>NC_140591.1:1413104692-1423104692 GCF_964204655.1 Triturus cristatus | reverse complement strand
GTGTGTTTTGTGGGCGTTTTTACCTGGGAATGCCTACCTTGCTTTTCACTTTCAGTAAGCCACGCTAACAGAAGTGGCACTAGGAAAAATTAACGTTAAAGCTAGGAAAATGCTGCTAACTAGAGTTAGCAGCAACTTGTAATTACGGTGATAAAAAAAGCTGCTATAAAGTTCAAAAATTGACGTTACAATGGCGGTAAGTCCTTGTAAATATGCCCCTTAGTCTGGCCAGTCTAGGTGTATGAACCTTTATGATGGTCCCACCGAGTATATTCACTAATGGCTTATGGTATGTTTTGAATGTGAATTTTCTCCCGAAGCAATAAACACTTGAAATGTTCCACTGCCCAACAGCAGGCTAACAGTTCTTTTTCGATGACTGAACAAACCTTCTAATTTTCCTTCAGAGTCCTTGACACAAACCCCACGGTAACTTCACTACCAGATCTATTCTTTTGGGCTAACGTGGCTCCCAACCATTCATTACTCCCATCAACCATAGCAATGCATTCCTTTGGGGAATCAAAAGGGGTGAATATTCCGTCTGTTCCCATGTCTTGCTTCAGTGAAGCAAATTCCTCCTGAACTGCGTCACTCCACTCAAACACCTTCCATTTTTGAGTATGTCTCATAAATTTGGAAAAAACAACTTTCAATTCCTTTTACTGACCACATAGGACTCTATAAAACATCAAACTAGGAGCCAACATAGTGGGGAGAAAAATAGGGAATTGATGGTTACTAAGCACTCAGTATGTAGCCCATCTTGCAAGTGACTTCCTAAAAAGGGCTCTTTGTTGTTATACCAACACCTTGCACAACTCTGGACAGGGCACTAGACACTTCAAACTCACAATGTGTGATCCTGGGCAGGTGTCTGCATTCTCTGAGGCTGTGATTGTATTGCCTCACTAATCCTATCCAGTACCCGCTACTCACTGACACCCTATGTACTCCTAGGCCCGCATCAAGCTATCACAGGATCTTCCAATTTTGCCATAGGTTAGTCCAGCTCTGTGATACTCTAACCATGTTCAGTGACTTGAGTCCCTCTTTCTCAATCTTTGCATGCTCCTTAACTGTATACTTCTGGAAGTGTGGCAAGTTAGACATCAAAGTCTTGCTATCATTTTGCCCAAATGTAGGAAACGACCTGGCAACAGTGAGAATCAAGAAAACCCTCCTGGAAGTCCTATAGTGAGTTTTGTGATTCACTATTAAAGAATACTTCCAGATTTGTTGACATCTTCTTGCTCCCATACATCTCTAGCCTCCCTTTGTACAGCAGAGACCATATGGACTTTTTAAATAGGATAAACAGTATTCCGTGGAATAAACAGTACATTCTAGAAACAGTAGATGCCATATCTTTACATACATCCATAACACACGAGGATGGTTTGCAGGCCAGCACATATCATTTAAGATCTGGCTCAATTAGCCTGATGGAACATTCACACATGTTATGTTATGTTAATTTAGTTTTATAGGGCGCACAGCTACCCAAAAAGGGTTTCCCTGCGCCAGCCTGAAGAACGGAAAAAGAAGCGGTTTGATTGGTTGAACACCCATGTCTTTAAACTTTTGTGGAATTTTGCAAACGTTTGTTTCATTGCGAAGGGATGTAGGAAGAGTGTTCTACAGAATAGGGCCAAGACAAGCAAAATAGCAGCCGCCCATCCGAGAGAGTTTAACCCTGGGAACCAAGAATTTTCCCTGCCGCTGAGGAGCTGTGCTGCTGAGTGCCCGTACTGGTCACCACATCAAGGATCTTTGTTATCACCTGCATGGGCCGCCGCCACCAAGCACCGTTGCCGCTGGGTGGCCGCCTTCAAACACCATCCCAGGATCATCGTGCACACTGCGGACGCCTGCAGCTGGGAGCTGTTGCCTCTGCAAGTCCACCTGTCATCATTGTGGCTTCCTCACGAAGCTGCGTGCCGTGCCCCTTTAAACCTCAGGTACATTGTGCATCACCGGGTCATGTAGACCACAAAGTTTGTTTCACACGCTTTTGAGTGCTATATTTACGTGCATTGTGGCTTCTTGATCGCTTTTTGAGCCTTGTGTTAAGCCTACATAAAGATACTTATTTTTCTATAGCTATGTGTGGTGTCCCTTTGTAGTGTCTTTACTGCTTTATTGTGTATGGTCATAAATGCTTCACACACTGCCTCTGAGATAGGCCTGTCTGCTTGGGCTAGGTTACTACAGGGTTGAGCTGGGGTTATCAAAGGATGTATCCCCCTTACTCTGACTTATGAAGAAGGATCCCTATTTGGACACTGGCGCCAGCCACTGCAACTGGAGATCCCCATTTCTAACAGCCCCCATATGTTTCTAGGACCGAGATGCAATCGGCAAAATTTCAGCATATCTTGTGAGCTGATCCTTGCAGTATATAAAGTCAGAGAGCCATTCCTTGAACTTAGGGTCCCGCCCCTTGCCCCATCTGCATGCCAGCCGGTGCTTAGCTAATAGTAAGCCCATTGCGACAATCTTCCTACAAGCCTGTGGCAGATCAGCCGTGTATCCTAGGAGTGCCAATATTGGGATGAGTGGTATTTCTACCCCGTCCATTGTAGCCAATGCCTCTATTACTTCCCTCCAGTATTCACACACTGCCGGGCACAGCCATAAAAGGTGTATGTAGTCCACTCCCACCCGTCGTCATCTCCAGCAATGATCATTCTCGCTTAGCTTGAATTTATACAAATTTGTAGGGGTATAATCGGTTCTATGCAAGAATTTGACATGAATGATGCGAAGCTTACTGCTTGCTGTGATGGCCTCTGTTTGCAAGCAGCAGAAACCCCATTGCTCATCTGTGAGTGGCTCCTCTAGATCCAAATCCCATTCCTCCCTTGCACCCTGTGATGTTTGTGACCCCTCAATCAGAGCTGTGCTATAGATGCGAGACACAGCATGCGCCGGCCCGACAGTTTCGGTGCCCAGTGGAGAACTTCTAATGTGCTCGGTTCTGCTGACAAGCCAGGGACATTGGCTCTAATCTCATGCTTAAGTCTTATTTATAGGAATATTTCCAAGGGGGTGGTCTGTTCACAGCTCAGCAGTTCATGCTGGGTTTTCAATTGCTTCTCATGGTATAAGTCTCCCCACACCGTAAGGTTCTGTTTTCGAAACATATCGCAGCATGCTGTTTCCAGAGTGACCGGTGCAGCATATAAGTATGAGAGTGACATCAGTGGAGAGTATAATGCCGGTATTTCCATTAGTTTGGATAATCTCTGCCAGGCAGAATTGGTGCAGTTGACTGTATGATGGGCAACCCCCTAACCTGGAACTGCGTTTCCCAAGAAAGAGTGTGTTGGCATGGGCCACATGTATCCCCGTTCAACAGCCAAGTGTGACATGAATGGGGGGGATGAAGCCAATAGGTAGAGTGGTGTGCTTGTGCACTGACGAAGTATAGCTCAATGTCCAGAGTCTCAAAACCGCCTCTGGCAAAAGACTGTGTCAAGGTTTTCCATACCACCCTGGGTTGTTCCCCCCCATGCAAGTTTAATGAGCATTGATCACAGAGTATTAAAAAGGGGCGTCCGGGATTGTAGGGAATATTGATGACCAAATATAAAAGTTTGGGTATGATGTTCATTTTCATTACCGCCAAAACACAGTGGTAGCATGATCCATCTATCAACCCATGAGCTAATGGTCTCAATTGCTTTGCTATAATTAGCACAAATGGTTGTTTCTCTGTCCCTGGTTAAGACCACTCCTAGGTATTTTATTTCCTGCGCGCACCAGCTCAGTGGGAAATCAGGGTGAATTGTGCAGTAGAGGGGATGAGTGATCTGAGATTTAGTCCAGTTTAGTTTTATCACAGAGATGTTACCGAACTTTATAAATTCCCAAAGAATCGGGTTGAGGCTGACGCTGGGATCTCTCAGATATCTCGTGATATTGTCAGCATATAACGATATCAGAGTCTGACGTGAGGGGTATGGGATGGCATATTCTCTATGGTGCTGTCTAATTTTAGCCCCTAAGGGTTCGATTGCTAAAGCAAAAAGTAGCGGGGACAACGGGCAGCCCTGCCGAGTACCTCTTGTGATGTTCATCAGGTCTGGATATGATCCGTTAACCTGCACTATGGCTTCAGGCTCGGTGTAAAATAGCCTTATCCATTTGAGGAAGGGCAAGGGCAGTCCCATTCTGCTCAGTATGGCAAACAAATACCCCCATTTGAGGGAATCAAACGCTTTAGTAGCATCCAAAAGATACCTGCTGCGGGTATGTCTGGGTCTATGTCATGTAACAGAGCAAAGGTGGTTCTCAAATTATGGGAGGGGGACCTGCCCGGCACAAACCCTGCCTGATCCGGGAGCACCAATCCCTCCATTAGCAGTGATAGCCTATTAGCTATAATTTTGGCAAGTATTTTGGTGTCACGGTTAATTAGCGACAAAGGCCTGTAGGCGTCACAGTTGGAGGCCATGTTGCCCTGTTTGTGTAACGAGATGATCATAGGCTGGCACTTCGATGGCGGGAAGATGTCTGGCTCCGTGGCTTCTTCAAAAACTTGTTTGAGTATCGGAACCAGCTGCTCAACGTAGCACTTATAAAAGTCTGCAGGCAACCTGTCCGGCCCAGGGGCCCTGCCCGAGCGAGGGCCATTATAGCTGCATGTATCTCATCCTCCTCAAATTCTGCCCATAGAAACTCTCTGCGAGAGTCATTTACCTACCCCAGTACCGTGTCCTCAAAATAGGATGCTATATCTGGTATACCATTCTCTTTAGTGTTGATATAGCTCCGCAGAGTAGTTGGAGAATATCTCAAGGATTTCTTTAGATTTCTGTTCCCTCCACCATCTTTTGTTTACAATATTTGGTTGGCAAATCTAGGGATTCTAGCAGCCTCTGCAAGGCTCCTGCCAGGGCGTTCTCCCTCATCATATGCTCTGGCCATGTGATATTTCGAGCAAAATCTGGACTTAAGCTCTGCTTCTTCTGCATACTCTGTAAGGAGCTCTCTGTGCCTTGCACTATGTGAGCGGTCTGGGGAGGATGCAACTACTTCTTCTGTTTTTTTAATGTCTGTCTCTATTTTGTGTAGGGTGACTCGAATGGATTTGAGTATCCCCCCCCTTTTGGTTATACACAGCCCCCTGATCATAACCTTGAAGCTCTCCTAGACACAAGATAATGTCGCAAAACTACCAATGTTGCACAGAAAGTAATTGGTGATCTCCTGGCGGATTTCTTCACAGAAAGCTGTATCCAGTTAGGCCGTAGGCTGGAGCCTCCACGACTGGTAAGGGGAGGTCCTCCAGAGAGGGATTCAGAAGAACAGGGGTGTGGTCGGAAAGGGTACGTGCAAAGTGCGTTGCCTCTCTTAGCCACATTTTTAGCCCAGTTGAGAGTAGCCAGAAGTCTAGCCTTTACCAGCTGGAGTGTACACTGGATATAAACGTGCCCTCTCTGTGAGCAGGATGGAGGGCTCTCCATGCATCAAATAAGTGATGATCAGCTATAATGTCTGAAAGATGTTTAGCTGCATGGGGATGCGAGAGTGTATGCATGAGGGAGCGGTCTAGCCCTAGGTCAAGTGTCAAGTTAAAATTTCCACCCCACACTACAAATGTGGAACCTATTTCTAGGATGCACCCCCAGAGGTTAACAATAAAATCCGGATTGTCAATGTTGGGTGCGTAGCATCAGGCCAGAGTGTCAGAGTGACCTGCAAGCCTACCCCACATAATGCAGTACCTGCCTTTGGAGTCCTGGTGCTGTTCTATTGGACAATAGTCCACACCCAATCGGACTAAAATAGCTGTGCCCCGTGAATATGTGGAAAATGGAGAGAAGCAGCTATTCCCACCCATATCTTGCCAAATGTAGCTGGGACCCGCTGATTGAGATGTGTCTCTTGTATCATAGCTATTTGGATCATGTGTCTTTCCAAATATCCTAGCTCCAACCAGGGCTTGCGTGGGTCTCCAAGCCCGCGCACGTTCCATGTTAAGCAGCGAATTATAGGAATTCTGTCTGAGGTATCAGCAGCCATCACCCTTTGGGAATGCCGGTGGGATCGAGGATGTATTTCTGGGCCATATCAAATAGTAGTTAGATTGTGAAATCAAGCATATACGATTCCATGTCTGTATTGCTATGCAGTGCAAGTCTTCTCCAGTAATAAAAAGAAAGTGTACCCCCCCTCCACCCACACCTGTAGCCCAATCTCACAGGCGAATGCATACCCACCCTTCCCAACAGTGTAGAGAGTATAAGAGGAGCTCAGCATAGTGCACAGCACTGCTAAAAACAACATAGTATAGGAGTTCAGTTACAGACTTGGGAGGGGGCATTCCCACTGGGGATATGCACCAAAGAGACCATTAGAGCACCTCGCAGTAGCGAGGGAACCCGGGAGGACATTATTCTAAGGCAACATGGCGTGTCAATATACAGGTATACCTGGCACATCATATAATATGCATGTGTAGGGACTTATCTGTTCAATACGACGCGTGCATCATTACTCAACACGGTAGGCCACATTGTCCAGTCAATTATAGAGAAATAGTTAAATTTTGATTAAATGTCACCTTCACTCCACATCTGGGGCTGGGGAAGACCCTCCAGAGCAGCCGCTCTCTTCACGGGTTGCGGGTGAGAGTCGCAAGACAGTTTTTAAAAAGTCCTTAATTTGGCTGGGTAAAGCATGGAATATTGTATATTAGCCAGTTGCAGCTTTTTTTAACTGGAAATAATTTTTTCTATGCCTCTTGCACTGCCAGGGTGAAGTCTGGGTATATCGAAATTTTGTTCCCCTCAAAAGACAGCTCTTGCCGTTCCCTTGCCAACCGCAGTGTAGTGTCTCGATCTTTATAGTTGAGTAAGCGTGCCAGGATCGGTCTGGGGGGATCTGGAGGATGCCTCAGCACCAAGGAACAATGTACCCTCTCAACCACCAGGACCCTGGAGAAAGCCTCAACACCAAATACGTCTAGCAGGAGTTTCTCAAAGTAGTCCTCCATATGTCCGATGGCCGTGGATTCCGGTATCCCTACAAAACACAAATTATTCCTGCGTGAATGCGCCTCCAGGTCCTCATTTTTGGCAGGAATGATCTTTAGTAGCTTCTCCATCCCCAGGGTTTTCTCATTACTGACCCCAGAGCAGTCTTCTATGACAGAGATGCGCTGTTCGGTTTCGGAGAGGTCCATGCGACTGTTCATTGCATCCATTTTGGCTTCTATTGACGTGAGGCTCTGTCGCATAGTCAGTAGTAGCTCCTTGATGTCCGAGTCTTGTGTCAAGGTTGAGGCAGGGGCGTCTTCCTTTCTTTGTGTTGCCGCGTAATTTTGGTCTTCGGGGGCATTTTTCAAGGTGGAAAACTGCAGCTTGGACTGCTTGCCCTCCGTGCGGCCCATGCTGATCCCAGCCACGCAGAAAGAGAGGCTCCAAATGAATAGCGGCGAAGGCTTCAGATGTGTCGCATACACCTCACGTTAAGGGAAAACAGCAGATTTGGTCCAAGTCACACACCCCTCACATCAGGGATACAGTATATTAGTGTGGGTGCACGGCTGCAAGGGATTCTCAGCAGGCTCGCCCATGACTCACACCCAGCCCGTGCTCCCCTGCGGTTGCACAGCAGGGCCCAGTGCGGATCACCGCTCATGCAGACAGCAACAGACGCTACCCAGGCAGCAAAAGATCAGGCTGCCGTTGCCGTAGAGTATGCCCTCAGGTGAAAGTCAGAACCTCATGCAGGCTTCTCTGCTCTGTATACAGGTATCTATCTCCGAGTGAGTGTCGCCCCAGTGTAGGTCTGTAGAAGTAAATGGAAATTGTAATTTGTGGCAAGATTCAGTGCTGTATCACTGATCGGTATAAAGCTGAGTGTCTGCAGTCTTATGGGTCCAAGCGTCAAGTGTTCCTCCAGCACAGTATCGTGGCTCTCTTTTGTGCAGTTTTGTCAGTGACAGTGTGCCTTGGGTATTCAGCCCCACAGGATCTCTCGTTTAATACCGCGTCACTTATGGCCATTTGTCTGAACCTGGCAAGGCCTATGCGGTAGAGCAACAGCCGCAGGCCAGCCCAGGCCCGGGTAGCGCGATCAGTCGAGCACACGTTGCACTCCCTCCCTGCAGTCAGTGGAGGTCGTCCTCTAGTCTTGAGGCAGTCGTTTGCTTCCGCCTACGGTGCTTCCCAAAAAATCACATCGGACACAGGTAGGGGCATATAGAACTCACCCTAAGTCGCCCCGCACCACTCAGGAGTCCTCCTTCATGGTTTTGGGTCAAAGCGTGCAGTATCTGGGCCCACCAGTCGCCGGAGTCAGCAACACCGGCAGTGCATCGCCTGTGGTCTCGTCTCAGCACAGGAGGAGAAGATATCGCCGTTGCAGCCCCTGCTTCAACGGTTGCGGCCCGCGGTGTTGGAAAGCCATTTAGTCCGCCAACTTGCTACGCTTTGCGGGTCTCCGTGCAGCATCCATCTTTTTCAGGCTTTAGGAGCTCATGCACATTTCTACTGCAGCGCTCAGGTAGGCGACAGCGGTTGATTGTTTTATAGATAATTTTTACGCCGTTTGATGCCTTATCTTTGTCGGATTATGCCAGATGCAGCTCCCAGGCTTATAGAGCCTCCCTAAGGTGCGGCCATCTTGTCCCCGGCTCTCAAGCGCCCCTATTGTCTTCATAGTCTTCAGGGTGTCTTTGATGGTGAGGGCGGTCCAACTGTCAAGTGTCTGCTGCATGGTGTAGGGAATGGTGGGTGTAGGTTCTGTGAGAAGTTGGCCTGGTATATGCTGTCCACTAGGTATAGTGGGCACCTTGCACCAGTCCAAACGACCCTTTATTGATGGTAGGTTAAAGACAACCTTTGTTGAAAGCTATCCTAGTGGTAGCTATGGAGAGCAGCCTTCAGGCTAAGTTTTAAAGGAGTGTAAAGCAGCTTCTTTTACCAGTCTATAATCTCTTGAGTGACCAAATGAAAGGAGAACCACACAAGGTATATATAAAATATATGCATTTATTCTAAAACACACTCCACTTGTCTCTTTATGAGGCTAGTGTTCGAAGTACACGAGTTACAAGCAAAATATCCACAGTAAATAGCACAATCTACAATAGGCCCGAGGGGCGAACCAAAGCATATATCAACAAAGTGGTATAAGAACCACGACTTTGACTAGACACAAGGCCTAGAGCCTGTAGAAGTGCAGGGACCACAAAGAACCACCCAAGGTAGAGACACAGGGGACCCACACGGGACGCGTGCAGTGTGAGAACACAGCCGCGAATCGCCGTTAACTTCAATGGGGAAAGTCGCGGTTGGAAATTTAGAGAAAAGGGACACTTAGGAGAGGACTTTGAGGAAACCCCTTTAGACTTAAGGGGTTCTAGGGCCAACACTCAGGGAAGCACCAGAGTACTCGAATTACCTCACCCTGGGAAGCTGGGTGCATAGGTGTCTTTTGTTGTCGGGAATCGTCAATGATTTCAATGGCGATCTGCTGCAAAGTTCTGCTGCTGTCGAAGTGAAAAGTGTCTGGTGTGATCCAAGCCTGGATTGAAGATGAGGAGAACCTGAGAGCAGAGGGGACATAGTCTGGGTCACTAGCCAGTGACCAGGGGCACGATAGAAGGATGCCCACCGATGTTGGGTGATTTCAGGTTGAAGAGGTGAAGCTTGACTCTGCTGCCATGAGGATCAGGAGGCGTCGACGACAACCAGGAGCTGGACTCAAGCTGTCCCACAAAGGATGTCGAGTGCTGAGGTGTTGGTGCCCGGATTGGACCCAACAAACCTTGGCAACAGCATTCCCACATGTGAATAAATTATGATGATGTAGTGTGCACTGTACCAACTTTACCCGCATGAGTGTGAGTGTAGGAGGCTGGCTTGGCATATGGTGCACACCTTATAGTGAGTTTAGTGGTCTTTGTTAACCTTTGCTCTCTAGTTGGTAGCTGTGGAGAGCACCCTTCAGGCATTTCTTGAAGGAGTATGAAGCAGTTTGTTTTACCACATTTATTTGACAGTGTAGATCCGACTAAAACAAACCATACAGTGTATATAAAAAAGAATTCTATTTATTACACACACAATCACTAACACATTGGCATATCTCCTGCCCAGAGATACCAACAATACACAAGAAGATACATAAAGCAGCACAAATATGCAATGGTCTCCAGGGGGAAACCAAACCATACACTAAGAAAGTGGAATGCAAACTGCAAAGGAGAACGGTACTTGGCCCAGAAGACTCAGAGGAGCCGGAAGAACCAGGAACCTAAGTACCCAGGAACCCCACAGAGACTGTGTACATTGTTGAAACACAGCCACAAGTTTATGTTTATTTTTATGTTTTGTAAAGTGCATGGCTACCCAAAGGCTTCCACGCACTGGTGAGTACTGTGTTGAGTAGGGCCTCGGGTACATTAACAGGGAAACAGTCATGTCTTAACTTTCTTCCTGAAGGAAAGTTCATTTTCCAGTGCTCTGAGACTGGGTGGAAGATCGGTCCACAACTTCAGTACTACGTGTGCAACAATGTCCCTCCCCATCTCATCCTTTTTACCCTGGTTGTACTGAGGAAATCATGATGAGAGGATCTCAGGTGTCTAGATGGAACATAAATGGTTACCAACTCTCTGAGCTTTACTGGGCCCTTGTAAACATACCCATTAGAAGTCAACTGAGAAGTCTGGATTGCAGTTTTGAAGAAGAAGGACCCTTCCAAGAGGACCATGAAGAAACCCTTTGGAGGATTGAAGGTTGGAGAGCCATCCCGCCAATGGACACCCCATGAACCAGGTTACCTGTACTAGGGGAATCGGGTGCATTGGGGTAAAGTGACGTTGGAATAGGCCGTAGAAGACAATTCGAGTCTCTGGAAGAAATGCATTTGAAGAAGCCTGTGAAGAAGTCTGGTTGATTCCAAGGGTGAACCCAAAAGTAAACAGTGCTTGGGCTATGGGAACTGTTAATAGAAAAACACAGTAACAACAGGAAGAACAAGCATTGTAAATGCAGGGAAATATATGACAGCCAATAGAAATGGAGTAAAGGAAAGTGGCAAGCAGAGAAACCAATGAAAAGCCAGGAAAGCAAGGGGGCTGGATGTAAGTCCCTTTTAAGATTTATTTATTTTTTTAATTCAAGTGCAGTGCAAGCGCTGTGCAGGAGAAACCTAAAAATATTAGCACATTTTTTAAAAAGCTGTTTAAAAAACACCTTTGAAAAATTAGTTTGTTAAAACTATTTGATGGTTTCTATAAATGGTGATGTTTTATGAACAAAGGGCCTGATTTAGAGAGCAGTGATGGGTTACTCTGTCACAAATGTGTGATCGGATATAATGCACTTGTATTACCGCAGACAGGATACATATCATGTTTGTGACAGCGTAACCCATCACACGAACAATACATCTGGACCTAAACTGTTAAACATGTTATGACATTGTAATAGTTTTTGGCACAGTCTGTTGTGATTTTTAATGAGAGCTGCAATATGCTCAAACTTATGATAAATTTGCTGGGTCTTTTAGAGTTGAATATTTGTGGTATTCCCTGCCTCTTGCTTAGGATGTTGCCAGATTTTATTTAATGCTTATTTAATTCCTTTCTTCCTTGCAGATCAGCAACGGTGCTCAAACCCCTGTACTCAGTGACAGAACAAGATTTCCAACCTTTTACCGGATTTCCCCAAACGAGCTCTCCTTCTACGATGGAGTTGCTCAGTTGTTAGAATATTTTGGCTGGACGTGGGTAGGTCTTCTGACCACGGATGATGACGGTGGGGAAAGAGCGCTGCGAGAACTGCAGGCAGTGGTCGGCCACGCTGGAGGCTGCATTGAGTTCTCCTATATGATACCCTCTTATATTACTGTCACTGACGCGGTGAACTTGCCTACTGTCATGGACGCCATCAGGATATCCACCGCCATGGTGATCATTCTCTACTGCACCCCAATGGCCCTAACAAGTTATTTCACAAACAGCGGTTGGAAAAAACTACCTCGAAAAATCTGGATTCTGTCAGTGTCTACCTGTAACATTTTAGGCAATCATCTAATTTCCGAAATATTCAATGGAAGTCTAGCATTTTGTATCCAAAGAGGAGAAATTATTGGATTTCGAGATTTTCTCGATGAAGTTACTCCATCAAAGTTTATAGATGATACAGCCCTGACAGATCTATGGCTATCGGCTTTCTTGTGCATAGTAAAGGATGGACCTGAAGGTATGTTCATAGACATTTCATCTCATTATTTTTGCTCAGGAAACGAGACTTTTCAGATGTTGAGTCACTATCAGCACATGAACTACAGAGAGACATACAGTGTTTATAAGGCCGTCTACACATTGGCTCATGCTTTACATGACATGTATTCATCTGATCCTGGGCCAGGAGCTGACCGCATTGGTTGGAGCTCGAGGAGGGAACCATGGAAGGTAATCATGGATCACCTACAAAATTTATCACATTTACAATTAAAAAAGGAAAGTGGTGTCTGCTATTACCAGGTTATCTGAGGATGGTGTAGATTGCAGATTTCAGAGTTTGGTCTGAGAAACAAACATTGCTATGGTACTCTTTGCAGAATGTAAAAATATTTATTAATGGAGAATGTCTGATCAGTTATCTGGAGCCAAGGAAACGTATGATGAAATAAACAAATCTGTAACAAATATTTCCTTTTTTAATTTTTAAAATTTTTTATTAGCCACAAGGTACATCAGCAAGCATCAACCAACGCGAAGAATGTTAAACATTTAAATTTCATCATTACGTACCATTACATTCGAAAAACCCAAAAAATAGGAGATAACAAATTATAGTTGAAAAAAACAAAAAGAAACAATCAACTTATAGACTTCCATTTCCAGTGTTGTTTGATTATATCAAAATACACAAAAATGTCAGGATGATCAAAACCAGAGAGAAGGGAGGTATAGAATACAAAATTAAATATATATAAACCAGAATAAACATAAACCAAAAGACAAACTAACCGATTCCTACCCTGTTTGGTAGCTCCCTTATCTATTTTTGAGCCACTTGGTCATAGGTGCCCAAATCCTACCCCGTTTCTCTCTTGCCCGGCATTCATCATTTTTATATAGAGTCATTTCCAGAACATGTATGCTCAATAACCGTTGAAGCCAAGCCGTATACGCAGGGGGTTCAGAATCCTTCCAGGCTGTGGCTATCAGTAATCGAGCTACTGCTATCATAATGAATACAAAATCCCTATGTTTTGTTGATAGTTTTGCTCGATTATCATATCCAAATAGCATCATCGGTTGGCTGATAGTAATCAAGCAATTGATCGATTCTTGCCCAAATTTCTCTATACCCTTTTTCAGCGGGATCAGGGATTTGCATTCACAAAACATATGTATAGTGTCAGCGGGACTATGATGACATCTTGGGCAATTAGCGGTCTCCCGTTTCCGCCAGCCAAAAAGTTTTGCTGGGGTATAATATAAATTAAACAGGGTCTTATAGTGTTGTGCTTTGAGATTCGCCGCTAAAAGAATATTTTTCCCCAATTCCAACGATATGTCTAGATCAATTTCATCATCACCCATTTTATCCGCCCATCTTGTTTCTGTTTTTCCTAGGTCATCTGGTATAGTTTCCATCAGTAAATTATAAAAGTCCCCGATCCGGCCATCCCCTGATATATCTTGTCTAATAGGGGTATTGGCCCAAAGTTACCAGAACCAACATAGCAATATTTTAGACATCCCTATATTTGAATATATTTAAAATATGATCGGCTGTCGATCCCAAATTTCTGACCTAATTCCGAGAAGGGTAGTAGCTCTAATTTCTCATTGTATAAACTCGCCACCCGCTGAATACCAGCCTATTCCCACTCTCTAGCCATGCCATTGATTACCTCAGCTGGGGAGAGTGAGGATCCCCATAAAGGGGTAAATCTGTTAAATTTGGGAATTTTTAGTGTTTTACTAGCTTTAATCCATACCATTCGAGCTGCTTTTATACATTTAAAACGGATTTTCTTTATAATAGCTGGGCTTCAGCTGTCTGAGAAAGAGCCCTGTTGCTTTCTCCCCGATGGCTAAATGGTATATAGATGATAAGCCGTCATCCCTAGCAGAACTATCCGCTACCAGCAGGGCCCCCATTTGTTGCAAAAACACTGCCCAGTAATAAAAAAGTAGATTCTGGGCAGTCCATCCGCCTCTCTCTCGGAGGAGGGTTAATGTTCTCAAAGCCCGTCTGTTTTTTTAATAATTCCATATGAAGTTCGAAAAGATTGAATTCATTTTCTGAAATGCATTAGGGGGTACTTCTAGGGGGATGGAACAAAATAAATATAATATTCTAGGAAAGGTTTTCATTTTCAGGACATTGATCCTACCTACTATAGTTAGATGCAGTTTATCCAGCCACTGAAGTTCGATCCTAATATCCTCCAATACTGGATCAAGGTTGTTTTCCCATAATACCTCCAGATCAGATCCTATCCTTACCCCCAAATACATAACAGATTCAATTTGTCGCTGATCTTGTAGGATAAATTGTCTTATGCAGATAATCTGCGTCTTTCCCTTATTAAGTCAATAACCTGACCTCCACCCAAATTCCTCCGCCATACTTTCAGACTCAATCATTGCCGTTTCTTGTAGATGTAACAATGGAAATATAGTCTGCGTAAGCTAGCACCTTGGTCTCCTAGCCATTTGTCCTAAAAGGTTCAATTGCAGAATTCAGAATTAGTTGATTAATAAAAGGATCTAAATATATGACGAAGAGAATTAGAGAGCACGGACATCCCTGCGTAGTATCCCTAGCCACCACAATTGGGTCTGAAGTGTTCCCCATCACCTTCAGCCTTGCATATGTGTTATGGTACATCACCTGGATAGCTGTAATCAATCTAGGGCCAAACTCTCTCTCTGCTAAAGCTTCCCACAGATACTGCCATGCCACCCGATTGAAAGCCTTTTCGGCGGCTAAGAGGATCACAGTCAAACCGTCACTAATAACTCCAGCTATATCCATTAGAGAGATCAACCGCCGGACATGGTCTGTGGTTCCTCTGCCGGGTACAAAGCCATGTTGCCATGGCAAGGCTAGTTTGGCTATGACCCTCTGAAGACGATTGGCCAAGATTTTAGAATACATTTTCACATCAGAATTTATCAGTGAGATGGGACGGTATGAGCCAGGCAGCTCAGGTGGTTTCCCCTTCTTATGGAATATCACTATATCTGTTTAATGCCAGGATCAGGGAGGGATCCCTCGGTATTGCACATCTAGGAAAAGATCATATAATATTGGAGCCAAATCAGATTGAAGTAATTTATACAGCTTAACTGGAATTTTATCTGGGCCAGATGCTTTCCCAGAAGATAAGGAATTTAGTGCTATCCCTGTTTCTTCCAATGTGATCTCTCCTTCCAACTCTGAACATACCTCTGCATCAAGTTTACTGAGCTGTGGGTAATTCCTTACACCAGCTGGTTGTGTAGAATCAATATGATCCGGTTGAAACAGTTTTTTATAAAACTGTTCAAAGACACCCATAATCTTTGCAGAGGTAGTTTCGAGCTGCCATTCGGGGTTCTTTATTTCAGTTATGTTATTTCGGGAAGCCTTTTGTCTACTCCTGAGGGCCAAAAGTCTACTAGCCATCTCCCCATACTCATAAATCTCTCTTTGATGTGTCTGATATGCCTGGGCAACTTGTATCTGAAAAAAACTATTGAGTTCTCTCTTAACAATAATTATTTTGTTCTTTACCTCACTTAATCTCTCCGGTTCCCCCTGGCATAGTAAATCAGTATGTCCTCTCTCCAATTGTGCCAACCGAGTTATAAGGGAGGCAATCTGATTCCTACATACCTTCCGCTGCTGGCCAACATAGCTTACTACATTTCATCTCATTATTTTTGCTCAGGAAAACGAGACTTTTCAGATGTTGAGTCACTATCAGCACATGAACTACAGAGAGACATACAGTGTTTATAAGGCCGTCTACACATTGGCTCATGCTTTACATGACATGTATTCATCTGATCCTGGGCCAGGAGCTGACCGCATTGGTTGGAGCTCGAGGAAGGAACCATGGAAGGTAATCATGGATCACCTACAAAATTTATCACATTTACAATTAAAAAAGGAAAGTGGTGTCTGCTATTACCAGGTTATCTGAGGATGGTGTAGATTGCAGATTTCAGAGTTTGGTCTGAGAAACAAACATTGCTATGGTACTCTTTGCAGAATGTAAAAATATTTATTAATGGAGAATGTCTGATCAGTTATCTGGAGCCAAGGAAACGTATGAGGAAATAAACAAATCTGTAACAAATATTTCCTTTTTTAATTTTTTAAAATTTTTATTAGCCACAAGGTACATCAGCAAGCATCACCAAACACGAAGAATGTTAAAACATTTAAATTTCATCATTACGTTCCATTACATTCGAAAAACCCAAAAAATAGGAGATAACAAATTATAGTTGAAAAAAAAAAGAAACAATCAACTTATAGACTTCCATTTCTAGTGTTGTTTGATTATATCAAAATACACAAAAATGTCAGGATGAACAAAACCAGAGAGAAGGGAGGTATAGAATACAAAATTAAATGTATATAAACCAGAATAAACATAAACCAAAAGACAAACTAACCGATTCCTACCCTGTTTGGTAGCTCCCTTATCTATTTTTGAGCCACTTGGTCATAGGTGCCCAAATCCTACCCCGTTTCTCTCTTGCCCGGCATTCATCATTTTTATATAGAGCCATTTCCAGAACATGTATGCTCAATAACCGTTGAAGCCAAGCCGTATACGCAGGGGGTTCAGAATCCTTCCAGGCTGTGGCTATCAGTAATCGAGCTACTGCTATCGTAATGAATACAAAATCCCTATGTTTTGTTGATAGTTTTGCTCGATTATCATATCCAAATAGCATAATCGGTTGGCTGATAGTAATCACGCAATTGATCGATTCTTGCCCAAATTTCTCTATACCCTTTTTCAGCGGGATCAGGGATTTGCATTCACAAAACATATGTATAGTGTCAGCGGGACTATGATGACATCTTGGGCAATTAGCGGTCTCCCGTTTCCGCCAGCCAAAAAGTTTTGCTGGGGTATAATATAAATTAAACAGGGTCTTATAGTGTTGTGCTTTGAGATTCGCCGCTAAAAGAATATTTTTCCCCAATTCCAACGATATGTCTAGATCAATTTCATCATCGCCCATTTTATCCGCCCATCTTGTTTCTGTTTTTCCTAGGTCATCTGGTATAGTTTCCATCAGTGTATTATAAAAGTCCCCGATCCGGCCATCCCCTGATATATCTTGTCTAATAGGGGTATTGGCCCAAAATTACCAGATTCAACATAGCAATTTTTTAGACATCCCTTTATTTGAATATATTTAAAATATGATCGGCTGTCGATCCCAAATTTCTGACCTAATTCCGAGAAGGGTAGTAGCTCTAATTTCTCATTGTATAAACTCGCCACCCGTTGAATACCAGCCTGTTCCCACTCTCTAGCCATGCCATTGATTACCTCAGCTGGGGAGAGTGAGGATCCCCATAAAGGGGTATATCTGTTAAATTTGGGAATTTTTAGTGTTTTACTAGCTTTAATCCATACCATTCGAGCTGCTTTTATACATTTAAAACGGATTTTCTTTATAATAGCTGGGCTTCAGCTGTCTGAGAAAGAGCCCTGTTGCTTTCTCCCCGATGGCTAAATGGTATATAGATGATAAGCCGTCATCCCTAGCAGAACTATCCGCTACCAGCAGGGCCCCCATTTGTTGCAAAAACACTGCCCAGTAATAAAAAAGTAGATTCTGGGCAGTCCATCCGCCTCTCTCTCGGAGGAGGGTTAATGTTCTCAAAGCCCGTCTGTTTTTTTAATAATTCCATATGAAGTTCGAAAAGATTGAATTCATTTTCTGAAATGCATTAGGGGGTACTTCTAGGGGGATGGAACAAAATAAATATAATATTCTAGGAAAGGTTTTCATTTTCAGGACATTGATCCTACCTACTATAGTTAGATGCAGTTTATCCAGCCACCGAAGTTCGATCCTAATATCCTCCAATACTGGATCAAGGTTGTTTTCCCATAATACCTCCAGATCAGATCCTATCCTTACCCCCAA
Source organism: Triturus cristatus (assembly GCF_964204655.1). NCBI lineage: Eukaryota > Metazoa > Chordata > Amphibia > Caudata > Salamandridae > Triturus > Triturus cristatus. Next base: position 1,423,086,541 of record NC_140591.1, on the reverse strand, counting down.
ATACATAACAGATTCAATCTGTCGCTGATCTTGTAGGATAAATTGTCATATGCAGATTATCTGCGTCTTTCCCTTATTAAGTCAATAACCTGACCTCCTCCCAAATTCCTCCGCCATACTTTCAGACTCAATCATTGCCGTTTCTGGCTTGGATGTAACAATGGAAATATAGTCTGCGTAAGCTAGCACCTTGGTCTCCTAGCCATTTGTCCTAAAAGGTTCAACTGCAGAATTCAGAATTAGTTGATTAATAAAAGGATCTAAATATATGACGAAGTGAATTAGAGAGCACGGACATCCCTGCCTAGTACCCCTAGCCACCACAATTGGGTCTGAAGTGTTCCCCATCACCTTCAGCCTTGCACATGTGTTATGGTACATCACCTGGATAGCTGTAATCAATCTAGGGCCAAACTCTCTCTCTGCTAAAGCTTCCCACAGATACTGCCATGCCACCCGATTGAAAGCCTTTTCGGCGTCTAAGAGGATCACAGTCAAACCGTCACTAATAACTCCAGCTATATTCATTAGAGAGATCAACCGCCGGATATGGTCTGTGGTTCCTCTGCCGGGTACAAAGCCATGTTGCCATGGCAAGGCTAGTTTGGCTATGACCCTCTGAAGACGATTGGCCAAGATTTTAGAATACATTTTCACATCAGAATTTATCAGTGAGATGGGACGGTATGAGCCAGGCAGCTCAGGTGGTTTCCCCTTCTTATGGAATATCACTATATCTGTTTAATGCCAGGATCAGGGAGGGATCCCTCGGTATTGCACATCTAGGAAAAGATCATATAATATTGGAGCCAAATCAGATTGAAGTAATTTATACAGCTTAACCGGAATTTTATCTGGGCCAGAGGCTTTCCCAGAAGATAAGGAATTTAGCGCTATCCATGTTTCTTCCAATGTGATCTGTCCTTCCAACTCTGAACATACCTCTGCATCAAGTTTACTGAGCTGTGGGTAATTCCTTACAACAGCTGTTTGTGTAGAATCAATATGATCCGGTTGATACAGTTTTTTATAAAACTGTTCAAAGACACCCATAATCTTTGCAGAGGTAGTTTCGAGCTGCCCTTCGGGGTTCTTTATTTCAGTTATGTTATTTCGGGAAGCCTTTTGTCTAATCATGAGGGCCAAAAGTCTACTAGCCATCTCCCCATACTCATAAATCTCTCTTTGATGTGTCTGATATGCCTGGGCAACTTGTATCTGAAAAAAACTATTGAGTTCTCTCTTAACAATAATTATTTTGTTCTTTACCTCACTTAATCTCTCCGGTTCCCCCTGGCATAGCAAATCAGTATGTCCTGTCTCCAATTGTGCCAACCGAGTTATAAGGGAGGCAATCTGATTCCTACGTACCTTCCGCTGCTGGCCAACATAGCTTACTACATTTCATCTCATTATTTTTGCTCAGGAAACGAGACTTTTCAGATGTTGAGTCACTATCAGCACATGAACTACAGAGAGACATACAGTGTTTATAAGGCCGTCTACACATTGGCTCATGCTTTACATGACATGTATTCATCTGATCCTGGGCCAGGAGCTGACCGCATTGGTTGGAGCTCGAGGAAGGAACCATGAAAGGTAATCATGGATCACCTACAAAATTTATCACATTTACAATTAAAAAAGGAAAGTGGTGTCTGCTATTACCAGGTTATCTTAGGATGGTGTAGATTGCAGATTTCAGAGTTTGGTCTGAGAAACAAACATTGCTATGGTACTCTTTGCAGAATGTAAAAATATTTATTAATGGAGAATGTCTGATCAGTTATCTGGAGCCAAGGAAACGTATGAGGAAATAAACAAATCTGTAACAAATATTTCCTTTTTTAATTTTTTAAAATTTTTATTAGCCACAAGGTACATCAGCAAGCATCACCAAACACGAAGAATGTTAAAACATTTAAATTTCATCATTACGTTCCATTACATTCGAAAAACCCAAAAAATAGGAGATAACAAATTATAGTTGAAAAAAAAAAAAGAAACAATCAACTTATAGACTTCCATTTCCAGTGTTGTTTGATTATATCAAAATACACAAAAATGTCAGGATGAACAAAACCAGAGAGAAGGGAGGTATAGAATACAAAATTAAATATATATAAACCAGAATAAACATAAACCAAAAGACAAACTAACCGATTCCTACCCTGTTTGGTAGCTCCCTTATCTATTTTTGAGCCACTTGGTCATAGGTGCCCAAATCCTACCCCGTTTCTCTCTTGCCCGGCATTCATCATTTTTATATAGAGCCATTTCCAGAACATGTATGCTCAATAACCGTTGAAGCCAAGCCGTATACGCAGGGGGTTCAGAATCCTTCCAGGCTGTGGCTATCAGTAATCGAGCTACTGCTATCGTAATGAATACAAAATCCCTATGTTTTGTTGATAGTTTTGCTCGATTATCATATCCAAATAGCATCATCGGTTGGCTGATAGTAATCACGCAATTGATCGATTCTTGCCCAAATTTCTCTATACCCTTTTTCAGCGGGATCAGGGATTTGCATTCACAAAACATATGTATAGTGTCAGCGGGACTATGATGACATCTTGGGCAATTAGCGGTCTCCCGTTTCCGCCAGCCAAAAAGTTTTGCTGGGGTATAATATAAATTAAACAGGGTCTTATAGTGTTGTGCTTTGAGATTCGCCGCTAAAAGAATATTTTTCCCCAATTCCAACGATATGTCTAGATCAATTTCATCATCGCCCATTTTATCCGCCCATCTTGTTTCTGTTTTTCCTAGGTCATCTGGTATAGTTTCCATGAGTGTATTATAAAAGTCCCCGATCCGGCCATCCCCTGATATATCTTGTCTAATAGGGGTATTGGCCCAAAATTACCAGAGCCAACATAGCAATTTTTTAGACATCCCTTTATTTGAATATATTTAAAATATGATCGGCTGTCGATCCCAAATTTCTGACCTAATTCCGAGAAGGGTAGTAGCTCTAATTTCTCATTGTATAAACTCGCCACCCGTTGAATACCAGCCTGTTCCCACTCTCTAGCCATGCCATTGATTACCTCAGCTGGGGAGAGTGAGGATCCCCATAAAGGGGTATATCTGTTAAATTTGGGAATTTTTAGTGTTTTACTAGCTTTAATCCATACCATTCGAGCTGCTTTTATACATTTAAAACGGATTTTCTTTATAATAGCTGGGCTTCAGCTGTCTGAGAAAGATCCCTGTTGCTTTCTCCCCGATGGCTAAATGGTATATAGATGATAAGCCGTCATCCCTAGCAGAACTATCCGCTACCAGCAGGGCCCCCATTTGTTGCAAAAACACTGTCCGGTAATAAAAAAGTAGATTCTGGGCAGTCCATCCGCCTCTCTCTCGGAGGAGGGTTAATGTTCTCAAAGCCCGTCTGTTTTTTTAATAATTCCATATGAAGTTCGAAAAGATTGAATTCATTTTCTGAAATGCATTAGGGGGTACTTCTAGGGGGATGGAACAAAATAAATATAATATTCTAGGAAAGGTTTTCATTTTCAGGACATTGATCCTACCTACTATAGTTAGATGCAGTTTATCCAGCCACCGAAGTTCGATCCTAATATCCTCCAATACCGGATCAAGGTTGTTTTCCCATAATACCTCCAGATCAGATCCTATCCTTACCCCCAAATACATAACAGATTCAATCTGTCGCTGATCTTGTAGGATAAATTGACTTATGCAGATTATCTGCGTCTTTCCCTTATTAAGTCAATAACCTGACCTCCTCCCAAATTCCTCCGCCATACTTTCAGACTCAATCATTGCCGTTTCTGGCTTAGATGTAACAATGGAAATATAGTCTGCGTAAGCTAGCACCTTGGTCTCCTAGCCATTTGTCCTAAAAGGTTCAATTGCAGAATTCAGAATTAGTTGATTAATAAAAGGATCTAAATATATGACGAAGAGAATTAGAGAGCACGGACATCCCTGCCTAGTACCCCTAGCCACCACAATTGGGTCTGAAGTGTTCCCCATCACCTTCAGCCTTGCATATGTGTTATGGTACATCACCTGGATAGCTGTAATCAATCTAGGGCCAAACTCTCTCTCTGCTAAAGCTTCCCACAGATACTGCCATGCCACCCGATTGAAAGCCTTTTCGGCGTCTAAGAGGATCACAGTTAAACCGTCACTAATAACTCCAGCTATATCCGTTAGAGAGATCAACCGCCGGATATGGTCTGTGGTTCCTCTGCCGGGTACAAAGCCATGTTGCCATTGCAAGGCTAGTTTGGCTATGACCCTCTGAAGACGATTGGCCAAGATTTTAGAATACATTTTCACATCAGAATTTATCAGTGAGATGGGACGGTATGAGCCAGGCAGCTCAGGTGGTTTCCCCTTCTTATGGAATATCACTATATCTGTTTAATGCCAGGATCAGGGAGGGATCCCTCGGTATTGCACATCTAGGAAAAGATCATATAATATTGGAGCCAAATCAGATTGAAGTAATTTATACAGCTTAACTGGAATTTTATCTGGGCCAGATGCTGTCCCAGAAGATAAGGAATTTAGCGCTATCCCTGTTTCTTCCAATGTGATCTCTCCTTCCAACTCTGAACATACCTCTGCATCAAGTTTACTGAGCTGTGGGTAATTCCTTACAACAGCTGTTTGTGTAGAATCAATATGATCTGGTTGATACAGTTTTTTATAAAACTGTTCAAAGACACCCATAATCTTTGCAGAGGTAGTTTTGAGCTGCCCTTTGGGGTTCTTTATTTCAGTTATGGTATTTTTTGTTCTTTACCTCACTTAATCTCTCCGGTTCCCCCTGGCATAGCAAATCAGTATGTCCTGTCTCCAATTGTGCCAACCGAGTTATAAGGGAGGCAATCTGATTCCGACGTACCTTCCGCTGCTGGCCAACATAGCTTACTACTTCCCCCCTTAGACTAGCTTTAAATGTATCCCACACAATCGTACGGAAGGCACTATACCGATTTATGTTGAAAAATTCTCTAGACCATCTTTTGAAATATTTTATAAAATCCTCATCCGCTAACAATTTCCTTTAAAAAGACCAAGAGCGAGGTTTCCCTTCCATACCATGGCTAGTTATTCCCAGCAGAAGTGGGTTATGGTCTGAGAATATTTGAGGCAATTTAGTTATCTCCACCTCCCCAAGAATGCTGGTTGAAACCAGAAAATAGTCCAAGCAAACATATTTTTGGTGGGGGCATGAAAAATATGTATAGCCTGGATCTCTGTTGTTTTTAGCTGCCCAAACGTCTACCAGTCCATGACTAACTTTAAGGGTATTCAGTGCTCGATTAACTTGCGGTTTCCTCCTGTTGTATTTCAGCCCAGCTTCATGTGAGATCCGAAGATGGATATTAAAATCTCCACATAGTATTAATGGGGTTGGCCATGAGGCGAGTTCCACTTCAAATTCTTCCCAAATTTCTGGGTCATCCTGATTTGAGGCATAAATCGTCCCAATTGTCAGCCCCGTGCTTAATGTAACAATTGCCCATCGACCCCATTTGTCCACCAAGGTATGCTTACTAATACCAGCTTGCAGTTTAATAAATATCGCTACTCCCCTTATCATAGAGGTCTGTGAGGAGCAAGCTACCATCTCATACCCCTTTATTTGGAGAACGCCCCTATTGCTCCATGGACTATGAGTCTCCTGTATACATATAGCTACGGGATTGATATAGCGCAAGATCTCATATATTTTAGCTCCTTTAGCTCTATTGTTTAGCCCTGCCACATTGACTGAACAAATCCACAGTTTAGCCATGTCCTACTCCTTGAGATAACCGTCTAACTTGCCTACCGCTCCATTTCCTAGCTATTTCTTCTATTTCCTCTGTTCTTACTCTTTTAATGCACCTTGCCTGGCTTTTTCTCCCCTTAATTCCCATCCCCCATCCTTCCCCCCTTCTACCTCCAAACTCCTCCCTCCCCCACCCCACACCCTTCCCATGGAAGCTGCTAGACCAATTGTCTAGTAGGAGATGGAGCAGCACTGCACCATGATCCGTGAGCCCCTCCTTTTCCATCAGTACATCAATACTTCCTAGCACCTTAAGCTCTCTTAAGCCATTTGTAGTTCAACCCCCACCCTGGTGCCAAAAAGAAAAGGAAACACTTAGCAACCACCCTACCAACCCCAATACCACTCAAAAGAGGTAAAGCTGAGAGCCCAAACATAGATGGTGGAGTTACAGAGCCTTAGAGGAAATACACAGACAGACAATAAAAAGAAAACCCTCTATGACCAGCTCTATTACCCCTCCCTCCGCCTCGCCTCTCTTTTTCTGCCCTTTGCCAGTATCCAAAGAACCATCCATTCCTGCGCCATCCAAAAACTAAACCTCACTAGCTCTTTCTTTTTAACTCCTCCAAAAATTCTTTAGCTTTGATTTCCGATACAAAGTAGCGAACATTGTCACCAATTACAAATTTCAATTTTGCAGGTTTCAAGGGATATGCCTGTGCTCCTTTTGCTTGAAAAAGATTTATCATCTGTCGTAGCCTCCAATGCCGTTCGACAGTTAAATGACAGAAATCTGGTTGTGTAAAAAACTCTATATCGCCTAGCTTGCATTTACGATCTGGTCTGGCCTTTTCAAAGATGGTTTGTCGAAGAAGAAAGTTCCCAAAATAAACAAGCACAGCTCGGGGTCTGGCATCTGCACCCATCTGATGTTTTATAGTCAGGGGAACCCGGTGTGCTCGTTGGACTTCCTGGTCCCAATTCCAGCCGTCTACCTCGGGAAATGCCTTAGCTAAAAGGTCAAACATGTAGAGACGAATTTCCGTTGCACCTTTATCCTCCGGAATGCCCAGGAATCGCAGATTGTTTCTCCGTTGGCGATTCTCCTGATCTTCCATCTTCCACTGCACGTCTATGAGCCTAGCCTTGTGTGATGCTGTTTGTTGTTGAGATGACGATTTGGGAAAAAGGGGGTGGTGATGGACAGAGTTTCTGAATGATGCAGAATACTCTTACCAAATCAAGAGATCATGGTTTTAATCCATCACCGTTTTTTAGCTCACTGCACCATCCCAGCTCAGAACCTGGCTACATGCAAATTAGTCTGTACCTGTCCCAGTGCATGATGGGAACAGGGCAAACCAAACTACCAAGCCAATTCTTATACTGGGATGGAAACAAACTTCCGGGGACCGGTTTCTGGCATCACAGCCTTCGTCGGCCCGGCTTGCCTGAATCCTGATGGTGCAATGAGCAAGGGACTCACGTCTGAGCATACCCTCCCACACTAAGTGTGGATAAAATCGATTTGGGAAAAAGGGGGTGGTGATGGACAGAGTTTCTGAATGATGCAGAATACTCTTACCAAGTCAAGAGATCATGGTTTTAATCCATCACCGTTTTTTAGCTCACTGCACCATCCCAGCTCAGAACCTGGCTACATGCAAATTAGTCTGTACCTGTCCCAGTGCATGATGGGAACAGGGCAAACCAAACTACCAAGCCAATTCTTATACTGGGATGGAAACAAGCTTCCGGGGACCGGTTTCTGGCATCACAGCCTTCGTTGGCCCGGCTTGCCTGAATCCTGATGGTGCAATGAGCAAGGGACTCACGTCTGAGCATACCCTCCCACACTAAGTGTGGATAAAATCGATTTGGGAAAAAGGGGGTGGTGATGGACAGAGTTTCTGAATGATGCAGAATACTCTTACCAAGTCAAGAGATCATGGTTTTAATCCATCACCGTTTTTTAGCTCACTGCACCATCCCAGCTCAGAACCTGGCTACATGCAAATTAGTCTGTACCTGTCCCAGTGCATGATGGGAACAGGGCAAACCAAACTACCAAGCCAATTCTTATACTGGGATGGAAACAAGCTTCCGGGGACCGGTTTCTGGCATCACAGCCTTCGTCGGCCCGGCTTGCCTGAATCCTGATGGTGCAATGAGCAAGGGACTCACGTCTGAGCATACCCTCCCACACTAAGTGTGGATAAAATCGATTTGGGAAAAAGGGGGTGGTGATGGACAGAGTTTCTGAATGATGCAGAATACTCTTACCAAGTCAAGAGATCATGGTTTTAATCCATCACCGTTTTTTAGCTCACTGCACCATCCCAGCTCAGAACCTGGCTACATGCAAATTAGTCTGTACCTGTCCCAGTGCATGATGGGAACAGGGCAAACCAAACTACCAAGCCAATTCTTATACTGGGATGGAAACAAGCTTCCGGGGACCGGTTTCTGGCATCACAGCCTTCGTCGGCCCGGCTTGCCTGAATCCTGATGGTGCAATGAGCAAGGGACTCACGTCTGAGCATACCCTCCCACACTAAGTGTGGATAAAATCGATTTGGGAAAAAGGGGGTGGTGATGGACAGAGTTTCTGAATGATGCAGAATACTCTTACCAAGTCAAGAGATCATGGTTTTAATCCATCACCGTTTTTTAGCTCACTGCACCATCCCAGCTCAGAACCTGGCTACATGCAAATTAGTCTGTACCTGTCCCAGTGCATGATGGGAACAGGGCAAACCAAACTACCAAGCCAATTCTTATACTGGGATGGAAACAAGCTTCCGGGGACCGGTTTCTGGCATCACAGCCTTCGTCGGCCCGGCTTGCCTGAATCCTGATGGTGCAATGAGCAAGGGACTCACGTCTGAGCATACCCTCCCACACTAAGTGTGGATAAAATCGATTTGGGAAAAAGGGGGTGGTGATGGACAGAGTTTCTGAATGATGCAGAATACTCTTACCAAGTCAAGAGATCATGGTTTTAATCCATCACCGTTTTTTAGCTCACTGCACCATCCCAGCTCAGAACCTGGCTACATGCAAATTAGTCTGTACCTGTCCCAGTGCATGATGGGAACAGGGCAAACCAAACTACCAAGCCAATTCTTATACTGGGATGGAAACAAGCTTCCGGGGACCGGTTTCTGGCATCACAGCCTTCGTCGGCCCGGCTTGCCTGAATCCTGATGGTGCAATGAGCAAGGGACTCACGTCTGAGCATACCCTCCCACACTAAGTGTGGATAAAATCGATTTGGGAAAAAGGGGGTGGTGATGGACAGAGTTTCTGAATGATGCAGAATACTCTTACCAAGTCAAGAGATCATGGTTTTAATCCATCACCGTTTTTTAGCTCACTGCACCATCCCAGCTCAGAACCTGGCTACATGCAAATTAGTCTGTACCTGTCCCAGTGCATGATGGGAACAGGGCAAACCAAACTACCAAGCCAATTCTTATACTGGGATGGAAACAAGCTTCCGGGGACCGGTTTCTGGCATCACAGCCTTCGTCGGCCCGGCTTGCCTGAATCCTGATGGTGCAATGAGCAAGGGACTCACGTCTGAGCATACCCTCCCACACTAAGTGTGGATAAAATCGATTTGGGAAAAAGGGGGTGGTGATGGACAGAGTTTCTGAATGATGCAGAATACTCTTACCAAGTCAAGAGATCATGGTTTTAATCCATCACCGTTTTTTAGCTCACTGCACCATCCCAGCTCAGAACCTGGCTACATGCAAATTAGTCTGTACCTGTCCCAGTGCATGATGGGAACAGGGCAAACCAAACTACCAAGCCAATTCTTATACTGGGATGGAAACAAGCTTCCGGGGACCGGTTTCTGGCATCACAGCCTTCGTCGGCCCGGCTTGCCTGAATCCTGATGGTGCAATGAGCAAGGGACTCACGTCTGAGCATACCCTCCCACACTAAGTGTGGATAAAATCGATTTGGGAAAAAGGGGGTGGTGATGGACAGAGTTTCTGAATGATGCAGAATACTCTTACCAAGTTAAGAGATCATGGTTTTAATCCATCACCGTTTTTTAGCTCACTGCACCATCCCAGCTCAGAACCTGGCTACATGCAAATTAGTCTGTACCTGTCCCAGTGCATGATGGGAACAGGGCAAACCAAACTACCAAGCCAATTCTTATACTGGGATGGAAACAAGCTTCCGGGGACCGGTTTCTGGCATCACAGCCTTCGTCGGCCCGGCTTGCCTGAATCCTGATGGTGCAATGAGCAAGGGACTCACGTCTGAGCATACCCTCCCACACTAAGTGTGGATAAAATCGATTTGGGAAAAAGGGGGTGGTGATGGACAGAGTTTCTGAATGATGCAGAATACTCTTACCAAGTCAAGAGATCATGGTTTTAATCCATCACCGTTTTTTAGCTCACTGCACCATCCCAGCTCAGAACCTGGCTACATGCAAATTAGTCTGTACCTGTCCCAGTGCATGATGGGAACAGGGCAAACCAAACTACCAAGCCAATTCTTATACTGGGATGGAAACAAGCTTCCGGGGACCGGTTTCTGGCATCACAGCCTTCGTCGGCCCGGCTTGCCTGAATCCTGATGGTGCAATGAGCAAGGGACTCACGTCTGAGCATACCCTCCCACACTAAGTGTGGATAAAATCGATTTGGGAAAAAGGGGGTGGTGATGGACAGAGTTTCTGAATGATGCAGAATACTCTTACCAAGTCAAGAGATCATGGTTTTAATCCATCACCGTTTTTTAGCTCACTGCACCATCCCAGCTCAGAACCTGGCTACATGCAAATTAGTCTGTACCTGTCCCAGTGCATGATGGGAACAGGGCAAACCAAACTACCAAGCCAATTCTTATACTGGGATGGAAACAAGCTTCCGGGGACCGGTTTCTGGCATCACAGCCTTCGTCGGCCCGGCTTGCCTGAATCCTGATGGTGCAATGAGCAAGGGACTCACGTCTGAGCATACCCTCCCACACTAAGTGTGGATAAAATCGATTTGGGAAAAAGGGGGTGGTGATGGACACCATATCAGACTCAATATTCCCGGTTCTTGTCTCAAGCTCAGTTAAGCGATCCGAGATCTCGCTACATACTTTGGCTATTTTCCGAACTGAGCCTGGACTTTCCGGATAGCCGCTTGAGATCGACTGTTATCCTGTCTGGACTCTTCCCGATGAGCCATGACTGACTGTAAAATTGCATCCAAAGTTGTAGTGGGGACTGTTTTCGTGTCATGAGGTGGTTTGCTTTTATCCCCCATTAACTGATTTGTCAGTGAGTAGTCCCAATTTAAATCCTTCCCTCCTGTGCTTGCTTGTGCTGAAAGAGCAGCTGCCCTTTTAGATAACTGAAGCGTCGCAGCTGAGTCTCTTCCACTAGTGTCTTGTAGACTTTCACTCTCTGCTTCGCTAATTCTTGTCGGGGATAGGGAGTCGTCTACCGATTCTGTGTTATCCGACAATGAATAAAAATAATCAGTAGATTCTATGTCAGTTTCTTTGCCAAGTTGGATCTTTTGTGCAAAATGTTTAAATCTTGCATGAGTTAGCCTCCAGACTTTGTGGCTGTTACCAATGTTTTTTTCCTTTGTATAGAATTTTCAGGGGCTTTTCCTGCATTGGTGACTTGATTTAATAGTGGGTCTCATTGGCTGATCTGTTTAGTCTCTACTGTAGTTGTAGGATCTATATACTGGGCATTCATACCCCCAACCTGCTGTGCCCCGTTTCCTTCAACCTGCACCTCCCCACAAGCATCCATGGCAGCTGTCTTCGTATCCCCTGCCATGTTTTTTTCCACCCTCTCACCCCAAGTCTCTGAGGTATCCATCTGGGCTAGATTAGCGACATCAGTTAAATCGGATACGGTAAGTGCATTGGGCATAGCGGACACTATTGGGGCATCTCCCCCCCTTCTCATTTACCTGCAGGGTTACTTCGGATCCAGAGTTCTGTTTGTGTAGATCAGAGTCTTTCACAACCAGCCCCTTCTTCTTCTACAAAAACCCCAGAACCGGCACTTCAGATCTAGCGTTAGATGCTGCTTGCCCTGCGTGCTTCTCTAGCCTCTTAGATACGGCGAATAGCTCTGCAATTGACGGGCCGGACGAACATAGCTGGGCCGCCGCCTCTCCAGGAGAGTCCTTCTAGGTCAAATTCTGCCCACATAGCCCCGGCAGTCGAGTTTTTCCTACTCTCGCTCCTCCCCCCAGCCATGCTTGGTTCCAGCGTGCGGGATATCACCGGTGCTTCTGTTGCGGCCCCCAGCATCAGACTCTCCGAAGTCGAGTTCTTCCCAGTCTTGGCCCACATCGTCAGAGGTCCCTTCGGCCTCATTGTGTTCCAATTTGCACCGGGCTGCTCTCTTGATGATCATGACTGACAGCAGCCAAAGTACAGAGATCGGTAAATCAGCCAGCAGGTAAGATCCAACTCCTGCTGTATATCTACTGTTTCGGGTGTGAAGGCGCAGTTATTTATCCTTTCTTCCATTACCTCAAGCAGGAAATTTAGCAAGGACAGAAACATCATCTTTAAATCGCCAGGGAGGCATATTCCTGGAAGGGGCTCACTGGATCATGCCAGTCGTGCTGCAAGCGACAGCCTAGCCTGCCACCATCTTGCTTCCCTCCAGATTTCCTGTAACAAATATTTCCAGTTGTACATACAATTATGATATCACTTAATTAGCAGTATCTTTTGAGGTGACCGACTGTCTGCTAAAGTAAATACGCCTGCAGAGCCTGAGTTCTCCTAGCTCAGTTATAAAGTCAAATTACAAACACACTGTAGGTTGCACCACTTGGTCCAGTCAAAAAACAATAATATATGATTGTCCATAGAGTATATATCATTCAAATATTCATCTTTATTCTTCTTCACAGATCATGGACAGCCGATATAATATATTACAAAACACATTGTTTAACCAAACAGAAGATATTCTCATAAGCACTGTACATTGCATATAATATTTGAAAATATATTCACAATTAAAATCCCCATTTTTTCTATACTTATTATCCATATTAAGTCACTAGTGGAGTTATAGATATTTGATATCAAGAAGCAAGATATTTCCAACTCAAACTACACCTTCCAAATGATATATAACAACAGAGAGAGATATATACAAACTAAATTCCATGAGCGAAGTGTGTTATCATCATTAAGTTCTAGTAGCATGCATCATTCATCATCATAGGATAAATTAAGTTTAACAAACCCTGTCCATACTGGTAAGGTACAAAGCAGTTCCTGTTACAAACCAATTCTCTTTCCAAGGAAAGAGTATAACAACAAAAAGAATAATGTTATCTGGCCTGATTCTTACGAATCGAATATACTGCATGACTAATGCTATCGTCACATAACAATATTATTACAGATGGAAGCGCAACATACATACCAATTTATCTCAATGCCAGTTGTTTGCTTTAATAGACGAATTATTTTCAATGGTTTGGGATTTCCAATATACTTTGTATTTTCTCTTGAAGGGTTTCGAAAGGGCTAACCCAAACTCACTGCCTGTCAAGAAATTAATAGAAACTACTATTATAGACTGACTTATAATATTAAAGAAATTTGATAAATTTAAATATTGTACTTGCATTATGGAATCTTATTTCTTACCTATATTAAAGACAAAAATGGTTTCTTGATATTCGCAAGATGATCCTATTATAAGGCTGTTGTGCCTAGAATTAAGATAACAAATAATATAAAACCCTGTAGTTATATCACTGCAGTCACAACATTTATTAGACTCCTTATCCAAACCTATACAGGTAATCTATGCCATCTGACGGCTATTGATAGGGGCCTGTTGTTCCAATATGAGTGTCTTCAATTTATTCTGCATTACAGATTTTATAATTTTGTCTTGGAACTTAGTAAAAACTCAGAATATTTCCCAAAAATATCTAGAAAAACCACATGTCCTTAAGTGCTTTGATATATTTATTTATGCTGTACAAAAAGCACATATATCTGTATAATGGCAAACAGTAGTTTTAACAAAAGGAACGTGCCCGGTTTCAGTACCATAACATTTCAACACTTAAGTAATTGACTGCTCTTGTTCTTATTCTCTCATAATTTCTCGTATCTGCTACAATATCGTTCCCCATATAATGGTAGACCTCGCTTACCCGTAACTTAATAGTTTAAAACCTTATCACAATACTTGGTTGGAAACTCTATACGTTCCCCAATTATATTTCGGGAAGCCACATACCCCACCTAAATGTATCCCTTTGAAGATGTTATTTTTAGTCCCACCGTTTGCGCATTGATATTATTTCTACTTAACAAAATGCACCTATGTCGGTATAACCCCCAATCCAAAGCTTGAATAATTTTCTGCTCTTACTCTCAACCTCTCATTATCCACCCTATCTTCTATCATACTACTTCCCGTAACCAAATGAACCTCTCTTACCCGTGACTCGATGAGTTGGAATGAGCAGCAAAATACGCGTACAAGTGCCTCAAAGAGAACCGCGCGGGCGTCTTACTGCCTTTTATCCAAAACAAGACGTCTATCACGTGATCCTACGTCGTGACGAACAAGTTTGGGGATAGTCTCTAAATTATTATTGACTTATTTAACGTTACTATCTTTTACGATAGTGTTCCGTTATTAATGTCAAACCCCAAACAATCCAATTTGAACTACATTTGGCTTGGTATCTAGCCCCATATGTAATGCGGATAAAGAAACAAATATTATGTCTTTATATGAACAATATCCAATTTCTTCACGCCTAGTATATGCATTTTGTGAGCCCTATTATTAGACGCAACATAAACGATATTATAGTCATATTCAGTAGTTAGCAGAGTCCTTAGTCATAGATTTATATATACTATGTTACTAAGCTCTTGAACTCGTTTAGGGGTAGTCTCTAAATTATTATTGACTTATTTAGCGTTACTAACTTTTACAATAATGTTCCATTCTTAATGTCAAACCCCAAAACAATCCACTTTGAACAAACTTTGGCTAGAATTCTAGCCCCACATATTATGCCGATAGGGAAACATATACTGTATCTGTATATAATCGATATCCAATTTCTTCACGCCTGATATACGCATTTTGTGGGCCCTATTATTGAACGCAACACGAACGGTATTGTAGTCGTATTCATATCACTTAAATTGACAGTGTCCTTGTTCATAACTTTATATGTATTATATTACTAGACTCCTGAAGTCTAATTTAATTCAGTTTTTCTCCAAACAAACCGAGACTAAAATTATATTTGTTATCACTAAAATTATAAAGTACCCATTCTTCATACAAATCATTTCGATGACAACCTGATAAGTACTAATATAAATTCATAAGCAAAGAGTTTTACGTATAGTAATATTGCGCTTCCATACAACATCCAATATAGTAAAGGAAAATCAACATTATATTAGCTGTGACACCATCACAATGGTGCACAGTCACCATTAGTATAGATTTATACAAATCAACAGAGAATATTAAGGACCAACATTATTATCCACTCTTGAACAGATCTGATACTTGGTACAGATAAAGCATCTAGATGTATAAAAAATAAGCATTGCAAACTAAAATAGCTCTACCTGATGTCTTGCATTTTCAAAGGAAATACTGTAATTCATCATCACTATTATGTCCCTTGATTGTACTACGCAATGTACAAATCCATCCTGCCTCCTTTCGCCTAAGGGCCAGTTCTCTATCGACCCCTCTGGGTTTCACTACAACATGGTCTATACCATGGAACCATATTTCTGGTTTGCTCCCATGTTCTTCATTCATATGTGACGTCATAGGATATCTTGTATCTTTATTGCGAATTGCTCGTACATGTTCTTGTATTCTGATTTTGAGGGGCCTGCTAGTTCTCCCTATATAAATAATATTGCAACTGCAACCTATTACATATGTTACATATGTTGTTCTACATGTGATGGTATGCCTTATAGTGTACACCCTCTTGGAGTTGTAACTGAAATCCTTTAGTCTATTCTTTCTATATTGACACACATTACAATCAGTACATGTGAAGAAACCCCATATTGGTCCAGGTAGCCATGTTCCACCAGGTTTCTCCTTAACAGATACATAACTGGGACATAGCATTTCCCTCAAGGTTCTTCCCCGTCGATAAATAACTTGTGGTTTTGGGGAAATCTTATCCTTAACCCCTGGTATCTCCTGAAGCAATGACCAATGTCTCTGTAAGATTTTATATATGTTTTGACTATGTTTATTATACCTGGTAGCAAATTTAATAGACCCTAATCAATCGTTGCTAACGCTTTGAGAGTTACTCATTTTCAAAGTAGTGTCCCGTGATTTCACCAGTATTTTTCTTTCTGCATGATCTAAAATTCTCTGTTTGTAACCCCTCTGCTTGAACCTAGTTTTGGTCTCCTCAAGATTGGCCATGAATGAGGTTCATATGCAGTTCCTACGAATCCTAACCATTTCCCCAAATGGAATGCTATTAATAGTAGTTTTTGGATGTGCACTTGTGGCATGTAATACACTATTACTTTCAGTTGGTTTTCGAAATTATTTACTTTGGATTGTAGTTCCACATGCTTCAAATGTTACATCCAAAAAATCAATCTGGTCAGTGGAATGTAACATGGTTAAAGTTACATTAAATGAATTATCATTCAAAAATGCATAATAGTCATCCAATTTGGCCACCGTGCCATTCCATAGCACAATAATGTCATCAATATACCTCCCCCAGAATATAATTTTTTCTATCCAGGGGGAGGCATATCTGCCCCAAGCATGTTCTTGTTCCCAGTAGCCCATAAACAATCCTGCATAACAAGGAGCAAATTTTGCTCCCATCGCGGTACCTTGTAACTGATGGTGCCACTGCTTGTCATGTAAAAAGAAATTTTTGGAAAGTATTAGCTCCATCATTTCAAGAATCATTGTATTGTGTTCTGCCCATTCAGCTGACCTAGTCTTAAGAAAATGCCCCATAGCAAGTAGACCCATTTCTTTTTTGATGCAGGTGTATAAACTGGATACATCAAAAGTTACAAAATGGAGTCCCTCAGTCCACGTGAGATCCTCAAATTTATTGAGGATGTCTTTGCTATCCTGTATGTAAGTTGGTAAGTTTTTCACCAATGTTTGCAAAATTGAGTCAACATATTCTGAAAAACGTTCTGTCGGTGAATCTATGCCTGCGATGATTGGTCGACCTGGTGGAAAATTCCCCCCCTTGTGTACTTTGGGGAGGATGTATATACAGGGATAACTAGGTTTCAGAACCATCAGATATCTGACCTCTTCCTCTGTCAACAGACCCCTTTCTTTCCAATCTCCCAATTTAGCATTGATAAAAAATATTAAATCAGGCATGAGATTAGATGGAATTTGTTCATAGCACAAAGTATCTGCCAATTGCCTAGAGATTTCGCCCATGTAATCTGTCTTCCTCATAATTACCACATTACCGCCCTTGTCGGCTTCGCGTATAACTATGTTCTCATTGTGACAAAGGGCATCTAAAGCTAGATGTTCATCTTTTGTTAAATTATAAGAAACCTTGTCTCTACGTGGGCTATCATTTAGTAGTTTGTGTAAATCCTCAGTCACATATGATTTAAATAACTCAATATTTTGATGTGAAAACTGGGGTATGAACTTATATTTCATTTTTAGACCACTATCTATGTCCTCCTTGGGAAAGACACCCAATTCCTCATTCAGATCTTTTAAAGTGATGCTATTTTCCTCATTAAGTGACATAAGTAGATGTATTCCTTCCACATCCCCCACCGTATATTCAGAAGGTGCTGCTCTTGAAATATTAGACTCAATGGCTTTGTGATTGCAATGAAAAAAATGTTTTAATTTTAGAATACGTACAAATTTGTATAGATCAACAATGACATCAATGATTTTACAAGACTGTGTCGGGCAAGCCCTTTTGTAAGACTGCACTTTCCTTGAAACTAAGAACATGATCTGATAAATTAACAATTGACAAATTGCTTGTAGGGGGCAACATTGTAATTAGACTAGCTATGTCTGTCTCAATTGCTTGTGCATTGTCTATTTCCTCTTTGATGGCCTGTATATACATCCTCCCCAAAGTACACAAGGGGGGGAATTTTCCACCAGGTCGACCAATCATCGCAGGCATAGATTCACCGACAGAACGTTTATCAGAATATGTTGACTCATTTTTGCAACCATTGGTGAAAAACTTACCAGCTTACATACAGGATAGCAAAGACATCCTCAATAAATTTGAGGATCTCACGTGGACTGAGGGACTCCATTTTGTAACTTTTGATGTATCCAGTTTATACACCTGCATCAAAAAAGAAATGGGTCTACTTGCTATGGGGCATTTTCTTAAGACTAGGTCAGCTGAATGGGCAGAACACAATACAATGATTCTTGAAATGACGGAGCCAATACTTTCCAAAAATTTCTTTTTACATGACAAGCAGTGGCACCATCAGTTACAAGGTACCGCGATGGGAGCAAAATTTGCTCCTTTGTATGCGGGATTGTTTATGGGCTACTGGGAACAAGAACATGCTTGGGGCAGATATGCCTCCCCCTGGATAGAAAATATTATATTCTGGGGGAGGTATATTGATGACATTATTGTGCTATGGAATGGCACGGTGGCCAAATTGGATGACTATTATGCATTTTTGAATGATAATTCATTTAATGTAACTTTAACCATGTTACATTCCACTGACCAGATTGATTTTGTGGATGTAACATTTGAAGCATGTGGAACTACAATCCAAAGTAAATAATTTCGAAAACCAACTGAAAGTAATAGTGTATTACATGCCACAAGTGCACATCCAAAAACTACTATTAATATCATTCCATTTGGGGAAATGGTTAGGATTCGTAGGATCTGCAGTGAAAAGACCTCATTCATGGCCAATCTTGAGGAGACCAAAACTAGGTTCAAGCAGAGGGGTTACAAACAGAGAATTTTGGATCATGCAGAAAGAAAAATACTGGTGAAATCACGGGACACTACTTTGAAAATGAATAACTCTCAAAGTGTTAACAACGATCGATTAGGGTCTATTAAATTTGCTACCAGGTTTAATAAACATAGTCAAAACATATATAAAATCTTACAGAGACATTGGTCATTGCTTCAGGAGATACCAGGGGTTAAGGATAAGATTTCCCCAAAACCACAAGTTATTTATTGACGGGGAAGAACGTTGAGGGAAATGCTATGTCCCAGTTATGTATCTGTTAAGGAGAAACCTGGTGGAACATGGCTACCTGGACCAATATGGGGTTTCTTCACATGTACTGATTGTAATGTGTGTCAATATGGAAAGAATAGACTAAAGGATTTCAGTTACAACTCCAAGAGGGTGTACACTATAAGGCATACCATCACATGTAGAACAACATATGTAATAGGTTGCAGTTGCAATATTATTTATGTAGGGAGTACTATTAGGCCCCTCAAAATCAGAATACAAGAAAATGTACGAGCAATTCGCAATAAAGATACAAGATATCCTATGACGTCACATATGAATGAAGAACATGGGAGCAAACCAGAAATATGGTTCCATGGTATAGACCATGTTGTAGTGAAACCCAGAGGGGGCGATAGAGAACTGGCCCTAAGGCGAAATGAGGCAGGATGGATTTATAGATTGCGTAGTACAATCAAGGGACATAATAGTGATGATGAATTACACTATTTCCTTTGAAAATGCAAGACATCAGGTAGAGCTATTCTAGTTTGCAATGCTTAATTTTTATACATCTAGATGCTTTATCTGTACCAAGTATCAGATCTGTTCAAGAGTGGATAATAATGTTGGTCCTTAATATTCTCTGTTGATTTGTATAAATCTATACTAATGGTGACTGTGCACCATTGTGATGGTGTCTCACAGCTAATATAATGTTGATTTTCCTTTACTATATTGGATGTTGTATGGAAGCGCAATATTACTATACGCAAAACTCTTTGCTTATGAATTTATATTAGTACTTATCAGGTTGTCATCGAAATGATTTGTATGAAGAATGGGTACTTTATAATTTTAGTGATAACAATTATAATTTTAGTCTCGGTTTGTTTGGAGAAAAACTGAATTAAATTAGACTTCAGGAGTCTAGTAATATAATACATATAAAGTTATGAACAAGGACACTGTCAATTTAAGTGATATGAATACGACTACAATACCGTTCGTGTTGCGTTCAATAATAGGGCCCACAAAATGCATATCTCAGGCTTGAAGAAATTAGATATCGATTATATACAGATACAATATCTGTTTCCCTATTGGCATTATATGTGGGGCTACAATTCTAGCCAAAGTTAGTTCAAAGTGGATTGTTTTGAGGTTTGACATTAAGAATGGAACATTATTGTAAAAGGTAGTAACGCTAAATAAGTCAATAATAATTTAGAGACTACCCCTAAACGAGTTCAAGAGCTTAGTAACATAGTATATATAAATCTATGACTAAGGACTCTGTTAACTAAAGCAATACTAAATACGACTATAATATCGTTTATGTTGCGTCTAATAATAGGGCTCACAAAATGCATATACTAGGCATGAAGAAATTGGATATTGTTCATATAAAGACATAATATTTGTTTCTTTATCCGCATTACATATGGGGCTAGATACCAAGCCATATGTAGTTCAAATTGGATTGTTTGGGGTTTGACATTAATAACGGAACACTATCGTAAAAGATAGTAACGTTAAATAAGTCAATAATAATTTAGAGACTATCCCCAAACTTGTTCGTCACGACGTAGGATCACATGATAGACGTCTTGTTTTGGATAAAAGGCAGGAAGACGCCCGCGCGGTTCTCTTTGAGGCACTTGTATGCGTATTTTGCTGCTCATTCCAACTCATCGAGTCTCGGGTAAGAGAGGTTCAATCGGTTACGGGAAGTAGTATGGTAGAAGATAGGGTGGATAATGAGAGGTTGAGAGTAAGAGCAGAAAATTATTCAAGCTTTGGATTGGGGGTTATACCGACATAAGTGCATTTTGTTAAGTAGAAATAATATCAATGCGCAAACGTTGGGACTAAAAATAACATCTTCAAAGGGATACATTTGGGTGGGTATGTGGCTTCCCGAAACATAATTGGGGAACGTATAGAGTTTCCAACCAAGTATTGTGATAAGGTTTTAAACTATTAAGTTACGGGTAAGCGAGGTCTACCATTATATGGGGAACGATATTGTAGCAGATACGAGAAATTATGAGAGAATAAGAACAAGAGCAGTCAATTACTTAAGTGTTGAAATGTTACGGTACTGAAACCGGGCATGGTCGTTTTGTTAAAACTACTGTTTGCCATTATACCGATATATGTGCTTTTTGTACAGCATAAATAAATATATCAAAGCACTTAAGGACATGTGGTTTTTCTAGATATTTTTGGGAAATATTCTGACTTTTTACTAAGTTCCGAGGCAAAATTATAAAATCTGTAATGCAGAATAAATTGAAGACACTCATATTGGAACAACAGGCCCCTATCAATAGCCGTCAGATGGCATAGATTGCCTGTATAGGTTTGGATAAGGAGTCTAATAAATGTTGTGACTGCAGCGATATAACTACAGGGTTTTATATTATTTGTTATCTTAATTCTAGGCACAACAGCCTTATAATAGGATCATCTTGCGAATATCAAGAAACCATTTTTGTCTTTAATATAGGTAAGAAATACGATTCCATAATGCAAGTACAATATTTAAATGTATCAAATTTCTTTAATATTATAAGTCAGTCTATGATAGTAGTGGCTATTAATTTCTTGACAGGCAGTGAGTTTGGGTTAGCCCTTTCGAAACCCTTCAAGAGAAAATACAAAGTATATTGGAAATCCCAAACCATTGAAAATAATTTGTCTATTAAAGCAAACAACTGGCATTGAGATTAATTGGCATGTATGTTGCGCTTCCATCTGTAATAATATCGTTATGTGACGATAGCATTAGTCATGCAGTATATTGGATTCGTAAGAATCAGGCCAGATAACATTATTATTTTTGTTGTTGTACTCTTTCCTTGGAAAGATAATTGGTTTGTAACGGGAACTGCTTTTTACCTTACCAGTATGGACAGGGTTTGTTAAACTTAATTTATCCTATGATCATGAATGAGGCATGCTACTAGAACTTAATGATGATAACACACTTCGCTCATGGAATTTAGTTTGTATATATATCTCTCTCTGTTGTTATATATCATTTGGAAGGTGTAGTTTGAGTTGGAAATATCTTGCTTCTTGATATCAAATATCTATAACTCCACTAGTTACTTAATATGGATACTAAGTATAGAAAAAATGGGGATTTTAATTGTGAATATATTTTCAAATATTATATGCAATGTACAGTGCTTATGAGAATATCTTCTGTTTGGTTGAACAATGTGTTTTGTAATATATTATATCGGCTGTCCATGATCTGTGAAGAAGAATAAAGATGAATATTTGAATGATATATACTCTATGGACAATCATATATTATTGTTTTTTGACTGGACCAAATGGTGCAACCTACAGTGTGTTTTTAAGTTTGTTTTGATCTTGTGGATCACCCTCTGGAAACAACGGGGGTAGTAGAGTTGCACACTATGAAAGCTAAGATAGCTGATTCATTTAGTTTGGGAGGGTTTATAGGAAAAGTCCTGAGAGAGGTGCGACTCAAACCTTTGAGGGTTTGCAGAAGTTGAGTTGTTTCCTATTGGCTAAAAGATAAAGTCAAATTACTGTAGTGGTGGGCTAGGTTATGTCCTCCATTGTTCATCTAACACATCCCCTTTTGGACAGAATTGATGGTCAAGGCAATTTAAGAATGGTCCAAGGAGTCCCCTTCTCTTGGTTAATAACATTTTACACTTTTGTGCGAAAGTGTGTGGTAGGGTCTTGCTGGAGTAGGCCATTCGTACTTGGTAAATCCAAGGCAGATTATTGTGCAGGTGCAGATAGGCTTCTGCCTGAGCTTAAGTGTCCACTACCAGGTCTTTGCATTCTGATGTTTGCCTGGAAGTCCATCACATGCAGACAGCACGTTGCCTATTTCACAGATCGCATCACTGGATGTGACAGGGTGAACAATCGTTGAATATGAATGAAGTCCCCCTAGTGTAACATCTTCATGCTTCTCCCTAGGCTTAGGTCCAGATGAGCAGCAGCAGGCAGGCTACCTGGAGAACTGAAACCTCAAGTAATTTAAAACATGGCGATGCATCAGCGCCCATTCTTTCAACTCCTTGAGGTACATCCAAAGTCTCTGCAGCCTCTCATGGCTTTCCATCAAGGCATGTTCATTTTTTATGTTTTATGCTTCAAGTGTTCAAAATACCACTTTGACCATTGGTCAGGGGTTTGAGAGTGAGTGTAATGCAGATAGCCTTGTGGTCCCTTATAATTTGACTGATCTATAGTGCTGCAGACATCATTGCATGAATAGTATTGGGGCAATGATTTAATAAGGCTAGCACCCTTCCTATCCGAACCCATGGAAATCAACTGCCAAATACCCCAAGGATCATCGCTCAGCCCCATGCGATTCAACATATACATGGCCCCCCCCCTCGTCGGACAGCACGCACTCAGCATAGAATCCTACGCCAATGACACCCAACTCATCCTCTCCCTCACCCAGGACCCCACCACCACCAGGTTCCTCTTCCAGGAAGGAATGCAGGACGTCGCATCCTAGATGAGCAGCAGCTGCCTGAAACTCATTTCGGAGAAGGCAGAGGTCCTCCACCTCGGACCCTCCCCCTCTGCATGAGACAGCACTTTGATGTTCCAAAAGAGGATGCGTACTGGCTGGGAGGTGTGAGGAATGAGTGCTGCCATGTGTGATCTAAGGGACCATGGAGGTGTCTGGCTGCTCATAGGGGAAGTAGGCACCAGGTTATTTGAAGAGGTGGAATAGAAAGGATGCACTATTTTGGAGAAGCTGTATAGGCAGGGGAGTGGTGTGAGTAGACACAAAGGGGAGGTAGGGTTAGGGCAGGTAAGGGGACGGACAGGTAGAATAGGGTGAGGATAAGTATGGGCCCAGGGAGAGGGCCAGTAGCAGGGAAGGGAGAAGGAGGAGGGAGGTAAGGTAAGGAAGGAAAAAAGGAGGAGAGGATATGAAGTGGGGGTAGAAAGGGGAAGGCAAGAAAGAGAGAAAAAGAGGGGAATAGCGAGGGGTGGGCAGGCATGGGGACCGGTCACATAGGTAGAATAACTACTGGTTGGCACCAGGCAGTGGTGAGGATGAGTGATCAGGAGTCACTAAAGGATGCGTTGGGTGGGGATCCGAGAGGAGGAGAGAGGATAGCAGGGAGAGAGGGGGGTAAGGTACGTGAAAGGGACGCTGCTCTAGAGACACTGGGCTGCACGCTGCGGGTCTTAAGCTTGTGGGCTGAAATGTGCTGGGCAGCAGGGCTGGCTGAGAGGTGTTCAAGTGCGCAGGCGCATTTGTGGCCAGGGCTGGTGTCACATTTGTGCGGGGGAGAAAGGCAAGCTCTAGGGACCTGTGGAGGGAAGAGGTGCGTTGGTGGGACTCAACCAGCTGTGCAACAAAGAGGGAGTGGAGGGGGAGAAGAGACCTGTCAGGTGGACGGCCATCAATCCGGGGTGTCATCCATGGGGCTGGGGTCCAGATGCACCCATTTGTGGGTAGCCCGTGCCCAAGCCATGTGATGCAGCTGGTGAGGGGGGGTCAGAGTGGGAATGAGGAAAAGTATAGCCAGAGCCTCGCATATGGCAGGAGGAGTGGTGGTAAGCAGCACACAGCTGGGTCCTGGTAGACCCTCCAGTATGGGACTGGGCATGTATGTGGGTGTGGCAGTGAACAAGGGTAACCCCAAGACTTGGATTCGAGGAGGGGGATAAGGGATGTGGGGATGTGGCGACACCCTGGGTGATCATGAATAGTGTCAGGCAGGAGGAAAAAAGAGATGCACCATCCAGTTCCACTTAATCTAGAGAGCGTGTCAGCAGTTTTGCACAAGGTCGTAGCCACTGCCGGTACTGGGGGGATGAGGGACAGTGATGTGCAGAGGGCCAAGGCAGGGATATCACGGTAGACCCTTGATGCTGCACACGCGCGTCTGGCAGTCAGATGGAGCATCACCTGGGGTGGAGGGGACTCCTGGGATCAGTCAACCCATAGCACGGGAGACACATAGCAGATAAGATGCATGCATATGGCAATCAAACATTGAGAAGATAAACGTTAAAGTATGCAAAGAAACAGTCTATGAATAAAGTAAGCTGGTACTCAGCGTCTGGCACGTCAGGGCGGTTGTAGTTCATCAGGTCTTTGGATGCACTCTCCTTGACAGAGATGGGCTTCAGGGGGGAGTGTGGCTTGTCCCTGTTGTGCTCCTGTGTGAGTGCGACCACCGCTTGAAGAGCCTGGGTCCTGTTACCCAGGGAGTGAGCAACTCTATAGGGGCCCTGCCTCTGTATTGGGAGCCTCCCAAGTTCCGCCAGAGTCCACTGGTGGGGTCAGGAAGGGGGGTGGTGGCAGGGTGGAGCTGTCTCCAGAAGCAGAGCTGACAGTGTCCATATCCAGAGGGATGAGACCTTCCAGGAATTGACGGAGATTCTCTGGGTTGAAAAATTCCTTTGAGACACCGTCCCTGGTGATCTGGAAGCATGAGGGTTCGAAGAGGCCATATTTAATCTCCTATTGCTGGAGGAGGGGCCTAACAGAGAGGAAGGCCTTGCAATGTTTGTTGGTTTCCTTGGAGAAGTTCACTGCTATTCGGATCTCATATCCCTCAAATGTGTACTGGCCGTGGGTGCGGGCTGAGGTTATCAGTTTCTGGGCCTGTTTGTGGTGTAGAAAGTAGGCTATATGTGGTCATGGGCACGCAGTCAAGGAGGTCCAGGATGGTGGGCCCTCTGCATCTCCAAGGTGTGGTCAAAGTTTAGTCCTGTGAGTTCGTAGAATGTGGCCCCAAGGAAAGATTTGATGTCAGGGCCTTCCACGGTTTTCTGGAAATCTGAAAAGCGGACGTTGCCTTGGCGGCTCCTGTCTTCCAAGTCTATTGTACTGATTCACAAAGTTAGACTTTCATCTCAGTTTACCTTTGTGAATCAGGCCCTAATGACTTTACTGCATAGAAATAGGAGTTCCTAGTCTCGTTCCGGTATGATGTTGAGGTGCTCCTCCAGTACAGAAACATGCTGGGTCAGGTAGTCCATGCGGTTCTGGAAACTGACTATATCCATATGGATGTACTTGGTCTCGGTGGCCAGGGCGGAGATGGTTGTCTACAAGACCTCCAGCCCAAAGCCCCAGGCCCACAGCCTGCAGCTGAGATTTCCTGCAGTATTTGCTTCATGGTGGCATCCGGTGTGGCAGCCATAGTGGGAGGAGAATTGCCTGGCACTGATGAGGTAGCATTCTTGGTGCTGTTCATTGAGCGACCTTGATTAAGTTCTTTTGCACAGGCTTTCCCGTTGTCTTGCTGGCAGACATACCCAGACCACACGGAGGGTCCGCAAGTCAGGAGTGCGACCTGGAGAGAAATATGTGAGTGGGCTTACTCGATTCACGCAAACTTTAGGTGCCAGGTGTGCCCATCGCAGTCCAGACTGTGAAGAGGAGCGGGCCTATAACAGGTAAGCACCGGTAATATGAGAGGCTCTGGTGCGGCCGGTTTTCTATACAGTTTTCTATATTGTTGGGAAGGTCGCAGGCAGGTGGTATGACTATAATCAGTCTAGAGCAACCCACATGGGGTCACAGGGATCCTGTTCACTGCACAAGACTAGGCCTTATTGGGATCGCAGGCCTGCAGCTTTAAGGATGCCGAGCTATGGTTGGTGGGGTCCATGTCAGGGTCCTGTGGCTACTGCCATGTAGGTGTGGTGGGGGCAATAAAGTTCAGAGCCCCATGCCACCCCTGGGTGTAGAGATCCTGGGAAGGAAGACCTTTGGGCTTATCACCCTGTTGCAGGTGGTCTGTGGCCTCCTTTTTTCACTCTAACCCACCTGTGATTGATACACAGCCCCACTGTAAGTAGAGACAACCAGTCAACCTGTCTTGCCAGGTGCGTCTGTTGTAGTAGGCCCTCCTGTTTTCAGACCGTGCAGCTGTCGTGGTGTGCAGTGTGCGGATGTGCTGGGTGATGGCGCTACCTCCTAGGATATCAGCTCATGGAAGGCATGTGGGTTCCTGCATCTTGGATGGGATTCTTAGTTGATAGGGGGCCGAGCTCAGAGCCCCCCCAGGACTGCCAGTGAAGTTGCGAGAGGTGAGGATTTTGTCACTGTGTAGCGCCCCACTGCTAGTCGATCAGGGTGGGCACCTCCACTATGGGCCATGGCTGCTGATCCCGCTGCAGGCCCTTCCTGCGATCTGCTGTGCGGGCCTGGAAGGAGGCTTCCGTCAAGTCCAGAACACCAGCATTTGCGACCGCAGCTTGATTGCGACATAGGAGGGCTGTGTATGAGACCCCTGCAACGCCAAAGATACCGCTGACACCGTTTGGGGCCCATCTTGGCACAGAGCTCAGGCTTTAAGCGGCCATCCCTGTACATGGCCAGACCACACCCCCTCTGTACACCAATTATAACAGGGAACACATATCCATAATTACTAAATCTGGAAAAGATCCCCTCCCCTCTGTCAGCTGTAGACCAACCTCCCTCATTAACTGTGACTTGAAAATTCTTGTCAAAGTTCTGGCGTCCAGGCTCGGACGGGCAATTCATTTTCTAGATCACAGCAATCACATTCAATTTGCCCTGCACCGCTCCTCCAGAAACCATTTGTCCTTTCTAATGCACCTCCTCTGGTTAAAGAAGCGTTATGAGGGTGAGAACCTCTCACATTCCTTCAATGTAGAAAAAGCATTCAGCCGAGCCGAATAGCCATTTCTCTTCCACACCATGGAATGCTCCGGATTCAGTGGGACATTCCTCAAGATTGTCCAGTGACTGTAATCAAAACCTTCTGCGCAGATTATCTACAATGACTCGGTCTCAGATATCATAGTGATCACCAGAGGTACAAGACAAGGGTGCTCCCTCTCTCCTCTACTCTTCGTGCTTGCCCTAGAACCTCTAGCCATCGCCAAAGGCTCCTCGCCAGCTATTTCTGGGACACTCAGCATGGCTGAGGAATCCAAGATACTGCTCGATGCCAGCGACATCCTCCTCACACTATATACCCCAAAGACTTTTCATCCTTCTCAGGCTATAAGATGAACTGGGACAAAACTGAAGGCATGCCGATGACTGCCTCCACAACAGACAAGCACTGGGTGCCCTTCCAGTGAAATGGATCTCAACCGGGCTCAAGTATTTGGGAATCCTTGTGAGCACTGACTACTCTGCCATGATAAATTACAGTGTCCTAAGCTAGCTTGGGAAAACCAAAAGAGGAAACAGCCTTTACCACAAGGTTTCACCACATAGTGCCTTTAACCCCTTGCATGCTCATGACAGAACCACTCCGTCATGAGCCACGGGCGCCGTGTACTCATGACTGAGTGGTTCCGTCATGCTGCGGCCGTTGGCGGCCGCTCCGCCCAGGCGGCGCTGTTTCCCCGCCTGTGCGGGCGCTCAACGGAAGTGGGCGGAGTCGTGACGGAACCACGCCGTCATGAGCACAGCTCGCCCGTGACTCATGACGGCGTGGTTCCGTCATGAGCATGGCGGCACCGCGCTCACCCCAAACCCCCCCAGCGCCGCGGCGGTATTCGCGCCGCAGCGAAGGGGTTAAAACATATATTTTTACCATTAATGTTTTTACCATGTATATGCCTTTACATTGCATTTAAGGTAAGTCAGAGGGTGTGGGGGTCTCCTCCCACCATTGATTTAAATATAAATACATATAAACAATTTGTGGTAATAGCATTCTTTGTAAAAGCATATGCATTCTAAAGAATGTGGTGCAAAAATGTGTTGTAAAGGCATGCAAAGTATTCCCTGCATTGTTCCATCACACTAACCAACTAAAACAAATATTGCCAGTTGGAAATCTCTTCAACACCCCATGTAGGGTAGGGTTCAAACAGTAAAGATGGTGATCACCCCTCATTTTATCTGTAATATTGGCATGCTGCCTTTTAAGATTATCCTTGCTACTCTCTAAATGATAGATTTAATAATACGTAAGTTCATATGGGTCCAAACACCACCAAGTTAGATGCACAAAAACACTATCTAGCCACCACCTCAGGAGGTCTACGTCAGCCCCACAAATTTCTGACAGGGCGCTTCATCTTTCACATATAGCTTACCACCTGAACACTCATAAAGAAACCTTATTTTGGGCCAAACTAGAGCAACGTTTGCATAAGGGAGCCGGTGGCCCCTGCATCCCTCTACCATGCTTATAAAGCGTCATCCGACCCCAACAACCACATATCTGACTCTCGACCCATAGCTTTCTACATCCCAAAGCACTCCTATTGTATAACAAGGCACTGACAAGTGACAACTCTTTCCTTCAAATGGAAGGACTGTGAATTTAAAGGACTCCATGCGCGGGACCAAATCCTCAATGGCGGCATCATCAAACCGTTCAATGACTTAATGGCTGAACTCCATCTGCCGCGCCCCCAACTTTGGAAGTATCTCCAACTGAGGCATTGCAGCCATGGGCCCTCCCTACCTCATCCTGCCATGACTATTCAGTAAAAAGGGGTCATTATAAGAAATTGATCACCTGTCTATATTAACTCCTGATTACAAACTCTTCTCTACACCAACTGAAGGATCACTCTGGTGAAAGTGACAAGACCTACTACAGCTTTTAAATTCAAATGAAGTTTGGTCTTGCTTGCCCCAAAGACATGACAAGAGGCTCTCATAAGAACCTGGGCAAGAAAATTCTTTTAAAAAATGCAATACGTTTGTTATTGGACGCTGTTGGACCTGGCCTTTTTGGCTTAAGTTCACTTAAACTTTTTGCTTTTCCCCTAGACCGTTTTCCTGACAGAGATTGGTGAAGTTAGATGCTGTAGGTACTCGCCACTGCTAATCAGTGGGCAAGTACAGATGTTCCCTGTGTAAATGGTAGTGGTAATTGGTTGTCCATGATTGGTATGTTTGCCTTACTAGCAAGATCCCTAAGTGATGTGCACTGTGTGTGCCAGGGCTAGTACTAAAGAAATGCACAGAGAGGGAAGATAGGTCTTCAATGTAGGGCCTGCACGCATTATGCTAAATTAGCATGTTGTCCTGACAAGTGCTACCACTTGTCAGGTCTTACTTTCCCTTTTGCATACACATGGGGCACCGCTGTAGGACGTCCTGGGTAACCCCTAGGCAGGGTGCAGTGTAGGTAAAAGGCAGGACCTGTGCCAGTGTGGCTGCTAGGCCCTGACAGTGGAAAATACTCCATTTCATTTTCCCTGGTGAAAGGCCATCCTACCCATAGGACAGAATGGGAGAGGCTGGGTGCAATATTGTTAGCCTAGTTTCCCAAGAATTGGAAATGGAACAGTGAAGTTTGGTATGTCTGAACTCACAGCGTCATAACGCATCTTTTTAGGAAGATGGTTTTGTCGCTGTGTGTCCAGAAACCGCTGTTTGAGAAAATGGCCGAGTTTGTGCTTTAGACCTTTTTGTGTGTCTCAGCAGAATGTGAATTCCCTGCCTGGATCTGAGGGAGGTTGTGCCCCATGGGAGGGGTGGAGACGGCACCAGGCTGCCCTGCACCTGGAGAGGGGAGAAGGAGAGGCTTTGCGAGGTGAAGAGAATTGGTTTAGAGCCATAAAACAATAGACCCATCTCCCTCTGAGTGATTAAAGATCCAGGCCCCCAGTATCAAAGGGAGGACGGTGACACTGGGGGGGAGATAGGCAAGACTGATCTAGGGAGGGGTCGGGGACCCCTGAGCACATGGAAACTTCAAAGACAATAAGGGGTATAACTAGAAGAAACCCCAAGACTTTGATTATGTCGATGATGTCGTCGAGAATGGTCTCGTTCAGAGAAGTGCTGGGAGCGTTTTGAAGACACCGTGGACTGGTCAAGTCTCTGGCGACTTTGACCTGTCCACAATCGGGAAGAAAACCTCTGCCACAGATAGGCTGCGGGAGACACTTGACCCGTGATCTGGGGCTTGTGGGCAGTTTGTAGCTCTTGACCGAGGAGAGACTGATGGGGCCCTGCAGTGGACCATGTCCAACCTTCTTCCTGAGCAGGACTTTGCTGTGCTGCGTACTGTACCCCAAGGGCCTGAGTTGAGCTGGCTCACTGTTC
The DNA here is from genome assembly GCF_964204655.1 of Triturus cristatus. Taxonomy (NCBI): domain Eukaryota; kingdom Metazoa; phylum Chordata; class Amphibia; order Caudata; family Salamandridae; genus Triturus; species Triturus cristatus. The sequence continues at coordinate 1,423,055,507 of NC_140591.1, read as the reverse complement.
GGAAACACAGGAACATAAAAGTGTCCAGGAAGTCTCAAGTGGCGCGGCGGTGGGACCGTGTCATGGCAGCCTGAGACCTCCGAAGGGGTGCCTAAGGTGATCGTGGGAACCCAGAGCAAATCAAGACTCTGACATGCAGGGTGCGTGTCTTGGTGCGGCTTCAGGTGTTGGAGCGCCTATGGATTGTGGGCATCGTGGAAGAGAACCGAGATTCGGGACGTTCAGGGGGTGCGTGTCGCAGTGCAGTCAAGGCGCTAGGGATTAGTGCCAGGACATCGTGTGCACTAAGAAGGATTGAGTTTCCGACACGCAGGACGGCGTGTGTTGGTGCAGCCAGGGCATTAGTGGAGAGCGTCTGGTACCTCGTGTGCACTAGGAGGAGAGGTGAGACTCAGACGCACAGTGTGCGTGTCGTTGTGTGACCAGGGCGTTAGTGGAGAGCGCCTGGGTCATCGTATGTCCCAAGAAACGAGGTGGGTCTGCAGCATGCAGGGTGTGTATGGGGGTGCAGTTGCGGCGCTCGAGGAGAGTGCCTGAAGATCATGTGAACCAGGAGATGGAGCGAGACTCGGACAAGCAGGGTGCATGTCAAGGTGCCAACCAAGGTGTAGTGAGGTGCGTCTGGTCATCGGAGGCTGGAGGAGGAGTGAGTCTAGGACGCGCCAGGGGTGCGTGTCGAAGGTGACACCGGAGGTGCTGGTGAGGAATACAGGGGAGCGGTGATTACCGGGGAGCAAAGAAGTCCTAACAGTGCTGGAGAGGATGGCCAAATAATCGTGCCCTCGAAGGCATCGTGGGATGGCACCAGCATTGTGTGGAAGGCTTCTTGGAAGGAGTTTGTGCTGAATGTTGGCGGCCCGGACCGGCAGCCCTGCAGGAGCTGCTCTACCGGCCCGAGCACGCCTTGCCCATGGTAACAAGGTTCTGGAGTGAGGCCAAGCCGCTGCTGCAGGAGAGGAGAGTGAGGTTGGGGCCCCCCCAGGTAAAGTGGATCATCGCCTGGGGCGGGGTGCGGGCTCGGAGGGACACTTTCTCAGCCTCTCGCTGCTGGCAGCAGTGTGCGCCTGTTGCTTCGGCCCAGATCTAGGTCCGTGCTGGTCCAGGACGGGGCAGTACAGGGGCCAGGGCCCGGAGTGGAACTTGGGTGTCATCGTTGATCTGTGTTGGGGGCAACCGGTTGCACAACTTCTAAAAACACATAACACTTTGCATATTTTCTGCTAACAAACTATCGAACTATTGGGCAACGTCTGACACTAGTGGTGCTTAACGAACTCAGGGGTTAGTGTGCTACGCACTACGTTATGTTTCTCTTGCAGTATACAGGATCATAGCGTAGCGCACTGCATTGGTTATTTACTGCACTGTACTGAATTGCACTGTGACGCATTGCCTTATTTCTTTTTTGCACAGGGCATGCTGGTGGTGGTGATACGCATTGTATTGTCTTCCTATGCACTGCACACAATTGCAGCATAACGCATTGACTTACTTCTTCCTTGAACAGGGCATGCTGGTAGCGATCCGAGTTGCATTATCTTGTGTTGGCTCAGTACATGATCGTGACTCTACGCATTGCATTGTTTCACTGTGGCATTGTATAGTAACCCATCGTTAAGTAGTGCAGTATTCCTTTTATTTTGCAACGTGTGTGATTCTAGTGATACGACGTACCTAACCTGTTGCGAATGGTTAAAAGTCAGCATAACTGTTGGTTAGAAGTGGTGGTTGGGGATTAGGACCACCCAACCCATCGGAAACAATAATACCCATTGTATATATGTTGGATTTGTATCATGTGGTCATTTCGTATACCTTTCTATATAAAGTATACTCGTTTTATACAAACTCGTGTGGAGTCCATTTGTGGGGATATCATTGGGATTGCTGTGGGCGTTGTTGCACATACTGAACACTCGTGCCTTGGAATTAAGCCTGGCTGCTCGTGTCAAGATACTAAGGGGGTGAGCAGGGCTGTCTCGGACGGTGTCCTTTCTTGGCCTAACGTGGAAAGCGGGGGGTCCGGGTTGAGCACTTGGCAACAACTGTGCGCGCTGGATCTCCGGCTTCTACTACCCTTTTTGATGCAAAACACTATCTACCAAAAATATGAGACAGGGTTTTGCATTAAAAAAAACATCTTTTGAAAGCAGGCGTTGAAAGGAGACATGTTTTCTTTTCTCCTTTCTTTTTCGACTGTGCATGTTTGCTGCACTTTACAGCACACATACACTGTAGAAAACGTTTTTGAAGTTGTCTAGACGTAGCATTTTGCACTGGGAGGGAACCCTTCCAGTACAAAACCTATGCTAGACTCTTGCACACTCTCTTTCACTGTGGTGCAAAGGTGTGTGCATGGTTCACGTCACCAAAATTCTCCGCTAGCGCTAAGGAGAGGGGAGGAGAGTGCCATATTTCCTCGTCACCGAATGCAGCACATTTTTGCTGGCTACTCTGCGTTGGGTGACAGTTTAGTAAATCTACCCCTACTTATCTTATGGTCTTGCCTCTTCATCCAACCATATTGGTGATGCACCATCAAACCACAAGGATACTTTAATTTCACCCCTTACCAGCATTGGGTATTCTGCACGATACAGGCAATATCCCTGGCTTAACCAACCACAAGGCTCATTGGATGGACCCAGCCCTGTCAACAGAGAAACTCTGCTTCATTCAGCCATGGAAACCTCCTTTCCCTTCTACGCACATTGACTGGATAGATGTTATGGTCATGATGGCAGCTCATGAACAGATGACATGTAAACTGAATGATCAAGTCCAGGGTGCACTGAGATCTGGGTGGCGTTCCTAACCTGCTACCCTTGTGGTTGCCCCCTGTATGATGCTAAACTGCACAGAAATGCCCCACTCGGTACTTGATGCTCTTCTTCCCGTTAAGATCCACCCAATGAGTATACACTATATTTATTATTGTCAGTGGTTGTACTGATGCCTGCTCACCCTGTTTGGGTGTGGATGATGACACTAATTCCTTCCTATGGTCTGGATGCCAAGCTACCCTGATAATTATGTACTGAGTAGCTCCCTTCATCAGTTCTTTTGGTCATTATGAGCTGGTACCCGATATTTCCTGGACACCTGACTTACCTTTCTATTGATTCTCTACCAGTGACTCGGATGTTTGGGCCCTTGATGGAGGTTTACATTGTACTTCATGATACGTTTTATGCGCCTATTTTATTGACACATTAAAACAGAAGAAGACTGAGCGCTCAGTCTCTATTAACATCATCAATACTCTGGTTTCACACACACGCCTCCTCCAGAGGGCAGTCCTCAATGCAGCATCAAAAGTGTCACACATGCGCCTCCTCCAGAGGGCAGTCCTCATGGCAGCATCAAACGTGTCACACACGCGCCTCCCTCAGAGGGCAGTCCTCATGGCAGCATCAAACGTGTCACACACGCGCCTCCTCCAGAGGGCAGTCCTCATGGCCGCATCGAACGTGTCACACACGTGCCTCCTCCAGAGGGCAGTCCTCACGGCAGCATGAAACATGTCACACACGCGCCTCCTCCAGAGGGCAGTCCTCATGGCAGCATCAAACGTGTCACACACGCGCCTCCTCCAGAGGGCAGTCCTCAAGGCAGTATCAAAAGTGTATGGATCTTTATAACAGCCCAAAGACAGACCAGTCAATGAGGGACATGAGCACCGCAGATGCCAGCACCAAGAGTGGACCAGCTGTCCTGTTTTATCCACCTTAGCAGGTCCATATTAAGAACTGTGGCCACCTACGACGCAAGAGGGCCAGTCAATCAAAACCTTCTGCATCTGAGCTTTCCGGTCCAGGTTCACAAGCACCGACTGCTCCCCTTGCTCCCAAGACCCTCACAAACCGAGCCCTCCATTGGGAGCTCTTGGACTTGTCCCCAAGCCCCCCTTTGCAACTTATACCTAGGGGGCCCCCCTCTTTGCCTTCAGTGTGTTGCTCAAGGCTACCAACCCGTCCAGCACCTCTGCACTCGGAAATACCAGGGCAGGTAAGTCCAACCTGCTGGTGGACCTTGGGACATTGCCCCCCCAGCACCTCACGACCTAAAGGGGATCCTTGTTATCCTATTGCAAATTCCTGTATGCAGTAAATGTTTTTTTAGGAAAGCATTACAGCATAACACACTATTTACTAACTTTGCTAAAATCTGTAAAAGGGATAACTCAAAAAGTACTTACCCAATTAAGAAATCTTGGTGTTGCATATATATATATAAATATGTGTCATCTTTCTACATTGCTGTGGCTTTCCTTCTTGAGAGTATGTTTCATTAATTGACTCTGTGCATGCAACAAATTTCTAACACTCCCCTCAGATAAGCCTACGGCTCGACCAAACTATCACAAATAGAGCTCCTTCGGACTGTTAAAGCAACCCTCGGTCCACTTATAAGGGATACCTCCACTCTTTACACAGCATACCTCTCTTTGGTATAGTATAAAAAGAGTCATCTTCCTACAGCACTTACGATGGACACTTTCCAGTGAGTAAAATGAAGCAATGAAGTCCATGGAACAGATAAATACCAGAAGTGACACCCATATGAGCAATGAATCACTGAGAGAAGATCTTGAACCTGCTGCAAAGCACCTGAAACGGAAGGCACTGATCTCTCTTTCATGTGTTTCATTTGTTTCATATCGCTCCTTATACTAGTGCAGGGTTTCAGAGCACTTTACATCATGCACACAATATACAGAGACAACAAATCATAGGAGTCTATAGGAAATGTCACATAAGAGAGTGAGGATGACAAGTTGTAGGAATCGCATGGTCTGAAGGGGCACAAACTCAGGATTGAAAATATACCACCATGGTTTGTTTGACTAGAAAAGAAAGTATTTCTACCCAAACAAACCCTTTTAGCAACATTAGGATCATGAAAGACTGGGGGGGGGGGGAGGAATAAGGTTCTAATGTATACCGTGCACTTTCAATTCAGCTCCTCATGGCAGTTCATATGTGCATTAGGATTGTAACTTATCAACTGCAATCAACAAAAGGATCTCTGACTGGTGCAGAAACCCTCTGAGCTAGCCACATAAAATGCAGTTTATTGATCTATCTGGTACACATGCTTTGCAGCAGACACTGTAACCCTCTGCGCCACCTCATGATGAGTGAAAGCTGCCATTGACTAGACAAAACGCTGCTCTTGCTCCAGCAGGAAAATTGTTCACAAGAGTTATCTTGACATTTTCCTTGTTGCCTGAAAACTCCTGGACACACAGGAATAGGAATTCGGCAGCAGTGGTTGTATTTCTGAATACACAGCACCGCTATAGTGCTAGGGTGCGTGCCTGAGTCAATCGTAGGTTTTGCACAAGAATGGTACCCTTCCTGTACAAAATACTATGGTTAGACAAGTTTAAACCTTTTCCTTCTTTGTATTGTGTTGATTTGTATATGTGCTGCACAAAGCATGGAGAAATGAAAACATTTCTCCTTTTAACGCCTGCTTTTTCAGTGGCATTATTCTTTGGTGCTAAAGCCAGTCTGCTAATGTTAGTAGTTAGGGTTTAGCGTCAAAAAGCATTGGAACCCATGTAACGCCCTCTTTACACAAAGAGATGGAAAGCAGTGTTTCCATACACACCAAGGTAAATACCAATTTGCGTTGGTCTATTCATCCCCTAAAAGATTTAGCATCAATTTAGTGTTATAAAAGAAACACTAACCCGAAGCAAAACCTTTGTGAACCTTGGCCAGAGTCTGTTCACGAGCACTGACCTGAGAGGCGCCATTGACCGCACTCTGGCAGATGGGGCCTGTGCAAGATAGAAAGAGCAGTCAGTGCCCATTGTGATCCTCTGCAGATAATGCCACCTGCAGCCACCAAAAGGTGTCAGCGGCACTAAGGCGGGGTGTGGGGGGGTTATAGGTGCCAGTTTCTGAAAAACAGGAACACAGGGAAGGCGCCACTCTCAGATTCACTTGACTGTCTTTACACTCACTGCTATGAGCAGGATGAAACTGCTGGCCATGTGACACTGAACCACCTCTGAGGCAGCCTCAGTGGGTCTCAGCTGTTTACGTCATTGCAGTCAGCTGGACCCAGCCCATCACAGTAGTCTGGGCCTGAGGTGAGAGCAGGCTGCTAACGTTCAAAGTTACTTTTTACACAGAGACCTGACTGAATGAGGCCAGAACAATTCTTGCATCACAGTCTGCATCGCACTTGTCGGCTGTGTGCTGCTATTAATACAGCTCCTCTCTGACACTCACGATCACTCACATCCTCAGCACAGTCTGCACCACACTCACCTTCCATTTGCTGCTGTTAATACAGTGCCTCTCTGACACTCGCGATCACTCACATCATCAGCACAGTCTGCACCACACTCACCTTCCATTTGCTGCTGTTAATACAGTGCCTCTCTGACACTCGCGATCACTCACATCATCAGCACAGTCTGCACCACACTCACCTTCCATTTGCTGCGTTAATACAGCTCCTCTCTGACACTTGCGATCACTCACATCATCAGCACAGTCTGCACCACACTCACCTTCCATTTGCTGCTGTTAATACAGTGCCTCTCTGACTCTCGCAATCACTCACATCATCAGCACAGTCTGCACCACACTCACCTTCCATTTGCTGCTGTTAATACAGTGCTTCTCTGACACTCACGATCACTCACATCCTCAGCACAGTCTGCACCACACTCACCTTCCATTTGCTGCTGTTAATACAGCTCCCCTCTGACTCTCGCAATCACACACATCATCAGCACAGTCTGCACCACACTCACCTTCCATTTGCTGCTGTATATACAGCTCCTCTCTGACTCTCGCAATCACTCACATCATCAGCACAGTCTGCACCACACTCACCTTCCATTTGCTGCTGTTAATACAGTGCGTCTCTGACACTCACAATCACTCACATCATCAGCACAGTCTGCACCACACTCACCTTCCATTTGCTGCTGTTAATACAGTGCCTCTCTGACATCCGTGAACACTCACATCGTCTCCCTCACAGTGCGCTGGTGGTGTCAAAAGTAACACCCTAAAAATGCATGACTCATGCATTTTAGTGCAGTTATGTGGACCACCACACTAAAATGGGTTAGTCTAATGCCTGGTGCGTGGTACTTGGCAGGACTGTGATAGGCATCCCATAATACTAGCAGAAATTCTTCATCTCTATCAGGTAGTCCTTCAGCCCATTGAAGCTGCCAAAGCGAAGCACAGAATACGGGGAGAGGTAACAGCATTAGTCACAGTTTGTGATAGAGTGGTGCTTCTTTTCGCCCACAGGTTAATTTCCAAAGTGGCTTAATCTAGTGAGGTGAGCACAGTGAGTCCTTTTCTGCCCCTTGGAAGGTGTCGTTTCTCTGGACACATGGTGACACTGTATAAAATGATATCCCCGGTCTCACAGAAACCCATACAATTGGAGCCTTGCAGCTTGAGGTATCACAAACCCACATGTATTACACACTCACTCACACGCTCTCTTTTTCCTGTCTCCCTCTCTCTCCCTCTCCTCTCTCTCCCTCTCTCTGTTGAAAGCACATGGCCCACTCCTATTAGACTACAGAGACCTTCCAGGGAGGGATGGTATGCAGCACACCCAGTCTCAGGGACAGACAGAAACCCTGCACTTACACGTGCCAGTCATTTGCCACCAACTGTTAGATGTGTTGTGGACAAGACATGAGATGGTAGTCACCCATGATCATTGGCTCCTGCCCCGTGGATGCCCACCGTGCTAGTTATGCTAATGTATGTTGAGCTCTTGTCAAGGTCTTCATGATTGAAACTGGGACTGTCAGAGATGCTGAATTGAGGAACAGTGAAGCATGGGGATAATACACCAATGAACATAGAGCTCAGTGCACTAGGAGGCAGAGCACAAGAGTGGTTCCGAATTGTGAATCAACATTTTGGAAACTGTCTCTGATTTTGCAACCTATGTACTGATAGGTTTCAATGTTAAACGTCTAGTAGCAGGGGGCCCAGAATTACCTGCGCATTGAATATTAATTAGGCATGGTGCTAGTTGTGACGCCCTGTGATGGGCTACACAAACAGAGATGGTGGTGTGCACAGAACAGTGGACCCTGTCAACATCCTTGTGTTTGCATTCCCAAATAGATCACTTTTTTTGACCCGTCGCATGTTCTTCAAATGAAGCAGTGATGCTTTAGGAAAATTGAATCTTTTAAGGGAGGCCACTACACAGGATCCTCAAAGGGAACATCTTTGACAAATGTAGTACCACCTCAGAAACATTTCAATGGCTTGTGCTTGCAAAACATTGAAGTACCACACACTGAATTACAATTAGGAGAGTATGCCCCTTACACACCCCTTCCTAATCGCAATCCAGAATGAGTCATAAAATACCCTTTGTGATTTGGAAAGCTTCCTCCGCATCACAAAAGGTGTTTAGCAAATGCTAAAATGTCACTTTGCAGTTGCAATCCCTGTGTTTTTGTGAATCACAGAAGTTTCCACCTGAAAATGCTTGAGCTCATCAGCCTCTTTGACGCTAAAGAGATTGCTGGGCAGATGATTACATCTATCACCTTAGAACCAAACCGATCAGAAAGGATTGTGTCTAATTTTTCAGATCCATATGTTGTGCTTATCCTGGTTTGCACTCCCGATCGCGAGCAGCCACTGCTTTTTAGGTCGAGCATCAGCGCATACGCTGTCTGCAAGACCTCCTCTAAACACTCTACCGAGTGTAAAATCGGCTGCTGCTTGCCACCTGGTTGAAAATTCTTGTGTGCTTGTTTCCTGGCTCATTATTGGCCGGTGCTCCCGATACATCACTTCTGTTTGTGTGTGTGTTTAATTAGCGCTTGTGTTGTCAGCTGATCCTCGTTAATTGCTTCAAACTTATGAGGATTGCCTTAAAACACAACTTTCAGCCAATGCTTGCCCCTCCCTTTCAGCCCCTCCGGCCTGGTTTACTTTATCAGCAACCAAGCTCCATCTCTTACGTTGGTTCCCTCCACCTGCCCCCACCCCTCCTCATCAAAGATTTCCATCCCCACCCTCTGTCCCTGCTCTGCTTCACAACATTCCTCCTCGTGGTTTTTTGTTGTTGTTATTGATCTGAAGGCTCATGTTTGTAGGCTGGAATGTAGAAAGGAAATGCCGCAGGAAGCACTGAGATACAAAGTTGAGGTTAGTGTAAAGAAGAGTGCACAACAGAGAATCAGGGAAAATGTTTATTGAGAAATAAATATATGAAAAACCCACCAGTGAGGAGAACAGAGAACCTCCAGCACCAGTAAGCACAGCATACAATAAATCTGTAGCAACACAGAATTCTACATTCCAATAAACATGCAAGCAAATGACATATTAACAATTCCACTCAACATGTCTCTTTATTTATTTATTTTTTTAAAGAAAAGAATGAAACATAGAAAAAGATAGAGAAGAAAAGAAAAAGAGGAAAGAAAAGATAAAAGAGAGACAAGACAAAAATAAAACAAATTACTCGAAAATAAAACCTTCACATTTTTAGGTAACTTAACTACACTTTTCAAACTAACATCAGAATCAGCATTTTCGGTTTCCAGTGCCTCAGAGCCAGAAGCATCATCAACAAGAGGAACAGGAACTTCAAGGGAATTAACAACAGAACTAGATGATCCTGACAAAGAATTAGATTCACAGTCAGAGGAAGTATTGACCAAAGATGTATCTACAACAGAGTTTCTCACACTGGAAACAACAGCTCCTCACTTTTCCTTAGAAACATTGAGTTAAAAAAATGAATCATCAGAATTGTATCCACTATACATTTTTTCTTGACCAGGTTTAAGTACAATAATGGCCCTTTTGTTCCACCAACCTCTTTTGTGTAACAAAACAGCACTGTTAGAGACTCTAATGACCTGTACAGGTGCAGAAAATTTAGAAGTACTTTTTTGATGTAAACCCGGCTTTATGATGCGAACCCAATAACCTGCACAAATAATTTTGGATTTGGTTCTGTGAATATCATCGTGATATGCTTTGTTTTTCAAAGCAGCTTTATCCAAACATTTCTTAACTTTGTCAATAACATTATCAGAATCCTTGTGAACAGTAAAATCAAAACAGGGAGGAATAAGAGTACAACTCTCCCTTCCCTCATCAAATAATAAGGAGAAACACCAGAGACAGAGTGTGGTGCGGTATGATAGGACCAAAGATTCTCTTTAAGAAAATTAAAAACATTCTTCTTGCTTTCAAGAGCAGCTTGTATGCCATCTTTACTGAATCTTTTTTGAGAAACTGTACCATTTTTGATTACATAAATTGAACTCCATTGTCTGACATAAGTAACTTTGGAAAACCTTCAATTTGAAAAACATTTTCTAGAAAACTGATAACCTCATCAGTGTTAGGATTCTCATCAAAGGTATGATGAATCCATTTTGAAAAATTGTTGACCAATGCAATTAAAAATCTGTGCTGTCTGCCTAAAATATCATAAGGCTCTGAAAAATCAATAGATACCTTCTCCCAAGGTTTTTTGGGGAATAACTTGTAGACCAGCAGGTTCACAAGAAACATTGCAATGCTTATCTGACTGCACACATACAGCACAGGCATCAACACATTTATCAAGAGAAGCATCCATTCCTGGCCCCCAACAGTGTTGTCTAAGAGATCTCTTAGGACTAGACACACCAGGATGACCATAATGAGCTAATTCAATAAGTTTGGATCTAAGACCCATTGGGGGAATAAAAAAGTAATGTCTGATCAAAATGCCATTCTCAATACTGAGTTCACCGGACACCTGTGCAAAACTGTGTAATCCTGTTTCCAGGTTCCCAGTTGGTGGCCACCCTTGTACAAGGAACTGTTTGACTTTATCCAACAAAACATCTTCTTCTGAATACTTGATCCACTCGGTTTCTGAAATTTTACCATCACAACAGTGTAAAATATCCACCAACGCAAATACACATTCATGACGATCAGCAATTGGATCTTCACTGACACGTTTGGCTGCAACCAAGATAAACAATCAGCTGTAAATGTGCTGGATCTCAAAATTAAACTCTTGCAATCTGGCAATGAGACGTATAAGTCTTGAAGATGCTTTTCCAGGACGCATACCATCCATCATATACACTAATGGTTTGTGATCAGTCACTAAATTGAACGGTTTTCCCCATAGAATTTGTATTAATTTCTCTACAGCCCGGACACAAGCGAGCGCTTCTCTTTCAATTGTACTATAATGTAACTCAGCACCCCTCAACGCTCTAGAAATAAAAGAAATGGTTCTTTCTTTACCATCAACAAACTGACTAAAAACAGCTCCTAATCCAATAGAGCTGGCATTGACAGTAACAACAGATTTCCAATTAGGGTCAAAAGTTTTTAGTGCAAGCATGTGAAATAAGTGCTTTAGCTTTCTCAAACGCAGTATCATGTTCATCTGTCCATACAAAAGGCACTCCTTTCCTTAGCAGTTGCCTTAAGGGTTCAACAACTATAGCATATCCATGCACAAATCTGGTGTAATACTCTCTGAGTCCTAAAAAAGATCTCAAAGAATCTTTGTGATATGGCTTAATGGCATTGTTAAGAGCGCTGATTAAATCAACCTTAGGAGAAATGCCCTCGCAAGTAATTTTGTGTCCTAAATAATCAATTTCTTTCACAAAAAATGTGCATTTCTCTTTGCTAGCAGTCATGCCTCTGTCTTCTAGTTTGATAAGAACCTTATCAAGTATAAAATCATGCTCTTCATGAGACCTTGCAAAAATAAGGATATCATCCTGGAAGGCTTATACTCCTATTACATCTTGAAACAAAACATCAACCAATTTTTGAAAAACGCTAGCCGCAGAGGCTAATCCAAATGGCATTCTTAAAAATCTATACACTCCGAAGGGAGTGACAAAAGCCGTTAAATCTTTAGAGTCATCATCCAAAACTACTTGATGGTACGCCGACTTGAGATTGATAATAGAAAAATACTTGGCATCATTGACAGCCATAAGTAATTCTTGTATCCTGGGTACGGGATGACTGTCAATGATAATATTCTTATTAAGCGTTCTCAAGTCGACACACAGCCGTAAATCGTCTTTTTTTTAAGTTCTATCACAATAGCTGTAATCCAGTCAGAACTGTTGGTGGTTTCAATTATCCCTTCAGTACATAAGACGTCAAGATAGTCTTTAAGTTTTTGGCACACTCCTAACGGTACCATACGTACTTTGTGTTGTACAGGTATGGCATCTTTTTTAAATTTAATATGATGGTTAAACCTTTCACATGACCAATTTTATCAGTGAAAACAGTATGGTGTTTAGTTAAAATGATATCAGTACTTGAATTTTTAGCTACAGTTTGATTAACTGAAACATCCCATAATCTAATGGGGCAATCGGTACCTGGACATAACCTTAGACCTAATTTGTCCAGATCATACCATTCAACAATATTCTTTCCATTGACTGCAACATAGATTTTTGTGAAAATGCAGCGTCCCTGAAAATTCAAATTATCTTCAAAGAAACCCAACATTTCAATGTCAAAATTGCCAAACGCTTTAGGATTGACATCCGTAACTTGAAGTTGTGTACCTTTCCATTTTTCTTCAAAAGTAATTTCAGAGATAACAGTGTTCGGAGAGCAGGAATCTGCCATCACCTCCAAATTGATGTCACCAATGCGAACTTCTCCTGAAGGTGCCTTGAAACTAAGACCTACCATATTTACCTCAATCATAGGATCATACAAAGTAATAATCATGTTCTCAAGATTATCAGTCACTTCAGTAACAGAATTCACACTTACGTTTGTCCCACTTTTTATGTTCCTGCATACACCTTGAAAATGACAAATTTCATTGCATTTGGTGCATCTTCTCCTGATGGCTGAGTATTCTGTGCTATTAGCAAGGTGACATTTGGATCCACATCTGTAACAAGAAGGTTTAACAGGCCTAGCAACGTTAGTAGATTTGAACACTTTCTTACCGACTTGAATAGCACACACAGTATTATTAACAACATTCTCTTCAGACGATAGTACTTTGGATGACTGTATGGATCTTTCTATGCTTCTGGCTATATCTAAAATTTCATTAAGCGTGGGATTACTTCAAGCCAATAACCTTTCTTGTACTTTTTTTAGACTTGCAATTGAACACAAATTGATCACTTATACAAATGTCAACATTGGATCCAAACTCACAATTGTCAGCAAGAACCCTTAATGCTGCTACATATTGTATACATATAGCTTGAATCCAGTGGCACAGTGATTTGTTCTGCATTCTGTCTATCAGTTGTGTGTCTTTTGCTTTCTCGCCCTAAGTACGCCGGGTATGCCCAGACGTGGGTCCTGAGCTCACTGTGCCACTGGAGTCAAGCTATCCTGGCTGATGAGGACTGAAAGCCCGAAACCGGTCCTAGGATGCTTGTTTCCAGTCCAGGGAGGACCTGGCTTGGCAGTTCTAGCCGGACTGTTCCCATGAGGCCCAGGGTCAAGACTGATTTGCATATGGCTGGGTCTAAATTGGGGTGGCGTGGTGAGCAAAAGAACGATGGATTTAACCTAGATCTCTTGACTGGGGGTGAATGTATGATTCATTCAGCATTCCGTCCATCATTTGCTTGCGTAGCACTACATACTGTTCAACGGATTCATCTACAAATTGTTTCCTTTTGTGAAATGTCTGACGTTCAATCAAAACATTAGTTCTTCCGTGAATTGTTTTTCCAACCTATTAACGGCTTCTGTAAAAATATCCAAAGAATCACCTGCTCCTGCTGGTGCTGCTATTGGGGGTACATTTCAAATATTTCAATGGCAGCTGATCCCAAATAAGTAGGTAAAAGTGCATGTTTTGTCCCAGTCGTCGCCAATGTAAAGATGAGTGCACAACGAAGAATCAGGGGAAATGTTTTTTGAGAAATAAACATGTGAAAAACCCACCAGTGAGGAGAACAGAGAAGCTCCAGCACCAGTAAACACAGCATACAATGAATCTCTAGCAACAGAGAATTCTACATTCCAATAAACACGCAAGCAAATGACATATTAACAATTCCACTCAACAGTTAGGTTGCCGCCAGGGAGGGTCACTGCCTAAACCAGAGGGCGACTACAAGCCCTCGTGTGTTCATAGACTCCCATGACCCCTCCTCACAAATAAGCTACCCCCACCCTCATTCGTGCACAAGTTTAGATTTTGTATTTATTTTTCCTCCTGTACTCCCATGGTACTTAAGAGGCCCTTTTAGCTGCCTGCTTAGATCCAGAACTGTGGGTCCCATTAGAAGAACTAAGGGGCATATCAGCAACAACCGGCAATAATTATCGCTAAGCGCACTTAGCGCTAGGATAATTATCGCCGGCTAGCGTGGATTTTTATCGCTGAGATAGCGTGCTATTAGCAACGCTTATCTCAAAAGCGATAAAAATCCTTATGCTAACTGCCGAACGTGAGATTATCGCTGGAAACCCAGCGATAATCTCACGCAATGTGGCGTTAGCTTGCTGATAGGAACTCACAAACTTAGCCATGATATCCACCTTCCATAGGATATCATGGCTAAGTCAGTCCTGAAGCAGGCGTAAGGTAAGTAGCGATAACGGGTTATCGCTACTTTTCTTGCCGCTATGCTTCATAGCGTGGGGCTTGATGATAGGAGAAATGTCGCTTAGCGACATTTCTCCTGTCATGTCAGGTCAGGAACGCCCACTTTGCATCTCATTAGGGATGCAAAGTTGAGCTTGCTAATTAGGCGATAAAACTATCGACGCTTTTCGGCTGAAAACGGCCGCAAAAGCGGCGATAATTCTATCGCCTCGCCTTGTAACTATGGGGCATATGTATGAATCCAAATTTTAGTCGCAAACACTGCGAATCGCAAAAAACAGCGTTTGCGACTAAATATTCTCTATTTCATATGTATGACACACATTCCTAGTGCAAATTAAGAAATCGCTAAATTAGCGATTTCTTAGGCTGTGAAACTCCAAAATTGCGATTATGCTTGCGATTTCTTAAATTGCGATACTCCCAATTTGTGAAAATCGCAAAAAGGATATCGCAAATTAAGAAATCGCAAGCAAATGTATGAAAAACTTGCTAATTGAGAAATACAGAAATTTGCAAAATAAGAAATCTCAATTAACACCAAGTGCATGCAGGTGGTAAACAGGTGCAAGGTACTTAAACCACCCCACAATGCAACAGAACCAACCACAATGGCAGCACTGTTTGTGATAGCCAGGAGGCTGCGTATTCGGGCTCTTGCACAGAGGAGAATGAGACAGGAACGTATATTCAGGCTGCGTATCACTCTGTTCCAGCACACTGAAGAGGACATCCATGACAAGTACAGGCTGCACCCACAGACCATATTGGACCTGATTGAGGAGCTGAAACCCTACTTGGAACACCCTACACGCAGGACACAAACAATTCCCACACATGTGCAGGTCCTGTGCTCCCTGCACCTCCTGGCGTCAGGGAGTTTTCAACGGGTCATAGCGGAGGTTGGTGGGGTGTCACAGAGTGCACTTTCGCGCTTCTTTCATGCCTTTCTAGATGCAATGCTACAGAGGCTCTCACAACACATACACTTCCCCACCACCCAACAGGCATTACAGCAAACAAAACTTGACTTCTACCAGATTGCACATTTCCCCCAAGTCATTGGCTGCATCGATGGGACCCATGTGGCCATCACACCCCGATCAGCAACTGAATATGTCTACAGAAACCGTAAATGCTACCATTCCCTCAATATACAGATTGTGTGCAACGCAAAGTATATCATCAATGACATCGTACCCAAATACCCTGGCAGTACACATGACTCTTTCATCTTTAGACACAGTGGAATACACAGATGTCTGAGTGCTGGAGAGTTTGGGGAGGGATACCTGCTAGGTAAATACATGGCACACATCCATACATCCACTACATCACTGGAGGGTGGGGACATTGACTTACCTATTGTGTCTATCCCTGCAGGTGACAGTGCCTATGCAGTGCAGGACTTCATCCTGACCCCGTATATGGATCCAGCCTATGCAAGTGAGAGGAGATACAACAGGGCACACAGATCTACACGCTGCGTCATTGAGCGTACGTTTGGAATCCTTAAGAGCCGGTTCCGGTGCATGCATAAAAGTGGAGGCGCACTGCAATACAGCCCTGAGACCTGCTGTAAAATCGTGGCAAGCTGTGCAATGCTCCATAACATGGCTATGAGGAAAGGCACCACAATTGATGTGACCGATACAGACACATCGGATGATGATTGCCCTGCTCCCCCTGGCAGACCAGCGTCAGGAGTCGGGGCAGCTGCTGGACGCCAGAGACGGACTGAGATCACACAAAACTACTTCAAGGTGAGCAATGATGACATGAGACAAAAAATCTTTCTAATGTGTGCTGTGTTTATTCACACTTCACAATCATTAAAAGTGTAGCTGTACCCAGCACATGTTATGCACACAGTGCAGGTACGGCACAAATAACTGTGCAATCTGCATAGTTGGGTTACTTCACCATTTTTTGATTCATTGTCACTGGACAGTTCACCTCCTTCGGTGACTCATTGGTGGTGTTTGGCGTCCAGGCTGAGTGCCCTCCATGGTGTTCCTGGGTCCTGCACCCTGTCTCGAACTGCGCCGTCTTTCTCCAGGCAATGCAGGAGTGATGCCGCTCCTACTGGAGGTTTCTTCACTCTCGCCAGAGGCCATGAGAGCGCTGCCACCTGAGTTGGCCATCTGCAGCTGCTCCACTGCACTGGTGACCTGTGCATGCCCTCTGGCTATGTCCTGACAGCAGTGTGCCATTTCCACCTGCATTGTGACTCTTCTGCGTGTCAGAGTGCTGGTGGTGGTGCAGAGGTGGTTCACGGCCTTGGTATATGTGTGCAGGCGTGCATTGGCACATCAGGCAGCCCTCTCACTGGCGGCTTGGTTGTGCCTCAGAGTGTCACACAGGTCACGGGTGGCACCTGCCATGGCCATGATGCCCTCCCTCATGTTTGCTGATCTTTGTGAATGCGGCATAGCTGCCTATTTATTGACCTCAAAGATTTACTTTGCAGGCGCTGTTCCTGCAGCATGCTGTGTTCCAGCCCAGAAAATATGGTTTCCTCCGCTTCAGTGGCAGTGCTGCTCCTGGGACTTGACCTGCGTCTATCCTGTGGTGGAATGCTTGGCCTTGGTGTGTCCTGACTGGGCATGTGTGACACACCCTGACTCCCCTCTCTTCTGTCACTGTCCTCCCCTGTGGCCGGTATGTCATCCTCAAATGGAGGCAGTGGGGGCACATGTGTGCGCTTCCTGCGCAGGATTGGTGTGTGCTCCGTATCATCACTGAAGTCCTCAGGATGTGCAGGCTCCTCTCCCTCTGCACTGTCATCACGTGCCCTGGATTGTGCTGTGGATGTAAAGGGGACTACATGAGTTTGTGTCTTTGTCTGCAATTTGCACTCAATAAAGTTTCTACAGTTTCGGCTAACTTCTGACACTGTATCATTCACTTATCCCCAACCCACATGTTGCATTAGATTTCCTATGTCTCATGGACACATTGCGCAATTCCTCGATGGTGCGATTGGTCACTCTCACAGCATTCACCTTCTGTTGAATGTCCAGCCAGATTTTGCGTTTCCTTGCTTCTGGGACTCGCAGTGCCTTTTTCCCAAAAAGGAGCTCATGGCTGCATACCATCTCCTCTATGAGGACCTCCTGCTCCTTGTCAGAAAACTCGTGTTTTCTCTTCCTCTTATCTGCATCCTTGCCCTCATGTTACTTGTTGGACTCCATTGGTGTTTTTTCTCTCCTGGGATGCCTCCTCACACTCTCCAAACAGCCTCTGGGTGTGGCTCAGGTAAGCAGGTGCAGGAAATCACTCCCACTTCCTGTTTGTGATGTCATCAGGCTGCACCTGTATTTCAGATTCCCGTTTTTGCGATTTCTTAATTTGCGAATTTCGCAATTAAGGAATCGCAAATGATGTTTCTAAGACTTTTTTGCGATTATTAAGAAATCGCTAAACATTTGCGATTTTTTTTTTTACATACCGATTTGCGAATCTCAAACTGCAAATCGCAAAATATCGCAATTTGAGATTCGCAAAACGGGAGTTTCATACATATGCCCCTATGCCCCTAACTTTGCAATCTCAACTACCACCAGCGGCAGCCTTCCTTCCCTTAAAGTATTCAAACTTTGCTGCTGTACATAGTTTCAATAATTTAATAGTAGCAGCCGCCCCAGGCCCCCGGGTGAGGGGGCTCCCCGGTAGCTCAGCGCAGTGATTTATTTCCTCTGACATTGCTTCAACCAGTGTTCTTGCAAGACCCGGCCATACCTACAGGAGGCGGGTGTAAAGCCAGGGTATTGAATATTTTATGCTAATATCCTTCTTTGGATTCAATCTTAGTTCATGAGTGGGTTTATCAAATGAAACATGGCAAACCTTGAGTAGTCTTGACTGCAGAAACCTGTCTGTTTAAAAAAATTTTTTTTAAAACGGTGTCCACCCTCCATGAATGTGTAATTAAAGTGTGTAACGTGAATCTGAGCAGGAAAGTGAGTTGGTGCTTCATGAGACTTATCATTGGTGCCCTGCTTTAGGGACGGCGGCGGATGGAGTCAGTTACTTTCATACCCTAGAGTGTAAGCCTCATAAAACTATTACCTTTGTTCCTCTCCTTTAATTGATGAAATGCAACTGGTGCCAATTTCCATGTACACCGTTATGCAAGGGCCAATTGTATGCAAGTTAGATGATATAAGAAACAAGCATTACAATGCAATAGGTCTCGCAATTGCGAGATTTTGAGCTATTGGCATTATAAATGACAATGCCTTTTATATATGTGTTTAAAAAACCTGCAATAAAAAAAGGCATTGTCATTAACAATACCAATAGGTCAAAGTTTCTAAAATGTGACACCTATTACATTGAAAATGCTTGTTGTTTTTGGCTTCCAACAGTCGAATGAGCACTCCTACCCCGAGACTAAAGGGGCTGGAAAATGCGGACATTCCTCAGCCCTCTGATTCAGCAGCACTTATAAATGTGCAATACCCCCACGGAGAGGTTGCTTTTACGTAGACAGATGCTACCTTTTTGTACCGCCTCATGCTGTGCACTGGTCCACCTCTCGCCTCTCCCTCTGGGTGCCTCCACCCACGCTTCCGTCTCTCGCTCTCGTAATCTCTCTTACCTCTCATGCACTCTTCCTCCCTCTCACATTGGTTCACTTCAGCTCTGAAAGCACAGTTTCTTTCCTGTGCCTTTTCAAGATTTCCATCCCTCAAAACCATGCTCTCCTCCTTTTTTGGGGGTTTCTTCTGCAAACACAGGGGCACCCTATTTATGCAACTGTGGCCTGCTCTCCCCTTCTTTCTCTCTTTCTCAAACACTCTGTCTGCTCCTCTATACTGAGTTCTTTCACCACGTCATGCACAAAGTACCTATCCCTGTCCATCTCCCTTTCTATTGATTTTGTACAGCTCTCAGCACTATCTATTCACCATGCCACATAATTCCACTACGCGCCCCATAATTCCACTACGCACCACACAATTCCATCCCACACAATTCCAAAATCAACAATTCAGACTCAAACGACATACCAGCTACGTAGCCCACAAGAACGCCACCCGCAGACACTATCACCTCATCAGATCCGCCAAAAGGGCCTCCTTCAAAGACCGCCTAGACAACAACGCACACAACATCGTGAAGGAACTCTCCAAACCCAGCTCCAACACCAACGACATCCCACCTTCGCAAGACCTGTGTGACTCGCTTGCCACTTTCTTCCACCGCAAGATCGCAGACATCCACGACAGCTTCAACGCCACAATCACCCCGTCTACCAGTGAGACACCCGCACCCACGACCACAACCCGCACCAACCGCCTGCTCTCCTGGACCAACATCAACGATGACGACACCATCAAGATCATGAACACCATCCACTCCGGATCTCCGTCAGACCCTTGCCCACACCACATATTCAACAAAGCCAGCACCGCCTTTGCACCCCATCTCCGAAAAGCCATCAACATCTCCTTCAAGACAGCAACCTTCCCGGAGAGCTGGAAGCACACCGGGATCAACGCCTTACTCAAGAAACCCAAAGCTGACCCTAAGGACCTCAAGAACTTCCGGCCCATCTCCCTACTCCCGTTCCAGGGCGAAGGTCATTGAGAAAACTGTCAAAAAACAACTGACCCGCTACCTCGAGGACAACAACATCCTGGACCCTTCCCAGTCCGGGTTCTGTAGCAACCACAGCACCGAAACTGCCCTTATCGCCGCCACCGATGACATCAGAACCCTGCTAGATAACGGAGAAACTGCGGCCCTCATCCTCCTGGACCTGTCAGCCGCCTTCGACACAGTCTGCCACCGCACACTACGAACACGCCTCCACGACACCGGGATCCAAGAGAAGGCCCTGGACTGGACCACCTCCTTCCTCTCCGGCAGAACACAGAGCGTCCGCCTCGCCCCCTTCCGCTCCGAAGCCACCGAGATCCTCTGCTGCATACCCCAGGGCTCATCCCTAAGCCCAACGCTGTTCAACATCTACATGGCACCGCTCGCCCACGTCGCCCGACTACATAACCTCAACTTCATCTCCTACGCCGATGACACTCAACTGATCTTCTCCTTCACCAAGGACCCCCACACCGCTAAGACCAACCTCCATGAAGGAATGAAGGCCGTCGCCGAATGGATGAGGAACAGCCGACTGAAGCTGAACTCGGACAAGACGGAGGTCCTCATCCTCGGATCCACCCCTTCGGCCTGGGACGACTCCTGGTGGCCGACCACACTGGGAACAGCACCAACACCCACCGACCACGCACGCAACCTAGGGATCATCCTCGACTCCACCCTCTCCATGACTAAGCAGGTCAACGCCATCTCTTCCTCCTGCTTCAACACCCTCCGAATGCTCTGCAAGATCTACAAGTGGATCCCCACCGAAACGAGAAAAACGGTCACCCAGGCCCTCATCAGCAGCAGGCTGGACTACGGAAACGCACTCTATGCAGGAGCCTCGGCCAAACTCCTGAAAAGGCTTCAAGGCAGCCTCTGCACGCCTGATCCTCGACATCCCTCACCGCAGCCGCATCACACCCCACCTGAGAGACCTGCACTGGCTCCCCGTCAGCAAGAGGATAACCTTCAAGCTCCTCACCCACGCACACAAGGCACTCCACAACACAGGACCAGCATACCTCAACGGACGACTCAGCTTCTACACCCCCACCCGCTGGCTGCGCTCGGCCGACCTCACCCTTGCCACAGTCCCCCGCATCTGAAGTGCAACCTCCGGTGGCAGATCGTTTTACCACCTCGCTGCAAAGACCTGGAACACCTTCCCCATCCACATACGGCAGACCCAAGACCCACTGACCTTCAGAAGACTCCTCAAGACCTGGCTTTTCGCGCAGTAGCAGCATTCCCCTCCCCCCAGCGCCTTGAGACCCTCCCGGGTAAGTAGTGTACTTTATAAATGTATTGATTGATTGATTGATTAATTGATTGATAATTCCACTCCAAGCCAAAACACATGGGAAAAAGACAATGTCATTTACAATTCCAATAGCTCGAACTCTGCTAAATGCGAGACCTATTGCATTGCACATGCTTATTTCACTGTGTTACTGAAGGACTATGCTCCTATATAAGGCGTAGAAGAATGAATGAATAAATACAGAGCTAAGAATAGACGCTCTCATAGCAAAGTACTAAGATACCCTTATGGCTTTACCTATGTGGACAAAATAATCCTGATCCGGTTCTTAGCAATATGGATGCGGTCGGAGCTTTGGAATGCAGTGTGGGTTTCTGATATCTTCAAAGTGTTGAGTTTATAGGAACTCAGGGCTTCATTTACAAGCCCCTTGCACGACCGGAATGTGACGTTTAATGACGCTCCGGCGGTGCACATTGCAGGACCATACCTACAAGGCCACGTAAAGTCACCCTGCGTGGCTTTTCATGGCCTTGTAGATATGGAGTGATTCAACGCAGCGCACATTGTTACGTTGCCTCCCGCTGCGATGGGTAGGGGTGCCCTGGGTGTTACGGTGGGTTTTCTCATGTAACACCCTTGGCATTTGACACATTCACAGGTTTACAACATTCTGTAAACCTGGGACTGCGTCTCATCCCTGTGTCTCCCCAGGTGTGGTGTAAGGGTTGTTTTTGTGAAGGAAGTTGTCCCTTCCCCCAGAAAAACAACTTGATTTCAATGCAGGCGCCCGTGCGCCATGGTGTAATGGTGCTTATGTTGGTGCTAGGCACCATCTTGTGCACCAGCATAGTGGAAGAGGAAAGGAATGCACCGTATCTCATAGAAACAACGAATTCCTGCCCTTTTATTTTGATGTAGGGTAGCGTAGCAAGAAGGCTTACGGCACTGCCCTACGTCAAACATTAGTAACTGAGGCCCTTAGAGTTTTATTTAGAGTTTGACGGACAAGTTATTCCATCAAAATTAGTCTGCCCTCTTTTTAGAGTCAGGTGGGCCATGATTGCTCCACCACAGCAAAGCTTACTTCAACAGCCCAATGATGCTGTACTTTGCCTCATGTTTGCTGAATGGCCAACTGGACCATAAATGTAAGAGTAGATCTGCACTCAGTTCACAAAGTTTAACCCTGGCAATAAGGGTTAGACTGAATATATCTCTGTTTTTGGAATGAGAATCATGCTTTCATCTGGCAGGCTGTTTGATGCCCGGACATGAGGTTGCACCTACTCTGGGAGAGGATCCCAAGTAGCCAAAGCCCAGGGGGTGATTTGTTTTTAATGCTCAGAGTTGTCCACAGACCTGCCCACAAGCCTGCTAAAGATCTTTGAGAGGTCCTTTCCCTACCATCTCTGTTAATACTTAGGCAGTTTTTACTCCTGAATACTGGTCTTACCCTTCACTCTGGTCACAGTTATAAACACACTGGATGCCGCACGCCCAGTCCTCCATGTGCACGACTGAGAATTCACCCACACTTCTGTGCTTAAACTTGATCTACTGACTTTGTACTTTTTATTGTTTTAGCTGAACAGTTTCCTCCAGAAGGTACATTTTAAGACTGCTGCTGGAGATGAAATCTCTTTTGATGACAAAGGGGAGCGATCAGCAAAGTATGACATTATGAACTGGATTTATCATGGCAAAGTAAATTTTATGGAGCCCTTTTTAATTGGACATTTGGATCTCTCCGCTCCATCAGGGCAACAACTTGTCATCAACCAGAGCGCCATCCGGTGGCCTTCCGATGGTCACTATGTGAACCAGGTCAGTGTAAAATGATTGAGATCTTCATTTTGTGGCCTTCAGTGGGATCTTTATATGAACTGGTTAGGTGCCATATTAACCAGAGCACCAAGAGTAACACTGGGACCCTTTTAAACTTGTAAAGTGCGCAATAAGCTGTGGAGCACTTACCTCTAAGTGTATTCTGCACAGGAGGTGCAAAGTGTTTTGTAAGTGAGGGAGTGAACATCTGTATACTTCCAGACACATTTCTACAGGTGCTAAGTGAGAAGCTGGTTAGCACACAATCCAAGTTAACTCTTGGTAGGCACCGAGGATAATGTTTAATGAATAAGAAGGTGAGGAGCACACACAAGTGTTTCAAGTGAGGTTAGGTTCTATGTTCACTTGGGATACCCCGCCCTTTTCTTGAATAATTTGATTACACATTTATATAAACAGCTTATATTCGCAAGTGTATTGTTGTATATGGTTCTTTTCTTCTCTCTCTGACATCTCTTTATCCATGAATACTGCCATTGAGCTAACTGCTACCATATATTACACACATAGTCCACAGGGACCGCTGTTCCTCCTTATATAATAGATACCCTGGTTCCATGTGAGTCGGGTGGCCTTTGTTTTCCTTTACACGGCCCTGTTGGATCAGAGTCAGCGGTCTTGGGTTATACAGCAATTAGATTTTCCAACTTGCTGCTGCTATTGCTGAGAGATGTAAATACTCTATGGAGAATTCCATGAGTGCAACCGATTGCGGTAAGTGTGGGTTTGTCTTTTCGAGTTGATCTCGGAAGGACCTGAGGAAAGTAGAGCAGGACGCACCTTACACGTAGCACGTTGTTATTCACTGAATTGCCACTTTTTACCAAAGCATAAGTCAGAAATGTATGATTTCCTGACAGATTATCAGCCAGACGCACTTTTTAGATCGGGCATGCACTGCTCTGTGAGCCATGCTGTATTGGAGTATATACTTGAAGCCACGCCGATTCTCCGCCCATATTTGTCATTGGCTTTTTTCATTGTTCTTCCTAAATGCTGGCTTCTGATTCGTTATTAGGCTTGTTAGTCCCTTCTTAGTACCGCCTTGTCTTGATTTGTAACCTCCCATGAGGACTGGCCCTTTTACTTTGGTTGTTACAAGGAATGTGTTGTTTAGTCTGTAAGCACTATTTTCTTTAATGAGTTTCTCTTACTGCAGGAGGGCAGGAGTGTCTCTCATGCACAGATGTGACCACCAGCTTTCTTAATTCATAGCAAACGGGGAGCTCTTCAGAGGCCATGGGAGATAGAAGGGGGCAACTCAGTGATGCCTTTAGGGGGTTCAAAGATTTGTGATGTAAATTCCAATAGATCTGGTGTGTTTATTTTCTGAACGAACATCTATGTTGGAAATAAATATGCTTTAGGTTTGCTCTTCCGCTCGCTTGCTAAAAACCATGGGGCAGATTTACGAGAAAGTGACTCAGTGCATTTTGCAAGACATTTGGCTGTGCTGCACTGAGTCACTTTCAGAGCACAGGAATGCGAAATATTTACAATTATATGTTGCATTCCTGTGCTCTCCCCTGCGCTGGCGCACAAACAGCTGCCATGGGCCGGCGCAGGCACCCTTGCACCATGGTGCAAGGATGTCTGCGTCATGGGGAAATTGTTTTTTTGCAGGAAGGGGTACCTTCCTGCACGAAAAAAACACTACAGGCATTTTCCTCTTTTAATGGTTGCTGTAGAATGCAGCACGCATTAGAGAGTGAAAAACGAGGAGAAATTAAAACATTTCTCCTTGGTGTGCCTCATTACGCCACCCCTAGGGTGGCATAGCATACTGACGCATTTCCAGATTTACAATTCCTCGTAAATCTGGAAATGTGTCTCACTCCATGGGTGTTGCGTGGGAACACCCACAGCAGCATCCACGGAACGCCCCTTTCATGCAAAGTGCTGCGTATAAAGGGGCCATATTTACAAGGACAGGAAATCCACGCAGGGTGGCTTTCCCTGCGTTGTAAATATGGAGTAGTGAAATACGCCACCAGTATGTCATGAAAATTGACATACTGATACTGGTGGCGCAGGGGGCTTGGAAATCTGCCCCCATGACTTCAAGAAAGGGCTCTTACCCTCTTTTCCTGATTTTTTCCTCTGTGAAATGATTCCAAAAAAGAAAGAAACTCTTTGGCTTCAAATGTCTCTTTGGACACACTCTCTTGCAACCACAAGCGCAAACCCGACCGGAAGGCAATGGAGCACTTTACTGAGCAGTTCTCCAGTTCCAAAGTGGCAGCTCACTGCGCTATGCTCCTCGGCTAAGACTACCTGTAAAGGGTGTGCTTTCACCCCCCGCTGAATGTTGCTTTCGCTCATTTGCTTTTCTCTCCCTGCCTGCCACATTGCGCTGCCTATCATTTACTTGGTTCAGTGACTTAATATCGAGAGACAAAATATCGACTACACAAAATATCGATGCCAAAATATAGAAAGACAGAATATCGACTCCCTACCTACAAACAGGTAAGTACTAAAATATCCATTCCAAAATATATAATGTTAAAATATAGTTAGCTAAAATATCGAATTTTTTAAATGTATTAAAAATAATATAAAAGTAATCAAATATTAAAAACAATTAAATAAAACATACATAATATAATATAAAAAAGCTTAAAATGTAAACATAATAAAAGTAATGTAAAAAAAGTAGAGATTTTGTTGGATAGTGAGAGCGTAAAAATTACTATTCCCACTCCAGTGAGTGCAACAGTAGGGAAAGCGTTGGATAGCGTAGGGGTAAAAATTACTATTCCCACTCCAGAGAGTGCAACAGTAGGGAAAACGTTGGATAGCATAGGGGTAAAAATTACTATACCCACTCCAGTGAGTGCAACAGTAGGGAAAGCGTTGGATAGCAGGAGGGTAAAAATTACTATTCCCACTCCAGAGAGTGCAACAGTAGGGAAAGCGTTGGATAGCGGGAATGGAAAAATTACTATTCCCACTCCAGTGAGTGCAACAGTAGGGAAAGCATTGGATAGCGTAGGGGTAAAAATTACTGTTCCCACTCCAGAGAGTGCAACAGTAGGGAAAGCGTTGGATTGCGGGAATGGAAAAATGACTATTCCCACTCCAGTGAGTGCAACAGTAGGGAAAGTGTTGGATAGCGTAGGGGTAAAAATTACTATTCACACTCAAGTGAGTGCAACAGTAGGGAAAGCGTTGGATAGCGTAGGGGTGAAAATTGCTATTCCCACTCCAAAGAGTGCAACAGTAGGGAAAGCATTGGATAGCGGGAGAGTTAAAATTACTATTCCCACTCCAGAGAGTGCAACAGTAGGGAAATAGTTGGATAGCGGGAAGGGAAAAATTACTATTCCCACTCCAGTGACTCCAACAGTAGGGAAAGCATTGGATAGCGTAGGGGTAAAAATTACTATTCCCACTCCAGAGAGTGCAACAGTACAGAAAGCATTGGATAGCAGGAAGAGAAAAATTGCTATTCCCACTCCAATGAGTGCAACAGTAGGGAAAGCGTTGGATAGCATAGGAGTAAACATTACTATTCCCACTCCAGTGAGTGCAACAGTAGGGAAAACGTTGGATAGCGTAGGGGTACAAATTACTATTCCCACTCCAAAGAGTGCAACAGTAGGGAAAGCGTTGGATAGCGGGAAGGGAAAAATTACTATTCCCACTCCAGGGAGTGCAACAGTAGGGAAAGCGTTGGATACCGGGAAGGGAAAAATTACTATTCCCACTCCAGGGAGTGCAACAGTAGGGAAAGCGTTGGCTAGCGTAGGGGTACAAATTACTATTCCCACTCCAGTGAATGCAACAGTAGGGAATAACTATTCTAATTACTATTCTGACTCCAAAGAGTGTAACAGTAGGGATATCTTTGGATAGCAGGAGGGTAAAAATTACTATTCCCTCTCCAGTGAGTGCAACAGTAGGAAAAGACTTGGATAGCGGAGGGTAAAAAATACTATTTAAATTTAAAATAAGATTACATTAATTATCAATACCAATAAAAAGTTAATTAAAAATAATTACCAATTAATACCAATTAATTACCATTGAAAAATATTAATTATCAATTCATACAAATTAATTACCAATTAATACAAATTAATTACCAATTAATAATTAATTATCAATTATCAATACACATAAATAAAAAAAAAAATATTTACTTTATTACAATTAATTTACTTCCCACCCAATTCCCCTATAAACCCACAACCCACTCCCAATAATAAAAAATACAATTAAAATTATCAATTAATCAATTAATAAAAAATGTTTTGCAATTAAAAAAAATTAATTAGCAATTCATACAAATGATTTACCCATTAATACTAATTAATTACCAATTAATAATTAATTATCAATTATTTATCAATACACATAAATAAAAAAATAATTATTTACTTTATTACAATTAAATTACTTCCCACCCAATTCCCCTACAAACCCACAACCCGCTCCTAATAATAAAAAATACAATTAACATAGTTAACAATTAATCAATTAATATAAATTAATTACCAATTAATCAATTAATATAAATTAATTACCAATTAATAAAAATTAATTACCAATTCATAATTAATTATCAATCAATGAATTATCAAAACGTATAAATATAATTAATATTTAATTAACCATAATTAAATTACTTCCCACCCTATTCCCCTATAAACCCACAACCCGCTACGGAATTAAATTACGCAAAAATTTAAATTACATAACATTCACTAGTTTAAATAAATAAAACATACATTACAAAAATAATACATAATTTTAACACATATACTACCATACATAACACTAAAAAAAAATCGATATTATGGTAATCTATATTTTAAAATTCGATATTATGGAATTCTATATTTTTATATTCTATATTATGGAAATCGATATTTTGTACCCCAATTTCGATATTCTGACCTATCTATATTTTGATAATTCGATATTCTGTCCACTCTATATTTAAACTTCGATATTCTGGGCAGTTGATATTTTGGAATCGATATTTCGGGTGTTCACCCATTTACTTCCCTATGCCCTCAATGCGCCTTCCCCACTGCCCCATCATTTTTCCTTCTGCACACCCACACCCTCAGTTTTGCGTCCCCACACCCGTCCCATCTGTGTGCCTTCTTCTACCTCCTGTTTGCAACCCCACCCCCATACACACACTTTTCAACATGCTTTTGGAATGTAATAGGTCTCACATTTGCGAGAGTTTAAGCTATTGGCATTGTAAATGACAATGCCTTTTATTTTTGTTTTAAAACCATGACATAAATAAAAGGCATTGTCATTTACAATGCCAATGGCCAAATTCGTGTTAATGCGAGACCTATTGCATTGCAAATGCTTGTCCTTGTTGAAACCAGCCTACTGCATTACCAGCCCCTGACATATTTGAGGCCTTTCCACAGGATTTTGCAATTCTGAGGTGGGACAAACCTACTCAAAGGGCAGGGAGGATAGCGGTAATCTTTAAACGGCACATCCTGGGGATGTTTTCAGAAGTAGAGATTGTGGAGTGTGAGGCGGCTTTCTTCTCATTATCTTTATCTAGCAAGTGTACTTTAGAAGGATTTTTGATTCAACACCCGCCCGGTTCAGCCTCACATTTCTCAACTGCATTAGCGGATATTTTACCGGCCTATGCACTACGCTATTCTAATTTTTAAAATGTAGGGGACCTCCTCAATTTTCATCTTGAGGATGCTGCATGGCATTTTGCTGTGTCTCCTATTGAAGACCTTGACATATAGCATTTACTCAGTTGTTCAAGCCCCCACTCATAAACACATCCATATTTTAGATCCCATTTTTGCTAATTTCACTAGTGTAAGTGTGGCCCCTCCTAAGCCGGTGGCATGGTAAGACCATTACACCCTTCCCATACAGATTTCCATGTCTGTTTTGGCTCTTACTGCATCTGGTGACTCATGCCATAAAACCCTGAAATGGTCTATGGTCTCTCCTGCCACATTTACGGCGGCTCTGAGCGCTAATCGCCCTGGTCTTGGAGATTGTGCTAACTTAGCCAACTCGCAGGTTGAAACCTGTATTAGTGAGGCTCTGGATTGCAATGCACCCATAAAAAATGGAAGTGCTGACTGCTCTAACCCTTCAGAAGAATGGTTCAATGATGAACTGTTGGCTATAAAGAAGTCCTGTAAACGCCTTGAATACCTATGGCACACTTGACAAAGCTAAATATATCTTAAGTCCCTAAAATAATATTATAGAGTAATTAGACATACGTGTAATTAGTACCACGCTCAGAAGATTGCGCTTGCTCAAAATTTCCTCACAAGAGCTTTTACCCTATCTTCTTTTGAGCATGTTTTTGCCTCTATTACTCCTCTAGCAGATAATGGCAACCAAATTGTGCAATTTTTCTCAGAGAAGATTGCCAAGATTTAAGCTTCCTTCGCCAAAGAAGCTAGAGAGATTCTGATTTGTAACACATGGATTGTTCCATCTGCTTTGACGGGTGGTCTCTTTACTATAAATACTTTGTCACTGGAAGAGCTAGGTGCTCTGTTATTTAAGGTGAAAACTGGTTCACCATTGGAACTTGCCCCGCCTGCGATGCTGGAGCGCGGTGTGGAGGCTGTTCTCCATTGGATCCTGCCATGCCTGTGATGCTGGAGTGACCCTTGACCCTGTGTTTAGGCAGGTCGCTCCCCACGCCACACAGCTAGCTCCACCTGTCTGTGCCGTGCCTCTCCACTGCTGCTGCCACGAGTTCTAGCCTCCTGTGGCCACTCTTGTTCGCTTTTGGTTTTTTCACTGTAATTTGCCCGCTCTTCTGGGCTTCTGTGCTGCCTTCCTTTTGGCTTGCATTTTGCATTCTTCCATTTTGCATTTTGTTCCCCTCTCTCCCCGTAGCCCCCTGGTTCCAATTTTCCTGCCGCTGCATCCCCCGCGGCCCGCCTCTCTTGCTCACCCATTCGCCATCCCACCCGCCTGCCAGCTGCCCCACCCTCCCACCTCCCCTTCTTAATGGTGGCTGCTGCTTGGCCGCGCAGCGGGCGTGCCGCTGGCATGCCGAAGGTGTGCCTAAGGCAAGCCCATCTGCGCCCGTCCATGCCTGGACCGCGCCCAGCTCCAGACCCCCTGGCCCCCACGAGTGCCACAACACCAGACGCCGCTATGACGCCAACCTCCTCCACACACTCAACGCTGGCCGATCTAACACCTGCTTCCAGGCTACCCCAAAGCTCACCCACGGGCCCTTCACCTGCCGAAACTGTAGCTTCACCAGCCAGCGTACACCAGCATGTGCTGCCCCCCACCAAGGCAGGCCACAACCATCTCAGATGTATACTGCTCAACACCTGCTCCGTCCACAGGCACGCCGTCGAACTCTGGGACCTACTCGACTCATCCTCCCCGGACATCGCTTTCCTGACAGAGACCTGGATGAACACCTCATCCTTACCCAATATTGCCATAGCCATCCCGGATGGCTACAAGATCACCTGCAGGGACCGCACCAATGGTGCAAGAGGAGGAATCGCCATTGTCCACAGGAATACCCTCAGAATTTCGACCAGCACCGAAGATACCCTCAGTGCTGCCGAACACCTGCACTTCCAGATCCACACCAATCCCAACACCACCCTCAGAGGAACCCTCATGTACAGACCCCCCCAGACCCCAGCCACAGTTCAGCGACTCCATCACAGACGTCGTCAGCTCGCACAGCTTGGCTCGCATGCCGAATGGATGAAGAACAGTCGCCTGAAACTGAACTCGGACAAGACGGAGGTCCTCATCCTCGGCTCCACCCCCTCCACCTGGGATGACTCCTGGTGGCCGGCCTCGCTGGGAGCTGCACCAACACCCATCGACCACGCACGCAACCTGCTGTTCATCTTGAACTCATCACTATCAATGACCCACCAAGTCAACGCTGTCTCCTCCTCCTGCTTCAACCTCCTCCACATGCTTCGCAAGATCTACAGATGGGTCCCCACCGGAACCAGAAGGACGGTCACCCAGGCACTTGTCACCAGCAGGCTGGACTACGGCAACGCCCTCCACGCGGGAACCACGGCCAAACTTCAGAAGAGACTCCAATGCATACAGAACGCCTCATCCTCGACATCCCCCGCCACAGCCACATCACTGCCCACCTGAGGGACCTGCACTGGCTCCCCGGCAACAAAAGGATCACCTTCAAGCTCCTCACCCACACTCACAAAGCACTCCACGACGCCGGACCAGCATACATCAACAAACGACTCACCTTCTACACTCCAAACCGCCAGATTCGCTCCGCTTACCTCGCCCTCGCCACCATTCCACGCATCCACCGAATGACCACCGGCGGCATATTTTTCTCCCACCAGCCCCCCCATCAGCACCTTGAGACCCTCACGGGTGATTAGTGCGCTCTACAAATGATTGATTAATTGATTGCTTCTGCTTGTTGCCAAAGTAGAGGTAAAATGCGTTAACCAACAGCTGATGAGGTATTTTGAGAATAGAGAGAAATTGCACGAGATCCAACCAGGATTTCAACCTCAATACAGCACCGAATCTGCGCGACTGCTCGCATCAGATTCGCAGAGACTCATGGCTAATGGGGGAAGGTGGCCACGCTGATAATGCTGGACCTGATTGCGGCTTTCGACTCTGTGTCCCATGGGCTTCTACTTGAATGGCCCGAGGGTACGGTTTAAGGGTCTTAGCGTTAAGAAGGCTGGTGTGTTTTCTCCAGAATTGCACCGTTCAGTTGTTACAAAGACCATGTGTTTCTGATGTTTTCCCACTGCAGCAGAGAGTGCTGCATGGCTCTACCCTTAGCCCACCCGTATTTAACTTTTATTTGCATCCCTTCACTGACGCGATTGAGTGCTATGGCATTACAATTGTGCCATACACTGATAATGCTCAGCTAATCATCACCTTGACACAGGATGAAGGTTTTGCTGCAGCCAGTTGTAGATTATGACTGCTAGGGCTAGCAGAATATATGGACCACAGTTGTCTTAAATTGAACGCTGGAACACTGAGGTCATGGTTCTGGGAAAACAGCCCTCTATCTGGTCCACTGCTTGGTGGCCAGATGTTTTATGGCTGATTCCAACACCTAAATCGAAAGCTAAGAATCTTGGTATCTGGTTCGACAATACTCTTCCTTTGACAGCCAGATAGCCTGTCTTGCTGGGGTCTGATTTGGCCTTTTCCATATGCTGTACAAGATCCTGGGTTTTCTCCTTCATGCGGCCGGGAAGACAGTAGTCTAAGCCTTACTAATTTCTTCATTGGACTATTGTAATGTGCTTTATCTCGGGCCACCCAAGGCACGTTGAGGATGCTTCAAAGAGTACTGAATGCTGCCGCATGGATGTTGCTGAATATTTCTAGATAGTTTTCTGAGGGGCTCTGTCCTTGCCAAACTTCATTGGCTTCCTAGCAGCAAACAAGTATCTTTTAAAGCTCTATGTTTCTGTCAGAAGATCTAATAACCTGAAAGGACCTCGATATCTCAATTCCCTGATCAGGCCATATCATCCTAGTAGAAGTCTCAGGTCTTCTGGAGCAGCACTCCCTTTGACTCCTAGTGTGGAAAGAGCTCAATTGGGAGACCGCTCCTTCAGTTTTTTGGTCGCTAAACAGTGGAACACCCTTCGAGCAGATCTGAGACATGAACACTCAGAAGTGATCTTTCGTAAGAAGTGTAAGAGCTAGCTTTTTAGACAACGTTAAAACTTAGCTTAGTTATGTGTATTAGTCCATCTTGGTTCTGGATTCTTAGTGCGGGGACACTGCGAATGGAGCAACCAGACGCTTCATAAACCTTTTAACATAACTTAAGATAACATAACAATTGTGGCCATCCTTTGGGAGTGTACTTTACACCATGTTGACATCAATCAATTCATCTCATACTCAATGGCATTGGTTTGTATCTATACAACAGTCCCTGTTGTGCCAATCAAAACAGCATTTCTGGACAACTTTTGTCATCTTCTATGTAGGCATGACTTGATACCTTTATCACCGTTGTCAATAGAGGAGCACTACGAACAGACATTGCTTTTGGACAAAGGACACAACCGTCTCTAACTTGACACTTGATCCTTTTTTAATGCTTCTTCATTTACCCTGATCACAAACCCTCCACAAAGCGGTCTGGACTGGACAGCTGCACCACAAAGCTGTCCATAGGCTCATGACCCAGTCACATGCATCTTCACCAGCAGGCCTCCTACTAAGGACAGCACTGCAGTTTAATTGCCACATTCTACTTGGACCAGCCTTCTACATAAATAGAACATATAGGATAATTATTTTTCAAATTTATTTTGCTTTCATATATTTCACTCAATATGTGATTTACCTGCTGTGCCTTGTGACGCCATCTGATGAAACCGGGAAGAACTGTCACAATCTTCTGATTGTGCTGCTCGGTGACCCAAATTAAAGGATTTCTGCTGAGAACGACTAAGACCCCCTATGTGAAACCTACCAGGAAGCAATGAGAATTCCAGCTCAACTCCTGAACAAAGCAAAGCAGAGTAAGGTTAGTACAGAATTAAATGGAAGCTGTAATCAATATAAGATGTCCCAGTGATCAACCAGGTCACATGACGATCCCACTTCCAGGATGATTATGCAGCAATCCCATCTCAACATGCCTACCTAATAACTAATGTAAATGTAGAGAATATGGAGGTAAATACGGAAAATTGATCACAAACTTGTCTGTACAGATACGAAAATCAACAGAAAGATACATGACATTGGACAAGAAGGACCCATGCTTAACCACAGGGACAAGAAAAGCTTTGGTGGGCTGCTCAGATTTAAAAAGTAATGATTATGTTAAGCCCGGGCGGCGTACTCCGCTCCGCCAGCGGAGTTTGCAGAGTTTTACCAACTCCGCGCTCTACTGGGAACGTGAGGTTTAGTAAAACTTCGATTCCATGGTGGAGCAGAGTACGCCCCTAAGCCCCGGCCCAAAAAAGTGTAAAAAAAACAAATGTAAAAAAACCACTTACCTTCTCTTCTGTTGTCTGCAGGCTGCCCTCCTCCTGGCCGCGGTGTCTCCTCCTTGCCATCGTCCTCCTCCTCGTGTTGCCGGTCGCAACACCCTACATTTTACGCCTTGCATGATCTGCACATGCGCAGTTCACGCAAGACCATGAGTAAGGCGGTGCAGTGCAAATCGCTGTGTCCCCTTACTCTGCGCCCAGGAAATATTCCGAGTTACGAAGCCACACAAAGCTACCCTGCGTAGCTGTGAGGGACCTCATAAATCATGAGCAAGGCGGCACAGTGCAAATCGCTGTGTCCCCTTACTCTGAGCCCAGGAGATATTCCGAGTTACGAAGCCACACAAAGCTACTCTGCGTAGCTTTGAGGGACCTCATAAATCATGAGTAAGGCGGCACAGTGCAAATCGCTGTGTGCCCTTACTCTGCGCCCAAGAGATATTCCGAGTTACGAAGCCACACAAAGCCACCATGCATAGCTGTGAGGGACCTCATAAATCATGAGTAAGGCGGCACAGTGCAAATCGCTGTGTCCCCTTACTCTGCGCCCAGGAGATATTCCGAGTTACGAAGCCACACAAAGCTACCCTGCGTAGCTGTGAGGGACCTCATAAATCATGAGTAAGGCGGCACAGTGCAAATCGCTGTGTCCCCTTACTCTGCGCCCAGGAGATATTCCGAGTTACGAAGCCACACAAAGCTACTCTGCGTAGCTTTGAGGGACCTCATAAATCATGAGCAAGGTGGCACAGTGCAAATCGCTGTGTGCCCTTACTCTGCGCCCAGGAGATATTCCGAGTTACGAAGCCACACAAAGCCACCCTGCGTAGCTTTGAGGGACCTCGTAAATCATGAGTAAGGCGGCACAGTGCAAATCGCTGTGTGCCCTTACTCTGCGCCCAGGAGATATTCCGAGTTAAGAAGCCACACAAAGCCACCCTGCGTAGCTGTGAGGGACCTCATAAATCATGAGTAAGGCGGCACAGTGCAAATCGCTGTGTCCCCTTGCTCTGCGCCCAGGAGATATTCCGAGTTACGAAGCCACACAAAGCTACCCTGCGTAGCTGTGAGGGACCTCATAAATCATGAGTAAGGCGGCACAGTGCAAATCGCTGTGTCCCCTTACTCTGCGCCGAGGAGATATTCCGAGTTAAGAAGCCACACAAAGCTACCCTGCATAGCTGTGAGGGACCTCATAAATCATGAGCAAGGCGGCACAGTGCAAATCGCTGTGTCCCCTTACTCTGCACCCAGGAGATATTCCGAGTTACGAAGCCACACAAAGCTACCCTGCGTAGCTGTGAGGGACCTCATAAATCATGAGTAAGGCAGCACAGTGCAAATCGCTGTGTCCCCTTACTCTGCGCCCAGGAGATATTCCGAGTTACGAAGCCACACAAAGCTACCCTGCGTAGCTGTGAGGGACCTCATAAATCATGAGTAAGGCAGCACAGTGCAAATCGCTGTGTCCCCTTACTCTGCGCCCAGGAGATATTCCAAGTCACGAAGCCACACAAAGCTACCCTGCGTAGCTGTGAGGGACCTCATAAATCATGAGCAAGGCGGCACAGTGCAAATCGCTGTGTCCCCTTACTCTGCGCCCAGGAGATATTCCGAGTTACGAAGCCACACAAAGCTACTCTGCGTAGCTTTGAGGGACCTCATAAATCATGAGCAAGGCGGCACAGTGCAAATCGCTGTGTCCCCTTACTCTGCGCCCAGGAGATATTCCGAGTTACGAAGCCACACAAAGCTACCCTGCGTAGCTGTGAGGGACCTCATAAATCATGAGCAAGGCGGCACAGTGCAAATCGCTGTGTCCCCTTACTCTGCGCCCAGGAGATATTCCGAGTTACGAAGCCACACAAAGCTACCCTGCGTAGCTGTGAGGGACCTCATAAATCATGAGCAAGGCGGCACAGTGCAAATCGCTGTGTCCCCTTACTCTGCGCCCAGGGGATATTCCGAGTTACAAAGCCACACAAAGCTACCCTGCGTAGCTGTGAGGGACCTCATAAATCATGAGCAAGGCGGCACAGTGCAAATCGCTGTGTCCCCTTACTCTGCGCCCAGGAGATATTCCGAGTTACGAAGCCACACAAAGCTACCCTGCGTAGCTGTGAGGGACCTCATAAATCATGAGCAAGGCGGCACAGTGCAAATCGCTGTGTCCCCTTACTCTGCGCCCAGGAGATATTCCGAGTTACGAAGCCACACAAAGCTACCCTGCGTAGCTGTGAGGGACCTCATAAATCATGAGCAAGGCGGCACAGTGCAAATCGCTGTGTCCCCTTACTCTGCGCCCAGGAGATATTCCGAGTTACGAAGCCACACAAAGCTACTCTGCGTAGCTGTGAGGGACCTCATAAATCATGAGCAAGGCGGCACAGTGCAAATCGCTGTGTCCCCTTACTCTGCGCCCAGGAGATATTCCGAGCTACGAAGCCACACAAAGCTACTCTGCGTAGCTGTGAGGGACCTCATAAATCATGAGCAAGGCAGCACAGTGCAAATCGCTGTGTCCCCTTACTCTGCGCCCAGGAGATATTCCGAGTTACGAAGCCACACAAAGCTACTCTGCGTAGCTTTGAGGGACCTCATAAATCATGAGTAAGGCGGCACAGTGCAAATCGCTGTGTCCCCTTACTCTGCACCCAGGAGATATTCCGAGTTACGAAGCCACACAAAGCTACCCTGCGTAGCTGTGAGGGACCTCATAAATCATGAGGAAGGGCGGCACAGTGCAAATCGCTGTGTCCCCTTACTCTGCGCCCAGGAGATATTCAGAGTTACGAAGACACAAAGCTACCCTGTGTAGCTGTGAGGGACCTCATAAATCATGAGCAAAGCGGCACAGTGCAAATCGCTGTGTCCCCTTACTCTGCGCCCAGGAGATATTCCTAGTTACGAAGCCACACAAAGCTACCCTGCGTAGCTGTGAGGGACCTCATAAATCATGAGCAAGGCGGCACAGTGCAAATCGCTGTGTCCCCTTACTCTGCGCCCAGGAGATATTCCGAGTTACGAAGCCACACAAAGCTACTCTGCGTAGCTTTGAGGGACCTCATAAATCATGAGTAAGGCGGCACAGTGCAAATCGCTGTGTCCCCTTACTCTGCGCCCAAGAGATATTCCGAGTTACGAAGCCACACAAAGCCACCCTGCGTAGCTGTGAGGGACCTCATAAATCATGAGCAAGGCGGCACAGTGCAAATCGCTGTGTCCCCTTACTCTGCGCCCAGGAGATATTCCGAGTTACGAAGCCACACAAAGCTACCCTGTGTAGCTGTGAGGGACCTCATAAATCATGAGCAAGGCGGCACAGTGCAAATCGCTGTGTCCCCTTACTCTGCGCCCAGGAGATATTCCGAGTTACCAAGCCACACAAAGCTACCCTGCGTAGCTGTGAGGGACCTCATAAATCATGAACAAGGCAGCACAGTGCAAATCGCTGTGTCCCCTTACTCTGCTCCCAGGAGATGTTTTGAGTTACGAAGCCACACAAAGCTACCCTGTGTAGCTGTGAGGGACCTCATAAATCATGAGTAAGGCGGCACAGTGCAAATCGCTGTGTCCCCTTACTCTGCGCCCAGGAGATATTCCGAGTTACGAAGCCACACAAAGCTACTCTGCGTAGCTTTGAGGGACAATTAAACAACAAAAGAGTGACAAGAGAATAGGGAGCAAAAAAGGCACGGGCAAAAACCAAAAAGATTTGTTAAAAGAACCCCCACTCACCAACCTAGTTGGTGACATGCTTCATCATCGGGTTCCCACCAGAGAGGCCGAACGCCTCTCTGGTGTGCTGCGACGCCTGTGTTACAGCGGAGCTGGTTTCTGATTGTGAAGGAGAGTGAGATTAAAAGGTAAATGATTTTAACCAATGACAAGTTTATTCTTGGCAAATCAAAGACCAATAAAAACGTGAGTTGGGCAAGATCTGGTTGGTAATGTTAACCAGAGCTTGACCAATTTATAAGGTCGACATGTTTCTGCTTTTTGCGCCCAGTTGGCTAAGCTTTCATCAGGACCACAAGGGTCTCCACGGCGGTATGCACACGCTAAGGCGCACCCTGACCTGTGGAGATCAAATGGTAAAACTCACGGTTTTACCGAGAAGCCTCCTATTTATCCGGGGCTAAGAATGTCTGAAAAAGAAAATAAGACAGACAAACCACATATAAAGACATAAAGAGACAAAACATTGTTGATTGCATTTGCATCTTTTTTAACGTGCTTGTGTGAACAAAACTTTTTGTAACCCGTGCTGTGGAGCGAGTGTGGGTGTCCGGATAGCGATAATAGCTAACAACACCTCAATAGGAGTGATTATTCGTCGTATATGAACGGACTTATGGAAATGTGGACTATTTTCACAAGACCGTAAACACTAGTTGTGCCTGCATTTGATTACATCAAGTGATGTCAGAGCTACTGACAAAGTGCAATCGTAGTGGCTATTTGGCCGGAGTGTATGTCGAACATATAGCGAACTCGTGAAGTGGTAGGCATGCTAAAAACAAGCGTCTGAGGTGTTTGCCAGGCGCCGTTGCTCCAGAGCATGTCTAACATTTAAAATTGGTTATAAAAACAGCTGCATGGAAAAACCAAATGGCCCTCTTACTTATGTTGTTGGTGTTACTAGCATCATGGGTCCGGGAGGGGGGTAGTGAGCTATAGTATCTGGCGAAATAAAAAGACAAATCATAACTGTTTTGATCTGCTTTAGGAAGATAAGTTGAAAGGAACCTAATGCGGTGTCAAAAAGTGGTTCGTCAACTTACTTCCATGCTCGCACACTCCCGCGATCAACCTCGATCTGTCCTCCTCGGCCCGGATATTAGTGAGTGAATGGGGAACACGGAAGTAAATACTCCGTGGTTCCCGTCACGTGATTATTTTTACGTGCGTATGCATGTGATGCAGTCCGAAGGGGCGGGTGATGACGAAGTTTGAGTTTGTGTTCCTATTGGTTCTCCCCTCGTGATGGGGAGGTTGTGAACTGGCGCGTTTTATTCAACGGGTTAAGAATGCCAAATACAACCTTTGTCAAAACGTCAATTTACAACGTCTAATCTCAAATAGTAGACTATTTTCCTTGATGTTTGTCAGTTTATAAGGGTTGGCATATA
Source organism: Triturus cristatus (assembly GCF_964204655.1). Lineage (NCBI taxonomy): Eukaryota > Metazoa > Chordata > Amphibia > Caudata > Salamandridae > Triturus > Triturus cristatus. The sequence goes on along the minus strand of NC_140591.1, from coordinate 1,423,016,061 downwards.
CCACATCGTAAAAACTGCCTATGGGGAGTCTTGGTCGAGGACAATTGATGTCAACATGATAATTCGTGCTGACAAGAAAATCAAAGGCTGTGTGCGGTGCAAAGAACTGCACGGAGGCTACTAAGGTGTTGATGCCAAACTGGTTAGGTTGGATCAGCGAATTAGTTTTTCAATATGGAACCCCAAGGGATATTGTCATTCAGACCTTTGAGATGAGTAGATAAACGATAAACCCAACGTTGTTCTTTCTCAAATAGCAATTGTTGGGTATTTGCTCCAGGCCTGAGTTTTTCAATGATCGTCCATCTCATGTCATTTGTTGTGTGATTCAACTGCAAAAAGTGTTCCGCCAGTTTTGTGCTCAGCTTGCGACATCGGATGGTGCTGCGATGTTCGCAGATGCGCTGTTTTATTTTCCTACTCGGCATGCCGACGTATCTCAGTCCACATGGGCATGTGATCAAGTAAACCACGTCGGTGGAGTTGCAATTGGTGTGCATTCTCTGCATCCATTGTTTTCCTTGTTCAAGTATTAAATACTTAGAGGGGGAGGTCAAATGACAGACACTGCATGAGCCACAAGGATAGTGGCCAACAATGGGAGGAAGGCCCCACGTACTGACGATGGACTGTTCTTGATTTCTTTCCTGAACTTTCGGACGGGTATGCACCAGGGAGTCCTTAATGCTCCTTGCCCTTTTATAAGAGAACAAGGGTTTCTCCCAATCATGTTTATTGCTTGTCAGAATATTCCAATGTTTCCTTATGGACTTGCTCACTGCGTTGGAGGCTGCGTTGTAAGTTGTGACGCAAGTGAGAGGTATGGTGTCCTGATCCTCTTTCTCATAAACTTCCAAAAGAGCTTCTCTGTTTTGGTTACGAGCTCGTTTGTTGCTCTTTGAGAGTATTTTGTTAGGGTAACCACGATCTTTCAATTTGGCAGTAAGATCATTGGCTTGTTTTTTGTATGTTGAAACATCACTACAGTTCCGACGGAGCCGAAGGTATTGACCAAATGGCAGGTTTTCCCTCAGTGGGCGAGGGTGGTAACTGGTGAAATGTAGTAGATTGTTTTTTGCCGTCGGTTTGTGGTGAGTTTTGGTTTGAAGAGTATCGCCTACCCTGGTGATTACCACATCCAAGAAAATCATTTAATCTTTGTTGTGAGTATGTGTAAACTTGAGGTGAGGATTGCATTCATTCACCCAGTTGTAGAAATCGAGGAGGGATTCCTCTGAACCCTGCCAGATGATCAAGACGTCGTCAATATATCTTTTCCAAAAGAAAATATTGGACGAAAAAGGGTTTTGTGGCGTTAGAATGAATTTACATTCAAAATCAAATACATACAGCCCAGCTACCGAAGGCGCGAAAGTGCTGCCCATCGATGAGCTTTGAGGGACCTCATAAATCATGAGCAAGGCGGCACAGTGCAAATCGCTGTGTCCCCTTACTCTGCGCCCAGGAGATATTCCGAGTTACGAAGCCACACAAAGCTACTCTGCGTAGCTTTGAGGGACCTCATAAATCATGAGCAAGGCGGCACAGTGCAAATCGCTGTGTCCCCTTACTCTGCGCCCAGGAGATATTCCGAGTTACGAAGCCACACAAAGCCACCCTGCGTAGCTGTGAGGGACCTCATAAATCATGAGCAAGGCGGCACAGTGCAAATCGCTGTATCCCCTTACTCTGCGCCCAGGAGATGTTTTGAGTTACGAAGCCACACAAAGCTACCCTGCGTAGCTGTGAGGGACCTCATAAATCATGAGTAAGGCGGCACAGTGCAAATCGCTGTGTCCTCTTACTCTGCGCCCAGGAGATATTCCGAGTTACGAAGCCACACAAAGCTACCCTGCGTAGCTGTGAGGGACCTCATAAATCATGAGTAAGGCGGCACAGTGCAAGTCACTGTGTCCCCTTACTCTGCGCCGAGGAGGTATTCCATGGGCTTTGTGGTGGCTTTTCCCACGCAACACCCATGGTATATGACACTGCCCGCAAACGTACACAAAGGCACAGTGGTGAAAAATTTGCACAAATGCAATGCAAAACAATGTAGCTTCACTTAAGCAGTAAAACAAATTATGCTAGGCAGAGCAAAAGTGTAAATAGACACCACAAAGCTGATTTAGCAATACCGAATGGAACACAAAGGAGAAAACCAGCAAGATCAGCAAAGAAACAATGTCGAAATGGAAAAATCAGCAGCAGAATTTTCTCTCGGGGCCTCACAAGAAGGAGGACAGAAAACGAAATTCAAATTTAATCCAGCCCCAACTTTTTGTCACTTCCAAACTACCCGTAGCCAATAAGTCAGAGTTAAGAAGAGATCCCCAAAAAATCAATGCAGTATCCCCAACAGTAATAACAGTTGAAGAGGTCGAAAAAAGGTGGCACAACTTCAAGAAAAATTGGTACACAACTGTCTTTGTGCAACAGTGGGGTGGCCAAATTGTCATGTCCCACTAACAGCAATGGAGAAGCAAGTCACATCAGTAATTGGACCGTAACTGAAGAAAGGACTTGAAGGGCCAGATACAGCTAGGATTGGGGGTAATTCAACTTACAGAAAGTGTATCTACACTATATATATGTTGTCATATCTTAGTAAATCAATGGAAACGTCACACATAATTTTGTAATAACAATAGTAATTTCACACTTGAACTCCAGTATCAATGTTACACTGATGCATAAGGTCACATATACACTTAGATCCGTATGAACTGCAACAAAAGCTGAAATAACAAACCCCAAACAATGACCAAATTTGTATAACCTATGCAATGCGCCATGTCGGGATAAAATATAAAGTGAGCTTAGTACTTGTTGAACTAATGAAATGAAATGAAATGAAAAATTATATTTATATAGCGCATAGACTACCCGGAGGCCTCACAGCGCTTTAATTGATCACTGTGGCGGGCCGCAGGGTGAGACTAGCACGTTTTTGCAAACAGGTGGGTTTTCAAAGCTTTCCTAAAAGCCAGCCGGTTATTATTTTCTCTGAGGGCTAAGTGGAGGGAGTTCCAAAGTCTCGCAGCAGTATGGGAGAAGGAACGGCCGCCCCAACGTGCTTTGTTGATTTTAGAAGTGGTAGCTAGGTGCAATGATCCCGAGCGAAGGGCTCTGGATGGAGCGTAGGGCACAACTAAGGGGGACAGGATGGCAGGGCCTGTTCGATGGAAAGATTTGTGCACAATGCACATAGCCTTAAACTGTGCTCTAGCAGCCATCGGGAGCCAGTGCAATTCTTTTAGAGCTTTCTTGGCTGACTGCCAGCGGGGGATGTTGAATAATAATCGGGCGGCGCAGTTTTGCGTGACTTGGAGCCTGTTGGTCACTGAAGCCGGGGCACCCAGATATAGCGCGTTTCCATAGTCCAGGCGGGAGAGTATCAGGGCCTGAACCATGATTCTCCTCGCCTGGAAAGGAAGCAGAGGGTGTACTTTGCGGAGCATTTTCATTAGGCCGACACACGTGGGGGCAGTTTTGGTAGCCTGGACCGAGAAGTCCAGCGCCTTATCGAGCCAGATTCCCAGACTCTTTATCTGCGGTTTGGGAGGAGGGGGGGAGCACCAAGGCAGGTGGGCCAAATTGCTGTCAAAATGGTCGGAGAAGGGTTACCCAATAGCATAATCTCTGTCTTCTCCCCGTTAAGTTTGAGACAGGACGATTGCATCCACTTAGCAACGGCCTCTAGACAGAGGCCCAGGGTGTTGGACGGCTCCTCAGTGTGGCCCAGAGAGACCACCAACTGGGTGTCGTCCGCGTAGGTGACAATGCGCACGCCAAAGGGCTGGACTATCTCCGCTAGAGGTCGCATATAGACATTAAAAAGTGTGGGGCTCAGGGAGGAGCCCTGAGGAACCCCACATCTAAGTGGTTGCTTAGGAGAGACTGCTTTGCCCTCAAACACCTGGAAGAAGCGCTCGTCCAGGAAGGAGGTCAGCCACTCCAGGGCCGCGCCCGACACGCCCATGCCTTTCAGACGGTGTAGCAGTGTGGCATGGTTGACAGTGTCGAACGCGGCACTGAGGTCGAGTAGTATGATGGCTGCTTTTCCTCCCCGGTCCAGCACCAATCTAGTTTCTTCCGTCACTGCTAGGAGAGCAGTTTCAGTTCCATGCTGCGGGCGGAAACCCGTCTGAGAGGCACATAGCAGACTATTTGATTCTAAGTAGTCCACTAAGATATTATTGATGTGCCTTTCAAGCAGTTTGCTCATACTGGGAAGTAGGGAAATGGGGCGGAAATTGGCCAAGTTGTTCTGGTCCAAGGTGGGTTTTTTCAAAAGGGCCCTAACCATCGCACATTTCCATGGTGCTGGGACGGAGTTAGAGGAGATGGAAGCATTAAGGGCATCCAGAATGACAGGGCGGATGATGTCCATCACCTTATTGAGAGTTTGCGGGGGTGCTGGGTCATTGGGGGATCCCGAGATGACTTTAAGAAGCATTCTGTCTAAAGTGTCGGAATCTAGGAGGGGGAATTCATCCAGTGAGCTGGGGGCTAAGAAGTCAGAATCAGAAGTGGTGGTGTGGTCCATGTCATCACTGCCAGTAGAAAATGAAGAATAGATGGCCTGGATCTTCTGGGAGAAGAAAGTGGCTAAATTATTGCAACGGGTTTGTGCGCCGTCAGGTGACAGACGCTCGGGGGGAGGGGGAGAAATTAAAGATTTGGCTATTTTAAAAATTTCTTTGGGGGAGTTTGCAGCTAGATTGATTTTGGCTTCATAAAAATGGGCTTGCGCAGATTTTATTTGATTTTTATAGAGCTTTATTGCGGCTCTATACTCAACTTTCTTTGATTGTGAGTAATCTTGTCTCCAGGCTCTCTCTAGTTTGCAGCAAGATTGCTTCATAGTCCTGAGAGTCGGGGAGTACCAGGGGGCCACTTTGGCTCTGTTTATTAAGTGCAAAGATTCCTCTGGTAGGACTAGGTCAAGGGAACTGGAGATCCAGTTATCAAAATTGACAATGGCTGTATTGGGATTGGTCACATTTGGGGGTAGGTGTTCTGTAAGAGCCAGTTTCCACTTAGAAAGTGGGAGGGAGGCCCATTTTCTTCCCCGCTGCTTATTGTGATTTTGTGAGATGGGGGGGGAGCAAGTGGACCATGTAAAAGGTACTAAAAAATGATCGGTCCAGGATAGTGGTACTGGAGCCTCGACGGTTAAGCTATCTAGATTGCTGTAGATGTGATCTAGGAGATGTCCCTTAACATGCGTTGATTGAAAGCCTTTCTGAGCCAGGTCAATGGACTGAAAGTTTGTTCGAAGACTATTGGCTGTTGAATCAAGTGGCTCATCTAGGTGTAAATTAAGATCGCCCAGCAGGGTGAAATTTGCCGAGGTGAGCACTAGGTTGGCGGCTAAATCCGTCATGTTAGTGATAAAGTTGTTGAGGGTGCCAGGTGGTCGATAGACTAGGATACCGGAGAAAGTAGTGGATGGGGAGAACTCAAGAGTGAAATGTAGGTTCTCACAGGCTGGCATGGGGGAGGGAGTGATGCGGCATCTAAAGTTGTCCCTATAGATAATAGCCAGCCCTCCACCTCTGCCAGTCTTGCGATCCAAATATTTAATAGTATAGCCTTGGGGGGTGGCCCATGCTATTGCAGGATCAGTTTCTAGCTGAAGCCATGTCTCTGTTAGAAAGAGGGCGTCTGGATTGAGCTCCTCTATCAGCATGGCCAGTTCAGTATGGTGTTTAGGCAGGGAACGGCAGTTAAGAAGGAACATCCTCCATTTCTGCTTGGAGGGATTTTTCACAACATTTGGAGTAGTTATGCCCCAATCACAAGTTTTGAAGTGGGCCTTCGGGTGTAAGGGAAGGACTGAATGCAAACATAGTGGGTTTGTGGAAATATGGATTTTTATGATCAGTTATGTCCCCTATCTTGGACCCCAACGGTTCTATGTGCATGTTACAAGTACATGTATGTTCCCTCCAGTTCCAGTTCTGAAGACGCAAACACATGTGCGTCCACCGTCAACATGTCCTCTTTCAGATCCGCCATGAATGGGCTGGATATTCGATTCCTAAGTACGAAAGGCTACCGACTTTATATGGCTCAGTTACTCCATTTTTCAGTTCAGGCGAGTAGGCCCTGATTCTGCCATCAAGCCTTTTCCTTGCTTGCTGCCTCTGACAGCTTCAGCTTGAGCTCGCATCTGTATCCATGAACTTTGTCCCACTCCCTGTGCGGCTAACGGTGCCTGCCTCGGCTGGTTTGCCTGCCTGCCAAAAACTGTATTTCACCTTCGAGTTATCTGCTTCGCTCTTCAGCCGATGCATTCCTGTCTAGTAGTTTAGGTAAACATTTCCTTCAGCTACTGAGCAAAGGGCCTAGCCTCTCTGTCTTCATGCAAGTAATTCATAGCCCTGTTACCATGGAAAGGTTTCTGCCCCTTGCATCTCATATAGACACTTAGACGCTTGTGCACGCACACACAGTCAGTATAGAATAGATTTTGTCCAAGAGTCCTTCCTTTGTGGATAACATAGTTCTCTAAACATAGGATGTTAGATATGATTTGGGATTAGGTTGACTTGACCCCCCAGACTTCTTGTCTCCACATGTAGAGCTAAATGTCAAGTCCCCTTCACCCCCTAGTTGCACGTCAATTACACGTCATGCTGCTGCGCGCGCATCCTTGCCAAGTATTTCTGCTGACATTGCGAAATTATCTCATAGATCCACCTATATGTGACATCACAACCAATAACGTTTCTTTTTACTCCCCATTACGCCTCTTTTTGTTACGCATGTGAGATGTCATCTTTACTATCAATTGTTACGCCTCTTACATTGGTTTCATTGTAATGTATGTTCTATAAAAGTGATGACTTATCAATAAAGCATTGTACTTCACTTCCTGAACCCCCGTGGTGACGGAACTTGGAGGCCCCAATTCGAATTGCGTCCATTGGAATAAAGCCCGTTCAGAACCTCTTATACCACGGATTCTGCCTCTTATTTTACTGAGCTATGTTTTCTAAGATTCCGTATCAAATTCAGTTCCGGTAATTAAATTATTTACCACATGATTGCCGCCCGAATAGGGACACTTTCTCATCTCACGCGCCGGTGGTGCGTTGCAGGCCCGGTCTCCTGCCACAGCTGGACGGACAATAACGCGTACCAGCAGGATTTCCTGTATCTCCCTCCGGTCAAGCGGGGGCGACTGAGGCTGCGATCAACCCAGACGAGGCGGTGAGAAGTGCGAAGTATCCCGACCAGAGCCTAGCTGAGAGAGCAAGATCCGAGGTATACAGAGGCCCACCAGATTTCGAAGCCCCGACGTCCAGAGGGTCCGATGTCCGCAGTCTCCGAAGTTTTTCGAGTCGAGTCCAGTTCAGTTCCGTTCCGAGCTACCCGGTGAGTACCATTGCTGGGGAGGCGTTCTGACGTGCACATAGGTTGTGCCGGTCAAGACGGGTTTGGGTACACAAATCCGGTCTGCACTGTTTCAGCGGTGTATATGTACTGTTTAGCAGTATATCAAGTATTCCGAAGTATCTAGTTATTGTCGAGAATTATGCTTGGTGATTAGTTTTTCAGACTACCATCATTTTTGTTCATTTAAATGTTAAATGTTTAATGTGTTAAAACGTTCTGCATATTGTGGTATGAATGATTGTTCATCATTGTGCTTTTTGTATTAAGTGTGTTCAAGATTAAGTATCAGATCAGTTGTCAATATGCCGCTCTTTTCGAAATTAAGACAGATCACAACTAGAAAAGGGGTACTCGAAGAAGCTGTTCCTATTCCTCCTAGGGACACTCCAGGGCACTTCATGTACCACAAACATGGCTTAGACGCCATATTATTTCTTGATTTATGGGTGGACTACACCAAAGAATTACCAGAAAGTCAGAGGTGGCCCGCAGCTGGGACCTGGGATGCAGAGTGCATTATGAAAGTGGAAGAAGAGTTATGGAAAAGGAAAGCTAGACAGTCACAGAAAGACGCCGTTGAGTTATGGCGTAAAGAATCCCATCGACGTGCAGAAAAGGCACTGAGACAGGAAGAGAAAAGTAAAGAAAGTGCAAATAAAGTCCGAGAAAATCTGTTAATTGAAGAAGGTACACGAGTGAAATCAGAACAAGCCGATAGACAAAGAAATGCCCTTATGAAAGGTATGTATCCCCTTCTGGCCGAAGGATTACCTAAGGCTACTGCGGAGATACCTAAAGACTTGCCACCCCCATTGTTTCCGATAAAGGCACATCCAAAGGGGCATCCCAGAACAGCAGAAGATGTTTTTCTTTCCTCATATTTAGATGACGCAGCTCCCGAGTATGCTAACCCCGCACCACATAGACCGTCTGCTGGGGGGGTTCAACATCAAGACCAGGTGTCTGTATCTGTGCAACAACAAACTCCGACACAAGCTTCGGCAAGCACATCTGTTTCTACATCTGTTCCCGCAGCCGTTTCTACAGCTGCGTCCACACCTATAGTTGCTGTATCACGTTCAACGAATCCTTTCGCGCCCAGTACCCCAGATGGGGCTACCGGAGGTGCTACCAGCGTTTATTCTACACCACCCCGAATAAGTAAACTTACTTTTCAAGAATCAGCACATCCACGTACGCCCAAACTCATAAATACCCGCACGCTTAAGGAACTTCTAGTAGATTGTAGATATGACCCGGGGCCCGGCAAAGAGGACGAAATGGTCCTGGCATCATTACGTATCAGACGAGCTGCAATGTTTTTAGGGAAGCTACCAGGAATGACTATGCATCTAGATAACATATATCATTTTGTCCAAACAGGGAGAGATTCTGAATGTATTAACAGAGCTATGGAATACCAGAAAGTGGAGATACAGGGGGAATTGTTACGTTTTCTCATAAATTGTGTGATCAGAAATCAAGACCGACCGGGGGTAAACCCGGAAGTAATGCAAACCCTTACGAGATGGAGCCAGAATATATCAGACGGGAGACATGATAAGCAGGGATGTATAGTAGCCATGTGCCGAAAGATCAGGAAAGAAATAGAGCGAATACATGAAGAGAGATTGGAGGTAGACGAGTTTGAGCAAAACGAGGGGGGAGAATCAGAATTTTCCGCAAGACAGTCGGACACTATAGCCTATGTAGGTAGAGGAAGACCTTGTAATAATGCGAGATGTTTTACTGATCCGATAAGTCCGATATGTCCAGATAATAACAGAACTTATCCAACACCTATAATAAATATGAGGTCTCCCGAACATTCGTTCCAAGCCGCTGACAAAGTACTCCGAGAACGAAGGGGTTATCACCTACTTGATTCTATGGATGAACAAGAATTAGCCAGGTCAGCCGTTCATTGGATTGACAGTCCCGGAAAATATGGTGATGAAACAGTAGCACACACGTTTTTGAACCTCAGCCCAGATGAACAGCGTTTAGCTGGGATTTATATGATCCAACAACTTCTCATATTATATAAGCACCAACATTCAGATCCTGGTCCCTTACCTGATATATTGACTGAACTACTCACGAATAGATGGAGAGGTTCAGGTACTAAGTTAATTAGAGAAATACTAGAATCAAGAAAGCAGTACATTCTTTTTGTATGTCCGGAACATGTCTCGCTACCCATCAAAGAAAGAACGCCGTATTACATGGATAGACAGAATCCCTTGCGAGAAGTGCACCCAATAAAAGGCGATGACAATGAGTTTAAACGTGTATTTGTATACACGCCCATATCTAAAATAGAATTGTTAGAAATGAAGAAAGTGGTACCCAGTCATGACAAAGACCCAGCGGGTTTTCACCGAGAAATTAAAGACATGTTACTGATGGGAGAGTATACCTATCCTGACATTATGACGATATTAAAGGTGTTAATGCCTGCTGGCATTTATGAAAAACTTAAGGAAAAAGAGTGGGAAGTGGGAGACCAAAAGATAGACTGGACAGCATTAGAAACCGAAGAAAAGGGCCGAACTGCAGGTTCAGGGCTCGGGGATAAAGTTAAAGCCCTACCAGGTTTACTAGTGCAGGTACTGCCACGTTTATTAACTACGAAAAAGGAAGATTGGGGTGCAATCTCAGCATGTAAGCAAAAACAAGATGAAGACACTAGTGATTTCTATGCCCGATTCGAAAAATGTTTTGGTATAAATAGTGGTATAAAAGCAAGTAGCGAGTCATATCCACATCTGTTTGTGACAAAATTAGTTGAAAATTCCTTGCCTCAAGTGAAGAATAGAGTATTGAAATTCGAGAGTACCTGGCAAGGTAACACCCCGTCACAAATGTTACAGATGTTACAGTACCATCACAACAGAATAAGAGAGGAACAGGAACATGAACAACGACGTATGAAGGACACTAAAATGAAAATGCTAGTTTCCCAGACAGTTCCAGCGGATGGTCACAAAAAGGGTGTGACACATTCCGGAGATTCAGCAGTTCCTGTAAAAGGAACATGCAATTATTGTAAACAACTAGGTCATTATGTACACGATTGTCCAGTCCTGAAACGTAATATAGCCGTAGGTATTGCAAAAGAAAGACCAAGGCCACCTAGACAGGATCAGAATGAACAAGGAGCTCCGCAGCATGCACAGTCGATGCCAGCTCAGCAACAGTCCATGCCAGCTCCGCAACAGTCTATACAGTTTGTGCCAGCTGCACCAGCGCTGCCTGTTGCTGCCACACAAACCACGACACGACAAATGTATCAGACCGCACAGTATGAATATCCTGAGTATCAACGCTACGCATGAACCAGCCTAGAGAGGGAAGTTGACTTACCCCTTATCGAGGTCCCTGTAGATCAGGAGGGGCCTTATGTGCACAGTGAATTATTGGGTCAAGATAGAAAATTTTTACTTGATACAGGGGCAAGTCGAACAACAATAAAACGTAGTGAAGTTCCAGGGGCACCCCTCTCAGGCTCACAGAATATTTCCCTTGGTTTTTCAGGAAAACCTATTGTTAATGAAGTATCACAGCCTCTTCCACTCACGATTGGACCCTTGACACGAACTACAGATTTATTGCTTACTAAATCATGTCCAGAAAACTTGTTAGGTATAAAGACATTGAAAGCTCTAGGGGCTATTATATGTTGTTCTCCGGAAGGAGTAAGATTGTTTTTACGCGATTTCAAAGGGCACTATGTGTCCAGAGACATGGATCACCGACTGCAGACTTTACCCACACATTTATGGGCACAAGGCCCTACTGATGTTGGTTGCATGAACATTACACCATATCGAGTCACATTAAAGGCAGGAGTGGTGCTACCACGAATGCGGCAATACAAGTTACCACCAGATGCTGTAGTGGCCTTACTGAAAATCATTGACGAGCTTATTGCCCAAGGAGTGGTTGTGGAAACTGACTCCAATGTATGTAATTCCCCGATAATTCCGATTCTTAAACGAACTGATCCAAAGGCTCCACCAGTCTACCGATTGGTTATTGATTTGCGCGAATTAAACAAATGCATTGTGCCACAATTTCCGGTGGTCCCCGATATCTCATCATTACTGACAGCCATTGATTCACACGCAACGTTCTTTACAGTAATTGATCTCAAGAATGCCTTTTTCAGCGTCCCAATAGATCCGGAAAGCCAATACTTGTTCGGATTTAGTCTAAATGGACGAAGTTTTAAATTCACACGCGCACCTCAAGGATTTACAGAAAGCCCCAGCATCTATAGTCAAGCACTGAAACGGGAACTTGACAGTATACACATGCCAGTTAACACTGCACTGCTTCAATATGTCGATGATCTGCTGATCACCGCCCGAAGCAAACCTGAATGTGAAAAAGCATCACTGACGGTTTTACAGTTTCTAGCCGAAAAGGGGCACAAGGTGTCCCCTTCTAAGCTGCAATTCTGTGTCCAGCGAGTTGTTTATCTTGGACACTCGCTGTCCAAGGAGGGAAGGCAGCTTACACCCGACCGCATTCAGTTAATTGCTAACATGCCAATACCCAAGACACAAAAGGAGGTGCGGGCTTTTATAGGCCTCACTTCATACTGTAGGCAGTGGATCCCTCAATATGCATTTTTAGCAAAACCTCTCATTCAGTTGACAACACAGGAGGCGGCCACATCGACTGTCCTCCCTTGGACTCAGGAACACACACTAGCTTTTGAAAGCTTAAAGAAAGCTCTATGTCAAGCACCTGTTTTAGCGACACCGTGTTACCATAAACATTTTACACTCTTTGTTACAGAACGTGAAAGTACTGCCTTGTCAGTACTCACTCAGGAACAAGCAGGATCACGCAAGCCATGTGCTTATTTCTCTAGTACATTAGATCCCGTAGCCCAGGCTTTGCCTGCGTGCCTGAAATCAGTGGCAGCAACAGCTTTAGCAATCAGACAAAGCGATGCCATAGTGTTAGGACATCCGTTGACAGTACAAGTACCGCATGCAGTAGAGGTTCTTGTGAACCGAACGCAAACACAACACTTGACCATAGCAAGACTTACAGGGTACGAATTAACATTGTTTCAGCCACATATAGAAATCAGACGCTGTAATACATTGAATCCTGCTACACTTTTACCTGTAATCGGAACAGACCCACTAGCTCATGATTGTGTTGAAGTTATTACAATAACGACGAAACCCAGACAAGATTTGACAGACGTTCCATTGTTAGATCCAGACCTGACGTTGTATGTAGATGGATCATGTATGAGAACAAGTACAGGAGATTTAGTGGCCGCGTATGCAGTCACAACAGATACTGAAGTCATTGAAACAAACTGTATAAATACCTTGTCAGCCCAAGCAGCAGAGCTTATTGCTCTGACACAAGCCTGTATTCAAGCCACAAATAAGAAAGTTAACATATACACTGACTCACGTTATGCATTCGGAGTTGTACATGACTTCGGCGTGCTGTGGCGAGAGAGAGGTTACTTAACTTCTCATGGTACCCACATTCAGCACGGGTCCCTCATTCATGCTCTGTTAGACGCAATCCATCTGCCCACTGCTATATCGATTATGAAATGCAAAGCGCATACGAAAGTGACTGATATCATTTCTCAAGGCAATGATTTAGCTGACAGAACAGCTAAACAGACTGCTCAAACTCGCACATCCGACATGACAAAGACAATAGTTCCGATACCAACACATTGTATGACGATTAAGGATCCCGCACTTGACGTAATTGACATACAGACACATGCTACACCAGACGAAATAAAGAAATGGACTGAATTAGGAGGGATCCAAACAGACCAGGGATGGATGACGAAGGAGAAATCTGTGTGGTTTCTTCCTGACTCTATGGTCCAAGCTATCATAACCACAATACACAGTCCAGCGCATCTAGGAGAGAAAGCTATGCTAGACAGCATTCAACACATTTGGTTCAACAAACATTTACGAGCAGCAGCTAAGCAAAAAGTCCGTACCTGTATGATATGTTGTCAGTTTAACCCAGGTAAAAGCATCCCCGTAGAGCAGGGTGGATTTCAGCCTCCTGATCACCCATTTGCAGTCCTCCAGATGGATTATATCCAGATGGAACGATGTCGAGGATTCAAATATGTTCTCGTAGTTGTTTGCGCTCTTTCCCGCTGGACCGAAGCGTACCCAGTATCAGATTACACTGCCCCGACTACTGCCAAGCAGCTAGTTCGAGAATTCTTCCCACGGTACGGTTTACCACGTGTTGTCTATTCAGATAACGGCCAGCCATTCTCATCCGAACTAATGAAACATGTTTCACTCTTGCTAGGATATCAGTTGAAGTTTCATTGTGTCCGACACCCCGAGGCAGCAGGTCTCGTGGAACGACATAATCAAACTTTGAAAATAAGATTGTCCAAAATATGTAGAGAGAAAGGTGTTGATTGGGTAGTAGCCTTACCAGTTGCACTCTTTTACATGAGAATGGTAGCACACTCTCGAACAGGGCTATCCCCTTATGAGGTGATCTTTGGAAGACCACCGAATATGTGGGGGACGCCTATACCCCGTAAAATAACTGATGTTGACTGTAATATGCTGACAGATTACCTGGCTTCCTTGATGTCTGCACTACAATCTTGTCGTTCACAGGTAGCTGCAGCCTTTCCTGACAACACTGAGGTGAAACCCCATGACGTAGTTCCGGGGGATCTCGTTTTAGTGAGGAACTTTGACCGAAAGACTCAGCTGGAGCCTAGGTGGAAGTCGCCTCAACTCGTTCTGCTCACTACAAGGACAGCCGTGAAGATCGAAGGCAGAAAAGGATGGGTGCATTCAAGTCATATCAAGAAATTTCATGGACTTCCATCGGATGTAAATAGCACACCTCGTGTGTCTTCACCCATTGACTCAAAGCTACCTTTGGTTGAGGCCAGTAGCCAGGAACAGTACAAATTAAAACTTAGGTCTAATCAGTCGGACAATTTGATTGTTTAAGTCCTCTCCAAGGTGAAGCGGTTGAATTTGTCTCTGACATGTATCCCTTAGACCTGAATAGAGGAAAAACCCGAAAAATGTTGAAACGACATGCGTACTGTAAATCACTGCGTAGTCATTGTATAGTGACGTTATTAATTTTGTTTTTCTTGAGTCTTATAATAATAACTGCAAGTATATTGTTGCATATATATTATCCTATTTCTAAACATGTTTTCAATGTTACTGCTGAACATTCTTTTAGTGACCTACCCCCGCATGAATTGTCCTATAGATTTGCGCTGCGCAATAACACTTTCATTAGTATGTTACATCATTCCCATCAGACTAGTAATGCTACCAATTGTTGGGTGTGTGGCCGACTCCCTCCCTATCAGAATTATAAGGGAGTTCTGCCCCTTTTTCCATATCCGTTTACACACAATGGCTCCTGTGGAGCATGGTTTAGTTTAATCAATTCCATAGATTCAAACACAGCAGTTTATCAAGACAATTGGGTATGGGGAAACCTGAACCTAGTTTTACTCAAAGTCTGCTACCCTGACAAGGAGGGTCGCCCCAAAAGAACAGGAACTGATCTAGAAAATGAAGTATATGGATTAGGTAATTTTACACTTAATCTCATGATCCTGAATGTCGAATCCGAAGTTGCACCAGTTTTGCCCGCCATGTCAGTATTCCCAGCTAAGGGTGAATTGTGTGTAAGAAAGAATGGTTCCATACATATGGGCCATAGTAAATGCACTACTGTAATAGAATTCAGTGATCAAGGCAAATCTTCATTTAGAGCTTCTCGCCATTCTTACTTCATATGTGGTCAGACTGCATATATGCGTCTGCCTCTAGATTGGGATGGTACCTGTTACATTGCATTCCTTTTGCCACCTGTTTTTCTAGCACCTCCAGACTACCACAGAAATATTCATTTAGTACACAATAGAGAACGGAGAGATCTCCCAATTGTCGATTACACTGAGACGGCATGGGAAAAGTATGTAGATTTTAATAAAGGCCTCTTTCCCTATATAGGTACAGTTACAAATAGTAAGCTAATACGTAGATTAACTAGGACTCTTGAAGCTGTAGTGAATGAAACTATTGCCGCCCTAGGCAACTTGACAGAGGAGCAATCTGCGATGAGGATTGTTGTTCTTCAAAATCGTCTTGTCCTTGACGTCATCCTGGCCGATAGGGGCGGAGCTTGTAGGGTCATCGGATCAAGCTGCTGCGTATTCATACCAGAAAATTCGCCATCTGTATATAAAGCTATAACCCGCCTTCATAAGATTGTGAGCCAGATACACCAGAATCCAGGCACTTGGACTTGGTCCGGGTGGTTTTGGAGCGTGATATCAGCCTGGGGATGGAGAGTTCTATCCTTCCTAGGTATTGGCCTTCTTATACTATTCAGTTGCTGCTTATGCCTGCAATGTGGACCAGCGATTTGCGGCCTGTGTGCCACATCGTGTATTCCACATCAAGGTTTTCACTCAAGATCCCGGAAGAAAAAAGAAGAACAAATGATGCTCGATGAACAAATCAATGGATTAATGAAGATTGATATCTCTTGATGGGCAAGTAGGGGACAAGGAGGGAATGTGGAAATATGGATTTTTATGATCAGTTATGTCCCCTATCTTGGACCCCAACGGTTCTATGTGCATGTTACAAGTACATGTATGTTCCCTCCAGTTCCAGTTCTGAAGACGCAAACACATGTGCGTCCACCGTCAACATGTCCTCTTTCAGATCCGCCATGAATGGGCTGGATATTCGATTCCTAAGTACGAAAGGCCACCGACTTTATATGGCTCAGTTACTCCATTTTTCAGTTCAGGCGAGTAGGCCCTGATTCTGCCATCAAGCCTTTTCCTTGCTTGCTGCCTCTGACAGCTTCAGCTTGAGCTCGCATCTGTATCCATGAACTTTGTCCCACTCCCTGTGCGGCTAACGGTGCCTGCCTCGGCTGGTTTGCCTGCCTGCCAAAAACTGTATTTCACCTTCGAGTTATCTGCTTCGCTCTTCAGCCGATGCATTCCTGTCTAGTAGTTTAGGTAAACATTTCCTTCAGCTACTGAGCAAAGGGCCTAGCCTCTCTGTCTTCATGCAAGTAATTCATAGCCCTGTTACCATGGAAAGGTTTCTGCCCCTTGCATCTCATATAGACACTTAGACGCTTGTGCACGCACACACAGTCAGTATAGAATAGATTTTGTCCAAGAGTCCTTCCTTTGTGGATAACATAGTTCTCTAAACATAGGATGTTAGATATGATTTGGGATTAGGTTGACTTGACCCCCCAGACTTCTTGTCTCCACATGTAGAGCTAAATGTCAAGTCCCCTTCACCCCCTAGTTGCACGTCAATTACACGTCATGCTGCTGCGCGCGCATCCTTGCCAAGTATTTCTGCTGACATTGCGAAATTATCTCATAGATCCACCTATATGTGACATCACAACCAATAACGTTTCTTTTTACTCCCCATTACGCCTCTTTTTGTTACGCATGTGAGATGTCATCTTTACTATCAATTGTTACGCCTCTTACATTGGTTTCATTGTAATGTATGTTCTATAAAAGTGATGACTTATCAATAAAGCATTGTACTTCACTTCCTGAACCCCCGTGGTGACGGAACTTGGAGGCCCCAATTCGAATTGCGTCCATTGGAATAAAGCCCGTTCAGAACCTCTTATACCACAGATTCTGCCTCTTATTTTACTGAGCTATGTTTTCTAAGATTCCGTATCAAATTCAGTTCCGGTAATTAAATTATTTACCACAGGTTGACCGAAGGACGCAATGCATATAGTGAGGAAGTGCTGTATGTGAGGAGATTTCCTACCATGATGACAGCTGGGTCCGGAGACTGGAAGCGGCTGGACGCAGACTGGCTTCTCTTTGGCACCTCTTCGGCGCGTCTAAGGCGCTACCGCTGCGCGTGCCGCTGCGCGGGGCGAAGGAAGTTAATATAGATTGGGCTCAGGGAACACTGGAGCGTCAACCCACTAAAATGGCCGCCAAGAAATGGCACTACCAGGAAGTAGGAGCGCTCTGTTCTCCCTCCACAACAATCAGCCCGAGTAGCTGCGGTGGACCGGGGAGTCAGTGCACAATTCGAATCACATGAGCAACAGCAGTTTGCATGTAAAAACGATTTTCTCTTTTTAAGAAAACAATTTTCTCCTTTTAAAAAAACGATTTTCTCTTTTTAAAAAAACGATTTTCTCTTTTAAAAAAAACGATTTTCTCTTTTTAAAAAAAACACATTCAACAGAACAGCAAAAGTGCTATCACCTAGAGCGCTGGCGCAGGAGTGATCAGTTCAGGTTTTACTCGAGCGTGTCAGCGCTGGGAGCCTAAGTAGTCAGGGCTCAGGGAACACTGGAGCGTCAACCCACTAAAATGGCCGCCAAGAAATGGCACTACCAGGAAGTAGGAGCGCTCTGTTCTCCCTCCACAACAATCAGCCCGAGTAGCTGCGGTGGACCGGGGAGTCAGTGCACAATTCGAATCACATTAGCAACAGCAGTTTGCATGTAAAAACGATTTTCTCTTTTTAAGAAAATAATTTTCTCCTTTTAAAAAAACGATTTTCTCTTTTTAAAAAAACGATTTTCTCTTTTTAAAAAAACACATTCAACAGAACAGCAAAGGTGCTATCACCTAGAGCGCTGGCGCAGGAGTGATCAGTTCAGGTTTTTCAACTAATAATCTACATTCATTATCCATGAGAGAGAACGTGATATGGGTGACCCAAAACATGTGAAGGTACTAACCTTCAGTTACACATAATATGTCTACAATATCAATGTTGGACCTGTCAGCCCTAGGGTGGTCTCCCCTTCTATTTTTGTATCGTGCCTCATTTTTTCCACCCTCATTTTTATGTTGGACTAGGTCTCCGGGCGCCTTTTCATTGCCAGGCAGTGTTAAGGTGCAGGTGCTCCCTACTCCCAAGATGGCTGCCACAGACCCCTGCTACTGCAGGGTGGTCGTTTTTCATAGTAGCACCCTAGCTGCCAGGAGCTGGCTGGGACCCACAACAATGTTGCGATACCAGCCCGCCTTTTTGTCCCATAGTTAGAG
Source organism: Triturus cristatus (assembly GCF_964204655.1). NCBI lineage: Eukaryota > Metazoa > Chordata > Amphibia > Caudata > Salamandridae > Triturus > Triturus cristatus. The sequence goes on along the minus strand of NC_140591.1, from coordinate 1,422,997,565 downwards.
TGGGGAAGCTCCTGGAAGAAGCTGGAACCTTCTAGAAGGGAGGTGGGGTTTTACTTTTGCCGCCTTGGCTGGGGGTCACCTGACCTAGGGCTACTTAAGAGTGGGAGGGAAACTTGTGTGGTGAGTTGGCCATTGGGGTGAAGCAGAGCTGGAAGAATCCACCAGGAGTGTAGGCGGTAGGGCCTAGCCAGGGACTTATGCCTCTGAGAGTGACAGGATTTAGGTACTGCCTCTTAAGTGAGTGAGGTGCCCTGTGAATCCCACTGATCTTGCCCAGTAGTAGGAGGACCCAGAGACTCTCTGCCAGCCTGACTAGGAAGGACCTAGTAGCCCTCTCCATCCCTACCCCTGTAACAGAACCCCTTAAGGGCGCCAGATACATCTGCGCCAAAAGACTTCATCTGTCAACTGAGAACTGAAACCTAACTTTAAGAACTGAGACTGCATGACAAGAGCGAGCTGTAAGCCTTGAATGCCAGAGCTGAGACTGCGTGTCCAAGCTACCCTATTGAACGAAATACTAAGCCGATTGCCAAGTCACCGGGGATCGACCAGGTACTAGCGCTGTGACCCCCGCGCTCCCTGCCCTGGTCTGGGACCCCCGGCAGCGTGCTCCGCTGAGCACTTTACCCCCATCCTTAATTTGAGCCCCCCCTGCGACGACGAAGCCAGCGCGCTCACCGCTGCGGCCTGGAGGAGTGCCCTGCTGTGTCGCGAGGCCCAGGCGAAGTCCGGGGCCCCGTCGCTGCCGTCGCAGCCGTGTGAGGAGGTGCGCAAGGTCGGGGCCGAGTTCCCCCAACGTCGTGAGGACGGACGCCTGCTGACGCCGAGACGGAGGTAAGCCCGGAGGCCGAGATCCCCCCTGGTGCGCCCCCTGCTGGTCTGGAAACCACACCGCACTTGGCCCGGGTTGTCCCCTCCGTGGGAGTCCCCTCCCCTGCCTGCGCGACGGAGAGTCCCCGCCGAGGGATCCTGTCCGTGTCCCCCCTTCTGTAATACTGAGCGCGGTGCTCTGTGAACTGCACCGGAGCATAGGGACCCGCTCCTCAAGTCCGGTCACCCTCCCTGCTGGAAGCCGCCCAAAGAACTGACTGACATTACCCTCGTGTGGCGCTTCACGCCACCGACCCTGCTTCCCCAGCCGGAGAGACCGGGACTGCGAGTAACCCACTGTGTTATATGCTCTGCTCGAAAGTAGATTACATGCCAAGGAATGCGAGTAGCGCACTGTGTTATATGCTCTGCTCGAAAGTAATTACCTGCCCAGGAATGCGAGTAGCGCACTGTGTTATATGCTCTGCTCGAAAGTAGATTACATGCCAAGGAATGCGAGTAGCGCACTGTGTTATATGCTCTGCTCGAAAGTAATTACCTGCCCAGGAATGCGAGTAGCGCACTGTGTTATATGCTCTGCTCGAAAGTAATTACATGCCCAGGAACGCGAGTAGCGCACTGTGTTATATGCTCTGCTCGACCGTACATGCCTAGGAATGCGAGTAGCGCATTGTGTTATATGCTCTGCTCGAATGTAATGTTATGCAATTGATTCCGAGTAACGCGTTGTGCTAACTGTTCTACGCAAACGTTTCCACATGCAACTGATTGCGCGTAGCGCTGTGTTTTATATGCCTTGCTTCACAGTATTAGGGGCCAGTGGTCACGAGGAGCGCTCAGTTCGACAGGCGCCATGTTGATGAACCCAATGTTCCCCCTTACCAGTATTACGCTGTGTTAGACGGCCTGTTCAGGGACAGACTTTACATAAGCGCGCACCGCGCTAGAATATCCTGCATTTAACCAGCAGGCGTGGGTACATGAACGAGGTTAGGCACTGCATAGATATCACCCAGAGTGTCGAATGTAATGTTACGATGGTATTATGATTCATGTATTACCTTGTTATTTCCCGAACTGCAACTGACCAGCTATACTTGGATAAACTTGAAGTATTTGCATAATTTAAACGGTGTGGCGTCCCTTATTGTGTGTGACTCTAGTCCATGGGAAGCGTGTGGTGTATGGTTGCTTAACACATAGCCCTCTGGTTGCCCGACCGGCTCGCGCCACGCTACCGCCTATAGGGCCTGGTGACCCCAGGTTCCTACATTGTTGGCCAGCGGTGGGATCCTTGGGACTTGTGACCATACAGCACCCTTCCGTGAGGCGAAGGGCGCCACAATTAAACGCCTATCCTACATTTTTTTTGTTCCACAGCTCAGAAACCATTGTTGCTGGATCATTAGTTCCACTGTCCAGGTAGAGAGTGCGAGAAGCCTGGTTAGCTATTGACTGTTGCCTACACCCTAGGAATTTTCTCCTTAGAGTCTAGGTCCCCACCTGCCAGAATGGAATCCCGGCTAGCGGACCTCGAGGGGTACACCGTGAGGCAACTGAGGGAGTTCGCGCAGGAGTTGGGGGTGCCTGGGATGCGGAGGGCCAAAGCGCCGGAACTCCGTACCGCCATTAGGGCATGGGTAGAAGCCCACCCAGAAGGGAGAGGGGATGAGGGACAGGAAGCGCCAGAGGCACCTCAGGAGGAGAGCGCCCAGGAAGTCCTAGATATCCTGAACATAGAGGAGTCTGAAAATGTGCCCCCAGGAAGACGTTCTGGGGCCAGTAGTAAGACAGGGTCTAGCAGGAGCGCGTCTCCAAGGGAGTATGAGGACAGAAGGGAAGAGAGGCAGTTAAAATGGGAGCTGGCCAAATTAGAACAGGAAAGAGAAAGAGAAAGAGAGAATAAGAGATGGGCAATGGAGGAGAAGAAGCTGGCGCACGAGCTTCAGTTAAAAGAGCTGGAGCTACGCGCCCTCCAATTGAATGCGTCTAACAAAGACAATGGTGGCAGCATACCCAGGGAACCTCAAGAACCAAAATTCTACCTACCCAAAGAAGTCATAGCCAATTATACACTAGGGGATGACATCATGAAGTGGTTGGAGGCATACGAGGTAGCCTTAACGGCCCATGGGGTACCCGAGAGTAACTGGGGAGGTGGTCTCTACCGGTATATACCTCCCACTGTTAGGGACACCCTGTTATATTTGGCCAAGGCGGATCAGGTTAAGTACGCCCCCATGAAAGAGGCCTTGTTAAAGAAGTTTGGCCTGAACCCCGAGAAGTATAGGCAGAAGTTTCGTGGCAGCCATAAGCTGTCCACCCAGACATGGGTAGATTTTTTTGATTACGCGAGGAAGGCACTAGATGGTTGGGTGCGTGGCAGCGAGGTACAGGATTACCAAGGGTTGTACGATCTTTTTTTAAGGGAGCACCTCTTGGATAAGAGCTTTCCGGAGCTGCGCCAACATCTGGTGGACCGCAAGCTGAAGGATCCTCGAGAGCTTGCGGAGGAGGCAGATATTTGGGTGAGCACCCGGGTGTCTCACAAGGGCCCCGGGGGAGATGGCTCGAAAGGTGGACAGGGTTTCCCCCAGAAGAAAGAGGGGGGAGATAAAAAGGTGGAGTTCTCGAAAGGTCCCCAAAATAAGTTTGGGAAGGGAGTAGGAACCCCACCCCCGTCCAATTCCACAAGACCCACTTACCCTGACAGGAGTCAGCAGCCAAGGATTGTGCGGTGCTACGAGTGTGGGGAGATTGGACACTACAGAGGAGATCCCAAGTGTCGCAAGCGACCACCAGCCCCATCGGGCGTGAAGAGTCCCGGGGTGAGTAGTATAGCGCTTGGGTTGGAGCTGCCCTTAGATAGGGAAGGGGAGTGGACAGGCCTGACACTGGTTTCACTCGGGGATAGAGAGGTGGTCCCCGTAGTGTCCCTGCCCCCGAACACTGCTAAATATCAGCAGAGGGTGAGAATTAATGGGGAGGAGGTGGAAGCTCTGAGGGACACAGGGGCCAGCATGACCACTGTCGTGCGGCGGCTGGTGTCCCCAGACCAAGTAGTCCCCGAGGAGTTCCATCCGGCCGTATTGGCTGACGGCAGTTTGAGTCACTATCCAGTGGCTCGTGTTCCATTCGAGTGGGGAGGAGTCAAAGGCCTACTGCGAGTTGCTGTGAGCCCTGCCTTGCCTGTGGGGTGTTTGCTAGGGAACGACCTGGAGCACACCAAATGGAAGGACGTCGAGTTTCACGCTCACACTGAGATGCTGGGATTACCAGGGTGGACTTGCGTGAGCACGCGGTCCATGGCTGCCCGGCATGGAACTCACCCGGAGTTGGAGCCTGGAATCATGGCCCAACCCAAACCCAAACGTGGGAAGAAGAAGGAGGGAGAGGACATGCCCCGTGAGTCGGATGGGGAGGCCGCAGAGGTGCCCCCGGAGTCCGCGGAGGTAGATGTCGTTCCTGTGGAGGACTTGCCGACCCTTGCTGACTGGCAAGTGGAAGGAGGGCCTACCCGGGAAGAATTTTGTCAAGCACAAAGGACGTGCCCCACTCTTGAGGGTATGCGGCGGCAGGCCGACGCTCAAGTGGCTAGTCAGGAACTGGGAGGTTATCATGTGTATTGGGAGGATGGTCTCCTATACAGTGAGCCCAGGGTGCCGGTACATGGATCTTCGAGGGCCATAGTGGTCCCCCAGTGTTACCGGGCCTTCCTGCTGGAGTTAGCGCACGAGATCCCCTTAGCTGGACACCTGGGCCAGGACAAAACCTTTGCACGGTTAGTCCCCCATTTTTATTGGCCCAGGATGAGGATTGCCTCAGACGCCTTTTGCAAGACCTGCAAGTCTTGTCAGGCTAGTGGCAAGACTGGGACAAAGTTGAAAGTCCCGTTGGAACCATTCCCCGTGGTCGGGACCCCTTTTGAGAGGGTCGGTATCGATATTGTTGGGCCATTGGACCCTCCGACCGCAGCGGGACACCGGTTCATCTTGGTTTTGGTGGACCACGCCACAAGGTACCCAGAGGCTATTCCTCTGAGGACCATCACTGCACCGGTGGTGGCGCGGGCACTGTTGGGAATTTTTACCCGAGTGGGATTCCCGAAGGTCGTGGTGTCGGACAGGGGCACCAATTTCATGTCGGCCTACATGCAGGCCATGTGGAAGGAGTGTGGAGTGACCTACCGGTTCTCCACCCCTTACCACCCCCAGACTAACGGACTTGTAGAGCGCTTCAATAAGACATTGAAGGGGATGATCCGAAGCCTTCCCGAAGGCTTGAGGCGTAAATGGGACGTCCTCCTCCCCTGCTTGTTATTCTCCTATCGGGAGGTACCGCAGAAGGGAGTCGGGTTCAGCCCGTTTGAATTGCTCTATGGCCATCCCGTTAGGGGTCCCCTCAGTTTAGTGAAAGAGGGGTGGGAGAAGACTTCACAGAAGCTTCCCCGTGACATTGTCAGCTACATGCTGGCGTTCCGCAGCCAGATGGCCAAGCTGTGGAAGGCAGCCACAGAGAACCTGGAGGCTAGCCAGACCGTAATGAAGGAGTGGTATGACCGCAACGCTCGGACGGTCGAGTTGGACGTTGGACAAAAGGTGTGGGTTATGGAACCTGGAGAGCTTTGTGCCCTCCAGGACCGGTGGACCGGCCCGTTCGACATTGTGGAGCGGCGAGGCCAGACCACATACGTTGTGGATGTAAAAACCCCCCGTCAACCCCTCAGGGTGCTCCACGTCAACCGCCTGAAGCCGCACCATGAGCGATCGGAGCTTGCTCTCCTTATGGTGACGGATGGGAGCGAAGAGGAAGAGAGTGAAGCTCTTCCTGACCTTCTTGCGGCACAAGAGAAGGATGGTTCGGTGGAAGGTGTAGTCCTCTCCCCATCCTTGACCCCAGAGCAGCAGAGGGACTGTCGCCATGTCCTGGGACAGTTCGCCTCGTTGTTCTCCCTCACGCCTGGAATCACTCATTGGTGTACCCATGATGTGGACACAGGGGACAGCCCCCCGGTAAAGAACAAGTCTTACCGGCTCTCTGACCGAGTGAAGGATAGCATCCAGCGTGAGGTGGCAAAGATGCTGGAGCTGGGGGTGATAGAACCTTCCAGCAGCCCGTGGGCTAGTCCAGTGGTGTTGGTGCCGAAAGCGGCCCCACCGGGTACGACGCCAGAACTTCGGTTCTGTGTGGACTACCGGGGGTTGAACTCTGTCACGAAGACAGATGCTCACCCCATCCCACGTGCAGATGAGCTGGTGGACCGGCTAGGAGCAGCCCGGTACCTCAGCACCATTGACCTGACATCCGGATATTGGCAGATTGCCATGGCCGACGGAGCACGGGAGAAGACAGCGTTCTCCACCCCAGAGGGCCACTACCAATTTCGAGTGATGCCCTTTGGGCTCAAAAATGCTCCGGCCACATTCCAGCGGTTAGTGAATCAGGTACTATCTGGCCTGGAGTCCTTCTCAGCAGCCTACTTGGATGACATAGCTGTCTTCAGTAGCAGCTGGGAGGACCATCTGCAACACCTCCAGGAGGTATTGCAGGCGCTGCAACGCGCTGGCTTAACCATTCAAGCCAGCAAGTGCCAGATTGGACAGGGATCTGTCGTGTACCTGGGACACCTGGTGGGCGGAGGTAAGGTGCAACCCCTCCAGGCCAAAATTGAAACCATCTTGGCTTGGGAGCCCCCCAAGACCCAAACAGAGGTCCGAGCTTTCCTCGGCCTCACTGGGTATTACCGCCGGTTCATCAAGGGATATGGTACCATCGTGACCCCCTTGACGGAGTTGACCTCAAAGAAACAACCTCGCAAGGTCATATGGACAGCTGCATGCCAAGAAGCCTTTGATACGCTGAAAAATGCGATGTGTACAGCTCCAGTACTAGCAACACCCGATTTCAGCAAGGAATTTATTGTACAGACCGACGCCTCAGAGCACGGCATAGGTGCAGTGCTCTCACAACTCAACACCGAGGGCCAAGACCAACCTGTGGCCTTCATATCTCGAAGACTCCTCCCTCGGGAACGGCGATGGAGCACCATTGAGAGAGAAGCCTTCGCGGTGGTATGGGCTCTGAAGAAGTTGAGGCCATACCTCTTTGGCACTCACTTCCTTATCCAGACCGACCACCGCCCCCTTCGCTGGCTCATGCAGATGAGAGGCGAAAACCCCAAGTTGTTGAGGTGGTCCATTTCCCTACAGGGGATGGACTTTCGGGTGGAACATCGGCCCGGAGTTGACCACGCCAATGCTGACGGTCTCTCCAGGTTTTTCCGCCTTAGTGAAGAGAACTCCCTAGAGGTTGGGTAGCTCTCCCCTCTTTCGGCTGGGGGGGACGCATGTTGGACCTGTCAGCCCTAGGGTGGTCTCCCCTTCTATTTTTGTATCGTGCCTCATTTTTTCCACCCTCATTTTTATGTTGGACTAGGTCTCCGGGCGCCTTTTCATTGCCAGGCAGTGTTAAGGTGCAGGTGCTCCCTACTCCCAAGATGGCTGCCACAGACCCCTGCTACTGCAGGGTGGTCGTTTTTCATAGTAGCACCCTAGCTGCCAGGAGCTGGCTGGGACCCACAACAATGTTGCGATACCAGCCCGCCTTTTTGTCCCATAGTTAGAGTGGGGAAGCTCCTGGAAGAAGCTGGAACCTTCTAGAAGGGAGGTGGGGTTTTACTTTTGCCGCCTTGGCTGGGGGTCACCTGACCTAGGGCTACTTAAGAGTGGGAGGGAAACTTGTGTGGTGAGTTGGCCATTGGGGTGAAGCAGAGCTGGAAGAATCCACCAGGAGTGTAGGCGGTAGGGCCTAGCCAGGGACTTATGCCTCTGAGAGTGACAGGATTTAGGTACTGCCTCTTAAGTGAGTGAGGTGCCCTGTGAATCCCACTGATCTTGCCCAGTAGTAGGAGGACCCAGAGACTCTCTGCCAGCCTGACTAGGAAGGACCTAGTAGCCCTCTCCATCCCTACCCCTGTAACAGAACCCCTTAAGGGCGCCAGATACATCTGCGCCAAAAGACTTCATCTGTCAACTGAGAACTGAAACCTAACTTTAAGAACTGAGACTGCATGACAAGAGCGAGCTGTAAGCCTTGAATGCCAGAGCTGAGACTGCGTGTCCAAGCTACCCTATTGAACGAAATACTAAGCCGATTGCCAAGTCACCGGGGATCGACCAGGTACTAGCGCTGTGACCCCCGCGCTCCCTGCCCTGGTCTGGGACCCCCGGCAGCGTGCTCCGCTGAGCACTTTACCCCCATCCTTAATTTGAGCCCCCCCTGCGACGACGAAGCCAGCGCGCTCACCGCTGCGGCCTGGAGGAGTGCCCTGCTGTGTCGCGAGGCCCAGGCGAAGTCCGGGGCCCCGTCGCTGCCGTCGCAGCCGTGTGAGGAGGTGCGCAAGGTCGGGGCCGAGTTCCCCCAACGTCGTGAGGACGGACGCCTGCTGACGCCGAGACGGAGGTAAGCCCGGAGGCCGAGATCCCCCCTGGTGCGCCCCCTGCTGGTCTGGAAACCACACCGCACTTGGCCCGGGTTGTCCCCTCCGTGGGAGTCCCCTCCCCTGCCTGCGCGACGGAGAGTCCCCGCCGAGGGATCCTGTCCGTGTCCCCCCTTCTGTAATACTGAGCGCGGTGCTCTGTGAACTGCACCGGAGCATAGGGACCCGCTCCTCAAGTCCGGTCACCCTCCCTGCTGGAAGCCGCCCAAAGAACTGACTGACATTACCCTCGTGTGGCGCTTCACGCCACCGACCCTGCTTCCCCAGCCGGAGAGACCGGGACTGCGAGTAACCCACTGTGTTATATGCTCTGCTCGAAAGTAGATTACATGCCAAGGAATGCGAGTAGCGCACTGTGTTATATGCTCTGCTCGAAAGTAATTACCTGCCCAGGAATGCGAGTAGCGCACTGTGTTATATGCTCTGCTCGAAAGTAGATTACATGCCAAGGAATGCGAGTAGCGCACTGTGTTATATGCTCTGCTCGAAAGTAATTACCTGCCCAGGAATGCGAGTAGCGCACTGTGTTATATGCTCTGCTCGAAAGTAATTACATGCCCAGGAACGCGAGTAGCGCACTGTGTTATATGCTCTGCTCGACCGTAATTACATGCCTAGGAATGCGAGTAGCGCATTGTGTTATATGCTCTGCTCGAATGTAATGTTATGCAATTGATTCCGAGTAACGCGTTGTGCTAACTGTTCTACGCAAACGTTTCCACATGCAACTGATTGCGCGTAGCGCTGTGTTTTATATGCCTTGCTTCACAGTATTAGGGGCCAGTGGTCACGAGGAGCGCTCAGTTCGACAGGCGCCATGTTGATGAACCCAATGTTCCCCCTTACCAGTATTACGCTGTGTTAGACGGCCTGTTCAGGGACAGACTTTACATAAGCGCGCACCGCGCTAGAATATCCTGCATTTAACCAGCAGGCGTGGGTACATGAACGAGGTTAGGCACTGCATAGATATCACCCAGAGTGTCGAATGTAATGTTACGATGGTATTATGATTCATGTATTACCTTGTTATTTCCCGAACTGCAACTGACCAGCTATACTTGGATAAACTTGAAGTATTTGCATAATTTAAACGGTGTGGCGTCCCTTATTGTGTGTGACTCTAGTCCATGGGAAGCGTGTGGTGTATGGTTGCTTAACACATAGCCCTCTGGTTGCCCGACCGGCTCGCGCCACGCTACCGCCTATAGGGCCTGGTGACCCCAGGTTCCTACAATCAAATATTAACAACTACTCACTTTTTGTGTCCTGTACTTGTAGATCATGCATGTGTACATACAGCATAAAGACTAAATTAACAGAGATCTATACATAAATGTATACTGTCTGCTCAGCGTACCAGGCCTTTGAGCCATCTTTATATAGCATGCTTAGAGGCCTCAGTAGTAAACATAGTTATGGAACAAAGTGACCTTCACATCCATTCATCCAAAGCTATTACTTACTTCATGTGGCATTTGTTAGCCCTGGTATCCTTGGTGTGGGTCTCCCCTTGACTTCCAGCCTCCAGGACTCCTATGTTTGTATCTGCTCTTAGGGCTAATCGAAATACCTATTGCCAACCAGTGCTAAAATGGTTTGTTTCCTCCCCCAAAACATGGTAGTATTTGCCTTTACCCAGTCCCCAGTAAAGTAGCACAACCAATGCCCAGCCCCGGTAAATCAATTGCAACGAGTGGGCCAGCTGCAGGAAGTGTGCCACCCACATACGTAGCACATCAACCATGTCTCAGGCACGTCATTTCAACCAGTCCAAGCTTACAAATGAAACATTTTGATATGTACAAACATGTCTTTCACCTTATCAATGTCTGAAATGTTGCATAAATACTTGACACTTTGCCTGTAAGTCAAGCTTGAATGCTCTGTGCCAATCATCCGGAGGGTTGAGGGCAGGTAAATTAAGGGTTGGCCTGCACCTCACCCTGACAATGATTGCTGGTGCTGCTTGACCAGGGATCACATCCCAGTCAACCAACAACTGTTTTACTCACAGTGTCATCAAATTGTTAGTAGCAAATAATAGAGACAGACTCTGTGCAACATATAGGCAAACTATGTTACATAGAAAGGGAAATATGAACACTGTGCTGCTCCATAAATGCCCACTCTGCTGTGACCTTGCATTGGAAATGTATCCTGGATATTTGAAACATTGCATACTTTTACTCATGCAGTATGTGTACAGATGGAAGAACATAATAATGTTTCATGTCCTTCTTTGTGTAGCAATTCCTCCTGTGCCTGACCAATGATGAGCAGGCGAATGAGGATTCATGTGCCGACGCAGCTTCTCTAGATGACGATACCTTGTTCAACATATTAAAAGATATATAAACACCATCACTCCAGACTGTTGGCCAAGTGACTCTGTGGAATCACACAGGGTGAAACATAGCCCAGTCCTCAAAGTAAAGAATGACGTGAATGGCCTGAGAGAAGATGGGAAAACAATCTTAGGTTTAAATGTAAAGATGGTAGAAATTCAGCTGGACACGGCTTCTGCACTTAAAAGAATTGATGCAGCCCAAAAATCTAGATTACTGACTCCTTCTGTGGCATCAGACACCGATACCCCAACCTACACATACTGACTGCTCACAACATTCACACGTTGCGTCATCAGAAGATCAAGATGTGTTTAAAAAGCTTAGGTAGGACTACAGTAACACAGCACTCTAGATGATTACGTTGATAAATGTGTTTGTTGAGATAGTGTTTGGCCAAATGCGTTGCTTCAGATGTATGTAATTGTACAATTTTCCACTACCATGAAAAGGTGTATAGCAATAGAGACATATTTGTAGTCACTTTAGACACATGATGGCATGTGTTCATCTAAACGTCATGTGCTGTCAAATATGAGTTATACACTTTGTTGTTGTATAATATGCATTACATAGTACATTTTTTTTGTCAATTGTCATGTAGACAGCACCAAATTTGTAACCTCAGGATTGCACAACAGTTCCCTGGACCTTGTGTTTGCTTTGTTTGGCTTAAGTTGGCAGGGTATGCCCAGACGTGGGTCCCTTGTTCACTTTGACACTGGATTCAAGCTAGCCTGGCTGATGAAGGGAGTTACCCCGAAACCGATCCCAGGATGCTTGTTTCTGGTCCAGGAAATCCCTACTTTAGCAGGTCAGGCTGGACTGTTCCCATGAGGCACAGGGTCAAGTCTGATTTGCATATGGCTGTTTCTGAACTGGGGTGGCGAAGTTAGCTAAAGAACAATGATGGATTCAACCCAGATCTGTGACTCGAGGTGAGTGTCTGAAAAGCTTCAGCGTGCTGTCCGTCATCTCCTTATGTTTACTTGATACATAGCAATACACATATATAGGTACATATCTATAGTCCAAATAAATGCTTATATAAAGATGGATATGCTGTATATTTCTGTTTGCGTATGGTGGTTATGTGGGGAAGAGCCAATTCTTGAGTATTTTTCTGAAGATAAGGTGGTTCCTATTTGGGGAAAAAGAGTTCCATAGTTTGGCTGCTTGAACAGAGGAGAATGTGCCACCCATGTTTTTTTCTTGTACGTACCCATGTACCAGACGTTGAGTGGTACTATAGCTGAGCATATAAATGTTAAGAAAACAATGTGGAAAGTGCATCCAAAGATGAACAGTCAAAAATGTCCAAGTCTTCTTTATTTTTCTTTCTTTATTCCATGTCCATAAAACAGCCTCTAGCCAACAAGTTTCATTAATTAAATGAACGTCTTCTTGGCTGTAAATATCTGATCTCCCCTGGACCTGGCCCACCCGGTGGGCTTAAACAAATTAGTCAAGGAGACTGGTGTGCCATGGATTAGCAGATCCTCTGTAAATTTGTGGTAAAATACATGTTTTTGCAGCCAGGAGCGGGGTCCCTTGGGGGACCCCATCACCAGGCCTAGATGGTTGTGGTATTCCTACCTTGCCCTCTTCCGTCTTTTTTTCGTTGAATTTGTACTTGGGACCGAGTCCTAACAGGGCTACCACCACTTCCTTGTTGAGGTGGTGGCAGCCAATCAGATCTCAGTTTGAGATCTATCTGTATCTATGTCGCCTGCACATCCCCAGATATACAAAGTTTATAAGTACTAATTGCTCAAAAACTACAAACGTATTTACACCAGAACACAAAATGGTTAATTGAGATTGGTCAAACAGTACCAAAGTTATTAGCGACACAATAAATGCATTTCCTATGGTAAACAGTGATGTAATTTGAGATGTCATGAGTGATATCATCAGTGATGTCACTGACCATGTTATGAGTGATGTGATAAGTTAACTCATAAGCAGTGCATTCTGGGGACGCAAGTTATAGTTAGCTCAGCTAACTATAACTGCTGAATTTCTATGGTTTTGTACGAGTGAGATCTGAGCCTAACTATAATGGCCCTGTAACCTTTGTTTTTTTCAGTGTATTTCTAAGGTTTTAAAAAACAATTAATTTCCTAACTATTACGTCCCTGTAACCTTTGTTTTTTTCTTTGAATTTCCATGTTTCCAGCCCCGGGGACTCAATCCCCCAGTGGCCAAGTCTAAATATATATATATATATTTTAAATGGGTAAGGGGGCTCTCCTCCTCGGGCTGATTTTGGCCCAGGGCACCCCATCCTCTGGACCAAGCCTCAATTTATTGGGGGAGAGGAGAAACGCTGCCCCCTCCCCGGGTCGATTTTGGCCCTGGGGACCTCATCCCCCGGGGCTCAGCCTATTTTATTTTTTAAATTGGTATGGGATGTTGTGCAGCCCTCCTCCCCAGGCCAGTTTCGGCCCTGAGGACACCATCCTCTGGGATCAGGCCTCAATTTAATGGGGGAGGGGTCAGCGCAGCTCACTTCCCCAGGCAGGGATTTTTTTGAGGAAGTCTTTCAGGAACAGAAGAGAACGTTGAGGCGCGCCCTTTCCTTACGATGGTCTTTCATCATTAGACTTAATTCGAGGAAAAGATTAAATACCCCTCTCTTATCAATCCAAGAAAGGATTATTATGAATCTATGTCACATCCATTGACATTGTAGTTAGTGATTATCCATATTTTTAATAGAATTCTTCATAAACACAACTGTTTATTCCTCAGTTATTAGAAAATTATGTGGCTTTCCTGACGAAGGCGCTAGTGCGCCGAAACGCGCGTCGAAGACGATCCACTGCCGCATTGTATCTTAATGAATTGTTGATTTATATTGTTTTATTGTACAATGTATTTCATTCTTTTTGTGGTTATTACACTCAAGTTATATTGTGTATGATTTCAACAATTTAGGAAATAACCAGAGAAAATTAGATTTATTTATTTGTTGTATTGGAAAAATGTGTTCCTCTTTTTAACTTGTGACTATAAATGGTCTAAATAGTTTTATTTAAAAAATTAGTTCTTCTTTATAATAAATAAAAAAGCTTATTGATAATCATTAAGTGGTACACTATGCTTTATTAGATAATTCATGTTTTCTGTTTCTGAAAAATACATTTATTGTGATATTCATCCTTATGTGATTGCCTAGGAATTTATTATCGACTATATTTGTTGCCCTGTCCTAGGAATTGACCTACATACCTTACAGGGGGTCCTTGATATTTTCAAAGAATCCATGGTAACCCCATCCCCCAGGGTCCAGCCATATGTTTCTGGGTTCCCTGGTCCCGTCACAACACCCAGTCTGCACTGGGATTGTGGGGGAAGGCTCAAGGCCTCCACAGTCCCTGCCGGCTCCCGCCTCCTGCAGGAGCCCGCAATGCTTTCACACACAGGGAGCTGCTAAACCTGCAGCTCCCTGTGAGTGTAAGCAATTTATCTGTTTCTCTGCTCACTTTCAGCAAGCAAGAAAATTTTCACTGCTCTCGTTTACTGAAAGCAGAGTGTTTGCTGTGGCTTGGCGGAAGAAGTTAGAGCATCCCAATATATAGCATGTGTGGCTCCAGGAGGAGGACTTTGCTGCACCCCTCCTTTCTAGGATTTCCTAGATTTTACCCTGGGGAGGTAGTGGTCCCTGTGCATGGGTGGGTCAAGCCAACCTGCCCACATCCATATTTTGAAGTACCAAGTCCCCGAGGGAGGTAGCAGTCCCTGGTGGTGTGGGTGGGTCCATGTGGCTCCCCCACAATCAAATTAAGAAAAGTCCTGAAAAGGTGGCAGTCCAGGAGGCTGTGGGGCTCTACGCACCCCCAACATTCAATAAAATGAAACCCCTGGGAAGGTGGAGGCTCCCTGATTTTCGGGGGAAACTATGCAACCCTCGCATTGTTTTCAAATAAATGCCCGAGGAGGTGGTGTCCCTGGGGCTGAAGGAGGGGGTCTATGCACCCTCCCACATTAAATGAAATCAAAGCCCCAGGGAAGTGGTGGTGCCTGTGGCTGCAGGGGATCCTTACGCACACCCGCATTAAGTTACCAATGCTTGCCCTGAGGAGGTGGTGGTGTCATGTAGGCATAGCCCGCATAATTAAAAAGCAGTGCCCCCAGGATTGGGCCCAACTAAAGGATTTCTTGAAAAAAAGAACGGGAGCCTGAGCTTCTTTGTTTTCAATTTTGTCACAAATCCGCTGATTCATCCGCTACTTCATGGCAAATTAATCCCACCAAACATGTTTTAATCCCCAGCGGGGTCCCTGTGAGACCCATCCACCAGTCCTAGGGGTAAGAGTCTTTATACCCTGCCCCCCCTTTCTTTCTTTTTCACATTTTCTGCAGGACTCAGCTCAAGTCATGTCCCAAGATGGCTACCATCACCTCCTAGTTGAAGTGTTGGCAGCCAATTAGACTTGAACATGGGGACTGCTGGATCAGCGAGGGTCAACATCCCTATATGTACAACTTTGGAAGTAATAAATAAAATCCAAATTTGTTTATCTTGAGCCATGAAGCCTCCTTGACCCCTCTCGATCTTGTGCTGAGATCTGATTGGCTGCCAACACTTCAACCAGGAAATGTTGGCAGACATCTTGGGACACAGCTTAAAGCTGAGTTCAACAAAAATATCATAAAAAAAGAGAAGGTGGCAGGGTAGGAATAGGAATAGGAATAACCCGACTCCCTAGGCTTCTCTTGGGACAAACCATTTATGATAATGGGGTAACCCTGTGTCCCTAAGATCCTGGGTGTTGATAATATAATCTATAGATGGTTCTGTTGCGTGGCCCAATTGCTTAGCGTTTAGTAATCAATACAACACAACAAGGATAAGTTTACCAATGTCAAATTCAACAATACTACTATTTTTTGAGGAGCTAATACGTTTTAGGCAAAAACAATGGAACACACCAAAACCACTATAACATTAGTTCAGCAGCAGTATTTTACTCTTTTTTCAAGAAGAATTGTATATGGCTGTCACATGAACATTTTTTTTATTTCATCAGAAAAATGGAAAAGGTGAGTCTTGTGAATCAAGTGCTATATAGTGACAAAGTGGAGTAATGAGTGAGATATATACATAACACATACAAATAACATCAATAATTCCTATTGGGAAAAATGGTTCTGCCCTTTCATATATTTGTATCCCATGCATTCCTATAGCCCTAAGCGATTTCTATAGAATTGGGTCAAGGACACTGCTGGACATGAACAGAAAATGCGTTGCTGTTTCGACCCAGAGGTATGCGCAGTTCAACAAGCGCCACAGCGGATCTTCTTCAGGACTGAGAATGCAGATGTGGACAGCCTATAAAGTTTAACATAAGTAAACATGAGTCAGGTGTGTTCTGATGTGAGAAACATCAACCACTGAGTGCATTAATTGGTAAAAGACTGACCAAGAAATTACTGTAGTGAGTATTGAACAGCTGAGTTTCCGATACTAAGATGGCGTCATAAACTGTTTGCTTCGAATAATGCGGTCATGAAGACTGGCATATTGATTTGGTGTCCACCTTCTGGTTAAAATCTGGGATTTAAGGTGAGTCAAGCAATTGATTATACTATATATAATGGAGCATTAATGTAATACGGGCAATGAAGTGCAATGCCTACCTTAAGCGTGTAGTTTATAGAAAGAGAGGCATAGATGAGTGAGAGTCCACCATCAGGTTGGAGTCTATAATTAAGAAAAAACAGAAACGTTGTTCGGAAATTTGTATCACCGCTTTTTGTCAAGGACGACATACACGCTATACTGGTATGTATCTTAACTTTCAGAAGATGTGAAGAGCTGAATTTGTATTTTAAGAAAGACATTCGATATCTTGTTAAGGAAACCACCAATTGGTTGGAATCTACAAATTAAAAAAATGTGGTATTATAGTGACTGGAAAGGAAAGGCTCGCAAAGCTCTGCAAATTTACTGAAAAGCACTCAAAAGGCGCAATCCGCAAGCTACGTCTGTCTCCTACCTTAGCCAATGCAATGACTGCAGGAACTTCCTGGCTGCCATCGTGCGTGGCCGGAGATGCTGATATATGTCAGACAGAAGCTGAGGGATCCGGCACGTCAGGCTCACATCAGCTGTTTGAGGCATGTGGTATCCTCTGCGTGCATGCTGAGGTGCAGCAGCTCTGTATAGGCACAAAAATGTCCGCTTAGCAAAATAACTGCAAAACAAAGGCATAAACTACAAAATACAGAATCCAGACACTGATTTCACGATATGCTCTGTATCTTAATCATTGTGCAGTCAGAGAGAGAGAAAACACATTTATAAATGCATCATGAGAAACAAGTTACACCAAGGAAAACGTTTCAGAATATAAAAACAGTTACCTAGGAACACTCACGTTTACTCTAGAGCAAGCATTCCTGCAATTATAATGCAAACAGTTTAAATGCAAAAATAAAGAATACAATGATTAAACATAACACACATTTCATATAGGTAGAATAGAACAAAACACTTTTAGCTAAGCAAACTGAAAGCACAAGAGCTTTGCAGCTCTTGGGAAAAACCTACACAGCCTGTCACCTACATACAGACAGCAAGGTAGTTCGCCGATGACTGTGTGGGTCCCCCTTTTATATAATTTTTAGGCTATGAAAAAGCTTTGTCTGCAATATTTACCAGACATCTCGTCATTTACCCACTTAATGCTGACAATAAACTTTAGGCGAAAAGGTCAGGTTCTCAGGCCAATCGCTTGTCGTAAATTGCATAGAGCAAGTAGAAAATAAATGGATATTGTACGGGAATTAGATATATACGTGTATAAATCTCCTCTGTTCTCTAACTTGACAAGTCTGCGGTTGCCACTTCCTTAAAACCATGCACCAGCCCAGGAAGCATGTACCAGTCCAGGATGCAGCCCTCTGTATGTCGAAAGTTTCAGGGGGATGTTGAACTCTGATACAGTGAACTGAGCACTCGGGTAGGGTGGGGGCTACTAGTTTGGAGCAGAAGGCCTTGCAGAAAGAGAAGCTGAATATGATTTGGGTCAGACCTGCCGTCAGCCTGCAATACAGCAAAATGGCAGAGCTATGGTCAATTTAACAGAGGCCTACATTTTGAATAGAAGGGCCTACACAGGGGTCTCATGCTGGCTAAGAGCTATGGTCAATTTAACAGAGGCCTACATTTTGAATAGAAGGGCCTACACAGGGGTCTCATGCTGGCTAAGTGGTAGGGATGTCTCAGGATGATTATATGGGACAATCAGTCCCTTTCTCATTTCCCTCCTCTTGTTCATCTTTAATGAACACCATTCGCTCAGCATATTTAGCTGGCGGTGGGGGCAGTGGCCATGTTGCATCACGAGGAGAAGGTTCTCCGCCACTCTTATTTGGGTCTGCTTCTATCTCTCCCTGTGATTCCTTTTTATGGTCAGCCATTGTCTCATACGGGTGCACTAAGTCTTTCCTCGAGGGAAGTGGGGGGCTACCAGACACCTGGGGCTGGTAGCTCCTACCAAGGGGAACCTGTGACGTATTGGAGCCAGGGATGGTGAGCTCTACTATATTTAACATAGTTATATCTTCCCCGTCCCCCTGTTCAGTGCGTATTCCAGTGTATACTCCTGAGTCTGCGTAGTTCATACCAATTACCTTAGAGCCAAATATTTTTACACAATGTATCAGAATCTGTATACCGCAACACAACAGCAACAACACACAAACGATAGGCATCATGAATTTTAGTACAGCAGACAGCCATGAAGGCATCCAGTTCAGGTTGAACCAATTATCAAAAGCGTCTGCTTCGGCACCTCCCTCCTCATGCATCTGTTTCCCCAGATTGTCCAGGTCCTCAATGGCCTTTGTAAGTGTTCCATTGTCCGCGTCATTGGCCAAAATGAAAGTACAGCAGGACTTCCCCACTCTTGCGCATACACCACCACTCATTGCAGTTAGCTGATCTAGAACATATCTGTGCTCTAGAACCATAAGTCTCAAAGGTCTTAGTTCTTCTTTCACGGCGTTGAACCCATCACGGGTGTTGTTGACGACCTGCATCAGCTCGTACCGCGTCACTTGGAGCCAGGGAGCATTGGCTTTTGTCTGGAACATGGGGACAGCGCCCCCGAAGAATAGTTCAGCTTTGTTGAAAAGGAGGAATTCTTGTGGAATCTCGTGAAATGGGCCATCTGAGAAGTATTTCCAGATGCTTCTCTTCCAGTGGTGGAGCAGGGTGACATCACCTGTCATCGGGTGGGTATGGATGCGGGAAATGTTTGTTGCTGGTACAACCAGGTGCAGTTCATGCATCGTAACGATGGAGCAGAGTCCTTTCCAGTGGGGAGGCAGCTGCAGATAGATGTGTTCACCGCAGGCCAAATAGATGTCCATGAGGCTGGAGGTGCCGTACTGAAGGTCCGAATTAAAAATTGTGTTGCTGCAGTTATCTGTTCCGACCCACAGAAACTACCTAGGAAGCAAAGGAGAGGAGACTTTAGCTTTTATGCTCTTTTTGGTTTGTATTTTGTACCCTCATTGAAAGTGTATCTTCTAGTCTCTTGTGCCCATATCTCAGCGCACTCCTCCCCTGTTTCCTTATTAATACGATGTGTATTGTCTTCCTCCACAATGGCATCCCCTAAGAAGGCTGACTTACATATCAAGTCATGTGGGCCATTCCACTTGCTGTTAAAATAAATATTGGTCTGCAGGCGCAATATTGGCCTCCACTGACAAGGGCACTGGGGATCATTATGGTTGGCTTGGCGATGTATGGGTGAGTGGCATTTTGATGGGGGTGTTGGGAAGGTGAAGTACCCTAGTCTCTTAAAGTGATATTCCCAGACCTGCATTAGGTCGGTGGGCACTTCCATACCCTGGTAAACCTCTAGTCTCCTTTCATACTCTGATGGATCGGTTACAACTGTAAACGTGATATACTTGTCATCGCACTCTGTAGTATTCACGAACGCACCATCTATTTTGGCTGAGTGGAGCTGTATCTGACCATGTATGCGGCAAAGAAACAGATGTAGGAGACATTTGGCAGTGGGTGGTGGCACTTCTCTGGGAAATATCAATTTATATGCGCCTACAGCGTGAGGGATGTGTGAGCACCCACAGCAGGACTCATTCGTGACTTTCCTCCCAACCTCCCTCATGTCTCTGTACCACATGTTGTCTAACAGTGCATTGTGAACCCCATTAACCACTGCTATCTTATCAATGCGCTGGGAGCGGGAATCAGGCATGCAGTGCTGATCAAAGGTGTATACAACTGTGTTCTGAAGGTTACTGACCCAGTTTGCTATCTGCAGGGCTGCTGCTTGCTTACGGGCGGTACGTGGCGTAAACCTGGCTGGCGCTTTCATGCCTCTGACAATCAACTCATTCCCAACACTTCGCTTATTCTGGCGGGATCTTTTACGAGTATCTGGCACAGGGGCATTCAAGGTGATATCAAGTACCATATCCCATTCTGTTGGTTTAGCAGGGAGTGTGGAAGGTGCCAGGGTGGGCGGTGCATAGGTGCCAGGAAGTGTCATGGACAGGGCTTGTCCCATAGTGAATATAACATTGCTAGCTGCACTTCTCTCTCTCTCTGAACGCACTGCAAACCAGTGAAATGCAGCTACTGCAATAACAAATGCAACAAGGAAAATAATAATAACTGTACATATCTTTCTCAGTGACAGTTCGATATGCGTGGGACGTCTGTTACTGTGTTTCAGTCCATAGAACATCATACGATCTCCATACTCCTTCTCTTGGATAGTCAGTGGAAACATGATGCCCTCCTCTTGTCCATAGTTCAGGCCTGGGACGGTGCCGGGTGGATCCAAACGTGGCTCCGATGTATCCATGCCTTCCTCTCGGCTATTCGGACTGCAGTGGGTGAAGAGTCTATAACCTGAAAGGGTCCTTCAAATTTTGGGTCTCTCCACTTCCGTACTTGTTTCTTTATGAAGATCTTTGTCCCAGGGCAAATAGGTGGAAGTTCATCAGAAATAAGGCCCTTGTTCTGTGTCCTTGATATCTGAATAGAATGGAACTTTGCAGCACGAGTTAGAGCACACAAGTAATCAAACAGTTCAGCTTTCACAATCTCAGAAGACGTTTCAGTGTCTACTTTAGGTCTGGTGAAGGGAACAACCACATTCATTGATCTGCCCGTGACAAGCTGGTGAGGTGTGAGGTGATGGTCAGAACTTGGGAGCATTTCTGAGTGTGAACAGAGCAATGGGAAGGCAATAGAGCCATTTCTTTCCAATTGTGGCACTTATCTTACTGATTTTGGCTTTGAGCAGGCCGTTGAGGCGCTCACAAATACCATTGCTTTGTGGGTGATAGGCTGACGTCAATTTATGTCTTATTCCTAACATTGTGGTAATTATGTCAAAGATGTCGTTTGAAAAATGGCGGCCATTGTCACTCCGAATGGCATCCAGTAATCCCCAGCGACATATGACCTCACGAAGCAGGAAGGTAGCTGCGGCCTTTGCGTCACAATGCACACATGGTCCGGCTTCAATCCACCGTGAAAAAGGGCATACCACTACAATGAGGTATCTGTAATTATGGCACCTGTCAATCATGTCTATGTAATCAATGTGAAGCTCTCTAAAGGGACCTTTGGGCCTAGGTATTGTTGAGGCAACTGTTTTCATAGTTGGGTTAGGTGAATACTGTTGACAGATGAGGCACTGATGAATGAAGAGTTGTATCTGCTCATATGCATTGGGGATGAACCACTCTGTCTGCAAAGTTGTGGACATGATATCGCGAGGGACATGTGTAGGAAGGTGTAACTGAGTGAGTGCCACTTGCAATAGTGCCTGTGGCATTACTGGCTTCCCTGTCATTGTCTATCTGTAAACAAAATCTGAGGCATCTTGTTGCACTCCCCTCTTTTTCCACAGCTCTTTTCCTTCAGGTGGGGCACTCTCCTGTATCTCTCGTAGGTGTAGTTGTGCAATGAGATCATATTGCTGTGTGTCATCTATAGTATATGGAAGTGTTGGATTAGGGGTATCTGAGAGCAGCTGTTCACTTGTGTCATCAACTGTACTTTGTGTATCTACCTGTACTATGACGGATGCATCTTGAGCAAGCAGGATGGGGGCACAGGCATTTTGTGCTGTGACTAGAGATGGTACAGGTCGGAGATCCCTGGCAGCTGCTTTTGCAGCCCAATCTGCCATGGCATTTCCTCTGGAAACGAAATCTTGGCCATTTGTGTGTGCAGCACACTTTACTACAGCTACTTCTGCTGGTAATGTTAATGAATCTATTAGTTCTTCAAGTAACTGTTTGTGCATTACAGGTGTGCCATCAGTTTTGAAGAAGCCACGCCTTTTCCATCTCAAGATGCTGGAATGTGTCGTTGTGGTGACATATGCAGAATCTGAGTACAAAGTAATCCTCTTATCAGCTCCATGTTTGAGGGCTGCAATCAAAGCTACTAACTCTGCTGCCTGCGCTGAATAATGTGATGGCAATGTTATTTGCTGTACGATGTCTAGAGAGTCAGAGGAATCCCTCTGTTGTGCTCTGACCACTGCAGCACCTGTGTATCTTATTCCTGTCTCTTGATCAATGGTAGAGGAACCGTCAACAAAGTAAATCACACTATCTGGCAATGGGTCCTCTTTTGCTGTTCCTGACTCGTCTGGACAATATGTGGCACAGTTATGACTGTCATCATCAGTGGTGGCAATGGGATGGGCAAAGAACGTGGCTGGATTCACAGTATGACATTTAACAGCCTTCAAGGATGGTAGTGACAGTATCACTTCATTTCCTGACACTCTCTGTGTGGTTAGAGTTGTTTTAGCTTTTTGTATTATTGCAAATACTGCATGCTCAGTGTACAGTGTCAGAGGGGAGCCCATAACTACTGGGAGTGCTTTTCTCTACAGCAAATGCTGAGGTCGATAAGGCCTGTTCACAGGGATAATGGCCTCTCATTACTGAGTCTAACATGCCACTGAAGTATGCAATGGGTTTGTGGCCCATGGGGTACTTCTGGGTGAGGACTGCTGTCATGACCTGTCCATTACAGTGAGTGAATAGATAGAACTCTTTTGTGTAATCAGGAGAGCCTAACACAGGTGCGTTTGTAATCTCATTTTTCAATTTTGAAAAGGCTGATGTCATTTCAGGTGTCCAGTCAATCCTGTTACGCCTGTCCTTGGCCATTTTGACAGCTGACAGGAGTGGTGCAGTAATAGTAGAATAGTCAAAAAACCATTGTCTAACGTAGTTCACCAGTCCTAGGAACTTTTGCATGTCTTTAACTGTCTGTGGTTCTGGAGTGTTTCTTATTGCCTCTACTCTTCCTGGGGTAACTCTTCTCCCTGTAGCTGAGATCAGCTGTCCTAGGTACTGTACTTCTTCCTGACAGTATTGAAGTTTCTGTTTGTCTACTTTGTATCCTCTCTGTGCCAGTGTTGTAAGCAGAGCAACTGTATCCTGCCGGCACTGCTGCTCAGTGGAGCTACAGAGGAGTATGTCATCGACATATTGTAGCAGGGTGCTGTCACATTGGAAATTTGACAAATCATCTTTGACAATTCTGGTAAACACACTGGGGGACTCACAGTACCCTTGGGGCAATCTTCGATATGTGAATTATCTATTTTGGAATGAAAATGCGAATAAAAACTGGCTGTCAGTGTGTAGAGGGACACTAAAAAATTCAGTTTTCAGGTCAATGACGGAGAAGTATTTTGCATCTGGTGGGATGTTGGTAAGTATTATTGAAGGGTCAGGGACAATGGGAAACTCTGGGACCACTATGCTGTTAATTGAGCGAAGATCATGCACTAGTCTCCATTGGTTTGTCTTCTGTTTCCGCATAGGAAAAAGGCACGTGTTACACTGAGAAATACAGGGGTATATCACACCTTGATCTAGTAGTGCTTGTATGGTAGGGGCAATTCCCTCCTCTGCCTCCCTAGACAAAGGGTACTGGCGCACTCTGGGTAGAATGGCACCTTGTTTTAGTGTCACTCTGAATGGTGTAGCTGATTTAATGAGCCCCACATCATTGGGACCTGTTGTCCATAGGATGCTTGGCACCTGAGCCAAGTCTGAGTCACGGGTAGCATCAAATACTGTGGGCGGAGTTGGAGTTCTAATCTCAACTGTCACTGATAAGGGTACTTCAATTTGGTTAATAATCTCTGCTTTGGAATATTCCTCAGGATCTCCAAACAGTTGGTGATCTGAAATGTTCCTCACCTGATGTCCGGGTTCAATGAAAATGACACAGGCCCATGTGTGGGCATAGTCGTCTAGTGCTAAAAAAAGCTCCATATGTGGGTGTTATTTCTAGACAGTGTATTCCTAGGATCATATTTTTGTCAGGCTCAGGGATGTTCTGTGATTAGGGTCGAAAAAGAAATTCTTTGGGAAGTTGGACAGTGCGCCCATTCATCTCTGGTGTGTTGGCAACAACAATGTGTACTGCTGTGGAGAATGCTTGCTCATCCATCGGGCGGGCTCTTATCTCATCTCTCAGAGAAGAATCTACAGTGACAGCCATCATTCTGCACATTGATGTACCAGGGATGGAGCAGGTCATTGTGCCGTTTTCATTGAAACTTATTGTCATATTTAATTTCGCCATGAGATCTCGTCCCAAGAGATTTACTGGGGACTGTGTTGAGTAGAGTAGACGTTGTTGAATGCATTTACCTCCTATTTCCATTGGTACTGGCTTGGTGAAAGGGACCCTTATTATTGCCCCAGAGAAACCCTGTGTGTCTGCGCTCTGATTGGAGATGGGCAGTGCTCCTTCCCTAATGCAGGAAAACGTAGCACCTGTGTCAACCATAAAACTGTAAGTTTTGTTGTTTATCGTGACATACACAACTGGGTCCTCTCTGATATTTGTGAGGCACGATAACATGGGACACACTAGAGTTGTCTGTGGGCTGTCCTAACTTAAGTACCTTCCAGCCTGATACTGCTGGATGGTGCCCTGCGAAAAGGGATTGGTGGGGGTCAGTACCGTGGCTCCCTGGGGTACAGGAGCTTGTGTCTGTGGCACCGTTTGGTACACAGGCATTTGTGGCCTAAGTAGCTGTGGCTGTGCTTGTTGGACAGGGGGCTGCATTTGGGTCATCATAGGTGTCTGTAACTGTACCTGCTGCAGCATTGGCTGCTGCTGTGCTGGAGAAGGATAGGAGTACACTGCTTGGGGCGGCAGCGGCTGCTACTGCTGGAAGTATTGTACTGGTACCTGAGCTTGCTGTGGGTATCCTCTACCTGCCGACCTCTCTTGATCCTGCATTTTAGTATGGCACTCCCTCACAAGGTGTCCTGGTCGCTGACAGTAGTAGCACAATCGTGCTCCTGACTGTGGCGCAAGTCTTTGGAAGCCGAATCCTCTACCTCTCCCCCGCATCCCAGTATTTGTATACCTCATCTGTTCATTCCCATAATACTGCTGTTGTTGCCCATCGGTGTATGTCTGTTGTTGGGCATTGTTATTGATGGGCTGTGCCTGCATGCGTGGTGTAGCTACCTGTGTGTTACCTCCTAGTGCATTCTGGGCATCTTGTGGGAAATTGGTAACAGCAGTCATTTGACTCACTGGTGAGGCTACCAGGGGCAGGGGCCTCTCTCTTCTTAAGTTTTAGCTGCACTAATTTAGCTGCTGCATTTTCAATTGCTAATAAACTTTTCTTCTCCTGTTCCTGCTCCTTTTTGCAAAAATGAATGATGTGGTGTTGTATCTCTGGCCATGACTTGCATTCCATTGCTACTATTCCATCTAATTTGTCCTGTACTGCGGTGGGCAGTCCCTTTTTAACTGTGTGGTAAAAGAACCTACAATTACCCCCTGTCACGTCCCATTTTTCTCCTAACTCTTGATGCCATTTCTCCTTTGTAAGACCTGGGGTCACCAAGCCCTAAGGGGGTAACGTGACTCGAGCGGCTGGGCACCCAAAGGCTTTTGTGTAAAGCGACCATACAACACACACCTCCTCTGAAGCAGGGAACGCACACAATAAGGGACGCCACACTGTAGGGTTTATGCAAACAACTCAAGTTTATCTACGCAGTTATACGTAAATACAGTTCATTATATGTAAATGCAATTCATTAGATGTAAATGCCGTTCATTAGATGTAAACGCAGTTCATTAGATGTAATGCAGTTCACTACATAGGTTAGCATCTGTTGCACCAATCATACATAACGGTGCTGTAGGCAGTACCTGGTGACCTCAGTGCTATATTCCCCAGCAATTCCCTCTGAGGCCCTAGGCCACACTCGTATACCTTATCATCCGCTGTACGGACTGGGAATCGTAGCGCCACACCTGGGGTCTAGTGGGGGGCACAGGGCCGACTTCGCGGGCTTCCCTCCCCTCTGGTACCCTTAGCGCCTCAGTGGGCGGTTACCGCGCTACTCGCAATACTTGCACCGTGAATCCTTGTGAGCAGAGCCTGCGAACATAGCGTTACTCGTAATAATTGAGCATCGAACACTTCAGAGCAAAGCCTACCAACACAGCGTT
Source organism: Triturus cristatus (assembly GCF_964204655.1). NCBI lineage: Eukaryota > Metazoa > Chordata > Amphibia > Caudata > Salamandridae > Triturus > Triturus cristatus. The sequence goes on along the minus strand of NC_140591.1, from coordinate 1,422,971,359 downwards.
ACTCGTAATAACTGGGCATTGAACACTTCAGAGCAAAGCCTACCAGCACAGCGTTACTCGTAATAATTGAGCCTTGAACACTTCAGAGCAAAGCCTACCAACACAGCGTTACTCGTAATAATTGAGCATTGAACACTTCAGAGCAAAGTCTGCGAACATAGCGTTACTTGTAATAATTAAGCATCGGACACTTCAGCGCAAAGCCTGCGAACATAGCGTTACTCGTAATAATTAAGCATTGAACACTTCAGCGCAAAGCCTGCGAACATAGCGGTACTCGTAATAATTGAGCATTGAACACTTCAGAGCAAAGCCTGCGAACATAGCGTTACTCGTAATAATTAAGCATTGAGCCCTTCAGAGCGGAGCCTGCGAACATAGCGCTACTCGTACTAATCAAGCTTCAAGTACATCTGTGCAGTTCGTGGGGCACAACGCTGCTCGACAGTCTCGGAGGAGAGGGGCAATCCCTCGGCGGGGTGTCACAGTCTGGGGTGAGCGGGGGGAACTCCCACGGAGGGGGAATCCGGGTGTCAGGGTGCGGTGCCGCTCCCGGTCTGTAGGGGGCGCACCGGGTCCGTCCCAAGCCTCCCGGCTTACCTTGATGTCGACGTCTGGAGGCGTCCGACTCAGCTCCGACGGGGCAGGCCACGGCCGTACACACCTCTGCATGCAACTGCCACGGCAGCGACGGGGCCCCGGGCTTCTCCGCGGGCCACGCTGGGGTGATGATGCACACTTCAGGCTTCCAGGCCGCAGCGGTGAGCGCGCTCTGGTCCCCGCACACCAAAGGGAGGGGGGGGTCAAATTAAGCGGGAGAGCTCCGCGCTCAACGGGGGTTGATGCAGGGGATCTCAGGCCAGGTCAGGGAGCGCAGGGGTCTCAGCGCTGGTACCTGGTTGATCCCCAGCCGTTCCGCAATCAGCTTTAGCGTAAAGTTTCAGTGTTCAGGTTTGACATGAAGTCTCAGCATTCAGGTTCAGCATGCTGTCGTGACATGAGGTCTCAGCATTCAGTGTCAGCATTCAGTTTTAGCATGCAGTCGTGACACGAGGTCTCAGCATTCAGTTTCAGCATTCAGGGGTGACCTGAAGTCCTGATGGCGCAGATATTTCCGGCGCCCTTGTGGGGTTCTGTTCCTGGGGGGTAGGGATTGAGTTGGCGACTAGGTCCTTCCTAGTCAGGTAGGCAGAGGGTCCCTGGGTCCTCCTACTGCTGGGCAAGATCAGTGGGCTTTACAGGATCCCTCACTCACTTAAGAGGCAGCACCTAAATCCTGTCACTCTCAGAGGCATAAGTCCCTGGCTAGGCCCTACCGCCTAAAACTCCTGCGTGGATTCTCCAGCTCTGCTCTACCCCACTGGCCAACTGACTAGAAAATGTTCCCTCCCTCTGTTAAGTAGTCCTAGGTCAGGTGACCTCTATCCAAGGTGGCAAAAGAAAAAGCCACACCTCCCTTCTAGAAGGTTCCAGCACATTCCAGGAGTTTCCCCATTCTACCTATGGGATAAAAAGGCGGGCTGGTGTCGCAACATTGTTGTGGGGTCCCAGCCAGCTCCTGGCAGCTAGGGTGCTAGTAGAAAGGCCACTCTGCAGTAGCAGGGGCCTGTGGCAGCCATCTTGGAAGAAGGGAACACCTGCACCTAAACACTGGTTATTTGATCTAATATGCATTAAAAAACGAAAAAATTCAGGGAAGACATCCTTCATTCTTGAAATGTACTGTGCTGGATCTTCATTGCTTTGCATTGTTTGTGACATCAGAGAGCCAATGTCCGGAACGTCGGGAAACTTCCGGCGCAATTCATTCCATAAGGGTGATCTAATCTTATTAAAAGGATTACTAACGCACCGTGTATTAGTAGTGGACAGTCTTGTGTCAATGCGTGTGAACATATCCTCTCCAATCAGGGAGGTGAGCAGACTTTTTACATCTCCAATAGCCAATGGTACACCTGCAGTGTGCTTTTCAAAGGCCTGTATCCATTTTCCCGCACCCTCTGTGAGGGGTGGGAGCTGTTTCTTCAAATTGTCCTTGTCCATGAGTGACCAAGGGACATAGAGTGGGGGGTCTTTGACATTTTTAAATAGCAGGGGCAGCTGGCGTGTCACCCCTGTAGGCCTTGTGTGGTCATATCTACGTGAGTATTTCTGCAAAACTCTTAGGCCTTTGCTCATATATTCGTAGTCCCAATCATCATCTCCTGCCCCCTGCAGAATACATTCTTCAGCAGTGGCCATTTCTCCGGTTCAAAAGACCCGTCTCGAGGCCAGACATTCATTTGAGGTGCATTAGCTTCTGTCCAGCCTGCCAAATTATCTGAGAATGGATTGACATAGTAGTCAGACCCTTCTCCAAGTATCACTATCTCATTTGGCTTCAGACCATTGGTCATTGACGGTATTGGCCTGTTAGGGGCCATGTGATGCAGGTCTATAGATCTTGTTGTTCGCAGTTGTGCAGTGCCTGATACATCATATTCCTGTGGGATGTCATCAGGTCGCCCATGGCTACCTAACACTGCAAGTCTTTCTATCTCTGTTCTTCTCTGCCTTCTCCATCTTGTTTCTGCCCGTCCAAGCACACTTGGCAGATCAAAATTATCAAGGTCTAACTGTTGTGCCACTGGTCTGTGTGGTGTGACTACTGGTGGCACTGCCTGAGGTGTGTGCATAGATGATGGTGTAACAACTGTTGGCAGGGTTTGCGGTATGCTTGGGTTGATCGTCAGAAGAGCTGCTGGGTTACTCTGAGGTGGGGCTGGGGCCGTGCTTTGGACTTCCTGATGGAAGTCTATCAATGGCTCCTGCTGTGGTGGGATCATTGGGACCCCCACTACTACGTGAACCCACCGAGCCTGCAGCTCCAGCTAATTCACCTAGTGTTGGTGGCTGCTTCCTTCTAAATTGGCCTAAGCCACCCATTAGTTCAGTGAGTTGATCTTCTACTCTGTCCACTTGTAATGACAACCGCTGTATCGTTGCAGGGTTGCCAGTGGGACTCCCTGAATGCTGTTCGTGTAACATGTCCCCTGTTTCTCTACCTGTTCTTTGGTGTGAGTCGTGCTCTGTTCTCCACCTGCTAATGTCCGTCTCAGTGGCTATTTCAGGGTGATATTGTTCACTATCCCTGTTTCCTTCATTGAATTGTAGCAAGTGCCCTTCCTCTCGCTTGGGACCTGCGTTAAGGGGCTGTCACCCATTATGGTGTGCCTGTGTATTGTAGTGATGCTGGCCAGGGGAGAGGAATGGGCCATAATGTCTAGTCCTTGTCTCTAAAGACTCGCTATTTACAGTGGCTAATGTGGGTGCTGTGGGGTTAGGCCTAGGAAATGGCAGGTGGGAGCTGTGCTGTGAACCACCCGAGGCCCCATCGCTCTCTGAGTCCTCTTCCTGCTGGTGAGCTGCAGAGTTGGGTGCTGGTGTCAGTTTCATTGTAAATAGCCCGTCAATCTGACCTGGCATTCCTGATGTTGCACACTGCACCCCTGGGCTTTGGGAGTTTAGGGATAGCTGGCCCTGCGTATTCTCTGGCCTGCTGTCTGGTGAGTCCTCTGAGGTGTCTGGGACAGAAATATCCTCATGTCCTACAGCTGCCTGATCATTTGAATTAGGCTCTAGGTCAGCCTTGATAACTCGCTCTGTATACATGCCATCTGCGTCATAGGCTGGTGACGGTGCAGTAGGTACTGGGGCCTTTTCATCACTGTCCTTAAAGACTCTCCACAGAGCCAGGGTCTCTTTACGTTTATTTACTTTGTTACCGGAGTACTTCCCTTCCAGGAATGTTGCAGCGTGATCTAGTACTGCCTTGTCGAAGGTACCCTCTTTTGGCCATGGGTGCAGCATAGTCTGTGTGAGTTTGTGCAGCTCTCCACAATGTTTTGTTATACGTTTTCCCTGAGCAGTAAACATTTTTATCACGTGTTCTAGTGGTGTTGCCATTATTCTCTAGCGTTGTGTGTATTTAAGGAGTAACAGTGTACCTCCACTGTGTGTTACTATTAGCCTCACCTGCTGTAAACTTGTAGCGTCAATAGTATTACACAAGTTAGGGGTGGAGCATGAACAGAGGATGGGGATGTATCCTCTGAAGGGGCACCACACAGCCTTTTTCTTTATCTACCGTTATCTATAACCTAAGGTATTGTGGGTTGGTTGCTCACCTCCTTGAGCTATCTCTGAGGTGGGCAATCTATGACAGCAAATTACCAATGTTATTCTCTTCCTAACAGGCGGTTCCACAATAACGGGTAGTGTGTTATAGAAGGGTGTCCTTGTAACTGCTCTATGATACTTGGTGAGGGCTGCTGCTGCAGCTGCTCATGCAGCTGCTGGGCGTGATGCTCACACACCAGGGGCAAGTTGGGGTCTCAAGTGCCTGCATCAATAACGTGTGCTGTTCACAGCCTAATGCGTCGTTAGTGACTTGTGAACCTCCCTGTTGTTCCAGGTGGTTGGTGCTTGGAGGAGACGGTGTGAATTGAGGGGACGGTGTAACTAAGAGCTGGTGAGCAAGATCAGGGCTTCCCAACTGGATTCATTCTGTGGAGGAGTCTCTAGTAGTATATGACGCTGATGGGGACACTAGTGGCAACTGCAGTGGTGTATCAGGAGTGTCTCCCACGGAGGGGGTGCTTTGTGAATATTGTGGCCCCCCAAGTGTAGGGTCTGCGCTCGGGGTAGTGGGTCTATAGGTTGACACTGGGAGGTGCAGTCGCACAAGGTGTAGTGAAGATACTTTTACCTCAGTGCCCTGTGCCAATGTGACTCCCAGCAAGTTCCACGCTTTGGCTATCAAGGCACCTTGACGTCTCTTAAATGTTGTTATAGTCTGTGTGCCAGGATTGTGCACTGCTATTATTCTGTCGTCTAGTATGTGCAGAACTATCCCAACTGACTGTTGTTCACTATAGCTCATCTATATGTCTTAGTAATATATATATATATATATATACTGCTCTCCCCATGTGTCAGCAGTCAGGGAGGTAGGGTGGTCAAGTATTAGCTCGTCCCCTAATGCTTCTTTAATGATTAAATAAAATGCCTCTTTAATCTCCTGTTTATCTGGGCCGTTATAAACTACTTCTGGTGAGAAGTCAGGAAATTGTAGGGCACCAGGATGTTCACCGAGGCAAAAAACAAGGACCTTGCTCCGCAGGGGGTTACGGGGCCAAGAGCTGGTGACTACAGTTGGTATCTCTAATCCTGGTGTTACCATAGAAACCTGCATATATATGGTGTCTGTGGTTTAATAAGTTCTGTAACCATGTATTCTATTCATCTGTGTGACTATGCTGTTTTAATAAATAAAAAAACATTCCTCAGACCTTGGTGACACCTAGTTAATATGAGTAGCACTGGAAATGGGTGCTGGCTTTTCTTTTTCCTCTATTTATTTAATTATTCCTAGTCAGGTCCGCTGTGCTGATGGGGGGGGGGGGTATTCCTGTATGACAGATATGCACACAGGAAAGAAGGCAGCACTAAACAATATACCTGTAACAATTGTGGCGCTCAAAACTTTAAATCACAGAATCTCTGTAGTTATCAGTGACAGATCAATACATGTGGAAGTACAAAAAGCACATTTAAAACCCTCCCTAGTTATTGAATCTCACTAATAAACCAGTCTTCTGCACTTGGTAGTGATCTCTAATATAATGATCACAAAAGAAAATCATGTAACAATGCCCTACCTAGCGGGCCCTTACCCTTAATTGATAGAAATGGTATGGGGCCAGTCAACATCAATTGAAAATATACGTTATTTTCTTGTACATTCAATACATATCTGCATATCATGAAACAATCAAAAGAATAACTGATCACTTTACACCTAGATATTATGATCTCACTAAAATTAGCCTCTGTGGCAGCCAGCGACTCTCAATGCAGTAACCATAAAAGCAATAATCACAAAAAAGTTCTGCTATTTACACTTAATAAAGAGCTCTATGTACATCAACAAACACTAGCCAAAAACATACAGTCCTAAAAATACCTAATAATTGGCAAACATTTTTGTACATGTGTACCAGGAAGAAAGCAATTCAGGCACGTTTAGTGTTTATATTTTAAACAATGACTGCGTACTTTGCCCACTGGAAGAAGAAAACAAGTGCTTCCTATTACAGTGGTGCACACATAAACAGAAGGAAGCCAACACAAAAATACCTATAACATCTAATAAAACATCCCGGGAAACCACTTATAATCCACACCAACCAGGAGATATCCGTTAACCCGTTAGCTAGGCGGGCACGAATAATCAGTCCTCTTCCCCACTAGTACTGAAGCAGGGGCCCCCCCTGAATTAACAGAGGAGCACCAAATATTGCCAAAAGATTACGATAGTAAATCGAATCTCTTCCTCTCTGCCAGGCGCAGAGGCCCTCTCAATCCACTATATAAAAAGAGGCACCTTTTTGCAAGCTAAAAACGTGCACCACCGAAAAACTCCAGACACAGCCTTTCCCTTAACCCTCTATTTTTTTTTGTCTTTGTATATGTCTGTTTTCCACACAAAATATTCAAAATATCATAATATCAATGAAGCTAAGTGAGCCTGTGAAAGACGCCAGACGCAGTCTTTCCCTTCGGCTCTACGAGAGGCACAACAATAGCATGTCTAAATATAGCAGGAAAAACACATAAATCACCTAACTTCCTAACTGTACTCTCCAGCTCAGAATTCCATGCCACATACAAGCTTCCCGAGCCTGCCTAAAAATGTCCGTTTAGCGAGACCAGCCAGACAGGGAAGAAGCACTGAAAGAGGGAGACAGAACGCAGAGGTCTCACAAGCGCTCCTCTCAAAAACCGTTACCAAAAGTCACTCACGTCAGGAAGCAAAGACTTACCCGAGTGCTTGTACTGTAAGGCTTCAGTCAGAGAGGAGTCACGAGTGCCCAGACTGCGTCCGTCTCGGTGCCAGCCGTCTCTCCTGTCGGGGCTGCTGGCACTGCTAATCCGAGTCACGGCACCAAAATGTTGGAGGGAAGATTTATTACGGGTCAAGGGGGCAGGGGGCGGATCGCAGAGCCCCAGGAGTCACCAAGGAGTGAGCAAGGGAGTGAGTTAGGGACAAAAGGGGCACCTTAATTTGAGCCGGGGTACCTAGGAACGCTTGTTCTAAAATTGAAGAAAACAGACATGTGAGACATGGAATTGGAGGCAGAATACAATGGCAGTTTAATGAGAAGATGCAACTTCAAAGAAACTGCAAAACAAAGGCATAAACTACAAAATACAGAATCCAGACACGGATGTCACGATATGCTCTGTATCTTAATCATTGTGCAGTCAGAGAGAGAGAAAACACATTTATAAATGCATCATGAGAAACAAGTTACACCAAGGAAAACGTTTCAGAATATAAAAACAGTTACCTACGAACACTCACGTTTACTCTAGAGCAAGCATTCCTGCAATTATAATGCAAACAGTTTAAATGCAAAAATAAAGAATACAATGATTAAACATAACACACATTTCATATAGGTAAAATAGAACAAAACACTTTAAGCTAAGCAAACTGAAAGCACAAGAGCTTTGCAGCTCTTGGGATAAACCTACACATCCTGTCACCTACATACAGACAGCAAGGTAGTTCGCCGATGACTGTGTGGGTCCCCCTTTTATATCATTTTTAGGCTATGAAAAAGCTTTGTCTGCAATATTTACCAGACATCTCGTCATTTACCCACTTAATGCTGACAATAAACTTTAGGCGAAAAGGTCAGGTTCTCAGGCCAATCGCTTGTCGTAAGTTGCATAGAGCAAGCAGAAAATAAATGGATATTGTATGGGAATTAGATATATACGTGTATAAATCTCCTCTGTTCTCTAACTTGACACGTCTGCGGTTGCCACTTCCTTAAAATCATGCACCAGCCCAGGAAGCATGTACCAGTCCAGGATGCAGCCCTCTGTATGTCGAAAGTTTCAGGGGGATGTTGAACTCTGATACAGTGAACTGAGCACTCGGGTAGGGTGGGGGCTACTAGTTTGGAGCAGAAGGCCTCGCAGAAAGAGAAGCTGAATATGATTTGGGTCAGACCTGCCGTCAGCCTGCAATACAGCAAAATGGCAGAGCTATGGTCAATTTAACAGAGGCCTACATTTTGAATAGAAGGGCCTACACAGGGGTCTCATGCTGGCTAAGAGCTATGGTCAATTTAACAGAGGCCTACATTTTGAATAGAAGGGCCCACACAGGGGTCTCATGCTGGCTAAGTGGTAGGGATGTCTCAGGATGATTATATGGGACAATCAGTCCCTTTCTCACTTTATGTGTGCCAGCACTTTCAGTATTATAGAAGGGACTGCACAAGCATCTGCAGCTCCTTCTATAATACCAAAGTGCACCGGGGCACACAAAGCATGTGCAAATGCCCGTTGCACTTCAAGGCACTTTATAGAATACAAAAAGAACAATGGATGGACAGAATGCAGAAAATGTCATACATTCACCACAGTACATAGATCTGGGCCTAAATCCAATGTTTATTTGCTCCCCATGCCATTCCAGTTTGGACCCAGCCATGTGAAAATCAGTTCTGACCCTGCGCCCAGTGGGAACATTCCAGCCCAAACTGCCAGGCCAGGTCCTCCCTGGACTGGAAACAAGAATCCTAGGACCGATTTTGGGCTTTCAGCCCCCATCAACCAGAATAGCTTGACTCCAGTGGCATGGAGAGCACGGGACCCACGTCTGGGCATACCCGTCCCACTTGGGGTGACAAATGCAAAAAGAACAATTGATGGACAGAATGCAGAACAATGTCATACATTCACCCCAGTACAGAGATTTGGGCCTAAATCCATCGTTTTTTTGCTCAACATGCCATTCCAGTTTGGACCCAGCCATATGCAAATTAGTCATGACCCTGCACCCAATGGGAACAGTCCAGCCCGAACTGGCAGGCCAAGTCCTCCCTGGACTGGAAACAAGCATCCTAGGACCGGTTTTGTGTTCACATTGCCACTGGATTTAAGCTAGCCTGGCTGATGAGAGCTGTTAGCCCGAAACCGGTCCCAGGATGCTTATTTCCGGTCCAGTGAAGACATGGCTTGGCAGTTCGGGCTGGACTGTTACCATGAGGCACAGGGTCAAGACTGATTTGCATATAGCTCAATCAATCAATCAGGGTTTTATATAGCCCTACTCACCTGTGAGGATCTCAAGGCGCTGGGGGTAGGGGGGGCAGCTCCGGATCAATTGAAGAGCCAACTCTTGAGGTCCTTCCTGAATGTGTGCAGGTTCGGGGAGCGTCTGATCATTACGGGTAGCTCGTTCTAGGTCTTGGCTGCAATGTAGGAGAAGGCTTTCCCGCCTGTTCTGTTTTTGTGGTGCTTAAGGACCTTGGCCAGGGGGAGGTCGGTGGAGCGGAGGTTTCTCGTGGGTACGTTGAATGATACGCTCTTGTTGAGGTATTTGGGTCCGATGTTGTTGAGGGATTTTTAGGCGTGGGTGAGGAGTTTTTGTGGTGCTTAAGGACCTTGGCCAGGGGGAGGTCGGTGGAGCGGAGGTTTCTCGTGGGTACGTTGAATGATACGCTCTTGTTGAGGTATTTGGGTCCGATGTTGTTGAGGGATTTTTAGGCGTGGGTGAGGAGTTTGAAGGTGACCCTTTTCTCAGCGGGGAGCCAGTGGAGGTCTCATAGGTGTTGGGTCATGTCATGTGTTTGTGGCGTGGTGTCCCGAGAACGAGTCTGGCCGCGGCGTTCTGAATGGTTTGGAGTCAGTGTAGTAGAACTCTGTTGATTCCGGCGTATAGAGCGTTGCCGTAGTCCAGTCTGCTGGTTATGAGCGCATGGGTGATGGTCTTTCTGCAGTCGGGGGGATCCACTTGAATGTCTTGTGGAGGATGCGCAGGCAGTTGAAACTGGTGGAGGCGACAGCGTTGATCTGGGGGTTCATGGAGAGGGAGGAGTTGAGGATGATGCTGAGGTTTCATGCGTGGTCTGTCGGAGTGGGCGGGTTTCCGAGGGCAGAGGGCCACCGGGTGTCATCTGAGGTGGAGGTGTGGGGTCCGAGGATGAGGACCTCAGTCTTCTCTGAGTTGAGCTTCAAGCAACTGTCCTTCATCCAGGCTGCCACATTCTTCATTCCTTCCTGGAAACAGAGTCTGGTGTCTTCAGGGTTCTTCGTGAGTGAGAGGATGAGCTGAGTGTCGTTGGTGTAGGATACAATGCTGAGTCCATGCTGTCTAACGATGGAGGCCATGTAGATGTTGAAGAGCATGGGGCTAAGTAAGGATCCTTGGGGTACTCCGCAGATGATGTCAGTGGAGTCGGAGAGGAAGGAGGGGAGTCTGATCCTCTGAGTTTTGCTGGATAAGAAGGATTGGATCCAGTTGAGGGCGGCTCCTTGTATCCCCGCGTTGTGAAGTCTGTCTGCGACAATGTGATGTGAAATGGTGTCGAAGGCTGCGGAGAAGTCTAGAAGGATGAGGGCTGCAGTGTGTCCCTGGTCTAGTAGCATGTGGATGTCATCTGTGGCAGCGAGGAGGACGGTCTCGGTGCTGTGGTTGCTGCGGGATCCGGTCTGGGAGGCGTCTAGGATGGAGTTTTCTTCTATGAAGGTGGTCATCTGGACGTTGACGAGTCTCTCGGTGACTTTGGCCGCGAAGGGGAGGAGAGAGATGGACCGGTAGTTTTTTAGGGTCGGTAGGGTCGGCCGTCGGTTTCTTGAGGAGGGGTTTGATTTCCACCCGCTTCCAGTCGTCGGGGAAGATGCCGGACCTGAAGGAGGCATTGATGGTAAGACTTAGTTCAGGTACGATGGCAGCGGCAGCCCTGTGGAATATGTGCGGTGGGCAGGGGTCCATTGGGGCTCCTGAATGGGTTTTCTTCATGGTGGCGGTGATGTGTTCGACAGTGGCGGGTTCCCAGGCCATGATGGTAGGTTTGCCGGGGGCGTTGGGTGGGGGTGTTGTCCGTCATTGGTTCACTGAAGTTGTCGTAGAGGGCCTTGATCTTCAGATGGAAGTATGAGCTGAGCTTGTTGCAGAGTTCCTAGGAAGGTGTGATGTTGTTGTATGATGTTAAACAGCTCCTTGATGTTGGTTGCTTTGGTCTGGACTTTGTCTCTTAAGAAGGTCCGTTTGTTGTCTCATGTGCTGGTGGTATTCCTTCAGGCTGCTTCTATGGTTGTTCCACACTTCCGTGGTTTTCTGGTTTTGCCAGGTTTTCTCTAGGCATCTGCAAGAGTGTCTGGTTTCTTGTAGTTCTGTGCTGAACCATGCAGCCTTCGGGGGGCGTTGTTTGGCGGGGAGACGGAGGGGTGCGAGCTTGTCGGTGCAGCGGGAGATCCAGCGGTGAAATTCTGTGGCTGTGGAATTGGTGTTGGTCGTGGCGCTTGGGGGGGTCCTGGAGGAGGGTGGTGCTGAGGAGCTCCTCTGTGACCTGGCTCCAGTTCCTTCGTGGTGGTCACGGTGCGGACTTGGGTGCGGAGGTGGTGTTGAAGGTGAAGTGAACGAAGTGGTGGTCTGTCCAGGGGGGCTGAGTGGTGTGGCTGAAGCAGATGTTGGTTCCTCCTTCGAAGATAGGGTCGAGGGTGTGTCCAGCTTTGTGAGTGTATGCGTTGACCTGCTGCTTCAGCCCGAGGTTGGCGAGGTTGTTGAGGTGAGTGGTCGAGTTAGGGTGTTGCAGTTGTCGAGGTGGAAGTTCAGGTCTCGAGTAGAATGTAGTCCGTGGAGGTGATTGCGTGAGGTGCAGTGAGCTCAGTGATGGTGGTTGCGGATTGAGTGTGAGGTCTCGACGGTCTGTAGATGAGGGTCCTGCGTAGCATGGTTCTGGGGCTGGTCTGTGTTGGAGTGGGAGTCGCTCGTGCTGGAGGTGGAGAGTCGGAGGGGGGTTTTGTGTGCGATGGCGAGTCCTCCTCCTGCGCGATGGGGGCAGTCCTTTCTCTGGATCTTGTAGCCGTCAGGTATGGCAGTGACGATGTCGGGCCAGAGGAGGCATTGGTCCAGGTTTCCGTGAAGAAGGTGACGTCGGGTGAGAGGGTGTCAATCAGGTCCCAGATCTCTACGGCATGTCGGTGAAGGAAGCGCACGTTGAGGAGGATGCATGTCAGGGTTTTGGAGGTGCGTGCGTCGGGCAGTTCTTAGGTGGTGGTGGGGATGTTGTCAAAGGTGAAGGCTCTGTGACAGTGTCGGCACGAGAATGGTCCCTGGGTGGTGTTCAGTGAAGATCTTACGCAGTCGGTGTGTCTTCCGAGGTTGTGTGCGTGGAGGGTGGTTGGGTCATAGCGGTGGGGCCTGGAAGAGCCAGGGTTCCTGGCGCTGGTCATGGTCGGGTGACGGACGGGCGCAGACGGACTTGACTTAGGCCCGCCTTCGGTGCGCAGCGGTCGAGATTTTGTAGGGAAGTAGAGGGATGCTCAGCTGGGAGGCGGGAAACGGGCGAGGGCAGGGGGTGGGGCTGCGGGTCAGCACCGGCGGAAGCAGAGAGAGGGAGAGGCGTGGGGAGAGAGGGGTACAAGCGCAAAGCGCAGAATTTAAACACAGAATGAGCTTACACACAGAGTGAAAAACAGAATATGAACCCAAAATGAAAACCAAATGAAAGCACAGTGGGCAACCAAATGCACAGTGAGGGCAAAGTGTATATGCTCAGACTATATGCTCAGAGGTTACCGATGCACAGGAAAAGTAATACAACAGAGGTCAAGGATTACCGCGAAGCGGCAGGCGGGCAGCAGCAGCCTCGAACACCAAGGCTGGGGGCTCAGAGGCGGCGACCGAGTGGATGGAGCTGCCGGGGAGAGTGCAGGCCTGTGACCAAGGTCAAGGTCATAACTGGGGTCTGAACTGGGGTGGCAAAGTGAACAATGAAGAATTCAACCCAGATCTGTGACTGGGGGTGAGTGTCTGAAAAGTTTCAGTGCTCCGTCCATCATCTCCTTCTGTTTACTTCATGGAAAACAGCCATCAAATCTAATCTACATTGCGTAAGCAGTGATTTTTGACTATGCTGTTTAGAACTGCAAATTGCAAAATAGGAAAACAAGTATCACCTCAATAAAGAAATACCCACATGGAAAACAGTACCACTGGGGGCGTATACCTCTGAGCTCTGCTTTTCCCATTGTGTTGGAAGACCTTGTGAGCAGGACACAAGCAACAGACGTCTTGTGTGTCATTGTGTGTCTCTGAGTGTGTTTGTTTGTTTTGAATATTCAATGTGAAATGATGTGTCTTTAAGTATGTGTTAGGTAGCGATAATACACAAATGACTATTTATTTTATTCTGTAAAAACGTACATATTATTAATTTTCTGTTTGTAGCTCTAACATGTTATTTTTCTTAGTGGTTGCAATGTATGCAGTCATATGGCCATTTTCCACACTTTTTTCCCGACTAATATTAATGTTTATAATGCAGTTTACATGGATGTCTATATGCATATACAATTATGTGACTATTTTTCTATTAACGTTAATTTATTTTATATTTTATTAAATATGTACAATATAATTTATATTGGTATATAGAGTGTCTAGTATTATAAGACCACTAATTTCTTTTCTTTTTAGTTATTTAGGAGTTGTGCATTATGCTGGCACTGTTATTCCTTGCCTGCATTAGTTAAAGTATGATACAATTTCAGTATCTATGTGTGCTCATGTAAAGTGTACGAGGTACTCCATGGCTTGGTTGGTGTAGATTTAAGCTTCTTTTTACTGTACTATTACTGGGGTAGATGTGAGTGCTACTTTGGTGAGTTACAAAAGGTTTACCTTTTTGTAGTTGTGTTTTTTCATGTTCGTGCCCTTGCCTCTCCTAAATTCCTCATTGCACATTACATTCTCATGTTCCAATTACTCTTCCTTGGCACTCTTATCTGCACCTATGAACTCTGTATGTGCTATGTGTGCGGAGTGACTCCAAATGGTGAAAGTACCTGACACTCAGACTGCCCACTCTGAGTGCAATACATGCTACTGTAGCCTACAATTCCCACAATTACATTTCACAAGGCGTAAAAATATGTCTGCTTTGTTTTCTAATTGTTTGGACTGTGGTGCAGTCTGACATGCTACATGCAGTGATTATAAACTGGTACAAATAAAAACATTGTATTACACCCCGCCGCAGCTGGCTACACCGGCTATTAAATTAAAGGCCCGCTCCAGCGTTAAAGGCCCAAGCAGAAGGTGAGGGCCTTTAACAAGGGAGGGGACTTTAATAGCCGGTGTAGCCCAGCTACGAAGGGCTATGAGGCTATTAGAACATTCTGGCACTAGAGGGTAGAATGTTCTAACAAATGAAACAAAGGCGTCTTGGAGCCCGAGGGGGCTTAAATCCCCTCGAGCTCTGAGAGGCCTTTGTTCACAGCAATAGCTGTGAACAAAAGCAACATTGGAATGTTGCTCTGTGGGCCCTTACCGGTCCATAAAAGCAAGGAGCACTCCATTGTATTCAATGGAGTTTTCCTCATTCCAATGTTCTAATATCTATTATGTATTATGGTAAACAAGGGCCCCCCAATAATCGAACCTTGGGTGAATCAGTGTTTTGAGAAGACAATGGTTCTTATGAGGTCAAAATGGTCCTAGAAAAAGACACAGGAATTTTGCGCCAAAAATTAGAAGAGTCAATCTGATTTTTAGGATGGGCAATTAATGCTGGAGGGAGCAATGAAGTGTATACGCAGGGACAAGATTGCATTTAAAAAAACGATGTGATTTATTTTTAACAAAAATAGTTCAGGTAGTCACATAAAATAGTGACAACAAGCATGACATGATAAGTGAGGGTGACTTTAAAATATATACATCGCATTGACAACATACAGGGGAATGCCTCAGAAACAATTTATATAAAATACAAGGAGTTCTTGTTGTAGGGGGTCGACGGCGTTTTGATCTCAGTGACTTGAGATCAACTTCAAGACATAGAATATTTTGAGTATTTAAGATCAGCTTTCACGCTGAACTTCCTGCCTTCAGTCAGCGTGTGCTGCTTGGAAGCAGGAGACACCGCCCGCTCCTCCCGAGTTGATCGACTTCTGCGATCTTGTTTCTAAGTAAGTGAACTATACACCGATGACTGGTTTTTCTAAATTGAAAAGCGCTCCATTGCCTAACTACTTTCCTCTTCACCCAGATTAACGACTACGGACGACATATTAACTATCCTCCATTGGCAACCCCGCAGTGGCTCATCACTTAGCATTCGCCAAATTTAATTACTATGTAAGTCGACCAGCCTTCTGTGGCATGTGTTTAGTATCACACTGCACTCTACAACTTTTTTAATTAGTTTGACATCATCCTACCTTTTTCCCACAGACGCTTATAATTGAATGACTTGACTGCCTTGCATGTCACTGTTACCTTGACCTCTAATCAGGCACTGATTCTCTCGGCACACCTTGATTACCACACTGTAACGGAAGTAATTATCGCACCTGTAAATCATTAGCCCTGATTAGTTTTTGTTTCCCTCAGTAACCTGACTACCAACATACATCAGACCAAGCTTTCTCCAATTTAGCATTCGCCTACATTTTGACCACCTGGACACCATAATTGTGTCTTCGCTACTACTCGCCCTTTCACCGGTTTTCTTCTGGTTTCCAGAGTAAGTGTATTGCTTACACTATGGGGCCAATTCCAATCCTGGGAAAAGGCTGTACGAACCGTACAACCTAGAAAGTACGATTCGTACAGAAAGCCTATTTCCGTACGTTTCGTACAAAAGACCGTACGGGTCAAAAAAAAACAACGGTACTGATCCAGAACAGCTTGTACGCGACGTCTGGACGCATTCAAGCAGCGGTTTCCGGCCCAGCAAGTACGATTCGTCCCTACGTCACTCCGTACGGCTCTTTTTTTACGGGAGCCAAACACAGCCAGAAAAGCAGAGTCCGCGCGAACCGCTACGCAACGGAGCCCCGGTACGCAACGTACATGCCATGAACCCCATCGTACGTGTCATCCCGGTCCTCCTAACCTACGACCTGGTGCACCGGACCCGACGCACACGCCGCAGAAGGTGAGAACAACACCCAGGGGCCAGGGGTGGGTGAGGGGCAGGAAACATACCCCATACCCAAAGGAAAACCTATAATATGGAGCCCATACATTACCATCAGGGTCTGGTCACTTGGGGGGGCGTGGCCAGCAACCCCTGCGTACCGCAACAACGGAAGTGGACGTGTACGGTGCGTTGCACACGTACCCCTACGGCACCAGTAGAACAGTGATACGGACCGTACACATGCAATGAATGCGTGGGTACGGTGCGTTCCACACATACCCCTACGGCATGAGTAGAACAGTGATACAGACCGTACACACGTAATGAATGCGTGGGTATGGTGCGTTGCACATGTACTCCTACGGCACCAGTAGAACATTTATACGGACCGTACACACGCAATGAATGCGTGGGTATGGTGCGTTCCACACGTACTCTTACGAACTAGTAGAACAGTGATACGGACCGTACACACGCAATGAATGCGTGGGTACGGAGCGTGGCACACGTACCCCCACGGCACCAGTAGAACAGTGATACGGACCGTACACACACAATGAATGCGTGGGTACGGTGCGTGGCACACGTACCCCTACGGCACCAGTAGAACAGTGATACGGACCGTACACACACAATGAATGCGTGAGTACGGTGCCTTGCACATGTACTTCTACGGCACTAGTAGAACAGTGATACAGACCGTACACACGCAATGAATGCGTGGG
The DNA here is from genome assembly GCF_964204655.1 of Triturus cristatus. Lineage (NCBI taxonomy): Eukaryota > Metazoa > Chordata > Amphibia > Caudata > Salamandridae > Triturus > Triturus cristatus. The sequence continues at coordinate 1,422,954,642 of NC_140591.1, read as the reverse complement.
TACGGTGCGTGGCACATGTACTTCTACGGCATCAGTAGATCAGTGATACAGACCGTACACACGCAATGAATGCGTGGGTACGGTGCGTTTCAAACATACCCCTACAGCACCAGTACATTTGGGATACGAGGCGTACACACGCCAGGAATGTGGGCTTACGGAACTGGCCCTGCATGTTACCTTCATATTGGTGTGTGTGTAGGTCCAGGCCAGCAGTGTACTGCTCCAAGGGGGTGGGTGGGTGGGTTGCAGAGGATTCCCAGCAGTGGCCAGCCATATGGGGGTGGCTGCAGATCAATACCAGAAGTGGCCACACATAAAGGGATGGGTGCAGATTAATACCAGCAGTGGACAGAGACATGGGGGTGGGTGCATAGGACTCCCAGCAGTGGACAGAGACATGGGGGTGGGTGCAGAGGACTCCCAGCAGTGGACAGAGACATGGGGGTGGGTGCAGAGGACTCCCAGCAGTGGACAGAGACATGGGGGTGGGTGCAGAGGACTCCCAGCAGTGGCCTGCAATATGAGGGGTGTGTGCAGATGAATACCAGCAGTGTCCAGAAATATGGGGGTAGGTGCACAGGACTCCCAGCAGTGGACAGAGACATGGGGGTGGGTGCAGAGGACTCCCAGCAGTGGCCTGCAATATGAGGTGTGTGTGCAGATGAATACCAGCAGTGTCCAGACATATGGGGGTGGGTGCACAGGACTCCCAGCAGTGGACAGGGACATGGGGGTGGGTGCATAGGACTCCCAGCAGTGGACAGAGACATGGGGGTGGGTGCAGAGGACTCCCAGCAGTGGACAGAGACATGGGGGTGGGTGCAGAGGACTCCCAGCAGTGGACAGAGACATGGGGGTGGGTGCGGAGGACTCCCAGCAGTGGCCTGCAATATGAGGGGTGTGTGCAGATGAATACCAGCAGTGTCCAGAAATATGGGGGTAGGTGCACAGGACTCCCAGCAGTGGACAGAGACATGGGGGTGGGTGCAGAGGCCTCCCAGCAGTGGCCCGCAATATGAGGTGTGTGTGCAGATGAATCCCAGCAGTGTCCAGACATATGGGGGTGGGTGCACAGGACTCCCAGCAGTGGACAGAGTCATGGGGGTGGGTGCAGAGGACTCCCAGCAGTGGCCTGCAATATGAGGTGTGGGTGTAGATGAATACCAGCAGTGTCCAGACATATGGGGGTGGGTGCACAGGACTCCCAGCAGTGGCCTGCAATATGAGGTGTGTGTGCAGATGAATACCAGCAGTGGACAGAGATATGGGGGTGGGTGCAGAGGACTCCCAGCAGTGGCCTGCAATATGAGGTGTGTGTGCAGATGAATACCAGCAGTGTCCAGACATATGGGGGTGGGTGCACAGGACTCCCAGCAGTGGACAGAGACATGGGGGTGGGTGCAGAGGACTCCCAGCAGTGGCCTGCAATATGAGGTGTGTGTGCAGATGAATACCAGCAGTGTCCAGACATATGGGGGTGGGTGCACAGGACTCCCAGAAGTGCCCTTCAATATGAGGTTTGTGTGCAGATGAATACCAGCAGTGTCCAGACATATGGGGGTGGGTGCACAGGACTCCCAGCAGTGGACAGAGACATGGGGGTGGGTGCAGAGGACTCCCAGCAGTGGCCTGCAATATGAGGTGTGTGTGCAGAAGAATACCAGCAGTGTCCAGACATATGGGGGTGGGTGCACAGGACTCCCAGCAGTGGCCTGAAATATGAGGTGTGTGTGCAGATGAATACCAGCAGTGTCCAGACATATGGGGGTGGGTGCACAGGACTCCCAGCAGTGGACAGAGACATGGGGGTGGGTGCAGAGGAATCCCAGCAGTGGCCTGCAATATGAGGTGTGTGTGCAGATAAATACCAGCAGTGTCCAGACATATGGGGGTGGGTGCACAGGACTCCCAGCAGTGGACAGAGACATGGGGGTGGGTGCAGACGACTCCCAGCAGTGGACAGAGACATGGGGGTGGGTGCAGAGGACTCCCAGCAGTGGACAGAGATGTGGGGGGTGGGTGTACATCATTATCAGATGACCACACCTACATGGTGGTATGGACGCATCCCTAACTTTGGACTATGATGATAATACTATAACAACACATCACTGACAGCAGTGTCCCACTCCCAGGAGGATGGATGTATTTCACACACTGCATGACACACCACATGTGGGTGTGAGGACATGCATACCCACCCATGGCGGATGCAGCACAATACACACCCTGATATAATGCCACAAGACTGTATAGTCATGTGACTGCCTATAAAACGAAGATAGCCAAAGGGAACACACACTGTCACGCACATGTCTATTGGCTTCTTGTCTGTTAAAATACAGTACTATTTATCTTTGAATTGACCCATGAGCAAATAATAAAATTATGGTGGCCATGGTTCTTTATCAATTTAAATTCATGTTCACATATTCTCACCTTTTTGATTTACTTGATTTTTTCTGGTCCAGTTATCCAGTTTTTCTTTGAGCAAGGTGGCACCCTATGATGAGAAACGTGGCAGTACTGGTGATAATCTAACCAGTTTCAGCCCGCTAAGGTGTTGCGCACGTGAGGTGCTACCTTGTTCTGCACATATTTTTCTTCACTGATATTCACGGTGTGGGGTGTTTTATCCCTATGATTGAACTGTTTTCTTCACACATTTATATATTTTTTTTAACATAGTGACTGCTACTATGGTTTAGGGTTCTTGCTATTCTCTTTTATAAACTAGTACAGATTCCGGTAAATTGGGAATTCACCCCACAAATTTAGATAATTGGGGGTGGTTGTGAAGAGGCTAATCTGACACCTCTTGATTTCTTTTGTTACACAGTGCTCAAATGATTTCTGTACTTAATAGATTGGGTCCTTTGTTGAAAAACTGTTTTGAGTGGGGGATGACCCAATCTTTTCCCCTATAGCTCCCTGTTGCTTTGTTATGTGAAGTAAGGCGGCTCAGCCGTGAGAGCGTATAATGGTCCTTCAAAATTAATCGGGACCTATTTGTTGCACACTGAGTGGCTAGGACTTAATCCGCTGATCCGTCACCTGGGTTTGGAAATTATCCCTTTTTAAAAAACATTTTTTTTGAAGGGTATAAATATTGAGACTTTTGTTCGCAGAGGTTTCCGTTGTTGTTTTAAGATGGACAGACACTGTTTAGCATTCACAGATGAACAGATAGCTGCCATTCTATCAGGTCCCTCGCTGTTCCCAGATACACCCCTCGCAAATCCAACCACTGCAAGGGAAGAATGGGAGAAGTTGAGTACTCTTAAAAAAAAGCAGGTCATAATAGCCCTTCACGGGGCATTGATGACTGAGTACTTGCGAGCAGGGGCTGCCCCTGCGAGTCTCCTTGGACGAATTGAACCCCGTATTTTTCTGGAGGATAATCAGTTTAGAATTGATTGGAGTTACATCGCAAATAAGTGCACTCGTGATTGGCTAATCTTAATTATTAACACGGCCAAGAGATTAAGCGAGGACCTCTTAAAAGAGATTTTGGAATTAGAAGAGAACATTAAGAGGGACACCACACTTGCTGACACAAAGGAGCAGTTATCCAGAATCCAGGAAGATGTTTCTGATTATAAAATCTATATGATAAACCAGAAAATAAAGGGTTTGAAACATAATTTAGAACGCTTTACCCATGAGTGGGCGTTCCCATATGTGGAAGACAGCTATTACCAGCAGAGAACCGAAGTTAGACCTCGGGGTGGATTTGCCAGGGGAGGGAGACAACCCTCTAAACGATCGCCCTACAATTGGACCTTTGACAACACCTCTTCTGAGGAAGATGAGGTTAGTGGACCAGGTGGGCAGGGTGACAAGAACAATAGGGTTAGATTTAACCAACCCGATCAAACCAATGAAGATCTAGGTTTACTGTTGAGGTCTTTTTTAGGACAAAATCAGAGGGGACACAGAGGGCGGGGAGGTCAGAGGGGCAGAGGTCAGGCCCGACTCAATCAAGATCAAACGTGGCAAGGGTTTTCCCCTCGAATAACAGGGAGTAGAGGACGCAATCAACTTTAAATGACATTGTAGTGAACTTATCCGACCATAATCTATCAGATGATGAAAGATTGGTTTTGAATAAAGGCTTGGGATTTGTGCCCACCCCAGTACATGATAAGTTTAAATGTCGTACTGAGTTCCACGAAACAATGAGGAAGATTAAAATCAAAAAATTCTTTGCCAATAAGATACAGGACCCCCCCCCTTTCTGTTTTCTTCTGATTTACGCTGCCCCTCGGGGTTCTGCCCGCCTTCAGCTGGTTTGGGCCCAGAGGTGGCGGCTTTTGAAAACAAAATTCTTCATGAAATTGATGTCCTTGAGAAAAAGAATGAGAATCATACCTTTAACAATATGAGTAAAAAAGACTGGGCAGCGGTCAAAAGTCTACAGGATAACCCCCTTATAACCATAAAATCTGCGGATAAGGGTGGTGTGATAGTCCTAATGAACACCAGGGACTATGAGGATGAGGTCCTGAGACTTTTGAACAACCGTGAAAACTATCATCCCCTTACACGTGACCCCCGTGGTGAACTTTTGGTACTCATTAGGACTATGGTGTCCACGGCAAAAGAAAAGAAATGGATTACTGCGAAGGAGGCTGAATTTCTTGTGAATGCCAAGTCTAGGACACCGGCATTCTATATACTTCCAAAAATTCACAAGGCCGCAAAGCCACCGCCTGGCCGCCCGATAGTATCGGGAATACAATCAGTCCTTGAGCCCTTGTCGCAGTTTGCGGATTTTTTCTTAAGAGAATCAGTCATCAAACAAGCCTCCTTTGTGCAAGATACCAGAGACATTCTAAATGTATTAGAAACTGTGAGTTTTGATACACAGTCTGAATTTTTAGTGACGATCGACATTGAGTCATTATATACCTGTATCCCCCAGGACGCGACGCTGGTGGCAGCAGCTCGCGCTCTGGAGGAACAGGAGTGGTTTTACGATACACCACAGTCGTTCGTCCTGCAATGTATTGAGATCGCATTAACCAGGAACTATTTCTGTTATAAGAATGATTTGTTCCTGCAAGTCTCTGGTACTTCAATGGGCGCAACTTTTGCGCCCAGTCTGGCCTGCATTTATGTAGGCCAGTTTGAAGAACATCACATTTACCATCACGCCAATCCCTTCCAGAGGAATATTTCCCTCTGGAAGCGATATATTGACGATGTGTTATGCATCTGGGCAGGCACCGAGGAGGATTTGCTGCTCTTTCTGAATCGGCTAAATACACTAGATCCGAGCCTCAGATTTACTTTGACTTATGGTCGCCAGTCTGCAACTTACCTGGATCTTGACATCCGGGCGGAACAGGGGCAATTGAGAACGATGGTACACCAAAAAACCACCGATAGGAACTCTTTATCATTGTTCAACTCTTTTCATCCCCGGGCCCTCAAAGATAATCTGCTAGTGGGTCAATTCCTCCGTTACAGGAGAAATTGCTCGTCCACGGCGGATTTTATGCAACAGTCTGAGGACTTGTGCGATTGATTGATTCAAAGACAGTACCCTAGAAAGGTGGTAAAAAATGCAAGAAAAAGAGCCTTGAATACACCATGTAGTGCTCTATTGGAGATGACTCAAAAGCCTAAAAGCGACTGCTTGCCAGTCGTTATGACATTTGATCCATTAGCAAGCAGACTTAGACAACTTATGCGCAAGAACTGGGATTTACTGTCTACAGCAGAGTTTAAGATGCCATCTCCCAGGTTTGCATTTAAAAGAGCAGGCAACCTGAAGGATAAACTAGTGCATTCTCGAGTGAGAGTAGAGAAAAATGCATCTGGTTTACCGGCGGGTCATTATCCATGTGGGTCATGCTCTGTATGTGGCTTAACTTCCAAATGTGACAGAGTGACTCTACTGGACGGTAGAACATGGTATCTAACTCAGTTCACCAATTGCAACACAACGAACGTGATTTATCGCATCACGTGTGGGTGTGATTTGCATTATATTGGTCTGACTTCAAGGAAGGTCAAGATAAGAATTCAGGAACATTTAAGTACCATTAGAATGGGGAAATTGACCACTAAATTTGTGCAGCATTGTGTTATTGAGAAACATGACTCTAGATCGCTAACTTGGATTGTTTTAGAAAAAGTTAAGGGTGATGCCTCAAATATGGATACATTGTTAATGACTAAGGAAGCTCGTTGGATTTTTTCTGAGAGGGCTGACAAAATTGGATTGAACGATGGGACAGAATGGAACAGAATTTCCCTGTGAGGGTGAGGCTGGTGACTGTCTCTTTGTGTCAGCATGCCCTCCATATGTGCTTCAAAATAAGTTTGGCTGTGCCCAGCGAATTTTGGTCGCAAGGCTGTAACTATAGTCCCCTTTCTTTGGGTTCATGTTCTCTGAATCTCTTTACCAATTAAAAATCAGGGGTCACATAAAGAAAAAAATTGTACTAGAAAAAACTCTATCAATAAAAATAGGTCTGAAAGAATTGTGTCCATACTTTTAACGTGGTACTTAGGGTGTCCCTGTTTTCAATTCCCTCTATGAATTAATATCTGAGGATTACATGATGAGAGAATTTGTAACAAGCATGCTTAAAATAAGAAATAGCGAAAAATCATGCTCATACTAGTATTTGGGTACATTTTGAGAAATTCCCGAATGATTGGGTTGCTAGCTGTTGAGAATTGGAAAGGCATCATCACACTGAGTTTTAGAAATACGGCATCTTCTTTTGTCCCCGACTAAGTTTATAGACATGGACGCGCGTGTATAACGTTTGAGATCGGGGCGAGTATTGTTATGATCTAAATAAAGTTGGGTGTATATCAGTATAGGTAGTGACATTGCCCGGCTGATGTTTATGTATGAGATACATGTTGGTATTTAAGAACTCTTTATACCTGGTTATTTAATGGAAGAAAATTGAATATTTGTCCATTCTAAGATGGCGCCAATTTTTATGTGACGTATCACGTGACCTTACTGAAACTAACGGAAGTCACGGGTTAAGTGACGGGTTTATCAGTTGGCCGCGCAAAAGCTCCCGTAGCGGCTGAGACGAAGCTCGGGACGCAACTATTATGCGGTGAGATGTATGAGTGAGGGAGTGATATTGCCATGAGTACATTTACTTTTCTGAGTTAAAGGGATGTATGCTTATGTGGGAGTTATGGGCTTCGGTCCTATGTAGAACCCCACTGCACGTCACTTCGTGATAAGATGCTTCTGCATGATGCCAGATAGCGAAACCAGCCTGTTTACATTCCTAGATGAGGGAAGGGATAAAGTTGAAAGCAGTCTAAATATCCTTTAGTCTGTATAATTGATGAATTTAGGTGATATGTTAGACGTTCTCTGGACCATATTTGGTGAAAGATTGATTTCTGATCTAAGGCGTTTATAAAATTTCTTTACAGAATGCCCAAAGTGTAAGAGGGCTTGCGAAATACAGGATCACTGCAACATTTACAGTACCTGTTTTGACACGCTGTCGAGCTGGTATGAGAAACCTTGGCTGACAACGGGTAATGATAACCCTTGTGTTTTTATACTTATGATTGGAACAATAAGGATTATGTGAGATTCTGTTCTGGCACTCAGTGTGTAACGGCAAGAACCCTCTTTCTTCTTTTATGTTTTGCAGTCACAAATAGTTCAGTGCAAATGTGCTGACAAGGTGAATGAAGTCCTGTTGCCCTGAAGAAATTGCCGTAAGAGTAAGGCAATGAAACATGTCGGCTTATTGGCTTCTTGTCTGTTAAAATACAGTACTTTTTATCTTTGAATTGACCCATGAGCAAAGAATAAAATTATGGTGGCCATGGTTCTTTATCAATTTTAATTCAGGACTATGGTGTGTGATGTTCACATATTCTCACCTTTTTGATTTACTTGATTTTTTCTGGTCCAGTTATCCAGTTTTTCTTTGAGCAAGGTGGCAACCTATGATGAGAAACGTGGCAGTACTGGTGATGATCTAACCAGTTTCAGCCCGCTAAAGTGTTGAGAACGTGAGGTGCTACCTTGTTCTGCACATATTTTTCTTCACTGATATTCACGGTGTGGGGTGTTTTATCCCTATGATTGAACTGTTTTCTTCATACATTTATATATTTTTTTTAACATAGTGACTGCTACTATGGTTTAGGGTTCTTGCTATTCTCTTTTATAAACTAGTACAGATTCCGGTAAATTGGGAATCCACCCCACAAATTTCGATAATTGGGGGTGGTTGTGAAGAGGCTAATCTGACACCTCTCGATTCCTTTTGTTACACAGTGCTCAAATTATTTCTGTACCTAATAGATTGGGTCCTTTGTTGAAAAACTGTTTTGAGTGGGGGATGACCCAATCTTTTCCCCTGTAGCTCCCTGTTGCTTTGTTATAAAATGAAGATAGCCAAAGGGAACACACACTGTCACGCACATCCCAGGACTGATAGGAATGTCCAGGTGCTGGTCCAGCCACCAAGATGTTGTCTCTCATGGAAGGAATAGGGTGGAATTCCCCTAGATACAATGCCCACAATTGTCAGTCAGGTGCCCAAATACCCTGCATAACAAGTTCCATTTGTGTGGTAGGCCGTGATTACACACATGCATAGTGCTGAAAAGGGTGAATTTGTCCATGAAGGCATTTCGACATACTCAAAACACAAGTACAGTGACTAGCAAGGATGGCACAGACGATTCAGCAGGAGACATCGGTGAGCAGGCATAGCCATTGTTGAAGGGATCCATCACCAACAAAGGAAATGTTGACACAGGTCAGCACAACAATTGTGCAACTGTTTGCAGGGAAGATGTCAGGTGCCACAGAGGAAGGAACACTCCTTGGGACAATGTCTCTAAGCAAAATTAACACACACTACCAATGATTCTTTGCAGAGACATTGTGATGGCACACAGATACCATGGTCCACCTCATGACCATCATACAAAAACATTTCTCAGAACCCTAACACATTACCAGAACACCAACTCCAGGAGCCTCAGCACCAACATCAAGTACCTGAAATGCAATAGTGTTGAAAGTAAAAATAAAGGCTTTATTCAGCACAAAAAAAAACAACGAAAAATAGACTATGAACAGAGGCCAATGGCCAGTCCATATTTCAAGTCCAAGGGGGGACGTAGGGGACCGCGTCTAACCCTAGCTTGCCTGAACAAAGTAACCTCAAGGTTTGTCAACCGGGGGGGGGGCATCATCTGTGGCAGTACCAGGCACCGCAGGGACAGGAGGGGGAAGGGTAGGTGTTGCAGGTGCAGGGGGGGGGCAGCGCCGAAGGTGGAGGTGAGCTCGGCGCTGCACACCGCTGCCAGTACCTCCACCCGAACCCCTGCACCTGAGGATTCCCCAGGGTCAACAGAGGGTGTGGTGGGTGAGGGATGGGGTGCAGCGCTCTTGGGGGAGGGGGTCGACATGGTGGGAGACTCAACTCCCGTGCCTGGGGACTTCCTCACCCGTTTGTGGGGTGGTCGCTCAGTGGGGGAGAGGTCCAGCTCACCCATAAAGATATTCTTGGGTGAGAGTTTGGCAGGGGAGCCAAGGGGAGTGGTTTTGGAGGAACAGGTTTGTGAGGACTGCGGACTGCGACTGTGGCTGTGTGTATGCCATCTGTCCCCAGACCCTGTTGGTGTGCCTACATCCCCCTGAGTGTGCGTGCCATGAGGTGTGCGCTTTGCCTTACTTGGGGGTGTGCTGGCTGTGTCTGGTGGGGTGCGTGCCCGTGACTGTCTGTGTGTGCATTGGACAGGCATGCGAGAGGGAAGTGTGGATGGGTCTGGGGTAGGGGGGGACGGAGCGCTGCAGGAGACTAACTGCTGCCATCAGGGAAGAGTCCATGGACCGCAGAATCCTGCGTTGGTCAGACATCGTTGCTGACATGCCCTCCATGAACGACACCATCTGTGTGAGCAGTTTAGTGTGTCCATGGTGACATTCAGCACCGATGCCTGCCCAACCTGCAACTGCCGCAGTATGTCCACAGACTCTTCACTGAGGGCAGCAGGGGTGACAGGGGCAGGGGGTGCGGTGCCTGGTCCGAAGGAGACATGTTGGGCCTCTGCACGGACAAAAGGGACGGGAGCAACTGGGAGGGTGGAGATGGTAACGGAGGAGGCGGGGACAGATGTGGGGATGCTGCCAGGTGGTGTTGCAGCCTCCGCCTCCTCCAGGAGGTCAGCGTCGGACCCGTTGGCGTCATAGCTGGTATCGTGTCCAGACAGGTCTTCTGACTGACTCCCCTCGCCCTCCGTGCCACTGGCTCCTCCTGACTCTACAGCACTGGTGGCACTGTCGCTGGGTCCCTCCTCCAGGTCCGTGCAGGTGTCTCCCTCCATTGCGGATGATGATGCTGTGGGCAAGGAGAAGAAACCGAAAAGCATCAGTCACCTGTATACATCTGACACATGAGCACAAAAACAATTGGTCACGGTGCATATCAGGCAATGCATCATGAGTAACAGCTAGATTACTCCGCACATATGTAAGCCCTGTACTGCCCAGTTGGTAGACCCCTATGCCACTTGGACACAAGGAAAAAAAGAACACACCAGGCCACTACTTGAATGAGAAATACACTGAGAAGCTAGTGTCTGTGAACCGGTGAGCACAGCAATACAATGAAGTCATGCCACCTCTTGTTTACCCTGAAAGAAACAGTAGTGGTGCACCCAACGTAAACTGACACACCTCAATACTCAAGGTGTCACCACACTCAGAGACCTGTAAGTACTTTGGAACACAAAACGAAAAAATGTTGGTACCTTGGGACTCACAATACTTTACACAATCGACATGTTTTGAATGTGCCAATTCGCCATTTCGTGAAAAGAACACTCATGTGCCTGCATGAAATATGTCTCACAAGGCAGTGCACACAAAACTACATTTACACTGTCATTGAAGAAGCTGGCACCTTTTGTAAGAAGCCACCGTTAGAAATGAATGGTGTTGCAGAAAGTACATATATATGGGCCCACGGAGGTCTTGATGTCTTGAGACTTGTTAGTTTGTATCACCAACAACAAAGGAGTCTCACAAAATCAAGACCACTGTGGGAACATGTATATGGAGAATCTGCAACACTATTTAATTATAACAGTGGCTTCTTTGCAAAGGTGCCAGTGTGTTCCATGAAAGTGGAAATGTCGTTTGGTGTGCACATCCTTGGGAGACATCTTTCATGCAGGCACATCAGTGTTCTCAACACAAATCAGCAAATTACCACATTTAAAACATGAAGAACTGTTGACAAGTGCTGTGAGTGCCAAGGTACAAATTTTTAAGAGTAACAACTTGAATTATGTCAGTTGTCACATGGCCATCCATCACCTGATTACACAGTTGGCTACACATATGACCTACTGCCTGTCATCTGGAGTGGCACCAATGTCCACACCCAGGACAATGCATAAGCTACCGGGCCTGCAATTGGGATGTTAAAAAGCATAGCTGTACTGTGGAGACACCCTCATGGTGAGGCCAGAATGTCCACACAGATGTCAGCACACAAAGTCCAAACTGCGTTGCATCTGAAACACACACAGGTGCCAAAAATGTATGAGCAGGAATCATGTTTTTGAAATAATGACACAGGCTGCAAAGCACGAACATTAAGCACTGGCCAGCATCACAGGGGCACTGCACGGTGATTCTGTGTACAGCCAATTCTCCCACACAGGTCTGACCTGGCAAGGAAAAATCAGGGGTGCCAATGTAGGCCTCTCCCGCACAACCACCCATACCTGAGTCAATGTGATTGATACAGATCAAGAAGTGACACCTCTTATTCAGGGTAACAAAAACTGTGCAGCAAAAATTGCTAGATTTACACAACATCACCTCCTGGGGCTGGCAAAACATATTTGTGACAAACAACCAGCAACACATTTTTGTGAATAGCCACACAGGCACTGCCCAGTGTGAGTATGCACAAGCAAAATGGTGTATCCCTGTCCAGTGGACACATGTAGCACACATTAGAAAAATACAAACTAGGCCAGGGACCAATGCCACAGAGGCAGACCTATGCTGAACCCACAGAGAATGTGCACAGTGTTGGATGACACACATGATTAGGAGGCCAGGGTGTCTCAGGGGACTGTAGTGGTCACACTGCTCCGTGTTCCTGGAATGAGCTGACTGTACCATGAGCAAGCGTCATGGCAATATGCATATCTCACACTCATGCACATCATGTCTGAGGCCACAACATTGGTCATGCATGCTGCAAGGGTGTTCAGTTGAAACCTCACACTCCTATGTTGAGAATCATCATCAGTGCCAACAAATATGGACCCCCAACATAGTGAACAGGTCATGGCACAGGCAAGGTACCAACACAAGTCACAGACCACCCTCCCACATGATGCAGAAAGCAATGTGCACTTAGATTTACTGGAACCTTAGATCACCATGTGCAAATGTGATTACACACAGACCAGGGGACACATGTCAAGGAGGGGAAGGGATGAAAAAGAGCACCAGGTGACATTGGGGAACAGAAAATGCACTGCACATATAAACTCTGGGAGTGTATCCAGGTTACAGAGCACTTCCAAAAGCTGGTGACACATAACACAACAAACAGCCATGTACCTACCCCCTTGTTGCTGCAGTCTCTCCTGTAACTGCCTATCGAGGTCAGGGAATACCACCGCCAGGACACGGCTCATGTGGGGGTCAGGCGTCGGCGCCCGCCGTGGGGGCGAGGCGTGTCGATCCCCAGCTGGACCAGGGCGATCCGCCGGGTCCAGCACCGGATGTCCTGCCACCTTTTGCTGAGCTGTGGCAGGCTCCGACTACGCTACCCCGCAGATCTCACGGCCCTGACGATGTCTCTCCAGATCTCCCCCTTCTCGTTGGCAGTTACCTGTCAGGATGACAAAGTGACACAACATCAATACACCTGCTCCATGTCCCAGAAGCACACATTTGAACATCTTTTAAATGTTGAACAGGGCATAGGATGCTGACAGGAATTGCATCATTCACAATAACAAATTGGCCTCTGTGCAAGCCCCAATGCACTACATGGCATTGAAAGTCAACATGTGGCATGAGGGTTGCGACACACTCACTGATCATGGCACACACTGTGCAGCACATGCAACAGCAGGCTGATGGCCAGCACGTGTCAAGCAGTCACATGTCCCACTCCACTGACGCACCCTCAGCAGACTAGACAGACACACCCAGGCACAGATCACTCGCCTGTCATTGACAACAGCGGATACAACCCTCACTTGCCAGTGGGGTGTCACAGGTGTCGTGCTAGCTCTGCAAGTCAGACACACAGCACAGCTTACTTGTCACATCAGATGGGTAGATCTGTTGCCTCCTCCATGCAGCTGTGGTGCAACACTTCACATAGACACTCACCCACATGACAAGGAACATTCACACACATCAATGTCCATGAGGTCGTAGGCATCATTTGGACACTCTCACCACAGGTCCACTCAACTCATACACATCTGTGGGTACAGTCACCTGTCACACCGGGGGGACCACTGAATCACCTCAGGAAAATAGGAAAAAAAGCCACCAAGGATTTGCCAGGCTGAATGTGTCATGCACTATGCAGTGAAAGTCACAGTAAGCACAATGCAAGTGAGGAGTGCACACAGGAACTACATCATGCTCTGCATGAGAGACATCAGCATGTCCCCCCCCTGGGACCCACTCTAAACAACATTGCATGTCTGTCCCACCTGGACACAATATTGACAGTCACACAACAGGTGCATAGGCAAAGGTAGTGGAGTCAGCACTCACCTGCTCCCCTGGTCTCCCATACAGCTTGGTGTACTGTGGGAGGAGGCAGGCCAGCAACGCCTCATTCTCCTCCAGGGTGAATGGCTGGGCCCTCTCCACAGTACGTGACATGGTCCAGAGGAAGCAGAAACAGCAGAAGTGTGGTCGACTGGAAAGTTGTGCAGGCAAGTGCCCTCTCATGGGTTCTGGCTGCCTTATATCTGTCTTGCTGAGGGGCATTCATTTTGAGGAGTACATAGTGATTGGTCAGACACATTTGCATCGTACGTTTACTCCAATCCCTTTAAACATACACCTATCACACGCATTCGCATCGTTCAAATTTTGAGCATCATGTCAAGTCAACAACCACTTTGCAACATTGTATTTTGTGGCCAACTGACTGTTCCAGGACACCTGATGGACACATTTCAACTGAAAACTCAGTATCCATGACAACCAGCATGCATTTAGGGCCTAATACTTGTCCCTTATGTGTCCCCTATGTAATTTTGAAATCCACACACAGGTACGGTGCGTTTCACACGTACCCCTATGGCACAAGTACAATGGTGAAACAAAGTGTACACATGCGATGATTGCGGGTGTACGGTGCGTTTCACATGTACCCCTATGGCACAAGTACAATAGTGAAACGAAGCGTACACATGCAATGATTGCGGGTGTACGGTGCGTTTCACACATACCCCTACGGCACAAGTACAATGGTGAAACGAAGCATACACACGCGATGATTGCGGGTGTATGGTGCGTTTCACACGTACCCCTACGGCACAAGTACAATAGTGAAGCAAAGCGTACGCACGCGTTGATTGCGGGTGTACAGTGCGTTTCACACATACCCCTACGGTACAAGTACAATAGTGAAACGAAGCGTACACACGCGATGATTGCGGGTGTACGGTGCGTTTCACAAGTACCCTTATGGCACAAGTACAATAGTGAAACAAAGCGTACACACGGGATGATTGCGGGTGTACGGTGCGTTTGACACGTACCCCTACGGCACAAGTCCAGTAGTGAAACGAAGCATACACACGCGATGATTGCGGGTGTACGGTGCATTTCATACGCTTACAATGGTAATACAGGCGTACACATGCCAGGAATGGAGGGCTACGAGTCGCACAAGGATGTCCATCAAGTACTTGTCATTGCATACTTTCATGTGCAGGCCCTATGTGTGTCAACTAGTGATATTGCACATGTCATCTCATCTAGTTACACAATTGATGTGTGATGACCTGTGTACACATGTCATGTGTGATGGGGCACTATGTGGCACACATCACCTTGCCACTTGCCACATGTGTGTCTGTAGTCCAACTGTGTCACGCACAGCAGCAGTGGGATGGCACAGTCATCACCACCCGCACCTGTCTCCTGATGCCAGGGACAGGGACACTCTCTCAACTGACATGTCACGATCAGCGTGCCCCTACGTGACTATGTCAGGTGTGTCATGTGTTCCCATGAGCTTGCTGTTAGTGTTCCATCAACTGCATCTGCTGTTGGTGCATCCAACATGGGTCTGTGTGGAGATGGGCATGGCACACATCTACGCACACCATGCCACATGTGGATTCCCACGGCTGTAGGGTCTGTGTGCATCGGACATCATATTTTCCCAGGCATACATGTCTGCGTCTCCTGAATGGCTGTGTTTAATTGTTGTCACGTATACCCCTTCATCGCAATGTGTGTCATATATACATTTGACATTTCATGTGACCTGTGCGTGTGCCTTGCAGTACACTGTCTGGATGAGATGACATCCTTCCAATGCAGCTATGTGGATGTGTGTCACTCCGGTGATATCTCTGGCTGTTCACTCAGCATTGCCCCCAGCTCATTTCAGGGCATGTCATGTAGGCTTGACAATCAACAGGTGTATCTGGTTTTTCGTAGGAATGCCAGCAAGCTGGCATATGTGTCCTGGATGTATTTCACACACCAGACTCCATAGTTACCTGATGTGTAGTAGCAGTTTAGCATGTGCTATGTTCACTGACATTGATGTTGGCAGACTCTCAATCTTCATGATTCCTAACAATGTCTTGCAGGGCATCGCCTGTCCCAAGAACAATGCCAGACTTGGCTGCCATGAGGGAACGTGCCTGCATCCGACGTTACAGATTCACTCAACAGTTGATTGAGGACTTGACCGACAGGTTCGCACCACACCTCCAACCGCGACACAGGTATCCTACTGCGCTGACCCCAAAGATGAAGGTGATGGCAGCCCTAAATTTTTTTGCCACAGGTACGTTTCAATTGACCATAGCTGATGTTGGTGGGATGTCAGAGACAATGTTCAGCCGTGTCCTGCGATATGTTTTGGCAGCCATGTTGGAGCACATTGATGAATTCATCAAATTTCCTACTCCTGAGGAGTTGACAGATGTGAAGGGTGATTTCTATGCCCTTAGAGGGATGTCCCATGTCATTGGGTCCATTGATGGGACACATGTGGCTTTGGTACCACCACAGGCACAGGAGCAAGCCTATCGCAACCGTAAACATTACCACTCAATTAATGCCCTTGTGGTGTGTCTTGCTAACATGCTGATTTCCCATGTCTGTGCACGTTTTCCAGGATCAGCACACAATGCCTACATCATTAGGCGTAGGAGGGTGCTACAAATGATGCTGCGGCTGCACAACGAACGAGCATGTCTTGTTGGTGGGTATACTCTGTTGATCCTGTGTGTTGCGGTATCTTTGGCTCTTACGGCATCTCCTGACCCACTTATTTACATGATGTTTTCATGTAGGGGACTCTGGATATCCCAACATGCCATGGCTAATGACACCTCTCCGCAACCCAAGAACAGCTGCAGATCACAGGTACAACAATGCACACTGACAGACCAGGCGAGTGATTGAGAGGACGTTTGGCCTCCTGAAGAGCCGATTCCGGTGCCTTGACAAGACAGGTGGGTCCCTCCCATATGCACCGGAGAAGGTGTGCAAAATCTTCATTGTGTGCTGCATGCTGCACAACATGGCCGTTGAGAAGGCAGTACCACTCATCCTTGATCCTGATGAGCAGCAACACCCACCCGTGGAGGATCCAGGGCTTGGTCACGAGGCAAGTGATGAGGAGGAGGATGATATCCGGAGTCAGCTCATACGCAACTTCTTCTCATAATGGTGAGTCACTGGGTATGAGTGTGCAAGCTTGTAGCATTGAGTGGCATGTGTTGTGTCCAGCTGACTGAATGCAAAGTGACTTTGATGTGTGTACTGATGTGTCACTCGAGTGATGATGTCATGCCACACAGTTTTGCGGAGAGACTTTCTTAGAAATTTGCATGTGTCCAACATTGTTCATGTTTCGTAACTGACCATGTGTGCTGCGAGATTTGTTTTAGGTGACTTCTTGTGTGTCTGTCATTCCCAGGTTTTTGTGCCTGTTGTCTGCTCGTGTCATCTTTGTCCTCCTGCTATTCCTCATGAGGATTGCAACGTGTGCTGAATCAGCGTTCCATGCACGGACATGTGGAGCTGTCAGTTTGGGTAAGGATTGCAGCAAGGCTTTTTGGTGGTGGTACGGGTTGGGAATGTGTGGGGACTGCTTCTGTGCATGTTGTGGTACCATGCATACATGTCTTCTCACCATGGAGCATATAACATGTAGCATCACTCCCATGACATGATAGTCACCCTTCTTGACAGTCATCTGTAGTGGAGTGTGGAGTCTGATGAAGGCATCAATGTGCGTAAACCTTGCCTCTGAAACATTGCTGATGCTACGGGTGGACATAGTGTGGGACATCACAACAACTGGCTCTATGGTGATTTGCAGCATCTCTGTGTGCAGTAGGATGTGTTTGGCTCATCCCCTTAACTTGTGTGCCAGTTCATTGGGATTTACAACATCCGTGTTGTGAAGGGGGGGTCCAGCGTATGTCCCACATGTTCTGTCAAGTGACCTGTGAGTCTGTTTGTGTGGATGCATTTCCCTTTGTGTGAGTTTGTGCAATAAAGGTGTCCTGCACAATCCAAAGTGCCTCATCTCTGTCACTGCAGATCTCTTGCCAGTTTGCATGTGTCATCTATGGCATAATTGTCAAAGATTGAGCATATGAGTGTATGTGTACTTCGGCAACATGCATGCATTTCTTTATGGCTAATAATCTCTATTGTGCATGAAGTACCTGGTTGTGTATGTATTTGTGCAGGTTGCTCCCCACAACGGGACGTCAACGCCTGCTGACGGTGTGTCTCCTGTGCGCAGCTCCGCATTTTGTTGCCTGATCCTATGGCTGTCATTTTTGTTGATTCTTCATACATTTTCCTCGGAGTGACCCATGAGTAACCTGACACTCCTTCCTTTACATACACCTGTTGCACTGTGCCTTTCTGATCTCCTTGTCTTTGTGTGCTACTTTTTGCCTAGTTGCTCACCCCTTCTGCCTGCTGCTGCCTCACCTGCGGCACCGCCCCACCGAGTGCCCTGATTCGGCAACCCACACGCCTTAAAAATGCTCCTCCCTTCCACCTCCACCCATTCTAAATGCAGCCAGCAGCTTGTCTGTGCCACTGTTGCACCAATGCCGTGCCAAAGGCAGGACTGTCTGCGCCTGCAACGTGCACAGTGCACGACCCTCTGGTCCTTGCATGACCCACGTCACACAACAGGCTCATGCTGCAGCCACCCTCCAAGCAATGTCCTCCAGACAATCAAACGCCTGCTATCAGGCAACCCATAAGTGCACACACGACACCTTTGCATGCTGAGTGTGCAACTCCAACTGCCTACACAGCGCTGCCCCGCCTACCAGACCCTGTCAGAACAACCAGGTCAGGTGCCTTCTACTCCACACCCGCTCAGTCCACAACCACGCCATTGGACTCTGTTACCTCCTCAACACAACAGCCCCACACATCATCTTCATGACAGTAACCTGGTCAAAAGCATCCTCAGCCCACAACTTCTTCATTGCCATCTCAGACGGATACAAGATCACCTGCAGGGACGGCAACAACAATCCCGGAGGATGAATTGCAATTTATTCCCAAGTACACCCTCAGAGTCAGAAATCCGATTTTGCTCCAACCACCTGGCAACCCTCAGAGTAACACTCATCTACAGATCTCCAGGCCTACATCCACAAATCCGCAAAGCCATCAACACGTACATCTGCACGCACGCCCTCACTTCCACAGGCTACATGTGGCTGGGGGCCAGTAACTTCTTGCTGGAGGAGAACCACATCACCATCCAACATTGGTCCATCAACATTTGCATCCACGTCTCCGACAAGTAACACACTGCCCCACACCCCGCTACCGATCCCCCAAAGATGCTTGATGTAAATCACCACAGACAAGCTGTGTGGGACACTCGAACCAACACCACTGCCACACCCTGCAACCTCACACACTGGATCAGCTACTGATCCAACAATCTTGCCACATTGACGGACTTTCCTGTGAAGCACAACAACAGTTAAGACACCTGGGACAAGGCAGACCTACTGGACTCATACAGATCTAGCCGGACTCTTGTGCAAACCTTGCAACACAAAGTACCTTCATTTACCTTACAGCCCTGGAAAACGCCACACACAGCCATCACCATATCATCAGCAAGGACAAGTGGAGATCCTTCAGATAGGGCAGAGGCACCAAAACACACGACATCAAGGAGCTCATCAGCATTGTGAGTGAACTGACAGCCGATCTCCATCCAAAAGACACCACACCCTTGCAAGGCAGATCACATCCCTTGCAACTTTCTACCACTGCATGGCCATACGCGACAGCCTTGGCACACAGAGGCAGACAGCACTATTATCCGCAGGACAAACCCCCCTCAGGTTCTGGACTCCTGTCAGCAACAAATACACCACCTGGCTCATGTGCACCATCCACTCTGGCTCTCCATCAGGCCCCTTCCCACACAACATCTCAACCACATCATTCCCCATCCTTGAAGCCCACGTCCAGGGCGTCATGAATGTCTCCTTTGAGTTTGCCACATTCCATGGGAGCTGGAGGCATGCAGAGACCCAGGCCCTTCTTCAGCAACGGACGGCAGTACCGCAGGATCTCCTGGAACATCACCCTGCTTCCCTACCCAGCAAATGTCATCAGGAAGACACTCAACGAGCAACTGACAAACTTCCTCCACGCATACAGCTCCAGGCAACCGGCACCAGAACATCTTCCACAGTAATCACACCACTGCAACCGTCATCATTGCCACCACCAACGACAACTTAGCCCTGCTTAACAATGGTGAGACCACCCCCTTAACCTCTCAACAGCCTTCTACACCATGTGCTACCACACTGTCAGCTCACACATCTCCAACACTGGTATCCAGAGGAGGGCCCAGGATTAAATCAACAAGTAGCTCACCAGCAAGGCCCAGGGAGTCGGCCTCCACCCTGCAGCATGTAGTACACTGGGGTCATGTGGCCCATGCCCCAGGGCTAATCTCTCCGCGTGACAATCTTCAATGTCTCCATGACCCCCCTCTCCACCATCACATGCGCACACGACCTCATCATCATCTCGTATGCCATTGACACCCAGCTTCTCCTCAACCTCACCAAAGACCCAGCCATTGCCAGATCCAACCTTCAAGAAGGCATGAGATCCGTTGACGAATGGCTGACCATCAGCCACCAGAGGCTGGACTTGGACAGGACTGAGGTCATCATCTGAGGATTGTCCCCTTACGGCTGGGTCAACTCCTTGTGTCCCACCGGCCTGGGCACCACACCAGCACCTAGTGGCCACGCACGCAAGCTGGTGTTCATCATGGACTCATCGCTCACAATTACCATGCAACTCAACACCATCTGTTATGTTATGTTATGTTAAAATTGTATTTCTATAGCGCACGGCTACTCCAGAGGAGTGTCCCGGCGCTTTATCGGGGCAGCTCAATAAAAAACATAACATCATAAAACAGACAGCGAACAGGAGAAAAAGAAACATCCTAAAGGTTAAAAAGCCAAGTCTTAAGGCTCTTCCTAAACAGAAGGAGATTAGAGGAAGACCGTAGGTCCAAAGGCAAGGAGTTCCATAACTGAGGGGCCCTCAAACTAAAAGAGCGTCCCCCAGTGCGAGCCTTCCTCACTCGAGGAACCACAGCCAAAAACAAAGATTCCGACCGCAGTGATCTAACTGGGCGGTAGAAAGCCAATCTCCGTTGTAGGTACTTTGCTCCGGCGCCAAATAGCGCTTTATGCGCCAAGGTCAGTGCTTTAAACATAATCCGCTTCCGGATGGGCAACCAATGAAGCGATCGCACCAGACCCGAGGCTCTCGCTCGCCTATGGAGACCAAAAATAGCACGGGCCGCGGAGTTCTGCACAACCTGCCGCCGCTGAACAAGATAGTCCGGAAGACCTACATAGAGGACGTTCGCATAGTCCAGTCTGGAGCCTATTAAGGCTTGCACAGTGATCTTTCTATGCTCTTCTGTTAGCAGAGGCAGGAACTTCCGGAGCATCTTAAGTATGCCAAAGCAGGTGCCCGCCAGGCCAAGAATATGTGATCTCAGCGACAGATTATTATCAACCTTCACTCCCAGATTTTTTGCCACAAGCGATGCCTGGGCAGGGGGACACATATCTATTGGCCACCAGGCCTGCCAATCAGGGTCAAGAGAGCAGCCGAAGAACAGCACCTCTGATTTGTTGGAGTTTGCTTTAAGGCTGTTCCGCTGGAACCAGCTGAAGACCATCTCCAGGCAACCCCGGATGTTCTCTCCATCAAAAGCCTGATCTTTCCCACACGTGAAGAGCAATTGAGTATCATCCGCGTAGGATACGATCTGGGCCCCAAAGGACTCCACCAGTGCCGCCAAAGGTGTCATAAAGATGTTAAACAGAGTCGGGCTCAACACAGAGCCCTGTGGAACACCGACTCCCAGTGGCGGCATCTCGGCGGAGCTCGGGGAGGCCCAGACCGTTTGTACCTCATGCTGCAACACCCTCCGCATGCTGCAAACGATCCACAGATAGATCCACTCCAGGCAAGACAGACCGTCCCCCAGGTCCATGACACCAGCCGGGTCAACTACAGCAATGCCCTCTACGGAGGAACAACAGCAAAACTGCAGGAGAAGTTGTCCACATCCAGGGTGCATCCGCACACCTCATCTTCAACATCCCCTGCCCCAGCCACATCACCGTCCTGCTGAGATAGCTACAATGGCTCACTGTCTGCTGCAGGATCACCTTCAGACTCCTCAACCACACTCAGGAGGCAGTCCACAACCCCAGACCCAAAACCGACCTTGGACGTCTGACATCTCGTGGGCCAACTCAGTGCAGCCCACCTTGCCCTGGCCACCATTAATCACATCCACAGAACAACTGCATGCAGGAGATAGCTCTCCCACCTCGCCAAACAGACCTGGGACTCCCTCCCCGGGCACCTCAACATGACCCATGACCTCTACACCTTCATGATACTCTGCCAAATTGGTCTGTCTGAGCAGTATTGCAAGCCCCCCCTCAGCAGCTTGAGGCCATCACGGGTGAGGATTGGGCTCCATGTCTGTATTTGGTGATACATTGTGACCCATGTGTGTCCTTGACCGGACTCAGATCCAAGTGTATGGGTGGCTGGATTTAGTTCCACACTCAGGCATACTTTGACATATCCCCAGACGTATGTTGTGGACTCATGCTAAATGACTGCAACATAAAATTACAATTATACATTTTTTTATTATAGGTCTGGGGGGTGATTTGTGCACAGAAAAAGGTGCAATACAGGGACCATAGAATCCAAAGTTCACAGGGGGAGATGGGATCCTTGGCATTTGAAGTCATCAGAGTCCAGGCCACAGTGTTTGGCATCATTGGTCAGACTGTGACCAGCAAGTCCATGTGGCAGATGATGTCAGTTAATGAGGTGATGCTGTCGCACATGGAGGCCAGGTGCCACGTCAGGTGACCTGGGAGATGTGGATGGTCTGCTGCCTCTCACGGTCTTTTCCGTGGACGACCCACCTTCCTCCGGGGACCCTCAGATGCAGGCCTTGAAGATGCTTGGGACGCTCCGTCGGACGAATCCTCCTCCTCCTCCCTCCCTGTGGCTGGTGGTGGTCTTCGCCTGGTGGCACAGGGAGGGTTGCCCATGTTGTCGGCGATCCGACGGAGTGAATGGCTTATGTCCCTTTGCACCGCCAGGAGCTCAGCCAGTCTTGCCTCCATCCGTCCTTGGTGTTCTTGTTGACTGGCGTGTTGCTTGGCCTGCTGGTTCTTCATCTCTGTGAGGGTCACCACTGCCTGGCTGAACTCCCTGGTGCATCCATGATGTTGTCTATGTGTGACATACCGGTCCCTTCAGCTGGCTGGTCAGGTTCTCGCCTCCGCCTGCCTCCACTCCCACCACCCCTGCCTACATGAGCCTGGGCTACTGTTGTGGACACATCGGGTCTACGGGACCCCTGAGGGATGGCAGTGGCAGTGTTGTCTGCCTCCTCCTGAGTGCCCGGCGCACCTTGTCCCTCCTGGTCAGACTGGCTCAGGTGTTCACTGCGGGCAGGGCTCCTCGGTGTCTCCTGGGATGTGGCAGGAATGGGGGTGGTGTTTGGCACAGATGTTACTGAACCAGGTGCTGCAGGGGCTTGGACACCAGAGGGTCCAGGTCGGTCGGGGTCATCTGCGGAGTATTGAGAGGCGTTGCTGCCGGTGGGATCAGGTTCCTCCCGAGCCTGGGACTGTGATTCTTCACCCCCATTGTTGGGGGGAGAATTATCACGTTGTCCTGTGTGTGAGAGACAGACAATGTTAATGCTGTTTCATGCAACATCCATGTTTCATACACATCCAAGTTGGCAGTGTTCCTCCAGATAGTTGTATGTGCCTAGCATTCTCCTCAATGTTCACTTGTGGATAGGTATGTTGCGGGGGACAGATTGATATGTTCTCCTGTGTCTTTGACATGTAGATTTTTGGCTTGGATGCTTCTCCGGCTATGTATTGGTGTTGTTGTGTTACATGTCCATTGTGACAGTGGGTATATCCATTGCCTGTCCCGGGGGTCTCTGCTTGTGTAAGGGGTGTGTGTGGCAGGGCCTGCTGGTGGGTGTAGTGTGATTTGGCACTGGGGTTCCCAGGTGATGTAGCTGTCCCCCCATGGAGAATGCTGCCATGACAGTGAGTGTGAGTTCCTGTCCTAGATATCTGACCTCGTTGTCTTGGTGTTTGTGTTTGCACTGGTCACAGGAGGGCCTTGTGCTGCCTACACCCAGGCCAAGTGTCAGCTATCTTGTCAGTACTTTCCCAATCCCTGTGCATTGCACTTGGTGCATGGGTATTTACCTGGGCCATATGGGATGAGGGCAATTGTGTCTGATTTGGAGTTCAAAAATGCGTTTTGTGACACCCACCCTCCCAGCATACTGGACATCCATTATTGGGTTGGTGCTTCGTGTCGCATGGGACATAGCATGGCCTTGCTTTCTCAATGGGGCATACACATGTTATTGGCATTAGAGTTGTTTTTGACTGTGGTTCTGGCCGGTGAGGGCTTGGGGGTAGTTGCGTGCATTTTGTGTAGTTGGGGTGTGGATGCCATTACCCCCATGTTACGTAAGATGTTTGTGTACTCACCAGGCTCTGAAAGTCCTTGAAGTCCATGTACTCCCACCGGCGGAAGCAGGGCCATCACCTTCTCCTCCCAGGGATGGAAATGTACTGGTCTGCGGGGCCCACCCCCTCCAGTGATGTTGCTCTGGGCGTAGTCGTCATTAATTTTTCGCTTGACCGCCCTCCGCAGATCGTACCACCTGGCTTGGCATTCTGTCCTGGTCCTTATGATGGGTGCAACAGCATTCACCCTATCAACGATCCTCTGCCACAGGCTATGCTGGTCTGTCTGACCAATGTTCCAAACAGCTGTGGCTTGACTCTGATGACTTTATTGACAAGGATCTCCAGCTCCTCCCTTGTGAACTTTGGATTTTTGTCTGTGGGCATGGTGTGGGTGAGGGTGTGGATGGTTGTTGGTGTGTGGGTCTGAATGTGAAGGTGTGGGTCTGAATGTGAAGAGGGGGTATGTGTGAAGGAGGTTGTGTGAAGGTGTATATATATGTTAAGGTGGATGGGTGCAGCTGTTGGTGTGTGCTCTCTAGCTGCAGTGAGTCTGTTGCAAAGGCTCATGGTTTGTGTGTGTGGGCCCCTTTTATTGGTCCATTTGTGGGTGGGCCTCAGTTTGAATTTTTGGTGGGTGTGTTATAAGGGGTGGTTGTGAGTTTGCCCCTCTGTTTGCCTGTTTGGATGTGGCCAGGTCAGTCATTTCCATGTTTTGTGCACTGTAGACGTGTTTTGTGGTGTTGTGCGAGTTGAATAGACCCTCCTTGTGCTGTTTTACATTGCCTATGTATGGTGCGTATATACGCGATGTTGTTTTGAGGTGCGTACATACGTGATGTTGGGGTACGCACCGTACATACGCGATGATGTTGTCGTTCGGTGTGTACATACACAATGATGTTGTTGTGGGGTGCGTACATACGCGATGTTGGGGTACGCACCGTACATACGCGATGATGTTGTTGTAAGGTGTGTACATACGCGATGTTGTTGTGAGGTGCGTACATATGCATGGGGGGGCCTGTACGACTCGCACCCCGGGAACTACTTTTCCCGGGATACGAGTCGTACAAAGTTTGCTTTGTAGCGGGTAAAGTCATTCCCCGTGTACGGGACTTTTTCCGTACGAATCCTAAATCGGAAAGCCGGTCCGGATCGTACTTGTACGGTCGGACTCTATTTTTAGGCTTCGTACGGAAAAGTGTCCGGGTCCGTCTCGTGCAACTTTTCCCGATCGAATTCGTACGGATCGTACGACTCGCATCCGTAATTTTTCCCGTGCGAATCGTACTTCACGGGTGGGACGGGACTTGTACGATTCGTATGGGAAAAATTACGGATGCGAGTCGTACGGAAAAAAAAATACAGGATCAGAATCGACCCCTATGAGCCTTAGATTCCTCCTCAAATTGCGCTGTGGCAAATTCTCTGTCCGTACTTTCGCGCTGGTTCATAACTACTCTTCCTTCCCTTTCCGTACCTCTAAGCATTCTTGCTTCTTGTGTCCTAAATAAACAGGCTCCTTCCTCTCACCTACTATTATAAACTGCTTTACTTTCAAGACACAATTTCTTACCTTATACAGTCTAATTAGAATTAAATTCCTGACAAAGAATTTGTTCTTCATAGTATGAAGGGCACTTAATTACTATGCGTTCAGTAAAAAGTGTTTTTTCTTCTTCTCACTGGGCGCACTAATTTCACTTGTTTTAATTAGCATTTAGAAATAGTTATTCGAGGGACAATATATTAATTAAGAATTTTTTCATAGATTCAGCTTGCTCACATATTCTATGTTCTGATGATGATCTCCAGTCACTAAGATCGAAACGCAGTCGACCCCCTACAACAAGAACTCCTTGTATTTTATATAGATTGTTTCTGAGGAGTTCCCCTGTATGTTGTCAATGTGATGTATATATTTTAAAGTCACCCTCACTTATCACGTCACGCTTGTTGTCACTTTTTATGTGAATACCTGAACTATTTTTGTTAAAAATAAATAAGATCATTTTTTTTAATTCAATTGTGTCCCTGCGTATACACTTCATTGCTCCCTCCAGCATTAATTGCCTATCCCAAAAATCAGATTGGCTCTTCTCATTTTTGGCGCGAAATTCCTGCATCTTTTTCTAGGACCATTTTGGCCTCATAAGAACCATTGTCTTCTCAAAACACTGATTCACCCGAGGTTCGATTATTGGGGTACCTTTGTTTACCATAGTACATTATATATATATGAACATTGGAATGTGGAGAACTCCATTGAATACAATGGAGTGCTTCTTGCTTTTACGGGCCGGTAAAGGCCCTCAGAGCAACATTCCAATATTGCTTTTGTTCAGAGCTATAGTTCCCTCCAGCATTAATTGCCTATCCCAAAAATCAGATCGACTGTTTTCATTTTTGGCACAGAATTCCTGCATCTTTTTCTAGGACCATTTTGGCCACATAAGAACCATTGTCTTCTCAAAACACTAATATATATTATAACACCGAAAAATAGAAGTCTGGCTATATGGTGGCAGACAACTAGCATAGCACCACCACATGATGAGCCATGGTACTGCATACATTCTTGACTGAAAAGATGAGCCCAAATTGAAATAAGGGCCAGTGGAGAAAGATGACTTTCAGACTGGCTTCCAGCATCCACTGTGCGAATTAATTATTGCATATGTAATGCTTCTTCTTTGTTCTCTTGTTCCTCACAGACTCCCCGTTCTTTGTGCAGTGAGAGCTGCCTTCCTGGGTACCGCAAAGTGCCAATAAAAGAAAAGCCCATTTGCTGCTATTTCTGTACACTGTGTGCAGAAGGAGAGTTTTCAAATAGGACTGGTGAGTGAAACATTCATACTCCAAAGCCTTAAATACATGTCAAATACTAGGGGAAACTCATATTTAAGGATCCGAAGGTGAGTAGTGCCTGAAACATAACACTTCCTAGGAGAGGAAGTAAGGGTGTTTACGTGGTATGTGATCAGCTACTCCCACCAACACCATTCTTTCATCAACATGTACAATACCAAATTACATCTTTCATAGAAGCAGAATAAAGATATCAGAGATCTTTACAAATCCACAGAATCACACTTGGAAATATTACAACTTCACCACCATGCAAGACACAGACTACAAATATACACAGTTTTATGATGATTATTTAATAAAACCATCTGCAATAAGATGTTCAAAGGACATTGACCTTTCACCCACAATCTGTGACATGCTTCATCTCTCTGCTCCCTTCTGATGGGGGGAGTGTGATGTATCAGGGTTGTTGATGTGGTGTGTTTGACCTGAGGGTATGTCCGGACTAACAGGATAATCCTGCACTCAACGACCTACCTTCAATGTCTTATGGAAAGTGTGATAGAAGCTTGTTCTACTCTCTTGTGACATGGCCTACATTATCCTAATTGAATGAGTGTGAGAAGAGGTATTTCACTTCATTATGACATCCCTCCAGCCCTGTAAGACAACAATAAATCTGCTGATCTGAACGCAGTCATAGGACCACACCTTGTGCACTTACTGCGGCTAATATCCTGTAACTGTTACTATCAAGTGAACCATATGGATCTAGGGAGAGCATCCTGTTACTTCTCAGAACAGAGGGCACTGAAGCTTCCTCACAGGAGTCACCTGGCCATTGTTCAAACCATCCTCACAGAAGAGAACATTTGGTATTCTGGCATTCAAAGAGGATTCACATAAATTCCATCCACCTCACCTCATTCCATTAATAATATGGTTCTCAATGCTTGGATCGGCGGAAGTCCAAAGTGGTGATTTCTCAATGAAAAAGACCCAATCAGAATTGTTAAAAAATGATCAGATGCAGACTGAACCCTTAACCCTTGCAGGTCCCTGCCATGGATTGAAGCAGAGTGTATTGATACTCAGACAGACCAATGGAAGAACAGAGTGGAGCCACCAGTGGCGGCTGCTCTCGGAAGCAGCAGTGGGCGGGGAGGGGTAAAGAGAGGGAGGAGATGCAGACTGAACCCTTACCCCACGCAGGTCCCTGCCATGGATTGAAGCAGAGTGTATTGATACTCAGACAGACCAATGGAAGAACAGAGTGGAGCCACCAGTGGCGGCTGCTCTCGGAAGCAGCAGTGGGCGGGGAGGGGCAAAGAGAGGGAGGAGATGCAGACTGAACCCTTATCCCATGCAGGTCCCTGTCATGGATGGACACAGAGTGTAATGATACTCAGAGAGACCAATGGTAGAACAGAGTGGAGCCATAGGCTTTCTATGTATCTATATGGATATAAATGTATATATGGACAGATCGCTAAGAGATCCTTTCAAGAATTATTACAGTGCATTTCTCCCTCTAGGATTTGTCAGAGGCAGTACCCAACACTAAAATCATTCCCTACAAAAGGTCATTTACCATTTCGTGTAACAAAATACCTATCTGCAGGCTTCAGTAATAAGGGATAAAAACCCACCCTCCAACTAGTGCTGATTTTAACATATGCTTTTCACAATCAACCCTAATGTGCTTATCATAACTTTCATAATAAACAGATCAGACCTAAGGCAGCAGAACTAATTTTTCCTGGTGAACTAATCAGGCCTTTAGCGGTTATCAATGGTGTATCGATGTAATTAACTAAGGACAACTGTACTGAGCATAAGGTTCCCCACAAGGCAACCATCTGGAAAAGAGTTATAAATCTGCAAACATATACACAATTAAAGTTGGCAAAGCAGAATATTATCTGTTCTAATAGGGCTTAAGAAGAATTCTCAAAGTGCACATTTTCTGTACTCGTGCCCTGTCAAAGGGGGCAACCAACACCAAAGCCCGTGCCTATTAAAGTGATCTGTGGGATTCCATGTAACAAAAAAAATCTTTAGACTTTAATTCAGAATAATAACAGTCCACCCTCTAAGGCCTCTTGACTTTAAAATATGCTTTTCAATATCAATATGTCAGACCTGTTGCCTTTGTCGTAACTTTAAATAATAAACAATGAGGCATATAGCCTTTATCATTGGCTTGTCACCATAACCAACTTAAGCCCCTTGTATTGAGTGTGAGCTTAGTACAAAGTAACCATCTGGAATACAGTCATAAAAGTCTGTTTTAGTGGAAGCGCACAAACTAAGCCCAATCAAATCCTGCACTTAGGGGGCCCAACATGTGAGTGAAGCCTGGGGCCCGATTCACAAAGGTAAATATAGACCTGAAGTCTAACTTTAGATTAACAGTCGTAGGCCCTCATTTAGGAAAATTGTTGCATCGCTGGGATAAACCAGCGATGCAAAACGTTTCAGTGTGCCCTCCTTGCGACACCATGGATTCTCTTTATTTACTGTCCGGTGCTCATTTCCAAGGATTTACAGACACATCAGGAATCCTGACGTATCTGTAGGTGCAAAAGTGACGCATTGCTGGGGTGTATCCGAAAACAGACACAACTCCAACAATGTGTCCTTTCACATGGGGCAAGCCCCATGTGAAAGGGTCTGCGTCACCCTTACAACTGCTGTGAGGCAGGCATAAGGTTTAGACGCAGTTGAGTCCTAGAAGTGACGCAGTGAATTCTGATAGATTTCACTGCACCACTTCTACGAGGCTTTGATGAGGGGGAACGCCCACCCTGCCTACATTATACCTGACGCATGTATAATGCAGTGCAGTGTTTTATAAAGTGACACATCTGCCTAGATGCATCACTTTGCAAATATGGTGCAACGTGGCGCATTATTTATGCCGCCACGAAAAGTCATGCAACGACGGTGCAGAAGAATCTAAAGGGGCTCATAAATAAGCCCCTAGGTTTAGACCTAAAGTCTAACTTTCCACCAGACTCTAACTTTAGACCTAAAGTCTAAGGGCCCAATGTCCAAAGGTAAATTTAGACCAAAGTCTAATTTAGAGCAAAAGTCTAACTTTACTACTTTTCAGTATTCATAAAGGTTAGTTACTACTAACACCTTTAGTATTAGTAAACATGCTAGTAAAGTTACGAGTAGTAAAGTCAACTGGTAAAATTACTTGTAGTAAAGTTACTAGTAGTAGCTTACCTTTGTGAATACCGAAACGTTAGACCAAAAGTCTCATTTTATTACTTTTCGGTATTCATAAAGGTTAGTTACTACCAGGACATTTACTATTAGTAAACATACTACTAGTAAACCTTTGACTGGTAGGACTACTAGTATTAAAGTTACTAGTAGTAGCTTACCGTTGCAAAGTTAGGGCCCGATTCACAGAACAAACTTAAGACTAAATCCTAAACTTAGTACCATTCTGGTATTCACAGAATGCACCTAGTATTTCTGGTATTCACAGAATGAACTTACTACTTTTGCTATTCACAGAATGAACTTAGTACTTTTGCTATTCACAGAATGGATTTACGACTCCTAAACTTACGTCCGCACTCGGGCCGGAAATTCCGGCCTGGAGGCGGAGCTTCCGGCCTGGAGGCGGAGCTTCCGGGCCGGAGGCGGGGCTTCCGGGCCGGAGGCGGAGCTTTCGGGCCGGAGGCGGAGCTTCCGGCCCAGAGATGGAGATTTCAGCCATAGCTAAATCGGCCGGAATCCCCACTTTCGGGCCGGAAGCTCCGCCTCTGGCCCGGAAGCCCCGCCTCCGGCCCGGAAGCCCCGCCTCCGGGCCGGAAGCTCCGCCTCCGGGCCGGAAGCTCCGCCTCCGGGCCGGAATTTCCGGCCCGAGTGCGGACGTAAGTTTAGGAGTCGTAAATCCATTCTGTGAATAGCAAAAGTACTAAGTTCATTCTGTGAATAGCAAAAGTAGTAAGTTCATTCTGTGAATACCAGAAGTACTAGGTGCATTCTGTGAATACCAGAATGGTACTAAGTTTAGGATTTAGTCTTAAGTTTGTTCTGTGAATCGGGCCCTCAGACTCTTGTTCCAAGTTAAACTTTTGGTTCAACTTTAACTTTGTGAATCGTGCTCTAAGCCTCTCTCAGTAGGACTCTGATACTTATTTTTTCCTGAGCACTTTTTCATTTGCTCTATCAAGCCAGACCTAAAAGTCCATGTAGGTTAATGACTGCCCCACTCCCATCTGTGCCACTTTCAAAGAAAAATACTGTAAATTATCCAGTTATCTAAGATGCTTTCACAGTATTACATTGTCATGTGTGTACCCCTCAAAGTTCAAGCTAAAGCAGCTGTCTAAATAAAGTCATACGTGTGGCCAGCTAGTAAACCTACCTCTTATTCGCAACACGTAAAACATGATTTGCCTACTTGGTTTGACCATCTCTAGTGTAATAGAGTCCGAGATCCTCAGCTGTATGCTCCTCCACGGGTATTGTGACAGCAGTTTAGTTGAAGTGATTGCTCCTTTCCTTAGGGTACTATAAGAGTCTACTCATGTACACAAGGATAAAAATAAAAGATGGATAAAGGATAATACAAAAGCTAAAGAGGCTTGTTGTTGTGAAAACAGCCTAGTATGCGGCTTCTAGTTTCTCTTTCATATGCTAAGGAATGCATGATGGCTTGTAAGCCTGTCTCTATTCCTGAAGGAAGGCATCAACTACGCAGTGCGCATGTCTCTTCATCAGTTTATTAGTAAGAGAGCCCCACCCTTGCATTCATACATCTCAATGGTACAAGCTCTCTTGACAGAAAACTAGTATCACCAGAACAGGATAACATTTTTGTTTGGAAAGATGAAGATACTACATTATTTAGGTCTAAAAGGTAAAAATACCAGAATAACTCATTAAATCCTCATGTGAAGTTAATGTGTTTCATCTCCCTTGTGTAAAAGATAGGCGTCAAGGGCATTCACCAGGACTCATGTGATAGTACATCCTGCTTACAATTAGGGTGACTCTAATACCAAAATTGCTCTCGGTCACCAGCCCTTTTGGGGCTTGACCAACTGCAGGCTGCTTGAAGACACTGGTTAGAGGGCGCCTCGAACCTTCACCTCAGTCTCTAGTCGGCCTGACCACAAAGACAAACTTCTCACATTATAACAAATCCCTCATCAGCCACCTGATTAGTGATATCACTTAAACCCTCAATATTATTACTAGGCTGGGTACAAAATGAGACCATCTTAGGGCTTCAAACTGTGTCAGTAGCAATAATGTTTGAGGTCAATTCTTCAGGATCTGTCACATCAAGGGGGTGCAGCGGTAACCGGCCATCTGGGAATGTTTTGAGCACTTTTAAGTCAGTCTTCACTTTCTGGCCTATTTGTCTTCTACACTTAACCTGGTTTAGCTGAGCCCATGATGGATCAGACTGGTTACCAGAGATTGGAGGCTTTGATTCTTTCTCCTTTATTCTTATTTGTCTTATTCAGTGCCATTGAAATTTCCATCACAAAGTACAGGTGATAATGTCTATCGTGTGTCCTCAGATAACCTACTGTTTTGCTAATGGATTTACCACTGAGGCTGATAGTTCAGAGAGCATCATGTGTGAATTGGTGAATCAATCATCTCAGGCTGAGGGATGTTATCCTCCTGCAAGAGGCAGGTCCAAGCTGCTTTGGGAGGGAGACATACTTCTTTAACTGGAACTTTGATAGGGGGTTCTCATTTCCACTCCCTAATGACACTTTGATTGCCGTCCCTAATACAATGACCCATAATCCAATGTGCCACATAAACCAGCTCTCTGATTCTGGGCTTCTACTGTTTGGAAAGTTATCTTGGAACGATTTGAAATAAGATCCTCCATTAATGGGGAGGAGGGTCTCAAATAGTGGATAGCGAAGCTCCCTCAACCCTTATCAATTGGGAAGCTGGTTGGAGATAGACAGCTTTTACCCAGAATGGGATAATAATGAGTCAAGTTGCTTTTTTCTATTAAGTGCACAAATTTACAGTGTGATCCAGACACATTTAAAATAAATGTCTTTTTGCTCCTCTAGCAGTTCTCCAACATGCTTCAGCCAACCCCTGGTATCACTCATACCAGGTGCAGTGTTACTGCCAGTTTCCTGTCTGGGTTTGCAGGGTGGGAGGTGTGATAATGATTGCATTAGAACCGCCCAAGTTTAAATCAGACACTAATCCTTCTATCTAAAGAAGTCAACAATTAACACTTTATTTTCCCTAACAAAACATTCTCAAAGTAATGTAGGAATATGTTTTATTACATCATCAAATGACTATCTGTAACAGTTTAAAGAGTGGAAATGGCTGATATCCTTTTTACTTTCTTGCAGACATGGAGAGCTGCATGCAGTGCCCCGAGGACCAGTGGCCGAATGACAGGAAGGATGGATGCCTCCTGAAGGTCATTGACTACCTCTCATACAGCGATAGCCTAGGTGTGACATTTACCACTGTGGTCATTATCTTCTCCGTGGTCGCTGCTGGATCACTGGGAATCTTTATCAGACACCGGGACACCCCAATAGTGAAGGCCAATAACCGGGATCTCAGCTACACACTCCTTGTCTCGATAATTTTGGCCTTTCTCTGCTCTCTCTTATTTATTGGGCAGCCTGCAGCATTCACCTGTCTGGTCCAACAGGCTGCATTTGGGATTATTTTTACTGTTGCTGTGTCTTGTGTTTTAGCAAAAACCATCACTGTAGTCATTGCCTTTAATGCCACCAGGCCTGGCAGCAAATTGAGTCGATGGCTGGGATCCCGAATGTCTGGCTCTGTTGTCCTCTTGTGCACACTGGGAGAAGTGGCAATCTGTGTCTCTTGGCTGCTCACCTCTCCACCTCACCCTGGCACTGACATGCACTCTGAGACTGGCAAGAAAATCCTGCTTTGTGACATGGGCTCTATCACTGCCTTCTACACTGTGATTGGTTACATGGCCCTCTTGGCCTTTGCCAGCTTCACTGTGGCTTTCCTAGCCAGGAACCTCCCAGATAAATTCAACGAAGCCAAGTTCATCACATTCAGCATGCTGGTGTTCTGCAGCGTCTGGGTCTCCTTCATTCCAGCTTATGTCAGCACGAAGGGCAGGTACATGGTGGCCGTGGAGGTCTTCGCCATCTTGACTTCTAGCGCTGGACTGCTGGGCTGTATATTCATTCCCAAATGTTACATTATACTGTTCCGGCCAAATATTAACACCAAAGAACGTTTAACTTTATGTGGCCATTTATAGTTTCACACCAGAAGTTTGAAACTCACTCATAATTAAATATTAAAATATTGCATTTTCTTGGAGGGAGTTCTGGGGGGGCAGAACATTGAGTCAAACAATTGTACCATCCTTTTGTACAGCCATTGGGCTCTCTGCAGGAAAGCATTACACATTTTTATAGTAAAAGGTGTTTTTTTAGGGCAGCCAATAGAGATAGTTTTGAGACTCTGCTGATACAGCTCAATGAGCAGGAATTTTTGATTGGTTGAATAAGAATTGAGGACTGGATCGTAACTGAGCAGCTCAAGCTGTGATTTTGTTTGTTTAATTGTTGTTTGATTCTAGTTGTAGTTTCTCACTCTGGAAAGGCCAGTCTTGCAGCGCGTCATCTAGAGTCTATTAATGTACCTGTTTTGTTCTTGAGTAGCCAGTGTGAGGTGTCCTGGGTAATTCCAGGAGTTGCTTTTGAGGCAATGAGGGGCATATCATCAAGGCAACGCTATGAAATTATCGCCGCTTTTGCATCAGTTTTCGGGCAAAAAGCGGCAATAATTTCATCGCCTTATCAGCAAAGACATGCTATCGCGTGTTTTGCTGACTTAGCACCCGTTACAACAACGCCCAGCTTTGCATTGCTAATGAGATGCAAAGTGGGCGTTCCTTCCGAAAATAACTAGAGAAATGTCGCTAACCGACATTACGCCAATTATCAATCGGCACGCTAACAAGCATAGCGATAAGAAAAGTAGCGCTAACCGAGGTTATCGCTACTTTCCTTACGCCTGCTTTTAATTTGACTTAGCCATGATATCCAATGGAAGGTGAATATCATGGTTAAGTATGCCGTGCCCTATCAACAACGTAGCGCCAAACGTTGTGCGATTATCGCTGGAATCCCAGTGATAATTGCACATTTGGCAGCTAACTCGGGTATTTTTATCGCTCTGGAGATAAGAGTCGCTGATAGTGCGCTATCTCCGTGATAAAAACAAGCGATAGCCGGCGATAATTATCCTAGCGCTAAGTGCGCTTAGCGATAATTACCGCCGTTTGTTGAGGATATGCCCCTGAGTTTGTAAATGCAGCTTCACCCTTTTAATGCTTCAAGTAACTTCACAAGGATTTATGTGCAAAGAGCAGCGCCTGTATGTGGTTCACTGCAGGGAAGACAATCTTGGAAGGGTTATTCATCCTGTAATATGGTTCTGTGTCCTGGGATGCAGTCATATCTCTACATGTGGCTGATTGTTGTAAAACATCACAGTTTACTTCCACTGCATGTGTTTAAGAGCAGAGTCTGTGTTAATGAATTCATTCATTGTATTGATCCAATTAGTTTTTGCTGTAATATTTCTTTACTGGAATTGATATTTTGAGACCAGAATGAACTGTATATGGTGAGTCAGAACAATTTCTTACAATGTATTACAACCCTATTATATAACATGTTTGTAGCATACATTATCATCGATAGTAGACAATAAAGAAAAATAAAAGAAATCATATTATTTGTGGTATTTGCATAAAGGAGGGTGTATGAAATACCAGAGGTGACACTTAAATTTTTGGTTTGAGGTAATCGATTAGAGATACTGTTTAAACATTCTGAGTAGTTTATGCAGGTGTCCGTTTATATAACATGGAACCCGGCGGCACAAACCGTGCACTAGCAACCTCTGACACCATTATCAATGCTACACGTTTCCCAATGTCCTGTCTGCTTTTCTGTTATGCTTTAGTAACAGCTGGAATCCTAAATGTTCTACTTTGGTATTGGTGGTCTGCCCATACTTCCTTTGGGATATGGGTGGTTGTTTCTGTTGGGTCACACTGCTGTATGTGTACGTGTAGGAAGAGCTGAGGTGTTACATGAACAAGACAGCAATCAGAAATCATTGCAATAGTTAGAATGACTCTCCCTCGTTCGTGTCAATCTCTCATCCCTGTATCAATAAATGGGGACCAAGGGCCAGATGTTTCATACTTCCACGCAACGCAGCGATACAACTTGCAGCGCAGAGTGACAGGGAGAGGGCAGGAATGCACCATATCCATGAATGCATGGCCCTTTCCTGGTCTCTGCCTGCGTTTGCACACAATTTGCTGCATAGCACCAATGCAGGCACCCTTGTGCCATGCTGCAAGGTTGCCTGTGTTACATGCAGGGTTGTTTTTGTGCAGGAAGGGACACTAAATTTCAAGGAACACAGGCATTTTTTTTGTAACCTATAAATAGTTTGTTCATATGAGTCTATTTTATTTATTTCAGTCATCCATTCTTTACTCGTTGGCAGGTTAGCTAAAGTACCAATGTCTGAGTATGCACGTCTTAGCTATCACTAGTGCAGGTGAATAGCCGTCTCCTACAGTGAGGAGAAATGCCTGAGATATCAGTTGTTTTTGGCAGGATAGCCAAGTACCAATGTCTGAGTATGCACATCTTAGCTCTAAGTAGCCCAGGTGATTACTATCTCCTACACTGAGAAGAAATGCCTAAGATATCAGTTGTCATTGGCAGGATAGCTAAGTACCAATGTCTGAGTATGCACATCTTAGCTATAACTAGTGCAGGTGATAGCCGTCTCCTACAGTGAGAAGAAATGACTGAGATATCAGTTGTCGCTGGCAGGATAGCCAAGTGCCAATAACTGAGTAGAGTATGCACATCCTAGCGATAACTAGTGTAGGTGATAGACATCTCCTACAGTGAGAAGAAATGCCTCAGATATCAGTTGTCATTGGCAGGATAGCCAAGTACAAATGCCTGAGTATGCACATCTTAGCTATAAGTAGCGCAGGTGATAGCCGCCTCCTACAGTGAGAAGAAATGCCTGAGATATCAGTTGTTGTTGGCAGGATAGCCAAGTGCCAATAACTGAGTAGAGTATGCACATCCTAGCGATAACTAGTGTAGGTGATAGACATCTCCTACAGTGAGAAGAAATGCCTCAGATATCAGTTGTCATTGGCAGGATAGCCAAGTACAAATGTCTGAGTATGCACATCTTAAATATAACTAGTGCAGGTGATTGCCGTCACCTACACTGAGAAGAAATGCCTGAGATATTAGTTGCCACTGGCAGGATTGCCAAGTACAAATGTCTAAGTATGCACAACTTAAATATAACTAGTGCAGGTGATAGCCGTCTCCTACACAGAGAAGAAATGTCTGAGATATCAGTTGTTGCTGGCAGGATTGCCAAGTACAAATGTCCGAGTATGCACATCGTAGCTATAACTAGTGCAGGTGATAGCCGTCTCCTACACTGAGAAGAAATGCCTGAGATATCAGTTGTTGTTTGCAGGATAGCCAAGTATCAATGTCTGAGTATGCACATCTTAGCTATAACTAGTGCAGGTGATAGCTGTCTCCTACACTGAGAAGAAATGCCTGAGATATCAGTTGTCGCTGGCAGGATAGCCAAGTGCCAATATCTGATTATGCACATCTTAGCTATAACTAGTGCAGGTGATAGCTGTCTCCTACAGTGAGAAGAAATGACTGAGATATCAGTTGTCGGTGGCAGGATAGCCAAGTACAAATGTATGAGTATGCACATCTTAACTATAACTAGTGCAGGTGATAGCCATCTCCTGTGTGAGAAGAAATGCCTGAGATATCATTTGTCGCTGGCAGGATTGCCAAGTACAAATGTCTGAGTATGCACATCTTAAATATAACTAGTGCAGGTGATAGCTGTCTCCTACAGTGAGAATAAGTGCCTGAGATATCAGTTGTCGTTGGCAGGATAGCCAAGTACCGAGGTCTAAGTATGCACATCTTAGCTATAACTAGTGCAGGTGATAGCCGTCTCCTACAGTGAGAAGAAAGCCTGATATATCAGCTGTCCTTGGCAGGATAGCCACATAGCAATGTCCGAGGATGCACATCTTAGCTATAACCGGCGCAGGTGATAGCCGTTTCCTACAGTGAGAAGAAATGCCTGACATATCAGTTGTCGCTGGCAGGATAGCCAAGTACAAATGTCTGAGTACGCACATCTTAACTATAACAAGTGCAGGTGATAGCTGGCTCCTACAGTGAGAAGAAATGCCTGAGATATCAGTTGTCTTTGGCAGGATAGCCAAGTACCAATTTCTAAGTATGCACCTCTTAGCTATAACTAATGCAGGTGATAGCTGTTTCATACAGTGAGAAGAAATGCCTGAGATATCAGTTGTCATTGCCAGGATAACCACTTAGCAATGTCAGAGTATGCACATCTTAGCTGTAAGTAGCGCAGGTGATAGTTGTCTCCTACAGTGAATAGGAACGCCTGAGATATCAGTTAGTAAAACATGTATTGTTTTTGGTTAAAGTACATTCTAATAAAATATTTTGATAAATTGACTTTTTGATCAATGCTCTATTAAAAGATTTGTATGTGTCGATGCACATGTGTGTAAGTTAAAAAGTACAGAGTGTCCAAAGATCCTTTTGCTGGGAGACTGTGGGGAATTATATGCTGGTTGTGATACCAAGCATCTTTTGCTTTGATACTACTAGAAGTAAGAACTTAACAAGCTTCCCATTTAGTTGTGGATCCATTGGGTAGAGGCTTGTGAGTACTGCTTGTCTCCGGGTGTGTATGCCTCGTTCATTAAAATGAGTTTTTAGCAGGCCAACCTTTTCCTCATTTAGCTTAATGCAGGATTATATTATGTGTTCAATGTCCTCCTTTCAAACTCCGCATGGCTGGCTACACACATGGAGGGTTTCCATAGATGTGGACACTGCTCAGCATGCAAATGGGCTTACAATAAAAAATTGGAATTCATGGGTCCTAACGAGAAAAGTTACAAGATTAGGACGAATATCAATTGCAATACAAATTTTGTTGTATATATCATCGAGTGCAGGTGCAACAAAAAATATGTGGGCAGCACGATACGCCCCTTACGTGTCAGGATAGGGGAACACATGAGGGCAGTGAAACAGGGTGATGAGAGATACCCCATTGCAACACACATCCTGGAATGCCATTCGCAGGGAACGCACAGGGACTTTAAATTCTATGGTATAGAGCAAACCATGAGAAACCCTAGAGGGGGTAACAGAGAACTCATGCTTCGTAGGAACGAAGCCTCCTGGATATTGAAATTACGTACGACAGAGTTAGGGATTAATGTTGATGATGAAATGCATTATTTTCTAGGTAAATGAAATCAGATAATATACATGACCATATTACTGTATCATCTCCTAAGTATATTGGACACTGTACAAACCTATGGATATTTTCCTTTGAAAACTTTTTGGTTGTGGTATAGATATGGTTCTATTGAAGAGATTATGGGAATTCTGCGAAGTATATGTTTCATGATGTCACTCACCCATTCACCGTAATTCACCTTTGATTATATATGGTAAGCCACCATTAATTTTACACACATCACGGTATGTACAGTCTTTGAGTGTCAGAAACCCCTTAGATACTTTACAAACGAAGTTTCATCTAACTACAGGCACGCTTCATGTTCCATAATTCTGATAAATTTCACATTGAATTTGACTAGTCCACAATATATATATGTGGCCCTATATTTATGCCTTTATAATATACATTCGACGACTACCTAAAGTGCATTCGTGATCTCTGTGCACTTTTGACCGTCATAAAGTTTTCTTTGCCTTCAATATCTTTGGCGTGTCCTGACCCAAGATGGCTGCCAAATTTGGAAATTCAATGTATTCTTTAATGATTTTAGTATCAGTGATACATTCACAATTAGATACGCCGAGCTGTGGTCCTTCTTTCTAACAACGCGAATGCGTTATACATTATTTTTTACCGATTTATCAAATCGGTTACAAATATAACAATGTCGCTCGCACAAATATTAGGTCGGAAATGCCCACAAATATTAGGTCGGAAATGCCGATAAAACTGGGTTAAATCACGTCGGATTCATTGAAAAAATAGAATTTGGGGAGATTTAGACCCATTCTACACCATCTACACGCAACCCTCTTAAATATGGCGCCTATGTTCTTAAGTGGTTTGCCTTACGCAGCTGCCCGACTTCCGGTCACATGACCTCCCAATTATGCATATACTTGACGGCTTAACGCATACCGGCAACTCTAATTTGGAGCCAGACGCGGTTGGGGGGAGATACAACTTCACGGAACGAGAGGTAAGAGGATAACGGATAACGTGACATGCTTTGTTATTCTGCCATAACCCTTTACCCTTTATTAAGAGTAAAATCGCTCATCTATACAGACCGAGAGATAATAGGAGAACAAATTACGGAACACGCCGTGTCACCTTATCTTAGCCTTTGACTCCTGACTAAGAGTAAATAGGCTGAGAAATTACGAGCCAGATAGTGAGAATATAAGGGTCTCTACCTCTTTCTAACAAGGATTGTTTTTCTGATATAACTTAAATAACTATGAGTAAGAAGTTTATTTAATTCAGTGTTCTGTTGTTCCATTGCCA
Source organism: Triturus cristatus (assembly GCF_964204655.1). NCBI lineage: Eukaryota > Metazoa > Chordata > Amphibia > Caudata > Salamandridae > Triturus > Triturus cristatus. The sequence continues at coordinate 1,422,913,773 of NC_140591.1, read as the reverse complement.
AAAATATATGTGCATGGGTATACCGAGACTTTGTTCGTGTATACTGAAACTGGAGTCCTATATCAGTTCTAAAGTGATTAAGGAGCCCCTTTTTTTTGGCTATCAACAAACGATATTACGGACCTCCCCATCCCTCGTCTCATTTTAAGATTAGTTTCCGCATGTACGAGGTTTTAAAGACTAGATGCACTAATAGTATACGCAAACGAGACGTATACGGACCTCACAAATTTATACATAGCTTATCTCGATATTGCCGCAGAAATGTAATTTCTGATAGACGGACCAGTTATGTTTGGCTGTGTACTATACTTAGACATTCTACCTTTCTGTTACAGACGTGGTGCTCAGATTTGGGGCACATGCGGAAATGTGAAAACATTTCATCCAGATAGAATTCATCAACCACCCCCTCCCTCGTCGTCTGTTTGTATGACCTGGAATTATCGTCATACTAGACGTATGTATATGAATTTGGACACAAACTCCTCCATTTCTTAAACGTCTTACAAAGTATCTATATAGTCACCATTTTGACACTTTTCTTTGCTTGATTATACTTTTACAGACTTTGCATACTAAACCGTATTCAGGTCAGTTGTCTTATTTGCGTCACTTTTGTTTTTTCCATTTGGCACACCTTCTATTTCTACTCATAAAGAATGTTTTACGACAATAGTCTGTTTACTTAACTTGCTTTCTAACTTAATGGACTGTTCATACCGCATGCGATTTTGGATCAAATTCGGACTGGATTAAAGTTCCAGCACACACAGGATTGTTTCACATACGCCACTCACACGTTAGTTTGTAGGAGATCTGACAATCACCAACTGATATGATATGGCTAGTGCTCACCATACCTCACGGTGTTTGATAGTACACTATAGCCTTATGATACCATCTATGGATAAATCTACCCATAGTTTTACACCTACCCTGGGAGCACATTTGTTTACGCTGTTAACAAATGTTTGCATCTTGTAATAACATATTAATTAATGTAATTACCATATCAATTTGTACCTAGCCGTGAACAAGTCGCATGTAAAAAACTACTAAAGGCGACGAAACACGTGTTGGCTTGGGAACGTTTTGAAGACTGTGAAATACATTTTGAGAAAAGAACATTAAACCGAAGAAACTCAAAAGAAAGAGACGAAGATCTATTTGTGTTATTTGTTTATGTATATTCCAACTGTCTTAACTTTGATTTAACGTGTGCTTGGGTACCCTTATCTTGATTCTATGTGGTCTGACCGCAGTTTTTAGGGAGGCTGGTGGTTCTCCCCTACCCTCTAGCACCGTCACTGATTCATGAAGCTTATATATATCAGGTGTACTCACCATAAGCGCCTATAATCTATTATAAATACCACTGTGCAAAACGTTAACTACCTAACAGAATAGAAGGCTGCTGTGGTGCACCATGAATACCTTTGAAAATATGAGAAGCAGTAGAGACAAAGAAGCGGATGATCTCTTTAACAATAGGGATGACAACACATCATCTTTTCCGTCCAACCCAGGGGCTACATCTAGACCGAATGAGGGTCTCAAGAGTAAATTCCAACGTCTTGAGAAATTACGGAAGAATGAGGCTTCCAAATGGTGGGACGGGGCCACCCTGAGACAATACATTAAGATTAAGCAAATACCTAGGGGACTCCGTTCCCAAATTCTGCCTACTTACGATGACCTAGACCCAGACCTACTAAAGGCATGGGAACAGGAACTTACAGAGAATTCCAATAAACTTATGGAGATACTGATCGAGAATTGCGATAGAAAGACAGATAAATTACAAACAGAGATAGAAACCCTAGAGGCAGAAATTAAATCTCTCAATCTTCCAGAACCAACTGAGAAAAACTATAACATCTTGAATGACATCTTGAAATATCACATCTCAGAAATTAAAGCACGAAAGACCAAAAAACTTAAGAGAGATGAGGCTGACTACCGTAATGGTAGGATTTTTACCTTCGCGGCTAAATATGATCACCTTGTATCCAAGGATGATTCCGTGAAATCCAAACTGGCAACTCCCGTAAGCTCAAGTAACACCTCACTAGATACACCAATAACAAGCGAATCAGAACAGGGAGATACCCGGACAGACCCATCAGAGTTAGAGAATCGTTTTTTACAAGAGGTGTTACGCATCAAGAAAGGGAACAGGGAACAGAACAAACGCCCTATTATAAGCCCAAAACAAGGTGAGGGAAGAGAGGAGGTAGGAAGAGAGGAAAGGGCAGGTATGAAAACGAGATCTTGGAACAAGAGAAAGTAAATACTGTGAATATAGTTAATTTGTCAACCAGAACATTAACAAACGATGACGAAACACTTCTGAAAAAAGGTCTTAACTTTTGTCCCAAGAGTCATGGTAATGTGGTGGATGTGAAAATTGATTTGTTTAAATTTGTTAGGAAAATGAAAATCAAGAAACACTTTATGTTTACAAATGAAATGAATAAAAAAGATACTATTGATCAGCAACTACATCCTCTGAGTGCGGTAACTATTCAAGAAATCATTGACACTAGGCTACTTTTATCACTAACAGATTGTGAAGATGAAATTACTACTGCAGATATTGTCATGCGTGATCTGAATGTGATAAGTGATGTACGAATAGAAAGTGGCCTAAAAGAAAAATCCAAATGGGTACCAACGTTACAGAGTGGGAACAGCATAGACATTTTTCATAAACTTGTCAGCAGTGATTTAGACAGATTTGATCTAAAGAAACACACACCACGACTAAGGAATGATAATCTGACATATGGGGAAAGACAAGCACTACATAAGTTAAGAACTGATGACAACATTATTATAAAGGAAGCAGACAAAGGGGGCAACATTGTCATCATGTCCAACCTTGACTATGAGAAACAAATTCTCTCTCAATTAGGAGACTTGGAGTGCTATGAACATCTTTCCAGCAATCCAATTTGGAAATTGACAGAATACATTAACAGACATCTAAAACAATGGTATGGCATGGGTATTTTAGATCATGATGAGTACAGCTATCTGCAGGTTAATAAACCAAGATACCCTTGCCTGTACACACTGCCCAAAATACACAAAAACCTTCCGTTCCCTCCGGGTAGACCCATCATTTCAGGGATAGAGGGCCCAACAGAAAGGCTGTCAGAATATGTCGACATTTTCCTAAAACCACTGGTTTGCAACCTCCCATCATATATACGGGACACAAAACATATTTTGGGACTCTTATCGGACATTACATGGGGACCAGAAATGATACTAGTGACACTAGATGTCACGGCCCTCTACACCAGTATCAATAGAGAGTGTGGATTAAAAGCTATCAAAAAAATCTTAAGCACTAGATCAGCAAGCACATGGGAACACACAGAGATGTTAATTACCATGATAGAACTCATCCTTGACAACAATGTATTTTTATTTAAGGACAAGTGGTACCGTCAAAAACAGGGAGTTGCCATGGGCTCCAGATTCTCTCCTTCATACGCCAATCTGTTCATGGGATGGCTTGAGGAGGAGTGGATCTGGGGCCAACATGGTTCAGAATGGATAGAGTTTATTCTCTTTTGGGGCAGGTATATCGACGACTGCCTTATGATCTGGACAGGAGATGAAGAAACACTCATGAAATTTGTTGAACACCTCAACAGTAATACATGGAATATCAGATTCACACACGAGCATAGCAAGACGAAAGTCACATTCCTTGACATAGAATTGTATGTAGGGAACAATCAGATCAATAGTAGATTGTATCGCAAAGACACGGCGTGCAATGCAATATTGCATGCCACTAGCACGCACCCTAGACATCAGATCAATGCGATACCATATGGAGAATTTGTCAGAGCCAGACGCAACTGCAGTCTGGACTCTGAATTTACAAAATGCACTGAAGAAATGACTGAACGCTTCAAATCCAGGGGTTACAATACCAACATCCTAAAAAAAGCAAAAACTAGGATCATGAAGATCAAAAGAGAAACGACCCTCAGGGACAATACCAACAGGAAGACAGATGATAACAAAGTGAGATTTATTACAAACTACAATGACATTTCGGATGTGCTAGTTAAAAGTCTTAACAGACACTGGCATATCCTCAAAAAAGACGACACCATGACAGGGGTTATTGGCAACAAACCAGAAATCACCTATAAAAAAGGAAACTCCCTTAGAGGTCTCCTTAGCCCCAGCTATCCAATAGCCACTACCGGTAGGAACTGGCTGGCTACACACATGGAGGGTTTCCATAGATGTGGACACTGCTCAGCATGCAAATGGGCTTACAATAAAAAATTGGAATTCATGGGTCCTAACGAGAAAAGTTACAAGATTAGGACGAATATCAATTGCAATACAAATTTTGTTGTATATATCATCGAGTGCAGGTGCAACAAAAAATATGTGGGCAGCACGATACGCCCCTTACGTGTCAGGATAGGGGAACACATGAGGGCAGTGAAACAGGGTGATGAGAGATACCCCATTGCAACACACATCCTGGAATGCCATTCGCAGGGAACGCACAGGGACTTTAAATTCTATGGTATAGAGCAAACCATGAGAAACCCTAGAGGGGGTAACAGAGAACTCATGCTTCGTAGGAACGAAGCCTCCTGGATATTGAAATTACGTACGACAGAGTTAGGGATTAATGTTGATGATGAAATGCATTATTTTCTAGGTAAATGAAATCAGATAATATACATGACCATATTACTGTATCATCTCCTAAGTATATTGGACACTGTACAAACCTATGGATATTTTCCTTTGAAAACTTTTTGGTTGTGGTATAGATATGGTTCTATTGAAGAGATTATGGGAATTCTGCGAAGTATATGTTTCATGATGTCACTCACCCATTCACCGTAATTCACCTTTGATTATATATGGTAAGCCACCATTAATTTTACACACATCACGGTATGTACAGTCTTTGAGTGTCAGAAACCCCTTAGATACTTTACAAACGAAGTTTCATCTAACTACAGGCACGCTTCATGTTCCATAATTCTGATAAATTTCACATTGAATTTGACTAGTCCACAATATATATATGTGGCCCTATATTTATGCCTTTATAATATACATTCGACGACTACCTAAAGTGCATTCGTGATCTCTGTGCACTTTTGACCGTCATAAAGTTTTCTTTGCCTTCAATATCTTTGGCGTGTCCTGACCCAAGATGGCTGCCAAATTTGGAAATTCAATGTATTCTTTAATGATTTTAGTATCAGTGATACATTCACAATTAGATACGCCGAGCTGTGGTCCTTCTTTCTAACAACGCGAATGCGTTATACATTATTTTTTACCGATTTATCAAATCGGTTACAAATATAACAATGTCGCTCGCACAAATATTAGGTCGGAAATGCCCACAAATATTAGGTCGGAAATGCCGATAAAACTGGGTTAAATCACGTCGGATTCATTGAAAAAATAGAATTTGGGGAGATTTAGACCCATTCTACACCATCTACACGCAACCCTCTTAAATATGGCGCCTATGTTCTTAAGTGGTTTGCCTTACGCAGCTGCCCGACTTCCGGTCACATGACCTCCCAATTATGCATATACTTGACGGCTTAACGCATACCGGCAACTCTAATTTGGAGCCAGACGCGGTTGGGGGGAGATACAACTTCACGGAACGAGAGGTAAGAGGATAACGGATAACGTGACATGCTTTGTTATTCTGCCATAACCCTTTACCCTTTATTAAGAGTAAAATCGCTCATCTATACAGACCGAGAGATAATAGGAGAACAAATTACGGAACACGCCGTGTCACCTTATCTTAGCCTTTGACTCCTGACTAAGAGTAAATAGGCTGAGAAATTACGAGCCAGATAGTGAGAATATAAGGGTCTCTACCTCTTTCTAACAAGGATTGTTTTTCTGATATAACTTAAATAACTATGAGTAAGAAGTTTATTTAATTCAGTGTTCTGTTGTTCCTATGCCAAAAATATATGTGCATGGGTATACCGAGACTTTGTTCGTGTATACTGAAACTGGAGTCCTATATCAGTTCTAAAGTGATTAAGGAGCCCCTTTTTTTTGGCTATCAACAAACGATATTACGGACCTCCCCATCCCTCGTCTCATTTTAAGATTAGTTTCCGCATGTACGAGGTTTTAAAGACTAGATGCACTAATAGTATACGCAAACGAGACGTATACGGACCTCACAAATTTATACATAGCTTATCTCGATATTGCCGCAGAAATGTAATTTCTGATAGACGGACCAGTTATGTTTGGCTGTGTACTATACTTAGACATTCTACCTTTCTGTTACAGACGTGGTGCTCAGATTTGGGGCACATGCGGAAATGTGAAAACATTTCATCCAGATAGAATTCATCAACCACCCCCTCCCTCGTCGTCTGTTTGTATGACCTGGAATTATCGTCATACTAGACGTATGTATATGAATTTGGACACAAACTCCTCCATTTCTTAAACGTCTTACAAAGTATCTATATAGTCACCATTTTGACACTTTTCTTTGCTTGATTATACTTTTACAGACTTTGCATACTAAACCGTATTCAGGTCAGTTGTCTTATTTGCGTCACTTTTGTTTTTTCCATTTGGCACACCTTCTATTTCTACTCATAAAGAATGTTTTACGACAATAGTCTGTTTACTTAACTTGCTTTCTAACTTAATGGACTGTTCATACCGCATGCGATTTTGGATCAAATTCGGACTGGATTAAAGTTCCAGCACACACAGGATTGTTTCACATACGCCACTCACACGTTAGTTTGTAGGAGATCTGACAATCACCAACTGATATGATATGGCTAGTGCTCACCATACCTCACGGTGTTTGATAGTACACTATAGCCTTATGATACCATCTATGGATAAATCTACCCATAGTTTTACACCTACCCTGGGAGCACATTTGTTTACGCTGTTAACAAATGTTTGCATCTTGTAATAACATATTAATTAATGTAATTACCATATCAATTTGTACCTAGCCGTGAACAAGTCGCATGTAAAAAACTACTAAAGGCGACGAAACACGTGTTGGCTTGGGAACGTTTTGAAGACTGTGAAATACATTTTGAGAAAAGAACATTAAACCGAAGAAACTCAAAAGAAAGAGACGAAGATCTATTTGTGTTATTTGTTTATGTATATTCCAACTGTCTTAACTTTGATTTAACGTGTGCTTGGGTACCCTTATCTTGATTCTATGTGGTCTGACCGCAGTTTTTAGGGAGGCTGGTGGTTCTCCCCTACCCTCTAGCACCGTCACTGATTCATGAAGCTTATATATATCAGGTGTACTCACCATAAGCGCCTATAATCTATTATAAATACCACTGTGCAAAACGTTAACTACCTAACAGAATAGAAGGCTGCTGTGGTGCACCATGAATACCTTTGAAAATATGAGAAGCAGTAGAGACAAAGAAGCGGATGATCTCTTTAACAATAGGGATGACAACACATCATCTTTTCCGTCCAACCCAGGGGCTACATCTAGACCGAATGAGGGTCTCAAGAGTAAATTCCAACGTCTTGAGAAATTACGGAAGAATGAGGCTTCCAAATGGTGGGACGGGGCCACCCTGAGACAATACATTAAGATTAAGCAAATACCTAGGGGACTCCGTTCCCAAATTCTGCCTACTTACGATGACCTAGACCCAGACCTACTAAAGGCATGGGAACAGGAACTTACAGAGAATTCCAATAAACTTATGGAGATACTGATCGAGAATTGCGATAGAAAGACAGATAAATTACAAACAGAGATAGAAACCCTAGAGGCAGAAATTAAATCTCTCAATCTTCCAGAACCAACTGAGAAAAACTATAACATCTTGAATGACATCTTGAAATATCACATCTCAGAAATTAAAGCACGAAAGACCAAAAAACTTAAGAGAGATGAGGCTGACTACCGTAATGGTAGGATTTTTACCTTCGCGGCTAAATATGATCACCTTGTATCCAAGGATGATTCCGTGAAATCCAAACTGGCAACTCCCGTAAGCTCAAGTAACACCTCACTAGATACACCAATAACAAGCGAATCAGAACAGGGAGATACCCGGACAGACCCATCAGAGTTAGAGAATCGTTTTTTACAAGAGGTGTTACGCATCAAGAAAGGGAACAGGGAACAGAACAAACGCCCTATTATAAGCCCAAAACAAGGTGAGGGAAGAGAGGAGGTAGGAAGAGAGGAAAGGGCAGGTATGAAAACGAGATCTTGGAACAAGAGAAAGTAAATACTGTGAATATAGTTAATTTGTCAACCAGAACATTAACAAACGATGACGAAACACTTCTGAAAAAAGGTCTTAACTTTTGTCCCAAGAGTCATGGTAATGTGGTGGATGTGAAAATTGATTTGTTTAAATTTGTTAGGAAAATGAAAATCAAGAAACACTTTATGTTTACAAATGAAATGAATAAAAAAGATACTATTGATCAGCAACTACATCCTCTGAGTGCGGTAACTATTCAAGAAATCATTGACACTAGGCTACTTTTATCACTAACAGATTGTGAAGATGAAATTACTACTGCAGATATTGTCATGCGTGATCTGAATGTGATAAGTGATGTACGAATAGAAAGTGGCCTAAAAGAAAAATCCAAATGGGTACCAACGTTACAGAGTGGGAACAGCATAGACATTTTTCATAAACTTGTCAGCAGTGATTTAGACAGATTTGATCTAAAGAAACACACACCACGACTAAGGAATGATAATCTGACATATGGGGAAAGACAAGCACTACATAAGTTAAGAACTGATGACAACATTATTATAAAGGAAGCAGACAAAGGGGGCAACATTGTCATCATGTCCAACCTTGACTATGAGAAACAAATTCTCTCTCAATTAGGAGACTTGGAGTGCTATGAACATCTTTCCAGCAATCCAATTTGGAAATTGACAGAATACATTAACAGACATCTAAAACAATGGTATGGCATGGGTATTTTAGATCATGATGAGTACAGCTATCTGCAGGTTAATAAACCAAGATACCCTTGCCTGTACACACTGCCCAAAATACACAAAAACCTTCCGTTCCCTCCGGGTAGACCCATCATTTCAGGGATAGAGGGCCCAACAGAAAGGCTGTCAGAATATGTCGACATTTTCCTAAAACCACTGGTTTGCAACCTCCCATCATATATACGGGACACAAAACATATTTTGGGACTCTTATCGGACATTACATGGGGACCAGAAATGATACTAGTGACACTAGATGTCACGGCCCTCTACACCAGTATCAATAGAGAGTGTGGATTAAAAGCTATCAAAAAAATCTTAAGCACTAGATCAGCAAGCACATGGGAACACACAGAGATGTTAATTACCATGATAGAACTCATCCTTGACAACAATGTATTTTTATTTAAGGACAAGTGGTACCGTCAAAAACAGGGAGTTGCCATGGGCTCCAGATTCTCTCCTTCATACGCCAATCTGTTCATGGGATGGCTTGAGGAGGAGTGGATCTGGGGCCAACATGGTTCAGAATGGATAGAGTTTATTCTCTTTTGGGGCAGGTATATCGACGACTGCCTTATGATCTGGACAGGAGATGAAGAAACACTCATGAAATTTGTTGAACACCTCAACAGTAATACATGGAATATCAGATTCACACACGAGCATAGCAAGACGAAAGTCACATTCCTTGACATAGAATTGTATGTAGGGAACAATCAGATCAATAGTAGATTGTATCGCAAAGACACGGCGTGCAATGCAATATTGCATGCCACTAGCACGCACCCTAGACATCAGATCAATGCGATACCATATGGAGAATTTGTCAGAGCCAGACGCAACTGCAGTCTGGACTCTGAATTTACAAAATGCACTGAAGAAATGACTGAACGCTTCAAATCCAGGGGTTACAATACCAACATCCTAAAAAAAGCAAAAACTAGGATCATGAAGATCAAAAGAGAAACGACCCTCAGGGACAATACCAACAGGAAGACAGATGATAACAAAGTGAGATTTATTACAAACTACAATGACATTTCGGATGTGCTAGTTAAAAGTCTTAACAGACACTGGCATATCCTCAAAAAAGACGACACCATGACAGGGGTTATTGGCAACAAACCAGAAATCACCTATAAAAAAGGAAACTCCCTTAGAGGTCTCCTTAGCCCCAGCTATCCAATAGCCACTACCGGTAGGAACTGGCTGGCTACACACATGGAGGGTTTCCATAGATGTGGACACTGCTCAGCATGCAAATGGGCTTACAATAAAAAATTGGAATTCATGGGTCCTAACGAGAAAAGTTACAAGATTAGGACGAATATCAATTGCAATACAAATTTTGTTGTATATATCATCGAGTGCAGGTGCAACAAAAAATATGTGGGCAGCACGATACGCCCCTTACGTGTCAGGATAGGGGAACACATGAGGGCAGTGAAACAGGGTGATGAGAGATACCCCATTGCAACACACATCCTGGAATGCCATTCGCAGGGAACGCACAGGGACTTTAAATTCTATGGTATAGAGCAAACCATGAGAAACCCTAGAGGGGGTAACAGAGAACTCATGCTTCGTAGGAACGAAGCCTCCTGGATATTGAAATTACGTACGACAGAGTTAGGGATTAATGTTGATGATGAAATGCATTATTTTCTAGGTAAATGAAATCAGATAATATACATGACCATATTACTGTATCATCTCCTAAGTATATTGGACACTGTACAAACCTATGGATATTTTCCTTTGAAAACTTTTTGGTTGTGGTATAGATATGGTTCTATTGAAGAGATTATGGGAATTCTGCGAAGTATATGTTTCATGATGTCACTCACCCATTCACCGTAATTCACCTTTGATTATATATGGTAAGCCACCATTAATTTTACACACATCACGGTATGTACAGTCTTTGAGTGTCAGAAACCCCTTAGATACTTTACAAACGAAGTTTCATCTAACTACAGGCACGCTTCATGTTCCATAATTCTGATAAATTTCACATTGAATTTGACTAGTCCACAATATATATATGTGGCCCTATATTTATGCCTTTATAATATACATTCGACGACTACCTAAAGTGCATTCGTGATCTCTGTGCACTTTTGACCGTCATAAAGTTTTCTTTGCCTTCAATATCTTTGGCGTGTCCTGACCCAAGATGGCTGCCAAATTTGGAAATTCAATGTATTCTTTAATGATTTTAGTATCAGTGATACATTCACAATTAGATACGCCGAGCTGTGGTCCTTCTTTCTAACAACGCGAATGCGTTATACATTATTTTTTACCGATTTATCAAATCGGTTACAAATATAACAATGTCGCTCGCACAAATATTAGGTCGGAAATGCCCACAAATATTAGGTCGGAAATGCCGATAAAACTGGGTTAAATCACGTCGGATTCATTGAAAAAATAGAATTTGGGGAGATTTAGACCCATTCTACACCATCTACACGCAACCCTCTTAAATATGGCGCCTATGTTCTTAAGTGGTTTGCCTTACGCAGCTGCCCGACTTCCGGTCACATGACCTCCCAATTATGCATATACTTGACGGCTTAACGCATACCGGCAACTCTAATTTGGAGCCAGACGCGGTTGGGGGGAGATACAACTTCACGGAACGAGAGGTAAGAGGATAACGGATAACGTGACATGCTTTGTTATTCTGCCATAACCCTTTACCCTTTATTAAGAGTAAAATCGCTCATCTATACAGACCGAGAGATAATAGGAGAACAAATTACGGAACACGCCGTGTCACCTTATCTTAGCCTTTGACTCCTGACTAAGAGTAAATAGGCTGAGAAATTACGAGCCAGATAGTGAGAATATAAGGGTCTCTACCTCTTTCTAACAAGGATTGTTTTTCTGATATAACTTAAATAACTATGAGTAAGAAGTTTATTTAATTCAGTGTTCTGTTGTTCCATTGCCAAAAATATATGTGCATGGGTATACCGAGACTTTGTTCGTGTATACTGAAACTGGAGTCCTATATCAGTTCTAAAGTGATTAAGGAGCCCCTTTTTTTTGGCTATCAACAAACGATATTACGGACCTCCCCATCCCTCGTCTCATTTTAAGATTAGTTTCCGCATGTACGAGGTTTTAAAGACTAGATGCACTAATAGTATACGCAAACGAGACGTATACGGACCTCACAAATTTATACATAGCTTATCTCGATATTGCCGCAGAAATGTAATTTCTGATAGACGGACCAGTTATGTTTGGCTGTGTACTATACTTAGACATTCTACCTTTCTGTTACAGACGTGGTGCTCAGATTTGGGGCACATGCGGAAATGTGAAAACATTTCATCCAGATAGAATTCATCAACCACCCCCTCCCTCGTCGTCTGTTTGTATGACCTGGAATTATCGTCATACTAGACGTATGTATATGAATTTGGACACAAACTCCTCCATTTCTTAAACGTCTTACAAAGTATCTATATAGTCACCATTTTGACACTTTTCTTTGCTTGATTATACTTTTACAGACTTTGCATACTAAACCGTATTCAGGTCAGTTGTCTTATTTGCGTCACTTTTGTTTTTTCCATTTGGCACACCTTCTATTTCTACTCATAAAGAATGTTTTACGACAATAGTCTGTTTACTTAACTTGCTTTCTAACTTAATGGACTGTTCATACCGCATGCGATTTTGGATCAAATTCGGACTGGATTAAAGTTCCAGCACACACAGGATTGTTTCACATACGCCACTTACACGTTAGTTTGTAGGAGATCTGACAATCACCAACTGATATGATATGGCTAGTGCTCACCATACCTCACGGTGTTTGATAGTACACTATAGCCTTATGATACCATCTATGGATAAATCTACCCATAGTTTTACACCTACCCTGGGAGCACATTTGTTTACGCTGTTAACAAATGTTTGCATCTTGTAATAACATATTAATTAATGTAATTACCATATCAATTTGTACCTAGCCGTGAACAAGTCGCATGTAAAAAACTACTAAAGGCGACGAAACACGTGTTGGCTTGGGAACGTTTTGAAGACTGTGAAATACATTTTGAGAAAAGAACATTAAACCGAAGAAACTCAAAAGAAAGAGACGAAGATCTATTTGTGTTATTTGTTTATGTATATTCCAACTGTCTTAACTTTGATTTAACGTGTGCTTGGGTACCCTTATCTTTAAACTCCGCATAGCCGGCCTAAGTTCCCGTAGTTCTTTCTCCGCCATGGTGGAAGATGGGGTATGGCTGGCAGGATTCCTAACCTGTGTTTTAGAAAGGCTTCTTTAGACTTCCTAGACTACCCCAGTTCAAAGTATGCCTCTGATCCAAATGATGTGTAACTGGACAGAGTCATCCATGTATCGGTCCTGTGTGCAAAAGCGGATTTGTCTTCTATGAGAGAAAGTTTTTTGATAACCTTATATCGGCTAGTTCAGTTATGGCGAGCCATTCCTTCAAGTAGGCTTTAGCCTGCGAGGTAGATGTGCTGCTCAGTTCCTGCCAGAGCTGGTAGGAGATATCAGTAGTCATTGGCAGGATAGCCATGTAGCAATGTCCGAGTATGCACATCTTAGCTATAAATAGCGCAGGTGATAGCCATCTCCTACAGTGAGAAGAAATGCCTGAGATATCAGTTGTCGTTGGCGGGAAAGCCAAGTGCCAATGTCTGAGTATGCACATCTTAACCATAACTAGCGCAGGCGATAGCTGCCTCCTACAGTGAGAAGAAATGCCTGAGATATCAGTTGTCGCTGGCAAGATAGCCAAGTACAAATGTCTGAGTATTCACATCTTAACTATAACTAGTGCAGGTGATAGCCACCTCCCACAGTGAGAAGAAATGCCTGAGATTTCAGTTGTCGCTGGCAGGATAGCCAAGTGCCAATATATGAGTATGCACATTGTAGCTATAACTAGTGCAGGTGATAGACATTTCCCACAATGAGAAGAAATGCCTGAGATATCAGTTGGCGCTGGCAGGATAGCCAAGTACAAATGTCTGAGTATGCTCATATTAGCTATAACAAGCGCAGGTGATAGCCACTTCCTACAGTGAAAAGAAATGCCTGAGATATCAGTTGTCATTGGCAGGATTGCCAAGTACAAATGTCAGAGTATGGACATCTTAACTATAACTAATGCTGGTGATAGCCGTCTCCTACAGTGAAAAGAAATGTGTGAGATATCAGTTGTCATTGGCAGGATAGCTAAGTACCAATGTCGGAGTATGAATATCTTAATTATAACTAGTGCAGGTGATAGCCGTCTCCTACAGTGAGAAGAAATGCCTGAGATATCAGTTGTCGCTGGCAGGCTAGCCAAATACAAATGTCTGAGTATGCACATGTTAAAAATAACTAAAGCAGGTGATAGCCGTCTCCTACACTGAGAAGAAATGCCTGAGATATCAGTTGTCATTGGCAGGATAGACAAGTACAAATGTAAATGTGTATGTGCTTATATAGCGCCGAATCACCCCTAGGGGTATCTCAGCGCTGTACTCATACCACTGAAGGAACCCTTCCTGGCTTTTCGTGTGAAGTGCCCACTCCTGGGCACCCCCATGGTGAAGCCAGACATCCCAGCGCTGTTGGGGCCATTGTGGAGATTAAGCAAGCTATTGCCCAGAGTTGCAGCTTGGGACCCATGATTAGAATAGGCATTGAGGCGAGAATATCCGGTCCGAGGAATTTATAGCTCGAGACCCTGCCGCGGTGGGAATCGAACCCTTGTCCCGGACCAGTGCTCTGCATCGAGGTCTGCCGCTCTACACATTGAGCCACACCTCTCCACAAATATCTGAGTTTGCACATCTTAACTATAACTAGTGCAGGTGATAGCTGTCTCCTACACTGAGAAGAAATGCCTGAGATATCAGTTGTTGCTGGCAGGATAGCCAAGTGCCAATATCTGAGTATGCACATCTTAGCTATAACTAGTGCAGGTGATAGCCATCTCCTACACTGAAAAGAAAAGCCTGAGATATAAGTTTTCATTGGCAGGATAGCCAAGTACAAATGTCTGAGTATGCATATCTTAACTATAACTAGTGCAGGTGATAGCCGTCTCCTACCGCCAGAAGAAATGCCTGAGATATCAGTTGTCGCTGGCAGGATAGCCGAGTGCCAATATCTGAGTATGCGCATCTTAGCTATAACTAGTGTAGGTGATAGCCATCTCCTACTGTGAGAAGAAATGCCTGAGATATCAGTTGTCGCTTGCAGAATAGCCAAGTACAAATGCCTGAGTATGCTCATATTAGCTATAACTAGCGCCGGTGATAGCCACCCCCTACAGTGAGAAGAAATGCCTGAGATATCAGTTGTCTTTTGCAGGATTGCCAGGTACAAATGTCAGAGTATGCACATCTTAGCTATAACTAGTGCAGGTGATAGCCGTCTCCTACAGTGAGAAGAAATGCGTGAGATATCAGTTGTCATTGGCAGGATAGCCAAGTACCAATGTCGGAGTATGAATATCTTAACTATAACTAGTGCATGTGATAGCCGTCTCCTAGAGTGAAAAGAAATGCCTGAGATATCAGTTGTCGCTGGCAGGATTGAGAAGTACTAATGTCTGAGTAGGCACATCTTAGCTATAACTAGTGCAGGTGATAGCTGTTTCCTAGAGTGAGAAGAAATGCCTGAGATATCAGTTGCTGTTGGCAGGATAGCCAAGAAATAATGTATGAGTATGCACATCTTAGCTATTACTAGTGCAGGTGATTGCCATCTCCTAGAGTGAGAAGAAAGGCCTGAGATATCGTTTTTTGTTGGCAGGATAGCCAAGAACCAAATGTCTAAGTATGCACATCTTAGCTATAACTAGTGCATGTGATAGCTATCTCCTTTATTGAGAAGAAATGCCTGAAATATCAGTTGTCGCTGGCAGGATAGCTGAGTGCCAATATCTGAGTATGCGCATCTTAGCTATAACTAGTGTAGGTGATAGCCATCTCCTACTGTGAGAAGAAATGCCTGAGATATCAGTTGTCGCTTGCAGAATAGCCAAGTACAAATGCCTGAGTATGCTCATATTAGCTATAACTAGCGCCGGTGATAGCCACCCCCTACAGTGAGAAGAAATGCCTGAGATATCAGTTGTCTTTTGCAGGATTGCCAGGTACAAATGTCAGAGTATGCACATCTTAGCTATAACTAGTGCAGGTGATAGCCGTCTCCTACAGTGAGAAGAAATGCGTGAGATATCAGTTGTCATTGGCAGGATAGCCAAGTACCAATGTCGGAGTATGAATATCTTAACTATAACTAGTGCATGTGATAGCCGTCTCCTAGAGTGAAAAGAAATGCCTGAGATATCAGTTGTCGCTGGCAGGATTGAGAAGTACTAATGTCTGAGTATGCACATCTTAGCTATAACTAGTGCAGGTGATAGCTGTTTCCTAGAGTGAGAAGAAATGCCTGAGATATCAGTTGCTGTTGGCAGGATAGCCAAGAATTAATGTATGAGTATGCACATCTTAGCTATTACTAGTGCAGGTGATTGCCATCTCCTAGAGTGAGAAGAAAGGCCTGAGATATCGTTTTTTGTTGGCAGGATAGCCAAGAACCAAATGTCTAAGTATGCACATCTTAGCTATAACTAGTGCATGTGATAGCTATCTCCTTTATTGAGAAGAAATGCCTGAAATATCAGATGTCGCTGGCAGGATAGCCAAGTTCAAATGTCTGAGTATGCACATCTTAGCTCTAAGTAGCCCAGGTGATAACTATCTCCTACACTCAGAAGAAATTCTCGAGATATCAGTTGTTGCTGGCAGGATGGCCAAGTACAAATGTCTGAGTATGCACATCTTAACTATAACTAGTGCAGTTGATAGCCGTCTCCTAGAGTGTGAAGAAATGCCTGAGATATCAGTTGATGCTGGCAGGATAGCCAAGTACCAATGTCTGAGTATGCACATCTTAGCTATAACTAGTGCAGGTGATAGCCGTCTCCTACACTGAGAAGAAATGCCTGAGATATCGGTTGTCATTGTCAGGATAGCCAAGTACCAATTTCTAAGTATGCACCTCTTAGCTATAACTGATGCAGGTGATAGCCGTCTCCTACGGTGAGAAGAAATGCCTGAGATATCAGTTGTCGGTGGCAGGATAGCCAAGTACCAATTTCTAAGTTTGCATCTCTTAGCTATAACTAGTGCAGGTGATAGCCGTCTCCTACACTGAGAAGAAATGCCTGAGATATCAGTTGTCATTGTCAGGATAGCCAAGTACCAATTTCTAAGTATGCACCTCTTAGCTATAACTGATGCAGGTGATAGCCGTCTCCTACAGTGAGAAGAAATGCCTGAAATATCAGTTGCCGCTGGCAGGATAGCCAAGTACAATTGTCTGAGTATGCATATCTTAGCTCTAAGTATCCTAGGTGATAACTATCTCCTACACTGAGAAGAAATGCCTGAGATATCAGCTGTCATTGGCAGGATAGCCAAGTACCAATATCTGAGTATGCACATCTTAGCTATAACTAGTGCAGGTGATTGCCATCTCCTAGAGTGAGAAGAAAGGCCTGAGATATCGTTTTTTGTTGGCAGGATAGCCAAGAACCAAATGTCTAAGTATGCACATCTTAGCTATAACTAGTGCATGTGATAGCTATCTCCTTTATTGAGAAGAAATGCCTGAAATATCAGTTGTCGCTGGCAGGATAGCTGAGTGCCAATATCTGAGTATGCGCATCTTAGCTATAACTAGTGTAGGTGATAGCCATCTCCTACTGTGAGAAGAAATGCCTGAGATATCAGTTGTCGCTTGCAGAATAGCCAAGTACAAATGCCTGAGTATGCTCATATTAGCTATAACTAGCGCCGGTGATAGCCACCCCCTACAGTGAGAAGAAATGCCTGAGATATCAGTTGTCTTTTGCAGGATTGCCAGGTACAAATGTCAGAGTATGCACATCTTAGCTATAACTAGTGCAGGTGATAGCCGTCTCCTACAGTGAGAAGAAATGCGTGAGATATCAGTTGTCATTGGCAGGATAGCCAAGTACCAATGTCGGAGTATGAATATCTTAACTATAACTAGTGCATGTGATAGCCGTCTCCTAGAGTGAAAAGAAATGCCTGAGATATCAGTTGTCGCTGGCAGGATTGAGAAGTACTAATGTCTGAGTATGCACATCTTAGCTATAACTAGTGCAGGTGATAGCTGTTTCCTAGAGTGAGAAGAAATGCCTGAGATATCAGTTGCTGTTGGCAGGATAGCCAAGAATTAATGTATGAGTATGCACATCTTAGCTATTACTAGTGCAGGTGATTGCCATCTCCTAGAGTGAGAAGAAAGGCCTGAGATATCGTTTTTTGTTGGCAGGATAGCCAAGAACCAAATGTCTAAGTATGCACATCTTAGCTATAACTAGTGCATGTGATAGCTATCTCCTTTATTGAGAAGAAATGCCTGAAATATCAGATGTCGCTGGCAGGATAGCCAAGTTCAAATGTCTGAGTATGCACATCTTAGCTCTAAGTAGCCCAGGTGATAACTATCTCCTACACTCAGAAGAAATTCTCGAGATATCAGTTGTTGCTGGCAGGATGGCCAAGTACAAATGTCTGAGTATGCACATCTTAACTATAACTAGTGCAGTTGATAGCCGTCTCCTAGAGTGTGAAGAAATGCCTGAGATATCAGTTGATGCTGGCAGGATAGCCAAGTACCAATGTCTGAGTATGCACATCTTAGCTATAACTAGTGCAGGTGATAGCCGTCTCCTACACTGAGAAGAAATGCCTGAGATATCGGTTGTCATTGTCAGGATAGCCAAGTACCAATTTCTAAGTATGCACCTCTTAGCTATAACTGATGCAGGTGATAGCCGTCTCCTACGGTGAGAAGAAATGCCTGAGATATCAGTTGTCGGTGGCAGGATAGCCAAGTACCAATTTCTAAGTTTGCATCTCTTAGCTATAACTAGTGCAGGTGATAGCCGTCTCCTACACTGAGAAGAAATGCCTGAGATATCAGTTGTCATTGTCAGGATAGCCAAGTACCAATTTCTAAGTATGCACCTCTTAGCTATAACTGATGCAGGTGATAGCCGTCTCCTACAGTGAGAAGAAATGCCTGAAATATCAGTTGCCGCTGGCAGGATAGCCAAGTACAATTGTCTGAGTATGCATATCTTAGCTCTAAGTATCCTAGGTGATAACTATCTCCTACACTGAGAAGAAATGCCTGAGATATCAGCTGTCATTGGCAGGATAGCCAAGTACCAATATCTGAGTATGCACATCTTAGCTATAACTAGTGCAGGTGATAGCTGTTTCGTACAGTGAGAAAAAATTCATGAGATAACAGTTGTCGTTGGTAGGATAGCCAAGTACCAATGTCTGAGTATGCACATCTTAAATATAACTAGTGTAGGTGATAGCCATCTCCTACACTGAGAAGAAATGCCTGAGATATAAGTTGTCATTGGCAGGATAGCCAAGTACACATGTGTGAGTATGCACATCTTAACTATAACTAGTGCTGGTGATAGCCAAATGCATGAGATATCAGTTTTATCACGTAGAAGTAGTTGTTTGTTAGTGGTGGATATTTGCTGGACCACAGAGAAATTTAAAATGCATTTATGAACATAATGTTTGGTATACAATAGGGGACAGATTTACCAACATTTTGCACCATGGTTGTACCACTTTTGTGATGCAGCCACAGTGCAAAATGCTAGTAGATATTTACAAAGCCATGCCGGGGACAATCTGCGCTGCCTTGCATGGCTTTATAAAGAAATGAAATACAACACAGTAGCTTCTGCTGCACATCATTGCATTTCATTCTGGGAGGCGTTCCATGTTTGGAGCATGGGCATTCCTGTGCATTCAACAATGGATTTCAAAGGTTTGTAAGACAAGGATTGTGTGAAATCACTGCACCTTTTTGAGGATGGTGTAATGGGGAGTAAAGTGTCTTCCTCTTCTCATTAGATCCTCTTTCTAGGCAGACATAGAAAGAGGGAAGTTCCTTGAGGGATTGTTTTTGTGCAGGAAGGTTTCTCTTTCTGCACAAAAACAATTCTGCTTGTAATGCAGGCACTCTTGCATATGGTGCATGGGTGCCTGCGTTGGGACTAGGCTGCCTGAAGTCTGCCAGCGCTATGAGAGTGGAAGTGTGCCATATCTTTGTAGATATGGCACATTATTGCTCTCTCCCTGTCATGCAACTCAGCGCTGCAATTTGCATTGCTGAACTGCGTTGCATGAAAGGTTAGTAAACTTGGCCCCATGTTTTGAGCCTATAAGAAAGAAGAATTTACACATCCTTTTGCATGAACCAGTTTCCTGTCTGAGATTCGATGGGCAGCTGCTGTGGTATCCTTGCAAGAAGTTACTGAAGCAGGTGCTGTCAATGGAGATGCAGAACATCTTTTAATAGACGTGTTGATGAACACGTCCACTGGGGATACGTCTAGTGCAATGTTCTTTCTTTATCGAGCTGAAGTAATAAACATTGTTAGCATGCTATCAGAATATGTGGCTGATGCACTCACTCGACAGTGAATGATTAACATCTAACAGTGTAATGTGTTATCTATACAAAGGTTTGTGTTTAGTGATTACAAAATTGTACTGCGTAACATCTGAATTTTAAATTTAACGGATGTGCAGTATGTCTATTCAAAGTGTTTGATGTATTTCATACCTGAATACAGATTCAATCCCTTGAATTGCTCAGTCTTCCAAGGCTGTCTCCATCTCCCCACTGATACTGGTGCCGAGCTGCACAGTATTCGATGGGATACATCAGGCAGCCATGTATCTACAGGGATTTCTTACTGTGCGGTTTTTAGATGCTGGTCGAGGCACACAGAAGCTTGTGCCTCAATTTGGCTAGTGTTTATTTATTATACTGAAATGTGTAAGAGTATTTGCCCCTTCACCCCTTGATGATTTCACGATGATTCCAGTGATCTACAGACACATAGGCCCAGATTTACTAACATTTGATGCAACGCAGCGCTGTAACACAACCTGCTGCGCTGCATCCACTGCAGAGCGCATATGGCGCATTCCTGCTCTCGCTCTGCGCTGGCACACTGAGTGCCGCCTGGTGCAAATGCAATGGTGCAAGGATCTCTGCATTACAGGCCGGATTGTTTTGGGGCAGGAAGGGACACCTTTAGAACGCAGCACATGTAGAAAGAGGAAACAAACACAGTTCTCCTTATTATGCCTCTGTAGGGATGGAGTAGCATTGTGATGCATTCTTAGGATCACTAACCATAGTGAATCTGGGAATGGGGCAAAATCTGTGGGTGAATGTGTGAGAGTGCCCACACTTCACCCATGGAACGCCCACACTCTACCCATGGAACGCCCACACTCCACACATGGAACGCCTTCATAATGCAGAGTAAAGCAAGGTAGGGATTTGCGCTGCCTTGATTAGTCTGGATTTACTGAGCCACACAAGGCCAATCCAGGTGGTTTGACGTGACTTAGTACATATCACTGAAGCCCTTGCGTTGCCGTACCTATCCTTGTGTGACACAATGGCAATACAAGGGCGTAGTAAATCTGGGCCACGTAGCTCCTCATCTCTAGATAGTGACAAATGAAATGAAATGCTATTGTTGTTTCTGTGATCTCAATATTCTTCTGCTTCTCCTACTGCTCTCACCTGCCCTCATCTCTCCCCCTAACTAGTCCATGAACTCCATACACAAGGCCTGAATCAACAAAGGTAAACTTACACTTTTGTGTAAGGTTACCATTTTTTAGTTTCACAAAGGGATTAGCAAGTAGTATTGTTAAAGATGCAGAGTGTCTACACATAAAATGTTAGGAGTGTTTTTATGTGTGGAGACTGCACTGGTAAAGATACTACTTATAAATCTCTGTGTAAACACCAAACAATTGTAAACTTACACAAAAGGCTCACAATGTTTCCAGCCCTTCCCTCTTCAGTGAAGCAGGACCACATCTCCCCCAACCCACCAAATGCAGCAAAGAATTTTCAAAACAGGTCTCATAAGCAATTTGTAAACATAAGAGAGTCAATGAGGGTACTCGATCGGGCACTCATAAATCATTAATACATTAAGACACCTCATAGGCATAAACTTAAAAAACAATGGGGCATGTATGGGCCTAGATTAAAAAAGGGCTAACATGCCACACTGTTTTAAATCAGGTGTATGGTGAAAAATAAAACAGAAAATAGATTGACAGACCACCTTGAACACAATTTTAACTTTTATTTGACTGTTCCAGGACACCTGTACCAAGAGAGTACCTGACACTGCATACAATGATACAAAATTGTTAGTACATTACAATTTCGAATAAATAAATTGCTTATATAGAGTTAAATAACATTGAATCTTGAAAATACATATTGGCACACATGATTTGTGTTTATGTTGTGATGGAATAACTCATGTTGCGGCTATGGCTAATCGGGGGCTCTTTACTTTGATTGTATTTCTGGATCCCTCCCTCAATAAGCCTTATAGGATCAAACCCTGTGATTATTTCGGACTCTAGACTGGACATTCATTAACATCATTGAGGGACGGCAGGCAACACTCACCAACTTTTTATTGGTGTCACATGTAGTAGGATAACCCATGGATCCAATCTAACTCATGGTCCATCCTCTAATTTGCAGCCGAAGTCTCCATCTCATTGGTGTAATGTATGAATAAATGAATGAACAAATGGAGTATCTGTACAGTATGCACTAGACAGCGCTTGAAGAATCCATCTATGTGGCTCCTTGTTTCTGTATTGGGAGTGAACAGAAAGATTTTGAGCCTCTTACAAAAGGCACTTGGAGGGACACTGATGGTATAAAGGAAGAAGATCCCAGAGCTGAGCTCCTACAGATGATGAATTGTCTCCACTGATCCAAATTAAGGGCTGTGTAACATCGGCATAGTGGAGTAAAGAGAAGCCCCAGGATTTGAATTGTCGCAGCTAGAAGGTAATCAGGAGGTGCAGGAAATTGCTGTAAGGCATCGAGGAAAGATGTTAGCCAATCAAACATATGGGATCTATACCCCAGAGAGTGCAGTCTATGACAAGAATGTAATGGCTAACAGTGCCAAAGAGAGCAGAGACCCTTGGACCAAATTCCTGCAGTTATCATAGAGGCCAGAGAAAGAGACTGTGTCTAGGCCACCTGTGGAGTGAATAATAGAGTGCACTGAGTCCAAAGCTTGAAAGATATCTTGAAAGGGGGATATTTTTCCAGTAACTTTGGCTGCTAGGGAGTCATAGGACAGTATTGTGTAGTTTCCACTAATCAGTAGGAACTGTGTGATTGTGGATGACATAAACTTAGGGATAGTGCCAGACTGATTCTGTGCATCTCTGCAGGATATGTTGTCCCTTAGACCATCTAGCTCACAGTGCCACTGATAGCCCCCCTAAACCCAGACAAGGAGGGTACAGTTCTGGTAACCACTGAACATGACAACCCTGTTCCCTCAGGAACCGTGGTGACAGATCTAGAACCTTTCGCTCATTCACTCATGCTCTCGTTAGCTCAGAGAAATATACAACAAACACACAATGGGACATTTATAATATTTATTGACCCAAAGTGATTCTTGTATAGAAAATATGTGCTGCAATGATCAATAGACAGAAGCAGACAAAAGTTAATCCTGGGTGAAGTTTGCGGCGATCCGCGTACGGAACGCCGCAAAAGTTGAAAAAACTCCACGCGCTACATGGAGCTATGCAAGTGGTGGAGTGGGTTAGAAAAAATGCAGTTAGCGATTAATTTTCAGTGCCGGGTGTTTGTCTGCGCTGTGAAATTATTGCAAACTGCACCATGCACAGCGTAAGCGGGAGCTGCTTCCTTTCTGCTGCTCGAGTAGATTTTCTTCCCAAGCGCCACTCGCATTGAGAAATCTGACTACCCTGCATTGAGAAATCTCACCTGGCGGTTGATTTCCCTCGCTCAGCTAGTCAACTTGATGTTGATGAGTGCGAGCAAGATAAAAACTCTGCAAGCTCCATGTAACGTGAAGTGCAGAAAACTCTGCCAACTCAGCGAGCGGAGCGAAGTTCACAGCTCAGACTCAACAAAAGTTATAATAAGTGTCATGACAGTGAACAGAATGAAAAGTTCCACCATTTTGCTGAGAAAACATATATATGCAAGCATATAGAATAATATAGCATACGCCTACTATGTGAACCCTGACCTGCGTGTTTACTGTGTATGTGTATCTATTGTCAATAAACCCCCTACTGGATAACCCAACTCCATTACCTGGTGAGTAAGAATGTAGGACCCCGTCTTTGTGACGAACTGGACATCCCTCAAGGAGATGTCGGTCAGCTGCTGGGTGATAGTTTCAGAATTTAGGGACCTCTCGAAGTCAGCAGAAGTGCCTCCTCTGACTATACTTGGAAACAGATATTTATATAGAGAAAAAGACATCCTTGCCTTGGTGTGAGATTCTGATCAGGCTGCCATTGTTTGTATTCTACAGATAGATGTGTTGTCATATGGATGTAAATAATGAGCACATTTGCACCACGTACATGTAGGCCTTGTACACAATGCCAAGGCAACATGATAGTGTTCTCACAAGTTTATTTGTGTAAGCAAGGTCGGTGATTCCAGGAAACTAACCCATGAAGTTGACAATGTTTAAAAAAAAATGTTCGATGAAAAACGACCTACATTTTATTTGGGACCCGTGATTTCTGCAAAAATCAAGTTCTTCGGGCAAAATTATGTTTTTTTGCACAAAAAAGATTTTTGCAACAAAAAATCTCTTTCAGTCTGAAATGTTTGCTTGCGGACTAAGTTGTGTGAAGGTGGCAAACGTCACAAATTAGTGAAAATGAGCATGTGGAGTTATAATTTAGCACACCTTCATTTGTATACTATTCATGCTCATTTCATACGTGTTCGTTTCTTCATGCATATTACCCTGTGCTTGCGGACAGTATATGTTTGGGAATCTATCCATTTATCTCACAAAAGATCAAGAACTATAGCTAAGAAATTGAATTCCTGTCACCTGGCGCTGCAGGTCATGTTTGTAATTGTGCACGCTACTATCATTATGTGAATGGAGACAAAAGACAACAGTGGACTGTCGCACATAAAGTGCAAACACATGTTATTGGCAGGCTGTGGGTGCATAGAAAGGAGGCAACATGAAATGTGTCATCACCATTCGTCAGTCGTCTTTTTCCGAAGTCAGGTTGTAAACTATTTATATGCTTTACCAGGAACACGTTTATTGTTGTACTTAATTTGTTTTTTAGGTTTGATCCACACTGGTCATGGATAATGATTAGGCTGTCCGGTTTTAGGTTTAAACCTATAATAACTGATAAAACTCCACTGAAAGAGAAATAGCCCACACCAGTGAAAACATATAAACACTGAAAAAACACCTGCACAACCTCAAACTAAATGCCATTCAAAGAAAGGAAAAAGGGAGTGAAAGAGTCATTTTTTTCCTTCCTGAAGGGGCCAATACAATGTAACTTTGTTATACAAGCTAGCAGTAAGAAAGTCTGAGATAACATTATTCTGCTTGAGTTTTGTTGTTTAGAAATGCCACTAAAATATGTTTTCTTCTTCCTTTTGTTTTTTTCAGTTCTGTGGTCTTTGGTCTAAAGATGCAGAGTTTAGAAGCATGTTTTAGGTCTTGTTTAATTATTTTGAAAACTGTACAGAATCAGGAAATATCAAAATAATATTTGATTCTTTCACTGATAGGTAAAATTGCTGGTTTCATAAGAATCTTTCCCAATATGTGTTATCACATTTACCCACAGAGAATGTGTAAAAACCCTTAATACATCAGCCCCCAGTTTCTAGTGAGTCAGTATTGATATTAGGCAAATTGCCAACACCTCAGGCTTTAAACATTCAATGCAATGTATAGTGACAAGTATATGTGAAAAAAGCGCTATCACCAAGCATCCTAGATAGTGGTTAAAACATGACACTAGGCTTTTGGAAAACATGGAACGCAGTGTCACTTGGAATGCTCTGCAAAAAAGGTTCTTTCCAAGTTCAACAAAGATTGGAGTGATATTGTTTGTATTTGCACTGATTCAGCTACTTATATGAAAAAGTTGTGTGATGACCTGTCAAAATGTATGCCTAAGCTGAAGTACTTCCCTGTAAGAGATCCTTGCCACTTGTTAGATGGCATGCTGAAAGCATCCTAACAATCTTCAGAGTTAATGAGGAATTCTAATGACTTTTTAGTCCATTCTGGTGCACTGTTTTCTTATGCACAGGAACTAAAACGCAAATATTTATAATTTTGTGCTTTGTGTGGCATCATAAAAATAATCAGCCCATCTGTGTCCCTTAGCTGATGGTTCTCAGTCTAAGGGGCTATGAATGCTAGATTATCCATGTGGCAACCGTTTACAGACTTTTTGCTGAGTGATGATGCCAAAGGCAAGACATGTGAGGATCTTTGGTCACATATTGATAGTGATGTGAAAAAAACTACACTCTACTGCATTCTTAGATTTTTACAGGAAAACATACCTGCTGTAGTGGACATAATAAAAACTAGAGTCTGAAAACACCCTTGTCTGCCAAGTGTTCAGCATAATTGGTGTAGATTTGAAACGTCTCCTTGAGAGTGGGCTGGGCGACACCTTTAGGGACTTTGGCACTGCAACATGTTCTGTGTTAGAGTGCTTGCCACTTGGTAAGCAAAGCAATGATGAAGAGCAATTCAGGAACTTTTATTTTACAATGTATAAGAAATGCCTTGCAATGGTGCATAGAAATGTCCCTTCGCCACCAATAGCATTTGAAGTCAATGAAACCTCACTGTGGTACTCTGTTCTAGATCCCTTCTGTAAAGGGGAATTTCGTCTGTAGTTTCAAAGTGCTGCTCCATTTTTGACCCCTTCAATAACTCTGAGGGTATAAGCACCCAGATCAGCGAAATGCTGCAGAACCTGCTCTGAGAATTGTAATCTTCTCAGGGAACCAGTATTGGCATGGAAAGCTATGTCAGTGGCCGGAGTTAACAAATTGTGTACTGGCTGTTTTGGCGTTGCCCATCTCAAGTGCCAATGTTGAGAGGGCCTTTTCACAGAAGTTTACATGGGAAGGAAAGAGCGAGCACACATGCCCAAAGACTCACTGAAGAAGTATTGTATGGTGTACTACAATAAGTTTAATTTGCAAAAATCTATTTGGACGTCATATACACTATACTTACACTGTCTATATACCATGTGCTATCAGTGCAGAAAGCAAGCAATATTAAAAGCAACATTTTCCATAAACACTGGAAAAACACTGTTTCTGTAGTTTTGAATGGCACGAAAATGTGTAACCACTGATAACCACTGTTGTTTAAGGTATTGAAATCATTTGAAAACACTGAAAAAACCCCACCAGAATTTACCAAAAATAGAAACTGAAAACAGGAAAGCCTAATAATGATGAATCAGCCCTGAATCAGTCCACCAGTTTGACAGCTGGATTTGAACAGCAGTTAACTCTATAGCACCAGAAAAAAATATTACGGTAAAAAGAGGTCCAGCTACCTCGCCATGGTATGGACCCGACCTTAAACGTATAAAGGTCAAATGTAGGAAATGCGAACAAATTTGGAGATCGAACTACAGTAAAGAGCACAAAGTGGCCTACACCTTAGTGTTAGAACAATATAAAGAGGCAATTATTGAAGCCAAACGTGCTTACTTTACTGCAAAAATTGAGGAGGCTAGCATATTCACCTAAGGAACTCTTTAAATCTATCGAAATGTTAGCCAAATCGCCTCAGGCTAATCAGTTCAGTCCGGACCAAGCACTCTGCAACAAACTGGCTACCTTTTTCCAAAATAAGGTGCAATTGATCTACAACGATCTCCTAAACATGCCTGATGTCACGGATGGTTGTAAGAGGCCATCAGTTGAGGAGAAGGTAGTTCACTGCCAGCTATCTAGATTCCGGTCACTCTCTCAGAAGGATGTGAATAACCTCCTCTTATCTACAAAATCAGGCTCTCCAAACGATCCTTGCCCCGCTGCCACTATGCACCTAGTTTCTGGGAAGATTAGCACATATCTTACCCCCCTTCTAAACCAAGTCTTAGAGTCTGGTATCTATCCTTGTGCTTGGAAAAAAGCATGTGTCAGGCCAATCCTTAAAAAACCGTCCCTCGACCCCACGGAGACCAAAAATTACCGTCCAATCTAAGGGCTGCCGGTCGCAGCCAAAATTCTCACAAAAGCCATGAATAAGGAGTTAACTTTATATCTCAACTCCAATAACTTGCTTGACTCTACTCAACATGGTTTTCGGTTGTGCCGTTCCACTGAGACGGCCTTGATCATGGCAATGGAGGAGATTCGCAGAGTGATGGACGGGGAGGCAGAACTGTTCTGATCCTCCTTGACCTATCAGCAGTATTTGACACCGTACACCACACGGTGTTAGTGTGGCGGCTGAAGGACGTGGGAATTGAGGATACAGCTCTGGCCCTTCTTTTCACCTTTCTAGCAGCACGGGAGCAGAACATACATTGGGATAGTCTACGATCTGACACCTTTCATCTCCCGTGTGGAGTACCGCAGGGCTCTGCTCTGTCTCCGACGCTTTTCAACATATATGTCACTCCTTTGGCCAGACTCATCAGAATGCACGGCTTTACCTTGGTCTCGTAAGCTGATGACTCTCAGCTCGTAATATCGGTGTCCAATGAACCAGAGACCATTGCCAGTAGCTTTCATGCCTGTCTGACAGAGATTATGAGTTGGATGAGTCGAAACTTTTTCAAGATAAACACCAATAAGACGGAGGTACTGGAGTTTGGCAAGGGCCAATCACTGTGGAATCAAACCTGGTGGCCGATAGAGGCAGGTGAATGCCCCCGCTCTACTGCTAAGGTTAAAAACCTAGACATAATCTGTTAGACCTGGCACCTTGGCGTGAGTCTTTGATGATCAGCTCAATTTTGCGGCCCAGGTCAATTGTCTGACTTCCTCCTGTTTCTTCTTATTGAAGAGCTTACGGAAGATTTTCCCTTTCACCCCTCAGGAGCTTTGGAAAGACGTAGTAGTAGCCCTTTTTCTCTCAAAATTAGACTACTGCAATGCTCTTTTTATGGGCATTGATAAATCTCAGAGGATGAAACTGCAATCATTACAAAATGCTGCGGCACGACTGCTACTGAACATCCCCAAGGGTCATTCCACTTTGGCGGGCATAAGATCACTTCACTGGCTCTCTATCCAGCAGCGAGTGGATTTTAAGGCCCTCACTTTAGTGCACAAGGCACTCTATGAGGTGGTTCAGCTGAGATCCAGAAAGTGTTCTCTTGGTACAACCCCTGCAGAATGCTTACATCCACTAATATGGGCCTCATCTACACTCCTAAAATTCAGAGATATACCATGGGTGAAATGGCTGAAGCCGCTTTGCCAGCAATTGGGCACACGGGACCACCACACAGCACTACGCATCCTTCGGTCCGATTCTAGGTCACTCTTTGCATGCTGCTTAGCAAAGTTTTTGAGACAAGCATGGTTCATTAGATGGAAAGCCCTTGCAAGAGTGGTATAATTTTAATCGAAACAGGGACAGCAACAGAGTCTTGATTTACCATTATAGATATTTTGCACACATTCTGCATATGCACTTTAAATGTTAAATCTTCGCTGCTAAGAAAGGTATAGCTTTATATTTTAATATTTTAATAACCTTTAAGGAAAGTGGTCCTCACCATTTCTGATGATGAATTGACTGTTTTTATACTTTTCAATTGTAGAAATAAATTTGATAAATTGATTTACAAGGTTATCTTGTCCTTTTAATACTCTGAAAATGTAACATGGTTCATTAGATTAAGGGCTCAAATGTTTATTTCATTGTATTAACTGTTTATGCATAATGGAAATGTTTTATATATATATTCCCGGTTTAAAGGAAAAATGTGTTTTTTAAACTGTCGCTTTTATGACATTTTTGTCGAATAAACCTTATACAATAAAAAATTCAGAGAGCTGAATGAGGTGGCCGGAGTCTATCATACTGTGCAGCCAAACTATGGAACCACTACCATCTACCATGAGACTTCAACCCAACCGGCAGCATTTTTGGAAAACATTGAAATCTTGGCTGTTTCTATCAAATTAAATCCTTGGTTCTACTGCCCACTCCTAGCGCCAAGACGTCCCAGCATTCGAGAGCTTTAACAATGTCTATCCTATCCTATCCTATTTGAGCACGAGTCAGGCCAGAAAGGGCTTCTTAGGACTGTACATTTTTCTCAAGAAGGAACATGATAGAAGAAAACTTAAAAGAGAGAAAGAGCCACACTTAAGTACAGCTTCCCAACAGTAACTGTAAACAAGCATTTACAATGCAATAGGTCTCGCATTTTTGAGAGTTACAGCTATTGGCATAGTAAATGACAATGTCTTTTACCCATGTGTTTTGGTTTGGAGTGGATGTATATGGTTTGGTGTGGATGTATGTTGTGTGGTGTGCAATTATGTGGGTTGGATTGGGATTGTTATTTGAGTAATTGTGTGAGGTGGAATTGTGTGGTGTGTAGTGAAATTATGTGGAATGGTGAATAGATGGGGAGCTGGACAGGATAGAATGGAAGTTAGAGAAGGATAGGTAGTTTGTGTGCAAAGTGTTGAATGAAGTCCATATATAGAAGCAGAAAGAGTGTAAAAGAAAGAGAACGATGGGGAGAGCAGGCCACAGACACATAAAGAGGGAGTGTCTGTGTACGCAGGAGACACTCTAAGAAGAGGAGGAGAGCATGACTCTGAGGGATGGAAACCTTGAAAAGGCACAGGAAAGAAACTGTGCTCGAAGACCTGAAGTGAACCACATGAGAGAGGTGGGAAGAATGAATGAGAGAGAAGGGTGAGAGAGTACGAGAGGAATTTTTTGTTGTGGAATTCTCTGGTGTAGAGTTGTGTAGTGGAAATATGGTACGGTGTGCAGTGGAATTATATGGATAGTAATTAAATGGTATTACATGCACTGGAATTAGGTTGAGTGAGAAGGTATCTTATGGAGCTACGTCTAGTGGCATGTTCTGAATTATGTGGTGTGTGGTTACATGTTTTTACTTTTTGGCATGACGTGGAATTATGTGGTGTGTTGTGTAATTGTGTTGTGTAGTTGAAATATGTTGTTTGGTGTGGAATTTTGTGGAGTGTATTTGAAATGTGTGGAGTTGAATTGTGTGGCCTGGACATGTGTGGCGTTGTGTGTAATTATGCTTATTGGAATCATGTGTCATAGTGTGGAGGGCATTTATGTGAGTTGCTGGTATGTGGCATAGAGTGCATTTATGTGGGTTGTATTTAGGTCATATTGAGTAGAATATAATTATGTGGAGTGTAATTATTTGGCTCTGAGTGGCAACATGTGGAGTGTAATTATATTGTGTGGTCAGAATTGAGTGGCATTCAATTGTGTAGTGTGTGAAATTATGTGGGATGGTTTGGAGTAGTATTATGTGGTATGGTTTGCAGTAGTATTATATGGTGTGGAATTATGTGGCATGTTGTGAAGCTGAATTTATTTTGTGCAATGCAATAGGTTTTGCATTTGGGAGAGTTAGAGATATTGGCTTTGTAAATGACAATGCAATGTACCCATGTGTTATAGATTGAAGTGGATGTATGTGGTGTGGAGTGGAATTATGTGGGTTGGATTAGAATTGTTAGTTGTGGAATTGTGTGGCATGAAAATGTGTGGTGTGGAGTGGAATTATATGGCAAGGTGTGCAGTAGAATTATGTGGATAGTGATTATGTGGTTTTGAGTGTACTAGAATTATGTAGTGTGGGATTGTGTGTTGGAAAGACTGGAAGGGCTAGGTTAGTGTTAGTGGAGCGGCTAACCCTGCTTGATGTAGAACTCACTGCCACTGCAAAAGGTGAAAGCTATGGTACGTTTTAGTAAAAGTAAAAAATTCCATGTAACTGCATTGGATATACTGGAAGGGCTCGGACCGCGTCAGTGGAACAGGAAGTCCTGCTTAAATTGTACACTATAAGGTCAAAAACAAGCTTAGTGTGTGTACAGCTGACATCATGCAGTCACATATTTGAAGGTGTTCCCTTCTGTGACAGGGAACAAAAAACAAGGCTCTGTCAAATAAAGGATCGTCCCCCCTAGGGACTTTTGTGACTTTACTTGCTCTTTCCCCTGTTGTGTTTGTGAGCTCTGATGCCCCATGCTGAGGCCTCGTCAGCCTCTGAGCCAATATCTGGCTGTAAAATAGCACCGTGTTATGTCTGCCTGTGTTGTTGGTTGCGTGAGATGCGATGGCTCCTCTCTGACCTCACTCGCTCACACAAGGATTGCGGCAACCCTGCTGTGTCAGTGTCACT
Source organism: Triturus cristatus (assembly GCF_964204655.1). Lineage (NCBI taxonomy): Eukaryota > Metazoa > Chordata > Amphibia > Caudata > Salamandridae > Triturus > Triturus cristatus. The sequence goes on along the minus strand of NC_140591.1, from coordinate 1,422,881,372 downwards.
GGGTCCTGCAGAGATCCCCCTCGGCCACCTTTGGTCAGGGTTGAGCAGGCATTGCATGAACGAGGGAAGCTGGGTATACTCCACTCATCTGTCCAACAAGAGAGTTTACATTTTATTTATTTATTTAATGCATTTTTATATAGCGTGGACTTTACCCAAAGGTGTCAGCGCACTTCACACTAGAAGTATGTTACATGAGGAGAATATTACAAATGTACACGTTACAGAAGCAAATGAAAAACAAGAAAAGGTCAAATAAAGCAAAAGATGGCAGTCACTCAAAAACACAAAAAAAACACAATAGGATGAAGATTGTACAGGCATAGATTACACATTTATAATAATGAAATCACTTCCTTGAGAGACATGAAAATGGGCGCATTAGTTCTGGAAGTGTCATTTCAGCTGTCCATGGGGCTGTGTGCAACCATTCACCTCCACAGGGGTAATCGTGTCACCTCGCCTTCAGTCTGCCCTCCCACTCAACCATGCTCCTTAATGTGCAGTTTTAGCGGGTTTTTAATTCAAATGGAAACTAATAAAGCACAATAGAAGAGACTGGGCAGAAGAACTCCCCTCCCCCATGCCTTTGATGGAATCTCTTCTTATCCACCCAAACACGCCTTGCTGCACCCCCCCCCAGTTGGAAGCCGGGTCCCCAGCTACTGAGTAAAGACTGCGGCTTCAACTAACGGCCTCTGGATTTCCTTCTCCGTTTATGTCTTTTCAAGAGGGGCATTGGCCGAAGGGGGGTAAGCAGAATTCCTGCTGCCGCCTTCAGTGTGTGAGACAGTGGAGTAACGAAACTTGAGGGGTCCCCCTGCAAAGAACATGGAGGGGGCCCCCCCATGCTCCAGACTCAGTCAGGAGCTCTCAGATCAGGGGCCTGCCGCCCATGCACCAGTGGCGGCTAGTGCATCATAAAAGAGGTGAGGCGAAAAGCTGAGATCCAAGTTGAAGGAGCAAGTGAGTACAGCAAGCACACCAAAGTGAAAGAGGGGGGTTCTGGGTTAGCCTTCCCGAGTGGAACAGGAGTTTGATTGGTACATTTTACAACACAAGGTTCAGGAAAATTAATTAGAAGCAAGTCGAAAGATACCAATGGCATAATACTGAATAGCCTGGTTTGCAAAATCCTGTCCCTTCATGGCTCAGTACAGAGTTCTTATGCAGAGCTCTAGTTAGAATAAAGCTCACATCCCCAGATACTCAGTGTAGGACTACTCTGCTAAGATGAATGAATGAATGGGATTTATAAAGCGCAAAACAGCTACTCCAGCAGGAGCATCCTTGCGCTAATTGAAGTCCTATCTGCTCAGTACATACTACATGTAGGTTCAGAGCTCTCCACTCAGCAATTAGCAGGGCGCATTGCTCACCACAGCACCCACTGAACAGTATGTGCCACCCTCTTCTATACAAGACCCTCTACTCACTAAAGGGTTCATTGGTGAGTGCAATGCTTCCGATCAGCACCGAATGGTCTTCACAGCTCCAGTCTCCATGCACAATCCTATCTCTACGTTTGCTGGTTGCTTCTTGTTAGGCTTGGCGCGGTTTCTCCTGAGTTTTTGCCTCTACCTCCTGCATTTGTGACTGTGTACGTGATTTTGTTTTTGCTGGTTTAGATGCTATGGACACTTTGCCACTACTGGTCAGTGTCAACGTGCAAGCACTCCCTTTGTAAATTGTGATAATGATTGGTTATCAATGATTTACATATTTGATTTACTGGCACATCCCTGTTATTGGGCACTGAGAGTGCCAGGGTCTGTAAATCAAATGCTGTTAGTGGGCTTGCAGCACTGGTTGTGCCACTGTTGGTCAGTGTCAACGTGCAAGCGCTCCCTTTGTAAATTGTGATTATGATTGGTTATCAATGATTTACATATTTGATTTACTGGTACGCCCCTGTTAAAGTGCACTGAGAGTGCCAGGGTCTGTAAATCAAATGCTATTAATTGGCTTGCAGCACTGGTTGTGCCACCCACATGAGCAGCCCTGTAAATTTGTCTCAAACCTGCCACCACAGTATCTGCATGCACAGTTTAAAACTGCCATTTTGACCTGGCAAGTATACCCACTTGCCACGCCCAAACTTTCCCTTCCCTTACATGTAAGGCACCCCTCAGGGAGGCCCAAATACCCCCATGGGCATGGTGCAGTGTAGGTGAAAGGTAGGACATGTACTGGTGTGTTTTATATGTCCTGATATAAAAGAGTGTGTATTTCGTTTTTTCACTGTTGAAAGGCTGTTTATCCCATAGGTTAACATGGGAGCTCCCTTGTAACATTTTACAAGTGTAACTTGCCATTGGGGCAAGAGAGAGAAATTGAGTTTAGGCTTTCTGAACTCAGAATTTAAAAACTCACCTTTTAGTAAAAGTTGTTTTTAAATTGTGTGTTTAAAAGTCCCACTTTTAGAAAATGGGCATCTTCTTGTTTAATCATCCTGTGTGCCCTGCCTGTTTGTGTATTCACCTTCTTGTTGTTGAAGTAACAGGAGCTGGGGATGTGCATTCACATTAGACAGTCACAAGGGGGTCTGAGGTGTGCCCTGCCTTGCCTGGGTGACTCATAGCCAGGCTGAATAGACCTTGTCTGCATTTAGAGTGCTGGGAGGGGTTTCACTAGCACCTGAATAGGCTTTGTCTCCTTTTCACAATGCTGCCTCCACCTTCTGTGGTCCAGCTGGACCAAGGAGACCAGGACTGGTTTGGACTGGGCTCAGAGACCATTGCCACAAAGCTACCAATGAGGAAATGGGGTATATGTGGGGTATAAATGGGGTATAAGTACCAAGACTTTAGATCACTTCCAGAAACAAGAAGACCATGCCAAGAAGAAGAGTTGTGTGAGGAGGGCTACCATTTCTGTGTGAGGGGTGGGTTGGCCTGCAGTTGCTGTTTCTGTCTGTGGCAGAGCAGAGGAAAAGGTCTGACTCTTTTTGCTCCACTGTGGTATCCTACCTGTGAAAAATCTCCAAGGGCTTGTGTGTGCTTGCCTCCTGTTTTGGAAGACTTAGGGACATCAGTCTTTACTGAGAGCTACTCTGTGCTTTACTCATTTGGGGAGTTTTTCTTTCATTTGCCTTCGTGGAAACCTCCCTCTGCTTCGCTCCTTGGAAGCTGAGTGAGCGTTTTCTTTCTTAATGTTCTGGGCTGAGTCCCCACCTTTCTGTGTGCAGAGGCCAAGGTCGGAGAAGATCTGGAAGTGCAAACGCGGCCGCTCGACAAGGAAGCCAACGCAAAGGAGTCCTCAGCATTGTCAGGCAACCGCACAGCCGACAGGATTTCCCGGCATTGCCCAGCAACACCCCAGAGGCCAAAGAAGACGCGGCGTCATCAGCGGCCGCCCAGCCAGCCAGCACCGCTGAGAGGAACACCCAGGCGAGACAGAGCAGGATGCTCTAGGGGTGACCGGCGCATGAGCCCCACCCTTGCTGCACCAGCCGCACGGGGCCAGCATGCCATACACCCCTACAGTAGTGGCGCCTTCCACCTCTGTGCAAATCCGTTGGATGCATTTTCTTTATTTGTCTGCATTTTGCTTCGGTGTTCAGACAGGTGGCTTAATTACCAGAAACAGCAACCTCGCACCGGAACGGTGTGCTCAAAGATCATTGGTACCTTAGTGCTAACAACAACATGGTAATACTGGTGTTGTTCCTTCACTACACGTGGTCATTGTAGATGGTAATATCTGGTATTTCTTTAGCCCTTCATAAGACCATTGAACAAGTGTCCTCTTTGCAGGCCCTTCCTATAATGTGCAGTGGCAGTTATTTAATGAAATAAGCAATCTAAAAGTGTGTATTACAATGTTCTAACTTTTATGCTTATGACAATTGCCTAGTTGCCAAACTGATTGAGATTTATGTGATTGTGTTGTAATGTGTTTATATACAATATATGTGATATTTTTATATACTACTGTGTGGAGTCTCTTTTGTAGTGTGTGTAAGTGTGGCACTGGAGTGTGTGTGCGTGTTGCGCAAAAACGCTTTGCACATTGTCTCTGGGATAAGCCTGACTGCTCTTCCAAACTACCAAGGGGATGAGCAGGGGTTACCTTGGGTGTGTAACTCCCTTATCCTGACTAGAGTGGTGGGTTCTGCCTGATCTAGATGCATACCTAGGCCAACCAGAAACTCAATTTCCAACATCTCTTGAATGTTATACCTATTGATTAGGAAGTCTTCCAAGATTTAGGAGAAACTGAAAAAACAATGAAACACTTTGCACAAATGACTTCTAATCTGACAAGAGAGTCGTACACCAACCATGACATACACACAGAGAATAGAATATCTGTCTATGGAGAGAAGCAGCTTCCCAAAGGAAGCAGGAGACTTCAGAGACCACATTTGGAGGGATTCTGGCAGAAGGAATATCTGTCTCGAATGGAAGGGACATGTTCAGAAACATCCTAAAGTTTTAGGTGACTGAGTGCAGGGGGCACAATGTCTCTGGTACAGGGGCATAGAGAGAGTACCCATCAAGAAAAAATATGCACTCTTTCAATGAGAGGCAGGAAAAGTGAAAGTTCAAGGGGAGTGATAATGTCAGATCAGAATGAGGGTGTTCCAGTGCAGAAGAGATCCTGTGACATGGGTGAAATATCAAGGAGCCTGTCCGGAGAAAGTGGGGAAAGGTAGGCATAGAGAGAATGCCAGCTCTCAGGGAACATATCAGTAAGGAGGGGATGGTTGCAAGACAAGTGAGCATATCTAGTGACTCAATCAGTTGAAGAATGTGAAGACAGATGGATCGGAGAGATGCTCTTTCAAGTTTTACAGATGGTGAGGGAACATGCGCAATATATGAAAAGCATGTGTCTCAACACCTGTGACATCTCTGAAGGCAACAGCAATAGGGTTTGTGTTTAGGCGTGTTAGGTATTTGCTCAGAAAATGCATGGATTGCAAAAATGGATTGGGAGGGGAGAGAACCACCAAACTGGATGAAGGCACGGAGCGTAGACAAGATTTCAAGCCCTAGGGCCTAGCTTAAAGTGATAACTGCAATCACACACTGCTCTTTAAATAATTGTGCTTCACACACTACACAAAACTCTACAAATGCACACACTGTAAACTAGTCTGTAAATGCGCTGCTGCCATGCTCAACGTCTCACATAGCTCTGCATATGCACTGCTGCCACGCTCAACTTCACACATAGCTCTGTAAATGCCCTGCTGCCATGCTCTGTATCAGTGTCAATGCTGCTCAAGCACTGAAACACTGGCATAGCACAAAAAGCTCAAGTTGAAGCAAGTGGTACTAAGGCCCAGGCAAAGCTCAAGCCATTCATGTAAGTTTTGGCCTGTAGCACCCACGGATTTCAGATAAACCCCTCCGCTCACATATAGACTCCCAACATCTGGGAGCTCCCTTGCTATGCAGTACCTCTTTTATGATATTTTAGGGACCGATGACCACAGGTGTGCAGTGTGGACCTTCACAGGAATGTGGGAGTGACTGTAAGTTACACATGTAGTGGAGGAGAACGATTGAGAGAGAAGACGCTGAGGAGGTAAAGGAGTCATTGATAAAGGAAAGAGAGGTCAGGATGGTGTTGGAAAGGAGTTTTCTTCTTTTACATATATTGACAGCTACACATGGACATACACCTCGGCCGTGACCAACTCATGTGTCACAAATCTTCTATTATTTGGTCACTCCTGATTTAGATTGATGCTGGAACTCTGCTACGAATCTTAGTCAGCATAGCAGGTGGCATCAAGATAATCTGTGCAGCTTGCTGTCACCTCAGAGTAGGAACGGGGTCTAGTAAGTGTCAGAACTATAATCATGGACGGGGGCAGTTTTGTGAGGAGACCTATTATATGTTAAGTGCCAGCCAGCAGTAAATTGTAAAAAAAAAAATCTATATTGTGCACTTCCCTACAAACTTGAGGCATATTTTATTCTGGGACTCGTTGGCTTAAAGTTATCAAAAAAATGAAATACCAAGTCCAGATATGCAGAATGCTAACGGCCGAGCTGCCTGCTATAAATAAGGCATTACAGGTGTCATGGGATCACTTTACATTTCTATGTTCTAACATCGGACATGGAGATGGGTAGCTGTCCCTTGAAAAACTAATTTCAAACCTTAATACATGATTGTAAAGTTTTTAAAAATGCGGGCTTTTGTCAACAGCAGGTAACATTAGGCCTCCCATTCGGTTTGAAATTGGTGCAATGAGGGCGACTTCACAAAGTGATAAAGGAGTTTCTCACCTGACTTCACATGGACATGCGCACCTCTCCTGGATCCAAGCCGCCGCAGTGCCAGTTATGCACTGCTGGCGAGGTCCCAGTCAGTAAGTTATCCAGGGCCTGGGATCAAAAGGGCAGGCTTCAGCAGCTCTTCAAAGTGATTAAATATTCATATGGCCCTCTCCCACTGTTCGATCATGGGGACCAAGGGAATGAAAGGGGTGTGACACTGCACATCTTTGACGGTCCAAGAGTTCCCCGTTCAGCAGCAAAGTCTTTCTTTTTTTCCTGCAGATTTATATAGCCCAAACTCGACCTGATGGTATAGGAGCGCTTTACATGATCACGGTTACATTACACAAGGACTCATTCATTTTTTGGTAGGCGCGTGGAGATTAAGTGATTTGCCCAGAATCACAGGGTGCTGAGCCGACGCTGAGGCACGAACCTGGTGCCCCAGTTCCAAAGTCGGCCGCTCTGGCCATAAAGCCACATCCTCTCCTCAAGTATTATCTCATCCTCTCAAGTCTTGCACTTGCTAGGCCTTTCACGCAGGATAAATAACAAGACACCAAAGTGCCGACAGAACAGTAGAGTGCACATTCAAGCGGCCCGGCTCTGACCAAGGGGCTACACTGCACGTGCGCACAGAAGTCACTGCATCATTACGCTTACAATGGCCACGCCCACCATCGTGACATCAGTAAGCCGGACTGTGCCTAAAAGGCTAATCACTCCATACGCCTGCCCGGCACGAACATAGCTGCCCCATACCCCCCAAACCTCTGACTATTTTCTGTGATGAGCATCTTTCCGGTATTTTACTTTTGCTGCTGACTCCCACATAATATTTAGAGGAACGACCCTTATTACCAGTCCATAGCTGGCAAGGTTTTGGATTGCTTACATGTGACATTTTCATAATTTTAGTGTAATTATGAGTGACATTCAACGACTATGAGTGACACTCTCTAGCATGCCAAATCAAGCAATGAAGACAAGGGAAACTTATAAATATCAGAAATTACACCCATTGAACAACAACAAACTAAGAAGATATTAAAACTGCTCCAAAGCACCAGAAATGGAAGGGCACTAACCTAGTGCCCTTACATAGGGGTGCTACATGGAGGCCGTGCTTTGCTGCCGCCAGGCCACAGAGTCAGGGGTCTGAGGAAAGCGGGAGGTGTGAGAAGGCTCCATACATGGGGTTGCTACCTGGAGACTGAGAGTGTATCACTGCAGCCAGGCCCCAGATCCTGGGGCTTTGAGGGAAGCAGAGGTGTATGAGAAGGCTCCATACATGGGGTTGCTTCCTGGAGACTGTGTGTCACTGCAGCCAGGCCCCAGATCCTGGGGTTTTGAGGGAAGCAGAGGTGTATGAGAAGGCTCCATACATGGGGTTGCTTCCTGGAGACTGTGTGTCACTGCAGCCAGGCCCCAGATCCTGGGATTTTGAGGGAAGCAGAGGTGTGTGAGAAGGCTCCATACATGGGGTTGCTTCTTGGAGACTGTGTGTCACTGCAGCCAGGCCCCAGATCCTGGGGCTTTGAGGGAAGCAGAGGTGTGTGAGAAGGCTCCATACATGGGGTTGCTTCCTGGAGACTGTGTGTCACTGCAGCCAGGCCCCAGATCCTGGGGTTTTGAGGGAAGCAGGGGTGTGTGAGAAGGCTACATACGCATAGCTGCAAAGTTTTCAGATCGTGTGACATCACCATGGATTTGGTGCACTTGTGAATGACACTCAACTCCCAAATGTGTGACACTTATGGTGACATTTTCCTGCGAGTAAAACCAAGCAATGAAGTGCACGGAAATAAGTTACAATCTTTTGATCAATGAAAAGCCCTAAAACATCTTTCAACTGCTTTAAAACCTTGAAATGGAAGGTTAAAATACTGCTACAAAACTACTTGTGTACCAAGAAAATAGAAAAGTAAAGCAATCATCATAAAACGTCTAACACCCGGATGTCATTGAACTTTATTGCCTCCTAATCATACAGTGACGTACGTGCTAGTGAGATCGAATAAACACAGGGTTGATATGTTGATGTTGCAGCCAGTAAAAGAATAAGCAAAATCCCAGCTGGTGCATATTTTTATCGTTTTCCGTATACTTCACCCATATAAATAGAAAGCAGCTTAAATGTGTTCTGACCAACTGATACTTAAAGTAAACAAACACAGAAATTGCACATTACAAATGACTAAATATGATTTCGTTTCCAGTTGGTATAAGGCATGTCCAGGATCTAGGCCTTTTCAGACTCCAATTAATGGCCAGTAATTCTCTTTTGGAGCGGTGTGAACTCTAGGCAGAATGTATGACTCACCCGAGTGCTGCCATTCCAGAGCTGCAGTTTAAAGCTGTCCCAGAGCACACGGCGAGCCACTGGCAGCTCCCCTCAACAGTGCTTGCTCTGGCTGGCGACAGCTTTCAGTGATTCGAAGAGACCCCCCTGAATGTTGTTTTCCGGCGGGCCCACCTTAAACAGCAGCGATGTCGTCCTGGGTGCAGGCAGGAAAGCAAAACAGGGGGTTCCTGTCACGCGCGCAAGGCTTGATTGTTAGCACACAGAGTGCATGGCCAATACTGTCATGTGGACCTGAGCCTCACATACTCTCTTTAAAGAGAGAGTGAATTTGCCCGCCACTCATCCATTGTCTACAGTGATCCCAGCACAAACTGATGATAGTGCTGGGGGACGGAGGGACCAGTCTCCCATGCTGTGTACAGTGCTTGAGGGGCCCCCTGGAGTTTGGGGCCCCTCGCACTGCGGTGTCTGCAGGGGCTATTGTTACACCCCTGGCTGGGAATAGAGGCATCCTAATCACCAGTGCGGCACCGCCGCACCACTGGTGGACGGTCACAGCACCGCTAGGTTGGCAGGCAGACGAAAGTCTGCCCGCCATCCTAATAGGCCCCTATGTCTCAGATAGTTCAATAGAGAGAACAGCTCCTTCCCATGGAGAAAACTCTCCTCTCCCCCACATTGTCCTCATCTGCCAACTGAGGACCTTTAAGATGAACAGGACAGTCCCATTTCTGCAGGGCAGCCTCCACTGCCCTATCAAGCATGGCCTGAACATCTGACATTGAAGGGATACCTCCAGAGGGACCAGATTCCTCTATATCTCCAGCACTGCTAAACCCACAAACAGAATCCACCACCAACACTCAGGACACCGCCATTGCAAACCCACAAACAGAATCCACCGCCGACAACCCAGAACACCACCATTGCAAACCCACAAACAGAATCCACCACCTACACCCCAAAACACCACCATTGCAAACCCACAAACAGAATCCACCGCAGACACCCCAGAACACCGCCATTGCAAATAGCTGGCATGCCTGCAATAAATACCTAAAACCCCTCTGGACCACAGGAAATAGAAGGAAACAGGGGCACTGTATTGATATAGGCACCAACAGTTCTAAAATCAGCAAAGAATCTGCTCAAAAGTTGTCAAAACTGCCTAAATGCAGGACAATCAAAACATTACCAATGGCACGCTAGCAACAGCATAGAGAAGGGTTCCTAGTATCGGGGTCAATACAACGGCAGGAAATGGCCAAGCTTGGTCGAGCAGGGTATGACTGGACCAAAGAAGTTAGACAGCTACAGCAAGCCTAAGCACACAGAAAATGGTACTGAAATATAAATAAAAAATACCTTACGGTTGTAATCACAGTCAGCTAATGTCAATGTGGCAAAATAAAAGTAATACAGAAAGTGTGTTATGGTTCTCCCTTAATGAGATTAAATGGCAGCCATCTTGGAGGAACTATTTTGTTGGCTAGGGAATTTATTGTGCAGTTTGGAGAAAAAATATCATGTGTAAAGACTGGGACAGGAAAGAGAGGCAAACAGGTAATGAAGTAATGATGGCATCTGGGGCAGGCAGAGTTGCCTGACAGGTTTACAGGGTAGAAAACACATTTCGGTAACGATACATAAATTACTATCGCAGCTGTGGCGGTGCTAATTGCATCGTTAGCGGTATCAGTAATCTGCAGTCAGAATATCGAGATGGAAATGTCGACTTACACAAATATCGAGTTGGAAATATCGTCACACAGAAATATCGACAGCAAGAATATAGTGGTCAAGAATATCGAATTTAAGGTAAGAAATATAGTTTATAAAAATATCGAAGTCACTAATATCTTTTGCAAAAATTGGCTTGTTTAAAATATTGATTTTTTAGATAGTGTTATGTATTTTAGTATGCATTTTAAATGTATGTGATCTATTTTTTTTGTTTAAGTATTATTTGTGTGTGTTAATATATCTGTTAAATTTTTTAAAGTAATCAATTTTTTTTAAATTAAATTTCGCGTTTTTTAGTTCCGTAGTGGGTTGTGGGTTTATAGGTGAATACGGTGGGAAGTAGTTTAATTATAATAAATGAATGATTATTTTTTATTTAGTAATATTTATTTAATTTAGATTTTATAGTGTTAATTGTGGGAAGTAATTTATTAATAATTAATTATTAATTGGTTGTTAATTAATATTAATTAATTAATTGGTAATTAATTTTGGTAATTGTGTTATTTTTTTAGGAACTGGTTGTGGAGTTTATAGAATTAAAGGGTGGAAAGTAATTATAGGGTTTATTAGGATGGTGTCCCAGCAGTGGCGATCCGCCCGCCAGATGGCCCTGTCGCCGTTTTTTTTTTTTATTAAGACCCCTTAATATGGTGGCATTTTCAATGCCTTTCCATGGTGGAGACTCCGCCATGGAAAGGCATGCGGATTTCGCTTCGGGGTCCGTTGCGGGCCCCCAGGTGGGTGGGGGTGTGGGCCCATGGTACCCCCTTCATTGGCATGCACAAGGTGGCAGGCACTGCGCGGTGCCTGTCACTTTGTGCATGCCAATGCACAACATGCATTATTGACATTGCAGCGGGTGCTGCTTACAGCACCGCCCGCCGCAATGTTAATAATGCGAGATGCGACCGCCAGGGTGGCGGTCGCATCCTAATTGGCAGTGCAGGACTCCCGCACCACTGGCGGTCGGTCCCAGCACCGCTAGGGTGGTGGGCGGACTGAAGTCCACCAGCCATCCTAATAGACCCCTTAATTGTCATAAATTAATTATTTTTTAAAATGCATTAATATTTAATTTAGATTTTATAGTGCTAATTGTGGGAAGTTTGTCTGGAATACCCCAGCCACATGTTGCGAGTCAGACAAGCGATTGGTACACATCTCAAGGGCACACACAGATCACATGTCAGATCTCAGGCATTGTGTAAACAATTGACCCACCCATGAAACACACAACAGATTCACAGGAACTGATGCTGACCGGTACCTGAAGCATAGCTGACTGCAGGGACACAGTGCCCTAGTGACACAAGCAACAGATTGTAGGTCCCACACCTGTGGAACAGATGAGGAGGGTGCATCACACAAATGAGGGACCTGAGTTTAGGACTACAAGAGCTACGTAATGTGGAAGTGTGACCTGGACAAAATACTGCTATTTGCATGTCAGACATAGTACACAGATCAGACATGGACTCTCCCCCTACCTGCTGCTGTCTGGCCTTCAGCTGCCTATCCAGGTCCGGGAAGACCACCTCCAGGACATGGAGCATGTGGGGAGTCAGGGTCCGGTGTCCACCCCTCCTGCGTGGAGGTGACAGCTTCAGCTGGACTCTAGCTATCCTCCGGGACTAGCCCCGAAGGTCCTGCCACCTCTTCTGGCAGTTGCGGGTCCGGCGCTTGTAGACCCACACAGAACGAACAGCCCGGGCGATGGTCAGACAGATCTCCTGCTTCTGGTGGGCATCAACCTGTGAGGAGGACAAAGTGAAAAGTACATTAACACACATGCCCCAGATTGCTGCAGCACACATTTGGATAGACATGTCATCATCACAAAGGGAAATAAATTACACAGGTAGTGCAACCATGGGGATTGCAAAAGCACATGCATGTCTGACATGTTAACAATGCCTGGATAGTTTAAGCTTGCAATAATGTACTTTAGCAGCAGGAAAACTGTTCATTGCATGTACCTACACACTTTGGGGGATGAAAGTAGTCATTGAGAATGCTTGCCACTGGTGTACACACTGCTAGTACTGCTAGTCAGACAACATGCATAATGAGGAAGTCAGTGGACTGCACACTCACCTGCTCCCCTGGTTTCCGATAGAGCTTTCTGTACTCTGGAAGGAGCCCGTCCAGCAGGGCCTGGTTCTCCTCCTCAGTGAAGGCTGGGGCCCTCTCCAGAGTATGTGTCATAGCAGGAGCCAGAGGATGTATAGACAGCAGCAGTGGTAGCAGGGATGTGGTCCAGTAGCATGTATTGCAGGCAAGTGAGCTCCCTGGGGGCCAGCCAGCCTTATATCTGTGCTGCAGAGGCAGAATCTGTGCCATGTGTTCCAAGTAATAGGTCCAACACGTTTGCATTCTATGAATCTGGCCAAACCATTTAAAAGTACAACTCGTACACGCCTTCCGCATCATTCAAATCTTCACCGTACGCATTGTCACCCGCGTCGGACCTCATTGCATTCAATCTCAAAGCGTACGCACGGCTCGGACAAGACCCGTGCAATGCGTACGCATTGTCACCCGCGTCGGACCTCATTGCATTCAATCTCAAAGCGTACGCACGGCTCGGACATGACCCGTGCAATGCGTACGCATTGTCACCCGCGTCGGACCTCATTGCATTCAATGACAAAGCGTACGCACGGCTTGGACATGACCCGTGCAATGCGGAAGCATTGTCACCCACGTCGGACCTCATTGCATTCAATGACAAAGCGTACGCACGGCTCGGACATGACCCGTGCAATGCGTATGCATTGTCATCCGCGTCGGACCTCATTAGTGTGACTATTATACGGATGCAACACACATATACTGGCCATGGACACCTGTGCACACCTGCCACACTACAGCATTGGCCACACAGTGTCCCATGTCATGTGAGGCTGCATTCCATTCCCTGTGTGTTTGGGGGCACCACAGCTGTTTTTTTGGCTGGCGCTTTGTAAAGCCACTCCCAGGCTGTGCACGTGTACATGGGGGCAGAATCCTTTGTGTGTTGTGCACATTACCACAGTGATGTGCAATTGGACAGTAATGGGCATGAGTCAAGGCCACAGTATCAGGTGGGATATGTGTAGGACATGTCACATCCACCCTGAGTCCTGGGGGTGATGGCATGTACGTCACAGTGAGACCTGTAGCCACAATACTGATGTGCACCCACAGTCTGTGTGCATGTTGTGTCTCAGATGTGTCTGACCAAATGTTACCAATGGGTGACAGTCTCCACATCCATGTGGTATATGCATCAACCTTGATGGGGTGTGTGTGTGTCTAAGAGACATACATGTAGGGCCGGCAGGAACAACAGTGCCCACTACCTGTGGGACTTGCGCTTGCCTTGTGGTGTGTACTTGCTACGCCATGTCCATTGCCGTGTTGATGTGGCAATACAGGGAGCCTGGGTTTCTGCATGGCAAAGATCTGTGATGCCTGGGAGACATGAGGCCTCAATTGTCACTATGGTGTGTTTTTTTAACGTTGCAGCAGCACATAGGTTGGGTGACACAGCCAGATGATTGGCGATTGCACTACATGGGACTCATGTGGACATGTGGAATTGAGATGTGAGGTGGTGGTCTTGTAGGTGACATATGTGTCCATGCCCAACAGCACACACCTCAGTACATTGTGTAATGTCATGAACTAGCATGTGATAGTGATCGTGGTCATGGCCACATGGGTGGATGAACTGACAATCTTCGGTTGTGCATCTCTGTACTGCAGGGCACCAGCTGTCCATCGTCCGTTCCCAGACCTTGCAACCATGCAGGAACGCGACTGCATCAGACGGTACCGCTTCACCAGGCCACTGATTGCGGAGTTGGCGGAGCAGTTGGTGCCACATCTGCTACCTGGCCGGACATACCCTACATCACTGACCCCAGAGGTGAAGGTGATGGCAGCCTTGCACTTCTTTGCTACTGGTACCTTCCAGTACACTGTGGCTACTGCTGGTGGTATATCGCAAACGATGTTTAGTCGGGTGCTATGCGATGTCTTGGAGGGGATGTTGCAATTCCTCGACCTGTATATCAAGTTCCCGAGCCCAGCTGAACTCCCTGAAATAAAGGATGCCTTTTATACACTGGGGAGGATTCCGAACGTCATCGGATCTATTGACGGGACACATGTTGCCCCGATACCACCACAGGCACATGAGCAGGCATACCGGAACAGGAAGCACTACCATTCGATCAATGCTCTGGTGGTCTGTCTTGCTGACATGTCGATCACACATGTGTGTGCACGGTTCCCTGGTTCGGTGCACAATGCCTACATTATGAGGAGTAGTCGCATTGCAACGCTGATGTCACAGATGCCAGCTCAGCATGCCTGGCTTGTCGGTGTGTACTGACTGTTTCTCATTGTGTGTGTTTGTCACTGTTGTATTCCGCACTCCTACAAAACTCAGCTACTTGTTCATTTTTGTGTGCGTAGGTGACTCCGGATACCCCAACATGCCGTGGTTGCTGACACCCCTCAGGAACCCTGTGACACAGCTGTGCTGCGCTACAATGAGGCACATGGTCGGAGCAGGAGGGTGATTGAGCGGACATTCGGCCTCCTGAAAAGCCGCTTTCGCTGCCTGGACAAGTCCGGAGGGGCCCTCCCATATGAGCCTGCAAAGGTGTGCAAAATAATCCTTGTCTGCTGCATGCTACACAACATGGCGGTGCGAAAGGAGGTGCCTCTCATCCAGGACGACGATGACGATGACCAACCTCCGGCACCTGTGGAGGATCCCGCTCTGGGCGAAGATGCCAGTGATGATGAAGATGATGGTACGTCCGCTCCCAGCTCTTCAACAACTTCTTCAAGTGAATGTGAGTTTCCAGGGATGTTATGTGAATGTATGGAGGTAGCCTGGAATGTGTTGAGCCAGCTCTGTTGCTGTCTGAGTGTGTCTGTGTGCCACTTGACTGGATGCGTGCTGTGATGTGTCCATTCAGGTGGTGTGTACTCCACAATAGGGTAGTACTGCTAACTAGTGTTTGTGTAGGTGTTTTGCAACATGTTTTGTGCATGTGTTTTGCATTTCTCTCCTGTTCTTCTGTGCTTTTGACTGTATCTTGTCTGTCCTTCCCAGGGTACTTTGCCTGTTGTGTGGTCAACTGAATTACCGTGCAACTAGTGTGGAATAAACGTGTTGCTGATGTGTAATGAACCTGTGCTACGCTTTGTTATGTGGGTTGTCTGTCTTCCCACATCTGAGTGACATCTGCTTACCTCACCTGTGGACTTGTTGTGTGCATGCCAATGTGTTTCAGGTCAACATCAATGTGTGTGATGAGTAACATGGCCATGGTCAGTATGTTTTGTGTTGCCATAGTGGTGTGTGTCCCTCACATGTGTCACATCCCCATGACTCACCTTACATTGGTCACATTGTTGCAGTATTTGGCATGTACTGTGTTGTGTAGCAGATCGACATCTCCCTGAACATGACAAGTTGGAATCACAACAGAGGCATTTATGGTGTACTGGTGAGTTTATTTACAAACATGTGTGAGGGAAGTGCACAGGATGGTGGGTGCTGTACAGTGGTTTGGGAATCCAAAGTTCACATTGGAGTTGGAAGTGCTGGTAGATGAAATGTCCAGAGTAAAGTCCACAGTCATCTGATACATTGGCCCAACATGAACGCTCCGTGTCATGTGGGCGAGTTGTGTGCGATTGGACAAGGTGAACGGATTGCGCACAAAGAGCATTGTCCAGAACAGGTTTTGAGGCCCTTGGGGATGTGCTGGGACATCTGCCTCTCACATGTCCTTCTTCGGATGACCTCTCTTCTTCCGGGGGGGGGGGATCCTCATGAGCAGGCCTCTGCGGTGCAGGGGACTCTCCGCCGGAGTCCTCCTCCCTCCCTGTGGCGCTGGCAGATGGTGTTGCGACAGATGTGGTGGGCACACAGGGGTGTGTGGACAGGTTGGTGTTGATCTGGTGGAGGCATTGTAGTATGTCCTGATGCACCGCAGTGATGTCATCCCACTTGGCCTCTATGCGGGCATGGTGGGCGACCTGCTCGTGTTGCATGTCCTTGAGGATCCCCACTACCTGGCCAAATCCTCCGGTGCTATCCTGGTACGCATCTAAGATGCGTGCCAGTTGGGGGTCATCATGCAGTCCAGACCCCTCTACATGGCACGCCCTGTGCCTCCCACCCCTCCCAGCACCCCTCTCCACACGGGCAGGACCAGCGGCGGTACGCACAGGTGACACTGGGACCCCTTGGGTGGTGTTGCTGGTGGTGATGGCTGTAGCTTCCGGGGGTCCTGTGTCCCTGTGCTGTGGGTGTTGATTGTCCTTGGTCTGTCCATGTTGGCAGGGGTGCCCTGTCGGTGTCCAGATGCTGGAGGCGTGGGTACAGGGGGGGCAGATGTTGATGCTGCTGGTGCTGCATGATGGCTCACACCGGAGGGGCCTGGTTGGTCGTCGTCATCTGAAGAGGACAGTGAGAGAGTCAGACCAGAGAGCTCAGTGTCCACCAGAGTCTGGGACTGGGTATTCTCGTCATTTGGTGCTGGGTGCCCAGCACCACCTGTGTTTGGAAGAGACACACAATGTGATTTATGTTTCTACATGCATCGTTGGTTCACAAACATGACATTTTCTACTTTTCAAACAGATGCCTGCCTGTACACTGCTTTTTCCCAGCTTGTCGCAGACAGAGTTTGATATTGTTGTTGGCCATTTCCCAGCATGGCCTTGTGCTCCCCACAACAGAGTCCAGTGTCAGACATCTTGTCAGTCCCTTCCCACTCCCTGTGAGGCGAGTATGGTTCAGTTTGATCTTGCTGGGCCATGTGGGTGGGTGTAGGTTGTCTGTGACTCTGACTCCCATCATACTCTTGGCTACACCCCCCTTCCCAGCATGACCATACTTCCTCCCTCTTGACTCTGCTTCCCTGTGAGGGGGTGTGAAAGCAATGGCAAGATGGCTGACTGTGTAGTCCTGATGTTTGTTGTTGGCCATTTCCCAGCATGGCCTTGTGCTCCCCACAACAGAACACAGTGGCAGACATCTTGTCAGTCCCTTCCCACTCCCTGTGAGGCGAGTATGGTTCAGTTTGATTTTGCTGGGCCATGTGGGTGGGTGTAGGTTGTCTGTGACTGCGACTCCCATCATACTCTTGGCTACAACCCCCTTTCCGGCATGCCCATACTTCCTCCCTCTTGACTCTGCTTCCCTGTGAGGGGGTGTGACAGCAATGGCAAGATGGCTGACTGTGTAGTCCTGATGTTTGTTGTTGGCCATTTCCCAGCATAGCCTTGTGCTCCCCACAACAGAGCCCAGTGTCAGACATCTTGTCAGTCCCTTCCCACTCCCGGTGAGGCGAGTATGGTTCAGTTTGATCTTGTTGGGACATGTGGGTGGGTGTAGGTTGTCTGTGACTGCGACTCCCATCAAACTCTTGGCTACACCCCCCTTTCCAGCATGCCCATACTTCCTCCCTCTTGACTCTGCTTCCCTGTGAGGGGGTGTGACAGCAATGGCAAGTTGGCTGACTGTGTAGTCCTGATGTTTGTTGTTGGCCATTTCCCAGCATGGCCTTGTTCTCCCCACAACAGAGCCCAGTGTCAGACATCTTGTCAGTCCCTTCCCACTCCCTGTGAGGCGAGTATGGTTCAGTTTGATCTTGCTGGGCCATGTGGGTGGGTGTAGGTTGTCTGTGACTGCGACTCCCATCATACTCTTGGCTACATCCCCCATCCCAGCATGCCCATACTTCCTCCCTCTTGACTCTGCTTCCCTGTAAGGGGGTGTGACAGCAATGTCAAGATGGCTGACTGTGAAATCCTGGTGTTTGTTTGGCTACAAGTCCCAAGTGAGCCCCTGTGCTTTACACAGCAGCACCCAGTAAGGGGTATCTTTTGCTGATACTTCAATGAGGTGTGTGTCAATGCATTGTACCCGGTGAGTTGTGTGGAGTTTGTGTTGAGGAGGGGTGTCTCCCCATGCTGATTAGTATGGTCAGGGCTGTCAGTCCTCCTTCCCATCATGAAACGTGCTTCCATTGTAGGGCGTGCAAGTTGTCTTTCAGGATGTCAGTCAGTGGTGTCCTGCTTCTGATTTGCACTCAACCCCTAGCATGGCCTTGTGCTCCCCACAGCAGGACCCAGTGTCAGCCATCTTGTCAGTCATTTTCCACTCCCTGTGATGTGGGCATGTTTCTGAGAGGTCTTGATGGGCCAATCAGGAGGGTGTGCATTATCTGTGACTATAGGCCCCATCATGCTTTTGGCTACACTCACTTCACCTGCATCCCCACTATTCCTTCCTGACAGTCAGCTGCACTGTGAGATGGTGTGTTTGTGGTGGCAAACTGTCTGGCAGGGTGTATTTGGCTTTGTGCCACTGCCTTGCTCTATTTGTTTGTAGGTTGGTACATGTCATGACACAGTTCCCAGTCACTATGAGATGGCAGGTATTGTGTTTGTATGACTGGCATACACATCTTGGGCTGATTATCTATTGGTTGGTGTAGCTTTGCTTGCGGTGCATGGTTTCACTGTCCCCTTGCCACACAATCTTGGGTATGTTGTTTGTGTACTCACCAGGCTCTGGGATGTGTGTTAGGCCCTGAACGCTCTCTGGTGGTAGGATGTCCCGCACCTTCTCCTGCCAGGTTCTGAAGTAGACTGGTTTGGCAGGAGGGCCACCGTCGGTGCAGTGACTCAGGGCGTGATCTTTTTCGATGAGTTTCTTGACCCTCCTGCGCACGTAACCCATGCAGCAGGGGACTCCAATTTTTGGGCCTCAGGAGTATGTATAGCAAGCATGTCACACTTGCTTAGCCACCTGACTACTGTCCAGGGCCAAACACTGTTTCACTTAGTCCTGGCCAGTCATGCCCCCTCAAGGGCATTTAGAAACACTCTGTAATCCCACTCCTGTGTATGAAATTGCAGGTTGTGCTCAGTGATATGTGCCCTCAGGTTTCTGCCTCTGTGTCATTAGGGTGTGGCTTGTAGCTACGTACAACTGGGGTGTCCATGATTCAGAGGGTCAGCATGACATCTGCAATGTGACTGTGAGAGACAAGACCTGTGTGACATATAGGTGTGTAATCATCTGACAGCGCACAATGGTGTATGCAACTGTGTCCTTCATGCAGCTGGGTTACATGCATGGCAGACTGTGATGTGTTAATGTACAGGGATTAGTGTTTGCTGCGACTCATATGTCTGATTTGCATGATGTGGGGTCTTCTGGGTCCTGGATATGTTGTTTGCATGAGATGGGCAAGTGCGCTGGTCATCTGCTGAGTTTGCTTTACTCCAGAGCTAGGATTGTGAGTCAGTGCATATTGTTGTTGTCTGGATGCCCTGCCCCTGTGACAGGAGACAGTGTTGACTGACTTTCAGGGCATCCTAGTGCCATGGCATTTAACTTGCTATTAGCGAGCCTGCATTGTGTTCAAGTGCGCACCATGCACCACATTGTGGCATTGCCCATCAGGACAGGAGTACATCATAGTGTGTGTTGCTGGCATGCATCACAAGCATGTGGAATGAGTCTCTGCCCATCCCTTCATCCGCACACCTGTACTGAGTCAGTAGCAAGAGATGTGCTGTGTGTATAGTGACATACTCCTACATGTTCACTTGCATGTACAACTAATGTGTGGGTGGTGCATGTTGGCACATTGGGGTGTTAGCATCCAACATGCAACAGACATATGTGTGAAAGTCAAGGAGGGATATGGGTGCCACGGTTGATGTTGAGAATGACAATTGTCTTATCCTAAACAGTGTTGGCACTTTGAGCTGTGTTCAGCTGATGATGCCAGGGCTTGCCCTGTGATGTGATGTACTCACTGTGGTTAGTGCAGTTGGTGCAGGTGACTGATGTTGTTCTCTTACTTCCTATTCCTATTCATCTGCGGCCACAGGAGGGGACAGCTCCACGGACCAGGGGGAGCCACAGAGCCTTACAGGGACAGAAGGAGAGGAGTCAGGTGGACCCGGTGGCACGGAGGGCGACTGTAGCCACACAGAGGAGTCATCAGCACCATCCCTCCCAGCTGAGGGCCACAGCAGCTCTGATGATGACTCCCTTGTGGAGGCGGGTGTCAGCAGCCACCAAACCCCAGCTAGTGAGGCTGTCCCCGCCCCCGCCACCGCCACCACCACCACCCCCATCCCATCGGCTCCCATCCCAGAGGTCCCTGTGGGCTCCCGTGTTCGTGAGCATGTCTTCTTTTGTGCCAGGCACCGCACCACCTGCCCCTGTGTCCCCTGCTGCCCTGAGTGAGGAGTCTGTGGACTTACTTCGACAGATCCATGTAGGGCAGACATCGATGCTGAAGGTCCTCCATGCACACACAGGTCTGTTGACACAACTGGTGTCATTCATGGAGGGCATTTCCTCGGGCATATCTGCCCTACAGAGGACCAATCAGTCGGTGGCCTACTCCCTGACAGCAGCAGTGTACCTCCTCCAACAGTCCCGTACCCCTCCTACCCCTGCACCACCCACGATTCCTAGCATCCTACCTGTCCCAAGCACAGAAACCCCCAAAACAAGGTCTAGACGTGCACACAAGCAAACACAGGGGACTGATTCCACACTCACAGGGGCTGGTTTGCTGACACACACACAGTCATCCACAACCACTCCACAGTCCTCCGAGACCTCTCCCTCCCAGCCCCCTTCCCTTGCCTCACCTGCAACTCCATCCCCCCAGAAGCTCTTCCTCTGTGACCTTGGCCTCTTCCCCACCGACCCTGCAGATCCTGATTACAAGGGGAAGAGGAAGTCCCCACACACAGAAGGGAGTGCCCCTCACACCCGGACACCCTCCCCCAGGTGCAGTCAGACAGAGACGCCCACCCGCAAGTCCCCCCGGCGCCAGAAGAGCAAGATCCCCCCGCCACCACGCAGCTCCAAGGCAAAGTCTCCGTCCTCCATCCCCCTGGCCACCACTCCAGATGTTCCCCCGCCACTCCCTGCCCCGGGTTCCCCCATACACAGATACACCATCCCCAAAATGCTAAGGCCACCCCCCCTAGCACTTGCTCCTCCACACCTGGTCAGACACTAATGTGTCCCCTCCCCCCTGCCCTGCCGACCTCACCTGTCCCCCATTCCGCTCCCAAGGATGTAGGCACTGCTTTGGAGTCCACGACCACCCCGTCTGCTTGGGCACTGCAGTGGTGAGCCAATCCACTCCATCTGACCTGCCCACTGGAGTTGTGCCGGCACCCACCCCATCTGACTTGTGCCCCACAGATGTGACAGCACCCACCACTTCAGTGAGCTCAACTGCAGTTGCAAGTGTCTCGCCTGCATCTACCACCTCTTCACTGCCTCCTTCTGCTGCGCCCTGATCCTGTCCCTGCGGTGCCTGGCCTGCCCCCATGTATGCCCCTCCGAGGGGATGACCCCGGTCCTTAGCAGTGCAGGCAAGCAAGGTGTGACAGTTGTCACTCTACTTCACTCCTTGGCATTTGGACATGTACTGGCCATTGGCCTTTTGTTTGCACAGACGTTTAGATTTTCATATACTGAATTTGTCACTCTAGTTCACTCCTTGGCATTTGGACATGGACTGGCCATTGGCCTTTTGTTAGAACAGACGTTTCACTTTTAATATGCTGAATAAAGCTTTTTTTTCTTTATCCCTGTGAACTTGATTTAGCTGTACATTATGTTGATGTTGTTTTACATGCCCTTGCACCTGTAATGCTTGGTTTACAATGTTAAATACTGATGTGTTGATGTGAGGTACTCCCTGTGGTCCATGAGATATGTATCCTATTCTGGTGGGTATCCATGTCCTCCTTTGCAGCTACATGGGTGTGTCAGGATCACCTATTTGTGTACATCTCTCTGTGAGCATTTCATTTGCATGGTCACATCTGTGGCTTGCACCCCTGCACATATGATGTGCTTCCCATTGTCCAATGTGTCACTTCCACATACTTTGTCCTCATCAACACTGGACCTACAGGTGTGGGCATCATTGTAATAGGAGCAACTGGGGCCTCTGTGCAACTTGCTAGACATAAGTTTTGGTTATGTGCAGATGACTTAGGGGAGACTCACGTACCCAGGCTGTTGTGACCAGAGCCTTAATTGTGTGGTAACTGATGGCTGACTGACCAAGTGTTCTGCAGACATGAGTGGGACTTGCGGTGAATATGTTTGGCACAGCTGGGCTGCCACAGGAGTTGTGTCCCCTCAAGTAAGTGTGTTGTCCAGTGACATGGCCTGGGCCCATGGTGTGTGTTGTATGAGCATGTGTGTGTGTCCACATCCCTGTTCATACACAGACAGTGTTCCCTTGATATGTTCCTGTTGTTGATGCTTGCTGAGTGGTACTGGGTTTATCCCACTACTTTTCCAATGGGCTACCAGATGTGTGGGTGCATGAAACACTACTGTTAATTGGTGTATCATCATTGGGATTTGTCAGTTCTGAGTGGTGATGATGTTGTCAGACACAGATGGGACACAGACAGGGTTCCTCAAGGCACCTGTTTATTTGCTAAATCATGTAGTTGTCCCTAGGTGGTAGTTTTCAGTGATTGAGACATTTGCATGTGTGTGTGACTGCTCCCACTTGTTGGGTTCATGGCTGCGATGCTGGCAGGTGTCAGCATGTGTGCCTTGTGTTTCTCCTTGGCATCTGCATTGTCCTGGGAATGTGGCAGGGATTTTGAAGGTTACATGAGCCTGAGGTTATGGCCATGTACCGCATACTGTTCAGTATGTCTGTCATTCTCCAGGGTTGTGAACTGTCCTTGTGTGATGTGTGTGTGTACCTTAGTTCCTCCCAACATTCCTGTGTTTGTAATGGGTGCATGTGCAATGTCACCTGTCCATGTGGGCTTCACAGATACACATTGTTGCAGTTCAGGGTGTGTGGTGTTGAGGGTGGACTGATGTGAATGTTTGCATAGGTGGTCCCCTAGCTCCCGTTTGTCCATGGATGAGGGGCCATGCTGAGTGATTTGTGTTTGTGTATGTGTGATGTACGTTTGTGGCACAGGACACATGTCTGGGTTTCCCAGTTTGTACGACATCTGCCTTTAGCATCACAGTGCAGGTGTCATGTTTGTGTCACCCCAATGTCTGTTCCCTGGGGGTAGTGGTGTTGTGTGTCAGTCTCTTGCTGTGTTAGTTGGTGTTCATTCCAGCTTGTGTCACATGTGTCTGTTGTGCTCCCTCTCATCTCCCAACGCCTGATTGCCCACTGAGGGTGTCCCAATGATGGATTACTTTTGTATGACACAGTGACCACATCTGTGTCACTGTGGTTCAGCCCCCCTCATGTGTTGTGTAGTTGCCTGGGGATACTGTGACACACACATGTTGTGTCCGATCTGCAGTGTGAGTTTGCCTGTTTGTGCATCTGCACCAGTGCATTGGTATTGCTGTTGTGGGCCTTTGTCTGGATGCTGTTTCTGTGATTTTGCATGCTGTCCCTGTGAGTCATTTCACATCATTGTGCACATTCATCCTGGTTGTTGGGTACCATTGCTGGCATGGAATGTGAGTTTGGGATCTGACATCTACAGTCTACACATGTTGTTTTGATTGGTGTGTCTATTTTCGAGATGTGTGCATGCTTGGTGATGGTCACTTCTGCTGTTGTGTCATTGTACGCTGTATGCATTGTCAGCCGCCATGTGTGGGCTTGTCTGCACATGGCCGAGAGTGTGTTATGTTTTCACAGCACTGTAAGCCTCACCACATCTCTGTGTGTATGGGACACAACCACTAGTTTGCCCAAGAAGTGTCTGATGTGTTGGGAGCAGGGATCATACATGCTGTTTGTTATTTGCAGCTTTGACCATGATGAAACTTACCTTTTGGCCACTGTGATCAGGGGGGTTTAGTCCCCATCACCACAATGCTCGACATCTGCTGCATTTTGGGAGCCCCCACTTAACTTCTGTTCTACACAGTGAGGGGGTGTTCTTTTTACATTGCCACAGTGCTATGGTGATGCTTGCCTTGTGTATGTCACACTCATGTGTTGGTCACACATGTGCTGTTACTTACATTGTATGCTCGTAGCCATAATCACTGTTGTGGGCATTTGTCACAGACTACACACTATTGGCATGATGTTAGGGGGGATGTATTTTGCAGACATACCTGATGTTGGAGTATGCTGGATGTGTTGTGCATCACCCATCCTATGGCTGGGGGTGGCTGTAGTGATGGGCAACATAAGCCCTATGGCTGGGGGTGGTAGGGGTGATGGGCAACATCAGCCATATGGGTGTGGGTGGCAGTAGTGATGGGCAAGAGGTCCCCTATGAGTGGGGGTGGCTGTAGTGATGGGGAACATAAGCCCTATGGCTGGGGGTGGCAGTAGTGGGTGCACAGTCTTAATATCGAAAAAAAAATATCGAATGGACATAATATCGAGTCTAAAATATAGAATGGACATAATATCGAATGGAAATAATATAGTTGTTAAAAATGTCGAATTGCAGGTAAGTAATATCGAAGTACATAATATAGGCATTAAAAAATATCGAATTTCTATTAATATCGATTTTATAAAGTGTTTTGCATGTTAGTATATGTGTTAAAAGTGTATATTAGTTTTTGTAATGTATGTTTAATTTTTTTTAAAGTAATGAATGTTATGTTATTACATTTATGCGTAATTTAATTCCGTAGCGGGTTGTGGGTTTATAGGGGAATAGGGTGGGAAGTAATTTAATAGTAATTAAGTAAATATTTATTTTTATTTATTGGTATTGATAATTAATGTATTCATTAATTATTAATTGGTAATTAAATGTTATTAAATTATTAATTGATAATTATGCTAATTGTATTAATTTATAATTTGTTGTGGGTTGTAGGTTTATCGGGGAATATGGTGGGAAGTAATTTATTTGTAATTAATTAATTATTGAAAATATTTTTGTGTATTGATAATTAATTTACTGTTAATTATTAATTGGTATTTTTTTAATATTTATCAATTTTTGGTATTGAAAATGAATTGGTTGTTGATTAATTATTAATTGGTAATTAATTTGTATTAATTGGTAATTAATTTTTATTAATTATTTACTTTATAATTATGCTAATTGTATTAATTTATAATTTGTAGTGGGTTGTGGGTTTATTGGGGAATATGGTGGGTAGTAATTTAATTGTAATTAATTAATTACTGAAAATATTTTTGTGTATTGATAATTAATTTACTGTTAATTATTTATTCATTGGTATTTTTTATTATTTATCAATTTTTGGTATTGAAAATGAATTGGTTGTTGATTAAGTATTAATTGGTAATTAATTTGTATTAATTGGTAATTAATTTTTATTAATTGTTTTATTGATAATTATGTTAATTGTTTTAATGTATTATTTGTAGTGGGTTGTGGGTTTATGGGGGAATATGGTGGGAAGTAATTTAATTGTAAATAATTAATGATTGAAATTATTTTTGTCTATTGATAATTAATTTGCTATTAATTAATTATTAATTGGTATTTAATCATTTTTAGTATTGAAAATTAATTGGTTGTTAATTAATTATTAATAGGTAATTAATTTTAAAAAAACAATATTTATTGGTATTTATAATTAATTGATTATTAAATATTTTTTGATTGGTAATTAATTTTAATAATTTTTATATTGGTATTAATAATTAAATTATTTTAAAAAAAAATTATTATTTTCCCTACTGTTGCACTCTCTGGAGTGGGAATAGTAATTTTTACCCCTACGCTATCCAACGCTTTCCCTACTGTTGCACTCTTTGGAGTGGGAATAGTAATTTTTACCCCTACGCTATCTGACGTTTTCCCTACTGTTGCACTCACTGGAGTGGGAATAGTAAATTTTGCCCTCCCGCTATCCAACGCTTTCCCTACTGTTGCACTCTTTGGAGTGGGAATAGTAATTTTTACCCCTACGCTATCCAACGCTATCTTTACTGTTGCACTCTTTGGAGTGGGAATAGTAAATTTTACCCTCCTGCTATCCAACGCTTTCCCTACTGTTGCACTCTTTGGAGTGGGAATAGTAATTTTTACCCATACGCTATCCAACGCTTTCCCTAATGTTGCACTCACTGGAGTGGGAATAGTAAATTTTACCCTCCCGCTATCCAACACTTTCCCCACTGTTGCACTCTTTGGAGTGGGAATAGTAATTTTTACCCCTACGCTATCCAACGTTTTCCCTATTGTTGTACTCACTGGAGTGGGAATAGTACATTTTACCCTCCCGCTATCCAACGCTTTCCCTACTGTTGCACTCTTTGGAGTGAGAATAGTACATTTTACCTTCCCGCTATCCAACGCTTTCCCTACCGTTGCACTCTTTGGAGTGAGAATGGTAATTAATTTTTATTAATTGTTTAATTGATAATTATGTTAATTGTTTTAATTTATTATTTATAGTGGGTAGTGGGTTTATAGGGGAATATGGTGGGAAGTAATTTAATTGTAAATAATTAATTATTGAAATTATTTTTGTATATTGATAATTAATTTGCTATTAATTAATTATTAATTGGTATTTAATCATTTTTAGTATTGAAAATTAATTGGTTGTTAATTAATTATTAATAGGTAATTAATTTAAAAAAAACAATATTTATTGGTATTTATAATTAATTGATTATTAAATATTTTTTGATTGGTAATTAATTTTAATAATTTTTGTATTGGTATTAATAATTAAATTATTTTAAAAAAAAAATTATTATTTTCCCTACTGTTGCACTCTTTGGAGTGGGAATAGTAATTTTTACCCCTACGCTATCCAAAGCTTTCCCTACTGTTGCACTCTTTGGAGTGGGAATAGTAATTTTTACCCCTACGCTATCTGACGTTTTCCCCACTGTTGCACTCATTGGAGTGGGAATAGTACATTTTACCTTCCCACTATCCAACGCTTTCCCTACCGTTGCACTCTCTGGAGTGAGAATAGTAATTTTTACCCCTACGCTATCCAACGCTTTCCCTACTGTTGCACTCTTTGGAGTGGAAACAGTAATTTTTACACCTACGCTATCTGACGCTTTCCCTACTGTTGCACTCACTGGAGTGGTAATGGTACACTTTACCCTGCTGCTATCCTACGGTAAAAATATTTTTTATTAATACTACGTTAATATATATCTATTAAAAAATAAAAATGTACGTTTATTTTTTTTAACTTACATTAATTATTTATTATTTTTAAGGTTATTTAAGTATTTTTAAATATGTTTTTGTTGATTATATTTATTATTTTTACATTACTTTTAAGACATTTAAAAAAATTCGATATTTTGACTAACTATATTTTTTACAACGATATTTTTGATTCGATATTTTTGTACTTACCTGTTTGTAGATAGGAATTCGATATTTTTGCATTCTATATTTTGTCATCGATATTTTGGTAGGTCTATATTTTGGTATTCGATATTATGTCAGTGATCCGCAGTAGTGATGGGCAACATAAGCTCTATGGCTGGGGGTGGCAGGGGTGATGGGCAACATCAGCCATATGGGTGGGGGTGGCAGTAGTGCTGGGCAACAGGTCCACTATGGGTGGGGGTGGCTGTAGTGATGGGCAACATAAGCCCTATGAGTGGGGGTGGCAGGGGTGATGAGCAATGTAAGCCCGATGAGTGGGGGTGGCAGGGGTGATGGGCAACATGAGCCCTATGGGTGGAGGTGGTTGTGGTGCTGGCCATACAACCCCTATGGTGGCCTGTTGTTAGTGGCCAGGATGTGGATTAGGCCTGGGCTAAAATTCCGTTCCGCTTGCGGAAATTGCGATAATTTGACATTTTCGCGTTCCGCTGAGAGCGCGAGAATGTCAAAATTTCCGCAATCCGCATCTTACCGTAAAATTTTTTTTGCTCGTGCTGTAAAAAAATACACTCTCGCGTGCGCGCGATCGCTTTACCTGATTCCCCGCGTTTGCCGATAAGTTTTCCCGATCCGGTCGCGTTCTCCACGGGATGTTGGATTGTTGGTAGCCATTTGCGCTGTTTCGCGACTGTTCGCGCCCGCATTAACGTCATTTGACCCATCCGGCGCGTAGGAAGTACGCATCGTACTTGTCATGCCGGAAACTGCTATGGATACTGCTTCCGGGCGACTCGGTTCATCTTTAGGAGTTACGGCTCGGACGGAGAATGGGGCTTGATTCACAGCCTACGTGTCGGTCGTGTTTTTGGCAGTTATGCGCATTGTACTTATCTACAGCACGGACCGGCTCCCGGTACATGTCGGTTGGACGGTAAGGCTACAGACAGCTGTCCGACCGGCTATCGGAATCGGCCCCTAGGTGTGTTGCAGAATGAGGCACACATAGAAGTAGCAAATCATCATTATTTAATGATTGTTTATGTGCAGGAAGGGGTACCTTCCTTCACTTAAACAATCATTCATGGCGATTTTCTCTTTCTATGTGTGCTGCAGAATGCACCGCACCTGGGAGACCAATGCAGCTAACTGTGAACCGGGCACAACACTGAACCGCGGTAGCGAGAGCAAGCATCGGCCAAGACATCCCCAACCTAGAGGGTTGTGCGTGCGACCAAGTAACGTCTCTTTGGTGGTCCTGCAGATGCCCCCAGTCAGCACACAAGTGGCCCCAGAGTAGCCTTCCTGCAGTCCCGCAGCAACCCTGGCAACGGGCCTCTCCAGGCAGCAGAGTGAAAAGAGACTTTGCCCCACCGACGGGTCATCAGTTGCAGCCAAAAGTGTCCACAGAGACAAGTGATCAGGCAACACCGCCACGAACCGTCACCATGAACTCCATCCATGCTCATGACGCATCCCATTGAAAGAACTGTTTGAATTCACCACAGACCATCACCGACGTCAACAAAAGGGAAGCCATGCAAGACATGTCATCACAAGTGAACTGACGCTATGCAGCAGACGTCTCAAAGCCAGCGGTTGTGTCCTGAACCATTCAGGATAAACTACGAGTGCCAACCGAGAAGGTCCTGCTGCAGGCAGAGTCATCAGCCCAGGTCTGACGTCTTCCTGCCACCTGTCTCAGAGACTGATGGAACCTGTGGTGTTTTAGTGAATTGTTTTTGTCCCCACAGGTTGGACTAACATTTTGGTGTCGATTCCAATCCTGTAAAACCCGTGTACGAATGGTCGGACGGAGCGTTTTTGCCGTCCGAATGGCACCCGGGAAAAACACCTTACAAACTCGCACGTACGATTTGCACAGACACACCATTTCCGGCCGAGTCGGAAAAAACACCGACTGGCAAAATTTGGACATACGAATCACAGTCGGGACGGCGCACATGCGACGTCCGGACGGAGTCAGGCAGCGTTTCACGGACCAGCAAGTACGATTCGTGCCGACGTCACTCCGCACGCTGCAGTTTTTACGTGAGTCAAAAACTGCCGGGAAAGTGAGAACGCCGCGAACAAGGAGCCCCGGCACGCCAGGGACAGCGATGGACCCCAACCTACGCGTCGTCCCGGCCCTCATAGCCTACCACCTTGTATACAGAAACCGACGCAGACACCGCAGAAGGTCAGAACAACCCCCAGGGGAAAAGGGGGGGGGTGTGTGTGCAAGGGCCAGGAATCACAACCCACACCCCACAAATAACTACAACAGCATGCACAGCACTCGCCACAACGGAAGTGGACGTGGACACGTACCCGTCACCACCACAATGGTGGCACGGCACATACCACGCCCACCCCTACGTCACACGAACTACGCCAGTGCGGCCGCACCCACGTCCCAAAGGCACGTGAACGGGCCGCACCCTCAAAGTCGGGGCGCCCCAGGGGCACGGGCCCCACCCAGGTCATCAGCGCGTGGTGACGGCACACACCACGCCCACCCCTACGTCGCACGAACTACGCCGGTACGGCCGCACCCACGTCCCAAAGGCATGTGAACGGGCTGCACCCCCAAAGTTGGGGCGCCCCAGGGGCACGGGCCCCACCCAGGCCATCAGCGCGTGGTGACGGCACATACCACGACAGTGGACAGATACATAGGGGTGTGTGCCTATCACTCCCAGCAGTGCCCAGACACAGGAGGGGTGGGTGTAGAGTCCTCCCAGCAGTGCCCAGACACAGGAGGGGTGGGTGCAGAGTCCTCCCAGCAGTGCCCAGACATAGGAGGGGTGGGTGCCGAGGACCCCCAGCAGTGGACAGAGACATGGAGGGGCCAACACCATCATCAGATTACCACAGCTCCATGGGTGAATGTACGTATCCCTAACTCAGGACAATGACGATAGTGCCATAACAACACATCACTGATAGCAGTGTCCCACTCCCAGGAGGATGGTCGGCCTACCCCCACTGCATGACACACCACATGTGGGTGTGAGGACAAATTACACATGCATACCCACCCCTGGCTGAGGCAGCACAATACACACACTGAGATTTTGCCACAAGACTGCACCCTCATGTCAAACACCACTAAACAATGCGAGCCAAAGGGAACACACACTGTCACGCACAGTCCACGAATGAGAGGAATGCACAGGTGCCGGGGCAGCCAACAAGCAGATGCCCCCCATGGAAGTGAAAGGGTGGAGTACACACAGATACAATGCCCACAATTGTCAGGCAGGTGCCCAAATACTCTGTGCAAACGAGAAAATAACAACCACATACAGCATCTAGAAGGAAAGTAGCCACAGTACACCATTCCACAAGCCCATAGCCCACACCAGATGCGAAGCACCGGGGGGGACACGTAGGGACGCGTCTCCCCAGGCTCGCCTGCACAATACACTGTACCATATTATCCACAGAAGTGGGGGCATCATGTGGGGCGAAGAACCAGGCACCATAGGGACAGGAGGGGCACGGGTAGGTGTCGTGGCTGCAGGGACGGACGACCCCACCACAGGAGGTGGGGTGCCTGGCACGAAGGAGACATGTTTGGCGTACCACAAACTCCCCTTAGAACCCAGAACCCCACATCCGACTAGCTAAGTGTCCCATTCGATATCCGAGGTTGTGCCCGGCAGTCCCAATGTATAGACAAGACAGAACAAGCGACTTACAACATCCCCATGAATGGTGTGAATCATACATAGCTGTGCATCATGATTCACAGATCAGTCCACAACAGAATAGACACAGACAAGGTAAAGTTTAATGAGTACAAACAATGAACCTCGCGTCCTAAGATGCAGGACTGTGGCCAACATAAGCATACAAATGGTCAAGGCCAGAAACATCAGCATTGTTGCAATATCATAGACATTGAAAGGAGCAATCTTAAGAAACTGACAGTGGAAACAGCAATCTTCCTGTCGGCAGTAAACTAATAGCAGTATCATTCGACTAATAGCAGGTCCCTAAGCTAGAACGGGGGACCCCCCAGCGTACAGATCAGCTCAGTGGTATCACATCACAGGATCATCTAGTCCCATCTCCTGCAAAAGTCCTCCATCCATTAGGGGCGCAAATTCGAGAACGCAGAGTTCAAGTTTGATAGAACTGAACGAAGGGCATGAACTGGAAGTCCATAGAAGGGAAGCTAAAAAGTCAGAAAAGAAATGTCACACCTGAACGATGTTGCAGGGAAAACAACCATGTAATAGGGGAGGAAAATATCACATCGACGGATGCACCATGAAATGAGCAGGGCTACAGTTCATCCATCAAGGCATAGGCACTATAAGTTGCAACAGCTTCCAAGAGGAAATCATCTGCACGTTCCGAAAAATTGTCTGCCATTCAGTTAAGCAGGGGGAAAGAACACACGTGTTCCTCAACAATCGGGCCATCCAGCACAACTTGTGGACAACAGGTGGGGACATCAAGATAACTCCTGGTTAAGAACTCATTTGCTGCTGTTCGGATGTCCCAATTCCCCAGGACTCCATGTGCAGCAGCACAGGCCATGACACTGACGCCAGAACAGTCCAACTCATGAGCCACTAAGGGGCACATCAGTCCATCCAAATCCGGGTCAGGAGGCACCGAGTTACACAGGCACACATCCAGAGCCCATTCGAATGGACAGTCTAGGCAATGAAAGACAGGTTGCATGCAGGGAAAGAAGGGAAACAGGAAGGACAATCCATAGGCACTGCTTAAGGTCGCCAGCGGCAGAGTGCCGTATAATTCAAGCATCATGTTCCGAAGATGGAGCAGCCGGTGCATGCTGTCTTGTAACGCAAGAGGTGAAGCCCCAGCGTAGTACCCTGATCTATTATGTCACCCCAGCTACGAGAGCGAGAAGCAAAGGGACACCTCCGAAGACGGTAGACAAAAGCGAATGATGAAATGCGGGGAGCACACCAAACAGAGTTTGAAAGGAGGTCACGTGGCCGGAGACCACAATGTAAAAAAAAACAGCCAGGCCACCTGTTGACGAGGCATGAAAGATAGTCTGAATCCGAGTTCCAAATATGTAGTTGGAGATCAGTGTTAAAAAGCCTCTTGCACCTCTGTGGGCGTGTGATCTTCGTGAAGGCCAAATGCTTCTCGTGAAGAAGTCAACACGACTTGTGTTTGAGACAATGGAGCCCTTATACTGCTCATCTTGTTGAACTCCGCTTTCAAGGTTGCAATGGGAGGCCAGATGGATACATCCAGCCGGACATGCGGGGGTGGGAAAAACCGAAATGACAGAAAACCACTCGTAGTGATACAGTCACGATCTCAGGAATTGCCGGAAGCATCCCACAGCAAGCTTCTGCATTGAATAGCACATAATTGCCGTTAGCAAACAGCGCACAAGATGGGGTCATGACTGGCACAGGAATCCACTTCAGTATACAAGCCACGTCATGAGCGTGCATGTAACAAGCACCATGCACTTGAATGTGCCTACACACCACAGAATGATCCGGAGTGGAAGTGCACCCTTCACCCCTTGAATACACCTCCTTGCCGTCTCTCACGCACCTGTAGTCGCCTAGCATCGACACAAGGGACCCGAGCAACTGGGGGGGCGGTGATGAGAATGGAGGGTGCGCCGAGGGATGGAGCGCTGCCTTCAGCACTGGGGGCAGCCTCCGCCCCCTCTGGGGGCTCAGCCTCGGACCGGTCAGTGTCATAGTCGGTGTTGGGACTGGACGGGTCTTCCGCCTGACTCCCCTAGGCCTCCGTGCCACATGCTGCCCCAGACTCCCTAGCACTGGTGGCCCCGGTGCTGGCTACCTCCCCCAAGTCCGTGCCAGTGTCTCCCTCTGTTTCCCCCGACGATGCTGTGGCCAAGGTGAAGAGACAGGAAATGACCAGACACCTGTATACACATGACACATGAGTTCAATCTACATAGGACACAGCGCATAGCATTAACGCCAACATGGGTGACATCTACAAAACTACAAACATAAGTAGGCCCTGCACCACACAGTTGGTTTACCCACCATGCCACTGGGAAACAATGGGGAGCATGACACAACAGAAATGTACTTGTCCTAAATCGATACAGAGGAACTACTCACTGGGGACAGTCGAGCACAGCATCACTGGCATGGCCCGGTCACCTACACCCGCAACTGTCTACCGATGCCAGGGAGACGGTTAATGACACCTCAAATGTTACTACCGGCGTTGCACGTTGTGACTATGTCATGTGAGTGTCATGTGATCCCATGAGCTAGCTATATGAGTTCCGTGACATGCATCTGCATTTGCTGCATCCAACATGTGTGTGCGTGTCAATGGGCATGGCACACTATTACGCACACCAGGCCACATGTGGAATCAGACGTAACGGGTGTATGTGTGCATCGCACATGCACTTGCAAGACAAGGACTATTCTGCGTAGTCTCAATGTATGTGTCATCATACCTGACATGTCCCCCTTCCTGCCAAGGTGTGTGGACTGTCCTGTTTCAAGGACATGCGACCTGTGCCTCTAGTGTCCCGCAACCGGTCTGTGTGATAATACATCCTTCTAATGCACATAAGTGGATGTCTGTCACTCCTGTTATGCGTCAGCCTCTTCACGTACACTGGCCCACAGCTAGTTCCATGTCATGTCATGTTGACCTTGCGCACCCACGTGTGTAGCTGACTGTTGTTAGCGGTGTCACCTGGCTGGCATACGAGACCTGGATGCATTGCACAGTACAGACTCTGTATGTAGCATATGTGCATTAGCTGTTGAACATGTGCTCAGTTCACTGACAGTGGTGTATTGCTGTACTCAATCTTCGTTATTCCTTCCAAATTTCTGCAGGGCACCGCCTCTCCCCCGACCAATGCCAGACTTGGCTGCCATGAGGGAACGTGACTGTATACGCCGCTACCGCTTCTCCCAACCGTTGATTGACGACTTGACCACAAGGCTGGAACCACACCTCCAACCGCTACACAGGTATCCTACTGCACTGACACCCAAGATGAAGGTGATGGCAGCCCTACATTTCTTTGCCACTGGTACGTTTCAATTGACTATAGCTGATGTAGGTGGCATGTCCCAGACCATGTTCAGCCGTGTCCTGCATGATGTGTTAGAGGCCATGTTGGTACACCTTGATGAATTCATTGCCTTTCCAACTCGTGAGCAGTTGACAGGTGTCAAGGGTGAGTTCTATGCCCTGGGAGGGATGCCCCATGTCATTGGGGCCATTGATGGGACACATGTGGCTTTGGTGCCACCACACGCACAGGAGGTAGCCTTCCGTAACCGCAAGCATTACCACTCCATCAATGCCCTTGTGGTATGTCTTGCCAACATGATGATATCCCATGTCTGTTCACGTTTTCCAGGATCAGCACACGATGCATATATCATGAGGCGTAGCAGGGTGCCCAAAATGATGCTGCAGCTGCACAACGAACGTGCAAGTCTTGTTGGTGGGTATGATCTGTTAGTCTTGTATTTAGCCGTTTCTTCATGTCCTACTGCTTCTCCTGACCCACTTCTGTCCATGATGTTTCCATGTAGGGGACGCTGGCTATCCAAACATGCCATGGCTGATGACGCCTCTCCGCAACCCCAGAACAGCCGCCGAACACCGGTACAACGACACCCATGGGCAGACGAGGCGCGTGATTGAGAGGACGTTTGGAATCCTGAAGAGCAGATTCAGGTGCCTCCACAAGACCGGCGGCGCCCTCCCGTATGCCCCGGTGAAGGTCTGCAAAATCTTCCTTGTGTGCTGCATGCTGCACAACATGGCAGTGGAGAAGGCCGTGCCACTCATCCTGGATCCTGATGAGCAAGATCATCCACTCGTGGAAGATGAAGGGCTTGGGCATGGGGCAAGTGAGGATGAGGATGAGGACATCTGGAGTCAGCTGATCCGCAACTTCTTCTCATAATGGTGAGTTCCCGTGTCTGAGTGTGCACGCCTAGTGCCTTGTGTGGCATGTGTTGCAATGTGTGTGTCGAGCTGACTGTGTGCCAAGTTACTTGGAGGTGTGTTCTGATGTGTCATACAAGTGCAAATGTCATTCGCCATATTTGTGCTGGTGCACAAAAATCATTATTCCCATGGTGACAACATCAATCCTGTAGGGTGCATGTACATGTGTGCGGATTACTAGCTCTTCGCTGACTTGTTGTGTGTCTGTCCTCCCCAGGTTCCTGCGGCTGTCGTCTGCTCATGTCATCATTGCACTCCTGCTATTCCACATGATTTTTCCAACGTTGCTGGATCAGAGTTACATGCACAGAGATGGTGAGAAGTCTTTTTTGGTAAGGAGTGCAGCAAGGCCTTTTGTGGGTGGTACGTGTTTGTGATATGTGGGTACTGCTCCTGTGCATGTTGTTACCATGCATACATGTCGACTCACCATGGGCCACGTGACGTGTTGCATGGCCCCCATTACTTGATAGTCAACCTTCCTGACAGTCATCTGTCATGGATTGTGGATTCTGATGAAGGCATCAATGTGTGTCTAACCTCCCTCAGGAACATACGGGATGGGCATGCTGGACATGGTGTGGGACATCCCCATGTGAGGCTCAATGTGGAATTGTAGACTCGCCGTGTGCAGCAAGGGGTGTGAGGTCAACCCCTTCACTTGTGTGCCAGCTCAGTAGGAATTACCACATCTGTGTGTTGCAGGGGGTGTCCAGTGTGGGTCACAGATGTTCAGCCGAATGACCTGTGATTCTGTTCCAATGGATGCAACTCCATTAGTGTGAGGCTGAGTAATAAAGGTGTTCGTCATACTCCAAGGTGCCTCGTCTCTGTCAATGCTGGTCTCTTGCCACTTGGCATGCGGAATCTCTGGCATACTTGCTGTAGATAATGCATGGGAGTCCCTGTGTAGTTTAGCGACATGCATGCAGTTGCTCATGGATTTGGCTCCCTATTGTGCATGTAGTACATGGTCGTGTATGTTTTTTAGTGAGGTCAACCACACAATGGGCCATCACCAGTTGCTGAGGGTGTGTCTCCAGTGCGCAGGTCGACCTTCAGTTTCCTGATCCTGTGTAATGGTTCTTTGGGGATTGGGCATGCATTGTCTCTGGGTGTGCCATGTGACACTGGACAGTCCTCACTTTACACACGCGCCTGTTGCAGTTGCCCTTCTGACATCCTAGTGTTTGTGTGCAAGATGGGCCATTCGGCAGGGTGATGGCGCCTGCTGCTGCAGGCCCTGCACAGGCACACAGTGGCCACACTCACAAGATGTTGTGCATCATGTTTTGCTCGCTCACATTTGCCATGCTAGTCCACAGCATCTGTACCCCATGCTGCTACGCACTCTGCATCATGCACATGATCCACAGATAGATCCACTCCAAGTTACGACAGGCCATCCCCCAGGTCCATGACGACATCCATCTCATCAACTGCCCTGACCTCTACGGAGCAAGTACATCCACACTCCAAGGACACTGGTCCACTTCCAGGGGGCATCTGCACACCTCAGCTTCTACGCCCTGCGCCCCACCCACCTCATCGTGCACCATAGCTGGCTGCAAAGGATCACTGTCTGCTGCAGGATGTCCTCCGCACACCCCACCCACACTCAGGAGGCAGTCCACAAACCCGACCCCACACCAACCTTGTACGTCTGTCATCCTAGATCCCGTTGGTCCATATCCATGCAGCCAACCTTTCCCTGGCCCCCGTTCTTCTCATCCACCGTACTCCAGCATACAGGACATTGTTCTCCCACCTGGCCACACATACCTGGGACTCCCTCCCCGGGTACCTCCACATGGGCCATGGCCTCTACGCCTTAATGGTGATCTCCCAAATAGTTCTGTCCGCACAGTTTAGCAAGCCCCCCCTCAGCAGCCAGATGCCATCACAGGTGAGTGTGGTGCTCCATACCTACATTGTATGATACCTTGTGACCCATGTGTGTCCTGTACCAGACTCTGTTCCCAGGGGATGGATGGCTGGAGTTGGTTCAACACTCACGCATAGTTAGACATTTCCACACACATATGTCGTAGAATAATGCAAAATGACAGCAACATCTCATGTGCAGAACAATGTGACTTTATTTTTGGTGGGGTGAGTCTTTTGGTGGATGTGCTAAGGTGCACTACCGGGGGAATAGAATCTAAAGTTCACTGGGGGAGATGGCATCCTTGGCATCGGAAGTCATCAGAGTCCAGACCACAGTGTTGGTCATCATTGGTCAGACTGTGACCACCAAGTCCATGTGGCAGAGAATGTCATTGGGTGAGGTGCTGCTGTTGCGCCCGAGGGCCAGGTGCCAGGCCAGGTGACCTGGGAGATGGGGATGGTCCGCTGACTCTCACGGTCTCTTACTTGGACGACCCACTTTCCTCCGGGGACCCTCAAATGCAGGCCTTGACGATGCTAGGGACGCTCCGTCAGATGAATCCTCCTCCTCCTCCCTCCCTGTGTCTGCTGCTGGTCTACGCCTGGTGGCACAGGGAGGGTTTGCCAGACTTTGGGCGATCTGACGGAGTGATTGTCCCACGTCCCTGTGCACCGCCAGGAGCTCAGCCAGTCTTGCCTCCATCCGTCCTTGTTGTTGTTGGTGACTGGTAGGTCCTTGATCTCATCGAGGGTCCCCTGCATCCTGGAAAGTATGACCACGACCTGGTCGATGCCTCTGGTGTCACGCCGGTATGAGTCCAGGATGTTGCGTAGGTGGGCCATACCGGGCTCCTGAGCTGGCTGGTCAGGTTGGCGCCTCCGCCTGCCTCCACTCCCACCACCCCTGCCCACACGAGCCTGGCCTGCCGTTGTGGGCACATCGGGTCTACGGGACCCCTGAGGGATGGCATCGGCAGGGTTGTCTGCCTCCTCCTGGGTGCCCGCAGAACGTTGTGCCTCCCGGTCAGACTGGCTGTGTTGTTCAGTGCGAGCAGGGATCCTGGGTGTGTCCTGGGATGTGGTGGGAATGGGGGTGGTGGTTGGCGCAGATGTACCTGACGCAGGTGCTGCAGGAGCTTGTACACCAGAGGGGCCAGGTTGGTCGGGGTCATCCACGGAGTGGTGAGAGTCGTCGCTGCCGGTGGGATCGTCATCACGCGGTGCCTGGGACTGTGAATCTTCCCCCCCAGGGTTGGGGGGAGATCGTCGACGTCGCCCTGTGTGTGAGAGAGGGACAATGTTAATGCTGTTTCATGCCACATCCATGTTTCATACATATTCAAGTTGACACAGTTCCCCCAGGTATTTGGATGTCCCTGGCATTCCTCTCAGTGTCCACTTGGGGATGGGTATGTTGCGGTGGACAGATTGGGATGTTCTCCTGAGTGTGTGGCCTGTAGATAGTTGGCTCTGATCAGGCGCGCAACACCCATTGGGCTAACCGGGCTTGTGCCCCCCCCGTCATGTGTGTCAGCCCGGCTGAGGCAGCCTCACGGGCTGGCGTCCGTCTACTTGCATCCGGACCCGATAACGTCACAGGTGTATGGTAGACCATTTACTCGAACATTCGGCTTTTGTTGTGTTTTCCCCCATTCTTACAGCCACTCTGCCTAGGGCTGGTTGATTTGCCCCCCCCCCCCCAATCTTTTACTGCCCCCCCCCGGAAGTTGGCTGTAGTTACCCGCCTGGCTCTGATGCTTACTTGGCTCCGGTTTGGTCTTGTTGTGTCACATGTCCATTGTGGGAGTGGGTGTGTGGGAGTGGGTGTCTCCGTTGCCTGTGGGGTGGGGGGGTGACCTGACGTGCTGTGGTGTGTTGTGTGAGTCGTCATTGGGTCTCCCAGGTGATGTGTGTGTCCCCTCATGGTGTGTGCTGGCATGACAGTGTGTGTGGGTTCCTGTGCTGGATGCCTGTGCTTGTGGATTTGGTGTTTGAGTGTACAGTGGTCACAGGAGGGCCTTGTGCTGCATACAGCAGGGCCCAGTGTCAGCGACCTTGTTAGTAGTTTGCCAGTCCCTGTGCATTGTACATGGGTATGTCCCTATGCCATATGGGCTGGGACATTGGTGTCTGCGTCTCATTTTCACGATGTGTTGTGTGGGGCCCACCCTCCCAGCCTCCCGGACATCCTGTCTTGTGGTTGTGGTTCTTGTGGCCTTGGACATGGCCTTGCCTTGATTTGTGAAGGGTGAATGGTGACGTTCGTGGCATGGCCATGGTTATTGAGTGTGGTTGTGTGCAGTGAGTGCTTGGGGGTGGGTGCGTGCATTTTTTGTGGTTGGCAGGCGCGCAACACCCATTGGACTCACAGGGCTTCAGCCCCACCCCCGTCGTGTGTGGCAGCTCGGGATGAGACAGCTTCCCGGTGAACTCACAGCCGCACCCGAAGACTTCACAGGTCTTTCAGAGGCCATTTGCGTGTTAATGAGGCCTCGCGGTTGTTTCACCCCTTTGACAGCCCCTGCAGCTCCACTCTGCCTATGGCTTACAAGATTCATCCCCCCACGGCAATTTTTCTTAGCCTCCCCCGAAATTTTGCTATAGTTGCGCCTCTGGTGGTTGGGGTGTGGATGCCATTCCCCCAAGTTACATGAGTTGTTTGTGTACTCACCAGGCTCTGCGACTCCGTCCACTCCGTGTACTCCCACCGTCGGTAGCATGGCCATCACCCTCTCCTCCCAGGGATGGTACTGTACGCGTCTGCGGGGCGGCCCACCTCCAGTGATGTTGGCCTGGGCATGTTCTTCAATCATCTCCCTCTTGACCGCCCTGCGCAGATCGTACCACCTGGCTTGGCATTCATGCCTGGTCCTTCGAACGGGCGCAACAGCATTCACCTTGTCGACGATCCTCTGCCACATGGCAGATTTTTCAGATATGCTGGTCTGTCTGACCATTGTTCCAAACAGCTGTGGCTCGACTCTGATGACTTCGTCGACGAGGAGCTCCAGCTCCGCCGTAGTGAACTTTGGATTCTTGTCTGTGGGCATGGTGTGGGGTGTGGGCGGTTGTGGGTGTGTGGGTGTGAATGTGTGTGTGTGTGACTGTGAAGAGGGGGATGTTTGTGGGGGAGGTTGTGTGAAGGTGTGTGAGTGGTGGGGTAGCAATGGTATGAGTTCTGTGGGGTGGTTTGTGTGTGAGCTCTGTCCGCAGTAGGTCTGTTGCAAGGGCTCATGGTTTGTGTGTGTGGGCCCTTTTTATTGGTCCATTGTTGGGTGTGGCTGTGTTTGAATTTTGGTGGGTGTGTTATAAGAGGTGGTTGTGTTTGGGGCCTCTGTTGGCCAGTTTGGATGTGGCAGGTCAGTCATTGAGTTGTGTTTTTTGGTGTGAACGTGTTTTGTGTGTTTGTGCGAGTCGCTTTGGACCTCCTTGTGCTGTTTTCCACTGTCCTGGTTCTGTATGTGTGATTTTCGCGTAGGTAGGCGCCGTACATTCGCAATAGTGTGTGAGGGTGCTGGAGTTCGGTGTTGGTGTACGGCAAGTTAATGTGGTGGGGGGGCTGGGGGTAGAGTGCTGACAGGGTGGTGTACGGTGCAGACAGATTGGGGGGGGCTGTGCGGTTCGTACACGGGCATGAATTTACCCGTGTACTTGTGTGCTTCAGCGTTGGCTCCGTACGGGCCTTTTTCCGTGTGATTGGGTTTTCGGACGGGCGGTCGGGATCGTACTTGCGCGCTCGGACTTGAGTTTTACGATTTGTAAGTGGAACTGTCCGGAACACTTTCGTACACTTTTCCAGATGATATTCGGACGTGGTCACTTTCCGACCAACGCTCGTAGACTTTTCCCAACGCTATTCGTAGTTATTTTTCACGTCACATTCGTACTGGCCAGTTTGTACGGTACTTGTGCGACTCGTGCGTAAAAAATACGAATGCGAGTCGTACGGTATTTTTTTTTACCGGATCGGAATCGCCACCTTAGTTTGTTTTTCAATAAAGTTGGAAAGGAAAGTAGTGTCCTGCGGGACACGTTCTAGTGCTCCACAGGAAGCCATTCTTCCAGCCACTCCCTCAGTGGCTGGACACACTTGCACCCCACGCCCATCCATCACGGGTGCCACGAGTGACGTGGCCCCACCAATAAAAGGACCCGGGTGCACGTGCTCGTGGCCAGTTACTGCCACATACTAACCAGTGTCTGTGTCCGTCACTTCTCACCATGTGGGCCTGAGGCCCAACATTACAGGGCCCATCTCCCCTGACTCACGATAGCCAGGGTCTATAGTTAAATCAGCGGGAAGGTAGCTGAGGGGGAGCCCTGGTGCATGTACCCACTTCACGTAACACAGGCCTGTCGCTGCTCAATTACAATATTTGTAGTGGACTAAGGCGGGAAATGTACTCCAAGACACAAATAGCGTGATCATCCATGTATTTAAATATAAAAATTAATTCCTTACAAAGATCAGCGAGGGATGGCGCGGCCGCAGAAGGCCCTTACCAGCCATGTGCTTGTTATAAAGAGAGAGGACAGGCCCTGCCGCACTCGTATGTGCTCTAAACAAATGTAAATATTACCCGCTACTATTACCCAATGTTCTGGTAATCATTTTACTAACCAAGAAGGATGAAAGGCTAAACTCCAAGGGCCGGAGAGACCCATGGCTGGAGCCCTTGAAGGCATTGATTAGAGGATGCTTTTAGAAGGCAATACTTCCGGAAGGAGGGGGAAGGGTTACAGCTGCAATAAGGTTGGAGCCTTAAATACTCAGTCCTTACGAAAGCACCTAGCATTCCGCCAATCCAAGTAAGGGCAGTTGGCGATAGATAAGTAACAGCAAGGCGGTTAACAGACACCAGCTGGTCAGTGACAGCGGGCCCCGGGGTCACCCGCGCTTCACCACCACAGAGAGGCAACCAGTCGGGTCCCAGGGGGTACGCACAGGTGAATACGGCGTGCTTCTCGAGGTTCTCATGACCAAGACGGTTTGTGGTAGTACACTAAGCTGATGGTTTAAGGTCATCCTGGGCCGCAATTACACAGCCCAGTAGGAGCTCCTCATCTGGGGGAAGCCAGGCCCATGTAGAGGTCACGCCTGGGGGGAATGCGGGGCTCCCTAAGGTTCCCATGACCTAGGCGGTGCGTCGCATCGCCTGCAGCAAATGTTAGGCACCATAGTACAGACAGTGCCGCCCGGTATCGAATCAGACTGTCTCCATGTGGGTATACTTAGGAGGCTCCACCAGAGGGTGCTGAGCGGGCGAAATTCCCTGCAGGGAGAAGGGTTGCCGGGCAAGTGCTGGGGGCAGCCTGGCTCATTGGCGCAGGACGCCTAGTCATGGACATTCCTGCGCACCTTCATTTGGCTTGCACAGGGACAGTTCAAAGTTAAGTTTAATCCTCCTGCCTTAAGCCAGAGTAGGCAGGCGGGTCGGGGAGTAGTCACCTAGCGAGTGGGTGCTGTCCCTTAGATGGCTACGCTGGTGTTCAGAAACACTCTGCGCTAGTAGTGCGGCAGCTAGGTGAGAGCAACAAATGGATGGGGCTTTGTGAGCCTGGGAGTCGGCATCGCCCCCGCCCAGACTTGGCTCGGGGCTGAGGCAAGTCAAGCAATGGAACTTTCCCTCATGGGGGTGGATAGTTCTTGGCACAACTTCCCAGGCCTAACTGGTCTTTTGTCTCATCAGACACTATCTGACCCAGGCTAGCGTCAAGGGCTTTGGGATAAAGATGGGGCCATCCACAACCAGTTGGGATGGTTCTCGGCATCTAAATTTGCAGGAAGCTCTAGACAGAAGAGGCTGCAGCTGTCCTGGTGGGGGGGCCCTGGCGGCGGCGGTGAGCCACCTCCAGGGCTGTGGCGGAGTTACAGGGCAATCTGGAAGCAGGCCGGTACAAAGGGTACCTCTGCGTGGCACCATAGGGGTGCCTGAGCCAAAACCGAGGAGCCTCAGGGGAGGGTCCCGGAAGCCGTGTCGGCTCCCCACTAGTCCTGCGGGCCGTTGTGGGCCTGAACAACCGGGGGGTTTGCTATGCGACGCTCCGCCCTGAGAGGGGGGGCGTGAGTAGAATTTACCAACGGCACGTGATCCTAGAAAAGGATCACCTGGATGGCAGCAAAGACGGGGTTCGCTCCCGCGCTGCCCGGCTCATCAGGCGGGCAGGCGGCCCAGTTGGTTGCCTGCCCTTGGATCGCCCGTAAGATAACCCACCCATTACATATTGTAATATGTAATAAACCTGCAGCAAATTTTACTCAACTCAACAGTCTGTGTGTGTGTTATTTGGGTATGCATTTTGGGGGAGGGGGGACAGAGGGGTGCCCCTGGCGGTACTATGGAAGGGCACTAGGATGTGATATAGGCTCCAGCGTGGAGCCTGAGCCAGCCTCACTGACACTGAACTCAACGATGTGAAAACGGCAGGCAGTGACTGCAGTGCAGAGCTCAGCTCAGGCGCTGTCACTTTACTTAGAGCGGGTTGGCACATTTACATAAACCATGGGCCGACCAGGGTCACAACCATGACCCAGAGCCAGGATCAAATAACTGAGGCCCCCTCCACCTAAAAAGATTCCTATTCACGTACTTTTGCAAGTAATGATCCCGCCATTAGGGAGCATGTAAGACCTGAGCTGCCTTCAGGCATGGATGATGCATGCTTTTACCAAACTCTCGGGCCCCTGAACCTGAGCCGCAGGCATACCCAGCTCATGGATCTCTGGTCTTGGTTAGTACACTAGCCACACATGCCACCTTGCACTCCATAGTTTGAATACCTATCGGTTTTCAGAGGAATAGGATCAAGTAATAGACCAGACGTAAATTACTGATTTTTCATCATATCTCTGACCCAGACCAAGATGAACAAGGCAGAAAAAGGGAGAACGAGGAAGCGAAAGCAAGGCAAACAAACAGAATGGGAGAAAACAGTGATGAACCAATGACCTGCATGATTGAGACAGAGTCAGAAATTGTGGACTGGTGGA
The DNA here is from genome assembly GCF_964204655.1 of Triturus cristatus. Taxonomy (NCBI): domain Eukaryota; kingdom Metazoa; phylum Chordata; class Amphibia; order Caudata; family Salamandridae; genus Triturus; species Triturus cristatus. The sequence continues at coordinate 1,422,836,917 of NC_140591.1, read as the reverse complement.
AGAAAGAGTATGCACGGGGGAATCAAGACTAACTACACAGACAGGCTGCTAAGAAAAATGTTGGGGCCCTGCACTTACCTTTTTCACAAATTAAAGGTGGGTTTTTAGTATTTACTAGATACTTTATTAACCCACTAATACACTTTGGCACACTTGCGTCCTGTGTATGGCAAGAAGTAAATAAAGTGCCTGCTCTCTTACTTCTAAATATGGCAGGTTTTCTCTCGTTCAGCTGCAGCACAGAAGATGTGCTGCTCAACTCTTGTTTCAAAACACAGTTCACCTTTAGAAATGCTACTAAGAAGCAGTATCCTGAAACAGACCCTGAACCAGCAGGGTAGCAGTTCCAAACCACCAGGTAAGGGCCCCAGAGCAGCAGTGGCCTGTTTGTTTTATTGCTTAGTCTCTTCTGTTTCAGTTTGCCTGTATTCCTCCTGAGTCTGCCCACTGTCCCTAGTTTGGGGCCGATTCGGATCCTGGAAAAATTTCCCCCGTACGAATTGTATCCGGAGTTTTTTCCGTACGAATCGTACAAGTAGCGTACAAACTGCCAAGTACGATTCGCATGGGAAAAACTCCATACGAATCACATCGGGAACATTTCCCCATACGTCCTCGGGTCGGAAAATGTGTCCGACACATCCCCGGACGATTTACCGTACGAATCGGAAAAATGAAGTCCGACCGCGCAAGTACGATCACTCCCGTCCTTTAGATTTTACAACTGTATGGAAAAAACACCGTACGGACCGAACTCCTATAGCAACCATGGAGACACGTGCCCGCATACGCGCCGAACACCCCACCCCAGACCCCATATGTACGTGCCGAACCCCCCCATCCCCCGCACATACGCGCCAAACGCCCCCCCCGGCCGCGGATGTACGCGCCGAACCCCCACCCGTGTATGTATGGAGCGTACCCCCACCCGTGTATGCATGGAGCGTACCAACTCCCCACCCGTGTATGTACGGACCGTACTCACACCCCACCCGTGTATGTACAGACCGTACCCCCACCGTACCCCCACCCCACCAGTGTATGTACGGACCGTACCCCCACCCCACCAGTGTATGTACGGACCGTACCCCCACCCGTGTATGTACGGACCATACCCCCACCCCACCAGTGTATGAACGGACCGTACCCCCACCCCACCAGTGTATGTACGGACCGTACCCCCACCCCACCAGTGTATGTACGGACCGTACCCCCACCCCACCAGTGTATGTACGGACCCTACCCCCACCCATGTATGTACGGACCGTACCCCCACCCCACCAGTGTATGTATGGAGCGTACCCCCACCCGTGTATGTACGGACCGTACCCCCACCCGTGTATGTACGGACCGTACCCCCACCCCACCAGTGTATGTACGGACCGTACCCCCACCCCACCAGTGTATGTACGGACCGTACCCCCACCCCACCAGTGTATGTATGGAGCGTACCCCCACCCGTGTATGTACGGACCGTACCCCCACCCGCGTATGCATGGAGCGTACCAACTCCCCACCTGTGTATGTATGGAGCATACCCCCACCCGTGTATGTACGGACCGGACCCACACCCCACCAGTGTATGTACGGACCCTACCCCCAGCCCCCCCTGTATGTACGGTGCGAAACACCACCACCGATGGACGGTACGGACCAACACCCTGCCCGTGTTCGTACGCACCCTACCCCAGGCCCACACACCGGCACCCTCACCCAACATCGCGCATGTACGAGTCGTACTAAGCCATAGCAAAGGACAGCACTGTACAACAACATGGCCCATGTACGCACCGTACAGATGCAAAAAACACTCGTACTGAACCAGGACAAACCATAAAAACACAAGGAGAGTCAATTTGATGCACACAACACCACAAAACATATCCAACAAGGCCAAATACATCCTATACACTGACCTGCAACTGACAAACAGCTAAACAGAGGCCCAAACCACTACCACTCCTTATAACACACCCACCCACCCAAAGTTCAAACACAGCCACACCCACAAATGGACCAATAAAAAGGCCCAGCACACACAAACCATGACCCTTTGCAACAGATCCCCTACTGCCAGACCACAGAGACAACGCACTGCACCATACTACATACATCAATACACCTTACACTTGCACTCCTTCACACAACCACCATCACAAACACACCCTCATCACATTCACACACACACACCTGCACAACCACACTCACACACCCACAACCATCCACACCCACACCCCCACAACCATCCACACCCACACCCCACACCATGCCCACTAACAAGAATCCAAAGTTCACAAAGGAGGAGCTGGAGGTCCTTGTCGACGAAATCGTCAGAGTCGAGCCACAGCTCTTTGGAACATTGGTCAGACAGACCAGCATAGCCGAAAAATCTGCCATGTGGGAGAGGATAGTCAATTCTGTGAATGCTGTTGGGTCCACCAGAAGGACCAGGCATGAGTGCCAAGCCAGGTGGTACGGTCTGCGGAGGACGGTCCGCCGCAAAATGACGGACGACCACAACCAGGCCAATATCACTGGAGGAGGTCCGGCCCGCAGACCGGTACACTACCATCCCTGGGAGGAGAAGGTGATGGCCACTGTTAGACGGACCGGGAGGGTCGGCCGAGGACAAGGGGAGAGGTCTCCGGGGAGAGCCGTCTCCAGCGATCGTACAGACGAATAACTTCCCCCCCACAGATGTACACCACACAAGGATAGGCTTTAACGTTCTTTATAAGCAGTTTCTTAAGGTACGATGGAATGGTACAAGGAGGTCTGGACTCAGGGGTCCCCTCGATTCTAGTCTCTGGGTTTGGGAAAGGGGTAGCGGGACAGTCTGGTTACCAATCTGGTAGATGCAATGATGGATAGCTCACAATCCTCGAGCTCGGTGTTCTAGCTTGGACGGGCCGCGGCAGCACCAGCAGGTCCCGGTGAAGGTGGTCGTTACACGGTCCGCGGCAGCGCCAGCAGGTCCCGATGAAGATGGTGGTTACAACGGTCCGCGGCAGCGCCAGCAGGTCCCGACGAAGATGGTGGTTACAACGGTCCGCGGCAGCGCCAGCAGGTCCCGACGAGGATGGAGGACTCAGAAGGCCGCGGCAGCGCCAGCAGGCAGGACGATAGTTCACAAGGCAGGGCTACGGCAGCGCCGGTAGTCCGTCAAGGATGAGTTCTTCTCGGTGTCTCTCGACTCCAGGATACAACTGCCTTCCTGTTCTGGAGCTGCCCTAGTTATAGGTCTGGCGCCCTTTGATGTCCGGACCCTCGCACTTGGAGGTCGGGAGGTCCGGGATGAGGGAGTCCAGACACCCAGCAGGGGGGTGGAGCCAGTGCCCGGGGGGCTGGAGGGCGATCGGCACCTGGCGGGGGAGAGCCATCGACACTTCTTTCTCCCATCGACCTGCCAAGTGGTCCGTTCACCTCCTGGGTGGATGGTGGTGCCGGGATGGCGGGGCCTGGCCAGGCCCAGGGTTAGGGTCGAGCTGAGGCCACGCGGCCTCGTGGTGCAGTGTCCAAGATGGCGGCTGGTCCGGTCGGGGGGGCCGGTAGTGGGCCGGCCCCATGATACACAGAGGTCCGGGGGCAGGAGTTCCGTCTGGAGACGGGGTGCGGGTTGTTTCTGTGGGTCACACCTGGAGGGCCGGGGCTTGGGCCTTGTCATGCGGGGAGGGAGCAAGCCCGTCATGTGGCCTGTCCAACATGCGTCCCCCCAGCTGAAGGCGGGGAGAGTCACCCATCCTCTTGGGGACTCTCCTCGTCGAGGCGGAAAAAGCGTGACAGGCCATCTGCGTTGGCGTGGTCTTGGCCCGGTCGGTGTTCCACAGTGAAGTCCATCCCCTGCAGGGAGATGGACCAGCGCAATAGTTTGGGGTTTTCCCCCCGCATCTGCATTAGCCACTGCAGGGGTCGATGATCTGTCTGCACCCGGAAGTGGGTCCCGAAGAGATAGGGCCGGAGCTTTTTGAGGGCCCACACCACTGCGAAGGCCTCCCTCTCGATTGTGCTCCAGCGCTGTTCTCGGGCCAGGAGGCGTCTGCTAATGAAGGCCACCGGGTGGTCCAATCCCTCGGGGTTCAGCTGGGAGAGGACCGCCCCGATGCCATGGTCGGAGGCATCCGTTTGCACAATGAATTCCCGACTGTAATCGGGGGCCTGGAGCACAGGGGCAGTGCACAGGGCGGCTTTCAGCTTCTCGAAGGCCGCTTGACAGTCGGGGTCCAGTTAACCTTTTTCGGTTGGTTTTTGGAGGTGAGCCCCGTGAGGGGCCCCACAATGCTGCCATAGTCCCTCACGAACCGCCGGTAGTAGCCGGTGAGCCCCAGGAAGGCTCGGACCTCGGTCTGCGTGACTGGGGGCTGCCAGGACTGGATGGCAGCGATTTTGAGTTGCAGAGGGGCCACCCGACCGCTTCCCACTTGGTGTCCGAGGTAGGTCACGGATCCCTGACCAATTTGGCACTTGCCGGCCTTGATTGTGAGGCCGGCCCGCTGGAGGGCCTGCAGGACCTCTCGGAGGTGGTGGAGGTGGTCGGACCAGTGGCGGCTGTACACAGTGATATCGTCCAGGTAGGCGGCGCTGAACTCCTCGAGCCCCGCCAAGACCTGGTTCACTAGTCGCTGAAAAGTAGCTGGGGCATTCTTCATGCCGAAGGGCATGACCTTGAAGTGGTAGTGGCCATCGGGGGTAGAAAAGGCGGAACGTTCTTGGGCCCGGGGTGTGAGGCCGATCTGCCAGTAGCCCGCTGTCAGGTCGAAGATGCTGAGGTAGCGGGCAGCCCCCATGCGGTCGATCAATTCATCCGCTCGGGGGATGAGATGGGCGTCGGTCCTGGTGACAGCATTCAAGCCCCGATAGTCGACGCAGAATCGGAGTTCAGGGGTGGTGCCGGGGGCAGCAGCTTTGGGGACCAGCACGACCGGGCTGGCCCAGGGGCAATCCGAGGGCTCGATGACCCCGAGCGTGAGCATCTTGGATACTTCTTCTTGGATGCAGGCCCGCACCCGATCTGGTACGCGGTAGGCCCGGTGTCTGACAGAGGGACTGTCCCCCGTGTCCACGTCGTGCAAGCACCAGGGGGTGACCCCCGGGGTAAGGGAAAACAAGGTAGAAAACTGTAGCAGGAGGTCCCGGCAGCCTTGGCGCTGCTCTGGGGTGAGGGCATCGGAGAGCCGGACCCCGTCCACGGAACCATCTTTCTCCTGAGTCGTCAGGAGATCCGGGAGAGGCTCGGAGTCTTCTTCTGCTCCACTGTCTGTAGCCATCAGGAGGCTGAGCTCTGAGCGCACAAAGTGGGGCTTGAGTCTGTTGGTGTGGAGGACCCGGAGGGGGTTCCGGGGAGATTCCATATCGATGAGATAGGTGACGGGGCTCTTGCGTTCGACCACTTTGAAGGGCCCCGTCCACTTGTCCTGCAAGGCACATGGTTCGGTGGGTGACATCACCCACACTTGCTGGCCAGGTTCAAATTCGATGGAGGAGGCATTTCGGTCGTACCATTTTTTCATGTCCTCCTGACTAGCCTCCAGGTTTGCCTTGGCCATCTCCCTGAACCGCCGGGTCTGGTTGCGTAGTGTCAGGAGGTACTTGAAGACGTCTGGAGGGGTCTTTAGGGGGGCCATCTCCCAACCTTCTTTGACTAGGCTGAGGGGCCCTCGCACAGGGTGCCCGTACAAGAGTTCGAACGGGCTAAAGCCGAGGGACTTCTGGGGAACTTCCCGATAGGCGAAGAGGAGGCACGGAAGTAGTACATCCCACTGGCGACGGAGGGGCTCTTCCAACCCCCCAATCATTCCCTTGAGCGTGCGGTTGAACCGCTCGACCAGTCCGTTTCCTTGAGGGTGATAGGGGGTCGTGAATCGGTAGGTGACCCCGCACTGTTGCCAGAGGGACTTCATATATTTCGAGATAAAGTTTGTGCCTCTGTCGCTGACGACTTCGCGGGGGAAGCCCACCCGGGAGAAGATCCCCATTAAGGCCCGGCCGACCACCGGGGCTGTTACAGTTCGTAGGGGCACAGCCTCGGGGTAGCGGGTGGCGTGGTCCACCAGTACCAGGATGAACCGATGTCCTTGTGCTGTACGGGGGTCCAGGGGCCCCACAATGTCTATTCCCACCCTCTCGAACGGGGTGGTGACCACTGGGAAGGGCTGCAGAGGTGCTTTGAGTTTGCGGCCGCTCTTCCCGCTGGCCTGGCACGTGGGGCAGGACCGGCAGTGGTTGAGGACGTCGTTTCTCATCTTCGGCCAGAAAAAGTGTGTCACCAGGCGACTGTAGGTTTTGTCCTGGCCCAGGTGTCCAGCCAGAGGGACGTCGTGGGCCAAATTTAGCAGGAAGTCTCTAAAACGGAGGGGCACGACCAACACTCGACTGGCCCCTAACTCCGCGATTCTCTGTTCACTGTATAGTAGGTCGTTGTCCCAATAGATCCAATGGGCTCCGGTGGTGTCCCCCGCGCTCTGGGCGAGGGCTTGCTGGCGGAGTCCCTCGAGGGAGGGACAGGTCTTTTGCTCTTGACGGAACTGTTCCTGGGTGGGCCCCCCTTCTTGACGCCACTGAGCCAGGTCGGGAAGGTCCTGGGGCTGGGCGACCCCTTCGGGGGTTTGCTCTGGGGGGTCGGTATAGTCGGTGTCCTCTACTGGAGCGATCGGGGGAGGAGGTGCTGGCCATTCTGGTTCTTCTGGTTGGGGGATGGTACGGGCGGCCATGGACCGGGTGGTTACGCACGCCCAGTCCGGGAGGCCCAACATCCCCAAATGCTCTCTTCTTTCGACGGCGGCCCACGGGGAACTCTCAAGGTCATTCCCCAGGAGACAGTCCACGGGGGCATAATCCCGGACCGTCACTTTCAACATGCCGGAGACTCCTCCCCATTCGAAGGGGACGCAGGCCATCCGACATAGACTTTCTGAATTGTCGGCCGAACGGACGGGGCAGAGAATGTTCGGCAGGATCTGTTCTGGTTTTACCAGGTGACAGCGAACGGCCGTCACACTGGCCCCTGTGTCACGTAGCGCTTCGGCCCGGCGCCCATTAATGTTCACCCACTGGATATATTTTCTGGTGTTGGCGGGTAGGGGAGCCCGCGGGACCATGTCTCTTCCCCCTAGGCACGCTAGAACCATGGCGGCCGGTTCCCACTCTTGTTGTGCCTGCTCATATTCTTCTTGTTCTTCGGAGATTTGTTCTCCCCCCAGGGCGGCGGCAGCTACCTGGCGGGGTCTTGGCGTTTGGTTCTGCGGGCAGTTCGGGTCATTGGTGTAGTGGCCAACTCGCTGGCATCGGTGACACGTGACGTTGGCTCGGAACCCCGGGTGCATCGGGGGGTTGCCCCGGCCGGCCGGGGGCGGGGTGCTGGCAGCGGAAGTGGCCGGGACGGTGTCTCTCCCTCGCCCCTGGCCTCCTCCTCCTCCTCGGGGACGGTGCTGACCTTGGTGGTTCCGGTTCTGCTCGTGTGGCCCTCTCCGGCTCACTCGGGTGCTTTCCCACCGGTCAGCTTCGGCGGCGAGTTGCCGTGGGTCAGTCAATTTACTGTCGAGGAGGTGCTGCCTGAGCTCGACGAAGCAGTTGTTAGAGAGGTGCTCCCACACCATAAGATTAAAAAGTTGCTCGTAGGTCGTTACGTGGCTTCCCTTGATCCAACCCTCGAAGGCTCGGCTGAAATAGTTGACATATTCCACCCAAGTGGTACCCGGGATCCGGGTGCAGTCTCGAAACCTCTGGCGGTACATTTCGGGCGTGAGCCCATATCGGGTGAGGAGGGCAGCCTTCATGTGGTCATAGGATGACATCTGATGGTTTGGGAGCTGTAGCAGGGCATCACGGCCTTCGTTGACGAACCTCCCCCATAGGCCGGCTCCCCAGTCACTTCGATCGATCCGGTGGGAGGTCATGGCGATCTCGTAGGCCTTGAACCACTGTTGTATGTCGTCCTCTCGGACATACTCTCGAACGACATCCTTGGGGATGTGGACTTTCTTTTCTGTCGCTCCCGGGGTGCGCGGTCACTCGGGCACCTCCGGTTCTTTGTTCTGCTTTCGTAGGTCTATTTCTGCCAGTTTGCGCTCGTGTTCGTACGCTAGTCTCTTTTCTTCGAGCTCTCTCTGCCTCTGTTTTTCTTCCCGTTCTTCTCGGAGCCGCAGATGTTCTAGGTTCAGTTTTTGCTCGGCTAATTTTAGTTCACCGTCCATTTTGAGTCGTGCCATTTCTAACTCATGTAGTCTGTTTTTTTCTCTTTCTTGGATCTCTTCCTGTGAGAGGCCCGTTCCTCGCTCCTCGGGAGCCATGGCGATCCTCTCTGATGCTGCACTGTTTTGGTCTGGGGATCTGGTGACCCCGGTTTCTGCCCACGACTCAATGGCGTACTTGAAATCGTCTTTGGTACTCAGGCCGGTGGTAGCAATGCCTAGTTCCATGCAGAATTGTTTTAATTCACGATGGCTGTACTCTTCCAATTTATCCATCTGGAATTTCTCGGTGGATCCGCTCTCTTTGGTTGACATTGTGGTTTTGTCGTGGGGTGAGCTACTCTCTGTACGATTACGCGTTGATTCGGATCCCGCCGCTGGCCACCAATGTTAGACGGACCGGGAGGGTCGGCCGAGGACAAGGGGAGAGGTCTCCGGGGAGAGCCGTCTCCAGCGATCGTACAGACGAATAACTTCCCCCCCACAGATGTACACCACACAAGGATAGGCTTTAACGTTCTTTATAAGCAGTTTCTTAAGGTACGATGGAATGGTACAAGGAGGTCTGGACTCAGGGGTCCCCTCGATTCTAGTCTCTGGGTTTGGGAAAGGGGTAGCGGGACAGTCTGGTTACCAATCTGGTAGATGCGATGATGGATAGCTCACAATCCTCGAGCTCGGTGTTCTAGCTTGGACGGGCCGCGGCAGCGCCAGCAGGTCCCGGTGAAGGTGGTCGTTACACGGTCCGCGGCAGCGCCAGCAGGTCCCGATGAAGATGGTGGTTACAACGGTCCGCGGCAGCGCCAGCAGGTCCCGACGAAGATGGTGGTTACAACGGTCCGCGGCAGCGCCAGCAGGTCCCGACGAGGATGGAGGACTCAGAAGGCCGCGGCAGCGCCAGCAGGCAGGACGATAGTTCACAAGGCAGGGCTACGGCAGCGCCGGTAGTCCGTCAAGGATGAGTTCTTCTCGGTGTCTCTCGACTCCAGGATACAACTGCCTTCCTGTTCTGGAGCTGCCCTAGTTATAGGTCTGGCGCCCTTTGATGTCCGGACCCTCGCACTTGGAGGTCGGGAGGTCCGGGATGAGGGAGTCCAGACACCCAGCAGGGGGGTGGAGCCAGTGCCCGGGGGGCTGGAGGGCGATCGGCACCTGGCGGGGGAGAGCCATCGACACTTCTTTCTCCCATCGACCTGCCAAGTGGTCCGTTCACCTCCTGGGTGGATGGTGGTGCCGGGATGGCGGGGCCTGGCCAGGCCCAGGGTTAGGGTCGAGCTGAGGCCACGCGGCCTCGTAGTGCAGTGTCCAAGATGGCGGCTGGTCCGGTCGGGGGGGGGCCGGTAGCGGGCCGGCCCCATGATACACAGAGGTCCGGGGGCAGGAGTTCCGTCTGGAGACGGGGTGCGGGTTGTTTCTGTGGGTCACACCTGGAGGGCCGGGGCTTGGGCCTTGTCATGCGGGGAGGGAGCAAGCCCTTCATGTGGCCTGTCCAACAGCCACGCTGCCGCCGGTGGGAGTAGACGGACTAGAAGGAGTCTGAGAGCCTGGTGAGTACACAAACAACTCACCTCACATGGGGTAAACGCCATATACAACCCAAATACCAATCATGCACGCAACCCCCCAAAGCCTGCACCGTACACAACCACACTCCAAAAACACACACATGCCACTAGCGCCTCCATGCCCCATGCCCCAAGCAAGGCCATGCCAAGTCACAGGCCACACAAAACACCAACACAAGACAGGATGTCCCCGATGCCGGGATGGTGGGCCTCAAAACTAACATAGAGCAACTCTGAAGCACACAACAATGCCCTCAGCCCATATGGCTTAGGGCACAGCCATACAAACAGTGTGTCCCCACACAGTACTGTTTTGCCTGCTAATGGTGGCCGCGTTGCAGGACGACATGGGTATGAAGGCACAATTTGCACATAACAGCAGCTAATGAAGACGCATCACTCTGAAAGAGTGTCAGCACACACCGCCACAGCAGCAGCGCAGACTCAGACACTCCGCCCAATGGGTGCCCGCAGAGAAGAAACAAACCCACATGAACAAGCCAATGGCCTTTGAAACACCTGCAAACTGTGTGTGCCCAGGAAGCTGGGCTGAGGTGACAGAGGGTGACACACAGAGGGAGGGAGAGGGGCAGAGAGAGGGACAGAGACAGAGGTGGACACAGGGAGACAGACAGAGGGAGTGAGGAGGCTGACAGAGGGAGGGAGAAAGGGAGACAGAGGGAGACGGACAGTGGGAGGAGGCTGACAGAGGGAGGGAGAAAGGGAGACGGACAGTGGGAGGAGGCTGACAGAGGGAGGGAATAGGCAACACAATTTCAACCACAATAATACATTGAGCTCAATATGAACTTTAAGTTATATGCAATTAATTACTTTCAGGATTACTTTTCTAACTCCAGGACTGGATCCTAGATTCAGTCCTGGGACAGTTCTTGGAAACAAGTGAGTAAATTCGGTTAAGTTACTGTTGTGCTTTTTAAACAATATTGTGCTATTTTAAAAGATGACACTTAGAAACTTTTTCTGATCAAATTACCAATGTTATCCTACGGAAGGAAATTCACTTAGCAGGTAAGTGGGGTTATGGTTTCTAGGTCAGTGTGGGATCCTGGATCCAGCACTAGTGTACCACCTGTAAGCAGTTGAGAAACTGCGTTTAAATTATACAGGCGATTTTTAAGGAATATTTATAAGTTTGTAAATGGTTCGCTATGGAAGAAAATTCAAGTTACGGGTAAAGTATGTTCTCGTTACTTTTGTAATCCAGGGCTGGGCTCCTAGGCTCAGTACTGGGACCTCTATGTAAAACAGGTAAGTAATTACGTTTTCACAGTTGGTACGATTTTTAAAGAATATTTGTATTTTGCAAAAATCGACACTTAGAAGAAATTTCACAGAAAAACAGTCAATGATTTCCTATGGAAGAAAATTGGTTTAGTGGTAAGTACGGTTGTGAGTACTTTTCAGGGTCAGTGCTGGGCACCAAGATCCAGCACAGCCATCTCTCCTAAGAGCAGGTGAGTATTTCCGTTTTCGTTACTCGGTTGATTTTAGGTGAATATGTTAAGTTTTAGAAACTCCACACTTAGAAGAAATTTCAGAAGAAACCAGTCAATGTTACCCTATGGAAGAAAAAAGAGTTATCGGCTTTTGTTTAAGTACTCGACTGGCAGAGTTGAGGTTCTGGGCACAGACTCAGGGGTCTCCCAGGGTCAGGTTGGTACAGTTGTTACACCCTCATCGGCACTGGGGCAGCCGGGTGCAGAGTGAGTTAGGCCCAATGTTATCCTATGGAGGCAGGGGGGCCTTGGTTGGTGGCTGCTGACTAGCAGGTCACGCGGCTGTGGGAGCTGGTCTCCTGGTCACTTGCTATGGGAAAATGGGGAAGTAGGTAGGAGTAGAAGTTGCACTGCCAGGGCCACTCGGGCGGCTGGGTGTAGGGTGCTTTTGAGCCTTCGGGCACTCAATGGATTTCAATGGGAAAGCTCAAGGATGAACAAAGGCTGCAAGCTCGGGGTCAAAGATTCTTCGGTTGCCACCACCACTTCGAGAGGTAAGTTGGGTAGTTGGAGGATAGGTAGGTACCCAGGAGTCTGGCACAGGGGGCTGCAGGGTGCCGGGGGGCCTTTTGATGTCCGGAGATCTTACCCTCTGTCATCGCGGTGGGGGGGGGTTCCCTGGTTCGGAGGCTGCAGGCGTCACCAGCAGCATCGAGGTGGGTCTTTGGGTGCCGGATTCGGGGTCACAGTCGCCGGGGGTATGTCCTCGAGGTCTTTGTCCACTCCGGCACAGGCCAGGCTTGGCGGGTGCAGAGTGTGCAGGGTTCGCGGTTCCGGGCTGATGCCAGGGGTTAGAAACTTGCTTTGAGCAGAGCCACTGCTCATGGGAGTCCCAGATGCTCAGAGTCACAAGGTAGCCAGGCCCTCCGGGGTTTGTGAGGTTGCTGGCCACAGGAGGTGCCGGGATTTAGCAGGAGCAGGTTTGAGGGTCGACAGGCCGGTAGGGCTGGGGCCAAAGCAGTTGTGTCTTCCTCTTCTTAGCAGCTGCACAGCAGGTCTTCTTTCTTCTTGTTCTTCTTTGCTTTTTTGGAATCTGGAGAGGGAAGGTTCAGGGTGCCCCTAAATACTAGATTTAGGGGCGTTACAGGTAGGTAAAGGGCAGGGACCAATGGGTCCCTGCCCTGGGGTGGGTTCACACCCTATCCGGCCACTCTCCTGTGGGAGGGGGGCAGTAGCCTAGTTCTGATTGGGCAGGGCTTCCCATCTTCAAGATGGCGAGAGCCCGGAGATGTGCTTCACCTCGCCTCCCCCACCTGAGTGGTGGGGTTGGCAGAGGCTGGCACATACCCTGTTCTTACTTGGGATTTCTGGCCAGTCTTCCCGCCAGAGTGTGGGTCAGAACCGATGGGGGCCAGTTGCTGGGTACAGCAAATGGCCTGGAGAAGCTCACAAAGGTGGCATGCCTTTGAAGCTTCCCCCTGCCCATGCTGGGGGAGGAGACCTAGCACCTCGCCCAGGATGTGCATTGTTGCAGGCCCAGGAGAGTGAGGGCTCTCCACCCAGGGGTCCAGCAACAAATCTGCTGTGTGGCAGCCTAGGCAGCCTCTCAGACAAGACGTGGATTGCAGGTTAGGTTTCAGGAGGCATCTCTAAGATGTCTCGGTAGTGCTTTGTACATTAAATCCCACACTGGCATCAGTGCGGGTTTAAAGTGCTGAGAAGTTTGATACCAAACTTCATCTCTCGAGAGGAGCCTCGGGGGGGAGATAGTGATAATTCATCCTTAACAAACAAAGAGCACAGTGCCCCCCCCCCACCCAGACTACCATTTCAGCCTCCATACATACATTCAAGCAGTGGGTTTAGCAGGTTAGCGCTAATAAATATCAAACCGGAAGGAAGGGCCGTAAACACACTCTCCTCAGGGGTATGGAGGCCTGTGATGGACATACATCACCTCTTCTGGACTCGTATATCACAAAAGGAGAAACAGAGCTGAACGGATTAGAGAATCAATTTCATACATCGCGTAATGAAATCTATAGCTCGGTAATGAAGCGTGTACATTACGCACTGGGTCACTGAAAGCGCTGATGGACTACAAATGAAATGAGAACCCGAAACCAAGGTTGCCTCAATGGTCAACAAGGTCAGGGGCGCAACTAGAGCCAAATTTCGGGGAGGGGGTACGGGGGTTGCTCATCCAACCTCTAGGAACGATCATAAAATGTAGAAGCACAGAGTCAAAGGTCATCAACAAGAAAATCGAGACCAAGTAACAGGCAGCCGCAATATTATTACCACCCTTTCTAAAGTCATAAGGCCTGCATCTAGGGAGGCACCATGGAAGAAACCTGTAGCCTGGTTTAGAGAGCAGGTTAAACGAGGATCGATCTGGAGAGCACACACAGCTAAACAGAACTACATTGTACTTTGCATTATCAATGGCAGCATGGAAAGAAAATTGAAAGCTCTTTAAAAAACGGAAGGCAAAAAGAAAATACCCCAATATGACTTTCGTTTTTGGCCCATACTGACCCCCTTTAAATGTCTCATTTACCTCCCGTCTGTCCTTCACATTCAGAACACAAAAAGGTATGGTTCGTCTTGGGATACCAAGCTGTGATTGGTGCCCCAACACAGTGAATCCACTTAGTTAATTGAAGCTTGCATATATGCCTTGATAAACCCACCCTTCTGCCATTTTCTATTTGTAGCCATATATTTTCAGCAATACAATCGAGACTACCTAAAAGTGCATAATGAGATGTCCCAGATCTTTATTTTTTCACCAATCACCTTATAAACCATGTATTCCCCAGGCTTTCCCCCAACCCCTTTTCATTTTTGTAAATTATTTTTGAGTTTTTAGAGACGGAAATATGTCCCTTGAAAATTCGGAATTTAGAAAAATTCATGAACCCTAGCTACGAAACACCCGAAATACTCTGCGTGCATTGGTTTAGCCATGCATGCACACAAATGAAACAAGCATTGGCATAGCCAATAGGTCTCGCTTTTGGGACCTTATAAGTATTTAGTTATGCAGCACAATATCCTCGGTGCAACAATATCAACTGTTGCATGGCTGAACACTTATAAGGTCCCAAAGGCGAGACCTATTGGCTATGCCAATGCTTGTTCTAAACTGTTGTGGTGTCCATCTGTAGTGTTTTCACTGTGTTACTTTGTATTTTTGTCCAAATGCTTTACACATTGCCTCTGAGACAAACCTGACTTCTCGTGCCAAACTGCCGAGGGGGTGAGCAGGGTTATCTCAGCCATGTAATCCTCTTACCCTCATTAGAAGGAAGGAAGGGTCCCTCTTGGGACAGGGTGCAAGCCACTGTCAACTAGAGACCCCCATTTCTAATACATATTTTCCTCCTTAGCCTTTCAGTTGATTTAGCGAAGAGGAGGTGTAGACCTCAAGGTCCACCCTTGAACATTTACAACAGGAAGGAGCTGGATCGCGTTCCAAATCTGCTACCACTGACGGCTCAACCATTTCCCCAAAAGGTGCGAGGTACTTTGCTACGATTATTCTCCTAGAATGGGATGACATATGCTTGCGAGTGATAGCCTCCAAGTATCACTTCTCCAAAGGGTTGACACTCCTAGGATGGTGAATGTGATGTCAACGCATCAGTACAATGCCTGCTGACAAAATGCTGCCTGTTGAACAACCTTCATAAGACCCTAAATCGCATTTCTAACAATGCCCGAGATTGCAAAGATTGAAGCTTAGCCTTTCTCATGCACACCACGGAAGTAGCACCAATAATTGCAAGGGCCAGCTGATGGCGTCCAGCTCTGCCCTAAGATACTACCTAAGGTCAGCCTAAGGTGAGATCGCTATCGGACTTACTCACTTTACCTTTGGACAACATCAATCAATCAATCAATCAATACATTTATAAAGCGCTCTACTCACCCGCAGGGTCTCAAGGCGCTAAGGGGGGGGGAAGGAGGGGGGGGGTCCGCTACTGCTCGAAGAGCCAGGTCTTGAGCTGTTTCCTGAAGTAGAGATGGTTCTGGGTCAGACGTAGGTCGGTGGGGAGGGAGTTCCACGTCTTCGCCGCCAGGTAGGAGAAGGATCTTCCTCCGGCAGTGGTCTTGCGGATGCGTGGGACGGTGGCGAGGGCGAGGCTGGCGGAGCGGAGCTGGCGGGTGGGCGTGTAGAATGTGAGGCGGTTGTTGAGGTATGTGGGGCCCGTGTCGTGGAGGGCATTGTGTGCGTGGGTGAGGAGCCTGAACATGATCCTCTTGCTGATGGGGAGCCAGTGCAGGTCTCTCAGCTGGGGATAGATGTGGCTGAAGCGGGGGTGTCCAGGATGAGTCGTGCAGAGGCGTTCTGTATGCGCTGGAGTCTTTCCTGTAGTTTGGCTGTGGTTCCGGCATAGAGGGTGTTGCCATAGTCCAGTCGGCTGGTGACGAGGGCCTGGGTGACCGTCTTCCTGGTGTCGGTGGGGATCCACCGGAAGATCTTTCGGAGCATGCGCAGGGTGTTGAAGCAGGATGATGAGATGGCGTTGACTTGCTTGGTCATCGTGAGGGTCATCGTGAGGGAGAAGTCCAGGATGAAGCCCAGGTTGTGTGCATGGTCCGTGGGCTTTGGAGCGGGGCCCAGGGCGGGGGGCCACCAGGAGTCGTCCCAGGCGGAGGGGGATGTTCCCAGGATGAGGACTTCCGTCTTATCGGAGTTTAGCTTCAGCTGGCTGAGCTTCATCCATTCTGCGACGTCTTTCATTCCTTCCTGGAGGTTGGCTCTGGCGGTGGCGGGGTCTTTGGTGAGGGAGAGGATCAGCTGGGTGTCGTCGGCACAGGCGATGATGTTAAGCCTGTGTTGGCGTGCGATGGCTGCGAGGGGGCTCATGTAGACGTTGAAGAGGGTGGGGCTGAGCGAGGATCCTTGCGGGACGCCGCAGATGACTTCGGTGGCCGAGGATCGGAACGGGGCAAGACGGACTCTCTGGGTTCTCCCGGCGTGGAACGAGGTGATTCACTCTAAGGCTTTACTTTGGATTCCGATGTTGCTGAGGCGCTGTATCAGGTTGCGATAACATGTCGAAGGCTGCCGAGAAGTCCAGGAGGATGAGGGCGGCTGTTTCCCCGTTGTCGAGCAGGGACCTGATGTCGTCGCTGGCTGCGATGAGGGCGGTCTCGGTGCTGTGGTTGGCTCGGAAGCCGGATTGCGAGGGGTCGAGGGATCCGTTAGTCTCGAGGAAGGCAGAGAGTTGCTTGTTGACGATCTTCTCGATGACTTTAGCCGGAAACGGGAGGAGCGAGATGGGTCGGAAGTTCTTGAGGTCCCTGGGGTCTGCAGTGGGTTTCTTCAGGACGGCGCTGAGCTCGGCGTGTTTCCAGCTCTCTGGGAAGGTGGCGGATGCGAAGGAGTTGTTGATGATGTCCCAGAGTTGGGGTGCGATGACGGAGTTGGCTTTGTTGAAGATGTGGTGTGGGCAGGGGTCAGTAGGGGAGCCGGAGTGGATGGTGTTCATTGTGTGGGTGGTATCTTCAGTGCTGACCGTTGTCCAGGTGCGGAGGGTGGCGGTGGGGGACGCCGGTTCGGTGGTAGGGTGCGCGGTCTGTGCGCCGAAGCTGTTGTGTATGTCGGCAATCTTGCGGTGAAAGAACGAGGCGAGTGAGTCGCAGAGGTTCTGCGAGGGGGTGATGTCGTTGTTGCAGGCGCTGGGGCTGGAGAGCTCTTTGACGATGCTGAAGAGTTCCTTGCTGTTGTCCGAGTTTGTTAGACCTGGCACCTTGGCGTGAGTTTCCCTTCCACTTTTTGATGGTGTGCCTCGATTGTTTTGCTGGTGTTGTCCGCTCAGGGCACGGCGCCACGGCTAATCCGTGCCGCAGTGCAAGTGCTCCCTAGGTAAAGTGTACCTGTAATTGATGTTCATGATTGGGTTATTGGATTCACTGTCAGTCCCCAGTAAAGTGCACCAGGGGTGCCAGGGCTTGTGGATGCCAATGCTGCTGGTGGGCTTGCAGCGCTGGTTGCGCCACCCACGGAAGCGGCTGTGTAAAATGTGTCTAGGGTCTGCCACCACAGACCCTGTGCGCGGTCCGGGACCGTCGCGCTGACTGCGCAAGTGCCCCCACTTGCCAGTCCCTAAACCTTCCCTTACCTACATATTAGCCACCCCTCTGGTAGGCCCAAGGGCAGGGTGCATTGTAGGCATAAGGTAGGACATGCCCTGATGTGTGTGGCATGTCTTAGTAGTGAATTACCGCCCTTTTCGTTCTTCACTATTGAAGGCTACCTGCTCTCCGTAGGCCAGAGTGGGCTGCCGGGATCGCGCCAACGCGGCGACCCCGGTGGACTCAGAGAGCACGGTAGAGTGTCGAGTTTAGTATGCCTGAACTCAGGATGATAAAATACTTCTTGTAGTCAAGTTTATTTTAATATCCTGGGTTTGTAAATACTACTTTTAGAAAGTTAGTATTTACTGACCTGACCATCTCAGTCCGCCTCTGCTGTGTGTGTGTGTGTTCTGCCTAGCAACAGTAAGGAGCAGGGTTGGGGGATCCCCAGAGACAGGTTGGCTGCCAGGTGGTGGGCCGGGAGATGACACCAGGATGGGTAGGAGGAGTACACCTTGACTCTTGAATAGACCTGTGCTCTGCCACCACAAAGCCGGCGCCGCCCCCTGTGGAGCGGCTGATGTCTCTGCCCTGCTGCTGAAAGGAGAGAGCAGAGCCACCATAACAAAGTGCTCCAGAACTGGACTGAGCCAGGCCCAGGCCCCCTGGCGCTAAAGAACAAAAGAATCATGGTATAAAAGTAGGAGCCTGGCTCCTAAGAAATCAGAATCCTGTTTACCACAAAGAACCTCTGCCCGACTAGAAGGAGAAGGAGACGCTGGAGGAGCTGGCCTGCTGCCTGCCTTGCTGAGAAAGGAGAGGAAGAGACTACTGAAAAGACTTTGCTACTTTGTGCTTGAACATTCTCCAAGGGCTTGGTCTGAGCTTGCCCCCTGAACTGAACCCCAGGAACAGTGGGTTCTCCGTGCTTCTTGCTCGTCCTCCAATTCGAGCCGTGTGTGCATCCCGCTGGAAAAGAGACTGCGCCCCTCATCGCCCCTCCTAGGGCCGTGACACTCAGGAGCTCGCCTGCCGCAACCCCGTGAGAGCCCCGCTCCGTCCGGAGCCGCTCTCTGTCCCCGGGCTAGGCCGCCTGCACCCCTGTCACCGCCTGCCATTGGAGCGCGCTGAACGTGCTATCACCCCTCCTGCCGGAAGCCGTCCGACGACTGTGATCTACGCCGGGTCATCCAGCTGCACTGACTGTGCCCTGTGACCCCGCTTCGCTATCCCCGGACATCTCGGGCCGCGCCGCCCCCGCTGTGGAGACCCTCCTGCACCGCCGTGCTAACGGGTCGCGGGCCGCGCCTGCCTACTTGCCCACACCTGCTGATTGAGGACCCAAGAACACTTCCCAAGCCGAGAGTCGCACCGACCTGTGCCGACTCTCCACATCACGAAAGAAGTCCAGTATCGGGCTCGGGGCCCGCAACGCCTTATTTCCCCGTTCGCAGGAACCGATCTCTGTGAGTACTGGAACTACAAGTAAAGAGACTACAACCTATCCATTTGGAACTACGAACCAAGAACATTTGCCTACTGTATAACCTGGTGGCCTAGCGAAAACGTTATTGGTCTTGTGATAAGTCTGCTGAGATATATATACCTTATTTTTACATAAAGAAACGTATTTTTATATATATCCAAGTCTGGTGTCCGTTTCTGGGGGGATTGATGTATTTACTGTGTGTAATTATAAGTGCTTAACCAACAACGCCTGAGGAATCGCCTTGGCTGCTCACGCCACGCACCTAGAGGGTGAGCAAGGGTCATTCGCGAGGGGTTATCCTGCGCCCTGACGTGGAGGAGAGGGTTCCTGCTTGACACAAGGGCAACCTTGCGCCAACCAGAGATCCCCGACTCTAACATTGTTGGCAGCGGTTGGGATTTCGGATTTGCACTTGTAATTTGCATACAGTGAATTATTAATCACCAGATAGTGAGAGCAGACCAAATAACGCAACCACAGGTTTTCATTTGCTGAACTTTGTTGAGACATCTGCTATTACTGCAACCATGCCTGGCTCACACTCCGCTGGAAGAGCACTCTCTGTGATTTCTGGAATAGATGAGGTGGATTGGGAGAGACTGGAAGGCTACACGATAGAGCAATTGAAAGGCTACAGTGTAAAATTCCGAGTCCCCCATGCTGGATTCAAGAGGAGAACCCAGTACGCCAAGGCGCTGAGAGCCTGGAAGGAGTCACGAGACCCACGGAATGCGGGGGACATCGTTCCACCCGACAACCTTGAGGAGCCCAGCAGAGTCCGGTCACCAGAGGAGCTGGCAGACCGGGCAGCAGACAGGGCGCATGCAATGGAGATGGCAAAGTTGGCAGGACAAATGGAAATGGAGAAGCAAAAGTTGGCCCTGGAGGCACAACAACGCCAAATGGATCATGATATCCGATTGAAGGAGTTGGAGCTGAAGGCGAAAAGTTTGGACACCGCTCCTTCTGGTGGCAGCACTCCACCAGCGCAGGTAGAGTCCAAGGTGTACATCCCCAAAGATGTAGTGAAGGAGTATTTTAGAAAGGATGACATAGGGCAGTGGTTTAGAGCCTACGAGGTGGCCATGTCTTCACACCGGGTCCCTGAGAAAGACTGGGGAGCGGGGTTGTGGGGAAGGTTCCTTGCTGAGGGACGTGACACCCTGTTAGATTTGCCCTTAGACGTCCAGACCTCATACCCCCATATGAAGGAAGCTTTAATGACCAGGTATGGGTTAACTCCGGAGCTATATAGACAGAGGTTCAGGGAGACCAAGAAGATCCCTGAGAGTACGTATGTGGAGTATGTGACCTTTTTCTGCAGAGCGCTGGATGGTTGGGTGAAGGGTAGCAAAGTGGATGATTATCAAGGGCTGCTTGATTTAATTGCATGGGAGCACTTGTCCAGTCAATGTTTTCCTGAGCTACGCCAGCACCTGATAGATAGCAAGCTGTCCAACCCGAGGAAGCTTGCTGAGGAGGCGGACCGCTGGCTCAGCACCAGGGTCCACAAGGGTCCAGTGGGAGACTCCGCCAAAGGTGGGCAGGGTCCCCAGCAGAAGAGTGGGGGGGACAAGGGTAAACAGAAGGGGTTCCAAAAAGGCCCCCAAAGTAATTCCCAAGGGAACCAGCAGAAGGGTTCTCCGCTTCCCCCACCCCCGCAGCAGAACGGGGCCCCGACAGGTAGACCTGTTCCAAAGGGGCCCTTCAATTGTTATAAGTGTGGTGACCCGGGTCACATTGCCTCTGATCCTAAGTGTCGCCTGTTTGGTAAGACCGCACCCACTGGTGCTCCACCCCGGCAAGTCGCTAGTGTTAACTTTGGGGAGGAAGTAGCAGTCCAGGAGGGTGGGGGTCCCGGGCAGATGACCCTAGTCTCGCTAGGAGACAGTGAGATGGTCCCTGTAACCTACCTGCCCTCTAACACTAAGAAATATGGGCAGGTGGTAACCATCAATGGAAAGAAGGTTGAGGCTCTTCGAGATACGGGAGCCAGCGCGACCTCGGTGAGGCAACACCTGGTGTCTCAAGAGCAGATTGTACCCAATGCCTACTGTAGGGTTGTCAATGCTGACAACGTAGAGAGTCGTTGTCCAATGGCTCAAGTTCCCTTCGAGTGGGGGGAGGTTTCTGGTACTCTACAAGTCGCTGTGAGAACTGACATGCCTGTAGACTGTCTGCTAGGGAACGACCTGGAGAGCTCCCCTTGGGAAAAGGTGGAGAAGACCACGCATCTGAGGATGGTGGGTCTACCCGACTGGGCGTGCGTGACCACCCGGTCCATGGCAGCCAGTAGGGGTGTTGAGAGGGTCCTGGAGCCTGAGGGAGAGGTCCAGGAACCGGCCTTAGGGAGAAGGCGCAGGAGGCGCGGGAAACCGGCCCCCGAAGTTCCCACGGCCCAGGAGGAAGCAGACCCTGAGGGGGATGCCCGGGAGCCTACCGGGGAACAGATTGCCGAACTGGGAGATCTGCCTGAGCTGACCCATTGGCAGCAAGAAGGAGGTCCCTCCAGGGAGGAATTCTGCAGGGAGCAGAAAGAATGCCCTTCTCTCGTGGGTATGCGGCAACAGGCTGCAGACCAGGCCAATGGTGTTCAGGCCAAAACACACTACGTGTACTGGGAGAGTGACCTCCTGTATTCCGAGCCTAAGGCTGCTGAACCTGGGTCAGCCCGTGTGCTGGTGGTACCCCAGAAGTTCAGAACCTTCCTACTGGGGCTGGCTCATGATGTGCCTTTAGCAGGACATTTGGGGATGGACAAGACCTATGACAGGCTTGTCACCCACTTTTACTGGCCCCAAATGCACAAGAATTCAGATTCCTACTGCAGAACCTGTCAGACTTGCCAGGCAAGTGGTAAGAGTGGAGGGAAGCACAAGGCTCCTCTGCAACCTTTCCCTGTGGTCGGTACGCCATTCCAACGAGTGGGTATTGACATTGTGGGGCCTCTGGACCCCAAGACAGCCCTGGGCAACAGGTTCATCCTGGTCTTGGTGGACCATGCCACCCGGTACCCTGAAGCCATCCCTCTGAGGACAGTGACGGCCCCCGTGGTGGGACGAGCACTGATGGGAATTTTCTCCCGAGTGGGATTCCCTCTAGAGGTGGTGAGCGACAGGGGGACCAATTTCATATCCACATATATGAAATCCCTGTGGAAGGAGTGTGGGGTAACGTACAAGTTCACCACTCCTTACCACCCCCAAGGAAATGGGTTGGTTGAGAGATTCAACCGAACCCTCAAAGGCATGATCATGGGCCTGGACGGTCCAATGAGGCGTAAGTGGGACGTCCTCTTGCCATGCCTGCTCTTCGCTTACCGAGAGGTGCCACAGAAGTCTCTAGGATTCAGCCCCTTTGAGCTTCTGTATGGTCACCCGGTAAGAGGACCTCTGAGTTTGGTAAAGGAAGGCTGGGAGCAATCTCCCAGGAAACCTCCCCAGAATGTATATAGTTACATGCTGGCCTTCCGAAACCAGACTCGGCGTTTCAGGCAACTTGCTGAGGCAAATCTGGAAGCCAGCCAGGAGGAGATGAAGCGGTGGTACGACCGGAATGCCACTCTGGTAGAGCTTCAACCTGGACAAAAGGTGTGGGTCTTGGCCCCAGTGGAGCCGTGTGCACTTCAGGATAAGTGGACAGGTCCATTTGAGGTTGTGGAGCGCAAAAGTCCTATCACCTACTTGGTGGACATGCAGACTCCCAGGAACCCTTTGAGGGTCCTACATGTTAACCGCCTTAAGCCCCACTTAGAGAGGACCGAAGTGGGCATGCTGCTGGCCACTGATGATGGAATGGAAGAGGAGACCGAGCCTCTTCCTGACCTCTTAGTGGCCTCTGAGAAAGATGGGTCAGTGGATGGAGTTAACCTCTCACCCACCCTGACGCCCGAACAACAGGAAGATTGCCGCCACTTGCTGGGACAATTTTCCGACCGATTCTCCCTGGTTCCCGGTGTCACAGATTGGTGCGTCCATGATGTGGACACAGGAGACAGCTTACCTGTGAAGCACGAGGCTTACAGGGTAACTGACAGGGTCAGAGCTTGCATCAAGGAGGAGGTCTCCAAAATGCTTGCGCTAGGGGTGGTTGAGTCCTCCAGCAGTCCTTGGTCCAGCCCCGTGGTCTTGGTCCCCAAAGCCGCTGCGCCGGGAGCCACACCTGAACTCCGGTTCTGTGTGGACTACAGAGGACTCAATTCAGTCACGAAGACTGACGCGCACCCCATCCCCAGAGCTGATGAGCTCATTGATCGGCTGGGGGCTGCCCGGTTCCTCAGCACGTTTGATTTAACGTCTGGGTACTGGCAGATCGCCTTGACCGATGGGGCCAAAGAGAGGTCAGCATTCTCTACACCAGATGGGCACTTCCAGTTCCGAGTCATGCCATTTGGGATGAAGAATGCCCCTGCCACCTTTCAGAGGTTGGTCAACCAGGTACTGGTTGGGCTGGATGCGTTCAGTGCCGCCTACCTGGATGACATCGCTGTGTTCAGTGCCACCTGGCCCGAACACCTGCGCCACCTCTGGGAAGTGTTGATGGCTCTGCGCCGAGCAGGCCTCACGATCAAGGCCAGCAAGTGCCAGATCGGGCAGGGTTCCGTGGTGTACTTGGGACACCAAGTGGGGAGTGGCAAGGTGGCACCCCTGCAACCCAAAATTGAGACCATCCTGGCTTGGGAACCCCCCAAGACGCAGACCGCAGTGAGGGCCTTCCTGGGGCTCACTGGGTACTACAGGAGGTTTGTCAAGGGCTATGGAACGATCGTTGCCCCCTTGACAGAGCTGACTTCGAAGAAGCAGCCCAGGAACGTGATTTGGACTGACACCTGTCAGAAAGCTTTCGACACCCTGAAGACGGCCATGTGCATGGCGCCCGTGCTCTTGGCCCCTGACTTCTCCAAGGAATTCCTAGTCCAGACGGACGCTTCAGAGCATGGTGTAGGGGCTGTTCTTTCACAGATGACTGAGGAGGGCTGGGACCAACCCGTAGCCTTCATCAGTAGGAGGTTACTTCCACGGGAAAGTAGGTGGAGTGCAATTGAGCGAGAAGCATTTGCTGTGGTCTGGGCGCTGAAGAAGCTAAGACCCTACTTGTTTGGGTCTCACTTCCGGGTTCAGACGGACCACAGGCCCCTCAGATGGTTGATGCAAATGAGGGGTGAAAACCCAAAGCTGTTGAGGTGGTCCATCTCCCTACAGGGTATGGACTTTACGGTGGAACACCGTCCTGGTACAGATCACGCCAACGCTGACGGTCTGTCCAGGTATTTCCGCCTTAGTGACGAGGAACTCCCTGGGCAAGGGTAGTTCTCCCCACATTTCAGCTGGAGGGGACACGTGTTAGACCTGGCACCTTGGCGTGAGTTTCCCTTCCACTTTTTGATGGTGTGCCTCGATTGTTTTGCTGGTGTTGTCCGCTCAGGGCACGGCGCCACGGCTAATCCGTGCCGCAGTGCAAGTGCTCCCTAGGTAAAGTGTACCTGTAATTGATGTTCATGATTGGGTTATTGGATTCACTGTCAGTCCCCAGTAAAGTGCACCAGGGGTGCCAGGGCTTGTGGATGCCAATGCTGCTGGTGGGCTTGCAGCGCTGGTTGCGCCACCCACGGAAGCGGCTGTGTAAAATGTGTCTAGGGTCTGCCACCGCAGACCCTGTGCGCGGTCCGGGACCGTCGCGCTGACTGCGCAAGTGCCCCCACTTGCCAGTCCCTAAACCTTCCCTTACCTACATATTAGCCACCCCTCTGGTAGGCCCAAGGGCAGGGTGCATTGTAGGCATAAGGTAGGACATGCCCTGATGTGTGTGGCATGTCTTAGTAGTGAATTACCGCCCTTTTCGTTCTTCACTATTGAAGGCTACCTGCTCTCCGTAGGCCAGAGTGGGCTGCCGGGATCGCGCCAACGCGGCGACCCCGGTGGACTCAGAGAGCACGGTAGAGTGTCGAGTTTAGTATGCCTGAACTCAGGATGATAAAATACTTCTTGTAGTCAAGTTTATTTTAATATCCTGGGTTTGTAAATACTACTTTTAGAAAGTTAGTATTTACTGACCTGACCATCTCAGTCCGCCTCTGCTGTGTGTGTGTGTGTTCTGCCTAGCAACAGTAAGGAGCAGGGTTGGGGGATCCCCAGAGACAGGTTGGCTGCCAGGTGGTGGGCCGGGAGATGACACCAGGATGGGTGGGAGGAGTACACCTTGACTCTTGAATAGACCTGTGCTCTGCCACCACAAAGCCGGCGCCGCCCCCTGTGGAGCGGCTGATGTCTCTGCCCTGCTGCTGAAAGGCGAGAGCAGAGCCACCATAACAAAGTGCTCCAGAACTGGACTGAGCCAGGCCCAGGCCCCCTGGCGCTAAAGAACAAAAGAATCATGGTATAAAAGTAGGAGCCTGGCTCCTAAGAAATCAGAATCCTGTTTACCACAAAGAACCTCTGCCCGACTAGAAGGAGAAGGAGACGCTGGAGGAGCTGGCCTGCTGCCTGCCTTGCTGAGAAAGGAGAGGAAGAGACTACTGAAAAGACTTTGCTACTTTGTGCTTGAACATTCTCCAAGGGCTTGGTCTGAGCTTGCCCCCTGAACTGAACCCCAGGAACAGTGGGTTCTCCGTGCTTCTTGCTCGTCCTCCAATTCGAGCCGTGTGTGCATCCCGCTGGAAAAGAGACTGCGCCCCTCATCGCCCCTCCTAGGGCCGTGACACTCAGGAGCTCGCCTGCCGCAACCCCGTGAGAGCCCCGCTCCGTCCGGAGCCGCTCTCTGTCCCCGGGCTAGGCCGCCTGCACCCCTGTCACCGCCTGCCATTGGAGCGCGCTGAACGTGCTATCACCCCTCCTGCCGGAAGCCGTCCGACGACTGTGATCTACGCCGGGTCATCCAGCTGCACTGACTGTGCCCTGTGACCCCGCTTCGCTATCCCCGGACATCTCGGGCCGCGCCGCCCCCGCTGTGGAGACCCTCCTGCACCGCCGTGCTAACGGGTCGCGGGCCGCGCCTGCCTACTTGCCCACACCTGCTGATTGAGGACCCAAGAACACTTCCCAAGCCGAGAGTCGCACCGACCTGTGCCGACTCTCCACATCACGAAAGAAGTCCAGTATCGGGCTCGGGGCCCGCAACGCCTTATTTCCCCGTTCGCAGGAACCGATCTCTGTGAGTACTGGAACTACAAGTAAAGAGACTACAACCTATCCATTTGGAACTACGAACCAAGAACATTTGCCTACTGTATAACCTGGTGGCCTAGCGAAAACGTTATTGGTCTTGTGATAAGTCTGCTGAGATATATATACCTTATTTTTACATAAAGAAACGTATTTTTATATATATCCAAGTCTGGTGTCCGTTTCTGGGGGGATTGATGTATTTACTGTGTGTAATTATAAGTACTTAACCAACAACGCCTGAGGAATCGCCTTGGCTGCTCACGCCACGCACCTAGAGGGTGAGCAAGGGTCATTCGCGAGGGGTTATCCTGCGCCCTGACGTGGAGGAGAGGGTTCCTGCTTGACACAAGGGCAACCTTGCGCCAACCAGAGATCCCCGACTCTAACAGAGTTGTTGTCCAGTCGTTCTTTGAATGTGGTCCTTTTGGTGGTGCAGATCAGTTGGTGGTGTTTGCGGGTGGCGTTCTTGAGGGCTGTCATGTTTTCTGTTGTTTGGTCGTGGCGCCAGGCTTTCTCGAGGGTGCGGCAGGTTTTCTTGGAGTTTTTGAGGTCGTTGGTGAACCAGGAGGCTTTCTTGCTGCCCTGTCTGCTGGGAGGGTTTTTCAGTGGTGCGAGGTCGTCGGCGCAGTTAGTGAGCCATTGTCGAGGTTGCGGGCTGCTTCATTGGGGTCCTTCGTGTTGTTGGGGGGGTTCTGGCTGAGGGAGGTGGTGAGCTGGTTGGCGGTGATCTTGCTCCAGCTTCTGCGGGGAACCTGTTGAGAGTGGTTGTGGGTTGTGGTTCTCATGAAGTTGAAGTGGACGCAGCTGTGGTCTGTCCAGTGTAGTCTGGTGGAGTGGCTGAAGGAGATGTGCTTGCTGGAGGAGAAGATGGGGTCGAGCGTGTGGCCGGCGTAGTGGGTCGGGGTGTTCACCAGTTGCTTGAGCCGAGGTTGGCGAGGTTGTCTAGCAGGGTGGAGGTGTTCCTGTCGTTGTTGTTTTCCAGGTGGAAGTTGAGGTCTCCTAGGAGGATGTAGTCTGAGGAGGTGAGGGCGTGCGGGCTGACGAAGTCTGCGATGGCTTCGCTGAATTGTGTGCGTGGTCCCGGGGGTCTGTAGACGAGGGTGCCTCTGAGGGTGGTCTTGGGGTCGGTGTGTATCTGGAAGTGAAGGTGTTCAGCGCCGGTGAGGGTGTCTTCGGCGTTGGTCGTGATCCGGAGGGTGTTCCTGTGGATGATGGCGATGCCTCCTCCGGCTTGGTTGATGCGGTCCTTCCGGGCGATCTTCTAGCCATCCGGGATGGCTATGGCGATGTCAGGAGCTGAGGAGGCGTTCATCCATGTCTCTGTGAGGGAGGCGACGTCTGGTGAGGTTGCGTCGAGCAGGTTCCAGAGTTCGATGGCGTGCCTGTGGATGGAGCGGGTGTTGAGCAGGATGCACTTGAGGTGATCGGTGCTGGAGTCTGGCTTGGCGGGTGGGGTGCAGGAATGGGTGCAGGTGAAGTTGCAGGCGTGGCAGGTGAATGCTCCGTGGGTGCGTTTCGGAGTGGCTTGGTAGCAGGCTGGCTGTCGGCCGGTTTTGAGTGCGTGGAGGGTGGTGGTGTCGTATCTCTGTTGGCTAGGCTGGCTCTGGCGAGGACCAGGGGTCCTGGCGCTGGGCGCGGTCCAGGCGCGGACGAGCGCAGATGGGCTTGCCGTTGGCGCGCCAGCGGCGCGGCCGCGCAGCGCTCCCCATAAGAGGGAGGGAGGGGAGGAGGGGTCAGCTGGGAGGTGGGAGGGAGGGTCCAATGGGTGCAGGGGGGGTGGAGCCGCATGGGAGGCAGCGGCGGGAAAGTCGGCGAAGAACCAAGAAACCAAACTAAAGACAGGAGAAAACCACTTACTCAATCCTCTCACACCAGGGATACAGAAAAGAGAAGGGGGGCGGGCAGGCACACGGGGCACAAAGCAGGTCACAGGCAATCCAGGCGGCGCTCGTGCAGGGCAGAAGAGCGCCGATCTGGAGGGGGGAGAAGGCGTCAATCAGGCGGCAGAGAAGACAGGCTAGGCGGAGCTACAGCGGTGGGAAAGTGACCCCTAGAAGCTCTAACAAAAATACTTACCTCTCTGCGTTCTCAAGTATTGGGAGTCGACCCACAGAGAAATGTGGAGTCAGTTAAGAACAGCAACAGTGTGGCTGGGATATGAGATCTGCTGAACTTTGCTACTGCCGCCTGGTGGCACTGCTGCACCTAAACTGAGAAGAGGACCTCCCAACCATCCTAGCGCAAAACATGGAGGACTCCACAGTGCATCTGCCTAGATTCTGGGATTGAGCCCCTTCCTGGTTAATCAACAGCCAACTGGGATCAAGTTCCTGAAAGCAACACATAGTTAACATATACTATAACCTATTTATGGGTGTAAAATAATCAGGGCCGGCTCTAGGGCGGTGCGATCGGTGCCACCGCACCGGGTGCTGAATTGGGGTGGGGGCGTAATTTTTGCAACTATATTATCATTTTAAAAGCACGTGCTGCTGTGGTCCTGGCCTCCAGCAATTTCAGGCATCAATTAAGATGTCAAGATAACTCCGGTGATTAATCGTGTTCCTGGAAAGAGGCCGGAAGTTTGTCTAGTGGATGTTTTGACTCATGGTAAGGTAGCGCCGGGGTTAAAATGCCGTCTCCAAAGAACATGTATCATGCAGATCACAAAGTGCATATAATGTAAATAGGTCAGTGTGCTACTGTTTCTGTAAGAGGGATCCTATTGTTACTTGCAGTATATAAGTCAAAATCCTAATACAGAACATTGAGCTATTAACTGTCATCAAAGAGCTGCATGCAAACTTCAAGGTATATATTAGAGCTTTATGTTTTTTGCTCAGTCTTTCATTATTCTGATCTTGCCAAAAGGGTTCATTTGGGTAGAAAACAATTCTTATTATTTTTTATTTATAATTGTGTTACCTTTTAAATTCTGAAATTGTACTTTTCCAGAATAAGGACTCTTAAACTAATTTGCCTACCAGTATCAATGACATGTGACTCCTACACCTTGTAGTCCTGTCTAATGTAACAGTTCCTATACACTGATTTACACACATATGATTGTCTCTGTACAATGTGTGCATGATGTAAAGTGCTCTGACACCTTACACCTGTATAAGTGGTGCTAGAAAACTAAATGAATCTGAGAGTCAGTGGCTATGGAGACTTGAGGGGCCCTGTTAAAGGGTGCTAGTGAGGGAATCCATAGCAGAGTTGGTCACTGGGGGGGGCGCCAACATACATTGTCGCAGAGGGCGCCACCAGTGTTAAAGCCCGCCCTGAAAACAATTAATGCCAAAAAAGGGCACGTATCTCGTTCTTGAAAAATAATATTGTTATTCTATGTAGTCTTGTGTCTGCTCCGCATGGGTACAAGGTATCAGAGGTTCTTGAGAGAGCTGGAGGAATAGGCCTTGGTTTTTACCTTGAGGAAAAAAGGACGAAGGGAATGCGACCAGAACCCTTTCTAGGTTTAGGTTAGGCAGTGCAGGTGTTGTCTCTTAGGGATGGAATCACCTCAATGTCAAAGTGCAATAACGGAGA
Source organism: Triturus cristatus (assembly GCF_964204655.1). Classification (NCBI taxonomy): domain Eukaryota; kingdom Metazoa; phylum Chordata; class Amphibia; order Caudata; family Salamandridae; genus Triturus; species Triturus cristatus. The sequence continues at coordinate 1,422,807,415 of NC_140591.1, read as the reverse complement.
AGAGAGATGATGTGGCAATGTTTGCAGAGATGTGGGTAGTACACATTCACTGATGACTCCGGCCATTAAAAATCTTATGTACGGGTAGTACACATTCACTGATGACTCCGGCCATTAAAAATATTATGTATGGGCACCACTGCTCCAAGGTCAGAAGTGAAAGGAAAGCCAACATGTGCGAAACTGTTGGAGAACATCTGCAATTGGATCTGAAGGCCGCAAGAGTTTCCAGTGCAGGACTTGCGTGCATCTGCTTAGGTGACACAATTTGGGTCCTTATTCAAGAAAGTTGCAGGAGTCCATCATCTGAAAGTCATATCACTGTCCTACTTATCACTATATGAGACAAAGCAATTCTCAGAATTTCCTAGCGTTCCATGTAGGATCGGTGGAGTGTCTGGGATCTGCCATTGTTCCAAGACATGTACTGTGAGATAATGTGATTTGTAAGAGAGAACGTCCACTATCGCCAGTATTCTAAGTTAGACAGAGAACACCCACTCCAGAGGAGGGCCATTGTCTGGTACAGTATTTATATGCCACTGTCCCTTGGTGCATGGTATGGCAAGGACAATTTAAAAGGCTTAACATTTCTGTGCAGGATTTCGCTATCAATATCTCAGAAGAGAGTACCCTTCCAGTGACAGACCATAGGTATATTCTGGCATTTCCCTTCCACTTTCTTAGGCGATAGTGTCAATTAATGTGCATTTTTCCAGCCACAAATATGTAATCAAGGATTTCCCTGTCATTGCTTTAGGTACCAGACTAAGTTAAATCCCTCTTTGGAAAAGGCCTATGAGCTTGAGATTTCCACTTCACTCTTTCTCAGACATATACTCTGCTATTGACTTTTCCATGTGGGTGAAGCATTTTTGTGTGCTATTTATCCCTGTCTGAGATGAACATGTTGTGTGATGGTTCCCATTAGTGTTGGCTCTTCAAGCTGGAGGAAGTTTGGTAGATGGGGAGATGTCTAGTATGTTGTCTCTATTAAACTCCTGGAATTCAACTCCCGTGCTGGCATCATTGACTAAGTCCTTTTCCAGGTCCCTTTGGGATTTGGTTCTCCGGTGCAGCTCCCCAACTGTGCCCTCAAGCAACTTGACAATGAAGTTCATACCAAATACCCTGATGAAGTTGCCGGCCGCAAAGGCTGTTACATCCTGCTTTTCCTTCTCCTCTGTCCTTCTTCTGTGTTTGTTCTAAGCCCCTCAGCCTGTACCTGTGATGTCACCCAAGAGTTCCTTTTGTGTATGTTTGATTCTACTGCCAGTTAGATCTGAGGCTGAGCAGCAGGGCAGCTGCTCCCGGTGGGGCTTAATTGGGTTTTAAACTGGGCCTTAACTGAGCTTTAACTGTATCTTAACTGGGGCCTGTATCCTGTACATTGATTCCTGATTAATGAAAATAAACTTACATCTGGATGCAGCAACCCAAGGACCCATCATTTATATTATGAAATATTACAAAGGCATAAAGCACTGGGTTAATGCTGAAGCTGATGAAGGCCAGGGTGGTGGCTAAAGCTCGACTTGCCTTCCAGGCATGCTTAAGCTTCCCTGCCATGTTCCCTGTGGCCATTTGGGAGGCCACCTGAATAACACTGACCACATGGTAAGGCAGCCAAAGCAACGTGAAGGTCAACACGATGGCCAAGATTAGTTTTTCAGTATGGACCCGCCGCCGGAACTTTGTGGCCTTCAGTTTCCGTAAGATGAGAGCATAGCTCGTACAAATAATCGCTAGAGGGACTAAAAATGCTACCACAGTCTCTAAGGAGTAGTGGAAGATGGTGTGGCGGCTAGAGGGATGGCAAGGCTCACAGATCAGCATCTTGGTGTTTGCTTCTTCCACTACTTCGCGGTACGCAAAGGCTGGGATTGACAGCAGCATGGATGCTACCCAGATACCCAGCAGAGCTTTCCTGGCCACATGCTTCTTGCGGATTGACTGCACCGTCCAGGGTCGAGAGATGGCCAACAAGCGATCGAGGCTCATCAAGGTGATGATGAAAATGCTGGCAAACATATTGACGCAGGCGAGGTAATAAACAATCTTGCACGTGACCCGGGAGAAAACCCACGTCCTCATGATGAGAAATGTGATGAAGAACGGTGTCAGGATCAACACAGTGCCATCGGCCACGGCCAGGTTGAGGATAAGAATACAAGTGCCAGACTTTTCCTTGCCCCTCATCTTCCCAAGGATGCTCCAGATGATGAAGACATTACCAGGTACTCCAATGAGAGCAGCGAGCAGCAGTACGACAGTGCCTGAGATACTGGAGACAGACGAGGTGACCAAGGTCTCATTATCAAAGCTTTTCACACAGTGGTTCATGACTGTGCCTGGTCGTGTCTTATTCCTGCAGTAGAAATGGAGAGAGGATAAGAAGGCATCAGAGAATCTAAGGCATGAGTTGAAGAAATTCAGAATGTAAGGTTTGAGTGAGAAAAGGGTTCACAGGATAAGCTGAGGAAATGTGCAATCAGAAAGAAGGGAGCCTGCCAGGGAGCGACAGTGCAATAGGATGGTCTTAAAAAAATTAAAAGATTATGGTGTGGCAAACACTACTTCAGAGACGGACTAGCATGATAAGCTGAGCAATTCAGGATCAAGAGGGTGACCCTGTAGGGGAGAGACTGATCAACATGCTGATGAAGAATGAAATCAGGATAAAAAAAAGGGAGACTGCAGGAGACAGACAGTAACAGGGTAAGCTAAATCGAAAGCACACTTCAGATGATGTGATTTTGCATAACACGAACAGAAAAACATCATAACCTTCGACACTCTCCCATTGCGTCACTAACATCAATCCCCGATGCACCAACATCAGTTTCAAGCACACTGCTGAAGACACCAAACCTTGCATCAGCCCACAGGTCGATACACCACTCTCTGAAGCAAAAACAACATACCTCAAGCCCTTGGTACTGCCAAGAAGTGTCCTCTGATAAAATATTTCACTGATCATAAGAGCGCTGGTGCAAGAAACAGACACACACAGAGACCTCATCCCTCTCAAAGCAGCATGCACAACTTGAAAATGTGAAATCACCCAAGCCAAATTAGACTTCCATCGTCATACAATCCCAAGACAGCAATCAAACTGTTCATGCCAGCCTGCATGCATATACAGCTAGCTCCTGCCAGTCCACACCGTCTACAGGAATACAATGCCATCAACAAATACTTCATTGAAACAACATCAACCTCACCAACAATAAAACTGGCAACCAGACATCACCAGGTCATACCAAAGAGGCAGGCATTTAAGCTGCTGACAATAGACAGCCTTGTGTATGTAAACTCCCTTCAAGGTATCAGGTATAAAGTCATCAACATCTCTTCTTCCATCATCAAACTTCTCTCGTCAAAACCACTGGAACTTGGCCTGAATTCACAATATACATATTCCCCGCTAATTTGTCAATACACTACAAGCGAGCCAATAAGTGCTCAAACACTGACCTCCTTATTCTGGAAAAGAAGCCGGAAAGAGCCATAGCAATACAACAAACACATATCAACCAGCATCAAGGCTTCATACCCAATTGGCTGGGCTCTTTCTTCCTAGCAGCAAGAAATAGAAACTATCCTAGCAATTGTTAATGCCTCAAAATCGCTAAAAAAGTAAATCTTTTCCACTTCTTACACCAGATCTACCATCAACATTCATTTTGTTTTAGGCAGACAAATAGTTGTTACCTCCTGGCCAGTCAATGTCCAATTGTCCCAGTCCCTACTTCATGATATTCATAAGGGCACAATATCTACCTATACTACCAAAATGAAAATGAACAGCCCTGTAATGGGAGAATCAGGAAGGGCTCTCCTGCCGCTAGCAAACCCGGAAGACTCGGACCACGTAAATCTTTGCAATAGTAGAAGAAGAAGGTAGAGTCTTTACTTCTGTCAAAGGAAGGGAAAATCATTGAAAAATTTAATAGGAGAAAATCGCTATGTTTCCGGGAGGAGACCGGCAGAGCAGAAGGGCCAATAACCGTAGTCTCCCACAGTGGGACCGCTCATCCTGGGAGAGGAGGACATGACATGGAAGGAAAGTCGAATGGTCCAAAATAGAGGAAAAGAAGATCAAGGTGTGGGGAAAGGTAATCAAGGGTGACAACACCGATTCAAGGCTTATGATGAAAGACACTCTGGGCATCTCAGGAACCAGTCCGGGCACTGCCACATTGTGTCTGACAACTCCTAGCGGTACGGCTATAGTCTCTTGGGCAGTATCCGCGCTTCCCTCTTACACCTTTATTGCACATTCTCAGTAGGTTGTTATATTTTTGCAAGTCGGTGAACAGGCTGCTATATTTTTATGATCCTGAAACATAATCCATCTGACATATCAGCAATACTGAAGCGATGTGAGCAGGAGGGGAAGGAGCGCCTCGATGGTGACAAAGCAGCAGTGTCAATATGTTAGGAAGGTCTATGCATCCCTCAGCAAAGGTGATGTTTTATTTTGAATTAAACACCTGAAGTCTTAACACCTCGTTAAATAAGATGACCTTGGCAACAGAGAATAATGCTATAAAGCTGTGTGGGGTCATGGCCTCAAAGTGTGCTGGTCCTCGTGTTTGGAAAGCGTGTCGCAAACCTGTTCAAGGTCTCATCCAGCCATACATCTGTTCTCAATTTAATTCTGTAATAAAGCTAAAGAGGAATCTTACAGCTCACTGCGTGTGTGATCACATGGGTTTATATCTAAAGCAGTGAAGAAGTCGGAACGGGTGGCCCCACGAATAGGGGATGCCTTGCTCACGGAGATGGTTAGTGATGGGTTTAAACTCCCTGCGCTTGACCAGGGTGGAAGCCGCTAAGTCCTGGAAGAGTGCTGGTTGATGGCCCCGAAATCGCACGGGATTAAGGTCGCGTGCCTTCCAAAAGATATGCTCCTTAAGTTGGAAATCGTGGACACACACCAGTATGTCCGGTGGGGGAGCTTTAGCACCTTTCGGCAAGCCAACACGGTGGATGCGGTCCAGCTGCATTTCCTGTTCGCCGCCATCCCCCAGGATCTGTCGAAAAAGCTGGCTGACATACTCACGGAGGTTATCCCCTTCCCCTTTATTTATTTATATATACATTTATAGAGCGCTTGGTTACACCATCGGTGTGTCCCCGCGCTTAGAGAGGTCTCCGGGAGATGCGGCTGTTACCTGCAGGCAAGGCCGCTCTATGACGTTTTAGACCAAGTCTATCCATGCTGTGGTTGTACATGGCACGGCACGGATTCTTATATTGTTATGTCGGGAACGATTTTCCAAGTCCTCAACGTGAGCTTGTAAATCAAGGTTTTGCTCCTTGAGGCAAATGACATCCTGCTGGAGCTGGTGTAGATCGTCCTCCTGCCCCAAATCGTGCTCCTCCAGGGTAGCGACTCGTTCCCCAATGGCATCCACGTCGCGCCGCACCTCACGCAGGTCGGAGGAGAGCTGGGAGCAGAGCTCCAGAATATCCTCTTTAATGGCCGAGAATAAGTCGATCATAAAAGCTTTGGTCGCCGGCTGATCACTATCCTCGGGCTGCGGCGAGTGGGGGCTCTATTGGAAGGCGGACGGACCCGCCGATTTCTGCAGGAGATCCTTCAGGGGCTTATCACGCCTATTCCTGGCGGAAGACATGTTGGCCAGGGCAAGTGCCCACGTAGAGGTACTGGGGGCATAGCAAAAGGCGAAAACAACCCTCCAAATAGCAAGGCCGAAGCCCACCCCCAGCAAAATCCAGACCCAGTACAAAGGGAAACCAACAAGCTACCAATGCACCGGACCAACTGGCCCACTAGACAATCCTCAGAGAGATGAGTCAAAGTCCAATGCGCAGCAGGGAGATATACCCGGAACAAGAAAGAGGCCTGCATGCCGGCACTGTTCCCGGGACTCTCCCAGCCAGAACCCCGCAACGTGCGCAGGGAACAGCCAAGGCAGGCCCCCACCGAGGCGCCAAAAGCCCCTGCTGCTCCTGATGCTCCAGGCCCCTACAACCAGCTGAAACCCCTGAGGGAGCGACCAGTCCAGCAGAGCCTTCAAAGCAGTAGGGGGGGAGGGGCAGGGAGACTCCACATCCAAGGAATGCCCCACAGCACGCAGAGGGGCCCCCTTCGTTCGCCTGCCGGGTCATCCACCACAACACCGGCTGCCGATATACGGCCCGAGCACCACCACTGTGGGGGCAGATGCCTCTTCGCACCCGCCGGCCAATCCTCTCTGCACACGCGCTGAGAGTGGGACCACTCAAAGCAGCAGGCCCCAGCAAACTTTTCCGGCGGACCCCCAGCCCTCACTCACAGCAGGCAGCCGCAATCCGCCGACTCGCGGGCCGAAGGTAGGTCTCTTAAAGGCAACAGCGCAGGTCTCCCAGGCCCTAAACCCCTGCCAGGCCCAGGGAATGACCGCGCGGGGCGTGCCCACAACTGCAGCTGCCGCTCCAGTACAGCCAAACAGGGGAGAGGTAAGGGCCGACCTAATCAGCAAATCCAAATCAGGGCCCTCAGAGAGGCCCCTCGCTCCCTCTGCTAATCGCGCAGCACTCCGTCCGCTGGCCCGCGGACCGAAAATCGCCACTCAGCAGCCGCTGCCCCTGCACTCCTCATCGCTGTAGCGCTGGGCCACACTCACCCCTGCCTCGCCGCTATGCCCCCTCTGCGCACCGGGAAATCAAGCGCCACCGCTTCTCACCAAGGGCCGCCGAAGCAGGGTGGCGCGGGCCGGATCTTCCAGGCAGGCAAATGGCGGCCGCGGGGCAGGCCCCACCGCTGATGTCGCGCCGTCGCCGGGCCGCGGAGGCTGTCGACCCCGAACCTGCACAGGCACCTACTCCGCTGTGCCAACAGGCGCCCCCGAAGCTGCCGATGCACACAGGGTGGAGGATCGCTGAGGCGGCCCCGATCCACCAAGGCTGCCGGGCCGCAGCAAGGCCGGGGCCGGACCGCCTCGAGGAGCTAGAAAAACGCTTCTGTACACCAAAAGAAGCGCACCAACGATGGCAGGATGGGCAGCGAACACAGCAGGGCACATCGTCCAGCTTCGATGGGCACCAGGAGGGACGATATCCAAAGCTAAAATCGGGCGGCGCCGGAGAGACAGGGAAACACGTCTCACTCCGCCGCCATCTATTCCACGCCCCCCAACACACAGAGATTTAGAGATGCAAAGCTGCAGAAGAGTTTCAGACTCCGACGCAGAAATAAAGGAGAGGGCAGAAGTGATTTATAGATGCAGTGAAGGAGAGGGCACTTTGATGGAGAGCAGAACGTAGGCAGACGTAGGCAGATTAGATGTAGGTTTAGTTCCATTCTGATTTTTGCTTTGACTCATTGGCTTTGCCAAGACTTATTTGCTCTATTCTTTATTTCCCTTCATGGGAGATTCTGCAATTATTAATTATTGATTGGCTTATGCTAACTCACTCTTGCTTCTGGAACTTTTCAGGAGTTCTGACTGGCATCTTTTGAGCCCCATTGTCTTAGAATAGGGATTATTTCCTTTAAACATTATACATCTTGCTTCCAAAAGCTCCTCCCCGGTTGCACCTATTACCGAAGATGCGGAGAAAGCTTTTGACCGCATTCATTGTCTTTTTATGATGCGTTCTCTTAAATGGCATGGCTTTGGTCCTGTTATTTTATCTCTTATTAGTTTGTTGTATTGCTCCCCCACCACTTCGGTTTTCGTTAACGGTTTTCAATCCCCTTATTTTACTCTATAATGAGGCACTCGCCAACGTTGCCCTCTGTCTCCTTTGCTTTTTATTTTGTCTCTCGAACCTTTTCTTCACTCCCTTAGGAACTCCCCTGCTTTTTGGAGCTTTACTCATAAATCTATTGAAGTCAAGTTCACTGCCTGTGCAGACGATATTTTGTTATATATGTCTGATCCTTCTACTTTTTTACCCGTTTTTATTGACCTCCTGTCTTCTTATGCTGCCTTGTCTGGCTACAAGCTAAATTTCTCCAAGTCTGAAATTCTTCCCTTAAATAAATATTGTCTTAGTAGTATGTTTGAAGGGACAAACTTCAAATGCAACACTAATTATATCACTTGTTTAGGGATAAAATATTCTTCTTCAATTGCTAAAACAGTTCAACTCAACTTGGATGATATTTTATTAAAGATTTCTGGCATGACTGAGAGATGGTCTCCTTTATTTCTGTCCTGGTGGGGTAGGCTGGACACTTCTAAGATGATGATGCTTCCAATCATTAACTTCTACCTTTCTATGTTACCAGTATGACTTCCTTTAAAAAAAATAAAAAAATCTTACCAGTATCTTGAGCAAATTTCTTTGGAATAACTGGAAAGCTCGCATTTCTTCGTCTGCTTTGTCTGCTCCCAAAGATAGGGAAGGGGTCAACTTTCCCAATTTCCGTCAATATCACTCTTCCTTTTTAATTCGTCAAGTTCTGCCCTATCTCTCTTCTTCAGATGATCCTCCTATCTCTGTTTGGTATAAATTGGAGGAATTTGTTATTCATCCACTTCCTTTTTCTCCGTTAGCCAGCTGTACTCGCCCTCCTCGCTCTTTCAAATCCCCTACCATTCCTCATCTTATATCGACCCTCTATCCGATTTTTTCTAAATCACGTTCACCACTCCAGTTATTCCTGGATTCCTCTATTTGACATAATAGATCCATTACAATTTCTAATCGAACTATCTTCTGGAAAGATTGGATTGTCAAAGGGATTATACAGGTTAAACACCTAATGCATAACCAGCAGCTTTTATCTTTCCAGGAGACTCAGTCTAAATAGGATTTACCTGTTTTCTTCCCTCCCTAAGTTTGACTCTTTGAGAATGATTTTAGCTCAACAGCTTTCTCTTTTCTCTGAGACTTCCTCCTCTTCTTCTGAACCCCCTCCTTCGCTAGCATTATCTACTTCCCTTTCTGTTCGGGCCTCTCACATATACAAATTTCTCTAGGTTTCTCTCCCCATTCGTCCCATAATAATAATAATAATAAATCTTCTATATTCGGTTTTTGAAGAAGAAAAAACCATAAAAGAATTTCAACAATAACATACAATTTGATAAAAATAATCCATAAAATAGCCAAAATTGAACTTTTATGGAAAACGGATTTACAACATACTCTTTCTATACACACATGGAATTCCATTTGGGCTCGGATACATCATACCTCATGCAACGCCAGTACCACTCAAACTCCCTATTATTTTTTATCAGAGATCATTTTTAACCCCAGTAGCTGTTTCCAAATTCAGTCCTGACTTATCTCCTATAAATTTTCCCTTTGATATCCATTCCATTTTTTGGGCAGTAATTCCATACGTTGGTTGGGCATTCGTAAACTAGGCTCTTTGGTAGATTTGTGCATTGCTTTAGCTTTTCAGGTTATAACTTCTAAGTGGAAGGATGCCTCCAAGGTCTCCTTCTCTGCCTGGTGTAATCTTTTATGTCATCGTCACCGGCTCGATAGAGCTTCTGTGACCACCTTGCAGCAACTTATTCGAAAGGAATCCTTCTGGTCTCCTCTCACTAATTACATTTCTTCCTCTGCATTGCGTGCCAAAGACAGTAACTATGTTTTTCAGCCGCCATGAGTGCTGCGTTTATTCCTTTTTTATAATGTTCATGTTTTATAGATATATATTGCTATTTGCGATTCTATATTTTCTGTCATCGGTAAATTGTACTAGATTATATGATAAGGTTGCCGATACCTTTTAGCTTTTATATTCTCGCTTCCTTTTCCTTTCTCCTCTTTTCTTCTCTTTTTCTTTCCTCCTCCTTTTCTTTTTCTCTCCCCTTCTTTGATCTTTAAAATTCAAAAGCAAAAATTCTAATTTATTATGGTACTCTTTGTTTGTATTTCATTTTTAACATTGGTATTTGACCCTAACAATGTATGATGTATTAGGTTTTTCATCCTTTGTTTTCTATTGATTTGCTTTGCTATCCTCTGGATTTTTTTTTTTTTTTGCTCTTTACTATAATTGTGTACCTTGTTTTTTTACCTGTTTAATAAAGCTTTCTAAGCTAAACAATAGAAATGTTTTTCTGCGGCTTCTGCAGGCCACACAATAATATTTAAAATGTTCAATGCACATAGACCATAAAAGTAAACGGTTTGGATCATTACAAAAAAAAGTGCATTCTAACCAGAAATAACCGGGCAGGACTCCTGTGCGTTTAACAGGAGGGTTGTTGGTGGGAAATAGGTTGAACACAGCTTCTAAAAGTAAACAGTAGGGCATTGCGGCCCTAAATCTTGCTAAAAGAGCCGCAGAGCAGCACATGTTGCATGCTGGCTGGTTACCGCCCACATACATGTGGCATCATTGTGTAAAGTGTGAGCAGTGAGTACACATTGAAGAGTAAAAGTTCTGCGCCCTGGACTCCCATGAACAGTTACAGGAGACAGCGGTGGAGCAGAGACCCAGGCACCTCCCACCCCCTCTTTGCACCACTAAAGGCTCACATTTGAGATGAGGGAGGGGTAAGTAGCAATTTTAAATGAAAGGAGAGTAGACAAAGCGTGAGGACAGCAGTGGTTAATTTGTAAAAAATAAGTGCTGGGGCTCTCGTCAGGAGGCAGCTGGCACCAACCCATTTCTCCTCCTAGCGCTGCCTAAAATAGAACCAACTAGTGGCCATGAAAGTGGGAAGAGGATGTGGTGTAATGGCCAGGGCTGCCGTCTTCGGAGCTGGGTGAAACAGCTTTGAGTCTCTTCTACGGCTCAACATCCTGTGATTCTGGGCAAATCACTTGATCACCCCGAGCCCAATGTATCTTTGCTAATAAATGAATGTGACCCTAACTGGTGCTTAGAAAAGCGCCAGTGTTGATGATGAAGTGCCGGTGCTGAGCCCTGGAAGACACCAGCTCAAATTAAGAACTGGAGGACAGGACAGGTGGCACTGGGTGTGCAAGGGGGGGGGGATACAGAAGTGTAAAGCAAGATGGTAGAGAACATGTGTGGTTATTTAAGAAATACAGGGGAGCAGCTGAAGACTGTGGCATGGGGAGGAACAGGATGTGAGGGAGGAAAGGGGCCTGAGAAATTATGCAAGACTGGATTGGGGGGCAAGAGTCGGGGTGCGCTAGAGTGGGGATGTACTGGAGGGAAGCTGTTCCCTTTGTACGCAGGAGGTGTCAGTGTAAGGGGTGCATTAATTGCAACAGAGCAGGGGCATTCCACAGGGTACAGGAATAGAGGGGACGAGACAAGGAACGTGTCAGGGGTGGGGTGTAGAAATTAGAGAAGGGTTAGGGCATGGCAATCGAGGTGAAGGTTATACAGAAATAAGGAGAGTGATGCAGGCATGTCCAGGCGGGTGTAGGGATGAATGGGGAAGGGACATGCCCAGATGGAGAGTATGTAGAAATGAAAAGAGGTGAGCAAGGCACATGCCCAAGCTTGGCATAAGTACACATTACACGAGATCAGTAAAATTAAATGGTCCTACAACCTGTGAAAGTAAAGAATCAGATAGCGGACCCATTAATTTTGTGGGAAAAACAAACAAATTGTTTAAGAAAAAAGCAAAACATAGGGCATTTGCAATAAGATATATGTAAACAAAAGCACACAAAGCAATCTGTAACACGCTGACTGGGAAAGTAAACGGTATGCAGCATTAACACAGAAAAAGTAGTACAAAGCATCAACGTGGATGGGGATAAGTAATTGGTCCACAGGAAACTGATACGATAGGCATGGAAGGGAGAATGGCTTACATCCAATAGTAACAGAGGAAAGCAAACTGGCAAGCGCATGGACCAATCAGAAGTGAAGGCGGGGTGTAAATCTCTTATAAGATATATTAAATACAATAGATTTCACAAGCACAGTGCAAGCACTATGCAGGTGAAACCTAAAAAACGAACAACAACCGTAGGCGGGGACAATGGAGTAGCATTTTTTAGTGCAGCTTAGTGAACAGTAGGGCTGTGGGAGATCAGGCTGCGACACCCTGTGGCATATGCCACATCACATGCCAGACGTGGGGAAGAGTTGATGCTGAAAAGCATTTCACGACATATAAAGTCAGAGAAGTCATGTGAAGGGGTGTGGCTACACAAACTAGGCTCTATTTATTCCCACAGCCTGCACACCTGACATGATTCAAGCAACAATCCAAGCTCGTCATCGAACAGAAGTGATGCAGATCAACCCTGGCACACATACCTGCCAAGCACCATTGCTCAGACCTGTGAGAGGCCAAGCCCCATTACCCATGTCTTACCAAGCCTTGCACAGAGCAATCGCCATTTCCCACCTGCACCCCCCAAAGACATTATGTTCTGGAGGTCCTTTGGCCTGCTCAGGAGAGTACAGCTAGTGCCAATCGGCAAAATCACACTTTAATCCCATCTCTGAAAAAAACTCTTCCAAGCTTTACCGAGTGCGTGTTACCCCAGGAGGTGGCCTGTCCTGCCTTGGGGGGGGGGGGGCAGTAAAATGGTGTGTGCAGAGCTCTCACATTTTCCAAGTCCAGAGTGAGCAGCACACCCTGGCCAGGTTTTTTATGTGCATTCTGGGACTTGTAGTCCTGGTTTTATACTCGCCTCAACAAGATAACAAATCACAGGAAGTGCATAAGCAAACCAGGACTGGATGAACTGCTCAGGCATGGAACTAGGAAATGTGAGCGCTCTGCTGGCTGGAAGCCCCCAGGGCATCCTTGTGGATTGAGCTCTCCATCAGTAATGGGACAGAGAGACGTCATCGCTCAAACTCCACCCCCAGTGACCTAAGAACCCCGAAGTACCACATTAAATGCTTGTCTTCCACCATTACATCCCCAGTGATGGGTCTTCCGTATGAGGAGAGTCGGAGTCAGTCTGGAAGCGCTGAAAGGGCCTCAAATATACACAGTCTCCCATATCTTGCAAAACACATATACAGTTAGTATTTCTTTACAGGTTCAAAAGTTCCCGGAGTTGCGGATGTGGAGTACTTTTTTAGCCACCCGATTCGCTAGGGTGCCAGTTTTATTTTGGCGTCCGAGCTTATTTGTTGTCCTGGTCTATCTAACCGAGGGTGCCAGTTGTTTAACAGGCCCTGAAGGACCGGGGCGCGCCGTGGACAGAAAGTGTGTGGTATCCTCGTCAGCAGTGCTCCACTGAGGACTGAATATGCTGTACTTACCGCGCGAAAATGTATTCTTTGATCTGGCTCAGCTGTCAGTCATAAGCGCCGTCCCGTCGACGTTCACTGATTAGTGCTTGTTCCTTAATTCTAGCTCCTCGGGTCTCTGTCTAGGGCTCCCAAGGCGCATTTCTTGCTCCTTAATGCGAACTCCTCGCTTATCCCGGATGCCTCTCCTACCCCAGCCCTGGCTTCTCGGCTGTAGCAGCCCCTCGCCTCTCACTCCTTGGGTCTCTGTGACACGCTGTCGCTTCTTGGCGCTAGCCCTTTATGTCTCATTCATTGGTTCCCAGAGGCCAGCTCTCAATCCTTGCTGCCCTCTGCCTTCCACGCGCTGCTCGCGCTCATTGACGCCTCTCCCCACAGGGTCCTGGCTATAACCATAGTGCCAATATCGGCAACAGTTATCACAAAGCACATAAGTACATAAGTACATAAATAAAACACACGACACTGTAATGTAAGTGGAGAAATATTGCTGCAGGTTTATTAGCATAACCAATATGCAAACAAGGTGGGTTATCTTACGGGCGATCCCAGGGCAGGCCAGCCCTATGCCGCCTGCCCGTCTGATAAGCCTAGAGTCACCATGGCAACGCCAACTGGTGTATACCAAATATTGGGAGGGTCCACCCCTCCCATCCGTGGACCACCAGTCCACATGCTTCACACACCCCCCCCGTGATGGGTGGGCGGAGCATACATGGCAGCCCCCGGTTGCTCAGACCCACAACCGCCTTTCGGTTAACGGGGCGCCGTCGTTCTTCCAGGGGACCCGCTAAACATCCCTGGGTATCCTGGCTTAGCACCCCGCGGTGCTGCTGCATGCTGTACCCCTTGGTATGTGCAGACCCTGGATCGCCCTGTAACTCCTCCTGCAACACAAAGTAAAATTGTTAGAAAAAACCTGCCCCCCCCCCTTTTGTCCCTCCGGACGCCGGGTAAGCGGAGGGGCGGGCAAGGCGAACGAGCGGACAAGAGGATGAGGAGGGGGCGGAGACAGTATAAGTACCCCTGTCTCCTGCCCGCCCTCGCCGGAAACAGCTATCTGTTGGGGTCTCCCCCGGACTAGCCCAGGGACTCGACCTCCCACCCCTGTGCCTTCCTGTGGCACTAAGGCGGCCGCCCTCCAAGGGGCGGGCCGCTGCGCAACCCCCCCCCGGGCAGCCTTACATAGTGCCAATATCGGCAACAGTTATCACAAAGCACATAAGTACATAAATAAAACACACGACACTGTAATGTAAGTGGAGAAATATTGCTGCAGGTTTATTAGCATAACCAATATGCAAACAAGGTGGGTTATCTTACGGGCGATCCCAGGGCAGGCCAGCCCTATGCCGCCTGCCCGTCTGATAAGCCTAGAGTCACCATGGCAACGCCAACTGGTGTATACCAAATATTGGGAGGGTCCACCCCTCCCATCCGTGGACCACCAGTCCACATGCTTCACACGCCCCCCCGTGATGGGTGGGCGGAGCATACATGGCAGCCCCCGGTTGCTCAGACCCACAACCGCCTTTCGGTTAAAGGGGCGCCGTCGTTCTTCCAGGGGACCCGCTAAACATCCCTGGGTATCCTGGCTTAGCACCCCGCGGTGCTGCTGCATGCTGTACCCCTTGGTATGTGCAGACCCTGGATCGCCCTGTAACTCCTCCACAGCCTTGGGAGTGGCCACCGTCACTACCAGGGCCCCCCACCAAGGTAGACCTATTTCCTTACAACCTGCTGCAGCCAAAGCATCCCCTAGGTCCAGTCTATTCGCAACCCGCAGCTGCCAAGGCTTCACCAAGGTCAAGTAAAATTAAATTCATGCCTAGCGTGGAGAGGTGCACCCCATCACCCTCCAGACACCCTGTTGATTTGGCGTGTAAAAGGCCATGCCTGATGAAGCCAAAGCCTCTTAGCTCAGTGAACTTGCACATGGCGCTATTAACTTTTCTCCTTGACACCTCAATGGCTTCTCCTGAGCGGGCTCCTTGCCAAGGTATCCTATTACTTACAACCTGCTGCAGCCAAAGCTTCCCCTAAGTCCAGTAGGAAAAGATCCATGCTTCAACTGGAGAGGTGTACCCCATCTCCCTCCAGGCACCCTGTGGATTTGGCGTGAATAAGACCTTTCCTGATGAAGCCAAAACCGAATTTGCCTTTTAACATACAAGCTGATAACCGGGCTTCCCCAGGTCCAGCCAGACCAGTCTTAGCCCATGCAGGTCCGGAGCCGGCATGCCCCCTCAGGCAAGTGCCCCTCTACACCCGCGGATAACCCAGGAAATAACCAGTAACACTCGAGTAAATAACAACGGACATCCTTTCAACGTGTAACATGTGTCCTGAGTGTACAATCTACGCGAAGGTGTGCAGGCGTGTAGGAATCAAAACCTAACATTGACTGTGCAAAGGAACTAGATTCAAACTGCCACCTATAGAATATGCGTGGTGCTATGCAGCACAGCTTGGCACATCTGATCCACTTCACAAACCTTGGAAGCAAGCCTATGCTGGTTACCCTCAGATCCTAGCCGTGCACACCTAACCCAGGGGTTACACCCTAGCTGTACCTTGCCGCTAGGACCTCCTACCCTACGGAGCCCCAATGAACGACCAAGTAACATTAACACTCACTCAACACAGGAGTAACCCTTTTCTTAGCCTAGGTGCTGGAAGCAAGGTGACACCTCCCACTGCTCCCGACCATAGTGGTGAAGCGTCCCAGGAGTGCCCGGCTAATATAACAGACCCCGACAGACCAAGGGAGCCCTGCGCAGCTACAAGTGTTTGCCAGAGTACAACTGGTCTGCAGGGCTACCCAGCATGCTCAGGCACTGGCTATGGCTACCGACCGGCCACCAACACACCGCGCATTTACTAGGTGTTTCAAGTCCACTCGGTCGCATTTGCCAATGAAACAAAGCATTGAGACCAGGCCCCTAAGACGGGTGCTGACCCAAGCAGATTAAACCTCCCGCCTCACCTGTGAGGACCGCACAGGCAATCCACTCCCGCTGTGCTGACCAGAGTAAGCGGATGACAATCTCAGCAAGGCACCCTGACCATTTATGTACGTTAGTCTGGGAATGGCCGTAAGTGACAGGAACATATCGCAACAGACCGAGTAGGACGCAGAGACGCCGCCGGTTCATATACCGATAAAATCATTTTAAGTTGTACCTGTATGACGACAATTGCTTCTTTACAAAAAAGACCGTCGCTTTCATCATTCCACGACGAAATACGTTTTATTAGTATACCTTGAATTTTATCTGTTACCATACAACATAAAAAAAGAAGAGATTTCCATTCCTAGAGAACAAACCACTTACCTAGAATCAACCACTAATGAAGTAAAGGAAACAAAGCTGCTAGAGTGTTGGAAACGTATCTAGAATACAAACAACGTTAACGTGTGGCTCCTCCTGATGAAGACGCAGCTTGCGTCGAAACGCGCGTCGAGAAAGAATCTACTCGTCAGCCACTAATGAATATGTATTTTTGTAACTGTAATTATTATGTGATGAGATAAAAAGTGTAATATTTCAGAAATTTTAACAATTGTATTTTATTCTGTATGATGAATTGCTTTTTAATATGTCATTAAATGAATGTTTTTAAATATAGTAAGTGTTAGTTGACTTTATACGAATTGCACTCCAATATCTTAAAGAAATTAAATGCACTAATTGGGCATAGATTTACCAACAGACTACAGACAGTCCAATCATACTTGCCTAGGGATTTACACTTTACTTAAACCTCCCGCCTCACCTGTGAGGACCGCACAGGCAATCCACTCCCGCTGTGCTGACCAGAGTAAGTGGATGACAATCTCAGCAAGGCACCCTGACCATTTATGTACGTTAGTCTGGGAATGGCCGTAAGTGACAGAACTATGGCTAACCAGCTGAACCAACCGAAGCGGATTAAAAGTCACACGTGCACGTGCCGTGGGCACACTGGAAAGCAACAGCCATTGCGACGCCTGACTGGTGATGTACACTCCTAGCGCTGGCGGTGAAGCCGACCCCTTTAGCCGGCTGCCGCTCGGGGCCCCCCTCATTGCCTACGAGACCCTGAGCGCAGACCTTCCTTACACCGTTACGGTCTTGGGGCACTGGCCGTTACAGCACCGCCGAACAGCGCGCAACACAGCAGCTTCGTTGACAAAGTTGAACGGTTAACAGCCCCTCCCCCGCAGTCTTCCAATCTTAAAGCAGGAGACCGGAAAGGCTGGAAATGGGCAAAAGGAACCAGGGCGACGCGACAGCAACTTGATTATGCCTGATCGATTCAGTAGCGCGGACCCGCGGCTCCAAGCTCATACGAACGGTAAACCCTGACCAAAGGCACGACCAGGCAGCGTGGTGCCCGGGGCATCCGCCAGGCATGCAAAGATCACCTGGCCACTCCTGCTGAAGCGTGATCACTTGCCCCTACCACGCGCCCCTTCACTCCGAGGGATATCCTGATCACTTGCCACTGTCTTGTGCCCCTACAACCCGAGGGATATCCTGCCACTGCCTCTGTAGCTTCGAAATGCGAAGGCTGAGCAATCTCTTAGAACCTGCTACAGTTACGAAATGACAAGGCGTGCAAGCTCCCGCTCAGACACTATTGGGGTCACTATTGAAGGTACATCACCAGCAAAACAGTCTTCCAAACTACCGTATTCGCTGCGTTATTCCAGATCGTGCACCCAAAACTCGAGCCACGGTCGACACCCCAAGCTACGGCCACCACGCCTTCTGCTGCTACACTCCCCCTCCTCCTAGGAGCAGCTGCCCTGAAAAAGCTGTCCCACAAGCATTGTGGGCATGAAAAACCAGGTATCATTCGGACCGGTTGAGAAAACCTAGGAGCCGTGCCACCTAGTGGCCTGACACTTTAAGCCAAAAGAGGGGGAACAACAACCCCCTTTACCTAAAATGCGGTATAAAACCAACCCGACTGACCACCTACCCCTGGACTCTCTGGAGGACGAATGCCCACCATGGCGTAGTCCTCAGAAGTCGCCTTGGGTAATCTATTCAGCCTGTAACAGTGCCGCTGCTGAAGGTACATCATGCCCCCGACAAGCTGGTGCGACGCGAGACACAATGAGGCCTGGATCACAACGCCTGGCAATGTAGCCAAAGTAATCACCCCTAGCGCCAAATCTGCCCTTGACCCCAGTTATTGCTGGCAGAAAACACCTAACGCGCACCCGACTGCCCTGCTGTAATTCACTCTGCTCTTAGGCGAAAGGGCACCTCCAACCCGTGCGCCGCAGAAACAACCCCTACGGCACCCCTTACACCCAGTCCCAGAGAGGCTTGCAAGACCTGGCTAGACCCAAAACGTAGGAGCCCTCCCAAAACCACTGAGTCAACTTTGGACTTCGGCAAAAACATATCTAAGAAAATTAAGGACCGAACGAATCGCTCAACCAAGCGAAAATCAATCCAACATACAAGGAACTATAATTTCATACCCATATTACATCATGCAAGACAAGGGGGGCGTCAACAATATTGACCTCTTCAGCCTGAGGAGTAAGTGGATGCTTATGATTACAGTGATAAAATCGCAGTAACCGTCACCTGCTCCGACCTTGGCTTGGTGCTAGCCCCCCCCCTCACCCCGGTGCGCAAGATAAAGTCCCGGGAGCGGGGATGACTGAGGCTCGGCCGCACCACCCCCACGACACAAACTGGCACCCACGACCCTCAAGCTCCGGTGTTTTTTTTTTTTTTTTTTTTTTGATTAAGCATGCGATGGCCCAGAGTCACCTGGTGCTGGAAAGCTATGCCGCGGCGCCGGGGATCGAACCGTGATCCCCAGAATCCGGAGTCAGTCGCCCGGCCACAGCGCCACACCACTATACCGATTGATTAATGTGGCAGTTATATATAGCGCTGGCCTGCCGGGTCCACTCAGATATCAGAGCGCTTACATAGCACCAGATGCGTTACGTAGGGGACGCACATTATTAATATCTTGGGCACGAGGGGATTGTGATTTGCCCAGAATCACGGAGGATCGGCGCCAATGCCGAAATCGAACCCAGGTCTGCGCGCGAGCGCCCTATCCGTTAAACCAACTCCTGTCCCCAGATGCTCCACGAACTTGCAGGTTCCAGCACCCGACAGCAGGGAAGCATCAGACGGACCGCACACCTTCCCAGGAGCCAAGCCACTGCCTCGCGGAGGTGAGCGGGTGAAGGGGCCGCGAGGACTCGCTGCCCTCACTGCTCCCCTTTCGTACCTAATCCCTACAACTCCCCGACAAGCGTCTCGCCTCCCCATGCATGCGCCGGCCAAGGCGCGTGAGTGGCAAGGTATGCCAATTGTCAAATCCACAACAAACATGAGGCTCGGCGGGTCCGCTTATAAATTGTAGGAATAAGTTTCATCAAGGAAGCGTCCAATAATCCCATAATTAAGTTAGGTATTGGAGCGCTGAACACGGGCACCGTAATTACCTACCCCATTCAGGTACGAGGGGAAGACGGGAATAGCCCAGGAAGTGGAGGCGACCTCGAGGCACGAGCCCTGTTAGCCTCACCAAGGTCGGCAGCGTAGCCGACGGACCCCAATTCCTCCCCAGGTTGCAATCAAGTGATTTGCCGAAAATCACACCATGCTGCGCCGAAGCCGCTCGAACGATGTGCTCCAGCGCCACAGTCCGCAGCTCTACCCATAAGGCCACATCGCACTCGAGATCGAAGCCTTGCCACTTGGCCACGGAGCCACGACCCAAGGCTGCCACAACCAGGGCTGGGAAAGGGGGGAGGGGGCGCGGCCCCGGGGGGCCCGGAGGAGGCACTAACAAAAGGGGGCGACCGGAACAGAGACAGTTGCTTAGACCTGTAACTTTGTACGTGAGAGTCTCAAACCCGCGCCCCCACCCCACGCCTCCCACACAACCTCTCTGGCCGGCGCTTGGGCCTGGCTTTCAGCCCGCAACCGCCCCCGCCCGTGGTATTCCGACCACAGGGCCCCGTCACCTGGTGCTGCCCAGGTACGGGGCCGGGGCGGGGAGAGGAGGCAGGCGGACTCACCGAACGAAGGGCTCAGGGGCTGCTGGGCGCGTGAACGACGAGGCGCGCGGACGGACGAGAGCCAATGCCACCCAGTGGCCCCAACATGGCTGTATTCCTACAAGTGTCCCCAAGCCTGTACCTGGATCCCTCTGGTGAAGGGGGCTATGAACACGGTGTTGTGCTAATTTCCAACAGTGATGACCTCCAGTCACCCAGGTGAGACGCGATCAATGGACAGCCCTACTAATTACTGTAGACGTGCAAACCAGGCGCTCCACCCCCACAACTGCCGTGCAATGCCCAACCACTCCGGGGGGCAAGGTAACCAAGAGACGCCGAGGTGGGCGCGGCCGCGCAATCCACAGCCATGCGGACCTCTCATGGCCCGGCATCCCTGCTTAAGGATTAATTTAGAATGACTCCGCGGAGGAGGGATCGGGCACGTTGCGAATGAGCGCGAACTCGACCCGAAGGGTAGGACATGACATTCTGTCACGGCGATATAGAATGTTATGCCCCAGTAATACAGGATGCGGACGCGACCCCGGGGCTCGATCCCTGGTTCCCTGCCCAAGCCAGCAGCTTGTGCCTCGGAGCACTGTGCAAACCGACGCTCCACTCCCCCCACTGCCGTGCATGGCACCTCAACCCCGCGATGCCTGGAGATCACGTGAAGCCGAGGTAGGCGCCGCCCCGCAATGCACGATGAGGTCTGGAGGCGCAGCGACAAAGGGGGTCCCCACGCGACTGCCCCTGTTCACCACTAACCGTACAGCTGGTTGAACAACAACGAAGGGGTTGCACACACTGGGCGGAAATGCCAGGAGGGTGTAAGTGCAACCTGCGTGTCTTGGTTAACTATGTTCCAATCCCCAAATCACACGCCTAGCAACCCCCTGTGATCCGAGTGGGCACCCGAACCCCTGAAGAGGACAGGGAAACCGAGCACACGCGACGAGGCAGCACCATGCCAAACCCACAATGCTCAGCCCACCGCCCCCAGCATGCCCACCCGCAATCCCCCATCAAGCGCTGCACAGCCCCTGTTCTCATAAAAAGCGCTAATACTTTCGAGTCGGGCAGGCGCTACATAAATATCAAAGACATCGCTACCTGCGCCCGCGGGCGCAGAGTTCCGGTAATTTATATCCGGTGCTCATGTAAAGCGCTAAAACTTTCGGGTCGGGCTGGAGCTACATAAATATGCCAGAAACACCGCTACCTGGGCCCGCGGGCGCATAGTTCCGGTAATTTAAATACGACGCTCATGTAAAGCGCTCTAATACCTTCTAGATGAGCTGGACCTACTTAATATACGAGAAACATCGCTAACTGGGACTGCGGGCGCAGAGTTTCAGTACATTTAATACAAAGCTCATAAAAGCGCTCTATACCTTCGGGTCGAGTAGACGCCACATAACTAAGTGAGAGACAATGCTAACTAGGCCCGCGGTCGCGAAGTCTGGTGAATGTCGTTAATGTCACTACGATGGTCATGTGTGGCGCTCCGTACTTTCGGGTCGAGCTGGCGCTACTTAAATATGCCAAGCCGCATCTTTATTTCGTTCAAATCGGGGGGCCTTGTCCCGCCGTCGAAGTTCCGCCGGACTCGAAGCGACAAATTCTATAGCTGCTTTGTGCCGGACCGCGGGTGCAGCATGGTCATTGTGGGGAAATGAGGAGTGCCGGGAGCGAGGGTTCTCAATCAGCTAAGACCCACAGCCCCCAACCAGATTTCCAGGCCGAGGCTCGCGCGCCTGCCTGCACTCCCGGACCCGCGCCACCCCGGGTCGCCCCCAGGGCACCAGTGTTCACTTGTGGGGGGTTCACTTTTGGGGGGGGGGCGTATGGAGTGATGGTTTAGACACGACTAACCGCTCTTCCAACTCCGACCGACGACCCAAGTAGGGACTCGGCAACGATCCCGCGGCACGACCAGCAAGACAGCGTGTCCTGCGCACCAACCTTACGACGCTACCTGTTCCACGGCCCGAAGCAACCCTGAAATCGACCTCAGTGCGCCGCCCCCCACCTCGTGTGCCACTTGCCCTCTGAGCCCCTCAACGCCGAGGGAGAGGCCTCAGCTCCACAGCCAGCCATTACCGGGAGGGTCAGACCCTCGCCCGCTTGGGCCACAGACAAAACAGCCATGTTAACGGCCACTGACCCGGGGAGGGACACCTGGCGAGGACCCAGCAGCTCAGGCAGAGTGTCACTACTATGGAGAGGAGGAGGGCAAACAGTCGCACTCACCGCAAGCGAACCCGGAGGCGACTGACCAGACGACGTGTCCGGCGCCAAGGCGAACGAGCGTTTCAAGCCACAGTGACTCGTTAAAAGCGCGAACACGACCCGAAGGTAATGGGCGCTTTCCATAGCACCGCGTTCACATTACACATTCCGGCACGGGGAGCTATTAGGATGGCCTGCCGATGCCCGACCGATACTAACACACGCGCGCCCCTCCCCCGCAGCACTCACAACCTCTGGCCGGCGACTTGGGCCTGGCTTCGTGCCCGCAACCCCCCCCCGCCCATGGTATTCCGACCACAGGGCCCCGTCACCTGGTACTGCCCAGGGACAGGGCCGGGGCGGGGAGAGGAGGCAGGCAAACTCACCGCAAGCGAGGGGCTCCGAGGCTGCTGAGCACGCGACGACCGAGCTGCAAGGCGAACGAGCGGACAAGAGGACGAGGAGGGGGCGGAGACATTATAAGTACCCCTGTCTCCTGCCCGCCCTCGCCGGCAACAGCTATCTGTTGGGGTCTCCCCCGGACTAGCCCAGGGACTCGACCTCCCACCCCTGTGCCTTCCTGTGGCACTAAGGCGGCCGCCCTCCAAGGGGCGGGCCGCTGCGCAACCCCCCCCCCCCCCCCCCGCAGCCTTACATTCACGCTTCTCTTCCCCTTTAGCGCTCCCCTCCCCTCCTTGGCGCTAATGATCAGGCCTTAGTCCTTCTCTGCTTCTGCGGTTTTCTGCAGGCCTCCTCCCGTCCATTACGCGCGTTCATGCATTATTGATTGAGTGTACTTTCCTCTTCCTAAGGCTTGGAGGCCCCTTATCTGCCCTAGCTGCGGTCTTGGGAGCTGGGTGTGGGGGTCAGAGGGGAGGTAGCAGAGCAGGAGTGTGTGTGCTGTGGGGGCGGGCAGTACCGACTGACTGCCTTCCGTGTCGCCCACTCTTTGCGCTCTCCCAGTCAGGACTTGCACCAGGCACTGGCACACCTCAGCATCGCCTGCAGCGGCTTGGATCCGAAATTCCAGGCGCTCTGAGGGCCGGCCGGGTGTTCTCTCTGCCCTTGAGATCTGCCTGTCTCCCTCGGAGGACCCAACCACTCTAAATACGGTATGTCTCTCCTTAGAGACTATCGCTCCCAATACCGCCTATCTCGCTGAAAAGATGATCACTCTAAGGCAGTCTGTCTCACTGCCACGCTAGGGAGATCTTCACTCTGCACACTGTCAGTGTCAGCAGAAGGTCTAACTTTCTCTCTGTAGGTCTGACTCTTTCCATTTAATATTAGACTTTTCACCTTCATTTCCTGCTCTTTTTCATCTGCCTCTCCCCCTTCAGCTCCCTTCTGCGGTGGCACCCTGGCTCTCTTACTAGCAGTCTCGTGCCTCTGTAGTTGTACAGTAACTGTCTCCCGTGTTGTTTTTCCGCTGCTCTGTAAGGCTGCCCGGGGGGGGGTTGCGCAGCGGCCCGCCCCTTTGAGGGCGGCCGCCTTAGTGCCACAGGAAGGCACAGGGGTGGGAGGTCGTGTCCCTGGGATAGACCAAGGGAGACCCCAGCAGATAGCTGCTTCCGGCGGGGAGGAGCCAGGGGGGTACATATTCTGTCTCCGCCCCCTCCTCGCCCTCTTGTCCGCTCGGTCGTCGCGGATCCGCGTAGTCGTGCTCCCTCCTTCATCTCCTGGTGAGTCCAGCCGGCTACCTTCCTCTCGCCCCGGCCCTGTCCCTGGGGAGCTCCAGGAAACGGGGCCCTGTGGTCGGTGTACCACGGGCGGGGGGGAGGGCCGTGCGCGGAGGGCTGGCTGTGTCCTGCGTTATGGGGGCAGCAGGGGAACTGCGTGGTGGAGACTTGACCCGGTCTCACACGGTTTGGGTGCGTTACTATGTTGCTGGTGGTTTGCCCCATCGTTCGATCGGCATCGGGCCTGTTTCGGGAGGTAGGCATGGTGACCTTTCTATATTAGGCCTCTGGCCGGTTAAAGTCCCTGCCCTCCCATTCCATTTGGTTCGTCGCGGGCAACGCGCCAGTAGAGAGCATACGGTCACTGTCCGGAGCTCCTAGTATCACGGCCAGGCCTTGCTGGTGGCAGCGGGAGCCACAGATACCTGCTCCTCCCGCGGATCTGGCCGAAATTTGGCGGTAGGGTTTTAATTATTGTGCGGGTCGCGGTGCACTGGGGAGGAGGGGCCTCGGGGTCGCGTCCACAGTCTGTGATTCTTTGCCTACTCCTTATTCCCCGTGTATGTATGTGCAATGTAATTACGGTGCTTGCAAAGTGCTACAATACCTTAGGGTATCATGTGACCCTCAGGCTGTTACCATGGCCAACTTTGGTGCGCGCATGACCACGGACAACGCGCGCTGGCCTGCCTCCTCCACGGGCTGTTGTGAGGGGGAGCTTGGGTCGGCGGGGAAGACATGGGTGCGGGCGGAATTCCGGCGTGAGCGGCGGGGGCCTCCCGTGTATGCGGGGCCCGTGCGGGTGTCGCCCCTCCCGGTGGCGAGAGGAGGTTTATCAGTGAGCCTCTCACGGCAACCAGGGGATTCCTGGGTTCGAGCGGGGTAATTACAGGCGGGGTTGTGCTGGCCTTACAGCTGGGAGATCACTTCGGAGCTGGGGTCCGGGTTCGAGCCCGATTCGGGAAGCGCACATTCTGTTTCCAGGGCTTAGGTTTTTACCGTAAGCAGGATGACTCGTAGTGCCCAAAGCTGGCACCGGTCACGCTGAGCTGCGGTTGTCGGCGGGGCGGCCTGGGTGTGCGCCGCCGGACATGCTGCCCATCTTGGGCGTACGGGCGTGCACGCGGTGCCCTCCCGGACCCTCGCTTCGTCCCCGGGGCGGGGGCCTGCCCCCCCCTCCCCCCCGGCAGCCTGGCTATCAGGTCACTTAAGTAGGGCTGTAGCCCAGTGGCTGAGCTCGTGCTTTGCGTGCACGTGATCCGTGGGTACATGGCCACCTCTGCTACTCCGGGCATCGTATCTCTTTTCCCCTTACCTGTAGGCGCTATGTATTAAGGCTCTTTAGCGCTACAATCATCGGGTCATTTCGCGCCACATAATTACTCGTAGCGGCACTTCTTTCCTCTCGTCCGTCATTCTCCCGGCCGGTATGTGCTTTGCTTATTTGGGGCCCTGCCATGCGCTCCTACACCTTCGGGTTCAGCAACCTAGTGCTATGAAACGTTCCATACCTCCGGGTCACGCTCGCGCTACATATTATATGCACCTATTAGCGGCATATGCATTTTGCCTATGGTATCCCGTGCTTGAAGGGACGGAATGTACGAAAATGAGTGCCCTGCAAGGCGTGCCATTCCCTCAGTTCACCAGCGCGCCATGGTGGATCCGGACTTACCAGCGCTGCAATCCAGGTTTCGATCATCGCGGTCGCGTCCTCCTTTTCTCAGGGACAACGCGTCTCACCTACCCCTCCGAGTCCTGCTCCTGTTGTGCAGTGCGCAGGTCCTGCGCTTCATCCTTTTGTGCCTTGGCGCGGCGGTCAGTGGGGACAGCAGCGCGGCGACGTGGGGCCTGGACAGACCCCCCCACCCCCCCCCTTTTGTGATTGGTACCAGGGAGGAAGGGAACAGTTGTAAGGGTTGTATATTGGGGGTCGGCGCGCTACTGTAATTTTCAGAATGGTTACTGCTGAAAAGTGCTGCACGGGGTAACCAGGCTTGTGCGAGGGGCCGGTGAACTGGTTGCTAGGCCCCTCTGTTATGTTTCCGTAAGCAGGGAGGTTAGCACCTGCTCATATAACGTATTGAATTTCTCAGGCATAACCTGGTTTCAGGCTCTGCATTGGCTAAAACGTGTCCTGCATCCACATAGAAGTGCGCATTTAAGTTAAATAAATGTGGAAACATACCAAGTACAGCGCTCTTTCACATTCGGGGCGTATTCGCGATATTTCAAGATGCAACATGAGAAGGGTGTTTTTACATCAATACTGGTCGCGCCACTTCGCGAGCCTCCAGGGTTGGGTGTATCCGCTCCACTTATTGATCCTTGCTGTTCACAGGGTGGCCCTAAATCCCGGAAGCGGTCGGGGTAGAGTGCCTTCGTCGCTGCACAGCATGATGTGCAGAGGCTGTCTGTGTCGGTTCTCCTGGTTGGAGGGGGGATTGGATCGCGGGGGATGGGGGGCAGGAGCGTGCACAGCTTTCCCTCCCGCGGTGGCCGGGCTGCTTATATAGGTTTCAAACATGCACTTTCCTGTTTGCTTGTATGCCACTAATGTCTAAGATTGTCTCCCTGCTATGAAACTTGAGTTGTGTACGTCGTCGCCAGTAGTGAATTGCTTTCGGGAAACAAATGTCACCTTGTCGATTGTCAGACTGGTATAGGGATCCAAACTTTCTCCAGGGCAGGGAAGCATTTCTCACTTTCCAAAGTGGTTAGCCTAACGGAGCTTGGTTTGTGGTCGAAAACTGAAGTTGGAAGTGGCACCGGCCCTGGGACGGGGGCATCCCATCGGGTAGCTTTGTTAGCGAAAGTGCATGGGCGTAATTTTGGAGCTTGCCAACGTATTGGCCAGGTGGTTCGGGCAGCTGGGGGGAGAGAACGGGGTCCTCCAGGTGTCCAGCCCTCATTGGCAGAGGGCAGGTTAGAGCTCTCACACGCGCCTGACGCTATGCGCGGGCAACATTGATCTGTTGCGGTGGCCGGGTGTGGCAGTGCCCGAGGCATAGGCACTCGGCAACGGTGTGAGGCACTTTGACTGCCCGTTGCAGTTTGCCTATGTACGCGCGGCGCTCGGCGGTGGTAAGTCCGGTAGGCTACTATATATTTAATTAATTGGCGTCCCGAGCGCAGGCTCGCGCAGTTGTCCTCCTTCTCCAGGATAGCCCGCCAGCTCAAGAACACACTACTTCTGTTCCCTTTCCTGTGGGTCGGCACTGGACTTGTGCCTTTGGTAATTAGGCCACGGGGAGGTAGTGCTGCTCATTGGGAACTTTACGTAGGCCTTCGAGTGTTCCTCCGTTTTGACTAATATTAGGCGGCCAAATTTGGGAGAGGATGTTGTTCGTGGGCGGCGCTGCCGCTTCTGGTGGAGGAAACCAGGGTTCGAGCCTCGAGCTTGCATACACATCCCGTCAGGCTGGGCACAGCACTAATTTTCCCCGTGCATGAGGTGTAATTTTATTAGCGTTGTATAGCGCTTCGGTTTGAGTTCGCGCAATATATATATGAGCGCAGCAACGCACAGCTAGCCCGGATTCTTGTGGTGTAAGGAAGCCGGTGCTTCAGGGTCGCCCAGGCTGGGAAGGGTCTCTTAGCGGCAGCCGGCTAGAAGGTGGTCGGCCTCTTCGCCAGCGCTGGATGCACATCGCCAGTCCGGCTCCATTATGGCTGCTGCTTTCCATTGCATTTATCTTACAGATCAGTTAATTTTTACAACGGGGGCTGTGTTACAACAACAGCATAACAGTGTCAGCGACGTAGCCTACAGTCCTGGCTGGCCACAGCTCCGGGGTAATTCATTGGTATGCACGGGCAGGAGTTTGTGTTTGACCTCACAGTCACAGGGTCAGAGCTCAGCAGGCACATGCAGTTATTCTCCTACTGTGGTCGATAAATTAGTACCAGTAAGTTGGGTTTTGACACACACCTGTAAGCTGATTTTGTCTGAAATTTACAGCAAATGCTTGGTGGGTTGGGTCCTTTTGTGTGTGATAACAAGGGTCCACCTGACTTAAATTCCTACATCAGGGAAATTAACTAAATGTAATATCACAGTTGGGAAAGTAGCAAATAGTCATGGACCTCCATACTACATGTGACAGACTTGCATACTACCGCAATCAGTAGCAGCAAAAAACATTCTTTATGAATTTTATTGTTACAGTGATTTTACACTGAATAAAAAAAAAAAAAAAAAAAAAAAAAAATTCCGGCCAATGCAGCTGAGTTTGGCTCCTTAGGGTAGGACGACCTAGCGGCAAGGAACAGCTAGGGTGGTTGACGTGTGCTTTAGCGATCATGAAGAAAGTATGCATCGCGGGCCCTGGCTTGCATGGAAGTGGGCAAATATCACACACACCACAGGTGCCGAGGCCTGCACTGAAGCCTGGCATTGGGGTCCCAGGTTACTTCTGAAAGGGCTAGGCCTTCAGATGCTGTAAGGATGTCCGTTGTTATTTACTCGATTGTGAAACGATTGGTTTTTCCGGGGTCATCCGCGGGTGTAGAGCGTTAGGCTCTGGTTGTCTTTCCATCGGGTCTGTTTGATCTGGGATGGTGGTCTTTGGGCACAGCCACGTGGTGGTCTTTCTGTGTCTGACGGGGGTTAGCCTTCCTTTAATCTCCCTTGTTTGCCACACACGGTTGTAAGACGGGGGCAAATAGCCCTGTGCTGATTGAGTTGTTAGTACTGTTATGAGTAGTAAACACATCAGGTACTCGTGGTACTGATATTTGCACCCAAACAATAGGTACTATAGGACACATGTCCTCCATAACACACATCTCCAGACAGGACTGCCCCTCCTCCGCCTCCTCCAATTCTTGGAGCACTAGGGGTCCAAATACTTGTGGGTTTGGCAGGCCTGGACAGAGGTTGGTGGCGAGCTCTCACATCATGCGGTAGGAGGATTTCGTAGAGTCTTGGGGCAGGTCACTGGCCGCTTCCTCTCGCTGTGTTTGTTCTTCTAGGTGTGGTTGGGTCAAAGGACGGAGGAGAGCAACCATCACATGGTATATCTGGGCATGAAGGAACGCCAGGCAGGATTGTAGCGTAGGCAGATAGTGGAACTTATTGGGGATTGGATGTTGGCCTCAATGGCATGCCGCCATGCAAGGGGACCATGTACCTAGGTCACGTCGACCAGGCAGTGACAGGTGAACTGGGACCATGTGTACTAGAATTTACAAGAGTGGTTCCCACCACGGTCGGTCAGATGGGAAGCTGTCATATTGATTCTCACTGGTAACCCTCACTCCATCACGCCTATTGTAAGCTGAGGATGCCTGTCGATGCTGTTAGACCTGCTATTAGTTAGTACACTCTCTGTTGTGCCTTGGCCCGGTTTGTCTCGCATCAGGGCCAGTTTGGGGTCACGGGCGAGTTGGTTGCTCTACGGCTGAAGCGGGCGCTTCTAGAACAGGGCAAGATTGATTAGGCCAGGCAGCATGACAAAGGTCTTTTAGGCACTGGCAGAATGGTGCAGGCATCGAAGTAGGGCCTTCACAGAACATGGATTTGTCAACATTCAGCTAGGAAATGATTAGCAGCAGGAAGGTATTGAACCATGGTGAGCAATTGCTTCTGTGTTCGTGCTCAACAGGAGCAAGGGAATTGCATTTTGTTCCATCAGGGTACGGGGACCGTCTATAGCACCGGATACTGTAAGCTGCCATTTTCACCCTGGGTGGGGTGTCAATGTCATCCAACTTTGCAGCCAGACCCTGAGCAGGCAAAGGAAAGGCATACTTGCGATGGTGCATCGGGCACGCAGCAGTAGAGTTAGATTCATCATACCCCGGTAGGACGCAGTGATGAAACGTAGGTTGTGGCCACACACGACCAGGCACTCTAGGGCGGCGGGGGTGTGCCAGTGCCAAGAGGGTGCGGGTTGCCTGGGTAGGGCAGCTGGCTTGGAGGGAGCACTACTCTGATCGCCACAAGGGCATGTCTTGTTTCATAGAAGGCTGAATTGTTAATTCTATCGCATGGTGTCAGTTGCTTTATGCGCACGTTTCTTGGCAGTGTCAGAAACATTCAGAACGCAATGCTGGTAGTTAGCCTGTTGTCATGCTTTCAGAGGTATTTTAGCTCAGGCATGGCCAAGCATGGGTTATAGGCCGGTGGTCTGCCCTGGGATTCCTGTTAACAGGCAGGTGAAGCAGCAGAACTTGGAGGGCCTTGGGTTTGACCTCTGGATACTAGGGCGGAGCATGGTTGCGCACTTAGTAGCCCGCCCTTGAGTTCGACGAAACATGCACCTTGATGCGAGTATCGTTTCCGGGTAACTTCTCCCGCCCCCCAGCACTGGCTGGCAGCTATGCAGGTTGTGGAAGTGGCCTTCCAACAGAGGCGTATGGTCCATATGATCGCGGGAAACACCGGGGTAACACTTTCGGGCTCTATTCAACAGGAGAACATTTGGCTTTCCCAGTATTCAATTAGAGAAGCATTTTACAAGTTTTTCTCCTCTGTGGTCACCCTGACCTGTCCCTCCCTGGTATACTAGCAAATTTTGGGAGGGCAAGGCTTTACAGTTGATGGTGACTGATGGAATGCGATGGGCGTACTCCAACGGAGTGAAAGTGGAAGCAAGGCGGGCTTGTCATCTCTTACCACCTCCCGCATGGGCACTGCCAGGCAGGAGTGTCTTGTCAAAGGGATTGTTCTGTAGCCATTCAAAGGCAACCTTGGACCATCGCTTATTTTGGTGTAGGTCATTTCAGTCAAATCCATGGGAGAGTTTAAAAGGACGGGGGAATTCGTCCTGTTGGTACACGTTGGCCGCCGGCCCGGTTGGGCGTAGACTTGTTTGGCTGGACCTGGGAGAAGCCCGGTACCGGTATGCTGTAGGTATAAAGGCCTACCGGGAGCCATGCGCAGTGGCGCAGAGCAAAGAGGTCTTGGCTTCATCAGGCATGGTCTTATACACGCCAAGTCCACAGGGTGCCTGGAGGGAGATGAAGTGCACCTTTCTAGTTTAGGTATGGATGTTTTCCGACTGGACCTAGGGGAAGCTTTGGCTGCAGCAGGTTGTAAGTACATAGGTCTACCTTGGTGGGGGGCCCTGGTAGTGACGGTGGCCACTCCCAAGGCTGTGGAGGAGTTACAGGGCGATCCAGGGTCTGCACATACCAAGGGGTATAGCATGCAGCAGTACCGCGTGGTGCTAAGCCAGGATACCCAGGGATGTTTAGCGTGTCCACTGGAAGACCGACGGCGCCCCACTATCCGACAGGCGGTTGTGGGTCTGAGCAACCGGGGGCTGCCATGTATGCTCCGCCCACCCATCACGGGGGGGGGCGTGTGAAGCAAGTGGACTGGTGGTCCACGGATGGGAGGGGGGGACCCTCCCAACATTTGGTAGACACCAATTGGCGTTGCCATGGTGACTCTAGGCTTATCAGACGGGCAGGCGGCATAGGGGCTGGCCTGCCCTGGGATCGCCCGTAAGATAACCCACCATGTTTGCATATTGCTTATGCTAATAAACCTGCAGCAATATTTCTCCACTTACATTCAGTGTTGTGTGTTTTATTTATGTACTTATGTGTTTTGTGATAACTGTTGCCGATATTGGCACTATGTAAGGCTGCCCCGGGGGGGGGTTGCGCAGCGGCCCACCCCTTTGAGGGCGGCCGCCTTAGTGCCACAGGAAGGCACAGGGGTGGGAGGTCGTGTCCCTGGGATAGACCAAGGGAGACCCCAGCAGATAGCTGCTTCCGGCGGGGAGGAGCCAGGGGGGTACATATTCTGTCTCCGCCCCCTCCTCGCCCTCTTGTCCGCTCGTTCGCCTTGCCCGCCCATCCGCTTACCCGGCGTCCCGAGGGACAAAGGGGGGGCCAGGTTTTCTAACAATTTTCACTTTGTGTTGCAGGAGGAGTTACAGGGCGATCCAGGGTCTGTCCATACCAAGGGATATAGCATGCAGCAGCACCGCGTGGTGCTAAGCCAGGATACCCAGGGATGTTTAGCGTGTCCACTGGAAGACCGACGGCGCCCCGCTATCCGACAGGCGGTTGTGGGTCTGAGCAACCGGGGGCTGCCATGTATGCTCCGCCCACCCATCACGGGGGGGCGTGTGAAGCAAGTGGACTGGTGGTCCACGGATGGGAGGGGGGGACCCTCCCAACATTTGGTAGACACCAATTGGCGTTGCCATGGTGACTCTAGGCTTATCAGACAGGCAGGCGGCATAGGGGCTGGCCTGCCCTGGGATCGCCCGTAAGATAACCCACCATGTTTGCATATTGCTTATGCTAATAAACCTGCAGCAATATTTCTCCACTTACATTCAGTGTCGTGTGTTTTATTTATGTACTTATGTGTTTTGTGATAACTGTTGCCGATATTGGCACTATCTTCCTGGGCGCATTGACAGCGCCTCGACGACTCTCTTTCTCTATGGTTGCTTTGTGTCGGCAGATTGCCTGTCATTGTGAGGTCTTTTTGGGGTCCCTGGGGCAGCACTTATTGTTAGACGGACCGGGAGGGTCGGCCGAGGACAAGGGGAGAGGTCTCCGGGGAGAGCCGTCTCCAGCGATCGTACAGACAAATAACTTCCCCCCCACAGACAGATACCACACAAGGAGAAGTTTTAGCGTTCTTTATAAGCACTTCTTAAGGTACGATGAAATGGTACAAGGAGGTCTGGACTCAGGGGTCCCCTCGATTCAAGTCTCTCAAGATGGGAAAAAGGGGGTAGCGGGACAGTCTGGTTACCAGTCTGGTAGTTGAGATGGTATGGTGGGTAGCTCACAATCCTCGAGCTTGGTGGTCTAGCTGGTACGGGCCACGGCAGCGCCAGCAGGTCCCGGTGAAGATGGTCGATACACGGTCCGCGGCAGCGCCAGCAGGTCCCGGTGAAGATGGTCGATGTACGGTCCGCAGCAGCGCCAGCAGGTCCCGGTGAAGATGGTCGTTACAACGGGCCGCGGCAGCGCCAGCAGGTCCCGACGAGGATGGATGTTGCAGAAGGCCGCGGCAGCGCCAGCAGGCAGGACGATAGTTCACAAGATAGGGCTACGGCAGCGCCAGTAGTCCGTCAAGGCTGAGTTCTCTCGGTGTCTCTCGACTCCAGGATACAACTGCCTTCCTGCTCCGGAGCTGCTCAAGTTATAGGGCAGGCGCCCTTTGATGTCCGGACCCTCGCACTTGGAGGTCGGAGGGTCCGGGATGAAGGTGTCCAGACACCCAGCAGGGGGGTGGAGCCGGTGCCTGGGGGAGCTGGAGGCGATCGGCACCTGGCAGGGGAGAGTCCTTGGCGCTTCGTTCTCCCATTGACTTGCCAAGTGGTCCGCTCACCTCCTGGGTGGATGGTGGTGCCGGGATGTCGGGGCCGGCCAGGCCCAGGGTTAGGGTCGGGTGGAGGCCACGCGGCCTCGTGGCGCAGGGCCCAAGATGGCGGCTTGACCCGGCCGGGGGAGCCGGGGGTGGCTTGGGCCCGTGATACATGGAGGTCCGAGGGCAGGAGTTCCGACGGGAGACGGGGTGCGGGTGATTCTCGTGGGTCACGCCTGGCGGGCCGGGGCTTGGGCCTTGTCATGCGGGGAGGGAGCAAGCCCTTCGTGTGGCCTGTCCAACATGCGTCCCCCCCAGCTGAAGGCGGGGAGAGTCACCCATCTTCTTGGGGACTCTCCTCGTCGAGGCGGAAAAAGCGTGACAGGCCATCTGCGTTGGCGTGGTCTTGGCCCGGTCGGTGCTCCACGGTGAAGTCCATTCCCTGCAGGGAGATGGACCAGCGCAATAGTTTTGGGTTCTCCCCCCGCATCTGCATCAGCCACTGCAGGGGTCGATGGTCGGTTTGTACCCGGAAGTGGGTACCAAAGAGATAGGGCCGGAGCTTTTTGAGGGCCCACACCACTGCGAAGGCCTCCCTCTCGATTGTGCTCCAGCGCTGTTCTCGGGCCAGGAGACGTCGGCTGATGAAGGCCACCGGCTGGTCATGACCCTCGGGGTTCAATTGGGAAAGAACCGCTCCGATGCCGTGGTCGGAGGCGTCTGTCTGTACCACGAATTCCCGACTGTAATCGGGGGCCTGGAGCACAGGGGCGGTGCACAGGGCGGCCTTCAGCTTTTCGAAGGACGCTTGACAATCGGGGGTCCAGTTAATCCGCTTCGGTTGGTTTTTGGACGTGAGACCCGTGAGGGGCCCCACAATGCTGCCGTAGTCCCTCACGAACCGCCGGTAGTAGCCGGTGAGCCCCAAGAAGGCTCGGACCTCGGTCTGGGTGACGGGGGGCTGCCAGGACTGGATGGCAGCAATTTTAAGTTGTAGCGGGGCCACCAGCCCGCTTCCCACCTGGTGCCCCAGGTAGGTCACGGACCCTTGACCAATTTGGCATTTGCTGGCCTTAATCGTGAGGCCGGCCCGCTGGAGGGCCTGTAGGACCTCTTGGAGGTGGAGGAGGTGGTCGGACCAGTGGCGGCTGTATACAGCGATATCGTCCAGGTAGGCAGCGCTGAACTCTTCGAGCCCCGCCAAGACCTGGTTCACAAGACGTTGAAACGTAGCGGGGGCGTTCTTCATGCCGAAGGGCATGACCTTGAAGTGGTAGTGGCCATCGGGGGTAGAGAAGGCAGACCGTTCCTGAGCCCGGGGTGTGAGACCGATCTGCCAGTAGCCCACTGTTAGGTCGAAGATACTGAGGTAGCGGGCGGCCCCCAGCCGGTCGATCAATTCATCCGCTCGGGGGATAGGATGAGCGTTGGTTCGGATGACAGCGTTCAAGCCCCGGTAGTCGACGCAGAATCTCTGTTCAGGTGTGGTGCCGGGGGCAGCGGCTTTGGGGACCAATACAACCGGGCTGGCCCAGGGACTGTCCGAGGGCTCGATGACCCCGATCGTGAGCATTTTGGCCACTTCCTCTTGTATGCAGGCCCGTACCCGATCTGGTACGCGGTAGGCCCGGTGTCGGATAGGGGGACTGTCCCCGGTGTCCACGTCGTGCAAGCACCAAGGGGTGACCCCGGGGGTGAGGGAGAACAGTGAAGCGAACCGCAGCAGGAGGTCCCGGCAGCCCTGGCGTTGCTCTGGGGTGAGGGCATCGGAGAGCCGGACCCCGTCCACGGAACCGTCGTTCTCCTGAGTCTTCAGGAGATCCGGGAGGTGTTCGGAGTCCTCCTCTGCCCCACTGTCCGTAGCCATCAGGAGGCTGAGTTCTGAGCGCACAAAGTGTGGTTTGAGTCTGTTGGTGTGGAGGACCCGAAGGGGGTTCCGGGGGGTCCCCATGTCGATGAGGTAAGTGACGGGGCTTTTGCGCTCGACCACTTTGAAGGGCCCCGTCCACTTATCTTGCAAGGCACATGGTTCGGTGGGGGACATCACCCACACTTGTTGACCAGGTTCGAACTCGACAGAGGAGGCATTGTGATCATACCATCTCTTCATGTCTTCCTGGCTGGCCTCAAGGTTCGCCTTGGCCATCTCCCTGAAGCGCCGGGTCTGATTGCGTAGGGCCAGGAGGTACTTGAAGACGTCTGGAGGGGTCTTTAGGGGGGCCATCTCCCAACCTTCTTTGACTAGGCTGAGGGGCCCTCGCACAGGGTGCCCGTACAGGAGTTCGAAAGGGCTAAAACCGAGGGACTTCTGGGGAACTTCTCGGTAGGCGAAGAGGAGGCACGGGAGTAGTACATCCCACTGGCGATGGAGGGGCTCTTCCAATCCCCCAACCATCCCCTTGAGAGTGCGGTTGAATTGCTCCACTAGTCCGTTCCCTTGGGGGTGATAGGGGGTCGTGAATCGGTAGGTGACCCCGCACTGTTGCCAGAGGGACTTCATGTATTTTGAGATGAAGTTCGTGCCTCGGTCGCTGACGACTTCTCGGGGGAAGCCCACCCGGGAGAAGATCCCCATTAGGGCCCGGCCAACCACCGGAGCTGTTACAGTTCGTAGGGGCACCGCCTCGGGGTAGCGGGTGGCGTGGTCCACCAGTACCAGGATGAACCTATGTCCTTGTGCCGTGCGGGGGTCCAGGGGCCCCACAATGTCTATTCCTACCCTCTCGAACGGGGTGGTGACCACTGGGAAGGGTTGTAGAGGGGCTTTCAGCTTACGGCCACTCTTCCCGCTGGCCTGGCACGTGGGGCAGGACCGGCAGTGGTTCAGGACGTCGTTCCGCATCTTCGGCCAGAAAAAGTGGGTCACTAGGCGACTGTAAGTTTTGTCCTGGCCCAGGTGTCCAGCCAGGGGGACATCGTGGGCCAGGTTGAGCAGGAAGTCTCTGAAGCGGAGAGGTACCACCAGTACTCGACCGGCCCCTAGCTCTGCGATTCTTTGTTCGCTGTATAGCAGGTCGTTATCTCAGTAGACCCAGTGAGTTCCGGTGGAGTCCCCTGCGCTCTGGGCGCTGGCTTGTTGGCGGAGTCCCTCGAGGGAGGGGCAGGTCTTTTGCTCCTGGCGGAACTGTTCTTGGGTGGGCCCCCCTTCTTGACGCCACTGAGCCAGGCCGGGAAAGTCCTGGGGTTGCGCGTCCCCTTCGGTCGTTGGTTCCGGGGGGTTGGCCTCATCGTTGTCTTCTACTGGGGCGACCGGGGGCGGAGGTGCTGGCCATTCCGGTTCTTCTGATCGGGGGACGGCACGGGCGGCCATGGACCGGGTGGTTACGCAGGCCCAGTCCGGGAGGCCCAGCATCCCCAGGTGCTCTCTTCTCTCGACGGTGGCCCACGGGGAACTCTCAAGGTCATTCCCCAGGAGGCAGTCCACGGGGGCATCATCCCGGACCGTCACTTTCAACAGGCCGGAGACCCCTCCCCATTCGAAGGGGACGCAGGCCATTTGACACAGACT
The DNA here is from genome assembly GCF_964204655.1 of Triturus cristatus. Classification (NCBI taxonomy): domain Eukaryota; kingdom Metazoa; phylum Chordata; class Amphibia; order Caudata; family Salamandridae; genus Triturus; species Triturus cristatus. Next base: position 1,422,770,560 of record NC_140591.1, on the reverse strand, counting down.
TTCGGAATTGTCGGCTGAGCGGACGGGGCAGAGAATGTTCGGCAGGATCTGCTCGGGCTTCACCAGGTGACAGCGGACGGCCGTCACACTGGCGCCTGTGTCACGTAAGGCCTCGGCCCGATGCCCATTAATGGTCACCCACTGACCGTATTTCCTGGTGTTGGCGGGTAGGGGAGCCCGCGGGACCATGTCTTTTCCCCCTAGGCACGCTAGAACCATGGCGGCCAGTTCCCACTCTTGCTGGGCCGGCTCATACTCTTCCTTTTCCTCTGATAGTCGTTCTTCCCCCAGGGCGGCGGCAGCTACCTGGCGGGGCTTGGGCGTTTGGTTCTGCGGGCAGCTCGGGTCATTGGCGTAGTGGCCGACTCGCTGGCATCGGTGGCACGTGACATTGGCTCGGAACCCCGGACGCATCGGGGGGTTGCCCCGGCCGGCCGGAGGCGGGGTGCTGGCCACGGGTGTTGCCGGGAGGGTGTCTCTCCCTCGCCCCTGGCCTCCTCCTCCTCCCCGAGGACGGTGCTGGCCTTGGTTGCTTCGGTTTTGCTCGTGTGGTCCTCTCCGGCCCACTCGGCTGCTTTCCCATCGGTCAGCTTCAGCGGCGAGCTGCCGGGGGTCAGTCAATTTACTGTCGAGGAGGTGCTGCCTGAGCTCGACGAAACAGTTGTTCGACAGGTGTTCCCATACCATAAGGTTAAAGAGTTGTTCGTAGGTCGTTACATGGCTCCCCTTGATCCAACCCTCGAAGGCTCGGCTGAAATAGTTGACGTACTCCACCCAAGTTGTACCCGGGATCCGGGTGAAATCTCTGAACCTCTGGCGGTACATCTCGGGTGTGAGGCCGTAGCGGGTCGGGAGGGCAGCCTTCATGTGGTCGTAGGACGACATTTGGTGATCTGGGAGCTGCAACAGGGCATCGCGGCCTTCGTTGACGAACCTCCCCCATAGTCCGGCTCCCCAATCACTCCGGTCGATCCGGTGGGAGGTCATGGCGATCTCGTAGGCTTTGAACCACTGTTGTATGTCGTCTTCTCGGACATACTCTCGGACAACATCCTTGGGGATGTGGACTTTTTTCTCGGTTGCCCCCGGGGTGTGCGGTCGCTCAGGCACCCCCGGTTCTTTATTCTGTTTCCGAAGTTCTATTTCCGCCAGTTTGCGCTCGTGTTCGAGTGTTATTCTTTTTTCCTCAAGCTCTCTCTGTCCCTGTTTTTCTTCTCGTTCTTCTCGGAGCCGCAGATGCTCTAGATTTAGTTTCTGCTCGGCTAACTTTAGTTCACCGTCCATCTTGAGTCGTGCCATTTCCAACTCGTGTAATCTGGTTCTTTCTCTTTCTTGGATCTCCTCCTGCGAGAGGCCCGTTCCCCGCTCCTCGGGAGCCGTGGCGTTCCCCTCTGGTGCGACACTGTTTTGGTCGGAGGATCCGGCGATCCCAGTTTCTGCCCACGACTCAAGGGCGCGCTTCAAATCATTTTGGAGTGCCTAGAAGTGGTACTCATGAATAATCTTTTTGAATTTGAGGGGACTCTCTTCAAGCAAATCAAGGGCACCAGCATGGGAGCATCTTGTGCTCCCAGTGTGGCCAATATCTACATGGGTGAGTGGGAGCTTAAAAATATCTACAACGAAGCTGCCCCGTTTTTTGAGAGTGTCATCGGATGGAGACGCTTCATCGATGATATTTTCTTTATATGGACAGGTACTGATGATTCCCTCAAGGATTTTATACTTTGGCTCAATGCGAGCGACCACAATCTTAAATTCACAGCTAATAGTAGCACATCCCAAGTGGAATTCCTAGATATTCTTATCTCGGGATTGAATAATACTATTACGGTTAGTCTGTTTAGGAAACCATCTGCTAAGAATACGATACTACATTACAAGAGTTTTCATCCTACTAGCCAGAGGGATGCTATTCCCTTTGGTGAATTCCTGCGCATCAGGCGTAACTGCACTAATATGCAGGACTTCCACGTTCATGGAGATGCTCTACGGGTGCGACTTCTGGCCAGAGGCTATCCCAATAGACTCATAAGACATGCCTATAAGAGAGCTAAGTATTATGATCGAGAGGCATTACTGGTAGGTTCCGCCCGTAAGTCTAAAGACCAGTTGGTCTGTGTTATCAACCACTCACCTCTGAATCATAAGATTAGGAATGTGATTATGAAGAATTGGAAAATCCTTAATAGCGATGACAACGATACTCAGCTGGAACAACCGATAATAGCTTATCGCAGAAATCGCAACCTACGGGATCTCCTGGTACATACCAAATTAGACCAATCAAATACAGTACGTCAGCTAACAATCACAGGTCTGCCTATGATTTTAGGCAATCACAGGTGTGGTTCTTGCCATGCCTGTGAGAGTGCCTTAGTCACTGACTGTTTTGAATATGAAGGCAAAACTGTGAAATTGAAAACCCTGACCAATTGTAGGAGTCACAACATTGTATATATGCTGGTCTGCCCATGTGGACTAGCATATATAGGTGAAACAGCACGTGAATTCCGGGTAAGATACAGTGAGCATAAATCAGCTGTGAGAAACAAGAAACTAACAGCTCCACTAGTACAACATTGTATGGAGAAGAATCATCTCGAAAGCGATTTCAAATGGCTTATTATAGAGAAAGTCTATAATAAAAGAGGTGTAGCCATGGAAACTATTCGCAAACAACGCGAAACTTTCTGGATGTACTCTCTAAATAGTGTGAAGAAAGGTCTAAACCAAGAGATACAGTGGTATGTGACAAAGACCTGGTGAAACACTTTAACAATCTAGGTAGTATCCTGTTAGAGGACTATAGAGGGAGTGATAAAATTAATATATCTTTTAGTTTTGAGAACATCAAAAAATTACTGATATGTGGGGATCAGTCAAATTCTAAAACTTTCGCATTAGTGGGTAGTCAAATCGGCAATGTTTTATTTAGGGCAGACCTTCATACTTACTCCCTATTTATACAACTTTTTGGTTCTTGCAATGGCCTGTGTGTTGTCGGTATGTTTATTAACTTGGACCAATACACTTGCAATGGACAACTTTTTGGCGCCATGAGTCTTAAGTGCATCAATACATTATGGGAGGTGGTTTCCTCTATTTTTTCAAGGCATTATGACTAGAATGAATGTTAAGATAGAACTGGATATACTAAATGGTTACCTTATGAGGAACAATAAAGTTACACCAGTCTCAACATATATCTTTTTTATATAAAAAAGTACCTTTATTAGAAATGTCTGATTTACAAGGCATCTTGCGCGACTCTTGTAGATAACACCGAATATTGGTCGAACTTTATTAAACAACGGATGCAGAGAACAATAAAGTTACATCTGTTTCAATATATATCCTTTTTTATATAAAAAAAACTCCTCTTATAAGAAATGTCTGGTTTACAAGACATCCTACACGATTCTTATAGATAACACCTATAATTGTTTGAACCATATTAAAACAATGGATGCAGTGTACAACTTTCTGCACCTGGCAATTATGATTATGTAATGGTTGCTATCAAAGATAACATCGTACGAAACCCACTACAAGATGGCACCTCATAAATCACACGCATCAGTCCTCTTTCAGTTTCCTCGACTGCGGTCGAGTATGGCGCCAAAAGACCCAACATCATTCTCACTGATTGGCTGAGTCAAAGATTATTAGGAAGCACGGGACACGACATTGGCGTGCTTCCGGTACGCGGTTATTGGTTTGTTGGTCAATTGGAGGTTTATGCGGAGGAGAATGGGTTAGAAGGTAAGCTGTTTGACTTCACTAGCACATCGGAAGGCAGCATGTCTCTATATTTTTTGTAATTAAATCTCTTGACTTACCGGCAGTTAGATTATAGCCTAGTTTAACTATGGGTTATGCTTGGTTATTCTTAGATTCGACTATGGATATCGGATGGTATTTCAAGGTCTGATACACGTATCTGTTTCAAAATCTCTTTAAAGGTTAGTCATGAGATACTAATGCCACTGACTTTCATTTAAATCTATATAAATCCTTGCGCATTTGCATTTGTAATTAAAATAAATAGACAGTGTCAGCAGTTCCTAAAATACTATAGATGACGCATTTAATGCTAACATTTTAAAAACAATCGGTTTTGGCGTATTGATTGAAAGTTTTTCCTTTGTTTTCCGTTTTTCTAGAAAAAACTATATTAGTGTCACAATTCAGTGGATTAGGTTGAACTAATTTTAAAAATTGCGCACTGATATAGACAAAGAGGGTTTACATCACCTTCCTCTAAATATCGGCATATTACTTAGGAGACTGCGCACCTTATGCTAATATCAACACGCAGCTATGAAGAGTGCGTTGTGCAGATGAACGTAACTTGCTTCCTTCTCTTTTTTTAGAAATCTAAATAAAGGCATTTAACCTCTTGATCTAAATTGAAAACACAGCCATACTAGCGGGATAGTACTCAAAACCGAAAACTAACAAACCGTGATCTTTTGGAGAAATTCAATCAATATTTTTTGAGAAATTAATCAGGTAATAAGATGGTAAATTCTGTTAGTAATGAATAACCTGCAACTTTTGCTGCAAAACAAATACTGTATTTTTTTGTACCTTTAACTAAAGGACATCTAAGGACACAACGAACCAGGAGAGATTGGATGTCCCAGTAAAGACGGGTCCATCAAATTGTTACTAATCTGTCAATAGAAATTTTAAGTAAGTCTTTTTGCTTCAACAAGCTAGTGATAAAAATGTCACTAATTATAGGACCGTTTTGGTCTTACACTGGGTGTTTGGTGGTGGCCTTTGTTAAAATTATTCCTCCTGCCGTTCTACTTTAAATATCACGATGTGTTTGTCATTGTACAACACACATTATTTGCACTAATAGATAGAGAGTTACCCTAACTAGTTGCATGAAGAAGGAATAGTGAGATACTCTATGAGTGCTAATAATTTTTCTTGAGTGTAACAACTTCGTTCTTCACTTTTTACCTTACGAATGATGCTGCTTGAGTAACTGGTGTTTACCCAACATGTGAAGCATTTTCCCTTTTTTTAATGAATAAATAGGGAATCTCTGGGCCAACTATTTATTGTCTTTTATCTATATGTTGTTTCAGGTTTTCCTGGGGTTTTTTCTGTTTTTGAAATACACATCTGGTCCTGATGAAGATGGCAACTTGGCCATCGAAACGCGTCGACCACTGATCTTGTGACATAAAGATCCTACTTTTGTAGTTGTCTTACCAATTTCAGATAACTCTAATGTATTTCGTGTTCCAAATGCTTAGTATATGAGAGAACACAAAAAAAGAAGTCTCTTTTTTGTTTTGGTTTGTGCTTTTTGTGTGAATGTGGAATGTGTGGGTATGGATATGAATGAAAAGATATGCTGTTACAATATGTTGTTTGTATAAATTCATTTGCCCTAGGAACACTGTTGATATGATGCTGTTTTATCTGCAATGAATTTAATTAGTGTTTATTATGTATAAATTGACTATGCTAAATGTATCGAATTGATCAATGACGAACTGAATAAGTTAAATAACAAAAAATAAAATTAACAAAAATTATTATATAAAGAAAATCTTTTGTTTTGTGTGTAGCATCATTGCTTTTAGCCCAGTTTCTTTCCCTGGTACAATTTATTTGTTTGTTTCCAAGAAAAGAGGTCGTGAGGGATGGTTTATTATTTGTTGGTGTCTATTTCCCCTTTTTCCCTGACCTTTAAGTTTATGTGAAGGGGGTCCCATTTTTCTTGCTTTTCAAATCGTCTTTGGTACTCAGGCCGGTGGTAGCAATGCCTAGTTCCATGCAGAATTGTTTAAGTTCGCGGTGGCTATATTCTTCCAACTTATCCATTTGGAACTTTTCAGTGGAACCGCTATCTTTGGCTGACATCGTGGTTTTGTCGTGGGGTGAGCTACTCTCTGTACGATTACGCGTTGATTCGGATCGCGCCGCTGGCCACCAATGTTAGACGGACCGGGAGGGTCGGCCGAGGACAAGGGGAGAGGTCTCCGGGGAGAGCCGTCTCCAGCGATCGTACAGACAAATAACTTCCCCCCCACAGACAGATACCACACAAGGAGAAGTTTTAGCGTTCTTTATAAGCACTTCTTAGGGTACGATGAAATGGTACAAGGAGGTCTGGACTCAGGGGTCCCCTCGATTCAAGTCTCTCAAGATGGGAAAAAGGGGGTAGCGGGACAGTCTGGTTACCAGTCTGGTAGTTGAGATGGTATGGTGGGTAGCTCACAATCCTCGAGCTTGGTGGTCTAGCTGGTACGGGCCGCGGCAGCGCCAGCAGGTCCCGGTGAAGATGGTCGATACACGGTCCGCGGCAGCGCCAGCAGGTCCCGGTGAAGATGGTCGATGTACGGTCCGCGGCAGCGCCAGCAGGTCCCGGTGAAGATGGTCGTTACAACGGGCCGCGGCAGCGCCAGCAGGTCCCGACGAGGATGGATGTTGCAGAAGGCCGCGGCAGCGCCAGCAGGCAGGACGATAGTTCACAAGATAGGGCTACGGCAGCGCCAGTAGTCCGTCAAGGCTGAGTTCTCTCGGTGTCTCTCGACTCCAGGATACAACTGCCTTCCTGCTCCGGAGCTGCTCCAGTTATAGGGCAGGCGCCCTTTGATGTCCGGACCCTCGCACTTGGAGGTCGGAGGGTCCGGGATGAAGGTGTCCAGACACCCAGCAGGGGGGTGGAGCCGGTGCCTGGGGGAGCTGGAGGCGATCGGCACCTGGCGGGGGAGAGTCCTTGGCGCTTCGTTCTCCCATTGACCTGCCAAGTGGTCCGCTCACCTCCTGGGTGGATGGTGGTGCCGGGATGTCGGGGCCGGCCAGGCCCAGGGTTAGGGTCGGGTGGAGGCCACGCGGCCTCGTGGCGCAGGGCCCAAGATGGCGGCTTGACCCGGCCGGGGGAGCCGGGGGTGGCTTGGGCCCGTGATACATGGAGGTCCGAGGGCAGGAGTTCCGTCGGGAGACGGGGTGCGGGTGATTCTCGTGGGTCACGCCTGGCGGGCCGGGGCTTGGGCCCTGTCATGCGGGGAGGGAGCAAGCCCTTCGTGTGGCCTGTCCAACACTTATTATTGGGCAGTATCGACTGTCGTCTGTCGCGTGTGTCCCAGGGCCGTAGTACCGCAGCCGCTGCACTTCAATTGGACAGTCGAGACTCCGCTTGGACACGTAATGGGTGGCTTGGTGGAGAGCGCCTCATCGGGAGTGTCCCCTTGATAAGCCCCTTTCCTACAGTGCCCGAGTGCCCCTGCTTGCGCTGCCGGGCTGGATGGCGCCCTGACGGCACTACCGGAGGTACCGGGTCTTGGGCTGTTTCCTGGGCCTCTTCTCCTTTCCTTTCTTCTTCTCCCCCTATTCTTTTCCTTGCCATGGCCCTTGCTCGGGGCCCGCATCATCCTCAACAACCCCGCCAGCGATGATGTCCCCCTCTACAGCCACTCACACTTTATCTACACCCTTGCTGCCCGACCCCTCCCCTGCTTTTCCCAGTGTGCCTTTTCCTTTTCGGCTCTTTCTTTTTACTCTTTCCTTCTCTTCTCCTCCCATTCTTTGTAAGCCTATTATTTTCGTCTCTTTCTCTACCTTTCTCTTCTATCTTTTCCTTTTCCCGCTTCAATCTGTTGGTTTGTTCCGCTTTCCCTCTCCCCTCCCTGTCACCTCCTGCCCTATGTCACTTCCCCCCCCCCCGCCCCTCCTCCCTGACTCACCCACCTTCTCCCAATTGTTCCAGATCCCCGTTTCCCTGCCATATGTACCCTTGCACTCTTTGATGGCCTAGGGTGCGGCAGATTTGTAGCATTGTATTGCCGCTGCCCGCGTCCCACGCAGGGGGACATCAGCAGGGCAGCTCTCTAGTGGCCACTCGTCGAAGCCTCCCCCCCCCTGTTCCATCTCTCGAGAGAGACCGTGCTTTGGGGAGGGGAGGCCCCCAATGGGCATTGCTGGGGGAGGCGGGCCACTGGGCTGGATGGGGCCAGGCCCTATTTAAGCCTCCTGCCCCCCACCCCCCCGCAGATCGCCCTCTGCTTCCTGTGTCCACTCCTGGCCGCGCGAGATGTCCTCTCGTTTGCCTTGCGGTGTGTCGTCGTCGGGTCCGGCTTTATTTGCAACGGTGTTGTTGACGATCTGGGGCCGCCGATGGTCGTAGGACAGCTGGTCTGAATCGTGAGCTTTGCAGAGTGGAGAGAGCAGGGCCTCGGGAGTAGAGAATCTCGTGGTGATCTTTAGTTGCGGTGGGATTCCCCGCTCAGATGCTTTCGGTGGTGGTGCGTTGTAGCACATGGAGGTAATGGTTGGGGGTCCTTGGTCTTTGTGGTGAGCAGGGGCGGGGGAGGTGTGTTTAAATAAGTTAAGACAAAGGGGAGCTGTAACACGGTGCCCCCTTGCGCCTCCCCCCCCCCTGTTTCCCTGCGGCGGCTCGGTTCGGAGAGCGGAATGACGTACCTTAGACGTGGTACCCACTGGTAGTCTCTAGTTTCCCGGTTTTCCTTTAACCTGTACATGATGAATAGCTGATCGTTGGGCGACAAGTAATCCTCAGTTAAAGTTAACGAAGTGTACCGCGAAGGGGTAATGATGGTTGTGGTACCGGCACTCCCTGGGTTTTTTGGGGATAGATTTATCTCGCCGATTGCCGAGAGTGCGTTGGGGATTTAGGCGCTGGATCTTGCAGATGTGCCCCTGATCCGATTAACAGGGGACGGCTCCGTTCGGGGTCTCATCATTTTGATTGAAAAGTAGCACAGATTCGAACCTATTGGAAATATCAATTGCAGTGGAGTGCTTATCATCATCATCATCATCATAATCTTTATTTCGGTCGCTAAGGACCATAAAAGAACACAACAATATTACAATTTATAAAATACAGAATAAAAAGATTACATTTAGATGAATGAAAGAAAATCATAAAACAATCAATTTAAAATCATTCAAAAGGTTCAAATAATCATATTAGACTTGATATAATGATTACGGATAAACCACATAGCTGTTAAGAATTTGGCAACTGCAAATACAATTTGGGCGGACAAATCTGTCTTTAAAATTCTATATGCAGGGAAATGATTCCTAAAACCTAGGTTTTTGAGGAGTGGGACAAGCCAATATTTCCGAGGTGTGCGGTAAGCTGGGCAGAAAAATGCAATGTGCATGTCATTCTCTCTCGCATGTGCACATGCCGGGCATTGGGCCGAAAACTGGTTTTTAGTCCAGTGATCGGTATATGCCCGCAAGGGAAGAGTGCCGTAACGCCACTGCATGTATAGTTTCCATGTTATTTGAGGACCCATGTCATCAAAGACGGGCTCTAAACAATATGAATCTTTGATAGCAAGGAAATGATTAGATAAAGATCCCTCGCGTGTACTCTCTATAGAGACCCATAGCTTGTGCTCATAATAGACCTTCGTTATAGATTTACGTGAGATCCTGCAACATGCATTTCCCGGATTAAGCCACAAATCCGGTCTACCTAGTGGTTCAAATGTGTACTTAATGCATTTTAGCCACGGTATTTGTGCCGCTTTAGGTAGGCGCAAGATCTCTGCGAGCTCAGCCCTATAACTAAGTAGTTCCTGCGAGCTCCAGATTTTGCGCCAAAAAGTCAATGGTTTAAGTCCCAACTCCTCCGTAATAGGTCTCAGGCCCAGGTCAAATCTTAATGGGAGAAGTGGGGTGCTAGGCGATAGTGCTGCCAGTTGTCTTATAAAGTTGTTCTCTGTTAGCTGTAATTTCTGGTCAGCTGTGTGCCCCCATATTTCGCCCCCATAGGTTACCGCCCCTCTAGCCTGTGTTTTATAAATTTGGAGGGGTGGACCAAAAGGTTTATATGACGACCTACTTATCATCCTGCATATGCCACCCGTTAGCTGTGCCAATTTCATATTTGCCTTAGTTCTGTGGGAGTCCCAGGTCATATTTTGATTGAGTGTGACCCCCAAATAATCAAACGTAGTGACCCGCTCTAATCTAACGGACCCTATCATGGGATTTGGGCGAGTTGAGGGGGGTTGGTTGAAAATCATGTACTTAGTTTTTGAGGCATTGATTTCCAAGCCGCGTTTCTCACAAAAGTTTGAGAACCCATCCAAGACCCGTTGTATGCCCATAGGGGATTTGGAGAGCAGCAGGGTGTCATCCGCAAACATGATTGCGGGCACCCTGCTGCCATTTAATTTAGGGGCATCGGTATTGTTTAACCCAGTGAGATGGTTAATAACCCCGTCCACAAAGAGGCAAAACAGGGTCGGTGCAAGTACGCAACCCTGCCTAACACCCGTGTCGACGGGGAAACTGTCTGAGAGGATTCCCCCTCTACCGCACCTAACCTTAGCAAAATTATCATGATGTAATCTCCTCAAGATTAGTAAAATATCAGCGGGAACCCCTAGGTCCATTAAAACAATCCAAAGTTTATCCCTCAATACTAAGTCAAATGCCGCTCGTAGATCCACAAAGACCGTATACAAGGTGCCGCCCTCAATTAGTGCGGTCTTCCAAAATAAAAGGTTTAAACGAAAAATCTGGTCTGTGGTTGAAACTCCCTCTCTGAACCCTGCTTGATACGGACTTAAAATGTCTCGTTCTTCAATCCAATTTTGGAGGCGGTTAAGTATCAGTCTACCGAAAAGCTTTTGGGGGACATCAATAAGACTGATAGGTCTATAATTGGATGGGAGCAGAGGAGATCCCTTTTTGAATATTGGGACGATCTCTGCGCCCAGCCAAGTATTTGGCACCTCCATACCTTCGAGGATAGAATTAAATAATGTCAATAAGTAAGGAGCCCAAACATCGGGTTCATGTTTGAATAGGTCCCCCGGTAAACCATCCAAACCGGGTGCCTTGCCTGGTGCCAACCGTCCAATGGCCTCTCGGACCTCCATTAATGTAAATGGGACCCCATTCATTTAGTCTCCATTAGGATGAATAGGATTGAGTCGTGGGCCGTCAGCTACACTATATAGGGACTGGAAATGGTTTTGCCATACCTCGGCTGAAATGTTAGGCTCAATTGCAGAGGTCAGCTTATCAGTTCCTGTATTCACGTGTCGCCAGAATACACGTGAATCACCACGTGCCAGGGAAATTTTAAGTTTTTCCCATTTATCATGCTCCCATTCATTTTTTGCATTGCTAATCAGGCGCTTATAAGCCGTTCTCCTAGCCCTGATCTCCTCACTCCCTTTCCCTTCCTTTATCGAGGCCAGGAGATCAGATTTTGCTTTGCAGCATATGGCATTGTACCAAAGAGGGCAAGGGGGGCGTCAATTTGTCCTTTTTGAGGTGGAAAAAAAGGATTTCAGACACTGATTTAATAAGGTCCTCATGCAACAAGCCCCACAGTGTATGTATGTCCTGGGTGCTATCTTGTTCTAATAATAGGAGGGCCTTTTCGAGTGTGGGGATAACCCGGGCATATAGCCTGGATATCTTCTCTGGGTTGGAAGCTAGTTTCTCCCACTTCACTCTTCGTCTGTTGTTCGTAATGCCTAGCCCCACCTCAAGTGTCGCCCTCTGTTCCCTCCTAGCCCCGAGGCCAGGAAGGTTATATTCCAATTCCAGTGACTTGTGGTCACTGTCTGCCCTTTGGGATATCCGAAAGTCTTTGATGAGCGACCACGAAGACAATGGAACGAGGACATAATCGAGTTTTAATTCCCTCCCCCCTCTATTATATGTATATTTTGGAGGAATATCGGATTTTATCCAACCATTACAGGCCCTCACACCATATTTTAGAGTTAAAGATGTGATTTGCAGACCCAGAGGTGTCCAAGCTCTTGGGGCCGATGCCTCCAATGGGGGTACGGACCAGACCGCATCCTCCTCTTGGGCTAGACCATCCAATGGGCCAAGAAGCGGCTCATAATGGCAATTTAGGTCCCCTCCAATTATAAAAGGGATACCCTTGGGGATTTCACTTAGGACGTCCGCGAGCTCCTCTATAGTGCGTGACTCTTGCGTGATGTTTACTGGCCTAGAGTAGACGTTTACCAGCAAAAGCCGTTGTAGGTTTGGCCATTCCAGAAGTACAGCAAGAATATCCTCGTTGCTGAGTGGGAGTAAAGTGGCCCTGCACCCCAAATCAGTAGCCACCCATGTTGCGAGTCCTCCCGAGGGACGTCCCTTGCCCCCCCATTTAGCATTTGTAGAGAATGTAGCATAGCCAATGCGATTGACTTCTTCACGCGCCCAAGTTTCCTGGAACAGGCATATGTCTTTGCCCTCAATGTATAAATTCCAATCCGGGCAATGCAATTTGTTAAGGAGACCCGCCACGTTCCAGGATACTAACTTCAAGGAGGGCGTGATGGCACTCTTAGTTGATGAATTCAAGAACGGAACCCGACTAGGTTGCGGGTCCAATAATGTATTGGTTTAAATATTATTATCTTGGAGCACCGCAGCCTCCCTTACAATGATTGGGGGGGAAGCAGGCTGAATGGCTGTCTCTCCGGCATTATATTTCTCCTCGGGATTGGCCTTCATTCTGGAAATAACTGAACATGTTTTAGTATCGTGAGGGTCATTATATCCGCTATCTACCCCACTCCCCTTCTTGCTCAGTCAGTCTACCATATCTAGGTGACTGAATCTGTTTTGGATAGGGAAGAAGTCATAATGTTGTATTCTTGGGGGGTCCTTCTTTCTCTATTGCTCCATCTACCCCCTCCTCTCTGTACTAGTTCCCACCCTTGCTCTTCCTGATCATGTATTATAGGTGGGTAGAAGAATGATAATGGTAATACTTGGATGGAGGTCCCCTTGTCACGATATGGCCAGCTACATATGTATGAGACAGTCGAAGGGTTCCTAAAATTAACTAGGACACAGTCACCAGCGATGGATTTCCTGGTATCACCCAACCATGGGGCTCTTCTTACCATAAGGACCTCACTCCTTAATCCGTCAGGGAGGGGTCTATTAATGGAAAGCCAATTTATGACCTTGTTTTTGAGAGCTTCCACAGGTTCCCGAGAAGATTGTTTTAATTCGGGAATACCTGCTAGAATGATTGTATACGGGCTTGCCTCCGGGGGTAAATTAACTATCCTGTGTTTATTAACTTTACCATTACCCGGATCCCCCTTTCCAGACATAGCTAGCTTCTTCTGAGGGCTTGTGTTTACTGTGCGATCTGCAGCCGGTGGATTAAGCTGTTGTGCGGAATGTTGAATTTGTATGGGCTCAGGTACAAGACCCGTCTCCTTAACTGTGGGGGCTGTTTTACCTATCTCACCGCTGTGTCTCAGCCCTGTTCCCAATAGTTGACTATCTTTTTTAGGGGCAACTGATAAGAGTGCGATTTCCTTTTCAATATTCAGTAAGCAAGTTTCCATCTTTGCTAATCGCACTTCCAGAGGATTAAGCATTATCCTCATCAAAGTGCGAATGTCAGAGAGAGTGATATCCTCCTCCCCAGAATTTACATTTGTAATGGGGGATATCTGCCTCGGTGTATAAGAGGGTATTTGCTTATTCTTCAATGGCGAAGTTTGCCTCTTACTTTGTATACCATTTTTTTTGCCCTCGATCAAGGTGGAATTCTTAGCAATTTTCGATTTTCTCCCTCGGCAATTTGTACCCTCTGTTTCCTTTTTGGTATTGCTCCCTCCCTCTCTCCTTGCCTTGGCAGGGTAGACTGATGAGCCCTAATAATAGTTCCCTCCATATTAGACGGGGTCATATTAAGTGCAATTTTAGGTATGAGAGGCTTAGGTAGAGGTAAAGGTGTTATACTGAGATCTACGGGGGCCGAAATATCACAATCAGTGTTAGGAACAGCATGACCACTCGAATCAACTATATCAGGCATGACATCTGTACCCCTAGCCCCAACATCTAATAATGTACATTCCAGTCTTGGTTCAGGGGTCGTAGCATGTGCAAGCGGGCCCAAAGACGATCTCCTTACCCACTCTATTTCTTGGGAGATATGTCTTTCCAGAATGGAAATTTCATCAATGAGGAGAGAACCAGCCATAGCGAAATAATTGTCCAAAGTACCTTGTGACTTCCCAGCAGCCAGCATGGTCTTGCTCCTTGTCTCTCTTGTGGCCATACTCCGAGGATGACGATGAGATGTATACAGAGTGCAGGGCAAGAATCAGGAGTATTGGCCCTGTCCCGATCTCGTCCGTTCTCGAACGGCCTCAAACGGCCCACTCTTTGCCCAGTCTTCGCCCAGTCTTCACCCCACGCTTTGTCCCGCGCACGTCCCGCTAGCGCGTATCCACCTGAGGTTTAAATAGAGGGGTGGATCAGGCGGAAGTAGGCGGGAAGAGGCCCCAGCTGCACCTGTGGTGATGGCGCTGTGCAGGCTGGTCCTCGCAGTCCCACCTGCGGTGTTCAGCAAGCTGGTAAGACTTCCCTGGGTCCGGTATGCTCCTGACAGTCCGTGCTCAAGGGTCGTGAGCTCCTGCAGCGTCCAGCGATAATTAATTCTGCAATATCAGTTGTACAAAAGGTGTGCCTATAGGATCCCATGACGTTCTTCAGGAGGCCCCATGACGTTCTTCAGGAGTGCTTATGTGTTTCTAAACTGGAATAGCCAAGAACGTCTTCTCCCTCCACGTGTCGGGGTCTCTGATAAATACCGGGCACCCTGTTTAGAGAATGTTGTTTACTTTATGGCGGACTTGGGGGCGATCGTTAAGCGCCTTATGTTTAGGATATATGTGATGCGTTGTACTCCTGGGCATTTGTAGGTCGGGATTTGTTAATGCCCTTGGGGGACTCTGGTCCGTTGTCTGCCCTGACTGTTTGAAACGCTGCGGGTTCTTTGAATGTTGCTGGTTGGACTTCAAGGTCATCGGGTGCTTTTTGCCAGTCATGGGCTGGACTTGGACTGTTAGATGTAATGTACGAGATGCTATCTGTCCCATTGTGGGTTGTTGGATGCTCTTTGCCATTTGGTAGCTGTTTTAGCGCGGGAAACTTCCGCGGCGCAGCAGGGTGGTTTGTCCCTCTCGCGAGCCATGTGGGCCCTGAAGCGAGATCGTTTGGCACTTTGGTGTCGTGAAAGTGGCGGTGCGGGACTACAAGGCGGGGCAGACCGCCCACCGCAGTGTATTAGGAGACAAGATAGCTCAGCAGGCAGGGCGGGAGACACAGCCTAGGACGGTAGTTGTGGTGGCGCCAACGTGCGCAAGGAGGGGAACGTGCAGTTGGCCACCACTGTAATAGGGTGCTAGGGTCGCTCGGGTCGGTTGATAGTTATCTATCGGTGATACCGGGTAATGCGAGGCAGGTAGGGCCATTGACCCCAACACGCAATTTAGGGGCAGTTGTTTTGGCCGTGAGGTTGACGAGCGAGCTTAGGACGTCGGTGGGAGAGCGCGACATGTTGCGGTCATTGAAACCACGGTATTCCGCGTGTTGTGTCCTTCTGGGGTGCAGTTGGAGTTCACGGAGGGCGCTCAGGTGCGTACATGGTTAATCGTGTCGTTTGTGATACATAGGCAGGGTGTCCCGGGGTAGGAGGTTGGCATGGGACACCGAGGGGGTGTTGCTCGAGGAGCGGCGCACAGCATGTCGGATGGGCCAGGGTGGAGTGCAGGATGGTTCTGCCTGCAAGTTCAGTGGCTCGGGACTGGCCGGAGGGGCAGCGTATTACGGCCAGGGCGGCCTGGGGGCTCACGGCTCGATATTGGTAGCGCTAGCGGTGGGTATGGCTTAGCGCGTTATCAGCGATACGGCTGCTGCTCGGTGCTTAAATTTCGGTCACAAGGGGTTTTACGGCGGTTGAGGTACTGGCTAAACAGTCAAAGAGTGTTGCTCGCTGGTTGGCGCAGCTCTGAGAATCGGATTTTGTATAGTTGAGGTTTTGACCTCGGTGCAGTTAGGGCAGAGGGTTAATAGGCCTGCTGCAAAGAACGTGTGCCAAGTAGATTACAGAGTGCGTATGATGTAAATGGGCCAGCAGGTTACTGTGTTCAAAAGAGGCATCCTTTTGGGACTTGCAATGTAGATCTTAAAGCCCTAATAGTCAACAGTGAGCTACGAACGGTCATCCTAGAGCTGCATACACGCCGTTAAGAATACATTATTAATACATTGATAATGTTGCACAACAGGTTAATTTGGCTAGAAATCGACTGAGCTTGTGCTTCTCCACACCAAGCAACCTTAAAATACACTGCCTGCCAGTAGGGATGACATGTGACTCCTACACTTTGAGTCCTTTGGCTCAGGTAACAGTCCTATACATTGCTTCCATGCATATGATTGATTGGCTCGGCGAAGAGTGGCACTATATAACGAATTCAATGCATCTGAGAGTGTGGTTATGAAGACTTGGTCACTGTTAGAGGGGGACAGTGAGAGAATCTGTGGTGGAGGCGGCTTTGGGGGGGCGCCAACAAACATTGTTGTACAGGGCGCCAACTTCGCCAGGCCGGCATCACCGCTTACCGCGCGTGAGTCCTACAACACTTGAGTCATTCCACACACAGCAAGCACAATGCGCAGCGGAGTGTGTTTGATGCTGTTATGTTGTAACTATGTGGGGCGAATGATTGTTAGGGGCAATTATATTCCTCCTCGCCTATGAGTGTAAGTGCAAATAAGGCGATATGTAAAGCGCTTCGGGCCCATGGCGCATGGTTTCCTGTGCATTATTTGCTTAGCCGCAGATTGGGGGATTGCTCCTGCTCGGGAAGCTCGCTCGCGTGCTTGATGGGGTGGGCCGCCGTCAGTGTCTTCCCACCTTCACATGATCAGTTTGTATGAGATAGAGGTGGAAGTGAAGTGGTGCTTTACTGTTTTTAAAACATGCCACAATTGTCTAATGATGCATCCCTGCTATGAAACTTGCCACACATAGAAATCTGTAACCTGAGCAGACACTTCACGTTTATACTGGTTTCCAGTTTAATATGCGTTAACATTCACAATAGCGTAAGTTGTAAACATTCAAGCACTGCGTTTAGTGATTTGCAGCAAATACCCTTTCTACCTCGAATATTAAATACCATAAGCGAATTTAACACACCCCCCTCCCCCCATTACCACTCGGACACGTTTGAAGCAAATCAATTCACTATTTACCACTAGAACAAACTGACCTCACCAGTACCTTCCCTGTTCTAGGTGCCAATGCCAGCAACTAAAGACGTCTTACCACTGCCGCCCAGTATTAGTTAGGAAGGATGAAACCAGGATGTGGGCACGTATTAGACTCACGCTTACTTCCTCGAATACACCCGGCCTTCTCGCACACTATATCGTTTGTAATGATGCAAATGATGAACCCTTCTTCCAAACTAAATACCGAAATGAAACGTCTACCAGCCGGGCACACTTACTTGACTCTGTGATGGGAACACGATAAAACACTGTCCGATCTTCTCAGCACCAGATAAAGCATGAATACGAATTTATATGTGAGTTCCAAAATCCATCACTGGCTAAAGTTTAGTCCGCTGATACCTGCAAGTGACAAAGGTGCCTTTGGCTGCACGGTTTCCTTGGCAAATAATGCATCCTAAACCACGCGTCTTCATAGTAGTGTAGTCATTACCGTCCACGATAACAGCGCTTACAGCTGTGAGCTCACATAGAAGGTGAAAGGGGCAGGGCAGCGTTCATTACAAAGAACGGAGCCAACATAACACGAGCCTTCCATCTTGGAGTGTGAGTATTTACTTCCGCTGCAAGACCAGGTTCCCTAGTGTGAGAGAGATTACGGAAAATCTAGTAAAACCATAACACACAATTTTGTGGCCATTGCAGCAGCCTAAATCGACAGTCTAAAACTCAACACCAGGGGTTGACACGCAGTGGGGGGGCCCTTGGCTGGGTGCACTGGTAAGGTTTTGCCTAGACAGTATTATGTAGTGGTTATATATGTACAAAAGTAGGGATACCTTTGGCAGTATTTACATGCCGGGAAGTACGTGGGAGGGAGCAATAGTTTCACTAGCTGCGCAACATGTATATACATTTGTAGAGGGTGCTTGTGAAAGCTTCCTTGGGTCCCACGAGTGCCAGGTAAACGGGGACGACTTATAAAAAAAGTGAACCCGAAGCGGTGTAGAGCACCCACCACTATATGTGAGGGGCATGATAAAAATGCAAGTCATGTAGCTGCCAATTTTGCATCATGAAAACGGGTGGTCCATTCCATCACAAGCCCCTCCTAAATGGCAAAAAGAGGATCCAAAAGGCCGCACCTTACAAACCAACTTGGAAAATCTTGGATTAAGGGCTCTTAATGGGCGATTCAATCCCGACAAACCACCAAGCCCTTCATACATATCAAAAACTGATGCATCTTTGATTGATTACACTTTTGTTAACCTCTGTCTCTTACAACAAATATCAACCTTTGGATTTAGCAACATCGAGGGGAGCGATCATAGACCCCCAGAAATACTGATTAACACTAGTTTACAACAACACGAAGAAGAAAGGGCACAAGCTCATGAGAGCCACACAGTCAATTTAAAACGTATAAAGTGCACGGTTCAAAACTTACAGGAGGTCTCCACCGAAGCCAAACAAGCTTATGAGCATGGATGTAGGGACTCAAAGGATCAAATAGCAAACTGGACGTTGTTTGTAACAGCACTGACAGCCAAGTATGCTAAACAAACTAGGCAAAGAAAATCACACGAAAAGGAAAATGTAAAATTCTCTAGTACAGCACTTCGATCAGCAAAGAAAACTGTGAACCAATTATGGAGGAAACTCAAAAAAAGGCCATTGGACTCAGATACATTAATAAATTTGAGAACAGCACGAAATCATCTCAAGAAAATCAAAAAAGAACTTCAAAGGGACAACTGGAACTCGTTCTGGGCCAAACTATACGAAGACATTAAATCGAATAACTCGGCAAGGTTCTGGCGTACTATCAATGGCATTGGCGGGAAGGCCACAAAAGTGGCATCTTCAAACATCTTGGAGTCGGAGTGGAGCTCTTTTCTGCATATTCATTTTGGTGCCCAACCAGCAGTCCCTTTTGACCAGCGATGAGGAAATGTGGTGGGCGCATCTAGAAAGGATGTACTCTTGTCCTTTGGGCAGGCCAATAACAACATAACAGTCGCTCCTCTTACCGATTCATATCCCGCTAAATCAACCAACAAGACAACATCAAGACTCAGCCATTTAATCAGCACTAAAACACTAACAATCCAGGCGGAGGACATAGAAAAATTGATTAAAAAGGGCAGGCAAGACGGTGCTCCCGGCCCAGGAGGCATTCCCCGGGCTTTGTACAAGGAGGACCCAGTTTTTTGGGCATCAAAGCTAGCTCTCTTGTTCTCTTTCATCCTACAAAAGAACATTATTCCGCCCTTATGGAATGGATCTATCCTGGTGCCAATCTTCAAAGGAGGAAACAAGCAAGCCCCTGAGAACTACAGACTGGTTGCACTCATTGATAATGAAGCAAAGTATTTCGCCGGGATTTTGCTGAACTCACTACGGGCTTGGGCGGAGGAAAACCAAGTTATTCTGCCAAACCAAACTGGCTTTATGAGAGATACAGGAACATCAGTCAACCTCATGTCACTGTCCTGTCTGATAGATCAGGCGGAATCAAGAAAAGGATCTCTTTATATGGGATTTATTGACTATAAAGCCGCATTCGACAATGTCAACAGGGCAAAGCTCTGGCAGACACTCCACAGTCTGGGCATACCACATGACCCCCTACCCTTTTTAATCTTTTTCTATCAGATCTTCCTGAGGCACTTAATAAAATAAATTCCCATGCTCCTAAACTTGCCAGTTTCTGGCTGTCAAGCCTCTTATATGCAGACGATGTGGTCCTTTTAAGCAACACAAAAATAGGTCTGCAAAGATTAATGGATGCAACTGCTGAGTACTCTATACGGAACGAGCTTCTGATAAATAACAAAAAAACAAAAATCTTGGCGGTGCATCCTGGTAGGTTCCGGAAAACGGTTTGGTTTTTAAACATGGAGAGAATTGAAGAAGCATCTTGTCAAAAATATTTAGGTGTCTTTTTTTTAATAACAACGGCGGCTACAAAACTCAGTTAGAAGAGCAAAAAAAGAAGGGAGTAGCACTCTCTTTTGCTCTTAGCTCCATCTATAAGAAACTGTTCGGACCAACATTTACCCCTATTCTGCAGACAGCCCAGGCGAAAGTTATTCCCACCCTATCATACGTAATCGAGGTTCTAAAAGGGCGGGACAGCGGCAACTTAAATACAATTATTGCAAAAATCTTTAGCACAGTGCTTAAGCTTCCAAAAAACACCTCATCAGCACAGATCAGGCTTGAATTGGGCATCAGCAATCACTCTCTGGCGAGACTAATGAGTTTTTTAATAAACTGCCACAAACTAAGGTCATCAAAAGTCGGAAGCCTGGCACAATATCTTTGGTCTAATATATTTACAAACCAATGGCATTCGGGGCACGCATACTGGGCCAAAGGCCTGGCAACTTTGAACTTAAAAGAAGCATGGGATTTGCAAATCAGCCAAGGCGAATTTAAAAGACTAGCAAAAATAAGTATGAAAAAACTCTCTGTAGTAGAGGACAAATCATGCCTCACAAAAAGGTCACACGGTTGGCTAACTCTCAACACGTACTCCAATCTGTCTCCCCAGGGGTACCTAACTTTACCATTCTCTGCACCTACAAAACTCTGTTTTTTAAAATTAAGACTGGGAGTGTCCAACCTGCTTTGTCACCTGCCGAAGTGGAAAAGAGACCAAACTCAGCAACAATACCGCCTTTGTGGAAAACACAGGGAAGACATAATCCATATTCTTTGTCTATGTACAAGCCTGATGCAGGAAAGAAGGTCCCTCCTAAGGAAAATTTGGAACAAATTGGAAATTAGATCCTGCAGAGCCGCAGTTTTAGCAAGTTTCAACTCACACAATCCTGAGCTAAATTATGCCTTAGTAAGGTTCATGGATCAGGCCGGCAAAAGAATAACGAAAGTGAAAAAAAACTGTATACTTGATCAGAGACCTAGTTGGGATTTTGCCCCTGAGTGGTGAGGTTAAATGAACCTGAAATCAGCCTATACCAAGACTTTTTAAAATCAACTTTATAGAAATTTATAATTGTTTTAGTAATATTGAATGGAGAACTGACTCCAAACCTGATAGGCTGTATTTTTTCTATGTCACTCAATGCACTTTACTGATTGATCTGAATGCCATATTTAGAACCTATACAGTCTTATGGTAACACTGTAACTTTTTAACGTATTTAATCAAATCTTTCTTTTACACAAAATGTGCTGCTTATCTACTTGGACATATGTCATCTGATAATGTAGTGGATTGCAAAGGTTTTTTTTTTAACCAAGCAATAAAGTTTATTATTATTATTGGTGGTATTTACATGCCGGGAAGTACGTGGGAGGGAGCAATAGTTTCACTAGCTGCGCAACATGTATATACATTTGTAGAGGGTGCTTGTGAAAGCTTCCTTGGGTCCCACGAGTGCCAGGTAAACGGGGACGACTTATAAAAAAAAAAAAAAGTGAACCCGAAGCGGTGTAGAGCACCCACCACTATATGTGAGGGGCATGATAAAAATGCAAGTCATGTAGCTGCCAATTTTGCATCATGAAAACGTAAAACATTTCTAACAAATGTGTTGTGGCTAGAAGTTGGGAGCATAAAGTCGTTTTCGGAAAATGTCAGAGCAGTCCGTTAATTATAGTTGTAATCACCTGCCGCATCATTTGGACGATCAGAAAGAAATGGGCTGTTTATGAACTTTTTGCCCTTTGTAAGGAGTGGTGTAGTTGGGAAATAGTATTAATGTATTATGTGCACCTTGTTAATATTCAAGTTGCCTAAGGAATGCTAATGTATTGAGTGCAGCTTGTCATACCATAGTAGTGGGCAGCCGCGAAGAATGAATCGTTGCACGTAGCTCTTCATGCCACAGTAGTGGCTATTTCTTTTTTTTTTTTTTTTTTTTTGAAACCGTTTATTGCAATCTCAAATAGTTACAAGTATGGGCCTACAACCATCCGGCCGGCCGCTAGAGTGGCAGAAGCATATGACATACATACAGTAAGAGTCTCTTGGCGGTGCAGATTGGTAAATCAGGAGATATCAATAGCGCAGGCCACATAACTCCAAGCCCACAATACGGTTTCCTTTTATCAAAACAGAACAACACAAAAAACCACACCCGCAAGGCAACCCGCAATCCTAAGTGACGGCACGCGCTCCTTAAGTGGGGGATCCCAACCAGCAGCCAAACTCTGAAGAGGGGAATGGGAACAGATCAGGGACTGGGGAACCACATGCCCACGGCTGGGGGAGGGGGTCGGCTAGGGGGACGGAGCTGGTGAGGCAGCCGGTAGCAGTGGCGGCTCACAAATACCCCCGCGATAGGCGTTCCAGGGGCCCCAGATTTTCACCCACGCCCCAGGCTTACCCCTCGCCACATACACCACCTTTTCACGAAACATACACCAATCCATGTGTTCTTTCCAGGCCGACACCGCCGGGGGCCTCTGGGATCCCCACAATTGAGCAATGTCCCGCTTAGCTATCATGTATCCCAGAGTCACCCACCGCGTCTGCGGAACCGAGTAGTCAGTGGGTTCCCACACATTCAGCAAGCACCTCCTCGCTTCAGGCAGCAGCGCGACACGCGTGACCACTCGCAGGACCTCATGCACACCATGCCAGAATCGCTCCACCTTGGGGCATTCCCACAGAATATGCAAGAAAGTTGCCAAGGCACCACAGCCACGCTTACACAATCCATCCTCAGCCAAGCCCATACGTAGAAGCCTTGGCCCCGTCACGTAAACCCGGTGGAGGATCTTAAGCTGGACGAAGCGAAGGCGAGCCGGGATGGCCACCTCCTTCGGAGAGGCCACCGCGGAAATCCAGTCCTCGTCGTCCAATTCCAGCCCATCGGCAACCCAGGCCTCGCGGAGGCCAGTCAGCAGGCCCGATCGGTCGTTAATCAGCTTTTTATATATAAGGGAGATCGTGCTGTCTGGGACATGGCCATCCAGCACTCTGTCCTCCAGGGGGAAAGACTCTGGTATGGATGCAACATCCGGAAAGACGGAGCCCAGCGCGTGGCGGACTTGCAAGTACCGAAAGTACTCACTGCCTTGCAACTGAAACTCCGTCTGCAGCGTCTCGAAAGTTTTGAATCCCCCCCTCGTCCAGAGATCTCCCACTTTGCTGATGCCGATCGTGTCCCACTTCTCGAAGCCCTTCGATGTCCACAGGGAGCCCAACCTCTCAGACGCATATAGCGGTGACGCCCGGGTCAAACGGTCCTTCCACCCCATAGCTGCGTTAGCCGCGTGCCATACACGCACCATGACACGCGTCGGTCCCGTCAGGCGGGAGTCGGGCACGCCAGAGTAGAGCGCTCGATTGTAGTCGCCACCGGGCAGGAGCATCTTGTCCATTTCAAATGCCGGGTTCAAGGCGGGCCCGTAGAGGCCATGATTAATTGCAGCTAGCTGGGAGGCCCAGTAATACCGTTTAATATCCGGGAGGGCAACCCCCCCATCGTACCATGGGAGCGTCAATTTAGCCAGAGCAATACGCGGCCTCCCGTCCCAGAACAGGCACCGCTGCAGGCTCTCCACCTCACGGAAGTAGCGCGCCGGGACCAAGCCCATAGTGTTCTGGAGAGCGTACAGAAAGCGCGGCAACGACATCATCTTAAACAAGGCCGCTCGGCCAAGCGGCGAAAGCGGCAGACGCCGCCAACGCACAACGTCCTCCTTCAAGCGCTGGAGGGGGGGTAGCAAATTCCGCTCGTAGCGGGCCTCCGGGTCCAGAGTAATATATATACCCAGGTACCGGAACCCCTGGGAGGCAATCTGGATCGGGCAGTCCCGTGGTAGGACCGGAGCCTCCCCGGAAAGCACATATACGCAGGATTTCGCCCAGTTGATGACAAGGCCTGAGTTGCGACCGAATGAGCGCAAGACATCAACCAGGACAATCAGTGATTTACGCGGGGAGGCGAGATACAGAAGGATATCGTCGGCGTAGAGGGACACGCGGTCCTCATGCTCGGGGGTCCAGCGGAGACCACGGATGGAAGGGTGCCACCGCAGCCACTCCGCCAGGGGTTCCAAGGCCAGTGCAAACAGGAGCGGCGACAAGGGGCAACCCTGTCGCGTGCCCCGTCCCAGCGCGAATGGGGCCGAGACTCGTCCATTCACCACCACCTGCGCCAATGGGCCCGAATACAACAATTTGACCCAGCTGATGAATCCCGGTCCAAATCCAAATTTCGCCAGCATCGCCCAGATGTATGGCCATTCAAGCGTGTCAAACGCCATGGTGGCGTCTAAGGACGCCAAGATGGCCGGCTCCCGCACAAACGGGACACGCGCGAGCACCCCGTGCAAGCGTCGCAGATTAAGGGCCGTGTTGCGATGGGGTATAAAGCCGGATTGGTCTTGGTGGACCAAGTCGCCCACCACGCCGACCAGCCGGTTGGCCAGCACCTTGGCGAGGATTTTGGGCTCCGCGTTCAAGAGCGAGATAGGCCTATAGGATGTGACCCGCTCACGGGGTCTCCCCTCCTTGTGGATCACCACGATTGTGGCCAGACGCTGGTCCGGCGGGAGGGAACCCTGCGAGTGGGCCGCCAGGAACATCGCGCGCAGGTGGGGCGCCAGTACATCCGGTCGCAGCTTGTACAGCTCGATAGGGATACCATTGGGGCCCATGGCCTTGCCGGATGCGACCGAGCGGATAGCAAGGGCAATTTCGTCCGAGGTGGGAGGAGCGTCCAGCGAATCCCTGTCCTCCACCGAAAGGGAGGGCAGCGCGATGTCCCGAAGCAGGGCATGGGAATCTTCCTCCGAGCAGGGAGAAACCGGGGAGTACACCTCGCGGAAATAATCCGCGAAGCAGGAGACAATGGCTTCCGGCTCGGTGACACGCACACCATCCATCCCCTCGATCAAAGGAACCACACGACTCGCTCTCTCCTTCTTGTCCAACCACGCAATCAATTTACCAGCCTTATCACCCACATCATACAGTCGCCCCTGTTGCTCTCTGCTGAGGCCCCTGGCCGCCTCCGTGACGAGGGCCCTATAGGCCGCCTGCTTGAGGTGTAGAACATGCAACTTGGCATCCGTCACCCCGCTCCCCAGGTCACCCTCTAGTTCAGTAATTTCGGCCTCCACCCGGGTTACCTCCTCCCGCTCGCGCCTCCGAGCATGGGAGATAAAGGAGAGGGCCTCCCCTCTGAGAACTACCTTAAAAGCCTCCCACAGGGAGATGGCCGAAGGGACAGACCCCACATTCTCCTCAAAGTACCGCTGCAAGGATCCGATCAAGTCGGCACGAACAGTGGGGTCGCGCAGGTACCAAGCATTGATTGGGGCTACCCTGCCCTCCCCCCTCGGAAAGACATCAAAGTGCAACAGTAGTGGGGAGTGATCTGAAATACCCCGCGCCAGATGGCACACCTCTCCCACTCTCCCAGCATAGGCCGCAGGGACAAGGACATAATCAAGCCGCGAGAGGCTACCATGGGCACCCGAGTGGAAGGTGTATTGCAGCTGCGCGGGATGCTTTAGTCGCCAGCAATCCACCAATCCTAGTGTATCTAAAAGGCCGGACAGCCACGCCTGTGCCCGGGGGAGGTCCCTAGGGGGATGACGATCCATAGACCCAGAAGCCACCGCATTGAAGTCCCCCCCAACCACCAGAAGACCACCCGGGAGGTCTAGGAGGAGGCGCCCCAGGTCCGCAAACGTAGTAGATTGTAACCCAGGCGGAACGTACACTGATATAAAAACAACCACTCTACCCTCCATTCTACCCACCAAGACAGTGTAGCGTCCCCTCTCATCATGGCGCACCTCATCAATCTCCAACGGGAGCGAGTTCTTGATCATGATGCCCACCCCCCGTGAGCCCGAGGTGAAGCCCGAGTGGGCCACCAAACTATAGCCTCGCCGATTCATGGCATGAAAGGAGTTACCTATAAGGTGTGTCTCCTGCAGGAAGACAGCATCTGGTGAAATACGTTTCAGATACTGCAGGACCACACCACGCTTAATCCTGTCCCCCAGGCCGTTAACATTCCATGACAACACAGTCAAATCCCCACCCCCCATCATACGTAGAAGCCATCAGTCGTCCCCCAAAGAGCATCTCGAAAGCAACAATACAGTAAAGGGTTTGCCTTGCGGTGCAAACAAACAACACTCCCCCCCACCCCCCCATCCCAACAGAACTCCCCCCTCCCTGCACCCCTGCATGAGCCCAGACAGCCCCCCCAAAGTGCAGTGTGCCTGTCGCCCCATAGATGAAAAACTAACTAGTCCCCCAGAGGAGGTGGGGAAAGCCCCCAATAGACCCCGTACGACCTCCATAGGAGGGGAACATACACGATCAGTAAATGGTAAAGGAATGTTGTCCAGAGCAAGGCCTATTATTCACCCCTCAGTTCTGATCCGGAGGGCCCTCCCCGCCAACCGCACCCCCCCCACCCCCCCGGCCCCGATCCCCAGGCAGAGTGTCCAACCAGTCCCCAGCCGCCTCGGGTCGGTCAAAAAAGTGCGTGCGACCATCCACCTCCACCCTCAGCTTAGCTGGAAAAAGCATTGAGTACTTAAGGTTTAGGTCCCGTAGGCGACGTTTAACTCCGAGAAAACTCAGTCTCTGCTTTTGGACCGCCGGAGTAAAGTCAGGGTAGAAATTCACGTCCATGTTATCAAGCTTGACCGGTCCCCGTAGCCTGGAAGTCTGCAGGATAGCGTCTCTGTCCCGAAAGTTAAAAATCCGGGCGATGAGAGGCCGCGGCGGGGCACCGGCCTTAGGTCTGCCCCCGGGGACCCTGTGGGCGCGTTCCACCGCAAAGAGCTTACTCAGCCCCCGGGGCTGGAGATGGGTGAGGATCAGTTCTTCCACAAACAGATCTGCCGCCTCCGCCTCTCGTCCCTCCGGCACCCCCACAATGCGAACGTTGTTCCTCCGGGCCCGACCCTCGGAATCCTCCAATCGACGGTCCATCAGGGCGCTCGCCTGGCCAAGCCGGTGCACCTCCTTTTGGAGGGCCACCACATCTGTCGTGAGGCTCGTGGTAGTGTGGGCCAGGGAATCGACCCGGTCATTTGTTTTGGACAAGTCGGCCCTCACCAGGCCCACATCCACAAGGACCGAGTCTATCTTTTGCGCTAGGGTATCAAAGCGCTGGTCCACCGAGGCCTTCATCTCGGCCATGGCGCCCATGACGTCCCGGAGGGTCAGATCCACTGGTTGAGCAGACGCCTCAGTCGGGCCCGCCGGGGACGCACGCGATGCCTCTGGAGATCCCTTCTGGAGGGTGTAGCGGTCCATGCTGTTGGACTGATGTGCCGGGCCACGGCGGGTCGTCTTCACCTTCGCCCGGTCGCCATCTTGCTTGGTGGACATGTCTGCACTCCCAAAGTCGTGCCAATCTCCTCGAAAGGGCCGACAAACCAGTTCACAGGTTCCGGGGGGGGGGGTGACCACTGGACCGCGGGACGACACACAGCCGGCGGGCCGGCCGGGCACCCGGACAAGTCCACACCACCGCACCCCGCTCCGCAACCCTGCCTCGCTTGAAGGCAAGGAGGGCGCAAAAGTGAAAGTGAAAGCGCGGGGTACGCGGGTCGCCCAGCCCTGCCCGCCGCTGTTGTTCACTTTGTCCCCGGATCGCCCCACAACTCCAATCCGGGGGGCCGGCGCGGAGAAGGCCGCAACCATTCACTCGGTGCTCCCGCTGGTGTCCGGGGTCCGATTCGAAAACGGAAAACGGGTGCCGCCTCAGCTCGGGTTCACAGACACAGTCCCCTCATCAAGGACAGGATAGAAGCAGGATTAATTCAGGAGGTCGCGGAGGTCCTCGGGAGCCTCGCACCTACGCGGCCATCTTGGATGCGCGCTAGGCTCCTCCCCAGTAGTGGCTATTTCTGAGCGCAAAGGTCAACCGTTATGGTTATTACTTAATGTCTGGTTCCCAGTTGCTAGCAGCTCATCTATGTACATTGAAAGGTTAGTTTATCGCTTAGGGGGGGGGTTGAATCCCAGATACGTGTAGACGCCTGCATTGCTGAAGAGAGGATTTCCACGTGGCGCTGGTGTTCTGAGTAAAGTTGCAAATTATTGATGTTATTTGCGGGTCACAGAACAGGTTCCATAATTTAGCCCACTAAAGCTAGCTCGCAGGGGCAGGGCACCCATACCAGCGAAGGGAGGAAGGGGGGGCTCTGGCAGCGACGGGAGCCTCCCCAGAGCTGTGGCGGAGTTACAGGGCGATCTGGAGGCAGAAGGGTACAGTAAGGGTACCTCTGCGACAGTCGGTACAGTAAGGGTACCCCTGTCCGGCACAGTAAGGGTGCCCGAGCCAAGGTCCGGGAGCCGAAGGAGGTTCTGGGAAGACCGCGACGGCGCCCCGTTAGTCCTTCGGGCAGTTGGGAGGCCTGACCAACCGGGGGTGTGCCATAACACGCTCCGCCCCCGTTAAAAGGGGGCGGGAGTATTAGTCAGATCACGTGATCCAAAGGAGGATCTGAAAAAAAGGTGCCGCACTGCCGGGCATCGACCCACCGTGCGTGCTGGCTCGCAAGGCGGGCGGAGCAGCGAGGGGCTGCTTGCCCTGGATTGCCCGTAAGATAACCCACGCGAGCTCGTGGTTGCAGGACGTGCCGGGATGCGGGCGCTCCCCACCTGTGTAGGCGAGTACCCCACCTATGTAGGCCCCTCGGGGGGCAGGGCCGCGCTGGGCCGGTTTAGGTGTCCCCGTGCTGTCCCTGGTGCTCGCGGCACTTTGATGGCACACCTGGGGTCCGGGGCGCAGCTGAGGTGCGTGGTGCCTCGTGCGTGGCATGTCTGACCCGGAAGCAGGAGTAGTTGCCCGGGAGCTGATCCTCTCGTGTGGCGCAGGGTAGAGCTCGACTGCCCCCAATCCGCGCCCCCCCCTCCCGTAAGGGGCGGCACTGTTGCCGGGATCTGGGTGAAGCGTTCGCGGCTTCTGCAGCCACCGATTATGTTAGGCCCAATGTGGCGTCCCCATCCATTCCGCACTGTAAGTTTGGAGCAAGGTGGCGCCTACCTGCAACCTCGTGCATCGTAACGTCGCCACCATGGGGGCGCTTGGGGGGCGCAGTGTTTGGAAATGTATTATGCTTTTGAAGCACCTGATGCTGCGTTTCCTTCCGCGGCAATTCCCAGGCCTCACATAAATGTCAAGACAACTCGTGTGATTTTATCTTCCGGGAGAGAGATCAGCATTTTGTACAGTTAAGGTTTTGACTTCGCTGAAGTTAGTGGAGAGACCCGCCGGGCCAGCTGCGCCGAGGGGTATGCCTCCTTCACTCGATGGGGTTTTCGGCCCTGCTTTCGGACCCGCGGGTGGCCTTGGTGGGAGGGATTCGAGGTGTTCCGGCCAGCGGGTTGGCCGCGAGTGGAGACATTGGCTGCCTGGTCATGTTTTTTCATTTGCGCCCTGAATGCCACTTTCTCACGGAGGTAGGGTGTCTATCCACGCGCCGGTCTGCTTGTTGTTCGCCCCGCAATGGTACGTTCCCTGCCGGTGGGATCGTGTTTCGGTGGTTGCGCCTGTGGTGCCATCGGGGCCGGCGCTGGCGATGCCTTCCCACAGGTCTGGCGGCGTTGCCCATCGCAGGGATGCCGGCGCGTCCTCTCCCAAAGGCGGTGTTGACTGCCCCCAAATGCGTGCCTGCTTGGTGGGGCAGCGGAGGAGGCTCGTGGTATGCCTCCTTTCTGTGTCTATTGTGTGGCGCTATTGTTGGTTTCTTTGAGCCCTTGCAAATGATTGCGTTGAGTGCGCATGTGAATCGGTGTATAGGAGGTGTTGCCTGGGCCGGAGGACTCGAAGTGTGGGAGCCTCGTGTCTTCCCTACTGGTGGGCAGTATAGTTTAGGGTTGCTTGGTGTGGTGATGCACAAGCTCGGAGTCGATTTCTTGCCAAGTTAACCCTTGTTGCAACATTAATCAATGTTCTAATGGTGTATGCTTTGCGGTGTGTATGCAGTCTAGGATGAACGTTATAGCTTACTGTTGAATATTAGGACTTTAAGTTACAAATGGGAAGTAACAAAGGGATGCCTCTTGTAGGGAACAGTGACCTGCTGACCTATTTACATCTGGCGCACTCTGTAGTCTGCTTGGGACACGTTCTTTGCAGCAGGCAAATTAACCAGTAGCTTGTTTAGTGGGCGAGGTTGCAGCGTAAGGCTAGAGCAGCCGACCTTTCAAGCTGAGATGACACGTTTGAGCCCGACGTTCGTTTATTCAAAGGAATATATCCTGTGTAATGTAACTGGTGCCCATGTAAAGCGCTCGGCGTTTGCGCTATATATAAGCTTGAAACATGAGCTCCCTTGTAGTTGCATCCTCAGTGAAGTATATCTGAGGCAGTGTCGGGCTGTAGTATTCAGACAAAATAGACCGATGGAAAGTGTCAGCAGGGGCCCGCTTAGAACTCCTCAAATGACACAAGCTTCTATTTAGTACCCTCCTTCAATTTCTAATGTGATTACCCCTCATCGACCATTGGAGGGGGACGATGTTACGCTTCGGCTCAGGGGAATCTGCAAGGCTTGTTAGTGTTGCTCTTTGGGCCCTTTGCGCTTGCTAAGGATCGTGATTAGGCGGTAGTCAGGCAACCTCGCACGCAGCCGGCTCCTCTGGAATTTGCACGTTCATGGTTCATCTTGAAAGTTAAGCAGGGTCAGGCCTGGTTAGTACTTGGATGGGAGGCCCAAAGGGGAACACCAGGATGCTGCAGCCTTCGCAACGAGTTTAGGGCATTTTGCGGGCAAATTAGTGTCTTAAGGCAGGCAGCGCTATGTTGCTGGGGGGTCACCCCTAAAATTGCGACTCTTGCAATGTTGCTATTTTGGAAACAGAATTTATATGTATTATACTAGTACTTGTCTATTTGGCGGCAATGCGTGTAGATCAGAGTGTCTGTGGGTGTTACACCTGGCAAAGGTGCTTGTTTGTTTTCAGTCCTTTGGTCTTTCTTTTCAGTATGCAGATTCTTCCACCTCCGGCGCACTCTTTTCTTCTCGCTGGATTTGATGGTGCTGTCACCCTTGCACAGGGAAGTTCGTGGCAGGGGCACAAGGGAGCAAATGAATATGTTGCCAAATCCGGCATTTTCACGCAGTATGATTTGCATGTTTGGAAAATGCTCTGCGAGATTCTCGGGCCTGTTTTGCGCGAAGGGTGGTGCACTTTGCTGTGGAGGTGCTTGCTCCACGCCCTCTACTGAGAAGGCCATCTCCAGGCTGCTCTGTGTGAGTTAGAGCCTCTCAGTGGAGGCCCAACCATTGGTGCACCCTTGTCCCTCAAGGATGCACGGAAGCCGCTTATTGTGGCCATGGTTCACTTATTGTTAAAGTGCGGTGAAGTTTCGTTAGGTGTTACATTTGGTAGACCTTTTGTGCAGTGTGTGACTCATAGAGTCTACATATA
Source organism: Triturus cristatus (assembly GCF_964204655.1). Classification (NCBI taxonomy): domain Eukaryota; kingdom Metazoa; phylum Chordata; class Amphibia; order Caudata; family Salamandridae; genus Triturus; species Triturus cristatus. The sequence continues at coordinate 1,422,739,122 of NC_140591.1, read as the reverse complement.
TATTGTTAAACTTGATGAGTTTCACCCTTGTCCGAGGACAACCTTCAGCTCTCCCACATTATTACAGATCTGGGAAAGCCGCGTGGAAACGCATCGGTGTCCCCAGCACGCAAGCGCTCGGAGAGGTGTGCAGGCCCTGCCCGTGGAAGCCGGTCCTCTTCTGGCCGGGACGAGGCCAGAGTCATGACAGGCATCTCTTTGACATATCTTCCTAGTTCCTGCCGTACATATTGAATCTGTGGCCAAAACCGGCCTGTACGCGCAGGATGCAGGGGGTATGTGTGCAGCATCACCCCCAAAATAGCCATGCTGGAGTTTCTTAAGGGGTAATGTGTAAACTGCATCCATCAGGGGGTAGGTGTCCTCCGCCACAGCAGACTACCTCGTGGGCGCGAGTCGGTCAATGGCATAGGGTGAGGGGCCTGTTTTGGTTGTGTCCGTCAATGGCTCTTGGCCAGGAAGGAGGTGTGATTTCTCAGTTATTGCCTGCGTTGGGCCAGGCAGGCTGACCTATTGTGTGAGTTCTTGTGTGGCTAAGTGCAACATCTTTCAGTGTCCACTGCTTTACCAGCCTTTTGTGTAAGTCGTTCATTGCCACCGGCCCAACATCGTATTCTGGTGGTTATGCATTGCGGATGTCCTTTACGTATTTGGTATCTAAGCAAATGTTTTAAATAGACCTGGGGAAGCAATGATCTGCCTGACTTTGCCTGGGCTCACCAGTAATGACTACGGCTCTCACTGTTGGTAATGCACATCCTCATCGGGATGGGCACGGGGCCCGCAGGTATCCCATGTGCATTTTGATTCAAATAATATTTACACTGAAAGGGCTTGGGAGTGTAAAACTTTAGTAAGTTTGGCTAGTAGTGTTGGTGACCCGGCCTTACCATGCCTGAACGGAGGCATTTTCAAGAGGAGATGCCGGTTAGCCACAATTATGACTCATTTATCTTACGCAACTAAAAGGCATAGTCAAGCCAGTACTGATGATAAGAGATGGGAGGTTGATTGATAGTATTCCTGCCGCAGCGGGGGACTGGGCCTGGTTTTGGGGGGGCTTGGTTGCAATGCTTTGTTTCATTTGGCAAATGAGACCAAGTGGACTTGGAACACCTAGTAAATGCGCGGTGTGTTGGTGGCCGGTCTGTATGCCATAGCCAGTGCCTGAGCATGCTGGGTAGCCCTGCAGACCAGTTTTTCTCTGGAAAGCACTTGCAGCTGCGCAGGGCTCCCTCGGTTCTGTCGGGGTCTCTGATATTAGCCGGGCAGTCCTGGGACGCTTCACCACTATGGTCGCAAGCAGGGGGAGGTGTCACTTTGCATCCAGCACCTAGGCTAAGCAAAGAGTTACGCCTAGTGTTGAGTGAGTGTTTGTTGGAGGGAGGACCACCGGGGAGTCGGGGGGACTGCTCCGGCCACCTTCCTTCCGCAAAGTTATAGCCGAGCGCCGCTGAGAAGCCTCCGAGGAGAGGTCCTTCTCCTGAGATCGTACTAGGCCCAGTAACACCACCACACCGGACTCTGTATCAGTTGCTTATCTGGGTTCTTTATCAAAGGTAGCACATTCAATATTTACAGCGGGATCGAGTGATCCACAAAGAGTCTCAATGTCTTTAGGGGGATAGGGTAGCGGGTCAGTCTCAGTACCAGCCAGGTACGGGGAGGCTCTGCGCCAGACCTTGCGTGCTGGCCTCAAAGTAGCTCGGACGTGGAGAGCCGCGACGGCGTCTGCAGGTCTCGGGTGGTAGTTCCGCTTGGGTCGAGCCGCGACACAGTCAGCAGGGCTCCGGTGGTAGGTCCGCTTCGGTCGAGCCGCGACGAGGTCAGCTGGGCTCTGATGGCAAGTTCAACAAGGTCGGGACGCGACAGCGTCAGCAGGGCCCCAAAGGTTCGTGAAGGTCTTTAAGCACGGTGGAGCCGCGACGTCGTCAGCAGGGCTCAGGGGGTAGTTTCAGGATGAGTCTTTCTCCGTAGGGTCAGCCGCGATCCGATCAGCAGGGCTCTCGACTCCGGGATACAACTGTTGTCTTGTTGCCGGGTCGCCCCAGATATAGGACTGGAGCCCTTTGATGTCCGGACCCTTGCGCCCGGGGGGGCGGAGAGGCCGGGTAGGGAGCGGCCAGACGCCCAGCAGGAGAGGCGCCAGGCCCCAGAGAGCTGTGGGGCGATCGCACCTAGGTGTGGAAAGACGGTTGGGGGTCCCATCGATACTGCCCTCCGCCGGGAGTGGGAAGGGTTCACGTGGTATCTCCCGGGCCAGGGGTTGGCGCCTCGATGTCGGGCCTCGCTGGGACCGAGGCCGGGTGGAGCGGGGTCACGCAGGTGGTCACGTGGAATGACGTATAATCCAAAATGGAGGAGCCCGAGGTGCATGGGACCTCGTGCGGCTTAGCGAGGGGGAACAGGACCACGCCACGAGGCCGGCTCCAACACGCGTCCCCCCCAGCTGAAGGCAGGGAGAGTCACCCATCTCCTTGGGGGATCTCCTCGCCGAGGCGGAAGAATCTGGATAGGCCATCAGCATTGGCGTGGTCGTTGTCGGGCCGGTGCTCCACGGTGAAGTCCATCCCTTGCAGCGAGATGGACCATCGCAACAGCTTGGGGTTCTCGCCCCGCATTTGCATTAGCCACCACAAGGGCCGGTGGTCAGTTTGGACTCTGAAGTGGGTGCCGAAAAGGTAGGGCCGGAGGTTCTTGAGAGCCCATACTACAGCGAAGGCTTCCCGCTCGATGGTGCTCCACCTCTGTTCTCGTGGCAGCAGTCGGCGGCTGATAAAGGCCACAGGTCGGTCGAGGCCCTCGGCGTCCATCTGGGAGAGGACCGCCCCGACCCCGTACTCTGATGCATCGGTCTGCACCACAAATTCCTTGCTGTAGTCAGGGGCCTGTAGCACAGGGGCAGCACACATGGCCGCCTTGAGGGCTTCAAAAGCGGTCTGACAGCGGGGCGTCCAGTGCACCGCCTTGGGCTGTTTCTTGGAAGTGAGCTCCGTAAGGGGCCCCACAATGCTGCCATAATCTTTAATAAATTGCCGGTAGTAGCCTGTGAGGCCTAAGAAGGCCCGGACAGCGGTTTGGGTTGCGGGGGGCTCCCACGCCTGGATGGCATCGACCTTTAACTGGAGGGGCGCCACCTGGCCACTCCCCACCTGGTGGCCCAGATAGGTCACAGATCCTTGACCGATCTGGCATTTGCTGGCCTTAATTGTGAGCCCGGCCCTTTGGAGAGCGGCCAGGACTTCTCCGAGGTGTCCTAGGTGCGCGGCCCAGTGGTTGCTGAAGACGGCAATGTCGTCGAGGTAGGCCGCGCTGAAGGCTTCTAGCCCGGCCAGGACCTTGTTCACCAGCCTCTGGAAGGTCGCTGGGGCGTTCTTCATACCGAAGGGCATCACCCGAAAGTGGTAGTGCCCATCGGGGGTGGAAAAGGCGGATCGTTCCTGGGCGCCGGGAGTGAGCTTGATCTGCCAGTACCCAGCGGTGAGATCAAAGGTGCTTAGGTAGAGAGCGGCCCCTAAGCGATCAATCAGCTCGTCTGCCCGTGGCAGGGGGTGGGCATCGGTCTTGGTGACTGCGTTCAGGCCCCGGTAGTCTACACAAAATCTGAGTTCCGGGGAGGTGCCGGGGGCAGCGGCCTTCGGCACCAGGACCACTGGGCTGGCCCACGGGCTGTCTGATGGCTCGATGACTCCGAGGGCGAGCATCTTGGAGACCTCGGTCTGTATGCAGGCTCGGACTCGGTCGGGTACTCTGTAGGCGCGTTGCCGCACCGGGGGGCTGTCCCCAGTATCCACGCCGTGGACGCACCAGGGGGTCACCCCGGGCGTGAGAGAGAAGAGGGCAGCGAAGGGTTGCAGCAGCTTCCGGCAGTCATGGCGCTGTTCTGGGGTCAGGGTGGCGGAGAGGTGGAGGCCCTCCAAGGAGCTGTCTTGGCCCGAGGACCCCAGGAGGTCTGGTAGGGGCTCGGAGTCGCTTTCGCCCCCGTCGTCGGTAGCCAGCAGCAGGCTTAGTTCAGTTCGGGCAAGGTGGGGCTTGAGCCGGTTGGCGTGTAGGACCCGGAGGGGGTTCCTCGGGGACTCCATGTCGACCAGGTAGGTGACGGGGCTCTTCCTCTCAACCACCTTGAAGGGCCCGGTCCACTTGTCCTGCAGGGCGCAGGGGTTCACGGGCGACATGAGCCAGACTTGCTGGCCCGGCTCGAACTCGATGGTCGAGGCATTTTCGTCATACCAGCGTTTCATGTCTTCTTGGCTGGCTTCGAGGTTGGCTTCTGCCAGGGCCCGGAACTTCCGAGTCTGGTTCCGCAGGGTCAGGAGGTACCGGTAGACGTCGGGGGGGGGCATCTTGGACGTTCGCCTCCCAGCCCTCCTTGACCAGGCTGAGGGGCCCTCGGACGGGGTGCCCATACAATAGTTCGAAGGGGCTGAAGCCCAGGGATTTCTGTGGTACCTCTTGATAGGCGAACAGGAGGCAGGGCAGCAGGACGTCCCATCTCCTCCTCAGGGGCTCTTCCAGACCCTTGATCATTCCCTTCAGGGTTCTGTTGAACCGCTCGACCAGTCCGTTCCCCTGGGGGTGGTAAGGGGTGGTGAATTTGTAGGTGACCCCACATTGTTGCCAGAGGGATTTCATGTATTTTGAAATAAAGTTCATACCCCTGTCGCTCACCACTTCTCGGGGGAACCCCACTCTGGAGAAGATGCCCATCAGGGCCCGGCCCACCACTGGAGCTGTCACAGTGCGGAGTGGGATGGCCTCGGGGTATCGGGTGGCGTGGTCGACCAGTACCAGGATGAAGCGGTGTCCCAGGGTGGTCCGGGGGTCGAGGGGCCCCACGAGGTCGATCCCTACTCGTTCGAACGGGGTGTGGACGGCTGGAAATGGTTGGAGGGGGGCCTTAACTCGACCCCCAGTCTTTCCGCTAGCCTGGCAGGTCTGGCAGGACCGGCAGTTTATGGTCCACGTCTCTCCGCATTCAGGGCCAATAGAAATGGGTCACCAGGCGGCTGTAAGTTTTGTCTCGCCCGAGGTGTCCGGCGAGGGGCACGTCATGCGCCAAGTTCAGGAGGAACTCTCGGAATCGGAGGGGAACCACCAACACCCGGCCGGCTCCCAGTTCGGCGACTTTCTGCTCGCTATACAATAAGTCATTGTCCCAATAGATTCAGTGGGTTCCTGTGGTGTCCCCCGAGGCCTGGGCGGCCGCTTGCTGTCGGGCCCCCTCGAGGGACGGGCAGGCCTTTTGCTTTTGCTGGAATTGTTCGCGGGTGGGGCCCCCGTCGTGGCGCCACTGGGCCAGCTCGGGGATCTCGCTAAGGGAGGCGGCCTCTTTGGGAGGAAGTTCGGATGGCCTGGCCTCATCGTCAGGTTCCTCCGTGCCGGAGGAGGGTGGTAGTTCTGGGCCCGTAGGCTTGTAGGGGGCCGCGGCAGCGGCAGGTTGGGCGGTCATGGATCGGGTGGTGGCGCAGGCCCACTCGGGCAGCCCTAGCATCCCCAGATGCTCTCGGCGCTCCACCTGGGCCCAGGGGGAGCTCTCTAGGTCGTTCCCCAGGAGGCAGTCCACCGGGGCGTCGTCGCGGACAGTTACTTTGAGGGTGCCTGACACTCCTCCCCACTCGAAGGGGATCTTGGCCATCCGGCACATGCTTCCGGTGTTGTCCGCGGTCCGGACAGGGCATAGGACATGCGGCAGGATTTGTTCGGGGGTCACCAGGTGGCATCGGACAGCGGTCACACTGGCCCCAGTGTCCCGGAGAGCTTCGGCCCGTTGTCCATTGATGGTGACCCACTGCTGGTACTTCTGGGTGTTGCTTGGGATGGCAGCCCGGGGCACCATTTCTTGGGGGCCCAGGCATTCGAGTGACATGGCAGCTGGTTCCCACTCGGGGGACCCGTCCTCGCGGTTTTCCTCCTCTTCCTCTCCTTCCCCCAGGGCTGCGGCGGCTATTTGTCGGGGAGGGGGCCCAGCGGTCCCGCTCCGCCGGTTCACAGGGCAGGCCGGGTCGCTCGCATAGTGGCCGGTCTGTTGGCAGCCGAAGCAGGTCACGGTTGGTCGGGGTCCAGGCCTGGCGATGGGGGTCCCCCTTCGGACCAGGGTCGGGGACGTGTGGTTGGCGGCTTGGCCTCGTGGCGGGCTTCTGGGCGGCCCGGTCGGGAAGTCTCGACTGCGGTGGGACCCCCCTCCTCCGCCCCGCTGGCGAGGAGGTCCCGTGGTACTCCGTTGGTAGTCACCCATGGGGTTCCGGGGGACCCGGGTGTTGACCCATCGGTCGGCTTCGGCGGCGAGCTTCCGGGGCTCGGTCAGCTTACTGTCCAGGAGGTGTTGCCTTAGTTCCACAAAGCAGTTGTTGGTGAGGTGCTCCCAGACAATGAGGTCGAACAGTTCGTTGTACGAGGTGACCTTGCTCCCTTTTATCCACCCTTCAAAGGCCCGGCTGAAGAAGTCCACGTATTCGACCCATGTGGTACCGGGGAGCTTCTTACAGTCCCGGAAGCGCTGCCGGTACATCTCGGCTGATAGTCCGTAGCGTGTGAGTAGGGCTTCTTTCATGTGGTCGTATGAGGTCATCACCGCGTCGGGGAGTTGCAGCAGGGTATCCCGGCCCTCGCTGAGGAACCTCCCCCATAGGCCGGCACCCCAATCCTTCCGGGGTACCCGATGGGAGGTCATGGCTACCTCGTAGGCTCGGAACCACTGCTGGATGTCGTCGTTTTTGTAGTATTCTTTGACGACATCCTTGGGGATATGAACCTTCGGCTCGGTTAGTGGCAGAGCGTCCCGGGCCCCGGGGGTGCCGGTCTTCCCTGCTTTGGATTTCAGTTCGAGTGCCTTGAGGCCCCTCTCGTGCTCGAGGGTTAGCCGTTTCTATTCTAGTTCTCGCTGCCGTTTCTTTTCTTCGATTTCCTCCTGCAGCCGGAGTTGCTCCAAGGCTAGTTTCTTCTCTGCCAGCAGGAGTTCACCGTCCAGCCGGAGTCGGGCGAGGTCCATTTCGTGTGTCCGGGCCCTCTCCCGTTCTTGCATCTCCTCGTGGGACAGGCCGGCTTCCAGGATGCTTCGTCCCCCATCTGTCGGGGTTATGGTCGGTGGCAGGTTTCCGCCACGGGCCGCGGTTCCTTCGGCTCAGGGTGGAGTGGTCTCGGATTCTGCCCAGGTTTTCAGGGCTTTCTGCATTTCTTCCTTGGTGCCCAATCCTGTGGTTGGGATCCCTTTGTCCTTGCAGAATTGTTTCAGTTCTTTGTGGGTGTATTCTTCCAGCTTTTCCAGTTGGAAGGTTGCGGCGATGGTTGCTTCTTGGTCGTTCATGGTTCCCTTCTTTCCGTCTGGTTAGGTAGTGGTTGTGTTACTTGCTTGTACGATTGTGTCTGGCTCGGATCCCGTCGCTGGCCACCAAATGTTGGAGGGAGGACCACCGGGGAGTCGGGGGGACTGCTCCGGCCACCTTCCTTCGGCAAAGTTATAGCCGAGCGCCGCTGAGAAGCCTCCGAGGAGAGGTCCTTCTCCTGAGATCGTACTAGGCCCAGTAACACCACCACACCGGACTCTGTATCAGTTGCTTATCTGGGTTCTTTATCAAAGGTAGCACATTCAATATTTACAGCGGGATCGAGTGATCCACAAAGAGTCTCAATGTCTTTAGGGGGATAGGGTAGCGGGTCAGTCTCAGTACCAGCCAGGTACGGGGAGGCTCTGCGCCAGACCTTGCGTGCTGGCCTCAAAGTAGCTCGGACGTGGAGAGCCGTGACGGCGTCTGCAGGTCTCGGGTGGTAGTTCCGCTTGGGTCGAGCCGCGACACAGTCAGCAGGGCTCCGGTGGTAGGTCCGCTTCGGTCGAGCCGCGACGAGGTCAGCTGGGCTCTGATGGCAAGTTCAACAAGCTCGGGCCGCGACGGCGTCAGCAGGGCCCCAAAGGTTCGTGAAGGTCTTTAAGCACGGTGGAGCCGCGACGTCGTCAGCAGGGCTCAGGGGGTAGTTTCAGGATGAGTCTTTCTCCGTAGGGTCAGCCGCGATCCGATCAGCAGGGCTCTCGACTCCGGGATGCAACTGTTGTCTTGTTGCCGGGTCGCCCCAGATATAGGACTGGAGCCCTTTGATGTCCGGACCCTTGCGCCCGGGGGGGCGGAGAGGCCGGGTAGGGAACGGCCAGACGCCCAGCAGGAGAGGCGCCAGGCCCCAGAGAGCTGTGGGGCGATCGCACCTAGGTGTGGAAAGACGGTTGGGGGTCCCATCGATACTGCCCTCCGCCAGGAGTGGGAAGGGTTCACGTGGTATCCCCCGGGCCAGGGGTTGGCGCCTCGATGTCGGGCCTCGCTGGGACCGAGGCCGGGTGGAGCGGGGTCACGCAGGTGGTCACGTGGAGTGACGTATAATCCAAAATGGAGGAGCCCCGAGGTGCATGGGACCTCGTGCGGCTTAGCGAGGGGGAACAGGACCACGCCACAAGGCCGGCTCCAACAGTGTTAATGTTACCTGGTCGTTCATTGGGGCTCCTTAGGGTAGGACGACCTAGCGGCAAGGAACAGCTAGGGTGGTTTACATGTGCTTCAGCGATCATGAAGAAAGCATGCATCGCGGGCCCTGGTCACACGGTAGTGGGCTAAGATCACATTCACTACAGGTGCCGAGGCCTGCTCTGATGCCTGGCATTGGGGTCCCAGGTTACTTCTGAAATGGCTAGGCCTTCAGATGCTGAAAGGATGTTAATTGTTATTTACTTGATTGTTAAACGATTGGGTATTTCCTGGGGTCATCCGCGGGTGTAGAGCGTTAGGCTCTTGTTGTCTTTCCATCGGGTCGGTTTGACACGGGATGGTGGTTTTTTGGGCACAGCCACGTGGTGGGTCTTTCTGTGTCTGACTGGGGATAGCCTTCCTTTAATCTCCCTGTTTGTCCACACGGTTGTAAGACGGGGGGCGGCAACTAGCCCTGTGCTGATTGAGTTGTTACTACTGTTATTAGTATTAAACACATCAGGTACTTGTGGTACTGTTATTTGCACCCAAACAATAGGTACTCTAGGGCGCATGTCCTCCATTACACACATCTCCAGGCAGGACTGCCCCTCCTCCCCCCCTCCAATTCTTGGAGCAATAGGGGTCCAAATACTTTGGGCTGGTAGGCTTGGACAGAGGTTGGTGGCGAGCTCCCACACCATTCGTTAGGAGGATTTCATAGAGTCTTGGGGCAGGTCACAGGCCGCTTCCTCTCGCTGTGTTTGTTCTTCTAGGTGTGGTCGGGTCAAGTGACTGAGGAGAGCAATAATCGCATGGTTTATCTGGGCATGAAGGAATGCCAGGCAAGAGGGTAGCATAGGCAGATAGTGGTACTTATCGGGAACTGGAGGTTGGTCTCAATGGCATGCCGCCATGCAAGGGGACCATGTACCTAGGTCACGTACATCAGGCAGTGACAGGTGAACTGGGACCATTTGTACTAGAATATATAGGAGTGGTTCCCACCACGGTTGGTCAGTTGGGAAGCTGTCATCTTTATTCTCACTAGTTACCCTCTCCATCACTCCTATTGTAAGCTGAAGATGCCTGTTGACACTCTTAGTATGAAAGAAGTGGTCCCAGCATACAAATCATTCAAAACAAAACATTAAAAAACAATTAACCAAAAAATTCAAAGAAGTTCAAATGCCATTTAATCACATTGAACAATTATAAATGTTTTACTGAGGTCCATAATTAAGGCAACAATTTTAAAGTCATAAAAGTGCCCAGAAAAGGAGGAGTAGGGAGGTGAGTGATTGAGTGTGGGATTTAGAAGGAAGTGAACACAATGATAAATCCACTTAGAATACAATCAAATTGATCGGCATAATTAAATCACTGCCGCGTATTACATACAGATCAAATCATGATTACAATATTGTGAGAAGTTGGCCTGATGTATGATGTCACTAGTTATAGTGTACACCTTATATCAGTCCAAATACCCTTATGGTGATTGGTTGTAAAGTCAACCTTATAGACCAGCTATCCTAGTGGTAGCATAGACAAGAGCAGTCTTAGGCTAAACTCTGAATGGCATGTGAAGCCAGCTGTGATACCATATATAATCCCTTGAAAACCAAATGAAAGGACACCACAACAGATATATATATAAAATAAAGTGTATTTATTCTAAGTAAACCCTCAGCACTCTTTATGAGATTAGAGGTAAGTACAACACAGTCTTATTTAAGCATACATTAAGTCACACAGGTAAGTAATACAGTTAGGCCCTAGGGGCCACGCAAACCATATACTAAGTAAGTGGTATAAGGACCACTGTCACGGAAATAGAGTATGCCTAGGCCTAGGGAATCGCTGGGGCTACACTGCACTAGCAACAGTTAGGAAGTGGGAGGCCCACGGGATTCGTATGCAGAGTGGAAACACTCACGCGTAATGCGTAAAAGTCACTAGCAATAGTACAGTTTAGAAATAGATAGATTTAGGACACTTCCGGAGTAGCTAGGAAGTGGAGACTTGAAACTTAGACACTAGGATAGTCACTATCCTGATGAGCACCGGAGTACCCAAGTTACCTAGCCCACAGGCTGCGGGTGCATAGGGTTGAAGTTGCGTCGGGTTTCGTCGTCGACTCCTATGGATGCCTGAAGAAAGATGCTGACAGGCAGTCAGTGAAGAGTGTCCGGTGGATCCCAAGGCTGGGATCAAGAAGAGAAGAGACCTGCAAGCAGAGGGGACAGAGTCAAGGTCACTAGCCAGTGACCACGTGGAACCAGGAAGGAACCAGACGATGTCGTGAAGATTTGCAGGTGAAGGTGAAGCTTGTCGCTGCAGCCAGGAGGACCAGGAAGCGTCGAGGACGACCAGGACCAGGAGGCGAGCTGTCCCATGAAGGCTCTTGCTGTCGGCGGCGTCGAAGTTGGACTAGGACTCACCAAGCCTTGGCAAGCGGAACCCACGAAGAACGGAGGACTTGCTTCTGGTGCAGACCAGGAGGGTCTGGGATGCTTCTTCTTTGCAGAGAAGCGGGAGCCAGTCTGGAGGAGCCAAACCAGCGCAGAAGATTTCAGGGTGCGTCGTCACAAAGGCCACTAGCCAGCGGGCAAGCAACCGGACAGACGCGGCAAGCAGGAAAATGCTGAAGGGCCCCACGCAGGACTCGTTGAGTGTGGGGGGCTGGTCTTCGGTGCAGATGGTGCTTGGGGGTGGGGCTTCTCAATCCCCGGTGCACAACTTCGAGGGTGCCTCAGAAGCTGCGCTTGAAGATACTAGCCACTTTTCCCAGGTAGCCGGTCCCACGTCGCTCGTCGCCTCCACGGATCTCAGCTCTGCTGTAGATGTGGATCAGGGTCGGAGAAGTCTGGAAGTCAAGGCTCTGGTCGGGCTCTGCAGTCGGTTCCTCGTAGAACGTGGGCAAAGCAAAGGGTAGTCTCTTGATGGTGCCTGTTTGCACAGGGTAGCCACTCCTTGGCCACAAGGGAGATTCTTCAGTCTTCTTCTTTCGTCGAATGTCGAAGGTCCAGAGTTTCTGTTCAAGATTGCAGGTTCAGGATAATCTAAAGTCTTGAGGCCCAACTCCCACTCTTATACTAATCTGGGGGGCTGGGATACCTGCTAGGTCACGCCTTATGGGTGGGACCTGGGAGGGGGTGGTTACACCCACTTCCCTTTGTCCAGTTTCGCACCAGAGCTGGGGCTGGAGTGCCCCAGCACCGGTTTGAACTGGACTATGCAAGGAACACCTTGTGTGCCCCAGGCATGTCTCATTCCTTTCAGCCCACCCTGCCCCAATACACTAAAGGCTGTCTGGGGAGGTGCTAGCACCTCCCCAAGCAGGAAACCTATTGTCCAGGCCTCCCTGGCTGGGATCACTCCCAGCTGCAGGAGGTCAGACTTGTGTCGTGGCAGCAGCATCCATTTTGTGATGCTGAGGCTTTGGTCAGAGGTTACACAGCAAAGTAGGATTTTAACATGTCTCTCCCTCTAGAAGGGAGGAATAATATCCTCATCACCAGAAATGGTATGGGGGTATTATTCCAAAGTGTTAGACACCTTACACGACATGTTTTGATACAGCCCAACCATAGTTACCATAACCGTTTAAGATTATAAGGCACTTTAAGAGTATATGGTAGGCTATATCATAGAACAGCTATAAGGACATGGTTCCGAAAGCTGCAGACAGGCTCAGCTCATGCTAGAGCACCATCTCACATGTTACCAAGCACTCTGCCTCCAGGATTGTTAAGGCCTGCCATAGGAGTGACTGATAGGTACACATGTGTCTATATATAAGGGTAGATATAGGCATACTATATCCAAGCAAGGGGTGATTACACGACCTTGCCCCAGTTGTGTCTGATTGGAAGGCCAGACCAGGGGTGGCATAATACATGATACATGCTGCAGCCCCTGGGAGGCCTAGGGTACACCTATGCCCTGGGTACCTAGGGTACACTGTACAGGGTCCAATAAGGTGATCCTTACCAATTGGTTATGTACCTAGGGTACATGGAGTCCATTTTACAGAGAGAGCAGACAGCCTGAGACCCTGAATGGCAGGATCTCAGGCCAACTAAGTCGAAAAACCAGCTAGACACAAGGCAAAAAGTTGGGGGTAACCATAGTCAGATATCCACCTTCCTACAAATATCAACAGTTCTGAGAAATGCCATATATGTAGGAGATCACAATGCATCCTGTACTGGTGATAATATTGGCAATGGTGTTATGTCGACGTTTCGACCCCTTGTGTGTTGTAGGTACTCATTGCGACCTTACAAGATGGGGTCTTCATCAGGACTGGGGTACGTGTGGAAGGGGGGTGGGCACCTATAAAAACAAAATTAAACGAGTGTAAGGCTAATCAGTCTCTATTCAGGGGGACGGAATAAATGAATTACGAATATTAACGGAAGTTACCCTATCTGTCAAAGGACAGGACTCTAAGACGTCACAAAATCGTCAAAGAGAGAGGGGTTCGACCTCCTGGATGGTAACGGCAAGGGCGAAGAGAGTGGTAGCCACCTAAAATCAAATAAGGTAAATCAGTGGACAAAATAGAAATGTATTAACAAAAGAAGGGCGCTCCAAAAATAAGCGCGTGATTTACTCTACCGCAGAAAGACTTTTCTGTCGAGTTAGGTCCTGAGGCTCTTAACAATCAGCACTACCGGAGCCGTGTTCAAAATATTTGTGACGGATAGACTGCTCGGGATTAGTCACCGCTAGTTCACCGTCGGGGAATCAATCTAAAAAAGGGGGGGGGGGAAGAGAGGAGAATAAGTAATCGGAAGTCAGGGGGGAAAACTGCAAATGTATTGTCAAAAAGCATGAATGAATTGAAAGGGATCACAGGTAATACCCAAATATGTTAAGCTAAGGGAAACCAAGTCTTAGAGGTATTCCGAGAAAACATCTCTGTGCCTGTCACATGCGTGAGTCCAGTAGGATCACGATGGAATTAGACTGAGGGGCATTCGATCATAGATGCGTGTCCGAGGACACCACGGCACTTAGGGGAAAAAGCAGTCCAGTCGCATGAGGCACTTAATGAAGGACCACACGGAACAATGGAAGGATTCACGGACAATTGTCAAAAGTACATAGTTAATAGGGAGCTACAAGGATATGCTTACCCTGGATCTCTAGTCCCGCTTCACAAGTGAATAGAGAAACGCGCCGAATGCTCGTAGTTTAAATCGGGAAACGCGAGGTCATCACGTGATCTCCGTTACCGTGCTGGCGCTAGATGCCGGTTGTTTAACGTAATGGAGAAAAGACTATGGTTGTGTGGTTAACGGAAAATGTGAGGTGCGGGGTAAACAATGTTTCGTGGTTTGGCACTTCCTCTGTATGATAAATACTAAATTATTAAATTGAGGCAAGCATTGGCCGAGTACAACTGGAGTGTTCCCACTCTGGCGCTTGCTGATGTTTATGTATATGTGAATTTGACTGTCAGAGCCCAGCACACGGCATAGATAACATTCATGTCAGAAAAATCAACCAGTATAAGTTGTCATTAAGCAGCGTATACATATCTATGACACTAGTCAAATGTTAACAAATGTCGGTTTAAGGTTACAATTTGTCATACCACATTTCAAAATAGTTTAGTGCGAGAAATTATGAAATTACATGAATAGAAATCCACAGGTTGCTATTGTTGAAACTTGTCAATTTAAATGAGTTCACACAGGAAGCAAAATACTGCAGTTGTATGCACATACACCGCATTTATGTTAGAGGAAGAGATAAGTGCACGTCCTAGCATGAGAACTATTAAAATGAGGCACAGCTTGACACTAGAAATCAGTACACATTAGTGTATATTGGCAAACAATGAATTTGCAAGAGATGAAATCCTGGAACTAGGGGGGGGGGGGAGAAGTGTACCATATACGGAAGGAATACATAGAAGTTAAATTCGAAGGACAGCTAACTGGGCGTTGCTGCCATCGAGTTCATTCAGCCCATTAGCTATCGTGTCCATCCGTGTCATCCATTTAGATTCTCTCACATTAAGAATAGCTGACAAATTACCACCTCTGGGACCCACTTTCACCTTTTCCAGTACCAGCCATTTGAGATAATCCGGCTTGTGATTTTTTGAAACACAATGTTCAACGAGGGGGGCACCAACAACATTACACTGGATTCGGCTGTGGTGTTGCAGAATTCTGGACTTGACCTTCTGTTGTGTCTGTCCAATGTAGAGTAGCCCACAGGGGCAACTAATACCATAGATTACATTCACAAAGTTACAATTAGTGAATGAACTAAGAGTGATCGAATGTTCTCTATAGGAGAAAATTTTTGTCGTGTCCGTTGTTTCACAGGCCTTACAATGACCACACTTGAAATGTCCAATCACTGGTGGCAAATTCCAAAGTACTTGGATGGTCGGTGTTGTTGCTGTTTCCAGGAAGGAGTGGACTACATAGTCCTTCACGCTTCTGGCTTTCTTGAAGGAGTGCATCGGCGGGTTGGGTTGGTCGATGTCATCAGCCACCAGTTTCCAATGTTGATTAATCACTTTCTTAATTGCATTGCTTCGTGTAGAGAAAGTAGTGACACAAATCATTCTCTGCAATGCCACATCTTGTTTGGCCTTGGGTGTTAAAAGAGTTTCTCTGGGATTGAACCATGCCCTCTTTCGTGCTTTCTTGACCAATCTCCTCGGGTACCCCCTTATTAGTAGTCGGTTGCTGAGATCCTCAGATTCAACAAGGTAGTCATCTTTTTTAGTGCAGTTTCTGCGGATCCTCAAAAACTGGCCAAAAGGTAAGTTATCCCTTAAGCCACGTGGATGGTGGCTATTGTATCTGAGTAAGGAATTGCGTTCAGCAGGTTTCCGATACAGTGTTGTATGCAATTTGTTGTCCTCACTGTAGATCCTGATATCCAGGAAAGCAAGTTCTTTGGCATCAGAGTGTATTGTGAACTGAATGTTGTCATTGCATTGATTAAGCCATTCATGGAAGACCGCCAAATCCGTGGCGTCGCCATTCCAAATCAAGAGTATATCGTCGATGTAGCGTCTCCATAAATTGATCTTGCCAGAAAATGGATTATTGTTAAAAATGAATAGCCGTTCAAAATGGTCCATGTAGATTATTGCTAGATCTGGAGCAAAGGCTGCTCCCATTGCTACACCTTTAGTCTGAACGTAGTAATCTCCTTGGAAGACAAAGAAGTTTTTCTTCATAGCAATCGTCAAAAGTGAGATTATAAACTCTGTTGGAACTCTCATTGGTGATGGTCG
Organism: Triturus cristatus; assembly: GCF_964204655.1. NCBI lineage: Eukaryota > Metazoa > Chordata > Amphibia > Caudata > Salamandridae > Triturus > Triturus cristatus. The sequence goes on along the minus strand of NC_140591.1, from coordinate 1,422,723,399 downwards.
GGTAATAAGAACTTCACTCATCACTGACAAGGCAGGTATCTGGGGAATGCTGGTGTATTAGGACACGATGTCACAGGTCACAAGTAGCTGGCCACTGGGATCAAAGGGTAATTGGTCAACCAGGTTGATCGTCTGCATCGTATCCCTTAAATAAGCTTCCGTTTTCTCCGCCAGTGGTTTCAGAAAGAAATCCACATACCTGCATAATGGTTCCAGTAGGGAGCCACATCCTGACACAATGGGGCGTCCCGGTGGTTTGTGGAAATCTTTATGAATTTTAGGCAAAGTATATATGGTAGGCAATCGAGGATATTTCTGGTTGAGATAGTCAAACTCAAGTTTACTCAGAATGCCTTGCCCATAAGCTTCGTAAGTAACTTGCAGGATTTCCTCTGCGAGGTCATTAGTTGGATCGGATCGTAATTTAGAGTAACTCACCCCATCTTGGAGCTGTCTCAAAATCTCATCCTTGTATGCTGTTGTATCCTGGATGACGATGGCACCGCCTTTATCGGCAGCCTTTATAACAATATCTTTGTTCTTCTTCAATTTAGTTAAGGCCGTCCTTTCCAATTTACTAGTATTGGGGATGGTGTGTTTGTGAGTTGCCAATAATTACTTAACGTCGGTTAATACCATGTTTTCATATGCCAAGATCTTGCTGGTCATTGCATTGGTGGGCGGGACAAAGGTGGAGGGGACCCTCAATCCTGTAACCGAGTGTGATAAATCAGACACAGAATGTTTAAAGAAATATCTCAAGCGGATCTTCCTGAAGAAGGCATGTAATTCAACCCTTGTGTCAAAGTTATTTGGATGAGATGTGGGTATGAAAGAAAGCCCCTTAGATAGAATGCGTTCCTCGTCTTCAGTCAGTGTGTACGATGAAATATTCACCACTGGGTTGTCCTTTTCTACCATCTGTACACTTTTCGTCTTGTTGATATTTCTCCATGGTTCTCCGTCTGGAAACACACCTGCTTCCCTGCAGATGCCCTGCCCCTCTCCCAGTTCGTTGTATTGGATTGGCGACCTCTCTGCAGTCCCCTCTGCCAGGTGCCTCGTCCTCTGGGGGGTCTCCATTGGCCCTCGTCTAAAAAAGAAGGGTAGTAGCCTTGTGGAGGATACCAATTGTCGCGGTAACTCTGGTCAGAGCTGGTGGATGGTTGCTCGTTGTCACTTCCAGAGCTGAATGAAGAGTCTGAAAAAGTGGTAAAATGCCTTCTACCTCTGTAGGAGCCTCTACCCCTACCAGTGAATCTCCCTTGGGTATCCTGCTTATAGTAATCCTCGTTTAGGTTGACACTCTTAGACCTGCTATTAGTTATTACACTCACCTGTGTGCCTTGGCATGGTTTGTCTAGCATCAGGGCCAGTTTGGGGTTACTGGCGAATTGTTTGCTCTAGGGCTGAAGCGGGCGCTTCCAGAACAGGGCAAGATTGATTAGGCCAGGCAGCATGACAAAGGTCTTTTCGGCACTGGCAGAATGGTGCAGGCTGCGAAGTAGCGCCATTGCAGAACATAGATTTGTCAACATCCTGCTAGGAAATGATTAGCAGCAGGAAGGTATTGAACCATGGTGAGCAATTGGTTGGGGGTTCGTGCTCAACAGGAGCAAGGGAATTGCATTCTGTTCCATCAGGCTATGGGTACCGTATATAGCACCAGAAACTTTAAAGCTGCTATTTTCACCCGGGACTGGGGCTGGCAATGTCAGCTAACTTTGCAGATAGACACCGAATAGGCAAAGACAGACTTGCGTTGGTGCTACGGACACTCAGCAGTAGAGTCAGCGGAGTCTCATCATACCCTGGTATCTGTCTGTGATAAAATGCAAGGTTGTGGCTACACTCGAACAGGCACTCTATGGCAGCTGGGGCGGGAGTGTGCCAGTGCCAGGAGGGTGCGGGTTGCCTGGTTAGGGCTGCCTGTTGGGAGGGAGCACTAATACGGATAGCCGCAAGAGCGCGTTTGCATTCATAGAAGGCTAAATTGATACTTTTATGGCAGGGTGCCAGTTGCTTCAGTTAGGCGCGTGTTCCTTGGCAGTGTCAGGAACATTCAGATGGCAATGTTGGTGGTTAGCCTGTTGTCCTGCTTTTCAGAGGTGTTTTAAGCTCAGGCATGGCCAAGCATGGGTTAGAGGCCGGGGTCTGCCCTGGGGATTCGCGTTAACAGGCAGGTGAAGCAGCAGAACTCTGAGGGGCTTGGGTCTGACCCCTGGTTTCAAGGGCAGAGCCTGGTCAGCTCACGTAGTAGCCCGTCCTTTAGTTCGACATAACAGGGACAATTTTAGTGAGTAACGGAAAGGGGTGACTTCTCCCGCCCCCTAGCACTGCCTGGCAGGTATGCAGGTTGTGGAAGTGGCCTTCCCACGGGGGCGATTGGGTCCATATGTTTGGGGCAAACTCCTAGGAGGCATATTTGGGCTGCAAAGTAGCAGGAGTACCACTGGCATTCCCAGCATTAACATAGTGAGGTATTTATGCTTTGGTTCCCCCCTGGGTCACGCTGTCCTGTCTGCTCGCTGGTATGCGGGCAGAACTTTGGGAGGGCTAGGCTTCACATAGGGTGGTGACTGTCGGAAGGTGATGGTCATACTCCGACTAGTGCTAGACTCAGATAACTGAGGTAAGAGGAAGTAGAGCGGGTTTGTCAACTCTTACCTCCACCCGCGGGCACTTCCTGGCAGGAGTGGCTTGTCATAGGTATTGTTCTTCAGCCATGCAAAGGTAACATTGGACCAACGCCTATTTTTAGGTTTCGGGTCATATCAGTCAAAATCCATGGGGAGTTTTGATAGAATGGGGGCACTTGTCCTGAGGGGGCATGCCCGCTCCAGGCCTGCATGGGCTAAGACTGGTTTGGCTGGACCTGGGGAAGCCCTGTTATCAGCATGTTGTAAGTTAAAAGGCAAAGAGGTCTTGGCTTCATCAGGCAAGGTCTTATTCACGCCAAATCCACAGGGTGCCTGGAGGGAGATGGGGTACACCTCTCTAGTTTAGGCATGGATCTTCTCCTACTGGATCTAGGGGAAGCTTTGGCTGCAGCAGGTTGTAAGTAATAGGCTACCTTGGTGGGGAGCCCTGGTAGTGACGGTGGCAACTCCCAAGGCTGTGGAGGAGTTACAGGGCGATCCAGGATCTGCACATACCAAGGGTTACATCATGCAGCAGCACCGCGGGGTGTTAAGCCAGGATATCCAGGGATGTTTTAGCGTTGTCCCCTGGAAGAACGACGGCGCCCCGTTAGCCGACAGGTGGTTGTGGGTCTGAGCAACCGGGGGCTGCCATGTATGCTCCGCCCACCCTCACGGGGGGGGCGTGTGAAGCAAGTGGACTGGGGGTCCACGGATGGGAGGGGTGGCCCCTCCCAATAGTTGGTATACACCATTCGGCGTTGCCATGGTGACTAGGCTTATCAGACGGGCAGGCGGCATAGGGGCTGGCCTGCCCTGGGATCGCCCGTAAGATAACCCACCTTGTTTGCATATTGGTTATGCTAATAAACCTGCAGCAATATTTCTCCACCTACAATACAGTGTCGTGTGGTTTATTTATGTACTTATGTGTTTTGTGACAACTGTTGCCGATATTGGCACTATGTAAGGCTGCCCGCGGGGGGAAGGCACTGGGGTGGGAGGTCTAGTCCCTGGGTCCACCAGGGGAGACCTCAGCAGATGGCTGCTTCCGGCGGGGGCGGGGAGGAGACAGGGGTATTTATGCTGTCTCCGCCCCTCCCTCGCCCTCTTGTCCTCTCGTTCGCCTTGCCCGCCCCTCCGCTTACCCAGCGTCCGGAGGTACAAAAGGGGGGTTAGGTCTTCTAACATGTTACTTTGTGTTGCAGGAGGAGTTACAGGGCGATCCAGGGTCTGCACATACCAAAGGGTACATCATGCAGCAGCACCGCGGGGTGCTAAGCCAGGATACCCAGGGATGTTTTAGCGTTGTCCCCTGGAAGAACGACGGCGCCCCGTTAGCCGACAGGCGGTTGTGGGTCTGAGCAACCGGGGGCTGCCATGTTTGCTCCGTCCACCCTCACGGGGGGGGCGTGTGAAGCAAGTGGACTGGGGGTCCACGGATGGGAGGGGTGGCCCCTCCCAATAGTTGGTATACACCATTTGGCGTTGCCATGGTGACTCTAGGCTTATCAGACGGGCAGACGGCATAGGGGCTGGCCTGCCCTGGGATCGCCCGTAAGATAACCCACCTTGTTTGTATATTGGTTATGCTAATAAACCTGCAGCAATATTTCTCCACCTACAATACAGTGATGTGTGGTTTATTTATGTACTTATGTGTTTTGTGACAACTGTTGCCGATATTGGCACTATTAGAAGCAGCCATGGCGCTATTTGTGAGGCTGCACAATGTTGCGGACTCTTTTATAAAGACGTTCAGTGTGGTGAACACCCCGCCACGGATTTGTATTTCAGTGACTGCGAACGTGACCTCTTCAAAGACAGAGCTAAATAAAGAGACTTTCAAAAGTAACAACTTTTCTCCATATTTTTATTTCCACGGATGAATGTTGCACAATTGACATTCACACGTCACCCCGCCTCTCATGGTGATGTACAGCGATGTGCTGCTTGTCTGATGTCCCCTCCCCAATGACTAAATATACTGTGAAAGAGTAATAGCCCCCACCGCACTACCCACCCCTGATCCGAGCTGATCCCTTGTTCCCTGTGATCAGGGCCACTGGAATTATGTGGATTTGAGGCATACAGGCACATGCATCATCATAGGGTTTTGCGATTCCTTAATTGCGATTATTAAGGAATAGCAATTAAGGAATAGCAAAACCCTATGCATGTAGGAATCGCTAAAGAAATAGCGATTCCCACAAATTCCTTAATTGCGACTAGCAAATTGCGAGTCGCAATTAAGGAATGTCTTCCCATTCATTCCTATGGGCCTCCAGGCCCATAGGAATGAATTAGAAATTGCGGGAGCAATTTGCGAGTACCAGTAGGTACTCGCAAATTGCTCCCGCAATTTCAATGGTGCAAGGGTGTCAAAATGACACCCTATTGCACCCATGTATGTCAACTCTGCACATATGTTGCATACACACATGCTCTAAGGGCATGTGTGTGCGCAACATGAAACTTAGAAAAATGCAAATAAGTGCATTTTTCCAAGTTTTCGCAAATTACCATGAAGTCCAGCTTCATGGTAATTTGCTCACGCTAATAGCGAAATCGCTATTATTAAAACTGTAATGCATTGCATTTAAGGAATCTCAATTAGGGATTCCTTAAATGCTATCGCTATTTAAGGAATAGCTATTTTGAGATTCCTTAAATAGCGATTTGTGCATTTGGGATGATGCATCCCAAATGCAAAAATACCGGTCGCAAAGGGGCAGATTCTGAGAATCTGCCCGTTTGCTACCGGTATTGTGCTTGATGCATGTGCCTGTTAGTGTTTTGCTGTATTTGCCAGATAATCCATCATCTACTGCATTATATACAAATTTGAACAAAATAATGTTTCTAGCTGAAACTAATTAAAAGTTGCTGAAGGCGCATCTAGGGCTGCGCGCGCCGCCCAGTGGAAGGTGAAAGTTGGCTGGTCCACTTTCTGTTGCTCATTTGTATTTTGCTGTTAAACTGGCACTAATGAGGTGAAAGGTATGCTCAGACAGTGTTAACCTGTGTAAAAATGGCAAAATATGGAAGTAATGTCATCACTAAATGAGCTGCTTTAAGCCGCATAATTAAGCTTTTCTTGCGCTATAATTTAGTTACTCAGCCGTGCCGCATAATCGTGTCCTCCCGGCCGCATAATTCCAGTGACCCTGCATGTGATTACTGACTCAACAAGCTTGCAGCTGAGAAGTGACTCCCACCCCCTCCTCTGCCGTCCTGTGATTGATGCTCTGACAGGCCAGGACAGCTGCAGGGGGCTGACTCTCCCCAGGGGCAGGATGGGTGGCTGGTGACAGGCGAGTTCTCAGCATGTCTAATCTGTAGCAGGCCCAAGTGCAGAGGCGTGAGCAACTCCTGCTTCTATCTGACCCCCAACCCCGCACCCTAAACCACCGAGCCCCTCCACTCCCCTAGAGCCGGCCCTTCTAAGTCCTCACCACTTGGCCCGAAGTTTGCGGATGCCCTGGCGCCCGCAAGGCACTAGATGCCCACCCTAGGAGGGCGGGCATCTAGTGCCAGCCAGGCACCAGCCCACCCCCCTTCTGCTAGGGGACCCCTCGGGGAGGAGTCCCCCCACTCCTAGCAGCCAGTGGCTGCAACGCGCAGGGTGCGTCACTTCCGGGACCCGAGGAACGAGGGTGGGGGTATATAGGCCTCCCCACCCTCAGTTCTTCCTCTTAACAACGTGATTCCAACCTCCAACCGCTACCTGGTTCTCCAAAGCATCCAGGACAATGACGCCCACCCCCAGGACAACACAGCATCTGAACCCGGGACCTCTTCAGGCCCCACAAAGCGACTACGGATCCCTCCCATCATCCTGAAGAACTTAGCCACCCACAAGGACCTCGTGGAGCTACTGGAGGAACACTGCATCTCCCCCTTCACAATCAAGCCCCGGCAGGACCACGCCAAGATCATGCTCACCACACCGGACGACTACAGGAGCGTGACCAACATGCTTACAGACCAGAAAATGGAGTACCACACCTTCTCACTGACCACTGCAAAAGCTCAATGCTTTGTAATACGCGGGCTCCCAGCAAACGCATCCCTTGGGCACATCACTGAAGACTTATCGGAACTTGGACTTCCAGTCAAAAATATAACGCAGATCGTCTCTCCAGCGGACAAGAACAAGAAGTTTCCTCTCTTTGTGGTAACCCTGTAGGCAAGCAAGGATGGGAAGCCAGCAGACCTCTCATCAGTCGCACGGCTCTGCAGCTGCACCGTCACCACAGAAGCACCTAGAGGGAAACGAGGACCGGTCATGTGCTACAACTGCCAGCGCTTGGGGCACACCTCTGCTTTCTGCCACCAGATGCCAAAGTGCGTACGCTGTGGAGGCGAGCATACCTCTAACCAATGCACTAGGAACCGTGAAACCGAACCAGCAATATGTGCTAACTGCACAGGACCCCACCCAGCAAGCTATCGCGGCTGTCCCTACCTGCAGAAGGCAAAGAAGGATGGACCGCGCAAACCACCCCAACAACAAAAGACTTCCCCACACTCAACTGCAACAGACCAGAGACAAAGGAGGAGTTACAAACCCGCATTGGCACACAGGATCCCAACTGGCAATCCAACCAACAGCCATAGCGACGTGCGTGTGGATGGAAGAACATGCGCAGAAGTAACAGGACCCAAACAGAACAGCCCACCACCACCACCAACACCAACACCACCACCGCCAACTGCCCCAGCACCATCCTGTGAAATAGGCTCAGCCATCAACTGGCAGGAACTCATCACGAAGATTGCGAAAACAGTCGCAGACATGAACATCCACCCTTTGGTGACAATGGTGGCGAATCTCATCGCCGGACTTTTCCACGGTGAAGAAAACACACACAATGGCAGCAAAATCTAAAGGAAACTCCCTCTTCTTGATGTGGAATGCTAACAGCATTCAGAAGAAAACTGCAGAGCTCCTGCACCTGATGGAAACCATGGATGTGAGTATAGCGCTTATCTCCGAGACCCATCTCCGAGGAAGCCAGAAGCTCAACTTAGCAAACCACAGGGTGTACCGCACAGATCGCACCACCGAAGCCAAGGGCGGAGGAACAGCGGTGATTGTCAGCACCAAATTGAAGCACCACGAGATCTCACTACCACCAGTGGGGAGCATTGAAGCACCTGCATACAGATCCAGACATCTGCAGGCCCCCTACGGCTGATTGCGCCTACTCACCCCCAGGCAAGCTAAGCCCAAAGGACTTGGATGCTTTATTGGACCCCCGCATCCCAACATTAATTGGCGGAGACCTAAATGCCAAGCACCAGTGCTGGAACTCTCGCGCGGTAAACAGCAAAGGACACGCTCTACTTGCCCACTCAAAGAAGGAGGACTTTGTAGTGGCCGGCCCAACTCAACCAACACACTATCCAGGCACTGCACTGCATAAACCGGACGTCCTGGACATCGTCGTCATGAAGAATCTCTCCCAGTCTATGGAGCTGGAAACCTTAACTGCACTGACGTCCGACCACAACCCAGTGTTGATCACAGTTGGTGACGTGCTTGAAGACCAGCAACAGGGCACCAGACACAACTACAAGAAGGCAGACTGGAGCCTATACAAGAGAAGCCTGGAGGAGACACTGGTCCCAGGCCCCCAACGCTGCATTGAAGACATTGACCAGGCGGTTCACCACTTCACAGCTGCAGTCCACACTGCCATCGATCTCAGCATTCCCGAGCAGAAACTCCAACGCTGCTCTATCTACGACCTCCCGAAGGGCATCAAGCAGTCGATTGCTGACAAGAACAGAGCCCGGAGAGAGTGGCAAAGGAATCGCACCCCGACCTGCTGAAGAAATACAATGAGCTGACAAGACAGCTGAAGATCCAAATAAACCAGCACAGAGGTGAAAAGTGGGAAGCAGCAACGGCCAACCTAAAGGACTCGGACAACTCTCTCTGCAGAATGACCCGACGCTTGACTGGGAAGAAGGAACCAAACCCACGATACAAGGGAAGACTCACTTGGCATGCAGCAACAGGGACAAGGCTGAGGTCTTCGCTGACACGCTGGAGGCATCCTTCAGGCCTAACCAGGCTAGCAAACTGGCAGCAGAAGTTGAGCAAGAGGTCGCTAAGCACCAATGGGAGCACCCACCAGAAACCGAAGCTGCAAACATTGAGGAAGGCTCCACAGGTGAGTTATCAGCCCTGGTGAAGACACTACAAAATGGCAAGGCACCAGGAAAGGACAGAATAGTCAACCAAGCCATCAAGACGCTCCCAGACGCTGCAGTGGATCACCTTGCTGAGATATTCAACGCCTGCATGCAGCACCAGTATTTCCCTAATGCCTGGAAAGAAGCAAGAGTCATCGTATTCCCCAAGGTTGGGAAACCACAACGAGATCCTGCAAATTACCGCCCTATCAGTCTGCTATCTGGCCTATCAAAGCTCTTCGAAAAAGTTATCCTTGCCCGTCTTGTGGACTTTGCGACAAGTGAAAACCTCCTCGCCAAAGAACAGTTTGGGTTCCGGAAAGACCACTCGACCAATCACCAACTCCTCAGAGTTGTGGACATCATCAGCCATGGTTTCAACATCAACAAATCTACTGGAGTAGTCTTTCTGGATGTAGCCAAAGCATTCAACCGAGTATGGCATGAGAGACTGCTTTGCAAACTTATCAAGCTCAAGTTTCCAAGCTATCTGATTAAACTGCTGTCTAGCTACCTGTCAAAACGGACCTTTCACGTGGCGGTACGAGACGAATGCTCAACGCCTCACCCTATCCTTGCTGGAGTGCCCCAGGGATCAATCCTAGGACCATTCCTCTTTAACATATTCACAAACGACATCCCCACGGACCTAAAGAAGACTGAACTGGCTCTTTACGCCGATGATGCTGCAGTCATCTCCCAATCCTTCAGCGAACAGGAAGTGGCTAAGAACCTTGAGGCATCACTCAGTAGACTCTCCGAATGGTACAGCGTCTGGCAGATCACCCTGAACACTAGCAAAACCACAGCAACATTATTCACCAGGAAGCTGAACAGAAAACACCCAGCGATCCTCCTCAATGGGGATGAGATCAAATGGGAAAACAGCAGCTCCTACCTGGGGGTGACTCTGGACTCTAAACTCACATGGAGAAACCACATAGAGAAGACCTGCCAGAAAGCAGCAACAAAACTGTCTGTATTATACCCACTCCTGAAGACCAAGTCAATGCCCTTGCAGAGCAAGGTGCGAGTAATCACCGCAATAATTCGACCAACCATGACGTACGCTGCACCAGTTTGGAGTGGCTGCCGCCCGCAGCTTCGGAAAGACCTGCAGAGACTACAGAGCAGGGCCTTACGGATTGCAGCAGGTGCTCCAATCTTCGCAAGAACAGCAGACCTCCACAGAGACCTAGGCGTTGAGATGTTGGACGACCATCTCCGCAAACTCAACAGGACATTCTACAAAGGATTGGATCAAAAAGATAACCCACTGATCTGGAAACTTGCATACATTTCTACAAACCCATTTGACTGCTACCCGAGGCCCATCGAAGCGCTAACTTTGTGAAACTGAAACAGCAACACAGCATCCAAAAACTAATCACTGCCTGAGGGCAAATCGCCCCGGCAGGTACCCAAAACTCATCACTGTCAGAAGGGAACCGCCGCGGCAGCCATCAAAAGCTCATCACCGCCAGAAGACATTTGGCAGACGAATACAATAAAACTTGCTGACACTTCCGCAAACCAAATTGACCGCAACCTGCGGCCTTTCACAGCGCTGACCTTGTGATCCAATCTCAACTGTGACAAAGCGTCACACATCAATAAGACAACCAAAACCGCGACTAAAAAACTCAAAATGAATGTGGAGTAATGAGGCTATCGCCTCGGTATCCAAAAACTCACCACTGTGAGATGGAATCTGACAGGCGAAAACAAGAGACACGGTCCTTCCTCTTTTCATGCCCCGGACACGCCGCCGTCTCTAACCCTCGCTCTGGAACTGACCCGTGTGGCGGTGAGCGCAGGCCTTGCCCCCCCACCCCCCAAGCCGTATCTCCCCTCTCGGGTGATTTGGCGGGGGGTCCAGCCTCGGCTGGAGGCTGCCGGGGAGGGGGATGTAGCAGGGTCCCGCTCCAGTCAGGGCACACAGCCGTCCCTGCTTCGGGCCAGCCTGCATGCAGGGATGCGGTGCCATGCGCATCCTTGCTCCGACCGGGTGCGCGGTGCCCCTGTCTGCCCCGGAGGTCATGGTCGAGCCTGTGGGTAGTGGGCACGCGTGAGACCTCGGGGGCTCGGCCACGACTTTGAAGCTAGACTAACTAACTCAGCCCGCCATCTCTACTGTGGTAAAACAGTATTTTGTCCGTGTGCCGCCCCCCCCCCCACCCCTCACGGCCGTGTAGCTGCTGCTTGTTAGTGCTGCTGTGGCATGGGGGTCTAGCCTGCCTTCACCAAGGTGGGGAGTCCGGGCTGAGCCTGGCAGGATTGAGCGCTGCGGCCCAGGCGTGCAGAGACTTACCGGCGAGCTTCCCCGGCATGTCGCTCCTGGGCGGCGTTGTGTGCTTCCGGGAGCGCGGAGGGGCACTGCCTGCGAGCTGTGGCTCTGCCCTCGCGCTCTCGGTCTCCTGCTTTCCTCGGGGCCCCGCGGTGCCCGGCAGTGGTCCTGGAGCCGCGCGGGTCATGGTCCGGCGCTGGCGGCCGTCCTCGGAGCAGGAGGCTTAGCCCTGGCGCTCCTACGGTTCGTAGCCAGAGGATGTAGAACTGAGGAGCCCGCAAGCGTACGGGGAAGGTGGGTTGCGGCAGCGGGTTCCGCGGCTCCCCCGCGTCGTCCCATGGCGTAGCAAATGCGAGCCGGGGCCTAGCACACAGCCAAGCGTCTTGTGACAATGAGGGGGTCCTGGCTGGCCCAGCCTCCTCTCACGTGAGAGTCTTTAGGGGTAGTTGTCTGTAACGCTTCTTGGTAAGGGTTGAACGCAAGTGAGTGGTCTACGGGCTTGGGGGCCGATTTGAGTACTAGAATTTTCCTCTTTGCCCCAGTGTGGTAGTTTCAGTTGCAGTACCAGCACCCAGACAGCACACACGCTGATGTATCCCATAATGTGCACATACCACTGGGGGTGCTCCTTCGCAGGTTTGGTGGCCGCCGCACACGTGGAAAGCATTTTGCGTCGACCGCTGCGCCTAGAGGCACTTCAAGCACCACTTACCCACGAGGCGATCAACTGTGCTTGTCCTTACTGGGATTTAAATTGTGATGTTCAAGGATGACCAGTACATGAATGTGGAAGACCCTAGCGTCTCTTCTCAGCGAGATTACTCTGTGGTCCCTACACGGCGCGGGCAGTGGGTTGTTCACATGGGACCTTGCATCTCTAGTTAGACAGGGATCGGGTACATCGTCGGGGCACACCAAGACCTCTGGGCCGAGGTACATTACACATGCTCCATGAAGGGTTGACATGGGCTGACCTTCTATGGGCAAGGACGGAGGGGTGTGCTTTTCAAAGCATATAATGTACAGGGCCATGGCCTTACGGTTAAAGCGGCCGACCTCAAAGCTGGGGTACCTGGTTTGAGTCTCAGCAACGATGCTCAACATATCGTGATTCGGGTCAAATCCATTATCTCCCAGTGCCTTACAAATTAATGTGTTCTCTTGTGACGGAACTTGTGCTCAGGTAAAGCGCTTTGCTACCCGACGTCTCGGTTAGCTCGTTGAAAAGAAAAAAAAAAAACTTTACTAAGAACGAAAATAATTATTTATTCTTAGTTCAGCCCTGAAGACAGGCAAAGATCCAGTGCCCAGTTACGCTGTGATTGAACACATCATACCAACACAGGTACTTCATTGTATACAATGTCATGTGGCGGAGGGTGCTTTTCCCCCCTGGGGTATCAAACTCTTGTGCTCCGGATGCGCCGGGAAGCCCTCCGATGAACACCGTATCATCTCTTCCAGGGCCTCGTGGTGCTGTCAAGTTGCCCATACTGGTCAGTTTTCTCAGCGATATGGTGGTACCTCTGATTGGAAGGTTGGGAAGGGGTAGTTTTCCTCGAAGAAACATAGGCTGAGGGTCCCGGCTCTGGCACGTTTAACTCTGCATTCTGAAGGATTGAGGTTAGGAAGGCACTCTTGTGCACTCAGCACATGCGGTAGTTGGTAGAGACTTATTCGGGGGGCCCCGTTGGAACAGCTTTGAATGTGAACAGTTCAGCTCTTCCGTGCCCATCTTGGGGAAAGTTACTGACAGTGCAGGGGCATACTCGTCCAATTTCTAAATATGTTTGCATACAATATCGGGGGATGGTGACGTATTTTAACACAGTAACACAGCAACAGCTCACTAACATCACTGGAAATAATAGGTGACTCCACCACTTAGCAGATAGGAGGTTCTGTCTCGATCTAAAAGAATAATTTTATTGATGTTGTAAGTGTGGAACACATGGCCCTAGTGGCGCAGGGTGAAGCTTTACAGGTATGATACCAGGGGTCGGTAAGCGGAGCGCTGTGGGTTGGTAGTGCGACCGTTGGTTAGTTTTGCGCTCTCACTGAAGAATGAAAGAAATTTACATCTGTGCACTTCACTTAACTGGCACACCGGTGCTTGTGACAGCCTGCCACGGGTTGGCGCTGTCTGTCTATTTTAGAAATGACCTCAACAGGCATGGTTTAATTCAATTTACATTAAAATCACTATTGCCTGCTGCCCAAGCCATTCTTTTAGCTTTGAGGGCCTTGGAATAGGCGGACTTGTCACGCTTGCACGGGTCAGGGTTAGTAGTGGTGGTGATAATAGGATGGGCAGCATGGCAGGAGCAAGGTATGGTGCAAAGGAAGTGGCTGCCTGACGGGAGTCAAGGCATATAGTGGCACTAGTGTCAGGTTGTCTGTTGCACTGCCTTGCGGTAAGGTAGCGCAAGCATATGCGGATTCTAGTTTCGCGCAATACTGGGCGTCTATGTAGACGAGCATTGTTTAATGGGTATCCCCTGGAAGGGTGGTAGGCAATATAGTTACCTTCCCCCTTCGCGTAGGCCTACATTACCCCCCGTTTTACTGCTTGTCTCGTATTGAAACTCACGACTGGGGCACCCTGCTGTGACCTGCACGCTTGACTAAGTGACAGTCCACCTGTGCTAGACCGGACAGGGTGGTCCCTGGTGCATGGCACTTTCACTTAATTGTCAACTCCGGCGCTTGTGTCAGCTTGCCACCAGTCAGCGCTGTTTGTCGATTTAGAGATGACCACAGCAGCAGGCAGTAATTTATTGAATATACACTATATTCCGTTGCGCTGCCTAAGCCGTTCCTATAGCCTTGAGGCCCTGGATTAAGCTGAATCGCCACTCTTGCCCAAGTGTCAGAGTTAGTGGGTGACGTTACTTGGTTTTGCGGCTTGGCGGGAGCATTGTGCGGTGTAATTACAGATCGGTATGTCTCCCTCGCCTCCAGAGTTTGATTTTGCTAGCAATAAAGGTCATTTCATATTCATTTAAATGTCTCCCATAGTTGTACTCGGACTAGGAATATGCACCTGCCTGGAGCAGCTTTAAGTGAGACAGTGCAGTTCTTACATGCCCACTGTGAGGAAGGTTACTGACAGTGTAAGTTAAGGGCATGAAGGCTTAAGACCTCTTCTCCAAGTCACTTGGCATTCTGTCGATGATATCGAGCCAATCCTAGGTCACATGACTGAAGATTATGCGAAGACAGGTAAAGATAGCACCTTAGTTGACGTTCCCCCCTTATAGCAAGAGCCTTTGCACCCTCGGAGCTGTTACGGTTGATATGCCCCTTTTCATTCACTTGGCATCCTGTTAATGATTATCGAGTTTCAGACAGAAGGGACAGGTTGTCTTATCGGTTACGTCTCTACAAAGCCACAGATAAGCGGCTTCCAAGGTTTCGTCTGGCTATGGCTGGGTTTTATACACCCTTTACCTGTTTTGCAAGGGGGCATGGTTGATTTCCATTGATAGGTGGGGTTTCTTAGTGTAAGGGTCCCACTTGCGCTTGAGCCTGCTATTCTTGGAAGGCGCTGTGCAGGGGTGGATCCTTCTGCGTTGCCTCGGTGAGTGACTTGCGCAGGGGGTTGGGTCGGTGGTGCCTTTCCTTTGGAGTCGGGATGTTCCGTGTAAACCTCGGTGTCCTGTTTGGCACCTGGATGGCGTGCGCCGTGAGAAGTCTGTTTCGATTATCGCATTGGGCGAAGATTTCGCTGCTTGGCCAACAAGGTCCTTTGGCCACCAGGAGTTATGCATGTGGCCCTTACCAATGTCTTATGGATGTATGTTCTACTGATGACAAATGGTAAAATGGGTTGGCTTTGGCCGGGGCTCGGCAAGTATGGTTTCATCTTTCTCACCTGACACTTGTGCATTATCGGCCTAGAAGTCAAGTATACTTCACAGGGCTCTGCTCACACCAAAGTGGGCCAAGATCACAAAGCACAGGATAAGTGATTGGTGTCAGTCAGATAAGGCGAATCATGAGAAATATGGCAGAGGTAGTGTATATGACATCTCAGACTAGATCAGTGATGTTAGCATGGTTCATCCTTGTCCCAATACAGACAAAAGTTGCGGACAGGTTCTGTTTTGCAAAGAATGGTTAATTTGTCTCCGCATGTGCCTCTTTCGCAGTACAACAAGGTCAATTTTGTCTCCAACCCTGGGATTGTGCACCGTTTTTCCGTTTACATCGGGCTCCCGTTTTCGGTACCTGGCTCACGGCCTGGTGACCTGTCTGGCTGCTGCGGAAGTTGATTAAGGGAATGGTCCCAATTGCGGGTAAGCTCACTACTCATCGTAGGGAGACAATTCATGCTTGTTCCACACAGAAGGTGACAGTCCCACCAGCTCTGAATGGAGGTAGGATCAATATGCTACGCAGTGAAGCCGGAATCTTGGCTTCAGTTACCTCATGCAACTAACAAGCAATGGTACTGACGTGTTGTAGGTGTATTGTGGTTTTGTAGTAGTTACACAGCGGCAATGCCAGAAGCCACTAAATAACAGTCTGCCTTGCCTCCGGTTTCCTGCTCAATGGTTTGAAATTATAATTTTGACTTACTCAGGAAATTTCAACGCAGAGAGAGGCACTTACAAAATGATGACTGCATGGTGCAATTGGCCACGAGGGACTCCATGGGGCACACCTGCGAGTACCATATAGAATCAGGTACCTCGTACATTGGGTGGGCAGTCCCCCGCAAGCCAAGGGCCTGCATCTGGCAGCTCCTGTAGGCATATCCGCCCACGCTTCCACCAGGGCAGCAGGCGGGTGGTGGTAGTTATCAGCTAACCAGTGTGCTGTGGCGCGAAAAGGTTTGGTAAACTCTGCGTTAGTGCCACTTGGCGACAAGGTATTTTCGACCTTTTGGCATCCCAAAATTTAGGAAAGGGCAGGTAATTGCACTCTCCTCTCCCCCCTGGTTCCGCAGACTTGTCTGCCCCCCCCACCCCCTGGGTTAGCCTCCTGCAGGCTAGAACCAGACATTAGACGGGGCATCACATTGATAGTCGAGTGCTGGGGTAGATGTACCAGGTAAGACAGGGTCACCCTGGGGTTGTCCCCAAGTTCCGGGATCATAGTGGGTTGGAGCATTAAGTCTTCAGTCCTGGGGTAGCACCCAGCATCTCCTCACCCCAAGCAAGGCCAGCTAGGATAGATAAGTATCAGCGAGTGGGTACATACACTAGCCAGCAGCGTCATCGTGCCCTGTGGGCATGCGCGCTTCACTAATACACCAAGCTGCAACAAGAAGGGTGCCAAGTGCATAACGAGTAAAGAGGTTTAAGAGGTGTGTCTCTGGCGTCACAGCTGGGTGGAGCCAGTCCCACGTAGAGGTATGCCCGGGGGATATGGTGTTCTCCGTTAGATCCCATGACCTAAGCCACAGTACTTAAACTGGAGTTCAGAAGTGACCACCGTCATGTGAGCGCGAAATCTACTGCGCAGACTCGGATGGCTCTGAAGATCTTCAAGCGACCTCCGATGAGAAACTAAATGTTCCTTGTCAAGGATTGGAACGTGGAGGACTGCCAAGACCCAGACTGGTGTGAATGACTGAGGGGACAATGAACGACCTGTACAAGAAGGTTTACATGTTGTTACTTCGGAGCTTTTGCCTGTGAAACTACGAAAAGAATACAATTGGGAAGATGTCATGCCCGGTCTCATGGGAAACAGGCAAACCTGGGAATATTGAAAAAAATTACAAAATTCAGAGGATTTAGCCAATCAGAACACTTTCTACTCCTAAATTGTTGCACATTGTCCTAAAAGTAAGGAGAAAAAGAGAATATAAGGGGGGAATTTAGAAGAGAGTATTATTCCGTATCATTATCGCTGTTGGTGGCTGTTGGTGTGGAGAGTTGATTTGCTGGATTGTTGGTTTGTTGGCGCGAACACCCGGTCCCTTGGCTAAATTGTGGGGACTACATCGCGCTGAGGGAGATTTCCTGGACTTACCTGGGTTTTTCTTTGATTATAAAATGACAATTCCATCTGAAGGGATTTTGATTTTTGCTGTGGGTTGACGGGTTCTTCTGGAAATGGTCGCCAATATTCAAATTTAGGTAAATATAAATGTTATGTCAATTTATGTTCAAGATCAAAGGTTGGAAATTGCTCAATAGAAATCTGATATGAACTATAATCCTGAATATGCCAACACAGAGTGAATTACTTAGATAAACTAAACATTGATTAATAAGAAATTAGTTTGCGATTCTTTAACAAGGTATTGAAAGTTAACCGAAAGGTTCCAAAGCTTTAAATGTGTTTTAGCTGGTTCTAAATCACCATCAACCAGTCCAACTAATTGGTCCATCGACCAAGTGGTGAAGTGCCTTGATGTTAAAATTAGGATTCTATTGGTGCAGATGTATATAATGTAAGGAATTACTCCCAATAGGTAACAAGGTACCCCCCACATGTCCAGTGCTTCTTTTCCTCCTGTGCGCAGATTCGAGTGAGACGTATGAGTGTTGGTGTTATGGGCCCCACCAATGAATGAATGTATGAATGAGTAATGTGGTGACGAGTCTGTGACATAGGGAGGATATGTAAATTTGCCCTTTTCCGCTGGAACAACCCAAAGAGGATAGAGGTTCCAGTTCAGATCACGGAGTCCAAGAACCCAGCAGGTAAAAGGAGGACAAATTAAGGCTATTAAAATCCAACATGCTAAAAAGGGAGAAGTGGCCGAAAAAACATAGTATGTTCACTTAAGGATCACACTCGAAGACAAAAGAGGTACCAGTCCAGATAACGGATGGCAAACAGTCAGGAGGAGAAAGGGGGATATAAAAAGAGAAAAGCAAGGAAGAAGGGAAAGAACACCAGGTAATAAGGCGTAGGAGAAAACAGACAACAACGAATATAGTAGCCAAAATTCAATAAAGTCACAATATAAAGAATAGGCAGAGTCTGTAGGATGCCCTCTATCGACCAGCAAAGTGAGTCAAAAGAGCCAGTAATACATATAGAAGCAGGAAAATTGGAGCAAGACTCAAAGGAAGCAAAACAACCGGATACTCTACAGGAAAAGATCTGCAATGAACAAAGGAGTCAAGACAGACATATTGATAATGAAATCACGCACACCATAAATACTCAGGTAGAAAAAGAGGAAAGTGTGGGAAGTGCAATTTGCTCTGAAAATAACTTGTGGGAGAATACATCAAAATTGACGTTTGTGCCAGAATATTGCACAAAAGGAAGGCAAGATATATTGAATAGAGGGAACCTTTTAAGGTTGTTCAAAGAAATCCTAGAACTAAAAGGAATACCGTGACAAGATCTTTTTGCCGTGGAATTTAAGCACTCTGCGGAAACCCCGGACATTGAAGAGACTTTGACTACCTGGTCCTCAAAGGAACTAGTGGACAGGATATATGCTAATTTTCGAATTCTGGAGAATCGTACTGACGCCTTACAAACACCCACGATACCCTTACCCCTTCCTAACAAATCAGAAGTACGCACCTGCAAAAAAGAAAATAACATGCTTACACGGCGCCCGATCCACCACGCCACCGGGGCCAACAAATTCAAAAGAGGGCAAGGAAATAGCGAGGCAATCAAACCTTGAACAGTCTACAGATGGCAGTACAGATGGCAGTACATACTGGTCCTGGGTGCCAAAAGTTCTTAGTAACACGCGTACCTAACGAACAGTCAAACTCACTTACGATGGATCAAAGATGGGGGCAGATAGTTCAAGCTAATGAGCAGGATACAATAGAATGCCCGAGGCAGGACCACATGTTGAGAGATAGAAGGCAGAACAGGATAAAGATCTGTTCATGGAACGCCCACGGATTTAAAAATATGGGGCAGGTCCATGAAACTCTGCCCTTCCTCGAACAACAAGACATAATATTATTTCAAGAAACGTGGAACATGAACCCAACAGCAATATCAGGTTACATAGAACATAACATTCTAGCAGAAAAATTTGCAAGATTTGGTCACCCAAGGGAAGGCTTATCAACATATATATTATAAAAACATGGTTGGCAAACAGAAGAGTTAGATGCTGCAAGTTACAAAATTTACCGGAAAGCGAAATTCAAACAAACTAGACTGGCAATTAATACTAGTCCACGTATATGATCACCCTGCAAAAAAAAAATCAGAAGGAAAAATTCACAACATTAATGAATCTGATCAGTGCACTGCAAAAATCACACAAATTCTGCCCATTGATTATTTCAGGAGATTTCAACAGTAACTCAATAAAACAGAACAACAGAAAGAGGCAGGAGGACTGGGGATACCAAATAATAGCGCGAAAGTTAGAAAACTACCGCCTGTCAATCCGGAATGGTAACATTATAGGGGACGGGCCAGCCGTAACAACGTACTCAAATGGAAAAAGTCGATCTACAATAGATTTGACCATCATTAGCAGCAATCTTGTCCCTAGAATAGACTCATTCCAAGTCTGCCCACGCATAGAAAGCGACCACTACCCACACATCACAAACCTAAATATAAACTTGGCCCGGGCGCAAAAAATAAACACACTGGGACAATACGCAGAAAGGTTTAACCTGCGGGAATTGAGATAGCGAGGACTAAATATGACGACCATAATGGACTCTCTTAAAGAATACACGAGTCAAACAGGCCCCTCGATAGAAGGAAATCAAATAAAAACCTGGGAAGACCTGTGTCTCTTCCTTACCCGGAACTTTCAAGCTACCAATAGAAACAGAAAAAGGATAGACATCAGAAAGGATCCATGGTTTAACCTTGGGCTACGAGACAAAAAGAGAAGGATGGCAAAAGAGGCGCAAACCCATGCCATAGTGGACAAAATGGGAAGGAATACAGATAAGGATAAACTAAAGGATCTACAGAAGAATTATAAGAAGATGCTGAGGGAAGCAAAGACAGAATATAAAGAAAAAATCTGGACAAAACTATTGTGGGCAAGCACATTACCAAATAGTAGGGAATTCTGGGGCATCATAAATAACATGACAAAGGGAAAAAAATTACAACAACAAGCGGGAATTGGCGAGAAAATCTGGATACAGCATATACATAATAGGTACAGCAATGCGAGGAATGATAAGCGCGCAACGGCAACAGACCCCTCAAAATCCCCAAAGGATCTAAGACCTGAAGGAGATGAATATACCGGTCAAGCAGTAAGCTGCAACGATTCAAATGACCTGATCGACATAAAGCAATTGAGAGGAATAATAAAAAGATTAAAAACAGAGGGGGCGGCAGGCCCGAATGGACTACCCAATGCACTATTTAAACACACTCCGGTGTTTTGGGCTGACTACCTCGCGCCTTTTTTTAATCAGATGTGCAGACAGAACACCGTCCCCGAATCTTGGAACTGGAACGTTATTCATCCCATATTTAAGCAGGGAGACCACAACAATCCAGAAAACTACAGATTGATATCATTGATGGATGTGGAGGCCAAACTATACGGATCATGCCTACTTCTCCACCTGCAAGATTGGCTGGATGAGACACGCATAATCCCCATGCTCCAAACCGGCTTCAGACCAGGCATGGGCACTTTAACAAACCAGGCCACGTTGGCACTCTTAATCGAAAAAGCAAGAAAATGGAAAACACGGTTGTTTGCATGCTTTGTCGACTTGAAAGCCGCATTCGACTAAGTAAGCAGAATTCGCCTCTGGGAAAAACTAAGAGCATGGGTGCTACCGAGCAAACTACTGGATGCAATAATAGCCCCTCACAGTGACACTTGGGCAAGAGTGAAGCTAGGCGATGGAAGTAGTGCCACCACCAGCATTCACACCCAGCAAGGCCTAAAACAAGGCTGCGTCCAAGCCCGAGCTTATTCAATTCATTTATGGCAGATATCAGTAAACACATGCAAGCAGCCGATTGCCTTCCGCCAAACTTACTAAAAGAGCCAATACCCCTCTTACAGTACGCAGACGATATAGTGGTGCGGAGCCAAAGCACCATCGGGCTACAAAGAGCGATAAACAACCTAGCCACCTATCTGGATGGAGACAGCTTGGAATTAAATAAAGACAAAACCAAGGTTGTACACCTTGTGGACCCTAAAAAAACCAAGTACAAATGGTTTGTAAATGGGACTATAATTGAAAAACAAGCGGCCTATAAATACCTCGGCTTAAAAATGGGGAGAGGCCCCACACACAAGGAACACAAAATGGGCCTAAACGCAAAATCTCAATCGTTAATTTTTGCGTACAGATTATTGAACAAAAAACTGGGGTGCCCGAACCATGCACATCTTTTGTGATGGCTGCACAAATAGTACCAACATTGTCATATGACCTAGTAGTTTGGTGTGGTAAAGAGGTGGAACTGCTAAATGAACTTCAGACGAAGGTTTATAAAGCAGTTTTTAATTTACTGCCCCAGCTCAGATCCGGCTGGAATTCGGCCTTCAAAATCTGAAATTCCAGAGCTTGAGCGGCTTCGTGAAACTATGCCACAAATTCTGTGCATGTGAACAGGGGACATAAAAAATCTATGCTGGAAAGAATTCAAAATCCATATGGATCAGGACATCCCACACTCATGGGGAGCCTATCTGAGAAAATCATTGGCGGAACTTGATATACAAACGACATGGGACAGCCAGATGGACCGGGCAGTTTTTGGCAAATTGGCAAATAAGACGGCCAAGAAGAAGTCCTTCTTAGAAGATAAAAAAACAACCTCGAAACGTAGGCATGGGTGGACTGTGATTAACTCCTACATATCAACATGAGGCCTATTTAGAAACTCATTTTAGTGTGGAGTTAAAAAAGAGTTTCACCAATTACCGTTTGGGCATGCATGATTCAGAAGATCTACAACCGTCCTGGAAAAGCAACCTACAAGCAGCACACTGTCGACTATGCGGTTTTTGTAATGAAACGTTAACTCATCTCTTGTGTGCCTGCCCTCCAGTTAAGGAAATAAGGAGGGGGCTTTTAAAACCGATATTTAACGAATTGAACATTCGCACGTGCAGGCAAGCTGTGATACGTTGGTTGGAAGGTTCCTCTATAATCTTGGCGTGCCGGGGGGTAAAATATCTGGCAAAAGTAATGGAACTTCTAAGGCAAGCCAATTTTGATGACATTGATAAAGTATGAACACGGACGGCAGGGGCTTCAAATATGGCTCTCCTTCACTAGCCCAAGTAGCAAAAGGACTGCGATCCTATTTCACAAGATAACAGGAACAATACAGACAAGCATTGGCATAGTCAATAGGTCTCGCCTTTGGGACCTTAAAAGTATTTAGTTATGCAGCACAATATCCTTACTGCAACAACATTAACTGTTGCATTGCTAAACACTTATAAGGTCCCATAGGCGAGACCTATTGGCTATGCCAATGCTTGTTCTCTTAAGAAAGTGACAAGCTGAGTGTCTTTGTTTCCTCGAGGTGCTTGGCTCCAGCTAGCTCCCAGCCAGGATGAGATCGGAACAAAACGTGTGCTGTTGGCGGTCCTCTAAGTGAGGCATTTGGGTTTGGCTATGCTGGAGCTGAAAATAAGAGCCCTCCTTCGCACCTGGCAGGCTGCTGCTCTGAAAGCTCGCAGTGTGGGCAGCACGGATTGCTTCCTGGCGTTGGAATCAGGACACAGTCAGCACATTTCACTAGGGACAGGCCATGACCTGGATCTGGTACAATAATAGCTGAATTCCCCTCTTTTCTGGCACTCTAGTATTTGGGGGGAAACACGTGGCAATAGATACAGAAACACTCATTACAATAACAATAATGTGGTGAAACTGCGTTCAGAAATGACCACACAGTGCAGTGTCGGGATCTTCAAGTGTGCTCCAATCACACATATAATCGACATTAAAGTAGTGGCAGGTGAGCCCCCACATGCACTTCCTTGCGAGAGAAACGTAGTTGGTTATTACATACACGTTCTTCAATCTCAGTACTAAAATGTTGCTTTTAGTGCGGTACTTAAAATAAACTACATTGTTAAGAGTTAAAACTCAGTTTTACAGAATTCGCTTTCAGGCGAGCTACATCCTGGAGAGAAATGTCAGCGTCTTCAAAAGAAGTTAGAGAAAAGCCAGTCTCGTGGGTTCCTGTGTCAGCTGCCCTGTTGCTTCGGGTCGTTTGCTCAGCGCCTTGAGGCCCATTATTCAGTAAACCCTGCGCTATGTAAACATCGTAACTTATTCCAAGTACTAATGCAATATTTTTCACTGAGGTGACCTTGGATGAACCTCGTTCAGGGCACGAGCCAATCAAACCTTTTGACTTACTGACCTTCACAATCTATGAACATTGAGCGCTCTCCCCAGCAGTGCACTAGTAATAAAGCAGCGTTTAATGGCTGCTGAGATGGGCTGTGCCAGCCATTCATACGCCGCCTTTAATGCCGAACTTATCTTGGAATAAATCTTGTTTCTTTAATATCAAGCATAAATGTGGGGATGACTTAATATATTTTGTTAGCGTCCCTTTGTGCAGCTCATGAATTCCCTGGCACGCATGTGGTTAGCGTAATAGACTCTCAGCAAACAATTCGACAATATTGCAAACAATGCTTAGAGCAAACACTTTTATATAACTTGAAGCAGAACTACTTTCCACGATCAATGAAAGTCAGTATCTGCCTCAGAGTGGAGTGTGTTTTTCAATTTCAGGTTCCAAGTTAATATTTTCCACAATCATGCTGCCACAGTGTGGAGTCAAAGTGTAAGTTATGTTGTTTCAATGGAGATGTGTATGCAGTGTTGCTGGCCCATTCGGCAAACACTGCGAGAGTAAAGTCAGCACCTGAGGCGTTCATGACAGCAAACAAGTCAATAAAAGTAACAAGCATTGGCCGCGCGGCAGTAAAAGTAACGCCGCGCGGCCATAAAAGCGAAAGTCATCGCAATCGCTCTGAAAGCGAAAGTGATCGCGATGACGTGCTAAAGCACGAGTTTTCAAAGGGCTGCTGAAGGCTAGCAGTTCGCGCGTGCACGCTCGCGTGATCGCAAGCGCTAGGCCAGCCAGCAGCACTATGAAAACTCACCTCCAAAATGTCTCTCCGAGCCAGCGCATGCGCTGGGCTCAGCGAGACCTAAAAAACGGCAGCTGACCAAACCTTACAGGACAGTTTGGCATTTTATATGGACATTCTATCTTAAATAATTTAACCTTTGGATAATTTCGGTCACTTGAGCTCCTTGGAAAGTTGTGAATAATGGAACTTTCACAGATTGTTTAACCAGTCAGCCAACATTTTATGATCTTTATTAATGCTATTCAGATTTTAATATTGCCAAGCTCATTGCTGATAAAATTATATTTAATGGAAGAATACGTTTAATACTTTTGTAAAGTGTAAATTGTAACGATTTTAAGTAATCATATACAATAAACTTTTGACTTGACTATCCAGTGGCTGTTTCCACTTATGGTAAAGTACCTCAGAGGATTAAGATGCCTGCTGCAAGGAATATGTTTCTGTGTGCTCAGAAGTTTTCAGGCAACAATAAAATTGTAAAGGTAATTTTGGTGATTAAAGTTCCTGCAGGAGAGAGACATTAGAGTTTTATCTAGTGGCTGTTCCGACTCATGTTAAAGTGACGCAGAGGATTAAGATGCCTGCTGCAAAAAACATGTTCTTGTGTGTCCAGAGATTTTGAGGCAAGAATAAAAATGTAAAGTTAACTTTGTAAATTAATGTTCCTGCAGGAGACAGATCGGAGTTTTATCCAGTGGCTGTTTCCACTCAACCTAAAGTTTCGCAGAGGATTAAGATGCCTGCTGCAAAGAACATGTCCTTGTGTGTTCATACTTTTTCAGGCGACAATAAAAATGTAAAGTTAACCTTGGAAAACAATGTGGCTGCGGAAGAGAGATCGAAGTTCTATCTAGTGGCTGTTTCCACTCATGCTAAAGTAGTGCAGAGGATGAAGATGCCTGCTGCAAAGAACATGTCCTTGTGTGTTCATACTTTTTCAGGCGACAATAAAAATGTAAAGGTAACTTTGGCGATTAAAGTTCCTGCGGGAAAGAGATGGAATTTTTATCTGGTGGCTGTTTCCACTCATGCTGAAGTTTCGCAGAGGATTAAGATGCCTGCTGCAAAGAACATTTCCTTGTGAGTTCAGAGGTTTTCAGGCGACAATAAAAATGTAAAATTAACCTTGGCAAATACTGTGTCTGCGGAAGAGAGATCGGAGTTTTATCTAGTGGTTGTTTCCACTCATGCTAAAGTAGTGCAGAGGATTAAGATGCCTGCTGCAAAGAACATGTCCTTGTGTGTTTATACACTTTCAGGCAACAATAAAAATGTAAAGGGAACTTTAGTGATTAATGTTCCTGCTGGAGAGAGATGGGGCTTTAATTTAGTAGCCGTTTACAGTAATGCTACAGTAGCGCAGAGAATTAAGATGCCTGCTGCAAAGAACATGTCCTTGTGTGTTCAGAGGTTTTCAGGCAACAATAAAAATGTAAAGGTAACTTTGGCGATTAAGGTTCCTGCAGAACGGAAATGGAAGTTTTATCTAGTGACTGTTTCCACTGATGCTAAAGGATCACAGAGGATTCAGATGCCTACTGCAAAGAGCATGTCCTTGTGTATCGAGAGGTTTCCATGCGACAATAAAAAAGTAAAGGTAACCTCAGCAATTAATGTTTCAGCGGGAGAGAGATCGGAAGTTTTATCTAGTGGCTGTTTCCACTCATGCTAAAGTAGCGCAGAGGATTAAGATGCCTGCTGCAAAGAACATGTCCTTGTGTGTTCAGAGGTTTTCAGGCAACAATAAAAATGTAAAGGTAATTTTGGCGATTAATGTTCCTGCAGGAGAGAGATGGGAGTTTTATCTAGTGGCTGTTTCCGCTCATGTTAAAGTTGCGCAGAGGATTAAGGTGCCTGCTGCAAAGAACATGTCCTTGTGTGTCTGTAGGTTTTTAGGCAACAGTAAAAATTTAAATGTAATCTTGGCAAATAATGTGTCTGAGGGAGAGAGATCGGAGTTTCTTCAAGTGGCTGTTTCCACTCATGCTAAAGTAGTGCAGAGGATAAAGATGCCTGCTGCAAAGAACATGTCCTTGTGTGTTCATACGTTTTCAGGCGACAATAAAAATGTAAAGGGACCTTTGGCGATTAATGTTCCTGCTGGAGAGAGATGGGAGTTTAATTTAGTGGCTGTTTCCACTTATGTTAAAGTAGCGCAGAGGATTAAGGTGCCTGCTGCAAAGAACATGTCCTTGTGTGTCTGTAAGTTTTTAGGCAACAATAAAAACTGTAAAGGTAACCTTGGCGATTAATGTTCCTGCTGGAGAGAGATGGGACTTTAATTTAGTGGCTGTTAACAGTAATGCTAAAGTAGCACAGAGGATTAAGATGCCTGCTGCAAAGAACATGTCCTTGTGTGTTCAGAGGTTTTCAGGCAACAATATAAATGTAAAGGTAACTTTGGCGATTAAGGTTCCTGCAGAACGGAAATGGAAGTTTTATCTAGTGACTGTTTCCACTGATGCTAAAGGATCACAGAGGATTCAGATGCCTACTGCAAAGAGCATGTCCTTGTGTATCGAGAGGTTTCCAGGCGATAAAATAAAAATGTAAAGGTAACCTCAGCAATTAATGTTTCTGCGGGAGAGAGATCGGAAGTTTTATCTAGTGGCTGTTTCCACTCATGCTAAAGTAGCGCAGAGGATTAAGATGCCTGCTGCAAAGAACATGTCCTTGTGTTTTCAGAGGTTTTCAGGCAACAATAAAAATGTAAAGGTAACTTTGACGAATAATGTTCCTGCTGGAGAGAGATGGGAGTTTTATGTAGTGGCTGTTTCCACTCATGATAAAGTAGCGCAGAGGATTAAGGTGCCTGCTACAAAGAACCTTGTGTGTCTGTACGTTTTTAGGCAACAATAAAAATGTAAAGGTAACTTTGGCAATTAAAGTTCCTGCGGGAAAGAGA
Source organism: Triturus cristatus (assembly GCF_964204655.1). Taxonomy (NCBI): domain Eukaryota; kingdom Metazoa; phylum Chordata; class Amphibia; order Caudata; family Salamandridae; genus Triturus; species Triturus cristatus. The sequence goes on along the minus strand of NC_140591.1, from coordinate 1,422,696,343 downwards.
TGGAATTTTTATCTGGTGGCTGTTCCCACTCATGCTGAAGTTTCGCAGAGGATTAATATGCCTGCTGCAAAGAACATTTCCTTGTGAGTTCAGAGGTTTTCAGGCGACAATAAAAATGTAAAGGGAACTTTGGCGATTAAAGTTCCTGCGGGAAAGAGATGGAATTTATATCTAGAGCCTGTTTCCACTCATGCTGAAGTAGCGCAGAGGATTAAAATGCCTGCTGCAAAGAACATGTCCTTGCGTGTTCATACGTTTTCAGGCGACAATAAAAATGTAAAGGTAACTTTGGCGATTAAAGTTCCTGCGGGAAAGAGATGGGAGTTTTATCGAGTGGCTGTTTTCACTCATGCTGATGTAGAGCAGAGGATTAAGATACCTGCTGCAAAGAACATTCTCTTGTGTGTTCAGAGGTTTTCAGGCAACAATACAAATGTAAAGGTAACTTTCACAATTAAGGTTTCTGCAGGAGGGAAATGGAAGTTTTATCTAGTGGCTGTTTCCACTCATGCTAAAGTAGAGCAGAGAATTAAGACGCCTGCTGCAAAGAACATGTCCTTGTGTGTTCAGAGGTTTTCAGGCAACAATAAAAATGTAAAGGTAACTTTGGGGATTAATGTTCCTGATGGAGAGAGATGGGAGTTTTATCTAGTGGCTGTTTCCACTCATGTTAAAGTAGCGCAGAGGATTAAGGAGCCTGCTGCAAAGAACATGTTCTTGTGTGTCTGTAAGTTTTTAAGCAACAACAAAAATGTAAAGTGTACTTTAGCTGATTAATGTTTCTGTAGGAGATAGATCGGAGTTTTATCCAGTGGCTGTTTCCACTCAAGCTAAATTCTCGCAGAGGATTAAGATGCCTGCTGCAAAGAAAATTTCCTTCCGTGTTCAGGCGACAATAAAAATGTAAGGTTAACCTTGGCAAATAATGTGTCTGCGGGAGAGAGATCGGAGTTTTTTCTAGTGGCTCTTTCCACTTATGTTAAAGTAGCGCAGAGGATTGAGGTGCCTCCTGCAAAGAACATGTCCTTGTGTGTCTGTAAGTTTTTAGGCAACAATAAAAATGTAAAGGTAACTTTGGCGATTAATGTTCCTGCTGGAGAGAGATGGAAGTATCTAGTGACCGTTTCCACTCATGCTAAAGTAGTGCAGAGGATTAAGATGCTGGCTGCAAAGAACTTGTCCTTGTGTGTTCATACGTTTTCAGGCAACAATAAAAATGTAAAGGGAACTTTAGCGATTAATGTTCCTGCTGGAGAGAGATGGGAGTTTAATTTAGTGCCTGTTTCTACTGATGATAAAGTAGCGCAGAGGATTAAGATGCATGCCTGCTGCAAAGAACATGTCCTTGTGTGTTCGGAGGTTTTCAGGCACCAATAAAAATGTAAAGGTAACTTTGGCGATTAAAGTTCCAGTTGGAGAGAGATTTAAGTTTCATCTAGTGGCTGTTTCCACTCATGCTAAAGTAGCGCAGAGGATTAAGATACCTGCTGGAAAGAACATGTCCTTGTGTGTTCAGAGGTTTTCAGGCCACAATAAAAATGTAAAGCTAAGTTTGGCGATTAATGTTCCTGCTCTAGAGAGATGGAAGTTTTATCTAGTGGCTGTTTCCACTCATGTTAAAATAGCGCAGAGGATTAAAGTGCCTGCTGCAACGAACATGTCCTTGTGTGTCTGTAGGTTTTTAGGCAACAATAAAAATGTAAATGTAATCTTGGCAAATAATGTGTTTGAGGGAGAGAGATCGGAGTTTCTTCTAGTGGCTGTTTCCACTCATGCTAAAGTAGTGCAGAGGATAAAGATGCCTGCTGCAAAGAACATGTCCTTCTGTGTTCATGTGTTTTCAGGCGACAATAAAAATGTAAAGGGAACTTTGGCGATTAATGTTCCTGCTGGAGAGAGATGGGAGTTTAATTCAGTGGCTGTTTCCACTCATGTTAAAGTAGCGCAGAGGATTAAGGTGCCTGCTGCAAAGAACATGTCCTTGTGTGTCTGTAAGTTTTTAGGCAACAATAAAAATGTAAAGGTAAATTTGGCGATTAATGTTCCTGCTGGAGAGAGATGGGAGTTTTATGTAGTGGCTATTTCCACTCATGTTAAAGTAGCGCAGAGGATTAAGATGCCTGCTGCACAGAACATGTTTTGTGTGTCCTGAGATTTTGAGGGAAGAATAAAAATGTAAAGTTAACTTTGTAAATTAATGTTCCTGCAGGAGACAGATCGGAGTTTTATCCAGTGGCTGTTTCCAGTCAAGCTAAACTTTCGCAGAGGATTAAGATGCCAGCTGCAAAGAACATTTCCTTGTGTGTTCAGAGGTTTTCAGGCGACAATAAAAATGTAAAGTTAACCTTTGTACATGATGTGTCTGCAGGATAGAGATCAGAGTTTTTTCTAGCGGCTGCTTCCACTCATGCTAAAGTAGTGCAGAGGATTAAGATGCCTGCAACGAGGGCTGGGAGATTGTGGCTGGGCCTCGCTCCACCAGACGCCACTTACCGCTGGGGTTCTGCTCTGCTCTGCTGCCTCCCACGCCGGCCGGGCCTGGCTCCGCCAAGGCATGTGGGGGGAAACTACAATTCCCATCATCCCGAGCTCCCGTCATTTCCAGCGCGCCAGGAGGCGTATAAATGCTCACCTGGGACTTAGGAGGGTGTGAAGCCTGTAACGAGGGCTGGGAGATTGTGTTCGGGCCTCGCTCCGCCAGACGCCACTTACCGCTGGGGTTCTGCTCTGCTCTGCTGCCTCCCATGCCGGCCGTGCCTGGCTCGCCGAGGCATGTGGGGGGAAACTACAATTCCCATCATCCCGAGCTCCCGTCATTTCCAGCGCGCCAGGAGGCGCATAAAGGCTCACATGGGACTAAGGAGGGTGTGAAACCGGTAATGAGGGCTGGGAGATTGTGGCCGGGCCTCGCTCCGCCAGACGCCACCTACCGCTGGGGTTCTGCTCTTCTCTGCTGCCTCCCATGCCGGCCGGGCCTGGCTCCGCTGAGGTGTGTGGGGAAACTACAATTCCCATCATCCCGAGCTCCCGTCATTTCCAGCACGCCAGGAGGCGCATAAAGGCTCACCTGGATCTTCGTTCCGTGAGGACACGCGCGGGACCGCGCCGGGCTAAGCCCGGGCAAAGGGCGGGCCGTCTGTGGCCGTCCGGGGCTGGCCGAGGCTGGGCTGGGCCCCCCCTCCTGGTTCCTTGGTCCAGGACACACGTTTGCTGACAAGTGGCCCCAACTGGTGACTCGGGATACGGGGCTAAGGAGAAGAAGGACCACTGATTCGAACATTGGGCAACCAGAGAATAACTGTAAGCCACCTCTGGAGGGATTGTGAGGGCCTATGGATATTGTGTTTTAGTTGGCTGGGTCCACTGTCCCAAGTGCGCTAGTGTGTGGGCTAGTCAAGCGCAGGACGATTGAGCATGGCAACTAAAGTAAAAACCCGTACCGCTAAGGCCAAATCAAACATCCCTCTGTCACTGAAGATTGTAGTCCAAGAACCTAAACCCCAGCCCCCCCTAAATTTGCAACCTACTGCAATTGATCGTATGTTGAGGAAAGCACTAGGGGTAGTCTCGGACGAAATAGATCGCACGGAGAGAAGGCTGTCATTAACTCCAGTGATTGCCCCTCCCTCCCTACCTCAGGAAATCGGCACAGAGAACATGGTGACCCCTTATGTTTGAGTTCCGAGCTTTCCACACAGGATATTTCATATGCACTGTTGCCAATTAGCAAAACTCAGATATTTCCCCTGTTAAATAAGAAAGCCTCCGCAAGGAAGAGAAGAAGTGCAACCAAGAAGGCCTTAGGCACTAAGAAAATTCAATCTAGATCAAGTATTCGCTGAGTAGCACAGCCAGCAGCTGAAGTCCTTGAACCCCAAGAGGCCTGCCAGCTAGCACCCCCAAGTTGGATGGCCCGGGTGATTCTAGAGTTACAATCTTCTCTAGAAACCTTTATAGCGAGTCAGATTAAACCGCTAGTCAGCAGGCTGGATAAAATCATAAATGAATTACATAAGAAGGGAAGGGCATTGGGTACTCTCGTAACAAGTGATCCTACAGGTAATAGTCGAAATATAGACACCACTGAGACTACTCAGGCAGATACACTTTTAGCTGGTAATAGTAGAACCCCGTTGATGTCAAGGCATGACCCCCCACCTGCAGATTTAACAATCCACTTTAACAGGGGCCTAGACCCGGCAAGAGGCACATCTACGTTAGGCAGAGGGATCAGTACATCTACAGCACAACTACAAAATAAGAATGTAACAACTACCAAACCACCTGAGACACAACAGATAACCTCTGCCAAGAAACCATTATTACCCAACCCTTTACCGAACATTAATCTCCCACCTGAGGCATGTCCTTACGTAGTGGTATTGGTGAGAGTGCCAGAGTTGAAGCAAGATCAGAAAGAATCTTATCAAGTCAGGGGACGATAGAAAAGGTGGGCGTAGTATTGTAAAAACTACTCCATCACTGAAATCATACTTTAAGATAATGGAGAAGGAGACCTTCCGCAGTTCTATACCCTCCAGCAGCTCTATAAAATGCTCAGTGCCCCCTAAACCATCTTGTCAGGATCATAATTCTTTACAATCTCCACAGAATCCTTCGATGCCTTCGATGCCTCACGCAGAGACCATTCTCCTAGCAAACAAATTCACCCCTCTTTTATCTGAACCAGATATAGAAGTCGGCATGGGTCTGTGTAATACACCAGTGAGTTCAGACACAGGAGGGCACCCAGACGGGGTATTGCAACCTGACGTTCGCGAGGACAACACATGCTATAGCGGTAGTGAGACCGCAGAGGAATCCCCAAATGGAGAACATCCCCGGGAGGATAATCAGTTGAAGAATCTTCTTTTCTCCCTCCGTGAAGACCTATTTGCGAAATTGCTTCCCAGGTTTGAAATCTCCGAAGGGAATCAGAAGACAATCTCAGAGAAATGTACGGCCCTAGAGTCAAAATTAGAAGATATTTGCACTAGAACAGAGGCACTCGAAAATAAAGTTGACAATTTAGCAAAAAGCTCTCAAAAACACTCGGATACCATCTCTGTTCTACAGACGCAGAATCAGGCTCTTCAAGGCGACATTGAAAGATTAGAGATCCACGCCAGAAGGAATAATTTGAAATTTTTGAAGATCCCTGAAGGAATAGAGAATGGTGATGTGAAGTCTCTGATTTGTAAACTATTGAGAGAGGGGGTTCTAAAAGATAGACTAGACATCGATCTGGAAAAGGAGATCCAGCGAGCCCATAGAGATCAATTTAGACAACATCCAGACAGGAAGGCTCCAAGAAAGATCCTGGTTAATTTCCTCTCTTTCTCAATTAAGGAGTTGATTCTAGGGCGAGCTTTGAGAGACACATCATTGCACATCAACTCCGTTGAATATTTAATACGTTCTGATGTGGGCAGCGCTACAGCCCAAAGACAGTGGGAATTGGGCTCTCGGATGTCCGAGTTAAGAAGCCTGGGAGCGCAGGTGATGATGAAGTTCCCCGCTGCCCTAAGAGTGGTATGGAGAAATAAGACGCACAACTTCTCCTCTGTTCAGGAGGTTGATACTTTTATATCTCACATGAAGGAGGTTCAATAGAGACTAACATATTAACAGCGACATATTACAAAACATCAATCTATGACACATGCAGAATGAGTGGTAAAGGAAAAAAAAAATAAGCATAAAATACACTAAATGGAAAAAAAATATATATATAACAAACAGAAAGAAAAAAAAATGTGTGTGTAGATATAAGGGATTACATAATAGTAACAAGGTTATTGGGTCACTGGCTAAGTAAAATTCGTTTAACTGTGAGTGGTGGGCTCTGTATGGAAAACGGGGCCTCTCAAATAGGCGATTTTCATCGCCATGGTAGTTGTGGGGGGGTTCCTCAGGGTGGGTGGTGGGTGGTGGAGGTGGTGGAGGGGGGGGATAGGGTGGGAGGAAAAAATAAATAAAACATTTCCTCATAGAGCCAGCGGTATGAGTTGTAGTAAATTATTCAATATTCCCTTTGTTTATAAGTCAGATCTGGATATCGTCTGGTGTATAGGAAAATCTATTCTCTGGAATGATGAATTCCCTAAATAAAACTAAAATAATCAGTTGGAATGTGAATGGATTGAGAGATGGGAGGAAACTTAATAGAGTCTGTGAATTTTTGAAAAAATCAGGAGCCCATATATGCCTTCTACAAGAGACCCACCTGGAGTTTCAAGAATGCAAGATTGCCTTTGAGAAACAAAGCTGGGTTCAGGATCTCCTGTGCTCTCGTCAAAGTGGAAGTACAAGAGGGGTAGCGATATTAATTCGGGTAAATAGTAAAATTAGAATAGAGAATCATGACATGGATACGTCAGGTAGATGGCTGTCCGCTCAGTTAAAAGTAGATAGTTTTCCCCTAGTATGTGCAGTCTATTATGGCCCAAATCAGGATTGTCCGGAACACCTGGCCAATTTGAAGTCATCTCTCTTCAATTTAAATGCCCCTATTATTTTGGGGGGTGACTTCAACTTGGTTTTTGATAAAAACTTGGATAGGACCTCTAGAGCCACTGTCGCTTCTCTTCCCAAAACAAAATTAGAACTTAAGAACGTAATGAAAGACTTCAATTTACTGGATATTTGGAGGACTAGAAATATTATGGGTAGAGACTATTCTTTTTATAGTCATAGATATAGGCATCATTCCCGGATTGATTTTTTTCTGATAGATCAGATGCTTCTTTCCCAAGTAGTCTCCTCCTCTTACATTCCCGCTCTACTCTCGGATCACTCTTCAGTAGAACTAACTGTCAATTTCGTAAAAGAAGTACAAATGAGAAGGTGGACTCTTGATAGATCACTATTACAAATAGATGAAGTAAAATTACATCTATCCACACAGTTGGAAGAATATTTTAGATTCAACTGTGGTTCAGCGGGTGCCCAGATTGTATGGGAGGCCTTTAAGTCCTTTATGAGGGCAATAATAACTACACTCACGATTAAGAGAAATAGGGATAAAAGGAAAGCTGAAGCAGACTCCCTTATAAAATTTAGGTTGAAAGAACAACAATTTCAACTCGCCTCCCTAATGCAATATCCTAGTGTGGATATATTACTGAACGAGTTAAACTCCTTAAAAGCAGAATATCAGGCTCTCCTCGATAAAGCCATTAAGGAAAGATGGAATGCGAGCAGATTAAGTAATTTCTCTTATGGGGAGAAGTGTGGTCGTTTCTTGGCCTGGAAGGCCAGAACAGATCGAGCCAAGAACCAAATTGGGAGTTTGATTCTACAAGACTCAGGGACCTTGACCTATAACAACCATGAGATATCAAAAGAAGTCCATAATTATATGTCAAAGATGTATGCAGAACAGGGAGATTTCTCTTCAGAGAAGGCTGAAAAGTGGCTTAACCAACTAGTCTTACCACATCTCACAGAAGCAGATAGGGTCTTTTTGAGTTCACCAATCAAGGAGGGTGAAGTTTACAACCAACTAAAGAGCATGGCAAAAGGTAAAGCAGCGGGTCCGGACGGCCTCCCAGTTGAGGCATATCAAATAAATCCAGAATCAATTGTGCCAATCCTTACAATCTTATTCAATAAAATACATCTCTCCGGCGAGGCTGTGCCACAAACATGGTCCGAGGCAACAGTGACTCTAATATTAAAACCTAATAAGGACCCTCTGATGGTTGAATCCTATCGGCCAATCTCGCTGCTGAATACTGACTATAAAATTTTTGCAGGCGTATTGGCAGCGAGATTGGCAAAGGTCATTAAATCAGTGGTCCACAGTGATCAAAGAGGCTTCATGCCGGGTTGGCAGTTGAACGAACTTACATTTCAGGCCATCGTTGCCATAGATGTAGCGACTAATGAAAAGTCTCCCCTAACTATTGTGGCCATTGATGCCGCAAAGGCTTTCGGCCAAGTCAGTTGGTCCTATCTCTGGGAAACATTAGCTGCATTTGGTATGCCATCGAACTTTATAGCCACGATTCGATCCTTATATTCTATTCCCAAAGCCAAAATTTTAGTAAATGGTTTTCTCACTGAGTGGGTACACATATTTCGTGGCACTAGACAGGGATGTCCCCTTTCCCCTCCTTTGTTTAATTTGTATATCGAGCCTTTAGTTATTAAGTTGAGATCTGACTCGACTTTCAAACCTTTTAAGATCGCGAGTTTGGAGTTGAAGTTTGCTCTTTATGCGGACGATCTCTTAATGTTTACATCGAACCCAGAAGAGGCCGTCCCTAGACTCTTTACATGGGCAGAAGACTTTGGGGCAATCTCTGGTTATAAAATAAATAGAGATAAAACCGAGTTTATGCAGTGGAATTCGGTTGAGGAACATCCGGCTGTTAAACCTAAGATGAGATATTTGGGAATATATCTGGCTCAAGATATAAATCAGACAACTAAAATAAATTTTGATAGAGTCTATAAGGAAATCTGTCATCTCCTTCAACGTTGGTCTGGGCTCCCGCTTAACATATTTGGCCTCATAAAAATGACTATTTTACCAAAAATACCTTTTTATTTAACTCTATTCCGTTAACTTTCGACCCAAAAGACATAGCTAAATTGCAGGGAAAAATAGGTTCATTCATTTGGAACTCTAAACTGCCGAGACTATCATGGAAAAAATTGACTAGAAAATTAAAATTTGGGGGCCTTGCCCTTTCAGATTTACTTATCTACTGTCATTCGTTTCAATTAAAAAACTTCAGACGATTGGCAGATAAGGCAGACACTACTGTTTTAGGCTCCCTATTTCAGGCTTTGTTACACAGTCTACCCCAGGGTCAGGAATACTTTCTGTTCAAATTTGGAGATCCCAGGTTTTTAAAAAAAGTCAGATTGAAGATTCTGATAGCTGCCCAAAAAAACTGGGTTTTCTTCAGGAAAAAGTTGGGAATCCCCTATTATGCTCCCCAGGCCCCGATCTGGGACTCACCAGGGACCCCAGAGTGTTTAAAAGATCAGCTAGCTCGCCCTTTGAGGTTGGCCGGTATTACATACTGGGGAGATCTCCTAAAGGATACACAGCTCATTGATTGGGATTCTCTCTATACCTTGACGGAGGGTTCTCTCACCAGGTTCAAATATTATCAACTATCAGGTTGGTGGGCTACTCTCACGCCGGTTTCTTGTACATCTAATCCAAGCTTTGACCTGGTAAACAAGAAAGGGACCTGGAAAAGAGAGTTGGCATTTTGGTATTGGGCTATGATGGGAGCAGAAGAAGTTCCAGAGATCGAACTCCTAAAAATATGGGGTGAACAGGTTGATTTTTTTTTATCATAATAATCTTAAGGAGTTGTGGGAGGATTCCTTTACAATGCTACATATTGTGGTTAAGCCAGCTGCACTTAAAAGGAGCCATATGTTTACCCTGTATAGAGTATATATTTCGCCCAAGAAACTTGTAAGATTCACCAACCTGGAATATCGGTGCCCTCGTTGTAGATTGCTCGCCGCTGATGACATACATATGTTTGTGGATTGTCCCTCTCTGGCGCAATATTGGGCTAGATTAGGCGAATTCATTGCAGCAGTATTAAATGTACAATTTACCATAAATCCAAAGACAATTTTGTTTGGGTTAGTTAACGATTATCAACTATGTGCGACTGATTCTAAACTTATTTTCTATATTATGTTATTAGCGAGGCGAGAAATATGTAGGGCGTGGAAAAACGAGAAGGCACCTATCTTCTCAGATTGCTTGAAACACATTATGTTTACCTGTGAGTCAGATAATGCCTGTGATCCCTCTAGTGAAGCAAAGGTATGGGCACCCTTAATGGCCTGGCGTAACAGATGATGGAAGTATTCCGATGATTTCACCTGGGCACTGTTGGGCTCAATCTCTAACATCATCAATGGGCCTCTCAGTGAGTAAACGTTGGAGTGGACAGAGCAAACAGTAAAATGCCAGAGAGGTTAGACCCCTCTCCCTCTCCCCCCAGGGTCCTAACATCGGAATCGTATCTTTTTTAATGGGGGTTGAGGGGAGGGCGCTTCCTCATTTGGACTGCCCTTCCCGTCTGGTGGTATATGAGGAATAAAAAGAAAACAAAATTTAAAAAAATGAAATAAAAATAAAAAAGAAAGAATCTTATCTTGAACTTAAAAACAAGACAATAGGCTGGCTGAATAAGCACAGACCATTGTCAGGGAACAACTGTGGAGAAATTCTGTTTGTTAGAAGGGTGAACTGGATTGGCAGATCAAAGAAAAATCTGGAGGGCAACTGTGTAATTGTTAACTTTAGGGACATGAGCTCGGTCGAGGACATATTAACAGGTGGGTGGCCACCGTCGGAAAGCACTATAAGATCGTTACCATTAGGTTATTTTTATCCCGTGCAACGTTTTTTGCATGATTCTAGGCAATATCAGGGGAGACTAGAGACGGGATTAACCACATATAGGGATCGAACCGTGTGCACGAATACTTCTATGGCTAATTTTCAGGAAGACCCCTTCTGGGCAAATAGATTTCGACCCCTCATGACCCTAGAAAATAACGATTGACCACGAATTCTAATGCATCAAGTAGTGGTGACAACTGGGGGTGAGGCCACTAAAACAAGTTGCCCTAGTGGGGTTGAGATAGAGAGGTGGGCAACAAAACCTGCAGTTGTGCCACAACCGCAAGCGCACCCCGCACCATCAACATCAGTAAGTCACACCAGGAATTTATTTTTGGAGGCTGAAATTCAACCCAGTCCCCCAGTTATAGGGAGAAAGGAAGTAGTGTTGAGGCCTTCGGAAATTGTAACATCAATACAGAGCCATGGGTTACAAATTGGTCCCTTAAGGACAGAAGCCGGGGGGAGGGTGCAAAGACAGGGAGGTGGCAACCCAAATGAGGCATCGCACGCGAAGGGAGAATTAAAGTTTATTTCTTCGAACATTGCGGGGCTGAACGGGAAAATTTCCAATACCGAATGGAGACAGTATATTGGTGGGTTTCAAATCATCTGTTTACAAGAGACCTGGGCGGTGGATAGTAAGCTCCTCCATATGGCAGGATACAAATGTTTTTTTGTACCAGCCCAAAAAACTAGCTCAGGAAGAGTGCGGGGTGGGTCGGCAATATATGTCGATTTAAATTTGGAAGGAGAATGGAGCAGTGCATCATGGTTTTCACATAACATCCAAGTAATACACTTTAGCAGCCCTGGTCGTAGGTGGACTCTGTACAACCTGTATAATGCGGGGTCCACTGAAGGTATTAACCCTACAATAAAGGAGTTAGAATTCAGACTTTCCCAGGAATTAGATAATAGAAATGGGGCAATAGAATCTGCTACATTATTAATGGGCGATTTGAATTGTCATTTGTGTCCAACCTTGTTCCCCCTCAATGCAGATTGGTCTCAGTGTCCAACCAAGAAAGGTCCTCATTTTGAACACACAGCAGAGAGTATAGCCCTGAGTAATCTCTTGAGAAGTCACGATCTGGTACACACGATTGATCTGGTCTCCCTGGAGCATGATGGGTCACTTACTCCGACTTTCAAGGGGAGAGGATGTCATTCTTACATAGACTACATGATAGTGTCCAGACAGGTAAAAAACTGTATTGGCTCTGTAGGCATTCATTGGAAGGCTTTTAGTGACCATAATCCCCTAACCTTGGATCTAGTAAAGTACTGTCGATCTAGAATGCGCCCCCAGGTGGACTGTGTGATGAAGGTAACTGACCAGGGAAGGCGGATCAGATGGTCTAAAATCGATGGTGTAGCCTTTTACAAAGAATTAATGGCAAAAGGGAAAGTACAGATATACGAGTGTTTAGACCCTTAGATTGAGGGGAGTACCCTGGTTACGGCTTTTGGTTCATTGACCGAAATAATTGACGGTCTTTTAAAAACCAAAGCTCAGCCGAGGAATAATACACAACCAAGATGGTTCGACACTAAGTGTCCTCGTGCCCTGAGAGACTTAAAATCTAGTCTAAAAATCAAACCGAGGGATAACTTGAGAATAGCCCACTGCAGATGGACTTATAAACAGGTCCTGAAACAAAGGAAGACTGCTCTTCAAAATGAAGCATGGGCAGACCTAAGAGAGGCGGGAGAAAGAAGGGACATGAGTCAATTCTGGAGGATAGTTAATAATCCATGTTTCCAGGATAGTCATATCCCAGAGATGGGAACAAACATCCTTCCGGAACAGTGGGCTTCTCATTTTCAGGGTCTGTATAATCATAACCAGGAGGTTGATCAGGAAAGAGGGTGGGAAGAACAACAAGGGCCTATTATTGAGTTCTCCCTAGTTGAAATCACACAAGGGATAGAGGGCCTAGCACGAAACAAAGCTCCAGGCCCTGATGGTACACCACCAGATTTATATTTAAGTAATGTAGACCTCTGGGCCCCCATTCTTACTAGAGTGTTTAATGCTGCTATCCAGTCGGGTCTACCATGTCCATGGTCAACAGCAGTCATTATACCCATTTTTAAGAAGGGTAATAGGGATAACCCGCAATTCTTTAGACCAATTTCCCTAATAGATGTTTCGGCCAAAATCCTGGGCAGGGTAATTTTGCAGCGACTGATGGAATGAACAGAGGACAATCATATAATAACAGACATCCAATATGGCTTTAGAACAGGAAGATCAATGAGCGACCAATGTCTGAATCTTTATATGTTGGTTGCAAAGTACACTAAAGCCAGTAATGAAGCCATGTATCTGGGATTCATGGACTTAGCAGCTGCCTTTGATAATGTCAATAGGAACAAGCTATGGTGTCTGATGAGCGATATGGGTATCGATTTGGGACTGATTAAAATTCTTAGGGAGCTACATCGGGACACAACAGTCAAAGTTCGCTATAATTTGGAGGGAGGGAACACAAAATCGTTCCCCTGTACGAGTGGGGTGAGGCAGGGGTGCATTCTTGCCCCCTTCTTGTTCTCGCTTTACATTAACAACTTAGAACAGGCTCTGCTAAACCTAAAGACAGATTGCCCGAGAATAGGATTGCGCCAAATTTCGGTGCTATTATACGCAGATGATGCGGTTCTGCTCGCCCGTACACCAAGGGGCCTGCAAAGCCTGATAGATGGGTTTGTAAAATTCATGGATACCCTGGGGTTGTCAGTAAATCTGAATAAGTCTTTTGTAATGTTGGCAGGTGCTAAACCATGCAAGAGTTTTGCATATAAAATAGGGAACCATCAACTGGAGATAACTCCCTCTTTTTCCTACCTGGGGCTACTTTTTGATGAGGCACTCAAATTTAGATCCCTAGTGGAGGATCGATGCACAAAATTGATCTCCACAAATGGGGCCATATTAAATTATGGCCGAAGGTTGGGCCGATGGTCCCCAGAACAAGTGATGAACCTTTATGGTTCAATTGGCTGGGCCAAAGCCACGTATGGCTCAGAAGTCTGGGGTTATGTCAACGTAGAGCAACTGCAACTGGTGGAAAACAAATTTATGCGTAGGATCCTGAGGGTCCCCCAGAGTTCCCCAGCTGTAATTGCTCATAAGGAATTAGGGAGACCCTTTCTAGAGGATGAACTCAAGATAAGACCCATCATAGCCTGGCTAAAAATATGGGCTAACCCTGAGGCAGATTTTACAAGACAAATCTTGAGGGATTGCCTGACAAGGGATAAAGGATTACAAATTCCTTGGTTAAATTATGTTAAGACCACCCTGGAGGGCATTGATCAGAGGGATCTCTTCACCGATCCCAGTTCTATTTTATTGTCTGATAAACTGAAAATTAAAACTCTGTTGGCTGCTCAACTCGCCGAAATAAGAATAAAACGGGAGTTGTTAAAGCACACTGTACTCACCTATAGCTATATTAAGAACTCAGAGGGCATGGAGCCATATCTCTATGTAATGTATAATGCCCAGGATAGGTTCTTTATGGCTCATTTTAGGCTCAATCTTTTACCTCACATACTGGCAGAGCCGCCAGGTTTTACACAGTCCATTGAGCAGAAGGGTGCCTGCGGTTGCGACAATTTGTCTCCGCAGGACACCCTTCATTTTGTTCTTCTGTGTCCTTTTTTTAAGTACCCTAGACGAAAGTTCCTGGTTGAGATTTTAAAAAAAAGAGAAGTTTCGTCATGCTAAAATGGATTTATTGTTCTTGCAAAGAGCTCATGACCCATGGTCACTGTGTTGCATTATGAATTTTATTAAGACGGCTGTAAAGTTAAGAAACACTAGAGGGGTGGGTGCTTGAAGGGCCCTGTGTTGAGCATTGTGTTAACCGTTTTTTAGGTCGAGGACCGCCGGTCTGCCGAAGGCAGAACCGGAAGTCGGAGATTTAATGACTTGGAGAAGAGGGGCTTGAACCCGCCCCTCTTCTCCCCTGTTCTCCATTGGCTGGCCTCTTCAATGCTGGCCAGCCATTGGAGAAGAGGTCCCGTCACTCCGATCAGGCCCCGTCCTTTTCGGATCGGGGGCGTGTTTTTTGCAGAAAGTCTAATTATCTCCTCCAACCAATGGCTGGAGGAGATAACAGCAAAACACGCCCCCGAATCCGAAAACGACGCTGCGTTTCTCCGAGGCATTTCTGCTCTGCCTCGGAGAAAGGCGGCGGTGTTCGATGCCTGAGTTTCAAAAAGAGACAACAATATAATCATGCAGTGGCTGAACTCGACAGATTAAGAAATATATCCCAAATTATATATAACAGTCGGTAGACGCATGCCTCTACAGTGTTCTCTTATATTTTGAAACCAGAATTGGTCAAGTTCGTATCCTTTCAAAGTTCCCTTTTCAAACAATCATTATCAACGCCAAGTCTGGCCCTGGCACGGTAGTGCGATTTTTGTTTAGTATTAATAAAATTTGACATTTCAGACAGCAGTTTCAGCTGAGAGGACAAAGAAGGAATGGGCATGGAATCCAAGTACAGAAACTGAAACTTCTCTATCAAGGGGAAACATCACTGCCAAAGTTCAGAGCTTGTGAAAAAGCGACCAGCGAAATCACTTGCTAGTTAATGTTCGGGGGGGGCTAAGCAAAAATTTCGGGGGGGGCTGAATCTTTAAACAGTAGGTAGAGTGGCGCTGATTTCAGGGGTGGGGGGGCTGAATCTAGGCAGAGTGGAGCTGCGGGGGTTCTTAGAAGGGGTGAACCAACAGCGAGGCCTCATTAACATGCAAATGGTCTTTTTAAAGACCTGTGAAGTGCTCGGGCGCGGCTTTGTGTCTGCCCGGGAAGCGGTCTCATCCCGGGCTGCCACACACGACGGGGGGGGGGGCTGAAGCCCTTTGAGTTCAATGGGTGTTGCGCGCCTGATCACAGGTAAATGCGGGAGAGAACGGGGTTGTTGAGCAGGGCCGGGCTGGCTTGCCCGGGCATCGGGCGTTTCCTGTAGCAAAAGTGCTTCACAGTTAACCTCCCCCATGACCCTCCAGCTGGTCCGACATAATTGCCAGGCCTACTTTGGGGTTCCAGTTCG
Organism: Triturus cristatus; assembly: GCF_964204655.1. Lineage (NCBI taxonomy): Eukaryota > Metazoa > Chordata > Amphibia > Caudata > Salamandridae > Triturus > Triturus cristatus. The sequence continues at coordinate 1,422,680,878 of NC_140591.1, read as the reverse complement.
GCCCTGTTGTTGAGTATCCTACCCAGGGCTTTAAGTGGGATAAAAAAAAATGGGTGGGGGTGGGGGGCGGTGTTGCGCGGGGTCTATACGACTTGTATTTTGCTGTCTCTTTTTTCATTGCATCCAGGCATAATGATACAACAAGTAACATGATACCTACAACAAGTTAGGACTATTGGCTTTGTCAATCGTTGTTAGTTGCATAAGATAAATTAGCAGTAACTGTGGCTTGTATATAATATTGAAAAAGCATCCACTTGAAGCCCTAGTGACACCACGACAATGTTACTGCTCCTGAGTTTCAAAAAGAGACAACAATATAATCATGCAGTGGCTGAACTCGACAGATTAAGAAATATATCCCAAATTATATATAACAGTCAGTAGACGCATGCCTCTACAGTGATCTCTTATATTTTGAAACCAGAATTGGTCAAGTTCGTATCCTTTCAAAATTCCCTTTTCAAACACTCATTATCAACGCCAAGTCTGGCCCTGGCACGGTAGTGCAATTTTTGTTTAGTATTAATAAAATTTGACACTTCAGACAGCAGTTTCAGCAAAGAGGACAAAGAAGGAATGGGCATGGAATCCAAATACTAATCATGCATATTAGTCTGGGCCACTGGCATTTTGCGATGCTGCAGCGTTTTCCTCATAATTATGGATTTGCCAAACTTCCCAAATAATGCTCGCATAATAAATCTCGCTTTTGAGAGTGATTAAGCTATTGACATTGTAAATAACAATGCCGTTTCTTTAAATGTTTTAAAAACAAAAACATAATGTCATGAGCAATGCCAATAGCTCTAACTTTAACAATGCCGAGACCGTTGCATTGTAAATGCTTGTATATTTTAACTAATGAAATGCTGGAATTCATAGTAATGTAACTTTTCTTTTTTAAATTTGTTGATATGTGTACTTTTATGATGTTTTTAACTATCGAATAAAGAATTATAAAGAAAGAAAAAGATGCCTGCCGCAAAGAACATGTCCTTGTGTGTTCATATGTTTTTAGGTGACAATAAAAATGTAAAGGTAACTTTGGCGATTAAAGTACCTGTTGGAGAGAGATAGGAGTTTTATATAGAGCCTGTTTCCACTCATGCTGAAGTAGTGTAGAGGATTTAAATGCCTGCTGCAAAGAACATGCCCTTGTGTGTTCAGAGGTTTTCAGGCCACAATAAAAATGTAACAGTAATTTGGCTATTAAAGTTCCTGCGGGAACGAGATGGAAATGTTATCTAGTGGCTGTTTCCACTCATGCTGAAGTAGCGCAGAGGATTAAGATACCTGCTGCAAAGAACATGCTCTTGTGTGTTCAGAGGTTTTCAGGCAACAAAAAAAAGGTAAAGGTAACTTTCGTGATTACGGTTCCTGCAGGACGGGAATGGAAGTTTTATCAAGTGGCTGTTTCCACTGATGCTAAAGGATCAAAGAGGATTCCGATGCTTACTGCAAAGAACATGTCCTTGTGTATCGAGAGGTTCTCAGCCTACAGTAAAAATGTAAAGGTAACCTCGGCAACTTATGTTTCTGTGAGAGAGAGAGATGGGAAGTTTTATCTAGTGGCTGTTTCCACTCATGCTAAAGTAGCGCAGAGGATTAAGATGCCTGCTGCAAATAACATGTCCTTGTGTGTTCAGAGGTTTTCAGGCAACAATAAAAATGTAAAGGTAACTTTGGCGATTAATGTTCCTGCTGGAGAGAGATGGAAGTATCTAGTAGCCGTTTCCACTCATGCTAAAGTAGTGCAGAGGATTAAGATGCCGGCTGCAAAGAACTTGTCCTTGCGTGTTCCTACGTTTTCAGGCAACAATAACAAGCATTTGCAATGCAATAGATCTCGCATTTGTGAGAGTTAGAGCTATTGGCATTGTAAATGACGATGTCTCTTGCTGTTGTGTTTTGGTTTGGAGTGGAGTGAATGTATTTGGTGTGGAGTTCGATTGTGTGGGTTGGATTGGAATTGTTATTAGTGTAATTGTGTGGTGTGAAGAGGATTTATGTAGTGGAATTATGTTCCATGGTGTGCAGTGGAATTATGTGGTTAGTAATTATGTGGTATTAAGTGTACTGGAAATATGTGGACTGGGAATGTGCGTCATGGAATAATTATGTGGAATGGTTTTTGGGTTGTAGTGAGGTATGTAGTGGAGTTTAATTATGTGGTGTGCTGTTGAATTCAGTGGCATGTTGTGGATTTTTGTGGTGCGGATTGGATGTATGTAGCGTGTTGTGTAAGTGTGTTGTTGAGTTGAACTATGTGGTTGTCGTTTTATGTGGTGTGGAATGTATATACGTACAGTTGAATTGTGTGGTGTGGAAGTGTGTGTCGTTGAGTGAAATTATGCGGATTGGAATTATGTGGCATGGTGTGGAGTGCATTTTTGTGGATTGTGTCGCCAAGTTTAAAAATGATGAAACATAATTACAAAGAAAGGTGACCTTTCAATGCGTGAAAATTCACAAAATTAAAACATGATGCTTCCACCAAAAATGTAAGAAACGCTGACATGTTTTGTCTGATTCTTAACACACCAACTAATGCAAACGTAATGCTGTGGCAAAGTGTGAGAGGCTCTTGCTAGTCTCCTGTTCTCTGAGAGTGTTTCAATTTCCTTGAGAGGCCTAGGGAATGTACCAGTTGTGACTCCAGTGATTTGGGGTCAACAAGACATTGCCATATTAGTGGGGAAGACATGAAGGAAGAAGGGTGTAGTGACCAGAGGAAAAACAATAAACAAATGCACTGCAGCAGCTTCAGTGTACAGGTAAGGGAATGGGGCAGCATACAGAGTAGATGCAGGGTGGTGAGGAACAACTGAGGATAGGGAGGGGTACACGGGCACAGAAACACATACCCACACCACTGTCCCAATGTGATAGTAGTGAAGGGTGGGGAAAACTTGGGCACAGGGTGTAACTTTGTTGGATGGTGGCGAACATATTAGGAGTGGCAGAGGGGTCAAAGGCAGACATAAATGTACAACCCATGTCGGTCAACTCAGGGTAGGACAGTCTATATAGAAATTGGTGGGAAGTGGGGGAGGTGCGAGAAGAGGTAGAAAGTCAAAGAGTGGGCTTGTTTTAGCTGAAGGCGAGTTATGTGCTATATTTGGATGCACCAATAGAAAACCTTTCAGCATCCAGTGAGGAGCACTCTTAAATTCATCATGTGATCATTAGTTCAAAATATGGAACAAAGCCCACATTTACATTGATAAACATAATACAGTACACACAATAGCAGCTCTTCATTAACATTTATGAACACTAAAACCTTACAAACTAAAAGCAGAAAATAAATCAGGGCATCCCTACGTGTACATTAATAATGAAAGAGACGCTCGTAGAGGCTAAAATGCAAACAAGTAAAAACATACTGATGCAGATCAGGATGATAAAATTATATCCACTACCACAGATAGAGTAATCTTTACAGTTACACGCACATACATTCATCATACACTAGGGCCCATTTCACTTACATATGCTCCGATACTCTACCAGCAGCAAACCTGTGGAAAGAAAACACCTAAACACCCTGCATCTGCATCTAGGCGATAGGACCAGTTTTAGTGGCTGTCCAACATAATATAAACAATCTATAAACAATAATCAATAATAATTCAATAAATGACAAGGAAAGAAACAACCAACACCATGTTCAAAAGTTATATTGCTTTATCTAAAATTAGTCAGAATGAAATCAGAATAAATCATTTCTCATAGTTACCTATTCTAACTAGTGTCTGAACGGGTTAGGACCAGTCTCTTGAAAAGTCTTTTCAGGATAAAGTCCTCAGCATTGGTCATCTGCAACGCAAGTTCACGCAGCAAGGCGACGAAAGAAAGAGTGGGGAGAGCCCTCCCTAAGCTAACATTTTTATAATGTAAAATACAATGAAAACCCACATAAAATAATTGTATCACTGAGCGAAACGAGAAGGAAGGGATGTAACTCTGCAACATCCTGAAATCTCCGCTCAAGAAAAGTCATAATACGAAAAGAAATCAAGACTTGAAACATTTAAAGTTCTCTTCCTCGGCAAACAAACTTTTGCACAAAGTTCTTTCTGAAACTCCATTGTTCACCAAGGACGAACATTTCTCTTGGAGATCCTCCAAGCTTGCTAATGTCCTCCCGGAAATTTCCTTATAAGGACTGCCGACAATTTCTCTGTTAGCTGAACACCAGCAGGGGTCTCTCTTGATACACCAAAATTTTCTACGCCTGAACCACTGCTCAGCCAGGCTTCAAATTATTCTCGGTTATTTTTCATAAAGGCCTCCATAGGCCACAATAGACCATCTTTAATTAAAGAGACAAAATAAAGATTACTACATCATAATGATTAGACAGTGTTAACCCCACTAATACCCTTATGTGTATGCATTTATCTAGCTTTGCGACATACAGAGCATTAATTCAGACAGCGTTTTGTGCTCAAAATAAATAGCACACAGCAACATTTAAACATGGAAAACTTGCACGTTATGATGAATACAAATACAGCACATACACGCTAACCCATATGTACCCTTCTCTTGTGTTAGAACAAACAGGTTGATTAGTTTAACTCACTTCCACAAGACAAATAATTAGTTATTAATTATTAATTATTATTATTACGCATAGACATGCCAGAGCTTCAAAAAGCCCCAGAATTTTCTAACAGAAAACTCTGCTCCAGCAATCCCCCCTTTGGTGATTTTATCACCAAATAAACCCAAAAAAAAAATTAGTGAAAATTTAGTCCCATTTTAGGAGAAATCAGAAATGTCTTTTCCCCTTACACAACATTAAACACCAGTCTCTCTTTCATCATCTCTCTTAGTCTCTAAATAAACACTTTCCCTTAATTCTTCTAATTCAATTTCTTCTGGTTCTCTTTTTGAATTCTTGAAAATCTTGTTTTTCTTATTTTTCTTTTTATTTTCCAAATTTTTCTCTTTCCCTCTCCTGTTTTTATAACACACACACACCAATCTCAGTATCAACACAGCAACAATTATACAAGACAAAGGAAACAGTACCCTACCTACAATAGTACTACCTATTTTAGTAATAAAATCCTTAACAGCTATCATCTTATTAGCTAATTTAGTCCATATACTCCCAGTTTCAAGTGGTACTAAATCTTCATGCAAATCAGTAATATTTTTGATATAGACCTTCAGGTCTCTGCTTTCATCAGGAATGTAAGTGCAACAATGTTGAACTTTCAAAATTCCACAAACTCCACCCTCCTTGGCCAAAAGAATATCAAGGGCAAGTCGATTTTGCATAGACATGGCACGTACGGCACTCAGCTCCGTATTTACCAAAAGAAATCCTCCTGCGGTATTTGTCGATAAACGATCAACCACTGTGGACAATTTCCGAATTCCATAAGCATTTAAAGAAATTCCCACTGCTGGAATCAAAACCCCAAAAATGTCACCCACAATTTCAGACCAAGTTTCTCTTTTAAAACGTTTTAGTACATTAATATCTTGTACATCACCTATTTTATCTGTATGAAAAATCTTAGGAAAAACTAAACCTACATAACATGTGCCATACCAATGGTCAGGCAACCTGTAATAAGCTTTGTTCCCACACACATAGTACACTCCTGGAAAAATAGTATCTTCTCCACCTCTAAAACCCCAACCAGTCGCAACGAAGTATGTATCATGACACTCACTAGTTCCCACAAAGTACGTATCATATTGGGATTTCCTTCTGGTAATGCATAGTTTACCTTTCTGCGGTGCATCCAAAGCTAAAGTTGGACTAACCCCATTCCTCAACTCCTTTCCCATCTCAATGTCCCAAATTGTCTCACTCACTTCATATTTTCCCGCTTTCTCCTGCATGTTCACTCTCCTTTCTTCTACCATGTCCAGGAAAGCTTTCTCCTCTTCTTTCAAACTGCAAGTTAAATTATTCTTAAAAATGTAATCTAATGTTAGTCCTTTTTCTTCAATAAAAATCTCACCAAAAGTGTTAGCTTCTTTAGCTGGATTCAGCTCTTTGTTCATTGGCAAATGCCCAAAAATACTATCTCTGTTAGACATCTTATAATCTACTTTCCCTAACAAATAAAATACACTACTTAAAATACTGCAAGAAATACCATATGTAGCTGGTAAATGGTGATAAGTAACACCTTCTGAAACAGATGCAGGTAATTGCATGCAAACATAGCAATCCCTCACTTCCATTGTTTTCACATATTCATATAACAGTTTTGAAAAAACATTACTAGAAAAATTGTTAATTGACCTATCTTTGTGTATGTAACTACCACTCCCAATAGGAACTACCTTTTGTGAATTCTTTTCTATGTTAGTCATGTTCTCGTCCACCCCAAATTCAACCTTAAAAGTAACTAATAAAACTAAAACACCCCATAGAAGCATTAATATTCCAGTACAACAGAAACACATCCTGCACCACCTTTTCAGGAAGGCACATCTATTTGGGTTATTCTCTGTGTTAGCCATTCTGCTTTAGCTTCTACTCCACTACAGTGATTAGAACTTTTCAAATCTCCAACGTCTTGTTCCAAACTCTTCAGCTTTCCAAAGATCTTTCTGTTCACTTAGTCCAAGTGAATCCTTCTTTCACTCAGTTTGGATGCTCATCATCTTTCACTCCAGTTTCTTCAACATCAAATTGTATCAGATCTCCAACACTTGATTCTTCAGTATCTGATTCTTCTCTGATGTCAGTCAAGAATACTTTCAGGATTTCACCAGTTTCTTCCTCAACCACTTTTCTCAAGATCACTTCCGGATTATCTCGAGTCACTGTTTCTTCTTCTCCTCCTTCAGACAGTGTCACATAAGACCATTCCGGTGATCTGTACTTTTGGTTGGGTCTTTTAACTCTTTTTATTTCCACTGGTTCTTCTGTACTTTTTGATCCTCCTTCTTCAGCCTTTGAAGTTTGACTGGACACTTCATTCACTTGTTCAGCTTCCGATGTATTTGCTCTTATTATCCTGTATCTCAGTCTTTTCACTCTGTTGTTAGGCCAACGATCTCCTTTCACAACCTTTTTCGGCTTCACTTCTTTGACACTTTTCTTTCCAATCAAAGTTCTCTTTCTCAGAACTCGACCTTCCGTTTGTTCATTCTCATCATCTGATTCTATTTCAATTGCCTTTTGCTTTCGTTTCTTAGCAGTTTTCTTTTCTTGCACAGATTCTTGCACCACTGTTTGAGACTTCCCTATTTCTGTCCCTCCTCGGGTCTCCGACACGCAATCTTCTTGCTGTCTATTTGTCCCTTTACCTAGCTCCTCATCAATGTTCCCTACACCTCCTCGGGGGTCTTCCGCAAACTGTCCCTCTCTATCTTCTTCTGACCCTGTTTCTTCAAGAATAATCTCAAGTGGTTCTTCAATCTCTTCCTCCTCTTCTGATTCAGGAGTAGTTTCTATGTGCTTTCTCTTTTCTTTTCTTTTTCCTCCACTGCTACTCGAAACTTCAGGCTCTTTCACAGAATCAGAATCTGGTCTTCCTTCTGATACTCGCAGTGAATCTCTTGAAGCTCTCTCTGCTTCTTTTCTCACTGATTCTGTATCTTCAGGATCTTCACCATCACTGGAATCTGACTCTTCATAATACTCCTCACCAGTCCCCTCTCTCGGACTTGGAATCCTCAGAGTATGACTTGCATGTATCCAGTGTCTCACTCCAGCACACTTTACAGCAGTCGTTGTAGTCAGAATAACTTGTCTTGGTCTTCCCCACCTTGGAACCAAGCAATTTCTTCTTCTGTGCACCTTAATCCTCACCCAGTCTCCTGGACTTAGATCATGGGCTTGCTTCTTCTCATGTGTGGTAGCTTCTTCTCCAATCTGGTGAAACACAGAATGAACTGCGTCAGCCAGGCCTTTACAGTAATCCAAAATCATGTCATCAGTTATTGCCATCAATTTATTCACAGGCACAAATGCATGGCGCATAGCACGTCCCATAATTATTTCGTGTGGACTCAAACCTGTAGTTCTGTCTGGAGTAGATCTCATAGTCATCAAGACTAGAGGAAGAACATCTGGCCATTTCATTCCAGTGGCTAAACACATCTTTCCAATTCTGTTTTTGATCGTGCCATTAATCTGCTCAACCACACCAGAAGCCTCTGGTCGGTATGCACAATGTAGCTTCTGTTGTATTTTTAATGCTTCACAAATTAAACTAATTAGTTCATTTTGAAAGTGCCTACCTCTGTCAGATTCAACTGTGACTGGAAACCCGAACCTAGGAATCAACTCCCTCAACAGTAATTTTGCCACTGTTAATCCATCATTCCTTCTTGTCGGGTAGGCCTCCACCCACCTTGAAAACAAACAGACTACCACTAGGACATACCTTAGTCTGTTCACCTGGGGCATTTCAATGAAATCAATTTGCATTCTTGTGAAAGGACCTCCTTCTCTGCCAATTGTCCCTAGACTCACCACTGTCTTTTTCCCAGTGTTAAATTGCTGACAAATTAAACATCTCTGACAAATGCTTTCCGCAATTGCTCTAAACTTTGCATTATACCAGACTTGTTTAAAGGACCTAATCATCGCGTCCCTCCCCAAATGTCCCTGGCCATGATACATCCTTGCCATTGACGACAAAATTGAGTTTGGCATCACTGGTCTGCCATCTCTGTAGACCCAAACATGGTCTGTTTCTCTTGGAGCACAACCTGCTTTAACCCAATCCTGTTTTTCCTCTTCTCCTGCCTCATCTTGTAACTGTTTCACTTCATCCCATGTTTCTAAGACATTAGTAAACATCACAGAAAGAAAAGACATTTCCTCCATCCTGTCCCTGTTAATTGATTGATTCGTCTTGGCGCAATACTGCGCCACATCGTTAGCGTATCTGTTGCCAACAGTGATAAAATCCTCTCCTGCAACATGTGCTGCACATTTTACAACTGCTAACTCCTTAGGCAGCTGTATCGCCTCAAGCAATTTCCCAATCAGCTCAGCATTCTTTATCGGAGTTCCACCCGATGTCAAGAAACCTCTCTGTAGCCACAATTGGCCAAAATCATGCACCACTCCAAACCCATACTGACTATCAGTCAACACAGTTGTTCTCAAATCTTTCCCAATCTCACAAGCTCTTGTCAATGCCACCAATTCAGCAACTTGTGCAGATTTCACTCCTTTCAACGGTGATGCTTCCATAACCTCTGAAACCTTGCACACTGCATATGCTGCACATAGCACACCATTATCATTTCTCAGGCATGATCCATCCACAAACAGCACATGATCATTCTCAGGCAAAGGAACATCCTTAATGTCTGGTCTTGGTTTCGTACAGTATTCCAGCACATCCAAACAATCATGATCATTTTCCATTCTTATTCCCACATTCTCAATGTCTGGCAAAAGTGTTGCTGGATTCACATTTGTACATCTTTCAAGAGTCACATTCGATGCTCCCAGAATCACTTTCTCATACTTAGTCAGCCTACTGTTTGACATATGCTGAGTTCTGCTTCTTGTCAAAAGAATTGCCACATTGTGAGGTACGAATACCCTTACAGGATATCCCATTATGATCCCCTCACTTTGCTCCAGGCTTCTGCATGTTGCAGCCACAGATTTTAGACAACCTGGTAAACCCACAGCTACAGGGTCAAGTGTCGACGAAAAATATGCAATAGGCCTTCTCAATTGCCCATGTTTCTGGATTAACACTGAAAGTGCACATCCATTTCTCTCACTGCAGTACAGTTCAAACTCTTTTTCATAGTCTGGCATACCCAGAGCTGGAGCTTCACACATTTTTGTTTTAAGCTCTTCAAATGCTGCCAATTGTTCTGCATCTAGATCCAATGGATCTGTCATGTCACATTTTGTCAATTTAATCAATGGCTTTGCTATCAGGGAAAAATTAATTATCCACTGACGACAATATCCCACCATACCCAGGAACATTCTCACTTCTCTCTGAGTTTTTGGAGCTTTCATTTCTCTGATTATTTTGATCCTGTCAGTAGTCACTTTTCTCAGACCTTTCTCAATATTATGTCCAAGATAATGCACCTCTTTTTTACAAAACTGCAATTTGGCTGGGGATACCTTCAACCCTCCATCTGCCAGATGATTCAGTAAAGCTATAGTATCCACTTCACAAGCTTCACGTGTCTTTGATGCCACAAGCAGGTCATCAATGTATTGCACTAGCACTGAGCTTTCAGGCATGATCAGACTTTCCAACGATCTTTTCAATAACTGATTGAATATCGAAGGACTCTCCGTATACCCCTGTGGGATACGACACCATGCTAAAATACGCTGGCCAAACCTAAATGCAAAAATCGGCTGGCTATCATGATGCAATGGAATTGAAAAGAATGCATGACACAAATCAATCACTGTGTACCACTCAGCATCATGTGGAATTTGATACAGAATCACTGATGGATTTGGCACGATGGGACAACATGCTACCACAATCTGATTAACCTTTCTCAGGTCCTGTACTATCCTGAACTTACCATTAGGCTTTTTCAGTCCCATTATCGGTGAATTACACGGACTACTCAATAGTTCTCTCAGGACTCCTTGCTGAATCATTTTTTCAATTATAGGAGTTATCCCTTCAATTATTTCTGGTGTCATTTTGTACTGAGGAATGTTAGGATATGCAATTCCCTCTTTCACTGCAATTTTTACTGGATCTACATTATTCATCAATCCTACATCCTCTCCTGTAAAATCCCAAACTACTCTTTTCACTGTGTCTCTCAGCACTTGAGGTAAATCCTCCGGATTGAACACTGGAAATGTACCAATTAACTCACTTTCCCTAGTTTCTAAAGTCATTCGATAAAAAGCATCATCATCTGGTGTCTCAAAAGCTATTCCATCTGGTGTACAGAAAATCGTGCAGTTCATTTTGCACAATAAGTCCCTACCTAACAGGTTCACTGGACTCGTATCACAGACTATAAATCTGTGCATGTCTGAAAATTTCCCTATCTGCACTTTCACTGGTTCAGTAAGACGTGTTCTGATCTGTGTATTGGCTACACCAACTACTTGGATTGCTTCATCCGAGAGAGGAAGATTTCTAACATCTGTTGACCTGACAGTTGATCTCGTCGCACCTGTGTCTACTAAAAAAGTAACACCCTCTTCATTTATTTTCGCATCCACAAATGGTCCTGCCTGGTCTATTTCTAGAGTTGCACCAAGTATGCACTCTTCTTCCTCTCCTCGGCACCGTCAGTAATCACCTTCAGACTCACTCCCTTCACTCTTTAACAAGTACTGCTGTACCTTGTTAGTACGTCTTTGTTTGTTTACCTGTTCATCATTGAAGAATCCCGAATCCTGACTGTACTTTTGTACCCCTCTATTCTGCGGTAAAGGTGGTTTTGGCTCTTGACTCTGCTGCTGTTTCACAACTTTCTGCTGTTGTTGTTGTTGCTGCTGATTATTCCCTTCATTCTGCACCTGTTGATTCAATAATTTACCCTCATTTAATAGTGGATTAGGACATTCTGATCTCCAGAGTCCCAGTTGGCCACATTTGTGACATGGGAACTTTTTCTTTGCTTCCTCAAGACTTCCCCTTCCCTTTCCTGTAAATCTCGGTCTATTCCCTATATTATTTCCTGGATTATTTGCCTGTTCCACCAACTGTGCTTCTTGTCTCTCTGCAACTTTCACCTGTGCCCACATTGCTTTTTCCTTCAGCTTTCTTTGCTTCGCTTCAATTTCATCACTGAAATATTTTGCATGTCTCAGAATCTCATCCACTTTCTTACTCTGCCAATCCACTGTGTTTTCACGAATTCTCTCACCTATTTCAGGTCTAAGACCATATACAAATCTGTACACAAAATGGCTCAGATCTTTGTCACCCAGGTGCTCATCACCACTGAATTGTTTAAAAGCCAGTATCAGCCTTTCGTAAAAAGCATGAACTGATTCCTTTGGTTCCTGTTGTGTACGATCTATCTTAACCCAGTCTGTCTCTTTTGGGGGAACTTTACTCTTCAGGTATACCATCACCTGATCATATTTCCTCATCACTTCTGGATCTGGTGCCCCTGTTCTCGGATCTCTTGGATATTCCTCACTAGGCCAACTCACAACTATTTTACACTCAGTCCACAAGTCTCCTGGAACAATTATGTCAAACAAACTATTCAGGTCAACCCACAGCACTTTTGACAATTTCACAAACCTGTCTACCTGCCTATACCACTCGACGGGCTTTTCTCTCAATCGAGGGAAATCATTCGTAAATGATAAAATATCCTGTCTGGTCCATGGAACATGTACATATCCTCCTCCAGGTATTTCTCTCATGGGAAACTGTTCCACTGGTTTCTCTTTTTCTCTCACTGGAAATGCTGAATAAGTTGTTCTATCTTCACATTCCTCTCTCTTTTTATACCACCTATCCTTCCACTTTTCTACATCACCCCATCTACGCAATAATGCCACCATCTCTTTAATTTGTCCTGTTCTTCCAGAATTATTCAAATTTTCTATATCTTTCTCTGTGAAATCCATCCTGTACGTTTTCTGTAAAGCCTTTACTTTGTCAATGTCAACTCCCTGCTCATTTGCTATCGCTCTCAGTCTATCATGTGTATTCCTCGCTCTCCATGTAATGTTCTTACACATAAATAATAATTCACCATCATTGTGACTTTTCAAAATTTCTGTCGGGATTGTTCCTGTCACAAGCTCTTCTAATTCTACACGTAATTTACTCACATCAACAATTTGTGGATCTTTGTCCTTTTTCTGAAGAACTTTCATCCATTCGTTTAAATCTTTCACCGTTATTTCTGTTGTCTGTCTCACTGGAACCCCTTTTCTTTGTGGTTCTAAAATTGGCATTCCTGAACTACTGGAATCACTGACTTCCATTAATTCGCTATCTGTGTCATGTCTTATTTGTCTCAGGTCATTTTTCCCTGTTCTTTTACCTGAATCTCCTGAAGGACCAGCTGTATTACCTGGAAAATATGGAATCACCAGGCCATTTTCACCTGCTTTTTGTCCGTCAATCATAGGAATTATCGGACCTATAGTAACTGGTACTGTCACAGCTTCCATGTTCATCGTTAACTCTCTAATCTTTTCAGTCAGTTCTGTTGTTGTCTTTGCTAATTGTCTGGCATTTCTGGCATTTTCCTCTCTTAAGGAATCACTATTTCTTGATTCAGGTGTCATTTTTCCTTTCTCAACTGTATCTCTTATTGGAGAAACAACTGGTGTACTGTCTTCTGATTCTGATCTATATGGAGGTGGTCTCTTGTACATCATGTCATTTAAAATTTCATCTTCATACTCTCCATACCTCCTCCTTTCTGTCTCAGAAACTCTTTCTTCTGCAGGAGCAGAAGCTTCAACTGTTCTCATTGGGTATAATCCCTCTGTCATACAAGCTTCCCGCCATCTTTTCATTCTTTCCTGATGTGACTCACTATCATGTCTCCTCCCAAACATGTACCTGTGGTACCCTCTAGACCTTTGCTTCTCTCTCTGTCATGAACCTCTTCTTCCCATTCCACTAAAGCCTCAAACTGTGTAGGTCTCGGCTTCGGGTCTAAACACAGCATCTTTTCCCGTAAATTTCTCAACACAGCCATATTAAATGAACCATGTTCCGGGAATGCTAGAACACCATCTTCTTTAGTATACCTTACCCAATTCTGTAACCATACACAGGTATGTAATCCATATTTTGCAACCATGAAGGATGCAGGTGTTTTCGGTGGAGGCAGTAACTCACCCTCTCTTGTCTTAACCTCTTTATCCTTACTAAACCATTTCTTAACTTTTCCAAAGAATGTCTTTTTCTTTTTCTCTTCTTGATAATACATTTTAGCTAATTCTTATTAAAACTCTCTACTTTTAAAGATTTACAAACTTAATTCTCGTTAACGCACCAGTCCTAGAACGTCTACGTCACTAAACAGTTCTACCAATCCTTGCGCGACTCACACTAACGCACCAATCCTAGCGCGAACCCTTCTCTAAGTCACTATCCAATCAGTGCGCGAACCTCCTGACGTCAGCAGCCGCTGCAGTCCCTGTCTCCTGTCTCTGTCACTCGTCTACCCCTCCTTTACAAAAACTCTCAGTAGACTTCGTGTGTCAAAATTTTACAAAATCTGTTAGTCACTACATTTAAACATTTCCATTGTCTGCTTCGCTAACCACAGAATAGTAAAAGAATCTATTTCTCAAGAGACAACAAATTTACATACATCTCATAACTGTTTCCTCTAGGACGTATCCAAAAGAGTTTTACAATCAATAAATGTATATGCATTCACGCACAATCATACGAGAGAAAAATAGTACATACACACAGAATCCTGCTTCTTGAGAACAGCGCACAATCTGCCTCTACACAGAATTATATCTCACAATAACCAAGCAGCTTACTTCTGCCCAGTTCTGCAAACAAGCTCAGAGAATACCTATTACTCCTCCCGCAGTAAGCTTTAACGGCAATCCTTACGGATCCCTGGGACTTAAGACCAGAGTTTCACAGGAAACCTTCACTACGATACACACTCCTTATATACCAGAAAATTTCTAATAGTAACATACAATGTCACTGATTCCGAACCCAGACAATGAATAAACGCGCAACTTCTATTGTCACACGTAATTCCTTACAATTCCGTCTTTCCCGAGAGCAGCATATACACCTTTCTCTGCTCTACTACGGAACTGCTTCCAGCTTCCAAGTTCCAGAAGCACTACATTTAACTCAACAAGACGACTCCAACATTTAGTATTAGTACATATACCAAAACATCAAAATAAATCAATAATCAATAAGCTAGTTTACAAGCAATCTTATCTTATCTTATCAGATCAAGACAACCATCTAAAACCATCCTCTGCTACCAGAGAATCTGATGCAGATCAGGATGATAAAATTATATCCACTACCACAGATAGAGTAATCTTTACAGTTACACGCACATACATTCATCATACACTAGGGCCCATTTCACTTACATATGCTCCGATACTCTACCAGCAGCAAACCTGTGGAAAGAAAACACCTAAACACCCTGCATCTGCATCTAGGCGATAGGACCAGTTTTAGTGGCTGTCCAACATAATATAAACAATCTATAAACAATAATCAATAATAATTCAATAAATGACAAGGAAAGAAACAACCAACACCATGTTCAAAAGTTATATTGCTTTATCTAAAATTAGTCAGAATGAAATCAGAATAAATCATTTCTCATAGTTACCTATTCTAACTAGTGTCTGAACGGGTTAGGACCAGTCTCTTGAAAAGTCTTTTCAGGATAAAGTCCTCAGCATTGGTCATCTGCAACGCAAGTTCACGCAGCAAGGCGACGAAAGAAAGAGTGGGGAGAGCCCTCCCTAAGCTAACATTTTTATAATGTAAAATACAATGAAAACCCACATAAAATAATTGTATCACTGAGCGAAACGAGAAGGAAGGGATGTAACTCTGCAACATCCTGAAATCTCCGCTCAAGAAAAGTCATAATACGAAAAGAAATCAAGACTTGAAACATTTAAAGTTCTCTTCCTCGGCAAACAAACTTTTGCACAAAGTTCTTTCTGAAACTCCATTGTTCACCAAGGACGAACATTTCTTTTGGAGATCCTCCAAGCTTGCTAATGTCCTCCCGGAAATTTCCTTATAAGGACTGCCGACAATTTCTCTGTTAGCTGAACACCAGCAGGGGTCTCTCTTGATACACCAAAATTTTCTACGCCTGAACCACTGCTCAGCCAGGCTTCAAATTATTCTCGGTTATTTTTCATAAAGGCCTCCATAGGCCACAATAGACCATCTTTAATTAAAGAGACAAAATAAAGATTACTACATCATAATGATTAGACAGTGTTAACCCCACTAATACCCTTATGTGTATGCATTTATCTAGCTTTGCGACATACAGAGCATTAATTCAGACAGCGTTTTGTGCTCAAAATAAATAGCACACAGCAACATTTAAACATGGAAAACTTGCACGTTATGATGAATACAAATACAGCACATACACGCTAACCCATATGTACCCTTCTCTTGTGTTAGAACAAACAGGTTGATTAGTTTAACTCACTTCCACAAGACAAATAATTAGTTATTAATTATTAATTATTATTATTACGCATAGACATGCCAGAGCTTCAAAAAGCCCCAGAATTTTCTAACAGAAAACTCTGCTCCAGCAATACCAAGAGTTCTCACAGCAGTTTTTAAAGGGAACACTTCTGAAGTTTGGTAAAAATATTCCGCTGGACAGCTCTCCTCCAGCTGTGTCTGAGCTGAGCTCTGTTTACCACACAGGTGACTTCTAAGGATCTTCTGCATTGAAGTTTAAAGGCTCCCTCACAAAAGGGCTTTGTTTGAAACAGTAGCAGAAGCAAAGTCATTGCTCGCATCAAAAAGAACTAGAATTCCACTGCCCAGCAGCAGCTGTACATTTGGACTGTACTGCAGTGCACATGGAGTTTCATATGTTATGTTATGTTAAGTGAGATTTATTGAGCGCACTGACACCAAAGGTTTCCTGGCGCTAAAAGACAGAGGGGAGTCAGGGGGACAGGAGCGGTAGGGACGAGCAGGGTAGAGGGAAGAGGAAGGTTTTGAGCAGTTTTCTGAAGTGAAGAAGAGAGCTACTAGATTTAATGGGGAGGGGAAGAAGGTTCCAGAATTTTTGGGGGGGTGGTAGGCAAACCGGCGGCCGCAAAATTTGTTGGTTTTGATTTTAGGGGCAGCGAGCAGGTTAAAGAGGGCTGAGCGAAGATTGCGCGTAGGGCGGTGAGGGTTGATGAGTCGTCAAAAAAGCAGGACTGGGGCAGTGAAGGGATTTGAACGTGAGGCAGCCCAGCTTGAAGGCCGCCCTTTGTTCTATTGGTAGCCAGTGCAGTTTGTATAGCAGGGGTTTGGCCGACTGCCATTTGGGGGTGTTATGGATGAGACGGGCTGCTTGATTCTGTACGACCTGAAGACGATGCAGCAGGGATTTCGGGAGACCATAGTACAGGGAGTTAGAGAAGTCCAAGCGGGATAGTACCAGGGAGATGACTACCTGGATCAAAGCCGCTAGTGGTAGTAGATGGCTGACTTTGTGGATTTTATGAAGCTGGAACATGCATGAAGAGATCACAGTGCCCACATGAGGTCTGAGGGAAAGTTCAGTGTCAATGGTCACCCCTAAGCTTTTTACTGATTTCATAGGGACCGGGGGAGGGCCAAAGTTATTAGGCCAGAACTGTGGACCCCAATGGGAGAGGCTGGAACCAGGGAGGAGAAGCTCAGTTTTGCCGGGATTTAGTTTTAACTGATTGTGGTCCATCCACTCCTGGATGTGTATCATGGTGGAATGGAAGTTATTTACAGCGTCTGGAGAATCGAGTGGAAAGATGATATGCAAGTCATCGGCGTAATTATACACTGTGACGTCCCAGCTACGGAGCGAACGGATTAGGGGACGGAGGTAGAGGTTGAACAGCAAGGGTCACAAGGCGGAGCCCTGAGGGACCCCACAGATAGTAGGGGTTTTAGGCGCAGTGTAAGGACCCAAGCGGACGGCTTGTGTTCTGCCGATTAGGAAGGACTGAGTCCAATTGAGGGCCGGACCCTGGATGCCTGCCTGCTCGACACGGTGAAGAAGGATGTTATGATCAACCGTGTCGAACGCGGCGGACAGATCCAGGAGTACGAGGGCCTGGTGGGTCCCTGTGTCAGCGTTCCACCTCAGTGTGTCCAGAACTGCTAAGATAACAGCCTCGGTGGAGTGGGCTGGCCTGAAGCCGGCTTGATTGGGCTCCAGGTAACCGGAGGTCTCAATGAAGTTGGAGAAGCACCGGGTAACGTGGGCCTCGAGTAGTTTGGAAAAGTAAGGTAGAAGCGATATAGGGCGGTAGTTGGAATGTTCCGCCGGGTCCAGACCAGGTTTCTTCAAGAGCGGCACCAGAATGGCCTCTTTGAAGGAACTGGGGACGCTACCGGTGCTGAGGGAGGCATTCAATAGGGGTAAAATGCAGTCAGGTAGTTTGAGACAGATGTCCCGCAGGATCGAAGGGGGGCAGCAGTCGTTGGGAGAGCCTGATTTTACCCAGATTGCAAGATCGGCTAGGGAATTGGAGTTGAGGATGGGAAGGTGAGTGAGAGTAGATGAATTGTTCGACGGGAAGACTGGGGAAAGTATCGGAGGGAGGGGGGAATGGAGTCCTTGATTTTATTGATTTTCTCGACAAAGAAAAGATTGAGGGCATTACAGGTCTCTTGAGTAGGGATCTGACCCGGGAGAGTTCTATCATCTGAGGTGAGTTAATTCATGATTTTGAAGACCTCCTTTGATTTATTCTTCGCAGAGAGGATTCTGGTAGAAAATGTTCCGATTTGGCTGAAGATATTGCGTGTTTGTAATCTCTGCGGGCTGTAGTGTAGAGTAATCTGTCTGGCTCCGAGTAGTTGCGTCTCCAAGTCCGTTCCAGTTGGCGCACCCTCAGTTTGTGCTTCTTAAGTTCGCCCGAGAACCATCTGTGAGAGTTGTGATGTCTGGTACGGGGGAACTTGGTAAAAGGGGCAAATTGGTCGCTAGCCGACATTAGCCAAGTACCGATATCACTTTCCAACGTGTCAATCTTGGCGGAGGTGTTAAAGGCTGGGCGGGTATTGGCTAAGGTCGTAAAAAAGCCTTGGGAGTCATAGGAATTCCATTTGCGAGAGAGACCACCAGCCAGCAAAGGGGTGGGAGTCCAGCCAGTGACAGTGGAGTCGATTAGATGGGGGTTTGACCAAACGCAGGGGGACACAGATGGTTGGGGAAGTGCTATGTTTTGGGTCCAGATTTGATCCAGGATGTGGCCCTTGATGTGAGTGGGCGAGGAAATTTGTTGGGTCAGATTAAGGCTGTGAAGGGCTTCAAAAAGTGAGTAGAAGTACGTCTGGATTCTCATTAGATAACAGGATAAAAATATCAACTTGATGTTTGATCAGAGACCGGGTGTTCAGATACAGCACCCGGATAGGGTTCCTGACTGATTTAGTGGGGGGCAACAGCCGACGAGAGAGATGTAAGTCAGGACGCGCAAGGCCGGCTATGGAGATTCGTCTGGAGGTGGCGGGAGAGGGTGGGGGTAAGAGGATTGCAGATCTCTGAGAGAATTGGCCGAGTATGTGGTAAGTTTGGCAGCGTGGCTGGCCCCTGGGCCCGGCCTGGCGCGGACGGCCGCAGACGGGCTTGCCTTGGGCGCGCCGGCGGCACGCCGGCGGCGTGCCCGCTGCGCGCTCGCGCAGGCATCGGCCTTAAATGGAGAATGTTGAGGAAGCCTAGAGCGCTGACCCCGGAGCAACCAAGATGACGGCTCCACCACGCCTCAACAGATAAAGTAAGTAACTGTGCAAATTAGCAAACCAAAATCGTCAAATGTGCAAATTTCGCAGAAGCAGCAGTCAGAATAAAAAGGGAATAGAAGCAAGTGACAGCTATCCCAATACCTCGCTAGCCGCGCGCTCTCCTGGCACACCCGGCTCAAGCCTCAGGTGTCTTTGAGCGCGCTCGCGCAGGCATCAGCCTTAAATGGAGAATGTTGAGGAAGCTTAGAGCGCTGACCCCGGAGCAACCAAGATGGCGGCTCCACCTCGCTTCAACAGATAAAGTAAGTAACTGTGCAAATTAGCAAACCAAAATCGTCAAATGTGCAAATTTCGCAGAAGCAACAGTCTGAATAAAAAGGGAATAGAAGCAAGTGACAGCTATCCCAATACCTCGCTAGCCGCGCGCTCTCCTGGCACACCCGGCTCAAGCCTCAGGTGTCTTTGAGCGCACTCGCGCAGGCATCGGCCTTAAATGGAGAATGTTGACGAAGCCTAGAGCGCTGAGCCCGGAGCAACCAAGATGGCGGCTCCACCTCGCTTCAACAGATAAAGTAAGTAACTGTACAAATTAGCAAACCAAAATCGTCTCTGAGGCAGGCTGCAGGGCCGGGGCAGCAGCGAGCAGCCACAGACAGCAGTGCCCTCTGCTCTGAGGCAGGCTGCAGGACCGGGGCAGCAGCGAGGAGCAGGGCAGGCACACACAGCAGTGCCCTCTGCTCTGAGGCAGGCTGCAGGGCCGGGGCAGCAGCGAGGAGCAGGGCAGGCACAGACAGCAGTGCCCTCTGCTCTGAGGCAGGCTGCAGGGCCGGGGCAGCAGCGAGGAGCAGGGCAGGCACAGACAGCAGTGCCCTCTGCTCTGAGGCAGGCTGCAGGGCCGGGGCAGCAGCGAGGAGCAGGGCAGGCACACACAGCAGTGCCCTCTGCTCTGAGGCAGGCTGCAGGGCTGGGGCAGCAGCGAGGAGCAGGGCAGGCACAGACAGCAGTGCCCTCTCCTCTGAGGCAGGCTGAGGCAGGCTGCAGGGCCGGGGCAGCAGCGAGCAGCAGGGCAGGCACAGACAGCAGTGCCCTCTGCTCTGAGGCAGTCTGAGGCAGGCTGCAGGGCCGGGGCAGCAGCGAGCAGCAGGGCAGGCACAGACAGCAGTGCCCTCTGCTCTGAGGCAGTCTAAGGCAGGCTGCAGGGCCGGGCAGCTGCGAGGAGCAGGTCAGGCATACACAGCAGTGCCCTCTGCTCTGAGGCAGGCTGACGCAGGCTGCAGGGCCGGGGCAGCAGCGAGCAGCAGGGCAGGCACACACAGCAGTGCCCTCTGCTCTGAGGCAGGCTGAGGCAAGCTGCAGGGCCGGGGCAGCAGCGAGGAGCAGGGCAGGCACACACAGCAGTGCCCTCTGCTCTGAGGCAGGCTGCAGGGCCGGGGCAGCAGCGAGCAGCAGGGCAGGCACAGACAGCAGTGCCCTCTGCTCTGAGGCAGGCTGCAGGGCCGGGGCAGCAGCGAGGAGCAGGGCAGGCACACACAGCAGTGCCCTCTGTTGCAGTGATTGGTATTATGTGGGATGTGTGTAGCATTTATTCCTTTGCCAATATGGGTTATGTAATTATATGGTTGTGTTAGAAGGGTATAGGGTTAGAGTGGTAGTTGAGTGTTAGAAGAGGCTAGAAGGGTAGAGGGTTGGAGGGTTAGTAGAGGGGTAGAAGAGGGGTAGAGGGATAGAGGATTATTACAGGGGTATAGGGGTAGTTGAGGGCTAGAAGGCTAGTAAAGACGTAGAGCAGTAGTAGATGGCTATAGGGGTAAAAGGTTAGAAGAGGGCTAGAAGAGGGGTAGAGGGGTAGTAGAGTGGTAGTAAAGGAGTAGAGTGATAGAAGATGTGTAGAAGTAGGGTAGTAGAGGGGTATTTAAGGGTTAGAAGAGGTTTAGTAGAGGGGTTGAAGAGTGGTAGTAGAGGGGTAGTAGAGGGATAGAAGAAGGGTAGTAAATATGTAGTAGAGGGCTAGGCGAGTGGTAGAAGGGTAGAGTGGTTGAGTGGTAGAAGAGGGGTAGAAGGGTAGAGGGGTAGTAGGAAGGTAGAAGAGGGTTAGACGGGTGGAGGGATATTATAGGGGTAGAAGAGGGATAGAGGGTCAGTATATGGCTAGAGGGGTAGTAGAGGTGCAGAGGGGCAGTAGATGGGTAGTAAAGGGGTAGGAGGTGTAGTAGAGTGATAGAGTGGTAGAAGGGTATTAAAGGAGTTGAGGTGTAGAAGATGGGTAGAAGTGGTGTAGTAGAGAGGTAGTAGAGGGGGAGAAGAGGGATAGTAGAGGGCTAGAAAAGTGTTAGTCGAGGGGCATAGCCATTTTGTTTGGTCCTTAAGTGTGAGTTTATGGGTTATGTAACTATGTTGCAATGAGTGGTAATATGTGTAGTGTACGTTAAATATAGGTGATAGGTTAAATACAACTTTTATTGAAAGCTATCGTAGTGGTATCAATGGAGAGCAGCATTCCAGTTAATGTCTGAAACAAAGTAAAGCTTTTTTTTTACTAGTATATAATGTCACGAATGACCAAGTAAAAGGAGACTTTCACTATTTTATATTTTAAAAACCTGTATTTATTCTAAACATACCTTACTAGTCTCTTTATGAGGCTAGAGGTGAAAACACTTAAGTCACACTTAATACTACATATAACATTAGCATAAAATATATTGAGTCCCAGGGGTGTACTAAACAAAATATTAATAAAGTGGCATAGGAACCACGATTTGAGATAGAGATATTTATTTATAGTGAGTGGTAGAGTTTGAGATGTATTTATTGATGTAGAGATATAATGACAGATCTAGTTTTTTGGTATACAAGCCCTTGTAAAAAATAAAAAGTAAACTTTCGGGAACATTTATTTGCATAGTAATAGTTGACCTAGTTTTCCCCTGTTGCATTTTTATTTTTACAATGTTTTGTGGTAACAGTATTAATATGCAAATTATATTTCCTCTTGTCCAAAATACAAATTGTTATTATGCATGTTTCTTTCAAAAATTTCAATCAGTTTCAATATCCTTTATTGGTAATCACTCCATTGCAAAATATGACTTCGCATTTTTGTGGTAAGTAGCGCATAAGTCCATCTGATAATTCCTCCACATCAGTGTTGATATTAAACCAGTCCATTAAAATATTGTTACTAATATCCATCGAATGGTATGTGTCAGTACCCAGTACTTGCGTAGTTATAGTACTTTTTTCCTGTTCAGTTTTTTCTATTCGTTAAATTTCTATTTGTAATGTTTCTTTTGGAGGTTCTGTTGCCTGTGAATAAAAGCAGAAGCAAGCATTAGTTTAGTTCTTTTTTAATTTTTTTTATCATAACGTAATTCTATTGAGTAGATCGATATGCAAGCTATTTTTGGCAATCATATTGCTATCCTGTTCCCTAATTGTTGTTTTTAAATTAAATTAAAGACACATTTTTATTACCACATATAGTTTTAAAATATAAAAACAGTAAAAGTTTGTAAACAGAGATGACATTTTAAACCAGTTAATATTACCTATGCTATATATTAATAATACATTTTCTTTTTTTTTGCAACTGCTAAATATTTGTAATTTTTGTATAATATTTTAATTGTCCCTATATTTTTAGCTTGAGGGGTAGAAGGGTAATAGAGGGGTAGTATATGGATAGAGGTGTAGTAGAGGGGTAGAAGAGAGGTAGTAGAGGGGTAGTAGAGGGCTAGAAGAGTTGTAGAAGGGTAGAGGGTTAGAGGGGTAGTAGAGGGGTAGAAGAGTGGTAGAAGGGTAGAGAGGTATTAGAGGGCTAGAAGATGAGTAGTAGAGGGGTAGTAGATGGTTAGTAGTGCAGTAGTAGAGGGTTATAAGAGAGGTAGAAGTGTAGAGGGGTTGAGGGGTAGATCAGGGCTAGAAGTGTAGAGGGGTAGAGGGACAGTAGAAGTGTCTAAGAGTATTATATTTATGTTTTATTTGATATTGTGTTAAGCAAGTTGTTTTTATGTTTAAACCCCTTAAATTTGTACATGCCCCTAAAACATTTTGTTAATGACCCCTATGAAATGTATCGTATAGTATAGACTTTAAGGTTTATGCTTACAGGCATGAGGTAAATTTACATATTGTACAATTTTGCCTTGTATATGCATCAGTTGTAGAGGTATGGATTGAGTTATTGAGTCTGTAATAATCTGTAATAACAAAATAATCTGTTTTTAGCATAGTTACATTTGATAGTAAGTATTATATTAGTTTTTCAAGATAAAAGGCTGCAGTATAATATATATAGCATCCACCCTGAATATCCTGGTGAAGAGAACAGTAGCATTAACAAGATGGATATTAGAGACTATTACTTTGTAAAAATGTGTACTTACTAGAATTTGGCGGGGTTTTGTAGAATTCAATATTTTTTTGCTGTTGAATTCATGCACTGTCACATGGGTAATTTTTATATATTGTCCAAGTTGAATATTGAAGTTGGTAGCTTCCCTCCATAATGTTATCTTAACGAAGTCTGTTGCATCTTTTAGCATTATTGATTTCAAATTTGTTTCCTTGCCGCCAATAAAGACTTTTTTAATTTCCTCTTCCTAGAAATATAAAAAAAATGTTAATTTTGTTTTTGATATTTGTTTAGTAGAAGTGAGATAGTGAGATAGTAAGAATGAAATAGATTTAGAGTTCGTTAGTGATATGTGATTAGTAAATGTTAGTGATAGTGAGATAGTGAGTGAGATAGAGTATGTTAGTTGAGGGTGAGGGAGAGTTAGTTTATGATAGAGAATAAAAGAGTGTTATAGTTACTGTGAGTTAGTGAGAGAGAGAGTATTGCAGAGTAATTGAGCTAGTTTTAGCTGTAGTAACTGTATGATAGAGATAGTAGTATAGTTTTAGACGTGTAGATATAGTAAGATAGTGAGTTAGCTGTTGATATTGAGTATGCTAGTAGATTTATTATGAGTGAGTTAGTTATTGATAGCGAGAGTTATTGAGTGAGGGAGTGAGAGTGAGTTAGTGAGAGAGTGACAGACTTTATATGTTAGTAATATAGTAATAGAGTTATTTAGTGTTAGCTACAGATAGTATGCTATGTAGGTAAGTGTATAGAGTGTAAAATAGTGCGTTACTTATTTTTTTGGTATGTTGGTAGAGAGTGAGTAAGACATTTGTTTAGTTAGAGAGATGAAGAAAGTGACAGTGTTTAAGTGAGTTAGTAAGAGAGTGAGTTTTAGAGAGGTTGTGATATAGTTAGATATTGAGTGATAGCCTTAATTCTTTTCAGTTGAAGTGTTTGAAAGTTAGATATTGTGCTACTTTCTGATATTGATTATGGTATAGCGAGTGATTGAGAGAGTTAGTTAGAGAGATTGCGAGAGTGACTTTGATGTAATGAGAGAGTTATTTTTTGAGATATTGGTAGAGTTAGTGAATGAGAGAATGAGATAGTGTTTATTTAGTGAGATAGATTATGTTAGTAGAGAGAGAGTGTTAGAATTATTTAGTGAAATAGAAAGTGAGGCAGTGATAGTGAGTTAGTTATACAGAGTTAAAGCGTAAGATAGTGATAGATTTAGTGGTGAACAGATAAGAATTGTTTTGCTGGTTTGTGATTGTTTTTGAAAGCGGATGCATTTGTTTCTGGTAAGTAGTTGTTTAATGGTTGTTTATTTAAAGGGTTGTAGTAGTATGTGATTGTAGAGTGATAGTGATAGATGTAGTTATTGATATTGAAATTGCGAGAGTGAGGGAGTGAGTGATGTTTTAAGAGTGATAAGATTGCTTTGCAAGTGTCAAGGTGTTTTGCTGGGCAATGTTTTTGATTAATGTGTGTAAGTGAATCTTAGGCAGTTCTGCTAGGCTGTAAGTGTTGTTGTTTTGGTTTATTGTAATGTTTTAAATTATTTGTAAGAGTAGAGAGTGTTGGGAGAGAAGAAGTGTTGTGTTTAGATTATACGATTAGTATCCAGACTTACTTCTGTAACAGTCCCACAAACTGTCATTAGCGTTTTTAAGCTTGCTTCTTTTATTGATGTTATTGGTGATGCTGGAGGTGCTGGTGGCTGCAAAATGTTTTCGACCTCTTTCACTATGAATTCAGATAATGCCATTGCCGGAAATTTGGTAATTTTTGTTTGCTTCGTAATAATAATCGTATTACTTCTAATGAGAAAATTCCGAATGAGTAATCCATTTTTTTCCTTTGTTTGGTTGTAAAATTCTTCGTTGTAACACGTTGCTTTGATTGTACCTCTAGTATCTGCTAACGCCATATGATACAGAACTTTGTTTTCTTGTCTAGCTGTTTTATAGTAGGTTTTTGTTGAACATTTGATCACATTGACTTTGATTGGTTTTTGATAATTTTTGTTTTCTGCTGTCGGGTTGTTGATAATTTCTTGAATACAAAGCATCTGAAATGAGAAAAAAAAGTTACCCATAATGCTTTGTGATCACTATAATAGCATTCTATTGTTCCATAGTTTTGTAATACTTCATTTGTGTATATGTGATCTAATAATGATTGGTAGTTTGTTGTGTAAGTGTTTATAAGCTGTTTGCATTGTAATTGTTTTTCCATAAATTGTTGTAGTAGTGTACTTTTTGGACAGTTATTTTTTAAATCTATGTTAAAATCTCCCATGATTATATATTTATAATTTGGGTAGAATTGGGTTATGGTTAGTATTGTTTCTATTAGTGCCTGTATTAATATATGTGGTGGTTTTTATAAAATTACAACTAGGTAGTTGCTATTGTTAACATGCAATGTAAAATGTATTATGTCAATTCCTTGTGTTTCATAAATAGGTAGTAGGAAAAGCTCTTTTTTTGTAGTAAATTAAAATACCATGGTTTGTTTGTTCGTTCTGGTATTTATCAAATTTTATATGATGATATTGCTCTATAAAGAAGTCATTTTGTATAGCTTTCCTAGTTGTGTTTATTTCTGTTAAACAAATAATGTCAGCTTTCATAAGGTTTCTATCTGATGTTAGTAATGTGAAATGCTTTTGAAGTGACCAAATATTTTGAGTGATAATATTTAAATGTGCGCTGTTTGTTCCTATTTGTGGTACTGATATTTCTAACAGCATATGTGTCTTTCCATTTCTTCTTCTACTTTGGGATGTATTATAATTTTCTGTCCATTAAAGTTTTGGATGTATATGTTCAATATGGATTTCACTCTGCTTAAAGCTACATAATGTAAATGATGTATGTTTACTATTATTAAAGTGTATATAAAGTGGTTCTATAGTTTCACCTTGTGTTCTATGTATAGTTCTTGCAGATGCTTGGCGCAATGGAAATTGTTTGCGTATAATTGTTATAAATTTCTTTTTGAATTGGAAATGTCGTGATATAGGATGTATTGGTGTCCATGCCAAGGAAATATGTGATTGATATAAGTGTTTGTTTTGTTGTCGTGTAATTTTCCCAACTATTTTATTATCAAATGCAACCCAAACGATAAATGGTGTTGTATTAATATTTTCAACTAACTCGACTATACCTGAAGCTTCATTAGTTAACCCATCATTACATCAACATTACAAGTTAAATCATAGCGTAGTTTTAAAGCTATGTGTAATGTGTGGGCAAGTCCCATAGTTTTTGTTGGATCTTTTGGCAATTGTTTTAATATTGTTTCTTTAACTTTTTCTGCTAGATCTGAACTGACGGTATCTTTTGCTATTGTCGTGAAAACTGGATATTTTTGGCTATATTGTAATAATACTTTATTGTTAATATCATTTACTTCATTGTTAGTTGACATTATGTATGGGATAGTTTTGCTAATACGGTCATCTGTTTTTTTCTCACGCTGCTTTAGGTCTAAAATATCTTTGCATGTATGTTTTCCCTCTCGTAATCTGTTTAGTAATTCTGCAAATTGAAGGTCATTTTGCTGCCACATTATTTTTGTTAGTTCAAATAGTTTAAAATGTTCTACCCATAAGTTTGTCATTAGGGGCCCATACAAATGCTTACTATTTTCAAATATATAGCTGTCAAAAACTGGATTTAATTGATAAAAGTCATCAATTGCTAAAATTGAAATGCCTCCAAATGGCTGGTTAGATGCTTTGATTTTCTGTAGCATGTTATGTATAAAAGTGAACATATTCCTCCCAACCATAGAAATTTCATCAATTATTAGCACTTTAACATGCATTAGTCGACTTTGCAGAGCTGTTCTGTGCTCATGAGTTAGTGGTTTATAATTTAAACTTTGCGACACAGGTATTTTAAAAGTGCTATGCAGTGTTCTTCCATTAATATTATGTGCTGCTTTTCCAGTTGGAGCAGTAAGTAAGATATAGATATTGTCTGGATTCTCACCAGCTTTGGTATTGTAATAACGTAGTAATGTTTGATAAAGTGCAGTAATGAGAAAGCTCTTCCCAACTCCTGCACCACCAGTACAAAATGTACAGCATGGTGTTTCTTTAGTTTTTAGCCAGTGTAAATGATGGTATACAAAGTTTAGTTGTTCCTCTGTTAAATTATGCATAATATGATAGTATTTGTCATCCGGTAAAATAGAAATAGTTAGGCTTTCTTCTTCAATTGAATGAATGAATGAAAGGTAGGTTTATATAGCGCAACTGTCACTCCAGACGGAGCCTCCTGGCGCTGAAAATGCTTGTATGCGCATTATGCTTCTAATACCTAAATCTAAAGACAAGTCATATATAATCTGCTGTTCATTATTCTGTACCTCAGTGTCTACTAGATTAAATGGTATTCTTAGCGGTGATGTTGGAGGGGTAATTACTAATTCATTGTTAGTATCATTAGCAAGTTCTGTAATAATTTCATTATGTTTCTTATATCTATTATGATGTTCATCTACAATGTCTTTAACTTGCATATATCTTCCGTAGTAAGTGGTGTTATTTTCAATAATTTTGCTTTCTTCCCTCCATGGATAGTGAAGCATTAACAATTCTCTATAATAATTTTCAGAGTCAGTGTTTTTGTTGAACCTGCAATAGCGTATATTCTTCCTTCCAGTGCGTTTAGTTAAAGTATAGTTTATGTCTACGTGTATATTTCCTTCCTCTTGGTTAATGTTGTTTATTTCAAGTTCTTCCTCATCTGAGCTATAGAAATTTGTTTCTGCAAGTAAATTCTCACTGTCATTTTTATTCTTCCTTTGTTTGGTTTTGGGATTATAATTATAAATTGAGGCATAATCAGCTAATGTACATTGCTCCAAAGCGTTTGGCCTTTTGCAATATTTTGTTATAATATTTTCGCATTGAATATTAGTTGAAGTATCTGGTAATGAATGGATAGTATCTACATCTTTCATTAAATAAGTCCTTTCTTAAGGAGGGCTAGTATTAATAAATACAAATGACCTTGAACTTTTTCGTAGTGGCATCTGAAGAATGAGGTAAGCTGCTTCATGAGCACTTATTTTGGTGCAGTTTAGGAATTTGTTTCCTATGTGCCTAAGTTGTTCTCTTACATTAGTATTGTATTTTACATCTTTTGCGGCTTGTGCAATAATTTTGCTTCTTCCTCTTTGTGATTTACTGATGTATGAAATTATATAGACAGCAGAAGCATAAGCATCTAATATAAACTGTAAGTCTATGTTCGCTCTCCAAGCTTCTAAAGTAATGGAATTATAGTTATTAATAAAGCTTTCTGCTGGGGTTCTCTTTAAAAAAATGGTAGTTTTTCTATCATTGATTGTATACATGTAATATATTCCCTATAATCTAACTGTAATACTTGTAAAAATTGCGCAAAGGAATATGCTACTTACCAGTATGTATCTGTTCTTGGCATGCAGAGCTGCAGATCTACACACTTGTGCATAGATCGCCATCTGGTGTTGGGCCCGGATGTTTGCAGTTGTTTTTCCTCTTGGAAAGTCTTTGGAAGTCACGAGGTCGGTTACTCCTCCTTTGGATCGTATTGCGCATGGGCTTCGGCTCCATCCTCAGATTGTTTTTCGCCAGCAGGGAAAGATGGAGCGTAGTAATAAC
The DNA here is from genome assembly GCF_964204655.1 of Triturus cristatus. Taxonomy (NCBI): domain Eukaryota; kingdom Metazoa; phylum Chordata; class Amphibia; order Caudata; family Salamandridae; genus Triturus; species Triturus cristatus. Next base: position 1,422,651,501 of record NC_140591.1, on the reverse strand, counting down.
AGTGAAGAAACCCATGTGTGTGGTATCTAAATAAGATAAACTGGAACAGATACAGGTAGCCGGGGAGGCGGGTGGGCGTGTGTAGATCTGCAGCTCTACATGCCAAGAACAGATGCATACTGGTAAGTAGCATATTCCGTTCGAGGCATATGAGCTGCAGATTACACACTTGTGCATAGATTATATAGCAGTACCCATCCTTAGCGGCGACCACCGGTATCTGTTGCAGTGGTTTGAAATAATGTTCTGAGTACAGCCTGGCCCACACTAGCTTGTTGCTTAGTTTGCACATCTACACAATAGTGTTTAGTGAAAGTGTGCGGTGTTGACCATGTAGCTGCTTTGCAGATATCATCTAATGGGATGTTCCCTAAGAATGCCATGGAAGCCCCTATTTTCTGTGTCGAAAGGGCTTTAGGGGGAACAGATAGCGTTCGTTTTGCTTTGTGGTAGCAAATTTGAATGCATTTTACAATCCTCCTAGCTATCCCTGATTTGGAGATGGGGTTGCCTTTGTTTGGTGGGGAGAAAGAGACAAACAGTTGTTTGGTCTTACGGAAAGGTTGTGTTCTCTCGATGTAGTAGAGTAAGGTTCGTTTGACATCTAGTGTGTGAAGAGCTCTTTCTGCAACGGTCTGTGGTTGCGAGAAGAATACTGGTAGTTCTACAGATTGGTTTAGGTAAAAGGGAGAAATGACTTTAGGGAGGAATTTTGGGTTAGTACGGAGAACAACCTTGTTATGGTGCATTTGGAGAAAAGGTTCTTGAATGGCAAGTGCTTGTATCTCACTGACCCTTCTGAGGGAAGTGATGGCTACAAGAAAAGCGTTTTTCCATGTTAGGAATTGTAGTTCACATTTGTGCAGGGTTTCGTTAGCCTTGTGAGAACGATATTTAAGTTCCACACGGGTGAGGGTGGTACTCTGGGGGGAATTATTCTTTTAAGGCCTTCCATGAAGGCTTTAATGGCAGGTACTGTAAAGAGTGATAGATGTTGCCTGTTTTGTAGGTAAGCTGCAATGGCTGCGAGGTGTAGTCGAATGGACGTATAGGCTAGATTGCACCTTTGTAGGTGGAGTAAGTAGCCTATGATGTGTTGAATAGACATGGCCAGGGGATTGATGGTGTTGTTATGACAATAGACAACAAAGCGTTTCCACTTGGCGGCGTAGCACGCTCTAGTGGTAGGTCGTCTAGCTTCTCTGATGACGTTCATACAGTCAGGGGGAAGATTTAGGTACCCGAATTCTAGGATTTCAGGAGCCAGATCGCAAGGTTGAGCTGAGCTGAATCCGCGTGTCTGATCTCTCCATTGTTCTGGGTTAAGAGGTGTGGAGAGAGGTGTAGTTTTTGGTGCGGTACTACAGATAGTTCCAGCAGTGTGGTGTACCCCGGTTGTCTGGCCCATGTTGGAGCTACTAGCATTAGTGTGAGAGAGTGTTGTTGTAGTTTACGCACCACTAGTGGAATGAGGGGGAGAGGCGGAAAAGCGTATGCAAATCTGCCTGACCAGTTCATCCATATCGCATTTCCTTTGGACAATGGGTGTGAGTATCTGGCGGCGAAGCTTGGGCATTTGGTGTTTTCGTGGGTGGCGAAGAGGTCTAACTGTGGATGCCCCCACATTTGAAAGTACGGTTGAAGAACTTGCGGGTGAAGCTCCCATTCGTGGATTTGTTGTGTCTGTCTGCTGAGCAGATCTGCCACAGTGTTTTGGACTCCTGGGACATGCTGAGCTAGGAGAAAGATTTTGTGGGGTATGGCCCATCTCCATATGCTCTGTGCTAGTTGAGAGAGCTGTGGAGAGTGTGTGCCGCCTTGTTTTTTAATATAATACATGGCTGTCATGTTGTCTGTGCGGATCAGGTCTGTCTTGCCTGAAATTTGTGTTTGAAAAGATTTTAGGGCTAAGAAGATTGCTAGTAACTCCAGATGGTTGATATGGAGTAACTTCTGTTGAGGTGTCCATTTGCCCTGCATGGTGAGATGTAATAGATGAGCTCCCCAGCCGGAGAGCGATGCGTCCGTTGTGAGTACTATCCAGGTCTAGGAACGGTCGACTTTGGAAAGGTTTGTGGTGTTCCACCACTGCAGAGAGAGATGGGTGCGACCGTCTACCAACACCAGATCTGTTAATTGACCCTGGGCCTGGTTCCATTGGCGCGCTAAGCACTCTTGGAGAGGACGCATCTGGAGTCTTGCGTGAGGTACTATGAAGATGCAAGAGGCCATCATCCCTATTAGTTGCATGAACACTCGAGCTGAGAGGGAGTGTTGTGTGATGAATTTTGCGCGTAGAACCTGAATGCTTGCAATCCTGGGGGGATTGGGGTAGGCTAGCGCTTTTGAGGTGTCTATGGTGGCACCGAGATATTGTTTTAGGTGGGATGGTTGTAGATGGGAGTGAACTGCGGATAGTTTTTAGTATTTTGTATCCTTCGTTGTACTGTAAGACATTTTCTAAATTACATTTAATATCTTTTGCAGTAATACATTTCCCATTGGTAAACTTTTTCCGTAACGAAATGTTAATTTTACCTTGTATTTGTTTAATGTGCAACTTTTTTAGTTTAACGAAAATATTAGTGATAGATTTAGCTACTCTTCTATCACAGCTTCTTAGTTCTCATTGACATATAGAACTATAATGTACAGGTAAGTAAGTGTCTTTCATTATTGTTAAGTCTTCGCCCGCCTGAATAAATAGTTGGAAAAGCTAAAAACTCTGAATCTTTGTCTTCGTATAAACCTCTGGGTGTATTATGTTCAGCAGGTGCTAAACTTAAGATATCAACACTTTCAGTGGTAATAGTTTGATTTGCTAACATGGCATCTAAATTTCCTGCTTCCATATTGTCTGAAGAATCTGATGAATCATTTGTTTCAGATGTTTCACTGCTATATTTTATTTTTGGTGGTATATACTCCCAATCTGGATTTACAGTTACTCCATATTCTTTGTACATGTCACTAGTTGTTGCCAGCCATACTGCTGCTCGTTTTACTTTATTTGGCCTAACATTTTCAAAATGTGTATATGATTTATAAACTAACTTTCTTTTTAATTTAATAGGGATTGTCATGTTGTCATTAATTTGCCTTGGTAAAAGTGTAACTGTTGTCATATCATCTGCAGGTACATTAACAACAGCACCTGATAAAGCTTTCTGAAACCCACGTGGCAATGTTCTGATTTGCAGAAAGGGAATTCTTGGAGAAACTAATCTTTCTTCCAAATTATGCAAATGTAATTGCACTGGTATATCTGGAAACTTCATTCAATTTATAAAAGAAGATGGTGGTATTTTATCTTTACTAATGTACTTATAGCAAGTGTTACATATATAGCTTGATTTGGTAGGGCTAATGTTCCATTGCATAAATGTGGGATTTGTGGAAATAGCACATGTTCTTTTTAATGATTGTTTATGCCATAATTGATTGCAAATTGTACAAATATACTCAGGCCCATGACGTATTTCTTTATGAAAATCCCGGATTATATTATGTGGCCTTTGGGTGTTGGTTTGTATTTGTATAGCATGATTATATGCATTAAATGTGTTGGGTTCTATACATCGCCTTTTGCTTAATCTTACCCCTTCTGTTATAGAATTAGTGTATGTTCTTTTTTGTACGTTTGACAACATGCTAGTATGTAAATTAGTAACTTGGTTTGCATGTTGATTTGTTTGTGCTATATATAATGGATTTAATGGTAGGCTTAAACCATTAATGTTATTGCCACCATGCTTTATATCTGTTTTGTTTCTAGTTTTAGTAGGAGGTATAACTGTTTTGCTTACTATATTTTTAGACGCTTGTGTTTTATGGACATATAGGCTTTTTATAGATTTGATTTCTGATTTGTTTTTGTTTTTACAGAGTGCACACTGTAGAGATTTCCCCTGTATTATATTTAAATTAATTGGAGCTAATTCAAATAGAACATAATTTTCATGTGTAAGTTTTATACTGTTTGCTAGTTGTAAAATATATTCTATTAGTCCTTCAAAGGTTGGTATTTGCATAGTAATGCATGTCCCATTTGGGTGAGGCATCCCTTTGTTATCTCGGCTATGTGAATCAAATACAAAGTATGACTGTGTATTTGAGAAAATTGAAATAACATATGCATTCATACAAAGTAAGATGCCTGAATGGTGATTAACAGTTAAATTTAAAGCCGTTTTAAGATCTGGATATTATGGGTCAAAAGAACGTAGAACGTCACCATAATAAGCTTGTTTTAGCACAAGCGAATATATTCTGTTGTTGCGTTGTATATATTTTGGTAAGTCATCTGGATGCATAAGTATCTGTTTATTAATGGAATGCATTTCTGCATTTAAAGCATCCCCTAGGTTCATAATATAATGTAAATCATTCGAATCCCATGTACTAACTGTTTTATCGAAGTTATGAATAATTACAAAAGTACTATTTGGTAGGCATTGTTTTCCTTGAGAATTGCTTTTAAATATTTTATAGCCTTGATGATAATTAGCTTGGATGATTTTATTCATGGTGTATGTCTATGTTTGTATGTATTGTGCTAATGTTTGTTTGTGTAGGTAAAATAAATTTCCCTTACCTTTATTTTTGTTTGGAGTTTTTCTCCAATGAAGGAATCTGCATGGAAGTAAAGATAAGTGTTATTAAAATGTTACTTGACTGTAAATATAAAATAGCAAAAACCAAAGGAAATGATGGACGGACTGTTGAACATTGCAAGCACTCACCCCCAGTCAACTGATCTGGGTTTAATCCATCACCGTTCTTTAGCCCACTCTGCCACCCCAGTTCAGACATGGCCATATGCAAATCAGTCTGACCCTCTGCCTCATGGGAAGAGTCCAGCCCGAACTGCCAAGCCATGTCTTCCCTGGACCGGAAACAAGCTTCCTAGGTTTTTGCTTAGTTCGCCATAAGTTGGCAGGGTATGCTCAGACGCGAGTCCCTTGCTCACTTTGCCACTGGATTCAAGCAAGCCTGGCTGAAGACGGCTGTAATGCCAGAAACCGGTCCTAGGAAGCTTGTTTCCGGTCCAGGGAAGACATGGCTTGGCAGTTCGGGCTGGACTGTTCCCACGAGGCACAGGGTCAGACTGATTTGCATATGGCCATGTCTGAACTGGGGTGGCAGAGTGGGCTAAAGAACGGTGATGGATTAAACCCAGATCAGTTGACTGGGGGTGAGTGCTTGCAATGTTCAACACTCCGTCCATCATTTCCTTTGGTTTTTGCTTTGTTCGCCATAAGTTGGCAGGGTATGCTCAGACGTGAGTCCTTTGCTCATTTTGCCAGTGGATTCAAGCAAGCCTGGCTGAAGACGGCTGAAATGCCAGAAACCGGTCCTAGGAAGCTTGTTTCCGGTCCAGGGAAGACATGGCTTGGCAGTTCGGGCTGGACTGTTCCCATGAGGCACAGGGTCAGACTGATTTGCATATGGCCATGTCTGAACTGTGAAGTACTGGGGATTTTAGGACCCCAGCGGTGCCAGGGGTAGCACCCTATGACTTCGAGTTCTTCCTGTCTTGGACCACAGAAACACAGAGTCTTGTGGTGGCGTCAAAGATCGATTTTATTATGACTGCAGTCAGTAACAGGTATCCTAGAAGTACACACGAGTATGTTCTCAGGAGACTGCTCAAATTACAAAACCAGTCTTCTCCTTATATTCAAAATATCATGCTTCAGGCACACATTCCTCGTTTTACGATATGGTCATTCATATGTATTCATTACAAACAAAAAGGCAGAGTCATGATGACCATCCCACATTTCAGTTCAGCCAGCCCACAATTATTTACCCCGCGAGGCTCAGATCCCTCATCAGATATCAGCAGACCCCAATAAACACGGGCACCTCCTCCTCGTAAAACAGGCCATAAAGCAGGAAGCAGAGTCAGGTGTGAAAGAGATTAGTCGGGGCCTGTGTGGGATGAAAGGCTTTATGGTGTGTCAAACCCTGATGCTAATCACAAATGGCCGTAGGAAGGGGAGCTCGTGAGACCGAACTGACCTGGGGCAGTGGACCCAGTTCGCACAGGTCACAGAGAAGTCAATAGAAGGTACATGTGTTCTGAAGGCCTGTGCATGTCCTTAATGTGCAGCCTATGTGAGGGCAACCATAAGATGGCTACCGCTCTAAATTGGAACCCACGAAGTCAATGTGTAATATCGTATACAAAGTGAATTTATCGATGAAACGTTATGCAAAACACTTGTACATACCGCATTGTCCATTCGCGGTTCGCTGATACCGAAATAGGCAGGGTAGGGCCATGCCTCCTACGTGGTCCCAAAATCTAAAGTACCACAGACCTTCATTTTGCCCTTACATAGGCAATAACTATACTCATATTAATCCGAGTCCAGGTCTATATTCATAAGGTCATGGAGATGTTGCTGTAGCATCATCCTATTGCTTAGCTTGTCCCTCGTTACAGGTTTCCTTATACACGATATAGCACAGAGGCCACATACTGTAGGAGCACACTGTACACACAGACAGAACAGAAAAAGAATGGCTAAGATCATCCCAATGACCATCAGAATCTTCCATCCCCAGGCAGATATCAGTTCCCAGAACCACCCCATCAGTGACCAATCTCCTTTATCCACGTGAATAGATTCAGATATTTTATGCAGTTTGGAGATGGCTTGATAAACTGTTGGAGCGTTATCTGGTATGAAAATCCAACAGCTAGATTGGATGACCTTACATACCCCACCACGGTCTGCAAGTATGACGTCTAGAACCATACGGTTCTGCAAAGTCATGAGGCGATCCGCTTGGAGCTCAGCTGTCAAATTACCAAGGGCACCAGCCGTTACATTAACAGTGGATTCAACCACACGAGTCAGTTGTCTCAGGTTCCTACTATTGACCATCGGTCCCCAAAACTGCAGGAAACCCAAAAAGAAGTCTCCCGCTTCCTGACCTGCAGTATCCTCCTGACTAACAACGCCTCTCACAACTCTGGTCTTGTGATATTCAGAGGCAGCAGTAAATGTTGGCGTAGCAAGTTTGCAATATAACATGTGCCCGAGAAATCAGGGGGCAACCATGTATATGCTCGGTCATTGCCAACAAAATATGTACCCTTGGCAGCCAAAAACGCAGGGGAAAATTGTGATGGAAAAGCGTACGTTTCAGTACAGTCACTTTCCCCCAGTTGAGCTCTTGAATTCTGACCATTACTTTGTAAACAGAACCGACCTATGTGGGGTACGACCCAAATTGGGGATGAAATTTTGCGCTGCTTTTCGCCCAGACTAATGCTATACCCCGTCGCGTTCCAACCTACATAAGCTCGCAATTCATCCTTGGGAATAGATGAGTATGCGTCGATATCTCTGCTCATATCAGCAACTCCTTTCATTAAGGCCTTATTGTTCGTGCTAGGTCTGATGGAACGCGGTTGTCGCGGGGAGTAGGCATCTAATGCAAAAAGAAACATAGTCTGGAATGCCCATGACGATCCATTATAGCTAAACGGCAGCACTAGATATGGGATACCCTTATTAATGGTATGTGGCATTAAACGACACACCCAGCAATTGGTTGTATTCATAACTAGTTGGTGCTGGTGCAGGAGTTGAATAAACGAGTTGTTTACAAACTCAGACCGTCTAGCTTGTTCGTGTTCAGGCAGAGGGTGGAAAGAGTGTAAGGAGACAGTAGGAGGAGGTATAGGCTGTACAGTGGGTGCAAATGGCACTTGAGAGGACAATAATACATATCCCACAGTAAACATTATCATACTAACTAGTGCAAACAGACATAATAATACAAAACGTTTGCTCTTCATTATTTTACATATTTTTTTCTTAAAGTTCATTTCCTCAGCGGGTCTCTCCATCTTGAAAAACTCCATCCTCTAATCGTGCTGTTCGCGGCGGGTGAGTTTCTTCTGCTTAGGAATACACCTGTCAGTCCAGGGAACGCCCCAGACTAACCAGAACCGTTGACCTAACGTCTCCGGCTTGTACTCCAAAGTCTTGGCACCGCGACCCTACAGCTGAACCCGGATGGTGGTTCGAAAAAGAAAAAACAAAAATAAGAAAGTTTCTCAGATGAGAGAGAGCTGTACTGTCAAAAATATCAAAGAAAAATAATTTTTATTTGTCCATAGTTCTAGGCCTCAAGTCATAGCGTTCTCGTCCGGGTACTGTCTGATCTTGAAACAAAAGTTCAGGCTCTGTAGTATCCAATCGGATTGACGGTGGCACAGCTTCTTGCAGAATATTGTCACTTTCTTGCTCAGAGCTTGTTCCTTTCACACGCGCATCGCTAAAAGGCAGAAAACGAGGCACGGTCTCAGTTTCAGAATCAGCGATCCCCTCCTGGACCCACCGGTCATATGGCAAAGGCAAAGGGACTCTTTTACAGTGGACGCCGTGGATCCAGTTCTTCTTTCCTTTCACTCGAACGGGCGATCTTGTAGAAAGAAGGACAAGATGGGGGCCGGTCCAACGGGGCTCATCATTCTTTGCCCGTTGAAAATTTTTCACCAGCACCCACGTTCCAGGATTGATGGGATGTCCTGGAGCTTCAGAGGCCTGAGGCAGAGTATCGTGCACCTGTTGGTGTAAAACACGCAATTTAGCCGTCAATTCACACAGATAGTCAAGCAGTATTGGATGTTCGATTTCGCTGAATTTTGTGGGCCTTGGCACTCCCCATATATTGGCCGGGCAGCCAAACACTATTTCATAAGGACTAAGTCCCATTCGTGAGTGCACAGTCATTCTGGTTGACAGGAGTGCTAAAGGCAGAGCGTCAGGCCATTTAAGACCAGAGCTCGCCTGGATCTTAGCCAATTTAAGTTTTAAGGTGCCGTTATAGCACTCTACTAATCCAGCTGATTGGGGGTGATTTGCAGCATGAAATTTCTGTGTAATGCCTAGCCCTTCACATACTTCTTTCATCACTCGACCCACAAATTCACTCCCATTATCACTCCAGACCATTCTTGCCATTCCAAATCTAGGGAAAAATTCTTTGACGAGGGCTTTAGCTGTGTGGATAAGGCAGTATTGTCTTTTAAGGGGTATGCTTCTATCCACTTTGAGAAGGCACAGACAACAACGAGTACATATTTTAAATTGTTGCACCTTTCCATGTGGATATAATCTAGCTGCAAAACCTCGAACGGATACGTTGGAGGTGCAAAATGACCAGCTGGAGTTGGGGTTCCCCTACCAGGATTGTATTTCAGACACACCATGCAATTCTTGACCACATGCTCTGCAAATTTGGAAATTCCAGCATTTTGCCATACTGGAGCCAACAACTTGCAAATCCCTTTTACACTAATATGGGCCATTCCATGAGCCATCGTCACCACTGCAAGCACATACGCATCGGGTAACAACCAACGCTGATGTTCTGACAAATCGACCCAACAACCTTTTTCATCCAATTTACCCGTACTTTCTCTCCAATTGCTCAATTCTTTCTCTGTGGCTTCAGCTTGAAGGGACTTCACGCTCTCTATCGTGTCTTCACACATTCCAACATCACCAACCCATCTTGCAGGGCCTGCAACATACATTCGATTATTTACATTCTTTGCTGTTTCTTTCGCAACTTCATCAGCAAATGCATTACCACGACCGACATCGTCTGTAACTTTCTTGTGTGCATTGCATTTTACAATCGCAACTTGTAGTGGCAAGGTCAGTGACTCAAGGAGATCATTCACCAACTGACCATTCTGAATTTTGGTTCCATGCGAAGTCAGGAATCCACGTTCTTTCCACAAGCGCCCAAAACTATGGGCCACGCCAAATGCATACTGACTATCGGTGTATATGTTCACCTTCATACCTTTCGACAACACACATGCCCTCGTAAGTGCAATTAGCTCTGCTGCTTGAGCCGAATTATGTGGTATACGTGTGGTTTCAACAACCGTGTGCAAAGTCGTGACAGCATATGCAGCAGTCGTATCACCATTCGGAAGCTTGAAGCATGAACCATCCACCCATAAGGTACCATCACACTCAGTCAAGGCAGTATCTTAAGATCCACGCTCCCTTTTGTTTCCTCTTCTGTTCTGAACAGACAATCATGCTGTTCAATCTCATCTGTGTCTGCTGCAATCGCCAATAAAGTAGCTGGATTCAATGTGTTGCATCTTTTTATGTGTACATGACTCGCTAATAGTGTCAACTCATAAAGGTCATTGCGAAAGAAAATTGAAGGGAAAAAAAACATTTTAAAAAATGTTAAAGCAATGATTTTCTCTGCATTTAAGCGGACTCTTTCTCTTTGAATAACAACAAAGTGCTTGGGCAGAATGTTATCACTCAGAGAAGGGAGCAAATATCTTTAAGTTGGCTGAACCATTACCTCATGGTGTATGCTTTGGTGGGTGGAAGCAAAACGTGAATAGCAGAAGAGACCTACAGATGAAACAGTGTAACTGCCCCTGAATATATGTACGCATTTTTAAGAACACTTTTAGAAAAATAAAAAGTCTTGTCTGATGTTAGACGTAAAAATGGACACGGGCTGGAAACTTAGTGTGGCAGGTCTGATTTGCTTTGTTAGTTCATGATCAGGAACTACATTTTAGAAGGCAAGTGGAGGACCTTGGGTCTGGTCCTAAATTATATTGAGGTCAGTGGCCACTGCCAATGGTTTCCTCGGCTCCCTTGATCAGTTGATGCTTACCTGAATCACACAGAGGTGTCACATTCCCACTACTCCGGATGACCCTATCAGTACTGATGGGTCAGGGTCCTTCAGGTACACATCATGGCCATGCTCAAGACTGTTATAAAAAAAGTCCTGTCACAAGCCCTGACCAGCAGGCCCTTCGTCTTCCTATCTACTATATTTCTTGTAGGAGGAGACATTCCTCAAGATTACAGTATCACCTGACTTGTTTCAAGTACCAATATATTAGTAAACTTTGTCCCACTTAATGCCAGACGTCCATGGTGGTTTTCTTATTGGTGTTTCTATAGCTTCAGCCCATCTTCCGGACACATGGGACTCCAAGTGCAATACTTAAAAATTATTCGATTATGGAGAACCCAAGAGAGCAAAGGCAGGAGTTATCTTGGTGGAGATTTGTGGGCTTAACCTGTACACTAAGAGATGTGAAAAAGGCAAGTTCCATAATTGGACCCTTGTCTCTTAGAAATCTGAATGCTTTTTTTTCTTTTTTTTAAAGGAAGTCTACATTTTCTATGGAAAGCCAACTTCCAAGTTAATCTGGGTCCATCATCGTGTGATTTGGTGGTGGTGAATCCTGAGTTTCACGATAGAGCTGGAAAACTGCTGGAAACTTCAAACAACGTTCATCACTGGTTTCAAACTCTTTTGGAATCTTGTGCACGTCTAAAATCTTTCCTAGTGTTGATATGCCTTCTGTATAAGTGGTGTCCACAATTTTTACCTGCTAATATTTAGAATGCTTGTTAACGAGTACGAACAGATGATGCCAGACTATCAATCTTCTACAGGTTTTTTAAAAAGCTTTTTGGGGGAAATGGTGGCAGGTTATTTATCTGGGGCAGTGGCTTTACGAATGTGACACTGAGTGATTAATTTTTCAGCTCTGGTTGCTCTGGAGTAGGATGGATGCTGGTAATCACTATGTGAGCAATATTAGTAGCTATTTCATGATAATTCGCCTGACTGTCAACTCATTCTTCACAGCCTCGGTGTGGTGTTGTGTTACCAGCATATACTTCCACCTGCCCTACTGGTGGGCTAGTATTATTGTCGGAAATACCAACTGCTGCCATCACTTGGATGACGTGAAGTATGATATCATTTAAGGAATGCCAATTTGTCTTTTGATTTGCTGGCCTCCTCTTGTGCCTTCAGGGGCAAACAAAATCAGTATGGAGCAAAGACAAAATTAGTGTAAGATGTCACTACCACACTCAAAGTCCCACCTATCACCGGTCACCATAATTGTGGCAACTGCGGAATCTGTAACCAAACCATAACTGCCAATGAATGTATACACACATTCAGGATCTCAAATAAGAAGGATGTAGTCCTTGACTAAATTTGAAAGGATGTTTCAACCTGCCACAGCAACAATATATGCAGCAGAGTCTCTGAAGAAAGCGCAGCATGATGACCACACAAACAGCATGAAGGTCAAGGAACAAAAAGCCGGGCTCTGGGTATTTGCAAAGATGCTAGAATCCAGCACTACACAAGAATAGCAATAGAAGGGTGGTGGAGACTGGGCCACTAAATAGGGCTCTGCAAAACCAAATCCATAAATCTTGTTATGGTAAACATTTTACTTTTCACTTTTGAGGAGTGTAATATACTTAAGAGGCACATTCGACGTGCATTCTCATTCTTTTACATAGCTTTGGATGGATTCATTCTTCCCTCCCCCCAATCACCGAATAAGCACACCACAAAAGAGAAGATTGATTATCAATGTAAGTAAAACTCTAGAATAAGTGAAGAATCCTCGTTTGCTCTCAGAATAAGCACGATTACAATAAAATGTTGTATTTTCAATTCAGACAGCACCTTGTAAAAAAAATAAAACAGTAACATTTCATACATTGAGAGCACCGAAAATCAAATTGCAGAAAGAACAAAAACTCAACACAACCCAGGTAATCTCACTTACCTGACCAGATAAAATTTTTACCCTGCTCACCACAAAAGAATGACTTTCAGACCCAAGGAAGACCATGCACAGGTAAAGTCAAATCAAGAGCTGAAACACGTTGACAATAGTGAGGAAAAGGAGGTAACAGTGGAAAGAATAGAAGACTAGGAATGTACCCATAATCAAACAGAAAGATAAAGGACAGTTCTTTCTTCTAGTTCCAGCCTTCATGGACACTAAAAACAAACTAAGGCAACAAAAACTAACAAGAAAAACAAGAACCTTGTCCCTTCTAGTATCTCAAAACAAAGGGACCAAGACCAACACCAATGTGTCTAAACACAACAGTGCTTTGTGTTTTATATAATTCAGTGTGAGACTTCGAAATTCTGCCTATTCGTACACCATTAATGTACTCATTTTGGAAGTTTTTGCACTAAGGGGTATTTTATGTGTATATCAGCAATGCACAGGTTATAAAATAAGGTGTATGTACGTATATTGTTAACAAATGTTGTGTATTTAATTTTGTTAGACCTGGCACCATTGGCGTGGGTCTATCCTTCCATTAATTTTTTTGCTGTTGCCTCATGTGTTTTTGCTGGTTATAGACGCTTTGGGCACTGTGCAACTGCTGTTCAGTGCCACAGTGCAAGTGCTCCCTATGGTAAATTGATATATGGATTAGTGACTCCATGATTGGCTTGATTGGTTTGTTTACTTGTCAGACCGCTAAAGTTTGAAAGCTGTTCTCGATTTGAGTGTCTGCTCATGAAGGTCAAGTGATTCTGATCTGCTTTGATCATGGAGGCCTCGCCTCCAGTTCGCTCTCTCCTCTGTATCCCGCATTTGTTTTCTGGCTTGTCTTGTTACTCAGTGTAACAGTTTAATGCTGAGTCTCCTTTTTATATTTGGACATTGTTAGCAGTAGCCTCCTTTGGTATTAGCTGGTTGTTGTTTACATTTTGACCGTTGCAGAATTGCAGCGTGTTTAACTTGACTGCTGCATATGGTTCTCTCTACCGCCAATGTTTAAATTGTGATTTGATAAAGTCACACGTTTATGCCTGTAGCATTGAGTGGACTGATCTGTAGTTTGTGGATGCTGCATAAAATGAGATGTTGGTATTACAGCACTTCAGCACTGAGTCCCAAAAGAAGAAAATCTGAAATGCTCCTATCCTTGGTTTGAGTCTGCCAATGTTGAGCTCTGCAGACTAGAAGCATAGATCTTTTTACTTGTTCATCAACAGATTGATCCCATGCATATCCCTGGGACCATAAACCTTTTTTCTTTCCTCTCAAAGATAGATGCTACCCTACAATCCATCTCATGCTCAGTTCGAACTCTCCTGCTGCAGTTGCCCCACTCTATTCACTTCAGGGCTAGATGCTGAGCTATCTAACCTTTTACACAGTTGACTCCGAACGACTGAGCAGGTTCAGACTTCTGCAGTCAGTTCACCTGTGTGGTCTACAAAATAGAATGTTTAAGGCATGTTTAAGGCATATAGGTCTTTGGACCTCACCATGCCTGTATCCCCAGTGTTGGCTCAACGTCTTGGGATACTGGGCCCTCCCACCACTCCGACCGCTGCCACGGCCTTTCCCGGTGGTTTGGCTGCTTCACTTTCACAGTGCTCGACGGAGCACCGTGATCTGATCTGAGCCTTGCCGTCGCACAGCCCCAGACATCGCGACCTTTATCTGCGCTCTGCTGCCGTGCTACACCCACAATCACTGGATCATGCCGGCCGGGACCTGAACGGCGTCACGCTGCCGAACAACCCCCATCACCGATGGTACTCGGACTACTCCATCTGTCTATACCCCCAAAGGCCGCCCTGTAAGATGGTGACGATGAGCCAAGATGGCGACTTGCGGACAGCTTCCACTCTGCAAGATGGTGAACGCCGTGGCCCTACAGGGAGACCAGGGTGAGTGACCTCTCTACCCTGCCCATCTGTCCTCCCCTACAACTAACCCGATTCTACCTCGAAGTACCACAATGAGCTGGTGATGAATTAGACCCCCCCCCTCCGAGGGCCTCTCTCCATGTTAGTTTTGACCCCCGAACAGCCCCCTACACCGATGATACACGGGCTTCCTCTCCTGATCGCCAACCCCACCAAAGGGCTGTTCCTGAAGTTGCGACGATCCGCCAGTTATTTCACTCCTCAAGATGGCGATTGCCAGTGTCTCTCCAGTGAGGCCAGGGGTTGCAAGTTTCCGTATTGGCTTCAGGCACATTAAATGGCCCCTGGTTTCAGTGATCCCAGCGCTGCTTCCCTGGTCTTCTTATCCGGACTGGTTACAGCTATGGAGTATGGGCGTTCGTTTCATGAATCCCTGTGCTGTGTTCCCAGGTCAGCTCTGTGTGATTTTCTTTAGACCTTGGAACTGTCCCTTCCTCCTCTCCACCCAAAACGCATGTCCTGGGGGGTAAGCAGAAAGACGAGGCGGACGGCACTCCCCAGGAATACCGGGGCCGGTGCTTTTTGATGGAGTTATGACGATGCCCCCTGGACTGATTGCAAAACTGTTATGTACCTACTGCGGAGCCCGAGCAACCAAGGCTGATCCTGTAACTATCTAACCTGTAACGCACTGATCCTTATGTAAAGCGCTCTGATACCTCCGGGTCTAGCCAGCGCTATATAAAACTTTATAAATAAATAAAATAAATAGACCCTAGTACAGTGCACTGCGTGTGCCCAGGGCTTGTAAACAATGCTGCTGGTGGGCTTGCAGCACTGATTGTGCCACCCACCGGGGCAGCTTGTAAAGTGTGTCTCTGGTATGCCATTGCAGAGCCTGTGTGCAGTCTGGTACTGCCATGCTGACTGGGCAAGTGCACCCACTTGTCAGTCCCTAAACCTTCCCTTTTATACATATTAGTCACCCCTATGGTTGGCCCATGGGCAGGGTGCATTGTAGGTAAAAGTTAGGACATACCCTGGTGTGTGTGGCATGTCCTAATAGTGAATTACAGCCATTTTCGTGTTTCACTATTGCAAAGCTACCTGTTCTCCATGGGCCAGAATGGGCAGTTTGGTTATTACATTCTATAATCCTAACTGACTCAGAAAACATGGTAGAAATTCGAGTTCAGTATGCCTGAACTCAGAATGATAAAATACATCTTTTAGTGAAGTTGGTTTTAACATTCTGTGTTTGAAAATGCCACATTTAGAAAGTAGGCATTTTCTTGTCTAGCCATCCAAACCTGCCTCTGCTAGGTTGTGTATTCCTTGTCTGGAGTTTGAGTGACAGGGCTGGGGAATTCCAGGAGACAGGGTGAGGTGGCCCAGTGGTGAATAGAGAGATCTGCATCTAGATTGGTGGGAGGAGGAGCACCTGGGACCTGAATAGGGCTGTGCCTTCCCTCCACAATGCTGGCTCCACCTCCTGTGGTGTGTCTGATGTCCCTGCCCTGCACTGTGAAAGGAAAGAAGGAGACATGTCAACAAAGAGCTCCAGGACTGACCAGAACTGGTTTGGACTAGGCAAATGCCTCTGCCTTCAGAGAACAAAGGGAAAAGGAGTATAAATATTGGGACCCAGACCCAAGAACTTTAGATCACTTCTGGGAATCAAGACGAACCTTTGCTGAGGAGAAAAACCAGGAAGCTGAAGGAGTAGACTACCCCTGTGCTGTGTGTTTGGGGGTTGGCCTGCAGTGGTTGCTTCATTGCCAAAGAGAGGAGAAAAGGACCGAGTGTGCTATCTATCAACTTGAAGAAGAATCTCCAAGGGCTTGAACTTGAGCTTGCCTCCTGCCTGAAGTCTCAGGGATACAAGACTTCACCAACCAGCTCCCCCCTGAATTCCCTTGCTGGGAACTGAAGCGCCTGCTGTTGTGCTGGGCCTTCTGAGAGACTGCGTGTCGCTGGGAGCTGGAAGCGCGACGCAACAACGAGAAGCGTGTCACCGCTGCAGCTGCTGTCATCATCGCATCGCCAAAGCGCAGCGCATCACCGGAGAAGCGGGACACTGTCACAGTGGTCTTCGTTGCATCAGCAGAGAAGCTCGTCACAGGGCCTGTCGCGGCTCCAAAGATCATCGAGTTGCCGCACGGCCGTCGGGCATGTCGCATTACACCAACGTTGTCGCATCGCAACCAAGACGCAATTTTGTCGCATCGCACCGGAGAAGAGTATCGCATCGAGGTGCCAGCGTGTCGCATCGCACCGAAGAGCAGTAAGGAACCGACGCATCCACTCCCCTGCGTGTAAGGAACCAACACATCACCTTCCCTCCAACCCTTTTGTTTTCTTTGCGCTACGCATCTAAGGTACATTGAGAGTAAAGTGTCGCATTTACAACTTGAGAGAACTGAGCTATTTTATAACATATTTTTGAGTATAGTATTGGTGATTTTTGTCGTCTGGTCTTGTGTTAAGTCTATATAAAAATACCTGTTTTTATAATACAACCTGAGTGGTGTCCATTTGTAGTGTTGTCACTGTATTACTGTATGTGTTCACAAATGCTTTACACACTGCCTCTGAGATCAGCCTGCCTGCTTGTGCCAAGCTACCAAGGGGGTGAGCAGGGGCTATTTTAGGAGTGTAGCCCCTTACCCTGACTAGAAGCAAGGGTCCCTATTTGTCACAGGTACCTACCTATGCCAACTAGAGACCCCCAAATCTAACATTGGTGGTCAGATGTGAGGATTTGGACTTGCATTTGTGATTCATATACAGTGATTGGTGTACACTACGTGTGAGTGCAGACCATAACGCAACCACATACTTTGAGAGATTTTTTCCTTTGGAACATCTTTTCTATTTTTGATTCCTGAGAACTACCAGTCTTTTTGCTACCATGAGCAAGTCAGCATCCATAGTATCTGTAGACATTGTGTTGAAAGAAGAGAGAATTGATACTTATACTGTGCCTAATCTCAAAGCTTTGTGCAAGAAATTTAAAATCTCTGTGAAAGGCCTCACCAGGAGGGAGGAATTCCTAAAGGCGCTGAGGGCCTGGATGGAATCTAGGAATGCCCCTGAGCATCCTGAAGAGCCAACAGTGGAGGCAGAGGATTTGAATGAGCAGCTTGAGAGGCCAGTGGGCCTAGATGGAGGGAAAGCACCTTCAGGGGCGGGCAGCAGTGTTTCTTCCAAAGGATTGTCCCCAGGAGAGCTGGAGGAGAGAGCAAAGGAGAGGATGCATAAGTTGGAGCTGGCTAGGCTCAAAATGAATGGGCAGAAAGACAGAGAGCAAGAAAATAGAGCTTGGGATGGAATTCGAGATGAAGAAGTTAGCCTTAGAGGAAAAGAGGATGCATTTTGAGCATGAGAGAGGATTGAGGGAATTGGAACTCAAGGCCAAAAGTTTAGAGGTTCCTCCCTCTGGTGGCAGCATACCGCCAGTGCAGGTAGAAGCAAGAGCTTACATCCCCAAAGATGTAGTGAAAGATTTCCACAAGAATTAGGATATTGGTCAATGGTTTAGGGCTTATGAAGCTGCAATGTTGGCCCACCAGGTCCCTGAGAAGGACTGGGAAGCGGGGTTGTGGGGCCGCTTTGTTAGTGATGGGAGGGACACTTTGTTGGATTTGCCTACAGAGGAGCAGATGTCCTATACCCACATGAAGAGAGCCCTAATGTCCAGATTTGGTTTGACCCTAGAGTTGTACAAAGGTTTAGAAATTGCAGAAAACTGGAGTCTACCACTTGGGTGGAATATGTGTCTTTCTTTTGCAGAGCATTGGATGGTTGGGTGAAGGGTAGCAAAGTGGATAAGTTTGAAGTGCTCTATGATTTGTTAGCATGGGAGCACTTGTCTAATAACTGTTTTCCAAAGCTACGCCAGCATCTTATTGATAGCAAGCTGACTAACCCTAGGAAGCTTGCTGAGGAGGCGGACCGCTGGGTGAGCACCCGGGTCCAGAAGGGTCATGTGGGAGACTCGCCAAAGGTGGGCAGGGTCCCCAGCAGAAGAGTGGGGGGACAAGGGTAAACAGAGGGAGTTCCAGAAAGGGCCCCAAAGTAATCCCCAAGGGAACCAAGGGAAAGGTTCCCAGCCTCCCCCGAGAGGAAGGCAGTGGCCCCGACAGATAAACCTTTTCACATGGGGCTCAAGACCTGTTTCAAGTGTGGTCAGGTAGGCCACTGTTCTTATGATGCTAGATGTCCCTTGTATGGGAAGACAGCACCCATTGGTGCACCACCCCGGCAGTTGGCTAGTTAAGCCCTGGGGGAAGAGATGAGTGCCCAAGGTGGGTGGGGTCCCGCAGAGATGTCCCTTGTCTCTTTAGGAGACTGTGAAGTGGTCCCCAGGACCCAGCTGCCTGATAACACTAATAAATTAAGGCAGTGGGTGACCATAAATGGCAAGCGGGTGGAAGCTCTTAGAGACACCGGAGGCAGTGTGACAGCTGTCAGTTGTCGGCTGGTGTCTGAAGAGCAGATAGTCCCAAATGCATTCTACCCAGTTGTTGCCGCTGACAACACAGAGAGCCACTGCAAGGTGGCACAGGTTCCCTTTGAGTGGGGGGTCTCAGGGACTCTTCAAGTAACTGTGAGGCCAGCCATGCCTGTTGAATGTCTGTTAGGTAACGATCTGGAGAGCTCCCCTTGGGCTAAGGTGGAGCGGAGAGCTCATTTAGAGATGTTGGGTTTGCCTGAGTGGGCCTGCGTGACCACTCGGTCTATGGCAGCCAGTAAGGGTGTTCAAGAGGACCTGGAGCCTGAGAAAATGGCCCAGGTGCCTGCCTTTAGGAGAAGAGGTAGAGGGCGCGGGAAACCAGCCCCTGAGATTCCCACGGCCCAGGAGGAGGCAGGCCCTGAGGGGGATGCCAAGGAGCCTACCGGGGAAGAGATTGCTGAACTGGGAGACCTGCCTGAGCTGACCCATTGGCAGCAGGGAGGAGTTCTGTGAGGAGCAGAACAAGTGCCCTTCTCTTGTGGGTTTGCGGTAGCAGGCTGCAAACCAGGCAGCAGGTGATCAGTCTGGATCACATTGGATCTACTGGGAGAATGGTCTCATGTAAAGTGAGCCTAAGGTTGCTGAGCCTGGGACAGCCCGTGTGCTGATGGAACCCCAGCGCTTCAGAGCCTTCCTACTGGGGCTGGCTCATGATGTGCCGTTAGCAGGACATTTGGGGCAGGACAAGGCCTTTGAAAGGCTTGTCACCCATTTTTATTGGCCCCAAATGCACAAGAGTTCAGACACTCATTGCAGGACCTGTCAGACTTGCCAGGCAAGTGGAAAGAGCGGGAGGAAGCACAAGGCTCCTTTCTAGCCATTCCCTGTGGTCAGCACCTCCTTTGAACGGGTGGGTATTGACATTGTGGGGCCACTGGACCCCAAGACAGTCATGGGCAACAGGTTCATCCTGGTCTTGGTGGACCATGCCACCCGGTACCCAGAAGCCATACCTCTTAGGACAGTGACGGCCCCCGTGGTGGGATGGGCACTGATGGGAATTTTCTCACAAGTAGGATTCCCTAGAGAGGTGGTGTCTGACCGAGGTTCCAACTTAATTTCTAAGTATATCCAGTCCCTGTGGCAGGAGTGTGGTGTAACCTACAAGTTCACCCCTCCTTACCACCCCCAAGGAAATGGGTTGGTTGAAAGGTTCAACCGAACCCTAAAGAACAAGTTACTTACCTTCGGTAACGATGTATCTGTAAGAAACATTAGTTAGTTAGATTCCTCACCTTAGATTCCTCACCTTAGAATATCCCGAGGCGTCAGACTGGATCCGGCAAATTTTTGTAGCAATACCCCTTGCGCGTCGCTAGGCGTCGTCTGCGGCTCCGCGTCCGTCGTTGGCGTCGTGCGCCGGAATGACGTCGGAGTACTTAGACGCCGCCCTCGCGCGCTGACGTCAGTTCTTGTACATAGCTTTCCACGCCAGGAACGCAGAGCCATGCAAGAGACCGACACTGGTGCCAAAAAATCTAGTGCCCTGAAAAGGATAGCCTTAACCCTAGATGTCAGTTCGCAGAACGGGGAGGATGGGTGGGTCGGTGAGGAATCTAACTAACTAATGTTTCTTACAGATACATCGTTACCGAAGGTAAGTAACTTGTTCATCTGAAAGAAACACGTTAGTTAGATTCCTCACCTTAGAATAGATACCCAAGCAATACCAACCCCGGTGGTGGGTCTGCGAACCAAGATTACACCACAAAGTCCTGGAGGACAGAACGGCCAAAGAAGCCATCCCTCCGGACTTGGCTGTCTAGGCAATAGTGCCTGGCAAACGTGTGCAGCGAAGCCCACGTCGCCGCCTGACAGATGTCCTGCAAAAGGACTCCCCGTCCCAAAGCAGTAGTAGCCGCCGTGGCCCGAGTAGAATGGGCTCGCAGCCCAACAGGAGGGTCCTTTTTTGCCAAGGAATAACAGATGTTTATACACAAAACGACCCACCAGGAGATGGTCCGTTTGTGCACAGCTTTTCCCTTCTTTGCACCCACGTAGCCAACGAAAAGCTGGTCGTCCACTCGGAACTGTTTTTTGCGGTCCAAATAAAAGGAGAGCGCACATTTTGGGTCCAGACGGTGGAGCCGCTCTTCCTCTTTGGAAGGATGCGGAGGCGGAAAGAAGGTGGGCAAGGTGACAGATTGCCCAAGATGAAAGGGGGTCACCACTTTCGGTAGAAAGGAAGGACGAGGCCGAAGGACAACCATGTCCGGATGAACAGATAGAAAAGGAGGCTTGGACGATAGAGCCTGGAGCTCACTCACCCGTCTAGCCGAGGTGATGGCTACCAGGAAAGCAGTCTTAAGAGTCAAGAGGACAATTGTGAAGAGGCTCAAAGGGAATGCACATCAGAAATGTTAGGACAAGATTCAAGTCCCACTGAGGCATTACGAAAGGGACAGGAGGGAACGTGTGAGTAATGCCTTTAAGAAAGCGTGACACTACAGGGGACTTGAAAAGAGAGGGCTGATCAGGAAGCCGTAAGAAGGCAGAGATGGCAGCAAGATAACCTTTCAAGGTGCCCAGGCCAGAGCCCTGCTGGGCCAAAGAAAGAAGAAAGAGGAGAACCTCAGAAAGAGGGGCGGAAAGGGGATCCACAGCCTTTGCTGTGCACCATGCCACAAATTTGTTCCACCGGCAGGCGTATACCGTCTTTGTGGAGGGACGCCTGGCTGCCAGAATGATATCACAGACTTCAGGAGGCAAGTCAAATGGCATCAACTGCCGCAGCTCAATCTCCACGCATGGAGGTGGAGGCTCGACAGGTTCGGGTGGAGGACCGTCCCCTGCTGCTGCGGCAGAAGATCCTCCCGAAGGGGCAGACGTATCGGAGGATCGGTCAACATACTGAGTAGCTCGGGATACCAGTACCTTCGTGCCCAATCCGGAGCCACCAAGATGACTTGGGCCCGGTCGCGCCTGATCTTCTTCAGCACTCTGGGCAGAAGTGGTATACGCGGAAAGGCGTACAACAGACCGCAACTCCACTTGCGACGAAAAGCGTCGCCGAGCAAGTGCCGCCTTGGAAATTCCAACGTGCAGAACTGCTGACATTGCGCGTTCTCGTCGGTGGCGAATAGATCTAACCAAGGCTCTCCCCACTGCTGAAAGAGACCTTGCGCCACCTCGGAGTTCAGACGCCATTCGTGATCCATCATGCACCGGCGGCTGAGTTTGTCTGCTCTGGCGTTCAGAGAGCCCGCCAGATGTTGAACCACCAGGGTGATGCCCTGGTGTTCCAGCCATGTCCAGAGGCGCAGAGCCTCCTGACAAAGGGTCCACGACCCCACCCCACCCTGTTTGTTGCAATACCACATGGCGGTGGTGTTGTCCGTGAACACCTGCACGACACTTCCCCGGACAGAGGAAAAGAAGGCTTTCAGTGCAAGTCTGATCGCTCTCAGCTCCAACAAGCTGATGTGGAGGCGAGACTCCGCCAGAGACCAGAGGCCTCTGATCTCCGCCTCTCCCATATGGCCACCCCATCCCAGGAGGGACGCATCCGTCACTACGACATGCTCCGGTAGGGGTAGGGAGAGGCTCTTGCCCGTGACCCAATCGCGGTCCGTGAGCCACCACTGCAACTGCTGTGCAGTGCCCTCCGAGATCAAGACATGGTCGGACAGGTTGCCGTGATGCTGGGCCCACTGAAACTTCAGGTCCCACTGCAGAGCCCGCATGCGCCGCCTGGCGTGATGCACTAGTAGGATGCAGGAGGCCATCAGCCCCAGAAGCCGCAACACTAGCCTGACAGAAACCCAGGATAGAGGCCGAAAGATGGGAATCAGGGCCTGTATATCCCGGACCCGCTGTTCCGGCGGATGAACCCGGAACTGCGCCGAATCGAGAACCGCTCCGATGAAGAGGAGCTTCTGAGAGGGGCTCAGGTGTGACTTCGGCACGTTGATGGAAAACCCCAGCAAATGCAGGAGATCGGCCGTAGTCTGGAGGTGGGAGACGACTGCCTGGGGCGAGCCCGCCTTCAACAACCAGTCGTCGAGATAGGGGAAGACTGGAACCCCTGATCTGCGCAGATGAGCTGCGACCACCGCCATCACTTTCGTGAACACCCGAGGGGCACTGGTAAGGCCGAAGGGGAGCACAGTGAACTGAAAGTGCTCCTGACCCACTGTGAACCGCAGGTAACGCCGGTGGGCCGGCAGGACGGGGATGTGCAAATATGCGTCCTGCAAGTCCAACGCTACCATCCAGTCTCCAGGGTCTAGGGCAGCTAGAACCTGGGCCAAAGTCAACATCTTGAACCGTTCCTTCCGGAGGAAGGCATTGACGTTCCGGAGGTCCAAGATAGGGCGTAGGCCCCCCTTTGCCCTCCCAGTCGCCCCCGTCATCCGATTCCTGGTAAACAGGAGGAATGATCGGAACCGGTCAATAGACATAATGTGTCTCTAGCGGCGTCGGATGCGGCATCGGGCGGCGCCGCATCGGCGTCGGGACCGGACAGGGGCTGAACCGGGGATCGACGTCGACCGGAGTCGGTGTCGGCGGTGGCACCGGTGTCGACGCCAGCGGAGGAGGCGTGACGAGGTCGGGCCCCTCGGGGACCTGCGGCGTCGGGGCCGGAGCCTCCAACGGCGCCGGGGCCGGAGCCGCCGGCGCGCAAGTTCGCCCAGTCGAGTCCGCGGGGCCCGAAGGCGCACTAGCGGGCATCGACGGCGGGGCCAGGCTCCTCATGGCCGAGAGGAAGGCACTGACCTCCGCCGCCGTCGCGTCAGTCCCAGGGACCGGCGGGTATGGGGACGTGCGCGGCGCCTGCGGCTCCGCCGGAGCCGCGGGGGTGGAACCACCCTGACCCTCGGCCGAGTCGCGCGACCGGCGAGGGGAGTCCGAAGAGCGGTTTCGCCTCTTGGACTTCTTGGAGCGCTTCGACTTACCCGAAGACTTCGAGCCAAACGAGCGATGATGTCGAGTGCGAAGCTCGTGAAGCTTGCGGGACCGCTCCTGCCTAGCTTTCGAGGTCAGGGCCATACAATCGGAGCACGACTCCGCGTCGTGGTCGAGGCCCAAGCAGTACAGGCACCGGCGGTGATGATCGGTCACCGACATCAGTCGGTGACAGTCGTCGCAGGCCTTGAAACCAGGTATCCTACCGGCACCAGAGTCGAGAAAGTGACCAAAAAGAGTCAAAAAAGTTAGTCAAAAAATGACTAAAGGGGTAGCTCTCCCGGATCGGCGCTTACTGGCGTGGAAAAAAGAAGAACTGACATCAGCGCGCGAGGGCGGCGTCTAAGTACTCCGACGACGTCATTCCGGCGCACGCCAACGACGGACGCGGAGCCGCAAACGACGCCTAGCGACGCGCAAGGGGTATTGCTACAAAAATCTTCCGGATCCAGTCTGACGCCTGGGGATATTCTAAGGTGAGGAATATAAGGTGAGGCATCTAACGAACGTGTTTCTTTCAGATAGGCATGATAATGAGTCTTGAGGAACCTATGAGGCATACATGGGACATCCTCTTACCATGCCTTCTCTTTGTATACCGTGAGGTGCCACAGAAATCTCTAGGGTTCAGTCCCTTTGAGCTTCTCCATGGACACCCAGTGAGAGGACCTTTGAGTTTGGTCAAGGAAGGCTGGGAGCAATGTCAGAGGAAACCTCTCCAGGATGTATATAGCTACATGCTGGTTTTCAGGAACCAAACTAGACGTTTCAGAAAACTCGCTGAGAAGAATCTGGAAGCCAGCCAGGAGGAGATGAAGCGGTGGTACGACCAGAATGCCACTCTGGTAGAGCTTCAGCCTGGTCAGAGAGTGTCGGTCATGGTCTCTGTGGAGCCCTGTGCGCTCCAGGATAAGTGGACCGGACCACTTGAGGTGGTGGAGCGCAAGAGTCCGGTTACCTACTTGGTGGACTTGCGGTCTCCCAGGAACCCCTTGCGGGTCCTGCATGTCAACCGCCTGAAGCCCCACTTAGAGAGGTCCGAAGTGCGCATGCTGCTAGAAACAGATGCTGGAGTGGAAGAGGAGACTGAGCCTCTTCCTGACCTCCTGTCTGCAACAGAGCAAGATGGGTCAGTGGATGGAGTAAACCTCTCTGCCACCCTGACCCCCGAGCAACAGAATGACGGTCACCAGTTGCTGGGACAGTTTTCTGACCTGTTTTCCCTAATTCCCAGTGTCACTGATTGGTGCGTCCATGATGTAGACACCGGGGACAGTCCTCCTGTCAAGCACAAAACTTACAGGGTGACTGACAGGGTGAGAGCTTGCATCAAGGAGGAGGTCTCCAAGATGCTTGCATTGGGGGTGATTGATTCCTCTAACAGCCCCTGGGCCAGCCCAGTGTTCTTGGTCCCAAAGGCTGCCGCACCGGGTGTCGCACCAGAACTGCGGTTCTGTGTGGACTACAGAGGGCTCAATTCAGTCACCAGGACTGACGCGCAGCCCATCCCCAGAGCTGATGAGCTCATTGATCAGTTAGGGGCTGCCCGGTACATTAGCACGTTTGACTTAACGTCTGGGTACTGGCAGATCGCCTTAACTGATGGGGCAAAAGAGAGGTCAGCATTCTCCACCCCAGATGGGCACTACCAATTCTGGGTTATGCCCTTTGGGATGAAGAATGCCCCTGCCACCTTTCAGAGGTTGGTCAACCAGGTGTTGGTTGGACTGGATGAGTTCAGTGCCGCCTACCTGGATGACATCGCAGTGTTCAGCGCCAGTTGGGAAGAACATCAGCGCCACCTCTGGGAAGTGTTGATGGCACTGCGGAGGGCAGGCCTCACGATCAAGGCGAGTAAGTGCAAGATCGGGCAGGGTTCCCTGGTGTACTTGGGACACCAGGTTGGGAGCGGCCAGGTGGCGCCCCTACAGCCCAAGATTCAAACCATCCTGGCTTGGGTACCCCCCAAAACCCAGACAGAGGGGAGAGCCTTTCTAGGACTCACCGGGTATTACAGCAGGTTTGTCAAGGGGTATGGCAGCATTGTTGCACCCTTGACAGAGCTAACTTCCAGGAAGCAGCCCAAGAGAGTGATTTGGACTGACACCTGTCAGAGAGCTTTTGATGCCTTGAAGACTGCCATGTGCATGGCGCCCGTGCTTCTGGCTCCCAACTTCTCAAATGAGTTTATTGTGCAAACAGACGCTTCAGAGCATGGTGTGGGGGCTGTTCTATCACAGATTATTGAAGAGGGCCTAGATCAACCTGTAGCCTTCATCAGTAGGAGGTTACTTCCATGGCAACAGAGGTGGAGTGCAATTGAGCGTGAGGCATTTGCTGTGGTCTGGGCACTGAAGAAGTTGAGACCATACTTGTTTGGGAGTCACTTCCGGGTTCAGACAGACCACAGGCCCCTCAGATGATTGATGCAGATGAGGGGTGAGAATCCAAAGCTGTTGAGGTGGTCCATTTCCCTACAGGGGATGGATTTCACGGTGGAACACCGCCCTGGTACAGAACACGCCAACGCGAATGGTCTGTCCAGATTTTTCGGCTTCGTGATGAGAACTCCCAGGAGGTAGGGTAGTTCTCCCCACATTTCAGCTGGAGGGGACACGTGTTAGACCTGGCACCATTGGCGTGGGTCTCCCTTCCATTTTTTTGCTGTTGCCGCATGTGTTTTTGCTGGTTATAGATGCTTTGGGCACTGTGCCACTGCTGTTCAGTGCCACAGTGCAAGTGCTCCCTATGGTAAATTGATATATGGATTACTGATCCATGATTGGCTTGATTGGTTTACTTGTCAGACCCTAGTACAGTGCACTGCGTGTGCGCAGGGCTTGTAACCAATGCTGCTGGTGGGCTTGCGTTACACCAAACAAATGATGGACGGAATGCTGACAATGCAGACATTCTCCCCCAGTCAAGAGATCTGGGTTAAATCCATCGTTCTTTTGCCCACTACGCCACCCCAGTTTAGACATGGCCATATGCAAATCAGTCTTGACCCTGTGCCTCATGGGAACAGTCCAGCCCGAACTGCCAAGCCATGTCTTCCCTGGACCGGAATCAAGCATCCTAGGACCGGTTTCTGGCTATCAGCCGTCATCAGCCAAGATAGCTTGACTCCAGTGGCGTAGTGAGCACGGGTCCCACGTCTGGGAATACCCATCCCACTTAGGGCGATAAGCGTTACAACAAACAAATGATGGACGGAATGCTGACAATGCAGAAATTCTCCCCCAGTCAAGAGATCTGGGTTAAATCCATCGTTCTTTTGCCCACTACGCCACCCCAGTTTAGACATGGCCATATGCAAATCAGTCTTGACCCTGTTCCTCATGGGAACAGTCCAGCCCGAACTGCCAAGCCATGTCTTCCCTGGACCGGAAACAAGCATCCTAGGACCGGTTTCTGGCTATCAGCCGTCATCAGCCAAGATAGCTTGACTCCAGTGGCGTAGTGAGCACGGGTCCCACGTCTGGGAATACCCATCCCACTTAGGGCGATAGGCGTTACAACAAACAAATGATGGACGGAATGCTGACAATGCAGACATTCTCCCCCAGTCAAGAGATCTGGGTTAAATCCATCGTTCTTTTGCCCACTACGCCACCCCAGTTTAGACATGGCCATATGCAAATCAGTCTTGACCCTGTGCCTCATGGGAACAGTCCAGCCCGAACTGCCAAGCCATGTCTTCCCTGGACCGGAATCAAGCATCCTAGGACCGGTTTCTGGCTATCAGCCAAGATAGCTGGACTCCAGTGGCGTAGTGAGCACGGGTCCCACGTCTGGGAATACCCATCCCACTTAGGGCGATAAGCGTTACAACAAACAAATGATGGACGGAATGCTGACAATGCAGACATTCTCCCCCAGTCAAGAGATCTAGGTTAAATCCATCGTTCTTTTGCCCACTACGCCACCCCAGTTTAGACATGGCCATATGCGAATCAGTCTTGACCCTGTGCCTCATGGGAACAGTCCAGCCCGAACTGCCAAGCCATGTCTTCCCTGGACCGGAATCAAGCATCCTAGGACCGGTTTCTGGCTATCAGCCGTCATCAGCCAAGATAGCTTGACTCCAGTGGCGTAGTGAGCACGGGTCCCACGTCTGGGAATACCCATCCCACTTAGGGCGATAAGCGTTACAACAAACAAATGATGGACGGAATTCTGACAATGCAGACATTCTCCCCCAGTCAAGAGATCTGGGTTAAATCCATTGTTCTTTTGCCCACTACGCCACCCCAGTTTAGACATGGCCATATGCAAATCATTCTTGACCCTGTGCCTCATGGGAACATTCCAGCCCGAACTGCCAAGCCATGTCTTCCCTGGACCGGAATCATGCATCCTAAACTGGGGTGGTGTAGTGGGCAAAAGAACGATGGATTTAACCCAGATCTCTTGACTGGGGGAGAATGTATGCATTGTCAGCATTCCGTACATCATTTGTTTGGTGTAACGCTTTTTCGCCCTAAGTGGGATGGGTATTCCCAGACGTGGGACCCGTGCTCACTACGCCACTGGAGTCAAGCTATCCTGGCTGATGACGGCTGAAAGCCAGAAACCGGTCCTAGGATGCTTGATTCCGGTCCAGGGAAGACATGGCTTGGCAGTTCGGGCTGGACTGTTCCCATGAGGCACAGGGTCAAGACTGTATTGCATATGGCCATGTCTAAACTGTGGTGGTGTAGTGGGCAAAAGAACGATGGATTTAACCCAGATCTCTTGACTGGGGGAGAATGTATGCATTGTCAGCATTCCGTCCATCATTTGTTTGGTGTAACGCTTTTCGCCCTAAGTGGGATGGGTATTCCCAGACGTGGGACCCGTGCTCACTACGCCACTGGAGTCCAGCTATCCTGGCTGATGACGGCTGATAGCCAGAAACCGGTCCTAGGATGCTTGATTCCGGTCCAGGGAAGACATGGCTTGGCAGTTCGGGCTGGACTGTTCCCATGAGGCACAGGGTCAAGACTGATTTGCATATGGCCATGTCTAAACTGGGGTGGTGTAGTGGGCAAAAGAACGATGGATTTAACCCAGATCTCTTGACTGGGGGAGAATGCATGCATTGTCAGCATTCCGTCCATCATTTGTTTGGTGTAACTCTTTTCGCCCTAAGTGGGATGGGTATTCCCAGACGTGGGACCCGTGCTCACTACGCCACTGGAGTCAAGCTATCCTGGCTGATGACGGCTGATAGCCAGAAACCGGTCCTAGGATGCTTGATTCCGGTCCAGGGAAGACATGGCTTGGCAGTTCGGGCTGGACTGTTCCCATGAGGCACAGGGTCAAGACTGATTTGCATATGGCCATGTCTAAACTGGGGTGGTGTAGTGGGCAAAAGAATGATGGATTTAACCCAGATCTCTTGACTGGGGGAGAATGTATGCATTGTCAGCATTCCGTCCATCATTTGTTTGGTGTAACGCTTTTCGCCCTAAGTGGGATGGGTATTCCCAGACGTGGGACCCGTGCTCACTACGCCACTGGAGTCAAGCTATCCTGGCTGATGACGGCTGATAGCCAGAAACCGGTCCTAGGATGCTTGATTCCGGTCCAGGGAAGACATGGCTTGGCAGTTCGGGCTGGACTGTTCCCATGAGGCACAGGGTCAAGACTGATTTGCATATGGCCAGGTCTAAACTGGGGTGGTGTAGTGGGCAAAAGAACGATGGATTTAACCCAGATCTCTTGACTAGGCGAGAATGTATGCATTGTCAGCATTCCGTCCATCATTTTGTTGGTGTAACGCTTTTCGCCCTAAGTGGGATGGGTATTCCCAGACGTGGGACCCGTGCTCACTACGCCACTGGAGTCAAGCTATCTTGGCTGATGACGGCTGATAGCCAGAAACCGGTCCTAGGATGCTTGATTCCGGTCCAGGGAAGACATGGCTTGGCAGTTCGGGCTGGACTGTTCCCATGAGGCACAGGGTCAAGACTGATTTGCATATGGATATGTCTAAACTGGGGTGGTGTAGTGGGCAAAAGAACGATGGATTTAACCCAGATCTCTTGACTGGGGGAGAATGTATGCATTGTCAGCATTCCGTCCATCATTTGTTTGGTGTAACGCTGGTGGGCTTGCAGCACTGATTGTGCCACCCACCGGGGCAGCTTGTAAATTGTGTCTCAGGTCTGCCATTGCAGAGCCTGTGTGCAGTCTGGTACTGCAATGCTGACTGGGCAGGTGCACCCACTTGCATGTCCCTAAACCTTCCCTTTTATACATATTAGTCACCCCCTATGGTAGGCCCAAGGGCAGGGTGCATTGTAGGTAAAAGGTAGGACATGTCCTAATAGTGAATTACAGCCATTTTCGTTTTTCAGTTTTGCAAGGCTACCTGTTCTCCATAGGCCAGAAGGGGCAGTTTGGTTATTACATTTTATAATCCTAACTGACTCAGAGAACATGGTAGAAATTCGAGTTTAGTATGCCTGAACTCAGAATGATAAAATACATCTTTTAGTGAAGTTGGTTTCAACATTCTGTGTTTGAAAATGCCACTTATAGAAAGTAGGCATTTTCTTGTCTAGCCATCCAAACCTGCCTCTGCTAGGTTGTGTATTCCTTGTCTGGAGTTTGAGTGACAGGGCTGGGGAATTCCAGGAGACAGGGTGAGGTGGCCCAGTGGTGAATAGAGAGATCTGCATCTAGATTGGTGGGAGGAGGAGCACCTGGGACCTGAATAGGGCTGTGCCTTCCCTCCACAATGCTGGCTCCACCTCCTGTGGTGTGTCTGATGTCCCTGCCCTGCACTGTGAAAGGAAAGGAGACATGTCAACAAAGTGCTCCAGGACTGACCAGAACTGATTTGGACTAGGCAAAGGCCTCTCTGCCTTCAGAGAACAAAGGGAAAAGGACCCAGACCCAAGAACTTTAGGTCACTTCTGGGAATCAAGACAAACCTTTTCTGAGGAGAAGAACCAGGAAGCTGAAGGAGGAGACTACCCATGTGCTGTGTGTTTGGGGGTTGGCCTGCAGTGGTTGCTTCATTGACAAAGAAAGGAGAAAAGGACTGAGTGTGCTTTCTATCAACTTGAAGAAGAATCTCCAAGGGCTTGAACTAGAGTTTGCCTCCTGCCTGAAGTCTCAGGGATGTTATGTTATTTATGCTTACAGAGCGCACGATTACCCTAAGGTGTCCTGGCGCTGAGCACTGATTACCTGAGGAGCATAGATCTAAAAATGGGAAAAGAACCATGTCTTTAGGCCTTTCCTAAAAGAGATGAGATCAGAAGCATTTCTCAAGGGGAAAGGCAGTTCATTCCAAGCTTTAGAGGCACAATACGCAAAGCTTCTGCCTCCCCAATTTGTTTTCTTAAAAGAGGGAGTTTTCACTTGTTTGGAACCTGTAGACCTTAGAGTTCTGTTTGGGATATACCATGAAAACTTAAGATTTAAGAAACTCAGGACCTGTTCCATTCACAGCTTTAAAAACAATACAAAGCGCCTTCACCAACCAGCTCCCCCCTGAATTCCCTTGCTGGGAACTGAAGTGCCTGCTGTTGTGCTGGGCCTTCTGAGAGACTGCGTGTCGCTGGGAGCTGGAAGCGTGACGCAACAACGAGAAGCGTGTCGCCGCCGCAGCCGCTGTAATCGCATTGCCAAGGAAGCGAGCCGCCACTGTCATCATCGCATCGCCGAAGCATGGCGCATCACCGGAGAAGCGGGACGCTGCCACAGTGGTCATCTTTGCATCACCGGAGAAGCGCGTCGCAGGGCCTGTCGCTGCTCCAAAGATCATCGAGTCACCGCACGGCCATCGGGCATGTCGCATCACACCAACGTTGTCGCATCGCAACCAAGACGCCATTTTGTCGCATCGCACCAGAGAAGAGTATCGCATCGAGGTGCCAGCGTGTCACATCATACCAGAGAGCAGTAAGAAACTGATGCATCAACTCCCCACACAGTAAGGAAGCGAGCATCAACTCCCCTGCGCAGCAGTAAGGAACCGACGCATCCACTCCCCTGCGTGTAAGGAACCGACGCATCAACTTCCCTCCAACCCTTTTGTTTTCTTTGCGCTACGCATCTAAGGTACATTGAGAGTAAAGTGTCGCATTTACAACTTGAGAGAACGGAGCTATTTTATAACATATTTTTGAGTATAGTATTGTGGATTTTTGTCGTCTGGTCTTGTGTTAAGTCTATATAAAAATACCTGTTTTTATAATACAACCTGTGTGGTGTCCATTTGTAGTGTTGTCACTGTATTACTGTATGTGTTCACAAATGCTTTACACACTGCCTCTGAGATAAGCCTGCCTGCTCGTGCATTGGTGCACCACCCCGGCAGTTGGCTAGTTTAGCCCTGGGGGAAGAGATGGGGGCCCAAGGTGGGTGGGGTCCCGCAGATATGTCCCTTTTCTCTTTAGGAGACTGTGAAGTGGTCCCCAGGACCCAGCTGCCTGATAACACTAAGAAATTAAGGCAGTGGGTGACCATAAATGGCAAGCGGGTGGAAGCTCTTAGAGACACCGGCGCCAGTGTGACAGCTGTCAGTTGTCGGCTGGTGTCTGAAGAGCAGATAGTCCCAAATGCATTCTACCCAGTTGTTGCCGCTGACAACACAGAGAGCCACTGCAAGGTGGCACAGGTTCCCTTTGAGTGGGGGGTCTCAGGGACTCTTCAAGTAACTGTGAGGCCAGCCATGCCTGTTGAATGTCTGTTAGGTAACGATCTGGAGAGCTCCCCTTGGGCTAAGGTGGAGCGGAGAGCTCATTTAGAGATGTTGGGTTTGCCTGAGTGGGCCTGCGTGACCACTCGGTCTATGGCAGCCAGTAAGGATGTTCAAGAGGACCTGGAGCTGAGAAAATGGCCCAGGTGCCTGCCTTTAAGAGAAGAGGTAGGGGGCGCGGGAAACCGGCCCCCGAGATTCCCACGGCCCAGGAGGAGGCGGACCCTGAGGGGGATGCCCTGGAGCCTACCGGGGAAGAGATTGCTGAACTGGGAGACCTGCCTGAGCTGACCCATTGGCAGCAGGGTGGCATTCTGTGAGGAGCAGAACAAGTGCCCTTCTCTTGTGGGTTTGCGGTAGCAGGCTGCAAACCAGGCAGCAGGTGATCAGTCTGGATCACATTGGATCTACTGGGAGAATGGTCTCCTGTATAGTGAGCCTAAGGTTGCTGAGCCTGGGTCAGCCCGTGTGCTGGTGATACCCCAGCGCTTCAGAGCCTTCCTACTGGGGCTGGCTCATGATGTGCCGTTAGCAGGACATTTGGGGCAGGACAAGGCCTTTGAAAGGCTTTTCACCCATTTTTATTGGCCCCAAATGCGCAAGAGTTCAGACACTCATTGCAGGACCTGTCAGACTTGCCAGGCAAGTGGAAAGAGCGGGAGGAAGCACAAGGCTCCTTTCTAGCCATTCCCTGTGGTCAGCACCTCCTTTGAACGGGCGGGTATTGACATTGTGGGTCCACTGGACCTCAAGACAGTCATGGGCAAAAGGTTCATCCCGGTCTTGGTGGACCATGACACCCGGTATCGGGAAGCCATACCTCTTAGGACAGTGACGGCCCCCGTGGTTGGACGGGCACTGATGGGAATTTTCTCACAAGTAGGATTCCCTAGAGAGGTGGTGTCTGACCGAGGTACCAACTTAATTTCTTAGTATATCCAGTCCCTGTGGCAGGAGTGTGGTGTAACCTACAAGTTCGCCCCTCCTTACCACCCCCAAGGAAATGGGTTGGTTGAAAGGTTCAACCGAACCCTAAAAGGCACGATAATGAGTCTTGAGGAACCTATGAGGCATACATGGGACGTCCTCTTACCATGCCTTCTCTTTGCATACCGTGAGGTGCCACAGAAATCTCTAGGGTTCAGTCCCTTTGAGCTTCTCTATGGACACCCAGTGAGAGGACCTTTGAGTTTGGTCAAGGAAGGCTGGGAGCAATCTCCCAGGAAACCTCTCCAGGATGTATATAGCTACATGCTGGCCTTCAGGAACCAAACTAGACGTTTCAGAAAACTCGCTGA
Source organism: Triturus cristatus (assembly GCF_964204655.1). Lineage (NCBI taxonomy): Eukaryota > Metazoa > Chordata > Amphibia > Caudata > Salamandridae > Triturus > Triturus cristatus. Next base: position 1,422,617,561 of record NC_140591.1, on the reverse strand, counting down.
GAAGAATCTGGAAGCCAGCCAGGAGGAGATGAAGCGGTGGTACGACCAGAATGCCACTCTGGTAGAGCTTCAGCCTGGTCAGAGAGTGTCGGTAATGGTCCCTGTGGAGCCCTGTGCGCTCCAGGATAAGTGGACCAGACCATTTGAGTTGGTGCAGCGCAAGAGTCCGGTTACCTACTTGGTGGACTTGCGGTCTCCCAGGAACCCCTTGCGGGTCCTGCATGTCAACCGCCTGAATCCCCACTTAGAGAGGTCCGAAGTGGGCATGCTCCTAGAAACAGATGCTGGAATGGAAGAGGAGACTGAGCCTCTTCCTGACCTCCTGTCTACAACAGAGCAAGATGGGTCAGTGGATGGAGTAAACCTCTCTGCCACCCTGACCCCTGAGCAACAGAATAACTGTCACCAGTTGCTGGGACAGTTTTCTGACCTGTTTTCCCTAATTCCCAGTGTCACTGATTGGTGCGTCCATGATGTAGACACCGGGGACAGTCCTCCTGTCAAGCACAAAACTTACAGGGTGACTGACCGGGTGAGAGCTTGCATCAAGGAGGAGGTCTCCAAGATGCTTGCATTGGGGGTGATTGATTCCTCTAACAGCCCTTGGGCCAGCCCAGTGTTCTTGGTCCCAAAGGCTGCCGCACCGGGTGTCGCGCCAGAACTGCGGTTCTGTGTGGACTACAGAGGGCTCAATTCAGTCACCAGGACTGACGCGCAGCCCATCCCCAGAGCTGATGAGCTCATTGATCAGTTAGGGGCTGCCCGGTACCTCAGCACGTTTGACTTAACGTCTGGGTACTGGCAGATGGCCTTAACTGATGGGGCAAAAGAGAGGTCAGCATTCTCCACCCCAGATGGGCGCTACCAATTCAGGGTAATGCCCTTTGGGATGAAGAATGCCCCTGCCACCTTTCAGAGGTTGATTAACCAGGTGTTGGTTGGACTGGATGAGTTCAGTGCCGCCTACCTGGATGACATCGCAGTGTTCAGCGCCAGTTGGGAAGAACATCAGCGCCACCTCTGGGAAGTGTTGATGGCACTGCGGAGGGCAGGCCTCACGATCAAGGCGAGTAAGTGCCAGATCGGGCAGGGCTCCGTTGTGTACTTGGGGCACCAGGTTGGGAGCGGCCAGGTGGCGCCCCTACAGCCTAAGATTGAAACCATCCTGGCTTGGGAACCCCCCAAACCCAGACAGAGGAGAGAGCCTTTCTAGGACTCACGGGGTATTACAGGAGGTTTGTCAAGGGGTATGGCAGCAGTGTTGCACCCTTGACAGAGCTGACTTCCAGGAAGCAGCCCAAGAGAGTGATTTGGACTGACGCCTGTCAGAGAGATTTTGATGCCTTGAAGACTGCCATGTGCACGGCGCCCGTGCTCCTGGCTCCCAACTTCTCAAATGAGTTTATTGTGCAAACAGACGCTTCAGAGCATGGTGTGGGGGATGTTCTATCACAGATTAATGAAGAGGGCCTAGATCAACCTGTAGCCTTCATCAGTAGGAGGTTACTTCCACGGCAACAGAGGTGGAGTGCAATTGAGCGTGAGGCATTTGCTGTGGTCTGGGCACTGGAGAAGTTGAGACCATACTTGTTTGGGAGTCACTTCCGGGTTCAGACAGACCACAGGCCCTTCAGATGATTGATGCAGATGAGGGGTGAGAATCCAAAGCTGTTGAGGTGGTCCATTTCCCTACAGGGGATGGATTTTACGGTGGAACACCGCCCTGGTACAGAACACGCTAACGCTGATGGTCTGTCCAGATTTTTCGGCTTCGTGATGAGAACTCCCAGGAGGTAGGGTAGTTCTCCCCACATTTCAGCTGGAGGGGACACGTGTTAGACCTGGCACCATTGGCGTGGGTCTCCCTTCCATTTTTTTGCTGTTGCCGCATGTGTTTTTGCTGGTTATAGATGCTTTGGGCACTGTGCCACTGCTGTTCAGTGCCACAGTGCAAGTGCTCCCTATGGTAAATTGATATATGGATTAGTGACTCCATGATTGGCTTGATTGGTTTACTTGTCAGACCCTAGTACAGTGCACTGCGTGTGCGCAGGGCTTGTAACCAATGCTGCTGGTGGGCTTGCAGCACTGATTGTGCCACCCACCGGGGCAGCTTGTAAATTGTGCCTCAGGTCTGCCATTGCAGAGCCTGTGTGCAGTCTGGTACTGCAATGCTGACTGGGCTAGTGCACCCACTTGCATGTCCCTAAACCTTCCCTTATAATCCTAACTGACTCAGAGAACATGGTAGAAATTCGAGTTTAGTATGCCTGAACTCAGAATGATAAAATACATATTTTAGTGAAGTTGGTTTCAACATTCTGTGTTTGAAAATGCCACTTATAGAAAGTAGGCATTTTCTTGTCTAACCATCCAAACCTGCCTCTGCTAGGTTGTGTATTCCTTGTCTGGAGTTTGAGTGACAGGGCTGGGGAATTCCAGGAGACAGGGTGAGGTGGCCCAGTGGTGAATAGAGAGATCTGCATCTAGATTGGTGGGAGGAGGAGCACCTGGGACCTGAATAGGGCTCTGCCTTCCCTCCACAATGCTGGCTCCACCTCCTGTGGTGTGTCTGATGTCCCTGCCCTGCACTGTGAAAGGAAAGGAGACATGTCAACAAAGTGCTCCAGGACTGACCAGAACTGATTTGGACTAGGCAAAGGCCTCTCTGCCTTCAGAGAACAAAGGGAAAAGGACCCAGACCCAAGAACTTTAGGTCACTTCTGGGAATCAAGACAAACCTTTTCTGAGGAGAAGAACCAGGAAGCTGAAGGAGGAGACTACCCATGTGCTGTGTGTTTGGGGGTTGGCCTGCAGTGGTTGCTTCATTGACAAAGAAAGGAGAAAAGGACTGAGTGTGCTTTCTATCAACTTGAAGAAGAATCTCCAAGGGCTTGAACTAGAGTTTGCCTCCTGCCTGAAGTCTCAGGGATGTTATGTTATTTATGCTTACAGAGCGCACGATTACCCTAAGGTGTCCTGGCGCTGAGCACTGATTACCTGAGGAGCATAGATCTAAAAATGGGAAAAGAACCATGTCTTTAGGCCTTTCCTAAAAGAGATGAGATCAGAAGCATTTCTCAAGGGGAAAGGCAGTTCATTCCAAGCTTTAGAGGCACAATACGCAAAGCTTCTGCCTCCCCAATTTGTTTTCTTAAAATAGGGAGTTTTCACTTGTTTGGAACCTGTAGACCTTAGAGTTCTGTTTGGGATATACCATGAAAACTTAAGATTTAAGAAACTCAGGACCTGTTCCATTCACAGCTTTAAAAACAATACAAAGCGCCTTCACCAACCAGCTCCCCCCTGAATTCCCTTGCTGGGAACTGAAGTGCCTGCTTATGTGCTGGGCCTTCTGAGAGACTGCGTGTCGCTGGGAGCTGGAAGCGTGACACAACAACGAGAAGTGTGTCGCCGCTGCAGCCGCTGTCATCGCATTGCCAAGGAAGCGAGCCGCCACTGTCATCATCGCATCGCCGAAGCGTGGCGCATCACCGGAGAAGCGGGACGCTGCCACAGTGGTCATCTTTGCATCACCGGAGAAGCGCGTCGCAGGGCCTGTCGCGGCTCCAAAGATCATCGAGTCACCGCATGGCCGCATCACACCAACGTTGTCGCATCGCAACCAAGACGCCATTTTGTCGCATCGCACCAGAGAAGAGTATTGCATCGAGGTGCCAGCGTGTCACATCGTACCAGAGAGCAGTAAGAAACTGACGCATCAACTCCCCACACAGTAAGGAAGCGAGCATCAACTCCCCTGCGCAGCAGTAAAGAACCGACGCATCCACTCCCCTGCGTGTAAGGAACCGACGCATCACCTTCCATCCAACCCTTTTGTTTTCTTTGCGCTACGCATCTAAGGTACATTGAGAGTAAAGTGTCGCATTTACAACTTGAGAGAACGGAGCTATTTTATAACATATTTTTGAGTATAGGATTGTGGATTTTTGTCGTCTGGTCTTGTGTTAAGTCTATATAAAAATACCTGTTTTTATAATACAACCTGTGTGATGTCCATTTGTAGTGTTGTCACTGTATTACTGTATGTGTTCACAAATGCTTTACACACTGCCTCTGAGATAAGCCTGCCTGCTCGTGCCAAGCTACCAAGGGGGTGAGCAGGGGTTATTTTAGGAGTGTAGCCCCTTACCCTGACTAGACACAAGGGTTGCTATTTGTCACAGGTACCTACCTATGCCAACTAGAGACCCCCAAATCTAACAAATGTGAAATACGAAAAATAAATCATGCAAAAACAAATAGTAAATGAGTGTGCAAAACCAAGGTAAACGTTGGCATGTGATGTGAAAGCATAACTTTGCTTAAAAGAAGTCAAGCAGGGTACAGGATGCTTTACCTGCACTGTCTGAACGAAGCATAGTATAATAAAAATTTGCCTAGCTGTAGTGCTGGTACGTTTCAATTCTATTAAGGACACGGAGGCGAGGATTATGACTTCTTCCTTCACTTTATTTTTACAGCAGCACATTTTTAATAAAACGATAATCAACTACATTTCCCATGAAGAGGAGGGAAATAAAAGTCTCAAAACAGGAGTCCTTCCACTCTGTCCGCACTCCAGCAACCAAGCATAGTCCTTTCACGCTGTTTCCTCTTACTTCGCACAAACCATTTCTTGTCGGATTTCACACCTCTTGTTTGGATCCATCGATTCCTGAAAAAACAGGTAGTGTCAGAGAACCGTACCGGAACCAATTAAATTGCAGAACAACAAAATACCAGAAACATGATCATGGTCATCACATAAGTAAGCAACACAGTTCCAAAAGACCCATGAACGAATTACTTACACCAGAACGGGCAGGGTCCACGTCTTCAGAGGTCATTGGGTGGGATTATCCTTGCCTCCGTATCCTTAATAGAATTGAAACTTACCAGCACTACAGCTAGGCACATTTTCATTCTATGTCAGGACCGGAGGCTCAGATTATGCCAGTTCAAAGCTTGTCAACCACCAACCATGCCACTTCTACCACCGGTTTGAAATTGAACCTCTTAAAGGTAGAGTCTGAAGACCAGTCGGCAGCGCGCATCAGATCTTCCAAATGCGTCCCTAAATAGGCCATTGCCCCTCACGCCGAGTGGGCACCAAACTGTTTTGTATCAATCCCCGCCTCCTGCATCACCCAACGCACCCATCTGGTGATGGTCGGGGACGAGACCGCTCGGTTAGGTTTCCGTAGCGCAATGAGCAGTTGATTCCCACCCGGAAGGCCAGTTTCCTCAGTCAACTCTTCGTAAGCACGGAGGCACTGCACCACACACAGCTTAGAGAATCTTGGAATGCTGGGTACAAGATGACCCTGGATTTACACTTGGTTCCTCTATTCACCGTAAACGATACCCCGTCCGGTAAAAATACTCTGGCCAAGATGTCCAAGGCCCGTACGTCTGAGATGAGCCTGCACGAAACCAGGCATAAAAGCATCACCAACTTGGCCGTCACTTCCTTTCGGGACAGAAACCTGTTCGGTTGCCAGGAAAGAAAAAGATTCTACACTAGGTTCACGTCCCATAGGACAGAATACCGGGGTTCCGGAGGGAGAGGCAGGCGAATCCCTCTGAGGAGCCGGCAAACCAATGGGTGCTCCCCCACCGGGGAACCCTGAACAGGGATATGACCCGCTGAAATTGTGGAAAGTATTAACAGAACAGTAAGCCAAGCTGTCTTCCGCTAAACCCGCCAGGAAATTAAGGATGTGGACTACATCTTCCCCCAGGGGATCGACAATCCATCGCACACACCAACTCCGCCATCTGTTCCATGCTGATCAGTTGCTCTTGGTCGTGCTTTATGCCCATGCTTTAGCAAGCAAGCTCTCAGCTTGTGCCGAAAGCTCTGGGAGCGACCAGCGACGCCGGAGATCTGCCAGGCCATCATCCTCAACGTCCCCTCTACTACCAGCCGATGGGAAACGAGATTGGGATGGAGGAGAATGTGAGGAAAGTGGGGGAGTCAGATTGGAGAATCCCAAGAAACTTCCAGTAGAACCAGAAACCAGACTTCAAACCTCCATAAGGGTGTGATCAGCCCAATTTCTGCTTCTTGGCGGCGGAAAAGAGCGGACACGCATGTGATGATAGAAAAAGGAGGAAAAGCATTGCCCTGCTCCTGCTGCCAGTCCTGAAGAAACTTATCCGTCGCCTCCGCCTGAGGATCCGGCCGCCAACTGAAATACCTTGGTAATTGATGATCCAGACGTGAAGCAGATAGGTCGACTGAGAAGGGACCCCATCTCTCCACCAACCAGGAGAAGACCTGCGGGTCCAGCTTCCACACGCTGGCATCAGGGAGGTGACGGGAGTGCCAATACGCCACTTTGTTCTCCCGGGTTTTCTACTGTCACTGAGATCTGGTTGTAGTGGCAGAAGTTCCAAAAGTCCTTGGCTAGGTTCGCTAGCATTCTGGACCTGGTGCCACCCAGATGGTTGATATACTGGAATGCAGAGATATTGTCCATCCTGAGGAGGACACACGATTGAACCCTGTCCAGCATTGTACTGCAAATGACCCGGCCAGCAGTTCCAGGCTGTTGATGTGCAATGACTGTTCGTGAGCGGACCAGGATCCACCTGTGGAGAACTCTCCGCATTTGGTCCCCCATCCGAAACGGTTGGCATCGGACTCTAACACGATATCCGGAGCTGAACCGAAAATTGCTCGGCCATTCCACGCCTCCATGTGGGTGAGCCACCAGGCCATCTCGCCCCTCACCTCCTCCGTCAGGGGTACCAACTGGGAGTAAGTTAGACCCCTCCTGAGATGGTGTGCCTTGAAACGCTGCATGGCCCGATAGTTCAAGGGCCTGGGAAAAATGGCCTAGATTGAGGAGGTCCACTAGGCGGGCCAGCTGATGCAAGGAAATGTGCGACTTCGCTAAGGTCTGGCGCAGCTCGTACCTGATTTTTACTATTTTTACTATTTTCCTGGCCGGAAGACTTAGTCGAGGAAACGGAGTCTACTGTGAAACCCAAAAAGGTTGCACACTAGACCGGGACCAAAAGAGATTTCCTCTCGTTTATGACAAACCCCAGGCCCTGAAGCAGATCGACTGCCGTCTTTAAGTGGTTGGTCAACCTTCTGGGGCACTGGTCCAGGAACAGCATGTCGTCCAAACAGACTATCATCCGAATTCCTTGTGATCGCAGGAACTCCACTGCCGGTCTGAGGACTTTCGTGAAGCACCACGGAGCAGAGGCTAGCCCGAAAGTGAGAGTGGTGAGCTCAAAAACCTGTCCTTCCCACCTGAACTGAAGGAAAAGAGGATGATGTGGGAAGATATGAACCGTCAGGTACGCATCCTTCAGGTCGAGGCGGACCATCCAATGGAGTGGTCTCAGCACATCCCTGAGAAGGTGGATACCCTCTATATTGAAGTGGCGGTAGACCACCCACTCATTGAAACTCTTCAAATTTATGACTGGTCTCCGACCCCCGTCGACTTTTGCGACCAAGAAAATGTTGCTGAGAAAACCACTGGGATGTTCTTCTGTGTAACAAATCGCCCCTTTTTGGAGGAGGGCGGAGACCTCTTCACTTATCAGCTCTGTGTCCCGTTGAGAAAACGAAATGGGGCGGGCTGGGTCAGCTGACGCAGACAGCCATGGAACTCCAACTGGAAGCCCTGCACAGTCTGCAGCACCCAAGCGTCACTCGTGAGACCCAGGATGGGAAAAAGAGCGCTAGATGCCCCCCCCACCTGCAGGCGCGCTGAAGGTAGCACACTCACCTTTTCCAGAGTTGTTTGGCTGGCATTGGGAGCCGGCGCCGCCACGGAAATTCTGTCCCCTGGCTGGATAGAATGTGTTGAAATGGGCATTGTCTTGGTACTGCCCATGCCCGGAGCCTTGCCCCCTGTTAGAGTGGGAGGAGAACCGGACAGTCGAGTGGCCCCTGCCACGACCAGCCCCATGGAAAACCCAGGTTGTAAAGACCTCATGTTGGACTGGGCTTTGTCCAGTGAGATGAACGTCGCCACGAACTTGCCAAGTTCTTTGACGAACAGGTCGCCCAATAAACCCCCCTGGGCCACAGTGCCGGCTTCCGAAGAAGACAGGTCATCCAATTTCAGGTCCACCTTGATCAGGAGAGAACGCCGCCTCTCCAGTGAGAGAGCACAATTGCAATAGAGCGCTGCGCCCACCCTGAGAACACCTTTAGGGAAATTAGGGTTTCGGAGGCCTTAGCCTCTTCGACTATGTCCAGGATTTCGGTCACAGGACCTACTGCATCTAACAGCTTGTCCTAGCATGATCGCCAGGACCGATCAATACCCTTTTTAGGGTCCCTCACAAATTTTGCTAGGAATGTTGCCATTCTCTGATCTATCTTGGGTGTTAGGGCAACCTTTCCTTTCAAACAGGGGCGGGGGCACTCCGCCCGGAGGCGGTTGTGAGCATCCTTTTCCATTGGGTTACGTAGACGGCTTGCTACATATTGGGCTACCTTGTCTCTCGGAACCCAGTCTGTTGACCTAGGATGGACAAAATCGTCCAGAACCAGCATGACCAAGACCCCCCCCTCCATTCCCCCCAGGCAGTTGGAGTGGCAGCTGGGAGCCAAGGTCTAGAGGGACCTGCTTCCTCATCTGTGTCACCGGGGGAAATCGCCATTGTCTAGGGGGTCAGTGGAGGCGGTACATGGCGGAATCGGGGTGTTATCCATGGGGGCTGTGGGCTCTGGCTGCGGGGGCACCTGCGCTAAAAAGGCCTGTTTCAAACGGGCGAAAGCATCCACGTCCACGCCTTGGGAGCACTGTTTCTTACAAGGGGGGGGGGGGGGACCGACGGGCTGGAGCCCCTGTGGGGGCTAAGGGGTAGATGGCGTGGGACATGCCCACTTGGCGCACTCTTTCGCGATTTGCGCTGACAGACGCTGCTCCAAAGGCTCCATGGCTTGATTAACAGCCCTGTAGATAGAGTCATCCACCGCCTGATAAATTCATCGTCCCAAGGGAGGTAGGACAAGGGGTCCTCCTCCTGGAACTGATCCTGCTCCGACTGCATGGCAGGTAAGTACTCAGCCGCAAGCAGTACACACTGAAGCAAACAGGCAGCATGGTGCTGGAAGCACCACTTTAAGGGCACAGAGTGCCACACAATAAAAGCTGGGAGGGAGACTAGGCGTATGTGGGTGGCCAGAGGCACACAATTGACGGGACAAAGCCCTGGGACACCACAGCCCTCACAGTCACAGGGCAGCCACCCGGGACTGTGTGCCACAAAGCACCACGCAGTGCAATTAAGACCCCATAGGGTGTTCAAGAAAAAAGGCACAGACCCTCACAAAGGAGTTCACAGCAATAACGGGGAACATACAGACCCACCAGGGCGTAAACCGGGTGGCAGGAGGCAAGGCTGAGCTCTCAAAGGGGCAGCGCTCATCAGCACTCTGTCAGTGCCTGACTCACGCTGCCCATAGAGAGTGCACTACACCTCCTAGTGGTGGGAGGACCACACCACACTTCTGTGGGGAAACCAAGTCACGTGAGGTACGCCAATTGTGTCCCGTGAGCTGTAGGGGAATCAGTGGAAACAGAAATACAATCAAGCATAACAAAACACCATCTACAAAGGCCTTTCTTAACCCCCCAAACAGGAGAAAGAATAAAATCTAAAGTAACAACAAAAGAGGAAGGGTAATAACACGACTGATCCCCTCGAGGGAAATTGTGTAAACCAACGAAGTCAGTGTAATCTCAAGAATGCACTCACCATCCAAGGAAGCACCGGTCTCCAAGGTCAGAACCTACCCAATCACTTACAGGGAGGAAAACAGACCTGCGGAGATAATACAAATTATGTATGAAAAGCCCTCACTCACCAACCTGGTTGGTGACATGCTTCATCATCGGGCTCCAGCGGGCATGGCCGAATGCCGTCCCAGTGTGCTGCAACGCCAGGTTACTGCGGAGCGGGGTTGTGTGTGGTGACAGTGAATTTAAAATTCCCAATTAAGTCAAAAAAGTATTTTATTCGTTTTGCTAATTGGAAAATTAAAACATAATAAAAAGGAGTGATGGTCAAAAAAATAACAGACCGGGTTCACTCCATGGCGGTCAACATGTTTCTGCCTTTATGTGTAATTTACAGGCTTTCATCAGGACCAGAGTGGAAGTGTGGGTTCCCCGGTGGTGTGAACGCGCTAAGGTTCACCCTCCCGTGGGCTGCTGTGTGAAAAATGATATATAAACACAGGAAAAATCCGCCAAATAATATAATGGTGGAGAGAAACGTCTCCCTGGACCCGGTGGCTCGAGGCGGTGTAGGTTCCTAACGGGTGCCGAGCAGCGAGGGCGGTGTGCCATATTTGCTCGCACCTCCACCCCGGGATCCCTGAGGCGACGAACAGTCTAGCCTCACAAGTAAACTCGTTTCTCTCCACCATTATATTATTTGGCGGATTTTTCCTGTGTTTATATATCATTTTTCACACAGCAGCCCACGGGAGGGTGAACCTTAGCGCGTTCACACCACCGGGGCACCCACACTTCCACTCTGGTCCTGATGAAAGCCTGTAAATTACACATAAAGGCAGAAACATGTTGACCGCCATGGAGTGAACCCGGTCTGTTATTTTTTTGACCATCACTCCTTTTTATTATGTTTTAATTTTCCAATTAGCAAAACGAATAAAATACTTTTTTGACTTAATTGGGAATTTTAAATTCACTGTCACCACACACAACCCCGCTCCGCAGTAACCTGGCGTTGCAGCACACTGGGACGGCATTCGGCCATGCCCGGTGGAGCCCGATGATGAAGCATGTCACCAACCAGGTTGGTGAGTGAGGGCTTTTCATCCATAATTTGTATTATCTCCGCAGGTCTGTTTTCCTCCCTGTAAGTGATTGGGTAGGTTCTGACCTTGGAGACCGGTGCTTCCTTGGATGGTGAGTGCATTCTTGAGATTACACTGACTTCGTTGGTTTACACGAAAGAATAAAATCGACTTATCTTGGTACTGAGCAGAGAAGAAAGAAGAAGAGTAAACCGAACGAAAGGACTATGCTGGGTTGCTAGAGTGCGGACAGTGTGGAAGGACTCCTGTTTTGAGACTTTTATTTCCCTACTGTTCATGGGAAGTGTAGTTGATTATCGTTTTATTAAAAATGTGCTGCTGTAAAGATAAAGCGAATGAAGAAGGCATAATCTGAGCCTCCGCTCCAGACACAGAATCTAACATAGCTGATTGAAGAATCTTTTTTTATACCAACTCCAACCCCATTCGCAAGGTAATGCTGACAGAGAGGTGTCTGAGGAGCAACTTCCTCTCCTCAAGGTTAAGAGGAAGGATGTTTCCCCGCCCTCTCTTCAGTACCTTGGGAATCGTTTCACCTCCTGAAACCAAATGTCCTCTCCACTGTCTGAACGCCAGTTGACATTTGAAAGAACTCTATGTGTAACACCTGCGGACAAGACGAGCTGAGATGAAGTGGGGACTTGCAAACACCTTTGAGTTAAAACTGGTAAATTAAATCTGCTGGATCATTACAAATGCAGCTTCAAATTGGCCATTACAATTTTATGTAATCTCTTCTGTCAGCTCTATGGCACCCCCTCACAATTTATGTGGTGACCTGAAATCGTTCTTTACCAAAGTAGTGAATATTTATGATCTTCCTAAAGAGGTAAGACCCACTGGAACCCGAAACAAAGCTGATGACTAGCATTGAAATGTCACCAGTGATTTGCATTTCTTTGCTACTTATGACAAGGTTGAGGATCAGCGACACTATGAAAAGACACAAATCTGGGTCACTGGACAATTCCTGCCCTGTGTCCCATCTTGCAAGTCTTGGTCCTTGAGATCTCTTTTGCTATCTTTAACATCATGCATCTGTCCTTGACCTTTGGCAAGGTCCATTAGATTTACTAAAGAGGTGCATTTATCCGCTATCTTGCGAAGGCCAACCTTGATTCAATGATTCTTAAGAATTACAAGTCAACTACACACCATCCTTTCTATTTCAAACATTATAAAAATGCAAACAGGGTGATTTGCTTCCTGGAAGATCATGACCTACTGGGTGGATCTCACATTGGCCTTCTCCCACTGCATACCATGGCAGCCTTCCATTTAGGCAGCTTGGATGAGTAATGTACTGCTGAGGAGAAAAGGCCTTCAGCGGGGATTCTGCTTTTCAGTCTGCCAACTGCTTTTGATACAGTCAACCATGATATTCTGGCCGACTTTCAACAGCAGGCCTAGCAGCTGCTGCCTTTTAGTGGTAAAGGTTATTTTAACCCCTTCAGCGCTGCACGGATTCCCCCGCGGTGCTGAAGGGTTCTAGCGCGGGCGTGGTCATGACGGAACGGTTCCGTCATGAGCACAGCTCAACCGATGCTCATGACGGAACCGTTCCGTCATGAGCATCGAAGGGGTTAAGTGAACATACTGCCATTGTGTTTATAGCTGTAGTCATTGTCCGGGGAGACTTCCCAGGGGTCTCAACATGTATGCCCTGCCTCCAGAAGGCCTCAGGCATTGCTTTGGATTTAACATTCTCTCCAAACCAAACAAAAAGTGGATGCTTTCAGTGGATCACACTTCTATTGACTCTACTTGCCATCCGGAAATATATTTGACTACCATTCAAAACTGGATCCTGAGCGTGCTTTTAATGTGTAGTCAAACGGTTTTGGTCTGCTTGTTTTCTGCAAATATATCTACTCTGGAAAATCCTTTCCTTCATTCCTTTTAACCACAGGTGACTGTAGCATGTACCTTCTGATTTGTACTATTGCATTCCATTCTACCTTAGCCTGATGGAGTGAGGAATATATACACTTCAATGAATTCAAAATATGGGAAACTGCTGGTCAGACTGACGTGTGGTGTCCAGAGATTTGGTCATTCGTTGGAGGCTCGACAACACCATCTATATTGGTTCCTAGTAAAACTGAGGGTTCAATTCAAGGTACTCTGCTTGATTTGACTTCTAATCAACATTGGTCTCAGAGCTCTTTAGTGATAATGCAACTGGTTAGGAGTCACCTCATTCTAACTATGCCATCGCAAGTCCAGGGGACAACCAGGCAGAGGGGATTTAGTGGTAGATCCATTTACTCAATTTGTCATCTTGAGTGGAATGACTCCAGTGGCTTTCCTGGTGATTCATTTTGATTTGCTTCAGGACACTGAAGAAACTAGATTCTGTATTCATCACCCTGATGCAACAGCATAAGTTATTCATTTGCTGCCTGTGGAGTGGGGTGCACAAGGGTCTCTCCACAGAAAGGGATATTGTTAGAACTGGGGGTCTCTAGTTGGCAATGGTATACACCTTTGTCCAACTAGGGACCCTTGCTTCTAAGTGGGGATTACACTCCTAGATAACCCCTGCTCACCCCCTTGGTAGCTTGGCGCAAGCAGCCAGGCTTACCTCAGAGGCAGTGTGTTAAGCATTTGTGAACACATACAGTAATACAGTGAAAACACTACAGATGGACAACACACAGGTTTTATAAAAATAAGTATGCTTTTTATAGACTTAACACAAGACCACAAACAACAAAAATCCACAATACTGTACTTAAGATTGATTTAAAGATGGTAAAAGTTACTTAGTTCAAGTTGATGATAAATGCGACACAGTTCTCACAAAAGTACCTGGATGCGTAACGCAAAATAAACAAACGGCCCGCAGACGGAGATGCGTCGGTTCCGTGCTCCGGGGGAGATGATGCATCGCGCCTCAATGCTTCCGCAGAGTAGGGAATGCGTCGTGATCCTTACCGGTGCGGGGATGATGCGTAGGTTCTCGGCCTGCGGCTCGGTTGCGATGCGCAAGATGGCACCTCGATGCGATGCAACAATCCTGGTGCGATGCAAAAAGATGGCGCCCTTGATGCGACGGCGATCCGCTCACGCCCTGGCAGCCTTGCGACAACTCTGTACTTTGGAGCCTCGACAGGCGCTGCGACACGCTTCTCCGGCGATGCGATGGCGACCCTCTTGATGGCGTCACGCTTCTCCGGTGATGCGATAGCAGACAGCTTCGACGAAGACACGCTTCCTGGGAGATGCAGTGGCGGCGGCCCAGTTCTCCGGCGATGCGACGACTACAGCTGCGGCGGCGACACGCTTCTTCTCGTTGCTTCGCGCTTCCAGCTCCCAGCTACACACAGGCTTCTGTAGATAGAATTCCCAGCAAGGAAATTCAGAGAGGAGCTGGTGGTGAAGTCTTTTGTCCCTGAGACTTCAGCAGGAGGCAAGCACAAGTTCAAGCCCTTGGAGAAATATTCTGTAAGATGATGAAAGTCCTTTGAAAAGTTCTTTCTCCTTTCCTTGGCAATGAAGACACCACTGCAGGCCAACCCAGCAAACAGCACACTGGCAGAGGGGCAGTCCAAACTCCTGCAGCTTCCTTGGTTCCTCTCCTTGGCAAAAGGTTTGTCTTTTTCCCAGAAGTGACCTAAAGTTCTTGGGTCTGGGTCCCAATATTTATACCCCAAAATCCTTTGTTCTCTGAAGGCAGAGAGGCCTCTGCCTAGTGCAAACCAGTTCTCGAGCACTTTGTTTACCGGACTACCGGACTCCTTCTTTCCTTTCACAGTGCAGGGCAGAAACATCAGAATCCCCACAGGAGGTGGAGCCAGCATTGTGGAGGGAAAGCACAGCCCTGGAGCACTTTGTTGACATGATTCTTTCTCTTCTTTCACAGTGCAGGGCAGAGACATCAGCCGCACCCCATGAGGTCGAGCCAGCATTGTGGGGGGAAGGCCCAGCCCTATTCAGGTCCCAGGTGCAACACCTCCCTCCCATCTAGATGTAGATCTCCCTAATCACCACTGGGCTGACTCATTCTGTCTCTTGGAATTCCCCAGCCCTGTCCCTCAAACTCCAGACAAGGAATACACAACCTAGCAGAGGCAGGCTTTGGATAGTTAGACAAGAAAATACCTACTTTCTAAAAGTGGTATTTTCAAACACAGAATGTTAAAACCAACTTTACTAAAAGATGTATTTTATCATTCTGAGTTCAGGCATGCTAAATTCGAATTTCTACCATGTTCCCTGAGTGAATTAGGATTATAAAATGCAATAATCTAAGTGCCCATTCTGGCATATGAAGAACAGGTAGCCTTGTAATAGTGAAAACGAAAATGGCTGTAATTCACTATTAGGACATGCTACACACACCAGGGCATGTCCTACCTTATACCTCCAATGCACCCTGCCTTTGGGCCTACCATAGGGGTGTCTGATATGAAGTAAAGGGAAAGTTTAGGGACTGGCAAGTGGGTACACTGGCCAAGTCGACATGGCAGTACTAGACTACACCTAGGCTCTGCAATGGCAGGCCTGAGACACACTTTACAAGCTGCTTCTGTGGGTGGCACAACCAGTGCTGCAAGCCCACCAGCAGTATTTGATTTACAAGCCCTGGGCACACATGGTGCACTGTACTAGGGTCTGACAAGTAAATCAAATAACCCAATCATGGAGTCACAAATAAATACATCAATTTAACATAGGGAGCACTCGCACTGTGGCACTGAATAGCAGTGGCACTGTGCCCAAAGCATATAACCAGCAAAAACATATCAAAAACAGAGGAGGCAATCCGACAAAATGGAAAGGAGACTCACGCCAATGATGCCAGGTCTAACACGTGTCCCCTCCAGCTCCCCCCTTGGAAGTTCTCTTCACTAAGGCGAAAAAATCTGGACAGACCATCAGCGTTGGCATGTTCTGTACCAGGGCGGTGTTCCACCGTAAAGTCCATTCCCTGTAGGGAAATGGACCACCTCAACAACTTTGGGTTCTCACCCCTCATCTGCATTAGCCATCTGAGGGGCATGTGGTCGGTCTGAATCAGGAAGTGAGTCACAAACAAGTATGGTCTCAGCTTCTTCAGTGCCCAGACCACAGCAAATGCCTCACGCTCAACTGCACTCCACCTCTGTTCCCATGGAAGTAACCTCCTACTGATGAAGGCTACAGGTTGGTCTAGGCCCTCTTCATTTATCTGTGATAGAACATCCCCCACACCATGCTCTGAAGCGTCTGTCTGAACAATGAATTATTTTGAGAAGTTGGGTGCCTGAAGCACGGGTGCTGTGCACATGGCAGTCTTCAGGGCGCCCAAAGCCTTCTGACAGGTGTCAGTCCAGTTCACTTTCTTGGGCTGCTTTCTGGAAGTCAGCTCAGTCATTGGTGCAACAATGTTGCCATACCCCTTGACAAACCCCCTGTAGTACCCTGTGAGTCCTAAAAAGGCTCTCACCTGTGTCTGAGTCTTTGGGGGTTCCCATGCCAGGATGGTATCAATCTTGGGTTGCAGGGGGCGCCACCTGGCTGCTCCCTACCTGGTGCCCCAAGTACACCACGGAACCCTGCCCGATCTGGCACTTACTCGCCTTGATCGTGAGGCCTGCCTTTTGCAGTGCCATCAACACTTCCCAGAGGTGGCGCAGATGTTCTTCCCAACTGGCGCTGAACACTGCAATGTCATCCAGGTAGGCAGCACTGAAATCCTTCAGTCCAGCCAACACCTGGTTGACCAACCTCCGAAACGTGGCAGGGGCATTCTTCATCCCAAAAGGCATCACCCGGAATTGGTAGTGCCCATCTGGTGTGGAGAATGCTGACCTCTCTTTGGCCCCATCAGTCAAGGCGATCTGCCAGTACCCAGGCGTCAAATCAAACGTGCTGAGGTACCGCGCAGCCCCTAACCGATCAATGAGCTCATCAGCTCTGGGGATGGGGTGCGTCAGTCCTGGTGACTGAAATGAGTCCTCGGTAGTCCACACAGAACCGGAGTTCAGGTGTGGCACTAGGCACACCAGCCTTTGGGACCAGGACCACTGGGCTGGCCCAAGGACTGTTTGAGGACTCAATCACCCCTAAAGCAAACATCTTGGAGACTTCCTCCTTGATTTAAGCTCTGACCGTGTCAGTCACTCTGTAAGCCTTGTGCTTCACAGGAGGACTGTCCCCGGTGTCCACATCATGGACGCACCACTCAGTGATACCAGGAATCAATGAAAATAGATCAGAGAATTGCCCCAACAGTTGGCGACAATCTTGCTGCTGATCAGGGGTCAGTGTGGCAGAGAGGCTGACACCATCCACTGACCCATCTTTCTCAGTCGCAGACAGGAGGTCAGGAAGAGGATCGGTCTCCTCCTCCATTCCATCATCCGTCACTAGGAGCATGCCCACTTCGGACCTTTCTAAGTGGGGCTTCAGGCGGTTAACATGTAGGACCCGCAAAGGGTTCCTGGGAGACCACAAGTTCACCAGATCGGTGACATCACTCTTGTGCTCCACCACCTCAAATGGACTGGTCCACCTGTCCTGGAGCGCACAAGGCTCTAAGGGGCCATGACCCATTTCTGTCCGGGCTGAAGCTCAATCAGTGTGGCATTCTGATCGTACCACCGCTTCATCTCTTCCTGGCTGGCTTCCAGATTCGCCTGAGCGAGCTCTCTGAATCACCGAGTCTGGTTCCTGAAGGCCAGCATGTAACTATATACATAGTGGGGTGGTTTCCTGGGAGATTGCTCCCAGCCTTCCTTGACCAGACTCAAAGGTCCTCTTACCGGGTGTCCATACAACAATTCAAAGGGACTGAACCCTAGGGACTTTTGTGGCACCTCATGGTAAGCAAACAGAAGGCATGGCAAGAGGACGTCCCGTGTACGCCTCATTGGTTCTTCAAGACCCATGATCATGCCTTTAAGGGTCCGGTTGAACCTTTTAAACAGCCCATTACCTTGGGGGTGGTAAGGAGTGGTGAACTTGTAGGTAACACCACACTCCTTCCACAGGGACTTCATATAACTAGATATGAATTGGTACCACGGTCTGACACCACCTCTCTGGGGAACCCCACACAGGAGAAAGTCCCCATCAGTGCACGTCACACCACGGGGGCCGTCACTGTCCTGTGCGGGATGGCTCTGGGTACCGGGTAGCATGGTCCACCAAGACCAGGATAAACCTGCTGCCCATGGCTGTCTTGGGGTCCAGTGACCCCACAATATCAATGCCCACCCGTTCAAAGGGGGTACTGACTACAGGGAAAGGTTGGAGAGGGACCTTGTGCCTCCTTCCACTTTTCCCACTTGCCTGGCAAGTTTGACAAGTCCTACAATGAGTATCTGAACTCTTCGGCATCTGGGGCCAATACAAGTGGGTGGCAAACCTTTCAAATGTCTTGTTCTGCCTCAGATGTCCAGCTAAAGGTACGTCATGAGCCGACCCCAGTAGGAGGCCTCTGAAGCACTGGGGTACCACCAGCACACGGGCTGACCCAGGCTCAGCAACCTTAGGCTCACTATACAGGAGACCATTCTCCCAGTAGATCCAATGTGATCCAGACTGATCATCTGCTGCCTGGTCTGTGGCCTGTTGCCGAAAACCCACAAGAGAAGGGCACTTCTTTTGTTCTGCACAAAATTCCTCCCTGGAGGGCCCCCCTTCTTGCTGCCAATGGGTCAGCTCAGGTAGGTTCCCCAGTTCAGAAAACTTGCTCCCCTGTAGGTTCCAGGGCATTCCCCTCAAGGTCTGCCTCCTTCTGGACCATGGGAACAATGGGGGCTGGTTTCCCGCGCCCCCACCTCTACTCTTTAAGGTAGGTTCCTGGGCCATACTTCGGCTCCAGGATCCCTTGAACACAATTGGTTGCCATAGACCGAGTGGTCACACACGCCCACTCAGGCAGACCCAACATCTCTAAATGAGCTCTCTTCTTCACCTTAGCCCAAGGGGAGCTCTCCAAATCATTGCCCAACGGACAATCCACAGGCATGGCTGGCCTCACAGCTACCTGAAGAGTACCAGAGACCCCACCCCACTCAAAGGGAACCTGAGCCACCTTGCAGTGGCTCTCTGTGTTCTCAGCAGCAACAACTGGGTAAAAGGCATTGGGGACAACCTGCTCTTGAGACACCAGGTGACACTTGACAGCTGTCACACTGCCTCCTGTGTCTCTAAGAGCCTCCACTCTATGGCCATTGATGGTCACCCACTGCCTGTATTTCTTAGTGTTATCAGGCAGCTGAGCTTGAAGGACCATCTCAAAGTCTCCTAATGAGACAAGGGACATTTCTGCGGGACCACACCCACCTTGGGCACCCTTCTCCTCCACTCCCTCAAGCAATCTTCAAATATGATATTCCGTTTTAGGGAAAACACCTTTCCAACTTGTATCAAGAAATAGAGAAACTAAACATCATACCAGTAAACTGTCAAGGTTCGATTTTGACACCTTTATTTAAAGGCGGAGACAGAGCTAATCCGGCCAACTACAGATTGATAGCCCTGCTGGACGTAGAGGCCAAATATTATGCCTCCCTGGTACTTGAAGAGCTTAAGGCATGGTCTGACGACCGTAACCTAATTCCGGAAAGCCAGACGGGCTTTAGACAAGGCCTTGGTACGACGACAAACATTTTAGGTCTCTCGCTAATTACAAACAAGTGTAAGCACTTGTTAAGCTTAGCCATCTCCAGCTTGTGTGCCCTATTTCTCTCCCTGTCTTCCAACTCTCTGTGGGGACAGGTCTTGGGAAGAGATACTACTGCCAGATGGGGACAGTACCCCTCCCCTGGCTGGAAACACTGGCCTATCCAGTTGCTCATCTGCATCCCCAGTTGGCTCCAACACAAGATCTGGGGCATTTCTTGCTTCTCCCCAGGCCCTCAGCACCTTTTGGTAGTCATCCTTTTTAGAAATGCCTGGTGAAGAAACTTTCAATTTCTTGCATAGATGCTTGAGCTGTTTCAAAGTGTAGGTTTCCAACCTCTCTTCCTCAAAATCAAGATCCATAGATGCAACAGATGCTGGTCTACTCATGGTAGCAAGAATTGGTAGATCTCTGGGAACGAGGGGGAGCCCCTAGGAGCTGCTGACAGGTTATTTTAACGGTTACGGGAGGGGTGGTGGGAGGGGGTTGATAACGGGTTGGGTGAGTGACAAAGAAGAAGGTTTTTGGACTATTTATAGGGCACAGATTGCGTGAATAGACTTGGTTGGTGGCATTCTAGTAAAGAGATGTTGACTTATTGCACATATACGACAGCGATGCCCGGCCTCCGGGATGTGGGAAACGCTAGATATGCACTGACTGTAAGATACTAAGTAGCCGGCCCTCTGGGTTGTAGGCGAATGGATGTATACGCACTCGGTTTTCTTATTTCTTATTTTCTCATTTAAAAAATAAATTAATAAAAAAAAAAAAAGGAGACGTACCGCATCCGTCGGTGTCTCTGAAGGTACAAAAAAAAAAAGAATTGGTAGATCTCAGGAAAAAATAACAGTCCAAGGAAAACAATTCTACTCAAAAAAAGTATGTGGTCGCGTTTGGGCTGCACTCCTAGTAGTGTACAGCAATCACTGTATATGAGTCACAAATGCAGGTCCAAATCCCACCGCTGCCACCAATGTTAGAACTGGGGGTCTCTAGTTGGCAATGGTATACACCTTTGTCCAAATAGGTACCCTTGCTTCTAAGTCAGGATAAGGGGATTATACTCCTAGATAACCCCTGCTCACCCCCTTGGTAGCTTGACACGAGCAGACAGGCTTATCTCAGAGGCAGTGTGTTAAGCATTTGTGAACACATACAGTAATACAGTGAAAACACTACAGATGGACACCACATATTTTTATAAAACCTAAGTATGCTTTATATAGACTTAACACAAGACCACAAACGACAAAAATCCACAATACTGTACTTAAGATTGACTTAAAGATGGTAAAAGTTACTTAGTTCAAGTTGATGATAAATGCGACACAGTTCTCACAAAAGTACCTGGATGCGCAACGCAAAATAAACAAAAGGCTCGCAGAGTAGGGGATGCGTCGTGATCCTTACCGGTGCGGCGGTGATGGGTAGGTTCTCGGCCTGCGGCCCGGTTGCGATGTAACAATCCTGGTGCAATGCGAGAAGATGGCGCCCTTGATGCGACGGCTATGCGTTCACGCCCTGGCAGCCTTGCGAAGTGCTTCTCCGGCGATGCGATGGCGACCCGCTCGATGGCATCACGCTTCTCCAGTGATGCAACAGCAGACAGCTTCGACGAAGACACGCTTCCTGGGAGATGCGGCAGCGGCACGCCTCTCAGGCGATGAGACTACTACAGCTGTGGCTTATTCCGTCGCGCTTCCAGCTCCCAGCGACATGCAGGCTTCTGCAGATAGAATTCCCAGCAAGGAAATTCAGAGGGGAGATGGTGGTGAAGTCTTTTGTCCCTGAGACTTCAGCAGGAGGCAAGCACAAGTTCAAGCCCTTGGAGAAATATTCTGTAAAATGATGAAAGTCCTTTGAAAAGTTCCTTCTCCTTTCCTTGGCAATGAAGACACCACTGCAGGCCAACCCAGCAAACAGCACACTGGCAGAGGGGCAGTGAAAAACTCCTGCAGCTTCCTTGGTTCTTCTCCTTGGCAAAAGGTTTGTCTTGTTCCCAGAAGTGATCTAAAGTTCTTGGGTCTGGGTCCCAATATTTATACCCCAAAATCCTTTGTTCTCTGAAGGCAGAGAGGCCTCTGCCTAGTCCAAACCAGTTCTTGAGCACTTTGTTTACCGGACTCCTTCTTTCCTCTCACAGTGCACGGCAGAAACATCAGACGCCCCACAGGAGGTGGAGCCAGCATTGTGGAGGGAAAGCACAGCCCTGGAGCACTTTGTTGACATGATTCCTTCTCTTCTTTCACAGTGCAGGGAAGAGACATCAGCCGCATCCCAGGAGGTGGAGCCAGCATTGTGGAGGGAAGACCCAGCCCTATTCAGGTCCCAGGTGCAACTCCTCCCTCCCATTTAGATGCAGATCTCCCTATTCACCACTGGGCTGACTCATTCTGTCTCCTGGAATTCCCCAGCCCTGTCACTCAAACTCCAGACAAGGAATACACAACCTAGCAGAGGCAGGCTTTGGATAGTTAGACAAGAAAATACCTACTTTCTAAAAGTGGTATTTTCAAACACAGAATGTTAAAACCAACTTTACTAAGAGATGTATTTTATCATTCGGAGTTCAGGCATACTAAATTCGAAGTTCTACCATGTTCCCTGAGTGAGTTAGGATTATAAAATGTAATAATCTAACTGCCCATTCTGGCCTATGGAGAACAGGTAGCCTTGCAATAGTGAAAATGAAAATGGCTGTAATTCACTATTAGGACATGCTACACACACCAGGGCATGTCCTACCTTATACCTATAATGCAACCTGCCTTTGGGCCTACCATAGGGGTGTCTGATATGAAGAAAAGGGAAGGTTTAGGGACTGGCAAGTGGGTACACTGGCCAAGTCGACATGGCAGTACTAGACTGCACCTAGGCTCTGCAATGGCAGGCCTGAGACACACTTTACAAGCTGCTTCTGTGGGTGGCACAACCAGTGCTGCAAGCCCACCAGCAGTATTTGAATTACAAGCCCTGAGCACACATGGTGCACTGTACTAGGGTCTGACAAGTAAATCAAATAACCCAATCATTGAGTCACTAATAAATACATCAATTTAACATAGGGAGCACTTGCACTGTGGCACTGAATAGCAGTGGCACAGTGCCCAAAGCATATACCCAGCAAAAACATATCAAAAACAGAGGAGGCAATCCGACAAAATGGAAGGGAGACTCACGCCAATGATGTCAGGTCTAACAGATATCAAAAGCAAACTGATCATATGATGTCGACATTCCCAAAGTCGTCGCTGTAGATATTCATCACACTTTCACTCACCTGTGGACATAACGAGTAAGAGTGACAATGCTCTTCCATCTAGCCTCTTGATCATCTACAAGTATCACAAACATGAATTATTCTGCAAAAAACCTGAAGCCTACACAACAATATGCTTTCCCTTATGTTTGTGATGCCCTCACTGAAGGGTTAATGTTATCAAAGTTTTCCGAATGAATTAGTTACAATGGCAGTCAAAATAATCCTCTCATAGCCTATCATTTAGAAAAATGTGATTGTTTTAAACAGATCCTTTTCAGACAAATCAAGTCCTTGTATGTTCTAAATGAAAAGCATGAATTTTCTTTCCAGGGTCAAAGTTTCCAGACTTCTAGCTTTGTAAAGCAAGGTTGATGAACTCCTTCATTGGCTTGACTCTCTGGAGAAAGGGAACCAAGGCCTTGCACCCATTCATTCCTGGCTTGGAGTCCATTCAAATATAGATTTTCTAGTATTTACATATTTAATAAGCTTATGAAACACCAGTGTGGCACAAGGGTTACATGTAATAATTCATAAGCATTTTGTTATAAACGGCAAAAAAAACGTGTGTGGACGCAAGGCATGTGAATTACACAATAAAAGAAGTATAGCTGTTACCATTAAAGAAAATTATTCTTCATGTCTCCATTCAGAGTACCCGTTACCTGTTGAATAGGCAAGCCAATACCAGATCTTGGTGAAAATCAAAGATAAATTATTAGTTTTATGTTAAAATAGGTATGGTTATATCCTCTAGCTTGTAATCACTTTGCATGTCTGGTCACCAGGTCTGCAACAAAAGGGAATGTTAACTATCATCTGCTTTCCAGTCACAAAAGCAATATGTAGGGCTTCCACTCTTCACTGATCCACTTTCAACACCCCTGCTAGGTACCCTAAGAGTCCACAGTGAAAGCTTGCAGTCAGATACAGCCAATACACAACTAAAAAAACACAGAAATCTAAAATAGACTATGTCCAGGAGTGCTAGATCAATGACATTCTTTAGGATAAACTCTGTTTACATACAATTTAGATACACAGTATGCAGATTTATTTTATGTGCATATCAAGATATTGTCATATAGATCCTACACTACTGGATCTACGCTGACCCCCCTTGTACAAAACCTTTCCTTGAAGCTGTGGAAGGCTGGATGCCTACAAGCTTAATAAATTGAGCACTAGGACAACAAAAGTAGAAAAAATAAAAAACAGGCCTGGCCAACCTCCATCCCGCTAAGAATAATGATACAGGCAAACATAATTAAGGTGCACTCCTTGAGGAAGTCATTTAAATCTGCTGGTTGTTAGTTATATCATAATCAATTAGAACCACAAGTGTTTTTCCAATAAATTAATTGGATACAGAACCAATAGAAGCTCAGAGGAGGCTCTAAAAAATTGTTTTTTAAAATAATTATTCAGGTAGGGTAGGATTACAATAATCATTCCTCAAAACATGCATAAGATTACAACATGAGGAAAATGTGATTGCAGCCCAAAACCGCACATGTGCTCAATGAGAGTAGTAGAAAACAGTGTTACAAACTCAGGGCTAAAAACAGTTAAATGCATACAAAGGCAAGGACAATTCAAGCAGATAAACAGCTTGCTGCCAAATGGTTGTTGAATTCATACTAGTTTCCCCATTGAAGTTCAATGTTCTGGACCTTCGGTGCTAACAATGCATGTAACCATCATCAGGGCACAACAGTGATCGAACCAAGGCCTCACATAAGTAGTGGTTGGAAATGTGGGCATTGCGATTTCTCAGCGGTGGCGAACAGATCTGACCAAGGCTCTCCCTGCTGGAGACGCCGTTCGTAATCCGCTTGACACCGTTGGCTGAGTTAGTTTGCTCTGGCTTTCAGAGAACCAGCCAGATGTTGAACCACCAGAGAAATACTCTATTTCAGCCATGCCCAGAGGTGCAGGGCCTCCCGACAAAGGGTCCACGACCCCATCCCACCCTGCTTGTTGCAGTACCACATGGAAGTAGTGTTTTTCGTGAACATCTGCACCAACCTTCCCTTCATGGAGAGCAAAAAAGGCTTTCAATGCCAGGCGAATTGATCGGAGCTCCAGCAGGTTGATGTGAAGCCTGGATTTCATTGGAGACCAGAGGCCTCTGATCTCCACCTCTCCTATATGGCCACCTCATCCCAGGAGTAACACATCTGTGAGATCTGGTTGGGGAAGACAGAGGAGTCTGCCTTCGACCCAATCGCAGTTTGTTAGCCACCACTGCAGATCATTCACAGTTCCCTCTGAAATCTAAACCATGGCAGAGAGATTCCCATGATACTGCATGATCATTCCCACTGCAGAGCCTGCATATTCCATCTGGCATGTGTCACCAGCAGGATGCAGGAGGTCATGAGGCCCAGCAGCCTCAGAGTCAGTCTCACCAAAACCCAGGATCAAGGCTGAAATATTGGTATCATTGCCTGTATATCCTGGACTCGCCGCTTGAGAGGATAAGCCCGAAACTGCACTGTGTCCAAAACAGCTCAGATGAAAGGGAGTTTCTGAAAGGGACTTTGGCACATTGATAGTGAACCTCAGAGAGTGCAGGAGGCTCGCCATAGTCTGGAGGTGGGAGAAGACAGCCTGGGACGAGCCCGCCTTCAACAGCAAGCTAGGGGAAGACTGGCACCCCAGAACTCTGCAGATGAGCTGCAACCACCACCATCACCTTGGAGAACACCCGAGGGGCGCTGGTAAGGCCAAAAGAGAGCACAGTGAACTAAAAATGCTTGTGGCCTACTGGAAACTGCAGATAGGCACACAGGATGGGTATGTGAAAATAGGCGTCCTGCAAGTCCAACTTTATCATAAAGTCTCCAGAGTCCAGTGCAGGGAAGACCTGAGCCAACATGAGCATTTCAAATGTCTCCTTCTTGAGGTAGAGGTTGAGGGTTCGGAGATCTAGGATCGGACGAAGGCCCTTGTCCTTTTTTGGGAGCCAGATATGACGAAGGCCCTAGTTCTTTTTGGGAACCAGAAAGTAGCAGGAATACCACCACCCTCTCTATGGCTCCCTTGGCCAAGAGAGCCGTGGCCTCCTCGCGGCGAAGGGACAGAAGATCCTCCATCAATCGATTGTGAGATGGTGGCATGGGGAAGAAGATAGTCTCGAAGGGAAGGCAGTAGCCCCTTAGGACAATCTGCAAAACACACCTGTACAATGTTATAGACAGCCATCTGGACAGGTGATGGCGAATCCTGCCACCAACTGGGTGCCCATGGTGGTAAAGGGGCAGACTAGGAGAGTTTGAAGGCTGTTGCAGTTGTGGTGGTGGCGGTCTGACCATACCGCTGACTGTCTGACCCACGAGGTCACGCAGAAGCTGGGGAGCATGTGCGGCCTGTGGCTGAGCAGGAATTGGCATGGTTGGAAGCCCCTTCCGAAGCCGCGAAAGGCAGATTGGGATGGATGTGGGGTAGTAGAGTAGCGCAAGGACCTGGCTGTAGTACAAGAATCTTTAATGCGCTTGAGTGCTGAATCTGCCTTGTCTCCAAAGAGACGGGTGCCATCGAAGGGCATGTCCATTAGGGAAGCTTGGACATCCCCCAAAAGCCAGTCATCTTCAGCCAGGCATGGTGCCTAATGGCCACTGTTGTGGAAACCAATCTGCCTAGCGAGTCGGTCATGTCCGAGATGACTAGTGAACTTTGCCACATCTCTCCTGTGGATTACAGCTTGGGAGAGTACAGCCCGGACATCCTCCAGAACCTGTGGCAGCCCCTGGGCACTCATACCCCACAAAGTTTGGGGTGTAGGGGTGTAGAGCTTGCCGAGTCTCAAGATGGCTGCGCTCTGAGCGAGCTCTGCGAGCCATTGAGACTATCTGTTAATTATCCTGACATCTGAGCTCCCAATAGGCTGCCTGATCCTCGCTCCTTGAAGCGCTTGTGGCACACTCTTGGCCAGAGGACCTGCCGATCCACCGTTAGTGTCTGGAGAGAGTGGGGACGTTAGGACGAGTGAGGCCAGTCGTGGCCCGATAGTGAGGCCTGTCGTCGGTGACGCCAATATATCTGTGCCCCTAATGCTTGTGGCCTTGCCCGGTGGATGCTGTTGAGAAGGACGAGTGCCTGGTTCCTGGCAGGACCCCCGAGTCTGCCGCCGCATTCCTTTGCGGAGCCGAGCTGAAGCGGCGGCGCCGAGCCCAGGTGGAGTGTTGCACCCGGCCGCGGCGCTGGGGTGCTGTCTCAGAGGCACGCTGCTGGGTTCCGGGGCCTTAGCGCACACTCAGTGGGCCGGTCACGCGGCACCAGAGCACATCGCGAGCAAACTACTGCTGGGCGAGCGACCCTAGTCCCGTTCCAAGAGGCGCCGAGTGACCGAGCACTGGCGGAGTGTGTTACAGGCCCCGGCCTGGAGAGCTGCCTTTGAGGTGCCTAGCTGATGCGGCTGAGTGGCCTCTACACATCGCATCCGCCGAGAGGGAGACCTGTCTCCTGCTGATCCTGACTCCCAGACGGTGGTGAGGATTGTTGGGGGAGTCCTGATACGGCTGGGTCACAGCGGTGATTGCTGTCCTTGAATAAATACTGGTGGTGAGAGGCTATACTTAGTCACCCTGTGGAATGAAAGAATCCTCAATTAAAGCTCGTATTGCAAGTGGGGCTCTACAGAGTTGGCACACCTGTTTAACTTTCAGAGGCCAGGTATCACTCTGCTGCGAGTACACGTCTGTTGGCTGGTGTCTATGGGCTGCCGCGCCCTGTTTGCAGCCTCGGGGTGGCCATCCTCCCGCTCTTGCTCCCCGCTGCTCTCCCTTTAGGGCTGCTGCTATTGACCCATTGGCTGCCACCAGCCTTTAAGTAGAGCCTCCACTGAGATCCAGGGGGACCCCTCTGGTTTGCTTACTGCGATTGAAGTGGCTGTGGGCCCGAGTGCTGTGGTGACTTGGCTTCACCCCATATCAAAATGGGCAAGGTGGACAAATCTCAGACCAAGCTGCAAAGTTCGAGGCATAGGGAGGTGGGAGAGGCCCGTTCTCACGAAAGGCAGACAGATGCTGTTGAGGAATCTGCTGGAGATATCCGAAAAATAATGACCGCAATGCAGAAAAAGTCTGTCTACAATAAATGGTTAGAAAGACACCTTGGCCTACCGTATGGATCGAATGTCGGAGAGGCTCGACAAGCAAGCCGAACGCCAGGACATGGCTGAGCGGCAGGTGTTGGAGGAGGCTCAGTCGGAGGCAGATACTACCCAGAAGCAGTTGACGAAAACACTCATGGTGCTGTAAGACAGGGCAGAAGACTTGGAGTCTAGATCAAGGAGGAGTAATATTGGCATTACAGGCCTTCCGGTATGTACTGCAATGGGCAACCTGAAGGTGTTCATAGAGAAGCTCCTGGTTACGCTCCTGGGCTGCGATACCTTTTCTGCCATGTTTGTGGTTGAGCGTTCCCACTGTTCCGTTGGCCCTAGGCCTTCCCCTGGCGCCCCGCCACGCCCAGTCATTGCCAAACTTTTGAATTACAGGGACCGGGACGCTGCGTGGAGACAGGCCAGAGAGAAGAGACCTTCAATCTGAGGGATCCTCAATATCAATGTTCCCGGATTTCACCATAAAGGTACAGGAGGCCAGACGACAGTTTGCTCCTCTGAAACGTTGATTGCAAGAGCATAATCTGGATTACACAATGTTATGCCAGGCTGAGGGTTACCATGAACAGCAAATCAAAGATCTTCTTAGATCCCAAGTCCCTGCAGAAAGCCCTCAAGGAATACTTCAAAACCAACGAGCGGAGCAGAGAGTCGGAGAAGCTTGCTGAGGCAGCTGGCGGAGACCTGGAGGAGCAAGACTAACAAGGTGATTTGCTGGCACTTCCCCATATTCGTGTCAGGGTGGGTGGATGTAGGGACTGGATCCTGCTTTGCACTGTGGGAACTGAGGGGTCGCCGATCTCTGGAAGATCAAGGGGACACTGATGCATGAATATCGGAGAACGCAACTGGCAAATATTGAGAACGAAAAATACTGATGACTTCTGTCCTTCATTTGAACTGTCATTGATTAAGAACATTTTTGCTAAATACTTAGTTTTATCATATTCGGACTACTCTTTTGAGTGCTTGGCTACTACATTTGTTGTTTTGCACATGGAGATATTGTATACTACCACGTTCTTGCTGCCTGTGGTTGTAGAGTGCCATTGTACCTTTAAAGCACTATTTATATTTGTGAAAAAACGACAAAGGATCTGGTATACGTTCCCTGTACTGTGTGGATCTGAGAGGTGCGATCGTCTAAACCACTACTACCTCTTCTGTATTTGATATAATGAAGTCTTCTTGATCCCCCTCTCTTCATTTGGCTCTGGTGCCTCTAGGAAGAGGTTGGTGGGATTTGTTCTTGTAGTGTGAGTGGCTTCTCTTTTGCTATTAGTTCCTTCAGCTCATTAAGACAGTGAGCAACCTTGACTTACAGGCATTTTTCCTAAGTCAGACTGCAGAACCTTCTAGGAAGGTGTAATCTTTAATTTAGTGCATAGTGGCTTTAGCCTTCTACATTTTGTGTGCAAAAATAAGAAACAAACGTTACTCCTTTTATGTACGTCGATTTAAATAATGCAATTACATGTATTGTTTAATATTTTTATTTATTTAAGTAAAGGACTGTCTT
Organism: Triturus cristatus; assembly: GCF_964204655.1. NCBI lineage: Eukaryota > Metazoa > Chordata > Amphibia > Caudata > Salamandridae > Triturus > Triturus cristatus. The sequence goes on along the minus strand of NC_140591.1, from coordinate 1,422,588,207 downwards.
TTTTATGATTACAAAATAAAATTGTCTTACAGTGAAAGTACGAGTTACATACACAGTCATGCCCGAACTAAAGGGTTCCTACTACCTGTCATACAAGAATCTATAACAAACATTCAACAAGAGCAACATAAGGCGAGACAAGACATTTGAATTATAGATTTTAAATAGACGGTCCATTAGCCCAACTGTGAAACCAAAAGGAACCCTGTACTCATCCTTATCCCATGTCTTAGTGGTGGCAGTAAAGTATGGCCAACGTTTATCATCTTTAAAAACTAGTAAATTGATTTGGGCACCAAGAATTGCAATAATGCGATTTCTAATTTAATTCTAAAACAGCAACTATGATCTAAGTACTTAAAACCTTCTTTTAGAGTTAGCTGAGACACTGGCCTTATTTAACATACATTTGACTTATTTGAATACCATAGAAAAAGTGCTCAATATTTTTAACTATGTTTATAATATGTACATATTAACAACTCATCTGTCGCAGCATTACTAGTCCCAAAAAGTATGCCATTTTATTTGATACAATATACAGGCTGGCCATTTACTGATGAAGAGGAATACTTAAACATTAAATTTTACCTTTTTTATTCTATGTAACCGTCAGGTTTGAGACGTGAGAACACCTGCATATAGCTGTTTACCAAGTTAAAGTGAAAGTACTTCTCTTAAAAATTATACATTTACATTTTTTTCTCCCTAAATGCCCCCATCTAACACCCTTTCTTACACCTGCTATTTAATCTAAAGGCACAATTGGAAAGAAAGTAAACATTTCGCTGGATTAGGTTTGAATTATTAGAAAACAGAGTGCTTGTTGTAAGTGGATAAACATTAGCATACTAACCTGAAGTGTATCTTCTACCCAATGATCTGGCGAGTCAATCATTCTCTTCCACAGTGAAGCTTTGTATGGGATGGAATCCATCCAATCCACAGGAGTGCCATAGCTTTTCCCTAAAATGTAAAATATCAAGATATAACCATGATGTCACTCATTGAAGAAAGTAGAATTTTATTATGTAACACTGAAAACTCAATTTCATATCCAAGTAGGAATCGTAGATCATATTTCAAAAGTCTTAAAATGATAGCTTTTCAATAGAAAATTCTATAACTTTACCTACTTCCTATTTTTGTAAATTTGATGTCTTTACATTTTTTTTACTTAATTGATGTGGGAATTTGAACATGTTTCTCATAACTGGAAAGTTTAGTTATTCTATCTTATGCACTTTTCTCTGCGGAAAACTTTACTGTTCATGCAAAGCTACCAATGGTAAGAACAGGATTCCTACTCACCAAAACCTACTTTTACTTGTCGGTCACCCATTGCTTGGCCAGTTTGGGACCTCAGCCTCACCTCAATTCAAGGCCTCTCTCCTCGCTCTCTCAAACATCATCTAACAACCCGGTGTCATACATTACTTATTAGTTTAACATTTGAGTACGGGTGTTGTTCAGTATTCTTTCTGTATACAAGTTTGATGCTCTGCCATAGCAACAGTAAAAATATTGCTAAATAAGATGTCTTATACATTCTGAGCTATAATTGGAGAAAAGGTTCTAGTGCCCTTTCAAACAAGGGACTATAATAAGATTTTCATTCACCCTTTCAGTGGTAGGTGACGCCGGCAATACCTCCCCAGTATGGCTGGCGGCTGACACGGACAAGAGTTTGAAAGGAACCTCTGGTGTTTGCACACAAGGTTTCCTTTTTTAGACCCAATATTTGAGATGAAGTGGAGTCTCTTCCGCTTCAGTCCTTGTCCCCCTCCGGCCCATCTGTGAGGTGAAATTGCAAAAATACAGAAATAGGGTTTGTTTCCAGTGGAAATAGTTGATGAGTCTATGTTGTATATTGGGCCATTTCCTGTCGTAGGGCACTAGGGCCACCCACACAAATGAGGGACCATTTTTAAAAGGAGAACTGTGAAAATGCTGAGTGGTAGGACATTTGAGACTTCCCACAGATTCCAGAACATTCTGTCACTGAAATGTGAGGGAAATGTGTGTTTTTAGACACAGGTTGAGGTTTGCAAAGGCTTTTGGGTACAGAAACCTGGTGAGAATCATGTAAGTCACCACACTCTAGACTCCCCCAGGTGTCTAGCTTTCAGAAATGAGTAGGTTTCACAAGGTGCCGGCTGAGCTAAGGTAAAAAATGCAGCCATGCTGGGGCTGCGACCCTTACATATTGCAAAATAACCTAATAAAATTTGTTAAATCCATAGCTACCCAAATTGCAAAAAATGGGTCGGTTTTCAGTGCAAGTAGTTGATGTGTCCTAGTTGCACATTGGGCCCGTTCCTGTCGCCGGGCACTAGGGCCACCCACACAAGTGAGGTACCATTTTGACAGGGAGACTCGAGGGGAATGTGGAGAGGTAGGAAATTTGTGGCTCCCTGAAGATTTTCAAACTTTCCATCACAGAAAAATTAGGAAAATGTTTTAGTCAAAGGTTTAGGTTTGCAAGGACATCTGGGTAAAACAACCTGATGTGAGCCACACAAGTCATGCCACAAGAAATGTACAGGTTTTGTAGGTTTCCCTGGGTGCCAGATTATCTAGGAGCCAAATTCAGCGCCCGTCAACATTACAGAAAAGGGGCCATTTTTGGGATAGAAAAGATTGAAATGTCCAAGTTGCGTTTTGGGCCTTTTCCAGTTGCAGACGCATGGTCCCGTCACACAAGTGAGGTACCATTTTGTTTGGGAGGGGAGGGATGTGCAGAAACGCTGGATGGCAGCTAAACTAGGGCCAAATATCTGCAGCTACTCAAGTTGTTAAAAAAGCATGGATTCTGCTGGGTAAAATCTGATGTCTCCAGGTCGTGTTTTGGAGTGTACTGTGTCACAGGTGCTAGGCCCAGCCACACAAGTAGAGAACTATTGTGGAAACACTTAATAGTAGAGCATTTGTTATTATCAACTGAATTTCTCTGCATTTGTGCCTTCCAAATGTAAGACAGTGAGAAGACATTTAGCAAAATGCCCTCTGAATCATATGCTAATATGAGTACCCACAAATTCAGAGATGTACAAATAACCACTGCTCCTAAACTCAGTACCTGGTGTACATTTCAGAAATACATAGGTTTCCCTTCATACCAAGGTTTCCCTCTTCATATTTTACTATATGAATTTATTTATACTCGGCACACAACGAAAAACTATTGGCGGGTGCAGCTTAGTTTTTTACTCTGTATACCTCAGGCTCTTTATGAATCTACAAACCCTATATATACCCGCAACCAGTAGTGTCTTGCGGACGTAATGGTATATTGCTTTTGTATTGTGACATGAAGTTACAGATGAAAACGTTGTCATAAATGGCTGTTTTTTCCTACTGAGGAAAATAGACACTGTTTGGCAAAACACTTCCCCCCCCCCCCCCCCCAACAAAAAACAATGTTGCTATATTTTGTCTGTTTTCTCAGTTCCCTCAATGGGAATCCACAAACCCTGGGTACCCTTTGAGCCCCGATGATGTTGGGGAAAACGAACACAAAATTATCATGGATACCTTATGTGGAAAATGCATTTGACGTCCAAAAGGGGATAGGATTTTTTTTTATCATATTATGCACAATATTCTTTTTCCATTCTTAGCTTTCTGTCTTTATTTCACCCCTCCTTCCATTCAATCACTCAATCAGAAGTTTGTTAAGCGTGGCTACTCACCCATAAGGGTCTCAAGGCGCTAGGGATAGAGATGGTGCAGGATCCATTCCATCAAGGAGGCGGTCTGTCGAAGAGCCAGAATTTGACGTTTCTTTCGAAGATGGGGAGCGATGTTGTCTGTCTGAGGTGGAGCTGAAGGGCGTTCCAGTCTTTGGCCGTGAGGAAGGAGAAGGAGCGGCCTCCCGATTTGGTCTTTCTGGTGCGGGGCACCATGGCGTAGATGAGCTGGGCTGATCGTATGGTCCTTTGGGGTGCGTGGAATTTGAGTCGGCTGTCTGGTGCCGTGGAGGGCCTTGTGTGCGTGGGTGAGTATCTTGAAGGTGATTCTCGCCTCGACGGGGAGCCACTGGAGTGTGTGCAGGTGCTGGGAGATGTGGCAGTGTTTTGGCAGGTTGAGGACCAGACTTGCGGCGGCGTTCTGGATGTTCTGTATCTTGCGGGTGAGGTTTTTGTTTGTTCCGGCGTAGAGTGTGTTGCCGTAGTCGAGTCTGCTGGTGACCAGGGTGTGAGTGACGGTCTTTCTGTGTTCAAGGAGGTTCCATTTGAAGGTCTTACAAAGGAGCCGGAGGGTGTGGAAGCAGGAAGATGAGACGGAGGTGATCTGGCGGTCCATTTTGAGCTCGGAGTCCAGGATGATTCCCAGGTTGCATGCGTGGTCTGTGGGGGTTGGCAGGTTTCCGAGGGCAGGGGTCACCAGGTGTCGCTCCAGGTGTCAGTGTTTGGACCCATGATGAGAACTTCTGTTTTGTTGGCGTTTAGTTGTAGGCAGCTGTTTTCCATCCATTTGGCGACAGCTTCCATGCCTTCTCGAAAGTTGTGTCTGGCGGTGTTGGGTTCGTTGGATAGGGAGAGGATGAGTTGGGTGTTGTCTGCGTATGACACAATGTTCAGTCCGTAGGTCCTGGCAATGGGGGCGAGTGGAGCCATGTAGATGAAGAGTGTCGGGCTGAGGGAGGAACCCTGGGGATTCCGCAGGTGGTAGGTGTAGGGTCCGAGAGGAAAGGGTGGAGTCTGACCCGCTGCGTTCTAACCGTGAGGAAGGAGCGGATCCAATCGAGGGCCTTGTCCTGGATTCCTGCGTCGTGGAGTCTGCGTATTAGGATGCAGTGAGAGACGCTGTCGAACGCCGCTGAGAGGTCGAGGAAGATTATGGCTACTGTTTCACCTTTGTCCAGTAGGGTGCGGATGTCGTCTGTTGCGGCGAGGAGGGCGGTTTCCGTATTGCTTTTTTCTGAAGCTGGATTGGGAGGAGTCGAGGATGTTGTGCTCTTTGATTAACACAACTTCTTTCCTCTCTCATCTTATATACAACTTTTCTTTTCTTCTTTATGTTCTATTACATTATGTCAATAACACTGTATTATATCTTTATGAAATTATATGTCTTTAATTTCTTAATAAAGAATTATGACACAAATGGCATAGGAATTACCTGTGTGACAATACAGGTGTATATATATATATACACAGTAGATAGTTATAGTTTGGACCGAGTTCCCATAGGAAATCTGAAAATTCTATTTTGAATAACTTTGGCGCCGGATGACGAATCCTCGCGAATTTTTCAAAACTAATGGGGCGCTCCGCTCAGCTCCTACCCTGAAAGTCTCGGGGTGATTCGTCAAGCGGGGGCTGAGAAAAAAGGGGGTCTCAAAACGCGTTTTCCCCATGCATTTTCCCATAGGACCTTTAGTCGAAGGTACAGCCCGAACCGCTGAACAGAATTACTTGAAATTTGGCAAAGAGGTAGTCCTCAGGTCAGGCATGTGCCTTTTGCATATATGGTGTCAATCTGTATAGTAGTTCCTGAGAAAATTGCAGTTAATTATTATTATTATTATTCTGAGTTTTATATAGCGCCTGGTTACCAATAGGCATCCCAGCGCTTGCCGGCACAGCACTACTGCAAGAATGCAGGGATTACACGATAAACAAAAAAGTTTTTAAAAGTTTACGGAACCGAAGGAGACTAGCTTCCGAGCGCAGTTGTAGGGGCAATGAATTCCACAGAGAGGCCACATTTATTGAAAACCTTCTGCCACCGGTTCTTGCCTTTTTCACCCTGCCAACCTGAAGGAGATGTTGATGATCAGAGCGGAGAGAACGAGAGGCCTTGTAGGGCTGGACCAATTCCTCCAAAATAGGTGGACCTACCCCATGCAGAACTTTGTGGGCGATGCAAAGTGACTTGAATTTCACCCTGTCCCTCACCGGGAGCCAGTGCAATGCCCTCAACGCCGGGCGGGCAGATTGACGCCTAGGGAGACCCGTCAGAAGCCTAGCAGCCGCGTTCTGCACTTGCTGTAGTTTATTCAAGGTAGCTTCTGGAGCACCCAGGAAAAGCGCATTGCTGAAATCCAGCCGCGAGATGATAAGTCCCTGGATGAGAAGCCTACGAGTGGCTACTGGGAGCAGAGGCAGAATCTTCTGGGCTGAGCGGAGCAGGCCGAAGCACACGCCAGCAGTCTTTTTGGCATGGGTTTTAAACGATAGGTCCTGCTCCAGCCATACCCCCAGGCTCTTGATCTCCAGCTTGGGGGGGGGGGTACCGGTCCCAGACAGTCTGGCCAGCTGCTGGGGGACAAAGATGGAGAAGAGTTCCCCAGCAGCATTCCGTCTTGGAGCCATTTAACTTTAGGGCTGAGCTGCACATCCACGTGTAGATCTTTTCAAGACACGTGTGCAGCCGGTCGGGATGGTGCGCCGACTGGGAAAGGCCAACCACCAGCTGAGTATCATCAGCGTAACTGATGATTTTAATACCCAGCGGCAGTACCACACTCTCCAGGGGGGCCATGTAAACGTTAAATAAGGTAGGGCTCAATGAAGAGCCCTGTGGCACACCACACTGGAGAGGGGATGAAGATGATTTTTCCTGGCCTTCCCATACCTCAAATGAGCGACCTTCCAGGAAGGAGGCGAACCATTTGAGGGCCAGACCCGTGATCCCCACCCCCGAAAGCCGTTGGAGAAGCACCTGATGGTCCACGGTGTCAAAAGCAGCGCTGAGATCCAGGAGGATCACTGCCACTGAACCTCCTGAATCCAGCATGCTCCTCGCATTCTCCACGACCGCCAGCAGGGCGGTGTCAGTCCCCTGACCGGGGCGAAAGCCCGTTTGGGAGTCGCCCAGAAGGGAATTGGTTTCCAAAAAGTCCGAGAGGCGGCTGTTCACCAGCTTCTCAGCCACCTTACTGATACCCGGCAGCAAGGAGATAGGCCGAAAGTTAGCGAGGTCGGCGGGATCAAGGTTAGGTTTTTTCAAAAGGGCCTTAACCACCGCCCCTTTCCAACTGGGGGGAACTATCCCCTGGACGAGAGACAGGTTTATCAAGTCCGTCACAGGGCCACCAATTGTAGATGACACCTGTTTGAGATATTTAATAGGTACTGGGTCTATCGGGGAGCCGCTCTTCATAGACCCCAGAACCGCCAAGACTTCCTCCTTCGTGACCGGACCCAGGGAGGCCAGCTCCACCGATTGCAACCTAAGTTGGGAGGTGGAATTATCCTCCAAGGACGAGACCTCACCTGGCCGGGGAAGGGAGGCCAATATATTATCAATTTTGCTTTTAAAAAACGAGGCCAATTCTATACATTTTTTGCGAGGGTCCTCGTGGATAACCTGAGGATCGGGGGCGTTCAGTAGCTCCTTAATAACCCTGAATGACTCTTTAGAAGAGTTGGCCGCCGAGCCTATACGCTCTTCAAAGAATCCTGATTTTGCCACCCGAATAGCGGATTTATACCTGCTCAGGGCCGCACGATATTCTTTACGACTTGCCTCACTCCAGTCTCTCCTCCAGGACCGCTCTAGCCTCTTGCATCCCTTCCTCAGGGTTCTCAGTTCTGGCGAATACCAGGGTGCAGAGCCCATTCTCTTCCCCCTCGTAAGTTGTTTCTTTTTGGGTAGGAGAGTGTCCAAAGAATCCACGAGCCAGGTATGAAGATTCGCATCAGCAACTATTGGGTTAGCTCCCAGAGGGGGCAGCGTGGCCTCCAGGTGTGCCACCCAGGTGTCAACTGGGAGCCTCGACCAGGCTCTCTCCAGGGTGTAAACCCGTGAGACCACTGCAGTTGGGCTATTGAATTGCCATGTCGCGGACACCAAAAAGTGGTCTGTCCAAGGCAGGGCAAGAGCCGGAGATGAAATAAAATGGTCCAAGTTGGAAAGTATGGGATCAAGCAAGTGGCCCTTCTCATGGGTCATGCCCGAGTTGGCCAGATTAATTCCAAAAGATTTAAAATCATCGAGCAGATCGACTCCCGCGGCATTGGTGGGGTCCTCAAGATGGATATTAAAATCCCCGAGGACAACAAAGTTGGCAGTTGAAGAGGCAAGGAGTGCAGTAGTTTCAAGGAGAGAATTAGGAAAGCTACCCAGGGGTCCAGGAGGGCGGTAAATCAACAAACCTACCAAAGACACTGTAGGTGACAACCGAAGGGAGAACTGTAAGCTCTCACAATCAGTCACCCCTCCATTCTGAATCTTACAAGCAAGAGTGTCTCTATAGAGAACTGCAATTCCTCCTCCCCTCCCTTTAGGTCTATCAAGATGGACTATGTGAAAGCCCGGGGGGAGTGCTCTGACCATGTCAGGACCAGACCTGGGGGAGAGCCAGGTCTCAGTAAGATACAACACATCCAACTCGTGGTCTAAGATAAGTGAGTTAATTTCAATGGCATGGCTCGGCAAGGACCGGCAATTTAATAAAGCCATGGAAAGAACAGATTTCACAGCCACTGAATTATGGCCGGAGGGGCAGGCTCTACACGGTAAAAACGGAATAGTTCCCATCTGTGCAAAGCAACAACTAATGGGATGGGGCGGACGCAAAGTCAATAGGGCGTCCCTCCCATATCGAAGCCTAGTTGTAGATGGCGCCACAGAGTCGGGCATGATGACAGGCCCTAGGCCCGTCTGGGCCCGGACGGGCACAGACGGGCTTGACTCTGGCGAAACTCCGGCGATATTCCGGCGATGACGCTGCGTGATGACGCTGCGCGTCAGCATGGCTGGTTTTATACTCGCCGAGCGCGGGACACTAGGAACACTAGAGCGCTACCTGCGCCTCCTGCACTGTCCCCCCTCCCAAGATGGCCACCAACACGAGACAGTGGGCAGGGACCCGCTAAAACGCGGTGTTTGACCAAATTAAGGTGAAAGTAAGGTGGCAGCAATGCGGGTATGCGAGTGGCTCGAATTTAAAAACAGGGGAAAACCGAGTAACTAAATTAAAATAAAAGACAAAAACGGGACGTTTTTTAAAAAAAGAATTACAGCAGCAGCCAGCAGCGGAATAGCGGTGAGTGCGAGGCTATCCCAACGCTAATGGTCAAGATGTTAAGGGTGCTCACCTGAGATTTGCCTGGCTTTATGCTCGCCGAGCGCGGGACACTAGGAACACTAGAGCGCTACCTGCGCCTCCTGCACTGTCCCCCCTCCCAAGATGGCCACCAACACGAGACAGTGGGCAGGGACCCGCTAAAACGCGGTGTTTGACCAAATTAAGGTGAAAGTAAGGTGGCAGCAATGCGGGTATGCGAGTGGCTCGAATTTAAAAACAGGGGAAAACCGAGTAACTAAATTAAAATAAAAGACAAAAACGGGACGTTTTTTTAAAAAAGAATTACAGCAGCAGCCAGCAGCGGAATAGCGGTGAGTGCGAGGCTATCCCAACGCTAATGGTCAAGATGTTAAGGGTGCTCACCTGAGATTTGCCTGGCTTTATGCTCGCCGAGCGCGGGACACTAGGAACACTAGAGCGCTACCTGCGCCTCCTGCACTGTCCCCCCTCCCAAGATGGCCACCAACACGAGACAGTGGGCAGGGACCCGCTAAAACGCGGTGTTTGACCAAATTAAGGTGAAAGTAAGGTGGCAGCAATGCGGGTATGCGAGTGGCTCGAATTTAAAAACAGGGGAAAACCGAGTAACTAAATTAAAATAAAAGACAAAAACGGGACGTTTTTTTAAAAAAGAATTACAGCAGCAGCCAGCAGCGGAATAGCGGTGAGTGCGAGGCTATCCCAACGCTAATGGTCAAGATGTTAAGGGTGCTCACCTGAGATTTGCCTGGCTTTATGCTCGCCGAGCGCGGGACACTAGGAACACTAGAGCGCTACCTGCGCCTCCTGCACTGTCCCCCCTCCCAAGATGGCCACCAACACGAGACAGTGGGCAGGGACCCGCTAAAACGCGGTGTTTGACCAAATTAAGGTGAAAGTAAGGTGGCAGCAATGCGGGTATGCGAGTGGCTCGAATTTAAAAACAGGGGAAAACCGAGTAACTAAATTAAAATAAAAGACAAAAACGGGACGTTTTTTTAAAAAAGAATTACAAGTTAAAAGTTAAGAGTTAAAAGTACATTAAATAGATGCGGCTCCGCCTGGTCCAGCTCAAGGTTCTGCATCGTGTATATTTTGATGCGATCCTATTGTGCAAATTAGGTAGGCGTCCCAACGAGCTCTGCATTCGGAATTGTCCTCACGTAGGCACATTCACACATATTTTATGGGCCTGCCCCCCCATACAACAATATTGGACAAAAGTCATCCGCCAGATGGCGCGGGCCACCGGTAAGTCGGTTGTTCCCTCCCCTCAGTTGTGTCTCCTTAACGTGTGGAAGGATACTGACCGTACCCCAGCGGAGCAGGATTGGGCGGCGCTGGGTTGGGCCATAGCCAAACGAAATATTGCCCAGAAATGGGGGGTTGCCGCCTTGCCATCGTTGAGCGCCTGGGCCAAAGACATGGATCTATCGATGGTGGCGGAGAAAACGGTCTATAAAGGTCGCAGTTGCCCCAGAAAATGGGACCACAAATGGGGACGGTGGAACAAATAGAGGGGACATTTGTATTTCTCCCACGGTAGAACTCCGACGAGAGAGACAGGCCTTAATGGACAACCTGGCTACAGGTGGGATGTCCGGAGCTCCAGGAAACACCTAATCATACATTCCGTGGGTTGGAGCCCCCCCTGGTCCCGGGCTGGTCGGTGGGTTGCCGGTATGATGTATTATGCTGGGTTTGTCTCTGCACTAAATTACCCTTGCTGTGATGCTGGTCGCCTATGATGTCCTGATATGTACCCTGTATAATTACGTATTGCCTAATCGTCACGACTGCTGTAATTGCTGCAGATTGAAATGTTAATAAAATGTTATTTAAAAAAAAAAAAAAGTACATAAATATCTATAAGCGCGCACCGTGCGCGCACCGTGCGCGCACCATAACGTGCGCGAGCGTAATTCTGATTGGTGGTTACATGTCAGTCAACATTCGAATCGGTCGAAATCAGGAAGTGTCGGCCGCCATTTTGTGTGTGACAGTGAAAAAGAAAGGTGGAGAATGTGAAAAGGGGGCAGGGTAGAGAGTTCCTGACCCCCTAGCCTTTGTCAGGGGGTCCCTGAAGGACCCCGAAGGGTAAAAAATTAGTTTTGTTTTTTTTCAAAAAATCGCGGGGAGCGCGCACGGTGCGCGAACGGCGAAAAAAACTTTTTAAAAAAACCATTTTAAACTGTTTCTAAGTTTATAGAAGATATTAACTACGCTGTTCAACTTTATCCAAATTCAAAAAAAAGAAGAGGTGAGCCATTCCATATTACAGGATACAGTCAATCTATAACTATATACATAGGTAGTTTATTGTAAAATAAATTAAATATAATAATACATACATAAATTAGCATTTAAAAAACCTTACAAATTCACTTAAAAAACCATAGGTTTCACACACGTTATAGTTAGGAATTAGCATTTAAAAAACCTTGCAAATTCACTTAAAAAACCATAGGTTTCGCACATGTTATAGTTAGCTGGACATTTCACTCGTAAAAAACAATTGAAATTCCCCCGTTATAGTTAGTTCAAATAACTATAACTCGCGCGACTGCCACTCTATCACAAGGATGATGTCATGAGTGATGTCACTGACCATGTCATGAGTGATGTCATATGTGACGTCATCAGCAGTGGATTGCGGGCGCGCGAGTTTTGGTTATCTGAACTAACTATAACGGGGGAATTTTAATGTTTTTTTACGAGTGAAATGTCCAGCTAACTATAACATGTGTGAAACCTATGGTTTTTTAAGTGAATATATACATAAACACACATTATATGTATATATATATATGTATATATATATATATATATATATATATATATATATATATATATATATATATATATATATATATATATTTATTATCTACTGGCGGTTGCCAGTAGATAGTTATAGTTACAACTAGGAAATCTCAAAATTCTATTTTGAATAACTTTGGCGCCGGTTGACGAATCCTCGCGAAATTTTCAAAACTAAGGGGGCACTCCGCTCAGCTCCTACCCTGAAAGTCTTGGGGTGATTCGTCAAGTGGGGGCCGAGAAAAAAGGGGGGTCCCAAAACGCGTTTTCCCCATGCATTTTTCAATAGGACCTTTAGACACAGCTACAGCCCGAACGGCTGAACAGAATTACTTGAAATTTGGCAGAGAGGTAGCCGTAAGGTCAAGGAAGTGCCTTTTGCAGGTCTGGTGTAAATCTGTTCAGTATTTCCTGAGAAAATAGCATTTAAAAGCATATCAATATCTATACGCGCGCACCCTGCCGTGCGCAATTCTGATTGGTTGTTAGATGTCGGTAAACATTCGAATCGGTCGAAACCAGGAAGTGTCGGCCGCCATTTTGTCTCTCGCAGTCTGAGGGGGTGAAAAACAAAGGTGGAGAATGTGAAAAGGGGGCAGAGTGGACAGTTCCTGACCCCCTAGCCTTGGTCAGGGGGTCACAGAAGGACCCCCAAGAGAGAAATAAACAAATGTATTTATTTTTTTAAATCGCGAGGTGCGTGCACCCTGCGCGTACTGAGAACCGTGGGTGCTCGGTGCGCGAAGCGCACCGAGTGCCCACAGCGCGCGCACGGTGCGCGAAGCGCACGGTGCGCGCACGGTGTAAAACCTGAAAAAAAATACATAAATAAATACATAACTTAGCTTTTAAAAAACCGTACAAATTCACTGAAAAAAACATAGGTTTCACACACGTTATAGTTAAAAATTAGCATTTAAAAAAACCTTGCAAATTCACTTAAAAAATCATAGGTTTCACACATGTTATAGTTAGCTGGACATTTCACTCGTAAAAAACCAATGAAATTCCCCCGTTATAGTTAGTGCAGGCAACTATAACTCACGCGACCGCAAACCTCTGCTGATGACGTCAGATATTATATTACATCACTGATGACATATGTGTCTTTCTGAAAAATAAATATTTATAATATATGTATAGCTAAAGATTAATGGAAGAAGACATGGGTAAATAAGTGTCTAAATACAGTGATGTAATATCTGACGTCATCAGCAGAGGATTGCGATCGCGTGAGTTATAGTTGCCTGCACTAACTATAACGGGGGAATTTCATTGGTTTTTTACGAGTGAAATGTCCAGCTAACTATAACATGTGTGAAACCTATGGTTTTTTAAGTGAATTTGCAAGGTTTTTTAAATGCTAATTCGTAACTATAACGTGTGTGAAACCTATGGTTTTTTCAGTGAATATATATATATATATATATTCACTGAAAAAACCATAGGTTTCACACATGTTATAGTTAGCTGGACATTTTACTGATAAAAAAACCAATGAAATTCCCCCGTTATAGTCACTGTAGGCAACTATAACTCACGCGACCGTAATCCTCTGCTGATGCGAATACTGTATTTAGACACTTATTTGCCCATGTCTTCTTCCATTAAATTTTAGCTATACATATATTACAAATATTTTTTTTTCATAAAGACACATATGTCATCAACAGAGGATTACGGTCGCGTGAGTTATAGTTGCCTACAGTAACTATAACGGGGGAATTTCATTGGTTTTTTATCAGTAAAATGTCCAGCTAACTATAACATGTGTGAAACCTATGGTTTTTTCAGTGAATTAGCAAGGTTTTTTAAATGCTAATTCCTAACTATAACGTGTGTGAAACCTATGAAATACAAAAAATGGCGGCCGCCGCTTCCTGGTTTCTGCCGATTCGAATGTTTACTAAGATCTTAGGGCCAATCAGAATCTCGCTCGCGCACGCCATTTTTTTCTTCCGTACGCTTACCGTAAGCTCACCGTACGCGTACCCCGTGATTTTTTAAAAAATCAATAAATGTTTTCTTTGTACTTTACAGTCCTTCTTTGACCCCCTCACAAATGTAAGGGGGTCTGTAACTCTCCTCTTTGTCCCCTTTTCTTGTTTTCACTCTTTTTTTCAGAGTGAAATACACAAAATGGCGGCCGCCGCTTCCTGGTTTCGGCCGATTCGAATGTTTACTAAGATCTAAGAGCCAATCAGAATCGCGCTCGCGCACGCCACCGTATGCTTACGGTAAGCGTACGGTAAGCGTACCGTAAGCGGGCTCAGATATATATATTGATTTAAAGGCTATTTTCTCAGAATCTACTGAACAGATTTACACCAAACCTACAAAAGGCACTTCCTTGACCTAGGGACTACCTCTCTGCCAAATTTCGAGTAATTCTGTTCAGCCGTTCGGGCTGTAGCTCGTTCTAAAGGTCCTATGGAAAAATGCATGGGAAAAACGCGTTTTGGGACCCCCCTTTTATCTCAGCCCCCGCTTGACGGATCCCCCCGAGACTTTCAGGGTAGGAGTGGAGCGTAGCGCCCCACCTATTTTGAGAAATTCGCGAGGATTCATCGACCGGCGCCAAAGTTATTCAAAATAGAATGTTGAGGTTTTCCTATGGAAAAGGGGTCCTAACTATAACTACCTACTGGCGACCGCCAGTAGGTAATATATATATATATATATATATTTTTTTTTCTTCACTGAAAAAACCACAGGTAATACAGTGCAATGTCGGCTGACACAGTGAAGGAAAGGGAAGCCGCAGCATTAGTGAGGTTTAATGACTGCAGGACTGTGACCAATAAACTAACATTGTTGCCAATCCTAATGAACATAACATAACAATGAGAGACAAATTCAAAATACTGGAGAAAAAGAGCCGTTCTGAACAAAGCAAATGGTGGTAATCCCGCTCTTTACAAATGTATTTGGATGTGGTCAGGGTCCCACGGGGCTTAAGAATACTTCTAGCACCTAGTTACGAGACACCCAACCCACTCATGATGCGAGAGTGGGCTGAGTGCAATTTTGAATCCTCCAAACGGCTCATGCAAATCCTGATTAAATACACCGATATTGACCGCACAGCGCTGCTGGAAGAGATAGCCAAAATCAATGACGAATTAGATGCTATGGAACAAACGGAAGAAAAATCTAAATTGTGCCAAGAAATGATATTTAGGCTCAAAAAAGAAGAGAAAATTAAAGAACGGAAAACGTATAAATTCTTCTGTGATAAAATGGACTACGAGGTGGGCCAAATTTTCACTTTTTCAAAGAAATATGAAGTCCTAAGATCTAATAAAGATAAAAAAAAAGCAGGAGCAGCCAAACCGGGCATTAAAACAACGGATGAAAGGTCTTCCGGTACTTCACAATCGGATTTAAGTTCAGTTCCGGATAGCGACTCAGACAGAGATTCCGCTACCAACCAGGGAAGACAAAAACGCACTCGATGAGGAATTGAGTTTTTTATGCGAGGAAAGGCGACAAACCATCTGCCCTCGCATACCAAAAATCAACTACGGCCAAACAAAAACAACAAACAAAAACAACGACGGAAGGCAAACCAAATCAGGAACAACTTGAAAAAAAATGAGGCGGATGGAGGAGAGGAAAATGAATGTAACAAACTAAATGAAAACCATCAATAAAACAATTGTTAACCTATCTGAGGCGGAATTGAGTGACAATGAAAAAAGAATATTATGTTTGGGACTCACGTATTGCCCAGCAAGCAGTTTCAACTACGCAAGAACAAGGTTGGACATCTTCAAAAGTACTTGAAAATTTAAACTTAAGAAGTACCATCTGCTCAAAAAAAAACATGACTTATCAATGGACGGGGGAGCAGGTGTGTTAAACCCACTAGTATCTACTCAATTAGAGCTATCTTTTCGAAATGAAATGCAGGAACTCTGGGACTCTGAACAAGATTCAAATAGTCAAGACAATGAATTGTCTGCCCCTGCCCAAAATTCATCTGATGGCTCACCTGCACAAGGCAACAACATGCAGATTCAACGTCCTTTGACACATTTTAAACCAAAGTCAACTTTCAATCCTGTAATGATACGTGACTATTGATTTATTCCATGATCAAGTAACAAATCAACTAAAAGATCTGAATGTCAAAACACAGAGGGAAATTCAAGTACCATAAAGAAAAATACGACCATAATACTCGAATGTTGAAACTTAAAGAAAACAATAAAATTGTCATTCGTGCCTCTGACAAAGGTGGTGATATAGTGCTAATGTCCAAAGATAAATACTCTAAAGAGGCCTATAAACAATTGAATGATAGATCATGCTGCACCAAATATAGTGGATCTGAATTGAAAGCAATGTATGCAATGTTCTATTAAAAAAAACTGTCGACTTGGCAATCAAACAGTCTCATTACAGGACAAGAATATAAATTCCTGAAAAACAATCAACCAGTGGTACCCACGATTTACTTTTTGCCCAAACTTCATAAAGATTTGGAAAACTCACCTGGCAGATCCATAGTATCGGCAAGGAATGGATGTCTTGAAGATGCATCGCAATATGTAGACTTTTTCTTACAGAATCTGGTCAAGGCCCTACCATCATATGTAAGTGATACTAGTGACTTCTTGCGAAAGATCAAAGACTTTGAATGGAAAAATGGCTACCTTTTCATCGCACTGGACGTCAGTTCGCTTTATACAAGCATCCAACATACTGACGGTCCAAGAGCACTTGATTTTTTCTTGGACAAATCAATGGGTACCACAAGTGAACATAAGAAAACGCTTTTAGAAATTAATGAATTCTGTCTCAAGCACAACATATTCATGTTTAACAATTTACTTTACAGACAAGTAAGGGGTGTTGCAATGGGGGCCAGCTTCTCTCCCAGCTATGCATGTTTACACGTGGGCTGGTGGGAGGAGCTGGTCCTCATGACAGAACACCAGGAGACAGTAAAATCCCATGTTAAGGTATGGCTGCGCTTTATCGATGATTTGTTTGTTATATGGGATGGCAGTATAGAGGAGGCTCAGGAATTTGTACAAGCTATCAATGTAAATGATTTAAATTTACACTTCACTGCAGACATCAATAGTTCTACAGTGAGTTTCCTGGACACAGAGGTATATGTAGAGGACAGCAAAATAATAACTAAACTATTTTGCAAAAAAACTGCTGGAAACTCTACACTACACGCAAGTAGCTCCCATGTGAAACATTTAATAACCAGTATCCCCTATGGGGAAATGCTCCGGCTGAGGCGTATAACAGTAAGGAAAGTGATCTTATACAAGCCCAGATTGAAAGTAAACTGAGGTTTAGAGAACGGGGATACTCGGAACAGACCATTGATAATGCGATTAACAAATCTATGCGCAAGAGTAGACATGAGTTGCTTTTGGAGAAAAGGTTTATAACTGAAACCAATCATGACAAAGCATTAATGCAGACTGTTGAAACAAAAATGGAATTTAGAATCATAATACAACATAGCCAACAATGCAAAAAGATCGAATCTATAATATTTCGCAGCTGGCCCATGGTTCTCAGTGACCCAGTAATTGGTTCTAAGTTACCTAAAAGACCATCTATAACCTACAGTAGAAGTCGCTCCATGAGAGATGACTTAGTCAAAACAATTCCTGAAGTCATAGAATCCACTAACTGGCTACAAACCCATACTGGTTTTTTTTAAATGCAAAACATGTAAGGCATGCCTACAGGGAGAGAATAGAACATCTTCCACTACTCCCTTTAGTGAGAAGAAACATAAAATATCTAAATTGCTTACATGCAAAACAGAATTTGCAATATATGTATTATCATGCCCATGCAACCTACTTTAAGTAGGAAGCACTAAGCTTCAAGTACACAAAGGGATTTTACAGCACTTAAGGGCAATAAACAACCAGGATAACACATATGCGGTGGCTCGCCACTTTAAAGCCAAACATGAGTCAAAAAGTAGAGAGCTCAGGTATTTTGTTATTGATTCAATTCCAGCAAGTAGAAGAGGCGGCAATACAGAACATAGATTACGCCAGTTGGAGACCAGATATATCTTGGATCTTAATACAAAACATCCATCAGGTCTGAATGTGACAGAGGATCTTTTTACCATTCTATAGATTTCCAAAAATGTCGACCTGTTTAAAATTTGAACATTTTAGAAACATCTTATGAGATTTTATTGATTGTGGATTTTAGGTGTATTTATGGATTATTTATTGACATTTTAGTGGTTCTTTTATACATATTTATTTATTACATACATGAATATTTAAGCAGATGTTATCTGTTTTGGATTGCATTATGTTGCTTATATGATATTTATTACATATGTATTTATCTATTTATGTCTATGAGGACTAGAGAGTGTTGGTGTGATCTATGTTTACATTTTACATTCTATTAATTAATTACGCTCATAGATATTCTAAGGATCCACAATGAAAAAGATAATGAGAAAGAAAAAGAAAATATTATATATTCTGGTATTCAAACCGCTATTCTGATCAAATCAATTGCTTGGCCTATAGTTATAACAGGCCTCGAGTGAGAACCACCATTACTATCATATATTTATGTGGAATAGAGTTACTGGGGCTCCAGTAACTGATTTATAAACAACCATCAGATGCCAATGGCATGGTTCGTTTATATAATTCCATAGGAATTTTGGCACCAAATAATATTATATAGTCAAGAATTGGTCCGATGATATTCATTTAAATTTATTTTACCATAGCACGTTTTGCACATTTTTTGCACTAGCATTTGAAAATGTCACTTTTTGAAATATCGTTTTAGCGTAACTATATTTATATCAGCATGGTTTTCGCCTTTTTAACTGATTTAATTTTATGACGTGATTGTCTTATAAAATCGGTTTTAAAGATTTTATGAATTTGATGTTTTTACTTTGAGTCTGTTTTCTATGTTAATCATGCTTGAGTCACATGTGCCAATCGTTACTCTTCCAATTTTGCACAATATAAGCCAATGGTAGATACTGGACTGTGTCATGGGATCAAGGCCCGTGGACGGGCTGAAACGCGTCATGGCGACATTCTGCACGATCAATAAATACATTTGCACTAACTTGTGGTCCGTATCCGTTTTCTGTAAGGAGACAGAATTTGCAAACGGAGTTCCTGGGAAATAAAGATATATATATATTACCTACTGGTGGTCGCCAGTAGGTAGTTATAGTTAGTAGATATATATATATATATATTTTCACTGATAAAACCACAGGTTTCAGGGACGTTATAGTTAGTTGGACATTTCACTCGTACAAAACCAGAGAAAGTCGGCCGTTAGTTAGTTCAGCTAACTATAACTCGCTCCCCCGTAATGCACTGCTGATGACATCACATATTACATCATTCATGACATGGTCAGTGACATCACTGATGACATCTCAAATGACATCACTGATGACATCATCCAGTGACTGTGTTTTTCTATAAAGTTTAAATATGTTTTATATATATGCCAAGGTGTATTGAAGAATGAGTGGGTGTATAAGTGTCTGGATGGATGATTTAGTAGGTGCGTGACTGACTGTATAAGTGAGTGATTAAATGTGTCTTACTGAATGCAAGGGTTAGTGACTGATACATACATTCACACAGTTTAGTTTGTCAGTTGGTGTGTAAGCGGTTGCATGGGTTGGTGAGTAGCTAAATGAGGATCTATATGGGTTATTGATTGGTTGTCTGAGTATCTGTATGGGTGCCTGAGTGTCTGTGTGGGTGGGCGTGACTGTGCATAGATGTGTGAGTGGATGATTCACTGGGTGTATGGGTTCAAAAGTGCATCTGTGAAGGGCTGTAAGGGTAGGTGAGTGTATGTCTGGGTGTGTTGGTGAGTGAATAGATGCCTCAGTGGTACATGGGTGATTAACTGCACATGTGAAAGGCAGTATATGTGAGTGTTGATGTGTATAAATGACTATATGTGAGAGTGAGTGATTGAGAGTGGCTGTATGGATCAGTGTGTGCTTGTATAAGTTATTGTATAAGAGTTTAATTAATGGGTTAGTATATGTTTGAATAAGTGAGGTGGTGTGTGTATACCTGTATAGGTGAGTAAATGGGAGTGTGATTGATTGTTTGCATTACTAACTAGCTGTGTGAGTAACTCTACGGATGAGTGGCGGCGTGTGAGTGTCTGTATAGATATGTGAGCGCATATGATAATGCCATGTATGAGTGACTGTATGGGTGAATGAGGGGATGTGAGAGTAGACCTAGGAATTAGTAAGTGGGTATGTACTAACTGGTATTGGTATGTCTATGGTTTCAAAAATGGTAGTCTGTATTTTAGAGTGGGTGTAACAAAGGTTATATTAGGGTATGAGGAGGTGCAACAGATTATCATGTGGATGATGTAATCATTGATGTCATCAGTGATGTCATTTGAGATGTCATCAGTGATGTCACTGACCATGTCATGAATGATGTAATATGAGACGTCATCAGCAGTGCATTGCGGCGGCATGAGTTATAGTTAGCTGAACTAACTATAACGGTCGAATTTCTCTGGTTTTGTATGAGTGAAATGTCCAACTAACTATAACGTCCCTGAAACCTGTGTTTTTTTCAGTGAATTTCTAAGGTTTTATAAATGCTAATTTCTAACTATAACATCCCTGAAATCTATGGTTTTTTTCAGTGAATTTCAAAGGTTTTTTTAAATGCTAATTTCTAACTATAACGTCCCTGAAACCTATGGTTTTTTCAGTGAATTTCAAAGGTTTTTTAAAATTTATTTATTTATTCATTCAGGAGTTTTATATAGCGCTGGCCAGACCCGAGTGTTCCAGAGCACTTTACAACAGTTAAAATGAAAGCATCACAAAATAAGACAAATATACACGAGGGTTAGTAAGTCCCACCGTGGATGCTGCATTGAGGTATGGAAGTCCAGCGAGGCCTCGCAGTGCGTACATAGTCTAGGGCAGAACCATGATCGGGGCGAGGATCCACACAGGGAGGAGGTAGAGTCGGTGACAAAGTGTCAAGGTGCTGCGGATTGCATAGATGTGCGCTTCAGCGAAGGTTAACTGCTCAGGAATGTACGGTTGAGGAAGAGGTCTTTTAGGAGTCTTTTGAATTTTACAAAGGATGGGATAGTCCTAATGTTTGCTGGGATAGAGTTCAATATTTTGGGTGTGCTTCCAGCGAAGGATCGAGCAGCAGTTTTTTGCTTGCGAGTTTTCATGGGGATGAGCAGTAGGGTGTTGGAGCTCCTGAGGTTCCTTGACGGCCGGCTTTTTTGAGTTTGGGGGCCAGGTATTCCGGTTTCCCTGTGTGGAGAGCTTTGTGCGTGAGGCAGGCGGTTCTGAAGCTGGCACGCATCTCTACTGGGAGCCATTTAAGGTCTTTGAGTGCAGGTGCAATGTGATCAGATTTCCTGATTCCAGTGACCATTCTGGTTGCTGCATTGAGAGTAGTTTTGAGGGGGACAAGGTGAGATTTGGCTGTACCGGTTAGGATAACGTTTCCATAGTCGAGTCTGGATATCACCAGGGATTGGGTGGCTTGCTTGAGGTCCTTGGGAGGGATGAAGGGTTTTATTTTGTTCAGGAGCTTCAGATTAAGGAAGGCACTCTTCACGGAGTTCTTGATGTGTTTGGTCATGTCAAGTTTGGTGTCTAGGGTGATGCCTAGTGATTTTACGGAACAGTGTAAATCCCACTAATACCCTTATGTGTATGCATTTATCTAGCTTTGCGACATAAAAAGCATTAATTCAGACAGCGTTTTGTGCTAAAAATAAATAGCACACAGCAACGTTTAAACATGAAAACTTGCACGTTATTGTAAATACAGAAACAGCAAACATAAGCTAACCCTCGTGTAACTTTCTCTTGTGTTAGGACAAACAGGTTGATCAGTAAAACACACTTGCACAAGACAAATAATTAGTTGTTAATTATTAATAAATTAATAAAACACATAAACATGCCAGAGCTTCAAAAGCTCCAGAATTTTCTAAAAGAAAACTCTGCTCCAGCAATCCCCCCTTTGGTGATTTTATCACCAAATAAACCCAAAAAAAAAATTCGTGAAAATTTAGTCCCATTTTAGGAGAAATCAGAAATGTCTTTTCCCCTTACACAAAATTACACACCAGTCACTCTTTCATCATCTCTCTTTGTCTCTAAATAAACACTCTCCCTCAATTCTTCTAATTCAATCTCTTCTGGTTCTCTTTTCGAATTTTTCAAATTCTTGTTTTTCTTTTCATTTTTCAATTTCTCTTTCCCTCTCCTGTTTTTACAACACACACACACTAATCTTAGTATCAGTAAAGCAACAATTATACAAGACAAAGGAAACAATATTCTACCTATAATAGTACTACCTATTTTTGCAATAAAATCCTTAACAGCTATCATCTTATTAGCTAGTTTAGTCCATAAACTCCCAGTTTCAAGTGGTACTAATTCTTCATGCAAATCAGTAATATTTTTGAAATAGACCTTCACGTCTTTACTTTCATCTGGAATGTAAGTGCAACAATGTTGAACTTTCAAAATTCCACAAACTCCACCCTCCTTGGCCAAAAGAATATCAAGGGCAAGTCCATTTTGCATAGACATGGCACGTACGGCACTTAATTCCGTATTCACCAAAAGAAACCCTCCTGCGGTATTTGTCGATAAGCGATCAACCACTGTGGACAATTTCCGAATTCCATAAGCATTTAAAGAAATTCCCACTGCTGGAATCAAAACCCCGAAAATATCACCCACAATTTCAGACCAAGTTTCTCTCTTAAAACGTGTTAATAAGTTAATATCTTCTACATCTCTTATTTTATCCGTATGAAAAATCTTAGGAAAAACCAGGCCCACATAACACGTGCCATACCAATGGTCAGGCAACTTGTAATAAGCCTTGTTCCCACACACATAGTACACTCCTGGAAAAATTGTATCTTCTCCACCTCTGAAACCCCAACCTGTCGCAACGAAGTATGTATCATGGCACTCACTAGTCCCCACGAAATATGTATCATATTGGGATTTCCTTCTGGTAATGCATAGTTTACCCTTCTGCGGTGCATCTAGAGCTAAAGTTGGACTAACCCCATTTCTCAACTCTTTTCCCATCTCAATGTCCCAAATTGTCTCACTCACTTCATATTTTCCCGCTTTCTCAGGCATGTTCACTCTCCTTTCTTCTACCATATCCAGGAAAGCTTTCTCCTCTTCTTTCAGACTGCAAGTTAAATTATTCTTAAAAATGTAATCTAATGTTAGTCCCTTTTCTTCAATAAAAATCTCACCAAAAGTGTTAGCTTCTTTAGCTGGATTCAGCTCTTTGTTCATTGGCAAGTGCCCAAAAATACTATCTCTGTTAGACATCTTATAATCTATTTTCCCTAACAAATAAAAAACACTACTTAAAATACTACAAGAAATACCATATGTAGCTGGCAAATGGTGATAAGTAACACCCTCTGAAACGGATGCAGGTAACTGCATGCAGACATAGCAATCCCTCACTTCCATTGTCTTCACATATTCATATAACAGTTTAGAAAAAACATTACTAGAAAAATTATTAATTGACCTATCCTTGTGTATGTAACTATTACTTCTAATTGGAACTACTTTTTGTGAATTCTTCTCTATATTAGTCATATTTTCTGTGTCCATCCCAAATTCAACCTTAAAAGTTACTAATAAAATTAAAACACCCCATAGAAGCATTAATAATCCAGTACAGCAGCAGCACATCTTACACCACTTTTTAAAGAAGGCACATCTATTTTTATTATTCTCTATGTTAGCCATTTTCTGCTTTAACCTCTACTACTCCACTACTAAAATTAGAATTTTTCAAATCTTCAACGTTGGTTCCAAACTCTTCAGCTTCTTCAAAGATCTTTCCGTTCACTTAGACCAAGTGAATCCTTCTTTTACTCAGTTTGGATACTCATCATTTTTCACTCCAATTTCTTCAACATCAAATTGTATCAGATCTCCAACACTCAAATCCTCAGTATCTGACTCTTCCCCAATGTCAGTCAAAAGTACTTTCAGGATTTCACCAGTATCTTCCTCAACCACTCTTCGTACGGTCTCCTCTGGATTTCCTTGACTTTCCACCTCTTCACCTTCAGGCAGTGTCACATACGTCCATTCCGGCGACCTATACTTTTGGTTGGGTCTTTTAACTCTTTTTATTTCTACTGGTTCTTTTGATTTCTTTGATTCTTCTTCTTCAGCTCTCGAAGTTTGACTTGATACTTCATTCACTTGTTCAGCTTTTGATGAATTTGCTCTTATTATTCTATATTTCACCCTTTTAACTTGGTTGTTAGGCCAACGATCTCCTTTCACAACCTTTTTCGGCTTCACTTTTTCAACACTCCTTTCTCCAATCGAAGTTCTCTTTCTCAGAACTCGACCCTCTGTCTGTTCATTTTCATCATCCGATTCTGTTTCAATTGCCTTCTGCTTTCGTTTCTTAGCAGTTTTCTTTTCTTCCACATATTCTTTCACCACTATTTGAGACTTCCCTACTTCTGTCCCTCCTCGGGTCTCCGACACGCAATCTTCTTGCTGTCTACTTGTCCCTTCACCTAGCTCCTCATCAATGTTCCCTACACCTCCTCGGGGGTCTTCCGCAATCTGTCCCTCTCTATCTTTTTCTGACCCTGTTCCCTCAAGAATAATCTCAAGTGGTTCTTCAATCTCCTCCTCTTCTGATTCAGGAGTAGTCTCTGTGTGTTTTCTCTTTTCTTTTCTTTTTCCTCCACTGCTACTCGAAACTTCAGGCTCTTTAACAGAATCTGATCTTCTCTCTGATACTCGCAGTGATTCTCTTGAAGCTCTCTCTGCTTCTCTTCTCACTGATTCCGTATCTTCAGGATCTTCACCATCACTGGAATCTGACTCTTCATAATACTCTTCACCAGTTCCCTCTCTCGGGCTTGGAATTCTCAGAGTATGACTTGCATGTACCCAGTGTCTCACTCCAGCACACTTTACTGCAGTCGTTGTAGTCAGAATAACTTGTCTCGGCCTTCCCCACCTTGGAATCAAGCAATTTCTTCTTCTGTGCACCTTAATCCTCACCCAGTCTCCTGGACTCAGATCATGGGCTTGCTTCTTCTCAAGTGTGGTAGCTTCTTCTCCAACCTGGTGAAACACAGAATGAACTGCGTCAGCCAGGCCTTTACAGTAATCCAAAATCATGTCATCAGTTATTGTCACCAATTTATTTACAGGCACGAATGCATGGCGCATTGCACGTCCCATAATTATTTCATGCGGGCTCAAACCTGTAGTTCTATCTGGAGTAGATCTCATAGTCATCAGAACTAGAGGCAAAACATCTGGCCATTTCATGCCAGTTGCTAAACACATCTTTCCGATTCTATTCTTGATTGTGCCATTAATAAACGTTGAAGATTTGAAAAATTCTAATTTTAGTAGTGGAGTAGTAGAGGTTAAAGCAGAAAATGGCTAACATAGAGAATAATCAAAATAGATGTGCCTTCTTTAAAAAGTGGTGTAAGATGTGCTGCTGCTGTACTGGATTATTAATGCTTCTATGGGGTGTTTTAATTT
This sequence comes from Triturus cristatus, assembly GCF_964204655.1. Classification (NCBI taxonomy): domain Eukaryota; kingdom Metazoa; phylum Chordata; class Amphibia; order Caudata; family Salamandridae; genus Triturus; species Triturus cristatus. Next base: position 1,422,562,780 of record NC_140591.1, on the reverse strand, counting down.
TATTAGTAACTTTTAAGGTTGAATTTGGGATGGACACAGAAAATATGACTAATATAGAGAAGAATTCACAAAAAGTAGTTCTAATTAGAAGTAATAGTTACATACACAAGGATAGGTCAATTAATAATTTTTCTAGTAATGTTTTTTCTAAACTGTTATATGAATATGTGAAGACAATGGAAGTGAGGGATTGCTATGTCTGCATGCAGTTACCTGCATCCGTTTCAGAGGGTGTTACTTATCACCATTTGCCAGCTACATATGGTATTTCTTGTAGTATTTTAAGTAGTGTTTTTTATTTGTTAGGGAAAATAGATTATAAGATGTCTAACAGAGATAGTATTTTTGGGCACTTGCCAATGAACAAAGAGCTGAATCCAGCTAAAGAAGCTAACACTTTTGGTGAGATTTTTATTGAAGAAAAAGGACTAACATTAGATTACATTTTTAAGAATAATTTAACTTGCAGTCTGAAAGAAGAGGAGAAAGCTTTCCTGGATATGGTAGAGGAAAGGAGAGTGAACATGCATGAGAAAGCGGGAAAATATGAAGTGAGTGAGACAATTTGGGACATTGAGATGGGAAAAGAGTTGAAAAATGGGGCTAGTCCAACTTTAGCTCTAGATGCACCGCAGAAGGGTAAACTATGCATTACCAGAAGGAAATCCCAATATGATACATATTTCGTGGGAACTAGTGAGTGCCATGATACATACTTCGTTGCGACAGGTTGGGGTTTCAGAGGTGGAGAAGATACAATTTTTCCAGGAGTGTACTATGTGTGTGGGAACAAGGCTTATTACAAGTTGCCTGACCATTGGTATGGCACGTGTTATGTGGGTTTGGTTTTTCCTAAGATTTTTCATACAGATAAAATAAGAGATGTAGAAGATATTAACGTATTAACACGTTTTAAGAGAGAAACTTGGTCTGAAATTGTGGGTGATATTTTCGGGGTTTTGATTCCAGCAGTGGGAATTTCTTTAAATGCTTATGGAATTCGGAAATTGTCCACAGTGGTTGATCGTTTATCGACAAATACCGCAGGAGGGTTTCTTTTGGTGAATACGGAATTAAGTGCCGTACGTGCCATGTCTATGCAAAATCGACTTGCCCTTGATATTCTTTTGGCCAAGGAGGGTGGAGTTTGTGGAATTTTGAAAGTTCAACATTGTTGCACTTACATTCCAGATGAAAGTAAAGACCTGAAGGTCTATATCAAAAATATTACTGATTTGCATGAAGAATTAGTACCACTTGAAACTGGGAGTTTATGGACTAAACTAGCTAATAAGATGATAGCTGTTAAGGATTTTATTGCAAAAATAGGTAGTACTATTATAGGTAGAATATTGTTTCCTTTGTCTTGTATAATTGTTGCTTTACTGATACTAAGATTAGTGTGTGTGTGTTGTAAAAACAGGAGAGGGAAAGAGAAATTGAAAAATGAAAAGAAAAACAAGAATTTGAAAAATTCGAAAAGAGAACCAGAAGAGATTGAATTAGAAGAATTGAGGGAGAGTGTTTATTTAGAGACAAAGAGAGATGATGAAAGAGTGACTGGTGTGTAATTGTGTGTAAGGGGAAAAGACATTTCTGATTTCTCCTAAAATGGGACTAAATTTTCACTAATTTGTTTTTTGGGTTTATTTGGTGATAAAATCACCAAAGGGGGGATTGCTGGAGCAGAGTTTTCTTTTAGAAAATTCTGGAGCTTTTGAAGCTCTGGCATGTTTATGTATTTTATTAATTTATTAATAATTAACAACTAATTATTTGTCTTGTGCAAGTGTGTTTTACTGATCAACCTGTTTGTCCTAACACAAGAGAAAGTTACACGAGGGTTAGCTTATGTTTGCTGTTTCTGTATTTACAATAACGTGCAAGTTTTCATGTTTAAACGTTGCTGTGTGCTATTTATTTTGAGCACAAAACGCTGTCTGAATTAATGCTTTTTATGTCGCAAAGCTAGATAAATGCATACACATAAGGGTATTAGTGGGATTTACACTGTTTAATCATTATGCTGTAGTAACGTTTATTTTGTCTCTTTAATTAAAGATGGTCTATTGTGGCCTATGAAGGCTTTGATTGAGCTGAGAATATTTTGAAGCCTGGCTGTGGTTTTTCTGTGATGTGGCAAGGGAGACCCCTGCTGGAGAAAGGTTGAAGACAACTGACCATGGTCCTTCTATAAAACTTTCCATGAGGACAGCAGCAGTTTTTGGGAGTTCTCCAAGAAAAGTGAAAGTGTCCTTGGCAATCTCGAAAGACAAAGGAGCCTTAGAGGGAAACTCTGAACTGTGGCTCGATGACCGAGGAGAAGCCGGATTAAATGTGATACATGTTTTATTTTCTTGGTTCCTGTTCCGTAGTTCACGTCTTGTGACTTTTCCTGAGCGGAGATTTTCAGATGTTGCAATGTTACATCTCTTCCTTCTCGTTCTGCTCAGTGATACAGTTTAACTTGCCAATTTTATGTGTGTTTCTATTGTATTTTTCATTATAAAAACTGTTAGCTTAGGGAGAGTTTGCGCCACTCTTTTGCCACTTGCCATTTTACCTTCGCTGCGTGAACTTGCGTTGCTGAGGACTGATGCTGAGGACTGTCCTGAGAGACTTTGCCGAGAGACTGGTCCTGACCCGTTCTGACACTTAGTTAGAATAGGTAACTATGAGAAATGATTTACTTTGACTAATTTTAGATAAAGCAATATAACTTTTGAACATGGTGTTGAATATTTCTTTCCTTGTCAATTGAGTATATTTTTGATCATTGTTTTATAGATTGTTTATAGTATGATTAAGGACAACCCCTATAATCAGGTCCTATCGCTTAGATATAGATGCAGGGTGGTTTAGAAGTTTTCTTCCCACAGGTTTATTGCTGGTAGAGTATTTGAGCGTATGTTAGTGAAATGGGCCCTAGCGTATGATGAATGTATGTGCGTGTAACTGTGAGATTACTCTATCCGTGGTAGTGGGCATATTTTTGATACCCTGATCTCTATCAAGAGCATCAATTGCTTTAAGTCATTCCATGATTTGGGGGTTCTCGTCTTTGTTGGAGATGAGGCGGATTTCGTTTTTTTCATGGTTGAGTTTGAGGTGGTTTACAGATAGCCAGTGTTGGACTTCTTTGAGAGTGTTATTGAGTTTCTGAATGTCTTCGATGGAGGAGTTTTCCAGATAGATCTGCATATCGTCTGCATATAAGTGGAAGAAGATGTTGGCTTTTTTGAGTAGGGAGGTGAGGGGTTCCATATATATGTGGAACAGTTGAGAGGAGAGCACTGATCCTTGAGGGACGCCTCTGCTGACAGGGTGTAGGTCGGATGTGAAGGAGTTGATTTTTATCCTCTAGGTGCGGTTTTGTAAGAAGGAGGAGAAGCATTGTATGACCCCTTCATCTGCCCCTACCCTATCTTGAAGAGCCCTGATGAGTAGATTGTGGTCCACCGTGTCAAAGGCTGCCGATAAGTCCAGGAGGATCAGTAGGCAGCATTGGTCAGTGTCAAGAGATTTGTGAATGTCATCTACGATGTTAAGGATCGCGGTCTCGGTGCTACATCCTTCTTTGAAGCCCGATTGGTGGAGATCAAGGAGGTTGATGCTGTCAATGTGTTGAGTCAGTTGTAGAAGAACGCACTTTGAGGATTTTGGCAAGGAGGGGGAGATTGGAAACGGGTCTGAAGTTATTCAGATCATTGGTGTCAAGGCCTGGTTTCTTTAGTAGAGGTGTAACTTTGCCGACTTTGAGGCAGTCAGGTATGACTGGGGTATTTAAGGAGCTGTTTATGATCTTGCACCAGAAAGGAGCTAGGGAGAGTTTCAGCTTTTTTGTCAATTGGGTGGGTAACGGATCTAGTGCGCGAGATGTGGGCTTGGAAGAGGAGATCAGCTTGAGGATCTCGGTTTCGGAAACGGGGTTGAAGGCATTCCAGGCTTTTTTTGGGTGCTTGTGTGTAGGTTTGGTTTGCATTGGGGTTGGTGTCTAGTGAGAGCTCATCTTGGTGATCTTGTCATTAAAGAGGTGGGCAAAGTTGTCACATAGGTCCTTGGAGGCCTGGTCAGGGGCCGCCGAGGGCTTGGATGTTATCTGATGATGTTGTAAAGTTCTTTGGGTCGGTTTTTCGCGTTGTCTAGGGCAGTGGCAAAGAAGGTGTTTTTTTCGTTGTTGATGAGTTTTTTGTATTTCCTTCGGGTTGTTTTAAGTTGTTCGAGGCGGGTGGTAGAGGGATTGTTCCTCCATTGTCGTTCTGCGGCTCTAAGTTGTCTTTTTTCCAGGACCTAGATGGGATATTCCTGTTTTTTTTAAGTTTCAGGGGGGGCTAATTGGTCTAGAATAGAACTCATAGTAGAGTTATAGTGAGTGGTGAGTTCCGTTGTGAAGAGATCGTCAGTGGGGGTAGGTAGGAGTGAGCTTTCCCTTTCTTCAAGGTCGGCCATGGTGATCTGCGAAAGATTTCTCGTCCATTGGGGGGGGGGTGGGCTTGGGAGGGAGGTTGACGAGAGATAGGTTGGGTGATGTGGAAGAGGATGAGGTGGTGATCAGATCAGTCCACGGGTAGGATGTGATTGATAGTGATGGTGTCACGTTGGGAGATAATTGCATCCAGGATCGCTCATTTGTTGTGCGTAGCTTCTGAGCAGGGCTGGGTTAGGTTATTGCTGTGTTGCAGCTCATATAGGTTCTGGATGTCAGGTTGTGTTTTTCATTCCAGTGTAGGTTCAGGTCACCCAGAATTAGGTTGTTGGCATCACAGAGAGAGCAATGAGCAATCAGGTCGGACAGGTGTTCGGTGAATGTGGTGGTGTTTCCTGGGGGATGGTATAGTAGATGACACTGGAATGTCATGTTGTCATTTGTGTTGATGTTGGCGGAAAGGCATTCAAAGGTGTTATAGTTGAAGGAGTCGATTTCTGTCACAGATATGTTGTTGTTATGAATGATTGCTATACCTCCGCCTCCTTGGTCCTTTCGGTCTTTGTTGATGATTACAAAGCCTGGGGGCATGAGAGTGACCAAGAGTGGGGTCGAGCATTCGTTAAGCCAGGTCTCGGTGATGAAGGCTATGTCAATGTCATGGGTGAGGAAGGATTCTGCTAGCTCTGTGGCATGTTAAGTGGCGGATCTGCAATTTATGAGCATGCAGTTTGTGTTGTGAGTTTCTTTTCTGAGATTCTTCTTGAGGGGGGCCCTGGGAAAGTTGGTGAGGCAGGCAGGTGGTCTAGGTTTCGAGGGGAAGTGGTCCCTTCTGAGTCCAGTGATCACCAGGATTTTGGATAGAGGGTGGCGGTAGAAGGGGTGTCGTAGGAGGAGGCAAGATCTGCTGTTTCACTCAGGGACATCTCTGATCTAGTTCTGCTTCGAGGTTGTCATTATTAGCTTGGATTAAGACTGTGCCGTTGGGATAGATGGTCACAGAAGTGTTCCCCCTCTGCCTGGAGTGGTTGGGGAGTGAGGTCGTAAGTTTGCAGCTAAGGGGAGTAATCGTGGTTTTGGAGATGTGGAGTTGAGAACTGATAATGGATTTCCACCCTGCGGGTCTTTCAGTGTGAAAAATGAGGTCCATTTAAATCTGGCCATTGGAGGTGCAGTGATATATGTCTGCAAATAGAGATTCTGGGTGTTGTCTGATCAGATTATGTTTGAGTTTTTTTTGTGCTTTAGGTGGGAGTTTGGAGGGGGGATGTTGATCGAGTAGGAATTCAGGCCGTGAGGTTTGAGGTGGTTCAAGGTGGTCGGGATGTGGTGAGTAGACGTGACGTGATCTACTTACTGAAACACAATGGGACCTGGCATTTTTAACCGAAACCTGGCTGGATGAGGAATCCACGCCTGACGCCTTGGAGGCACTTCCAGAGGGATATACAATATACAGACAAGACAGACCTATAGGCAGAGGAGGGGGCATTGCAATAATTGCACAGGAAAGTCTCCGCTGCCAACTTAACTATGTGCCTATCTTGGACAGTGAGGCAGGGAGCTTCACGATAAAAGTGAATAACAACCACACACTGGAAGGTATGTTAATTTACAGACCCCCCGGCCCCTCAACTAGGTTCGAGGAGAGTCTAGTTGAATGCATTATAGAGTCCTCGATATGTAAAAATAAATTCATGGTACTTGGTGACCTCAACCTCCATTTCAACAATCCATCTGATAACACCAGCAAAAACCTCTGCCAAGTATTAGAAGCTTTACAACTTAATCAAATTGTAAGCGGGCCCACCCACCAGTTAGGGAACTTACTAGATCCCATATTTGTTAACTGGGGGGAAGTAGAAGCGAAGACTCCCATTCCCATCCCCTGGTCAGATCATCACCTGGTACCTTTCACCATTCATATTCCTGAAGGTAGAGCCCGACAACCCACAGCATTATACCACCTAAGGCGAAAATGGGCCTCTTTCTCCCAGTCTAAGTTCTGCGAGGAACTAACAAAAGGAGGCGACCCAGGGGGAGATGATGCAGATACAGCTAACTCCAACCTATGCAAACGCATCTACGATGCATTAGATCTCACAGCCCCGCTATCTGAAATTAATCCCAGTGACCGTGCTCAAAAAACCGCACCCTGGTTTACTACTGAACTGCGGAATGCTAAAACCTTACTGAAGAGAGCTGAAAGGCAATGGCGTCGGGCTTTCTCCAAAGATACTAGAGAGGTCTACCTGTCAGAGAGGCGAGTCTACCATGGACTGATTAGAAAGGCAAAAACTACACACTATGAGACTAAGATCAACGAAGCAGGTAACTCGACAAAGGAGTTATTTCTACTATACAAAACTCTCTCTAGTGGAAAATCCGCCACTGTCCCTGATGACTGCTCGCCTGAATCTTGCGACAGAATCGCAGACTTTTTTGCTGAGAAAATATCTAAAATTTACTCGGCTTTTCCAACTCAACCCACGAATGGGATTGAGTTTGTAGAACACTCTAGGGATAGGGGAAACTCACTCACCCTTACCAACTTTGCTACCCCACCCACAGAAACTCTCCTAAAAATATGCAGATCTGTAAAGTCGGGTTCCCCACGGGACCCTACTACTCCCAAACGACTAAAAGACAGCCTGGGGGCCTTGGAGCCTTACATCAGGCATCTACTGGATGTGTCTTTTATGACAAAGACGGTGCCTAAAGAATGGAAAAAAGCGGTGGTCCTTCCGCTCAGGAAAAAACCTACCATCAGCTTTGATAAATTGGATAATCTGCGGCCCATTTCTCTCTTACCTTATCTTGCCAAGGTGGCAGAGAAAACGGTCAATATCCAACTTATGGATTTCATAGACAAAGCTGCCTTACTGCACGACACCCAATTTGGCTTTCGCCCCCGCCATTCTACGGAATCGGCACTACTGACGGCAGTGGAATCCCTAAGACAGGGGGTGGATGAAGGTCATACTATGGCCCTTATCCTACTGGACCTGAGTGCTGCATTCGACACTGTAGCTCACTCCACCTTGCTACAGTGTCTGAATGATGGAGGTATAACTGGAGCCGCACTCCAATGGTTCCTATCCTTCCTGACGGGAAGAAGTTTCCAGGTCCGCCAAGGGGACCACTATTCCCGAGACATAGAATTGGGTCAGGGCGTTCCTCAGGGTTCGTCCTTGAGCCCAACTCTTTTTAATCTCTATGTCTCCCCAGTGGCTCCAATTGTAGTGGGACACGGACTACAAATTGTTACCTATGCCGACGACACACAGTTGGTTGTTTCCCTCTCGCGTGCACCCGGCCTTGCTATGGACAGCTTCAGGGCTTGCATGCAAGATCTTGCAACCTGGATGTCCACTAATTGCCTTAAATTAAATGGCAACAAGACCGAGGTGCTCGTGGTGGGAGGCAGCCCATCTGTCTGGACGTCGGCATGGTGGCCACCTTGTCTAGGTGAGGCCCCCACACCTCGGAAAGAAGTCAGAAATCTCGGGGTCTGGCTAGATATCGACCTGTCTTTCGGACCACAGATCAACAGGGTGACGGGCATTTGCTTCAGTATTCTAAAAACTCTGCGGAAGGTCTTAACTTTTCTTCCTACGACCGCCCGCAGAACACTGGTGCATGCCCTTGTCACCTCACGCCTAGACTTTGGCAACCTACTGTATCTAGGAGCTACCTGTAAAGCGATAAATCGACTTCAGGTGCTACAGAATGCTGCAGCCCGCCTTATCTTAAACCTCCCAAAAAGATCTAACTCCAAGGACGCCCTCCAGACACTCCACTGGTTGCCGGTGAGGAGCAGAGTTGAATTTAAGTCCCTCTGCACCTGCCACCGTATCCTCGCTAAGAAGGCGCCAGCACCACTCCTGAACCTCATCTCAAGGTATGCACCAACCCGTGCATTGCGCTCCTCGCAAGGAGGCTTGCTTAAGGTTCCTAAGGTGAAAAAGGCCCGTATGGGAGGTAGATCCTTCCGATACCTGGCGGCAAAAAGCTGGAACAATTTACCTCTTAACCTCCGACTGGACCCCTCTGAATCCAGTTTCTGGAGAAAATTAAAAACCTACCTCTTCTCAAAATAGTGGGCTCCTCCCCTACTTCTCTCTCGGAGTGTTTCAGTTCAGCGCGGGGACACGCAGTTTGCGTAACCAGGCGCTCTATAAATGCCCCTTAATAATAATAATAATATTGACTAGATAGAACAGGGGGTAGGTTCTCACGTAGTGATCGGCGGGCCAGGGGGTCAGAGACTGCTAGATTACTAAATCCAGACTAGGGACTAAGAGGGATGGGTTTTGCTAGGGTCCAAAGTGAAGTCCTAGAGTCTTAATCAGGACTGAAACGGCCAGGGGGTCAGAGACTGCTAGAATACTTAATCCAGACTAGGGACTAAGAAGGATGGGTTCCGCTAGGGTCCAGAGTGTATTCCTAGAGTTAAAGTTTTTTATTCGGAGCTGCTGGAATTGCAGAGATTGCTGGAATCAGAGTCCAGTGTGGCCACCAAGAGGACAGGCATTGACAGTTCCGTCGTTCATAGCTCGTGAAAGATGTTCAGAGTTGCGGGACCCACATTGCATCTTGTCAGCGACCGGCGGGGCAGGATGCGTGTGTTAACAGCGTAATTAGTTCTTTAGAGGTGCTCTTGGGGCTTCAGAATCGCAGAGTTCTGGGCCAGGAGCGGCCATCAAGAGGTCAGGCACAAACCGTAGTTCAGGAATTCAGTTCAGAGTTGTGGGGTTCACATCGTTATTATGTGTGTGACCAGCGTGACGGGATGAGGGTGTAGCGGCAGCGCAGATATTGCTTTTAGGTCATTGAGTCGCCTGTGCAGTTTGTGCAGAGTTCAGAGCCATGAGCGGCCATCAAGAAGTCAGGCACTGACAATTCAGACCAAAGATTACTGCCGGGGCTGCGGGGCCCACAAAACTTCAAGTGAGCGACCGATGGGTTGGGTTGAAGGTGAGTTGACAGCGCAGTTGTTTCTTTAGATCAATGCCAAGTTACCTGTGTATTTTGGACAGTTTGCCGATTCTGTGCTGGTGACGGCCATCTTAAGTTCAGGCATTGATGGTTCTACCCGAGTTGGGGGGCCCACAATACTTCAATAAGCAATCAATGAGTCAGGCTGAAGGTGAGTTGGCAGCGCAGTTGAATTTTTTAGATCGATGAGTTACCTGTGTAGTTTGGTTGATTTGCCGATTCAGCGCCGAGGGCGGCCATCTTAAGCTCAGGCATTGATGGCTATGCCCGAGTTGCAGTGCCCACAACACTACAATATGCAATCGAGAGTCGGGCTGAAGATGAGTTGGCAGCGCAGTTGTTTCTTTTAAAATCGTTGCAGAGTCAACTGTGTAGTTTGGTCAATTTGCTAATTTTGCGCCGGGGCAGCTACCTTAAGTTCAGGCAAAGGTGGTTCTGGAGCGGAGCTCGTCCGTAGCTCACGCAGTACTTTGCGAGTTGTTTGAGTCGAACTTCAGTGCCTGTAAGATAGAGGTAGAGTTGCCAGGTCAAGTAAAAAGGGACTCTAGTGGGTCCAATGCGGTGTGTCCTGGAATCGCGTGAGGACAGCAGCTCGCCGATTACCTTCTAGGCATCCATTACAGTCCTTAAGGCATCGGGGGCGCAGATCGTCATTTCTTTACTTCCAGGAGAAGATCGAGCGAGATTCAGGCTTGCCCGCATTAGGGGTGGGCGGAATTTGCGTTACGCAAAGCTCCGCGAAACGGTAAAAAATCTCCGCGAGCACGCAGAAATTCTGCGAACACTCGGAATTGCTTGTTCGATATGCTTTTTTCCTGTTCGCAAACGCTTTTTGCGTGCTCGGGGGGAAATATCTCGCAAACACGCATTTTGAGAACGAGAACAAGCAAAAAATTCCACAAAGCCGCGGAATGCAGAATTTTGGGCAATTCCGTGTTCTCCGCGGTACGTGAAATTACCCAAATTCCGCGAGCGGAACGGAATTTACCGCCCAGGCCTAGCCCACATCAGGATGAGGTTCGGTGAGTCCTTGTGTACTAGGTGGTGAGATGAGGGGGGGAGGGGAGGCGGCCAGGATTTACACAGCATCTGTGATCCCAGTGCCCAAGAGATATGGAGAATAATAGCAAGGAATATCGAATTTTCAAGCCACGCAGGTGGGCTTTAGCCTCAGTGAATGACTGTCGGTGCTGCTGGACCAATTTAGTATAGTCAGGGAAGATCATGATGGGCAGAGAGGCATAAGTAAGGGCTCCCTTGAGCCGAGATTGTTGGACAATCACATCAGTCTCTGTAATTGAGGAAGCGGGCGATTAGTGAACGGGAACGCGCTCCCGGGGCTGGCGTCTGCTGAAGAACTCAATGCGCCCGTTTGATTATAAAGCAGGAGGACAGGGAGTCAGCAGTGAGCCATTCCATGAGCCATTTTGTTAAAAAGGCAGCGGCGTTGTTGGTCTCACAGCCCTCAGGAAAACCCACAAGAGTGAGGATATTCCGCCTAGCTCGGCCTTTTGCGTCCTCCAGTCTAGCTGCCAGGCCGCGCATCAGCGATTCCAAGTTACATACCTTTTTTTGAAGGGTGGTCATAGCGCCCTCCGTCGCGAAGATCCGCGTTTCTATTTCAGTAATCTGTTGAACAGTATTGCAGAGGTCCTGCCGAAGGAGCATAACATCAGACCCAACAGCACCAATTCTGGCTTCCAGTGCATCTTTAGACTGCGTGATGGTGGTCATGAGTGCGGCATTGTCAGGGATAGGAGTCTCGGCGGTCTCTGGACCGGACAACTGGGTGCTGGTCTTAGTGTATTTGTCCATGGTGGATTGTTTGGGCGTAGCACCAGTAGGCTTGTCTTTAGCCATTATGATCCAAGCTGGGGGGAGACGATTCAGAATGGAGGTCCAGAGAAGGTGATAAACCAGTAGGTCACCTAATTACAGCCCCAATCGCAGGGATACACCACTGGACCGCCAGGAGTTGCAACCGGGTGAGGGCCCGACACCCACAAGCCGCACCAGGACCTAGACTGGCCGCCTCCGCAGGTGGTGGCCCCCCCCGTGGGCGTCTCTAGCTCCCACCATGCAGCAGCAGCCAGGTCGGTGTCCCCAGCGTCAGAGCAGGAAAGGAAGTCCGCCAAGTGCACTGTGAGGAGCTGGTCCAGGGAAGGCCACACACCACGTAGAATAGGCGCCCCCAGGCCGGCGTGCTGATCCGAGAGGCACGTCTGCCTTGTTGCAGAGGGAAACAACAATATGGGGTGAGTAGGGGCCCGGATCACTCACCGGAACATCGATAGAGGGAAGCAAGCCCTAAATCAGTATAAACAGGCAGGCAACGGGGAGGCCGGTGAGTCAACGAGACATACACAGACAGATACTGTATCCTCCAGAAAAAGCATTACCGAAGGTAAGTAGCTTGTACTTCTGATGGATACATCTGCCTGTGGATTCCTCCCCTTTTGAATTGAATCCCAAAGCAGTACAGCTCCTGGCGGAGGGTGCCTGCCTACCTATACCAAAAACAAAAATCCTGTAGCACAGAACGTGCATAATAGTCGTCCCTTCTCACCTCAGAGTCTAGGAAAATAGTGCTTCGTAAAAGTGAGGAGGGAGGCCCAAGTTGCCACCTTGCAGATCTCTACAACAGGGACACCCTTAGCTAAAGCTGAAGAAGACTTAGCTCTGGGGGAATGAGCTCTAATACCTTCAGGAGGCTCCATCTTGGCCAAGGGATAGCAGCTCTTGATCCAGAGGATGATCCACCTGGACAGTGTTCCTTTGTGGACAGCCTTGCTCTTCATCTTGCCCACATATCCGATGAAATGTTGGTCATCCAACCTGAAGTCGTCAGTCCTGTCCAGGTAGAAGCTGACCGTCCTCTTGGGATCCAGGGGGTTGGAGGGGGATGGAAAGTGTCTTCTCTTTAGAAGGGTGAGGGGATGATAGAATGTGGATGAAGTGATGGATTGCCCTAGGTGGAAAGGAGTGACCACCTTAGGCAGGAAAGCAGCTCTGGTCTTCAGAACCATCTTATCCACATGAAATGAGGTAAATGGAGGCTTGGCGCCAAGAGCTTGCAGCTCACTCACCCTCCTAGCGAAAGTGATTGCAATCAGAAATATTGTCTTAAACGCCAGGAACCTTAAGGGACAACTATGTAAGGGTTCCAAGGAAGACCCCATCAAAAAAGTGAGAACCAAATTCAAATCCCACTGAGGCATGATAAAGGGATTTGGAGGAAACCTACTGGGGAGACCCTTAACGAATCTCATAACTATGGGAGATTTAAATAAAGAAGGTTGATCTGGTAAACAGAGACAAGCTAACAATGCAGATAAGTAGCCTTTAACAGTAGCTACTGCACAACCCTGTTGAGCCAGGGAAAAAGAGAAACTGAGAATATCAGACAAATGGGCCTGCAAAGGATCAATCGATCTCTTTCCACACCAATTAACAAACTTGGCCCATCGACAGGAATAAACAGATTTGGTGGAGTGTCTTCTGGCCGATAAAATAACATCCACCACATCTGGCGGGAGAGCTCAGGTCGTCCTGTTCGCTCTCCAGGCATGAAGGTGCAGGCTCTGGAAGTGGGGGTGTAGAACCTGCTCCTGCGACTGTGAGAGGAGGTCTGCACTGAGAGGGAGCGGAGGGTGCGATGAGAGGTAAAGGAGGTCTGTGTACCATACTCTTCTTGGCCAATTCAGGGCGATCAATACGACTTGGCCCAGTTTTGACGAATCCAACTCAGAACCCGAGTAATCAAGGGTATGGGAGTAAACGCGTAAAGAAGCTGTTAGCCCCAATCTAACCAGAACACGTCCCACAACACTCCCCGCATCGGATACTAGAGACTGCAGAATGACAGGCAGTGTTCTCATGAGTGGCAAAAAGGTCCAACCGAGGGAACCCCTACATCCTGAAAATGTGATGGACCACCTCTGGATGGAGACGCCACTCATGATCGGCCGAGTACTGCCGACTGAGATTGTCTACACGCACATTCAGCTCTCTGGCCAGATGATTCGCAATCACGCAAATCTGATGGTCCTGAACCCAGGACCAGAGTCGCAGAGTCTCTCTGCAGAGACGATACAACCCTACTCCTACCTGCTTGTTGATGTACCACATCGCGGTTGTGTTGTCAGTCAGGACCTGAACCGACTGACTGTGAAGGGAGGGAAGAAAGGGCTTGAGAGCCAAACGTATCGCCCATATTTCCAGAATATTGATGTGAAACAATCTTTTCTCTGAAGACCAAAGGCCTTTGATCTCCAGATCCCCCAGATGAGCTCCCCACCCTACAGTGGAGGCATCCGTTATCACTGTGGCCACCGGAGAAGGAGGTTGAAACAGCTTTCCTTGAGACAGGTTGTCCAAAACACTCCACCATAACAGCTCTGCTGCAGTGTCTCCGGAGATCCTGCCCACCTCCTCGAGATCTCCGTTGTGTTGAAACCACTGCCTGTGAGGCACCACTGGAGGGCCTTCATGTGCCAGCATGCATGATTGGCCAACAGTATGCAGGAAGCGAACAGAACGAGCAGACGCAAGACCTCCAGGACTGGAACAACTGCTCCATTCTGAAAAAGTGGGATCATAGCCTGGATGTCTTGAGTACTCTGCAGAGGCAGGATGGCACGACTCACTATAGTGTCCAATACTGTACCTATGAACAGGTTGCACTGAGAGAGCACCAGGTGAGACTTGGGTACATTTATCGAAAAACCCAAGTCGAACAACAGACGCATTACTTGCAAATGATGCAGAAACATCTCTGGTGACTTTGCTTTGAGCAGCCAGTTGTACAGATTGGGAAAAACAGGAATCCCCGACCTTCTGAGAAATGTGCCGCTACCACCACCATCACATTTGTGAAGACCCGAGGTGCGGAAGTAAGACCAAACGGAAGGACCGCAAACTGGTAGTGTTGAGACCCCAGTGTAAAACTGAGATACTTCCGATGTGACTTCAGGATGGGAATGCGGAAATACACATGTGCAAATCTATCAACACCATCCAGTCTTCCTGACGCAACACCAGGAGATCCATAGCCAGGGTTATCGTCTTGAACTTCTCATGCTTGAGGTAAAAATTCAAGACCCTGAGGTCTAGGATCGGCCTCAATCGACCGTCCTTCTTGGGAATCCGGAAGTACTGGGAGTAGCATCCCTGATCCCTTTTCTGCTCCAGAAACACCTCTATCACACCTTTTTGCAGTAAAGATAGAACCTCCCACTGTAGTAGCAACGGGTGCTCTTCTGAACACCAACCCTGACCAGGGGGAAGAGTGAGAACTCCCAGAAGGGTAGGGCATACAGATTCTACACAAGGTTCAACACCCAGAGATCCAACGTAACAGTCCACCAATTCTGTAGAAAACGGGACACCCATCCTCCCACGGGACAAACATGCTCTAGGACGGAGGAGCTATAGCTGCTTCCCTGCCGTACCAGTTGGAGGGGCAGGAGAGGAGGAGGAGACTTGCAGCAGAGCCATACCTCACAGATGACCTCTACCATTTCCCCTGTATGGCCTGTACAGGAGGTTCTACTTCTGCTACTGTTGCGGCTGCTACTTGGCACGAAAGGATAAAGTCCTACCAAAACCACGAAACCTGCAGTATCCAAAACCCCTGGACTGGGACTGGAGACCCAACGATCTTGCAGTGGCTCTATCTTTAAAGTGCTGCAGCGTTGAGTCCGCTTTGGCACCAAAAAGACGAGATCCGTCAAAAGGCAAGTCCAATAGGGTAGCCTGCACATCCGGTGAAAACCCAGACCCCGCAGCAAAGCGTGCCTCCTGGTCGCAACAGAGGGACCCATTACCCTGGCAACAGAGTCCGCAGTGTCGAGACCTGATTGAATGACCTGGCGGGCCGCAGCTTGAGTATCAGAAAGTACCTCAGAGAAATGACCCTGAACACCTTTCGGAAGCTTCGGGAGCGCTTCCCTCACTAAGTCCATCAGAGCATCGATATAGTGACCCAACAGGCATGTCGCATTTGTCGACTTTAGAGCCATACTAGCTGAAGAGAATACTTTGTTTGCAAATTGCTCCATACATTTGGATTCCCTATCTGCAGGTGTCGATGGGAATGAGCCTGCAGACTGTTTAGAGGAGCATGAAGGTTGGACTTCTAAACTCTCTGGTGACGGGGGCGCAGATAGTAAAGCAGGATCCCCCAGAGGCACCTTATACCTCCACGTCACGGACCTGGACACCGCAGGAGCAGTCATTGGTTTCTGCCACACCTCCAAGATAGGTTCAGTCAAAACCTCTTTTAAAAGAAGCAATGGTTCCGAGACAGAAGAAAGGGAATGAAGCACCTCCATCAAGATGTTAGATTTGAGTTCTGCAATAGGCAATTGCAAATATAGCACATCCGCTGCCTTCTTAATTACGGAATGATACGAAGATACCGTCTGTGTTGGAAGGCCTTTTGCTGAGGAGAGCTCCCATTCAGGAGAAGTATCCAGGCCACTAGCCTCCTGCAGGCCCTCAAAATCTTGTACAGGGTCGACAATCTCACCCTCTTCAGCCTCCTCCTGCTACTCTTGTTGCTCCTCCTCTTCCATAAGACTTTGTGCTTCCCTTCTGGACCTAATTCTCGGGACCGATGTCAGCAGGGCCAGACGTGGAGCTGGTGACTTTGGGACCGGCGTCGGCTGAAGTTCCACTGGGATAGTAGAAGACGCCGGATGAGGTCGTGCCGGCACTGGACCGAAGCCAGACGTAGTCGCAGGGATCCGTTCAACTGCACTCTTCCCTATAGGGTCTGAACCGGCATCGAGAACCTCGGCGTTGTGAGAGGCCAACTCCCCAGAGCCATTGGCATCAAGGCATGAGAGGTGCATGGGGGAAGTGAGGTGACAAGCCTCCCAGGGACCCATGGGGGCATCCTGCACACCAGCAGGTTTAGCTGCTCTGGCAAACAAGCCAAATATTGCATTGAGGACATCCGAAGGATCCGTAATCAGAGTCGGGAAGGCAGGATATCATGTATCCGGTACTGCGGTTTCTGAGACTGCTTGAGGTGGCAGCCTAAACAGCTCTGATTGCCGCGCCAGAGACCACAGGAGTCGGGGTGGATGGGCTGGCGGTGGAGGCGTCGTTTCTCTCAGTGCCAGTGAAGCTCTCGGAGCCGGGCTGGAGTCACCTGAGGAGAAGGAGAGACTTCGTCCTTGCGATGACGTTGGAGAGCCAGTGTTCCATCCTTTGAGACGAGCGGCGTCGAGATCCATGGCGCCGATTCTTTTTATGTTTCCTCGACGACTGAGTTATGCGGAGTTGGTGACTTGGACCAGGACCTCAACCTCTTTTCTGCTTTTTCGCTTAAGCCACAAACAGCATGGCCTCCCTCTTCATTAAAGACTTGAAGTTCATGTGCCCCGCATGATGAACACTCCCCAACGTTGTGGTTTGACGAAAGGCACCACAAACAATCTTCATGAGGTCAGTAATTGACATCTGACCCTCCCACATTCCCTGCATGGCTTAAAACCGGACTTTCTCTGGGTAGCCATGATCACTGATACAAATACACAAAGCAATTGCAACAAAGAAACTCCCAGAAATGGAGAGTCCTGGAAAAAGGTTATGTGTCGACGGCACGGATAAAAGGGAACTAACGTCAGCACGCCAACAAGGTTATCTTATTGCTTTGATGACGTCAGACGGAGTCCCGTGTGGAGCCGTTCCATTATGACGTCCTCGTCGACGTGGGAGAGCTATGGAGAAAAATTTCCGTGGAATGCTGCGCATGGGGGTAATTCAAAAGGTGAGGAATCCACAGGTATATGTATCCATCTGAAACACAAGGACATGAAGTACAGCCCAACATATACAGCAGCCTGCATAACACCATCATAAACTGCAGTAGAGGATCCTTAATGGTAGCACGGGCTGCGCCTTCTGTTCACAATGTGTGTGCTCATGAGCTGGGACGGCTTCAAAGCATACCTAGTTAGTGCTGCTGCAGTCAACTAGCCTGGAAATTGTATCATTTATTATACTATTCATTAGGATATTTAAAAAAATGTGCAGTTGGACTTGGTTAGTAAGATTATTTGCAATACAATAAACAAATGCAGTTGCATGCCTGGAGGACGGACTGCATTTCTTACAAGTCCTTTAATAAGTGAACAAAGCACAGCATAAAAACACATGAGAAGCAAATGCCGGACTTGACCTTCCTGGGTGCAGAGCTTTTCAGTCTGTTTAAGTGCGCTCTGCAAAAAAACAATGGCTCTTTTTGGTGGTGTGTGAATGTTGCGCTCTTCTGCCTCTGCAGCCTTTGACATTGTGGACCACCAATAATTCTGGTCTCCCTGAAAATCACTGACAATTGCTCTATTCATTCAACCTGTGTACACTAAGGTTCAATTCGGAGGCATCTACTTTTCACCCTTTAAGCAATTGAAGCAATTACATGATTTCTCCTAAAACAACGCTGTCTCTCTCCCCCTCTTCACTATACACAATTCACTACTCCCCTCTGCAACCAACAACGCCAAAACAACACACTGCTGCACCCATAATTCTGGTTATGTTCATGCCTACAAGTTATGCCCTGCCACAATATCTCGAAGACTTAAACTTTTTCCTTCCTTATGATCAATTAATTTAATCCACCTTGATCACCAGAGAATACTGAAATCATCCAATATCCCCTCTAAATAAACCATTGTGCCCATACAGTACACTGAAAGAAAAGAAGAGTTGTATTTCCACAGTTATCTTAAATAACTATGGGGAAACGTCTACAATGAAGTTAAAGCCATGCCCCATTGAGTTATAGCAGCACTTTTGTTTTTAGTGATGCTAATGATATACAACTGTATTGCATGGCCTGCCAAGGGAGCCTCTTTGGCGGGGACAGGGTAGGGGTGGTTATTACATGCAGTGAAAGAGGAGCAGACCTGCAGGCGTTGATGTAGCAAGTTGATGGGGCATTAAACTAGTAGCAGCATGTCCCCGGTCCTTGGGATTAGTTTAGCAAGTCCACCATCCAACAATCACCACCACACTGTCCATAGATTTTCAATTTACCCCATCCTTCTCATCCCCCCGCTCTGTGTGCTGACAAGCAGTCAGCATCTGCACCCAACTAGCCCCTTGACTTCTCATACATGATGGAGATCAAACAACATGGGACAGTTGGCCAGTGAGTGGAGAGGAGCATAACTCTCCTACCGCCACAACCTGTTTCGTGGCATAATAAAATTATAAATGGCATATGCTGTCTGTGTCATGTTTTGACCCACTTAAAGGTTGCTTTTTAAAGGCTGGAATCCACAATTTAGTGGATTATTGTAATCATCTTCAGTTATTACTTACCCGGGGTTGGCACTGTGGTGTGCCTGAGGGCGACAGTCATTTCACCCCTATGCTCAAGTCCCATCCCCGCAGCAGGCGTCTGTAAAAGTACAACAATGGTCATCAGGAAGGAATACGCTGCATTAACTTTGACAAAGCTTTCAAGTGCACACCTCCAATAGATTTTTCCCAATGAGCTTAGCTTGCTCTTTAAGGCGGAACAATCCAAGTGGAAACATTAAAATATGTGCAAGGGTATTTATAACTTGAGTCCCTAAATCGAGGAGTGCTTCTTTCTGTTCACCACAGTGGCCAAACCCAGGCTGATTTTTGCCCATGTAAATTACTTAATTTAACATGAAGATAACTAGGGGCTAATGCTTGCTCTGCACCCATCTGTGTGTGACCCAAAAGTTGCAGGTTTGAATCCCAGTGGCAGCACTAAGCTTCTCCACCTTCCAAATTCAATAAAGCGAGTGACATCAAGTTCAGTAATAAGAACATCTATTATGTGCAGCTTGAGAAACTCTGGCTTATGTAGTGGGCTACATGAGTACCAATGATCATATATTCTGATTTGCTGTTATTATGACGCCCTATCACCTGCTTTACTTAAATCAAGACATTAATGAGGTGCAACCTTGATCTTTTAACAAAAACTATAACATATCAAGATGAGGGTACTTAGGACAATGTTGATGATCGATTGAAACTTACCAAGACCATGGTGAAAGGTGGGGGGTGAGGAACAAGAGGCATTTCTTACAGGGAATAATACATATGCCCTCAGTTCTACTTTTCATGTAGAGCCGGGGTGGATGCAGAGCACTAATTATGAGATGAGAAGGGATTGATGGAGTAGGTTTTCAGCCATGCATGTTGTCAGTGTAGAGGTGATCGGATTTCTGAGTAGTCCTGAAAACAGGAAGGGAAGATCCCATGATTGGGAGTTAAATCTCGTAGAGGGTTAAATGGTTGCAAGCACACGCTACCACTTTATGTAATTGCGATCAGTGCCTGTACAACAGCAGGGGCCTCATGTAGGTAGCCAAATACCGGTCGGTAACGGCCGATTTTCGGTAATTATACCGTTACCGACCGGTATTTTGGCTATTGGTATGTAGGGGGACAATTTCTGGATTCGGAATTTACCGAATCGGTAAAATTACCGAATCAATAAAATTACCGAATCGGTAATGTTACCGAATCGGTAATTTTACCGAATCGGTAAGTTTACCAAATCGGTAAATTCCGAATCCAGAAATGATATGTAGGGGGAGTGTGTGGGTGTTTTTAGGAGTCGGTATTTACCACCAACTAATAGTTGGTGGTAAATAATTAATGGATGTGTGTAAGCATGTGTAAGCGCTTAGCAGTGTGCAATGTGGCAGACATACATGCCCTTAGGGCATGTATGTGTGCCACATGTGCACACATGGCCGAATCAGGGGTGCAACAGGGTGTCAATGTGACACCCTGCCACCCTTGCAAGTGTTCCCCCCATTACCGAATCGGTATTTACCGATTCGGTAATGAGGCATACCTTCCCATCAATGGGAAGGTATGCCTCATTACCGAATCGGTAAATACCGATTCGGTAATTACCGAATTGTAACGAATCGGTAAAAATTACCGACTCATTACCTACATACGAGTTACCACTTCTTAAATACCGATTCGGTAACGTTCGGTATTTTAGAAGTGGTAACTGGTATGCTACCTACATGAGGCCCCAGATGTGTACATCTAGACATGCAGCAACTGCAAGGAATTTATGGCTGAAGGAAATCAGAAGTTGCAAATGGGAACATTGGAAGAGGAGGTGCCAAGGACTGCCTAATAGACAAAAGAATGGTATTTAGAGAGGTTCAGTTTTTTCACTTGCAGCCATTCACGTGGCGTTTATTTGAAGAGGTGGGAGCACCGCTGGAGAAGTGGGAGAAAGACTAAAGTGCCTCATCGGGCAGGAGGGTAGGGTAGGAATTAAGTTTGCTCATACCAGGCAGGTGACGAGGAATTAGAATGTCTGGAATAGGGGGAGAGAGCAAATTACTCTGATGATGGCTATGGAGGTGTAGTTTGGAATCAATGAACAGGTTGAGATTTCTGATAAAGACAGATGGTGCAAGAGTGTGTAATATGGTGGGAGGCAAAATGGGACTAAATTGTATTTGAGGCAATAAGATAAGTAACTTTTACTTTAGATGCATTTATCTCACTGGTTAGAGCCAAGTAACCACTACGGGTGTATGTTCATATTTGAAACATGTCAGAAATAAACAAAGCTTTGCATGAGAGAGCATAGAACCATCCAGTGTCAAATAGCAGTCATGCAGTTTAAAACTCAAACAGAGGTGGAAGAAGTGTAGAAGGAGATTTGTGTATCACCAACAAAGGTGGTATGAAAAACTGAAGTAGGAGATATGTTGCATGGGAGGTGGGGGTGTACATAAAAAGAGGAAAGGGATAAAGACAGAGGCTTAAGGGACTCCCAATTAAAGGTGTGAGCATTGAGATTGACCAAAGCACTCAGGTCTGCATTGTGCTAGAGGAGTCCAATGGTGAATGTGGCCCTTGTCTTCCTAGAGTGTGGGACTGAGTCAAACACTGCAAAAAGGTTGAAGAGAAATAAGGTGGCAGCAAAGTGATCATGGTGGAATTAATTGCTTTATAAGTTGTGATGCATGTGCCAGAACGTTGCATACACTTTGCAGAGTACATGTTTTCTGAAAGTAGACAATCTGACTATATGTTTTAATGACATCATATTGAATCAGGCATCCTCTTCTAGCTGCACGGATTTCCCTTTACAATGCAAACAATGAAAAGGTTCCCATGCCTCTTCTGACAAACAGGGTGGAGGTTCTAGTTGGCGGTGGCTGAGAGCACCCCAATTCCAACCCCAATGATCTAAATGTTCTCAGTTAGGACACACGCAGGGAGACTCTGCTTGTCCCAAGAAACCACCCATTGGTGGGACCTCTACGGGTAAGGCCAATATGGCCTTGGGGGTAAGTAGTCCCCAGGGACAGGAGATAGACCATGCCCTAATCTAACTTAGTTGGGAGATGGACTCAGAGTTGACTGATGAACCCGGAGGGTGGGAGTTGTGACTGGGGTCTCTGTCACTGCTCTGAGGGACACCGGGCTAGCTGGACCATGGTAGTGGAAAGGCTGGTTTCCTCAGAGCAGTACACTGGCCAAGTGTATTAGGTAACTCAGGCCTAGGGGCAGGACTTCTTCTGCCCATTGGCCCTGGTATCCCCGGAGTGGGGAGGTGATCCAGAGATGGGCCGTAGTTAGTCCCCAGATGTCAACAAACCGCATTCTAGGGAATATGTTGCCCCTGGTGTCAGTAGACCTGGGAGGGGCGGCTGCCCAGGTGCCCTGACAGTTCAGTTTTCTGGGAGTACCACTCCCAAGCTGAGGCTTAGGGAGCCCAGATAGAGTGGTAGGGTGAGGGACCATTGTCCTTGAGGTTCAGATGCTGAAGGATCACTCGTCAAACTAGACATAGTTTGGTCCATAAGGCCTGTAGGACATTTGACATATGACTCCTGGCGTGGGATGTTTCCCCATAGGTTGACAGAGGGTTGACAATATAGTACAGAAGCCTGATGAAGGACTTCTCTCCTTCCTTTTATTAGGATGCCACTGAGATCAGGAAGCATGTGCTTCTAAGTGACAAAAGAACCGCCAAGAATATCAAAGACAAGGAAAGGAATAAGTGGATTTGTGAATTTAATCCCACCTGTGAAGCTCTGATGTTGGACAGCGGAACCCATCTTTATCATGCCTGAAATGTAGTTAAGTGTCATAGAAAGACATCACACAGAGCTTTGATGTATCTACTAAGGTGAAACCAGACTCACAAAATGCCCAGCATCCATTTGTGCCCAGAGCTGGAATTCCTTTTGCAAAGACCTTGTAACAAGGTCAGGAAGAGAGCAAGATTTTTAAGATGGCCAAGAAGCAACAAAACCAGCAAAAATAAGCTGGTGATACCGCTGTGAGCATCATTAGTCCGACCTAGACCAGACTGACAAGTCTATTCTGTCCGCCAACAAAGATGATGTTACCCACTGTGCCTAGCTACGGGAAAGGATTCTTTTGAATTGTGTATTTTTTTCTGTCATAAGGTACCTTCATTTTTATAAACTGAGTATCTGCTACAGTGAATACATTCCACTGTAGATACTATTACAACCCAATTTATCAGCTTTGATTTGGGGAAGGATAATGGCAAACTGATAATCTTCTGTTTGTTTACACTGTATTCATTTGTCTCCTATATACTAAGCAGTACTGCCTTTGAGCCACAATTCACCATTATAAGTCTGATCATATCTTTATTTGAAAAAGGTACCATAGCCAATAAACTTAAAAGCCTTTCTAAGGAGATTACATTAATTTGAGTATTAGTTGAAAGCTATGCCCATATCATTTTCCTTGCAGTTTTTGATTGCAGTACACAAAATAATTTGATAGGTCAACTTCATTTAGGTGAGGAATGCTTGTAGACCTAATAGAATTTTGCTTCAGACCAGGCTATAATGCAGAAGCAGCACTAGTGGACACAGGGCATACAGTCTGTTTTTTTATGATTATTAACTTTTTAAGTTCCAGCCAATGCTTGAAATGTGAGCAGTGTCTGATACTGTAGCCGAGGTTACCCTACTCAGCCAATATTTGCAACCTGTAGGGACTGTGTCAAGTCTCCCATGAAAATGGTTCATATTATTGCTGTAAGATATTGGAGTATCAGTTGACGGGGATGAAAACCCACCTCAAATAATAACCACAATCCTTGACAAGGTGATCTACAAAAGTTACTAAATAAACCTGTGCTTAACCCTCTGGTAGCTTGGCCAAAGGCGTCAGGCTTAACTTAGAGGCACAAATAGGTTCACATGGGGGGCAAGCTACAGCCTCGTTTCTCTCCCCGGCGAAGGGCAGGCATTGCCCGAAATGCATTGTCAGAGTTTGGAATTCAATTAAATATGAAGGTTAGATTTATGTATTTCTGAGGGGCGTTCACTTCAAAGCTCAGGCTTTTGCTGAGTGACTTTGGCAGCATTTGGAGGGACAGGATTTTGTAGCACTAAATAGTGGCAACAACCTCCTCCTGGGTCTGCTCTCTGCCTCACAGCAGAACGCTTTAGCATAGTTCTCCATTTTTCCTCCAGCTCTCTGTTTATCTTTCCCAAACTGAGTTTCACCTCTCCCTGCACATCAAACAGGCATGTCACAGGATTCCTGCTACAAATTCCTAATTCTAGTATTTAAATCCAACCATGAGTTCTCTGCATCCCACTCACCTTATATAGTTAATTTCCCTTTCCTCTCCAGACCTACCCAAGCACTGCCAATACAGATGCTGCTTCAATATCCTAAATCCATGTCCACCTGTTAAAGATCCAAGTTATTTTCCCTTCCCTTATGTACAAACACAGGAACACCCATCTCCTTAATCTAAAAGCGACCATCAACCTGGGCACCTCTAAAGAAGTCTCCAAACATCCCCCCCTTCATTAAGATTTCCTCATCTCCATTGGCCTGTGAGGCTAACGTTGCGTGCTCCGTGATCGCATCAAAGATCTGTAATGTATGTCTAGCATGCTTCCTTCCATCCGACATTTAATGTGCTGATCATCACCGTTTTTCTGAACAAATAGTTTTTAGGTCTTGCCTACCAGGCTGCACAAGTTGACTTGTTGCGAAAACCCTTTTGTGAATTTATACTGGGTTTACAGCCTACCCTTTGCTTACTATTGGTTGACTTTATTGTCACTCATTTGCTAGCTTCTTTTTATATGACTTCTCTTCCTTTTCTTGTTTGTCCCTCCCGTGGAGTATATCGTTTTTGCAGCCTTTTTAATTGTCTGACTTGTATCCTTCCACTGCTCTCTACTAACTATGGCTTTCTTTTTTATTTTGCAATCCATGAGAGTGGATCTGTTTTCTAGCTTTCCCTCTCATGTGCTCCTTCCTCCCCTCAAATACCCGCACCTCATTCACGTGTTGGTGCTCCCCATTTCTCCCAGCTGGTCTGAAAAAAGCACAGCAAATGGGATATTTTTGCTGGGTATGACTGTTTTTGTTTTATGCCCTGTATTTCACAGATTGCACGAAAGCACAAGCTCTGGTGTGCAAATGCTTTCATGGTATTGTGGGAAGAGCCATCTGCTGCATTCACTAAGCTGGCATCTGAGGCAGAAAGTGTATTTAGCATGGTACTTCTCCTGGAGGACCATAAATATCTCTCTGAGCTACTACATAAGACCAAAAGGCTGAATCCTGTGGAAAGCGAATTATGTATTGGCAAACGATTCTCTTTAAATTCTTATACTTCCTTATTCTTTTTTAATTTGTTCAGCGTTTCCTGAATGAAAATTATTCGAAAAATAAACCAAGCCATTTATACAGACTGACAGATTGAAAACATTGAATTTAATGTACAGTTTTGAGATACTGTACAATATATATGCTTTTCTTCCTTTATTTTAATGGGTTTTCTTTTTACTTTTTGTAAACAATACTTTACAGACAATCATGGGCAAAGTTAACAGCTTGCCAGTCCCATTTTAAAACGAGAACTATTGCATTTGCCAATGCTTGCTAATACATACAAGTCACCCCTATGATAGTCCCTAAACAGTCCATAGGCAAGATGAAGTGTATTTAAAAAATGGAACAGTTACTTTTAAGTTTTACATGTCCTGGTAGTGAAAAACTCTTAAATGTGTTTTTTACTATTATAAGGCCTGCCTCTCTCATAGGATAACATCGGAGGCACCTTGGTACATTTAAAAAGCTGTAACTTCAAATTGGGAAGAGGTGGACAAGTTGAGCATGGTGTCTAAAGAATAATGAAAAGCCCTCTTCAATGGAGAAGTCAGATTTTTTTATGTATTCTCAAAATGCCACTTTGGAAAGATGGCATTTTCTTGTCCCAACCATTTGGTGTCTGCTGTCTGTATAATGGGTCACATAACTAGGTGTAGTTGGCAGTTGGTCTGTGTGTATTCCTCCCAGAAAGTGAGACAAAGGGAAGCTAAGTGTTGACAGGATGGGCCAGTGACTCAACGACAGGGAGGAGTTTTCACCTACCACACATGCACATCACAAAGGCCCTGCCTGAGAACTCTCACAAAGGGTGTGACACTAGTTTACTGCAAACCCAAACTGTCTGCGACCAGGGCAGAGAGACAGGAAATTCCAAGCACCTCAGGGGTGGTGGAATCCTCTGGAAGCTTCTCCCACTTCAAAATGGGCATCTGGTATACATATTAGACCTCAGACACCAACTCTTCAGTACAATTCTGGACTTTGCCAGGAAGAAGGACTGCTGTAAGGTCTGCTCTGCTATTCTGCTGGACTGCTGCTCCGAAGGGCTGCTAGACTGCGGTGCTGACCTGCTGCCCTGTGGCCTGGGTAAGAAGAGCTGGACCTGCAGATCTAAACCCAGGACCTCAGAGAGACTCCAAAGGCTAGTTGGCTGGCCTCCTGATGAGAAGCCTAGTGGACATAACAGGCTTCTCATAACCTTGAACCCAGCACCTGGATTCTGCCATCTGTGACTTCTACCCTGCCAAGTGGCACCAACCCAGCCGTGGACCCTTGGGAGTGGGGCTGAAGATGCTCTGCCAGCCCATCTGTAGACCCATTGGTACCGATGAATTTAGTCTTGTGTGGGGCACAACTAGAGCAGAACAGACGCACCGCCTCTAACTTTACACATTTAATATCTCTCTGAGCTACTACATAAGACCAAAAGGCTGAATCCTGTGGAAAGCGAATTATGTATTGGCAAACGATTCTCTTTAAATTCTTATACTTCCTTATTCTTTTTTAATTTGTTCAGCGTTTCCTGAATGAAAATTATTCGAAAAATAAACCAAGCCATTTATACAGACTGACAGATTGAAAACATTGAATTTAATGTACAGTTTTGAGATACTGTACAATATATATGCTTTTCTTCCTTTATTTTAATGGGTTTTCTTTTTACTTTTTGTAAACAATACTTTACAGACAATCATGGGCAAAGTTAACAGCTTGCCAGTCCCATTTTAAAACGAGAACTATTGCATTTGCCAATGCTTGCTAATACATACAAGTCACCCCTATGATAGTCCCTAAACAGTCCATAGGCAAGATGAAGTGTATTTAAAAAATGGAACAGTTACTTTTAAGTTTTACATGTCCTGGTAGTGAAAAACTCTTAAATGTGTTTTTTACTATTATAAGGCCTGCCTCTCTCATAGGATAACATCGGAGGCACCTTGGTACATTTAAAAAGCTGTAACTTCAAATTGGGAAGAGGTGGACAAGTTGAGCATGGTGTCTAAAGAATAATGAAAAGCCCTCTTCAATGGAGAAGTCAGATTTTTTTATGTATTCTCAAAATGCCACTTTGGAAAGATGGCATTTTCTTGTCCCAACCATTTGGTGTCTGCTGTCTGTATAATGGGTCACATAACTAGGTGTAGTTGGCAGTTGGTCTGTGTGTATTCCTCCCAGAAAGTGAGACAAAGGGAAGCTAAGTGTTGACAGGATGGGCCAGTGACTCAACGACAGGGAGGAGTTTTCACCTACCACACATGCACATCACAAAGGCCCTGCCTGAGAACTCTCACAAAGGGTGTGACACTAGTTTACTGCAAACCCAAACTGTCTGCGACCAGGGCAGAGAGACAGGAAATTCCAAGCACCTCAGGGGTGGTGGAATCCTCTGGAAGCTTCTCCCACTTCAAAATGGGCATCTGGTATACATATTAGACCTCAGACACCAACTCTTCAGTACAATTCTGGACTTTGCCAGGAAGAAGGACTGCTGTAAGGTCTGCTCTGCTATTCTGCTGGACTGCTGCTCCGAAGGGCTGCTAGACTGCGGTGCTGACCTGCTGCCCTGTGGCCTGGGTAAGAAGAGCTGGACCTGCAGATCTAAACCCAGGACCTCAGAGAGACTCCAAAGGCTAGTTGGCTGGCCTCCTGATGAGAAGCCTAGTGGACATAACAGGCTTCTCATAACCTTGAACCCAGCACCTGGATTCTGCCATCTGTGACTTCTACCCTGCCAAGTGGCACCAACCCAGCCGTGGACCCTTGGGAGTGGGGCTGAAGATGCTCTGCCAGC
Source organism: Triturus cristatus (assembly GCF_964204655.1). Classification (NCBI taxonomy): domain Eukaryota; kingdom Metazoa; phylum Chordata; class Amphibia; order Caudata; family Salamandridae; genus Triturus; species Triturus cristatus. The sequence continues at coordinate 1,422,534,902 of NC_140591.1, read as the reverse complement.
CCATCTGTAGACCCATTGGTACCGATGAATTTAGTCTTGTGTGGGGCACAACTAGAGCAGAACAGACGCACCGCCTCTAACTTTACACATTGCCTTCAACTTAAGACTGCCTGCTCTTTGGGCGTGGCCAAGCGGTCCAACATAGTGGACGCGCTCTAGATGAGCTCCCGCTTGCCCGCATTAATCCGCCGACTATCCTGCCATTTTGCCGGCCTTCCTGTGACCACATTTTTTGAGCAATGATCTTCTAGCATGGCAGCTCTCTGCGAGCCAATTTCAGCCCGTCTTTCTTGCCCGGCGGCGCCCAGGTTCCGGTGGAGGTCTGCGGCCTGATGATCCTTGCTCTGGCGCAGTGGGTGTCGCCGCAAGGGATCTCGGCGCGTCGCAGTTACTGCCGCACCGTTGGACCATGCCAGGCGGTGATATTTCAAAGTGGAGGGGCGGCGCCTTACAGAGTGCCCTATGAAGCCTCAGCGGCGCTATCGAGCCCCGGCGGACGGTGCCTTTCTACTTGTATCCGGGGGCACTTTGGGAGATCGGGCGGTCACACTCGACCGCGTCGTGCCTCGTCCTTCCCTGCAGAGCTGTGTCATCTGCTGGGCTCGGCAGCTACATCGGGCCGCGGTGCTTTCTCGCCTCGCCCTGGAGTGCTGACTGCCCTGCTGAGGTGGGCGACTCCTTTGCCGGTTCTGCGCTTGGCACTGGGGCTCCTTTGGGCGATTCACATAGCTGATTGGCGGTGGATGAGGCCGAGTGCTCCTTTAGGCAGGCCCGTGTGTTTGCGTTGCATCCCTGAGGAGACACATCTGCTGTGCTGTTGCCATCGGGCGGCACTGAGGGCCTGTGAGGGGGGACCAGGCCTGACTCGGTAGTCACTTTGGGCCACGGTGCGCTGGCATCCGCCTGAGACGATTTTGGGTGGTGTGGAAGCTGATACATTGCTGCCTTGGGGATAACTGATGCAGTGGGCCAAAGATCGGTCCAAAACACACTCACCCTGATATAAGTGACATTGTGCCCTGGTGCTGAGATCACCGCTGCTGTTTTCTTGGAGAACCGGCCTGGAAGTGAGCCGGAGAGACTGCTGCATGCTGCTGTGCCCGCCTTGCTGGTGCCTGGGGCCTTCTGGACGGCCTGAGACAGCTGAGATTCCGAACTCTTGATCGGGCCTGCGGTGCACGATTGGACCGCCTTGATCGAGCCCTGGGCACGTGTTGATGGTGCCTTAGCCCCCTAGTGAGCAGGGGTTTGTCTGTGGGCACATTGCCTGGTCATGGCCCTTGCATCAGTGGTCCTTTTCCCTTTTATGTGTCTCGGCGAAGCCTGTTCCCCCTGGTCTTTCTTTGGTGATCCCCTCGGAACTATCCTTCCAGTGACTGTCAAGTTTGGGTTGCCTGCCATATACAGCATCTCCAGCACCATGTCTAAACATAAAAATTCTGGTTTGACGGCCCAGCAGAGTACCTTGGATAAGTTTACGATCACGACCAAACAGGCCCCTGTGCCAGGTGACCCACAGTCGATAATGCCAGACAACACCACTATATTGGCCTCCATCACGCAATCATGGGACATGCTGGAGGCCAAGATTGGTGGCAGTCGGTTCGGACGTACTGCTCCTCAGGCAGGACCTTCACAACACACTACAGCGAATCACCGGGTCTCGTTACAACACTCCAGAAGAAGGGCTCAGCCTTGGAATCCATCGCCAAGGGATTGGCAACGCAGGCAGAGGACACAGAAGGGCGCGCCCGCCGCAATAATCTTCACTTCGTGGGTTTCCTGAAGGATGCGAAGGCAGTGATGGAGCCGACTTTCTTGTCAAATGTCTAGCAGACTGGCTTCCTCCGGGTCTAGGTCTCCCTGCTTTGTTATTGAGTGCGCCTATCGGGCTCTGCTACAGACACCGCCAACGGGCGCAAGACCTAGACCCTTGATTGCAAGGTTCCTAAATTTCAAAGACAGAGATATCATCTTACAACAGGCCAGACTTAAGGATCCCCTACAGTTCTCTTTGCAAAAGATCATGATATTCCCGGACTACACTAGACTGGTTCAACAGCGCTGGCAGTCTTTTACCGAGGTGAAGGCCAGACTGCGGCATCTTAAGATTCAATATTCCTTGTTGTTCCCGGCCAGGCTCTGAATATCGTACAAAGAGCGGACATACTTCTTTGACTCCTCAGAGGAGTTCTTCGCGTGGGCAGATGAAAATATTGAACTCCGACCGCATACCTTGCCCAGACTGGGCTCGGACTCCTCTTCTGGGAGGCCGGGCCAGGGGCTATCTCGGGCCCCTGTCGAGCAGTGCCAGCGATCCCTATCCAAGAAACGCTCTAAATCTCGTAATAAATCGCAGGTATGATTCTTACGGACTGTCGCAGGAAAACTACTGCACTCCGCCGCTCATCGCATGAGCGATCTAGATTCTATGGTTGATGGCATGTTATTATGGGCTATACCGCCAAACGCTCTCCCTGGACCTTGAAGCATCGCTGTGTCGAAGGGTAGCAATTTAGGGATCCATTGGCTGGGAGTAGTGCCGGATCCCAGTTGGGGCCTGGGGACCTCTCATGCCGCAATAGATCTTTCTACTTTTTGGAGGTATTGGGGTGGGGGGGGATGTTTGGGACTGTTCTTGTTTTTTGTTTTTCAGCGTCATACATATGTCCAATCTGTAGCTGTAGATAAGTCTATGATTGTTACATGTGGTCCCCGCATATATTTAGTGATGTCTGCCCGATTTCCGACATGTCTGGGTTGGCTGAGAGACGTCTTCGGGTGGTTAGTTGGAATGTCCGGGGGTTATTGGATAAAGTCAAGAGAGGGGCTGTTTTGTGCCAGGCTAAACGTTATGGCATAGATATTTTACTCTTGCAAAAGACACACCTGCTTGGCAATAGGCTTCTATGCTAAACACAATTTGGTTTTGTACAAGTCTTCCACTCCAGGTTCACTAGGGGCTCGCGTGGAGTAGCGATACTTATCCACCGTAGAGTCCCCTTCGTACACGAGAAAAAATTGACTGATCCCAAGAGTCGTTATGTGGTCGTTATGGGCTCAATGCATGGCAAGTTGTTTGTCTTGGGAAGCGTATACGCCTCTCCGCCACTCACATGGAACCTGACGGAACGCTTGATGCGATTATGGGTGGAGATTCCCCCGGGACTGACTCTGATTGGGGGCGACTAGAATGACACAATATGCCCTTCTATAGACAGGTGGTGTGGTGCGGAGAATCCGGTTGTGCCCCGTGAGTCTAAACTTGGGGCCATGATACAGGGATTGGATTGGGTGGATTCTTGGAGACGGCTTCACCCCACTGAACAGGGCTACACTTATTTCTCCAGCGCACACGGATCATTCTCCCGCATCTATCAAATTTTCCTATCAGCTGCGCACACACATAGATTAGTAGCAGCCGAAATTCTGCCCCGGGGCCTTTCGGACCACTCTCCATTACAGCTGGATCTGAGACTTGATACGGTGCGTCCTCCCTTCCGCTGGCGCCTCTCACCGTGGCTCCCACTTAATAAATATAGGCCACATATACACACCTACCTTACAGAATACTTCCTGCACAATATTGGATCGGTTGACTCGTCCGCGATGGTATGGGAGGCGATGAAGTCTACACTGCGAGGGGAGGAGATTGCCTAATGTACGGCGCAGCGTAAAATACGTCGGGTGAGGTTGATACTATTGGAGGTACAGATGATTGCCGCGGAGCGCGCGTGCCGTAAAGCGAACAGGCACGATTCGCATAGACAACTACTTTATACCCAACAGGTGTATGCTGGGGAACTGATGGATGAGGCTCGCGCTGCCTGGTTGGCTACTCAAAGTAGAGTATATCAATGGGGTGACAAGTCGAGCGCCTTGCTACACCGCTTGTGTCCGCCCTATCTCTATCCCATGCCTGCGCAATCCCGATGGGAATGTTCTCACAGACCCTCTTCGGATAGCCGCCAGCTTCACGACTTACTATGCAGAGTTGTATGCCCCTCGTGAGACTATCTCGCCACAGCTAGTCCAGCAGTTCATTGCGGATTTGCCCCCACGTGCCCTCACAGACCAGACAAGGTATGCACTGGATGTCCCGATCACGACTGAGGAGGTCCAGGAGGTGTTGTCTGGGATGTGTTCGGGCATGACTCCTGGCCCAAATGGTTTCCCATGCGAGTTCTATAAGAAATATCAGTCCCTCCTCACTGCTCCTTATCTAGCTGTACTTCTGGCTGCATTTGACGATCGGTCTTCTTCCAGCAGATTGGCGGCATGCTGAGATAGTGATATTTCCAAAGCCGGGCCAACCCCCTGAACTCCACTCTTCCTATCGTCCGATATCTCTCCTCAATGTCGAGGCAAAACTCCTTGCCCAGATCATAGCTAACTGCATAGTTCCACATATTTCGGATGTGGTTCACTCATACCAGGCAGGTTTTATGCCTGGTCGCGCTACGCAGCAAAACATCTGACGCGCCCACAACGCCATCTCATCAGTGGATCATTTAGGCGAACCCGCTGCTCTCCTGTTGGCTGACATAGATAGGGCCTTTGACTCTTTGAGTTGGACGTATCTTTTCACGCTGTTGAGCCGCCTTAATTTCGGCCCCCATCTCCTGAGGTATATTGAGGTATATGAATGAATGAATGAATTTATATTGCACAATTACTTAAAATCACTTGCAATATAACTTACATACAATTAAAAAGAAAATTAGAACAACAATGGTTTAAAAACATTCGTACAAAATGGGTTTACGTACAGCATTATCAAATTCAAATAAAAAGAAATGTTATATACATTAATAAAACGGCGAGAGATTGCCAGTTAAACCTTATTGCAAATTTAATACAGGTACTAAGGTTGGTAATTAAAACGGCGTCATCACGAGCTGATTGCTGGAGACTGACTGTTTAACAAACCAGGCTGCCTTTTGTATTGCCTGGCCTCTCCTCTTCCATAAGCCTAAGACGCAGCTCGGCCATGTATCTCCCAAATCTGGCCATGTCTGACGGTAGGGTGCAGGAAAAGAGAACCGAGGCGGCTTCTTTCAATGTCTGGACCCCGTTACGCAGCCATATTTGTTTTAAAAGGTTCTGACGGGGCTGTAGCATACCGGGACAACAACAAATCAAGTGTAGCAGAGATTCAGATTTAAAGTTGCAGATTCTACATCTGATTTTGTGCTCAAGGGACTTCCACCCGGGTTTAATTCTTTAATTGGGAGGGGCACTAATCTGGCACATACAATGTTTTTTATTGCTTTCCTTCCCAGTGCTTGGCTGAGGTAGGGCTGGATTTTATGCCCTGCGTATGATGTTATCAGCCCTGGTGGACCTCTTCCTTTTACATATTCTGCTAGGTAATTTTTATCTGACAGTTGGTAGCATTGTTTATTAATTGAGTTTTTAATGGCCAGATAGGTTATCGTCCCTTGGTCCCAGTTTTCAATTGCTAAACCCAATTTTTCCACTGCTTCCTCCATATAACATTGCCACGGATTAATTGACCCCCTGTAGATCGGCTTCAGCATGCTCTTTAAGCTTCCGGCTGGGGCTGTTACTACTTGACAGCAGTATTTAGAATACATTCCCAAACATTCTTTTTTTTTTTTTAATTTCTGTTTTTATTTGCAAAAAAGAAAAACAAAGGAACAATGTGGTCTGTCATTAGGCATTAGAGTCACTATAGCACCGGTTACAGGTATGAACAGCATAAATCAGTAAAGCGTGTATATTATTTGACATTAGAGTCCGTTCAGTCCATGTTTCCCAAGACGGAGCGGCGGGCCTATGGAGGCTCACATATGTCCCCCCTGTATTCGTTCCACTTCGACCACACCTCCCCCCACTTTCGGGGGCACCCCCGCACCGTGTACACAGTTTTCTCTTGCAGCATACACCAGTCCATGTCCCTTTGCCATTCGGCCAGTTTCGGCAGTGTGGATGCACCCCAAAGGCGGGCTATGTTTCGTTTTGCTACCATTTGCCCAAGAGTGACCCACAGTTTCCCTTTCGCAGGTAAGTCCGTGGGTTCCAAGATGTTCAGGAGGCATCTTTTGGCCTCTGGGCGTAAGTTCACCTCCCATACCTCTTGCATGCAAGACACCACACGCGTCCAATACCTCTGCACCCTCGGGCACTCCCACAGTATATGGAAGAAAGAGCAAGCTACACCGCATCCCCGTCTACAGAGCCCCTCCCCCCTCCCGTCCCATCGCCTGCAGTCTAGTGCAAGAGATATACACTCTATGCAGTATTTTGAGTTGTATGAGCTGGAGTCTGGCCGAAATCGCCACTTCTCTCGGGGAAGCCAGCGCTTCCACCCTCTCCTCCTCATCGATCTCCAGTCCATCCGCCACCCATTTCTCTTTAAGGGCTCCAAGGGGATCAGGGGGATTATTGATAAGCTTCTTATATGTAAGTGAAATGGCGTGTTCGGGCAAGTATCTGTCGAGCAACCTGTCCTCCAGAGGGGAGGCCTGGGGGGGCTTGGTCCCCGGTGGGATGTTGGCTTGAAGGGAGTGCCTAATCTGCAGATATCAGAAATATTCCGTATGCGCTAAATCATAAGTTTCCTGCAGGTAAGCAAAGGATCTGACCCCCTTGGGCCCCCACAAGTCCTTGATCTGGGAGATACCAATAAGGTCCCAACTACGAAATCCCCTCGTGCGACCCAGGCTGCCCAGTCTCTCCGACGCCCACAGTGGTGTGGCCATCGTCAGAGTGTTGGACCAACCGAGCTGTCTGTGGGCCGCGTGCCATATTTGCACCGAGTGTTTAGTCGGCCCCGTGAGCTGATGTTTCCCCGGTTTAGAGTAGAATGCGATTTCGTAGTTCCCACCCGGGAGTAACCACCTATCCATTCCGTAACCTGGGTCATTACCGTCCCTATACGTCCCCTGGTTGATTGCCGCCAAGTGGGCGGCCCAGTAGTATTTGCGGATATCCGGGAGGGCTATCCCTCCGTCATACCAGTGTGAGCTTGTGCAGCGCTATCCGAGGTGTACCTGCCCATAGGAGGGATCGCTGCGCCGCCTCTATAGCCACAAAATAAGAATTCGGCACTAAGTCCGGGTAGTTTTGCAGGGCATAGAGAAACCGGGGAAGGGCCATCATTTTGAAAAGGGCTGCGCGGCCCAGCAGGGATAATGGAAGTTTCTGCCAAGTGGCGGAGTCCCGTTGGAGCCGTCTCAAGGGCGGCAGTAGATTTTGTTCACAGGTAAGCGTCTTGTCCAGTGAGACAAAGACTCCGAGGTAACGGAATCCGCCCTCTGCAATTGTGAGTAGGCAGTTGCTGGGAAATCTAGGGGGGCTGCCATGGAGGACATAGAGTAAGGACTTGCCCCAGTTAATGCGGAACATCGAGTTTTTCCCGAAGCTCGCAAAAATATCCATGGCTGCTACAATAGACCTCTGCGGCCTGGACAGATAAAGGAGTATGTCATCGGCATAGAGGGAGATTTTGTCCTCCCAACCGTCCGCCCAGTGTATTCCCGTGAGGTAGATGTCTTGCCTAATCCACACCGCCAGTGGCTCAAGGGAGAGCGCAAATAGGAGGGGTGAGAGCGGGCAGCCCTGTCTGGTGCCCCTCTCCAGGGCGAAGACCTCCGAAACCCTATTGTTAACCACCACCTGGGCCAGGGGCTCCGAATAAAGAAGACGAACCCACGCTATAAAGTAAGGGCCAAAGCCCAATTTACGGAGCACCGCCATCATGTAGGGCCATTCGAGGGTGTCAAACGCCATGGTGGCGTCCAGCGACACCACCACCGCGTCCTCTTGTATCGTGTGGCATCTCCCCAGCACACCATTCAGGCGTCGTTATGTTAAGAGCCGTATTACGATGTGGCATGAATTCGGACTGGTCCGGGTGGACCAGTGCGGGTAGAACGGAGTGGAGCCGATTGGAGAGAGTTTTCGCCAATATTTTGGGTTACGCATTGAGCAGAGAGATGGGTCGATAGGAGGAACATAATTTCCTCGGTTTCCCTTCCTTTGGGATGGCCACTATTGTCGCTATGCGCTGGTCGCGCGGCAGTAGTCCTGTGGCTTTGCTCTCTTCGAACATTCGCTGAAGGTGGGAACTAAGGGCGTCCGGTTTTAGCTTGTAAAGCTCAATCGGGAGACCATTGGGTCCAAGAGCCTTCCCCGGGCGAAGGTCGACTATCGCACGCTCTAATTCTGCTACGGTAAGTGGAGCCTCAAGGGCCTCCCTGTCGACCTCCGACAGGCACGGCATACGGATATCTGTTAGGAGGGCAATCGAATCCTCCTCAGGCCGGTCCGACTCCTTACTGTACACCTGTCGGAAGTGCCGTGCAAATTCTGCGGTGATCTCCCGGGGCTCTGTAACCATGACCCCCGAGGCAGTTTGTATTTCTGGTACCACTTTATGGGCCCTCTGTTTTTTCTCGAGCCAGGTTATAAGTTTGCCTGCCTTGTCGCCTTGATCATAGATCCTGCCCGCCTTGTGCATAGACACTGTTTGGGCCGTCTGCGTGACCAGCTCCCTATATTCCGCAGTTTTAAGTCGCAACCTATGCTGCCACTCCGGTTCCTGATTCACCACCGCCGCCTCCTCCAGCACCCGGAGGTCCGATTCAACAGAGTTGATCTGTGCCGCCCGTTCTTTACGGCTGCCAGAAATGGCTGATAGGGCCTCTCCCCTAAGCACTGTTTTAAAGGCTTCCCAAAGAGTTATGGAGGAGCCCACCGATCCGACATTTTGGTCGAAGTACTGAGTGATGGAGCGGGTCAGTTTTTTCCTGAGGTCCTCATTTTTAAGATACCAGGCGTTGATTGGCAGCACACAACCCTCTCGCCCATTACCCAGCGTGATGTGCGTCCAGACCGGCGAGTGATCGGATATGCCGCGTGCCAGGTGTGATGCCTCCCGAATTACCATGTCGTGCTGCAATGGAGTAAATGTAAATGTAAATGTATGTGTCTTGTAAAGCGCACTGCTGCCCTGAGGCGTCGTGGCGCTGTAGACCGCTGGGGAACCCGTCCTGGCTATCCCTGTGAGATGGTCCCTCCAGGGTATCTCCAAGGTGAAACCAGGCATCCCCGGCGAATGTGGGGGGCCGTTGTGGAGATGAGGCAAGCTAATGCCCAGAGTTGCCGAGTGTGTTCCTGGTTAGAGTAGGTACCGAGGCGAGAATTATCGAGTCCGTTTTGACCCTGGTCCACGACCCTGCCGCGTCGGGAATTGAACCCTGGTCCCTGGCCGATTCTCTGCTTACGGATCTGCCGCCTCTAACCAGTGAGCCACACCTCTCCACGTATATAGTCGAGGCGGGAGAAGGAATGATGTGACCCCGAGTAGAATGTTAAGTGCCTGCCCGTGGGGTGCATCAGCCGCCACAAGTCTGTGAGCCCAAAAGCCTCGAGGAAATCAGCCAACCACCTCTGCCCCGGAGGTGTGTCCCTGGGGGATGCCTATCCTGGGTGCCCGAAACTACCGCGTTGAAGTCTCCCCCAATGATCAACTAACCCTCCGCTAGGGAGAGCAAGAGTTTGCCCAGGTCTGTATAGGATTGAGTTTGTAGGCCAGGGGGTATATATGCAGAGAGGAGGTTTAATCTACGGCCCTCCCATCTCCCCGACAGCACCGCGAAGCGGCCCAAAGGGTCCGTCTCCGAGCGGTCAATGTGGAGGGGCAGGGAGCGGCGCAGCAGGATCCCCACTCCTCTGGAGCCAGAGGTGAAGCCGGAGTGAACCGCCAAGGTATAGCCCCATCTATTTAGGGCCTGACAGGCATTTCCCAGTAGGTGCGTTTCCTGCAATAATACTACATCAGGGAGGTGTCGTTTAACAAACTGTAGGACAATAGTACGCTTGAGCCCATCAGCCAGCCCGTTGACATTCCAACTGAGGACCTTCAGACTTCTCTCCCACTTACTAGCCATATCCGCTACTGTGTGAGCTGGACTGTCCATGCGCACCGGCGCAGCCGTTGACTCCAATCATAATGCCAATATAAGACCACAAACCCATCCCAACTCCCCTCCCTCCCACCCGCCCCCCCAACATTCCAAAACCAGACTTAGAGTGCATTGGCCCCTGAACCACGGGCCCATTATCGCCTGTAGTGCTAATTGTACGGAATGCCCCTCCCACCCCTTTGACCAAGAACTCCCCCCCCCCCCACCCTGCCCCCTGCTCTGTAGGTTCCAAACTACCCACTCCCCTAACTAGCAGAGCACCTGTCGCCCAACCCCCCCCCCAGAGAGGGTGCGCTGCTCCCCCCTAGAGAAACCTCAGTTAGGAGGAAACGTGAGCCGGCCCCAACTCCAGCCACCAAAGCTGTGTTACCCCTAAACTTTAAGTCCCTGGAGTTTGTGATGCAATCGATAGTTAGTCACTGCGCTTCAAGGCGAGCGGCGGATGAGTCCTCCTCCCGCTCCGGAGTTATCACCCAGCACCCCATGGATATATCATACATTACTGTTCGGCGAGGCGCCAGGACCTTTGGCTCTGCTCGTCGTCCGCTGCTTTCCCCGCCGCCGATCCCGGGGGGGCGGCCCCAGCCCCCGGCTCCAGGCCGCGATCGTGCCCCACCTGGTCGTCTGATGGCGCCGCGTCGAGCCACTCCTGAACCGCCGCCGGCGAGGTGAAGAAGTGGGACCTTCCCCCCGCGATGATCTTCAGTTTGGCGGGGAAGAAGATCATATATTTGATGCCCCGCTCCCTGAGCGCCGCCTTGACTCCCAGAAATGAGCGTCGTTCTTGCTGAACTCGCTACGTGAAGTCGGGAAAGAATCGGATAATGGCCCCTTCGTAGTGCAGGTCCCCGAGTTGTCGGGCCGCCTGGAGGATGGCGTCACGATCACGAAAGTTCAAGATCTTCGCAATCATCGTTCTCGGTGGAGCCCCCAGCCTGGGCCTGGGGAGCAGGGCCCGGTGGGCACGCTCAATGGTGAACAACTTAGCGAGTCTCTTCGGTTTTAAGTGCTTGAGGATTAAGTCTTCAAGAAATAGCTCAACACTTTGCCCCTACGTTCCTTCCGGTACACCAACTACGCGGATATTATTCCGTCGGGCCCTCCCCTCCTGATCCTCGAGCCGGAGAGCCATTTGGCGGTGCTGGAGGACGAGCTCGCTCACTCGCCCCTCGAGCCGTTTTTCCGAGGCCTGAAGCGCCTTGATGTCCGTCTCGTTGGTTTTCGATCTCTCCATGGTCTTGCCTAGGTCTGTGCGGAGCAGGTTGACTTCAATGGATATCTTGTCCATTTTCATCTATGGAGGTCAGGGAGGGCTCCGTTCGGGCCGTGGCGCTCCCCCCCGCCGCTTCGGACTGCGTCTGACCCGTGGGCACCGCATACTTGTCCAAGTTGTTGGTTTGCATTTTCGTTCCCACCTTGGGCCTCATGTTGGCTCTGTGCTTTTTCATACCCAGGGTCCATGCCACAGCTCGGGCGACGGCAAGCGCAGTATGAGCCCTGGCAACACCTCAGCACCCGGCCTGCGTAATAGGCCCGGACTGCGGGCCGGCCCCGCCACCGCGCAGGAAGCCGCAGCAGAGACCAACGCCGCCCGCTCCACAGGACCACCGGACCAGGGCCCCCCCCGGTCCGGGCGGAGGGCAGCAAACGTGTCCACGCACCCGGCTGGGTAGTCAGTCTCCTTCTATGCACCTCCGCAGAGCTCAGAGCTGTCCAGCAGGCCTACCTCTGGGGCCACTCTCTCCCATCCAGTCCAGGGCGCCCTGGGCCGCCTCGCGCTCCCACTGGTCTCCAACCTCAGAGGCAGCTCCACACCCTGGTCTCCAGGGCCTTCTCCCCTCGGTAGGGCGTAGACGCAGCTGTGCCCGTCCGGCAGAGCCCGCCCAGCCGCAGGTCGGTCGCGTCGCAAGCCGAGGCCCACGTAGCCCCACCTCAGGTCCCAGCACTACTCCTCCGGCGCGGGCGTGGGATCTGGCAGGATATGGATCCGCGGCGTGGCGCCGAACGCGGCTCGGCGGCGGCGCCAGGCCTCGCTCCGGCACCGCCCACTGTGTAGGCCGCAAACCGGGGCCCCGCGTTATGGCTCGTCCGGCCCCCAGGCTCCCGCCGCGAGCCAGCCGCCGCACAGCAGATCGCGGCGATCAGTCCCCGCCGGGCGTCCCGACGCCGCTCGGCCCGCGGGTCAGGAGCGCAGCACCACCTGAAGCTGACTCTGCAGTAGGAGTATACTCCAGCTAGGATTTCTTGGCGGATTTCACGGGGACAACAGCGGTCCCGGCGGAGCTCGGCACCTAGGTGGCCATCTTCGTCGGCGCCTGGCCATGCCCCCCATTCCCAAACATTCTTTACTTTGTTGCTTCAGTCCAAATTCCAAACTAATTAGGCTGTTTCGAGTGCATTTAGGCAATTTGAAAATGCGTTTATAGGCCTGGCATTGTGCTTTGTCTAACATTGATTCCATTTTACCCGGGAATGCCTGCTGTGCATACCCTGCAGTTGCTCTGATTTTGGCTTGTACTACTTTTCCAATAGGAGCTGTCATTGGACTTTGCATTAGCTCATTTAGTTTACATAGGGCATAGGTTGTTGACTGTGCTTTGGCCTTCATTTTATGCAGATGTAGCGTTGCTTTACCCGTTTCACTTAGCCAGCACCCAAGGTAATTGTAGGATTTCGCAGTAGAGATGATTTCTTTGCCCACATGCCATTTCAATAGAGCTTTTTTGGGGAAATGTCCAAAAATGACTACTTTCGTTTTTTGAGCATTTATTATGACCTCATTTCTTTTGTTGTAATTGTTAAGGGCATCTAGGCCCCTTTGTAGCCCGATTTTTGTGTGGTCCATTACCACTAAATCATCTGCGTATTTTAATATTTGCAGTTTGTTGGTTTCAATTTTTGGAATTACAAGACTGGCATTAGGAAGCTTCTTCCCCAGCTCAGCGGTGTATAAGTTAAACAATGGGGGGGCAAGTACACATCCCTGTTTTAATCCACGATTTGTCAAGCACATCTTTGTTGTGGTGTTGTCTACTAGCTTCACTTTGAACCAGGTGTTACTGTACAACGAGATAATGGCGTTGAGAAGACCTGCTGGGATATGTCAGTTCTCTTTAATCCATCTATTTAATTCATTCAAAAAGGTGCTGGCATAGGCTTTTCCTTCTATGTCCAAGAGGGCGATTAGTCTATAATTTTTTGGTTCTGTGTGGTCTACTCTCTTGAAAATTGGATGTAAAAATGACCCTCGCCATGAATCTGGCACCTTTGCTTTCAACTGACATTCGATAAACAGATTGGATAAGATTTTTTCCCAATATACTGGATCTTCTCTAAAGATAGCTCCTGGAAGACTATTGGGCCCGGGTGCCCCGTCTTTTCTTATCTTTTTTATTACTTTTTCGATGGCGGTACAGTCTTGTTCTTTGGCCATAAGTTCCACTGAGACCTCCTCGTCTGTATTTGCGCTAGCCAAGGGGCGAACCCCGGAGCTTCCAGGGTCAATGGAGTCTTCCTTTTTAATATAAATTGTAGAGACGTGGCTCAGCCATGCATCTGCATGTACAGAGCTGTGCCTATATACTTTACCTTTCTCCAGGCTTGCTATAAATTGCCAAAGCTGACGTTGTGTGTGAGGTTTGAGGGCTCGTGTATGGTTATCCAGTCTTTCTCTATTTTACTTTATTTATGAGACCATAGCTTTTTGGATAGGTCTTTAAACTTTTCCCTTGTTTCTTGGGTTCCTGCAATCCTGTGTGCTCTTTTTGCCCTCTTCAGGTTACGTATTATTGTGCTTAGATTTATGTTGTTGTGTCTATTTTGTGAGGTGTACATCGTCGTTCCATGTGGGCTGACTTTGTAGTTGTTGACAAGTATAGTTTTTAGAGCACAAATCCACCTCGTCCAGTTACCCACACTAGGTTGGTTTCCAGGATGCTTACCTTTACACTCTTGTTTTTCCTTCCATGCGTTAAATAACGTGGCCTGATGTTTGTTCCATTTTAACCTTCTAACTAGTGCGTGTTCTTCAATCCCTGTTGAATGGGATATTACAGCTGCTTGTTCCCTCTGTGTGCTACTAGTATTTAGTTCAACCTGCAGTAATTTGTGATCACTAGTGTTGTGTGATTTTACTTCAAAGTTAACTATTTTCTGAGTGAGAAGGCTGCATAAGAAGATGTAGTCAATTGTGAAACAGGTTTTAAATGTGGCCGTACCTGAGTTTTTGGAATCCAAACTTTTCCAGGTTTCATTGGCTGACTAAGGGGCATATGTATCAACATCACCATTTGCGATTCTCAAATAGCGATTTTTAAGGAATCGCTATTTGAGAATTGCAAAACGGGATGTATTTAAAAAATTGCAAACTTTTTGCGATTTCTTAAAATTCCTTAATTGCGATTAGCAAATTGCGAAATCGCAATTAAGGAATACCTGCCCATTCATTCCTATGGGCCAGGAGACCCATAGGAATGTATGGGAAGTAATTCTCAAATTGCGATTCGCAATTTGCTAATCGCAATTTGAGAATAATTTCAAAGGTGCAAGGGTGTCAAGATGACACCCTGATACACCCCTGAAATTAGCATGTGTGGTCATATGGCGCACACACATGCCCTATGGGCATGTATGTGCGTCACGTGGCACTTTGTAAAATTACAAAACATGCATTTTTAAAAGAAATCGCAAATTAACACCAACTAGTAGTTGGTGGTAATTTGCGATTTCTTAAGGATTAATCGCAATCCTTTGGTGAGTGTTACATTTCATTTAAGAAATCGCAATTTGTGATTTCTTAAATGCCTACGCAAACTTAAGAAATCGCTAAATTAGCGAATCCTTAAATTTGCGTTGGGATGTGGCTCATACATCCCGTTTTGCGAATTTTTAATCGCAAACGCTGTATTTTGCGAATCGCAGCGTTTGCGACTAAAAATTTGCTTGATACATATGCCCCTAAGTCATAATTTTGCAGAAAATAATTGAAAATTCTTTCAGAGCTGGTTGGACAAAACCAGTCACTCATATTTGTTCCCAGATAGTGCAGATTAAAGTCTCCTACAATCACTTTAGCAGATAGCGATTAAGTATGTAAAATTTCCTGTATTAAAGTTATAATGTTTTTTGTAGCTTCCAATTTTAACGGACCGTGTGCGTTTAAGTATATGTTTATAACTAGGATTGAGGAACTATCATCTCCGTCCCCTTTTCCCTCCATTACGAGTGCCTGTAACACGTATGACTCAATTTTTACCCTTTTTACTGTTATCTGTTTTAGATGTTTTACATAAATCGAGATTCCACCTGATGGTCTACGAAACTGATTATGTTTAGTTGCTAGTTTGTGAAAACCGGCATAGCCTTCAAGGTGTACATGATCTGTGGCCCAGGTCTCTTGTAGGCATACGATGTCTCCTTCCTGCAATATATTTGTTCCTGTTACGTGTTTAAGCGCTTTGCGTATGCCTGCCACGTTCCAAGAAATGATTTTAAGATTGGAAAGTGATTTATGATTAATGTAAGGTGTACCAGACATTTCTGATACTATGGGGTTTGCGGTGGACAACCCTTGTTGATTCCATAAAGTATCAAATATGACCACTTGGTCATCAGGAATAAAGAGTGCCACGTTGTAACTCTCTGCTTATCCTTAGAATTTTCAGTAGCCCATCGTCTTTTACTGTTCTATTTAGGGTCATGTCCTCCTGTCTCCTTACTGATATAGTTCGTTTCTTATAGTTTTTGTCTAGATATATTTTTGAAGTGCCTCTCAATATCCCTTGTGAGTGCACTTTGTCTTTCGTTGTATGATTTGTTATGTTTACAGGCTCCAGTAGAATTAATAGATACTTTTTTTGTTCTGGTGCGATTACAACAATACCCCATTGTTTACAAATATATTTTTCTCTAAGCACTGCTTCAGACGTGTGATGGTTTGACCAGGTCACTATAGTATCTTCTTTACAGATGTCTTCGTCTTTTAGCTCAAATTGAACACTAACTATATCTTCACTTTTTATGTGAGACAATGAAGGTATATGTTGGAAGAGCCTTAGTAAATTCCCCCTGTTCAGTATATCATGTCTCCCCTTTGATTTGTACTGTGGTTGAAGAATTGTTTTACACGTGTTTCTAGTGTGAGCGGAGGTTAGTGTTGGGCCCGACACGGGTTGAGGTTGTGGTGTTCCTTTACGCTGTATGTCTCCTGGTGCATTGGCAGTATTAGTGTACACAATGTGTTGTTTTTTGATACGCCTCCCATTGTTTCCTTAAACAATCCACAGTCAATTTTGTCCCTAACAGTTTCATTTGTTGTTTGTACAATTTTCTTTACTGCTCCACCGTTTTCAGTGGGCATTGGTTCCTGAAACACTGGTGGGTTTGATGTAATGTTTTCTGTAAGAGAACCTTCACCCAAAGAGTTCTTTTGTTTTTGGATCTTGATGAATATCGGATATAGTTTATTTGATAGTTGCCTTTCCTAGTTTAGAGGAGAGTTAATTGTAGCCTCAGTAGAGACGTGCGTAGACTGACCCCAGCTCCTTCTGATTTGTGTGGTCTTTTGGTGCTTCAATTGTTTTTTTGGTTTTTCTTCATACGTCGTGACGGTTTTGAATCGGTAGTGCTGGTTGGATTTTCCGGTTTCTTTTCTTTATCTGGCTTTCCGCTAGTTACTATTGATTGAGTAATGCTTATTGGATCCGTGTTTGTGTTTGAATTTGTACAGTCCTTTTTTGGAGTTATTTCTTTGGTGATTTGCTCAGTTGTCGCAGATGTTCTATTGCCTACTATTTGAGCTGATTTGTGTCTTTAGATCTCCGATGAGGGTAGAAAGCACTTCCGGGATTGATGCCAATTTGGCGATTGTTGGCCCACAGGTGCAGTCTGCATTTAAAGTGGTTTCATATACTTGGGCTCGTGTTATCAACTTGTTCAAGTTAGCCAGTTTTTGATCAATCCCTGATATTGTTGTTGCCATGATGTTGAGCAAATCCACTTGGACATCCATCTTGTTTGATTGATAGGTCAGTGCCTCAAGTGTGAGTTGAGATATCCCATATTGTTCCTGAGTCTGTCATTACTACTGGGTGTATATTATCAATGTTTTGGCCATGATTGTCCTTTACCGGAGTGTTATTAAAAAATTCACTTACGGCTATTGGGTGATTTTGTGTGTTGTCTTTACTGTATGGGAACATATATTCCGATATTTGAACCAGCCTACTATGGGCTTCTGCTCCCTCTCCACCTTGGTTTTTCCTCCTAGTACCTCGTTTGTTGTGGTGTTTTGTAAACTAGGCGACGGTACTGTACAAGTCGATGTTTGTGTTTTACTATCGATTTCACTTATTTCCACATGCTGTGTGAGGTTAGAGGGATGCTTGTTGATTCTTACTTGTATCTCAATCGGTTAGTGGGCCCCGGTGCTCTGAAATTGCTCCTGAGATTTTTTTTTTTAAAAGAAACCTTTATTTGACTTCAAAGATGTACAGACATGGGCCTACAACCCCTTGGGCCGGCCGCTAATTAGCATGAGACGTGTCGTTTCACCGTTATACAGAGTGGTCAATCAGAGGATCCCGTCAGTCCATCAGCACTCCCAGTGAAGGCAGAAGCAGTAGTTGAGTGACAATATTAAATACGGTTTCAGTTTTCAATTTAAAACTAATGAACATTACACACAAACAAGGCAATAGACATTGTGAATATCAGGACGCGCTCCCCGGGGTAGGAAATCAATGACATGCGGCAGAGAAGGGAGGGGGGCCTGGGAACAGAGGAAAAATCAAACTGTAACCTACTCATAACCTAACAGATGAGGAATGCTCAGCTAGGGGGACAAAGGGACCTCCAATACAATATCCAGAGGAGGGGCACAGATGTCTCCGCGATAAGAATTCCACGGACCCCACACCCCAGTCCATTTCCTAGGCTTGCCTCTCGCTACATACACCGTCTTTTCTCTAAACATGCACCAATCCATATTCTCCTTCCACACCAAGACCGTGGGTGGCCTCTGGGAACCCCATAACTGTGCGATGTTGCGTTTGGCCACCATATTTCCCAAAGTCGCCCACTGCGTCTGTGCCACATTATAATCGTTTGGCTCCCACACGTTCAGCAGACATCGCCTAGCTTCTGGAAACAGAGCAACATGAGTGACCTCTTCCATTACAGCATGCACCCGACGCCAAAAGCGAGCCACCTCAGGGCATTCCCATAGGACGTGAAGAAAAGTACCCAGCGAACCACAGCCACGCTTACACATCCCATCCACGGAGAAACCCATGCGCATCAGGCGGGGACCAGTGACATACACTCTATGGAGTATCTTTAGTTGTACGAACCGAAGGCGGGCCGGAATTGCCACCTCCCTCGGGGAGGCTATTGCCGAGACCCAGTCCTCATCATCTAATTCCAAACCATCAGCCACCCAGATCTCCCTCAAGTGGGTCAACAGGTCCACCCGGTCGTTGATAAGCTTTTTATAGATCAAGGAGATTATGCTGTCAGGCACGTAGCCATCGAGCACCCTGTCCTCCAGTGGGGAATTTTCGGGGATAGCAGTAGCATCAGGGAAAACCGAGCACAACGCATGACGGACCTGAGCATACCGGAAGTACTCCCTATCGTTCAGCTTATATTCCGCTTTCAGCATTTCAAACGTTTTAAACTTCCCTTTCACCCAAAGATCACTCACCTTACATATGCCAATCATATCCCATTTCTCAAATCCTTTAGTTTTCCACAAACAGCCCAGCCTTTCTGAAGCATACAGTGGAGTCGCTCAAGTCAGGCGGTCCCTCCAACCCATCGCAGCATTAGCAGCATGCCGCACACGTACCGCTATCTTTGTTGGGCCTGTCAACTGCACACCAGGAGACTTCGAATAGAGTGCTCTACTATAATCCCCCCCAGGCAATAGCATTTTATCCATCTCGAACGCCGGGTTCAGGGCCGGTCCGTACATCCCGTGGTTCACCGCCGCCAATTGGGACGCCCAATAGTATAGCATGATATCGGGGAGTGCAATACCCCCATCATACCAAGGGAGTCTCAATTTTGTGAGAGCGATTCGCTATCGCCCGTCCCAAAACAACTGCCTCTGCAAGCTCTCCACCTCACGGAAATAGCGGGCCGGTATGACGTCGAGTGTATTTTGCAGTGCATACAGGAATCGTGGTAGCGTCATCATTTTAAACAACGCCGCACGTCCGCGCGTCGAAAGCGGAAGCAGTCGCCACCCCGAGACGCCGGCCCTCAGTCGTTGGAGTGGGGGGAGTAAGTTCCGCTCATAACGGGCCACAGGGTCTAAGGTTATGAATACTCCCAGGTATTTAAACCCTGACTGCGAAATCTGGATAGGGCAGCCACGCGGAAGGAGAGGAGCATCCCCTGAGAGAACATAGACGCATGACTTGGCCCAGTTAATGACCAAGCCGGAGTTGCGACCAAATGAGTTCAGAACATCAAATAGTATGTTAGAAGGCGACCTCAGAGGGGCCCGGAGGGGGCCCTGACTGTCCTGAGACCCACCTTCGAGGTATCGTAGCCGGGCACTGGCGGGAGACTCCTCAGGGGAGAAATCTCGTATCTAGGATCGTACACTCGGCACCACACGACAAAGAGACACCACACCGAGAGTTCTTAAGACTAAATCTTTATCAGATCGGAGTTGTAGGATCTTTATGATCAGCAAGGCAAATATATACAAGTGGAGCGCGGGCTCACAAAGTCTTGGAGGGGGGGTAGGAGGTAGCGGGACAGTCTTTGGGGATATGGATCAGATGCAGGAGCGTACCCGGCGCACAGCTCACAATCCTCGAGCTGGGGGATACGCTTGTCGTCGTGGGGTCCGGCGGGACCAATAGAATCTGTGGGAGCCGCGAGTCACTCAGCAGGGCTCAGGTATAAGTTCGGAGGTCTTACGATCTTCAGGGAGCCGCGAGTCACTCAGCAGGGCTCAAGCACAAGTTCGGAGGTCTTACGATCTTCAGGGAGCCGCGAGTCACTCAGCAGGGCTCAGGTGTTTCCAAGGCGAATCTGCCGGACAGTCCCAGAGCACCCCTTGTTATAGGGCGACTCCTCTTTGATGTCCGGAGTCTGTGCAGGCAGGGGTCTTGTCACCTGGGGGTCGCTTGTTGGGGTTTCCTGCCATTGTCCTTTGATCCTTTCAGGGCCGGGTCGGGAGGAGTCCCAGACACCCAGCAGGCGTGGAGCCAGCCCTCGGGGAGGCCGGCGGCTCGATCGAAACCCACCTTCCCAGGGAAGCGCAGAGGTGTGATGGAAACTGCTCCTCCCTTTCTCATCCCAAGGGGAGCGCGATGTCCTCCAGCCGGAGTGGCGCCTCTAGGCCAGGGTCGCGCTGGGGCCGGGCGGCCATCTTGGTGCATGAAGTGGGCACGCGGGCCCGGTGTGGCCGAAAGGAGGAAGGCCACGGACGGGGAAGCCGGGTCGGGTGTGTGTGTTCTGGTGTGAAGGATCGGCTAGGCCGTGGGCTCGGGGGCTGGTGTGAGGTGCAGGGGTCAGGTCTGGCTATGTTACGAGGGCCGGGTCTAACACGCGTCCCCCCCAGCTGAAAGCCGGAGAGAACTACCCATCCTCTTGGGGGTTCTCTTCGCTGAGGCGGAAGAACCGGGAGAGGCAATTGGCGTTGGCGTGGTCCGTACCAGGGCGATGTTCCACGGTGAAATCCATCCCCTGGAGGGAGATTGACCACCGCAGTAGCTTGGGGTTTTCTCCTCGCATCTGCATGAGCCATCGCAAGGGGCGATGGTCGGTTTGGACCTTGAAATGGGTGCCGAACAGGTAAGGGCGTAACTTCTTGAGGGCCCAGACTACGGCGAACGCCTCGCGCTCGATGGTGCTCCATCTCTGTTCCCTGGGCAACAGCCTTCGGCTGAGGAAGGCTACGGGCTGGTCTAGGCCTTGGTCATTCACCTGGGAGAGGACTGTCCCGATGCCATGCTCGGAGGCATCAGTTTGTACCACAAACTCCTTGGAGTAGTCGGGGGCCTGGAGGACGGGGGCAGTGCACATGGCCGCTTTCAGGGCATCGAACGCCTCTTGGCAGGCAGGGGACCACTGCACTTTCTTGGGCTGTTTCTTGGACGTGAGTCTTGTGAGGGGACCGACCAGGCTGCCGTAATTCTGGATGAATCTCCGGTAGTAGCCCGTGAGGCCCAGAAAGGCTCGGACCTCCGTTTGGGTAGTGGGGGGTTCCCAGGCTAGGATGGCGTCGATTTTGGGCTGTAGAGGGTGCGACCTGCCCGCTTCCGACCTGGTGCCCCAGGTAGGTTACCAAACCTTGCCCAATCTGGCCCAATATGGCACTTGCTGGCTTTCACGGTGAGGCCTGCCTGGTGCAGGGCGGTCAGCACCCTCCGGAGGTGCTGGAGGTGCTCACTCCACTCAGAGCTAAAAACTGCGATATCGTCGAGATATGCAGCACTGAATTTTTCCAGCCCGGCCAGGACTCTATTTACCAGTCGCTGGAAGGTGGCCGGGGCATTTTTCATCCCGAAGGGCATCACGCGAAAGCGATAGTGCCCATCCGGGGTGGAGAAGGCGGACCGCTCCTTGGCTCCTTCTGTGAGCGCAATTTGCCAGTAGCCGCAGGTGAGATCGAAGGTGCTGAGGAACCGAGCAGCCCCGAGCCGGTCAATGAGCTCGTCGGCTCGGGGAATGGGGTGGGCATCGGCTCGGGTGACTTCATTGAGTCCCCGGTAGTCCACGCAGAAGCGGAGTTCTGGGGCGACACCGGGGGCAGCTGCTTTTGGGACCAGGACCACGGGATCATTCCTAGGGTCAACATTTTCGAGACCTTGGCTTGAATACAGGACCGGACCCGATCAGGGACTCGGTAGGCTCGGTGTCTCACCGGTGGGCTGTCCCCGGTATCCACGTCATGGACACACCAGTCGGTGACTTTGGGGACCAGGGAGAAGAGGTCAGAAAACTGCCCTAGGAGCTGGCGGCAATCCTCACGTTGCTGGGGAGTGAGGGATGGGGAGAGGTTCACTCCCTCTACGGAGCCGTCCTTCTCTTTGGTGCACAGGAGATCAGGGAGAGGATCCGACTCCTCCTCGGACCCGTCATCAGTGGCCAGTAGGAGGCTCAGCTCCGTCCGCACAAAGTGGGGCTTGAGGCGGTTCACGTGGAGGACCCGGAGGGGGTCCCGGGGTGACTGGACGTCCACCAAGTACGTGACCTGGCTCTTCCGCTCAACCACTTTGAAGGGCCTGGTCCATTTATCCTGGAGGGCGCAGGGTTTTACGGGGGCCATGACCCATACCTGCTGGCCCGGCTGAAATTCGACCAGAGTGGCGTTCTGGTCGTACCAGCGCTTCATCTCCTCCTGGCTCGCCTCCAGGTTGGCCTCGGCCATCTCTCGGAATCTCCTAGTCTGGTTTCGGAGGGTCAGGACGTAACGGAACACATCTCGGGGGGGGCCTCGGGGCACCGCCTCCCACCCTTCCTTGACCAGGCTGAGGGGCCCCCTGACGGGGTGTCCGTAGAGTAACTCAAAGGGGCTGAACCCCAAGGATTTCTGGGGAACTTCTCTGTAGGCTAATAGGAGGCAGGGGAGCAGGACGTCCCACTTACGCCGGAGGGGCTCTTCCAAGCCCGCGATCATCCCCTTCAGAGTCCGGTTAAACCGCTCTACCAGGCCGTTTCCTTGGGGGTGGTACGGGGTGGTGAATTTATAGGACACCCCGCATTGTTGCCATAAGGACTTCATGTATCGGGAGATAAAGTTGGTACCGCGATCGCTCACGACCTCGCAGGGAAAACCCATGCGGGAGAAGATTCCCATCAACGCCCGGCCCACCACGGGGGCTGTGACGGTGCGCAGGGGGATGGCTTCAGGGTATCGGGTGGCATGATCCACCAGGACGAGGATAAAACGGTGCCCTTGGGAAGTTGGGGGGTCCAGCGGCCCCACGATGTCGATCCCGACCCGCTCAAAAGGGGTACTGACGACAGGGAAGGGTTGGAGGGGAGCCTTGTGCTTTCCTCCGCTCTTCCCACTGGCCTGGCACGTGGGACAGGACTTGCAGTGGGCTTCTACATCTGCTTTCATTCTGGGCCAGTAGAAGTGGGTCACGAGGCGACTGTAGGTTTTGTCCTGGCCCAAGTGGCCTGCGAGGGAAACGTCGTGGGCCAAGCCCAGGAGGAGGTTTCGGAAGCGTAGGGGTACCACCAGCACCCGGCCGGACCCTAGCTCCACCGACTTCTGCTCGCTGTACAAAAGGTCATTCTCCCAATACACCCGGTGTGTCCCAGTCTGGTCGCCTGCGGCCTGGGCCTCTGCCTGTTGCCGGGGCCCGACCAGGGAAGGACAGGTAGCCTGATCTCGGCAGAACTCCTCTCGGGAGGGGCCCCCCTCGTGGCGCCACTGGGCCAATTCAGGCAGATCGCCTAACTCGGTGACCTTGGCGGAGTCGGAAGGCGGGGGTTCGTCACTGGCGACCGACACTTCTGGTGAGGGGATGTGGGGACCCTCGGCGGGGACCATCCTATCTTCAGTGGTCGGGGCGTCGTCGACTTCCCTCAGGGGGGTCAGTCGGGCCGCCATGGATCGAGTGGTGGCGCACACCCACTCAGGGAGGCCCATCATCCCTAGGTGGGTTTTGCGCTCGACTTGTTTCCAGGGGGAACTTTCCAGGTCGTTCCCCAGGAGACAGTCGACTGGCTGGGAGGTTCTCACTGCGACTCTCAGTTTACCGACCACCCCTCCCCACTCAAAAGGCACCAGGGCTACCTTACATAGGCTTTCCGTGTTGTCGGCGGAAATGACCGGGCAAAAGACGTTGGGGAGGACCTGGTCTTCGTGGACTAAATGACTGAGGACACCGGTGATGCTGGCCCCGGTGTCACGGAGGGCTTCTACTTGGTGGCCATTGATAGTTACGAGCTGCCCATATTTCTTCGTGTTGGAGGGCAGGAGGCTTCCAGGGACCATTTCTCTATCTCCTAAGGATACTAGGGCCATGGCTGCGGGTTCCCACTCTTCGGTCTCCTCAACCTCCTCCCCCAGTGCTATATTGGCTGTCTAGCGGGGGGTGCTGCCTGGGTGGTGTGTGGGGCCATGGGGCATTCAGGGTGGTTGGCGTAATGCCCGGGCTTCTGACAACGGAAACAAGTGATGGTCACCCGGTGCCCCCGTCTCAGGGGGGGCCGGATACAGCTGGTGGGGGTGCCGGGAAAGGCGGAGGTTGGGTCTTCGGGGGACTAGACTGGGACTCTCTCTGCCCTCCCTGGATTCCCCCCCCCTCTCTGGCAGGGTGGTCCCTGACTGGCTCGGTGGTACTCTCCTACATGGCCCCAGGAGACCCGGGTGTTGGTCCATCGATCCGCCTCGACGGCCAGCTTTCTCGGATCCGTGAGCTTGCTGTCGAGCAGATGCTGGCGCAGTTCCACAGAGCAGTTCGCAGCCAGGTGTTCCCACAACATTAGGTCTGTTAGTTCTTCCAGGGTGGTTACCTTGCTGCCCTTGATCCACCCATCGAAGGTGCGGCTGAAGAAATTCACATACTCCACCCAGGTGGTACCCGGGCTCTTCCTGCAGTCCCGGAACCGCTGGTGGTACATCTCCGGGGTGAGGCCGTACCTTGTGAGGAGGGCCGCTTTCATGTGGTCATAGGAGGTCTGCATGGAGGTTGGTAGGTCGAGCAGGGTGTCTCTCCCTTCGCTCAGGAATCGTCCCCACAACCCGGCCCCCCAATCCTTCTGCGGGACCCGATGGGAGGTCATGGCGACCTCGTAGGCCCGGAACCACTGTTGAATGTCATCGTTTTTGTAATATTCTTTGACCACATCCTTGGGGATGTGGACCTTCTGCTCCGCCGGGGAGGCCGCCTCTCGGTTCCCCGGGGGCCGCGCTTCTTCGCTTTTTGCTTTCAGCTCCATTTCCTTCAAGCTGCGTTCATGTTCCAGTTGAAGTCTCCTTCCTTCGTGTTCCCGTTGGAGTTTCTTCTCTTCTAGTTCTCCCTGCACTCGCAGCTGTTCCACCGCTAGCTTTTTATCGGCTAATTTCAACTCGCCCTCAATTTTGAGTTTGGCTAATTCGAGTTCGTGATGGCGACTTCTTTCTCTGTCTGCAAGTTCCTCCGGGGATAGGCCCCCGTCTGGTACGAAGCCTCGCACCTGGTTGCTGCTGCGTTCTCCTTGGGAGGGTCCAGCTTCGTCGTGGGGCTCCGCCGCTCCTTCTGGGCGGGAGGCTCCAGAATCCACCCAAGCTTTCAGTGCCTTTTGCATATCTTCTTTGGTGTTGAGACCAGTGGTAGCGATTTTGAGTTCCTTACAGAATTGCTTCAGTTCTTTGTGTGTGTACTCTTCCAGCTGTTCCACCTGGAACACGGTACTGGTGTCGTTTTCTGTGAGAACCACGGCGTTTCCTTCTGCCATCTTTGTCGGTAGTGCGTCAGCCGTTCACGGTACGATCTCTAGATTATGGGCCCGAATCCCGTCGCTTGCCACCAATGTTAGAAGGCGACCTCAGAGGGGCCCGGAGGGGGCCCTGACTGTCCTGAGACCCACCCTCGAGGTATCGTAGCCGGGCACTGGCGGGAGACTCCTCAGGGGAGAAATATCGTATCTAGGATCGTACACTCGGCACCACACGACAAAGAGACACCACACCGAGAGTTCTTAAGACTAAATCTTTATCAGATCGGAGTTGTAGGATCTTTATGATCAGCAAGGCAAATATATACAAGTGGAGCGCGGGCTCACAAAGTCTTGGAGGGGGGGTAGGAGGTAGCGGGACAGTCTTTGGGGATATGGATCAGATGCAGGAGCGTACCCGGCGCACAGCTCACAATCCTCGAGCTGGGGGATACGCTTGTCGTCGTGGGGTCCGGCGGGACCACGAGAATCTGTGGGAGCCGCGAGTCACTCAGCAGGGCTCAGGTATAAGTTCGGAGGTCTTACGATCTTCAGGGAGCCGCGAGTCACTCAGCAGGGCTCAGGTGTTTCCAAGGCGAATCTGCCGGACAGTCCCAGAGCACCCCTTGTTATAGGGCGACTCCTCTTTGATGTCCGGAGTCTGTGCAGGCAGGGGTCTTGTCACCTGGGGGTCGCTTGTTGGGGTTTCCTGCCATTGTCCTTTGATCCTTTCAGGGCCGGGTCGGGAGGAGTCCCAGACACCCAGCAGGCGTGGAGCCAGCCCTCGGGGAGGCCGGCGGCTCGATCGAAACCCACCTTCCCAGGGAAGCGCAGAGGTGTGATGGAAACTGCTCCTCCCTTTCTCATCCCAAGGGGAGCGCGATGTCCTCCAGCCGGAGTGGCGCCTCTAGGCCAGGGTCGCGCTGGGGCCGGGCGGCCATCTTGGTGCATGAAGTGGGCACGCGGGCCCGGTGTGGCCGAAAGGAGGAAGGCCACGGACGGGGAAGCCGGGTCGGGTGTGTGTGTTCTGGTGGGAAGGATCGGCTAGGCCGTGGGCTCGGGGGCTGGTGTGAGGTGCAGGGGTCAGGTCTGGCTATGTTACGAGGGCCGGGTCTAACATAGTACAATTAAAGACTGCCGGGGAGATGTGAGGTACAGGAGATTGTCGTCCGCATAAAGAGAGAGGCGGTCCTCAAATTCAGGCTTCCACCTAATGCCGCGCAATGAGGGCTCCCATCGTAACCAGGCAGCCAGAGGTTCCAAGGCAAGTGCGAAGAGGAGGGGCGACAACGGACAACCCTGCCGCGTGCCTCTTCCCAACGCAAAGGGTGCTGACACTCTGCCATTCACCACTACCTGAGCCAACGGTTCCTCATACAACAACTTTACCCAACCGATAAACCCGGGGCCAAAACCAAATTTCGCGAGCGCCGCCCAAAGATTCGGCCATTCTAGAGTATCAAACGCCATTGTGGCATCCAAGGACGCCAAAACGGCCGGTTCACGTATGTACGCCGCTCTGGCGAGCACTCCATGAAGACGCCTCAGGTTCAGAGCCGTATTACGGTGAGGTATGAAACTGGACTGGTCTGGATGGATCAAGTCGCCAACGACCATAACCAGACGATTAGCTAAAACCTTAGCCAGACGTTTGGGCTCAGCATTTAACAATGAGATGGGCCTGTAAGAGATACACCGATCCCGCGGCTTCCCCTCCTTGTGAATCACGACTATTGTAGCGAGACGCTGATCATAGGGGAGGGAGCCCACGTCACGTGCCTCAAGAAACATGTCGCAGAGATGAGGCGCCATCTTGTCCGGGCGAAATTTATACAGTTCGATGGGAAGGCCATTGGGGCCCATGGCCTTGCCAGAAGCGACCGAGCGAATAGCCAAAGCAATCTCATCAGGCGACAAAGTCGCATCCATCAGTACCCTATCCGCTTCTGACAAAGACGGCAACGCAATATCTCTCAGCAACAGATGAGAGTCATCCTCAAAGCCATCCGAGACTGGAGAATATACTTCGCGGAAATAAGTCGCGAAACATTCAACAATTTCCACAGGGTCAGTCACACGCACGCCATCCGTTCTCTCAATAACCGGCACCACTCGGCTCGCTCTCTCCTTCCTGTCCAACCATGCAATCAATTTTCCAGCCTTATCCCCCACATCGTATAAGCGCCCTTGTTGCTCTCTACTCATCACTTTGGCAGCATCAGCAACCAACGCTCTATAGTCAAGCTGCTTGAGACTGAGAACATGCAACTTATCATTCGTAACACCCAGCTCCAGGTCCCTCTCCAACTTGGCTATTTCGTTTTCAAGGCGAACCACCTCTTCAGTCTTTCTTTTCTTGGAGTGGGAAATTAGAGAAAGAGCTTGCCCACGGATCACAGCAGATGACACTGACCCCACATTTTCATTGAAATAGCGCTCAAGAGACTTGACCAGGTCCGCCCGGATTTTAGGATTACGCAGGTACCAGGGGTTAATCGGTGCTACCCTCCCCTCAGCCCCGGGGGTGACCTCAATGTGCAACAGTAGTGGGGAGTGATTGGAAATACCCCGGGCCAGATGTCTTACTTCCCTAACCATCACAGCTTGGGCCGCCGGCATAAGGACATAATCAAGTCTCGATAAACTTCCATGAGCCCCTGAGTGGAAAGTGTATTGCGCCTGCCCCGGGTGCATTAATCTCCAGCAGTCTATCAGTCCGAGGGTATCTATAAACCCACTCAGCCAGGCCTGTGCCCCAGGGAGATCCCTGGGAGGGTGACGATCCGCTCTACCGGATACGACAGAATTAAAATCGCCCCCCATCACCAGAACCCCCCCGGGAGTCCCAAGACCATTTGCCCCAAATCAGCGAAAGTTACGGTCTGCAATCCTGGTGGGACATAAACGGAAACGAGCGAGACGGTTCTGCCTTCCCATCGGCCTACAAGTGCAGCATACCGCCCTCTATCATCATGAATCACATCGTCTACCTCCAACGGGAGAGAGGCTCTAATCAAGATGCCCACCCCCCGCGAGCCAGAAGTGAAACCAGAATGAACGACGAGACGATATCCCCGCCTATTCATAGCATGGCAAGAATTCCCAATTAGATGCGTTTCCTGCAGAAAGACAATGTCTGGCGACAGCCGTTTCAAAAACTGCAGCACTACTCCACGTTTAATCCTATCCCCCAATTAGATGCGTTTCCTGCAGACAGACAATGTCTGGCGACAGCCGTTTCAAAAACTGCAGCACTACTCCACGTTTAATTCTATCCCCCAAGCCATTCACATTCCATGAGAGTACTCTCAATCCCCTACCCCCCATCCCAACCCCGCGCACAACTCCCCACCCCCCCAGAGAACACGACCCCGACCACCAGTCGTATAGCGTTACGTTGCCTTGTAGAACATTCAAACATTCCCCAACTCCCCCCTCCCCACCAACATTTCCGTTACAACTCCCCCCTCCCTGCACCCCTGCGTGAGCCCATGTAGCCCCCCCAACTTGCAGTGTGCCTGTCGCCCTAGCATTAACTAACCTACAAAAAGGAAACCCCAGAGGAGGAAAGAGCCTCACTGAGCACCCCACAACCCCCGGGCATTTAAGGATAAGACACTGAGTAGAAACATCGAACCAAAATATGGAAGTGTCATCACAATGTTCAGTCACCGGGAACCAAAAGTCTATTCCTGTCCGGCCAAGCCCACTCCGTTCTCCTCGGTCTGTCCCTCTCGACTTCGCCTCTGGGGCAGGGTATCAAGCCAATCTCCAACCTCCTCCGGCCGATCGAAAAAATGTGTCCGATCCTCAAACTCAACTCGCAACCTGGCCAGAAAGAGCATCGCATATTTCAGGTCCATGTCTCTCAGTCGCCGTTTAACACCCATGAACCCCTGTCGCCGCTTTTGGACCGATTGTGTGAAGTCCGGGTAGAAACTTATATTAGTGTTCTCAAACTTCATCGGCCCACTCACCCTCGAGGCCTGCAGGATAGCGTCTCTGTCCCTGAAATGAAAAATTCTGGCAATGAGGGGCCGTGGGGGAGCGCCCGGTTTCGGCTTACCACCCGGAACTCTATGGGCCCGCTCGACCGCAAAGAATTTACTCAATCCCTTGGGTACGAGATGGTTGATCACGAGGTCTTCCACGAAGAGGTCAGCCGCAGGGGCCTCCGATTTCTCCGGTACCCCTATTATGCGCACATTATTCCGCCGAGCCCTACTTTCAAAATCCTCCAGCTGACGGACAGACAAATCATTAGACGTCCGCAGATTACGGACCTCGGTTTGCAGGTCTGGCAACGGACGTGTCTGACTCGACGTTGTCAGACCCAAGGATTTGACCTTTTCATTCATTTGTGAAAGGTCCGCTCTGACTAGTTTAACGTCGATCAAAACCGTGTCCAATTTATGGGCCAAGGTGTCGAATTGCTGGCCGACTGCTGCTTTCATCTCATCGATGGCACCCATGACGTCCTGCAATGTTAACTCCGTAGACGATCCCGGGCCATCCTTGGATCTCTCCGGTGACTTATGCAGGCCACTAGGGGATCCTTTTGGCTGGGTATAGCGGTCCATGTTATTAGCTTGGGTATGAGCTCCCCGCCTAGTCGTCTTGGATTTTTGTTTGTCTCCGTCCAATCTAGCCGCCATTGTCTGATGGTCGCCAAGGTTGTCGTCCACCAACACGATTAGCAATCCCCGGAAAGCCGATCCAGGGAGCCCCGGCGATCACGAAAGGCAGTCCAGACTAGTGTCCAAGATCCAGGCAGGATACCCGATCTTCCCACTATAAATGTATGCTGACAATCCAGGGCCCCTTAGTCAGCTCCAGCGAGGAGACCCGAAACCGAAAGTGAAAGTAGGGGGTGCGCACCGGCCCGGGTCCTGCAGGCCGTTGTTCTTCAGTTTCTGTCCGGGCACCATGCCAACTCGAATCCGGGGCAAGGTC
The DNA here is from genome assembly GCF_964204655.1 of Triturus cristatus. Taxonomy (NCBI): domain Eukaryota; kingdom Metazoa; phylum Chordata; class Amphibia; order Caudata; family Salamandridae; genus Triturus; species Triturus cristatus. The sequence continues at coordinate 1,422,504,606 of NC_140591.1, read as the reverse complement.
AGGAGTAGGCCGCCGACTTGAAGTCGATGCTATCCCGGTTCCTGAAGTCCGATTTGAATTTGGACAACAGGTATCACCTCCGCATAGGTTCGCCTGCAGAAGCCCGTCGATAGAATCAGGATATATTCAGGATAGACGTGGGAAGTTGTGGAGGCCCTCGGGAGCCCTGTGCCTACGCGGCCATCTTGGTTGCGCGCTAGGCTCCTCCCGCTCCTGAGATTTTTGTAACATTTGTTTAGCAGAAGATTCAATGGAATATTTATTCTGTTGTAATGAGTGGTCTCCGTTCATCAGGAGTTCCTGGTCCATAATAGATCCCCGTGATCGGTCCATTTGTTCTTTACGTTCTTGGTCCTGCTGGGACCCAGTTAGAGGTGTCGACCCTGTATTAGAATAGATGGTGGGATTGGTGTTGTTAAATGATAATCCCATCCCTCCTGCTACTCGTGATGGGATAACATTGCGTCTGCTGGGTCTTTTAAAAAATTGAACTTGCTTGGTATACTGATCGATTATGCAAACATTTAATACACTGGCGAGATTAAAGGCTGCGCCGCTCCCTCTGATTTTGCTTTGTTATTCTCTGCGGTTGAGCCTTGGGATTTCTTTTTCCTTTTTATTGATGGGAATATGGCTCTCTCTCTCCCTGACCTCATAGTTTATGTGGAATGAGTCACTACAATACCGCAGCACAGTCCTGATATTAGCCAGCCGCGGTGATTGCAATAGATTTATGCCTCCCTGAAAGTACCGGTTGTATGTCAAAATGTTTTTATCGGGTTCACCCAAAGCTACTTGCTTTTTTTTTTTTTGACAACTTCAGGCACCAAACCCGACCAAGGCCGACCAAGCCCGACCAAAGCGCCTGTTCTCGGATTTGCTTTTAGGATTTCTGCTCTTTTGCGATGTCTCCGAAAGACCTGTATCCGGAAGGCGTGTGTGGCCTGTCTAGTTGCACTGGCCTTCTTTTTGCAGGGCCTCCGTATGCTATATGCCGTATGCTACTGGGCGATACACACCCCACACTCCCTGTGCAGTGGGCTGGCCGCACATGCGCGCCTATACCCTTCTGGGACCACTGCGACCTGTGCTGCGTGCTGTAAGCTGTAGGCTGTGAGCTGTACGCTGTAGTCTATGTCTATGGCCTTTGACCTTCAATATTGTTATAGCCACCCAACACCAACTCCAGGGATGAAACGAGGGGGCAACAAATGCCCAGACTCACCACTCACTGGTCGCCGACCGGTCTCCAATTGCTGGACCTCTGTATTTTGACAGGGCCCTCCAAGCACCCTTAAGAGCAGCCGGACCGGCTGTACACTGCTGTGCTCTGTTCTCTGTTCTCCTGCTTTCCTGTGAGCTGTGGGGAGGCGTATGGAAATGCAGTCCGCTGCAGTCAGCTGCGTGTCAAGCCATGAGATCAGGAGGCGAAGGGCCAAAGAGGAACCTGACCTGCTGTCGAAGGCCCCCGGCCACAAGGGAGTCACGGCCGCACAGCTGCAACCCACCGCAGCCTACCCCCCGTCGACCGCTAATGAAAGCGGGGGGGGGGCCAAAGCTGGGACAGTACCGATAGGGGAGCGGGAGCAGGAGCCGCGAGGCGTCTTCCTCGTCTTTAGTTGCGGTTGACACAAAAACATGAACTGGATTCTCTTTGTCAGTGATTAGCTCTCTCCTATGTACAGATATTACAGCTTCCGTCCATGTGGTGGACACCGTTTCTCAAACTTTTTCGATTGGACGAGGCACCCGCCAGGCTTGCCCCCTCTCTCCGTATCTCTTCTCACTAGCTATGGAGCCACTTGCGGCGTGGGTGTGGATAGACGCTCAGTACCGGGGATTTGAGTGGCCTGGGACAACGTCGGATTGCATAGCGCTGTATGCGAATGACGTATTATTTTTTCTTACGCGACCGGCCCGTTCTGGACCTAGACTCCTCAGGATCATGCAGATCTTTGGTGAAACATCTGGGCTATACATGAACCTCCGTAAATCCTACCTATGGCCTATAAGTAATGGAGGTCATGGTGAGGCAGGACGGTTTTAAGTACCTTGGGGTCTTTCTGGATGCTTCGCAGTCCCTGTCTTGGGAAAGAAATCTAGCTCCGCTGTGGATACATATCAAGGAGCAGATGCGAGGCTGGTCGCATCTACCGCTCTCTCTATTTGGTAGATCCGCCATTTTCAAGATGGTGTCCTTACCCCGTTTATTGCATCAACTTCAAAACCATCCATACTTGATACCACCTAGTTGGTTCACGCAACTAAACGCTATGCTTCGACACTTCCTCGGAAGGGGGGGGGATGTTACCGCTCGGGTCACTTTGAGGACCTGCTTTCAGTCAACCTATTGCGTTGAGGTGGCAACACCTAATATTCAGGCATATTATGTGGCTTCGCACCTACTCATTTTAAACAACTAGTGGTACGGTGATAGGTCGGACCCCGCCTATGTGGTTGAACGGTGGCTGATGGGTGCCAAATCTTTACATTCTGTCCTGTAAGCAGGTTTGATCCTAAGGGCGGTGCCTCCGGCGACTGCCACAGTCTTTAGGCTCTGGAGGCGCACTCCCCGACAGCTGGGGTGGTCGGGCAGAATAACAAAAGAGGCCCCCCTTTGGCATAATGGCCTCAAGCCGTAGCTGGCTGGCATCCCTGGTTTCTCGGGCTGGGATGATTGGAATTTCTACGGTGGGGGATGTCCTTCATGGCCAGACACTGAAGTCCTTCCAAGAATTACAGCAGGAGTATGTGATGCCTCGATCGCAATTCTAAAATTATCTTCAATTCCGCCATGCCTTTTTGCCATATTTAGCACTTCAGGAGACCATACCCGATTTTAGCCCTCTTGAGGCTAAAGTGTTTATGGGAGAATTAGCGGAACAGAAGATTGTCAAAATCTACCGCACACTAGTCCCAAATAGCCATACAACGCAATCCAGAACATTGGAGGCCTGGCAGGCTGACCTGGGCCCATTGGACGATGAGAATTGGACTGAGGCGCTGGCATCCTCATGAGGTGCCACCATAGCGACTAGACTACGATTCATGCAGTTCAAATACCTACACCGGGTGTATTACAAAAGATATCAGCTCTGGCGAGCAGGGCTCATCACATCTCCACTTTGCTTGAGATGCCAAGGGTACTTTCCTCCACACAGTATGGTCATATACATCACTTTCGGGGTTCTGGCATGGAGTTATTACATGCATGTCAAAGGTTTTGGGTTGGAATTTCCCTCATTCACCCGTACTAACCCTCCTACATATCACCGACGACATTGGGGGGGGGGGGAGGACATCTACAAACGCCACCAACTGTTACTGGGCCTCACACTCGCTAAGCAAAACCGCGAAAACCTGGAAAGATACCTCCCCACCCTCTCTTGAGGCTTGGAAGAAGGGTTTGGATTTTTGTATGGACTGGAGATACCTATATTCACTGCTCTGGGCTGCCCTTGGAAACACCCCAGGATATGGAAGAGATGCGCAGACTTCCAGCGGATTTACTTGGAACCTATTCCTGATCCTACAATGGATTGATGTTAATACAGTTGCTAAGTGGAGGGATATACAGATTGCGAGAATGTTGATTCTGCATTCATAGGTTGATTCTACATGCTCTACATTTTACAGTGGATTAATGACACTTCAGTTAATTGTTATTGTAATAAGTTATGCACAAGATCTTCCTATATATATTCGGTTACAAAATGTCAACATCAATATTTGCACTATGTATCCATCGCTGTTATGGTATAAGACCTTTACAGGCGTATCTGGACTGTTGACAATAACATTTTGTTGTGAAAAAAGACTGCCTGCTCTTTGCCGAGTTACAAGAGGGTTGAGCACAGGTTAGTTTGGGGTTGCTTGTGACTTTCCTAAAAAGGAATGTGGTTGCTGTTTGAGTAGGGTTACGCCCCCTTAACCAGTTACCCAATTTCTTACAATCCACCTTCAAATGCTTTACAACACTATTTTCGGCGGTAACAGACGTCTCCCTATGAAAATAGTTTTTGACTGTGGATAAAGGCACTGGGAGAAAATAGAGTGCAAGTGCACCATTCTGCCAAACCTCAATAAGCCAGGCTCTACACCAGTATAAACAGTTTTTTGAATTCTAAGAAGACTACGACAGGCCAAGACGGGACACTGCTTACATTTTACAATTTTGAGTACACTGGTAATTGAGTCATATTCTCTAAGATTGCCACCAGAACTGACTGATTCTTCTTCTTTTTATGGCTCCAGCATCTCAAGGGTAGGGATTTCATAACAAAGAACATTCATATAACTGCATTCCTCAACTCCTGATGAAACCAGCCGGCATGGGCCCTCACAGAGCACTGGTGCCAGCCTGGCTTCGCTACCTCTGCAAACAGATAGCAAATAAGATGTGCATCAATAGGAAAGACTGAAGGAAGTGAATTGCAGTAGCTTTATCTCACCTTCTTGACCTTCATTCATGAAAGCCATTGATTTCTGGGACTGGCATGATACACAGTTGGGCTTTTAGTTTAAGCCAACAGGTTAAATCGCCACCTCAAGTAATTCAGATATGCTCGCAATCTATCTCCAGCTTAGGAAAACATGAAATCTTCATATCCCAGAACTTCAAAATGTTAAACAGATATTGTCAATATGGCTTCTGATATGTGTTTTTACACAGAAAATCTAATCTTAATTCCTGCCACACAAAATCAAAGATACCTATTTCTTGATTGTAGATGTTAAAATATTACTCCACTACATATTAACTAGGTCATCCAGGAAACTTACAGGCAGTCTGCACCTTTACAATTACCCTACAACATGAGCTATTCATATTTTGCACACCCATGGGAAAATGGTGGCATAACTGCAGATGTCAGTCCTACATTAGTAACAGTAAACACTGCAAACAAAACCCATGCCCTCTTTAGAAGCCCTCAGTGCACAGCACAGGTCAAAACCTAGGTTTCAAGAAAGTAAGAAAACTGAAAATCATAAGTTCTGTTTATCTAGCGTTTCCTATAATAACACTTTCTAAACAGAAACAAAGAGTAAAAGCTGATCCAGTTTGCCGAATACGTGGGCTGACCAACGTGAAAGCTTTGTTTGCAAAGATGCCTCTACCCAGGAGCTTGATGTTTAGAGGCTCTTGGATGCATCTGGAGGAGTGTGTGAGAAAGACAAAAAATGTTGGACAATGTAAGAAATTGGATTTTTATGTGCTGTGAGCGACTGCCCAAATCATGGAACAGTCACAACTCCGGTCAGGGTGAACCATTGAAGTCACTAAATTATCTGAGCTCAACCCCTGGTAGGTATGGCACTTTAGGAAAAAGGCATCTTGAAGCTTGTTGTGTCCCTAGAGCCACCCAGGAGTTCAGTCAACTGACCCTTGAAATCCATTTCTTTGTCCTGGGAACAAAAAAGAGCAGGTCCAATCTTTCAGGGCTCCTCTCAGATCACAGACAGCAGGTCACATCCTCTTCTGCAGGTCCAGAAAGTGTTCGGATGGGTTACCACATATATGAATGGTACTATCTGATGCGCTCTTGAGAAGTGCAAGTACTCTCATTCTCAAAATAAAAAAGTGCCAGTACTCAGTACCAGCCCATTTGAAGCACTAAAAATGCCATTTTTAATTTTATGCACGGTCCACTCTTAAATATTATGCTCCATATCTTGTGCGCAGCATGGTGTGCTTGAGGTGACTTCAAATTTAAAGTCAGGTTTTCCCAGTTGCAGCTGCTCCCGCGAATCAGTAGAGGGGAGGGAGCAGGGGAGAGAGAGAAAAATCACTTACCTGCTGGCCTCCTCTCTCTTTCTGGCTTCTGTTGGATCAGGAAGCAGGATAGACTCCCCTAAGCCAATAACATTGCTGCAATGCAGCATAGTGATTGGTCTGACCACCGTGGTTCGGCGCTCAGATGGGGAATGGGAGCCTGGGCATGTTCTCCACCCAGGGTGTAATGGAGCCTGGGTGGAGAACGTGTAAAGTGCGCATGAATGTTAGGCCGGCCCTTGAGGGCCGGTCAAACATTTATGCTCACTTAGGAGGGTGCCACCACTCCTCCCTCCTGTGCAGCCTAGCCCCTCCCCACAAAACCACCCAAACACAGAAAAATTAAATGACAACAACATCACGTTTTTATAATTTTCTTTTTCTTTTTTTGCCGTGCTGAAAGGCAGTGGGATGACGCCTTGGCAGAGGAGCTTTCCCTGGGGTTTCCTACAAGTCAAAAGGGTGATTTTGACAGGGTGGGCAGCAGGGTTTAAGGTGCCACTGTCAAGCTACATAGAGTAGTGTAGAGTAGCCGTGCTTTCATTTCCACTGTAGTGGATGGCATAATAGGTGCTGCAGCCCACAGATGGCATTTAACTTTCCATGTCAGGTAATTAATTCCACAGCACATAAGACAATTTAACCATGTTTAAAAGGAGAGCAAAGGTACTTTACTCCTGGTTAGCAAGGGTAAAGTGCACAGTTTCAAAGTCAGCAAAAATAGGGTCCAGAAAAAGGCGAAATATCTGACCCTGATAAACAGGTGGCTTCCCTACACACACCAATGCCAAACTAATCTTAAGTATCAGCAAAGGATCCAAGAACATCCCATCAGTGGCGCCCAGCACAGATCAGGGGTGGCGAGAAAGGGAGGAACAGGGAAAGGGAGTCAGGATCGTTATTAAAAAAAAAAACTAACCTTTTCACCGCCGCATCTCTCCTCCGCATCTCTCCTCCGCATCAATACTCAGGCAGAACGGGAACCAGGAAACACCAAGGCTCCCCTCACCAATCACAACATTGCAATGCAGTGTTGTGAATGTGTGCTCGGCGCTCAGACATGGAGACATCAGAGGGCCGGGGCAGGTTCTCCACGCAGGCTGTAATGCAGCCTGCGTGGAGAACATGCAAAGTGCGCATGAATGCTTGGCTGGCAAAATTTTAATAAATGGTATCTTTTTAAGCTGGCCCCTCATGATCCCAGATTATACATCTCACCTGAAATTATACAGGGTTCTTTTGTACAAAGGAACCGGAGCAGCTTGTTCTTGCATATGGTACATCAGCAACCTGCATGAGCGATCTGGAGCATGTACGTGGTCTTAAGTAAAAGGCTACATATGGAGCTACCTGTAAGGAACAATAGCCAAGTATTTTGAAGAATTGAAGGAATTTGGACTTTATTTGGTCATGGGTATAAAAATAGATGAAATGGTGCCGCTGTGCCACTTGAATATTTTATATTTGATAAGAAAATCAAAGACCCTAAACCTAACTGCAAACATTCACCAATTTCTATCAATAAAGTTAACAGCTTGATTGGTATGTGAAGTCAAATATTATTGGGACAGAACCAAGATTTCTTGAACATACACATTTACAATAGTAATGTAAATAACTCCTGGCATCAGGAGAACTGATGCTTCTACTGTGAATAGAGGAAGCCTAAATGAGCCAATAAAAGTATTGGAAGACTAAAGAAGAATAACGCAGGTGAATGAAGTGGCATCTTTGCGAGGCAGCTTTCCTAGAACGAAGGTACCAGAGGCACCAACGGTGCAGCATTAATTGTCAGAATATTATTATTCCATTCTCAGTCACTGTCCCTTCCTCGCTTAAGATGATTTTCTCTTGTCTAATCTTTCCTCAATTAGGATTCATTATTTCGGATTGTGTTTCCACTCAGTAATGTTAGAGCCTGAATATTAAATCTAGTAGGTTAGGATGTAAAAAGAATCCCGTTTTAAGGTCTCGCCTAGGCAGAGCTTGCGCTGTCTTATCGAGACATGCTGTATTCAGGGTATGGGCATAAGGCTAAGCCCACTTTCTGCCCACCTTTTTAATTGCCTCCGGTCTCTGTCCTTTGTAAATGGGTGCTTTTCATTGGTCAATAGGCTTAGTAGTCCCTCCTTAGTGCTGCCTTGTATGTTCTTGTAACCTCCCATGAGGACACCCCCTGTTACATGTGTTGTTACTCCTTAGGTTTTAATTACAGCCTCAAGGCACTATTTTCCTAAAAGGCTTCAGGCACGACACACACTTGGTCCTAAGCTAGGCTAGCAGTGGTTACTTCGCTCACTAGAACATCTCACATTTATATGAGACATCTATAAATTTCCCTTCATCAGCTCCACACAGAGTACAACCTAATCCGAAATGAATGTAATAATTATTTTGTCACATTTTAAAGCTACTAATTGTATATATGGACACAGCTATTTGAATATACTCGTAGTACTGTCTTGCATGCAATGCATGATGGGTAGGGTGGGTTTACCATATCTTCTGCAGGGTGCAGTACCATATGCGACCAAAAGAGAGCCACAGTGCTGGTTCCTTGCTCACTAGGGACCTCTAGGAGCAGTTTGAGCTACTGCACCAAGACATGCAGTGCTTGTGCCTTGCTGGTTCCTGGCTCACTACGCAAGCGTTTGCCATTCACTGGGTCTCGTATTACTGAAACTATGATCTATTGGCGTTGCATTATTTGCAACACCAATACATCAAGCTATCAGTAATGCAAGACCTATTGCATTGGAAATGATTGTTCTTTTTCTGTTTGCAAATTTTCTCTGTAACAAATACAGAAGGGCAGGCAGGCCTTTGAATGACTCCACTAATTTAGTCATACACCAGTTTCCCATTGGCATGAGATTGTTTTGGCAGTGAGAAAAGCAACACTGTTACTGGTCTTCATAATTGTATATATTCATTCATATTTACATAATCTTTAGGGATTGGTCTAGATTTATATATCACACTTAGGAATATTTACGTACGCATCATTCATGCATGGAATCAGGGCATGATGCACTCATTGAAGTAATCAATGAGCAAAAAACATTTTTATTTAGCTCTCTGTTGTTGAGTCATAATTAAGAACTGTATCCTGATCCTGTTCTTTTAATTCAGAGGCAGATATCTTAAGGGGAGATACTTAGTTATTGGTTTCTAGCTTTTTCATAGGTGCTCTTTACTGACTGGCTCAAAAGTGTAATATCTAAATGCACATAGTTGGAGGCGTGGCCAAGCCCAACAACATGGCCAATGCATGAATCCAGACCTCCCATCAAAACCCTTATTTACCCATTGTCGTAAGGGTGGACCTGCCACCCAGTTCTGCACTCGATGGCTCCCACAACTTGACAGAGTCCAGCAAAGAGCCTCACTTGAAGCGCAACCTGATATTTTGAGTGGTCGAGCTGCGGATGGTGAGACAACAGGGGCCCAGAGCTCGGTTCGGCCACAAGGCCTCAGCCAGCAGGGCACGCTCAGATGATCATTGTATTGGCAGTGCCTGGGGATGGCCTAAGTTTCCCCCACCCTCTCCTTCCCGAGTGGATCGCCGTACACTAGACAGACTACAACTTGGGCCTGGAGGCCTGGCACTGGACTAAGGAATGCTGGTGCCAGCTGAGAGATCCAGTCCCTCTGGAGCTGCCCTTCTTCGATGAGGGGCCCGGGGGAAAACGGTGAGACTCATCACACGCTGCTGGTGGCGTTTGGCGGATGACACAGACTTCACTTTGTGAGACGTCCTGCCGCCAGCGACATTGAGGCCTGGTACTCAGGGCTATGGATGGTTGAGTCAGAGGCATTCTGATGCTATGAGGGCCCTAGAAGTGCAGTGCCTAGCCTGGCTGGAGCGGGTAGACATTGGCGAGCCCCCAGTGAGATGGAGTGCCTGGTCCCGGGAGGATTCTGTGACTGGTGGTGGAATGGCTCTCCGGGTTGCCGCCACCTCTGTTGGTTGGCTCCTTTAGCTACGTCTGTCCAGATCTACAAAATAAGCTATAGTGGAACACTCAGTGGATTGCCCGGAGCTGGGCATGCTCAGTGCTCCACTGATTGTAGAGGTAGGTTTGTCCTTGAGCCTAAGTACTATGGGGCAACAGAGCCCAGGAAGCCTGGGTGCAGAGTGGATCCCTAAGTGGATGTTTTCCCACCACGTTGGTGCTAGAGGTCATTGACTGGGCCACTGGAAAAGTGAGGCAATTGATTCCAGAGAACGCTGAAGAATGGGATACACAGTTCGCCAATATGGCTGCACCGAGAGCCCCTGTTGGGTGAGTGGGGCCAGAGATGGAGCAATCTCGACCTAAAGCGAGGGCTCTGAGAGTTTGTGAACCCTGAGGTACTTGCTTCTTTCATAAGAAATCGACAGCCTGCACCTGTAGGGCCGGTGCCTTTGGCTAATTTTCTATACATCAGCAATGTGGACTTGAACAGCATCAGGCCACTCATGCCTTCGGGCTCATCCCCTCATTCCCAGTGGGACTCAGTACATTCTAATATTTGCCCGGAGGTTAGGAAGTGATCTCCAACCTGTGCTGGAGTCACAGCAGGAGGTCGAGGCAAGAGACACTCCACCATTTGGCCTTTTTTTCAACAATCCTCTTACAACCGCCCTAAAGATGATGCACCGACAATAGCGACCAAAGGTCTAGGCGATTCTCCCAAGAATATTTGCGCAGCTCATCAGTAGAGGCCTCCTTCTCCAACTCTTTTAAGAGCTCAAGGACAATATTAAAGGGGTCAAAACCGACCTCCATCGTGACCCGTTTTCTCTTCAATGGGATGCTGACAACCTTCGAGAGAGGGTTGCCCAAACCAGTGCTTATAAATAAGTGCCAGGGTCCTCATGAGGGGGCCATTACAGCATGAATGACCCAGTGCCCCTGCCAGCGCTGCCAATGACAGTATCAACCCAACTACTAACTATTGCACTCTTACAAATGTGACAAAACAGATTATTCCAGGCCCCCAAAGTTATAAGAATGGTTTGGGGGCATGCATTAGTCCTTTTAATGTATATTAAAGTTGTTCTGCTCTTCTCTAAATTAGACAAAACAGCGCCACCATGTGGCATACTATCACAAGTGCCGGTGTTGACAGTTAACTGCCAGTGCAAAACACCAGAAACCAGCAGCTCAAATGAAGCACTAGCCCAAACCAAACCTTTCATGGACAAACAAGCAGAAGAGTGCAAAAACCTACAACAATGCATTCTCCAGCTGGATGACCAACACATTATCCTGCAGGAGATGTGAGAGGACCTTGAAAACAGATACATTTGCAACAGCATTTGCATACAGGGTGTTCCACCCACAGTCTCAGATGCCGACCTACCAAAGTCCCCTTCAGACCTCTTTGATGCCATCCTAGAAAGAAGCAACGGCAAACACATCCTTAAGGACAGGACACTCAGTGCCTCTCCATCTCTTTTAATGGCACTCCGCTTCTCCTCTTCCAGGATCTTTCAGCCTCCACTCTTGCAAAACAGCAAATCGTCAAGCGCGTCACAAACGTTTACTTCTCATGGCATGAAACATAGGTGCACTCGCTCACTCTGCATTGTTTTTACCTGGGATTGCCACACACTCACTATGTACTCGCTTCAGAAAGCAAAACAGATTCTGAAATTACCAACTGGCGTGGCATTTTTGAGGCCCAGAGAGCTCACCGACATGGTGTGGGTCTGGGTGGGTCAGGTGTGACGAGAGGCACTGAGTAACCACAACAAAGATTGAAAGCAGTAAAACCCAACTGTTGGAGCACCTCAGACAAGTGTCTGACGGTGGAGAAAAAAAACAAGACGAACAACATGCAACAGACTAGCTCCTACATGTATGGTGGTGGCCAGCCCTGCAGTTGGCTCATCTGCCATTTGGAGTCTTCCAGACTTGCTTGGGCAAGGTAGGCAAAAGGTTTCTTCACTTTTTGGGTGGGGTAGGGGATACTACACACTGATAACCACCCATTTCCATACAAACTCTTCAGTTTCCAAATAGTGGTGACCATAGCTATACTCCCTATACAGACATTGCATAATGGCCAATACATTTACCCCGTTGAGAGCTATCACAAACACCGTTTAGAGGACCTAATATTCCCTCTAGGAGACTGGGAATCCTGAGTATTCTTAAATTGGCAGAGCTCAAATTTGCTTCCTTGAGGAGACACACCTCTTGGGGACAGACACACATAGGCTAAGACAGAACACAGTCCCACTCCGCTCATGCTGCCTTTCATTCCTAATCGCTGGGCAAAGCAATCCTCCTGGCCAGTGCGGAGCTTTTTATAGAACATAACCACAAATCTGAGTGAGCGGGTCAATGGGTGCCAGTTAATGATCTCTCGGAGTGTCGCCCAATTTGCCTGGTGTCAATCTACACACCAAATTCAGGAAATGAAAGGTTCCTGAGGGACAAGTTACGGACTACTGTCACCTTTGCTGAAGACCCTCTTACAATTGGGGGCGACATCAAGCTGGCCCTAAAAGCCGCACAGGATGGATCGCAACAATGACTCAGAAGGACCCCAGAACTGACCCCAGAGGGGCGAGGTTGATTCGCCAACCTAAGGTTGCTAGACTCCTGGTGACATGCCACCCCTTTATCATAGGTTACTGCCACTACTCTGCAGCTCACAGTGCATATGCCTAGATTGATCTCCTCTTGTTGGACAGGAGGCTTGAACACTTCATATCTGAAGCAGGCCAACTACCCCAAACTCTTTCTGATCATGGCCTGTCTCTCGGACTCTTCAATTGGAGGAGGAGTGCCGAGGCAGCATTGGGGGAGTGGGTGCCTCAATGATTCTCTCCTTCGTGGAGGTGGCTGTGGTACGAGCACTGGGGCTGCTTAACCGTGCATTGCTACCCCAGTTTGGATCATCTGTAGTTTTTGGAAACTGACATAGGATGAACTTGTATGCTTACCATGTGACTGGTTCGGTGTGGAGGGTAGGAGTGAGTGGGCAGGGAGGTTAGTGGTTGTGATCGTTTACTTTGAAATCAGTGTTGATGGTCTTCTATATTGCAAAACGAATTAATTATTGAAAAGCAAACGCTCATAGTTTAAGTGTGTTAGACTTGGCATCTTTTGGAGTGTTTCCCACAAGTTTTTGCTTTCTGCCCTCCCGGTTTTGACTCTGTTTTTGCTGGTATAACGTTTCTGCGCGCTTTTTGCACTGCTGATCGGTGGTAAAGCGCTGGTGCTCCTGTGGTAAATTGTGTTCTGATTGGATGTGTGACTTACTTGTCAGTCCCCAGTAAAGGGCGCTGCGGGTGCCGGGTCAACCGCTACTCGTGGGCCTGCAGTACGGATTGTGCCACCCACGTACATAGCCCGAAAAAGGTATAAGCGAATGAAGTTTGGTATGCCTGAACTCAGCGTCTAAAGACGCAGCCTTTAGCGAGGGTGCCCTTTTTATTCTGAGTTCATAGAGGCCACTTTTAGAAAGTGGGTATTATTTTGCTCGGTCATCCCGTATGCTTCTGCTTGAACAGGGATAGCCTGTCTGGGTTTTGGAGGACAGAAGGCTGGGGGGCCGGAGGGGCTCCAGATGGTCTGGATAGGTCAGAAAAGGGCTGATTAGACCTGGGCTGCGATGGGGGAAGGGGGAGGAATTTCCTTGCACCTCAAAGGGCCTGGTCTGCCTCTGACCAAGCCGTTTCCACCTCCTGCCAGGAATTCACGCCAGAGAAGGCCCAACTGGTTCTGGCCGGACACCGACACCCTCTGCCTGGCAGATCAAAGGGTTTTTGTGTACAAATGCTGGGTCCCAGACCCCTGAATCAAAGAACTCACCTGGATCAAGAAGACTGCACAGGAGAAGCGCCGCAGAAACTGCTAAGAGGAACGACCGCTTTGCTGCGTGCTTTGCTGGGCTGACCTGCAGTGCCTGCTTCTGTCGTGGGCAGTGAAAGGCCTGGACTGGACTTTCTGCAACCAAATTGGTGAGACTCTCCAAGGGCATGAGATAGAGCTTGCACCCTGTTCACGAAGTCTCAGGAAGAGCAAAGACTTCAGGTTTTTCGACCCGCAGCACTGGGGACTGTGTGTTTTGTGCTGCAACCCGAAGAACACCACTCGACGACTTCTACGATGACCCTGCCGAACCTGTGCCCTGAAGGCACCGCAGAGGGCACCGCCGCAACGTCACCCTGGTCTCACCGAGGATGCCTGCTGACGCCATCACCGAGCCGCTGCTCGCACTGCGACCTGTGGGCACCGTACTCCGCACCGCCTTGCTTCACGCCGAAGCTTTGGCACCACAGAGGGCACCACCACCACGCCGCACCAGGACCCTGGTCTCACCGAGGATGCTTGTTGACGCCATCACTGAGCCGCTGCTCGCATCGCGACCTGTGGGCACGCACTCTGCACTGCCTCGCTACACGACGACGCCATGGCCTTCCCGACGCCGCCACCTCCAGCCGAAATCGGCGTGGCTGCTTGCACCGTGGTTCAGGGACACCGCTCGTAAGTTAAACGACGCACTGCCCTCATCCCACACCGCAGCCATGGCCCACCGACGCCGGTGTCATCGACTCCAGTTCGTCAGCCGACGACAGCGCTCCAGCAACAACAACGCCGCTGCTTGCACTGTGACCTGCTAGCACCGTGACTAGCACCGCCTCCATCTCGCACCGCAACCCTGGTCTCACCGAGGATGCCATCTGATGCCACCACCGAGCCGCTGCTCGCACCGCAACCTGGGGGCACCGCACGCCGCAGCGCTGCACTTCGCACCGCAGCACCCGACACCTGTTGGCACCTGATCCCATCAGAGAGGCGCTCGACCTGCAACGCGAGTGACTTCAAGGGCCCCACTGCCCTGCATCTCTGAAAGGTACGGTTTGCGGGTCTTCCCGACACCGTAGTTGGCCGCGACCCTGCGGTCAGCCAGAACTGTTTTCTGATTTGTGTGCTCACAATGCCGTGGAAGCCCGGACGGAGCTATCCCCCCAAGGAACTCTTTTTAATTAATGTAGTTTTTGAACTGTTAACTTTTAAGTATAGTATTGTGGAGTTTATCGTTTTTGGTCTTATTTTAATTATATAAAAATATTGGATATTTTTATATACTGGTGTGGTGTCCTTTTGTAGTGAGTACGCTGTATTACTATTGGTTATATGCAAAGGCTTTACACACTGTCTCTAAGATAAGCCTGGCTACTCGTGCCAAGCTACCAAGGGGGTGAGCAGGGGTTATTTTAGACGTGTAACTCTCTTATCCTGACTAGAGTGGTGGTTTCTGCCCCGATGTGGCGCAAGTCTCAGCTAGCCAGAAATCCCATTTCTAACACTGGTTGTCAGCGGTGAGGATCGGACTTGCGTTTGCACTGGACTTACAGTGATTGGTGTGCACTACTGCCATATCGCAGACCATTACGTGCCACATACTAACATGTTTTCTTTTTAGCCGATTTTTGTGATCTTGCCAGGTGAACTTTCTGCTTCATCATGCCGGAATCAATAGCATTGTCCGTTGCATCCATGGATATCGCCTCTGAGGAGGATAGGTTGGAGCTCTACACTGTGAGAGAATTGAAGTCTGTGTGCAAAAACCTAAAAGTCCAAGTCAGGGGCCTCACTAGGAAGGACGAGCTACAAAAGGCGCGGAGGGCCTGGGTAGCCGCCAGAGGCGCAAGTGGGCAATCTGGGGACCTTAGTGGAGAGGCGGGGGAGCCTAGTCTTAGGATGGATGTGCTTTTGGGAGGGGGGGGCCTGCCTAGGCAGCAGTGACCTGTCCCCAGAGGAGCTGGAGGACAGGCGGGAAGCAAGGAGAGCCGCCACGGAGCTAGAAAAGCTTAGATTGGCCATGGAGGAGAAGAGAATGGTTTTGGAACATGAAGTTAGGATGAAAGAGCTGGATCAAGAGAAACGAAATAGCTCAGATGGTGGCAGCAACTCATCAAGACAGACAGACCGGGAGGAGGAGCCAAGATGGCGACCGGGACGGCAGCGTAGGCTCCCGGCTCCGTGAACCTCCGCACCCCGCACAGATATCCTGCATGAGATCCTTAGCCTACGCTATCTGCCCGTGTGGGTGAATGCGAGCGGCAACCGATCGTGTGACCCCGAAGTTTCTGGCAGCGGTACCGCCGGAGAAATGTCCGTCCGAAGTTTGCGGCCTGTGCAACCCTGGAACCGGGACCTCGAGTAGACACCATGGCCGGGCGGCAGTGCAACAACAGCGGCCTTTGGTGACTGGGTGGAGTCGGACTACCGGAGTGGTGTGAATATCGGCCTACGTTTCGCCGGGGTCGTTCCTACCACTAAGCGTAGCGGAACGGGTGCGTGCCCGAGGTGGCGACTCCAAGACTCTCCGGTGATTGCCTCAGCCTTCGCCGGTGAGCTGCCCGGACGCCGCCCGTAACTCGCCCCGATTCTTGCGGGCTGCTCCCGGATTTTCGCGGGCGCTGGTCCGTGGTGGGGACGACCGTGGCCCGTGACCACACACCGGACACATTATTTGCCTGCCCCCGGAACCCTGTTTCCAGTGACATGGAACCCGAGGCGCTTGTGCCTGAGTCCCGGTCCCGATCTGAGTTGGACCTACCCAGCGGCCATTTTGATAGGACAGTGTCCACCATCCTGTACACTGGGTTGCAGCAGGATTGGGAGGGTGCGACTCTCAGGAGCGTAGCGGAGCGAGCGCCGGGAGCTGTACTGGGGTACGGTGACCTTCTCGAAGCTCTCGGTGCCCTTCATTCCACCTTGGTTCACGGCGCCTGGGTGTTGGGGAGTAAGCTCGATGGAGTGACATTAGCGCCGGAACAGTTGCGGCCTGCCTGTCCCCAGGTACGCTGGGGCTTCTTACACTGCACACGGGAGGATAGTGTCGTGGCCGCCCCTGTGAATAGTGCACACCTGGACACTCCGGACAGTATATTAACGTGCGATCAGCTGGCTGTGGATCTGGCCTGTTCCGGAGGTTTTGGACCTGAGTGGGGGGTGGTGGCCTTGTCCCGTGCGCGGCCTCCGGCGACTCAGGCATTACCCAAGCAACGGTCGCCTGCTCTGGCTGATTCCGCCTTCCTGGACCTGGTGTGCAGTGCAACTCCTGGGTCAGCACTGGGAAAGATGACCCCCCATAGAGCTGACTGTGTCGATCTTCAGAGCCTTCTACCCTACCTGTGTGTGTCGCTTCCTGATCTTTATTGGACGCTTCTCCTCCTTGTGACATTGGACATGGCACTGGGTGGAGGGGTATGCATGGGTAGGTTTGCAAAGAGTGGCCAAGGATAAGGCTGACCCTTCAGAGGTGGTCATCTAATAGGCGGGCGGGCTCGGGAGTTGTGTGCTCTCACGGTATCACTGTTAGTGTACTAAGTGCGTAATGCTCCTTACTTTTCTTTGACAGGGCCGATTTTGTGTTGTTTATTGTATGCTTTGCGGGGAAACATATGGTGCGGGAGGGAGAAGCCGAGGGCATGTTTTGCGGGCCCTCCTCCAGTTTATTAATACTCTCTCTACCCCCCCGTCTGGTGGGGGCTCTTTTCCTACTCCTCTTTCTCTGTTTCTTCTATATTTCGGGTCTGGTTCCGGGGCGACAGGCACACTGCTGGGGGGGGGGGGGCCGTACTCATCTGCAGAGGTGCAGGGTGGGGGGTTGGGGGAGGGGATTCTCTAGTCTTTAACCCCTTTTTTTCCATGGCCTCCTTTTCTTCTCTTATTCTTCTTTGTCTTTTTCTGGGATCAGCATGGTAGAACTCCTTTGTTGTTAATCACTGCTGTTTCCTGAGTGCCATAATTTCCGTGGGGTTTCCCGGGTCTTAGGGCAGGGGGTTGCAGGCGCAAATGGCTGTGATATTCCTCCACATCCTGAACTTCCTGTTTTAGCGCCATTGCTTAGATAGACTGCTGTTGATTGCTTACGTTCACCATTCTGCCTGCCATTTTTCGCTGCTGGGAAACTGTTTGGCACCTGATCCTTCCATCCTCTTCTATTATAAAATGTAAACCTTTATTATCCTGGTCTCCTACTTGGGCTGTTCAGAGATTGAGAGTATGCTAGCGTCGAGATTCTGCTCCCCGAGGTGCTGACTGTGATAGAATTGTTTTCTGTTATTTTGACTGTTTAGCGGCCGGCCCCGGGGGTTGTAGGCCCATACGTGTAATTGATTGAAATATCAATAAAGGTTTTTCAAAAAAAAAAAAAAAAAAAGACAGACAGACCGAGTCGTACACATCCCTAGGAGTGTGGGCAGAGAGTTCAAGAAGGGGGATGACATACAGAGGTGGTTTCAGGGTTGTGAGGCAGCGATACACATGAATGGGGTCCCTCAGGAGAATTGGGGGGCAGGATTGTGGTCTCTGTTCCCGGAGGAAGCCAGGGATACTTTGACAGCTTTGGGTAAGGGGCCTAACCTCACCTATGCTGATATGAATGAAGCCCTTCTCTCTAGGTATGGTCTCACTCCTGAGAAGTACCGGGATCAGTTAAGGTCCTGGAAGAAATCTGATGCCAACACGTTGCTGGAATGTGTGGATAGGTTTGGTCGATCGTTGGATGGCTGGATGAAGGGCAGCAATGTGACAGATTTTAAGGGGGTCTACAATTTGATTGCGTGGGAGCACCTGTCCAGTCTATGTTTTGCAGATCTGCGCCAGCACCAAGTAGACAGTAAACTAGAATTAGATACCCATATATAGGTTTCCCTGAATCATGTCCTTATATAGGCACAACTCGCTTTACCCTTATTTAGGCATGGAATCCCAGCCCTTATTTAGTCATTAGCCATGCTAACCAAATACGAGCATGGTCACCTACATCCGTCCATCCCACGTCATGAGTTCTTAGAAATCAGACCCTTAAGCCAAACGGGACTTTCCCTCGCTAGGATTATTGATTTCTCCAAGAACTCATCTATTATGCATGAGCTACTATTCCTTAGGGGCTCATCCATGACGTCTTCCTCTGCCCGACTTTACGTCAATGCTAGCATTCCTAAGCACCTTCCCGGTATAAATATGCCTTCCCTTACCATGGCAAACGACTGCACGACTTGACTGCACGGTTCGCCACGGCAAGTTAGGAAGAGACCATATCCCGGCCTGACGCACTGACCAGATGCTGTCATCCCTGCTCGCAGAGAATCCAGCTTCCAGTGTTCTGACTCCCTTCGCCGGGTGTTAGAGTTTCGAGACCCAGATAGAGATTCCCACCTCGCTCCTTCTAAAGGTATGGAGCCGACTAGAACCTAGAGGGACTCTTGGCATACTAAACTTAGTATATACCATACTATAGAAAACAGCACCTACTTTTACCTCGCACTACACTTATGTCAGGTACACGAGGGTAGGACTATTTAGAAGCATCAGACGAGTATTCACTTTTTAGCCTGTGTTATTTATGTATGTATATATGAATATATGTCATAGCTAAAAGACAATGCTATTGCAGTATTATTTCTCCTTACTGCTTACGTTGTGCGTATTATATATTGCTTTCTGTCTAAATGATCGGAACAGCTCATATCTCTTACACGAGAAACAAGACTGTTCAATAAACCCTTTTATTGAAACGCCCGTCTATCTATTTCTGTGTAACTCTGGAGAAACTAAGCATGCACGATTGACTGAGTGAAACTGTTATCTATTGTTTCCACGATTCTGAGACGCGTTCCGATTCTAAGGGAAACAATGTTGTCATGTTTATGCGGTTGTCAGAAACTAATCCCTTCCTGTTCATTCGAGAAGTTTCTAGTGACCTCTGAGTTAGCTGGCACACAAAGTAATTAAGTTTAATGTACTCGAAAGGAGCATACTGACAATAGTCCTATGCAAAAACTATAGTGTATATTATTCCAATGCGCAGAGTCTATAAGGTAAATAGGAAATACACTACATGACCCCAGGAAGCTTGCTATGGAGGCGGACCGCTGGGTGAGTACCAGGGTCCACAAGAAAGCGTTCGGGGGAGACTCAGCCAAAGGTGGGCAGGGTCCCCAGCCGAACAGTGGGGGACAAGGTTAAAACACAGGAGTTCTCGAAAGGGCCCCAAAATAACACCCAGGGTAAAGGTTCCCATCCCCCCGGAGATAAGAAGCAAGAGACCTCGACAGGAAAGCCTGCCGAGACCGGGCACCGCAAGTGTTTTGCATGCAATCA
The DNA here is from genome assembly GCF_964204655.1 of Triturus cristatus. Lineage (NCBI taxonomy): Eukaryota > Metazoa > Chordata > Amphibia > Caudata > Salamandridae > Triturus > Triturus cristatus. Next base: position 1,422,484,710 of record NC_140591.1, on the reverse strand, counting down.
GGTGGGGCACATGAAGGGAGACCCCAGGTGCCCAAAGGGGACACAGCCCCCTACCGGTGGGCAGTCCAAAGTGTTGACCAGCGTAGCGATTGGGGAGGAGGAGGAGACCCAACAGGAGGGTGGGGACCCTGCAGAAATGACCCTCGTCTCACTAGGGGACAGTGAGATGGTCCCTGGAGCCCAGGTGCCCCCTAACACAAAGAAATACAGCACCTGGGTGACCATCAACGGGAAAAGGGTAGAGGCTCTCAGGGATACTGGAGCCACTGTGACCTCAGTTCGGTGTCACCTGGTCCCTGAGACGCAGGTAGTCCCCGGGGCATTCCACCAGGTGATAGCAGTTGACAATTCAGAGCGCCAGTGTCTGGTGGCGCAGGTTCCCTTTGAGTGGGGGGTCTCAGGCCCACGGAGGGTAGTTGTGAGCCCTTCCAAGCCTGTCGATTGTATGCTCGGTAACGACCTGGCGTTAGAACAAAGGGCAAACCCAATAGTCACTGGGACCTGGGTAACAAACAGTGGAATAGAAATGGTCCCAGAACATACGTAAATTGAAAAAGGTCAACAAAATAACTGTTGCAACGAATAAGGCAGAACCAAAGTGTTATTTAATCACACTTGGAGCAGGCACATAAATGTGTATGAAAAATCACACTATTTACAAAAGTGCAGGGTGCCACGGGGAAGGGGAGGGAGTGACGAGTTAGGTAGGGTAGTAGGATAAGTGACATATAAACATTCATAACAATAGTACAAATCAATTGCTGGGCACGTTACTGTCGTGCCAAATAATCAGGATTAGAGTCATTCATTGACAGAATTGAATGTTTTACCAAATAACCATATACAAGTAAAAGTACACAGTGCTCAACGCACTATTGAAGGTACTGGCATAGTGAGATGTCGACGTTTCGACCCCTCTTCCAAAGTAGGTTGATTAAATCCTTACGGGTGGGGTCTTCCTCAGGACAAAGAGGATGGTGGAACGGGGAAGGTGGGCACCTATAAAAAGATTGGGTGGGAATTAAAAAGAGTGGTAAAGCCAAGCGGAGATTAAACAGCGAGGCTGGATATGGAAAAACTGCCATAATTACCAATTTAAAGAACGGACATCTAATCAGTGTCAGCTTAGCATCAGGGCAAGAAGGCTCCAAAGTCAGGTGGGAGTGAAAGGCACCTATAATAAATTAAAGGTGACATTGGAGTCAACAATTAAGTGGATTAAAAGGGTATGACTCCGTATAAATGTGAACTTACGTGTATTAATCGAAACAAAATGGAGGGATTGATTACTCCGTCATATCACACCGCAGCGTAGATCGGTATGTTGAGTGAATTGAATCACTGGAAAATCAGCCTCTATAAACCAAATGGAAAGAGTGTTCTTTAAATGAGAAACCTGGTAGGTGATCCAGACCTAGAGAAATACAATGCCAACAGGACCTGGTCCCCTAGCCTATCATCCGTATACTGCGATGTTAAAAAAGGGGCGAGAGACTAGACGGGACTGGCAATTAAATTTAGGAAAACTGAACGGACATCAAATAAAAGAGAACAAATTGCGAAGAGTCAATAAAGGGAAATATCGCTTTCACAATATGCATGGAAAGGGCAAAATCATCTGTTTACACGGGAACGGACTAATCGTGTGAAACATGGAAACCCAGAGTATACTCATCGGTCGATTTGGCCAAATAAAGCGGAGTATAGTACAGGCGGTTCCCCTACCTTGAAGCGGCGTTCGTGACTGCAACTGCTCGAATCTGACAACTCACTGAGACCGCGGAGCGGCTCCCTCATATGGAGAACGCTAAAGCCGCGTGACGTTAAACCGGGCGCAGCCGCTAGATGCTGCCCGTAACGGGAGAATGGAAGAAAGACCATTCAAGTAGTTCGTAGATGGAACGAAACTGATGCTTGGAGAATTTATAATGGTAAATTAAATAAGTGATCTAGAAATAAATAAACACTGCGAATAGGTGTATCAGAGAAAATACGTGTGTTATTAATGAATTGGTAGGTGGAATGCATCACTCGGGAAGAGTCATCGAGGACCGGTAGGTGGACATAATCGGCCGGGTTAAGGTGTGGAGAAGAGAATCTGTTTTTGAACACGTACAACCGTGGAAAATCATAAAAAGAAGCGTTTGTAGTTTGAACGTGCATGGTTGATCAACAAGCATATGAGCACATTTAGATTGACATTGTTTTACAGACTAATGAGAATGCGGCCAAAACTAATGATCGGTTCTTAGGTAAACAAACAGTCAAATTAACATCTGCACATTGGGTACATTGATTGAATGCGTCTGAAGGTCAAAATGACAAGTTGAGCCAGAAAAAATATTTCACTTGTAGAAAATACAAAACATAAAAAAACATTTGGTTGTTTGAAGGTGCATAATTAAAAACCAAGCATGTGAGCTCATGTAAATTGACATTTTCTTAATGACTAATGAAGATACGGCAAAAACAGATGATAGTTACATTAGGAAAAAGCAGTCAAATTGTCATGTGGAAACCAAGTATGTGAGCTCATGTAAATTGATATTTTCTTAATGGCTAATGAGAATATGGCAAAAAACAGATGATAGTTCCATTGGGAAAGAAACAGTCGAAAAGTCATGTACACATTGGGTACATTCATCATAAGTGTCTCATGGTCAACATGACAGGGTGTTTCAAGGATAACGTTGACAACAGGTTAGATTACGGGCTGGAGAAAACAGAAGAAAATGAACATTGTTCACTAGTTGTTGAGAATAGCTAATTGGGCATTACTAGGGTCTTGTTCATTCAAACCCGTTAGAATAGTATCAAAGCGAATCATCATTTTGGACTCTCTAATGAGCAGGATAGAGGATATATTGCCTCCCCGGGGTCCCAGTTCGGTTTTTTCCAAGACAATCCATTTCATTTCATCAGGGCGGTGTCCCAGTTGATGATAGTGTTCAACTAGAGGTGCACCTGTCACGTTGCATCTTATCCTGCTTTGGTGTTGAAGAATTCTTGCCTTGACTTTCTGCTGTGTCTGGCCAATATATAGTTGGCCACATGGACACAGGATCCCATAGATGACGTTACTGGAATTACAGTTTGTATGTGATTGCAATGTAATGGTCTGATGTTTATATTCAAAGTTCTTTGATTGCATAGTTGTGGGGCATGCTTTACATGACCCACATTTGAAGTGACCTATGATTGGTGGTAAATTCCAGAGTGACCGGATGGTCGGTTCGACTGGGTCCTCAAGGAAGGAATGCACCACATGGTCCTTGATGCTCATTGCTTTCTTGAAAGAATGCATCGGTAAGTTAGGTTGGTCAATCTCGGTAGATATAATGCTCCAATGTTTGTTGATAATCTTTTTTACTGCATTACTGCGAGTGGAGAATGTTGTGACACATATCATCTTATTATTTTGGCGTGATGCATTGGGATGTTTGGGTGAGAGCAGAGTTTCCCGTGGGTTGTACCAGGCCCTCTTCTGGGCCCTCTTCACCAGGCGTTTTGGGTAACCTCTTGAGATTAACCTGGCAGTTAGGTTCTCAGACTCTGTTGTGTAGTCTGTACGTTTTGTGCAGTTTCTGCGGATCCGCAGGAACTGTCCCACTGGGAGATTGTCGCGCAATCCGCGCGGGTGGTGGCTGCTGTACCTCAGTAGGGAATTTCTTTCAGTTGGCTTCCTATATAGGGTAGTAAGAAGTTTCTCATCTTCATTAAAGATTTTCAGATCAAGGAAGGGTATCTCCTGTGTACTGGACTGAATAGTGAACTGGATATCTTGGTCGCACTGGTTTAGCCATTGGTGGAACAGATTGAGTTGGGTAGTCTCACCATTCCAAATTATTAATATATCGTCAATATATCTCTTCCACATATTAACATGTGCCGAGAATGGGTTGTTGTTGAGGACGAAACGCTTTTCAAAATTATCCATATACAGGATCGCTAAATCTGGAGCAAAGGCAGCCCCCATCGCGACTCCTTTCGTCTGTACATAGTACTTTCCTTGAAAATAAAAGAAATTCTTTTTCATAGCGATGGTCAAAAGAGCTATGATAAAATCCGTGGGTACCCTTGTTGGTGCTGGTCTCAAATTCAAAACTTCCCGCATAACCGCCAATGCTGGTTCCTGCGGAATGCTGGTGTATAGTGAGACAATATCACAGGTGACAAGTATCTGCTCACTAGAGTTGAATGGTTGTTGGTCAATCATTGCAATAACTTGCATGGTGTCTCGAAGGTATGTTTCTGTTTCTTCTGCTAATGGTTTTAGGAAAATGTCTATGTACTTACATAGAGGTTCCAATAGTGAACCGCAGCCGGATACTATAGGGCGACCCGGTGGATGCAGGATGTCCTTATGTATCTTTGGTAGGGTATAGATGGTAGGTAGTCGTGGATGTTGTTGATTAAGATAGTCATATTCTAATTTACTTAGAAAGCCACAGTTCAAAGCGTCCAGAGTTATTTGGTGGATTTCCCCCATCAGGTCCTTCGTGGGATCAGACTTCAGTAAAGAATAGCTGACGCCGTCTTGTAACTGCCTTAAAATCTCCGATTTATATGCAGTCGTATCTTGCACCACTATAGCTCCGCCCTTATCGGCAGACTTGATCACAATGTCCTTGTTATTTTTAAGGGTTAGGAGAGCCGCTTTTTCAGACTTGCTGGTGTTAGGTATGGTGTGTTTGTATGTCGAAAGTAAAGTGTTGACATCGTTCAGAACCATGCTCTCGTAAGCCAAAATCCTACTACTCATAGCATTGGCAGGCGGAACAAACTTGGATGGAGGCCTTAATCCGGTGACCGACTTGGGAGGACTATCTTCAGTGTTCCTGAAAAAATACCTCAGACGGATCTTACGGAAAAAACCATGGAGTTCAGTTTTAAGGTTGAATGAGTTCGGATGGGCAGTTGGGACGAACGACAGGCCCTTACAGAGTACAGCTTGTTCGTCAGCGTTAAGATTATATGCAGAGATGTTGACCACTGGATTATCACTGGGCTCTACCATCTGTAGACTTTGCGCCTTGTAGATATCTCTCCGTGGTTCTCTTGTTGGAATCGGACTTGTTTCGGGGTTGTACCTCGGCCTCTGTCCCAATTGGCGCTCGGTGGATTCTGCTGGCCTCTCGGGGGTCCTCTTGGCCAGTTGCCACCTCGTCCTCGGGGTGGTCTCCCTTGGCCTTCCCCTAAAAAAGGGAAATAACCTTGGGGGGGGTACCAGTTGTCCCGGTATTTGTAGTCGTAGCTAGGGCCAGGGGCCTCTGGATCACTATCTGAACTCACCGTGGAATCGGAAAAAGTAGTATAATTCCTTCTCCCTCTGAAGGCCCCTCTACCTCTCCCCGTGAAGCGACCAGAATTGTCCTGTTTGTAGTAATCTTCGTTGAGGTAGGGATATGTATTCTTTTTCTCATAAAACCTAATATCCTTGGAGAGTTTATCTAATTTTTTATTCTGCGTAGTGGTTTCAAAGTCTTTTAGTGATTTTGTAAGATTTTCCAGAGCACTTTTGGCATTGATCAAGGTTGAATCACCTGCAATTTCTTGTTTGAGGGCGGCTATTTCTCTGGTCAAGACCTGAACCTGTTCGGCCGCAGTTTCTACTCCGAGAACCATCCAATGTCGCGATGCGTTGTTTGCAATGAAACTGAAGCCTTCCTTGAATTTTGGTAGATCCACGAAAATGGCAGGTTCATTTTTTATCTGTAGCCCAACTGGTATTATACTGGCCTGTAGATATTTAGTGAGTAAATGACCATGGAGTTTTGTGCGAATTAGTTTATTTTCCAAACGTTCGAGTTTTGCTATCTTATCATTAAGTGTGAAGTCAATATTGGGTGTATCGGATGACAGAAAGAGTCCCGTCTAGTCTCTCGCCCCTTTTTTAACATCGCAGTATACGGATGATAGGCTGGGGGACCAGGTCCTGTTGGCATTGTATTTCTCTAGGTCTGGATCACCTACCAGGTTTCTCATTTAAAGAGCACTCTTTCCATTTGGTTTATAGAGGCTGATTTTCCAGTGATTCAATTCACTCAACATACCGATCTACGCTGCGGTGTGATATGACGGAGTAATCAATCCCTCCCTTTTGTTTCGATTAATACACGTAAGTTCACATTTATACGGAGTCATACCCTTTTAATCCACTTAATTGTTGACTCCAATGTCACCTTTAATTTATTATAGGTGCCTTTCACTCCCACCTGACTTTGGAGCCTTCTTGCCCTGATGCTAAGCTGACACTGATTAGATGTCCGTTCTTTAAATTGGTAATTATGGCAGTTTTTCCATATCCAGCCTCGCTGTTTAATCTCCGCTTGGCTTTACCACTCTTTTTAATTCCCACCCAATCTTTTTATAGGTGCCCACCTTCCCCGTTCCACCATCCTCTTTGTCCTGAGGAAGACCCCACCCGTAAGGATTTAATCAACCTACTTTGGAAGAGGGGTCGAAACGTCGACATCTCACTATGCCAGTACCTTCAATAGTGCGTTGAGCACTGTGTACTTTTACTTGTATATGGTTATTTGGTAAAACATTCAATTCTGTCAATGAATGACTCTAATCCTGATTATTTGGCACGACAGTAACGTGCCCATCAATTGATTTGTACTATTGTTATGAATGTTTATATGTCACTTATCCTACTACCCTACCTAACTCGTCACTCCCTCCCCTTCCCCGTGGCACCCTGCACTTTTGTAAATAGTGTGATTTTTCATACGCATTTATGTGCCTGCTCCAAGTGTGATTAAATAACACTTTGGTTCTGCCTTATTCGTTGCAACAGTTATTTTGTTGACCTTTTTCAATTTACGTATGTTCTGGGACCATTTCTATTCCACGGTAACAACCTGGAGCAGTCCTTATGGAAGGATGTTGAGCTCAGGTCCCACTTGGAGATGTTGGGGTTGCCAGAGTGGGCATACGTGTCTACTCAGTCGATGGCGGCCCGAGAGGGTGATTAGAGGGACCTGGAGCCTGAGACAGTGGCCCAGGTCCCTGCCAAGAGAAAGGGCAAGGGGCGCGGGAAACCGGCCCAGAGGTTCCAACGGCCCGGGAGGAGGCGGACCTCGAGGGGGACGCCCCGGTGCCTACAGGGGAGCAGGTAGCCGAACTGGGGGACATCTCCGAGCTGACCCAGTGGCAGCAAGAAGGGGGTCCACACCAGGGAGGAGTTCTGCTGGGAGCAGAAGGAGTGCCCTTCTCTGGAGGGTCTGCGGCGGCAGGCCGTAGACCAGGCGACTGGTGATCAGTCCGGATCACATTGGATCTATTGGGAGAATGATCTCCTGTACAGCGAGCCTAAGGTCGCGGAACCTGGATCAGCCCGTGTGCTACCCCAGCGCTTCTGGACCTTCCTACTGGGTCTGGTTCATGACGTGCCTTTGGTAGGACATTTGGGGCAGGATAAGACTTTTGACCGGCTAGTCACCCACTTTTTCTGGTCTCAAATGCGAAGGCAGTCGGATGCGCATTGTCAGTCTTGCCAAACTTGCCAAACTTGCCAGGCAAGTGGCAAGAGTGGGAGGAAGGTCAAAGCGCCTCTCCAACCGTTCCCCATGGTGGGGACACCCTTTGAAAGAGTAGAGATGGACATCGTGGGGCCTCTGGATCCCAAGACAGCCAGGTGCATCCTGGTCTTGGTGGACAATGCCACCCGGTACCCAGAGGCAATCCCTCTCAGGACAATGACGGCGCCAGTGGTGGGCCGGGCGTTAATGAGGATCTTTTACCGCGTGGGGTTCCCCAGAGAGGTGGTTTCCGACAGGGGGACCAACTTCATATCGAAGTATATGATATCCCTGTGGAAGGAGTGTGGTGTTACGTACAAGTTCACCACTCCTTACCACCCCCAAGGTAACGGTCTCGTAGAAAGGTTCAACCAGACCTTAAAGGGCATGATCAAGGGTCTCACTAAACCCATGAGGCATAAGTGGGACGTCCTCTTACCATGCCTGCACTTTGCCTACAGGGAGGTACCCCAGAAGTCTCTCGGGTTCAGCCCCTTCGAGCTTCTGTATGGTCACCCTGTGTGAGGACCGCTCAGCTTGGTGAAGGAGGGCTTGGAGGCCGCTCCCAAGAAGACACCCCAGGATGTGTTCAGCTACATGCTGGCCTTCCACACCCAAACGGCCCGCTTCAGGTAACTCGCTCAGGCGAACCTCGAGGCCAGCCAGGAAGAAATGAGGAAGTGGTATGACCAGAATGCCACTCTGGTAGAGTTTCAACCTGGACAGAAAGTGTGGGTTATGGCCCCTGTCGCCACTTGTGCCTTGCAGGACAAGTGGACGGGGCCCTTTGAGGTGGTGGAGCGCAAAAGTGAGGTCACCTACCTGGTGGATTTGCAGGCTCCCCGGAACTCATTATGGGTCCTCCACATAAGATTTACCGGTTGGCTGACCGGGTCAAGGCCAGCATCAAAGAGGAGGTCTCGAAGATATTGGTGTTAGGGGTGGTTGAGCTGTCCAGCAGCCCCTGGGCCAGCCCCATGGTCTTGGTCCCGAAGGCAGCAGCGCCCGGTGCTGCCCCGGAACTGCGGTTCTGCGTGGATTATTGGGAGCTCAATGCAGTCATGCGGACGGTCGCCCACCCCATCTCCCGAGCCGATGAGCTCATCGACCGGTTGGGAGCGGCCAGATTCCTGAATACGTTCGATTTAACGTCAGGGTACTGGCCGATCGCCCTAACCGAGGGGGCCAAAGAAAGGTCTGCATTCTCGACCCCGGACGGGCATTACCAGTTCCGTGCGATGTCCTTCGGCTTGAAGAATGCCCCTGCCACGTTCAGAGGTTGGTCAACCAGGTGTTGGCCCGGCTGGAGGATTTCAGTGTCGCCTACCTGGACGACATTGCGGTGTTCAGCTCCAGTTGGGACGAACATCTGCAACACCTCAGGGAAGTGTTGAGGGTGCTGCAGACACCAGGCCTCACGATTAAAGCCAGTAAGTGCCAGATTGGGCAGGGGTCGGTGGTGTACTTGGGACACCAGGTAAGGAGCAGCCAGGTGGTGCCCCTACAGCCCAAGATCGACACCATTCTGGCTTGAGAGCCCCCCAAGACCCAGACAGAGGTGAGGGCCTTCTTAGGACTCACCGGATACTATCGGAGGTTTGTTAAGGGATATGGCACCATCGTGGCCCCCTTAACTGAGCTGACTTCCAAGAAGAAGCCGAAAAAGGTGATTTGGACTGAGCCCTGCCAGAGGGCGTTTGATGCCCTGAAGGCAGCCATGTGCACGGCCCCTGTTCTCAAGGCCCCCGACTTCTCCAAAGAATTTGTCGTGCAGACCGACGCATCAGAGCATGGAGTGGGAGAGGTGCTCTCACAACTGAACGAAGAGGGCCTGGACCAGCCATTAGTCTTCCTTAGCAGGAGGCTACTCCCCAGGGAGCAAAGGTGGAGTGCCATAGAAAGGGAAGCTTTCACTGTGGTCTGGGCACTGAAGAAGCTGAGGCCCTACCTGTTTGGGACTCACTTCCAGGTTCAGACCCACCGCAGGCCTCTCAGGTGGTCAATGCAGATGAGGGGGGAGAATCCAAAACTGCTGAGGTGGTCCATCACCCTACAGGGAATGGACTTCACGATGGAACACCGTCCGGGGACAGAACACGCCAACGCAGGTGGCCTGTCCCGGTTCTTCCGCCTTTGTGAGGAGAACTCCCAGGAGTGTGGTTAGTTCCCCCTATTTTCAGCTGGAGGGGACGTGTGTTAGATGTGGCATCTTTTGGCGTGTTTTCCCCCAGTTTTTGCTTTCTGTCCTCTCGGTTTTTAATCTGTTTTTGCTGGTATAACGTTTCTACACTCTTTTCGCACTGCTGATCGGTGGTAAAGCGCTGGTGCTCCTGTAGTAAATTGTGTTCTGATTGGATGTGTGACTTCTCATTCCCCAGTAATGGGCGTTGCGGGTGCCGGGCCTTGTGAGTCAACCGCTACTCGTGGGCCTGCAGCACGGATTGTGCCACCCACGTACATAGCCCAAAAAGGTATAAGTGAATGAAGTTTGGTATGCCTGACCCAGCATCTAAAGACGCAGCCTTTAGTAGGGGTGCCCTTTTTATTTTGAGTTCATAGAGGCCACTTTTAGAAAGTGCGTATTATTTTGCTTGGTCAACCCGTATGCCTCTGCTGGAATGTGGATTGCTTATCTGGGTTTAGGAGGACAGAAGGCTGGGGGGCAAGAGGGGCTCCAGATGGTCTGGATAGGTCAGGAAAGGGCTGACTAGACCTGGGCTGCGATGGGGGAGGAATTTCCTTGCACCTCAAAGGGCCTGGTCTGCCTCTGACAAAGCCGTCTCCACCTCCTGCCAGGAATTCACGCCAGAGAAGGCCCAACTGGTTCTGGCCGGACACCGACACCCTCTGCCTGGCAGATCAAAGGATTTTTGTGTACAAATGCTAGGTCCCAGACCCCTGAATCAAAGAACTCACCTGGATCAAGAAGACTGCATAGGAGAAGCGCCGGAGAAACTGCTAAGAGAACGACCGGCTTTGCTGCGTGCTTTGCTGGGCTGACCTGCAGTGGCTGCTTCTGTCGTGGGCAGTAAAAGGCCTGGACTGGACTTTCTGCAACCGAATTGGTGAGATTCTCCAAGGGCTTGAGGTAGACTTGCCCCCTGTTCACGAAGTCTCTGGAACAGCAAAGACTTCAGGTTCTTCGACCCGCAGCACTGGAGACTGTGTGTTTTGTGCTGCAACCCGAAGAACACCACTCGACGACGTCGACGACGACCCTGCCTAACCCGTGCCCTGAAGGCACCGCAGAGGGCACTGCCGCAACGCGACCCTGGTCTCACCGAGGACACCTGCTGACGCCATCATCGAGCCGCTGCTCGCAACGCGACCTGTGGGCACCGCACTCCGCACCGCCTTGCTTCACGCCGAAGCTTTGGCACCGCAGAGGGCGCTGCCGCAACGCGACCCTGGTCTCACGAGGACGCCTGCTGACGCCATCATTGAGCCGCTACTCGCACCGCGACCTGTGGGCCCGCACTCTGCACCGCCTCACTACACGACGACGCCATAGCCTTCCTGACGACGCCACCTCCCGCAGAAATCGGCACCGCTGCTTGCACCGTGGTTCGGGGGCACCGCTTGTAAGTTACACGACGCACCACCCTCATCCCACACCGCAACCCTGGCCCACCGACGCCGGTGTCATCGACTTCAGTTCGTCAGCCGACGCCAGCGCTCCTGCAACGACAACGCCGCTGCTTGCACCGTGACCTGCTAGCACCGTGACGAGCACCGCCTCCATCTCACACTGTGACCCTGGTCTCACCGACGACGCCATCTGACGCCGCCACCAAGCCGCTGCTCGCACCGTGACCTGGGGGCCCCGCACACCGCAATGCTGCACTTCGCACCGCAGCACCCGACAACTGTTGGCGCCAGCGCTCCTGATCCCATCAGAGAGGAGCTCGACCTGCAACGTGAGTGACTTCAAGGGCCCCATCGCCCTGCATCTCTGAAAGGTACTGTTTGCGGGTCTTCCCGACACTGTAGCTGGCCGCATCCCCGCGGTCAGCCAGAACTGTTTTCGGATTTGTGTGCCCACGACGCCATGGAAGCCCGGACGGAGCTATCCACGCAAGGAACTCTTTTTAATCAACATAGTGAACTGTGAACATTTAAGTATTGTGGAGTTTTTATTGTTTTTGGTCTTATTTTAATTATATAAAAATATTGGATATTATTCTAAACTGGTGTGGTGTCCTTTTGTAGTGCGTACGCTGTATTACTGTTGGTTATGTGCAAATGCTTTACACACTGCCTCTAAAGATAAGCCTGGCTGCTCGTGCCAAGCTACCAAGGGGGTGAGCAGGGTTTATTTTAGACGTGTAACTCCCTTATCCTGACTACAGTGGTGGTTTCTGCCCCGCTTTGGCACAAGTCTCAGCTAGCCAGAAATCCGTTCTTTAAACAACCTTGCTTTTTATGGGGGTCTTTCACTTATTTTTCTCGGTATATTTATGGTTGTGAAAGAAATGAAACTCTTAAATTGTGTAATGCAAGTTTTCAAAGAATATTGTTATGTTCTGAGGAAGGCAATCAACATTTAGCTGTCAACATAATACCCACAGAGGGACTTTGTGATTTCATAGAACCACAGAACTAATGCTTCATGGTCATAAACTTCATAGTCTAAATGTAGTCACAGATAAATAGGTTGTTTCTGACCTGGGGCTCTTATGCTGTTGGTTATTACGGGATGTATTTCACATTTACAAATTAGGCAATTAAATCTACACGTGTTTTGGGAAATAATTTTTGGTTTAAATGAAAATGTATTTATTTCTTTAAATACGCTTATTTAAATACCTTTCTGATTTCTAGTTTTGTGTTGATCAATGGTACAAAACATTTTGTACTTTGCTGAAATTCTTTACTATGAAGAAACTTCGCACTATGATGGAGACACTGCCCAATAGTTACGACCTGGTAACTACAACCTCTCAATTCCAGTCACCCATGCACCTTTCACATCTTTAGTGCTCTTCTTCCACTGTAAAAGCATTAACTTTACTCCCTCATTACCTCCTAGGTATTACAAAACCCTGCAGTACCAGCCCCACTATAAAAATCCATGCATCTCCTCTCCTGCATAACAGTTCGCATTTACCAGCCTTAAGCGCCTCTTATGGGTACTGACTTAGCGGCTCTTAACCTTTTGACCCTCAGTTAATCATTATTGGAATCCGGGGACTCCCATTGAGACATACTAGAAGCTGGACACGCCCGCCTAAAGCAATTTCTAAGATTTGAACTTCTAAACAATACAAAAAATACAAAAACAAGTATAACCAAACAAATGCTCAAATATTAAAATCTTATGTCATTCTCAATTAAATATAGAAACAGTTTTCAAAGTTTCAATTTTGCTTCTTTATTTGTATATACTGTATTCATTTTTTAATTTTAATATTATTGTTAACACAGTGGCGGACACCTTGAACAGGCCTCGTGGACCCCCAGAGGTCCTCTGACCACAAGATAAGAACCACTGCCCAAGGTCACCAATCCAATCACATTCATGCATTATAAATACGGACAGCCAGGCCTTCCCAGGCAGATCAGCTTCCTCTGGTAAAGGAGGGCTCTAGTTAAGCCACCCTCGCTACACCAAACCACAACAATGCACCTGCACATTAACCAATAGAACAGGAGTCAGGGATACTTCACACCCTAATCCTCCCAATTCAGTTAAGGGCATTTAATGAAGGACACCACAAATCGCTTCTACCTGCTACGGGGGTATTACAACAGGAACATATAAAGATTTGACTTTGTAATGAAATGCCAGAAAAAGGAGCTACTAACACAAAATATCAGATAAATAAACTTACCCTTGGCTGTAGGGCGAACCAGTTCATTTGCTTGTTTTTCCAGTCCCATGTTGCCAGATCAATTTCCACCTCACCCAAGAAACTATTTGTCCCAAACCGGTCATTGTGCCACACAGAAAGATTCAATTTCTGGGTAAACAGAGTTCCCTTATTAATCCTGTACTGTAAAAAAGTGAAAAACCTGTGATAAACATCTTCCAGTGGAAAAAAACATAATTTAAGTAAATGGAGGCTTCATTGATATGCTCAGAATCCACACAAAGAACTGGTGCTCACAAAAAAAGCATTCGAAGCAAGAATAGTTAAACAAAACAACAGCAGAGACAGGAAAGCGGAAGAGGAAAAAACACACAGTTTTTGATAATCTGAGGTTGAGAGAACTCAAGTGTTACGAGAGTGTAGTAGCCTGCATTTGTAATGTAATGTATTTTACACCACCTGCTCAGCCAGTGCCTGTGCTCAATAGAATGTTGGACTCATGATGTGACTCGGAATGTTGGGACACAGAGTGGTGAAGTGACAGTTGAGCATGGGCTGAGCAGCAGACAGGCTGCTCCTGGTGGGTCTCCCCTTCAGAACGTAACTACCTGTTGTCTGGAACTATTCAACATGTTACCTGCTTGAATAAATAATCTTTAATTACATCCTACCTGCGTGGACCTCCTTACTACAGAGAGACTGGACATCTATTTCTCAAAGCACAACATCCAATTCCCTCTTCCTCAGATGAGCCGGAGTTACAGTCACATTTCGTCAGCATACTGCTGGATGCAGATGCTGCTACAACCCAAAAAACCTCATAGCTTGTCCAAAGAGCGGAGGGGAAAAGAGTAGTGCACTTCAGATACTCTACATTATGTGGAGGCCTTGGAAGCTTGCAATACAGTATTGGTCTGACAACACACTTGGTTGTCACATTCCTTCAGTTGTTCCATATCCTCATACTTCAACTGACACAAGCTGACCAGACCTGGCCAAAGCGCACCCCGTACGGCATCGTCCTGTAGTCCTATGGAGAAGTGGCTACCAGATGCTCACCGGCTTCTTTAGTCGCTTTACACTAGTGATGTGAAATCCAGTTGTGGCTGAGAACAAGATTTTTAGTGGAAATGTACACCTGAAGAAAGATCTGTTGTGACTTAGCTCAAACCACACAGAAAGTGAAAAAAGAGGCCCACAGTGGTCATAAAAAAATAGTAGACCATCATGGCAAATTGCATGCATCAAAAGCAGAAGTGATCAAGATCAATCACTTCAAGTCTCCAATGTGGTCCATCCTTGGATTCTAATACATCATAGAGAAGCCCATTTCATGCTCAAGCTACCAGTGGGAATGTTTTCCAGTATCATAGCTTCTAAGGTTTCATATTGAATAGTGTACACCGGTGGTATTTGTTTTAGGTAAAGGCGCCACAGAGAAAGTTCACATATATAGTTGTCCAGAACTAAGTAATCGACGGTGCTAAAAGGTGAGAAGAACCACCCTACTTCCCAGAATCATGGGCCTTGACCCTGTTCAATAGAAAACAATCCTTAGCACACGTAATAATTATTTATAATTATTATTATGTTTCGTCGCTACTAGGGAATGTTGTCCCGCGACTTTTTCAAGGCTATTTCCTGCTTGAGTGCGCACTCGGCAATAATTATGGACAGGCGTCACGTTTGGACTACCTTACCAGTCGAATAATCATTGAAAGGTAAACTGAATATACAAGGACAGGATTAAAGATTCTTGTTGTTACGTGTGACGCCGCCACACCAGAAACCATTGGCGGTTTGGAATTATCACCGCCTATTAAATGCTACAATCAAGCAGGAAATAGCCTTGAAAAAGTCGCAGGACAACATTCCCTAGTAGCGACGAAACACGTGTTGGCTTGTGGCTGTTATGAATAACTGAGAAGACTTGCAAATAATAAAAGAACAACCAAGAAGAAGAAAGACAAATTCATTCTTATGTACATTTGATTGAAGCTTATGTGGAAACACGCTATACGTATTGGCATTTATAATTATTACGTGTGCTAAGGATTGTTTTCCAAGGTTTCATATTGCTATGTGTGACATTTTCATAATTTCAGTGTAATTATGAGTGACATTTCAACGACTATGAGTGACACTTTCTCGCAAGCAAAATCAAGCAATGAAGACAAGGGAAGGAAACTGTTACTTACCCAGTAAGCATCTGTTCTCAGCATGTAGAGCTGTATATTCACATGCTTTGCATACTCCTGCCATCCAGTGTTGGGTCCGGATGTTTGCACTGTGTTTTTCTTCAAAGAAGACTTTTCCAGTCACGATGTAGGTGACTCCTCCTTTCGGTTTGATTGTTTCCCCGCAGAGGGTGAGAATGGAGTTAGTAGAGTAGAATAGAGATGTCCATGCGTATGTATATAAAGTAAAAGAGAATGCAAAAGGTGTAGGAACCGGGGGAGGCGGGTGGGCGCATGTGAATCTACAGCTCTACATGCCAAGAACAGATGCTTACTGGGTAAGTAACATTTTCTATTCGAGGCATATGAGCTGTAGATCACATGCTTTGCATAGACTGTACAGCAGTATTCTCTCAAAGCGGTGGCTAACCTGTAGCTGTTGCAGTTGTCTGAAAGAGTGTTCCAAGTATTGCCTGGCCTACATTAGCTTGTTGTCTCACTAACACATCTACACAATAGTGCTTGGTGAATGTGTGTTGTGTAGACCATGTTGCAGCTTTACAAATGTTAGCTATGGGGATGTTTCCTAAGAAAGCCATAGTAGCCCCTAGTTTGCGGGTGGAATGTGCTCTAGGGGTATTAGTAAAGTCCTCTTTGCTTTTTGATAGCATGTTTGAATACATTTATCTATCCACTGAACAATACCTGATTTAGAAATAGTATTGCCTTTGTGTGGTGGAGCAAAAGCCACAAATAGCAGTTTTGTTTTACAAAATGGTTTTGTTCTTTCTATCTCATACAATAATGCTTGTTTAACATCTAATGTGTGTAGAGCTCGTTCTGCCACTGAATCTGGTTGAGGAAAGAACACAGTCAACTCAGATTGATTGATGTGAAAGGCAGATACCACTTTGGGTAGGAACTTGAGGTTAGTGCGAAGGACCACTTTGTTTTGGTGGACTTGACAAAATGGTTCCTCTATGGTTAATATAAACACAATGAACTTCTCGGGTCTAAAACAGCTTGAAGCAGAGGCACAAAGAAAGAGATGAAAAGTGAATCTGTGTCTCATTAACAAAAACCTAATAGGGGAAGCAATCCCTTTTTAGGACGAATGCCCTCACTCACCAAAGGTGACATGCTTCATCATTTGGGCTGTCTCCTCTCAGTGGGAAAACCTAATCCCACTGAGGGCTACAACCACCTCACTGAGAGGTGGGAGTTCAGGGATGTTTTTTGTTGTACCTGAAGTCTGGATGCTAAAATCCCAAAAGACGAGCAGTGTAGTGATGTGAGGGTGCAGCGCAAAAAGTGAGTGAAAAAAGTGTGTGAAACTAAAACTACCTAGTGCAGATGAAAAGGAATTTTATTGGCTCATCTGTACTGGTAGGAGTAAAAACCAGAGCAAAGCAGAATCTATTGGAAGCTGCTAGATTGAGAAAAGGTCGACATGTTTCAGCCATCAACCATCTTACAAATATGTCTTGCTTTCTTCAGGACCAAAAAAAACAAAGCTGCTGCTGTGAAGTGCAAAAAATATAATAATAATGATTCTTAATACAAAACCAGTAATCCAAGTGCGGATTCAGTATCACTGGAATATGTCTAAAGAAAAAGAGACACAGAAAAACACAATCATTCTAATTTCTAGGATTTAGCCAAATAATTATCCTCAGAACACCATTCGTAGGTCGCGTAAACGAGCTGCCAATAATAACAGAGAAGCTTTAATTGACGTGGCTGGTCCTAAAGAACCACTCAACAGATTGACCTGTGTCAATACTTTCTGCACTCACTCAAATGAAATCAAGAGGAGTATTTTGAAACACTGGAAGATTCTTAACATCGGCACTGAGCCTTTAGCCCCTCCTCTTTTTGCTTTTAAAAGGAGTGCCAATATTAAAGATTGCATTGTTCACACCAGGCCCAGAATTAAGCAGAGAAGTACTGAACAACTATCACTATGGGGATTACCGCCAGTGGTAGGGCACTATCCTTGTGGCTCCTGTGCAGCCTGTCCACAGACGACGCACATGACAGAGGTAGACATTGGCACCACCAAACCTTGGTCGCTCAACAAGCACACAAACAGCAACAGTGAGAAAGTTACTTACTTGATCACGTGCCCTTGTTCCTTGCGTTATGTGGGTATGACCACACGCAAGGTAAAGACAAGAATATTGGAACATAAAAGTACCATTCGGTGCAAGAGAAGATCAACAAAAATTACTAATCACTTTTTAGATTCCAATCATCAAGCAGACGACCTCAAATGGACCTTTCTTGAGCAACCTGTAATACCCCAACACATCACTGACATCTCTAAATGTTTATTTAGAAGAGAGTAACATTGGGTTTTTCGTATCAAAAGTGATACGTTAGGACTCAACGAAGACATCCCTTGGTTGTCTCTCTATGACTGTATCACATCTACTCCCTGTCATAAACATCCTGTTATTAATAGAGCATCCGCTTTCCTGAAAATAGAATTGGGGTGCTTTCATTTTTTACATCATGATGGGGGGTATTTGAGTGAAAATGGGCTATAAGTCCCTGCATGTTAGCTGAGGAGTGCTTACAGCGACAGGGGCACATTCTGACTTACCAACTTTTTTGCATGTAGTCACCACCTATATCATGTTCTCCACCATAGCTCTTGACATTTTTGATCTTGATGCTTGGTTTGGCGCTATTCATAAGGTGTAGATACATGTTCACAATTGTGATTGTGAATATATTCACTGTTTACGTCTTGATAAAGTTGGGTTGAAAAGACAGCATTATGTTCGAGCATGAACACTGATCATCTGCGCATGCGCGGGTAGAACTCTGATCTTTTGCGCATGCTCAGTAGCCCAACAGGCATCTCAGTGGGACACCTATGGAGGTCCTTGCCCGGTCGGCGCAGGCAATCCCCGCTGCTATTTAAAACAATCAGTCGCCTACGTCGGTAACTCCGGTTGCAATTCTGTACTACAACGGAGTACCGACGGAGAGGTTAGTTGGGTGGGCCGTTAGAAGAGGCTGGCAATACTTTTTGTCCATTGGACAGTTGACTCTGCCTTGCTTGCCACGTTTAGTTTGCACTGCTAATCTTTCTTTGTTAGTTAAGGGCAGTTAGAGCGAACCAACGCTGCTTCATTTTGGTATATCCAAATCCTCTTTAGCACCGCTGGCATTATCATAATATAGGTCTTTTTCACAAGAGCGTGAGTTTGCAGTTGCATACACATATTGTTGGGGAGGGGCATGTTCCTTTTAGCCCTAGATTTCAATACTAGTTACCATAGGTGTGGCGTAATGCGAATAATTGACATAGTACTGGGCTCAAATGCTGAGTAGTTAGTCGTACACACAAGTAGTTGGAGAGAGGCATGATTCACTTAGCCCTTTTGTGAATACGTGTCATCACAGGCGTTCTATAATGAGCATGCTTTACACTGCTGTGGGCTTAATTAATTGAGCAGCTTGTGTGCGTTGCTCTTGGAGGATTGTTTGGCAGAATATTGTTCCCTGTACATCAATTATTTGTGGCACAAGATGTATTAGTATTATCGGGGACTACGTATATTTCTCTTTCAAATTACCTTTGGTATCTCCATCGTAACCAGGGGTGACTATTGAGAGAGCTTGGTGGTTGTGATTCATCCATACCTCCGACCATCTATATATGAAGACGTGTGTGAATGTCAGTACGTTTCTTGCTAATGGTATCGCATTGCTGTTAGTAAGGCATCTTGGACTTAGGCTCATATACTTCAGAGACCTTTATCTATATGGTTACCGCTTGGGCACACCTTTTTCATGACTGTTTAGACCATTCGTTTATTCACAGTGCCATTTTCCATTATTTGTATATTTTTGTATCGGTCCATGCTCGTTGGTGGTCCTTGACACCACTTCCACATCCTTACACATAGCAAAACGGACTCATCAATTGTTGAATGTTTGCTTGTTTTTTCAGAGCGGGGCTCCCTTCCCTGAGTTGTAACCAGGTTGAGGTGGGCTCACTTGTCCTTCAAATTGGGTGAGTGAATACATTTTGGAGTACCCTAATGGACTTAAACATTTTGTGTTTGAGGCATTTAAAAGAGAATTATCCTAACACAGTATAGTAATTATTTGGCTACATCCTAGAAATTAGAATGATTGTGTTTTTCTGTGTCTCTTTTTCTTTAGACAAGTTCCAGTGATACTGAATCCGCACTTGGATTACTGGTTTTGGATTAAGAATCATTATTATATTTTTTGCACTTCACAGCAGCAGCTTTGTTTTTTTGGTCCTGAAGAAAGCCAGACATACTTGTAAGATGGTTGATGGCTGAAACATGTTGACCTTTTCTCAATCTAGCAGCTTCCAATAGATTCTGCTTTGCACTGCTTTTTACTCCTGCCAGTACAGATGAGCCAATAAAATTCCTTTTCATCTGCACTAGGTAGTTTTAGTTTCACACACTTTTTTCATTTACTTTTTGCGCTGCACCCTCACATCACTACACTGCTCGTCTTTGGGATGTTAGCATCCAGACTTCAGGTACAACTAAAAACATCCCTGAGCTCCCACCTCTCAGTGAGGTGGTTGTAGCCCTCAGTGGGACTAGGTTTTCCCACTGGGAGGAAAAAGCCCAAATGATGAAGCATGTCACCTTTGGTGAGTGAGGGAATTCGTCCTAAAAAGGGATTGCTTCCCCTATTAGGTTTTTGTTAATGAGACACAGATTCACTTTTCATCTCTTTCTTTGTGTCACTGCTTCAAGCTGTTTTAGACCCGAGAAGTTCGCTGTGTTTATAGTGTATGCTCATTGGGGAATTACGTCTTCCAGGTCTTTAAATATTCATTCCCTTGGACCCCCCTTCAAAGTCCTTTTGTATGTTACAAATCCTCTATGGTTAATGCCTGAAGCCCACCCACTCTCCTCAGTGATGTAATAGCAATGAGGAAAGCAACTTTCCAAGTGAGAAATTGCAGTTCACATGTGTGCAATGGCTGGAAGGGTGGACCCATTAGTCTGGTAAGACAATGTTAAGATTCCACACTGGAGCAGGTGGAAGTCTTGGTGGAATAACTTTTGAGTCCTTCCATAAAAGCCTTTTATAACAGGTTCTCTGAAAAGGGACAGATGCTGTCTGTTTTGAAGGTATGCAGCTATTGCAGCGAGATGTAAGTGTATGGATGTGCAAGCTAATCCTGACTGCTGTAAGTGTAGTAAGTAACAAATGATATTTTGAATGGAAGCAACTAGCGGATTAATATGGTTGTTATTACAATATATAGCAAACTGCTTCCAGCTGCGTAGCAAGCCCTTGTAGTAGGCCTTCTGGCCTCTTTAATGATATTCATATAGTATGGTGGAAGGTTCAGTTAGCCAAGCTATGATGCCAGATCGCTAGGTTGAAATCTTTGGGATCTGGGTGTCTTATTTCTCCATGGCTCTTTATGAGGAGACTGGGTGTGAGATGTAGTTTTTGATGAGCAACTACTGAGAGCTCCAGCAGGGTAGAGAACGGAGGTTGACGGGCCCATGTGGGAGCTACTAGGATCAGTGTGCGCGATGTTTGTCTGAGCTTCCGAACCACTAGTGGAATGAGTGGGAGAGGCGGAAAAGCATAGGCAAATATACCTGACCAGTTCATCCATAGTTGTTGGAGCCGGCCTCGTGGCGTGGTCCTGTTCCCCCTCGCTAAGCCGCACGAGGTCCCATGCACCTCGGGGCTCCTCCATTTTGGATTATACGTCACTCCACGTGACCACCTCAGTGACCCCGCTCCACCCGGCCTCGGTCCCAGCGAGGCCCGACATCGAGGCGCCAACCCCTGGCCCGGGGGATACCACGTGAACCCTTCCCACTCCCGGCGGAGGGCAGTATCGATGGGACCCCCAACCGTCCTTCCACACCTAGGTGCGATCGCCCCACAGCTCTCGGGGGCCTGGCGCCTCTCCTGCTGGGCGTCTGGCCGCTCCCTACCCGGCCTCTCTGCCCCCCCCCGGGCGCAAGGGTCCGGACATCAAAGGGCTCCAGTCCTATATCTGGGGCGACCCGGCAACAAGACAACAGTTGTATCCCGGAGTCAAGAGACCTGCTGATCGGATCGCGGCTGACCCTACGGAGAAAGACTCATCCTGAAACTACACCCTGAGCCCGGCTGACGATGTCGCGGCTCCACCGTGCTTAAAGACCTTCACGAACCTTTGGGGCCCTGCTGACGCTGTCGCGGCCCGACCTTGTTGAACTTTCCATCAGAGCCCAGCTGACCTCGTCGCGGCTCGACCGAAGCGGACCTACCACCGGAGCCCTGCTGACTGTGTCGCGGCTCGACCCAAGCGGAACTACCACCCGAGCCCTGCAGACGCCGTCGCGGCTCTCCACGTCCGAGCTACTTTGAGGCCAGCACGCAAGGTCTGGCGCAGAGCCTCCCCGTACCTGGCTGGTACTGAGTCTGACCCGCTACCCTATCCCCCTAAAGACATTGAGACTCTTTTTGGATCACTCGATCCCCCTGTAAATATTGAATGTGCTACCTTTGATAAAGAACCAAGATAAGCAACTGATACAGAGTCCTGTGTGGTGTTACTGGCCTAGTACGATCTCAGGGGAAGGACCTCTCCTAGGAGGCTTCTCAGCGGCGATCGGCTATAACTTTGCGGTAGGAAGGTGCCCCGGAGTAGTCCCCCCGACTCCCCGGTGGTCCTCCCTCCCAACAATAGTGCATTGCCTTTGGACAATGGGTGTGGATACCTGGAAGCGAAGTTTGGCATTTTTGCGTATTGGTGTGTTGCGAACAGATCAATTTGTGGAAAACCCCACTTTTGAAAGAATGGGAGGAGAACTTGAGGGTGAAGTTCCCACTCGTGAATCTGTTGTCTCTGCCTGCTGAGAAGATCTGCGATCTGATGGTTTACTCCCGGAGGGGTTCTGCCAGGAGATACATTTTGTGATGTATGGCCCACTTACAGATGGTTTGTGCACGTGTTGACAGCTGGAGAGAGCGGGCCCCCCCTTGTTTCTGTATGTAATACATGGCTGTCATGTTGTCCGTGCATATCAAGACAGTTATGCCTGCAAGGTGAGTCTGGAAGGCTTTGAGTGCTAGAAATACAGCTAGCAGCACTAAATGATTTATATCACTTAGTTTTGCTTTTTTCTCCACAGACCTTGAATTGTGTGA
This sequence comes from Triturus cristatus, assembly GCF_964204655.1. Classification (NCBI taxonomy): domain Eukaryota; kingdom Metazoa; phylum Chordata; class Amphibia; order Caudata; family Salamandridae; genus Triturus; species Triturus cristatus. The sequence goes on along the minus strand of NC_140591.1, from coordinate 1,422,462,030 downwards.
GTCTGGAGATGAACTCCCCAACCAGTGAGCGACGGGTCCGCTGTTAGTACTGTCTGTGGAACTGGGTCAATGAAGGGTCGCATTTGGATAGGTTTTGTGGATTCCACCACTGCAGAGAGCGATGAATGCGACCGTCTACCAACACTAGATCTGAAAATTGACCTTGAGACTGATTCCACTGACATGCTAAGCATTCCTGAAGGGAACGGATTTGAAGCCTTGCATGTGGAACTATCATGATGCAAGACGCCATCATTCCCAGTAGTTGCATATATACTCAAGCTGGTAATGATTGGTTGGACTGAAACTGTGAAATTAGAGCCTGAATATTGCAGATTCTGGTCGCATTGGGACAGGCTAGAGCTTTTTGAGTATTGAGAGTAGCTCCCAAGTATGTTTGCGTGTTGGAAGGTCGGAGATGGGACTTCAACACATTTACTGTGAACCCAAGATCGTGCAGTAACTGTACTGTCATTTGAGTGTGCTGGAGACACATTCGGTAAGAGCTGGCTTTGATGACCCATTCGTCCAAGTATGGGAAGACATGAATATGTTGTCTTTGCAGGTGAGCAGCGAATAATGCCAGGCATTTGGTGAATACCCTGGGAGCAGTGGTGACTCCGAATGGAAGCACTTTGAACTGGTAGTGTTGTCCTGCTATCACAGACCTGAGATATTTGCGATGAGCAGGATGTTTTGGAATATGGAAGTATGTTTCCTTTAAGTCTAGAGTAGACATAAAGTCGCCTTGCTGTAGGAGCGGGAGCACTTATTGAAGTGTCACCATGTGAAAGTGATATGAGTGAATATATTGATTTAACTCTGAGGTCCAGTATAGGCCTGAGAGAGCCGTCCTTTTTGGGTATTAGAAAGTATAGGGAGTACATGCCGGATCCTTGGTATTGTAAAGGTAAGGGCTCGATAGCTTCCTTTTGTAGAAGAGAGTGAACCTCCTGTTTGAGGAGGTGTAGATGTCCCGGTAACATTTTGTGTGAACGTGGAGGAATGTTTGGGGGATTGTTGGTAAACTCCATGCAATAACCAGACTGGATAAATTCTAGGACACATCTGTCTGAAGTTATTGTATGCCAGATGGTGAGGTATTGAGAGCGACGTCCCCCAACAGGTGTGGAATAAGCGGGGGAAGAGGAGGAAAGTCATTGTTTGTTTGTTGAGGGGGAGGTAAGGGGTGTGGAACAGTTACCTCTTTCCTTGCCATTATTGCCTCTAAATCCGCCTCGAAAGAAACCTCTTGAAAAGGGCGACTGACTGTTGACTCTATAAGATCCTGAGATGTTCTCTGTAGATAGGTTTTGGAGCCTACCAAGTAGGAGGAACAACGAAAAGAACCCAGATTGGTTGTGGACTGTAGGGCTCCCATAGATTTTTCAACGTCTGTGTCCTTCTTTATCTTTTCTAAGGAAGTGTCGACCAAAGGCTCTTTATCAAAAGGTGGATTTTAGATAGAAGCCTGGACTTCGGGTTTAAACCCTGAAATTCTAAGCTAGGTGTGCCTTCCTAACAAGACACTGGTGTTGACTGAACGAGCGGCAGTGTCAGCCGCATCCAAAGCGCATCTAATGGAAGTGTTTGAAATTAGTTTTCCTTCCTGTATTAGGTCGTGTGCTTTAGCCTTGTGTTCATCAGGTAGAAATTGGATCAATTGTTCCAATTCGTCATAGTGCCCTCTGTCGTATCTGGCTAAGAGAGACTGGGTATTGGCAATACGCCAGCGATTGGCTGCCTGTGCAGCCACTCTTTTCCCTGAGGGATCTATTAATTGAGATTCCTTGTCTGGAGGAGGGGTATCCCCCGAGGCTTGTGAGTTTTCCCGTTTACGGGCATTAGAAACTGCAAGGGAATCTAATGGTAATTGACCCTTGATATAAACTGGATCTGTTGGTGCAGATTTATATTTTTTAATCTACCCTTGGAGTAAGGATTCTTGTGCAAATAGGATCTTCAAAAATGTTGTCCGCTTGCTTAAGCATACCCTTAAGCATAGGCAGTGAATGAGTGGATCACTGGGAAGAACTTAATGTTTCAAAGAGAAGGTCCTCAAGTGACTCTTTATGAAGCTGGACTCCATGATCTTCAGCAGCCCTATTTATTAACTCTATGTACCCTACATTATCATCAGGTGGAGAGGGTTTTGTAGGGTATAAGTCTGGATCATTATCTGTGTCCCATGGATCAGGACTATTGTTGTCTACCGCATCCCCATCCCCGTCATTCTGGTTGTCAGGTGATTGTGGTGGTGGTGAGTTTGTGGGTGTTATTAACAAATTTGGGTTAGGTGGGGAAGAAGGGGATAGAGGAGGAGATGGGTTAGTATCAACATGTTTCCTCTTGAGAGGAACGTGGTAAGTGTCCTCCGTTTCTGGTTTGCGTTTTAATGGCAATTTTGCATGAATATGTCCAGTTCTGGGATTGATGACCAGTTCCTTTTGTTTTGGGTCTGGGTTTTAAGGCGTGGTATCGAAATGATGCTCCTTTGACGGATTCAGAGCGTTTTTTTGTTTCTGTGCCAATATTTTCAGAGCTGGTGTTTTCGCCGTGGAAGTGTTCGGATCCGAAGATGATTTTGGTTTCGGTAGTGGAGGGATCATTACCAAAATGTGCTTTGTCTCGGTCACAATGGTTTCGGTTCGGTGCCCGAAGGGGGCCGAGTCAATCCTGAGCCGGAAGGCTTTAATGTCTGTTTGGGTGCAGGGCCCGAAGGCGGGGCATTGGAAACCTGTTCTCAGTGCCAACCTTAGCCCTAAGGCAGAGGAAGGACCGGAGCCTTTTTCTTGGGCAGAGGTAGAGTTTGGGGCAGGGGTGTATTGGTACTCACGGTACGCTGACCCTGCGGAATGTCTTCGTACATGTACTCTTCATCGTGTCCTTGCACATCGTGGACATCCTGTTCGGAATCTTCTCCAAAGAGATCCGGAATGGAGCTGCTGTGTTGATATTGCATTTTGTGACGTCGAGCCCGACGGTCACGGAGTGTGTTCTTGGATTGGAAGGATCTGCATGCATCACAGTCTTGTTAGCCGTGCTCTGGGGAGAGGCACAAGTTGCACATTTTGTACGAGTCGGTGCGCGGGTACTTGCTGTGGCGCCAAGGACAGAATTTAAATGGAGTCCATTCAATCGACTGCGAGCTTGCCCAACGCGGCTAGGCCCACCGTCCTTCCACGAATTTTCAGATGGAGAGATTTTTTCTGACCGATACGATATGCGAAGAATGGGAAACGCGATCAAATAACAATACCGTTGAGGGTAAGTGGATTGCACACCGAAAGGAACCCGAGACATGGTGTTGAACTTGAACCGGAGCGCAGCAATATACGTCCAAACCCGATGGCGGAGAAAGCAATCTAACAATGGAGTCGATGCCCATGCGCACTATCACCGAAAGGAGGAGTCACCTACCTCATGACTGGAAAGACTTCTTGGAATAAAAACAAAGTGCAAACATCCAACACTACATGGCAGGAGTATCTACAGCTCACATGCCTCGAATACATAAATATCAGATTTTTCACCCATTTGAGCAACGAAAAATGCCAAGAATATCTTAAATCTGCTATAAAATTCCAGAAATAGAAGGGCACTAACAGGAGACAGACTGCGTGACTGTAGTGATCAGCAATAGATTGCTGGCAGGCACTGCCGCTGCTCAGAAGATGATCTCAGCCGCACCATGCGGATTGTGCAATATTGATTACTGAGTTTCCCAGGTGACTGGTGATGGCAGTTGGTCAGAGCAATTGCTGTTGGAGGAAGCAACAGGATGTTGTTTAACGGTGCCAGAGATTACTCTGCTGTGTCTCTCCCTGCCTAAAGAAACTGGATCTCACCAGCCAGTTCACTCATTTTTGTAGTTTCGATAAGTTTTTAGTTAGGGGCCGGGTGCTCTGGTTTCTGGCTGGCGTGGGCATTGCTGCGAAGATTTTAGTTTGCTTACGAGTGACATTTATAGGCTTCCAGTAGCACTTCACTGCCTTATCTTTGACACTTTGCAACAAACTGAGGAAAGCACTCTAAAGCTTTTTTCTTGCACGTTTCATTTTTTTATAACTTCTTGTAACCAGCCTCTCTCATAACCCATAGGCTGCAGTGCAAAGTGAGAACGCTTTTGATAATAGCGTTCACCAATATTCCTTTTGCTTTAAAGACCCAAAATGCGTTACCATTTTTGTTGGCTACAGAAGTAGTTACTAATTTAAACCAGTGCTACTCATTAAGACCAAGAATATAACTCAATTCCGATAATGTCATTAATTGTAAATATTGGGTCAAAGGGCCAAAAATATACCTCTAAACAAATACACAGTGCTGCACTTTGGAACATGATTACTTTTGACTGACCTCTTCATTATTGCGGTTCCAGGATGGCAGCTGTTCCCAGGGCTGCAGCAGGGATCTCTTGCTGCTCACGACGTATAACAGACAGCAGGCGAAGTTGAACTTTTAACAATAAGGAAATCTGTGAGCAGTAAGTACATGGGGCCTCTCGGCTCCTTAGGGTGCAAATGTACATAATTGAAAGGGCGGCCATCAGCGTCAGAGACAGTCATTATGTTGCCTGGGGGAGGGAGGCCAGGAGCATGAGAAACATGTTTAAGATATGCCCTCGTCGGGGGGCGTGGTCTCGCGCCGCGGGAAAATGGCGGCTTGCGTTTAAGCTCCGCTCAAACGCGGAGATTCTTCCGACGCTGCAGCCGGTTGTTTGCCCGTGTGAGGCACTTTGCTGATGGATTCCAGGCTCTAAAGGGGCGGTGCGGCGTATGAAGTCGTTCCGACCCCGGTTTCATCAATCCTGGACCTGGTCCCAGTGACGGGGTAATCTCCTCAGTGGAGTTTGGGCGGCGGCCGCCATTTTGTGCCAGCTGCTCATGTCTTGAGCCCTGCTCCTGAGGTAATCCGGCGTTTACAGTCATAAACGTGCGGCAACGTTTCTTTTTTCTTAATTTTACTGCTACAATCTTTCTTTTGACAATCTTTTTTTTTTTTTTTAAAGGAACTGTACTACTCCCAACAATGCCTTACCAAAGCGGATAAATAGGTTTCTCTTCTCCTCACTTTTTCCTAATGTTGCGGCATTTACTCTTTCACTTAACTATGGAGTTACTTCAGTGATGTGGTTTGCTGCCCTTCTTTTTCAATCTCTGGTTCTCGATTTATTTATTTTTTAACATGTGCTTGTTTTACCTTTTTTTTTGTTGATATATCTATGTCGCACTTCCTAGCCTCTTGGTGATTTGATATTTTTCCCAATATGTGACCTTGCTCTCCTCGCAAGTGTCTATCATATATCACCAGAGCGCTGACGGTTGGTGACGCTCTTCACTGCACATGCTAACTTTCTTTAATTTTTTGTCTGAAGTCCTGTTGAGGAGTGCCGTGTTTTCATAAGGCGTATGGGTAGGCGGAAGTCCTTATTGAGAATCACTTCTCGTCCGTCCTATCATTTCAAGATGGCTAATGAAGCTTCAATTGCGTCAAGTGCATTATCATCGGGTACCAAACCCAAGAGAGCCAAGAATGACCCTCCCTCACCTATACTATCCTCGCAAAATCCTGTTTTGGACACTATCTTAGATGAGGTGAGGGGTCTTAAATCTTTCATGGCCACAACTAATGAATAGCTCCAATTAATTGAGGATAGATGGATTACTATGGAAGCCAAGGTATTCGCTATGGAACAACGTATCAGTGATATTCAGGATGTTTCTACTAAAATCCCAATTTTGGAGCAGGAAATCCAGTGTCTTAAGCTTCATACTGAGGACCTTGAAAATCGCAATAGGCGTAACAACCTGCGCCTTTATGGTTTGCCGGAAAATCTGGAGGGCTCTGACTTGCTTCTCTTCCTGAAGAAATTCCTGACAGAGCTCTTGGGCCTTTCTCCCGACCCTGCCTTAAACATTCAACGTGCTCATAGACTTGGACGTTTTCAACCTAATGCTTCTAAACCTAGAGGCATCATCATGTTGTTTTTGGAATTTACTGATTTAATGAGAGTCCTTTCGGCAGCCAAAACAAAACGTCATCTTACTTGGTCGGGCCACAACATCTTTATATCTCAGGACTTATCTACTGCTACTAATGCAAGAAGAAAGGAATTTCTGGCTCTTCGTCCTCAAATGAGACAATTGAATATTCGCTATGGCATCCTCCATCCGTGTTTGTGTAAAATCACACATGAAGGCTCCACTCGGTCCTTTGATGACCCTCTTAAGCTGAAATCGTTTCTTCAAAATGTATCTTCTTCGTCTGCAACTGGTTCTTCCTCTCTTTCTTAATGTACTCGCCTTTGCTTGCTATCTCTGTTGATATGGCTGTATCTCAGTTTTCTATTTCTATTTATTTTCTCTGCCGTTCCGTCTCTTGTTGGTGCTGCTGCTCCCCATGCATCTGTTACTGCTGTTTTCTCTTAGATCTGGATATTTTTCCTTGATCTATCTTCTTTTTCTCTTTTTTCTATTTTCTCTCTCTTTTTTAGCTGTGATGTTTTTTCTTCTTTCATGTTTCTGCATTCATTTGACAATGTGCTATTTGTTGCATGTGTTCTGTGGATCGGTGTACTGTTTTATTATATATTTTTTCTATTTTGCTCATTCGTGGTGTTTCTCTTTTTTTAGCTTTTGCCCTGCAGTGTATCACCTCCTTACGTATTTTACCCCTCCGCTCCTCCATTATGTGTAATTTTGTCTCGTGGAATGTTCGTGGTCTTGGACACCCCGTTAAGACAGAAGGTACTTTCTCATTTATCCAAATTGAATTCTCAAATATCCTTCATTCAAGAAACACATAGTACTGAAGCGGAATCACTTAAGTTAAAAAGACAATGGGTGGGTCAAGTTGTGTATTCTCCTACTTCTAGTAAAAAAGGGGGTGTTGCTATATTCTTTCACAGGTCTTTGTCTGTACAAATTGTATCTACACAAAATGATGCGGATGGACGATGGGTAATGGCCAGAGTTGTTGTGCAGGGTAAGGATTTGGTCTTATTGAACATTTATGGTCCGGTCAAACCAGACCCCAAATTTTGGAATAACATCAAGGTTTTACTTTCTTCCCTTGATTGTCCTAATATTGTTATTGCTGGTTATTTTAACCAATGGATTGACCCTTTTTCTGATAGACAATCTAAATCTAAGTTTCATCCTGACAAATCCCACAAAGCCTTTCAATCGGCCATTGCCTCTCGTCCTTTATTTGATGTTTGGAAGACGTGTAACCCTGATTCTCTTGAGTTTACTTTTTTTTCCAATGTTCACCATACACGTTCCCGGATTGATTATATCCTAGTTAGTAAATCTTTACTCCCCTCTATTCAATCCTTGGAAATTGGGTCAATTTTTATTTCTGACCATGCACCAGTTTTTGCTGTTTTGGATCTCTCGTTAACCTCCCCAAAGTTCAGCCGCTGGAAGCTTAATAATGTTTTATTATCAGATTCTGCTTTCATTTCAGAAGCTACTTCCTTTATTAAAGAGTTTTTCATGTTCAATGTTCCCTCAGAAACCTCCCTTTCTAATAATTGGGATGCTTTTAAGGCTTCCTTTCGGGCGTTTGTTACTTCTTATGTTTCTAGGAAAAAGAAAATTGCTCGGAGCAAATATTCAGTTTTACTACAACAACTTAAATTGCTGGAACATAACTACTTCACTTCCAAATCATCTTCTACACTTAGTGAGTTAATTAATGCCAAGTCTGAACTTAATAAACTTGCGACTGTTGAAGCATGTAATATTCTCCTTAAAATCAAATCTAAATTTCATGGGGGCCAAAATAAAGCTGGTAAGATGTTAGCCAACTACTTAAAAATCAAATCTGAACGTAAAAGTATTGGTACTATCTTAAATGAATCCACTAAACGCTTTGTGTCTTCTGACGACGACATTGCTAATATTTTTAATGATTATTATGAAACCCTTTACTCGGATGACACGAATCCTTCTACTCAAAATTTTGACATTTTTTTTTCAGGTCTTCCCTCTCCTCCCTCCTTACCCAATGAATTTGATTCATTGGAAGGTGCGATCACTGCCCAAGAAATTATCGCTGCCATCAAATCTTTAAAAAAAATCGAAAGCTCCTGGACCAGATGGCTTTTCGGTTGAATTTTATTCTACCTTTGCATCTATTTTTGTCCCTAAACTTTTGACATTGTTTAATTCTTTTATTGCTGATGCTAAAGCCTCTGGTTCTTTTATGGATGCTTTAATAATCCTTATTCCTAAACCTGATAAAGATCATTCCTTGTGTAAAAATTATCGTCCTATTTCATTAATTAACTATGATTGTAAGATATTTGCGAAGATTCTTGCTATTCGCCTTGAGGGTCTTCTTCCTTTACTGGTTAAGACTGACCAGGTCGGATTTGTTAAGGGTCGATTAGCTGCAGATAATGCTCGAATGTTGGCAAATATTATCTCTCATGCAAAAAAATTCAAATCTCCTCTTGCAGCACTATCTTTAGATGCCGAAAAGGCTTTTGACCGTATTAATTGGCAATATATGTTTAGAACCCTCCAATGGTTTGGTTTTGGTCCGACTTTTATTTCCTATATTAAATTATTATATTCCTGTCCACGGGCCAGTATTTTTGTAAACAATCACTTTTCAAAAATGTTTTCTTTGTCTCGAGGTACACGTCAGGGTTGTCCTCTTTCCCCTTTATTATTTGTGCTTTGCCTTGAACCTTTCCTTGAGCGTATTCGTGTTAACACTCATATATCTGGCTTTACACATAACTCTTTAGTAACTAAATTATCAGCTTATGCCGATGATGTTTTGGTGTATATGTCTAATCCTCTTACTTCCCTTACCCCTTTCTTGGCTGAGGTTCGGTTATACTCCAGCATCTCTGGTTATAAGTTAAACCTCTCTAAGACAGAAGTTTTACCCCTGAACTCACTATGCTATCAATATATGTTTAATGATACTAATTTTACATGGTGCCCTACAAAAATTAAATACCTCGGTATTTGGTTCTCTGCTTCTCTCCCCACCACAATACGTTATACGTTTAATGCATTAATTTCTAAACTTCAATCTCTGCTTTCCACTTGGACCCCACTTTATCTCTCCTGGTGGGGTAGGTTAGATACTATCAAAATGATGATTGTACCCCATGTCCTTTATACATTATCTAGGTTGCCTATTCGCATTCCCACTACCTATTTTTCACAGGTTAATTCCATTTGTGTGAAATTTTTATGGAACAAAAAGCACCCACGTATTGCCCTTACAAAACTTAAGCGGCCTAAGTCTGAAGGTGGAGTGCGTTTTCCCGATTTTAAGGCCTACCATTCAGCCTTTCTCATTAAACAATCCTTTGCTTTATCCTTTGATTTCACTGACACTCCTATACCTAGATGGATTGTTTTTGAGCGTTCCTTTTTAAAGGATTTTTCTTTTCAGAATGTGATTTATATGTCTAATTGTACTTTCATCTCTAATAACCCTATATTAAAATATTCCCAAAATTTAATGTATAATACATTTGCTAATGGTCTAACTCCATTTCAATTCTTTTTATCCTCTACTATTTGGTATAATAAATTTCTTAAATACAAGGGCAAGTCATTCTACTACAAACATTGGAAGGAGAAGGGTATTATTTTTGTACATCAATTAATTCTCCAACACTCTGTTACTCCCTTCCTTGATTTGCAAACACGTTTTCATTTACCGGATACCTTTCTTAATGAATATCTTTTAATTTCAGCTGCGTTACAGTCTCAGTTAGCTCTTTTTGACCCTCCTGCTACCCTACCATCCCTTACTCCCCGACACCGTTATACAATCTATTTCCTGTGTATAAACCTAAAGCTGCTCTTGTTTATAAAATATTGTTGTTGCATTTAACCGAGAGATCCAAATCTCCTATTGAACTTGCTTGGGAAATAGATTTATCCCTTTCATGTTCTATATCTGTTTGGGATAAATTATGGTCTAAGTTATTTAAAATTTCTGCTGCTGCCCGTATAACTCAATCTTTGTATTTTATCTATAATAGAGCTGTTATTACTCCTGTTTGCATATCCAAGTTCTCCCCTTCCACATCTCCATTGTGTTGGTCCTGCTCTAAACATACTGGCACTTTGAGACATCTACTGTTTCATTGTTCTAATGTTTTACATTTTTTGAAATCTGTTTGGTTAATTTGCATGGGTATTTTTAACTGTAATTTGACTTTATCATTTCATAATGTTTTTTTAGGTTCCTCATCACCTGATTTGGAGAACTCCACTTCTATCTCTTTATTGTTCGATCTTTTTATTGCATTGGCGTTTAAAGTCATTCTATCTTCTTGGAAAGACAACTCCAAAATATCTATTTTAATGTGGTGGAATTTTATTTGCGATGAACATCGAATTGCCAATGTTTCTTCTTCTGTTCATTCTCAAAAAAAATTATCTGATCTTCTCTGGTTACCCTTTACATCTTATCTTTCTTCACATGCTTCTTTGCTTTAATTTTGTATCTTTATTTCCTTGGTTCCTATCCTTCTTTAGTTCTCTTTTCCTTTTTCTCTAGGTCTTTTTCTTTTTTTTCTCCTTTATTATTATTCGATAATTTATGGTATGTTGATATTAATTGATTTTTTATAATTTATGAACAAGATGTTTATTTTATGCTTGATTGTATTTTTCTGTTATTTTTTGTGTTTATTTCTCTTGAAAACTCAATAAAAATTCTTAAACTTAAAAAAAGATATGCCCTCGTCGTGACTTCTCTGTGACCGCCACAACAAAAACAAAATCATTTACACCCTGCACCGTGGAGTCCCCGCTTAGCTATCCAGGGGCTGCGAGGCATTACAGCTTTAACTTTTCTGAGCAGCCAAGAGCAGGCCCTGGTGCTGCCAGCTAGAACCCAGCTACCACTTTTAGTTGGGCCAGGGGCAGTGCTTTAAATGGGCCGGTACTCACCGGCACTTTTCCTGGAATAAGGAGAGTACCGGTACTCACGAGGGCCTTGCTTTGATGTAGGTGGCGCTCCGTTCATCAATCACCTCGTACCTCTTCAACACCTTCCACTCTTAATCACAGTGGAAGCCTAGGCTGGGCTCGTACAAGGGAACAGCTGCTCTTATCACCAGTGCACCGTGATCTGCATGTATTCTCTCGAGCCATCAGAGCAGAGGTGTGGCTGCAGGGAGGTTCGTTTATGCTTTGTTTCTACACAGCAGGGGCAGAAACGCGGCTATTAAACCTAATGGGCGAGGGTGTGAGAGGCATTGTTCGGGGTTACACAGTGCTGCAATTACGCTTCTGTAGCAGAAATCGCTCTATGTAAACTGCTGCCATTAGACATTTTAACACAAATTCGTTAGGACATCTATGACAAGACAAGATGTTGAGCACTATGTAAAAATCAAATACTTGATATTGTGCATTTACAAAACACATACAAGCATGTTTTCAAGTTACTGTTGCCTGTGGTGGGTATTTTCAATATGCCTGGACAGAACAAAAAGTTTGCGCTTATTTTCACTCTCTCCAACCATCGTTTCACAACTAAATTGCCTATTTGCATGTGTAAATATAATGGGATCTCGGTACCAAACTCGCTGATCCCTTTGAAAATGCGATATGCTCTTTGAACAGAGATGTTTGCAGCCAGAGCTAAACCATCTGAGCTTACATGCCACAAGGAAGTATAAGGCTGTATTTTAATCAAAAGCCAACATATGTAATGCATGACTAGGTAAGTGCATGTAACTCACACTCATGGTTGCAATTTATTGCACACTGTGATCGGACGGCAAAAGCAGGAAAACTGCAACGCTTCATCTATTTTGCACCCCCAGGTGGTCATTGGTACAAGTTATTTGAGTACAAGCACAGGAAACATATTTTATTTGTAATAAGTCTCATCTCCTGACTGGGACTTCATGTCAGTTGCCATTTGTAACGTGATGTGAATATCTGTTGCTTTTTAAAATATTTATTTCATTGACAGTTAAAAATGCAAGAATAAATTTGACATGTACTATATGAAGTATATGAGGCATATAATGTGTTAATATCTAAATTAACATACATGGGATTGCAATAAATACTGTAAAGTAATGTCAACACAATATTTTAAAGCAATTCAAATTATCCAAGAGATGTTTTTTCAACATGTGTGCAGTTAGAAACCTTTATTCATCTAAAATCACATGTGCAACCTGTTTATTCTGTCCACCACTCCTTTTCAATCACATAAAATGGAATGTTGAAACGTTGAGCCACCAGCAGCAACTTCACCAGTGTCTGTGTCAACATTTCTTTCCCAGTGGCAGCGAGAGAGAATATGCTGCTTACTGAAGTTACACAAAGTATGTCCCTTGGAAAGCAACTCGGGTTTCCATTTTAGACAGAAACACCCACTAGTGTATAGCATGCAACATGTAGATCAGAGATTTGTTTTTTATGTAGATAGCTCAGTTGGATACTGTTTTTAGGTCTCGCCTAGCATTGCAGCACGAATGCGCTGCCATCGCTTTGCGAGACATGCAGTATATACTGTAGTGTGGAAGTTTTGTGGAAGCTCCGCCCACTCTCTGCCCATTGGCTTTTGTCTTAAATGCTGCCTTCCAAATGGCTTGAGGCTGGTTAGTCCCTCCTGATTCATCATTTGTATCCTTCCACGGCTATTGGCCCCTTTACTCCTAACACTATTTTCTTCCCTGTCTCCCCACCCCACCACCCCCTCCTTCAGTCTGTGACTTCTCACCCTCCCCCACCCCCCACTCCCGTTTGTGTTTTCTTACCTGCAGGCACTTACGTTTTCATCTTTATTATTGCCACCTTGAAATATGCGAGTTCAAGATGCGTGCTGTACAAAAATTTCTCGTGTTTAATTAACTAGATTTTAATGTTACTCTAAATATAATAAGACTCTAGGCAACATTCGGGGTATGCATGGCAATTGACGCCTCTTAGTTCACAAATGGCATTGTTGTTGGGCGGGAGGAGCGGCAGTGTTTTAACTCATGCTTAAAACGAGCACTTTTACTAACTTCCTCTCAAATCAGTGCTATAATATTGTGTACTGAGGTGACACGCTAAAGAAATGCACTTTTTTGAATTCTGAAAAGACATTATCGCACATTTACATCATGTTTACTGTATGATTAACATGCCGATCATTTTCACGGCTCGCCGACTGGCTCGTATACGCTTGGCTCGTCTCTGGGTGGCTCTATCTGTTAATTAATATATTGGCTCGCGCACCTCTAACAAAGAGAGATGAATGGATACATGACAGTGAGCCCGGTAGATGGTAGCGAAATAGACTGGTGCAGACAAACAGACAATGTCAGCCTCCATTGCCTCAAGTCTGAATCATCACTTTCAATAACCTGGAAATCTGCCAGCAACTCCCGCATGCCCCAACCTCATCCTCCTCACCTATTCTTAGCAGAAGCGGCAGATTCTGAGCTGTGCCCTGCTGGTGCAGAGGAGCACGGCAGAGTCTGTAGAAGCGTTGGGATCCCTAGCCTCTCTGGGCCGGCACCTAAGCCTTCCGGGTGCCTTCACACCTAGGATAAATGAATACATTTTGGTCTGTGTTTTAGTCGCCCCCTCTGTGAGCACTGTCTGGTAGATGAAGCTCTGTGTTAATAAACACATTCAGAGAGGTGGCTGTGTACAAACAAACAACAGCCACAATACCGTACGTTTTGAACGTGTAGTTAAATACCTGCTCATCGAGTACCTCATTGGTTGATCATTCCATGGCACTAGCAAAATTACATTTGGACGCATTTGCTCAACTGTAAAACACTCCCTTCTATGGGTAATTTAACAACTCGGGGCTTTGGGGTTAGGTAACCTGTTTTGGATGTTGTGTAAAAGAGTAAATACAAAAATTAATGCAATGAAACTAAGCAACCAGTACTGTCTAAAACACTGTTAAAACTGACACACATTCTGGCATTTTATTTAGTTAATGTCAATTTTCTCATAGATGCGAGTAAAGTACTCTTAATATTTTAATGAAATCTTGTTGGAGAGACCACCCAGAGGGGCCCCCACACTGTACGAAGTAGCCGAGCGCTGCTGAGAAGCCTTCGGGGAGGTCCTTCTCCTATCACGTACTAGCACAGTAACACCACCACACCGGACTCAAGGAGGTTGTCTCAAGACGAGCAATTCTTTATCAACACTTAAAGGTTACGGGATCAATATTTACACGAAAGGGATCAAGGGATCCACAAAAAGTCTCAGTGTCTCTTTAGAAGGGAAGGGGTAGCGGGACAGTCTTTGGCAGGAGCTTGGTACGAGGGTACCTGGGGCCCAGTTCTTATCCTCAAGCTGGAGGACCTCCGGATCTCGGAGGGGTCGAGCCGCGACGGCGTCAGCAGGGCTCTGGCGTTCAGTTTGTGGAGAGCCGCGACCAGGTCAGCGGGGCTCTCAAGATGGTTTCTGCTCAGCTCGAGCCGCGACGTCGTCAGCAGGGCTCCGAGGGAGATTCCAGCGAGGGTGGGCCGCGACAGCGTCAGCAGGGCCCCGATGTTCCGGGGGGGCTTCAAGGTTTCAGCAAGAAGGAGCCGCGACGCAGTCTGCAGGGCTCGTGGAGGGTTCAAGCAAGAGTTCTTCTCCGTAGGGTCGGCCGCGATTCGATCAGCAGGGCTCTCGACTCCGGGATACAACTGCCGGCCTGTTGCGGGGTCACCCCAGATATAGGCCTGGAGCCCTTTGATGTCCGGACCCTTGAGCCCGGGGGGCGGAGAGGCCGGGTTGGGAGCGGCCAGACGCCCAGCAGGAGAGGCGCCCGGCCCAGGAGAGATGGAGGCCGATCGCACCTCGGTGTGTGGGGACGGTTGGGGGTCCCATCGATACCGCCCTCCGCCAGGGGCGATGAGGTGTTCACGTGATACCCCCTGGCCAGTTCTTGGTGCCTCAATGTCTGGGCCTTGCTGGGGCCGAGGCCGGGATGAGCGGGGTCATGTGGGCTGGTGTGCAGGGTCCAGTGGCAGGCAACAAAATGGTGGAGCCCCGAGGTGTATGTGACCTCGTGCGGCTCGAACGGGTAGCCCGTGGAGGCCAGGGCGGGGAACGGGCCCAACCCCAGGGAAGTCAGGACCACGCCACGAGGCCGGGTCCAACAAATCTGCACACTTAACTAATAGCACTGGGCGACCTTTGACAACTAGGCAATGAATACATTTTCATGTACCCCCGAAGCCCCCCTGCCCCCCGCACTCTTGGCAAACTTCATTGCCTCCCAGCGTTTGGGGGATAACCAAGACGCAGGAGAGTGAGTAAAATAGTCTAGAAAATGAAAGAGAAGCCTGGATTCGGATTCACATGCTCCGATCCCGATCGCGTTGGTTAGTCTGTAAGCACTACTTTTATTAATGAGTTTCGCATTAGTAAAGCACCACGGTGTGCATGTGTGGCGACACTTCACCCATGAGGTACGTGCCAAGCAATTGTTGACACAATCCACACTTTGCGTCTTTTTCAATATATTTATTACGATGTGCAGGACCTTTCCAAGGGATTTTGCACACTACATACATTCACTCCAAAAATAAAAGTAAACAACATTGCGATTTAAAATGTCAATAGCTCTAACTCACAAATGTGAGACCTATTTGCATTGCAAATGCTTGTTGTTGCATAGATCCTTGTCCTCCCTGTAGGTCGCAAGTTAAGATCCTGGGCATATATCTTAGTGAATTATGCCCCTGCACGAAGGACCTGCATGCAACAAAAAGGCATATATCTAGAACCTTACTGTTTTTTTTCTCAATCTTTTTTTTTTTTTTAATTTCAAATCTTTTTTATTGAGAAAGAAATAAAGAGATTACAAGGACATACAATAAATGACAATAAATGACAATAAATGAAATAAATGACATATGCAATCCCCGAGCCCCTGAGAACTGGCGAATCGATAGGGGAGTCGCCCCCAACACAGACATATATGGATTCATAGTCCTATATACATAGTAATAAGATCCGTACATCAGGACTATAATCAGTACTATAATTCTGACCTTACATCCGAATAACATGAACGAACTTGTAGTGAAACTGAAATTGAAAATACTGAAACTGGGACTAAATGAATTAAATGAATTAAATGAATTAAATAAAATGAAATGAAATAAATGAAATGAAATTAATAAAATGAGATTGAATTAGACCAAGATATGCCATGAACCCCATATCGGTCCCCAGACTCCGATTGCGCTATGGTGAGTGAGCGCCATATCAGCCGATGCCCTATATCTTATGTGGTTCCTTCAGAGTCCGCCACGCCCTGTATTCTATAGCCTAGTAGACATAATTCTGTCCCTTCCCCTCAGGGCGGGTCAAATGAGAACGAAGAACTGTCCAGGGATTTCCAGCGCCTCCTATTGGGAGCGCGCCACGGGGATGAGTGTAGCGCTGGATTATCAGCTCCTCTTAGGAACGAGAGCCATTCCTGCCAAACCCTGAATGAGACCTCAGAGGCGCTCTTCCATTTACATAGTACCACCTTGCAAGCTAGAGTAAGCAGAATATCTAACAACTGACGGTCATTGTCATTATGAAGCTCGTGATCCAGCACCCCCAACAGAACATAAACAAACTCCCTCTTAGATTTGATCTTAAAAATATGATCTATGCAGTCAAACACTTTCCCCCAAAACAGTCCTAGCGCAGAGCACCCAAAGAGCATATGAGCCAAGTCACCCACCGCTGAATTACAATTCCAACATAGGGGGCTATCCCTCAGATGCAGTCGATGGAGTTTTTCTGGCGTCCAGTATGTCCTGTTAAGGAGCATATATTTGGTTTGGGCCAGAATCGGGGAGATCTTATTCGTTAGGGCAGCAGCATGTATCAAGTCCCAGTCAAATACCAAACCAGTAGAGTTAGGCTCAGATTCCCACTTGGATTCATTTTTCTTGTATGCCTTCCTTGGGGCAGGGAGGAGTAATTTATAGATTTTAGAGACAAAGTGACCCGACCTCATGAGTCGTGGAACCTGGGTCTTAAGCCAAGGGTCGCTCGAGCTGAGGGAGCGAGTAGACAAAACGACCTTGAGTTTCAAAAAGTCATAAAAATCCATCGGCGACAGGTTGTGGCTGGCCTGAAGCGAGGAGAATGGTAATGGATGTCCTCCCTCAAATAAGTCCTTAACCAGGTTATTGCCTTTCCTAGACCAATCTCTCCACTGCAGAGGCTTCCCTTCCATTTTAAACGATGGATTATACCATAACGATACCATAGTAGACTTCCTCCATAACAAACCTGCTTTATGAGTCTGATCTAGTCTCAGAAGCGCTCTTCTAGTATTTAGTAGTATGTATTTGGAGTGGGGCAGATGGGATAGATCCATTGAAAGTAATGCTATTAGGGGGGCATTACCAACCAGAGATTTTTCAATCGCAATCCATAACGGGGTGTATTCCGCGTCCTCACTCAGCCACTGCGCCCCCTGCTTACATAGAAAGGCCGTCTGATAGTTCCTAAAGCTAGGAAGACCCAGGCCGCCTTTTCCTTTTGATAGCTGTAGCTTCTTCATAGATATCCTGGGTTTCTTCCCCTGCCACAGGAACCCACCAAATAGCCCATCCACCTTTGTCAAGAAGGCCTCCGAGAACGTCATCGGTAACATGCTCGCCAGATAATTTACCAATGGTGTCACCATCATTTTTAGGGTTTCCACCCTGCCCCACCATGACAGGAATTTCGGGGACCATCCCTCTAATAATTTAGATATTTTCTTCAGAATCAAGGTTTCGTTCACCCCCAAAGTTGTGACTAGGTCCTTATCAAATTCCAACCCCAAGTATTTAAAGCAGCCTGGCTGCCACGTCAAACCTGAGTCCCCCATAATCTCTTTATTACCCAAATTATTCAACAATTTAACCTCTGTTTTATCTTTATTCAGCTTGTATCCTGACACCCTGGAGAAATCGTCAATGGTAGAAAGGAGAGCCGGTATAGCTTCTTCCGCCCTTTCTGAGACTATTAAAACATCATCCGCATATGCAGTCAACTTTATTATACAGTCTTCAAATGGGATACCAGCAATACCCTCGTTATTTCTCAATCGATAGAGAAAGGGTTCAATGGCCAATAAAAACAGTGAGGGTGAGAGAGGACAGCCCTGTCTGGTGCCTTGGTGTAAGTGAAACGAGGAGGAAAATGATCCGCCAGCCCTAACTCTCGCCGAGGGACAGGAGTATAGAGACATCACCATCTTTGTAAAAGTTTGACCCAGGTTGAACTTATTTAGGACTGCCTTCAAATAGTTCCAATCGACCCTATCGAATGCCTTCTCTGCATCAAGCGTGATTGCAACAGTGGGTGTAGATAACAGTCTTGCCCTTTCAAGTACATGCGCCAGTATTCTGGTATTATCGCTCGACAGTCTATGCTTTAAAAACCCCGCCTGTGAGGCATGTATCAATTTGGGCAGGACCTTTTGAAGCTGATTGGCCAAAATCATGGCTAGAAGTTTACAGTCGAGATTAATGAGGGAGATAGGCCTATAATTCTTTGGTAGCGCCGGGTCTTTCCCTTCTTTTGGTAGTACCGCAATGATGGCTTCCGACAACGTTCCCTTCACTTCCCCCACAGTACTGATTTCTTGGAATAGGTGTAAGAGTGGTCGTGATAATAGTGGGGAAAAGCTTTTGTAAAATCTAGCGGTGAACCCGTCCGGTCCGGGTGCCTTACCGCATTTTAACGATTTAATGACCATCTCTACTTCCTGGAGAGTGATGGGACCGTTAAGGCCATCACGATCTACAGTGGATAGGGAGGGAAGCTTGCAATCATCCAAGTAACCATCTATTTTGGAATCGACTACCTCCGTGTTCTTGGCATAAAGTTGCTCATAAAATTGTTTGAATACTTCCGCTATCTCAACCGGGTCAGAGTGTGCTGTTCCCCCCTGATCTTTGATGGAGATTATCGTATTTTTTTTGTACTTTAAATTTGAGGTATGCCGCGAGGCTTTTCCCTGCCTTGTTGGACGCACAGAGTTTGAATTGCTTCCTCTTAGTCAACCAAATCCCTGCTCTCTCACTGACTATTTTGTTATATTCATACTTCTTATTTGCTAGTTTATTCATTGTGTCCTCCTTCCTATCAGACAGGTGTTTCTTCTCCAGCGCGGCAATTTCTCTTTCTAAGGTCTCCAGAGCTTTATTGTGTTCCTTATTGATAACAGATTTTATTTTAATAACTACCCCTCTTATTGTACTCTTTAGCGCCTCCCAACGAATCAGATCAGTAGTATCCCCTCTACCATTATGTTCTAAATATTCACTAATCGCGGACTCTATCTCTACCTAATGTTGTTCTTTATCAAGGACCTCCTCATTAAACCTCCAGATTGACTGTCTAGTAGAAGACTTAACATTGGAAATGGACAAGAAAATACAGGAGTGATCGGATAAGACCCTTGGCTCTATAGATGTTCCTTCCATTCTGGGAATGCCATTCTTTGTTATAAATAGATAATCGATCCTGGAGAATGAATCATGTGGTGGAGAGTAAAAGGTATAGTCCCTCCCATCAGGGTTCTGTAACCTCCATGTATCTACCAGCTGGAATCGAGTGCACAGATTAGTAAAGGCCTTATGAGATTTATTGCTACGAAAGGAGCATCTGGAATCCCTGTCCAACACAGGATCAAATGGCAGGTTAAAGTCACCTGCCATAAGGTGTATGGCTGAATCCGGGATAGTCTCGAGTTGTTTAGCCAGATCAGACCAAAAGGTTAGATCGCAGGTATTAGGGGCATAAACATTTGTCACATAAAATTCAGTGTCGTCTTTAGTCAGCTTGGTCGTAACCCATCGCCCTTTTGAGTCCGAGTCAAAGGAGAGCAAATCTACGTTAGATTTTTTTGCAATCAATGTCAGGACCCCATTTTTCTTTCCTATCGCCTCCGACCCTGCGACCTCAACAAAGAATTTATTCCTGAGAGTATGAAATTGTGAGGACTCAAGTTTAGTTTCCTGCAACATCACAATATCACCCTTTTGCCTACGCAAATACTCCAGAATCTTCTGGCGCTTAACTGGCTGATTGAGACCCTTGACGTTGAGAGAGAGTATTTTCAAGTTATTCATTCTCGTCACGCCTATAGGAGTATCAATAGCGGATAATGACATAACTAATCAAAAGCCAACATGGTGGATTGTTAACAAACTACTCTTAACAGTGTTTACTCGGTCCTCCCTCACTCTCGCCAAAAACGCCCCAACTCTCACATCACTGGCATGAAGATAGAAGTACCATCGGCAAGGGCAATAACAGGAGAATGATACTAGACCTGGAATGCATTGCAACTGGACATAAACACTATCAGGATCGTGACAGCCACCCCAGCGTAGACGTTGGCAGTAGAAAGAGTCTGAGTCTGGAGTGCATTGGAATATGACAGAAACATAAGTAGGGTCGCGGCAATGTAATCGACATAGGCATTGGCAATAAAATGGACCTGGTATGCGCTGGAACATGACATAGGCAATAACATAAATAAAAATTAACACAGAAAACAAACACACACCCCCCCCCACTCTCCCTCTCCCATCCTCCCACCTCCCCCTCACCCTCCCGACCACCCTCCCCCACCCCGAGATAAACTAGTAGGCATGGTGACACGGAAAGACTAGTGTTCCTCCCATGGTCACAAATCGCATTCGTGTAGGCAATTCGGGAATTAACCCAACATCTAAACAGCTCAAACCTGAGCGCCCCTTAAGCAACCGAGCCTATCCAGGCAACAACTAACTTAGACAATTAAAGCTAACGCTAGATCACCTCCCATTGGAATTATTAGCATACATCAACATTATCAGTCTGAAATACCCACCCTCACTGACCCTAACCCATTCTAACAAAAAGGCACATCCGGGCAGATCAATGAGCAAATAGTAGATATGAACGATTCATGGCTAGTAACCAACACTCGAACAGAGCACAAGTCACCCAAGAGCACAGAAGAGAAGACTTGCTTCCCCCTCTATTCCATGGATAGAACCCACCATTGCAGCAGTACAGCAGTTCAACAAAACATCAGGACCCAGCAGTGCATGACCACAAATGACACAGCGGAATAATAATCTGCTATGGAACCAGAGAGTTCTGCCTAGATGATGAAGTAGAGGCCGCCGTTGACGTGTCCATATGTAGCTCATCGCCTCCCTCCAGATATTGCCTGAGCTTCACCGGATCCGTGAAAACCTGCGGAGAACCTTTGATAAAGACACGGAACTTTGCTGGACCCACAAAACCAAATTGGTGGCCCAGCGACTTCAACTGTGGTCGTAAAGCAAGAAAAGCCTTCCTCGTGTCGACAGTTTCTTTACTGTAGTCCTGTGATATGTACACTTTACTAGATTTCCAGAGCACATGGTTATTTTTGCGCACAAATGATAGTATTTGTTCCACATGTTGGTATCGCAATGGTTTGCATACAATAGGTCGCGGACCCTTCTGTCCCGGCAAGATCCTGCCCGGAACTCTATGAGCTCTATCAAATTCCAGTGGGTGATGAAAGTTAAGATTAGTAGCCTGCGAGAACCATGTCTCCAAAAATGAGACACAGGACCCGTACGTTTCTTCTGACCCCTCCGGAATCCCAAAAATGCGTAGGTTCCCCCTCCGATTTCTGTCTTCCAATTCCGACAGCTTCCTTGACATCTGCTCCGTGGAAATATGTAGGTGTTTCAAGGAGCTACACGTCTTGGTCTCCGAATCCTCGAGGCGGCTGATTCTCGATTCCGACTCCGTCAATCTGGCATTAGTGTCTCTGATGTCTTTGCGAATTGCTACGATTTCTTCTTTTGTAGACTTCGCAATCTCTCTCACCTCTTCTAATCTATTTAGTATTATGTCCATCGTGTCCGTCACATCCTTTTTACCCTTGACCGGTGAGATCGGATTAGGTGGCTCCGCTTTGAGTCTTTTCAGATTCTTTGTTTGTTTCTTTGTCCCCCCATCTTGTGAGCGCACGTAGAGGCTGCTAAGCTCAATTACAAATCCCAAAGACAATCACCTCGGTAAGGGTCCCTCAATGCGGTCTCTCTCCCCAAAAGCAGTGTGGGTAGGAATGCAAAATCTTAGAGCATATCTCAGCATACAACAGCATACAACAGCCTCCCGTTTGGGGCCAGCCAACGCACTGATGGAGCGGCAACCCGCAACAAATCCGAGTCAATCACGCTTCTGTTTAGCTGACTTCTTCCATGTGCTACTCAGGCATTAGCTACACAGTCGGTGCATATGCAATCAGGAAGCCCCCTGCATCCTCAGTACTCACAGCCTTCATTAGTACTTATCATGTTCATCGTGCTCCTTATGTCGACATTCGTCTTCCATGCTCATTTGTATCCGCTAAGCTCCTTATGTTCCATTCATGCTACACGCGTAGGTGAACTCCCAGCATCCTGCCGCTAAGACCGCGCGTCAAAGGAGCCCACTATCCACCACCGCTATCGCTATTCCGTGAGAGAGCAGACCTGCGCAGCTGACTGAATCATAATTGCACTCTTATGCGCCATGGGCAGCCTTACTTCGCCCATCTAGTTTGCATCTGTAGTCCACGTTGACCTCGTCCTCAACACAGTAATCCTCTCAGCCTCAAGAATGCGCAGGGGCTCCGGGGAACCCTGCCGCCGCCATTTTATGTCCTTCCGTGCATCAGTGAATCACAGCCACCCCAGCACATTGGTGGTGAAAGCTACATCTCCCAAGGTGCTCCCCGCTCGTATGCACCAACAGCGATCTCGCACTGACCTTTCCTCAGTTAATCCTCGGTAACGTCGATTCGCGCTCCGAAACCGGGACTCCAGGGATTCCCGTCGCCGCCATCTTGCGTGTCCGCGTTACCTCTCCTGTCGGGGAAGCGCCACCTCATTCAAACCTGTAAGGGTCCCCCTCACTCCTGTTGTAGCATGTAGACCTTACGACCCTCCACGGCAGACCTTCCAGTAGTGCAGCGATATCGGCAGCGTCAGCATCCGTCCGGTGGCCAGCAGGGTCCCACGACCTCGTGTCTCGCTCGGGAGCAGCCTCCAGGGGACTCGGCAAGAACTCACCGACAGGGCAGCCCAGGTGTCTCAAACTCGAACCAGAGTCAGGCATAGAACTCCGATCGCCAAATCAGTCATTTTCCGCTTGCATGGCTTGATTTTGACTCCTTAAACTGCTTCCGATTGCACGACCACGGGAGGAGCAGTGCGCTAAGCTGCCATCTTCCCCGGCATCCAAACCACGCCCCCCCTCAATCTTTATTTTTTAAGGTTGCTAAAAAAGGGTTACTTTGGGTAGTAATAAACAATTATTAGTAAGTGCTTTATAAATGGTTATTAATGTAAAATCTAATGGACAGATACATCCGATATTCTAACAATGCATGCAGATTTCTTGCATAAAAACCTAGAAAAGGTCAAAAACGTAGCCCCGCCCCTTGTCCCACCTTTAGCACCACCCTTATGCCCGCCCCAAGCTCCACCCTGTTGGAGCCGGCCTCGTGGCGTGGTCCTGTTCCCCCTCGCTAAGCCGCACGAGGTCCCATGCACCTCGGGGCTCCTCCATTTTGGATTACACGTGACTCTACGTAACCACCTACGTGACCCCGCTCCACCCGGCCTCAGTCCCAGCGAGGCCCGACATCGAGGCGCCAACCCCTGGCCCGGGGGATACCACGTGAACCCTTCCCACTCCCGGCGGAGGGCAGTATCGATGGGACCCCCAACCGTCTTTCCACACCTAGGTGCGATCGCCCCACAGCTCTCTGGGGCCTGGCGCCGCTCCTGCTGGGCGTCTGGCAGCCCCCGACCCGGCCTCTCCGCCCCCCCGGGCGCAAGGGTCCGGACATCAAAGGGCTTCAGACCTATATCTGGGGCGACCCTGCAACAGGTCAGCAGTTGTATCCCGGAGTCAAGAGCCCTGCTGATCGGTTCGCGGCTGACCCTACGGAGAAAGACTCATCCTGAAACCACACTCTGAGCCCTGCTGACGACGTCGCGGCTCCACCGTGCTTAAAGACCTTCACGAACCTTTGGGGCCCTGCTGACGCTGTCGCGGCCCGACCTTGTTGAACTTACCATTGTTGGACAGGCCACATGAAGGTCTTGCTCCCTCCCCGCATGACAGGGCCCAAGCCCCGGCCCTCCAAGTGTTACCCACAGAACCAACCCGCACCCCGTCTCCAGACGGAACTCCTGCCCCCGGACACCTCTGTAACATGGGGCCGAACCACTACCGGCTCCCGCGGCCGGACCGGCCGCCATCTTGGACACTACACCACGAGGCCGCGTGGCCTCAGCTCGACCCTAACCCTGGGCCTGGCCAGGCCCCGACATCCCGGCACCACCATCCACCCAGGAGGTGAACGGACCACTTGGCAGGTAGATGGGAGAAAGCAGTGTCGATGGCTCTCCCCCGCCAGGTGCCGATCGCCCTCCAGCTCCCCCGGGCGCTGGCTCCACCCCCCTGCTGGGTGTCTGGACTCCCTCATCCCGGACCTCCCGACCTCCAAGTGCGAGGGTCCGGACATCAAAGGGCGCCAGACCTATAACTAGGGCAGCTCCAGAGCAGGAAGGCAGTTGTATCCTGGAGTCGAGAGACACCGAGAAGAACTCATCCTTGACGGACTACCGGCGCTGCCGTAACCCTGCCTTGTGAACTATCGTCCTGCCTGCTGGCACTGCCGCGGCCTTCTACATCCTCCATCCTCGTCGGGACCTGCTGGCGCTGCCGCGGACCGTTGCAACTACCACCTTTGTCGGGACCTGCTGGCGCTGCCGCGGACCGTTGTAACCACCACCTTCATCGGGACCTGCTGCCGCGGACCGTGTAACAACCACCTTCATCGGGACCTGCTGGCGCTGCCGCGGACCGTGTAACGACCACCTTCACCGGGACCTGCTGGCGCTGCCGCGGCCCGTCCAGCTAGAACACCGAGCTCGAGGATTGTGAGCTATCCATCATCGTGTCTACCAGATTGGTAACCAGACTGTCCCGCTACCCCCTTTCCCAACCAAGAGACTAGAATCGAGGGGACCCCTGAGTCCAGACCTCCTTGTACCATTTTATCGTACCTAAGAGATCGCTTATAAAGAACGTTAAACCTTATCCTTGTGTGGTGTACATCTGTGGGGGGGAAGTTACTCGTCTGTACGATCGCTGGAGACGGCTCTCCCCGGAGACCTCTCCCCTTGTCCTCGGCCGACCCTCCCGGTCCGTCTAACAACCATCAGAGCCCAGCTGACCTCGTCGCGGCTCGACCGAAGCGGACCTACCACCGGAGCCCTGCTGACTGTGTCGCGGCTCGACCCAAGCGGAACTACCACCCGAGCCCTGCAGACACCGTCCCGGCTCTCCACGTCCGAGCTGCTTTGAGACCAGCACGCAAGGTCTGGCGCAGAGCCTCCCCGTACCTGGGTGGTACTGAGACTGTCCCGCTACCCTATCCCTCTAAAGACATTGAGACTCTTTTCTGGATCACTCGATCCCACTGTAAATATTGAATGTGCTACCATTGATAAAGAACCCAGATAAGCAACTGATACAGAGTCCTGTGTGGTGGTGTTACTGGGCCTAGTACGATCACAGGAGAAGGACCTCTCCTAGGAGGCTTCTCAGCAGCGCTCTGCTATAACTTTGCGGTAGGAAGGTGCCCCGGAGCAGTCCCCCCCCCCCCCCCCCCCCGACTGCCCGGATGTCCTCCCTCCAACACACCCCCAGTCTATCCCTCCTTTTGATGAGTACCTGCACTTATTTTTGTCCATTTAAAGCACTGGCCAGGGGAACCCTAGTGCGCCGGCCCGGATGAACAACAAAACACCGTTTCGGACTAAGTGATAGTTCCGACCGCTTACTGGAGACGCTCGAAGGTG
The DNA here is from genome assembly GCF_964204655.1 of Triturus cristatus. NCBI lineage: Eukaryota > Metazoa > Chordata > Amphibia > Caudata > Salamandridae > Triturus > Triturus cristatus. Next base: position 1,422,436,169 of record NC_140591.1, on the reverse strand, counting down.
CAGGGTCCACGTGGTTTCGGAGGCCGTGATCTCAATTATTTTATTCCGCTCTCATGGCCGACAGCGCACCACAAAAACGTTACATATTAATATAAACAAGTGCATGTGTGTGATGTCTGTGCGTGGCTAATCTGCGTGCCTGTGTGTCTTGCGTACAACCATTTTTATTACGACCGCCAACTTTGAACGACACAAAAGGGGCTAGACATCGAGAGCCAGCTGGGTGGTGGCTGGCCGCTGAATCCCGATTCGACCACACCAATGCCTGCTATCATGATTCAGATTGAGGCTCTCCGGCCTCACAGCTCAACTCAGCTACCTGCAGTCAGGCATGTGTTTAAGGCAGGGAACTACTCTGGCTGCTGCCAGGCAGTCCGTGGTTCAGTCAGCCGCTGGTGGGGGGGGTCGGGTTTTTGGGCGTCGCAAATTCACACATATACACTCTCTCACATATAAACACACTCTCACCCTCAAGCACACACACAACATACATTTAAAGGCAGTTTTTACTTACCTCAGATGCCATTGAAGGGCATATTACAGCTTCCTGTACTCCATTTTTATCACACTGTTAGTGAATAATATATTTTATTTATTCACTATTAGTGTAATAAAGAAAATAAAGAATGGAGCCCCAGATGCCCGTTTTCCTGGCACTGAATATGCTAACCCTGAGGCCAGGGGTTGCAAAGACTGTGCTAGGGGTAGCAAGGGGCAAGCCAGGGGTCGCTGCTGCGACCCCAGCCGACCCCTAAATCATGTCTATATCTGTATGTGCTAAGAGTCATTTTGAATGTATTGCTTTCTTCCCCACAGACTTTCCTCATGTTGAACAATGATTGGCTTTTCGCCCTAAATGTAGCGTCCTTTTCAGGCATGAAACCGCTGACCTAGGGCCAGAGGTGTTACGCTGCAGCCCTGCTCGGCCTTGTGTGGTCAGAGCTCTACAAACACTGTTCTTTCTCTGCAATTGATGACACTGCCTTTGTCAGTTATGCATAAGAGGGCATTGGCTTCATAACATTTCAGGATACTTTGTTTCATAGGAAAAATATTTTGTTCTGACCGAGCGGAGATTCATTACATGATGCGCAGGTTCGAATCTCACATACATTTAATGTCATACTTAATGTATAGAGCATTTTATTGAGAACAAAATACCTTTTATTTTAATAGCAGTTTCAACTGCATTTGTGGTAGATTTCTGGAGAGAAGGAGAGAGGGAAGGAGAGAGAAAAGGAGAGAGAAAAGGAGAGAGAAAAGGAGAGAGAAAAGGAGAGAGAAAAGGAGAGAGAAAAGGAGAGAGAGAGAGAGAAGGAGAGAGAAAGAGAAGGAGATAGAGAGAGGAGGAGAGAGAGAAAAGGAGAGAGAGAAAAGGAGAGAGAGAAAAGGAGAGAGAGATAGAGTGAGTGAGTGTTTGTACACAAAATATCACAGAAGTGACTTAATAACAGATTCTGACCCCGATAACAATTAAAGTAAATAGTATTATAAGAGAAATGTAACAAATTTCATTGATCACAGTTCCTGGCTCTGTAAAAAAAAAAAAAACTGCTATGGGAGATTGTGTGTCTATTATGGTGCAGGGTATTTGCAAAAATGTCGAGGTAGGTCAAGATTCTCACCCAGACCCAATCTGCTGGTGGCAGCACGTCCAACCCATTCCTCTCCTGATTATTATGTGGTATCTTTTGCAATGAAAATGACTTTGGTTGTGAAAAGAATGCACATATCTAATAATTCCAATATGGCCACAGGTTAAAAGTCTGCTGAAGAGAGTCTCGACATTGCTGGAGAAATGAACAGAGATGCTCAATAGGTTTTAGGTTCTGTCTGTCAGTCATTATCTAGACCAACTGGCACCGAAGTAGGTCAGGCGTTCAGAAACTCAAATGCTCCCAAGTTAAACCTCTGGGATACTGATGAGGATTATGTTTTTACCCTTGATATAGACACTGAAACAGGAGCTGGTACAGTTCATTAATTCTGTCCCAGGAAAAATATGTTAAAAAGGCAGTCAAAGTTGACCAATGAAAATGTTTCTGAAGGGACATCAGATCCTTCTACAACATCTTCATCTGCCAATTTCCTCCAGGAAAGTTTGGGTTTTGTAATAAACAAGGAGAAACCCTGTATTCTCCCTGCTCAGTCATGGTAAATTTCTGGGTTTCCACGTCAATTCCTTTTCTTTCACTCTGAAATTACCAGAAGCTTAACTGATCTGGACTTAGAAAGAACCAGCTGCGGCCCATGCCGGTAGGAGCGGTGGAGCAGAGTAAGGAGGAATTGACTGACAACAAAGGAAAATTATGTATTTAATTTTCCCTTGTGGTCTGTTGATATCACCCCTCCCCCCCCCCCCCCCCCACACTCGGCCCCACCGCTCTTACCTGCACGGGCCACGGCTGGAAAAAACTAGCACATTTCTTAACACTATCCCCCATTCTCCATTACACCACACAGCAAGAATTGTTACTCTAGTCTGCAATGCAAGCAGTCTCCCACAGAATCCCTTCAATATCGAGCACTGCCCACCTAAAAATTATTTTGTACTCAGACACAATTCCTTTCAATTTAGAAACAAATGAAGAAGCTCCATGCTTCTGGAACATTTCCACTGCCGTTAGTCCAAGCCATCTTCAGTTCCGCCCAATATCGTCTATTAGAGTCTGATGCAAGTTTGTCTGGTTGGGAAGGAGGAGACTGTATATTGCGGCAAATACTCATTTGAAGGAACATGGTCTCAGAAGGAGTCTTCAATGCTTATCAACTGTTTAGAGCGGTTTACCAGCTAAACTGCGATGCAATCATTCATACAAAATAAAGTGTTGTTCAATTTTTCTCCAAATAGACAATCATAAATCAGTAATATGAATAAATCATCTAAAGGGTGCTCAATCAAGTTCTATTGGAGTTAGCAAAACAGTTCTGGGAATACGGTCTTCAAAATCATGTCTCAATCACAGCAGAATACTTCCAAGATCTCTCAATAAAGAGGCATATTGGTGCTCGCGCCATTACAAAGACACCAGCGAAGAAATGACTGGCAGCTTCATAAGGAAAATGTTATTTACCCGGTAAGCATCTGCTCTTGGCATGTAGACCTGTAGATTCACATGCTTTGCATACTCACGCCATCTAGAGTTGGGTGCGGATGTTTGCAGTTTTTCTTTAAAGAAGTCTTTCCAGTCACGAGGTAAGGCGACTACTCTTTTGGGTAATAGTGCGCATGGGCATCAACTTCATTGTTAGATTGTTTTCCCGCAGAGGGTGAGAATGGAGTTAGTGAGTGTAGAATAGAGATGTTTATGCGTATGAATGTCAATTGGAAACTGCAACAACCACAGGAGACCGGGGAGGCGGGTGGGCGCACGTGAATCTGCAGCTCTACATGCCAAGAACAGATGCTTACTGGGTAAGTAACATTTTCTGTTCGAGACATGTGAGCTGTAGATCACATGCTTTGCATGGACCATATAGCAGTATACTCCCAAAGCTGTGGCTAACCTTTAGTGGTTGTAGTTGTTTGAAACAGTGTTTTAAGTACTGCTTGGCCTACATTTGCTTGTCTGGCAAACACATCTACACAATAGTGTTTGGTGCGGTGTTGACCATGTTGCTGCCATCCAGATGTCGGCTAGGGGGAAATTCCCAAAGAAGGACATAGTAGTCCCTATTTTGCGATTGGAATGTGCTCTAGGGGTTATTATCAAGGTTATTTTTGCTTTAGCATAACATGTTTGGATACATTTTACAATCCATCTTGCAATACCCGACTTAAATATGCAATTGCGTTTGTATGGTGGAGAAAAAGCAACAAATAGTTGTTTTGCTGTGCGAAATTCTTTGGTTCTTTCTACATAATATAGTAGAACTCTTCTAACATCTATTGTGTGTAGAGCTCGCTCTGCTACAGAATCAGGTTGAGGAAAGAACACGGGTAACTCAACTGATTGATTGATATGAAAGGCAGAAACTACTTTAGGGAGAAATTTAGGATTGATTCGAAGAACCACCCTACCTTTGTGAAGTTGAAAGAAAGGCTCTTGTATAGTTAATGCATTAAGTTCACCAACTCTCCTTAGTGAGGTTATTGCTATGAGGAAAGCAACCTTCCACGAGAGGAATTGTAACTGACATCTGTGCATTGGTTCAAAAGGTGGACCCATTAGCCTTGTAAGGACTATGTTTAAGTTCCACTCTGGGGCAGGGGAAAATCTTGGTGGTATCACCCTTTTTAATCCTTCCATAAAGGCTTTGATCACTGGTACTCTGAATAGAGATAAGTGCTGTCTTTTTGCAAGTATGCGGGTACTGCTGCTAGGTGTAAACAAATGGATGTGTAAGCCAATCCAGGTTACTCTAAATGCAACAGATAACAGATGATGTTCTGTACAGAAGTATCAAGTGGATTGATGATGTTGTTACAATAGATAACACACCCTTTCCATTTTGCTGCATAACATGCTCTGGTAGTAGGTTTTCTAGCCTCTTTGAGAATATTCATACAGTCTGGTGGTAGTTGTAAATATAACTGTATAAACACAACAGAATAGGGGGTCTATTGATAGACAGCACAAGATTAAAGAAAAGAAAAAGTAGTGTGTGGAATATCAAACCCAAACAATGTCAGAGCAGAGCACGGAAAACCATCAAACCGACTCAACCAAAGAGACCAAAGTTGAGAGCAAAGTCACCTCTCACAATCAGTTTATATCATGTGGTCTCCACTAAGAGCCGAGGTATGCCTCCTCGCCATAGAGACTACCTCGTTAGTGTAAGGCTCTCTTGCTCATGTGGGTTGATAAAGAAAAGAAAAGTCCAAAAGTCACGTGAAAAACTGTGACCCCCAGACAGAAGGAGTGCAGTGCAAAGAAAAGTGAAATTTAAAAAGAGATTGTGTAAAGAGTACGATATGCTTCACTCATTTCTGCACATCTCTATTAAAAAAGTGTGTAAACAAAAAGTATATATAACAAGCAGTGCCAACTAGTCACTGTTGAATGAGGGTCAACATGTTTCAGCCTTCACGGGATAGTGACCCAAGGCTTTCATCAGGACCTATAAAGATTAGTGCTACTGCATTCAAATAAATGGATTCAAAAACGGTGAAAATATAAAATGTGAAGATTTAGCATTGGAAGAAGTAATAAATACAACCTCACTTGTGTCCTAATCCTCTATATCACAGGGTGCTAGCATCACCTGAGGAGAAAGGATAGTTAGCACACCTCATTAAACAATTCAGAAAAAATTGTGCCGTCTATATATAGGCAAATTTAACATAAAAGTGCCTGGTTCATTATTGTGAAAAAGGGAACACAATGCTTACCCAACGTGATTAGGGATTGCACCTCACCTACCCTGGAACCTGGCTCAGGTTAATGAGGCCCCGCTCTACATCGTGGGTAAAAAGAAACAAAAAACATCCTTTTTTTGTATTATTTATTTTGTAGTTACTTAAAACCACATTAGATCAACAGAGAGCCATAAAGTACTCCTTGTTGGTCAAACGCCTTACGTAAAAACGTAACACCCTCCTAACACCCAAAAAGTATTCTCCCCTACAGTGCAGAAAAACCCCTTTCTCAGTAAATCAGCTACTTAAGGTTATGTGGTTATTAAAAAGGATATTTTTAGGCTGGCTAGTATCTCTGGCTAGTAAACGGCCAGAGTCCATCATCATCATCTGGCTCTTGTACAAACTACCGGGAAAGTGACAGCCATCCTCCCCAGTTCTATAAATCACGTGTCCTAGTACTAAAATATACGGGTCGCTAATGAGCATTCCTCATATAAACTCTAATAAAGAGAAAAAACGAAATAAAGACCCGAGATTTAAGGCGCTCGGTTGGCAGCACAACTCACCTATCCGTCGTTGCCCCTGGCTTTCCTAAGCAGGGTGGGAGGCAACGTGCCGGAACCGGGAGTGTGTTCAAATACTCACGCCAACGCCGGTACGCCTTACGTTGTGTGGCAGAGGACTACGGCGGCCGCCGTGTCCAAAACAGTGAAACTACAGGAAAAGCGGCGTGTCTCATGGGAGAAGTAGTTTACAAACACCGGCTACGTGCTTCGAAAAAGCACGCCTCCTGCTGAATAGATAGAAGCTATGGTCAGCCAATCTAAAAGGGGAACTACAAAAAGCAGCATGCCTCATGGGAGATGTAGTTAATCGCTCTATGTGCGCTTCAGGAACAACTATACACGAAGCAACACGGCATACAAATATACATAAATACCAAGCACAATAGAAACGGGTTAGCCTAGACATTTAACCCTCAAACAATTAGCTCTACGTCTGTTCCAAATTCGAGCCGGACTAAGAGACCCAAATCGATACCATCCACTGCTCGGCAATCAAGTACCGTGGGCAAAGTCAATGATGTAATTCAAATGGGACAAAAGAGCTCATTATATGTACTCTGCTTCTGGGCGATGTACTAGGTGCACGTTATAAATCGCTTATTCAGGATGCTGGTATACCGCAAAAAGGAATAAAGATAGATAGCCTCTTCCGTATTAGTTTAGATTTAGTTGTGGTAGTTAGCATCTAGTATTCCCCTTGTCTATTAAGTGGGTAGTGTGGTATTTAGTAAAAGGGACTCATTAACATGCTTATGCCCCTTCAACATCAAAAGTTAGGAGGCGCTCCCATGCTCCTATTGCAGTAGTTCACCTCTAGTGTGTCCTATCGAAGTGCCAAAGGTAAACATAGTGATATAGCGGAGGGCCGAAATTAGTTCTTCATCCATTATAGATACACGTTAGACCCGGAATGCCACGATGCCTCATTACTGCACCGCCCAATTGTGCGACACACCTCATCAGTGTTGGATGCTCGTCCAGGGAATGTCATCGTTTAATCCCAGAGTGTCACAACAAAGCCTATGGACCCATTTTTGTTCTTTGGTAAACAAAAAATTGGAGATGTTACTGATGTGTTGTGGGATAGTTGGTTTCTCCAGTATTGTCCAATGGAAATCCTCTGTAGTATGATTGGCTTCTGTGTAATGTCTGGTGAGCTTTGTGTTGGATTTGCGGCACCTAAAGGTGCTCTTATGCTCTGTCATACGTAATCTCACCTTTCGGGTGGTCATACCCACATATCTCAACTTGCACGGGCATGTGAGTAAATAGATAACATTGTTGCTATTACAGTTTGTGAACTGAGTCTGCAACCAGGGTCTATCGGTCCCGATGTCTACAGATGAGCTGTTGGTAGTTTGTGGACACACCGAACACACCCCACAAGGATGGTGTCCAGTCACTGCCGGCAGGTCCCATAAAGTGCCCAGTGTCCTACTGGGCACAGTTGATGGTCGTGTATGGACCAGTCTATCCTTGATATTTCCTGATCTTTTAAAAGCAAAGAGTGGCATCGCTATTTTCTCCTGGCAACTATTTAAAATCCTCCAGTGTTTTTTGATGCTTTTCTTTATGTCATTGGATAGTGTGCAAAAAGTGCTGACCATCGTGAGACGTTCCAATGGTGGCTTTGGTACAGGCGGTTCCAACAGAGCTTCCCGATTCTTATTCGAGGCCCTTTTAAGAGACCGTTTGACCAGCTTCCGGGGATAGTTTCTCTCCATAAGTTGCTCTGATAGTAAATTGGCATGTTTGGTGAAGCCATCTGTTGTGGAACAATTCCTACGCACCCTCAGAAACTGTCCGTAGGGTAAATTATCCCTAAGGGCCTTAGGGTGCTGACTATCGTAACGCAAAAGCGAATTGCGTGCCATGGGCTTGCGATATAATTCACTACCTAAGCCCTCAGGGGTTACAAAGATCGATAGGTCCAGAAATGCCAAACGGCTCTTGTTCACTTCGACCGTGAAATTCAGGTATTCATTCCTTGAGTTAAGCCACTGATGGAAATGGTCTATGGACTGTAGATCTCCTCTCCATACCACCAAAACATCATCAATATACCGCTTCCATAAGCGGATTGATGAAAAAAAGTGGTTGGAGGGAGCCAAGACATGTTCCTGCTCGAACGCATGGACATATAGATTCGCTAAGCTGGGCGCGAAAACGCTGCCCATGCTGGTCCCCGACGTTTGCAGATAGATGGTATTTTCAAATTTAAAGAAATTTTCTTTCATCGCCATTCTGGCCAGAGTCATAATGAAGGGTACAGGTGTAATGGATTGTAAATCGGTACCCTCAAGGATAGATCGTATTGTATCCAATGTCTCATCTTGGGGAATGGATGTATATAGAGATTCGACATCGAAGGAGACTAAAAAATCTCGCTCCGTGTCGAACTCTACCGTGGGAAGCAGTCGCAGGACATCCTTGGTGTCCTGCAAATACGTCGGCATTTTTTGGACGATAGGTCTTAGGAAGTGGTCCACAAATGTGGACAGTGGTTCCAAAAGGGAACCCTGTCCCGAGATGATCGGTCGCCCAGGTGGAGGTCTCTGGGCCTTATGTACCTTTGGCAGTACATAAAAGTAGGGAATGACAGGGAATTTAGTCTGAAGGAACTGTGCTTCGTGATTTGTAATCCACCCTTCACAGAGAGCTTCTTCGGTGATTTCGCCGATAGATTTAAGCAACCTGTCTGTAGGATCATTACTGAGAGCCCTATAAGAGCGCTCATCGCCCAATTGGCGGAGGCATTCTGCTCGGTATTCAACGGTATCCAAGATAACAATGGAGCCCCCCTTGTCTGCAGGTTTGATGGTAATTTCTTCCGCTCTAGACAAGGAGGTAAGTGCTTGCCTCTCAACTCGTGGTAGGTTACTAAACCTCTCCCTCCTTGTGTTGCACATGGCACTGATCTCACATGTGACCACTTTTTCAAAGGTGAGAACCTGTGGAGGAACCAGGTGTGTAGGAGGGTTGAATGTAGACTTAACTCTAAGTCCCGTGTTTTGTTCACTCTCTTCAGGATCGATTGTACTTTTGTCCCTGAAAAAGTGATGTAGCCTTAATTTTCTAAAGAATTGTGCCAATTCGCATTGAATCTGGAAAGAGTCTCCTGTAGAGGTGGTGACGAAGCCAAGGCCCCTGTTAAGAACAGACAGCTCGTCTGTAGAGAGGTTGCGCTTGCTCAGATTCACAACTAGGTTTGGTTGGCACTGCTCGCGGGTGGAGCCGAGTTCTTCCTCGTGTTGCTCCGCGTCCCGGCGTGGGGACCTGAGGAGGGGCCTGAGGTTAGATCCCAGTGAACTTGGGCTTGTGTGTTTCTTCGCCTGCCTCGACTTCTTGGGGGGCCATACCCTAAAAAAGACTGGTTGTCAAATTCTGGTTGGTATGCCGTCATGTGCGGTGGAAAGGCTTGTGGTGGAAAGCCCCAAGGGGTGGGTGGCCACCACTGTTGAAATTGTGGTGTCCCGTAACCTCTTTGGTGGTAGGGTCTAGTGTATCTACCTCTACCTCTGGAGCGTTGTGTGGGTCTCTCAGTGTCACTAGATGTTTCATCAGAGCTGGAGCCTGAATAGGAAGAGCCATATCTCCTCCCATTGCTCTTGAACTCAGGGGGTGTGTAATCCTCACTAGTATAAGGATAAACCTTTTCATGTTTAAACTTGGCCAAATCCTTTTTGAATTTTTCGATTTTGGAAAGGAGAATAGAGTCCTTAAACTCCTTATTATTTTTATTCGATTCGTCCAAGTTCTTTTTAAATAAGGTGGCAGTGATGGTAATTTTAATTTGGGCCTCCAAGGCCTGTATCTCAATGAGGATGGAATCAGCCACTCGCTTTGCTGTGCTGATAATTAAAATCAGCCAGTCGCGCGTACAGCGCCATGCTATAAGTGACCAATCTTTGAGAAACGCTCTATTATCCAGAAACAACCTCGGGGCATTGGTTACTATCAACCCAGGGGGCGCACAGTTCGCTCTCAAATATTCAGCCATAATGGCGCCATGAATTGAAGAGCGTGAATGGGATTTCTTCAGAATGAGAAGTCTGCCCCAATCATTCCCTGTCTCTATGAGGGGAACATTCGAACCCTCAAGTATACTAGGTGTATTGTCAAGAATAGATTGGAATATTGCGTCGTCATACGCCAAACCACTGAATTCAGCCATTATGTGATGACCAAGACAAGAGTTGAGATACAGCAAAGAGGGGCTGAACGCTACAAAAAAGGAGATTACCAAGGGGTGTGGGCTATGCAGTCATAAAGATCTGCATTGAAAGTTTGATTATCCGCTGAAGCAGTATAATCTTCGTGAGAGACCCGCAGCCGAAAAGCTGCTCAAAAACATAAACACTACAACCTGGATGAAGGGTCAAAGGGAGATATATTTAAAGACCAGCCCAAATTCTAATCCCCTTGAAACAAGACTGTATAAACACAACAGAATAGGGGGTCTATTGATAGACAGCACAAGATTAAAGAAAAGAAAAAGTAGTGTGTGGAATATCAAACCCAAACAATGTCAGAGCAGAGCACGGAAAACCATCAAACCGACTCAACCAAAGAGACCAAAGTTGAGAGCAAAGTCACCTCTCACAATCAGTTTATATCATGTGGTCTCCACTAAGAGCCGAGGTATGCCTCCTCGCCATAGAGACTACCTCGTTAGTGTAAGGCTCTCTTGCTCATGTGGGTTGATAAAGAAAAGAAAAGTCCAAAAGTCACGTGAAAAACTGTGACCCCCAGACAGAAGGAGTGCAGTGCAAAGAAAAGTGAAATTTAAAAAGAGATTGTGTAAAGAGTACGATATGCTTCACTCATTTCTGCACATCTCTATTAAAAAAGTGTGTAAACAAAAAGTATATATAACAAGCAGTGCCAACTAGTCACTGTTGAATGAGGGTCAACATGTTTCAGCCTTCACGGGATAGTGACCCAAGGCTTTCATCAGGACCTATAAAGATTAGTGCTACTGCATTCAAATAAATGGATTCAAAAACGGTGAAAATATAAAATGTGAAGATTTAGCATTGGAAGAAGTAATAAATACAACCTCACTTGTGTCCTAATCCTCTATATCACAGGGTGCTAGCATCACCTGAGGAGAAAGGATAGTTAGCACACCTCATTAAACAATTCAGAAAAAATTGTGCCGTCTATATATAGGCAAATTTAACATAAAAGTGCCTGGTTCATTATTGTGAAAAAGGGAACACAATGCTTACCCAACGTGATTAGGGATTGCACCTCACCTACCCTGGAACCTGGCTCAGGTTAATGAGGCCCCGCTCTACATCGTGGGTAAAAAGAAACAAAAAACATCCTTTTTTTGTATTATTTATTTTGTAGTTACTTAAAACCACATTAGATCAACAGAGAGCCATAAAGTACTCCTTGTTGGTCAAACGCCTTACGTAAAAACGTAACACCCTCCTAACACCCAAAAAGTATTCTCCCCTACAGTGCAGAAAAACCCCTTTCTCAGTAAATCAGCTACTTAAGGTTATGTGGTTATTAAAAAGGATATTTTTAGGCTGGCTAGTATCTCTGGCTAGTAAACGGCCAGAGTCCATCATCATCATCTGGCTCTTGTACAAACTACCGGGAAAGTGACAGCCATCCTCCCCAGTTCTATAAATCACGTGTCCTAGTACTAAAATATACGGGTCGCTAATGAGCATTCCTCATATAAACTCTAATAAAGAGAAAAAACGAAATAAAGACCCGAGATTTAAGGCGCTCGGTTGGCAGCACAACTCACCTATCCGTCGTTGCCCCTGGCTTTCCTAAGCAGGGTGGGAGGCAACGTGCCGGAACCGGGAGTGTGTTCAAATACTCACGCCAACGCCGGTACGCCTTACGTTGTGTGGCAGAGGACTACGGCGGCCGCCGTGTCCAAAACAGTGAAACTACAGGAAAAGCGGCGTGTCTCATGGGAGAAGTAGTTTACAAACACCGGCTACGTGCTTCGAAAAAGCACGCCTCCTGCTGAATAGATAGAAGCTATGGTCAGCCAATCTAAAAGGGGAACTACAAAAAGCAGCATGCCTCATGGGAGATGTAGTTAATCGCTCTATGTGCGCTTCAGGAACAACTATACACGAAGCAACACGGCATACAAATATACATAAATACCAAGCACAATAGAAACGGGTTAGCCTAGACATTTAACCCTCAAACAATTAGCTCTACGTCTGTTCCAAATTCGAGCCGGACTAAGAGACCCAAATCGATACCATCCACTGCTCGGCAATCAAGTACCGTGGGCAAAGTCAATGATGTAATTCAAATGGGCCAAAGAGCTCATTATATGTACTCTGCTTCTGGGCGATGTACTAGGTGCACGTTATAAATCGCTTATTTAGGATGCTGGTATACCGCAAAAAGGAATAAAGATAGATAGCCTCTTCCGTATTAGTTTAGATTTAGTTGTGGTAGTTAGCATCTAGTATTCCCCTTGTCTATTAAGTGGGTAGTGTGGTATTTAGTAAAAGGGACTCATTAACATGCTTATGCCCCTTCAACATCAAAAGTTAGGAGGCGCTCCCATGCTCCTATTGCAGTAGTTCACCTCTAGTGTGTCCTATCGAAGTGCCAAAGGTAAACATAGTGATATAGCGGAGGGCCGAAATTAGTTCTTCATCCATTATAGATACACGTTAGACCCGGAATGCCACGATGCCTCATTACTGCACCGCCCAATTGTGCGACACACCTCATCAGTGTTGGATGCTCGTCCAGGGAATGTCATCGTTTAATCCCAGAGTGTCACAACAAAGCCTATGGACCCATTTTTGTTCTTTGGTAAACAAAAAATTGGAGATGTTACTGATGTGTTGTGGGATAGTTGGTTTCTCCAGTATTGTCCAATGGAAATCCTCTGTAGTATGATTGGCTTCTGTGTAATGTCTGGTGAGCTTTGTGTTGGATTTGCGGCACCTAAAGGTGCTCTTATGCTCTGTCATACGTAATCTCACCTTTCGGGTGGTCATACCCACATATCTCAACTTGCACGGGCATGTGAGTAAATAGATAACATTGTTGCTATTACAGTTTGTGAACTGAGTCTGCAACCAGGGTCTATCGGTTGTAAATAACCAAACTCTATGACTTCAGGAGCCAAATCGCTAAGTTGAGTTCTTTGGGATTTGGATGTCTGATTTCTCCATGGCTCTGAGTGAGGAGACTGGGTGTGAGATGTAGCTTTTGATGTGGCACCACCGACGGTTATAACAGGGTGGTGTACCAAGGTTGACGAGGCCATGTGGGAAGTGAGGGATGTTTGTCTGAGCTTCCGAACCAGTAGTGGAATTAATAGGAGAAGCTAAAAAGCGTAGGCAAATATCCCTGACCAATTAATCCATAGAGCATTGCCTTTGGATAGATGGTGTGGGGACCTGGATGCAAAGTTTGGGCATTGTGCGTTGTGTACTGGGGCAAACAGATCTGTGGAAATCCCCATTGTTGAATGTAGGGAAGAAGAACTTGAGGATGAAGTTCCCACTCGTGAACTTGCTGCCTGTGTCTGCTGAGCAGGTTGGCAATTTGATTGTCTACCCCTGGAAGGTGTTCTGCTAGGAGATACATTTTGTGATGAATTGCCCAACTTCAAATGCTTTGTACCAGGTGCAACAGCTGTCCCTCCTTGTTTCTGCAGATAATACATCACGGTCATGTTGTATGTGCGGACTAGGACAGTTTTGCCTAGAGGGTGAATGTGGAAAGCTTTAAGTGCTAGGAACACAACTAGAACTTCCAGGTAGTTGATGTGGAGAAGTTTGTGATTGTCTGACCACAGCCCTTGTACTGTGTGATGTTGGACATGGGCACCCCAACCAATTAAAGATGGGTCTGCTGTCAGTACAGTCTGTGGAATCGGGTCTATGAAGGACCGCCCTTTTGATAAGCTTTGAGGGTTCAACCACTGCAGAGAGCGATGGGTGTGCCCGTCTACCAACACTAGATCAGTTAATTGACCCCGTGACTGATTCCACTGACGCGCTAGGCATTCCTGCAGAGGACGTATGTGAAGCCTTGCGTGAGGTACGATTGCAATGCAGGATGCCATCATTCCCAGCAGTTGCATAACGTCTCGGGCTGGTAATGTTTGATTGGGTTGAAATTGCAGTATTGTGGCCTGAATAGTGCGAATCCTGGCTACATTGGGAGAGGCTAGAGCTTTGAGAGTGTTGAGGGAAGCTCCTAAATAAGATTGCACTTGCGCAGGGCACAGGTGATATTTTTGTGCATGGATTGTGAAACCTAACTGAAGAAGTAGGTGTACTGTTGCCCGAGTGTGTAGTATACAGTTCTGGTATGTGCTTGCTTTGATAAGCCAGTCGTCTAGGTAAAGGAAGACATGAATACACCGTCTTCTGAGATGAGCGGCTACTTCTGCGAGACATTTGTTGAACACTCTGGGGGCCATGGTGACACCAAATGGAAGTACCATTAACTGGTAATGTTTGCCTGCTATCACAAATCTGAGGTATTTGCGATGAGCTGGATGAATTGGAATGTGAAAGTAGGCGTCTATTAGATCCAGAGTAGACAAAGTCGCCTTGCTGTAAAAGAGGAAGTACCTTTTAAAAGTCATAATGTGACAGTGATCTAACAGTATGTATTTGTAGGAGAGTAGGATCTGCACTTATGTTGGCCCCACTTTATTTCTGATGTTAACACTGGTTTCTGGCTATAGTCTGGCTGGGACCCTGGTAATCAGGGCCCCAGCCTCTCTGTTCTCTCTAAACAACTTGGAGTGCATATTAGATGCACAAGGGATTGGATACTGTTGTACCTTATGAGCCCCTAGTATATGGTACCTTAGGTATCAAGGGCATAGGTACTTCACAGGCTTACCAGGGGCTGAAGCATGTATTATGCCACCCCTGGGAAGCAGACTAAATCTGACACCACAGGCCTGCTACTGCAGCCTGGGTGAGGTAGCGTTAGCACTCCTCACAGAGGTATAGGTTCCCTATATAACACCTTACACACACATATAAACCTATCAGTCACCCCTAAGGCAGGCCCTATCAATCCTGAGGGCAGGGTGCTTGATTTCCATGTGAGGGGGTGCCTCTGCCTGAGCAGGGCCCCTCTGCAGCTGGCAGAGTCTATTCTCGGTGGGTGTTTGTGGATGTGGTTAAACCATATACTTTTAAGTGCATTATAACCTAGCGGTAAATGCTAACTTTGGGATGGCTGCATCAAAACATGTTGTGTTTGGTGTCAAACGCCTTGGAATCATACCCCCACACCAGTGACTGGTGTGGGAGTATGATTCCACCCTTCTAGAGGGGTAGACATGTACCCACTGTGGAAACACGGTAGATTCCTGAAAGAGCCCTGGCATCACAAAATGGATGCCACCAGCACAGACACTGGGCTGCCCTCCTGCTGCTGACCGAAACTCGCAGTGGAGGAGGCCCAACAATAGGCATCCTGTCACAGGGAGGTGTCACCACCTTCCAGACAGGATTTAGTGTATTGGGGCTGGGTGGGTGTACTCCTAGAGTGCTTTGAAGTGCTGCACTGGGGGAGCAGTAGGCTCCTCTGTGCATATGCCAGCTCAAACCGGTTCAGGGGCTACCTGCCCCTGCTCTGGCGTGAAACTGGACAAAGGGAAGTGGGTGTAACCACCCACTCCCCTGACCCTCCCATAGGAGTGGTCATAGAGCTAGTCCCTCCCTTTCCTTTAGTATAAGATAGGGAAACCTTGCCATTGCAAACTAGATATCCCTGGACGACGCTCTACAAGAAGAATCCTGGACCTTCGACGTTCCACTACCTTTGGAAGACTGAAGAATCTCCCTTGGTGTCAAGGAGTGACTCCCCTGCTTGGCAGGCACCAAAACTTTGCATCAACGGTCGCAAACTTTCCTGCTCCCGCCAGAGTCCAAAGTCCCTGCAGCCCCGGAAGTGGATTTCCTGACTTCGACGGCCATTGTGAGTCCCCAGCAAAACTGAGGCGAGTGGACCCCACGAGTGACGAGGAACAGCAATACCCGTGTACCGTGCACTATTGTCGATTGCAACCCCTTCACAACGTTCTACGAACTTGTGCATTGGACCACGTGTGGTCCAAGCCTCCAGCAGGATTTCCACCGAAAATCAGAGGCCTACCTCATCCCGAATGACCGTGGGCTCCTGTGAAGTGAATCCTCCTGAGGCGTCATCGCGATCCCTTGCCGGTTGGCTTGTGGGCCCTGAGAAGACTTTATCAAACCAAAGGGCTCCCCTGGTTGCTCCAGGCCTGCCCTGACTTACCCTTGCTGGGTGAGTCCCTCAGAGCTTGGTGGTCTGCACCACTGTTTTTCTTCACATTGCACGAGACTTGCTGTTGCCAAGGCTTGTTGGCTTCAATCCGGTTGCCGACACCTCAGTAAGCTGCAGACTTCGTGGGACACTCCAAATCCAGCTCCTGGTCATCGTCGATGCCTCCTGGACCTCGTGGCTGAAGAG
Source organism: Triturus cristatus (assembly GCF_964204655.1). Lineage (NCBI taxonomy): Eukaryota > Metazoa > Chordata > Amphibia > Caudata > Salamandridae > Triturus > Triturus cristatus. Next base: position 1,422,419,831 of record NC_140591.1, on the reverse strand, counting down.
TCAAGACACCCGTGATCACCTGAAAACACCCGACTTCTGTGGGCATCCAGCTTCCTGGCCCCGGGTCACTGGCAAGTGACTTTGAACACTGTCTCAACTGCTTTCAGGTCTCCTTTCTTCAGAATCCAGCCTTGGATTCCACCGGACACTTCTCCTGTCTTCACAAGCAGCAAGTCTTCTTTGGCTCCCATTGAAAATGACGCCGCGACCAGACACCAAAAGACACCTATGCACCTGGCTTCCCTGGGTGAGGTAACTCCAGCATTACGGTGCTCCTGCGTGTGTTGGCTCTAGAACTACTTACCCTGTAAGTGACTTACTTGTAGACTGTCCCGAAGTATCCTAAAACTTCAAAATTCCAACCGCGACTTGCTCCATTGAAGTCTATTGGGATCCGCTGCTGTGTTCTCACACTGCATGCGTCTCCCGTGGGTCCTTTACTTACCTGCCTTGGGTGGATTAGTGAGGCCCCAGCGCTTCTGAAGACCTTAGGCCTTCTCCCTTCTCAAGTCGTTCTTCTTATACCTCTTTTTTAGTATATGGTCTGGTACGCCCCTAGAGCCCCAGCCATATAAGTGCTTAATTTGTTGTGAAACATTGATTTGTGCATATGTTCCTGACTTCTAATCTCATAAAGAGATTAGTAGAGTGTGTCTAGAAATAAATACATATATATTTTATATATATACACCTGTGTGGTGTACTTTCATTTGGTAATTCAAGAGATTATAAGGTAAAACAAGCTGCTTTACATTCCTCTGAGACTTAACCTGAAGGCTGCTCTCCACAGCTACCACTAGGATAGCTTTCTTAAAAAGGTTGTCTTAAACCTATCTACCATAAGAGTCGAATTGGACAGGTGCAAAGTGGCCACTTTAACTAGTGACCAGCATATACCAGGCCAACTTCTCACAGTATTAGTTTAACTCCCTGAGATCTAGAATAAGTTGTGATGAGCTATCCTTTTTGGGAATTAGAAAGTAAAGGGAATAAACCCCCGACCCTTGGTATTGACGTGGGACTGGTTTTATAGCCCCTTTGAGTAATAGAGATTGCACTTCTTGTTGAAGCAAGTGCTGGTGGTCTGTTGACAATTTGTGATATCGAGGTGGAATGTTTGGAGGGTTGTTGGTAAGCTCCAAGCAATGACCATGTTGGATAATTCCAATCACTCATTTGTCGGCTGTTATTAATTCCCAAATGGGGAGAAAATCTTGAAGTCTTCCTCCGACAGGTGTGGAATAGTCGGAGGGAATTGTGGAGAAGTCACTGCTTATTTGGGGAGGGGGTGTTTTTTTCCCCTATAGCCTCCTCTGAAAAACCCTCTTGCAAAAGATGATTGGGAATTATTTGTGTCTGTCCCTGTGGATTTGGACCCTCCCCTGTATAAGGAGTGCCGAAAGGAACCCCTGTTAAAGGGACATTGAAGCGCTCCCATAGATTTGCTATATCTGTATCTTTTCTCATTTTTTTGGAGCGCTTGTTCAACTTCAGGGCCAAAAAGATGTTTTTTCTCAAAGCGTACGTAGATAATGGGTTGCTGGACTTCAGGTTTAAACTCCTGAAATACGTAACAAGACATGTCTCCGGAGTAGGATACTAGTATTTACCACTCTAGCTGCAGTATCTGCCGCATCTAACGGAAGTGCTGGAAATTAGTTTATCTTCTTGAACTAAATCCTGTGCTTTGGCCTTCTAATCATCTGGGAGAAACTGTAGTTATTGCTCTATTTCGTCCCAGTGGGCCCTATCATATCTTGCTAGGAGACCTTGGGTGCAGTTTTTACTCTCATGCACTTTAGATTTAGCTTGGTTTTAAGAACGCTGTGAAAGTTTTTATTGTCTTGAATTTGAATCTGTCTCTTAACTTTGATTTAAAATCACTGCATCGTGTCTTGCTGACTCACCTTTACTAGTTACTGCATCGGGAGGGAGGGAGGGAAACTCAACTTTCTCAGAGTCAGTGTCCCTGCACGGTAGGAAGTCACAGAGTTACCGGAAGCGGCGCATTTGCTGGGCAGCGCTCTAGCTTCTCGGTCATGGGGGAACATAAAAGCGGGGCGGCGCGCAGCGGGTGCGCCGCTGGCGCGCCAAAGGCAATCCTATCTGCGCCTGTCCGCATCCAGACCGCGGCCACCGCCAGCCATGCTGCCCGTTTTCCCCCCCAGGAGTCGCATATCTTGGTGTAGAGAGCAACTGCTTAAGCTAAATAATAAAGCATGTGTTAATAAACTACAGATAGACCCCGATTTAGCCAATCTTGGAGCTGGTTGCAACTCCTGTCTTTTTAATTTAGGAGCGAGCTATGGGAAGCCTATAGATTGCTTATCAAGTCCAGCGCCCCATACACAGACGGGGTCACCTTAATCAGGGCATGTCTTATTAATTGCAGATCCCTCCCTAAACATGCAGAGGATATTTGGCTCTCCCTAGAATCCAACTCATGGGAACTAATGTTTTTTACTAAAAACATGGCTCAGGGAGAGCTCCAACCCTGTCAAGATGCTGGCTATACCAGCAGCTTCCACATGACTTGTGCTATTAGGGGAGGCAACAAGACTGGTGGCGGAGTGGCTATCGTTCTGAGGGAGGGCTGGGGAATATCCTGTAGTAGGGCTGAACATATAGGAATCATGGAGGATATGTATTTCTGTGTCAGGGTTTTATCTTCCCTATCGGTCGCCAGGTGTACAGACCCCCAATACGCCAGGCTGCCACTTAGCAGAATTGTGTGACAAAGCCGCTGATCTCTCAATGAAATATGCCAGCTTCACTATTCTAGGCGGTTTTAACGTCCATATCGGCAAGGAAAATTGCACTAAAGCTCTCCAGCTGGCAGAAACTCTTGCCGGGCATAACTTGACTCAAAGAGTCACCATCCCTACTCCTGATGCCGGCCACATGCTGGACCTCATCTTTTCGAATGAACCCTACCTATTGGCGGCGGCCCCTCTACCTCTGACGTGGTCGGATCACCTACTCATTTCATTTAGCTTCCAGGTCCCTCACCACAGCATTAGCCCTGTGCATATTCTAGAGATAAGGCGAGACTGGAGGAAGGTCACAACTGATTCTATGACTCCTCTGCTCCATAATACCCCCTTCAGTTGACAGGGAACCCCAACAAAGATGTATCCAGCTTTAATAGCTGGGTTACGAACATCTTCGATAAGGTGGCACCTCCCAGAGCTATAACATCTTCCAGGAAAAAACCTTCTGCCCCATGGTTTTCAAGGAAACTTCGGGCAGAGAAAAGTCTCTGTAAGAAACTGGAACGTTCTTGGAGACACGCATATGACCCCGCAACCAAGAGTTCCTACAGAAAAGCCCTAAAAAAGTTCCACAGACACGAGCGTAATGCTATGCGAGACTACTTTTCACACAAAATTAAGTCGGACGAGAATTCAGACAAAGCATTTTTCAAAATTACAATAGTTTCACCAACCTGACTGTTCTGGATAGGTCTGTGACTCCTTCCGCTACCCTTTGTATTGGCCTTTCTGAATTCTTTCAAGATAAAATCCAATCCATCTATTCCACCTCCCCGTCTAACTTGTCTCCAATGGAGTTTAATCCCATTTCGGATGGTATTGATACCTGGTCGGAGTGGTTCCCTCTTCCATTGGATGTGTCTCTTAAGAAACTGCGGAGCTGTAAATCTGGCTCTCCAGGCGATGTCCGCCTGTCTCAAATTTTTAGATTATTGGCCCCTTGTTTTAATGTCCCCCTGAATCTAGTCTGGAACGCCTCGCTCAAATCAGGTATCTATCCAGAGACTTGGAAAGAAGCATTCTTTACGGACTATTCTCAAGAAGCCGGATGCTGACCCTACAGAGCATAAAAAAACTTTCCACCTATCTCTCTTCTGCTAGCACTGGCAAAAATTCTTGAGCAGGTAGTTCCGAGACAACTCTCTGAATTTCTGGAATCTAATAAATCGCTTCAATTACTATCAATCCGACTTTAGAGCAGGATGCGGTACAGAGACCGCACTCTTGGAAGTTCCTGAGACCATTCGCAAAACTATAGATCAGGGCAACGCAGCTATGCTGGTGCTGCTCGACCCGTCTGCAGCTTTCGATACTGTGGCCCACCTGATTCTCCTGGACAGACTTAAGCTTCTGGGAGTACGGAGTACTGTTCTGTCCTGACTCCAGTCTTTCCTAGAGAACCACACACAACAGGTTTATTTTCGCCCTTTTGTTTCCACTCGGAAGCCTCTTGTTTGCGGGGTCACTCGGGGCTCGGCACGGAGCCCTCTACTCTTCAACGTATACATTACCCCTCTCACTATCCTGGTTGAAACTTCTCGGAGTGAAAGTGATTTCCTACGCGGACGACAACCAGTTGATGTTCTCTTTTAAAGAACATTCGGAAACTGATTTTGCCAACTTCAGACGGTGCTTGAGCAACAACTTGGATTGGATGACTCAAAACGGTCTAAAGTTGAACACAGAGAAAACTGAGGTTCTCTTCTTTAACCAACCCACCCCATCTCCCTCCAGGCTGTGGTGGCTGCCAGAACTGAACCCCCCCCCTGTTCCTGTGGAGGTGGTAAGGAATCTGGGGTTCAAATTCGACAATGCACTTTCCTGTAAGGGCAGGATTAGTCTGGTCTCCTCCATATGCTTCTGGATGCTGCGCACTCTGAGGAAATTCCTCCACTTTCTCCCACTGGATTGTAGGAGGACTGTAGTTCACGCCTTAGTAACATAGTGCCTGGACTACTCAAACAGTCTCTACTTAGTTCTCCCAGCATATTTGACCCACAGATTACAAATGGTTCAAAATGCTGCTGCTAGATTGATCTGCAAGGTGCCTTTCCGTCATTCCATCTCCCCCATCTGCAGAATCTTCACTGGCTGCCCGTCGGCAGAAGAATTGAATTTAAAGCACTCACCATGGCATACAGAGCCACCATGGGTCGGGCCCGACATATCTGAGACTCAGATTGCAAAGTTACCAACATGACCGGGTCCAGATGATCCAACCACTTGAATATGCTCACTATTCCCCGCTTTTGTAGGGCTAGGATAGGCGGCAGAACTTTTGCGGTGGGAACCGCAAAGCTCTGGAATACCATGCCCTTACACATTCACAAAACTGAACCAGAATTTGCTTTCAGGACAGCTGAAGACTTGGCTGTTCGACCGCACTTAGTCCCTTGTCCTGTGACCTTGCAGGCTTAGCGCCGGGACACCTCCGTTGGAGGTAGCCGTGCGCTCAATAAATGTTCTAAATAAAATAAATAAATTGGGTGTTGCCAATGATTAGCTGCTTGCGCAGCTACACGTTTGCCAGAAGCATCAACCAGTTTTGACTCTTTATCTGGGGGAGGAGCATCCCCAGACGCTTGAGAATTAGCTCTCTTTCGAGCATTAGATACTACAACAGAGTCAAGTGATAACTGACCCTTAATAAAACTAGGGTCGGTTGGGGAAGGTTTGTATTTCTTATCTACTCTAGGAGTGAAATCCAAGCACGTACAGGATCTTTAAAGATGTCATCTGTGTGCCTTAACATACCCTTAAGCATAGGCAGTGACTGACTTGACTTGTGTTCCTAGAGTTTCAAAAAGAAAATCCTCTTCCAAGGACTCTTTATGGAACTGCCTCCCATGGTACTGTGCAGCTCTAGCAATGAGCTCCTGATATGACAGATTTTCAGCAGGTGGAGATGGTCTGGCAGGGTGAATATCTGGGTCGGTATCCTGTGGGGGATCAATGGTATAATCCGTCCAAGGATCTATTGGTGACTGTGTGTCATCATCATCATCAGTATCACCTGCGTCAGGGTAAAGTAGAGGAGACTGATGAGATGTAATGTGTAAAGGATCAAGTTGTGGTGGAGAGGGAGGAGGAGGAGATGGTAGTGTTTGGAAAGGACTAGTACCCACATCTTTCCTCTTCAATGGAACTTTATAAGAGCTGTCGTCATTCAGAAGCTTGTGTTCGGATGGCGGTTTAGCATGAATATGCCCAGCATCAGGATGAATATAGAGTTTTTTCTGTTTCGAATCCAATTTAGGTGATACAACGTCCATGTTTGGATCCAGTTGCGTTACAGGCAGCTCTTTAATTTTCAATGTCCTTTCAGCGCTGAAGATTTCGGCTCCGAGGAATGTTTTTTATGTTTTGTGTTGAAAGTTTTGGCTCCAAGCCCATTGTGTCCTTAGAGCTTGGAGGTTTCGGCTCGGAAGTGGGTTTGGGCGACTTGGTCCCTAGCGGGAAGGCTTGTCAGAGTGTTTTGGTGCTGAGCCGGAAGGTAGAGCATTAGTAACCTCTTCTCGGTTCCGACCTTGGCCTGAAGGCAGTGGTGGTGCCAAAGCCTTAGATTTTCTTGGGGGGCAGGTGGGTGGACTGGTGGGGGGAGAGGTCAACTGTACTCCCGTCCCCTTGTCCCTTCGGCATATCGTTGTCCTCGAGGAGAATCTGTAACTCCGATTCGGAGTCCGACGCCGCTGAAGCCTGTCTTTCGGCTGCTGAGACCTCCTCTTGTTCAGAGCCTTCAACGAAGAGATACGGTGTGTTGTCTAACTGCTGCCACTGCATCTCTCGCCAGCGAGCCAGACGATCATGGAGAGTTTTCTTCGATCTGAAGGGTCGGCACGCATCGCAGTCCTGTTCTTTGTGCTCTGGGGACAAGCACAAGTTACACACCTGATGTAAGTCTGTATGTGGATATTTAGCGTGGCACAGAGGGCAGGATTTGAAAGGAGTCCGTTCCATCGACAAGGAGCTGGACCAACTCGGATAGGCCGGAAGGCCGCCCACGAGATTCCAATCGAAATGGAGATTTCTTGATGGTCGAGTCGAACCGCAGAAAAAAGGAAACGCGTTCAAAAACAATACAGTCGAGGGTAGGGTGGATTGCGCACCGAGGGGAACCCAAGGACCGATTCCGAAATAGAGCACAGCAATACACGTCCGAACCTGATGGCAGAAAAAAACTATCTAACAATGGAGTCGATGCCCATGCGTACTATAACCGAAAGGCGGAGTCACCTTATCTTGTGACTGGAAGGACTTCTTAGAAGAAAAACAACTTGCAAACATCCGTACCCAACACTAGATGGCAGGAGTATGCAAAGCATGTGATCTACAGCTCACATGCCTCAAACACCTACTTTTCAGTCTCTCCAGAACCTTGAGGGCCATTCTTGATGGCTCGGTTTACATCCACCCAACTAAGTCTCTTTTACAGTTGGAGACTAGACCCAATCCTGTTGTCTTGTTCAACCTCATGAGAACCTCAGGGTCTGTAGTCATCATAACCCCTCCCTGGCCTTCATACGTATTATATCCAGATGTCCACAGACATTCCCATTCTTTTTTCTCTTTTTAATCATCTTCTTATCAAACCAGCAGGGCTCTTAAGATCTGGTCCTGTCAGGCAAACAGACTTGTAACATGGAAGGTTTTAGTCCATCCTGGAATATCCCAAGATCTTAGGCAGAGTCTATTATATTTGTCGAAGGGTCTTGGACCTCTGGCACCAAGATGGTTTTTAAATCTACATGGGCTTCCTGGTATTGCTAGCGTATGGAGTCACATGTCAATTCCATTACGGCATTACAGTCTCTGGTGTGGCACATTTATTAAGCTCACCAGCATGTGCAGGAAAGTGCTATAAGACAGTGACTACTCACAAGTTGGCCATTTCCTTAAAACATAGATTTGTGGATGGAAGACCAGTAGGGGAACATCCCTTATTTTGATACATAATAAAAGGCATATGGAGAAATATTCCTTGGTTACCTAGATATAAAGTTTTGTGGAATGTCAATTTCCTTCTGAACATGTTTCTTACTTTGCTGGACAAAGTTTCCCTTTCACTGAAATTTGTATTTGCAAAGTTAACCATGCTATGGAGTTTTATCTCAATGACATTGAATCTCTGAATTTCGCTGCAAGACAGTTTCCTCCCTCTGGAGTTATTTTCTCAGTTATCAGAAGAACAAAAATTTGAATTTCTTCCACTGAACTTACTGTTCTCACAGATCATCCAAAGCTTTGCATTGTTCACTTTCTTGGAGAGCAAGAGGACCGTACATCAGGTCTGAGATCACAGGCCCCACAACTATTAATTTCCCATAGGCAGCCCCATTTGCTGTTTTCCTCTGAATCTCCTTTCAGGTGAGTCAAACGAACTACGCAGCCAGCTGAAATTGATATCCCTGTGTTGATGGGGCTCACTCATCTAGGAAAGCATGGCTTTTCACTCGGGTTGAGATTGGAGGACATTTGGTCTTCAACATTTAAAATCTTTATTTTAAGCCTGTGGTACACGCAACTACTTCTATAAAAAAAATTGCTTTAAAACTGAATTATGAGCCTATGGTCTTGCAATAAAATCTGGATTGTTCAATTTTTTAATGTAAAGAAGTCACAATTTTAATGAAGACACAGAGGCAACTAATATCCCAACACTATGTTTAATCAAACAGGAACTGTTTTTTGAACGGTTTCTCATCTCCCCCTTTATATATTTCAAAACTTTCTCTTACCTTTTTCTGCATGGCAGGATTTCATTCTACTTAGGAACTTTATTTTATTTTCTACTGGAGTAAGACAAATTGAAATAGACATTCTTTAAAACAGAGATTGATTTATGATCCCTTGTAACATATTTCTTGATCAATTTAACATCATACACCAGTCCAGCAGCATGAACTGATCCGTGACTTAGGTATGCGTGGTAAGGTTACTGAACAATTAAATGACAAAAGCTCACTGTTTCAAAGAGTGTGATTAGTTCCACTTTATAGGCACATTAGCAGACCCGAGAAAACATTCTGCTCTAAAACCAACGGAGAGCACCTACCACAGGTTCCTTCCTATACATTATACACAAACCAGATCTTTCATATACACTAGCATCAACCACCTTTGACAGCTAATCAATAATATAAAAGGTTTCAAAAGTTTCTCTTCACAGCAGAACTCTCACTACTGCTTTAGCTTACCCTTAATATTTCATTGTAGACAGGATTCAATGTTTTCTTCCTAATACCAGTCTTCCTCTTGTCCTTTTCTTTGTCTGGCAGTAGACAGCTCTTCACATATCTAGAGAACAATGAAAAATGCATTTTATTATAATTACCAGACATGCCATGCTGCAAAATATTTTTTATGGTTCTCCTATTTCCGATCCAGACTGAATCTTGTAATTGGATTTAAAACACTAAAAGAAAAGAACTTAAAAACAACGTCCAAATTCCATGGTCCCCATGCTAAGCTCTTGGCAAACCTACTATATATATATTTTATTTTAGGCCTCAGGTTTTTACACTTTAATGAGGTATCTGCTCAACAAATGGCAAAATAGATGGAAGTCAGATTAACAATGTATCCTATTTAGGGAATAATTTGTTACACATGTTTAAGGGAACTTTCAGTGAATAAAGTCATATTAAAACATTGGAATGTAGGGAGCTCCATTGAAAACAACGGAGTGCCTCAGGTTTCTAATGGCTGGCCGAAGCCCGGAACTCCAACATTCCAGTGTTTGTTCCCAGCTGTTGCTGTGAACAAAGGGCCTCACGGAGTACGGAGGAATATCAATCCCCTTGGGCTCCGTGAGGCCTTTGTTGTATAAATTAGAACATTCTACCCTCTAGGAGCGGAATGTTCTATTAGCGTTAGAGCCCTCTGATGCGGGCTCTACTGGCCATTAATGGCCCGCTCCCTTGTTAAAGGCCCTCGTCTTCGCTTGGGCCTTTAATGCTGGAGTGGGCCTTTACTGGCCGGTAGAGCCCGCTACGTCAGCCTCTAAGGCTATAATAGGTCTCAAAATCCCAGGTGACATACTATGCAATATTCCAGAATGTCTATTGTTGCATATCCAGGACGAGGCTAGGATAATTGTTTCTCTCTACTCTGGATGGCTCATTTAAGACAGGATCAACACCTACTTCAAACGCACCCGGAGGAGAGCGATATTTACATTGGCTTTATCACATGAAGACATCCTAGCAAAGCAAAAACTTGAGCTGTATGGTCTCTGTTGGCCTGATTTTTCTTTTATAAACAAAACTTTTGTCTTTCTGTAACCCACCCACTTACTTACCCCCATCGATACATCCAATGTTCTTCAGTGTGAGTAGGAATACTCAAAAATTAGATGGGAAATAAGAGCACAAAACCCAATTACAATAACCTTTTTCGGCTGACTATCCATATTACCAGCCTTTGCCACCAAGTAATGAAAATGGAAAATCTGGCAGCTCTAGAAGTATGTGCCAGAGCATGAAGGAGGGCACCGTTACAGCATTACTTACTATGTGTCTGCATGCATCACTCAGCACAATACTCAAGACTCAGGTCATTGCGAAAGAAAATTGAAGGGCAAAAAAAGCATTAAAAATTATAAAGCAAAGATTTTCCCTGCATTTAAGTGGACCCTTTCTCTTTGGATAACAACAAAGTGCTTGGGCAGAATTTCATCACTCAGAGAAAGGAGCAAATATCTTTAAGTGGGCTGAATCATAACCTCATGGTGTATGCTTTGGTGGGTGGTAGCAAAACATGAATAGCAGAAGAGACCCGCAGATGAAACAGGGTGACTGCCCCTGCATATATGTACACATTTTTAAGAACTGTTTTAGAAAAATTAAAAAGTCTTGTCTAATGCTAGATGTAAAAATGGACATGGGCTGGAAATGTAGTGTGGCAGGTATGATTTTCTATGATAGTTCATGATAAGGAACTAAACTTTAACTTTGTGGAGGACCTTGGGTCTGGTCCTAAATGATATTGAGGTCAGTGGCCACTTGATCAGTTGATGCTTACCTGAATCACACAGAGGTGTCACATTCCCACTGCTCTGGATAACCCTAGTCATCCCTATCAGTAATGATGGGTCAGCATCCTTCAGGTACACATCATGGCCATGCTCAAGATTGTTATCTAACAAGTCCTGTCACAAACCCTGACTAGTAGCTCTTCGTCTTCCTATCCATTATATTTCTTGTATGAGGAGACATTCCTCAAGATTACAGTATCACCTGACTTGTTTCAAGTACCATCTGAAATTCTACTACCTGAAGGAATTCCCATATCAGTAAACTGTGTCCCACTTAATGCCAGACGTCCATGGTGGTTTTCTTATTAGTGTTTCTATAGCCCATCTTCCCACCACATTGGGACTCCAAGCACATTACTTAAAAATTATTAGTTTATGGAGAACCCAAGGGATCAAAGACAGGAGCCACCTTGGTGGAGATTTGTGTCCTTAACCTGTACTCTCAGAGATGTGAAAAAGGCAAGTTCCGTAATTGGCCCCTTGTTTCTTAGAAATCTGACTTGTTGTTTTTTTTAAAGGGAGTCTACATTTATTATGGAAAGCCAACTTCCAAGTTAATCTGGGTCCATCATGGTGTGATTTGGTGGTGGTGAATCCTGAGATTTAAGATAGAGCTGGAAAACTGCTGGAAACTTCAAACAATGTTCATCGCTGGTTTCCAACTCTTTCGGAATCCTGTGCATGCCTAAAATCTTTTCTGGTGTTGATATGCCTTCTGCATACGTGGGGTCTACAATTTTTACCTGCTAATATTTAGAATGCTTGTTAATGAGTACGAACAGATGATGCCAGATTATGAATCTTCTACAGGTTTTTTTAGAAGCTTTTTGGGGGAAATGGTGGCAGGTTATTTATCTGGGCCAGTGGCTTTACGAATGTGACACAGTAATTAATTTTTCAGCTCCGGTTACTTGTAAGGTGGCAGTAGGATGGATGCTGGTATCACTATGTAAGCAATATTAGTAGCTCTCTCCTGATTCGCCTGACTGTCAACTCATTCTTCACAGCCTCGGTGTGGTGTTGTGTCCACCAGCATATCCTTCCACCTGCCCTGCTAGCCGTATTATTGTCGGAATGCCAACTGCTGCCATCACTTGGATGACGTGAAGTATGATATCATTTAGGAATGCCAAGTGTGTCTTTTGATTTGCTGACCTCCTCTTGTGCCTTCAGGTGCAAACAAAATCAGTATGGGGCGAAATCAAAATTAGTGTAAGACGTCACTACCACACTCAATGTCCTACCTATCACCATAATTGTGGCAACTGCTGAATCTGTAACCAAACCATAACTGCCAATGAATTTATACACACATTCAGGATCTCAAATAAGAAGGATATAATCCTTGACTAAATTTGAAAGGATGTTTCAACCTGCCACAGCAACCAATATGTGCAGAAGAGACTCTGAAGGGAGCGCAGCATGATGACCGCACAAACAGCATGAAGGTCAAGGAACAAACAGGAAGGCTCTGGGTATTTGCAAAGATGCCAGAATCCAGCATTACACCAGAAAGGCAATTGAACGGTGGTGGAGAGTGGGCCAGTAAATAGGGCTCTGCAAAGCCGAATCCATAAATTGTTTTAAGGTAAACATTTTACTTTTCACTTTTGAGGAGTATAATATACTTAAGAGGCACATTCGACGTGCATTCTCATTCGAATACATAGCTTTGGATGGATTCATACCTCCCTCCCCCCCAATCACCTAAAGAGCACACCTCAATAGAGAAAATTGATTATCAATGTAAGTAAAACTCTAGAATAATAAGTGAATCCGTATTTGCTCACAGAATAAGCACATATTACAATAAAATATTGTATTTTCAATTCCGACAGCACCTCGTAAAACAATAAAACAGTAACATTCCATATATTGAGAGCACTGAAAATCAAATTGCGAAAAGTACAAAAACTCAACAACGCAGCCCAGGTAATATCACTTACCTGACCAGAAACCATTTTTACCCTGCTCACCACAAAATAACTACTTTCAGACCCAAGGAAGACCATGCACAGGTAAAGTCAAATCAAGATCTGAAACATGTTGACAATAGTGAGGAAAAGGACGCAACATAGTGTAAAGAATAGAAGACTAGGAATGTACCCATAATCAAACAGAATGATAAAGGACAGTTCTTTCTTCTAGTTCCAGCCTTCATGGACACTAAAAACACACACAGGAAATAAAAACTAACATGAAAAGAAGCTTGTCCCTTCTAGTATCTAAAAACCTTCTAGTATCTAAAAACAAAGGGACTAAGACCAACACCAATGTGTCTAAACACAACAGTACTTTGTGTTTTATATAATTCAGTGTGAGACTTCGAAATATTGATACTGCCTATTCATCCACCATTAAGGTACTCATTTTGGATGTTTTTGCCCTAAGGGGTATTTTATGTGTATCAGCAATGCACAAGTTATTAAAATAAGGTGTATGTACATATATTGTTGTTACGTTAAGAAATGTATTGAGCGCTGCCATCTCGGGCAGCGGCGGGCTGGCGTACTCATCTTCTTACCACTGCAGGCCCCCGGGCCCGTGGTGGTGACCAGGCCTCCGTAGGACGGCACCCCGGTGGGGCCTTGGGACCATTCCAGACTGAGCTGCGCCCCTGACGCTGGCATATTTGTGAGCCATCCGGGGGTGGATCTGCGGGTCTGTTCAGCGCGATACCGGGCGGGGGCCCTGCATTCCCTCTGTGGGCCTCACTGCTGGATTGAACTGGGCCGCGTCTGTGGCAAAGGCCCCATCTCCTCACCCCCGCACTCTGCTGTGGTGGTCGGACCTTTCTTCCGGGCCGTGCCACTGTTGATCCCTGCATACCCTGGGGGCTCAGGTGCTGCTGCCGCGGATCCGTGGGCCCCATCTCCGCCTTCTGGAACTCCCACGGCTCGGCGCCGACTGGCCTGGGGTCCCCCCTCGGGACTTGGTGCAGCGCCGCGGCACCCACGGGGGCTGAGTGTCATCCGGAGTGGGCTCCCCGTTCCCCCTTTTGCTACGGCGTGGCTGTGCGCTGGGGGGTGCCCCAGGTCTCCTTGGATTCACCTCGCTCGGCCCGCGGTTCCCCCGGGCTGTCGCCGGAGTGCCGCGCATTCCTGACCTTTGCCAAGACCCTGGACCAACTTGGTGGGGGGTGTGCCCTTGACTCTAGAGGTGCTCCCGGCACTTTGGAACGGCAGCCCGGGTGGGGGTGCCCTTAAGTTGTAGTCGCGGCATAACCAACTACGGAGTCATCGAGCTGGGCTTGTCCCTCTGGAGTTTGGAGGGGGGGGGGGGAGGGACGACGACTACTGGGCGCCCGGTCCCGAGTACCGCCGGTCCGGGTGTTGGTGCTCCCCCTCCTCCTCTGCAGACTGGTGGCCCACCGGGTCTGAGTTGATAGGATCTGACCCTGGTGGCCATGGGCAAGAGTTGCACCCAGCAGGCTTCGGCCACCCAAACGTAAATGGACTGATTCACCACGTCAGACAGGGACCCTGGCTGTGCGGCACCCGGCGAGTCGGGTGCCCCCAGGAGCGACCTTACCGCCATCCTGCAGGCGATAGGTGCCTCGCAAACATCTGTTGAAAATAAGATTGGAGAGGTGCGAGTTGACATGGCTCTCCTTTGTCAGGATCTGCGTAATGCGACGGCCCGTGTCTCGGAGGCGGAGGCTCGTATCTCTTCAGTTGAAGACGACATTGGCCAACTTAAGACCCAGGTGGCGCGCCTTCTGTCTCAGACCTCGGAGCTCCATCGACGGGCTGAAGATGCCGAAAATAGGTCGCGACGCAACAACCTCCACCTCGTGGGCTTTCCGGAGAGAGGGGTCGAGTGGACACATTTGTGGAAACCTGGGTGCGCTCATGGATGCCCAAGGACTCACTCTCGCCCTGGTTTGTCATCGAGCGGGCCCACCGCTCCCTGGTGCCCAAGCCCCCGCCGGGAGGCCCTGCCCGTCCCATAATCCTCAAGGTTCTCAATTTCCGGGATAGAGACGCTATCCTAGTGGCGGCCAGAGGACGGGGCCCGTTGCAGTTTCAAAACACCCGGGTTATGGTCTTCCCGGACTACACCAGGGAGGTGCAGGCTCAGCGGCGAACCTATGATGAGATCAAACAGAAACTCCGGAGCATGGGTCTACGCTATGGTTTTCTCTTTCCGGCCTGGCTTAAGGCCCTCTTTCAAAACCAAACGCTCTTCTTTGATACCCCTCAGGTGGCTTGGACCTGGCTCACGGAGGAGCGGCCTCTCCTGGCTCGGTCGGCCCCCTCCCCTGTGCATCGGACCCCTACACAGCCGCTCCTCCCTGCGCCTCGGCCACAGAGACGTCGGACCACATCCCGCAAGAAGCGGGATCGTCAAGAGGGAACATCTCCGTCGCCGGGTTTGTCGTCCGGGAGGCCCTGTGCCTGGACTTCGCCCAGGGGCTCCAGTTCCCAGGGCTCCCCTACACCACTGCCGGACCTGAGTGGAGGGCCGGGACCCGCGGAGGCCTTACGCCCTACGATATCTGATTCGGATTTATCCAGGAGACAGGCACTCCAAGGCTCTGGTGACTATGAGGCAGCCTGACAAGCACTGACCCCACACGCTTCCTAAATGGCATAACTGCTCCTTCGCCCTTTCAAGCAGAGGCGGTGAGCGCAGCCGGTATTGGGAACCCCCCCCCCCGTTCTGATTTGGTCTCTGGCCCCGGGCAGGCCTTGTCACTTCCTCTTCCCCTTGTGTTGGCGGGGGGGGGGTGCGGGCTCTGGTCCCGGGGCTCACACAAGACGTTCATCCTAATTCTTCCACTCCTGGGACTTTCTTGCAACTCCTAACGTAGGTGGTTGTGGATGTACTGGCAACGGATGGTGCATCTATATGTAGGGGGTCCATCTTCACCATGTCCTGTTTTGCTAACCGTTTTAGCTTAGCCCCTAGTTTGTTTTAGCACTGTTTTTCTCTTTAGGGCGACAGATGCTTCACTTTCAGAAGTGTAGGGTGGGGGGAGTTGGGGGAGTGGGAGGGGGGAGGACCGTTGTCCTCCGATTGTTTGTTGTTTTTGGCCGCCCACGGGCCACCGTTTTTTGTTTTTATTGGCAGACACCCACGCACAACTGCCCGCGATGTTGGCAGGAGATCCACCAGCCCCCGCGCTCCCGCCGTAGCGGCCCCAGACGCGGATTCTAGTATCCCTTGGGATCTGGGGGTGCCCGTGCAATCCCTTTCCCTTTCACACACTATGCTCCACGATGGCACCTACTCTACATAGAACCTTACACATACTTTCCTGGAACGTTAACGGTCTATTGGACCGATCAAGCACACTGCGGTCCTTCGCAGCGCCCAGCGGCATGCCCCAGATATCTTCAATCAATCAATCAATCAATCGCATTTATAAAGCGCGCTACTCACCCATCAAGGGTCTCAAGGCGCTGGGAGGGGGGGGGGGGGTCAGTGCTCGAAGAGCCAGGTCTTGAGCTGCCTTCTGAAGGAGAGGTGGTCAGGTATGGCGCGAAGGTGGCTGGGCAGAGAGTTCCAGGTCTTCGCTGCTAGAAAAGAGAAGGATCTTCCTCCGGCGGTGGCTTTGCGGATGCGGGGTACGGCTGCCAGGGCCTGTCCGGTGGAGCGCAGAGTGCGCGGGGGACTGTAGAAGGAGACGCGGTTGTTGATGAGTTTGGGTCCGAGGTTGTGAAGGGCTTTGTGTGCGTGGGCGAGTAGTCGGAAGGTGATCCGCTTGTTGACGGGTAGCCAATGGAGTTTTTTCAGGTGTCCGGAGATGTGGTGGTGGCGAGGGATGTCCAGGATGAGTCTTGCGGCAGCATTCTGGATCCGTTGGAGTTTCCTCTGCAGCTTGGTGGTGATGCCGGCGTACAGGGTGTTCCCGTAGTCCAAGCGGCTGGTGACGAGGGCGTGGGTGACGGTCTTCTTGGTGTCGGTGGGGATCCAGCGGAAGATCTTGCGGAGCATGCGGAGGGTGTTGAAACGTGCCGAGGTCACCGAGTTGACCTGTCTAGGCATGGTGAGGGAAGAGGCCAGGATGAAGCCGAGGTTGCGCGCGTGGTCGGTGGGTTGGGGAGTGCTGCCTAGGGCGGGGGGCCACCAGGAGTCATCCCATGCGGTGGGAGTGGGGCCGAGGATGAGGACCTCCGTTTTGTCTGTGTTCAGTTTCAGACGGCTGTCTGTCATCCAGTTCGCCACTTC
The DNA here is from genome assembly GCF_964204655.1 of Triturus cristatus. Lineage (NCBI taxonomy): Eukaryota > Metazoa > Chordata > Amphibia > Caudata > Salamandridae > Triturus > Triturus cristatus. Next base: position 1,422,402,854 of record NC_140591.1, on the reverse strand, counting down.
CTTCATTCCTTCATGTAGTCTGGTCCTAGCTGATGTGGGGTTGTTAGTGAGGGATAAGATGAGCTGGGTGTCGTCGGCGTATGATATAAGGTCGAGTCCGTGTTTGCGTGCGATATTCGCCAGGGGGGTCATGTAGACGTTGAAGAGAGTGGGGCTGAGGGAGGATCCTTGAGGTACGCCGCAGATGCTCTCCGTGGCTGTGGATCTGAAGGGGGGAAGGCGGACTCTCTGAGTCCTTCCGGAGAGGAAGGAGACGATCCATTCCAGGGCCTTGCTTATGATGCCGGCGTTTCTGAGGCGGCGTATCAGGGTGCGGTGGCAGACCGTGTCGAAGGCTGCAGAGAGGTCCAGGAGTATGAGGGTCTCTCCCTTGTCGGTCAGGGCTCTGATGTCGTCCGTTGCTGCGATCAGGGCGGTTTCGGTGCTGTGGTTGGCCCTGAAACCGAACTGTGTGGGGTCGAGGGAGTCGTTGGTTTCCAGGGCGTTGGTGAGTTGAGCGTTGACGATTTTCTCAATCACTTTGGCGGGGAACGGCAGGAGAGAGATGGGCCGGAAGTTTTTGAGTTCGGTGGGGTCTGCTGTAGGTTTCTTTAAGAGGGCGTTGAGCTCTGCGTGTTTCCAGCTCTCCGGGAAGGTGGCGGCAGTGAGGGAGGCGTTGATGACGTCTCGGAGGTGCGGTGCGATGATGTCGTCGGCCTTGTTGTAGATGTGGTGCGGGCAGGGGTCCGATGGGGATCCGGAGTGGATCGAGTTCATTATGAGGGTGGTCTCCTCGGTGGTGGTAGGGTTCCAGGTGAGGATGGTGGTGGTGTCGGTGGCGGGTTCCGGAGGGGGGCTTGTGTCGGCGGTCGGGAAGCTGTTGTATATGTCGGTGATCTTGTGGTGGAAGAAGGTTGCGAGGGAGTCGCAGAGGTCCTGTGAGGGAGGGAGGGAGTTGTTTTCTGCTTCCGGGTTGGAGAGCTCTTTGACGATGCCAAATAGTTCCTTGCTGTTGTGGGCGTTGTTGTCAAGTCTGTTCCGGTAGGCTGTTTTTCGTGCGGCGCGGAGGTGTTGGTGGTGTTGGCGGGTGGCGTCCTTGAGAGCTAACATGTTCTCTTCGGTCTGGTTAAGGCGCCACGTCTTCTCGCGGGCGCGGCATTCTTTCTTGGAGTTCTTGAGGTCGGGGGTGAACCAGGAGTTTTTCTTGTGGTTGTTGGTGCTGGCTTGAGTCTTCAGGGGGGCCAGGAGGTTGGCGCAGTCGGAGATCCAGTTTGTGAGGTTGTTGGCGGCTACGTTGGGGTCGGTGGTGCTGGTGGGTTGGTTCTGGGAGAGGGTTGATGCGAGCTGTTCCGTGGTGATACGATTCCAGTGTCTTCTTGGTGGTTGCTGGGTGTGGTGGGGCACGGTGGTCTTCTTGAAGATGAAGTGGACGCAGCTGTGGTCCGACCAGGTGAGTTCGGTGGTGTGGCTGAAGGTGATGTGTTTGCTGGAGGAGAAGATGGGGTCGAGCGTGTGTCCGGCATCGTGGGTGGGGTTGTTGACTAGCTGATTCAGTCCCAGGTTGGCGAGGTTGTCCAGTAAGGCGGTGGTGTTGTTGTCGGTAAGGTTCTCCAGGTGAAAGTTGAGATCTCCTAGGAGGATGTAGTCGGTGGATGAGAGTGCGTGAGGGTTGACGAAGTCTGCGATGTCTTCGCTGAACTTGGTGCGAGGTCCTGGTGGTCTGTACATGAGGGTGCCTCTGAGGGTGGTTTTGGGGTCGCTGTGGATCATGAAGTGGAGGTGTTCGGCGTCGGGGAGTGAGTTGTCGGTGTCGGTCGAGATGCGGATGAAGTTTTTGTGTGCGATGGCGATGCCTCCTCCGATGCGGTTGGTGCGGTCTTTCCGGATGATTTTGTAGCCGTCGGGGATGGCTATGGCGATGTCGGGTGCCGAGGAGGGGTTCATCCAGGTCTCGGTGAGGAAGGCGATGTCCGGGTTCGTAGAGTTGATGAGGTTCCACAGTTCGATGGCGTGCCTGTGGATGGATCGGGTGTTGACCAGGATGCAGTGGAGGTTGTTTCCGGGGGAGTAGTTCTTGGCGGGAGCGGAGTGGGTTCGGAGGCAGGTGAAGCGGCAGTTGCTGCAGGTGAAGGGTCCGTGGGTGCGTTTCGGGGTGGCGCAGTAGCAGCCCGGCGTGCGGCCGGGGTTGAGGTTGGCGAGGAAGGCGGAGTCGTAGGTCAGGCGGGGGGCGCGGGGGCCAGAGGTTCGGGTGCTGGGCGCGGTCCAGCCGCGGACGGGCGCAGACGGGCTTGCCTTAGGCCTCGCAGCGGCCGCCATATAAGGGGGAGGCGGGGACAGCTGGGAGGCGGGAGGAGGGCGGGTAGGGGGGAAAGAGCGGGAAAAGCGGCGAAGGGCCTCGGGGAGGCGAGGAGGCCCGAAAAAGCGGAAAAGTACCTAGAAGGGGTACAAAAGCCGGAAAAGCGAGAAAACACGACAAAAAGCGGCGGAAGGACGGGGGGGCGGCGGGGGCACGAGGGGCAGCAGGCACTCAGGGATACAAAAAGCAAGGGGAGCGCGATCACAACGGGGAAAGCAGGCACTCAGGGATACAGAAGGCAAGGGGAGCGCGATCACACGGGGAAAGCAGGCACTCTGGGATACAAAAAAGCAAGAAACGCACCTCTTGGGTTCTCAGTGTAATTTCCTTGCCAGATACTGGTTCGATAGGGTTTGGCACTCTGGTTTCACACGGGGCTCCAGGGGGGTGGTCATACTGCTCCGGAGGGGACTTCCCTTCACCCTGTCGCAGGCTGTATCTGATTCACAGGGCTGGTACGTGGCCCTGACGGGCATGATCGAGGGGCTTCCCCTTAATCTTCTGTGTGTCTACATTCCCCCCGCCAGCATGGTTTCCACTCTTAGTCAGCTCACTTCGGTGTTCGCTTCCCTTCCTGGGGGTCTGACGGTGGTGGGGGGCGACTTTAATGCGGTGTTGCAGCCCTCCCGCGACACGACTGGCACCCCTTTGGTTTCTCGTTTGTCTTCGGCGAAGCTGTTATCTGACTGGTCCTCCGCCCTGGGCCTCTGTGATGCCTGGAGAGTGTGGAACCCTCGTAGGGAACAGTACACGCACACCTCAGCGGCCCACCACACGCACTCTCGTAGCGATCTGCTTCTACTATCTGCCATAGACTGTCAGTTGGTGTACGGGGCTGCGATCCTACCGAGGGGCATCTCCGATCATTCCCCTGTCTCTCTCCGTCTCGGTGCCCCCTCTAACGGCACTCGCACGGTATGGCGGATGAATGCCTGGTTCTTGCAAGATGCGCATTTTGTTGAATCCCTCGGGCAGGAACTGAAATACTACTGCTCTGCCAACGCGGGCTCGATCTCTTCGCCGGGGACCCTGTGGGAAGCCGGCAAGGCTGTGATACGAGGGGTGGGTAGAGGTCTGGTTCACGCAAAGCGTACGGAACAATCCGCCCCGGCTGGCTCAGTTGGAAGCCCTGGCGGCGCGATTGGAAGGCGCCCAAACTGATCACGACGAAGCAGATTCCGCTCGCCAGCTTACCCTGATCTGGAATGAGATCTATCAGCTCTCCATGGAGTCTACCAAAATGCTCTGGCGCTCCTCGGTCGCGCGCGTGTACGGTTGGGGTGACAAAAATGGCAAAGTGTTGCATAATTTGGTGTCTTATCCTAGGGGCAACCGTATTATTCCGGAGATCCGGGGTGAAGGGGGGGGGCTTCTTGCACCACCTCCCTGGCCATTGCCCACACGTTCGCCGACTACTACGCGAAGCTCTATACTGCCCGGGCCCCCCGGTCTTCCCTGGTGTCCCTATTGGCGGACACCGGGACCCACTTACCCAGTCTTTCCCTGACGGATTCCGAATCTCTCGACCATCCTATCTCAGCAGAGGAAATACAGGGAGCCATTTCACTGTTGCGCTCTGGCAAAACGCCCAGTCCTGACAGTTAACCCCAAGAGTACTATGCGAACTACCGAGACACTCTGGTTCCGTACTTGCTAGAGCTGTTTAACCACATCATCGAGGTGGGGTCATTCCCACCAGAGACGGACATGGCCACTATTGTCGTCCTTCCTAAGACTCAGCCGCCTTCCCTCGCTTGCGCGGACTACCGCCCTATCTCCCTCATCAACACGGAGATCAAACTCTTTGCGGCGGTGGTGGCTCAGAGACTTCGGCCCCACTTGCAAACGCTGGTGCACCCGGATCAATGCGGCTTTATGTCTGCCCGGGGTACTAGGCATTGTATACGCCGCCTTCACCTCGCTCTGGCCCACCGTCACAGTCTCACCCCGTATCTGGCCCTGCTCTTCTTAGACTTCGAGAAAGCCTTTGATACGGTGGATTGGAGTATTTGGCAGATGTGCTGGAGAGGAAGGGTCTTGGACCCGCGTTCCGAGGTCTCATCCGGGTCCTGTACTCCGCGCCTCGGGCTAGAGTCCTCATCAATGGCGTGCTCTCGGAGCCATTCCCTGTCCGGAGGGGCACTCGCCAGGGCTGTCCGCTTCCCCCGCTTCTGTTTGCCCTGGCAATGGAACCACTGGCGTGCCTCATCTGACAGGATCCCCTCATCCGGGGTTGGACCTGGGACCAGACCCAAATTGACAAAATAGCCCTGTACGCGGACGACGTTCTGCTCTTTCTGGCTGATCCCGAGGGCTCTGGCCCGAGATGTCTGCAAGCTCTTGAGGCCTTTGAACAAGTTTCTGGGCTTCGACTCAACCCGGCCAAATCCACGTTGGTCCCCTTGCATCCCTCGCGTGCGTGCTTCGACTGGCAAACATCCATCCCCCTGCGTAGGCAATCCATTAGGTACCTGGGGGTGTGGATCGCTTTGCTTCCGGAGCTTGAATGGGCCTTGACCATCACACCTTTAGTTACCAGGGCGAAGGCGGACCTCCGGAAGTGGCAATCTCTTCCTCTCATCCCCCTTGGAAGAAGTGCTCTTTTTAAAATGATGGTCCTCCCCCGCTTCCTATACATATTACAGAATGTTACCTTGTACCTCCCGGGGAGCTGGTTCCGGGAGTTGGATGGGACCCTTATCCGCTTCTTATGGGGAGGAAAGAGGCCGCGGATGTCTTTGGCGCACTGCCGCATACCACCATACGACGGGGGCATGGGGGTGACCAATCTTCACCTCTACTATCTGGCCACACGGCTCATTGTGATCCACGACAGGTTCGCGGGTGGCAGGTCCGACCCGGCGTACCGAGTGGAACTCCGGCCATTGGAGTTTACACGGCTTCAGGCCTACCTATATGGGAGCCCAGTGCCGCAGGATCTTCCCCCCGTCACCCGGGCGGTGTTTGTGGCCTGGCGTGCCGTGCTGAGACATGTAGGGTGGAACCAGAGACTGACCAGGCAGACGCCCCTGTGGAATGGGACGTAGCTGGCGGAGGTCTCCTCTCTCCAGGACTTCCGTAGGTGGGATCTCATAGGGATTTCGCTTCTGGGAGACGTTTGGGTGGGGGACCATATCAGATCATTCACAGACCTACAGCACCGACATTCCCTCCACTCCTCCCAATTCTGTAAGTATTTACAACTCCGGCATGCCCTCTGGGTCCATATCCCTTCCTCCACATCCCTCCCTGAATTCAGTCCCCTGGAGGCCTAAGTGATGATGGGAAACCTGGGTAGAGGGGCGTGTCGCGGATTTACCGCTCTCTAGTAAACAACGGCCCTGCGACCCTCGACCACCTTCGCGCTCGCTGGGAGGGGTGGCTGAGTCACCTGGATGAGGATGACTGGAGAGCTGCCCTTATGGCCCCTAAGCTGCTGACGACCTCCTCCAAGCTGCAGCTAGTCCAGCTTTTCTATCTACATGCGGCGTATCTCACCCCAGCGCGCTTGTATAGAGCTCGCTTGTGGCCCTCCCCATCCTGTGCGCGCTGCCAACAGGCCCGGCTGATTTCTGTCACATGGTATGGCAATGCCCGGCCCTCGCGCCCTTTTGGGCAGGGGTGGAGCTTGAACTTACGCGGGCCCTTGAGTGGGAGATATCCCATAAACCGCTGTGCTTGCTCCTGGGGGTGTTTGACGGTCTGGACGGTTCCCAGGCTGATAAACGGTTTTTGGGAACAGCTTTGGCGGTGGCAAAAAGAGACATCGCGGCGCTCTGGTCCCAGGCTAAACCCCCAACAGCTTAGAGGTGGAGAAGGGGGGTGGAATGGTGCGGTACCCAAGAGGAGCCCCTTTTTGAGGCGAGAGGTTGCCCTGAACTCTTCGGCAAGATCTGGGACAAATGGTTTAATTTGCTGCGGTCATGAGGTTGCCATGGCTGTTGTCTGTGGCCATAGATAAGCTGGTGGTCTCCTTACCACAGGACTTTTATGGGACTCCGTCATTCTCAAGAACTGCATTGTGCGGGTCTACTGTGTCTGCTTCGTTGTCAATGAATTTATTGTTGTCCTTTAATACAATAAATTTAATTATCAAAAAAAAAAAATAATAATTTATTGAGCAAACGTACACCAAACGGTTTCATGGCGCTGAGGTCTAAGGAGATGCTGCCGCAGTGAGAGGATTGACATAGTCATACGCCTGGTAGAACAGCTAGGTCTTAAGCTGTTTCCTATATTGTGCATAAGAGGCCACAGACCTCAACTCCGCAGGGGGGGTTTTCCAAAATTGCGGGGCCAAGACCGCAAATCTCAATCCCCCATGTTTTTTACGGTAAAAGGGCAGAGTAGCCGGCAGATTCAGATGGGAGGACCGCATATCCCGAAAAGGAGTATGGCACTGGATCCTAGAGGAGATAAATGCTGGACTGTTACCGGAGAGGGCTTTGAAGAAGGTGCATTCCAGCTTAAAAGCACAGCGTTTGGCCACAGGAAGCCGGTGTAGGCTTTTTATTAATGGTCTGACATGATGCCATTTGGGCTGGTGGAAATTCAACCAGGCTGCTTGGTTCTGTACCAATTGTAAGCAATGTAATTGATAAGCTGGGATGTCTACATAGAGTGAATTTGCGTAATCAACACGGGAGATTACCAGAGCTAGGATGACTAAAGTCAGGGCTTCAGTGGTCAGAAACCTACTAATCTTCTGAATTCTTCGCAATTGGAAGAAGCAGGAGGAGACCACTGGGCTAATCTGTGCTTTCATGGACAGATCATTACTGATCACAATACCCAAGCTTTTGATAGAGCTTACTGGGAGTGGGGGATTACCCAATAATGGAGGCCAAAAGCTGGAGTTACATGGGTTAGCTGGGCCACCCGTAAGGATCAGCTCAGTTTTGTCAGGGTTCAATTTTAGTTGGTTACTATTCATCCATTCGCTGATAAAACTCTGGGTGGATTGAAAATTGAACTCGGAAGATGCCGATTGGTTGATATCGAATACCCATTGAAGGTCGTCAGCATAGTTAAATATTCCAACCTTTCTTTCTCTCAAGAAGTGTATCAGGGGTCGTAAATACAAATTAAAAAGCAGCGTTGAAAGGCAGGAGCCCTGGGGAACCCCGCAGGTCAGTTTCACTTTGTTGGAAGAAAAATTGGCGAGGCGAACCACTTGAAACCGGTTGCTGAGAAAAGAAGAGAGCCACTTTAGTGCCAGACCCTGGATCCTGGCATTGCTGACACGGTCACCCAGGAGATCATGCTCGACCGTGTTGAATGCCGCTGACAAATCAAGAAGTACCAGGGCCTGGGTGATACCCTTGTCTGCCCCCTCCCTGAGCTTGTCCATAACCGTGAGATTAACTGACTCCGTTGAGTGTGCAGGTCTAAAACCTGCCTAATGAGAATCAAGAAAATGGGAGTGTTCAATGAAGGAGCTGAGGCAAGTTGCCACATGAGCCTCTAAAGTTTAACCTAAATTGGGCAACAAGGAGATGGGACGATAATTACTGAGGACCAGAGGGTCAGAGCGAAGTTTCTTTACAATTGGGACAATTTCTGCACTTTTAAATATGTTTGGGACTATACCCAGCTTGAGAGAGTTGTTCAGGAGTGAGAGAGAAGGGGATCCGGGCAGGTGAGCAAGGCTTCCCATAATATGTGAGGGGGACAGCAGTTAGTAGGAGAACTGGAACTGACCTTCTTGAGCAAACCAAAAAATACTTCCCTGGAGATCAACGGGATTTGATCAAGCAATAGTGGATTTTTACATATAAGCGGAGAGTATGTGGGGGAGATAAAGGTAGGAATACTAGACTTAACAGTGGCAATTTTCTCAATGAAATAGGAGTTCAGAGAATCACATAAGGAATGTGAAGGGACAGGTTTCACCATGACTATCTGGTTTGGAAAGCTCATCTACTATAGAGAAAATATCCTTGGACTTGTTTGCAGAGTTTAGGATTTTCTTAGAAAAATACTCCGCCTTCGTTTGAAGAATAGCCTTTTTATATTCTTTGAGCAGGGTTGGGAATAAATCCTTCTTCTCAGGGGGGAATAGTGGTGTCTCCAGGTACGTTCTGCATGTCTTGGAGCACGTTTCTTAGCTTTTAAATCGTCAGAGAACCAACGTTGTGCATCATGAGGTCGCATGATTTTGGTTTTCCTAAGAGGAGCAACACTGTGACTAGCCGATTCAAGCCATGTCTTAATGCTTTCTGCCGGATTGTGAAGAGACTCCTGTGCTGACGGAGCCGTGGCGGTTAATAGCGAGCAAAAATCGCCTATATTAGCGCGACTCCAGTTTCTAGCCATATGGTTCTCTAATCGTTGATGTTTAGATGAGTGAACACTGGAGAGAGTTAATGTAATAAAATAATGGTTCGACCAAGTACAAGGGAAGACCAATAACTTAGAGATCTCCAAGTTATAAGTCCAGACTTGGTCTAAAATTTACCCTTTTATGTGGGTAGCTACACTCACATGTTGAGCGCAATTCATCCCAAGGAGTGGATCTGCCAGTTCAACGGAGCTAGCACTCTCCTATACATCATAGGGCCAATAATTAAAATCTCCAATTATGAGGATTCTTGCATGGTTTATGAGTAAATGGGAGATCATTTCAACCAATAACTGGGGGAATGTAGGCATGTGATAAGGAGGTCTATAAAATAAAGCACAAATAAAAGAAGAATGAAGAGATTCAAATTTTAAAACTAGGCTATCAACTGAGGGTAAGCCCGTAACCCCAAGTGAGGTGAACTGGAGTTTATTATGAATGATGGCTGCAACCCCTCCTCCCGCTTTTCCTGAGGTACTGTTTGCCTGAAGAATATAACAGCAGTCAGGTACTGCTGCTAGAAAATCAGGGACAGAGTCTTCAGTAAGCCACGTTTCAGTGAGAAGGAGTATGTCCGGTTTATCTGAATCAAAGAGCTGAAAAATTTCCAGCTGGTGTTTTACCAGCGAGCGAGTATTCAAATAGCTAACTGTAAGTCCCCTTAACTCCTGATGTGGAGGGGTGGTGTAATCTGGCGAGATCATTTGTTTGAAATGATCCTCCAGGCGGGGGAATTCTGGATAGATTTCTGATAGCTATCTGTGTGTGTTAAAATCCCCGACTTGTCTAGTTTAGCCTGGGTCTTAGTATCAATTGGCGAGTTACCTTGCAGTTGCTTCAGCTCCTTAGCAGAGTAACTGAGAAAAAAAAGGGCGTGGGATGTAGCCCCTGTGTGCCGCGGACGGGCGCAGACGGGCTTGCCTTTGGCTGCGCTGCGACCGTCCTTTGAGGCCAAGAGTGGAAATAAACTCCTCTCCCCTTGTTAACAAATTTTATGTATTTAATGTGAAATCCGAAAAATAAATCATGCAAAAAACAAATAGTAAATGAATGTGCAAAACCAAGGTAACCGTTGGCATGGGATGTCAAAGCATAACTTTGAAGTCAAGCAGGGTACAGGATGCTTAACTGCACTGTCTGAACGAAGCATAGTATATTCTAACTTATAGCTGATTGAAGAATCTTTTTTTATACCAACCCCATCCGCAAGGTATTGCTGACAGAGGTGTCTGAGGAACAACTTCTTGTCCTCAAGGTTAAGAGGAAGGATGTTTTCCCGCCCAACAGCTGTACATTTCTGTCTCTCTTCAGTACCTTGCGAATCGTTCCACCTCCTGAAACTAAATGTCCTCTCCACTGTCTGACATTTGAAAGAACTCTGTGTAACACCTGCCGACAAGACGAGCTGAGATGAAGTGGGGACTTCCAAACGTCTGAGTTAAAACTGGTAAATTAAATCTGCTGGATCATTACAAATGCAGCTTGGAATTGGCCAATAACAATTTTATCTAATCTCCTAAGGATTCCCATGAGCTCTCCTCTGTCAGCCCCATGGAACCCCCTCGCAAGTTATGTGGTGACATGAAATCGTTCTTTACCAAAGTAGTGAATATTTATGATTTTCTTAAAGAGGTAAGACCTATTGGGATCCGACACCAAGCTGATGACTAGCGTTGAAATGTCACCAGTGGTTTGCCTTTCTTTGCTAGTTATGACAAGATTGAGGATCAGCGTCACTATGAAAAGACACAAATCTGGATCACTGGACAATTCCTGCCCTATGTCCATCTTGCAAGTGTTGGTCCTTGATATGTCTTTGGCTATCTTTAACATCATGCACCTGTCTTTAACCCTTGGCAAGGTCCATTAGATTTACTAAAGAGGTGCAATTATCTGCCTTCTTGTGAAGGCCAACCTTGATCCAATGATTCTTAAGGATTACAAGTCAATCACAGTCCATCCTTTCTATTTCAAAAATCATAAAAATGCAAACAGGACGATTTGCTTCCTGGAAGATCATGACCTCCTGGGTGGATCTCACATTGGCTGTCTCCCCATGGCATAGCATGGCAGCCTTCCATTTAGGAAGCTTGGATGAGTGCTGCACTGCCGAGGAGAAAAGGCCTTCAGGCAGGGATTCTGCTTTACAGTCTGCCAACTGCTTTTGATAAGGTCAACCATGATATTCTGTCCGACTTTCAACAGTAGGCCTAGCAGACGCTGCCTTGTAGTGGTTGAGGTTATTTTTAAGTGAGCATTCTCACACTGTATCTCTTCTGCCATTCTGTTTATAGGTGTAGTCATTGTCAGGGGAGCCTTCCCAGGGGTCTCAACATGTATGCTGTGCCTCCAGAAGGCCTCAGGCATTGCTTTGGATTTAACATTCTCTCCAAAGCAAACAAAAAGTGGATGCTTTCAGTGGATCACACTTCTATTGACTCTAATTGCCCTCTGGAAGTATGTTTGACTACCATTCAAAACTGGATCCTAAGCGTGCTTTCAATGTGTAATCAAACAGTTGCGGTCTGCTTGTTTTCGGCAACTATATCTCCTCTGGAAAATCATTCTCCTCTGGAAAATCCTTCCTTTCATTCCTGTTAACCATAGGTGACTGTAGCATGTATCTTCTAATTTGTACTATTGCATTCCATTGTACCCAAACCTGATGGAATGAGGAATATATACGCTTCAATTAATTCTAAATATGGAGAAACTGCTGGTCAGACTGACGTGTGGTATCCACAGATTTGGTCATTTGTTGGAGGCTCGACAACACTATCTACATTGGTTCCTTGCAAAACTGAGGGTTCAAATCAAGGTACTCTGCTTGGTTTGACTTCTAATCAACATTGGTCTCAGGGCTCATTAGTGATAATGCAACTGGTTCGGAGAGTCACCTCATTCCAACTGTGCCATCACAAGTCTACGGGACAACCAGGCAGAGGGGATTTAGTGGTAAATCCATTTGCTCAATTTGCCATCTTGAGTGGAATGACTCCAGTGGCTTCCCTGGTGAATCATTTTGATTTGTCTCAAGACACTGAAGAAACTGGATTCAGGATCCATCACCCTGAGGCAACAGCATATGTAATTCATTTGCTGCTTGTGGGGTGATGTGCACAAGGGTCTCTCCATAGAAAGGGATACCAAAAGCAAACTGATCATATGGAAAGATAAACTAAAATTAGGACCTGCAACTAGGCTTGGCTAACATTAAAGGGTTCATTTAACCATCTACAGCTAGTTCCTAAAAATTTGCACATCCCCTCTTATTCCAGAGGTCAAGATGAAGATTTGAAATAGAGATCGACTTATTTCTCAACCAAAAAAATAACATCCATCTTATTTAAATCTAGATGTCATTTACAAAAAAACTACCTATCTGCCAGGAACAGTATGTCACAAAAGTCACCTTTAAGTGGTGAGAACATTAGGAAACAAAACCAAAAAAGCTGATCTGTGTTACACTTACGGATCGGAACGGTTCTTCTTAACATTCGCCACAGCCAGCTCCTTGCATTGGGCCACAAAAATGTGAAACTCCAACAACCGGTCCACATAATCAATGGCAAACTGAATAGTTCCTTTGATTTCGACATTCCCAAAGTCTCCGCTGTAGATACTCATCACACTTCAGCTCACCTGTGGACATAACGAGTAAGAGTGACAATGCTCTTCCATCTAGCCTCTTGATCATCTACAAGCATCACAAACATGAATTATTCTACAAAAAAACTGAAGTTTACACAACAATATGCTTTCCCTTATATTTGTGATGCCCTCACTGAAGGTTTAAGCTGATATCAAAGTTTGCCAAAAGACTTAGTTACAATGGCAGCCAAAATAATCCACTCATAGCTTATCATTTAGAAACATTTGATTATTTTAAACAGATCCTTTTCAGACAAATCAAGTCCCTGTGTGTTCTAAATGAAAAGCATGAATTTTCCTTCCAGGGTCAAAGTTCCCAGAATTCTAGCTTTGTGAAGCAAGGTTGGTGAACTCCTGCATTGGCTTGACTCTCTGGAGAAAGGGAACCAAGGCCTTGCACCCATTCTTTCCTGCCTGAGAGTCCATGCAAATATAGATTTTCTAGTATTTACTTATTTAATAAGCTTATGAAACAACAGTGTGGCACAAGGGTTACATGAAATAGTTCATAAGCATTTTGTTATAAATGGCAAAAAAACGAGCGTGGACGCAAGACATGTGAATTAGACAATAAAAGAATTAAAGCTATTACCATTAAAGAATATTATTATTCTTTTCTCCATTCAGAATACCCGTTACCTGTTCAATAGGCAAGCCAGTACCAGATCTTGGTGAAAATCAAAGATAAATTATTCGTTTTATGTTAAAATAGGTATGGTTATATTCTCTAGCTTGTAATCACTTTGCATCTCTGGTCACCAGGTCTGCAACTAAAGGGAAAGCTAACTATCATCTTCTTTCCTGTCACAAAAGCAGTATGTGGGGCTTACTCTCTTTATTGATCCACTTTCAACACCCCTGCTAGGCACCCTAAGAGTCCACAGTGAAAACTTGCAGTCAGAAACAGCCAATAAACAACTAGAAAACCACAGAAATCTAAAATAGACTATGTCAACGAGTGCTAGATCAATGAAATTCTTTAGGATAAACTCTGTTTAAATACAATTTAGATACACAGTATGCAGATGTATTTTATGTGCATATCCTCCTCTACTGAATCTACGCTGACCACTCCTGTACAAAACCATTCCTTGAAACTTTGAAAGGCTGGACACCTACAAGCTGAATAAACTGAGCACTAGGACAACAAAAGTAGGAAAAACAAACAGGCCTGGCCCTCCTCTATCCCTCTAGGAATAATGGTACAGGCAAATGTAATTAAGGAGAACTACTTGGGGAGGTCACATTCATCTACTGTTTGTTACTTATAAAGGAATTAGAACCACCAGTGTTTTTCCAATAAATTAATTGGATACAGAACCAATAGAAACTCAGAGGAGACTCTGAAAAATCGGATTTTTCATAATTATTCAGGTAGGATTACAATAATCATTCCTCAAAACATGCATTAGATTACAACATGAGGACACGTGCTCAATGAGATTAATGGAAAACAGTGTAACAAAATCAAGGCTAAAAACAGTTAAATGCATACAAAGGCAAGGACAATTTAAGCAGATAAACAGCTTGCTGCAAAACAGTTGCTGAATTCATACTACTTTCCCCATTGAAGGTCAATGTTCTGGACCTTTGGTGCTAACAATGCACGTAACCATCATCAGGGCACAACAGTGATCGAACCAAGACCTCACATAAGTAGTGGTTAAACAACATAATCCCAGCATCAAGCTGAAAATGAACATCTCTCATTTACCACTGTTTAGAGGCGCCATTAACACTGTAAACCAAACATGCTAACAAAGTTAACTACTCAGACTAAATCAAAAAGACACCACACATCTTACTAGATTTTGATTTCACTGAAAAGCATTTTGGTTAATACTCCAAATAAACACAGCAACTTTCTTTCACTGTGTCACAACAGGAACAAAAGAAGACTACTGAAGGGTAGTTTATCTTCACTCCGATAATTCACATCTGAAAACTTGGAGGGAAATAAAAAGTCAGGGGAGCTCCAGAAATCACAACTTGAAGTCACTGGTGAATTTTCGGATGAAATTTGAGCCAATGATAAAGCAAGCATGTCTCATGAAGACTTGTGTGTGCCCATCTCTGATGATGTGCAAATTAGGTTAGTCGTTGAATTTTAGGCTTATCCATAAAAATTATTGATTCAGAGATTGGGATGAGTGCAGAAGAAGAAATAAAGATAGGTTAGTTTCAAAACCAGGGTATTTTATTCTATTCACCTTAGGGACAGTTGGGCTGCTAGGTAATTTTTTGATTATGTAGGTTTATTTAATTAAAATAAGATGTAAATGTTATTTCTTTTTTGAATTAGGTGGCTTTGTTTTAGGTTTGTTTCCTTCTAACTACAACAGAGCTGGAGATATGCAGTGACATCTTCTAAACAAGATGGTGGGAGTATTCTTTTCATTCCTATGGTTTGAAAGGGGCTCTTACGTCACACTACGATGGGGCACATGGGTTATCTAGACTGCATCTTGCATTAGTGGTAGAAACCAGCATTGGGGGATGGAGGCAAAGGTGGTGCCTGGGGAATCGCAAAAGTACCTGAAATGGTACCAGGATTCTGGAGTTCATGGCTGAAAGGAGGCTGGTGTGACAGTTACACTATGTAACGGTGATATCACAAGGCTAGAAGATCTCTCTACCTAAATTAAACCATGTGGTAAAAAGAATTATGTTAACCTTTTCTTCTAGAAAGCTTAAATCAGGAGAAATGGCTCAGTTTGCACTGAGAAATATACACTTTTAGGAGACTAGTTTTATTAATAAACTAAAGCATGCACGGCTGGAGATGGACTAAATTGTGGCACCCAAATGAGAAGTGGCTAATTCAAAACGCATGGGGCCAGCCAGTGGAGGAACATCCTTTTTATATATTCTGAAAATCGTAGTGCCTTGGCAAGCCAGTGGCACTGAAGTGTATCAAAAGGTATTGGGCGTTTGTATACCAGTTAGACATGCACAGCCCTATAAATACTACTAGCTTGACAATAGAGAGACTTGAGCATTGGTCATTCATAAAACTGACAGCTGATGTTCAACAGAAGCCATGCAGATGTGTTTGCAAATGGCTGATAAGGTTTTGTCATGTACTTTCTACAAGAACAAAATGAGGATTTAACTATCAAAGGTGATCACAGCTGTTGCCCCGCTGGCTACTTCTGAGAGGTGAGCACACAAATATATGTTGGCTCATACCACCATTTGGAAGGTAGTTAGAACAGTGGTTAAAGGGCTGAGGAGTAAGGCAATTAAGGCTATAGAACAAATCCTGACTATTCGTATTTTGGTCCTATGTTGTCGTAGGCATGCAGATGGCTTGTAAGCATGGTTTAATCATGCTTTAATTGTTATCAGACAAGGAGTGATATTAATGAACAAGCTACTTACCTTTGATAACGCCTAATCTGGTAGAGACTATATCTAACCGCAGATTCCTTACCATAGAATTTCCCTAGGTGTCAGACTGGATACGGAAGAGTTGTCGTGAGCAGTACCCCTGTGCCAGTAGCTGGCATCTATTGGGTCCATCGTCGGTGTCATCCGCACTGGAAATGACGCTGCAGTACTCATATAGACCGCATCCAGGTACGCTGAAATAAGTTTCTTTTCACGACTTTCCATGTAACAAGCGCGGAGCCATGAAGAAAACTGACACTGGTGTGTAAAACTAGGGCTCTGAAATGGGTCATCCCGGTCCCTAGAAATCAGTTCACAGAGCGGGGAGGATCAGTGTGTCGGTAAGGAATCTGCCACTAGATACAGTTACTTCCAGAAAGGGTGTTAGCGTTACAGAAGCAAAGTAATTTGTTCATCTGAGAGAGGCTTTTAGCAGTGCCCATCCCTATGGACCTGACTGTCTAGACAGTAATATTTGGCGAATGTGTGCAGGGAAGCCCATGTTGCTGCCTCGCAGATATCCAGGACCGGAACTCCATGTTTAACGGAGCAGTGGCCACTTTAGTGCTAGTGGAATGAGTTTGCAAACCTTCAGGCAGTTGCTTCTTGGCCAGTGCGTAGCAGATTTTGATGCATAGCACGACCCATCAGATAGTCTGCTTCTGCACTGCCCGACCTTTCTTTGCACCAACATACCCCATGAAGAGTTGGCCGTCCACCTCGAATGCTTTCATGCGGTCAAGTTAGAACGATAACGTGCTTTTTGGCTCCAGAGGGAGGGGTCGCTCCTCTTCTTTAGAGGGGTGTGGAGGAGCAAAAAAAGTAGGCAAGGTGATGGATTGGCCTATATGAAAAGGAGTGACCACTTTTGGCAGAAAGGAGGCCCGAGTGTGAAGCACTACTTTGTCAGAATAGACAGAGATAAGGTGGCTTAGATGATGAGGCCTGCAGCTCACTCACACAGCAGCTAGAGGTAATCACCACAAGGAAGGCTGTTTTCAGGGTGAGAAGCCTGAGCGCACAATTTTGTAGAGGCTCGAAAAGATAGCACATCTAAAAAGTAAAAACCAAATTAAGATGTCACTGAGTCTAAACGAATGGTGAAGGAGGGAAGCGATGAGCAAGACCTTTAGGGGACCTATGTACAATGGGGGACTTGAACAAAGAGCAACCGGATGAAGGCAGAGATGGCAGATACATAGCCCTTAAGAGTGCCCAGAGCAGAGCACTGCTGGGCAGGAGAAATAATGAAAAGCAGAACCTCAGAAAGAGGGGCATAAAGGTGATCAACAGTTTTTCTTTGCGCCATGCCACAAATTTCTTCCAAAGGTAGGCATACACCGTCTTGGTAGAGGGATGCCTGGCTGCCAAGATAAGGTTACAGACTTCAGGAGAAGGTCGAAAGCTGTCAAATGTCGCTCAATCTCCACGCAAGGAGGCGAAGAGTGGACAGGTTCGGGTAGAGAACTCTCACCTGCTGCTGCGACATTGGATCTTCCCGAAGGGGCAGCCTGATTGGAGAATCGATGGCTGTGCTCAGAAGCTCGGGATACCAGACTCTCAAAGCCCAGTTTGGAGCCACAAGGATGACTTGGCCCTGGTCAGGCCTGATTTTCTTGAGAACTCTAGGCAGAAGTGGCATGGGTGGGAAGGTATACAGGAGGACTGAGCTCTTCTTAAGATGAAAAGCGTCTGAGCGAGTACCGCCTTGGAAATGCGGGCATTGCGATTTCTCAGCGGTGGCAAACAGGTCTGACCAAGGCTCTCCCTGGTGCTGAAAGAGACCTTGCACCACCCCGGGGTGGAGATGCCGTTTGTGATCCGCTAGGCACCGTTGGCTGAGTTAGTTCGCTCTGGCTTTCAGAGAACCAGCCAGATGCTGAACCACCAGAGAAATAATCTGGAATTTCAGCCATGTCCAGAGGCGCAGGGCCTCCCGACAAAGGGTCAACAACCCCATCCCACCCTGCTTGTTACAGTACTACATGTTGTCCGTGAACACCTGCAACAGCCTTTCCTTGATGAAGAGTAAAAAAGGCTTTCAACGCCAGTCGGATTGATCTGAGCTCCAGCAGGTAGATGTAAGGCCTGAATTCCATTGGAGACCAGAGGCCTCTGATCTCCACCTCTCCAATATGGCCAACTCATCCCAAGAGTGATGCATCTGTGAGATCTGTTTGGAGAAGAGAGAGGGGTCTGCCTCTGACCCAATCGCAGCTTGTTAGCCACCACTGCAGATCGTTTGCAGTCCCCTCTGAGATCTAAACCATGGAAGAGAGATTGCCATGATCATGCGCCCACTGGTGCTGCAGGTCCCACTGCAGAGCCTGCATATTCCTTCGGGCATGTGTTACCAGCAGGATGCAGGAGGCCATGAGGCCCAGCAGCCTCAGAGTAAGTCTCATCAAAACCCAGGATCGAGGCTGAAATGTCGGTATCCTAGCCTGTATATACTGTACTCGCCGCCTGAGAGGATAAGCCCGAAACTGCACTGTGTCCAGAACAGTTCATATGAAAGGGAGTGTCTGAGAGGGAGTCAGGTGTGACTTTGGCACATTGATAGTGAACCTCAGAGAGTGCAGGAGGTTCGCCATCGTCTGGAGGTGGGAGAAGACAGCCTGGGACGAGCCCGCCTTCAACAGCAAGATAGGGGAAGACTGGCACCCCAGATCTCTGCAGATGAGCTGCAACCACCACCATCACCTTGGTGAACGCCTGAGGGGCGCTGATAGAGCAAAGAAGAGCTCAGTGAACTAAAAATTGTCGTGGTCTACCGGAAACTGCAGATAGAGCCAATGGGCACGCAGGACGGGTATGTGAAAATAGGTATCCTGCAAGACCAACGCTACCATAAAGTCTCCAGAGTCCAGTGCAGAGAAGACCTGAGCATTTAAAATATCTCCTTCTTGAGGTAGAGGTTGAGAGGGCAGAGATCGAGGATAGGACGAAGGCTCTTGTCCTTTTTTGGGAACCAGATATGACGAAAGCCCTAGTTCTTTTTGGGAACCAGAAAGTAGCAGGAATAACACCACCCTCTCTATGACTCCCTTGGCCAAGAGAGCCGTGGCCTCCTCACGGCAAAGGGACAGATGATCCTCCATCAATCGATCGTAAGATTGTGGCACGAGGGGAGAGCGTAGTCTTGAAGGGGAGGCAGCAGCCCCTTCAGACAATTTGTAAAACACACCTGTACAATGTTATAGACAGTCATCGGGGCAGGTGATGGCGAATCCTGACACCAACTGGATGCCCATGGTGGTAAAGGGGAAGACTAGGAGGGTTGGAGGCTATTGCAGCTGTGGTGGTGGCGGACTGACTGAACCACAATTTATTGACCCATGAGGTCTGTGGGTACCGTGCCCTCTCCCACGCAGAAGCTGGGGAGCCTGTGCAGCTTCTGTGGCTGGGCGTAAATCGGCATGGCTGGAAGCCCCTTCTGAAGACGCGAAAGGCAGATTGGGGTGGATGTGGGGAAGCAGAGTAGCGCAAGGGCCTGGCCGTAGTACAAGAATCCTTAATGTGCTTGAGCTCTGAATCTACCTTGTCTCCAAAGAGATGGGTGCCATTGAAGGGCATGTCCATTAGGGAAGCTTGGACATCCCCGAAAAAGCCAGTTCTCCTCAGCCAGGTGTGGTGCCTAATGGCAACTGTCGTGGAAACCACTCTGCCTAGCAAGTCGGTCGTGTCCGCAGCGACTAGTGAGCTTTGCCACATCTCTTCCGCAGTTTACAGCTTGGGAAAATAAAGCCCGGGCCTCCTCCAGAACCTGTGGCAGCACTTGCTCACCCGTACCTCAGAGTTTGGGGAGTAATAGCCCAAAGGTGCTCACGGACCGCAATGCCAGGCTGGCAGAAGAAAACATCATCCCAAAAGAGTCCAGCCTCTTGGATTCCCTATCCGGTGGAGTGGTAGGGAAAGTGCCTTGGAGAGGAGAGTCTTGGACCACCAGGGGGGTAGGGTGTTGCGTGAGGAAGTTTGTGTCCCCAGGTGCAGGACAATGAAGGCGGGCAATGATCCTAATAACAGGACCTCTGTCTTGGGTATGGACCAGGTACCCAACAAGACGTCATTGAATGGGAGTAAAGTTTATGACGTGGAGACTACCGTATTCAGCAACTTTGTCAAGAGATTAGTCCTGACTGCCACGGTTGGGAGCTGAAGGTCAAGTCAAGGACTTGAGCCGCCCTATGCACCAACCATTGTGTAACAAGCTCCCTCCTCCGTAGTAGCCATGGAAGGCAGAGAAAGCAAACCAGCACCTGGAGAGGTATCGAGCCCGCTGGCCTCACCCAGATCCTCACACCAGTCCACACTCTATTCCTCATAGGGCTGGTATTCAAAAGGGTCCAGTGACCCCTCTGAGTCTTCCCCGAGGCCAGGCTGATGAAAATAAGGCTCAGGCTGCATGTCAGAGTCGGGATGACAATGGGGAAGGTTACTCAGGCTGTGCTGGGAGCATTGATGATAGGACCTCGCCACCGTCCCACGGATTCGCAGAACCACCACCGGAGGAAGATCCTTCTCCTACCTGGCCACCAAGACGTGGAACTCCCTCCCCACCCACCTACGACTGACCCAGGACCACCTCTCCTTCAGGAAGCACCTCAAGACCTGGCTCTTCTAGCAGTAGCAGCACCCCCCCCCCCCAGCGCCTTGAGACCCGCTTGGGTGAGTAGCGCGCTCTACAAATTTCGTGATTGATTGACCGGTGCCGGAGAAGGCCGAGATGGCTCGACTGGCATCGGTACGAAGCCAGATATGGCTCTTTGGGGCTCCTACGAAGCTGGGGCCGAAGCTGCCAGCATGGAACCCTATGGGGTCTCTTCTGACCCAGCGGGTCCGAAAGCGTGTCGACAGGGTCGGTCCAACCAAAAATGAGGCGCATGGCCTCAAACCTCTTAGCTGGGCAGGGGTCACTCCGGCCTTCAAAAATTCAGGGAGGTGAGGAGTCAGAAAGGTGCGCATTCGGGGGAATTAGTCCTAGAATGCCGAGGCTTCCTCGTCTCGCCGGCCAACAGACGAGGAGAAGTCGAAGAGTACATCGGCTTCTTGCTATTATGAATGAGCCAAACTAGAGATTATAGCTTACCAAGATTGATTAGCTAGGAGTTTGAGCAAACAGATTATGTTTTGTTAATAAAAATAATGGGAATTCATTTAAGGGTGGGTGTCCAAACATGGGGATATAAAGCCCATATCCCTGCAACGTCCTGTACTACAAGTGCATTACAATTATCATAGGCTACATCTAACTTGGAAATCTACCTGGGCTAGCATACAAATAAAAAATAGGGATCTGGCGTGAAATGTTTTGGCATGTGGATTGCTCAATAATGATTACCTAGTAAAGTACCAGTTATGCGGTCGTGCAGTGCACTAATCTGTTGAAGAAAATCCAATAAGATCTGAGCACCATTAGAAGGAACCAGCTAGCAGATTTAATGTGGTTATTCTACCCCGCTAACACTCCTAGCCTTACGAAGAGCAGCAATGAAGAAACATACAGACCAGGTGACTAGTTTCGGCATATAAAGCATTCCAGCCGAGTGCACTGGCCTTTATATGGACATTAATTAATTAAGGCCAGCATAGGGAAGTTGGACCTATTTAATTGGTGGTTTAAAAAAAAATGAGACCACGTCCAGTTTTAGATAGAAGCACAGCATCAAAGGAGATCAATAAGCAACTAAAACAGCAACTGTTGGTAATATTTAACTAGCTAGAGACTTAGCTTCATGATTTTGTCTCAGTTACATATTCTAGAAATCACAGGACGTTTGACAATATCCTAAATGAGGACATGTGATCACCAACGAAATCATGACTGTTAAAACTTGTCTCACATATTTATATTCTACTTTTGATGAGTTTATAAGTCGCTTCTGGAAAATAACATCAACAAATGGGTCACTCGATGCTCTCAAATTCTGTGACCAGGTAAAAGCCAACGGATGTGCGTGATGCAATTTATTGAGCTGAGAGAAAAGCCTGGCAGCAACTGCAAAGTTAAAAATCATGTATTCCAATAATGTATTGCAAAACACATAAGATGATGGACGGAATGTTGCACATTGGCAAAATATTCACCCCCAGTCACAGATCTGGGTTTAATCCATCGTTATTTTGCTCACCACGCCACCCCAGTTCAGACATGGCCATATGCAAATCAGTCTGACCCTGTGCCTCATGGGAACAGTCCAGCCCGAACTGCCAAGCCATGTCTTCCCTGGACCGGAATCAAGCATCCTAGGACCAGTTTTGGTTTGCATTTGTCACCCCGAGTGGGACGGATATGCTCAGACGCGAGTCCTGTGCTCTCCATGCCACTGGAGTCAGGCTATCCTGGCTGAAGAGGGGTGAAACCCCGAAACCGGTCCTAGGAAGCTTGTTTCCAGTTCTTGAAGGACCTGGCCTGGCAGTTTGGGCTGGACTGTTCCCATGAGGCACAGGGTCAAGACTGATTTGCATATGGCCATGTCTGAACTGGGGTGGTGTGGTGAGCAAAAGAACGATGGATTTAGGCCCAGATCTCTGTACTGGGTGAATGTATGACATTGTTTTGCATTCTGTCCATCAACAGTTCTTTTTGCATTCCAATAATGCATTGGACATGAACGGTTATAATGTACGGGGTGGACGCGCTAACCTGTTAATGTGCGTAATTAAACTATTATTTGTTGTACGAGAAACTATTTTAATCTTGGTCTTGTATCAGCAATTGTTCCTTCTGCACGTAGCACCTGTGACAGTAAAAAATTGCACACAAAGCAGCTGCCCGCCCATCACAGCGGCTTTGACGTTGAGGCAGTTTGGATGAGGAAGCCTGAGCAGATACGTCTCATTAAAGCAGAGCGAGAGCACTACTCACAACGAGGACCAGTATATCCTTACGACCAATCCGTTTCACTGTGCATCGGTCTACTGCGTTTCTTCAATCATTCCTTCTTATATTCTTATCAAACAACCGGAAAGCCCAGGACCAGCTGAGTAAACCACACGCATACTTAAGTTTTTCACACGAGACATGTTTGAGTGAGTCAAGCTTCTTTTTAGGACGGTTCTGTCGGTGGTTCGCCCACCGTCCCCAAAATGTTATTTTCACATTTTAAAAAAATGGGTGAAAGAGGGGCTCTTAAGTACAATTTTCCATATATTTGCTAAAAAAGCATGCCCCTAAATATGTATGTAATCTCATACTTTACTAATCAAAACGCCTACTCCTCAAGGAGTTAGTAACACCTGCCTCCCATTTACCACGTGTGCCCCCCCCCCCCTACAAGAATGACCTCCGTCGTGACAGGCGGAATATGTTCTCAAGGGTGCCATCTCATGCCAAGAATTACTTAGAAGGTACCAATGTCAGAATTTTGCTACTGATCCTGCCCATCCCATATGCAAAAAAAAAAAAAAGACCTCCAGTATTACAGGTGCAGCCTTTGTCCAGGGTGGTCCAACTTTATAACAATTACCTGCAATATGCCATCAACCGCATGCAGCTGTTAAAATAAATACACTGACAAGGCCAATACGTCTCGTCTTTGCGAGATTTATTGGTATTGCCCATGTCTATTACCCACATTCTACAGCAGCGTAGATGTGGAACGCGGCGTAAAGTAAAATTAGAATGAAAAATCCCGCTTTTTCCTAACTTTCCCTTTAGCCATGCTGCACAGAGACGCTCAGCAGCATTGCAAATGGTAGCCATCTGCTTTTGAAACAGATATTATAGATTGCGCCTGTGGAGATGGGATCTGTGACAGCAGGATGAATAGTGGACTATTGCAGTCAGCTTAAGCCATTGAGTTCTCACAATTAGATCACCCGAAGGGGTTACAAGTCAGGAGGACAACTGACACGGTCTCGCTATTTTGATTTCGGTTTCTTCTGTCGTTGCACTAGAACTACCGAAACCAGCCAAGCCAAGAAGCCCTCGTGTAAAAAGTGAAGTCAGACCGACAGATATGGAGTTACATATCTGGATTTTGAGCCCATTACGACTTTAATAAACATTAACAACAGTCCCAGCAACGTGTACGGTCAAAGTTAGGAATTGCAGAAGACGCCGAATTACGTCGCAGGCAATTTGTGACCTTTGCAGCATAAAAAAAAATGGTAATAAAAAAATAAAAAGGTTTCCCCATCCTAATTATTCACACAGATTCCAATGACATCGCGGTTACTACTGCGTCAAGCTCAGTTGCGGCCTTTAGCACGGGACTGCCGTCCCGTTAATGTATTAGTATGTGTTACCGTCCATCTCACGAATACACGTAGTTAGCCTTAAGAAGGGGGTGGGGGGGGGGGGGTGGTACAGGAACAACCCGCATTAAATATTTAGCATTATAGATTAATGCACGCGTGATCTGTGCAGTTTAGGCCTCTAAGAACATATTGCGCTCGTGATAATAACAAATGGCGTAGTTTGGGGAGGGGCCCATCGTCACGCTAGGCTGCGTTTTAAGGAGAAACCGTAGCGGGAAAAAAATACTATTGTCTGCCCACAGCCTGCGGATCCACGGCGCCTGCCTGTAACTGCCGAGACGAGAAAGGCCTCGAGTCTCGCAACAGGCCTATCACCAAACCACATCTCCAGAATAATCTATCTGCTAGCAGGAAAGCCTCCCGCCCGGTAAAGGCCTCTTATCTTGGAGCCAACACTCACCGCAGGCGGCAGGGGAAATCCGTGCACCGTTAGGACCGGAGCGCGAGGCCCTCAGGAGAACGTCGTCAGTCGGATCCCCAGTGGACTCTTCTTTCAGCTTCAAAATTCTTTTATTTACGTTTCCCCCTTTTGGAAATGTCGGAGACGGAGTCTGTGTACCTGCCTACAGCAAAAAAACGCCGCTATGATATCGCGAGAGTTTATTTAAGGTTTAACCATAGAAACTTGTTACACCTGCAGCTCAGCCAGTGTGACTGTGGTGGTGGAATGCTGGGGTGTGAGGTGGCTGTAGAATGTTGGTTGGTGAGAGAGTCAGTTAGAAGATGGGCTGAGCAGCAGGAAGGCTGCTCCTTTTACTTAAATAAACCAACTTAACTAATCTACTCTAGAACTGGACATCTTTCTTCTACAACATATTTTGGTGACAATTGTAAATAAGAACCAAAGAAGAATCTACACATGTGAACTGTGAGAGAGAAACCAGGATGCTAACCGACAAGGAACTAAGCCGAGTAAAGAAGAATTTTAAAGAAACTTTAAGTATAGAGGAAGACTGTATGCCTCACCAGCGTCCTGTTCCACCGGATAGCCTACCAACCAGGGCATACTCCACTTTTCGCGGTCTCAGGGATCTGAATTTCATGTGGCCCTGCGAGACTCTGTTACAATTAGTCATTAAGACAACCGCTAGTGATTCGCGTGTTTTGGCCTCAGGACTGCACCTGTCTCATCGGTCAGCGTTTCAGCAGGGAGAATTCCTCGCTGCCGTTTGACACAAACCTTCACTTTGAGTAGGTGTGAACATGAACTGACTTTGAAGTTTTCCTCATCGAGTAGTGAATAGTAACATCGTGCTTCCTGTGTCTCCTAACCGACACCTTTTTGGCAACAATGGTGTTTTTTTCTTTTAAAGGATCTGAGAGCATGGGATTTAATCTGCTGTTCGTGTAGGAGCGGCCTAATACATCGCGACTCCTGCTCCTGTAAACTTTCAGAGTGCAGTTTTGGGCACTGTTTGAAGCGTAAATTTTATCTGTCATTACCGTTACTACTATGCGGCATTTGAATGCGCCGCGAGGCAAGCATGCATTCACTTACCGTGGTCTTGGCAGCGCTGAGGGACGTCATGCGGGGTTCCTATGATGCCGTTAAGAGCGTTCGCTGATCCTGCACGTTTAGCGTGCGTACGTGCCTTGAGCCTCTCTGTTTGTATCTTCTGTACGTGCCGCCATCTTCTTGTGTTGTCTGTCTATACAGCACCCTATGCTGAGGTAACCCTGACTGTGTATTTTCACCCGTCATCTTCCCTTCGTTGTTCGAGTCATGGTGAAGTTTGCTGTGCCTTATGCCGGTGAGCGATCCTTTTCACTTGCACTCTTGCCTGCACTGACTGTACTGTACTGAACGGCTACTCAGCATTAATCTACTAGCAGTATTAACTTTCCTGGATGCAATGCCTGTGCTGATTGTTCACAAGACTATAACTATTTGTCATGGAAGATCTTGGTTCCTGCTGACTACCGTTTCAACGCATGGTAGGAAAATGAATAATTTGAAAAGTGTAGAAAAAAATAATTTTAGTTCAAAGAGCAGCAAAATCTGTCTTGGGGGTGTGTGGGCAGCTTAACATCATTGCTGTTGGGACAAGCAATGTTGTTTTCTATTGTTGAAGTGCAGCTCTTATGCAGCACTAGTTTGTTTTTGACAGCCCCATGGTTCTTTCATTTTGGTGCTACAATTTTTATTGTTCCTAATTCTTTTACATTGGTTATGGTGAACGGTTTAAAGACATTTTTGTTGGGATTGAAGACCTAGTGGAAAAGTATCTACGTGTACCAACAATTACTTTCTGTACCACAGAGATGTTAGATGTTGTGGTGACTGTACCAGCTGTGTGGGGAGAGTGGTCCATTAATTTTTATAGCCCTGCCTGCAGCTTTCAGTTGGTGAAATCTTTGCTTTTACTCTGTATCACTGTATTCGTGGGTTATCGTATTATCGTATGTTTCTTTCATGGATGTTAATTTTGTGAGCATCTTATACATGCTGTGTGTTGTTATTGACTGTTACAGTGTAAGTCATTTGTCCGTGCTTATGTGTGGGCTCCTTCTTAGTTGGTCATCCGTTTCTAGGTTGTACAGTTGGGAGACTGTGGTGTTCTGCTCATGTTTAGTTCTCAGCTCTCCCACTGGTTGGGGTGCTGCTGCGTTTGTGACTTGTGGAATAGTGCAGCAATACCATTCACTTTGGAGTTCGCGGCATGACCTATTAATGTCACCCACTTTTGATGTTACGTTTGTGTTGATGACAATGTGTTTTTAGAATTTGGCACATGGTTGGTGTGGTGTCCCACACTTACCACCCTTACTACGGGTAAGGGTGAAGGGCAGAGAGGAAGCCAAATATTTGAAGTGTGAGTGTATTTATTTTACTTGTGATTGCAGTCTACACCCTTACTACGGGTTGTGGTGAAGGGCAGTGTTGCTCCTTGGTGTGGAGTGTTGTTCCACACTTTCCACCCTTACTTCGGGTTTGGGTGAAGGGCAGTGTTGATGCTTTATGCTTGGTGTGGAGTGGTGTTCCACACTTTCCACCCTTACTTCGGGGTTGGGTGAAGGGCAGTGTAGATGCTGTATATTTGGTGTGGAGTGGTTTTCCACACGTACTAAGTCCTGGATGGTTCCCTACCGCGCCCTGTGGTCGGTGCTCTACGTACCACTTTTATGTTAGCCTGGCCAGCTGGCATGTTTGTAGTATCAGGGTTTTGGACTGTGGTGTGGTGGAGTGTGTGTTTTGTTTTGTTTGTTAGAAAAGGAGATGATGATGGTGAGTGTATTCTGGAGGGTGAGTGTATTCTTATCATTATTCTTATTTTTATTTTGCAAGTAATATGTAATGAGATGTTGTGCTATTTGTTTTCAATGTTTTCCATCTCTTTGTATGCACTTTTGCTATTAGTGTTACGACATGTTGTGCGTAAAATATCTCCCATCTTGTAATTTTATGCATTCTTATTAATTCTCACTGTTGCACTGTAAACATGCATTCAAGAGTTCCTTTGTTAGTTTGTGTAAACAAAGGAGATGTGTTATACCTGCTGCTCAGCCAGTGTGACTGTGGTGGTGGACTGTTGGGGTGTGGGGTGGCTGTGGAATGTTTGTGAGTGAGGGAGTCAGTTGAAGGATGGGCTGAGCAGCAGGAAGGTTGCTCCTGGTGGGGCTCTTGTCAACATCTCAATAAACCAATTTAACTAATCTACCTTGGAACTGAACGTCTTTCTTCTACAACAAAGCTATTAGATTGTCTCTTCTAGAATGACACAAGCAATTTCTCCCGCAGGCTTGTATGAAAAGAAATGGAACACTGTAGCCATATTTGGATGGGTGGTGTGGTTCAATTTACAACGGCGAAACATCAGACAATGAGAAATTTCCTAGCTATAGTGAAGAAAACGTTTGATGCTATTAAGGACGCGGAGGCGAGGATTATGCATAACTTTCTTCACTCTTTATTACACCAGCAGTTTCAAAGTTAAACACAATTTCAAACTTCAAGTCCCATGAGTCCTTAAGGGGTGTTCATAGTAACCATTAAGGAAAATAACAGCACAATCCGTCCATTGTATATAATTATCCACGTTGGCTGTAGTTTTTCCTCTTCTTTGCTGCAGGAAGTTAAGTAATGCCACTTCAATCTGTATTTGAATCCTTTCCTACAAACAAATAAAAATGATTAAGCTCATGTATCCAATGGTTCAACGTCAACCAATACCATAACAAGATTACTTATGCACCACTAAAGAGATAAATGATAAACAACTTGAAAACTTAGCAAGTGAACAACTGCAATTCGTACCATGTAAGAGCATTGCAAAACATGAGAAAACATTATAACATGAATTCCACAAAGGAAAGCCTCTCCATAACCATATACTTCCTGTTATCTGAAGATGGCGACCTTTCACCAAGAGTCAGAAGAATAAAAGAACATACCTGTACCTCCTGAAGTATAGTCCAGTGGGAGGGCAGCATATTCCAAATTTGCTCCGGGTGGGATAATCCTTGCCTCTGGGTCCTTAATAGAATCAAAAGTTTCCTTCACTATAACTAGGAAATTTCTCTTTCTATGTCCGGTCCAGAGGCGAGAATTACTTACCACCAAGGATGCAGCCTCATAAATAGGTTTAAAATAAAACCTTTTAAAGGTGGATTCTGAGGACCAATCTGCCGAATTCATAATGTCTTCAAGTCTGCCGCCTACCTGTATGGCTTTGAAGACCATAACTTTCCAAATGAGCTCCACAAGGATGGACATGGCCTCGGCCATGATCCATCTCACCCACCTGGCAATGGAGGTTGAGGAAACGGCCTTGAATGGTTTTCTGAGAGCAATCAGAAGCTGTCTTTCCCCCAGACATCTCACCTCCACCGTCATCTCCTCATAGGCTTTGAGGCATCTCACCACACAGAGTTAAGAATTAGTCTCAAAAGAAGGGTAAGTTACTGAAATTGATCACTCCTGCGCTAGCGCTCTCGGTGATAGCACCATTTGTGTTCTGCTGTATGTGTTTTAAAAAAAAAAGAAGGAAAATCGTTTTTATACTTGCAAATTTGCTGTTGCTAGTGAGACCTGATTTGTGCACTGACTCCCCGGTCCACCGCAGCTATTCGGGCTGATTGATGTGGAGGGAGAACAGGGCGATCCTACTTCCTGGTATTGCCATTATTCGGCGGCCATCTTAGTGGGGTGACGCTCTAGTGTTCCTTGAGCCTAATCTTTATCAACTCCCATTGTACAGGCGCAGCGGCACACGCAGCGGTAGCGCCCTAGACGCGCCAAAGAGAAGCCAGTCTGCGCCAGTCCGCGTCCAGACGCTTCCAGCTTCCGGTCCTAGCCGTTAACATGGTAGGAAACTTCCTTTCATATAGTACCTCCTCACTGTACGCACTGCGCCCTACCTGCAACCCATTATGCATACACTCAGTCCTTCCTACAAATTCGAAGGCCCACTGTAAAACATGTGATTGGGGCATTATTACCCCAAATACAGGGAAACATTCCTTCAAGCAGAAATGGAGGATGTTCCTCCTCAATTGCCGATCCCTGCAAAACATGAGAAAACATTATAACATGAATTCCACAAAGGAAAGCCTCTCCATAACCATATACTTCCTGTTATCTGAAGATGGCGACCTTTCACCAAGAGTCAGAAGAATAAAAGAACATACCTGTACCTCCTGAAGTATAGTCCAGTGGGAGGGCAGCATATTCCAAATTTGCTCCGGGTGGGATAATCCTTGCCTCTGGGTCCTTAATAGAATCAAAAGTTTCCTTCACTATAACTAGGAAATTTCTCTTTCTATGTCCGGTCCAGAGGCGAGAATTACTTACCACCAAGGATGCAGCCTCATAAATAGGTTTAAAATAAAACCTTTTAAAGGTGGATTCTGAGGACCAATCTGCCGAATTCATAATGTCTTCAAGTCTGCCGCCTACCTGTATGGCTTTGAAGACCATAACTTTCCAAATGAGCTCCACAAGGATGGACATGGCCTCGGCCATGATCCATCTCACCCACCTGGCAATGGAGGTTGAGGAAACGGCCTTGAATGGTTTTCTGAGAGCAATCAGAAGCTGTCTTTCCCCCAGACATCTCACCTCCACCGTCATCTCCTCATAGGCTTTGAGGCATCTCACCACACAGAGTTAAGAATTAGTCTCAAAAGAAGGGTAAGTTACTGAAATTGATCACTCCTGCGCTAGCGCTCTCGGTGATAGCACCATTTGTGTTCTGCTGTATGTGTTTTAAAAAAAAAAGAAGGAAAATCGTTTTTATACTTGCAAATTTGCTGTTGCTAGTGAGACCTGATTTGTGCACTGACTCCCCGGTCCACCGCAGCTATTCGGGCTGATTGATGTGGAGGGAGAACAGGGCGATCCTACTTCCTGGTATTGCCATTATTCGGCGGCCATCTTAGTGGGGTGACGCTCTAGTGTTCCTTGAGCCTAATCTTTATCAACTCCCATTGTACAGGCGCAGCGGCACACGCAGCGGTAGCGCCCTAGACGCGCCAAAGAGAAGCCAGTCTGCGCCAGTCCGCGTCCAGACGCTTCCAGCTTCCGGTCCTAGCCGTTAACATGGTAGGAAACTTCCTTTCATATAGTACCTCCTCACTGTACGCACTGCGCCCTACCTGCAACCCATTATGCATACACTCAGTCCTTCCTACAAATTCGAAGGCCCACTGTAAAACATGTGATTGGGGCATTATTACCCCAAATACAGGGAAACATTCCTTCAAGCAGAAATGGAGGATGTTCCTCCTCAATTGCCGATCCCTGCCGAAACACTATGCTGAGCTGGCCATGTTGATAGAGGAGCTCAATCCTGATGTCCTCTTCTTAACAGAGACATGGCTTCAGCTAGAAACCGATCCTGCAACAGTTTGGGCCATCCCCCAAGGTTATACTCTTAAACGATTGGATCGCAAGACTGGCAGAGGTGCAGGGTTGGCCATTATCTATAGGGACAACTTTAGATGCCGGGTCACTCCCTCCTCCACGCCAGCGTGCGAGAACTTACATTTCACTCTTGAGTTCTCCCCTTCCACCACTTTCTCTGGTATTTTAGTCTATCGACCACCTGGCACCCTCAACAACTTCATCACTAACATGATGGATATAGTTGCCAGCCTAGTGCTCACCTCGGCAAATTTCACCCTGCTGGGTGATCTGAATTTACACCTAGACGATCCGCTTGACTCAATAGCCAACAGTTTTCGAACTAACCTTCAGTCCATTGACCTGTCCCAGAAAGGTTTTCAATCAACGCACATCAAGGGGCATCTTCTAGATCACATTTATAGTAATCTAGATAGCCTAACCGTCGAGGCTCCTGTACCACTACCTTGGACCGATCACTTTTTAGTACCCTTTACATGGTCCACATGCACTCCCCCAATTTTACAAATTCACAATAAGCATTGGGGAAGAAAATGGGCCTCTCTCCTGCTTCCCAAGTGGAAACTAGCTCTCACAGAACATCTACCCCCGAAGGTGGCCAATCCCAATACAGCCACTGTCAATTTTGATAACTGGATTTCCAGTTCCCTTGACCTAGTCCTGCCAAAGGAACCCCTGCACTTAATAAACAGAGCTAAAGTTGCTCCCTGGTACTCCCCGGTTCTTAGGACTATGAAACAATCCTGTCGCAAATTAGAGAGAGCCTGGAGACAAGAATACTCACAATCAAAGAAAGCTGAGTACAGAGCCGCAATAAAGCTCTACAAAAACCAAATAAAATCTGCACAAGCCCATTTCTATGAGCCAAAATCAACCTAGCTGCAAACTCCCCTAAAGAAATCTTTAAAATAGCCAAATCTTTAATCTCCCCCCCCCTTCTCCTGAGCGTCTGTCATCCGACGGCGCGCAAACCCGTTGTAATAATTTAGCCACCTTTTTCTCTCAGAAGATCCAGGCCATTTATTCTTCATTTTCTACTGGCAATGGTGACACGATGTGCACCACCACTACAGATTCTGACCTCTTGGTTCCCAGCTCACTGGACAAATTCCCCCTCCTAGATCCCGCCACTTTAGATAGAATGCTTCTAAATGTCACCTCGGGATCTCCTAATGACCCAGCACCTCCGCAGACTCAAAAATAAGGTGATGGATGTCATCCGCCCAGTCATCTTGGATGTCCTTAATGCCTCCCATCTCCTCTAAATCTGTCCCAGTACCTTGGAAGTGTGCGATGGTTAGGGCCCTTTTGAAAAAGCCCACCTTGGACCAGAACAACTTGGCCAACTTTCGCCCTATCTCCTTACTGCCCTGGATGAGCAAACTGCTTGAAAGGCACATCAATAATATCTTAGTAGACTACTTAGAATCAAGTAATCTGCTATGTGCCTCTCAGACAGGTTTCCGCCCTCAGCATGGAACTGAAACTGCTCTCCTAGCGGTGACGGAAGAAACTAGATCGGTGCTGGATCGGGGAGGAAAAGCAGCCATCATATTACTCGACCTCAGTGCCGCGTTCGACACTGTTAACCATGCCACACTACTACATCGTTTGAAAGGCGTGGGCGTGTCGGGCGCGGCCCTGGAATGGCTGACCTCCTTCCTGGACGAGCGTTTCTTCCAGGTGTTTGAGGATGAGGTAGTCTCCCCTAAGCAACCACTTAGCTGTGGGGTACCCCAGGGCTCGTCCCTGAGCCCCACCCTTTTTAATGTCTATCTGCGACCTCTAGCTGAGATAGTCCAGTCTTTTGGTGTGCGTATTGTCACCTACGCGGACGACACCCAACTGGTGGTCTCTCTGGACCACACCGAGGAGTCGTCCAACACCCTGGGCCTCTGTCTAGAGGCCGTTGCTAAGTGGATGCAGTCCTCCTGTCTCAAACTTAATGGGGAGAAGACGGAGATTATGTTATTGGGCAATTCTCCCCCGTCCACACTGGCTTCCATTTGGCCCACTTGCCTCGGTGCACCTCCTCCTCCTAAACCTCAGATAAAGAGCCTTGGAATCTGGCTCGATAAAGCGCTGGACTTTTCGATCCAGGCTACCAAAACTGCCTCTACGTGCGTCGGTCTAATGAAAATGCTCCGTAAAGTCCTCCCTCTGCTTCCTTTCCAGGCGAGGAGAATCATGGTTCAGGCCCTGATACTCTCCCGCCTGGACTATGGAAATGCTCTATACCTAGGTGCTCCGGCATCAGTGACCAATAGGCTTCAAATCACACAAAACTGTGCCGCTCGATTACTATTTAACATCCCCCATTGGCAGTCAGCTAAGAAAGCTCTAAAAGAACTGCACTGGCTCCTAATGGCCGCCAGAGCTCAGTTTAAGGCTATGTGCATTGTGCACAAATCCTTCCATCGTACAGGCCCTGCCATTCTGTTCCCCTTAGTTATGCCTTACGCTCCATCTAGAGCCCTTCGCTCTGGTTCACTGCACCTAGCAACTACAACAAAAATCAACAAAGCCCGATGGGGTGGCCGTTCCTTCTCCCATACCGCCGCGAGACTCTGGAATTCCCTCCCCTTAGCTCTCAGAGAAAATAATAACCGGTTGGCATTTAGGAAGGCTTTGAAAACCCACCTGTTCGCAAAAGCGTGTTAGTCTCACCCTGCGGCCCGCCACAGTGATCAATTAAAGCGCTGCGAGGCCTCCGGGTAGTTACGCGCTATATAAATATAATTTTTCATTTCATTTCATTTGACTGACCTGGTATGAGTCTTGGTCCTCCTAGAAATAGAGAACTTCACCCCTTCTGGGGTTTAGATGGGTGCCGTGATATCTAGGGCCCTGACATCGAAACTCTTATACATGAGATGAGATAGAGTAGCATAGCTAGTTTTGTAGAAAGCTCTTTCCTAGACAAATACTGGTTGTCTTGCCAACTTAGCAGCAGGCGTAGTACCAGGTTCACGTCCCCCAAGCCTGAGTACCTAGTTTTATGACTGCCACTCACCTGATCTCCAGGGTGCTCAACCTTGGTGCCGATAAGTCCCCCAACTCCCCCGGGGTAAAATAGAGAGGCTGTTGTAGAATTTACACGGCCAAACTATATTATCCCAGGGGTGAAAGGGAATGGGGACGAGATGAAAAAGAGAGTAACAAATGAAGAGAAGTCGTCTGACGTCTCACTGCACTGAAGTTTTCTACCTAATATTCCAGGAACTTGATGCGTTAATGATTGATCTTTCTCAATAATTAGTCATTCAGAGAATACCAAGATTATGTCCTAAAAACACAAACTGATTAGCATAAGTATTTTAAATTGTATGGTGACTGAAATAACTCACAATTCTTATTATTGACTAATCTCCTACTTACAGGACTTTTTTTTCTTTTGTTTGTCTCTAAATACTATTCTTTTGACAACAAACACATGGATAACAATATTGACTATCCGTAAATATGGTAACTCACATTTGTTCAGCAATGCAACAGGCTCTGGTAAGTGCAATTAATTCTGCCACCTGTGCTGAGCTCACTCCTTTCAACCATGATGCTTCAACAACACCCACCATTGTACAGATCAAATACGCAGCTCGCAAGGTACCTCCACTGTCTCTCAAGCATGATCCATCCACAAACAAAACATGATCTGGGTCAGTTAATGGATTATCCTGTATGTCAGGTCTCGGCTTCATACACAACTCAGTCACATCAAGACAATCATGATCTGCTTAGTCTATCACCACTTCACAACTGGGAAGGGGTAACAATGTAGCTGGATTCAAACTTGTGCATCTTGTTACAGACACATTCTCAGCACCCATGATCACTTGCTCATATTTTGTTAGGCGACTGCTTGTAAGATGCTGTGTGAGAGTTTGCATTATCAAAATCTCAACTGAATGTGGCACATACACTTTCAATGGATGTACCATTACAATCGTCTCGCTCTGTTCCAAACTCACACAAGTAGCAGCAACTGCTTTTAAACATCCAGGTAAGGCAGTAGCCACAGCATCTAGAGTGGTTGAAAAATATGCCACTGGACGGCGTGCTATTCCATGCATTTGCGTCAGAACTGAAAGCGCACAGCCATCGCATTCACTGCAAAACAGTGCAAAGCTCCTGTTGAAGTCGGACATTCCCAATGCTGGTGCTCAACACAAGCTGTCTCGTAGTTCAAGAAATGAACTCATGCATTCCTCATCCAGATGTACTGGATCTGACACGTCACTGTGTGTCAGCTTTTGCAATGGCTTGGCTATCAGTGAAAAGCTTGGGATCTAATGCCTGCAATATCCAACCATTTCAGTGCTCGGCAGATTCATTGGCAAAATGGCATTAATCCGATCTTGAGACACATTTCTGACTCCTTTTTTAATATTAAGCCCTAAATAAAGGACCTTTTAACAAAATTGTAACTTTTCTTGTGACACTTTATGCCCACCTACTGGCAAATAGTTCAGTAGAGCAATTGTGTCAGTAACACATGCTTCTTTTGTTCCTGATGCAATCAACAAGTCATCAATATAATGCACTAATGTTGAATTTTTAGGCATTA
The DNA here is from genome assembly GCF_964204655.1 of Triturus cristatus. NCBI lineage: Eukaryota > Metazoa > Chordata > Amphibia > Caudata > Salamandridae > Triturus > Triturus cristatus. The sequence goes on along the minus strand of NC_140591.1, from coordinate 1,422,367,450 downwards.
CCAACGACTAGATTTTTCTTCAAAATTTGATTAAACAATGAAGGGCTTTCAGTACACCCTTGTAGAACTCAGCACCATGCCAAGACATGGTTTTCGAACCGTAACACAAATAAATATTGGCTATCCGGATGCAAGGGTATCGAGAAAAATGCTTGACACAAGTCAATCACTGAAAACCATTCCGCTTCACATGGGATTTTATACAGAATCACAGCTCTATTTGGCTTTATTGGACAACCAGGTATTACAATTTTATTGATTTTTTGAAGGTCCTGAGCTATTCTATACTTTCGTTAGGCTTGCAAATTCCAATGTAGGCGAATTGCATGGACTCCCTAAAATAATTTTCAGAATACCTTGTTCAATGAACATCAATGAACATCTCAATCACAGGTGTTACTCCTGCAATTGTCTCAGGACTCATTTTGTAATCTGGTGTTCTCGGGAATTCTGCATCTGGTTTTACAGTAATTCGAATTGTAGCTACTACTTTCATCAGACCAATGGGCCCAATTCACAAAAGTAATCAGAGATTAAATCCTAACTTAAGTTTAGTAGTAGTAAAGTTTACTACTATTAAATGCCTTTTGTGAATACCGAAAGGGGGCGCACTTTCAGAAACTCTTCATCTGCCGTGAGGGGAACGGCTTGGCTGGTAATTTCTACGCCATGAGGGGAACAGCTCAGCACTTACCCCAACCGCCGTGAGGGCAACAGCCTACATTTCCCTGCAATCCTTGGTTGGCGCAAGGAAGCAGCGTCATCCCTGCGCCTGCTGCACCCTGAAAAGCGCCGCTGCACTCCCACAGCGCGGGACGTGCAGAGGCAGCGCCCGGGCCCGTCATTGCCAGGAAGATGCAGGGCAGGGCCACCCCTCTTTCATTTTAGGCCCGGGGATATCGTTTTGCAACGGGACTCGGCCATCTGGTACTGTGAGCCCCCTTCTTTGCCATCTCTATCATCTGTACCTGTTTGCAGCAATTGCATTTTATTTTTACCAGTAAAACCCATACACACTATGGCCAAACAGAACTGGGTGTGATTAAACTTTTAATTGAACTTGATTCAATTGGACTCCCTGGGCCCAGCCTTCTACAAATTAGGGTACAGTTCCGCACGCTGCACTTTAGTGACATTACTTCGCCCAATTGCCCTTATTATTATTGCTGCTAATAACTTATACGCACGTTGCACTTTTATTCCTGATAAACCAAGGTTTTTTGATAGTTTGTAATACTTGGTATTTATGGTTTGTGGCCTAGTACTGTATTGTATTTATTGCATAATGCACTTTGTCCTGTAAGCTGTGTAGTATTTTACTTGTGAATTGCTATCAGAATAGCGTGTGTATATACGGGTAACATGAGTAAGCGTAAGCCCAGTATAGGCAAAAGTGTGGTTGGAACACTATCTGCTTTTTTATTGAGGGCAGAGTGAGCCCTCATTAACAAGATAAAGCTTACCGAACGAAGGCTATCCCTTGAGCCTCTACCCTCGCAGAGCAGACTCTCTTTATCTCCTGCTATCCCTGATTCGTTGGTGGTGGTATCTAACCATGAAGTATCCCCATCTCAAATTAGTCAGTCCCCACATGTTGTTTCAGATCCAGCGACAAATATTGCCACCTGTTCATTTTCTGATCAAGAGCCCAGCCCTGTTAAACCTTAAGTTACGATCAGAGGGCAGAAAGCTAAACTGAGGCCAGCTCGTATCATTTAATCCCCCCCCCCAAAAAAAGGAAAAGTCATGGTTTAGTGAAACAAAGCAAACCTGCTCAGAGAACAACTGGAAAGAAACCATTACCGGTTATTCCTGCAAATGGTTTTAATGATCCAGATGGCGATAAAGCAGCTCGCCGATAGTACACAGGAAGGGAACTTCTGGGGCAGGCTGGAAACCATGATGTCAGCCTTATTGGATCCTATTTTGCAAATAATAAGCATAGTAGAAGCTAGACTAGCAAAATTAGAGGGGATGGTTAGCTGCAAACCGTTGACTACACTGACAGCTAGCTCGAAGACCAGTACAGACCATTTAGTTAATAGGGGAACGGGTAAGGGGGTAGGCTTATCAGATGGCTCTGTTACTAATAGAGAGACGTCAGAGAAGATTAGTTCCAACCACAACATGCCCAGTAATGTTGATATTCCAGCTCGCACTGGTCAGTCCGCCCGAAGAGCAGGGTCCTCTGTGCCTTCTGGGGCCGGGAGGCCAGAGAGAAGGGAGTTACAGACAGCAAATCTCCCAGTTATTGATCTGCCACCAGAATCCACCCCGTACGTAGTGGTTTTGGGGAGTGTCCCTTCCCTCCCCCAAGGGGCTAGTGAGGACTTTGGGCAGCTGTTAAATAAACTAACTCATTGGTTCGCACACAACACCACTCTGGGTGCCCGCGTGGCTAAAAACATTCTTATGGCCCGTAGGGTGAGTTGGATTGGGAGCTCGCGGAAAGTGGGCTTGGGTGATTGTGTCATTGTAAATTTTGATAACCGCCACACTGCAGGTAGGATTTTATCCGGGGACATTTGCCCCGCTCCTTTTTCTGGATCTGCCATTAAGGTTTTTTCACTAATTTTTATTTTATAAACCAGTCCTACCTGGGGATATGTCTTACAATATTCCCATGGTAGCCTTGCGAGGTAGGTGATCAAATAGAATAATACTGAGGCATCAGCCTACTCCCATGGCTCGCTCATCCTTTGAAACAGACGGTCAGACCAATGCCAGCTCCTTACTGGAACTAAACAATAAATTCTCTGCTTTAACAGGGTTGGAGGAGTGCGATTGACTAAGGATCCCCACGCCCTCTGATAATGAGCCTGTTGTACTTACCTAGTCTCCTGTTGAGGGAGATGAGAGGTGCTTAGGTGGGGTATCCAACAATTTTTTATCATGGAATATCGCAGGACTGGCAAATAAGTTTTTAGATCCATTGTGGGTGCAATTTGTGAAGCAATTTTCGGTAATTAGCTTTCAAGAAACCTGGTCGGTGGATTGTGGTCTATTTCTGGAAGGCTACAAGGCTTTTTTCGTTCCAGCTACTCCGTCGGTGAGTGGAAGACCCAAGGGTGGTTTAGCCATATACATATCCATGGCCGTCGTTTGCCAGATCCAGGTTGTGTCATCCACACATTCAGGAATACTGGCATTGACAGCCAAAAAGGGGAACATTAGATGGGGGCCTTATTAATTTTTACAACTCTGTGGCCTGCCCCAATGGTGTCTGTAATATTACCGCTCTGGGTGCTTTTATCAGACAGTCTTTTGGTTATATCCTACATAATCTTATGGTTTCTGGAGATTTTAACACACATCCCTGTGGGAACCCAATGCTATCCTGTATTTCTGAGTTGGGATGCCCCCGCATGAAGGGGTTTCACTTTGAACACCATGCCCAGGGGGCACTGTTGAATAATCTGTTAAATGAATTGGTTATGGTGGCTTTGATGTCCTTAACTGCCCCGCACACTGTATTTTCTGTGCCAACTTTTAAAGGGCGTGGTAGGGGATCATTTATTGATTTCATCTTAATTTCTTCATCCCTACAATCTTTATTTCATGGTTTTAATATTATGGAGAGCGAATTCAGTGACCATAACCCACTATGTGTTTACATGTTGAGCCCATTATCAGCTCGAATTGGCGATGGATTAACCAGGGGCACATTGAGACCGACTGATGGCAACCGATGAAATCTGGGACTTAAATGGTCCCAGATTTCCCCAGATCAATTTTACAGCAAGTTAATGTATCTTGTGCCCCTGAGTTAGAATTATGCACAGCTGCAGCATCCTCCCCTAATGAGATTATTGGCACATATGAGTCAATAGTGAGTAAAGTTGGTGACATTTTAAGTGTCCCGGCTGGCAGACTGGCTACACTTGGCCCCAGATGGTTTGACTCTCATTGCCCTAAGGCAGCAAAAAACCTGAGGGAAGCTCCGTCAGCCAAACCAAGGATTCAATCGGAAGTACGTGTTTGTCGTATAGAATATAAGTCAGCCCTGGCCAGAAGGAAGGGTGCCCTAAAGGAGGAAGCATGGAGGGAGTTGATTGACTCAAGCACTCTCAGGAACAGTTCTAGGTTCTGGAACGTAGTGAATCTCCCCTTTTTTGGTCAGGAAGTGGGGGGGGGGGGCTTTAGATTCACATATCAGTGAGGTGGAATGGGTGCTCCACTTTAAATCTATGTTTGACAGTCCTATGGAGCATATCTGTCAAGAAGGTCGGGATACAAATGCTCCCGTAGTAATTTTTGACAAGGGTGAGGTCCTGGCTGGCATCGCAGGGCTATCGATTAATAAAGCACCAGGCCCAGATGGTATTCCTCCTGACCTATTTAAGTCCAACCCTCTGTTTTGGGCCCCGGTACTGGAGGCTGTGTTTAACGCAGCGGCTAAGAATGGCTGTCCTCAGTCTTGGGCCTCTTCCACCATAGTTCCTGTTTTTGAGAAGGGCGACAGGAATAGTACCCAATGTTATAGACCAATCTCCCTCATTGACTCAGTGGTCAAGGTTGTAGGACGTATTCTCTTGCAGAAATTATCCACCTGGGCGGAGGAACACAAGATCCTGTCGGATGTCCAGTTTGGATTCCGGTCGGGACGTTCTACTGTTGCTAAGTGTCTTAATCTTTCTTTGCTACTGAGCAAATATACTGTTGCTCTCCCCTGTACCATCTACCTTGCCTTCATGGACTTGTCCTCCGCATTTGATTGCGTTAACAGGGTCAAATTGCGGCAGTCCATGAGGGCAATGGGGGTGGATAACAGCATTGTTAATTTCCTAGAGGACTTGCATAAATCAACCAAGGCCAACGTCAGGTTTTCTCAGGACCTTCGGGTCTCTAGGGACCTTGAGATAAAGAGGGGAGTACGGCAAGGATGCATCCTGGCTCCATTTTTGTTTAATTTGTACATCAATGACCTGGACACGGCACTAAGAGCCACCGGGGTTGATTTCTCATGTGTAGGGCAGCGTGGCGTTCCCGTACTGCTATTTGCGGACGATGCCGTCCTTATAGCCAGGACCGCATTAGGTTTGCAATCTCTTTTAGCAGCATTCTCTAGAATTATGACTGACCAGGATCTGGCAATAAACAATTCAAAATCCTACATAATGCAAGTGGGGCAACAATCCAAAAAATGCTTTCAATTTAGTGTTGGCCCTGCTAAGATCCCCCGTACCAATGTATTTTCCTACTTAGGAGTTCTTTTTGATGACCAACTAAAATGGCGTCCTTTGATTTTGAGGAAAAAGGGGGACCTGGCCCGGGTGAATGTGGCAATTTTTAACTTTGCAACTAAATTAGGGAAGAAGCCAACAGGAGCTATGCTGAAAGTTTATTAAGCCAAAAGCATGGCCATAGCGAGCTATGGTAGTGAAATCTGGGGTTATACTGCTGCAGATTCCCTCCAGGTGGCTGAGAACGACTTCTTGAAGCGTCTATTGTGTGTTCCGCGCGGAACCTCTAACTTAGCGGTCCATGAGGAACTGGGGGTCCCCTATCTAAGTGATGTCCTTGTGCTGCGCCCCCTGGTGTTTTGGCTGAGGTGCTGGCTGAATAAAGATTTAACTCTTAACCATTTAATTTTAAGAGAGTGCATGTCTCTCGATAATCCATCCCGAATTCCTTGGCTTAAATACATTAAAAGCAGCCTGGAAGGGGTAGGGCATGCTGATTTATTTTGTAAGCCTGAATCCATTGTCAAGAAGGATGTGGAAATAATCGGGGAAGCCTTCTTGACCTCAAGGAAATTGGACAGGGAGGCGCAGGAGATGCTGAAACCGAGTGTTCGTATGTTTTTAATGCTTAAAACAAATCCAACAACGGAACCTTATCTTATGGGGTTTCTATCATCACACAAGAGGTTTTTATTAAGTAGGTTTCGGTTTAACCTTTTTCACCTCTTGTTAGCAAGGCCTAAAAGATATAGCAGAGGTCAAGTGCTTGCTACCTGCGGCTGCGACGGACAGTCTCCGCAGGATTTGCTGCATTTTATGTTTTTATGTAAGTTGTATGAAACCCCTCAAATGTATTTTTTGGTTCCCATTTTAAAAAGAATGAATTTTAGACAGGCTTGTCCTCCCCTTATGTATCTTCAATTTCTGAAAGAGGACTGCTTTGGTTTTATAGTAGGGTTTTTTTAAAGCTTCTGTTAAATCCAGGGCCTGTATGGATGTGTAGACAATGGTCTATCTAGGCTTAATCTATTATTATAGTAGGTCTAGCTTGCGCTATCAAGTAAATTTAATAGGAAGTTATACTTCTCGGGCACATTGCACTTTAACGCTTCGAAGAATTTGTGGTGGTTGGGCATTGGGTTTTTGCTTATAAACTGTGTAGTGGGTTTGACTTTTTTAATCATGTTTTAATGTATCTTTGTTTTTATGCACTTGTAACTGTGTAACTTTTATGGTTTTCTGCTGTAATACTGAATAACGTTTATTTGATTGATTGATTGATTGAATACCGAAAGTCGTAAAGTTAGGATTTTGTCTCAGATTATTTTTGTGAATCGGGCCCCATGTCTTTACCTGAAAAATCCCACACATCCAACAACACCGTATCTTTCAACTGCACTGGCAAATCATTCGCTGCAAATAGAGGATACAAGCTATTTATTTCCATTTCTTGTTGTCATTTCAAACACTTCATCCTCATCTTTATTTTGGAATACTATTCCTTCTTGTGCACAAAAAATTGAATAATTCATCTTGCATAATAAGTCTCTACCCAATAGATTAACTGGACTGGTGTTACACACCACACATTTGTGTAAATCCTTAAAACCTCCAATTGGCACTTTCATAGGCTTTGTTACTGGTGTTCTAATCAATTGGTTTGAAACTCCTACAACTTGGATACTTTCTCCAGAGAGGTAAGGTTAAGTATTTCCACAGTTGTCACAGTGGTACGGGTAGCACCAGTGTCTACGAGGAACGTAATAGATTTTCCATTAACCTCGCCATCCATATAGGAACCACTCTGATCTACCTCTAAGGGTGCGTCAAGTATGCATTTTTCCTCCCCCCTCAGTCACCATCATTGAGATGTATCTGAATCAATAACTTTCTAACTATGAGGGAAAGACCTGTGTGCACAGTGAGTTATTTTGTAGTTCTAACCGTTTTCAATTATGCCTTTCTGCGCTCAACTCCACGCGGCCCACCGTTAAGCCACAACCAATACAATAAAAAACACCATACAGAAGGAGCGCCAACTGTAATCACAATATTAACAATTATATATAGAAGTCCATGAATAATCCAATTAAAATGCAAGCTTCCTTGTATTACTGAGTCCAGTCTTTTATTGATATACGATGATTTGTACTTTTTCATCTTCTTTTCATTCAAACAAAGTTCTTCAAAAAGATATTCACAAAATGTGTTATTAAATGAACAATGAACACTCCACAGCCTACGCGTTTCGTCCCTCATGGGACATCATCAGGGCTGTAAAGAAAAGAAACATATTAAGAAAATCTGTACTTCATTATCTAATTAATCTCAGTTTTCTACATTTTAACAGTGTCAACTAAAAAATACCAATATTTTGGTAAAGCGGAAGCCTGCCTATATGCCACACTAAACAATGATTTTACATTCATGTACCTGCCTGTATAACAATCTACTTCACAATTAGTCCTTAACAAAACTACCAAGATGGTGGGAAAAATTGCAGATCCTAATTTACATTCCTGACTAATCTCTGAGAACAACTTTATCAAAACACATATAATATTTCTTCTTAATCCAGAAAATCTCTTTAGATTACAATTCCAACTTCGTACCTTTAAAATTAATTTATCCTATGTGGAATATCTATGTAGGTGTATCTTCCTGTTCTTGATCTCTATTCCCGCTCCTGGGAAATAGAATGCCTGTTTCCCACATAAAAAATATTATTATATTGTGTTAACCTGTTCTCCCATCTGTTAAATACTTAACTGTTGCTAATTTTTTTGTTGTATCTTCTTATTTTTAATGTTTTTTTTTTAATTTACATTGTTTTATTTTATACAAACAGGGCTGTATATTCCTCTGCCTTATTACTTTCACTCACTCAAATTTGAGGTTACTTCTAATGTACCACCATATAGCATCCCACTGTTCTTTGCAAACACGAAGTGCCTCTATCTGTATCTGAATCACTCTCTTTCAACTGCAACAAGTACTGTGAAGACACCTGTACATTTGAATTCAATTGATCATTTGTATGAAAACCCACATTCGTATTGTATCTTTGCATTGGACCATTCATGTTTTGCATAGGTGCTTGGGGGATACTCGGTCCCTGTCCTCTATCAACCTGCATTTGCTGATTCATTATCTTCTTACTCATTTGCCCTTGACTTGTTCCATCTACTCCTGTATTTATTAACTACATACCATCTGTATTTTGCAGAATGTATCTACATGCGTGTTTCCGATGCCCAACCTGCCACACTCATGACACAGGAATTCCTTTTTCTTTTCCTCTAAATTATCTCCTCGACCTCTCCCTTAGGTATCAAATTTGTCACAGTATTTGTCACAAAACTCCCCATTCCAGTAGGAGTTTGACCATTTCCCTGACAAGCTCCTGTAAAATACGTATTCATATTCATAAATCCTCCCTTCTTTGCTAATCTCATCTGTGCCAGCATCAATTTCTCTTTAACTTTTTGTGACGCGAATCAATATGATCACCACAATATTTCCCCTAACGAAGAATTTCATCAATCGATTTACTTGAATGCTGCTGAATCATAGCACTTTTTTTCTGGTCTCAATCCATACACAAACCGATACCCAAAAATCCCATGTCTTTTTCAGAAACTTTTCCAATACCACGATACTGTGTAAATGCCTGCAGCTACCTTTCATAGTATGCATGCACTGATTCCTTTAGTTCCTGAGTAGTTAAGTCTATTTTCAACCAATCTGTTTCTTTCGGCGAAATTTTCCCTTTCAAATAAGTGATAATCTGATTATATTTTTTCATGCACTCTTCTTATTGGTGCTGCTGTTTTTGGGTCTCTTGGATATCTTTCGTCCAGTCTATAGCAATTTTACACTCAGCCCACAAATCAGTTGGGACTACAATGTCAAATAAAGCATCCAAATCTTTCCACAAAACTTTTGAAACGTTGACAAATCTCTACACTTGTTTATACCATTCTACTGGTTTTTCTCTCAACCTAGGGAAATCATTTGTAAACGATAATATATCCTGCCTAGTCCAAGGGACATGAACACACCTACCTCCTAGTACTTCTCTCGTAGGAAATACTGTTGCATTTGATTCTCCACATTCTGTCTCCCTAACAGGATACAAAGGTATAGTCACTATTGTATCCTCTTTTCTTTTAGCCTATCTACCTTCCTAACAATCCACTTCACCCCAACGCTTTAGTGTGTTTATCAACTCTTTAATTTGCAAACACTTTCCTGAAATATTCAAGCTCTTGAAATCTTTGTCACTAAAGTCCAATCGGTATGTTTTTTGGACTTCTCTATATCAACTCCAAATTTTTGCACAATCTCAGCAAATTTCTCATGTGTATTCCTTGCTTTCCGAGTAATATCTTTACACATAAAAAGCAATTTTCATCTCAATATTTAGCTAATCTTTCTGGACTAATGGTTCCCAGTATCATTTCTTCTATTTCTACTTTAAATTTACTCACATCTATACCCAAATATTGAAAATATTTTTTTTTCTGTATGCTGCAACCAGGTGCGCAATCTCTTTTATCTACTCATCTAGTTCTTCTGGGGAAGGTCCTATAGATAAACCTTGTTCAGATCTTTGAATCTCCTCACTAACTCCACCTGTCTTTGACTCTCCTGATGAGGATGTCATCCACCTTTCCATCTGTAACATCCTTTCTGCCTCTATTTGTAAATCTCTTTTTGGGGTTTCAGCTTGCTTGTCTGAAATACGAATCAATGACTCTAACCCTTCTTTGTTAATTGTATGTACTCTACTATTCTCATTTGACCCATTCCTTGTTGACACTTTTTGATTCCTCACATTTGTTCTCTCTGAAACAGTGTGCATATCACTCACATTTTTATTGTGGACTGTTAAAGTGTGGACTTGCGAAATAGCACCTATGGTTACTGGGACCGATAATGCATCTAGATTAATTGCTGTCATTATTTCCGGCAACCCTTCTCTAATTGAAGTCTGAATCTGTACTAATTAAGTTTTTTCATGTGCCGAATTTTCATGCCTTATTGGGGCACTTGGTTGTAACCTAAAGATCATGACTCCACATCATTATGCTCTTCGTGATAAGGTGGAGGGCTCTTCAGTAATAACTCATTCAGGAAATCATCATCTATATCCTCACCTCTCTCAACAAGTAACTGTGTTTTTTTTTTTATTTCAATCCCTCAACATTCTTTGTTTTCTTTTTTCTTTTCTTTCCTTTCACTGGTCTCAGCTATCGTAACTGGAAACATCTGTTCTTCTTCAAATATATCTTTTCTCAACATTTTTGTTTGTGCATCCCATTTCGCTGAAGCATATCGACTCACAGTATTCCTGTACCTATTCTGATGCTTTTCTCCTTCTCTTCTATATGCTTCATGTTCCCACTCTTCCAGAGCTTCATACTGCATAGGTCTAGGATTTGCCCTCAAGCTATTCATTTGATTAAAAAAATTAAAAAATCTAAAATTTTAGTATTAAAAGTATCATATTCTGGATATGCTAAATACCATCTCGTTTAGTATATTTCATCCAGTTCTCCAACCATGTACAGGTGGGATATTCTCTCTCTAATGACATAAATGAAGCAGGTGTTCCTTCTGGTGCCGCTGAAATTCCTTCTCTAATTGGTATCGGTTCATCTTTACAAAACAAGGTTTTCAACAACTTTAAAATTTCATTATTTTCTTATGCTAAAATCAAACCTTTATATGAAAAACAATCTTCAAAAATGTATTTTCCATGTTATGATTCTCTTCACAAATCAAATCCAATCACGCTGACAAATACCAACGCAACTTCACACCAACTGACCAATACCAGCGTGGCACATGTGACGTCAGTTCAACTCTTCCGACTGACCCTCCCTTTACACAAAACCATCGTCGTCTTTACCAAGTCTTTAACAAACAAAACAACTTGTCTGCACAATTCTAAAAGAAAGCGATATAATCATACAATCTGAGATTTTCTTTCGCTTCCAGCAAAATCTCGATCAGCACGATTTCACTCTCACTTAAATGAAAACTCTTTGAGATCCCTCCAAATGTGCTCTTTTGAAGAAAACTCAAGAATCTCCACTGTTCACAATTTAAGTTTCCCTATTCTAGCACTGGCAAGACCTTTCACAGTACTACTTCCACAGCAGACAAAAACTCACTTAGTGTATGCCACACTAAGACCGCCCTTAGGCTTTATCCTGGGATCTTAGGCCAACAACTGACCTGTTTACTTTCATTAAGGTCAATGACGGACGACAACATGATACACAAAGATACAAATTTCTATAGTCAGTCAATTTCTTTTAATTCTGTCACTTCATTATCTCTTATTTTCGTCAATATAACCATCCGATTACGCTACCAGAAAACTGATCCAGCAGAAGTGTGTGTAAATTATTTGGGTAAATTCAAACATGTCTATCTACCATTATCTTAAACTAAATCTTCAACAAACTATTCACAATAACACAGACGTTGGCCCATAGAAACTCTTCAATAAATCACAACCATAAGGTCCTCCGATAGATCTTTTTAAGCGTTAATAGGGACTTACAGGCACATGCATCAAAAGAAAAACCGGTCGCAAACGGGCAGATTCTCAGAATCGCAATTTAAGTAATCTCTATATTGCGATTACTTAAATTGCGATTGCATCTAAGGAATCGCAAATTGAGATTCCTTAAATGCAATGCATTAAAGTAACAAAATTAGCGATTTCGCTAATAGGAGGTGCAAATTACCATGATGTTGAACTTCATGGTAATTTGCAAAACCTTTGAAAAATGCACTTTTGTGCATTTTTCAAAGTTTCATGTTGCGCACACACATGCCCTTAGGGCATGTGTGTGAGCAACATCTGTGCACAGGTCAATTCCAGGGGTGCAACAGGGTGTCCTTTTGACACCCTTGCACCCTGAAATTGCATGCGCAATTTCCCATTCATTTGGCCCATAGGAATGAATGGGAAGCTATTCCTTATTTACGACACGCAATTTGCGAGTCGCAAATAAGGAATGTGTAGGAATCGCTATTATTATAGCGATTCCTACATACATAGGATTTTGAGAGTCCTTAATTGCGAGTCCTTAATATTCGCAAATAAGGACTGGCAAAATCCTAGCTTGATGCATGTGCCAGATAGATCATTAGAGACAGATAGCCACTCCTTCATTAGGACCTGGAATAAAGAAGTGCCAAGCTAATAACAAAACTTTCACAAAATCAATAATATCATCAATAAGAAACACAAACACATGGAATAGTATTCAAATACTTTTATCTAAACTTCAATATGAATGGTCAAAGCACAAATTATGCATTAGAATCATTTAATAGCAGCAATTCTTTAATAGTACAGGTAAATCACAATATATCATGGCTTAGAGCAAAAACATCATCAAAATACCATCATGTGTGAGGGAAAGAGAGAGAGAGAAAAAGTACATTGCAAATTACAATATGCAATTCAGAATCATACAAACCAACTGGTTGTAGATTTTCAGAATCAGGACACGAGATGAACCAAATAGAATGCTAGAGTACAGCATACAATAGCCAGAGTCTCAATTCACCAGTCGGTAAAGTGCGGAAGTTATAAGGAGAGTTCAGTTCAGGGAAAGTCTGAGTTCAAACTGACAGCATGTCAGGTTCAGGATGTCCAAGGAAAATAGCCAGGAAAAGCAGCACTTATCCTTTTCCCATGAAGTAATTATACCTTTGTACGTCTGTACAAAAAATAATTTTTTCGCAGTTTGCATGATTTCCATTGGTCAAATTTTGTGGTGCCACTGTGGCGTGATCATTTTTCTAACCCAAATCGTCCAAATCATAGATGGGATGTAAAGAGATCTGTGTGGCATGGACCCCAGCAATCCTGTAGAGAGTGAAAGACAGTTGGAAGTAGTTTCCACTTGTTAGCTTCTCGAAGATATCTTGAGTTCCAGTCAGCCAGTACATTGTTCTGGCCAGGGAAATAGTCTGCCGTCACTGAGATGCGGTGGCAGAAGTGCCAGAAGGTTTTCACAATTTCTACCAGCACTCAGGACCTTCTCCCTCCCAGTTTCTTTATGTAACGGACTGCTGAGATGTTTTCCATTCTCAGCACGATGCAACAGCTAGCTGTGTGAGGAACTAAGGTCCTTATTGTGAAGGATCCCGCTAAGAGCGCCAAACAATTTATGCAGAGGCCTGCTTCCTCTGCAGACCACCGTCCTCTGGTGGAAGTTCGCCTCATCTGGCCCTCCAGCCCACAAGCTGGAATCAGACTCTATAATAACATCTGTTCAGGTGCCGTATATGGATCTGCTGTTCCAGGCATTCATGTGGTCCAACCACCATTGTAACTCCGTTTTGGCAACCGGAATTAAGTTCACTAACTCTGTGTAAATGATCCCCCTTTGAAGATGATGTATCTTTAATCACTGAAGGGCTCTGTAATGAAGCGGGCGAGAAAGATTGCCTGAATTGAGGAAGCTAGAAGGCCCACTGTTCTGGCCAGGACTCGCAAGCATACCTTGTTTCTGTGGAGGGTGGAGCAAATTTCTTTTTTAACTGTCTTCAGTTTCTCTAGAGGAAGGGACAAAATTTGGGAGTCGATCTGAACCCCAGAAATTCTATGTGCTGGGAGGGAACGAGAATGGATTTCTTCTCGTTCGCTCGCAAACCGAGCTCTTGTAGGAGATTGTCCAGTTCAAATGCTGTAACAGCAAGGATGTGTCCTGTGCCATCGGGAGAATCTTGTTGAGAAAGATAATCAGATGAACACCCCTGCTGTGAAGATGTTTGACTACCGGGCGCATAACTTTTGTAAAGCACCAAGGAGTGGAAGATAGTCCAAAGGGGAGCACCTTGAACTGATACCAATGGTAGTCCAAGGCAAATTGAAGGAATTTCCAATGAAGAGGAAAAATCAGGAAGGAGTGATACGCACCAGCCAGTCCTGCTCTTTGGGAAGGTCTATTCAAAGTTGAATTCCCACCATTTTGAAATGGCAGTAAATGTTCCACACATTGAATTCTTTTAAGATTGATGACTACTCAAGAGCCCCCATCTTTTTTTGGTCACCAAAAAGATTTTGCCGTAAAAGCCTGAGGGATCAGGTTGACGGGTGCAAGTGGTGTCCTTTTGCAGTAGTTGAGTTATTTCTTCCTGTATAAAGGTCCACTTTCTTTGCGAAAAATGGATGGCCTGGGGAGGGGAGGGGTGTAGAGGTGCTCCATTTAACTTGATCCTGTAACCTGTGACCAATTCCAGGACCCATGGGTTGGACATCAGAGAAGTCGTGTTGGCGATAAAATACTGAGTCCTGCCCCCCAATACAACTGAGGAAGCTTGAATCAGCCTTACCTAGGGAATTTATTCTGGATTTGTAGGTGCCCTGGTACATAAGGTGCCTCTCCCATATCGATAACAACCTCCTCATGCTCTAGCAGGGTACAAGGTGTCTCTGTACTGGGAGGAATAGCTGCTGCCCTTAGATGAGATTGCGTTGTGGGTGCTTTCTGTATTGGCTCGGCTGGATGGTCGCCCTCTGTAACAGCTGGCCCGAACAAAAAGACAATGATATACAAAAATGGCCGGGTTGGATGGGTATGAAGGAAAAGGCGCTCAAGCGTGTGCACTAAGGGTATCACTTTTCGATAGTAAGTTTAGGTGCTGCCAGGTCAGGGATACCAACCCAAAGGATCCCTGCGATAAAGTGGGAGAACCCACTTAAGGAAATAGCAAACAAAGTCCTGCGCACGCAATCAGGATAACGCTATTGTTAGCATATAAAGCGAACTGAACAATAATCAGAGACTCAGGTTTCTTGAAAGGAAAACATCAACAACAATGACATTTTTCAGAGTGATGTTCTTTATATATAACAAAGTCTGACCAATACATGGTACAAGAACATTCAGCCGACACGTGTTTCGTCACACTGTGTGTAGCTATGACTCTTCAGGGCTGTATTAATGTACGAGAACGTGGTTTCAGAGAATATTGTGCTATAAAAATAAATCGTATCCGGAGTAATCAGGTGAGCGGCGAGATATTTCAAACAGCTAGGGTGATCAGCTGGGCGCTCAAAATGTATTGCGGATCACGGGTAGTGGATCCTCCGGTACGGGTGAAAGCTCCGATATCTGAGTGGATCGCGGATAACGAGTTCCTCTTGGAAACCGGGAACTCGTTATCCGCGATCCACTCAGATATCGGAGCTTTCACCCGTACCGGAGGATCCACTACCCGTGATCCGCAATACATTTTGAGCGCCCAGCTGATCACCCTAGCTGTTTGAAATATCTCGCCGCTCACCTGATTACTCCGGATACGATTTATTTTTATAGCACAATATTCTCTGAAACCACGTTCTCGTACATTAATACAGCCCTGAAGAGTCATAGCTACACACAGTGTGACGAAACACGTGTCGGCTGAATGTTCTTGTACCATGTATTGGTCAGACTTTGTTATATATAAAGAACATCACTCTGAAAAATGTCATTGTTGTTGATGTTTTCCTTTCAAGAAACCTGAGTCTCTGATTATTGTTCAGTTCGCTTTATATGCTAACAATAGCGTTATCCTGATTGCGTGCGCAGGACTTTGTTTGCTAAAAAGACAATGATGTAAAACATTATGTAGGGAGGATTGGGCTTTATCAAGTGCCGTAAAGGTGTGAACGAATTTGCCTAGGTCCTTTACGAATTTATCCTCAAATAGCATGCCGTTGACCATCGGTCTCGCCTCAGCCGTAGCACACTGTCAGTGTAGGGTTGATGTGGATCAACACCGATCCCCGGTGTTCCACAGACAGGGTACAATTGCCGTTACCCAATAGGCACAAGTCCTGCTTTGCCTAACCTGCCAGGACATCAGGTTCCACTGGAGCTTCTGTCTCTTTGCTATGTTATGTTAATTGTATTTGTTAAGCACACTAATCACGCCCAAAGTGGTCTCACAGTGCTCAAGCACCTTACTGGAGCTTCTGCCTCTTTAGTGAGCACCCCCATTTCAGTGGGCCAGTCAGGGCTAACAGTATATCCTGCCAGGCCTTTCAGGACCTGTCAATCCCTTTCCTGGGGTCATGGATGGAGCGTTTTAGAAAGGTAGCTAAATTAGGGTCACGTTTAGTGGTCTCTGCTTCTTTGACGGGGATCTCTGGCCTGGTGCACTCTGAGCAGAGTTGGTTACGGGTGCACACACTCAGAGACTGAATCTAGATCAATTGGTATACCTGTCGTTTATTTCTAGTACCAAGCAGGACTTGGTACAGGTAGGTAAAATATACTTGGAATGCAGGATTTCACAATGAAATGCAGTTATGATTGAATTTTGCAATAGTTACAGGTTGGTAATGTTTCAGCAAGCAGTTTGCATTATACAATAATTACTTTTAGAATACATTTTAGTTATGTTTAGATTATTTTGAGTACTGGGGGTCGTATGTCTAGCTACCATGCTTAAGGATCTTACAATACACAGTAGGACTTTTTATACTTTGCAGTTTAGTTCTCTTTTCAGTTCAACACTTAGAACATTTTAGGCCTAAAATCTCATAACATGGGTTCCTATGAGAGAAAAATTGTTAGCGGTTTCTCAGGTAAGTACACAACTTACAATTTGGAGTTTTGGGGGTTAGAACCAAGTTTCCCCATGGTCTACATGAGCACTCAAGTTCCACCACCAGCAGCGGCACTGGGGCGGCTGGGTGCAGAGTGCAGGGTCCCATTGTTAGCCAATGAGGCTACGGGGTCCTTCGGTTAGGGACTGCTGACACGCATGGCCACTCGGGTGTGGGAGCAGAGCTCCTGGGGTTAAAGTCAGCACTGCAGGAGCCAACAATCAGCACAGGAGCTGCACCACCAGCGGAACTGGGGCAGCCGGGTGCAGGGTGTCAAAAAGACGTCGGGACCCTGTGCTTTTCATTGCAGACCTTCGGTTCAGAAAAGTTACTGCAGGCTCGGGCATGGAGACTTCCTAAAGGCAACCACTGGCTGGAGAGGTATGGTGGTATCTTGGGGGATGCCTGGGCATGGTCGGTTGGGCCACCCAAGTCCCTAGGGCTTCGGGTGCAGGGGTGTCTTCTTGCGGGGGGATTTATTACCAGCCTGGATGCGGATTCTGTGGGTGAGGCCTTGTTGAGCAAGTCCGGTGCTCATGGGAGATAGTCTTTAAAATGGTTGCAGGGCAGGTCCTCTGGGCTCTGGGGGCTGCAGGACACACTGGGGTTCCACTGTAGGCAGGTCGAGGTTGGGACAGGCCGGTAGGCCTGGGGCCAAAGAAGTAGGTATCCTCTTCTTCCTGGGTCAGCATGGCTCTTCGGTCCTTCTACTTTGTTCCTCGAATCTGAGGAGGCAAGGATCAGGGTTGCCCCTAAATACTACATTTGGGGTGTTAAAAAAGTGGTGTGCAGGTCGGGACCAAGGCGTCCCTTTCTTGGGGTGGGTACACCCCCCTATTATGCCACCCTGCAATGGAAGGGGGCATGAGCCTCTCTTAATTGGCTGAGTCCCCCCATCTTCAAGATGGAGGGGACTGAGATGTGTGCTCCACCTCCCCTCCCCCACCTGAGGGGTGGGGTTGGCAAAGGTAGGCACACCTCTCTTCCTAGCTTGGTTTTCCCACAAATTGCCCCTCCCAAAGTGGGGGCCAGAACCAGTGGGAGCCAGTTGCAGGGGGCAGCAAAATGCAGGGACAGCTTCCAAAGGTAGCAGGCCTTTGAAGCTTCCACTTTGTGGACCCAGCGCATTCTGGGGTAGGAGGCATGGCACCTCTGCCCAGGACGCGCTTTGTTTCTGGACCCAGAGAGGGAAGGCTCTCTACCCAGGGGCCAGAAACCAGTCTGGTGGTGGCAAATGGCGGGCAGCCATTCAGGAACCACACCAGGGCTGGTCGATTTTCAATGGGCATCTCTAAGATGCCCTCTGAATAAATTTCACATTAAATCCTACACTGGCATCAGTGTGGGTTTAATGTGCTGAGACGTTTGCTACCAAACTTCCCAGTTTTTAGAAAAGCCATTATGGAGCTGTGGAGTTTGTAATGACCAACTCCTAGACCATATACTCTTTTTGGCTTTACGCCACTTACAGTGGCAGATTTACAAACCCCTGGTGCCTCCTTGCGTCACTTTTTTTGACACAACGGAAGCGCAAACAATGCGGCCTATTTAAAATGAGACACATCTAGGGAGATGCGTCACGTTGTAAAGCCCTGCATCACATTTTACCTGCGTCAGGAATAATGTATGCAGGGTGGGCGGTTCCCCCGCAGTAGGGATGGGCCTCAAAATACATTGCTGGAGTTGCCCCGTGCTTGCGACACAACTTCAGCAATGCGTGACTTTTGGGCCAACAGATGCGTCCTAATTTCTAATGCATCTGTTAATCCCTGCGTCATGGAGCACTGAATTGTAAATACAGCGCATCCATTGTGGCGCAAGGACATTTGACGCTGGCGCAAGGTAACTGACTCATCTATGCAGATGCGTCAGTTCCTTGTAAATCTGCCCAAATGTGTCTAAGAATGGACTTAGACACTGTAGGGGCACAGGGCTCATGCCACTATGCCCTTACCTGAGGGCTAGTGCAACCTGCTAGAGGGGTGACTTACGTAGGCCTCAGGCAGTGGGTTGTAGGCATGACACACACATGTCGACTCTTCACCTTTCTCTGCACCAAAACATGCAGCCTGCAGTGGCAGTGTGGGGGTGTTAAGGTACAGGGCCTCTAAGGATGGCGGCCTCTAAAGGTGGCACAATGGATGCTGAGCCCTTAGAGGCCGTCTCTGGTCACAGTGCCCTTGGTACCCGTGGTACCTTTTAGAAGGAGCTTACCTGTGGCCAGGGATGTGCCAATTGTGGGCACAAAGGCACAGTCTTGGGAAAGAAGACAGGCCCTGGCAACCGGATTGGCAGGGACACAGGGCACATCAAGTCAGGTTGCATCAGATGTCCGGCAAAAAGTAGAGGGTAACCATGCAGAAAGAGGCACTTTCCTAAAGACATCGTTTGTGATGTTCGGCAGAGGCATCATCCGAGCCAGAGGAGGGAGTATTGGAGTTATCTGTGTCGTTGTCTGGGAGCGTGCAGGGCGTGGAGAGACCACTAGCGGATAGCTGGACTGTGGGGTAAGCATGGTCGTGAGCTAGGGCCTGGGACATACAAACCATCGCTGCTGTGTGGGGCCAGACATCTGAATTAGGTTTGGGTCGGGCCTTGTTGGGAAGAAGGTGTCATGGCGGGGGTTGGGCTCAATGGTGGCCTGGACATAGCTTATCTGTTAAGGTGGCAGGTGAATGGTTAAAGTGCTACCGCCATGGCTTTATTGACCAACTGAGTTACTGAAACATCCAAAACTTCCACAATATTGTCTCCCAGCCTGAGCTCCTCCTTCAGGTCGGTGGATATTTCTGGAGCCTCACTGCATTCTGCCATGATGGGGCAGCTGGCGTGGTAAGGAGAGGCAAGCCTGGGATCAGTAATATTGATAAGGGGGGCGGCGGCCATTCCTGAAATGGCTGTATAAGGCAGGCAAACCAAATAAATGGAGATGTTGCCTATGTAAGGTGTTGTCTTGAAACCCCTCAGGAACATTCTGTGATGGCCAATAACTTTCCCTAGCGTGGGTAGGCAATTCCGCGAGAGGAGTGGAAAATACAGCTCTGTCTTGTGGAGCCGTGCTTCAATTCACTCACATTTAAAAGTCGGGATTCCCGCTGCACAAGAGCTGCGTGCAGTAAGGGAGTGTGGTTCTCGGGCCCTAGGCCCACATGCTGACTAAATGACCACACAGATGCACGGTATGTGGTACTGGAACTGACCCAGGGCACGTGAGCCCGGCCCTCTTATTAGCAGGGTCACCTGACTGGTGACGCCTGTGATGGGTGGGTGTAAAGTGTTTTACATCATACTCCGCAACACTAAAATGTGTCCAGCAGGACACTACATCCCTCCCAAACTTTAATGAAAAGAAACAAACAAAAGTCCAACCGATGAGGAAAACAAATAAACAATACACAGCACCAGTGAGTCTCTTCTGCCGGGCAGGGCTGGAGCTCTGGACCGCATGGTCTGGATGCTTTAGTCCACCTCTGCCATGTAGTTCAGACTGGCCTGGTCTCCTGGTGTTGGAGTCTATTTACCTAGTTCCAATGGCGGTGCATCTATAGCGATGGTGGAGTGCACTTTGGAGATCTTGCAGGTGCTCAGGCACCGGTGGATAGCCAGCCTGCAAATACGGAGGATGACCTTGGTGACTGAGGACTTTACTTGGAGGCGATAACGCTTTCCAGTTCCAGATAGCCGGGCAGCTTCAGACTTGGCTCTCCTGCCTGAACTCCCCTCTCACCAGAGTCTCCTGGAGGGCCTTCCTGCCGGGCGGCCATGTGACCGTGTGGACTGTGCAGGCCTTGTGTAGGCCACGCAAAGGCGTCGCTGAGGAACTGCCAACAGGACCACAGTCAAATCGCTCATGTAGCCGCAGAGGATGGTGTCTCAGTCTGTGTCCTCTCGCCATGAGGACTCGGCTTCTATGCCTTCCTCAGATGGTCTTTGGGTGACCAGTCTCCATCTGTGACCTCCATGCTTCCCGGTGCCTGCCATGGAACTGCTGCCGGCGCATCTCTCCGATTCGGGTTCCTCTCTCACAGGAACTCCGTTGAGGCCCTTGCCCCTGGATTGCCACGTGACCGCGTGTGCTGTACGGGCCTTTCGTAGGCCGCTCTGAGGGGTCGCTGCAGAACTCCCAACAGGGCCACGGCCAAGCCCTGTGTAATCCCAAGTGTGGATATTCCAATTGTCGGTTACGCTCTTCTTTGGCAGGCGTCAGAACGTGCCCAACAGGACACTACATCAAGGTCAAAATAGGACAGAAATCTGTTGACTCTGCTTCCCTACTTCCCAGGCACCCCCTTCGGGTGCCGCTGTTCATCAGCTGATTAGTAGGAGTATAACACTGTAAACACTAAGCTATAAAGCGTTATGCACAGAAATAATAATAAGAATGAAAAGCCACTTATCTTATAAGCAGCAAAGAAAGACAATATCAAGATGGTGGCAACTCGTTTTATATGAACAGTGACATGATGATTGGTGCATGATATGTGAGGTTATGATGAGATCTAAGGGAAATGTAGTCTATACAAAAAGTTTTGATTTTCTGCTGTCAAAGTTGCGTTCATAAACAGCAAAGTAGGAGAAGCATAATCCGAAGCCCCCTGTCCTGACATAGATTACCACGTTACAGAGATTTTCCAGAGATAATTTTTTTTTCTATGAACTGCATGCAAGTCTCCTCTGGCGTGCAGGCAGATCAGAGAGGGCAGGAAAAGGATTACAGAATGGGGAAGTTATACATGGCAATGGCAATGTAAAGATTATAAACAAGCTTTGACAATGCCAAAAATCAAGGGAATGTATTTCCTCATTGCCATATATTGGAAAGAAGACAATTTTAGGCGTTAGACAGCAAAAATAAAGCATTTGTTAGCTCTGCAAAATATCACGCAACTGCGGTTATTGTAGTGTGTTGGGCCCTAGGCCCACATGATGTACAAATGTCCACACGGACACTCAACAGTGGGGTACTGGAACTGGCACAGGGCACGTGTGCCTGGCCCCTTTTATTGGCAGGGTCACCTGATCGGTGGCGCCTATGATGGATGGGTGTACAGTGTAGGTTAGCACTAGGCAAAACACTAGAACGTGTCCAGCAGGACACTGCATCCCTCCCAAACTTTAATGAAAAGAAACAAACAAAAATCCAACCTACTAAGAAACCAAACAATACACAGCACCATTGAGTCTCTTCAGGCCATCTGCTGGGTGGTGCTGGAGCTCTGGACCACACGGTCAGGAAGCTTTGATCTGCCTCGGCGATGAAGTTCAGACCTACCTGATCTCGTAGTGTTGGAGTTTATTTACAAAGTTCAAATAGCGGTGCATCTGGAGAGGTGGTGGAGTCCACTTTGGATATCTTCTTGCAGGCGCTCAGGCTCTGGTGGACAGCCAACCTGTAAATACGGAGGATAACCTTGGTGGATAAGGGCTTTCCTTGGAGGTGATGATGCTTTCCAGTTCCTGATAGCCGAGCAGCTTCAGACTTGCCTCTCCTGCCTGGACTTCCCTCTCACAGGAGTCTACTGGAGGACTTTCCCGCCGGGCTGCCATGGGACAGTGTGGGCTGTGCGGGCCTAATGTAGGCCACGCAAAGGCGTCGCTAAGGAACTGCCAATAGGA
This sequence comes from Triturus cristatus, assembly GCF_964204655.1. Classification (NCBI taxonomy): domain Eukaryota; kingdom Metazoa; phylum Chordata; class Amphibia; order Caudata; family Salamandridae; genus Triturus; species Triturus cristatus. Next base: position 1,422,345,022 of record NC_140591.1, on the reverse strand, counting down.
CCACTGCCAAATCGCTCAGGTAGCCGCAGAGGGCGGTGTCTCACTGTGTGTGCTCTTGCCATCAGGACTCAGGTTCTATGCCTTCTCCAGATGGTCTTTGGGTGACCAGTCTCCATCTGCGACCTCTATGCTTCACTGTGCCTGTCGTGGAGCTGCTGCCGACGCATCTCTCTGGTTCGGATTTCCCTCTCACAGGAACTCCGTTGAGGCCTTTGCCCCTGGATTGCCACGTGTGCTGTGCGGTCCTTTTGTAGGCCACGCTGAGGGGTCGCTGCAGAACTCCCAACAGGGTCACGGCCAAGCCTCGTGTAACCCCAAGGGTGGAAAGTCCAATGGTCGGGAATGCTCTTCTTCAGCAGGTTTCAGGTTTACGGGGGCACACAGAAGGTTCCTGGGTGGCTAGCCTCATTGAACTCCGGATGTCTTGAGCATTTGGATCCACTCTGGTGCTTTGATGCTCCTTTGATGTTCTTGGGTGGCGATGATGCACCTGGATGATGAATACAATAATTTTCTCTCAGTTGGGCAATAGGCGGCAATCTCTTGCTTAGGTGACCTCACGGAGTGAGGAGGACTGGAGGGACTTCATGGCCACTTACTGTTATCAAGTGCACTTGCTAGATGTGGTGCCATCAATGCCAAGCAGCCGGTGACAGGTGAGAGGATGGTCGAAATGTGAAGCATGGGGCCGGGAAGCAGATCGCACTTGCTAGCAGCTTACGGTTGGTCCTCCCGCGAAGCTGTCTCCAGTGACGTCTCTGCACCCCAGTGGCTGCCTTGTGCTGGTGAAAACCTTCTCCAGTGCAGGCATGAGTCCTCTGTCATGTCGCTCTTCTCCTTTTCCCTCTTGTGCGCCTGTGGTGGTTGTTTGCCCTGTGGCATCGTGCCACTCTCCTTTCCTTCTTCGCGGAGTAGCGTCCTGCCGGCTCTTCTTCCGACCAGGTTGGTCACTCGGATGTGGCGTCCTGCCACATGTCTCATGTTTGCGCCACATGGGCTTCTCGCTTGTCGTGTTCGGTTCTTGGGAAAATCTTTACTTTGCTGATGACGTGATGCAGGTCTGTCCTGTTGGTAGGTCGTGCTTCTTCTCCTTGAGGACTTCTTGCAGGCCCCTTCCCCTCCTCAGGGGTTTTCGCGGTGCTCCTCTGCCAGGATATCAGGTCACCTCTCCACTCGAGTGTGTCGTGCTTGCGCCGTTGTGGCGCTTGAACCTGCCCCTTTTCAGGCAAGTTTGGCGGGGTTGCTCACTTCGTGTGATGTGCTCCTTGCTCGCGGTGCAATGTGGCATCTTGCCACGAGGAGTGTCCAACTCTCCTCTTACCTGTCTTGGGCCTCTGGTGACTCTGTCTTGAGGCAGTGTGAGGGAGGACACTGTGCTTTCTTTGGCCCACTGTGGGGCCTCGCTGGTGCTGGGGAGATGTGGATGCTCTCCTTGCTGCGTTCAGTACTGCTTCTTCTCTGTGAAGAGCTCTCGCTCTCCAGGGCGCCCGCCCATGCTGTCAAGCTTCTGGATCCTGCGTCAGCGCACCTCGGACTGCGTGCTCTTGGTCCTTCTCCATGGCGTCCTCTTCTGGCATTCGTGTGCCTGTTCTTCTGGCTTGCTGTGATGGCTACTCACCACTGGGGGTAGGTGGTGCACTCTTCTTGCTTGCGGTGGTGTAAGACATGCACTGGGGGTTGCACATTCGGGGTGTGTCTCTCTTGCGTCTTCATGGGGCTTGGCTGCCCATGGTCTTAGTGCCTTTTCTGGACCTTGCGTGGTCACTTGATGCTTCTCTTGCCCGGGGCAGCTGTGAGCATCTTGTTGCTCCTTGCAGGGTTTACCAGGTCTTCCCCCTCTTGCAGCGAGTGATGGGCAGCCAACAGGAGTCATGTGGTGCTCACTTGGCTAATTTCTCCCTGCTGACTAGGGACACTGCAATGCTTCCTTTGTGCCTTTCTTTTCATTCTGCCGTTGCTGATAGTGTGTTTTCCCGCAGCTGGGTCCCCCTTAGTCTGTCTCCCTTCCAAATGACAGTCTGTGTAGTCCTTCCCCAGTGATTCTGAGCTGAGGAATGCTCAGTGACGGTGTTTACTTTCGCACTGGTGTGATAACTGATCGCTGGAAATGTCCACCAGGTGGCACTGCAGCATTAGTCGTGGGCCCCAGCAGTTTTCCTGACACTGCGGGTCCAGAGGTTCTCCTGTAGTCTCTGTATGTAGGGGGGCAGTGGGGAACATCCAAGTTGTGCAGTCAGTGGTGCTGCCTTTTTAAAATTGGAGGCCATGGCAGTCTGCCTCGCACTATGGGGCCGTTTCTATGTGGGTGCAGGGCAGACAGGGGTTTCTGGCCAGGGTGCGGTGTGGCAAAACACCACTAGGGGCGCTGCAGATGCCTTCAGGGGATGCTGCGGTTCTCTCCACTGAAACCTCAGGCCACACTCTGATCAACGATGCCTCCTTACGAAAACGAAGGTGCACAGTCCTGGGAGGCTCCTTCACATGCAGTCGGTGGCAGTTCGCACAGGCCTGCGTGTCCTCATTGCTGCTTTGTATTTCAGGTTGCCGTGCAGGCATGCGACCGCTAGGTGGCCTTGCACTCGGGCCTCTGCAATATTTCTCCTTACCTGAGCAGTCCAGGTTATGCGGGCGCGGAACGGTCTCTTAGTTCCTGCAAGCGGGGGTTTCGGCAGACTGCTGACATGGTATGTCCGGAGCCGCTTGGCAGGTTATTCTGCTTCTTTAATGCGCCACGCGATGCTCAGCAGGCCATTAAGGTGGGATTACTGGCCTGTGAGGTAGGATACTAGCTACTTCATGCTTGGGTCGCGGCAGCCTTCCCATTTATTGCTGCTAGCTCTGCCTTTCACTGCGGGCGCCTATTAAAGTTCTCCTGCCCGCCCGGTAGCAGCTAGAGGCCGCTCTCACCTTAAGCTGGCAAGGCTAGCGATAGCCTTCTCATGCGATGCAACAGTTTGGGCCCCAGATTGGTGCTGCCGGTGCAAGGATCAGGCGTGTCATGCTGTGTCTGGACAGCGTTCACCGTTTATTTATTTTTATGTGCATGCACTTCTTATTGGCGACTGCTTCACGCTCTGCAATGTCTGTGCATATTTTGCGCTGCTCACGCAGGCACTGCCAGAGCAAAAGAGGCCTCTTGCCGGCGAGTCAGTAAATTAGGGGGTGCCACAAACTCGGCGCTAGCTGTGGCGACTCCCCTCATTAGGTCGAGCCTAGAACATGTTGCTCGAATTTTTGTAAGGGGATTTTCAAAGTGCTGCAGCCGCTGGCCTAAAGCCTGCGTGCATGTGCGCGTGAACGCGCGCAGCCGCCGTATGTCTCCGTCGCGGGTACTGTACTTCATGAAGGCGCTACATCAAGATATGCCAAGAACAGTCCTCACCTGCCTCGTTTCACAGTCCAGTATCTCCACCTTCATTCTTTGCCTCTTCCTGTTATTCCCCTTTTTCCAGCCCATTCTTCTGCCACTCGTCTTTGTAAAGAAATAGATGCTTGTTTCTATTTCTTTACTTTTGCTATAATCGGGCACCGGCGCTTTACTTTTAGTGTTAAGAATAAAGCGCCGGTGCCGCGATTATAGCAAAAGTAAAGAAATAGATGCTTGTTTCTATTTCTTTACCTTTGGTATAACCGCGGCACCGGCGCTTTACTTTTAATGTTAAAAATAAAGCGCCGGTGCAGCGATTATACCAAAGGTAAAGAAATAGAAACAAGCATCTATTTCTTTACAAAGAACGAGCATTGGCATATCCAATAGGTCTCGCTTTTGGGACCTTATAAGTATTTATTTATGCAGCACAATTTCTTTGGTGCAACAACAACTGTTGCATGGCTAAACACTTACAAGGTCCCAAAGGCGAGACCTATTGGCTATGCCAATGCTTGTTTTTTAGGTCTCGCCTGACCCAGCACATGCGCTGGTCTGGCGAGACTTTTTGAGAGGGCTCCAAAAAGTGCTACCAGGCCAGCCTAGAGCTACAGTGCATGTGCGCGGGCGCGCGCACCACGCTTTACAGCAATTACTTTCACTTTCGCTTTGATGTTTGATCGCGAGCAATAGATTGCACATTCAGTTGGCCCGATGCCAACTAAGCCTTTCTTCGTGCATTTTGAATGCCTGTTTTTGCATGCCACTTAAATTCCATAAATACCGGCTTCTTGGCCCATCCCACATATGCTGTTCCGTGAGCTGATACGCCTTTGAAAGAGACTGCAGGTAAGCGCCTTAGCACCGTACAACTTCAGTTGCCACTGTATCCCCTTCGGGTGGCTGGCGTTCTCCTTATTCTACCTGTGCTCCTCGTTCGCTCTGTGCCTTTTTAAACTGACAGGCCAGAGCGAAGACCTTTCTAACAGCTGCGGGTCAAGCTAATATTTCTTTCGCCGCTATAACACTTACCAATCTCCCAGCCGAGGTTATGTCTTTGCCCTGGCTCAATTCGTTCCCCTAATTCTTCATTCGTTTTAACAACACAGTGATGACGGTTTTCCCGACCGAATGGGGGAATATTGGGTGATTACCTTGATAAGTCGGCTTCAGAATAACACCACATGCAGGGCAGCTTTGTGCCAAAAGTTTGCCATATTAGTTCAACTGACTGCAGTAGCTCCAATTTCCTGAATCAATTAAATAATTTCCATGGAGCTACAAATGAATTCAAAACTGCACCTGTAAACTATTTTGTTACATTCTCTTCCCAATTCAAGATGGCTGAAACACTTTTTAAATTTATATAATGTCCCTCTGTATGCACTATACAAGGAGGCCCATTGTGATGTCTTGCTGCGTCTCCATTGCTACTGTATTGTTACTCGCTCAATGGACTTTGTGGACTTTCCGTGCTCTGTTCAATTTCTTCTATTTGCCCTGGTGCTTGGGCTGGTCCACTAGAAGGGTTTTATATGATCTCCATTTTTTTCTCCCTCTGTCTGCATAATTTGCTGTAGAATGTCTAGTCTACCTGTGCAATCTGGCATATGGAACTGCCTCTGGAGATAATCGACCATTTCTACGAACCTAGAAGACTCTCAATGCGTTGCCCAGAAGATGCGTGCTTGACATTTCCTATTTAGGTTTGGCGTTAGCCAGGACCTTTTGATTTAACTGCTTTTACTGAATTATATGTATATAGTATTCTTGCCTCTGGGGCATTCAGCCAGCCATCTTCACCCATTGGTGTGTTGGTATGTCATTCACATTTTATTTAGTGCTCCAAAGCTTACATCATAGGGCAGTTGGTCGGCCCAGTTCATCCTTATAAAGTGGCCATCTTGGAATGAGTTTCCTTTTGTAGAAATCCCTTTCCAACGTTTGCTGGCATTCAATCATCATAGACAAAGATAGAAAGCAAAATCAACGAACACCTGAATGTTCAGCAGGGTAGCATTGACAGTCCTTGTTAAAGTAGGTGTTATAAAGTGACACTATAACATCGTGGCTGCCTGCGATGATGATTTATCCTTGCCTCCTTCACAAATAATAATAATACAATGCATGGCTCAATCCAAAGGACTGGTATTTAAAAACAAATCAATTGTAAAATAGCCAGATCTGTGAATGTTTTTACATTTTAAATTTGCATTGCATAAGAATGGGAGCCACATTTAAGTGGTGGCATATTTTCTTTTTAGTTTCATATACATGCAATAAAACATATAATAAATTAACCTTTACATCAATTTGCCATGGCTAGATCAATTGTCTTTGCTAATGCTTGTTATTTCATGAGTCTTACGATATATTCAAAGCTGTACCTCGACTGTACCTATAAACAAGCATTGGCATAGCCAATAGGTCTCGCTTTTGGGACCTTCTAAGTATTTAGTTATGCAGCACAATATCCTTAGTTCAACATCAACTGTTGCATGGCTAAACACTTATAAGGTCCCAAAGGCGAGACCTATTGGCTATGCCAATGCTTGTTTTTCTTTCACTGACATGCTGCCGGGCCGGTGAATACCAGGGCTGCAGCATCATCAGTATGCGGGCCTCCGCTGGGACCTCAGCGGGTGACGCCATGTGTGTGCTCTGGGTGGATTTCTTGTCTATCAGCGCTGCCCCGGCTGTTGTCTTGCTGGCAGTAGGCATGGGGGAGCCTACGCTCTGGCTGCACTTCTCCCCAGGGACTGCGAGGCAGCGGCCAGTGTACAAGCTGGAAGTGACCCGCTCGTCGCTACTGTAGTGTGTTGGGCCCTAGGCCCACATGATGTACAAATGACCACACAGACACTCAGTAGTGGGGTACTGGGACTGGTCAGGGGCACGTGCGCCCGGCCCCTTTTATTGGCAGGGTCACCTGACCAGTGACGCCTGTGATGGGCGGTTGTACAGTGTGGGTTAGCTTTAGGCAAAACACTAGAACGTGTCCAGCAGGACAATACATCTATGACTAACGCAAATTTGTCATTGTTCCCACATTACTACATTGACAACTGGTTGTCACACAGTTTTGTAGTCCCTGGGCTCAGAATCGCATTCACTAGTAAAGTGCTGGCACATGTGAAACTATTGTTGGATGAAACAAGCAGAAGCAAACAGTCACCATTTAGCTGCTGCCTGCGTGCTCTGCTCCCAGGACCAAGGAGAGATGGTTGTCATGGTAACTGGAGGACTTGGAATTCAGTGTACCATCATGTGGCAGCCTGGCCCCTTAGCCTCTCTCTAGCTGCATGATTGGACTGGTCAGCTGCTGGGTTTTCTGAGGCTGTAATTTGTTTTGTGGCTCAGATTGCAAATGAAATAATGTTTTGTTTTGCAGTTATATATAGTGCAAAATCAACTAGTTGCATTACAGACACATTCAAATTTAGGCACTGACAAATTAAGTGATTTGCCGGAATCACAGGACGTTGAGCCTCTCGCCGAGACTCGAACCTTGTTCCCCAGTTTCGAAGTCGGCCATTCTAGTTGTTACTCCACATGCTCTCCTCGCTTTTGACACACTGAATACTGCAGATTCTCGTGCTTGATATGGGTAACATGGACTGAATTTACAAACATGCTTCAGCGGCACTGCAGCTGTTTTAAGGCTGTCTCTTGGTAATTACACTGCCTAGAGCAAGATAATTTGTAAAATCTATCTCATAACATGGACATAACTGCCAGCCCTTTTAAGTTTCCCAGGTCCATGCATAATGTGCTGCCCCATCTAGATTTTGTCTTTGAATTCTGGCACTTATAATCTTGTTTATTCCATTATAAAATCGGACTACAAGTCCCAGAATTCGAAGATAAATCCTGGACCAGCACATTACACATGGACCTGGGAAACTTGGCAGCTATGAACTCCTTTGATCTAGTCAGAGGAAGGTGTCCTGCAAATATTCAAGCATAAAAATAGAAATGGTACACATAAACATACTGAAAACATGAAAATGTCACACATAAACAAAAGTTGACAGGTATGATTTTTTGTCTTCAAAATCGGAAGTTTCCCACCTCAGTCGGGTTTGTTGGCATGTATGCAAAGGTTGTATGGTAATGTAAAGCATTACAAGTAGATAGCATAAAAAAGGATACATATTTGTGTAGAAGCAAAGAACTATAGAGTAATATTGATCTAGATTAAAAGGTCAGGAGAGAGTTGCACCCTTAGCTAGACATAAAAAAATCAGTGTGCGGCTGGCAGAGAAAAACACCATAAGTGATCATGCTATCTAAGACACTTGAATAGCATTACAATGTTATGTGTGTATCCCTGAAAGTTCAAGCTTACGCAGCTGGATAAATATTGAAAATGAACACAGCAGTGTGGAGGGCAAGCACTTTTTTGTGGAAGCACACAACTTCTGCTCAATCAAAACATGTACTCGTGCCTCCCAGTGTGGTCAGAGCCAAGGCCCTCTCCTCGTGATTCGCACATGATTATTTGGCGACAGCTATACTGTCAAGCTAGACCATAAAAGTAAGGCTATTACATCTCTCTGTCTCTCTCTCTGTCTCTCTCTCCCTAACATGTTAACCCAACCAATAATCCTAAACTCTAGTAGGTAAACCAATATTATGAGAAAGGTCACCATCCACTACACCTTGGTTATCCACTAAGACCTCATGGGGCAACCCGTCTACATCATGGTAGAATGTGGCGTTGGGTGGCAATACTGTTGACAAGACGTTGAAGGAATGAGTGAGGCTTAACACAACACTTATGGGTATGAAGACACTGCCATCAGTACTAGGAACAAGAGAAAGTGGCAACTGGTGCGTTGGGACTCGCACTAATTGTTTATGATCCGTTCTGATAAGGAATAGTCTACCCTACAGGAAACTTTTACATTTAGACACAGGCCACACTCATACTAATTGTTTACGTTCAATAACAGAGTACTTGGTTTCAAAACCTTTCAACTTCCATGAAGGAATTGCAATGAGCCGATCATCATCTCATGCAGGTTGACTAAGAACTGCACCAAATCCTACTTGGCTGGCATCAACAGTAAAGATGGAATTTAAGAATTCATCAAAGGATTTGGGGGAAGGGGTGTGTTGCAGTTCCTTCTTAATGTCACACATGCTGCATTTGCTTTCTTCACTCCAGATGAAGTCTGCGTCCTTCTTGGTGAGCTGGCGCAAAGACTGTATCTCTGCGTAGTTTTTAATGAACCTGGAGTAAAATTCACATAAGCACAAGAAGAATAGAAGTTTGCACTTATTAGATGGTTCTGGGGACTGAACAATGGTGAAATTCAAGCTTGTTTTGGGCACAACACCCATGACGTAGCCGAAGTATTCCAGATTATTCTGAAAAAAATAGCATTTCTTCTTCTTTAGAGTCAAACCACTAGTTTGGATTCTTCTGAGAACTTCCCATAATATTTCTCGGTCATGGGAAAATATAAGTACATCATCTTAGCAAGCTTGAACATCCTTCATTAGTTCGAATAAATTGTTCATCAGTTTCTGACAAATGGGTGCGGAGTTGAGGCCAAAGGGCATGCAACAGAATCTATATGCTCTGTTGGGCAAAATGAATGACATCAGGTCATGTGAATTCTAGTGCAGCACTATTTGATGATAGGTGGCAGTAAAATCCAAAGTAAAGAACATCTTGACGTCACTCAAGGTAGCCATCATCTCATGATGTAAGACAAAGGCTGGCTTTCTACTGCTAGTGTCAGTTCAGTTGGTATAGGACAATGCTTAATCTGATTTCAACATTCTTCTTCTTAGCCACCGCCACAGAAGAGAGCCACGCAGATGCAGCAATGGGTTAAATTAGTCCCTCTTTCAGCCAATTGTTTAAAACGTCTCCATCTTCATTGCAGGTGGAAGGGGGAAGGTTATGCACTTTCTGCTTGACTAGCACAGTTTGGGCTTTCAATTTGATGAAGTGTTGAAATCCCTTTGATTACCGTAAGGTTCCAGCAAAAATGGACTCCAATTCCTGGCAATCATATTCAAAATAGGTTCCATGAAGACTGAGCACATAGGGTGCTCTGCATGGATTGATCAGCATTCTGAGATTTTTCTGTTTGCGCCATCCTAGAATGTTGATGCCCTGACTAACAATGTAAATCTGGGTGAAGTTTTCCTACCTTCGACAAGTTGGCCTCTAGGAACCTTTCAAGGATGATTGTGTGCCCACCATAAGCACCTGGTGCAATGTGGGTGAGTCGTAGATTGTTTTTTCCTTCTCAGAGATGATCATAATCCTATAGAAATAATAAGAATCAAAAGGAGAGGGAGGAAAGGTACTGGAGCCAGTTCACTTCCCCTGGTATATATGTTTAATTAAAGAGAACTAGCTCTGGAGTGGGTGCTCCTAGTGTATGTTTATTTTGGTAAGGAAACACATTAGGTTTGTAGTAAGGCCCTCACTCACCAACCTAGTTGGCGACATGCTTCATCATCGGGCCCCACCCAAGGCACCGACTGCACCTCGGGTGTGCTACGACGCCTGGATACAGCTGAGCTGGTATTGTGCCGTGAGAGTGCAGTGAAAGGAAGTGAGTGAATGTTAAAAAAGCTGTCCTAAGGGTCCCTGGGATAAAAAATGACTATTTTAATGAGTGGGCCCTTGGCAGTTAATAAAAATGAGAGTTGGATATTTAAGGAGATCTTAAGGTAACTCCAATATCCTAGTTGGTCAACATGTTTCAGCCATGCTCTCTTAGTGGAATGGCTTTCTTCCGGACCTATGTGTAGTGGAGCTCCATGGCGGCTGAAGCAGGTACCGAGAAGGGTCCTAGACTTTGATGAAAGTGTGACTACAGGTCGGGCCCCCACATGGAACTCATGGGGCACTTTCCGGATATTGTCTGAGAAAGCGCTAGTAGAGGAAATTCTCAACCAACACATATCACACCTTAACACGTGTGTCACATATATGGTCTTTTAATAACACGTTTTTAGACCACTCACTTTGCACTACACATACTGTACATGTGTAGTTAATATGTGGATCTGTGTAGACTGAATGAACAAAGTTCATGACTGATCTTGAATAATGATAGAGCAGGGCCTGGTTTTTCCATGAACAACACTGAGCACCGTAAGTCCATTACACCCATATCTCTGATGTAAGAGAGAAAACGAAAGCTCCAGAATGCTAAGTATTTTGGAATGAAAAAACAAGGACTGCCTGAAAGCGCTACAGCCAAAACGCAAAACTGAATTACACCAAATTTGGCATAAAGCTAGATATTTACCCAGAAAGAGTGCTTTCTGTGATTTGGTGTAAATCCGTTCAGCAGTGTTTGAGAAATGAAGGTTCAAAATGTATGTATATAGTGATGCTGCACTACATCGAAACACCATGGTCTTCAAGCTCAAAACATGCAATCTGATTGGCTGGCCGCAATATGAAGAGAAAGTTGCAGATGCAATCTTATGATCGGTCCCCGTGTCATAATAAAATAGAAAGTAAGGAATAAGAAGAGGCAGGGTAGGGGTACCCTGATCCCCAGGCCCTTTTGTGGAGGGTACCCAGAGGGACACACCATGGGGTCAAATTAAAAAGAATATTTTTCCACAGTGCTCCACGCGACCCCATGTAATTTTGCTGTAGTACCGAGGTACCCAAAAAGGGTGGTTGCATGGCCTGGCTGCATGAAGTTCTCTGCGGCCAACCCTACACTGGTCACGACTGAAGGCCGTGTGAGGCGGGTGGTTGACCGCAGATGGGAGTTAGTTGCAGGTCCTGCAGTCAAACCCATGCTGCACTCGGCAAAGGCCATGCGAGGCATTGGTATAGCTTTAGTTAGGTATGGTAATAAAATATTACTTTAAGTTAAAAAACCCTAGAAATTACCAGAAAAATCAAATGTTAAAAGTGACAGTATAAAAAACATTTAAATTCACCAGTTACAGTTAACTGAAGTAACTAACTCGCACCCTCACCATACACTGCTTTTTACTTCACATATTGCATCACTCATGACGTACTATAACATCATTGATAACTTCTATGCAACATATGAAATTACATATTTGATGACAACACTGTGCACAGCATGGGCATGAGTTATAGCTGTGTTTTTTTAGTTTCAAAAGTAATATTTCAACCAACATTTTCACCTAACCATAACGTCACTTTAACCTTTGTTTTTTATCAGTGAATTTCTCAGTTCATTTTAATGTAAAGCATAATATTATAACTATACCGAACGATAACGTCACTTTAACATTTGTGTTCTTTTCAGTGAATATATATCAGCAATACTCTTTCACGCTTAGAGTGCCACTTAAAAAAAGGAAAAATACCTTAATGTACATTTTAAAGAATCTAGAAATTTCACGCAAAAAACACAAAGTTAATTAATAATTAATTACTATTTTACAAAACAGACCACCGGGGAACTCCTGCAATGCTATATATCTCTATTTTTTAACCTTAACTTCTCTACAGCTGAACAAATTTACTCCAAATCACAAAAAGCATGCTTCCTGAGTAAGGATCAAGCTTTCTGCCTAATTTGTGGTAAATTAGTTCAACTTTTTTTTCAGTATCATTGGCTAATCTTCACTATTGAAACTGTATGCGTGTTTTGGGACACCCCGTTTTGTTGGCCTGCTTGATGGATCACTCTGAAACTTTCCAGCAAGAAGCTGAGGTGGAGGAACTTTCTCTTTGAAAGTTTCATGAAGATTCATCAAACTGCACCAAAGTTATTAGCAAAATGATAAATGCACTTCCGAAGGAAACTCGGACTACACAGTGGCAACCCCCACATTGTAATATATACACTCCCACATATATGCATATGAGAAGTAGGATGAAATGTTTTTGATGTTAAAGCTAGAATCATGAAATAGTTAGCCATATTGCATTTTTGTGAAGTAGTGATTCATGATTTTTTAGGACCTCTTTATATACCTGTGACTGGCAGCACCAATGCGGAGTCTCTTTACACTATTGGGGTTTACAATGCCTAAATTTCACCTACAAGTGGAAGAGAATTGGGTTCAGGCAAAGTGCTGAAACGCGTCACCCATTTGTTTGCAGCCATAAATACACTACTGCTTGAATGGAACCTTTCTGGAGTATCACCTCTTCAGTAGCTTCACTGCAGTTTTAAAAAAGCAAAGGTCACAGTAACATTATACATAGATACTGCAAAATGTACCTTAATATAGATTTTAAAAATATCCTAGAAATTCACTCAAAAAAACCTAAGTTAGGTATTTGAAAAATAAGACCTTACTTAAAAAAACTTTTTTTTTGAAAATCACTGAAAAAATCCAAATGTTTAAGTCAAGTGATAGGTGCATCTAGGAAAAAAAAGACCTTAACTTATGTTTAAAAACGACCCTAGTAATTCACTGAAAAAAAACAGTTTAATGGGGCGTTACAGCTAGGTATAGAAATAAGACTTTAACATACCTAAAAAAAGCCCTAGAAATACATTGAGAAAAAACAAATGTTAAAGGGATGATTATAGTTAGGTAACAGTGTCAGTCATAACATGACACTTAAACCCAAGACAACACTGTGCAGGCCTGTGCATTTATCTTGCCATCAGCAGTAGTAAGTCTGGAAAAACAAACCTTTCATATGTTGAGTTTCACAATTCATTTTCATCTTGTTTACACCGTGATTTTACTCACATTTTCTTTTCCTCCTCAGGTGCATTATTCTGCAAATCCCTTAACTTATCTACTATTCGAATTGTCATGGAAATAAAAGAATTTACAATTTTAATATCTGAATTATCTGATCCTGAATTGTTATCTAGAATTGGTAATGAAGTAGACATAAGAGCACAATATTTAGCAGCCTCATCAAAGAAATAATAACCCAATGTAACCATTGCCCTGCCCTGCTTATCCACAGCACATTCCACAACTGCAATTATTTTTGGCAATTTTAGAGCATTCAACAAGTCAAAAATATGTGGCCCATTTCTAATTGGGGGCCGGTTGACCTCGTTAATCCCTCTTTGAGAACACAATTGTACAAGATCATGGACCACTCCAAAGCCATACTGACTATCTGTCTAGATTGTAACACTCAATTCATTAGCTATGAAGCATGCTCTTGTGATGGCAATCAATTCAGTTACTTGTTCTGGGGATGTATTTCACAATTACAATGCCTCCAAAATGTATGTCAAGGTGCAATCTAATAATAATAATAATAAGCACATTTATAAAGCGCATGGTTACACTCGGCCAGTGTGTCCCCGCGCTGCGGTGCAGCTGCCCTGATTGCTACAGCCTAACCTAGCCAGACCTGACTATCCCGGGGGGAACAGATGCGTTTTCAAATTTTTCCTGAAGGTGCCCTCCAAGGCCTCCACCCGGAGGCTCAAGGGGAGTTTGTTCCATTGTTGTGCAGCCAAAAAACGAAAGGACCGCCCACCCATTCTTGCTCTCTTAATAGCGGGAACGCATACCAGGCCCGTCCCTCCTGATCTAAGTTGGAACATAAGGAATGAGTAGATCAGACAAATAGGACGGAGCCGTCCCCTGAATAATACGGTGGCAGACGCACAGTGCCTTGATCAAAACTCTTATCGGCAGCCAGTGGAGGGAAGCCAGCGCCATCTTCGAGGAGGCCCTCCTCGGGCGCATAAGAACCAGCCGAGCTGCTGCGTTCTGCACACCCTGGAGTCTTTGCATTCATTTAGCCATTGCACCCAGGTACAGGATATTGCCATAGTCAAGGCGCGATGTCACCAGGGCATGAACCATGGTCTTCCTGACTGCAGTAGGCAGCATATCCAGGGTTTTACTAAGGCCCCTCAGGACTCCAAAACAGGCGCCTGCCACCTGCCTGGTATGGTACTCAAAGGAGAGCTTTGTGTCCAGCCACACCCCCAGGTTCTTCGCCTGAGCACAGGGCGTAGGGGTGGATCCCAAGCTCTGGGGCCACCAAGCCGATGACCACACCGACGGGGCTCTCCCCACCACAAGCACCTCGGTCTTATCGCCATTCAATTTCAGGCACTGCATATGCTGCTCAAAGAATTCCATGATGGTCTCTCAAACAAAATCATATCTCCCACCTTTTCTACACCCTTTGGGATTGTCCGTTTTTTATGGTTTGTGTGAGAAGGTACATTATCGGCTAGAGGGGGCCACTGGAGTTGAGATCGAGAGATCGGCGCCACAGGCCTTACTGGGAATATCGACTGTTTCTGATGCGACTTTATACCACCAAATACTTATTAATCTGGGGTTCCAATTAACCAAGAGAGAGATAGCAAGCAGATGGGGTGCAGCTGGGGTTCCGAAGAATGCAGACTGGGAATGGGACATGAATCTGAGTTTGTATACAGGAAAAACGAATATACAAAGGTAGAGGAGGTCCCAAAAAGTTTGCTAAAGTATGCAAAGGATGGACTTGCGATAGATGAATCATTGGCGTATTAGCAACTTGGGGTGGTGGGGTTGGTTTTGAATTGCCATTTCTGTATGCTCGGAGTTAAAAATCAATAAAATGCTTTACAAAAAAAAATCATATCTGCCAGCTTGACTGATAGATCTTCAATGCATCCGTTTGTCATAATTTTCTTTATTTGGAATTGGTAAGAGTGTTGCAGGGTTTAGTGTATTGCACATTCTTGTAAAAATGTTTTAGGCAGCAAGGATTATTTGCTCATATTTAGTTAAGCGGCTTCTTGTCAAGTGCTGAGTGCCTGTGCGAGTTAACAGTGTTTTACCTGAATGTTGAGCTTTCTGGTATGGGTGCCATACACAAGGCGTATATCATCTCTGGGAAGGCTTTCATGCTTTCATCATCTGAGGGTCAGTAAGATCATTGTGTGTCAATATCTGTAGAGGTATCGCAAATAAAGGAAAAGTTAGAAATCCACTGACAACAGTTGCCAACCATTCTTAGAAACTTCTCCGCATCTTAGGACCGTTCATTCTCAGAATCACAGACACATACTTTTAAACAGCTTTCTAGTTCCTTCCTCAAATTGATCTCTTTGATGTGACTTCTTTTTTTACAGTATTGCATTTTACTGGGATATACTTTATGCACAGGTAGGAAAATGATACATTTTGCTTGATCACCCCTATTTTGGTTTAGACAGATGCTGCTGGTTTTTGGACTCTGTGCACTGGGACTCTACTGAACAGGTCCAGTGCAAATGCTCTGACCCCCTAAAGCATGCTGAAATTGGCAATACTCCTCATTGGTATATTTAACTTACCTACAAGTTCCTAGTATATGGCAAAAAGTATACCCAGGGCCTTCAAGTTAAATGTCACTAGTGGACTGTAGCACCCATTGTCTCACCAACGACAGTGCAAACCACTGTAGCCTGTCTGTGAATTTGACCTCTCATGATGACCCCTTCTGCCAGGCCCAAACCCTCCTGATAAATATTATTATCACCCCTAAGTAATGCCTTACTTCCCATAAGGCAGGGTGGAGGATAGTTATAAGTAGGAATTGTCAAACTTTAATGTTAAACATGCCCTTACAGTGAAAAGGCCCCAAAAGCTATTATCTGTCTAGCAAGGTTAGATGTTCTATAGAAAGGCATTGGGATACAATGTTAAAATTAATAATGTTATATCTAGCTAGGAAACCGCTACAAAATCTGTTTTTGGATGTTTTTGAATTAGTTATTACAAGCCCAAATTCACTGGTGAAGTCAGATTTGTCATACATATTTTGAAAAGGGTACTTTTAGAAAGTTACCATTTACCCTCCTAAACCCTCTGAAAAGCCTAATTGTATGAGCTCCTACTGTCACCTGGCAACTGAATAGCCCGTTTGATGAGGTCTGAACTTGCTCCCAGAACCGAGACAAAGGCCTTAGGCATCGGGGGGCATGGGGAGGTGTTCTGTTGCTCTGGCAGGATGGCCACCTGGGTTGTGCCCAGGAATTTGATTAACTACCCTGTTACAAGCAAAAGATAGCGGACACCTGGGCAGGGCCCTCTTTTGTCCACCTAGTCAGACAGGTGACAATCCCAGTGGGAGAGGAGCTGTTCCCAAATCTAGTTTAGAATGATCACAGAGAAGGGGTTGCTCACTTCCTTGGTCACTTTTCTGGGGTGGGCGGAGGAGCTCTGCACAGGGGAAGAAAGGCTCCTGCATCTTGGATTTAGTTAGAGGGGGGCAGTGTGAGATTGGCTGTAGAAGAGCACAAATGAACTGCTGCAGAAAATGGGTAGGGTTATACCTCTGAATTTTTACTCTTGGTTAGGGAGCGGCCAGGAGTTACCCTCGCCCACTGGCTTGTGCCGGGAATAAATGTTACAGCAAACAAATGATGGACGGAATGCTGACAATGCAAACATTCTCCCCCAGATCAAAAGATCTGGGTTAAATCCATCATTCTTTTGCCCACTACGCCACCCCAGTTTGGACCCAGCCATATGTAAATCAGTCTTGATCCTGTGCCCCATGGGAACAGTCCAGACCAAACTGCCAGGCCAGGTCCTCCCTGGACCGGAAACAAGCATCCTGGGACCGGGAATAAATGTGACACCCCTGTGCACCCTCTTCTGAACACTACTGGACCTTTTAAAAGCCCAAGGGAACATGGAGTTTGATCTGGGCACACTCGTAACTCTCACAGTGGTGGTGAAGAAGGCCCTGTGCATAGAAAGGCATTTGAAGTTGGCCAGATAGCCAGATTATGAAAGATCCTCAAGTCCCAGGAAGAAGTCTGCCCAGCACAGATCCCATCTGGGGTTGATGCAATGGATGCAGGGCCTCTGGGCAGCACTGGAGGAGCAAACATGTGCACAGGAAGAAGAGACTGGTCTTGGGGGAGAAGGCAGCCAGGTTAGGACTTTGAGGTTCAAAGAAGATGGTGACTGCAATGGTCAGGTATCTACAGAGAGCCACACACTCCTCGCTTGCCCAAGGTTATTTTGTCTTGCTTTGTTGTGGCGGACAACAGGGTGGGTCAACAGCACTGGGGACCAATTTCTACTATAAGGAGTTAGTATCAACACTGGGAAAGGATACACTCCTGACCATAGAAGAAGGGGTAGCTCCTACACTTACACGAAGGATGCCCTTGTGGAGAAGTTTGGTCTCACACCTTAAGACTATCAGAAGAAATGGAGATTCTCCAAGTATTTGAAGAGAGAATCTGGATTTCATTTCAAGACCAGATGCTAGCATTATGCAGAAACCTTGTATTTGCCACTCCTTGCAGCACTTTGAAGCAAATAACACCAACATTAAAAAAAATCCAGAACTAGAATGTCCTAAGTCTATATAACTCCCATCACAGCAGCCATCTTCCTCTTTTATCTGCTGCTCCTTGACAGTTAAGTATTGCGTTGATGCAGTCTTATTAGAATTTTATACATGAAGGTTTTGAGTTTAAGGATGCCCTTGTGCAGAAGTTTGGTCTCAGACTTGAAGTCTACCAGAAGAAATTCCCAGACACAAAAAAACAATCCCGAGTTTACTTGACATATGTCTCAAGAAAAGGACTAAAGGTTTGGGTAAAAGGACATACCACAATGGGCTACATAATCTAATCAAGAGGAAGCACATCCAGAGTAATTGTCATTCAGATTAACACCACCATCTAGTAGATTCCCAAGTTGTCTGACCTCAGGCAGCTTGGTAAGGCATCGGACGTGTGGGTATACATCAGGTTATCTAAAAAGTCTCAGGGGGATAATTCCAAGAACTGAGATTCAATCCCCACTTCTCTCAGGGAAAAGAGGGAAGCAACAAGGATAAATGAGGGAGTTCTCACAAGAGCCGCAAAAGCCTGCTTAGGACTGGGAAGACTACAAGGGGAAGAAACATTTTGACTACGGGAAGGCTTTGTTGTACCTGGTCTGCCTCAAGCTAGCGGAAATCTTGCCGCTTATCATTAATGATAAAAATCTTTCCTTCCCCCCTTTTCCTTTATCAACTCAGCTCAATACAACACATACTACGACCAACGCCATGGAACAATAGCAAGGGCTAGCATTTGATGACGACCTGGTGACCGAAATCCTGAGAACACCTTCTCTGTTAGATGCAGATGGAGCCATTGCCTCCACCAGCCAAGGTGGCGATTGGAACAGCATTGCCAATATGAAACGCCAACTGATGAAAATCATCATGCACGGCGCCATTATGACGGAGTACTTATGTGCGAACATAGCTCCCAACGGATTGATTGTATCCAACATGCCAAGAATCTTCTTGGAAGACAAGCAATTTAAGGAGGAATGGTCCCTAGTCGCCTGGAAGTGCACTAGGGATTGGCTTTTTCTAATAATCAAAACAGCGAAACGCTTCGCAGATGACTTAATCATCAAAATAACCATTGCAGAAGGAGCACTAAAAGCAACCATAACCATCACTGCCTATAAAGCTAAACTTGCAGAAATCAACAATGAAATCACTGAAAACAAGGAGTTTTTAATGCGACAAAAAATATCCAAACTCCAGAAAAACATTGGTCTCTTCAACAAGGAGAAAATCTACCCGTACCTTAAGGATGACTACCAACAAGCACAAAGTGACTACTCGCCAGATGTTAGTGCGACCCCCGATGAAGAACTTCTTCTAATAGTAGCAACTCAAGCAAAGACAGCTTGAGGGACCAGCAACAATACTACCAGCACGGACCACCCAACCCACAGTTTGCTTACGCAATGCCCCCATTTCAAGGGCCCCCCATGTGGCAATCCCCAGGCTTCCAACAGGGCCCACTACCTCCCTTCAACCCCTTCCTCCCACAACCTTTTTTAGGCAGAGGCTGGGGCAGGGGCAGGGGCAGAGGAAGAGGCGGCAACAATCAACAAAAGCAGGTGCAAGGCAGGACCAGACAGAACAAGGACAGATGGAACTCAGGAGCCACAGAGGCAAGAAAAATTGATAGTCAACCTATCCGAACGGCCTTTGAACCAGACGGAAGAACGAGTCCTCCAAAAGGGCCTTGGGTTCGTACCCACACCCCAAGTAGACAATTTCAGAACTCACTGCGAAGTCCATGACTTATTTAGAAAAGTCTGACTCAGAAGTTTCTTCAAGGACCAAGCCTCACCCTTCCGCGACGATACTGGCTTGAGGAAACCATCAACCTTCACCCCGACCACAGCAATGGTACCTCCGGAAGTTCTGGGGTTTGAGAAAGCTGTTCTCAAAGACATTAATGCCATGAAAACCAAGGAAACCTTTCACAACACATCACATCTGGAAAACATCGCCATCAAAAACCTGGGCAATGACAAGACCATTACTATCAAAGAGGCAGATAAAGGTGGAGCAATCGTGATCATGTCCACAACGGACTATAGAGCAGAGTGCCTACGACAACTCAACGACACCCGGTACTATGTCCATATAAGAGAAGATCCTACCAAAAAACTACTGATCCCAATAAGAGCTCTTGTGACGAATGCACTAACACAAGGATGGATATCTAAAAACGAATCAGAATTCCTCATGAACAACAACCCCCTAGTACCGTACTTCTACACGCTACCAAAAATCCACAAGGGCACCCGACCACCACCAGGGAGGCCCATTGCGTCAGGGATCGGGTCTATCCTAGAACCCCTCTCACGTTTCTGTGACCATTTTCTACGACCATTGGTACAAAAGACCCCTACATATGTACTTGACACAAGGGCCGTACTGAACATCATCCAACAGCACAATGATGTTGGATCCAAATTGGATGCCTTAATCACCCTGGACGTAGATGCCCTCTACACTAACACACTGGAAGTTGTAGAAGAAGTCCTACGTGCACAAGCATGGAACTCACCAACACCAATATCATTTGTTATGGAATGTGCAGATATCGCCCTTACTGAAAACTACTTGCAATTCGAAGAAAAAAATCTACCATCAAGTACAGGGTACTTCGATGGGGAGTACCTTCGCTCCCAGCCTGGCATGCCTCTATATGGCCCATTTCGAAGCCAAACACATCTTGACCAGTACCAACATATACAAAGACAACGTCACCTTATGGCGTCGCCACATTGACGACATCCTTATATTTTGGAAAGGAGACCTGGACTCCATTCCCCAATTTGTGGCTTGGGTCAACAGCCTCAACCCTTTCCTACGATTCACTGCCAACACATCGGTGCATGAACTCCCCTTCCTAGACCTCCTAATCCTCAACTCACCTACAGGCCTAACTACAAAAACCTACAAAAAACCTACCGACAGTCACAGCCCACTCCTCTTTAGTAGTTTTCATCCTAAAGCATTGCGGGATAACCTACCGTATGGACAATACTTAAGACTTAGACGCAATTGCAGTAGAGTGGAGGACTTCAAGACACAGGAACTCACCGTCCACCTAACAAGGAGGGACTACCCCATGGGACCCACCAAAGCCGCCTGCAAAAGGGCACGTAACACCAACAGGGAGGTATTACTCATACCCAAAGAAAAAACGAGCACTGGTCAAATAACATGCGTGACAACCTACACGCCGGAGTCCAATTCAATCAAAAAGATCATAAATAAACATTGGAAACTGTTGTCCCTGGGAGACTGTCTAATACCACAACCCAGATTTGCCTTCAGAAGAACCAACAACCTGAAAAACCTTCTAATCAGAACCAGACCTAGGACCGAACCTCCTGCCAACCAGCGACTCTGGAACTTACCACCAGTCATGGGCCACTATCCTTGTGGACAATGCATCGTATGTCCACTGACAAAAGTGAGCAAAAATATCAACCTCACAGAGCATCTAACCTGGGAACAGAAAACCCACACAAATTGCAACACATGCAATTGCATTTATCTAATCACTTGTCCCTGCCACCGCATGTACGTAGGGATGACAACTCGCCCTGTAAAAATCAGAATTTCTGAACACCGCAGCAACATCAGGTGCAGAAGGGATAACACCAAAATGTGCACTGATTTCCTCGAAATGAACCACATGGCCAATGACATATGCTGGTCAATACTTGAATCCTTCCCCACGATCAGCAAAGATGCCCTTTTTAGAAAAGAACAAAAATGGATTTTCAAAATTTCAAGCCACATCAATGGCCTCAATGACGATATACCCTGGGCGACATTGAATAATGTTTAATCCACCTTAAAACATCTCCGCCCCATTGGCTTTTTCTCTCTCCCCACGTTACCAGCGTCTTATCAAGCCTCTAACCAAAGTTCTTTAATCCACACATACCCCATGCACACTGCATGGAAGAATCTTTCTTTTTTTCACTAGTGGATTTTGTCACTAACTCTACACTTTATCGGTACATGGCCACAATGCCATGCACTGGACATAACTTACACCGCGGTTCTAACTGTGAACCACAGCGCTCTATGTGTTTAATATATGCCACACACTGAATCATGACCACTTGCATACCACCAACTAGCCAGGCAACACAGTGTCTTGCCTAACAGCGTCACACATGGGACTTCAGCCCGTGAGCCCCCCATTATGTCTCTTACACATACCCCCGTTTTCCCTTTGCCGGTGATACACCAATAAAGTTTTTTTTTTTTTTTTTTTTTCAATTGGTCCCATCGCTCTGACTTGGACAGTCAGTACTCTCAATATGGCCGACCTCCAATGCGGTCTAGCCTCCCATCCTGTCCCAAACAAACACTTCCGCTAATTTAATCGCACGTCAGCTCCGTTTCCACACGGGAGCCAGAGCAAGGGTAGGAGCACTACTAGTATACCTTCCGAGCTACCGACGAACCACCGGCAAGACTGCACAGTACTAAGAACGCTGGTCCGGGGAGGCTATAAACCCCTCTCTCCTGTTTTCTTCCCTTATCCGAGGGTGAGCAACAATCTGCTCATTCGGCAACCCCGTATAGCCACGACCCCACAACTGGGGGTGAGTTGACATCACGCACGTTGCTACCGTGCGTTCTGTTTTCCGTTTCCGTTTCTTACACATTGGTGTTTGTGTCCGCAGTCTTAGCACGGCACTCTCTCACTGCGGTAATCAAATTTAACCACGGTGGCCAACCACGACCCTATATCTGGGGGTGGCAGCCACCACGCTGTTGGCATGCAATCAGTCTAGCCATCACAAGAGTCCTATACATCAAGCACTGCACTCGCAACTTTTTTATGTTTATAGTTTTACCACCACGGCGAGATACATGTGTACCATTTGGGTCTCGCTATCCGGTAAGTCTCCCAGCCCGAGGACACTTTGTGTGGTGTGTATATCGTTATGAACTTTTCACCTGCACTCTAAATGGAAGCGCCTGCCTGCCGCTGAACTCATCATATCCATCCCTATGCATGCACAGCATGGCATCTTCCTGGAATTGCTGTCTTGCATTATTATCGTGAATTATGTTATAACGATGTGATTGTGTGTGTTGTTGTCTTTTCTTTTTTCCTTTTTTCAGGTCTTGCACTCGCAGGTCCCTTTACCCCCCTGGGACCGCATAGATCCTTGCTGGTGACGTACTAATTTTACTTTCACTGGCATTGAATGCGTCGTCTGGGAAAGCGGTTGTTCTGGCCATGAAGTGTAGTTGGTACTGGTGAAGAAAGACGCTGTACTTGGTGCTGTCGCCATAAAAGCGTTCAGGAGGTGCTAGTTGCACTGGGTGGGGTGCTATCACCTGCATGGCATGGTCCTGGTTGGAAGCGGAGGAAGGGCCCCCAAAGGTAAACAAGGGAGGCCGTAGTATCCCTTCCTGCCTAACCCTGGAAGAAGGAGAAGGACCCCAAGGACCTGGTGCCCCAGCCGCCACCTGACCTTGTAAGGCCGTAATATCATGGCGTAGGCTGAGGTATTCTGCCTGCATACTTGTAAGCATGGCCGCTATGTCCTGCAAGGAGATCTCGGGATCGCTCATGTCGTCCGGGCGAGATGAAACACCTGGGCTTCGGATTCTGTCAAGTACCCCACAAGGCTTATCTGTTGCTTGCGAAGTATTCTCACAGAGATGACATGAGCTATCGTCCCAGTACCCACCTTACCCCTGTTACAGAGTGTACACCAACCGGGATGGAGATGGGACCGTGGAAGGAAGCTAAAGATGACGGGGATGGTGTTCAGAAGACCAGAAGAGAACCACCCTCTGTTTGGGGAATAACCGTCAACTCCGGCTGAAAAAATAGACAAGGGAGACCCTCTTATAAATGGCACAGGCAACACCCTCTCTAGGTTTACCTCTTACGCACATGCGGATCAGATTTTTACCTTGTGAAGGGTAGCCCCTTGCGTGGAGAAATCATAGTAGTAATGGAAAGAAGAAGCAGCGCTCCAGCGCAATGTTCAGGGAAACACAAACAGCTCCACAAGGTAGATAGCACTAACTCAGCAGTGCTCCAGAACAATAAGGCAAAGTAAATGGTAAGCGCACCAGCGTGGTGAATAGGATACACTGGCAAGCGCTAAGGTGCAGTCAGGTGAGCAACAGTCTAGCGCTCCAGCATAGAAACCAAAGAAAATCAGCAAGCGCTCCTGCGCGGTTTGAACAAACAAAAACAAGCGCTCCTGTGCGGTGAGGAAATGCAAAACCAAGACGCTTCAGTCTGGCGTCTATAATTAACAAAAACAAAGCGCTCCAGCGCGGCGTTTCACATACACAAACAAAGCGCTCCAGCGCGGCGTTTCATATACACAAACAAAGCGCTCCAGCGCGGTGTTGCATTGACACTTGACAAGCGCTCCAGCGCGACCTCGGAAATACCTGATGTGAGGTCCGGTTCTGAAGCAGGCAGAAACAGCAATACATGGGCGTCAATCCGAAGCGCTGGACCGGCGGGAACCGCTGTGGTTTATGCGGTTTCCCCCGGAAGCGCTGAGTGACGCATTGGCGGTTTCCAGTCGCGGAAGGTAGACCGCAACCCGCCTGCCACACGGAACAGAGGAAAACCCGATCCTGCATGAGCGAAAAGGCAAACACGCTGCGGACTATCAGAGGTAGGGAACCCCGGGAACCATGACACTGGGCTAGAGATCCTAACTCAGTATACCCAGACAATATTGTTGTCTTTAGATCCACCTGTCAGTAACACCTGGCTCACCTTTAGAAAGAGTTGCAGGCCCTGCAACAGGTAGGACTGACTATCAAGGCCAGCAAGTGGCAGATACAGCAGAGGTCTGTAGTGTGCCAGGGCCACCAAGTAGGGGGGGACATGTGCAGCCTCTCTAGCCCAAGATCCAAAATATCATGGTTTGGGTGCACCACAAAACCCAGACTCGGGTCAGAGCTTACCTGGATCTGACAGGTTACTGTAGAAGGTTTGTCAAGGGGTATGGCACTGTTGTAGCCCCCAGATAGAGCTGACTTATAGGAAGCAGTCAAAGAAAGTAATCTGGGACTCTGCTAACCAGGCCCCACTATATGTGCTCTCACCCCTAAGAGATCGGAATACAAGCAAGACATACAACCACAACGATAGTTGAAGGCTCAAAGCTCTCCACTTGCCCTTCTCAAGTCCACATCAAACTCTGTCCGAGACTTGAATAAGCCTCAGGTCTGCAAGCCACAATGGGGTGAAAGAATTTGGCTGGCTAAATCTCACAAATAGTTTTCAGATCAAACCTATGTGTTTTAAGATTAAAATCATGAACTGAATTGCAGCATTAATTATTGGAGTTAAATTTCATGTTGTACCAAAATCTATGAATGACTGTTATAGAGATTTGCCCTAAATCTCTAAACTTTTCTCTGAACCCTACCTGGCAAATTTGGCTATACTCCTAATTGGCAAATTTAACTTACCTATAAGACCCTAGTATATGATACAAAGTGTAACCAGGGCCTGTAAGTCAATGACCTGAGTGGACTGCAACATCCATTGTGCCACCCACTACATTGACAGTGCAAAAAAATTGCAGGACTACTACTGAGCCTGTCTGTGCAGTTTAAAAACTCATAGCCTGGCCTGTCAAAATAACCCTTTGTTGACAGACCTAAACCCTCCTATTAAATATTAATAAGTCACCCCTAGGAAGGCCATAATACCCATTAGGGAGGGTGCATGGTAAATAAAAAAAAGAACATGTACATGTTTATTGTTAAACATGTCTATGACATGGCCCCAAAAGCTATTTTCACTGTAGCAAGATTAGCTATTAACATAGGAAAGCACTGGGTTACCATATTAAATTCAATAATGTTATCTTTGCCAAGAAAACACCTACAAAGTTCATTCTTGGACTTTTTAAAATATTTATTACAAACCCAATTCACTGGTAAAGTTGAGCTCCATAAAAGTATGAACTTGGAAATCCTCACTGGGTGAAGGCCAAAAGTACCCGGCTGGTGAGGAATCTTCTGTAATGATGCCGGAGTGAATGTGCACTCCAACATGGTTGGCACACTGGGTCACGAGGATAAGGGAGACAGCATTCTAGCCATGAGAACAGGCAGCACGGACCAGAAGGAGCAGGGAGGTGTGACTAAAAGAGAAGGGGCCAGAGAGCGGAAAGGAGGAAGTAGAGACACAACAGATTTAGACAGATGGAACATCACAGAGCAGGCACAGACTATGGGCAAGCAGAATGAGAGACCAGAGGAGAGGAGACTGGTGTGCATCGCAGGACAGAGCGGGAATCGAAGTGCAGCTGAACCCAGAGAGCCAGAGGAATAAGACAATAACACTAGTAGACCCGGCCGTCGTTAGGAAGAAGGCTTTGCCGTGCCAGATGCCATGGCCCAGGAGGAGGGTCGTGACTTCAGGCAAGTGTTGTTACCAAACTTCTTTGGCTCTCTGGGTTGGTGGCAAGGGGTTGGAGGAGACATTAAGCATATTACAGGTACTCTGAGGGTGGAACACTTAAATTGAAGGTGTGTGTTGGGCACAGGCATAACGGAGAAGCACAATGGTGAAGTGGGCATCTCTGAGACCATGTGATGGGCGACATTAGCACCGGGTGACATCAATGGAAAGAGGAAACAGCAGGTATTAATTTAGTATTCCTTTTCTTTTGATCTGAGGGATGCATGTCTTTCTGATGCCCCTGGTAAATCTAACAAAAAAGCTGAAGGTGCGAATGGATGGTGAAGGAACCACACACAAAAGACGTGCCTGGAAAATAATTAATAGATGAAATCATCTTTCTATGAATAAAATCACATCGAAAACCATACCCTGAGGCTGTGGTGATTGCGTTTTGGCTACACCTTCGTTGGACATGAATTTGAATGTCTCCCACCAAAAGTCAATGGTTTTACGGGACATGGTCCGACGACTATCTGGCCCCGTGGAGCCCATCTCGGACATGGCCTTTTGCCCATTGAGGATCTTTAAATCCATTTCAGCGATTATGCAAGAAGGTAAAACATCGGACTGGGATGAACCTGGTATCTGTATTTGACCTGTGATCCATTGCAGTCAGCTTTAAATATTGACTTGGATCTGTCT
The DNA here is from genome assembly GCF_964204655.1 of Triturus cristatus. Taxonomy (NCBI): domain Eukaryota; kingdom Metazoa; phylum Chordata; class Amphibia; order Caudata; family Salamandridae; genus Triturus; species Triturus cristatus. Next base: position 1,422,318,316 of record NC_140591.1, on the reverse strand, counting down.
GTGTGCAAATCTGTGTCTCATTTACATGCCCAGCACACGCCTTATGCATGGACCAGGAGCGGTGTAGTCCCTAATGGACTCTGGTGCTCCCACTTGGCCCTTCTCTACTTAATAAAATCTCATACATTAGGATGAAACTGTAAACTATCTCAATAGAATGACAGACAAGGGCTAAAGTTTAAAAGTGTACTCAATAAATTCTAAACATACATAAGCTGGATAATCAAGCATTTAGTCATACAAATCAAAAAGTACGGAAGAACTTAGTAAAGTTGTAATGAAAATCCGACATGGATCTCCCTTCTAAGAAAGGGAAAAGGTAAGCCCCAAACAGAAATGGGCCGGTTCTTTTTTAAGACTTTAGACAAAAGGTTTCATACATGGTTCACAAGGTATACAACAATGGGGAACAAGTGAGAAGAAACTTTTTGCTACAAAATAATTTGAAAATTCTCTCACAGCTCTTCGAAATTAGACTCGGGCATTCCCAGAGTCTATTCCGGTGACATGACTTGTTACATTGTCTGAGACAGTTAGTTTGTCCTTGATTAGGTAGATTGTGTTCAGTGTGACTGGGAAAGTCCTAGTCTTTTCAGTATAAAGCCCACAATGCTATACTACAGCAAGGAAAGTATGACAACAATGACCATGTGATAAGTTTCAAAGTCACATTCAAATGGATGAAAACACAAAACTGACCTAAGTTAACGTGAGCCTGATTTCTTGTGTGTTAAATACTACAAATAAAAAACACATATCCTACAGTGCTAGCCAAGTGCAACCAGATGACTGCGGCTTACTCATACTTTTTGGGGCTATTTTTATTTAAAACGTTTAAAAATAACATATCTCTAGTTCTCCTTATTGGATTTTTGTTGTTTAGGTGTCATTTTGTTCATTATATCATTCTCTATTTGTATACATTGGACAGTGATTTGTATTGTGTTGTGGTTTTCACTTTGTAACTGGTCTGACACTTCAGAATGCTTTACACATTTTAAGTTAAGCCTGTCTGCTCTGTGCCATAGTTACAAATGGTTGAGGTGAGGTTTAAATTACTGATCCCTTTACTGAACCTAACAAGAACAGTGATATTCTTACCTTTGTGGTGTACTTCCATCCACCCCAACTAATAATCCACTTTCTCACACCCCTTGACTCACATTGTATGATTTGTAATGTTGAAAGAAGGTGAAAGCCCTGTTTTATTCTACTTGCGCCTCGTTTCAAAAGGGATTAGGGTATATAAATAACTGTATACCTATACATCTATATTGCATTCATTTACCTATTTAAGAATCAGCTCGCAGACATACTAAAGGATTTTGCAATCACAAATCCTGCAATACGCAAAATTACTGAGTCTGTGACTGCATAATTCCTTTTTGTGATGTACACAACCCATATTACGACTCAGAAATATGATCCATAACAAATTGCAATTTGGAAGGGTACTAAAATGGCATTCCTTCCAAATTGCATTTCAGTATGGAATGTATGAAAGGTTTGCAACCACAGTTTCGGCTACAAACCATTGCACAGTTACCAACACATTAAAGGAAGCGGTAACAGATTTACAAAAGGGAGCCTCTTGGGACCTTTGCCCTTGGAGAATTGTGGTGGCAGCGAAAAGGAGAGTAGCAAATGGACCACTGCCTTTTCCCCTTGATTTTTTTTAAACCAACATTTTTTTTTTTTTTAGCAGCCTTAGTTCAGTATCCTGTGTGTGTCAATTCCCTGTATATCTGAGCTGGTATTTGGAATGATGAGAGTGAATGATGTAATATAATATTGGGGAGGTGGTATTAGTATAAAGTTGGAGATAGGGACAGTTGGAGGGAGAATGGAGCCCTGACATGAATTGCCTGCTGTTGCTGTAACATAAAGGCTTAAGATGTAAAAGAAAACAAGCATTGGCATAGCCAATAGGTCTCGCCTTTGGGACCTTATAAGTATTTAGTTATGCAGCACAATATCCTTGGTGCAACAACATCAACTGTTGCATGGGTAAACACTTATAAGGTCCCAAAGGCGAGACCTATTGGCTATGCCAATGCTTGTTTTAAGAGGTGTGAGAATTGTCATTCAGAAGAGTCTGCGACAACAGTTAATTGAAGCATCCCATGAAGGATATCGTGGAATGGTTACCACTAAACAAGCTCTCCTAAACGGAGTCTGGTTTCCACATCTCAAAGAAGGTTAAATGAGTATTCAAGGCCTGTGATTTCTGCAACTGCCTGTCATCAAATACCAGTTAACACACCGTAAACATTTCAGAATTGCCAGAGGATGTATGGAAAGAATTGCTGTTGACTTCTTCAGTCCTCTTGACAACAGACATCCCCTGATGGTGAGTGTTGATAAGTACTACTGTTTTTCACTGACAGATTGTTCATCTATCACTCAAGGGTCATCATGAGACTAGACAGCACCTTCACAGCATGGAGTGTTTCTGCAATCTTAAAAACTGACAGGCATCCCCGTTTCAGCAGTCGAGAATTTAGAGACTTTCTCAGTCATCTTAATACGAAGCATCAGATGCGCACATCTTTGCCCACCGGCCAATGACCTTGCTGAACGTTTCACGAGTACTCTTAAGAAAGCTGTTCAGCGTGCACTACTAGAAAAGCTCAATCTTAAAACTGTCCTAAATTTGACTCTTCGAGTTTACCATTCGATCCCTAACTTGGCCACAGGTGAAAGCCTGGCAACCCTCATGTTTGGGACAGCCAGGATGACTATGTTACCTCGATGGACTAACAGAAGATCAAATACTGAGGAATAAACCTGCATGAAAGACTTGGATCATAAAAGGAAAATTAAGGCCGATGCAGACAAGCGCCGATATGCAAAAGACAGGAGATAGAGTGCTTGTTCGTCAGCATGGAGAACGAAAATTGGATGTTCCTTTCAATGCCGAGACATTTTAAGTTGTGATCAGCAAAGGACACATGATGACTTCTCAACGCACTGGGAAGCCCATTACGAAAGAAGATTCCTTGTATTACCGACATGTGGCTCATCGCTCGTCAGGCAATGATGTCAATGTAGAGACTGGGTCTGAAAGGAGAAGTGAAGATGTCCGACTGCAGCGGTTGCCACATCACCAACGCAATACATGGACATTTCTACTGCCTGTCCAAAGTTTCTGAAAACAAGGTCACGACCTATGATCAAAGTGCCATGAAAACACATTAGACTTCTGTGATTGTGTATATATTTGTAAAATATTGTATTATTTAACAGAGGGGGAGATGTAGGGTTTTGTGACTTTGCAATGACAGAACACTTGTGGCTCTCGAGGGACTCCTTAGAACTGTGAACCGAGTATTAGAACAGTGACAAGTGAATACCGGTTTAAAAAGTGGAGTTCGAAGTTACACGCTTAACAATAACGATGTGTTATACTAAGCTGGGATAGCCATTGGCAAGGACCCGGGCCGTGGAGGACAGAAGTCTGCTGTTCAGCAAATACAGTATGGTAATTTCCATTCCAGTACAAGGAAACTGTGGGACCCCCTTTTGCGGTTTATTCCAGGCCTGGGCTATAGCTCACTCGAACAATATGGGACATAAATTTGCTAAAGTCACTACATAATATTCTTAAGTGTTCTAAATCGCCTCACTACACCTGCGAAACAACCATTAAGGGCCAAAAGAACACTGCTGTACCACCGGTGCGCCGAATCAAAATTCAGATACCAGTATAATTTGGAACTTTATGTTCAGTTACGACGCAGCGTGGGTTGTGATTGTTGTAACATTGGTGATAAAGACACCTACATCGATTCTAGAATAGCCAAGTTAGAAAAATAAACATCTTGATAAAAAAGGACGTTTAATAGGCTAATAAACAAACGCCTCCCAGAACAAGGCACTGACTTCAAATGGCTTTGTCATCCCCACTCCGAAATGATGCCGTATGACTCGCTCAACAAGAACACTGACAACAAGGAAGAACAGAAAAAACAAAGGGGGAGGGGACTGAGAGACGTTGTTACCAACGAAACCTAGAGACCCAAGACCGAGAAGTTTCGTCCGTTCAAAGAGACACTCGCTCTACGGCCATGACAACGGAGAAAGGGTCTCGCTGAAGCGTCACCTTACACTGTCCGGCCCACCAAATTGCCCAGTTCACAGGGGCTCCTTGGGCATAAAGGTATCTTCAAACGGCAAATAAAAGTATCGGGAGTGATTTTGTCAAGAACTGGCTCACAGAACATCAAAGCGGCCGTGCGGCCGCGAAAGTGATCGCGATCAAACATCAAAGCGGCCGCGAGAGTGAGGCGCGCGCTCTCCCGTGCACATGCACTGTGCCTCTAGGCTGGCCATGGTAGCACTTTTTTGAGCCCTCAGTCTCACCAGACCAGCACATGCGCTGGGTCAGGCGAGACCTAAAAACTAACCTCCTAATTGAAGGACTCCAGGCTCTCTTACAAAGACTGTGCCCTCCAACGTCAAAAATTTTTTGACGCGTTGTTAAGGACCTGCGTGAAAATGCAGCAAGACTCTGGTGGCATTTGAGAGCAGTTTCTGGCAGGCGAGGAGCATATTGCTCGAAGGAAAATAGCCCTGTGACATATAGGACTAGTTTGGGGCTGCGCACCCTCACATCCACCAGCAAGTGGTGTCATGCCAGGCTGCTGGTCAGGAGTTCAGTGAGGGGGATGTGCAAATGTGGCAAGGAGACAGCTGAGGGGAGTTATAAACTGAGGTGACGTCCCAGTGTTAAGTACCATGCTTGAAAACAATGTTATGAAGACAGTGTTATAAGGACAGTGTGGTGGAGATAGTGCTGAGAGAGGTTGGAAGGAGGCAGGAAATCTCCTTTACAGTATTCATAACTTTGAAATTACCAATGGATCTTCAGTCCATAATACATTTAACAGTGACGGTGACATAAGAAGTGTTGGTGAATGCATGGTGTAACTTTTCAATGAAGATGACTGTGGCAAAGGCTAGTCCAGGTCTATGGAGGGAAAATCATTCTGCATATTTAAGGCGCCCACCACGGAGTGGCCAGAGGAGAGTGTACAGCTCATGCTAGTGCTGTGGTCAAGGTGAAGGTCAAGAGCCTCACCATTGTCTTGGATTGCAAAACTGGGTGTTGGAGTGACTGTCTAGACTTAGACAACATGAAGAAGGGTAGTAAGTGGATGTTTGATTCGAAGAAGTAGGACCATCTGGAAGAACATTGGAGATCGCAATGAGATTATGTTGTTCAAGGGTATTCCTAGGCTGTCCGGTTTTAGGTTTAAACCTATAATAACTTATAAAACCCCACTGAAACCATCTAAACACTGAAAAAACACCTGCACAACCACAAACTAAATGCAATTCAAAGAAAGAACAAGCATTTGCAATGCAATAGGTCTCGCATTTACGCGATTTTGAGCTGTTGACATTGCAAATAACAATACCAATAGCTTAAACTCGCATAAATGCGAGACCTATTGCATTGCAAATGCTTGTTGTTTTTCCCATGGTTCTCTTATGCAGTCTTCTTTGCAGAGACTTCCCGCATCAGCCATGGAGATCTTTTTTCATTTTGTTTGTCATGTGTTCTGATGTGGAGAGCTGGGTTTGTTTTGTCATTTGATCCCTTTGAAAACCTTTCCAATGAATGCAGTGAAGGCCTCTCGCATGAAGTTTGACAGTGCGGCCTTGTTGTTCAGGGGCCCGTGCAACTGGGTTCTGTTTCTAACTTCTAATTCCCTGGTAAACTATCGTTCTTGGAAAGCGTTGTGTGCGCGCAAAGAAACGCAGATGTCCGAGTCAGGAGCTTTTTATGTTTAAATTCTTTAGCTGTGCAGCATGGCTAAAACATTTAGCAAATAAAATAGGTCCCAAAGGGGAGAGCTATTAGCTTTGTCAATGCTTGTTAATATCCAGTGATGTTTCTGACTTCAGAATGCCCCCTGTTTGCTTATGTCTAATTGTGTCTTACATTCCAGCTTGTGCTTTTGTTAGATATATAAGATTGGGTTTTGGCCTTCGTGGAGTCTCTTTGCTTGATGGCGTCTTGTTTTGAGGCTGTTGCTCGTATTTCATATACTCTAATGTCTGTTCCGTGAGTGTTACGTCGGGTGGCATTTGCAAAGCACAGCACTGCCATATACCGGGCTTCTTGGCGCTTTACAGCTTGAAATCACCAGCGGGCTGTGCTCGTGCACGGTCACGTGCCTGACCATCGGAAACAGAGAGACGCCCACGGGACAGTCGGTGCAACAATGCAGAGCCAATGTGGTATTTACTGCCCCCTGGTGCATATCTGTCCATCAGGAGCCGTGATTAGGACCAAATGTCCGGCGTGCGGGCGTGCCCGGCCAGAGCCTCTCCGAGTAAAAACAACAGGCAATTAAAGCCTGCCACGCTAGAGTCCCTGCCTCACAATTGCATGCAGATGTGTTACCGAAGAATGCTCTTAAATTCCACTCCGAACTCATTAGTGCATCACACATTGTGCGCGAGCCGCCTGATTGTGGCGCGAGGCGGGGCCTGTGCGTGGAAAGAGCCCTTTCCTGCAGCTTGTTTTGAAGTGAAGGCTTTGATATTCAGAATTACTGCAAAGACGCAGCTCCCAGTGCCGGGGCTCCATCAGTCTCGGGTCATTAACCGCCATCAAAAAGCATTCTGAGGCACCGGCCTCCTCGCACTAGTAAAAGGCGGTCTAGCGCCATGAAAGTCACCAGACGGACATTAGCATGCTTACAATATTCCCTCCGCTGAAGTGAGACGGCTAGCTCTGTATGTAGCAGCGCAGAAACACCTAGGGGTTTCTCTGAGCTACATAGATAGGTCACAGGCACCACCAGGGTGAAATAAAAAAACAAGAAAAACAAGCCCGGCGGAGTGTGGCGTGCGCGCTTGGCGAGGGCGGGTAGAGAGAGCAGGGTGTGTGGCGAGAGAGGAAAGAGGGCGACGGCGTGAGAGACAGGGCAAGACAGTCAGATAGTAACACGGGAGAGGTACATGGGCACCGAGGCAGAGAGAGCGGACGATTTTAGTGAGACAGAGAAAGTAAGAGAGGGAGAGGTGTTCTGCGTTCGCTGCGTCTATTCTTCTGAGACCCCCAGAACATAAGCCTGCATCTCTCACGCTCTTATTTACCTGCCAGACATTGGCTTATCTGGAATTTAGTCAGTGAGGAACTTGTCCTCCGCCGCCCTTGTTTCCCGAGACTGCAGACTCATTAGTCACCAAAGCAGATCGCAAACAAAAAATGTCCACTGCTGCGGAGATGTGCCCAGTCTAATTAAACAAGCCCGGCGGAGCGTGGCGCGCGCGCGCTTGAGGGCGGGGGAGCGAACCCTTTGAAGTCCTCCCAAAAAGCGGAGTGCATGGCGGCACCAAGCGCGTGATTGTGCGCGTGCTAGCAATGCAATCCGCTTTTTGGGAGCACTTTGAAATGCCCTTTTACAATAGTCTCGCCTTGCGATCGCTTACGCGATAGCAAGGCGAGACCTAAAAAAGAGAATGAAAGTTAATATTTTTCTTCCGGATGGGGCCAATACAATGTAACTTTGTTATACAAGCTAGCTGTAAGAAAGTCTGGGCTAATAATATTCTGTTTGAGTTTTGTTGTTTAGGAATGCCACTAAAATATTGTTTCTTCTTCCTATTGTTTTTTTCAGTTTTGTGGTCTTTGGTCTAAAGATGCAGGCTTTGAAAGCATTTTTTAGGTCTTGTTTAATTATTTTAACTGTAGAGAATCAGGAAATATCAAAATCATATTTGATACTTTGGCTGCATTTGATTCTTTCACTGATAGGTAAAATGGCTGGTTTCATAAGAATCTTTCCTAATATGTGTCATCACATTTAAAACCCTTAAAACCCTTAATACATCAGCCCCCAGTTTCTAGTGAGTCAGTATTGATAGTAGGTGAATTTTCAACACCTCAGGCTTTAAACATTCAATGCAAGGTATAGTGACAAGTATATGTGAAAAGAGCACTATCACCAAACATCTGGGATAGTGGTGAAAACATGACACCAGACTTTTGGAAAACATGGAACGCAATGTCACATGGAATGCTCTGCAAAAAAGGTTCTTTCCAAGTTCAACCAAGAAGATTGGAGTGATTTTTTGTTTTTGCAGTGATTCAGATACGTATATGAAAAAGTTGTTTGATCTGTCAAAATTGATACCGGAGCTGAAGTGCTTCCCTGTAAGAGATTCTTGCCACTTATTATATGGTATGCTGAAGGCATCTTTACAATCTTCAGAGGTAATGAGGAATGTTATTTACTTTTTAGTCCATTCTGGTGCACTGTTTTCTTATGCACAGGAACAAAAACGCAAATATTTATAATTTTGTGCTTTGTGTGGCATCTAAGAAAGAGTCCTCACAACTGTGTTCCCTATCTGATGGTTCTCAGTCCAAGGGGCTATGCATGCTATATTATCCATATGGCAACCATTTACAGAATTAATTTTTTGCTTAGTGATGATACCAAAGGCAAGAAATGTGAGGATCTTTGGTCACATATTGATAGTGATGTGAAAAAAAGTACACTCTACTGCATTCTTAGATTTTTACAGGAAAACATAAATGCTGTAGTGCACATAATAAAATAACTAGTCTGAAAACACCCTTGTCTGCCAAGTGTTCAGCATAATTGGTGTAGATGTGAAACATCTCCTTAAGAGGAGGCTGGGCGACACCTTTAGTGACTTTGGCACTGCAACAGGTTCCATGTTAGAGTGCTTGCCACTTGGTAAGATGGTGAAGAGCAATTCAGGAGCTTTTATTTTGCAATGTATGAGAAATGACACTTCCTCACCAGTGGCATTTGAAGTCAATGAAACCTCATTGTGGTACTCTGTTCTGGATCCATTACGTAAAGGGGAATTTCCTCCGTAGTTTCAAAAGTGCTGCTTCATTTTTGAACGCTTCAATAACTCTGAGGGCATATGCGTCCAGCACAGTGCAAATGTTGCAGCACCTGCCCGGAGAATCACAATGTTCAAGTGAACCAGTATTTGCAATTAAAGCTATGTCAGTGGCCAGAGTTAACAAATTGTGTACTGGCTGTTTTGGCATTGCCCATCTCAAGTTCCAATGGTGAGAGGGCCTTTTTACAGAAGTTTACATGGGAAGGAAAGAGCGAGCACACATGACCAAAGACTCACTGAAGAAGTATTGTATGGTGTACTACAATAAGTTTAAATTTCAAAAATCGATTTGGACCTCATGTGCACTATACTTACACTGTTTATATACCAAGCGCTATCAGTGCAGAAAGCAAGCAATAATAAAAGCAAAATGTTCCATAAACACCAGAAAAACACTGTTTCTGTTGTTTTTAATGGCGCGAAAATGTGACACCACTGTTTTTAAGGTATTGAAATCACTGAAAAAACCCCACCAGAATTTACCAAACATAGAAACTGAAAACTGGAAAGCCTAGGTATACCGTGTCCTGATGTCATGGAAAGTCGAAACATTGCCTGCCTAACATTGATCCAGTCACGATGTAAAAATGTGACATTCCGTTAATTCATTAGCAAGGGTTATTTGGTATTCATTGAGTTGGGTTAGAAAGTTTCCATTTAAGTGGAAGTCTGTTGATTGGCAATAGCAGTTTATGTTAATGATTGTGGAGTGTTGAATGCTCAGTACTGCTACATAGGTTGGGTAGTTTAAATTATCCACTTGTAGGTTGTTCTGGAAGTACAGTGTGAGAATTTACTTTCAACTCTATTTGGAGTCCCTTTCCACACTAGATGGTGTGCTCCTAAACCTGACACCATATATTTGGATGGACTATCATGGCCTGACACTATCCTGAACATCAGATGTTTATTAAAGCTGGGATGTTTGAAATGGAGTGCTTTCACTCATATTCCTTGGTGTTTGAACAAAATATTGATTTAAAAATATCAGGAGACGGAAATATTGGAAATTAAATACGGTGATGTTGTTGACAACAATATCGTTCTTTAAGGTAAGTAATAATGTTTTAAATAATATTGATGTTTTTATTTTCGTTTTCAATTACATAGTGATGAAAAATTTCGTTTTTGAATGTATTTTAGTTGATCTATTAAGTTTGTTACTATTGTAATATAAATGTTATTATTTTAAATATAGTTTGTAATTTAATTGATTTTGATTTTTTTATTAAATTTTTTATAGTAATTCATTGTGTTGTAGCAGGATTTTGGGAAGTTAATTAGGTTATAATTAATGACAAATTATTTAATTCATTTTATTTAATTGTATAATTGATATTTATTATGTAAATTATGTAATATCGATTTATTTTTGTTACATGTTATTTGTGGACTGTTAGGTTTGAAGGGATATAGGGTGAGAAGTTAAGTAAGAAATTATTATTAATTGTTAATTAATTTTTAATTATGTAATACTGATTTATTTTACTGATAGTTTAGTTGTGTCATGCTAGGTTTTTAGGGGTATTTAGGGGAGGCTGAGACTTGGGAATCACAACAATGGTGGCCAGGTCCGTCTCAGGATGGAAGGAGCCGCGGTCAGCCTCTTCATGATACATCTCTAGGAGGTGAGAAACCAGCGTATCTCGGTAAGACTCATAAAACTCCTGCGGGAGTCCGTCTGGACCTGGTGTCTTACCCGCGGCCATGCGGGAAATAGAGTCATTCATTTCTTCCAGAGAGATTGGAAGATCTAGTTCCTCTGCCTCAGTGTCACTGAGCCACGGAAGGGGGAACCGTTCACGCTGGAGGAGTTCTGGGAGTGTGAGGTCTGGAGGTTGGACAGAGTAGAGAGTAGCGTTGTACGAGACAAAGCACGGGGCCACCACCACGGGGGTCCGTTGGATCTGCCCATGGGAGTCAATCACCTCAGGGATAATACGATTGGCCATAGGATAAGTGACCAAACGATGCAAGAGCTTCCCATTTTTATCTCCCCATCCATGCACTTGCGCCACGGATGACCTCCATAGCAGCTTAGCGGATTCCAGGGAAGCCTGTTTGATCTCATCCCTCGAAAACGCCAATTTCCGATCCTACGCCTCTGTTCTCACCCCTGGTGGGTGGGCTTCAAGCAGGGCAGCCTGGGCCTCCATAAGTGTGAGACGGGCGTCCTGTTTCGTACGTTGGAGTTTGAATTGGCCTTTGGTGACCTTACTGGCCTCCCATAGAGTACCGGGAGATGAGACCGAGCCCTGATTAGTGGAGAAGTATTGACGGAGTTCGTCCCCTATTTGTTTACGGAAGTCTTTTTCCTGGAGAAACCAGGCGTTTAGACGCAAGATCGGGCGCGAAGACGCCGGGATGCTGCCCATCTGCATAGATACTGGGGAGTGGTCTGATAATCCCCTGGGAAGGATGGTGATGGCCTGGATTGACTGACAGTCAAAGGCCGGCAGGAAGAGATAGTCCAGTCGGGCATGCGTGTGGTGGGAGGCTGATGTATGAGTGTACATATGAGTGGTCAGGTGCCAGAGCCTCCAGGCGTCTCTGAGGCCCAGAGTCGCTGCCCAGTTCGAAAGGAGAGCAGACTGTGTAACCCGGGAGGCGGAAGGGGCCGCAGCAGTGTCAAAACCCGGATCCATAACTGCATTGAAGTCACCTTCAACAACAGTCATCCCCGGGGGTAGGGCAGCCAATAGAGGAGCAAGACGCTGAAGTGTGGAGGACAGCAGAGAGGGGGAGAGTACACAGCGATCAGGTTCAGGGATCGGTCCCCAATGTTCCCTTCTAAGATAACAAAACAGCCCCCCGGATCATGTACTACTTTACGCACCACAAATGGAAGGGCGCGGCGCATCAGGACCGCCACCCCTCGAGATCCTCGGGTATAACCAGAGTGCCAAATCCCACCATAGCCATTGCGCGCCAGAAATGGACAGTGGTTGCCTACCAGGTGGGTCTCCTGAAGCATCAATATATCCACAGTGTGTCGCTGGGCATAATGCAGGACCGCAGTGCGCTTGACCTTATCTAAGAGGCCGTTAACATTCCAGGACATAACATGAAGTGATGTCATCCCGGAACGATCGGCATGGGGAGACTGGACGAATGGTCGAGCACCCGGCTTGGGCAGTGGGCGTGGTAGTACAAGTGTGCGGGGTAACAGGCATAGAATTACAATGTTGATCACTGCATGCTCGTTTCGCAGCTAAGCTAAAGGGCTGGTGCAAAAAATAACAAAAAACAAACAATAGAACTTGGGACAACGGTCCCCCCAACCCAACCTAACCCCCGCCCCCCACCCTATACTTCAGGAACGGAAGCATCTGTCACCCTAACAGTGGAGAACTAACAAAAGACCAAACTAGAATGCTTGGGAATGGGGAAGCGAGGAGGACCCCTCCTCATAGCAGGATGTGCATAATCAAGTCCGTCGGGACTTGAAGCAGTGGTAAGCCGATGCGCTGCATCCGGCCGCAGAGCCAGGCTCGGCAGGCAGGGATGAGCTCATGCGGGGCCCGTGAGAAGCATTGGGCTACGTGAGAGATCTGTGGCCGGAAGGTCCAGCAGCAATGGCTGAGGCGAGGTACCTCCAGGGTCTAGGTGGCCGGAGGAGCTAGACCGCCGCATGACCAGGGGTATCTAGGGAGCGGCGGTGGCTGCCGGGAGGGGCCCAGCGGGGAATCCAAGTGGGCTTGCCTCTGGCCGCGGCGCCTACGTGAGTGGTTGCATTGAGGCCGAGGGGCAGGGATCTCCTGGCGGGCGCACCCACCAGCCGTGGAAAGCCGCACCCACTGGTGGTGGATTTCGGCCGTTGTCCTGCAGTGAACGTTCCGCCGTGGCCCATGTCCAAGCCTCCTCAGCAGTGTCAAAGAATAGGGTCTTGTTGGAGAACACAACTCGCAAGCGCGCCGGGAAGAGGAGCCTGTATTGTATGTTAAGAGCGCGCAGCTTCTGCTTGACTTCCCCAAACGAGCGGCGATGACCCTGGACCTCGCGAGTGTAGTCAGCGAAGATCATGATCGTATGATTGTCATATTTGAGGTGCTGCTGCTTGCGGGCCTCGGCCAAGACAGAGTCACGGTCTTTAAAATTGAGGATTCGCACTATGACCGGTCTGGGGGGTTCCCCCGGGGGCGGCTTAGGAGCAAGGGAGCGGTGCGCCCGCTCGATCGCGAACCACGAGGGAGGGAGCCCTCGGGGATCCACGAGCGCAGCCACCTCTCCATAAAATCCACCGTACTGCCCTGTTCCGCCCCATCCGGAAATCCCACCAGGCGAAGGTTGTTGCGGCGGGACCTGTTTTCTGCTCACCGTTGTAGCTCCAGGTTTGTGAGATTTGAGACAAGCGACTTGTCCCTTGAGTTGCTGAACGTCGTCTTTCACGCTGGAAATTTGGGATTCCATTTCTTTAATCCGGGCCGTGGCATTTCAAAGGTCCTGCTGGATGAAAGTCACATCAACCCCGACTTCAGCAATCTTGCCCTCCACGGAGGATTGCGAGGCATGGATAGCCTGAAGGATGGTAGATGGGTCCGCAGCAGGTGGGGCATCCTTATCTGCAGTTCCCCCTGTCGCCCCGGAGTCCGTGGTGGTGAAACGGTCCATTCTAGTCTGGGTGGCTGGGGTTCTGGTTGGCTTGTCTCGTCCCATGGCCGCCACCCAACAGGGCAGGGGGCCCAGATGTGCCTCTTACAAACGGGGGGGCCAAGATCAGCTCTGGAAGGCGCAGGAGCAAGACAGCAACAGAGGCAGTGGAGGAGGCTCTTTCAAGACCTCACGCCGCTCTGTACATGCGGCCGGTTCCACCTCCTCGGGTAAGACCCCACACCAGAAGCAACGGCACAGAGGCCCGGCCCCAGGGTCAGCAGCAGGGCCCATGTACTAGGGACCCACGGACCTTGCCAGGCGCCACAAGAGCAATTTGGGGGCAGGGGACGACGGAGGAGGCTCCCTTCCAGGACCTCACGCCGCTCGCTGCATGCGGCCGAATCCACCTCCCCTGGACTTTACCTCGTATCAGAAGCAACATAATGGAAGGCCGGTCATGTCAGGAGCCGCAGGAGCAATTCGGGGGGCAGCGGGGCGGTGGGGGAGGCCCTCACCCAGGACCTAACGTCACTCGGTGCATGCGGCCGGACGCCCACTTCCCCGGCGCCACAACACTCCGGAGATAGCGCAGCTGAGGCCTGATTCCAAGGGCAGCAAGAGGGGTCTCCGCAATAGAGGGCCCAAAGACAACACCAGGAGACCAAAAGCAAGTTGAGGGCAGGGGGTGGTGGAGGGCCCTCCCCGGGAACCACATGCCGCTCAGTGGTCACAGCCGGGTCCACCCTCTCCAGGGCTTCCTTTTGCCAGGAGTACTGTCACGGCCCCAAGTAGTAGCGTGGAAGCAGCTCCAGGGACCCGGTAGACTGGACCCGCATTGGTGGAGCACGGCAGGCGAGGAGGAACAGCGGGCCAGATCGCACATCACACCGCCCAGGACCTAGAGTTCCGGCATCTCGATTCAGAGCACGGAGGCCACCATTTTAGAATAGGGCATCCGGCAGGCCGGCCGAGTGCGACGAAACGCTGAATCACTGGGCTCCCCACAGCCAGAGTTGCCGCCAGGGGTGCAGCAATGGATCGGCAACAAGTCTGAAGGCTGGATGACTACAAGGACTGGCGGATGGCTGGCGGATAGCGGAGGGGTCCGGGAGCACACTCAAGGTGCGACCGCCATCTTGGCTTGCTAAGCCACGCCAAATTATAGAATTCTTATTTATTTAAATTATATTTTAGTTGCTGGCTGCTAGTTTTGTAGGGAGTCTAGGCCTGGAAGTTAATTAAGTAATAAATTAACAATTAATGTTTAATTGTTAATTATTTAATTGATTTAAATATGTAAATTATTGAATACTTATTTTTTTAAGTTGTATTTTAGTTGCGGGTTGCTAGGTTGTTAGGGGTCTAACACCTTCCCTTGTGTTGCCCTGTTTGGAGTGGAAATATAAAATGTAACCTTTCCTAAATTCAACGGTTGCCCTGCTGTTGCACAGACTGAATTGGAAATAGTAAATGTTACCCATCAGAAATCCAACCCTTTTCCTACTGTTGCGCTGTTGGAGTAGTACATTTTACCCCTCCAAAATCCAATGCTTTCTCAACTGTTGTGCTGTTTGGAGTGAGAATAGTAATTTAACCCCTCCGAAGTCCCAACACTTTCCATACTGTTGTTCAGACTAGAGTGAGAATAGTAAATGTAACCCCTGCAAAGTCTAACACTTTCCCTACTATTGCAGTGACTGGGGTAGGAATAGTATCTAAGCCTTCAAATTCGAACACTTTCCCTACTGTTGCATAAATTAAAGATGGATAGTATAAGACTAGGGCAGCACACTATATCAACCTGATCACCCCAAGTAATAACCCTACTAAAACCATATTCTCTCTGTTGAAGGTCCTGGTAAAGCTCCCCTCTGCTACGGAAAGTATCTTCTCGTCTGCAATGCGAAGTACTGGCCAAATTCTTTCTGGAGAAGGTGGAACGCATCTATAGTAGTTTCCACCCAGGTGACACCTCCTGTGGCACAGGGAGGAACATGTCTGTGGGCTCTGAGACCTACTCGCTCGCCTCGATCCCTCCTATCTCCCTTAAAGCTGTGGAAGCACTGTTTTTTAAAGTACAATCAGGGTCCCCAGATGACCCCATGAAACCCGATGCTTTTAGAAAATTCCAACAGTGTCTCCTAACTGAATGCTTGGAGCTAATTTGAATTCAATAAAACTTTATTTGATCTAGTTTGATGCCATAGATCATAAAAGCATACAAGTTAAAATAAAATAAAGTAAGTAAGTAGTACAGTCAAGGGGGGTACGGTTCTAGCTCATACAACAATCATTTCCCAGCCCTCACCCGGCTGATTACTAAAAACATAAATAAACAATTAAAAAAGAGTTTTATATCCAGAGATATAAATTTAAAATAACATTAAGGTTGTCTGTGTTAATTAGATCCATGACATAGATGGAATAAGTGATTAACAATAAGAACCCCTAAAAGTGGAACATTATAACAGCTCGCTCACTTTTTCCTTATAGTATACGTTTTCTACGCATACAAGCCCACAGGAACTATGCTACACAAAAATAGACATAAGGGTCACACAGCTTCTTCATAAAAATAGTGCAATTTGACATTGATTAAAATGATGCCGCCTTAAAAGGGGAAAAGATTAATCTGGTTCTCTGATCCCTATAATATTTACAAAAGAAAAAGTGATGAAGATCAGTTTGCAGTGACAAATTGTCACAGGGACACAATGCCAAGTCACTAAGAGAGTACTTTCTTTCTGGAAAGCCCAGCATCAAGGGCATTAAATTAGCCCGAAATCTTATTAGAATGAATCTATGCTGTACATTTTTTATACCCTCCAAGTATGCAAATTCACCTTCGATTATGGGTGATAGAGTTTCGGTACTGTTTTTGTTTGATGAGTCTCCTTCCTTACATAGTCGGCCTTGGCCAGAAATAGGGACTTAAGTTTCTTTTTAGGGAATTTTCGCAAAGACTCGGATTGGTGAACAGTTCTGGGACGCCTAACGTATATAAATTGGTCCTAACATACTCCAAACAAGCAATTTTATGGGCATTATCTAATATCAGACAATTTATTATTATCACCTGGTTAGTATCCACTGTGTTTCTTCTCTATATTGAATGCCACAGCATGATCGGGGCAATTCCTACTGTGTCCGTTATAGAAGGTAGGCCCAGTTCTAAATGGCAAACATAGTTAGAAAACGAGGTGGGAGAGATGCAACCCTTTTTAAAAAGCCATCCTCTATCTTCTGCAGGCAATCTATTGGAACCATTCCCCACAGCCCGGCCCCGTGTGTTGTTGCTGAGATTGTTTTTACATTGTAGATCTCTTTTATCGTCCCAATGGGTTTAGATCCCAGTTTTCTACAAAAACAGGCCAGTGCAACCAGGGTTCTTTCCATTGTTAATGCTTTGCATTTTACCATGTGTGCCCAAGTTTGTTTGCTGTCAAATGAGACTCCCAAATATGAGAAAGTCTCCACTATTTCTAGTTTCCTTTTCCCCATATAAAAGGATGGTGACTTCTTCGAGAGTGGAGCACCCGACACCATGACAAATGATTTGGACTCATTTACCTTTAGATCCAATGATGACATGTACCCTGAATAAGCGTTTATAAGGCGTTGAAGAGCAACTACGGTCATGGCTATTAATACTGCGTCATCCGCTTACGTCAGGATTGGTAATAAAACTGGGGGGAAAGTTGGAATGTCTAGTGCAGAGTCTCTTAATACAGCTCCCACCCCTTTTGTAGAGAACGAAAAGAGGAATGGGGCCAGTACGCAGCCTTGCCTGACTCCTTTCTTAATCTGGAAGGATCTCGTACATTCCCCCTTTATTCCATATCGTACACTTGCAGTCGCCTGGGAGTACATTTCCCTAATTATATCAATCAGATGAAGATCAATGCCCATCTCCCGCATTATAGACCATACCTTCACATGGCTTACGCAGTCCAAGGCTGCCGATAAATCCATGAAAGCCATGTAAATACCCCATCCCTTGGCTGCAGTATACTTTGCAATGGTCATGCTAAGATTAAGCATTGATCGACCGTTCCTGGTCCCTTTTGGAAGCCATACTGGGTTGGAATGAGAATGTCTTTTCCCCTTGCCCATTCCTCCAGCCTATTCAATAAAACCCGACCCAGCAGTTTGCCTGTACAATCCAGGAGGTAAATCCGGCGATAATTCTGGGGGTTTGATTTGTCACCCTTCTTATGTATTGGGACTATGATACTTGTTTTCCAAGATGGAGTTGGTCCCTTATTTACGATTTCATTAAATATGATGGTTAATCATGGGGCCCACAACTCTTGGTACTCCAAAAAGCAGTCTATAGGGACCCCATCCGGGCCGGGCGCTTTGGCACGGGAACATTTATGCAGTGCTGTTTTTACCTCTTCCAAATCAAACAACAAAAACTAATTTGGGGATACCGTGTAATCAAATGGACCCTCCCCTCATCATGTCGTTGCTCCCAAAAATGCCTTCAAAATGCAACACCCAGGCATCTTTGGCTACCTGATTGTCTAGAGTTTTGTCTGAGCTATTCTTAAAGTAGGGAGCGTTCACCACATTCCAAAAATCCCTGTTATTAGAAGAGGCTGCTCTTACTAAGTCCTCCCATGCCTTATCTCTCATCTCCGCTACCCTGTTCTTCCTTGTATTCTTATTATTCAAGCGTAAATCCTTAATCAGGGACTGATCCCTAGGAGATGCCTTAAGGGCCTTGCGAAGATCTCGTAGAGCCTGGCAACAAGCATCATTGAACCAACCTATTTCTATGCTCTTTTTGTTTGCGTTTGGTCGGGTTAAGGATAATTTAATTTCCTTTAATAATTCTAAGAAATTAGGAATTAGGGTGTCAGATTCAGCATTCAGGTCTAGGCACTTCATAATCAAATCTGATTTATTAACTACAACCGGATGAATGATTTTCTCTTTATCTATTTTGTCCCATTTCAGCTGGAACCCATTCTGTCTGGCTAAAATTGGTTTGGGAACGTATCGTTCTGCCTGTGATGAACCCCTACAGCATTGACATCAAACATCAGTATTGCATGATCGCTAAAATTGGAAAGATTTGTAGTGGAATGGGTGATATTACCGTGGGCGTGGGCAGAGGCGACTATACAGTCGATTTTCGACCCGTAGTTGCCTCGAAAAAACGTTTTATCTAGACCACCTCCAGCTGGAGCCCCTTTGTTACATATCTCTAAGTTCCAAGTGGTGAGCAGCCTGTTTAAGCTGCTTCCATGTTCGTTGCGCCATTGAGTCCCCCTGAGTATCTTCTAACCCACAAACCGATTCAGAAGGATAAGAACATGTTTGAGCATTAAAATCACCTGCCTAAAGAATGTTAATATCCTTAACTGGCAAAGCCCCTATGAACTTAGTCAGTTCACACTACAGTTGCCACCATGCTACCCCCAAAGTTATTAAAATAATTTACCATTAGCCATGCTTGCGGGCAATCTGCTCTTAAAGATAAGAAGTGGAAATTGGGTGATGGATACTCGGCCTTAATAACCTTGACATTTGAAGTATTTGAAATTAGTGTGAGCAAACTTCCTTTTGCTCTGCGTGCCGGTGATGAAATGTCATTTGTTTGAAAAGATCGGTATCCATGTATTAAGATGGAATCTGTTGCCCAAGTTTCCTGGAGACAAATGCGGTCTCTATCCTGCCACATTAATACCCACTTCGGTAGGAGCTGCTTGCTAATAATTCACGCCACATTCCATGTGGCTATTTGCACCATGTGCTTTTGAGGATCCATTATTTCCACCAGGGATGATATCTCTGTGGTGCCAGTATGTTTAATGTTGCCTGGTACCTGGTTAATTAATTCTCCCACTATTTGATTAATCTGGTTCATAGAGGCCAGTGATTCTGGAATGTTAACTAACTCCGTATGGCTATCAGTAGCTCCTAATGTCCCCTGCTTAAATAGTCACAGGACTCTAAGTCAGCCAGGAAAGTAAATCTATTTGACAGCTCGTACATTCCCTCAGATCTTTGTGGGCTTGTGTTGTCCTGTCTTGCTGAAATTGGGCGTCCTAAAAGCTGAAATGGCTCTCGCCAGTTATTGGTCTGTTGGTCGTTCCGAAATTTGAATTGAGGGATTGGTCTATAAAAGTTTACTAACGGGGATACATTGATTTTGGAGTTGGGAAACGGGGAGTTATTACAGATCATCAGGAGGTTCCTTATCACTTGCTGGTTGTAAAAATTCACGACCACACAATCCCCACTTATTGCTTTGGGATGTGGCCCCACCCAGCGCACCCATCATAATGTGTGCATCTAATCTAGTTCCCCATAAGCCAAACCCTTTCACGTGAGAACTAAGTCAATGTAGAGCTTTTGCATTAACTAGGCAGTGGATTCCCTCTGGCTCTTATTTAACATGGGTACACCAACCAGAACCAAAACTTAAGGAATGGCAGCCTGTGGAGGTCTAAAGTATGGTACTCTGTCAGACCTAGGAGATCTTGACTGTAGACTGACCCAACCACTGGTCTATCAACTGGGCCAATCAGTTTTTGGGTAACCTGAGGTCCTGGTCTCCCCCTATATAGGTATTGTTTATGCCCTGAGTTTTGCTATTTGTGGGCACTTTCGTCAGGGTAGATGGAATCTTTAGAGGTCTGGGGTTAGGGGTGCAATGAGAGGTGTTTTGTGGGACTGGGGGATTTGGGAGAGTGGTTTGAATTCCCTGTGTAATGCCTCCTGGCCCCCCTACAACATTTGTCGTCAGCACCCCTACATTTAATCCGGGTGAGGGCGGCTGATCGGTCCTCCTATTACTATTACCTTTTGGGTACCTTTTAGTTAGGAGATCCAACTTCTGCTCTATCCTTTCCAATCTACTAGTTAGTGGCTCCAACTGTTTTAAAACTACATTTCCAGCTTTGAGAGAATGTCCTCTCTAGTACCCCTCCCAGCAGAGCCCTCCTCTACAGTTAGAGGCACCGCAGTTCCAGACCCGATCCCTGGTCCATTAGCAAGTTAATTTAGTCTTGACGCTCTCTGATGTTTTGGGATTGGTTTGGTCACCCCCCCCCCGAGTTTTTTCCTTTTTACCACAAGTTCGATTGCTGAATCGTTCGACACAGGGGATGCAGGAACAGCCAAATGGGGAGCAGGCATAGTCTCTGATTGATTAGAGATTACATGTAGATCATCACCCTCAAATTCAGTTGACTGCAAAGGTGGGGGGGTTGCAGCATAGCAGCAGATCGCCTTCCGCCCTCCAATGATAGATGTCGTTCAGTAACCTAAATTTCTTTTGATAGGACATTTGCAGCTCCCGTCAAGAAACAGTCTAGAGTATTCACATTCTCCCCACCTGTCGCATGCGCAACAGTTTTACGCTTACGTATTATGCTGTCGACCTCCAGCCACGGGACAGGTCAATCCTTCAAGTGCTCTATGGGTAAAGTTAACGCGGGAAAACTTAGAGGGGGGGCCAGCCCGGCCTCTTCCGTTCTCCGACAGGCATGGATGGGCCCGCCCTTGGTCCAGGCGCGTCCCGACACCTTGGGATATGCATTCCCCAACAAGGAGAGAATGGCGTGGACTCAGGAGTGCAAAAAGCGGCTACAACACGCCGCAGGCGGCGTCTCCCTTTTATGCGCATCCCTCGCGCCAAGCACCTTGGGATATGCAGTCTCCAATGAGGAGAGAATAGCGTGGATTCAGGCGTGGACTCAGGAGTGCAGAAAGTGGCTTGGAGCTCATTAATCTATCCCTATCCTCGGCGGTGGTCCCTAAGCCCTGGAAGCACGCCCTACTGAAAAAACCAACATTAGACGCTTCCAAGCCAGAAAAACCTCCGACCAATCTTGATGCTCCCTTTCCTATCCAAAATCGCAGAATCACATGTTAATTCGATCCTAACTCATTACCTGGAAGTGAACTCAATACTAGACACATCTCAAAACAGGTTCCGGCCTCGGCATAGTACCGAGTCAGCTCTGCTGGCGGTCATAGAACAGCTACGGACTTCCTTAGATGCAGGCAGAACTACAGCATTAATTCTGCTGGATCTGAGCGTGGCCTTTGACACTGTCTCCCATGAGATCTTGCTCCAACGTCTGGAGGAGATCGGTGTCAATGACAAAGCCCTCTTCTGGTTTTCAGCCTTTCTGGACGGTCGGACCTTCTAAGTTGCTGCTCCTCTTTTCTTCTCCCATATTCACCCATTATGCTGTGGGGTGCCGCAGCGGTCAGCATTGAGCCCTACCTTATTCAACGTTTACGTGAGACCATTGGCTCTGCTGGCCAAAGCCCGGGGACTCCCCCTGGTGTCATACTCAGACGACACCCAGCTTGTGATCGCCTTCTCTAACAATCCCAGCCAGGACTCGGCAAAATTTAAATAGGATCTAACAGCCATCTCGGAGTGGATGGCTGCTAATTACTTGCAGCTAAATTCAGCCAAATCCAAGATCCTTCTGGTAGGCAGGGATTCCCATCTCTGGGGTAATGAGTGGTGGCCTCCTGCTCTTGGAGTGCCCCCCATACCCAAATCTGTGGTGAAGAATTCAGGAGTTATGATGGATAAAGATCTCACCTTTGAGGCCCACGCCAAATCAGTGGCAGGGAAATGTTTCGGACTGCTGCGTTGCCTAAAGCCAATACTAGGCCTCTTTGATTCTCAAACGCGGCAGCTGATCATCCAGTCATCCATCCTGGCCAGATTGGACTACTGCAACGCGCTATTTCTGGGTGCCAACAAATCCGTGATCAAAAGGCTGCAGCGTGTTCAGAACGCTGCTGCCCACGCTATCTTCGCTCTTCTTAAATAGTGTCATGTCTTCAAACTCCTCTGCCGCCTACATTGACTTCCTCTAGAACAGAGAGTGCGCTTCAAAATGCTGTGTATCACTCATAAGATTATTTTGGGCATTGGCCCAAGAATCTTTAGTGATTTATGTTCCTACTATGGTTCCACATGAGTGTTGCACTCGGTGATCTGCTCCTGGCCAGAGTCCCTCGGATGCGGAAGGCCAGAGCAGGCAGTCAATCCTATAAGCTGTTGGTCCCGCCCTATGGAACTCCCTCCCTCTCCACATCCGTAGCAACCCTGATCAACTGACCTTTAGAAGGCTGGTGAAGACCTGGCTTTTCTCCCACTGTTAATTTTTTTCTCTTTGTCTCCTCACTCTGTGTTCAACTTTACTGCTGGGACGGCCCGATGCTGGGGTAGCCATGCGCTTTACAAATACTTTAACATAACATATTTAATATTCTTAGACTCCAATAGTTTTTATAACATGCTATAATACATTTCACAGCATTTAAAAAGAAAAAAATCATATTTGTTTTTATTTTTTAAATTTGTTTTAATGTTTATAGTATTTTTAGTAGATTTGTTTTGTTTAAAGTGTTTAATATTTTATTTATTGTCTACATTAATATATTTTTTCTTTTTGAATGGTTTCTATTTTTTAGAGTTTTATTGTGTATGTATTGCATGTATACAGTACATAAATACAAATATTTATTTTAGATTCTATGATTTTTTAATATTTAAAATGTATTACTATGTATATATTTTCATAGTAATAAATGTAAAATATTAAAAGAAATTACATAATGTAAAATAATTTTTTTTTATTATGTTACACTATATACATACATATCTATAAAAGACAAACATATCTGTGTGTTTATATAAGTATATATTTATATATAGTACAATATTTGAGGAATGTATTTCATTTACATAATATTACATTTATATATTAAAATATTTAACATTTACTACTTTAAAATATATTTAAAGGGAGCGGTAGGTGGCGCCGGCCCAACATGGCCGCTCGGCAATGAGGCTCCGGACGCCTGACCCTGCAAATCCTCTCCGGATCCGTGACGAGCTGCCCTGGCCGACTCCTTTCAGGCGCTTCTGCTAGCGGACCGCCCACACGGCTCTGGGTCCGAAATTGAGAGGATTCGGCCCGGCCCGAGCGCAGATCCGCGGCTTGGGAGCTGGCCGGCGGCTGGAGGTGACGAGCCTGGTGCTGGGGACCAGGCAGGCTGCTAATTGAGCCCGCGGCGCCCACAAGGTATTTAGGCCCGGTCTCCCCGGGACGACGGAGGTCTTGCGGGGGCACTCCGACTACTGAGGCCGTCCCCGCCCCCACGAGAGGAAAGGTGTTCCCGCCCACGGACTGCTGGCGGTGGGTGCGGAGCAGCGATGGAAGGCGGACGGTGAGTGCGGCGCTGAATGGAATGTGGGCCCTCCTTGGCTGCTGAGGTGGCCGGAGAGTGGTAGGGGGGCCCCTCCTTCGGGCCGGGTGCTCATTGCTGCATTTGAACCTGGTCCCTTGCGGCCTGCTGGGGGCTGCTGAGTGGCACGGGAGGGCATCCGCCTTGGACGATCGGGCCGGGGGTCGGCAGTCGGAGTGTGCGGATCTTCTCCCGCCCCCCCCCCCTTGGCACCGGGACTTACGCTGTCGACAGTGAGGGCATCAAGATCCTGGGGGTGCGACCGGTTCCAATTTTGGTGCCCGTGACCTGGACTGAGTGCTGACATCAGTGGCTGGGAATCTTCTGCGAGGCGCCTGGAGTAGGGGCGGTCCCTCCAACCAGTGTACCGGGGACCACCTTGACGTGCTTCGACGTCTGCACGGAGTCCCCCGGTTCTGTGACTTTGCTGGTGGCAATGTGGACATAGCCTTTGCCGTGCCGTGTGGTAGGAGGAGGCGCGCCACCCTGGATATCGGTTGGCCACGGGTTTGCGGTTGCAGCTGGCCTCCTGGAAGGACGAGGTGCCCCGGCCGCCCCCCTCCCCCGGTCTCCAGAGGGTACCCGCGTTGCCCCCTGCCCAGCTTCGATGTCCCCCGTTGACCGTGGTGCGACCATCATGGGTAAGGACCGGGCTCCCAGGCAGACACCCGCAGCCACCCAAACCAGGATGGATCAATTCACAACCTACGAGAGGGGGGCGGGCCCGACCATGGAGACGGCGTCGGCCCCCACCACGGATCTTGCAGCCATTTTGCAGGCCATCAACGCATCCTGCTCCTCCCTGGAGGGTATGGTTGGGGAGGTCAAGGTCGATGTTGCCCTTCTCCGGCAGGACCTACGTAATGCCACCGCCCGCATCACCGAAACAAATCAAGAATCTCGACAGCCGAGGACGACATCTGTCAGCTGCAAGACCAGGTGCGAGAACTGACCACCCACTCTAAGGAACTGCACCGCCGGCCCGAGGATGCAGAAAACCGAGCCCGGCGTAGTAACCTCCGCCTGGTGGGATTTCCGGAGGGGGCGGAATCGGGCCGTGCAGATGATTTTCTGGAGCGCTGGTTTATGTCCTGGATGCCGGCAGACAGCCTGTCTACCTGGTTTGTAGTGGAGAGGGCCCACCGCTCGCTGGCTCCCAGGCCTCCGGGAGTGCCCCCCGTCTTCTCATCCTAAAGATCCTTAACTTCAGAGATAGGGACGCGATTCTACGTGAGGCCAGGCACAAAGGGACTCTCACATACCAAAACCACAATATCATGGTCTTTCCGGACTACACCCGGGCGGTCCAAGAGCAAAGACGATCCTACATGGAGGTGAAGCAGAAGATGCGGGCTATGGGCCTCCAGTACCAGCTTCAGTTCCCAGCCCGCCTCCGGGTCATCTTTCAGCACAAGACAATGTTCTTTGACACGCCGAGAGCAGCCTGTACCTGGCTGACGGAGGAGCATCCTCTGCACAGATTCGGACAGGGATCACCGGCGGCTGGGCGTCGGGGACAGCAAATGCCCCGGCCGTCAAGAACCCGTCTACCGAGACGCACACAGCCCCAATGGCGCGCAGGAGGAGAGGCGGCAGTTACGCGCTCCATGAGCCGGCCGCGCCGGGTGTCTAGAGACTCATCTGCCTCCTCGGCTGCACTCACAAGTCCCGCGGATACTGGACGACGCAAGGAGTCCCCAAGGCGACTATTAGAGGGGTTGCCAGGGGACTTGTGCAACAGCAACGCCGAGCACAGCTCCAGCGACTCACGGCCTGCGAAGCGCAGACCTTGGAGCTTGAACGAGACCAGGAGGCATCCAGTGTTACCGCGTAGGCGCGACGGCTGGCCTTTCTGAGGGAAGAGATACGTATGCAATCTATGAAGGCGGCCAGGACTCTTTGGCGCTCCTCGGTGGCCCTGGTGTATGGATGGGGGGATAAGAACGGTATGCTCCTCTACCAGCTGGCTACTTACCCTCGGGCAAACCGGATTTTTCCTACCATTGTGGACTCTACGGGCGTGACTAAAACAGTCTCCGTGGCAGTGGCACAGACCTTTGCAGATTATTACTCCCAACTGTACCGGGCCCGGGCACCGGGGATCTCTCTTGCGGAGATGCTGGGGATGAGCGGAGTCGCTCTTGGGCGGCTGGGACGGGAGGCGGGTGAGACTTTAGACTTGCCCACCACGCTGCAGGAAATAGGCAAAGCAATTAGTCGCTTGGCATCCGGGAAGACCCCGGGGCCCGACGGCTTCCCGCAGGAATATTATGCTCATTACCGTGAAGCCCTCGCTCCGACGCTCCTTGAGCTCTATGCTGAAGTGGTGGGGAAGGGCTCGTTCCCGCCGGAAACGGATACGGCCACAATAGTAGTCCTTCCCAAGACTCAACCCCCATCACAGTCTTGCTTGGAGTACCGGCCGATATCTCTCATTAACACCGAACTTAAGATATACGCTACCATCCTGGCGCAACGGCTTCGCCCGCATCTTATCGCATTGGTCCATTCGGACCAGTGTGGGTTTATGCCGGCCCGAGGGACAAGGCACTTGCTTGAGGTGCCTACATCTGGCCCTGGCCCACCGGAACGCCTATCTCCATATCTGGCTCTTCTACTGATCGACTTTGAGAAGGCCTTTGACTCGGTGGGGTGGGCCTATCTTGGTGACGTCTTGGAGCACATGGGTTTCGGCCCCCAGTTTCGTGCCATGGTCCGTGTCTTGTACGCGGCGCCGCAAGCCCGAGTGTTGGTGAACGGAGCTCTCTCTCGCACGTTTCGCATAGGGCGGGGAACGCGTCAGGGCTGCCCGCTCTCGCCCCTCCTCTTCGCCCTGGCGATGGAGCCTTTGGCCGTTCTGGTCCGATCGGACCCTGTTCTCCGCGGGTGGGATTGGCCGGGTATGGTCACTGATAAGATCGCCTTGTACGCGGACGACGTCCTTCTCTATATCTCAGACCCGGCTGTTTCGGGCCCTCGGGTTCGTCGGATTCTTCGCCGCTTCGGCCAGGCATCTGGTCTTCATCTAAACCCAAAAAAATCTGTCCTGGTTCCTCTGCACCCATCTAGGGAATGTTTCGATTGGCAGTCTGATATTCCCCTCCGGAGACTTTCCTTTAAATATTTGGGGATCTGGATCACCCTTCTTCCGGAGCTCTGCTGGGCCCTCAACGTGGCTCCTGTGGTTAACAGGACCAGATCGGACATGGTGAAGTGGCAGTCGCTCCCACTGAACCCACTGGGGAGGATAGCACTCTATAAGATGATGATACTCCCTAAGTTCCTATCCATGCTACAGAACACGCCTTGCTCCTTCTCCCGCTCCTTGTTCCTGGACATGGACAAGATTGCGGCTAAGTTTCTCTGGGGTGGTGGTAGGCCCAGTCTGGCCCTGGACCGTTGTCGGATTCCCTCATATGATGGAGGTCTGAGCATGACCAACCTTTATTTGTATTATCTTGCAACTTAGCTTCTGGTGGTTTATGATTGGTTCTCGGGCGGGTGGGATGATCCGGCCTATAGGCTAGAGGTACAGATCGCGAGGTTTTCCTCCATTCAAAGCATGCTCTACAGGGCGGTGATCCCTTTATCGCTCTCGGACATTACGCGGACTCCCTTCTTGGCATGGTGCGCCGCCCTACGGCATACCCGCTGGTCGAAGACACTGACCCTAGTTACTCCACTTTGGCATGGTACTTGACTGGGGGAGGTAGCGGGGCTAGAGGGGTTTCGAGCATGGGACCTCCTTGGGATCTCCCGGTTGGGTGACTTGTGGCGGGGGAGCCGCATGTGTTCCTTTCAGGAGCTTCAGGATCGATTTTCATTGCATCCTTTGCAATTCTATAAATACCTCCAGCTGCGCCATGCGGTCCAGACTCATGTCCCTCTGGATTATTGGATTCCCGACCACAGATCGCCTGAGGCTCAGGCGATGTTGGGGTGTCTGGGGAAGGGAGGAATCTCCCGTATCTATAGCTCCCTGGTTAATAACACCCCGGTGGACTGGGATGGATTGAGGCAGCACTGGGAGACTTGGGTGGGTCCATTGGATGAGGCCGACTGGAGGGACGCCCTTATGGCCCCCAGGACGATCACCACATCGGCTAGACTGCGGCTCATCCAGCTTTATTAACTGCATGCTGCCTACCTGACCCCGGCGCGCCTCTATCGTGCAGGCCTCTGCCCAGATGCTTCATGCGCCCAAAATGGGGCATATGGTCTGGAATTGCCCGCGCTTGGAGAGCAACTGGGGTGAGATTGAACTTGAATTGACAGAAGTCCTGGGGTGGGAGGTTCCCCATGACCCCAAAATGGCTTTGCTGGGGATAACGGATGGGTTGGATGGCTCCCGCAATGAAAAATACTTCCTAACTACTGCTCTGGTAGTGGCTAAAAGGGACATTGCAGCTTCCTGGAAACAGTCTGATCCACCCAAATGCGCTAAATGGGAAAGGGGCGTGGACTGGTGTGCCGCACAAGAACAGACACTGTATGCTGCAAGGGGATGCCCCAAAAAGTTCTGCAGGGTGTGGGGGAAATGGTTAGGGGGCTTATTCTAGGGGAGAGAATATGGGCAGGGGGCACGGGAGGCCAAGGGGGGGGATGGGGGTTGTGCTACTGATTGTCACTGATCCCTTGATAAGTTACTTTGATGCCAGTTCGATTGGACTGTTGTGTGTGATGTTTGTGTTTGAGGTTTTTTTTTGTTGTCCTTTCACAAGAAAATAAAAATTTGATTATCAAAAAAAATAGATATTTAAAAAATCTATATTTTTCCATATTTGTAGATGTGTGTCAACTATATATTTTTTCAATTTTGTTGTTCTCACCATTATTAGTATAGGAGAATGATATTGTGGTAAACTATGTTTTTGAGATATTTTTGTCAATGAGATTGTTTACCAAAATATTGTGTCAGTGGTCCTATAATCTCCACTATACCTTTCCACTTGTCAGACACAATATTTAGATTTTGTACCGTTCAATAAATCAATAATTTATAAACGATGGCTATATAACAGGATACTAACAGGGTACCTTCACAGCCCGCATCAATACAGGGACTAGCCACACAAAAGAACTCTTCAAAATAGTCAAGGAATTCTCCAACCCAGCAGCCACAGAGAACACCATCCAACCCTCCCAAGAACTCTGCAACACCCTCTTGAACTACTTGCACAGCAAGATCGCCACCATCTACAACAACCTCGACCTCCAACCCACTGCCCTCGACCTGAAATGACCAGCACACACCAGTTGAATGATCACCACCAGATCTCCGCACACCACTCAGACCCCCTCGCCCATTATGTATTCCATCCACTCCAGGGCACCGGCCAACCCCTGCCTCTCTCCCCCCCCCCCCCCCCACCGTCTCTTCAACTTTTGGACCAACCCAATCAGCATGAAACTCACCAGCATCATCAATACCTCCATCACCACTGAAGTCTTTCTGGACAGTTGGAAGCATGCAGAGGTCAGACCTCCTCCTCAAGAAACCCCTCCACAGACCCCAGTGGATTCAAAAGCTATCAACCAATCTCCCTGCTCCCATACCAATGTACTCAAGAAGGCCATCAACCAACAGCTCACCAAATACCCGGAACAAAACCACCTACTTGAAGCCTCTCAATCAGGATTCCATGCCAACCACAGCCCTGAGACCGTGCTGATTGCCGCCACCGACGACATCAGAACCCTCCACGAACGTGGAGAGATGGTGACCCTGATCTTCCTCGACTTCTCTGCTGCGTTCGACACCATTTCCCACTGCACCCTTATCAACAGACTCATCGAAACCGGCATAGAGCAAAACGTCCTCAATGGATCGCCTCCTTCCTTACAGGACTCACTCAGAGCATCCGGCTGCCCCCCTTCAACCCGAACCTAAGTACATAATTTATGGTGTGACCCAAGGATCATCCCTCAGCTCTACCTTGTTAAACACCTACATGACTCCCCCCTCGCAGACAGTCAGATCTCACGGTCTCAAAATAATTTCATACGCAGGCAACACTCAACATATCCTCTTGCTCACAGAAGACCCCTCCACTGCCAGAACCATCCTCTGCAGCATCATTACCAATGTAGCCAACTGGATGAGAGACAACTGCCTTATGCTCAACTCTGACAAGGGAGGAGTACTCACTCATCTTTGGGAAGAACACTTCCATATGCTACCACACCCTTCGCATGTTCTGCAAGATCTTCACATGGATCTCAGTCAACACCAGAAAGACAGTCACTCCAGCCCTCGTCACCAGCCGACTCAACTACGCCAATGCTCTCTATGCCGGCATCTCCACCCAGCTCCTCAGAAGACTCCAGACCAAACAGATTGCCGCAGCCAGACTCATCCTGGACCTCCCAAAATGGACACACATCACCCCCACCTCAGAAACCTCTACTGGCCCCCCATCCAGAAGAGATGCCAGTTCAAAATCCTCATGATGCCTACAAAGCTCAACACCATCAAGGACCGGCATACATCAACCATCAACTGAACTTCCATCTACCAAAGTACTCACTATCCCATGCCCCCCATCCATCGCAGCGGGAACTGCTCCTTCTCCCACATAGCCACCAAGACCTGGAATTACCTGCCCCTCTATCCTCGAACAGCACCCTCCCTGACAGACTTCAGAAAGAAACTCAAGACCTGTATTTTCAGCTGAGACGTTGTTCCTAGATACCCCCTGGGGTGACAGTGTTGCGCTATACAAATGCTGATTGATTGTTATGAACAAACCATTTCGGGTTTAACTTTACTTGGTATTACGTCTACTGTTTGTTCTGAGCCTTGATAAAGTCAGACCGGACGAAACATGTTGGCAACCCTGATCGTTTTACGAAATCAATTGTTCTTCCACAACGACTACATAAGTGTGTCCACCTGCGATGAAGAAAAAATAAATTGAAATCGATGCACTGAACTAATGCTTATCAGACTTTACGATTACTTTTATAACTGATTCTATGTGTGCACCAAACTTTACTCATCTTTAAGGAGTCTGGTTAGCAGATTGGGGAAGCGAGTGTAGTACCCATATGTGTGTTGTTGTATAAATACATACTGGTTGTGTCTCCAACTGTTGCAGATGTGGGGGCAAAGAGTAGTATCCCCATGACAAGAGATACGAGTGTAGTGCACTTATGTGCGCTTTTCTGCAAACTAGAGAAAGAGCAGTACCTTGACGCTGGAAGTTGCATGGAGGAATAAACCAAGGTGTGCCAAGCTTGGGGAAGAGTGGACCCTGTCATGAGAAGTCAAATGTTACCCCAAAGGTGCAATGTAGGTTGAACAGAAGTACCAACTTGTGAGAGGTTGAGAGACGATGCAAGGGAGGGAAAGTACCCATTGGAGGGAAAATGTGGGGAGGTGTAGTACCCCAGGGTGTTATGGATGATAGCCACAAGTTTTACCTGAGTGTTGTGGGTTGTCTGAATCGTGACTGTACAAATTAGAAGATTTGACAGTTGTGTGGTACAAGAGGCTGAGTCAGTTTGGGATTGTTTTGTGGCATGCTTTCTTCAGTTTGCATATAACAGAGTAGCTAAGTGTTGCGTTTGAATGTCAGTGTTTGTTGTAGCTCTAGTGTGTTGTAGGGGAATACTTTACCTGCTGACATGGACTGTTGTCAATAGTTGTGTTGCTGTAGCGTTTGATTACTATGCTAGGTCCATAATTTCCCATTATGTGTCTAGTGGGGGCTGCCATCATTGTCTTCAGAAGATATCCCAACTTGTTTTGTGCAGTTTTAAGAGGGTGTTGTACAGGGTGCAGATTAAATGCTTTCTTCAGACTAGCACTTAGTCATATCAGTTTGGTTAGCTAGTATGGATGGGTGTGGGGTGTTTTGGAGTGCTGGGCTTCACTTTCATGTGAGAGCGTGATGCAGTGTGTTGTCCTAGAGAACATGTGTGTGTTGCTTGTGGAAGATGGAGAAGTTGTGAGAGTTGGTGTGCTTTTTAGTTTAGTAATGTTAGATGGATGTCTGGGAACATTGTGTATGAGAGTAGTTGTGATGACAGGTTTATGTTGGAGTCCGGGAAAAGGAATTTTGAGGTGAAGTGATGTTTAGGTAAAACATTTTTGTTTTATGCCTTGAAAGGGTAGACTGAAGGATGACGATGAAACCCTTTCTAGCATGAAGCCTGTGGGTTCCGTACTCAGGCTGTCGCAGGAGTATGAGCCCATGACTAAATGTACTGTGTGCATTAATGTTGTATGGTGTCTTTGAGAGTGTACAAAAATTTGGTGGAAGTGCCTCATGGCCAAGGAGGTTGCAAGACTTGCATGTTTTGGACTATTGTACAATGGAAGTCACAACCTAGTTGTTTTCTTGTTTGAAACGGAGTGATATATTTGTTTATGTGTCTGCATTGGTGTTTGAGAGTTTAACAGATTGTTTGTTCTTGGGTGAATGTGTAACCTAGACAGTTTCGAGATTGAGTGATTGTGAATGACTGTCATTGTACTTTATATGTAAGGGAATGGCTGTTCTTTGTTTTGTTGTTTGAAGAAAGGGAGGTGTGTAGGACCCTGTGTGCCGCCATTCCCTGTATTTGGAGTTGGTGTCTGGAATGCTGAGAGTGACTGAAGTAATAGAATTTTGGTGAGTGGTGTGGACTGGAAGCTAGGGAAGTGAGACAGCTGGTGGGAGAATGGAGGCCTAACAGTGCCTACCTGTTGTTGTAGTAACCTATAGGCCTAACATGTAATAATGAATTTACCTCCTACTTCAATAGTTCCAGGTTCTTGTACGAAGACTCTCCCCTCCCCTCCAATTTCAACAGCTGGTTCCTTTAGGAAATACTAGTGGCAATAAAAAAAAAAAAGAAGTTTCCATTTGGAAATGTAAATATAGGGATGATTGACTGCTTTCTCTTGGAAGCCATCATCACTGTGTTTGTAGCCATACAATGGAGTAGCAAATTCCGACCTGCCCAATTAATATGTTTTAGGCAGGTCCTTCTGTGATTGTCAGCAAATGGTCATTTTGAGAATCAACCCAATAGTACAGAGGTCAATTTGCAAAACCAGGGAATGCTCATAAAGTCGGTGCACAATAGGTGACCAGTAGATTAGTACATCTGGCCCCAGATTACTAAAATCATTCCAAAACCATATGAAGAACAAGCGTTTATAAACTGATGGCACTGACTTGTTTCTGTTCTAGAATAATGACACTATCACAGTATCCTGCAAGTTTGCAAAACAGTACTATCCACTTGAAGATCAAAGTGGCCCAAACCACTAAATCTGCATTCTTTGATTGGAAGAGACAGGATTAGACTCTGGTACCTTGTCTGACTCAAGGGATATTATAGCAGTACATGCGTCAGACAGAACTCAAGTCTTTGTGATATAGAGGACCCCATCAGTAGGATTTATGGAGATTCCTTCTGACAGATAACACTACAAAGAAGTAAAATGATGCTTCCAGGTTTAACAAAATCTCTGACACACTCAGATAGAGAGGTATTGTCCATATTTCCATAAGCCTCCTTTGCTGTAGTGGCTGGAAGTCATTAACTTTAATGGCCTGTTCCAAATGTTTGCAATTTTTCATGTGAAGTGCCCTTTCTTCCTTACAATTTAGGTCCTCGTTATAATATCGATCAGAAAGCCTCCTCTCGACAGTCAGAATTTCGTCGACCGCATTGGAACCTTTCCAACCGACTCAGTCGGTTTACATTCTGACCGACAGATTACAATGTTCACGGTCAGAACGTAATAAGTCGGTCATTCCAGATCGGTTCAGACTGGCTCTCCGTGTTGGTCGGAACTGCATCGTACACCCCTATGGACAGCGTTTCCGTCCTCAGGATTACGATGTCAGTTTCCAACAGCGTTTCTGACTTGACCTGTCTGACACGGAAAGGCTGTCGGAAAGTTACTTTGAGGGCCCCTGGCAGGGCCCCCTTCATTCTGCGGCCTCCGGTTGGGGGTGGAGGGGGTACCTAAGGGGCACCCCTGTAAAACCCTGCACTGTGTGGCAGGCACAATGGGGTGCCCGTAACAGGGTGCAGGGTTTACCACACACCCCCCATTTCCCCATAGGAGCCTGTGTTAGGGCCAGTTGCCAGACAGAACACGAGCTTCCATAGGTAACAATGGGAGTGTGACCGAACAGTGTTCAGTGGCATTGTAATCCATTGGTCGGAACCGCTGAATGCAAGTTGGTCAGTCCCAATTCCGAGACAGTGTCGGGCGGATGCTTTCCGCCCAACATCGTAATGAGGTCCTAAGTAGGTTGTGAGTAAGCATGCAGCGAACCAACAAGTACAATCATACACTTATGATGTTAGCAGGGGATATAGTTTGGCACGAGTGCACTTGTGATCAAACCACTTGTCCTCTTTCCTTATTTAACGTGTTCCATGAATTTCCCGGTCATGTTCTACTTAAGTACCAATAAGCATCATGAAGAAAGATTACGTAACACTAACCGGGCACTAGAACAGGATTTGTCCCGATTCACTTTAGGATGCTTATCACACAGTTAAGAACTTGAAGGCTGGATAAAGAAAATAGACCTCAAGGCTTCCGACCCAGGCCCTAGCAGTTCATAGACTGAGAGTAATCTGGGGAAGATTATGTATAATAGGGTTTGATGTAGAGATTAACCAAACCCAAAGCAACAAAGAACCTCAAAATCATGTGAGATATATCAATAGTCTACATTCATCAACATATCATTGATTGCCCTATCATTAGCATATGCTCAACACGCCCATTTGGAATACGCTAAGGTCATTAGAAATAATAACATTTTATTAGATTAACATTTTATTCAATTTTAATTTTATGAGTTCATTTCTAAATATTCCACCTTCAGCTGTGTACCTGTGGGGAGGAATTTGATTAGCCCAGACAGAGAACATACCTGTGATGGATTCCCATGACAATAGCCTATCATGATTGCAAGAACTATAAGGAATTGCAATGAAACATGGGTTGAAAGAAATGCCCTCAAAAAGTTCGATAAAATATATGGAGGTTGGATAACATTACGCAGACTTGATTAGATAAGGAAATAAATATTCTGAAAGGGCCCTAGGGGAACGCAGACAAAAAGGGCCCACTCGATGATCTATATGGACAGCAACAACCAATAACCACAATGTAAAGAAAATACAGATAGCATAGAAACCAATGTCGTATTGACACACACTACTGAAACGCAACAGGCTCTGGGGAAATAGTGAATGTAAACACTGCTGCAATTAATGCATATTGAGTGTCATGTTTAATTTTAAAAAGCGTAATAAAATACAATCCACACAATGTTTTCCATAATTGAGATGTTTGTTGTAATATAACCGCAAATTTGAGGCATTCTATGAAGTGGACCTGAGCACCTCCAAATCCATGGACAGATTCCAGTAGAAGCACTTTGGCTGAAACTGCTTCCCAAACACAGAATAAACACTTTTGACCTTGTAATAAGTCCAAGATCCCAAACCCTGCTGTTCATCTGAAGTGAAATTGAAACAGAAGATGTTCCCATCTTTGCTGTTATAGAGAAATGTATATGTCCAATACGTTCTTGAAATGGCTTCATGTATCTCCACCTCAGGTTCCAACTGGTGTAGGAGGGTGTGGGAGGGAGAAGGGCATAATCCATGGGTTTTGCTTGTGTCATCAGACCTCTATCTCTTCAAGAGAACTTCTATTCATGTGAATGCAGGACCAAGTGGCTTCACGTCTGGACCACCTTCGTAGAGACATTCCAAAAGCCTGAGTTATAATTCAGACAAGCTGTTAAGATTTGATAGTTTTGTTGAGACATTCACGACTGCTGCAAGATTGTAACAGTGCAAAATCTGGCAAATTTACAACCCAACCTGTTCAATTGACGTCACATTTAGTTATCCCTCAAGTATTTGAATGGGATTGCTGTAATCAAACTGGGAGCAAACTTGTTTAATATTTACTGTCTTTTCCACAAAGCGACTTCAAGGCCTCATACTCTTGCATCTGGGTGGTGGCAATGCCCTGCTCCATGGCCTCCCAGATTCCACACTGGCAACCCTTAAGCCATCCTACATGCAGCAGCGCTTCTCATCCAGGGCAGAAGAAATATGATCACATCACCCCTACCCACAGCCAGGATAACAGCCTTAGGCTAAGAAAAAGAAGAAAAAAAAGAGAAAAGACACAAGGATGCAGGACTTTTTCATCTGTGCCCCTAGAATCTAGAACAAGATCCCCATATGCATCAGGCCTGCTCCAATTTAGAAATGATCCTTTCAGTAGATAACATTTCCACAGATGCTGAATCCAACTCTAAAAGCTGCCTATCTGCTGTCCTCCAGTGGATGAGAGACAACCTCCTTAGATGCAACACAGACAAAACTGAAATCCTTCCTATAGGGAAAGATGTTCTGTTCCAGCCTTGCAAATGGTGGCCCGAGGGAACCACTCCTCCGCCAGACAGTCAAGGTGGCCAAGAATTTGGGAATACAATTTGATACTACGCTCTCTTTCCTCCCACATACTACAGCTGTAGCAGGGACATGCTTTAGCCTTACTAAATCGCAAAAAAAATTATTTGATTTTATCCCGCTTGCCGCAAGGAAATCAGTGGCAGTGGCCCTGATTCTCTCACGTTTAGATTATTGCAACAGCCTTCTGGCTGGAGCCAACAAAGCAATACTAAAGAAGCTACAAGTGGTTCAACACGCTGTGGCACGTCTTGTGCTCAAACTCCCACGAAGATCCTCTGCAGCACTAAAAAGTCTTCACTGGCTTCCGTTGCACAAGAGGATTCTTTTTTAAATCCTCTTAATCACCTATAGAGCCAGGCTTAACTTGAGTCCTAAGTACCTCGCAGCACGGTTCACTCCATACATCACAACTAGGTCTCACAGATCATCATCTGCTAACCTTCTCAAACCCCCAACTTTCAGATATAAAACGAAAGGAGGAAAGACAGTGGCCGCTCTTGGTACCAAAGCCTGGAACCTACTACCACCTCAGCTAAGGCTACTGAAATCAGAAATTCAATTCAGGAAGGCTTTGAAGACT
This sequence comes from Triturus cristatus, assembly GCF_964204655.1. Classification (NCBI taxonomy): domain Eukaryota; kingdom Metazoa; phylum Chordata; class Amphibia; order Caudata; family Salamandridae; genus Triturus; species Triturus cristatus. Next base: position 1,422,281,559 of record NC_140591.1, on the reverse strand, counting down.
TGGGTATTTATTGCCCCAGACAAATTATGCCTCTCGCTTATTTAGTATCTTTAGGGCCCTCTCTCACCTCTAATCAACCAGCGCCAGGATGCTCCTCGCGGAGTGGTAGTTGCGCTTTACAAATACCAAATTACATTACAAAGAGTTGAAGACTCACCTCTTTAAAATAATACTACATGCATTACCGTGACCAATGCATTGCCGTGACTAACCCACCTACCTGTTCAATCATTGACTTTAGGCTTGCCTTTGATCCTTCACAGTGCTTTGCTAGGTTTGTGCTACAGAAATACCACATACCTACATACATAGATATAATACTGTCTCATGAAGCCATCAACCCGAATTCTACATAAGGTTTACCTACAGCTAGTGAGACATTTCACCATATTGTTAAACGAAACCGTAATTAGAATTCTTTCTGCAGAACAAAATATGGCATCAGTTACAAATCTTTACAAAAAGAATCTAGTTATGAGATTCCTGACTTTCCCATTGTTTTTGTTTTATAGAAACTATGCTGCGTACTGGGACCTGGGAACATTTGAACAATATATATTAAATAATTTAAAATATAAATCCGGTGCAAGAAATTGCATATTTAATACTATTTAGGACCTTCCAAAGCTTGTCACCAGCCAATAAGTTTCCTGAAATTATCAACAATAATAATCTCAGGATTTTTACTAAACTACACTGAAGCATCTGACCTTACAATTGTTGTATAGGTTGGAAACAATGAAGGATAAAAGGAGGAGTCATAGGTTTAACATCACCAGATCTAAATACAACAGGAGCATGTGCCTTTTATGAAATCCAGAGGTTTCCAACTCCATGATGCTTTTGTAATGGAAGTTGCCATTCAGATTCAGTTCTTTTTGATGAATAAATAGAATCTAACACTATATTATACAGTGGCGTGGGAGGGCATGGGAAGTGGCATGAGGGAGACGAAATAGTCAAGTGTGTGTGTGAGTGCGCGCGCAGTTTGAGCTTTGAGTAAAGACACTACACAAACAGCACTGGTGGGGAAAGGATACAACCATGCAGTGCCGCTACCAGCTCACAGTCCTTCCAGGTCTCTCATCTTAGCCTGGGGAGAAGGCATGGCCTTCTCTTTACTTACAGAGAGGTAAAACCAAGGTAGGTGGGTTTAATATTATATACAATCCGTAGATACGGAAACCATGGGTGCATCTCCTCAAATTTACAGGGTTCTAGCCTGTTTCCGGATGTGGCGTCTCACAGAGAAGCAACAATTGATCCCACACTCAGTGAAATACTCAGGCTTCGGTCCTCAATAATAAGATATAGATATTACATTCATGTGTTGTCATATGCAGACGTTCAGCCAACCATTCTGACTATATGGGAAGATTGGCCGATCTCCAATGTCCGAGGATGCAGATCTTTGCCACAAACATTGAAATGGATCTTCACTAGTGTCTCACATACTACGCTGCATTGCTAATATGGCTGAGAGTTGAACAAGGCACATGCTAGTATTGAGCAGTATTCACCACTCCATCCAGAAAATTGCTAAATGTTTCCATCCCCAGAGTATATGAATGAGGCTGTTCCCAACAGCCTTATACTTCCAGCGGAGGTCATTCACAAGCAGTTTAGCTCTTCAACATTTAAATTAGAGCTGGAACCAGTGGTGTTTATTTTTAAAATACACATGTTTGAGCCTTGCTCTCTTCAGTTGCCTGTCGTGGTTAAGCAAATTGTTGCACTCTTCGGCCACATATTCCACACCAAGTTGTGTTTGCCAGTATTGCCTTGTTTCCCACTAAGCAGAGGCAATGTAATTTGCCAAGATTAGGGTATGTGTTCGACTGGGCTCTCTGTTGTCCCCCCCAAACGTTTTGGCTTCACCCCTCCTATTTTTCTGAATTAGGTTTTGTTGGCCTTAGGACTCTGTGCAATTTACGCGTGCCTCCTTTAAACATGGTAAAATTGGCTTACACCACAGTGGCCACAGTGGCCAATTTAATTTACTTTACTTTACTTAATTTACTTGTAAGTCCCTAGTAAAGTGGTTCGACATGTACCCAGGGCCTGTAAATTAAATGCCCATAGTGGGCCTGCATACTTATTGTGCCTCACAGGTACGTGGCCTTATACCTCAGATCTGCCACTGCAGACTGTTGTCATTTTTAAACTGCCCATTCAACTTGGCAGAATGACCTCTTTGCCAACTCCCTTTTTTATACAGATAAGTTACCGCTAAGGTAGGCCCTCAACAGCCCATAGGGCAGGGTGCATTGTAATTAAAAAGAATGTAAATTTCATATGTCTCGGTAGTGAATAACTTCCAAATTCGTCTATCTCTCTCATAGGATAACATTGGGTTACCTTTTACTGACTTGATAAGGAGGTGGACCTGTCACCTACCACACTTGCACTTCCAAGACACTGACTCGGCTCACATACAAAGGACTTCACACTAGCCTATTTTGCCCCCAGACAGGCTGGGGCCTAGGCAGTGTGGCAGGAAATGCCAGACACCTCTATAGGGGGAAACTCCAGAAAAGTCTCGGAATTCAAAGAAGGCACCAGGTATAAATATTGGACCCTCAGACCAAACTCTTCAGATCACTTATGGACCGGCTAACTCTGCCAGGAAAAGGACTGCAAAGCTGAGAAGCTGGCCCTACTGCCAAAGCCCTGCTTTACTGACCAGACCAAAAACTGCTTAACTGCCCAAGGCCTGCTGTTGCTGTAAGCTGCCCTGCTGAGACCAGCTTGCCTGTGTGGAACATGGACTCCAGGAAATCTCCAAGGTTCAGTCAGCTGGCTCCCTGTTGAAGCCAGAGGGACATAACAGGCTTCTTTGATGTTGACGCAACTCTACACATCTCGATGCAGTGCAGCACAGCTCGACACCGGCCCAGTGTGATACAACTCATTCCCTTCACTGATGCATCATAGCACAAGTCCTTGCAAGCCCCGGTGGCTCCTTCTACGCCGACCGACACCGGCCGAGCGGGATGTGTTGGAGGGAGGACCACCGGGGAGTCGGGGGGACCACTCCGGGGCACCTTCCTACCGCAAAGTTATAGCCGAGCGCCGCTGAGAAGCATCCTAGGAGAGGTCCTTCTCCTGTGATCGTACTAGGCCCAGTAACACCACCACACAGGACTCCGTATCAATTGCTTATCTCGGTACTTTATCAATGGTAGCACATTCACTATATTTACAGTGGGATCGAGTGATCCAGAAAGAGTCTCAATGTCTTTGTAGGGACAGGGTAGCGGGACAGTCTTAGTACCAGCCTGGTACGGAGAGGCTCTGCGCCAGACCTTACGTGCTGGTCTCAAAGCAGCTTGGACGTGGAGAGCCGAGACGGTGTCTGCAGGGCTCGGGTGGTAGTTCCGCTTGGGTCGAGCCGTGACACAGTCAGCAGGGCTCCGGTGGTAGGTCCGCTTCGGTCGAGCCGCGACGAGGTCAGCTGGGCTCTGATGGTAAGTTCAACAAGGTCGGGCCGCGACAGCGTCAGCAGGGCCCCAAAGATTCGTGAAGGTCTTTAAGCACGGTGGAGCCGCGAAGTAGTCAGCAGGGCTCAGAGCGTGGTTCCAGGATGAGTCTTTCTCCGTAGGGTCAGCCGCGATCCGATCAGTAGGGCTCTTGACTCCGGGATACAACTGCTGTCTTGTTGCCGGGTCGCTCCAGATATAGGTCTGGAGCCCTTTGATGTCCGGACCCTTGCGCCCGGGGGGCGGAGAGGCCGGGTTGGGAGCGGCCAGACGCCCAGCAGGAGAGGCGCCAGGCCCCAGAGAGCTGTGGGGCGATCGCACCTAGGTGTGGAAGGACGGTTGGGGGTCCCATCGATACTGCCCTCCGCCGGGAGTGGGGAAGTGTTCACGTGGTATCCCCCTGGCCAGTTGTTGGCGCCTTGATGTCGGGGCTTGCTGGGGCCGAGGCCGGGTTGAGCGGGGTCACGTAGGCTGGTGCGCAGAGTCACGTACAATTCAAAATGGAGGAGCCCCGAGGTGCAGGGGACCTCGTGCGGCTTGGCGAGGGGGAACAGGACCACGCCACGAGGCCGGCTCCAACAGGACGCATCTCGTCCCCTATGCCGATGCATCACAGCACAAGTCTTTGCAGCCCCAGTGGCTCCCTCAACTAAGAAGCAGGACCCCACATGTCATGCTCCCTTCAACGGCTCATCGTTAAGCCAGAAGGTACTTTGTAGGGGATTGAACTCAATCCTGTATCCAGCCGGTGCTCCAACGCTGTGGGCCTGTACTTGTGACTTGAACCTGGTCTATCACAGCCAGATAAACGTGGTTGGCACTTTTTGCTTCTCAACGCTTGATTGCCGTGAAACCTTTGAAATTACATATGTCTAGTCCTATTAATTAGATGGTTTCGTTTTGGTAGCAAATAATTTATTTAAATTAACTCTGCTGTGGGATTTTTCTGGCATTGTCTTTCCACTTTATTGCTGTGTTTGTGCTCCACAAATACTTTACACAGTGCCTCCAAGTTAAGCGGTAGTGCTTTTGCACCAATCTACCTGAGGGTTAAGCACGGGGTTAATTTTGTGACTTTAGTGGTTCACCCTGACAGAGATTACGCCTGGGCCTCTGGTGCTGTGGGGTGGGGCGGCCGCTCTGGGCCTCCGGTGCTGGGGGTGGGGGGCGTGGTGCGCCACGCTGTGGGGCCTTCCCAGCGGCCTGGCCGAGCTCTATCCTGGGCGTGGCACACCGGGAACCAGCATTGAGACATCATTGCCCCGGCTGCAAAGCAGCAGCGCCTTGCGTACCCGGCGCCTGGAGGCATAGTGCGCCGTTCTTGGCTGGATTTGACGTGGCAGACATGGGGCCCACGCTCTGACCCCTGCTTTGTCCCCAGAGCCACATGTAACGTCCTCTTGGTGCCCCCGACGGGCCACAACTTTAGATCCGGGCACTCCTGGCCACACCGCATGCACCTGCTGACACAGGGCCACGCTACTGGGGCTGAGGAATACCTTGGAAGCGCCCAGCTGGAGGACGGGGTGAGTGCCCACAAGGTGCCCTGCAGGCAAGGGGGACCCGCAGTGTGCTTGACCCCTGTGCAGCCTAAGAAGGTCGCCCAGCAGAGTAGGGGTCATTGGGGGTGAGTGGCAAGCTGGTGGTTCGGCGAGAAGGTCCCGATAGAGGGGCCTACTTGGCTTTCTGCTGCGGGTTGCAGATGCGGCTGGGCTAGGCCCAGTGCGGCTTGTGGCCTGGCAGTAGGGGGTTTCCGTGACGACTGGCTCGCGGCGCTCTCCCTGGTGTCCCCAGAGTGGTTAATTGGCAATATCGTGACCCCAGAAGCCAAGCCAATCCTGAACATTGTTCCCCCGATGTAACTGAAGTGATTGATCGGCGGTGCCATGATGGGGAAGGATAAGCCGGGCGCTGCGGGTCCGAAACAAAGCACCTTAGACCAATACCCTACGATGGCGAGTGGTGGTTCCACGCCTGGCCCCTTACCAGATAATGCAGCTCTGTTAGGGGCCATCACAGAAGCGAGAGACACGCTGGAGGCTTAGGTTGGTGCAGTGGGTACTGGTCTCCTTCCTACGTCAAGACCTGAAGAAAGCTGTGGACCGTATCACAGAAGCCGAGACATGGGTATCCTCTGTAGAAGATAATGTGACGTCCCTCCAGCAGCGCGTCAATAAATTGACGGCCACTTCTCAAGAGCTAGCCTCCCTGGTTGAAGATGCAGAAACCCGCGCTAGGTGCAATAACCTACGCTTTGTTGGGTTCTCGGAGGGATGCATGGGTAACTCTATGAATCGCTTCCTTACCTTGTGGCTCAGATTTGTTGCCTGCGGAAATGCTCTCCACGTGCTTCGTGATCGAGAGGGCCCTAGGGAAAATCCATGGCCGGTATTTGTCAAACTACACGGATAGGGATGCAGTGTTGCAGTTCGCTCGGTCACACAGAGATAAACTAATTTTTTACTCCAGGCCCATAATGATCTTTCCGGATTACACCCATTTAGTGCAGCAGCAAAGGCAGTCCTTCACGGCAGCAAAAAAAAGGCTATGAGACCTTAATATCTCATATATGCTGCTTTATCCTGCCAGGCTCTGTGTTGTGTATAACTCTAAGACTCACTTCTTTGACTCGCCTGAAGCCGTCTTTGCCTGGTCTGACGAACGGGCACATCTGAAACCTCATTCTTCGCCGCCATTAGAGTTCGACTCCTCCAGGGGCTCGCAAAAGAATAGACAGCGTGGGATGAGATCAAAAACATGTCATTGTTCTAGTTCGACCCGATGAAGCTCCAGCCCTGAGCCTGCGTCTTGATTAACCTACAGTCTGCGTGGCTTCCACTTGATCGTGTTTGACTTATGGCAGTTCAGAACTACCCCCTTTACCTTGCACCGAGTAGAGGTGGACACAGCACACTGTGACTGACCTGACCCGGTCACTTTTACCCCATTGTTAATGTTATATGGGAATGTTGAGATCCATTGGAAAGGGAGCCAATAGGAGCAGTCGCTGACTGAGCTCCCTCCTGCTTTCCTGCCCTTGCAAGAACTTTGTTTTATTATCAGGAGAACTACGAGAACCAGGAGAGAATGTCGGGGGTTGAGCTGAGCGGTCCGGTCCGGACCAGCTTCTCAAATTCTGTGCACCGAATACGGAGTAGCGGATGAATGGATCGCATCGTGAGGATACGAGATGGATGGAGGCAATGTTTAAATCTTTAATGAAGAATCAGCTGTGACAGACTATGCGAGGCACTGGTCCGTGTCGAAAACTGAGAGCTCGCTTTATTTTCCGGACTGAATCTCCGATAAAAATTGATTATCTCTGGGATTATCTTTGGGACTGTTGCTCCCTGTTTATGTGGTAGTGTTTTGGCTGCCCACTTACTTGCTGCCCACTTACTCTTTTTGGGTCACTGGGCTAGCATCGACATCGATATCGACATTGTTTCTTTTCGCCCTCTGCTCTCTGCTCTCTCCGCACTGTATGCCTGCTGTTTCCTGCTGCCTGACCTCCCGCTTAGTGATGGCCAATACCGACATCGGCACCAGCTTGATCGAGGATTTGGTCGAAGGTGGAAGGTGAGGAGCGGGTAGGGCGATGATAGTGTTTTTGGGAGAGAGAGAGCGATAGAGGTGCTGTAACAGCTACGGTTCCACCGGCTTCGCTCTCAGTTTTAGTTTCAGCTTGTTGTCGAGGTATTGGCAGCGAGTGGACGGAGATTGGTCCTGGAGTGTGGCGTCGGGGGTGTTTTTTTAGCACCCGAGGCAGAAGGTGTATGGTTTCGAGAACTGACCAGAGTGAATAACGTGCTGCTGATGAAGGAATTTGCTTAGTTATCTCTTCAGAGGCATATAGGACATCAGGGGGGAACCGTTCACCTGCGCTAGCCAGGAGGGGTTCTGATCTCTTCCTCGTTCCTGGTCTCATTTGCCAATCACCCGCCTGGGGTTGTTAGTGGCTAATTGTATCCTGAAAATTAAAAAAAAAAAAAGGAAGGAGGACCTACCTCTTAAAGTGCCATATTCACAATACTGTAATACTGTATGATGCGAGAGGAACCTCGGTGGAAAATATCCGAATACCATTATAGGTATTTAAGCGCTGCTTTACGAAAGAGGGTCCGTCGAGAAACCAAATTTGACTCAGTATGTATTAAAAGGAATAAAAGGAATATAGGTGTGGCAGTAACAGTGATAGTGACTCAGGCATGCGTCAAGGGTCTACAAAGTGACAGAGTACTGGAACAAAGAAAGCGAAACAAACGAAATAACCAGATTTTTGAAGGTAAAACAATTAGAATAGATCCTCTGAGTCTTCGGAGTCCTCTGAGTCATCTTAACTGCCAAGTAAAGGTACACGATCGGCATATAATATTGGATATCTGGCCTATATTAAATGCATTAAAGCTGGTAAATGTAAAACAGGAATCAGCTCTTCCACAATCAGCCCAGATAAAACAAACTGAGCAGCGCGACGAAACCGAGAATATCGAACAAACTACAAGGCAAATAGAGATAGAGAAAATGGACGAAATGGATATAGAAAGGATTGAGAATGCTCAGGAGAATTTCCAGGAGGAGATAGGTGAACTTGTTGATCAAAAGTCAGTCACGGAACAGTTCATGCCTCGATCAAACATTCCGAGACAATGGAATGAAGAACTTGTGCCTAATGAGTCTAATGAGAAAGTACAAGAGATACAAGAAGCGGAGAATGGTCATACCCCGAAACCAATACTTCAAAAACGAGAAACTAGAGGTACTAAAGCCAAGGACGTAAAAAATAAGGAGCAAGATCATGACGGAGGGAAAGACAAATTAAAAGAGAAGGAGAAGGAGAAGGAGAGAGGTTACAGAAAGGGCCCAGAAAAAGATAAAGATAAAGACAAGGACAAAGTAAAAATTATGACTCTTAGGGAATAACAGGGGGAGCACGAAAAGCTTAAAAAGGACAAGTAGAGTGATAGACAGATAGCTAAAGGTGATGTCACAGAACTGGATAACAAGAAACAAAAAGTTAAATCGGAATGTAACAAGATGGAGAAAGATTTTGAAGAGACCGAAGAGATGGAACTAATGTTAAAAAAAGCAAAACGGTTACAAACCATTAAAGACTTGAAAGCAAATGCAAAGGCGACTGCGACAAGTAAGCCAATAGGCAAGTCAACTGCATCGCATCCTAGCATATTAAATATCTTTAGCCCATTGTCCAAAATGGAGATAAATAAAGGAATAAATCATGACGTAATAGTCCAGGAGCCAATAAAACTGGACGGGGTAAATGAAGGACTCAACCCGGCGATCAATGGACATTCAACCTTGAATCTTCCACCTGATAAATTACCTTTATTACAAATTGATTTACATTCAGATGAATCTGATGCAGACATATATGAGACTGGAATCTCTACTTCTAGTGATGCAAGCAGTGTTAGTCAAGATCAAGATCAAGATCTATCAACTCAGGAAATATCAGCTTGCTCTGCTATAAGGAAAGAGAGTGATCCGGGGCAAGGAAATACGCCCAGGAACAAATTGGAGAAAAGAAAAATAAGGAATAAAAGACTAAATATATTTACTAAAGGCGATACCACCGATCAAGGAAGTAATCCAGAGACTTTTAATCCTCGTAAAAACTTAAAATCTAAAAAACTAAAGGAAATAGCAGGACTTCGAGAAAGTAGAGAGGAATCTACAGTGAACATGTCTGAAGATGACGAGGCGGGAGAAGTAGACGAACCATCCTTGAAAGAAATATTGACTTCAATAAAGAAATTGCATACAGATATCAAAATGGACACTCAAAAACACCATGTAGCTATTCAAAAACTACAAGGGGCAGTTAATAAGGTGGGCAACACCTGTCTGGCAATCTCTGAAAGGATGGTGTCAGTTGAATTACGAACTGACCATCTAGAAAAGGATGTTACTTACCTGCAAAAACAGGAAAAACATCAAGACAGTATCATACAGGACTTGACGATAAAGGTCGAGGAACAGGAAAATAGAGCAAGGCGAAATAATCTTCATTTCTTGGGGCTTCCAGAAGGTGTTGAAGACACAGATCCAAGGGGGTATATAATAAGGCTCTTAAAATCCTCTATTCCCGAACTGCAAACCTGGGAGTTAGAGAAAGAAGTTCAAAGAGCCCATCGTTTTCCCCTTACTCAGCAAAAGAAAACACAGAACCAATCAAAATATCCAAGGGCAATGTTGATATTTTTGGGAAACTTCTTACTTCCGAACTCTATATATGATCTAGCTCGTCCAACAAATAAGAGGGAATATAATGGTAGCACTTATTTTGTCAGACCAGACTTCGCTCACGCAACTGTTGAAAGGAGATGGAGACTGAGGCAGCTATTCACTCCATTTGAACAGATTGGAGCTAAAGTATATTTACAAAACCCTGCTCGATTGAAAATAATATTTAGGGGGGTAACTCATAGCTTTACCAGTGAAATACAAGCAGAAAATTATCTCAAAGAAATTTCAGAGACTGCAAAAAACAGCACTGGAAAATGAACATGAATCAATTTCTTATAATATGCTTCGCATAATAAGCTTTTTTTATAAAGAATATTTTCTTTGCGAAAAAATAACGGGACATTAACATTAATTACTACTCACGTAGGAAGTAATGCACGAAAATATGTTCAGTATGAGTAAAACCTGGCTTTCAAAGTTCTAAATTTAATTTGTATGCAGGGTGGGGGGGGGATCCACTGAGGCATACTGATATACGGGCGCCCACACCTGGATCCGGCTGGACCCAGGATGCCTCAATGAGAGGTAAGGGGAGGGTGGGGGGATTGTTGGGGGAGTAAAGGGGAGAAAAAACCATAATCAGAAAAGGAAAGACAATCAGAAATGGGTGAAAAAAAAGAAAAATGATACGCATAGTCACAATTAATGTGTGTGGTTTAAACGATGCAAGAAAAAGAAGGGAAGTGAAAGAATATTTTAAAACTTTGCAAGCTGACCTAATTTGTGTTCATGAGACACATATAGAAATCTCGCAGAAATTTCTACTGGAACAACTGGGGTATAAAGTATTGACTTGTACGACTCAGGGTACTAGAACACGAGGGGTTGCAATACTGGGACGGGGGAACGGAATTATATTAAACAAACAACAAGTAGATAGACATGGCCGCTGGATTTTGGCGGAGTGTCAAATTCAAAATTTTAATTTCACGTTATGTTCTATTTATGCACCAACAGTTGATGATCCGGAAACCCTTAACCATATAAATTCTAAATTACCTAACTGGCCTCTCCCCATTATACTTTGTGGTGATTTAAATGTAAATGGTATCAATGGGCTGTGGAAAGACGATCCTGCAAGGTTTTTCGGTAAAAAAAAGAAAACCTACAGAGCATTGATACAGCTTATGCAGGACAATGGGTTGATTGATATTTGGGAACATATAAACGGAGGAGGAGGTAGTACATACTATTCTGCCCCCCCTAAAACTCTAGCTCGGCTAGATTATTTTTTGATTTCTCCCTCGATAATACCGATGGTGAAAGTTAAAAAAATGCCTAGATTGATGTCAGATCATAATCCGCTTTCTATGGAGATCTCCATACCCTATTTACAGAAAAGTATGAATAGTTGGACTTTTGAGAGAGCTTTGCTTCAGGATATAGAATATGTTACACATATGGAAATTTGGTTGGGAGAATTCTTGGAAAAAAATAGGGATACAGCATCACCTCAAATAGTATGGGATGCTTTGAAGCCAGGTATTAGGGGGGAAACTTTAAGCTATTCTCTTAGACGGAGCAAACAGGAAAAAGAAGGTACGGAGAAAAAGATAAATCTAGTAGCAAAGCTAGAGGAAGATTTGGTAAGAAGTATAAGACAAAAGGGGGATGTGACAAGAATAACGCAAAAATTAGCTCTGGCTAAAGCAGCAGTGGGCGAAGTATATGCCGCAAAGGCAGCTGGTAAATATCTAGCTAGAAGGGAAGAGCAACATGAATATAGCGAACAGGTTGGTCGAATTCTGGCAACTAGAACCCGGCAGGCAGCTATTCACGGGCAGATAACAGAAAGGACCACCGAGGTAGGAGGATTAGCAAAAACACAAAAGGAAATCTACTCTGTATTTCGGAATTTTTATAAGAAATTATATAGCAAGGATAATGAGGAACCAGATGCAGTTGAAATTGAGGGATATTTAGAGTCTGCCTCCCTAGATAAGTTTACAGAGGAGGACACGAATTACCTGGAGATTAATTTTACTCCAGAAGAAGTACAAAAAGCTTTTCAAAATCTTCCGTCAGGGAAAGCAGTGGGACCTGATTTAATACCAATAGAATTTTATAAGAAATTCTTCTTAATCTTAGAAGTAGATATCAACAGACTTATGGGTTTAATACAAAATGGTGCTGCCCCTCCAGGGTCTTGGGGAGAAGCTTCAATGGTGGTGTTTTTAAAAAAGAACAAAAGCTCTAAGGATCCAGGGTCATATAGACCAATTAGCTTAATGAATAGCGATACTAAGGCTTATTCCAAAATCTTGGCAAACAGGTTGAGCATGATAATTGGGAAGATAGTATCACCTTGGCAGCATGGGTTCATACCAGGGAGGGGGACTGCAGATCATATTAGAAGGGTATTGGCGCTGTTGGATGGTACGACCGCCTCACGAGACCCTATGTCTTTAATATTGTTGGATGCTGAAAAAGCTTTCGATAGGGTCTCGTGGGGTTTCTTGTGGGCAACAATGAATAAATATAACTTTGGGAAAATTTGTATAGGAGCATTAAAAGCCCTTTATAAAAATTCAAGCATCAGACTGAGAGTGGGGGGGGGGAACTGAGTGAGGCAATAATAATTGAGCGTGGGACTAGGCAAGGATGCCCCTGTTCCCCCCTACTCTTCGCTTGCTATATAGATTCATTCATTAGACATATAGAAAAAAATAAAAACATCAGCCCAATTGTCCTGAATGATTATGAGACTAAAATTTTGGGATATGCAGATGATCTAGCAATAACATCATCATCACCAATTACAGCAATAGGGGAAATTGAGAAGGAGGCTAAAAAGTACGGATTATTATCAGGATATAAATTAAATCAAGGGAAAACACATATAATAGTAAATCAATTTGCTGAAATTGATGATGATAGAGTTATGAAGTCTGCGGTCTATTTGGGGTTTATTATAACATCTGATTTATCTAAGGTTGTGGAGGAAAATTTAACCCCATTAATTAAAAAGTCTAAATTACATTTAGATAGGTTGGACAATTTACATCTAACAATAATAGGTCGCTGCAATGTTATTAAGATGCTGTTTTTGCCCAAGCTTATGTATCTATACCGTACAATTCCTTTATTATTTACTAATAATTGGTTCAAGGAAATAGAGGGGATGTGTAATCGCTTCATTTGGGCTAAGGGTAGAACTCGAAGAGCTATACAGATGTTGGCACTCCCTAAAGATCGGGGGGGACTGGCAGTTCCTGATTTTAAGGCATATTATTTTGCTTCAGTCCTTCAATATTGTAGAGGACTCTTAGGTGGGAATACAAAAGATATCTGGAGGGGTAGCACAGGTATTCCGGATATTTATGATCTGTTGGTTCTGAATTCCAACAAAGGACTTCTTACATATAAGAAGTTTAACTACTATAAAAGAACGAAGTTCAAGCTGTTGGGGGCTGTCATTTCAGTCTGGTCAATTATCCGGAAAAAAATTAAATTAGGGAGAATGAACTTTTATACCCCTTTATATATGAATGAACTTCTCCCAGATGTATTCCACGACGAAGTGATGAGGCGCTGGGATAATCTCGAGGTTGGTACGATCGGAGATATCATGGATCAGTCAGGATTAATAACATTTGAAAGGATGCCACAAATATATAATTTGGAACGTAGAGACTTTTTTAAATATTTACAGATAAGATCAGTTTTGCAGAGAAAACAAGCAGGTAACTAAGTACAATAGGATAGATCTGATGGAATTTGCTCGAGATAAGGACGGATGTTCAATCTCTCAACTTTACGGTGCATTATGTCAATATAACGAGGATGATAGAGAAAAGGTATTTGATAAATGGAGAACTAAATTAAACCTAGTCGGGAACGAGGGCGAAAAATCACTTAGGTTTGGAAACACTGTCTTAAAGGTCGCAAATTTACAGGCACAATATTATAAGACTTTGTATGAATTATATTATACTCCGCATAGAATAGCCCGTTGGGGGGGTACGAGTGGGATCTCCTGTCCAAGATGTCAGAGCTTGGAGGCAGACATGATACACATGTTTGCAGCCTGTCCTAATTTAGATCCCTTTAAACAAGCTATGGAAAATTTCTTTAAAAATGAATTGGGGATCTTTATCAATTTAACTAATGAGATCATGGTTCTTGAGGTGGTAAAGGAGGGGCAGAATGTACCCCATCAAGAATTTTGTTTATCGCAATGACTTTGAGTCGGCTTTGTATTGCAACGGTATGGAAAGATGTGAATCCTCCTTCGTTTCAACAAGGGCTTTCAAAATTATTAGCTATTTATACCCTAGAGAAAGCTTTATATGAGAAAAAAGGAATGAATGCAAAGCAGCTTGGGAAACGGATATGGGCCCCAGTTGAAAAATGGAAACTTAAACTAGAAGGCTAACTCTAGAGGGGGTAGGCACATGCCTATTCAGATAGGATTATAGATGGCGGTGTTGAAACTGTTTAACCATTACTTATACGTGTCCTTATATTTATTTATGTCTCCTTCTCTAGATTTGTCACCATTTTTTTTTTCTCTTCTCTCAGAAATTTTATATATGTTTTGCATCTCGTCGTATACTTTGAGAGATTAAGACCTAATGGAAGGGTTTTTTTCTTTTTTCTTTGTTTGTTGTATTAGATATATATGGTAAAGCAAATAAATGTATACATTCTGTTTTCCTGATGATGATTAATAAAAAAAATTAAAAAAAAAAAAAAAAAGGAAAGGGAGCCCTGGGATCTGCGGTTTGGGTCCTGAGATCTTTAAAGCGACAGATGCTCAGATTTCTTGTTAATATCGGGGGAGGGGGCATAGGTTTTCTGGGTTTAGAGTTTTGTGATTTCAGGTTTTTTTCCATGCACGCAGATGCATATCCCACTCACCATTAGGCAGGCTAGCTTATTAGTCCCAAACTCAACATATGGCCACCCAGCCGGCTGTCTCCCATGTGGGTGATCTAACAGTGGTAATGTTGAATGTCGGAGGGCTGCTTAACAAAATAAAATGAGGGGCTGTTCTGTGACAAGCCAAACGATATGGAGCAGACATTCTTTTCCTGCAGGAGACTCTTATTGGGTAATAAGGCTCCGTGCTTAGCCAGGTTTGGTTATCAGCAGGTGTATCATGCGGGATTCACGAGGGGTTCTCGAGGAACAGTCATCCTCATTCATCAACGTGTTCCATAGATCCATATTAAACACTGGGTGGATCCCAGGGGAAGATATGTCCTTTTGTCGGGCACACTATGGGGAAACACTTGATCTGGGCAGCATTTACACACCCACACCATTGGGTAACACGTATCACTCGTCACTGGGGTGAACTCCCAGAAGGCCTATCTCTCCTAGGAGGCGATTGGAATGATACTATGCCACCGCTCGATAGGAGACGGGGATCACATGTAGGTTCTTCCGCCGCAGCCTCTAAATTGCCGTTACTTGCTGAGGCATTGGGATGGGCAGAAATATGGAGAGAATACCATCCCACCAAGACAGGCTATATATACACGTCCACGGTTCATCATGGTTCCATGTCCCGTCTAGGTTACATTTTTACATCACAAAACTACATCCATAGGTTCTCTTAGGTCCCCCATCTTCCTATAGGGTTGTCTGACCATTCCCCGGTCACGGTGACACTTTCAGAAGCCCCCTTCAGGTGGCGAATGTCCCCATGGCATCTCCAAGACACTGACTATCAAGAGTGCCTAAGCACAGCGCTTCAAGAACATCTCACTCTGAACACTGACTAAGCTCTATCCAAAGAGACCCTCTGGGAAGCATGTAAAACTACAATTAGAGGGGTGGATATTAGTTACAGGGCAAATGACAAATGTAAGCGCTTCGCTCAGAGGGCAGAGCTGGAAACCCAGTGCATATCCCTGGAAGCGCGAGACACGTTGGATCCCAGTCCCACCCTTCACCGAAACCTATCCCTCACGCAAAAACAGCTGCACCAACACCTTATGGACGAGGCAAAGGATATCTGGCTGGCGTCTCAACACCGAATATACCAGGAGGGGGACAAATCAACTAAGATGCTACACAGACTCTGTCAAACAGGGAGTGCCCCAGCCACAATCCCAACCATCAGAGGTAGAGATGGTGTTTTACCTACGTCCCCTCCAGAAGTAGTTACAGAATTTGCACAGCATTTCTCCATGCCATACACCCGGCTGGAGCAGCTTTCGAAGGACCTCATTGCAGAATTCCTTCAGGATATTCCCTCCCAGAGATTGACAGATCAGATGCAAGACCACTTGGATTCTCACATTACCGTGGATGATTTAACGGCGGCACTAACTGCGATGCGACCCTGGTCCCAATGGGTTCCCCATAGAATTCCTTCACTCTCATATGTCCACGTTGGGCCCACATCTATTAGACACAATACATGAGGCCCTTGATAGGCAACTATTACCCCGGGACTGGCGCCAAGCTGAGATAGTCCTCTTTTTAAAGCCTGGTCACCCTCCAGAAGATCAATCCTCATACCGCCCTATCTCCCTAATTAATTTTGAATCCAAACTCCTGGAGAAAGTTCTAGCAGATCACCTGCGGACCTGCATTGAAGATATGATCCACCTGGATCAATATGGCTTTATGCAACACCGAACCACCCGCCATAACATCCGCTGGGTCCATAATGCCATGGCATTCGCCCCGGAGCAAGGACGCCCTGCAGCCATACTCCTCGCCGATATAGACAAGGCCTTTGACTCACTGAGCTAGGAGTATTTATTCCAGCTTCTGGAGGTGATTAACTTCGGCCCACGTTTTCTGGCATACGTACGCCTGCTTTATACGGAACCTTTGGCCTCAGTGTGTATTGCAGGTCCTCGTTCTCCCTTCTTTCCCATTAGCCGCAGCACATAACAGGGCTGCCCCCTGTCCCCGCTCCTATTGGCTGCCCCTTGTCCCTGCTCCTATTCGCCTTGGCGGTGGAACCCCTGGCGATATGGGTTCGCCGGGATCCGGTGCTCCGAGGTTTCAACTGGCCAAGATCACAACCAGATCGCATAGCATTATATGCAGACGATGTCTTATTTTTCATGACAGACCTATAGATCTGGGGCCCGTGTATTTTACAGATTCTTTGAGTCTTTGGCAAAACCACCGGTCTTCATACCAACCCTTCCAAATCAGTATTGTTTACAGTTTGTGGACAGCAGGGTAGAGGTACATGGGCATCCCAGCACAAACACGCCACAGACGGTTTCCAATATTTGGGTGTATATATGTCTCCCTTCCCCAAGACCTCCTGGATGTGCAATATTAACCCTCTACTTGTCCAACTTGTGATGAGACTTCCACATGATCAAAAAATCAAAGGTGGGAGGGAAGAGGAAAAAGGTAGGATCGTCCTCCTCTTGATACTGTTATCCAACATAGGGATTCTACCATGTATTATGTGAATATATATGCACATGTGTGTGCTGCTATTTTTATTTGAAGTGTTTAGTCATACGTGAAAAATGGTGCAAAAGGATCAGAGCTCCTTCTCTCAATTTGTGGGAAGGGCAATGTTTCAAAAAAATTGTAAAATACCCCTTGCACACTGAAACCTGATTCAGTGTCATGCTTCATCATTGGGGTCTTCCCACCCCTCTACAGGACAGGGCGTGCTATGACTTACGTAGATGCAGGAGCACTTTATTCAGTGATTAGTGAGTATGTGTAGTGCGTGGGATCGTGAAAAGAAAATGTGAGATGGTTAAAAATTCTCTGGCTAGTGGAACAAAAATACTTTATTGTCTTCCCTGGCTGAGAATAGTTAAAAGTGGGGAGGGATAGATGGTGTACTATAATGAGTCACCTCCTACAAGGTCGATATTTTTCAGAAGCCAACCCCTTGGCTTTCTTCCTCAGGACCAAAAAATACGAACCCTGTTACACCTCAATGGGTTATAGAATAAATGTACATATGCCTGATAGTCACAAACAAAGTCCTTTGTTTCCGGTTATGGGAGTAGAAAAATATACCACTTGTATATCTTGAGAACCTGAAAAGAAAAATATTTTGGATACATCATGGCTTTCATCATTTATCTTTATCTATCCACACCACCATCACGTGGAAAGTTTTAAGCTTTTTTTTGTGATATATTGCTCTTGTGCAACTCTGTTGAAGGTAATGGTACCATTTGGTAAATATCCTCTACTCCTAAATCATCTGAAAGAACACTCCTTGTGATTTCTAGTGCCCAGTATCACATTTATTCAACATTCTTTCATACATATGTATCTCCTAGCAAGATGCATCTTATGTTACAATACATTCATACATAAAGGAAGTATTGTGCCCCAAAAGGTTACAGATTAATGTTCACAGCAAACGAGCACTCGCATTCATACTCCCATGACGAGCCTAGGAAAAAATGGGAGATGTTTGGCAAAAATCTGTGCACTAGTCCTTTTAAACTGTGATCTCATGGTGTGTCTTTTAAAAAAATAAAATTAAAAAAAGATGGTATTCATGCTGTCAAAAGGACGTGCCATAATAATACATATGTATTATCGCTCCATGAGCTCACAAGAGCGGTGTAGGGCGCCTTCAAATAGACACTGTGGTTATTTTAAAAGAACAGAAGGAAAAACAAGGTTTTAACGCCAAGGTGGTTTTTAAACAAACAAGCGTTGTATCTTTGGCTTCTTTAAGGACATGCCATTGTCCTACTTACATGCTGAAAAAACGCGATCACCAAAGGAAGTCCCTTCTCGTGGCTCGTCGGAACCTAACTGAGGTTTGCCAGAGCCCAGTCTTTTAAAGTGCAAGGAAGCATGCTTGATAGGAAACAGGTGTGGCTGGAAACACTAGACCTTGGAATTTTAAAGATGGCCGCCGGTAAATGGACCTAAAACAGGGTTCATTTTGATCTACTTCCTGTTGGAACGATTAACACTGAATCGGTTGAAAAAACACTAAACCTTGGAATTTTTAAAGATGGACGCGGTAAATGGACCCAAAACAGGATTCATTTTCATCTGCTTCCTGTTGGAACAATTAACACTGAATCGGTTGAAAAAGAAAGTATATATTTGTTTGTTTTGAGGCTTATTTTGGAGGAGTTTCAAAAGGCAGCCAAATGGAGGTTGAATTCAAAGTCATCGCAGACGTGCATTCATGAATGTGGGTTTTTTGAAAAAACAAGGGGGGCCAAATTTATGAAAAATGGAAAACTTAATGGAAAAAAAGGTAAAGAATAAATACCAGCAGTAGAACGCTAGAGGCTGGAAAATGTTTCCTGTCAGAGGATAAGGATTGAAAAGCAAAAACCATGTATATTTAAAAATAGAGTGTGTGTACACTCAGGTTTCAAAAATTATAGTTTTTCTAAAAAAGAAAGAAAAAGGAAGAAACCCAGTTTCCAAGGGCATAAACCTCCTATATGTTCAGTATTAGTTATGGGGGTGATTGTAGTACTGTATACTCCTTATGAATCTGACAACTTTTTGGTTGATCATTAGTTGCCAGGGGATTCCTGTGTTAGATTTTGTATACATCAGAGCTGGTTCCAAGGAATCTCATCGTTCAGGCCTTTCTCACAAGTCCTCAAACGGAACACCTACCGTTGTTCTTTTTCGAACAAATACTTTTTGTTTTGGATTCGTTCGATTACTGTCCACGAGAGATCTTCCCACTTATGGCCTTTTTCCTAAAAATGGCTGGCATTTTGGTGGTACTCTTTTTGCATTTAATGTTACTTTTGTGTTCCCCTATCCTTACCTTGACAGGGCATGTGGTCCTTCCTACGTATTCCAAAAGACACAGGCACGTGATCATATAAACCACATTTTTTGAATTGCATGTTGTGAATCTTCTTTGGGCCCATTTGGTTCCATCATGGAACAAGATTTCTTTGCTTTTCTTAGTTAGTTTGCACACATTGCACATTCCACAG
This sequence comes from Triturus cristatus, assembly GCF_964204655.1. Lineage (NCBI taxonomy): Eukaryota > Metazoa > Chordata > Amphibia > Caudata > Salamandridae > Triturus > Triturus cristatus. The sequence goes on along the minus strand of NC_140591.1, from coordinate 1,422,261,935 downwards.
GGATGATGCCCAGAGATTGGGGGCATTAAAGTGGTTTGCATTGTCTGTTCTTCTCTTTCTTTTGGTCTGGTGTGTACCACCAAATCTCGGATACTCTTACCTCTTCTATGAAAGAAGATAGGTCTTGGTAGTTTGATGCTTCCACTGTTGAGGATTCGCCAGTGTTTGTTTACTATTTTTGTGATACCATTGGAGTTTGTGTTGAAAGTTGTTATACATACTGGGCAGTTCTCTTCCTCCTTATGGATTGTGGGTTCCAAAAGGCTGTCTCTGCAATTGTTGCGTGCCCTTTTGTATGCATTATCAATCACCTTTTTAGGATATTGGCGTTTTTCCAGTTTCTTTTTCAGATCGTTTGATTGTTTTTTTAAATCTTCGTTTTCCATGCAGTTCCTTCGTAGGCGTAGGAATGGCCCATAAGGGAGGTTATTGCGGAGATGTCGAGGGTGGAAGCTATTGTACAATAGTAGGCAGTTTTGGGAGGTTTCTTTGAAAAGAGTAGTAGCTGTTAGTTTCCCCTCTTTTGCATATATGTTTAGATCAAGGAAGACAAGTTTTTCATTTGAGATAGTGCTTGTAAATCTCAAAAATTGGTCTTGGCAGTTACACCATGTTAGGAAACGTCTGGCGGTGGTTTTATCTCCTTCCCAGATGATCAATAAATCATCTATATATCGTTTCCGAATAGTATATGGTTACGAAATGGATTTTTGGGATTGTGGATCTTCTGTTTTTCAAGTTGATGTACATAGAGACCAGCTTTGCTAGGAGCAAAAGTGATCCCCATGCTGGTCCAGTGTTTTTGCAACTAGAGAGTGTTCCGGTATTCCAAGAAATTTTCTCTGAGTGCCAATTGGCAGCACTCCATAATCATGTTTCTTGGTTTTGGTAGTCCCAATCGGTGTTGAACAGGACATCTATGATGTTGAGGGTCTCGTTGTGGGGAAGGCTCGTATATTATCTCTCCACATCACAACTTATCAATAATTCTCTTTCTGGGTCAAATGTTTGCCCTTCTAACAATTGCAGGACGTCTTTGGTGTCTTTCAGGTACGTGGAAGTTTGTTGTACAAGTGGTCTTAAGAAAGCGTCCGCAAATTTGGAGACTGGTTCCAAAATGGATCCAATTTCAGACACTATTGGGCATCCTGGTGGGGAGACCAGATTTTTGTGGATTTTTGGTATAGTGTACAGGTAAGGTGTTCTTGGCGAAGTCGTGGTTAGAACCCCCCCCCCCCCTTTTTTTTTTTTTTTTTAGGTATCCACCCATGTGATCGTGCCTCTTCCACCATACTTGCTATTTTCACTCGTATTTGCTCCGTGGGCCCTAGTTGAGGACCTCGTAGTTCCTTTCATCGTGGAGGAGGCGTAGGCACTCTTGGTCATACTTCTCGGCTGATTCTATTACAATCGCCCCTCCTTTATCGGCTGGTTTTATTACCAATTCCGGGTTGCTTGCTAGTTCTCCGAGTGCCTCATTTTCCTCTCTGGTGATATTGTGAAAGACCCTGTTGGTTGCTGGATCTATTTCTTCCAGATCTTTCATGACAGCTTTTTCGATGGTGATCAGTTCTACTGGTAGAATGGCTTCGGTGGAGTGAAAGTAGATTTTGGTCTCAAACCAGTGTCTCCATCCTACTGGTCATTTTGTTTGTCTTTGAAAAATATTTGTAACTTAAGTCTCCTCATGAATTCTTTCATCTCTTTGCATAATTGGAATTTATCCAATTTTGCAGTTGGTACAAAGCCTAGTTTTTTTTCTAGGACTCTGATTTGTGCCGGTGTTAGAATGTGGTTTGTAAGGTTGACTACCAGATTCATTTCTTGCTGGTTGAGGCCCCTGTCATGCTCCTTGTTGCCATCCGGATTTGTTCTTCGTTTTGTGGAGCCCAGTGAACATTGTACCCTCTCCGGTTCCTCCCTTGGCGTAGCTAGGAGTTACATATATGTATGAAAGAATGTTGAATAAATGTGATACTGGGCACTAGAAATCACAAGGAGTATTCTTTCAGATAATTTATGAGTAGAGGTTATTTGCCAAATGGTACCATTGCCTACAACAGAGTTGCACAAGAGAAATATATCACAAAAAAGCTTAAAACTTTCCACGTGATGGTGATGTGAATAGATAAAGCTAAATGATAAAAGCCATGATTTATCCAAAATATTTTTCTTTTCAGGTTCTCAAGATATACAAGTGGTATATTTTTCTACTCCCATAACAGGGAACAAAGGACATTGTTTGTGACTATCAGGCATATGTACATTTATTCTATCACCCATTGAGGTGTAACAGGGATCGTTTTTTTTGGTCCTGAGGAAGAAAGCCAAGGGGATGGCTTCTGAAACATGTCGACCTTGTAGGAGGTGACTCATTATAGTACACCATCTACACCTCCCCACTTTTACTATTCTCAGCCAGGGAAGACAAAGTATTTTCGTTCCACTAGCCAGAGAATTTGTAACCATCTCACATTTTCTTTTCACGATCCCGGGCACTACACATACTCACCAATCACTGAATAAAGTGCTCCTGCATCTACGCAAGTCGTAGCACGCCCCGTCCCGTAGAGGGGCGGGAATACCCCAATGATGAAGCATGACACTGAATCAGGTTTCAGTGTGTGAGGGGTATTTTACAATTTTTTGAAACATTGCCCTTCCCACAAATTGAGAGAAGGAGCTAGGATCCTTTAGCACCATTTTTCACATATGACTAAACACTTCAAATAAAAATAGCAGCACACACATGGGTGCATATATATTCACATAATACATGGTAGAATCCCTATGTTGGATAAGAGACTTCCATATGGTCTTCCCTACCTCTCTCACTGTATGGGCGTTCTGCAATTTTTAAAACTTCCCATATCATATACCGTGGTCATGGTTTGCGCAAATAAATGCTATACTTTCTTATGGGGCAGGGGAGAGGTTAGAGTAGCACTACAGACCTGTGTACAATCTACATATTGCGGCGGTATCGCCGCTGCCGACGTATACTCGTATTATGTGGCCTCTCACCTCCTGGTCATTAATGATTGGTGGTATAACACACCTACAGGCCCGGCGTTTGCCATAGAGCACACAGCAATGGAAGGGATTCCTCTCCTACAGCTGCTATATAGCACGCAGAAACTTGATTGCCTACTCTACACCAGCAGAACGACAATACGGCTGTGAGGATATACGGTCCGGCGAAGGGGTTGGCGTGGGCGTTTGACTTAGGCAACGTCCTTGTGGCAGGGTACCTACCTACGCCAGGTGACCACATTGAAGGGGTTCCGTCAGTGGAATCAGATCAGCATCTCCACACTAGGGGATATCATGCGTAGTACCACGTTAAAATCCTTTCGGCAACTACAAGAAGAGTATCATCTTCATAAAACCCAGTTCTATAAGTATCTCCAACTATGCCACGCTCTCACTCCAGTGCTTCAGCAATTAGATGACCTCTCTGAATTCCACACGCTAGAGGGCCGCCTCCTTATGGGCAACTTGGGCGCACACAAAATTAGGCAGATTTACCAAACACTGACCACACACTCCACCATGACTCTTCATCAGACTAGGAAGGCATGGCAAGATGATATCCCAGAATTGACCGATGACGATTGGGCAGAGGCTATAGCTAGTCCTAGGGGTGCTGCGGTGTCCTCTAGATACCGTCTCATTCCATTTAAATATATCCATCAGGTATATTACACACACCTTTGTGTCTGGAGGATGGGAGTCATTTCATCCCCTCAATGCCTACGTTGTGATAGGGAGGATTACAAGCATTTTTTGTCCTGCCTGAGCCTTTTTTTGAATTTGTGAATTTCTGTTAATTTGTGTCTTTGTTATATATTTTGCATTGGACACAGGATTGTGTCCCACTTTATTGTTGTGCTTTATGCGATTTGGTAATTTTTACATTTTCTGTCCGGCTGGACAGCTTTAATATAGCACTGATTTCAAGCCTATGTTCATTGTTGTCTGTGTGAACATCCCCTGTCAGGGACTATTTTGTAATTGTAACGACAAGATGAACAGAGAATTACTTGGGTTTGTGAATTGTTAGCTATCACACAGCTTTTTTAAACCACTTTGTAGCACAAGACACTGCCTCACTGCCATCTCAGAAGCAGCAACTGAAGTATAATGAAGTCTACTTGATTCCCCTCTCTTCAGTTGACTCTGGTGCCTCTAGGAAGAGGCTGTTTGGATTTGTTCTTGTAGTACGTGAGGCTCATCTAGTAGTTCCTTCCGATCATTAAGACAGTGAGGAACCTTGACTTAAAGGCATTTTTCCTAAGCCAGACAGCAGAACCTTCTAGGACGGTGTAATCTTTAATTTAGTGCATAGTGGCTTTGTTCTTCTACAATTTATATGTGCAAAAATAAGAAACACGTTACCCATTTTATGTTCATATATTTAAATAATGCAATAACAACATGTTTTGTATAATATCCCAGAATTGACCGATGACAATTGGGCAGAGGCTATAGCTAGTCCTAAGGGGTGCTGCGGTGTCCTCTAGATACCGTCTCATTCAATTTAAATATGTCCATCAGGTATATTATACACACCTTTGTCTCTGGAGGGTGGGAGTCATTTCATCCCCTCAATGCCTACGTTGTGATAGGGAGGATTACAAGCATTTTTTGTCCTGCCTGAGCCTTTTTTTGAATTTGTGAATTTCTGTTCATTTGTGTCTTTGTTATATATTTTGCGTTAGACGCAGGATCGTGTCCCACTTTATTGGTGTTTTTTATGCGATTTGATACATTATTGCATTTTCTGTCCAGCTGGACAGCTTTAATATAGCACTGATTTCAGGCCTATGTTCATTGTTGTCTGTGTGAACATCCCTGTCAGGGACTATTTTGTAATTGTAACGACAAGATGAACAGAGCATTACTTGGGTTTGTGAATTGTTAGCTACCACACAGCTTTTTTAAACCACTTTGTAGCACAAGACACTGCCTCGCTGCCATCTCGGCAGCAGCAACTGAAGTATAATGAAGTGTACTTGATTCCCCTCTTTTCAGTGGACTCTGGTGCCTCTAGGAAGAGGCTGGTTGGATTTGTTCTTGTAGTACGTGAGGCTCATCTAGTAGTTCCTTCGGATCATTAAGACAGTGAGGAACCTTGACGTAAAGGCATAGTGGCTTTGTTCTTCTTCATTTTATATGTGCAAAATAAGAAACACATGTTACCCATTTTATGTTCATAGATTTAAATAATGCAATAACAACATGTTTTGTATAATATTTTTATTTATTTAAATAAAGGACTGTCTTTTTTCTGATTACAAAATAAAATTGTCTTACAGTGAAAGTACGAGGTACATACACAGTCATGCCAGAACTAAAGGCTTTCTACAACCAGTCATACAAGAATCTATAACAAACATTCAACAAGAGCAACATAAGGCGACACAAGACATTTCAATTATAGATTTTAAATAGACGGTCCATTAGCCCAACTGTGAAACCAAAAGGAACCCTGTACTCATCCTTATCCCATGTCTTAGTGGTGGCAGTAAAGTATGGCCAACCTTTATCTTCTTTAAAAACTAGTAAATTGATTTGGGCACCGAGAATTGCATTAATGCGATTTCTAATTTAATTCTAAAACTACAACTATGATCTAAGTACTTAAAACCTTCTTTTAGAGTTAGATGACACACTGGCCTTATTTAAATACATTTGACTTATTTGAATACCATAGAAAAAGTGCTTAATATGTTTAAGCATGTTTACTTTATGAAATATGTACATATTGACAACACATCCATCGCAGCATTGTTGGTCCCAAAAAGTATGGCAGTTTATTTGATACAATATACAGGCTGGCCATTTACTGATGAAGAGGAATACTTAAACATTACATTTTACCTTTTTTATTTCAGTTTTGAGACATGAGAATACCTGCATATGGCTGTTTACCAAGTTTAAGTGAAAGTACTTCTCTTAAAAAGTATACATTTACTTTTTTTCTCCCTCCATGCCTCCATCCAACACCCTTTCTTACACCTGCTATTTTATCTCTAGGCACAATTGGGAAGAAAGTAAACAATTTGCTGGATTAGGTTTCAATTATTAGAAAACAGAGTGCTTGTAAGTGGATACCACTATATGTGAGAAAACAAATGAAGTATCAATGATTTTACTTTGCCATCATTAGCATTCTGAGCTGAAGTGTGTCTTCTACCCAATGATCTGGCGAGTTAATCATTCTCTTCCACAGTGAAGCTTCGTACGGGGTGGAATCCATCCAATCCACAGGGGTGCCATAGCTTTTCCCTAAAATGTAAAATATCAAGATATAACCATGATGTCACTCATTGAAGAAACACGACTTTTATTATGCAACACTGGAAACTCGATTTCAGATCCAAGTAGGATTTGTAGATCATATTTCAAAAGTCTTTTGAAATGATAGCTTCAGAGCACTTTCAATTAAGGGATCTGTAGACCACCATGGCACAGCAATATTACTGTGTACTATCTCAGCAACCCACTCTTGAAAAGTGACTGACTGACAGACACAGACATACCCCTCCCACCTTTTTTTGGCAAATAGGTGCTAAAAGGAAGCCACAACATTGGCTCCCACTGAAGCTCAGATCAACAGTAGCCTCCTACACAGGATGGCAGAACATCAGGGTCCCTAAAAGAGAAATGTTGAGCTTTGATCCTAGAGGAGGATGGCAGTGGGACTGGGTAGGAGATTTTAACTGTACAATTTGTAAGCACAGCTCTCAATGTGTGTGTGGACTGGAAGACACGGAGGGACAGCCCGAGCCCCATTCTATTCACTCAATCCAGGGAGAAGCCCTAAATTCTGTTTTAATAGGGAACAATTTAGGCCTTATAAATTGTTGGGCCAAGGATCTTTCACTGCAGTGTCCCACTTATGTTGGCTGTGGCAGGGCTAGTTCCATTGATTTTATTCCAATATCTAGAAATTTCTTCAAGCTTGTTCTTGACTTTGTGGTGGAACCTCACTGTCTGAGTGATCATAACCCCCTTATCGTCTCCCTCAATTTAAAGACCCAGGTGGGGAAGGGCGATGATCCCCGATCCTTTACCAACGGAACAAGGGAGTCGGGCTGAATTGGGGTAAGATCGATCCCCTCAAACTTGTGGGAAATCTTATCAAAGGCTACTCCCACTTAATTATGGGGTGTTTGAAATCAGATTCGCCCCCAGAGGGTGTTGTTTGGGAGTTTGGGTCACTATGCACTGAGGTAGCCATGAGGTTGACGAGGAGTCTTAAGCATGTGAACCCCAGGAGGCCCGGTGGTATAATTCAGATTGTTCTGGGGCCCATAAAGATTTAAAAAGGGTGCTTCATGCTATTCCCTGTAACAGAGATCTAGTTAAAGCAGAAAGGCACAAATCTAAAACAATAACCAAGGGTAGAAAATCAGAACTGAGAAGTCTAGCATGGGAAGATCTAGATAGAGCAGGAGCCCTAAGAGAGAAAACATTTTTGGGAAATTACAAATCGCCCATTATTTACTGAAGAAACGAGGCAGATGGATTCTCTGATCCTGGGAGTTGCTTGGGTAGCCCACTTTAATGGCATCTTTAACCCCCCAAATAAAAGGGTCGAGGAACACATAAGGGATGTGCCCGTAGATTTATTTGCAGCTACCCAACTCAGTCTATCTATCACAGTAACGGAGGTCGAAGAGGCGTTAGCCCAGGGATCCCATCTGAAAGCACCAGGTCCTGATGGGTTCCCCCTTGAACTTTTCAAAAATAATCCAAACTTGTGGACGCCCCTGTTGACGGATGTATTTAAGGCAGTAATTACTGGCCCAATGCCCGCATCCTGGAAGGAGGCAATAGCGGTCCCCATTTTTAAAAAAGGGAATAGAAGTGACCCGGCTTCTTACAGGCCAGTTTCGCTCATTGATGCCACAGCTAAGGTATTGGGTAGAGTTTCCACGCCCATTTGGTGACCTGGGCAACCACCACAGGAGTGATAACCAACACGCAATATGGTTTCAGGAGGGGGCTTGGCACGACTGAGCAACGTCTTAATTTGTCCTTAATGGATTTGTCCAGTGCCTTTGACACTTAACCGGGAGAAACTATGTGATATGCTGTAAAGTTTGGGTGTGGAACAAGCGCTGGTGTCGCTCATCTGTAGGCTACATTTTAATACTTCAGTCTCCATAAGATACGACACTCAAGGGGAAAAAACTGAGAAAATAGCTTCAGCAGAGGGTGTCTTTCAAGGGAGCATGCTAGCCCCTTTTCTGTTTTTAATATACACAAACGGTCTGGAGGCTTTTCTATTAAGTAGGAAACTTTATTTTTCCAAAATTGGCAGCAAATCTGTCCCCTTGCTAGCTTATGCTGACGACACGGTGCAAATGGCCACAACAGCTTATGGCCTTCAGAATTCCCTCGATATGTTTATTGATTTTATGTCGTCACTTGATCTTACAGTAAATTTTATAAATCATATATTATGGTATGTGGCCCAAAGAGTACAAAGACTAAGATTTTCGTAGCACTGGACAAGAGAATAGAAAAGGTTGAGATTTTTTATGAACCTGGGTAACATATTTAACAATAAGCTAAGTTGGGACCCACTTATGACAGCAAGAGCCCACTATACAACTAGGGCTGTGGATGGGCTATTTCGCTTTGCAAATTAGGCCATAAGCCTGTTAGGGAAATAATCACCCTTTATAAAGCCAAATGGCTTTCGATTGCAACATATGGCGCAGGGGTGTGGGGTCATCACAATAGCCGCCAGCTACAAGTAGTGGAAACTAAATTCACTAAAAGGCTTATGATGACGCCTAATAGTGCCCCTAACCGCACAGGTCATGAAGAGTTGGGACTACAGCATATAGAAGATGGCATATATTGTGCCCCTCTACTCCTATGGGCGAAAATGTGGCTATCTGACGAACTAACGTTCTCACAAGAAATATTAAAAGATAGTGAAAACTTGGCCAACTCTCTAAAAATACCATGGCTTCGTTTTGTGAAAGATAAATATTATGAAATAGGATTGGAGCATTTCTATGATAGTCCTGAAAGTATCCCACTGAACGCCAAAGTCGTTATCAAAGAGGCGTTACATTCAAGGGGAAACATGTATTATCCTCACCAAGATGAGATCGGGCCCAAGCACTTGTCCCCTGCTCCATTGTAATATTATTTAACATTCACAACTAATCTGCAGATTCAATTTTATTTCACTAGATTTCGGTTAGTTACCGTCCACTTTTTGCTGGCGTTTCCACGCCAGAGTGGTTGGGCAAATTACCTCTCACCTTGTCCATGTGATAATATTACAAGCCAAAGCACTTTGCACTTTATCTTATTCTGCACTTTATATAAAACGGCAAGGAGCACAGTTTGAATCCCACTGTTAAAGAAAAATTGTCCTTGTACATATGTTGATGGTTTTAAATTCTTGCACTCACTGGGTACCCCTGATATTTGTATTGTAGTAGCTAACTACATAATACTATCTTTGGCCATTAGAAAAAGCTATGAGTAACAACACCCTGAGCTATGTAACCAAAATCACCGTTTGCAAACAGTTGCATGTCCCTGGTATTTTATGAATTGCTTTTAACACATTGTTCTAACTGTTAATATGTTGTGATAATGCCTTTGTAAATCTTAATGGTGTTATGAATTGATACTAGGCTTTTTTTATTGAATTTTAGGGTAAAGTGCACATTTGAATGTTATGGATTTTAATCAATTTAGAAATTCTGAAAGTCTATTCAGCTGCAATAAAGGCCACTAGAAAAGCACCTTAACTTAGGACTTGACATGGCTCATAGTTTCCCTTCGTGATGTTTTTCAGTGTCTGCTTATTTATTGTGTGTTGGCATTTGAAGCCATCACGTGTGACCCAGCAAATGAATTTTAGTGAAGAACGTAATGTTTTTGTATGGTCATTTGGCCTAGGCTGAAAATCGATGCTGCTGTTGATGCACTGAATGCCCTTTTTGTACTCTTTCATGGCTGGTTAAGCCAAATAAAAATGTATTGATGGCTGTGGGACTATATAGGTGAGGAAGAGATTTCACATTGAACAAGGCTCTGTTCCACACTCTGACAAAACTGGAGTCCATGGCTAAAGAAAAGTCAATGCTGGGGAACAGGAACTGTGTCATACTGTTGACAAATGAAGGAGGCAAATGTGCTGGAATTCTGAACCGATTTTAGAATTCTGCAAATCACTGCCAGGCTTGCATAATAAAACACTTCTCCTAATGCGTCCAAATCTGAGTATTGCTTTGACAAAGAACACTTCTAAAAACTGCCTGATTGGAATCATTCCCGGTTGCCTGAAGGAGAACTGGAGTGTGAGACCTCTGCTTTTGTTCCTCAGATTAAGAACAGCTAACATCTTGCAGGTCCACAGGACAATGAGGGCTCCAGGTTTTCTTTATAAGAAGCCTGTCTGCTGTGGATCCACTTCTCAGAGACACACAGAGACAAAGACCCACAGGGCAGAGTAAGATGCATCTTCATGGAAGAAAACAGGCACATTCTGGGTAAACTGGAATTCTAGCAGTGACCATTACTATAAGTGGACAGCAGCAGTCCAAGGAGCAGTATCTGAATGTTCGGAAGCATCTGCACAATCAGCACACAAGTTATTAAACTTTTACTAGGAATCCTAAGAGCCTGAACATACAGAGTGCAGAGGCTACCTGGCAAAGACACTACATCAGAAGGCAATATATTTGGCTTTTCCTCCTCCGAGCCGTTCACCACAAGAATCGAGGCTTCAGCTGGACCTAGAGAATATGGTATCCAGCCTCACTGAGCCCTGACCTGGCTTGCCCTGGCATCCAGCCTTGCCTCTTGACTATATTCATTCTCCATAAGGAATATGCTACTTACCAGTATGCATCTGTTCTTGGCATGTAGAGCTGCAGAGTCACACACTGAGGATAAGATCGCCATCTGGTGTTGGGCTCGGATGATTGCAGGTTGTTGTTGTCTTCGGAGAAGTCTTTGGTCACGAGGTTGGTGACTCCTCCCCTGGACAACAGTGCGCATGGGCATCCACTCCATCGGCAGATTGTTTTTCGCCATGATGGGAAAAGATGGAGTATATAGAAAAGAAAGAAAGGATGTCCATGTGTAATGTCTAAGTAAGACGGGTGCTGGAACAGATACAGGTCCCGGGGAGGCGGGCGGGCGTGTGTGACTCTGCAGCTCTACATGCCAAGAACAGATGCATACTGGTAAGTAGCATATTCCGTTCGAGGCATATGAGCTGCAGATCACACACTGAGGATAGATTATACAGCAGTGCTCCCCTTAGCGGTGGTCGCCTGTATCCGTTGCAGCAGTTTGAAATAAAGTTTTTAGGACAGCCTGGCCCACGGAGGCCTGTTGTTTGGCCTGCACGTCAACACAATAGTGTTTAGTGAAGGTATGCGTGGTAGACCATGTGGCTGCCTTGCAAATGTCTTCTAAGGGAATATTGCCTAAGAAGGCCATAGAAGCCCCTATTTTACGCGTGGAGTGCGCCCTAGGGGGAACTGTGAGTGTACGTTTAGCCTTGAGGTAGCATATTTGGATGCATTTAACTATCCACCTGGCTATCCCTGATTTGGAGATTGGGTTGCCTTTGTGTGGTGGCGCGAAAGCAACAAAGAGTTGTTTTGTCTTTCGAAAAGGTTTTGTTCTGTCGATGTAATAAAGCAATGCTCTTTTAACATCTAAGGTATGTAGGGCCCTTTCAGCTACCGAGTCTGGATTTGGGAAAAAGACCGGTAGTTCTACTGATTGGTTAAGGTGGAAAGGGGAAATCACTTTTGGAAGAAATTTAGGGTTTGTCCTAAGAACCACTTTGTTACGGTGTAGTTGTAAGAAAGGTTCTTCAAGTGTAAGGGCTTGTATTTCACTTACTCTGCGCAGGGAAGTGATTGCGATAAGGAAGGCTACCTTCCATGTTAGGAATTGCAATTCACATTTGTGCATAGGTTCAAATGGGGGGCCCATGAGTCTTGTTAGAACCACATTGAGATTCCACACTGGGGCAGGTGGCAATCTTGGGGGAAGAATCCTTTTGAGACCTTCCATAAACGCTTTGATGGCTGGTACCTTAAAAAGGGACAGGTGTTGCCTATTTTGCAAGTAGGCTGCCAAGGCTGCTAGGTGTAATCGTATAGAGGAATACGCTAGATTGCATCTTTGCAAGTGTAGTAGATAGCAAATGATGTTTTGGATGGAAGCATCCAATGGATGTATGTTATTATTAGCGCAGTAGATGGCAAATCGTTTCCATTTAGCGGCATAACACGCTCTAGTAGTAGGGCGTCTGGCTTCTTTGATGATATTCATACAGTCTGGAGGGAGATTGAGGTAACCGAACTCTAAGACCTCAGGAGCCAGATCGCTAGGTTCAGTGTTTGAGGATCTGGGTGTCTGATTTCTCCATGGTTCTGGGTTAACAGATCCGGGGAGAGGCGTAGCTTTTGATGTGGAACTAAAGATAGTTCCAGAAGTGTGGTGAACCACGGTTGACGTGCCCAAGTGGGAGCCACTAGTATTAGTGTTAGTGACTGTTGTTTCAGTTTGCGTACCACAAATGGAACTAGTGGGAGAGGCGGAAAGGCGTACGCAAATCTGCCTGACCAGTTCATCCATAGGGCATTGCCCTTCGACTGTGGGTGTGGAAACCTGGCGGCGAAGGTTGGGCATTTTGTGTTTTCGGGAGTGGCGAACAGGTCTATGTCTGGTTGTCCCCACTTTTGGAAGAAGGGGAGTAGAACCTTGGGGTGTAGTTCCCATTCGTGGATCTGTTGTGTGTGGCGACTTAGGAGGTCGGCCACTTGGTTGTGGATCCCTGGGAGATGTTCTGCTAACAGGTAGATGTTTTGGGGAATTGCCCATCTCCAGATTTGCTGTGCCAGTTGGGACAGTTGGAGAGAGTGTGTCCCTCCCTGTTTCTGTATATAATACATTGTCGTCATGTTGTCTGTGCGTATGAGGACAGTTTTGTTCTTTAGGTGAATTTGAAAGGATTTTAGTGCTAGGAACACTGCTAAGAGTTCCAGGTGGTTGATGTGGAGCAGTTTTTGTTGACTGGTCCATCTGCCCTGAGTGGTATGGTGAAGGAGGTGGGCTCCCCACCCCGTGAGAGATGCGTCTGTAGTTAGCACAACTTGTGGAAGAGGCTCTAAGAACGGTCTCCCTTTGGACAGGTTGATGGTGTTCCACCATTTCAGTGATCGAAGTGAGCGACTGTCCACCAACACCAGATCGGTAAGTTGTCCGTGAGCTTGGTTCCACTGTTGTGCTAAGCACTCTTGTAAGGGACGCATTTGAAGTCGTGCGTGTGGGACTATGGAGATGCACGACGCCATCATGCCTAGGAGCTGCATGAACACTCTTGCTGGAAGAGATGGATGAGTTTGAAATTGAGAGATGAGATTCTGTATACTGGCTATCCTGGCTGTGCTGGGATAGGCAATGGCTTTGGATGTATCTATGGTTGCTCCTAGATACTGATGTAAGTGGGAAGGTTGTAGGAGGGATTTGGGGTAGTTGATAGTGAATCCCAAATCGTGGAGAGTTTGAATCGTGCGATGAGTGTGGAGAACGCATTTTTGGTATGTATTGGCTTTTATGAGCCAATCGTCCAGATAGGGGAAGACATGGATCTGTTGTCTTCTGAGATGCGCTGCCACGACTGCTAGGCACTTGGTGAACACTCTGGGTGCTGTTGTTACTCCGAATGGGAGAACTGTAAATTGATAGTGTTGCCCATCTACCACAAATCGTAGATATTTTCTGTGAGCGGGATGCATAGGGATGTGAAAGTATGCGTCCTTGAGGTCCAATGTGGCGAGGAAGTCTCCCTGTTGTAAAAGTGGGAGGACTTGTTGGAGAGTGGTCATGTGAAAATGATCCGAATGTATATACTGGTTTAGTAGTCTGAGATCCAGTATGGGCCTTAGTGTTTTGTCCTTTTTGGGAATGAGGAAGTATAGAGAATATACCCCTTTTCCCTGATGTTGAAGGGGGACTGGTTCTATCGCATGTTTTTGTAACAGGGATTGAACTTCTTGTTTGAGGAGAGAGAGATGATGCGAGGACATTGGACGTTGTTTGGGCGGTATGTTTGGGGGGGATTGTATGAGTTCGAGGCAGTAGCCAGACTGGATAATTTGTCTTACCCACCTGTCTGTGGTGATGGAAGTCCAGACAGGCAGGAATTGTTGGAGTCGCCCCCCGACCGGAGTGGAATGGTCTGGGGGGAGTGGTGGCAAGTCACTGTTTGGTGGCTGGTGAGGTGCGGGTGTTGTTGTTGTTGCCCCGTCCTCGACCTTTGTTATTGTTTCCCCTATAACCTCCCCGGAAGTAACCTCTGTTAGGGGATGTTTGTCCAGAATTTTTAAAGGTGGACGTGGTCTCAGTTGATGTGTTTTTGGAGCCTCCTCTATAAAAGGAGCGACGAAAGGAACCCCGGTTTTGATGAGACTGCAGTGCTCCCATAGACTTGGCAGTTTCATTATCCTTTTTCATTTTTTCTAATGCAGTATCCACTGCAGGGCCAAATAGCTGCTCTTGGTTGAAAGGTTGAGCTAAAATTGCGGTTTGAACCTCCGGTTTAAAACCGGAAATACGGAGCCAGGCATGTCGTCTGAGTAAGACGCCAGTATTGACCGCTCTAGAAGCAGTGTCTGCTGCATCTAAGGCGCATTTAATGGAGGCATTAGATATTAATTTGCCTTCTTGGATGAGGTCAGAGGCCTGGGACTTAAAAGGTTCAGGCAGATGTTGCATAAGGTCCTCAAGTTGGTCATAATGCGCTCTATCATACCTGGCTAACAGGGCCTGGGTATTCGCAATACGCCAATGGTTAGCCGCCTGCGCGGCGACCCGTTTGCCCGAGGCTTCTAAAAGCTTAGACTCCTTGTCTGGGGGAGGCGTTTCTCCAGTTGTCTGTGAGTTAGCGCGCTTCCTGGCATTTGATACGACTAGGGAGTCTAAAGGGAGCTGGGCCTTAATGTATGCAGGGTCTTGCGGGGCTGGTCGGTACTTTTTTTCGATGCGTGGGTTGAGAACCCTAGCTCGAACAGGGTCTTTAAAGACTTCAGTAGCATGCTTTATGACCCCTTTGATCATGGGCAGTATGTGAACAGTCTTTTGTGACTGCTCAAAGGTATCAAGGAGGAAGTCCTCTTCAATGGCGTCTGTGTGCATAGTAACGCCGTGGAATGTTGCTGCCCTATTTATAAGTTGGCCGTACCCTAGGTGGTCATCAGGAGGGGAGGGCTTGGAAGGGTAGGTAGTGGGGTCAGGCATGTCAGGTATAGGATAAGACCAGTCATCCATGGGTGCTGGGTCTGGGAACGTAAAAGGGTCGTTTGGGTCAACAGGATCATCAAATAAATCAGGGTCCGCCCCTCCCCCTAAGTCATCATTATCATCCTGTGGAGGAGGTGAATGATAGGGAGATGGTAAAGGTAAAGGTAAAGGTAAAGGTAAAGGAGAATCAGGAGGAGGAGGGGGGGACGGGTTAGGAGGTAAAACAGGAGAGGAAGGACGAAGTGGTGAAGTAGCACAGTCCTTTTTCCGTATGGGAGCTGGGGGAGGTGTAGTGTCCAGCTTCCGCTTTTTATATGGGATGGCAGTCACATGTCCCGTTTTAGGATTGATATAGATCCGCTTTTGAGTAGGATCTGGTCGAAAAAGATCATCTGGCTCCGAAGGTGGTGTCTGTGACGACCGCTTCGGGTCTTTATGAGCTTGTTTCGGCGGGGACGCAGTTTTCGGCTCCGATGATTTTTTCGGTGTCGACTGATTTTTCGGTGTCGACTGATTTTTCGGTGCCGACTGATTTTTCGGTGCCGACTGATTTTTCGGTGCCGACTGATTTTTCGGTGCCGACTGATTTTTCGGTGCCGACTGATGTTTCGGTGCCGACTGAGGTTTCGGTGCCGACTGAGGTTTCGGTGCCGACTGAGGTTTCGGTGCCGACGGACTTTCAGGCATCGATGTTGAAGAACGTTTCGGTGCCGGTGGAGACTTCGGTGCCGAGGAACGTTTCTGTGCCGAAGGAGATTTCGGTCTTGGAGCCTGTTTCGGTGCCGACAATGGGTGTTTGGGTGCCGAGGGTGTTAAAGGCACAATTAGGTGAGGTTTGCTCGAGCCCGAGCCACCCACAGGCTTAGTTGTCTTCGGAGCCGGGCCCGAGGGCGGGGCTTCTGAAGAGGATTTCCGGTCGCGACTGGGCCCAACTGGCGGAGTCTTGACCAATGCTTTTTTGGATGGGGCAGGGGCAGGGGGGGTGGTACTCACACGCTGCCCTGGAGTGATGAGGTCATCGGAATCGTCGGCTTCGGACACGATCTCGAGATCTTCGGTGTCGTCTTCGGGAACATCTTGAGCAAAGATGTCCTCCGGTTCTGGAGCTGGTTTGGCCATAATATGGCGTCGAGCTCTTCGGTCCCGGAGGGTCTTCTTCGAACGGAAAGCGGAACAAGCTGGACAGGTGGACTCGTTGTGTTCCGGCGACAGGCAGAGGTTGCAAACCTCGTGGTGGTCACTGTGGGGGAACTTCGCTCCACACTGGGGGCATTTTTTGAAGGGTGTCCTGTCCATCAGCCGCTTCCGGAACCGGTCCGAGTTGATGTCGACGTCGATGAAATGAAGATTAAAGAGTTAAATTGATTGCTGGAAGTTTTCTGCTGGAGCGGAAAAAAGTTCATCCGAACCCAATGGCGGAAAAAAACAATCTGCCGATGGAGTGGATGCCCATGCGCACTGTTGTCCAGGGGAGGAGTCACCAACCTCGTGACCAAAGACTTCTCCGAAGACAACAACAACCTGCAATCATCCGAGCCCAACACCAGATGGCGATCTTATCCTCAGTGTGTGATCTGCAGCTCATATGCCTCGAACAGATTTCTATGTCTGAAGCGGTCTGTCTATGCTAATACAGCCAGGGTTGTTGCACAATGAGTGCTACTCAAAGCTTCAACATGACTGCTAAGGCAACTCAAAACAGACCATGTGGAGCCCTTCATCGGTATTACAGCATGGCTGATTTTGACTTCCATAAAGGTGACCAGGCACTCACGTGATCCTTCACCAATACAGACCCCATAGGCCTTTCTTGGCCTCACTTCATGGCCAGTTGGCTGTGGAGGATCCCTAGGACCCGGTGTACGACACCCTATTATATAACAGTGACTTTTTTGGTTCTAGTGCTTTTCAATTCATTTTTTATTCCTTTCCCTACATCATGTTTTTGTAATGTTTTCGTCTTTTCATTTAATTCTTTTCAAATAGTTGGATGTGGGAATTTTAACATGTTTTCCTTATAACTGCAATGTTTAGTTGCTATATATTATGTACTTTTTCTCTACGTAAAGCTTTACTACTCGTTCCACCCTACCAATGATAAGACTCCTTCAGGTGTCTAGCTTTCAGAAATGTGTAGGTTTCCCTAGGTGCTGGCTGAGCTAGGGTCCAAAATCCATAGCTACCCAAATTGCTTTTCAGTGCAAATATTTGATGTGTCCATGTTGCACATTGGGAGTTTTCCTGTTGCAGGGCACTAGGGCCACCCACACAAGTAATTTATATTTAATTTAATTTTTAAGGCTTTGTATAGCGCGAACAAGACTCTTGCGGGTATCAGAGTGCTTTACAGGCGAATGTGAATAATCGAGACACGCATAACAAAAATATAGTGTAGAATAAAAACAATAATAGTAAACTAATACAAATTGAGAAATATATACAAGGATATACCAGTAGTTCAGGTGAAGTTGGCCATGAGAATAGATTTCACTTCTTTTTTGAAGAATGCCGTGGATGGGTTCCATCTCGTTTCTGGGGGCAAGGCATTCCAAATTCTGGGAGCCATTCCTCAGAAGGTCCGATTAAAAGTTTTCTTCTTAGCAAAACGTTGTGGTTTCAGTAGCAGATTATTTGAGCTCCTGATGGATCTGTTACCACAAGATAGTACCAATTTGTCAGCGAGGTAACTAGTTGTATTGTGAAGTAATGCCCTGTGCATCATACAGGCGATTTTCAAGTGGATTCTCGCCTCAAAAGGTAGCCAGTTGAGGGCACGAAGGTCAGGGGAAATGTGGCAGTTTCTTATGGAGCCTGTGATTAGTCTCGCAGCTGAATTGATTGAAGCTCTTATAGAGGCCGTCGATCTGGGAAGGCCGCAGAGGGCGACACTCCCATAGTCCACTCTAGGGATTACTAGCGCTTGAACTGCCTGCTTGAAGTCATTTGCGGGCAGGAAGGGTTTGAGTTTTCTCAAGGTGTTCAACTGAAAATGTGCTCCTTTTGTGGAGGCGCTGATGTGTTGCTGCATATTTAGTTTACTATCTAGAATTACTCCCAGCGATTTTGCTGACTCGATATTGAGAGGTTGAACATTGAGTGCTGTCAAGTGTTTCAACCAATCGAGGATGATGGTTGATTGGCTGGGGGGGCGATTAAAAGGAATTCGGTTTTGAGGGTGTTTAGTTTCAGATAAAAGTAAGGAACCATTTTTAATGGGAGGCAGGGAGACTTGGGGAAGAGGGGGCGGGGGATGTGGAGAGGCTGAATTTTGTGGCTCCCTGTAGATTTGAGAACTTTGTATCACACAAAATGTTTATTTTTAGCAAAAGTTATAGGTTTGCGAGTACTTCTGGGTACAAAAACCAGGTGTGAGCAACACTAGTCATGCCACAAGAAATGTGCAGGCTGTGTAGGTTTCCATGGGTGCCAGATTATCTTGGGCCCAAATTCAGCTGATACCAACATTAAGGAAAAGGGGCAATTTTTGTGTGGAAAAAATTAATATGTCCATGTTGTGTTTTGGGTCTTTTCATTTGGCAGACGCACGGCCCTTCATAAAAGCTAGGTACCATTGTTTTTGCGGGGGATGTGCGAAAATGCTGGATGGCAGCTAAGCTGAGGTCAAATATCCGCAGCTACCCACTTTGTTGAAAAGCATGGATTGTTTTGAGTAAAATAGGATTCCTCCAGGTCACGTCTTGGGATGTATTA
Source organism: Triturus cristatus (assembly GCF_964204655.1). Taxonomy (NCBI): domain Eukaryota; kingdom Metazoa; phylum Chordata; class Amphibia; order Caudata; family Salamandridae; genus Triturus; species Triturus cristatus. Next base: position 1,422,242,915 of record NC_140591.1, on the reverse strand, counting down.
TGTCGTAGGTGCTAGGCCCAGCCACACAAGTAGAGTACCATTTTTTACGGGCGACATGTGGAAATATTTAATAGAACATTTGTTATTACCAATTGAATTTCTCTGCATTTTTTCCTTCCAAATGCAAGCCAGTGAGTAAGAAAGAAGACACCCACAAAATCAGAGATGTGCAAATAACCATCGCTCCTCAACTCAGTATCTGGTGTGCATTTCAGAAATACATAGGTTTTCCTTCATATCAAGTTTTTACCATTTATATTTCACTATATGATTTTCTCTACACTCGGCACACAATGAAAACCTAATGGCAGGTGCAGCTCAGTTCACTCTGCGTACCTCAGGTTCTTCGAGAATCTTCAAAACCTATATTTCCACGCCACCAGAAGTGTCTAGTGATCGTAACGGTATATTGGTTTTGTAAATCGGCTATTGTGACAAGAAGTTACAGATGAAAACGTTGTCATAAATGGCTGTTAACTACTTAGAGAAAAATACAATATTTTGCAGAGCACTTGTTTCCCCACAAAAAACAATTTAGCTATATTTTGGCTGTTTTCTCGGTCCCCTCAATGGGGATCCACAAACCCTGGGTCCCCTTTGATGTTATGAAAAAAGGACACACATTTGAAATGGATAACTTATGTGGAAAAAACTTTATGGAGGCTTAAGAGTAAAGTACCCCAAATAGCAAGAAATGTATTCGACACTGGGGTGGAAAAGCCTCTGTAGTTAAGGTGTTAAACCTCTGCACCATTGAATCCGAGAACAATAATTGAAAATCTTTACAAATATGTGCAGCATTCCATCTATCATAATAATTGGGGAAGAATGGTGCCTTCATCCAGTGCTTAACATGTAAAAAAAAAAGAAAAAAAATAAGTGCCAGGGCCCTCGTCAGGAGTCCACTGCAGCTTGCACCACACATTACCCTTGGCATGCTGCCAATGACAGTACAAACACAACTAATAGCCATCACACTCCAAGTGTGACAATTTCGAGTATCCCAGGCCCCAAAGCTTGGGCAGCAGGTAATAGCCATTTTTAATGTATACTGGTGATCTGGTGGTCATCTCAAAATTAGCCAGACAATGCCACCTGTGACAAACGTCGGTGTTGACAATTAAGTGCCGGTGCCAAGCACCAGAAGCCACTGGCTCAAATTAAGCACTGCCTTCATCTATGATAAGGGCTAAATGACTTATCCTCACTGAAACTCTTTCCCATTTGCTGCTGGTTTCACTCTAAATAATATCCAAGAAGGGGCCCTATTGTTGTGGTTGATCCCTTTTGAGTCAATACCTTTTTCAGTTTCTCTCAACAAATTGATTGCACGGGTGGATACCCCAACAGCAAAGTTGTCTCTTGTATGTGATAATGTTCTTGATATTAAACTTCGTTTTGGTGTGTAAGTAATGGATGGTCTAGGAGAATTTAACAAGTTGGTATTAAGGTGTACATTAGTTTATGCATGAATTTGATATTGACTCTGCTCGTGGATTACTGAAGATTGAGAATTATTCAGTAATGTAAGCATGAAGCAGACACCAGAATTTTAATAGGCAACTCGATGATCTTTACTCCTTGCATAAATTAGACAAAGAGAATCAATGAGTAGGTATGTCTTATTATTGAGGTAACTTATGGCTGCGTGTGTTTCACTATTACGGTTGCAGTAATAAACACCAGCAGCTTTCTCACTGAACTTCGGCATTACAAGATTGAATGTCCATAAACTGTGATCCAAAGATGTTGCTATAATGAATACGCAATGAGTTACCTGATCCTAAGCCCAGTCGCAGTCCTCCTATAAAGTGGTTGGACAACCGGTTGTGATCCCAGACAGTGAGTTCCACACATGCTTCTCTGAGGTCTTCGGCTCTGAACCCATCATACACCATTGTGTGGTTAAACAACGGGTTGACAGTCTTCTCTACTGCTCGTGTTTTCTGGCGACTTTTTCTGCTCGTGTCTGGGAGAACAGCGCTTTTGAAGAAAAATCATAGTTACTTTTATATTACACACAATGTCAGAGCAAATTGTTCTTGCATTTAATTTTAATTTACATGTTTTCTAAAAATAACAGCATATACGAAAAACAACAATGTTACAGCAAAGTTCAAAAGCTAGAAAAATATATGGTGAGAATCCACAGCTACAGCAATCAACACAAACATGCGTACCCACCCGCATACACATATGCGCACGTATACACACCCACATGTACACAAAGACAAACACACACACACACGTACACACAGAGGCACCTGGGATGTGATGCCAGCCCCTACTGTTCAGTTGCACGCATTTGTTAATACTTCCTGGGTTCCCCATGAAATAACCCACAACATATAGCTATGGGTGTTTTGGATTGGTGGCCCCTAAAAATAACTAGGGAACAAATGCTATCTGTTCAATTGTAGGGAGAGGACAAAAGAGCTGCGTTAAAGTCGTTGCATTCCAATTGATGAGCAGACTCTATGCACTACTTAGAGTTTGATGGATATGGGACATCCACCAAAAATTGGTAGACGTCCTATCCGCCCTATTAAGTGTTTAAAGAAATCAATACACTCCATATGAAGCGGACAGGACATCGACTACTTTGAATATCTTCCATCTGCCAAACATTAAATCCACCACCTAGACAAGAACAGGTTCAAGTAATGCTGGAGCATATGCACGTAGATAGGATAGGCATCTATACAACATCAGTGTACAAAAGACCAGGAGCTCTGCTGGTGCTCCTAGACTAGAGCAACTCCAGCACATCTCACCAGCTTGCAATTATAGACCACCTAAACGTTTCAGTTCCACATGACGGATGACCCACTCAGAGAAAGCGCACTGCACAGAAGACACTGCAGAATATGCCCAGTTTCAAAAGGAACAGTGCAAATGAAAGGCGTAACATCGAAAAATAGGATCCATCCACATCTGAAAAACAACCAGCGATTCAGGAATACACGAACTGCAAACAATAGACAACTCAAAAATGTGCACAAGCACTATGAAAGGTCTCACTAATGCACAGCGCAGAAGAAAAAATTGTCAGACACCTCCAGAACAAACCTGACCCACAAATGCACTGAATATGCTGTTCCAGGCGCGTGCGGCATCTAAACAAACAGGCATTTGCAATGCAATAGGTCTTGCTTTTACAAGAGTTTGAGCTATTGACATTGCAAATGATAATGCCTTTCATTTTTGTTTCCGTTTTTAAAACATAAATAAAAGGCATTAACAATGCCAATAACAAACTCGCGTAAATGCAAGACCTATTGCATTGCAAATGCTTGTTTAATTATCTGTCCCAGCAGATTTCAGTGGATCAAGCACTTATCCCATGTTTTTAGAGAGACTCCACTGAACTAGTCATCATGAGTATTGATGCAGGAATAGGTCCGAGTCTTTTTATCATCTGCATTGTAGCCAAAGTTAGTCCTACTCTGTTAGACCTGTCAGCCCTTTGGGTGGTCCCTCCTCATCATTATTTATTTTGTCCCACTTTTGCCTCAAACCCTGTTTGATTTTTTCCTTTTTGGGAACCACCAGACTTTTTCGTGTTGCTACAGATTCAGGGCGCCATTTTAGCTACCCCTGAAACTTCTGTCTGAGGGCCTGGAGCACAAAATGGTGGCCACCTGTGACATCACCAGCATCCACTGGAACCTACTAGCACCTTCCAGAACACTCCAGAATTCTGTGACCGTTGGAGGCGGTTTAGAATGTTGGGAAGCTAAGACAGAGAGTTGGCAGTTGGAGCTGGCAGTTGGCACCTGACTGGTGAAGAGTGAGCAGCAGAAACTTGAAGGAGGAAGGAGTGAAGCAGCAGGGGTGGAAACTTGTGCCTGGAGTGGGGTCCATAAACCCACCCTTGATACTAGTCCCTACTGACGGATCCCAGCCTGGAGCCCTGTGTGGGAAGAAGCCAGAAAAACCATCCTAAGGACCTGGACAGCAGGAACCGGCCTTAGAACCAAAGAACAGCAAGATTCTGACCTGAAAACTGGTTTCCCTGGAGTCCGACGTCGAGTAGCCTGAGACCTGGAGCCCGAGGTGGAGAAGCGGCGCTGACTGAAGAAGCAGACGTCGTACCCGGAGCCGCCTGAGGTCGAGAGAGGGCGCCGACGGAGGTCGTGAGGAATACCAGAGGTCGAGGAGGAAGTCAACCGAGGTCGAGTGAGCGGCGTCATCGGAGGAGTGAAGTCCGCCCTCCGGAGTCGCCGGAACCTGAGGAGAATCGTGCCGGAGGTCGGGAGTGGAGGTCGCACTCCGGAGTCGCCGGGAACCTGAGGAGAGGAGCACCGGAGGTCGGGAGTGGAGATCGCCCTCCGGAGCCGCCGGAAGTCGACATCGAGGCAAGGCCGGCCGACGTCATCGAAGCCGAGGTCGCCATCGGACCGGAGCCGCCCGAAGTCGACATCGAGTCAAGACTGCCCGACGTCATCGAATCGGAGGTCGAGATCGAGCCGAGGCCGCCGACATCGAACCGGAACCGCCTACCGGCGTCGTCAAGAACTGACATTGCGCCGAGGCCGCCGACATCGAACCGGAACCGCCTCACGGCATCGACCCGACTCCAGCGGCGTCGGAGCATCAGAAAAAGGGCAGTAAGTGGAGTAGAGGGCGCCTAAGGCCCTGTGGAGACCTGAGAGACTACTCTGAGGGCTAGGGAGGTGCTGGAACCAACCTGACTGTGCCAGGGGTGAGCTGGGACTAACCTAGAGAGGTTGTGTGGAAAGAGAGAGCCAGGGCACTGGTATTCCCCCCTTGATCTACCTCAGTTTAGGCCTCAGCCTTGTCCAAACCAGGGAGTAGACCCCCCTCAAGCCTTCCACAACCCTACAAGCTGTGCCTGGGCCAAATCAGCCCTTAGGAATTTAAAAGTGATCTGATTCTATGAGTGTCACTGTCAGCTTTTAAGTATTTATTAGGGGCACTGTATTTATTGTATTTAACCTATTTATTGCTTCACTGTATTTATTGGTCCACAGTATCTATTGATGCACAATATTTATTGGTTGCAGTATTTATTGCCTCAGAATATTTAATTGCCTGTATGTATTTCACTTATATTTATGCCTTAATTATTTATGATCGCCCCTATTTATTGAATCATTAAGACAGTATTTATTTGACCTGCACTTTTTAAGAACAAGCCTTGTGTTCTGTGATTGCCTTATTTATTTATTTAATCAGCAACTAAGAGAAAAAGAAGATAAAGAGATATTTTCATAATTTTTACGGTGTAGAGTCGTTTTTGGAACGGATGCACGCATGGTTATTGTATGGGTATATTGTATGCTTAGCACGGTGCCTGTTTCCTGACCACTCGAGCCAAGCTACCACAGTGTGTTCGGGAAGTCCACCACCACCCTGCGGAGTGGGAGTGGGTTTTTCCAACATAATTGGTGTTCAGTGGTGGGATAGAGCTGTGCCTACGTATACTCGTCAATAACTGTGGGTAGTCCATAGGCCTACACCGGGAGTTTTCTCAAAGCGGCCTTCCTAATTGTGGGTTTTTGTTTTTTCCAAATTTACTCTGGTGGTGGGAGGAGGTATTATTAAAGGTACCCCCCTGCATTGTTACTGCACAAAACCTGTCCTCTGACCTGAGTGGGCGAGATGGAGTTTGTACTAGAACATCTAGAAACGTACACTGTGGCCCAACTCAGGGAGTTTTGCCAGCGGGAGGGGGTGTACTGTCCCCCAGGAGCAAAGAAGGGTGCACTCCAAACCAGCTTAAGGGCTTGGGGGGAGGCACGCAGGGAAAGCAAGGCTGAGGAGGAAGACAGGGATGGAGAGCCTGACCCCGAGGGGGCTGAGATGTACCAACCTGAGGTGGGGAACCTGTCAGCAGGGCCCAGGACACTTTCTAGGGAGGGCAGCCGTGCCTCTAGCGGTGGCTTATCTGAAGTGGAGTTAGCAGACCGGAGGGAGAAAAGACAGCTCACATGGGACTTAGCAAGGCTGGAGAAGGAGAAGGAGGAGCAGAGGATGGCCCATGAATTACGACTGAAAGAAATAGATCTTCAGATCCTGAGAATCGGGGCACAACCTGTTCCTAATGGTGGCAGCCAAATCCAAGAGATCACCAGGGATCCTAAACCCTACCTGCCAAAGGACATAGTAGCTAGCTATGGGGCGGGTGACGATATCGCCAAGTGGCTAGCGGCCTATGAGGTCTCGTTGAGGGCCCATGGGGTTCCAGTGAAGTATTGGGGAGGGGGATTGTACAAGTACATGCCTCCAGCTGGTAGGGATGCTTTATTGGCCCTCGAAGAGGATGAGCAGACCCACTACCCCACCATGAAACTGGCGCTCATAAGGAAGTTTGGACTAACACCCGAAAAGTACAGACAGAAGTTCAGGGGTAGTCACAAACTGGGCACACAGAATTGGGTGGACTTCCTGGACTATGCAAAGAAGGCACTGGAAGGTTGGATTCAGGGCAGTGAAGTGAGGAACTACGAGGGGTTGTTTGACCTAGTACTGAAGGAACACCTGCTCGAGAAATGTTTCCCTGAACTGCGGCAACACCTGGTGGATAGCAAGCTGACCAGTCCCCGGAAGCTTGCTGAGGAGGCGGACATTTGGGCTAGTACCCGGGTGTCCACAAGGGGGACTGGAGGGGATACTCAAAAGGCCGGACAGGGCGCCCCCCAGAAGAAAGAGGGAGGGGAAAAGAAAAAGGAGTTCTCCAAAGGCCCCCAAAATAACTTCCAAGGAAAGGGAACAGGATTCACCCCTAGGGCTAACCCACCCAGAAACCCTAATCCTGGCCAGAGTCAGCAGCCAAGGGTTGTCCATTGCTACGAGTGCGGTGGCGTTGGACACTATAAAGGAGATCCGAAGTGCCAGAAACGACCACCCCCTCCCACTGGAGGAAAGACCCCCGGAGTAGCTAGTGCAGTGCTCGGGGAGGAGATGCCCTTAACTAAGGGAAGGGAGTGGGCGGGTGTCACTTTAGTGTCCCTGGGAGAACGGGAGATGGTTCCTAAGATCCAGGTGCCCGCAAATACCGCAAAGTATGGGCAGTGGGTCACCATCAACGGCCAAAGAGGGGAGGCTCTGAGAGACACAGGAGCCAGTATGACTATGGTGCGTAGCCAACTGGTGTCTCCAGAGCAGGTAATTCCCGATGTACTCCACCCAGCCGCGATGGCTGACGGCAGAACAGGCCACTATCCCGTGGCCGACGTTCCCTTTGAATGGGGGGGGGGTTGCAGGTTCACTTCGAGTTGCCGTAAGCCCTGCCGTGCCAGTCGATTGTCTGCTGGGGAATGACATGGAGCACAACGCTTGGAAGGAGGTGGAGTACCGGACTCACACTGAGATGCTGGGTACACCTGACTGGGCCTGTGTTAGCACAAGGTCCGCGACTACCCGAAGAGGGAGTTCATTTCGGCTGGAGCCTGGAACAAAGGCCCAGCCAGCTGCCAGTCAAGGGAAGAACCGAGGACAGGAGGAGCCTGCCTCGGCGTCCCCACCCCGTAGGACGGATAGGCCACCGGAGGTGGTGGACCAGGAGTCTGCGGTGGGGGACGTTACCAACTTGGAGGACCTACCCATCCCGGCCGAGTGGCACGTGGAGGGAGACCCGACCAGGGAGGAATTCTGCCAGGGCCAGAGGGAGTGCCCTACCCTTGAGGGGCTGAGGCGACAGGCCGAAGCCCAGGCAGCAGGGAACGTTGAAGGGAACTACAGTGTTTACTGGGAGGATGGCCTCCTCTACAGTGAACCCAAGGCACCCCTACACGGATCGTCACGAGCCTTGGTAGTCCCTCAACGTTATCGAGCCTTCCGTCTGGAGTTGGCTCACGAGATACCATTGGCAGGACACCTGGGGCAAGACAAGACCTTCGCCCGTCTTGTCCCACACTTTTATTGGCCTCAGATGAAAGTGTCGTCCGATACCTACTGCCGGACATGTGTGTCTTGCCAAGCCAGTGGGAAAACAGGGGTGAAGCTGAAAGCTCCCCTGGAACCACTTCCTGTCGTTAGCACCCCCTTTGAAAGGGTGGGCATCGACATTGTGGGTCCATTAGATCCACCGACTACAGCTGGTCACAGGTTTATCCTGGTTCTGGTGGATCATGCCACACGGTACCCCGAGGCAATACCTCTGAGGACCATAACAGCACCTGTTGTGGCTAGGGCCCTGATGGGAATCTTTACCCGAGTGGGTTTTCCCAAGGAAGTTGTGTCCGACAGGGGGACCAACTTCATGTCAGCGTACATGCGGGCGATGTGGAAGGAGTGTGGAGTGACCTACCGGTTCACAACTCCTTACCACCCCCAGACCAATGGTCTGGTGGAGAGGTTTAACAAAACCTTGAAAGGCATGATCAGAAGTCTGCCTGAAAGCCTGCGGAGGAAATGGGACGTCCTCCTACCCTGTCTACTCTTTTCTTACAGGGAAGTGCCACAGAAGGGAGTGGGCTTCAGCCCCTTCGAGCTTCTGTATGGGCACCCTGTACGTGGACCTCTTAACCTGGTGAGAGACGGATGGGAAAGAACTCCCAGAAAGCTCCCCCAGGATGTGGTGAGCTACATGCTGGCATTCCGGAGCCAAATGGCTAAGTTGTGGAAGCAAGCTTCTGACAACTTGGAAGCCAGCCAAGCAGTGATGAAGGCGTGGTATGACCACAACGCTCACCCGGTGGAGTTGGAGCCTGGCCAGAAGGTGTGGGTGATCGAACCAGGAGAGCTTAGTGCCCTCCAGGATCGCTGGTCAGGACCCTTTGAGGTGTTGGAGAAGAAGGGTAAGGCTACCTACTTGGTGGACCTGAAGACCCCTCGTCAGCCCCTGCGGGTGCTGCATGCCAACCGCCTCAAACCCCACCACGAGAGGCCCGAAGTCATCTTGATGATGGTGACTGACGGAGGAGAGGACGTGGAAAGCGAGCCTCTCCCTGATCTGTTTGCGTCTCAAGAAAAGGATGGGTCGGTGGAGGGAGTGATTCTCTCCCCATCTCTAACTCCTGAACAGCAGGAGGACTGTCGCCAGGTCCTGGGGCAGTACTCTTCGTTGTTCTCCCTTGTCCCGGGTAGGACTCACCTGTGCGTCCATGACGTGGACACAGGAGACAGCCCACCTGTGAAGTCCAAGATCTACCGGATGTCAGACAAGGTGAAGGCCAGCATTCATAGTGAAGTCACTAAGATGCTGGAGCTAGGAGTGATTGAACCTTCTAGCAGCCCCTGGTCTAGTCCGGTGGTGTTAGTACCGAAAGCTGCACCACCGGGTGCCCGACCAGAACTGAGGTTCTGTGTGGACTACCGGGGACTGAACTCAGTGACCAAAACTGATGCTCATCCGATCCCTAGGGCGGATGAATTGATTGACCGGCTGGGAGCTGCCCAATATCTAAGTACCTTTGACCTTACTTCGGGGTACTGGCAGATCTCTTTGACTGATGGAGCAAGGGAAAGGTCAGCCTTCTCCACGCCCAATGGCCACTACCAGTTCTGTGTGATGCCCTTTGGGCTCAAGAACGCACCTGCCACGTTTCAGCGCCTGGTAAACCAGATCCTCACCGGAATGGAGAGTTTCTCTGCTGCTTATCTGGATGACATAGCCGTCTTCAGTAACAGCTGGGAGGATCACTTGCGTCACCTGCAAGCTGTTCTCCAGGCCCTGAGACAAGCTGGATTGACGATCAAGGCCAGCAAGTGCCAGATCGGGCAGGGGTCGGTAGTGTACCTTGGACACTTGGTGGGTAGGGGAGCGGTGCAACCCCTCCAGGCGAAGATCGAGGCCATCATGGCCTGGGAACCCCCCAAGACACAGACTGAGGTCCGAGCATTTCTGGGCCTCACGGGGTATTACCGCCGCTTCGTGAAGGGGTACGGTACCATCGTAGCCCCCCTCACGGAGCTCACGTCCAAGAAACAACCTCGACGGGTAGTCTGGACGGAGGCCTGTCAGCAGGCCTTTGTGAGATTGAAGAAAGCCATGTGCGAGGCCCCGGTCTTAAGGGCCCCAGACTTTTCCAAGAAGTTCATTGTCCAGACAGATGCATCAGAACATGGCATTGGGGCAGTGTTATCGCAACTCAATGAAGAGGGTCTGGATCAACCCGTGGTCTTCCTATCCCGGAGACTACTTCCCAGGGAACAGAAGTGGAGTGCAATAGAGCGTGAAGCCTTTGCAGTGGTATGGGCTCTGAAGAAGTTGCGGCCATACCTGTTTGGATCGCACTTCCTAGTTCAGACCGACCACAGACCCCTTCGCTGGCTGATGCAGATGAAGGGGGAGAATCCCAAGTTGTTGAGGTGGTCTATTTCCCTACAGGGAATGGACTTTCAGGTGGAACATCGGCCTGGAGTGGACCACGCCAATGCAGACGGGTCTCTCAAGGTATTTCCGCCTTAGTGATGAGAACTCCCAAGGGGTTGGGTAGCTCTCCCCACTTTCAGCTGGGGGGGACGCGTGTTAGACCTGTCAGCCCTTTGGGTGGTCCCTCCTCATCATTATTTATTTTGTCCCACTTTTGCCTCAAACCCTGTTTGATTTTTTCCTTTTTGGGAACCACCAGACTTTTTCGTGTTGCTACAGATTCAGGGAGCCATTTTAGCTACCCCTGAAACTTCTGTCTGAGGGCCTGGAGCACAAAATGGTGGCCACCTGTGACATCACCAGCATCCACTGGAACCTACTAGCACCTTCCAGAACATTCCAGAACTCTGTGACCGTTGGAGGCGGTTTAGAATGTTGGGAAGCTAAGACAGAGAGTTGGCAGTTGGAGCTGGCAGTTGGCACCTGACTGGTGAAGAGTGAGCAGCAGAAACTTGAAGGAGGAAGGAGTGAAGCAGCAGGGGTGGAAACTTGTGCCTGGAGTGGGGTCCATAAACCGACCCTTGATACTAGTCCCTACTGACGGATCCCAGCCTGGAGCCCTGTGTGGGAAGAAGCCAGAAAAACCATCCTAAGGACCTGGACAGCAGGAACCGGCCTTAGAACCAAAGAACAGCAAGATTCTGACCTGAAAACTGGTTTCCCTGGAGTCCGACGTCGAGTAGCCTGAGACCTGGAGCCCGAGGTGGAGAAGCGGCGCTGACTGAAGAAGCAGACGTCGTACCCGGAGCCGCCTGAGGTCGAGAGAGGGCGCCGATGGAGGTCGTGAGGAATACCAGAGGTCGAGGAGGAAGTCAACCGAGGTCGAGTGAGCGGCGTCATCGGAGGAGTGAAGTCCGCCCTCCGGAGTCGTCGGAGACCGAGGTGAAGCGTGCCGGAGGTCGGGAGTGGAGATCGCACTCCGGAGTCGCCGGAACCTGAGGAGAATCGTGCCGGAGGTCGGGAGTGGAGGTCGCACTCCGGAGTCGCCGGGAACCTGAGGAGAGGAGCACCGGAGGTCGGGAGTGGAGATCGCCCTCCGGAGCCGCCGGAAGTCGACATCGAGGCAAGGCCGGCCGACGTCATCGAAGCCGAGGTCGCCATCGGACCGGAGCCGCCCGAAGTCGACATCGAGTCAAGACTGCCCGACGTCATCGAATCGGAGGTCGAGATCGAGCCGAGGCCGCCGACATCGAACCGGAACCGCCTACCGGCGTCGTCAAGAACTGACATTGCGCCGAGGCCGCCGACATCGAACCGGAACCGCCTCACGGCATCGACCCGACTCCAGCGGCGTCGGAGCATCAGAAAAAGGGCAGTAAGTGGAGTAGAGAGCGCCTAAGGCCCTGTGGAGACCTGAGAGACTACTCTGAGGGCTAGGGAGGTGCTGGAACCAACCTGACTGTGCCAGGGGTGAGCTGGGACTAACCTAGAGAGGTTGTGTGGAGAGAGAGAGCCAGGGCACTGGTATTCCCCCCTTGATCTACCTCAGTTTAGGCCTCAGCCTTGTCCAAACCAGGGAGTAGACCCCCCTCAAGCCTTCCACAACCCTACAAGCTGTGCCTGGGCCAAATCAGCCCTTAGGAATTTAAAAGTGATCTGATTCTATGAGTGTCACTGTCAGCTTTTAAGTATTTATTAGGGGCACTGTATTTATTGTATTTAACCTATTTATTGCTTCACTGTATTTATTGGTCCACAGTATCTATTGATGCACAATATTTATTGGTTGCAGTATTTATTGCCTCAGAATATTTAATTGCCTGTATGTATTTCACTTATATTTATGCCTTAATTATTTATGATCGCCCCTATTTATTGAATCATTAAGACAGTATTTATTTGACCTGCACTTTTTAAGAACAAGCCTTGTGTTCTGTGATTGCCTTATTTATTTATTTAATCAGCAACTAAGAGAAAAAGAAGATAAAGAGATATTTTCATAATTTTTACGGTGTAGAGTCGTTTTTGGAACGGATGCACGCATGGTTATTGTATGGGTATATTGTATGCTTAGCACGGTGCCTGTTTCCTGACCACTCGAGCCAAGCTACCACAGTGTGTTCGGGAAGTCCACCACCACCCTGCGGAGTGGGAGTGGGTTTTTCCAACATACTCCTATTTTTGTGAGAAGTCCAGATTTTTTGGCTTTAGAAATTTGGTCACCCTACCTCAGCATAATGACGAGTTTAAGACTCCAATCGGGGATTCACTGAACCTTTCAAGGTGGGGTGGGGCCAAGAGAGAGGGGGTGCCAGGGGCAGAGGTTTCCAAGTCTCTAACCGCGCTCCAAATGGCATAGGTTATGCTGAATGATACTTAGGTGGTGTTGAGTGATGTTGAGGTGTTGCTGAGTGATGCCAAGTGACACTGAGCTGGTGCTGAGTGATGAGGAGGAGGAGGTGTTGAGTTATGCTGAGGTGGTGCTAAGTTCTGTTGAGGTGGGGTTGCTGCGTGGTTGCTTAGATGGTGCCTGTATTTTCCACATCACTGTCCATTTCCAAGTAATATAATGTGTGTTATTGTGCCAAACAAATACAATACTTGTGGTTGTATGATGCTTAAAGCAATAGAGTTAACCTAAATATAACCCTGGGTGTTAAAGCAGCTACTGTGCCCAAAACTGAACTCCAGGAAACAAATTCAGTTTCACTAGCAACAGGCCCATATGTTTTAATTGTTTATTGCTTACCATTAAATATTTAAAAATTCAACAAAACTGTATATCTGCAAGTTATCATGTGGAATAATGTAAAATCTATTTCTGGGCACACTTCCTTTGCGACCTGTGAAGAAGATTTATGCAGCCTTTATTTATTTTTTTAAAGAAAGTTTTCTTGTAAATGAATTTTAAATGAATGAATGAAATGAATGAATGAAATGAGATTTATAGAGCGCATTTCTACCCTGAGGCCTCGTAGCACTTAGGACCGGACAGACAGTAAGCGTGGCAAGTTAGTGGGTGGTAGTGAAGAGGTGAGTTTTAAGGAGTCTACGGAAGGTTTGAAGGTTGGATTCCCTACGAAGAGCAGGGGGCAGAGAGTTCCAGAGAATGGAGGCACTCCAAGAGAAGGAATGACGGCCCCATCTGGATCTCCGAACTTTCCTCGTAGTGGCGAGGGAGGCGGCGCTAGAGCGAAGACTCCTAGAAGGTTGGTAAGGGGTGACCAGAAGATGGGTAATGGCTGGTCCAGTTTTCCAAATGGCTCTGTGGGCCAGGCACATGGCCTTAAATCGAATTCTGAACTGAATTGGCAACCAATGAAGTTCTCTCAGTGCGGGTCTCGCTGATTGTCTCCGTGGGATCTCAAGGAGTAGGCGAGCCGCACAGTTATGAATTACTTGCAGTTTTTGGATGGTGGCCTGAGGGGCGCCCAAATACAGGTCGTTCCCATAGTCCAAGTGGGATAGGATAAGGGCTTGCACCATGATCATCCGTGCCTGAAAGGTAAGTAAAGGGAGGATTTTCCTTAACATCATCATCAGACTAAAGCAGGTAGCTGAGAGCATAGTGGCTTGATGATTAAAACAAAGGAAGCTGTCGAGCCATATACCGAAGCTCTTGATCTGGTGCTTTGGGGCAGGCATAGTGCCAAGACAGGTCGGCCAGGAGAAGGCCAAGGAGGGTGAAGGAGACTTGCCTAGAAACATTAGTTCTGTCTTGTCCCCATTTACCTTAAGGTGAGAACGTGCCATCCATTCAGCTACTGCCTCTAGGCAAGTGCCCAGAGTGCACGAGGACCCCTCTGGGTGGTTTAATGCCACCACCAGTTGGGTGTCATCCGCGTAGGTAATGATTTTAATGCCGAATGAAAGCACTATCTCAGCCAAAGGTGCCATATAGGTGTTAAAAAGCGTGGGGCTCAGGGAGGAGCCCTGAGGAACCCCACAGCTGAGAGGCCATCGGGCTGAGGTGGCATTACCCTCAGAGACCTGGAATAATCGGTCCTTCAAAAAGGACTGAAGCCAGGTGAGAGCCAGATCCGTCACACCGAGATTTTCTAATCGTTCAAGCAGGATGTTGTGATCCACAGTGTCGAAAGCGGCACTGAGGTCTAGCAAAATAAATGCTGCTGAGCCGCCCTGATCTAAAAGTCTCCTTGCTTCTTCTGTCACTGCCAAGAGGGCCGTCTCTGTCCCAAGCATGGGACGGAATCCTGTCTGGGAGTCGTGGAGTAGATTGTTGGACTCTGAGTAGTGGACTAGAGTGGAATCTATGTGTCTCTCAACCAAGCGATAGTTGGCCATATTAGAAATATCTAGGTTAGGTTTTTTCAACAAGGCTCTGACCTGAGCACATTTCCAAGCCGGTTGTACCTTTCCCGAAGTAATAGAGGCGTTAAGAGTATTCAAAATTACTGGGCGGATAGCATCAATAACTAAAGTAAGATGTTGCGGAGGAGCAGGGTCCGTGGGCGGACCTGATGTTACCCTGAAGATAAGTGTGCTCAGCAAACCCTCATCAAGCAGAGGGAACTCCGCTAGGGAGCAGTGTGGATCAGAATGGAAACTCTCAGTGCGAGAGGTTACAGACTCACTCTGTCCAGGAAGGAAGGATTGAGATATCAGCTGAATTTTTTGATGGAAGTTTTCCGCCAGATTGTAAAAGCGAGCTTGTAAATCCTCTGGGTTGGGGGATTTTTGCGGTATGGAAATAAGAGATTTGGCAATCCTGAATATCTCCTTAGGAGACTTGGCGGCTGCACTAATCCTGTTCTCATAAAATGAGGATTGCGCGATTTTAATTTCGGCCTTGTAATTTCTTATTGCCTCTCTATAAACATTTTTCCTCTCGTCTGCTAAATTCTGTCTCCAACTCCTTTCAAGTTTCCTACAAGTTTGCTTGAGTTCTCTTAATTTGAGGGAAAACCATGGTACCGGTTTTTGTTTAGATTTCTTATGGAAAAGTTTCTTTGGAAGTAGTGAATCTAATCGGTTGTCCTTTTGAACTTTAAAGAAAATTAAAGAGGTCTCACACCTGTTTTAATAGCACTATAATGAGAATTTCGCCTTTACAGAACGTATAGTAGTTTTAATTAATTTCTTAGAGTCTCTCCCCTTCTTTGTCAAAACCGGTGCCAGGATTGTGTCACATATGGCCTAGGAAAGTACACAATCTGCTAGCTTTCTCTTGAACTGTTCTAGATGGAACAGATGAGCCAAAAGATTAACATGGCTGTAACGTTTGTTATCTCCTTTACTAGCTGCATTTTTTGTCGTCACAAAACACAGCTTGTGAAACCAGCCACCGAGAAAATCCCTGGTTCACAAAACTAAAAGTCTACAGCACTAGCAATAAAGGCACATCTGCTTATTTCTGTATACCTTAAACCTTGTATACATTTCCACTGCACAATCACACCAGGAAACAGCATCTTGTACTAACCTGATGTACTCAACTATGGATTGCATAGAAGGAAAAGTGCAAGATCGCCAGCTGCTGCCGTTACAGTCTCCACCCCTCAGAAGGGTCTCAAAGGTGCATCCTTTGTGCCTGTCCCGCATCTTTTACTTTTAACACGTTCTACAACTATGCCTTGCTAAGCCAGCAACCGTCGGCGGATGCAGTTTAAAACTTCATAACCCAGAAGATGAAGTTAAAGCATCTGCTGCAGTCATAGTGCCCCAAAAAACAAAACACAATTTGAGGGAAGTACTCGTGCTCTGTGCATGTTCAATTGCATGAAAGTGTTACTCATTCGGAAATACTCAACCACCAGCTCACAAGAACATGCCTAAATCAAAACCACAATGCCCGACCATCCACAGTGATGAAACACAGATGATGCATGGTGTCTGTGTTCATCAAGCCCCCAATACCCACACAGTTAAGGGAAGTGTTCGGTGCTCGTTCACAGTGCCTTCATAAACCACGAGATGAAGCGTGGTGTCCGTGAAGCGGGTGCCACGCTGATCCTGTTGGTATTGGTGTTTCCTATAATGGTGTTGAATGGTGGCGAGTGAGAAGTAGCAGAGATGGGATGTCTTTAGCGAGGAGTCGAGGAAGTGGCATTGCCAGACAACAAACAGAAACAGCAAGGAGTAGGAGAACCGTTAGCAAGGCGTCTTTAACTTGCGTATCAGAAGGTAATATTCAATTGATTGCCTTAACACAAATCTACCACCATATCATACCCACATCTTTTCCTTTCCAACTTTAAATTACAACTCTAGTCACACTATTGTAACTGGCTCACAGCCATCCGTTGGTAGATGGCACAACAGTCATGCATGCTGAATTTCTCGAAAACTGGGGTCTTGTATGTTTTCTTACACTTCTGCATCTTTCCCTCTTACTACCTGGATCTTTGTTACCCCCAACTTCCTGAAATTCACCCTGGCAGCTAGAAACGTGAGGGTTCTCTTTAGCCGATTTATGTTATGAAGCCGCAGCAGGCTTTTGCCTACATAAGGAAAGATCAGCTCACTTATACCATTCAATAATACCAAAACATGTTTAGTATCAGCTCATTGTGTTCAGTAGACATATTATTACATTAGCCTTCTTGTAGGCCTCTAACACTCCTAGCCACCACTAGACAAGGTTTGCTACCTGAAGTCTACACCTTGCAGAATCCCAACGCATAAAGTCCTTTGGACAAGTAACCCGAACAGCAGAGCTTTATTTAAGTCACTGGTTAGTTTGCTACACAGCACTCTCTCTGTGCCTCTACAGCTGGATATGGGATTTAGGAACGCATGTGAAGACAAAGATAAATCTTTGCTATACCGGATGTGCAATTGGCACCACGAAGAATATCGGTTTGGAATCGCCCTTGTAGGCCACAAGTATCACTTAAAGCATTGAGAAAGAGAGATACTAGTCGTATGTTCTAGGGAACAACTTAGGCACAAGTAGTTGTGGTGCTCATCATTCTTAGACCTTAAGTCCACAATAGTCTTGGAGCCTTTTCTTGATTTTGCCGCACCCGATAAGCACCTTCATGGTAAATTCGGATACACCATTCTCCCTCAAGAGGGATTCTGCACAAAATGGGATTCCCTCTGTCCATGTGATACATACCAGACGAAGAAATTGTCTAATAGAAATGGTAAACATGGTTACTAAACCTTATTTATCCTTGATAACTAGTATAGTGGGACATTTTTGTTAGCGTAATTGATGTTTGAACTATTCACAAAGCACTTTAGATCGTACAGCCACAAATTTGATATAGAATGTATAAGGATATATTTAAATTATCTTTAAATTGTGAAACTGATTTTTATATTGCTTTTATATGGTTTTAACGCAATGTGAAGGTAACATTTATTTTAATGTGTTCTTGTTATAGTGCAAAATTCACGTGTTTATGCTTTATGGGGTTTGACCCCGAATACATTTGTTTTGGAAAAGGCAGAAGTCAACAATAACACCGCTTCTTCAATTAAGGCACTCCTAATGGCCTAATCCCAAATACAATTTTCCCCGTAGTCGTTTAGTACAGAGAAGTGATAGTTAAGCTGCGAAATAAGAAAATATCTGACACTGAGAATACAACTAACACCACTAGAAAAAAGAAATGCGATACGAGGCGCATGATCTTTTAACAGAGATGATTCAACTTCTGATAAAATGTCCCGTGGGAGATTCATGCTTTTATACCAAGAAGAGCTGGAACTTGATAGTATGTAAATCATGAAACCAGGCGTTTAATACCGCTGCTTGGTAACGAAGAGGAGTATAAACCACCAAATATAGATTAGAAATTTAAGGAGATGAGGAATATTGCATAATTGTAGAAAATGCACTTGCAAAACAAAATAAAAAAAGCATATCAACTTTGTGGCATTCTTCTTGAAGTAAGGGGACAATACCGTCAGCAGCAGATGAAGTAATCTAAAATACAGCCAGACTCTTCTAAAGCATAGGCAGCGTAAAGAGAGTGGAGCTAACTCAACTGGGCGTTTGTTAGGTGAAAGTACCCGGCATGCGAGGCGACAGCTGTGCAGTCACCTTGCAGTCCCCGCGGCACTGGCCCCACTCTATAAATCCGCCAATGTCAATCAGCAAATCGACTAAAGCGGAAGGGTTGACATCCAAGATAGCGCCCACTACCAGGACTACCTGAAACCAGAGGGGTAGGCATGGCTGTCTAAATAGAGAAAATCATCAAAAGTGTTGGTATGTCGCAAAAAGGGTCTACCCCCACCCAAGTATGAATCAGCTTATTTTCAGATGGGAGACACCGTGGGGCTCAGCAGCTGTAGCTTCGCCACTCTAGCTTTTTTCAACAAGCATTGGCCGCGCAACAAGCAAGAAGTGCGGCCGCGACCGGGAGTTGTGTGCGCGCGCGAGCAAAAAGTGCTGGGAGAGCGAGAGGAAAGCCAGATGGCACCTCTGCTCGTGCCTGTGCGCATAACCGCATGCTCCATGCCACCGAAAAAGCTGTGGTTGGACTTTTAAAATCTCACTCACTAAAAGCCTCGCCAGAGCAGCGCATGCGCTGGCTCAGGCGAGGCCTACCAAAAACGAGTCGCAGCCCTAAAGATCTCAGATGCAAGATATGTGCATCCCACATACATTCAACCCTGGGTGATCTGTGTAAAGGCTATGCTGAACCCATTAAAAGGTCTCTTGTTCTCAAAAGGACAGGGCCAGCACCAAAGCAGGATGTATCTGGCACATGAAGATATGTGAACACTCAACCCTTATCCAAAGAAATTTTACACCCAATACAAAATGCACTCAAAAACTCATAGTACCATGGGATGTTAATGTCCATACTGTCCTGCAGACAGCTAAGCCTACAAAATTCAGTCTGTTTCCTCTGGACCACCTTAGGGGCACTATCATGAATGAGGAAACAATGTGGCTTTCCAGGCGAACTTCAACCCATCTGTCATTCGTTCACGGTTCAACTCAATACAGTCATCTTTCACTGGTAGACACAGTCCAACAGGAGTCACTGCATATTTACAGAAGAGAATCCAGGCTTGGCCACTGCGGACCCCGTACATTATGGGCTAGCTGCTCATAGGCATCCTTACCATTTAACAAAGGAATTGATGCGGTTGCCCCTCACAACTGGCAGGTTGCTGCAGCTTTTCACCCAAATATGCACTTCTCCGCTAGAAGCCGCGTTTTTACCTGTGATGGAAAAAAAATGCACCAATCAATAACAAATTTCACTTGGAACAGACTATGTTAAGGTTGATATACTGCTTTCTTTATAAAAAACAGTAAGCAAGAATGGGCAAACCTATTGCAAATATACCAAAGGAGACAGGACACTGAATATAAGGAGGCACAGATATATGCACCCATCGACTTATCTTCAGAAAGAAATTCCAGGGGTCGAGGAAGAATTGTATTTTTTTAAGTTTCTTTCTTAGTACATTCAAAGCAGTGCACTATAGTCATAAAATAGAGACATTACTTAAACGATTCCATAAATACCACTCCTCGTTCTTTTAGGGGAACCGCAATCGACATCCTTCAGTTTTCATCAGCAGATGACATCAGATCAATCAATCAATCAGAACATTTGTAAAGCGCACTACTTACCCGTGAGGGTCTCAAGGCGCTGGGGGAGGGGGGGATGCTGCTACTGCTCAAATAGCCAGGTTTTGAGGAGTCTTATGAAGGTGAGCAGGTCCTGGGTCTGCCTTAGGAGGATGGGGAGGGTGTTCCAGGTCTTGGCGGCGAGGTGGGATAACAATCTGCCGCCGGAGGTCGCTCTTCGGATGCGGGGGACTGTGGCCATGGAGGTGGGTCAGAGATGGCGATTGGGAGTGTAGAAGCTAAGTCTTCTGTTGAGGTATGCTGGTCGGGTGTTGTGGAGTGCCTTATGTGCGCGGGTGAGGAGCTTGAAGGTGATCCTCTTGTTGACGGGAAGCCAGTGCAGGTCTCTCAGGTGGGGTGTGATGTGGCTACGGCGAGGGATGTCGAGGATCAGGCGTGCAGAGGTGTTTTGGATGCGTTTAAGTCGTTTCAGGAGTTTGGCCGAGGCTCCTGCGTAGAGGGCGTTTCCGTAGTCCAACCTGCTGCTGACGAGGGCCTGGGTGACCGTTCTTCTTGTTTCAGTGGGGATCCACCTGTAGATCTTGCGGAGCATGCGGAGGGTGTTGAAGCAGGACGACGAGACGGCGTTGACCTGTTTTGTCATGGAGAGAGTAGAGTCGAGGATGAATCCTAGGTTGCGTGCGTGGTCGGTGGGTCTTGGAGCTGTTCCCAGTGCGGTCGGCCACCAGGAGTCGTCCCAGGCCGAGGGGGTGGAGCCGAGGATGAGGACTTCCGTCTTGTCCAAGTTTAGCTTCAGTCAGCGGTTCTTCATCCACTCGGCGACAGCTTTCATTCCTTCATGGAGGTTGGTTTTGGCAGTGAGGGGGTCCTTGGTGAGGGAGAGGATCAGCTGCGTGTCGTCGGCATAGGAGATGATGTTGAGGTCGTGCAGTCGGGCTATGTGGGCGAGCAGGGCCATGTAGATGTTGAACAATTTCGGGCTGAGGGATGAGCCCTGGGGTACTCCACAGATCATCTCTGTGGCTTCGGAGTGGAAAGGGGGGAGGCGGATGCTCTGAGTTCTGCCGGAGAGCAAGGAGGTGGTCCAGTCCAGAGCCTTGTTTTGGATCCCAGCATCGTGGAGGCGTGTGCGTAGGCTGCGGTGGCAGACAGTGTCACAGGCGGCTGATAGGTCCAGGAGGATGAGGGCTGCGGTTTCTCCGTTGTCCAGCAGGGCCCTGATGTCATCAGTGGCGGCGATTGTGCCCGACTCCTGCAATTCCGCCACACCAGGGTGGCACCCTCACCACAGGTACAACCCGCCGGGGATGGCTCTGTCAAGGCTTCAAGGGGCGCCTCATACGTTGCTTCAGTGGCCCGTAGCACTGAGTCTCGCCGGCACCACGCATTTCAGTCCGGGCGGTCCCTGGGCCATGTCGCCACAACGGGGCCCGCGCGGGTAGGTGGGACCCTGGGGGCTCAGTCTCCTTTGCCTGGATGCACCCGATATATCGCAGGGGTCTTTCTGCCTCTCCCCCGATTACGCCGCCAGCACAAAAGAGGGGAGGGGCAGCGCAGTACGATGCGTACCGCCGGCTGGAGCGACTCCGCTTCACCGCCCACTCAGGACTGCACAGGATTGCACTGGGCCGAACTTCTCTCTGCTGCCTCCAGTTGCGGTAGTTAAGCTCGGGCGGCCATCTTCGTCATAGGGATGCTGTGTGCAGGCTGGCAGTCAGGTAGGGCCTCGCGATCCACACCGCCACTATCACATGCAGGGTGGGCCCCGTCAGGTGTAGCGCCACTACCACCCGGGGGTACTCAGCGCAGGGGTCAATCCCGCTCACGCCTTTGACGTCTGCAGCACGGGGAGAACTCCGCTATTCCGGCGAGGCTACAGACCGCCCACCGCCTCGGGCCGAACTGCGTACAGGAGGAGCAGCGCGGTCCGATTCGTACCGCCGACCAGGGTGTCTCCACCAAACAGCCCGCTTTGTGCAACTCGGGGCCAAAGTCCGCCGCTGCCGTTGGTCACTGCATTTGAGCGCGGGCGTCCATTTTGTGGTGAGGAGACGCCACGCGCGAGCGGGCAGCCGGCAGGATCGCGCAGTCACCACCGTCTCCACCACCACAGCACCGGCGGGCCAGGAGGCACAGCGCACAGCCTGTTCGATGCCGGAGAGCTTCCGACACCGGCTCCCTACTAGCAGGTACGTGATTGTCGGTGTTATCAGGAGAAATTGCCAGGATTGGGGGATTGACAGCAACCACAGCACCTCCCCTATCTCTAGCTGACATCACCAAACTATTTCATCCCGCAATGAGGGCCTCAATGCCGACACCACTTCTCATGGTAGTGGCCTACAAATGCTACCGCCGTAGTCTCTACCTTACTAGAACCCTGGTTCCCTACGCTCCGGCCATACCACTGGAGGGCTCCCCCAGCGGGCTAGGGGCGCTCACCGCTTCTGCACTGGTGGAGTGGCATGAAGTGGACATACAGACCCTGGGCGACCTCTATCGGGAAGGCACCCTCATGACGTTTGAGTCCCTGGTCGAAGAGGTGGGCCTGCCACCTGGGAAATTCCTCAGACATCATTCCCTGATCGCGACATTGATCACTAGATGGGGGGACATGAAGGAGGACCCGAGCCGACACACCTCACCCTGCAATATCTCCATGTTATGGGACGGGGAAGACACTTAATTTGGTGGTTTGCAGCCTCCCTACGCACGCATGCAGCGATCAGCCTGGAACCGCTCCGCCGCAAATGGGAGGCGGACCTAGCGAGGCCACTAGATGATAAGAAATGGGGCAAGATGCTACAGAGTCCAACACATATACCTCGAAACATGCGATTCCGCCAAATACAGTTGTTTATACTTCACAGGGCATACCTCACGCCCGAAATGATCAATAGATACTTTCATCGCACTGACGCGGTTTGCCATTGCTGCGCGGAGCTAGGAGCCGGGATTGTACACATGCTGTGGAGTTGCTGGAAGGTACACCCATACTGAGAGTCAATACAAGGTGCGCTACATACATGCACAGGCCGAACCATACCATTTGAGTGGCCCGTTTACCTACTGCACCTCTTCCGCAGAACGCCATCTACAAAAGTCACCCCCCGCTTCCTCGGCTTGGGGCTGGTGGTGGCTAAGCGGCTCCTCACTAAACGCTGGAAGGTGCCGGACCCACCGCACGCACGGGCATGGTGGTATTCGCTCCAGGCATGGGCCAAGGCGGAAGGCATAGCTCTCCTGAGAGAGGAAACACTGGGACTCCGGAAGATGCCTATTACAACACAATGGGAAGGTCTCTTACCGGCCTTGACACAGATTGGGGGGGGGACACTGCGGAGGGACATCCCATTCATGGGGGTGGGACTTTCCTGGAGATTGCTGAGTAGGCTAACTTGGATCATTTGCCAACCACTTAGTTGGCTGTGTAATATCTGATACTTGGAGTGGGCGGTGTTGGGCTGTCGATTTGGTGATGCCCAGCCGGGGGATGCCGGGGGTAGGGGGGCGGAGGCAATGGGAAAATAATGCGGGATGTAAATTTACATGTCGGACTTTGCTGCTGTTCTTGGTTATTGGGGGCTCCCGAAGTTCTGCCCTTTCATGTTCTGTTTTTACTATCTGTATAAGTACGTATCCTGAAGACTCTGCGTAGACTATGCACCGTACCACTGGGTCTTTACTACCAAAGCATGATGCCGGATACCGTATCATGGTTCGTATTGTCACCACATCGTCACTGACCCCTCTATATGTCGGGTGGGGGGTTCCCCTGATTCACGGTACTGCTCATCTGTTCTTGCCTAATACTTTGTGGTATGGTCGATGTTCATCGATGACTACTGCTTGTCTGTAAACTGTAAAAACAGATTTAACAAAAAAAAAAATCTGTGGCGGCGAGGAGGGCGGTTTCGGTGCTGTGGTTGCTGCGGAACCCGGACTGGGATGGGTCCAGGATGCTGTTTTCCTCGAGGTAGCGGGTCAGTTGTCTGTTGACGGTCTTCTCAATGACCTTTGCCGGGAACGGGAGTAGGGAGATGTGCCGGAAGCTCTTGAGGTCCTTGGGATCGGCCTTGGGTTTTTTGAGTAAGGCGTTGATCTCAGCGTGCTTTCAGCTCTCCGGGAAGGTTGCTGTCTCGAAGGAGATGTTGGGTTCAGGATCCATCATACATTGGGGCTCTCTATGTTGGTATACAATGGCTAAAACCATGTCAGATTGTAAGATCACTGGCTACTTAAGCGTTTCCAACATAGATTAGCTGCATGAAAAGTTATCCATGTCAATGTCCTGCAAATTTGACATTGCTTCAGCCTACGGATTGATTTTGCAACACCCCCCCTCGCCCCCATCCGAAACACGTAAACCCGGCTCAGCTCAAATTTCAGTTCGGAGAAAGTCAAATAACATGCCTACAAGTTATGCCCTGCCCAAAACTCGCAGACTGCAACTTTCTCCTTCTTTATGATCAATGAATTTAGTCCACCTTCAGCACAAAAGGATCCATCCAATTCCCCTCTAAACATACCATTGTGCTCATACGGTCCAAATGCAGGAAAAGAGTTGTTTTATTTCCACAGTTGTCTTAAATAACTGTGGGGAAACTGCTACAATGAAGTTAGAGCCATGCACCATTGAGTTATAGCAGCACTTTTGTTTTTAGTGATGCTAGTGATATATCACTGTATTGCACGGTCTGCTAAGGGAGCCTCTGTCTGGTTAGTGACAAGGCAGGGGTGGTTATTACATGCAGTGGAAGAGGAGCAGACCTGCAGGCTTTGATGTAGCAAGTTAATGGGGCATTAAACCAGTAGTAAGCATGTCCCCGGCCCTAGGGATTAGTTTAGCAAGCCAACCACCCAACAATCACCACCACACTGTCCATGGACTTTCACTTTACCTCTCCCCCCTTCTGAGTCATGACAAGCAGTCAGCATCTGAACCCAACTGGCCCCTTGTCTTCTCATACATGATGTAGATTAAACACCATCGGACGGTTGGCCAGCGAGTGGACAGGAGCATAAACTGGACTACCACCCCAACCTGGCATAACAAAGTTATAAATGGCATGTTTTGACCCACTTAAAGGTTGCTTTTGAAAGGCTCGATTCCATAATTTAGTGGCATTTTGTAATCACCCTCAGTTATTACTTACCAGAGGTTGGCACTGTGGTGTGTCGGAGGGCGACAGTCATTTCACCCCTATGCTCGAGCCCCATGCCACCAGCAGGCGTCTGTAAAGGTACAACAATGGGCATCAGGAAGGACTAAGCTACATCAACTGTGACAAAGCTTTCAAATGCACACCTCCAATACATTCTTCCCAGTGAGCATGGCTTGCTCTTAAAGGCAAGACAATCCAAGTGGAATCATTAGAATATGTCAAGTCCATTTAGAACTTGAGTACCTAAATGAAGGAGTGCCTGTTTCTGTTCACTACAAAACCCAAGCTGATTTTTGCCCACGTAATTTAATTAATTTAACATGAAGACAACTGGGGGCTAATGCTTGCTCTGCACTCATCTGAGTATGACCCAAAAGTGGCAGGTTTGAATCCCAGTGGTTGCACTAAGCTTCTCCACCTTCCAAATTCAATAAAGCGAATGACATCAAGTTCAGTAATAAGAAAATCTATTATGTGCAGCTTGAGAAACTCTGGCTTATGTAGTGGGCTACATGAGTACCAATGATCATATATTCTGATTTTCTGTTATTATGACGCCCGATCACATGCTTTACTTAAATCAAAACATTAAGTAGGTGTAGCCTTGCTCTTTTAAACAAAAAAGTACAACATAGCAAGATGAGGGTACTTAGGACAATGTAGATGATCGGTTGAAACTTACGGAGATCATAGTGAAAGGTGGGGGGGGGCGTGGCTTGGACGCCGAGGGAAGATGGCGGATCTCCGTTAGCTCCGCTCGGACGCGGTGCTATGTAGCTGTGTGGAAGGCTTCCCAGCGAGCTACGGGTACTGTCTCCAGAAGATCTTACCAGCGGAACATGGCGTGATTCTGAATTGCTCCTCGTTAGCTGTTTTTACCACTCCTATCCCTCGGAGACGTGGCGGTTTGAGTTCCTGAGGTAATGCCCGACGGCGGCCATTTTGTATCGAGGCGCCGGCATTCTATTCCTGAAACACCGCGCACGCATTTCCTGGATCCAGTCATGCTTTGATGCTTTACTGCTTTATTTCTCTTCGAGAGGGAGTCTGCTTCAAGTTCTACAGTCGCCAGTAGCCCCTGGCCATGCTTGCTCTATATCGTTTCTCTCCCCGGAGAAGGTCTCATAATTCTGTCTTTTCTTCAGAGGAGCCGTGATTAACCCCTATGTTCCAGTATCTTCAGAGCCACAGGCTGGATGCATTGCAGCTTTGTGTATCTTTCTCTTTTTGTTCTAAGGTGATGCTGTAGTGGCTTTATGAGTATCTTTGTCAAACCGTACAGCGTATGAGAGAATTCCGTGTACTTTTTCCCGCCAAAAAAGCATCTCGTCAAGTTGCCAAGATGTCTAATGACTCCCATCCTCCAAATAAACCGTCTTCTTCTGGCGCAAAGCCCAAAAGGCTGAAGAATGACCCGCCCTCGCCTATTCTTTCATCGCAAAGCCCAGTTTTGGATAACATACTAGAGGAAGTGCGTGGTCTTCAACCCTTTATGGCCGCCACAAACGAAAAATTGCAACAAATTGAGAACCGATGGATTGTCATGGAAGGTAGGGTGACTGAGTTAGAACAACGCGTCAGTGACGTTCAAGATGTTACCACAAAAATTCCGTTATTGGAACAAGAGATTCATAAATTGAAGCTTCATACTGAAGACTTGGAGAATCGTAATCGAAGGAACAACCTCCGCCTTTTTGGCTTGCCAGAGAATATTGAGGGTCCTGATATGTTGCTTTTCCTTCGAAAATTCCTTCATGACCTCTTGGGCCTTCAGTCATCTACACCTTTGAATATACAAAGAGCTCACCGCTTAGGCCGCCTTCAACCGAATTCCACCAAACCTCGTGGTATTATTATGCTGTTTCTGGAGTTCACAGAACTCATGACTGTTCTTAAAGCAGCTAAACTCAAACGTAACCTATCGTGGTCTGGACACAATATTTTTATCTCACAAGATGTCTCCAATGCGACCAATGCTCGTCGCAAAGAATTTCTTGCATTGCGCCCACAAATGAGGCTCTTGAACGTCCAGTATGGTATACTTCACCCCTCCATCTGCAAGATCACCCACGACGGCCAGACGAGATCCTTTGATGACCCGGGAAAACTGAAACTGTTTCTCAATAACATCTCCTCTCGGAATATGGACACAAATCATTGATCGCTTCTTTTTTGCTACTTCAGTGTAGTGCTCTTAACAGCTATTAACAGCTTTTTTCTGGTTACCTTAGATTCCTCTTATACATAGCTTTCCATATGTTTTAGTGCTTATTGCTTATTGTACGTTTGTTAATCACGTTTCTTCCTCTCTGTTAATGCTTATTCCTGTTCAAATTCTTTCTTCCCCTTCTCATATCTCGCTCCCGCTATATGTTTTCCTACGTTATGTCCTGCTTCCAATTATACCCATGTGAATTATACCGCTGTCTTCTCTCCGGTCTCATCACGCTCCAATTTTACTTTTCTATCGATGTCTTTCAGGCCTGGAATCTTTTCCTTGACCTGTTTTCCTTCTTTGCTTCCCTATGCTTTTTTCCTTTGCCCACCTTCTTTCCCTTCCCTGCTCTTTCGCGCTCTTTCTTATTTCAGTCTTCCTCTGGTCGGTGCGTCTTTCTCTTCTTCTTTCGAGTTTTTCCATGTTTCCTTTGTGCTCTTTTCCCTTCATTTCTTCATGATTATGGTGCTTTTGGACTTCTTTTTATTTATTTCATTGTCAAAGGCTTGTTGATTCTTCTTAATAAGGTGGTTTTACGTTTTGTTGTTCCCCTGTGTAACCCTTATGCGCATTTTGTCTTTCAGTGTCGTTGTGTCTCCGAAGTATTTCCACACCATGTGTATCACATTCCCCTGACCCTCGCGTATGTGTAATTTTGTTACGTGGAACGTTCGTGGTCTTGGAAACCCGGTTAAAAGACAAAAGGTAATTTCCCATTTATCTAAGCTTAATTCCCAAATTTCCTTTCTTCAAGAAACTCACTGCAATGACGTCGAATCACTGAAATTAAAAAGGCAGTGGGTAGGCCAAGTTGTTTTCTCCCCTGCTGTTGACAAGAAGGGGGGGGTTGCCATATTGTTTCACAAAACTTTATCTGTGCAAATTATTTCCTCTCAAAATGATGACGCAGGTCGATGGGTAATGGCCAAGGTTGTTGTACACAATAAAACGTTAATCTTGCTAAATATTTATGGCCCTGTGAAACCAGATCCAAAATTTTGGAATGATATCAAAATTCTCCTCTCCACAGCTGACTGTCCCAATATTATTGTAGCAGGCGATTTTAATCAATGGTTGGATCCTTTCTCGGATCGCTTATCTAAGTACAAATTTCAACCGGATAAGACCCATAAATCCTTTCAATCGGCCATTGCCTCTCGCCCAATGTATGATGTCTGGAGAACCTGTAATCCTGATTTGTTGGAATATACGTTCTTTTCTAATGTACACCAAACCCGATCCAGAATTGATTATATCTTGGTTAGCAAATCCCTTCTTCCTTGTATCCAAAAATCTGAAATTGGCTCTATTTTTATCTCAGATCATGCCCCTGTCTATGCTATGTTCGACCTTTCACTCACCTCCACCAAATATAATCGCTGGAAGTTTAACACTCACCTACTTTCTGATACAACTTATATTAGAGAAGTCACCTCCTTTATTAATGAATTTTTCACCTTTAACAACCCATCAGACACTTCCACATCTAACAACTGGGATGCTTTTAAAGCGGCGCTCCGTGCTTTTACTATTTCTTTTGTGTCCCGGAAGAAAAAGGCCAATGTGAAAAAGTATAAAGACCAATTACAACAGTTGAAAAAATTAGAGCATGACTATTTTTCCTCCAAAAATGCTGATTCACTTAGGAATTTAATTACAGCCAAAACCAACCTTAACAAAATTGCCACTGTTGACGCCTGCAATGTTTTACTTAGAATTAAGTCTAAATTTCACGGAGGGCAAAATAAAGCAGGTAAAATGCTAGCGAATTATTTAAAAATTCGCTCTGAACGTAAGACCATTGGTCCTATCTTGGATGAATCCACCAATAATTTGGTGTCCTCTGATGAAGAAATTGCAGCGGTCTTTCATGACTACTACCGGTCTCTTTACTCAGATGATACATTCCCCTCCTCTTATAATCTTGATAAGTTTTTTTCTGGACTTCCTGCTCCCCCATCTCTGAATGTTGAGTTTTCTGCCTTAGAGGCGGATATTACCCTTCAAGAGATTATTACCGCCCTTCAAGCTTTAAAGAAATCAAAAGCCCCCGGCCCGGACGGATTACCGGTGGAGTTTTATTGTACTTTCAAATCTTTGTTTGCCCCTAAATTATTGCAACTGTTTAATTCCTTCATTGCTGATGCGAAAGCATCTGGCTCCTTTATGGATGCCTTGATCGTCATTATCCCTAAGCCTGACAAGGACCATTCTTTATGTAAACATTTTCGACCAATCTCCCTTATCAATTACGACTGCAAGATCTTCGCTAAGATTATTGCATCCCGACTTGATTCTATCATACCCCTTCTGATCAAGACGGACCAGGTAGGTTTTGTCAAAGGTAGACTGGCTTCCGATAATGCTAGAATGTTCATGAATATCTTATCCCATGGTAAAAATTATAAAAATCCTCTGGCTGCTTTATCTCTGGACGCTGAAAAAGCATTTGATCGTATAAATTGGCAGTATATGTTTCATACCTTACAATGATTTGGTTTTGGCCCTAATTTTATTTCCTTTATCAAATTGTTATACTCATGTCCGAGGGCAAGTATTTTTGTTAATAACCAATTCTCTCAATTTTTTCCCCTATCCAGAGGCACCAGACAAGGTTGTCCTCTTTCCCCATTACTTTTTATTCTGTGTTTGGAACCCTTCCTTGAGCGTATTCGAACCAATCCCAAAATTAAAGGTTTTGTCTCTGCTTCTGTTGAAACTAAAATATCTGCCTATGCGGATGATATATTGGTATACATGTCCAATCCCAGTGAATCCCTTCCCCCCTTTTTAGAAGAAGTCCATCTTTACTCTTCCATTTCTGGGTATAAACTCAATCTAACCAAAACGGAGGTTCTTCCTTTAAACTCGATTTGTTATCAATTTATGTTTGCGGATACAGCTTTTGCATGGTGTCCCTCCAAAATTAAATACCTTGGCATTTGGTTTGCCTCCAATATTGCGGACACTATTAAATTCACCTTTAACGCACTAATGAATAAGTTGAAATCCCTTCTCCTCGTGTGGTCCCCCTTATTTTTGTCATGGTGGGGTCGACTAGATACTATTAAGATGATGGTCACTCCTCATATTCTTTATACGGTTTCTATGCTCCCTGTCAAAATCCCTAACACGTTTTTCTCCCAATTAAACTCTTTATGTATTAAATTTTTATGGAACAATAAACGCTCCCGCATAGCCTTAAACAAACTTATTTGCCCCAAGGAGGAGGGGGGTGTGCGTTTCCCTAATTTTAAAATATACCACTCTGCTTTTTTGATTAAACAATCTTTCTCATTGGCCTTCGATTTTGGGGATACGCCTATACCTCGTTGGATTATCTTTGAGCGATCGCTTCTAAAAGAATTCCAGTTTAAGCATGTTACATTTATGTCCAACTGCACCTTTTTGTCTAAACACCCTGTATTAAAATACTCCCGTGAATTGCTGTGCAATACATTTCTTAAGGACCTATCCCCTATCCAATGTTTTTTAACCTCTACCCTGTGGTATAACAAATTTCTTAAATACAAAGGTAGATCTTTCTATTACAAATACTGGAAGGAAAAGGAGATCATTTTTGTCCATCAGTTTTTGAATGGGTTCTCTATCATCTCCTTCCAGGAATTACAAACACGTTATCAGCTACCTGACTCCTTCCACAAGGAATACCTTATTATCTCTAATGCTATACAAATCCAATTGGCTACCTACTCTCTCCCATCAGTCCCACCTTCTTTAACACCCTCTTCACCATTGTATCCTCTATTCCCGGCGCATAAACTCAAAGCTGCCACTGTATATAAGTTATTGTTATCTAATGCCAATGTTCGTTCTAAAACCACCATTGAAAGTGCATGGGAAATGGACCTATCCTTTTCTCTTCCTATTGAAAGTTGGGACAAACTATGGTCGAAATTATTCAAAGTTTCGGCTGCAGCCAGGATAACCCAATCTCTGTTTTTTCTGTATCATAGAGCCATTATTACTCCTGTTACTATTTGTAAGTTTTCCCCCTCATCCTCTCCCCTTTGCTGGTCCTGCTCTACCGAAACTGGTACATTAGTCCATCAGTTATATGAATGTGCATCTGTTCTATCTTTTTGGAATTCAATTTGGAATGTATGCATGTCAGTTTTCAACTTTAATGCAACCTTATCTTTTGTAAATATCTTTTTAGGCTCCTTAGCTCCTGATATGGAAACTGTTTTACCTAGTTCTAGGTTATTTGACCTTTTTATTGCATTAGCTTTTAAAGTGATCCTGTCTGCATGGAAAGATAATTCTAAACTGTCGTCAATTACTTGGTGGAATTTTATTTGTGACGAACATAGGATTGCTTCAGTTTCCCCCTCTTCTGTCCCCCAAAAAATCAAAACTGATCTTCTTTGGCTTCCTTTTACTGTTTATCTCTCCTCGCACCCTCCCTTGCGGTAATTCTTCTTCTTTTTATTCTCTTCTCTCTCTGGCTTTCTCTCTTCTCTTCCTCCCTCACCTCTTTGGTTTTTCCTCTCTTCCTCCCTTCTTTTCCTCCTACCCCATTCTCCAGTGCCATTTTCCTTAATTTACCCTATTATTGATCCTTTTTTCCTTTGGTTGACCTAATCATTATAAACCAACTTCGTTTATATAATATCTCTTATGGCGCTATATTGTAATAATTGTTTTATTGTATCATTTGTTTTTTCTTTTTCTTTTTCTCTGAAAAATTCAATAAAAACTTCTTAAACAAAAAAAAATAGTGAAAGGTGGGGGGAGGAGGACCAAAGAGGCATTTCTTACAGAG
Organism: Triturus cristatus; assembly: GCF_964204655.1. Taxonomy (NCBI): domain Eukaryota; kingdom Metazoa; phylum Chordata; class Amphibia; order Caudata; family Salamandridae; genus Triturus; species Triturus cristatus. The sequence continues at coordinate 1,422,210,944 of NC_140591.1, read as the reverse complement.
TAGAATACATATGCTCTCTGTTAGACCTGGCATCATTGGCATGAGTCTCTCCTCCATTTTTTTCTGTTTGCCTCCTCTGTTTACAATGTTTTTGCTGGATTATTGCTTTGGGCACTGTGCCACTGCTGATCAGTGCCACAGTGCAAGTGCTCCCTATGTTAAATTGTTACATTGATTGGTGTTACCATGATTGGCTTGGTTGACTTACTGTTCAGACCCTAGTCTAGTGCACTGCGTGTGCCAAGGGCATGTAAGTTGACTGCTGCTGGTGGGCTTGCAGCACTGGTTGTGCCACCCACAGAAGCAGCTTGTAAAATGTGTCTCAGGCCTGCCACTGCAGCGCCTGCGTGCAGTCCCTGACTGCCATGTCGACTTGGCAAGGAAACCTACTTGCCAGTCTCTAAACCTTCACTTTGCCACATTTCAGACACCTCTATGGTAGGCCCTAGGGCAGGGTGCATTGTTGGTAAAAGGTAGGTCATGCCCTGATGTGTGTGGCATGACCTAATAGTGAATTACAGCCATTTTCGTTTTTCACTATTGAAGGGCTACCTGCCTCCAATAGGCCAGACTGGGCAGACTGATTATTAACTCCATTATAATCTAACTGACTCAGGGAGCATGGTAGCAGGTCGAGTTTAGTATCCCTGAACTCAGAATTTAATAACACACCCTTTAGGATGGATGGTTTTTAAATTCTGTGTTTGAAAATAGCCCTTTTAGAAAGTGGCTATTTTCTTGTCCAACTATCCACCGGTCTCTGCTGGTTTGGTGTGTGTGTCAGGGGCTGGGTGGCTCCAGAGGTCTGAATGAGTCTGTGTGGGGTGAATTAGGCATTTACACATAGAGTGAGGGAAGAGTAGCCTGCCCTGCCTGACACAATACTGGCTCCGCCTCCTGCTGAGCGGCTGAGGACCCTGCCCTGCTCAGTGAATAGGCCAGGTGCCTCTGCCTGGCAACACCCACAACAAAACTGAGATGGGGGGAATTTCCCTGCTTGGACAAAGGGAACAAAGGAGAAATGGGGTATAAGAGAAGGACCCCTGAACCAAGAACTCAGATCACTTCTGACAAGGAAACCTCTACCAAGGACAAGAAGCCTGCTGATCTAAGGACTTGCCTCCCCCTTCTGCCAGTGTGCTGTTTGCTGGGGGGAACCTGAAGCTGCTTCTTTATTTTTGCCAAGACACAAGGAGAGAGGAACTTGGTGTGCACTCTCACAAAGCTTGCTAGAAAATCTCCAAGGGCTGGAAGAGTGCCAGCCTCCTGTTGAAGTCACAGGGCCAAAGGACTTCACCCTCTACTGAATTGCTGGTTGCTGGAAAGTGTTGTTTCCAGTACACAGGGGAAAATCTGCAGTCTCGACGCCGCCGACGCCGCCGAATCCAGCTCGACATCGTGAGTAACGGCTCCAGTGTTCCGAGCCTTCGACGCCGGCCGCCGGGCCCGATCGACGCCGGTATCAACGCCAGTGAGTAGTGAGTATCGGCTCCAGCTCCAAGCGACCCAGTCTCGACGCCGCTGCTGATCGTATCGACTCGACGCCCTTCTCGACGCCGTGAGCGCTGCTCCGGCCCGACACCTCTCGACGCCGCTGCAGATTGACCCGAATCCGAGGCACAACCGACACCGACCTCGACGCCGACATCTCGACGCCGTGGATCATCGTTTTCTTCATTTCCAAAGGTAGTGTGTTTGGGGGTTCTGTTTCGACTCCAGGCTCGACGTAGCGCTCCTCGCGGTCGACGCCGAACCTTGGAAATCTCGTAAACTCGACGTCGTGTGACTCCTGTGGGGGTCACATTGTTGCCAAGAACTGTGTTTCAGAAGAATACTTGATTTTGTTGCTAAAGACTTATTTCCTAAGAAGAAACTTTACTTGAACTATTATTTTTCCTTCCAAAGAGTATTTATTAAGACTGTGGTATATTTTTGTCGTTATTTGGTCTTGTGCTAAGCCTTATATAAAAATACTATTTTTATAATAACTCCTGTGTTGTGTCCATTTGTAGTGTATTCACTTTATTACTGTATGTGGTCATAAATGCTTAACACACTGCCTCTGAGATAAGCCTGTCTGCTCTGCCAAGCTACCAAGGGGGTAGCAGGGGTTATCGGAGTGTGTAATCCCCTTGCCCTGACTAGAGTTGGTGGGTCCCTATTTGTCAGAAGTGTATACCTCTGCCAACTAGAGACCGCCGGTTCTAACACTCTCAGTTCTATTTTTCATGTAGAGCTGGGGTGGATGCAGAGCACTAAGGGATATGTGAAGCAGGTTTTCAGCTATGCATGTTGTCAGTGTAGAGGTGATCGGATTTCTGAGTAGAGCTGAACAAAGGGGGGGGGGGTCCCATGATTGGCAATTGAATCTTGTAGGGGGTTAAATGGTTTTAAACACATGCTACCACTTTGTGTAATTGCAAACAGTGCCTGTACAGCAGCAGATGTATACATCTATACATGCAGCAATAGATGGCTGCCCTATTCCTATGTATCTCATACTAAGTTCCATAAATGGCAATAAAAACCAATTTAAAAAAAGTCTAGGAGAGGATTTGGAGTAGACGGAGGTACTGAATCTGGTACATACTGGCATAGATACTACACAGCATTTATGGCTGAAGGAGTTCAGAAGTTGCAAAGGGGAACATTGGAAGAGGAGGTGCTAAGGACTGCCTTACAGACACTTGCAGCCATTCACGTGGTGTCTATTTGAAGAGGTGGGAGCACCGCTGGGTAAGTGGAAGAATGACTAAAGCGCATTCTCACGCATTGGGCGGTAGGGTATGAATTAAGTTTGCTCATTATCAGGCAGGTGACGAGGGATTAGGCTGTCTGGAATAGGGGGAGATAGCAAATCACTCCAATGATGGCTGCGGAGGTGTAGTTTGGAATCAATGAACAGGTTGAGATTTCTGATAAAGACAGATGGTGCAAGAGTGTGTACGATGGTGGCAGGCAAAATGGTACTAAATTTATTTGAGGCAAGAAGGTAAGTAACTTCTACTTTAGATGCATTTATCTCACTGGTTAGAGCCAATTAACCACTGCAGGTGTATGTTTATAATTGAGACATGTCAGAAATAAACAAAATTTGGCATGAGAGATCATAGAACCATCCGTTGTCAAATAGCAGTCATGCAGTAAGAAACTCAAACTCAGAGGTGGAAGAAGTGTAGAAGGAGATTTGTCAATCATCAACAAAGGTGGTATGAAAAACTAAAGTAGGAGATATGTTGCAAGGGAGGTGGTGGTGTACATAAGAAGAGGAAAGGGATAAAGACAGTCTTGTGGGACTCCCAATTTAAGCTGTGAGCATGGAGATTGACAAGAGAACTCAGGTGAAGTAATTTGGAATACAGGAAGAAACTGTTGTGCATGGTGCTAGAGGGGTCTAATGGTGAATGTTGCGCTAGTCTTCCTAGAGTGTTGGACTGAGTCAAACACTGCAAAAAGGTTGAAGAGAATTAAGGTGGCAGCAAAGTGATCATGGTGGGCAGAATTGATTTAGAAGTTGTGATGCATGTGTCAGAATGTTGCATACACTTTGCAGCGTACTTGTTTTCTAAAAGTAGACAATTCGACTATCTGTTTCAATTACATCATATTGAATTAGCCATCTTCTTCTAGGTGCATTGATTTCCCGTTACAATGCATAAGATAAAAAGGTTTCCATGCCCCTTCTGTCAAACAGGGTGAGGTTCTAGTAGGAGGTGGCTGAGAACAGCCCAATTCCATCCCCAATAATTTAAATGTTCTCAGTTAGGACACAAGCAGGGGGACTCTGCTTGCCCTAAGAAACCACCCATTGGAGGCACCTCTACAGGTAAGGCCAATATGGCTTTAGGGTTAGTAGTCCCCAGAGGCAGGAGATCGACCATGACCTAATCTCCCTTAGTTGGGAGATGGACTCAGAATTGACTGATGAACCCGGAGGGTGGGAGTTGTCACTTCCACCGGTCAAGGTGAATAGGGTCCCTGTCACTGCTCTGAGGGACACTGGGGCCAGCTGGACCATAGTAGTGGAAAGGCTGTTTTCCGCAAAGTAGTACACTGGCCAAATGTATTAGGTAACTCAGGCCTAGGGGCAGGACCTCTTCTGCCCCATGGCCCTGGTATCCCTGGAGTGGGGAGGTGACCCAGAGAAAGGTCATAGTTAGTCCCTAGATGCCCACAGACCGCATTCTGGTTAATGAGCTGCCCATGGTGTCAAGAGACCTGGGAGGGGTGGCTGCCCAGGTGCCCTGACAGTTCTGTTTTCTGGGAGTACCACTCCCAAGCTGAGGCTACGGGAGCCCAGATAGAAGGGTAGGGTGAGGGAGCGTTGTTCTTGGAGTTCAGATGCTGAAGGAGAACTTGTGCTTTCAGCTGGGTTGGTTAAAATAGACATAGTTTGGTCCATAACGCCTGTAGGACATTTAACATATGACTTCTGGTGTGGTAGGTTTCCCTATAGGTTGACAGAGGGTTAGCAATATTGTACAGAAGCCTGATGAAGGACTTGACTCCATTTTACTAGGACGCCATAGAGATCAGGTAGCATGAACTTATAAGGGACACAATAACCACCAAGAATATCAATGGAAAGGAATAAGTGGATTTGTGCATTTAATCCCACCGATGAAGCGCTGACATTAGACAGTGTAGCCCATCCGTATCATGCCTGAACTGTATTTAAGTGTCATAGAAAGACATCACACAGGGCTTTGCTGTATCTACTAAGGTGAAACCCTGACTCACAAAATGCCCAGGATCCATTTGTGCCCAGAGCTGGAATTATTTTTGCAAAGACCTTGTAACAAGGTCAGGAAGAGAGAAAGATTTGTAACATGGCCAAGAAGCAGCAAAACCAACAGAAAGAAGCTGGTGATACCGCTGTGAGCATCATTAGTCAGACCTGGACCAGACTGGCAGGTCTAGTTCTGTCTGCTAACAAAGATGATGTTACCTACTGTAACTAGCTCTGGGAAAGGATTCTGTTGATTTGTGTATTTCTGAGGTGTGTTCACTTCCAAGCTCTGGCTTTTGCTGAGGGACTTTGGCAGCATTTGAAGAGCCAGGATTTTGTAGCACTAGATAGTGGCAACAGCCTCCTCGTGGGTCTCCTCTCTGCCTCACAGAATGCTTTAGTATATTCCTCCATTTTGCCTCCAGCTCTCTGTTTATCTTTCCCAAACTGAGTTTCTCCTCTCCCTGCACATCAAACAGGCATGGTCTTAGGGTTCCAGCTACAAATTCCTAATTCTAGTATTTAAATCTAACCATGAGTTGTCTGTATCCCACTTACCTTATATATTCAATGTCCTTTTCCTCTTCGGACCTACCCAAGCAGTGCCAACACATTCTGCTTTAATAGCCTAAATCCATGTCCACCTGTTAAAGATCCAAGTAGTTTTCCCTTCCCTTATGTAAAAATACAGGAACACCCGTCTCCGGAGTCTAAAAGTGACCATCAACCCGGGCAATGTTAAAGAAGTCTCCAAACACCCCCTCCTTCAATAAGATTTCCTCATCTCCATTGGCCTGCCAGGCTAACGTTGACTTGTTGCGAAAAACCTATTGTGAATTTATAGTGGGCTTACAGCCCACCCCTTGTTTACTATTGGTCGACTTCGTAACTCTTATTTGCTTTCTTCTTTTTTATATGGCTTCTCTTCCTCTTCTTGTTTGAGCCTCGCCTAGAGTATATAGTTTTTGCAGTCTTTTTAATTGTCTGACTTGTATCCTTCTACTGCTCGCTACTAACTAGGTCTTTCTTTTTCATTCCACAATCCATGAGAGTGGATGTGTTTTCTAGCTCTCTCTCTCTCTCATGTGCTCCTTCCTCTCCTCAAATATCCGCACCTCATCCACATGTTGGTGCTCTCCATTCCTCCCAGCTGGTCTGATAAAAGAACAGCAACAGGGATATTTTTGCTGGGTATGACTGAAGAGCAGACTTTAAGGGCTGTTTTTGTTTTATGTCCTGTATTTCACATATTGCATGAAAGCACAAGCTCTGGTGTACAAATGCTTTTATTATACTGTAGGAAGGGCCATCTGCTGCACTCACTAAGCTGGCATCTGAGGCATAAAGTGTACTTAGCATGGTGCTTGTCCTGGAGGCCCATAAATCGTCTCTCTGAGCTACTACTGCAGACCAAAAGGCTGAATACTGTGGAAAGCAAAGTATGCCTTGGCAAACTTTTCTCTTTACATTCTTACACTTCCTTATTCTTTTTAAATTGTCTTCAGCGTTTCCTGAATGAAAAGTATTTTAAAAATAAACCAAACCATTTATACAGATTGACAGATTAAATTGAATGAACAGTTTTTAAATACTGTACCATATATATGCTTTTCTTCCTTTGGTTTTCTTTTTACTTTTTTGTAAACAATACCTTACAGACAAACATAGGCAAAGTTAACTGCTTGCCAGTCCCATTTTAAAATGAGAACTAATTGCATTTGCCAATGCTTGTTGATACATATAAGTCACCCCTAGGGTAGGCCCTAAACAGTCCATAGGCAGGGTGAAGTGTATTTATAACATTTAACATGTTCTTTTAAGTTTTACATCTCCTGGTCGTGAAAAATACTTAAATTAGTTTTTTACTACTATAAGGCCTGCCTCTCCCATAGGATAACATTGGAGGCACCTTGGTACATTTAAAAAGTTGTAACTTCAAATTGGAACAGGTAGAGAGGTTGCGTTTGGTGTCTAAAGAATTGTAATTAAAAGTCCTCTTCAATGGTGAAGACAGATTTGTAATTCTCAAAATGCCACTTAAGAAAGATGGCACTTTCTTGTCCCAACCATTTGCTGTCTGCTGCTTGAATCCTGGGTCACATAACTAGATGTAGTTGGCAGTTGGTCTGTGTGTATTTCTCCCAGAAAGTGAGACAAAGTGAAGCTAAGTATTGGCAGCATGGGCCACTAAGACAACAACAGGGAGGGACTGTCACCTACCACACTTGCACATCACAAAGGACCTGCCTGAGAACTCTCACAAAGGGTGTGACACTAGTTTTCTGCGAACCCAGACTATCCGAGACCAGGGCAGAAAGACAGGAAATTCCAAGCACCTCAGGGGGGTGGAATCCTCTGGAAGCTTCTCCCACTTCAAAGTGGACACCAGGTATAAATATTGGACCTCAGATACCAACTCTTCAGTACACTTCCGGACCTGTGGATTCTGCCAGGAAGAAGGACTGCTGTAAGGACAGCTCTGCTGGACTGCTGCTCCCAAGGACTACTGGACTGCTGTGCTGACCTGCTGCCCTCTTGCCTGGGTGAGAAGAGCTTGACCTGCAACTCTAAACCCAGGACCTCAGAGTGACTCCAAAGGCTAGTTGGCTGGCCTCCTGATCAGAAGCCTAAGGGACATAACAGGCTTCTCATAACCTTGAACCCAGCACCTGGACTCTGCCATCTGTGAGTTCTGTCCTGCCAATTGGTGCCAACCCAGCCCTGAACCCTTGGGAGTGGGCCAGATTATGCTCTGCCTGCTCATCTGTAGATCCAGTAGAACAGCTGCATCTCGTCTTGTGTGGGGTGCAACTAGAGCCTAACTGGCACATCGCCTCCAACTTTACACATTGCCTCCAAGTTAGGCCTGACTGCTCTTTGCCGAGCTACAAGAGGGTTGAGCACAGGTTAATTTGGGGTTTGCTTAGGACATTTTTGAAAAGGAACTTGGCTGCTGTTTGAGTAGGGTTACACCCCCCTTAACCAGTTACCCAATTTCTTACAATCCACCTTCAAATGCTTTACAACACTATTTTCTATAGTAAGAGACTTCATGACTGTGGATAAAGGCACTGGGGGAAAATAGAGTGTAAGTGCACCATTCTGCCAAACCTCAATAAGCCAGTTTTTCAAGCGCAGAAAATTAGTCGGGCTATGGTAGGCTCTACACCAGTATAAACAGTTTTATGAATTCTAAAAAGACTACGAAGGGCCTAGATGGGACACTGTTTACATTTTACAGTTTTGAGTACACTGGTAATTGAGTCACATTCTCTAAGGTTGCCACCAGAACTGGACAGTTCTTTTTTTATGGCTCCAGCATCTCAAGGGTAGGGATTTCATAATAAAGAGCATTCGCATTCCTCAACTCCTGATGAAACCAGCAGGCATGAGACCTCAGAGCACTGGTGCTATCCCTGCTTCGCTACCTCTGCAAAAATATAGCAAATAAGATTTTCATCAACAGAAAGACAGAAGGAAGTCAATTGCAATAGCTCTAGCTCATCTTCCTGACCTTCATTCATGAAAGCCATTGATTTCCGGAACTGGCTTGAAACACAGTTGGGCAATTAGTTAAAGCCAACAGGCATCATGGCCATCTCAAGTGATTCAGTTATGCTCACAATCTATCTCCGGTTTGGGAAAATATGAAATCTTTATACCCCAGAACTTCAAAATGTTCAAAAGATTTAGTAAATATGGTTACTATGTGTGTTTTCACACAGAAAATCAAATCTTGATTCTTGCCACACAAGATCACAGAGACTTATTTCTGGATTGTAGATGTTAAAATATTACTCCACTACACAATTACCAGGTCATCCAGGAAACTTGCATGCAGTCTGTACCTTTACAATTACCCTACAAAATGAGCTATTCATATTTTGCACACCCATGAGAAAATGGTGGGATAACTGCATAGGTCAGTCTTACATTAGTAACTGTAAACACTGCAAACAAAACCTGTGCCCTCTTTAGAAGCCACTAGTGCATGGAAAAGGTCAAAACCTAAGGTTTAAGAAAGTAAGAAAAACGGAAAATCATCAGTTCTGTTCATCTAGCCTTTCCTATAAGAACACTTTCTAAACAGAAACAAAGAGTAAAAGCTGATCTAGCTTGCCTAATATTTGGGCTGACCATTGTGAAAGCTTTGTTTGCAAAGACACCTCCACCCACGAGTCTGATGTTTAGAGGCTCTTGGATGCATCTGGCAGACTGTATGAGAAAGACAAAAAGTGTATGATAATGTAAGAAATTGGATTATTATTTGAAGTGGGCGACTGCCCACCTCATGTAACAGTCACATCTCTTGTCAGGGTAAACCCTTAAAGTCACTAAATTATGTGAGCTCAACCCCTGGTAGATGCGGCACTTTAGGAAAAAGTCATCTTGAGGCTTGTTGTTTTCCTAGAGCCACCCAGAGCCACTGGATTCAAGCTAGCCTGACTGATGAGGGCTGTTAGCCTGAAACCAGTCCCAGGATGCGTGTTTCTGGTCCAGGGAAGACATGACTTGGCAGTTCGGGCTGGACGGTTCCTATGAGGCACAGGGTTAAGACGGATTTGCATATAGCTGTGTCTGAACTGGGGTGGGGAAGTGAGCTAAAGAACGATGATGGATTCAACCCAGATCTGTGACTTGGGGTGGGTGTCTGAAAAGTTTCAGCACTCCGTCCATCATCTCCTTGTGTTTGCTTCAGTCAACTGACCTTTGAAATCCACTTCTTTGTTCTGGGTAAAAAAAAAAAAAAGGAGCAGGTACAGTACTTCAGGGCTTCTCTCAGGTCACAGACAGCAGGTCACACCCTCTTCTGCAGGTCAAGAGAGTGTTCTGATGGGTAGTCACATATATGAATGGCACTACCTGGTGCTCTCTTGAGAAGTGCAAGTAGTCTCACTCTCAAAATAAAAAACTGCCTGTACACAGTTCCGGCCCATTTAAATCACTGAACATGCCATTTTTAATGTCACAAACATTCCACTCTTAAATATTATGCACAATACCTTGTGCGCAGCATGGTGTGCTTGAGGTGAGTTCAAATTTAAAATCTGGTTTTCTCAGTTGTGGCTGCTCCTGCATATCAGTCCTGGGCCTTGGAGGGGTGGGGGGAGGGGGGACGAGAGGAGGGAGGGACAAAAATAAAAATCACTTACCTTCCTCTCTTCCGTCCTCTTCCTGGCTTCTGTTGTAACAGGAAGCAGGATAAGCTCCCCTAAGTCAATCGCAATGCTGCATTGTGATTCATCTGAGTGCCGTGGCTCGGTGCTCAGATGAGGAATAGGAGCCTGGGCATGTTCTTCACCCAGGGTGTAATACAGTGTGGGTTGAGAACATGTAAAGTAAGCATAAATGTTTGGCCGGCCAGATTCAGAGGCAGATGTCTTAAGGGGAGATCATTAGTTATTGATTTCTTGCTTTTTAATAGGTGCTCTTGACTGACTGGCTCCATAGTGTAATATATAAATGCTCATAGGTGGAGGCGTGGCCAAGCCCAACAAGATGGCGAATGCATGAATTCAGACCTCCCCATCAAAACTCTTATTTGCCCATTGCCGTGAGAGTGGACCTGCCACCCAGTTCTGCACTCAATGGCTCTCGCAACTTGACAGAGTTCAGCAAAGAGCCCCACTTGAAGCGCAATCTGATGCTTTGAGTGGTCGAGCTGCGGATGGTGAGACAACAGGGGCCCAGAGCTCGGTTCGGCCACGAGGCCTCAGCCAGGAGGGCACACTCAGCTGCCCTGTGTATTGGCAGTGCCTGGGGATGGCCTAAGTCTCCCCCACCCCTCCTTCCTGAGTGAATCGCCGTACACTAGACAGACTACAACTCGGGCCTAGAGGCCAGGCATTGGACTGAAGAATGCTGGTGTCAGATAAGAGACCCAGTCCCTCTGGGGCTGCCCTTCATTGTATGAGGGACCCAGGGGGAACATGGTGTGACTCATCACACGTTGCTCGTGGCGTTTGACGGAGGATACTGCTTAAGTACTGTGGAGAAACATAGCCCAGGGAGCCAAGAGAACCTGGGTGCAGTGTGGATCCCCAAGTGGACCGCCTCCCACCAAGTTGGATCTAGTGGTCATTGAATGGAGAAGTGAGCCAATTTATTCCGGGCAAATCTGAAGCCTGGGGTACACAGTTTGCTATATGGCTGCACCAGAGTCTCCGTGTTGGGTGAGTGGGGCCGAAGATGGAGCAATCTCGACCCAAAGCGAGGGCCCTGAGAGTTTGTGAACCCCGAGGTATTTGTAACTTTCATAAGAAATCGACAGCCTGCACCTGTGGGCCAGCTGCCCTTGAGGCATTGTCTTTGGCTCATCTTCTATACATCAGTGAAGTGGACTTGAACAGCATCAGGCCGGTCAAGCCTTCAAACTCATCTCTTCATTCCCAGTGGGACTCAGTACATCATAATATTTGTCCAGAGGTTAGGAGGTGATCTCCAACCTGTGCTGGAGTCATGGCAGGAGTTTGAGGCAAGAGAGACTCCACCATTATGTCCTTTTTCGCAAAAATCCTCCCACAACCGTTCTAAAGATGCTGCACCGACAACAGCGTCCACAGGTCTAGACGATTCTCCCAAGAAGATCTGGTACAGCTTATCACTAGAGACCTCCTCCTCCAACTCTTTCAAGAGCTCAAGGTCAATATTAAAGGGGTCAAAACTGACCTCCATCATGACCTGTTTTCTCTTTAATGGGATGTTAACAACCTTCGAGAAAGGGTGGACCAAATCAGTGCTGCTTAATTTGTCAATAAATAAGTGCCAGAGCCCTTATGAGGAGGCCATTACAGCATGCATGACCCAGTGCCCCTGCCAGCACTGCCAATGATAGTACCAACCCAACTACTAACCATTGGACTCCTACAAGGGTGACAAATCAGACTATTCCAAGCCCCCAAAGCTAAAAGAATTGTTTGGGGCAGGTATTAGTCATTTTTAATGTATATTAAAGTTGTTTGGCTCTTCTCTAAAGTAGACAAACATTGCCACCATGTGGTAGACGGTCATAAGTGCCGGTGTTGACAATTAACTGTCGGAGCCAAGCACCAGAAACCACCAGCTCAAATTAGCACTGGACCAAATTGAACTTTTCATGGACTGTAGTGAATGAGCCACTTTTGTGGTCTGACCCCCTATGATGACCCTCAACCACCACCATTTTGTATTGACTTAAGTGTGCTATGTTACCTTAGCCTTAATGTAGGATGGGTTTGCATATGCCTGCTTTTCTTCTGTCTTTTAGTGGAATAGTCTTTCCAAGAATAGAAATGTGTGTGTGTGTGTGTGTGTTTGTACTTGTATAGCGCACTGCCACCCCCAACGGGGGCATCCTGGCGCTTTTACTCATACCGCTGTGGAACCCTTCCTGGCTTTCCATGTGAGGTGTCCACTCCTGGGCATCCCCATGGTGAGGCCAGGCATCCCAGCGCTGTTGGGGCCGTTGTGGAGATTAAGCAAGCTATTGCCCAGAGTTGCAGCGTGGGACCCATGATTAGAATAGGCACTGAGGCGAGAATATCCGGTCCGCGGAATTTATAGCCCGAGACCCTGCCGTGACGGGAATCGAACCCTGGTCCCGGACCAGTGCTCTGCATCGAGGTCTGCCACTCTAACCATTGAGCCACACTTCTCCACCAAGGTATGGGATGTTGAGGTGCAGTCTTGTGGGTGGTGGTGCACATGTGCTCAATGTTGTATACTGAGGGATTAAGTGTATAATGTTATTTGGGTTAGTTGAATTATGACTTTGACCTATTGGCTTTGACGTGGTCTAATTTCATTCTGCCTTCTGACTTTACCTTGCTTCAAACTTTTCTGTGTGCACAGTGGTGCTTGTAAGTTGTGTGGATGAGAATTATAGGTGCTCCTTTGACATGGTTTCATGTCATCCTTGCTTTTCTGATTCCATGTTGCTTTGGGCCTTTGTGTGCATGGCTTAACTAACTTTCTGTGCCTGCACGAAGAAGAGGGCATGTTCTGCTCTGCCTCCTGTTTTTCACGCTTTACTGACTAGAGAGAACTGGTTCTTATCAGAGGAATGTACATGGTCTGTCTTGTAGTCATAGCAAGGGCCTGATCAACCGTTGCTGTGACCTTGGAGAAGGCTGGTACGGGCTCTCATGAGAACTAGGGGGCGGGGCTTGCTAGAAGCTTCGCTGTGTTTGAATGCGTATTAAAAAGGGGAGCCTACACTGGCCTGGTGGAAGTTCATCCGTGGAGCAGACGTGCTGTCACGGAAGCGTAGAGGCTGGTGTCACCTCTGAGCTTTCGCCCGGTTCAAGCACTGGACTCCCCTTGAGCAAAGTGGGGTGAAATGATGGAGCATTAGGTGAGGTGTCTCTGTTACTAACTGTCTCTTGATTCTTTACTGATTCTCTCCTTTCCTGCTTATTTTCTGATTCTTATATCCATACATATATATATTTCTACATATATATATGCATTGATTGTGTTTCGATCATACTATTGATATGTTAGAGTCTGCTACGATTGGTACATTTGGCTTACTGTGTGGTGCTATTTACTAATAAATACATCCCAGATATAGTAATTTGTCTTTTCCTTGTAGCAGGAGGTGTGGACTCTTGGCCAAGTATTCTGTTGTAGAAGGATGGGTGAATTCCCTTCTAGCAGGTAATTGTGTTATAGGAAGTTGTTATACTCCTGGCAAGTGATGTGCAAAGTCTGTGTATATATTGTTTTCTTGCCTTGCCTTTGGGGGAGTGTTGAAAGTTTGCCCACCTTATGAAGTGCTGTGTATATGTTATATTCCATAAGTTTGGAACTGATATTCTCTCCCTGGGAAAGTGACGGTACATTCCTTGGTCCAGGGGAGATCTAAATTTGTCATTACATGGGCAAACAAGCAGAACAATGCAAAACTCTACAACAATGCATTCACCAGCTGGAAGACCAACACAGTATCTTGCAGGAGAAGCAAGAGGACCTTGAAAACAAATACATTTGCAACAACATTCGCATACAGGGTGTTCCACCCACCGTCTCAGATGCCAACCTACCAAAGTACCCAGCCAACCTCTTTGCTATCATCCTGGAAAGAAGCATCGACAAACACATTTTTAACGGACAGGACACAGTGCCTCTCCATAAAATCGGGAAATGTTCATCAGATGTTCAAACTTGCATCCATCATTTGACAAACAAGGAGGAGATCATGACCAAAGCATGACAAGGGCCCAATCTCTATTAATGGCACTCCGCTTCTCCTCTTCAAGGATCTTACAGCCTCCACTCTTTTGCAAAACAGCAAATCTTTAAGCTCTTCACAAACTTTCTAACTTATCATGGCATGAAATATAGGTGCGCTCACCCACTCTGCATTGTTTTTACCTGGGATTGCCACACGCTCACTACGGACTCACTTCAGGAAGCGAAAACAGATTCTGAAATTACCAACTGGCGTGAGATTTCAGAGGCACGGAGAGCTCACCGACTGTGTGTTAGGGGGCGATGAGCAACCACAACAAAGATTGAAAGCAGTAAAAACCAACTGTTGGAGCACCTCAGATGAGAGTCTGACCATGGGAAAAAAACACAAGACTAACAACATGCAACAGACTAGCTCCAACATGTACGGTGGTGGGCCAGCCCTGCAGTGGGCTCATCTGCCATTTGGAGTCTTCCACACTTGCTTGGGCCAGGTAGGCGAAAGGTTTCTTCACTGCTTCTTCAATACTAATCCCTTTTTTCTTGTTTTTGTTGCAGAGTGATAGAAATCTTCACGTTAGTAGGATGGCTGCTCACAAACAGTTGTGTGGTTTGTTTCCAAGCCATCTTGGGTATTTAATGTTGACATTTTAGAATGAAGGACTTTTTGGGAGGGGATACTACACACTGATAACCACCCATTTGTGAACAAACCCTTCGGTTTCCAAATAGTGGCGACCATAGCTATACTCCCTATACAGATATTGTGGCATAGTCAATAAATGTACCCAGTTGAGAGCTACTAGAGGACTTCATATCCCCTCTAGGAGACAGCGAATCCTGGGTACTCTTAAATTGACAGGGCTCAAGTTTGCTTCTTTGAGGAGACACACCTTTTGGGGACAGACACACATAGGCTAAGACAGAACACAGTCCCACTCCGCTCATGCTGCCTTTCATTTCTAGTTGGTGGGCACAGCAATCCTCCTGGCCAGTGCCGAGATTTTTATAGAAAATAACCACAAATCTGAGACAGCAGGTTCATGGGTGCCAGTTAATGATTTCTAGGAGGGTCGCCCAATTTGCCTGGTGTCAATCTACACCCCAAATTCAGGAGATGAAAGGTTCCTGAGGGACAAGTTACAGACTACTGTGACCTTTGCTGAAGGCCCTCTTATAATTGGGGGTGACCTCAAGATGGCCCTAAAAGTCGCACACGATGGATCACAACAATGACACAGAAGGACCCCAGAACTGACCCCAGAGGGGCGAGTTTGGTTCGCCAACCTATGGTTGCTAGATGCCTGGAGACATGACACCCCCCTTGTCGCAGGTTACCGGAACTACTTCGGAGCTCACAATGCATATGCCTAGACGGATCTCCTCTTATGGACAGGAGGCTTGAACACTTCATATTTGAGGCGGACCAACTACCCCAAACTCTTTCTGATCATGCCCTGTCTCTCGGACTCTTCAATTGGAGGAGGAGTGCCAAGGCAGCATTGGGGGAGCGGGTGCCTCAATGATTCTCTCCTTCGTGGTGGTGGCTGTGGTACGAGTACTGGAGCTGCTTGACCCTGCATTGCTACCCCAGTTTGGCTCATCTGTAGTTTTGGAAACTGACAAAGGATGAACTTGTATGCTTACCATGTGACTGGTTCGTTGTAGAAGTGAGTGGGCAGGGAGTTTACTGTTTATGATTGTTTACTCTGAAAGCAGTGTTGATAGTCTTCTATATTGCAGAACAAATGCTCATAGTTTAAGTGTTAATTAGGGAGTGTTATATAAAAAACCTTGTATTTTTGGTGTTTTCTCTTATTTTTCTCGGTACATATATGGTTGTGAAAGGAATGAAACTCTTAAGCAGTTGTTTGATGTAAGTTTTCAAAGAATATGATCATGTTCTGAGGAAGGCAATCAACATGTAGCTGTCAACATAATACCCACAGAGGGGCTTTGTGATTTCATACCATAACAGAACTAATGCTTTATGGTCATAATCTTCCTAGTCTAAATGTAGTCAAAGATATAGGTTGTTTCTGACATGGAGCTCTTATGATGTTGGTTACTAACTGATTATTTCACATCTACAAATTAGGCAATTACATCTACACGTGTTTTGGGTAATAACTTTTGGTTTAAATGAAAGGCATTTATTTTTTAAATATGCTTATTTGAATACTTTTCGGGTTTCTAGTATTGTGTTCATAAATGGTACAAAACATTTTTGTATTTTGCTGAAAATCTTTACTATGAAGAAACTCTGCACCATGATAGAGACACTGCCCAATAGTTACGACCTGGTAATTACAATCTCTCATTTCTAGTCGTCCATGCACCTTTCACATCTTTAGTGCTCTTCTTCCACCGTAAAAGCATTAACCCTACTCCCTGATTACCACTGAGGTATTACAAAACCCTGCAGTACCAGCCCCACTATAAAAATCCATGCGTCTCCTCTCCTACATAACAGTTCGTATTTACCAGCATTAAGCGCCTCTTATGGGTACTGACTTAGCGGCTCTTAACCTTTTGACCCTCAGTTAATCATTACTGGAATCCGGGAACCCCCATTGAGACATAATGAAAGCTGGACACCACGCCTAAAGCAATTTCTAAGATTTGAACTTCTAAACAATACAAAAAATACACAAACAAGTATACACCAAACAAATGCTCAAATATTAACATCTTTTTTCATTCTCAATCAAAAATAGAAACAGTTTTCACATTTTCAATTTTGCTTCTTTATTTTTATATACTTTATTCATTTTTAATATTATTGGTAACACACTGGCGGACCCCTTGAATAGGCCTAGTGGATCCCCAGAGGTCCTCTGACCACAAGATAACCACTGCCCTAGGTCACCAAGCCAATCACATTCATGCATTATAAATACGGGCAGCCAGGCCTTTCCAGGCAGAGCAGCTTCCTTTGATAAAGGAGGGCTCCAGTTAACCCACCCTCGCTACACCAAACCACAGCAATGCACCCGCACATTAACCAATGGAACAGGAGTCAGGGATACTTCACACACTAATCCTCCCAATTCAGTCAAGGACATTTAATGGAGGACAGCACAAATCGCTTCTACCTGCTATGGGGGTATTACAACAGGAACACATAAAGATTTGACTTTGTAATGAAATGCCAGAGAAAGGAGCTACTAACACAAAATGTCAGATAAACTTACCCTTGGCTGCAGGGCGAACCAGTTCATTTGCTTGTTGTTCCAGTCCCATGTTGCCAGATCAATTTCCACCTCACCCAAAAAACTATTTCTCCCAAAAGTGTCATTGTGCCACACAGAGAGATTCAATTTCTGGGTAAGCAGGGTTCTTTTATTAATCTTGTACTATAAAAAAGTGGAAAACATGTGATAAACATCTTCCAACAAACAAAACACCATTTAAGTAAATGGAGGCTTCATTGGTATGCTCAGAATGCACACAAAGACCTGGTGCTCACAAAAAAGCATTTGAAGCAAGAATAGTTCAATGAAAGAAGACCGCAGAGAAAGGAAGGCGAAAGAGGCAAAAACACACAGTTTTTGATAATCTGAGATTGAGAGAACTCTAGTGTGACTGGACATCCATTTCTCAGTGCACAGCATCCATTGCCCTCTTCCTCAGATGAGCCTGAGTTACAGTCACATGCAGTTAGCATACTGGTGGATGGAGATGCTGCTACAACCCAAACAATCTCCCAGCCTGTCCAAAGAGCTGCGGGGAAAAGAGTAGTCACTTCAGATACTCTACATTATATGGAGGCCTTGGACGCTTGCAATACAGTATCGGTCTGACAACACACTTGGTTCCCACATTCCTTCAACTGTTCCATATCATCATTCTCCAACTGACAAGCTGGCCAAAGCTCACACCATACAGCATCGGCCTGTAATCCTGCGGACAAATGGCAACCAGATGCTCACCAGCCTCTTTAGTCGTTTTACTCTGTGCAGCAGACACTATGTGAAATCCAGCTGTCATAAAAAAATAGTAGACTATCAATGGCAAATTGCATGCATCAAAAGCAGAAGTGATCAAAAGCAATCACTTCAAGTCTCCAATGTGGTCCCTCTCTGGATTCTTAGACATCTTAGAGAAGCCCATTTCATGCTCAAGCTACCACAGGGGGGATGTTTTCCTGTATATGTCATGACCAGGCTGCTTCCTTCTCAGAGATGTGTAGAGAGGTCTATAATAAGACCACACAGGAGCATGCGTGCCAAAGAGACAGGAACAACGTGGTTATGCAGTCATAAAAACTCAAAATACTGAGTCCAAGAGTTTATTTGGGAACCAGCTCTACTTGGCAAATCACTTACAGTCCACTTGGTGCTAGTGCCCTTACAGCCTCAGCGATGTCTTTGCCAACACCCTCGCTATTAAAGCCTTTCACTTAGTGTTCTGCAGGGGAACTAAATCTGTCCCTCCAGAAGATAGGCTCCTTTAGAAATAGTTTGCCTGAAGCTGGAGTGGGGGTGAGGAAGGTCAGTTGTAGGTTGACATATCAAAGTGCGACCAACAAGATGGTGTCTTTTAAGTAGGGTTCTGCCTTTGGATTGGAACAGGAAACCTAAAAGCTCCTCCCTTCACATTACAATTCTGTTCTCGGTAGAGTGCCTTGACTTCCGTGGAAGCATTTTGAGTCGGAATTCTACTTGAGGTTTAAGATATGGGGACTTTCTAAATGTAAGACTGCGGTGTGTTGGAGCGGCCCTCTACCCAGTAGCCTCTGGGTTGGTTGGTGAGCCATCACAGTGGCATTTTTCTGGGTGATGAGAAACTTATTGGCTAGATTGGCTTGGCACCCATGCTTAAAAATCTTTCTTAGAAACACTTGTAATATTCCACTCGTTCCCCAAGCTAAGCATTAGGTTCTACTTTATTGTTGAAGTCAGTCATGTTTCAGGTTTATGGAGCAACAACTAAATGTCAATTTTAAATTGCTTCTGGTAGTCTATATAGTTAAAGATGAGTTATTAACCAACCTTACAAAAAACATGTTTCCTGCCAGATGGCAGCAGCTGATGACCATTCTGTAACAGGCTGTAAGATTTGTGTATAAATAGAGCCAAGTGAAATATTTTATACTTTTATGTGATGTTGTGATTTTATTACAAGACCGGAGGCTCATGTTAGGTCTCCCTTTCTTGCTTTTTTTAAAAAAAAAAGCAGTAACACAAGAACATCAAAACAGAAAAAAGACTAGAAAACTGGATCCTCAAAACTACAGTATCCAGAATCTCTGGGCATACGGTTTACCAAGAATATCACAGGTGAACAATTAGTCTTATACAAGTCTGTGGCACATCATCTCTTCTTGATTTCTGTTATGGAGCCGGAGATAAGTGCTATATTCTTTTCACAGTTATCTGTATGCATGGACGTCAATTCACCAAAATGCTAGGGGTAGCTGAAGTGACATCACATGCCTTTTGACCTCCACTTTCACTCACACCCACATACTTACACATAAACACAAATTCACACATATACACTTTCACACATATAAACACACTCACAAGCACACACACAACATGCAAGGCAATATTTACTCACCTCAGATGCCATGGAAGGGCATATTACAGCTTATTGTACTCCATTTTTATCACATATTAGTGATTAATATATTTATTCACGATAAGTGTAATAAAAATTGAAAGAAAATAAAGAGTGGCGCCCCAGCTGCCCCTGTGTTCCTGGCACTGAATATGCCACCTCCGAGGCCAGGGGTCTCAAAGGCTGTGCGAGGGGTAGCAAGGGGCACGAATCCCTTCAATACAGAACCCTGCCCCAACTAAAAATTATTTTGTACTCCGACACAATTCCTTTCACTTTAGAAACAAATGAAGAAGCTTCATGCTACTGGAACATATCTACTGCTGAAAGGCCTAGCCATCTTCAGTTCTGACCCATACCTTCTATGAGAGTCTGATGGAAGTTTGTCTGGTTGGGAAGGAGGAGACGGCATTTGCAGTCAATACTCATCTGAAGGAACATGGTCTCAGAAGGAGTCTTCAATGTGTATCAACTGTTCAGAGCCGTTTACCAGCTAAACTGTGATGCAATCATTCACAAAAAATTCAGTTTTGTTCAGTTTTTCTCCAAATGGACAGTCCTACATCAGTAATATGAATAAATCATCTAAAGGGCACTCAATCAAGTTCTATTGGAATTAGCAAAATAGTTCTGGGAATACGGTCTTCAACATCATGTCTCAATCACAGCAGAGTACTTTCGAGAGCTCTCAATGAAGAGGCGTATTGGTGCTCACGCCATTAGAAAGGCACCAACGACAAAGTGACTGGCAGCTTTATAAACCTACTTTTCAGTCTCTCCTAAACCTTGAGGGCCATTCTTGATGCCTCTGTTAACATCCACCCAACTAAGTCTCTTTTACAGTTGGAGACTAGACCCAATCCTGTTGTCTTGTTCAACCTCAGGAGAACGCCAGGGTCCGTAGTCATCATAACCCCTCCCTGGCCTTCATAGGTATTGTACCCTGAACTCCTCCAGATGTCCAGACATTCCCATTCGTTTTTCTCTTTTTAATCATCTTCTTGCCAAACCAGCAGGGCTCTTAAGATCTCTTCCTGTCAGGCAAAATGAGACTTGTAACATGGAAGGTTTTATTCAATCCTGGAATAGCCCAAGATCTTTGGCAGATTCTATTATATTCGTCGAAGGGTCTTGGACCTCTGGCACTAAAAGGGTTTTCAAGTCCACATGGGCTTCCTGGTATTGCTAGTGTATGGAGTCACGTCAGTCCCATTACGGCACATGTCTCTGTTGTGGCAAATGTATTAAGCTCAACAGCATGTGCAGGTAAGAGCTATAAGACAGTAAATACTCACAGGTTGGTCATTTCCTTAAAACATAGATTTGTGGACGGAAGACCAGTAGGGGGAACATCCCTTATTCTGACACTTAATAAAAGGCATATGGAGAAATATTCCTTGGTTACCTAAATATAAAGTTTTGTGGAATGTTAATTTCCTTCTGAACATGTTTTTTTACTTTGCTGGACAATATTTTCCTTTCACTGAAATGTTTATCTGCAAAGTTGACCATGCTATGGAGTTTCATTTCAATGACATTGAAGCTCTAGATTTCTCTGCAAGACAGTATGCTCCCTCTGGAGTTCTTTTCTCAGTTATCAGAAGAACAAAAACTTTTATTTCTTCTACTGAACTTACTGTCCTCACAGATCATTCAAAGCTTTGCATTGTTCACTTTCTTGGAGAGCAAGAAGACTGTACATCAGGTCTGAGATCACAGGCCCCACAACTATTAATTTCCCATAGGCAGCCCCATTTGCTGTTTTCCTCTGAATCTCCTTTCAGATGAGTCATACGAACCACCAGCAAGCTGAAATTGATACCCCCGTCTTGATGGGGCTCACTCATCTAGGGAAGCATGGCTTTTATAGCTTTTCACTTGGGTTGTAATTGCATTAGGAGTCTCTGGTCTTGCAATAAAATCTGGATTGTCCAATTTGTTATGCAAGGAAGTCACAATTTTAATGAAGACATGGAGGCAACTATTATCCCAACACTATGTATAAACAGAAATTGTTTTTGGAACGGTTTTTCATCTTTCCTTTTATATATTTCATGACTTTATCTTACTTTTTCTGCATGGCAGGATTTTATTCCACTCAGGAACTTTATTTTATTTTCTACTGGAGTAAGACAAATTCAAATGGACATTCTTCAAAACACAGATTAATTTAGGATCCCTTGTAACATATTTCTTGATCAATTTAACATCATACACCAGTCCAGCAGCATGAACTAATCCGGGACTTAGGTACGCGTGGACAAAATGACAAAAGCTCCCTGTTTCAAAGAGTGTGATTAGTTCCACTTTATAGGCACTTTAGCAGACCCGAGAAAACATTCTGCTCTAAAACCAACAGAGAGCCCCTACCACAGGTTCCTTCCTATACATTATACACAAACAAGATCTTTCATATACACTCGCATCAACCACCTTTGACAGCTACACAATAAAAAAGTTTTCATAAGTTACTCTTCACAGCAGAACTCACTACTGCTTTAGCTTACCCTTAATATGTCATTGTAGACAGGATTCAATGTTTTCTTCCTAACAGCTGTCTTCCTCTTGCCCATTTTTTCTTTGTCTGGTAGTAGATAGCTCTTCACATATCTAGAGAACAATGAAAAATGCATTTGACTATAATTAACAGATATGCCATGCTGCTAAATATTTTATGGCTCTGCTATTTCGTAACCAGACTGAATCTTGTAATTGGATTTAAGACGCTAAAAGAAAATAACTTAAAAATGACGTACAAATTCTATGGTCCCCATCAGAGCCGGACTGGGAACCCAAACAGGCCCTGGCAAACTGCTCGGCTGGCTCCCCTGGGAGGGAGGGGGGTGCTGCCAAGCTGTTTGCTAGGGCCGGTTCCGGACGATTTTGCTACAGGGGGCCGATATTGCCAGCCCCCGGTAACAAAAACAGTCCCCACCCTGGCAGCTCACTGGGGAAAGTGTCCGCTACGGCCAGTCCGGCCCTGGTCCCCATGTATAGCTCTTGGCAAACCTACCATATATATATATATGTTTAGGCCTTGTGTTTTTACACTTTAATTAGTTATTTGCTCCGCGTATGGCAAAATAGATGGAAGTCAGATTAACAATGTATCCTATGTAGGCAATGCATGGTTACACATGTTTTATGGAACTTTCAGTGAATAAAGTCATATTAAAATATTATAATGTTCGAGAAGCTCCATTGAAAATAATGGAGTGCCCCGGGTTTCTAATGGCGAGCAGAAGCCCCGAACTCCAACATTCCAATGTTTGTTCACAACTGTTGCTGTGAACAAAAGGTCTCATGGAGTACGTTGGAATATCAATCCCCTTGGGCTCCCTGAGGACTTTGTTTTACAAATGAGAACATTCTGCTCTCTAGGGGCAGAATGTTTTAATAGCGTTAGAGCCCTCCGTAGCGGGCTCTACTGGCCATTAAATGCCTGCTCCCTTGTTAAAGGCCCTTGTCTTCGTCTCAGGCCTTTAACGCTGGAGCGGGCCTTTAATGGCCGGTAAAGCCCACTACGTCGGGCTGTAAGGCTATAATAGGTCTCAAAATCCCAGGTGACATCAAACTATGCAACATCCTAGCAGTGGCGGCTGACAAGGCTCGCGGCTGGCGGGCGGGCGCAGGGGGGGTTTAGGCAGGGGCAGGGAGGGCATAGGGGGCGCACTGGTCACAAAAAAAAAACCACTTACCTTCCCGCTGGGCCGACCAAACAGTCATTGCGCACTTAGGAGGGTTGTACCCTCCTCCCCTGCTCTTGAGCCCCGCCCCCTCATGCAACCTGCCACAGCAGGAGGACAAAATAAAATGATAATATTGTTACGTTATTTTATTTTTTCCTGTCTTTTCCTGCTTTAAGGTAGTGGGGCGAAGCTCCTCCGCCTTAGCGGAAGAGCCGCCACTGCATTCTAGAATGTCTATTGTTGTGGTTTGTTGGAGATCCAGGACTACGCTAGGATAATTGTTTTCCTCTACTCTGGATGGCTCATTTATGACTAGAGCAACACCTAATTCAAACAGACCCTAATATAGGCCCGAGTAGTATCACATACCTTCCCCTACATTAGCTCCCTTATACTACACAGTAACGAGCCTTTACGATTGAACCTTTACTTAGTTCTAGTCCTGGGCGCAGAAGAGCCTCCTATAACTACATCAATGGACTCATACAGTATGAATGAAGATTCATGAGGGTTCTTGGAAACCAGGTAGGGGCTACACCACCTGCATAATATCTACATGCAAGGTGCATCCCATACGTCATCCTCAAATCCAATAATGGCTAATAGAAGAAACAAGGGATAAAGGAACCCTAGATACTTTTTGTATAAACACAGCACATCTTGCTAGGGTTAGAGAGAGGAGACCGAGACTTCCAGCCGACACACTGACCAGAGACTGAGGCTCCTGCATGCAGACGCTCTAGCTGACAGTGGTCTGACACATCCCTCGCGGGTTGTCCAACTCGAGACCAGGACGGGGTCCCACAATCTCTCACTTCAGGTAATGGAGCTAGACTAAATCCTAGAGGGATTCTTGGCTTCACACCTACTCACATGCTAGGTACACTTTGGTACATCTAGACAGGCAACGTAGGAGTACACATGCTCCTTTTATCATGCATTTTATATTCATGGATGTATTCATGATTGCAAGATGGTACAACTGTACTATCCTTTTATCTTCACTGTACTGCTAATCATATATATCTGGAACTGTCTAATAGTTGTTGCAGCACATCTATTTTACACTAAAAGAACAACTGTGCAAAAAATTCTTATTGTAACACGCCCGACTATTTCTTCTGTGTAAATTCTCTGAGACCGAATAAGTGAGCACGAGTGACTGAGCGAAAGGTAGACCATTGTTTCCACGATTCTGAGGGATCAAAGTTGTCATGTTCTAAGGTTGCCAGAAACTATTCGCTCCCTGATAAGCGGAGATTCTAGCGGCACTGTGAGCTAGCTAAAACAGACAGGTTAACATACTCGGTGGGGGGTACTCAGAGTTAGTCTGCCACCAATCCTACAGTTTATGTTATCTAAACATGCAGATCCTGTATGGGCAATATAGGGACTACACGACATGGTGCCGCCAACGTTGGTTGGGTACTTATTTAAAAGTAGAATCTGAGTAGTTCAGTTGTGCTAATTCTCAGAGACCCCTGCTCACAAAAACCAGAGACGTCTGGTGTGGGTGGGCACAAAACTCCGCCACAGCTGAGAAGGTGAAATATCCTATTTATTGGCTGCTGGTTAATCAAGCTTGAAGGACACTTTGTTCCTAAAATTGTGCAAAACACCTTATCTTCGTTCCCTTGAAAAAGTATTCCGTGTGGTAAAACACAATGATAAACGAAGGAGTATTAGATGCGTTAGTACAACAAGGTCCTCACTCAGAAGAGGAGGAAGATCCGAATGGAAAACAGTTTCATGCAAATATTAGAGACGCACATTAGAGACGCACTCATCCTTAAACTACTTAAACATGGTTTAACAGCCAGAGGTGGCATAGTAGTATTCATGATAGAGGCACACAAAGATTTCCAAACAGAGGTATTTTAATCATGGGTTACATTCCCAGCAGCAAATGCAAGAACAAAAACATTTCATTATTACACACGAGACGACATACCGTTGGAATACATTCTCTATGAGGACATTGAAATTCCACTAACGTACCAGGAACACGATTACTGGTTTAAAGGCGCCCTCCCCCCTACAAGAAGAAGAGTAAGGCTTGGTCCATTAGGAAGACCAGGAGCAACATGGCCGATATTAGCAGCCTGCACACCACATCCTGACGTTGATACAATGCCACAAGATGAATTACTCGAACAACAGAGTTGATAAACTTTACAGGAATATGACGCAATTTGTCAAGAGGACACTTACAGTTCAACCGGCAGGAGCTACAACAAATACAGCTCCTACACAAAATACAGCAACTAAATTTACTCCACAAATGCTACACGCAGTAATGGGCAAAATGCCCACGAAACGTGAGCAAATACCATTCTGGATAGCTCAGAAAATAACACAGTTAGAAGCACTATTCCCAAACACTAGCCAGTATGAAAACACAGAACGCTGACAATATGCCTGCCCATGGGGATTACACCACAAATAGAGGATTGTACCTCTTGGGGTACAATCTTCGTGAGCATCTATACCAGAACTCATGGTATACCACCATTAGCTGTAATACAAGATTTATTAAGACAAATACAAAATGAGTATGTGGCAGAACCTGCTCTGAATTTAGGAATGAAATTACTAGGTAATTACGCCCAGGTATCAGCAATAGTATTCGCAAACATTAAAGGAGAGGCAGCATCAGTGGCAATCCGCCAACGCCTACGGGAGTTCGGTCCTTTACAACAGCAACGTGAATTATCCCAAATTATGGAAACTGCATATGCAGAATTAGGCAGAGACAGTTTGGGTGGGAAAGCTCTAAAACCACAATTAGTGGGCAGTCCTGAAAAGGACAATTCCAAGGAAATACCTGCTTCTCCTAAAAATAAGTGGGATAATAATAAAAAACAAAATAACAGAGAAAAGAGATCTCAATCCAGAGGTGGATCTCCTCCACAGGAGCCCTCCGAAAGCAGGTACAACCTCAGGAATAGGCATAATATTAGGAAACCTGACAGGTAACAGGATACCCATACACGTTCCTCTCGTTCCTTTCAGGGCTCGACAAAAACCGAAAAACTCTGAGAGAGAAGGAGGGTCAGAACACAAAGAAGAGCGTACAAAGTCCAAAGACAAGCAGCACATTCAAGACTATACTTCCAAAAAAGAAGAAAAGACAAAATCAAGACCTCAGTTTGAAAAGAAGAAAGTTGCAGGCCTGAAGATCAGACATGCCCAGAATTCTGAGGACACAACTTCTGAACCAGGGAATGGGCTCTGACGACGCTAGACAGTGCAGCAGAAGTAACAATAGCTCGCCAGAACCTGATGGAATTTCTGGTGACAGCGGACTTGAATGATTACATCACAGTGGAGACACCAGATACAAGGGTAAGAGTCCCGCATAAGTTAGATGAAATAACACTCCAAATGGAGGTGGACAAGCCCAGAAAAATTAATGGTCTCTTTTGGGAGAATCTGTCATCTGGTTATAACATCCTATTAGCTGAACAAGATTGGCCGCCAGCATTTGTTATGGAGTGCCCTAGGGTATTTTATTTTGCCAGCCTTCTCTGACCTCGTTCCCATTCACCTTATATACACATATGCACGGGAGTGGGCAGTAGCCCTAGCTCCAGCATTGTACAAAATTCATGCCGGATGGGATGAGGATTCAACCCACCACGTAATCCTGTTAAAAGTTTCACCAAATTCACAGAGACAATATCCAATAAAGCAAGAAGCTAAAAAAACAGGTCAGGGAGATCGTAGATCAACTTGAATATCAAGGGTCATTAAAACATGCACCTCACCAATAAACAATATCAAAACCAGACAACTCATATTGTTTAGTTTTAGATTACAGACATTTAAACACATGCACAAAGACATTTGCTGTTCAAAATGCACACAGTGCCGCATTAATGAATAACATTGTTCTTATTTTCAGCAAGAGTAACTGAGTTACTCCAAAATTTTGATGAGGAAGCATTGTCCTATGTGGATGATATTTATCTGACAGACGACTTAAAAAAGCACTTGGCCAGGGGGAGCACCATAGGTATGGGCTACAAATTTAATTAAAAGAAAAAAAAAAAAAAGGAAATCAAAAATCGCCCACCTCATTGTCCTCCTATTTTTAGGATATGAGCTTTCAAGTGAAGAGAAAAGTCTGCCAGCTAACTTTTTAGAAAAATGTGCGCTGCTCTAGCCTCCAAAATCATAAAAAATGTTACAATCAATACTGAGATTCCTAAATTTCGGCAGAACATACATTTTGTATTACGCAGAAAAGAGTGAAACCTTTCTACGACTTAATAAAACCTGGCTTTTCAGTTAGACAATGGACACAGGACACACAAACATCCTACGTTCACTACAAGTAGACATGATAACTTCAAAACACTTAGACGCGGGTAAACATACGCAACTTAGTGATCCGTGTAATAGCGGGTCAATGCGGGTACACTTACTTAACCTTCAATGAAGGCGAAACAGTACCAATCGCTTACTAATCACACCTGTGCACAAACGCATAAAGCATTTCACTTCAACAGAGAAAATACTGTCAGCAGTTCAGACCACGCTGTAGCAAGAGAAAGAGCACTGACTCAGAGAAAACGCATAATTGTCGTAACCCCAGTACCAGCTTTAGAAGCTGTTACAAAGGCTAGCATTCCAAATGCAAAAACCTTTCATCCGAGACGGATACAATGGACTAATTCTCTTACTGCAACGGATGTTGAATACAGATTTGATCCAAGTCTAAAAACACAAGCATTCCTGCGATACTGGCCCTGGTGAATACGGATCACGAATTCCCCACACTGATAGTGTGTGATTCTTTATACTGTGTACAATCATACAATTAATATTTACATCATTGGGAACAAAACGGGTTCAAAGACACGAAAGGTGACACAATTAACGGAGGAGAGCTATATTTACATTAACTTCATTACAAAATTAAGACAGCCTACCCAAGCAAAAACTTGAGCTGTATGGTCTCTGTTGGCATGATTGTTCTTTTATAAACAAAACTGTTGTCTTTCTGTAACCCACTCACTTACTGACCACCATCAATACATCCAACGTTCTCCAGTGCGAGTAGGAATACTCAAAAATTAGATGGGAAATAAGAGCGAAATGCAATTACAATTAACTTCTTTATCCGACTATCCGTATTGCCACCCTTTGCCACCAAGTAGTGAAAATCGAAAATCTAGCAGCTCTAAAAGTATGTGCCAGAGCACGAAGGAGGGCACAGTTACAGCATTGCTTACTATGTGCCTGCATGCATCCCTCAGCGCTATACTCAAGACTCCGGTCATTACGAAAGAAAACTGAAGAAAAAAAAAACCATGATAAAACAAAGAGGTTCCCTGCTTTTAGGTGGACTCTTTCTTTGGATAACACAATTGTTCTTGTGCATAATGTCATCACTCATAGACAAGGGAACACATAGCTTAAGTGGGCTGACCCATTACCTCTTGGTGTATGCTTTGGTGAGTGGAAGCAAAACATGAACAGCAGAAGAGACCCATAGATGAAACAGGGTGACAACGCATTTTTAAGAACTGTTTTACAAAAACAAAAAGTCTTGTCTAATGTTAGAAGTAAAAATGGACGCGAGCTGGAAAAGTAGTGTGGCAGGTATGATTTGCTGTGTTAGTTCATGATCAGGAACTAAACTTTAGAAGGCAAGTGGAGGACCTTGTGTCTGGTCTTAAATTATATTGAGGTCAGCGGCAACTGCCATTGGTTTCCTCCTTGACCCCCTTGATGCTTACCTGAATCACACAGAGGTGTCACAATCCCACTTCTCCAGATAACCAAAGTCATCCATATCAGTACTGCTGGGTCCGCGTCCTCCAGGTCCACATTATGGCCATGCACAAGATTGTTATCAAACAAGTCCTGTCACAAGCCCTCACCAGCAGGCCCTTCGTTTTCCTATCCACTATATTTCTTGTATGAGGAGACATTCTTCAAGATTACAGTATCACCTGACTTGTTTCAAGTACCATCTTGAATTCTACTACCTAAAGGTATTCCCATATCAGTAAACTGTGTCCCACTTAATGCCAGACGTCCATAGGGGTTTTCTTATGGGTGTTTCTATAGCTTCAGCCCATCTTCCTTTAACAATGGGACTCCAAGGGCAATACCTGGAAATTATTAATTTATAGGCAACACAAGAGAGCAAAGGCAGGAGATTTGTGGGCTGAACCTGTACTCAGAGTTCCATAATTGCCCTTGTATTTTAGAAATTGGAATGGCTTTCTTTTTTTTTTTTTATAAAAAGTGTCTACATTTTCAATGGAAAGCAAACTTCCAAATTAAACTGGTTCCATTGTGGTGTAATTTGGTGGTGGTGAATCCTGAGATTCAAGACAGTGCTGGAAAATTGCTGGACACTTAAAAACAATGTTCAACACTGGTTTCCAACTTTTTCATAATCCCGTGCATGTCTAAATACATTTTTAGTGTCGATACGTCTTCTGCATAAGTGGTGTCCACAATTATTACCTGCTAATATGTAGAATGCTTATTAAGGAGTACAAACAGATGATGCCAAACTATGAATCTTCTACAGGTTTTTTTAGGAGCTTTTTGGGGGAAATGGTGGCAGGTTATTCATCTGGGCCAGTGGCTTTATGAATGCGACACTGAGTAATTAATTTTTCAGCTCTGGTTTCTTGTAAGTTGGGAGTTGGATGGATGCTGGTATCCCTATTAGTAGCTATTTCCTGATAATTCATCTGACTGTCAACTCATTCTTCACAGCCTCGGTGTGGTGTTGTGTCCACCAGCATATCCTTCCACCAGCCCTACTGGTGGGCTAGTATTATTGTCGGAATGCCAACTGCTGCCATCACTTGGATGACGTGAAGTATGGTGTCCTTTAGGAATGCCAGATGTGTCTTTTGATTTGCTGAACTCCTCTTGTGCCTTCAGGGGCAAACAATCAGTATGGGACAAAGTCAAAATTAGTGTAAGATGTCACTACCAAACTCAGTGTCCCACCTATCACCATTCACCATAATTGTGGCAACTGCAGAATCTGTAACCAAACCATAACTGCCAATGAATGTATACACACATTTAGGATCTCAAATAAGGATGTAATCCTTGACTAAATTTGAAAGGATGTTTCAACCTGCCACAGCTACCAATATATGCAGCAGAGAATCTGAAGGAAGTGCAGCATGATGACCACACAAACAGCATGAAAGTCAAGGAACAAATAGCCAGGCTCTGGGTATTTGCAAAGATGCCAGATTCCAGCACTACACCAGAATGGCAATAGAACAGTGGTGGAGAGTGAGCCACTAAATAGGGCTCTGCAAAGGCAAATCTATTAATCGTGTTACGGGACACATTTTACTTCTGAGAAGTATAATAGACTTAAGAGGCACATCCAACATGTATTTTCATTCTTATGCACAGCTTTGGATGGATTCATTCTTCCCTCCCCCCAATCACCGAATGAGCTCACCACAAACAAACTCTGGAATAAGTAAAGAAACCTTATTTGCTCTCAGAATAAGCACATGATTACAATAAAATATTGTATTTTCAATTCAGACAGCACTTTGTAAAAAAAGATAAAACAGTAACACATTTCATATATTGAGAGCACCGAAAAGCAAATTGTGGAAAGAAAGACCCCCAACACAGCCCAGGTAATCTCACTTACCAGACCAGATAACATTTTTACCCTGCTCATCACAAAAGGATGACTTTCAGTCCCAAGGATGACCATGCACAAGTAAAGTCAAGTCAAGAGCTGAAACACGTTGACAATAGTGAGGAAAAGGAAGCAACATAGTGGAAAGAATAGAAGACTAGGAATGTACCCATAATCAAACAGAAAGATAAAGGACAGTTCTTTCTTCTAGTTCCAGCCTTCATGGACACTAAAAACAAACAAAGGAAACAAAAACTAACATGAAAAACAAGAACCTTGTCCCTTCTAGTATCCCAAAACAAAGGGACCTAGACCAACACCAATGTAAACACAACAGTACTTTGTGTTTTATAAAATTCAGTGTGAGATTTCGAAATACTGCCTATTCTTACACAAATAAGGTACTCATTTTGGATGTTTCTGCATTAAGGGGCATTTTATATGTAAAACAGCAATGCACAAGTTATTAAAATAAGGTGTAGGTACATATACCGTTAACCCCTTCTGTGCCACACCCTTTCCCCCTCCTGTGCCGGGCGTTACATTAGTGGGTGGGGTTCATGACGAGATAGTCTCGTCATGGGCACTGAAGAGGTTAACAAACGTTATGTATTTAATGTGAAACCCGAAAAATAAATCATGCAAAAATAGAAATAGTAAATGAATGAACAAAACCAAGGTAAACGTTGGCATGCGAGGTCAAAGCACAGCTTTGCTTAAAAGAGGCCAAGTAGAGTACAGGATGCTTTACCTGCACTGTCTGAACGAAGCATTGTATCATCTAATTTATAGATGATTGAAAAATCTTTTTTATACCAACACCAAAAACCCATCCGCAAGGTATTTCTGACAGAGAATTGTCTGAGGATCAGCGTCACTATGAAAAGACAAATATCTGGATCAGTAGACAATTCCCGCCTTATGTCCATCTTGCAAGTCTTGGTCCTTGAGGTCTCAATTGCTATCTTTATCATTATGCACCTGTCCTTGACCTAGAGACAAGGTCCATTAGGTTTATTACAGAGGTGCAATTATCCACTTTCTTGCAAAGTCCGACCTTGATCCAATGATTCTTAAGAATTACAAGCCAATCACACTCCATCCTTTCTATTTCAAAAATCATAAAAAAGCAAACATGATGATTTGTTTCCTGGAAGATGATGGCCTACTGGGTGGTTCTCAAGTTGGCTGTCTGCCACTGCCTAGCATGGCAGCATTACATTTAAGGAGCTTGGATGAGTTATGTAATGCCGAGGAGAAAATACTGTAGTCTGCCAACTGCTTCTGATACAGTCAACCATGATATTCTTGCCGACTTTCAGCAGCAGGCCTATCAGCATGTACCTTCTGATTTGTACTATTGCATTCCATTGAACCTAAGCCTGATGGAGTGAGGAATATATACGCTTCAATAAATTCAAAATATGGTAGAGAAACTTCTAGTCAGACTGACGTGTGGTGTCCACAGATTTGGTCATTCGTTGGAGGCTCGACAACACTATCTACGTTGGTTGCCAGCGCAAGTCTAGGGGACAACCAGGCAGAGGGGATTTAGTGGTAGATCCATTTACTCAATTTGCCATCTTGAGTAGAGTAACTCCAGTGGCTTCCCTGGTGAATCATTTTGAGTTGCCTCAAGACACTGAAGAAACTGGATTCAGGATCCATCACCCTGAGGCAACAGCATAAGTTATTCATTTGCTGCCTGTGGGGTGGGGTGCACAAGGGTCTCTCCACAGAAAGGGATATCAAAAGCAAACTGATCATATGGAAAGATAAACTAAAACTAGGACATGCAACTTGGCTAACATTAAATATTTAATTTGACCTTCTACCACTAGTTCCTAAAATTAGCACATTCCCTCTTATTCTAGAGGTCAAGATGAAGACTTGAAATAGAGATCGACTTAATTCTTAACCAAAAAAATAACATTCCTCTTATTTAAACCTACGTCATTTCCAAAAAAAACTACCTACCTGCCAAGAACAGTAGGTCACAAAAAGTCACTTTTACAGTGTGAGAACCTTAGGAAACGAAACCAAAAAAAGCTGATCTTAGTTACACTTACGGATCGGAACGGTTCTTCTTAACATCCGCCACAGCCAGCTCCTTGCATTGGGCCACGAAAATGTGAAACTCCAACAACTGGTCCACATAATCAATGGCAAACTGAATATTTCCTTTGATGTCGACGTTCCCAAAGTCCCCGCTGTAGATACTCATCACACTTCCGCTCACCTGTGGACATAACAAGCAAGAGTGACAATGCTCTTCCATCTAGCCTCTCGATCATCTTCAAGTATCGCAAACATGAATTATTCTACACAAAACCTAAAGCATGCACAATAATACATTTTCCCTTATGTTTGTGTTGCCCTCACTGAAGGTTTAATCTGATATCACAGTTTGCCGAATGACTTAGTTACAATGGTAGTCAAAATAATCCACCACAGACTACCATTTCAAAAAAATGTGATTATTTTAAACAGATCCTTTTCAGACAAAGGAAGTCCCTGTGTGTTATAAACGAAAAGCATGAATTTTCCTTCCAGGGTCAACGTTTCCAGACTTCAAGCTTTGTGAAGCAAGGTTGGTGAACTCCTGCATTGGCTTGACTCTCTGGAGAAAGGGAACCAAGGCCTTGCACCCATTCTTTCCTGGCTTAGAGTCCATGCAAATATAGATTTTCTAGTATTTACTTATTTAATAATCTCATCAAACAGTGTGGCACAAGGGTTACATGAAATAGTCCATAAGAATTTTGTTATAAATGGCAAAACAACGTGTGTGGACGCAAAACATGTGAATTAGACAATAAAAGAATTATAGCTGTTACCATAAAAGAAAACTATTCTTAATTTCTCCATTCAGAGTACCTGTTACCTGTTCAATATGCATGATCAGTACCAGATCTTGGTGAAAGACCAAGATAAATAAAAATAAAAAATTAGTTTAACATGGGTATGGTTGTATCCTCTAGCTTAATTACTATACATCTCTGGTCACTAGGTCTGCAACAAACCGAAAAGCCAACTATCATCTTCTTTCCAGTCACAAAAGCAATATGTGGGGCTTCCACTCTTCTGTGATCCACTTGCAACACCCCTGCTAGGTACCCTAGGAGTCCACAGTGAAAGCTTGCAGTCAGATACAGCCAATACACAACTAGAAAACCACAGAAATCTAAAATAGACTATGTCCACGAGTGCTAGATCAATGACATTATTTAGGATGGACTCTGTTTACATACAATTTAGATACACAGTATGCAGATTTATTTTATATGCATATCAATATATTGTCGCTGCTCCCACGGTTTTCGCCCAAAAAGCCCGCACTCTGTCTCGGCGGGTGCCCGGTCCAACGGCGGCGAGCCGTTAATACATTACGCTCCAAAAGTTCCACAACCAGAACAAAGGACCAGCACTCCGGTTAGATTCAATCCCAGTACGGATTTATTAGTGCAAACAGACGCGTTTCAGCCGTAGCTTTCGTCAGTGTCGGCTCGCGTTCAAAACGGAAATTGATTTTAACTCATTCTGTAAACATAAAAGAGGGACCAGTACTCTCTAACTTGGTCGCCATCTTTGAACATGCAAAATCACAATTCCTAAAGTGCACAAAGACACAGTGAACCCACCGGGAAGGCCAATCGTGTCTTCAATTGGAGGTTTGACTGAGAACATGTCCAAATTTATTGATTATTTTTTAGCACCTTTGGTTGTTCAGACAAGTTCCTATACGAGGGACACTAAGGACTTTCTGAAACAGATGCAGGGCATCACATGGGAGAATGATTTCCTAATGATAACTATGGATGTCTGCAATTTATACACGAGCATAAAACATCAGGATGGCCTGATGGCTGTAAAATTCTTCTTGGGGCAACGACCAGCAAGGCTTCTAGATCACAATGAAATGTTACTGGAGTTTATTGATTTTTGCTTGAACAATAACATCTTTGTTTTTCAAGATCAGAGGTACCGTCAGACAATGGGTACTGCCATGGGCACCTGCTTCGCCCCCAGCTACGCGAATCTTTTTGTAGGCTGGTGGGAGAAGCAGGTAGCCTGGGCAGATGACAATAGTATTTGGGTGGACCAAGTTGTCTGTTGGCGTCGTTACATAGACGACCTCTTCATTATTTGGAAGGGGTCAAAACAATCAGCAGAAGAATATATTACTGCTCTCAATGTAAACAGATTGAATTTACGATTTACCCATGAAATCAGTGATAAGGAAATACACTTCTTAGACATAAGGGTCTTTGTTAAGGCTGGAATGATCCAGACATCACTGTATAGGAAGACCACAGCAGGCAACTCCATTTTGCATGGCGAGAGTAGCCATCCGAGAAACTTGATAGGTAGCATACCGTATGGCGAGCTGCTACGTATCAAGAGGAATTGCTCAATGGATGAGGATTTTGACCAAGCAGCTAATGATAGCGTTAGACGCTTTAAAGCTAGAGGGTATTCACAAAAGGTATTGAATGAGGCACAACTAAAAGTAAAAGAAGTGACAAGACTAACCTTGTTAGAAGACAGTCCCAAAAAGAAAGATGAGGCAGGAAGCTTAAGATTAATTACTACCTATACCTCATCAGCAACGAGGATAAGACAAATATTACGAAGGCACTGGAGGATTCTCAGAATGGACACTACTATAGGTAGTTCTCTGACTGACTATCCTCAGATTACTTTTAGGAAATCAAGATCCCTAAAAGATCTATTGGTACAGAGTCATTTAAAAAAAACATCTGTCTCCTCCTTGGGATCGAGGGACCTTCAAGGTTCGTTTCCCTGCGGGAAATGTAAGGCGTGCCAAGCAAGTAGGAAGACCATCATGTACACCATTCCGGGACGTGAAATCCCCAAAAAGATTACTAAATTTATAACTTGCACCACACCATTTGTAGTATATTGCCTAGAATGCCCCTGCAACTACCGTTATATCGGGAGTACGGTCAATGCGGTTAAGATGCGCATCCTAGAACACCAAAGGGCAATTGCAAATAGGGATGTCAACTACCCAGTTGCACGACACTTTGCCTCTCACCACAACAGCGATAGAACTCTCCTCAGTTTCTTCAGTTTGGACTGTATATCCAAAGACATCAGAGGTGGAGAAAGGGAGAAAGCTCTGAGACGCCTGGAATCCAGGTATATTATAGAACTCCAAACAAAAACACCTGAGGGACTGAATTCAGGGGAGGAATTAATTACCCACTTATGAGAAACTACTTTTTGACTGCTGTCCAAAACTTGAGCTGAACAGAAATTTAAGGAACAACTGTAAAAAATGGTATAAGTATGATCCATGAAGTAATGAGATGTCTCGTTTGAAGTGCACTAATGAAATTGTGAACATATAATTTTAGAGTATGCCCATACAGGGCTTTATTTTCACCTAATATGATGGAATGAGATGCCTCATTGAGAAATAAGTTATCAATTGTGTAACATGCAATTTAAAGTCAAAAAATCTGATGAATTATAAGTTTAATTTGATTACAAAGAATGTACATTATGAATGAATTGTGATTTTGCATGTTCAAAGATGGCGACCAAGTTAGAGAGTACTGGTCCCTCTTTTATGTTTACAGAATGAGTTAAAATCAATTTCCGTTTTGAACGCGAGCCGACACTGACGAAAGCTACGGCTGAAACGCGTCTGTTTGCACTAATAAATCCGTACTGGGATTGAATCTAACCGGAGTGCTGGTCCTTTGTTCTGGTTGTG
The DNA here is from genome assembly GCF_964204655.1 of Triturus cristatus. NCBI lineage: Eukaryota > Metazoa > Chordata > Amphibia > Caudata > Salamandridae > Triturus > Triturus cristatus. The sequence goes on along the minus strand of NC_140591.1, from coordinate 1,422,174,402 downwards.
GAACTTTTGGAGCGTAATCAATATATTGTCGTATAGATCCTTCTCTCCTGGATTTACACCGACTACCCCTGTACGAAACCTTTCCTTTAAGCTCTGGAAGGCTGATGGTCGCCTACAAGCTGAATAAACTGTGCACTAGGACAACAAAGGTATTACAAAAACATAACAGGCCTGGCCACCCTCCATCCCTCTAGGAATAATGGTACATGCAAACGTAATTAAGGAGACCTCCTTGAGGAAGTCACTTTAATCTACTGGTTGTTAGTTATATAGTAATCAATTAGAACTACCAGTTTCTTTACAATAAATTAATTGGATACAGAATCAATGGAATCTCAGAGGAGACTCTGAAAAAAAGGGATTTTACCTAATTATTCAGGTAGGTTTACCACAATCACTCCTCAATACATGCATTAGATTACAACATGAGGAAAACGTGATTGTAGCACAAAACCGCACACATGCTCAAGGAGAGTAGTAGAAAACAGTGTTACAAACTCAGGGCTAAAAACAATTAAATGCATACAAAGGCCAGGACAATTTAAGCAAATAAACAGCTTGCTGCAAAACGGTTGCTGAATTCATACTAGTTTCCCCATTGAAGGTCAATGTTCTGGACCTTTGGTGCTAACAATGCACGTAACCATCATCAGGGCACAACCGTGATCGAACCAAGACCTCACATAAGTAGTGGTTGAACAACATAATCCCAGCATCAAGTTGAAAATGAACATCTCTCATTTACCACTGTTTAGAGGCGCCATTAACACTGTAAACCAAACATGCAAACTAAGTTAACTACTCAGACTAAATCAAAAAGAGAATACACATCCCACTTGATTTTTACTTCTTCATTGAACAGCATTTTGGTTAATGCTCCTAATAAACATGGCAACTACCCTTCACTTTGTGGCAACAGGAACAAAACAAGACTACTCCAGGGTAGTTTATCTTCACACAGAATTCACATCTGAAAACTTGCAGGGAAAGGAAAAGTCAAATCACAACTTGAAGTCACTGGTAAATTTTCTGATGAAGTTTGAACCAATGATAAAGCAAGCATGTCTCATGAAGACTAGTGTGTGTTCATATGATCATGATGTGCAAGTCAGCCGTGGAGTTTTAGACTTATCCATAAGTAGAATTAATTCAGAGTTAGGTATGGGTGCAGAAAAAGAAATAAAGATAGGTCAGATATAGCAAAGGTAGTACATTAATGTTTTAATCTGCAAAGCTTAATCAGGAGAAATGGTTTCGTTTGCATTTGATAAATATACACCTTTAGGAGACTAGTTAGTAATAAACTTAACTGTGCAAGGCTGGAGATGAACTAAATTGTGGCACACAAATGCGAAGTGGCTAACTCAAAATGCATGGAGCCAGTCAGTGAAGGAACATCCTCCAGTTTTTCTTTTTCAATTTTGTGATTCTGAAAATCTTAGTGCTGTGGCAAGCAAGTGGCACTGAAGTATATCAAAAGGTATTGGGTATTTGTATACCAAATAGACTAGCACAGCCCTATAAATACTACTAGCTTGACAACAGGGAGACTTGAGCGATGGTCATTCATGAAACTGACAGCTCATGTTCAGCAGAAGCCATGCAAATGTGTTTGCAGATGACTGATAAGGGGCTTTCATGTACTTTCTACAAGAAAAAAATAAGCTTTAATGAAAAAAGGTGATGACAGCTGCGTCTCCACTGGTCACTTCGGAGAGTTGAGAAGATAGATACATGATGGCGCATACAACCATGCGCAAAGTAGTTGTTGGGACAGTGGGAAAAGGGCTGAGGAGTAAGGCGATTCAGGTTACAGAACAAGGCCTGACTATTCATATTTTGGTTGTATGTTGTCATAGGTCATGAAGATGGCATGTAAGCATGGTTTAATCTTGCTTTAATGGTTATTGGATGGGGAGTGTCATTAATGAACAAGCTACTTACCTTCGGAAACGCCTTATCTGGCAGAGACTATACCTAGCCGCAGATTCGTTACCTTATAATTTCCCCAGGTGTCAGACTGGATATGGAAGTGTTTTTGTGAGCAGTACCCCTGCGCCGGTAGGTGGCGTCAATCGGCTCCGCATCAATCTTCGGCATCGTATGCACAGGAAGTGGCATCGCAGTACTTAAATAGGCACCATCCAAGTGCTCTGACGTCAGTTTCTTTTCACGACTTTCCACGCCAGAAGCGCCGAGCCATGAAGAAAGCTGACTGGAATGTAAAACTAGAGCCCTGAAAGGGGTCATGGGTCATCCGTGTCCCTAGAATTCCGTTTGCAGAGCAGGGAGGATGGGTGGATCAGTAAGGAACCTGCCTCTAGATATAGTTTCTACCAGATAAGGCGTTAACGTTATCGAAGGTAAGTAACTTGTTCATCTGATAGAGGCTTCTAGTCGGAGATTCCTTACCTTAGATTAGATACTCAAGCAGTACCATCCCGGGAGGAGGGTCTGTGAACCAATTTCAAACGAGAAAGTCCTGCAGGACCCAACGGGCAAAGTGACCATCCCTGTGGACCGGACTGTCCAGACAGTAATGTTTAGTGAACTTAAGCAGGGAAGCCCATGTTGCTACCTGGCAGATATCCAGGACCGGAACCACGTGTGCTAACGCAGTGGTGGCCACTTTAGTTTCTCGTGAAATGAGTTTGCAAACCTTCAGGTAGTTGCTTCTTCGCCAGTGTGTAGCAGATTTTGATGCATAGCATGACACATCTACAGACAGTCTGCTTTTGTACTGCCCGACCTTTGATTGCACCAACATACCACATGAAGAGTTATTCGTCTATTTGGAATGCTTTCATGTGGTTAAGGTAGAACGACAACGCTCTTTGGCTCCAAACGGTGGAGTCAGTCCTCTTCCTTGGAGGGATATGCAGGAGAGAAAAAAGTAGGCAAGGTGATGGATTAGCCTACATGAAAAGGAGTGACCACTTTCGGAATAAAGGAGGCCCTAGTGCGAAGCACTACTTTGTTACGATAGGCTGAAGGATAAGGCGACTTAAATTATAAGGCCTGCAGCTCACTCAATTGTCACAAAGAAGGCTGTTTTCAAGGTGAGAAACCTGAGGGAAGAATTTTGTAGAGGCTCGAAAAGAGCACATATCAAAAAAGTAAAAACCAAATTATGATCCCACTGAGGTATAATGAATGGTGAAGGAGGAAACTGTTGAGTAAGAGCTTTAAGGAACCTATGTACAATAGGGGACTTCAACAAAGAGCAACCGGATGAAGGCAGAAATGGCAGATAGATAGCCTTAAGAGTGCCCAGAGCAGAGCCCTGCTGGGCAAGAGAAAGAATGAAAAGCAGAACGTCAGAAAGAGGGGACGAAAGAGGATTTTTCTGTGCACCATACCACAGATTTTTTCCAACAGTAGGCATACACCATCTTGGTGGAAGGCATCTGGCTGCTAAGATAACGTTACAGACTTCAGGAGGAAGGTCAAAAGCGGTCAACTGTCGCTGCTCAATCTCCTTACAAGGCGGCGGAGAGTGGACAAGTTTGGGTGGAAAATTCTCCACTGCTGCTGCGACAGAAGAGCTTCCCGAAGAGGTGCTCAATCAGAGGATCGATGGCCATACACAGAAGCTTGGGATACCAGACTCTCAGTGCCCAGTCCTGAGCCACAAGGATGACTTTAGCCCAGTCAGGTCTGCTCTTGAGAACTCTGGGCAGGAGTGGTATGAGTGGAAAGGCATACAGGAGGCCTAAGCTCCACTCGAGACAAAAAGCGTCTCTGAGCGACTGCTGCCTTGGAAACTTCAGCGCACAATACTGCGGGCATTGGGATTTCTCAACAGTGGTAAACAGATCTAATCAAGGCTCTCCCCACTGCAGAAAGCGACCTTGCATCACCTGCAGATGGAGATGCCATTCGTGATCCACTAGGCACCCTCGGTTGAGTTAGTCCGCTATGGCGTTCAGAGAACCGGCCAGATGATGAACCACCAGAGAAATACCCTGGCTTTCAGCCATGTACAGAGGCGCAGGACCTCTTGAGAAAGGGTCCACGACCCTACCCCGCCGTGCTTGTTGCCGTACCATATAGCGGTAGTGTTGTGTGTTAACACCTGCACCAGTCTTCCCTTGATGAAGGGAAAAAAGGCTTTCAATGCCAGTTGGATCGATTGGAGCTCCAGCAGTTTGATGTGGAGCCTGGTTTCCACTAGAGACCAAAGGCCTCTGATCTCCACCTCTCCCAGATGGCCGCCTCATCCCAGGAGTGACGCACCTGTCACTACTGTGAGATCTGATTGGGGTCAAGAGAGGGGTCTGCCTCTGACCTAATCGCAGTTCGTTAGTCACCACTGCAGATTGTTTACAGTCCCCTCCGAGATCTAAACCATGTCACAGATTCTCCTGATGCTGCGCCCACTGGAACTTCAGGTCCCAATGCAGAGCCTGCATATTCCATCTAGCATGTGTCACCAGCAGGATGCAGGAGGCAATAAGGCCCAGCAGCCTCAGAGTCAGTCTCACCGATACCCAGGATCGAGGCTGAAATATTGGTATCATAACCTGAATATCCTGGACTCGCCGCTCGGGAGTATAAGCCTGAAACTGCACTGTGTCCTGAACAGCGCCAATAAAAAGGAGCTTCTGCGAGGGAGTCAGGTGTGACTTCGGCACATTGATAGTGAAACTCAGCGAGTGCCGGAGGTTCACCGTAGTCTGGAGGTGGGAGACGACAGCCTGGGATGAAGGGACAGATGATCCTCCATCAGCCGATCGTGAGAGGGTGGAATGGGGCAGAGGTAGTCTGGAAGGGGAGGGAGTAGCCCCTCTGGACAATTTGAAAAACCGACCTGTATGATGTTACGGACTACCAGCCGGCAGGGGATGACGAATCCTGCAGCCAACTGAGTGCCCATGTGGGTAAAGGGGCAGGCTAGGAGGGTTTGGAGGCTGTTGCAGTTGTGGTGGTGGGGGATTGACCAGACCGCTGGACACCTGACCCACGAGGTCTGTGGGTACCGTGCCATTGGCCATACAGAGGCCAGGGAGCCTGCACGGCGTGGTGGCTGGGCGGCAATAGGTGCGGCTAGAATCCCCTTCCGAAGCCATGACAGGAGCGAAATGCAGATTGGGGTGGATGAGGGGCAACAGAGAAGCCCAAGGACCTGGCCGTAGTACGAGATTCCTTATCGCGCTCTAGTACTTAATCTGCCTGGTCTACAAAGAGATGGGTGCCAGCGAAGGACATGTCCATAAGGGAAGCTAGGACATCTCCAAAAAGCCAGTCATCCTCAGCCAGGCGTGGTGCCTAATGGCCACTATCGTGGAAACCACTCTGCCTAGCGAGTCGGTTGTATGGAGTCTGCAGCGACTAATTAACTTTGCCACATCTCTCCCATTGTTGACAGCTTTGGAGAGTACAGCCAGAGCCTCCTACAGGACCTGTGGTAGCACATGGGCACCTGTATCCCACAAAGTGTGGGAATAATAGCCCAAAAGTGTTCACAGACCACAATGCCAGGCTGGCAGAAGAAGACATCTTCCCAAATGAGTCCAGCCTCTTGGATTCCCTATCCGGGGGAGTTGTAGGGAAAGTGCGTTGGGAGGTGGAGGCCTGGGCCACCAAGCTCTCAGGAGTAGGGTGTTGCGTTAGGAAGTTTGGGTCCCTCGGTGCGGAGCGATGGAGGACAATCATCCTATTCACAGGACCCCATGTTGGGTTTGACCAGGTGCCCAACTGTATGTCATTGAATAGGCGTAATCGTTCCAACCTCAGTCAAGTGATTAGTCTTGACTGCCACGGTTGGGAGCTTAAGGTTAAGGCTTAAGGTTAAGGACTTCTGCTGCCCTATGCACCACCATCGCATAAGAAACTCCCTCCTCTGTAGCCCTGGTAGGGGAAGAAAGAAATCCTTGAAAAAAGTTATCCCCTAAACATACTTTTTAGGTCCAGGAGCTTGGGGAAGAACCAAGGATAAATTACATGAACCAATACTCCTGTCAGACCTATATCAATTTATATGGTGGCCAACACAAGGCTCGAATCGGGCCGCCCCACAAAAAAAATAAAAATCTATCTTGCCATACTCAAATGTGAAAAAATATATTTATTTTTATTCATCTTTTTCTTTTTGATTTTAATAGTTGTCACATATCTATTTGTAAAAATGTAGGCACAATCATAATAAACAATTAACTAATTGTCTAGCATGGTTGACATGTACAATAAATATTATTTACAGGTAAAAATACATGAAAAGAAACTGGTGTTAATCCTACAAATAAAAGCACACATCTCCCAATCAACTCGCCTCACATCAAGCAATCTCACCTTCCATATCACACTTTCACAAACAATACAGTCTCACACAAAGGAATATAAGGGGAACCCTCAATAATTGACTGGCATACACCGATGACCGGAATAACGGACGGAGCAAATAACAATTTTAATCTGCTTTGGTGTTGTCCTTTAGGGGTTCCCAGCAGTCTGGTCAACGTACGTTTCGGTGGGAATGATTAGCTTCCATCTTCATCAGGACCACTATTATTGATTACTTTCAGGTGAGTGGAGGGGAGGAAATCTGTGGGTAAATACACAAACACTGTACTAATATGTACATGTAAGGGGACTGCTCTACACAAAGAGGTAATGTTAACTAAGAACAGTTTTGGCACATAAAGGGTTTTTTCTGTAGGTGCTTCAAAAAGAACATTTCTTGGACCCACAACATATCAGAGACCTTCAGCAAGCTAATAGAGCGGGTGCTCATGCGTGTCAGAAGCAAATGTGTATCAAAGGCAAATATTCCAGAAAGAAAAACAAACAAGAAGTGATAAACCAGAAAAGAAATAACACCAATAGTTCATGGTGCTTATATAAATTGATATAGGTCTGACAGGAGTATTGGTTCGTGTAAGGGGGAGAAAGCAAATGAGCATCTGGATACGCATCCAGCCCGCTGGCCTCACCCAGGTCCTCACACCAGTCCACACTCTGTTCCGCATAGGGCTGGTATTCTAAATGGTCCAGTGACCCCTCCCAGTGTTCCCAGAGGCCTAGCCCAAGAAAATAAGGCTTAGGCTCCTATCTAGGAGGGAGAGCTCCTGCTGGCAGATTTGGTCCGCGCCCCTCCAGGTCCATGTCAGAGTGGAGGATGACAATGGGAACGGTGGCACAGGCAGCACTGGGAGCATTGGTGGCGAGACCGGTGCCGGGATAGGTGAAGATGACACGAACGCCATTGGTCCAAAACCAGGAATGGATCCTTGGGGCCCCACCAGATGAGGTCTTTTCTGACCCCGTTGGGCCCAAAGGCTTGTCGACGGGGTCTAACCACCCAAAAATAAGGGCACATGGCCTCATAGAACTCTTTAGCTAGGCAGGGGTTGCTCCGGCCTTTGGAAATTCGGTGAGGTGTGGAGTCGGCCAGGCGCACATTCTGGGAAAAGAGGCCTAAAATGCTGAGGCTCCCTCGTCTCTTCAGCCAAAAGAGGAGGAGAAGTTGAAGAGTGCTTTGGCTTCTTGCTATTCTTCTTATACCTTCTACCTGAATGTCCAACAACTTCAAATGGGACAAAGAGGATTTCAGGCTCCACGAATGATCCTGGGACATTCCCCTCGACCAGGATCTCGACCGCCATGGATTTGCATGCCAGGTCACAAGCAGCTTTAGGGACCACTCCCTCAAAGCCTTCGGAGCCAAGGCTCAGCAATCAGAGCACACATTGGTGTCGTCACACTCCAAACACCAAAGGCAAACGAGGTGTGGGTCTGTCGCGGACATTGGCCGGTGGCAGGTGTCGCAGGGCTTAAAACCCAACTTGCGCAAGGACATCCTCTACACACCAGGAGGTAAACCTAAAAAAAGTTAACAAAAACATCTCTTCTCTGGCACAGCGCTGGCTGGCGTGGAGAGAAAGGAACAGACGTCAGCGCACCCGGGTGGCGCCTATATAGGCACCAAGACATCACTTCCAGAACAGACAATACCGACACAAGATGAGGAGCTGATCGAGGCCACTTACGGCATGCAAACATGTGACAACAGTAATTAGGGTGAGTGGATACTAATTAAACAGCAACAGAGTTGTTTTGGGAATAGAGATTCTGAACAAATGATGCTACAGAACGGTTATTGAGGGATTTAAAACCAATGCATGCACTTTATTGGAATCTATGTCAAGGCAATCCAGGACACCAATAATCATGGACTATCCACTGGAGATCCAGCAACCATCCTGCACATGGTCAAGCAGTGTCAATCTCCAAATTAAACATCAACTTAGAGGCAAATATGCTCAAGTGAGCAATGAAGAATGTAGAAGGTTGTCAAATCTGCATAATTAGAAAGGCCGCCTCTTTTTGTACATCAGGAAATGTAACTTTAAAACAGTTGGCAGGTACATCTCTCACTAGGGGAAAGACTTCACTCAGCCTTGATTATGGGGCTTTCTTCAAAATTTTGTACACTCAGGTTTGTGCTTCTTATGATCTCGGATGGTGTGATTCATATCATATCAGTGGGTGAGCCATTAACATTGGATCCGTTCTGATACTAGAGAACACGGATGTTTCTTGTTCTGCAATCTCTAGTGGTCTGATCATGTTTTTCAGAGTATCATAAAACGAGCATTATAAGCACATGTACACTACAATAATGTGACACTTGATATAGTACTTACCACTGATCAACATTAAGATAGCAGTACTGATGAATGATACACTTTGTGCATTTTCTCACCACACAATACTGTGCACAATTATGGAACCTACAGTATGCAGACTCAAATGCAGTAGTAGTAAGCTTCTCTCTCTAGTCTGTATCCCCTCATAGCACCCAGGCAGCTTGCATCTGCAAATTACATTATCTCTTCTTGTTTTGTATTAAATTGATGTTAAAAGTCTCAACTCAAGTTCATTTACTAACTCTTATACTATCTAGTTCTAGTACACCTATTGGTGAGTCACAGTATTTCAGTAAATGCGTATATATATATATATATATATATATATATATATATATATATATATATATATATATATATATATCTGGGATAGCTAGGTTTCTCATTAGTAGGTACTCTGGTAACAAATAGGCACCTTCTAGTTTCTGCACATGTCCTACATTGATTCTTTCAAACAAAGGCTTTCTCCTTAATTTTCAATTGTTCAAGAATATCAGTTAACTACAAATCAAAAAAAAACCTGCTAAGTTTGGCTCAATCAATTTTCCCATCGTTAGTTGTGTGGCTTATAAAAATAAGAGAGGAGAATTGTTTATATATTCTAATGCCGCTCAGCTTTCTGAATGACAAGATCTTGCACACACTGCTGTGTAAGGAATAAAGCAAACCTGTCTGACTGCAAATAACCTTTGAAGGCGTAAGGGCTTCTTAGTGGCGGTATGGAGCTGACCTTCAATCTTTTTACCCTTTTCTTCCATTATGATCCAGGATGTTAGAAAAATTGGCTATTATGTTTTTTTTAAGTTTATTTTATTTTTTAAAGAGGTAGAGGTCTTTCCCTTAGCACTTGACTTAAAATTTCTCCCAGCGGACAGAAGCCGGGCGAGGACAAACTACTTCTTTTCATCACATCCCAAGTTTATCAAAATATACTTTGAAAGATACTCCACGTGCAGCATGGCATGGTGACTGGAGTCTTGAACGTTTGCTTTCTTGTCTCAATCATGCCGAATTTAACATGCAAATCTTGAATTCCTGGGCCACACCAACTCGAGTCTCAGGCACATTTCAAGATTGCTTCACACTTTTTGTACGCACTTCTGTAACATTGCCTGGGAAGTAAAAGGTGAATTCATTCAAAAAGTGTTTTATTGGAGTTTGTTAAAGTGAACTTAAAATCACCAGCAAACACAGATGGAACTGCCGGTTTGCTATTATAAATTAAACCTAATCTCGGTCTATCCCCCCCTGCCACTCACTTCTCTTGAGATCTCCATACTTCAAATCTCTGCCCTCAAAAGCTCTACAATCTTCACTTCTCTGCTGTCAATTATCACCATACTTAGCTAGGCTTATACAAATTCTCCAGAAATACATTGCTTATTTTTCCATTTGTGGCAACGTGAGGATTCTGCACCTACCGGCGAAGACCAGACCTGACTAACCCCCAAAAAGTAGTCCTCAAGTATCCTGTTCAAGCTCGTCTAGCAAAGCCATTTTGCTGCAGTTTTTCCTTTACTTGGCACCACCACAGTAACGTTTTTTGACTTTGCCTGGATAATCAGACAGTTAAAAAGCCATAAACACATAGGGCCTCATGTAGGTAGCATACCAGTTACCACTTCTAAAATACCGAACGATACCGAATCGGTATTTTAGAAGTGGTAACTCGTATGTAGGTAATGAGTCGGTATTTTTTACCGATTCGTTACAATTCGGTAATTATCGAATCGGTATTTACCGATTCGGTAATGAGGCATACCTTCCCATTGATGGGAAGGTATGCCTCATTACCGAATCGGTAAATACCGATTCGGTAATGGGGGGGAACACATGAAAGGGTGGCAGGGTGTCACATTGACACCCTGTTGCACCCCTGATTCGGCCATGTGTGCACATGTGGCACACATACATGCCCTAAGGGCATGTATGTATGCCACATTGCACACTGCTACGCGCGTAAAAATGCTTAAACACATACATTAATTATTTACCACCAACTATAAGTTGGTGGTAAATACCGACTCTTAAACACACCCACACACTCCCCCTACATCTCGATTTTGGTTTCGGAATTTACCGAATCGGTAAAATTACCGATTCGGAAAAGTTACCGATTCGGTAACATTACCGATTCGGTATTATTACCGAATCGGTAATTTTACCGATTCGGTAAATTCCGAAGCCAAAAATTGTCCCCCTACATACCAATAGCCAAAATACCGGTCGGTAACGGTATAATTACCGAAAATCGGCCGTTACCGACCGGTATTTGGCTACCTACATGAGGCCCATAGTAGCATTCAGTGCTTGAATCATCTATTATTCAGAATCAGAATTTGCCACCGACATTTTTATTTAAATTGTGGTGTTAAGGTTCAACTAATCCTTTTGCATCATAAAGAGCAACTCTCATGCAAGTCAGAAAGTTAGACTTAACACTCATTAATACATCAAAGTGATCACCACAATGTGCTCAACCCATTTATGGTGGGCATGCTGTTAAGAAACAAGGTTTTGGTGCAACACAATACCCCATCCACCTGTGGACAACAAAATGCAGGGTTAGACATTACTTTAGAAACAGACTCAAACGCCTCAATGCATGGATTAGTTAAAGCAGTGTGTTAAGAAACAAAGCATTGGTTTACATACAGAGGACAAGGATGCCATGCCAGAGGAGCCACTAAGATTGGTTAGAGAGCTGGGGGTCTTCTTGTGTCTGCCAAGCGGAAAACTGCCTTCTGATGCGGAATCTGTCTCTCTGCCATCACTCTACAAAACATTACACAAAGACACATGCTGTATGTAGAGGATATACAATGTGAGGTCACACACAGTCACAAAAGCAACACATTGTAAGTGGATTGTTAAGGAAACAAGCTGCAGATATCTGGAGACCTAGGCGATGCAATAATGTACGACAAGTGGCATTATAGTGTTTTGCCATTTCAGATTTCCGTCTACATTTTCCTCCCACGTTCACAAAGATTTATTTTACTTGAACATAACATTTATATATTTAGGTAGCTGTGCCACCAATAGCAATGGGTTGAATACTTGAAGTAATAAATAAAAGATTTATAAAGCTCATGGCTACCCAAGAGTGTCCCAGCACCAGGACTACGTGCACAGGTCATTCCTATACATCTGAATTACTGAAAAGCTGTTAGGAAGAGCAAGGTTTTGAGGTGGTGCCTAAAGTGATTTTCGTCCCTTAGCGCCCCCAAGTCTAGCGGGAGGGCATTCCAGGCCCAAGTCACAAGATAGGAGAAGGACAAACCACCCCATTTCTTTCTCCTTATGCTTGGTACTTTGGCCAGCCCTGCACCAGATGAGCAGAGAGTTCTTACAGGTAGATAATGGGCGATTCTTGCAGGAAGATACCTCGGTGGTGACTCGGTGGGCAAGCGTTGAACCTTTATTCAGAAGTCTCTCCTCGATGGGCAACCAATGAGGTTTCTTTAGATAAGGGCGAATGTGTTTCTGCCTAGGAACTTTTAACAATAGCCGTACAGCCTCGTTGTGGACCAGCTGTAACCTCCTCAACAAGTAGGCAGATAGTACCAAATAGATGGCGTTGGCATAAACAAGACGAAAGGTAATGAGAGCGTGTATAACTGTTTTTGAGCCTGCACAGGGATCAATTGCAAACATTGTTTTACCGACTTTGATAGCAAAAAACAGGAGCCCACAACGATAATATTGAAGAGAATATTAAAGACAAAATCGGACCATGGGGCGAGGTAAGGAGATTAGTAAAAATCCTGCAAAATTGTGAGATCCTTCTTGAACTTTAAGGAGCTCGATTTGATACCTCAAATCTGAATCAACGCCACTTACTTAAGAAATTGTTTTTCACAGAATTTTGGGAGGTGTGTGTAGGTAAATTAGAAATGACATTCACATCACTTAACTCACCAAAAAGCAGGTAGAGTTTACAGAACGAAACAGTCATACATCGTTCAGTAGGATGCAGAAGACCCTTTATCTCTAGGAGAGACCACTATATTTACTACAGGTGTAGGGACCCTTCTTTAGAACTGTGTCTCTGATAATAGGTCTAATTTTTTCCGTAGGTATTATCCACAGACGGAGGATAGTACCAGGTGAGAGCCTTAGGCCTCACGTTTGAACAGAGAATTAAGGTGTAATTCTTCGTGCAGGGACACGCATCTAGCCCTGAAGAAGGACCCAGATCCGTTGGGACTCATGGTGCATGCCGAAAAATGTTGGCACCCTAGAAAGCAAGGTCAAATGAGGAGTAGAATTTTAACTATAACCTTGTACTATATCTTTTTTACCATATCCTCAATACCCTACCAACAAAGAATTTCACTTGGGGTATACTGCAAGGTATTTTTACAGAAAACCCTCACTAATATTTTCCTTCTGGATCCCTGCATTGCCCAGTTTGGTTTTATCTACGAACTCCCCAAAAATCAGTTTTTGGTCGAGTCCACGCTGGTGGTACCTCCCTACCTGGGTGCGGATAGGCGCCGATGATGAAGCATGTCGCAAGAAGTGAGTGAGGCATCTACTCCAATATCTTTTGATACCCTGGGTAGAAAGTAGAATAGTGGCCTATTTTGGGACTCCTTGCCCTCTCCCCCCCCCCCATCTAGTTGCCCTTATGTGAGCAAGAAAAGAAATTAGTCTTATTTATTTATATAAAGTTTTATATAGCATGGACAAGACCCAGGCGGGTATCATAGCGTTTTACAAATGATCAGGGACCAAAACATCCTGTTAACACTCTCAGCACATATACAGCTCATCTGCCTAGCGATATGCTCTCTTCTTGACCTCTACCAGTGTATGCCAATCTGGACTTCCTTGATGTAGCCTAGGCAATGTCTTGTACCATGGTTGTTGCTATTTCCTTTTGCTTCATTCGTACTTGTCGGTCACTCACTTTAGGGGGCAGAGTCTGGTGCTGTACAAGCTTTCTCTGTTTCTGCTAATGTTTGTTTTCTCCCTTAAGTTGTACCCATGTTGCCTATTCCCTCTCATTGCAATATCCTATTTATCACGGCAAAATGTTCACATGATTTCTTCTATTCTGAACTTTTATAAACATCTTGCTGAGCCTTGTAAAGCACTCTGATATCCTAACGGCTCATGTTCGCGCTCTATAAAACACTAAATAAATAAAAGAGTTAGCCCAGTAGGTCAGGAGAAACAACAGTGATAAGCAAGATACTGGTGTAAAAAGAGGAACAACGTATCATGACATTACAAAAGGATATAGATTGTATTGTAATTGCATTTACAAAGCGCTTACCACCCCTGATGAGGCGTTGAAGCGCTTTTCCGGCGAGTAGCACGCTACTCCGGTACCCATAAAGGATTAGTGTTGAATTAGTATAGTGAAATATGAAGTCATTTGAGTGGTGGATATGTTATTCAATTATTTAGATAGAGTAGGGTAGGCGGCGGGATAGAAGAGGGAAAGAGGTTTGTATTTATATAGCTCTTGCTACCCCTGATGGGGTTTTGAAGCGCTTTTTTGGCGCGTAGCACGCTACTCCGGAAAACATAAGGATTAGTGTTGAATTAGTATAGTGAAATATGAAATCAATTTGAGTGGTGGATATGTTAGCCAGTTATTTTGATTGAGAAGGGTTGGGGAGGGGTAGAAAAGAGAAAAAGGTTTGCATTTATATTGCGCTTGTGACCCTGGGGTGTTGAAGCACTTTATTGGCAGTAGTACACTACTCTGGAACCCATAAAGGATCAGTGGTGAATTAGTACAGTGGAATATGAAATTTGAGAAGTGAACAGGTTAGTCTGTTATTTTCATCGAAAAGTATAGTGGAGGGATAGAAGAGTGAAGGATTTAGATATTCTTTTGGGGGCGGTCATAGCAGTAGGAGGAGGCTTTTGGATGAGTAAAAAGGGTTTGTGGAGGGGAAAAGTCAGAGGGAAGAGTTTAGAAAGGTTTGCTTTGGGGGATCGGTATTGTAAAAGAGGTGTCAGATGACGCAAAGAGGGGTAGAGAGGGGGAGAGTCTGGAAAGGGTTATTTTGGGGATCATAGTAGTGGTATGGGGATTGGGATAAATGAGAGGTGATTTAGAGGATATATTGATAGATGCATAGGGTGAGAAATAGGGTAGTGCATTGGAAAGAGTAGTAGAAAGAAGTTTGAGATGAGTCAGAAAGTTGGGCTAGAAGATATATTGAGAGAAGTATAGGCTGAGAAATAGGGTAGTGCATTGGAAATGCTAAATTAGAAGAAAGTGATAAATATATAGATCCATAAGTACATTGGAAGTATATAGATGCATAAAGGAGGCAAGTATATGTAGATTAAAGATATTGATAGAGGTACAGGATGAGAAATAGGGTAGTACATTGGATATGCTTTTTCAAGAGAAAAGTAACAAACACACAGATCCAAGTACATGGAAGGTACATAAATCCACAATGGAAGCAAGTACATGTAGACCAAAGATGCAGCAGATAAACTCCGGTTTTCAAGTGTTATTGTACTTTAAAAAATTGTTAACATTATTTTACATGTTTCTACAAAGCAATACACAAAGATAGGTACATATCTATAGTGAAAATAAATGCTTATATACAGGGGGGTATGCTGTAAATTTCCGTTTGTGTATGGTGCTTATGTGGGGAAGAGCCAATTCTTGCGTAGTTTTCTGAAGATAAGGTGGCTGCCCGTGGATCTTATGTTGGGGGGTAAAGAGTTCCATAGTTTGGCTGCTTGAACAGAGAAGGATGTGCCACCCATGTTTTTTTCCTTGTATCTTGGGATTCTGAGGCAAGGTGCCCCTTTAGAGTGGAGGTTCCTTTGTTGAATGTGTTTTGTGATTTTATTCCTGATGAAGAGCGGTCCCATTCCATGTATTGCTTTGTGGGTGATACAAAGCAGCTTGAATGTGGATCTTCAGGCAACCGGTAACCAATGCAGAGACCTTTTAGGTTTCATGGGTGTGAGAAGCTGGCTTTTAATGTAGTGTACCAAAACGAGGTACACTATATAGAAAGTCCAGACAACCCTTATTGGCTTATAGGGCTTATGTTAATAATCTCAAATGCTCTTTTGAGGTAGTGTGGGCGAGCAGTTTAGGCTCACCAGAGGGCAGTGACAAGCATCTGCTGTACAAAGAGTCAACAAATGTGAGACACTTGAAGAAACTCAAGAACAAGCTAAAAAAAATATAACAGGTAATTTTATATATTTAACACCAAGAACTTCGTAATTGGGTAAGTACTTTACGAGTTATCAATTTTTACAGCTAAGCAAAAATGTCACACAAATGCGTTTTTACACAGTAACGCTTTCATATGGGGGAAAAAACAAATACTGCATATAAGTATTTGCAATCGTATGTTGGGGACTTAACGTGCTAGGAGGGTCATGGTCAAAATTGCATGCGACACCGTAGGCAGGGGTGGGGGGGCCTAGAAACAGGCTGCAGAGGGGGACTTGGGAACAAGTCCAGGAGCTCCCAATGGTGGGCTTCATGAGGACCTGGGGAGCAGGGGCGAACAGTCTGTGGTCGTGGACCTGGGTCAGCAAGATCAGGTACAGTGGGTTTTGGTTGGCTGCTCCCATGCGTCAAATACACTCACAGCTCTCAGTCACAACGGCAGAGGGGGACAAAACAGGATAGCTGGACCACGCTTGGTGCTTGGTTCTGCAATGCGGACATCCCATGTCGGCTGGTCAGTCGATGCAGGGTTAGAGTCTGATTCAACTTCAAACAAGCTTTGGTTGCTGCAAGGGATCCGGTACCCCGGCCATTGGGCAGGGTGGATCCTGGGGGTGCTGGTGTCTCCAAACTTGGTGGGGAGACAGATCTGACCTCTGGGAGCAGGTGACCTCCTCCTGGACGATTGCTGCTTCAGTAGGCAGGGTGCAAAATGAATAATTGATGGACAGAATGCGGACCCAGCCATATGCAAATGAGTCTTGACCCTGCGCCCAATGGGAACAGTCCAGCCTGAACTGCCAAGCAGGGTGGTCAGCAGTTCTGTGGACTTGGGGTTGCTGTCGATGCCAGCAGTTTGTAGGGAAATGGCCCCTCCACTTCAAGGGAGATGGTGGCTTGTTTTGGAAGTGCTGGCAGCCGCCCAATGCTTTTGGAGGATGCACAGCTGCATGACAAGTCGGGTTGCCGTGATTGTTGGGACAGGAGCAAGCAAGGTTTGGCGCCAAAAGTCCACAGTTCTCACTTTAACTAACTTTGGCAGCAGAGGCTTTGAAGCGCTGGCCTTGGTATACCAGTCGGCCAGCACACTAAGAGGATGGTAGGTTTTCAGGGGGCACCACTAATGTGCCCTCTGGGTGCATAAATTATTACATCCACTACTGGCATCAGTATGGATTTATTAAGACAAGGTGTTTGAGACCAAACACCATAGGTTTCAGTAAAGCCATCATGTAGCTGGGGAATTCATAATGACCATTGCCCAGTACATGTACTTAAGATGGCTTCCCTGTTCACTTGTACTATCTAGCAATTGAACTGGACAGCACAGAGGCAGATCTGCTCATGCAGATATGTCCTCACAGGTGATATGATGCACCCCGCCTTAGGGCTATAAGGCCTGATGTAGGGGTTACTTACATATATTGCATGCAGTATCTGTGTGCATGGCACACAGGCTGTGTGCCATGTAATGTTTTCACATTTGTATGCAGCATTTTACGAACCCTGCAATGGCAGCCTGCATGAGTTTGATGGGTGGCACAATGCATGCTGTAGGCCTTAGGAACTCTTGTTAGTACCCATGCCTTAGGTACTAGAGGTACCATTTACTAGGGGGCATACAAAGATGATAAAGATCTTGCCAACTGGACAACAACTGAGCAGTTACCTTGTTTTAGGGAAAGAGCATCGGCACCGGGTGCCTGGCTAGCAGAAGCCCAGTGCACTTCAGTCAAAATTTCATCAAATACCAGGCAAAACATGGGGGTGACCATGTCAGAAAGGGGCACTTTCCCTCACAAACCTTTCATTTGCATCAGCCATCTGAGATGCCTTTGGTTAGTTTGTACGAGGAAGTGAATACCAAACAGCTATGGTCTCAGCTTCTTTAGGGACCAAACCACAGTCAAGGCTTCCTTCTCAATGGCTGTCCTCTGGGAATGAGCAAATATGAACAAAGAAATATTGAGGTTGAGTGAAGTCATAGGTCATAGACTAAGTCAAAGTCATAGGATCAAGTGCGAAGTACATTGTAGTAGCCACTTAGGGCAAGGCAGTCCCTTTGAGGAGGAGCGAAACCCGCTTGTAGTGGAAAAAACAACAGATGGTACCTAGGTATATTCAAATCAGAGTGTGTTCATCAATAGAGCTTTCACTTCTTGTTTGAAAGATGCCGTGAGGGAATCAGTCTGATTTCTGGAGCCAAGTAGTTCCACATTCTCGGGGTAATACCAGTGAACGCTCGATTATAGGTTTTTCCTTGAAACTTTAGCAGTTTTAGCAGCAGGGTGTTGGAATTCCTAGAAGATCTGCTACCATCAGAAAGTTCCACTTTTTAAGATAGGTACAAAGGGGTGTTATGGTGAAGGGCCTTGTGTGTCATTCATGCAATTTTAAGATGAATCCTAGCCTCAAACAGAAGCCAATTTAGGAATTTCAGGTCCGGTGTGATGTGGTTATTTCTTCTGGATCCCGTGACGAGCCAAGCAGCTGAGTGTAGGGCTACCCTGAGCGGTGCCAACTTGTAGCTGGGTAGCCCACAGAGTGTTGCGCTACCATATTCAACCTGGAAATTACTAGCGCTTGAACAGCAGGCTTGAAGTCATCAGGGGGAAGGAAGGGTTTTATCTTTATTAGGATACTTATGTGGAAGCTAGCTCCTTTGGTGGCTGAGCTAATGTTCTCCTGCATACTCAAGTTCTTATCAAGTATTATTCCAAGAGACCTTGCGGAGTCAATGTGTGAAGTACAGTCGAGAGCGGTTAGGTGTTTCATGTATTTTATGTGTTTAGGTGGCATGATAAGGAGGAATTCCGTTTTGGATGAGTTTATCTTGAGATGTTGGGAGGACAGCCAGTGTTGTGTTTTGAGTAGGGTTCAGTTGAGTGATTTGATGTCTTCCGGGGAGGAGATTTTCAGGTAAAGTTGGTTGTCATTCGCATACATGTTATATTGGATGTTGGATGAATTGAGCATTTCCGTTAGAGGCTCAATGAACAAGTTGGAGAGCGTGGATGGGTGCAGATCTCTGGGGGACGCCCAGTGTGGATGGCTTAGAGTTGGAGAGGGTTTGATGGACTTTAAATCTTTGCGCTCTGTTATTAAGAAAAGAGGCAAACCAGTTTAGCACTGAACCGGACAGACCCATCCTTTGTTCCCAAAAGTCCAGGAGGTTGTCATGTATGACCATATCAAAGGCTGAAGAGAGGTCAAGGAGGATAAGATGGCAGGCTTTGTTCCGATCTAGCATTCTTAGAGCGCCATCTACTATGTAAGAGCAGTTTCAGCTCCATGGCCCTGACAAAAACTGATCAATGTGGTTACATAGTTGAACATGTACACATTTTTCTAGGAGCATCGATAGAGTTGGAAAGCTAGTGATTCAACGGAAGTTATTAAGGTCCTCTTGATCCGCGCTGTTTTTTTTTTGAGAATGGGTGTAACTTGCCCTGACTTTAGACAATCCGGGATCATACCGTGATGTAAGCAGACATTTACTATTTTAGTCCAGAGAGGGACTAAGGACCATTTTATCTCATTGCATTGAAGACACTTGAGGGTAAGGGGGTCAATGAAGTGCTTTTAGGGTTTCAAAGTTGTAAGCAGGTTGAGTATAGAGAATTCGTCAAAGGGAGAGAATTGCCTACAGAAAGCGGTATTTTTGGGTGAGAAACTTGTAGCAGGCAGAGGGAATGTAGGGTTAGTAGGGACTGGGACACTCAGTTGGTTGCATTGCATTGTTCGGAGATCAGTTTCAATCTTAATTGTCTTTTCAAGGAAGAAATGGTGAACTCTGCACAAGTTGACTGTGTACTGGACTGTGGTGGCGGGAGAGTGGGATGATGGTTGGGTAGGAGTTTGATGAATTCAAAAAGTTTTTTAAGTCGGTTTCTGGCATTATCTAGTTGGCTTCTGAAGAAGTTCAATTTCGCCCTCCTACTATGTTTGCTGTACGTGCTTCTTCTAGATCTCAGGAGCATGAGGTGTTCAAGGGACGGGGAGACTCTCTAGGATCGTTCGGCTAGTCTCAGATAGCATCTCTCTGAATTTAAACTATTGTTTAACCAAGGTTTGGAGTCACTCGAGGACTTTCTTTTCAGTTGTAAGGGGACAAATAAATCTATAATACTCAATATTGAGTTGTAGTAATACTACGTGAGGTCCTGTACCTCAGACATGTCAATAGGTGGCAGCAAGGTATTCTTGCTGAGGGATATCAGTTCATTCATTTTTGTGTTTCGCAGAGATTGTTTCCAGTGCCTGGGATTCTTGGCTTGTAATCTTTTCTTAGACCAAGTTTCAATGATGTGGAAGGAGATATAATGATGATCAGACCGGTCACAGGGGGCGATCGAGTCCAGTTGAATGGCAGTGGGTTTGGCTATAATAAGGTCCAGGATCGAGCCCAGAATGTGAGTGGGGCTATCGCAGATTTGAATTAGCCTAAGGTCGGTTATGCAGGTTTCGAAAGTGTTGGCTGCCGGGTCCTTCAAGTCATTCTAGTGAAGGCTGAAGTCTCCGAGAAAGATTTGGGGCCAATGTTGCCCCACATTGGAAGAAATGATTTCCATGATTTGTTCCACGAAGGAACAAGTCTACCGGTGGATGGTAAAACATGTGCAGTTTGCAAAATGGCCTGCCGTTGCTAGTGAGATCAATGCACAGGTATTCGCAAGAGGGGACAGCATCTGTGTGTGAAGGTTTCACATTTAGGCTATTAGGTATATACAGGCGATACCTCCACCAGGTCTGTCCGCTCAGTCCAGCCTGATAATGTTATGGTTTGGAGGGCCTAGAATGTCAAGGACTGGACCAGAGGACTCCTTTAGCTAGGTTTCTGTAAGTATGAGGATGTCCAGATCCTGAGCCAGAATGAGTTCAGCAATGTCTGTGGCATTTTTCACAGCTGATGTACAATTGATGAGCATGCACTTCAGCTGTGGAATGGTGCCAGAGGAGGTGGGCTGTGTGAAGGGAACTTGGAGATGTTTACAGCATTAGCATTGTGTCTGGGTCTTCTGAGTAGGTTGGGAGGAATGGCTTGAATGTGTTCCTGGTGATCTGGCTTAACCATGAGAGAAGCATTATATGAACGGAGGAAAATGTCGATGTCCTTTACTGAGAAGGAATTCTTGGATCTACAGGGAGCTTTCAGGAAGGTTATGGTTCTCAAGCGGAGGGACGCATAGGCCTGAGATAGACACTTGACTGATGGGGGTGATGACAGCTTGGTGTGGAAGATAGTATCTGGCGTAAGATTGGGACTGTAATTCCCTGACGTCCTGTCAGTTACTCCATCATTAGCCAGTTTTGATGTGATGATTATGAGCTTTTGTAAATTGGCCTGGAGTTATTGAAGAACTTGGTAGATATTATCTAGGGTGGATGAAGATACAGAGTGGTGAAGAGACTCCAAGGAGTGTGTAAGTGCTCCAATAGGATGTGGAAGCGATCAGGAATAGCTGGCCAGAGAGTTCCCGATAAGGGTTGGTAGAGAAGGAAATTTTACTCCGATTGGTAGGGGGCAAGGGAGAGCTCCTGAACTGATCTCCTAGGATCGATGGGTCGTAAGGGTATTGGAGTGGTTAGTGAATGGAGAATCGGACTTCAGGAAAGACCCCTCCTTGGCCAAGGGACCGGAGGTGGAGGTGGAGACAGTGGGATCAGGAAAGCCGGGGCCAACGCAGGGTAAGTAAGGTGTGGCTGAGAAGGAGGCATTGCTATGTATATGCGCGATCAGGGCATCACCACTCACCCAGAGTGACTCTGATCCCATCCGCAAAGAAGGTGTAATGGGAAAAAGGAGCTGCTGGAGGAGTTGGGGGGGGGGGGGGGGAGAGGGGAAGAGTGACTTGGGGGGGTGTTACAAATAATCCCATACTTCAAAGTGTCAGGATCCTAGTCAGTAATGCAGTTCTTGGTGATGTGGAAAAGTTCCTCAAAAGACCCTAGATGGCGGTCTGCAGCTTGAATGAAGATTATCCCAGTGTATTAAATGATGATTGTAGCATCAGCTTTGAAGGTAGATGAAGGGGCTACCAACAACCTAGTTCCATGTGTGAATGTTTTTGAGGAGGTGATCAGGCATTGCGAACGAAAAGCATTCCTCCATTTAGCTCTTTTTTTTGAGTAGGAGATGAGATCACAGATAGTCGATCCTTTATTTGATGAGAAGGAAGGGTCCAAAATAAGGTTTTCTGGGTAGGATTTGAGAATTCTGTTTGGTTTAGGTTTTCTAGCCAGCTTTCAAAATCAGCTCAGACGTTTTTTTAGGATAATTAGTGAAATTAGTTTTTTATCCACTCCCCACTCTGAGGGAAGAGGCCTCCTAACTTTGTTTGATGATGCGGCCATCAAGTATATTTTTAGGTCTTCTACGTAATGATGAATGGCTATCACACCACTTATACCAATGCACCCAGAAGTTTCATATCAGAAATTAACATGATTTGTGATTAAGTCAATTGTTGCTCCTCTCTATAGCCAAAGAGGGGGAACACTGAGGAGCCCTTTGGCACTATTTGAGAATAGTAACTCTTTTTTGTCTTACGTATATGTCTGTCTCTATTATGTTGGTCATAATTGTGATGTATTATATACTTACATTGTTGTTGAATATGAAATGCAGATTATTTTTGTGAACGATTGTTTTTTATATTGTGATTATTTTTTTATGAGATTGTATTTTATTGTATGTGTTTGGTAAATGATCAAATACAATATATATATATATATATAATTTTTAATAAAGTGTTGTGATAACATAGAACCATTGATCTAGTATTCAATTTCTCTATGAAATCATAAGTATCCACTAAAACTGAAATTATCAAGTTAAGGGAATCGCTTTTTCTTCTATGCTACACTTCAGCCGAAGGTTAGACTGTGATGGGCACAGCAGCCTTTTATTTTTACAACACACTTTGTTACACTTGCAAATGGGTGACCACTGTTACCAGAATAAGCTTAAAAATAGGATTGCAGGTCTCAAACTTCATTGGTCTAAAAACAGTCAAAGATTTGGAATTGATGCTGATAGAGATGTTCATACATATTATTCAATTTTTTGAAATGTATACTTTAAGATGGTGAATAGGAGTATGGAACATCTGCATCTTAGTCGTGGAGAAAATAGGAATGCTAAAATTAGTATTTTACATTAACTAAAGACAGTTTCTTAATGTCGATGTCTCAATACTTTCCCAAAGTGTGCAGAATGAGGAGAATGTGTTTTGCTGTCACTCAAAAAAGCCCAAAAGCTTTCCCTTGGTTATCTAGTTGTCCAGATGACGAAAGGCCTGGCGGATACAAAATTGTTTGGCATTCCATAGGGTAGCTTCCAACTAGGGAAATATGTAAATGATGGTTACACCTTCAACTGTCTCACACACACAATTAAAATATGAAGTAAATGGGTTGAAGGTGTGGAGATCATTCCTCCTACTCATGAAGAATAATCTCTTTGAGGTTACTAGGGGATCAAAATCATCAACAAGAAAGTGTATTAGAACAACAGGCATATAATGTTTGGAATGCAAACACTATAATTACTTTTGAATCTCTTAGGTTTAAATACCAGTTATCTGAACAAACACGATAAAGATACTAGGATCTATGAAAATAGTTTAAATTGTGTACCACAAGTATGAAAAAAGAAAATCCCAGAGGCACAAGATACATTAAGTCATTCAGTCTGTTCAAATCTGAGTCTGTCTCAATTAGAACAGTTTTTTAGATTCACTGCTCCCCAGCTAAGATGTTCAAACTATCCTTAATATAAACAGATTTACAGGGAAATAAGGGACCGGCAACTTTGGCTGTCTAATGTGAAATATGACACGAGTACAAGATCTCTGGAGTGACATATTTTCAAGACTGGAGATGGTTCGGATCAATTCTTGTACTGGTCTTCAGATTGCTGGGAGTTGATTATGATGAACAGAAGTGGTTATACAATACATTGCTGATGATTGTAAAAACAATATAATTATAAGTGAGAAAATCCAGTAACAAAAGGTCTTGAGAAGTGTGGATTCAGCAGTTAATTTTATTGCTATCAAGAGAACAATTTATCGTTCAGAAAATCTAGCCTGAATGTTTACTAACCATCCTTTAATCATTTTCTGTATGGAACCTGAAATATGTTAAAATTAGTCGTGGTCTTTATTTATTTTATGATGTAATACTGCAAATGTGATTGTGCTTATACTTTTTTATATGTGAATGTGGCAAATGATTTCTTATATTTCCCATACCTTTGAGTCCGTTTTAATTTGTTGTTCTTTTTTTTCCATTGAAAGAAAATGAATTTCTTTAATAAGTTATCCATAAGGGTTTGGTAATGGTTTATTATGATGGACAAAGAAGCGTTTTGATATTCACCTTGGTTAATGTGTGCATGCATGCACACAGTATGTATACTGGGCAGTTTTTAAAGTCTTATGATTGTAATGAATAAAAGTTAGCTAACATTGGAAATTATTTAACAGCCAACAGGGAGATGTTTTTTCCTTTCCTTTCTAAAGCAATATTTTATCTTTTAAATATTCCACTTGATGTCTATCTTATACCTTATGGAAGTTTTTAATATCACAACACTAACATTGGCATCTTAATACCTAGACTGTATTCTGAATCATATCAACTCCTAAACATGAAGGCATGCATAAATACGCCTTTATAATCAGAATTCAATTTTTTTAAGTACTAAATCCTTAACCAACTTCCTAGCAGAATTAATGAGTATAACACAGATACATCCATTGACAAAGACCTGAGACAGATACATGGGAGCAACAACATCGGAAGTGTAAATATAGAGAGCATACAATGACAATATGGCAACTCTATAGTTTAGGTAACCGGTTTGTGAAGTTACATACATTCAGTTTTTTACTGTATCTTGCTAATACTTGTGTGCAAACAAAAAGTCATACCAAGAATACTGCACAGAAAACTGAGGGCCAATAGCTTAAGAAGCGGTCACTGAAGACCAGTTTGGTGTGTGTGGTACACTATACAAACAGATTGTGACATTTAGTGGACTGCATTTTATTTTAGTCACAAACATTAAAAGCCAGTGCAATTCACAGACTTCATATTTTTTCACAACATTTTAATTGCTTGACTTCATAATCCTAAAGACATGTTCATAGGGACCTGGTTAAGTGACAACAGTAAAAATTAACTGAATATCATAAAAATGTAATTGTAACCAAATGCTACTACTATAGCTCTTAACTTGTACATTGTGGGTGCTCATGTAAAAACAACAAAGAATAAGGAAACATGTATAGAGCATGGTCTTAAAATTTAAAATGTACAGCTTACCTCATCTTGCAGAAAGTCGGGCACTGACTTGCTCAGTCGTTTGAGTTTTTCAGGATCTGAAAACCGACTGTCTGGATAAGATGGCCCTGTGGGACCTAAATAATAGTATTTAAATTTCAAAAGGCACCAAGTACAGCAAGGAATGCATGAGGACTCTATTCAAATGATGAATTGGGAGGGTCTGACACTCAGCATCATCAGTTAATATGTCTTTTGATCTGTTGACCACAAACATCCACAAGAAAACAGAGCCCACTCGTAGCCTGAAAACGTTTGTTGGAGTTTTTTCTAGAACGTAAACTTGGACCATGATAATTACGGATTTAAAAGCAGCAGAGTGAAAACTTGAACATGGATATTTTAATGTAACAACAAACAACTATCAAATTAGAAATGAAAAGATTCATTTAAAGAGACTTATTTTTTTTTTAAAGAAATATTATGGTGTCTGAGGAAATCCAAACATATCGAATGTGGTACAGGTAATGTCATCAAAAGAACCACAATAAAAGTGGGTGAGCCACAAATTAAAGTTGTACATCGCCTTTCTTGGCAGGGAGGCCCGAGCCCGTCATTTCAGAGAGGGCGATTGGCCAGGTAAGACCTTGGCCAACCCCCTGCATTCCCCCGTGCTGCGTCGTATGTTGCGGCTCTCCGAGATGGTGGCCCCACTAGAACCACCTCCCCCGACGAAGTCATGGCTCGTTTTATGGACTACTACTCGCAACTATACACCGCCGGCTCCCCTTCCTCCCGTGAGGCCTTTGAACAATATTTTGACACCCTCGCGTTGGTTTGGCTAGAGGACTACCATCGTACATTTTTAGATGAGACCTTCACCATGGAAGAGATACTTGCTGCCATTAATAGTTTACCTAGTTAAAAGTCCCCTGGTCTGGACGGCCTACCCGCCTCGTTTTATAAGACTTTCACCCCACTCCTGGTGCCACATCTGGCCGCCATGTATAACGATTCCTTTGATAACGGCCTCTTCCCGAAGTCTCTCCGCGAGGCAATGATTACGCTATTACTCAAGCTGGACAAGCCAGCTGACTGCCGCGATTCATACCTCCCCCTTTCTCTTATTAATATCGATAATAAGATCTTCGCAAAGTTACTGGCCTCCCGTTTTCTCCTCCTTATGCCATGCATCGCCCCTCATCGCCCTCCCCGATCAGTCTGGTTTCATTCCTGGCCGGGCCACCTCGCATAACCTTCGGACGGTTTTCTCGGTCCTTCATCAAATTAACCCTAGCCGCCCCGCTGTAGCCGCCTTACTCGATGCCAGCAAGGCGTTCGATACTCTGGAGTGGCCTTTTTTATTTTTTCTTCTACCGCGCCTTGGTTTTAGTAACATTTTCATCCGTAAGATCTCTCCTCTACATTCACCCCTCCGCATGTCTTCGAATCAATGGTCAGGTATCGGATCCCATTCTGATAGAGCTCGGCACTCGGCAAGGTTGCCCGCTATCCCCTATGCTCTTCGCCACTGCGATGGAGCCTCTCACGGCCAGACTCCGGCAACACCACACCATGTATGCCGACGACATTACATTGTATGTACGCCACCCCCAAGACAACCTCAGCCCTCTTGCGCGAGAGATAATACGATTCGGTGGACTGTCTGGCAAACAGGTGAACTGGAGCAAGTCCGTGCTGTTCCCATTTACTGATACCACCAAGCCCTTCACGCTGGATTTTCCCTTTGTTTGGGCCTCTGGCCCCACCCGTTACCTAGGTATTTGGCTGAACAGGGACTTGGATGACCTCTGGAGGGCCAACTTTGGGCGTGCTGTGGATTGGCTAGAGGCTAGAATACCCCATTGGAACCGACTCCCATTGTCCCTGGCTGGTCGCATAGCCATTGCCAAGATGGTTGTCCTCCCGAAATTCCTTCATCTCTTTAGAATATCCCTATTCTTCTCACCGCCCATTTGCCTATGACATCTTCACTCTCCCCATGTCGGTTGGCGGTATGGGTACTCCTAATTTCTAGCTTTATGCCTTAAGTACCCAGGCCAGTTTTTCACATTTCTGGATTCATCCCTCTCCTTATCAGCCGCATGTAGCGGTTGAAGCCGATTTCGCAACTCCTTGGCCGTTGACCACCGCCCTGTTTTCCCCGGCGAGTCGCCCACGTGCTGAGGTAGACACGGTCGAGACCCTGCGCTGGGCCTGGTCTGGACTTCGCCGTCTCTCCAGTGCTCCGACGTTATCGGCTAACGCCATGCCGATTGTACGTCATCCTGCTTTCCCTCCTCTTCAACCAACCGGCATGGCTAAACACGCCACCTGCTTGGGGCTGACGACATTGGCGGATCTTTACCCCGAAAACACGTTTTATTCTCTTCCTGCCTCTTCTGATCCGATGGACACATTGCTCTTTTATCAGCTGCGAGCTATCTGTAAGGAGATGCATCCAACGGTCCCCCAACCTCCACCTTCGATGCCCGCTCTTGATTTTATATATACATCCCCCACTCCCGGCAAGTTGGTTACTAAACTATATGCCCTCACGCTGTCGTCCATCTCCACTGACCACGCACGCGCGGCATGGGGCAAAGACTTGGGCATGGATATTGCTCAAGCTGACTGGCTTTATTGCTGCAACCAGACGAAGAAACTTTCTCCCAACTATCGGCTTTGTCTCATACATTTCAAATATCTGCATAGGCTATACCGTACCCCAGTTCAGCTCTATAAACTGGGACTCATACCTAACGATAGTTGCATGCGTTGCGCTGCCCCTGCCACGGATTTTACTCATCTTACGTGGTTGTGCTCTAAGGTGTCGGATTTCTGGCTGGCGGTTTGTGTCGCCATCTCTGAGATTACCTCTGCACAGGTTCAGCCCGACCTGCTGTTGTGCCTGCTGGGCTTTGTCAAATTTTGCCTGGATTCCTCACGCCACCTGATCGCAATGCTGCTCGTCCTTGCTAGGCGCAGGGTGGACATGTACTGGGGTCGTAGACCGGCGCCCAAGTTCGCCCACTGGCTTGAAGATGGTTCGAGATGCCAGACCTTGTTATCTGAATTCTGGGACCTACTGCCTGCGAGATCCCACCCAATTGACATATGGGTCTCCCTAGTGACATACCTTCATTCCCGACTGCATCGGAGCCGTGCTGCCTCTCCCGCGCTACTCGCCGGCACTTCGCCCGCTGCGGCCGCCGGCGCTGGTCAGTAACTGCCCCCACTCCATGTCCCCGCCTCCCCCTCTGACCGGGCCTGCTCCTATCCCTACAGTGGTGTCACCACCTCCTTTAGCCATGTGTTGCTTATGGTGCCATAGCCGCTTTGTACAGAATAAGGCTTTTGTCTGATAGTGAAAATACAAGGTCTATGATTTTCCGCAAACAACCTGCTGTGTACGATGCTCTGATGAAGTGTATTTCGATTATGCAACAGTGTATTTTGATTATGCTGAATTTGTCAATAAAAGTTTTGGAAAAATGTAAAAAAAAGTTGTACATATTCATTTCAAGATGGATCAACAATATCAAATGTCCAACACACAATTGAGTTCTGATTTGTGTAAACACAATGTAGTGTCGGAGGTGAGTGGACATGGTAACTGGATTAAAAAGAAGACAGTGTATCCAGGTCTCATTTTAGAAATACCAAAAAATACACACAAACATACAGTGAAACCCCACATCAATTTCTGTGATCTCGCTTTAATGGCCATTTAAAAGAAATAAAACGAATGTGTTTGTGACATATAAAAAGGGAGTTGGGTCAGAATCTGGGATTGTAGGTTTGAGATTCGAGGTTTGTGAGGAATGAATACATCATGCACGACATGCACAGTCGAGTTATTGCATGGTACGACCATTATATTTTCTCATTGTTACTGTATGATTCTAAAATAAAAAAAGGCCTGTCCATACAATGGCCAGAGAACAATATATTTATTTTTCTTTCCCAAACCTTTCTTACACGGGTGGAAACTTTAGATGTAGAAAAGTACCTAGTCTACATTTTTATGCTGTGGATGGTACACTTGGATTCTAGCTCAAGAGGAGAGAATAGTTAACCTAATTTCTTATTTACCATTGCCTGGAAGTCCATCGTTCTCCATTTCATTCCCATTTCAGGTTATTTTCCTGTGGTTTTCACAGTGTTCATCATAAATTCCCACCTTGTTAAAGATTTGGGTCAAGCCCATTTACCCATTTAAGACACTCTGAGATTTACATGTATATCCTATGCAGGTCATACTCGGACCCTGCTGAGCCGTAAAGGCAACATTCAGGCAGGACAAGCTAATTTGCAAGCCTGCCTCTCTGAGGTAGCTTCCTGATGAAATAAAACGGACTCAAACTCAACTCCAAGAAAACTGAGGTCATGATTGTAGGAGGTTCCACAACCCTGTGGTTTTCAACTTGGAGGGTATTCCACTTTGGACCTGCTCATATTTCTTATAATGCTATTAAAATGTTTGGTTTTACTTTTGACAATACAAACCCTTTTATATGCTTCCCATGTCACTAAAGCCTCCTCTGACCATTTCCACTGCATTAGTTATTTTGAAAGGTCATCTATTTTACTCTCCATTTACTGTCTTAAAACTCTTTTCCCGTCATCATTATTTTCAGACCAGTTTAAGCAGAACGCAGATGATTTTGACTCTCTCACCATTCTTCTATTTCCTTTCATCTAGCCTACCTTCAGAGGCCTCCAAAGTCACAAGGTTCTCTCTTTAAGGCACTATGTTTCTCTCACACCCCATATTTCACGACTGGACCTCAATAATGATTGCACGCCCATAGACATTTTTATTCTCGAATTTTAAAGAGGTTTTTGTATTTCTAGTGCAAAGATACTCCATTGCAGGATGACTTATCATTCCATCTTACATTTGGCACCAAAATACAGGAATCAACTTTCAATTTTACTCTCTGAACAGACTATCTTTCTGCAGTTTCACAAATCATTAAAGATATTTTTATTTTCTTCCTAGATCTCAGCTACAGACACCTTGGTAGGCCAAATCTTTCCAACACTTTACCTATACTTAACATGGGCTTATGTAAAAAAACATCCACACCTCCAGCACAAGAGTGGATAGCCATGTTGTTGGTCTCATTTACCTGCAACTGATTCAATGGTTCTTTTTCCTATTACTGTTTGTCCCACCCAAGTGCATCAGGCTGACCGTGTTGTCAGAGGGTGACTGCTTACTTCAGACTATACAATTGTAGTGCATATAAAAACCTCCTTTCAGCTCTCTCTCTGCTCCCTCTGATACACCCGACCCCATCCACTCTATTACACCCAGCAACCAACAGCTGCTTGCCCCCCAAATCCCCTTATTCTTCGAGGGCCTGCTGCAGTGTGATGGGTGGCCATCTTAAAATAGTTCTTAAATTATTTCATGATGCCTGCTCATGTGTGTGCACGCATGTCCAATGGGCATATTTCAATGTATTTTTTAAATGCTGTAACAAAATACATTTAAAGATGAATTCTACAGATGTGCACACATTCATGGCAGCCATCTTTGAATGTGCCAGATTTAACATATGTTGATTAAGAGTGTGTTTTTAAGATGCTAAAAAAAAAAAGTTCTGCTCTTTACTAAACTGCAAACAATGGGTCCTCTGGAAGACGTATTGAAAAGTGTGGCATTTTTACATCAAGAAGTGTGGACAGTGTATTAACACACATGGATTTGTCAAACACTTCTGAATGCCTTATGATAAAGCATTTTGCTAAAACAAACAAAATACTATCAAATGTTGCGGCATCTGCTGCCATTGTCTAGCAGTTTATTTTGTTACAGCAATAAAAAAATGCATTCAAGTATGGCCACCACACATGGGTACATAAAAACAAAAACCATGTTAGCCTATCCGTAGCAAAAAAGCATTAGTAAAGTCAATTGGTTTCAGAGATGAGGCTTACTGACTTTGCCAATGCTTGGTTTTCCCAGACAACATTACTTTTGTTGAGTTTCAGTGGCAGGACATCCTTTGGGGTAAGAGTGTGCTCTACAAAACCACTAATAATTCAATCAGTCAATCTGTAGTTCACAAATCTGCTTCATTACCCTCCTCCTTACCTCAGTCTCTCACTTAGCTGGTAACCTGGAATCCTCCTACCCTCCTCACCTCTCAACAGCCTCTCTCATTGAAAACAAAAAACATACCTGCCCCCGTGCCATAGACCCTACTCCAACTAAGCTTTCTTTTTCCACCCCCTCCTGAGAAAGACCTTGAGTGCCTGTGACAGAAGCATGGTAGGTGACAACCCTATAAGGGCCAATGTCAGTAAAAGAGAGCTGTACCGACAGAGTTTCTCTCAAGTAAGTGAAGACCAGTGACAGTCAGCTGGCTTCGCAACAGTGTCAGCTGCCTTTCCAGGACTCCCTGAAGGGTACACTTGACCTGAGAGTAGTGGGGAAAGGGTGAGCAGAAGGTCATTATACCCTCTACTTCCTGTCTCCGGAAATGTGGCTGTGGATGCAGATCAGCTTCTACCAAAATAGTTGTTTTCTTGCTCTAACTTTGTGAAGAAATACATTCCTTAAATCTGGTTCCTATTGTAGATTTGTATGTAACCAGATTTTGAACCTGATGTTCTGAATAAAGGCTTCATAAGGTGTTATACTGCAAGCAAGGTTGCAAGAATTAAAACTATCTTGTATTCTATCTGTATGGATGACTAACCGCTAAGGTGAATATGAAGTGATACACTCTAAATGAAAAAGTGCTCTTACCATAGCTTAATATGCAGCTTATATCAAGCAAAATGCCTTATAACATATAACTTCTATAGAGAACCCAACTTGTATACGATTCCCGTAATAGAGGATTAATGCCACTAATTGTCCACACAAAAATCAATAACAGAGTCTTTCACTTGTTCCTTAATATAAGATATAAATAATTGGAGTGAGCGACAAATTCAAATTTCAATTTGAGGCATCAAAGCTAGCTAAACTCCTTTTCAATGATAGGACCAGACTTATCTCCTTATAATCAACAGAGCCCCATGTATGTAAATAATAGTTTACTCAAAGGCTGTAAGGCAGAATACAACAGTAATTTTTCCCTTGTAGCATGCGAGACCTAAGAGTACTGGTTGAAGGGCTATCGGGGATTTGTTTTCTCTTTTAAAGTTTCACCATGTTTTTGAACAAAGAATTGAACCCGTCAACGTCTCCAAAAAAAGGTTCATGGACAGTGCATGCATCGTCAGTACAGAAACTAAGCTTCACAATTATCCAATTTGGAAGTTGCAAGTCTTTCTGTTGGCATTTTTTAAAGAGTTACTAATAGATACAAATATTGCTTGATATCTGTCCGACAGCTGTTAAGTTATTGGAATAGGTAATGAATATGAGAAAGACCCACATTGAGGCTTCAGGATGATTACGTAAGATAATGGCGCTTGATTGTCTATTTCAAGAAACCTTGATCGAGATGTAATACAAATCCCAGCGTAAATCAGTTACAAGATCATGTTGAAAGAAAATGATATCCCAACTCTGTAAAAAGACAGGATTTATGGTCCGAGAAGAAAAACCTCCTAGTCATGTGTTGACAGGATAAAATTATTAAAATATGCTTGATTACACATAGTAAATACGATATGCGCCCCTGGAGATAAACCACAGGCAGAAGCCATCTTGGGAGAAAACAGGTGCCTAGAGGAACTTTTGGCACTAAGATTTCACTAATCAGAGTTATTCTATACAGACCCGCTCATTAAACAAAGTACTATAAAGTGTTCAGGAAAAATAAATAAATCCATCAACTGCTTACCTCTAGGACTATCACATGAGCACCTATGTACTAGTTTGTCTTTTCGTGTTGTGTAGGGAATCAATTTGTCTGTGTGAACTAATGTCTGAGACTTAAATTAAGCAAAAACAGCAACAGCCTGAATGTCCAAAGTTAGGCAGTATGAGCACAGATGAGTAGTCAGTTGAACAAATTTAAATTGATAATAGGTTAGTAGCACTGAAACATACTGTTTTAAGCAGCTCATGTGCTGAACTATTTGGGATGATCGTTCTTACATTAGACAGGCACAAGGTCTACTCTGAATGGTAGTATCCCCAACTCTAATACTTTGAAATATTATAGAAAGAAATGACAAATTCAGGTACCTTGCAATTCGTTTTGGTAGAATATAGTACAAAAATGCTGTTTACTGGCAATTCTGCTAAAAATGTAATCTCAAGCTTCCATATACAGGTAAATCCCAACATGTGTTTTGAGACACATATTTCTACTGTTGTGTCTTCAGGACAATATTTTTGGGTCACTTAGTCATAGCTGTATTACAATTTCACAAAAACCTTCGGATACTAGAAATCATAGGTGAATGGACATTCTAGATAGATTCATACTTGATGTTCAAGTCAGGGTTTTCATAAACCTCAATTAGATCAGAGCAAAGGAAACATGATCTGTCCCTTACATATTCATCAAATGATGTGTCAACCACAGTTCTTAATTAAAGAAAATTACAATATTTGTTAGTCTGGAAGGCATGATGGGCAGGCTCGTGATATGACGAAATACGGTATGTAAGCTTAGCCTCTTCAATGCCCATGACGAGCTGGTCTCGTCATGGGCCGCGGTTGCGCTGTGCCCATGACGAGACCAGCTCGTCATAAACCCCGCCCGCTAATGCAACGGCCGGCACAGGGCGGGGAAAGGGGCGGGCACTGAAGGGGTTAAGATTACATTTCAAGTACAATTGTCAATAACTGGTCATTTTATATAAATGAAACAAATTATACATTTTTTTTAGGCACTAAAATATCTGTCCAATATCTGCTCACAATAATACTTTGAGTACTTTGAATAGATCCATAGTTTATCTGGCAAGCAACAGATGCACATACGCTACAGAACAGTCAGATAAGAAAAGATTATACTTGCATGTTTGTAACAGATAGTAGGACAGAGGTCAGTGCTTTGTTATAACTAGGAAGATTAGCTACCAAGCTAAATATATGGAATTAGTGATGGTGAGTGGTATTAGTATATAGTTTCAGAGTATATGAATACTCACTTTCTGAAACTGGTTCATGAAAACTTTCCTGCTTATCCGTTTTCTGGTCTGCTCCACCGTGAAACAAACGTGGGAAGAAATTGTGTTTATTTATAGATGGCAAGAGACAAATTGGCCCAAAGTTTTCATTGTCTTGACAGCATTTTCCATCAGCAACACAAGCTCAACAAGCGTGTGACCATGCTATTAATTCTTTCCAAAGTAACTAAGTGGGTTAGCAGTCTGTGGATTTCTCTGCAGGTCTGACCAACGGTTTGAGAAACCTTGTTTGAAGCCAAGATCTTGTTCAAAACCTACTGTTGTGAATTCAATATTTGAGGGCCAGATTTCAATTCAGCTTCATTTAAATACCGTGGTGGACTTACAACGTGGACTTTTCTCATATGAAGACTTGCCAAAATAGTGGCTGTTCTTCACCAAGCACATGTAAATCAAAGATAGAGTCATGTATGTTTTGAAAAGGAAGACATGAATGGCAAACAGTGAGAATGTCATTATAATACCTATTCCCAAACAGATCAAGAAACCATATGGCTGTGACAGGGGGCGGAACAACAATTGTCCTGATACCTCACCGCTCACATTGAATCACTCACTGTGCACATTGCATATCCAAGTTTATGGTAGAGCTACCCATTGCAAACTGTTTATATGTCCCAGTGAGCCTCATTATGATGGAGGATGCATATTAAGCATATTAGGATTAATAGAAGAGGAACAAAGAAACTATTGCAAATGCGCATAGATGAAGGTTATGCCCTTGTCTCTGAATAAATACAGACACTGTCTGAAACTGCCCTTGATGAAGTACTAAGGTCCAATAACTCCCTGTACTAGTAATAAATATTAGGCTACATATATATTTTATATGTATTATACACGTCATGTAGTAAGTTCCCAAATGGCCAGCACTAGTAACAAAGCTGTATGTATCAATTTATGAGCTTTCTGGATTACAGTGTATAGGACATCCATTACTTCCACTCCTAGAGGTAGGTGGGACAGCCAATGTGGCAGCGGGTATTTGGAATAAGTCCATTAATCAACTTAACCTCACTGTGTCTTTCCAATGTTACCAATGTTTATCTTTGGGTCTTGCCCTCTAGTGCAGAGTCCATCATACTCAATCAAGTCCATGTTTTCGTGGGAGGAAGGTAATACTAAAAGTAATCAGTATGAAAAGAAGGGTAACATGACAGAGACGGAACCTGTCCACCCTTTTTCCTATATGAGGTCTGCAGGTATCCACTCCTAACATATTCTCACAGCAATCCATATCCTGAAACAAAATGCTTAGCAGAATAGTTTTTAAGAACTGCCATGCTAAATCTGCCTTTAGTCTTGTATTTGACTTTTCTTTTTAGATTTGATTTTTCCTGCACATGCTAGTAAGGCAGAAATGACTGATTTCTAATCATTATGGGAACATGATCCTTGAACAGCAGCTGTAGTCAAGTGCTTGGGGCAGTCTCTTCAGTTTCATTGTTTATTATGCAATTATTGCAATGCAAGCTCTATCTGCAGAGGTGGACTCTTTTCTTAAACCACTGTGTCTGAGATGTCAAGTAACCCCCCCCCCCCCCCCCCCCTCCCAAAACCCAGTCCTCTTGTAAGGTTTCAATATCAGGTTACCTCTGGGGCGTCAATGCCCCCACCCTGACCATCTTTACTCTGCTGACTTTTCATTAAGAGGCAATTGTTCCATAAGGGTATTGGGCAGGTGGTGCTGCCCTATTGATACTGCGATGGAACATGTATTGCACTGAACTATAGAACTTACCGAGTGCGCTCTCTTTATGATAATGCATTTTGGCTAACTGAAGTCTTGAGAACTAGCTTAATTTTAACCTGCATTCTACTTGTTACTTATGGGCTAAATTACAAAGGAGAAATACAGGCCTATTAGTCTCTTAAGTCAGAAAAGGGCCTATATTTACTCCTGTTCCTAATGTACAATACAAAGTATTCTACAATTATTTAAAATGTCTTGAAAATGATCTTGTGAATATGCATACCTTACACATTTTGTCTGAGCCCTCATAGATCCATACAACAAAAATACTTTGTTATACAATACTGTTATGATGAACAAGCATGACAGGCATAGGTGTAGGCTTTAGAAGATTTCAGTTAGATATATTAAATAAACTGGTTAGATTTCATAAGGAGCAGGTTATTCTCACCTTACCCCAAACACTTGAGCACACTCTTATCGGACTGGCGGAATCTGCTCTGTACATATATTCCACATTAAATCACATGCAGTGGAAAGAAACATCAGACACCCCTTTTTACCAGCCACGGCCCGTGCATATAAGAGCGATGGGGCCAGGTGGGGAGGATTTCGACGGACGATGACAAGGGAAAATTAATAATTTATTTATTTTTCGCTTGACATTGTCCGTCGAAATCCCATCCCCCACCTGGCCCCACCGCTCTTACCTGCATGGGCTGTGGCTGCTTTTTACATCAATGACCAGACCTCACATACAAAATGATCCACCGTCCAGGAGATGCAACATCACACAGCCTCATCACAATTCCTACATAATATCAAACAACATACAGAAACAACAGAAAACCATGCATGGTATGAATCATGCAACTCAGATATCTTGCCAACACCTTAAGCAGGCACCATTTTTAATATATTTTTTTGTTTCGGACCTTAAAGAAAAATGTCGAGAACAATCACAGGTGACTGCGGTAAAGCAGATTACAAGATATACTTACTATGGTTAACAAAGACACACAAACAAACCATGTATCAAGGCAAACAACAAAAAAGCATTTGACCAAATAGTCTACGCACAACCTACACACAGTCATGATCTGAAACATGCAACCCAAAGCCAGCTTATGACTCAAACATACACAAGGTGTGATTCATACAACCACTTCCTCTAACTACTACACACACCTTGATATAGACACTCAACTAAAGTATGCCACATGTGGCTCCACAAGCCAGTCTGTTACTCAAGCAATCCATACTTCAGCACAGGACCATAAACTGGACATGTGGCATGCGGCTACGAAATGCTCAATGGACAGTAAAATGGGCAAATGCATCCATTATATACATGCTCAAGAAAATGCACACTAAGCATTAAGAACATGCTACAAAACAAGATGAGAACAGACCCCCCTTACAGGTCCCTCCACAATGATATATACAGTAAGGGGCTCAAGGCCCCGCCCCTTCCTCTCACACAATCGAAATATTACGTAGGCTGGCAGATCTGGAGAACACCTACTTCAGCTCCAGACAGCTCCCTGTGGCCTCTGCGGGAGCTGACAAGGTAAGTCAATCTCCCATTAAGCTCTTGCTCACCCTTCAAGAGTTCATGCAAGTGATGGAGTCTCGCTACAAAACACCATGCCCGTGCCTCAGTTTTATCGTAGGCATGCGAAGCAGTAGTATCATGAACCAGCAGCACTGCTCCTCGGATGTATAGATACTTGAAAGGAACTCACTCGCAGCTTTTCCTCTGCCTAAAGTATTGGTTCTTTAGCGGTTTTAAACTGCTCTGCTGGGCTGCTATATGACCCGTTGGAACTGCTTGGATGCCCTTTTTTTTTACCCTTTTTAGGTCTCGGGACCATCCGGTCTGCCGAAGGCAGAACCGGAAGTCGAGAGATTTAATGTTTTGGAGAAGAGGGGCTTGAACCCGCCCCTCTTCTCCCCTGTTCTCCATTGGCTGGCCTCTTCAATGCTGGCCAGCCATTGGAGAAGAGGTCCCGTCACTCCGATCATGCCCCGTCCTTTTCGGATCGGGGGCGTGTTTTTTGCAGAAAGTCTAATTATCTCCTCCAGCCAATGGCTGGAGGAGATAACAGCAAAACACGCCCCCGAATCCGAAAAGGACGCTGCGTTTCTCCGAGGCATTTCTGCTCTGCCTCGGAGAAAGGCGGTGGTGTCTTCCGGTGCCCTCGGCTTGTTCCGCTTTACTTGTTTTTCACTGTACGAGTGCTGCCTTGCCTAAAACTGTAGCATTTTAGAACGAACAAGTAAACGGATCCCCATTGTCTTGTCCTTACCTTTACTGGGGAAAAGCACGGACTATTTCTGAACAATTCATGTAATCCAGGTCAGTTATTTAGCGTCCGTTTATATTTCACGTTTTACTAATCTTGCACTCTTAGTATTCGCTGTTCCCACTAATGTTTCTGTAAATTTTATTTTCCTCTGGCATTACTGTTGAAATGAGGCTCCGAGTGTTTATAAAGACTTCGAGAGCGCGCTCTGGTGTTCAGACTCGAGGCAGTGCGAGTTTCGTGCAGTGTCCCTCAGTTGGTCAAAAAGTTGTTCAGAATATAGGGACATCCAATTCTCGGCTTTTTTAGAGTACATTCATCCATTTGCAAAGCACTGTCCAGGCTGGTTATAGGTGCATGTCTTGTGTTGCATCTAGATTCATTTACGCTGCCTAAGAACTGGTAGGGTGCCACATTATGCACGCAGCAGTCAGCAGACTGTTTGGGATGTGTACGTGACGAACCATCAAGCTCTTGCCCTGCAGAGGGACCAGAATCTAAAGCAGATGGAAATGGACCAGGAGATTTGAAAGCGCCAGCGTAATATGGTATTGTTGCGCTCACTGTCCCGCCATCATACGAAAATGCAGGGACACGAGTAACGCAACCCCAAATTAAATATTGGAATAGAACCGTTTGACAGTGCTGTAGCACTGTGGTTCCTAATCTTGGTTTGGGAATATCCACCGAATTACGTTTGAAAGTAAGGTGCGCCGCCTAAGCAAT
Source organism: Triturus cristatus (assembly GCF_964204655.1). Lineage (NCBI taxonomy): Eukaryota > Metazoa > Chordata > Amphibia > Caudata > Salamandridae > Triturus > Triturus cristatus. The sequence goes on along the minus strand of NC_140591.1, from coordinate 1,422,135,456 downwards.
TTCTACTATCGACTTCAAAACCCTGCATAAAAAATGAACATGTAAACTATCAATCCAGCCTAGCCGTTCTGTGGCAAGGTCAGACAAAGTAACTTCTAGACCTCTTCGGTACACAAAGCCAAACAAGCCTTCCACCAGTTGATGCAACCTGAAAATTCCTCCCGTTTAAATCGCACGGGGGGGGTGGGGTAATGTGATCCACAACCACCTCTTTATCTTTGTGGCCTAACCCGGAATTAATCTCCAGGAATTCAGTTAAGTTTATTTGGCAGCCCTGCGGCAGAGTATTAGGCCTGAGAAATGTAGTTTCTTCTGTAGGTTATATGGGTGGATCAGAAGGGGGTTGAAGGCCCTTAAGTCTTAGCTGCCGCTTAAATTCACAACCTGTTCGAACTGCAGAATTAGCCCCGGGTAGTCTACGGCTAAATCCGTGGAGCAAAGCAAAATAAAAGCTCAGTAGAGGCGCTACATTTCCCCACACAACGCGCCCGTCACCCAAAAACATTCATAAACTATGCAAAGATCAGTCACCGAAAAAGTAGTATTGTAGGAGGGGCATCTTGTAAATGCTCAGGCCAATTCATCTTTGCCTAAAAAAGGGACCAATTGTTCGCAACGATACCCCCTACGATGGCTTGGTAAATGTTTCAGGGAAGTGAATCCAATTTGGTAAATAACGTTAGTGGTATTTTTCCCGCTGTCTCCATTTTCCCCTGTCTCTTCAAGGGTCTCTACGTTTTCTCATACTCACGACTAAAGACCAGATTGCAATTTGGATGCAGTGGGTATCCCAGGGTACCATTTCAAACCAACTAACAGACTCACATGTCTGCCGCTCAAATTAATTTCATATTTCCCTACACTAATTCACCAATAATACTTTTTGGGTTCTGGAGCAGCGTGCTACTCGCGGAAAAGCGCCTCGACTCCTCGTCAGGGGTAGCAATCGCGATATTAATGTAATTACAATTACACTCAATTATAACTGTCCTTGTTTTATACAGAGCTGCAAGCAAGCATAATAGTGTTTTGTATATAAATATATTTTTTTTAATGGTGTGCATTAACTTTGGAATTTTTGCGTCCTTTAAACAAGCAAACAGGAATCGGCATTTGCCTGGAATGCTGAGATCTGCCTTCTTTCAAACACAAAACAAGCATTTACAATGCAATGGTCTCGGCATTGGTAAAGTTAGAGCTATTGGCATTGCTCATGACAGTGCCGTTTCTTTAAATGTTTTAAAAACAAAAACAAACAAAAATAATGTCATGAGCAATGCCAATAGCTCTAACTTTACCAATGCCGAGACCATTGCATTGTAAATGCTTGTTCTTACTAGGTGCCAGATATTCAGAGTAATTTTATGTTTGCAAACTCTGCAATTCACAAAATCACAGGTTTGCATCCACCAATTATTTTTTTTTGCAATGTATCAAAAACATTTGGGAGTCAGAAACGCATTTCCTGCTCACAAAACGAGTTTACAGATCCATACAATATTGCAGTTAGAAGGGCGTGAAAGGAGTTTTCTATTCTAATTGCAATTTGCAGAATTATGCATCACTGGCATACAACCACGTCTGCGATCAAAACCTTGATCAGTGACCAACACATAAAAAGGATGCAGTAACGGATTCACACAGGAGAAGGTGTGGTCTTGGGGCACCACCGTCTCACTGAATCATATTCGTTTGCGGTGGACAGTGTTTGCCGACCTTTAAAAGAAGAACTATATTCCATCCTTTGGAATGGACCTTTGGCTTTTTCATTAGATGGCTCTCTTGTATATTTTAATGTTGTGCTCTGGTTTGGATGCTTTCCTATCCATTCAGAATTTGTCTCATCCCTGGCTTGGGCATAGCCCTCTCACCTTTGTGATGGACTTTGTGTACCCTTCGATTGCTGACAAATTTGGATTCTTTGTAAAAAAAACTTTTAATGTTTCTGTCCCTCCCACTCTACCCTTTCTCGTGATGCGGTCTTGAAGAGGATCCACTCTTTAACAGACCCATTTCTCTGAGCTTACGCATACATTAGACCATCCTTGGGAGCTACTGGTCGTCCTCCAGCTGCTTGGTAGTAGCCCCCTTATGTGCAGCCCAGTTTAGTAAATGAAAAAAAAATGTTTGGTTGAATTAGGCAGGTTTCGGAAATCAAAAAGGGTGCACTTAAAGCAAAACAACAGTTTTTTCAGCACTCATAAGCTGATGATTGGAGGACAAATATATTTAAGGTTAATAGTTAAACGGTTGTTCGTGCTGCAATGAGGGAGTCTTATTATAATGCTTTTTCATAGGTGCCTGAAGGTACTGTGTATATCCCTGCTGGTGTATGCAGAGGCACTCAACATTAAAAATGCTAAAGCTTTACTTTGGTCAATATTGTTGATGATCTTCCCGGATGCACTGAGGCGGTCACTGTTTGTAATTCCGCATGCAATAACCACCAAGAGAATCTAGTCTCAACTGGCCACTGTTGTAACACTGATCGTGTGCGTTAGTAGCTTATGGTGATTTTCGTTGAAAATAAATAGCTTTTTTTATAGAAAAGGTTGGAGATCCCTGCGTTAGACCCACCTTAAGCAAGAATACCCAAATCACAAGGTACTCACATGCTTCATATCGGACATAGTTATTATGGTTTCACTAAGGAAGTACCTGGAACTTAGTAAAGCTTTGTCTAACTACCCAAAGATGATTGAACAGCCTTCTGTTTGAATTCCATCTACTGTAGGTACATTCTAGGTTTCTCCAGAATTTCAGTACTAAACTAAGTACGTTTTGTCTTTAAGTGAACGAAGCCTAGACTAAAGTGCATTCAGAGGGACTCGTAAAACCAGTGTTTAGAAAGAGAGATGTTAAAGGTTCCCCACACTAGCTGGAGTTATGCAAGTTCTCGTCCCATTCTCTAGTCTTAGAGCCAGATGTAGCGGGCTTTACTGGCCATTAAAGGCCCACAAGGGAGTAGGCCATTAATGGCAGGTAGAACCCTCTATGTGGGCTCTAAGGCTATAAGAACATTCCACCCCTAGAGGGAAGAATGTTCTAATTTGTAAAAACAAACGCCTCTTGGAGGCCAAGTGCGTTTATATGCCCTCATGCTCGGAGAGGCCTTTGTTCACAGCACCAGCTGTGAAATGAAAAAAACAAAAAACCTTTGAATGTTGCTCTCCGAGCTTCTACCAGCCAGTAGAAGCCTGGGGCACTCCATTGTCTTTAATGGAGTACTCACCATTTCAATGTTCCAATACAATCTAAAACATCCCACACATCAAAAGAGACTGAAGAAGATAATCAGTCGGTTGATAACGCCTTTGGTAACAACATTTATAAAGACATAAGTTTTATTTTTTAAAAGGCACCTTAATGAAAGCAAGTTAAAAATCCTGCACTCATCATATTCATATTGTTTGCAATATCTTCACTGGAATCTGAACTTGTATAACATTTTCTTTTAATTCTGCAAATGTGCAAAAGAGCAACGGCCCCATAAAAATCTGATGTGGCACAAGACACAGCATCAGCCTCTTTGCACTGGTCATGGTCAGGCGGATGAGCTCTCCCTCTGACAATATTTTTTAAGGATTGTTGTTCAATCTCTTTTCAAGAGCATTCTAGTTTTTAATTGAATGTTTTATTTGAAACAATCACGGTCTGCGGAAAAAAGCTGTAGGAGGAAGGAGGTTTTGAATGAGGAAGGTATTCCCATCACAAAGAGTGACTCCAACTCCTCATGTGCCCATTCATGGAAACTGAGAGGTTCTCCACTTGCGATTTATTTTCCTTTTAGAAGAGTTACTAAAATATCAAATATTACTTGCAAAGATGTTCCAGGGGATGCAAAAGTCTGTTCCGATATTTTCAAAGGTTATGAAAAATGGGAAAGACTTCTATAAAGCATAAGCATGCAATGTGCAAGTAAGTAACTTTTGTTTATGTCTGATTACCAAAGACATTGGCTCTTAGCTGTCTGTTTAAAGAGGCCCCGATGAAGATGGAAACCACTTTCATTTTTGTTTTAAAATCTAGTAAATTTCCAACACTGTGAAATGATCTAGTTAAAAACCAAAGAGAAGACAACCATCACAATATATAACTGAAGTTCAACTATAAGGAAGATGCATTTTTCAAATACTAAATAACACATGTAACACAGGAAAGATGATATATTTGGCACATTGCAGGTGCTGAGAAGAACCTTTGCCTCTCAATACAGAGCAAGATTGCAAAGTATTACTCAAATACACCCGACTCCAGAATAAGCATATTAATATGTACAGCAAAAGCCAGTATTACTCCAACTCCATTACCACGTACATTATTCTGTCTTTTTAACCTATGTAAAGGATCCTTTTGCATGCAGAAAGTGTTGTAATGGACTACCATTAAGTAAGACAGCAACATCTTGAATGCCCAAAGTAAGGCCGGGTGCTCTCAAACTCATCTTTAGGGCTGTTCAATAACAGCTTGAAACAGTACATTGAACACTCCTATCGCTCATCTGGCATGCTTCAGAGACAGGAACAACAAAGCAAGCACTGCAGAACAGCTACACAAGCGTGAACTAGAAAGCTTGAGGCGCTTATTAAGAAAGAGGTTAATGCTTGGTTAGTCTCGCCCGATTTTCTGCTAGACGCATTAGTAATGGTGAGTTGTTTTAGAATACTTCAAAGAGTATTGTTACTTACTTTCTGAAATAGATTCATAAAAAGCTTCCTGCTTATCTGCCTTCTGGTCTGATTCACAGCAAAACAAAGATAAGAAAATTAGTTTTTATTCATTATTGCTAGAGAGCAGAATAACATCAAGTTTTTTGACACAATTCATTTTCTTAAGTGAGCCAAGTTCAACATGTACGCCCCCATGACCTAGACTATCATAGCTAAGTTGGCTAGGCAAAGTATTAGATGAACTAAAGGCGACTAGAAACCCATCCCAACTTCAGCATAACCTACTGGTGTCCGGACACGGGATTGAGACACCCTTGTTGGAACAAGGAAATTGTTCATTAAAATTGAGGTATTTCTAAATAAAAAAATCAGTTTATTCAAGTGTGACCATATGTAAACCTGCGGAACAGGGTTTGAAGCTAACAGTTGAGCAGTGAATACACTGTCTGGTGTTCTTAAAGTTATACACGAAGTATGGGGAAGTATACAAAAGAATGCCTTCAAGAAATAGTGGCGGCCTCAGTTCAGCACAAACTATAGATAAGATAAGGGGGCATAGGATGACAACTATTGGGATCATCAATGCAATTCCATCTGGAATCGCACGAAAACACATAGTATGGGTCATCAACCAGGTTAGAATCCAGGCACTAGCCAGGTATCGCATTCAAAGACTTCATTCCTTTTGGAGAAGTTGGCACAAATTAACTTACATGTGCTCACCTGTTCTCATCTTGTTTCAAGATTAATATATTTTACAACAGTTTCTCAATGCATAAGTCTCATTGAGGATCCTTAAGATGGAGTACGCACCATCATTCAGAAACAAAGACACTGCTGAAGTGGCACACTAGTGAACCAGAAGATACTTTTGTGCCAGTGTAAATTCAGACAATTATTTACAGTCCTGGGACGATATTCAGATCAAAACGTAATATCTAAGCAGGCTCCTCATTAATTATCAACCCCATACAGAAATAACCCATTTATTAGAACAAGTTAATCTGCTGTATCTCTGGTACTGAAAGCAAAAGACACACAATTGATGGACGGAATGCGGAACAAATCAAAACATTCACCCCCAGTCAAGAGATCTGGGTTAAATTCATCATTATTTTGCTCACCATGCCACCCCAGTTTAGACCTGGCCATATGCAAATCAGTCTTGACCCTGTGCCTCATGGGAACAGTCCAGCCCGAACTGCCAAGCCAGGTCCTCCCTGGACCGGAAACAAGCATCCTAGGACCGGTTTCAGGGTTTCACCCCTCTTCGGGCAGGATAGCTTGATTCCAGTGGCACAGTGAGCCCAGGACCCACATCTGGGCATATCTGGCGCACCTAGGGGTAGAAAGCAAAAGACGCACAATTGATGAACGGAATGCAGAACAAATCAAAACATTCACCCCCAGTCAAGAGATCTGGGTTAAATCCATCATTCTTTTGCTCACCATGCCACCCCAGTTTAGACCTGGCCATAAGCAAATCAGTCTTGACCCTGTGCCTCATGGGAACAGTCCAGCCCGAACTGCCAAGCCAGGCCCTCCCTGGACCGCAGGGTCAAGACTGATTTGCATATGGCTGTGTCCAAACTGGAATGGCATGGTGAGCAAAAAAACAATGGATTTAGGCCCAGATCTCTGTACTGGTGTGAATGTATGACATTGTTCTGCATTCTGTCCATCAATAGTTCTTTTTGCATTTGTCACCCGAGTGGGAAGGGTATGCCCAGACGCGAGTTCCGTGCTCTCCATGCCACTGGAGTCAAGCTATCCTGTCTGAAGAGGAGTGAAACCCCGAATCAGGTCCTAGGATGCTTGTTTCCAGTCCAGGGAGGACCTGGCTTGGCAGTTCGGGCTGGACTGTTCCCATTGGGCACAGGGTCAAGACTGATTTGCATATGGCTGGGTCCAAACTGGAATGGCATGGTGAGCAAAAAAACGATGGATTTAGGCCCAGATCTCTGTACTGGGGTGAATGTACGACATTGTTCTGCATTCTGTTCATCAATCGTTCTTTTTGCGTATCTCTGGTTCTAGCGGCCTTGTAGCCTGGAGGCTGCAAGTTTCCCCTTTGCATGTATCCCCCTTAAACTGCTGAGCACCCATGGAATGTTTTTTTTTTCCATCAGATAAATAAAACAGCGGGTAAATGCCATGGACTTCAAAGCCTCCTTGGATAGGTACCATTGCTTATCTTCAGTTTTTGTCTCAGTGACTTTGACTCAATCAAGTTCAAGATTTCATATCCATTTGGTATTTTACACCACATAATCACATTATCTGACAAATAATCTACTTTCTTAAAATTTTGAAATTGGGTGGCCACTACCTGCTCACAATGGCCCTCTCCACCCTCCGGCTGACATTTCAAGAGGAGCACATTATTTCATAAGGGACCAAGGTAAAGAATTGGTATCCTTACAAAAGTGTGATCAAGTGCATGCTTTACTTGCCTTGGGCACTTACTGAACTGAGGTACTACCATTCTTCAATTTAATTACTCTACCTTTGATGTGCTCTCCATGATCTTGGAAATATGGGCTAATTAGAGGTTCAAGATAGCAATCCATTTTAAGACGCAATCTATTTGTGACTACATGCTTATATTGGTGGTGTATGTCACTGTTACAGCTAGCGCCATGCAAGCACCACAAAATATGTATTTCCATCACCAGAAACAGCACTAGTTGTATTTTCTGCCTGAGAATCAGGAGCAGCGGAGATAAAGATAAAGGGGCTCATTATGATGGCGGGCATCAGTCCGCCCACCATCATAACAGTTTTAGGACCACCCGCCAGATGGGCAGCTGTCCCACCAGTGCAATTAGGATGCGCCCGCCATAATGGCGGGCGCATCCTGGCCTTTTAACATTGCGGACGGTGCTGCTGGCTGCATCACCGTCCGCAATGTCAGAAGAGCATGCACAGCATTTCCCTGCACCACGTGGCAGGCAACACGTTGTGCCTGCCACTTAGTGCATGGAACTGCAGGGGGTACCATGGTTACCCCCCAGTGCACCCTGCACACACACAGAGGGGGCCCACAATGGGCCCCCCAAGCCAGTCTCCGCCTGTCTTTTTGCTGTGGGATATCCGCCGCAAAAAGACAGGTGGAAGGGCATACCGTAATCACTACGGCGGTGCCTGCATGGCACCGCTGCAATGTTGCACTTGTCCCGGGTTCAGCAAGGTGGGCGGAAAAGGACCGCCTTGCGGAACCATGGTGGATGGACTTTCCGTCCGTCGCGGAACCATTGTGATTCCCACTGCCATACTAATTTGGCGGTGGGAATTTCCAGTATGATGGCGGAAGGACCGCCACCGCCGGCCCGGCGATGGCGGTCCTTCCACCATCATAATGAGCCCCAAAGTTCTCTGCCAACCTTAGCTTTATCTGATGTAAGTGGTATTTATATAGAGTGAACGTAGCCAAAAGGCAGTGCTGCTGTACTGCCTTTCCACTGAATAGTTACTTATGCACAAACACTTGAAGGTGGATCTTCTTTTTTAGGTAAAACCAAATCATACCTTACGCCAACTTCCCTCCTAAATCAGATTCGTTTTAGAATTGTGGATGTATGTTTACATTTTAAGTTCTTCTAGAAACATTGTAGGCTTAAAAAACACGGGATGCGTTATCCATTAATGTTCTACTTTAATTTACAAATCACAATAAAACACTTCTGTTTGAAAGGTGGAGTTCTTTTGTGAAACCTTCTCACTTAGTACTACACATTTTACATACTCCTACTTAGAAGATGTTCCCTCTTAATCAATGTAGCAAATAGCATCAGACTGGCTTCTGTTCCAACCACAAATTAGATGATCAGGTGTTTAAAGTGCCACTCTGTGTGCTTTAATATTGAAATGGAGAAAAAGTGACTTACCTGTAACACTAGGTAGTAAGGGTCCCAGACACTTCAAACAACACTTCATAGTGAACATTTAATTAAGTAAAATCAGTTGGTTCACAGCTTGAGATACTTCCTTCACAGTGCTCACTCTCTTAAAGGAATAGTGCTATTGAGAACAGTTATTTGATTTATGAATGTAGTACATTATTGGCATACGTATAATGTAAATTAAAATGTAAAAAACTGAAGTGCTGATTGAAGGCTTTGGGGTCTCATCAGCCGGACACACGGATCTGCAGAGGATCCCATGTCACAGAACATAAGAAACATGTATTAGTCTATTTTAGGACCTTGAAACTAGTTCATTGACCCCAAGCCTACCCGTGCCTTTCTTGTATCCCATAACTGGCTAGTGTTGCTCTACAATTCTATAACAAAGCAGAAACAGAGTCTTTACAGCTCTTGCACTGTGTAATGTTTTTGACTAGTTTCTCATCTTTTCAAGGTTCTTCTAAATTACTGCCAGTCCAGACGTAGGTCCATGAAGTTCATGGTATCAACCCAAGATGTATTTAAATATAATTAGCCTAAATGGAACTCATTTTGTAGTCACTTGCTATCATAAAAATCTGGCATTGATGTGGACTTCCTAAGTCTACGTTCATCATCCATTTTCAATACATTCAAGAACTAGCACAACTGGTTACTATAACTGATGATCTCCTGCTGCACTTGTGATGGCTAATACAGCACTAAAGTTGCCAATAAGTTGAATCCCTGCAATGTTTAGTAGAACAGATACACAAATGGAATATTTACCATATTCATTACTACGTACAAAATCTTCTTTTGGCAAATCTACTTTTTCTGCCTCTGTGCAAAAAAAAAAAAAAAAGTAACAATGATTAGAATTGAATCAGACTACCACCCTGTGAAGAAATAGCATGCTCCAAGGCAGCTGCACAGTAGCGTTGTAGATGTTCCTTCTTTTATATTAGTAGCACTTCAATGCAAGCGCGGTGTTAGACCTCTCAAAGCACATTCTTCGTTAGCGACACAGCTCAATCCGAATAAGTCCCAGAAGTAAAAGGTTTTGCCATAAGTCCTGCAAGTTTACGCGTTTACATTTTTAAAGGCTCAAGGGAACAGGTGTAAGTAAAATGTGGAATTCCAAATTCATACTATGAATGTTGAGATCCCGCCATTGGCCCCAGTGCCCCAAAGGATGGCCTTAGTTGGGGAATAGTAGGTGCAAAACACCAGAACATGTGAAGAACAGGCAAGGCTTTTGGACAGAGTGGAGGAATTCACATTAAATGAGGATTGTGGAGAAAAGGGGCTAAAGGGGGACACTGTGGCACTGAAGCCATAGAGAGGAAGTTAAGGATAGAGGCACTGATGCCATAGATAAGAAGTAAAGGATATAATGTTCCTAAATACCACCATATTTCTGGCAGCATCAGAAAGCTCCACTGACTCCCGGTTAGGCAGCGCATCCAGTTTAAGGTGCTCTGCCTGGTTCATAAAGCACTCCACGTGGAGGGCCATTAGATCTACAGAAACGTTTCAGAGGTACACCCCAGTCAGAATCTTCGATCGGCCAGTAAAGCCTGGGCCCAGGTTCCTAAAATCATCACAGCAAGATGGGGAGGTACATGCCTCGCTTATCAAGCTTCAAAGCTCTGGCATGAGCTACCGGCCCACATTAGGCTTCAACCTATCAGACCTCTGTTCAGGAAAATGGTCAAAAGCTTGTTATTTCCTACTTAGGAATGTTTCGGTACTTCCTGTGTGTTGTTCGCGCTTCTACGAAAACCTTATCACCAAGATGCTTCGGCATTCATGCGCTCTATAAATTCTTCACTTACTTACTTAAGGATAGAGGCACTGAAGTCTTTGATGGGGATACAGGAGAGGTCTGCTGGGTACCCTAGTAGATTTATCTGCAGAGTGAGGTGCACCCTGTGGAGGAGATCTTCACAGATGATGTATAGTAGGTAGGTCAGCAGTAAGAGATAGAGATCTGGGGAGGATGTGTCCAGCGGGAAAGGTCTGAAAGGTACAAATTATGCTCCAGCAGCCACACATGTGAAAAACAACCTTGGTGAAAGATCTGTTGTGGGTGATGTGGGCTGGAGGAAAGAGCTGCATAGAGTAACATGACCTTCTCAGAGTTTGGCTAGAGATCGTGTGCCCTAGGGGCAGGATCTTCCAGGGGTCATGTGCAGTGGGAGACAGCTGTGGGGGGGAGGGGGGTGTCCTCAGAGAGAACCACACAGCTGGGAAGTGAGTGTGAGAGGTGGGGGTTTTAAAAGTTGCATCAAGATTGAGATACACTTGGGGTGCTGAGGCCAGGATTTGTCATAAGGAAAACACTGCAGGTGGAATTGTGTGGGGGTCTGCCATTACGGTTATGGCAGCACTCAGGAAGTGATCCTTGCTGTGGCAGCATCAAATTGGGAGCTGTAGTGGGACAACCTTTAGGGGTATCCACCAGTGTTTTGTTACAGTGGTTGTGGAAGCTCCAGGTGTGATGTCTCCGCAATAAGGGTAGCTCAGAGACACATCTTGACATACCAGTCACATGGTGTACGAGTATGTCCCAGAAGTGGGTATCCATGCCCACTTTGCCATAGGACTAAAACTATAACTGACGAGACCTGGGTAGGCCAAAACTGGTCTGGAGTTGCTTGAGTTCCCATCTGAAGGGACCTGCCCTGGCAGTTGTCTACAGTATCCGTTTTAAGGGAGGCAAGAGAGGGGGGGAGGGGGGTGTTAGACGTGGTTTTCCTGATGAAAGTGTTATTCTCAAATGATGGCCATGGCATTACCATACTGGAACTGCATGGAAACCTATTCCTGCAAAAGAGGAGAAAGAATCTTTCAATGGAGGAAAAGGGAAGGGAAGTGCCACAGGATGGAGATTTTCTACAGCAAATGTACTGTCCTGCTAGGGTTTGGGGGGAGCTTTTAAAACTAATTATGGTTAGGAGCAGGAAGAGTAAAAGACCGTGGACTATGTAAATGTAAATTTGATACTTGTATAGCGCACTACTCACCCGCAAGGGTTTCAAGGCGCTTGTACGAATACCACTGTGGAACCCATCCTGGCTTTCCCTGTGAGGTGTCCACTCCTGGGCACCCCCAAGGTGGAGGCCAGGCATCCTTAGCGTTGTGGGGGCCGTTGTGGAGATTAAGCAAGCTATTGCCCAGAGTTGCAGAGTGGGACTCCATGATTGGAATAGGCACCGAGGCGAGAATTATCAGGTCCGTGGAATTTTTGAGCCCAAGACCCGCCCAGGCGGGGAATTGAACCCTGGTCCCGGGCTAGACCTCTGCATCAGGGTCTGCCGCTCTAATCATTGAGCCACACTTCTCCACACTTCTCCACTAGTGCATTTCCTAGTTAATCTGCCTACATACACACAGATTTACTACAACTTTGTTGAGCCCTTTTAAAACTATTCTTTATAGACGATATCCTGTGACTGACTGACAAAAAGTTGAACATACGCCCATCTACCTGGTTTGATGATGCCGCTTAGTCTTCTTTCAATCCAACGTGGCTGGTTCTTTAATACAATGAATTCTAAATGAGTTCCCTATTGAGTCCCTGCTCAGCAACCAGATATTTTTAACATTCTCTGGGCAGCCTCTTATGCCTTATGCTCTTCAGATGGTAAATCAGAGCAAAGAGATGTACTGGGGACATACTCTTGCACAAAAGAAATAACTGAGTGAGCTTGAGAAATGAAAAGGTGTATTAAGGAAAAGGGGAGGCAGGTGGAAGAGGTGGGATGCGGGAATTCTTCAAGCAAGTCAAGTGGAATATGTTTTTCAGCGAAAATAGTAATTTAGCCTAAAATAAAGTAAAATGCTTTAGCAAGCGAGTGCCTTACGGTTTAAGGTAATGTATGATGACAGATCGGTTTGACATATCGCTCCATGCCGGGGAGAGTGAGTTTGGTCACCACCTTTCCAGTCCTGAGTTTAAAGTCCGTTGGGTTCAACTAAAAAGGATGAAGCATGCGGCTACCAGAATGCACTAATGTGTTAAATGCAAGCTCACCATAGGGATGGAGGTGGCCTCCCAACGCAGGTCTATGTTCTGGTGCTTTCATTGAACAAAGTATTAATTTCAGGGATATTCATTCCAATAAATGAGCTCAGAGTAAGGACCTGATTTAGACTTTGTGTGATGGGATACCGAATCAAAATGTGACATAGATCCTGTCCGGCATACTGCAACTGGCATAGGGTATAATACATTTTTAAAAGGATAGGTGGGACATCCGCCATGTAATGGAATATCCCATCGGTCAAAGTCCAAATTAGTCCCTAAAATCCCCAGAATGCACTGATTTGGTAAACAAAAGCACAGACAATGTTCTTCTAGCATGAAGACAAGGGAACCATAGGAACAGCTGTTTTCCAGAGTAGCTAATAGGGTTATTGAACAGTGGCTCTATACAGAGAAATGAAGCGTGTTAGAAGTGGAGGGTTAATGGGAGGCATGAAGAAGTGGCGAAGCCGTGTGCTCACTTGATGAAGCTGATGAAAGGTCCTCTAGACTTTTGGAAGGCACTGTCTTAGCTGAACTCCTTTTCAAAACAGCCAGAACAGGACTTAATTCTTCCTCTGAACCTGTTGCAAAACAAAATATATGAACACTGCACAGAGATAATACCTAGCACGTCAGTTAATTACAATATTAGCAAAACATGACCCATTTCTTCACCTAAGCAAAAACATCCAACATCAAAACAGACATTTGTTATTCATATTTTAGCTGCTCAAGATTACAAAAGTGTGGGAATTTAACTCTAATGGAGTATTACTTACACTGGTCTTAAAAGCATTCGAGGATTTAACCCGCCTCCCGCCAAATCGTAACTATATTTCTGTGATTCTACATCCTTCACTGTTTTATTGTACCAATCCTGCCCCTATATGCCCCAGCCCAATCCTGCTTTCAAACATTGCAGCTACTTGGACCTTTCCACTGGAAGTCTCCACCGTGGAGCTCAGGGCTGATTCCACCCTACCTGGCTTTAAGAGTGCCTTAAAGAACAGATTAATCAAGAATACCAGCATTACAGCTAAAAGAAAGCACCTTTCTGAACCCCTTTTTACTCATAGTCTATGACAATCAGACGTGTAACTATCCAACCATGTAAAATAATGGTCTGTTTTCACTTTTTATCCTCTCATAATATGTTGGCTTTTATCCAAACGTCAATCTCATTCCTTCAGATTTATTTTTACAATCACAATTGGCTTCTGTTTTATGGCTTGTAAATTTGCTTTAGGAGAACGTTTCACTTTGAACTCATATTGCTAACTAAATAAATAGGTTTCCTGTATAGAAACACCCGATTCTTCTCTGGTGCTGTGTGCCCATCACTGTATCCATTTTTATGCCCAATTTGTCATACTGTAACAAACCTGATTTTATAGTATCGCTTTTTGGCTCAGTGGAACACAATTCTGCCCAGCACTCCCTGGTCTGATCTCTAGCAACTAAAAATTAAATACCCAACACTTTTATATCCCAAAGTGCAGTAAAAATGTTGGGCCAGAAGTACAACCCTTTTTTGCGCTCCCAAACAAATCGGCCCGTTTGCGACTGCCAAAAAGGGTAATGGCATGTAAAAACGCTATTTTGTCACTGACTCACAAAACCGCGATTGCGGCTCTTGCTATTAGGAAGGAGCGTCCCTTCCTAAGAGTGAGACTAACTGCCATGTACTATTGTTTTGCGACCGCATTTGCGGCCTCAAAACACTCGCAGTTTACCACCTACTTCAAGTCGGTGATAAACCACTCGCATACGAGAAGGAGTCTCCAGGGGACCCCTTCCCCTTTGTGATTGTGAGAGAAAATATTTCTTTAAGAGCAGGCAGTGGTCCCAGGGACCACTGACTGCCCTTAAAAAATGAAACTGAAAAGTTTCATTTTTCTTTTTTAAATGCATCCCGTTTTCCTTTAAGCAAAACGGGCTGCATTTAAAAAATAAAATAAAACTGCTTTATTGAAAAAGCAGTCCCAGACATGGTGGTCTGCTGACCCCAGCAGGCCACCATACCTGGGAGGGCCAGCCATTCCTAATGGGGTCGCAAATTGCGCTTGCCTCATGAATACTGATGAAGCATGCAATTTGTGGCCCCATTGGGAATCGCTAACAGTGTCTGTGACACTGTTATACATTGCAGTTTGGAAGTCACAAATTGCGAGTTGCAAAGCGACGCAATTTGCGAGTCGCAAAACGGCGCAATTTGAGAGTCGCAAAATATAAGGGTCATACATCTGGCCCTTCATGCCCAATTTGGACTCTATTGGGAGTGGCCTTGGCAGGGACTGGACAGGTTATGTTCTTGTAAGCTCTAGGAACATAAGCTATTCTGTGCATTTTTAAGGCAATTTTTTCCATCCACTTGCGGTTAAGAACAACAAAATAAGAACACCATAGGAGGAGGGCCCAAGGGGTGAGGAGGAAAATATGGCCATCCACCAGCATGATGCATGTTCTCAAAGTGCAACTCCCCTTCCACCTACCCCGGTTCTACCTGTTTGTAAGATAGACATTCCATGTAGAGAGTACACCGAGAGACCGAATGGAACAACATCAAATACCAAACATATACACTGGAGAAGAGGTGAGTGGTTAGCCAGACAGAAGCTGCACCTGATAAGGAAGCAAACTCATGCCAGGTGACTTGCAGCTACACCTGCAAGTGTCTGATAGTGTTTGCCCCAACTGGGTCGGGATGAGAGTTGGTGGGCAGCTAAGAGAGGATCTTGCAAAGGGATCCTGGGAATGAACTTGTATGTGGCTTTAAGACCGGGCATCCCTAAGTGATCGGTCCACTTGTGATTAAGCAGAATCTACAGTGGCGGGGGCACTAGAAGAGAGTAATGCAGAGCGCCGTTCTCACGCTGCCAGGGTACGGCAAAAAGCATAGCGCTAGCAGAAACATTAGCATTATTGTTAGCCAAAAAAGCATAACCCCCGCTTCTAAAATTGCCAGGCTGCTGCTGCCTCGATATACACACTTAGGGGTGGCTAAAATTTGGGAGAGTCACAGAAACACAGTGTACTGGCAAGGTCATTGAGGGAAAGCCGGAAAATAATCTTGCCTGGAAGATCTGGAAGCAGTCACAATTGTAAATCAGCTGGGTCCCACACAAAGCAAAGCACAGTTATCAATCCAGAATTCCAGACCAACTCTCTGCGGGTTCTGCCTCTGCAGAATGAGGTCCACCATTTAAGGATAAGATAAGAGTGATTCAGCATGGAATGCTCCTCTCAGGGGCGCTTGGGTACTTTGAGGGACAAACTGTGTTGCATTGTCAGTACACATTCCCTTTACTAATAATTAGCAATGGAAATGTATACTTTTCCCCATTATCCTCAGCAGGGCTCACCATTATCACTAGAGTGCTCTAATGAAACATTTATCTTGATTACGTGTTTTCCTTTCCATTTAGCAAAGTGTTGCAAACGTAACATGGTAATGTGCAGCAGATAAATAAAAAGAGCATGGTTGCGGGCTATAGCTAACCTAGAATTAGCATCTCACCAGGAGCCAGCATCCTCCTTCTTACAGCATAGGTTTGGTGGGAGACATTCTCTCAGACCACGTTTTAGAGAATGATGCCTGTCTCTGACCCAATTAATATCGTTGTTCAGTCTTCACATCAGCACAGTTTTATTTAGGAACCAAAACCTAAGCTGGGGCCCCCTTTCATGGAAGTGCTTGTCTTCTGGTAGACTGACCCCCACCACCACTTTGCCCCACACACCTAGACAATCTATAATGTCATTCTGTTCTAAAAAGATATTTATTGAGCGGGAGAAGGTCTCTCTTGGTTTGCAACAATGTGTAAACACAGTTGCATTGGACAGTCGGTGCCTCATGAAGAGACAAACGCTTCCCCTATTGGGAGAGGCATGGATGCCAATTGGGGTAACCAACAAGAATCTCGGTGAACAGGGCCTTGTGGGGAGTTAGAAGCAATGTTGTGGTGACTTTCACTGGCTATTAGTAGTCCCATTGGGAGCAACCTGGGGCACTTCCACTTTTTTCAAGAACACAAGTAACTAAGTTGAGAATGTAGGGCAGAAAGAAGATGGAATGTATGGGCATTCCATGGTAACCTACTAATGTGTAAACTCAAGGCACGTAAGATTCGCTGGTGGTCAGTGTAAAAATATGCCTCTTAATTTCATGAAAACAATACGTTGTTTTTAACCCATCTACAAAGCAGTGTGTCAGCAGTTCCAGCCAGAGAGACTAGAAGCCTCATCTGTAAAGAGACTGCAGACTCAAAGGAGCCCAGCATCCTTTGTGATTGGTGCAGTCTATGCCAGCCATCTTCTTATTTCTCCTTTTTCATAAACAGCCTTCCTCATCTGGTGAGGTGCCTTTTGGAAGGAAAGCCACCTCTTGATGGCCAGGATGTAGAAAAGCTGACCTTTGATGTAACTCACCAATGGAAAGAAGATGGCGGCAGAGGCTAAGACCAAGAAGATCAGATCATGAAGTACAACTGTGTGTCAAAAAATGTTTCTTGCCCTCCGCAGTAGAAAATATAGGCTATTAAATTTGATTGCAAGAAAGGATTCAACAATCAATCTAATGACCTCAGACAGGAGCATGGCTGAGAGCATTTCCCATTCAATTTCACAAGTCTATATAGATTAGGGACACACCCCTCTGAACCACATTACTTGAATCCTGGTAAATTACAAGCAAGAAGATCAGAGTTGAAAACACTCTAGACGAGAGAACCATTTCTCTTAGCTGTACTTCAGGGAGTCTTCAAATTTGGATAGGCCAATGAAGTGCATTTTCAAGGACAATAAGAACACTAAGGACTACATGCCATGGATGCAAAGACCCTTTCACCGGAAGTTAAGAGCTCTTTCAATTGGGATTTAAGTCAAAACTGTTTTTTCTGCACAACAGGTTTACATTTTCTGCTACTTACAATCTCTTAATTCAAGTCCTCATTTTAACTTTCCCTATATATTTGACATTTAGTATATTATCATTTTAAATGCATCTTAATGGGCATTCCCTAATATTACTTTTAAATGCATTCATATAGTAACGTCCGTATTGATCCTCTACTGTCCTGAAAAGCCATATTACCATAGCTCTGCTACCACATAAGTATTGCCTGATGAACTTACTCATCCAACTGAGGTGATCTAAACATTGTTTTGGGCCCAAAAGGTGGCAGAAAGTTTTTAAACACCCTGCTGACCTTTCATAGTGCGGGTGCAGCATTCCTGACGCTATTGTTATCAGTGCAGTGTTCTATATCCATTTACGAAAAGTAATGTCTGTGTTAAGATAAACTGGTGTTTCAGTTGGGGTTTAAGTCATTTTAGAAGGTCTTTTGGTTAGATTGTGCCTCGTCTCACACCAATGAGCATCAGCTGGACCTGTGTCAGCCATCTCAGTGTCTGGTAGTAGGACTTCAGACAATGATGCTAACAGATACTGTTGGGGAGGTGGTCTCACAAAAACCCAGCAGTCAGCAAGCACTGCCTGCAGTCTAAGGTTTAAGCCAAAGATGGATAATAGGAGTCTTAAAGGCTTACATTCTTAATACACTTTTGCTATGATTTTAAGTCTTTTAGAAAATATTCCTGGCAGTCAACATTGTGAAGCACTACTTCCAGATGAAGGGCAATGCAACCACACCGTTGGCTGCAAGTCTAAAAGAACTAAAACAAGATTTGCCTCAATTATCCCTACTTTTCACTTCCACTTCATGACAGAATAAAAAAAAGAAAAAACACACTAACTCTCTTGCGGCAGTTTCCACCCTTCGATCAGCGGGAAAGAACTTTCATCCCAACACTGCAGCACTTTCTTGAATTCATCATTATAACTTTGTTGTACAGATATGTACATGGCGAAATTAACCATAATCTGTAACAATATGAGTGACATTTTTAAAATGAGATATTAAATTGGCAAGTGACATTTGAAAACCTTGTAATGGTCTGAAGACCAAGTACGAAATAGCAAAAATTATTTGCCAGAAATCGAAAATATAGCAAAATGATCTCTGCCAAAACAACAAAAAGTAGAGTAGAAAGTAAATGTTCTCACGGGGTGATTTGTTTTTGACTTCTGTGTAAAAACCAGCATTTCCATCTGGAAGAACAGAGTCCATGCTTTTGGCATCACCTTTGATTTCAAGTTGAGAAGACCGGACCAACTCTGTGGTACTACTTTGTACTGATCTGTTTATCTCTTCAACTGGAGTACTCGCTCTCAAAATTTTGTCTGGAATGTCAACGTCAACTTCTGGTGAATACCCACGACCATCCACCAAATACCCAGCTTCAGATTCCTTGTTTACTGATTGTTCAAAGCCCTTTTCTATTCTTCCCAGAGTGTCAATGTCTTCACCAACCAGCAGTTCTTTGTTCTCTGATGGAATGCTTTTGTGAACCATCTTGTGAAGAAATATTACATTCCTATTTGGAACTTCAGCAAAAGCTGGATCTCTTACTACATCTACATTTTTGTTCATGGAATCCTTTTCTTTCACCAGACTGGCTTGATTTAAAGTCTCTTTCTTTACTACCACCTTAGCATCGAAACTGTCGACACTTGAAACATTAAGATTAGGGGAAGTGATTTCCTCTGGCAGGAAAGCAAAGTTCTGATCATGCTTCACCTCATCAGTTTTTGGAGAGTCCAAAGCTTCTCGGTACAGTTTTTCTAAGCTTGCATCAAATTCAGCAACATCTGTTTTTGGCAGAACTATTTTGTCTACAGTCTCTTTTACTTCTGGAGCAAATAGTGTCCGCTGGGAAGGAAGGGGTCTATGTTCAGGTGCAGCCGTTCGAGGAGCCAATAGAGACCGCTCTGACTCTGAAGCATTTTCCCTGCCTGAGAAGGCCCTTTCTGACTCGGGTATATTTTCCTGTGCCTTATTCAGGAATAGCTGCTCTCGTTCAGATAGGCTCCCATTGACACTTTCCTTGGTATCTGTTGTCTTTGGTGAGGACTCCGAGGCTTCTTTGTATAATTTTTCAAGCCCACTATCAAAGGCACTGAACTCCACTTTCTCAGGAGGCGCCATTTTGATTACAGTCTCATGAATTTCATCCAGATTGTCTTGCACCTTCTCCTGGATTCCATGGGAATCACTGAGCCTCTTATTGTTGACATTCTCCAATGCATTTTCATTTGCACGTTGGAATGCAATTTGCTGAACCGTATCATCGTTTCTGGATGCTTCAGGGGGTGTTGTAGAAGCTTCCTCAAGCAGCTTCTGCAACCCAGCCCTGAATTCATGAACATCCGCGCTAGGTGGAACAGCAGTTTTATCAATGGTTTCTTGTATTTCTTGCGAGGGTTGCTTTAAGGGAATTTGCTGTGTAGGAGCTGAACCACTGTTATTTGACGCCTCAATGGGTTTCTTCTTCAAGCTGGTCTTCACTTTAATGGAATCATTTTCTCCTGTGTTACTGGTTTTTATAACAGCCTTACTAACGTTTGGTTGTACTGTTTTTAGTGTTTTCTCGTTATCTAAAATGTTGAGACTACGCTTCTTCACCTTTTTATAAAACTTATCCTGCTCTGGCACAGTCTCACTTGTAGGGTCTGTTGCCTTATCGGGAGACAACGTGTCAGGAGTTTTCTTTCCAATATCCTGTTTTTCACTGTTAAAATCTTTACCTTTAGCTTTGGGCTTAGCACGTTTAACAGCTTTAGGTTTAGAAACATCATTAGTCTCAGATGCTTCCTGACTTTCACCCCAATTGGCTTGTAACTCTTCCTGGATTCCATGGGAATCACTGAGCCTCTTATTCTTGACATTCTCCAACGCATTTTGATTTGCAGGTTGGAATGCAATTTGCTGAACCGTATCATCGTTTCTGGATGCTTCAGGGGGTGTCGCAGAAGCTTCCTCAAGCAGCTTCTGCAACCCAGCCCTGAATTCATGAACATCCTCTCTAGGTGGAACAGCAGTTTTATCAATTGTTTCTTGTATTTCTTGTGGGGGTTGATTTAAGAGAATTTGCTGTGTAGGAGCTGAACCACTGTTATTTGAGGCCTCAATGGGTTTCTTCTTCAAGCTGGTCTTCACTTTAATGGAATCTTTTTCTCCTGAGTTACTTGTTTTTACAACAGTCATACTAACATTGGGCTGTGCTGTTTTCTGGTCATCTAAAATGTTGAGACTCCGCTTCTTCACCTTTTGATAAAACATACCCTGCTCCGGTTCAGTCTCACCTGAGGCATCTGCTGCCTTATCGGGAGACAACGTGTCAGGAGTTTTCTTTCCAATATCCTGTTTTTCACTGTTGAAATCACTACCTTTAGCTTTGGGCTTAGTACGTTTCTTAACAGCTTTAGGTTTAGAAACATCCTTTGTCTGAGATGCTTCCTCACTTAGTCTTTGTAAGCTGCTTTTGAAAGAAACATCATCTGATTTTGATGGTGCAGTTACTTTTTTTACAGTCTCTACAACCTCATGTTTTGGAACAACTATTTGCTGTGACTCTTTTTGATGCCATTCTTTTATGTAAAAGTCTTTTTCATTCACGTCTGCAGTTTTTTTGTTTTGATCCTGCAAATTATTATGTGTGCTTTGGTCTACAATGGCTCTCAGCTCAACAGATCCTGAACTCTTGCTATCATGCAATGTAGGGACACTTCTAACAGATGTCTGTATTTTAGGTTTAACTGGTGATTTATGGTCCGTTTCCCAGAAGGTTCTTAAACTCTGAAACTGTTCAGGGTTAGAAACTTTGTCAGCAGAGCTTTCATTTATTCTCTCTTTGAGTGAATGCACTTTAAAGTTAGGCTTCTGTAGGGAATTTAATGATCGGTTTATTTCAGACAAGGAATCCCGCTTATTTATTTTTTCAAAATTAATATTGGTCATTTGAGGCAAACCTTCAGAATTTGATGACTGCACAATTTCCCAGGGTACTTTTTGTTGCAGATCTGTGTTTTTTTCATGTTTGTCACTAGTTGCATCTTTCAGTTGCTCAGGCATATTTTTCTGCAAACTTCCTTTGTTCTCCCATGTAGCCTTTACAACTTTGACGTTTGGTGTTTGTACTTCAATCTGTAGCTCTTTCTCTAAAGAAATGTTACTGTTGATTGAAATTGGATAGTTTACTATCCCTGTATCAGTGGCGTACATTTTGCTATTTTCTTTAAACGTAGGTGTTGTGGGTGAAGATTTGGTCATTGGTTTGCCCCCTTCCCAAAATGCTTTAATGTCACTTTTAATTTCTTTTCTGGCAGGTAAAATTTTCTCCGGAGATTCTGGCAGCTGCATGTGTGCATTTTGTTTCAAAATGGCAGGCTTCTGCCAGTAAATAGCAGGGTCTTTCTTAAGGTCCCCATCAGGCATATTGGCTTCATTTTCTTTAAGTTCCTCAATATCCTCCTTATTTGGTGAAGTAAAATCCCCTATTTGTATGTTATCATGGAATATATAGTTTGGATTATTTACTTTCTCTGGTTCCACAATGTAATCTGGAGAGAAGTTAATATTTCTTCTATCGCTGTTTTCCCGATTCTCCTCATAAGATTTTGGAACAGTTTCCGTGGTCAGCAAATTCGCTTTCTGGATTTCACCCCTAGGGTGTTCAGTCTCAAAATATATTTTCCCACCACCACTTTTGCTTTTCCCAAACAAGAGTTGGTCCCCATTTCTGCTTTTGAGCTGATCGTCCACTCTTTGCTGTACAGTTTTTGATTCCAAAGCTTTGTTTTCGATGTCAACCTTTCCATGAAAATCAACGTTCCCAGACTTCCCACCACCATTTTTATAGTTTCCAAATGAGAGACGCTCTCCCCTCCACTGTGCACTTTCAGTTGATGGCAACTGCTTTCCACGGTCAGAATTTGATCTTGTGTTTTCTGGCACTATTACACTTGTTTCAGTCTTTGGTGATGGGCCACTTTCCTCTAGGAGTATCTTTTCCGGGGCAGCAATATGGTTGGTTTGGGTTTTGCTATGCGCAGAGTCTCTGTTAAACCAATCTAATACTTTTGAAATTGACTCATCAGCTGCCTTCTTGAATTCAATGACATATTTTTCAGACTTTGAGGATGTTTTAACATTCAGATCCTCTACATGAGCAGGCTTACCTTGCTGATGGTCAGAAGCGCTGAGTTTTGACACCTGAGGGGATTTAATCTCAGCATGAAGTGGCAGCTGATCTGCAACATAAAAACAGGATTGCCTTTCTGTGATGAAGAAAACACTCACATGAATGGAAGTAAATAAACAGGTTTTGTCTGCCTTGGAAGAGCATTTTGAAACACGTTAATCTTAATCTACCCTTAAGATTTGGTATTTCTACTCTTGCATAGGGATATTTGAAAATTTGCACCATAAATTCAAATACTATAACTTTAGCCTGCCGAGAAAGGCTTTTGTTGAAGACGAGCACCTGAAATATGACTGTACGTCTCAACAAAAATGCGTTTGTACTAGATCTAATTGTCAGGGTCCTTTGTTCATCATCTACATGCCCAATTCTTCCAATATGGTTTCTTCACATGTACAACACAGTCCATGCATACAGTTTGTAAACACATGATCCAATGGTCTTTATGAAGGAATCCAATTTAACCTGGAAGACCGAAGAACTTCAGCACTCATGCTTCATTATTTGGGAGAATAATGCAGCAAGACCTACTGACCTACAGTACAGCCAATTATATTGTTTGAGGTCAAACAACCGCCTGTGTATAGCTTTCAGCAAGCACATCTTAAGCAAATTAATCACATAGATGGTTCATGCATAATTTGATTGCATAGTAAACAGAGGTTAATAGTTAGCACCAACAGTATTGGGAAATCTGCATGTAGTTAAGCTAAGCAAATGTGCACATGCATTAAAAATCAATGTTTCAATAGCTGATAAATTAGTTTCCCATGAAAACCTATCTTTTAGTGAACCAAATTCCTAAGAGTCTGGAAATGGAGCCTAGCAAGTGACAGAAGGATGTCACTGTTTGAACATTTGTCACATCTATGTGGCTCTGGATATATTTGACTGGGACGGGCATATTACCGCACCGCTATTTCTGGTATATCTATACGGTTCTTGGATGAAAAGGATTTTTTAATATAAAAGGTAAGCCTTTTTGGCGCCTATTCTGCCTATGACGAGGTGGTAGTATTCATTACATCCCTGCAATTTCTTTTGTAAATTCGATCCGACAAATAAATGATTACTTCACTTTCAATTCTATCTAGTGTTTAGGTGTTGCTAGATGTGACAGGATAACGGCCGCAAATTCTGGTGAATAATTGGTCACGAATACGACTCCGGGACCGAACTATGATTAAAAGGTTAGCTTCTAATTATTAGATAAGTCTTTTAGAATAAATATCGTCCTATATAAAGTACCGTTTGGGAATAGAGTTAGTTCCCTTATTAGGTTGCATATGTACATAGTGATTTATGTCAATAAATCTGTTTAGACAGAAATAGTAGATGGTGAAAAGGTTTTTAAAGTGTGGGCATGCTTCTACAGGAATACTATTTGTGATATACTCACTTGCTAAATACGTTAGTTGTGTTTCCACCTGAAACACAAATCCGGCAGAAATTTATTTAGAAGTGATATTACACCAACGTAATAGCAGATTAATTAATCTTGATAGTGTTTTGCCACCTTTTAGTGCAAGTAGAAAAATAATACTACATTTAGTTCCCGTGGCCTTCCAGAGAACCATATCTGGATATACACTTTTAGAGACTGTGATCTTGCCAAAAACTGTCAAGTTATGAGTTTATGTACTTTGTTGACAGACTTATGAATTCCTTCTATCGAGTACATGACGAGGCATTCTGAACAGAATATCTTTTAAAAACAAGTAAGCTTCCTGTTCCCCTGCTTTCATTTATAGCGGTGGTGTTTAGGTATGGCATAGAGGACTGTAATGCTGGTGGTACACGTGGTGTTTCACGTTTCTATTGGTGGTGGTATTGTATCCTGCTCTGAGATGAGTTGTTCTCATGTGGAGACATGTCCTTGAACAAACCGCTACCTCAACGTAGTCTAAACATATGGGCTTAAAACTTAGATTGTGCAATGTTGTCGTGGTGATAGTTATCTCACCCTAATAAGACTCTCTCTGATGTATACTTTCCCTCTTCCGCTTTTTTCTTGTTTGTCAAAATTCTTCTTCTATTTTCACACTTAGTGATCACCTAACTTGTGAGGATTTCTTAAATTTATAGGGAATTTTGGGCAACTAAATAAAAAATCCTTTTTATGTATATGTTGTTTCAGGTATTCCCTGGGCTTTATCGTTTCTGAATACATCCGTGGTCCTGATGAAGGTGGCACCTACGCCATCGAAACGCGTCGACCATTGACCTGACATTACTATTCTGCTCCTGCAGTTGTTTTGTTAGTCACAGGAGGCTATTATGTATCTTGTACCTCCAATATTCAATTAACGATACTAAAAAATTATGCCTTTTTTTCTATGTTTTTATGAAATGTGTATGAATGTGGAACGATGTGGTATGTGTGTAGATGTGATTGTGGGATAATACAGATCCTTTGTGATCTATATTAGGTTGTCCCAGGGACTACTGTTAGTTATTAATCAATATGATGTATATTCACTGTAATGCATTCAGTCAGTGAAATTTAAAAGTTTAAATCATATTTTTGTGACAAGAAAAAGAAATATATTGAATTTTCCCATGAAAAATATAAAATGGCAAATGATAAAAAATAAAAAAGTAAAAAATTGTAAAAATTTTTTGTGTTTTGTATCACTATCGTGTAGGCCCTTGTGTTTCCCTTTCACAAATAATTTGTCTTCCATTAAT
Source organism: Triturus cristatus (assembly GCF_964204655.1). Taxonomy (NCBI): domain Eukaryota; kingdom Metazoa; phylum Chordata; class Amphibia; order Caudata; family Salamandridae; genus Triturus; species Triturus cristatus. The sequence continues at coordinate 1,422,110,080 of NC_140591.1, read as the reverse complement.
AGAGGTCGTGAGGGAAATTCTCTGATATGATTGCTTGTTTTCCCCTTTTTCCCTGACCTGAAGTAAATCCTAAGGGGGTCCCATATTTGTTGCTTTGCTTAGGAGACACAGGACAGACAGGGCCTTTTTTTAAACTGCAGGTGCACTTTACCAAGCAGCATTCTGGAATTATGCTACTGTCCTAAGGCTGTGCATTGTTAAATGCATCACAAACGTGTGAACGATAACATCAAAACATGTTTGATATTCCAAGATCTTATTATGTTTTATGCCTGGAATTATATACCTAATAAAAAACATAAGAGTTCTAATCAGTCCACTTGTTTTCCAAACATCTGCATCTCTTTTGGGTGAAAACTGCTAGCACCATGTATCCTAATAAAATTACACTCATCCTACAGACAAGAAGATTCATAAATGTTCAAGGCCTTCGAAAAGTAAGGAGACACTGGATACAGCATTGTATGATAAGGTATGCACCAAGTGTATTCTTAGCCTCAGAGAGGGGAAGCCAAGTTCAAGTTCTACAAAAAAGCAATCTAATTATCTGACTATTCTGTAAAGAAAAAGAGCAGGAGTACTCCAATTACAGATGCAGACTTTACACTTAGGGTGGCTGTGTGTCCCCAAGTGAAAATGGCACCGCGTTTTCAGTCCTGGGCTTCCTATTACAAATCATTATCAAACACTACAGTCCAATTGGTGCAAGAGAACCACACCACATCCACAACTAGAAGAGCAACTAGCCAATTAAATGAAGCCTAAGACTAGAAACATAGTGATGTTGGTGACGTAAACGTATATGATCACCCTATTTCTTGTCCTCTCAACCTAAGCTTCTCAATCCCCGCTGTCTACTTGGTCAGATCTGCTGCGGATTTATTTAAACTACAAAACAACAAAAGTGTACGTCTTTCAGGTTGGGTCCATTACTCTTGGCCCCAGCTTGCCCTCCATAACTGGTCAAGAAATGTTTGCACTGGCAGTCAGGGCCTGAAAACGATTTCCCACAAAAAATGCAGTCACTTTAAAAGAGCTTGACCCTACATGTTCAGGCATCCCACTGTGCTCTACTCCTTACACACGCATAACTGATTGCTATACCCAACAAAGGCTAACTGAAGGACCTCAAGCTAATTGTAGGGGGATCACCAAGAAGGTCATTTTCTCTTACTCAGTTATCATGCTGGGAGGAGGGGGAAAAAAGTATATATTTAACCACCAGGATCCAAGCAAATAAGTTGCAATCAACATTTTTGGCAAAGAGATGCAGGTCCTCTAAAAGATGCATCTGAAGACTAATGCTTGCAGAAAGCACGTATAGCAGCTCCAGTTGCTGTCCAATAAATGTCTGCAATAGGGACAGCCACCTGTGCTGCCTTTATTGAAAGCTAAAACGTCATTTAAAGATGGCTTTAGAGGTTTAACCTTCTCGCCACGATCAATTGACAAAAACTGATTTTATACACTATACTTTTTTGGAACCAGGCTCCCCAGTTCAGCAATGGTAAGGAGAAGAGACGAGACATGTTTCCTTATTAGACAATAAAATGCGAAACTTCTGGAAGCATTGGTCTTCTATAAGAAACGTTGTTACATAATTAATATTTGGAAAAACTGAAACAGGGTTATTTAATGTATCCTTACTTTGCAGGATCACATTTTAAAAGCCCAATGAACTTGTAAAAAACTTGTTGCACACTTAAGAAAACTAAAGTTGATATTCAAGACAAATTAGGCATGTACATGATACATAACTGATCCAGGTAACTGGCGGAGAGGTGAAGGCAGAATGTATGAAGGACATTTCTGGACCTCTCTGACCAACCTACGAGGAGAGCTTCCCTACTGCGCTTCATACCATACCCAGAAAAGTTCATGATCAATTTACCAATTGTGTTCGGTGCCTGAAAGGCCTGACCTGCAGTCTTCATGAGGTTGGATTCCAAAGTTCACGAACGTGGGGAAGTGTTAACATTAGACAATTGTGACCTTCTTGCTGGACACGATGAGTCCAGTTGTGTGTGCACCACAAGTTGTTGTAGAACTCCTATTCAAAGCAGAGCCAAGGCAACCATGTGGATGAAGATGCCATTAGATTCATGAAGTCTAGACCCATATTGCTGAAACCAGAAGATTGAAGGAAGATTGAAACTGCCCGTTCCAAAAATACTTTCTGCTCCAGAGGTGGAAATGCCAGACTGCTGCTGGCAGCTACAACTGCTCTTATGACCTAAAGTTTCTGTAATAGGGAAGAAGGAGGCTGTCACTACTGAAAGGACCATGATTAGCATCCTAAGAATATGCTGAAGGGTAGAGGTTTGCACTAATAGTGTCCTCTTGTATTGAAAATCTCTGAAATTGAGCACACCCATTCTTCATCACAATACAGAAGTAGGCATCTTCTAACACCTCGTTATTTTTATGCATGAATTCGAAAGAAACCCCCTTGCCCTCAGATGACCAGAAGAACAATTCTGTAGCATAATCTATGAAAAGAGTTTCTGCAAACCTTTCAATGTGTTCCCATTTCAAAAGTTATACACCACCAGGACTGAAGATGATTTCAGTTGTCTAAAAGCAAAGTAGGAATTTGATTAGGTTTGGTTCTTCCATGCCATTGTTTCCTTATCTATGAGAAAAGTCTGAGGGGAAGCCAGATCACCGCAATGTCTTACTGCTTTTATGTACCACTCTGGAAATGTTTATTTGGAAATAAAATATTGTGCACTAGATCAAAAATTGACAAATTATCAAGATGCTCCATTTCCTCTTCTGATGAAGATGTTTGGGATTTGTTTCAGGTGGTGGTGCAGAATGCAACAAAGGAACAAAAGAAGCACTGTTTCGGACATGCCGATAAAATTAAACACCACTGATGGGCTCCTGTACATTTTCTCAAGTACACAGATGGAGCTTAATGCATTTCTTAAGGCTGCATTTATTTGGAGGAGTGAAGAACTTCTTGATGAGATTCAATTTGGCTTTAGGTCAAGGTGTAGTACTGATATGGCCTTGATCAACGCCACTGAGGAAATCAGGGCAGTACTGGATAGCAGGGGAGCAGCAGCACTCCTCCTTCTTGATTTGTCGGCAGCATTCAACACCGTTGACCACAAGCTGCAGATTAGCTGCTTGAGTACCTTAGGGATTAAGAGACAGCTCTAACTTTAATCAAGTCCTTCCTTTCTGAAAGACAACAATCAGTGGCCATGGGCCTATAGGAATCCTCTCCTTTCACACTTCCACGTGGGGTACCGCAGGGTTCATCTATCAGCCCTAAACTATTTAATATCTACATGACAGAACTGTCCAATCTAATCAGATCTTTCGGCCTGTCTCTGATTTACAATGCTGACGACAATCAAATTATTCTATCAGCTTTTAAAAATGGCACCAAAATCGCTGCTCAGTTCCATGATTGCACACTGGCTGTCAAGTCCTGGATGAGTATGCACTGCCTGAAACTAAATTCAGGTAAGACCGAGGTAGTTCTGTTTGGAAACATCATGGTCCCCAGCCTGGTGGCCGAACAAACTGTGCCCCATAACTATCCCAGTGACCAAGGCTAAAAACTTAAATCAAATCTTTTTTAAAACCCTGCCCTACATTCCTGTCTATACGAAAAATTACCACCTTAGTTTTATTTAAGCTAGACTACTGTAATGGCCTTTATATCTTAATAAGCTCCAGACTGTTCAGATTGCAGTAGCAAGGCCTAGGCCTACCCAAATTCCAATATGTTGCTAAGGAAATGCAACGATCTGCACACGCTTCCGGTAAGATGTTGCATTAGATTTAAGGCCCTATATATCACCTATAAGGCTTTACATAACACATGCCCTCAGTTTCTTAGACAGTCATTGAAATGGTACTCTCCCAACAGGCCCCTTTGCTCTGCAGGGGCAAATCTTAGGCTGCTACCCAGAATCCGAAAGGTGAACTGGTGTAGCTGAAGCTTATCAGGATCCATCAAACTTTAGAATAGTCTACCCAGATGCATAAGGGCCCTGCCTACTTTAACTGCCTTTAGGAAGGATCTCAAAGCCTGGTTGTTTGTTAACTAGCTCTAGGTTGTTTCTTTCTTGCTCAGGACAGCTAGCTCCAAGACATCTCTGGTATACGTGCGCTCAATAAATTGGTATAACATAACTTCCCTGTGGAAGTTTGCCCCTTTATGCAGTTCCCCATATCCCTCTTTGTACTGGAGATAGACCTGGATGTCACAATTGTACATATTAATGTCAAAGTATCAATGTTCAAAACAGAAGGGAGAGGTTGCTGGCAGGACAATCAAAAGGCAAGTTAAACACCTTCAAATAACAAGGATTATTCCAGCAACAACCTGACATTTAGCTGCTGAACGGGCCCTCACAGGACACAAGGCAAAACATATTAGTCTGGATGGGTGGGAAGCCATTATCTTTGTCCAAATGACTGGGTTCTTACGGATATTTGAATAGGTGTTTACTTGAGTGTTCCAAAGAGTCCTGAATCAAGACCGTTGCCCATCGTAACTGAGCTGGCAAAAACCTACAGATTTTTATGGAATGTTAATGGAGGGTTAGAAGGAGCTGGTAATGTTATAGAGATCAAGCCTGAGTAAAAAAAGACAAATCCATAACAACCCATACAAAATACCACAGAATGGAGCCTCTTGGCCACTGGCAACCAATGAAGTGGTGCCAATATAGGAGGGATGTGTTGCCTTCCATTGCTTCTGACTAATTGTGCAGAAGTATTTTCTGATGAAATCAACTAAACGAACAAGTTACTTGCCTTCGGTAACGCTTTTTCTGAAGGATACAGTATCTGCCTGTGGATTCCTCACCTTTTGAATTTCCCCATGCGCAGCATTCCATGGAATTCAAAAGGTGAGGAATCCACAGGCAGATGTAACCATCAGAAGGATACATCAGTAGCCCCAGATACTGACTGTTCTGTTCGGAGTCAATTTGAGTTGAAAAGAGAGCAGAATAAGCACAGCAACACAGTTTGTCAGGTAGGAGTTAGCAAACTTTCTTTTAAATCTTCAGTTGCGGATACACGATAGTGACGCTAACAATAAGGAGTGAAACAGAAAGTAATTACAAAACTCTCCGACCTCAAACTCTAAAGGCTCTGTATGGAAAGGGCAATGGTCTGGGTACGAAGATGACATTCTACCAAGACAATGACCATCATTTTGCTCCAATTGAAGCAGATGGCAATTTGAGCTAATCCTATTTAAGTGGACAATAAATAGCTATATACGTTGGAAGTTACTATATCCCAATTTATTTCAAGCTGCAGTATTATTTTCATATCACCTGCATTTGAGAAGAGCTGCAGTTTGGAGGCATCAATATGCTCAACTAGAGCACCACTAGCGGCATTAATGGGACACGAGGTGAGCACTGTTACAACATGGTTTTTAGCAGGCAGTGCCTTCACCATGGTTTTTTTTTTTAACCACAGAAGGTTTTACCATGCATAAGCATTTACCACGCATTAGAGGTACATATAAATGTTTATATATAAATATATATATAAGTTTTAGGTTATTGGTTGGGTAGGAGTTTAGGGATGGGTAAGGGTATAGGGCGGTAAAGTTTAGGGATGAGTATGGGTTTAGGGTGGTAAGGGTGTTGATAGGATTTAGGGGTGGGTGAGGAATTTGGGTGGTAAGGGCATTTTTAGGGTGGGTTGGGGTATTGGGTGGTAAGGGTGTTTCTAGGGTTTAGGGGTGAGTAAGGGTATTGGATGGTAAGGGTATATTTAGGGTTTAGGGGTGGTAGTCAAGAAGGATGGATTCCCTCTTTTGCATCCCCTACACAGAACCTAAAGGTGGGTGTCCCTCAAGGCTCAGCACTGAGCCCCATGCTATTCAATGCTTCTCTTCACTTGCGATAAAGGGGCTGAATTTGAGGGTGAAATCATCAAAGCATGCCTCTCTAAGGTGTTTAACTGGCTGGCCGCAAATCACCTTAAATGCAAACCAGACAAACCGGAGAGTGTCTTCTTCTGCGCTTCACCTTCACAAGTCTGGAGATCATGGTGGCCCCAGGATTCCCCCCACCACCTCTCTGCTCTGTCCATGAAACCCCAAATTCAGGCTTTGGTGGGCATCTGTTGCGGTCTGCTACATATCCTAAAAAAATGTCTACCACTCCTTTCAGTTGGTTCCAAGAAAAACAGTGGTCCAAACCCTGATCACTTCGAGACTCGATTATGGAAATGTCCTATATGTGGGCATGCCGGTATCTCTTGAGCGGATTGCAAGTGGTTCAAAATGCGGCAGTCAGACTAGTTCTCAATCTCACCCCTAGAACCCGTCTGTCCCCACACCTAGACACTCTTCACTGGCTACCTGTGAAAAAGAGGATCCAATACAAAGCACTGGTCCTAGTGCATAAAGCTCTGCATTGAAATGGTGCAGTGCATCTTAGGAGGAGGCTGTCTATTTATGCCCCTCCTAGGACATTACGGTCGTCCTCTAGTCATCTAGCCACCTTCACTAAAATCCACTGGGTCAGAATTGGTGGAAAATCATTATCTTATCTTGGTGATAAAGCCTGGAATCAACTTCCGCTGGCACTTCGAGTCACTTCGGAACTCTGACTTTTCAGGAAGAAATAAAAAACCTGGCTATTTAGCAAATGAAGTCATCCATCCGGTCTTGGTGTGCAGACAGCATTTTAGAGCCGGGACACTCCTCAGAGTAGGCGTGCGCTCTACAAATGCTGTTGCATTCTTAAGAGTATTGGGTGGTAAGGGTGTTTTTTAGGGTTTAGGGGTGGGTAAAAGTATTTTTAGAGTGTAGGGGCGGGTAAAAATATTGAGTGGTAAAGGTGTTTTTAGGGGTGGGTAAGGGTATTGGTTGGTAAGGGCATTTTTACTAGGGATTAGGCATGGAGATAGGTATTGGGTGGTAAAGGTATTTTTAGGATTTATGGGTGGGTAAATGTATTGGGTGGTAAGTGTGATTTTATGTTTTAGGGGTGGTAAGGGTATTTTTAGGAATTAGGGGTAGGGGTATTTGGTGGTAACAGTGTTTTTAGGGTTTAGAGGTGGGTAAGGTTTTTGAGTGGTAACGGTAATTAAGAAAGGGGGTTTCAGGATCTCCCCCAAAATATACATGTGTAACACTAACCTTAATTGCACTTACTTTAAATAGAATTTCTATGCTTGGTAAAGGTAGGCATGGTACAGGTGTATGCATGGTCAAAATTTGCATGATAAAAAAATGTGTGGACATTGGCTGAGTTGTATTGTCATACAATCTAGTGGGAGGATTTCAGACTGATGAAAGATATAATGGCCATCCTCTTCTCTCTGTGAATTCAAAAAGAGGGAAACCACTCCCAAGTCAGTATAGCAGTCAAGATAAAGTACAAATTAAGCGGTTTGTCAGTAGTGGAATCTGCTGCACTGTATATTTTTACTTCACGCCGCTCATAAATTCTATAATCCACTCACAATGACGGAAATGCGGATGTTGGATTGTGGGTGCCAGGTTCACAATGTTGACATCAAATAGCTTGATGCAGGAGAGCAATTGCCATTATTCAGCTGCCTCTGTAATCATGCATACGGAATCAGTCTGCTTAATCTCATGGATTTTACCTTCCTTGACAGCATTCTTGGCCTCGTCTTTAGGTCCTGCGTGCTAATGACCAAGAGCCCTGTGAGCACACAGGCTGAGGAAGAGAATAAACTAACTTTGTTCAAGAGAAGCAAAGTGCAACCACACTGACTTGTCTAACTTTGTAACTGCAGGCCATGTTTATCAGCCACACATCACAAGAAACATAATTCAGTAGAAATCCAATGTCAGCCAGATACATGTGGCAAAATAAGCACATCTTTTACTTCATAACAAAACCCCTACTATTAAAGGGAACCTTTTAGAACATGTAAGACACGATGTGAGGATATATAAACAGCCCTTCGTGTGTTGGCCTGCATGGACATCTACAATGCCAAGCCCTGTCATTTGGTAAATGCAGTCACTGCACTCCAAAGGACAGGACAACCCTCTGCTAGGGAATAGTGGTCATTTTCCCCTAACAGAGTAACAGGTAAGGGGATGAACTGGAGATAACAGAAACAAAAACTAACGATGAACAATGCAAATGTGCTAAAGTCAATGAGATTATGTTTTTAATTGGCAATTTCAGTCTACTTCTAGGACCACATGTAACTATTCAAAAGGTATTCACAATGGAAGTCCCAACTTTTACTAGAGTGGTTGAGAAGAAATGTTGTAGGGTGGCTGGACTACTACACCAAGTGAAAAGCTTACACTTTCAGGCTGCCACACTAAATAAAACTTAGAAACAAAAGACCGGTCTACTTTCAAACTCTGGCTACCTACTGCACCTCAGTCAGGATCCTGTGGCAATCCTGCTTGTGCCTGCCCGACCAGAAGATGGGCAGGGACACCTTGAAGCATAGTCTAAGATCTATACCAGAAACCCATGCATCTCCATTTCAGAAAATATTTTTTGAGGAGAAAACATGCCTTTTACATGTCTTCCTTCCCATTGTATGGCCCTATTTGGCCTACTAGCTGCTGGTTTTTCGACTCTGAGTGCACCGAGGCCTGCTAAACATACCTCAGTGCCAGTGTTCTAACCCATTACAAAAGGTATGTTGAATTGGCTACCCCCAATTGGCATAAGCTTGTAAGTCCCTCATATATGGTACCAAGGGTACCCAGGGCATAGAAGTTAGAATGTCCACCATTGCTGCAGTGCTGATTGTGCCACCCTGTATGTGACAAAGTACAAAATGGCTCCCAGCCTGCCACTGCAACCCAGAATAGTAGTTTTAAAACTACTAGTTTGACTCTGCCATTCAAACCAATGGCAAAGCCCCCCACTTCCCTTTACAATATATATGTCTGCCCTAAGGAAGGGGTATCAATCCCCAAGGCATGATCGGTATATTATTAAGTAGGACATATACTTTAACATAACCAAACAGTAAAACCTCCAAATTGTCGTTTTACTATGGAAAGGTTAGTATCTTCATTGGCTAATACAGAGTTACAGGCTGACATCTCAGTCCTGTTAACTTCTAAATGGGACTACTTCAAGGTATCAAATTAATTGCGGCATTAAACCAGACTTGATGGCCAAGTCTAATTAAATGTCACTCTAAGGCAGCGGTACTCAAAGTACGGCCCGTGGGCCAGTTGCGGCCCGCCAGCCCTTTCCATGCGGCCCTCGAGTAAAACAACAGACAGTTGGCAATCAACTGCAATTCCGCCTGTTGTTATTCCTCGGGGGCCGCATTCACTGGGTAAAGAAGCATCCGCAAAACCAGTGCCTCGCAAGCAGAGGCGCAACTAGAGCTAAATTTCGGCGGCGGGGGGAGGGGGGGGGGGTGAATCTTTAAGCTTTAGGCAGAGTGGAGCTGATTTCGGGGGAGGGGGGGGGCTGAATCTTTAAGCAATAGGCAGAGTGGCGCTGCAGGGCCTCTTAGAAGGGGTGAAACAGCGAGGCCTCATTAACATGCAAATGGTCTTTTAAAGACCTGTGAAGTGCTCGGGTGCGGCTGTGTGTGCGCAGCGAGGCTGTCTCTTCCAGGCTGCCACACGCGAGGGGGGGGGGGGGGCTGAAGCCCTTTGAGTCCAATGGGTGTTGCGCGCCTGATGGCCTGTATGGGAGATAAGACGAGTGAACAGCAGCGCAAGGACCTGCTTTTTCAGCAGTCTCTCCTCTGCGGGCCGCACACCACCGTAGGCATCTCTTATGCCTCTCACCAGGGCCCACGAGCCTCGATTTGCTCCTACCCCTCTGTGGCGAACAGGCTAGCATCGCTGGTGCTGCCCTACCTGCGGCCTCACAATGCGGCCTCCCCAAACCCACCCAAGCCCGGGAAGCTGTCTCATCCCGAGCTGCCACACAGAGAGAGGGAGGGAGACAGCGAGAGGGAGGGAGACAGCGAGAGGGAGGGAGACAGCGAGAGGGAGGGAGACAGCGAGAGGGAGGGAGACAGCGAGAGGGAGGGAGACAGCGAGAGGGAGGGAGACAGCGAGAGGGAGGGAGACAGCGAGAGGGAGGGAGACAGCGAGAGGGAGGGAGACAGCGAGAGGGAGGGAGACAGAGAGGGAGGGAGACAGAGAGGGAGGGAGACAGAGAGGGAGGGAGACCGAGAGGGAGGGAGACCGAGAGGGAGGGAGACAGAGGGAGGGAGAGAGGGAGGGAGAGAGAGGGGGAGGGAGACAGAGGGACACAGAGGGAAACAGGGAGAGAGAGAGGGAGACAGGGAGAGAGAGAGGGAGACAGGGAGAGAGAGAGGGAGACAAAGGGAGGGAGACAGAGGGAGATGGAGGGAGACAGAGGGAGACAAAGGGAGGGAGACAGAGGGAGGGGGAGACAGAGAGAGGGGGAGACAGAGAGAGGGGGAGACAGAGAGGGAGACAGAGAGTGAGGGAGTGAGACAGGGAGGGAGGGAGACAGAGAGGGAGGGAGACAAAGGGACACAGACAGTGGGAGACAGAGAGAGAGATGGATACCGGGAGAGAGAGAGTGAGACCGGGAGAGAGAGAGTCCCTGTTTGGCAGTATGTCGTATGACCAAATGGGCTGCTCTATATGAGACAGCACGTTGCGTACGATATACTGCCAAACAAGGACTCGGGGAACTTACATTCGCATACTACTGACTGTGTGAGCCTCTGAGGAAGAGAGTCATCGAAACGCGTCGGGCTCAGTCAGGTGTGAATAATTATAGGCAAGCGCGACGAACCATACCTAATAAAAGCTTGTGGGGAAAAGCAGCTTGTGTTCAAGTGCGGTTCTTCTGATGGACAAATCCCCAATGAACTGTATACATATGTGTGTGTGTGTATGCTGGGTCTGGTGGCTCAGTGGACGAATGCGTCCGCTGCAGGGGTCTGTGTTCAACCTCATGGTCAGTTTTTTTTAGTTGCTCTAGCCCCGCCCCCTCCACCACTGACCCCGCCCCCACAGGTGCGGCCCTCGGCCACAAACCACACTGTAAATTTGGCCCCCGAGAGAAAGTTTGTGAGTACCCCTGCTCTAAGGCAACTTTTATAAAGCTGCCACTCTGTTGTCCAGTTTATCCGGTGACCTTTCGTAGTTGCTGGCCATCAGACAGCCTTCTACCCTCCCGGGGAGAAGTGTGAATGACTTTCAGACTCAGGAACAATAGAGGTCTGCCACAGAGGGAGGTGTTACCTCCCCCTCGCAGAGAGCCAAACAGGGTGTCGGCCGGAAAGGCAAGCTTCAAACTGGGAAGCTGCCTTTCGAGGGTAAATGATTAACACACTCATGTGGGGCTGCCCTTCTGTTCAGGTACACGGGCTAGAAAAGAATGGGGCAACCAGTTGCCAAATTGTTTTTTCCATGGGTGTGTAGTTCACAGGTAGCCACACTTCCAGGGTGGGCTACTAAACTCCTAACATCCATGGAAGTGTTCAGGCACCTTGCGAGTGGGCAAAATAGTGTAATCTGGGATCGCTAGATGCTACACAGACAGAAGATGTCATAGGGCGGTAGGGATCCTGGTATCCTATTGGCTAATAACCACATCATACTCCAGGGCACATTCTATGCATGAATATGCCACCCTGAACCTCAGATCCCATCTGGACTGGAGAGGGGACCGAAGCAGGACTGCCCTGCTGACCCCTGGCAAGTGAGGCTGCACCAACTGCTGGACTACAGCTGCTCTTCTTGGGGCTAGGAAAGAGGACTGTGCTGGTGGGGTTTGGTTCGAGCTAAAGTTGCTCCCGAACCCCGGACCAAAGTCATGCCTCCAAGGGTTAGTTGGCTGACCCCCTATTCCAGCACCAGGGGCACAAAAGTTGAAGTCGCCTGTCCTGGCCAGTCCATAGCCACTCACAAGGAAACGCCACTGACCGACAAAGTGCAAGTAGACATCCACTTTGGACTCAAAAGTTGCACTTGTCTACCAGACTTGGGACACTCAGTGTGGACTGGTCGCCAAAGATGGCCATTAGCCCTCACCGAAGGATAGTGTCGGACCTGCTGTGTCCGTAGATCAGTAGTCCAGACGCAGCTCGACTTCTACTACCTCAGAATGGGCTTCGATGGACTCTGACCCCTGTGGCCAAAGCCTCCCCACCTTACCCGTGGACCAAGGAATAACCTGAGAAAGGTCACCGCCAACAATACAGCACCCAAAGCATCTTTAAGCATCCTGCATCCCCAGCATCAAGACCACTCCATTAAAGTCTATTGCAGTCTTGATGTAAAGTGTTAAACTGGACTTGAGACTGCTTTGGTGACCAGGTGACTGTCCAAATACTCCTTTTTGCTCCTCCCGACCATCTCCCTGTTGTAGTTGGTCACCCACTCTGGGCTGGAGTAGCCGGACAGGATTCTCTCAAACTTTTCAAGAGTTTATAAACGTTACGGTTACAAAGGCTTGTTTGCGCTTTGGACTAAAAAGCTGAGATTTACGTTTTAAATCTATTTCTGTGGAACATGCCGGTGGATTTTGCTTATTTTGGTGTCTAAAATGTCATACAAATATAATCTATATTTGTAAATTGGTGTCTGACATCTTTCGTATTGTGTGACTTTTGTTGTTTTCTGCTCCTAAATGGTTTAGTTTAAACCCTGCTGCTTGAAGCCACAGCTACCTAGGATTGAGCTGGAGGTTTTAAAACGAGCCTGACTGGACCCAAGATGGTTTCATGAGTGTGTTACACTGTAAGGTCGCATAGACATACTATATAACACACTATAATTCTCACACATCTGAAAAACTACACTCAATAATTGATGTTCTGCTGAACACAATGGTGGAGACTTAGGCATACCATGCATGGCACACACTTTTCCTCTGGTTGGACAGTTATCTTTGAATCCTTCGATGGCTCCTACATGCTTAACCACTGCTATGAAGTGGCCTTAATCCAACCCCGCAGGGCTCCACAAAACACCTAAATGCATAAATATGAAACCTTATGAACCCATCCACTAAATTTTCCCCAAACAAGAACGGATATGACAAATTAGAAATCACTTGAGCGGAGCAAAATAACTAACATGCTCAACAACTCCACTTCTAAAGTGCCTAATTTTTTGAACGGACATGGGCTTGCTTTTAATAATTGATAGCCCTGGCAATTAAATAATATATGTCACACTCAAGAAGCGGACACAATGATTGAAGGAGCACTGTGTCTCGGTTTCCCCCAGACTCGGTCTAATGAAAATCAAATTGAGATGCCTATAATACTGCTGGAGAAAATCTCACTCGCTTGTAAACTTAAAGGAGTATATGGGAATGTTGAAAGGCTACGAATATGCTATGCGCCTGACTAACAAACTTATTACTCTAGTAATGTAAATGCTCACAGCATTCACAAAAGTGTTCTCTAGTTGATAAATGATCCAATTGATGCATCCAAAGTCTTTAAATCTCTCCTACACAAGGGCTCTTCAAGCAGTTTAATCAATGTTTCGCTGATAAAGTCACTGTGTTAACAAATTACATTGTTCATCGTTTGCCCCCCGTTGATTCCTTTACTAAACTCTTTTCCTTTAGTTTTAGAATCCGAGCTGCAGGATTTGCTGGTTTTAGTTAAGTCTAGATCCCTGCTCTGCCTGGCATCTATTTTTAACCTCCTAGCCCAAGCTATTTGCCCTTCTGCGCAAAGCATCCATAGAAAAGGGAACAGTCCGTGCGGTCTTCAAAGATGATAATATCATACCGACTTTATAGAAATTGGGATCACATCCTTCCGTTTTAAAGATTTTTTGCTCCATCTCCTTGTTGCTTTTCAGTGCTAAGGTTGTAAAACGTATGTGGCTACATTTCTTAGTAAGTATCTTTAAATAAATAATCACCTTAATGAGTTGCAAGCACGGTTTAGAACCGCTCATAGCTCAGAAATAGTCCTTGTTTCAATCCTGGATTAATTGCAAATAGAACTGGATGTGAGGCAAATTGGTGCCTTTATCCTGCTGGACTTGTCCACCTTTTTCAATACGGTGGACAACTTCATATTAGTGGACCGTATCGAGGCAGTTCGTACTGGGGTCTCTGCTCATTTGTCATTTATGTCCTTGTTGCCCAAAAGATCAAGCAGTCAAGCTAACATCACATACATTCCAAAAGGTCTCTCTTCAATATGGAGTCCTACTGTGCTGCTCTCCATCACCCCATCTCTTCAATATTTATATGAGCTTATATGTATGCCAATGCAACTCAGATTTTACTCCCGTCAGATGTTAACTTTTTAACATAATAGCAACAAATTCGACAATGGATGTGCAGTAATAAGCTGAAGCTAAATGCAGAAACAACCACAGTTCTGCTAAATCAGTGGTCGCTGCAATCTTTGCCTGGACACTTTTGACCCTCCAAGTTGGGTAGGTCTTCTAAACCTGTTAAATTGGTTAAAAGCTTGGGTGTGAAGATAGACTAATTTACCACAAAATGGTGTGACACTCTTGGATTTCGCCAAGAGCCCAGCTGGCTATACAGCGAAACAAGCAAAGAAGCATAGAAAAAAAATCACTGCTGTTGCTACCTACTGCAATCCCTGTGTCTAGGCAAAGAATTGGACGAGGATGGCTCACTCACGTACATGACATGCTTCATCATTTGCCTCCTCGTACTACCCTGGTAAGATGGTAGAACCAGGCCGGGCTCAACTTCAGGCGGGGACTAACCGGAGGGAGTTCTTAAAGATTTGTTATGTTTTCTGGAGAATGCCATGATCCAGTCTTTTAAAAAAAAAAAAAAAAAACCTTAGGCTAAACCCCAAAAGTGTCCTTTATTAAGGCGGTATGCTAGGTTTGTTGGCACTTATCTAACTTCCTTGAAATCTGCAATGGCTCTACTTACTACTGATCCCTTGTCTAGTCCAGTATCTCAACTCCTTTTCCTGTGTGAAGTGATTTGTATTTAATGGCCTTTTTTTCTGGACCTGGCACTTTTTATGCAGGTTTAGGCCCAAACATTTTGCCATTTGCCTCCTATTTTTCCTGTTCTTTTTTGTTGGCTTTATGACTGTGGGCACTTTACCACTGCTGATCAGTGCTAAATTGTATATGCTCTCTGTGCACATTTTAATTCTGATTGATTATCCATGATTGGCATTATTTATTTACTGGTAAGTCCCTATTAAAGTGCACTTGGTGTGCCCAGGGCCTGTAAATCAAATCCTACCAGTTGGTCTGCAGCACTGGTTCAGCCTCCCAGATGAGTAGCCCAGTACATTGGTTTCAGGCCTGCCACTGCAGTGTCTGGGACTGCAGTTTTAAACTGACATGTCGACCTGGCAAGTGCACTCACTTGTCAGGCCCCAACCTTCCTTTTTACAATGTGTAAGGCACCCCTAAGGTAGGCCCAATGTACCCCCATGGGCAGTGTTCAGTGTATGCGAGAGGTAGGACAGGTGGTTAGCAGCCTGGGACAAAAAATATCAATACATACCCTCTAAAAGTGAACTTCCAACAAGGATGTGGTCCTAGGCTGCCTTCTTTTTTTCACTCTACACCTCTTTTCTTGGCGACACCTCATTTGGGTGTCTTATAACCTTAATAACAATCACTTCCAGACACACATCCAGGCTGCCTCATTGCCATCAGACTCATTATACCTACATCAATCCAACATGAAGATTGATGGTGTGTCAGACGTACTCAAAATCTACACTTCAGCAACCTCAATCCTTTAGTTACAGTGAAGTCACCACGTTCTACATCAAGAGTCAAGTCCTTCAACATTTTTGGTCCTGGGAATTTGAACTCCCCGTCACCCGACATCCACATTACTCTTTCTACAACTAGAAAGGGGGAAGGGGAAAATGATTACTCCGTCTACTTACTGTTGAAATTGTATGCCTGTATGATCCATTAGTTAGATATATGTTATAACATTAGGATGTGCAGGTCTTCACCAATTCCAATCACACAGTTGGGGCAACTAATCCATACACAAACTAAACAACCAACAGTCAAAACTATGTTAACCACCCCACACTCAATGATGAATGTACTGCCACGGTTGCTTTCTAAAGCACTGTCGTGCCAAATGGTAAATTGCTTATTTTTTCTGAATTGAACTAAATCAAATACCAGATCATAACTACCCAAAATTTCTCTCAGGATTCAAGAAATAGAGCAGCTTTATAATGCTGCTAGTGATTCCTTGCAATGTGTGTCTTTACCGCAATTAATGAATAATCCCTACTGTGGCGGATACTCGGCATCTTCTAAACCACAGTATAAGTGAAGTCTCTGGTTGATGGGCAGACACCTGGATACACAAAGCTCCTAGAAGAGACCTCCAAGCCAGGGCTCTTCCTGCAGCGTCAATCAACTCAACGTCCAGTCACAGCTTCGGTTTCAAAACCTCCTAGAAGTCCTTAAGCCTGAAAAGATAATCTTTAAATGTTGCAGGGCATTTCTTTGCTACCTTTGAAGATCTATGGCATGATTGCCCTTAGATATGTAAATGTGACTAGAGGATTTCCAAAATATTGAGTTTCTTACATTCAGGCAAAGGAGACTATTGAGACTGTGGAATCCGTAATTAATTTATAAAGCTGATCGGCTGCCAACATTTCTGTTCTATTTCGATCTTTGTCCTCCCTCTCGTCACTTGTTGTGCTGGAATGAATGAGATAGCATCATTTACTATGAGGCCTACTCCAACATTTGCTGGGCCTACACCAATATGGGTCTTGAGATAGAGTGCAACAGAAGCTTCTGGTAGAAGCAGATATAAAAGAAATCAACATGTTCACCATATTCAGGAGATAACCTGATCAAAGATCACAGTGGCAAGAGACTACATCACATCTCAGGGAGAAGAAACCCAATTCTTTTAATCTTCCTGTACCAAATGCTATAATGCTTTTTACACAGACAAATCTTAATTATACTTTTTCCCACTGGATCTCCATAGGAGGGATCTTCACTAGGATATGAAACAAGATCAACTCAGGAAAACTAGGCATTAATGTTTACTCCATCAGTTGTCAAAATATCGGCTCTAAGTTAATGATTAGCAGCTGACTCAATTATCACCCTACCTTGAGGCAAGGTGTTGACCTTTGCGACAAACATTGTTGAATGCCTGGCAGTAGGTGTAAATCAATATTTGAGTTTCTCCACCCAAGCACGAAGTATGTTGTACTTGTTTTAACCCCGAATGCCTTCAAACAAATTTTCTACTATTTCTATTCAGTGTGCCGTCTTGCAGCTGGCAACCTTTCATTTCTTCAAAGTATTATTGCCTCAACACAGTGCACAAAGATATCCCTGCATATCACCTCTAATATGTTCAACAACATTTTTAACTGCAGGGGCAGCCTTGTTTGCTGGAGCAAATAACAACACACTTTAACTGGTAAAAGGTATTTTCAGCTGCTTCTAAAAAGAAATTATATATCAGATTGCCTTAGATGCAAAGTTCTGGGTGATGGTCACTTATCCATTGATTAGAGCCATTATTCCACCTCTGGAGGTCTGGCCTGTAGTACCCCAGTCCTCTTACCCTGGAACGTGATCCAAAGAATGCACTGAATTATTCACCATCTTCCTACTTTCAGAAAAAACTCTACAGCTTGTTTTAAGGTCTATTATTCCTCTAGATTGTAATCTTCAGATGGCTCTGTGTTGCTGTTATTTGTTCTCAGTAAGGGATTTTGTGGCACCTACTGTCATACACATGCCATTCCAGCTCCTCAAATCTTGGGACTCTCGGCGGGTACTCTTTGGTTAGCTCTGTGGAAAATGTATGCAGAAATCAAGATTTCTGCAGCCAAGGCAATTCATTTGCATTTCAATGACCTAAGGGGCCTTGTAGGCCACTGGTACTTTAAAAAGATTTGTCTGGACTGACCAAGTACAGCACTTCCAAGGGGCTCAACATTATAAAACACAGACCATATTCTCTACAGTCAGGAATATTAATCTGATACCTGTATTATGGAACATTTCAGCAACACTGGAACTAAAGAGAAGACAAAGTGCATTCATACAACGCAACAGTCGATCAAAGAATTGTTATTTGTGCACAGAATACCAAGCGGGAGACCTGACCTCGGAAATTTCATGCCTTATCTCCATTCTCCCTAATCCTCTCTCATCACATTGTTTACCTTTTCTGGTATCTACATTTCCCTCATCTCTCACCTTCATCTCCCCAATGTCTTTTCTTTGCTTTCACCCTCCTAGTCAGTCTTTTCCCCTTTTCTCAAACTCCTCCTCTTTTCTGATTTTCTATCTTCTCTTTTATTATTTTATTTTACTTCATAACCTCTTGCTTGTTTTATTCATCTCTTACAATCTGTTTAATTTGGTTAATTCTAGAGCCCAGAAAACACTTTGAAATTCTTCAAATTTTTCCAGAAACACGAATTAGTTATTATGTAAAATTCACGAACACAATGAATTTTAAGTCCACTGAGATAAAGAACAGGGTTCACAATATTTTAATTTAAGGTAATGATTGGGCTGTTTTAGGTTCTCTTGGGGATGTGAGACTTTTGTAGGAAGTAGTGTTAGTGGTGTTAGTGTTTCTTGTAATTCATTACCCAGGAGAAGAGGTCCCTAGAGAGGCTAGTGATTAAATTAACATTTGGTACTAATAGAAGTCAGCAATTGATAGAACCTAAGTGACCATTTAGGTTTACCTATGAATCTTTTGGCTAAATTAGGATAATTTTAACATCAGAATGTCCATGAGTGTCTTGAAGGGAATCCATTGTATAGCTAAATGCATATGGAATACTTTTAATGTGTTGCTGATCATCAAATATAGTTTCTTCCTTCACTATATTCTTACTTTCCATCTTCTTCATCTATTGTTTGTCCAGGATGTTCCTGTAAGACTGGGGCATATTGCTGACTGTTTGAAGCCAATTAGAATTAAGTTCACCTCAGCTTTGTGTTTAGGCTGAGCAGAGGTCAAGTTTATGTTGTTCCAGCTATCTTGGAAGCCATACTGACAAACAATGTGGTGTGTCATCGGTGTTTATGAACAATGAGCTGTATGGATTTCAAGAAGAGGTGTTAAGGAAACTTTGGGAAAAAAAGGAAACAGTAGCACTACTAAGGATCTATGCTCAACTGACAATTTCTACTCTCTACAGTCTTTCACAAAGGAGAGAGACATTTTGAAAAGCCATGACTATTCTACTGTACTTTCAGTTTTCTTGTATATCGATGCCTGTTTTTTCAGACCTCATCAGTTTGTTTGCTAGGACAAATCCTCACTACACGTGGAGTCACACAGGTAACGCGCTAGACTGCATGTGAAGACACATTTGCAATATGTTTTTCTACTTTTAAAATCTTGCATGGAAAAGCAGACAGGGAGAACCAATGTGTCAGAGACACGTTACCCAGCCATCTTTAAAAACTGGGATGTGTGGAATGAGATTTGGGAGAAGAAAATGGGGTAAAGGGAGTTTTTTTTTTGTTTTTAATAAGGAGCAGGAAGGTTCTTCCACCCAAAATACAGACATACGCCTGAACAGTTCCTATGAAAGAGTATTATCTTACAATGTAGGCTGGACTGTAATCAATTCTTCAACCCAGCTATTCTTCCAAAAAGGAGGTGGACACCTCACCCACACTAAGTGTATGCTTCTTCTTAGGGGTCGCTCTTTGCTAGCAAGCAGGTTGCTTGGTAAACTCTATCGTGTATATTTTTGAGCAAAGTTGGATGTGTGCATTCTATCTCAGTCCCTTACCTGCTAAAATGATATCTTATGATACTAACCCTTATTTTATTGATTTTTTAGTTCACGAGAAAATGACTAAACGCTGGTGTGATGAAAAAACTGTAGATTGTGAACCCTCACTCATCGCTCTTAGACTGATCAAAGGGCATTCATGAACATGTGGGGACCTTTCTCTGTGTGCCATTTAATATCCCTAAGGGTTATATGTGATGTGGTATTGTGTAAGCTAAAAGGGTGAATATAAATGGTAAATCAATCTGCTAGGATATAACTTGTAACATCTTTGGGTATGCTCCTCTAGTGGCCTGTCGTACAAAACCTTCTTAGTTTAAACAGTCCAGCATGCATATTTTTTCTAATGAGTTTCATACATTGGAAATTTCTCCTCAATTCACCTTTCCTACTGTAAAATCAAAATGCACACACACACCAGTTCACCCCTGTGAAAACACTGAAGAAGCATGCCACTATGCAAGATAATATTCCAGCATAGGAACACTACAGGTATATGTCTGTTATAAAATATGAGAGACCAGAAGACGAATCAAGCGAGTTTCAAATACTGTGTTTCTACAAATCACCACTAATCAAGAAGCAGTATTTCCTCATAAAACAACAAACTGGGGACAAACAATTCAAACTCCTTTCAGGCATAATACATAGGTGCACCTGAAAACCCCATCAGAACTAAGGCTCATTCCTGGACTGCTCTACAGTCTTTTGAAGCCACTGCTAGAGCAGTAGGACCCTATAGTCCACCTCTGGAAGCCCTGAAGTCTAGCTAACTAAAGAGTGCCCTTAAAATAGATGAAAATGTGTAAGTGGGTCTATTTGGGAACAATCAATAGAAAATCTCCTAGAAGCTGAAAGCTCAGCCAAAATGCAGAACAAGTGGACATTTGCATCAAGCTTATTGGCACTACAATAAGTACAGGGGAATGAGGACATTTGGCATACGATTAATTAAAAAATAGCTATGGATAGAGTCAGAACTAAATGCACCCTACTGTAGACTTGTATGGTCTCCTTGCTGAGTATGTCTCCCGGCAAACACCAAATCAGGACAGACCATCAGATTACTACAACTACTGCATGTATTACTTCTACTTATTGCATTGGTGGTCCACCTGAGGGACGTTTTATGCCTTTAAAAAAAAAGCATTGGCATAGCCAATAGGTCTCGCCTTTGGGACCTTATAAGTGTTTAGCCATGCAACAGTTGCATAACTAAATACTTATAAGGTTCCAAAAGCGAGACCTATTGGCTATGCCAAGCGGCCGTGCTGCCGTGAAAGTGATCAAACATCAAAGCGGCCGTGCGGCTGCAAAAGTGAAAGTAATCGCGGTCAAGCGCGGTGCGCGCGCCTGCGCACATGCACTGTAGCTCTAGGCTGGCCTGGTAGCACTTTTTGGAGCCCTCTCAAAAAGTCTCGCCAGACCAGCGCATGCGCTGGGTCAGGCGAGACCTAAAAATGTACTCACAGGCTAATTCAACCCAGTGGAATCTTTTTAGCTCAACGTTCATCTACAGGAGTTACTTTTAACGGCTGACTATAGAATTACTTTGCACCTTTTTGACACTGGCTAATCAATCTGAAAATCTAGGAACTCCTCTGATCTACTAGCAAGCAATGTTTTTATTTAGAGATTAAAGATATTTATTTTGCAAGACTTTCATTACTATATCCCTTTTAACTGACATCTTTGTGTAATTTCTAGTTAGCAATCTTGTTGAACCAGTTTTCTTTAAAACACCAAAGTACATAATTTGAAGAACAGAAAATTCTTACCATTTGCTACTTAATTGGATTTTATTTGTAAAATGAGCAGCATTGTTTAGTACAGAAAAAGATGTTCAAACTCCAAGATAAAAATCGCCAATTATTTAGAAAATTATATACACAATAATTTAGAACGTTTACAAGCATTGAACTCATTGGCAGCAGTGTGTGCATCAAATAACAAGTATTTTTATTGTTCAGTTTTAATACCAATTAACAACCCAATTAAATGCAAACAAATAGCTCTTTATTGAATACAACTTGGAAGTCCATCCAGCAACTAACCAAAAATGTTTAATTTGAAACACTAGGCGAATAAGCAGTAAGAAGTTATTATTATTATTTTTTTAATTAATGTATTTTTTTAAGAAGATATATCTAGGAAAACACCAATAAGCAGGATAGTGGAAAAGTCTCCAACATGCCTTCCCTTGATGTGTCTCCGTGTACCATTAAACATTTTGGATTTGCACACAAAAATAGGACAAAATGGCATGTCTTTCTAAAGCAGAGGATTGCAATTCGAAATGACTGCAAATATGACATTCACTTGGTCTCCTTCGGAAACTACCATTTAATCTCTCTCGTAAACTGCTGCAGGTAAACGACCAGGCACCCATTTGAAATGTAATCAGGGACACCCTTTTTATCAGAGAAGTAGGGCTCAGTTACACAAGAGCAGGGGTCTGACTGTTACCACCCACCTGGGGCCATACCTGACCTGTTCAATCAATATGAATTCCTCTCTTGGTCAAAACCAAAATTTAGTGCCAGGCTCCTTGGCTTGGGTCTAGAGTTCCTTCAAAGGTTTCTGTTACCAAGAAGGTCCATCCAGAGAAATCCATTATCACTTGAACTTTGTACATATGAAAAAGACCTGTGCTACTTTCACAAACACGTTAAGAATGTTGTGGTGGGAAGACATTGCAAAAGCTTCTAGTCCATGACAAAAGTGAGAACCCAATGATTAAATTAATGCAGGATGCAGGATATGCTGAACTAACCATTGATTCTAGTTCTTCACTTCTAAATTTCTACTGATGAGTAAAGGGAGCTGAACATCTATACTCCTGAACATTTGCAGCAAACATTCATGTGAATAGATTCTTGACCATCAATGCATAGTTGCTGGATCGACCCCTAAAACTGCATGTTACATAAGCAAGGCAATTAGAAACACAAAGCAACATCAAAACATGCTTGTTAGTTTAGCGAAGAAGAACTATTAGACAAAGCTTGCATTTGTATTCACATCTCATTGCTTCTTGTTCTAGGTTTTTGATCTGTTTAATTACAGAACATATAGAGGTAGTCTATTAAAGCCAACATTCATAGGAAAATTATACAGTGTAGAGACAGATGAGTTCTTAAAAGTGCAGATTAGTGCTTTCACATCTTTCCCAACTGCAAAATGGTTTAGACTAAAATATTTTGTTACATTATTACTTCATAATTCCGAAAGGACTGCGTTCTATATTTATTCACATCCTTGCTAAAGCAGGTAGTCGCTACAATTGAAGAACAATGACTTTGGGGACAGTAAGTCCAACCTGCACCTTAATACAGATACACAATCAATCAGCACAATTCTGAAAAAAGCCATCCAGAGACACTACGTTTGGAAACCTGAGAGTAACGTTTTCAGTGGCAATATTATATGCGGAGATCTAGGTCTCTTGAGCTGCCTTTTAGGTTCCCCTGGTGAAGGACCTCAAACAAACCCAGACTCTTAACATTAGTAGTCTGATAGGGACCAGCAGACCTATTTAGATTTGATACCAAAAGGTAATCACACAGAACACATCCACAAGGCAGGACTTAAGAATGGTCCCTGGAGAAATCACTATAGCTCTTTCTATCTAATTTCACATTTCCCCTTGGGAGATTTGACACAAACTGTCTCGAAGGCTTATCGTTGCCATAAGGATAGGAAAGTTGAAAGGTAACACTGCTACTTCTAACAGGTTTCTGGTCTGTCTCTACTGTGGTCTTTCTTCTGAAACTGGATAATATTAATTCCTGTGAATTTTCACCCTGAGATTTTTTATCAGAACTTGTCTTTTGGTCTTCAGATAATTCTATCCCTTCACAATTTATTTCTGCTGACTGGATGGTCCGTTTGGGTGAAGGAATATAAGAATGGGCTGTACCGTGAAGAAACTCCCATTTCCGATTAAGTCTAGACACCTCTACTTCATTAACGACAGGTGCATGAGCACCCACGTTTCCACAGTCCCTTTCTTGGTTTTCACATTTGGAAAGTTTGTCTTCAGTTGGGCCAGTTGGGCATGGGTGGGAGAGGCTTAAAACCACCTGATTATTAGATAGCTTAGACTTCTCTGACAGGGACACTGGTGTGTGAAGAATTGTATCTGTTCTGGAATCCTGCTCTCTGCCAGGCTGTCCAATTGGACCACTGACTGCACATATGCTGTTGCCTAGATTATGAGGCACTGGTCTTTCTAATGGGTCTAAGGCTGCCTGCACTTCAAATTTCTCTTTCAGTTGTTGAAGAGAAACATTTCGATGAAGTTGTATTCTTGTTGTAGATAGTTTTGTTTGTGTCAGTTTTGACGTTTCCTCTTCATCATGAGAGGGTTTGTTTGATGAGGGGGATTCAATTACGTTATCTATAGAACCTGTTTTAGAATTAACATTAAAAGGACCAATCTCTGGTTTTGATCCAACAAGTGTTTCACTGCTCGCCTGCACTATTTTTGGGGGAATAAATGTGTCAAGCTGGTTGCCAGTCAAAGCCCTGGGAGCTAGCTGTATCTTTTTAGTTGAAAGCCTTCGTTGTACTGATTGAGGTTTTTCTTCATAGTGTTTATCTCTAATAGGAATCCTGGTTAATGTAGGATATGTGCTGGAAGGCTGACCAAGATATTTAGAATTATTTTGGTAATTATCAATGGTACTATTGGATGCCCTATTTAATGTAATCAAGTTCTCAGAATACTCCCCCTGCAGGTTCTCAAACCCAGTAGGAAACGCACCTTGTTCAGCTGTGGATGTGTTGTCTGTGGCTTCCCTCAATAACTGTGCTCTATCCAAACCATCAGTGTATTTCTGTTTCACCGAAGAACTATTTTGTAGCAGTTGGTTATTTTTCTTTGTTGCGTCATTTCTTTCACTATGGGGCACGCCTTTTTTCTCAGCTAAGCTGTTAATCTCGCCAAGATAAATGGTTTGGTCTAATTTTTCTCGATCACGATCAGACATGTTCCCAGAAGTATTTTCCAGGTTATCAGCCTGTTTGTCAAAAGTAAGCAAAGTGTCAGAAGAATCGAGACCATGCTTTGTGTGTCCGTCTTGAAATTCATTGGTTTTAATTTTTGATAAAATAACGGACTGGTTTACTTTTTGAGGAAGTAGTGTCTCCTGTTGATGATGAACCTCGGGGCTAAGTTTACTTCCCTTTGCAATAGGCATTGATGGTATTTTGCTCCGATCGTCAACTCTTCCATGCTGTACCTCAGCTGGCCGTACTACTGTAGTTGAAGCCTCAGAAAACTCATTGTACAATTTTTCAAATCCAATCTCATAAGCACTTTTGTTAGTTTTTGGATTAGGAATAGTTTCATCAAATGCTTTCATAACCTCAAGTGGAGGAAATTCTTCTTGATGATCCTCAACATGCTGGTATTTGCGCTGTAACACGTTTACAGAAAGCTTTCTTTGCATTGACTGTGAATGTCCAATGTCTTGCTTGGAGTCTCCCATTAGAAGCTTGACATGCTTGTCTATTTTCTCAGAGACATTTCCAGCATATACACCACTGTGATTGTCCTGCTGATTGTGTTTAAATTTACCTTTATAAATGTCTGCATTAATATTAGATTCCTTGTGTAATACTGGTGAAGATGGAGAAGCATCTTTGTTCACGGTGTTTAATCCTGCCTTAAATTCACTTAATGCTGTTTTGGGAAGTACAGTAGTTCTTTGTACAGTCTCCTTTTGAGCTTTGAGGGAAACATCACTTTCAGTCTTTGTACAGCTTGTATTTCTGTGGTGCTTTTGAAATGGTTTTTCTTTAGACAACATTTGTTGAATCTTGGCCACATTGCTAGATCCCTGGTCTGCTGTAAAGTTTGTTGTTGATGCATTTATATCCAACTTTTCCCTTTCTCTGTCATATTTAGTCAGACCAGCCCTTGGTAGTTTTAAAGATCCAAAATTATACTCTTTCACATGCTCTGAGGACAATCCGTGCTTTGAGCTCTGTAAAGGTCTTTGCTGTTCTAGTGTTGTATGAGGTAGAGGAGAGGAGTTTTCTTCAAAAAGCTTTTGTAGTCCACTGACAAATTTATGCAGATCCTTTTTTGCTGGAACAGTAGTTTTTTCCACATGTTCCCTCACGTCATTCAGAGGAAGTGTGTCGTTTTGAATCGAGTTGTTAAAAGAAACCTCACTCGTTTCTATTTTGGTTGGAACGTGATGGGGTTCTGTTAGAAAAGAATCTTTCAAACCGGTTGTTTCTGAAACAGAAAGGCGTGGATTGCCTTCAATAGGTTTAGCAGCTGGTGGTGCACATGCCATGTTCACAGTATCCCCTACATCTTTTTTTTGTAATATATCACTTCCCTGTGGTTCTTGCACGGAGTCTTTTCCTTCAGTCCTGAACATAATGGAAGTCTTCTCAAGCACCGGCAACATTGGGTCAGGCACCTGTTTATGAAGCTTTTGTAATTTGTCCTTTATGTTTACAACACATTTTGTTGAGGCAGTAGTCTTTACGATAACCTCTCTTACTTCATGAATGGATGCCTTGCTCTCAGAATGTTTAAAGATCCCCTGCGGTGCTAATGCTTCGGGGTGCAGTGGAGAGGATTCCTTATTCAGTTTATTTAAACCAGTGTACAATTCACTTTGGCCACTACTGAATTTAGAACCTTCATTTTCAGCATCATCTTTCCCTGGGTAAGCATGGTGGTTCTTTTCTATTGTAGAATGTTTCTTGATTTTGAGGTCTTCATCAGCTTTTTGATCTCCAGTGGATGTTGACTTCAGAGCCTCTATTTGCAGATTCTCTAAAGCAGCTTTAAATTCCTCTACAGGAGTTTTCGTAGGTGATAATGTTTTTTCTATCGATTCCTCCACTGGGAATTTCAGAGAACTCCTCTTTGTAAAACCCTCTTTAATCTTGGTTTGTCCATCAGTTATCTGGAGTACTGGAGAGGATAGTGAAGCCTCTGTAACTAGCTTTTGTAAGCCCTTGTGAAATTCACACAGATCTTCCTTTGGAAAAATAGATTTTACAATAACCTCTTTCAATTCTTGAATGTGTCCAGTTTCCTGAGGACTTTCCTGCAATGGTAATTTGGGCTGTAAATTGAAATTTAGCCTGCCATTTTGTCCACTAGGGCTTACCACTGGTGGAATGGCTGCATTTTCTACTTTCATTATGCCTTCCTTTGAGCCTCCAGGGAGGATAAGAGGTTCTTGTGACAAGTCTTTTCTTTGCACCCTCACCATAATGTTAGGGTTTTCAACCACAAGCACCTCTGGGTCAGATGCTTCATTCTGTAGCTTCTGCAATCTTATTTTAAATTCATTTGAGTCATTGATCGCAGGAGCAACAGTTTTAACAATAACCTCACTTACTTCCAAAGGGATTAGTTCCAATTTAGGGAGTTCAAGGGACCTCTGATCTTTCAATGTTTTGTGATGCATCAGAGAGGGCAACTCATTAGGTTGCATACTCACACAGGTGTTCAGTTCACTGCCGTCAATGATGGGTTGAGTATCTACTTTTACCACAGTTGATTTCTTTAAGTCAGCATAGCTTTGTACCTGTTGCGCAAATTCTTGCTGTTTTGGAGATACTAATAACAGGTTGTTTTTTTGCTCACTTTCAACTTTTGTTGGAGCGCAAGTCATTTCTGAAGTTTTGTCCTTTGCTATTTTCATTTCACTGTGCATTTCGTCTGGCTTGCTAGTTTGTCTGGTGTATAAGGAAGACTGTGAGGCCTCTACAGTTACTTTTCTTACATCACTTTTACAATCAACATTATTGGTTTGTGATGAATCAGTGGTTCTACCTACCGTCTTCACTTTGGGAAGAAATTTGTTTCCACTAAAACATACAAGATCATTTCCGTGTACAGATAATTTACGATGTGGAGGAGCATCTACTTTGTTATTGCCAGGTGTAGTTCCAGGCATCCTTATGCCATTCTCTACAACCTCTTCATTCATGCATTCAACACGATTTTTCTCTTCTTGTATAAAGTCCTTTTCACGGCTTCTGTTCATAGTATTAGCCTTCTCCAGAACTGGGGACAGTGGCTCCAAAGCCTCTTTTTGAAGTTTTTCTATACCAATTTTAAAATCATACAGGTCAGTTTTTGGTGGAACAGCAGTTCTGATCATCACTTCTGTTACTTCTTGAGGAAACACTTCCTCCTTTGCGCTTTTAAAGGATCTACGTTCTCTTACATCTTCTAGAACATCCTTACTTGGGTCCTCTTCATGACTTTGTTTTTCTGCAGAAAGAGCTTTCTGAGTCTCTTCGCGTCCAGGGGAAGTTGACATTAAGGCCTCTTTTTGCAACTTCTCTAACCTACTTCTGAATTCCAACACATGATCTTGTGACAGTGCCATTCTCCTTTCTATCATCTCTTCTGTTTGGCATGTAAGAGGACTTTGTTTTTGCTGTGTAGAAAGTTGCTCTTCATCCTTTGCCTGTACACTACCTTCCAGCTGCTCAGGAGATACATGTGTATCGGCTGTTAACAGTTTCTTCAAAGCTGTATCGAAATCACGAACATCAGGCTCCGGTTTTACTGTTTTAACAACAACTTCTTTCACTTCTTGCAGGGCTGTCTTCTCATTGGGGTGTTCATTTGCACTTTGCTTTACTAGTAATGTTGGATTCAATGGTGGCTCTGGACTAGGGAGTTGGCCATTGAGGTCAGGTGCTTGTTGTAGAGCAGGCTTTTCTCTACTGCCCAAATATTCCTCCTTCTGGACTTCAATAAGGTGCTCCTGTTCTTGTGCAGAATCCATATCCTTGCTCACAGCTGTAGACTCCTGAAGCTCTGGCACATGCGGCAGAGATGCCTCCTCCTGAAGCTTCATTAAAGCAATTTTAAATTCATTTAGGTTATTTTTAGAGGGAATAAAAGTCTTTATAACATACTCACTTATTTCTTGGGGGGGTTCACTCTCCTTATTGTAATTAATCAGCTCCTGCTGTTGCAATTGTGTGTTCTTCCGTAGCTTAATTACACTAGTCTTATATTCCCTGCAGTCACTGTTGGGGCAAGCATTTGTTTTTCCCTTTAGTGACATCATTTCATTTTCTGGGCATTCAGAATTTTTTTCTGACGAGTTAGCCATGCCATATGAATTCTTATGCACTAGGGATTTTGACAACATGGTGTCGCTTTGCAGCTTCTCTAAACCTACCTGGAGTGCCATAATGTCAGAATTTGGTGGTACAGTTGTACTTTCATCACTATCGGACTGCTTTATTGAACTATCATCTTCCTGTTTGGTCTGCAGAGTGTCTTCCTGAGCCACTTGAAACGAATGTGAAGCCTCAATGAACATCTTATTTAAAGCAACATTAAAAGAACTGACATCAGTAGCTGGAGAAACAATTTTTTCAATAACTTCTTTCACTTCTTCACTCAGCTGTTGAGATGCTTTTTCCTCCAATACTAATGTGTCGTGTAACAGAGTACTGGCATTGGTTATTCGCGGCACAGCCATCTTTCCTGCTGTGTTTTCCTTAAAGCCTTCAATATAGCACTGCTGTTCTTGTGGAAGATAAAGCTCTTGACTTCTGGTAACGCCTGGAGATTTCTGAACCTCTGGCAAGAGTGGCTCAGATGCCTCCTGGCAAAGCTTCTGTAAGCCAATTTTAAAGCCATCCAGCTCAGTCTTAGTGGGAACTGACGTTTTTTGAACAACTTCTGTTACTTCCTGAGGATGTTCTTCCTCTTCAGGTTGTTGGACTGAGTTCTGCTCCTGTAACGAACTGTCACACGATGGAGTGGAAACTTCCATAGGTTTATTTATATTAGTATTCCCTTCCTTAACAGGCTTTGATGAAACACTTGTGACAAGCTCATTCACGTTTTGCAGTGGTGGACTCATGCTAGGGATTTCAGCTGCACTGTCCTGCAAAGGCTCCGACGCCTCCTCCTGAAGCTGTTGCAAACCTTTTTTGAATTCACTCACATCAGGTTTTGTGGGAACAGCGGCTTTTTCTATAACTTCTTGAACTTCCTGAGAATGACTAACTGACCGTTGCTCTCTAAACATTTTGTTGTGCAGCAGAGAGGGCTCATTAAGTAACTTATTTACACTAGTGTTTGATGCACCATGCTCAAAGTTGGGTTGCACATCAGTTATTTTTATTATTAATACACTATTTTTTCTTGGGGATTTGGAGTGTTGTTGCCCTTCCACATTGAACTCCAGAAGCTCTGATTTTGGTGACATGATTGATGTTTTAACAGCTTCATCCTTCGAGTATTGAAAAACACTTACTATTTGTTTTGTAGAATCCTTTTCTTGAACTGTCATCGGGATAGGAACATCCTCAAGATGCACAGGGGATGAGGTAGGGTTATCACTGATGTAAGCTTTTGGGGCTATGGAAGTCTTCTCCACAAACAACATCTCTTCTCCCATTGCCAGTTCCAGAGGGCTTTTATGGGGGGGAAATATTTTTTCTTCAATATTCCCTGTAGACTTCTGGAGCACTGGAAATGATCCATGTACAATTGGGTTTTGAATGTTTTCTGAATCACATTTAAATTCATCAATAGTGCCTTTTGGTGGACCACTAAATTCCAACCCAACTTCTCGTAACTCAGTATGGTGCCCTTTTACATTTCTAATTCTAGTGGACATTTGCGCTTTTGGTTTTCTAGGGTACTGTTGGCACCGTCTCAGAACTTCTGCTACATCAGGTTTTGACTCACCAAGCTCTATCTTTGATTGGATTACTGATTTCTCTACAGTCTCTGTAGGTGGTGGTCTCTGGGAATCTTCTGAATGGTTAATTGTCATTCTAACTACTTCACTTGGTTTTAAATCCATGGTAAATGAAGACTCAGAGCCCTCAGTGGACAGCTTGTGTAAACCATTATGAAACAGACTGATATCCTTTTGTGGAGCAGCCGTTCTAAAAATAACCTCCTTCACTTCTCGTGCCACTGACTTATCTTTAGGGTATTTAAGATAACCTTCTTCTCTAGTTGATTTGTTGTGTGTTGGGGATTTCCGTTGTTCAAGCAGCTCCTCTCCCTGACTTTTTATTTCTCCAAGTTCAGTGTGCTGTTCTGCCATGCTTTGGTCTTCAATCACGGTAGTAGGATAGTTAGGAAAATTTTGGTGCTCTCCGACATATTTTTTCTCCATTTTTAACACTTCATTTGCGGTCTGTTGTGCTGCATTTAATGGCACATAGGACTCCATATGTAGCTTTTCCAAGTTAATTTTAAATTCATCGAGATCAGATTTTGGTGGAGCAATGGTTTTTAAAATAACTTCATTAACTTCATTATTGAGGGAATCTAGGTGACTGTGCTGCACCTGAACCTCTGGAAGTAATTGTAAAGTGGATCCCTCATTCTCGCTTTCTAACTCTGTGTTTAGTTCTTCGGCCTCATACTTTGTTGGAGGCCAGGTTTTCTCGGCTGGCTCTTTGGAGTAGCCAAGGGCATTTTGTTTCTCGCATGTAGATATGGGCTTTTGGAGTACACCTTCATGCCTTTGATAATGCAGATATAATTCAGCAGACTCCTCTCTGTGCAACTTTTCTAGCTTGCGGTCAAATTCATCAGGGGTGGAATTCGGAGGAGCAACAGTCCTTTGCATTATTTCGACTACTTCTTGAGGGACTGCTTCTACTACATGGCACTTCATGGACTGCTGGATTTCTTCTTGTGCCTGGAATAATGTAGATTTTTTCAAGGTATTTACTTCTCCAGTAAACAGTTCTTTCGCTTCATCAACTAAGCTTATAGAGTTGCCACTATTTTGGACTAGAGGTTGAGAATTCACATTTTGATCTGCAGAGGACACCTTACCAGAGTTTAATGGTGCATTTGCCTCACTTTCTAATTTCATTAATGCAATGTTAAATTCAATTACATTGGATTTGGATGGTACTTCTGTTTTGCTTACAATTTCTACAATGTCTTTTACAGCACCTTCAACAATATTATATTGTCCTTTTACTGCAGATTTGTGGTGAATCTTTCCGTCAATACTACTTGTTTTGTTAAAAGATTGAGGGTGTTCTTTTATTACCTGGTGCAGGCCTGGTACGTCTGGGGAAAAGCATGTTGTTTCAACAGAGTCACCCATTTCCTGTTCAGTGGGCCTTTTATGTGTGCCAGAATCAATTTGACTATGTTGCCTTATAATATCCTGTGGAGGAGAAGCATTCTCAAATGACACTGGATTATGCTCACTATGGTTGGAAAGCCTTGTAGTTTCAGATAATCCATTCTGAGGGAGCTTCATACTTGCATTGATAGTACTAACTACATGCAATTTTGCTGCTTCTTTATGATCTACAACTGCGTGACTCTTCCAAGTGATATTTTCATTATTTGCTGTGCCATCTTGTTCAAGAGAATCACTTCTAGATTCACCAACATGTGTGTTATATAACGAAACAGGATAGCTAATATCATCTACATTTCTATTTTTACAGTGCTTCGCTTTCTCATAATCATCTTGTTGTGGACTTTTAAGGATCTGCTTATCAGAATAAACATTATCAGCCTTTGCTTTGCTTCTAATATCTAAAGTAGACTTTTCCTCTTCATTTTTGTTTATCAAATAATCAGTAGTCCCATCACTCCCTGCACCCCAACTCTTCCCCACAATGACCTCCTTTTCATGGGGTTCTGTAGCTTTTACCTGCAATTCTTTAAAATTGTGTGTTGCTAGCTCAGGCCGATCTACTGATTTGGTTATTCCCGAGAGCCCTACATTAGCTGCACTTTCAAACTTACCACTAAAATGTTTGCTGGTTCTAAATGTCTTGTCTTTGCTCTCTTGTACATCTGCATTGAATTTTAAAAGGCTGGCATTCTGTGGTACATTGAAATTGTCTCTGTTGTCATCATTTTTAGGCTTGGTGTTCTCCATAACCATGGTTTCAGTCTTGCGTGATGGTTCACTTTCATCTATGGATTCTTTTCCTGCAGGATTTGCAAAGGTTATTTGGCCATTGTTAGTCCCAAATTCTGTCTCAAGCTTATATGACACAGATAAATTACCTGCCTGCATTAACCACCATATCTATCTGCCTACGTTCAAAGAATATTTAGGGCTAGGATCTCAAAAAACAATTTTTTTTAAACTTACCTTGCAGATCGTCTGACAAGTCCAATTTTGACAAGCGAGTGGTGTTAATCTTGGTATACACAGGTTGCTGATCTATAAACACAAAGCAAAGAGTTGCCTTTCCAGATTGGGAAGAAATAGAACATGAAGGGATTTACACTAACTATGCGTCCCTTTTATGATTAATTTTTTTTAGAAATGCATGACATCGGTGTGTTGTTCCTACTTTAGTTTATGGCTTATGACTCGATGTTCTACACCGGAAGCAAACAATTTATTTTGAAATCCTAAATAAGAAATGTTTGAGGGTGTCCCGTAGTAATCTTATTAAGAATTTACTTATATTTGACAAACTTTAGGAATTAAATATTTCCAAATAGCCATTTTGGTCATAGATGTCCTCTTCTTTTGGAAGATCTTGGCATTTCTGTTTAATCACATTTATATGCAAATAAAAATTATAGCAAGCGCGATTCAATTCCCAAATAACATGCACCACCATTAGTACTAGTGATCACAATTGCGAGCGGAACAGTTAGATGTGTAAAAAGAAAAAATTGTGTACCTTAACCCAAAGAATCAGATAAGGTCCATATGGCTAGATAATACTCTACAGCAAGCAGCGGCAAGCATGTGAAACCAAGAAAGAAATTCTATTAGTAGCGTTCATGCCTTATGCTAAGGTACACCAAAAAGTAGATAAATCATTTTAAACATCCCATGTACCAATTCATATGGAAGCATCCATCATACTTCATTTGAAATTAGCTTAGTGGAGAATTACATATCGACAATTCTTTTAAAAGTGACGTCCTAATCAGTGAACATTAATGATTAGATGAGATAGGTTTCAGTAGGAATCAGTCTCAACCAATTTCTTACCAATTGATAATGTAGATCTCTGGGACGCAAGGGTCGAAACATCAGATGCTTCTCTGTTTAGGAAGGATCCACTTGTGGGCTCTTCATTCTCACCAATATTAGCAAAGATGTGATTGGGGGTTGTTATGGAGGCCGCATCGACAGGAGATCTTTCTTCTTGCAAAAGTTCAGTTCTTGATGGGTGTGGTTGTGTGATTATAAGGGAGGCCGGAGGTACTTGCTCTGGTGCCTCATTTTTTAAATTAATATGCAAATCTGAAGATACACCCAGTGTAATATCTCTATCCTCTTCATCGGATGCGGTGGCTGCCACATCAGAATCCATGTCTACAGTCACTGGATGCGCGTGCATTGAATTTTGGAAAGATTCATTTTCACCGTACAATGGCTTCAGTCCATCAATATCATCTTTGCTGTTTTTGGCATAATCAGATTCTAGCAAATCAAACTCGCCTATTTCTCTACCTTTATGAGTGTCTGGAGTCTCTGGAAGAGTATCTGGGACATCATCAGATGTAAACCGCACTTGTTTTAGTCGATCAATTGAGTTCTGTGAGAACTGATCAGGTGGGTTCCGTAAATAGTTCTCAGCTTCTCGTTCAAGAATGGGTGAATTGGGCGATACCGCTTTGCTTTGAGACTCCAGGTTATGAGAAATGCGAAGTATTTCTGAATCAGTGGAGCTTGAACTTGGACTTCTCTTTAAAATGCCCTTGCGTGCACCTGTGCCATTCAAGGAATCATTCCTTTTGGCATGTTTAGAAAAAGAGCTATCGCTGTCTGATTGGGCATCTGCAATTTTATATGTCACTGTTCGGACTTTGGGTTTAGGAATCTTCTGCTCGGTCTTTTTTTCCTGCTCATCAAGAGCATCTGAAAAGCTCTGACTGTCTTCGTCGCGCTCAACATCTGGAATTCTTTTACTGTGTTGACTTCTCTGTGAGGATACCATAATGTCTGAAAGAAAACATGCGTACAATGGCGAGGATAAAACATTGAAAGTAAAACAGGTTTCAAACATGCATTTGATAAAACAGCATAGTACCACAACACAAAGCAATACAGTGTCTACGTCAGCGCAGAGAGCACATATGAAAGAAAAAGTAAGAGATGACGTAAAGGACCAATCAGAAAACAAATTCATTCATATAAACTACATATTTGTACGGGTTTTTCAGTAGACCATATTATCAATTACCATATTATGCATTAAAATAATACACCTTATGCCATTGCACAAAATAGATGCACTGCTGATCTGAGCACATGAGACTAGAACCAACAGATTACCATTATGTATACAGAGCGGACACCTAAAGCTCAACTTAAATGCTATCCTAAAGCTTTCGTTTGCCAACAGGAACTTTAAGCCTAAACATCTGAAAATGCAGCTAATAACAAATGAACCACAGTACCTGGAGCCTTGCAAAACGTACTAAACACCTTCTAGGAGGAACTCAACTAGGAAGTGAACTGAATTGGTAGCGGTGCCAGGAGTTCATGGCGAGGAAAGTATTGGGGGTTGGGGGTGCGACTCACCAGTGGTAAGAAAGGATACATATTCTCTCTCTGGCATTGGCACGTATGCAAGCGTTATGTAGGGCGTGGGGGCAATGGTGGGCCACCACGTGACACTTGCGAGTATATGTGGATCACGGACGGTTGGAGAACTTCCAGGTCACACCGTTATGGAGAGCAAAGCAACTATTAGGATGCTCCTTAAAGCTACTTCTTCATGTGTTGCACAGCAGGTTTCTCGCACTTCGCTTGGTCACATGCTCCTGCTCTGGCTGTATGCTCCCTCTAGTGTCCCGTTCAGTTTTTTTTCATTTTGGGTAACTGTCCTCCTGGGATTCACCTGCTGTCTCCATGAAACATGGCAGACCTGCTGATCACATCACTATCCGGCTTCCCATTTGTTGGGGCAGCTTTCCAGCCTCTCTGCTGCAGGTCGGCCCGGTCTCCCCCATTCCATCCAGTGAATCTGGTATGCATTGCACTTGGGAGTTTGAAACACTATTAATGCTTACACTATGGTTATCTCAGTTACCCTACTGATGTGTGTTTTCATGTACATGTGAAAGAATCCTCACAGCAGTAATGAAACTGAAATTAATATACACCCCCCTACACACGTGCCCTCACTGTAAAAGAAAGTGAGTTTAAAATAGGAGGTAGGAGTCCAGTTAGAACAATTTTAATGAGTGTGGTTCCTCTCCTAATTAAAAATTAGTGTGGCGCGCCCCTGAAATGATGTTACAGGGTACCACGTATGTTGGTCAACAGGTTTCTTGCCTCATTGTCAAGTGGACAGCAATTCGTCAGGACCAATATCAATTAATTCTACATGATCAGTAGTGGTCGATATAGCAGTGCAAGACCACAACCAGTACCCTAAACAGTGTGGTACCGGTCACTTTAAACGAGCAGCTCCATTGTGGTCATTACTACTCGTCACGTCTTCTCCGTGCATTGGCGAAGGACCTACCCCTCACGCTGCTATAACCGGGCGGTAACTTTTTTACATCTACACTCACCAGGCCCCTCACACGCACTGCACCTTACGGCAAGGAACAAAAGCTCTCCGCCAAAGTGCCCCTGCATGGGTGCCTGTCGGGTATTGCAGCGCCGACCCGATGAGGAGCAGACCCAATGATGAAGCATGACACCTAGCGGGCTGGGTGTGTGAGGGTCCAAATTCAGACAAGAGAAATACCCTCCTCTTACTGAATTTCACTTTTTTCATAACCTGTTTCTGACCGTGGGGAACTGCATACCTCTTTTGTGTCTACAGTCACTAGTGCAACATCAATAAAATTACTGGCTCTGGGAAATTTTAATTGAGGATACATAGCTCTGATTACAGACAAGGTGGGAGACCCCTGGTCTAAGAGTACCCAGTGCCCAAATAAGCAGGGAAATCCTGCAATCCCACCTTGGATATTGTCTGTGACTGCAGGAATTGGGGCTATGGCTTGAAGATTTGCAACATGTCTATTGCGAAACAAGGCACAGTCAGGGCATGAAAACAGCACAGTCAGAACACAGAAACAGAATAGGATAAAAAGATTATTAAAACATGAAGGCATAACAGAGTAGAGAAAGTAAATGGTTGCAAACAAGTTCAAGCAGAGATCAATTTATTAAATCCTAGTCTTGATGACTCTCTAGAAAAAAATTCTGATCTAGATGGAGACAGTGGCATAGATACCAGTGATGCACAAGGTGCAATGGCACCGGGCCCCTTGACCCATGAATAATGCTGTAGATTACTACCCAATCAATAGTTGAGGGGGAATTTTCATTTGCTTGCACTTGGTAAAGACCTTGTTTCCAACACATACCAGTGCTATGATTTTGGATTTGGGAGAGGGATCACGGTTTGTGAGCCTGAGACCGCCACTGTTGGTGGATCTGGATGGCTATGGCTACAAGGCAGACATTAGTTCAGCATTTTCTTAATTAGGATGTATTTACTCAAGAGTTTTTTTTCCCACTGTTTGTGAGAAACATTAGAAGCTACTGTTCATCCAATACCCTGTCCTTTTAAATCATGAAACTGCATTCTTTTTAGGCCGAGCATTCGAGACCTCTTGTACATACTTTAGTATATACTTATATACTTTAGTATATACTTATTTGTGTATGTACTTTGTGGGCTTTGAAGATTAGCCCTAGGACTTGTCTGCTTCCGCTTAGGGACTTTTTTTCTTTTCAACTGCCTCTATTTAACTGTCTTGATAGAAAACGACCAGCAGATGTCAGTAAAATACCAGAACTTCTTTTTTTCGGAGGGACTTTCTTTTTTTATTTTTCTGGCAACTGCCTTTATTTAACTTTGATAGAAAACGACCAGCAGAAGTCAGTAAAATTCCAGAATCACTTTAGCGTTCTCTAGATTCCAGTCCATAGAAATCGTCTCCCAAGAGCACCAGTTGACAATAATATTTTTTTTAAATCTTGTATTAGGCCCTGATTTTATATTAAAAACAGAGCTTTGGACTATACCATTTCCCACTGAAAGGCAATATTTCTTTCCATGTGTGCCCATACCTGGCGTGTCACGCAGTTTGGTGCTTACTTTCCCTCTCTGTTAAAGTAGATGTTTCAGCACCCAGGCTAATGTGCTGCATAGCTAAATACATATAAGGTCCCAAAGGCGAGACCGATTGTATTGCAAATGCTTGTTTATAGGACGATGAATCTGTGCAAGAGACTCACCAACAAGAGATGCAAACCACACAGTTCCTTTGCAGAATTTTAGTGAGTGATTACAACTGAGAATCGAGGCACAAGCAGAAGCTTGGGCCATGCAGACCCTCAATAGTGAAACACTTTTTGGCTTCAAAGTCATGAGTAACACCAGTTTATAAAAGGAGCAGCAATAAGCATTGCAAAGAGCCACTTTGCCTTTTGAGAGAGAGGGGTCAGAATAGCAGCATGTCTAAGATATTGGGGTGTATTTATAAATCCTTGAAACAATCTGCATGAATGCTGAGTGAGACAAGGGAGGAAGTACAAGTTGAGTGAAGTCGTTGCTAAACATCAGTACCATTTTATCTTTGGCTCGGCTTCTCAAGCCTGATTAAACACAGTGCTACACTGAATAGACTAAGGAAATGTGGGTCCTCTTCCTCAGTGGCGGCTCCTTTCAATGGGCTGAGGGGCTTTACCCCGCCTGATTTCCTGCAGTCTTTTTTGTTTTTTATTAGATATTTTTACCCCGAAATTCCAGCAGCACTGTAAAGGTTGAGCACTATTTTGCAGACACATGTGCATGTGCCTGCCATCACCTTTTTTGCCCGGGTTGCCTTTCTTCAGCACTGGCCCCAAGTGGCCTGCCAGGCTTTAGGAGCACGCCCCCGTACGGTGGTGCAACTTTGCTAATTGAACACAGACCGGACACATTAGGCTTCAGCCCGGTGTTTCCCGAAGCAGAGGGTCAGTCAGCGAGAGTGCACACCACCCGTTTCCATCTGGTCACAGGGCGGGGTGTGGTCAGCAAGAGCCTGCTTCTCCCTGTGACAATATGGCAAAGGGAGGAGATCAAAGGAGGCTCCAGACAGATGCACTGAGTCATTGCAGTTGGCTTCAGCAGTGCGCACTGCTGTCCAGGACTCCCTGCCTTCACAAACTACAATTATTGGACCGTTGAGCTTCTGGTGCCAACTTCGTGCTCGTGAGGTATTTTACCAGTTTGAAACGTGAAGCTGATTTATTTTTATGAC
This sequence comes from Triturus cristatus, assembly GCF_964204655.1. Lineage (NCBI taxonomy): Eukaryota > Metazoa > Chordata > Amphibia > Caudata > Salamandridae > Triturus > Triturus cristatus. The sequence goes on along the minus strand of NC_140591.1, from coordinate 1,422,071,187 downwards.
CTCACAACGTAGACCATCTCTGAAGTGTTTCAGAACACAGAAATATATGCATTTTGAAGACCGATCTAGAATGGTACCAGACTATGGAAAGAATTGTTGAAATCTAACAGACCCCAATTACCAGAAAGCATCTGGGCCATGAAGGACACTGTTGCAGTAGGTTTAAGATGCTTGAAATGTGGCTACCTCCACCTTCACAAACGTTGCCCAGTACATTAACAGCCTACAGAAGGTATATTCCTGTTCAACTTCAAGTTTTGTAGTGTGCGGTGTTTTTTCGAGTACGTCTGAGATCAGGTCAAAAGATTTGCTCAAGAGACTCGGGCTCGCCTTGCCACTCTCGCTCTTCAGCAACACAGAGCGACAACATATTAAAATGTAGTAAGTCTGAAAGTGGTGGGGCATAAATTGAAATCACGAGTTTGACAGCACAAGGGAACGCAGTAAGCGAGCACGAGTGTCCTGGAGAGGATTCAGGAGGGGAAAGAGAATCTACGACAAGCAGAGAAACTTTAAATAGAACCCTGATGGCCATCTATAAACTAGGTAAATTCTGCTCATTTCGTTTTAAATACATCTGCTTACTTAGTAGCAGGTATCAGCAATGTTGTGTAGACACTTCTGTTACTGAGGCAATGGTGAGACTTGTAGGTCACTGCACCTCCAGGTGCCTCTCCGGTGATCCTTCAGGCCCAGTTTTACTTACCGGTCCTGTTCCTAGAGCTCCACTCATTCTCTAAGTTCATGTAATATTGGCAAGTAAGAGGACTGAAAGGTGGGGAATTCACAGGAAGATAAAGCGCTCAAGCAAGTCACCACGTATCGAGGGAGAAGGAAAACAGTCCACATAGTGTTAAACTATTAATCTGAGTTCGCAGTGCATAATATAGGATCATGCCACTTGTATTTTCATTTGGCAACTCGTGTGCAGTACTGCCCGCGTCACTGGTCCACATTCACTGAGCTTCACAGGGTGTACCAGATGGAGCAAATCACTGAACACTGGTCACATTTTCACAACCCTTGATCTTTGGCCACAGTCCTTGACACCGCCTAGTCTGTGGTTATGGGTGGAAAGAAGTTATCTGGATTGCTTTAGTTTAAACTAGACATATGGCCTGTTGCATGCGAGTATTTCCTGTGTGTGAAGAGTTTTTTCTGGTGCGTCTGCTGTGCATTCTGTGCTATGCATATGTATACATCTGTTGTGCACGCTGTACAAGATGTGGCACGGCGTGCCTGCTTCTCCTCCAGTGTGGTCAATAGGTCCACCCCTGGAGACAGGCCCCAGTAACTATAGTCAGTATACACTCTTCCTGACGGTGCCCTGTCCCGATAAGGTGTTTGTAGAGGTCTATACCCATACACAGGTCAGCCAGGGTTACACTGCACGATGCTGCTTGAACACTTTCCACTTACTTTTGATCGGGATTCAATTGTTTGGCAATTTATTTATTTTTTATAACAGTGGAAAGTAAAAAAAAATCATTACTTAATCAAATAAAAAATATCGAGTCACAACATCTAGGACGCACTCCGTCCAGTGAAGGAGAACTTTCACAGCGCTAGAATAACTCACTTGGCTCGTGTGGAAGTGGTCAGCAAATGGGAAATTTCTAAACGCGGCCCAGCTGAATCTCACATTTGTGAAACTAATATGTGTGGTCTAAGCTTCTGGTGGAGCTGTAGCGGAGGCTGGATTTTGGGAGTGGTGGGGGCCCCTCGACGCCCAAAAGCACTCCCCAGCAATCAGTATACCTTTCAGAGGCTTCGAATCGCGCCGACACACACACACATGCGCTCAGGCATACAAGCAAACACATACATACACATTTGCAGGCACGCACACACAGTCACACACACATCCACACATTCAGGCCTTTAAACACAAACTTACCTGGGGCAGGCCCTTGATGCCCAATTCCCCCGTCCAAATCGCCTGTCTACAGTACTCCAGAGGCTTCTAACTTCAACCCTATTCCAGCTTCTAATTGGGTGGAAGGTAGTCCCCTTTCCCCTATTCCAGCTTCTGATAGGGCAAGAGGACATCCGATCGACAACCCTGAAGCTCCAGTATCTGATAGGAAACTAGCTACAAGGAGTTTGTATGGACCGTGGCATGACTACACTAATGGAGGTAGAACTGGGTTTTATAGAGAATCTCCATTAGAGGAATATTGTGCATCCAAAGCAGGAGCCGCAACTGGCCCTATACCAACTGTAGAAGAAAAGATGAAGCTGAAAACAAACTAATGAACCAAACTGTCTTCCCTCAGTCACAGCCTCATGGTGCCCTTCAGATTCTGACAACTCCCATGTTAACACCTGGTTCTGCGGCACAGTTTAAATCTTGAAAAGCTGAGCCATTACACATTATCCCACAGTGGACTCAGCCTACGGAGTAACCGTGCCCGCAGTGCCAGACGGACATATATCTCCATCGGATCTACACTCTGATGCCCCCTTCAACAACCTCTTACCCCTGTTGTCAGTCTCAGATAGCCGTGGTACCCTGTCTTGTAGCTGCTGTGCCTGGGTGCAGGTGGTGTGTGGTGACACTCCACTCCCTTGCAAGTGTATGGGCAAGGGCCCTGACAGAAGTGGTCTGAACTTACACGCCATATCGTTGCTCTGGTCAGGACCCAGTCGCGTGCCCATGTTATCGGAGTAATTGTGGCCTAGCACCATTGCTGTTAACTGCAATCACTATGCTTTTTAGGTCTCGGCTAGCGTAGGCTGCGCAGACATGCGCAGTCTCGCTGGCGAGATTGAATGATTCAGGGTAGCTTTCTCTAGCGGGGTTTAAGCCCCGCCCCTCTTTTCCATTGGCTGGCGTCACCGTTTATGCTAAACGGTGGCCAGCCATTGGAAAAGAACTTCCAGTGACGTACACTTTTCTTTTTTAGAGCTGTCCCAGTTGGACTGACTGCCCGACTTACTGCTGGCGTAAAAGGTTTCTTATCTTTATGGGGCCAAACACGTGGCCCCATAAAGATAAGAAACCTTTTAGCAGGCGAGGCCTGGGACGGCTGAAAAAGGGAGAAAAAAAAACCCATCATGGCGAGCGCTTCTTTATCTCTAGTGAATGGCAAAATCACTACAACAAGCAGAAGCCATAGCCCTGGATTCATAGGCATCTTCTATGACTGCAGCAGCTGCAGCAGAGAGGCCCACACAACTCTCTTCTCACCACCACTGCACTCTGCAACCTGCAACCAAACGTTCAACAGAAAAGAAAGAAAACGCTTATGCCTGTGTCCAGGAAAAGGAAGGGGAGGTCAACCACCTCAGGATTCACATAAGCCAGAAAATGGACTCCGTGTTCAACTCATTGCATCATTCTGGATAACAAAACATTGTGAGGCAATGCACTAAAATCTGTCGGCAGGTCTTAATCACAGATGTGAGGCTCAACTCCAACGTCTCCTGCCCCATTTGTGTTTCACAAACATAGTAAGACTTAGTTATAGGTCCACCCTCAATTTGAACATTTGGTTATGACTTTAAAAATAAAAGACAGGGGTGACCGAGAAATAAAGCACTTTTCAAGTTGTGAGCATGCACATTTTCCACGGCATGCAGTAGTCAAGTGACGGCAGCTTATGGTAACTTAGGCAGTGCAAGCTTCAGGTGGCAAGAAGGATTGTTAGCTACAGCCAGGCAGCATACTTCCACAGTACAATAAAATAAGCTGAACGGCCCTTTGCACCAACCACAAGACAGATCGCAAAAAAATACACTTACCTGTCTCAGGCAGATCATACAAATGTGCTGTACCATTTTCCGATATATGGTTTTCAGTATTTAACTCAAAGCCAACCTCTAAGGAGGGGTCATTAAATGGGTTCTTTCTTTGCTGTAATAAAATAATAATACTTTGTGTCAAATCAGCTTGCCAGGTACCCGATTAGAGTTTCAAATCGAAATGAACACACATTCATTTTACTAAAGAACATTTATATTATACATTTCCTTTCTTAGTGGCAAGTACACTAACCATACTATAAGCAATGGCTTTCTGAAAGGACATTAATCAGTAGTGATCAACTATACTGTCCACAAATTCGAATGCAATAGCTATTTGTAACTAAAGTTTTCTAGCAGTGGAGTGTGTCAGATTCACATGCTTGAAACATTCCCAATTATCAGGCTGCGAACCCATGCCACATTAAAAACAACAGCAAAATTACCATGCATTCATGAGCCTCAAGCAAAAGTGAGGTGGGCAACATGAGAAACTACTAAAGATGGCAACCCTGGACAACTATAGTAACGGAGTAGACACTTGTTTTTTTTCCAGCATTTCATCTGCAAAATATGCCTAAACTGGACTTGCAAAGAGTAAAAGAAGAGAAGGAAAGGTGGGAGGAGGATACGGTCACCGACACAGAAGTTGACACACACCTCGTCCCACTGCAGAATTACTTCTTGGTTGAACAGCTGGATGTGATGCTTGCTGAAGTGCGGCCATACAGAAGTCTAAGAGAGGAATTCCAGTGAACAGACACCATCATAGATTTCCCTCCCTTCGAGTGGGGTTCAATCTCCTCAGGAGTGACCTACAGGCTTTGGCATTACAGATGAAAATGCAGATAGTTGGCCTAGACCCTCATCTTTGCCTCAATGTTATGAAAAGCGGATCCATCTTTGTGAAAGACTTTGTTCTGTTCAACAGAGAGTAAGGTCCTCTCTGTTCCCAGACAATGACAGAACATGAGCAGGATGACGTGGTGATTGGGTTAGAGCCTCACTGCAGCTGTTGTTCTAAACGCTGGACTTGGAACTCAGCATAACTACCCTTAAAAAATAAAATGGAAACCGAAAGTAACAGATACGGTCTTTAAGAAGGTAACTCCTGTAGCTCCCTGGACAACTGACTTATGCGATGGCTCCCAGTGAAGCTACTTTTCATCCAAGGTGCATAATGTCCGCTTTAGGGGGGCTCAGTAAGGGGAGCGTTCAAGGCCGAAAAATGCAGGCATCTGCATGCCACAGGTTAGAATTCTGGCAAAAGGATGGCTTAGCTTTCCATCTTTTCGAGGTTGATAAATTAAGCATGTAAGAAAGTGAATTATTATTTGGGGTGGTTGGCAGTTCACCACAAGTAATAAAGGCTGTGTGAAGAAAGATAGATCAATGCCCCGATGTTTTGCCCATCTGACCCAGATCTTCCCATGTTTTTGTGGGCAGCCCCGTGCCTGAAACACCGCTACTTCAGCCGACATACATTTATCTAAGGCCGATTTCCATGCTGCAACCCCAGGGGGGAGAGCAGGCCTTCCATTGCTGCGCAATGTCTCGCTTGGCTACGGTGAGGCCCAGGAATAGGAGGGGTCTCTTGTATCTGTTACCCCCAATGTTGTCTGTGCTATGGAGAAGTGTCAGCCTAGGGTCTGCTGGGAGGTCCCACGCCAACACCCGCCCTAAGCAAGACAGCACGCCCGTCCAAAAGTGCTGCAGCGCCCCGCAACTCCAAACGGTTTGCAGAAACGATACGTCATCAGAGTTACAACGAAGACATGTGGGGGACTGTATAGCCCCCATCTTCCAGAGGCGAAGGCGGGTATAGTAAATTCTGTGAAGATATTTAAACTGGATCAGCCGGTACCGGGCGGAGACCACAGAGTACCTGGGACTGGCTAGGGCTTCTGTCCAGTCGTTGTCAGTCAGGGCTGGTAGGTCCGCCTCCCACGCTACCCGGGTCCGACGTGTGTTAGTTTTGGAGTGCGTGGTCAGGGTCTGATATATTTGGCGGATTTTGTGTGCCCCTAAATCGCCCATAAGTGGTTGGCCTTCCATGGGGTGAAATTCAGGTAGTGACTGGAGGTGTTTGATCAGGGGAGACATAGCATGGCGGAGCTGGAGGTATTTGTGAAATTGAGATTTGTGTAGGTCAAACTCCTCCTGCAGCCTACGGAAGGATTTAAGGGTGGGTCCCCGCGTTACGTCCCTCAGTGTGGATATCCCTCTATCATCCCATCTGCGAACCCTGTCAGGGTCGAAACGGGCCAGAGGCGCGTACCCCGCCAAAGGGGAGTAGCGTCTGTCATCATGTCCCACCAACCCATGGACCTGGACACACGTCTACAGATCTGAATGTGTTTTCGTATTTTTAACCGGAGGTTAGCCCCTGGTAGATATGGCACAAATAATTCAAGCTTAAGAAAATGTGTAAAGCGTTTAGAAGTACCAAAACAGTTAAAAAGTTACATAACAAAAATTCCACATTCATTTATAAATATAGAGAAAAATGTAATAAGCAAAATTACACAAATCCAATAAGGGGAACCAGAGATCTGAATCTGTCAATATTTTAGTGGAAAAGCACAAACTAAAGTAAAGTGCCCAATGTAAGTCAATGTTTGGGATAGACCGAGATCAAGGTGAAATTTCAAGCCAACCATGCGCGATGGAGCCCAGGTCGGATAGCCAAGTGGATTGGTTCCCGTGAAAGTCTGCAAGCCAAAAGGTTTCCAAATCCCACTTTGTAAAGGGACTTTGTCACATTCTTGAAGAAAAACGTTGACAAACTATTTCTTTTTTAAACTCTTTTTTATTAAACATCGCACAGCATACAGTGGATACAGTAATTTAATTGCAGCAATCATCTTGTGTAGGTTTTGACCAGACCAAACAGTGCAGGATTCGGACACGCTTATACCTTTGTGCATTTGAAATGGAGCCTATTTGGCTGTTGATAGCGTCAGTCCATAGACGGTAACACATCAAAAATGCAGTGCCCCCTTCCCACCCAATCAACCCCCCCCCCTTGCTCAGCACCCTCGAAAAGTATGTCAGAGGCCCCACACCTTTCCCCACTTCCCCTGCCAGCTGGCACCAGTCCAAGTTTGATTCCCAGTCCTCTACTCGTGGGGAATGCGCTGCAGCCCAGGCCCCTGCAATAGTGCGTTTAGCTACCCCGCTGCAATCAGCAGCCAGATCTTCTGATATTTCGGCCAGGTCACCTCCCCTGTATATAGACAAAAGGAGCCATTTTGCATCTAAGGGTACAGTCAGATCCATTATCTGAGACATTCTCTCTGCCACTCCCCCCCCCCACCCACCCCCCCCCCAGCAGAGCTAGATCATTGGGCACCCTCAAAGGAAGTTAAAGAATGTACCTTCCCGTCCATACCCCACAGGCAAAGTGCAGAGTCACCCCTTCCTATCATCTGGAGCAGCACCCTGGAGTAATACGATCCATGTAGGATTCTACTAATCTCAAACGAGTATGGATCACTCTCTCTCAAGGGCTTTGGAGGGCCTCTGCCCAGTTGTCATCCTCGAGGGCTGCCAGATTTCTCTCCCAGGCCTCTCTCAATGCCACCATGGGGTAAGGAGAGTTATTAACCAGTTTTTTTTTTAATATACAGTAGAGATGGCCTCATCTCTTATTTAATTGAAGGTTTTATATAGCGCGAACAAGACTCTTGCGAGTAACAGAGCGCTTTACAAGTCATAAGAGCATATCTAGAGCTAAACATAACGAGATCTAAGTGAAAGAGTTATACAGATCTGAAAGTCAAAGATTAAGCGATCAGAAGGACAACTGAGGAGCGTAAAGACAGCCTACGTCAAGTACAAAATACAGTAAACAGTCAAAGAGTCCATGTGAATTTAGCCATGAGGATCGCTTTCACTTCTTTTTTGAATGCGGCAGAGGAAGGGTTCATTCTTGTTTCACTGGGCAAGCCATTCCAGATCCTAGGAGCCATACCCGAAAAGGTTCGGTTGTAGTTTTTTTTTTTGGGCAAATCTTTGTGGTTTCAGAAGAAGGGTCTTGGCACTCCTGGAGGCTCCGCTGCCCGATGAAAGCACCAATTTCTGAGCTAGGTAGTGGGGGGCATTGTGGTAGAGGGCCTTGTGTGTCATACACGCGATTTTCAGATGCATTCTGGCCTCAAACGGAAGCCAGTTGAGGGCTCTCATGTCTGGGGAAATGTGAGTTTCTCTTTGAACCCGTGATGAGTCTCGCAGCAGAGTTGATCGTGGCTCTTAGCGGGGCTGTCGATGCCCTAGGGAGGCCGCATAGGGTTACCGCCCCATATTCCACGCGAGGGATTACAAGGGCTTGAACTGCTAGTTTGAGATCTTAGGCAGGCAGAAAGTGTTTTAGTTTTCGTAGAGTCTTCAGATGGAAGTTGGCTCCTTTTGTGGAGGTGCTGATATGTTTCTGCATCTGGTTTGTGCTAATCTTTTTAAACATCAGTATAGAAGTGTTTTTATTACTTGCAACAAGTTTTTAAAATTTTTAACATGCTTGCGTTACTCCATGTTTATTGTGCAATGCATTATGATATCAAAACGATAGGACATTGGTATTGGCAATTCAAATAACTATTGATGCAGTTGTTTGACATTATTTTTATAGCCATCCTATGTTTCTAAATGTTTTCTATATCATTTCGCACATTACAGATCATATTGATGCATTAGGCATTGTTTATAATGTTGTAACAGCATGCAGTATGTTTACAGTATCTATGAAAATGCAACTATATATAGAAATAAAAACATGGCGCTTACCAGATTGACAAAGGCTGTTGTTACAGCTGAAACGCTTCTCTCCTGGTAGCTGGGTCGTGGGAGGCCCATCACAATAAAGAAGCCGTATTCCTGCAACCCTCGTGTGCGTGCTCTTTTCCTTCGGGAGCAGGGGTTGTGTGAGATAGATAGATATATATATATATATATATATCTATCTATATATATAAAATTTTAGCCTGGGGCACATGATGAAACAATTGCCTGCATGTCACTGTTGTCTAGGAATCGCTAGAGTGTTGGCGAGCAGGTGAAAGCCTAATGCTGCAAAGTCTATAGCTGCGTCAGTGAACGACAGATGAGAACATCCGCTGCCCCACTTCCAGTGTAATCTTAGCCTCCGTTTTCCATTCCGTCATAATTCTATCTAGGAACAGAGCTATTTCTTCCCACATTGAGAAGTCATAACATCTTGCTATTACCAACGCTGAACTCTTTTCACTGTACTTGCAGTCATGATGATAATCTTCCCTACAAGGTCCTGTCACTGTCCTTTCCTGTCAGTTTGCCCTGTGCAGGCTGCTGCTCGGTGTATAAAATACACTTGTGAGGCCGAAGAAATGACTAATGTTACTTTAAATTGACCAAAGAGGCATTTGGGATCCTATCTACAACCCCGAGGAGGCATCTGACAATTTACAACCCAGATTTCTTCATCCAAAAGTCGATCCTGTCCTGATATTGCCCTGTAGGCGGTTTGCCCTTACACCTTACCCACATCATGAAAAGAAAGCAGTGCTTGTTGTAATTACATTTCCTGACAGCTCTTTCCAGCAGACCATGCCGCTTTTCTCTTCAAGGGATGAGATCAGTTATGACCTCTTCAGGGAGCCCTCATCTAGTGCAATACAGTCATTCCAATGCATGTTCTGGATCTTCATGCTCCGCTTTTTCCTCCTCTTCCATCCCCGCAGGCTAGGAGTAGGTTTGGGAGTGGTTTATTTTGATGGTTATCAACAGAGATCACAGGAGTGCATCTCTGCTATGAAGATGTGTTGGTGCAGGACATGTCCTGGTAAACCCCAGCATCATATTGTGCAGAGTCACAGAAGGAGAGGAGAACAATGGTAATAAATTAGTGAATTAGCTCAAATGATTGGCATGCCTGAAGTACAGGTTCTCTCTTCTTTCCGCAGACCCACTCTCACCTTTGTCATCCTACCATAAATGGATGGGGATCTCTTCTGGTTATTGCATGTCTAACCACCTCCTGCCCCTCAGAATCTTCATCAGTATTCGCCATGTTAATATGCAACTCTGCTGGCAACTTGGATTATCAGTGACACTAGATATTGGGTCATTAGCAACACACTAACTTGGCAGTGGTATTCAAGACAGTCATGGCTGAACTACCGGTCATTGATGAGCTTGTGGTTGTCAACAAGTCTTTGGATGATAGATCCCTTTTGTGGAGAACGTTTCTGTTATTAACACAATGGTAGAACTGAATGGGCGACTACATACAAGTTGACCAGGGTCTTGACGAGCCTTTTGTAGGGGATGGAGACTTACTTGCCATTTAAGTCACTGACAGAACCCTCATCAGTGGAGAGGGCATCCTTGCTAACAATGGCATCATTAACACAGGTGTCTTTGACATGAATCTGCAGCAAAAGCAGTCTAATATTTTGGAAGTGTTTATCACCCACTGGTGCTGAAGCCAGACCAGTCCTTCAACTTTTTACCTCTTATCCCTTATTTCAATTTATCTAAGTTTTACTTTTAGTGCCTTTTTGCACAGTCTTCCTCTTCGTGAAAACTGAAGACACTAGGACTTCCCCAGTTATGTAGTATTTTAGCCAAAAAGTATTGGCAAATGTCTTGTGCAAATGGTTAAAATAGAGGCAGTAAATGCAATTTGAATGGGGAATTTTTAAGACTTTTTAGACTGAGAAAGCTTCCCTGCATGACTCTGGAAAGCGTACATCCACAACTTGAAACTCCCATAGCAAGCTGTAGTGTTTTTTTTTTTGTGAAAAACTTTATTGTGCAAAATAGCATCGTTACAAATATGGGCCTACAACCACCAGGGCCGGCCGCTAGTATATGCATATCAATTGCTGGATGTCACGAAGCAGCGACTGATCCCCAGAGGCTAAGCAGGGTTACAGGAGATATTCTAAGCAACTCAGAAGCTAGGCAGGATACAGATATTTTTAATTTTTAAAAGAAAAAAAACAAACAAAGAAGCAATGAAACAAAACTCAAGGAGAGAAACAGTCTAGACGGTGTCGAGCTCCGATGGGGGGATCCCACCATACCAGGTAGAGAATCAGGAGGACAATAAAGATGACCATGGGGGGGGGGTGGAGGCAGCGGGGAAGTCAGAACAATCAGCCAAAAGGGTACAGTATTCCAGGAACCTCAGGATCAGGGGGACAGAGAAATGTCCGGAGTATCTACAAAAGGGGGCGTACAGATGTTACCTCGGTAGGTGTTCGACTGACCCCAAATTCTACCCCACGCCCCAGGCTTGCCCCGAACCAGATACACCGTCTTCTCTCTGAACATGCACCAGTCCATGTTCTCCTTCCACACTGACACGGTGGGAGGCCGTCGGAAACCCCAAAGCTGCGCAATATCCCTCATTGCAATCATGTTCTCCAGTGCCGCCCACCGGGCCTGGGCGACGTTGTAGTCATTCGGCTCCCATACATTCAACAAACATCGACGAGCCTCAGGCAACAGAGCGACCCCAGTAACACACTCCATTACAGCATGCACACGGTGCCAATATGCCGCAACCTCGCGGCACTGCCAAAGGATATGAAGGAAGGTGGCGCTCATTCCACAGCCGCGCTTACACAACCCATCCGAAGAAAAACCCATCACAACCAAACGAGGACCCGTCACAAACACGGTGAAGAATTTTGAGCTGGACGAGACGGAGACGGGCAGGAATGGCAACCTCTTTCGGGGAGGACAGTGCAGACTGCCAGTCTTCGTCATCCAACTCCAACCCGTCTCCGGTCCAGGCCTCCCTAAGACGCACAAGGAGGTCCGCCCGATTGTTGATTAATTTCTTATAAATCAAGGAAATCGTACTATCGGGCAGATGATCATCAAGTATACGGTCCTCGAGTGGTGAAGATGCAGGGACTGTGGTACCGGCCTCGAAGACCGACAGCAAAGCGTGGTGGACCTGTGCATATCTGAAGAACTCCCTCTCACTCAACTCATACTCACTCTGAAGCACCGCAAAGGATTTGACCGCACCTTTCACCCAGAGATCACCCACTCTGCTAATGCCAATCATATCCCAGTTATCAAAACCTTTCGTTGTCCAGAGGCATCCCAATCTGTCCGATGCAAACAAGGGGGTCGCTCTTGTCATGCGATCATTCCATCCCACAGCCACATTGGCATCCTTCCACACACGTACTGCGATCTTAGTGGGTCCCGTTAGGTTCCTCCCAAGCCGTCCGAGAGTAGAGCGCTCTGTTGAAGTTGCCACCAGGCAACAGATATTTATCCATCTCAAAAGCCGGATTCGGACCGGGTGCATACATAGCATGGTTGATGGCGGACAACTGGGAGGCCCAATAATACCTCCTGATGTCCGGGAGCGCGATGCCCCCGTCATACCAGGGGAGGGTCAGTTTTGCCAGAGCGATGCGTGCGCGACCGTCCCAAACAAGTCTCCTCTGTAAACCCTCCACCTCCCGAAAGTAGGCCGCCGGAATAATATCAAAGGAGTTCTGGAGTGCGTAGAGAAATCGGGGCAGGGACATCATTTTAAAGAGTGCCGCTCGACCGAGTGGCGACAACGGCAATCTACGCCACCGAGTCACGTCCAACTTCAATCGCCGGAGAGGGGGAAGGAGATTATCCTCGTGGCGGACCGCCGGGTCCAACGATACGTAGACCCCCAAGTACTTGAAACCGGATTGCGAAATTTGAATGGGAAACCTATTCGGTAAGGGGGGGGGAAGGCCACCGTAGATAAACACACACACGATTTAGACCAATTAATAATCAAACCGGAGTTTTTACCGAAAGAAGTGAGGACGTCAAATAGGACGTTAAGGGATTCACGCGGGGAGGTGAGGTACAAAAGAATATCGTCGGCATACAACGAAACCCGGTCTTCAAAGTCAGGGGCCCACTGAATGCCCTTTATCGATGGTTCCCATCGGAGCCAGGCTGCAAGCGGTTCGAGAGCAAGAGCAAAGAGCAGGGGGGACAACGGACACCCCTGCCTAGTACCCCTCCCGAGAGCGAAGGGCTGGGACACCCTACCATTGACGACAACCTGAGCTAGCGGATCAGTATATAGAAGTCTCACCCAACTAATAAATCCCGCACCGAAACCGAACTTCGCCAGAGTGGCCCAAAGATATGGCCATTCTATCGTATCAAAGGCCATCGTGGCGTCCAAGGAAGCCAAGATGGCCGGCTCGGAGAGAAACTCCGCCCTGGCGAGAACGCCATGTAAGCGCCGCAAGTTGAGAGCAGTGTTCCGGTGCGGAATGAAACCAGATTGATCCGGATGAATCAGGTCACAGATGACAGCGAGTAAGCGATTAGCAAGGACCTTGACGAGAATCTTCGGTTCTGGCAAACAACAGGGTTATACCCAATTGACCCTTTAAATACCTGGGTAAGGAACAATAATGTGCAAACAAAAAATGGTACAAAAGGGAGAGATAAGGAAATAACTTTGGTCTAGAGCACACTAATTTACTCTATCTCTAGTTTATTAATCTAGACAGATATCAAAATATTTGGACATTCCTGCATCAAAAATGACAATGGACCTTGAAGAGAGCAACAACACAAAAATACAAATATACACATAAATTGAACATGTGCAGAACATCACATACATGAAAAGACTTGTACACACAAATTAATTAACCCCTAAAAAAAGCACACTTAATTTCTACTAGTGTCCTCCTAATAATTTCAGGACGGACCACTGGGAGGTAGTCCACAGAGTGCGCTGCGACTCAACAGATTATTGTCGGACCTTCTCAGCACACTAACGGTGAGTAACAACACTGTGCTTATTTTCAATGACTCCTCCTTCATAACAGGGTCTACGCAATTGCGTTTCGGCCATACACTTTCCTCGGCCTCCTCAGGGCAGGGTTAATACAACGAATGTACTCACAGGGAATACGGTGGCCATCTGGACGCTCAAGCGAACGGGTCATCCGGGTCCCCGGAGACCCATAGAATGACGGGCCTTCCTCCAGCAAGAAGTCCTTCCTGGTGAAACGACGTGTCGACAACCTTTTTTTATATATTATTCAATGGGATAGCTACTTAAACAACGATCCGACTAAATAGTCCGTAACAACCAGCCCCACCACTCGACAATCCACCAAACGCCTGTCTGCTTGAATGCTGAATCTTCGGTTCAGCATTCAATAGGGAAATAGGCCTGTATGAGGCACAACGATCACGAGGCTTGCCCTCCTTAGGAATCACAACTATAGTGGCCAGACGCTGGTCACAAGGGAGGGAACCAAGCTCACGCGACTCCAGAAACATATCACGGAGAAACGGTGCGACTTTATCCGGGGGCAATTTGTACAATTCAATAGGCAATCCATTGGGGCCCATAGCTTTGCCAGAACGAAGTGAACGAATCGCGGTAGCAATCTCGTCGGCCGACAACGACGCCTCCATGCGCTCTCGATCCTCTTCAGACAAGCAGGGCAGCGCAATGTCCCTCAACAAGAAACGAGAGTCATCCTCATCTCTATCGGACACCGGGGAGTAGACCACACGAAAATAGTCAGCAAAACACTCCACAATCTCGCCAGGGTCAGTCACATGCACACCGTCAGAATTCTGAAGCACAGGGACCACACGGTTCACTCTCTCCTTCTTATCAAGCCATGCAATCAATTTACCCGCCTTATCCCCGACATCATACAGTCTACCTTGCTGTTCCCTGTACATTGTCTTGGCAGCATCCGTAACAAGGGATTTATATTCAAACTGTTTCAAGCTAAGGGCGTGGAGCCTATCCTGGGTGACACCTAAGTCGAGATCAGCCTCCAACTCCAGTATTTCGGCCTCCAGCTTCACGACCTCCCCATTCCTAGCTTTCTTGGTCTCGACTATTAAAGATAGGGCCTGTCCACGAATAACAGTTTTGAAGGCTTCCCACAGGGACACTGAGGAAAAAACAGACCCCTCATTCTCCAGGAAGTAGTGGTCGAGCGACTTAATGAGGCTGTTACGAGTCTTGGGGTTGCGCAGATGCCAAGGGTTAATAGGGGCGATCCGCCCCGTGGCTTGCGTCCCCGTGTCGAAAAGAAGCCACACAGGGGAGTGATCTGAAATGCCCCGGGCCAAGTGTCTTACCTCTCCAACGTGGGGGACTGGGCCGCGGGCATGAGGAAGTAATCAAGCCTGGAGAGACTCCCATGAGCCCCGGAGTGGAAGGTGTATTGACATTGCGTCGGATGCATTAACCTCCAGCAATCCACCAAACCAAAGGTGTCCAAAAACCCACCAAGCCATGATTGGGAAACGGGAAGGGCCCGGGGGGGGTGGCGATCCAGATCGCCGGATAGCACGGAGTTGAAGTCCCCACCCATGAGGAGAAGACTATCGGGGAGTTCCAGCAACATCCGACCAACATCAGAGAAAGTGGAGGTCTGGAGGCCTGGGGGGGAACATATATCGTGGCTAAAGAAAGAGTCTTACCCTCCCACCTACCGGTTAGGGCGGCAAAACACCCTCTGTTGTCAAGGATGACATTATCAATCTCTAGTGGGAGGGAAGACCGGACCAGAATACCAACCCCTCTGGAACCAGTGGTGAACCCGGAGTGTGCAACCAATCGGTACCCCCACCTATTCATAGCGTGGCACACATTGCCGACCAAATGCGTTTCCTGCAGGAGTACCACATCAGGGGTCAAACGACGCAAATATTGCAGTACAACACCCCGTTTAATACGATCCCCCAATCCATTGACGTTCCAAGATATCAACCTCAACCCACTACCCTTCATCCCCACAAGAGTTGCATGAGTCCCCCCACAGAGAGCAGGACACCTGAAGCAGAGAAAGAACCAATATGCCGCCTTGAGAAAAGAAAACACGAACACAAACACCCTCTCCCACCCCCCAACCAAAACCCGTTACAACTCCCCCCTCCCTGCACCCCTGCAGACTAAAAAGCCACCCCAAAATGCAGTGTGCCTGTCGCCCCAACAATCCCATTCTACAAAAAGACCCCGGAGGAGGAGAGAGGCCAGTCTCCACCCGCCACCCGGATGCGAACTACTATAAGGCAAAATATACAAAAGTAGTAGAACCCAACTGAGCAATGTCCGATTGTCAGGGTTAGAGACCAAAAGGTCACTTCTGTGTAGGCTCACCACCCTCGGCACCGCCAGGGTGCCCCGTTCGATCGCCCCGACCAGGCAGGGAATCCAACCAGTCACTCACATTGCCGGTCGCTCAAAAAAGAATGTTCGTTCCTCGTATTCCACTCGAAGCCTGGTAGGGAAAAGCATAGCATACTTCAATCCCAGGTCCCGGAGATGTCGCTTAACCCCCTGAAAGCCCATCCTCTGTCTCTGGACAAGTGGAGTGAAGTCCAGGAAAAAATTGACAGAGGAGTTTTCAAATTTCACCGGGCCGTACACTCTCGAAGCCTGCAAAATCGCATCACGTTCTCTGAAATGAAAAAGTTTTGCGATGATAGGCCTCGGAGGAGCGCCAGGCTTGGGCTTACCGCCCGGAACACGGTGTGCACGCTCCACAGCGAAAAACTTGCTCAGTCCAGAAGGAGCAAGATGGGTGAGGATAAGATCTTCGACCAGGAGGTCAACCGAACGAGTCTCGGGATTCTCTGGAACCCCTATGACTCGAATGTTGTTGCGTGTCTTGCCCTGTTCTCAAAATCCTCCAGCCGATGGGACATCAGGTCGTTGGCCGATTTCAGAGTGCCAAGGTCTGTGTGAAGTTCCGACACATCGGCCGTGAGGCTGGAAGTCTTCAAATCCAATGACTTCCCCTTCTCGTTAGTCTTAGACAGGTCGGCCCTGATTAGAGTGACATCAATGGCGACCGTGTCAATTTTACGAGCCAGAGCCTCATACTGCTGGCCGATGGTCTCCTTCATGCCGGCGATGGCGCCCATAATGTCCTGCAGGGACAAGTCAACAGGGGCAGAAGGGTCATCTCTGGCGTGCTCCGGGGTACTACTGGAGAGCCCGGGGGATCCTTTGGCTTGAGTGTAACGGTCCTTAACATTTGTCTGGAACGGTCCCCCACGAAGAGACGTCTTGGTCTTCCGCTTCTCGGGTTCACCCCTGCCCGTCATGTTGGAAGATGCACCCCGGAGGGGCCCGCGAGACCTGGTGAAAATGGCCGCCGGCAGGTCGGGCACCAACAGGCCAAGAAGCTGGCTCGTACGGTCCGGAGAAAGTCATGACTTGACCCAAGAGGCTATAATGAGGAGGGAGCGATGACACTAAATGGAGGCTGGATTGGTCCCCGGCCAAGCGAAACAGTCTCTCAATCAGACCATGTCAGGATCCGGAAACGGAACCGAAAGAGGGGGTACGGCCACCGATGAGGTCCCACTGCCGTTGTTGTTCAACTACGACCCGGCTCCACAAGTCACCAAGTCCCCAGCACAGGCCTCCAGGTGGGCCTCAAAAGTTCAAAGTGCTGTAATTCTGGTCGCCCAAGTCCGATTCAAATTCTGAAAAGAGTTATGGACTCAGTCGAGGTTCACCTTCGAGAGTTCGTCCGAGAAATCAGGATATCATCAGGATAAATTGCGAGGCGTGGCGAGGGTCCGGGGAGCCCTGTGCTCACGCGACCATCTTGGATGCGCGCTAAGCTCCTCCTCGCTGTAGTGTTTTTTGACTCCCGCTTCAGCACACAATCAAGCATGTAGCAGAGCCATTTCCATTAAATGAAATGAGATGGAGAATGGGCTGTTTGGTTAACAGGAGACACCAAGTGCACTTCCCAGTCTAAATAGAATGACTACTGTCCTCACCTCACTGTGTAGAAATCTGCCAGTGGTAGCAAAATAATTTTCCTTCTGCCTTGTCTGGAAGAGTAACATACCAACACTACGACACAGGGAGTGATCCGCATCAAAGACACTTCTAGCGCTGTCTGGAAACCTGAACACGTCTCCCTGGAAGAAGCAGCATCGCCACCAGAGGCCGAGGGTGTCCTAGGCCTCAACTCAAACAGAATTTGCGATTGAAGTCTAGCACGGAGAAAAAGTGCTGTGACAACCCCTACCTTCAACATGGTCAGACTTTAAAGTAAACTCATGGACCGGAAAGAACCCAGCGACATCTGAACAGTGTCATTCCTGCAACTTTGAGTGAGTGCTTTTTTGATTGAGCCTGAGGAAGACTAAAGCTGCAAGATCGGAGCAACCACAAGCTCTGCAGCCACCCACACTCCACTGACTGACTGGTGTTGCTTTAAGTTGTGGGCAGTGTGCCAACGTGATGTGCAAATTCAGTCAGCTGGGCTGAGGGCATGAATGAAGCATCCTTGCTTGGTGGGCAGTGCTGGGACACATCACTCAAGCATAGACTTGACTACCCTGAGAGTCAGTTACTAAAGGGGTATATTTGGGGGGTCGTTTTTGGTGCAACTGCAAGCTTTCGAGTATGGTACCAGCGGGAAAAGGCTTGGTTTGATACAATCGGAGCCCAGTAACCCATGGCGTCCCATGAACCCCTGAAATAATACTCACAGGAGCCCAAAAGTATTATTTCTTCACGTCACACATTGCACGATCTGTCGTAATTACTGCACAATTAGGTAGTTAGTAGCTGCTTTTTGTTCCCTCGACTAAAGTTCCACCGATAATCCTCATTAAAAGTGTCTCGGCTAGAACCAGGCTTGGCAGTGAGGCATCTAAGCCCTACTCTGTTCAACATATATGTGGCCCCTTTGTCCGCCATTATAAGAGCTTGCAGCTTTGAGACGATTTCTTATGCGGATGATACGCAGTTGATTATCCCATTCGAATCGGATCCTACTGTCACCAAGGCCAAATTTAAGACCTGTATGTTGAACATAGCTGCCTGGATGGGGGACAACTTCCTCCAGCTCAACTCCAACAAAACGGAGATTCTCCTGTTCGGGATGGCGGAGGAACTGTGGACGACAGATTGGTGGCCCTCGGAATTGGGGGAGCCGCCTTCCCCCACAAAACAGGTCAGGAATTTAGGAGTCCTGCTGGACAATAAATTATCATCTGAAGATCATGAAAAGGCACTTTCGAGCACCTGTTTTGGGATATTGAGAATGCTAAGGAAAGTATTTCCTTAGATCCCTTTGGATGCAAGAAAGACCCTTATTCAGGCACTTATTGTGAGTAGGCTGGATTATGGCAACTCACTACTGGTAGGAGCCAGGGAAGAGCTCTTCTCCAAGCTCCAGGTACTGCAAAATACTGCTGCAAGAATGGCTTTGAACAAGCCTAGACACTCTCCGTCTTGACCCCTGCTGCAAGCCTTACATTGGTTGCCAGTCAGATAGAGAGCAGTCTTTAAACTTCTTACATTGGTGTTCAAGGCTAGGCGAGGCCTGGGACCAGTATACCCAAGGAAGAAGGTAAGGGCTTATGTCCCAGGTCGCCAGTTGAGGTCTAGCAATCAAAACCTGTTCGTTCTGTGTAAGATCAATAAATCAAGAATGGGAGGGCATGCTTTCTCCCATTTGGCCCCCTTTCACTGGAACAGGTTGCCGGAAGAGATACGTCGCTGCACCTCTCTGGGACACTTTAAGAAAAGCCTAAAAACCTGGTTGTTTTAGGGGGTCGGCAAGGGCCCTGCTGGTGTGCTGCCAAGCACCGAGAGATCCCCCTGGGGATGATATGTTGCGCCATATAAATGTTAAATAAATAAATGTAGACAAATCAAGAATAGCATATTGCACAGCAGCAGGTGTCCAGCTCTTAAGTCCTACGAGACTGGATGATTTCTCAGCAGAATAGATTAGTTCTGGGTGTTAATAGATGAGAAAAGAACCGAGGTCTTCAGAGATTCCTTCACACATAACATTCAGTATAAAACCTAATGTACCTCTATGTGATTCAGAGCAGATTGACTGGATGAGCTGATCTTCTGGGTGAGCCAGATGTGCTGCTCACTGTAATGTATGTACTATTTTGGAAGAATGCATGCTAATGTATATTTTAAATGCACTGGAGATTCCCAACCTGAAAACAGGCAGTGATTCAAGCATGCAATTCAATGAAAGATCAATGGCTGGAGAACTACCAACATTAGATGAATTGTTCATAGCACTATATTCATTAAGATATGTTATCAAATATAGAATTGGTAGATGAATTTTTCATAGCACTATATTCATAAGATATGTTATCAAATATATAATTTCTTAATAAAAAATATAAACTTGAGTTACTATTTTAGAAAGTCAGAAGTGTGTAAGATGGTGCCAAACTCAGGAATCAACACAATGTTTGCATAGTCTAAAATGTACTGTCATAGACATTAACTATAAACATGAACATTTTCTGATGCCAAAAAGATTAGCACTAGTAGTATTCTGCTTTTCATGAAGAGGGGATTAACTATGAAGCTTTTATGTATATGATTTGAGGTTTATAGCTGAAATTGTGCATTTGATCGCTCTTGAACAAAATACTATTTTTAAGGCTGTAAATGGTTACCCTTAGCATAATTTACATGGCGCTACGCCCCATCTCTGACAAACTCTTCATGCATTTTTTGGGCCTCATTAGAATACCTAGAATCAATCTTTTTATTTTAGGTGTGGGAACATGTATCTTCTTAGTTCATAATCTCACATTTCCTCTAGGGAGGTGGTAGAACGAGATCTTTAAATAGAACATGGACTTATTTTGTCGGGTTGCTCCTGTATTCTCAGGTCAGATCTGAGTTGGTTAGTAGAATCTACACTCCCCGCTCACACTTGAATTTCAGTAGTAGTTCTATTATGAAGTCTGCTGCAAAAAGGACACAAAAAAGAAAACAAAACTCTTCTCCTGCACTTCACTCAAACTTCATGAAACCCAGTATTACCAGGTGCTATGACAGGATAAGACAAATAATTCATTCAGACATTCCAGAAGATTAATGTGCGGTTGTAACAGTTGTTCACAATATCCCGAACAAATTAACTGTCACCAGAAACCACAAAATGAATGTAGTTAATATGCAAGTCTTAGGATTTTTATTAAAGTGGTGAAAATGTGTGATACAAGATTTAGTCACGCTGGGGAAGATCCTCAGACTCTAAAAGCAAGGGCTCCAACTGGAAACCAGGAACTTCTTTCCCATAGAGGCCCTAGACCAGGTATTAGTAGTCAACCCAAATTGAAAAAGACTTCTTAGCAAATTTACTTTGAATAAGAGTTCCCGATTTGACAAAAACGTTTTCATGAATAGTGATGCCATCCCACCCAGTCTCATTCATAAGGGTGCACTTTTCTAATTATGCGGGTATACTTTAAGGACATAAGAATTGATACCTGCCAGTAAAACTAGATCTTCAGCAGGATTCCTCATACTGAGCCAATATAAAGACAAAGACGCTGGTTTAAAAAGTCTAATCTTAACATTGACAAATGTTAGAAATATGAAAAATAACTCATCCAAAAACTGAGCTGTTAAAATGTCATGCTCTTTCAGAACACTAAGAATCAGGATACAGCACTGCAATAATAATAATAATAATGTCAACGTGTTCTTTTTTAAATTCTCCTAGGTCTGTGCGCTGCCTCTTCAACTTGCTTCAACGGATTCTAAAGAATACGGGTACTTTGAGTAGGAGGCTGCTTAATTACATCCTTGAGTCAACCATACACTTTTGGCCAAATTAAATCTCAACTCTAGACGGCAAATTTCTTCTAAATGTATGAAATGTCACCTATATCAGAGTCTTTAATATATCAGATATAGTCATGCCTTTAGAAAACATTTAATGATCCCGATTATCTGACGGAATGAGCCCAGTTCTGCAGGAATAGTAATTCCATCTAAGAAGCAGCCAAAAACATACACTGACAACTATGTTGAAAAATGGGAGCCATACACGGCTCTTCCTTAATCAAGATGAACACAGTTTAATCGGACATCAGCTGCAAACCATGGTTCCCATACCAACAAAAAGCAAAAAAACTAAAGAAAAAGTGGAACCTTTTAATAAGTAGTCAAGGATCACAAAGAAGGGACTATGCACACTTCTTTTAGACATGAAACATTAATCCACAATGGAAGATACATACATCAAGGATGTGCACGGCTCAAGCACAACATTTGTGAAAACACCTACTCCCTTGAATCTTTCCAACGGAGAGTGAGCAAGGTACTGCTAAAAGGCACACCTTTTGGACCTAGCATTGGTTTTATGACACCAAGACCAAATCTAATTACAGTCAAGCTTGCCACTTCATAAACATATATGCCATTGTCAATTATGGCCAAATCCATGACAAATTGTGAGCTTTTAAAGGTCCATCTGAGCAAATAGTATAAAATGGCGAGACTGGTAGATTAAAGTAGGAATATGGAGCTAAAATATGTAGTTCTCCATACATTTACTGCACTTCTTAATTTCAGTCACAAATTCCTAATGGTAGCACCAATATCTCAAATACACCTACCAGAGTAACTTTTACTTTTTCACCTAGATGGAAATGGCAAAGATAACTCCAATAGGTGTATTTACCAGAGAGGATTTGCAGGACTGCTGAACTAGAAGAGTTGTCCTTGTAAAAACGAGCACCACTGTTTAGCAACTCCATGAGTAAACACCCAAGCATGGCCTAAATGAAAAAATAAATCATGGCACAGTGATCATACATAGCTGAAAGCTCATTTAATAGGAACACCTGTGCAGAAGTGTTGGCATCTATGAAGGGAATGGAAAAAGTGAGGGGACAAATAAGCCTGCACTAAGGTTTCAATATTAGCTGGTCCGAAGTGACCGCCCTGCACATTCCCAAGAAAGCTTGATGCCCCTTTATGGCAGTGGTGAGTGCTGAAGTAGGTCATATACATCCATCATAAAATTGCAACAAATGAGAATCCTAATAAATACAGACCCCATAATATCAAAGCAAAAGGGGAGTTTTTGGAACAAAAGCACTGGAAAAGGTAGTCAAAATTGTTCCACCTTTCCCGTTTTGGATACACCTACGTTTGCCATTCACATTATGTAAAGCAGAATTTTTGCCTAATAAGATTATAAATGTGTTGCTTAAAAACATACAGTGCAAGTCAATAGAAAATCCCTCCAAGTAAGCCAGGCCCGTGAAGCTCAGCCATAACTAGGAATTTGCATGTTAAAACACCCGTAAACGGATCCTGGACTTTCGTATATTCAAAGAAGAATTTTAATTAGATATCAAAACATATACATTTGGCAATGACAACCTCAAAATCACATGACACGAGTGAGATGCCGCCCCCCCCCCCCCCACAGTTAACAAATTGGAATTGGGATTTAAAAGGCTGATGAAAGAGGAGGTTTCTAGTTACCTAATTTTAATTTTAGCAATTTCATCTAGAAAGGAAATATTCTGTTAGTAGCGACTAAATCTTTCACCAGTGCGCTGGTTATAGGGTACATATGGGATAATGCTACTTCTTAAGCACCACTTACCTTTGATGGAGATGAAACCGCCTTAATGGTGGATTGTGGAGGTTCGTAGAGTGATACATCGTCCACTTTTGGGGCACTGCAAAAAAAAAAAAAAAAGAAATTGTAAAATCTACAAAACGTACTTGGTCGAGATGCTCGTAAACATTCATTAACACAATGAAGATGAGAATGAAAAGAATGTGCACTTGAAGACACTGGGTTTGCAATTGTAAGGTCTTTAAGCAGCTGATGTCGCAGTTACTCTATTCAATGTTACTCAGTTTATCAACCACAGAAGTCTGTCAGGTTGAGTCAGCAATCCTGGGATCTTAGCATGTGACCAGCAGGGCACAGCAGATGTTTACATCAACGAATATTCGGGGCAGTTACCCTTGGGTTCAGTCTGGTCCTTAATTAGCACAAAAAGGGCATAACAGTATAGAATGGCACAACAAATAAATAAAACAAGCACTGGCAAAGTCAACAAGTCTTGCTTGTATTTTTAAATACCTTTCTAAACCATTATATGATTAGGATATTGAAAAGCGAACTGTGCGATTTATTGACCACTACTGAGAAGATTAATTAGAACATGTTTTATTGCATATATATGTTTACATGTACACACACATAAGTTGCACCACATGACAAATATTGAAACATTATGTACAGTTCCATAACTGGTGGATGCCAGAGGAAGGAAACTAAACAGGCACCAAGAAATTCATTACAAAGAGGAGTCACAAATGGTTGGCAAAAAATAAAACATAAGGAAACATGCTTCAGATGGAACCAGTGGCCTAGTGTATGGTAGATATACAGTATAGTAGGCTACATTCTTAGGTCTTTTGTGGAAGACAGCTAAAA
Source organism: Triturus cristatus (assembly GCF_964204655.1). NCBI lineage: Eukaryota > Metazoa > Chordata > Amphibia > Caudata > Salamandridae > Triturus > Triturus cristatus. The sequence goes on along the minus strand of NC_140591.1, from coordinate 1,422,047,191 downwards.
AGATGAAGTATTTGGGTGCCTGATGGAGGACAGGGAGGGGCAGTGCCGTTAGGACAGGGGTGTCATCAACGAGATGCAAATGTCTGATTTTGCTTTTCACCTGGAGTCTCCGATTGAAAACTACGTGGAAGGACTTTTTGGTGTAAGCAGTTTTGATATTTTACAATATTGGCATAATGGTAAGCAACACACAATTTATTTAGAGAAACTGACCATTGATAGCTCCTTCGGTGACCAAAAGCACCAAATCCATCTGCACTGTGTCCTGCCTGGAGCCCCAAGGACGACGCCCTTTGAGATCATGTTACCGCAGCATACAATGGGACTACCCACGTTTGACTTGGCAAACGCATGCTTGATGCAAATAATACCTTGTAACGACTCAGGACTGGCAGTTACACCTCGCCGACATTTGGACACTTCTATTAATGCTTGGTGTCGAATACCCCAGAGATTCAAGGGCATTGGTCAGATCTAGCCTGGGAGCCTGCAAGCAAGGGTGAAAGTGAAGGAGCTGGGGCTGATGGGAAGGAGATAGGTTTGGCTTGTCACCGATAAGCCACTGCCACACTTATTGTAGTGCACAGGCTACAAAAGAAATTCAACCAGAGGAGGAGGGACAAAAAATATGTATGCGTCAAGTAACAAGTAAGTGTAGATACTGGGGATTCAACGGTGGCCTTGTGTATTAGTAAGATACGCTCAGCCACAGAACTACGTTATTGTATCCTTTGCGGATGTGGACAATAAGGCTAAGTGGATCTCCTGCCTTGGGTGATTGTAAGTAAGGACAGAATCTATGGAGATGCGAAAAGGAAGCGCGCACAGTAATAGTAATAGTAGTGATCTCAGGAAGCAAGATCGGTAGGAGTGGAACAGGAGAAATTGTGTTGGATGAAGGGAGCAATAGGACAAAGTGCGAAGTAGGGAGGGACAGAGGGCAGCAAGATGCTCCAAGTACAGAACTACTTGGTCACATCACCGAAACATAAATGTGATTCTGTAAACTTCCACAAAAGGCCAAAGGCCTAATGGACAGCCCAGGAAAGCAATGGTGAATCTTGAAAAGACTATGGCAGCAGATACGAAAATTCAACAACTGTATGTTGGAAGGAATGCTTCAACATTCAACCGGAAGTTGGTTCTAAAAGTCTATACAGCCTAGTCAAGCAGTGGTTCCAACTGGCAGGTGTGTAAGTGCGCCTGTAGCGCAAGTCCTGTTTGCAATGATGTTATCCTAGACTAAGGTGACCAGACGTCCCCGTTTTCCCAGGACGGTCCCCGTTTTTGGAGAAGTATCCCCGTGTCCCGACACTTTTCTCCAAGTGACTCAAGTGTCCCTGTTTTCCAACAGTGTCCAGGTTAAACACAGAAATGTCCCTGTTTTTCATTGTTCCGGCTGAGCATGCGCGCGCATGCTCTCTTTGCACTGTTTATGGCATGTGTCGTCACTGAGGTGAGCGCTGTAGCAAGAAGGGAAATCCTTTGAAGAGAGACATTTTACACGCAGCGCCACCTACGTCATCGTGACAGCCAAAGTTTCTACTTTGGATAAAACAATATTTCTTCGTCCTGTAGCTTGTATTCATAGCCATACAAACTTTTCAGTAGCCCTTATGCATACCGTGCAAGGATTAATGCATTGCTCATTGCAGGTTTTATTCATAACCAATTGATGCATGCTCTGTGTTCTCCATATCAAAGCTATGACTTGACCTTCTGACTGACCTTTCAGATCACGGCAAACGGTTTAGCTGGAAAGGACTTAAAGGAGCAGGGTTAACGCCTGTGGAAGAGGCAAGCAGCGCTGCACGAGCTTTTTGCTCAGGTCTTCACACTATTACACTATGAGATGATACCAATGGCTAGAGTGCACTATACATATGTGTGGAGAAGTGTGGCTCACTGGTTAGAGGAGGCAGACCTGGAAGCAGAGGTCAGTCCGGGACCAGGGTTCAATTCCCGGCTCGGCTGGGTCTTGAGTCCATAAATGTCCATGGACTCGATAATTCTCGCTCCAGTGCATACTCGATTCATGGGTTCACACTCTGCGACTCTGGGCAATAGCTTGCTTAATCTCCACATGGGCCCCTCGCGGCGGGTTGCCTGGCTTTCACCTTGCGGATGCCCTGCTGGGTTATCTCACAGGGGAATACCAGGATGGGTTCCCTAAGCAAGCGCTTAGAGACCGCTTGGTGATTTGCGCTATATAAATTCCTGCACATTTACATACCCCAGTAAGGTAACATGACATCCCAGCAGTGACCACGCAAATGTGGGAGGACTGTGTGGTCGGCCAGCCTTTGCCACCCTTAAGACCCTAAGGCAGTAATACCTGGAGAGAAGTGTTTTTTTTTTTTACATTGGTCCATGGCTGCCATTTGGCAATTTAGCATTCCGCAGTTTACCTCCCATGCTTTTCTCTCATGAGCAACTAAGCAACATTGGTGAGTTGTACTTTACGTGGTGCTGACACACAGCTATAGAAACGAGCATTGATAAAGCTAGTAAATCTGGCATTTGCTAGCCTGTGATGTTTTATTGATTTTTGGCAAATATATGCTTTAGTCCTTAAGTGTAAATGTAATAAAAAGTACTAATGCTGCTGTGTAAAGGAGAGGGGTGCCAATAAAAGACCGCGGATTTGTCGTCTGTAATGCTTCATCTCGGTCTGTGGAGGGAGCTGTCATTGTAGTCCCTTTTCTATGTCTATGAAAGCTGTCAAATCGTCCTACTTTTATGTCGATGGTTACTGCAAACCGTAGTCCTACTTCTCTGTCTATGACCTGTCCCCGTTTTTTGTTTTGAGAATCTGGTCACCCTATCCCAGACCCGTCTTTATCTCAAAAAGATTGTGAACTCCCGGAATAAAATGCAAAATAAAATGAAAATACAAATATAATAAAATGCAAATATATTTGCTAAGTCCAGAGCAAGGCACAGCACTTTACACCACAATAGTTTTAGAATTTTGATTCGGTACACATTCCTAGTATTTGAACACTGCATCATGACATTTCTAAGGGTCATTAGGACATACTCGGAGGATTGGAAATGCAGATTTTCAAATTAAAAATCCCTTAGTGTATCCTTATTCTACCTTTGTCTGTGGGAGGTGATCATGACACCACATACTCTACACCAGGCTTCTTCAACCAGTAGCTTGTGAGCTACTGGTAGCTCTCTACCTACCTACCTGTAAGTAGATCTCCCGTGTGCAGCCAGGCATACTAAATTAGACACTTTTGGTTGGTTGAATTAGTCTGTGTTGACCAAAATGGAAAACAGTGTGTATTCAAGACACAAATGTGTGCATTTTGAAACCTCAATTTCCAAAATGTATTTAAAGCGGATATTTGAGTGATAAATCAGGTGGTACTGGGGAGACTTATTACTAATATTAATACCTTTGTGCCACATGAATTGCCGCTATGGCTGTTATGCCTTACCCATGTAGAGGTATTCCAATTTGAAAAAGGCTAATTAACATGACTTCCAGCAACTCTACCTGATGTACTGAGGTGATCACTGCTACTCATCTTGCATACGGTCACCGCTACTGTAATCTTGTCTGATGTGGTCGCGATTACAACCAGTGCTTAATTTGAGCCGGGACTTTCCGGTGCTAAGCACCGGCACCTAATTAAGGCCATATTATGCAAATCTCCTTTATTGCCACAGCTCAGCAGCAACAATTGAAGAATACAGAACTTCAATGAACATTCCAAATGACTATATAGTCCCTTCGCGACCAGCCATCTTCCTTCTTTGTTGCTGCTGCTCAGAAAGATAAGTACTCTTCAACTCGTACTTCAGATTTTCTCTCTATATATGTTATTTTAACTGTTTAGATGATCTATTACTTTATACTGATCTTCGGATTGTTCTTTCTCTAACTTTCTACCCTCTGAGGTTCAATTTACAATAAGGCTTTACAAATGCGCTCCTAGATGTTAAAATATGCTCCTAGATGTTAAAATGTGCCTTTTTCTAAAGATTATCTTTTTCTTCAGATCTTTTCCCCCTCCGATCCCATTCTGGATCGGATTCACTCATTTTTTCACCTGTAATTACTTTTTATTCACATCCTCCAGCTCGCGCTTACTGTTTTTCCACCAGCTCGCGCTCGCCGTTTTCGTTTAATTTATAGCCTCGCGACGATCGCGCTTCTAATCCTCACGCAAACTTATTTAACAACCCTGGTTCCCGCAGACCCACTCATGCCTTTGTGAAGGTTTTTCTCTCCGCATTTAAGCAATCTTCCGATCGGGCTGCCTCAGACGCGAAAGAGAGACGTGTGGAGGCAGCCAGGTTAGAGGAAAGATCATTAGCAAATAACCACGCAAGCATGGCATCCATTTTAGATGGTTGGGATCCCCTTCATACACACAATGATTCGGCCATCTTACTGCCTTGGGAACAATTCAAACTTAAGTACAATCCAACTGTCTTTTTATCACTGGATCGCCAGAGCACTCGCCAGAGCAGTCGAGATTCGAGCTTTAATAATTACTTGTTGCCCTCTTCATCCTTGGTAGGATTTAAAAATATTATAAAAAAAAAAAAAAAAGGGGGAAGAAAGATTACTCTCATCCACTCATTAGTAATCCAATTTTAATATATAATCATAATGTCTTCCCCCCCAACCATCCATTGATGATAGACTGGAAGACCTCATTAAAAAGGCGGTGGAGAAGGTAATTGGCTCAATTGATGATAAAATTAACGAAAAACTAGAATCCTTCTCCCTCATTACACCCCGCCCTTCCACTTCTACACAAAATGTAGGAGCAAATAAGGCTGCAAAAAAGAGGTCGCATGGGGATAAAGACAGACATGCTTTTAAAAAAGCCAAGACCACCGCTCCCCTTTCACGCTTACAAGGCGGTGACAAGACTGGTGCCTCGGGCACCCACTGTGGGCATGATATAGGCCCTGAGCTCCCAATTATTATTGATAATGAGGACAAATCCGATACTGAAATCGATCTGTCTTGCTCTTCTGGCTTCAACACTGATGCGGAAGAGACACCAAGGGGGACGGGAAGCTCCGGAGAGGTTTCAAAGACCTCACATCCCAACATGGGACTCTTGGACCCTTTTGGGGACCTAATGTTTGACCCCTTGTTGATAAAACATCCGCTATCCCCGGAATGGACCCCATCCCAACACATTGCGGAATACCTTACCTTCTGGCTCAGGAAGGAGACCCCCAAGAGGTGAGATCTAGGTTACGCTCCGAATGCCCGAGACCCTCCCTACCAAATAAGATAGCCGCAACACCGGAACTAGATCCCAAAGTTGTGGCATTTATAACTAAAAATGCGAGGGATCCGAGGAAAGGGATAGATAAAGGATTAAAATCATGCCAAGATCGCCTTCTTGACACCATTGGCCCCCTTACCAACATTTTTGAAATGGCTGAATCTGCTTATCTAGAAGATTCCCTAGTTGATCCAAAGGAACTAAGGGAATGGGTTCAACGGGCTATATGCCTCTTAGGAAACGCAAATACTGCTATTTCCACTGAAAGAAGGAAGGGAATCCTGTTTAAAATAGATCCCAAACTAATTGAATTGGCAAAGAATGACCCAGGTTCTAGCTCCCAAGGCTTCCTCTTTGGTGAAGAGTTCATCAAAGACATGGCCAAATACGTCTGCGCATTCAATTCCATTCAGAAATCACAGAAGGATATCAAAAGAGTATTCCAGGATCGTGTTTTCACTCGGGCCGGGAGAATACGGGGTCGTTTTCCCAGCCGTGGAAACTCTATCACAAGACCCTTCATGTCCCGTGGAGGGAGATATAACTCCAATTTCGGAAATCAACAATTCTACCCTCAAAGACAGAGAAGTCGAGGACGCCCCTTCAGAGGAGAACGCAGACAACACTCCTTCTCATCAGGTAGGAATCTTAAAAGACCTTTCAGATACCCCTCCAAAGGTGGGTGGGAGACTGCGTCAATTCGCAGACAACTGGAACTTAGTAACCCAAGACCCCTGGGTCTTAAACACAGTGAGAGGCTACAAATAGATTTCACTCATACACCTTTCCAATCAAATCACCCTCGGGAGATTATCTTCTCACACTCGGACAGACTTCTGGTTTCCCAGGAAGTAGGAGATCTCTTAAACAAAGGTGCGATTGTAGAATCAAATTTCATAGGGTTTGTCAGCAATATATTCCTAGTAGAAAAGAAAAACAAAGAGCAGAGGCCTGTCATAAATTTGAAAGAATTAAACCAATGGGTAGTATATCAACATTTCGCTTGGCTCAGACAGAGGGAAGTCAGACCGATTATATATCTCGACGACATCCTCATTATGGCACAATCAAAACAGACAGTATCCCTTCACACAGATCTTACAATTCGCCTCCTACAACATCTTGGCTTCATCATAAACATGAAGAAATCTTGTGTAACCCCAAGTCAACAGACATAATTTCTGGGTTTCTTAGTAGATACAATAAAGGCAGAACTGAAACTTCCTTCGGACAAAGTAAGGAAAGTGAGGAGAGAACTCAGGAATTTACTCCAACTAGATCGGTTCCCTTTAAGGTACTTAGCAAAGATCCTAGGCCTTCTTTCTTCAACAATTCAGGCAATCTTTCCTGGCCCATTACACTATCGAGCCCTCCAGAGACTCAAAGCCAGATCACTGAGATAGACTCTCTCCTACTCCCACTTGATTTCCCTCGACCACGACTCGAAGAGCGAAATTCTCTGGTGGTTGAAGAATGTAGAGGCATGGAATGGCAGAGCCATTTTTGGGGAGGAACCAGACCTTATAATAGAATCGGACGCGAGTTTGGAAGGATGGGGAGCCAGATGTGGGAACTCATCTACAGGGGGTCGTTGGACTCTTCAAGAGAAGAAATTGCATATCAACCGCTTAGAATTATTAGCAGGTTCATTCGCGATTCGTTGTTTCACCCAGAATTCTGCGAAATGCTGTGTAACGTTACGGATGGACAATGTCTCTGCAGTACGGTATGTCAGCAAACTAGGGGGTCCTCACTCGAAGGGTCTGTCGGACCTAGCAAAAGGTTTCTGGGACTTTTGCTTGAACAAAGGAATATCAGTCTGTTAGACCTGCCAGCCCTTTGGGTGGTCCCTCCTCATCGTTATTTATTTTGTCCCACTTTTGCCTCAAACCCTGTTATAATTTTTCCCTGTTTGGGAACCACCAGACTTTTTAGTGTTGATGCAGGGTCAGGGAGCCATTTTCCCTACCCCTGGAACTTCTGTCTGAGGGCCTGAGACACAAAATGGTGGCCATCCATGGTCACCTGTGACATCATCAGAACCTCCTGGAACATTCTAGAATCCTGTGACAGTGGGAGGCAGTTTAGAATGTTGGGAGGCCATCTCAGGTTGGCAGTTGGCATCTGACTGGAGAAGAGAGAGGACAGAGATAGAAGGAGGTCGGAGTAAGGCAGCAGAGGTGGAAACCAGTGCTTGGAGTGGGGTCCAGAAACCCACAATTGATGCTAGTCTCTACTGACCAAGCCCAGCCTAAAGCCCTGTGTGGGTTCAAGACCAGAAGAACCATCTTAAGGAACTGAACATTTGGAACAGGCCTTAAAGAAGAAGAACAGCAAGCTCCTGACCTGTTCAGCAGTGTCCTCCTGGAGTCCTGACGACGAGAAGCCTGGAGACCTGAGGCCTGAGGTAGAGAAGCGGCGCTGACAGAAAGCAGACGTCGTACCCGGAGCCGCCAGAGGTCGAGTGAGGGCGCCGACGGAGGTCGTGGAGAGGCACCGGAGGTCGAGTAAGGAGTCACCCGAGGTCGAGTGCGGGCGCCGACGGAGGTCGTGTAGAGGCGCCGGAGGTCGAGTCGGGAGTCACCTGAGGACGAGGTGAGGCGTCGACGGGGGAGTGAAGTCCGCCCACCGGAGTCGCCGGAAACTGAGGTGAAGCGCGCCGGAGGTCGGGAGTGGAGATCGCACTCCGGAGACACCAGGAAGCAGGGAGTCCGAGTCCCTGTGACACCGGAAGGCGACATTGAGTCGAGATCGTCCAGCGACATCGAGTCGAGACCGCCCAGCGACATCGAGTCGAGGCCGCCCAACGACATCGATCCGGAGCCGCCACACGGCATCGACACGGTGCCGAGCGGAGCCGATTATCTTGAAAAGGACAGTAAGTGGTAGAGGGGGCGTCTGAGGTCCCGTGGAGCCCTAAAAGACCATTCTAGGGGCTAGAGGGGTATTAGAACCAGCCTGGGAGTGCCAGGGGTGAACTGAGACTGGTACAGTGACCTCCATAAAGGGTTGTGTGGTTTGGAGGGCCAGATCTTTAGGTTACTCTTGTTCTGCCTCAGCTTAGGCCCCAGCCTTGATCAATCTAGGTGGGACACCCCCATGCCATCCAAGTGTCCTTAAGTTGTGTATGGGCAAAGTAAGACCAAGTGACCTCATGAAAATGATTTGAACTGTAACTGTCATTGATTGTTTTACCTTATTTATTGAAGGTGCTTTATTTATTGTCATCCACTAATTTATTCCTGCACTGTATTTATTGTCTGACTGTATTTATTTGCCATCTGTATTTATTGCACATCTATTTATTCTTTGCGTAATGATGACCTGAACCTATTTATTGAAATTCCAAAGTAGTATTGTTTATTTGACCTGCTCTTTTGAGGGAAAATCTTATTGTATTGTATTTATGTTATGAAACCTGCAACTAAGAGAAAATAAGATAAAGACATATATATTTTCAACTTGACTTGCATTATTTTTACGGTGTAGTGTCGTTTTTGGAACGGATGAACGCATGGTTATTGTGAGGGTGTGACGTACGCTTAACACGGTGCCTGACCCCCAACCGCTCGAGCCAAGCTACCATTGTGCTGGGAGCCTGGTGACTGCTAACCCGGTTGCCCGGTTTCCAACATAAAATTGGTGTTCAGCGGTGGGATAGAGCTGTGCTTGCGTCTACTCGACAATAACTTTGGGTAGTCCATAGGCCTACACCGGGAGTTTTCTCCAAGCGGGCTTCCTGATTTTGAGTTTTGTTTTTTCCAAATTTACTTCTGGTGGTGGGAGGAGGTATTACAAAAGGTGCCCCCCTGCATAGCTTCTGTAAGCAACTGTCTTCTATCCTGAGTGGGCAAAATGGAGTTTGTGTTGGAGGATGTGGAAACTTACACTGTGGCCCAACTCAGGGAGTTTTGTCAGCGAGAGGGGGTGTTTTGTCCCCAAGGTGCAAAGAAGGGTGAATTCCAGACCAGCTTGAGGGCTTGGGGGGAGGCACGGCGAGAAAGTAAGGTTGAGAAGGAGGACAGGGATGGAGAGCCTGACAGCGAGGGGGCTGGTTTGTACCAACCCGAGGTGGGGGACCTAGTAGCGGGGCCCAGAACACTTTCAAGGAAGGGCAGCAGTGTCTCTAGCAACGGCTTATTAGAAGCAGAATTCACTGACCGGAGGGAGAAAAGACAGCTCACATGGGAATTGGCGAAGCTGGAGAAAGAAAAGGAGGAACGGAGGATGGCTCACGAGTTGAGGCTCAGGGAGATAGATCTCCAGATCCTACGGGTCGGGGCACACCCTGTTCCTAATGGTGGCAGCGAAGAAAGAGAAATCACCAGGGAATCCAAACCCTGTTTGCCAAAAGACATAGTAGCTAGCTATAGTGCGGGTGATGATATCGCCAGGTGGCTAGCAGCCTATGAGGTCTCTTTAAGAGTCCATGGGGTTCCAGAGAAATATTGGGGAGGGGGATTGTATAGATACATGCCTCCAGCTGGTAGGGATACATTATTGGCCCTGGTGCAGGATGAGCAGACCCACTACCCCGCCATGAAAGTGGCGCTCGTGAGGAAGTTTGGACTAACACCCGAGAAGTACCGACAGAAGTTCCGGGGTAGCCACAAACTGGGCACACAGAATTGGGTGGATTTCCTGGACTATGCAAAGAAGGCATTAGAGGGTTGGATACAGGGCAGTGAGGTGAGGGACTACGAGGGGTTGTTTGATTTGATGTTGAAGGAACACCTGCTCGAAAAATGTTTCCCTGAACTGCGTCAACACCTGGTGGATAGCAAGCTGACCAATCCCCGGAAGCTTGCTGAGGAGGCGGACATTTGGGCTAGTACCCGGGTGTCCACAAGGGGCACTGGAGGGGACTCTCAAAAGACCGGACAGGGCGCCCCCCAGAAGAAAGAGGGAGGGGAAAAGAAAACGGAGTTCTCTAAAGGCCCCCAAAATAGTTTCCAAGGGAAGGGAACAGGATTCACCCCTAGGGCTAACCCACCCAGAAACCCTAATCCTGGCCAGAGTCACCAGCCAAGGGTTGGCCATTGCTTCGAGTGCGGTGGTGTCGGACACTATAAGGGAGATGTGAAGTGCCCGAAAAGACCACCCCCTCCCATCGGAGGAAAGGCCCCCGGAGTAGCTAGTGTAGTGCTCGGGGAGGAGATGCCTTTAGATAAGGGAAGGGAGTGGGTGGGTGTCACCTTAGTGTCCCTGGGAGAACGGGAGATGGTTCCAGGTGCCCGCAAATACCACAAAGTATGGGCAGTGGGTCACCATCAACGGCCACAGAGGGGAGGCTCTGAGAGACACAGGAGCCAGTATGACTATGGTACGTAGCCAACTGGTGTCTCCAGAGCAGGTGATTCCCCATGTACTCCACCCCGCCGCGATGGCTGACGGCAGAATGGGCCACTATCCGGTGGCCGAGGTTCCATTTGAATGGGAAGGGGTTGCAGGGTTGCTTCGAGTTGCCGTAAGCCCTGCCGTGCCAGTCGATTGTCTGCTGGGGAATGACATGGAGCATAATGCTTGGAAGGAGGTGGAATACCGGACTCATGCTGAGATGCTGGGTACACCTGACTGGGCCTGTGTCAGCACAAGGTCTGCGACTACCCGGAGGGGGAGTTCGTTTAGGCGGGAGCCTGGAACAAAGGCACCGCCGGCTGCCGACCAAGGGAAGAACCGAGGGCAGGAGGAGCCTGCCTCGGCATCCGCGCCCCGTGTGACGGATAGGCCACCGGAGGTGGTGGACCAGGAGTCCGCGGAGGGGGATGTTACCGAACTGGAGAACCTACCCATCCCGGCCGAGTGGCACGTGGAGGGAGGGCCGACCAGGGAGGAATTCTGCAAGGGCCAGAGGGAGTGTCCTACCCTTGAGGGACTGAGGCGACAGGCCGAAGCCCAGGCAGCAGGGAACGTTGAGGGGAACTACAATATTTACTGGGAGGATGGCCTCCTCTACAGTGAACCCAAGGCACCCATGCACGGATCGTCACGGGCCTTGGTTATCCCTCAACGTTACCGAGCCTTCCTTCTGGAATTGGCTCATGAGATCCCCTTGGCAGGACACCTGGGGCAAGACAAGACCTTTGCCCGGCTTGTCCCACACTTTTATTGGCCTCAAATGAAAGTGTCGTCCGACACCTACTGCCGGACGTGTGTGTCTTGTCAAGCCAGTGGGAAAACAGGGGTGAAGCTGAAAGCTCCCCTGGAACCACTTCCTGTCGTTAGCACCCCCTTTGAAAGGGTGGGCATCGACATTGTGGGTCCGCTAGATCCGCCTACTACAGCTGGTCACAGGTTTATCCTGGTTCTGGTGGATCATGCCACACGGTACCCAGAGGCTATACCTCTGAGGACCATTACTGCACCTGTTGTGGCTAGGGCCCTGATGGGAATCTTTACCCGAGTGGGTTTTCCCAATGAAGTTGTGTCTGACAGGGGGACCAACTTCATGTCAGCATACATGCGGGCCATGTGGAAGGAGTGTGGAGTGACCTACCAGTTCACCACTCCTTACCACCCCCAGACCAATGGTCTGGTGGAGAGGTTCAATAAAACCTCGAAAGGCATGATCAGAAGTCTGCCTGAAAGCCTGCGGAGGAAATGGGACGTCCTCCTACCCTGTCTATTGTTTTCTTACAGGGAAGTGCCACAGAAGGGAGTGGGCTTCAGCCCCTTCGAGCTTTTGTATGGGCACCCTGTGCGTGCACCTCTCGGCCTGGTGAGAGACGGATGGGAAAGAACTCCCAGAAAGCTTCCCCAGGACGTGGTGAGCTACATGCTGGCCTTCCGGAGCCAAATGGCTAAGTTGTGGAAGCAAGCTTCTGACAACTTGGAAGCCAGCCAAGCAGTGATGAAGGCGTGGTATGACCACAATGCTCACCCGGTGGAGTTGGAGCCTGGCCAGAAGGTGTGGGTGATCGAACCAGGAGAGCTTAGCGCCCTCCAGGATCGCTGGTCAGGACCCTTTGAGGTGTTGGAGAAGAAGGGTAAGGCTACCTACTTGGTGGATCTGAAGACCCCTCGCCAGCCCCTACGGGTGCTGCATGCCAACCGCCTCAAACCCCACCATGAGAGGCCCGAAGTCATATTGCTGATGGTGACTGACGCAGCAGAGGACGTGGAAAGCGAGCCTCTCCCCGACTTATTTGCGTCTCAAGAGAAGGATGGGTTGGTGGAGGGAGTGATTTTCTCCCCGTCCCTAACTCCTGAACAGCAGGAGGACTGCCGCCAGGTCCTGGGGCAGTACTCTTCGTTGTTCTCCCTTATTCCGGGTAGGACTCACCTGTGCGTCCATGACGTGGACACAGGAGACAGCCCACCTGTGAAGTCAAAGATCTACCGGATGACAGACAAGGTGAAGGCCAGCATTCACAGTGAAGTCACTAAGATGCTGGAGCTAGGAGTGATTGAACCTTCCAGCAGCCCCTGGTCCAGTCCGGTGGTACGAGTACCAAAAGCTGCACCACCGGGGGCCCAACCGGAACTGAGGTTCTGTGTGGACTACCGGGGACTGAACTCAGTAACTAAGACTGATGCTCATCCGATACCGAGGGCGGATGAACTGATTGACCGGCTGGGAGCTGCCCAATATCTGAGTACCTTTGACCTTACTTCCGGGTACTGGCAGATCTCTCTGACTGATGGAGCTAAGGAAAGGTCAGCCTTCTCCACGCCCAAGGGCCACTACCAGTTCTGCGTGATGCCCTTTGGGCTCAAGAACGCACCTGCCACGTTTCAGCGTCTGGTGAACCAGATCCTCACTGGAATGGAGAGTTTCTCTGCTGCTTATCTGGACGACATTGCCGTCTTCAGTAAAAGCTGGGAGGATCACTTGCGTCACCTGCAAGCTGTTCTCCAGGCCCTGAAACACGCTGGTTTAACGATCAAGGCCAGTAAATGCCAGATCGGGCAGGGGTCGGTAGTGTACCTTGGACACTTGGTGGGTAAGGGAGCGGTGCAACCCCTCCAGGTGAAAATCGAGGCAATCATGGCCTGGGAACCCCCCAAGACTCAGACTGAGGTCCGAGCTTTTCTGGGCCTCACCGGATATTACCGCTGCTTCGTGAAGGGGTATGGGACCATTGTGGCCCCCCTCATGGAGCTTACGTCCAAGAAACAACCTCGACGGGTAGTCTGGACGGAGGCTTGCCAGCAGGCCTTTGTGAAACTGAAGCAAGCCATGTGCAAGGCCCCGGTCTTAAGGGCCCCAGATGTTTCCAAGGAGTTCATTGTCCAGACGGATGCATCGGAACATGGCATTGGGGCAGTGTTATCGCAACTCAATGAAGAGGGTCTGGATCAACCCGTGGTCTTCCTATCCCGGAGACTACTTCCCAGGGAACAGAAGTGGAGTGCAATAGAGCGTGAAGCCTTTGCCGTGGTATGGGCTCTGAAGAAGTTGCGGCCATACCTGTTTGGCTCGCACTTCCTAGTTCAGACCGACCACAGACCCCTTCGGTGGCTGATGCAGATGAAGGGGGAGAATCCCAAGTTGCTAAGGTGGTCTATCTCCCTACAGGGAATGGACTTTCAGGTGGAACATCGGCCTGGAGTGGACCACGCCAATGCAGACGGTCTCTCAAGGTATTTCCGCCTTAGTGATGAGAACTCCCAAGGGGTTGGGTAGCTCTCCCCACTTTCAGCTGGGGGGGGGGACGCGTGTTAGACCTGCCAGCCCTTTGGGTGGTCCCTCCTCATCATTATTTATTTTGTCCCACTTTTGCCTCAAACCCCGTTATAATTTTTCCTTTTTGGGAACCACCAGACTTTAGTGTTGATGCAGGGTCAGGGAGCCATTTTCCCTACCCCTGGAACTTCTGTCTGAGGGCCTGAGACACAAAATGGTGGCCATCCATTGTCACCTGTGACATCATCAGAACCTCCTGGAACATTCTAGAATCCTGTGACAGTGGGAGGCAGTTTAGAATGTTGGGAGGCCATCTCAGGTTGGCAGTTGGCATCTGACTGGAGAAGAGAGAGGACAGAGATAGAAGGAGGTCGGAGTAAGGCAGCAGAGGTGGAAACCAGTGCTTGGAGTGGGGTCCAGAAACCCACAATTGATGCTAGTCTCTACTGACCAAGCCCAGCCTAAAGCCCTGTGTGGGTTCAAGACCAGAAGAACCATCTTAAGGAACTGAACATTTGGAACAGGCCTTAAAGAAGAAGAACAGCAAGCTCCTGACCTGTTCAGCAGTGTCCTCCTGGAGTCCTGACGACGAGAAGCCTGGAGACCTGAGGCCTGAGGTAGAGAAGCGGCGCTGACAGAAAGCAGACGTCGTACCCGGAGCCGCCAGAGGTCGAGTGAGGGCACCGACGGAGGTCATGGAGAGGCACCGGAGGTCGAGTAAGGAGTCACCCGAGGTCGAGTGCGGGCGCCGACGGAGGTCGCGGAGAGGCGCCGGAGGTCGAGTCGGGAGTCATCTGAGGTCGAGGTGAGACGTCGACGGGGGAGTGAAGTCCGCCCACCGGAGTCGCCGGAAACTGAGGTGAAGCGCGCCGGAGGTCGGGAGTGGAGATCGCACTCCGGAGACACCAGGAAGCGGGGAGTCCGAGTCCCTGCGACACCGGAAGGCGACATCGAGTCGAGATCGTCCAGCGACATCGAGTCGAGACCGCCCAGCGACATCGAGTCGAGGCCGCCCAGCGACATCGATCCGGAGCCGCCACACGGCGTCAACACGGTGCCGAGCGGAGCCGATCATCTTGAAAAGGACAGTAAGTGGTAGAGGGGGCGTCTGAGGTCCCGTGGAGCCCTAAAAGACCATTCTAGGGGCTAGAGGGGTGTTAGAACCAGCCTGGGAGTGCCAGGGGTGAACTGAGACTGGTACAGTGACCTCCATAAAGGGTTGTGTGGTTTGGAGGGCCAGATCTTTAGGTTACTCTTGTTCTGCCTCAACGTAGGCCCCAGCCTTGACCAATCTAGGTGGGACACCCCCATGCCATCCAAGTGTCCTTAAGCTGTGTATGGGCAAAGTAAGACCAAGTGACCTCATGAAAATGATTTGAACTGTAACTGTCATTGATTGTTTTACCTTATTTATTGAAGGTGCTTTATTTATTGTCATCCACTAATTTATTCCTGCACTGTATTTATTGTCTGACTGTATTTATTTGCCATCTGTATTTATTGCACATCTATTTATTCTTTGCGTAATGATGACCTGAACCTATTTATTGAAAATCCAAAGTAGTATTGTTTATTTGACCTGCTCTTTTGAGGGAAAATCTTATTGTATTGTATTTATGTTATGAAACCTGCAACTAAGAGAAAATAAGATAAAGACATATATATTTTCAACTTGACTTGCATTATTTTTACGGTGTAGTGTCGTTTTTGGAACGGATGAACGCATGGTTATTGTGAGGGTGTGACGTACGCTTAACACGGTGCCTGACCCCCAACCGCTCGAGCCAAGCTACCATTGTGCTGGGAGCCTGGTGACTGCTAACCCGGTTGCCCGGTTTCCAACACAGTCGTAGCGGAACATATTCCTGGTCTGAACAATGGTGTAGCAGACTGGTTCTCAAGGAATTTCAAGGACTCCAGCAACTGGAGACTAGACAGACAGATTTTCTTAGCCATCCAGGCCAGATGGGGTCCCTTCCATACAGACCGATTTGTAGATCGTCTGAATACCCAGTTGAAGAACTTCTTCAGTTGGAGACCGGACCCTCAAGCTCAGAAAGTAGACGCATTCCTCCAAGATTGGAGAGGTCTGGCCCCTTATGCTTGCCCACCCTTTGCCCTGCTTCCCAGTCTTCTGCTTCATGCTCGTCGTTACAAAGAGAGCATGATAGTGATAACTCCTCTATAGAGATCCCAAGCGTGGTTTCCAATAATTCTGGAAATGTCCATCGACTTCCCCATTCTGATTCCTTCTTTCAGAGAGGTACTCATAGGGCCAGAGGGAGACATTCATCCCCTGGTAGAGCAGGGTCTTCTGGTTCTGACGGCTTGGAAGATTTCAGGAGACAGTGGCGAATCCCAGGTCTTTCGTCAAATGCTTTCACGCTCATCTCCGAATCATGGGCACCCGGTACAAGGAAAGCTTATCGATTGGCATGGAACAAATGGGTTCGCTGGTGCCATCAACGAAGTTATGATCTCGTTTCAACTGATCTAGTTCATGCGGTCAATTACCTTTCTGATTTATTTACCTCTGGTCTATCTTATAGAACCGTTAATGTTTATAGATCTGCTATTTCTGCTGGTCACTCTTTAATTAACGGAATTTCCGTAGGGAAAAGTTTATTAACTAAAAAAATAATGAGAAGTATGAGAATTCTCAACCCCCCTGCCGCTAAATACACCGCCATGTGGGATGTCACTCTTATTCTTAGAACCCTATCCTCTTGGGGAGCTAACTCTTCTCTTTCTCTTAAACACATTTCTTATAAACTTACGGTTTTACTTTGTCTAGTATCTTTTAGAAGAACCTCAGACGTTAAAGCTTTAGAAATCTCTAGCAGGGCTTTTCAACCTGAGGGAGCTTGTTTTTTCCTCAAGAAGAGAACCAAGACGATGTCTTCCTCCATCTTTTATCCCTTTTTTCCTCAAAACGAAAGACTCTGTGTTGTTAAGTGTCTGAAAGAATATGAAAAAAGAACTGAATATCTGAGAATGAATGAACAACAACTCCTCATTTCTTATAGGTGCCCTCATAAAGCAGTCTCTTCTCCAACCCTGGCCAGATGGGTGAAAGATGTTATGCATGAAAGCGTAGTGGATGTATCTGTATTTGGAGCACATTCCCTTAGAGGTGCTTCGGCTTCAAAGGCCTTTTTCATGGGTGGTGGTCTGCAAGATATCCTTAGGGCAGCAGATTGGTCAAATGATTCTATGTTTAAGGCTTGTTACTTTAGACCAATCCCTAATGTGATTGATAATGTTCTTAATTCACTTTCAACTTGCATAATATGGCCTCCGTGTCGTGCCATAAAATTTAGACTTTTCACAGCCTGCTGGGCAGAAAATCTGGATTTTATTAAGGACACGGAGGCTAATATTATCCCACCACTAATGATGTTTTTTTCCCTCCCTATGTGGATACATTTTATTACGTGGTATTATTCTTTTCTTTCAGAATGAAAAAATTGCTTCCTTCGGACCACTCCTTTCAAGCTTTCCTTCAATCTTTTTTGGCTGTTTCTTCTCGTTGATGGATCTTTCATCGCAACTTTGACAAAGAAGGAAGATGGCTGGTCGCGAAGGGACTATATAGTCATTTGGAATGTTCATTGAAGTTCTGTATTCTTCAATTGTTGCTGCTGAGCTGTGGCAATAAAGGAGATTTGCATAATATTAGCCTCCATGTCCTTAATAAAATCCAGATTTTCAACCCAGCAGGCTGTGAAAAATCTAAATTGTCAACACCATACCTAGAATAGTCTACAACATGGTGGCGCTGCTCATCTAATTTAGAGGAGAGGAGAACAACGGTAGTTTAGGAATACAATATACATTAAAATTGCAAATACCTGCCTCCCCAGCCATTCCTTTAGCTTTGGGGACCTGGAACATTCTGAACTGCCGCATTTACATGCGAGAGAGATGGTCAGTAGTTGTTTTGGCAGCGATGACAAGGGTGATGGGTGGTGCAAGCTGCAGTGGCCTCCCGGTAAGAGCCCTGGCACTTAATATTTTACAAATTAAGCACGGATTACAACACTAAAAACATTGGCAGCTCTGGATGACTTTCACTGAACATAAGTAGTGCTTATTACTGAAAAAGTTGGAGGCCATTGCTCTACACAATTTATGAAGTGATGTCCGGTCACAGAGTGTTTCATTAACACTGAATTGTTTCTAAATGCATTTAATTCTGTATTTAACCAGTTTTTGGTTTGTCTTGCCCCACATAAAAAGGCTTTCCTGCACTACACGTTTTGCTTGAAAACCCCACGTTATTATCGTAAATGTACGCACGAGTTGCATAAATGTCCAGTGTTGCAGAGTTTCACAATGATTTACTCGAGTGTATGAATGCCAACCTAAAAAAGTAATGGGGGTTCGACTTACTCTTGCTTATTACTGTGGGGTGTGCGAATGGATGAACGTTTGCAACAGTACACATTGCTGGAGCACGCCTTTGCCCTTTACTTTTTTTGTCACTTTTTACTTCCACAAGGAAAACAACTTTCCAAATAAAAAAAACACATCCCCTACACCTCTGAGTATGGAAAGGTTTCTTTCTCCTCCCTACCCTCGACAATTTAGAGTTTGTGGGTGTTGGCCTCATTTTTCATGACCACTTTGTTTAGTGCCATATTTCCACCTCTAACCCTAAATGGAGAAGGTCTAAAACCAACCGTAGCAGTAGACATTTTTGCATTGGAAAGTCCACCTGGTGCTTGGAAATCCAATTAAGTAGGATTCAGTTATTCACAACCTGGAATTTCAAAGAGAAAATGTATTTATTTCACAAGTTCCAGTGCCTGTGCGAAAAGTTTGCGTTTTCAATCCTAAAGGGGTGGAAGATAGGGAGAGGGCAGTGACAGGTTGCACAAACTAGCTAAGGTGCACCATCAGTAAATTTTTCCCCAAGTGATGGCGTAGGACATTTTTGATGACTGAAACGGGCAGCTGGACAATGAAGGCCAGCCATTAGCGTGATCTTTCCCAAGCCGTGAAACCCTGGCATCTGGGTCAGCCTGGAAACTCTGCAACGGGAGGCCCAGATTCTGAGAACTTGAAGTGAATAGAACGAAGTCTGCTTCTCCCACCACCCAACCCCCAACTCTGCTTCTACCCCGAATCTAGATCTGTGATCACTCTCCACGGTACCCACAGCTTGGATGCAAAACCCTTGCATGGACTATGCCTGCTATTCATATGTACCATGGATACCTTTCAGAGTTTGGTATTGCTCAGAAATGCAAATCTCAATTATGCTTCCTGGAGAGTCATTGTGCAGTGGGGTCTGGAGACGCTCTTGTCTCTCACTGCTCAGCACTTTCATATTTGGAGTCTGATGTGGAGGTAAAATGCTGACACTCAAGATCAGGGTCTCCCAAAACACAGACTGGCCGTTCTGGGTGCTGATCCAAAATGTGAATGGCACTTCCAAGGAGCTGGAACAATTCCCTCCCTCAACGTCCGCTATGCTGTCGGCTGATCCAAACCATGGATGACACTCCAAGCAAGCAACAGATGAAGGGGTTCACTGAACATGCTCCATTCCGCCTCCTAGCCAACAATTTCAGGAGAAAAAGGTCTCGCTTATCAAGTGCATAACTCCCAAATATCACAATTCTGTTTCCAAGTGAGGTCGTTTCTTTAACAAGAGCACATCAAACATGTTACTTCCTTTTTTTCTAAAGATTAAATAAATACGTAGTCTATGCCAGTTTTCAGCGAACAAAATAAAAGGCTGTGGGGACTTATGTTTACCCGAATGTTTACAGAGAGTTTCGACCATTTATGTATTTTCAGCTCAATATGACCCAAGTTCTCATCCTGTGTAGTGTGAGCTTCATTACAATGAAGAGCAAACCAGCTCGACTTCCAGATACTTGGGCTCCTGCCAGAGCTTGGGTGTACGAGGTCTAGAGGGACCACCTCACTCCATGTTGTCTTGGACATGGTTTCCTGTCTTGGGATTCACCGCAAGAACTTAAGGCATTCTAGGTGTTGAAGTTTTTGATTCTACCACTGACCTAAGAAGACTGAGACACCTGACTGCAATGGATTGTGGGTTGAAAGCATAGCACTGGAGGCAGTGTCCATGATGACAATCAGTCCAAAATGGTCGCCTTGGCTTTCAGTAGAGGTGCCGTTACTGCAGTGAGTACTGAATTGTTTACCCACTGCGGTGAACCAGATGGTTAGAAGCAGCTACTTGTACTTGGTACAAACATCGCCTTGTATTTCCCAGGCATACTCAACTATGTGTTCTGATCTCATACCAGTCCCCACTCTGTACAAATACTCTCTAGTCCAGACTTTGTTAGTTTTCTTCCCAGATGCCAGTGACCAGTATCAGATGTTTATCTAATCATTTCTTGGCAGGAAGTCAGTTTCATATTTTGTTTCCTTGACCTAAAGGCGACATCTTTGTTGATTGTATTATTTTGGCAGGGAAACTATTTGTAAAATATTGATAGACCAAGATGTACTGAACGCAGCAAACCATGAAGAGCGATGAGTCACAGTTGATAGCAGATCATCAAGCCAAGTCCGAAATAATTGGTCCCCCTATTATTCAAATGGAGTTTCTTCGAAACCTGTGCTGGAACACGGAATGCTACACATCTGCAGAAAATGATCAGTGGTGGCAAAGAGCACATTACAACTATTGGTGCTTTGTTGAGAATGTCAATAAACCTTTGGTGACAGACAGACCTTTATTTCTTCGGTTTTTCAGCTGCAACATTCTGGTTACCCCACACAGGGAAAACCAATATCCAGAAATGTTCAAACACTACACTCAAGTGGAGTGTGGGACGGTGTGACTCGCGTGGATATCACTGTTTTCTAGCCCAAAATACCCTGCAATCCCCAAACATTGACTACAAATCACACCCTTTCCTCAAATTTCTATGAGGGAAAACTTTCAGAATCTGTAAAGATCCACAAAATGCCTACCAGCCCGCGTTCCCACACTTCTACCGATAAAAGCACCCCACTTGTGTGGTTGGGCCGAACACCTGCAACTGGAAAAGTGACATGAAGACATCACATTTCTGGCACGGAAAGCAGCCCTTTTTATGATCTGGCTTGATAACGCACAATAAGTTGGAAACAGCAGGAGAGGGGGTTTGGCCCCGCCCACTTGTTGGGAGCCAGGAGTCATTGTTTTGATTGGGCAGGAGTTGTGTGCTTTCACAAATAAGTACCTGCCCTCCACACAGCAGTTTTACTTTTTTTATCCAGCTGCCTGAACTTCAACTTTCAGGGGCACACATGACATTATAAATGCAAAGTCTCCAAGATAACTAGATAATTTTTGGTGTTTTGTCCGGCAGCAGCACAGTTGGATGGAAGACAGTCACTAACCTACATGGAGTTTGAAGTCTGGCTTGACAGTACAATTATCACCCGACCTTTTAACCTACACCAATATTATTCTACATTTCTTTGCTTTCACAAAATACATATCCGTTCCCATGCTATCTACTAGAAATGCTTCTTGTTACCATACAATATTCCTTTAAAGCCAGACCTATTGGCATTGCCAAAGCTTACAGGTGATGTGGGTAGCTGTGGAATTTGGGCCATCACCTAGAGGAAGCTTCCTCATTGTTCCTGCTGGATCTCTCCGATGCCTTCAACATCATGGACCATATTTAATTCTGATGCCCTGTTCAGCTCACTTTACTCAAAGCTTTGTGAATGCCAGTCAAGCCAGAATAATGGCTCGTCAGTGATTTATATGGGCTTTCAATTCCATGAGGAGGGTCATATCGAAAAGTGCTATTGTGAGACATCAGAGAATTATTAAGAAAGGATTGGAGTAATTTCAGAGCAGTCTAAAATTGAAAAAAAGCATATCGCTGCCCAAAACAGCATGAAAGCAAATTAACCCTTTGGGCGCCGCCGGAATTCCCCCACGGTGCGGGAGAATTCCACGCGTGCGCGGTACGGACGGCCCCAGGCCATCTGACGCACACGCCCACCGTGACGTCAGACGGCCAGGGGCAGTCCGACACATTCAGGGGGTTAAAGCATCACATGCAGTTTCACAATGCCATCTCTTATTAGAAGTGGAGAGTGTGTGCCTCCTACCACAGGGCATTCCTAGCACTGCTGGAGTGAAAAAACTCTACTGTGTAATGTAGATTGAGAGAAATTCACAACAGTTTTAAAGTTTGGCTTGCACTAGTCAATTCTTGTTAATATCCCATGGCAATTTACTCATGAGGATGCCAGAAACAGAAGCTTGGTCATAGCACTGGGCATATATCAACGATACGAAATCTAGAGGCGATACCATCAACGTCATTGATTCCACGCAGCCGACCAGGTCGGATCAATTGGACATTATTTTTATTGTCTTTAACCTTGCTAATACAGCTTAAGCATGTAAGGATGTGCTGTTTTGGACAACTTTGACCCCTCTCAGGACCTATGTACACTGCTGAACAGCTTTGCAAAGCAAAGTTCACATGTCATAAATATCAAAAGTATAAAGACACCTTTTAAAGGAGATATTACCTTCTGTACAATTTTCCTTGTGTCTTTTCTTCTTCATCTTCTCGATCTGGCTCTTCCATAACACCAAACAGTTCTGGAGGAACGAAGAGGTCTTTGTTGACATTGTTCACCCAACTTTTTCTCGTTTTGTCAGTTCTGCTTTGGCTGAGTTCCGCTAACACAGAGAAAAAAAAAGAAAACGTTAAACAGTCACTTCGCCTTTGCATACCTACCAGTCTAACCTAAATCTAAACAGATGTAAATCAGGAATGTTTATAAATAAGGGTAATATAATTGGCTACTGAGCACTGAAGATGGTTTCATAAACAAGAAGAACAGGCTTCAACCAAACCACTAGGATGTCATGGAACCACTAGTTGTAAGGCAAAATGATTACACGTGGTCTTAATGTAAAGTGGCTTGTGATCGCAGAAATGTGCGGTACCAGAATGAATAAACATTTTCATCGGATATTTAAACACCTATGGAAATTACTATGTGATAATACAATATGCGGACTCCACAACGCAGGAATCCAGAACAAGGCCCTCGACTGGATCTGCTCATTCCTCTCTGGCAGAATGTAGCGGGTCAGACTCCCTCCTTTCCTCTCGGAACCCTCGGCGACCACCTGCAGAGTCCCACATTGATCCTCCATCCACCCCATCCTGTTCAACGTCTACATGGCCCCGCTCGCATCCATTGCCAGATCATATGGACTCAACATCGTATCGTACACCGATGACACCCAACTCATCCACTCCCCATCAAACAAACCCAAACACAACTTTCAAGAAGGAATGAAAGCAGTTGCCAGGTGGATGAAGAACAGCTGCCTACAACTCAACACGGGCAAAGCAGAAGTTCTCATCATGGGCCTACACCCCGATGCCTGGAACGACACCTGGTGGCCCCCCGCCCTTGGGAGCCCCTCCTCCCCCACAGACCACGCACGCAACCTTCGAAATCATCCTGGACTCCGAACTAATAATGGACCGCCAGATCAACGCCATCACCTCTTCCTGCTACCACTCCCTCCGCCTCCTCTGAAAGACCTTCAACTGGAGTCTCTTTAGAACACATAAAAAACGTCACCCACGCCCTATTCAGCTGCAAACTGGACTACGGCAAAGCTCTCTATGTCGGGACAAACAAGAACCTCACCCGCAAACTCCAGAATGTCCAGAGCACCGCCGCCAGACTAGTCCTCAACCTACCGCACCACTGCCACATCAGCCAACACCTACGGACACTACACTGGCACCCAGTTGAGAAGAGAATCACCTTCAAGCTCCTCAACCACGCACACAAAGCCCTCCACAACACTGGACCAGCCTACATGAACCATCGCCTCTCGTTCCACGTACCCCAAAGATCCCACTGCTCTGCCCAGCTCTCCCATGCGACGGTTCCTCGCATCAAGAAGATCAGAACAGGAACACGCTCCTTCTCCTACCTCACGGCCAAGGAATGGAACACCCTTCCTCCCCAACTCCGACAGACACTTTTACTCGCCAAGTTCCTGAAGAGCCTAAAGACCTGGCTGTTCGACAAAGCACCGTAACTTCTTGGAGCTGCACTCCGCTCCCCCCAGCGCCTGGAGACCCTATCAGGTGAGCAGTTGCACTTTACAAATGTGATGATTGATTTATATGTATTGAAAGGGATTCTGGTGAATAATGTCCCAACAGGTCTCAAAACCCAAGTAGACATCCCCAAACAATGCAACAACCTAGAAGGCTTAATGTTAGTGATACAGAACTGGGTAAAGAGAATTGTTCTTTTCTTTTCATTGGATTGCCCCTTTAATGTTTGCCTGGTTTACTTTCTTCCAAAATATAAGTATTCCAGAACAGCCCTCAAAAAGGATCATCTGCCAAAAATAGACTGCAACAACTTGAACCCAGTGTTCAGAAGGACTCATCATATCATAGAACTTCATAGATTCGGGTGGGCCTGGAACATGTGCTTCGGCTTGTACAGTCCACTTAAAAGAATGTAAATGAATGCAACATTAGATGCATTAAGACTTTCTGCATGTACTACTGCATATATCTTCAGTGGTCAGAGCGTAAACTCTAAATATGTGGAGAATTGTGGCATCTAGTTGAGGTGCGAGGTTGGAATTACTGCATCATGGAATTTACTTAGGTTTTCACAATGCGCTGCACGAACACTTGTGGAGTAAATAGTATTGCACAGATGCACCACAATGGTACTCAGGGTCGCTGCATGCATGCCTCTAGACAGTTTTTGTAGGTGATCATCCTCACATTATGGTAATATGTCCTCCGCGTGTGTCGCTGATCTTTTGCTTCCAGATGCATCCCTAGTATAACCTTTAATGTTAAAAGGTGTATATCTCTCTCTGTATCTCTCTGTATCTCTCTCTCTCTGTATCTCTCTCTCTCTGTATCTCTCTCTCTCTGTATCTCTCTCTCTCTGTATCTCTCTCTGTATCTCTCTCTCTCTGTATCTCTCTCTGTATCTCTCTCTCTCTCTCTCTCTCTCTCTCTCTCTCGCTTCACTGTGTTTAAGGTAATGGCGCTTGTGGTTTTTTGATGAATGTGCCACAAATCTGGCAGTGATTTATACCATAGACATTCGGTTATTTCTTCAAAATTTGGTATAGATTAATCAAAGGTATTAAAGGTTAATGAGGCGGGTGGAGGAATAACTCAGGGTGCATCTGTAAGACCCATGTTAACTTTCACTCTCTGCTACAGCAAAACTCATGCTTGATCTACAAACTCGGCTCAGCGGTATAGGTGTCTTCAGAATTTGTGGTTCAGTGTAAATCTATGATGTTGTTTCAGTTCTTAACAAGATTAAAAAAAGTTAGAATTGAAAGAGAGAAAAGGGATAGGACAGGCAAATAGAGAGGTATACATTCTTGGCTTAACATTAGCGTCCGATATATCAACTGCATTTCGTTTATCTCAACTTGAGGTTATTGAATTCATCTTAGAGTCTCCCCAGGTTCAAACTTGTACAGTGCCTTGTGCCGTGGGTCGTTACAGTAGAGGTTAGGGTCAGTCAGCTATGGAGGCTTGTAGGGGTCTAGGGACCTGTTCAGAGCTTCCCACAGCCCCCTAGATGACGCTTTCCAGGGGAAGTACTGCAGTGCCAAACGGTCCGCTCCTCTGAGGTGAGTGACCCAGTTTATCCATCCTTGGTATCTAGTTTTGCTAGTGTCTTTCCAATTGGTTAGCACCAGTTTAACCGCAGTTGTCAGTAGTAGGTCCATTAGTTCCTTCTCTCTCTCAGAGGAGAGGTCAGTTTGCATAAACGCCTTAGCGATTTGCCTGTCCTACCCTCTTTCTCTCTTTCATTTCTAACTTTTCTGTCCTTTCCTCCTTACATCTCCTTCTATATCAAATTCTAACCAGCAAGAGGGGAACCACATATACAGCATTGTACTAACAATTTATGCCAGTTGTGGTGAACCCTGCAACAGTATTGATGATTGTATACAGTATATAAAAATAATTTTAAAAAATGCTATATCATGCTAATAAATATATCCCCCGCTAACCATCTTGTCCAGACTAGCCTCGGACATGATTTTCAACTTGACATCAAATAAGCTCTGGAAGCATGGATTTGCATTTATGTTGAAGCTGATACAATTACGTGATTAAGTCAGGTTTATTTATGGGTTCTGCACATGGTTCACAGACCCCACTTACTTGGCTTCGCCACTCTGGGAGAAGACAGTCTACAAATTCCTGGAGTGTATTGGGGTGGGGGGGGATTGAAACAATATGGAGGGGTGACAACGACTTAGACTCTGCCAAAAACACTGTAGACTGCCACATTCTGGGCCATGAACGTGAAATAAACAATGATCACCTCATGAACATATTAAATACATTAATGTACTATGGTGCCATGTTGCTGCCCGTTTTCGATCATACTGCATTTTTAAGTGAGAATAGCTGTGATATAGATTAAGGTGTGATCATTTCAGTTGAAACTCCTTATGACACGTTATTTTAGGAATCCCACACATTCTCAATGGCCTGTAGACCCTCTGAGGTGGACTATTACAGAATACATCTTTTACATTACCTATAAATCAAAATGATGGTTCTGTTGATTCAAAAATGTGTTGAACCCAGAACCAATGTGGTATAAAAACAAAAGAAGGAAATTGTCTATTACACTACGCACTACTATTGGTGAGATTTCAAATTAACTTCGTATTTCGTTCAACTTTTTCAATTTTTTTTGTTCGTTCTACAAATCAATTCACTTCTTTACACAAGTTTATATATTCTTTTTATTGCGACATACTTTTTTCAAAAGTCACTTATTTGACCATTCTTGTTTTTTTATTTGTATTTGCACGTTGCGTCTTCCGTAATCTCCAATGCATGTCAGGCTATTATCATAGGCACTTCGTGAAGGGGTTGCGTTTCGACCAGATAAGTTAAGCATCTCAAACCATCAATACATATCACCCATTTGTAACCATATATCCAACAGGCTAAGAGACTGGGCAAAAAAGGGTGGGTAAAACTCCGAGCGAGTTTCACTTGATGGAGTTGTTGAATTTGAAACACCTTACTTGAAAGGAAAAAAAACGGTGGAAGGTGTTCTGTTTAGATTTAGATACCAGAGTATAGGTTTCCCTGAATCATGTCCGTATATAGGCACAATTCGCATTGCCCTTATTTAGGCATAGAATCACAGTCCTTATTTAGGCATTAGCCATGCAATCCAAATACAGGCATGGTCACCTACATCCGTCCATCCCACGTCACAACGAGTTCTTAGAAACCAGACCCGTAAGCCTTCTGGACTTTCCCTAGCTAGGATTATTGATTTCTCCAAGAACTCATCTATTATGCATGAACTACTATTCCTTAGGGGTTCATCCATGACGTCTTCCTCTGCCCGACTTTACGTCAATGCTAGCATTCCTAAGCACCTTCCAGGTATAAATATAACTTCCCTTACCATGGCAAACCACGGCACGACTCAGCACGACTTGACTGCACGGTTCGCCACGGCAAGTTCGGAAGAGATCATATCCCAGCCTGACGCACTGACCAGACACTGTCATCCCTGCTCGCAGAGAATCCAGCTTCCAGTGTGCTGTCTCCCTTCGCGGGGTGTTAGAGTTTGAGACCCGGATAGAGATTCCCACCTCGCTCATTCTAAAGGTATGGAGCGTACTAGAACCAAGAGGGACTCTTGGCATACTAAATTTAGTATATACCATACTATAGAAAACAGCACCTACTTCTTACCTTGTACTACACTTAGGTTAGGTACACTGGGGTAGAACTATTTAGAAGCCTCAGCCGAGTATTCACATTTTAGCCTGTGTTATTTATGTATGTATATATGAATATATGTCATAGCTAAAAGGCACTGCTATTGCAGTATTATTTCTTCTTACTGCTTACGCTGTGAAGGCTGTTCAATAAACCCTTTTATTGAAACACCCGTCTATCTATTTCTGTGTAACTCTGGAGAAACTAAGCATGCACGATTGACTGAGTGAAACTGTTATCTATTGTTTCCACTATTCTGAGATGCGTTCCGATTCTAAGGGAAACAAAGTTGTCATGTTTATGCGGTTGTCAGAAACTAATCCCTTCCTGTTCATTCGAGAAGTTTCTAGCGACCTCTGAGTTAGCTGGCACACACAAGTAATTACGTTTAATGTACTCGATAGGAGCATACTGACCTTAGTCCTATGCAAAAACTATAGTGTATATTATTCCAATGCGCAGAGCCTATGAGGGAAACAGGAACTACACTACAAAGGGAAAAGAGAAGGTAACTCCTAATTAAAGTCGTCCAGCTGGTAAACACCAACCTAATCATTCCAAGTTCCCTTACCCAATACATTGCAGGACATGTACATCGGTGGCTTGTACCACCCTTTTATGATTTTAATGAAATCAGATAAATGTATTCTTGACTTGCACTCTGTGAAATGGCAGATCCAAAATGGTCAAACATTTTCAAATCTCTAGGCAATAATTTGGTTAACCCTTTCTGAAGATCTTTAATTCCAGGAAAAAAAACAAGTTATTTATAAAGCTGGAGGCTATAAAGGGGAAAAGGCCTACAATGTAGTTTACATAAATTACCGCAAAAAGCTATGAAATCACAAAATAGGTGACATGACTTCCCACATAGAAGGCCGCTTTGTTCTCAGGCGAATCACTCCTGACACCGCACTAAATTAGTGGTTTCCTTTTATTTTGTCATAGAAGTCATTCAAACTTTCAAAAAATGTTAGGAAGTCAACATTTCTAGGCATGCATATACAGATACATACAAAGAATAGATAGCTTCAGAAGTTAAAAAACTATTGTGGAAACTGATGCATCCAATTTAGCTGTTCACTTTCACAAACAGTGATCTCGGACACAAAGTTTGCCTATTAAAAAAAAAACATGTCATGAGCCACTAACCTATCGTGGGTGGCTTTTTCTTTTTTATAGAAGCTCGGATGAGATCAGCTCCATGTATCTTGTCCCGGTGTCTCTTTGACTTTGCATCATAGAACCACTGACCAGTCTTATTTTTCAATTCATTTGTGTCTTCAACTGTGTCTTCCAATATCCTGAACATAAATAAGAAAGTATTAATATAGAAAAAAGTGAACCAATGTCAAACAAAACTGACAGCAGACCAGTGGCAATTTTGATATACGGTTCAAAACAATTTCCATCATGAATACTTAACAGACATGACCCAGAAGCTGATTTTTCTGTAGATTACAGGATTCCTATGATTTGATATTTACAAAACAGCATGTCTCACCTACTTGGCTTCAATAAGAGTGCAATTGCAGCAGTAACATAATTTAGCAATAATGGAGTAGGCATTCAATCTTTACATCTGACTGCAGTTTTACTTTACAAAGCTACTCTAGCTTCACATCAGAAAATGTGACAGCAATTTAAAGGGAAAGGATCCAGAGGGGAGAAAAAAAATCAATTTATCACCACCGTTGTTGAATCAATGTTATCCGTTTCACGAACGTGAATCATTCCCTGCCACAGAAGCACCATGGGGGAAAGACCGTTAAACTGATTGGTGTAATGAAAGAGGACCACATGGACCCAATCAAGGTTCCTGGGAATTCCCTGCGATCACAGCAGTCCAGTTCTGCTCAAGAACAGCCCAGCCCAGTCCGAGAACTGGGCATTGACCAGAGCCGAAGGACCGAAGTAGGACAACAACTTAAAATTAGACCTGTGCCCTTCCAGGTGTGAAATGTATTAAGCCATTTTATTGTTACTGTCTTGGTTTCCACTATTTGGAAAGCAGAGAAAAGTCACCACAGAGGAAGATGGTGCTCAGTGAATTGTATTTTTATTCAATTATCCCTTTGTGGCCATTAAAGATTATTTGAGAATACACAAATGATATATCTGGTGATGGTGCAACCAGTGCGCCAGCCCCCACCCTGGCACAAATCCAACTAAAAGATCTTTTGCCATAAATCGGGTCAACAGCATTTTGTCATGTAGTGTGTATTTTGGATCTGTGGGAAAGGAGCTTCTTGTTCAATTACTAATCACTTAGGAGAAAATAACGAACATTTGGAGTTTGAAATGATCTACATATTCTGCTCTATTCTTCGTACCATAAGCCTTGGGTCTTTGCAGAGCCTGTGTCTGAACTTTAGATACATCCAGTTAAAAGTGTGTAGCTTGACCCTTTCCTTCTGGTTACATGTACATTGCCACTAAGCAGGAGAAGAGATTTTAGACTAGAACCTGAAAAAGCAGCTAGATTCTATGTGATTTTTGTTATGGTGGTGGTGAGGCCAAAGTGTTTCGGAGACCATTGAAGACTTCTAGTTTCTTGTCATCAGAACCCATAAGTATTTTGTGCCTCATTGAGCTTTAGTCCCCTGTTTTTCATCCTCTAGTCCTTGTCTGAGCTTCAAAATCATCCTCAGGGCTACTAAGAAAACAGATAAATCTTTGTGTCATTAGCATGAGTGATACTGAGAAAGGAAAATGGTACTGATCTAAAGAATGGGATAACTAGAAGGGATGGTTAAGTACAGTAAGCATGAACCTGTGTGATTGAAAGACCTAGTGCAGGGAAAGTGCTTCTGCTGCTTCAAGCTCTTTCCGTTCTCTGCTTACCGTGAGATTCAGGTGGAGCCATGTGTTGTTCCTTTATGCCAGGTAGAGCAATTGAAGGGAAATTAAACACATTGTTTTGAATGGCTAAATTACTATTCAGCAAAAGCGCATCCTCTCGAGATCATGTGATCCCTAGACCATCTAACAAGTCCCACTCTACCTTGCTCAGAGTCGTACCTTAAAGTCAACCTAATTCCGAGAGGTTGGTTTAGTTTTCATTTTGACTGAAAATTAAAAATGCTTTATTATTTTTTGTTTTTTTGGCTGTCATTCAACACTATTGTATTAGTGGTGTAAGCATTTACCATGACCTTTATATTCATTCCGCATGCCACCGTGTGTATGTTTGTGAGCGTGGTTCACTGACCTTATTTCATCATTTTAAGATTGATGTTAAACTTAGATGATTGGCTGACCTCCGGATAGGTTAAGAACAATTACTATCATGGCTGGGATATATAGGTTACTGGTGTGTATCTCCATTTAATTGGCTGAAGTTATATGAGCAATTAGGTGAAGGGCACAAATTATGGTTGACAATTTTTACAGCTATGATGCCAGAGGTGACGCAATTGTACTATGCTTAATGTAAGCTGTAGGAGACAGTTTAGAGAACATCAGGCCTCCGCACTGTTCACAGAGGTTCTTTGCATCATCTGAGCATCATCTGAGCTGCTTAAGGGTCCAGCCTGTTATTTGCTCTTGCGTTCTCAACTCTCCTGGTCGTTTCATCCTTCGCCCACCAAGATTCTTCCCTTCTCCACTATGCAATCCCATGTCCTCTTCATCTAGGTTTTCAGTCCCACCTCATTCCATTCCCTGTTTAAACAACATTAAAAATGGTTTATCTACTATTTCTTTTGTACCCTTCACTACCGGTGTTTATCAACATCTTTTTCCAGGTGCAAAGTGCCTTTATTCACATTCCTTCTTCACTCTCTGATGTTCCTTCCATTTGCAAACGTTTCTCTCCAAGCAATGTATTGCTCTTTCATGGTCACCCTTTGACTAATCCATCTCTAGCAGTCTCTTCACTTGCATAAGTGTCCCTTTGCTTACCAATAGCAATAACTATTTTTAGGTCGAGCCTAGATCCAGCGCGCATGCGCTGCTCTGCGAGACTTGTTGTAGTTGAGTAGGGAATAGAAGCCCCGTCCACTCTTCGGCCATTTTTGCCATTGGCTTGTGTCATGGTCTGTCCTAAATGCTGGCTTCTGATTCGTCAACAGGCTTGTTAGTCCCGCCTTAGTACCGCCTCCTTTTCATTCTTCACCTCCCATGGCGACTGGCCCCTTTACTTGGGTTGTTACGCGATACAAGTTATTTAGTCTGTGAGCACTACTTTCTTTATTCAGTTTCTCTTACTGCAGGCACGATGTGCTTTGGTGCCTTCTTCACCCCCCCCCCTCCCGTTGTGGTGCCTGGTTTACC
The DNA here is from genome assembly GCF_964204655.1 of Triturus cristatus. Lineage (NCBI taxonomy): Eukaryota > Metazoa > Chordata > Amphibia > Caudata > Salamandridae > Triturus > Triturus cristatus. The sequence continues at coordinate 1,422,015,239 of NC_140591.1, read as the reverse complement.
CCTGCCCTCCCTCCCGTTCTCAATGCCTTCTCCCTCCCAGTCACCCCCAACCCCCCCACTGACCGCCCGCCATCCCATTGTCCGTGATGCCTACCATTTGCATGCAATAGGTCTGTCATTTATGTGAGTTCGAGCTATTAGCATTGTAAATGACAATGCCTTTTATTTATGTTTTGGTTTTTAAAACATAAATAAAATGCACTCTCATTTACAATGCCAATAGCTTAATCTCGCATAAATGCGAGACCTACTGCTTTGCAAAGGCTTGTTTCACTTTGATTGCCCGCTCTTTCATGCTTTCAAGTCTTCCCTGGGTGTGCCTAGATCACGCATCCTGTCCATTTCCTTGCCTACATGGTCCACAACATTTAAAATAATTGACGGTGGGAGGAGGACAGGTTAAAGCGATCAGATGGCAGGAGAAGGGCAGGGTGGAGGATTGACAACATGAAAAGCAGGGGATTGACACCAGGAGGAGCAGAAGGGTGGGTGGGAAGGGTGACCATGGAGGGCGGGAGGAGAGCAGGGGGGGAAGGAGAGGTACTGCAGATGCATGCACTCTCTAAGAGTGCATGCCAAAAAGAAAAATAAATATATATATATATATATATATTTTTTAAAAATAAAGAGTACCTGCAGGATCTTGTGGCCAGTGGAAGGACACTGGCCACAGTAAGATGTACTTGGTCCATTCTCCATGGCAGGGATGAAGACTGAAGCCCAAGAGGAAGCTGAAAGCGAGGAGGAGGCACTGACCAATAGGAAGCTTAAAAACAAGAGTGACGTGGGAGTCAAGGAATGGCAAGTAAAGCTCAGTAATGGGTGGGCTCTAAGCCCCTTTTAAGATTTCTTTTCAAGAGATTTTGCACGTGCTGTGCAGGCGAAACCTAAAAATGGCTGTGTGTGAAGGGCCAAAAGAGTACATCAGCTGAAAGAGAAAAACAAAATCTCCAATTTTTTTGTTGGACATAGATTCAAATGCAAACATCGCATCTAGAAAACAGTAACACAACAAAATGAATGGGCACCTATGGAAAGTTTATGCCAACATCAAGCATGCATGAGGTTTCAGACTAGTGAGCAGAATTCCTAAAACTGCTAGTATTCTTATTGATATGCTACACCCACTGAGGGAAAGGCCTTGATTTTACGGACTAAGCTTTAAACATGATATGTCATGAATTCCTAAGAGATTAAATAATTCTGTTGGGTAATTACAATGCTAAGTTGCCCTGGTTGTCATCACGAGATCATCTTGAGCCCAAACCTCTAGCTTGACATAAAAGCCACTGCTAGGAAGGGGTAGTTCTTAAAGCCCCACAAATTATGCATTACGCATGCCTGCTATGATACACTGCATTCCTATCAACCATTATTCACAATGTGTCAATCAAATTAGAAATGCTGTTGGTCAGTGCGATTTCAGGCCCCCATTAGAATCATCAATAATCATATATCCTCATTTTATGGAGGAGGAAAACAAAATCAGACTATCCATCAGTTTTGCTGTGAGCAGAACTAATTTGTTATTTATTTTTTATTAACGAAGACTTGGTAGCGCTTTCGCCAACGTGCTTTAAGATAAATAATGGAAAGGCAAACAAATATATTCACTGGTTTGAAAGAATACAAGAAGAAGAATGGAAAGAAGAAGAATGGAAAGAAACAGCAATGCATGCGAGGCGAGATGAACTGCATCAGTAGACGGTGAAGCACCGTCATGGGTGGAAATGCTAAAGTATACAAAAAAAGTGATGGATGGAATGTTCGAGTTAATCTCAGCACTGGTAGTCACTTGGGCCGCATCCCGATACAGCATTATTTAGCACACCATTCCACCTCAGTTTGGACATGGCCATATGCAAATCAGTCTAAACCCAGCTCCAATGGAAACAGCAAAGCAATGAACTGCCAAGCCAGGTCCTCTGTGAACTAGAACAATAACAGCCCAGGGCGGGTTTCACCCTTATTAGGGCTCATCAGCCAGGTATAGCTTGGTTCCAGTGGCAGTGTACCCAAAACTCACATCTGGGCATCCCTGTCCCACTTAGGGGAACACACTAAAGTGGAATCAAGAAACTGGTGACACGAGACCTCCCAATGGAAGAATCCCGCTTTCCCGAATTCTGGAACTGAAGGTGATGAAATTAAGAGCCAGCTGTGCTTGTGAACTACTTTGGACACGAGTGACCACCTCAAAGAGGTTTCTTACGACAGTCTTCAACTGGCATGGCACACACTACTGCACCTCAACAGTTACCCTTGCTAGTAATTACTAGGCTGAACTTAAATAACTAGAAAAAGAAGTATGCAAATGTTCTGGATCAGATGGTAACTCTGGATTAATCACAAACCCATGTGTATAACGTGCTTTTTCAGGCACAGACCTAGGAGAAATTTCTAAATATTCATTGTACATCAATATTTAGAGATTGCCAATTGAATTAGCTTGAATGGAAGGGGTGGGAGGGGAGGGGATTGACATGATCTATGAGACAATGGATTGAGACGTTAAATAATATCTCATAACCAGAAAGCGTATCCAAATGGCCCCCACAAAAATGTATATCCAGGTAGCATCAACTTAATTGTTATTTCTAACACTGTTCAGATAGCGAAGATGAACTGATATTAAACATTATGGAACTAAAGGTTTGTAAATAGTACAAGCTAGATTTTCTATTGGACAGAAATAATGTGAACTAAACTAAGGGTACATAGCCAGATTGGTGAAAACAGTTTTGAAGAAGATATCAAGTCCAGGTAACCCAGTACACAAGGTCATGGATTGGTTCCAGTCAAATCACATCTCTGGATACTGGAGGAAGTCCTAGGTCTGAAGAACTCCACCCACGACCTTCTTTTCCTTCGGCTAATGCATTTTTAAAGTCACAGTATGGTCTGATATGTTCTGTAGCCCTATGAAGTATCACCCATGTAACCACTTTAGTCATGACGTAGTTTACTCTGTGTATGACGTTATAATACTAGAAGGATGCATAGAATAGTACAAAAAGTATCAGATGTTAGGATGTCACTGCTAAAGACCATATGATCTGTAAAGGACGAGACTCTTCCGCAGCACGGCACTATTCACCTTACGCCATTCAAGATACTGCAACACCTTCCTAACTTTATTAGGGTGGTTAAGGCTTCCAGCAGTCCCATATAATATGTTCAAGTGCTATATGGCTTCAGGAGCACAGCGCTCGCCCTCGACACTAGATGGAATCAGTGCCCTGTAGAGCACAAGAAATAAGACTCACAAACCTCAACATCACAGCCAGCTTTCCTACAAGGTAAGGCTAGTCAGTGCAGCTCCCCAACTTCCACAGTCCTTCCGGCCCACTCTTGCCGCCCTCACTGAAAACCCCACATCCATTAGCGGAAGCTCACCCTCCCTTCTGCTGAATAAATGTGGCCCAGCGAGTAAAAAGAACTGGTCGTTAAACTCCAAAGTGGCAATATATGCTGTGGTGTCCACTACGACTTAGCCACTTGAAAGCAATATACACACAAAACCCCAACCAAATGAAAGAAGTATAAGATAACACTGGGTGAGGATATGGATGAAAAGTGTGGCCTACTAATCACATTCAGAGCAATATTGACACCAGAAGCCATCGTACTATCGCGATCCCTCAGGGGATAGTACCAACCGCCAAACTTGGCTAAAATGGAAAGTATTGGACAGAAACCCACCCGCACAGTAGATAATGAATCTTTGTCAACGTCGGCGCCTAGCCCGTGACACATTGACTCACCCTGGGTTAAAGTATTGCTGGCCCTGTGCTCAGAGGCCGCAGTTCTCTGCCCAGGTTGCCTATCTGCAGTCCCTTAAGGAGAACTTTTGCCACTCAAATGAGTAACAAAGTGATACACAAAGTCCACTCTATCCTCAGCGGAGTTGAAGTGACCTCACCTTGAAACTCAATAAGAGCCTGATAATGCAGTGTCATCTTCATTTATTTGCACTTAAATAATGTGCTAACCATTAACACGCATAACCACTGCTTACATGATTATGAACGGATTTATTACTTACACGTTATTTCTCCGTTTTTTTATTCTGTTTTAGATTTAGGTTTCAGCAGAATGAATCATACCTTTGGGTAACTTTAGTTGGCTAACGTGCATTTAAAGTTGACATGAGCGGGCCTAGGTGCCTCGCTCCATCTTTGAAATAAATGTTGTATTTCTGCTTGCTGTACATAGTACTCTGTTTTAGATACCATGGCAACTGTGTGCTCATGAAAAATGTTATTCTTTGCTAGCTTACATTTTGAAAGTTGTAGAGTAGCCATTAATTGGTTTGGACAAGAACGTCAACACCTGCAGTGAAGGAGAAACAGAGGAGGCGAATCCTCCTTTGTGAGATTTTGTGAAGTTCGCATTGGGAGAAAAAGTTGCCATTGTGTTACCCGTGAGAAGGAGGCCGACAATAAGTACGGAAAGAACACGGAGTTTTGGGTGGTCCCAGCTCTCTGGAAACCTTACCACTGTATAATTTGGATGAAAAGTTGTGGTTTAACTGTGAGAAGCTTGTTCGTTACATCTGTTGGCCCTGGCAGGTTTTTTCTCTCTTCCTGAAACCAATGCTCCTTATTTTTCTGCTCCTAGAGATACTCTCAAGAGCAAGCATGCTCCTCTTCAATATAATTGAAACCTTTACTGGCATTTCATTCAAAGCTATGTTTGATGAGATCCGGTGCCTTTGAAGTTCCTCAACCTGCCCATGACCTTAGCTTTGAATTAGGGAGTTCGTTTGGAAAATAGTCTTTGCCTTGATTTGCATACGTTACCTTTTATAATACAATACCTACATCACTAATTGAACTGCTTTGATTATATTCATGCATGCCATATTCAGGTGAATATTGATTTTACCCATTAGATTTGATTTGAGATTGTAATTTAACTAATCTGTTAATAAACATTTGTGGTTTTACAATCTACTCCTCTGTTACTGTGGGACAAAATCAGCTTTACCGTCACTGAAACTTGAATGAATTTGTGATTTCAGCCTCAGTTTGAGACAAACATCCCTCTAGGTGAACTTAGCAGAGTTTCGAGCTTGCACCAAATAAGCGCGGTGCAAATACCATCCTCATGTTATCCACTTTCAAATTTCGACCAATCAAGCATGGCATACTTGATGTTTCTATCATACAGTTCCTTCTTCATATCAATGACCATTTTCCAGGCAGGCTGCACCAATGTGGCAAAGTCCGGAAAAATCTTCACTTTAGACCCCTCAGATTACAGTGCACCGTTTTCGTCAGGGGGATCTGGAGGACACGATCCCAGACCCTCAGACTGAGGATTTGTGAAATGTATGAGTCTATAAGGCCTGCCTGGCACCAGCTGCAATTCTAGACAGTGGAGAGCTATTGTAACAGAAAAAGGACTCCGAGAAGAAGTGTTCCACTGACAAGTTGTTCAAGAGAATCTCGAAGAAGATTTCCATGTTTACAGTTTTCCTTCTACTCTGTGGATGTGGATATTTTATGGGAGCGCCTTCCAAGTCTTCAACTTTCCCCTGGATCTGTGGCATTTGTGATTCCAGCTTATGAAGAGGACTAACATTGGTAGCGCCACCGTTCCCGAATCAGAAACGGTTGCTCTGCGTGACCAATCCTACTACCTTGCTTGGCCAACCCTCTCAGTTACAGCAACAAGTTTAATGCTAGTGCCCTCAATACCAGACTTCAACTTGGTAAACATTAAAGTCATGTCGGAGAAACCTTGCAGAGAGGCTTGGTGCCCAGCTCCTACTGGCTACCGAGCTCTCTCTGGACCATGAACGGGAAGCTTAGACTGCCGCAGGTTAATTTTGGTGAAACTGCTGCAGTTACAATCCACGTGGGCTCACCTTTATGAGTACCTACAACATATTGAGAGGTACCCCTATTTTAGAAAAGCCCCAAGCCCCAAAGGCAGGATGTCCATGAATCAAACAGAACAATCTACGTGGCGCAGTCATAAATATGAAAAAGAATAAGTGTCTGGCCCAAAGTTTTGCTACGAAGCCTACGTCCAGTGCTATCTAATGATGGGCGTGCAGAATACCAAGGTGGCATAGTCTCGATCCCACCTCATGCCTCTTTCATCCACCACCAGACACTCCCTGTCCAATGATCTCACTCTTTCATCCTAGATTTCTTTCATTGTCACTTGATCTCTTCCACCTTCTTTCCGCCTTCATTATTTTACTCTTTTTTCGCTCCGAGTCGAAATATGAGGAGGAAAAAAAGTGTTGGTTTCCAAAAAATTAGTGCATGTGTGCCCCCCCCCATGCAACCACCGGCTCAAATTAAGCACTGAACGTGGGTGTGAAGGAAGTAGTATGAGGCTCAAATACAGACCTAAACAGCACTGACATGCCGGGTCTGGTGGCTCAGTGCTTCCACCGCAGGGCCCTGTGTTCGACCTCATGGTGACAGGTTCAAATCCTGGCGGGTCCACTCAGCCTTTCATTCATCTGAGGTCGATAAAATGAGTACCATTGAGTTGGGTAACAATAAACATCTGTTATTCAGCGCCAAGATACCTATGGGCGGAACGTGCGCTTTGCAAATACACATGTTATGTTACTGACCAATATAGCACCTCAAAGAACATCACTATACCAAATACAAATCCAGCGAGTTCATGATAGTTAAATGCCCAATGCAATTACTTCTCCCAAGACAGTGCCTTTAAGAAAGCCTCCTCAGTATATTGTTCCTTCCCCCAAGTTAGCACGGAGGCGCAAATGCTGCTTGCCATTTCAACATGCGGAGAGGAGACGCCATAACTCTTGAACCCCAAGTGCGGTGTGTGAACAACCAGCTCAGGGGAAAGACCCTCAGGTGCTAAGCTCAGGTGCAGCCCTTCCTTCCCCACCCCCATTGGCAGGTCAGCCATGCAGAATGTAGCAAGCCCCCCTTGGTCCTTTGAAGCAGTCTCCTCTGCCAACGCAAATACGTGGTTGGCATGCGCATCATATCTCATGGGATCTGATGTACATCTCAAATCTGGCCCGCCCCTGAGCCTTTCAACAATAAATAACCAAATCTATATAATGACACACACCTCAGGCAACACAGGTCCACAGAGGACTCTTGCACCAAGGGCAACAGAACCACCAGGCAACTTTCAGCTGGTCTCAAAGCCATGGTCAGGGACGGATACCCGCAGGACCAGGCACGCAAAAGGCAAAGTGAGACGGGATCTCACCTCAACACCAAGGAGGCCAATGTATCTTAGGCTGAGGCAGGCCGCGTAGCTCTACCAGCTCCAGGCAGATCACCAGAGAAAGGAAGCACAGAAGGGGGCATTAAGGCAAGATAAATGCAGGATAATGACTTAATTGCGTCGTTATGTTTTTAAGATCAACCCTCCCTTCTCTTCAGTTCTTCTCAGAAACTTCTTAAAATGCAAAAAATACCCGTGTTGTCACTCATCTTTTATCACATTTAAAATTCTAACACATTGCTGTAAATCTTTACAAATACGTAGGCTGCGGGATCCAACGACAGCATGTGACAAACATTAGTAACCTCATCCGTAGTACCACTTTGCTACAAATTATTTATGTAGCAAACAAATCAAATTATGTGTCAACTGCTTTTCAAAGTCGCAAGTTACAAAATTGAATTATGGCCCACTCTTTCAAATAAAAGAAAAGGAAAAGTTGCAAAGGATTATCTGGTTGTTTGCACAACAGTTTGATCTGAATAGAAAATCACTTCTCGCCATGAAAAGATGCCCAGAAGCAGGCTGCAATAATGTCCCAAGGGCGCTCTTAAGGTATGACCGCAATTTGCCTTCGAGCTTTCGAATAGGACTGTAAAACATCACCTTTCCCTCAAGCAGTTCACCTGTCAGGAAATCTGTTTGTTTATATGTGACGTCCGTTCTTTCTTTGGTCTTTGAATCTGTAAGGTGCCAAGTTCTTCCCCTCCATACGAAGAGACAGCTTTTTGTTGTGGTTTGTTTCTGAGTTTTATATAGCGCGAACTCGAACAGAAGGTATCAGAGCGCTTTACAGGAGCACCATTTGCATTACAGACGGACACATTCATTCTTTAGGCACAGGGAGATTACATGATTTGCTCAAAAATCACAGGATGTTGTTGAGCGTCCCTGCCAGGACACATTCATTCTTTAGGCACGGGGAGATTAACTGATTTGTCCAAAATCACAGGATGATGAGCGTCCTGCCAAGACTCGAACCTGGTTCCCCGGCTGCTTTAGCCGTTAAAACTTGAGCTGTCTTGGTGGGCTGTTTTTCAAAAAGTTATTTAAATGAAAAATGTAGAGCTAAAGAGGCTTCGTGTTAACTGGCTTCATCCATTGGTCAGTAAAACTGATTTTTTGCGTTGGCTCACCACAGCACAAAACAGGCAATGGCATAGCCAATAGGTCTCGCCTTTGGGACCTTATAAGTGTTTAGCCATGCAACAGTTGCATAACTAAATACTTATAAGGTCCGGTCCCAAAAGCGAGACCTATTGGCTATGCAAAGTGGCCCTGCGGCCGAGAAAGTGAAAGTGATAGCGATTGTGATCACGATCGAACATCAAAGCGGCCGTGCGGCAGCAAAAGTGAAAGTAATTGCAGTAAAGCGTGGCGCGTGCGCCCGCGCACATGCACTATAGCTCTAGGCTGGCCTGGTAGCACTTTTTGGAGCCCTCTCAATAACATACATGCCAACCCTCCCGATTCAGGCGGGAGACTACCGATTTCAAGACTAGTCTCCCGCCTCCCGATTCCTGCAAGCAAAAACCCGATTCCTCGGGGTTTCAGCAGACAGGGCTTGGTATTGTGTAACGTGCTAATTCTTCCAGCAATAGTCAGAGTGGCGACAGGGGCTCTAGAAGGGGTGAACAACCAACAAAGCCCCATTAACAAGTGAATGGTCTTTTAAGGACCTGTGAAGTACTCGGGGGCGGCTGTGCGTGTGCCTGGGCTGCCACACAGGTGGGGGGGGGGGGGGGGGGTTGGTATATGCACTGCCAGCAACCTGCCAGGCCAGTGAGTGCAGAACACTTGCATAACTCTCTCTCTGCCTGCCATTGCGCTCCATGCTTCTGAAAGGTAAGAAAAAACGTGCATTTGCGTTTCAAATGTCCAGTCCTGCAGCAGCACACTTCCAAAGCCCATACATGACAGTAACCCGATTCAAGACCCCATTCTCCTGATTTTTTTTAAAGAATCTCCCATTTTGCTCTTCTGAAATGTTGGCATGTATGCAATAAGTCTCGCCAGACCAGCGGATGTGCTGGGTCAGGCGAGACCTAAAAACGGGCAATGGGTCACCCCACTACAGCCAATTGCGTCCCTTCAGACACTGCCGGCGCTTCACTAAAAACACGAGGTCTAAGCAATCCGCATGCAAAATAGTCAGTATCGGCGCCAGAGCTTGTGGGCCAATGTCTGTTATTGGCTGCTGTGTGTTTTTTACAGCTTTGGACGGACCCGAACTCCACACACTGCTACCAGGCCTCTTTCTTCCCTCCAAGTGCACTGCAATCCATGGGGTACTGCTGTTAGAGGCAGACATGTTAACGTGGCTTTCTCAGTTCTCTACTATTAGTTTTTGTTCCAAAAATGGATAAACAATCTTAAAGTGGTAGAGGGCGTCAAAAAACCTTTAAAGATGGCCGCACGTGCGCACACAGGTAGCCATAGGGGCGGGCGCTTGCCTCCTATGGTTTCCTCCTCTCCTTCTGGCCCGAGGGTCAGGTCCCGTCTGGATGATTTAGGCAAGTTTATTACTTGTGAAGTTCGTCGGCATTTTAAATTTATGTTTTTTTGGGTTGGACTCCAAGTGTCGCCTTGCGCATATGGTATATTTTAGCCATGATTAATAAACGCAGTAGGGGCTTTGTTCTGGTTTGCAGGCTTACTTGATTTCATATTATGTGATGCGTGTTACTTCCTCTGGTTTTCTGCTTCTATTTCCTTGTATTATTCTTCGGAGATGGGCATGCGGTTCTGACGCATGTTTAAAGTGCGTCGTTCTTCTGTCTCCGGCTTGCCATAGGTTCGGATATGGAATATTGCTGTGTCAGTTGTGGTGGGCCTCAGGCCCTCATGGTGAATAAGTACAGAGGCAGAATAGTATGGTGCAATACCTGGCCCAGGGCACGTGCGTCCGGTCCCTTTTATTAGCAGGGTCACCTGACTGGTGACGCCTGTGGTGGGTGGGTGTAGAGTGTCTTACATCACAGGCTAAACACTAGAATGTATCCAGCCGGATACTACATCAGTCTCTTTACTTCTGGTGGTGACAGCGGACACTGAAATACTGGTCTGGCCTGCTGGTAGTTGGCCTGGTGACACCCTTATCCGTGATTGCTGTTTTGGGAAGTTACTTGGGGCCTAGTAGACTAGTTGTCATGCCAACTGTGTCTAAGGTGGCTTGGAACATACAGAAGGTGTGGTGGGGGGGGGGGGGCGCTTTTTATATTGGTAGAAGGTGTGTCTACGAGGCACAGGGGGCTCCTTATGATAATGGAGACAAGCGACAGTAGGACTCGGAGTAATGCAATTACCGATAAGTAATAGAAGCATTCACTATATTCATTCAATTCACAAAACAGATTTAAATTGAAATATATATTTGACGTAAAAGTTTTAATCTGGTGAATATATATGCAGCTAACATAACAGCAACTTTCACCTCCCAAATCAGCACTGAACTCAGAGCCACATGACACTTGTTTAAAGGCAGTGGAGCTGATCTAAGTTTGACACTTTTCCAAACCTCGGTAGGGGGGGGGGGGCGGTGCGTGAAACCCATGTGCTGGTATTTAAATACACAACTTGGTGGCTACCTCTGTTCCTTGTATTAAGTGACACGTCACCTTGCGGTTGCAACAGAGATCTTGAGCCGCATAAGGAAATGACCTGCCGACCAGGGCAGGACCTGAAATACTTCCGTGGTGTGCCTGCGCATGCGCAGAGGATGCTGCCGCCTAAGCCTCAGACTCCACTGTCTCGTTGGGGGTGGCAGTTCCTTCCACACATAGGAGCCAGAATAAACACGGTTGCGTCACTAATAAAAATCGCCGAAAGTGTGACCGAGCATTCCATCCTTCCGAAGTCGAAAAAAGGAGTACAAAAAAACTGGGGAAAATAAGAACACACATACAACACTTTAGAACTGGCGGAAGCGCTTTGAGACTATGTGGGAGAGGGAGTTTCGCACTTTCTAATCTGCAAGAAAAAGATGGCAGTGGTTTGCAGTACTAAACACTACAGTCTGCTTTGCCGAAAAGACAACTTAATGCGTCTATATCACAGCAAAGACAACATTGCCTGGTCTGAGTTTACAAGCAATGGTGACAAAATAGGAGCATTGATTACAAATTAAAACGAAATATCCTCGCAGCCTGGTGACAAAATGCACCACCAACCAGCAGACCCAATGCATTCACCCATCTTGTGCTGTAAAAACGAGGCTCGAACAAGACCTGGAGTAATGCTTGTGCTGCTGAGCACATGGCCTTGTATGTGATAGGTGCACAGTAGCAGGAAACACCATGCAGTGATCTGTGAGTCACATGTACCAAAGTTCCAGTTAGTATTCCCTAAATAGCGAATTTTAGGTAATCGCTATTGACGGAATGCAAAATGGTATGTAAGAAAATAGCGATTCCCTAAAAGCGATTCCTCCAGAGTCGCAATCAAAATTTTTGAATCGCTATTAGGAAATGCTACTCCATTTGCACCTATGTGCCTAAGCCCGAAGATGTGGATGGTTTTGCATAACTAATTTGCAATTACCTAATTATCAATCACAAATTAGAAATGTAAATCAATTGTGCCCGGGGGCCCAAAGACCACCCTGAAGCACCCCTAAAAAATGTGACACAAGACCTAGAGGCATGTGTGTGCTACATGGCTCTTTGAAAAATTCATTTTTTGTGCATTTTAAAAATTGCACATGGTTATCATCGACCATAGCTTTTCCTAAATGTACAGTTTGTATTTAGGAAATGCTTGGTACATGCGTTTAGGGAATACAGGTGCAATTTTAGGCAATCGCAAAGAAATTGAACTTACATAAAATGCACTGCTATAGCCTTTCATACATCTTGAAAGGCCATTTTGAATCTGCAAATGGTCAAACTGAACGATTCAAACCGTGTGCGAATGTAAAATAGGTTGACGCATATGGCCCTATTTTCGGGGGCACAGCTGTTTACTGAATTTGATAAACATGGTGCAGAATGTATTTCAAGGAGCTACTACAAATTAGCAAAATAATCATACATGCAGCAACAACAACCCTGCATGAGCAGCATGCACCATTCAGTAGCAACACTACAAAAACCAAGGGTGAGGCAGAGCTGGCTAAAGTCTGGCCAGTGGAGCTCAGGTGTTAACAGGGATGCAGGATGGGGGAAGGGAGGGGGGGGACGAATTGCAGCTGTGCTAGGCGCTTCAGGGTGGGGCAGAGGGACAGCTGGCAGTGCTCGGGGTGCAGTACAGCCGTAGGAGCTCGGGCTGCGGGGTGGGAATGCAGGACAGCAGACGGTGCTTGGGGTTGCAGAGTGGGGCTGCAGGACAGCCGGCGGTGCTCGAGGTTGCAGAGTGGGGCTGCCGGACAGCCGGCGGTGCTCGAGGTTGCAGAGTGGGGCTGCAGGACAGCCGGCGGTGCTCGGGATTGCAGAGTGGGGCTGCCGGACAGCCGGCGGTGCTCGAGGTTTCAGAGTGGGGCTGCCGGACAGCCGGCGGTGCTCGGGATTGCAGAGTGGGGCTGCAGGACAGCCGGCGGTGCTCGAGGTTGCAGAGTGGGGCTGCCGGACAGCCGGCAGTGCTCGGGCTGAAGGACAACTGGCGGCACTCATGGTTGCAGGTTGGAAGACTGCACCACATAGCCAGCTGTGTTAGTGGCTACAGGTGTTTCTGGGTGGGGACTGGGAGATTGAAGCATGGCCGGCTGTGTTCGGGGCAGCAGGGGTTGCAAGGAGAGGGCGGGGCTACCACGCGGCCAAAGGTGCTCAAGAATGCAGGTTGGGGGACTGCCGCAGCTTCTGGGTTTTGCAGGCTGGAACAATTTTCAGACTGGGGATGCTGCCATCAGAGTTACATCACTGTACTCATAGGGATTCTGAAAACTCCAAGCATCGCACAAAGAAGTGTCACAAATGAAGCACGTGCTTTCAGTAGGAGAGTTCTGAGGGTGTAGTATGCAGCTGGTGTTGCATTTAGGAGCACATTGTCAAAGTAGTACTAAAGCATGGTGCAGTAGCACACTATCCTTTCCAGACAGCAGATTTTCCATTAAAATGGCCACTACATGTGCAGGCATACGGTTTTACTGATAAAACTATATAGAGCACAAGTGACAACGTGTGGAAATTGGGTTTCAGAAAAAAAGTTGCCATTAGCCCATCACCAAGTCAAGGATCTTGAGTTTTTTTTTTTTTTTTTTTTTTTTTAAAGTTTTTATTGAACAGTAAAAAGGATACAAGTATGGGCCTACAACCACCAGGGCCGGCCGCTAGAATCAAAAAGGATCACACAGTGTTAAAGTCATTAACCGGCCCATGGGGCCCAGCCCATTACAGAAGCTCCGGTTACACATAAGGGAATCAGGATACATACATTTAACATAAATAACAACCAAAAAACAAAAGGCGAGGCGTAGTGACATGAAGTGGGCGTCAGACTACAGCAGGGGGACTTCACATCCGACCACCAGATGGCGGTCAAGGGGAAGGAGGACTAAGAGGTCAGGGGGGGTCACGGGTGAGCCAGGTCTACACTCGGATATTCCAAATACGCAAGGAACCATCACGGGTCAGGGGGACAAGGCAACCTCGGAAGTGTCCACCAGGGGGGGGAGCACAGATATTCCCCCGATACTCATTCCATTGCCCCCAGATTCTGCCCCATGCCCCCGGTTTACCACGAGCCACATACACAGTCTTCTCCCTGAACATGCACCAGTCCATGTTCTCCATCCATACAGACACGGTGGGAGGCCGCTGGGAACCCCAAAGCTGCGCTATATCTCTCTTGGCAATCATGTTCCCCAGGGCCGCCCACCGAGTCTGGGCCGCGTTATAATCATTGGGCTCCCACACATTCAGAACACAGCGACGCACCTCCGGCAACAGAGCAACCCCGGTGACTCGTCCCATAACCTCATGCACCCGGCGCCAGTATTCCGCCACCTCGCGGCACTCCCATAGGATGTGGAGAAAGGTGGCACTAAGCCCACAGCCCCGCTTACAGAGCCCGTCGCCAGAAAATCCCATCGAAACTAAACGGGGACCCGTCACGTAAACCCGGTGGAGAATCTTAAGCTGGACCAGACGGAGACGGGCCGGGATGGCCACCTCCTTAGGGGACGACAGTGCGGACTGCCAGTCCTCGTCGTCCAACTCCACCCCATCTCCCGTCCATGCCTCCCGAAGACGCACCAAGAGGTCAGCCCGATTATTAATCAGCTTTTTATAAATTAGAGAGATAGTACTGTCGGGCACGTGACCATCGAGTATGCGGTCCTCGAGGGGCGAAGAAGCCGGGACCTTGGTCCCTTCCCCAAAGACAGAGAGCAGGGCATGCCGAACCTGGGCATAGCGGAAGAACTCCCTTTCAGTAAGCTCGTATTCGCTCTGGAGCGCCGCGAAGGTTTTAACCGCGCCCTTAACCCATAAGTCTCCCACTCTGCTAATACCGATCGTGTCCCAGTGCTCAAAGCCTTTCGTAGTCCAGAGGCTACCCAATCGGTCAGAGGCGAATAAAGGAGTAGCACACGTTAAACGCTCACTCCAGCCCATGGCTACATTAGCTGCCTTCCAGATCCTTACCGCGATCTTAGTAGGGCCCGTAAGGGTCCTTCCAGCCAAGCGGGAGTAAAGCGCCCTATTATAGTTACCGCCGGGAAGCAGAAATTTATCCATCTCATACGCCGGGTTCAAGCCGGGCGCATACGTGGCGTGGTTAATGGCCGATAGTTGGGAGGCCCAATAGTACCTTCTAATGTCGGGAAGCGCGATGCCCCCGTCGTACCAGGGGAGAGTAAGCTTTGCCAGAGCAATACGCGCCCGCCCGTCCCACACCAGTCTCCTCTGCAGGCTCTCCACCTCCCGAAGGTAGGCAACCGGAATGACATCGAAGGAGTTCTCAAGTGCGTAAAGGAATCTGGGAAGGGACATCATTTTAAACAGAGCTGCACGACCAAGCGGGGACAAGGGCAACCTACACCACCGAGCCGTATCCTCCCTCAAATGCCGAAGTGGAAGCAGGAGGTTCTGCTCATAGCGAACCGCCGGGTCCAACGAAACGTACACCCCCAGGTATTTAAAGCCGGACAGAGATAGTTGGATCGGAAGCCGAGGCGGCAAGAGAGGAGGGCCACCAGAGATAGGATACACGCAAGATTTAGACCAGTTAATCGTCAGACCCGAATTTCTCCCAAAGGAAGTAAGGACATCAAAGAGAACATTAAGCGACTGCCGCGGCGAGGTGAGATACAAAAGAATGTCATCCGCGTACAACGAGACCCGGTCCTCGAAGCCCGGGGCCCACCGGATCCCTCTGATCGAGGGCTCCCAGCGGAGCCAGGCAGCGAGCGGTTCCAGGGCGAGAGCAAAGAGCAGAGGGGACAACGGGCACCCCTGCCTCGTACCCCTACCGAGAGCGAAAGGCTGGGAAACCCGCCCATTGACGACCACCTGAGCCATTGGACCAGCGTAAAGAAGCTTCACCCAGCCAAGAAATCCCTCCCCAAAGCCGAATTTGGTCAAGACAGCCCAGAGGAATGGCCACTCGATGGTATCAAAGGCCATCGTGGCATCTAAAGAAACCAGTACGGCTGGTTCGGAGAGATACTCCGCCCTAGCGAGGGCGCCGTGGAGACGCCGCAGGTTAAGAGCGGTATTACGATGAGGGATGAAGCCGCATTGATCTGGATGGATCAGATCACAGATAACGCTCAGCAAGCGAGTGGCGAGGACTTTAGCCAGTATCTTAGGTTCGGCGTTTAATAGAGAAATAGGCCTGTAGGAGGCACAGCGGTCTCGTGGCTTACCATCCTTGGGGATCACGACTATAGTAGCCAGACGCTGGTCGGCGGGAAGGGAACCCGTTTCGAGGGACTCCTGGAACATACGACGGAGGAAAGGCGCGATTTTATCCGGGCGCAATTTATACAACTCAATAGGGAGGCCGTTGGGACCCATAGCCTTGCCAGAGCGCAGGGAGCGAATCGCAGTTGCAATCTCGTCAACCGACAAGGGGGCGTCCAGCTGTTCACGGTCCTCGACGGACAAGCCGGGCAGGGCAATATCCCGCAGCAGAAGGCGAGAGTCTTCCTCATCCCTATCAGTCACCGGAGAGTACACGGCCCGGAGGTGGTCAGCAAAACACTCCACAATCTCACCAGGCTCAGTCACACACTCTCCATCCGAACCCCGAAGCTCCAGGACCACACGATTCACTCTCTCCTTCCTGTCCAGCCAAGCAATCAATTTACCCGCCTTGTCCCCGGAGTCATATAGTCTACCCTGCTGCTCCCTATACATAGTCTTGGCAGCGTCAGTAACAAGAGACCTGTATTCAAACTGCTTCAAGCTGAGGGCATGGAGCCCTTCCGGAGTGACACCCGCCTCCAAGGCCGACTCCAGCCCCGATATGTCAGTCTCCAGCTTCACCACTGCCTCATTCTTGAGCTTCTTAGCCACGACTATCTGGGAGAGGGCTTGTCCGCGGAGCACGGTTTTAAAAGCTTCCCACAGTGACATTGCGGACGACACCGACCCCTCGTTTTCAAGGAAATATTGGTCAATCGACTTGACCAGGCCTACTTCGAGTCGTGGGGTCTCGCAGGTACCAAGGGTTAATGGGAGCGATCCGCCCTGCAGACCGCGACCCGGTGTCAAAGAGCAGCCACAGCGGGGAATGATCAGAGATACCCCGCGCCAGGTGCCTAACCTCTCGAATCCGGGCAGTCTGGGCCGCGGGCATAAGAAAATAGTCTAATCTGGAAAGACTCCCATGCGCCCCAGAGTGAAAGGTGTACTGACATTGTGTCGGATGCATTAATCTCCAACTATCTACCAGACCAAAGGTCTCAAAGAGTCCGACGAGCCATGCCTGGGCAGCGGGGAGGGCCCTGGGCGGGTGACGATCCAGGTCACCCGAGACCACCGAATTAAAGTCCCCGCCCATAAGCAAAAGACTGTCCGGAAGTTCAAGCAGCATGCGACCCAAGTCCGAGAAGGTGGAGTTCTGGAGGCCCGGGGGAACGTAAACTGAGACCAAGGAAAGTGACTGCCCCTCCCACCTCCCAGTCAAAGCCACATAGCGCCCTCTATCATTCGTGACTACCCTAGTGATCTCTAACGGAAGTGAGGATCGCAGGAGAATGCCCACCCCTCTGGAACCAGTGGTGAAACCAGAATGGGCCACGAGGCGGTATCCCCCCCTGTTCATTGCATGACAAACATTACCAACTAGATGCGTCTCCTGTAAAAACACCACATCAGGAGCCAGACGACGCAAATACTGCAGCACAACACCCCGCTTGATACGGTCCCCCAACCCATTGACGTTCCATGTCATCAATCTCAACCCGTCCCCCCCCATCCCCTCCAGTAGATCAAAAGTCCCCCAGCCAATAGCACAGCACCCGAAACTGGACAAAAATCAGTACCTCGCCCTAAAAACAAAGAACACACATCAAAACAACCCCTCCCACCCCCCAACCCCCCCCCCAACTCCAACTCCCCCCACCCTGCACCCCTGCGGGCCAAAAAACCCCCCCAACTTGCAGTGTGCCTGTCGCCCTACAAACCCCATTCTACGAAAAGACCCCGGAGGAGGAAAGGGACCCGTCCCCGCCCGCCCCCCACACAGGTCATAGTGAGACAAAATGAACAAAAGAAGTAAAACCCAGCCGAACAGTGCAAAATAGCAAAGTCAAGGACCAAAAGTCACTCCAAGGGGGACCCGTCACCTTCGGTACCGGCAGAGGGCCCCGGCCGGTCACCCCTGTCCGGCAGCGAGTCCAGCCAGTCACTCACGGTCGCGGGAGAGTCAAAAAAGACAGCCCGATCCTCGTGTTCCACTCGGAGTTTTGCGGGATAGAGCATAGAGTACTTAAGGCCCAGGTCTCGGAGACGACGCTTCACCCCCTGGAAACCCATCCGCTGTTTCTGGACAAGTTGGGTGAAGTCCGGATAAAAGTTTATTGACGAGTTCTCATGACGAACCGGGCCGTGGACCCGTGAGGCCTGCAGAATCGCATCTCGGTCTCTGTAGTGGAAAAGTTTGGCTACAATAGGCCTCGGGGGGGCCCCCGGCCGCGGCCGACCGCCCGGAACTCGATGGGCCCGCTCCACGGCAAAGAACTTACTTAGGCCAGCGGGGGCCAGCTGTTGGAGGATGAGTTCTTCGACCAGGAGGTCAACCGGGCGGCTGTCGGAGGACTCCGGTACGCCTATGACACGGATGTTGTTGCGTCGGGCTCGTCCCTCGAAGTCCTCCAGCCGCCGGGCCATCTGGTCGTTGGCCGTCTTGATGTCGCCAAGAGTGGTCCGCAGAGCCGACACATCCGCACCGAGGGTGGAAGTACGCACATCGAGCGCTTGAACCCTCTCGTTGGTTTTAGAGAGATCCGCCCGAATTAATGTGACATCGATAGCCACCGTGTCAATTTTACGGGCCAGGGCCTCGTACTGCGTGGCGATGGTCTCCCTGATGCCGTTAATGGCGCCCATGATGTCCTGCAGGGACAGCTCCGGAGAGACAGACATACCACCACCGGCGTCGTCTGGGGGGGCACCGGCCGCTCCAGGGGACCCTCTGCCATGCGTGTAGCGGTCCATGTTGTTCGCCTGGACCGGTCCCCCGCGAAGGGAAGCCTTAGTCTTACGCCCCTCGGGGGCCCCCTTGCCCCCCATGTGGGCCACGCTCACCGAAGGGGACCGTCGATCAAGGGTCGAGTGGGCACCGGCACCGCAGACGGGCGCCTCACCAGAGTCCGGAGTATAGCGGTGCGGGGGGACCAAAGGCAATGGGTACACTAGTAGCAGGCGGAGACAATGGCCTCACGCAGAGGCCAAGGAAACACCAAGCCACACCAAGCGATTCCGCCGTCCAGCCCCTTTGAAGTCCAAAAGTGAAACCGAAAGTGTTGGAGCGGCCACTGGCACTGCGCTGCAGCCGCTGTTGTTCGATTACGCCCCGGCTCCACAGTTCACCCTCGCACCGGGCACCGCCATCGGGTGGGTCTCAAAAGTTCAGACCACAATAAATCAGGATTCCCAGGTCCGATTCGATTTCTGAAAGGAGATCCGTGTTCAGCCAGCCTTCATCTTCCAGATTCCGTAAACCATATCAGGATAAACTCAGGATAAATTCCGAGGAGCGGCGAGGGTCCGGGGAGCCCTGTGCTCACGCGACCATCTTGGATGCGCGCTAGGCTCCTCCTCTGCATAGACTGGGGGGATCTTGAGTTTTGATTGTATTAAAATATTTGTTTCCATCGCACTTTAGGATTTGAAAATGTGCTTCATTCGTGCTTTTCGGTTTATTTTGATATACTTGTACGGTTCATTTATAGGTATATAAATATTTTGTGTCAAAAGAAAATTACATCCTACAACCTTCACCTTTCACAGCAGCGAGAGTGCCACAGTTCGCTTTACAAATTCCTCACACTCTGCTGTAAGACATAAAAAAGTAAACACTGGTCGCCATTTTAAAAGAATAAGCCCAATTTGTCAGAAGACTAGACTGACATTTGACCTCTGTCCTTGAGCAAACGTGACAAGCTAAAAACAAGATTTAAAGTCATCTTTAATGCTCATTAACAGTCGGAACTACACCATGCAGTGCTTTAAATGGGCAGGCACTGTCTGGTACTGAGTGCCTGGACTTCTTTAATTTGAACTGCTCTTCTCAGCTCGGCTGCAATACATTTAATGGAAGAGCACCGGCACTTCTCAGGAGGAAATACATGCTCTAAAGAGTGAGAACCTGCACCTCTGTATTTGCGTTTAAAGCACTGACAACATGCTTATGTTGGGGTCACTGCATTACCACTCAACCTACTTCCGTCACCTATGGATGCAGGGTAAAGAGACTGCAGCATGGCCGGCGGTGCTCAGGGCTGCAATGTGTGGTGAGGGGACTGCAATATGTGTGGCGGGGCTCAGGGTATCAGGGTGGGGGACTGAAACACAGCTAGCGGGGCTGCAGCACAGTCTGCGGTGCTTGGGGTCGCACGGTGAGTGGCGCGGGTGGGGTGACTGCAGCACAGTCTGCGGTGCTTGGGGTTGCACGGTGAGGGTCGCGGGGGGGTGACTGCAGCACAGCCAGCGGTCCTCGAGGTTGCAAGGGGAGTAGGGGCATCCAAAGTTACCGGACTCAAACAGACCGTCACTGCAAGTACTGCTGCAGTGGTGCCCGGGCACTGGTTGCCGGGTATATACTTTCAAGAACTTAAGCTGCTTTCGCTAAAATTTCAGCAGGTGAGCAGGTTGACTCGACAATAAGGTTATGCATTTTGGTAGGGACTCTGGCTTTGCAAAGAATCAAAGGTATTTCCAATGTGTGGATAGCGCCGTGATGTGAAAGGCAGATGGACAATCTGGTGTTTGAGATCCTATTTATCCTGGATGACCCTAACTAAGAAGAGTGCAAAGGCGTGTTGGACGGCCACCTCTTCAGTCATGAAGCAATGAAAGCTTCTAAGGTCCCTCCTTCCCTTCCCTTCCCACCGACCCGCCGCAATGTTACTTGGACCGAGAACCACCCTCTTTACTAGGGCAGGCCGCATTACACACAATTCTCTTTACCAAGGTTTCTATCAATCATGGAAAACACTCCATTCTATACAGAGGAAGGCTTCTTTAGGAGGGTGGACGTGGCCCTCAGTTCGCTGCTGTTGGATGGGGACTCCACTAGGTTAGCGCTGGCTAACCTGTACAGGTCTACATAGGACTGTCGGCATAGACCCTCTAGACCGGAGAAACTATTATTGGGACTCTCAACTGGTGGTGATGGTGAATGAGTGGGCTTCTCCTCACAGCAGGAGCTGTCCCTGGAGGTCTATGGGCATGCGCTTGGATCAGAGGCTACCTTAGGAGTATTTACGGGGGTGAACAAGGGGTAAATCTTCCAAGGCCCACAGTAGCAGCCCTGAGTAGTATAGTCTGGGAAGGCAAGATCACAGCAGAGAGCCCTTTGTGGGGTCCTCGGCTGGATTTAGGAGATAAGACACAGAGGTGTTGCTACAGAGGGAGATTCCGGGACAAGGAAGAGAGTAAATCATTTGAGGCTCTGCAGGTTAAATTAGCTCTACAGGAATCTCAATATTATAAATATATTCAACTGAAACACACTATGCACAGGACAGATCTACAGGATAATTCCCCAGTGAATTCAGAGTGTTAGTGTAACCACTACTAAAGAAAGCAACACCCAAAATAATGATACATAATGCCCTGAGGTGCAGGGGACTGAGGGCCAGGTGGGTATTGGATATGAGGGATACTGAAGGGTGCTGACTGGCATGATGCATGTATGCACCTCCAGGAGGTGGGACTACTTTCAGGATTCAGACGGATCCTGCACCTTATTTATTACACACGCTTGAAGTTACTACATTTTGGTAGGACCACAAATGGGAAATGCCTATGAGGGTGTAGGAGCGAAGGAATCATCTTACACATGATGGCTAGGTCCTCTGATACTGGACATCTGTACATGTCCACGGTGCAGAGACGTAGCTTCTTGGCGGGTGTTCGGGGTGTTACACCACCCTAATAAATGTTTTTTTAAATAAATAGTTGAGTACAGGAGCTTTCAGTCGGGTATGGTAAGGTGTCTGTCGGATTTCACCAGGGATTTTTAAATACTCAGACAAAACACACACACCTTTCTGTTTTGAAGGTCTAAAAATATGGTTATATTTGACAAAATTCTGTGTTTTAAGTACCCCTGATGTGCTGCTTCACTTTTTTTTTTTTTTTTTTTTTGAAACCGTTTATTGCAATCTCAAATATATACAAGTATGGGCCTACAACCTTCCGGCCGGCCGCTAAAGTGATAAAAGCAAATGACATACATACAATAAGGCACTTGGCTTTGCATAGACGATAAAGCAGGAGGTATCAACAACGTGGGCCACATAACTCTGAACCCACCATACGGTTTCGTTTTATACAACACAACAACATAAAACCACACCCGCAAGGCAACCCACGATCGAAAATGACGACATGTGCTCCTCAAGTGGGGAACCCCAACCATCCAAAGAAATCCAGAGAGGGGGGAGGGAAACTGATCCGGGACTGGGAGAACAATGTGCCCAGGGCTGAGGGAGGGGGTCAACTATGGGGATGGAGCTGGTGAAGCGGGAGGCAACAACGGCGGCTCGCAAATACCCCCGCGGTAAGCGTTCCAGGGGCCCCATATCTTCACCCATGCCCCAGGCTTACCCCGCGCCACATATACCACCTTTTCTCGGAACATGCACCAGTCCATATGTTCTTTCCAAGCCGACACCGCCGGGGGTCTCCGAGATCCCCACAGCTGAGCAATGTCACGTTTAGCTATCATATATCCCAGAGTCACCCATCGCGTCTGCGGAACCGAGTAATCAGTCGGTTCCCACACATTCAGCAGGCATCTCCTCGCTTCAGGCAACAGCGCGACATGTGTAACCGCTCGCAGGACCTCATGCACACCACGCCAGAATCGCTCCACCCTCGGACATTCCCACAGAATGTGTAAAAAAGTCGCCAAAGCACCACACCCACGCTTACACAATCCATCCTCGGCATAGCCCATACGCTGAAGCCTTGGCCCCGTCATATACACCCGGTGGAGTATCTTAAGCTGGACGAAGCGAAGGCGAGCCGGGATGGCCACCTCCTTCGGAGAGGCCACCGCGGAAATCCAGTCCTCGTCGTCCAACTCCAGCCCATCGGCAACCCAAGCCTCGCGGAGGCCAGTCAGTAAGCCCGAGCGGTCATTTATCAATTTCTTATAAATGAGGGAGATCGTGCTGTCCGGAACGTGGCCATCTAGCACTCTATCCTCCAGGGGGGAGGACTCCGGGATGGAGGCCACGTCTGGGAAGACGGAACCCAGTGCGTGACGGACCTGCAGGTAGCGAAAGTATTCACTGCCCTGCAGCTGAAACTCCGCCTGCAGCGTCTCGAATGTCTTGAATCCTCCCCTCGTCCAGAGATCTCCCACTGTACTGATGCCTATCATGTCCCACCTCTCGAAGCCCTTCGAGGTCCACAAAGAGCCAAGCCTCTCCGACGCATACAACGGTGACGCCCGGGTCAAACGGTCCTTCCATCCCATAGCTGCATTAGCAGCGTGCCATACTCGCACCATGACACGCGTGGGTCCCGTCAAGCGGGAATCGGGCACGCTAGTGTAGAGCGCTCGATTGTAGTCGCCACCGGGCAGGAGCATTTTGTCCATTTCAAATGCCGGGTTTAGGGCGGGCCCATAGAAGCCGTGATTAATTGCAGCTAATTGGGAGGCCCAGTAATACCGCTTAATATCCGGGAGGGCAATCCCTCCGTCGTACCACGGGAGCGTCAATTTTGCCAGGGCTATACGCGGCCTCCCGTCCCAAAACAGACGGCGCTGTAAGCTTTCCACCTCACGGAAGTAGCGCGCCGGGACCAAGTCCATAGTGTTCTGGAGAGCGTACAAAAAGCGCGGCAATGACATCATCTTGAACAATGCCGCCCGGCCGAGCGGCGAAAGCGGCAAGCGCCGCCAGCGCGCGACGTCCTCCTTCAAGCGCTGGAGGGGGGGAAGCAAGTTGTGCTCGTAGCGGGCCACCGGGTCCAGCGTAATATAGACCCCCAGGTATCGAAATCCCTGCGAGGCAATCTGGATCGGACAGCCCCGAGGGAGGACAGGAGCCTCCCCGGAAAGCACATAGACACAGGATTTAGCCCAGTTGATGACAAGGCCTGAATTATGGCCAAAGGAGCGCAGAACATCGACCAGGACAATCAGTGATTTGCGCGGGGAGGCTAAGTACAAAAGGATATCGTCAGCGTAGAGGGACACGCGGTCCTCATACTCGGGGGTCCAACGGAGACCTCGGATAGAAGGGTGCCACCGCAGCCACTCCGCCAGGGGTTCCAGGGCCAATGCAAAAAGGAGCGGCGACAGGGGACAACCCTGTCGCGTGCCCCGTCCCAGCACGAATGGGGCCGAGACTCGACCATTCACCACCACCTGTGCCAATGGGTCCGAGTACAACAATTTGACCCAACTGATGAATCCCGGGCCAAATCCAAATTTCACCAACATCGCCCAGATGTAGGGCCATTCGAGCGTGTCGAACGCCATGGTGGCGTCCAGGGACGCCAAGATGGCCGGCTCCCGCACGAACGGAACACGCGCGAGCACCCCGTGCAAGCGCCGCAGATTAAGGGCCGTATTGCGATGGGGAATGAAGCCGGACTGGTCTTGGTGGACCAAATCGCCCACCACGCCGACCAGCCGGTTAGCGAGCACCTTGGCGAGGATTTTAGGCTCCGCGTTTAAGAGCGAGATAGGCCGGTAGGATGTAACCCGGTCCCGCGGTCTGCCCTCCTTGTGGATAACCACGATGGTAGCCAGACGCTGGTCCGGCGGGAGGGAGCCCCGCGAGTGAGCCGCAAGGAACATAGCGCGGAGGTGGGGTGCCAGTACGTCCGGTCGCAATTTCTACAACTCGATAGGAATGCCGTTCGGGTCCATGGCCTTGCCAGAAGCGACCGAGCGGATGGCGAGGGCAATTTCGTCCGAGGTGGGGGTGGCATCCATCAACTCCCTGTCCTCCATTGAAAGGGAGGGCAGCGCGATGTCACGCAGCAGGGCATGGGAATCCTCCTCCGGGCAGGGAGAAACCGGGGAATATACCTCGCGGAAATAATCCGCGAAGCAAGAGACAATGCCTTCCGGCTCAGTGACACGTACACCATCCATTCTTTCAATCAGCGGGACCACACGACTAGCTCTCTCCTTCTTATCCAACCACGCAATCAACTTACCAGCCTTATCACCCACATCATACAATCGCCCCTGTTGCTCTCTGCTGAGGCCCCTGGCCGCCTCCGTGACGAGGGACCTATAGGCCGCCTGCTTAAGGTGTAGAACGTGCAGCGCAGCGTCAGTCACCCCACTCCCCAGATCACCCTCCAGTTCAGTGATTTCGGCCTCCACCCGGGTCACCTCCTCCTGTGCGCGCCTCCGGGCATGGGAAATAAAGGAGAGGGCCTCCCCTCTAAGCACAGTCTTGAAAGCCTCCCACAGGGAAATGGCAGACGGGACAGACCCCACATTCTCCTCAAAATACCGTTGCAAGGATTTAATCAAGTCAGCACGAATAGTGGGGTCGCGCAGGTACCAGGCATTGATTGGAGCTACCCTGCCCTCCCCCCTCGGGAAGACATCAAAGTGCAACAGGAGTGGGGAATGATCTGAAATACCCCGCGCCAGATGGCGCACCTCCCCCACTCTCCCGGCATAGGCCGCAGGGACAAGGACATAATCAAGCCGCGAAAGGCTACCATGGGCCCCGGAATGGAAGGTGTACTGCAGCTGAGCGGGATGCTTTAGACGCCAACAGTCCACCAATCCCAGCGTGTCCAAAAGGCCAGACAGCCACGCTTGTGCCCGGGGGAGGTCCCTAGGGGGATAGTGATCCAGAGTCCCAGAAGCCACCGCATTGAAGTCCCCCCCCAACCACCAGAAGCCCCCCCGGAAGGTCAAGCAGGAGGCGTCCCAGGTCCGCAAAGGTGGTGGACTGTAACCCCGGTGGGACGTACACTGAGACAAAGACGACTACCTTGCCCTCCATTCTCCCCACCAAGACAGTGTAGCGTCCCCTCTCATCATGGCGCACCTCGTCTATTTCTAGCGGGGGCGAGGTCTTGACCATAATGCCCACCCCTCGTGAGCCTGATGTGAAGCCCGAGTGGGCCACCAAACGATAACCACGTCGGTTCATGGCACAATAGGAGTTACCAATGAGGTGTGTCTCCTGCAAAAAGACCACATCAGGCGAAATCCGTTTCAGATATTGCAGGACCACACCCCGCTTAATCCTATCACCCAGTCCGTTAACGTTCCAGGACAACAAAGTCAGGTCCCTACCCCCCATCACATACAGAAGCCATCATTTGTCCCCCCGAGAGCATCTCAAAAAATCCAATACAATAAAGGGTTTGCCTTGCGGTAGAAACGAACCACACCCCACCCCAACCCACCCATCCCAACAGAACTCCCCCCACCCTGCACCCCTGCATGAGCCCAAACAGCCCCCCCAAAGTGCAGTGTGCCTGTCGCCCCATGGAAAGAAAACTAACTAGTCCCCCAGAGGAAGAGGGAGATCCCCCAAGAGACCCCACACGACCTCCGCAGGAGGGGAACTTACCCTAACAGTCAATGGTGACAATAACAGTCCAGAGCAAGGCCTACCATTAGTCCCTCAGTCCTGATCCGGCGGGCCCTCCCCACCAACCGCTCCCCCCCCACCCCCCCGGCACCCGATCTCCGGGCAGAGTGTCCAGCCAGTCCCCGGCCGCCTCGGGACGATCAAAAAAGTGCGTGCGGCCATCCACCTCCACCCTCAGCTTAGCCGGAAAAAGCATCGCATATTTGAGATTCAGGTCCCGTAGGCGACGTTTGACACCGAGAAAACTCAGTCGCTGCTTTTGGACCGCCGGAGTAAAGTCAGGATAGAAATTGATATCCATATTGTCAAGTCTGACCGGCCCTTGTAGCCTGGAGGTCTGCAGGATAGCGTCCCTGTCCCGAAAATTGAAAATCCGGGCGATGAGAGGCCTCGGAGGGGCTCCGGCCTTAGGCCTACCCCCGGGGACCCTGTGGGCACGTTCCACTGCAAAGAATTTACTCAGCCCCCGAGGCTGGAGATGGGTGAGGACCAAGTCCTCCACAAACAGATCCGCTGCCTCTGCCTCGCGTCCCTCCGGCACCCCGATAATGCGGACATTATTCCTCCGGGCCCGACCCTCGGAATCCTCCAGTCGACGATGCATCAGGGCGCTCGCCTGGCCAAGCCTGCGCACCTCCTGTTGGAGGGCCGCCACGTCGGATGTGAGGCCCGAGGTAGAGTGGGCCAAAGAATCGACCCGGTCATTTGTTTTTGAGAGATCGGCTCTCACGAGGCCCACGTCCACGAGGACCGAGTCGATCTTCTGCGCCAGAGTGTCAAAGCGCTGGTCCACCGAGGCCTTCATCTCGGCGATGGCGCCCATGACGTCTCGGAGGGTCAGGTCCGTGGGCAGAGCAGGAGCGTCAGTCGGGCCCGTAGGGGATCTACGCAGCGCCTCTGGAGATCCCTTCTGGAGGGTGTAGCGGTCCATATTGTTGGATTGATGGGCCGCGCCACGACGGGTCGACTTCACCTTAGCCCGGTCGCCATCTTGTTTTGTGGCCATGGTCGCGGTCCCAAATCGAGCCAATCTCCTCAAAAAGGGGGTAGACAATCCCGTTCAAGGGCTCCGGGGGGGGGCGACCACCGCTCCGCAGGACGGACCGCAGCCGGCGGGCCGGCAGGGCACCCCAACGAGGCCACACCACCGCACACCGCTTCGCGACCCTACCTCGCCTGGCAGCAAGGAGGGCGCAAAAGCGAAAGTGAAAGTGCGGGGTGCGCGAGTCGCCCAGCCTTGCCCGCCGCTGTTATTCACTTTGTCGCCGGATCGCCCCACAACTCCAGTACGGGGGGCCGGCGTGGAGAAGGCCGCAAACCTTAATCGGTGCTCCCGCCGGTGTCCGAGGTCCGAATTGAAAACGGAAAACGGGCGTCACCTCAACTCGGGTTCACAAACACAGTCCCCTCATCTAGGACAGGATTCGGTCAGGATTTATGCAGGAGGTCGCGGAGGTCCTCGGGAGCCTCGCACCTACGCGGCCATCTTGGGTGCGCGCTAGCGCTGCTTCACTTTTAATGATTAACATGATATGCCGGAGTGATTGTAAGAAAATCTGAAGGTCACCCCCACCCCAGATTTACTCACCAAGCTACGCCCCTGCCAAGGTGATTGAAACCTCTGTAGGTTTAACGGCATGCTTGGCTCTGCTGGGGGACACGGCAGATGTCCCACCACAGTATGGGAACAAACTGTTAGAACTAGGGCTAGAGGTGGCAAGAAGGAACTTTGCGAAGTTGTGGGTGTAGAAATGGGCACCAGGCTGTGACACTTTGTATGGGTCCATGGACCGGTGTAAGATGGCCGAGAAGGTGGCCTATGTAGGGAGGGTCTGTCTAAAGAATGTTGTTACGATAGGGGGGTGGGGAGGTCAGTAGGAAGAGCATGAAAGACTGCAGATGGACAGTTTTGGAAATATGTGTCTCACCATCTAGTGAAGTAGATTAAGAAATGGGGAGGTTGGGAAAAGGGGTTGGATAACGTTCATCGGGGACGATATTCTATACAGACGAGTATCCTATTGAATAGGCTGCTTGTAATTCTTCTCATCGATCTCGTTGGAATGGTGACTGAAGATTGGCGTTTTGTCACCTGACTGTGGTTGTGATGTACAAGTTTTATCAGCATGCTGGGGAATTAATTTGAAAAAAAAATTCACAACAAGAAACGGTATGCCTGATGTATGACCAAGTACATGGAACGCTATACTGCGCATAGGCCACAACGCAAAGAGCTCACGTACTCAAAAACCCATTAACGTTGTGGAAATGTCCACATCAGCATGAGCTGTTGCAGTAAAAACAATGTGGCAAATATTTCTTAGAGAAAAATAATTCTACCAAGATAGGACTTTATCTGCCAACCGAAAGCCTCATCTATTGGAATGTTTGTAAAACTCCAATATTACATTGAATATTTGGGTTAACTGATTAGGATATTGGGAGAAACCAAAAATATTTATGCCTTATACTTTATGTGGAAAATCGTACCACCTGTCAAAATACTGTTTCTTGATCACAAAACTGCTCAAATGCAATATCGGGCAGCCAGGCGCAGGGTCTCTCCTTTGCCGTTCTTTGGACCACTCATAGCATAAGCACGTGCACGCAGTGACAAACGTCAGCAGCGCCTCCCACACACGCACAATACCAGCACGATTCGAACATAGGCTACGCTAGAGAGGGGCGAGCCAGAAAACTCGCAGAGAGCCCAACCAGAGCCAGCCAATGAGCAGGCTTGCTTCGAAGAGGCATAACACCAGCCGATGGGTAAATAGTGCAACACACGCCATGTAAAAGTACAATAGAGACGTCAAAATGTATAACAAGTCTACTTCAACAAGCACAAGTGTCTCACTATAGCGTTAGACTGTCTGGCACTATTCAATTGTTTTTATTAGGAGAAATCGTTTTAAACTATGAACTTAAAATCATTCAGGCCCCCTCTTCCGGGCACCTGGCTTGGTTCGGCCCAACTCCAGGCCACCCTACATGTATGCTCCCTTTCCATCCATAAACTGGCATCTACAAGTCTACATATCTATCTCTCGCTCCTTCTGCTTCACTGTAAGCCAAGCATATCCGTAAAAAATAATAATAGTAAAATAAGAGCACATCTGTTACACTTAGGTATGACGTCAAAACCCTGATGACATACCCGCGTGACAGACAGGCACTTGCATCAAATCACTCCTATGCAGTACAGTGTGACACGAAGACCTTTATAAATACAACTTAAATAGAATGCTATTATAGTACTTTATAATGGTCAGTGTCTTTATATATCCAACAACAGCTCTGAATTACCTGAAAAGTATTATCTGTTTCTATGTATTTAAACCCATATTGCTACTACCTTTCTTTACCCGCAGGGCCCACCTGCGACCACAGAAGAGGCACGCACGTGGCCAGAATGACTTTCAAAAGGAAGGGGGTGGGCGTGCGGTTTTAAGAGAGCGGAAAACCCCTCAGACCAGCCGATGGCAAAAAGGCAAGTGAAAACTTTAAGTTTACCAGCATACAGACCAGTCAACAGATTGATAATTCCAGTGGAAGCTTCTCTCCAAAATAACAAACAGAGAGCGCAACGGACGCAACTGTGTACAACAAACTCCCCTTACACACAGAGGCCAGGCACAGCATGGGCAGCAAGTTCAACTGGAACAGAGAAAATACGACATAATCAGCACATGGCGCTTTAAGATGTCCTGGGCTCATTGGGAAGACTAGCAAGGAAAACCCTAGCGAATCCCTTTTTCCAAGCACGCACTCTCAAATGTGTAGCATTATAAAAAGGTTTTAGTATTGCCAAATCAATGGTACTCTTTTCATCATAAAGACGAAAGGCAGAGTCAGCCCTGCCCTGCTGGGGTTAAAGTAGTGGTCTGCATCGATTTCTCTCAGATCTCAGGGGTGGATACTTAACTTAATGATCCATATTCATAGAGTCTGGGGCCACGTCGTGATTGATACATTTAGATTTGTCCACATGGCTGTAATGATGGATGAAAAAAGAGCGGAAGGTTTGCCCTCGTACTGAAGAAGGATCCACTTGCTTCAGTAGAGCGAAGGTTCTGATCCAAAGACACCGGTGCAGACCCATCTGCAAGAGCGACCGGTGTCTGGGCGACCTTCACCTTGGAAACGTCCTGGCTTCATGGAGGACCCTCAACCTCCTGGGCCTCGCTTGGTGCTGTGCTTGGACAGGAGGAGCGCGGACTCACTTTCTCTGGGTGGTCTCCAGACTCGGGCAGTCTGGTCACTTCACAGAATGGTTACCAAACTGAGGCGGATCGCCCCACCGTGGAGTCGACAATCTTCAGGAAAGGCAGGGGAAGCTCAAGTGTGGTGTTCAAAACTGCAGAGGACCGAAGCCTGCCTCGTTATGGAACTGCCTGTCCCCGTCGACAGCCATCCCTTAGGAAAGGTGAATGTAGGGAAACCATTCTACCAAAAGCTGCTCCCCATCCCCCATTGTTTCACCTGGAGTGAAGATCTAAATTAATCTACTGTGTCTGCAAGGCCTGGCTAGGCATCACCGCGCACAGGAGTCCACATTTTATGGGGGTGACGCAAGGGAGCAGCCCTTTCACTGCAGCTTGGTGTTCTATTTAATGCACAGGCACCATCA
Source organism: Triturus cristatus (assembly GCF_964204655.1). Classification (NCBI taxonomy): domain Eukaryota; kingdom Metazoa; phylum Chordata; class Amphibia; order Caudata; family Salamandridae; genus Triturus; species Triturus cristatus. The sequence continues at coordinate 1,421,984,178 of NC_140591.1, read as the reverse complement.
CAGAATTGGGAACCCAGGTCCAACACATTATCAAGCATTTCATGCGTCATCCACACTTGCTGACTATGCACCATCTCTGCAGGGGCTTACGACGGACTGGACAAGTAGGACTGCTCTACGTTTCCCACTGCTGTCAAGGAGGGCACATGTGGGAGTCCACAACAAGAGACCTCTGTCCATGGAGTGCAGCCATCCACCAATGTGCCCCAGAGACATTCAGACTACTTCTGAAACTTTCCAAGTTGTTCTTCAGTCTCTAAGACCAATGCCATTGTACCCCTTGACCATCGCTGGATGATCAGCGCTCAAGCACATCCTTAGTTCTCAGTTTATGTCCCTGTTCGGTCTCATCCCAGTGCTGAAAAAGTTCACTTTGCTTCTACTTTATCAGTCAAAATTCCCTCATTAGCTGCTAGGTCTTCCATCTTGAACCATTTCTTACTTTTTCACTGGCACTTTCTCGACATTTCATCTGCAACACATCTTTCCTCTTATCTTGCCCTGGCTCTGCTTTCTTTGTTGGTGACCCAAAGGCTCTTCTCATAACTTTCAGTAGACTCAGCAGATGTGGGAGGCCCCAAGGTGTTGAACATCAGATAAATGTGTTATTGCAGGGACCCAACACCTTCCTACAAAAGTCCCAATCTCAGGACCAAGAAGGCGGCTAGCTGCGAGATCACCATAGTGCCCAAATACTAGGAAAGGTAGTCTACCCCTGGGAAGGGAATAACGTTCTTGGGTCCCCATGATGTGCATGTACAAAGTATACTGTACTGTTGCTCTAACCTTTGCCTCCAGATAAATGCTTTCTCTATAGGATATTTCCAACATCCATTGTTCTGTGTAGCATGTGTAATTTCCCTTTTCAGGGAATCTCATTAAGCTACAGAGAGTATATTTCTCTAAAGAAACATCTTACGCAACAATCATCAGGATGGGTATTCTGCCGAAAGTACCCTCACTGGGCCAACAACTTGGCACAGGAAGACAACACGGCAAACATACCAGTTAGCCAGAGTGGTCAAAAAACCTGTGAACTTGGCCATAAAGGTACACAACACATTTACTACTATTTTTTTTAATAAGGTATTCCTTCTATATAAATGCAGCAAATAAATATTACTTTCAAATATTGTATTGGTCAGAATATATATATATATATATACATATATACATATATACATATATTATCTACTGGCAGTCGCCAGTAGATAGTTATAGTTAGGACCCTGTTTCCATAGGAAATCTGCAACATTCTATTTGGAATAACTTTGGCGCCGGTCGACTAATCCTCGCGAAATTTTCAAAATAGGTGGGGCGCTACGCTCCGCTCCTACCCTGAAAGTCTCGGGGGGATTCGTCAAGCGGGGGCTGAGAAAAAAAGGGGGGTCCCAAAACGCGTTTTTCCCATGCATTTTTCCATAGGACCTTTAGACACAGCTACAGCCCGAACGGCTGAACAGAGTTACTTGAAATTTGGCAGAGAGGTAGTCCTCAGGTCTAGGAAGTGCCTTTTGTAGGTTTGGTGTAAATCTGTTCAGTAGATCCTGAGAAAATAGCATTTAAATAAATATATATATCTGTGGCAGCTTACGGTAAGCTTACGGTAAGCTTACCGTACGCGTTCGGTGCCGTGCACGAGCGCGATTCTGATTGGCTGTTAGATCCAAGTAAACATTCGAATCAGACGAAACCATGAAGCGGCGGCCGCCATTTTCTCTCTCGCACTCTGAGTGAGGCAGCAAAAACAAAGGCAAAGAACAACTAAAGGGGCAATGTATTCAGTTCCTAACCACCTAGCATTGATGATGGTGTCCCCAAAGTACCCCCAAGGCCAAAAATTCAATTTTATTTTTTTTCGAAAAATCGCCAATTACGCTTACCGTACGCGTACGGTAAAAATTATTAAAAAAAAAAAAAAAACTATCCACACTATCCCCACCCCGTGTGCAAATGGTGCCCGAAGGGCACCATTTGTGCACTTTTTTTTGTTTTACTAATGAAAATATAAAAGATTACATTTCACAACGAAGCGCATATGTCCTCCATGTGCGCACGGTGCGCGAAGCGCATCGTGCGTACATGGCCCATCCCGCGTAACGTGGGCACGGCACTAACTGCGTAAAGTGGGTGCGCGGTGCGCGAAGCGCACCGCGCGCACGGAACGAACTGCGTTAACTGGGCGCGCACGCCACGAATGGCGTAAAGTAACTTAGCATTTAAAAAAACGTACAAATTCACTGAAAAAACCATAGGTTTCACACACGTTATAGTTAGGAATTAGCATTTAAAAAACCTTGCAAATTCACTGAAAAAACCATAGGTTTCACACATGTTATAGTTAGCGGAAATTTTAATCATAAAAAACCATTGAAATTCCCCCGTTATAGTTAGTGCAGGCAACTATAACTCACGCGACCGCAATCCTCTGCTGATGACATATGTGTCTTTATGAAAAAAAAATATTTGTAATATATGTATAGCTAAAATTTAATGGAAGACATGGGCAAATAAGTGTCTAAATACAGTATTAGCATCAGCAGAGGATTGCGGTCGCGTGAGTTATAGTTGCCTGCACTAACTATAACGGGGGAATTTCAATGGTTTTTTATGATTAAAATTTCCGCTAACTATAACGTGTGAAACCTATGGTTTTTTCAGTGAATATATATATATATATATATATATATATATATATATATATATAAAATATAGAGATAAATATACACACACGCAATTTACAAAAGCGACAGTCATCATTCTGTTCAAAGTCATTCAGAAATTGCCTCCTTGTTGTTCCATATGTAGATGCTTGATAAGAATACCACGGACCCCCTGCAGTTTTCCACGGTGGTGCACCTCACAGTTGGACTGACCGTATTTATTATTTCATACAAAAATGCCAACGCTTGAGATGCACTCTCCCACAAGTAACATTTAATGGCAGAGGAACAGCTTCGAAATACAACTGTGCACGGCAGAGCTTAGCCGACGTGTTTCGGGCCTCACGACCTTCTTCTTAGGCTGCAAGTGTGAAATGGCGGCAAGACTCACCAATGTATCCCCTTACTTAGCACCCCCCCCCCCTCCTATGGGCCCCTCGGTGTGTGTATAATGTATCCTGGGATTGGTACAATGAATCTACATATTTTGGGTAACTGAAACCTGCTGCTCCTGGAGGTCCATCAGTCTTCCCAGCTGCTGCTCGGCCCCCAGAGCTAAAGGCGGAATCATGATGGAGTCGCAAGCCTCTGCTGCAGGGTCTCCGTGTGAATTGGGGGCAGAACGTGGCCCGGCACAGCTCGTTTTCACAGCGGAAGCTGAATTCTGCTGAAGCAATGGGCCACTACAGCTACTTTTTTTTTTTTTTTTAAGGTCTAGCCTAAAGACAGCTATGTCTATCTTGCCCGCCTCCGGTTTTCTAAACCAGATACATGTTGTTACTTACTGAAAAAAAAAAAGGTTGTCAACCCACTTCAGTCATCATCAGACAACGCTTTATTCACAAGTTTGTTCAGCCCACAGAACAGCATATTTTGGGCAAGGGGCCAGTGAGTCAGTCATTGACTTTGTTGCCAATACTAAGATTACAACCACTGGACCACTTTAGGATGTCAAGCAGTGTTTGAGGGGCAGCATTTTATTTGAGGTACCTTCCATCCAAAAGAGCTGGACCCCAGGAAACACTTGTAGTGCAAGTTCCCCAGCAACTAATTGAGTAATCGGTGCGCCAGCAGCTCTCATGCTTTTGCTACTGGACCACTAATTTCTTATGCGGTTGTTTGCTTCAAAACTGAATCGCCATCTTGGAACAATATAATGCATACTCGGTCTTAGGTTGGCCTTTCGAAAACGGCCGCCATGTGTGAAGTTATGTTTTTTCTATTGGAAGCATATAGCTGCCACATTTCAGGAGCAGCATGATTTCTTTTTAAATCATTCTAGCATATGCGTGCTATTAAAAAATAAAAATAAAAATGCCACCTTTTTGATGGAGAGAAAGGGACATTTTCTAATGCCAAGACCCTTTTCCACAAAGGTCTGCAAAAAGACAGTTTTGCATAGTCCGTTGCAACAACTCACGTCACGTCTAATATGGGCTAACAGGAAAGTAAAACAGACTAATTGGGGGTAACCAATTAACGGATAGCACTTTTAGATCCAGCGGGCACACACGGTGGTACTGGACAGCAGTATCACTCTGCACACAACCTTAATATCAGCAATTTAGAGTACAGAAAAAACAAAAAAAATTGTGAGGACCATGCTTAAAAAGTGAATAAGCTTCACATACCATTTATATAGTTTTTGATTTTTACCGGGTGCATCAGTCATTTTTCAGAATCCATCCACCACTCGAAGAAGCGCTTCCATTCCAAATGTAAACCTGTAACATGATTGCAAGGTAACCTTCCCACCTCACATCACACAGATCATTTAAGACCTATCCAGCAGTGCACGGACACGCCAGTGCTGGGTATCAATATGCTCACAACATCACAGGCCCCGCCTATCCGATATTTCACACGCCAACTAAATCAACCCAGGATGTGAACAAGAGCTCTTACACCCACTTAGGAGTCCAGAAGAGGGATGTGATGGCTCCTCAACACCAATATAAAAAAAAACTCCAGTTAATGCACTCAAACCATGCCGTGCATTGGCAAGCCAAATGACCCAGGCAGCAACCACATGTGAACCCAGGCAGCAGCCACATGTGAACCCAGGCAGCAGCATGTGAAGCCGGGTAGCAGCCACATGTGAAACCAGAAAGCAGCCACATGTGAAACCAGAAAGCAGCCACATACGAATCCAGGCAGCAGCCACATACGAATCCAGGCAGCAGCCACATACGAATCCAGGCAGCAGCCACATACGAATCCAGGCAGCAGCCACATACGAATCCAGGCAGCAGCCACATACGAATCCAGGCAGCAGCCACATACGAATCCAGGTAGCAACCACAAACAAACCCAGGCAGCAGCTACATACGAACCCAGGCTGAAGCCAAACGCTTTTAGCAAGATCTACCATAACCATTTAAACTCCATAACCCATCGACCTATTAATTTTAGAACCTATTTACGTAAACACAACTACCCATATTATAGCTCAGATACCAACCAGCAACCTGGTCTAGTTCATTAACCTCAAAATCAGGGCAAGAAAGTACTAGACGCCAGTGGTTTTACGAGGACATACCAATGGCAAAAATAATGAAAAAGTCCAACATCAGACCCATGGAGCCACGACGTCTTTTCAAGAACTAAAGGTTCAAATATACCAGTGCATGGCACTGCATGCTAGAAGAGCACGCATGCGTATTGATTCATATAGTCATCACCGCCAACCCGGTAGGATACAAGATCCAGAGGAAGGACTGCCCCAACCACCCGGGAGGGGGCCTCGCCATCGCCCACAAGAACTCCCTCCACCTCACCACCTCCAGCGAAACTTTCCCCACTGCTAAACACCTGCAGTTACAGATTCAGACCAGCCCAAACTCCACGGAACCCTCATCTACAGATCCCCCCCCCCCGGCCCCTCTTCGCCATCACCGACCTCATCGCACCCCACGCCATAGCGTCAATGAACTACATACTCATCGGTGACCTGAACTTCCACCTAGACAACCCCAATGACCCCAACTCCACCACCATTCAAAACAACCTCGCCAACATCGGACTTAACCAGCTCGTCACCACACTGACACAAAGGGCAGGACACACCCCCAACCCCATCTTCGAAGTAGGAAACAGCATCCACTTCAGCCACACAACGAAACCCCCATGGACCGACCACCATTGCGTGCACTTCACGGTCGACAAACCCAAGGCACCCAAACCTGCCCCACGCCCACCACGAAGGAACTGGAGCAAGATCACCGACAAGCAGCTCAACTCCACCCTCACCCGAGACCACCACACCCCAGCATCCAACGCTAATGCCGCAGTCAGAGAACGCCACAACTGGATCGCCAACTGCGCATACAAACTCGCCCTACTACGTAACACCAACAAACAGTGCCCCAGGAAAGCCGCCTGGTTCACCACTGATCTCCAAGAAGCCAGACGCACCTGCAGACGTCTGGAGAAGAACTGGAGAAAAGCCAAGACACCCGAAAACTACACCACCTACAAGGATGACATGATGGACTACCACAACCAAATCAGAACCATCGAAAGATGCTTTATCCACAACAAAATCCTCACAAACTCCACCAACTCCAAGGAACTCTTGAACATCATTCAGGAATTCAGCAAACCAGGCAGCGAAGCAACAGACATCACCCTGTCCCAAGACCTCTGCAACGAGCTTGGAACCTTCTTCCACCTCAAGATCAAAAACCTCTACGACAACTTCACCGACCACCCATCAGACGCCACAGCCCGCCCGTCCCCCAGACACCAGCAAGCCCACCTGGACTCCGATCACGGTCTAAGACACCACCTCGATCATGAAAGGCATCCACTCAGGGGCCCCCAAGGACCCCTGCCCCCTCACATATACAACAGAGCCACCACCGCCATCGCACCCAAACGACAACACATCATCACCACCACCACCTTCAAAACAGGCACCTACCCAGACGACTGGAAACACGCAGAAGTCAGACCCCTGCTCAAGAAGCCCACGGCTGACCCCACCGACCTAAAGAACTACCGACCCATCTCGCTCCTCCCCTTCGCAGCCAAAGTTGCAGAGAAAACAGCCAACAGGGCACTGACGCGATTCATCAAAGACAACGCCGTCCTCGACCCGTCCCAATCTGGCTTCCGCAGCAACTACAGCACCAAGACCGCCCTACTCGCCGCCACGGATGACATCCGCACCCTCCTGGACCAAGGACACTCGGCAGCCCTCATCCTACTAGACCCATCAGCAGCTTTCGACACAGTCTCCCACCGTACACTCATCGCCAGACTACATGACGCCGGCATACAGGGAACAGCCCTAGACTGGATCCGATCATTCCTCACTGGAAGAAGCCAAAGAATCAGACTGCCACCCTTGCTTTCCGACCCCACAAATATCACATCCAGAATCCCACAGGGGTGGTCACTGGGCCCAACCCTCTTCAACGTCTACATGGGCCCCCCCTCGGCTCCATCGTCCGACAACACGGCCTCAACATCGTATCCTACGCCGACGACACCCAGCTCATCCTCTCCCTCACCAAAGACCCCGCCACTGCCAGACTCTACTTCCAAAAAGGATGCAGGAAGTAGCAAGCTGGATGACCAACAGCTGCTTTAAACTCAACGCCGAGAAGACAGAAGTCCTCGTCCTTGAACCACCCCCTCAGCATGGGACAGCACCTGGTGGCCGTCCACCCTCGGAAGCCCACCGACCCCCTCGGATCACACCAAAAACCTCGGCATCATACTCGACTCATCCCTCACCATGAACTGACAGGTCAATGCCTTCACCTCCAGCTGCTTCAACAGCCTCCGAATAACCCATAAGACCTTCAAGTGGATCCCCCCCTGGGTCAAGGAAGATAGCCACTCACGCACTCCTCACCAGCAGACTTGACAACGGAAACGCACTCTACACCGGCCTAAACAAGTCTTCACTTCAAACTCCACACGATACAGAACAACGCCGCCAAACTCGTCCTCGGCACCCCACGGCACAAACACACCAGCCAACGCCTACGAAGGCTCCAATGGCTCCCTGTAGAGAAAAGAGTCACCTTCAAAATCCTCACCCACGCCTACAAATGCCTGCACAACACCGGACCCAAATACCTCAACGGCAGAATCAACTTCCACGTACCCAAAAGGAACCTCCGATCTTCCAACATCGCACTGGCCGAAACCCCGCGCATCCACAGAGCCAGAGTAGGCGGAAGATCCTTCTCCCACATCGCGGCCAAGTCATGGAACACACTCCCGGGAGACATCAGGCACACCCCCTCCCTGAACACCTTCAGGAAGACTCTAAAGACCTGGCTCTTTGGTTGAACGGAACTGCTGACCCCCGCCCCAGCACCTTGAGACCCTTGCGTGTGAGTAGCGCTCTTAAAAAACCCTGACTGATTGATTGATAGTAGCAAGGAGCGCTAAACTAAAGAATTCATCAAGTTACTAAAGGGAGTTTTGTTGTACAGTAGACTGCAAGTTTAAATAGCTGAAGGGAGTTATTTTAGAAAGAAAATGCCTGTCACTGTTACTAAGGGGGTTGAAATGCATTCTAAACTCCAGCAGCATTCCTTCCACCACAGTATTTGCCCACAGGGACACACCCACCCCTAATGACACGGCACAACAGGTGCTGCAAGATGCCTCGCGCATGGTGCATACAGACATTTCCGGCGGAACCAGTTTTGGCGCCATTGAAAGTCTGGATCCAAGCATCAGAAGTCTGAGTTTTAATTGCGCGCCTGTTCGCTCCCTGGACGCCCGCCAATTATCGAAAGTTAGGTGTGCTGCAATGACAAAATAGCTTACTTATAAAGTTCACGGTGCCAGCTGTTGTGTTCGGTCTTGCATAAAAACAAATCGGCGCAGTGATTACCCCGATCACATGGGCGCTGGAGTAATGCAGTCAGGAATGCGCCAGTGGGGTTTACAGTCGTTGCAATGTGATTAAAGAAGTTGACGGGAATGGCTCTCAGCCTAAAACACAAACACACTGCAGAGTGCGTGCTCTGGCGTCGGTGCGAGTTGTAAAAAAAACACACAGCACTAAACGGCGCACAACACTGCAGAAAGGACCCCAACAGCTACCAGCCAAGGGTTTAAAATTCCGAAGGGCATAAAAGAGGCCGTGAACGCTGCGTTCCCAACCCACTCATTTTGTACCACAAAGCGCCACGATAAGTTTGAGCAGTGTGCACGCTATATATAAAACACAACATATATGCAATGATTTAAACTTATTTTAATACAAGTCCGATACAAAGCAAAATGTAAAACTATGTAGACAAATGTTTGAAAACTTGCCGTGGGCTGACGCATGCGCTTTTCAGTCCGTCAACGTATTCTTCTGTAGGATTTTTTCCAAGGTGTGGTCTCTAATTACTTAGAGCAGCTTTTTGGACGCCTGTAGCACCGAATTACCGGTTAATGCCACACACCTTCCTTTTCTCAGTTCTTCTAACAAATGGAGGTGTGCACACCTCCACCCGGCATGAAAGGACTGAGCTACAAACCCAATGACCCACCCCAATAAGGGTGCTGCGTCGTCCCTCTCAGGCCGCTCTCTCAAGGAATAAAGGGGGAGAACGTCATCAACAAGAACTAAGCATCGAGGCAGCGACAACGGGAATCGGGGCGAGGTAACACCTAAGTGTTGGCTCGTGGACAGGTTACTGGACTAATGAGGTGTGTCAGGGAGTGATTGGAGCTCTACCCCCTCAACCCTTCCTCAGCTCAGTCCTTACTAACAGAGGCTCTAAAAGAGCAGGAAGCATTACATTCCATACGCAACCAACCCACCAACCCCAGAAGTAATACAACACGCCCACTTTATAGTCCACAGCATTGCAGGAGGGCGCTCAGCCGGGAGCTGCGAACGCGCCGATTCCCATAGTCCAGGGAGCTCCACATCCAATCAATAGTGAGCTATATAGGTGGAGTGAGACCCACCAAGAAGTGACCGAAAAGATATCTTTGATGGCGGCCCATCCCCTACACTTACTCTTGACCCACAAGGCAGGAATCCCAGGAGGGGATAAACCATGCCGAGGAGGGAAGATCCCAGGGAGACACAGGCAAGACACTCCAGATTTCATCCAGGGACTCAGAGGAACCAGAAGCCTTACCACCCGTTTTCCTCATGTAGAAGGCTCCAAGATTGACAGACAACTGCAAGAGCCTGAACTCTGCTCCGATAGGTCTGCCTTGGCCACATCATGGAGTTGCCATTCTCCTCAGAAAAAAAGGGCAGGAAAACAGTGTTCTTGTGGAGAGAGGATCCCACATCCGGCACAAATTTAGGCCCTAGGCCTAATACAAACCTATCTGGAAGACAGATACCTTAGGAGCACGGACAATGACCCTATTTCACCAATAAAGCAGGTGGACGCGAAGGCAACCAAAGAATGTTTTGAGGGCCAAGAACTTGAGACCATTCACGGGAGCAGGCACAGTAGCTGAGCTTAAATTAGTAAGGTCTGGTACGAGGAAGCACCCTTGGAGTAATTAATACCATTGTACGTAATCAGCACATTTAGTTGGAGCGGCCTGTAATTATCTCTGCTACGTGGTGCAGCCACATTTGAAATAGATGTACTAGGTGGTTTTAGTAACAAGCTGCACCATGTGTGCAAACTTTAAGATCACTGGTTCTCAACCTAGCAGGGCAATGTTAGCTTTTCTTACTTCCAAGGTATATGAAATGAGTCACAGCTAATAATTTTTACCTATAAAAATTGCTATGTTAAATTCTGCTAAGGATCCACAAACATGGTAAAGATAGCGATGGCATAGCAGGCCAACACAGCTTTGTAAATATTTGTTAGGTAAAAGTATCAAAATGTGATGTGCTTTCCTGAAATGTGTTGCTTTTGCCGCTGACAGTGACATACAAAAAAAATTGAACAAATTAAAAAAAAAAAAATAAGTGTATAGTTCCTTTTGATTCAACATCCTAATGCAGCGCAGAGACATAATGAATCTGCCAGACACTACTTTTGGAATTAAGGTCACACTACACTTTAGTGTGTATTAGAGGAACACACTAAAGATGGCAATAGGCGTAGCAAATGCGGTCTCTCGATTGCCTTTTAGAAATGCTCACATATGTGTAGCTGGTGTATCATGAGTACATTTGAGCACATTTCAATATTTATCATATGAGATTTTGCGTTGTGGTTGTGCCAAAAAATTGGCAACCCAGCCACAAAATCTGGGTCTCAATTTACACATATATTTTTTAAAACCCTGCCACTAAGAAATTGGCAACAAGGAGAAATGTAGCAGTACATTTATGCTTAATTGGTTGCAAAATATGTATTTCAAAATATCCTACGGGGTTAAGGCACCTGCAGCAGAGATCTGTGTGCCAGCTAAATCACACGGAATACTAACAATGGTAAGATGATTCTGGAAGATAACATATTTGCTGGAGAGATCAGATTTTTGTCTAGTCCCAGTTTTGAATCAAAGTAGCATAGAGGGTAAATTTGTCTCCTGCAAAGCACATTATGCAACACGAAGATGACCGAATTTGAAATCATCTAAATGGGTAAGTGGGTTACTGCTTTTAACGCAGAGATCCTTTTGTTACTTGCAGTTCATAAATTGTAACCCTGCTACTATACCTCAGTGAGCTATGATGGACGTGTCTCCCACACCTTGTAATCCTCACTGCCTTATGTAAAATATTGTATACATTGATTTACACACATGATTTACTGTCAATGTAGAATGTGTATGTGTGAGATAAAGCGCGCAGACAACCTGCCTTCGGATAAAGCATTAGAAAAGGAATAAAACAAAAGTGGTATTTCAATTGGTATTTGTGTAAATACTGGGACAGACCAACACATCTGACATTCTCACAGTGCATGCATAGCTCTTATATACAGGGACTGAACCAAGCCAAAAGCACGCCTCTCTTAAGCACATGTAAAGTGATCAGCTGTGAGCCTTTGTTCCCCTCCATTGCATCTAGGTGTGAGGCGCCCAACAGCTCCCAGCTACGATACTCCAACAAACCCTATGGCCCCTTAACTTTTGTTAAGGACAAACTGGAATCTGGTAAGCCCCTTCCCCGCCTACACCTTGCTGCTCATAACAAAAGCAGACAAGGTTCAGGCGCTGCTGAAATGGTCACGGGGTCTGAAAATTACACAGGGACAAGTTCAGCATATTTCTGTGGGGCCCAACCTCTTGGCAGGGTAGACTGCGTCCACCCTGTGAAAACAGTGGTTAGACACCGTCTATCCGCGTGTACCCTCCCATGTGCCCTGCTGATCTTCTACCCTAGGGGGAAGCACTGTGAAGGCAGTACCCGAGCATACAATAAGCAGGGCTCTAGAAACCGTATACTTTTTGCGTTTTCCACCCGCTCTTCCTCCCCTAGCGTTAGCTCAGAAAGTAAGGGCCTTCCGACTTAACTGGGGCCAGCAAGGGTCACCTTTAATATTTCATGATGGTCAGAGGGTGTTTGTCACTTCCGCTTCCCCGTGCTAGACTGGCCTGCGCTTCTTCAGCCCTGCCCAGTACCACGCATCAGGCGTTAGACTAACACAGTTTAATGATGTTGTCCGCATCACCGCATTAAAATGCATTTTTAGCACCAGATTGATCACCTGTACGCTGAGGGTGTAGCAGGTAAGTGGCCGCGACCTGCATCTGCGCTGCATTTACAGCAGTGCGACATACGCAATGAGGCTCCTGCGGCAGGGCGGCTCTGGGGTGACGGAAGCAGAGCCCAGGAGTCAACCCGCAGCCATGGCCTGCCACCTCAAAGTATTTAACAAGCAGGTAAAAAAAATTAAATTCATTATTTGTATGGACACAAGAGCTTTTCCATGCGTAAAAGTGTCAAATAAAAAAAAGATAAGAAACGTCACATAGCAAGAAATTGTAAAAATAGAAATGCGACATGAAAAAGGAACCAAAAACTTGGTAACAGTATTTTTCTTCTGCAGTGAACTTAAAGCACAGGATCGGCAGTCTCGATTCTCTTCATCCGAAACTGGCCGTTTATATAGTACCCCCAGGGGCACCCCGCTTACCCCCCTCCCCCAAATTAGGTTACCCAATGAAGACACAAGAAACAGTTGTAAGTGGGTAACAAATGCTGCAGGTTTATTACATAATTCCAGGATATGTAATAGGTGGGTTATCTTACGGGCGATCCAAGGGCAGGCGGCCATCTACTTCACCTGCCCGCCTGATGAGCCGGGCAGCAAGGGGACGACCCCCAAGTGCTGCCCCCCAAGTGATTCTTTTTCGATCACGTGCCGTTGTAAATTCTACTCACACCCCCCCTCTCGGGGCGGAGCGTCGCATAGCAAGCCCCCGGTTGTTCAGGCCCACAACCGCCCGCAGGCCTAGCGGGGCGCCGACCGGCTTCCGGGACCTCTCTGGAGGCTCCTCGTTTTGGCTCAGGCACCACGTGGTGCCGCGCAGAGGTACCCTTTGTACCGGCCTGCTTCCAGATCGCCCTGTAACTCCGCCTGCAACGAGAAGGAAAACATTAAAACGTTCAGCAAAAAACCCCACCCCACCACACCTACGCCGGGTAAGCGGTAGGGAGGGTAAAAAGGCGAGGTGGGCGACAAAGAGGTCGCCAGTGAGGGTGGGGGAAGGCTAAATAGCCTCCCCCTCACACCTGGGCCCGGAAGTGACGCGTATTCCGCGTCACTTCCGGCCCTGACACGGAAGGGGGGGGGCACCAATCTGAGTCCCTGCCCCCCCCCCAAAGGAGAGAGTGGGGAGGGGTGACCGGGGCCACTAAGGCGCCGACCGCCGAGTGGCCCCCTGCGGGGTCCGCGGTCAGCGGCATAGTACCCCCAGGGGCACCCCGCTTACCCCCCTCCCCCAAATTAGGTTACCCAATGAAGACACAAGAAACAGTTGTAAGTGGGTAACAAATGCTGCAGGTTTATTACATAATTCCAGGATATGTAATAGGTGGGTTATCTTACGGGCGATCCAAGGGCAGGCGGCCATCTACTTCACCTGCCCGCCTGATGAGCCGGGCAGCAAGGGGACGACCCCCAAGTGCTGCCCCCCAAGTGATTCTTTTTCGATCACGTGCCGTTGTAAATTCTACTCACACCCCCCCTCTCGGGGCGGAGCGTCGCATAGCAAGCCCCCGGTTGTTCAGGCCCACAACCGCCCGCAGGCCTAGCGGGGCGCCGACCGGCTTCCGGGACCTCTCTGGAGGCTCCTCGTTTTGGCTCAGGCACCACGTGGTGCCGCGCAGAGGTACCCTTTGTACCGGCCTGCTTCCAGATCGCCCTGTAACTCCGCCACAGCCCTGGAGGCGGCTAACCGTCGCAGCCAGGGCCCCCCACCAACCCGCTATAGTCTTACCTGCCACCTCTCCTATCTAGGGCTTCCTGCGACTAGCTGGAAGGGAACCATCCTAGCAGAAGGGAGAGTTTGAAATTCTGCCACTTCATGACAGTGTGACAGCGCTAGCGGGACTCAAACCTTGTGAGATCCCTTATATCCACAGGCCAAAAAGCTGATTCTGAAGTTTTGCCACCTTATGACACTTTGACAGCGTTTCCTGGACTCGAACCCTTGTCCTGTGAGACCATTACAACCGTAGGCACAAGACCTACCATTGAGCTATGGCTCCTGGTTGTTGAAGAGTTTGAAATTTGCCAACTTCTGACACTTTGACAGCGTTTGCGGGACTCGAACCCAAGACTTACCAGTGAGCTATAGCTCCTGGTGTTGTAGATGGCCCCATCAAAGCCCCCAAGGCCCGAGACGCTATCCTAATCGGAATAGGGTCTGCTGAAATAAAGGACCCATTGGGCCTGGGGAGATGTGCCAAGAACTATTCGCCCCCCATGCGGGCAGGTTACCCTCTTCACAATTATGGGCCTGCCCTCTTAGGCTATGAAGGCGAGAAGGGGTTTACTTAACCTTTGGCCAGCCCCTCTGATTGCTAAACCCGGGGCACAGGAGTGCTCCTCGCTGCCAGCGCGTGACCATGGGCAAGGGGCGACTCCTGCCCCTGCCCACCATCCCCTATTCCTTATGGGAATTATGCCCCTACAGATCCCTCAGTGATGTAAACCCCCTAGGCATACCAGCTTCGGGAATCTATCCGGCTTAAACATTGCGCGCTGACAGTAAAGTTCACGCATTGAGGATTGACTAAGTCCTGCTACGCCCTTCCCATCATGCTCCTCAGAAGGAGGGTGGCGGGGGGTGCCCCCCACCACAACCCAGAGCATCCCCAGCGGTGCCAAATTCCCGCTCCGTTGAAGTAGAGATTCAGTGCACCCTGGGCGTGACCAATGTTCTATTGCCATAATGTCCCCTTGTGTTTGCCCCGCTGACACCCCAGTTATTGGGACAGCAGCCCCCATATGCTGGCTGGCGGCGCCCCCTGAGAACGGTAAAAGTGTCCGTAACCAGGATCCCAGTCTCCGCAGCTGCAGTACGCGACCAGTGATTCCGGTGGAGAATGCCACCAGCCGCAATGGTCCTCTAGGCATTACGAAAAGCACTATGTTACCTGGGCCTATCTCCAAATGATGGTGATTTCACCCAGCTGACGGCCGGAGGCCCGCCTCTGGAGCCTATTCACTTGTTTTGCTACTCGGGCCCCCTTCTGGGTGGGCCTCGGAGTTAGGGCAACGCGCGTGCTCCCAGGGCACGGTGCTGCTGGAAAGCAGATATCTGATACCCGCACGCTGGTACCTTATCTGTTACTAAATGCCCTACCGCTGGAAGCTTCCCAGGAAATGTAGACTTCGAGGTCCCACCTAAATTGATCCCATCGCCTGGGGGGAACCTAGTGGTGGCAGGACCTGCATGGTAACTCCATCCCGGCGTAGCTATCGCTTACTTGTGCCGCCGAAGCAGGCAATGCCCCCTTAGTCTCAAGTTCTACCCCTAGAGGATAACCTTGGGGGCAGACAAGTCTGTGGGAACCAACCGGAAACTTTGGTGCAAATACCGGCCCTATTCTGAACGTTGCGAATGCTGCACGGTCAATAAAGCCCTGACGCCCTGGGGCTCTACGTGGTCTTTACCAAACTTTGAACGACGGCACACTTGCTATATAACAACTATACCACCCACAAACCGGGTGGAAGGTCTTCATTGAAGCAACCCGAAATCTGTCTTTGGTTGCATGGGAATGCCCCCCAAAGTACATCTGGACCTATTCCTATATGGTTCCTTCAGCTACTCCTCCTGCAGGCCTAACTCTTGGTTATGGTGCCCCGCTCAGTGTTCTGCAGGCTAATCGGCTTAACCATGAACTATCGGTCGATTTGAGACAGAGGTAAACCACGGGTTGCCATCCGCTCGCGAGCGGCGCACCCGCAACCACTTGGACAATCACGCTGGTAACCTTGTGCCGTGATTTAGGCCCTAGTGATGCGCTATGTGGTGACCACTTATTCTTTGCCGCTATGTCAGTGCGTCCCCGTATTCAATGCGATTGGGGCACTGAGCTGCACCCATATCTAACCCATCTAGTGGCTCAAACCAGACTTCCTTTAGCATTAGATAATAACTACCATCCTATCTTGGTTGCGTAGCCCTGCCCGACTAGGCACCCACCCGGGTGTCTAGGTTACAGTTAGATATGTGTGAGTTCCCCATATCAGTGACCGTTGAAGGCTGCCCACATAAGCATGTTGGCGGGGCCGAGTTGCAGGCTTAAGCATACCTCTTTTAGACTGTCGGCAGCGACCCGTGTGTAACTGTCACTAACATGGCAATGACCGGTCTACGTTAGGACTATCTCCCCATGGTCCGCCCTGCCCAAGGACTGATGCACCTGGGAGGGCGAGGCCGTAAGGAATGGGGGGTGGGTGTCGAGACAAAAACAACAATGACAAACGACCCAAGCCCCCTTTCAGCAAAAGGTTGGAGACGAGCGACACGTGGTCACGTGTGGTCGGGATCGGACTGCGCGACCCTTGCTGTAAGTAGCACTTTTATGACGCGCGAACTCGACCCGAAGTTATGGCAACACTGTGCATGAGCAACATATTTACACACATATTCGGGCACGGGAGTGAGATCATGAGCCGCCAGGTCCACCACCCTCGGGAACCCCGGCATACCAGGTCCAGCAGCTCGCATACATATTCGGGCACGGCGATATTCATTGATTTACCCAGCATCGCAACCCAGCGTGAACTCGATCCGAAGGTAATGGCGCGCCGTTCATGAGCACTGTATATACATGCATCATCGGGCACGTGGATATTAAATTATCTGCCCAGAGTCCCAGCGTGACCCGCCCGAAGGTGTTGGAGTGCAGTACATGAGCCATAGGTATTAACATACCTATTCGGGCACGGTCGATTAGTGATTAGCTCAAACCGTAATGTGCGCGAAATTAATCGAGCGCCGGACACAAGCACCGACTGAATAACCCATTCGGGTGCAGGGGGTGTCGTAATGCCCGTAATCATCTACTGCGCGCGAATGTGGGCACAAGCAATTCTTGTGAATAATACGTGCACTTGTATCATGTGTCTGCATTATAGGAAGCCAGCAATACATGCTGCATATTTATCTAGCGTGAAATCGACCCGAAGGTATCGGAGCAAAACGTGCGAACTATGCCTGCACTTGTATCAAGTATCTGCCTTATAGCAAGCCAGCACATACACGTTGCATATTGTATAGCGCGAACCAGACGCCAAAGGTATTGCACCGCTTCACATGAGTAATGTCTTTACGTTACAAATACAGGCACGGGGGGCGTGAGAGATACGTACCATAGAACACGATCCCCATTCCAGGTCACGCGAGCACCGCACCAGATTAAGCCTTGAGGTGCGTGGGGGGATTAGTAATATCCGTAATCGCCTGATGTGAACAGTGCATGTACTGGTATCATGTATCTGCCTCATCGGAAGCCTGGAATTACATGATGCATATTTATATAGTGCGAACTCGACAATAAGGCATTTGGAGCACTTTACATGAGCACCGTATTTACATTACATCCTCACGCAGGGGGTGCTTAAGAAATTCGTATCATATTACCCGATCCCCAAAACCGGATCACGCGAGCACCGCACCAGATTTTCCATTGAGGTGCGGGGGGTTTATTAATGCCCATGATCGCGTATGTGAACAGTGCACGCACTTGTGTCATTTATCTGCCATATAGGAAGTCAGCAATACATGTTGCAGAATTATATAGCGCGAACTGACCTGAAGGTGTTGGAGCGCTTTACCTGAGCACCTTATTTACATTACACATTCAAGCACGGGGAGCTTACAAGATTCGTATCATACTAAACGATCCCCGTGCCAGGTCCATTGCGCCAGCCGCACGCAGCCCACTGCATGCCCCCCCACCCTCAACGGCAGCGTAGCCGACGGGGGGCGATAACCTTAACCAGGGAGCGCCACAGGTGTTGCACCTCCCGCGATCAGCGGGGACCCAGGCAGCTCCCAGCCGTGCAGTGCTGGTGTATTGGGGCCGTGAACCCACGCTAATCTCCAACCGGCTCCCACGGCACAGGGTATGCGGCTTCTTAGCCGGCCGCCCCCCCCTTAATTTACTCTGCTCGCGAAGCCGGACCGAATACGAACTATTCCCCCCTTACGGGTCTCAAGGCGCCGGGGGCCACTGAGGAATTGGAGGCCTTGTCCAAAGTCACATGGGGCTGAGGGTGTCACCGGGGATCGAACCGTGAGCTTTGTGCTCCAAAGTCGGGTGCCAAGGCCACCGCAACACACCGCTCCACATTAGGCCACAGTGACTGTATGGCATCACGCTGCTGCGACGCTTGGGCAGGGGATAGTCTAATCACTGCCGAAAATAGATGTTCCACAGCTTGCCTCTTTATAGACGGGGCCTCAACAACGCTGACTCATGGTCAAACGGGCTCCTGATACAGGAATCAGGACATCATGACCCACACCTCGCCCATGGCCAGAACCGGAAGATATGGTGCTTTGCTGGACATCCCCACAGTAACTGAAAGACACAGCGAATTAATTTAACTGGAAATGGTGCCTGGCAGCTGCCGCCTGCATCGCGCCAGAGGCCCAGCCAGGTAGAACATATCGCGAGGGAGAGGGTTGTCTCGCGCAGCACTGGAATCGAGCTGCAGAGAACCGCGGTGCGGGCCGCCACCGCGACCCTGGAATCAACCCTGGCGCAGATCCCTATCCCAAAGAGGCCCGCAGCCAGCAAATCCTGCTTTTTTCTTTGACAAGGTGACAGGAGGGTTCTTATTGTGCATGCTTCAAAAGCGCGAAATGGACCCGAAGATATTGGAGCGCTCTACTGAGGACCTCTCTCCGCAAAGTAGGGGTTATCCTGTTACCTTGGAGTGGAGTGGGGTCGGGGGCAGTGGCGCACCGGAGACGGATTAGGAGCAGCGCGGGAGCCGCTGTGCACCTCACTGCTTCCCACCACTGGGGGTCTGGTCTGGGCGCTGTGGGGGCAGTGGACGCAGCCCCGAGACTCTAAAACACCAACCAGATTGAGATCGAGGACCTCAGCCTCGGTCCTTGACTACATATAGCTCTTTATGCATATCTTCTTTATCTAGCGCGAACTCGACCCGAAGGTATTGGAGCGCGTAGCACCGTATTTACATACATATTTAGGGCACGGGGAGATTAGTGATTTGGCCCGAATCACAGAATGCGGCCGCGGCCCCGAGACGCGAAACACCAACCAGATTGAGGACCTGAGCCTCGGTCCTTGTATACGTTTCGCTCTTTATGCCTATATTCTTTATCCAGCGCGAACTCGACCCGATGGTATTGGAGCCCGTATCACCGTATTTACATACACATTTAGGCACGGGGAGATTAAGTGATTTGCCCCGAATCACAGAATGTGGACGCGACCTCGCGGCTCGCCCCCTGTATTCCTGCACCAGAGAACGGGGCAACCAGAACACATGCGCGACTGTACACTAGGGGGGGGGGGGGGTAGCACAGAGACGGGAGCCCAACGGGCGGTCATACATATCACTCCTTACAATATACCGCCTCGCCCGCCTCTACCCCCACGACCCCCCAGCCGCGGCACCTGGTACGGCACTGCGGCCTTGGAGGATGCTAATTTAGCCGGCGCCACCCGCCTAGATGTAGCGGCGCCAATTCACGACCATGCAGCCTCCGCACTAGAAGCACCTCCCTGTGTAGCATTGGACCAACCCGAAGGTAATGGGAGTGCTTAACGCGAGCGCTGGTTAAAGCGCTGTTGTAATTGTGAGGAGGGGGGGGGGGGGAGCAGGAGTGCCTATCCCCCCCCAATATTATTTATTTCATGTACGTTTGAATAGCGCGAAGGTATGACGGCGCTTTACATGAGCATCAGTTACAAGCTTACATGAGCAGCCATCAAAATATTTATTTCATGTAGGTTTGTACTGCGCGAAGGTATGACGGAGCTTTACATGAGCATCGGTTACCATATTCATTCAATGCAGGTTTGTACAGCGCGAAGTAAATGAGCACTGGTTACATTATCAGACCACAATCGCTCTCCTACAAGGCACGATGCGGCCGCGGGCCCGAGCTCGAAAACCCCGCCCCCCGGATTGAGGACATGACCCAGGCCCTTGTGAAGGTTTGCTCTCTAAGTCTGTATTCGTTATCGAGCAACCGCGTGACCCGAAGACATTGTAGCGCGCAGCACCGTCATTAAATTAATATTTAGGCACGGGATTAATCCCCCTATCACAGAATGCGGACGCGGGCCCAGGATTCAAACGCACCACGCCGCTTGAGATCGCTAACCTGGGCATGCCTGTATTCGTTATGTAGCGGGAAAACAGGCCGCAGTTATGGGCGCGAAGTAGCGGCGTAACGTATATTACATACATCTTTAAACATGGGGAGATTAAGTGATTTACCCCGAAATCCAAGATTGCGGACACGGCCCCGCGACTCGAAAACCCCGACCGGATTGTGTTTGAGGACCTGCGCCTCAGTCCTTGCAATCAGATTCCTTATCATTGTTCCTTATCCAGCGGGCACACGACCCGAAGGAATTGTCGCAGCGCCCAGGAGCAGGCAGGCCGCAGGGCCCAACCATCGACACCAGGGGCCGGGGCCGCAACTCAATGGCATCAGCCATGCTTGGCCCGCACTCCCCAAACTTCCGCAACGGTCCGGGCGAAATCAAAACAGCATGCTCTTTAGCCCAACCCCGCCTCCCCAACCCCCCATGCCCCCATCTTGCGTCCCCTCCGCCCGTGGCGATCCTCGCCACAGGGCCCCGTCGACCTGGTACTGCCCAGGGACAGGGCCGGGGCGGAGTGGGTACAGCAAGACTCACCAGAACAAGAAGCGTGGAGGCGACGACAATCAGCAGTGCCACGGGGGCCGGAGGCGCACGAGGACGGAGCGGACGACGGACCGATGCAGCGAGGTAAGGCGAGGTGGGCGACAAAGAGGTCGCCAGTGAGGGTGGGGGAAGGCTAAATAGCCTCCCCCTCACACCTGGGCCCGGAAGTGACGCGTATTCCGCGTCACTTCCGGCCCTGACACGGAAGGGGGGGGGGGCACCAATCTGAGTCCCTGCCCCCCCCCCCAAAGGAGAGAGTGGGGAGGGGTGACCGGGGCCCCGGGGCCACTAAGGCGCCGAGTGGCCCCCTGCGGGGTCCGCGGTCAGCGGCATATCCCCTCGCTTATGACCTCTACATCACTTCTACCTCAGTTCCATGCGTGCCCATACGTCACATTTCTAGCGTTTCCGGAATGGGTGGATTGTAGGAGGTGGAGTCGCTGGTGCTGTGGGCGGTACTTCCGCCTTCGCAACCTCCAGCCTGAGTGATTGACAGCCGTCATTGGCAGCAGCCTGAAAGATATATCTTGCAGCCGATGTCTCCGTGTCCCGTATAACAGGTACTCCTAGCCCCAGCAGCTGCCCGTAAGCCAGTGTCTGAAACAGCTCTCCAAGCATTGTTGCAAGGAAGAACATGTGGGTTGATTCAGCACCTTCTGAGGAGCATTTTCCGGTCCTTCTTACATTGCACATGGGGATGACAGATCACAGACATGCGTTGCTCTACTTGCAGAGGGCTTAAACTCTGTAATTGTTTTATAGTCCGGGCTTTAAGTGGGCTGGGTCTCACCGGTACTAAGCACCAACAGTTTTTTTTAGAGGAGGCCTAGAAACGGGTCTCTATTGGGATCTTTTTTTGTGCCCTGGCACAGGCGGTCCGTTTTGCTTTCTGGACTGCAGGGACAGCAGGTGTGCCGTGCGATGCTCACACTGCTCACTTCTCACTAATGGAGAAGTTACGGCATAACGTCATGCCAGGTGAGCATAGTAGGGGAAGGATAATCCTTATGAGAGAGTCATTTTCTCTCTGGATTTCCCTTCTCTTTTTGAAATTCGGAAGCAGCAACATCATCGTGGTGTCATCAGGGCTTTAGGTGGAAGCTTTTTTAATAGTATATACAAGCCGTAGATGCTGCTTCTTTACCGTATGCCACTAGCAACCATTGACCAATCCAATAGGCCCGACTTCTTGTAGGTATGATAATAATAATAATAATCCACATTTGTAAAGCGCGAACAATCCCCCGTAAGGGTCTTTAGGCGCTGGGGGCCGTCGGGAAGAATAAGCAAGCTATTGCCCAGAGTCACATGGTTCTGGGCTAATCTGCCGCCGGGGATCGAACCGTGATCCCCAGATTCTGGAGTCAGTCGCCCTGGCCGCGGCACCACACCTCACCTGTTATTTATCGTATCATATATCCGGATGCAATGACAGAAACAGCAAAATACAAGTCGGGCGGTACACTATGCTAAGCACAGATTTTCAGCGTGTGTGTTTTTAAGCCACGCCCTTAATTACATTGGCCATGCCCCCTTGCGAGACCCCCCAGTTTTTTCATCCCACTTAAAGCCCTACTTATAGTGATGCTAGACACTAACACGGTAAAAGCATTCTTTCTGTTCACGAACAGACACAAGAACAGCTTTGGGTATTCTAGAAAGCCAAGCTGAACATCATACCTGAAACCCAACGACAGGAACAGCATCTGCCCCTGAATACAAAACATGAGTGCTACATTCCCTTGCGTTATTTATAACCCTGGGCGTAGTTTGCGTAGTAGCGCTACGCTAACCAAAGTGCACTACGTGAGCTGCGTAGTGCGGTAGGGAAAATGCTGTTCTCACTGATTGCAATCGGCATCTTGCACAGTGCAAGTGGTCGTTTTCTGCCGCTCGAGTAGATTTGTACTCTAGCTGCAGTTTTCTCAACATGGACTGATAGTTTCTCATTGCGAGGGGTCGCGAGCATTCGCGACCACTCGCAATGAGAAACCTGACCTCCCCGCGTTGAGAATCTCGCCGGGAGTTTTATTTTCCACGCTCGCGATCGACAACTTGATGCTGCTGATCGCGAACGAGGAAAAAGTCTCGCGGGGATGTCATTTTGCTCGCTCGTGGTCGCCAACTTGACATGGAGGACCACGAGCAAGCAAAAAATGCCCGCTACGCTACATGTTTTTGCACTGTGCTACGTGCAATTCGCATAGCACGTAGTTGCACAAACTACGCGAGCATAGCGTAGTCCTACGTCCAGGGTTAGTTATTTACTTGATAATGCGTAACCCATCACACCGGACTTGCTTGATCTGCCTAATACGTATATCTATATGCCTGCATATGCCCCATTGTATCAAAGTATAGAGTGGTGGTTTTGTGAATACTTTCACGTGGGCCCGGCGTGTGCCTCGCAGAGACAGTGGCGTCAGCCCAACACCATTGAAGCTGTGACTTGTCTGGTCAGTCTGGGCAAAGATCACACCGTGTTATAACAGGTATCAGACACAGATTCATTTTCTAAGCAGTGGCCAACCTGATGTGTGGGACGCAGGCTCTGGCTGCACCGTGATTCAGAAAGAACTGGCCTGAGACACCTCCTCTTAGGATTAAGAGCTCTGGAGCTTCAGGCAGCCGTAGTCAGTGCAGACCATAATTAAAGTACTAGTGCGTGGTTACCACACTGGTGTCGGCCCAACTTACAGCGTGGCCGGCATCGCTTAGTTAAGAGCCTGGTGTTGGTGGTAGTAGCTCTATGACAGCCGCAGCCTGCTGGTGTGGCCTGGTGCTGCGGGGCTGGGCAGCAGGTAGCGGCGCGCCGACCTGGCCAGACACCGCTCAGCAGTGCTCGGGAATAATTTTTTATTAGGGTTGTACAAGCAGTACTATATCCAGTATGATACAGCGTCCTGGCTGGCTGTAGTGTGTGCGCCTCACTCTCCTGAGTTCTGGTGCTTTGCAGTGGTTTTAAGATCTTCTTAGAGTTACTCGTTGCTCAAATGGGTGTAATTTCTGATATTTCTAAGTTTCCCTCGTCTCCATTGCTTGATTTTGCTTGCGAGAAAGTGACGCCCATTGTCGATGAAATGCCACTCATAATTACACTGAAATTATGAAAATGTCACACATGGCAATCTGAAACCCTGGCAGCTATATAGCATGGGTTCAGTGAACGCCAGTGCGCCAAAAACACCCATTTCATTGAAAAAAAATTAATAATCTTAAACGGGTCCACATTTGTGTAGACGGGCTGCTGCCCCGTGATCCACAAGTGATATCAGGGCATTGTCGGCTTCCGTACTTTTTGTGGTCTGTACAGCGAATATCAAACGTCAGCCACCGAGCTGGAAATAGCTCGCCACAAAAATGTCGAGCGTTCTTATCGTTTTCTCACAGATCTGAGCAGCAGTACACCAAAACAAACAGCACGTTCCTGGCGCAGACCCAGCGGCCGGGGAGCGCTGGCAGCCCCCGCCAGTCTCCTGCAATCCAAGGGTGGCACCGGCTGTGCCAGGCTGCAGGCAGGGTCAGGGCGAGGGAAGGATCGCAAGAAGGGACACAACACGCGCACACAATAATTCCCATTGAAAACGTTAATTTACTGTACATTGTGTACAATCCTACACGCATGCACTTCCACAATGGACAACGCCCCCTTTTTTATTATTATAGCTTTTCCTGTTCAATCTTACCTTATTCACTAATAAAATAACTCGTTTTCTTCAGGAACGTGACTTGAGGTCGAAACGTTTTCATTAAAACCCAGGGATCTGCTTCCAGTCACACCTGTTCACAAGCACACACCAAACAAAGGCCCACATTCACAAGGAATGTGACAATTTACGATGCCGGTGACCACCCGGAAAGTCATACCTGTGAATGTTCACATCCATTTTGAGCACCTGCACTGGTTACCCAAGGAGGCTGGCGTCAGTGCGGCAATGGCGCACAATAAACACCGAGAAGCTCGCGCACGCCCATAAGGTCAGACGGGTATAAGAGGAGCAAAAACGCTTTGGAGGTTCTGCACTTGGCCCCTCCGATATAAATGGACTGATTTTCAGCATTCCGAAATAAAAGCATATCTTATGTTTGGCACATTCCACTTACAGCTGTCGTAGGTTTGTAAGTGTGGGGTCTGGGGATTTTTGTACATTCCTAAAAAGTCAGAATTACTACTTGCGTTTGTACTGCTAAAGGACAAGTAAATGCAGAATGAGAAGACGTCACATCTATTTTAATGAAGTTTGTGAATGCCCTCAGAGATTGGTAGATTCGTCAACATTTTGCACCAGCTCAAAAGCAGCATTAACTAAAAAATGCCAACACTCATTACTTCATTTTAACCAAAGGACACACTAGGGAACAGATCCCAGTTTGGGCCCCCACATTGTTCATCAGCAAGAAGGTGCTTTTAATTTGTGATCAAATGCGCAAGTAATCTCCCAAAATCTCTGTACCCTTTTCATACCCAAACCATACCCAACTTGGACAAGCAAGAACGGGCACTTGAGTTTTTACTTTGCTTTCTTTTGATTGCAGGTGAATGTTTCAGTTACTTACCGGTAATCTTAATTACTCCTAGTCCGGTTTGTCCTCGTCCCATTCATTACCAACGAGGTGAACTCCACCTCACGCGACAGAAAAAAGGAACAGGGGTGCTTGTAAAAGTGTCCCTCCCCTTAGGAGCTGGCCTATAAGGGTACACTTTTCCCAGAATTCCTCCTGGTATACCAAGCTCTCCAAAAGAGATATGAAGGTCTCAATTACAGTAGGAAGGGAGGATTGTAATGAATAGGGCGAAGACAAAGCACTAGGGATAATGAAGGTTACTGGTAAGAAATTGAAACAGTACCTCAAAGTCCTGTTGTCCTCATCCCACTTCATTACAAATGAGAAATAACAAAGCAGTCTAAAAGACCTTCAAATCAGAAGAAGAAAAACAACAATGAAACACTCTACACCAACATAAGTGCTGCCAGTATCTTCAGTTTATTGAAAGCAACAAGCACAAGGCTTAGTTTGAACCAGAATCCAAAGCCCAAAATTCCTATGATCCTGTAACACATTCTGCAGACGAGAATGCCTTACGAACGTATCAGGAGCTGCCCACGTGACTACTCGAAAAATCTCAGATATGGATACTACCTTTACCTCAGCCGAGGAAGCGGAAATCCCCAGCGTAGACTGCCCCTGAATCCCCACCAGGGGTTGGAGTGCCCAACAAGGAATAAACTCAGGAAATAGCCGGCTTGATCCAATGACTGATAGAAGCCAAGGAAGCCCTCTCACCCCTGCTAAAGGAACCACAAGTAACAAAGAGGGAATCAGACTACCTGGAAGTCTTGACACTCTCCAAATAGACCTGCAAAGCTCTTTTCACATCCAGGAGATGCCAACCAACTCATGAGAAGAACCAGCTACATCCACAAGAGCGAGAAGAACCACCTCTTGAGCTCTGTGAAAAGCAGAGGCTACTTTAGGGACAAAAGAGGAATCCGTTCTAAGGAGAACACCATCCTCAAAAAAAGTGAGAAAAGGCTACCTAGCCATAGGAGTCACAATCTCGCCAACTCTCCTGGCTGAAATGAATGCCACCAAAAATACAATATTCAAGGTCAAAAACTTGAGGTCAGCCAGCTCCAGGGGCTCAAAAGGCAAAGTCGTCAGAGCTTTCAAAAACAATAGTAAATTCCACAGAGAATATAATGGCTTTACCACCGTGCGGGAAAGAGAAACTCTTCAAAAGATGAGAAAACAAATCATCAGAGTCCCGCAGATTCCTCCATGGATCTCTAAAGACCTTCACTGCTGTCCATTGAACATGCAAGGTGGAAACTGATAACCGTTTCACAAAAACCCTACAAAAGGATTTGAAAATCCTCAGGGTTAGACCAGTCAGCTTTAGGGTGGCCTTCCCCCAAACACTTCGCCTTCACACTCTTATTTTTTAGAATTTGTTTTTAGTGGTCTTAGGACTGTGAACTTTACCACTGATAACCAGTGCTAAGTGCTTGTGCTCCATCCCTAAAACATGGTAACATTGGTTTACATATGATTGGCATATTTAATTTACCCATAAATCCCTAGTAAAGTTGTTTTTGCATTTGTCACCCCGAGTGGGAAGGGTATGCCCAGACGTGGGTCCCTTGCTCTCCATGCCACTGGAATCAAACTATCCTGGATGTAGAGGTGAAACCCTGAAACCGGTCCTAGGATGCTTGTTTCCAGTCCAGGGAGGACCTGGCTTGGAAGTTCGGGCTGGACTGTTCCCAGGAGGCACAGGGTCAGACTGATTTGCATATGGCTGGGTTCAAACTGGAACAGCATGGTGAGCAAAAAACAATGGATTTAGGCTCAGATCTCTGTACTGTGGTGAATGTATGACATTGTTCTGCATTCTGTCCATCAACTGTTGTTTTAGCCTAGTAAAGTGGTATACAGTATACCCAGGGCTGGTAAATTAAGTGCTACTAGTGAACCTGCAGCACTTATTATGCTACCCACTTAGGTAGCCCCTTAAAACATGACTCGGGCCCATCATTGTAGCCTGTTGCCAGCTTTAAACTGCAATTCACCTTAGCAATACCCTCTTGCCAAGCCTAAAACTCCCTATTTATTACATAAACTCACTCCTGAAATACGCCCTAGGAGGCCAATAGGGAAGGGTGCATTGTAATTAAAAAGTTGGACATGCACTTTTACGTTTTTCCTGTCCTAATAGTGAAAAACTCCTGAATTCGTTATTCTCTACTGCGAGGCTTATCTCTCCCATAAGAGAACATTAGGTTGCCTTACTACATTCAATAACTGCCAACATTTGATTCTGAGCAAGTAGGAAATCCATGTTTGGTGTCTGAGAAATTGTAATTTAAAATACTCTTTAATGGTAAAGTCGGATTTTAAAATCACAATTTTGAAAATGCCACTTTCAGAAAGTTGTCACTTTCCTGCCCTATGTGGTGCCTGCAACTTATTCCCAGGTCATATGACTGGGTGTAGTTGGCACTTGCACCTTATATATTCTTCTCAAACAGCCACACAACAGAGGGATTAGGTCTGCCTGGATGGGCCAACACCAGCAAGATGGGGGCAGAGCTAGGCACAGCCGCACTTAAAAGTCAACGGGCTGTGACCTGACTTCGCACAATGAACTTCATTCACACTAGCCCATTGTGCCTGAAACCAGGCTGGAGTCAGGGCAGGAAGGCAAGAATTCCAAGCACTTCAAAGTGAATCTCTAGAAACATCTCCTACTTCAAAGGTGGCCCCAGGTATAAAAAGAAGACCTTCAGACCCACTCTTTAGTGCACATTAGGACCTGTGGAAGACTCAGAAGAAGGACTGCTGTGCTGCTCTTTTGCAAGGACTGCTGTGCTGCTCTTTTGCAAGAAGGACTGCTACTCTGCTGATGGAGTGAGAAGGACTAGACCGGCATCTATAACCCAGGACCAGCAGAGAAGCTTCCTGAGCTAGTTGACTGGTCTCCTGATCAGAGACTCAGGGGCAGAAAAGATTCCACCCATCTTTAACCCTGCACCTGGACTCTGCCTGCTGTGAGACCTGACCACCCCAAGTGTTTCTGCCCTAGTCTTGGACCCTTGGAAGTGGGCTTGAAGGTGCTTTGACAGCCCAGTTGTCGTCCTAGCAGAACTGACGCAGTTTGACGTATAGCCTTGCAGCTCGACATTGAATCCTGCGCTGCGTGACACATCCTCAATGCAGGACCTTGCAGCTCCTCAGAACAGCTGCTACACAACACATCCTCGGTGTCGGATCTTACATACAGCCAGTGGCTCCTTGGAACTGCTGTAGCACGACGCATCCTATAAGTGGGACCTCGCAACACACAGCAACCAGGACTGAAGGTTCTTTGTTCAATGGGACTAACTTGACCCCTGTATCCAGCCAGCACTCCTTCACGGTCGGCCTGAACTTGTGACTTTGTTCCAGTCCGGCGTGACCATATAATCACAGCGGTTGACGTTTGCTTTTCGGCAAATCTTTAAAATTGCATATCTCAGGGTCTACTGATTGGATTTTTGTCGTTTTGGTGTCAAATAATTTATTAAAAAGAGTTCTTTATTATTCTAAATTGGAGTGGGATTTGTTGTGTTGCTCTTTCACTTTAGTACAGTTTGTGTGCTGCATAAATACTTTACACCTTGCCTCTAAATTAAGCCGGAATACTTTTGGGCCAAACTACTGCAGGGTAAAGCACAGGTTAGTGACTTTTGTGGTTCAACTGGACAGGGATTGTAGCGGTTGCTTGAGCAGGGTTTACACGTCACTCAACCAACAGCCCAATTTCGCATAATCAAGCCAAAAACAAACAAGTGGAGAGATAGACTGCAAAGAACACCACTTCTGAGAATTCATCCAGTGTTTCCCATATGACCTCAGTGTGGAAGAATGACAGGAAATCTGAACAGCCCGGGCAAAATGGCAGCTAATCCCTTGTGCAGCCAACTCCTCCTTTCAACTTCCAAACTGACAACTGAAGCCACTGGGAGAGAACTAGGTTTGAAGACCTTAAAGAGATGGAAGAGGGAGTAGTCAAGGGTCCTAAATCGCTAAGGCCCTGACAACCAGGGACAATGATCTTCTTGGCCAGAATGGAACTATCACCACCATCAACCTGTCCTCCCCCTGTAGTCTGGCCAGAAGTTAGGGAACCAGAGGGAGGGGGGGGTGAGGGGGGGTGAACGCATACAGAAGTTGGTTCAGCCTTTGCACTGTGAGGGCATCCAACCCCCAAGCACCCTTCTGCTGAGCCCTGGCACAAAACCTCAGGACCTGGGCATTTACCTGATAGGCAAAAAGATCCAAGAATAGAACCCCAAACCTCCTGCACAACTTCTGAAAAATGGGGTCTGAATCCACTTATTTTCTAAGAGCAGGTTAAACACATATTAAGGGAGTGCTTGGAAAGTGATCTGCAATCAATGAAGTAAGCCTTAAATAAAGATCACTCATAGAGTTGGTCTAATATGGGTTGTTGAAGGAGTCACTCAAGTTACTGCCTATACCATGGGTGGCACAGTACCATCCCTGGTTACTGCCAATACCGGGGGCGCTTTAGGGAGAACCCAAAACACTTGTAGATCAAAGATTTGACCTCAGAATGTTCAGAATTATAAAGAACATGAGGGTAGCAAGCTCTATTGTTTAATAACAATAACTTCTCCCTGCAGCAAGACCTCATCTGAGGAGACATTGTTGCCAAACTGGCAGCATGACTGGAGCTGAATCATGGCCATATTAATTAAAATGGCAGAGTATATACAATTACCTCAGAGTTCCTTACAAAGCAAAATAGTACATGTATTTCCATAATGACTAGCAATAGCATCGTTCCAGCCAGACCACCACAACCTCCCCAAGGATATTGGATCTAGCATCAGCAAAGCACCAAATTCAGGTTGTACAAAATCCATTATTTTGCATTCTGCAGCCATCTAGTGGCAAAAGTCAGTGGTTTCCGATTTCCACTGGAAAGCCTGCTCTGAGTCCCGGTGGGATTTTACCAGCACTAATCAGTTGAAACCAAAAAATGGATACTGTAATTATATCTGAACACCAATATGGTGCTGACTGATCCTTTCTTTGGAAGATATGTTATTTTATGGTCATAAGATCTTACCAGGTTTCATAGGCTTGTGTTCTTCCAAAGTGAACTAGGAAGCCAGAACAGAGGATCATTTATATGTAATGTACCAACTGGGTGTTCCAATTTGAAAAGTAGCAACATTTGTTCAAAGTTTTTTTGCACCTCCAAAAGAAGACATCTGAAATCCTGTGCTATCAGAGACAAGCCTATTGAGGATCTCTGAACACTTGCTCACTCACTTTTGGGAACTAATGTTCTCCACAACCTTGTGACACTCCGTATATAGTGAGTGTATTAAACATACACTAAATATTTATCTTGTACATCATATTTGCATACTTGTACATCCATTTTCCTCTTTGTTTAGTAATTAGAGGCTTTTCCACAGAGCAATAAGATTCTAATGACCATTGTTGTGCTTTTCTTGATGATCATATTGGAAGTTAACAGAGAAAACCAAAAACATCTAAGAGTGTGCAACATATCTCATCCACTACCTTCCCTTAAGGACCATCCGGTCCTGCTGAGTAACAGAGACCCTCACTGGAGTATTTATCAACATTAAATAGCTCACCGGCTTGAAGAGGTTCAATAGCGTTCAAGTCCGTTCTTGGCACTGTGACAACTCTCAATACTAAAGCCACGGCCTACACACAATTCAACTGTTTTTGAACGGTGGACAAACGCAGGCACCTATTGGGTTCAAAGAGACTTTGGTGCACCCAGATTGGTTTACTGGTTTTGAGCATTGGCTTCTTTAAGTGGAGTGGAGAGGTATAAGGAAGAGGACTATGTGAGTACATGCCTCCGTAAACGGGCAAAGACCAGCTGACTTGGTCAAAGCCTACCCATGACTCCTCACTTTGTTCAAGAGGATCATGAGAAGACTGGTGGTGTAATCTAAAATACCACTTCCTACCCTAGCAATAATGTTTTTATATTAAAAACCTAAAACTCTCTCTAGGACTCGGATGTGTAAACTATATTAGGACCAGCTATGGCCTTATCTTGAACTCCCAATTCATTAAAATCTTATATGGGCAGTCAGAAAAATAAATACAAAGAGCCAGCATCAGACCAATCTTTACATCACAGGTGGATTTTAATTCAGTCACTACTATGTAAGAAAGGTCAACTAGAACCTTTTACCACTCTTTGGGGCTGCAGGGCAAGCAAACAGTGCTACCTGCTACCAGTCATGGAATAATGCTTATAGATTTATTTATTTTTGCCGGATAAACAGTTTCCCCAGGCTCAAGGAATGGTGGAGTTGTTTCAAAATAAGTTGATCAGACTAGTCACTTAGCAACCAGGGTCCCTAACCCTGGTGTGCCCGTGATGTGCCGTGGTTTGCAATCTCTGGAATGAGAAGAAAGTAAGATCAAAAGCCCTTGTTGCTACCAAGTCCAAAATACAGTTGGTGATGAACAAGGAAGAGAAGGCTCTTCCAGCAGGTACTGTATCACATCAGAAAGAAGAGCCTTAGAGTTGTGCTTCCCTTAATTTGAGAGGCTTGGAATAGCAAGAGGTCAAAGATACACTATGCTTGTTGCCAAGGGGTGCAAATGACCTCTGTGAAAGCATTTTGAAGCAACTTGTGGAGAGGGTGGTCAGCTGATCTACACAATAGCTGCCATATTCTGAGAGTATAAAGGCAGACTTATCCTAATTGTGGTGTAAAAGGTAAAACAAATTATATATGGTACAATTTCATATGTTGGGCTTCGGAGTACCCAATGATATGTTCTAGGAGGGACCAAGTACCTATGACTGACATGGATTCAGTTAGAGCTCACGCCCACCAGCCCCTACCTGCTAGCAACATTGCGCAGAAAGACTGGAGCCATGGCATCCACCCTTGCAGAGAAGTTCAACAAAATGTTTGTCCAAAAGTTGGACCTTTGAAGTGATCTCCATGACAGACAGTAGCAGATTCAAAGCAGAGCCAACCATGTGTTTTTAAGAAGACTCTAGGATCTACGAAGCAGGACTTAAAAATGGACAAAACCAGGGCAGGTGTAACGAACCCTGCAGCTTCTAAAGTAGTGAGGCCTCCTGGTGGGGGGGATGGAATACCTTCAGCACAAGGCTATAGGCCCTCACCCCCCTCCCACCACCCCCACAGCCTTAACATTGGTGAAAAGAATTTTGAAAAAAATTAGTAGTGTCATTGCTTCTGAATGATAAAACCATTAACCGTCTCTCTCATATGCAATCGAGTTTCCAGCCCCTACAGTGGAGTGTGCGCAATCCTTAAGGTTTGGTTTGTCGAAGGAGATTTGGGCTGGATCTGGTCATACTAGATCTAAATGCAACCTAGGCTACTGCGGACTACTCTAATCTCTTAAATGGCTGCCTACAGTACACTAAACTGTTTTCAGTCCTTCTTGAGACACCACATTCAAGAGATTCTCTTCCCCATTAATTTATCTACAGAAGTTTTTCTGCCGTTTGTTTGCATTAGGTGCCCCATCCTCTCACATTCTCACTTCAACACACACTAGGCCCTCATGTTTGATATTTTCAAGACACAAAAGTGGCAGTACAATCATATATCCAGGATACAGGTCTATATGTAAAGGTTGTCAGATACCACATTGGTGCCTTTTCTGCAGAAGATGCTAGGCAATGTGGATGACAGATTACTATTTTCAGCTCAAGAACACCAAGACTGAACTCACTATTGTTGGAACCAAAGGTCACCCGAAGTTGCTGTTTTAAACTCTTGCTTTAGTCTTGGAGAAACAACATCTATTGTCCACCTTCAATAGGGCATTGAAGGTGGGAGCAGTGGTTCACTCTAAACAAGACTACTGTAGTTCTCTGTTCCCTCACTGAATTACCTGCTGTCCAGATACATCTACTCCAGGGGTTTTAGAATGTTGCAACTGACTAGTCTTAAGACTGAGTGAGAGAAATATCACCTATGCCAGATGTGCTCTTCACTGGCTCCCCAACAGTCTACATCTCCTTTCTGTTTAGCATGTCGGATAGACTGCGAACAGGTCTAGCGAACATGCTGGATGGAAAGGAGATGTAAACTGAGTCTCCGAGCCCTCATATGGCTCTCTCATGCACCCAAGTCTCTCTAAATAGGGGGATTTTAGTGGCGACTGTGTGGCGAATTGGACACTGCTTCCTAAGGAAATTGCGCTATATTGGAGAACGTTCACATTACATTTTAGCCTTACACACCGGGATAGTAGGTGTGGCTATCTGCCTCATAAGGTCCCTTTACCAATTAGCCCAGGTTACCATTAAGGAGATAATAGGATTGTGGCGGGAAACTTATGGAGTTTCTCAGGGCCCTGATGAAGCCTTTTTGAAAGTGAAACGCGTAGGCTGCGCTTGCACAAACTGACATATTAAAAAAAGATTGGACTCCAGCTTTGAAAGCTCAAGAATTGCTTTTGTTCTTGGAAACTCTTTTGTGAATTGTTGCATCTCTGTTTTATATGTAAAGAAAAGTAACTTAATAAACATTTAGTTTAGGCTGTCAGAGACAGAACTGGCTTAAAACCAGTTCTGCCACTCATCACACCTCCAGAGCTGGAATACACATTTTTAGCTGGGAGAGGTGCGGACTGTGACTCAGAGGGCAATGGCTGGACTCTGTGCCCAGGAATGGGCAGTGGGTGTTAACTGCTGAACATGTAGCAGGGATTAGCTGTCTGGAAGTGAATAGCAACAGTTGGCAGAACAAAGGGCAGTTTTAGCACTACCTCTTGACATTACTTGCAGGGAGGGCTTCTCCTGTTCATTCCTAAGGATCTCCCAGATAGCCCATCCCCAGTCACAGCAGGGGAGA
Source organism: Triturus cristatus (assembly GCF_964204655.1). NCBI lineage: Eukaryota > Metazoa > Chordata > Amphibia > Caudata > Salamandridae > Triturus > Triturus cristatus. The sequence goes on along the minus strand of NC_140591.1, from coordinate 1,421,949,835 downwards.
AAAACAGTCCTGTCACTTATCACACTTCCAAATCTAGAATACACATCTTTGGGTGGGAGAATTAACTCTGGCTCAAAGAACAATGGCCTGCCTCTGGACCCAGGAAAGGCCACTGGGCGTTAATTGCTGACCAGGTAGCAGGGATTAGCCATCTAGGAACAGTCAGGAACAGTTGGTAGAACAAGGGGTAACTCGAGAACGACCTCTTTAAACTTGAAGATGCCAAAAGGAGTCTTCTTCTTTTCATCCCCAGGACTTTCCTAGACAGTTACACTCCAGCCACAGTAGGAGGGAACACTAGGTCTGACCCTAGTAGGTAGGGGAGTGGACAAGCAGATGAAGACGGGCCTGCCTGGTGGCAGCTGGGTCCTGCCATCTTGAAACAAGGGCTCGTTGGCAATTTTACAGTAAGGCAAAGAGGAGGAAGTCCTGCAAAAGGAAGTGGGGGGGGGCTATAGAAGAATTGTTAAGATTGGTAGGTAGAATTCCACCCATCACTGGCTAATGCCCAAGATAAATCTACGGCCTCCACCACCACTTCCTCAGAACATTCCAGAACCTGGTAAGACTCGATCTAAAGAAGGTGGCCATCTGGAAGACTTCTGACCTCTTCCTCCAGCTAAAAAAGGAGGACTCTTACGATGACACAAGGACCACTGAATCCTGCTGGCAGTCAAGGACTGGAACTGCTTTCCAAGGATCAAGTGGTTGGCCCCTTGTTTAGCTGCTTCAGTGACACAAAAATCAGAAGGACTCCTGATTCTAAGAGGGACCAGCTGACTAAAGAAGACTGGACCCTGCAGGGAACATTGCTGGAGAGAGACCTGTTGTCTGGAAGTTTACCTTGAGGACCAGAAGAAGCTTTCCCAGCAACTGGAGACCACATCTGAAGGTAAAACCTTCAACTATGGTCAGCCTGAAATTGCGCCTAGGTTCCGGTGCATTGCGAACTGTTTTTCAATAATGCCTATATTTTTTCAAGGCACTTTTTGCCTTACAACCAGTTCCTCTTAACATATTTTGATGATCTTTTTTTTTTAGCCAATTAAAATGTTCTCTTATTTTAAAATTGGTTTAGAACATTTAGGGTGTTGTGATCTTTACTGTAATACCAGTGTTGCTGCTCGAACATAGCACACACTTCCTTGGGAATGGCCTACTGCTGGTTTCATAGCTACCAGGGAGTAAGCAGTGATTCGCTCAGAACTGTGGTTTGATCCAACCAGAGTGGGTTTATTGAGTTGTTAGGGGGTACCCCTTCTCAAATTGATAACCCTATTTCTGACAGTATCCTTATCACATGAAAAGTTACATTAGAAGTAAAGCCAAGTCTCTCTACCCCCATGTTTTCTGGCTGAATGAAGACAGTAGATCTTTTTTATTTCATGGATTGTCATTCACGAACTCCTAAATCGTTCTCTACAAAACTTTCTCTTGGTCTACCTTTGAAAAGGTTATCATAACATTTATTCTCGGAAACGTTTTGACCAGGTCAAGAAATAGTGTGTGTGTGTTAAAAGCCTTGATCAAGGAAGACTTTGAATGCCACAGACCAACCAGCTGAACTTTAGAAAATACACTTGCACGTTATTAAGACAGACAGAACTCCCAGAGTGAGAAAGTCTGGCATGCTGCAGCTTGCCAAAACTCATCATTGCCAGGAAATACTGAGACAATTAGGCAGGCATACTCTTCAATCTAGCTCCAGAAAGCCATCTCAGTAAAAAGTAAAACACAAGATAAACGGATGATTCCTTCAAACAACAGCCAGTGCACAAAAACCACCACACTGCCTCACATTCTTTAGGAAGAAAACCACTGAAAGACAAGGCAATATGATCTGAAATTAGCAGAATTAGACTTTATCAAGCAAGTGAAATTCTGAATTACCCTTTGCGAAAATGTGGAGTTGCTCAACCCCCTATATCCTTATTGTAGGATTGGTCATAATGTAAAAAACACATGCACCTAAATCTTGCATGATTCTATATGGTGCCAATGACTACAGTTCTAAAGAGAGTTGAGACCATGCAAGATGTCAAACACATTTGTGAAGCTGAGTTGAGCAAAAAGCGTTGCGGTCTTACCTTACTCTGTGCTCCTCGGCCTTCTTCAGCTGTGCATCCCGCTGGAGGACTTTCATGATCGCCTCCTGCTCCTCCTCCGTTAAAAAGCTTAAGTCAATCATCTTGGAAGCCTAGTCTGTGCAGTTGCCAATGGAAAATAATCCGCCTCAGGATTCCAAAACAGTAGTCCCTTGGACTACAACTCTGGACGTTAAGAATGCGAGAGTGGTTTCCTTGTGCAGTAGCACACACAAATAGCTTTCCTGGTGCTGCTGGGTGGAATTATAAGAACACCATCAAAGGGTGAATGTTGTTGTATTGTGTTTTTAGGTAAATGTAGGTTGTCTTCTCTCTTCAGAAAATGGCTGCTTCATTCTGTGTTGTTCAGGTCACATGCTGCTAAGGGAGGTTGTTCTCGATTTTAAACAGGCATCAGACAGCTCTTTCTCTTGACCAAGAACGAAGCAGCAGCATCAAAACATAACCTGGGGGTAAGGAAAAAATAGACTTCATCAAAAACAACCCTGAAAGTATCAATTTCAGGTCTTTTCTCAAAGTTCAGTTGGACTGGTTTAGCAGGCTACTGAAATGTTGGTGTGAGTCGCTGGAACAAGCTAGCCCAATAGCCAGATAAACAGAAATGTTGATAAGTCAGAACAGCCTCGCCCCAGTCATTCACAATTTATCAAACATGGATACAAAATAAAAAAAAGTTTTAATCTATTTAGATACTTCTAAAAGCTTCAGAGTTGATTTTCAGATTTAAACAGAGAGCCACCATTACAACATTATTTCAATCCGGACATTCCCATGTCGTGAGAGACAGACTGTCACTAAGTGCTCCTTGTTGTGTTTTTAGCTACAGTGAGCCCTTCCCCTTATGTGCAGTATATCCCTGGGGTAGTCTCAATCGGTTGAAAGGTTTAAAGACTGCATTGATCATACTGTTGGAGAATTTGCAATTAATTTCTCGTTAAATAAGCAGTTGGTCACAAGAGGCCTAAACTTCCAGTTTCAGGCACCTAGGGGAGTGGACTAAAAAAAAAAAAAAAAAAAAAAATAAAAAGTAGGAGTTCGTATGGAATGTTTACCACCAATTAAAACGGTATGCCTACAACAAGGGGAGTTACCTTGTACTTTTACTTTAATTGATGTTACCAGATGAGTCTGTCTCATCATGCTCCGGACCCAGGCGTTTCTTTTACAATCATTTTTTCAAGAGTGTCAGTTCAGATGGGTAAACTGAAGTAAACAAGTACCAAGCATCCCAGAATGCATTTCGTTGGAACAACATAAACCCAGGATTTTAGCACAATGTCCTTTTTGGCAAAGATCTTCTGACAAGCTAGTATAAATCATCTTGCTTATAAAAGAACCTGTTCTCCCCGCTCCAGTAGTGTGTCCTGTAGTCATTTTCTAATAATATCCTGTCCTACACTGTGATGATGGTATATTGTTGCTATGTCTTATTATCTAGCAAATGGGCTCCATGACATTACACATTTCACTGTCCTGATGAAGCTCTGGGCTACACATCTCATTTTACCAAAACATAATTATTTGTGAAGCAAACGCATAGGACAAATAACATACCAATGTGTATTTGTAAAGCACACGTTCGCTCGTGGGCATCTAGGCACTGAATAACAGATGTTTATTGTTATCCAACTCAATAGTACTCATTTTATCAACCTCAGAAGGATGAAAGGCTGAATGGACCTACTGGGATTTGAACCTGTGACCATGAGGTCAAGCACAGGACTCTACAGTGGACGCATTAGTCCACTAACCCACCAGACCAGTCAAATGAACTCTCCGAACAGAAATACTGTCTGAATAACATACGTTATTAGCCAGGACATCAATTAGGGGCTCCCGCAGGAGCAGTCGCTATCGTTGGCGTGCTTGGTGGTATACCTTGCATAGCATTCCCTACCGCTAGTCTGGTAGGATATAAAAGCAGCTGCAGGAACAGAAATTAAAGATGGCTCTCAAAGCTCTTTATTTCTATGGTTTCCTCTACCCCTCACAGGCAAAGAACAGGCTCCCGAGGGACTAATAGTTGGGTAAGGGGTCTAGCTTGTGATGTCATCTCATCTTGATATAAAGTGAGTGATAACACTTCTGCTGCCTCTGGGAGGTTAGTGAATCAAAATCAGTGTTATTATCCTACTATTTTAAATCTCAATGCCTGTACACCCTGAACTACATACACATCCCATACTAATCAAAACGTGAACCCCCTTTTCTACATGAAAGCTTTCATTCCATGCATGTTAATGTAAGGCAGAAATAAATGGCTTGCCATTTTCATGGTGCAATCGAAGTAGTTTATCCTGAGTTTGTTTTGTGTGTTTTTTTTTTAGCCGTGCCTTTCAAGAAGAACCCCCTTTCATGTGTGGGACACCAAGCAAACAGAAGGAGTTTATGGACGGTTGACGAAGTGAGCTAAAGAACGAGGATGGATTCAACCAACATCTAATAGTGACTGGGGGGGTGAGTGTCCTGAAAAGTTTCAGTGCTCCTTCCATCATTTTATTGTGTGTGTTGTTCACCCTAATTGGCCAGGGAATGCCCAGGCGTGGGTCCCATGCTCACTGTGCCACTGGATTTCAGCATGACTGGCTGATGAGGGGCAATACACTGAAACCGTTCCCAGGATGCTTGATTCTGGTTCAGGGAAGACCTGGCTTGGCAGTTCGGGCTGGTTTGTTCCCACGAAGACCTGGGTCAAGACTGATTTGCATATGGCTGGGTCTGAACTGGGGGTCGCAAAGTGAGATAAAGAACGATGATGGATTCAACTCAGATTTCATAGTGACTGGGGGTGAGTGTCTGAAAAGTTTCAGTGCTCCGTCCATCTCCTTCTGTTTGCTGGGATATAACACTACACATTTGATACAAAAACTGTGCCAATCATTCTTAATTTATGCACAAGTAATAATTAGGGACTGACTACCAACTGCAATGTCTTGGAGAAAATCATTCCACCAACTTTTGAAACCATCAACCTCACTGGACATCTCTATTCTTAAGAACATGCAAACATTCAGTGGGATGTTTTATGTAAAATCCATATTTTCTAAATACTTTCTTAAATGAGTTTTTACTGTGCTTCGGGCTGTTGTGCATGGTGGGGCTGATGGGGCACTGCGAACTGTAAACATTCACTTTTAGTTCCATCCTATCACCCCACATTTAGGCACAAGCTTCTGGAAGCAACTCTGGCCAGTCTGTAGCCAGACTACAAGCTTCACCTGCTCAGCTCCCAGAAAGAAGACTTTGCATACAGAGATATCAACTAGAAGGACCACACTAGACTAAACACACAATGTTTGCTTCCTGGTTCTTAAATCCTTGGGAGAAGAGCACGAGGATCACCATTGCTTCTCCAATTCCACCAGAAAGTGCCAGCCAACAGAGCAAAGTCAGGAGTCCCTCAGAAACAGGTCTTCCTCTCTGGGCAAGAAACTTTGAAGTAGAAAGAGGGAAGGACATAAACACAGTAGTAAATGCTACACTTTCAGAAAAGCAAAAACAACAATTGATGGACAGAATGCAGAACCGGTCCTAGGAAGCTTGTTTCCGGTTCAGGGAAGGCATGGCTAGGCAGTTCGGGCTGGACTGTTCCCATGAGGCAGAGGGTCAGACTGATTTGCATATGGCCATGTCTGAACTGGGGTGGCAGAGTGGGCTAAAGAACGGTGATGGATCAAACCCAGATCTGTTGACTGGGTGCGAGTGTTTGATTGGTTCTGATGCTCCGTCCATCACCACCCCCTTTTGTACTGCTTTGTTCGCCATATAAGTTGGCAGGATATGCTCAGACGTGAGTCCCTTGCTCACTTTGCCACTGGATTCAAGCAAGCCTGGCTGAAGACGGCTGAAATGCCAGAAACCGGTCCTAGGAAGCTTGTTTCCGGTCCAGGGAAGGCATGGCTAGTCAGTTCGGGCTGGACTGTTCCCATGAGGCAGAGGGTCAGACTGATTTGCATATGGCCATGTCTGAACTGGGGTGGCAGAGTGGGCTAAAGAACGGTGATGGATCAAACCCAGATCTGTTGACTGGGTGCGAGTGTTTGATTGGTTCTGATGCTCCGTCCATCACCACCCCCTTTTGTACTGCTTTGTTCGCCATGTAAGTTGGCAGGGTATGCTCAGACGTGAGTCCCTTGCTCACTTTGCCACTGGATTCAAGCAAGCCTGGCTGAAGACGGCTGAAATGCCAGAAACCGGTCCTAGGAAGCTTGTTTCCGGTCCAGGGAAGGCATGGCTAGGCAGTTCGGGCTGGACTGTTCCCATGAGGCAGAGGGTCAGACTGATTTGCATATGGCCATGTCTGAACTGGGGTGGCAGAGTGGGCTAAAGAACGGTGATGGATCAAACCCAGATCTGTTGACTGGGTGCGAGTGTTTGATTGGTTCTGATGCTCCGTCCATCACCACCCCCTTTTGTAACACTTTCAGAAAAGGCCTCATGTAACCCCAGACAAGATTTGCACCACTAAACAATGGACTGGAATACAGCCAGAGCGATTGCCAGTGGCCGAGATTAACTCAAGCATTCCAGCGATCACCTTGTTGGTACAGTTAGTGCCCCAGGTGTGATGGGTATGCCCAGATGTGGGTCCAGAGGACACTGTGCAATAAGAATCCAGATACACCCTACTGACGAGCCCCAAGTAGGGCGAAACCGGTCTAGGGTGGACTGTGGTCCCTTCTGGATTGGGCCTCTCCTGGTAGATGGGGACGGACTGTTCCAATGAGGAGCAGGGTCGGTACGGATTGGTTTGCATAAGGCGGGAATCTGCCTAGAGTAGTGTGGTGGGTGAAAAAGTGATGGACTGGAATGTGACCCCAAGCAATTGCCAGTGGATGAGATTAATCCAAGCATTCAATCCATCACCTAGTTGTTGTTGCTCTCAATCAGGTTGGAGAGATAACTAACATCAGCGCCACAGCAGCATGTGGCAGCTATAAACCTTCCCTCAGTAAACACTCAACTTTGTGAATACACCACAGGCACTCTTGATCTTTTAAACATGGCTTAGTAAATGGTTAACTCTAGCCCGAATGTTTTTGGAACCTGAATCTTTATCATAAACACTACCTTTGTTGCTTTGATAACTGAGTGCCTTACACTGGTCCTTTCTGCTCCTTAATATGAAATACCCAAAACAGCTGGAGAGCAGTAGTTGGGTGTCCAGAAAGTAAACATTTACTCGATTGGAAGCCACAATAGCGACCAATGGTTCTGAATGGTTTTTAAGCCATACCTGCCATGCACTAAATTACACTTTAAGGCATGCTAAACATAGAAAAACACACTAACTTAATAGTGGACTGACTACGACAGTGTATAGTGATTGTTCATTCGTAAAGCTCTTCTTTGATGTATAAAAGGCAACACAAGCCCCCTCCCGTCCAAATGGAGTCATAGCAGCTGATACAGATTTAAGATGTCATTGTACACAGGTGAGAGTTAGGTGGATGTAATGCAGTGCTTAATTTGAGCCAGTGGGTTCCAGTGCTCGGCACCGGCACTTAATTGCTAAACATCACCACTTACAACAGTCTACCACATGGTGGCGCTGTTACTTTTATTTAGAGACGGGCAGAACTGTTTTTTATTAATTAAATGTACGCTAAGAATATTTAATACTTACCACCGAAGCCATTCTTATAGGTTTGTGGGCCTGGAATAGTCAGATAGGTCAGATTTATAGGAGTTAAAATAATTAGTAGGTGCGTTTGAACGGCCATTGGCAGCACCATCAGGGGCAATGGGTGGTGCAAGCTGCAGGGGTCTCCTGACGAGGGCCCCGACTTTTTTTTGTTTACATTTTTTTTTTTGCACAAATTAGGCATTGTAATGACATTTTAAATAGAATAGATGTAAAGTTATGCATTTTTTATGTAGCACTTTGTATTGCTCGTCTGCCGCCTCGAAGCGCTGTAAATAACAAGTATCACTATTACTTCTTGACACGCTAGGGGTCTCCTTCTTCCATTGGGAACCACTTAAGGCTTTGAGGCCCTGCAGCAGCAGCAGACGGAAGGAGCCTGTGCTTTGATCGGTGGTTTCAGAACACCGGAGGACAGGTTACATGCAGGGTGGAGTCCATGTATGTTTATATTGGTGATGAAATGCAACCGAACCTGTTGGGGAATCATCGTTCATAAATAAACAAACAATCCCAGCCCTTAAGCAAAACAGCAAGTGGGCAATCAAACTTTGAGGAAATGAAGGCATCAAAAGACTTTCGAAAAAGTTGTCAAAACAAAACTATATAATCTGGTTTTGATACACTTACTCCGGTGAATGGGAGAGGATTAAAGGAGGCGGCTAACAAGGATAAAAAGTATCTGTTTAAAACTACAATTTACAAGCAATGCAAGTATGACACAGAGAGGGCTTGTGATGTGCTCAATATGCCCCACATTAGACAGAAAAAAACACCCCAATCAGCATTCAGGCCATCTACAGTGACTGTCATCACCAAGGGGTTAGGCCCAGGGCATCCAATCAGACGAAAGCATAGTTTCACTATGATACTGTATCCAAAGTATAAATATACTTAGATTTTTTTATTTAATTTAATTAAACAAAGCAAAAAGGGGGTGTACAAGATGTGCACACATCACAATCTCGGATATAGAATTACAATTGATAATGAAACCCACAACAGCAGAATATATCTCGCATTAGGCAGTCTAACATATAGCGAGTTACACAGTCATACACGGAGTGACTTTGCTTTCCAAAGAAACATTTCGGCATAAACACCTGATCTTCATCGATCATTTCCACTCCATAGTTTTTGCTCCAGGGACCCCACATCTTCGAGTATTTCTTTGGACAGCCTCTAGCTTTATACATGACTTTTTCTGCGGCCATATAGAGATCCACCCCCCTCCTCCATTCCTCTAGAGTGGATGTCTCAGATGCTCCCAATGTTTGGCTAAATCTCTTTACCTCAAAGTTCATCACACATAAGCTTTAAGTGGAGCGGGTCGCTCTGGGTCTCACACAGTGGCGGTTTCTTAACTTGGATGGGGGAGCGTCGCCCCACTGCGAGCCTCGCAGGAAAAATAACAATCGCAGTGAAAAAATGTAATTGCCATTTTATTTTTCTTACGTGAGCACTCACCGCACTGCAGCAGCCAGCCTTACCCGAGCCCAGAGACATGTGCCGATTGGCAGCAGAGGTCAGGAGCAGTGGATGGCTGGATGTTCCAAAGTGCGCATGTCACTTTGGCTGGCTGTCTTGCGTTGGCCAAAGTGACATGCGCACTTTGAAGCTCTCCACCTAGTGGTCTTAGGCAGCTGGGTGGAGACCAAGCACAGGCCAGAAGGAGCATCCAGCCAGCCCGCTCCATCCAATCCTGGCGCCGCTCTCGCAGCATGAGACCAGCACCAGGATTGGTTAAGGGAGTTGACTGCCCATGGAGTGGAGAAGAAGATCGGGAAGAGCGAGCACGTGCAAGCCAGGCAAGTGATTGTTTTCTTTTATCCTTCCCTCTGCTTCCATCCCTACCTTCCCCCCACCCCAGTGCACATAGCGGGTTACCGGCCACTGGTCTCACACCTGGTAGTAATTAAAATCCGATCTTGAAACGGATCCCTAGTGGCCTCTAGGTTCAGATCATTAACTTGGCATGCAGAAATACTGCTCGATTTCTGAATAAAATCGTTAAATCCAGGCCAGGGACACAGTCCCGGTTTACATTTCGCTTGCTTTACTAAATCTGGCCTCACCCAAGGGTGCTTATGTGTTTTTTCCGGGATGTTGTGTTCTGTAGTTTTTTCATGCTGAATATTCCTCTGGTGTATAGCGGGTGCAGTGAACGGAGTCGCCTCTAGGTGATTGTGGTTGGGCGTTTAAAATGGGGAACGATTGAGAGGTCTGAAGTGGAGGCTGAAGGCAGTGCGTGTTTGTTGTCACAGTGCCTGTGAGTGGGTCACAGAGGGGTTCAGAATACACGCTCATCCAATCCTTGGCATCTCAGTAGAGAACACAGAACAATGATCACTCTGCCAATTTAATTGTGGAAATGTGTTAAAGAGGACACCTCTCAGAGTATTGGCAGGGGGAAAGTTAAAGAAAATGTAGTGCTTACAGTTGAGCGAGTATGTACGGGAGGGATGGAGAAGGGACGGATGCGAGGAGGTACACGCAGGAGCAAGTGAAAGGAGGGTGCTGAAGAGGAAAAAGATGAGACGTGAGATCTGCAGATGGAGAATTTCAGAAAGATGGGGGGGGGGGAAGGGTGTAAATGTCTAACAGTGCAGAGGGAAGTGTTGTGATAGAAAGGACAGGAGTGTCTGAGTACGAAGACCACTTACCCTCCCACAAACTCTTAACCTTTAATTCAGTGTCTCAAATTTTCAGAATTTAAACTTCTTCAAAACGAATCATTGTTACTCATATTTCTTACACAGCTAATAAGAACTGGCAAAGTCACTTGCCCTGGCTTGCTTTAGGCAGGTGTCTGTTGTGTTAGATGTCTAAATGCAGTAAGAGTAAGCTCACGGAAGGGCCGGCAATACTGGTCGGGATTTGAGTTCAGATGTTTCAAGCAACACCCTTAATGGCATTGGCCACGCCCCTTTTATAGATAGTCTCCCCAGACTTTCTCAGTCCTACCAAATTATACTAATCGCCTCAAATTTGAATTGTGAAATGTAGGATGCGACGATCCCCCTCTATTGTTTCAACGTGGTCACCCCTTTGCCCCCCCTCACCGACATCCTTCCCTCCACTTCATGCCAATTGGTTCCATGCATAGGAAAACATTTCAACCGGTCCTAGAATTGTGGTCAGCAGCACTTGACATGGTGGGACTTGCACACCCACGCTTGCAGTGGGAAAAGTAAAGCTACAAGTGAAGACAGGACTGGATGAAGGTTTGTCACATGACACAGGGCCCCAGAAGTAGACACAAGGCCACAGAGTTAGACACGGGGCCACAGAGTTAGACACAGGGCCACAGAGTTAGACACAGGGCCACAGAGTTAGACACAGGGCCCCAGAGTTAGACACAGGGCCCCAGAGTTAGACACAGGGCCCCAGAGTTAGACACAGGGCCCCAGAGTTAGACACAGGGCCCCAGAGTTAGACACAGGGCCCCAGAGTTAGACACAGGGCCCCAGAGTTAGACACAGGGCCCCAGAGTTAGACACAGGGCCCCAGAGTTAGACACAGGGCCACAGAAGTAGTTGCATACCTAGGAATGAACCAAAGGCAAGCCACGTTTGGTGTTTCTTTTTGCTAGGGTAGTGTTTCTTAATACAGATCATAGTCCGGAGCATGTCCTAAGTGCTGGGACCACAACCAGTTTGAGACAAGCCTTAGTACTAGATGGAATACATCACAGCGGTCGAACTATGATGAAGGGAGGCAATGACTACTCTATGCTACACAAAGAATTACATTAATTTACCAGATGAAATGGAGCAGATCGACTGCGTCAACGTTGAATAAAATAGGCGACCAAAGACCAATTTTATATACAAGTGTCATTCCCCAAATAAATTGTATTACCATGGCCAGGGTCTAAGGAAATGCAAAGAATAAAAATGGCCACTTGAGAGTCAATCCAAGCAAGATCCCCCACTTTATTATTCTGGGGTCGGAAATAAATCAGCAACAATATTAAATCCACACTTTTTTCTAATAACAGGTTTCATAAGGGGGAGGTGGACAAAAGCTAACGTAACATAGGTTCGTCTGCTCCGCAAAGTCATCACCTCAACATTCTTATGGCCCGATGCACAAACAATATGTTTACGGTTGTAAATTTACTGCTCATATGTTTTTTCTACTGTTTCATTTAATTTATGGCATTTTAGATCTATGAAACACGAAGTCCTAACTTTAAATCATATTTATTCCTGCCAACTGTTTACAGTCATTCCTACCATACAAGCAAGTTCCTAGCCCCTATGTACGCAGAAATCACCGGCACGTCATGTGCCTCGACAAACCTTGTGGTCTATAATGCGAAGGAGAGCCTAATGCTAGGAGGACACAATGGAGATCTGTCCCTCAAGTAAAGTGAAAACAATGGAACAAAGGTGAACTTTGTTTCCATTTTACAGCTTGCGCGGAAGAGTTCGATTTCATCGCTTGACAGCGCATGGTGCATTGGGGAAGAGTCATAAGACCGTCAAATGGAGCACAGCAGAGCCTGACAAGAAGCAACACACGAGAGGTAAGAGCTAACGGCATTTGTTGAAGAAAAATGAGTCAACAACCGCGAGACCCTGGTCCATGCCTTGTTTCGGACACTGGGGTGATCATTATTTTACAATGTGTCAATGCTATAGTTAAAGCCCCCCAATGTCCATCAATGGGAGCCTGAGAACCAGGCTCAATGTGTGAAAATAGGACAGAGCCAACGGTAAAGTGTGGCTAAAAAAGGGTCATCTGGCGTGGATTCTTTAGGGTAGCTGCTTACCGTACACAAAATGGGCCTTCACTAGCATCTCAGTTGCCAGAGCGGCATGGCAACAGCGGCATGGCAACAGAGTGATTTGAGAATTTGTTTTGGGCCAACACAATCCTGTCCAGTGCAAACCTTGTAACTTTTCCACTAGGAGCTAGATGTGAAATGGAGTCCATCACAACTGAAAAGTGTATTGGTCCATAGAACAAAGTTTATGGTTTAGCATTTAGATGAATAAAAGATGATCTGTTACTTTCAATCCACCCAGGAACTGCTTTAAGAACAAATCTCTAATACCCTGTGGCAAATAATTGTCATAGGAACGGTATGTATGATATGTTGCAATGCCAAATCGGACATACTCTGCTATACATCCTGGGCGTGGCGAACACAGACTGTTCTGAATCCCACGGCATGTGTGCCAGGGATTATTCTTGCCCACACTGCTAAAGAATCTTGAAACCTAGATGGCACAGACGCGTCTGGTCTGCAATCTGGGCATGGCAGGACAAATATCTCGAGGAACAAAGAGTACCCACCTTTCCAGGGATCCAACTGCAAAGGTTGACCCTTTAAATGCAAGACACACTGGTAGCCTCAGTTATTCCATCAGCTGCATCGACTGACAATTCGGGAAATCCATTAAATACTAGGATAAAACCCAAAATGCATTTTCTTCTCTTTGTATAATCTGTTATTGCTAAAGAAAAGCAGATTTTCAACGATTTCTGATCTTGCCAAATCTCCCACGGTCCCATGATAAATAGGAAAAGTCTACCTATGGGCTCCCCCTCAGTTACAACTAACTGTACACAATTGTCCATAAAATGCAATCACCACACTGCTGATACAGGCAGTTAATACCGAAAGAGTCCTTAGTGGAAAGACACAACAACACTGGAATAAATTAACAACCTTATGCGGATTCTAGATTCATTCGATTTGGGACGTGGGCACAAAGAATCAGCTAAGACCTCAAGCAAAGAGCTTGGGGGAGACAAGCGGACTAAACATGGTGTAGAGGGAGGGAACAGCCAGAGAAGGCTGCAGGGAGCAAACCAGCCTGCTCCCCATCAACGCCACCCAAAGGGAATACACATTTGGGCTCTGGAAAAATAGTCTACAATTTGGTTTCTGCATCATTGTTCCCAGATCAGCTGGCATCCTAGAGCCCTAACTAGGGGCACCTTAGACAAGGAAGGAGTCTACCTGCGCCTGGGTACAACCTGGAAACATGGTAAAAATATGACTAACGCCAGCCAACATACAGGAGGGCCCGCAGAGGACTTAAAGCACTATTTTCAGAAAGGTGCTCCCTAAGATCCTGTCTTGGTAAATACATTTTTCTATATTGCGAGCTGGCGTGGAGCCTAAATTCTCAGTTAAAGATAATCTATAACCAATCATTGCATAAACAGCAATGGAGGCACGCCTGGCCGCACTCGCATCGTTCTTTTCGACCAACGATGAGGCCTCCTTTAGTGAACCAACGGTAAGTAGCTGAACTAACGTAATTTCTTGATTACAAACCATGCTTCCTATTTAAATATATACTTTTGGGATCTACTACTATGTGGGAAATGAAAGCTTTTCAGTAATCATTACCAAAAGGAATAATCTACATCTCCCGCGCTAGCAGTGTTCATTGCCTCTCTGCACACAGAGTCGCAAAGATTTACCGCATTATAGGTTGCGGACGTGATCATCATAATCTCACCGTGAAATCTGGCCACAAGTCATGGTTATTAGCTGCAAATCACAGAACCAGTGTAGCTCACACTTTCAACCTGGGGGGGGCTCTGTCACTTGGCGTGACCGACTAACATGATTAGCGTTGCCCAACTCTATGGTGTTTATGTTAATCGACCTTGCAACAATGAAAGATCATGGGACGTCCTGGAGTAGAATTGAAGATCATGGGTTTAAATTTAGATCCCGCAGTGAATGCATTAGTCTACTGAGCCACCAAACCAGGTGCCCTATCAGACATGATGATCAATTAGCTCGCCAAACACATTTTGTTTTACCCATGCCATCATGTAAGAAGTACCACGGAGGTGATCTATCCTTTCCGAACCTGCTTTTTTCTTCTGCGCTGTGGAAAAGGCTCCACCCAACATGGTACATCATCCCAATATGCACACTCCCCAGCAATCGATTGCAGCAGAATGTAATATCTTAAGCTAAATCTTTGAAATGTTTCACGTTTACATGGAAACTAAATTTACCTCCATTCATGAGAAATGTAAATGCCACCTTGGAGGTGCTCAAATGTTGCAAAGCATAAATGCTATACAATTATATCCGACCAGCAAAGGTAAATAAATGACTCTTATAAAATGAGAGTCTGTGGTTTCGTACTAACCATGCAGCAGAGAATATCAGTGACCCTCGTCATCCAAGATCAGATTATGGGCACTTCTACTCCCGATATTCATAATTTACTATCTTCCGCACAGGTGTGCTTACACTACTAGACACGAGAGACGTAAAGCAGGTTTGCAGTTCCAGCTAAACGTTAACAGCAAGAATGCGGTTGCACTGGAAACATCCCCGCCCTGCAGTACCGCAGCTCCCTATTGACACGATGCTCTGGGCCGGAATGTAGAAGACACAAAGGTTCTTCAACATGCTTTAGAAAAGCAGCCGCAAATGTCAGGGGAGCAGTATGCAGCAGTTGTAAGCCAAGTAAAGGTTTGCAGTCCCTTGAAGGAGGCTAGCTAGGATCAAGCCAACATTGCACCAAGTGGAAGAGCAGAAAGTCAAGCCAAAGCATGGATTTTTGAGGGGACTCCAAACAAGCTGAAGGCCCAAGGAAATGTGTCTCAACTGTACCAAAATAAACCCCATTAGGGACTCAAGTGCAAGGTGCCTGTTCAACGGGCTGGAATGAGTTTCCAAAAACCTCTACCTGAAAGTAATGCAGTAAAGTTTCCAGAAAGTTACAAGAACGGAAGTGAGGACGTCCTCTCCGCACATGCCACATCCCGCCCTCCCACAACAGTGCTTCCTGTGCAGCATTGCACAGTGTTCCATGGCCAAATTATTCAGCAGTGATTCCCTTGAGGCAAATTAACTCATCAGCATGTTGGAACCAGAGGTGTTACACACCCCAAGAGGCCCCATGCTACAGCCGGGTCTGAGGAATCTTCTGCGAGGAGAGGCCACTCTCGCTGGATGAAAGAACTAGAGCGCTCTTTTTTTACATGCGCGGTCTCTGTGCAGGTCCCAAGCTGAAAGCATACTTGAAAACCTTACAGATGAAGGGGAGGGCTACAAGCCTTACAGAAAAAGGATTGCTTTAATGCAATTTAATGGATGACAGATAAAAAGGCGGTTCTTGTGCTATAGCACACCAAATGTTTATACCTCTTTTAGCCTAGAACTTATTTTCAATTGGGCGATAAAAGGCCCAGATTTCATATTTTTCTGCCAATACTGAAGGAACACATGCCCAAGATACAGTATTTAGCTGCTATGGAAGTGACCAAAGTAGGCATAATCTAATAATCTAGCAGGCAAGCAGAGCTTCTGTTCTATCTGCCATCGAGAGTCCCACATCTGGTCTGTTAGACTAAGCAGGCCTGCTTTTATCCTCGGTACGGCTTCTGCCATCTCTGGCTGGTGGTGCCCCAATTTCTCTAAACAGACGAAAAATATAGGCCAAGACCACAGACCTATGCTGCTATTTTTAGGTCTCACTTGCAGACAGCTCTTAGCAGTTGTTGTCAACAACAGATTATGGAAAATAAATCGGGCTTTCCCTCAGATCAATACTAACCATTGGTTGACTTCCTTGCCATTTGCTTGCGGATTTGAAATTTTCCTTCTGCTTTTTGTGTTTGTGCCTCCCCTGGAGCATAGCTTCTTTAGCATTCTTTTGATAGGTTTGCTTGTATCCTTCCACTGCTTACATTCATTGGACTACTTTTTACTCCAGTACTCCATGGCAGTGCATGTGTTTTCTTGCCCTCTCTTTCTCATGTGCTGCTTCCTCTCGCAAAGTCCGACTCCCCATACTACTAGCATGTTGGTTGCTTCCCCACCTCCGTCTGGCTTTTTTTCATTTTTTTTTTTTTTTTTTTTTTAAACACCTCTGCCCATCCCTGCCCTACCTCACTCTTGCTTCGACAGCTATACTCATGTTCCTCCATTGCTCTTCCACCTTCCCTACAACATTTCATTCTATTCGGGACGACCAAGCAGGATGCTGGGCCCACCATGTCATTAGTGGCAGCTCCTCCGCTAAGGCGGAGGAGCGTCACCCCACTGCTTTTAGCAGTGCAAAGAAGGAGAAATAAAATAACGCACCGTTATTTTATTTTTTCTGCGCTGAAGGAGGTTTTGGGGCGCAGCTTGCTGTCATCGCAGCAGCTGGGGGAGGAGGAAATATGTGCACTTAAGTGCGCATGGCGGTTTGGTCATGCGCACTTAACATGCTCCCCAGCAGGCTGTAATGCACGGCCGGGTGGGGGGGGGGGGGGGGGGGGGAGGGAACATGCACAGGCTCCCACTGCCTGTCTGATCGCCGAACCACGGCACTCAGAATAATCACGGCACTCATACCAATCACAACGCTGCATTGCAGGGTTGCGATTGGCTGGGGAGCCTGTTTGTGTTGACCAAAATGAAAAGAGACGTCAATAGAAGAGAGTTGGTGGCCTTTAAAGGTAAGTCAGGTTTATGTTATAACACCCCCACTGCCACCCGCCACCCTAGTTCAGTACCAGCCGCAACTATAGGTCATCATAGCTCATTCCCACATTGAACTTGTATTATTAACTTAAATATAATTTTTGCCGTTGCTATTCGGCATCAGTAATAACCATTTTTATGTTTTTGCTGATGCTCAATAGCATAGCCATAAAACAATGGCAATGAGAAGCATGTAGGTGAGTGATTTTATACTTTGTTAATGAAACTAAAAATTGGAGACCTGATAACTGAACATTGGGGGACCCGACAATTGTGCGGACATGTAGGTTCAAGTGGAGACGAGAGTACCCTAAAAGCTAGGGGGATCTGGCTCATGGCCCAAAGACACCCATTCAGCGATAGAACACAACACACCAATGCAGCTTTGAACAAAACTCTGCGACAGCTGAAGACAAACCACACATTTTGAAAAACGGTGGAAGGTTAGGAAAAACGTCATCTCCTAGAGCACAGTAAAGAATAAGATTTTCTATGGGATACAGGAAGCAGGTTTCATCCTGGCCATATTACCCTGATCACCACATCTACGCAGTGCTTACATTTGTAAGAGGTGTCCGGTGCCCAAAGTTCTCAGAAGCCTGTAGCTGGTGCGATCATTCCTGTTCATGTTTCTTGCTTCCACCACCATAAACTATTTTTCTTCATTTCACTCATAAGGTTCTTTTTCATTTCAGTTGTCTCCCTCTGTCACTGGTTTTCAGTCTTTCGCTTCGTCCTCCTTTACTTCTTTTGTGTTTTTCTCTCTCTTCTTATGTTTCAAAGTCTTATGAGGCGAATGGAAGGTCTGGGAGCCAAAAATGAGTGCCAGTGGGCCCCACCTGCAACCACTGGCTCAAATTAAGCAATATATCTACGGGAGATGAAGGAGTCATTGATCACACTGTGCCCCTTGATCGGGATTTTAAATAATTAGCGATGTTCAGTCGCTCTAGATCCATATTTTTAATAGTAGAATTCTGATAATCACTGATGAACATTTCTCCATTTACGAGCTTCAGGGCTAGCAGTCCTTTAGTGTTTTTTAGGTCTCGCCTGACCCAGCGCATGCGCTGGTCTGGCGAGACTTATTGAGAGGGCTCCAAAAAGTGCTACCAGGCCAGCCTAGAGCTACAGTGCATGTGCGGGGCGCGCGCGCCACGCTTTACTGCAATTTCATTTCACTTTCACGGCCGCTTGGCATAGCCAATAGGTCTCGCTTTTGGGACCTTATAAGTATTTAGGTGATGCAACTGTTGCATGGCTAAACACTTATAAGGTCCCAATGCTTGTTCCTTTGTAGTGATACAGTGTGATTTTCAGTTTAATCACCGATTCATTTCTGCTCTTACAGACATCACCAATAAAGTGTGGCCTGTACATTTTTATTTAACTATTTTTCATCGTTTAAGAGGTCAACAAATTGCTCGCTATAAGCTTTGCTTTTCAACTTGGGAGAAAAATGTAATTTCCGAAGGAATGTTTTTGAAAATGTAAAGTAAAAATAATTCAGATAAAATGGTAACAATTTTTTTTATTTGCATTTATACACTGATGGGTTACTTAACTCTTTCATGCTTTAAAGTTATTGCAATATTACCACCATCTTAATTAAACTAGCATTTGATTGTATCAGTCGGTTGCTTCTACTGTTACAAAGTATTTTAATTGATCCTAATAGATTTTTTCACCTTCTTTTATTTGGTTTGGTTGTATAGCCACTCCCCACTTCTTCTGGCCTCCATCCTACTTTCCATCCTCTAGCTCTTTGACTGATATTTGTTTTACATTACATGGTCATGCCCAGTGGCGTAGCTAGGAGGGCGAGGGGCGGGGGGGCTTGGAAATGGAGCAGCGGCACTCTTTTTGGGGGCGGCAGAGGTGAGTAAGTGAGGTCTGTCGACTATCACCATCCCTCCACCCCCTGCGAACAAGTCGTCTGTCATCCGCCGCCTCCTCCCCCGCTCTTACCTGCACTGGGCAGCAAACTTGGGGCCCGTCCCGGGTGGCAGTAGGTCTACCTACGCAACTGGTCATGGCGGTAGTACTCTTGCCAAGCGGGTAAAGGATAACACTACTTCACTTTCCCCATGTACTTTTTCCTGCTGCTTCTGTCCTCCCCTTTAAAATCCTTATCTACCAGCCAGGCGTACACCATGCTCTTGTGTACGCAAATGCTGCCCTGGCATCGAGGGTTTACACCGGACATATTTTACAAGCACTCATTTCAAGTCCCTTGGAGTGGTTGAAATTTTACCGTCTCTCCATTTGCCGCTCAGCTGCCACCTTACTGGGCTTTTCCATGCCTTTACTTCAGTATATCACTTCTCATGCAAAGGTAGAAAGAAAAAATGTTAACAAATGAAATAAAGGAAAAGCTAAGACGAATAAGGAACATTAAGGCCAGTGATGTGGCAGGCTGACTGTTGCTTTGGGCGTCTGACCTTGATATACACGGAGACAAAAAGTTCGCTGAAAGAGCCTGCAACTATTTTGTGGAAATAATCGCCATGACCAGTCATTTCTAGCCATGAGTAAGTCTCAAGAAAAGATGTAAGAGGTGGTCTTCCAAAAAATAAAAAAATAAAGTGTCAGGCAGCTGTGCTGCAGCACAAAGATTGCCCGCCCTTACACGTCACAAATGTCACTGACACTTAAACACACGGTATGAAAGTGCACTCAGCACAGGATTCATGTATGGCTGAACAAACTAATGTAAGTGTTGCACTGGACATATATTAAATAGTGCCTTCACTGTAGAATTAGAGAACTTACTTTCACAAATGTTTTACTTCAATTAAGTGTATTTAATAAAGAATCATCCTCATTTAGTAGAAAATGTATTCACCCCAGAGATTAAATGTGACTTTCTAAATGTGTGTGCTACTTCATGTGAATTACATGTAACGAACTGACACGGTGATTAAATACTTCCTTACATATGTAGAATGCAATCTTACTAGAAACGACAATCAACTTATGTAATGTGTGCATTAATATTCAATATATTTGATTTAAATGTAGTTCAGTTATAATTATTTAATAAGTCATCATAATTTTCAATATTACATGTAGTATGAAACCTAATGCATTAGAAACATTCATTTGTGAATAAATGTGCACACGCATATAAAATGTGCACCATTGAAATTAAAATGAGCAGGCCTGTATTTTGCCACGCTGCATAAAGCGGATTTCGCTTTTCTGCTAACTCGACATTTCTTGAAGATATTCACATGCATTGGTAGTTTAGAATAGATACATTACTGTACTTGACATAGGGGGAACATGAGCCTCAGAAAAGGGCCTTGGACAAAAGGTACACAGAGAAACAGAGCGTTAACTGAAGGAACGATTGTCAAAAAGTTGCAAAATACGTGTGTATGAGAGAAAGATGTTCCAAAGTCCAGGGTCTGACAAACTTCAATTTTGTAATCTGCAATGCAATTTGTGGATTTCAATGGACCTCTGATGGGGTGATCGAGGGGGTGTCGCCCAATGGACTTTACGTGTTCTAATTTACTGTTCCCCTTGGACTTTACTCGGATCCCTTCCAGGTCTCTTCCCGGATGCTGATCAGACCCCTTTGCAGGCACGTTTCCTGGCTTCCCTCCCTCCTTGAGACATTGCTAGCTTAATGGGCTTCGAGAGGTTTTATGCCCAATGCTTTTCCTGATATTTGCTTAGGCTGACACTTACCCTTGACCCATAGGAGACTCTTGACCGAGCTTCCGAGATGCTAATGCTTTCCTATTTTGATTTCTTTTGTCTTGACCTGAATTACTTTATGGAGTTTCCCCGATTGCTAGAACCATTCTTCCCCCAAACCATCCCCTGGACTCTGAATTCTATATTACTAATGTATAGGAGAGAGAAACTTCGATTATTCTCCGAGCATCACATTTTAATGTTGTTGTTCTGCATTGCAATTAAAGAACTGCTGGTCTGTCTCCTATTCCTATATTTGCCTGGATTTCTTTCAGCGTCTGGGGAACCCGGTTATCATTTTGCATCTTTATAGCATGGTGCAGAGAGTTGTTTATTTGAATTCAATTATTAACTTGTAATACGCCTTTTTGAACTTGGCTACCGATTCCTGGTCCTCCTGGTGTAGCCAAATGGGTTGCTCTGTTAAGTGAAATTTGCTTGACTTAATACTAACTCCTGTCACCTCTCAGACAGACAAAACAGTCCATTGGAGGACCAGTGGTAAGCATGTGGGCCCATAAAATGCTGGATCGGCTGTTCGTCATCGCTCTACAAAATCCTGGATCTACCCAGTATCAAGTATGCATTGTTAGCTTATGTGAATAAACCTTCCAATCAAACTTGCTCCCAAAGCCCTTTGAGGGGCAGAGGGTTATGCAAGAAGAGGAGTTAGACACCAGGGAAAAAAAAGATTTTTTTTTATACACACAGAACAGTGCCTTAAAGAAGTTTCTCAAAACTGCATCAATTTTGCCATTCTTAGGTGTTCTAAATCAGAAGGACTGGGAGAGCACCAGCAACTTCAGGAGTTCCAGTCAACTAAAATGTGCGTTAATCATAGGTCATAAAGTACAGCGGTGATAATTGAGATTATTAGCAATAAGAACTAGGTGTCCTCGACCAAATTGTAGTCCAAAGTGGCAAGGCTCTTGACAACTACAGTAAAAGATATGGCGAGTTCATCTCCTGACAAGCACAATTTACCACTGATTCTTGCCTTGACCTGGCTCATCCCAAGTTATTTTTGCCTACTTCTTCCTTTGTAAACGTGGCAGTAAGGGCAAAGATGCTATGCCACTTCAAGCCAGAGGAGAACCTGATGCAACTCACTGAAGTACTACCAGGGCTTACCTTGCAGTTAAAATCATCTCAAATGTGGGGGCTTTAGAGATTGGAAGCTGGGCAATCAAGTCTTTGGAGCTCTTGCGATCCCTTTGGTCCCCAGATTTGTATGTGTTTTGCCTCACAACTCAGACAAACATATTATTCAGCTGGTAAAAAGGGTCAAACTTGTGGTCAGTGGACATGTTCTCTTTGGATTGGGCCCATCTCAAGGTTTATATATTTCACATTTTGCAATAACCTAGAGAGTTTTAGTAAACCCTATCCAACTAGAGTCCTAGTAGATGAGAGCTGGTCTACAGATCTAGAAAACTCTTTATATTTTCCCAATATATACAGACATTCTACAGGAGCCTATAGGCTGCCCTCACGCTTGCGTTTGTCAGGTAGACTCAAGTTGTTCACACAGGGTTTCCAGGTAGCTCAGCAATGGGAAGGTAATTTGGAAGAAGTTGCCTGACTACATTAAACTTGGGTTCTAAGCACAAGGAGAATACAAATACACCTCAGCAGTCAAATTACGGCAAGGGACAATTCTCTATAACAACTCTTCGATTCCGTGTGTTGACTTCCCAACCAAGCTGGCGGAGCATAATCTCTGTGGAACTTCTAAGGTTTACCACACTGTGCAGTCAATTCAATGTCCTACAACAGTGATGTTTTGGTGTGCCTGCTGGGAAAGTATCAGACTGGAGTGTCTCGTCGTTTCGAAAGGGCACCCCTACTTGGGACATATATGCCAGTCTCCCAATTCAGTACCAGTTGCCTGAAAAATAGTTAGCGTCTGATGCAGCTGGGCTATAGATGATCATGCCCTTTCCCGCACCACCGTTAACAGTATTTCCGACGTACGCACACGCTCCATCGGAAACAAATACTAATCCCAGACGTGTCATTCTCATAAAGGGAGACAGACAAGTGGCTTTACTGCAGTGTTAGAGCTTCACTTTCCAAATTGTCTAAAATTCTGTACAGGAGAGAGCATGGGACTTCCAAATAATTTGGTCAGACTTTCTGCATAGTTTTTGTGGTTCTGGATTAAAGGCTACATTTAGTTGCTACGGCATAGACAAAGGACATTTTGTGAGGTATGCACTAGTCATCAGCGACAAGTTTAAATTCGTATGCACACCCCAGTGGCGGCTCCTCCGCAATGGCGGAGGAGCATCTCCTCACTGCCTGGCGCAGAGCCAGAAAACGAAAAATAAAAACTATGCTCTAGCATACTTTTATTTTTTGTTTGCTGGCTCTGAGCCAGCTTGTGTATGGAGGGGCGAGTGGGAGTGCTTGTGCACTCCCTAAGTACTCATGTGTGTTTGGGAGGCTGTCTCGGGCTGACCAAAACACACATGCACACTTCGGTTTCTCCAGCCCGGCTGCATTCAGCAGCCGGGCTATAGAAACCCTACAGACTCCATGACCTAAGCGGAGCGTCTTTCCTGCCCTCTCAGGCCAATCTGAGCACGAGGATTGGATGGGAGTCTGTCCCAGGGGCTGCTGGGACCAGAAAGAAGCCAGCAGGGGCAACGCGGGATGCGGACCGCAGCCTCAGGTAAGTTTTTAAAATTATTATTAACCCCCTCGTGCTCGCTCTCCAACCACCCTTTGTTAGTGGTGGCCGGCTCTGCCACACCCCTTATCAATTTATCCACAACGCAGATAGTGTAGGCTGCCTCAGTGTAAAGATGGATCACATATACTAGGCCTATAAAGCCAACCGGGACCCGAACCTAGGGCAGGATATTGTGACGGAGGTTTGAGAGGCAAGAAAGAGTCAATCAGTTTGGCAACAATAGCTATTTGTGTGCCAAATAGCATACTAGTGCAACCAAAGTCATATAAATCATAATAACATAATATAGTTTTGTTCCGACTTAAACCACCTATTACGGTCAAAAAAGAAAAAAAAAGTCTAGTGTATCCTCGTGACCTCCAAACCAAAAGAATACGAAAAGAAAGAATAAACTTCATAAGAAATGCAAACTAAGGACAAAAGTTTAAAAAAAAGTTTTACTTCTATGCTTTCTCTGTCTGGGACTAGTAATCAGTGGGCAAAGGAAAGAGTTATAGCTTCCGCTGAGCAGCTTAAAGGAAGAAGATATGTTCTATCTTGCTTTGCAGCGTCTGTAGAGCTCAGCCCGATGGGAAGATCAGTTTGCTCCATTTATCTGCCCGAGTAGTTCTAGACATTGCACATCAAACCGTTTATCACCCTCATGTGACACATAATATCACCAGGGTAGGCACTTATGTGGCACACAGCTGGAGTATGCGAGGCTAGCCAACGCTTTTTTTCCCTAAGAAAACAGCTCAGCTGCACTGGTACATCACTTCACCCAAACAAGGAAATTACAAATAAATAAAACAAATAACTCAAATGCCAGTACAGGTAATCTTGTAAACTTCTCTCTCACCATAAAGGGCGTACACATGAAGGCTAGAAACGGGGACATTCGCAGACTCTTTCAGTCCGGGCACTTTCGACACAAAGCACTTGAAAAGCTCCTTCTACAAAAACAGCTTCAGTTCCGCGGCTGATCCTCCCCCTTTCGTGGCAGAATGAGAGGAAGAACTCCCATGGATCCAAACGGAAGGCGAATGGGTTATCAAAGCACCGTATTTGTAAACAAGCATTGGCGAAGCCAATATGTCTCGCCTATGGGATATGGGAGAGCTATCGGTTGGAAGTGGACAACAAGGGAACAGGACGGAACAACCCCACCTCTCAAAATTATGGGCAGGTTCAAATATGCAAAATGAGTGGTAGGGTGAGGGGGGAGGAAAATACACATCAAGGGGTCTAATACGCAACATGGACAGTACGGTGGGAGGGAAACACGCAACACCGATTTAATACATCACGAATGGGGATGGGAGTGATATACACAACACAGATGGGGATTGGGAGGAAAACAAGCAATACAGGTGGGGGGGTGAGGGATATAAGCAACACCGATGAGAGGCGAATACGCAACATGGATGGAGAGAGGGGAATTCGCAACATGGAGGGACGTTGGGAGGGCATTAGCATCATGGAGGAAGGGGAATTAGCAACACTGAGGGAGAGTGGGAGGGGAATTTGCAATACTGAGTGAAGGTAATTAGCAACATGGATAGGGGATGGGAGGGGAAGAAGCAAGAAAAGAAAAACATAGTACCCCAGTCACAGTACCAGCAGAGGGAGGACCCTCATCCAGAAAAAGCAATTAGTACTGGTCTGTGCTCCAGCCAAAATTAGAGGAAGTGAAGCTGGCTCCCTTTGTCCAATTAGAAGGCAGCAATTAAGAGTAACAAAGAGCCCCACAAATGGTAAGCAATGGGCAGGCTCCAAGCCCCTTGTAGAATACAATATATATCTCGCAAGTGAGATCACATGCTCTGAGGCAGGCAAGACCTAAAGAGATAAAGAATGAAGCACCATCTGCGAGATGCCAGAGTGCACAGCTAAAGTATGTCACCTTTGGCATCAGAGATAGGAAAGTACATTTTAAAAGAACACTTGTAAATATGTAGGACTCTAACAATTATCAAGTAAACATCTAAAATAATTCTTGTTGCATTGGAGTTTTAGTGTCAGAATGTTTCTAGTCTGTTGAATATTTAATGGCGAAAAAAAAATAAAGCCAAGAAAAAAAGCACACATCAGAAGAGAATCTGGCTATTGACCGATTCGGCTTTTTGGAATTGAATAGATAAATTAAATGCTGCTGGAAAGCTGGATCTGCAGGGATCTGTACCAGTCTAAACTTTAAGCAGGAGAGGTGAGCTAGGTCGTGCGATACAATGGTGGCTTCCAAGAAAGGGTAGGGTCTAAATCTGGACAAACGTTCGCCCGTTCCATAAGTCGGATTTACCCACAGCATGGGAAGAGGTTGGGCTCACTTGCACAGGGCAGGCCGACATTCAGTCATAGCCCTGCAATCAGGGTCGGAGGGGTATTCAATCAGTCACTTCCCACACTGTGTAATGGGCGGTACAATCTCATCCCTTTACATAATACTGGGCAGTTAGTTCACCGGGCTGACTGAAGTGAGGGTAGTTATGGAAGCCACTGTAGATCGTGCACCAAAGGAGCCAATGAAGGTCGTGCACCCAAGGAGCGAACGCTGTGAAAAGCTGGTGTCGGGGCCAATAATAACAGGCCTCGAAAGACATTTTGTTAGGATTCAAGTTTTACTGTTTGGGGAAAAGTACATTCCTTCAATATCCTGAGAAGAGAACTCGCCCCAGGGGAAGGGGGGGGTTCACAGACATACAGAGCATAAGGCGATAACGCCACAGTCTAGGTCAAGTCAACAATCTCTTGGTCGTTCTTCTCACCAGTCTTAAACTGATGTGCGAATGAACGTCTTGTGACTTTTCAGAGAATGCCCAGGCACAGCACGGATGTAAAATGGAGGATTCTTTTTCCCCACAGAAATCTTTACTGGTAGACTCCTAAATTCCTATTACAGCCTGACACGCACGCCTTTCCCAAGGGTAATGTGGTATTTTTCTATTTACTTAATCACATGACCGTTACTATGCTTCTATGCTCAGAATGGGGAGATTAACTTTTATTTCTCTATAAAAATATCACATTAGAAAGATGGGAATTCCCATCTTTGAATAAGGTCTAGAAGTCAGGAGCGTGTTTAAAAACTAACATTCTTTTGGTAGAACATTTACTTTTCACATTTGCATTAACATTACTTTGGCGAATATTGCCCTCAAAGCATCACCTCAAACATAAAGTAATCATAACACGCCGCATATAAAAAAGGATAGATCGAGCGGGTATGGGACACGGTGTATGGACAAACCAATGGGGAGATTACAGCTTAATATTGGGCCTAAACGACCCCACAATCCTGCTGTAGCCAGATCCCATCAGTGTGACAGGTGAGCACGATGGGTGTTAATGGAAAGATTCTTTCGGAATGTTACGTTACTGTAATTTATATAGCGCTTGTACACCAACAGTTTCATGGCGCTCAGAGGAACCCAAGGAGGCATCAACTAACCAGAACCGAATTGTTGTAAGCTCGCCTGAAGAGCCAGGTTTTCAGGGCTTTCATAAAAGAGGGATAGCTGTTGGCAGATGTGATCTCATTAGGAAAGGCGTTCCATAATTTTGGTGCAACTACTGAGTATCTGACCCCACCCAAGCGCTTGAATTTGGGAACCGATAGCAAGCTCAGCTTGGCAGAACGCAGGGGGAACGAGCAGGAGCGTCTCGTATCGGGGAAAATATGGGTGGAGGGAACGGGCCATAGCGGAGGGGTATACTTTTGAATCAGAGAACGTATAAAGGATGGGCAATTACAATACAAAGATTTAACATGACGTAACCAACCTTGAAAGTTATTCTTTGTTCAATGTCACACTACAGGACTAGACCTTCCATTAGCACTTAAATAGGTGATAACACTCGTCCATCCAACCCACGCTGCTAATCAATGGAACTAGCATATTGAGCTTAAAAACAAAGCAGATGGTGGAAGGGACACACAAGCGAAACATTTTTTAGGTTATTGAATTCATAAAGCACATCATATAGCTGGAGCCACCCCAGAGTGCACTGGATGTCACAAGGAGTCAGAAAAGTACTGCACTCTGGGGCACTGCTATGAAATATGGAGCCATGATGGAGTTGACATAAATGTCCCGGGTGGGACATAAAAGGCCAAAGCTGTTTCGCAAAGGAGTCCCAGTCTTAAGCATCTACCCGACTGAGTGCTAAATTTTGAAGGGTCATTCATACAAGGATATCTTATTTAAAAAAAAAAAAAAAAAATCCAAGACGTCAGTCTTCTCCAGAACTTCAGGAGATGTGTCAAGTTTTAGGATAGCGGTCAAGATATCGGCTTGTTCCGCTCAAGGTCATCAATAACTATAGGGTGTGGTGGTAAGTAAAATGTAATTGGCTAATCTCAGCAGGTCGAGCTTGGATATCCCCTGAATGGTAATCTGCTGCCCAGTTACGTAAAAAATTGTGGACCAGGCATAGAGATTTAACCAAGGATTTATGTTTCATAGGAAGTCAGTGTAATTAATGTGAGGGAGGAAAGGCAGGCAGAGAGAGAGAATAGGTAGCAAAAAGGAGTTTCTGTATCAAACCAGGTAAGAGACCTCACAGGACATTTCACAAACACAGTCCCACAAGACAACAATACACACATGATGAAACCATATCCTGAAAAAAACACCAGCCATGAAAAATATCAGAACGGAGGTGGCATACCCCACAGGTGAAGACGGCAGCCTCCACCCCCACAGTACATCACACACAGGGGGGGGGCAGAACACCCCCTTTACACACCCCGAGCCAACATCTGTCTCACTCTTCAGGTCACATTACTACAACTCCACCTGAACAGAACATCACACACAGGGAAGCCAAAATATACTCTTGACACAACCGGAGCAACATCTGTCTCACTCTAGAGGCCACATTACTGCAACTCCACCCGCACAGAACACCACACACAGGGAGAACAGAACACCCCCTTTACACACCCTGAGCCAACATCTGTCTCACTCTAGAGGTCACATTACTACTACTCCACCCGCACAGAACACCGCACACAGGGAGAACAGAACACCCCCTTTACACACCATGAGCCAACATCTGTCTCACTCTTGAGGTCACATTACTACAACTGCACCCGCACCGAACATCACACACAGGGAGAACAGAACACCCCCTTTATACCCTCTGAGCCAACATCTGTCTCACTCTAGAGGTCACATTACTGCAACTCCACCCGAACAGAAGATCACACACAGGGAGAACAGAACACCCCCTTTACACAAACTGAGCCAACATCTGTCTCACTCTAGAGGTCACATTACTACAACTCAACCCGCACAGAACACCACACACAGGGAGAACAGAACACCCCCTTTATACCCTCTGAGCCAACATCTGTCTCACTCTAGAGGTCACATTACTGCAACTCCACCCGAACAGAAGATCACACACAGGGAGAACAGAACACCCCCTTTACACAAACTGAGCCAACATCTGTCTCACTCTAGAGGTCACATTACTACAACTCCACCCGAACAGAACATCACACACAGGGAGAACAAAACACCCCCTTTACACAACCTGAGCCAACATCTGTCTCACTCTAGAGGTCACATTACTGCAACTCCACCCGAACAGAAGATCACACACAGGGAGAACAGAACACCCCCTTTACACAATCTGAGCCAACATCTGTCTCACTCTAGAGGTCTCATTACTAACACCCCACACATCGAGGAGGAATCAGGGGGGTGCAATCAGCAACATCTCTCCTTCAATATCACAGAATCTTCATCTATGCTGTGCGCTGCACAGTCTAAGAGTGAACAGTCACACACCCCTAGCTTGGACGAGCTTACAGTGCACACCATTAGTAGCACGTTTATTTACAGTTTGAACGAAATAGCTCGAAAGATACAAACAAGATACAGGCAAATAGCTTTACGTGAAACAGCAAACTCCATTAAAAAAAAAATCTAACTTCTAATTCGACTGATCTTCCCCAGCCCATGCAGCCTTTGTGGGCACTCTGTCTCAATGAGTACCCGGTTTACACAAATGAAATACACACCGACTGAAAAATTGTCCTTGTTTTATCTTTTAAATGGATTCGATTAAAATTGATACAAATCAATGTTTCAGTGTTAATTGAATTACGTTCATTATCATCAAGACACTTTTTTCACACCAAACTTCCACTGCATTATGCTTTTTTACTCTTGTAAACAAAATCACCTTCGATTATGCTGCACCTTGAACTCGACCTAAATGCCGAAAAAAAGCGTGGCAAAGGTTTGCCTAAGAGACCTCCACTCGCCTCGCTTTGTGAACACTGCATTTTGAGACCTCCACTCGCCTCACTTTGTGAACACTGCATTTTGAGACCTCCACTCACCTCACTTTGTGAACGCTGCATTTTGAGACCTCCACTCGCCTCACTTTGTGAACGCTGCATTTGGAGACCTCCACTCACCTCTCTTTGTGAACACTTCATTGTAAGTCCTCCTGACACCCTCACGGGGCCAGAAACCTCTCCCCATCTGCTTACCATCACACCATCAACTGGTCTTGCGCTGGTGAAACACACCAACAATGTGCAACTGCACCACTATGACGTGAGGAGGGAGGGATGAAGAGCTGGCTTGAAGCACACTGGGCTGGTTTGGCAGGTTCTGGTGGCTGGAGCGGTTTAAAGAGCTGCAGTTCTGGTGGGGGATGGGGTGAGGTAAGGTGGGCGTGGCATCTAGTGGATGAATTGTACAATGTGAGACCAGAAAACCGGATATCCATCAAAGCTTCCTCACTTGTGCGATTCTAGGCAATTGTTTTATTTCACTTTGCCTCCTTTTTCTCCATTATCACATACAAGAGGACCTCGAAATACAGGACTTCAGGAAGTGCGCTAGGCTACGCACGCATAACAGATGACTTGCCTCTTAGTTCACTATTGACCTGGTTAGGGCGGAGAGACATGAATGTCTCCAAATTCATGAAAACCATCACTTTAAAAGAATTCTCATTGCACGGATATAATCTGATGTACTATGGTGAAACGTCTTTGCACGATAATGAAATACACATTTTCAATTTTGAAGAGACTTTATCCAGTAGCGGCTGGCATGTCCAGAGGGTGGTGCGGCGGGTGAGACATTGAAAAAATAAATAATAACAACTAAATTAAAAGTACTTGCCTGCGAGCGCGACGTCCTCCTTGATGGTCTTCTCTCCTTGAAGCAGGCAGGCTCCAAACTCCCAAGCCAATCCTAGCACTTCTCTCACCAGCATGACAGCAGCGCCAGGATTGGGGGAGCGGCCTCTATCAGCGCTCAGAAGAGCACTGGAGGCTTTTGCTTTCTTGAACTGAGTTAGAGAGAATTAAAGTGCGTATGTGTAGCTGGCTGTCGCAAGACGGCCGGCCAAAAAGACATGTGCGCTTGAAACTGAAAGACCCCTGCTCCCTCTGCTGCTGACAGTCAGCAGCAGCCCCGCCCCCATCCTGATGCACCGTTCGGGGTGCGGTAATGAATTAACTTCATTACCATTTTATTTTTCATCTCTGGGGGCATTTTATGGTAAGCAAAGCTCCTCCGCTCAAACGGATAAGCCACCCCGGACTTTATCCTATTTTTACATGTTTGTTGCAAGAGGTCATTAAAGTGTTCCTAAATGTAAG
This sequence comes from Triturus cristatus, assembly GCF_964204655.1. Classification (NCBI taxonomy): domain Eukaryota; kingdom Metazoa; phylum Chordata; class Amphibia; order Caudata; family Salamandridae; genus Triturus; species Triturus cristatus. The sequence continues at coordinate 1,421,918,614 of NC_140591.1, read as the reverse complement.
TGAAGCAGGACACCTTAGTTGCTTCCTTTATTTAACTTAAGTTAACATGTAAATAAATGATTTCCCATTTATTGAACATTTTTCTGGATATTAGTGTTCAGGTAGGTAAACCGCAGCCCAGTGCTGCTGTCGACCAGGGGGCCACATGTAAAGGTCAGGAGGGCAGCCAGTGGTGGTTCCTCAGTTAGAGCAAAGGAGCGGCACCCTGCCTACTGTGAGCGGCGCAGAGTGGTAAACCAAAGCAAATAATAAAGTGGTCTCATTACCATTTTATTATACGGTTTGCCGCCTGCGAGTGGGAGGGCTGGGGCAGGGTGATTCTCGGATTGGCATAGAAGGGATGACACCGTAAAGTGCGAGTGCGTATGTCAGATTGGTCGGCTGTCTTGCGCTAGCCAACCAGACATGCACACTTCTGCCTGCACCTATCCAGCAGCTATGTCAAACAGCCAGGGGATTACACAGGCCCCCAGTCTCAAAAGGAGCGCTGGATCAGCCTGCTCCATCCAATCCGGTCGCTTCTGTTATCATGAGAGAAGCTCAAGGATTGGTTAGGTTCAGCATGAACTGGAAGTTTCTGACGTCGACCAGAGAAGCTCTGGAGGTAAAACCGCCATTGCTTAAAATAACAATGCATTTGAAGAGAACCAGATGCCCCCAACAAGCCCTACAGGAATATCAAACATTCAGCAGGTGAAAGTTTTCCTAATGTCGCTGCACTTTGACTTGCTTTCAATTGGTTTCACTGTAACCTGAGCTAGATTTAACAACGGGAACTTCTGCTGGGTTCAATGAGGTATCTTGTGCATGTGTGCAGGAGCGACGAATGCCCGGTCTCCATAAATTACATTTCTGGCAGATTGTACCATTCTCAGGCCTTGGAGATCATTGCACACTGTGGGCATAACACACGAGTCGCAAAGAATCTATTTCCAGAATTCTTTGGTGTGGGTGTTGTGCTAAGACACGACTCCCTGCTCGGTTCGCCAGCCGGGCACCAACCATTGGCAGCAGGCCCTCTCAGTGAGTTCCATGCACTTGGCTTTTTCACGTGGCGTTGCTGGGTACTTGCATTGGGCCTGTCCATGCACTACACACTTCCTTAGCGGACAGGATGTGGCCTAACGACCAGAGCTGCCGACTTTAAAGCTGGATTCCAGTCTCAGCATTAACTTGGCATCTTGTGATTCTGGGCAAATCTTTCGATATCCCATGCCTATGGAAAATGAACATATGCTTGGCCCAACAATTTTGAAGCAATAAAAATGTGAAAACCAATCAGGTGAGGCTGCAAAAGTGTTCCCCGATTTGCTTGCGAGTGCGACTAGCGGCGTTGGTGCTATCTCTGTGGCACTGTGGTCTTGATAGGCATGTGTTGGTTCGAGGTGGTGGCAACGGGTTGGAACACAGGTTCCATGGTCTATCTTGCTCAGTGCTTTAATTGGACAGGTGCAGAGTACCTGCACCTCTTTATTTGAAAGGGAGCATGCAACACTCCTCAGTGGCAAACAGATCGGGAGTATCAGCACTGCTGTATTTCTATTTTACACACTGGTTGTACTTTGGGTATCACAACGCGAGATTAAGTTCTGCAGAAATGTTCATTAGTATATATATTTTTAAGCCTTTTACATTTCCGCAGGGGAATATCAAATAGGTATTACTATTTTCCAGCTACGGGGAATCCCTGCAACCCCGCATAAAGAGAAAAGGCTGAAACAGGTCACACGGGTTCCACGTTTGCTCCAACCTTTTGTTATAGCTGGTTACACGTGGACAGTAGAGAAAAAGATAAGGAAACATGGTACTAAGTAGTAGTTCTTATCTTCCTAATGGAACAATAATATTACTAAGTAAGTCTCTCGATCTCCGGGCCAAATACACAGTAGTGAGAACCTCAACCAATAACTGGAGAGAACAGAAAATTACCCAAAAGATTCAGGTCAAGGAAAAGTCAGAGGCAACACTGTTGACACATATGTACCACAAAGCGTACAAATATACCACAAAGCATATAAATATACCAAGTCTATAGACGATCTTTGCTTTTGGATTGGTTTAGCCTGTCTCAGTTAACCTATAGATTCACCAATTAATAGAGTCATGCACTCACACATTCATCCACCAATCAATGCCTTCTCTTATTCAATCATTTATCCATCTATAAATTCACTCCCTTTATGCTTGGCCGTGCACTTGGTCAATTACTTTCTTATTCCATTCACTCAATCATCCAACCATTGACTCTTCAAGACAGTCACTCAATCACCCATCATCACAGGCATGCCAATTAATGAATCAATTTCAGTTAGGTAACCAGACAATCGGCTTTGCCAATGCTGGTCCATCAAGGAGGAACCTGCAAGCAATGGACTTTGGAGGACAGATGCACTAACCCATCACTTTATCACTTGAATATAAGCTGTGAAACCTCTTGAAGTTTTTGCAATGGTTTCTCCATTTACCTCATATTTGCACACACTCTTTCATGGCTTCCTACAGCTCATTCGTTCATTTACCCCAGGGTATAACAAATCACTGTTCTTGGACTTTCCATCCCATACAGAATGTGAACCAGTAAAGCAGGTTTTAATGGGACAACTACCACCCACCCATCCTCTCTTCACTCCCATGCGTGTCTAAAGATCAGTGCATAGTTGGCATACCTGAAACATCATTCGCCTTGTGACATAAATACTGCCTGTCTTGTGACAGCACCGCCCACATTTCCCTTGTGAGATCAGCGTCCTTTCTTTGTAAGCAAAAATGTGATCTATCGGTATTTGGTATGTGAACACAGCCTTTCACAGACACTGCTTGCTGGGAGCCCTCCAACAACATGTCAAATGCCTGTGAAGGTTTACCCCAGTGCTCGCAAAATAGTTTAGAGCTTGCCATGAGGCCTACCGGTCTCAGGCCCGAGTTGCCATGGGGCCTACCGGTCTCAGGCCAGAGATGCCACGGGGCCTACCGCTCTCAGGCCCAAGATGCCACGGGGCCTACCGCTCTCAGGCCCAAGATGCCACGGGGCCTACCGCTCTCAGGCCCAAGATGCCACGGGGCCTACCGCTCTCAGGCCCGAGATGCCACGGGGCCTACCGCTCTCAGGCCCGAGATGCCACGGGGCCTACCGCTCTCAGGCCCGAGATGCCATGGGGCCTAATGCTCTTTTTAATTTTTATTTTTTTAATTTAATGCGTTTATATAGCGCGGACTTTACCCGAAGGTGTCAGAGTGCTTCACAATAGGAAAAGTAATGATACACAAGGTGAAAAATTACAAGTGAGCATGTTACAAAAGCAAACGTTACGTTACATGAGGCAATAGTGACAATTGTGCAAGTATCAAGAGCAAAAAAAATACAAGAGGTAGCAAACGATACGTTACAAAAGGAAAAAGTGACCGGTGCAGGTTACAAGAGCATACAAAGTACACGTAGAGGTAAAAAATTGCAATAAATGGCAGACACTCAAAACACTAAAACAAAAGTTACGTTACATGAGGCAGTGGTGGCCGTTGTGCATGTATCAAAAGCAAACAAAATACAAGAGGTAGCAAACGCTATGTTACAAAAGGTAAGGTGACATGTGTGCATGTTACAAAAGAGTACAAAGTACAAGTAGAGGTATAATACTGCATTAAATGGCAGACACTCAAAACACAAAAACACACTGGGAAGGCACTTCTATAGGCATGGAGAACAGAATTTCCTATAATGGAAGGACTTCCTTCAGAAAATAGAGGGTGTGAATTAAATTTGGAAGTATCTTTGTAGGAGGAGAGCTTTGAGGTCAGTTTTGAAGGCCTGGGAAGAGGTGGTGGTCCGAAGCTGAGGCGGAAGTGAGTTCCAGATTCTCACCGCGTTGCCTGAAAAGGATTTGGCCATCGATCTTTCCTTCTTGAAAGTGGGAGGTTCAAGCAATACATGTTCTGCATTACGTGATGGTCTAGAGCCTCCAGAGAGTTTCAGTTTATTCGCCAGGTTGCGAGGGGAGGAGGAGTGCAAGGCTTTGTGGTTGTTACAGGCAGTCTTGTAGATAGATCTTGCCTCGATGGGAAGCCAACGGAGGGTGGATAAAATGGGTGTGATGTGGTCGCTTCTTTTGGCCCCATATATGAAACGAGCTGCTGAATGGAGAACAGACTTCAGGGGGGACAGGTGGGATTTGGGGAGGCCAGTAAGAAGAGAATTGCAGTAGTCCAATCTGGAGAGAACCAGCGATTGGACCAGGGTTTTAAGGTCGTGCTCCGGAAAGAAGCGACAAATCCCCCAAAGAAGGCGCAGTTGATATCGTGCAGACTTTGCAATGGAATCAATGAGGGAGAGTAGATTGAGTTTTTTGTAGAGTATGACACCAAGGGATTTTGCGCTGTCGACAGTGATGGGTTTATTGTTCAGTAGATTCAGCCCACCAGTCTTAGGCCTGAGATCAGGGGAGGCTCCTTTATGTGGGAGGAGGAGCATCGCCCCACTGCTTTCTCACCGTGCAAGAAGCAGAAACTTAAAATGATATTATAAATACCATTTTATGTTTCTGCTTCTCGCACTGCGAGAAAGCAAAAGAAGGGTTTGGTAAGGGTCGGGCGATCCTGCAACAGGGCAGGGGTGGAGTGGCTAGCCGAATGTTACGGGCCCGACTGTTTGGTCGGCCCTCTGGGGCCGACCAAAACAGTCATGCACACTCCAATATTCTCCATGCAGCCTACATAGAGAAAATGGCATCTCCATAGACGCCTGTGCGGTCGGCATCCCAGCCAATCACAACGCTGCCATTGTTTTGGGGAGGGAGGCTGCATGCTTCATGTTCCTGCTGAGGCAGGAGAGCAGGAGCAGGTGCCGGAGCCTGGAAAACACGGGACCCGGGAAAGGTACGTTTTTTTATTATTATTTAACACCTCCCTCGACACGTGAACCCCCCCCCTCCTGCGCCCGCCCCCAACCTGTGAGCCATGCCGGCTGTGACTGCCTGAGATGCAATGTGACCTACCAGTCCCAGGCCAGCCTGAGATGCCAAGAGGCCCAACAGTCTCAGGTCACCAGCCTCAGGCCAGAGATGCCACGCAACCTACCAGTGTCAGGCCAGAGACGGCACCAGACCTACGGGTCTCAGGCCCGAGACGGCACCAGACCTACGGGTCTCAGGCCCGAGACGGCACCAGACCTACGGGTCTCAGGCCCGAGACGGCACCAGACCTACGGGTCTCAGGCCCGAGACGGCACCAGGCCCACCGGTCTCAGGCCCGAGACGGCACCAGGCCAACCGGTCTCAGGCCCGAGACGGCACCAGGCCCACCGGTCTCAGGCCCGAGACGGCACCAGGCCCACCGGTCTCAGGCCCGAGACGGCACCAGGCCCACCGGTCTCAGGCCCGAGACGGCACCAGGCCCACCGGTCTCAGGCCCGAGACGGCACCAGGCCCACCGGTCTCAGGCCCGAGACGGCACCAGGCCCACCGGTCTCAGGCCCGAGACGGCACCAGGCCCACCGGTCTCAGGCCCGAGACGGCACCAGGCCCACCGGTCTCAGGCCCGAGACGGCACCAGGCCCACCGGTCTCAGGCCCGAGACGGCACCAGGCCCACCGGTCTCAGGCCCGAGACGGCACTAGGCCTACCGGTCTCAGGCCCGAGACGGCACCAGGCCTACCGGTCTCAGGCCCGAGACGGCACCAGGCCTACCGGTCTCAGGCCCGAGACGGCACCAGGCCTACCGGTCTCAGGCCCGAGACTGGAAAGCTTTAGTTTTTCATCTTCGAAACCGTCCTGCCAGTAGATATTAAGTCCTCGTATACCAAAAGACAGACCACGAGGAAAGGGTAGAATGAGGAAATAAAGGGAGCGGAAGGCAGAAGCGAAAAGAAATGCTTTATACTTCTGAAAATAAAAATCTTACAGGCAGAGCCTAATTGTGTGCCGGAATACCTCGAGCTGCCTATTAAACCTATGGTTTTGAGCCAATGTCTTGGTGGCGTTTACAATAAATTGCGTAACTGAAATACTGTGGAGTTACAATGTAGGAATTGCCTGTGAAAGACACAAGTTATGTTTTAAAAAATGCTCGACTTGGACAGTGAATTCCTTTTTTTGAATAGATCAATCTTTTTCAAACTTTCAGACCCTGGTTAGAGGAGGGGAGAAGCTAGGCTTGCTTCTTTGTACTTTCTCATTTTGTGAAATTTTGATACATTATTCATGCACCACTGGTGGTGCATTTATATTTATTTTACTGTACGAAAACAATTATTAAAATAAGGCGCACTATTACTCAACTTTATTGCCAGCGAATCCTTGAAACTGCACCTAAAAGCATGGGATTAAAAAAAAGGAGAAGAATGCTGTGCAATACTGGGAAAACAACCAACATATTTTTAAGAACTAGGGAAATTAAAAGCAAAAAAAAAAAAAAAACCACAACACACCGCACTTTGTCAACGCAGGCCCGTATCAGTGAGGGGTAGCCAGGGGTTTGACAAGGGCAGTTAAAGCCAAACGTGTAAAACACTGATTAACAAGCCACAATGCCAAAGGCATGATCCTACTGCTTGCAGGAAATCCTTCCTCATCAGCAGCAATCAAGGAGCTGGGCTGTTAAATGCCATGTACAGTTTTAGCAACAATAATAATCACCGATGCTGTCCCATAAACGCTGAGAACATCAAACCGTTTCACAAGCGCTGACAACGCCAATAGGTCTGACTTACAACGAAATGCCACTTCAGTCACTGGTAAGTTTAGCACTCAATAAGTCATCAAATATGCACTCGGTCACCCGTCCTCGCACGAATGCATTTGATTAGCCGCTCACTAATGAATTCTCTCACTAACCCGCTTACCCAGCCACAATAAAACAAAAACAGAAATTCAACAAGCATATGCAAGGTAAATGTGCGCAGGCTGCATGCTTTCAATACAGGGAAAAAAAATTTATGTGGTGGGCATACTGCCTTTAGCAAGGCTATATAAGACTCATCTGTGTAATATCGAAAGTTATGCCAATTAGCTGCCACCATTTTTTTTTACGGAGTTTTATATAGCGCGAACTTGACCCGAAGGTACCGGGTATCGGAGCGTTTTACATAGCAGCAGTTGCGTTACATGAGGACACATTCATTTTTGTTGGGCACGGGGAGATTAAGTGATTTGCCCAGAATCACAGGATGTTCAGCGTCATTGCCAAGACTCAAACCCAGTTCCCCAGATTCGAGGTCGACCGCCCTAGCCGTTAGGCCACCTCCTATAAGATCTAAGGAATTCTGTGTTGTGCATAATCCTTCTAACAATACAAAAAGTGAAATACAAGTGTTCATTTTAAGTGGAACTACAGAACTTCTGCCTAGTCAAATATTGTAGTCCAGGACACCAACATTTGGCTGGAGCCAAAGATCCCGTCTCAGCAGGGGTGGCTCCTCCGCTATGGCAGAGGAGCGTCGCCCCACAGCTTTTAAGCAGTGTGAAGAAGAGAAACATAAAATGATAACTTAGAGTTATTATCATTTTATGCTTCATAACGTGTCCTGTTGGTTTACGGGTGCGTGGGTGGGGCTACTCAGCTCACGGAGCAGGGAAGGAGCAGTTTGCCCACTTCTAAGTGCGCAATGACGGTTTGGTCGGCCCTCTCGGGCTGTCAAACCAGTCATGCGCACTTCCCTCTTCTCCATGCAGGCTGCATTACAGCCTGCGTGGAGAACATGCCCCCCCTTCCAGCCCAGGCTGAGCACTGTCATGGCGCTCAGACCAATCATGCAGCATTGTGATTGGCTTAGCAGAGGGAGCCTGGATGCCCGCTCCTTGTTCCTGTAGTCCGAGACAGGAGAGCAGGAGCAGCGATGTGGGACCGGCCTCAAAGTAAGTGTTAATATTTTTTATTTTGCCCCCCCTTGCGACACCACCCACAACACCCACCCAGCAGCCCCACATCACGCCCCCATGCCCGACCCCACCTGCGAGCGATGCCGGCCGCCGCTGCCTCTCAGTACTGCTTCTTTAGCTATTTTTCTGTTACTTCCATAAGGTAAAGGGGCAGCTGTGCTCTCAAGCCAGAGGAAAAAAACAGGCATAGGAAGTCGCATCACAAGCCGTTTGACCTTCCACACCATAGCATCACAGGAAATGACATCACACAATATTTGATACCACTGACAGTTCAACGTACAGATTTACTGGGTGTATGGTTGAAAAGGTTTTTGGTGTAGAATGACCTACATGAAAAAGATTGATTGAGGTGTGTGAGGTTCAGAGAATCTCTAAAACATGGTGCAGCAAGCGTCGCAGCACTTAAGCATATTGTGTTGCGGAGAACGTGAAGACTGCCGCAGCCAGGCATATCTACTCAATCTCTTTGTACAGCTCATGTTGTGGATTTTGTGGTTATGCTGCTGGAGACATGTTTTAATGCCTTTCAGAATTGGCAATTGTAGTCAAATCTCGGGGGGGGAGGGGAAGTGCAAGAGAGGGATTGCGGAATATATACTTTGTGAAAGTCAAGTACCTGTGCTCCTTTGCTTCTGCATCTCCTCTAAGGTCCACATCAATCGCAACTTTACAGTGTTGATTGCAAGCTCATGTTAAGATACTGAAACAGGACCCGTCCTCCGTAATGGCGGAGAAGCATCGCCCCACTTCCAGCAGATGATAAATAAAATAATAAACCATTGTTATTATCGGTTTATTTATCTCTGTCTGAGCTGCTTACATTTGTAGTCCGAAGCAGACGGAGTGGGAGGGGCAGAGCCAAGCCATGGCAGAGAGAAGTGGTGTGCACTTCTAAATATGCATGTCAATTTGGCCGGCCATCTTAGGCTGTCCAAACAGACATGCGCACTTCTGTTTCTCCAACCCAGCTTTGTTCTACAGTCGGATTGGAGAAATCCCACAGGCTCACAGGCACTATCTGAGTGGCAAACGAGACCAAACCCGGTGCTGCTCTCATGCTAGGTATAGCATGAGAGCCTCATCTGGATTGGGTGGGGAGCCTGTGCTTCAAGGCCCATCCACTTCCTGGACGAGAGGAGCAGGAGCAACGAGGCAGCCGGTAGCAGGAGCAGAGCGGCAGGTAAGTGATTTTATTCAGATGTTTTATTTCCCAACCCCTCCTCCTGACCCCCTCCCATGCCGCCCTACCAGTGTCGATAGGCAGCAGCCGCCACTGTACCCAAATGATGCTCCAGCTAAACCAATCAACTGTATAAACATACTACATAAGGCTCTACGACACCTTTAGGAGGTCCTCTGCATGCAATGTAAGACCACAAAAATAAAGAAATAACTCCCGTGGGCAGGTGCCCCTACTAGCTCTACTATCCCTTTCCTCGCTCAACACCCCCTCTCCACCAATAGAGCTCGATTTACTGTTGCAAGAAGAGCCTGGCAAGGATCAGCTCATGGGTTGTGTGAAGTTAACAAGAGAAACTTAACACACGCGTTCAGCAGATCCCAAATCACCGAACCTGCCTCCAAGTACAGGAACTTATAATCACAGCCACAAGGAACAGACAGCAGTGGCAGGAGGTCAGCAGAAAAACTGCCAAACGCACGACAGCTTCATTGTCAGGCGTGCACAGCTCTGCAGAATAAATGGAGTTTACTTGGCAAGAGCCAATCAGGAATGTGACTGAACAACTTCAGGTCACAGAACTTTAACAACCACCCAAGGATCTGTGAATCTTTTCACCTGAGCAAGTCAAGGCGAACGTGGGACGGGGCGGGGGCAAGTGGGAACTAGCAGACAGCAGCATTGGCTTCAGGAGCTCTCTCCTCCAGACAGGCGAGCAGACTCCTTCTATTCCAACAAAGGCCAGGCTCCCACGTCTGACTCGGGCATCTGGAATCATGCATTCGGTGCCAAGCTGAAACCACAAATCACATCTGCTGAAATTACAAAGGGCTGCAGAGGCTTCACCACTGACGAGACTGCAAAAGCCACAGCGGTGGCTGGCCACCAGAAGCCCCAGCGCAGTATGTTCATCTGCCTTAGGATGTCAATCGAAACTTCAGCTATTTATGTATAGCTTTTGTGGAGCCTGCCGCTTGGCAACCGCTTTAAGACCTTACTACAATGGAGTCTCGGGCACAGAGATTTGCAGATTTGATGGTTGTTTTCTTGAAGCCTTCATAAGGTTGTATGGAAATCTTAGTAAATCCATACAGTTCCGAAATGGTATGCTTTTGCTTGAAAACTATCAAGAACATATATATATTTTTTGAAATCAGAAAGTAATCTTTTAGGGAAAATGTCAGCGTACTTTTTCCATTTTGGATTAGTGGGATAACTATCTTGCACTGCATTGAAAAATGTACCCTAAAGAACAAAAACACTTTGCACTGTTCAGGGCCAATGAAAATCCGGAAACCCGCAAAGCTTTGTCCGTGTCAGACAGATCCACTGGTCCAAGTTCTAGAAAGCTTTGTGTCCTTCGTGATGTGGTTGACAAAATCTAATCAGTGAGGACGAGAAATTCAGTCTCGGTGTACAAGTTTGCAGCGGCAAAATCTTAGCGGTCTAACTAAAAAGTGTGGGTGGCAAGAGTGGGCGTCTGGGGCAAAGATGAACAGATGTTTGAAAAAGACCAACTTATCACTCACATGTCTCAAATAAACAGCAGGGAAACCTCTAAAACAAGGCTGAAGCACTACTGTGATCTGTAAGAGTGTATCTACTCCAAAACACACAGTAGGCCTTCCCACATTCCAATCATAGGGGAAAACCTCAAAACAAGCCCTGCAGCTCGATCGTGTCTTGCAGGACCCTCCGTGTCCATGCCGAAGACTTGTCTTTTGGACATGTGGAGGTTTCACTTCCTGACTGCAAGGCTCAGAGTTGTCTACATATCACTTCAGTAGTCCCCACTCTGGTGCATCAACTGATGAAGCTACCATACAGACCTGGCTACTTGCTTTGATTCACCATCGAATGGGGCTCCGGTATAACTAAACAAGCGTAGCGTATGCATAGTCTGACCTATTGGATTGGCCACTCATTGCCCTGAGAAATGTAGGACTCAATTACCAGGACTGCAAACACAAAGGGTGGCACATGGTGTAGGACACTCAAACTCAGGAAAATGTAGATCAGTGGAGGCTTCATGGGTTGGCACAAATCCCTAGCGGATGGCCACTGCGTAGAAGACTGTGAGGTTGACGTACAACAGCAAGGCCGACGGTGGCTGCAGCGGCTCACTGGGACATCGGGTAACCAGGGGTAGTACAGGAAATATCAGTGGAATTGTTAACACAGAAGATACAATGAGCTGCTGTAAGTTTACTAGTAAAAACAGTGACCATCCCTCTTACTTTCACACTAAGGTGCTTCCTTAAATCAAATGATTGGCCCACCTACATTTGGCATGCGTGCGTTTGATGCCCTCCGGCTGGCGTCAGTAAAAACTTGTTGTGTTTGCTCAAAAACATGCTTTGCATTCATGGTTGCGCATCTCGTTAAGCTAGTTCGCTGTCCGTGACATGGCACATGTCCCCTCCGGCTGCTCTTCAATCAAACGATTTATTGTTGTACCTTAAGCTGTAATTTACAAGCCACAGACACACTATTCTGCTGGCAGAACACAATAATGTATCAGAATACTCACTTGTTGCCGTTTAAATCACTGTCCTGCCAAGAAAGATAATAAAAAAAAAATCAAAAAAATCAAAATAAAAAAAATCAGGGGATCAAAACCGGGTAATAGGAGAATTTGTCATTTTTCCCAAATAGCTATTGGATAAAGCTTTCAACCACCAACTGCTATTTACTTTATTCTTAAAAATGGAACCCTGCCAGTATTTCTTTGTGTGACACTATGTATGGTAGTATAGGCTGATCTGAATGATGGTATCAATTCTTGGTTTACTGTGGCTTCAATTCATCCTGCGCATTTAATTTACCAGCTCTTTGGTTTTGTAGGTGGAGAAAAAGAGCCATCCGTGTAAATCCCACCAGTACAGCTCGTTAAAAAACGGAAGTGTGCTGTTATGATCCGTTGACTGTGTGGGGGTCGGGCTGTGTCCTGTCACCCTGTTCCATTCAGAAAGGCAATATTCTCGCTTCATGTCATTACGGACACTCTTTCCTGACCTGGAATTTTGTATTAGCCTAATGCATTTTGGGTGTTGGAGTCTTGCTTTGCTTCCACTGAACTAGACCAACTAACAACTGAAAGCAGTGAATGACATGTAGATGATAAGTTCAGGACTGGAGATAGGGTCAGTAATGACCTGGAGGAAGGTGGTCATACGACCGCCCAGACTTCATGGAACCCAGAGAGGGGACCTGCTATTTTCACCCATCGTGCCCAGGTGTGAGTAAGGGCAAGCAGACTCTCCAGCTCCTTGAAACCTTGCTGCGAGTTGTGCTTTTCGCACATGCAAAGTACAAGGTACATGGCCAGGCATGGGCACGTGGATGTAACTCAGAACTGAAATCAGCACACCAGGCTGCAGGTACAAATCACGCTCTTTATGCAGGCCTTGGTGGAAATCACGGCGCAGCACCGACTTTAAAGTAATTCCATTTTTAGGTCGAGCCTAATCAGCGTGCAAGCGCTGCTTAGGAGTGACCTCTTGGAATCGGTCTGCACTTTTTGGAAAACTCGTGCATGTACTGCACTGTTTCCAATGAGCACTCATGCATGTATGGCATACACCTTGCAGGAGCGAGCAGCGGCGCCTTCTGTTTCAAATGATCGCACCTGCACTGGTTTCCATTTGCGTGTCTCACGGTCGCGTTAATTGGAAACAAATGGCGGTGTGCTCTGCAATGCCCGCCTGCTCTCTCTTAACTCAAAACTTTGTGTCCGCCTTCTTGGACAAGCCAGGCGTTTCCTGCACTGCCATCAGTGCGGGGACCCGAGGCTTCACGTCAGACGCAAGCAGCCGTCTTAAAATATACAGGTGGGACTCTTCGTGTAAAGGTATTGGAGTTACTTTAATTAGGTATGTGTATTTAAACGCCTGAGCGCTACATCCCAGGCATGCTATTTTGGGAAAGCGCTTGTTTTCACAACCGAGATAGACCACTCGTGCCCCAAGTCTCTAGGACGATTTTTGACTGTGCTTTTTATGCGTCAACCTGGTTTTAAGACTCTTGTTTGCTGAAAATATCAACCGTGCCGTGAACCTGGACAGGACCACATTGACAAAGATGGGGCGCAAACACTGCTTCAGAAAATCGTTCTTGTGATAAGTTGGCCTGGTATATGCTGGTCACTAGTTAAAGTGGCCACCTTGCACCAGTACAAATCGACTCTTATGGTAGATAGGTTTAAAACAACCTTTTAAAGAAAGCTATCCTAGTGGTAGCTGTGGAGAGCAGCCTTCAGGCTAAGTCTCAGAGGAATGTAAAGCAGCTTGTTTTACTTTACAATCTCTTGAATCACTAAATGAAAAGACACCACACAGGTATATATATATATATATATATATATAAAAAACATATGAATTTATTACTAGACACACTCTACTAATCTCTTTATGAGATTAGAAGTCAAGGACATATGCACAAATCAACGTTTCACAACAAATTAAGCACTTATATGGCTGGGGCCCTAGGGGCGTACCAGACCATATACTAAAAAAGAGGTATAAGAATATCGAGTTGCGAGGAGACGAGGCTTAGGGTCTTTAGAAGCGCTGGGGCCTCACTAATCTACCCAAGGCAGGTAAGTAAAGGACCCACGGGAGACTCATGCAGTGTGAGAACACAGCCGCGGATCCCAATAGACTTCAATGGAGCAAGTCACGGTTGGAATTCTAAAGTTTTAGGATACTTCGGGAGAGTCTACAAGCAAGTCACTTACAGGGTAAGTAGTTCTAGAGCCATGACACACAGGAGCACCAGAGTACTCTAGTTACCTCACCCAGGGAAGCCAGGTGCATAGGTGTCTTTTGGTGTCGGGTCGCGGCGGCGTTTTCAATGGGAGCCAAAGAAGACATGCTGCTTGTGAAGACAGGAGAAGTGTCCGGTGGAATCCAAGGCTAGATTCAGAAGAAAGAAGACCTGAAAGCAGAGGAGACAGTGTTCAAAGTCACTTGCCAGTGACCCGGGGCCAGGAAGCTGGATGCCCACAGTAGTCGGGTGATTTCAGGTGATCACAGGTGTCTTGACTCTTCAGCCACGAGGTCCAGGAGGCGTTGCCAACAACCAGGAGCTGGATTTGGCGTATCCCACGAAGTTTGCAGCTTACTGAGGTGTCGGCAACCGGAATGGAGCCAACAAGCCTTGGCAACAGCAAGTCTCGTGGTAAGTAAAGAAAGTCAGCGGTGCAGACCAGCAAGGTCTGAGGGACTGACCCAGCAAGAGAAAGTCAGGGGAGGCCTGGAGCAACCAGAGGAGCCCTTTGGTTCTGTAAAAAAATGTCTTTTGGGGACCCACGAGCCAGCCGGCAAGGGATCGCAAAGACGCCTCAGGAGGAATCTCTCACCAGGAGCACACGGTCACTTGGGATGAGGTAGGTCTCTGATCTTCAGAAGAAATCCTGCTGGAGTCTTGGACCACACATGGTCCAAAGCACAAGTTCGTAGAACGTCGTTAAGGGGTTGCACTCGACAATATTGCACGGTACCTGGGTATTGCTGTTCCTCGTCACTCGTGGGGTCCACTTGCCTCAGCTTTGCTGGGGACTCACAATGGCCGTATAAATGTCAGGAAATCCACTTTCGGGGGTGCAGGGACTTTGGACTCCGGCAGGAGTGGGAAAGTTTGCAACCGTTGATGCAAAGTTTTGGTGCCTGCCAAGCAGGGGAGTCACTCCTTGACTCCAAGGTAGATTCTTCAGTCTTCCAAAGGTAGAGGAACGTCGAAGGTCCAGGATTCTTCTTCAGAGAGTCGTCCAGGGATATCTAGTTTGCAATGGCAAGGGTTCCCTAACTTATACTACAAGGAAGGGAGGGACTAGCTCAATGACCACTCCTATGGGAGGGTCAGGGGAGTGGGTGGCTACACCCACTTCCCTTTGTCCAGTTTCGCGCCAGAGCAGGGGCTGGTAGCCCCTGAACCGGTTTGAGCTGGCATATGCACAGAGGAGCCTACTGCTCGCTCCCCCAGTGCAGGACTTCAAAGCACTCTAGGAGTGCACCCACCCAGCCCCAATACACTAAATCCTGTCTGGAGGGTGGTTACACCTCCCTGTGACAGGATGCCTATTGTTGGGCCTCCTCCACTGCAAATTTCGGTCAGCAGCAGGAGGGCAGCCCAGTGTCTGTGCTGGTGGCATCCATTTTGTGATGCCAGGGCTCTTCAGGATTCTACTGTGTTTCCACAGAGGGTACATGTCTATCCCTCTAGAAGGGTGGGATCATACTCCCACACCAGTTACTGGTGTGGGGGTATGATTCCAAAGCATTTGACACCAAACGCAACATGTTTTGATGCAGCCATCCCAAAGCTAGCATTTACCGCTAGGTTATAATGCATTTAAGAGTATATGGTTTAACCGCATCCACAAACAGCTACAGAGAATGGACTCAGAGCTGCAGAGGGGCCCTGCAGAGGCATCCCGTCACATGGAAACCAAGCACCCTGCACTCAGGATTGCTAGGGCCTGCCTTAGGGGTGACTGATAGGTTTATATGTGTGTGTGTGTGTAAGGTGATATATAGGGAACCTATACCTCAGTGAGGAGTGCTAACACTACCTCACACAGGCTGCAGTAGCAGGCCTGTGGTGTCAGATTTAGTCTGCTTCCCAGGGGTTGCATAATACATACTTCAGCCCCTGGTAGGCCTGTGGAGTAGCTATGCCCTTGGTACCTAAGGTACTATATACTAGGGGCTCATAAGGTACCACAGTATCCAATCACTAGTGCATCTAATATGCACTCCAAGTTGTTTAGAGAGAACAGAGAGGCTGGGGCCCCGATTAGCAGGGACCCAGCCAGACTATAGCCAGAAACCAGTGTAAACATCAGAAAAAAAGTGGGGGCAACATAAGTGCAGATCCTACTCTCCTACACAATCACCCCTACCCCCCCAAACGCAGGGACACTAAACTAACCTTGACCAGTTGAGTCTTCGTGTTCTAAGTGGAAATACCTTGAGAGTCCATCTGCATTGGCATGTTGGGTCCCAGGTCAATGTTCCACTGTATAGTCCATCCCCTGTAAGGAAATGGACCACCTTAAAAGTTTTCGGTTTTCACCTTTCATCTGTTTAAGCCATAGGAGGGGCTTGTGGTCAGTCTGAACTATGACGTGAGTGCCAAACAAGTATGACCTCAGCTTCTTCAGGGCCCACACCACAGCAAAGGCCTCCCTCTATATAGCTGACCAACGTTTCTCTCTAGGGGTCAGTCTTCTGCTAATTAAAGCTATTGGCTGGTCTTGACCTTCATCATTCAGTTAAGACAGTACAGCTCCCACACCCAGCTCAGAAGCATCTGTTTGGACAATGAACTTTTTGGTGTCGTCTGGACTCTGTAAGATGGGGGCAGTGCAAATGGCCTGCTTTAGGTCTTCAAATGCCTTCTGACAGCTAGCTGTCCACTGAACCTTTTTTGGCATTTTCTTTGAGGTAAGATCATTTAAGGGGGTCACTATAGATCCATATCCTTTAACAAACCTCCTATAGTACCCAGTCAGGCCTAAAAAGGCTCACCTGTGTCTGGGTGGTTGGAGCAACCCATTCCATGATGGTTTGGATTTTGCTCTTCAAAGGCTGAACCTGGCCTCCACCTACAAGGTGGCCCAGGTACACAACCTGACTCTGCCCTATCTGGCACTAAGTGGCATTGATAGTGAGTCCTGCTTTTTGCAGCGCCTCCAAAACATTTCTGAGGTGGACCAGGTGATCCTGCCAGGAGGAACTAAAGACAGCAATATCATCTAGATAAGCTGAGCAATACGTTTCCATCCCTGTCAGAACTTTGTTCACCAACCTCTGAAAAGTGGCAGGTGCATTCTTCAAACCAAAAGGGCATCACCACAAAGTGGTAGTGCCCACCAGGGGTCGAAAATGCTGTTTTGGCCTTGGCATCCTCAGCTAACCTGATCTGCCAGTAGCCAGCTGTTAGGTCAAATGTACTCAGATACTTGGCTGAGGCCAAAGTATCAATCAGTTCATCTGCCCTGGGAATTGGATAGGCATCAGTCCTGGTGACGGCATTGAGGCCTCTGTAGTCTACACAAAACCTCATTTCTTTCTTACTACCCTGGGTATGAGGTTTGGGTACTAGGACGATTGGACTAGCCCAAGGGCTATCTGAAGACTCAATCACAACCAGGTCCAACATTTTCTGGACTTCAGTCCTGATACAGTCCCTGACATGGTCAGGTTGCCTGTAGATTTTACTCTTGACAGGGAGACTGTCTCCAGTGTCCACCTCATGGGTGCACCAGGAAGTCTAACTAGGGGTCAGGCTAAACATATGTCTAAACTGTTGCAAAACTTGTCTGCACTCAGTTTGCTGATGATCAGTGAGGCTGCTTGACAAAGCAACACCATCTACTGACCCATCATCAGGGTTCTGTGAGAGCAGGCCAGGGAGAGGGTCACTCTCCTCCTCCTGTTCCTCATCAGTTGCCATGAGCAAGCCCATGTCAGCCCTGTCAACATATGGTTTCAATCTGTTGACATGGAACACCCTAAGGGGGCTCCTGGGAGTTCCAAGATCCACCAGATAGGTGACTTCTCCCTTTTTCTCAACAATTGTATGGGGGCCACTCCACTTGTCTTGGAGACCTGCTGGGGCCACAGGCTCCAACACCCACACTTTCTGTCCTGGCTGGTACACAGTCAGCACAGCCTTTTGGTCATGCCAAGTTTTTTTGTAGTTCTTGGCTGGCCTCCAGGTTTTTAGTTGCCTTCTTCATGCATTCGGCCATCCTGGAGGGGAGACCAAGTACATAGTCCATCACATCCTGTTTGAGAGGTAACTCCCAGCCCTCCTTCACCAAACATAATGGACCTCTTACAGGATGCCCAAACAGAAGTTCAAATGGGCTGTAACCAACCCCCTTCTGTGGAACCTCTCTGTATGCAAACAGAAGGCAGGGAAGTAAAAGGTCCAATTTTCGCCTAAGCTTTTCTGGGAGGCCTTTAATCATTCCCTTTAGGGTTTTGTTGAAACGTTCGACTAACCCATTGCATTGTGGGCGATAGGGAGTAGTGATGTTATAAGTCACACCACACTCCTTCCACATTGCTTTTAGATATCCTGACATGAAGTTGGTACCTCTGTCAGATATGACCTCCTTTGGGAAACCCACTCTGGAGAAAACTCCAATGAGGGCTCTTGCCACCACAGGGGCTGTGGTGGTCCTCAGGGGAATTGCTTCTGGGTACCTGGTGGCATGATCCACTACCACCAGGATAAACCTGTGCCCAGATGCTGTTGGAGGGTCAAGGGGACCAACAATGTTAATCCCTACCCTTTCAAAGGTTACCCCCACCACAGGTAGTGGTATCAGGGGGGCCTTTGTTGTGCCACCTGACTTGCCACTGGCTTGGCAAGTGACACAGGAGCGGCAAAACTCCTTGGTGTCCTCTGACATATGTGGCCAATGAAAATGTGGAACAAGCCTGTCCCAGGTCTTGTTTTGGCCCAAGTGACCTGCTAAAGGGATGTCATGTGCTAGGGTCAAGAGGAACCCCCTAAACTTCTGAGGTATTACCAACCTCCTGGTGGCTCCAGGGGCTGGATCTCTAGCCTCACAATATAGGAGTCCCTCATCCCAATAAACGTTATGGGACCCACTAGCACTCCCAGCAGCCTCAGCAGCAGCCTGCTGTCTGAGGGGTTCAAGAGAGGGGCAGCACTGTTGCTCCTTACTCAGATCTTCCCTAGAAGGGCCCCCTGCCCCCCAAGAACTCAACCTGATCAGGTTCAAGTCCCTCTGGGGCAGTTCCTTCTTCAGGATCTGCTTCTCCCCCCTCAAGAGGAGAATCTGTGATCTGAGACAGAGGGGAAGGCACTGCCTTAACCCTACTGCTCCTCTTCTTGGGTAGCACCTGATCCATAGTTTCAGGATCCAGAGCTGGTTCAGTTTGATGCATTTTGGCCTGTAACCTGGTCACAGCAAATACCTCTGCAGGTATGCCCAACATCTCAGCACGAGTCCATAACTCTACTTCAGACCAGGCTGAAGTTTCTAGATCATTGCCCAATAGACATTCGACAGGGAGGTCTGCACTGACTACAACCTTCTTAAGGCCAGTTACCCTTCACCAGGAGAAATTCGCAACTGCCAGACTATGGTTGGTCCTGACATTGCTTGCATTGGTAACCTGGTGCATTTCACCCAGGATGATCTGCCCAGGGTCCACAAGTTCCTCTGCCACCATGGTGACACTAGCACCTGTGTCCCTGAATGCCAAAGCCTGTTTACCATTTACTACAGGCTGCTGTTTGTATTTGCCCAGATTACTGGGGCTCACTAGGAAGGACATATCAATGTCTCCATCACAAATCAGCAATGCCTGAGTGGGTACTCTGACTAGGCCAGAGTCCACTTCAGAACCCAGGGTCAACCCTACTACACCCTTATTCTGATTACCACCTCCACCAGTAGCTGTACTAGGGGGAGCAGTTGCCTTTAGGGGCAGAAGTGGTGGTGGTTTGGTCTTTGGACTTGTTACAGTGTGAAGTCCAGTGCCCTTTCTGTTTACAGAATTTACACCAGGGCTTCTTTTGGCCTTTCCCTTTGTTGGACTGTGAATCCCAACTGCAGATTTTTGGGGCCCTTGTGAAGACTTCTGGTCTTTTGACTTATCCCCACCTTTCGCAGAGCCTTTAGGATCCTGCCTCTTAGTGTCACCCCCTTAGTTCTGGGTTTTCTGCCTCACCCTGGTTCTGACCCATTTGTCTGCCTTTTTTCCCAATTCTTGGGGAGAGGTCAGATCATAGTCCACCAGGTACTGATGCAACAACTGTTTTTGGCAATTATTAAGGATCTGCTCTCTAATCATAAGATTATACACTCCCTTAAAATCAGTAACTCTATTACCAACCAGCCAACCCTCCAGAGCCTTGGTTGCACAACCTACAAAGTCAGTCCAGTCCTGAGTCTGTGCTTTCTGGGTATCCCTGAACTTCAACCTGTACTTTTCAGTGGTTAAGCCAAACCCATCTATGAATGCACTCTTCAGGACTTCATACTCATCAGCATCCTCTTCTCTAACAGTGAGGAGCTTGTCTCTACCTTTATCTGAACAGGAGAGCCACAAGATTGCTGCCCACTGTTTTTGGGGGACCTGTTGAACTCTACAGGCCCTCTCCATAGCATTTATCCATTTGTGGATATCATCCCCACTCTGTAGGGAGGAACAACCTTGGACAGGTTCCTATGGTCTGGAATGTAATCTCTGACTCTAGGGACACTGTTGCTGACACCAGGGGGTTCTAACCCCTCTCTTTTAGAAGCTCTCAGGAGCTCAAAAGCTTCTTTGTCTAATGCCAACTGCTTGGCCTTGAGGGCAACTCTTGCTTCCTCATACTGCAGCAGTTTGTACATTCTTTCAGAGGTTGTCTCTCTTCTATTAAAGTATGAGTTCCTCTGTTGGACATATTCTCTGCCAGAGAGATAGGAGTGGTCAGATTCCCTTGTAGGGGACCTAGGCCTCTCTTCCACTCTGTCAGCTCTCTTGGGGAGAATCCCCCTGTCCTTTTTAGACCCTTGTGGGTCTTGCCCTTCAACCACAGAGTCCAGGTCATCTTGACTTTCATCATCTGACCCAGAGACTATAGCTGACCCACCCCCTAATTCAGACCACTTGGCTCCTAGAGCTAATCTAAGATCATCTGCTGTCAGCAGATCTATCAGGTGAAGTGTGGAGGGACTCTGTCCTATCCTCAGGTGCCTTGCAGCACACATGGCTTTCAAGTCAAAGAAAGTCATGTCCTTATACTGAGGCTGGGTGGACCCACTGGTTCCAACCCTTAAGGACATTCTAGTGTTGTGCAGTGTTGTACTACCTACACTAGTTTGTGGCCTACTTATCCTAGTTTGAGCTGTAGAAAGGGGGTGCTATCCCTTGGCACACAGCTCTATGTTCAGTAGAACGTATTGATACTAAGCTTGACTTTATATGTACCTTGAGTACCTATAGTGGTTTTCAGTTAGTAATTCAAATAGAGATTTTCTGGTAAAACAATGGCAAACTGTAATCCCACACTCTGCCCACCAATGTGAGAAGTTGGCCTGGTATATGCTGGCCACTAGTTAAAGTGGCCACCTTGCACCAGTACAATTCAACTCTTATGGTAGATAGGTTTAAGACAACCTTTTAAAGAAAGCTATGCTAGTGGTAGCTGTGGAGAGCAGCCTTCAGGCTAAGTCTCAGAGGAATGTAAAGCAGCTTGTTTTACCTTACAATCTCTTGAATCACTAAATGAAAGGACACCACACAGGTATATATATATATAAAATATATATGTATTTATTACTAGACACACTCTACTAATCTCTTTATGAGATTAGAAGTCAAGGACATATGCACAAATCAACGTTTCACAACAAATTAAGCACTTCTATAGCTGGGGCCCTAGGAGCGTACCAGACCATATACTAAAAAAAGAGGTATAAGAATATCGACTTGCGAGGAGACAAGGCCTAGGGCCTCACTAATCCACCCAAGGCAGGTAAGTATAGGACCCACGGGAGACGCATGCAGTGTGAGAACACAGCCGCGGATCCCAATCGACTTCAATGGAGCAAGTTGCGGTTGGAATTTTAAAGTTTTAGGATACTTTGGGAGAGTCTACAAGCAAGTCACTTACAGGGTAAGTAGTTCTAGAGCCAACACACACCGGAGCACTCTAGTTACCTCACCCAGGGAAGCCGGGTGCATAGGTGTCTTTTGGTGTCGGGTCGCAGCGTCGTTTTCAATGGGAGCCAAAGAAGACTTGCTGCTTGTGAAGACAGGAGAAGTGTCCAGTGGAATCCAAGGCTGGATTCAGAAGAAAGAAGACCTGAAAGCAGAGGAGACAGTGTTCAAAGTCACTTGCCAATGACCCGGGGCCAGGAAGCTGGATGCCCACAGTAGTCGGGTGATTTCAGGTGATCACAGGTGTCTTGACTCTTCAGCCACGAGGTCCAGGAGGCGTCGACAACAACCAGGAGCTGGATTCGGCGTGTCCCACGAACTCTGCAGCTTACTGAGGTGTCGGAAACCGGATTGGAGCCAACAAGCCTTGGCAACAGCAAGTCTCATGGAAAGTGAAGAAAGTCAGCGGTGCAGACCAGCAAGGTCTGAGGGACTCACTCAGCGATGGTAAGTCAGGGCAGGCCTGGAGCAACCAGGGGAGCCCTTTGGTTCTGTAGAAAAGTCTTCTGGGGACCCACGAGCCAGCCGGCAAGGGATCGCGAAGACGCCTCGGGAGGAATCACTCACCAGGAGCCCACGGTCACTCGGGACAAGGTAGGCCTCTGATCTGTGGAGGAAATCCTGCTGGAGGCTTGGACTACACGTGGTCCAAAGCACAAGTTCGTAGAACGTCATGAAGGGGTTGCACTTGACACGGTACCCGGGTATTGCTGTTCCTCGTCACTCGTGGGGTCCACTTGCCTCAGCTTCGCTGGGGACTCACGATGGCCCTAGAGAAGTCAGGAAATCCACTTCGGCGCTGCAGGGACTTCGGACTCCGGCGGGAGCGGGAAAGTTTGCAACCGTTGATGCAAAGTTTTGGTGCCTGCCAAGCAGTGTGGTCACTCCTTGACTCCCAGGGAGATTCTTCAGTCTTCCAAAGGTAGTGGAACATCGAAGGTCCAGGATTCTTCTTCAGAGCTTCGTCCAGGGATATCTAGTTTGCAATGGCAAGGGTTCCCTAACTTATACTACAAGTAAGGGAGGGACTAGCTCTATGACCACTCCTATGGGAGGGTCAGGGGAGTGGGTGGCTACACCCACTTCCCTTTGTCCAGTTTCGCGCCAGAGCAGGGGCTGGTAGCCCCTGAACCGGTTTGAGCTGGCATATGCACAGAGGAGCCTACTGCTTGCTCCCCCAGTGCAGGACTTCAAAGCACTCTAGGAGTGCACCCACCCAGCCCCAATACACTAAATCCTGTCTGGAGGGTGGTTACACCTCCCTGTGACAGGATGCCTATTGTTGGGCCTCCTCCACTGCAAATTTCGGTCAGCAGCAGGAGGGCAGCCCAGTGTCTGTGCTGGTGGCATCCATTTTGTGATGCCAGGGCTCTTCAGGATTCTACCGTGTTTCCACAGTGGGTACATGTCTATTCCTCTATAAGGGTGGGATCATACTCGTATGATTCCAAAGCGTTTGACACCAAACAGGACATGTTTTGATGCAGCCATCCCAAAGTTAGCATTTACCGCTAGATTATAATGCACTTAAGAGTATATGGTTTAACCGCATCCACAAACAGCTACAGAGAATGGACTCTGGGAGCTGCAGAGGGGCCCTGCTCAGGCAGAGGCACCCCCTCACATGGAAACCAAGCACCCTGCCCTCAGGATTGATAGGGCCTGCCTTATAGGTTTATATGTGTGTGTGTGTAAGGTGATATATAGGGAACCTATACCTCAGTGAGGAGTGCTAACACTACCTCACCTAGGCTGCAGTAGCAGGCCTGTGGTGTCTGCTTCCCAGGGGTGACATAATACATCCTTCAGCCCCTGGTAGGCCTGTGAAGTACCTATGCCCTTGGTACCTAAGGTACCATATACTAGGGGCTCATAAGGTACCACAGTATCCAATCACTAGTGCATCTAATATGCACTCCAAGTTGTTTAGAGAGAACAGAGAGGCTGGGGCCCTGATTAGCAGGGGTCCAGCCAGACTATAGCCAGAAACCAGTGTAAACATCAGAAAAAAAGTGGGGGGTAACATAAGTGCAGATCCTACTCTTCTACAGTTCTCAAAGAGACAAAGCGTCACCAACACTCCACTCGCTCCGCGTATCTCGGCGCGAGCCAAGTGTGTTCAATATTGCGACAGGAATGCCACAATCTGTTCCACGAGGGCGCGTGGCGATATTTAACGGCCATCAGTGACTCCACCGAGCCCCACTATTTCCAGGTCGTTGCAAATATCAGATCTGTAAGGAGCTCTAGAAAGGCCTATAAAAGCCAGAGTCTCCGGTCACCACTCCGACTGCACTTAAAACTTGCTTTAAAGGGAAACACGCAGGCAAGGTCAGAGGTGGCCCACTGTGTCAAAAGATGGAAGAGGCTTCTTTTGTGGTGAGTGCATCAAACACCCACTAAACAGAGCAATGGCCAAGATCTGCAGCTGCATTTATTTCTTTTATTGCAGCGAGACGCTTGATTTGGCTGGCAGTGCATTTAATTTTCGGGTTTCAGAGTGACCACAAGAGACGTGCCTACAGTCTTTTGACCTGGTGTGCTGCCAGAGCTTGCGTACTTCACTTTATGAAGACCGGTCAGCTTTTAATAAATGGGTCTGTCCACCACACACGGTGCTGATGTTCAGCACTGGGGTGTTCTTGAGATTCTGCTAATCTCGTTACTTTGCTGCATGTCCTGTGCTTTAGTCACATTTAATCAAAGAACACTTCAGTTCGGTATATCTTTGGAGGGCTGCAGGTCCGTAAGCTAACCAACCATGTTACCATTGCTGGGGGCCGGAACCCTTCCGGTCGCCTCTGCACGTGCCAGCAGTCCAGCTGTGTGAGCACGCTATGAGCTGGTGCGGGTGTCTGACGTAGCCAAAATTCTGGCCCAATGATGTGTTTTAAGTCTCCTCCGTGCTTCTGTGGTCTCAGCGTTTTAAGTCAAAGCATCGCTGTGTTTTTTTTATGTGGAGTCCTTCAAACATTTTGACTGTTCATGATTGTAGATTCTTCCTTTAAGTATTCTGTATTTTCAAACATGAGGATAGACAGCAGGCTGGCAGAGGAATCCCACACACCATTTTTATGTTATATCCTCTGCCCTCTCGTTTCTTTGGTATTTGTGCTATTATTTCATCATCTAGCGCCTTTTTGGGTCTGGCATTAGCAGTAACCTTTTGTTTAAAAAAAAAAAAAGAAAAATTATATTATATTATATATTTATATTAACACCCTGATCGTCTTTCCACAAACAGGCACCAACACCGTGAAGAATTATGGCACAGACGGCGATTTATTTCAAATTCAGGTCAGACGCGTTTTGGCGGTAAAACCGCCTTGCTCACTGCATGAAATGTTCTGTCAGTGTCAGCCAAACAAATACCTCTACCATTTACCTAAGGTTGCCTAGACAACCAAAAGATGTCATAGACATAGAAGTTTTTCACCGTGACTTTGCAAAATACATTTGTACGTGAACATATGTAATAACATACATTGATAATTAAACAATATAAGTTAGCATCATAAGGCAAATCATTTCCTAAAATAAAGATTGAGTTCGAAAGTCACTCTAAAAATAAAAAACACATAAATGATTAGGAATACCGCTTGAAAAGAGACGGAACATCCAGACTCAGTGTGTCCCATGTAGTGTGCTCTATACCAAGGTGGCTGTATTGGCGTGCAGAGGAGGGTATGTGGCATATGATTATCATATAACAATAATTGTAAACTTAACCGGCCTGAACAGTCTCCGCTAGTATGTACAGTCTCAGAATACGAGAACAGCAAACACATCGTAATGCAAAGTAAAGAAAGTGGGGACTGCCACTTGGAATATTTCCTTACATTCACATGAAGGGAACAACATAGATGACAAGTGCCTCTATCTGTTAAAAATTAAAAGGAAAAAGGTGGGTTATATATCACCATAATGAGCCCCTAGTACTAAGCCAGGGGGGAAGGGGTACATACAAAGCTAAGTGAATCTTCCGCCCCAGTGGGCAAAGAGAATAAGTACGATCTATATTGGCAGGCCAGAAAAGAAAATATATTACCTATTGCCCTCCTACTGTACTTGAACAAAGTATAAACAGGAATAGAAACACATGTATAGTGGGGCGGTATTACAGGTAAATGTGAAATGTCATAACAAAATGTCAAGGTTTAGAACAGTCATGCTCCGAGGAAAGGGTTCAAACGAAGAGGCCAATCTTCTCAAATAACGAATCAGAGATGGACATTAAGCGCTTCATCGGCATTCATCCCATGTGGGATTTTGGAATTAAGGAGAATGATATATTTTGATTCCAATCTCCTTAATGCCAATTGCCTGTTACCTCCCCTAGGATTTTTAGGGACACTATCAATCACAAAATAGGAGAGGTCCTGGGTCTTGCTACCGTGGCACAGATTGATATGGCGTGCCACTGGGTATGTTTGGTCATCATTCGCAATTGCTCTCAAGTGTTGCAAAATGCGAACGTGGATATATATATATATACATACATACATACATACATACACACACACTAGACAGGCTCCCGTTCTTTCTGCCAGTACCACCAAGCATGGATAGAATACTTTCACTTTATTAAGTACACTATTTCATGAAGTGTGCAGAAGCGTGGTCCTGCACACTTTAGCACACCCCCAAGTAGAGCAGTAAAAATGGATTTTACGGTTGAAAAACCTTGCAACCGACTTTTGTCTTTTAACACAATTAACAAAACATCCTCAGTTTTGTCCCACTAATTTTGCTGGAAAAAAACAACAACATTTGCATTTGAGGAAGAATGTAGCCATAAAAAAAAGTATTTTTGGTGGAGAATTTCACGGGAGGCATAATTAGGCAAAAAAAAAAAAAAAAACCTTTGCAGATTCCTAGCATAGCCAAAGCCAATAGGTCTCACCTTTGGGACCTTATAAGTGTTTAGCCATGCATCAGTTGATGTTGTTGCACCAGGAATATTGTGCTTGCAGTGGCGGCTGGTGACATTTGAAAGTGGTGCGGCGTAAAACAATTGTGGTACAGCACTGTAGCGAGCGAGCCTGAACCCCCTACTGGGGTTTATGGGAGAAATTTGCCCCCTAGAAAATTTTGAAAAAGGAGTGGGCAAATGGTGCATTTTCAAGCAAATTTGAGAAAGCAGGAAAGCTAACAAAGCAATTGTGAATCTGTTCTAACAAAGACAGTGACTGCAGGAGGTACAATTCCATAACAGAGAAAGGCTGTGTGTAAGGCACTTTGGCTATAAGTGCACCCCAGACTGTTAGGTGCAAAAACAGTTCCTTTTTGTAGAAGGGAGATGAAGTCATTAACATCAGAAAGGGCCCTTGCACACATGCAGGGCTGTCGCACGGTCACGTTTTTGCATACTTAACCAGGTAGCACCCTTTACCTACTACTTCACAAAGCACCAACCCTTCAACAGTAATGCACACAGAGCCAGAGCAGGCACTCGGCACTACTCTGCCCTGTTTTACACAGCAAGTATGGAAATACGCAACTCTCGCTGCTTCGCAGATCAGGGGACACCTAAAACTAATGCACACAGGAGGACCAAGGCATTCACTTCAATGTTTTCTATGCACACTGAGACGGATCTTTATCGAGCTCTCCATTTTTGCTCTCACCCTCAAAAATAATAAATCTTAACTCTGCAGCAGTACCACCCTTCACCTACCTTTCATGTAACTTCAAAGAGACTCGTTATAGTTCTTTCAGTCTCACCATTTCAGAACTGAAGCATTTTCAACATGCTATACTGCAAGCCATGGTTGTTGCTTATTTATGTTATGCAACTAACAACCAGTGACAAAGGCAATAAATAGTCAGGGCTTGTTGTAGGTGTAATGTTACTTGCTGTATTATATATATCTGGATCTAATGACTGAAGTAGCAAAATACCAGTCGGGAGGTACACTAAGCTAAGCATAGATTTTCAGTTTACATCCCTTTAAGGCACGCTCTTAATGACATCGGTCCTTCTGAGAGACACCACAGTTTTTTCACTCCACTTAAAGCCCTGCTTATCACAAAACCCCTCTACCCCAACGATCCCCATTTCCATCCCTTGCCAAACGGGGGGCCTTGCTCTAGGGCAAAATCTCCAGTTCACTAAGCTCTCCACCACACCGGACCTACATATCTCTAACTAACAGTGCCACACGCCCATCCAGAATGTGGTAATATGGATCCTGGTGTCTACACTCCAAAAGCGCTACAGGACCATTAAATGGCCGCAATGAGTTCTACAAAAAATTATGTAACATCCATGACCACCTTCGACGCTACAGAGGCTACCATCGTCCTCGCCATAGAAATTGCGATCAATTTCCGACTGGTTAACCAGTGGCGAAATAATACAGTCCACAGATCTGAGTTGACGCTTCCTCTGAAAGACATGAATAATGTAGATCGAGAAAGCATGGCCGCCGTGAGCAGAAGGTGGAACAGGCAAGTGACCTTCGTCAAACTCTTAGTCTTACACCACTACATGCCTCACTCCAGCACAGACCCCGGGGCCTCCTACAATCCACAAGTCAGTCACAGCTGGAATTGCGGGTGGGGGGGTGGAAATGGGGTTGTCGCGGGGGAATGGTGGGAAGCGGGAGGGGTTTAATTAAATAAAATACATACTACAATTATCAAATAAAAAAGTACTTACAGTTACTCAGCTTATGGATGGGTCCGGGTCCGACTCCAACCGTCCTACGCAAATTCCTGCAGCTCTCCTCGTGACCGCTCGTCATCAGGAAAGGAAGTCTCCCTCCCTCTGCCTCCGCCAATCACGACGCTGCTGAGGCACTGGGGAGAGCGCCCCAGCTGCCATTTTCTACCGCATAGAGAACAAGGGAGAGTGGGCAGTCGCGCTGGAGGGCAGGGGGGGGGGGGGGGGGGGGGAAGTGGCTTACCCAGTGTTGTGGGTACTGGCTGTTTGGTTGGCTCCAGGGGCCGACCAAACAGTCAGTACCCACAACAGTGGGTAAGCCACTCCCCCTCTGCCCTCGAGCACGACCACCTACCCTTACGTCCCCAACCAGGCACTTCTGCTTTCTCGCAGTGCGAGAAGCAGAAACATAAAATTGTAGTTTTTACCATTTTATGTTTCTGCCTTCTTGCACTGCGAGAAAGCAGGGGGGCAACGCCCAAACACCCCTATGAAGGAGCCGCCACTGTGTGCTTGATAACTAAACACTTATAAGGTCCCAAAGGCTAGACCTATTGGCTATGCCAATGCTTGTTAAAAGGACTACCAGCAGGTCACTGAGCGTGTTTTTCTGGGTGCATTTCAACCCAAAATAGTTCATAAAACTACTCTCACTTACTTTGGGCCTAGCCCTGATCAGCTACACCCCCCCCCCCCCCATCTGTCCTACCCCGGCACCCACTAGCGTTGTCACAGTCGTAGCTTCAGGGTTTTTTGGGGGGTTTTACACGCCTTAATAAATGTCTTTTCTGATGAATAGTTGGGTACAGGTGCTTTCAGTTGGGTATAGTGAGGCGTCTTTCAGATTTCACCTCAGATTTTTGCATGCACACTTTTATCTCTATTTTGAAAGTCCTAAAAAAAAATATTTCACAAAAGATTGCGTTTCTCTCACTTAGTATTCCTACCAATCCACATTCCTCTTCCTTTCCACTGCCCCTTAAACTTCTCTCATGCGCCCTGCTTGTTGTACAATGTGTTTAAACAGTATATACCAGCTTGATTTGGGAAATCAGACACTCACCACCACCCCCCCCCCCCCCCCCCCATTCTTAATGGCCAAGGGCTACCTACACCAAGGCTGTGCATTGTTAACCTCTCTCGTGGTCAGAGCTCGGTTGCTGCGCGGCGAGGGTTACATTTTAAACCTTGTGCAGACATGAATCTACAGCTCCACTCAACACCGGCAAGACGTCACTGCTCGGCTTCTACAGGAAGCAAAATTATTCAGGGGCAGTTTAAGAACAAAAACGACGCTTTATCTGTGACAGTGAGCGCTTCCTGCTCTGGGGTGTTGAAGGATCGCTTCAGAACAACGTGAAGAGTGCAGGAAAGGGAGGGTGTGGTTTAAAAATGATTCACAACCTTCCCTCTATTACATTATTCATAAACGTAAAATGTACAACATAAGGGGCTCCAACTCGTCCCGCCCTTTTTGTTTTTATTTTGGAAAAATGAAAGGGAATAGCAAAGATAAATGCAAACTTATTTAGAAACTTTAATAAGTTGCACATTGAAGAGCTAACGGGTTAAAAAGTTGTGGGTGGGCCGTACATGACCCCAAACATCCACACAGCTCGGTTAAATGGCACCGCTCCTCTGAAAGCTGCCGGGCGTCACTGCAGCTAGATTGGCAAAAGCAACTTCCCAAGAAGGAGGGCAGCGGTTTTCGTAGCTGACGGGGTGTTTGATCTTAGGGAAGGCCTGCGTGTGTAAACCTTGAATCACTCTGTACACTGCAGCGGTGCCTTGGGCTAACACTCGTCTGTGGGAGCACACACACCTGTGCGCGCGTGCAGGTCTTTATAGAGCACAACCTGAGAGAACTGGAGTGGCGCACCCTCACCGAGGTGGGGAGGTCCCGCCCATTTATGCATGAAACCGGAACTCCCACAAGAGCAGTGGCTTCGAACACCATAATACCAGTGGTCGAAGTGAAGGGGGGGGAGGGGGGAGTCCGTTCCCCGAAATTCCCAAGGCCGATAGTTGAGGCTCGGCTTATGGGGACGGGCGGAACAGGCAGAAAAGGAAAAAGACGCTGTCTTTTCCTTAATGCCAAGAGAAGACAAGGACAGTGTCCAGTTCTCCGCCCACCCTCCCATTTGTGTCCCCCCTCTCGCTCCTCCTCATTTAGTGAAACAGAGACTTCAAGTAACAGGTATTACCTTCTCTTTCCTCCTTTCGTTTATTTGCTCCCCTATGAAATGGATCCAAAAAAGAAAAAAAAAAACTTTTGCTTGAAACGTCCTCTTTTGCTGACATTTTTCAATTTCTAAATGCAGCCTCGGGGTGCAGAGAAATAAAACATTAAAAATATGAAAAATAACTAACTAACTAACTAAAGCAAGAAGGAATGGTTGCAAGGTGGCCAGATTAATTTATTCACACCTAAACACATTTGCTCCACTTTACAGTGTTTACCAGTGAAACACTACTTTTGTTTTCCCGTCACTGTTTTACAACATTGTTTTCCCTGGGTGGGAAAGTGCACTATTCCCGAAGATACTGAAATACCTGCTTGATGGGTAAATTGGAAAACAAAATGCATACCGTGGCTCTGTATTTACAAATGTGGTCTTTTTAAACCATACTGCTTATGTGTTGTATGGATATAAGCAACGCGCATTGAAGCGGGTCCCTTCTGGGCCCTGTAGTCATGGCCTTAACTTTTCAGGCAAAAACACTCACTAATTTCTGAATAATGAGTGTAAAAAGAACAAGCATTTACAATGCAATGGTCTCGGCAATGTTAAAGTTAGAGCTATTGGCATTGCTCATGACATTATTTTTGTTTTTAAAACATTTAAAGAAACGGCATTGTTATTTACAATGTCAATAGCTTAATCACTCCCAAATGCGAGACATATTGCATTTGCACCCACACACAGAGCCACACACACAAAGCCACCCACACACACAGAGCCACTCACATAGCCACCTACACACACAGAGTTACCCACACAGAGAAAGCCACCACGCATAGAGCCACCTACAAAAAAAAGCCACCCACACAGAGCCTCCCACACGCACACCGAGCCTCCCACACGCACACAGAGCCACCCACACGCACACAGAGCCACCCACACGCACACGCCATCTGCGCTCCCTCAGCCGGCTTGTGAGTGTAATGTCCCATGTGCTTGTGCTGGCGTCACTAGGATAAGCTAGTCCCCATTGTTTGGTTTGCTGCGCGACTGTATACAGATGTTGCCAGTTAAGTAAACGCACTTGCTGTGTACACAAAGATCTATGCAGCCGGTGCATCAACCCGGTGAGACATTTTATAAAGCAGACAGTTTGTGTCCTCTTAAGTAGGCCAATATAGATCCATTAACACATTTGGAATGGGCTTTGTTTCTACTTTATTTGGGGCACAATTAATAAAAATAAAAGTTAACTGTCGGACATAAGCCCTTTTGACTCCACCCCCATTCTGCTGCTACTCATTGACCCCCGATATATGGGATTCCGGAATATATTTTCCATTTCCAGCCCTGTACATAACCATGAGAACTGTTTTGTTCGCACGTAAAACTTGTCACTGGCATTGTAAGAGTTGTTGGATAACGGCAATGTATGATTAAAACACAAAATGCGTTTCATGTTCCAGGTGGAGAGTTTTTTCAACAGGAGCACCGTTCGTGTTCTCTTTAACTGTTGACTTTCAAAGCTATTGCAGAAGGCATGCGCAACACTACAGAAGAAGTTAATCATTTTACAATCCCTACAGAACTGTTTTCAGGGCGATACAAGGGTCAAACAGATGCGAGTGCTACTGACCTGCAGAGGTTGGGAAGCCAGGAGGAGAAGGATGAGAAATTCCGGGCAAGCATGTCCAAGGCTTTTGCAGGAGGGAGTCCACATGGCTGTGGGGTCTGTGCTTGTTTTGAGCGGGTCCAAGAGCGCTAGCTCGGTGCCACAGTTTGCGTTGATGTGTATGAAGGAGGGGTCAGCTCAGTCACCGGTGAGTCAGGCGTGCGTCTGTCAAGGGGAGGGTCTCCCCTCCGGATGATGCGAAGCGTCCCTCCCTCAGTGTCTGTCACCGCCTCTCCAGATCCCAGTGTGCGTGCGGCTCTAGATTGAAAACACCCTTTGCTGCTTGGCCCCTCCTGATCACGCCACCGGTGACTGGGGCCTCCTGACGCCAGGGAGCCTCCATCCTCCACCCAGCGACCTGCTTTTCCACATCTGTACGCAAGACAACGCTGATAATGTGAGGTCTACACACGCGGCCAGAGCCCTCCCCTCCCCCAAGCTCAACCAGCCACACGCCCGGAATCGTTCTCAAGCAAGTGCCCACAGCCTCGTGCAACGCCATTCCTGATTGGTCACCTGTCGGCCAAGTAACCAATCAGAATCCAGCTTCAATGGTGGAAGGAATAAATACAAGATGGCTGTCCCTATAAAGCCAGGCTTTTGGGTGCTGGGGGGTGATCGTAAAATCTGTTGTTTAATTTCGGGGCGCGGATCTGTGGGGTACCTGCATTGTTCAAAGTGCGAACACCTACTCTGCAGACAGCACTGGATACGCCGATCATTCAATAAGTACTTTGTATACTCATTGCTTTCAGATTACTTGTGTGTGGCGTTTAACTGATTTCAAATGGGGGTATGAGTGACATCCTGCTGCCAAATGTGACATTTAGAGAGGTACTCTCACGAGTAAAATTGCCCCCTTTTTTGAACAACGACATGCTTTAAAATGCCTTGAAACTGCTGCAAAAAAAGTAAGTCACTGGCCCATTCTATGCAATTAAACCTCCATTCACCATCTGCCAAACAAGCACACCACCGCCTTTCTCCGAGGCGAAGCAGAAATGCCTCGGAGAAAGGCAGAGGCATTTTCGGATTCGGGGGCGTGTTTTCGGATTCGGGGCATTTAGACACGCCCATCGAAAAGTAATGAAAAAACACGCCCCCGAATCCGAAAAGGTCGGGGCCTGTTCGGAGTGACGAAGCTCTTCTCTAACGGCTGGCCAGCATTCAAGAGGCCAGCCAATGGAGAAGAGGGGCGGGTGCAAGCCCCTCTTCTCCAAAACATTAAATCTCGGAGCGAGACTGCGCAAGCGCAGCCTTCGAGCCGAGACCTAAAAAGGTAACCATGTTGTTCCTGCGTACATTTCACATGCTTTACTTAATCTTGCATTCCCTATGAGTGTTTGCTTTTTAGGGCTCGCAGACATGCGCAGTCTCGCTTTAATGTTCTAGGTTAGATTTCTCTAGTGGGCTTTAAGCCCCGCCCCTCCTTTCCATTGTCTGGCATCACCGTTTATGCTAAACGGTGGCCAGCCATTGGAAAAGAGCGTCTAGTGATGTACACTTTTCTCTTTTAGAGCCGTCCCAGTCGGACTGGCTGCCCCGACTTATGCTGGCGTAAAAGTTTTTTTTTATCCTTATGGGGCCAAACACATGGCCCCATAAAGATAAGAAACCAGTCATGCGAGACAGTCCAACTGGGACGGCTCTAAAAGAGTGAAGCAGTGAAGTCGTGTTTGCCCGTTTGTCGCTCGACGGAGTGAAGTCGTGTTTGCTCATGCCTGTTTGTCGCTGGACATGGAGAGTCAGGTAGCCAGGTTTCTGGGAGGAGGCGAGCGGTACCTGTCTGGTGCTGGGTGGAGGGGAGCTGCTTGTATCTGACAGAGTGAGGCGGTCTCTGATTCAGGGAGGAGGCGCGCGGTACCTGTTTGTTTTTTAGTGGAGAGAAACGGTACCTGTCTGTTGCTGGGTGGAGGG
Organism: Triturus cristatus; assembly: GCF_964204655.1. Taxonomy (NCBI): domain Eukaryota; kingdom Metazoa; phylum Chordata; class Amphibia; order Caudata; family Salamandridae; genus Triturus; species Triturus cristatus. Next base: position 1,421,884,432 of record NC_140591.1, on the reverse strand, counting down.
GAGCTGCTGCTGTAGCTCTGGTCGTTGCTGTCCGAGTCTTGTGGCATGCCTCTCAAAGGAGCGGTTACGATTCAATGGCTGGAAAAACAGAAACGTAACCGCCATTTTAGTACGGTCACATTCCCAGATCTACGCAGCAGTCCCTTTTTTGTTTTAATGACAGGTGCCTGTAACGGTAGGCAAAGCCGGCAAATAAAAGCAGAGGACGGTACGGAGTGCCTAGTGGCCCAGAAAGGTTTGAGGGCGTTTACTTTCCCTCGCCGGTACCAAAGTCAGTGTGCTTCGCGCTCTTGCCACGGAACTTTAGTCTGGAAACGCTCTGGAAGCTCCTTACAAGGATGAACCTCTTTAATGTGAACAGCTTTGTTAATCTTCGGACCCTTAAAACGTAGAGCTCCACAAACAGATCTCAGCACCAGAACTACTCTTGCTTCATGAACAAAAACTCATCCACGTGGTCCAAAATCCATCCGCAACGTACAAGTGGTTTGACACTACCAGTGCATTTCAACAGAAATGCTTTGAATAATAGCAAGTGTGACAAACCTTTGAACGCATATTTTGGTCTCTGTTACAACTAGGTAAAGAACAAACTTCAAATAATTAGTTCCTTGGAACTGCAGCAAACATTGCTGCCAAACTAGTTGCAAATTTAGCACGGACCCACAGTATTTCTCGCGCACTAGATTAGCCAGGTTTTACCTGGAGCAATGTGCTTGGGGGAGAATGTTAGGATTCTAAAGTTTGCAATTCGGGACATGCAGACAATGCAACTGTATGACTGGCTGTCCGCAGCTATAATTGTAAGGGCATGGGCAGGAAAGTGAATATTCCAGTACAGGGAGTGGTCCTTTTAACGCGAAGAACTACACACTCGTAAATTATATAAATTCACAAACAGTCTTAAGATCACTTTCCACACTGGAGACGCAAGCAAATTCACTGCTCTGAAGAGCTGCAGCTGGTGCCGTACCAGAAAGTGACGATAAATGGTAAACCTTCATACGTCATTGTGGGCGGGGTGGGATGGTCAATCGGTTTCATGATGGTCAACCGCGCATAGTCCAGAGGCCTGTCTGCCGCACCAGCAAGCCACCGCGGTTTGCAGAGAAAAATACCAATAGCATAGATGTACTAGTGTAGTATCAGATGTGAAGCGCTCAGACAGCGTAAATCTAATGTAAGCCTCCAATGCGAAGACTGATGCATTTTTATGTGAATTGGGCCACAGAGGACGCTGCGGGGTTGCCTTCAGGAAATTTATACCACAAAGACAGATGTTGCCTTACCCACTGCCTACCAGAAGGCCATAAACCTGAAAATTTTAAATTTTCCCACTTTATGAATGCTTCGCTTGTTGTGTGGCTAGGCATTCCAGCATTTTTATCTAGATTTTCACGGCTGGAGAGTGTCGAAACCTGGCTTCCTCACACTAAACTTGCATGGAATGCGGCCTCTGATAACACGCAGTTCTTGCACGGCCGAGGGGGAAAAGCAACTGACATTGCAGCTTAAGGCACAACTCAGCAGCAGGTTAGTGTGTTGTGTAGCACACATTAACCAGGAACTCTACTGCTGAAAGAGCTCCCTGTCAATCGAAAAACGTTTGCAGGACACGGGTTGCAATACTGGCAGGGCTTTAAGTGGGATTAAAAAACTGGGTGGGGGTCTCTCAAAGGGGCATGGCCAATGCAATTAAGGGCGTGGCTTAAAAAACGTAAGCTAAAAATCTGTGTTTAGCATAGTGTGGTGCCCGACTTGTATTTTGCCGTTTCTGTCATTGCATTCAGATATATGAAACAACAAGCAACATCATACCTACAACAAGTCAGGACTATTGGTTTGTCAATAATTGTTAGTTGCATAAGATCAATAAGCAGCAACTATGGCTTGTATATAATATTGAAAAAGCTTCCACTTAAAGCCCTGGTGACCCCAGGACAATGTTGCTGCTCCTGAGTTCCAAAAAGAGAAGGGAAATCCAAAGAGAAAAGGACTCTCTGAAGGATTTCCCTTCCCCTACAACGCTCACCTGGCATGACGTCTGCCATAACTTCTCCACTAGTTGGAAGCGAGCAGTGTAGGCAGCGCACATCTATGTGCCTGCTGTCACTACAGTCCGGGGGCGAAAAGGGAACGCCTGTGCCAGGGCAAAAAAAAAACGAGAGCTCGATAGAGACCCGTTTCGAGGCCCCCTTTAAAACAAGCATTGCAAATGCAATAGGCCTCGCCTTTTATTAAGTTAAAGCCATTTGCTTTGCTAATGGTATTATATAGCAAAGCAAATGGCTTTAACTTAATAAAAGGCGAGGCCTATTGCATTTTCAATGCTTGTTCTAGGATGTTGTTAATTTTGTTTTAGGCAGCATATTGCTCTTGTCTAGTGCGTTATTTGAATCGAGTCACATCCAGGTGTTTATAGCGGGTCAGTGCAGTGCAAGTTTCTCTCAGAGGGGCTGTATGGTTTTCAGTGGGGGAGAGGATGTGGCACTATGGTCAGAGCTGCTGAATTTGGAACTGGGGAGCCAGGTCCAGCCTTCATGACCAGTCCCCCAGACCAGTCCCCCTGAGGGGGCGCATTCCAATGCTAGACTCTAGAAGGCCCCGCAAGACCTTAGTAGCCCTGTTGTCTTAGCACCAGCAGGTGGACCCTAGCAATGGCAAATGTGGGTTAACCTTGAAGGCCTGTCCGCCACAATTCATTCTGAAGTTCACCTCCAGTCTTGCAGGCAGACCTATGAAGCAGCACACCATAGAGTGACAGTGACTGTCACGGAGGTCACAAGACCTTTGAGCAGGGTGGCTCTCTGGCAGTGCGACCGCACCCGCCGCCGACCAGCTGCAATCCGTGCAGCTAACAGCGGTGGGGCAGAGGGGCCGGGTAAGGGGGGATTTTGAGGGACGATGCAGAGGGGAAATTAAATAAACAATTCATTTTCCCTCTGCATCGTCCCTCGAAATCCCTCCTTACCCGGCCCCACCGATGTTACCTGCAAGGACCGCGGCTGGCGCTGACTTCATGTGGGGACGTTTTGTTTGCAAGTATAATATGTTTTTAAAGGCACTTCCTGCCTCCTTCCTGGCCTCCAACAATTTTCGGCAACAATAAAAAGGTCATGATAACTCCGGGGATTAATGTTCTTAGTAGAGAGAGAGATGGTGTTTTGTCTAATGGACGTTTTGACTCATGGAAAGGAAGCACAGTGGGTTAATGTGCCTGCTGCTGAGAACATGTACCATGCAGTTTAAAAGCCTAACATAGAACAGTGAGCTCTTAAATGTCATGTAAGAGCTGCATGCAAACTGCAAGGTATATATTAGAGCGTTATGTTTTTTTCCCCAGTCTTTGATTATCCCAATGTTGCAGAAAAAGTGTTCATTTGGGTAGAAATCAATTCTGATTATTAAAGAGAACCACCAACCATGGTATTATGTTTTAAATTCTGAGTTTGTGTTTCTCCAGAGCAATCACTATTAAACTATGCTGCCTACTAATATGGTTGTCATGTGACTCTTACACCTTACAGCAGAACAAGTCACATTTTTTAGGAACTTTTGATCCGTTTCAGCTATAAACAATTCACTACTTAAAATTGTCAGATTATGCAGCAGATGATGTATTATTTGGCAAATATGGCAGAGTCATAATTATGTGGAAACATTTGCACACTAGGATATTTTGCCATTTATATTTGAACTGCTCTTGTGGAAAAATGTAGGGGAAGTGCTGATGACAGAAACTCCATGGCTGGGAGACAAATGTTTTGCGATTCCACTTTTAAGGATATTTGGGACATTCTGTGATTGGAAATATATCCCACTTTGTGAATGCATTTTAATGTCAATAACTCATATTAAACCTTAAATAAACATGTGTATCCATTGGTTAAATTCAATAACGTAATAAGATATAACCGGTTAGTGAAATGGGAAACAAATACTAAAAATTGGGTTATTTTGCTCTTTCTGCCACACCTCTGACTCTGCCCACTGACCCAATTCACTGGTTATTCCCGCCCTCTGATTCTCCGCTCACAGTTCCCCTACTTTTTTCCCCCCACTTCGACCACTGCATAATACACACCAATGAGTTCATACAGGTGAATCGTTTTTCAAAATGAATAAATACATACTTATTGTAAGATGTGGATTTCACCCAAGGAAAAGCCTAGAAAATGAATTATCCACTCAAAAAATTCTGTGTTCTCTAAACACGAAGACAGGCACTTTGAATAATGTAGGCAATGGCATGAATTCATGAAAGTGCCAGGGGTATCGTAACTAAACTCGCACACGTTTTCACCCCTGACAGAGATAGTTTTGACCACGCATCCTTCTCAACACCATTAGAAAACAAGCATTGGCATAGCCAATAGTTGTCGCCTTTGGGACCTTTTAAGTGTTTAGCCATGCAGCACATGCATACACAGAAGGAAGGACACTGGCAGCGATAGGGGTGGGGAGAGGAAGAGAGCAGGAGGCAGAGAAAAATAAGTCGAGACCGAGGAAGAAAGAGGAGAGGAATAGAAAGGGACCGAGTGACGGAAATGGATAAGGACAGAAGAGTACAAGAGAACAGAGAGAACGAAGGCTAGCGAAAGACAAACAAAGGGGTAAAAGGCAAAAGAGAAATGGAGAAAAAAAGTAAGCAAGGTGAGTACAAGTAAATATAGGGCGGCGAAAAGAAACAAGAGGATACAAAATACACAGCACGAAAGGGAGAGACAAAGAAATAAGAACTGTGGAAGAGAAGGGGGAATGAATGAATGTACACAAACAACTGAAAGAAAGGCGAAATGAAGGATTTGTGCTGAGGATAAAAAGGAAGGAAAGAATTATGTAAATATGAATAGTCCGAGGGACATAAAAAGAAGGAAATGAGATGAAAAGCAGGAATAGTGTGGGGATAAAGATGAAGGAAGGAAATAAAGAAAGGTGAAAAGAAGGAATAGAATGGGTGGAAAAGGTCGAATGGAAGGAATAGTGCAGGGAATAAGAAGGAAGGAGGCAGGGATATAAGTAGAGTGTATGGGGAGATGGTTGAGTGAAAAGGAGTGATGAGCAGGCACAAAGGAAAGGAGACAGGTGTATTAAACGGGAAACATTACGAGCGGCGATAAAATGGAGAGATGAACAGATTAATAGTGTGAGAGCGAAGGGGGTAACGAATGTGGAAAATGAGGAAAAATTGCTAAAGAAACAAGCATTTGCAATGCAATAGGTCTCGCATTACTGGAAGTTTGAGCTATTGGCGTTGCATTATTATTAGCAATGCCAATAGCTGAAAGTTTTAGTAAAACGAGACCTATTGAATTGCAAATGCTTTTGAGACTGTTGCCTTGTCTTGCGGAGAAGGTGAGGGAGAGAGAGGAAGCATGAGGGGGAGGGGGAGAGAGGAAGCATGAGAGGGAGGGGGAGATAGAAAGGAAGAAGGATAGAGGGCAAGAGAGAGGAAGAGGGGAGTGAGAGGGAGAGAGGGGGACAAAGAAGTTGGGAGAGGGGAGAGAGAGCGGAAGAGGGGGGAGAGGTAGCAAGAGAGAGGATGAGGGGAGATGGAGAGAGATAGAAAGCGAGGGAGGGAGGGGGCAGGAAGAGCATGAAAAAAAGAGAAACAAGGAGAGACTTTCACTTAATAAGAACATCACAAATAGTACACTGGCCGCAAGCTCAGAAAAGAAGCAAAGGACTATTTGGACACCTTCAGAATGCACACGATGATGGCAGTGAGTGGAACATCAGTTTGTGTGCACTGTAAGAAGCTGGCAATGATGGCATGGTGAGCTGGCACTGGTGGTCAGGATCGCACGGATCTGGGGCACACCCGAACCCCAAGTGCTCAAGCCTGCAGGCGATCTCTGCAGTGCTGCAGGGGGCTAAGGGGGGGGGGGAGGGGGGGGGGTCTAAAGCCATCTGGCTCAAGCCAGCACCAGAAGTTGTCCAGATTGGAAGAACTAAAATGCGACCCCTCACCCTACAACCAGCTCCCTCCAGACATGCTGTCCACATTTAAAGGGTCTGATGGAGGCCTGCGGGGTAAGATCACACGGCTGGAGGTCAGCAACTACGTGAAAGAAACTGTCTTTTCAACAGGGAAAGGGTCTGGTGTTGACCTGCTGCGCAGCCACGTCCAGCCAGATAAGTTGTCGACCTTAAAAGTCAACAGCTACGTGAAAGAAACGATGCACCCGGCATTGAATGAACCTGTTGGGGCTTTGCAGCAGACAACCGTCCGCGGTGACAACATTCCAACATTTAAAAACATAGGGGAAGATCAGATGCCCCATGGTTACACCAGGCAAAACATATTCTACCCATTTAAAAGGTCTACTGCAGGCCTCTCTGCCCCCTCGCCTGCAGAACAAGGCAAGTTATCATCATTAAAAGTTTCTGTGTCGGCCAATCACCTCACTAAGGACCACAACCGGCAGGGCCAGCCCCCCTCTCTTTGCCCATGAAGGCGCCAAGGCCAAGGGAGAGGCGATAAAAGAGAAGGATGGTCCTGTCCCAGGGCAGGGTGACCCACCAGGGCCAGCGAGACTAACACCGCCGCAACCTAACCCTCAAGGAAGGCGGAAGAGGAGCCCCGCTCTTCCAAATGCTGGGGGGCAGCATGGGGACATGCAGCTGTCTACTGGGGACCACGGAGGTGCAGGACAGGCGCCCGGCTTCAGGCAAGGCCCTGAGGGCCCCTTCCTTGGCTGAGGGGAAGCGGGTGTCCCGAGTGCAGGGCATGGTGCCTCCCTCTGAGCAGAAGGGGACGTGCTTTCGTGCCGAAGAGCTGCGGTTAACCAGCACCACCTTCGCCCTAACCGGGGACTCTGCCCACAATCAAGCCATGGTGCACTGGTCAGGGCGCAACAGCAGCGTGAGTACCGGGGTAATTGAGGAGTCGAGCCTCCTGTGCAGGGTCTGTGGGTGTGTGAAGGGATGCAAAGAGGTCTGCCGGTGGCCCTCATGCAGAGCTTAGAGGGCTGCCGGTGGCCCCTCATACAGAGCGTATAGCGAAGCCGGTGGTCCCTCTTTCCGAACGTAGAGCGCCTGCGGTTTCCCCTCATGCAGAGGGTACAGCGCTGCCGGGGGCCCCTCATTCAGTGCGCTGCCGGTGGCTCCTCTTTCCCAGCGCAGAGCGTGCTGGTGGCCCCTCGTTCAGACCGCAGAGCGCTGCCGGTGTCCCCTCATGTGGAGGGTACAGCGCTGCCATTGGCCCCTCTTTCCCAGCGTAGAGCGCACCGCTGTCCCTCATTGAGAGCGCAGTGCGCTGCCGGTGTCCCCTCATGAAGAGGATAGAGCGCTGCCGGTGGCCCCTCATTCAGAGCGCGCCGCTGGCCCCTGTTCAAAGCACTGCCGGCGGCCCTTTGTTCAGAGCACAGAGCGCTGGCCCCTCATGCAGAGCGCAGGCGTAAACAGGCACTGAACACCGCTTCCGCTAATCACATCGATTGGCAGAAACTTCATTGCAGCAACAGAGAGGTGTCAACAGGTTTCCGCTTCAATTGTTTGAGCATGTCTCATGTGCCCAGAGTCTGCCCCAGAGTGCCCGTCGTGGAGATGAGTCCTGGTAAAAGTATACCAGGGGCGGGATGCATGTTGACATGTGGCACAGAGGTGTGCAGTGGGAAGGTATGTTTAAAGTGCAGCAGTGTCACCTGTTATAGGCAACGTTATGTTCATGGTATAAAGGTGGTCATGTGCGGGGCCAGGATGTACCCAGGGTGCAGATGCGACCACGGCACAGCGGTGTCCTGGTAAAGGCATGTCATGGTACAGAAGTGCTGCTCGCACAGACCGGTCAGTGCCATAGCGTGATGGAAATATGCCATGGCACAGATGGGAATGTCCACAGATGTGCACGTGCTAAAGATGTGTGTTTTCATAACACGCTGCACTTCAATCCTGAACTGCACTCCATCACTGACCTGCACTCCACGCTTCTACTGCACTGCACTCCTGCCCTCCACCTCGGCATCACACCCCACCCCTACTCTGAACCCCACCCATGTACTGCACTCTAACCCACAACTCCAGTGCTCTCCTGCAATGGGTAGGGTTGAAAGATACAGTAAGGCACATTCTGCGGTCTTGGGTAGAATAATACAGCTAACCAGACTTTATAGGGTTGGATAGCAGCGCTGTCACACAGGTGATGGAAACCTTACAGGTTTAAGCAGTGATGGTATACCATCTACCCAAAAATATCCTCTACGGAGGAAGACGATCGCTGGCATTCCGGATGATACTAGGTTCACCAAGCACTCCGACTACGAGACTCTGCACAGGGCTTCAATGCATAGCCTGGCCCCTTTCAAACCAAAACGGAGTTTGACAGAACAATCGCTCCCTCTCCCCCCCAGCAGTCACCTACACTAAGGGCAGCAGCAGACTGTTATTACATACTGCGTCTCTGCCGTGCCCTCAGCTCCATATTTATAGGTGCATCGCGAACAATATAGGCAGACAGCCACTCTTTCCTTCTTTCATTTAGTTGCTTCCCTGTGAAATGGATCTAAAAAAGAACAATCCCGCGAGTGGTGCACGCGCATGCGCCACAGCGAGACATGTGGTTTCAATTCTCGTGCCTGTGTCTGGGCACGATAATTGAAACCACATGGCAGCGGTGCGCGTAATAGACACCAATAGGCCATGGGCGCAGCAATGCGCCCGCCTTTGGCCAATTGCGTGCTGTCTTTGATCAAAAGACGCACGTAAAGGCCAATAGCGTGGGCCAAAAGTAAAAACACACGCACGAGCGTGTGCGATTCCTAGGTCCATTTTCAAACCCCCTACAAGAGGTCTCTCATTGCGCGAGCAGTGTTATGCACTGCAACGCAGGCGCGAGACCTAAAAATGACCAAACTACATTAAATGGTATAAAAGAACGAGTGAAAGAAGGAGAACATGTGTAGAGGCAAATCAGAGACGGGTAGGGCTAAGGAAGGTTAGGAATGGAGGCGGCGGTCAGAGAACGTAGTCTGAAAGAAAAAAACCAAGATGGATGCAGGACGGGGTAGGACAAAAACAGAGGCAAATAAAAATGGAGCTAGAAAAGGGGCAAAATGAAGACATAACATAATCTGGATTCCTTGTACAAAAGGGAGACAAGGCTAGAGAGAGAGAGAGAGAGAGATTGGAGGGTAACTAGGCCAGAGAGAGAAACAAAGTGAGAGTGTGAAAACGGATTCACCCAAAATGGTAGAATTGATACGGGTCTGGAAATGCAACAAGCGCGGCCACTCGGCCGCGAAAGTGAAAGTGAGCATCGGAAACAGGATACAGAACAGATGGCACCCTCCACGCCCCTGCTCGCTCCCGCAAGCTGGAGGCCGCCACATGCACGAGTTGAAAGTCTGGATTGATTCCAAGAGGCCCTCTCCTAGAGCAACGCATGCGCGCTGTGCTAGGCTCGACCTAATCAACGGCCTCATAGGTCTTGTGGAGGTGTTCGAGGAAAAAGATAATAGCATTAAAAAGGGGTGGGGAGGAATGAAAATGACAGAAAGCAAATGGGGCTATCAAAGACCCTTCCTGTTAATGCTTTCATGTCCTTCAGATCAGGGGTAGCAAAGGGAGGGCCAATGGCACCAAACAGGAAGCCCGGGGTAGCAGACACTACTCGTGGAGATGTCGAATATGCGCTGCATAACAAAGAACAAAAAGAAACCAGTCCACTTTGTTTATCAGCATTCCACCCGTTTAAAGTAAACCAAACAAACCTTCCTAGCAACTAGAGTTCCTGGTTAGCTAAGCACACGAACGAGCATCAGTCAAGCACCGATTTATGCAAAGTATGATCTTAGGAAGTAATGCGTGTTAGGGAGCAGAAACGCAATCAGTAAGAATTTGGGTGACTGAGTGAGGTGGGTGGAAATCCTACTCAAGCAACAACTACAATCCTTGCCAGGGTGAACTACAAAAGTCACTAAATTAACCTCTTCTTAACCCTCTGGTAGCTTGACTCTAAAGCAGCCAGGCTTAACTTTGAGACAATGTGTAAATAGAGGCGGGCAAGCACTGAAAGGTAGAGCCTGAAGCCTGGCTCTGGCTCAGCTTGAGGTTCTGTTGAGACATCGAGCCCATAACGAGCCAAACTGTCAAATGGCTTCGGTCTGATGCTGTACCTCTATACGGGACGTGGTGTTACAGCCTGAGCTGCCTACTTGGGAAATGGAGAACCAAGCTCGAGTCTGTGTGGCATCGGCTCAAAAGCCTGTAATTTTGGCCAAATCAATAAATTAACCCCTGCCTTAAAAAAAATATGAACTTGACTGTTGCTCACATATCTTCAGGTCACTCTATGGAAAGAAAATGCACAAAGAGGTAAAAAAACAAAGTTTTTACATAAAAAATTAAAGACAAATAGATACCCATTTAGTGGCTGGCATGTGCAAAGTGAAACCAGAAAACCTGGATTCATTGCAGCTCACCCTCTTAAATAGTGTGATCTTCGGCAAATATTTATTTTCACCAAAACTACTTATTCTAACATTTGCCTTTTTCCCCTCACATTATTGAGAATGCTTCTGGCATGCTTTTTCAACCGGCAGTGACCAATTGCCCTGGACGTGGAAAAGGGGTTTTTGTTTCCTGGCCATACCTTGAAGCCGTCCTCTCGAGGCACACCCTTGGTAAGGATTTTATTGAGAGCCAATGGCACTTTACTCCAACCCCTCTGCAAGGATTAGAATGGAATTATGTCTCAACCCTTTATCCTCCATCAGGGTACGCGTCAAGGATGCCCCCTTTCCCCGTTACTGTTTTTACTAGCCATGGATTCCCTATTACTGATGCTAAATGCACGACCCAATAGTCCAGGCATCCCTTTTAATAATACCTCATACAAAATCGCAGCGTATGCCAACAACATTTTAATCTTCAGAGGGAATTTGGGGGAATGTTTTTCCTGTTAATTGTTACATCTTAGATATTTTCAAAAACAAAAACTGTAGAAATTGTTTTTATGTCGTGACACTTTCTTACATTTTAAATGAGAGTGCACTATATACTCCGCGCTCTCCCAGTTGCATTTTTGGGAGGATATTGAAGGATAGCGGACATTTTGGACGTGACTCGCGTTGATCGCGTTCCAGTTGATGTACGCTGCACACCGGCTTCAGCCACACCCTATTTAAATGGCGTCTGCGCCCGTCAGCGCTAAGTCAACGCTCAGGGTGAGCCATTCTGCCAGACTTGACTCAGGGAGCAGTAGTGTAATTCTCTTATCCAGCGAGTTATTGAAATCCCTCAGACCTCTTCCTTGCCCGTCTCACAGCGGTAAGTGGGCAGGGCTTACAAGGGATTAGGTCTGTGTGGACTGTGGGTTCATATTTAAACCGGAGCCACCTCCGATTGATATGTCTGTCGACACATTCAGGCCTGGAAGCATCAGTGCTTGCCTCATCAATGCTAGATCATTGAAGAAGCACTATGTAGATGCTGCTGACTTGATTATTGACAATAGTCTAAACCTACTGTTTATTACCGAGACTTGGCTTGATGCCTTCTCAAACCCCATCGTGGCATTGGCTACACCTGTGGGCTTTAAAGTCCACAGAGTGGATCGCCCAGTAGGCAGAGGTGGTGGCTTGGCTATTTTGTATAGGGAATGTTGGACTCTTTATAGTGAAATACCAACCCTCTGGGGAGACTGAGGTTCTGGATTTTAGCTTACAACTTTCTGCCCATTTTACTTTGGGGAGTCGCTGATTTATCGGCCATCTGGATCAGCCAGTGTCTTTTTGGATACCTATGGGGATGCGCTGGCAGAGCGTGCATTGCGCTTCTCGAATTATGTGCTTCTTGGTGATGTTAATCTCCATCTTGACCATACTGAGATGACTGACTCTGCACCTTTTCTGGACCCCCTCCACTTGGCTAACCTTTCACAATGGGTCAGGTACCCTACCAATCAAGGAGGACACACCTTGGATACCATCTGCTCAAATTTCCCTAGAACGGTGGTGAGGCCGAGGCCGGTCGCTTGGTCGAATCATTTTCCCATATTTTTTTCATGGGATATTAAACATCCCTCACGACCAGCCAACTGCCACCGCCCTCCATCCACTAGGAAAATGGATCCCAGGCAGATTCGTAGCTCTATGGCAGCCTCCCGGCCCTCCATTTTGGGGGACCTGGAGGACAATCTGTCTCAGATCACCGACTGGATCTCAAGCTCGGTTGCCACTTTGTCGGCACCATGTCAGCCAAGGCTAAGGAGAGAGTCCCCCTCCAAACCTTGGTTCACTTCTGAGCAGAGGACTCTGAAACACGTGTGCAAAATATTGGAGAGAGTATGGCGCTCCTGTGGCTACCGTTCTACTGATAAACACGCTCTTAGAACCAAACAAAAACTTTACTATACGGCTATTGGAGTGGCCAAAGGTCAGTATTACTCCGCTCGTATTGATCGGGCCAATAACAACTCAAAGAAATGTTTGCAATTGTGCAGAGTTTCTTAACGCCTTGCGCCCAGGTGGTGGGGACACCTATCTCGGAGACCTGGTGCAAAACATTTGCGAAATTTAAGGACAAAATAAATAGCATCCAAGAGACGTTTTCGACTTCTCCCAGGAAGCTTATAGGTGCTCTACTGGCGTGGCTGCCGGTAGATTCTGCCTCCTCTTTTTCTGCGTTTAGGTCTGTCGATCTGCCTAGCTCTCTCAGAATCCTTAAAGCACTAAAGTCGGGATCTCCTAACATCCCGTGTGCGGCCAGGCTTCTGTCTGATGTGGCAGATACTATTAACTCAGAAGTGAATTTAATGGTCAATAAATCGCTTTGCGAGGCACGCGTTCCAACGTCATGGAAGCAGGCGCTGATTCTTCCCCTCCTTAAGAAGTCGGCACTTAACCCTTTGTTACCTGAGAATTACTGCCCAATCTCGCGTCTACCAACTTTGGCTAAGGTTTGCGAGAAGGTGGTGATGTCTCAACTTACCAACTACGTTGAGGTGTCAGGCTTACTTCATCCGGCACAGTCCGGCTTCCGTGCTTCGTATAGCACAGACTCAGCCCTGCTAGAGGTGACAGAAGCAATCCGGGAGTGTTTGGATGCCAGTGGGAGCGCAGCTTTGGTTATGGTAGATCTCTCGGCGGCATTCAACACTGTGCCCCATTCTCTGCTCCTTGATCGTCTATCAGAAATAGGCATTTCTGGTTCGGCTTTGCAGTGGATCAGTTCTTTCTTGGAAGGAGGGTCGCAGCAGGTCTGGCTTCCTCCGTGTGCCTCCGTGCCTATGCAGGTGACTACTGGTGTGCCGCAGGCGTCATCACTTAGCCCCCTGCTTTTTAACATCTATGTGACTCCGCTAGTCTATCTTGCGGAATCATTGGGGGCTAAAGTGATGGAATATGTCGACGATACCCAGCTCCTGTTTTCTGGAGCAAGGAGGATGACTCGTTGTGGCTGCGCAACATTGTTTGTCTTCAGTTTTTCATTGGCTGGCTAATGCCCAGCTGAAATGTAATGAAGGAAAATCTTAAGAGCTTCTGCATGGCTCTTTCACGCCGGATTTCAGAGAAAGGTTTTGGCCTCCCGGTTTTCCACGACCAACTGCGGCCAAAGGCGCTGTAAAAAATCTTGTCGTCTGGTTCAATGAAAATCTGAATTTTGTGACACAAGTGAAGAAGTTGGCCGGTACCGGCTTTGGCACTTTGAAAACCCTGAGGAAGTTTCTTCCCCTTTTGCTCGGTAGTGTCGGAGAAACTGTGGTCCGTGCCCTGATTTTGTCCCGCTTGGACTATGCCAACGCCCTTCTGGTTGGTAGACCGGGTTTTCTTGCCAAAAAACTGCAAGTTATCCAAAACTCGGCGGCCAGACTTCTTCTGGGTCGGTTATCAAGGCATAGTGTTTGCACCCACCTGCGCTCCTTGCATTGGCTCTCAGTTGAATCTCGTCTGAAATTCAAAATGCTGTCTATCACGCACAGGACCCTTTACGGTCTAGGCCATATTTATTTGCAGAAGGTTTGTCTTTTACACACCAGGGAGACAGCTGCGCTCTTCTGCCCAGCTGTTGATACAGACACCTAGGTTTAATCGCCAAAGACTTGGTGGGAATTCCTTTGTGTGCAAAGCCGGTCTGGCCTGGAACATGCTGCCCTTGGCTCTTCGGGGCACCCAGGATCCACTGTTGTTTAAGAAAAAAGAAAAAAACGTTGCTTTTTTAGTCTCTGATCTGTGTGCATTTCGCCTTTTCTGAAGCAAGCCCCGGGACACTTTCGAGTACTTTCGAGTAGCTGTGCGCTGTATAAATTAAATATAACATCTTTACTCAGTCCCCAGAGGCCGCTATTACCGCCATCCTATCTTGCATTGACATTTTTTCCAAGATATCAGGCTACTTCCTTAATAGGAATAAAACGGAGATCTTACCGCTCAATATCCATTGGCATCCTGCAATGGGTGGCACATATAATTTCCAATGGAAACCCACCCTCAAATACCTTGGTATATGGTGCTCCAGAGACCTAAGAGTCTGTTAATATTAATGAAGATAAAACTCTATACAAGATTAAAGAGTTACTTGCAAACTGGTCCTCGAAGAACATATCTTGGTAGGGAAGGGATTTGAAACCATCAAGATGATGGTGTCACCCCTAATTAACTTTTTATCGAGATTGCTTCCCACCCTCCTTTCCCCAGAGTTCTTCCGCAACATTGATAAGGCCATCTCACACTTCCTCTGAGACAATTAAAAAACATGTATTAGTCTCAAGAAAGTGAGAATGCCCAAGAAGGCCGGGGGTTGCACGTTCCCAGACAGGTCTTCTTACCAAACGGCCTCATGGCCTCCCAGGGCGCTATGTGTTTTGAACCTAATCCTCTACTCAAACCAGTCGGGCTCTGTTAGACCTGTCAGCCCTTTGGGTGGTCCCTCCTCATCATTATTTATTTTGTCCCACTTTTGCCTCAAACCCTGTTTGAATTTTTCCTTTTTGGGAACCACCAGACTTTTTCGTGTTGCTGCAGATTCAGGGAGCCATTTTAGCTACCCCTGAAACTTCTGTCTGAGGGCCTGGAGCACAAAATGGTGGCCACCTGTGACATCACCAGCATCCACTGGAACCTGCTAGCACCTTCCAGAACATTCCAGAACCCTGTGACAGTTGGAGGCGGTTTAGAATGTTGGGAAGCTAAGACAGAGAGTTGGCAGTTGGAGCTGGCAGTTGGCACCTGACTGGTGAAGAGTGAGCAGCAGAAACTTGAAGGAGGAAGGAGTGAAGCAGCAGGGGTGGAAACTTGTGCCTGGAGTGGGGTCCATAAACCCACCCTTGATACTAGTCCCTACTGACTGAGCCCAGCCTGGAGCCCTGTGTGGGAAGAAGCAAGAAAAACCATCCTAAGGATCTGGACAGCAGGAACAGGCCTTAGAAACAGAGAACAGCAAGATCCTGACCTGGAAACTGGTTTCCCTGGAGTCCGACGTCGAGTAGCCTGAGACCTGGAGCCCGAGGTGGAGAAGCGGCGCCGACTGGAAAGCGGACGTCATACCCGGAGCCGCCAGAGGTCGAGAGAGGGCGCCGTCAGAGGTCGTGAGGAGTACCAGAGGTCGAGGAGGAAGTCACCCGAGGTCGAGTGAGCGGCGTCGACGGGGGAGTGAAGTCCGCCCTCCGGAGTCGCCGGAGACCGAGGTGAAGCGTGCCGGAGGTCGGGAGTGGAGATCGCACTCCGGAGTCGCCGGAACCTGAAGGGAATCGTGCCGGAGGTCGGGAGTGGAGATCGCACTCCGGAGTCGCCGGAAACCTGAAGGGAATCGTGCCGGAGGTCGGGAGTGGAGATCGCACTCCGGAGTCGCCGGAAACCTGAAGGGAATCGTGCCGGAGGTCGGGAGTGGAGATCGCACTCCGGAGTCGCCGGAAACCTGAGGAGAGGGGCACCGGAGGTCGGGAGTGGAGAGCGCACTCCGGAGCCGCCGGAAGTCGACATCGAGCCAAGGCCGGCCGACGTCATCGAATCCGAGGTCGCCATCGGACCGGAGCCGCCCGACGTCGACACCGAGCCAAGACTGCCCGACGTCATCGAATCGGAGGTAGAGATCGAACCGAGGCCGCCGACATCGAAACCGGAACCGCCTACCGGCGTCGTCAAGAACTGACATTGTGCCGAGGCCGCCGACATCGAAGCGGAACCGCCTCACGGCGTCGACACGACTCCAGCGGCGTCGGAGCATCAGAAAAAGGGCAGTAAGTGGAGTAGAGGGCGCCTAAGGCCCTGTGGAGACCTGAGAGACTGCTCTAAGGGGCTAGGGAGGTGCTGGAACCAACCTGACTGTGCCAGGGGTGAGCTGAGACTAATTTAGAGGGGTTGTGTGGAGTGAGAGAGCCAGGTCTCTGGTATTCCCCCCTTGATCTACCTCAGTTTAGGCCTCAGCCTTGTCCAAGCCAGGGAGTAGACACCCTCAAGCCTTCCACATCCCCACAAGCTGTGCCTGGGCCAAATCAGCCCTTAGGAATTCAAATGTGATCTGATTCTATGAGTGTCACTGTCAGCTTTTAATTATTTATTAGGGGCACTGTATTTATTGTATTTAACCTATTTATTGCTTCTCTGTATTTATTGGTCCACAGTATTTATTGATGCACAATATTTATTGGTTTACAGTATTTATTGCCTCAGAATATTTAATTGCCTGTATGTATTGCACTTATATTTATGCCTTCCTTATTTATGATCACCCCTATTTATTGAATCATTAAGCCAGTATTTATTTGACCTGCACTATTTAAAAAAGTTTGTATATTGTGATTGTGTTATTATTTATCTAATCAGCAACTGAGAGAAAAAGAAGATAAAGAAAGGTATTTTCATAATTTTTACGGTGTAGAGTCGTTTTTGGAACGGATGCACGCATGGTTATTGTATGGGTATGTCGTATGCTTAGCACGGAGCCTGATTCCTGACCACTCGAGCCAAGCTACCACAGTGTGTCTGGGAGAACACCACCACCCTTCCAGAGTGGGAGTGTGTTTTTCTAACAGGCTCGAGTCCGCTAATTGCCACCCCTTTCCACTTTCATCCACACTGACAATGTCACAGTATGCATACTCACAGTCACATATAATCTTTAGAGACACTGTAGCTGCCATACTCTACGTCGACTCTGGATTGAAAAACAGCATCCGTAAGTCAACTATGGTGTCCTGATGGTATAATAAGATACTACTCACTCCTAACTCTCATGAGCTTGGACATTTGTGGGCTGTCAAAGGGATAACAACAATTTCTGATTTATAAGATAACTATGGTCCGCTGCCTTTCTCATCCTTACAACATAAACATATCCTTTCTAACCTAGACTCTTATGAATTCCTCAAAATTAAGTCAAAGATCTCTAAAATGGCTCCTCTCTCTAATAATCAATTCTTTTGGAAATAACAGTTTCTTTCACGAGGTTACACGGTTTCAAATTTCGATAAAATTCTCATCACCTCAAAATGTTCTGGTCATCCACCTCTAGAAAAGAAATTGTCCTCTTATTTCTCCTCCAATAACCTTGTCCCGCCAGATGCGGACACCTGGTTCAGGCTCACAACTACTCCAACATAAACTGATCCCACCACTAATCCAGACCAGACTTTTTGCAGTACACTGCATGTATTGGACACCAGCAAAAATGTTCTGGGTTTAGGTGAAGGACGCAAATACATGCTGGGGCTGTGACTGGTCACCTGGCGACGAGGACCACATGTTCTTTTCCTGCACCCACCTACAACCCTATTGGGGGGAAGGTGTCCTCACAGTTTTCAAAAAAACTTTAGAACACCTAGCCCACAATCTCTTCCGCTCATCCTCCTAGGACCCCAGTTGGCAGACCCTCCACTTGACCTCGCTCTTCTTTATCTTTTGCTCACCATCGTTACTAAGGTTATACTACTTGACTGGAAATCCACAAATAATGTATCCTACCATACCTGGTGGCCTGGGAAACTGATCTATGAAGTACACACTTCAACCAATCTCGTACAAGAGCTGCCCGGCCCCCTTTCAGGATATTTGGAATACGCTTTCCCTTTTTATTCGTGATCCTTCCGTCAAAAGGGAAATCCTGCAACCACCAACTGACCACTACTTCTTACTCTTAGTATCATAGCTGAATCTCAGATCCCGCCCCTACACAGTATCACATGACTCCACCCACCCCCTTTTCTTTACTGCCCTCCTGCCACCCATTTTTAGGTCGAGCTACAGCACATGCGCTGTCTGCAAGACCTTCTGTAATCAATATCCCATCATTTTTCCCACCTGCCGCTTATGATCGGTTGATTCTTGTGACGCTCTTCTTTGGTGCCTCCTAAGTGGTTGCAATATCCGGCACGTCACTTCCTCTGAAGGCTATGGAGCACCGGTAAAGTACCGTTTCCTTACGCCTTTAGTATTCATGTTGTTGTTTGGGGAACTCTTTGTGTTATGCTGCATTAGTCCTCTTTTCCCTCAGTTTACACAATGGTTGGCAATGTAGTAGGCGCACGCCCAGTGCGACGTCGCAATCCATCCTCGCACTCTTTGGCGGCTTCCTCCCTTCTCTTCTGCCCATATTAGTGCCCGTTGCAGCCCGCTGTTAGTGCCTACTTGTACTCTTCGGCGACTTCCTACCTTCTCTCCTGCCCATAGTGGCGCCCATTGTTTGTGCCTACTCACGCTCTTCAGCAGCTTCCCCCCCTTTCTCTTGCCCGTATTGGAGCCTGGTGCTGCCCGCTGTGAGTGCCTACTTGCGCTCTTCTGTGACTTCCTCCCTTCTCTCCTGCCCGTAGTGGCACCCGTTGTTTGTGCCTACTCGCACTCTACGGCGATTTCCTCCCTTCTCTTCTGCCCGTATTGGCACCCGTTGCCGCCAGCTGTTAGTGCCTACATGCGCTCTTCGGCAGCTTCCTCCCTTCTCTCCTGCATGTATTGCCACCCGTTGCCGCCCGCTGTTAGTGCATACTTGCTCTCTTGGGTGGCTCCTGCCCACTGCCAGTGCGGTGAAATAGACTTCATATTTTCAGAGGCGCTGCCGGGTTCACCTTGGAGTCAAACGCTATGGGACGGTGACTTTATTAACTACTTATAGCAGTTGTTTTGTTTTTTGGTAGGGTCACTTTTGCTGATTTAATTATAAAGGACACCTTTTTGTCACGCTTCGTAAGCAAAGCACATGGCATGCATGCCTCTGTGAAGTAGAGTGTTTCATCTACAGTAGGGTTTCAACACTGAATGTATGTTTTAAAAGAAGGAATGGGGGGGGGGTCGTTGTTTTAAACAGTTAATTATTTAACCACTTAACTGTGCTTGTAGTTATTTATATAATTTAACATTGCAGTTGTGTTATCTCCTGTCTAAGAAATAGTCTTTTGTTACGGGACAAGATAACGTTGTCCAGTGGGAGTGCGAATTGGACAAACTGCATTATCGCCACTTTTATTGATCTTGCATATGGTGAACCCGGCTACTAATATTACAGAAATCATCCTGTTCAACAGTTGAAAGATGTGCAGTTAATAACTTCTCCCCAACGCATTTCGCCATCCCATTTATATTGTGTTAAATTAGAGCACCATTTCTACATACCGTCATGCGTGCACAAGCTCATGGTGTATCAAAGACTAGAGAGAGGTTTAAGACTTCTCTTATTATTTAGCAGACCGCCTGTGGATGACTTGCCTGGTGGATGTTACCACGTATCTTACAAGATAGACTCATAATAGTTTAATTTTTTTCTTTCAAAAAGATGTCTTCCTAGAAATAAAAATGTACCTTAGAGGGTAACGGGGACACACTTTTCATACACATACTTCTAACTCTAGATCCCTCATCTTGCAATTCTGCCCAGACTGGATCTGGAATCTGCAGCAATAGCTCTTTCATGTTGGCAGGTGGAGCAATTGGACTCTCTCACGACCCTGTCCCACCTCTAACAAGCATTTGAAATGCAATAGGTCTCGCAATTGAGAGACTGTTACCTATTAACATTGTAAATAACAATGCCATTTATTTATGTGTTTAACAAACACCTAAAATAATAAAAGGCATTGTCATTTACAATACCAATAGGTCAAAGTTTCTAAAATGCGAGACCTATTGCATTGTAAATGCTTGTTCTATTTTGCTATAACACTGGGAATGTATACTTGAGAGGGTGGCACAATTAATGCTGCAGGCCCACTAGTAGTATTTAATTTACAAGTCCTGATTATATTTAGTGCCATGCAGTAGGGACTTATTCTATTCAATAGTTCTTATATAGCGCATGGCTACATGGAGACCTGCCAGCTCTCTATGAGACATTGAGTGATAGTAGCTGTACGGGGTTAGTCGCTAAACAACCTGGTCTCCAAGGGTTTGCAAAAGGGAAGGCCAGGCTTGAAGGCAAGGCTTCAGTAGGCGCAGTTCCAGAGGCAGGGAATGCTAGAACTTAGGCAGCAGAAAGAAAGTGGAGCAGCCACCCCATCATGACCTATGGATCTTCACGACCTTCAGTAGATGGGCTGACGAGGATCAGAGAGGCCTCCTAGGCAAATAGGGAAAGGCTAAAGGTCTTAACAGTGAGGGGACTTTTTTTTATTGATTGACCTATGTATGATTTATACGGTCTTGAACTGAACTCGGAGTTCCACTGGAAGTCAATGGAGGTCTCCAAGAGCCCCAGTGGCAGACTGA
The DNA here is from genome assembly GCF_964204655.1 of Triturus cristatus. Lineage (NCBI taxonomy): Eukaryota > Metazoa > Chordata > Amphibia > Caudata > Salamandridae > Triturus > Triturus cristatus. The sequence goes on along the minus strand of NC_140591.1, from coordinate 1,421,863,802 downwards.
TGTTTAGGGATGTTCACCCGAAGTCGTGCAGCAGCATTCTGCATGGTCTGCAACCTTTTGACAACGGAACTGGACGAGGGCGGATACAAGGTATTCCTGTAATCAAGACATGATAGCACGAGGGCCTGTACAATCACTCTTCTGGCTGTGAACGGGAGAAGGTTAAGAACCTTCCTCAACAGTGTCAGGGTGGTGTAACAACTGGCAGTACATTCTTTTTGCTTGGTAGTCCATCGTCAGACTGGAGTCCGGTATTGGGCTAGAGACATTGCTGCAGAAGTTGCTGGGTCAATTCCACAAAGATGTAAGCAAATTTTATCATGTTATATGGAGAGAGCTCAAGCACTTTAGCACTGGTTAGCAGTAATAAAGCACACATTACAAAATGCCAACAAAAACGAAATTCAGAAAACAGGATGGGTGATGGCAACATGTTTGGCGTGACTCTGCAAAGAGGGCCAAGTGCCAACACAACCTTTGGGTTCAATTGACCCATACAAAAGAAGTAATACATAAAAAACAAATAAATAAACCAAACACACACAGCTTAAGGGTCTGTTTATTAATCTACCTGCCATATTTCTTTAATGCTGCGAGGAGACATTATGGTCATGTGTGATTTTTGAGAAAACAGAATTGTTTAACACCGATTGAGACATTTATGCTAAATTACTTTGTCCAAATGTCCCTGGTGAATGCCAGTCACTTAATTTTCAAATGCAATTTAGAGAATACCACATTAAGACTCTACCCAATATATTTAACCACTGCAAAATGTACTATACTTACCACCGTGCCACTACTGTCAGAAGATCATAAATATCAGGGCACAACAGACCTTTTATTCCACTGGGCATTTCCTCTGTGGGCTGGAGCCAGGGCCAGACTGGGGACAGAAACTGGCCCTGGCAAACTGCTCAGCCACCCCCCCCCCCCCCCTCGGGCGAGGGGGGAGTGCAGCCGAGCAGTTTGCAAGGGCCGGTTTCGGACGATTTTGTTACAGGGGCTGTTTTTGCCGACCCGGGTAAAAAACAATGGCCCCCAGGGACCCAAAACCGGCCCCCACCCTAGTGGCCCACCAGGGAAACGCCCGGTGCCCGCTATGGCCAGTCCAGCCCTGGCTGGAGCCCTTGGAAGATGGTTCTGAAAGCACAGGGCTTCTCCTAGTCCTCAGTCACTTTCCCCCAGATCCCCAAGGTTAGCTGCAGAAGGCACAGGGAGTCTTCAAGAGAGATGGTGGGGGCAGGTAGAGTGAAAACAATCAGAGAGGGAGAAAGAGAAAGAGAGCGAGAGATATTGTGCAAGAAGACAAAGGGAAAGAGCTGGTTTAGCATTTTTGCCAGAGCGGTTTTGCTACCCCAGTCCAGATGTGGTAAATATCCTTGTGGGACAAATACATTCGCTCAATCCTCCTAGCTCAATACAGTGAGTGATCAGGCATTGGTTAGGACAGGCAGGTGTGTATTTCTTCAAATGCCAAAAGTGAAAGTGGCTAAAATAGTCCTTGGTCACTTTCCTAGTGCAGTACCATCCAATATTAACACAGAGCTTAGGACCCATATAATAAGAGTTGATCCAAGAAACATGAAAAATAATTTGGAGAGGCATTTCAGAACTACTCTGCAAAGGAGATGGTTGGGAATTTTTGTCCCACGTTCTTACTAATTACAGGTCTCTTTTTATTTGAGGTTGATACTCGAGCTAAACATAATGTACTAATATTTGAACATATTCTACTTAAGTTCCAAACCACAATAGACAAAACAGCATCTGTTGTTCCCACCACTTCCCCACTGACTGGGCACCATGCATGCAGGATCTGGAAGACAACAGAGTCCCGGAAGCATGAGCAATTCTGCAAATAGCAGATTCAGGTAGGCTATGTCAATATTACAGAGTTAAGAAGAAGAGTAAGCCCACTAGTCACACAATGTTTTATGACCACACCTCACATCTGACATTGGTGGCAGTCAGGCGGGCAACTAGAGCCAAATTTCGGGGGGGGGCTGAAAAAGATTTTGGGGGGGGGGGGCTAAGTCTACCAGCCATAGGCAGAGTGGCTGTAAGAAGGGGTGAAAACACAACAAAAGCCTCATTAACGAGTAAATGGTCTTTTAAAGACCTGTGAAGTACTCGGGTCCGGCTGCAATTAGATGGACGCCAGCCCGCGAGGCTGTCTCAGCCGGGCTGACACACATGACGGGGGGGGCTGAAGCCCGGTGAGCCCAATGGGTGTTGCACGCCTGGTGGCAGTGGAGTATCACAAAAGAGCCATACGCACACTGTAGAGAGGTCTGGAAAGTCTCAGTTCAGGCATATACACAAAAGCCTTGAGCCAAGCAAGGGTCCTCAACTGGTGTGTGTCCTCCTGCACCACCGAATTATGCCCAATCCTTTGCTTTACTTGAACAATAGTTTTTTTTTTTTTTTTTTAAAGAATGAGAAAGTGAGAGTGAGTGTTTGTTTGCTTGTTTGTTTTTTGGGAAGCCCTTAAGGTGGAGGTACTGGGGTTGGCAAGCATGGGCGCTTGAGTCGCCAACAGCAAGTAATATATTCCAACTGGCAGCGACCTCAAATCTGCTCCCGGTAGGGCTGATGGCATTCGAAGCAAACGGTGCTTTTCAGAAAATTAGCAAAATGAGAAAAGGAGTTATGCTGCCCCTCAAGTAGCGGATTTCGGACTGCTACTTGAGGGATTGGTTCATTTGGGAAGCGGTCTGCTCTCTTTCCTGTCTTTCTCCTATGGCTGTGCTATTCTCCATGCTCTCTTTCACATCGACCCTAGGATATTTTTTCTATCGTTACTCTTCCCTTCTTTTTTTCACTTTGTCACTGTCCTCTCTTGAATGTCTCCTCTCCCATCCATCATTTTTTTCTTCATTTCAGTGTCTCCCCTTTTTATTACTTTAATGCTTTGCGGTCTATTGTTTACACTGCTTCGGCTTTACTCTCTATGCCTTTCATGACTCTCCTTCAGATCTTCCACTTACCTTAATTTGAGTGCACGTCCTCTTTTGGTCAAAGTCCACCAGACAGCGCAGCAGTCTTGTTTGCTGAAACTTCTTGGAGACATTCTGAAAGCTTCCCTGGGAATGCATTCCGCCTATTGCGTTTTGTAACTCACATTTGATTGATTTTGCTTTGCTGGCTTTATTTGTTTTAGGCTGTCCAGCAAGCGTTTGTCCATCCCATGCAGCACAGTGCTCACTTTCTGTAAACAGACCTTTAAATCTTGTTCTCATCTTGTCAAATTTGCTGTGCATTAAAAAACAGGTCAAATGTCAGGCTCTGTCTTCCGAGCAAGCTTGGGTTTTACTTTTCTTTCTCCGACTTCAAATTGAGAGGATTTATGTGACAATCTTGCTGTGAAAAGAAGGGCTTTTTTCTAGCACACAACAAAACAAATGTCTGTAAATGAACTGTGCATATATTTCAGAATATATAAGAATTAGGAAAGCACATTTTGCAGTGGCAGCTGATAACTTTTAAAGTGGTCGGGTGGAAAGTTGAATACTTACATGCCTATAAACAGAATGTTGCTCTGCAAAATGATTTTTTTCTGCAGCATATTACTAAATGTACTTTAAAGTCCTAAATAACTCTTACCTTGATTGACGTTCAGATGCAATTATGCTCCCGAAGTCAAACCCCCCCGCCTTTCACTGCCTGGATGTTACGATGTGCTTCGTGAACCGGGGAACATAAGGCCCAAACACCACAGCCAATTCATGCACTGTTCTCTTGCGTATTCTAATACTAAAGAGCATAAGAACAGTGCTAGGATTGGCTGGGGCATGCCAACACGATGCTCCACATAACACTGATGGAACCATGCCTCTGCTCATGCAGCCCAATGATAGCCTTCAATGTGGAAGCCAGAACTGCGCATGTCAGGCTGGCCACACAAAAAACACCAGCCAAGCCGACATGCGCAGTTCAGTGAAATATAGCTACAGGTAGACATCCTACCCACCCACTGCATGCCGGGGGACAGGGTACCAAATCTACACCATAACGAAGTAAAGCATGGAGGTAGGAGAAGGTATTTACATTGGCAAAAATAATGAGCCTGGGAGGTAGCGGCTTGCAGTAGGGAGTCAACGCCCCTTTGACTCTATGGATGAGCCACCCCTGACATTTTTTGCAATTCTGAAGTGTGGTGAAAACAAATATTTTAATACGATAAAAACAAATCAATACACTAGGTGATGACGTTCTCACACATTGTTTGTGGGCTGTTTACTTTTATCAGTAAAATTGCATGTCTGTGTAAATGCAATGGTCATTTCAATTGAAAAGGTGTTGCCTGTAACGTAAGTGCGCTACCACACATACTCCTCACTACACCATTCCACTGTACGACATGCCACTTCACTCTACGAAGTGCCAATCCACTCAAAGCCTCTCCAAAGCACACGACTCCCCTATACGCCACAACACACTGCTCCACAACACACTGCTCCACGCAACTCCACAACACACTACTTTATTCTATGCAACTCCACAACACACTACTCTGCTCCACAACACTCTGCTCCGCTCCACAACACTCTGCACTGCCCTACATTGTGCCACAACACTATGCCGCTCCACAACATTCTATAACACTCAATGACACTTTAGTCCATTTAATGCCCCTTCAAAACACTCTTCACCCCCATGCCACTCCAATTTCCAGATACATTTTAGAATTGGAGAGAAGTCTGCAACTTCATAAAATTAGGTTAATCTTTTCATTAAATTACAGTAATTATTTTCAAATATCCATCTTGATAACAAATATACAAGCCAAAGAAGAGCCGAAGGCAACACGCATTTTGTGGAGAACCTACTTTGTTGACACATTTGCCAAAAATGTAAACACTTTTTGAAGGTGCTACAGAGGAAAAGTGCTTTGCCTTATGGAATTTGTGCTTCTGCAGTTCTAATTATAGTCTTAAAATTCAAATCCAAACATGCCTAGTGTGGTTGAAGTATTCAGCAAGTACTGGATGTTTAGTCAAACATAGCAGATAAACATCCTCTCAAGGGCACACAACTGTAAGAGTTTAACCATTGACACTTCATAAAAGCACTGCTGCCATTTGCAGCCGAAGGCTACCATAAAACGGGATGCTCACTAGTAACTGATTTAGTTCACTAGTAACTAATTAAGACCACTAGGAACTAATTTAAAAGGACATAATGCCCAGGTTTGAAACGGTGCATTTTGGGATTTGTAGCTTACACCACTAAAAGGCACGCGAAGAAACCAGAAAGATTCCTCTCATTCAATAAACGGAAACCACTGAGACTACGAACTGAAGCCAATGAAAAACAGAAGACATCAGTTTACAGACACATCTGGAATTTCATACAGTAACGAGAAAGCACGCCTCAGCATTGACAAGAGGCAGCCATTTACAAACAGGCAGAACCACCAAGCGCACTGTGCGGTCTGCAACAACTTTCGCCACTTAGGACTTAAAATTGCATGCTGGATATGCAGTGTTCTATGAGAATTCTTAGACTGAAGAGAGTCATTTCATTAAAACAACTGGACTTGCTAAGAATGTTATATATGAACATTTGCCAGCTAAGAAATATACCAGAATTCAACATAGATGCTGATTCTGAGACTAAACTTCCTTATATGGAACGTATGAGTGACAAGATGCATGTTCTAAAGCGTATTAAGAAACTATCATGAGCTTTGGGATCTCTAGGCTCTCTTGCAGCCCAGACTCAGTCAAGATCCCAACTAGAGGCGCAGCGCGGTGGACTGTAGCGCACGAAACATCTGACCATCGTCTGAGGACGGTGCGTTCTCAGCAGCGATCAGTACTCGCAGACTGAAACGAATACTTGTTGTTAGTAGGACCTAAATCTCATTTCACTAATAGGCACACTCATTAATATCCACCAAGAATATACCTTTAAGACTTTTAGTAAAATGTAAACCCAATTTTAGTGCCTATAGTGTATATATAATTTTAACAATAAAAACAAACAGACTAGTGGCTACAATAGCAGCTAATAAATAGTACAATAGAAGGAAGTGCAACATTATAACAGTATTTTAGAGTTGTCCTGCATTTGTTCTCCGCCCTCTCCCTTCTTGCTCCAACTACACTATTCTAGCACCTAGGGGAGCCTGTACGAGTTTCTTAAACGGCCTTGCCACTCACACGTGCACTTTAATAAAACAGAAGAGTCACTTGTCAGTATGAAGAGTCGGTGTCCCAGAAAGCCGATTCGGCTTGCCTGGCGGCCCAGACATAACCGATCATGGCCTTTGAGAAGGTGTTTATAGCTCCTGTCAGTTCAAGCCCAATATCTAAGCTCTCAGGAGATTGATGGCTCCTCTACCACAATGCTGGTTAGTATATAGGTGCAATACTCATTTCAAAAGAACAGGTCCTTTGTTGAGTGCAATTAAAAGCAACAGTCAACACACTTTCGCCTACTGCTTCCATGAAAAGCATCCGATTGTTTGAAATACAAACATTGAACAATGTGAAACATTGCTGACCGTTTGGATTACATATACAAATAATGGCTGACGTATCCAATCGTACTGAAACAAACAAATATGGTCTAACGAAACTGAAAGGAAGATGCATTTATAATTGAAAACTGTGCACTCAAGCACATAAATGTATGTAATGCACGGGGGGATACACAGGCAGAAAACGAATCAAAGATGATATCGGAACGGCAAGCTTGTTTACTTGCCCCATTAAAAGGGCACCTCACCGGGTGTGAGCCGGGTCCCTGTGGAACGGCCACTCTCTGCAATCTCACTAAAAATGATGTGGCAATCCTGCGTGATATGTGAAAAGCGTACATGATCAAATACCATCACTTGCATATGAGAGTCATTTGGTCATTCCCCTTTGTTACAACACTGAATAGGACATCCAGAATGTCAATGGGATAAAAAAATCTTGGAGGGAAAACAAGTGGTTGGCAACAAATAAGGAGAAGAAAACCAACAAAGGACCTCTATCTAGACCTATATTACTTTCAATCAGACCTTTTCAGGTTATGTCCTGCCAACAACTAATCAATAACATTAAATACATTAGAATAAGCTGGGGGTCGCGTAACTAGTTAGCATGGCCGTTCTTAGTTGGTGGAGTGATCAGTCTGGGTAATTCCGATAACAAACGAGACTCCTCCATGCTAACTAGTTACGCGACCCCCAGCTTATTCTAATGTATTTAATGTTATTGATTAGTTGTTGGCAGGACAGAACCTGAATAGGTCTGATTATAAGTAATATAGGTCTAGATAGAGGTCCTTTGTTGGTTTTCTCTCTTGTTCTTTCCCCCTTCCTCTTAGACCTTAAAGTTTTTTTAGGCGGAGCCTTTTTCTTTATAGTACCAAATAAGGAGGAAACAGACTTTTCTCCGGTCGGTTCAAGACAATTCCCAAATGAAAGCCAGCCTACTAATATGGCAGAAACCAGAACTTTCCAGTTATGTGCACACCACACACGAACGACTAAAGCACAGAGTGCACACAGCTGCAAGACACACACAGTAACTTGCACCCTGAATGTATCACAAGGAGAGCAGAGCAAGCTATCACTTAAAATTTCAAGAGTGCTCTCAAAACATGTCCTCACTACGTAGATTGCCAGGGATACTTAATTTTGGAGTACATGAACTGTGTCGGGCCACTGAGTAGCGCTGGCGCAAAATTTCAATTTTTCATGGTTAGTGGGTAAAAATGGTTTATGCAAAACAGCTCTGTGAGTCTGCAGTCAGATACATGGCCCGTGTCATGTAGGACACTCACGAGTCCTCACTTTATCCAACAGCATGCACCATTCTGGGGCTTGTAGTTTTACGCTTTATCTTGCATGTATGGCTCAAACAAACTAGCATGCAAATAACTATTGATCAAACACCCAGAACTGAGAGGTGGTGTCACACATGGGCCCACCTGGCTGTCAGTGGGGAAACATCAGAGTAAAATTGCATCGATGTGAGATAAATAGCCCATCAATCACTAACGACGATGTCATTGCTAGCCACTGATCACGTATTCATTTGGAAGCATATGTAGCGCTACATAAGAAGAGGGATCTATTCAACTACCTGAGGTTTATAAAAGGGTGAGCAGACTGAATGTATGCCAGTAGAGGTTCCGTCTAAAACAGGAGGGGAGGTCTGAACAACAAAAAGGTCTGTTTAAAAGAAAGAGCTCTCAACAACTTCCCCAGCTCCATGTATGAGTAGTTCATCCCCTCTTTTCATATGGACACTTGACCTCTGATTACGAGTGGGCTGGTAAATTCCGACCCAAAAGTAAACCCGTTTACGTACTAATCGGAATTACAAGTTTGGCTGTATTTAATGCATCCGATAATTATTGGATGTGCTGAACTCCTCAGGCGTCGCTAAATTTCGGCAAGTTAAACCTGTTGAAATGTAACAAGGGAAAGTGCACAATAGTGAAGGTACCATGCAGATTTTGGTATGTTAAACAACAAAGGGGCAGATTATCAAGCACAACGTTAAAATTATCGCCGCTTTAGCGGCAGAAAACTGCCGCCAAGGCGGCGATAATGGGCTTGATAATATGCCGCAGAGAGTTCTAATAGAAGACCATGTTGACACCAGAACATGGGCTTCTATGGGAGTTCTCAAGGGCATGTTATCAAGCCCATTATCGCCGCTTTAGCGGCAGTTTCTTGATAATATGCCCCAAAATCCGCTAGTTATTCCCCACAAACTCGTGATAGGTGTCAGTTCTCGCTCGCGATAAATAACATGCCCTGAGGTATCGTTATTTAAAGTGTGATAAACACCTCTGAACTCGTAATCGGGTCTTTCGAGGTTCTTTCCTCCATTGCACAATCAGGACTGTATGTATCAAAACAAACCCGGTCTGGATGAGATGAATGTTATTATCTACAACCAAGAAGAGAATTTAAAGAGGCCTGGGACAGAGCAGGGATCCCACGATAGGAGTTGGGGATAAGCTGAGCCAATGGCGGTGAACGGGCAGGGAAACGGCAGCCTGCCGCATACACCTGCCTTCAGGGTCAATACATCGCTGCAGTGAAACGAATATTCCGCTCACGGAAGGCTTCTTTCGTCAGGGCCTCCTTCGGACAAGCTTACCTTTGAGAGAGGGAAACCTTTCCGTTTCTATCTCTAAGAGACACAAGGGCCTCCCTCTGTCTGGCTCCTCGGGACGACGGGGACAGAGGCCTTCCTGGGGTCGGGCAGACCGCAGCAGCGGAAGCGTGTTATTGGAGGCCGCGTGTATGCTTTACTTCTGCGTCGCTATGGAAGTAATAAATAAACTGTTCGGATAACGCTACACCACAGAGACAACCTTGACATAGAGTTGTTGTGTTTTTTTTATGTACTCTTAAAACGGTGCCTTCCTCTAACACACAGTACCACAGGTAAAAGCAGGCCTGGAGTGTGACCGGAAGGTTCGGAATGGCCCACAGCTGCCACGCCGCCTCGGGATGTGCCGGACACGGTCGGCCAGTCCTGCATTTAAAGCTACCTCACCTTTGGTCTCTGGGATTTTTACTTTCGTTTTGCTGTTTGCTGATCTGGACCTACAAGCTCCAGAAAGCGTAGGCCCGTGGCAACTAACACGAGTTTGGAGCTTTCACGAATTAGCTGCCCAGAATAATAGTGATTTGAGTGTGAAACGTTAGGAGGATTTAAACATCGGAGAGCTAGCAAGATGTCACATGCCAGATAGGAGTATCATACCCAGTCGCTTTTCATTTCTCTTGAGAGATTCCCAGGCCCCTTGCTAGAATAGCACAACTAGCCCTGTTTTTTCACTTTGCATTCTGGGACTTGTAGTTCTAATGATACCCCTCATTGTAAATCCAATAATACAAAGACAAAATCTGGGCTGAACGACTGGGAAACTGAGCTGTCTGTACTTTCCATTACTTGTCTTTTTGGTCTGCACGGTCAGGGGCATAGTTCGTGCAGCGCGGGTGGGCCACATCCATCAGGCAGTGCTTCATTTCTAAAAATAAAATAAGTGCCCTTGCCAGCACTGCCAATGCCAGTACCAACACAACTATTAACCATCACACTCCTACAAGTGTGACAATTCAGACTATTTCAGGCCCCCAAAGCTGTAAGAATGCCTTGGGCGTCAGGCATTAGTCACTTTTAATCTATATTAAATCAATAAACAACTGTTGTTCTGCTCATCTCTAAATAACAAAAAGCGTGCCACCAGGTGGCAGATTGCCATAAGTGCTGGTGCAGAGCACCAGAAACCACCAGCTTAAATTAAGCATTGCTTTTAAGGCACCCCTATTCCACCTAAAGTCTACAAATACGTGTGAGTTACGTGAGTCTCAGGGGATCCTCACCTAATTCTGTATGTGCCATTATCTCACGTTATACCCACTGTGTATGATATGAATGCAGACACACAGGCAGCTGAATGCACAGGAAGTGAGGTTGAATAAGCTCCTTAAACCAGACATGATGGACTACTGAAAGGTCCGTAGTTATAATGAGAAAACAAACTACAAATCCCCAAATGAAAGTGAAGCAGATGTAAAACCCAGACTGCCTAAAGGTGTCACACATGCCAAGAGGCAACTTGGTCACTATCACTCTGGACCACAACAAAGGACTGTTTACAACATGTTGCACAGAGCTCTCAAGTTTCCTGATTGATGCGTTACTAGCTCAACTAGCCACATTTTTCCTTTGCATTGTGGGACTTGTAGGCCAGATTTTATAATGGTATTAACACAGTACAAAGCTTAGAAGACAAATAAAATACCTGGAATGGATGAGCTTCATACCACTGAGCTCTGGTTACAATAGCGGCAGCTTCTCCGCAATGGCGGAGGAGCGTCACGCCACTCACTGCAGAAGAAAAATAAAACAATAATAAAACATTTTTATTATCGTTTTATTTTTCTCTGACAGCCGATGCTGGCGAGGCAAGGGCGGGGCAGGCCAGACATCCTGAGTGACAGCCAGCAGGGGAGAAGGAGTTGTTGGGCACTGGAGTTAGGCTGGCCAAACCGTCATGTGCACTTTGAGTTCTCTAACCCAGCTGTATTGTACAGCCAGGTGGAGAAACGGCAAAGGATACCAGTCACTTACTGAGCGCCTAACCAGGCCGCTCAGACAAATCCTGGCACTGCTCTCATGCTGAGAGCAGCGTCTGGATTGGGTGAGAGTAGCCCATGGACTTCCTCATACTTTTTCACCAAGGAGGCTGACAGTAGGAGCGGCAGCATGAGGTAAGTGTTTTATTAATTATTATTCCCACACACACCTTGCCCCCACCACTTTGTTTTGGCAGCAGCAGCCCCTGGGTTACAGCCAAGGTTTGTGTGTGTTAAATGGAGATGCCAGCAGAGAACTCCTGTAGTGCTGTAGACTAGCTTTCAAATTGAGCACTCTAGTAGCTACAGCTCATGTTTTCATACCATTCTTTTAGGAAGTACATTAAAATCCAAACCTTAAATGTCACAAAGCTGTATCACATGGCTGTAGTGGCGCATTTAGCACGTGTATGTGTGAATACAATGCATTCAGTTATAAATGGCTGTTGCCCTTCTAAAGGTAAATCTGGCACTGAGCCGAAGTTATCCAGCGTCAGGAGCCGATATTTCTTCCTTTCGTAGGGTTGCCACATAGATCATTGCCATCAGGCAATCATATGTTTCGGGTCTTGGGCTTGTTGTCATTTTAAGTATCTGAACATGACAACAACTTCCACAACACATTACATTGTCAAAAGAAAGCCTCGGAAGGGAAACATGGGATCTTGACTAAATGGAGTAAGGTGGTAGCCCCACTCACGTCATAGTTTTCTTTCTTGCTGCAATCTTATGGTCTTGGATTTAGAATGGAAACCGAGGTCTGCAACATGTTGATGTCTGGGAGAGCCCTGGAAGGTAGTCCATCAGTTGCAGCTTGTGGTAGGGTATTTTCATGCTGATTTTGCAATATAAACTATTAATAAATTATTAACTTTAGTCAAAGATCTTATTCTGTGGCACCCTGATCTGGAATTTGCCTGTTTTTTAAAAGATTTTATCTCAATGGCCCAAAGTGACATTAAGTTCATGGTGAGTAGAGTTCAGTCGAGCTGCCGCTGTGTGGGCCTTTAGCCTATACAGACACATTAGCCATGCATGCATACCCTTCACTCCCGAATTAGAGAGAGGCCGCCATTCTAACCGCTCACTCTGTAACTCTTGCTCCTTCATTACCACCATTTATTTCCACTGGTTCACTGCACATCACAAAGGCAATGAAGCAGGTATCGGGCCCACCTGTCACCCAGTGTTCATGAAAAGTTGTGTTTTCATAAACGTTGTTATATTAAATAATGTGCCTTTTGAATGTTTTATGATGGTGAGCCTTCCACTTTCCATGCCAAGCTCAATATAATCCTAAACTTATAACGGCACCCTAGGTGCATTCTGCCTCTGGCATACTGGATATTATAATAGACATCCACATTCAAGCTGCTTTGTATCACCCGCAAAGCGATACATGGAACAGGACCGCTCTTCATCAGGAAAAAAATCACCAAATGTAATTAACAAAGGAACCTCCACTCTAGATTGGCACCACACTTCAAAACCCCACCATACACGGAAAATTGGCACATCCTTTTTTGTTCAAGCAGCTAAACTATTGAACTCTTTACCGCCAAACATAAGATCCACAGATAACTACCTTATCTTCAGAAGACTACTCAAGAGTTGGCTCTTGCCGACATAACCACCATACTCAAACATAAATATACAACAAATCCCTCTCTATATAAGCACTTATTTGGACTATAGATGTGCAGCTATATATGCATATTGCTTTGTATAAACATGTTTAATAATTATGTTTATAAATATATAGATAATCGTTAGCTCTACTTAACAAATGTACATATTACGTATGGCTATATTATTCAATATTTAAAATGTAAATAAATGCATAAATAAGTAAATCTTTATCATAACTATTTATCTCCAATTGCTTCACTATTGAATTATCAAAAGAAATCTATATATAAAAACAAATAAATTAACTTAAAGTACAGCAACACTTGAAAGTTTGAGTTTATTAAATACAATGTAAATCTACATATATTACCTTCCTTATTCATATAAACCTTCCATGTACTTATGTATCTTTATATTTATTACTTTACTTATGATTAGCATCTCCAATTCACTATGCTATATCTCACCCTATACTCCTGTCAATATATCGATTACCTCCCCTCTCTGACTCATCTCAACCCTCCTTTTACTACTCTCCTCAATGCACTACCCTATTTCTCACCCTGTACCTGGCTCAATATATCCTCTACCTCCATTCTCATCTCATCCCAAACCCCATTCTACTACTATGACCCCCAAAATAAGACTTTCTCTTCTACCCCTCCTTGCATCATCTCATACCTCTTTCACTATTCAGATCAAACAATCCTTTGTAAACCCTTCCCTCTAACTCTTTACCCCTCCACTTCCCTTTCATTCCTCCCAAACCTCCTCCTGCTGCTATCAGCTAAAAAAAATACTTTCTGGACCCTTCTCTCTTCTATCTCCCCACTATCATTTTCAATCCAACTAACAAACTAGCATGTCCACCCCTCAAATTAATTTAATATTTCATATTTCCCTATAATAATTTCCCACTAATCCCGTTTGTGTTCCGGAGTAATGCGCTGAAAAGCACTTTAGCACCTCATCAGGGGTAACACGCGCTATATAATTGCAAACCCTTCTCTCTTCTATCCCTCCACTTTCCTTTTTCAATCCAAATAACAAACTCACATGCCACCCACTCAAATTAATTTCATATCTCCCTATACTAATTCACCACAAATCCTTTTTTGTGTTCCGAAGTAGCATGCTACTCACCTAAAAAGTGCTTTGACGTCTCATCAGGGGTAGTAAGCGCTTTATATTGCAATTACAATTACAATAAGGAAGGGCACCCATGGCTAAATTCAGGCCCTGACATACAAGAAGTAATTAGTGGCGTAGTGGTGCCTGTGGGAAAATGTTGGCACTTGCATACTGGAGAAGATTCTTGGCTTGGGGCATCCATGGTAGAATGCTGGCGTGGAGACATTGCAGGTAATTCTTAGCATAAGGGAGGGCACCCAAGAAAAGATTGCAGATCCTGAAATACTGGAAGTAATATTTGACTTGGCAAAATGCTGGCACTGGCATACTGGAGAGGTCACACATGTCATATTGGGCTGAAGGGGCAGGTTGGGGGGGGGGGAACCATGATAAAATGCTGGATTTGAAATACTGGAGGTAATTTTTGGCATATGGGCCACCCATGTTATGTGGACTGCATCAATGGCGAAAATTTGGTACTGGAATATTGTATACAAGTCTTGTCATAAGGAGCTATATATAAACAAGTGCTGGCATTGGTACAACAAAGGTGATTCTTAACATATGGGGAATTCTCAAGATACATTTTGGAAAAAATGGGATAAACTGATGCCAGGCATTACAACTCACCACTTTCAAAGATCACCAGCCGCCACTGCACCAGCCACAACGTGGCTGCCACATCCACCACAGTGAGCTCCCTCCTTCTTTTCCTGCCCTATGCCCAGGCATTTGCCAGCTGCTGGGTTTCCATGTATCTAAATCCTCACAGACTGAAGGAATTCTGCCTCCAGGGTACAAAGAGGTGCTGAACATGTTAGATCTAGAAGCACACAAAACACAACCCCTGCCAACACGAAATCCGACAGAGGTGATGCCACCTGACAGAGGCTTGTCTTTGTTTCTCAACGCAGTCTGTCTCACATCTTTCAGCTACTCATCGGCTGCTTGGCAGATGGAAATAAGCATGATAATGGAAACATGAAATGGCACAGGCAATAAGTGTGGCCTTGGCAAGCTTGGGCTCAGATTTTTTTTATTATTAATATTTTATTGCAAACATATGCCACAAAAAAAAATGCCAATGTACAAATGTGGTGGCCAAGGTGCTCGCAATAAAAAATGTTTTTATTGTGTGCGAGTTTAATCGGAGAAATACGGATGCTTTCGAGCAGGCAAATTAATTTAGTATGGCCATAGACATTCTATTTAGCATATTGCACATCACAGAAAAATATATTTTTAGGCAAATAATAGGTACTTACGGCCTTGAATTACAGTAACCTGAAGACATCATTAAAACACACAGATAGTTAGAAAATAAAAATAAAGAATCGAAAGAAAAGAAGCATTGCCAAAGGAATGGCCTGCCGGCTCTTTGCAACAAAGTGCACTTTCTTTCAAACAAATAAGCTTACGCAATCAGGAAAAATAGCATCACTCACAGTGAAAGAGAGTCCATGGCTGAAGTAGGCTGGCCCATGTCTGTATGCTGTGGTGGATGGAAGCAAAATGTGAATGACAACAGGAAAGGTTAGTGGCTGAAGAGGGATGGCCCAAAACACCTCTTAGTATTTATGTATCTATTTTTTCATGTATAATTCTTTTATCCTACATGAGGCTGGAAGACAGCTAAAGTTGTCTCTAGGCCAGACCTAAAACAAGTGACCTGCCCACTCAGTAGAAATCAGAGACAGCAGGGACCCAGCAGGAATATGGGTAGAAGAAGAGAATGTGGATTAACTACGCCAATAGGTCTGGTTTATAACTGAAAATACTTTTTTAGGCTTATGAATGAAAGTACTTCTTTAGACAGTTGAGTTAAGACACTCAATAATCCTCGATACATGTACTCCTCTTTTCACGTATGCACCTGTGCATCAATCCATGGACTCATTCTTGCATTGTTTCGCTGACACATTCCAATAAAAAAAAACACACACACACACACGCGCACGCACGCACGCACACACACACACACACACACACACACACACCTATGCCTGACTATTCATAATAACTCAAACGAATAAAAGCAGAAAAAACTATATATGTTGTCGCATAAATGTGGTAAATTTTTGAATGCAGTAAAAAATATAAAACTAGCAGAGGTTGACTTGCTTGCGATGCTTTTCTGCACCGTATATCATTGATTGAAGGGTCCGACATGGCCACCACATTTAGAAGCAACGTGTTGGCGATCATGGAACAATAAATGATGATGTATCATTTCACCATTTGAAGGTGGCAGCCAGGTTTAGAAACAGTGGCCCCTTGGGATGCCTTAAACAGTAGATAAAATAAGCAGCAAGTAAGCAGCCATGACACTCATTTTCAGCCAGGTGTGCATTTGACATCAGACAAAATGCCGTCACTCACAAGGCAATGGAGGCAATGGCTGAAGCGGGCTGGCCCATTGCCCCATCATGCATCCTGTCATGGAGAGATGCGGAATCTAGAACAACACTAGAACAGACTAATGACAAAGGAGGTCTGGCCCAAAGCCTTGCTAAGTATGTATATGTACGTCTTTATATATAGACATGTATGTATTTGTACTGATTTATTTTAATTAAAGAGCCTACCAGACAGCTAAATCTGTCAGAGCTCCTATGAGGTTTTAGCAAGGTTAATTCCACTGCATAACTTCTACCCTCAAGGTTTGTCCAATGCAGTTATCAACACCAAGCCTTTACCTACTAAGGTAATCTGTGAGATTTCATGAAACAAAGGCCTGTCTTCAACAAAGTGTACTAACAAAGCACCCTTAAAGGCCTAATGGCTTTCACATATATGTTTAACATTAACTAATTGTCTTTCACATAACTTGTCATAATTAGCCAATCAGATCAGATCCCACAACTTTTGCCAATGAACCAAAGAGGCCTAAAGCTTTTATCATTGACTTCCTACTATAAGACTCTTAAATAAGTAACCATCTCAGGACCACTGTATCGCGCATAAGCCTTTATCCATTAGGCAAAATGTAAATTATTTACAAAATTGTGATTGCCTGGATTCAATCCCTCCCAAAAGGGCCTAACAAGATTACCACTTTGCAAAACTTTAACTCCAAGGGTCTGTCCAAGGGAGTAACCGACACCAAAACCACTGCCTATTATATTACGGTAATCTTTAGGTTTCCATGCACCATAATACCTCTCTACAGCCTTTAACACAGTGTAATAGCAATTACCTGTAAAACCATATTGATTTTAAAAAAAATGCCTTTATTGTAACCTTTTGTAATAAATAGTTCAGGCCTATGGCATCTGACATAACTTTTCCCACTGAAGCAATCGGGCCTATAGCCTTTATCATAGGTTTGTCATCCTAACCGACTCAGGCCTACCAAATTGAGCATAACCTTAACCACAAGGCAACTGTTAAGTATACCGTCATTAAAATACAATTATATACAAAGTTACAATGGCAAAACAACAAAAAATCTTCCCAAGAGGGCTTACGAAGTTCATCATAGTACAAATATTCCACCCAAGGGTTTGTCAGAGAGAGAGTTACTATTGTAACCTGTGAGATGCATGTAACGAAATACCTCTCTGTAGGCTTGGACACAGTGTAATCACAATCCACCCTCAAATACCTATTGGCTTTAACACATGCTTTTTACAATCAATATGTGAGGCCTGCTGCCCTGGTCATAAATTTTGTTTAATAAACAGGCCAGACTGAAGGCCTCACTGACTTGTCACCATAACCAACTCAGTCTTTCTGAGCATACACTTTCCCACAATGCAAAAACTACAAGATGAGCACTTTTTTTCCCGGTGGAAAAGCTCAATTTCTGAACAATCAAATGCTGTATGAAAAGCATGTGGGTGGAGCTAAGGCCCCACTCAGTAGTGCCTCTTAGAGGTATTTTCCTGTTGATGCAGCGGGGGCCAGCACAGATAAATGTGGTGAGACGGCACGGGGTGGGAAGAGAGGGAGTCGAAAGATGACGTAATAGGTATAAATAAATAAATAAATAATACCTATTCTGTCATCTGTCGGCTTCGCCCCCTGCCGTGCCCTGCCCCGCCTCACCGCGCATATCTGTGCTGCTGAGTTGATGACATAAGTTATGCCCTGTCAAACAAGACCTAAAAAGCAGACTACGCTATCCAGCCAGACCTAAAAAGCACCCATTGCTTTTTCGTTCCCGCTCTGACAGGTGTCCCAGTCTCTCATCATCTTTCATTTAACAATGCTAATGCCTGCTTTATTTTAAAAATGCCCTTTTGGGTGCAGGGTCAAGACTGATTTGCATATGGCTGGGTCCAAACTGGACTGGCATGGTGAGCGAAAAAAAAATGGATTTAGGCCCAGATCTCTGTACTGGGGTGAATGTATGACATTGTTCTGCATTCTGTCCGTCAATTGTTCTTTTTATATATGTCACCCAAAGTGGGACGGGTATGCTCAGACGTGGGTCCCGTGCTCTCCATGCCACTGGAATCAAGGTATCCTGGCTGATGAGGGCTGAAAGCCCGAAACTGGTCCTAGGATGCTTGTCTCCAGTCCAGGGAGGACCTGGCCTAGCAGTTCGGGTTGGACTGTTCCATTGGGTGCAGGGTCAAGACTGATTTGCATATGGCTGGGTCCACACTGGAATGTCATGGTGAGCAAAAAAACGATAGATTTAGGCCCAGATCTCTGTACTGGGGTATGACATTGTTCTGCATTCTGTCCATCAATAGTTATTTTTGCTTTTGAAATCTCAGGCTTCATTTCAAGATGCAATTACAGCATTGGTTGGCAGGATTTCCTCACTGTCCTCATCTTAAGTTGCTGATTGGACGTGAGCTCTGGGAGGTTCCGGTTGTGGCAGCCCTTTGATGACTCACTCTCCCCTGGGGGCGGCCGAACCAGTGCACTATTTTGGTTCTCATTCTGCGGCTCTCGTTCCTGCAAGCCTGGTCCCAGCCTAATTACTGGGAAGATGCAGTTTTAACTCAGCAGGAAATGTAACTGATTTAAACCTTTCATCGTCCGTGCTCGTGAGATAATACAACGTATGCTGTTTACGTTGCAAGCCACAGATGTTGCCTTTTATAGAAATGAAAACACACAGAAAGAAATCCAGGGCTATGAGAAAATCCCGCAGAAATCTTATGAACATTTTAACCAAGAAATACTTCATTCAGCCATCAGAGAAGAGTGTTCTCAGTATAACAGTCTGTCTACTTTTAGTTTTTGTATCAAAATCCTTTCTACTTAGTTCTCAGGCAACAAGAAATGAAAACATTTCAGAAACGTCTCCAGCTACTAAGAAACCATAAATTTTGTTTCCTGCTTTTGAAGTCTATTTTGTTTAGAGCGCCATTTTGTATCAGTCTCTGTGCAGGGAGAGCTTGTGCAGTCTGGCAGTAGACTTGCACAGGCTTCACATTTTACCTGTAACTGTGGATTTATGATTCATAATGTGTATGCAGGCTCCTCCCCCTCAAGACCCTCCAATCTCAATGGGTGGAACTCCCCAGTAGTAGTTGCACAGTTTGGTGAGGATATGTACAGATGCCCATGTGGCAGCCTTGCAGATTTGATTTTATCATTGGAATGTGTCTAAAAAGGAAAGGGCGAGTCCTTTTAGCCCTGCAGAATGTGCCCTGAACCCATCAAACATAGCCATTCCAGCTTTCTCATAACAACACTCAATAAAGCACTACCGCTGCCTACTCCAGGCAATTATTAACTATTGATTGCACAGCCATAAAGTATAACCCTAGGCAGTGCTTAACTTGAAGAAAAAAAAATCAGTACCAGGGCTCTCGTAAGGAGGCCACTGCAGCATGCACCACATATTGTCCCTACTATGTTGCCAATGATAGTAAAAGCACAACTACTAACCATCACACGTCTACAAGTGTGACAATTTGGACTATTTCAGGCCCCCAAAACTTCTTTAATGTATATTGAATTAATAATTGACTGTTGAGCGGTCATCTCTAAATTAGCCAGACAGCGCTACCTTGTGGTAGACTGTCACAAGCGCCGGTGTTGACAGTTAAGTGCCGGTGCCGAGCACCGGAAACCACTAGCTCAAATTAAGCACTGACCCTAGGCTAAAAGCAAGGATACACAACTGATCAAAGGGCATTTTTTAGGATTTATTTCACTGATGCAGTGGCCATCAAAGATATTTTCATTGTCCCCAATACTACCAGTCTCTTGTGCATGCCTGCATTTCCTCACCTCCCCAAAGGGGTAAACAGGATTTAAATAAGAGTTGGATTTTAGTTTCCTTCTAAAGAAGAGATATTTTGTTGTGATTCAGTTGTGCCATGGGAGTAGTAACTGGAGGCCGAGTCTTTGTACTCTGAGGTGGTGGCTTGCTGTTAAGATGCACTGTGTTCCAGGGCTGTTGACTAGGCTTAGACTGGATATGGGAAAGGGGCGTCTGGATGTCTAGATTGATATTCTGTTTCCAGTTTGTTTTTAAAACGTTAAATATCCTTTAGATACCTTTAAGGGGGAGGTGGAGGGCGTTGAGGTCAGCTGAGCACTGGTGAGGAGGCAGCAGACTGTCCTCAGCGTCAGAACGATCACTGGTGACATCATCCTCACTGAATATTTATGTTGAATATTTATACCGGTTAAAGCATTCGAAAAACGTGGATTCGGTTTTTAATGGGATTAACAGGAAATATCAATGCCCCCTCAACTACGTCCTCCTCATTCCAATCCTTAATTGTGAGGTAACTTCTTCTCCAACAGCGATTTTAACCACACTAGGTGTAGGAAGGTGGAATCTGACTGCATGGTTGCCCCCACTTTTCTTTCCTGGTGTTTTGCTGGCTTTTGACTAGTCTGACTGGGATCCTGCTAATCAGGACCCCAGTTTATCTGCTTTCTCCCTAAATTGGTTGTGCATGTACTTTAGGTACACTCAAAATTGGATACTGGGGTACCCTTATCAGTCCCTAGTATATGGTACACCATGTACCCAGGGCATAGGTACCCCAGAGGCCTCCCAGGGGCTGCAGCATGTATTATGCCACCCCTGCGAGATCATTCAAACTGACACCACAGGTCTGCTACTGCAGCCTGTTTAAGGTGGTGCATGCACCCCTTACTTAGATATAGGTTCACTATATCTATTCTAAATCACTGCACATATAAACCTATCAGTCACCCCTATGGCAGGCCTTTTCAATCCTGAAGGCAGGGTGCTGGGTTTTATGTGAGAGGGTGCCCCTGCATGAGCAGAGCCGCTCTGCAGCCTTCGGAACCTATTTTCGGAGTTGTTTGTGATGCAGCCAGCCATATATATTTAAGTGCATTATAACCTCGCGGTAAATGCTAACTTTAAAACAGCTGCTTAGAAACATGTGGTGTTTGGTGTCAGACAACTTGGAATCATACCTTCCCGCCAGTAACTGGCAGGGGAGGTATGATTCCACCCTTCTAGAGGGACTTATGTGAAACACCGGTACACCCATTTCCATCTTTCTCGACCTGGGCATCACAAAATGGATGCTGCCAGCCACAGACACGAGTCTGCCCTCCTGCTGCTGAGCCAAGCTCGAGCAGGGGAAGGCTTGACAATAGGTTTCCTGTCACAGGGAGGTGTGACCACCTCCCAGACAGGATTTAGTGTATTGGGGCTGGGTGGGTGCACTTTGAGAGTGTTTGAAAGTCTGCACTGGGGGCACACTTGGTGTCCCTGTGCATAGTCCAGTTCAAACCGGTTGCAGGAGCCATTTACTCCTGCTCTGGCACGAAACTGGACAAAGGACATGGGTGCAGCCACCTCTCTGTCCTGACCCTCCCATAGGTGGGTCCCCAGAGTTTGTCCCACCCCTTCCTTTGGTATAAAGTAGGAACCCTGACTACAGGACTTTAGATTTTACCTGGACTAAACTCTGCTACAGAAACCAAGTACATCGACGATCTACACTTCGCTGGACGACTGAAGAATCTCCCTTGGAGTAAAGAAGTTACTTCCCTGCAGCAGCAGGCACCTAAACGCATCTGACCAGTTTGCATCTCCTGAGCTCCTGAGGTCTGCAACACAAGAGGTGGGTTTCCGAGCGTCCCTGAGGTTGATCTGACCTCTCTGCAATTCTGAGACCAGTATCCCTCGTGGGGACCGTGCAACCTGAAACCCTGTGCACCGTGTACTTTTGTAGCAGCATATGCTTTTTGGCGACCCCTGAGGCTGCGCTTTGGGCTACGTGTAGTCCTGACCCCAAGCAGTATTTCCACTGAAGATTTCTGACCTACACTCCACGAGTGTTCCGTGGGCTGGTATTTTGTGATTCAGCTCGAGGTCCCTTCGCGATCCCTGGTCCGTTGGCCTGTGGGTCCCTGAAGGTAACTTTGACTTTCCTTGGGCTTTTCTGGTTGCTCCAAATGTGCCCTGACTCTCAATTGCTTGGTGATTCCCCAGGACCTTGCTGGTCCTCACCGTAGCTTGTTTCCTCTGCCCGCATGGGTTGCAGTTGCCAAGGCTTGTTGGTGTTCGATCCGGACACTGACCCCCACAGCACTCGACATCCTTCATAGGAGAGCTCACCTCCAGACTTTTGACAACGTCAACGTCTCCTGGTCCCCCTGTCTGCAGAGTCAAGCATCCTATCTTCTCACCTGAAGCACCCGACAACTGTGGGCATTCGTCTACTGAGCCCCTGGTCACCCTGAAGTGACCCAGACTCTTTCCCCTCTGCTTTCAGGTTCTTCTCACCTCGGATCCAGGCTTGGATTCCACCGGACACTTTTCATCTTCCCGGCAGCAGCACTTCTTCGCATCACGCCACTGAAAACGACGAGGGTTTCCGACGCCACTTGACCCCTATGCACCCGGCTCCTCTGGGATAGGTAACACAGGTACCTCGACACTCACAAGGGTGCTGGCCTTAGAACCTTCTATGTTACAAAGGATTTGCTTGAAGTCCTCTCCAAAGTGTCCTTAAACTGTAATTTTCCAACCGCGACTTTCCCATAGGGTTGTACGGAGCTTGCGCCTGTGTTCTCACACTGCACCCGTCCTCCGTGGGTCCCCTGTGTCACTACTTTGGGTGGTTCCGTGGGGTCCCAGCGATTCTATGTGCTCTAGGCACTGTGTCTAGTTAAGTCGTGGTTGTTATACCACTTTCTTAGTATATGGTTCGGTCTCCCCCTGGAGCCCGCTGTGTATTGTGCTATTTACTGTCATTCTAGTGATTTAATATTGTGTGCTTTGTTCTCTAATCTCATAAAGAGGTTAGTAGAGAGTGTTTAGTAATAAATACATATATTTTATATATCTCTTGTGTGGTTCTCCTTTCATTTGGTCATTCAGGAGGTTCTGTTCTGGTCAAACAAGCTGCTTTACATTCCTTCGAGACTTGGCCTGAAGGTTGCTCTTCACAGCTACCACTAGGATAGCTTTCTATAAAGGTTGTCTTTAACCTAATTATCAATAAGGGTTGTTTGGCCTGGTACAAGGTGCCCACTTTAATTAGTGGTCAGCATACACCAGGCCAACTTCTTACACTAGGGACCCAAGATCCTCACAGTTAGCTGTCTTCTATTTTTACCGTTTAGTATAAATGTACATCCTGCCACCTGTCCTCCAGTATTTTCTCTGCCCTTACGGATGAGAGGTGAGCTACACTACATATTTTATTATTCTCGTTTTTATATATGTATATACTTCTTGCTTGCCGCTCGGTGGAAAGATTACATCCACACTTCGACGTTTACGTTTGAAATGCATCTTGCCTTCAAAATGTGTAATCTCAGTTTTGGTTGGGTTTAGCTGGAACCAGATATCCCTCCTAAATTTCTCAATAAAATCCAAACAACTTGACATAACAAAGATCTACGAGGTACTGCCACACAATGCCAGGTTTCATTCGCATACAAATGACACTGAAGCCCACAATCCCTAATACGTTGAATCAACCAGACCATAATAACAATAACAGGAGCGAAAATATGTAAGTAAAGCCTGTTAGGTAGAAGATCTGGCAAGAAGTATTGACTTCCAGCATTCTGTAGGATCTGGCAAGGACTTCTGAGATTCCATTAACACTCATAAAAACGTATGAAAGGAACCAATGCATCAATTAAAGGATCTTATATCTGCGTCTGGCTTCTGGCAATAGCTTTTTATAACCAGAGCCTCTTCTTCATGACAAGAGCTCTTCACTGCAGCTACTAAACAACCTTATCTGACATCACAGTGCTCTCTCCATCCACACCTGGGACGTAAGTATTTGGATCTGCAACTTCACCATACTAAGCAAGCATTGGCAAAGCCAACAGCTATGGCCTTGGCAAGCTGGAAATGTTTTGTATTGATTTATTTTCTTTGCAAACATATGAAATAGACAGTAAAAGTGTAATAGTAAAAAGATGTCTCAACACCATAGTCAACACTAAGGCGAGGGTGACTGTAGTGTTGGCACTACAGTCAACACCGAGGGGAGCGCAAATTGTGGACTGCATGTACCATGATGCAAAGGAGCAAACCTTTCTGAGATGTGATGTAGTGTCCGGCCACACCCTTTTTCCTGCCAAACTGATTTTCATGACCTCCTCTACCATTTATCACACGTTCCTAATGTTCCTTTTTAAAAATAAATTGCATTCCGGCCCATTGATTACACTTCATCCGGCCCGAACTAGAGAGTGCGGCATAGGGGCGGAGAGTACGGCCGAAGCCTGAGATTCTGGCCCGACTGCAGACGTAAATATACGACTTGTAAATGACCTCTGTGAATACCAAAAGTCGTAAAGTTAGACTTTTGTCTCAGCTTGCCTTTATGAATCGGGTCCACTGTTTTTAGTATGGATAACATGAGCAAATGTACCCATTCCTACATTGTACACTAAATAAATACTACTCAGCACTCTAATTATGTATGGTTAATCTTAGTAGATTGGTGACCATATGATATTGATCAATGTCCACCATTTCTTCTTATTCGAAGAAATTAAACGAGGGATCTGGATTCAGTTTATAATCAGTTTTTCATGGTCTCATTCTTCTTAAATAATCAATTTGATTTTAGTCAGAGAGAATGTCTGTAACAAAATACTGAGTAGTATTTCTTTGGTTTAGTGTCAGAGATTGATTCCTTGACAGAGGGGTTAAAGGTGGCTGGTCTCTTATACTTGTGCACCTGTTTCATTTTCTCTTCTTGACTTATTTTGCTATGATAATACGGGATAGTGGTAGGTGTGGTTGTTCCCTACCTGGACCCAGCCATCAATTGTAAATCATTAGCTACATTGTACACTAAGCTTATTTATTATTGGTGGGTCTTCGGCTGGTTGAAAGCAAATACGTAACCAACAATTCAATATTTTGAACTGCTTCTAGCTAAATAGCTTCAAAGACCGACAAATTATCTTCAAGTTGGAGCTGAAACCCATAGTAAAATGTCGGAGTTCTGCTTTAGAAGAATGCACAGTCAATGGGCGTCACCACTACCTTAAGAGTCCAAAGGTCTCGTTGAGGTGCAGCCTTTGTATTGTATGATTCATCACCCTCATGACAAGTGTGCCCTGTGGGTGGGACACTGCGTGCAATGTTAACGGGCGTGCAGTAAGCTGGTTTGCTGATACCTTTGCAATGACTAACCTCAAAACCAGATTTCACCACTACACTTTCATGGTGAGCAATTTATGCTCCGGGCCTAGGATTTTAAATAAACTAAGCACGACTATAAAAGGGCAGATAGGAATAAATATTAAAGACTTTAAAAATGGAAACGTTTTCAGGTGGTGTGTTTATGGTGTCTCCCGTTCAGGAGGTCAACAAGGGATTAGTTGGTCTGTCACATGACCTCCTTTCAGTAATGTATAAAATAAATAATGTCACTTTCCATATGTTTTTTTTTATCTCAAAAGAAACATCAAAAGTGAGAAGTTACTCACATTGAGTCACACCCGATGTTGAAGCATGCCACTCTGGTGAGTGATGGTCAGTGCATCCTGAAAAGAATATCTTGGGGGCCCTTAGACAACATGATTAACTTTCCATTGTTGAGTTTTCGTTTTATATTAAAAAAAACATATGGAATATCACATTATTTGTTTTAGAGGTTCCATTTCAGACTCATCCCGTGTACGCTTTTGTGTGCAGTTGTGCATGTCTCACAAGCTGTGCAAGTGGACATTAGCAGTCACGAAGCCAGGTTTGTCAGGAGATACTGCGGTGCCTGGGAAGCCCCATCAGGAGAAGGGCCTGCGTCAAAGTTTAAAACAAATTGTTCTGCCAGAAAGAGTAAAACATGGAAGATCCAGCACCTGGCCCCATCTATTGGTACTAGGCATGAGGGCTGCTGTGTCAAATGGCAGGCATCATTTTTAAATCTATAAATAAATGTTGCAACACTAGTGTGGAGCCACCGAAAACCCAGGGGCCTGGAGAATTAGGAGACTGCTGAAACGACTCCCCAACAACCCCTTTCCCGCTAGACAGGCGGGCCTGCGTAAATTGGAGGCAAAGCCAAACTGAAAGGTTTTGCATTTTTGCAGAACAGAAGGTGACTTGTCTGTAACGTAATGCACAAGGTAAGCAAGAAAAGCTTCCAGACTTTAGGGGGGGCCGAGAGGAACTAAAGAGGGGAGTGCACCCTCCCGTGTTTTAACACTGCTTTACCAAAGAGTACTCCCCACTACCGACTCACTAATGAGTGGTTGGATCTATTTGAACAATCCTGGAATTCTGATAGTGTGGAGATCCCTGCGTGAAGCCACTACAGGAACACCACTACTAGGTGGGAAAGGAGGCAAATCCTTTTATTTTATATTCCCTCACACACCCTAGTGGTGTCATGCTTCATCATCGGGACACCCCGACGCCTAAAAGTCAAGGTGGGCTCAACCGCCTTTCATGGAGCTCTTAGAAAGATGTTTTTGGCCAGGGGGATAAAGATTAAAAGCCCACCAACAGATCCCAGTTTCCCTTTATTCTTGGATCTGCCGGGGTTAATGATAAAATATAAAGAAAGGGTCAGTAGGGATATTATGGTCCTAAGACCCTATAGCCAACATGTTTCAGTCCATATAAGACCCATAAAGGGTGCTGGACTTTCTTCAGGGCGAAATTGAATGCCCCTTGGTATGAGTAGTACAGAGAATTTCCCTATTCTACTTGTTATAAGGGCAGATAGCTGCTCCTCATCACTTTTTTAAGACAAATTAGTCTCATGTAATCACTCCATCTAGGAAGAGAAATAGAAAAGAAAAAGATACCACACGTCGTTGTATATAGAGTTCTAGATTGTTCATATCTACATGCGTTCATGTGCATTGACCAGTGGTGAAAGGTTTCCCCACCACGCACGCAGTGGTGGTGAGTGAAAAACATACTTTGTCTATCAAACGCTCGTGTTTGTATTATGCCCATTGTAGTGGCGGCATTGTGCCGCATCCTATCACCTTCCACTCCTAGGTGTGCGTTGTTGATATTGATACAACATCCGTGTCATTCACTCGTGTTCAAACTTGTAACTTTAATAAATGCCATGTCTCTTAGTTTACTTCTAAGAGACATGGCGATTTTTAAAGTACACGAACGCATGTAGATATGAACAATCTAGAACTCTATATACAACGATGTGTGGTATCTTTTTCTTTTCTCTTTCTCTTCCTAGATGGAGTGATTACATGAGACTAATTTGTCTTAGAAAAGTGATAAGGAGCAGCTATCTGCCCTTATAACAAGTAGAATAGGGAAATTCTCTGTACTACTCATACCAGGGGGCATTCAATTTCACCCTGAAGAAAGTCCAGCACCCTTTATGGGGCTTATATGGACATGTTGGCTATAGGGTCTTAGGACCATAATATCCCTACTGACCCTTTCTTTATATTTTATCATTACCCCGGCAGATCCAAGAATAAAGGGAAACTGGGATCTGTTGGTGGGCTTTTAATCTTTATCCCCCTGGCCAAAAACATCTTTCTAAGAGCTCCCTGAAAGACGGTTGAGCCCACCTTGACTTTTAGGCGTCGGGGTGTCCTGATGATGAAGCATGACACCACTAGGGTGTGTGAGGGAATATAAAATAATAGGATTTGCCTCCTTTCCCACCTAGTAGTGGTGTTCCTGTAGTGGCTTCACAAAGGGATCTCCACACTATCAGAATTCCAGGATTGTTCAAATAGATCCAACCACTCATTAGTGAGTCGGTAGTGGGGAGTACTCTTTGGTAAAGCAGTGTTAAAACATGGGAGGCTGCACTTCCCTCTTTAGTTCCTCTCGGCCCCCCCTTAAGTCTGGAAGCTTTTCCAGCTTACATTGTGCATTACGTTATTAGCAGCGCATAGCTGTGGGGCTTTTTCATAGTGTGAATACATACATGTAATACACGAGTAAGGGTAAAGAAAATTTCTCGAACCCCTTTTCCCCCCAAAAAAACCCAGATCCCAATATTGTGATACGTCCGTTGGATGTCCCTCTGCCAAACATTGTGAGCTTGTAATCGCCTATATATTTTACTCTCTATTTTATACTTCTACTCACATCACAGAATGAATTCACTGGGATCACTCACTGCGTGTGAATCCCTAGGGTTAGGATACACGGATGAAATGGCATCAGCTATTCTGGCTAGGCCGTCGCTACTACCAGACACAAACTTAAATCAAAGTCTGAATCAAGCACAGAACTGGGATGAATTGAAGGAACTCAAACGTACCCAGATGAAGATCCTCCTCCACGGAGCTATACTAACAGAATATTTGCGGGGTAATGCTGCACCTAGGGGACTTTTGGTAACCAACGCCCCTAGGATCTTCCTAGATGATCAACAGTTCAAAAAAGAGTGGTCAATTAACGCGTGGCGGTGCACCCACGACTGGTTAATACTAATTATAAATACTGCTAAATGCCTCTCAGAAGCAATCCTAGTCAAAATAAAAACCAGTGAAGATGCACTTATGACGGAAATAAAAATTACTCTATACAGGAAGAAATTAGAAGAAGTGAATAAAGAAATCAGCGAACACAAAGATTTCCTGATGCAAAGTAGGGTGAACAAACTGCAGAAAGATTTTAAAAAGTTCGCTCATGAAAAGGTATATCCGTACATAAAAGAAGATTACAAGGGTCAAGAAAACTCAGAATCTGGATCATCATACCAAGGAGATTCTAACAACTCAGAATCAGACCAAGAGGGCTGGTCAAGTGATGACTCAAACAGGAGCTGGAGAGGTAGACCGAGAAGACCAAGAAGAGGAAATTATAATCAGGGCTTCCAACCCCCACAGATGTACCCATGGCCAGGGGCATTTGGCCCAATACCTTATCACGGACCACCACCGTTTCAGGGACCACAACACTTCCAGACGGGACCCTACTTCCATACGAATTTCAATCAGAACCATTTTTTAGGACAGGGCGGAAGGAGAGGAAAACGCGGCAGGAGGCACAACATGGGAAAACAGGTCCAATGGGAAGACAGCAACACAACAGTGAATACACGGAGACTGATGAAAGGACCAACAGCAGGGACCAGCACATCCCGGAATTAGTGGTGAACCTCACCGACATCACCTTAACAACAGAAGAAGACTTGGATTTGTGCCAACGACTCACCTGGATAGATTCCAGATAAGATGCGAATTGAGCGAATTTTTCCGCAAGATAAGACTAAAAACATTCTTTATGGGAAAAGAGACACCGGTTGATGACCACAATTATACATCCTTACGTGTGAAGTCGAATTTTTTTCCCCCTGCTTCTGTGATGCCCCCAGAAGTAATAGCTTTTGAAGAGGCGGTGTCAAATGAGATTGAGAATTTACCAATCAGAAAGGGTACTTTTGATAACATAAGTAAAAAAGGACGTGAGGCCCTCAAAGAATTAAGCACGAGATCGGATGTTGTTATAAAACCAGCAGACAAAGGTGGTGCTACGGTGATACAGAGCACCACAGCCTACAGAACAGCCTGCATCAACTTACTGTCAGACACCAAATACTACAAACCTATCTCTAGAGATCCTACTTCTCGCCTTAGGAAAACTATAAGCACTTTGACCATAGAAGCACTGGACCAGAGGTGGATAAATAAAAAGGAACATGAATTCTTGAATTGTGAAGACCCGAGAACACCGGTCTTCTACACAATACCTAAAATTCATAAAGGAAAAATTCCACCACCGGTAAGGCCTATTGTATCTGGAATTGGTTCCCTTTTGGAACCTTTATCGAAATACACTGACTGGTTCCTCCGTCCCCTGGTGACTCGCATCATGTCTTACATACAAGACACCAAACATCTATTGAATGTCCTACAAGATGTTTCATACGATCCAAGACATAACGTCTTCGTATGTTTGGATATAGAAGCATTATACACCAGTATTCCGCAGGACGAAAGCATTAGAGTAATTGAAACACCTTTACACCAGGAGGAATGGACCTGGGATGCTCCAGTTAATTGGGTTGTCACACTAATGACCTAGCATTTAAAGAGAACTTCTTCAGGTTCGAGGATCAATTGTACCTACAGGTCCACGGTACATCGATGGGCAGCACATTCGCGCTGAGCATAGCGTGTTTGTATGTGGGGCAACTAGAAGAAGAACATATTTGGACCACGAATCCTTACTCTGACAACATAAAGGTTTGGTGGCGCTACATAGATGACATCCTGGTGATTTGGGAGGGTGACACAGCCACTTTGGCCAACTTTCATACGTGGTTAAACCAACTCAACCCACACCTGAAGTTCACTATGACATTTAACCAGGAACAGGTGTCATTTCTGGATGTTAAACTTAGTGCAAAGAACGGAGGGGTTACCAGTTCCCTTTTTTCTAAACCAACAGACAAAAACAGCCTATTACATTTTAATAGTGCTCACCCCCGTGCTCTAAGGGAGAACCTCCCAGTGGGCCAATTCTTACGGATCCGCAGAAATTGCGCGGACCTAAATGAATACAAAGTGGAAGCAGAAAATCTAGCAAAGAAATTAGAAGGAAGATCTTATCCCAAGAGGATTATTGATAAAGCAAAGAAACGGTCCCGCAATACACCTAGGGAGGCCTTACTAGAAACACATCAGAAAGAGGAACAGGACACACTTATATGTGTGACAACTTTTAATGCATCATCTAATAAAATTAAGAAAATCATCAACAAAAAGTGGACAATCTTGACCTCAAATAAATTGAAATTTGAGAAGCCAATGTTCTCCTTTAAACGAAACCAGAGTCTTAAGGACTCCCTTATACACACTGATTTCAGGAAGACTAAAACAAAAACTACACACCAATTAACACTATGGAACCTACCAGGAGTCATTGGCCACTACCCATGTGGCTCCTGTGTAGTTTGCCCTTTCACTGAACACACAAAAGAAATAGACCTAGGCATGCAGTACGCATGGGAACAATGTTCGCACACAAACTGTATCACCAATAGGGTGATTTACCTCATTAAATGCCCCTGCCAACTCATGTATGTGGGGATGACAGGGAGAAAAGTTAAAGTGCGTATTAGTGAGCATAGAAGTACAATCAGAAGGGCTATTACATCAACTAAACTCACTGCTCACTATATATAGAAAAAACACACGGACACAGACTTGTGGTGGACAATAATCGAGAAGGTGAAGGGTGATGGTGACATGTCCAAAATCCTACTCGAACGTGAACAGCGATGGGTGTATAGACTCAAAACCCACATTGTCGGACTGAATGACGCGATACCGTGGAATCAACTCAATAGGAGGTAATTGATCGTATATCTACACCTCGTGATAGGGAGCTGATGCCAGGAAGTCCCTTTATTAATTTGGGGAATCTCTACCCCACGAGTATCCCCTTTTCCAATAACACATGCATCTTTGGTAAATTAATAATGTAATACCTCCAAAACCACATGATCGAAGTGACCTTTTTCTGTGTCATTACTGTGGTTGTAAATTTTAAACTGATAATTACAAATCTGAAGCACAACGTACTTCATTACAACCCCACCCACAATAAACACCCCATCTTTCGCGTCCCTGACATCTAAGTACGTCTCAGGTACGATTGGATTCATCTGATACAGGGACTGGTATGTAATTATATGCAAGTCAAGTCCCTTCACTATGAATACTAAGGCAAACAATGTAAAACATATAAATGTTCATTATGGCGACAGTATCGACATCAGCATCTTGATAATGCAAATAGAGGTGAGAGAATCTTAAAAATAAGATTATGTGACCCCAGTCCTACAGTCCGAATAATTTGAGGGTTCACTTACCCAATAGAATGATAATATGAAACGATATCTACATCACCCGCTAAACCTATCTGGGTGGCTGAAACTCCAACTCCGCATTATAAACACAACTCTCAGAATTTCCATTGAGTATCCGTAGTAAAAACGGAGCGTTTCTAGTTTATAACGATAATACCCATAATTGTCGCTAGTGTCGCTTTGACATACAATACACGACCTGAAATAGGCAGGACACTTTCAGCATTACTTTGGTGAATCCACAGTGAAAACGGAGCGTTCCTAGGGTAGGACTACAATACCCATAATTCCTACTAGAGTCGCTCTGACGTCCATTACGCAACCCGAAAATGGGCGGGACACCATCCGATAGACAACGATACATTTACAGCGGGAGATCGAGGTAACTCGGAACCCCAAGCAGTGGAACCACCTCCAAGTAGGACGGGACGAGGGGCAGGACCCTTGATGGCGTGAGTAAAACATGAAGCAGAGTCACGAATATAAGGTATGAGAGAGAGCTGGCCCCCTGGGGTCCAGCCTCCAGCACTGTTCTCATGAGTGTTATCTTCTGTTTTGTTTCCCCCATCACAACTGTTGGCCGACGGTTCGGGTGACTCGAAAATTCACCAATCTCTAAATTTTGTCGATTGTGCTCCTGTAAAAGTACAGTGTTTGACTACGGGGCTACCCCGCAGAGCGTTGGTTTTCCACTAGGAGTTGAAACCCCTCCCAAAACGGGGTAAGGATGAATGTGAGAAAGAGTGAGAGAGAGATATATATACACACGAATGAGCATGGAGTGAGAGCATGCAATTACGTTTTTATACTTCTAAGAGACATGGTGATTTTTACAGATACAAGTTTGAACACGAGTGAATGACACGGATGTTGTATCAATATCAACAACGCACACCTAGGAGTGGAATGTGATAGGATGCGGCACAATGCCGCCACTACAATGGGCATAATACAAACACGAGCGTTTGATAGACAAAGTATGTTTTTCACTCGCCACCTCTGCGTGCATGGTGGGGAAACCTTTCACCACTGGTCAATGCACACGAACGCATGTAGATATGAGCAATCTAGAACTCTATAAACAACGATTTGTGGTATCTTTTTTTTTCTTTTTCTCTTTTTAAAGGTAGTGATTACATGAGACTAATTTGTCTTAGAAAAGTGATAACGAGCAGCTATCTGCCCTTATAACAAGTAGAATAGGGAAATTATCTGTACTACTCATACCAGGGGGCATTCAATTTCGCCCTGAAGAAAGTCCAGCACCCTTTATGGGGCTTATATGGACTGAAACATGTTGGCTATAGGGTCTTAGGGCCATAATATCCCTACTGACCCTTTCTTTACATTTTATCATTACCCCCGGCAGATCCAAGAATAAAGGAAAACTGGGATCTGTTGGTGGGCTTTTAATCTTTAGCCCCCTGGCCAAAAACATCTTTCTAAGAGCTCTCTGAAAGACGGTTGAGCCCACCTTGACTTTTAGGCGTCGGGGTGTCCTGATGATGAAGCATTACACCACTAGGGTGTGTGAGGGAATATAAAATAAAAGGATTTGCCTCCTTTCCCACCTAGTAGTGGTGTTCCTGTAGTGGCTTCCCGTAGGGATCTCCACACTGTCAGAATTCCAGGATTGTTCAAATAGATCCAACCACTCATTAGTGAGTCGGTAGTGGGGAGTACTCTTTGGTAAAGAAGACTTGTCTGTAACCCCAGTGCAAGTTGATCCTGAGTTGCGTGTAATTATGGGGTACATGTTGCAGATATATTGGGCTCATCAGGTGTTTGTTAGGTGCGACTACTCACCCGTAAGGGTCTCAAGGTGCTGAGGGGTGGTGGTGGGGGGGGTTTGCAGGTTCAAGTCCATCAAGGAGGGGGTCTGTCGAAGAGCCAGGTTTTGAGGTTCCTTGCGAAGATGGGTAGCGGTGTTATCTGTCTGAGGTGGAGGGGAAGGTCGTTCCCGGCTCTGGCCGCGTGGAAGGAGAAGGAGCTGCCTCCTGATCTGGTCTTTCTGGTGCGGGGGACCACAGCATAGGAGAGCTGGGCTGATCGTAAGGTCCTTTGGGGTGCTTGGAGTTTGAGTCGGCTATTCAGGTATGCTGGTCTGGTGTCGTGGAGGGCATTGTGAGCGTAGGTTAGCATCTTGAAGGTGACTCTAGCTTCGATGGGGAGCCAGTGGAGTGTGCGCAGGTGCTGGGAGATGTGGAAGTGTCTTCGCAGGTTGAGGACCAGTCTTGCGGCGGCGTTTTGGATGTTCTGTAGTTTGCGGGTGAGGTTTTTGTTTATTCCGGCATATAGTCGAGCCTGCTGGTGACCAGGGCGTGAGTGACGGTCTTTCTGTGCTCGAGAGGAATCCATTTGAAGGTGTTACGTTAAGGAGGCGGAGGGTGTGGAAGCAGGAGGACGAGACGGAGTTGATCTGGCGGTCCATTTTGAGCTCTGAGTCCAGGATGATTCCCAGGTTGCGTGTGTGGTCCGTGGGGGTGGGCGGGCTTCTGAGGGTGGGGGGCCACCAGGTGTCATTCCAGGTGTCTGGGTTTGGGCCCATGATGAGTACTAGCCCCACGCTTCTTGTTTCAGGTGCATTTTATTCTCTGTTAAACAGTGATTTCTAGGCTGGAGATGTACGGTTGCGTTTCTCAGCTCCAGAGACATGCTTGATGCCTTGCCAGTTGTGATACCCTATCCCATGTTCGTCATGTGCAAACTATGGTTTTTGCACTGGTTGGAGATGTTTAGTTAGTGTCTCTCTGTCACTTATTTCACACTCTTGTACACAATGTTTTTATCTAGTTGTACAATCTAAGTCTGGCTAGTGACTGCGTTGGAAGTCTCGAGTGATTCTGCCCAACCAGCACCATCATCAACATAAATAGAAGCTTTAGTTCCAAAGTCCAACGAAAATAGTGCTTCGCGAGTTTTAGTTTTAAGTTTTTGCCTTTTGAGTAGCTACCACTGCTGGCTGCAGTGAGTGAGCGTTTCCTGCAACAGCTGGAGAAACCAACATGGGAATGTGTGACTAACCCCAGGCTGATGATATCAGCGCTCTGGCGGGGGAGGGGGGTGGGGGTTGAGCGACTAATGCATTGTATGTTCATTAGGATCGGATCCCCCTGTCTGGGCAAGTTTGATGGTCTGTCTGGTCACTCACATCGCAGAATGTGGCTGCTGGAACCATTTCAGTTTCCACGCAGATGGTCCCTGAAGTTTATATGTCTTATTATTTCACAGAGATTCGTCTGCCCCAATTGAAAGTTCAGTAAAATACTACATTCACCGCTATTTCTTCCATTTTGATGATGATACAGTGTTGGCTGCTACTTTTTGTGTTCTGATGAGAAGAGTAGTCGCGTGGGTACCCGTAGGTCAGTGTGGAGTTTTGCACCAACTTTGGTGGGCAGTACTGGGTGTAGGTGTGTTTGGGCGATAGTGAGTGGCTGACTGTTGTGTGCATAGTTGTTACAGCTACTCATGTGTCTCACTCGCATTGTGGGATACATTCCTACAGTGGGTTAGGGGGTGATTAGTGGTGGCTGAATTATGGTGTGGGTGACTTTTTGTGAATGGGAATATGTATGGTAGTGTGAGTGACTGTAGGCTGTGAGCTGAAAGGTTCCAGTGAGTGATTTGAGAGACAGCAGTGCATGGTTGTGTGAAAAAGGAATGGATCGATGCAGAATGGTGTCATTGGCAGGTGTGACTTGTTAGGAAGGACTCATACAATGTTGACTAGTTCAAAGGGACTTTTCAGTGTGGTGGTTGATGATGAATGTCCAATGCTAGTGGTGAGTAGGGTTTCTTTTTGTCCACTGTTTAGGTTTGTGACAGTAGTGGCACCTGGTAATGTCTCAAGTTGAAAATGGTGGCAGAAAAATATTGGTGAGCTGTAAATAGGTGTTTGGATGTTCATGATATGTCAAAAGTAAGATTGGTAAGTTATGTGGATAGCAGTACTCAGATGGTAGTGAGCAGCTGGCTGGTTTTGTGTGTAACTGCCATGGATTCTTGAGTGTGTCACTGCTAATTGTAGGATAAATGGCTTGGATGACGTATGAGATGATCAGTGGTGGCTGAATCGTGGCGTGGGTGATAACAGCTGAATCATCATATTGATGGCAGTGTGACTGACTGGAGGCCATGTGGTGACTGCCTATTGTTAATGCTAAAATACAATTCAAGATGGAGGCTGTGGTGGCCATCTTGAAATGATATTGACAAAGTCAATAGGTTTCATGGGTGAGACCTACAGGCTTTGCCAAAGCGTATATGTCTACTGGGCAGCTATGGAGAATATTCAGTTGATTCCATTTACACCCTAGAACTCATTATTAGTATCATATTGTCTCTTTTTTTTTGCAGTTGATATTTTTATTTACCCAGGAAAAATGTCCTCGATTTTCTAGCTGGACACTTCTAGTCAAATGTCCAAAACCCCAAATGCTGGAATTGGATTCCTTTGCTAACTCCCAGAGAACATTATTTTGTCAGCTGGAAGCACATGGCTGCAGACACAGCAGGGGGGGGACATGCAGATGTGCTCATCCGTCCAAGACATCCGCCTTGCTGCTCATTGCAGTGTAATGGCTTCCCAGGAAGGTGCGGCCGAAGTGTTTGGAGGGCCGGTTTCGGCCCGAGTTTGTTACAGGAGGCCGATATTGCCGATCCCATGTAACAACAAGCATTTGCAATGCAATAGGTATCGCATTATAAAAGTTTGAGCTATTGGCATTGCTAATAATAATGCAACACCAGTAGCTCAAACATTCAGTAATGCGAGACCTATTGCATTGCAAACGTTTTTTGTTTGTTGCTTTTTTTATATAGCGCGACTTGACCCAAAGGCGTGCATTTATGTTGTATTGAGTTCAGTGCAATTATGTAGTATGTTATTATGTGGCACAGAGTGGTATTATGCGGAGTGTATTTATGTTGCATTAAGTAGAGAGTAATTATGTGACGTTGAATTATGTAGTATTGAGTGGTATGTGGAGTGCATGTATGTTGCATTGAATACAGTAATTATGTGACATGTAATTATGTGGTACTGAGTGGTATTATGTTGAGTGCAGTTATGTTACATTGAGTAGAGTGTAAATATATGGTATGTAATTCTGTGTTACTGAGTGGTATTTTGTGGAGTGTATTTATGTTGCATTAAGTAGAGTGTAATTATGTGGCTTGCAATTGTGTGGCACTGAGTGGTATCAGGCGTATTTATGTTGCATTGAGTAGAGTGTAAATATGTGGTATGTAATGATGTGGCACTGGGTGGTATTATGTGGAGTGTATGTTGCATTTAGTAGAGTGTAATTATGTGGCGTGTTATTACGTGCCACAGAGTGGAGTGCGAGAGTGAGAGGGAAGAGGGATAAAGAGAGAGAGGGAGGGAGAGAAAGAGAGCTAGAGAGAGAAAGGGGGAGAGAGAAAGGGTTAGAAAGAGTGAAAAGAGAGAGAAAGAGAGAGAGAGAGAGAGAGAGAGAGAGAGAGAGAGAGAGAGAGAAAGAGAGAGGGAGAGAGATAGAAACAGGGGGAGAGAGGGAGGAGAGATAAAGAGAGAGCGGGAGGGAAAGAGAGAAAGAGGGAGGGAGAGAGAGACAGAGAAAGAGAAATAGAGAGGAGAGAGTGAAAGAGTGAGAGAGAGAGAGCAAGAGAGGGTGGGAGAGACTGAGACAGAGAGAGAGAGGAAGAGGAGAGAGATAGAGAGGGGAGGAGAGAAAGAGATAGAGGGAGAGAGAGAAAGAAAGAGGGAGGGAGAGAGAGAGAAAGAGAGAGGAGAGGAGAGGAGAGAGAGAGATAGAGAGAGCGGGAGGGATATCGGGGTGATTCCCACTTCCGAAATGAATAAAGTAAGGCCATGATAAATGTGGGGCAGAGGGGTCATTATGTCACAATCCTCACACTGTGTTTCAGGTCTCTTGTGCTGTGATATTTAGTCAGAGCTGCAGTTAAAAATGTTATGCTACAACTCCTGCTTTGTAAAATTAGGATAAGAGCAAACTTGGGACCTCGTTGCTGTCCGAAGTATCATCGTTTTGAGTTTAACAAGGGTCAGAAAGTACTTGAGACAAGAGAAGCTGTTTAAATGCAGACAAACATAGATGAGCCACAGCTCCTAACAACCTTCCAGCAGCCTTTGAGTGCTATGTACCTGGGATCAGACTGGTCGCTCTCGTCTGGCCGAACGTAACCGACTGCAAATTGAGTGAAATGTTGACATTAATATGGATACACTAACAGACATGTTCCAGTCAGGAAGGCTTTAGAGACGTGTACCTCATTTAAATAAACATGTTTTAGAGAAGAGTGCGGTTCTTTGTAAATATTACTGGGAACAATTAAACTGCATTTCCTGGGATGTTAACGCTACCTTCAGCAAGGCAAAAAGAGCCTTTCAAACATGCAAGCATGAAAGGGAAGGATATGCAGAGTGCCGGGCAGTTTGTTACAGTAAGGGGTCACATTGGGGGAAAGACTGTAACTACTGTGATAATACCAAGCCACCCGTGACGCTGGGCCATGAAGAGCCGAAAAACCCCACCGCTTGATTACAAGCGTGCTGAGCTACAAATCCGAGCCGCCAAGGGAGGGGGTGGCAATGGTGAGCATGTTCGCGGCCGCTTTGATGCTCTCAGTGGCCGCACGGCTCACTGAGAACATCAACCCGGCCGCGAAAGTGATCAGGCAGGCAGACAAATGGTGCACGCGCCCGGCGCACATGCACTGTATTTGGAGGCCTGAAAAGCACTAGTCTACACTTCCAAATTCCCCGTTTACTAAAGCTCTCGCCAGAGCAGCGCTAAAGCGCTGGCTCAGGTGAGACCTAAAAACACCCCCGCGGGGGCCTAAAACCGGCCCCCAACCAGGTGGCCCACCAGGGAAACGCCCGGTGCCCACTACGGCCAGACCGGCCCTGCTTCCTTCCCACCTACACAAGTAGTACAGCTACACACTTATTTGAAATTATCGCAGACACGGAGCTCATCAATGTGATTGGCCAGTGGTTAGTATTTCAGCCTATTGTAGTAGTATCTACATCAAAATGCTTCATGCTTTTTTGAAGGGCACATTGAATCCAGAGAGCTAGCAGTTTCACAATGGCTTCCCAGGTCATTCTGCAGGAGACCTGTGTACCTGTGGCTCTCTTCACTCCTTGCGCACTTCGAAATGCATTGCCCTCCCATAGTGTGGCGACTGAAGTCCTGATGGTCATAGGTCACTACTGGTGTATGGCTGGTGTTTGAACAAAATACTGTGTCAAGAATATCTAGGACAAAAATATAGTGAAGGTAAGTTTCTATAGGTAAGCAAAGTTTTACTATAAATAACTACACATATATGCACCTTGCCACCAGTGGCGTAACAAAGGCCCCCGCAGCCTCTGCAGTGCGGGGGGGGTCCAATGGGCACCAGGGGGCCCCCTCAGCACAGTGCCCTGGCCCGGGAGCTCATGAGTGAGTCCAGGGGGAGACTCCCTTCACGTACTTTGCAGGGGACCCCCTCACGTTTCGCTATGCCCCTGCTTGACAATATATATATTCAAGGTACATAGATGTGGATTTAAGAATAATGAATCTAAACTTACCTGTTTGAACTTACCTTCTCGATATTTTGGCCCTTGAAAGTTTTGACCCGATATTCTGTCCAACTACATTTTTGGTTTTGATATTCCTTTAGTGATCCCTACGGCTAGACTATATTAGAACAGATAGAGAAAGCTACCAAAGCTTTGATATAACTGAACTCATCAATTTATGAGTATTTAAACTTCAAATTATATAGTCAACGTTTCACTAGTAATATAATTCCCTGTGATATTTTAGTTTTAC
Source organism: Triturus cristatus (assembly GCF_964204655.1). Taxonomy (NCBI): domain Eukaryota; kingdom Metazoa; phylum Chordata; class Amphibia; order Caudata; family Salamandridae; genus Triturus; species Triturus cristatus. The sequence goes on along the minus strand of NC_140591.1, from coordinate 1,421,823,915 downwards.
ATTAGCAGCCTAAATTCTGATTGGTTTAATCCCTTATGGGATAAGCAACACCCATTCCCCATTCCTCCCCTAGGTGGTATGCTGTGACACATGTGATCTGGTCTCCTTTGTTTGAGTTGCCATGCTGGAGGACTGAATTTGCCCTTTATTCAGTGCTTTAAATAGAAATACAGAAGTGCAGGTACATTTTCTTTTTTTTTTTAACAGATTTTGATTGGTTTTTCAAGGTGACATCATAGGAAAAACAGCCCAGAGGGCACAACAGATGATCAAGCGAGGCAATTAAAGTCCAGTGCAGGTATCCCCCCCCCCCCCTCCCCCCGCTCATTGTCATAAGGTCCTTCTTCCCCTCTCAGTATCGAGCCTCCCATCGGGTAGGCAACAGGTACGTCCTAAGTGCAGGTGCATTTCTTGCCTAATTCAAAAAGTATTTCCTCGTTTCTCTGAGTATTGCACAACTTTATTTTTGTTGAACATTCCATCATTTTACTGGGCCTTTTCCTGCCCTGAAACCCAAACACATTTATAGTGTACAAACATTTTCCCTGGCTGGCCTGATACCTCCGCCGCTATTGTCTGTCTACAGGTTACCTCTGTTACTCACTGTAAACGTGTCTCACGCGGTTCACAGCTGTTTCCTTCTCTGCATTTCCTTTATTGCTCCCACCGTCCCCATAGATACCGCTGGCAGCAGCACGTCAAGTGACAGTTTCTTCCGGTGCGCACGGCCATTGTCCGGGATTGAAGCCTGATTGGTTGTGAAGAAAGTAAACAAACCGTATCACCAATCAGATTCTGAAGAACCCAAAGACGAGGGAACATTCTGTGCTGCCAGTTACTGAGGCCCCTACTAGCTATTGCTTCTTGTGTTATTGTAGGTTGCACATTCCATCCACTACAAATGTTGGGCCTCCTGCGATTTGATAATTACGTCTAAATGTTTATTTTTGTACCACTAGAAATATCTTTAAACTCAATGCTTTTCCAAATGAGGTATATATAACATCCCAATCTTCCTAACATAAAATGCCCCTCCTTTCAACTGCCTGAAGTCGGGAGTAGGTGTCGCTGGGTCTCCGCATTGCAGTGAAGAAGAAATATTCCAGCACCTTCTCACCCAAAACTTTCTCAGCGTGCAGGAGGAGGGCGTTTTCACACTAGGTCGCTATAAGAACCCGGGGTCCCTACACTCTGACCCTGATTAGTGACGTGCTCGCAGAGGGGAACGTGGCAGAATACTACATGGCTGTCTGACCCATCGCCTGTGGCTGTGCCAAGATGGCGTGTCTGTCAGGGGTCTGACGCTGCCATTCAGGCTAGTCCTTCAGGCATGAACTGAATAGCAGGGCGAAAGGAAACAGCCATGGAGCCTGGAAGACCTGTGGGACGAGCCTCGTGGCCATAGACCTGTGATGCTGCCATCACCCGGAAGTTCATCACAAACCCCTCCCAAACACCAATAATATTTTGTAGACAAGTGTTGTTGGCAAGAGGAAACAGTCTCTCAGCAGGGTTTATTTATAGACACTTGCAGTGGGGTGCAGCACTGCACTGTGTGGCTTTGCCAAGCACTGTTTGCCCACTGCTGGATCTATGAAAACATTTCTTCTTTACGCGTCTGTTACTAATCAGCAGGCAGGTATCCCGAAGTCCATGACCTGGCTCTTGTCCCCATAAGCAAGTGTGGGCTTCAAGATAACCCATGAACAAGGAGTCCTCCGCTCTAATCACTCCCGGGACTTGTGTGTAAATTGTGTGATTCTAGGCACATCACTTTATCAACGTCTTTCAAAAAATGTAAGAAATGGAATGCAGTTGTGAAGCCATAACTTGTCGTTGAGAAATGTGCATGTATAAATCTCATACCAACATGATGGGGGACTTTTATTCAGTGATAGGTAGAGTTGTAGGATGGCAGTCGGACATTGTGTATCTTCTCCTGGGCATTCCTCTTACAAACTTTTGTTTTCAGGTGCATTAGTCAATTATAGACTACAATCCCCACAATCCTCTGACTTATGAAATGAAAGCCTAGGACTGTGCCTTGGTATCTTACTTACATGGAGAGCCCTATCAATCCTAGGGGAAGCGGTCTGCAAGTGACTGCTCTACTCTGCCATGGACACGTGCTTGAAAAGCTGCTGAGGTTGCAGCCCAAAAGTTTTGCAAGGTTCTGGGATCAGATTAGCTGGCCCTCTGAGACCAACGAGAGTTACCCATGGTCCAACATAAACCCGATCAGTGCCACATTTTACAACCTCTGTTGCAAATAGATAGCCTCTGTTCTGAGAAGTTGCCTACAAGCATCTGCAGTGCCCTGAGTACTGGTGATCTTCAATGCTCTTCGGCCTACTCGTACTTACAGTCCCAGTCATTACTAATGAATTGAGTCCCACCTCTAGAGGCAGGAAACCTCAAGGAAATGCTATAAACGCAAACCCCGTCCACCTCCAACCTGGTACCATACGAAGACTGGTATTCTCGGCATCCGCCTGTCACTGCTAAGCACTGTTGGAGACATGGATAGTGTGGGAGGGTGGGGAGTAGTGACTGGGGCAAGGACGAGTAGGACTAAGAGTAATGAGGTTTACCTGTAAGTAGTGGCTGGCTACATTACCTCTATATACCGCGCACTCGTGCCAGTCCTTACTAGTGAGGTATACCCAGACCTAGAGGCCTTCGACAAACACACAAACAGAAGCAACCAATGCAGACACCTACTCTAATGCACACATTGGTGATCAGTACCAAACAGAGCCATAAACATCGTATTCATAGATGTGAAAAATAAATATTATAACGGGACGGAACAGAGAAGTCCTGAGCCAAAATTCTCTCTATCGTTCAGCAACCCCTGTCAATGGCAATGGTTAATAAATGTATGAGAGATCCAGGCCCCAGCTCTCCGTATTTCCCTAAGAGAAACCTACCGACCCTTTGTCGAGGAGGCAGCCATACGTCTCGTAGAACAACCTTATATTAATTCAGTAAGAGAACCATCTTGCAATGAATAAGCCAAGGGTATTGTGAATTTGATCCATTTGTTAGTGGTCATAGATTACACTGTCTGGCCTCAACTAGCCAAACAAAAGGTAATGAAAACATGATCTGGCTTCCTAAAAGAACAGGACCTTAGGTTTCAGTATGACTCTTTCATCACGAAATCCCCCAAAAGGTGGGAGGCTTAATAAAGCAATCAAGTCCCCAAATGTGCATACTGAGGTAATGAGTACATTAAGGGTCAAAAAAATTAAATCAACAGAAGATAAGGTTTCACAAGGATGAGCTTGAAGAGCTCTCAACACTAAAGGTAAAACACAAGGGGGAGACCTGGAACACGTTACAGGCCTGAATAAAGAAAAATGTGTCAAAAGTCTATCAACCAACAATTCTCCTTCCTCCGAACCATTCCAATGGCACAAAAGGGGCTGATATAAGTCCATTGCGTCTTTAGGGGTTGAAATACAAAACTTACGATGAAACTCATCCTAAATGAATAGAAGGATAGAAGAAAGAGGAAAATTCACAGAAGTGAAAGACTGATCTCTATACCATTTCTAAAAAGAAGTCTTGTGTCTGGGATATGATCTAAAGGCCTGGCTCCTTACATTTAGACAGTGACAAATATCAGCAGGTCCATGAACATTTTGTTCAAAACCCCTATCATGGAGAACCTCGAACTAAAGGTACTGTGAGAATATGCGGATTTTTCTGTGATTTCTGTGATTGCTAACTACCTGCACGTCACTAGGAGCTGCTATATGAATCAACAACTACCTTCATGCTTGGTTTTGCAGGTGTGTTGGTTTCCAATACAAGTAGAAGCTAACGTACGCAGCTTGTAGCGACAATTTGGGCAAAAAGCCTGGAATGGCCAAAGTTGCTCTGGTTAGCACAACTCTCTGTAGTTATACATTTTGTGACACTTCAAAACAATGTCCCCATCTACACAAGCATTGCTTTTCTTAACCTTAAGTTGTCATCAATAAATTGCCTTATAATTTACTCAGAGACTGTCTGGCATGCTGCCACATTCTTTCTTTCTGACACTCCAAGGCGTGACAACAATAAAAGATTCGCAAGTACAATGAAACAAGCATTGGAAAAGCCAATTCGTCCCTGCAGTGAAACCTACTGACTTTCCGAATGCTTTCTTTTAGGTGGCTTGCTGCCAAAAATTGGAGCACAACCAAGGTGGCCATCTTTGAATACATTTGTAATGTTTTAACAAATGCCGATCAAAAATAGCCTCAAGGAGTGAGGCCACACCCTTAATGGCCATATTTGAATGTATTTTGATTCTTTTAATACATTTAATTGAAAAATAGTCACTGTGGATTCGCATGCATCCGCGGCTGCCATTTCTGAGTGAGATGTGTTGAAATAAAAGGGAATCATTTGTAGGTGCTCTGTGTGCATGTGTGCCCATGAGCATACACAGGCAGCCATCTTGACATTTTCAGTAAACCATCTTATGATGGCCGCCCGCTGCTATCATGGCTAGTGGCAAAAGGTGAAAAAAGAGAGGGAAAGTGGGCTGGGGGACAAGAGGAATCTGCATAGGGATAAACACAAGAATATGGAGGGAATTATTCAAATCAGGAGCACGGAAGTGAGGCAGACAGCAAAGCCATCCAGTCATGAGAAAGGCACTTCATGAATGCCCACCTCAGTAAGTGTAATGTATTTGAAATAATAGGCTTGCAAGAAAGAGCTGTACCTGTCTGTAGCCGAGGCGGTAAAAAAAGAAGAAAAAAAGTTATTAGTCAGAATGCGGAAGCTGAAATGAACAGAGTAAACATACTGTGATTTGTAGTTTCACTGTGCTCATAGTAGGGTAGACCTACAAATCCCATTATTCTGATCACAATTGTCAGGAGAAAGTGCACTGGTTAAACAATCACCCCCATGACCCGTGGCCTTTTGACCCCGATGCAGCTGGAATGCTGTACCTAAAACAGGTAGGTCGTGAACAGCCTCTGTCCAGAGGCTTTTCACCTGTGAAAGCCCCGGATGAGTGCAGCCTGTCCCCACTAAACCTATGCCCCTGCAGAGCCCAGGCAAGTGCCGCAGCGTAATAACAGAACTGACATGAGTCACGTGACGGCGCCCCACGGCATTCCGGCTGCACCCTTGAGCAGAATCCCGGCGCCTAGAGCCACGATCAGCGAAGCTTGTAATCCTGTACATTTCAAGTTTAATCAGCAATTGCGAAACTCTTCATCGGGACTTGCCAGAACAGGGGATGAACATGGCCCACACACCGTGACCTCATCAGGTTGGAGCTTGAAGGTTGTGCCCATCCCTGCAGACGGGCAACACCTTGCATACGCAGTGAACATTGCTTTCTCTCGATGGACATCCGCAAACATCCGTCTGATAAGAATGCGGGCATTAGATGCTGGCACAATTAAACTAAACAGGCTGGGTTTAAGCCAGAAGAGGTTGGAAGCCTATATCCTTGGCCGTGTAGCATGCCGCTGTCATCACAAATGCCACCTAACCCCTGTCACAAACTCTTGCTTCAAGCCTTCTTCACAGGGAAGAGAAGAGGAAGGAGGAAAGATCACAGAAGAAGGTGTAGTCTATCGACTAAGGTTCTGGGATATATGCCCGCATTGTGTGATCTTGAACAAGCAAGTTTTATCACCTTGTGTTTTTCTGTACTGTTCAGCCAGTTGTATGTAGGCAAAACATCAATCTAAGGGGTGAGGATGTGGCCTAAAGGACAAAGCGGTTGATCTCAAATATGGGGAACCGGGTTCGAGTCTCAGCAATGGCGCTCAACATCCTGTGATTCTGGGCAAATCACTTAATCTCTCCGTGCCTAACAAAAACAAGCATTTGAAATGCAATAGGTCGTGTATTTACGAGAGTTTGAGCTATTGACATTGTAAATGGCAATGCCTTTTATTTATTTTATTTATGTGTTTTAAAAAAACATAAATAGAGTGCATTGTCATTTACAATGCCAGTAGCTTGAACTCTCGCAAATGAGAGACTTATTGCATTGTAAATGTGTTAGGAGAGAGCGTGTCCTGCCTTTTCCTGCCAGCAAGAGTAGCAGGACAAAGCTCTTTGAGAAAATAGTTCTCGGAGGCTGTAATTAAAGTCTACCGAGCAACAGCACACATAATGGGATGTCCTCATGGGAGGTTACAAAATGGGAAAAGTGATACTAAGGAGGGACTACTAAGCCTATTGACTAATGAAAAGCCACAGTTTACAATGGACAATGGCACAAGCCAATGAAAAAACTGGGCTGAGAGTGGGTGGAGCTTCACGTCCATACCTTAATACAGCATGCTTTGCAGAGCAACACATGCGCTGCCCAGGCTCGACCTAATGCATGTGTCCTTGTATAATGCAACTGGTGCAAATCCTACAACTAATCTTTGTAGCATTCCACCAAACATATTTGATTTAATCGCTCATCTAAGTGTTTTTTTCCTTAGAATTTTTGTGGTAGAGACCTCTTATTTAATAGAGAAAAAAAAAGCAGAAACACAAAGTCTGCATTTCATGTCTAAAGGTATGAGCATCGATTTACCCCCTGGATTAGTCACAAAGACCCATGAATATCACACAGCCCCATGAATGTCCCAATGATAGTAATACCCCACAACCACTGAAATCTCTCAAAGCTCTACCAGAATGTCTCTAAATCCCAGAAATGTCCAGCAACCACCGGGATGTCGAAAAGGCCAACCAATGCCCTACTAGTACTGGAATATCTTGAAGCCCCAAGCAATGTCCCCTGACCACCATGTTGTCTCAAAGCCCCAAGCAATGTCCTATGCTCATGGATGTCTTGAAGCCCCAAACAATATCCGATGACCACTGGAATACCTCCAAGTCCCAGAAAGGACCCACAACCACAGAAATGTTGCAAAGCCTCAAGCAATTACCCATAAGAAGTGGAATGTCTCAAAGTCCCAAGCAATGTTCCATGACCACTGGAATGTCTTGAAACCCAAGCACTGTCCCACAACCGCTAGAATGCTATGTTGACCCTAGCAATATCCTTCGACCACCGGAATGTCTCAAAGCCCCAAGCTAAGTGCCATGACTATCAGAATACCTCAATGATCTAAGCAATGTCCCATAAACCATGTCCCATCACCACCAGAATGTCTCGAAGCCCCAATCAATGCCCAACGACCACTGGAAAGTCTTGAAACTCCAAGCAATGTCCTGTGACACGTGAATGTCTCTAAGCCCCAAGCGATGTCGCAAAACCACTGGAATGTTCTGAAGCCCCACTCTCCGGTGCAGGCATTCACAGAAGCCTCTGCTGCCGGCATACATCAACAACAGCACAACCGAGAGATGGCTGTCAAAGGTTTGGCCATTTGTCCACCCACCATATTTAGAGTGGGTGGACAAATGGCCAGTTTTCTCTGTTTGTCACCCCAGGTAAAACCTGACGATAAGGGACTGTAAAACTGTAAAATGACCCCCACACCATGGTAGAAAATCCAATGTTAAGGGGGTCATTGTTTTTTTTTTTTTTTTCAAAAACAAAATAAAGAAAAGCTTGCTTTGGGATTTCTTTTGTGAAAAACATTGAAAGTTCGCTGCAAGACGCCAACATTTTGGCGGAGCTGTCCGTCAAACTTTCTGTGCATTTACAGGAATCGCAGTGATGACGGTTCCTGTAAATGCAAGAGATGTCTGCTGGGCCAGCGGATATCTCAATGTTTGGTTGCCGGGTACTCACTCAGGGTGACAGAGTACTTTACTCCGTTGCCCTGATAGCGTAAATACCCATACGCCAAACTCTAAATCAGGCCCTACGCCTGCCTACCGCAGTACTCACATTTCACCACACTTCACTCTGCAGCCCTCACACTTTACCTCAAAGATTTAGAATGCAAAAAAATGAGATAAAACAACAGTTGAACACTAAGGGGTCTAAAAATTACAAGCAATGGTGAAGGGCAGATACATAAAAACGTCTTGCAATCACACTTCTTCCAGACAATAAAAACATACTGTTACATCTCATCAAACATATCACACAGACGAAGGATACATTTGCACCACATTTACATATGCTGATGTCAATAGTTTCCTTCTTTGTGGATGAATTCCTTTTTCCAACACACATAAACGTGTTTTTTAATCATTTAGTCTTTGTCGTAACTTGTTTTTCCAAAACCTCATTATTTTAGACACATGATGGAACTGATAAACAAAGATTTTGTTTTGACTCATTCTTACTGTAATCCTGATTTAGGGCCTGAGTTAGATTTTGGCAGATGGGATACTCTCTCACAGATATGCCGTCCGCCATTTTAAAAGTACATTATGACCTATGCCACTTGTAATACGGTAACAGGATATCTGTTACGTTTGTGATGGAGTATTTCACACTCGAAAGTCAGTGGCGTAACAATAGCCCCCGCAGCCCGAGCTCCAGGGGACCTCCTCTGACACTGTGGACGAGTGGGGGCCGCTGGCCTGAGAGCTCCTGACTGGGTCTAGAGCGTGGGGTGGGGGAGGGGGGGCGCTCCATGTACTTTTCAGGGAAACCAATCAAGTTTTGTTACGCCACTGTGTTGTGTTTCTTTAATTGATTATGTATAATCCTGTATCTCGCGCATAGCACGAGAAATGTTTACTTTGTTTACCTTTGGAAAACTACATTCCATCAACACACTGTTTAAAGTAGGCCCTAAATTTTGAATTCCAGGAGAAAGCAAGAAGTAAGGTAAGTGTTCTCCTGCCCTATTCCTGGAATTCTTGAGTGCTACAAATTACACAAAACCATTTAAAAATCGATGTGAATCGGGCCCAGTGTGCTTTAGCAACACATCTGAAAAGGAGTAAGACCTCAATGGTATTTGACTTAGCGGATTAATTACAAAATCTGCCAGCGAGCGGGGGATTGTTCTTCCATCAATTAGCTAGCCTGGGATATTCTGAGGAACAAAACCCGACCCCTGCCTGTCGTGTACTTGAAATGTCTGCTGGAAAGAAGCAAACAAAGAAGTCCTTTCTCTTTTCCCCAGCAGTTATTCTTCAGTGGGATCAAGATAGTATTAGAGTTTCACATTCACCACTAGCTTCTAGTTGCACAGTAACAAACATGCTGAACAGATCTACTTAAGTCCATTCACCATTTCACTCTCTTCCACAAATGTACCAGATATGATAGATGTATGGTATGACAACCGATGCACAGAAAGTGGTGCAGAAGTGGGGACTAACTATGTGGCTGACCTTGTTTTAATATATGGGCATGGAGGAATTTTATGCGCTACGTAAGTCACTATAGTATAAGACGTTTATTCTAAGTGAGGAGAAAGCCAATGTATGATTTTAAAGGCTCTAAATCACAAGATATGAATATCACAAAATGTATTCCTATAATATTTTAATGTGTTCTCTACATGCACAATATATATGATGTGCTTTTATGTGAACTGAATTTTCTATATTGTTAATAGTCTTAATGCAGGTAAGGTTTTATGGGTTTTGTATCACAAAAAGAAACAATTTTGGGCACTGAACTGATAAGCATGTATAGTTGAGAACAATTTCTTTACAATTCAGCATCATTTAATTTTTCCCTAGTTTAAAGCAATGGGTCCTGTGCTCACGATGCAACAGGACTCAAGCCATCCCTCACTGACAAGGTCTACTTCCTCAGTGGGACACCCTAAGTGTGACGAGATGCGGTCCTATGCTCCTTGCGCCACAGGACTCGAGCTGTACCTCATTCATTGGGCCTAATTAGGCCAAAACCTGTATGGAGTTGCTACTGTTTCTGGTTGGAAAGGACCCGGCCTGATAGCTCAGGCGTGACTGTTCCCATCGGAGCAGGGCCAAGGCTGATTCTCACATAGCGTTCTTGTCCGAGGTGGCATGGTGGGCAAACAAATGATGGAGTGGGATGCAGCCTTAAGTAATTGCCAGTGGCTGAGATGAAATCAAGCATTACAATCACTGCTTTTTTGTTTTCCTCGCAAGGAAGGAGCAGATATAAAAAAAATTATAGAATTAATTCAAATTAATGTAATTTAAAAATAAAATAAAGGTACAATATTGTTTACATTAAAAAGGTTATTAAAATAGTTTATAATAACATTTATGTTTTATTTATATATAATTTGTTAACATTAAATTAAACATATATATTTTTTAAAAAGTCCACATAATGTAACTAATTTTAATATAATTTCATATGGGGTTCTATTTTAAGTTGCTGCCTCTATTATTTTCTGACGGAGGGTGTTGCAGTACCAGTGACTGACCATGTGTGGTGCTGGACTGACCCTAGGTTTGATCTGGAAGACATTCTCTACTGTCTGGGGTATGTTTTGCTGGTAGTAACTTTAGAAGTGCAGTTTGTGAATAGGAACTGGCTTACTCTTTTGTGGGTGGATGTAAAGCCCTCCCTAAACCACTCCTTATTTTTCCTTACCCCCTCCTTACTCTTCACAAACCCCCCTCCTATTATGTAGTAAGTAGTCCCCATTTTCCAGCCACTCCCAAGTAACTTCCACACTCACTACTAAAGTAAAACGTATACGTATACGTATGCCTGCAGAGATCTCCACATTCGAGTCAGAGATTCTGAATATAAAAGACCGGAAAGGCGGAGACAGAGACCTTCACGTAGTTTAGTGAACAGCATGTTGTAGTAAGTGAGCAGTACTATTGTAGTTCTACTAAATGCAGTTTGTGAATAGGCCTCAGAATATTTTGGTGCAGTAGCTGAAAGACATGTACAGGTGTACTGTGACATGCACTAACGAGGCACAGGACATTGCGCAATATGACGGTAATCATTTCCTCCAAAGGCAATTAACCTAAACAAACAGTTACAGTTGGCAGAGATTTTTTTTTATTTCTACTTGCAAGACAAGTGGTTTCAGATGGCTGAACTAATATGCATTTTGCAACTTACGTATGAGTTTTCTGAAAACAAGGCATGTCAAATTAAGTGGATGGTTTATTTCTTAATTCAGAATGAAAATGCACAGTAAGGGCATGATGAAGGGCGTTAGAGCACTTTAATGTGTAAATAAAAATAGGAAAAGAGCACCTCTGTGCGAGTACAAAAATGATCTTCTTCCAGTAACATTTGCTTTTACTATTTATTCTTTGGAATTTAATACACAATGAGGATTTATTCCTATTACTGTGCCTCAAAAACTATGCAAACCGATGTGCACGCCCAAAAAAGGCTTAACATAGTTGCAAAGTGGAATTAAATCACAGGCCATTTAGATGTCAAAGCCACATGGCTGCAGTAACATAATGGTTGGGGGAAGACTAGTCAAAAGCCATAGCAAACCCTATTATTAGAATAAAACGAAGGTAGAGAAATCATGTTCGGAGATGGATTTTAGGGCAAAGTAGAATTACAAAATTACTAATATCAAACAAAGTTGCGGCTTGTTTAGATGCACTAGAAGTGACAAAAATAATAAGGTGACAAAGTGCACATATACAAAATGCAATGGTTACAAAGGGAATTTTAATTTCCAATATATCCACTGCTGTACAGGGGTATTTTGTGTTTGCCCAAACAAGATAATCGTCAATGTTTCGACCCTAAAATGATTAATCTGGGATCATCATCAGGACAAACTAACAGGTAGCAACCTCACTCCAGCAGGTGTCAAATAAACTGAATAATTAATCAATAAATGGCCCAAAACTGTTTGAAACTCCACATAGGTCCAGTAAGGCCTGGCAGTTAAGACTGGACTGTTTCCACTGGAGGAGGGCCATGGCTGATTTACACAGGGCTAGTTTCTACTTGGAATGGCACAGTGGGGAAAAAGCAAAAGACTGGATTGTAGCCCAATTAATTACTAGTGAATTCGTTTTTATCATGCCAGGGTCATAGTGGAGGCTGAAAAGTAGATTTTACTTTAAAGTGTAATTATTAAACTATAACTCTTATGTAAACGTATTTGGGATATTAGTCCCAAAAAACATGTTTTGATGTTGTCCCTTTTGCTCAGACATATAGTGTTGATTGTGCATTGTGCTGTAGGAATGAAAAAGGGGTTTTCAGGCTGTTCATAGGACTCAGCTAAACTAAACTGCAGAGCCACATTTGTATTGCAGACCACTGTTTATAAGATTATTCCAGGGACAACATTTTGAATAAAGTTTCTATTTAGTTCTGAAGTCCAACCAGTTACTTATGTGTCTGTAAGATACGCAATTACCAACAAATGTAAAGCCGTCCTTAATACTTCAAACAGAACACTATGTGCATTTGATCCACACTGGGAGCAGTTTATTTCTGATAACCTACATTACCCACACACATTTCATCAGGACCCAAGAGCAGATGTGGGGTAGAAGGCTTCTGCACAGGGCGCCTCAGAGGAAATTGAATCTGTATCCAGTGTACTAAGCAACATCACACTTTGGAAGGAAATACAACGCTCACACAAAGTGCTTAGGAGCAGCCACACAGCCAATCCTAGGCTACCCATAAAAAGCCAGAACCTAATTACAAACATATCGTATGAATGCAAATTCCCACCCCTTCTTTTACCACTGGTTCTTTCCTCAGATGCAGGTGTACGTTATGTTTTTAAAAAAACATAGTTTATTGGTTTTCTGGATATTACAGCTTCCTCCGTCATTACTATACATCATAACATTTCAATACCGACAGATTCAGAAAAGTACCACAAAAAAAGAGAAAAATATAATAAACATTGAGACAGTCGCTGAAAGTTATCAGTGGCCTAATCCAGAACAACAATGTCCGAGTTCACCACCGTGGAAAGCCCAGTATCCTCAACAGTACCTTCCGGTGTCTCGTTTAAGTTGTACGTTATGTTATGTGTATTTGTTAAGAACAATATCACTCACAAGGGTATCTTGGCAATAAGTAGGTGTTTGTGCCTAGTCCTGCCTAGTGTAGGTTGGTTAATTAAAAAGCCAGGTCTCCTGCTTCATTCAGCTTTCAAGAAGTGAGGAGGAGGCTTTGATATGGAGTGGAAGGTCATTCTAAACTTTAGGAGTAATGTAAGAGAACGCCCATCTTCCTGATATGGTTCTTTGTATGTATGTGGTCTGTGTGAGTAGAAGTCTTGTGGAGGGGTGGTGGTTGGTGGAAGGAGATGCGACTGTTCAGATAGGCTGGGCCTAAGTTGTGTAGTGTCGTGAATGTGTGTGTCAGAAGTTTCAAATTAGCACGTTTGTGTATCACGATCCAGTGGAGATTCCTGCAGTGTGGTGTGACATGAGTTTAGTGTGGGAGGTTGAGGGGGAGCCTGGCTGTTGAGTTTTGGATGGCTTGTAGTATTCTGGTGAGTTGCTTAGAGATCCTGGCGTAGAGGATGTTCCTTTAGTCTAACTTGCTTGTGACTAGAGTGTGAGTGACGGTTTATCTGGTTTTAACTGTGCGCCATTTGAAGATCTTCCTCTGCATCTTCAGAGTGTGGAAGCAGGATGCAGTGACGGCGTAGACTTGAGCGGACATGTCCAGTTTGCTGTTGACGATGATTGTGTGGGTGCTCAGTCCGAGTTCCACCGAACACGCATCCCATCAAAAATTCCATGGTGATTGCTTTATTAAATTTGCTAAAACCAGCTTAATTCCTGTCTGGTTTGTTTCCCTTAATTTAGATTGTACAGTTATTGTGGACCTTAATATGCCACCTTGATAACACAAGTCTCTTTAAAACGATATAGAATATTTTAGGGGACGCTTGGATTTAATTCTATCATGATAAAACCTGTCGCCATTTTGATTGTACACTATTGAATTACTTTGCATCACTATATAATGGAACATCACAAACAGAAAACAGAAAATAAACTCCAAAGAATACCAAAATGACATACAGCAAACTATTAACATTGAGACTAGTCAACATTAGCCATATGTCTACACTACCTTATAAAATATACCAAATTGAGTGAAAATTATTGACACCCTGTGTAGTGTTTCACAAGCCAAATATTACTGATCACCTTAACATGCATCATGTTTAGTCTTACCACCAATTAGCTAGCATTAAAAGCTGGTTGTGAATGTGGGCACAAGAAAAATTGTACAATGGGCTTGAGTGTTTATTGATACCTTTTGATTTTACAAAATATATATATATATAATATGCTTACTTATAGAGGCTTTCAGCCAGCCCTCACAATCCATTGGTCTGTTGTTATATCAATCACATTTTTCACCTGCCCACTACAACATACAGCACGGAGCAATGGGTCAGCCCCTGGCATAGTGCTGATTCAGAAAGTCCACATCCACACACAAAGTAGTTCCCTTCAGTGCCAGGGACTACTATGACAATGCATGGTTTTTGAGACCAAAGAATTGTTCTTCTTTCAGCCAATTTGTTTTATATCGGCGAGGGCCAGCAGGTCCCTCAACAATCAAGTTTTAGAAAAAATGGGGCAAAACCAAACAAGCTTTGGCAAAGCCAAAATGCTGGAAGCCACAGCCAGACCAAATAGCTTTGCCAATGCTTGTTCTCCCCAAACCCCCCAAGAGAACGCTTATTTAGATCAAGTTTTTCGGGCCAATATTCTTTCAAAGTTGGATTTCCTTCAAAGGACTGACCACCCTGTCTCCAGACGCCTGTGAATGTTCAGTTTTTCACATAGCGCTTATTGCTAGATCACCCTTATGCTTCTAGTTTGTAAAACTGGGCAAATGAAACACAGGAAGACAAAGCGGTTTGTTCCGGGAGCCCACAATTTGATCAAATGGGGAAGGAAATGCTAGAACTCAATTCTCTTGCTTCCAAAGCCAACAACCAGACACGCCAAGAATAATTTGCATTGATGAATAGGTGCAACAAACGTCTTGTGGCTGGGACCTACAGTGTTAAGCAGTAGCGGAGCAGAACGTTGATGTGGCCTCTGAACATCCATTTAAAAGTCCTTTGCAGCCAAAGAATGTATGAGAAGAAATCCTGTCCAACCAGCTTTTCAACTTGACTAAGTCAATCACTCTATTGTCTGTCGCGAGTTACTCATAACCCATGGTGAGTCCTGTCGTTGGTATGTTGGTGTGCTCTTAAACGCAGTTTCTCTGTCCATCACTTTTGAGATGCCAAGCTGGTCTACTGATACACCTGTGTCGGCCGCTTTGGTAGTGATGGGCAAATGACCAACTCAAGTGCAACCCAAAAGTAACATAGCATTTCACTCTTGCCCAGTTTCCTGCTGTTTGCTCCAGTCGCATGACAAAAGTGTCTTAAGAGCATACCTCCGCCCCTCTCTGCTGTTTTTGGGGATCGTGTGCTGTTTCTATGTCCCCGGGGGCCATGGATCCAGCCAAAAGCCACGGAAGGCAGATCCAGAAAATTGCTGGACTAACAGTCACGTGCAGTCAGAGGCAAGGAAATGCCCTGGCATCAAACAAGAGTGGCTCGGTGGGAAAGAGAAGGTGAGATGGGGTATCTATCCAGTGGCGGCTCCTCCGTAAAGGTGAAGGAGCGTCGCCCCAGTGGTCAGAGCCAGCATATGAAAAATAAAATAATAAAACAATGTTATTATCATTTTATTTTTTACTGTGAGCTGAGTCTGCCAAGTCTGCTGAGGTTAGGGCGGGGCCATCCTCAACGGAGATCTGAAGGGAAGAGTAGTAGTGGGCACTGTTGGTTTGGCCGGCCGTCTTAGAACAACCAAACCAACATGCGTACTTAGATTTGTCCAACCTAGCTGTGTTACACAACCGGGTGGACAAAAGGCACAGGCTCCCAGTGCCTGAGCAAGCACCAGACTAGCCTGCTCAGGCCAATCCTGGCGCTTCTCTCATGCATGGTGTAGCAATAGTCTAGCATCTGGATTGGGTGGGGAATCTGTGTAGAAACAAAGAAGTTGTGAAGCAGCACAGATGCAGCAGCAGTGAGAGCAGAAATGGCAGGTAAATGCCTTTTTAAAATTATTCTTTCCCTCTCACGCTGCCCCACACTCTTTATTGGCAGCAGCCGCCACTGTGTCTATCTGCATCGCATTCTGCGTGTAGGTATTATGGGCTATGCTCCTCACTGTTGCTCAACAGCTGTTAGAAAAAGGTAGCATAATATGTTACTAGCCCTTTACTATATTAATAATAGGGTTCCCTATACACTGCTTATTGAAGAGAAGTTCAATTCAGGAAAATTATGAATTAAAAGAATCAGACGTATAAAAAGTACAGACCATTAACAGATTGTGATTTTAGATCAAACTGACAGGAATGCTATTCGGACATTGAACACATTTCGGACACCCTAATTGTAAAAAGAATGCACGGACTGTGCAGTATTATGAATGTAATGTGATTTTATACACAATGTGGTGGAGCCTTATGAAAAAATAGATTTAATGAGCACATTTGGTTATTCCTCATGGTACGTCTTTGCAGTGGCGTAGTTAGACCATTGTCTGCCCGTGGCGGTCCCTCCATTTGCCGCCCCGCGACCGCATTGAAGAGCGGGGGGGAGGAGGTGCTGGTGATCCCTCTGAATGCCATTGCCACCCCGCGTCGACTTCATTGAAGGAGGGGGGGCTGGCCATTGCTGCCCTGAGATGGCAGGTAAGATCGGGGTGAGGCCGCCACCCTCAAAACTCGTGCCACCTGGGTCAGACCTCCCCCCCTTGCTACGCCACTGCATTTTTGTTACAATATTCTATAGGCAATAAATAAGACTATACGTTAGGAATGTGTTGACCGTGAAATGATCTGTGATAGTGACTAATTTCACTATTGCTCGAATTGACATATAGAATTGATCTATACCTATAGGAAACCAAATTCACAATAAACTTCATACATCCAAGGTCTCATTGGCTTATTCAGTTGCCTCCACTTAACCTTCACAACACTTGAGAAGGCAGCATTGGCCAGGTAACACCCTGCTAACATACAAGATATGGGAAACAACTTTTACAACGCAGTCATTACATCGCACTACCTTTACATAGGAGTCATTACATCGCAACATCCTTTATATTGCATGTCATTACAACGCAGCCATTACATTGCTTGCCACTACAACGCATGTCATTACAACGCATGTCACTACAACGCAGGCATTACATCGCAAGTCATTACAATGCATACCATTACAACGCATAGTACCCTTACACTATCCAACACTTACCCTACTGTTGCCTCACTGGAGTTAGAATAGTAATTTTTACCCTTACACTATCCAACACTTACCCTACTGTTGCACTCACTGGAGTTAGAATAGTAATTTTTACCCCTACACTATCCAACACTTACCCTACTGTTGCACTCACTGGAGTTAGAATAGTAATTATTACCAACACTTACCTTAAATGCGATGTTATGTTAAATGCATTTTATATAGCGCAAAATCACCTTCAGGTCTCTAAGCGCTTGTAATGGTATGCATTGTAATGGTATGCGTTGTAAAGTTATAATGCGATGTAATGGAATGCGTTGTAAAGGTAGTTTCTTAAAATGCGATGTAATGGCATGCGATGGAAAAGAATGCGTTGTAAAGGATGTTGCCATGTAAAAACTGCATTGTAAAGGCATAAGTTGTAAATATATGCGTTGTAACGTCAAACATTCACAAGATCTGCATGAATATTCTTTTTATATACCTCATGACCACAGTTTGCTGAGACTTGTCCAAATTGTGATGCCAGTTGCATTTTGTAGCCTAGGCTCTTTCACTTTTGTCTCAGCAGCCCGCTAGCTATAAGGCATAAGCCCTTCAAATATATCTTTTTACCGTTGACGCAGAGTCTTGGATCAAAATGGGCAGAGTTATGTACCCCAGATACTCCACAAGTCCTGAATACGAGTTCCTGACCTCCTTGGGCAAAGAGAACATGGGTAGGTCTGAAGGAGCCATCCAGGCCGCACAACACTAGGTTAGTTCTAAGGCCGAGCCTTCAGCAAAGTCTGAATAGCCCCAAGCTTCTGCCTCTCCAAAACCATCTTTCCAGTCTTCGGCCTAAACGTAAATGTATCTTTATGGAGTGGTCATCGGAATGATTTTACTGTAGATACAGAGGGAGAAGAGGCCTTCTCCTGACGCCACATGGTCTTAGTATCATTTGAACAGCATAATATGATACTAACTCATGGTTAAGCCCTGACCCCTCCCACCTTTGCCAGTACCTCCTATCTAATACCTTTCTTTTCTTGTTCCCTTGCCATCTCCTGCCCACCTCCCCCGCTCCCCACCACCATGCCCAGCTACAGGTGATTCCATATGTTCAGATACCAGTCTTTTTAGGGAGCACCATCCCATCAACAAGGCCTCTTCCCCATTTCCCTTGTCTCACCCCTGCTTCCTTCACTCCTGGTTTTACCTTGCAGTACTTGCTAACCCTCCTCAGAGTTTTGATTCCACAACATAATGATGTGATCTGAGACTGGTGGTGAGAGAGGGTTAGAAATAAGAGGTTACAATATGAGACTGAAGTGTTTGGGCCCAGGAGTAAGACACCGTCTGAGGCTGGATGAGAAGGGCTAATGAGAAGAGACTGGAGCAAAAGATCATGGAAAGAGACTGGTGAGCTAAGAGGCTCAGAAGGAAGTTCTCACAATAAAAGACATGGCATGGATTCAGTAGTGAGTGCATGATGTCAGTCTAAGAACAGTGGGATCAGGCAACTTAGCTTAAGATAGGTGGCTGGTGGTAAAAGAGAATCACAAGCAAAAGATCATAAGTGAGCTTGAGGGCTTGGGAGTAAGATAGCACAATATGAGACTATGAGTGTGGGATCAGGAGTGGGAGGGCACAATATGAAACTATGGGTGTGGGATCAGGTGTAAGAGGGCACAATATGGGACAACGGGTGTGGGATCAGGAGTAAGAGGGCACAATATGAGACTATGAGTGTGGGATCAGGAGTAAGAGGGCACAATATGAGACTATGGGTGTGGGATCAGGTGTAAGAGGGTACAATATGAAACTACGGGTGTGGGATCAGGTGTAAGAGGGCACAATATGAAACTATGGGTGTGGGATCAGGTGTAAGAGGGCACAATATGGGACTATGGGTGTGGGATCAGGAGTAAGAGGGCACAATATGAGACAACGGGGTGGGATCAGGAGTAAGAGGGCACAATATGACACTACGGGGGTGGGACCAGGAGTAAGAGGGCACAATATGAAACTATGGTTGTGGGATCAGGAGTAAGAGGGCACAATATGAAACTATGGTTGAGGTTTCAGGTGTAAGAGCACACATTATGAAACTGGGTGTGGGATCAGGCATAAGAGGGCACAATATGAGACTATGAGTGTGGGATCAGGAGTGAGAGGGCACAATGTGGGACTATGAGTGTGGGATCAGGAGTAAGAGGGCACAATATGAGACCATGGGTGTGGGATCAGGAGTAAAAGGGCATAATATGAGACAATGAGTGTGAGATCAGGATTAAGAGGGCACAATAAGAGACTATGGGTGTGGGATCAGTAGTAAGAGGGCACAATATGAAACTATGAGTGTGGGATCAGGAGTAAGGGGGCACAATATGAGACTGGGTGTGGGATCAGGAGTAAGAGGGCACAATATGAGACTATGGGTGTGGGATCAGGAGTAAGAGGGCATGATCAGGAGTAAGGGGGCACAATATGAGACTATGGGTGTGGGATCAGGAGTAAGAGGGCACAATATAAGAGTATGGGTGTGGGATCAGGAGTAAGAGGGCACAATATGAGACTGGGTGTGGGATCAGGAGTAAGAGGGCACAATATGAAACTATGGGTTTGGGATCAGGTGTAAGAGGGCACAATATGAAACTGTGGGTGTGGGATCAGGTGTTAGAGGGCACAATATGAAACTATGGGTGTGGGATCCGGAGTAAGAGGGCACAATATGAGACTATGGGTGTGGGACCAGGAGTAAGAGGGCACAATATGAGACTATGAGTGTGGGATCAGGAGTAAGAGGGCACAATATGAGACTATGGGTGTGGGATCAGGTGTAAGAGGGCACAATATGAAACTACGGGTGTGGGATCAGGAGTAAGAGGGCACAATATGAAACTATGGGTGTGGGATCAGGAGTAAGAGGGCACAATATGAAACTATGGGTGTGGGACCAGGAGTAAGAGGGCACAATATGAAACTATGGGTGTGGGATCAGGAGTAAGAGGGCACAATATGAAACTATGGGTGTGGGATCAGGAGTAAGAGGTTGCAATGAGACCAGAGTGAGAGGTTCAAGAGTAAGACATTGTGTTATGAGATTGAAGAGGAGTAGGATCAGGGCATTTTATCCCACAAAAACAGAGCCTTGTGATATTCCACAGAACCAGAACTCTTAAAACTATACCACATTTCCACTCACCCACCTATCCTCAGCCAATTCCCCTTCTGATGTTTGCAGCAGGGGTGTAAATGTTTGCCCATTATATGTGAAATCTTCTCACACCAGTGCTTCATTCTAAGCTCTAAGCAACCTCTCCCATCACATCATGTACTGTTAGGGTCCATACATAACAGTATAGTGTAAATTTCTCTAAAAAGCCCACAGGAAAAACTGTAAAACACCTTCATAGGTATCAAAGGGTGAAGGGTTGAATAGCTTTAGGGACTCCGGCTCTTTCGGATGGCATGTAGACGTAGAGATAAGAAGAGAGAGGCAGCAGTCTCCTGACTCACAGGTGCTCTCTCTGGCCTCCCCTAGCATCTCTCTAAGTGTATCACCACTTATAAGTCTTTCTCAGGTCCTCATTCTTTTCACCAACACCACTCAACCCATCTTTGACTTTTTGCCCTCTCCTATTCACTTCTCCTCTCTCCCACCTATTCACTTACATCTCCTGCTCGCTCTCTCCACCTCTCTTTGCCACCTCAATACTTCTCTGTCTGCAGAGACGCTCACGTTTTGGGAAGGACCACTATATTCACAAGGCTCCTTGCTCATGCCCTCTATATTGGGTCCATCAACTTCTATCACGATCCCAATTTTACAAATCTCTGGTTCACTTTCAGCACTTTCAGGTGACCTTACCATAGCATACAGAGATATATAGAGACCAAAAGACGCCTACCACCTTGCTAGCACATGCATCTCAAGATACAATTTCAGTGTTGTTACAAGTCATAGCAAAGAGCTTTGAAGTGCCTTCACTACAATGTTGTGTTATGTGAACATACAGATTTGTGCTTGGATACAACAACATCTGGGATATTTTCTACTTGGCGGATGACGGTTCCAACTTATTTTATGGGTAAGGAGAGCAAAGCCTAAGTTAGCTGCATTGCTCAAAACCCCTGATGTGTGAACACACTCCATCCTGAATGTAACCCAAGTAAACACGTACATTTTAGATGACCTCCCCTTATCCCTTCCTCATCCCCTCAGAGATTTGTATGGCCAGTCAAAGTACATGGTGTGGCGAGGTGGCATAGACAATCATAAATAACATTAAATCTATCATGTTTCCCTTCCTGCTAACCTCCCTCCCCCAGCATAAGTCTTGTCCCTATTTCTATTGGTTCTCTAGAGAACTACAGGAGATAGTGAAAGGCACTGAAACGTCAAGGCAGGCTACAACTGATTTGCCTTTACACTGACATGACGTCACAACAGTCGGCAACTGTGGCCACTATCTGCTTTTTTTACGTCAGTAGTATCACTGAAATCCAAATACAGCATAATGTGAAGCATTTTTGATGGGTAGGAGTCACTAACAGGGCTGATTTCTACCAATGACTTTCCTATTCCCGAAGAGTCTGCCACCCTATCGCCCTCCTGAGCCTTGCTTTGGCCTTCCCTCTTCATTACTGTGCTTTTTGGTGAACTGTACCTTCCCTCCCCTCCCCCCCCCCACTTGTCGCTCGCTAGTGCCAGGACGCTTCTTCTGATGCAATAGTTGCACTCTACAAATATCCATTCATTCACTCATCCATCCCACAATGAGTTCCACTGTCTCCGCTCTCAACGGGTGAGTGGAAAGCAGGCGATATGGCGGGAATACCTCTTTTAGAGTCTTGGCCAGCACAGATCTGTGGGAAGCATATACACAGACTGTGGTCTATAGAGTCTCGAGGAAGGCGTGGTAAGGGCAGAGAGATGGCAGTCTGTAAACCACATTTCATCCCCTCCTTCGGGCCTCTAGAGACCAAGGTGTGGAACTGCATTGAAATCCGCTCATTTACACTTCAAAATCAGTTTTCATTACTCTGATGTCAGAGTGGCGAAAAACAAATTCATTTTCTTCCACTTTTACTTCTGGAGCAGTGAATAGCCAGCTTTCACATGCAGGGATATTCCTACACAACATACACAACAATGCTGTAATAGTAATGCAGTTTCCCACCCACTACTCCTCCCCCATTCTTGTGCTACTCCTACATTCCAACAGCCAATCAACAACTGGAGAATGGATTTTCCCATCGGGATTAAGGGGCCCTTTAAAGCCTTTTTCTTAATCATTTATGTCAGTTCCTAAATAACTCTCTTTAACACAACTTCGGAGCTTGCATCATGTGCCTAGCGGTACCCTGCCGCTGAACTTGAATTAACATGGTATTTGAGATGCAGAGTTAGGTTGAGGCTTTCATGTGTTAACTCTGTCTTTTCGTTGCAGGTCAACCATTTTAGAACACCTACAAGGCCACATACACTATAGGACTCTGTATCATATATCATACAAGTATTGTACTGCACGACCTGTGGTGTGGTGTGCATGAAGGACTTCAGACATACATGGGCTAATATAACACACAGTTTTGTGTTGGGAGAATTTGAATTTGTCTAAGTATAGCCTGGATTCCATGAACAGATCTGAGTTAGTTTTATCAGAATATGTTTGTAGTAAAAGCTGTAGGCTGTATTTTTATTTGTTGGCCATAAACTGCACAGTGCTTATTGCACCACCAGATAATATAGCTTTTGTTACTGCCAGCGATGTTTTAATACGTAACAATTTGCACAGCAAAGTCAAACGCTGTTGACAGTCATTATTGCGATACATTTAAATACCGCTGTCACTTTTCGCATGACTTCGCCCTGTCTTCCATCGTGCCACATTCCTTAGTGATATGATGCACTGTTTTACGCAATTTTACTGTTTGTTAACCCCTATTGGCATTAAGGCTCTATGTATACCATCACTAAACTTTTGTGGGACCGCCTAGAAGTGTGCCCGATATAATTTACTCTCTCATGAGCTATTTTGCATTGTTGTGTATCCTGGAATTGGGGCTTGCCAGGTTTGTCCAGATGTAAAGGTGTAGGGTTCTACCACTGAACATGTACAGAGCGTACCTACTACCGGCCATCAACCCAGTGACGCCTGATGTCATGTGGATGGTAACCACCTGATCACATTATACAACATGCCCGAGAAGACCAAAGCATAGAGGAGATAAAGCTTGGTGAACATGAACACTGAGGCAATGATTCTTCTCAAGCGGACATGAGGGAAGAAGCTTGATTTTGGCTCACAACTCATCATCTTCTGAGCTTAACTACACTGATGATTGAAGTGACCCAGCAGCTAAGCTGGATTGGACCTGTGGAAAGGATAGTGTCTCAGTTTGGCTTGTTCTGAACCCCGAAGTAATGCAAGAAAGAGCGAATGCAAGCATCAACATCTGTCACGTCCAACGTCATCGTGACCTACCCTGGATGTAGGTCATAGATGTCTGCCACAGACTTTCTTGACCTACAAGCCCCAGGGCTGTAAACAAAATGGCCGTCAGGCTCCAAGAGATCTGAAACAACACCACTGTGGATATTTCTTTCATCATAATCAATCAATACTGGCCTCTAACAAGATCTCTGGCCATCCCAAAGTGACTCTCTAATATATGGTACCCTTTCTGCTTTGCACTACTGATGTTTTTTTAAGCTTTGTTTTGTTGGCGTCAACACTGGCCAACAGTGAGGAAGCTGCCAACTTACATTGACAAAAGCAATAATGCATGTTAAGTAGGCAAGCTTTCTGGTTTAGAAATACTCCAGCTTAAGAAGCAGACGGCTGGAATGAATGTAGGTGTATTGACTGTCCCTCGAAAACCGGTTGCCTTGATGCACTCTGGTTTTGAGAGCTCAAAGGCTGGCGTGTTTTGTGCAACTGTAAGCTGGTTGTGCAGGATGCCTTCTCTTGCACACTGTGATGTGGCGGAACTGAGCTGTAACAAATGCTGAGTGGCTCTGCAAAGACACGCCCTTCTCTGCATCAACAGTGGCCTCCGCACCTAGTGAATGTGTTTCAAAATAAGATTTGCTGGAAGAAGTTCTTAAGAGCCCCATAACTGTACTCTAACAGAAAGTGTGAAGTATAGGAATGCTGATAACATAAATCAAGACGACAGAAACCCAATGGCGTTGCGGCATTGCATCTTTTGGTTGCTGATTCCCAATAAGGTCCCTTTGTGTAGCAAATGTTGCCATAACACCTCCAAAGCGAAGGCGGTGATTACCTGTCCAGCAAATCTGACTTGTGACGCGTGAAATCTCTTGTGTACAATAGGGGCGGCATTCTCGTCTAGTAATGTGTTAGGGAGGATCTGGCTAATTCTTCTTGTAAAGAGATTGGGTGGTACCAGTTTACCTGTACTTTTATCGCAGAATTAGCTCACAAACTATTTGCATAGTTTTTTCAAATGGACTTGTGGTGAGTCATGTGTCCATCTAGCTACACGAGGAACATCGAAGAACACCACCACCGGGTCACGTAAACATTTTTGACTAGCAGTATTTGAATTGCTCCAAAGAAACAATTACAAATACAGTCCTTACTGTTGAATATTGAACCTGGCTTTATTAAACGGGTGTTAACTATTAACCAATTCAATGGTACCCATTTTTTTTTTTTTTGAAAGAATAAAATGCTTGCTTGCTCTTACTGGGGTTCGAACTGTGTCTTGCAGGTTGCAGATCATCTCATCCGCAAGCTCCTTACTCGCTTAGCTATCTTATCTTAGTGAGCAACAAAATCTCTGTAGAAGACTACTAAACTAGACATACCTCTGAGAACAAGTTGTTACATTTGGGAGGCCTCTGCAAGACAACTGAGTAGCCTGAAGGAAAATACAACCGCGAAGAGCAAGGGATCCTAGTTGAGGAAGTCGCACCAAGGAGCCAAGCTTTTGGTACCTCTTGGGCCAAACCACATAAGCCCACTAAACAGGAGTGCGAGGAACTAGAGGAAAGCAGAGCCAGCATCAGTTCACAGCATAATCTAAGTTTTGAAACATGTCTGCCTGTTGCCTTCACCTTCCTCAATGTGCCACAGACATAATATCTATCAGAAGGAAGTCACTGGGTTATGCTGATGACAGAAACCCTGTGTACCTACTGTTTTGCATGCACTGTAGTTGGTATGTCATTGTTCATTACAGTTAAACCCTTGCTGCCATTATTTTCGTCTTTCCTTGAATTAAGCTTATGTTGCATCAGTCGCTAATTTATCTCACGTTCTATCTCTTTGACATACGTTTGTGGCTGCGCTGGTGCAACCCATAAGGGGAGAATTGCCTCTGAGGACCAATCATACTGTGCCAACTTAAGCGGGGGGGCTGTTGTGGTAGATTACATTGTCTTATGGCTCTTCTTAACTTTTCATCCCTGGCTTGCAAGTCACCTCAAGTCGGAAACAGAAACTAATAAATGCTGTATTAATAAACTACAATAACGCAGCTATGAGCTGGGAAACAAAAGATGAAAAAAAGCATGATAGAAAGAAAAAAAATATTAAAAAGGCAAAGATAAAATACGTTAAAGGTAAATGGAGTGAGAGCACAAAGGAAGCAAAGCAGGATGCAAGTAAGGAAGTAGGGAAAGAAAAAGAGTATGATGGAAAGAGGATGCAAAAGACATAAAATAAGCAAATAAAATTGTAAAGGAAAAATGAAGGAAGGAAACAAGAAAAAAAGTCGGAAAATGTAACAGACAAATGGAAGGAGGGGAAAGAAGAAGGCAGAAAATATAATGAAATAACAGAAAAATGAAATGTGAGATGAAAGGAAGGAAAATGGAATGAAAGAAGAGAAAGAAAGAATTAACAATGAAAGCATACAAAAAGACCTCAAACCACCAGTGTTCACACAATTGCATCTATGATAAAATGAAGAATCACAGATCGACATTAGCCACCATACCTTAACCAGAACAGTACTCTTCTTCCTGTAAACAGATATTTCCTTCAACCACCACAGGCAAAGTTTAAGCTCACCTTGAATTGCAATCCCAGCATACAACAAATCTCAAATTGTAGTCAAGGCTGCAAAACTTAGGAACACACATCAAGCTTGAATATGAAATCTTCAACATCATCCAGCTTTTCACAAAGCGCTGATGACATGACTGCATGGTCTCCTTCATTTGTAAAATAAATACATTCAGGAACTCAAAATTGTTCTTAGGAGGCCATCAACTTTGGGTTAGCAGAATACTGAGGCTGCCTGGTTTTGACTCCACCTCATGTCTCTTCTTGGTCTACTCTACACTTCCTGTCTCCTTATCTCCTACTGACAGGTCCTTTTTCATCCTTGCTTTCTCCCTCTGTCACCTTTTCTCTGTCTTCCTCTGCTTCCTTCCTTCTCCCTTGTTTACCACTATCTCTCTTGCTCTGGGGTGAAAGCTGATGATAAACAAGTATTGGCAAAGCCAGTATGTATAGCCATTGAGAACTATTGTCTCCGCCAGTGTCTTTTATTCATGTCTATGCGTGCACATGTGGTGACCTTTGCAGGAGCATGCATCATTACACAAGTGCGTGTGTGTGATCACACATGCACACTTCAGAAATGGCGAGTGCCTTTTCTTATCGACCAATCCAAAAGAAGTCATAAATAAATAAAAATAATTAATGTGAAAGCTCTTTTGTACGTTTATTTTGTTAAAAATAAATAGGACTGCATGGTGGGGGCAAGAGAGGAGCGATTAGAAGTGGGAAAGCAACAGGGAGTTAATGAGGGAGGGGAAAGCAGCATATGAGGGAAAGCAAAATGGAGACCGGTAGAAGCAAACAAGAGAGTGAGAGCAACATGGAGAGTTGGGGAGAGAGAGACAAGCACACAGGCAAGAAAGCACAACAGGGAGCACGGGGAAGGGAAGCACATGGATGCAAGAGAACAACAAGGAGCATGTGGGAGAAGCATAGAAGAGATATAACTGGAAAACACTCAGTCCAATGGTCTGCTTAAGCAAAGGAAATAGTTCCCTCAAACTGATCAGTGGAAGGTCACGAGTAAAAAGGATATGCACCATAGGAGGGACAAACACAAGACGAGGAAGGAAAGCACACTCAAGCCAACAAATAAAATGCATGCGAATGAAAATGCTATAAAGCCAACAAATGGTAAACGTTGGACAGGCTCTAAAACCACTGAAAGTTCACAATAGGTATTTTGCAACCAGACAGTTTGCGCTGTCTGGCAGGCTGGACCTACATATATATGAAATTTCCCAAACATTAATACCAGTGCTTAGTATAAACAACCATTGGCACAAACTAAGCAATAACTGCATCTAATCACCTACACCACACAATACTGCCAACAGAGCAATAATGGGCATGTGAATCTATGAGCCTGTGGAACAGGAGGTCAGGCTCCCTTTCACTAAGTCTTAAGGTCAGAAAAACAGAAAGACCTCTCTAAATACATAAGTATGTGCTAACCTTCATGGACTTCACCACACCTACTCTCGGCACCAGAAGTTGGCACTCATCTTTGATAGGTCTCCTTGAGCACATTTAGCCCGGTCATCATCACTGCACCCTGCACACTCCCACCAGTAGCTTGCACAACACTATACAGACAACATGGAACTCGCACAGCTTCACACCGCTTGCTTCATGTGCAAATACCACCTTATGGTTCTACATCGCCCAAGGGCTTGAATGGGAGCAATTCTCCAGACCCTGTGAAAAACACGTGCTCCCACACAAATGTTCCACAAACCAACACCATTCTCGTCCACACAGGAATGCACCTGCCCACTAGTAGCAACAAAGCGCTATTAAAATGCATCGACAAGTGCATGCACTCATTAGGCCACAGTACATCTTTTTCATGCAATGCAGAAACTGATATTAATCCTAGGAGTTAGATTGTATGGATGAAAAGGGTTAAGTCGTGTGTTAAGTTCAAAGTGGCATTAAAACCAGACTAGAGGTGACACTCAAAAATAAACTGATTCTTGAGACCTCTCACTACCTCGCGTCTCACACTCTCTTTCTTCTCCTTCCTTTCTCATTCCAAGGTCCACTTCACTCAAACACTTCACTCATCAAAGTTCAACTTAGGTACACAATTTTTCATTTTTCACACAGAAATCCCAAGTCCTGGTTCACAGAATCAAAGACTGGTGATATTTTCCATGCGCGAAGTACAGCTACAAATGTTAACCTTCAGCAAGTATGGTGGAATTTATGCATTCGCCAATTTAGTAGCAGAGATCGATGTGTGGTTGTGTGTGGTTGTTTGTTGGTGGACCCACCTGTAAAAGTGGTGACCATTCAATGGCTCATAAGTTTGTGGCTGTCCCTCGACAATGTGCACAGTTTCCACCATAAAATGAACACCTGTCAAGGGCAGGAATACGTCAGTTTCAAGGGTGAGAATAGGGAACAACAATCCCAAGTCTGAGGGGGGTGGGGGAGAGGAAAGGTATCTTCCACATGGAGTAAAAGCAAATGAATGTTTGCATCTGATTCCACCGATAAACATTGCACCTCTAATCAGTCCTGGAGAAGTATTACTTTCATAGAACTTCAGGAAAATTTCAGGAATTCTTTCAGAATCCCACAAAAGTCTTAAATTTGATCTAAACTAGGAGAAATCCTGTGCCCACAAATTCCTTCCCTTGGGAATGGGACTCAATCCCTTCTTTTTTCTGCTGTGTTCCTCTAGTTTTGTTTTCTCTCAATTCCCCTCTCATTATCTCTCTCTGTGTATGTTCATCTCTTTTTTTTTCTCACGCACTGTTTTTTTTTTCTTTTTCGTTTCTTTTTCCCTGTGTTTCTCCAATTCTATATCTCATTTCTTTTTGCCTCCTTCTCTCTCTCTGTGTTCCCTTTGATTATATCTCTCTGTTTTGAATCTCCCTAGCTTCCTCCCTGTTGGTACCCATTATACCACATTATTGGGGGACCTATTTTCTGTATTCTATTCTTCCATCAGTTATAGGGAAATGGATAGCTATCTCTTTAAGATGCAAATCTGAGCTAATAAACAAAAAGACACGAGATCAGTTTACACAAGAATTCAGCTTCACAACCCAGAAGTGCAGACTTTTACCGCATAACGACGGCATGAGACCTAACAGCAACAAGTGCGGTAAAAGCTCTACGTCGAGGCACTAGAACATTTGCAAGAACCACTGCTAATAACATGGTCATGGCAGCGGACACACACCCCAAGTTAGAAGTAGCCAGCAGGTTCAATGTGCACCAGCCCTGCCCACAAACACACCTGAAAACCACTAGAGGGACGTCTGCTAAGGAAACACCCATTGCCACTTATTGCCACTTATTGCCAAAATACAGCCACGGCTAAACCCCCTGGCGAGATTAACCAACAGCGAGCTGCCAAAGTCACTGACAGACCCGACCAAAGGGAACTGCTTCATCAAACAGAGGAGAGCGCTCTGCTGTCGCGCTGCTGTTCGCCTTCATCACTGTACGCTTTAAAATCAAAGCAGAACCTAAAACACACGCGCAACTCTAGTTTTTACTCAGTTTACACAAGTAGATCATTTGATCGCAGCCTTCCTGGATTCGGAAAAAAAGGTAACATATCCCTCCAGGAGCCGCGCATCTTGCTTTCAGGGCGCACAACTTTCTGCGCCGGCTCTAGCGAGGAATGCACAAGTTTCCCTGCAAATATTCCTTCCTGTTTGAACAAGTGAGACAATTAAAGCCATATAAAGGCAGGCAAGGCGCTCCCGGCGCTGACAGCCTCTTGCGGGGCGCCTTTTCTCCTGCTAAATGTATCCACATATTTATCGCGCACGCAGGGCAGGCAACGCGTTGGAGAAGCAGCGCGCAACGCCAGGCGCAAGCGCAACGCGTTGTGCAGGAGAGGGGACATTACCTCCGGCCGGTGTTCCCTGTCAGGCTCGGCTGATCTTCATGAGTGCCTCTGTGCGAGCAGCGAGAGGTGCCGAAAGTTCCCCAGCAGCTGGGCGAGGTCTGTGGGCGCGCACCAATAGGGAGACGGTGGCGCCCTGCCCTGCCTTGCCTGCCCAGACTGCCCGAGTCCCAGCTGGACCGCCTCCGGCTGGCAGGGCTCCCTCGCTCCTCTCGCCTGCCCCGGAGACACGACCGCTCGTGCCTTTTGCGGTGCCTGTGGATGTTTCAATTAGTTCTTGTATACATTTGACGCTGTTTCTACGACATTGGCGGCCCAGGTAGCACTTTTTCATGTGAAAGAATGTTAGTTAACAAACAGGGCCAACCTGTAAGTCTAAAACACCCTTCTCGTATTATACGAGCACCCAGGGCCAGCTTTAGAGCAGTGCGACCTGTGCGGCCGCACTGGGCGCTGACCTGTAGAGGGGGCGCTGACCTCAGCGAGGGGCAATGCGTTTTTTATTTTTTTATTTTATTTTATGCGTTTTTATAGTAGCGCGGACTTTACCTGAAGGTGTCAGAGCGTTTCACAATAGGAACAGTAATGATACATGAGGAGAAAATTACAAGTGAGCATGTTACAAAAGCAAACCTTACGTTACATGAGGCAATAGTGACACTTGTGTATGTATCAAGAGCAAACAAAATACAAGAGGTAGCAAACCATACGTTACAAGAGGAAAAAGTGACGTGTGCATATTACAAAAGCGTACAAAGTACAAGTAGAGGTAAAATACTGCAATAAATGGCAGACACTCAGAACACAAGAGCAAACGTTACGTTACATGAGGCAATGGTGGTAATTGTGGATGTATCAAAAGCAAACAAAATACAGGAGGTAGCAGACGATACGTTACAAGAGGAAAAGTGACGTGTGCATGTTGCAAAAGAGTACAAGATACAAGTAGAAGTATAATACTGCTATAAATGGCAGACACTCAAACCACAAGAACACACTGGGAAGGCACTTCTATAGTCATGGAGAACAGAATTTCCTATAACGGAAGGACTTCCTTAAGATAATAGAGAGGGCGTGAATTAAATTTGGAAGTGTCTTTGAAGGAGGAGAACTTTGAGGTCAGTTTTGAAGGCCTGGGAAGAGGTGGTGGTTCGGAGCTGAGGCGGAAGTGAGTTCCAGATTCTCACCGCGTTGCCTGAAAAGGATTGGGCCATCGATCTTTCCTTCTTGAAAGTGGGAGGTTCAAGCAATACATTTTCCGCATTACGTGATGGTCTAGAGCCTCCAGAGAGTTTCAGTTTATTCGCCAGGTTGCGAGGAGAGGAGTGCAAGGCTTTGTGGGTGTTACAGGCAGTCTTGTAGATAGATCTTGCCTCGATGGGAAGCCAACGGAGGGTGGATAAAATGGGTGTGATGTGGTCGCTTCTTTTGGCCCCATATATGAAACGAGCTGCTGAATGGAGAACAGACTTCAGGGGGGACAGCTGGGATTTGGGGAGGCCAGTAAGAAGAGAATTGCAGTAGTCCAGTCTGGAGAGAACCAACGATTGGACCAGGGTTTTAAGGTCTTGCTCCGGGAAGAAGCGGCGAATCCCCCATAGAAGGCGCAGTTGGTATCGAGCAGACTTTGCAATGGAATTGATGTGGGAGAGTAGATTGAGTTTTTTGTCGAGTATGACACCAAGGGATTTTGCGCTGTCGACAATGATGGGTTTATTGTTAAGTAGATTCATCTGATCCATCCATGATTGAACCGGGGGAGGAGAAAGTGAGGAGGAGAGGAGGAGGAATTCAGTTTTGGAGGGATTCAGAATCAGTTGTTGAGTTCACATCCAGTTTTGAATGGAGTCGAGAGTAGAGCTTAGGATGGAGAGATCGTGAGTGGAGGCCACCCTAAGGTAGATTTGGGTGTCGTCCGCATAGAGATGATAGTGGATCCCGGATTTACTTAGGAGATTCCCCAATGGTTCTAAATAGAGATTGAACAATGTGGGTGCAAGTATAGAGCCTTGAGGAACACCTTGACCTACCGCCAAAGGGGATGAAAGACTGTTCGCTATTTTGATCATTTGGGATCTATCAGAGAGGAAGGAAG
The DNA here is from genome assembly GCF_964204655.1 of Triturus cristatus. Lineage (NCBI taxonomy): Eukaryota > Metazoa > Chordata > Amphibia > Caudata > Salamandridae > Triturus > Triturus cristatus. The sequence goes on along the minus strand of NC_140591.1, from coordinate 1,421,791,845 downwards.
CAAACCATTGAGGCACAGTGCCCTCCATGCCCATTCTCTGTTGAAGAGTGTTAGGGAGAGTGTTGTGATTGACAGTGTCAAAGGCTGCAGAAAGGTCAAGGAGAATTAGAAGACAAAACTCCCCGAATCGAGTATCCGCAGCAATAACTTATAATTGGAGAGATGAACAGCACTTTTGCCTGGTGCTAGTTAGAGAATCTGAGGAGGTGGTCATGTGGTGTGGGGGCACCAAAAATGATTTTCACACCGAGCGCCACCAGTGCTAAAGTCGGCCCCCATTTTCCAGTAAATAATGAGCGAGCTAGACGCAATTTCTGAAGGAAGGTTTCCTCACAAACATTTCTTAAATATGCGGTTAGATTTTTTTCATTACAGCTTTTTTTCAAAATATACTCGGTAAAACATTAGATTTTGGAAACAATTCTGAAAAAGCTTGCAAAATAAAATAACACTTAAAGATGTAACCAAAGCATGATTTCTCTTAAGCAGCAAACCCACATGTGTTTCCACCAGGAAATTAACGTGCCCACAAAAACAGTTGGGTGCACCTGAGACAAAGTTTTAAATAGTAGGAAAAATGCATGGCAATTTAGGCTCCGCTGGAACAATGACCATTGTAAATTCTGCAGCTGGAGAAACGACAGAAGGAACCACATTATGAACAACACGCATGTGTCCAAAACTTGGCATGCACAAGTTTGCACCTTGGTTTACACACACGCAGCAGCGTGTCTGTGATTTAAAGCAGTGTAATTTTAAGGAATTTAGGGGACCCTGGCAAGATATATTTTCTGGCGCCTGCTCGGACTAAGTTATAATTTTATTCCCAATTTTCTATAAATTCAACTCCCTTGATGACAAATAATCTTGACTTATACGTTAAAGGATGAGGTATTAGTGAGAGAGTGTAAAAGTTCACTTTTTCAGGGGCTCTTGGAAGGTGGGCCCCTGGGCAATTTACCACTTTGCCAATTACTAAGATTATCTCTGATTTAAAGCCCTAAACAGCAGTTCATGTGCATGGTGCAGATTCTTGAATCTGTGCACAGAGGCCTTTTTCTGAACGTAATGGTAGTGGACAGACAACAACTCAGAAATTCTCCTAGTTAGTGCGTGAGTGGCAGACAGTAAATATTGGAAACACAGAACAGCATTTCTTCCGCCATGCTTCTGAGCTGTGCTCCCTGCATTCAGCTCATTGTTGCAACTGGCACATTCTAGTTAGCTGAGGCAAGGCCCTAGCCAGGCAGAACCTACCACTCCCGTCAGGGGTGAGTGAATACACACACTGTATAACCTGGGCTCATCCTTGGGTAGCTTGGCATTGAGCAGCCAGGGTTATCACAGAGGCAATGTGTAAAGCATTGGCACAGCACTCTCACACAATAAATACACTGAGCGCCACAAAATAGACTTCTCACGTGGTGTATGTAAATAAAGTTTGTATTCAACACACACATTAACCAACACAACATGAGCATCATGTATTTCTGGGCATAAATCACATTCGGAAATACCACTAGCAGTACCAGACCCAACCATGTTAAAATGACATCAGTAATATGCACACTTGGGAAAGATTCTATTCCCCCCCTCCTCCCAGCATCCTTAGAAATAAAAAACACAAAGCACCAGAGGACAGGGGACCATAAGATATTGCAGCACCCACACCGCAATACCCCTAAACTAAGTCAATTGAGAAAGTGTATTTCATACAGTGTGCACTACCCTATATGCACCTTCTGCCCAAAAATGATGTTACCCTTTCATAGGGAAATCTTTTCAAATATAACAAGAGATGCACTACATACAATTTTTTTTTTCAAATAATCACAGAAGTTCTGAAAAATAGTGGCAATGAATTTCACAAATCCAATGAAGTTCTTTTATTAATGCTTCTTTAAAATACTCTTAATACCAGCCAATGCGATTCGTACAACATATAATATACCTCTTCAGGGCAAAATTGCAATGAAGTAAATGAGTGACGTTTGGTCTTGTTAACAAAAGTATAGAAAGACTGTCTGGTAGAGAACAATAATTCCCATGGCGCAGCATCCAAATAAAAGGGCAATGGGAAGTCAAAATGAAGAGTAACTTTCCACCCCCTTGTAGGTTAAGTAAATATTGTAGTAGATGTTTCAGATCTGTATTTCAGGAAAGACACATCTGCCCTATACAAGGTACACTTCAATTGGTGCTGCGATATCCAGATGGGAAAGATCATCGCGATCTCCGATGTGTGCTCAAAATAAATACATTCTCATTTCGAGCACACATCGGAGATCGGGAGGTCCCCCTCCAGTACCCTTATGTGGTGCGAAACAATGTCAGAATGAGGCCTACCCTGGTAATTATTATAATTCAATAACAGAGTTAAAGTGTGGAAATGAGCCTTTTTAGGGGCCCACTGGTGCAGGGGTTCACCTTTCTCTGTCCACAGGTCCTTAAACCAATAAAGAGGAGAGTGGCACTGAAGATGGAATTAAAAAATAACAAGTTTATTCACTCATGAGTGAGACCACGTCCATATAACACCCTCAAGTGTTGCAGGAGGTAGTGGCTTGAATACACAGACCATGGGCCTTTAATACTGAGTTTGTTGCTGAGTAAGCATGGAGACTCAAATAGAAGGTACAGTTCTTCACAGAAATAGTTATCGACAAACATGGGCCGATGGATTTCACTTAGTCAGCGAAGTGGGAGAGGAAACGGAACTGCTTACATCAGTAAGACATGATGGACAGTTACATTTTCAAACAGGTGCATTCTAGCAGCTACAGGCCTCTCTGAGCTCATACATTGCTTGAGGTTAGAATAGAAGGAGTTAACCACAGCTGATGACTCAAGCAGAATAGAAAGGCAAGCAACAGTGAAGACAGAAGAATCACATGGCTAACAAAATGGACGGCACAACCAAGATGGCTTCAGTTCATGCTAACAGCCATTATTTTTGATTTGTACGGACGGCCCTTTTAGCATTAGCTGAAGACATCTCTATGATTTAGAAGGAGCATGGAAGATATCATGGACGTCAATCATCATTAACTCACTAATGTCTTGGTCTGTTACTAGTCATGCATTGACATTCTTGGCATTTTGTTTAGCTGGTATACATGAGGTACAGGTAGAAATACAGAGGGAACAGAGCATCGGGCCACATTGTATACATAAGCAGCAGGTAAAAATGATCGCAAAAAATATACAGAGGACTGTTATCATTTTCCAGCCCAAGGTAGTGAACAAAGTCCACAACCATCCAGTCAAAGTCCATGTCCCTGAATCCTGATGGATTTTAGTGGCTATTTTGTGCAGCTTAGAAATCGCTTAAAAAACTGAAGGAACGTGGTCAGTCTGACACAACAACTGTTCCCGATGATGCGGCATGCTCCACCACGGTTTGGGATGCACCAAGATGACATGCAAAACCATCCTGTTTTGGAGCGCCACAATTCTCGCAATTTGTAGTTCTTCTGTGATATTTCCAAGTGCCATGGCTGTCTGATTGGTTACAGCCTCTACAACACGTGTCAAGCGCCTTATCTTTCTGCTGTTTAAGGCCGCACCAACAAAGAAGAACAATCCCAAATTAAAGTCAACGTACTGCTGCAATGCAGTATCAGTTTGATCCACCTCATCATGATTTATTGTCCTTTTGAATCGGTGTTTAGAAATGTCATTAAACAGTTTATAGTCTTTATGATAGGATGCAGGTGCTAAGAACACAGGTGGTAGCAAAAAGGACACAAAATATGTACCCGATCAACCAATAGGTAGAAGGTAATATCCCTTATTTCCACAAATAAAATAGGTGTTGTGTGATGACAAAAAACTGCTATTGTTCGCTCCAGTAATATTTAACACCAGAGTACAATCACTTTTCCCCACAGGAATACTGCCAATACTGTTCACACAAAGGTCTGCTCGAGCTCTAGTAACAGCTATAACAGGAGGTCCATTACCCTTAGCAGTTCGAGTGTTAGGGAAAACATAGTGTGTGGAGGAATTTCCTCAGCGATACTCCTCCATTTCCCATACAGTTCCTTTGGCTTGTGGGTCTCCTCCTTCATCAGGATAGGAGGCTCTGTTTAGTTGGGCATTAAGTCTTCCTACACCAAAGTCAGTAATGTTAGCAACATGAGTAGCGCACAGCAGCGCAAACCAGGCCCTGCAAGAGCCATTGTGTGAAAACTGCAAAGGAATAAAAGGCGGTCCTCTCTTTTTCTGATAAGCTGGCATCATTCCACACACCCAACAGTTGGTAATGTTCATAGCATTGTGGGTGTGATGTAACATCTGAATGAACGTATTGTTGAGATAGGACATTCAGTGCGTCTTCTAATGATAAGGAAGAGTGAAGTAGTGGTGTCCAATGGGGACAGGAGTAGTAGCAGTCAACAGGTATCGAGCAGAAGCTACTCCCTCTACAACCCATGTTATTACAGCGATCAGAACAATAATCGAAGTGAGTCCAATAATGAACATAGTCTTTCGATCACAGACTCTTGCAGCAGTTGATTTCTTCTCCGTAGGCATGTTCATCTCGACATGAAACAACAAAGCAGATGGGGCCCTAAGGTCCTGGGCAGCCGTTGGTTTTTTCACTGAGGTTGAGACGAGTATCACCAAAAGAGTCGCCCCCTATGCTACTCAGACTTTCACTAACCCAGGACAGTGGCTCAAACAGTCTTTTTCAGCAACGAAGTGTCTTTCTTCCGGGGTCGCAGCTGATATCGAGATGCACCAGGAATCGTGTGTTCCGGGAAGATTTCCTCAGATCCTTCAGGTGACGCAGCTCAGCCTCTCTCGGTGTCCAGGATATCACGGGGATCTTTCAGTGCAGCAGGTTCCACCAAGGCGGATGGCACCCTCTTGCAGTGGGTAGAATGGACCCAGTTCTTCCGATTGGTCACTCAGACTGCAGTTCTGGTCACCAGAAGAACTTGCTCAGGTCCCGCCACCGAGGTTCCAGGCTGCTCCACCTCTGGAACACCTTCACCATCACCTGGTCACCGGGCCACAGATCATGACCATCACCTTGTGACCTGTCAGGAAGAGCTTCTGGGACCTGTTGATGAATAGAAAGTAAGCTGTCAGTCAACTGTGACAAATAGTCACTCATCAACACATGGGGAACATCATGTATAGGGCGTGGTTTTGGGACCCCCAAATATTCATGGGTCTGCCAAATACGACCTCATAAGGTGTAAGGCCAGATCGAGTATGGGATATCGATCTAATGGAGAGCAATGCCAAGGGCAGGGCTTCAGGCCATTTTCACTCTAATCTAACAGGCACCAAAGACACATCACCTGTACCCTAAACTCCAGTCCTTTCCTAACTCCTGTGTTGCCCTCCTGCCACACTGCTCTTTCGTCGGGCCGCAGATTGTACATAGTGTGCCCAGGCACCTCTTTATCAGCAACAAAGGTGCAGACTTGCATTCACTTGGGGACCGGGACTCAGAGGCCTGATGCACAGAAACTGGAGTATCTGAAGCAACCCTTGTTTCAGAGGGGGTCCCCTCAGGCAAAACCTCCTTGCTCTTGTTATCGGTCTGTGCCTCTCTTAGCTAGGCATTAAAAAAAGGAACAAAGCAAGGAATCAGCTCTCCATCTTGATTTGTGACTCCGTCTTTCACCCAAGAATTATCCGACAGTGGTAGGGGTACACGTTTCTTCCGGCCTTCCACGTTCACCGCTGTTATAGTGGCCAGCAACACCTGGGCTGGGTCCCTTCCCCTCGGCTCCAAATTAGACTTGCACTTAGTCCCCTGGTTGGAGCTGATATCCTGGCCCCTCTGGCAATGGTTGTAGGGCAGCAGATATCTGTTAGTGAACAGAACAGAAATCTTTAGACACAACATACAAATAATCAATCAAAAGAGGATATTCCATTTCAGAAATGCCCCTATATTATTCTTCTGAAGAACCTAAAGAAAAAGGAATTTCTAAACAACTATTCTTTTAACAAACTTGTACTTATAAGTCATAGAAATCACGATACAGCTCCTACTTTGTGAACCTTCACTATTGTGCAAAACTGCAGACACTTCTAAAATGATTTTCCTTGCATAAGAACAACCATGTTTTGTGCTTATGATCATTCTCTCATATTATAGGTGTAGCGGGAAACTCTAAAACTGTGAATGTAACAGAGATCCATATTACATGAATAACTGATAAATTAAACATAACCTTGTAGGTACATGAATTTTATGGCACGACACGGAGGCCAACATTATGCAAATCTCCTTTATTGCCACAACTCAGCAGTAACAATGAATAGAATATAGAACTCAAAGCAGCATTCCATATAGTATATAGAGCATGAGCACACATCAGTCTTCCTTCTTTGTTGCTGCTGCTCATAAGATAAGTACCCTCACTTTACTCGTGCTTATTTAATTATGTATGACAACCTCTGTCTCTCTATGACAACCTCTGTCTCTCTTATCACATAACTGGGTCCTATTGACCCTACTATGCGATACCTTTTATTCCATATCCCCTCTTAAGAGGTTATTGTGTGTAGCATTTTACTGTCTTTTTCCCTCTTCTCATTAGAGACTTTTTAAACTGTACTCGTATATCCAAATATATCCATGTGTCACTGCTAATCCGCTATTATCTCCGGTAATTTACGCAACGAAGATCCGCCTACATGCGTGCTTTAAAAGTATTATTATTTACCAGGTTGCCTGGCAACGCTTCAAACGCGAGCCAGGATCGCGAGGAAAACATCCCACCGCCTTCCGCCTTTAATCCCTAATCCCTCACAGCATATAGCGCGCGACGCTTCCGACCTCACCCCCGCTCCGGTCTCGGCTCCGGACCCCGCTCTCACAGCGAAGGCCTTCTCCCCTCCCCACCCCGATGCGCACTTCAATCGCGCATCGCGGGGAGGGGAGGATTAAAGGAATGCCCATTAGCAACAACCACGCATGCAGGAAACGTGCGTGGTTGCTATAACTACACAGCAAACATTTGGCAGTTGCTGTTAACCGGAGGAAGACTATACAGATTATCAGCGTTTATAATGAGAAAACGGCCCCAAAGCCTAAAAATAACCATAATTCACGAATCTTTAACAAGAATTTAAGCCCAAAACTTAAAATATTAACAATATATATATTTTTAACCACAAAATCGAAAATAATTTGAAAATAATTAAAAAAAATATATATAAAAAAAAGATGAATCCCTAATTAAATTTTAATTAATTATTTTTTTTTTTAAAAAGAAGAAGACAGAGGACAATGTCCCTTGTTCCAGATACTAACCTGGAAGGTAAACTGGAATCCTTGGTCTCTAGGGCCATGGATAAAGCCATGGACTCTTTTAATCAGACCATAAATAAAAAATTTGAAATGCTGTCAAGGGCATGGCCCTCAACCAGTTCTACCCATTTTTACCCTCCTAAAGAAAGGGCAGTTAAGGCCCCAAAGAAAAGAGCCGCAGCAGAAAACCCTGCTGTTTCTGCAAAAAAGAGCAAAAAAACAAGAAAAAATGATGTATCTCGCTTCCCAGGCGGTGACAAGCACGATGCCTCGGGCATCACAGATGGGCGTCAAGGACCCCCCATACAAATTGACAGCGAAGAGGAGGATGAAGCAGAAATTAATCTCTCCTACTCATCAGAATTTGAGTCGGAAGATGAGATTATAGATGATAAAACACAGGAAGGCTCTGAAGAGGCAAGCAAGGCCTCAGGCTCAAAAATGAGCATTACTGACCCTTTTGGGGAGAACATGTTTGACCCCCTACTGATCAAACACCCTTTGTCCCCAGAATGGTTCCCTTCTCAACACGTCGCCGAATACATTACCTTTTGGCTCAGAAAAGAAATCCCTAAGGAAGTGAGATCAAGACTGAGGTCTGAATGCTCGCGCCCTTCACTTCCAGATAAGATCACTATGACCCCTGAACTTGACCCTAAGGTCGTGGCTTTTATTGCCAAGGGCGCAAAAGACCCTAGGAAAGGGATTGACAAGAGTCTAAAATCCTGTCAAGACCGACTCTTGGACACTATCGGACCAATAACAAAATTTTCGAACTGGCTGAAAACGCTTATGTGGAAGGGACACCAATAGACCCCAAAGAATTACGCCAATGGGTCCAAAGAACAATCTGCTTGATTGGCAACGCTAACACTGCCATTTCAAATGAACGAAGGAAAGGCATCCTTTTAAAAATTGACCCAAAACTAATTGAGCTAGCGAAGAAAGAAGGAGGAGCCTCTTCTCAAGGACTCCTCTTTGGAGACAAATTCATTCGCGACATGGCCAAATATGTGGGGGCCTTTAGCTCTATTCAAATATCTCAAAGAGAGATTAAGAAAGTATTCTTTCAAGATAACATTTTTGGAAGGGCCGGGCGAATGCGAGGTCGATTCCCCGGCCGAGGACAATCATCTTCCAGACCCTTTCTGGGACGAGGCACAAGATTCCAACAGACAAGCTTTTATGGAGGCCAATCCTTCTTTCCATCAAGACAGAGAAGCCGGTTAAGACCTTTCCGAGGGGAGAGAAGAAACCGAGGGTTCTCAACAGGTAAGAACCTCGAAAGACCCTTCAGATACCCCTATAAAGATGGGAGGGAGACTAGCCCTTTTCTCTGGGAATTGTCCCATGATAACACAAGACCCGTGGGTTCTAGACATAGTCAAGGGTTACAAGATAGAATTCATCGACACCCCCATCTAAAAAATAAGACCCCGAGAAATACATTTCTCTCAAGAACAGAGAGAATTAGTCTCTCAAGAAGTAAAAGAGCTTCTAGCCAAAGGGGCAATAATGGAAAGTTCACAAATTGGCTTTGTGAGCAACATTTTCCTAGTGGAAAAGAAAGACAAAGGTCAGAGACCTGTGATAAATTTAAAAAACCTAAACGAATGGGTATCATATCACCACTTCAAAATGGAAGGAATACACCTCCTAAGGGACGTTTTGCGAAAGGGCGACTGGTTAACTCGTCTAGACTTGAAAGACGCCTACCTAACTATTCCAATTTGGCAACCTCATAGGAAATTCCTTCAATTCATTTGGGAAGGAAAACTTTGGGAATTTCGCACCCTCCCCTTTGGGCTCTCTTCAGCCCCTTGGTGCTTCACCAAGGTATTACGACCGGTAGTTGCGTGGCTAAGGCACAGGGGTGTAAGACTAATTATTTATCTAGACGATATCCTCCTAATGGGTCAATCCAAATCAATGGTAACTTATCACACAGATCTTACTATCCGTCTACTTCAACATTTAGGCTTCGTAATAAACTCAAAAAAATCGTGTACAATCCCATCCCAAGAGAAACAATTTCTCGGGTTCATGGTCAACACATTGAATGCAGAACTGATAAAGAAACTTCGAAAAGAACTGAGAAAGATACTATCTTTGAAATCTTTTCCACTCAAATTCTTAGCCAGGATCCTGGGGTTGCTTTCTTCAACCATCCAGGCAATTTTTCCAGGCCCCCTACATTACAGAGCCCTTCAGAGACTGAAAGCGAAAACTCTCAAAACCAACCTCTCTTATTCCCAAATGACTCGTCTAGACCAAGACTCAAAGAAAGAACTGACTTGGTGGCTGAAGAATGCAGAAGCCTGGAATGGCAGAGCCATCTTCGGCGAAACACCAGATTTGATAATAGAGTCAGACGCGAGCAGAGAGGGATGGGGTGCCACTTGTGGCAGTTGTTCCACAGGAGGCCGTTGGACACAACTCGAGAAAGAACTTCATATCAACTGCTTGGAATTACTAGCAGGCTCTTTTGCGGTTCAGAGTTTCACCCAAAATTCAATGAACTGTTGCATAATGCTGCGCATGGACAACGTCTCTGCAGTGAGATATGTCAACAAGATGGGGGGACCACACTCGAAAGGCCTTACGGATTTAGCAAAAGGTTTCTGGAACTATTGTTTGAACAAGGGACTCTGTCACAGCACAGCACATTCCTGGTTTTAACAACGGCGTAACGGATTGGTTTTCAAGTAATTTCAAGGATTCCAGCAATTGGAAACTAGATGAGAGAATATTTATGATAATACAAGACAAATGGGGTCCGTTCGGGACAGATCTTTTCGCGGACAGACTGAATACACAGCTAGAGAGCTTTTTCAGTTGGAAACCGGACCCTCAAGCATCCGGGGTGGATGCCTTCCTCCAGAACTGGCAGGGCTTAAAGCCATATGCCTTCCCGCCATTTGTAATGCTCCCTCGCCTTCTACTACACGCCCGTCGCTACTTACAGAATATGATGATAATAACACCTCTTTGGAGGTCGCAAGCGTGGTTCCCACTCATTTTAGAGATGACTGTGGACTTCCCGATCCTATTAGCACCTTTCAGGGAAATTCTTCGGGGCCCAGAGGGCGATTCTCATCCTCTCATAGACCAGGGTCTCTTGACTTTGACGACATGGAAGATTTCAGGCGTCAAAGGAAAATCCCAGGCCTTTCGCAAGATGCTTTCCTACTCATATCTGAGTCTTGGGCATCTGGAACAAGAAAGGCATATTGACTGGCATGAAATAAATGGGTTCGCTGGTGTATTCAACAACACTATGATCCCAACAACACTATGATCCCGTTTCAACTGATTTAGTTCACGTAGTTAATTTTCTTTCAGAACTTTTTTCTTCTGGCCTATCTTACAGAACAGTTAATGTCTATAGATCCGCAATTGCTGCAGGCCATTGCTTGGTTGATGGCGTATCAGTGGGACAAAACCTTTTAACTAAGAAAATTATGAGAAGCATGCGAGTTCTTAATCCTCCAACTCCAAAATATACTGCCCTATGGGATGTTAGAAATGTCCTACAAGTTGTATCCTCTTGGGGGGACAATGTTGAACTTTCTCTTAAACGTATCTCTTATAAACTTACTGTATTACTGTAAGGATCTTACCCGGAACAGATTCTGCAGGGACGTCAGGGAGTACCAACTGAAGATGTAGTGAGGTCCCAACCTTCCACCACTACCTAGTGCCTCTATCGAACCCTAGAGAACACAGGTAATGGGGGAAAGAGGGGAAACAAAACAAGGATAAAGGGGAAACAAACTCTGGAGCTGCTGTCTTCACCCTCTCTGTATGTCCGTGGAACTGTGAATCTGGAAAAGGTACAAAAGGACAGTAGGATTAACCCCGGGCATGTCAGAAAAACGTAGCCTATAAACAATGTGAAGATTCTCTCCTACTATGTACCTAACTTCTCAGAACACGATGACTGCTAAGGAGATGCTGCAAAAGTGGACAGGATAGACATAGAGGTGGCTGATGTGAGGAAAGTGTAAACCTTACAGAGTCCCTTCTTTTCTGTACTTTAATGTACTGTTCCTAAAATATAAAGAGAGACAATAGCCCAGCTGAGATTAACACTTAAATACCCCTAGAGCCCAATACCCCATTACCGATTTATCATACAAGGGAGAGTCCGTTGTTAATCGCTGTCTCCGGGTCCTCGGAAGTCTTCTGGAAGAGTACTTCCACTTGTCCCAGGACGAGACAGAAAGAGAATTGTAGCGAGGTCCAGGAGTATTTCAGGGAAAAACGGGAATAAGCTCGTCCGGCTCCTTAGACTCCAGCAAGACGGGCAGAGCATTAAGTTAGTTCATAGGAGTTCAGGGGAGGTTGGAGGCAGGGTAGAGACACCCGGCCGCCCCACGGGACAATATCCGGTAAAGCGGGCGGAGCGCTCCTGTACCCACGAGCCTCAAATCAAAAAAGGAAGAAAGGTATTCTAGCAATACCGGGCGTGAAGGACACTACGGCAAACAAAAGCGGACAAACCCGAAAACAAACAGAGCTCTGAAACAAGGTAGCTGAACGTAAGCCTAGTCAGCTAAGGTACGCAAAATCGGCCACAACCACGAAGGTTTCGCGGAGAGGAACGTCCAAAAACTCTGGGAGTCGTAATCCACAAACCAGGAAACAGGAAGTCTGAAGAACAGCCTGCGGGGCAACACTAGAGCGCGAAACCTCGAGACTACCGGACGTCAGGCTTTTCTACTGGCCTGACGCTATCGCGCATGCGCGATAGCTAGTCACCATGGTGGATCCGATGTCAGCGTCTTGCGTTTGTTTCCGGCAACCATGACAATTACTTTGCCTAGTTTCTTTTAGACGAACTTCTGATGTGAAAGCTTTGGATGTTTGTAGCAGAGCTTACCAACCTGAGGGAGTCTGTTTTTATCTTAGGAAAAGAACTAAGACTATGTCATCTTCGATTTTGTATCCTTTCTTCCCTTCCAATGAAAGTTTGTGCGTTGTCAAATGCTTGAAAGAGTATGAAAAGAGAACCGACTCCTTGAGGGGTACTGGATCCCAATTATTGATCTCTCACAGATTCCCACATAAAGCTGTATCATCTCCCACGCTTGCAAGATGGGTGAAAGAAGTGATGAAAGAGAGCGGTGTTGATGTCTCTATCTTAGGCGCACATTCCCTCAGAGGTGCTTCAGCTTCTAAAGCTTTTATGTTAGGAGGTGGACTGCAAGATATCCTTAGAGCCGCTGATTGGTCGAATGAAAGTATGTTTAAAAAATGTTACTTTAGGCCAATCAATAATGGGATTGACAATGTGCTTAATTCACTTTAAACTTGCATAATGTTGGCCTCCGTGTCGTGCCATAAAATGTAGATTTTTCACAGCCTGGTGGGCAAAAAATCTGGATTTTATTAAGGACACGGAGGCCAAGATTATCCCACCACTCTTTGACCCGCCCAGGGTTTATTCATCTTGACCTATTGTGTCTTTTTTCTTACAGAATAATCCGCCTATGCATTACTCCTGTTTAACGATAGTTCTTCACGTCATTTTCAAGATATGTTTATTGTTCGCGGCATTGGACTAACACAAAGAAGGAAGACTGATGTGTGCTCATGCTCTATATACTATATGGAATGTTGCTTTGAGTTCTATATTCTATTCATTGTTACTGCTGAGTTGTGGCAAAAAAGGAGATTTGCATAATCTTGGCCTCCGTGTCCTTAATAAAATCCAGTTTTTTTGCCCACCAGGCAGTGAAAAATCTAAATTTTCCAGCAGAACTTTGTGGCAGACAAGAAAACAAGCAAAGAACATTTTGTTCTTAAAAATGTGTGCTAAGGGCATATGGGCATCTTACCTAGAATTGTGAACCATATGCATCATACTTTTCACGATCCGGGCCATGTTACATCATATTCAGGGGAGAAACCTATTCACCAGCTCTAGCAAGGGCTGTCAGCTCGATTACATAGACTAACTGATGAGGGACTCGTGATGCCTCTGCGACCTATGTAGTGCTGGAATAACATCAACAATAATGGTGTTGCCACCTGGGAATTTGGAACAAATACCAGAAACATATAGTTCCCCTTAAAGGTCAAATAAGGGAACATCAGTCTATTCTACCCATCCTTTCATCCTTATCCAATTCCAATTTCATCAGTTTACAGAAAGGAGGGGTAGTAACATGGCGTATTTATTTATTCATTTTGTTAATTCTAACAATTTGTTCAAACAGTATTACTTAATAACCAATTAGACGTGCACTGGTGAGGTGCTTTGTCTCTATTTATTCAAAAACATATTCACAGCATCCTGTGAAATGAATGACTAAAGCGAGCTCAACCAATTGTCTCATGGCCATTCCTAGACAGCTCAGACAGGCTCAACAACAGACAACAACAAGAACAAGCTGCCCTGCGTACTTTCCACGCAGAATAGCTCACAATAATACACATAATAGGCACATAACCCAAGAAAAAAGGACACAATAATACATATACCAAGCACAAAAACCAAAAAAACACAGTGTGTTACTTAGTTTTGCTTACCCTTAATTTGCCCTGGAGCTAGTCTCCTACCCCCCTTCGACAGTAGGTAACCTAAGTAGGTGACCTCCTGTCGACAATACTTACCCCCTTTGGCAGCTGGGCATGAACAGACTTGTAGGAGGTAAATAGCGAAGGGAAACCACACCAAGGTGGCCATGTCCAATACTATTGGACTGTACCACTTTGTAAATTTTGCTGTACAAGCACATTGAGCTAATTATAAAACATCAATCCAATGACCAACTACCAATTCCTTTAGCTTATTGTACTGTTTAACATGATGGCGCATTAATGCAAACTTTGTTTTATTGCCTTCTCATCTGGCCCTGGCACAGCAACCTTAAATTGAAACCATTAATCTGCATGCATGGCAAAGCTGCTCTCTGTGTCAGGAGTTGCACATGGCCCACAGACGCTGCTGCCCCTCCTTCTCTCTTATGGCTTCATAGAACCTGCCTGGTCTTTTGCCAAAAATAATAAGCAGAACCTCCCCTCTCTCTCTACACTCTGTCCCCCTCCTTCGGAATGTCTACCAAGGTCGAAGTGCCAGAGCAAGCTTACCAGAAATAAACCCTCCTTCTTCCGCTCTAGTCTCTCCCCCCTTCTTTTTCATAGAGAAAGAGAGCACATTCCTACATGCACTTTTAAAATACGTGTCTTTCTAAGAACAGAAATACACAGCACTGTTTAATTTAAACGCGCATTCTCCTTTACATTTTTCAAAAGTTGCACTTTTCCTATGTAAAAACCAATGTACATTGTTACTAGTATTTCTGATCAAACCATTTTTTTATTTAAGTATTATTATTTATTCACGCTTCAAAATTTAAAGTGTAATCCTCCCAATGGCATCTGCAGAACACAATGACGATAACAAACCAAATTGAGCTAAATCCAGACATTTTCAAGAAGGGGCCACACACTCATAACACACAACACAGCTTGCTGAGGCAAGCCATCCTTACACAAAGAGCACAGTCGTTACTCACTCAAACAAGTACTTCAAAGCATCACCACCGGTGTCAGTCCACAATCCTCATAGACACTCAAACACACAATCAAACCACAAATCAACACCAGGACAAAAACAAAAGGCAGCCCATAGACTGCACTCAAACTAAACCAATTGTAAATCATATTTACAAACAAAAGAGCTCTCAAAAGCAGTCCAGAGACTGCACCAAGACAAGTAAACAGCCCAAAGACTGTTCCATGTTTAAGAAGACAGGTTCTAGCCCCAGACCTCTTCCAAAATACGCCGAATTACCAGTTGGTCTGGCAGAGTGTTCGCAAACACTCTGTGCCTTTACCAAATCATACTTATTCCAGAAGGCATGCCTAGTACAGGGGTCCGCAGACCCACCCAAAACAAGATAGGGTAAAACCCCAAAACCTTTGCAAGAAGATACCGAATTACCAATTGGCCTGGCAGAACACTCAAGAGCGCTCCGTATCACCACTTATGAATTTTACTAAATGCAGGCATGTTCTTCCAAGTATACCCATTCAAACAAATATCATAAGGAGAAAAATCCCCACATTACCTGCCTGTATTTATTGCAATAAATAAACAAACAAACATAACCAGAATCTTGGCCAAGCAAATCCAAAATCAAGAGTGCTGCTTCAGCGATCTTACCAAACGTAAGTCTCCAGCCTCCAACTGCCAATCTCTTGGTTGACCTAATGGTCACTGCAAAAACGTGCACCAAAGGAAATCTCAGTTGGGACGGGCCCCCACCCGGAGGGTCAGATCAGGAAAACTGCAAAAGTCATTTTGGTCTGAAAAGACTAGGGTCTCCTCATGCAGGGTGCCTCCTCAGCAATATTCCATTCCTCCGTCAAGACCAATCCTTCGGGCGGCTGCATCTCTGATGAGCCCAACGAGTCGGGCGCTAAACTGTGGAAATGAGCCTTTTTAGGAGCCCACCGGTGCAAGGGTTCACCCTTCTCTGTCCACGGGTCCTTAAACCAACAAAAAGGAGATTGGCACTGAAGCTGGAATTCAAAAATAACAAGTTTATTCACTCATGAGTGAGATCACGTCCATACAACACCCCCGAGTGTTCCAGGAGGTAGTGGCTTGAATTCACAGACCATGGGCTTTTTATACTGAGTTTGTTGCTGAGTAAGCATGGAGACTCAAATAGAAGGTACAGTTCTTCACAGAAATAGTTATCGACAAACATGGGCAGATGGATATCACTTAGTCAGCGAAGTGGAAGGGGTAACAGAACTGCTTACATCAGTAAGACATGATGGACAGTTACATTTTCAAACAGGTGCATTCCAGCAGCTACAGGCCTCTCTGAGCTCATACATTGCTTGAGCTTAGAATAGAAGGAGTTAACTAAAGCTGATGACTCAAGCAGAATAGAAAGGCAAGCAACAGTGAAGACGGAAGAATCACATGGCTAACAAAATGGACGCCACAACCAAGATGGCTTCAGCTCATGCTAACAGCCATTATTTTCAATTTCCACAACAGAGTGCACCCCAGATAACACCGATATCAGAAATGTGAACACACATATAACTATAACACTTTTAACAGCACCATGGGCCTCGGTCGCATGGGTAAAAAGCAATCCCAAACGTAGCGTTCTTTTTGCTGGGAATCAATGTGTAAAGCAACACTATGGTGTGGTGGAATTAAGAACAGACAGTCACTCCCACACACTCACCTACACCAATACGCTGTGCCACGAATATCAGACAGGTCCGTACAGAGAGCACTTGCCCACACACGCACACAATGTGGTGCAACTGTTATCGGGCAGGTCAGTTGATAATGCACTTGTAGAACCCTTGACCTGCTTCAGATTGCTCTCGGAAGCGTTCCTTAGCCCAGTCAATTTCTCTTACCACCCAGGCCTGCTCCGAGCAAAACTACCTGGCAAAACAAAGTCGTCGAGGCCGGGTGAGGAAAGGGCAGTTGGTCCACCACACTGAGGGCACAAAAGGATCAATCGATGAATGGGGAATGATGCAGGGGAGCCTCTCAGAAGAATAAGACACCTAGTCAGACACACGTCGATCAAAGTAGTACCCTGGCAATCCATGCACCATGGAACACAAATCCGCTCACCGCACCTCCCTGGGAATGAAGCACAATGTCTCGTGCACATTGGTACGAGTCGCATCAGACAGTTCCGGTCACACACAATGAAGAGTTGCAAATTCCGTACCTCCCTGTAAATGAGGCACAATGTCTGGTGCGCATTGATCTGAGTTGCACCAGGCAATTCCGGTCACACACAAAGAAGAGTTGCAAATTCTGTACCTCCCTGGAAATTAGGCACTAGTCTGGTGTGCATTGATATGGGTTGCTCCAGGCAACTCCAGTCACCAGACAGGTGCAAGTTCAGCAGTGTCGCACGAGGCAGAATGAGGCACTACTACGGATATGTCCTCACCTCTGAGGGTCGCAACCTGTGATTTTGGACACCGCATGCGATGAGCACGCAGTCCGTGTGTTGCAAGAGAGAGATGTGGCATGATCGACAAAGGGGGCCACGCGGGGTCCCGCAGCCGATTAATCTGCTCACCACCAACAAGGCGCTTATGCGTGTCAAGGCCCCATGAAGCAGGGGTCACACTCCTTAGATGCTGGCAGTACTTTGGGGGTTCTGCACAAGGCAATCCGGTCCTCAGGCACAGTACTTAGTGCCACGCTCAGGTCACACCACCAGTTCGGATCCAGCAGACGATGTAGGCAATTAAGAGGGCACTGCTCTCCAGGTGTCACAAGTAGACGGTGCAGGTCCCTCGTGGGATGTCTTTGATGTCCCTGAGACCTCCACAAGAGAACAGGGGGCAAGCCAACAAGCCCTTGGAGAGCACACCTCAGTGGGCCACACAGCAGCAGGTAGTGAGCCCAGGCCAGCCACTTTCCAGGAAAGGTGCTTGGTCCCTTCCAATGGCAGTAATCCTCCTTGTGCACAACAAATTCCTCTGGCAGTGTGCACTATGCAGTTCCAGGATTATGGGTCCCACATCCCCACAAGTGTATCTTTCCACTACTGAAGTATGGCGCCAGTAGTTATACTGTAGTGTGCCTTTGAAGTTGGGGGTGGTTGAACCACAGATGTCTCCCATACATTTCAGTCCTTTCTGCCATGGGGCTGTGGAATGCAGATCTTATTCTTTAGTGGGACCATGATCTGGCTTCCAGAGGCCAAGTGGCAAAACTTCCCCCTCCAATCTATCCAGCCAGGCCCTCAAATGGCAGAGGTCTGTCTTCCAGTTACATGCCCAATGTTTATAGCTGTCTCTGGGGAATGCACATATGTGCTTCCCCAGACTCCAGTGCCGACTGGAGTCAAACTAAAAGGCACACAAAGAGTTTTAGAGCACAGAAATGCCTACTTTATAGAAGTTGTCAGGTAAAGATACCTACAAGGGGTTTTACTTAAGAGGCAATTTCATTCTATTGTAATATTACTGCCGAATGCCCTAACAGTGGCATAAAAATTGAAATACTTCAGCATAAATTCAATTTGAATACAGGAGTCTACAGAGGAGTCTAGTTGCTGGTCAGTGGGTTGCAGGTGATGTATGTGTGTCCCTGAGACTTCAGAACAAGAGGCAAGCACACACAAGCCCTTGGAGATTCTTCTAAAGCAGGTTCACAGCAAAGTTCCAGTCTTTGTCCTCTCTTTGGCAGAAGCAACAACTGCAGGCCAACCCAGTAAAGCAACGCAGCAAAGGGGCAGTACTCCTCCTTTCAGCTCCCCATCTCTTCTCCTTGGTAGAGGTTCCTCTGGAATCCAGAAGTGATCTAATTCTCTGGGGTTTAAGGTTCAATGTTTATACGCCATGTTCTCTTTGTGGCAAGGGTCTCTGAGCTGAGTCCAAACCAGTTCTGTCCTCTATGGCCCAGCTTCCCTAAAGGAGGTGGAGACAGCACTGTGTAGAGGAGACACAGCCTATTCCGGTTCCCAAGCAATAATACCTGCCGGAATGGGAATCCTGTGCCTTCCCACAATATTCCAGCACTGATTATAGTGCTCAGGAACACGCTTGTACGAGCCTCTCAGATATTTGTTTCACTTGTTAAAAATGATCTTGAAGGAAAATAGTCACAATTTACCTAATGTAAAGCACAGTGTTAAATTACAGCAGAACATGTATTTTTCCCCTCCATATTCTCTGTTATTAACAAGTTCATTAAATGTGCGCAAAGTGATGATTAGGGTAATAAATACACAGATGTGTGGTTTCTGTCAGAAGTAAAAAAAACATATTTTCAAACCAATTATTCCCCAGCTGCACTTTGTTCATGATACAGTCTCAGTTTTCAGTGCAGTTTAGGGAGTTGTAAACCCGGCAACATTTGATTCCCAGCAAGGACAACTCAGCCTTTCATTATTCTGATGTTGATAAATATGGTACATTAAGTTAAAAGTAATAGACATTCCTGCCCCTTAGTTATAGTATTAAAAATGACAAAACACAGATATTAATTACTATGTGAAAACAAAATACTATTATGCTGCCATTCACAGTTTCCAAAGGAGTGAACATCTCATCATAATTCCTGTGCTACAAAACAACAACAAAAAACAAATTCATTCACATCATCCATGAGAATGAGAGGACATGAAGGGCATTCATAAAACTCAAATTAAAAAAATTATTCAATTTTGCCTACGTCGTCACATTTAAAGGTTCATTCAATATGTATTTTTATTACTGCCATATAGCAAAGGGTGTTGTTGAATCACTTTACAAAAGTGCCCATCCTTGTGTTAAGAGATATTTAATAATGGCTGAAACACTCGATTTCCCCAGGTCAGGACTTCAGGTGAAGTAGAATATTCAAAGCCCGTAGAAGTTCCAAAGTAAACAGATACATATAATGACTTTGAACAGGCTCGTGACTGGAGAACTTTAAGTTAACAAAATTATTCTTTCAAATTCTTGTGATATGTTTTGAATCAATTTGAAATAACTAAACTACAGTTTATTGTTGTAGAGGTAGGAGGTCACAATGAATACAGCGAATAGCACGGTAAAATCAACCATCAATGCTTAGTTTTCACACTTGCACTCCACTTCAAACAAACTTTCTAAACTAGATCTAATATATCATAAGCTGTCAATGTTGGCATCAAAAGCCCATCTAAAAAAAAATCAAAAACATAAAACTATGCATGCATATGTAAACAGAGGAATGAAATCACACAAAAAGTCATAAAGCTGCACTTTGTTTAGATTGAATGAGCAATGAAAATTGTAAGACCACAGTTTACAAAACAAAAAATGAAACAGAATTCAGAGCTCATGAATAGACTAGTGTCAAGAGTCAGGACAAACGTAAGCAACCTAAAACACGGGGGCTAGAAATGATGAAAGAGTCAATAGAAACTCACGAGAATGGGAACACAAGACCTCTAAGGGTATGGTCATTCATTTCTTGGGGTTAAGATCATGTTTTCTTATGTTTTTTTAAAGTTTTATGTAGTGCGAACTTGGACACAAGGGCATTAGAGTGCTTAACTTGCAAACCAGATTACACATTACACATTTTTTACATGCAGGCAGATTAAGTAATTTTACAAGAATCCGAGGATATTGGTTTGAGGGTGGGACATGAACCTGGCCCCCTAGTTCTAAAGTTTAAGCCACATCCCTTCACATGTGTGGGTTAATGGGGGCAGGGATGTTCATGTCCTTTACATTACTTCTGGAATGCAGAAGACGTGAGCGTCTCGTCTTTCAGATTAAGCAACCAATTTTCTTTTTGTAATGCAATGTAGAATTGTAGAGGGCTACTTGTCACCTGTGAGGGTATCCAGGCACTGAATAGGTGTTGAGGCTGGGCCCGAGTACAGGCAGTCTCGATGGTCCAGCAAGAAGACTAATTGAATAGCCAGGTATTCAGCTTCACTCTGAATTCAAGACGTGAGGCGGAGGCCCTGTCGTATGGAGGATGTCATTCCAGGATTGGTAGGAGTATGATTGATTTCCCATTCTGCTTCTGGGGATGCATGGTGCATGTGTGAGTGAGAGTGAGAACGATGCTGAGGAGAGTTGTCTGGTGGGTTGGTGAAGGTGAAGCCTGTGATTAAGGTATGAGGGTCCCTGGTTGTGTGGTGAATTGAATGCATGCGTAAGAAGGTTGAACTGGCAGCACTTCTGGAAAGATAGCCAGTGGAGCTCTCAGAGGAGAAGTATTGTGTGGGTTCGGTGCAGGAGGTTGAGGACAAGTCTGGTCGCAGTATTTTGGATGGTTTGAAATCTGTGAAGAAGATGGTTTGGGATACTGGTGTAGAGTGTTTTGGCATAGTCCAAACTGCTTGTGATTAGGGCCTGCGTGATGGAATGTCTGGTGTCCAGTGGGAGCCACTTGAAGATTTTATGTAACATAAGGAGGATTGTTAGAAGGCGACCTCAGAGGGGCCCGGAGGGGGCCCTGACTGCCCTGAGACCCACCCTCGAGGTATCGTAGCCGGGCACTGGCGGGAGACTCCTCAGGGGAGGAACCTCGTATCTAGGATCGCACACTCGGCACCACACGACAGATAGACACCACACGAGGAGTTCTTACGAGCAAATCTTTATCAGATTGGAGTAGTAGGATCTTTATGATCAGCACAGCAAATATATACAAGCAGAGCGTGGGCTCTCAAAGTCTTGGAGGGGAGTAGGAGGTAGCGGGACAGTCTTTGGGGATGTGGACCAAATGCAGGAGCGTACCCGTCGCACAGCTCACAATCCTCGAGCTGGGGGATACGGTTGTCGTCGTGGGGTCCGGCTGGACCAAGAGAGTCTGTGGGAGCCGCGAGTCACTCAGCAGGGCTCGGTTACAAGTTCGGTGGTCTTACGATCTTCGAGGAGCCACGAGTCACTCAGCAAGGCTCAAGCACAGGTTCGGAGGTCTTACGATCTTCAGGGAGCCGCGAGTCACTCAGCAGGGCTCAAGCACAAGTTTGGAGGTCTTACGATCTTCAGGGAGCCGCGAGTCACTCAGCAGGGCTCAAGCACAAGTTCGGAGGTCTTACGATCTTCAGGGAGCCGCGAGTCACTCAGCAGGGCTCAGGTGTTCCAAGGCGAATCTGCCGGACAGTCCCAGAGCACTCCTTGTTATAGGGCGACCCCTCTTTGATGTCCGGAGCCTGTGCAGGCAGGGGTCTTGTCACCTGGGGGTCGCTTGTTGGGGGTTTCCTGACATTTTCTTTTGATCCGTTCAGGGCCGGGTCGGGAGGAGTCCCAGACACCCAGCAGGCGTGGAGCCAGCCCTCGGGGAGGCCGGCAGGTCGATCGAAACCCACCGTCCCAGGGAAGCGCAGAGGTGTGATAGAAACTGCTCCTCCCTCTCTCATCCCAAGGGGAGCGTGATGTCCTCCAGCCGGAGTGGCGCCTCTAGGCCAGGGTCGCGCTGGGGCCGGGCGGCCATCTTGTTGCATGAAGTGGGCACGCGGGCCCGGTGTGGCCGAAGGGCAGAAGGCCACGGACGGGGAAGTCCGGGTTGGGTGCGTGCGAGTTCTGGTGGGAAGGATCGGCTAGGCCGTGGGTTTGGGGGCTGGTGTGAGGTGCAGGGGTCAGGTCTAGCTATGTTACGAGGGCCGGGTCTAACATGCGTCCCCCCCAGCTGAAAGCCGGAGAGAACTACCCATCTTCTTGGGGGTTCTCTTCGCTGAGGCGGAAGAACCGGGAGAGGCCATCGGCGTTGGCGTGGTCAGTCCCAGGGCGATGTTCCACGGTGAAATCCATCCCCTGGAGGGAGATTGACCACCGCAGTAGCTTGGGGTTTTCTCCTCGCATCTGCATGAGCCATCGCAAGGGGCGATGGTCGGTTTGGACTTTAAAATGGGTGCCGAACAGGTAAGGGCGTAGTTTCTTGAGGGCCCAGACTACGGCGAATGCCTCCCGCTCGATGGTGCTCCATCTCTGTTCCCTGGGCAATAGCCTTCGGCTGAGGAAGGCTACGGGCTGGTCTAGGCCTTGGTCATTCACCTGGGAGAGGACTGCCCCGATGCCATGCTCGGAGGCATCAGTTTGTACCACAAATTCTTTGGAGTAGTCGGGGGCCTGGAGGACGGGGGCAGTACACATGGCCGCTTTCAGGGCCTCGAACGCCTCTTGGCAGGCAGGGGACCATTGCACCTTCTTGGGCTGCTTTTTGGACGTGAGTCCCGTGAGGGGACCGACCAGGCTGCCGTAATTCCGGATGAACCTCCGGTAGTAGCCCGTGAGGCCCAGAAAGGCTCGGACCTCCGTTTGGGTAGTGGGGGGTTCCCAGGCCAGGATGGCGTCGATTTTGGGCTGTAGAGGGGCGACCTGCCCGCTTCTGACCTGGTGCCCCAGGTAGGTTACCAAACCTTGCCCAATCTGGCACTTGCTGGCTTTCACGGTGAGGCCTGCCTGGCGCAGGGCGGTCAGCACCCTCCGAAGGTGCTGGAGGTGCTCACTCCACTCAGAGCTAAAAACTGCGATATCGTCGAGATATGCGGCACTGAACTTTTCCAGCCCGGCCAGGACTCTATTTACCAGTCGCTGAAAGGTGGCCGGGGCATTTTTCATCCGAAGGGCATCACGCGAAAGCGATAGTGCCCATCCGGGGTGGAGAAGGCGGACCGCTCCTTGGCTCCTTCTGTGAGCTCAATTTGCCAGTAGCCGCAGGTGAGATCGAAGGTGCTGAGGAACCGAGCAGCCCAAGCCGGTCAATGAGCTCGTCGGCTCGGGGAATGGGGTGGGCATCGGCTCGGGTGACTTCATTGAGTCCCCGGTAGTCCACGTAGAAGCGGAGTTCTGGTGCGACCCCGGGGGCAGCTGCTTTTGGGACCAGGACCACGGGGCTGGCCCAGGGGCTGTCCGAGGGTTCGATCACGCCGAGGGTCAACATTTTCGAGACTTCGGCTTGGATACAGGACCGGACCCGATCAGGGACTCGGTAGGCTCGGTGTCTCACTGGTGGGCTGTCCCCGGTATCCACATCATGGACACACCAGTCGGTGACCTTGGGGACCAGGGAGAAAAGGTCCGGAAACTGCCCTAGGAGCTGGCGGCAATCCTCACGCTGCTGGGGAGTGAGAGACGGGGAGAGGTTCACTCCCTCTACGGAGCCGTCCTTCTCTTTGGTGCACAGGAGATCGGGGAGAGGATCTGACTCCTCCTCGGACCCATCATCAGTGGCCAGCAGGAGGCTCAGCTCCGTTCGCACAAAGTGGGGCTTGAGGCGGTTCACGTGGAGGACCCGGAGGTGGTCCCGGGGGGACTGGACGTCCACCAAGTACGTGACCTGGCTCTTCCGCTCAACCACTTTGAAGGGCCCGGTCCATTTATCCTGGAGGGCGCAGGGTTTCACGGGGGCCATGACCCATACCTGCTGGCCCGGCTGAAACTCGACCAGAGTGGCGTTCTGGTCGTACCAGCGCTTCATCTCCTCCTGACTCGCCTCCAGGTTGGCCTCGGCCATCTCTCGGAACCTTCTAGTCTGATTTCGGAGGGTCAGGACGTAACTGAACACATCTCGGGGGGGGCCTCGAGGCGCCGCCTCCCAGCCTTCCTTGACCAGGCTGAGGGGCCCCCTGACGGGGTGCCCGTAGAGTAACTCAAAGGGGCTGAACCCCAAGGATTTCTGGGGAACTTCGCGGTATGCGAATAGGAGGCAGGGGAGCAGGATATCCCACTTACGCCGGAGGGGCTCTTCCAGGCCCGCGATCATCCCCTTCAGAGTTCGGTTAAACCGCTCTACCAGGCCGTTCCCTTGGGGGTGGTACGGGGGGGTGAACTTATAGGACACCCCGCATTGTTGCCATAAGGACTTCATGTACCGGGAGATAAAGTTGGTACCGCGATCGCTCACGACCTCGCGGGGGAAACCCATGCGGGAGAAGATTCCCATCAACGCCCAGCCCACCACGGGGGCTGTGACGGTGCGCAGGGGGATGGCCTCAGGGTAACGGGTGGCATGGTCCACCAGGACGAGGATGAACCGGTGCCCTTGGGAAGTTGGGGGGTCCAGGGGCCCTACAATGTCGATCCCGACCCGCTCAAAAGGGGTACTGACGACAGGAAAGGGTTGGAGGGGAGCCTTGCTCTTCCCTCCGCTTTTTCCACTGGCCTGGCACGTGGGACAGGACTTGCAGTGGGCTCCTACATCCGCTCTCATTCTGGGCCAGTAAAAGTGGGTCACGAGGCGACTGTACGTTTTGTCCTGGCCCAAGTGGCCTGCGAGGGGGACATCGTGGGCCAAGCCCAGGAGGAGGCTTCGGAAGCGTAGGGGCACCACCAGCACCCGGCCGGACCCTAGCTCCACCGACTTCTGTTCGCTGTACAGGAGGTCATTCTCCCAATACACCCGGTGCGTCCCCGTCTGGTCGCCTGCGGCCTGGGCCTCTGCCTGTTGCCGGGGCCCGTCCAGTGAGGGACAGGTAGCCTGCTCTCGGCAGAACTCTTCTCGGGAGGGGCCCCCCTCGTGGCGCCACTGGGCTAATTCGGGCAGATCGCCGAACTCGGTGACTGGGGTGGAGTCGGAAGGCGGGGGTTCATCACTGGCGATCGACTCTTCTGGTGGGGACATGGGGGGACCCTCGGCTAGGACCATCCTATCTTCAGGGGTCGGGGCGTCGTCGACTTCCCTCAGGGGGGTCAGTCGAGCCGCCATGGATCGAGTGGTGGCGCACACCCACTCAGGGAGGCCCATCATCCCTAGATGGGTCTTGCGCTCAACTTGTCCCCAGGGGGAACTTTCCAGGTCGTTCCCCAGGAGACAATCGACGGGTTGGGAGGTTCTCACTGCAACCTTCAGTTTACCGACCACCCCTCCCCACTCAAAGGGCACCAGGGCTACCTTACATAGGCTTTCTGTGTTGTCGGCTGAAATGACAGGACAAAAGACGTTGGGGAGGACCTGGTCTTCGTGTACTAAATGGCTAAGGACACCGGTGATGCTGGCCCCGGTGTCACGGAGGGCTTCTACTTGGTGGCCATTGATCGTGACTAGCTGCCCATATTTCTTTGTGTTAGAGGGCAGGAGGCTCCCAGGGACCATCTCTCTATCTCCTAAGGACACTAGGGCCATAGCGGCGGGTTCCCACTCCTCGACCTCCTCAACCTCCTCCCCTAGGGCTACATTGGCTATCTGTCTAGCAGGGGGTGCTGCCTGGGTGGTGCGTGGGGCCATGGGGCATTCAGGGTCGTTGGCGTAATGCCCGGGCTTCTGGCAACGGAAACAAGTGATGGTTACCCGGTGCCCCCGTCTAAGGGGGGGGCCGGATACAGCTGGTGGGGGTGCCGGGAAAGGTGGAGGTTGGGACTTCGGGGGACTAGCCAGGGACTCTCTCTGCCCTCCCTGGTTTCCCCCCCCTCTCTGGCGGGGTGGTCCCTGACTGGCTCGGGGGTACTCTCCTACAGGGCCCCGGGAGACCCGGGTGTTGGTCCAGCGATCCGCCTCGACAGCCAGCTTTCTTGGGTCCGTGAGCTTGCTATCAAGCAGATGCTGGCGGAGTTCCACAAAGCAGTTGGCCGCCAGGTGTTCCCACAGCATAAGGTCTGTTAGTTCTTCCAGGGTGGTTACCTTGCTGCCCTTGATCCATCCATCGAAGGCGCGGCTGAAGAAATTCACATATTCCACCCAGGTGGTACCCGGGATCTTCCTGCAGTCCCGGAACCGCTGGCGGTACATCTCCGGGGTGAGGCCGTACCTTGTGAGGAGGGCCGCTTTCATGTGTTCATATGATGTTTGCATGGAGGTGGGTAGGTCGAGCAGGGTGTCTCTCCCTTCGCTCAGGAATCGTCCCCACAACCCAGCCCCCCAATCCTTCTGTGGGACCCGATGGGAGGTCATGGCGACCTCGTAGGCCCGGAACCACTGCTGAATGTCATCATTTTTGTAATATTCTTTGACCACATCCTTGGGGATGTGGACCTTCTGTTCCGTTGGGGCGGCCGCCTCCCGGTTCCCCGGGGACCGCGTTTCTTCATTTCTCGCTCTCAGTTCTATTTCCTTCAGGCTGCGTTCATGTTCCAGTTGAAGTCTCTTTCCCTCGTGTTCTCGTTGGAGTTTCTTCTCTTCTAGTTCTCCTTGTACTCGCAATTGTTCTACTGCTAGCTTTTTCTCGACTAATTTCAGCTCGCCCTCGATTTTGAGTTTGGCTAATTCGAGCTCGTGATGGCAACTTTTTTCTCTGTCTGCGAGTTCCTCCGGGGATAGGCCCCCATCTGGTACGAAGCCTCGCACCTGGTTGCTGCTGCGTTCTCCTTGGGAGGGTCCAGCTTCGTCGTGGGGCTCCCCCGCTCCTTCTGGCAGGGAGGCTCCAGAATCCACCCAAGCTTTCAGTGCCTTTTACATATCTTCTTTGGTGTTGAGACCAGTGGTAGCGATTCTGAGTTCCTTACAGAATTGTTTTAGTTCTTTGTGAGTGTACTCTTCCAGCTGTTCCACCTGGAACACGGTACTGGCGTCGTTTTCTACGAGAATCCCGGTGTTTCCTTCTGCCATCTTTGTCGGTAGTGCGTCAGCCGTTCACGGTACGATCTCTAGATTATGGGCCCGAATCCCGTCGCTTGCCACCAATGTTAGAAGGCGACCTCAGAGGGGCCCGGAGGGGGCCCTGACTGCCCTGAGACCCACCCTCGAGGTATCGTAGCCGGGCACTGGCGGGAGACTCCTCAGGGGAGGAACCTCGTATCTAGGATCGCACACTCGGCACCACACGACAGATAGACACCACACGAGGAGTTCTTACGAGCAAATCTTTATCAGATTGGAGTAGTAGGATCTTTATGATCAGCACAGCAAATATATACACGCAGAGCGTGGGCTCTCAAAGTCTTGGAGGGGAGTAGGAGGTAGCGGGACAGTCTTTGGGGATGTGGACCAAATGCAGGAGCGTACCCGTCGCACAGCTCACAATCCTCGAGCTGGGGGATACGGTTGTCGTCGTGGGGTCCGGCAGGACCAAGAGAGTCTGTGGGAGCCGCGAGTCACTCAGCAGGGCTCGGTTACAAGTTCGGTGGTCTTACGATCTTCGAGGAGCCGCGAGTCACTCAGCAAGGCTCAAGCACAGGTTCGGAGGTCTTACGATCTTCTGGGAGCCGCGAGTCACTCAGCAGGGCTCAAGCACAAGTTCGGAGGTCTTACGATCTTCAGGGAGCCGCGAGTCACTCAGCAGGGCTCAAGCACAAGTTCGGAGGTCTTACGATCTTCAGGGAGCTGCGAGTCACTCAGCAGGGCTCAGGTGTTCCAAGGCGAATCTGCCGGACAGTCCCAGAGCACTCCTTGTTATAGGGCGACCCCTCTTTGATGTCCGGAGCCTGTGCAGGCAGGGGTCTTGTCACCTGGGGGTCGCTTGTTGGGGGTTTCCTGCCATTGTCTTTTGATCCGTTCAGGGCCGGGTCGGGAGGAGTCCCAGACACCCAGCAGGCGTGGAGCCAGCCCTCGGGGAGGCCGGCAGGTCGATCGAAACCCACCGTCCCAGGGAAGCGCAGAGGTGTGATAGAAACTGCTCCTCCCTCTCTCATCCCAAGGGGAGCGTGATGTCCTCCAGCCGGAGTGGCGCCTCTAGGCCAGGGTCGCGCTGGGGCCGGGCGGCCATCTTGTTGCATGAAGTGGGCACGCGGGCCCGGTGTGGCCGAAGGGCAGAAGGCCACGGACGGGGAAGTCCGGGTTGGCTGCGTGCGAGTTCTGGTGGGAAGGATCGGCTAGGCCGTGGGTTTGGGGGCTGGTGTGAGGTGCAGGGGTCAGGTCTAGCTATGTTACGAGGGCCGGGTCTAACAAGGATGTGGAAGCATGAGGAGGTAACGGCATTGACCTGGACCCTCATGGTGAGGTTGGTGCCCGGATGAGGCGTAGGTTACTAGCATGGTCAGTTGGGGTGGGTCTAAATTTGGTGGGCTACAAGGTGGAGTCCCAAGGTGAGCTCTTATTCCTGAAGATCAGTACTGCAGGTTTGTCGGTGTTGAGCTTGAGGCAGTTTTCTTTCATCCAATTGGGCATGCTGGTAATGAATTGTTTGAAGTTTGTCTTGGTAGAGAATGTGTTTTCAGAGAGGGAAAAAAATGAGCTGGGTATCAACATTGTAGGAGACGATGTTGATTCTGTGAGATCTGATGATGTTTGCCAGAGAAATCATGTGCACATTAAAAAGTGTGGAGATGAGCGATGATCCTTTGCATCAACCGCTGTGAACTGTGTGAGCCTGACACGTGTTCTTCTGGAGAGGAAGGAAGGTATCCATTTGAGTGCCAGTACTTGTATTCCCGCTGTGTGTAGTCTGGTGATGAGTGTGTGGTGGGAGACCTTGTTGAAAGTGGCGGAGAGGTCGAGGAGGATGAGGGCGGTGGTCTCTCGTCGGTCAAGGATGTTGCATATGTGGTCTGTGGCAGAGATGAGGGCCGTTTCGGTGCTGTGGTTATTTTTGAAATCTGATTGCGAGTCTTTCATGAGTTTGTGGCATTCTAGGTGGTCAGAGAGTTGTCTGTTGATGGTGTTCTTAATGACTTTGGCTGGGAAGGAGAGCAGCAACATGGGCTGATAGATTCTAAGTACTTTGGGACAAGTGAGGGTTTTTTGAGGAGTGTGGTGTCTTTGGTGTGTTTCCAGCTATCTGGGAAGGTAGTAGCTGTTTTGAGCGAGGTGTTTATGATAGAAGTGACTACAGTCCTGATCGTGGCACTTCCTAGGTTGTAGATATAATGGGCGCAGGGGTCTGTGGGCGCCCCTGAGTGTACTATCTTCATTATATCTGCAGTGTCATTGATGGATAGAGAGTTTCATGCTGTCAGTTGATGTGCTTTGGTTGATGAGGTTGGCAGGTTAGGAAGCTTGATGAGGGGGTGGCTGACATTACTAAAAAAAGTATTTTGGGACATGAGGGAAATGTTTCAAGTCCCAAAGTTATATTTGTTTCAATTAGTATGATGCACAACACCCTGACATCACACTGATTGAAAGTGAGACCATTCATCGCCATTAGTGCTGACAGGTTTTGCTTTGATAGGTGCTCAGAGGGAATATCTCAGCACCCCTGATCAGTGATCCCAGTGGGAAAGGTACCGGTAATAGTGGTGGTCGCTAGCATGGAAAAGTGATGGAGCAGCGCGGGGGAGGAAATACATTAAAGATAAAAGTTACCTCTTGCAGCCCATCAGCCTTATCAGCTCCTGATGCACAGGATCTGCACACACAGGCTCCCAGACTCCCCGCACCAATCCAGATGCTGCTCTCATGCTAGTATTACCTAGCATGAGAGAAGCAGCAGGGTTGGGCGAAGCGGGCTGGTTTCATGCTCCAGCAGGGACTGGGAGCCTGTGCTCCTGAGCCCTGCTGATATCTCCAAGCAACAGACTGGAGATATACAAGTGTGCCGGTTTGGCCACCCTTAGACGGCCTGCCAAACCGAAATGCTCACTTGGTGCCCTGTGTCCACCTCTCCTCCTGCAGCTGATGGCCCCACCCTCAAGACTCAGCTGCGGCTCCCTTCTAAATATAAAATAAAATGACAATAAAGCAGTTTTATCAGTTGCTTTATTATCATTTTATTTTACATGTTTTCATGCTCGTTCCAACAGTGGGGTGACGCTCCTCCGCCATAACAGAGGAACCACCCATGACCAGTAGAAAGGAGACAATGTCCTTTTCCAGCTGTACCTTTTCCTACTGACTCCCTGTTTGGGGATGACAGTAGGACCATGATACCAAAGCAAGGACCCACCCACTAGATACTGTGGGGCTGAGGGAGCACCCCCCAAAAAATTGAACAGTTAGTCTGCCCCCCTGGTGAGTGACTGGAGGTATTACCCCCAATCAACAGCCTTAGGGGGCAGAAGATTCACTAGACACGAGTCAAAAAAGAAAAAGAAGGGATGGGCACGGCCCATCCTGGAATTGTGCCATGCCCTCACCCCAAAATGCCCCCAACAGTTTTGTGCTCCTCCTGGGAGCAGATTGAGTATGTTTACCTCTAATCTGCCCCATGGTGAAGAATAAAGGCCACTAGACACCAGGGAAAATAATGAAAAAACAGAATGGGGGAGATGTGGACCATGCTAACATTGGGTTGTTAGCTCACCCCATAAAAGGCCCCACAAGTCTTTCTGCCTACACTGGGGGCAGATGGGGAGGCTATGAAGGCAGACCTCCCATCCCACTAGACACCAGGCAAAATGGGCAAAGAAAAAGAAGAGGTTAGGTGGACCGCCCATGCATCGGACCATGCCTCCAACATAATGGCCCCAGCAGCCTTTCTGTGCCCTCGTGGAGCATATTGAGGGGGTTTGATTCAATCCACCACCTGTGAGAGGGACAGAAAGCCCACTAGAGACCTGTGAAAAATGGTCAAGAAAAAGAAGTGGCGAGGCAGCCACCCAAACCTTGGGCCATATCCCACCCCCTAAGGGCCACAGCAGTTTTTCTGCCCCCTCAGAGTTCCTAGTTTGGAAGGGTTTGACCTCAGTCTCCTCCTATTACACCCACAAATGTTTAATCTTAAAAAGAATGGGGTGGGAATGGGCCTGCATCAGGCCATGCCTGTCACTTAAAACATAGAGTTTCTGCTCCTGGGGGAGATTAGAGGATTTACTCCTGACGTTAGACAGCATCTCCACCTGTAAAGCCACAACACCCTTTTTGCCCCCCCTTGAGGCCTCGACTACCCCAATCCCATGGCAAGCAAGAGGAAATGTAGGCTCTTTTGGGTTTAGTTTTGACATATGGTCCAGGAGAGAGGGGAAAAATGCCAATTGGTTCTCTCACTTGCCATGGTAAATGGCCACTCTATTCTCGGCATAGGCAGCCCACAACCAGGGAACTCTAAAAACTCTTTGCATTAATAAAAGAATTCTGTGGCAATCCAAAAAAAAGTCCTGCCACCAAGCTTTCCCACACGACGCCTGATAACAACAGTACTCTACTTGTGTGGCTGAGCCCATCACCCGCAACACAATAGGCCCCAAAATTCAATATGCAGAAGAAGTAGAGGCCTCTTATATTTGTTGAACCAGCTGAACTTATTCACAGCTGGTTCTTCTAGCCTCATTAAAATTGCAACAAATGGATATCAGAGCTGCGAGTAATAATAACCCGCCTGAAAAAAAATTATAGTGGCAGTACAGTGATAGAACAAAATAATTTGACCCACAGCACTATGATTTTAGCTGCTCTGGAGAAGTTTGGCGGAGATCAATGTACATTTCAGAATTTTATGTTGCAATGCCCATTACGTTTTTTTGTCCTCATCTCACCATTCAGCATCTGCAACTTTAGCTAGAAGCCATTTTCCGGACCTAGACACTCCAGGCTTCTACAACTGCATCGGCTATAGGCCTGACCAGGCCAGTTTCTTCGTGCAAAGCTTGGTGTAATCATAGGACCGGGGTTATCTGACCAGACTCATCTCTCTACCCCATGAAACAAACTGAGACAACATATTAGGGGTGTCATCATTAAAATACCCCTGATCCAGGCGAGCCATAGCGAATGCTGCTTTCAACCAGTCCTCATAGCGCGGGGGCTGTGGGTCTTTCCAGAGTTTACATATCTCCCTTCGGGCAACAAGTATTAGGTGTAGTAACAAGCCTCTTTGCATTGGCTGCAAAAGATTTGTCACCTCAAGATCCATGCCAAAAATTACTATAGAGAGGTTCACATTGATCTTAACTTTAAAAGTGGCACCCAGAACCCGCTCCACATTTTGCCAGAACCCACTTAGTTTACAACATTCATAAAATTTGTGTATATCAACAGCTTTAGGAAAGTCACATTTCGGACATTTAGGAGAAGCTAAGGGAGCAAATCTGGCAATTTTCACGGGGGTATAATAAAGTCTATTAACTACGAAAAAGTGATTCTTTTTTAAGGATGCCGGTTTGACGAACTTATATAGAGCTTGCAGTGATAAATCATATAGATCTTCCGCCTTAGAGTCCAAGAGTGACTGATTCAAAATAGCATGCTGTGGGGGGAGTTCTGCGACATCTACATCGAGGAGTTTCCTGTACCAAAGTGCAACCTCCTTCATTTTAGGCTTTGGGTTTTGCAGGGTACGCTCAATTTCCCAGTCTCCACAAATTGACTCCTTTTCAACTGCATACCAGGAGACCAATTGTAAATATTTAAATTTAGCGAAGGAGTTACCTATTTTAATTCTTAAAAAATCCCATGGAAGAACTCTGTCCGAGGATACAAGGTCTGACCAGATCAAGAACCAAGCCCTTTTGATTGGCAGTGCAAGACTATCATCTAGGCAGGCTGGTGTCCAAGGGGAGTCCCAAATAGGGGCGAAGTCAGAATAATACCCAATTCCCCATCTGCGTCTAACCCTGTACCACACATTGAGGGCTACCCTTAAAACTTTCAGGTGGTCTTTTTTGGAAAACCTTGGTGCCCCAAATTTGTATAGAAACCCTTCACCCCCACCCTCCGCTATAGCCATTTCTCTCAATATCTTCCCCCAATTAGATTCCTCAGGTGTTGTCAGCAGCATATATATATGTTTTTAAATTGAAACGCTAAAGAGTACCAGGCTATATCCGGAAGAGTGAGACCCCCTTTCAACAGCTTGCATCTCAGCTACTTCCAGGAGAGTCTTGCACTCTTATTGGACCATATGAAACTACCTATTTTTCTTTGGATTTTGCTAATCTCCTTACTAGGGAAATCTAGGGGAATAGCGTTAAAAAGGTATGTTAACTTAGGTAAAATAACCGTCTTAACTAGATTGACCTTCCCATAGATAGTCAATGGGAGATTTTTCCATCTAGCAAAGAGGTAGTCGACATCTTTAGCCACCTTTTTAAAATTAATCAGAGCTATATCATCTAAGTGGTTAACTATACTGATTCCCAGATACCTGAATTGTTTGCTCAATCTGCCTTCCCAATTATTGATGTTCCAGCACATCACCTCTGTTTTGGAGGAGTTAGCAAGATACCCATAATACGAACCAAATTCCTCCAAAAGGGCTTCCGCCCTTGGTATTACCTCCACCGGATTGTTAGTATATAATAGCAGATCATCAGTGTATAAAGCTAATTTACTGCTATATTGGTGTAAACTAAAAGGAGTTATTAGTTCGTCCAGTCTTAATGCTGGGGCTCTATATATAGATCGAACAGCAAGGGCGAGATGGGACAACCCTGCCTTGTTTCCCTGGATATAGTCAAACTTGCCATTAACATTCCGTTTAACAGAATTACCGCTGAAGCTCCCTGATCAGGGTCTGAATAAACGTGGGTCCGAAGCCCATTAACCTGAGTACTTCCCAGAGGAAGACCCAGCAGACTCGGTCAAAAGCCTTTGCCGCATCAAAAGCTGCGACGGCCAAGGGTCTCGACCGAACCACCGCCAGATCTATAGTACCAATTAATTGGAGCGTCTGCTCTTGAATGTACCTCCCCGGGATGAAGCCCTTCTGATCTGAATTGATCAGATGTGGTGCCACCTTGACCAATCTCCCTGCCAAAACGCTCATGAAGATCTTATAGTCAGCATTCAGTAGGGAGATTGGTCTATACGAATCTGCTTTGAGTGGGTCTTTCCCTGGCTTCAAAATAAGTACGATTGTGGCCTCCTTCCATGTCTTAGGGACCTTGCCTTCCGGGCTGTAGATAAAATTAAACAACTCGCATAGTCTCGGGACAAGCTCATCCTGGAGGAGTTTATACACCTCACCAGGAAGAGCAGCCGTTCCAGCTGCTTTATTCTTCTTGATCTTATTGATGTGCATTCTTATCTCGCTCTCTGTTATAGGAGCATCAAGACACTCTCGGCTGCCTTCAGTTAATTTAGGTAAATCTTTGTGCCTTAACCACTTTTGCATATTTTCCGAGCTAGGTGAGAGCTCCTCTTTATACCGTTTTGAAAACCGGGAGAGGAGGCAGGTTTGCATATCCTCTAATTTACAGGAGGTCGCCCCACTCTCATCTATTATTAATTCACTGATATTATTTTTGGCTCCGTCTGTTCTTGCTTTCCAGGCTAGCACCCGCCTTTTCACCATATTCAAAGTTTTTCATGTTATGTGATGCCCACTGAGCCTTCACCTTAAGATCTAATTTGCCCCTATATTCCTGACGGAGATGATCTAAGTCGCTATGAACTTGAGTCAGTCTTTCGGGGTGGTCCTGAGAGTATCTTGTCCTTACATCTTCTAACTTAGCAATTTCTCTTTCCAAGTCCTGGAGTTCTTGAGCCTCCTCCCTGTTTTTAGAGCAGATCAGGCTATGTAACTCGTCTCGCTTATGGACTTCAAAGGTGTCTCAAACATAGTCTAAGGATGTAGATCCTATATTAATAGCAAAATAATCCAGGGTAGAAGATTTAATTGCCCTGACTATTTCCTCATTAGACAACATAGCCCTTTTCAGTGTCCATCTAGGCCTAAGATTATGTCCCTTCCAAAAATAAGTAAAAGACATGGGACATGATCTGATAGGATGCTAGGTAGAATAGAGATATCAGGAAAATTATCTAAACTCATCCTGTCAACCAAAACATAGTCAATTCTCGATGAATGGCCATGCTTTTTGCTAAAGTACATAAAACCTATTTTATCACCCATATTAACCCTCCAGACATCAGCAAGCCCTAGGTCGTGAATCATATTAGTCATTGCCCGATGGGTACGTGGGGCTCCGACGTAGTGACTCTGATTTGATCTGTCCTGTAGAGCAGTGGTTCCCAAACTTTTTTGACCCATGGCTCCCTTGACCTAATTGGCAGTTGGCCGTGGCTCCCCAACATTTTTTTACGGGTGGGATGGTGGGGGGGGATGTAAGCCCGACCTCGGGAGTACTTCCTGTTGTCTTCCATAAATTAATTGGGATGCAATGAAGGTAGTATAATCATATTTGTAACAAAATACGAAGATAACAGCTGTTTGATAAAACTTTGTTAAGTGTGAAACGATAATACAAGATTAATAGCCAAATATGTTTCCATGCAACTTTTTTTAACCACACAACAATAGTTCACCAATTTCTATATAATAAAATATCTTTTCAATGAACAGGTAAAACAGAGTCCGAAATTTACCTTACAAATCCTAGTTAGATGGATGTGCTTGTTTTTCCTTACATAACTCCTGAAATCTTGGAGTTATTTTTGAGATCGCAACACGCATTTCTTTTTCAAGGTTAATTTTTGCCCTATATTTAGACTTTATCACTGCAACTGCTGAAAAACCAGCTTCACAAAGGTACGAAGTAGCAAAAGGTATCGAAACATGCAGGGCTCTCTTGCTTATCATTGGATATTCATCTCCAGCTTGGCACCAGAACTCAAGCAGTGACTGAGACTGGAACCTTACTTTCAATGTTGAGTCACTTGAAACATCAATAAGCTGTTCTGCTTCCTCATTGTTGAAATGCTGAGGTATCTCAGCGTTGAAGGGGTCTCTCACCCATTTTATTGGCTCCACTTCATCCTCTGGAAAATATTTATCAAGGTAAAAACGCAGTCGAGACAAATACAGAACAAAAACTGTCCTCAGTTCCTCCTTTAACGCCATCTCATTCTCCTGCAGGAACTGGTCCAATGAAGGAAAACACATTTATAGTCACCTTTGCTTACACTGCTTTTCCAAAGGATCACTTTCTTCTTAAAGCCTGAAACTTTGTCTGACAGTTGCAAGATGTTAGTATTATTGCCTTGCAAGGACTTGTTCAGTGCATTCAGTTTTTCAAATAGATCAGAAAGAAAAGCCATTTGTATTAGAAAGTCTGCATCAATAAACTTGTTAGCAAAACAATGTTCATCACCATGTAGATATGAGTATATTTCATTCATCAGTTCATACACCCTAAGCAGGGAGTTACCTAGAGACAGCCACCGAGAACTGCTGTAGAACAAGAGACATGAGTGTTCCGCACCCATGTCCTCACACAGTTTAGCAAAAAATCTTGCTTTCAATGGTCTTGTTTTAATATAATTTACCACTTTGATGACAATTTTCAGAATACCATGCAGTTCTTCACTGAGGTTTCCTGCTGCCAGTTCTTCTCTGTGAATTATGCAGTGTGTCCAAACAGCATTAGGAGCTTTAGATCGTATGCGAGCTTGAAGTCCTTGGTAGCATCCTGCCATTGAACGGCCCCCATCTGTACAAACTCCAACACATCTCTCCCAGTCAATTTGATTCTGTTGCATGATTTTGATTTCTTTGCAGAACAACAAATCCTCAACAATTTGTTTTTTCGTATAGAAACCTGACATAGCAAATAAGATGGGTGTCTTTGTGGTTGTCTGTTGCCTCATCCAACTGGAGTGCAAAGTCTTTGCCTCTTAGATTACAGATGAGCTGATCGTTAATATCTTCAGCCATATCATTTATCCTCCGACTGATAGTATTATTAGAAAGAGGCACTTTCAGCAGCTGTTTACCCGCATCTTCGCCGATCATGATTGTTACCATCTCAACAGCAGCAGGCAAAATCAGCTCTTCTGCAATTGTGTGGGTTTTTTTACTCTGTGCAACTAGATAGGCCACTTTATATGAAGACAGGAGGGCGTTACTATTAGTTTTGGTTTGTTTTGAGAAAGTGTACTTTTGGCTTCTGCAACTTTTCTTACAAAAAAATCCCTTGGCTTTCCGACCACATTTGGGTGAAGACTTTCAAGATGTCGCTTAAGTTTACTTGGAAGCATGGATTCCAGAGCCAAAACTTTTAAACAGATTGCACATTGAGGACGGTCCTCGTTATTAACCTGAAGACACGTGAAACCATAATCCAAATACCTGTCATCGTACTTTCTGTACTTGGCCTTTCGTTTCCCGTCCTCTTTTTTGTCAGAAGAACCTGCAACTTCACTTTGCTCAGATGAACTTGAACTTGGCATTAGAAATCTCTTCATTGTCAATCACAAAGATGGGAATCAGTTCCTCTCGTCTTTCTATCTGTAAAGTCCCTGGTCGTCGTTTCTTTTCCTTTGCTGAAGTATTTCCAGGTTTCTTCCAGGTCTCATCCACAGTCTCCACGGAATAATAAGCCTGAAGTACAAAACATCCAGGTAAGACAAGTATAAGTAGAACTAAAGTTATTCTCTGCCTAATGATGGATCTATTATTTCTGTTAGTTTGCAATAGTAGCCCATGATGATGGTGACCATTTGGACTTATTATTCTTATTGGTACCCCGCACAGACAGAAAAAGCATTCAGTTTTCTAATGAAGTCTAAGGTCAAATAAAATGGAAAATTGTAAGTTTGCTGCAATTTAGCCCAGCGGTTGGAACCAACAATAGAAAACATGAGCAGCTCTGACTTAGTTCATATAAGCAAGGTTTAAACCAGCGTGAAATCAAATAGACACACATTTGGCCTCTTTGGGGATGAAAACCTGAGGCATTGATGCACTTTTCTTTAAAGACACAAATGTCATGGATGGGTGGAAAATAATTTAGAAAGGCTGCTTACTGTGCCAGGAGGAATAAATGCGGCTTTGGAAGGCTGACTTGTCCGTATTCTCCTCCGCAGAACCATTTTGCAGGCTCAGAAATGTATAAATCAGTACACGGGTATAAATGATAAAACAGCACAGGATTCCTGGGTGGTCCGGCTTTAGAACTGGTGGTGCCCAGTGCGACAATGTTTGCCCCCCACAGATTCCATCACTACCACCCTTTAGCAGTGCCCCCCTCAAGTCTCCATGACCACTCTCTCTCAGATATATTTAATCAGTTATATAGTGCCACCTATACCAGTGTAAGGTGTCAGGGCACTTATCACACACACATTACACAGAGACAATCAATCATATGTGTGTAAATTAGTGTATAGGAAATGTTTCATAAGCCAGAGGACTACAAGGTAAGTCACATGTCATCCATACTGGTAGACAGTATAGTTTAAGAGTGCTTAGTCTGGAGAGGCACAGACTCAGAATTTAAACTATAACCCCAGGGTTGGGGGTTCCATTTAATAATTAGGATTTTTTTTACTGAAATGAACCCTTTTTGAAACATTAGAATAATGAAAGATGGAGGAAAACATCATAGTGCTCTAATCCATACATTGACTGTTTGCATGCAGCTCTTGAATGACAGTTATTAGCTCACTGTCCCATGTTAGGATTTTAACATCTACACTGCTTTTAACCAAAAGATCTGACAAAGGCACTGATCTATTTAAACTAGCTTCACTGTGTGATGTGCATGGTACACATTCTTTGCAGCAGGCACATTAACACTCTGTGGTACCATAAATGGGTTAAAACTTCCTCCAGAAAAAACTCCTCTCTCTACGAAGAACATTAATCACCGGAGTTTCCTCGATATTTTTTTGTGTTGTATGAAAATTGCCGGAGGCCAGCAATGCAGCACCAGGTGATTTTTAAATTATAAAATCCTTCCAAACACGGCGCCCCTCGAAGAGTCAGCATTTGATGAGGTCAGCTTGACTGATGACTTCTCTTTCCCACAGCCGTCCAATTTCCAGGAGGGCTGGTGAACTTGTGATATCGTTTACGCAAAATGTCGGGGCATAGAAACACTTCCAACTACTCAAGAACAGGGTAACAGTACTATTCTATCTCCAGTCACTGAATATATTTGGTAAATGTGTATTTTTGGTCCAAGGAGTGAAAATACAGACATAGCAGTTCACATGAGCCTAATAATCGCAGATTCAGCATACGGAACACAGGATCCAGGCAAACATTTCATGAAAAACTAATTTAGAACGAATATAGACACAATTCACCTCATCGGTGATAATCTAACTTCACTGTCTTACCTTATTATGTGGGAACGGCAGTAGACGGCCGGCGGTAGAAAGCGGCGGGCGGCAGAAGACGGCAGCAGTAACTCCCCTCTAACACCAGAGCTGCGTATGGCATGCGTATACCAGTAATGGAGACTACCTCTGACGCCTGTGAACGCACGTACGACGCGTATACGTACGTATGCACGTATCGCAACAGTGCGCCTCTAGGAACACACCATGTCCCCAGTTTTTGCAGGTGGGACATCTTTTGGCTTCAGCTCGCTTCATTTTTCAACATTGTGGTCGCGGCGTCCCTGGCTCCTCATTACGGCGCACCGGGGTGCCGCGGCGCACAGTTTGGGAACCACCGCTGTAGAGGGTCAAAAAGGACATTGAAATCACCACCAATTATTATAGGGGAAGTGGCTTCCAGTAATTTGGACTGCATCTTACAGATATGTGTAGGGTCATCAGTATTGGGACCATAGAATGACACCACAGTTAACTCAACCCCTCTGATCTCTAACTGTGCGATGATCCATCTCCCTGTCTGATCGGTTGATGTTAATTTGATGTTCCCTCTAGCTCCTGATTTAATTAGAATAGCCACCCCTTTGTTATGCGCTGCCTGTTCAGAGGAACAAAAGTATTCTACCCAATGGTATTTAGCAAAAATTACTCGACTTTCCGGGTGGCTTAGATGAGTTTCTTGTAGAAGACAGATTTGGGCAGATGATTGTTCAAGATATTTCATGACCAATCTTTGTCTGCGTCGACATCTCAATCCATTGACATTCCACAAGAGGAATTTTATTTCACTACTCATTGGGGCTACTATGACCTCCTGATGACATAACTTTACACAGACGCTTTTATTGTGAGTACATTTTAAGAATATAATTAGAATTGAGGACATTTTTTAGTTTTTCACCCACTGCAACCCCACCTGTGCTCCCCCCCACCCTCCTCCCACCCTGCCCTCGTGACCCCTCAACCCCCACACCCTCCTGGGGAACCCCCTTACTCCGGGCATAAGCCCTTATGGTCTCAAACCCCTGGGCGTGAATTTAGAAAATGTATTTTATGTATTGAACCAAACCCCTCCCGGAGTTCCCATCTTTACCTTAACTATCCCCCCCAACATCTTACACCCCAGTCCCGCTCCTTATTTTGTTGATAATGGCATCTACCTCCTCGATTTTACGTAGATTATGCATATGGTTATTCCACATCATACGGAGAGATGCCGGAAATTTCAGTTGTGTCTCAGCCCCCAGTGAATTAAGTACTGCCATTCTTTTACTAAGTTCCCATTGTTTTGTTGCCGTTATGTGGGAAATGTCCGATCTAATGGTGAATTGATGGAGGAATTGCTTTTAATCGCACCCTCTTTCAGAGCCAAGGATAAAAAAAATTATTTTATAGTGTATGTAAGAAAATTTATTAAGATTTTCCTCGGTTTCTGTTTTGCAGTGTTCCTCCTAAACGGGTCACGATGTACCCGTTGAATATCCTGAATCAGATTTAACTCCGGGGAGCCTTTCAATATTGTATCATTTAGGAGCGATATCACAAAGCTTTGATATCCGTTCCTTCCACATCTTCTGGGATATTTAGCAGTCTCAGGTTGTTTTTTCTCGTGTTGTTTTCAAGGCGCTCCACATCATCTTTCAGGTCCCTATTTTGAAGAGCTAATTTATCCAGTTCTATTGAAGATAGATGTAATGTTTCCTTGATTTTAGGTATTTCAGATTCAAGAACCTCTGTTCTCTGAGAGACTTCTTCTTGCTTCTGCGCTAGTTCACAGGATGCTTGGATTGCGGCTTGATTGGATTCCGAAACGGAAAATCTTTTCCCCATATCCTCTTTTAAGGCCAATAAGATTTCTGCTAATGACCCAATCCCAGGGCCAGGGGGAATTGCCGCAGGGAGTATTACAGGTATAGCATCTGCCTTCTCGAACGTAGAGGAGACACCCAACTTGCCCTCTGGAACCTCTTGAACCTCCAAAACTGCAAATCTATTCGCGGTTCCAACAGATGAATGCATAGCCGAGCGTTGCTCCACTATAGCTTCCGTTGTTTTTGCGATTTTTGCAGTTTTATTCATATCAATTGTTTCAGTTGACTCAGCTGACTCGGTTGTTTCAGCCAACATTCCTGCATTTTTCCCCACTAATTTAGATATAGCGGGAGACTGCATACTGATTGTAGCCAAATTTCCTTTATTAGACCCCCTTGTTGTAGGAATGGATAGTACCTTATAACACGTCTTGAGGGAGGGTGTGATTTTGACTTTGGAGGTAGGTACTTTCTTCCCCTTTCCTCTCTCTTTTCCACTTACTGGGAGGGTGGTCTCCGTATTGTTGGCTTTCCCTTTGCCCTGCCTTGCAGTAGCCCTGGCAGTAGCCCTAGCCTTCACAGTCAAAGGTGGAACACAAGTCAAGTCAGTGCCCAAATCAAGCTTAATGGCCCTGGTGCGTAAGGTATATCTACAGACGTTTGGGATTTTATTGACACTGCTAGGGGGAAAAGCGTCCCTGCTCTCCATACAATGGAAAGCTACAGCCTGCTGTGCGGTCCCAACTGGACCCTCCTGCTCACTGTGCACCCCACTTAACACTCTCAATAACGGCAAAGGGTTCGCTGGGTCCGCCATTTCTCAGAAGAACTAATAGGCAGATTCCTTACCTTCACCTTCATGGGTCGCAAAGACACTGTCCGAGGAGAGAGAAGTAAAACATCCCACCTCTTTCAGGCATCCCACCGCGTTTACCCGACTCCGATCCCTGTCCTTCAGTGAGACGTAGTCGCAGGTGCTGACTCTGCCTGCGCAGACCCGGACCTGCAAGCCGGGAATACACCAGCGCCTCCACTCTCTCGCCGCACCAGCAGATCGCAGTAAAGCGGGTTCCCGCGGCGCCGTTGTTCTTCTCCAGGGGTCGGGCACCATTTGAGATGGAAAAGGAGCCGAGCAGGTATAGAAAAAAAAAAAGGAATCGGAATTCCGGGACTTAGCTGAAGTGGAATGGGAGGTGGGGAGGGTGGGGGGGGGGGGAGATCCACTAAATCCGCTAAAAACTCTTCATGGGGTCAGCGGGAGCGGTCTAGAGGCGATTTGTAGTCACACACCCAGGAGCTTCAACCGCGACCGCTAGATTCCGGCCGCCATGTTCCACCCCGACATGGCCACCTCAATGCCCATTACATTTTTTGACTAAATCACAGTTATTTTCTGAAACTACCTCCAAGACAACTTTTGTACTGTTCTATTTAAATAAGAACATATTAGTTATACCAAAGCCGTCAACTAACTAACTGGGCCCAATTCCTTACTCAAATCAAAGCTATTTTTCCCAAGAACACACAAGACAACAAGAGCAACCCTTGAACCCAAGGGAACCTGGGTATAAAATCACACTTAGGCAACAGTGGTTCTCATTGGTGTCATTTGAGGACGAGAATAATCAATTAAGATGTTAATTGTTGCTCTGTACATGGTCAAAGACAAACAAAGTCAACAAGTAAGATGAGAGGAAGCTGGGTTTTGTGGATGGTTAATGAGCTTTGATGTTGTGTTGTTTAAAGAGGTGAGTCTTCAACTCTTTCCTAAATTGGAGCAGCATTGAGCTGGCCTGATGGATACGGCCATGTGGTTCCAAATCCTGAATGAATAGATGGAAAATGCTTGTTGTTCTCTGTTTATTTTTTTTTAAGCATTTCTTTTTTTACGAGGTCTGGGCAACTGATACGTGTTTGTGGGTTGTTCACTTCCTTTTTGGCATTGCACGTACTTATTTTAGATTATGTTTTATCTGTTCAATTAATACTTTAACATAGCTTTCCACTATTTTAGAAAGGTAAAGTTAAAAATGGCAACTATGGATTTTGAATTGGGTTTTCTTTGGTCAAAGCCCTTTGCAAGATTGCTGACCATGTGTGCACATTCATCTTAATGGAAATCCAATAACATGGCCTTTCAGAGCTGAGACTTATTGTTTGGCCGCTCTGAATACATGGCAAATAAATTATATTGGGCCAGATGTATCAAAGGGTTTTACCCATTCTGTGTCTATGGGAAAATGTGTTCATACATATGGCCCTTGGTATTCACAGAAGTTAAGATTTTGTCTTAAGTTTGTCTTAAGACAAACTTAAGACAGACTTAAGACAGACTTAAGACAGACTTAAGACAGACATAAAACAGACTTAAAACAAACTTAAGACAAACTTAAGACAAACTTAAGACAGACGTAAGACAGACTTAAGACAAACTTAAGACAAAATCCTAACTTAAGTCTGTCTTAAGTCTGTCTTAAGTCTGTCTTAAGTTTGTCTTAAGTCTGTCTTAAATCTGTCTTAAGTCTGTCTTAAGTCTGTCTTAAGTTTGTCTTAAGACAAACTTAAGACAAAATCCTAACTTCTGTGAATACCAAAAGTAGTAAGTTTAGGATTTTGTCTTAAGTTAGTTCTGTGAATCGGGCCCCAAAAGTAGTAAGTTTAGGATTTTGTCTTAAGTTAGTTCTGTGAATCGGCCCCATGCACACCAACACATGCACAAAGACATTTGCGCGCAAATACAAAATAAACACAAAATAGAGTGCCATCAGTTTCCGGAACTAGGAAATAAGTAAAATGCACACACTTCTGACGTGCACACAGCACAGCAGCCGCCACACCGTGTAGTTAATTTCAATTGCGACTGTGCTAACCCTGATTTCCACCCCCCCATTTTCCTTTCACTGCACAAGGCAGGACATGTGCATGATAACTAATGGCCAGTAAAGCAATCAGGTACATCAAAAAGAGATTTCACAAGACTGGGTCAGCTCCATTTTGCGTATGTAATTACACTGAGCACAAACTCGCGTTTCCAGGAACAAATATAAAGGCGAAAGGTTCAGGCATGCAAAAAACGAAAAAAACAAAAACAAATGGCTATCCTAATGCCCAGAAAATTAATTCAAAAGCGAAATTCGAAACCATTATTTTCTCTGTGTTGCTTCTCATGCTTTTACACGCACAATTAATTTGTAAAATGTAACATTTTGCCAATTGTTACAATTGAAATGGAATAGCACTCGGGTACTCTGTCCGGCATGACTCGGACGCCTGGTAATAGTTAAAAAAAATGATTGATTGTAAAATGTATTGAGAGTCGAGTTTTCAAAAGCATTTTGCTCTCGCACTCAGT
The DNA here is from genome assembly GCF_964204655.1 of Triturus cristatus. NCBI lineage: Eukaryota > Metazoa > Chordata > Amphibia > Caudata > Salamandridae > Triturus > Triturus cristatus. Next base: position 1,421,747,191 of record NC_140591.1, on the reverse strand, counting down.
AAGTGAAAAACAAGCATTGGCATAGCCAATAGGTCTCGCCTTTGGGACCTTATAAGCCTTATAGCAGCTCAGATATGGGATCTAAAATTATATGAGAGTTGAAAGAACTGGATGCCTTCATTCCACTGAGATTGATTCAATGTTTAAAGAAATAGTGCATAACCGACAGAACCATTGTTTGTTTGATATATTCATTCCACTGAGGTCTGGGCAATCAGGGAGAATATGGGCATTTTAATGTGTGAAAACAAAAGCGCATGCAGGCCTTGTTTTACCCCTACACGCAGCAGCAAAATGAATTTATGAAAACCCATCACACTAGTCTCCATGCCCCTACATGTAATGTAGCATGAACATCCAACATCACAGTAGCCTGTAGCAACGCCCCTACCGACTACATACACTTCTTGTGTATGTGAATTCCAAGATCACAAGAGCTTCCAGTTTGACATGCACATATGTAATGCCCCTATCTGAAGGCTAACATTACTGGAGCCTTGGCGAAACGCAAGAGCAGGAAAGATCGACATCTGAAGACAATCACAGGAGCAGCACACAGACAGACACACGGATGTAGCGTCGCAGAATTAGTTAAACCTTCAGCCAGCAAAGGCATGTGGCAGTTTGTGCTATTTAGTTTTTTTTTTTTTACATTTTAAGGCTCGCAGAACAGGAAGAGAGATCTGCATTTGGCATAGTTCTGTGTTTAATGTGCGAGGCTGTGTAAGTCCAGACTTGGAAGCTGCACAAACGCACAGCTTCGACGTTTCTGTCAATCGACGAGGAACACGCCAGAAAAAAAACAGACATGCAGTTGTGATCCCTGGCCTGCAACGTTTAACGTAAATTAGCATAACGGCCAAAAATTCAGGGACAAAAATAAAAACTGCTTTACTGCAATACATTAAGAACTCTGTTCAACTTAAATGTATCATACTGCGCTATAAACAGAAAACGCCTCGCTTTCCCCGAAGTGAAGTAGTCAATCTATTCCAAGCTAACACCGAAGAGAGTGCAAAAGCTTACCCCAAACAAATGCAGTGGGGGACATTTGTGGGTTGCATTACCCTAACAAGGGAAGTGGAAATACTAGCACAACAAAAGAGAGCACTATTGGGGGGGGCGTAGAGCAGATGAAACTGCATTGTAGGGTAGGGGTGTAGACAATAGTGCCGGCGTGACCCCACTTCCATAATAACATATACAGAACTCCATTGCCACCTCAAATTGGAGAAATCCTGTTACACGTAAAAACACACTCCGTTTTATGCGGCACTGCCCCCAAAAGGGACCCTCGGATCAGTGCGCCCGTAAAGTCCCCGGTGGGTCTGGAGGAGATGTAAGTCAACAGAAGAGAGCAGGGAGGAAAGCGCACCACACTGGAGCAAACATCTACCATACAGTGCAGAAAAGCAGAGAATGGGGCCCGTGAGCACTTACACCACCGATGGCCTAGCAGAATACTTTTCCCAAGCTTCAGCTCCCCCCACGCCCCACACATATTCACTCAAAGGAATGCAAGACCGCCCCAGGGAAATGGTAAGTCAAGCATTGATAGCGCCTGGTGCTGAAGCTGTCTGTCAAAGCGGGCCCCCACTGCTATTAGTACTGCTGAGCAAAACAAAGTTCAGTGCTCGCTGCTGTGACTGGCCACTGATTGGCTGCTGCACTGCAGGCTCGGGGCTGGCTGAGCTGTGCTCGCCAGATCCAAACACAGTGGGCGCCAGCACGTGACATAATCGTCACGGTCGGACACTCCAATGCTAAATACCAGGGCCGTTGAACCAGAGACTGCTGAATATAGGCGGCGGGAGCAGGCGGCACTCTAAGTTTAGTTTGGTTGCAGCCCGTCCGCTGCTGCTCGTACCGCAGCTAACTTGTGCTGCCATTTGGTGCCCCCTGTAGCCCCGCTCGTCAAGAGAGATTAAGCCATGCAGCCCAGCTGCCAGCCTCTCAAGTCCGACATGCTGCTGCCAGTGAGAGGCTCGCGCAATAAACAGACCACGTTGTTGTCTTTAAGCGTAAAAGGCAATTTATTAGGACCAGGCAGCATAACATTAGACAATAATCAAAACAACATTACATCAATAACAGATCCCCACATCACTCTTCAACCCTTCACTCCTTTCACCCACTCCAAACTCACATTTCCTACCACTCCATGCCCCTTCCGTTCCTCATCCAGTCCACAAATCTTCTAGCATCCTCCCCGATATCATCTGCCATTCCACTCATGCCTCCATTTCCCCCACCTCGTTCACTCTTCCCCCCGAGGGATGGGTGTGCCCGCTAATGACTCCCCCCACCCCTCCAAAGTACCGGCAACCCCGCAGCCTGACCTAAACTGGCATGCTTCGCCAACCCCTTCCCCAACCCTTAAAACTGCAGGGCGGGTGGGTGGCCTTCGCTAAATTCCCTCCCGATGGTGCCGAGCGCAGGAAGAGGAAGTCGCCTTCCTCTCCTGCACTCTTATACCAACCCCCTAACTCCACCCCTTGACCCTGCCTGGTCCTACGCCTGCGCGAAAGACCCCGGGGAAGACTAGTCTGCTTCCCCCGGGGCCCAGCATCGCGCAATAAACAGACCACGCTGTTGTCTTTAAGCGTAAAAGGCCATTTATTAGGACCAGGCTGCATAACAGTAAACAATAACCAAAACAACATTACATCAATAACAGATCCCCACATCACTCTTCAACCCTTCAACCCTTCACTCCTTTCACCCACTCCAAACTCACATTTCCTACCACTCCATGCCCCTTCCGTTCCTCATCCATTTCACAAATCTCCTAGCATCCTCCCCGATATCATCTGCCATTCCACTCATGCCTCCATTTCCCCCACCTCGTTCACTCTCGCCCCCCCCAGGGATGGGTGTGCCCGCTAATGACTCCCCCCACCCCTCCAAAGTACCTCCAATCAGGTAACGCCCTGCCCCCCCCCGGACTCGGACAGCCGCGCGCGTCCCCACCTACTCAAGCATCCCTGCAACACCAAATCGCCTCATTCCAGAGCTTGCTGACCACATCTCTCATCTCCATCATGTAATACGCATTCCCCATTCTGGAAAGATGCACTCCGTCATCCCTAAACAGTAGCGGTTCCTCCAGTCGCAGTCCAACGTGAGCAATAACCTGAATGTCCTTTTCCCCACAAAAAACTCGCATCGCTCTGTTAAGTTTCCGTCGTGCTTTCTCAATAGCCCCATGTTTGATAGCACCCCTCCATATTTTTCTCGGAACAAATTCAGTCCAGGCAATGCAGGTCCCTGCCAGCCTGTGCTTCAAAACCTCCAAGTCTCTTTGCATCAGCTGTAAGAGCGCCAAACCCGACAGCTGAACCAAATCGTTCTCTCCCAAATGGATGATCAGCAGATCAGGGCATCCCTTCTGTGGGACCATCTTCGCGAGCCAGGGCAATAGTGCCCCCCATAGCATCCCCCCTTTTCCCCACCAGTGCACCTCATGATTTTGTCCTTTGAGTCCCAGGTTACGGCCGTACACCTGTTGCTCCACATACTTTGAAGCCCAATGCACGAAAGAATGCCCCACAATTCACGTGACCGTCTTGGTCCCAGGGCCACCCACGCAACCTACGAGAGAAAAATATGTTAGAAACACGTATTAAACCAGCCACCCCATCCCCAACACCCCAGCTCCTGGCACCCAGACCCTTCACTTACGAACATACCGCCCACAGCACCGAGACTTCCACCTCCCAATCTGCCGAACCCTATCCAAGGACCACCCCAGCCGAGCCGCCGCTGTTGCCACCCCAATACGGAACGAGTGAGTCCCAAAACCCGCTGGCTCCAAGCCCAAGAGCCTCAAAGCCATACGCAGCACCGCTAACAACTGCCCCGCCGTCACCGTCGCACCTGACATGTGACAAAATATCTCGCCACTCACAGCCTGCGTGAAAAGCACAAACGACCTCCATTCAGCCACCGGGCACACACCCCCACAACCATTCTCACTCAACCAAACCCACTTACCCCGCCCCAACTGATCTGTTTTGTACTGACCCAACCAAATCCCCAGTCGCCCTGCATCCAACCTGATCTCCTCATACCGCCTACCAGCCATTGCCCGCGTGCCCAGCGACTCAGAGACCCGAAACGCCCCAAAAAACATCCAAATCATGCACAAACGGAAAATTCAAACCTCACACTCATCATAACAACAGAGCGGCAGAACCGCAACCAACCTGACCAACACTTCAAACATTATTGCCTCCCACAGAACCCTCCCCCCCGTTCTCTCCCTGCCCCAACCTCTGAGCACCCTACTTATAATCACATTTTCATAGGGTCAAAACCAAAAAACAAACAACAAGCCAGTTTCCCTGATATAGTCGCAGCCGTCAGCCCCTTGTCAATGCAATGCAATACAAACTCCAACACTCCTTGCTCCACTGCTGAGCGGTCCCCAAAAGCAGAATCCCCGCGCCACCCCATAAAGGATCCAAACTCAGCCCACGCCACTCTGTAGGTCTGCCTGGTGGTATCAGCAATAGAGTTCTCAACTAGGCCTATCACCCTCACTCCCCCAAGGCCCAGATGCCGTCCGGCAGCATGGTCTTGTTTAGATCCGCTCTTGGTGCCAATCACCGGAACCGCTGCCACTGCGAACGAGACAAAGCATCCGCAATGTCATTATTCACTCCAGGAACATGCTTGGCTCGAGAAACCACATTCAAACGTAAACATTTCAACATGAAACTCCTCAGCAAGCGCAGCCCCTCAGCTCCCTTGCCCTTTGTCGGTTGACCAACTCGACCACAGTCATGTTGTCCACATGGAACAACACCGCCCTATTCTGAAACTCGGGACCCCACACTTCCAGCGCCACCAGCAAGGGAAAGAATTCAAGAAACGCAAGGCTCCTCCCCTGCTTCACCCAGTGATCCGGCCAGTTCTCAGCGCACCACCTACCATCCCAGAAAATTCCAAAACCAGCTGCCCCGGCTGCATCAGAGTAAATTTAGACTTGTCAAACCATCCTTTTGTCCACAAAGTCCAAGGACACCCCATTGAAATCAGTCAGGAACGTCAGCCATGTCCTCAAATCCGCCCGCACCCCCATGGAGATCCAGACCCTATGATGTGGAAGAACCGCCCCCGACATGGCCATGCCGAGCCGTCTACAGAATGTCCATCCAGCCCTGACCACCCTGCACGCGAAGTTCAAGAAACCCAGCAGTTGTTGCACGGCCCTCAGCGCAATCCTCTTCTCTCCGATCACCCATAAGAGGCACGCCTGAATTTCCGACACCTTCGCGGCCGGGAGCCGAGCTGTCCACTGGGTGGAATCCAGCTCAATGCCCAAGAACGTCAGGATACAGCACGGCCCACTTGTCTTCTCAGGGGCCAACGGGACTCCAAATTGCTGCAACAACTCTTGGAACCATGACAGGGCCCTGCCACAATCCCCTGAGTGCGCCTTCCCTAGAAACAGGAAGTCATCCAGATAGTGAGTGACATCCCGATGCCCACTAAGCTGCGTAAAAGCCCACTGCAAGAACGTGCTAAACATTTCGAACAACGCGCAGGAAATCGCACATCCCATGGGCAAAACTTTGTCCACGTAGATGGCCCCTCCGAACTGCATTCCCAGTAGTGAGAAATCCGCGGGGTGTATAGGCAGCAGGCGGAAAGCCGACTTGACATCGCATTTCGCCAGTTCCGCCCCCGGCCCACACACCCGCACAAGGCGGATCGCATCATCCACTGACGCGTAAAGCACCCTTGAATCTTCCTCCGCAATGAAATCATTCACAGACTGTCCTTCGGGCCAAGAAAGGTGATGTATCATACGAAAATCACCCTCCTCTTTTTTCGGCACCACTCCCAACGGGGAAATGATCAAGTCATTCATTGGCCAGTCATAAAATGGGCCCGCAATCCTCCCTTCATCCACCTCCTTCCGCAGTTTGGTCGCCACCACCCCCGGCAATTCTTTGGCTGATTTTAGATTGTCGGCCCACCTCCTCAATCTGGGATCTTGATAGCCTACCCGAAAACCCTCTGTAAAACCCCACTGAATCTTCAACGCTGCATCCCTGTTCGGGTAATGGGAGAGCCACGGGGCCATTGCCTCTACCTTAACCGGTGTAGGGGCCCTTCTGTCCAGCCTGACCCCTACCTTTCGCGTTTCTCCACTGCTCCGAAGGGGTGGCCAGGGTAATGCATTATGTTAGGGCATGCTTCCCCCCATACTTGGAGCATTCATGTTTGAACTTGCACGGGTACCGCGAATAGTAGCCCCTGTTATAGCTCCAACAGGCCCCGGTATTGTAACTGCCTGGCTAGGCGGCCTGACCTGCGCTACTGGCACTGATCGCATTCCCCCCGCCCCGCTTTGGGTGGGACGCAACTGAAAAGACCGATACGTGACCGGAAAACCACTAGCCGTGTGAGTCGATGCCGAGGAATGCGTTGACGCCATCCACTGCATCCACAGCTCTTGATCCACTTACCCCCCAATGCTTGTCCACATTCGCACTAACCCTAGCCCTGAACTCCTCGTCGTAACTCAACCAGGCGAACCCACCGAATTGCATTTGGGCCTTTCTGATAATATCCATGTACTTCAGCAACGCTATGGCCCTGTCCAGATGCTTCTCGCAGTATATGCTAGCATAAATGAGAAACGCCGAAGTCCAGTTTTCCATGTTCACCGGGACTCTGGGCCGCCTAGTCAACTTCCATTCCTCCTCCTTGGAACCCTCCTTCGCCTGCACTTCCCGGTGTAGTAATTTAAACACGTCCACATATTCGTGTTTCCATATTCTACTCTTAATTTTGTCCGACAGATGCGACCCCAGGGGCATGGCCAAGCCCATGTAGGGCAACTTCTTCTGATGTTTGTCCTCCGACTTGTCCCCCTTGTCATCCTTCCCGTCCACCTTGTCCGTCTGCACCCCCACCACGGTCACCGACTTACCTCCTACCTGCTTGTCCACCAGCGTGAGCCTGCCCTTCGGCACCCCACTAAACTCTCTCACTGATCCCTCTCCCACCCCTATCGACCTACACGCCTTCTTCCTACCACCTTTTGGGCCACCGTCCCATGCTGCCCACCAAGAACCCTCACCTGCTAGCAATGAGTGCCGCTCTCTGGGCCGACCTCTAGAAGTTGAAGCCTTGGGTGTCTCCGCCTTCTCCTTCCCTGATGGTTGCCGCTGAACCTGCAATACACCAAGGTCTCCGTTGCCCTTCCCCCTACCCGGTCCGTCATCGTCATCCCTCACCTCCCCGTCCTCAAGCTCCTCACTCTCATCCTTATAGTCCAACACAATCTCAGGCTCCAGCTCCACAGGTGCCTACAACACCTCTCTGACCGCTCTTTTCACACCCTTGCCACTCACTGCACACGTCCCATGACCCCCGTCACACACGCCGCCGTTGCCCGCTCCCGCACCGGAGGGATGGCCTCCGCGGACCGCCCTGCTGCTTCTTGATGGCGATATGGGGCCGTCTTGCACCCTGCCGCCGTGCCCCCCCGCACTCTGCTGACATCCGCCGACTTAGATCCCTCCTACCCCTCAGGTCGCTCCAACCTGAGTGGGCCCCGGCACCATCAGGCCTCAAAGCTGTCCCGGCAATCCCGACCTGCGCCTGCGGCCCTCTGCAGCTCTCCTCCCCCCACTCCTACCTCTTCCCACCCTGACTAACTCCTCACGCTCTGCCCACCTCTCCTCCTCCGACGTGGGAGTAGGGGGCCCCTCAATCTCCTCTTCCCAGACCGCTCCCGCCCTATGCGCACTCTGCTCCACCTGCCTCATTAAGTTGCGCCAAAATGCACTGTTCCCTAATCCGGTCGTCCCACGCCAATGCCTCCCAACTCGGGAGGGGAGGTGGGGCAGTATCCCTGAAACCCCCGTCCAGGCGGCAAAAACCCAATCTGAGGGGCCAGCTCCCGGCCAAGATCTCCGCCACCCCTCCCCCCGGAACCACAGCCCCCTGCACCCCCGAACCGCAACCCACCAGTACCGGGGTGGTTGCCCTAGACCCCCTGGAGAGGTCGATGGGAGCATCATCCCAGTGCCCTTTGTCCCCAACTGCCTCCCCTGGGCCAGCTCCAGCCACCACAGCCTTCACCTGTGAGCCCCCACACCCCGCCCCCCTCCCCACTCCTGCCTCACTCAAGTCATTCCCCACTGTCACCTGAACTGTGTGGGGCCTGCCCACCCCCCTTCCCACCTCCTGAACTGTGTGGGGCCTGCCCACCCCCTCCCTGCTCCCTCCAATACTCTTTCAGGGCCACTGGACGATGGTAGCAGCTCCCCAGTGGCAGCCCCCGAGGACGCGCGCCCCCCGCCCCCTGCTCTCTGAATTCCAATGTAGTGAAACGCAGACACGGAGGCAGGCTCTTCCGCCGGCCCCCATGAGCAGTCACCGCGCGTTGCGTGCCCCTCCCCCTTCCGAGCGCGGTAGACACTGACGGCGGTGGCGGCTCCTCCTGGCATGCAAATACCGCCACTGCCACCCCCGCCGAAGCAGCCCGCGGAGCCCTTTCAAACCCCACCCATGCCTCCCCGAGCACACCGGGCCGGAGGAGATCCTCCTGCCCCGTGCGCCCCAGCACCAACAAGGCCCGCCTCACCTCCTCGGCTGACTCGCCCGCCATATCGACTCCGCCGCCACGAAGCTCCGGCCGCCCAAGAATCACCGACCAGTGGTTCGCGCCTCTCCCGACGAACCTCGTCTCCGCACAGAAAACCTCCAAATCCTCACTGCCCACTACACCTTTGCTAAATTCCCTCCCGATGGTGCCGAGCGCAGGAAGAGGAAGTCGCCTTCCTCCCCTGCACTCTTATACCCACCCCCTAACTCCACCCCTTGACCCTGCCTGGTCCTACCCCTGCGCTCTGCTTCCCCGGGGCCCAGCATTATACCTGTCTGCTCATGATAATACTGCGCGACTCCGGACCGAGCCTGCTGGCGAGAGTAACTGGCTTACTAAGCTCTCGGACAACTGATGTCTGAGCTATTTATAAATCCCCTATATGTCATTTTTTTTAGAGCGCTGCAACACTCCTCACCATTCACGACATACCCAGAGCCCTTATTACAGCACATAGGGCTCTGAACTGACTGCAGGCTGCCGTGCTAGCCTGGGGACATCATGGACGGTGTCATAGCGAGCCGGCTGCGTTCTGCAGTGAACACTTGTTAGCTGGTCTCCAAGTGTCACACGTTGTTGAATGTCACACACATGTACTCTGGAAATTGGAACATGTCACACTTAAGCAATCTGAAACCTTGGAAGCTATGAGAGAAGCATAGGATATGTGCAGCTGTAAGGACCCTTCAATAGTGCCGCCCAGCAGGAGAAGATGCGAAAGCTGCGTCCACCCTCGAAGGGGGGGCGGGGCCACGACTTTACAACAGGACAAAAAGGTATTAGCAGGGTTAGACCGACAGCATGATGGCCGTGACGGCGCCTCCATTGTTCAGCTTGTCTGAGGCATGGATGCGCTTTATTGTAAAGCAGCAGGGAGTGTGCACCGTGATGTTCCCTCTGTTGTCACACTGCACAGGAGTCAGAAGGTGATCAACACGACCCAGGGGAGCGGGACACTGTTTTTGCACAGCGCAGTCTTGGCAAGTGACTCGGCTTCTAGTCGGTGTTCTGAGGATTGCGAGTTCCAGCCGTTTATGTGTTGTGGATCATTCCAGAAGAAAGTGCAGATGAAGTAGGAAGGAAAGAGGAGGGAAGGAATAAAAGAGATGAAGAGAGCACGAAAAAAACTGGAGAGAGTTTGCGAGTCCAGAAAGAGAAGGAGGCTGGGGAAGGGAATACAAAGCGATGGAGACAGGATAACAAACAAACAAGCACTGACCAGCAGCAGTGACGGCGGGCAGCAAATGGACTGCACAGGCGGGGTAAGCGGAAGTCAGCAGGACTGCTTCAAGGCACGCACTCAGCATCTGCGAAGGCACAAGCGAAAAGCAAAAAAAAAACAGTCACACACAGAGTTTCCCTTGCAGGAGCGAGCAGGGGCACCATCTGTTTGCAAGATAATTACAAACAGATGTCGCCAAAGCTCACTCCCGCAAGGGAAACGCCAAACATGCAATAGAAAGCAATGCAAAGCGTGCACGTTTTTGGCCAAAATGGTGATCGATTCCAAAAGGTCCCCTCCTACGCAGCGCGAGACCTAACAAGTTACAGTCAAGCAGATGTGAAACCAAAAGCCATCTGGCGCCACTAGCAAAATGAAACTAGCTGAGGAATGAAAAACAAAAACAAGGAGGAGGGGCCATCACACACTGTACAGTGTGATGGGCAAACAAAACGTTCTCTGAGTGAAATCGCCAGGGAGGGAACTAAGAACGCAAAGGTGGGGTATTTACACAAATGCTTCAATAACAAGCCAGCATTTCTCAATGCCACAGATAGTAACCAATGGCAATCGGTGGGTTTGCCACAAGCCCACAGAAGAGATAAAACAGGTCGAAGCTCGACCTAAAAAAGGATAGCTTTATTTAAAAGTGATCACAGACATGGTGGTCTGCTAACTCCAGCAGGCATCCTTCCCCGTGATTTTAGTGATTCCTAGGGGGTCGCAAATTGCAACCTACCTCATTAATATTAATGAGGTAGGCCGATTTGTGACCCCCCTACAAATCGCTATATGAAACTCTTGGGTATTTGTAATACTGGTTACCTAATTGCGATTCGCAGAAAATCGCAATTAGGTAATCGCTATTACAAATATTGATACATGTGGCCCTATGTCTCTTTTTTGGTAATTGAAAATCTCCAGCTAGACAAAGCTGCAAGCTGTAGGTGACCACAGCTCGACAAGGCAGTAGACCCCTTCTGCGAAGGACCTCTGACCAGTATTTGCTGCTGCAGAGAAGAACGTAGCGGGAGCTGCCACGAAGTCCGGCCGACCGGTGATAAACCTTGGGAGGATCAACGAGCAGGTAGGTTCGATCTCCTGTCAGTTTTCAGAACACTTTTTTAGCCAAAAAAATTTCAAGTCCCAAGTTTTGGATTTTGGCTATCTTGTCACCTTTAGCAACACTTCCAAGTGTCCAGAACTGGAGAGGCACCACTTGGAAGGTCAGGACTCACTGGGGCCAGGTGCAGGTTCAAGATGGTTGGAGCCCTTTCTGTCCCGGTCCCGGTAGAGTGAGTGGTAGGTCCACCGTCATTTAACGGAGAAGACATGACAGTGCACTAATCAGTGTCTACACTGCCGGAACACGTTGCTACGAATGGTTGACCCTAGAGGGGTTGATGGTCTAGGTCAACAGGTACCACTTTTTAGGATGCTGTATGGGTGATCACTTACTTTCACTACATTGGACCACCACCAAAAAGTGTAGATAGATCGAACATCGGACCTGAATAATTGCCGTCTACATGACATAAATGCAAGAAACATGTTGACCTGACCTCAGAGCGCAGTACCCTGTAACCTAACAGCAGGGGTGCGCCACCAAGGCCGGAGTGCCCGTAGCGGGCACCGGGCAATAACCTGGTGTGCCGCACGGGTGGGGGCTGGTTTTGGGCCCCTGGGGGTCGTTTTTGTTACAGGGCTGTTTTTGCAAAATCGGCCCTATAACAAAATCGGACGAAAACCGTCCCTGGCAAAGAGCTCGGCGGCACCCCAGACCCCCCGGGGGGGGGGGGGGGCCGAGCACTTTGCCAGGGCCGGTTGTGGTTCCAAGTCTGGCCCTGTTCGCCACACTTTGTTTTAATCAGGAGAGTGGCCACATTCATTAAATTAGTTCGGAGTGGACCTCTACTTCCTGTTATAACTTCCCAACTTTCACATCTACACTCACTAGGGCCCTCACACACACTGCACCCATTGGCCAGGAAAAAAGATCTCCGTCAAAAGGCCCCACCATGGGTGCCGATCGGGTATTGCAGCGTCGACCCGACGAGGAGCAGACCCAATGATGAAGCAAGACACCTAGCTGACTGGGTGTGTGAGGGTCTTTTTCCGAAAGGAGGACATTTTCTCCTGCTTCTTGTGAGTAGTGTAGTTCTCCACACACACACTAACCTAACCTGTGCTGTCTTGTAGGAACAGCATACCATTCTGTTTTGTTTCTTCTGATCAGGAGGCCAGCCAACTAGTCCTTGGAGTCACTCTGGTAGTTCTGGGTTCAGGAGATGCAACAGGGGTATTTTGCTTTTCGAATTGGCAGTTTAAAACTACATTCAGGCTGCAATGACAGACCTCAGACCAAGACATGGAACAACCTCCCTCACCACATCAGAGCCTCCTCCAAAATACTTGAGTTCCATAAGAAGCTGAAGACCTTCATATAAGCACCTTAGGGACCACACATTTAACACACCTGCCCTATCGCTGTTCAAATCAATATATCATAGCATGAAATGTTTTAAGGAACTCCATAAGCGGATGGCACAATAATTGCTGCATGCCTTTTACTAGCATTTAATTTACAGGCCCTGTGCACATGGTATACCACTTTACCAGGGACTTATACGTAAATTAAATATACCAATCAGGTGCAAGCTAAAGTTACCATGTTTTAGTGAACACTGTTGCACTGGATACCATTGGTAAAGTGCACAGAGTCCAAAGGATAACAAAAACAAATTCTGAAAAAATAGGAGGGTGAAGGCAAAAAGTTTGGGATGACCCTCCAGAGAGGGTCAAGTGCAACAACTATGTTACGCTTTCAGACATTTTCTGCAATGCAGATAATTTGATTCTGCTCTCATGCCTGGAGATAGTTCATAGTCAGATACCTGGACTAACTATGGTCTTTTTCCATATTACAGTTATTTTGAAGATTGATTGGATAATGAGATTTGCCCTTGTCACGTCCAGGTCTCTTATAAGAGTATAGAGAGGAGTACGTATTTTGTTGGACTTTACTCCAAAAGACCTGGAGGCTTCATTTTGAACACTTCAGTCCGCTTATAGAATTACTTTTTCATCGGTATATACAGTGTTGTGTTATTTAAGGCATGCCACCACCGTGGCTCTCCTTAGCTCAACCTTATGGTTAGTGCGGATGCATGGGAAGAATTTCCAGATGAGTGAGAGCTGTAGATTTATGCTTTTAACCATTGTGTTGACTAAGGAAGCAAAGGGACATCTCTGAATCAAGTATTACTTCCACTTTCCATACTTTCAGATTGGTCCATAAGGGTGCACCAAGACTGAAGACCCATTAAAAAATGAATGGGTTAGATTCTACTCCATTCAGCACTAGGGCCTCGTTTTTTCCATTGAAAGAGAGGAAGCTCACTTTAAATCCATAGTAAATCTATTTAAAATTCTTGTATGTGCAAGTACCTGTGAAAACTAACAAGGACTCTCAACACACAACACGCAATCATATTTCCACAGCCTCGACTGCAGTATGTGTTAGAATTTATAATCAATTGGATAATTATTTCACAGAATATTACAAGTAAACATTGTTACCATGAAGAAGTTGAATGTATGAAGGCATTAGGTGCTGTCACCCAGTATTTAAAAGTTAGGCATGCCTAGCGTACGCGCACAATTTCAGGTGTTGCATGTGGGACGTCCACTATCTGAGATCTAAGATCAGATTGGCACTGATTATGTCATTGTCATTCAATTGTCTGGGCTTGTTTGCAGGAAAAACCAATGGGCTCCAACCAAGAATGGAATCCCATAAGAGTCAGTCAAACATAGTCAAATTCTTGAAATTAGTGGTAAATATTTTATCCTGATATTCACAGTCCTGCCTTGGTGAGGCATGAGTTCATAGGTGTTGTTCGTGACTTATTAAATGTCTTCAAGCTGAGAATAATCTGAGAGTCGCCAGGAACTGATGGAACTGATGGTGAAGCCACAGGATTGAGTAACCAACGAGGGAGGAGTTTTTAAGGGGGACTTTTGGAAAACCCCACCAGAACAGGAAGAGAGGGCTAATAACTAAGAAAGCCAGGGCTTCTTCAGTGGAGACGGAGACTGGCCGGGAGGCAACACCTTACCTGAAGTCCCTCTTTCTTCCAGGCAAATGCAGAGGCATGACAAATAGAGGAAAGACTGGCTGGGAGGCAACACCTTACCTGAAGTCCCTCTTTATTCATGTGGCAGTAGTACACCAAGCAAGAACTGGAAAAAAATCAGGACTAAGAGGGAAGGAAAAGGATTTACCCCAGAGGGAAAAAGAAATTAGAATGGATTTAGCCCTGGGCTATAAAATCATTAACCAAAAGGACCGGATTTGGTTAGGATCTGTGAGAACTAAAGCAAAGTCCAAGGGCAAGAACTGAAACTGTAAAGCTGTCCTAATAACAGCATTCAGGGAACATATTGAGTATTGGGGAAGCACTAATAGAGTAAACTGTGAATGAACGTGTACATACTGATCATAAAAGCCCTTCCCAATAGTCGGTTGTTGACTGTGATTCATCAATGCCACAGAATCTTACTTTTTGCATTGGAGGAGAAATGCCATCAATCCTTCTTACTTTGGCTTCATTAAGGTCATCTCAATGCCTGGTTTCAGCCAGTTGATGGCTTAACAGATGACCTATTAAAAACCTCAAGAAAGTCTGTGGCCCTCAGTTGTATATTTTTGAGTTACTCTGTCAAAAGGTGGCAATCTCCAATCTACCAAACTCACAGTTCTCCCCCCCCCCTATTTTCAGTCAGGGAAACCACAATCTTTCCGACAGTGAGGCCTATTTTGCTTCTGCTGGTAAAAACCAAACTACCTCTGAATTTCCTCTGAATGTAGGTAGAAGTCACAATGTACTTTTTCCTGTTTGGCACCACCAGGAAAACCTTGCTATGACAAACAGGAAATTAGAGAAATGACTCCCACACGCTGGGAGAGAACTTGCAGCGTTCCAGGGACATATGTTTTTTTTGTTTTTTCAATAATAAACTTTGGGATTTTTTTTTTTTTAAGAACAAAAAGCTTTGCTGAGCAGCCACATTAACGATGGCAGAAAATCAACAAAGGCACAGATATCTCCGCTTGCCTGCTGGAGATCTCTAAATAGGGAAGGCTGTGCTCCACAAGGGCAGCAGAGTATATCCCTCTCCTGACCTAGCAGATCTGAGTACAGCCCTCCTTACTCTAAATAAGGCCATATGTGTCTGACATGTTTACAGTGGCGGTTGACATGTAAGGAGGGTGGTGCAACGGGGGATAAAATAAAAGTAAAAAAAGAAAGAAAGAAAATATAATCCCACTTACCTTCTTGGCATGATGTCCTCCTCCTCGCTCGGGTCTGCTCCAGGCTGGCTCCAGGAAACTGTTGGAACCAATCCTGGAGCTGCTCTCATGCTGCATGAGAGCAGCTCCAGGATTGCAGGGAGCGGCATCTCTCGCAGCTCCCAAGGACACCAGAGCCCTATGCTGCCTCTAACCCAGCTGGGTTAGAGAGGTTTAAACTGCGCATGTCTGGCTGGCCATCGCAAGACGGCCGGCCAAAAAGACATGCAAACTGTAAACCTAAGTGCCCTGCCCATCACTGGCAGCAGCGGAGATCAGAAAGCCCCGCCCCCATCCTGCAGCTCGACTCGGGACAGGGCTTTGAAAAATAAAATGGTAATAAATTAACTTTATTACCATTTTATTTTAATATCTCTAGGGGCATTTTTTTAGTGAGGTGACGCTCCTCCGCCTTAACTGAGGAGCCGCTCCTGCACGTTTACAAAGATTCCTCTGTGATTCCAGTGATTAATTTCTTGAAAAAATTAAAGAACAATCAAAATTGAAAGGTATCATTTTTTGGCATATTGGCAAGGGGACTATTATTCACCTTTTGTATTTGTGACAAAATTGAGTTGATTGTTGTCCCCCTCAGCCAACACTTAAGAACGTTTTCACAGAGACAGGACAACTACAGCATCAGTTCAAATCAGAAGAACAGGATCAGTGTTTAATTTTAGCAGGTGGTATTCGGCGCTCGGCACCGGCACTTAATTGCAAACACCAGCCCTTATTTATGACAGCTGCCACATTGTGACTCTGTTTGTGTAATTTAAAGATAAGCTAAACAACAGTTGTGCATTAATTCAATATACATTAAAAACAACTAATACCTGCTCTCACGCCAATGTTAGAGCTGTGGGAGCCTCGAACAGTCTGAATTGTCCCACTTGTAGGAGTGTGACGATTAGTAGTTGTGTTGGTACTTCCATTGGCAGCGATACCAGTGGCAATGGGTGGTGCAAACTGGAGTGGCCTCCTGACGAGGACCCTGGCACTTATTGTTTTACAAATTAAGCACTGAACAGGATCTATTACTGACCAGTGGACCTGGTGAAACAAAATGGAACTAACAGATAACTGCCCTAGTGCATGAGGTGCACAAACAGTGGAAGGTTAGCGCCTAATATTGCGACAGAATGGAATGGGTACTTGGACGCGATGAGCTAATGAAACAAACAATTTAGATCCACGCTGCCCAATTCCGTGGTCACACTGAGCCATGTTTTGAGATGAAATGTCTACCAGGAACAATGTGTAGTCAGGGCCATGTCAACTGGACAGGATATTAATGTTATCTGCGGTTCAACAATGGCGGTCTGTCAGTGACTGCAAACGGTGGACAGTGTCTAATGATAAATGTGTGCTCCACCTCCATTTTCCCAGCTGGGTGGTTTTGATGATGAACGGTGTATGCATCTGGCACCACGATGAGGGAGGCAGTCTGAAAAACTCCCTTGTCGAGGATACGTAAATAGGCCAATTGTATAATAAGGTGATGAATGACCACATAATTTTGGCTGCTTTTCAAGAGTTAACTAAAAATGCGTTTCAAGTTTCTTCATGGCTCAGGAGGTGACTGAATGGGGAATCCTGTTCAACAAAGTAAAGTAAAACATATGGCTAGCACAATAATTTAGGGGGGCTCCCGAACTGTGCATAATACTGCAGCTAAGGTCTTCAGTCAGTCATGTGCAGATTATTGAAGAGAATATATTACTGCAGGTACATCCCCCCCAAACAAGTCCAGAGGGGGGTACAGCAATCAGATGCAGCCTACAGACCCTGTACCAAGGTTAGGACACTACAGACTATGCTTAAGAGGGTTGTCATAGGCTTGGCACACAGCAGATAAAGCTCTTATTGTTTAAATGATGTATAGACTTGAAATCACATGTTTAAGCTGTCTTTCTCGGATATGGAGCACTACGTATAATGTTGTTTCTTTCTGCAGCTTACATTCTCCGACTACTTGCTAACTAAGAAAGCCTTTTCCCACTATACTACTAAACCATGCATGAAAAATTGACCTTGATTTATTCTATCTTGATTCCTCTTTGTTCTTTCTTCAGAGTGGCCCTCTTCTTACCTTCCATCCTCCACATGATTTCTATTTCTGAGTATAGCCTCCTCTCAGTCTCACGCCTGTCTGCCTCAGTCCTTCTTATTGTAATTCTGCAATTGGCTGATACCTCCTTTCATTGATCACAACCTCTTCTCTTTAAATCCCTATACCCTGAACCTAACATTATCTAACCTCCACCAGCCTATATATCCCAACAACTGTTCAATTGAAGCCACATAGCTCCCATTAATGGTCACACCTGCCTGGCATTATTAGCTCACAAAGTAGCTGGAGTAAATGAAGGCATGTTTTCTTGAGTACACATGACTAACCACAATAACCAACAATAAACACTGAACTAACCACTAACCTTGGGTTCCAGAGTAGCGTGCTCCTCACCGTAAAGCACTTTGACGCCTCGTCAGGGATAGTAAGCGCTACATAAATCCAATTACAATTACACTGGCAGCAGCACTACTGATAAAGCAACAGTCAGCACTACAGAAATAGCTACCAGAAATTCACAAAATACCGTAGAAGTAGCACTCCAAACTGAAAAGAATATGTTACTAATATTTGTGTAGTGCATATCTGCCTCTCGTGGTGCCTCTTAGCACTTGTGGATTGTCTGAATGTGTGTTGTTTTGCTTGTTCTTGGTTGTCAGGATTGTTCTTTATTGCATGTGCTATCCTTTTGTGCATTGGTCGTGGAGACTTGATAATCACCCTGAAGGAGATGGCATACTTCAGTTTGTTCATATGAAAATGCAAGAAAGAGGTATCTGCTGTTGAAAACATGTATAAAGTGGTTTTAATATAAATGAGGCTGAAGAGGGTTACCGTTTTGGGAGTGGGACGCAGCCAGCCTGCTTACTATTTAATGTGTTGTTGAGGGGGTCACATTACAGTGAAGTGTATTGCTGAGGGTGTGTAGGAGAGTAGGATCTGCACTTATGTTGCCCCCAATTTATTTTCTGATGTTAACACTGGTTTCTGGCTATAGTCTGGCTGGGTCCCTGCTAATCAGGGCCCCAGTCTCTCTGTTCTCTCTAAACAACTTGGAGTGCATATTAGATGCACTAGTGATTGGATACTGTGGTACCTTATGAGCCCCTAGTATATGGTACCTTAGGTACCTAGGGCATAGGTACTTCACAGGCCTACCAGGGGCTGAAGCATGTATTATGCCACCCCTGGGAGGCAGACTAAATCTGACACCACAAGCCTGCAACTGCAGCTTGGGTGAGGTAGTGTTAGCACTCCTCACTGAGGTATAGGTTCCTATATCTCACCATACACACACATATAAACCTATCAGCCACCCCTATGGCAGGCCCTATCAATCCTGAGGAAAGGGTGCTTGGTTTACAATGTGAGGGGGTGCCTCTCTATGAGCAGGGCCTCTCTGCAGCTGGCAGGGTCTATTCTCTGTGGTTGTTACCATATACTCTTAAGTGCATTATAAATGCTAACTTTGGAATGACTGCATCAAAACATGTCGTGTTTGGTGTCAAACAACTTGGAATCATACCCCCACATCAGTCCATGATGTGGGAGCATGATCCCACCCTTCTAGAGGGGACGACATGTACCTACTGTGGTAACACGGTAGAAATCTGAAATAGCCCTGGCATCACAAAATGGATGCCACCAGCACAGACACTGGGCTGCCCTCCTGCTGCTGACTGAAACTCGCAGTGGAGGAGGCCCAACAATAGGCATCCTGTCGAAGGGAGATGTCACCACCTTCCAGACAGGATTTAGTGTATTGGGGCTGGGTGGGTGCACTTCTAGAGTGCTTTGAAGTCCTGCACTGGGGGAGCAGTAGGCTCCTCTGTGCATATGCCCGTTCAAACCAGTTCAGGGGCTATCTGTCCCTGCTCTGGCTCAAAACTGGACAAAGGGAAGTGGGTGTAACCACCCCCTACCCTGACCCTCCCAGAGGAGTGGTCACAGAGCTAGTCCCTCCCCTAGCTTCAGTATAAGATAGGAAACCTTGCCATTGCAAAGTAGATTACCCTGGACGATGCTTTACAAGACGAATCCTGGTCCTTCGACGTTCCACTACCTTTTGAAAACGGAAGAATCTCCCTTGGAGTCAAGGAGTGACTCCCCTGCTTGGCAGGCACCAAAAACTTGAATCAATGGTCGCAAAATTTCCCGCTCCCGCCGGAGTCCGAAGTCCCTGCAGCCCTGGAAGTGGATTTCCTGACTTCTCGGCGGCCATTGTGAGCCCCCAGCAAAGCTGAGACGAGTGGACCCCACGAGTGACAAGGAACTGCAATACCTGGGAACTGTGCACTATTGTCGACTGCAACCCCTTCACGACGTTCTACGAACTTTTGCTTTGGATCATTTGTGGCCCAAGCCTCCAGCAGGTTGTGCACTGAAAATGAGAGGCGTACCCTGTCCCGAATGACCGTGGGCTCCTGTAAAGCATTTCCTCATGAGGCGTCTTTGCAATCCTTTGCCTGTTGGCTTGTGGGTCCGCTGAAGACTTTTTTATCAAACCAAAGTGCTCCCCTGGTTGCTCCAGGCCTGCCCTCACTTACCCTTGCTGGGTGAGTCCCTCAGACCTTGCTGGTCTGCACCGCTGACTTTATTCACTTTCCATGAGACTTGCTGTTGGCAAGGCTTGTTGACTCCAATCCGGTTGCCGACACCTCAGTAAGCTGCAGACGTTGTGAGACACTCCGAATCCAGCTGCTGGTCATCATCAATCCTTCCTGGAGCTTGTGAGCCAGGAGTCAAAACACCCTTGATCACCTGAAATCACCCAACATGCGTGGGCATCTATCTTCCTGGCCCCGGGTCACTGGCAAGTGACTGTGAACACTGTCCCTTCAATTTTCAGGTCTTCCACATCTTGCATCCAGCCTTGGATTCCACCGGACACTTCTTCAGTCTTCGCAAGCAGCAAATCTTCTTTGGCTTCCACGGAAAACAGCGACGCGACCCGACACCAAAAGACACCTATGCACCCGGCTTCCTTGGGTGAGGTAACTCGTGCACTCCGGTGCCCTAGTGTGTGTTGGCCCTCGAATTACTTACCTTGTAAGTAGCTTGCTTGTAGACTTCCTCGAAGTACCCTAAAACTTTAAAAATCAAACCGCGACTTGCTCCATTGTAATCAATAGGGAACCCGCGGCTGTGTTCACACACTGCATGCGTCTCCCGTGGGTCTGTTACTTACCTGCTTTTACTGCATTAGTGAAGCCCCAGTGATTCTAGAGGCCCTAGGCCTTGTTATTCTGCAAGTCGACTTTCCTAAACCTCCTTTTTAGTCTATGATCTGGTACGCCCCTAGGGCCCCAGCTATATTTGTGCTTAACTTATTGTGAAACGTTGATTTTTGAATGTGTTCCTGACTTCTAATCTCATAAAGAGATTAGTAGAGTGTGTCTAGAAATAAATACATATATATTTGATATATATACCTGTGTGGTGTCCTTTCATTTGGTAATTCAAGAGATTATAAGGTAAAACAAGCTGCTTTACATTCCTCTGAGACTTAGCCTGAAGGCTGCTCTCCACAGCTACCACTAGGATAGCTTTCTTTAAAAGGTTGTCTTAAACCTATCTACCATAAGAGTCTAATTGGGCTGGTGCAAGGTGGCCACTATAACTAGTGACCAGCATATGCCAGGCCAACTTCTCACATTGGTGGGCAGTGTGTGGGATTCCAGCGTGCCATTGTTTTACCAGAAAATCTCTATTTGAATTACTAACTGAAAACCACTAAAGGTACTCAAGGTACATATAAAAGTCAAGCTTAGTATCAATAAGTTCTACTGAACTTAGAGTTGTTTGTGAAGGGATAGCACACCCTTGCTACAGCTCAAGCTAGGATCAGTAGGCCACAAACTAGTGTAGGTAGTGCAACACTGCCTAACACTAGAATGTCCTCAAGGAATGGAGCCAGTGGGTCCACCCAACCTCTGTATAAGGACATGACCTTCTTTTACTTGAAGGCCATGTGTGTTGCAAGACACCTAGGGTTAGGACAGAGCCCCTCCACACTACACCTGATAAATCTACTGGTAGCAGATGATCTTAGACTAGCTATAGGAGCTAGTGGATCTGGATCGGGGGTGGGTCAGCCATAGTCTCTGGGTCAGATGATGAAAATCAAGAAGATCTGTGATTGAATGGCCAGGCCCAGAAAGGTCTGAACAGGACAGAGGAATTCTCCCTAAGAGAGTTGACAGAGTGGAAGAGAGGCCTAGGTCCCCTTCAAGGGAATCTAACCACTCATATCACTCTGACAATGATTCTGTACATGAGAGGAACTCATGCTTTCATAGAGAGACCTCCTCTGAAAGAAGGTACAAGATGCTCCAGTATGAGGAAGCTAGGCTTGCCCTCAGAACCAAGCAATTGGCCTTAGATAGAGAAGCCTT
The DNA here is from genome assembly GCF_964204655.1 of Triturus cristatus. Taxonomy (NCBI): domain Eukaryota; kingdom Metazoa; phylum Chordata; class Amphibia; order Caudata; family Salamandridae; genus Triturus; species Triturus cristatus. The sequence continues at coordinate 1,421,725,525 of NC_140591.1, read as the reverse complement.
TGTTCTTCTAGAAAAGAGGGGTTAGAACCCCCTGGTGGCAGCAACAGTGTCCCTAGAGGCAGAGATTACATTCCAGACCATAGGAACCTGTCCAAGGTTGTTCCTCCCTACCAGAGTGGGGATGATATCCACAAATGGATAACTGCTATGGAGAGGGCCTGTAAAGTTCAACAGGTCCCCCAGAAACAGTGGGCAGCAATCTTGTGGCTCTCCTTTTCTGATAAAGGTAGAGACAAGTTCCTCACTGTTAGAGAAGAGGATGCTAATGACTATGAAGCCCTGAAGAGTGCATTAATAGATGGGTTTGGCTTAACCACTGAACAGTACAGGTTGAAGTTCAGAGATACCCAGAAAGCACAGACTCAGGATTGGACTGACTTTGTTGATTGTGCAACCAAGGCTCTGGAAGGTTGGCTGGTTGGTAGTAGAGTTACTGATTTTAAGGGATTGTATAATCTTATCATGAGAGAACAGATCCTTAATAATTGCCAAAACCAGTTGTTGCATCAGTACCTGGTGGACTCTGATCTGACCTCTCCCCAAGAATTGGGAAAAAAGGCAGACAAATGGGTTAGAACCAGGGTGAGGCAGAAAACCCAGAACCAAGGGGGTGACACCAAGAAGCAAGATCCTAAAGGCTCAGATAAAGGTGGGGATAAGGCAAAAGACCTTCACCAGGGCCCCAAAAATCTGCATCTGGTGGGGATTCACAGTCTACAAATGGAAAAGGCCAAAAGAAGCCCTGGTGCAAATTCTGTAAACAGAAAGGGGACATGACTTCTGATGGTACCAAGTCCAAAGACCAAACCACCATCACTCCAGCATCTAAGGCAACTGTTCCCCCTAGTACAGCTACTGGTGGAGGTGGTAATCAGAATAAGGGTGTAGTAGGGTTGACCCTGGGTTCTGATGTGGACTCTGGCCTAGTCAGAGTACCAACACAGGCATTGCTGGTTTGTGAGGGAGACCTTGATATGTCCTTCCTGGTCAGCCCCAGTAATCTGGGCAAGTACAAACAGCAGCCTATAATTAATGGCAAACAGGCTTTGGCATTCAGGGACACATGTGCTAGTGTCACCATGGTGGCAGAGGATCTAGTGGACCCTGCACAGAACATCCTGGGTGAAATGTACCAGGTTACCAATGCAAGCAATGTCAGGACCAACCATAGTCTGGCAGTTGTGAATTTCTCCTGGGGAGGGGTAACTGGCCTCAAAAAGGTAGTAGTCAGTGCAGACCTCCCTGTCGAATGTCTATTGGGCAATGATCTGGAGACTTCAGCCTGGTCTGAAGTAGAGTTATGGACTCATGCTGAGATGTTGGGCATACCTGCAGAGGTATTTGCTGTGACCAGGTCACAGGCCAAAATGCATAAAGCTGAAACAGCTCTGGATCCTGAAACTATGGACCAGATGCTACCCAAGAGGAGGAGCAGTAGGGTTAAGGCTGTGCCTTCCCCTCTGTCTCAGATCTCAGATTCCCCTCCTGAGGGAGGAGAAGCAGAGCCTGAAGAAGGAACTGCCCCAGAGGAACTTGAGCCTGGTCAGGTTGAGTTCTAGTGGGCAGGGGGACCTTACAGGGAAGATCTGAGTAAGGAGCAACTGTGCTGCCCCTCTTTTGAACCCCTCAGACAGCAGGCTGCTGCTGAGGCTGCTGGGAGTGCTAGTGGGTCCCATAAAGTTTATTGGGATGAGGGGCTCGTATATTCTGAGGCTAGAGTCACCCCTGGAGACACCAGGAGGTTGGTAATACCTCAGAAGTTTAGGGAGTTCCTCTTGACCCTAGCACATGATATCCCATTGGCAGGACACTTGGGCCAAAACAAGACCTGGGACAGGCTTGTCCCTCATTTTCATTGGCCACACATGTCAGAGGACACCAAGGAGTTTTGTCGCTCCTGTGTCACTTGCCATGCCAGTGGCAAGTCAGGTGGCACAACAAAGGCACCCCTGAGACCACCACCTGTGGTGGGGGTTCCCTTTGAAAGGGTAGGGATTGACATTGTTGGTCCCCTTGACCCTCCAACAGCATCTGGGCACAGGTTTATCCTGGTGGTAGTGGATCATGCCATCAGGTACCCAGAAGCAATTCCCCTCAGGACCACCACAGCCCCTGTGGTGGTAAGAGCCCTCATTGGAGTTTTCTCCTCTAAGGAGGTTATATCTGACAGAGGTACCAACTTCATGTCAGGGTATCTAACTGCAATGTGGAAGGAGTGTGGTGTAAATTACAAGTTCACTACTCCCTATCACCCACAATGCAATGGGTTAGTTGAAAGGTTCAACAAAACCCTAAAGGGAATGATTAAAGGCCTCCCAGAAAAGCTTAGGCAAAAATGGGGCCTTTTACTTCCCTGCCTTCTGTTTGCATACAGGGAGGTCCCACAGAAGGGGGTTGGCTACAGCCCTTTTGAACTTCTGTTTGGGCACCCTGTCAGAGGCCCATTATGTTTGGTGAAGGAGGGCTGGGAGTTATCTCTCAAACCTCCAAAACAGGATGTGATGGACTATGTACTTGGTCTCCGCTCCCGGAAGGAAGAGTACATGAAAAAGGCAACCAAAAACCTTGAGGCTAGCCAAGAATTACAAAAAGCTTGGCATGACCAAAAGGCTGTCCTGACTGTTTATCAGCCAGGCCAGAAAGTGTGGGTGTTGGAGCCTGTGGCCCCAGCAGCTCTCCAGGACAAATGGAGTGGCCCCCATACAATTGTTAAGAAAAAGGGAGAGGTCACCTACTTGGTGGATCTTGGAACTCCTAGGAGCCCCCTTAGGGTGCTCCATGTCAACAGATTAAAGCCATATGTGGACAGGGCTGACATGGGCTTGCTCATGGCAACTGATGAGGAACAGGAGGAGGCGAGTGACCCTCTCCCTGACCTGCTCTCACCGAACCCTGATGATGGGTCAGTTGATGGTGTTGCTTTGGCAAGCAGCCTCACTGATCATCAGCAAACTGAATGCAGACAAGTTCTACAACAGTTCAGACATATGTTTAGCCTGACGCCAAGTCAGACTTCCTGGTGCACCCTGGACACTGGAGACAGTCTGCCTGTCAAGAGTAAAATCTACAGGCAACCTGACCATGTCAGGGACTGTACTAGGACTGAAGTCCAGAAAATGTTTGAACTAGGTGGGATTGAGCCTTCAGATAGTCCTTGGGCTAGTCCAGTAGTCCTTGTGCCTAAACCTCATACCCAGGGTGGTAATAAAGAAATTAGGTTTTGTGTTGACTACAGAGGCCTCAATGCATTCACCAGGACTGATGCCTATCCAATTCCTAGGGCAGATGAACTGATAGATACTTTGGCCTCAGCCAAGTATCTTAGTACATTTGACCTAACAGCTGGCTACTGGCAAATCAAGTTAGCTGATGATGCCAAGGCCAAAACAGCATTTTCCACCCCTGGTGGGCACTATCACTTTGTGGTAATGCCCTTTGGTTTGAAAAATGCACCTGCCACTTTTCAGAGGTCGGTGAACAAAGTTCTGACAGGTATCGACACTTATTGCCTAGCTTATCTAGATGATATTGCTGTCTTTAGTTCCACCTGGCAGGATCACCTGGTCCACCTCAGAAATGTTTTGGAGGCCCTGCAAAAATTAGGCCTCACTATCAAGGCCACTAAGTGCCAGATAGGGCAGAGTCAGGTTGTGTACCTGGGCCACCTTGGAGGTGGAGGCCAGGTTCAACCATTGCAGAGCAAAATCCAGACCATAATGGAATAGGTAGCTCCAACATCCCAGACACAGGTTAGAGCCTTTTTAGGGCTGACTGGGTACTATAGGAGGTTTGTTAAAGGATATGGATCTATAGTGGCCCCCTTAAATGATGTGACCTCTAAGAAAATGCCAACAAAGGTTCAGTGGACAGCTAGCTGTCAAAAGGCATTTGATGACCTTAAGCAGGCAATGTGCACTGCCCCCATCTTGCAGAGTCCAGACTACAAAAAGAAGTTCATTGTCCAAACAGATGCTTCAGAGCTGGGTGTGGGAGCTGTATTGTCTCAACTTAATGATGAAGGTCAATACCAGCCAGTAGCTTTAATAAGCAGAAGGCTGACCCCTAGAGAGAAACGTTGGTCAGCTATAGAGAGGGAGGCCTTTGCTGTGGTGTGGGCCCTGAAGAAGCTGAGGCCATACTTGTTTGGCACTCACTTCATAGTTCAGACTGACCACAAGCCCCTCCTATGGCTCAAACAGATGAAAGGTGAAAACCCTAAACTGCTCAGGTGGTCCATTTCCCTACAGGTGATGGACTATACAGTGGACCATAGACCTGGGACCCAACATGCCAATGCAGATGGACTCTTAAGGTATTTTCACTTAGAACACGAAGACTCAACTGGTCAAGGTTGGTTTAGTGTGCCTGCGTTTGGGGGGGGGGGGTTGTGTAGGAGAGTAGGATCTGCACTTATGTTGCCCCCACTTTGTTTTCTGATGTTAACACTGGTTTCTGGCTATAGTCTGGCTGGGTCCCTGCTAATCAGGGCCCCAGTCTCTCTGTTCTCTCTAAACAACTTGGAGTGCATATTAGATGCACTAGTGATTGGATACTGTGGTACCTTATGAGCCCCTAGTATATGGTACCTTAGGTACCTAGGGCAAAGGTACTTCACAGGCCTACCAGGGGCTGAAGCATGTATTATGCCACCCCTGTGAGGCAGACTAAATCTGACACCACAAGTCTGCTACTGCAGCCTGGGTGAGGTAGTGTTAGCACTCCTCACTGAGGTATAGGTTCCTATATCTCACCATACACACACATATAAACCCTATGGCAGGCCCTATCAATCCTGAGGGCAGGGTGCTTGGTTTACAATGTGAGGGGGTGCCTCTGCATGAGCAGGGCCCCTCTGCAGCTGGCAGGGTCTATTCTCTGTGGCTGTTTGTGGATGCGGTTAAACCATATACTCTTAAGTGCATTATAAATGCTAACTTTGGAATGACTACATCAAAACATGTCGTGTTTGGTGTCAAACAACTTGGAATCATACCCCCACATCAGTCCATGATGTGGGAGCATGATCCCACCCTTCTAGAGGGGACGACATGTACCTACTGTGGTAACACGGTAGAAATCTGAAATAACCCTGGCATCACAAAATGGATGCCACCAGCACAGACACTGGGCTACCCCCTTGCTGCTGACTGAATCTCGCAGTGGAGGAGGCCCAACAATAGGCATCCTGTCACAGGGAGGTGTCACCACCTTCCAGACAGGATTTAGTGTATTGGGGCTGGGTGGGTGCCCTTCTAGAGTGCTTTGAAGTCCTGCACTGTGGGAGCAGTAGGCTCCTCTGTGCATATGCCAGCTCAAACCGGTTCAGGGGCTCCCTGTCCCTGATCTGGTGCGAAGCTGGACAAAGGGAAGTGGGTGTAGCCACCCCCTACCCTGACCCTCCCAGAGGAGTGGTCATAGAGCTAGTCCCTCCCCTATTTTCAGTATAAGATAGGAAACCTTGCCATTGCAAAGTAGATTACCCTGGACAACGCTCTACAAGAAGAATCCTGGTCCTTCAATGTTCCACTACCTTTGGAAGACGGAAGAATCTCGCTTGAAGTCAAGGAGTGACTCCCCTGCTTGGCAGGCACCAAAAACTTGAATCAACGGTTGCAAACTTTCCCGCTCCCGCCGGAGTCCGAAGTCTCTGCAGCCCCAAAAGTGGATTTCCTGACTTCTCAACAGCCATTGTGAGCCCCCAGCAAAGCTGAGGCGAGTGGACCCCATGAGTGACGAGGAACTGCAATACCTGGGAACCGTGCACTATTGTCGAGTGCAACCTCTTCACGACGTTCTATGAACTTGTACTTTAGACCATTTGTGGCCCAAGCCTCTAGCAGGTAGTGCACCGAGAACCAGAGGCCTACCCCGTCCCGAGTGACCATGGGCTCCTGTAAAGCATTTCCTCATGAGGTATCTTTGCGATCCCTTGCCCATTGGCTTGTGGGTCCCCTGAAGACTTTCTGATCAAACCAAAGGGCTCTACTGGTTGCTCCAGGCCTGCCCTCAATTACCTTTGCTGGGTGAGTCCCTCAGACCTTGCTGGTCTGCACCGCTGACTTTATTTACTTTCCACAAGACTTGCTGTTGCGAAGGCTTGTTGGCTCCAATCCAGTTGCTGACACCTTAGTAAGCTGCAGACGTTGTGGTACACTCCGAATCCAGCTGCTGGTCATCGTCGATCCTTCCTGGACCTTGTGAGTGAAGAGTCAAAACACCCTTGATCACCTGAAATCACCCGACATCCGTGGGCATCCCTCTTCCTGGCCCCGGGTCACTGACAAGTGACTGTGAACACTGTCCCTTCAATTTTCAGGTCTTCTACATCTTGAATCCAGCCTTGGATTCAACCGGACACTTCTTCAGTCTTCGCAAGCGGCAAATCTTCTTTGGCTTCCATTGAAAACAGCGACGCGACCCGACACCAAAAGACACCTATGCACCCGGCTTCCCTGGGTGAGGTAACTCGTGCACTCCGGTGTCCTAGTGTGTGTTGGCCCTCGAATTACTTACCTTGTAAGTAACTTGCTTGTAGACTTCCTTGAAGTACCCTAAAACTTTAAAAATCAAACCGCAACTTGCTCCATTGTAATCAATAGGGAACCCGCGGCTGTGTTCACACACTGCATGCGTCTCCCGTGGGTCTGTTACTTACCTGCTTTTACTGCATTAGTGAAGCCCCAGTGATTCTACCGGCCCTAGGCCTTGTCATTCTGCAAGTCGACTTTCCTCACCCTCTTTTGTAGTATATGGTCTGCTACGCCCCTAGGGCCCCAGCCATATTTGTGCTTAACTTATTGTGAAACGTTGATATTTTAATGTGTTCCTGACTTCTAATCTCATTAGGAGATTAGTAGAGTGTGTCTAGAAATTAATACATATATATTTGATATATATACCTGTGTGGTGTCCTTTCATTTGGTTACTCAAGAGATTATAAGGTAAAACAAGCTGCTTTACATTCTTCTGAGACTTAGCCTGAAGGCTGCTCTCCACAGCTACCACTAGGATAGCTTTCTTCAAAAGCTTGTCTTAAACCTATCTACCATAAGAGTCGAATTGGACTGGTGCAAGGTGGCCACTATAACTAGTGGCCAGCATATGCCAGGCCAACTTCTCACAAGGTGACATGCGACCAGCTGGATAGATGTGATAGTGTGGTAATTGTGAGCATGCAGGAAGGTTAGAGGAGACAGGGCTTAGTTTGGGCAAGGCTCATACCCGATACATTAACAGAGTTTGGTGGCAATATAAGCATACTGTGGACGCAGAGAAATTGAGTTGATGTGTGGGAGGGTGTTTGGTGTACAGCTTTTAATGACTGAAAAAAAGCCGCATTCAAGATGCATGTCTTAAGAGGCCATCTATTGAATGGGATTCTGCCTAAGCAAGGGATGGAGGTGAAATGTATAACTGTTAAATTATCTGCATGGGAATGATCTGATGGTTTGAATTGGGTGGTCTGGATTGGGAGCGAAGGCTGGAGAATGCAGTGATTGACAGTCTGTCTCGGAAACTGTCTGAGAGGACTGAGCTGCCAAGGGAAAGGTCTGACTATGAATAGCCTAGACAAGGAACGGTCTGTAAATGAATGGTTTGAGTTGAATGGTCTAACTGGGAAATAGTCAAGATGAGATTGAGCCAATTCTCTGGATAGGAATGGTCAAGATCTCATTGATTTTGCCCTAGAGGGTGTAGAAGAGGGTGGTCTGCGTGGGACTGGTCTGGAGGAATGATTCGGCCTGGGGAAGGGATGTATATTGAGAATCTGGGTTACGTCTTTGGGGATGGTGTATAGGTGATTCCAGAGCTACCACATGCCCTCCGAGGGACAAAAAGCCGTAGCCTTCTTCAAGTAGAGAGACCCCAACCTCACACCAGTGAGAGGTTGAAGGTGGAAGAGGCACACAATGCTTATTGTCACCTATACCTTTAAGCATACCGTGCCCCATTGCCTCAGGATGACCTTACTGCATTGATCCACGGCTCCTTGCCATTGCGTTTTCGGACTCATTTTTTAAAGAGGACAATGGTCCTTGGTGAAAAATGTTCAAAAAAGGAAAATGAATATAGAGCAGAATCGTCTCTATATAGTTCCTATCCAGCCGGATAGTACGATTTAATCAAAGTCAATTATAAGTGTCAAAACGCAAGAAAATGTACAGTGGGATACAATCCTGCATCCAATGACGTAAAGTAGTGACAAAGTGTACAAATACAATAGAACAAAAGACAATTTTCAGGCAAAACAACGAAATGCTTGTTGTGTAATCAAAGCAATAAAACAAGCATGATAACTAACACAACCATTACACATGGTTTATAAATAGTTTGTGTGCGCAGTGTTTAAGCAGTCAACGACGTTTCGATCCCATTTACAACAATATCGGGATCATCATCAGGACAAAAATGCTGTTTGCCTAAGCATCATTAGAATTTTAACAACGGCCGGCTGTAGCGGCGGGGTGGGATGATAGAGAGCGGGAGCCAGGAGCGGTCCGGTGGATCTAGACCTTGAAAATCCGTTTAAAGGACGGTGCCCTGATCAGGGGGAAAAAAACGTTTCTGCTCTATATTCATTTTCCTTTTTTGAAAATTTTTCACCAAGGACCATTGTCCTCTTTAAAAATTGTTAACCAAGGTCCTTGCTTACTCATTTGGGTCCCCTTGTTCTTCTTTAAACGTTTTCGGACTCATGGCATTGCCACAGACCCCATCCCTCAGGGAGCTCTAGATCACGTCCACCGTGTGCCATATTATCCTTTATGTGGGGTGGTTGCCATCATGCTGCCCTTCACGGCATGGCTGGACAAGTGCACCCTTGTAGCGGAATTGCATTGCCCACCCATCGCATGGCACTGGCTCTCAGATGCTTCGCACCCTCTCACAAGACTCCTCAACCCAGCTATGCTTTGTGCCACTCGGTGTTCTTTGCGGCCCATTAGGCACACTGTGCTGCCATCTTGTGAGTTCGCCTTTAGCCTGAACAGTTTGATCTCAGCACAGTCAACAGTATTTGCACTTCAAGTTCCACCTTCAACCTCTCACTGGCGTGAGGGTGGGGTCTCCCTACTTGGAGAAGGCTATGGCTTTGTGACCCTCGGAGGGCATGTTATCACCCCGTTGTGGAGAGCTCAAGCTTGGTTCCTGACGGTTCTGGAAGTGTCCTGTGCTGTACCCTTTCTTCTTCCACAGAGATGGAATATGTTGTTAGATCCTCAGAAGGTTCCTCATCCATTAATAGTCAGGACAGCTTCCTTTGGTAGCTTGGCGAGTTTCAGGGATCGCTGGGAGATCCCAGGCCTTTTGAGAGACGCTCACAAGTTCATTAGTGAGGCATGCTCATTCAACACACATAAGAGATATTCATCTGCATGGAACAGATGGTGTAGCTGGTGTTCCCAACGGAGCGCCGATCCCACTACAGCGTCTGTCTCCATGGTAGTGAATTTCCTGGCCTCTCTAGCATCATCTGGTTTAGCTTACAGAACTATTAAAAACTTTTGATTCGCCATCTCGGCAGGACAAGTTCAAATAGATGGTAAGTCAGTTGGGGAGCATCCCTTGGTCTGTAAATTGCTCATGTTTTCCTCTTTCTATGTGTGCTGCAGAATACAGCACACATAGAAAGAAGAAAACACCACTTAGGATTGTTTCTGTGCAGGAAGGTACCTCTTCCTGCACAAAACAAATCCTGCATGCAATGGAGGCATTCGTGAACTAAAGTGTAAGGGTGCCTGCATTGGCACTAGGCTGTCGAAACAGCACTAGCGCAGGGAGAAAGGACAAGAATGCAACGTATTGCATAAATACTGTGCATTACTGCCCTTTCACTTTAGCATAGGGCAGAGCAACAAGATGACTTACTGCGCTGCCCTACGCCAAAATCCCATAAATAAAGGCCCCAATGTTCTGTAGCAGGGCACGCTCAGCTAAATTTGGCACTATTCCCTTTGCCCTTCAGGGTTGGCTAAGGAATTTAGAAAAAAGTGGGATTCCATGTTTACTATTTAAAAAAATAATTTTTGCACAGCACTTTTAGCATGATTTGCACTAACATCTTTGCACTTTAATCTGAAGCATGATTGTAACAATGAATAATGAGAAATAATGATACTATCTTTGTTATTACCCAATGCATTGCTTCTGCACTTTTAGCGAACTTTGCACTGCTGTGTCATTCCCTCACTACTATTGAGTAAGATCACATGGATATGGAGTTATTATTCGCATTAGCTCACAATTTTATTGAATGACGTTACTCATAAATTTGTATAATTTTCCTTTGCATTTGATACTGAAAAGGGAAGAAAATCATATTTTGCTGTTTAACTAAGTAATAATATAGGAATATGGCGATGCCATCTGAATTGGTTTTTAACTTTATGTATTGTACCTTTAATATAATTGCACTAATACCTTGCATTCAACTTGCAGGCATGGCTGAAATATTATGATGTTCTTTACTGTGTACAGATATCAAAATGTCAATAATTTAACACTGATATCCATGCAGTAAATATAATAGTTTTTATTGATAGAAATACAAATATGTTCACTATGATTCTCGGCAGTGGGCTTCTTTTTAAACCTTTTAGTTAGTACTCAAATTGAAAGCCAAACCTACTAGCTTTACCAATGCTTGTTTAATGTTTAAGCAAACACAACAAGATGATGAACGAAGTGCTGAAACTTTTCAACCACTCACCTCCAGTCATAGATCTGGGATTAATCCATCATTCTTTTGCTCACAATGCCACCACAGTTTGGACCCAGCCATATGCAAATCAGTCTTGACCCTGTTCCTCATGGAAACTGTTCAGTCCGAACTGCCAAGCCAGGTCATCCCTGGACCAGAAACAAGCATCCTGAAACTGGTTTCGGGTATTAGCCCTCATCAGCCTGGCTTGCTTGAATCCAGTGGCACAGCGAGCATGGGACCCACGTCTGGGCATACCCGTGGCCACTTAGGGTGAACATAGCAAACACAACAAAATGATAGCTGCAGTGCTGAAACTTTTTAACCACCAGTCACAGATCTGGGTTTAATCCATTGTTCTTTTGCTCACTTTGCCACCCCAGCTTGGACTCAGCCATTTGCAAATCAGCCTTGGCCCTGTTCCTCATGGGAACAGTCCAGGCCGGCTGACAAACCAGGTCATCTCTGGACTGGAAACAAGCATCCTGGGACTGGTTTCTGGGATGTCAGTGTGTAATCTGAAAGATTCACTAATTGACTGGTGGTTTGCAAATTCACCACCTGTAATACTGTCTGTGTGTCTGTATCTCCCATGTCTGTCCTGTTGGAAGCGTACTTGCTTCCCGCCTCTGTTCCTGCCACAGGGACTGGTTTCACGGTATTACCCCTCATCAGCCAGGCTAGCTTGAATCCAGTAGCACAGCGAGCAACCTTTCAACCACTCACCCCTAGTCACAGATCTGAGATTAATCCATCATTCATTTGCTCAATATGCCACGCCAGCTTAGACTCAGCCATATGCAAATCAGTCTCAACCCTGTTCCTCATGGGAACAGTTCAGCCCGAACTGCCAAGCCAGGTTCTCCCTGGACCGGAAACAAGCATCCTGATACCGGTGTCGGGGTATTACCCCTCATCAGCCAGGCTAGCTTGAATATAGTGGCACAGTGAGCAAGGGACCCACGTCTGGGCATACCCTTGGCCACTTAGGGCGAATATAGCAAGCACAACAAGATGATGGGCATGAGGAACAGGGTCAAGGCTGATTTGCAAATGGCTGGGTCCAAACTGGGTGGCATAGTGAGCAAAAGAACAATGGCTTAAATCTAGATCTGTGACTGAGAGTGAGTGGTTGAAAAGTTTCAGCACTCCATCCATCCATCATCCTGTTTTGTTTGCTATGTTCACCCTAAGTGGCCACAGGTATGCCCAGATGTGGGTCCCTTGCTTGCTGTGCCACTGGATTCAAGCTAATACCCCGAAACCAGTCCTAGGAGGCTTGTTTCTAGTCCAGGGAGACCTGGCCTGGTAGTTCTGGCTGGACATTTCCCATGAGAAACAGTGTCAAGGCATAGTGAGCAAAAGAACGATGGATTAAACCCAGATCTGTCACCGGGGGCGAGTGGTTGAAAAGTTTCAGCACTCCGTCCATCATCCTGTTGTGTTTGCTATGTTTAATGTTCTAGTCAGGACTCAAAATGCACTCCTTGTCTATTTGCTTTGACAATGCTAATGTCATCTCTGGATTATAGTGATTAATTAATATCTCATAATTCAGAAACCCTCTGGTGTTGGGCGAACAAATGGATATATGGTTGCTTGGCCTCCAAAATTCTAGGATAGTGATCCAGGAAGAAACAATATGTTAATAGTTCATCTGTACACAGACCTCAATAAGAGCTATTCATCTGTTCCAAATCACATAAAAACAGTCACAGTAGTCTTCCAGTCAAAATGCCAGAGCTTTTGCACAACAGTGATTTACTCTTCCTATGAAAGAGTTTGAAATCCATATGTGGCACATATGTGCCCGGTCTGAAATGCTTTGATGTATGTGCACACATCCAGTTTCGGAGATTGTCTGAAGATACTTAGGGCTTTTTGTAGTGGACAGGAATTCTTTAATCTCAACCACCCTTTGGATTGAATACATTTATTCCACATTTGTTACACAATAGAACTTTGGCTTGAGAGGGGACAACATGGTGGCCGGCTAGTAGCAGGTCACGGGAGTAACCACAGAGTGTGCACAGGACGGAGCAAACAATGAGGGAGAAAAGCCATTTCTCAGCTCGTAACTCAACTTAAAATAAAAGGATATTCACATTTTTAGCCAGGAACTGGGCTATCTTGGCCTTTTAAGCAGAAATAATGTTTACTTTTTCTGGGGCTTGCACCGAGTGAAGCAAAACGACAAAACAGCAAAACGGTGACAGAGCAGCCATGGAGCAGGGTGGCCCTGGAACTCCGTAGAGGGAGACCCGTGGCAACAAGGATCCCCTTCCGGGGTAAAGGAGGCGGAAGCAGTGGCAGCACTAGAGTCGGGCACTCAGGGTGGAGGAGCAGTTGGATGTGATCAAGTCCGAAGGAAGGACCCCTCAGGCAGCAAAGTCGAGTTTTACGCCCAGAGCAAGAGGGGCGAGGAGTCTTTGGACAAGCTGACTACCCCAATCCAAAGCAAGCTAAAGGTAGGAAGAAGGTGGTGTGTGGGAGCGCTTTGGGGGAAGGAATTTCAAGATATGCGCTGAGGAGCTTGGGGAGAGGCAAAAATCGGGCAGACTTAGACTCTTTGGACCCATGGGATTTTGCATCAATGGAAGGTAGGGAGGTTAGGAATTCAGCCATAATCTTTGATAAATCAAGAGCTACTGTGAGGGATTTACCAGCCCTTCAGACTAAACTAAAAAAGATAGTGGAAAAGAAATGCACCCCTGAGCAAAGGATTAAAGTCACACCATCCCTTAAGACCTACTTTAAGGTCCTACCCAAAACATTAATTTTGGGCGATAGCAAAATGGCAGGGATAAATAGCCATAACGAGGGGGACAGTATGAAACAGAGGAGAACTCCAGAAGGGCTAGACACAGCAGGCGAGGTGGATTGGGGAAAGGATATGTCCCCAAATAGATATCAAGTCCTAACCTCGCTTACTTCCGCTGCCTGTGGGGGTTGGCAACAATTTTCAGATGAGGTGGAACAAGCCCTAGTAGGGTCAAAAGGCTAAAACTTTAAGCCCTGAGCAGAACTCAAAGCTTCCTGAAAAGGAGGACCCATCCATCAGAGCTCTCCTAGTAGCCTTGACCCCTAAAATTAAAAATTGATTTGAGATATCGGAGGTAAATCAGAAGGAGATAAGGAATGCCTGTGAAGTTCTGGAGAGGAAGATGGACGATTTACGCAATAGAACAACAATGCTAGAAGGAGAGGTAAAAGAACTCCGAGACACATTACAGGCCAACTGTGCTGAAATAGAAAAGTAAAAATCAGTGGAGCGGGAGCAGCAAGATAGAGTCGAGAGATTGGAAAACTTCCAGAGACGGAATAACTTAAAGATTTTGAAAGTTCCGGAAGGTAGAGAGAGAGATGATATAAAACCCTATGTAGTCCAACTGATCAAGAGGGAGTTACAGTTGGAAGAATCAGAACACGATATTGCTAAGGATATACAGCGGGTCCATAGAGACCCTTTTGGACTCAATACTAACAGGTATAAGCCCAGGAGAATACTACTTAACTTTCTAACGTATACATTAAAAGAGAAAATTCTGTCTAAAGCCTTGTGCATTAAATCGATTGAGGTAGATGGGATCAAATATGAATTTAGAACAGACGTCTCCAACGCTACCTCCAACAGGCAATGGGAGCTGGGAAAAAGGATTGATCCATTAAGGAGATTGGGCGCCTCGGTGCAGCTGAGGTTTCCGGCATTCTTGGAGGTGATGTTCAACAACAAGATGCACATCTTCCACTCCAGTGAAAAGGCAGACAACTTTATTAAGAGCCTGCAACCAGAGGGTTAGCAACTCTGAAATAGGATGGAGGTTATTCAAATAGTACTAGAATACTATCATTGACCTGGCAAGATTAGTTATCCTAATCTTAGGGCTGGTCAACCAATTATCTTTAATTTCCTTCTTTCACTCATGTATAAACCAACATTAGATTTAGACGCACACTCTGGGGGGGTGGGGGGGGACCCATATGGCTCTTAGCCATGAAGGGTCAGAGAGGGGGTTTTCAAGGGGGGGGGGGGGGGCTGGGAAAGCACAGGGTGGGAAGCAAGCCGGAGAAAAAAGAAAAAAAGTTTCCTCTGAAGCCTCTTTAACACAGAATTGGTGCCTACTTTTAGCCTTTAATGGGGATGGGTGAGTAGCGGCAGAATGTAATAAATATATTTTGTGGAATATAAATGGCCATAGGGTACGGGAAGATGAGAGAGAATACTGCAATATCTAAAAGATTGCCCGGCCCAGATTATCATTGTGCAGGAAATGCACTTAACGGAGAAGGAGGGTTTGGACACTACTCCCTTAGGGGTGCTACTGGCCAAATTACTTAATTCTTCAGACCCAATTATTATGGCAGGGGATTTTAATGCTGTTCTACATTGCACCCTAGATAGATCTTCGCATAGTAGGGCACTGGTAAATACCAAAATGTCAGAGTTTATTAAACAAATGATGGAGCATTCGGGCCTGTGTGATATATGGCGTCAGAGGGCAGGGTCTAAAAAAGGCTTCACATTTTATAACAAAAAATATAGACATCAATCAAGGATTGATTACTTCTTAATAGATAGCAGTATGAAGGATTGGGTACAGCAAATTGATCCCGTGGGGGGTTCATCTGTCAGATCATTCGGCGGTGATACTCCAATTGAAGATATGTGAGGGGGGTAGCCAATCTAGATGGACCTTGGACCGTACGATTCTGCGGGAGGAGGGAGTTATAGAGGCACTAAGTAAGGAGACAGATGAGTTCTTTGAGTTCATCTGGGGCTCGGCGACCGACTGGAGTGATCTGGGATACACACAAAGCCTTTTTAAAGGGAAGATTAGGTGCATTAGCTGCGGAAAAAAGGTGACGATATTATAAAGAGGTGTCAGCATTGGAAGAGCAGGGCCGTTCATTAGAAAGGGATCTGATCAGCCCTAGGGTAGACGAAGGGGCCCGGCAAGGATTGCTACAGAAAATAACAAAAGTAAAATCCAAATTGACTACAATCTTACAAGACAGGGCTAGGAAAAGGTGGGAGGTCAGCCGGTTGGCCCATTTTGAATATAGTGGAGGATGTAGCAAGCTGCTGGCTTGGAAAGCGAAAAATAAGCAGGTGAGAAACAGGATAAACCAGGTCAAATGTGATCAGAAAGGGTCCCTAATGCGAGACAATAATGGGATCTAGCAAGCCTTTCATAGTTACTACAGTAAAGTTTACTACGAAGAGCTAAAAATCACAGAAGAAGAGGCAAAGTCATGGTTAGGACAAGGCTGGGCTGATCCCCTTCCATCAGAAAAGAGTAGACAGTTGAATGGGGAGATTAATATGAGGGAAGTAGAACAGACCATAGTATAGGGCAAGATAGGGAAGGCCCCTGGACCCGATGGCCTGCCCTATGAAGTCTACAAAGCTTTGGCGAACACATTAACCCCTATTTTAGCAAAAGAATTTAATGACTTGTTCGTGGAAGGGTCTGAAATGCCGGTCTCATGGAAGAACGCAACCCTTACGCTAATTTTGAAACCAGGAAAGTGCCCACAAAATTGTGACTCTTATCAGCCAATATCGCTTTTAAATTGCGACTATAAGATCATCACAAAAATTCTGGCTGATAGGCTCAATGGGTCAATGGCTGAGCCGGTGCATGAAGATCAAAAAGGATTCATACGAGGAAGATCATTGAAGGAGTTGACCTACACACTAATTGGCTCTATAGATCTGGCAACTGCCTATGAGCTCCCGCTTGCGGTAGTGGCACTGGATGCCACTAAGGCATTTGACCGGGTCAACTGGGCCTACTTATAGGATGTGGTGAAATCCTTAAATCTCAGGACAAATTTCTGTAGGGCCCTGGCGAGATTTTATGCAGCACCAGAAGCTAGAGTTTTGGTAAATGGCTCCTTGACAGACCCTGTACGTATTACTAGGGCTATGAGGCAAGGTTGCCCCCTATCACCACTCTTATTCAATCTTTACATTGAGCCCCCAGCCAGAAAAATTAGGGAAGACCCAGATATTGTACTGTTTCAATATGATGAGTGGAGCAAGAAATTAGGCCTATATGCTGATGATATACTTATTTATACAACCCACCTACAAAATACCTTGAGTCATACTATGACCCTGACGGCAGACTTCAGAAAGATTTCAGGATATGACATCAATAGGGATAAGACGGAGATTATGACCTGGAACTTGGAGGCAGGAGATGATGCTAGTAGAGGCGAAATGAGATACTTGTGAGTCATGATATCACAGGATATTAAAAAACGAACTAAAGTAAACTTTGAAAAAGTCAAGAAAGAGGTTGGTGGACTTCTGAAAAATTAGTCTCATCTTCTGCTCACTTTATTTGGACGTGTAAATTTAGTAAAAATGATAGTCCTCCCCAAGTTCACTTTTCTTTTAGACGCAATTCCCCTGCCTTTTAAGAAGGAATGGCATATAAAGATGCAAAGTCCGATTAGCAGCTTTATTTGGTCATGCAAAGGCCTAAGGATAGCATGGAAGAAATTGAGATTTAGCTCTGCCAGATTTGCTTTTGTGCTCATGGGCCTTTTTAATGAAGAATGGGAGAATGTTGTTAAACAGACCCATACCCTCTGAGATTGGGAGATTGCTGGCTGTGATGTCAAGGCAGGAGGAAGGGGGTGAATATGGTTTTATGTTTAAATATGCGGACTCCAAGTGCTGCAAAAAGGTCAGGCTAAAAATCTTGGAGGGGCTGGCTGAGACTTGGTATAAGATCAAAAAAGTATTAAAATGACCATACCATAGCCTACTGGCCCCTATTTGGGACTCCCCCGGTTCCCCAGAATGGACAAAGGATGCTTTGGCAGCTCCATTACTAGATTCAGGTATTTTACGATGGGAGCGTTTAATACATGAAGGACACCTGATTACATGGGAAATGTGTAAACCAAGATCAGACCTTAAGGTATCCAGATTCAAATACCTACAAATACAGAGTTGGTATCAAGCTTCTGGTATAACAATAGGAGAACGAAAGAGCTCAAAGATCGACTGATGCTAGGGGCAGTTGCCAAGAAGGAATTTGTGGTCATCTACTGGTTGATGGTCGAACTGGAGGATGGAGCCTTTACTCTGCCAATGGAGCTGTGGGGAAGATGCTTGCCGGAGACATCGCTGGAACACCAATGGCAAGTATCTATGTTGTACAAAATAGTTAAACCAGCATACCTGAGGAGAAATCATCTTTTCACCATTCACAGAGCCTACTGGACACCTTAGAGATTATCGAAGTTTGGGAAAGGAGGCGAAGTAGCCTGTCCGAAATGTGGTAGTAAGAGGGAAGATGTGCACATGTTTTGGATTGTCCAGAGATCAAGACATTCTGGAAGGACATGAGTAAGGCTCTGTCTAGTATTTTGGAGATCAATATCAAGGTAAGCGTCTTGCTTGTTATCTTTGGATGCTTGGACTCTCAGTTAAAAACTACAAAGAACCAGGCAGTGTTGATTTTTTACTCCATATTATTGGCACATAGAGAGATATGTAAACAATGGGTAGCCTCGGCCCCTCCCAGATATGATGACTGGATACTTTCTGTTAAGCATATGGCCAGTTTGGACATGTTGGGGTTTAGAATGCAGGATTTCTGGCTTCCCATGCTTAGTTGGTGTGAGCAACAAGATTAAGGAGAATCAGGGGTCCAATGATTAAGCCTACTCCGCCTCATCTGGCACTTTTATTTTTTCTTCTTCTTTTCTCTAAATAAATGGGAGAGAAGGGGAGGAAAAGTAGTGAAAATGAAGAAGAGGAAGATTATATAGATGAAAACCCCCCAAATCTTCTTCTTTTCTTTCCAGCAAAAAAGGGCAGGATACCCCATTTAAGGCGCAAGTGGAATGGTTTCAAGAGGCAAATAAGGACAAAAAAAAAATAGAACTTTGGCTTCACTCTTCACCTCTATTCCTATTTTTTGTACCTGTCATAGTACCTACTCGAGCCCTGATGAAGCTCCAAGGACACCCTCCTAAGGAGCGAAACACGTGTTTGCCAGAAGCGTGTAATAATTTGTGGACACAACAATAAAGGCAGACTAATGCACTCTCTTTTTTTATTTGGAAGGGAAATATAAGACATAGTAATGACTTGTGCGGATGACCCTTTGACATATATAGCAATTGTTTCTTTAAGTCCCCAAAAATCCTCGCGCTCTGTCTACGACTATGGGTTGATATCCCTCTAATTGGAATAAACAGGAATCATCTGAGTGCGTTAAAGGAGGTTCGTGTTCCAAAAGTTTACAACAAGTTTTATAGGTCACTCTGGAATTAACATCAAAAGGCTGAACCACAGAGCACCCGGCCAGATACAGAGACCTCCTCAGTCCCCCTCAAAGCAGCGTTTGGTGTGTTCTAATGAGTTTTTCAGCGTGAGCATCACATGGGCACATGTTGTGAAACCACCACCGAGCCAACAGTGCAGCCAGTGCTGAGAGGAAAGTTTGCATCCAGCTGAAGTTGTAATGTTTGACACAGGCTGGTTAAAAACCGGTTCATTTAATTAAGTTTATTTCTGTGTGAATCAGGCCGGCAACGGATGGCTCGAAATTCAATTAGTGGTGCTCGTGACTCAAAAACACCAGCGCGGGGGGTGTATCACTCCCACCCCTCATCTGCAAGGGAGCTCTCTGTGGCAGGGTTGGCCTTCCTGTACAATTACCAACTTTGGGGTGCAACAATTGTTTGACCTAAGGTTTCCTTTAGTGATACATCGAAATATGCATCCTTTTTATGCACTCCCTTGTGTAAAAATGCAACCTTTCTCATTGGTGGCAAGACACTGCAACACCTTTGATTTCAAACAAGGCACTGTAATATTTGTGTTTTTGTAATACGTGTCTTTACTAGTCTTCGCACTCGTTTGCACTTCTGGTTGAGCAATTACTTTATTGTTCTTTTTTTATTGTGCTTTAAATATATCCCTTTCGTGAATGGTTACATATGTTAGACTGTACATTATGCATGCATAAGAGAGTGTATTACCTTAACTGTGTTGCAGCAGCGTTACAGGCCTGATGACGCGGCTATATAATCAGAGAGACTGAAGCCCTGGCAGTTAAGGATGGGCTGTTCCAAATTGGAGCAGGGTCAAAACTGGTTTGCATATGGCGTGGTCCAAACTGACGTAGCACAGTAGGTGAAAAACAATTGGCCCAAGATTAATTCAAGCATTCCATCCATTACTTTGGTTTTGATGCCCTAAATGTGACAGGTATGCCCAGATGTGTGTCCTGTGCTCACTGTGCCACTGGATCCTGGCGATTGGCATGACCAACCTGGCTGAGGAGCCTTAAACAGGGCAAAACCGGTCCTGGGTTGCTTGTGTTCCGGTTCAGGAAGGACCTGGCCTATCAGTTTGGGCTGGACTGCGCCCATGGGGACTGATTTGCATATGAATGTGTCCAAACTGAGGAGACATTGTGGGTGACAAATGATGGATTGGGATGCGGCCCGAGTGATCACCAGTGGCTGGGATTAATTCACGTATTCCACCAATCACTTTGTTTTTGATGCCCTAGGTCTGACAGGTATGCCCAGACGTGGTTCCCATGCTTACTTTGCCACTGGAACCAAGCTATACCTGGCTGACAAGCCTAAATCACGGCAAAACAGGTCCTGGGTTGCTTGTGTTCTGGTTCAGGGAGGACCTGGCTTGTAAGTATGAGCTAGATTGTTCCCACTGGAGCAGAGTCAAGAATGATTTCCATATGGCTGGGTCCAAACTAAGGTGGCATTGTGTGTGAAAAACTATGGATTACGATGCAGTCTGAGTGATCACCAATAGCTGAGATTGTCAAGCATTCCATCCTTCACTTGGTTTTGATGCCCCAACTTTCTAAAAGGGGCATTTTCAAAATAGTAATGTACATTCTGACTTAACTATTAGATTTGATGTTACATTACAATTAGTTTGAGTCCTTGGATAATTTTTTGAGCTACTCCCAAACTGAAGTTAAGCGTTATAAGGTGTTATAATGTACTCAGTGCTTTTCTATAGTAGACTGTACCCTGCCACATTGAAAAACGTCTTTGGAGATTTTTCACTGCTACGACATGTAAAACTTAAGTACACATGTCCTACTTTTTAAATACCATACAACGTATCCTATTGGCATTTAGAGTCTATTTTAGGAGTGACTTAGAATCAGGGCCACTGGAATTATGCAGCAGGAGAGGGATAAATTATGCAGCAGGGTTGAGTAAATTATGTGGCAAGAAAAGGGAAATTATGCAGCATAATGCAACACATTTTGTAATAGTATTACTTCACTATTTCATTATTTTTAAACTTGGCAACACTCTTTAGTCATTGGTTGCATTATGTTAGGTACCAATGTAACACCCAAATGTAGGAGATATCAACAGAACGATGGCCAGTCCAGCTTTGCAAAGGTCCTTCTACTGCGCAGCACCAAATAGTTGCATTTTTTGTAACTTTTGAACTGTTTGAGCTATAAACAAAATATTTTTTTTGTTAAATCCTACAGGTTATGCGGCAGATGATGGATTATGTGGCAAATGAGGCAAATCTATATTTATGCGAAAATCAGTGCAGCTGCACAATCATATAATTCCAGTTGACCTGTTTACAAGTATTATAAAATGAAGCTTTAGACATGACTAAAAGTTTATTTTGGTTCGTTAAATTTACAATTTTAAAACTGTACACTCACAATCCAGGGGCCGGCCTGAAGACATACTTTGTATTGTCAAGTTAGCGGTGACACGATAGGTGCAGCAGCTCACTAGTGACATTTAACGTACAGGCCCTGAGTACACTGGGCTCCATATGCTAGGGACTTATTGGTAAGTTAAATGTGCCAATAAGAATTTTAGCCAATTCAGCAAGTTTTTAGGGGTCAGAGCACGTGCACTGGGGTCTGGTTGGCAGCGTTCCAATGTATGGAGTCTAAAAACCAACCGTATCAGTTAAAAGAAAATGGGAGTGATCATGCAAATGAGGCTGTTTCTTACACTTATAATGGAGTGGAGCGTAGTGCACTGTCGTGTACCTGGGAATATGCTCCGCTCAACTCTTAATCAGGCCCTATGTCATCACTGTGACAGTGAGATGGGGTTAAAGCCATAGTGTCATTAAGTAATAACAATTTGGTCCCTGTGTAGTTCATTGGTCTTTTTGGTGATTGGCTTGCATCCACTCCCATACTCAAACCCCCCATTTCAGTGCAACACTTACAGGAACAACTTTGTTTGTGAGGTGGCGCTCAATGAGTATAGGCTCTGAGATATTCTAATTTCTTCTTACTCACTCAGCTGTCCCAAATCTAGTGATTAAGGTGTCCTGACTATACACTGTGTAGGAACCATGCTGACCAGGGCATGTTTAACTTTCACATGCATGCATTGACGCAGACATGAATTATGTTTAATGCAGGTGTTATGCAGATTTCAGTCACACACTTATCATAGTATGAAAAACATACACTACAACTTCAGACAAAACCAACTAGCTTCAAACAGCAGGGTATGTATATATTTTATTTTATTGAAATCAGCCTCAATTCAGCACTGGACACATAAATTGATCAAAGGATGGTGCTGCTAAAATAATGTGTTGTATTTGATACCTTCTTACCTGTGTGTCACGTTTCTCGTTTCAGTCCTTACTAATGAGGTGTGTCTGCCTTTCCAGCCACACATGTTCAAACCAAAAAGGAAAATACCACACATGTGCAAAATAATGTAAACATGCATTTGTTTGTATTTCAACAGTGGAAGCATGGCCTTGAGTATAAAGCAATTAGTAGAGGAAGGTCAAGGGTGGACTGTTGAGTCAGGTGTAGTACTTTTGAAGGGCATATCCCCAGCTTTGTTTTTGGAATGTGGGGGATGTGTGTTGCTGATATGATAACGATAGTGATGATGCTCCAGATCCTGGGACCATGAGAATAGAAAGCTTGCCTTCTCTTTTTTGCCCTCTCGAAATGTATTGTCTCCAATATTGTAATATTCAGGCCCTGTTCTGGTGTTGTCCCCCAGACATGGCTAGTTTCTTTGCCAGGTTAGCAGGGCTCTTGTTTTTAAGAGCTTTGTAAATGATATAGAGTGTCTTAAAGATGAGTGGACTTGAAGGGGAGCAAGTGTAGGTTTTTTAACATGGGGGTGATGTGGTTGAATTTCTTCAAGCTCCTAATGAGCCCTAGTGCTGCATGTAGGATTCCTTTAAGGGGTACTATTGTGGTGTTAGGGAGACTGATGAGGAGGGCTTTGTCTCCATCTAGATGAAAAAGAAGTACGCCTTGTACAGTTGTTCTAAAGTCATCTTCTGGGTGAAATGGCTTCTCTTCCTTCAAGAGGGAGAGTTGATACCAAGCTAACTTGGTCTTTCTAACAATGTGTTGCTTGAATGCAAGGTGTGTGCAATAGTGAATTCCTAAGATTATGCACAGACTGAATCCTGGTGAATTTAGGTTGGAGAGTCAGGCTTGAATTTGGGGTTCTTTGGTGTTGTTGGTAACATTCTGTTAACTGATACCCCAGATTTATACGAGTTTGAGGTAGGATCTGAGTTACCACTTGCCAGTTGAGACAGAGACTGAAAAGGATATCATTAACTTCCATCCAATTTCCCACCTTCCATTCTTTGGACTATGGGAGACAAGAATAAAGTGATTCATTCTCTTCTATTTACTGAATACTGAATACTGAAATATTTATAGAGCGCTCGAATGCCGAGGCGTCTTGGCGCTGTAGTGACACAGGGATCTGTACAAAGTAGATCTTAATGTGAAGAGAAAAGCCAGGTATTTAATGCCTTTCTAAAGCATTGTTTGGATTTTTGTGAACGTAAGTGAGAGGGCAGAGAGTTCCATAATCTGGAAGCTTGGTACGAAAAGGACCTGCCGCCCCACCGCATTCTTCTTATTCTTGGCTGGCATATCAGATCATGGTTGGCTGACCTTAATGCGCGCGATGGCACATAGCGAGGGAGAAGTTTAGACAAATCATCAGGTCCCGAGCCATACAAGGATTTATGGACCAAGCAGAGGGCCTTAAATTGTATTCTGGCTCGAACTGGGAGCCAGTGAAGTTCCTTGATAGCTTTGGACGTTGGGTGACAGGAGGGAAGATTTAATAAAACCCTAGCCGCAGCATTTTGAATTGCCTGAAGTTTATTAATTTGTTTTTCACCTGTGCCCAGATAGAGTGAGTTGCAATAGTCCACTCGGGACATTATCAGGGCGCCCATTACAGTTTTTTTTAGCATTGGAGGAATATAGGGTAGGATTTTTCTAAGAACCTTGATGGTGTAAAAACAGGTGGAAGTAACCTGGTTAATCTGCGCTGTACAGGACAGATCGTTATCCACCAAGAAGCTGAGATTTCTGACTTTGTCAACAGGGCTAGGACAGGCGCCTGCCTCAGGAGGCCACCAAAGGTTACTCCAGACAGATGGTTTATGGCCAAATTCGATTATCTCGGTTTTGTCCGCATTTAGTTTCAGGAAGTTACAGCTCATCCAGTTTTTTACATCCAGAAGGCAGTTTTTGAAGCATTCTGCCGTGGCATCAATGGTCTGGGATACTGACACTATAATTTGAGTGTCGTCGGCATAAGACACTAATTGTAGGCCATGGGATTGAACCAAGGCAGCTAAGGGAGTAACATAAAGGTTAAACAGGGTGGGCGACAAAGCCGAACCCTGAGGGACCCCGCCTGGGAGGGAAAATTCGTCAGATTGAAGACCTTCCCAGTGTACTTGTTGGATTCGAGACTCCAAAAAGGAAGTTAACAGAGTTAGTGCAGTACCAGTGAAGCCTAAAGTTTTTAGTCTATTTAATAGGATCGAATGGTTCACGGTATCGAACGCCGCTGTAAGATCTAGTAAGATCAGGGCCGTTCTACCACCCTCATCCATTTTTCTACGAATGTTATCAGTGGCCATGATCAGGGCGGACTCTGTTGAATGAAAGGGGCGAAAGCCATGTTGAGAGGGGTCCAGGAGCTTGTTATGGTCCACATACCTCATCATTTCTTGGTTAATGGCTTTTTTCGAGAATTTTAGCTGGTAAGGGTAGGCAGGATATTGGTCGGTAATGCTTGAGTACCGTAGGATCTAAAGAGTCCTTTTTGAGAATAGGTCGAATGCAAGCTTTTTTCCAGCAACTGGGGAAATCACCGGACGAGATGACATTATTTAGCAAAGGGGTCAGGACAGCTGCCACCGTCTGTGGAATCAGGTGTAGAATGCGAGGTGGACATGGATCTAGTGGGGACCCTGACTTCATCTGAACAATTAGATCTACCACCTGTGTCTCCTCTAACAGCGGGAAGCTGGGGTAGCTAAACCCAGTCAGGGAGGCTGTATCATTGTTGTTATTGGGCAGAATTAGTGCAGATGCGCTAAGATAGTCATACACATTCTGAATCTTTTGCTGGAAGAAGGTTGCAATATTGGTCACGAGGTTCTGATCAGGGCTAAAAAGAGTATCACGGGGGCTCTTGGTTAGGTGAGTGACAATTTTAAATAGCTCTCTGGTGGTATTAGAGGCTGCCTGAATTTTATTTGTGAAATATACTGATTTGGCCTGAACTATAGCTGACTTGTATTCCTGTAGGGCTTTAGTGTATATTAATTTATTTAGAGCACTATAATCCGAACGCCACAACCGCTCAAGTCGTCGGCATTTCATTTTTATGTGCTTCACTTCTGCGGAATACCACAGCGCAGTTACAGATCGTCTTCTAGCTTTTCTTTTTATTTCAACAGGCGCCAGTTGATTGATTGCCTGACTGATCCAATTTTGAAATTTAATTGCTCCCTTGTTAGTATTGCCAGATCCAAGGGCAGGAGGGTTATTTGTAAGTGAATCAGCCAAGCTATTAGGTTCAAGTTTATTCCAGGGGCGTATTTTTTCAGGAAGTAGGAGCCCTCTTCGGTGATTTAGCAGGTAGTTCTGAGGCAGATCAAAAGAGATGGCACTATGGTCGGACCAGGGGACTGCTAGGATCGAGGTAACATTTATGTGGCTATTGTTGGTAAAAATGCCATCAAGGGTGTGACCCGCAGTATGGGTAGGGCTAGATATTAACTGATTCATGCCAAAACCAAGAAAGTTATCTGTTAGAGTGGCTGAGTCAGGATCAGTATTTGCTTCTAAGTGAAAATTAAAATCACCTAAGACAGTGTAGGAAGCAGAGTCAGATGTGGATTCTAGAAAGGTGAGTAGTGCTCTGATAAAAGGTGCTCTTAAGCCGGGGGAGCGATACACAAGGAGGCCAGTAAATATTATACAATTGTTGCTTTTAATTTTAAAGCTCATGGCTTCTGCTTCTAGACCCTGTTCTGGTAGTGAAAGTACTTTTAGATGGGATTTATAAATAATCCCAATGCCACCCCCCACTGCTCCTGACCTATTGACAAATTCTACAAGGTACCCTTCAGGGATTGCATCATTCCAGTCTGGTCCTGAGGTCTCAGATGCCCATGTTTCTATTAAGAACATTAGATCAATAGCATGGTCCTCGATAAGAGCGAAGATTTCATGTTTATGCTTGACCATGGATCTGGTGTTGAGCAACATGCACTTTAGGGAACTTTTTCCATTCATCGTGCGGCTGGATTCACCGTTGTGATTGTTGTAGGCCCGTAGACAGGTGTGGGTATCGGTGCAATCAAGTGGGGCGCATAATTTGTGAGGTTGGGGAGAGGGATTGTTGAGCCTTAATTGATCACAGGAGTCACAGCTAAAAGAGGATGAGAGGTCGGCTAGATTTACTAATTGCCTCGAATTGCAGGGGAATTGGTTCAGTTCTAGCAATTGAGTGCTTAAGTATTGGAGAGGCTGGGTACGTTGAGAAAGGCCAGAGTTTCCGGCGCTAGGCGCGGACGGGCGCAGACGGGCTTGCCTTTGGCGCGCCTATTTCAGACCATTATAAGTCTAATACCTCTTTATTTGGGAAATATGTAAGAAGTGAGAAAGTAGCCTAAATTCTTGACCATATTCTTCTAAAATTGGGATTTCCAGATTTATCTCCAGAAAATACAATGATTCACAGGGGCTCTTTTCAAGTGTTACAAGTCTTCAACTGTGGAATTTTTGCTTCATGAGAAAATCAAGAAATTAATGCTGAGAGAGTGGCAAGGGTGAGAACCTCTGAATGTTCCACAGCTGATAGAAAGAATGTAGGTATTGGAAGAGGTGGATGAAGCTTTGCTACATTCCATTAAGACTGAATGTATGATGCTTCACTCATCAGACAAACCTCTATGAATCCTGAAGATTGTACCCCTGCAGATCCAGTTGGTAAAAGGATAGAGAGTGCTCCGAAGAAGTCTTACCCGTCAAACTATCTATTTTATGGAGCTAGTACTTATGCTAGTCCTTACTCAGCATCTACTGCTTGTAAGAAACTGTATTATTACTTGAGGTAGTGCAATGTGTAAAGTATGTATGTCAAAACAGTAATAAAGTCAAAATACCAAGCAATACCAATCTCAAATCTAACTAGAAACATAGAGTAAAATGTAATAAATACAATTACACCAAAACAACAAAAATCTAATTAGGGGAACCGGAGATATGAATTTATAAAATATTAAGTGGAAATAGCGCCAAGACGCTTTAATCGTCAATGATAATCTATGGTTATGGTAGATGAGACCTAGGCATTATTTCAGGTTCACTGTGAAGGAACCTGGGTCAGCTATACCAACAAAATATGTCCAGGTCAAATATTTTACGTTCTGACTTAGGGGTGATTTATGTTTTGACGGACGGTATTTACTCCATCAGGACAACAAGTAATTGCTCCGTCGCCCCGATGGAGTTACTGTCTGCCAAGTTCAGAAATGACTGCCAAGCCAGTGCTCATTTCCGATGCATTGGCAGGAACCACCGTCACGGCAGTTCCTGTGAATGCTTTATTAAGATTAAAACAAAGCTCCCTTAAACCTATGTGTTTTTTTAAATTTCAAAAATAAAATCACAGAGTGGTATTTCCTTTTTGAAAATAAAATAAAAACAATGTCGCCGTTGGAGTCATGTCGAATGGCAAGGCGGGCTTTTTGTATTTTCTTACTGTCCCTTTTCACTAGGGTCTTCCTGGTAATGATGGGCATTAAAAAAAGGGTATATATCCGCCCATCTAAATTGGGTGGACAGACATATAGCCATTTCTCCGGAGGCCCTTACTCCGTAGGGAGTTTGGACACAGCAGAGATGGAGTAGTCACCGACGTTGCCAAAATGTGGTCCAAACTATGGCCCATCCGCTGTTAGGCTGTTATGGCCTGAGATGTAAGCATACTCCGACTCCGAAGGAGTATACTTATGCCAATATGATGGTTCATCCCCCACCAAATTTATATGCAGGGAGACCATAGTGTGGCAACTGTGGAGATAGCTCCGTCTCCACTGATGCCAAATGTCTCAGACAGCCCGAGGGAGTAAGGGCTATTGGAGAATTGGCTATATCTTTGCCCACCTAATTAAGTGAGTGGACATATAGCTGTTTTTTACTGCCTGTCACCGTTAGGTAAACCCTGAAAGGTAAGGGGCAGTAGTAAAATAAAAATGCCCCCCTTGCCATGGCAGAGAAGAGCATTTAAAAAAAATTTACAATAAGGAAATACTGCTTTGGGATTTTCCTTTTAAAAAAAAACACTTGCCAGACGTTTGTCGTTTTGAAAGAGTCGTGTGTCAAATTTAAAAAAGCATTCTTGCAAATTATTTAGAAATGACTGCCGGCTTGACAGTCATTTTAAATTTGGAAGGAGATTACTCCATCATGGCGACTGAATAATTTGCTCCATTACCCTGAGAGAGTAAACTCAAGTTGTCAAAGTATAAATTGGCCGCTTAGGGCCGCATTATGATGAGGCCCGGAAAGCCTCTGACCACAGGTCAGAGGGTTTCCGGGCCTCATCTCGGTTTCAATTCCAAACACCAAATTACAATCTAGGCGGTCGGAATTGAAACCGCCCGGTCATTGTGGCTGGATTCGACGGGCTCATGGAGCCCGTCAGCCTGTCGGAGACTGGCCATAAACCCTATGAATGGTGTTTCCACTGGAGGGATTATGATGCTCGGTTTCCGATACGGAAAGCCTGACGTAAAGTGAGTTTTTGGGGCCCCTAGCAGATCCCCTTCTCCTTGCGGCCTCCGATTGGGGTGGATCCGAGTTAATCCCTGCACCACGTGGCAGGCACCTTGAGGGGCCTGCCACGTGGTGCAGGGATTAACACAATCTCCCATTTCTCTATGGGAGCTTGTGCTATGTCCGGTTTAGGGCCGCAGCACAAGCTCCCATAGAGAAATGGGAGTATGCGACCGCACCAGGTGCGGTGCATTGTACTTGCGGTGTCTGGACCACCGACCAGATGTCGGTCGGTCCCGACACCGTGACGGTGTCAGTCAGAGGCAACTCTAACTGACATCGTAATCGAGCCCATAGTCTTTTAAATCATCAACATTTTAGTGTTTCTGGAGCAGCTTCTCTGGGTCACTTCTAAGTCTCTCAGGATCTGAGGAGTAGGACTCATGGGCTGGGACTCACTCCAGCAGAGGCCACTGGCATGGTCCAGTTCAGGTCCATTTGTCTACGTGGTCAGCTGGGCACTTAAAAGAAAAGGCCTCCTGCAGCCTGTTGTGATCTGTAGTCACATAGAAGATCAGCCAGCTGACCGGTGAGTCCACTTCTTTGTCCTGGATACAAAGGGGGAGCAGATCCAGTCCTTCAGATCTCTTCCCAGGTCACAGACAGCAGGTCTGATACTCTACGGTTCATCCACGGTTCCAGAAACTGTTCTCATGGGGTACCTTGATGAACCACTTTTACGCCTGGCAAAAGCTAGTGGGTTGGGATGACTCCTGGGCACTCCCTAACCAATGGGGTAAAAGTTCCTAGAGACAAACCTACCCACTTTTTCAGTATTTCCAGTTTGCCTTACTGCAAACAGGCCCAAAATGCCATGTGTCAGGGCATTTTCAAGACAGCAAAAGTCCTCGGCCACAGTTAACGTGGGCACTGTGGGTTGTGGGTGTGTAGGGGAGTGCACTTTGGTAATCAGTGGTGCCCTCCAATATCTAAATCTAGATTCCAGTATGAAACAGGCACTGTACCCACAACAAACCCAGAGACAGAGGTCTGGTAGGAGAAAAGCATGGTCCTTCAGCAACCAGACATAGGAGACACAAGTAATCTCTTGCTTTCATGTGCACCAAAGTGCTACATGTTGCTCAACAGTCCTATCAGGCAGGATTTGACACTGTGGTGGCAACAGAATGCCCAAAGCCCCTACTTTGCTCTATTGAGCTCAAAAGAGTCATCTTTGTCCATTCAATTAAGCCTATTGTATGAGCCTTGGAGGAATGTAACATCTCTTTCACACCTCTCAGAGTTTAGCAGAGGCTAAATAGGAGCTAACGCAAATTAGCCTCCAAGAACTTTAGGCAGGGTAAAGGTAATTTTCTAAAAGTTACTTTTTCTTAATGTTCTCCCTTAAAATACGATGCCGGCATTGAATTGTACTTTTTTCATAACTATTAAAAACAGTTGTTTCATTATATTTCTAGCTGGTCCCATTGTTGAGATACAGTATTGCTATTTTATTAGGTACTGTGAATTTCTACATAGGACAGCTAGAGCTGCCACATTGAAAATTGCTTTTAGGGCCTTGTTGTCATTGTAGGGGAATGGTAATCTTAATTTTCTACATGTTCGTTTTTAATTACCATGCACCGTGCCTTGTTGGCTACAAGGACTACGTAGGGGTAAAAAATATTTAAAAAAGAGGTTGTTACTTGTTGAAACGGGCTATTTTGACAGGTCACACTGCAGGCTTTATACTGCAGCTGTCAGGCTACACAGCAAGGCTACAACATGGCCTGTAGCCATGTTTGCACTGCCTCTGTATTGGATGACATAATAGGTAATGCAGTGGCATTTAACTCAGCCCGGTGTACTTTCAGATGCTTGGACAGACAGGCAAAGTAAGGAAGCCAATGTAACCATATATAAAGGGAAGCACAGGCATTATACTCCTGGCTAGCTAGGGGAAACTCCAAATTGAGGTCTAAAACTAGCAAAAATAGGGTCCAGCAAAAGGTGAAAAATTTGGGGTGACCATGTAGAAAAAACAGATGTCCTACACTGCTTAATGCGTAATTAAGGAATTTGAGCTTTTAGCTTCAGTGATGCAGGAGGGTAGAAATTGTCCTGAGCTCATAGTCCAGACAACGCAAAAACACTGCTTCCTCTCATCACATGTTTTATGATTAGAGCAGCTTCCTTGACTTCAGGTTCTTGCATTCTTTTCCACTACCACATGTGGAAGAGAGACTGGAAAGTGGGCACAGCAGAAACGTCGTCTCTTCTGAAAATTCCCTTTATCGTTAAGAAACTCTTTATGATCAGTTGAATTAAATGGTGATATTGCCTTTAAAGAGAGGAAGCACGTTCAACTTATAAAAGCAAATCTTATTCGTCTTCAAATCTTTATTGTTGGGATTCCTAGAAGAAGGATGACCCATCTTCTAGATATTACCACAAAATGTTTTCAACCAAGCATTTCCAGCAAAAGAGTGAGTCTTCAAACCAGTCATGAGAGAAGAGAAGAGGCCCTTATTATCCGTCAACAGGAGGACATGTGGGTCTCGTAGGCAGGCATATCCAAAGATTTCTACCCATTTTGGAAAACGGCATTTCATTTCAGTTTGGTGAGTGTGGAATATCATTCCTAAAGTATATGCAATAGCCTTAAATATATTGTTAAACTAAAATGCAATTATCCCTTCACTCACAAATGTACTAGGATGGTCAAGAAGTATACTCTATCCTGTTCTTGTTCAAGAATGCTTGAGGGTTGTTTTATCTAGTACTAGATCTGAAGAAGGGCAACTTTTGGCTCAGGAAAATTCACTTCAAAATGGATTGCAGCAAGGACATCCTTTGGTTCTTCCAGGGGTGTTCTTAGTGACTTTTGAACTTCAGGATGCCATTCTGCAGCAATATCAGATGTATCGCGAGTTTGCAGTGGGCAACCATCATTTTCAGTTTCAGGTCCTTTGTTTTGGACTCATGTAATCCAGGGTGTACACCAAGGTGTTGGCTCCTTTGGTGGACATGTTGCATCCTTACCTGGATGACTGGCTGATTCATTCCCCTTCAAGTTCCAGACTATTCAGGACAGCAACATGGTGCCTGAAACTCTTCAAAGACATGGCTTTCTAATAAATAAGAAAATACCCCATTTGCAACCTTCCTATTTTCCCATGGGGACAGGAAAGGTTGTTCTTCCAGAGGAGAGAGTTCAGAAGATCAAGCACATTTGTTCTTTGATGATGAAAACCTTGCCATCAGTAAGATCATGGCTCCATTTTTAAGGAGGTAATGCCAGCCATTGTGACGGTGGTTCCTTAGGCACGGTTCCAACTAGGGATCCAGATGAATTACAGTTTGTCGAAGTTGGATCCAGTATTTCAGGATTTCAAGCAGAGAATAGTCTGATCCACTGTCATCAAAGAAGAACTGAAGTGGTGCCTGTATCCTTCTCATATGAGGAAGGGTATTCACCTGCCCCTATAGATTGGACAATGGACAAAAGTAATGGTTGATGCCCGTGGTTTGGGATTAATCATTGGAGCCTGGCAACACAAACCATGCAACATTCAGGGGTGGTTTCTCTATTAGGGCTCTGGGGCTGCGCCCCACTGAAATTCGTGCACATTCCTGCAAAAAATATTAAATAGCTTGATTAATATAAGGATACAATCCTATCCTTAAACAAACAGATGGATTTAAGTCTGCGCTGTCTGTCCCAGGAGACAGAAGCCAGGCAGTAAATAAACTTTCGGAACAGTGATGCATGACATATTACAGTTCTAAAGCCCTTCATTGCCATTGTAGTCTATGGTGGTATCCCCTATAGACCAGTGAGGCCTTCAGCATCACGGGTACGGGCGTCAGAGTCACCGCCCCTGGATGAAACCAGGCCTCTCTCATTCACAGGCATAGATCCCACCCTTTCCCATTCGTCACATGTGTGATCTGGTGGCTTGTCCTTGGTAATGGTAAGTGCTATAATGCAAATCTTGTCTTATGTATATTGTGCTGAGGCCCCTGGTCACGCTAACCATCCCCTCTATGACATCCCAGACCCTGGCTACAGGTCACAGCCCCCTTTAGAAGTAGAACAGCTGTGCTTGTTCCGCAGTAAAATTGATCCAAAAGATGAGCAGTGTGTTTGTTCCCTTGCGAAGGTGGTCTCAATATATAAGTCAAACGAAAATGGAGATTCATGTGCCAACTGTGAAGACAGTTAAAGCTGTATGGTGATACAACTGGCCCTATATTCATACCCTCAACATTAATGACAAAAACATGGATTGATATATTAAAAATGAATGTTACAAATGTTAAGGCAATGCGTGTCAGCAATTTAGTCCCCCCCTTAATTTCACGTTTGACTTAATCTTGCATTCCCTTAGAGTGTTAGCTATTTTATCAAAGTGCCTGTCAGTGGGTTGAACTCTCTGTAGAGCACACAGAACAATAGTCATGTATTCCAATTGCAATTGAAATTTTGTGGAAATGTGTGTGTGATTGAAGGGGGTAGACAAATGTCAAAATATTTACATGGCAAAAGCAAAAGGAAATAAATTGCTTAAAAGTGAGTGCATAATATGTTTGGAAGTGGTGAGTGATGAAGTGAGGAAGAACTGACCTTCTACCGTAATGCTAACAGCAAATTTCACTTCTTGGTTCCCCCGTCTTTACTAGGTTTCCCTGAGCTTCTGCTCGAAGAATCACTGACCCTTCTCAAAAGCATTAAGTCTGGTTCTCCTACCGACCCATGTCCAGCGACTACCCTGAACCTATTAGCCCCCACCATAAACCACATGGTAAACCAGCTCTTTAATGCTTCCCTCTCTTCTGGCATTATGCAGAAATTATGGAAGCATGCAAAAATTCTTCCACTGATAAAAAAGGATAACGCCAAGCTGATGGACCCTGCCAACTACAGACCAATCTCTCTCCTTCCGGCCCTCTCTAAAGTACTAGAGAAGCACGTAAACAAGGCCCTCCAATTACACATTGAAGACGGAAAGCTCCTTCACGAGTCCCAATCCGGTTTCAGGGCTAAATACAGCACGGAGTCCGCTCTGCTGAAAGTGTCTGAATTTATCAAGGGTAAGCTGGAACAGGGAGGCAAGGCAGTCCAGATACTTCTCGATCTGTTGGTGGCCTTCGATACGGTCCCACATGAGAGGCTCTTGGACTTGCAAACATCGGCCTGGGAGGGGCCGCCTCTACATGGATGTCCTCCTTCTTGGAAAATAGATCTCAGGACATCTTGCTCCCCCCTTTCTCATCCCGGTTCCAGCCATGAATGTTGGTGTCCCTCAGGGCTCCATTCTCAGTCCTACCCTTTTTTAATATATATCTCTCTCCCCTTGCATTTTTGGTAGAGGAAGAGGGCGCTAAAATTGTGTCCTACGCTGATGACACTCAGCTGATTTTTACATTTGAGAAAGGCACCGACTTTGACGGGGTTAGGATAAGGTCTTGCCTCACAAAAGTCTTTAACTGGCTTAAGATCAATTAGCTAAAAAGTAACCCTGACCAAACTGAAGTTTTTTTCTTTGGTAAACCAGAATCGCCTGACTGGAGCTCTTGGTGGCCTAAAGATCTGCCGCCCCCACCCGTGGAAAAGGAGAAAGCCAAAAACTTGGGAATTGTCATAGACAAGACACTCTCCATGCGCTCTCAGATCCAAAATCTCGTTGGCTCTTGCTTTGGCATACTCCCCTTGTTAAAGAAATTCTTGCCACTGTTAAATCTTAAGAGCAGAAAGATCATGGTGCTGGCTTTGGTGACATCTAAGCTTGACTATGCCAATGGCTTGTACCTCGTTCTTCCCAAGTCCCTTCCCCAGCACCTACAAGTGGTACAGAATGTTGTGGCCAGATCCATCCTGAAATCCAAAGCCAGATCTAGTATGACCCCTATTCTTAAGTCTCTACACTGGCTCCGCATAAAGGAACGGATTGATTTGAAAGCTATGACCATCTTTGTTAAAGCTTTCTACAGCTTAGGAGCTGGCTACCTGAACAAGCGCATAAATTGTTACATAACATCTAGACCCCTAAGATCTTCTAATGCCAATTTTGCCATTGTGCCAAAAATATGCCGCACCCGCATTGGAGGAAGATCTTTTGTCTTTTTAGGAGCAAAACTGTGGAATAGCCTCCCTAAGTCTCTGAGACTAACCACAGACATACTCTCCTTCAGGAAGAACCTAAAAACCTGGCTTTTTAATAACTAATGGATCCTTTTACGCACACTTTCCTTCTGTTCTCACACGCCAGGACACTCTTGTTTGAGTAGCTGTGCGGTATATCAAATATTCTATTTCATTTCATTTCAAGGAGATGCGAAAAAGTGCATTCAGGGAAGAGTGAAAAGTAAGGTTTCTGAAGAAAGAAGAGAGGTGTTTGAAGATATACATATGGATGAGATATGCAGAGAAAAAGGGCATACATATCTAATATAAAGCGCACATGACTGAAGGCCGAAATTTCTTCCACGGCCTCAATGCTGTTTAATTCACGGACTCTCAATTTCAGATTTGAAACATTTTCAATGTTAATTATTTATAACAAATCACTGTTGTTACTCATTTCTCTTAAACAGCTAACAACCATTAATGTACTTCCAGGTGTTAGATGTATATCAGTTGTTGTGTTATATATCTGGATGCAAACACATCTCAGAGAGAAACCAAAATGCTGGTTGGGTGGCACACTATGAGAATCAGACAAATTTATTTTGCAGATTGCCTTTTAGAGAGCCCGCACTTTTTTCATCCCACTTAAAGGCCTGTCTGCACATAATTCTATGGGAAACATCGGTTACATCGCGGTGTTTACACCGCAATACCTTTATAACGCGGGTATTACAACGCAAGTCATTACAATGAATTGTGCTGGATGGTGCTCTAAGCTAAGGAATAGTATGATTTACTATTCCAACACCTTCTCTACTGTAACATAGGCTGGAGTTGGAATAGTAAATCATACTATTCCTAAGTCCAGCACCCTCCAGCGCAAGTCATTGTAACGACTTGCATTGTAATGCCTGCGTTGTAAAGGTATTGCGGTGTAAACACCGCGATGTAACATCGTATATTCTAATTCTATAGGACTGATTGCATCCAGCAGCTGTGGGTGCTTCCCGGACCCTGGCTAGAGCATTTTCCTCTAAAGCTGATGCTGCATGCAGTGCAAGACACTGGGCAAGCACATACTTTAAAGGGCTGAAGTTGTCACGATGTACAATTTGCACATTACAGTACCTGCTGAACAAATTAATATAGCAAGATATGGGGCAGTTTTTAATATGTTCAATATTTCAAGACTAGACATTCCCACTGCTTTGTAAGCCTTGCTTTATCACTAAATTAATTTGCTTTAAAATGCACCATTTTCCAATCTTATTTCATTTTTTTCTTAGGAAGAAGACTCACCCTGGACTCCATGTTTGACAACTAAGTTTGCTTGCGTTGCTCGCTAAATAAAAGTCATACCTAACTTGTACGCCTCGCCACTTTCAAATGTCACCAGCTGCCACTGGCAACATTGTTGTTGGCGAGTTGTTTTGGCTGTTTAGCCCAGCATGAATTCCATTTGTTTGGGTTCACTGTTTTCAGTCAACTCCAACATCCTGATGATAATTATCGTTGGCTTCTCTCTCCTTCCTGTGGTTTTATGAGTACCTCCTTTGAAGATTTCTGTTCTTGGCTGTTTATGAGTATTACCTCTGGATAATAGTCTCCCTTGAAGTGCAGTATATCATCCAAAATCTCCAATGTACTTTCATTATCATATCCCACGACCTATTCATTATAACCTGTATGAATACTGTTTATAGGCCTACGTTTCAGGCTCAATTGAAACCGAGTAATTCTTCTGGAACAATACACTCATTATTTCAGAACCTGACAGCCTAGGACTACAGTGGACACTTCAGAAGCACAGCAAAGACCGAAGGAACCCAGCAGAGACTGAAGCAGTACAACTCAGAGAGTAAGAACTCTGCAGAAGCACAGCACATATTGTAATGATTCTAATGAATGTGCTGGAGCACCATGATCGCTAGAAGAGGAGAGACCAGGGAAATAGGGCCATATGTACAAAGCGTTTTTTGGGTCGTAAATGGGCAAATTCCCTAAATCGGCCTGTTTGCAACCGGAATAATGCATTGTGGAATGTTCAAAGCCCAAATTGTGATTCAGTAACTTGTTACTTAATCATAATTTTGGTTTTGCGATTCGGTATTTGGAAGGGGCGTGTTTAACCCCTTCCCCGCTCATGATGGAACCACTCCGTCATGAGCCACGGTTGCGCTGTGCTCATGACGGAGTGGTTCTGTCATGCTGCGGCCGTTGGCGGCCGCTCCGCCCACGCGGCGCAAATTTCCCGCCTGTGCGGGCGATTAGCGCAGTGGGCGGAGACGTGACGGAACCCCTCTGTCATGAGCACAGCTCAACCGTGGCTCGTGACGGAGTGGTTCTGTCACGAGCACAGCGCCACCGCAACTGCCCCCAAACCCCCTCAGCGCCGCGGCGGAATTCCTGCCGCGGCGAAGGGGTTAAGGCATCTCTTCCAAACACCGAATAACATGGGTATGTGCAAATGTTTTGTAAACGAAATGCTGTTGTCAAACATTCACACTTTACCAACAACTCAAAGTTGGTGCTAATGCATTCGCAAATTTGAAGTGATCCCCATGGGACACCTTCCCCTTTGTGAATATTGGGAAAGCATTTTCTAATAGCAGGCACTGATTACCATCACCGCCCTTTCCCACATACTTATTCCCTTTTCCACTCAGTCTGCGAAGACAATTCTCTTACTACCAACCTAGCCAGTGTATCCTATGCAGCTGTGCTCATGTATTCTTTTTCTAAAATACCATCTCCAAACACTAGTGCACCTTTCCCCTTCTCTATCTCTCCACCACGCAGTTACTCCCTTTTCAGACCCTATGTACCTTCCCACCACATACACATTTATTCCTATCAAATACAAACCTTTCTTTTTGGAGAATGTTAAACTCACATCTTCCATACAAGCATCATTTTTGTGAAAACATCTTTTATTGCTTGATTGCTTTTAAGTTTTAGAAAATGCACATCTGGACCCCAAGCATCACTGTCTTTCATCAAATACTCACACGCCCTATTGTGTTACATGTGCATATTTGGCGTACATGTACATCCACCCGATGACATGGATGTGCACAGTTTATAAAGAATTACCACCATCAAGCCTGGACCAGCTGGCAACAATATAAAAGATGTTACCACCATTAGAGCCAGCATGGGGCTACATGTTCACATGTAACATCACATGCCTAGGGTTCCACTACCCTATGTTGGGGTTGGCTTTAATGCATCATGCCATGGATGCCAACAGTTTGACAAGAATTAATACCATTGAGCCTGGACCAGCATTCCGTCATGGGTGTTTGTTATGGATGCCAACAATATTCCTGAAATCACCACCATCATGTCAGACCCAGCCTTGAGCTAGGCATGTAGCCATCATATTACAACTGCTTAAAATGTGACAGAAATTGCAACATTAATGCAGGGCTAGCATTATACAACAGAAACCTCATGCTTGCAGGACAACAACTGAGTATGTGCTTGTTTGATAACCTATGACTGCCATAAACTAGACTGCAGTATGTATGTATGAGTCAATGTTGACAAACTTTTACAATGGTGATTAATGCTGGGTACTATGGTCATGCTATGCAGGATTGGTACAAACCAGAAATGCTTCAGGGCTGTGTCAAATGGGACTCTGGGCCAGGGCCTGATTATAGAAGGGGTCCCCTGCATGGGCTGATCTAGCAACTATATTCTGCCGGTTTTATTTTTTAATGGATCTTTAAAAATGCTCGATATGCTCTGCCTGTTCTTTGTCTGCACACTAGTGCCCTATGTAACAGGCAATGTGTCTAGTGAATACAAAATGCTTTATTATAAAAAGGAGTCTTTTCCCTATTAATGCTTACTTTACAATGAGTCTACACTAAGGAAAAGACATATTTACTGATCGCAAAAATCATTAAGATGCCTGCCAAGCGTGAGAAAAACAGGCTGCTGTGTGTGTGCATGACTGCACTTGCAAAGCAGCCATCCTTTAAAGTTGTATATATTTATGAACAAACCTTTTTAAGATGGCTTCAACTGGGCGTGCAAGCTGCTACGTTGGAAATGTTTTCAAAAAGATAACAAACATTTCAAGATCGCCACTCTGCAGGCGCATGCATACACATGTGTGTGCATGTATGTGTCAGGTTCTACTCACGTTTACGCAGGAACGTCATGCAAATGATGAAAAGTCCGCAATCTCTCCTGGTTATTGTACCCAACTGAGTCAAAGTACCAACAGTAACCTGGGGAAGAAGGGAAAAAACAAAGAGGAAAACAAAAGGTCCCATGGCACACCCCACTCTGGGATAGAACCAGTCAGCCAAGAGAGATCTCTGTTAAATAAAAGGACAGAAAGGAGGTAAGTATGCAGAAAGTTTCTAGACCTAAAATCTAGGATTTTCTATGCATGTCTGTAACTACCTGAATAATTCCCTTCTTCTGTGAATTCTGCTAACTGGTGTGAGCGAAGGGGTGATTATATCTAGAAAGGGAAAAAGAAAGTATGAGAAATAAATTGTTCTGAGTTAAGAGTAAAGAATAGAAAAATGTATAAGGCAAATTGTACTGAATCCCACCTAAAAATATGTGATGAATAAATGAGGGAATTCCAACTTAAAATAACATATGTGATGCTATATGGTACATTGTATAACATCCATCTTTACTTCAGGCAGACCTAACAATATTCCTTATCTTTCAGGAATTGTCATGTGATAATCAGCAGCAAGGGCACAGTAGATCTCCATAGACACGGAGCCCACATTAGAAAAGTATCATAGAGAATCAAAATATATTCAGCAATGTCAGCGTTAAAGCAGCTTTTCTTTCTCTTTGTATCTTTTCTGCAGGTAAAATATCCCCGGGAGATTGGATCATGCACCCGTTGTAACTGGGATCAGGAGAGCTGCAGGAACAGAGAGGAAAAGAACTACGGTCCCGGAGGCACCGACTCGACGAGGGAGGACACCGACGCAGGATGGATGACAACCCGGAAGAGACGGTAAGTGAACAGGAAGAGGATTACTCTATCCTGATGCTGAAACGCGAAGCGTCTCCGCTCTGGATTATAGAGGATTTGAACTCTGCTGCTGGTTCCCTGTGCATGCGCACTAGTGGGGACTGTCCATTTTTAGGTCTCGGCTAGCAAAGGCTGCGCTTGCACAGTCTCGCTCACGAGATTTAATGACTTGGAGAAGAGGGGCTTGAACCCGACCCTCTTCTCTCCTCTTCTCCATTGGCTGGCCTCTTAAATGCTGGCCAGCCATTGGAGAAGAGGTTTATCACGCAAAACAAGCCCCGTCCTTTTCGAATTCGGGGGCGTGTTTTTTCCGATGTTTTCTCTGGGCGTGTTTTTCTCTCCTCCAGCCAATGGCAAGAGGAGAGAAAAAGAAAAACACGCCCTCGAATCCGAAAACGCCACTGCGTTTCTCCGAGGCATTTCTGCTTGACCTCGGAGAAAGGCGGTGGCGTGCTCGTCCTCTCCCCCTGCTCTCGGCTCCCTCAGTTTGAAGGATGTGCGTCTTGTAATGGTAAGTTTGTTCCAGCACAGCATTTGAATCTGAGCGCATCTTTGTTTTTGTCTTGACTGAACATTGCTTTGTGGAATGCGATAAAATGTGCCCTAACCACAGGCTGATTGGTAGTTCACGTGGAAGGCAGCTAGCTGTCCCTTTCGAATTTAGCGACTGTCAGCACATAGGCTCTTCTCCCCTCGCGAGACGAGAGGCCTTGCGCATGAGGGGCGCGCTGTAATCTGTAACAAGCGGCAGCAGATAAGGCGCCGCAGAGCGGGCTTTGCAAGATGAGAAGCGCTCTATTCCTGGAGCCAGCGCTACGTAACTTCCCTGCCTGTCCCCAATATGGGAACTCGGGGAGGACAAGTGCGCAGGATGTGACCTGCCACTTTCAGTCCTCCGGGACCCGCCCCCAGTTCTTCACAGCCGCCGGAAGTGTGTGGTTGCCATGTAACTTCCTGAGAGGCGGGAGCAGGGCGGAGCGTTGCTTGTGTGTCCGTCCGGGGCTGTGTCTGTCGGTCCTGTCCGTGCTCCCTCCCGTGGTCTGTCCGTGCCCCCCGGTGCCGTGTGTGGGCTTCCCTCTCTCTCTTGTTTGTGATCCCCCAGTCTCTGTTCTGTGGCCCCGGGTGTGCCCGGCATAGGGAAGGCAGGATGTCGGTGGCCGGGCTGAAGAAACAGTTTTATAAAGCGAGCCAGGTAAGGGATGGGGCTGAGGGGCGCGGGGGTGCCCTCCCGGGGTCAGAGGGGGAGGCATATGAGCTGTTGGGGAATGCTCACGAGCATGGGACGTAGGCTGGGAGAGGGAGTGCCAGCAGGGGAGCAGAATTGGGCATCACGGAGGGGACTGCCGTAATGGGGTACAGGAAGGGGTATCCGTAGGGATAGATACTATGGAATGGGTGGGTACCAGCATTAAGCTGAGACTGGACATCAGAGGACGTATGGTGGGGCTGAGGGTGCCAGCATAACATCAATGGCTGGGGGCATTGCATAGGACAAAGGCTCGGGGTGGGCAGGTCACCACCTTAGTGACATCTGGGGTCATGCCTGAATAAAGGCCTCAAGTCAATGGAGGTGGCAAGGCACTAAATGTATCTAGACAGCTGTGCCAGCTGCCTGATGTGGCCTTAAAAAGACAAGCGGGAATCTGGCCTACAAACGAAGTATTTTATGAGTCGCTCAACAGGTGATGTATCAACGTATGACCACCTTTCTAGATGCCGCTTGTGTAAAATGTGAGGACATGTATTTTTATCGGTTTCACTTTCAATGTATTTATTACATTCGACTTCGTGGGCGCACTGAGTGACATTCACTTATGTATAAACTTAGATTTAATAGAGGAATCTGTAACAGCGTTGGCATAATCGAGGCAACAGGCACATTTATTTTATTGTCATTCTCCTAAATGTCTATAGTAGTACAGTTAGATACGAGCAAACATCCTTGTCCAATAATCTATATTTTGTGTTATTATAGCGTGCATTCTAATCAGAATCACTTCAACCCGTCACTCGGTTCAGGAAAACGATCCACTTTAAGTTAAAGTGGTTTATCCAGAACGGCACCGTTTGGCCAAATGTGAAGCTGGGAGTTCAGTTCAGGTTTTCCAGTTACAAAGCCAGCCATTAAAGCAGCAGTTTTTTAGGTCTCGTGAGCCAAAGGCTCTAAGAGACATTTTATATCTGGGCTTTTCAAAGTGCTGCCGTGGCCTAAAGCTACAGTGCACGTGAACGTGCACGCGCGCAGTGCCATGTGTCTTTCCTTCGTAGCGATCGTGATCACTTTCACTTTCGCGGGCTCCTCTATTGCTGGCATTCCCCCCTCCCCTCTCGTTTGTTTATTTTCTCTGGCTGCACGCATAGCCTGTTCCCACCTTCAATGAGCAATGGGTCGTTTTAAATTGCCCTGCCAAGCGCTCGCGCCACGCTCCGCCGGGCTTGTTTGTTTTCCTTTCACTGCCGTGTCACTTTCAGTGAAAGCCCCTCCCACTCCCTCCTCGTCAGCTTCATGTTTTTTTCCAGCGGCGGGCTTGTCTTGTGTTTTTTTACCCATTTCCCACGTCATTTGCCCCCGACTTGTATACGTGGGCAGAACTTCAGGTACTGACTGCCCCGTGCACGAGTGTCCGAAGACCTGATTACACCACTCATAGCGGATTGGCGCTTGCTTTCTGCTCTGCCCCACGTCTCTTCGTCACAATCGTTTACTTTGTCCATCTTCACTCTTTCATGTCAAAATGATAATCAAGCTGCTTCCCTTCTGCAGACACGACAGGGTAAACCCAAATAGGCAGTGCTTTGAAAATACACAAAAACGCATGTCTTTGCAACCCAGACACTTTTGATATATGCACGGTCGAGCTGCTTTTCCACAAATGATAACCGTACAGGAACAGGGCTTTTAGAGTCTCACATTGCAATGTATTTTTTTTTTATTTCATTCAGTATAAAGGATAGGATTTTGAAACTAAGAGCTGCGCAAAACGGTACTTGTGCGGTCTCCTTCTGAAAGACACACTTCAGTGCAGAGCACACGTCGTAATGACATCACTTTTTTTTCTCCATATATCATCAATTGGGTACCAAAATATCTCAACGTTACAATATTTTGAACAGGCATATTAAACCCAGAAATTACACCCCGCTCTTACCTACTGCCGTCGCGGGACAGCAAACGCAGGGACCACCATGGGCACCAAAAGATCTAGCTACGCCACTGGCTGGGATGTGAACTGGGTCAGAGGCAATTGACATGCACCCTCCATATGGAAGCGTCAAGGCCTGATGGAAAGAGGATTGCAGTGACTTCAAAGCATATCTGTTTTTGTCAGGCTGTCACCGGTCCTGTCCTACCAGACATTAGCCTTGCAAAATTGCCCCTCTTCTCTTCCCTCACGTGCCCTTCCTTCTGGAGTATGCCCGGCTAGTTCATCATACGATGAACAGCTTTAAAGTTCACTTTTTCCTCTGGCTACACAAGAGTACCCAAAAGTCAACATGCTTTTATTGTAACTTGGATTTGCAGGCTTCGTCACTGGGACCCGAGGCCCACCGGCCGCCGGGATGTTCTTCAGAGGGTAATTTTCATATTGTCTCTTGGAAAAACATCTGTCTCTCGAGGCTAATATGCAAAGGGCGGGCACCGATTGAGAGTAGACGCGGGTCTTG
The DNA here is from genome assembly GCF_964204655.1 of Triturus cristatus. Taxonomy (NCBI): domain Eukaryota; kingdom Metazoa; phylum Chordata; class Amphibia; order Caudata; family Salamandridae; genus Triturus; species Triturus cristatus. Next base: position 1,421,681,927 of record NC_140591.1, on the reverse strand, counting down.
TTTGTAACTGTACCATTATGCAAAGCACTTCACGTGGCGCCACGCGCTTCTCTGTGCACCCTGGCCGGTCGCGTGCATGGGATGTGCGTCATCAGCTCTGAGTCCAGGTGTTTCTGGAGGGAACGGGCCGGGGGCAGGGAGGGGTGCTTGGCGCGCAGATTTTAAAAGATAGAAAGCCCTGATGTTGATTTATACCCCATGACAGAGTAGGTGACTAGAATGTTATGTTACAGAGATCTGTGCAGCGTTGCATTGCACTAATATGACCTCGCAGCGCTGCCCGAGATGAATCTCATTGAAAGTGCCTGTTGGTTGCAAGGGGTGTTTAAATACATTAATCGAACGAAAAGCAGAAGAAGTGACACCTGGGCACATCTACCCGCCCTTCATCACCACGAAATCCCACCTAGAGCTGTATTGGCAGTACGAATTCGCAAGACCTGACAGATAGTCAGCGGCTCAAAGATTCCCAACATCTATGATATATGTGTATTGCAGCCAGCTTTCGCCTGGTTAGCCTGTAATTCTAGCGGCCCGGCCGCCGCCGGGGTCACAGGCTTGTTATCAGCTGTGTACTTCAGCACAAAACCATCAGCGATCGGGGGCGCGCGAGGCACTTCACAAGGCCACCCCCGCCATTCAGGTTGAGCTGAGGCCTTTAGCCAAATGTTTACTCGCGTGAGGAGGAGGCGCGAGGCTAGCGTAAGACGGGCTGATAATACAGGACAGAAGACTGGGGAGCGGGGTGTGCTAGGAGCATTAACCCCCTGCGCTGTAACCAGCATGCGGCATTTGTACACCTACCAGTGTGTCAGTGGGTGCACCGGGTGAGGCTGAGCCCCACACACACTCGGACCCCCTGCTCGCGCGGCTCAGAGGTGCACCTGGGCACAGGGTTTAGGGAAGACTCTTTGTACGGCACAGACCCCCTCGGAAGGGAGTGTGCATGAGGGGAGGCGAGGAGGGTGGGGCTGGCTCAATAAAAAGAATGGGTTTGCTTTTCTCATCACCACCCCAGCGAGGTATAAGCAGGCTCCCCACGGCCCTCATTGTCTATGCCCTTTGTGTACCCCTCGTGAGTTATGCTTAAGGAGTGCAGCGGGGCACGGAGGCGGGAAACCTGTCCTCTTCTGTGCGCTGTTCTGCATTTATCCTGACTATTTTTGACAACTTAGAAAAACAAGCATTTGCAATGCATTAGGTCTCGCATTTACGCGAGTTTGAGCTATTGACATTGCAAATAACAATGCCTATTGGCATTGTCATTTACAATGCCAATAGCTTTAACTCGTGTAATTGCGAGACCTATTGCATTGCAAATGCTTGTTTCTCTTTTGTCTAGGTTTACAGGAAATAGCATTGCTTTGTGGATAGTTTGTCCCGCGAGGGCTTCCTCACTGCTCTCAATCAACAAAGCCGATTGGCAGTGTATAGAGATCACTTCCTAAATCTACTTTAGTGTGTGTAGGGGAATTTTGTAGAAACGAGTTGGCTACACCTTATGTGAATCAATTGTGAAAAGGGGCAGAAAACAAAATGAATATCTGCAGCTTAAGTACGTCACACTACTTGGATTAAGCAGACGTCACTGTCGTTATTCACAGTATAAACACGAGGCAAGAAGGCCTAAGTCGTATCAATATAATAGAAAAGCCTGTGTAACGTCGTAAGCTGCCCTACTAACCCTCGACTCGTTATCTCTTTATTAGTTTGTTGAATTTAAAAGCGTTATTTCAGTAGAAGTAATAAGACACGTTTCGAGCGTGATGTATGCCTGTAGTACATTCCAGGATCTCTCTTTTGATTAACGGGAGAATGAATACGTAACACTGTTTACAAAGCTGCATTATGGTGGAGGGAGGGATGGAGAGAGAAAGAGGTGTGCCACAGATTGGCCGTGGCTCTGCGTTTCAGTGGTACCCAAAGCCAGAAGCTTGCTTTAACTACGCTTCAATCTTTCTTTGCTCACCCGCATATATTGTTCACCAGCGTATGGAGACATAGGTCGTTGAGCGCCTGGGTAGATGGATAGGAAGAGATTGGATGGTATCATGATTGGGTCTTTGGGAATAAGGCTTGCTGGGTGACAGAGGAAGTTGGTCCAGCGCCAGCCTTGAATGGAGGTTTGTATCGGTATCTAGATATGAGAAGCTGAGGTGGGCTGACAAGGAGAGGACACGGTGTAATGGCAAAGAATAGGGCTGGCCTGAGGGCATCGGCTATCATGGGGACAAAGCAATGCCCAGCATGTTGCAGAGGGTGAGTTTAGCACCTTGTTGAGGTGAAGGGAAAGGGTGATACCAGGATAAGCCAGTAGCTGAAGTGGGCGTTGGTATGGGAGATGCTCTTTGGCCCCACTGTTGGCACATGGGCTGCACAAACATGCATCTGAGTGGAGGCTTGTTAAACTACTTTATGATGCGATTGTTTGGAAATCAGACTCCAAGAGAATGTTTAATGGAGGTAGGATTCAGCAGCACAACCCCTAGCCTGCGGTGGCATCAGCTTGAAAGGCATGTGCCTGGTGGTTGCGGTGACACTGTCCTAGAGGTAGATGTGGTGGACTGCCTACCCCAGAGTAACCTGAAAAGGCCAATAGCCATGTTTTATATAGTCTGGTGCGGTGAACATTTGGACTTGTGCCGCTTGGGCTCAAGAATGGGAGCAGCTCTTTTCTTATAAGAAAGTGAGCTGAAAATATATGTATTGTTTTCTGTTTTATCCATTTAAAGCGAAAACAAAAGTTACTTCTGTTGTCGCTTTGTGAATCTGTTCGGCCTATCAGTAATGCTATCTTTTAAGTTCCTCTAGTGAGCCTTTTCTCAAACATTAATACATAAGTGGGCACTGGCTCATGGACCTTGGGGTTCTTCAGCAAAGTCACGTTTTTTATGAAAAGCAGCCAAGCAACCTGACATCGTATTTGGAGCTTGTTCTTTCTGGTTCATTGAATGCCTGTGCGCAGTGTGACATGGACTGACTGTAAGGCATTTAGCGTAGAGTGTCAGTCCTCCACAGTTCTGGTCGTAAACACCATTCATTCCTATAGACTGTGTTTAATGAATCATAATAAGTGACATTATTATTGTGTGGTCTTGATAGTACATTCATTTGTTTGAGTGGCTTTGTGTGGGTGGCTCTGTGTGTGTGGGTGGCTTTGTGTGTGTGGCTCTGTGTGTGGCTGCAAATGCAATAGGTCTCGCATTTCAGAGTGATTAAGCTATTGACATTGTAAATAACAATGCCGTTTCTTTACATGTTTTAAAAACATAAACAAAAATAATGTCATGAGCAATGCCAATAGCTCTAACTTTAACAATGCCGAGACCGTTGCATTGTAAATGCTTGTTGTAGTTCGCCGGCGTGCGTGACTGGCAATCATGACAGTATGTGTCAACATCTTTACACTAGCCTAACTGAGTGCTGATTCAGCGAGAGCGATGTGGACCCTAGCGCATGCTCCTTTTTGTTATTAGCCCTCTGAGGAAACATGGTAGTCCTTATAAACAGATGTGGAGAAGTGAATGGGGTGAGAGAAAAAAAGAGGCATTGAGTTGTGAGGCCTTTTGGGTGTTTTGTGACTCGTCACTTGACCTGTCCCTCACCATGGCTGCTGTTGTGCTTTGTGATACTGTATGACAAAGAGACCCTGTTACTGTTCCTAGTCTAATCTCTATCATACCTGGTAACTCCACAATAGTATTATGTGGCATATTTACAACAAAATGTTGGAGCGCGGAGCTATGCCAAATTTGGCAGCGCCGCTCTCTGTCATTTCCAAAACAATACGGCGCACCCCTGTGTTATCCCTAGCACTGGCGCTAAAATTAACTGCCTTACGCCAACGAAGACACCATTGCATTGCATTGCATTGCATTGCAGGGAATGACTGTTTATCTGCAGGAAGGTGTCACTTCCTGCACATAAACAATCCATAATGGCGATTTGTTACTTCTACGTGTCCTGCAGAATGCAGCACACATAGAAGTAGCATATAGTCATAATTTAATGATAGCTTATGTGCAGGAAGGGACACCTTCCTGCACGTAAAGAATCATTCAGGGTCTTTTGCTGTTTCTATGTGTGTTGAAGAATACAGCACACATAGAAAAAGCAAAAACAAGGAGAAATAAAGGTATTTCTCCTCGTTTCGTCATTCTAACGCCTACTCTTGCATGGCATTATTTTTTGGCACTGCCTCAGATTTACACATCCTTCTAAATCTGGGGCAGTGTCCAAAAGCAGTGGGTGTTGCAGTAGAACGGCCACAGCAACACCCACTGCACGCTCCTTTCATGCTAAGTGATGCGTGTAAAGGGGCCATATTTAAAAGGCTGAGTTAAGCCACAAAAAGTGGCTTAAAGCTGCTTTGTTAATATGGAGAAGGGCATAGCGCCACTAGAAAGTAGCTAAAAGTGATGTTCTGATTGCGCTATCCCCTTGTAAATATACACCTATGTGTTACGATATAGTATTTCTCTTTAGAATCTTATTAGCCACTCATGTTTGACCATTATGTTCACTGTGTAATGGCTGTCATGAAGTAATAACCACTCACAGATGATGCTCATGAACTCGCGTGCCTAGTACTATTGTTGGTCCCAGCTAACTAAACAGCTGAGAATACTTGCAGATGGGGTAACTGACCTTTACACCATTAGAACCAGATTGCTTATTGATCACCGAATAATGACACCATATGAGGTTTTATTCATGCCATATGGTTGTGCTTGTATTCATGAGATAGTTTTAATGCACTTACTTGCCTCTCTCTCCTCTTGAGTTTACGATATATTATATTGTTATTTAATAAGTTTGTTGCTCTACAACAGCGTAAAGGAGTTGCCATTTGTGTTTTTTCCAGAAAAATTCTAAACACAACATGCATTTTTTCATTACTCACATACTGAGGAATATGCCAGATGACAACTCGTATATTGAGGTATGTTAGTGTATGCCTACTTTCATCCTCGCACTGAAGGCAGTCCCTGATTTCTTAAATAACGAACTGGGTCTGAACTTGAACTTCTACTTAAATACATTATCACCGGCAGAGAGTCATACGCTTATTACACAGCTGTCCCAGCCGACTGATACGTGAACAGAGCGATTCGGTACGCTTTACCTGGGTGATCGCATCTACCCACAGCCGTTACATTGAAGCATTCTTCTCTTTTCGCATCACGAATTACTGGACTAATTCAGTTTGCTCACCCTATATGTCCTGATGATGATCTCGAACAATTGAGATCTAAACGCCGTGACCTCTTACAACAAAAACTCTTCCTATTGTATAAAAGGTTTCTAAAAGAGTTTTCTACTATTGTTGTCAATGCGATGCCGTAATTTTTTATTTCACCATCACTCTGCACGTCACGCTTTTTTTTACTTATTATGTGAGCACCTGAATACTAACATTGTGGAAATAAATGTTTTACATGAACTGACTTACGTCCCCATGTACATTGTTCTTGCTCCTTGAGATAATTATTTTTTCATCTCTTTAGCTATAGTGCTCTCCCTAGGATCACTTTGCAATTGGACCTTTTAGGCCACACCAGAACCATTGTTCTTCTACCTCATACTTTGAGAATGAGTCAGCCTACCACCATGCAACTGTAGACATTATAAAGAATCTTAAATCTCTCCATTAATCTGTTTGATTTATCATGTGTGCGATTACCTCTTTCCGTGTGTAACCTAGAGTCTCTCCATTAATCTATCTGATTTATCATATGTGTGATTTCTTCTCTCCCTGTGTAAATAAGTGTACAGTTTGTATAGGTTAGCGATACATATTTCTAGATAAATTCTGTAATGAACAAATGTGCAACAAAAAGAACAAGTAAAGTCCTGATATTTGACAGATATATTATGAAGCGTCTGGTCCAATGTATATTGTAAATAGATTTAGTTTTTATTGCTTGTAAATATATTGTAAATAAGTGTGTGTTTTGTATATATTTTGGAGCAGTGAAGAATTCCCAGGTAGACGAAACCTGTTGACTACTGCCCGTATGCTGTGATTTTAAGAAAAAGATCATGAATAAAGAGTTTTTTTGGAAGAAGAAACCACGTTCACATTTGTTTATTAAGATGACCATGATTTATTATTCTGAATTGTGTATTATGAACTGAAAACCTATGGTGTACTTACAATTGATCTTGGAGTTGAGTGCTGAACCACTGCTGTTGGTGTTTTCAGGAGTCTTTACAAATGGTGCTTTCAAAGACTTAAATCAACAAATCTTTACATGGCTTTACCTCAGTTCAAGATGTGAGTTATCAAGACACCCAGAATGATTAATTCCATAACTTTCATACCTTCATAACTTTCAAATGTTTTACCTTCTTTTCTTTGTTTGCAAGTTCAATTTAATACTGATACTGTCTTGTAAAGATTGCCAGGTGAGTTGACAAAACAGCGCCTCTGCTTTCCTGGTCATTGGGTGCCTGTGACTTTGCTTATCTTGTCCTATTTTCATCTTTCAGGGTTGCAGAGGACATGCTCATGGAAGTAGGTAAAGTCTGCTGATGCTCTCATTGCTGAAACAGGAATGTTGAGTGAGGAATATTAGCGAGTGTGGAAAAAAGAGCTGCTCTCCAGCAGAAACCTCAATAACAAATGAGGTTGTGCATGTGAGCACAGCTTAAATACTGAACTGTGGCCTAGATGCCCAAATCTCTTGCAGGATTCTCACAAGAGCCAAGGTCATTTTAATCTATGTGTCAACTCAGAAAATGCGTGATTTCCAACATAGAAGCATGTACTCTTAGGGCCTCAATAGGATGTTGGGCGGACTACCATCGACAGGCCATCAGTGGCAGTCCACCCGATATCCAGAGAAATGGCCTGACCACCAGATTAAGATACCAGTGGTTGGAACGCAGCAGGCAGGAGGAAAGAGCGCCGTCTCCGACAGCCTAAAGGAGTCCGTTGGGGTATCGGGTGGACAGTAATCCTTACAACGAAGGCAGTGCCTGCGCAGGCACCTCCGTAGGGATTACGATGTCATTTACCACAGCCTTTTCATGGCAGTCCCATGGCCATGGAAAGGCCCTTTGGGGGCCCCTTGCAGGGCCCCTGTGCCCCGTGGACTGATGCAATATGCCCAGTTGAGCACATGTGGTGGCCCCCCAAAAATCCATGCACCATGTGCCAGGCACCACACGCTACATGAATGTTTTAAAATGTGCCTTTTACTACTGTGGCTTGTGCTGTGGCCCTTTTATGGGCCACAGCACAACCACAAAAGTAAAAGGAATGTTTCCGACTGCCTACATGGCGGTCACATCAGAATATGGCGGGTGGAGCCACCGACTACTTGTCTCCATCCTGCTACAATAGCAGTCGGATGCTTATCCGACCACCATTGTAATGAGGCCCTTGGTGTCATGTTGCTACACATGAAGTCCAGGACTATATGGGTGTCAGAAAGGATAGATGACCAGTAGCTGACACCTGCTAGTAGAGCAAACTTAGTCAACATACCAACTAGCGACAGAGAACCCAGTGGACTGTGATCCATGAACCACCAGAGCATTACATTTGAACGGGGTTTTCTGGATATGGCCCATTGCCTGGCCATGGCCTTTGAAGAGGTAAAGAAGGGGGGTGAAAGAAGGGTTGTATAGTGCTCAGTTGGGAGTTCCTATACAATGTTGTTAAAATTAAGTAGGTACTGTGCACACAATGTATAAATGTTCACCCAACATTCAGAGAGTAGAGCCCCAATCTGAGGTTCAATATACATATATCTGTAGTCATCTAGCACACGCAAAAGAATTATATATCACAGTTGTATAACAAAATGTAAAGTCTCCAATCGTAGTATTCTTCAATCCTGGTCTCAACAAGTTGTTTATTGTAGTCTTCACAATAGCCTTCACAGTAGCCTTTGAAAAGGTGTTTAAAGCTTCTGTCTGGCAAACCCAATTTTTTGGCTCTGTGGAAATGTGAAGATTCCTTTCTAATAAATATTTGCATTTAACTTAAATAACTTATTCAGATTGTTTTATAAAGAACAGGCCTAATATTGAATGCTACCAAAAAATACCAATAAACATATTAACTTTCCTATTGAATGCCTATAAAATAAACTGGGAAGAGGTGTGGTGCAGCTGCCAGGGCGGCTGACTCCGGAGCACGGGGCTCACAGTTCGATCACCGGTGGCAGGTCAGCCCACCACCATGTGACTCTGGGCAATAGCTCGCTTAGTCTTCCCGACGGTTCCCCAGCGCCTTGACACCCTCGGGTAATAGTCCGCGCTTTACAAATACTGGTATTATTATTATTATCAACATGTACCTTCACCTATTTCTGTGACACATTATTGGCTGTTTCAATTACATATGTAAACAATTTCTGAAACAAAAATTAAACAATATGAAACATTATCACCTGTTTGAGTTACATATATAAATGATTGCTGAACTATCAAATAGTACTGAAATAAACATTACCGTGCTAAATGCAATATATGTTTATAATTGAAAGACGTGCGTTCAATTACATGAATATATGAATTGCAATGGGTGTACATAAACAGAAAAAGTGCAAAGATTACATTAGAGCTTTGAGGGGAATATGAAGAGGCCTCACAGGTGGCTAAAGAGCCATGACAGTATGGAGGCCAGCTGAGAATGCTTTTTCTGGTTCCTTATAGCAACTGTTCCTAGATGGCCAAGCAGCCTGTCCGGGAGAGTTTATATTGAAAGAAAGTGAGAGGAGGCAGGAAAATGAGGGGCAGATAGAGTAATTAGAGACAGACGTAGGGAGGGAAAATTAACCCTCATGAACCTCAATGCAAAGTTTGAACATGAGCAGTGGAAGGATACAACTCTTCCATGGCAAGGCCAACATACTGCTTGGGCGGCACACGCCCAAAAGTAGGTTAAATAGCCATGGACTCAGGAACAAGGAACTGAGATAAACAAGAAAGTCATGCAATTATTAGAAAGGGACAAATCCAATTGTCACTTTAGGAATAGGTTGAATACATTAGGTCTGCAGAAGACAGCTATAGTGGTATTAGCAGAGGTAGGTGGACAGGGCCTTGGGTGGGTACAAGCAGGTTCTGGTGGAGAATTTCTTTTAAAGTAACATGAGCAGAGACAGGATGGGGGAAGAGGTAGAATGCATAGAGACAGATAAATAGAGAACATATACTCTCATGCACTGCAATGCAATGTCCTCACGCCTGCAGTCAAAGAATGCAACTCATCTAATTTAAACACGGTGAGACCTTGGGCAGGACACACAAGAATAGGGAAGAATGTATTAAATTAGTAGCAGGGAATTTACTTGGAGATGAATGCCACTGAATCAAAAGAAAGATGTGGACCCAAACCCCACCTAAATACATATTGGAAGGATGTCCTATTTTATCCAATATATAAAAAACACTCTCCAGTGGTCCCTAATGCAGGATGACTTTAGTGAAAGATATGCAGACCTCTCAAAAAAGCTACATGATTTGCTTTGGACATTGATTGATAAGTATTTTAATTTATTTTCTGGGGTATTTTGAAAGCTGTCAGGTTGCACTGTAAAATGTTTTGGTTACATGTAGAGCCTGGTTATTCAAAATGATGCTTCACAACACCCAGTTGTGACAATGTTCATGTCATCTAGAAGCTGTATATGTTTGACAGCATAGTAACTTCTGGGGCTGGGATAGCTCAGTTGTCCTAGGCCTGGGCCTGTAAGATCTGTGTAACCTGAGGTAAAGCTCAGCTGTCAGAAGTCTGAGACTGTAACAGCTCTGTAATCTATTCAATAGCTCTGCTGCTCAAGGCATGAACCTGTAATTTCTATGTAAGGACAGGGATAGCTTTGCTGTCAGAAATGTGACTTTGTAATGTTGAACAGTATAAAATATATTCTGTTAAGTTAGCCTCTACTCCTCTTCCATTTTGTCTACCAGCTCCTATTTTTGTGTTTCTGCGTGGACTTTTATAAAGTCAGACGTTATGTGTTCACTGAAAGCTAGTTGTGCTGATAATACTTACGTGCCAGAATAGAGGCCCTGCCCTACCAAAAGGCCCGAGCATGCAGATGTTCCTATCTACAAGCCCACCACTGCCTGAACTCACCCTTGCCTATCTACAAAGATGACGTGGGTAGGGGTTTATCAGGATTCAACAGTTCAGCATGTAAGCATTATACAAAGGGGTTGTGTAAGCATTATGTAACAATGACAAAGTGGTTTCAATGTGTTTCAAGAGGCACCGAAAAGTATAAACTCCATGTGTGAACTTGTATTTGTTAGCCCCCTCCCTCTGGCACTTGCAGTGTCTGAATGATGAGACTCATCTCATGAGATATAATAAACCTGTGTTTTGTTCCACTCCAGTGTTGATCCTCATTTATTGAACCCGTAGACTAAAGGGTGTCCCTGCACCAGTGAGACTGATAGGAATCTCACTTGTATAATTGGCGCCGGCAATGTGGGGCCCCATTGAAAGACACAGCTGGACCAGAAAGAGGTCATTTCGACAAGATAGAAACACTAAGGGGCGCCTCCCAGTCTGAGACTTGCTCTCGCGGTCAAGGTGGTTTTCAGCTTATCGACCTGACATTTGTGTTTCTCAACTGGGGCTCTTCGGTTGGCATTTTGGAGGTGATCTATTGATCAGAGGATCGGCAGGTGAGAGTTGGAGTACTGCGATCAGGTATGATCGAATTGGTTGTCTTTATTGGTTTTTTTCTCATCTTCTAGTTTTGGTATAAGAGTCTCTTAACGCTATTGTTAAGAAGTATTTGGTAAACATGCCTGTTTTGAGCACACTTCGTGCATTATGATTGTTGTTGCCACACAAATAGTATCCTAGAAGAAAGACAGCCAGCGCCTCTAGAAGGCACTCTGAATTATGAAATGTACATTAAATATGGTATTTCTTCCATACTGTTTAGCACATTGTGGAACAAATATATGAAGGCAGATACCAGTTTACAGTGGCCTCTTAAATGGTACCTTTGATTTAAATAAACTGCAATATGTAGAAGAGCAGCTCTTTAAGAGAAAAAGTAGGCAGAGTATGTTTGATGCTGTAGGGTTATGGGGAAAACAAATTAAACAGAAACAGATTAAAGTAGAAAAGGATAGGGAGAAATTTGAAGAACAGACTATTGTACCGAAAATTAAAGAATTATAATTAAAAGCACAAGAAGAGAGTGTAGAAAGTGATGAGAGAAGGGTTACACTTTAAATGCAAAAAGTTTATATGGACATACCACTACCTGGTTGCCTGAAGGCCTTGGCAGCAATTGCCATTTTAATCAGACAATCAGCAGGATTTGTACTGGATCATAAATTGACAGTTTTTGTTCCCCATTCAGTTGATGTATTATTGAATCAGACTAAGCACTTTGTTAGCAGCAAACATTACACTTAAACGCTGCCTGACCTTGAATCCAGCTACTTTGTTGTCATTGCCCTCTGAGCAGTCATATACATGACTATATTTTTACCACTGAAGAACAAACAAAGGGTCGAGTGGACCTGACTGACATGCCCCTGCCTGATGTTCAGGGTGAATTGTATGTAGGTGGATCTTGTTTTAAGCTACCCGATGACACCACGACAGCAGCTTATGCTATTACCACACTGCATACAATTGTGGAGACAGCATGGAGAGTTAGTTCAAAATTTGCTTACTGCATTAACACTACCAAAGCGAGTGGCTATTGTCAAGTGTAGTGCACACCAGAAAGTAGTAGATGATGTTAATTATCAGATTCCTGATGAGGATAAACATTTTAAAATGGCCCAACAGGAGACAGCTATAGCAGAAATGACAGTTGAAAAATTACATTATGATTTGAAAGAAATAATAAACACAGAAGTAAGGAGTACACAGAGAAAGAGTCAGATTAATAAAACATGCAGATCATGTCTTATTCAAATTAGGACCAGATGACATGTGTTCAAGAACACCATCAGTTGCAGACATTTTACCAATAATTGGAGATAAACTCAGTAAAGGATTTTTGATGGAATTGATTGAAAGTTTATGTAACTTTCTGATCACAGGTTCACAGAAACTAAATGAAAACAACAGAATAATGCAGGAGAGTAGAAGTATAACTTTTCTAGGTTGTCCTATGGTACTGAATCCAGCCAATATATTTTTTTCACATTCCATGTGCTGAAGAATGGCTTACTGTTATTGATTTTTGTCAAGTTTATGTCACAGTGCTATTGCATGAGAAGAGCAGGCCAAGCACTGGATCAAGAGGAATTCGCCCAAAGACAAGAAAGCTATCAGGTCACAGCTTTGAATGGGGACGCTGGAAGAACGGCAGGGCAGTTTGAGTATCCACGAGGGGGCTGTTGTTCATCGTGAGCCCCTCCTGCCACCTGTCAAGTTTGGGGGTGCGACTCCCCCGCGGTTAGGACCGCTGTGGGGGCCATTGGTGAACGGACTCACTCTGGTGGGACTCCAAGTCCCAGAGTGCTAAGCGTGTCTCCCGCCCCTTGCAGCTGAGAGGGAGCCGTCACCTGTGCCCTCTTAAATGCTGCTCACAACCCGCGGCATGGAACGCGCGCGGGCAAAGCCCGGGCCAAGGGTGGGCCCGTCAGGAGCCGCCAGGGGCCAGAAGAGGCTGGGCTGGGCCTATCCTCTTGGTTAGTTGCAGAGGATCGTTGTTGCATTAGGAACTGAGTGCTGCTATCTCGAAGGAAAAAGGTAGGGAGGCGTTGGACCTCGATTGGCCCCATAAACTGCAGATTTTAATATTATCCATTGTACTGTTGGGGAAGTTGCACGTTGAGTGATTAGCATTATTGAGGGCAAAATGAATAAAAGAAAGAGTCCTAAGGAAAAACAAGGGTCTGGACATGTTGGGACCCTGGATGCCATTTTTAACTAGGGCCGAATCTGTTCTGGCTCATGAAATCGAACTAACTGAGAGAAGGCTCTCTTTGGATACTTTGATCATGCAAAAACTTTCCTCTTTCAGTCAAGGGACTCTAGCCGCTGACCAATTGAATTCTGGCCAATCAGTAGATGAACCGAGTTCTGTTATAGCTCCACCAGTGAATCCATCTCCACCTACCAACACTATAAATGAGGACTGCAACACAACCGAGGAGCAATTAATGATCAGTCAAGTGGAAAACAACTACCCAGATACGAAATCCAAAAAAAGAAAGGGAGGTGGCCCTTATAACAAAGAACATTACAACGGATTTGTAAGGAGAAAGATGCTGGGTGTAAGAAAATGGACACAGGACTTTCATTACAATTAAGATCTACTAGATCTACCAGACAAAATGAAATCACCAATCACGCAGATTTGGGGACTGATCATCCTTGTGATCCTGACCTAATGAAAAGACTAGAGACAATGATGACTGTATTATTAATCCCTATATTGTATAATTTGTTCCAAGTAGAGGAAAGGTTATCTTCTCTTGAGGCCTCTCATCTTTCAACCCAGCCCCTCTCTAATACCATTGTGCTAACTGACGTAGTTAGACCTAATTTCCAACTAGGTATGGTCCCTCCTACGACGTCTTATAGGCCAAATGTAACCATTGATAGTATGGAAAGTCATGCCCAACAACAACCTATGGGGCTTTCAATTGCTTCTACTGTTTTCCCTGGCCCTGTCCATGATTCTGCCAAAAAGCTGAGAGCAAACGTATACAAAACTCATGGTAGGACACAGACGCATACACAGGCACAAGATAACTCTGAGAACATTGGTTGTTCAAGGTTACATGGTGATCAACAAAAAACCACTAGCTCTATTGCTACTCACCCACATACTACCACATCTATACCTCCAACTTGTTTGGAGGAAAGGCCACAACCACCGTGCTTGGGAAGGGGAGCTTTTCATCATCAAGATTAAATTGGGGAGCCCAAGTTAACATTAGATCTCTCTCCAGCAGCCTGCCCGTATGTTATAGTTCCAGTTAATGTTCCAGAACTCAAACCAAATACATCAGAAAATATGGAGCAGCTAATAAATAAATCCCAGAACTGCCTATTTAATCATCTAGGTGAAAACTCGAAAGCCCACCATAATATTATTATGGCTAGGAGGGTATCTTGGGTAGGAAGAGCTACCCAAACCATCAAAGGTGACTGCTTTGTAGTGAACTTTGATAGCCATCATATAGTGAGTGGGTGAATTATTGTCTGTTTTACCAAATACGTCATCATTTCATTCTGAAATCTTTGTCCTACCTTTGGGTTTCTTTTATAAACCCTATTCTACATCACAGCCGTTCACTTCTATATCATCAGCTATTTGGAGGCCTTCCCGTCATCAGCTCAATCAACATCTCCCCCCTTTAGTCCCACCACTTTCTTTAAGAAATAGATTTGCTGCTCTAGAAGGTTTGTCTGCCTGTGATTAACTGGATTCTCAGATTATGTCAACTAGTGGGGATAATGATTTAGATCTGCAAAATGGGTCTCCCTCGCAAACTGCTCCCTCTCTTATTGCCGCAGTGACATTAGCCAGATGCCAAGTCAGCCAAAATTTGCCCCAGAGTCCGCTACCCCGAGGGTATTCTTTTTAGTTCTATAGCGGCTATGTCTTGGAACATTGCTGGTTACTACCAAAAAAGGTCTAACAATGAATGGCTGTCTCTGTTGGCATCTAGTGATTTAGTGTGCCTTCAGAGACCTGGGAAATAGATCCTATATATTTGAATGGGTACCGTTCCTTCCATACTACTGCTGTACCGTCACCTGCTGGTTGGGTTAAGGGAGGTTTGCTGACATTGCCCTCTAATGCTTTTCCTTTTAAGGTGAAGTCATTTTTGAATAGGTCACCTTATTACCATATCATTTTAATTGAATATTGTTTGGATTAGGGCTGGCTTCTCATCAAGTTTTACAACAATAACTTTGGAAGTAACCAAGCAGTGGTGTTGGCCCCTCTGGAAAGAGATGTTATTGATTTACAAGACAAATGTACCAAACCCTGCAATATAATTTGGCTTGGGGATTTCAATATTAGCCCATGTGATAAGCTTAATGCGTTAGCTTGTGGAATACAGGATGATGATGGGGAGTGTTTCCCCCATTTCTGTCATACGGAGTATGGTAACACCTTAAACAGATTACTAACGATAAACAATCTTGAATTTTTAAATGTTTTCGATGAGTTAACTGGTCAGTTAGAATTAACTTTTTAAAATCATTTTTCCTCTTCTACCCTTGATTATGTTTTGGTCTCCAACTCAATAATAGGCCTTTTTTTTGCATTTTAAGACTGCGTTTTACTCATTTAGTGATCACGCTGCAGTAACCGTTTTTATTCAAACCGCAAAGAAAAATGATTGTGCTTTTAAACTCCCTATAAACCCTGTAATTGCATGAGAAAATGGCATTGTTTTAAAGTGGGAAAAACTGGACACTGGGAGATTTGTGGCCAATTTAGTGTCCAAACAATGTGGGGAGATAATGCTCTGCTTAGATTCGGATTTACATGATAGCATGCTTTCAGACTTTGAGTTAATCTTATCTGATGTTAAAAATAATTTAACCCGTGTTATCCGAAATGGCCGGCGTAAAAAAAATAGTTGGTTTGAGGACAACTGTGACAAAGCACTAAAGAATCTGCACATAGCTTTGAGATCCCAACCTCACAATCCACTATTGGTTAAACGTTTATGCCAAACCTATAAAATGCAAGGACCACAAGACTAAAGTCCTTAAAGGAAGAATGGTGGGAAAACTTGTAGAAGACTGCCATATTAAAAAGCTCGCAAGCATTCTGGTCTCTGATTAATGCTCCGTTCCTAAAAGATGAGCAGGCTATGACCACAGATACCAACATTGACCAGGAGGAATGGGTGATTCACTTTGAAGGTCTTTTCGTAGCGGACGATACAAAAATCCCCCAATCATTTCCCCAAATCTTAGAGAGTGATGAGGCTTTTGCTAGTTTTACACTTGCTGAAACAAAGCTTGCTTTAAACCAATGCAAACAATCAAAGGCTCCAGGACCAGATGGGGTCCCTATTGATTTGTTCCTAGATAACCAAGATCTATGGGCCCCACTTTTAACAAACGTTTTTAATAAAATTGCCCAAACAGGTGCACCGTCATCATGGAAAACAACTGTAATCGTCCCCATATATAAAAAAGGAAATAGGTTGATTCCGAAAAACTATAGACCTATCTCTTTAACCTCTTCGGTGCCCGTGACGAGCTGGACTCGTCATGGGCCGCGGTGGCGCTGTGCCCATGACGAGTCCAGCTCGTCACAAACCCCGCCCGCTAATGTAACGGCCGGCACAGGGCGGGGAAAGGGGCGGGCACCGAAGGGGTTAATAGATTCTACTGCAAAATTAATGGGTCGACTGATTTTAAACAGACTAGAGGACTGGGCACTAGGAAAGAATATCATCATCCCATGTCAGTTTGGCTTTAGAAAAGGGAAAGGCACTGTGGATCAGTGTCTGAACCTGAGCCTAATTATATAGAAATGCACTGCTGCAAAAAAAGGTAATCTCCATTTAGCCTTCAGGGATCTGTCTGCAGCCTTTGACTGCGTGGCACAGCCTAGGCTGTGGCAGATCATGGTGGCAATGGGTATTGACCTGAATATCATTAACATCCTTCGCGACATGTATTCAGGTGCTTAAGCCTGTGTTCGCTATGGGAGGGTTAGTGAGTGCACCAGGTCTTTTACAATTGCAAGAGGTGTGAGGCAGGGGTGCGTTCTTGCCCCCTTCTTATTCGCACTCTACACCAATGGTGTAGAATCTGCACTGTTGGGTTCTACTCCGGATGTCCCTTATATTAATTCAGCACAGGTGCCAATTCTACTGTATGCGGACGACGCAGTGCTTTTAGCTCGTTCTAGCAACGTACTGCGTTATCTAGTCCTGGAATATACAAACTTTATGAGCAATCTATGTATGAAAGTTAATTATTCAAAGTCTTTTATTTTAGTAGCAGGCACAAAACAACGTAATCACCCACAAATTACCACTGAAGGGGGAAAATTGGGGGTTGTTGATTCTTTTAACTATTTAGGGAGTATGTTTGATTCCCAAACTAACTGGCAAAAGATGATTGTTTTTTTAATTTTTTTATATTATTTTTATTTGCATTTCCAACACAAAACATAATAAGCATGTCACATTGAATCGTTCACCACCTTCTACCCCACCACCACCCGCCGCCCACCTCCCCCAGCGTAGCGCAAAACATATCAATGCATTGTTATAGAAGAACCCACCATCCATGTAGGCAATTAGCTGCATCCAAGTCCCTCCCATATGCAATAAGGCTGCCAGAATAACCCTCTCTACCCCCTCAGAGCCCCCCATCCAGGCCATAATAACGTCGCCATTTCCCCCACACTCTGGAAAATTTCTCCGGGCAGCCCCTTGCTTTGTAAGTAACTCTTTCGGCCGCCATATATATGTCCAGCCCCCTCCTCCATTCGTCAAGCTTCGGGGGGTTCGGGGCTCCCCATTCCCGTGCCACGTCCCTCTTGGCCACCACTAATGCTAATGTCAGGAAGATGAGATGGGGTCGAGTCAGATCTATATCGTTCGTTATCCCACGTAAAACTAATTTGGGCTCCAGGGGTAGGGACACTTCAAGTATTTCCCCGAGTTCTCTCATTATCCTGGCCCAGTAACTTTGGAGGACCCCACACTCCCAGATGGTGTCGTAGAAGTTGCCCTCGGCATGTCCACACCACAAACAGCTAGGGTCGGTGGCCCTCCCCATCCGGTGTAGGCGGAGTCGATCATAGTAGACTCTGTGGAGGATCTTGAATTGGATGAGTCGGAGTCGAGATTTTATTGCCACTTCCCTAGGGTGCATCAGGGCAGTTTCCCAATCAAGCGTGTCCATCTCCCCTAGATTCGATTCCCACACACTCTTCAGTTTTACCAGTCCGTCCGGCATGTTGTTAAGTAGGGTTTTATAAGTCAAGGAAACTAGCTTGGCCTGGACCTGTTCCTGTAGTAGGCGGCCCTCCAGCGGAGCATATTCCGGCAAGGAGTCTGACAGCGCCTCTTCTGCCTGCCAAGCGTGGCGTATTTGCGCATACTTTAGGAACTGAGAGAAGTGCAAGCCGCACTCTGCCCTTAATTCCTGGAAGGACTTTAAGGCACCCCGGCGCTGGACGTCACCCAACACGGAAATGCCAATATCATCCCACCGTCGGAAACCTTTCAGCTTATGTAACTCCTGTAACCATGCACATTTCCAGATTGGGGTTTGTCTCGAAGGTTTGTGCCGCCATCCAATTCATCGTGTCGCCCTGTCCCAGAGCTCTACAGTCACCCTTGTTGCCGATAATAGTGCTGCCTTCCCCTTCCCTCCATATCTATAGTGCAGGCATGTACGACAGTCTAATTTCACCCTTTCCAATCTATACGTGGGGTGATCCACCGGGGCATGTAACCAGTCGTTTATTGGTGCGAGATGTTCCGCCCAGTAGTATGCCTCCACGTTGGGGAGCGAAATTCCTCCATTATACTGGTTTCACTGTAGGGTCTCCAGCGCTATCCTAGGCTGTTTCCCCAACCAGAGCAACTCTCTTAGGCCCTCATTTATTTCTTGAAACACCTGATGCGGGAGGGGGAAATACTCGTTTTGTAGTGCATAGAGGAATCGCGGTAAAGTGATCATTTTATACATCGCCGCCCACCCTAGCATTGTGAGTGGGAGGGTCTTCCATCTGCACGCATCCTCCTTAAAGTTCAGTAGAACCCGTTGGATGTTTTTCGTATATGAGACAGAGCTACTACTTGTTATGTAAATTCCTAAATATACAAACCCTTCAGTTGTCACCCGTAATGTCTCGGGTATAGCCCTCCCCTGGTCTCCCTCCCAGGGATTGTACAGGACCGATTTATGCCAATTTATAGTATAGCCTGAGTGCGACCCATAGTGGTCCAGCAGAGAAAATAGTCGCGGTATCGAGACCTCTGGAGATGTAACATACAGCAGGATGTCATCCGCGTACAGCGAGATCTTCTCTTCATATCCCTCACCTTGGTGAATTTTAAAACCAGCTATCTGACTATCCTGCCGTATTTCACATGCCAGCACTTCTATGGTGAGGGCGAATAGTAGCGGAGATAGGGGACATCCCTGATGGGTCCCTCTTCGTATGGGGAAGTCCTTCGAAAGGGAACCATTAACTTTAACCCTCGCTCGTGGGTCCGTGTAGAGAAGCATAATCCACTTCCTAAATTTTGGACCAAATCCAAACTTTATCAGCACGCTATCTAGGAAGGGCCAATGCACCGCGCCAAACGCTTTTTCAGCGTCTAGGGAGAGAAATACATGGGGCTCCTCACGTGCACTATCTGGCAAGAAACCCGTTTGATCTAAATGAATCAGGCCTGAAACCACCTTTCGAAGTCGGAGGGCCAGGATTGTCGCTAAGAGTTTCACCTCTACATTCAATAACGATATAGGACGGTATGATGAGCACACCTCGGACGGTTTGCCCTGCTTATAGATAGGTACTATCGTAGCCATGTGGAGATCTGGCGGGAGCATCCCTTCCTCCAACGCCCTGTTGAATAGCGCCATTATATGCGTGGTGAGGAGGTCCGCCGCTCTTTTAAAGAATTCCGTCGGGAACCCGTTAGGGCCAGGTGATTTCTCCTGGCGCAGCTTAGCAATCGCTTCCCGTACCTCTGCTGTAGTAATCTCTGCCTCCAGGTTCTCTCGCTCCTCCACTTCTAGACTGGGGGTCTCAACCTCCTCTAAATACTGACTGATCTCGGCCGTCGTGCCAAGTTCTCTAGCCCCATAAAATTCCCCATAACAATCTGCGAATGTCTGCGCTATCTGAGCGTCAGTTCTACTAGGCCGGCCATCTGCCCCCATCAACTGATCAACCCACCTCGCCTCCTGTTCTCTGCGACTCAGCCATGCCAGCAGTTTCCCCGATTTATCCCCCACGTCGTATAATCTATGCTGAGTTGCCAGTGCCTGCGTCCTGGCCTCGTTACTCGTCATGGCCTTATACTGCTGCTGGGCGTTCAGCACTCGTCGGAGCGCGGGTGCCCCCCGTCCATGACATGTTGCTGTTACAGTTCCAGAATATGCGTTTCAAGGTCCCTAATACCCCCCTGTTGAGTTCTCCTGTCCTCAGCTATCCTATTTTGTATTTTATCGCGGAGGACCGCCTTCATGGCCTCCCAGATCGTCACTCCCGAATCCACGGAGCCCAAATTGTCTGCCAGATAGACTTTCACGTCCGCCCTGAATCCTTGTAAGAGGTCCTTATTCTGTAGATCCCATGCAGCCAGTCTCCACCTCCCGGCCTTCGCCCCGAGTCTCAGTCCCAACGTCACCAACAGCGGCGAGTGATCTGAGATGCCACGTGCTAGGAATTCCGCTCGGCTCATCACGTCCAGTGCATGGCGGGGTAGGAAGACGTAATCCAATCTGGAGTACACCTTGTGCGCCCCTGAGAAATAAGAGTACCCCTTAGTCTCTGGGTGAAGCCATGTCCAGGCGTCCGTCAGCCCTACCGTATCAATAAATCGTGCTAGATGGGAGTGCACCGAAGGGGCCAGTCGTTCCCCGGACCTGTCCAATGTGGGGTGCATCAAGTCGTTAAAATCTCCACCCACCACGTGCTGTCACGACCGCCTTCGTTCCTGGGGCTTCGATTGAGGCACAGGGTTCCACCTCCCGACGTTTCCGGCTCTGATATATGAATACACAGAGTACCAGAACAATCAGGCGAGGGACAGGGATGAAGACCTGAGAGGATAGGTAAGAAATAAGGTAAAGCGGAAAAACAACTGAGGAGTTATACACAATAACCGTCTACTCTCATAAGGTCTTACTAAAGTCTTGTGTCACCTCACACACTCTGTTTCACTCACAGCAATCACACCCTGAGAGGACACACCCTCTCCAAAGTCCAAACGAACTTCATTCTTCCACAAAGTTTCGGTGTCCTCTTTCCCTAAGTACTAACCCACCTCCCTCCGTGCATCGGGAAGATCCCTTCCCTATGGTTTCCAAACAATAGTCTCGCACCAAGTTCCAGGGTGCTTCTTTGCCCAAAGTCTCGTATTAATTAGTCATACAGTTTATAGCATAGTCACCCTTAATCGAATGCGGCAACGTCTCGCGAGTAGCGCTACTTGCCAGAGTTGCGTAGTCTCTCGTTCTCCCTCCGGTACCTGTGAGAGTCCGGTGTTCCTCGAACACGGCGACGCTTCCCTCAGCGCCCCGCTGGAATGGTTCCTTGCTCGTGACCGCGGCGACGCTTCCCTCAGCGCCCCGCGGGGAGAATTCCTAGATTGAACCCAACACTCCTTCACGGGAGTCCGGTGTTCTTCAAACGCGGCGACGCTTCCCTCAGCGCCCCGCTGGGATGGTTCCTTGATTGAACCCAACACTCCTTCACGGGAGTCAGGTGGCGGAGTTTGCAGCACGACTCAGATACCGCTCTCTTCCCGAAGCCTCAGACGCGGACTCCTGCGCCGTCTTGTCTCGATAACGGGTATCCTCCAATGTGCTTCTCCAATTCAGTATTACGCGCAGTGATTGGTCCTCCGCGACGCGTATTTCAATGGTTTCCGCCCCGCCTCCATACCGCCACGGATTCTGGGCCTCGTAGTTCTTTCCTGGCGGAACGTGCGGTAGGCGCTCTGGATCAGCGCCTGACACGTGCTGTGAGTCCGGCGTGCTCAGAATGATGTCAGTCACCCGTGCAAAGGTTCTTGCCTGTAGCCTAGGGGGCGCATACACTGACACCACCGTCATCTTCTGGCGTCTCCATGTCCCCGTCACTCCGACATATGTACCTTGTATGTCCGACCAGGTGTCTGTAACTATGAAAGGGGGGGATTTCCTCACTAGAATGGCCCCCCATCTAGATCCCGACGTGTACCCTGCATGTGCCAGTACCTTGTATGCCCCTCTAGCCAAGAATCTGCATCGTGTCCCCTGTAGATGTGTTTCCTGCAGCAGTACTATATCAGGGGCCCTCCGTTTAACTAAGGCCTTGACCAGTCCCCTCTTTATCTTTGTACCCAGTCCATTTACATTTCAGGTGAGGATTTTGACCGATCTATCATCTCGTTCCCCTGTCCCGGGGACGCCCATCAAGTCAGAAGACATCAAACTGGGTCAGGACATGTCCCGGCAGGTCCCCTGTGTAGGGCCTATAGGTGTCGTGGACCTTTCCATCTGCGGCATGCTTAGAAACAAGAACCAGAACCTCAAATGCCCCCCCACCCTCCCACCCTCTGAACCCTCCCACCCTTCCCCAACCCCACAACTTGCTTACCCCAAGAATACCCCCCACCCCACCCCCCTCACCCGTCCAGGCACGTCGCCATCCTAACGACAGAGATACAGCTGTTCAGGTGAAGGATGTCTGTCGCCCACCCTCTATTAACCTCGTTACGAACTTGCCCGCTTCACCCGTCTGCAAATTTTTTTACCCAAAGCATAAACCACAACATAAAACTGAAGAAACAATAGCACAGTATAAAGCAGTCCAGCTACTGTTAAAATAAACCATAATAAAAAAGGGGGGGGGTAAACGAGGGAGGGGGCAGACAACAACTTTCGTGCTCTTAGC
Source organism: Triturus cristatus (assembly GCF_964204655.1). Classification (NCBI taxonomy): domain Eukaryota; kingdom Metazoa; phylum Chordata; class Amphibia; order Caudata; family Salamandridae; genus Triturus; species Triturus cristatus. The sequence continues at coordinate 1,421,659,371 of NC_140591.1, read as the reverse complement.
TACAGTGTCCACGACTGGCTGACCCGTTGTGTCCCTTCATCACGAGTTGGAATCCTGCGGTTCTCCCCTCGAGGTCTCTGTGTCTTGCGTTTGTCCCTGCTCCATGTCTTTTATGGAGGCCACCCGGGGATGCATCGATCGTCCTTCCAGGTCCTCCCCTTCTGAGGCGGTATCACCAGGTTCATCTTCCCCCTCTGAACGTGCCTTCTCTGCCAGGCAGCGAAAGCGCGAGCCCGTCAGCCGGACCGAGTCGAGGGAGGTTGTACTGTTCTGTCTCCTTCTCCGGGTTCCAGAGGCCACATACGGGGCGACCGTCAAGTCCCGGCCGCCTCGCTGTCGCCCCACTCGCTGCAGCCTCGTGATCTTCGGGAGTCTCCCCCAGGGTGCTCCCGTTCTGGTGTCCCCCGGTCCGCCGTCGGCCGCCTGCCTACAGGTGAGCGTTCCTCCAGCCACTGGGAATTATAAAAATAGGACTTTTCCTTGTGGATCACTTTCAGCTTTGCAGGGAATAACAGCATATATTGTATTTGAAGTGCTCTCAGCTTGGCTTTAACTGAGTCAAAGGAACGCCGTTGCTTTTGTACCTCCTGGCTGTAATCCGGGAAAATCATAATATGCGCGTTCTCGTGTCGGATGACCCGAAGTTTCCGAGCTTCTCGTAGTATCAGGTAGCGGTCCAAAAAGTTCAGGAAGAGAGCAATGACTGGCCTCGGCCGTGTCCCAACTGGCGGTCTCGCCATCAGTGCTCTATGCACCCTCTCAATTACAAAGCAAGTGGAGAATTTATCTTTCGGGAATGTGCGTAACAGCCATGAGTGGAGAAACTCCGTCATATTTGGTCCCTCAATTCCTTCCCTAAAGCCTACAAAACGGAGGTTGTTACGTCTTTTTCGGCATCGTCCACCTTCCATTGGAGTTGCTTATGAGAGGCTTTGAGATCCACTAGGTCTTTCTTCAGGGCCGGCACGGTGTCCTCCGCCTCCCCTATCCTGGTCTCTGTATTCGTGACGCGTTCAGCTAAATTGCGGAAATCCTGTCGCAGGAGCGTCACCTCCGTCCCCACCTCCCCGATTTTGTTTTCAAGGGCCTCACGGGACGCTTGTATGGCATTCATTAAGAGGGCCGTGTCCGATTTTGTCCCACTCGGTTCCGACTCCACCGCCGGAGGGGCCATTGCATACCTGTCTAGTGTGCCCTGTTTGGGGGGCCTGGGGTCCAGGGTTTTCCTGCCCATTGTGGGCTGCGTTGCCGTTGTACCTTCCCTGGTCTTTCTTAATACCGGATCGCCGTCGTACAGGGGTCTTGGTGCCATCGCCGTCAGTCTCCTCTCGCCTCATCACCAGGCTGCGCGGTCCGAGTCCGCAGCACACCCCACCTTCACATCCCCCAGGTCTCAGGAAAAAGATGATTGTTAATAGAGGAACTCTGATGGAAAATAAACATTGGGGCTTTAACTAAGTTTATTTAAAAAACTGGCTTAAAACCAATAGACTTAATAAAATGAGTGTTTAAAGCTAAAACTGTATCTGCTGCCACTTATGGGGAAGCTGTTCGGGGAATGAGAGATTGTACAAAATTGCAGACTATTGAAGATAACTTTTTAAAAAGGGCCCTTTCACTACCTCATGTGCCAATTATAAGTGCCACATGAAACTGAGGATCCCCTATATCACCGATAAATATGCAATGGCCCCAGTCCTAATGTGATACTCAATATGGCGAAAAGAGACCCTTGCTCTGACAAGAGACATTATAAAGGATGTTTTGAAATTAGATGGGGTAGGTAACATTACTTGGTTAACTTATGTAGAATCGACATTGAAGGCAGTTGGGCTACATCACCTTTTTTTGGATCCTACTATTTGTTGTTCCATATCTAAAACTGATTTAAAAGCGCAATTATTATCTAATGGACAGATAAGAAGGGAGACTAAAAATATTAATTTGTCGACAGTTAAAACATACCTGGCCTCCCCTAGTATTAATCTAATGGATTCATAACATATCTATCTTTTGTCACTAATCTGCAACACAGGTACATTCTGGTGAGGTTTCGTTTAAATAATATTCCACTTATGTTGGGATTCCCCAGTAATGTCTTTGTTGCTTCTGACCTTCCATTCTGTACCTATGATGAGCGATCCGTAAAGGATGATATACATTTTTTGTTCTTTTGTAAATTTTATTGTGATGAAAGAAAACGATTTATTATCCCTATTATGCGTAAAAGGAACTTTAAACAGTGTTGTGTAGCCCTCTATTATTTGCAGTTATTACCTGACCCTTTTATCTGTTTCTCTCTGGCGTCCTTTTTACTATCTGCACTAAAGAAGAGACGTACACTCACCTAAAATTATATCCCCAAAAATGAAATGATTTTACTATTGTGTAAGTAACTATGAACTTGTATTTTTAAATGTAAGTGTTTTTAACATTTCTTAAATTTTAACTTTGCTGTAATGCTGTGAAATGTTTCTTTTAAATGTAGTATACTTTTTATGCCTATATTGTGTTGGCGAAATAAAGTTATTCTGACTGACTGACTGAGAATAGTCAGGAATACTGTCAAAAAAAAGATGAATGTCTGGGACACATAATTAGAAAAGGAGCTAGAAAGGTGTCCCCAGAGAGAGTGAAAATAATTCACCAGATGAATCCACCTCAAATTCAGAAAGAAGTCAGGATGTTTTTTGGAAATGGTTGGCTGCTGTAGTGAGTGGTTACCCAACCTTTCCCTAGTGGCTAAGCCTTTACTGAGGCTGACACACAAGGATGTGTCTGATCCGCTTCCATTGGACAACAATTGCACAAAAGCATTCCTAGATTTGAAAGAGAAAAAGTGTTGCGCCCCGGCACTAGGAGTGCAAGTTTATTTAAAACAAAATACACCAATTTGCAGTGAGAGGGAGGGCTGCGCTCTCTCAGTGCCTGTTCAGAAACATGAATGTGTTCAAAGGTATGTAACGTATTTCCCAATGACCCTTGACCCTAACATCACAGAAATGCCCAGCTGCCTTAATTTAGTAGCTATGGTAAATGTCAGTCTCAAAAGAGTGAGAAAAAAAAATGCTTTCCTTTGTAAAGTTGTTTTGGGATAATAGTATGACTAAGAAATGTTTACATTTAAATGTATTGAGCTTACAGCCAACAAATCAAATTGCTTGTAATGAAACTGAATTTGAATGTCTAGGTGTCATGAATCTATGTGTAAAGCCAAGGTTAGACTTTAAGGATGAACGTCCGATTGAGCCCAACAATGTCCATTTTGTAGATTGCCCAGGTTTGAAAGGTAACAATGACAGATTAGGAGCAGCACACGCTGTGCTCCCTATATATTATGTTGTCAAAGCTTCACGGCTTTCAGTAGTTACATCAGCCCAAAATTCAAAATTGATTGCCCTTACCATAACATGAAGTATAACTGCTCAAATGAGAATCATTATTGTCATGGGAGAGACAAATGCTAATTCAGTTGTACAATATTGTGTCCTGTTAGTATTTTCACAGATGAATCTGAAAAGGATACTGTTTATTTAATGCTGAGACTTGTAAAGAACTAAAAGAGGTACCAGAAAATATTTTATAAGCAGAACAACAAGGTTGCATCAGAACAAAATTTGAGAAAAATCACAACTGTATAGTAGCAAATGTGTTTTGGCAAAAAACTGATGCCCAGGTATAGATTGCCAGTTTCTCTGAAATTAGATCATAATGAGGTCTCAAAGATGATGTGTGCAGAACCACAGATTGGACAAGGATTGGATTGCAGCTATCTGCCTGAAGTTTCAAGCACAGTAAAGCAACACAAAGACAGCACAGAGTTACACTTTGCAAAAGACTGTGTTTCAGCATCACTGAAGTGGAGTAAATTAGTGCCATGCAAAGGCAGTTGTGAAAAACACTGATGAAAAGACTAGCCATTGCTGTGAAGGTCTGGCTGATTTGGAGCGTGTGGTTTCTCACCAGATTGCAGCGGTTACACAAGATCTGCATAATGGTTGGTGCCAAAACTTTGATCTGAGAGATGCTGTGAAATGGAAAGGCCTGTCCTAAATGGTGCTGTCAAAGACTGTTGTGAAATATGGTGGCCTTCTAAATTTGGTGTATGCTTCTCACACACTATGGTCCTGTGTCCCCTGATAAAACAGCTCCTCTTCAAGAAAAGATGCCAGCAGTGGTCAAAAGCCATCAGAAGAGGGTCAGTCAAGCTGTAAGGGAACACACACAGTCTGAAGCAGCACTAAAGCGAGCTGCACTGGAAAAGCAAAAAGTGAAAAGTGACTCATATGAAAGCAGTCAAAGAGGTGAATGAGTCAGGTGCAGCCTTTGAAGGAAAGTTAGTGCTGTGGGCCTACCAGTGGAGGAAGAAAAAGCTGTCTGGTATCCAAAATGTCTGCAGTGGTCCCTTGAAAAATCATTTGCACCCATAGCTGAAACGTCTGAAACGGATGTATGACGTTACAACGCATACTATTACAACGCATGGCTTTACAACGCATTTTTAACAACGCAAATACCTTTACAACGCATGTTTTTACAACGGATACTGTTACAACGCGAGATAGTGTTATTAGTAGTAAAGTGCTATTACAACGAATTCAATTATAACGCATACCTTTACAACGCATAAATAATGATTTTTTTTTTTTTAAGTAAAATAAAACCTGGCACGGGATGCAGGGAAAATAGGGGTTTTTGGGTGGGGAAGTGTTTTAAAATGTAGATAAAAACTGAACGTAAATTTACTGAAATGCAAAGCTTATTTTTAAATTAATACTCGAGTATTAAAATTAATACTCGAGTACTAAAACATACTCTATTATTTTTCGATTTCGAAAATTTTACACAGGCAACGAATTATTAAATATAATAAACTTACAATATATTACTAATTATTAAAATAATTATTTGTTTAAAAAAAAATTACATACACATACTCGCCATTTTAAAGTGTAGTTCGAAAAATTGTCCTACAACTCTTTCCATGAAAGTAATACCACAACACTACTTTCAAAATGGATGCCAAAACGGAACAAAAAAGTCAAAACAACACATCTTAAGATAATTTTTTAAATTATAAGTTTCCACAGTAATTAAAAGATTTTTAAAAAATATAACCAACACTGTCTTTATTAAAAAAAACAATGACACTGACTAAAACTTATAAATACGAGCAAGACACCATTTTAAATTCAGTTGATTATCAACTCCCAGAGTGACCAGACGCCAAAAGCTGACCCTCTGACTTCTTCACCGAGATAAGACCCGAAACCATTTAACAAGCATTATTTTTCGAAATACAAGTAAGTTTCTAAAACGAATAACAAAAATGTTTACTTGAAACATTGAAAACGCTGCACCTAATAAGTTTCATATTCCAATTTTATTTAACAAAATAGCACCAAGCTAATACTAAACATATGGATACAGATTTCATTTTAAAATAGCCACAAAATATTTTAAGCTGCCTAACATCTAAAGTAAATTGTTTATTTAAAAAAAGGATTGTCAAATAAATAAGAAGATATATTATTTTTCAAAGATCACAAAATGATTTTTTTTTTCGTAAATAGAACTTCTATAAAGAGTGACGAAAAAGACAACTTTAAAAAAATAGCATTTTGCAAAAGGAGCCACACTCCTCATCAAGAATAATTTGAAGGTATGTTTTAAAATTTTTGTAAAAACAATTCTAAATTAGTAAAACGAAAAAATCATTTTCAAATCCACACATATTTAATCAGATTTTCACACAGATATTCAATAACGAAAAAACAATAAATACTTTCTTCTTTGAAAATTAAAACATCGAGTTTTAAAGAAGGTAAATATTTTAAACATAAAAGAACCGCTTTTTTTATTCTGTCTTCATTATTGGAAAATAGATTATGAAAGTGTAAGAAAGTGTAGAGGTTAAAATAATTCAGGTAACTCCATGAAGGTGCAGCAGTAGGGAAAATGTGGGATGATGTAGGGGTATCAATTACTATTCTAACTCCAGGAAGGTGCAGCAGAAGGGAAAGTGGAGAATACTGTAGGGGTGAGAATTACTATTCTAAATCCAAGAAGGAGCAGCAGCAGGGAAAGTGTGGGATGGTGTAGGGGTATCAATTAGTATTCTAACTCAAGGAAGGTGCAGCAGCAGGGAAAGTGTGGGATACTGTTGTGGTTACAATTACTATTCTAACTCCTGGAAGGTGCAGCGGCAGAGAAAGTGTGGGATACTGTAGGGCTAACAATTACTATTCTAACTCCAAGAAGGTGCAGTTGCAGGGAAAGTGTAGTATAGTATGTAGGTATAGTAAAGTAAAATGTCACTTATGCACAGAAATGTTTACATTTTTTATTGTATCACAATCTTGAAAAAAAAAATGTCATTTCCCTTATTTTCTCATTTTTTCAGTTACTCACATAAATTTTCTCAACACCAAATTAGAAGTCGAATCCCAGAACACCACACAACAAAAAACAGCAGCAAAAAACGAGAAACCAGACCAGAAACCAGACCAAGAAGAAAACACCTAAATCAAAAGGTATTTAAAATGTACACTCCAAACTAGGAAACAAATCAATAGGCAAAACATCAAAAAACATATTCAAGAAAGCTGCAACAATACAGAAAGTGTGGGATAGTGTAGGGGTAAATATTACTATTCTAACTCCAGGTTGGTGCAGCAGTAGGGAAAGTGTAGGATGGTATAGAGGTATCAATGACTATTCTAACTCCATGAAGCTGCAGCAGCAGGGAAAATGTGGGATGGTGTAGAGGGAACCAATTACTATTCTAACTCCAAGAAGCTGCAGCAGTAGAGAATGTGTGGGATAGTGTAGGGGTAACAATTACTATTCAAACTCCATGAAGGTGCAGTAGTAGGGAACGTGTAGGATGGTGTAGAGGTATGAATTACTATTCCAACTCCAGGAAGGGGCAGCAGCAGGGAAAGTGTGGGATACTGTAGGGGTAACAATTACTATTCTAACTCCAGGAAGGTGCAGCAGAAGGGAAAGTGGAGAATACTGTAGGGGTAAGAATTACTATTCTAAATCCAAGAAGGAGCAGCAGCAGGGAAAGTGTGGGATGGTGTAGGGGTATCAATTAGTATTCTAACTCCAGGAAGGTGCAGCAGCAGGGAAAGTGTAGGATGGTGTAGGGGTAACAATTACTATTCTAACTCCAAGAAGGTGCAGCGGCAGGGAAAGTGTGGGATACTGTACGGCTAACAATTACTATTCTAACTCCAGGAAGGTGCAGCAGTAGGGAAAGTGTGGGATGGTGTAGGGGTAACAATTGCTATTCTAACTCCAAGAAGGTGCAGTGGCACGGAAAGTGTAGTATAGTATGTAGGTACAGTAAAGTAAAATGTCACTTATGCACATAAATGTTTACATTTTTGACTGCATCACAAACAATGAAATAAAAAATTTCATTTCCATTACTCACATAAATCTTCTCAACACCAAATTAGAAGTCGAATCCCAGAACACCACACAACAAAAAACGGCAGCAAAAAAAGAGAAACCAGACCAGAAACCAGACCAAGAAGAAAACACCTAAATCAAAAGGTATTTAAAATGTACACTCCAAACTAGAAAACAAATCAATAGGCAAAACATCAAAAAACATATTCAAGAAAGCTGCAACAATACAGAAAGTGTGGGATAGTGTAGGGGTAAATATTACTATTCTAACTCCAGGTTGGTATAGAGGTATCAATTACTATTCTAATTCCATGAAGCTGCAGCAGCAGGGAACGTGTGGGATGGTGTAGAGGGAACCAATTACTATTCTAACTCCAAGAAGCTGCAGCAGTAGGGAATGTGTGGGATAGTGTAGCGGTAACAATTACTATTCTAACTCCATGAAGGTGCAGCAGTAGGGAAAGTGTAGGATGGTGTAGAGGTATGAATTACTATTCTAACTCCAGGAAGGTGAAGCAGTAAGGAAAGTGTGGGATACTGTAGGGGTGACAATTACTATTCTAACTCCATAAAGGTAAAGCAATAGGGAAAGTGTGGGATAGTGTAGGGGCAGGATTTACTATTCTAACTCCAAGGAGGTGGAACAGTAGGAAAAGTGGAGGATAGTGTAAGGGCAGGATTTACTATTCTAACTCCTGGTAAGTGCAGCAGTAGGGAAAATGCAGGATATTGTTCTCTCTTTTTTGTCATTTTAATCCACATAGTAAAATTAAACATTTTTTCTTCACAGATAGGTGCCGATTCCGATCCTGGAAAAACAGAGCGTAGCGCTGGGGGTCCGCACCGTACATACACGGGTGGGGGTACGTCTTGTACATACACTGGTGGGGGTACGACTGGTACATACACGGGTGGGGGTACACGGGTGGGGGTACGACTCGTACATACACGGGTGGGGGTACGTCTCGTACATACATGGGTGGGGGTATGACTCGTACATACACGGGTGGGGGTACGTCTCGTACATACACGGGTGGGGGTACACGGGTGGGGGTATGCTCGTACATACATGGGTGGGGGTACCTCTCGTACATACACGGGTGGGGGTACGTCTCGTACATACACGGGTGGGGGTACGTCTCGTACGTATGCGGGCACATGTCTCCATGGTTGGTATTAAAGTTCGCTCCGGGCGGTCTTTTTCCCATACGGGTGTACATTCGGACGGACGGGACAGATCGTACTTGCGCGCTCTGACTTCATTTTTCCGATTCGTACGGATAATCGTCCGGGGATGTGTCGGACACTTTTTCCAACCCGAGGACATGTGGGGGAATTTTCCCAATGCGATTCGTATGGACTTTTTCCCATACGAATCATACTTGCCAGTTTGTACGGTACTTATACGATTCGTACGGAAAAAAATCCGGATACGATTCGTACGGGGAAAATTTTTCCAGGATCGGAATCGGCACCATAATGTCTACTCAGGAAACAGCTTCCTACATAAAATCCAGAAAAAGAAACAGATTACTTAAGCATGCAGGCTACATATATTGTAAAGAAAGGATAAGTTTTCCAAGAAATCATTGGAGGTGTGTGCAATACTACTCATCCCATTGCAGTGGAAGAGCGGTTACCCTTGATGATATAATTATTAAAACAACAGATCATAACCACTCTACCTCTGCAATGGAGATTGATGTAAGGGAAACCTTAAATGAGATGAAAGAACTTGCAAGCACCTCCAATGATTCTACTGGATCCATTTTAAGAGAGGTTGCACAGCATGTCCCCAGTCATGTTGCTAGTAATATGCCTATAATTCCTAATTTGAGGCGAATTATACAAAGACAAAAGCAGGCAAGTAACACACAAACCACAACACCTCATACCTTTTCTGACATTGTTATTCCACATGAACTTACTATTTCTTTTGCTGATGAACCCTTCCTTCTCCTTGACAACAAAAACCCTCAAAAACGTATTCTAATTTTTAGTACTCCCCCCCAAAACCATATTAAGTTAGAAAATAGTGAAATTTGGATGATGGATGGGACGTTTAAAAGTACACCGCATCCTTTCACTCAAATTTACACTATACACGCTAAAATTAACCATAATGTGATCCCCTTAGTATATAGTTTGCTGCCTGATAAAACTTCTGCAACCTACACTGAACTTTTATCAGTTATTAAAAATACAACATCCAAAAGTCCTAGGAAAATAATTGTTGATTTTGAATTGAGCATGATCAATGTGATCAGTAAAACGTACACGGATACCCATATTCAGGGGTGTTTTTTCCATTTTTCCCAGGCATTCTGGCGTAAGTTACAGAAAATATCCCTGGTTGCAGAATACTCAACAGATAGCAAACTACAAGTTGAGTTAAAAAAATTAACAGCTCTTTGTTTTGTTCCTCCCAAAAGTGTAGACGAGTACTACACTGCCATTACAGAATCAGATTATTACAATGTAAATGAAGACAAATTGGCACCCTTCCTAAATTATTTTGAAGACACATGGATTGGGCACCTAAGCAGATCGGGTCGCAGGAGGAAGCCACGTTTCCATGTGGAGTGGTGGAACTGTTACACGAGCTGTTTAGAGGGAGAAGCTAAAACAAATAATGCCATTGAGGGATGGCATAACTCCTTCAACCATACAATTGGCAAACCACACCCTAATTTCTACTCTTTTTTGGAAACTTTGAAGAAGGAGCAAAGTTTTCAGGAAATGAGACTTTCACAAACATTAACTGGTAGTCTAAACCCACGAGTTACACAAAAAACAAAGGAAATGTCTGACAGACTATTGGGTATTATGCAACAGTTTTCGTTGTGTGTGGCTCTAGACTACCTTGAAAATGTTGCTAACATTCTAAGCTTCTAAATAACTTTTTCACCTTACTTTCCTGCTTTGCCCTCAATTTTTTCTAACACTAATTGCAATTGGCAATAACATTTTTCAAATACATTTTGCAAAAATATACGTCGGGTCAGCCTACCTTTTGTTGCCTTCTTTCTTTTTCTTCTCCTTTTTCCACCATAATTAATCCAATTTTTGCAACATCCAAAAACCCCAAGCAATCCAAAGTATAAATGACCCTGTGTATAGCGTATATTGCTGCACCTATGATGTGAGGTGCATGAGACCTGCTCTGTCCTATCGCATTCAAAAGGTGAACTTCTTTGAAATGCAAAAATATCTTTACAGATATTTTCTAAAAACATTATTTTTTTTTTTTAAACAAAAATAGCATATCTTTTTTCTATCCATTTTGGTCTTTGTCCTTAAACTTTTTCTTCTCCTTAAGGAGCTGCTAACCGTAGGAAAGTAGATCGGTCAGAGAACCTAAGATTAATTAATCAGATAACAGAAGCAGAAGAACAGCATATGAGGGAAATTGGCCAGGGAAAAGATGGTGTGGGGACTAGACAGAGGATCTCCATTATACAAGCAGAACTTCATAAGCAGGTAGCCCAGAAAGCTGCAGGTGAATATCAGACCCATAGAGGTAAATTATATGAGACTGGCGAACAGGCAGGTAGATTATTGGCACTTCGGATCAGACAAGGGAAAACCAAAAATATTATTTCAAACATATGTGAAGGCAATCAGAATTATTCTGAACCAAGTGATATATTAAAAGTTTTTAGAAACTTTTATCAGACACTGTATAAGGAAGAGATTGATTCAGAGACCGGAAGTCATGAGTTTGTAGATAGTGGGCCTCAGGTAAGCATGACCGATAAAGGAGAGCTAGACAAGGATCTGGAAATGGATGAGGTATTGGAGGCATTACAGGAGTTGGCAGCCGGAAAGGCGTCAGGACCGGACAGTATCCCGCTAGAAGTTTATAAAAGCATTCAGAAGGAAATTGCTTTGATATTGTTGGATCTATTTAACGGGATAATGTGTACGGGAGTAATACCGGAGTCCTGGCATGAGACAAATATTATTGTCTTCCATAAAAAAGGAAAACCTAAAGAGCACCCTGGATCCTATCGGCCAATATCCCTCATTAATGCGGACAATAAGATCTATGCTAAGATTTTGGCTAAAAGGTTGGGAAGGATTATTGGCGGTCTTGTCTCCCCGTGGCAGCACGGATTTATTCCAGGCAGAGGAACAACCGATCATATTAGGCGAGCGATCACTCTGTTCGATGTGCAGGTTGCCTTGGGGGGAAGGATGGCCATGATCCTTCTCGACGCAGAAAAGGTCTTCGACCGTGTTGCGTGGAAGTATTTATGGGGGATATTGGACCAAAGGGGCTTCGGCCCTAATATAATTAAAGCTATTGGGGCCATGTATTGTGATCCTAAGGCTAAAATCCAGCTAATGGGTGAAAGCTCAGAATCAATTCATATCTCTAGGGGGACGCGTCAGGGGTGCCCCTGCTCACCTATCCTTTTTGCGTTATATATAGATCCTTTGATATTCAGAATTATGGCTTGCAATGATATTAAACCAATAGTCTGTAATCAGATGGAGACCAAATTATTGGCTTATGCGGACGATCTGGCGATAATTACATCTGAGCCGATTAGGGCATTAGTAGCTCTGAAAGAGATAGCAGAGGAATTTGGCCGCTCATCCGGCTATCGTTTGAATGAGGATAAGACTCAGATAATTTGTACAGCTAATATTAAAAAAGAGGATATAAGATATACTGAGTCAGCAGTCTATTTAGGGGTTATGGTTAGCTCAGCTATAGATATGATCATAAAAGAAAATTTTGCCCCTCTGTTGAAATCAATAACGGCAGACCTTAAAAGAATAGATACCCTACATCTGTCTATAATAGGGAGAGTTAATGTGGTGAAAATGACTATGTTCCCTAAGATTTTATATTTTTTTCGTGCTATTCCATTTGCGATAGATGAGAGTATATTAAGGTCAATAGAAGCAACTTTCGTGAATTTTATCTGGCAATACGGTAAAATAAGACGATCAATGAAGTATTTGTCCCTTCCACGGGAAAAAGGGGGGTTAGCAATGCCGAATATTAGATTGTACTATTGGGCGTGTTTGTTGACTAAGATGGCAATCCTATTTGATCCTGCCACTAACCTTTTGGAATCATCATTTGGCACTCAATATCCCCCCTCTATTTATGTACTTATGCTAGGCAGAGAAGCATTGGGGCTTCTGCTACGGAAAACTGAGAGAAGATATTTCAAAAAAATGAGATACAAGTCGCTTGAAGGCATTTGGCAAGTATGGAAACAAGTTCGAAAATTACTATCAATACCAAAAGTTAATGGGTATTCACCATTGTGGAATTCTAAGGTTTTCCCGCAATTGAGTGGGGATAGTATGGGGAGACTATGGGAACATCATGGAATTCAAACATTAAGTGATATTTTTGAAGGGGAGGTCTTGATGGAATTCAAGAATATCCAGCATAAATACAATATTCCAGGGAATCAAGGGTTCAAGTTTGTCCAAATTCATAGTATTATAATGGCTTTAAGATCAAGGATCATTATAGGGAACAGAATTAAAGTGATGGATTACTTATTAAAAGGAGGTAATAAGATTAAATTAGTATATAGATTTCTATTGTTAGAGATCCCAGATGATTTGGAAAAAATGGAAGCTGCCTGGGTATCGAGATTGGGAGACCCGGATGTTGATATTGACAGAGCACTTCAGTTAGCTATGAGGTTGTTTCGATCAACAAATTTGAAAGCCCAACAATATAAAACCTTGTTTAATTTGTATTTTACGCCAGCGAAATTGTTTATTTGGGGTAAAAGGGAGAATGATAACTGTCCTAGATGTCAGGAAGGACCAGCAAATTTAGTACACATGTTTCAGCAATGTGAGAAACTAAATGTAATTTGTGGGGAAATTGAGAAATTTTTGGAGATGCTGTTAGGAGTTAAGATTAATTTATCCCCTACTCTTATGATAATGGGAACGGACAGTAAGTTGGGGCTGAATAAAGAAGCAGAAGCCCTTGTTTTTATTGCTGTTTCGGTTCTTCGGATTCTTATCTCCGCGGGCTGGAAAGACACACAAGCGCCGGTGTTTCATATGTGGCTGGCAAGACTTCTGGGTATACACAATATTGAATCTTCCCTTTTTGTTCATTGGGGTAGGAAAAGAAGAGAAGAGGGACAGAATTTGTGGGCTCCATTAAAAAGATGGAGGGATTCTAATCTGTAATACTTTGCTCAGTTAATAGGACCCAAATATGTTAATTACAGAACTATATTATTCAATTGGTATAAATTATTCGAATGGGATTGTAAAATGTAAAGTGTATATTGTTTTTGGTACCTGGACAAATAAAAAAAAAAATAAAAAAAAAAGGAGTTGTTAAATAATTTTTCTAATAGGAAATGTTTTCCTAATTTGTAATTGATGTCCCAAAAATATTTTTTTTTAAAAAAAACATAGTTAAAAAACGAAAAAATAATATGAATCCATTATTCTTCTCATCTGTATAATCCCAAAAAATCCTTGTCCATATGCATCCAGGTGAAGACCACGATAAAGGATAATCAAACTCTTTTGCACTCCTTGTTGTTTGAACATGTAGATCCTTCTTCTTGTATTTTTTAAAAAATAGTGCAAAAATATGACAGTACTATAAAAGCATCCTAAATAAAGTACTAACTCCTATCAAAACATTTTCTCACTATGTCACCCTTGCTATTTACCAATTTGATGCAGAAATGTGCTTCCATTATTTAAAAATATATCCAAATCTACCACCTAAGAAAGCATATTCTCCCTATGTCAAGCTCTGCTAGTTTCCTTTTTGCTCCAGAAATAATTTTGTATTTCTTTTAACCAACCAAGTCAAAATTAAACAATTACTACCTCCTACCAAAGCATACTCTCACTATGTCTGCCATAATACTTTTAAAAAACAATGCAAACAATGACAATTATTTTTCATAAAAGTGTTTCTATCCAAAATATCATTAAAAAAACAAAGAAGCTTTTTCCATATTAGATTAACCACATTTCCGACTTTTTTTGTAGGGCAAAAACAACAAAATATTTTCTTTTAAATGCATTTTTAAATTCAGCTTATCGTAAACATATACGTAGTTTATAACATTTATTACAATTCTTTTCCTTTTTTTTCTAACAAATTCTAAACACAAACAACTTATATCTTGAACTTTTTCTGACCCGACATAGGCATACTCTTAGAACAAGATCGGCAACATGCTTTTTTAGCAGTTTAACTTTTCTTTCGTATAACGCAACCTCTCCTTATCCTTTATTTAACAATATATGTATACTTTTAAAACTTAACATGTATAAATAAAGTTTAAATTGTTTCCTACCTGGACGTAGATCAGCTTCCATCTGCTTCCTCCATCGATGCTCTTCAAAATGGCCGCTTACGTTCACGTTTACGTGCTTACGTCATCTGAAGCTGCAAAGTTAGAAAACGGACTAGTTATTTTTCTTATCATTTTATTTATTTATTTTATTTAATTTAATAATATATTACATTATTAAAAAATTGTTAAAGATGTTAAAATATCTAAAAAAAATGCTTTATTTCTATATTTTTTAAATAAACAAAAAAAACGAACGAAACTATGTCATCTTTATTTTTATTATTGTATTTATTTTATCTATACATCTTCTTTGTATGTTATTATTTGTAAAATAATGTAATATTATCCTACCTGGTTGCTTATTCCATTTCCTTTCAAATGATCCCCTTTCGTCTTTTTTCACACCTTACTTTTCAGTTCCGCGGGAGAAACATTGAAAACAATGCAAAAGCGTGGGAACTTTTTTTCTAATATTAGTTTAAATTAATCTCACTACTAATTAATTTTTATATAAATATATATATTTAACATTTTTGTTTTAATACATTTTAACATTTATTTTAAAATTGTTTTATTTATATTTTTTTATTATTAATAATTTTAATACCTAATTTTTTTAATAATACCTTTACACTACTTTTTTCTTCTTTAAATATAATAATTAATTATTCCCACATTAAAATTAAATGTCAAAATTTACACAGTATTTATTTTTTTTAAAAAAAATACTAGAGTATTAATTCCCTCATTTTTTAGTTTCTTCAATATATATATATTTTTTTAAAACAAATGTTATTATGTCAATATAGCCATCACCATTCAGAGCCCTGTAACCCAGAGACGTCTGCCAAATCCTTCATACATTTACATAAAGGCAATAGACAATTGTATATTCAATAACTCCCCAACTCCCGTCCCAACTCCCTCCCCCCGCCCCCAAACCCCAAAGATCGCACTTCCTACCGCTAGCCCTACTCTCCCCCCTCCATCCATCCCGCTCTCCCCTCGCAGCGTACGCATCTCCGCACTGCCCCCCCCAGGACCACCAACGTCCGTGTATAGCTGCCCCTATGGATTGGTCTCCCTCTCTGCGGGGGGTTCCAGCCCTATTCCACGGTAGTCTGCCCAGCGTTTCCAGATCTTAAAGTGTTTGCGTGGGCACCCCCTGGCCTCGAAGACGGGCCGCTCCAGCCCCATACAAAAGTCCAGGACGTTCTTCCATCTCATCATGGATGGGGCTTGTGTCGCCTTCCACTCCCTTGCAATATCCCGCTTGGCCAGAGTGAGTCCCAGCAACAAGAGATGACGTTTATATATATTGCCCCCTATATCCTCCATGACATGGAGTAGAGCCAGTCGCGGCGAGCGGGGGAGCTCCCACCCCAGTACTTCCGAGAGGCACGCCAACACTCCCCTCCAGAAGCGATCAAGGGAAGCGCACTGCCAGATAGTGTGAAAGAATGTGCCCTCTTCCCTGCCGCACCTCAGGCACTCCGGGGATGCAATCAGCCCCGCCCGCCACAGCCGCACTCTCGTGAAGTACACCCGGTGCAGGTATTTAAATTGAACCAGCCGGAGCCTCATGGCTATAGCAGCACCTCGCGGGGCAGCCAGCGCCTCCCTCCAATCCTCTTCCTCCAGAACGCCCACCTCTGCCTCCCAGTCCCCCCGAAGTTTGCTCAGTGTGGGGGAGCTGTGCGTAACAAGGGATTGATAGATCCTGGAAGTTTTTTTATCTGGTAGATCCCCCATGAAGACTTTCGCCTCCAATGGGCTGAAGTCAGGGAGCGAATCCAGTCCCACCAATGCGGGCGACAGGGCATGCCTGAGCTGGAGATATCTAAAAAATTGCTCACGTGACATATGGAATTCCTTCTGTAGCTCAGGGAAAGATTTAAGGATCGTCCCTCGCATGACATCTCCCAGCGTGGAGATGCCAATGTCATCCCATCCCTTAAAACCTTGTAGGGCCGCCAAGTGGGGTAGACGCCCATTGTGCCACAGGGGAGTCTCCTGAGTCAAGGTCTGCCACCATCCCATACGGCGCAAAGCCTGCCTCCAGATTTGAAACACTACCTGCGTGACCGGGGGCAAGGCACCCCTCAGGGACGCCGAGTAAAGGAGTGTATGCAGCGTGTGGCGTCCCATAAGTTACCGTTCCAGCGCATATGCCGGGTCTCCCCTGTCCCCGTACCACCATTCGTTAAGGACTAGAAGATGTGAAGCTTGATAATATGACAGAATATCCGAGGTGGCCAGCCCTCCACAGCAGGTGGATAGGAAGCACGTCCGTATAGCCACGCGCACCCTACCCCCCTCCCACAGGAATTGCCCCAGCACCGAATTCACCTGTCTGAAACAACCTGGCTGAATCTTGTATGGGTGGTTCTGTAGCTGATATAGGAATCGAGGGAGCGCCATCATTTTAAATATTGCCGATCTTCAATATATTTAAAAAAAAAAAATCATTTTAATTATTTTAATTTCCTAAATTTTGAAACAATACTTCTTATATATTTGCTCACTCTTTAAATTATTTGTTACAATAAATAACACTTTCAATTTACTTGTCACTTTTAATACTATTTTTTAGTTAATAATACTAAAGTATTATTTCTCAATACTGAATTATTTTTACCATTTAATAATTTTAAATATTAATAAAACAATTTCACTAAATAAAAATATTTTTAAATACAATACATATATAAAATCACAAATATAATTTAATAATGTTTATAATAATTTTTTAATAAAAAAGAAAAACATAATACTTGCGTTGTAAAGGTATTTGCGTTGTAAAGGTACTTGCTATGTAAAAGCATGCGTTGTAAAAGCATGCGTTGTAAATCCACTTGCGTTGTGAAAGTTGCGTTGTAATGGTAGTGCGTTGTAAAAGTTGCTTTGTAAAGGTTGTTTACCGTCTGAAACTGATCAAAGTGAAAATAAAAGTAAAAAGCTTGGATTGAAAATGTGCAAAGGATTGATGGTACTCTGTCAGAGTTTCTCAGCACCTGAGTGGTCAAATTGCATGGAAGAAAAATACAGAATGCCACATTGAATGAACTGTGTAAATGCAAAGCTTGAACTGTATGAGCCACCCTGATGGCAAGCTGATAACAAAGAGTCAAGAGCTGAAGAGAAAAGAATGTTTGAATGGACAGAAGAAGATTTGTGATGCAGAAAACTGCGGACACTATCCTTGTGTACATTACTTTGCTCTGCCCAGGGTTGGAAATAGAATCTGAACTATCCACCAGTTGGCCCAGAAATATTTCTTGAAAAAAAAGCAATCTATTTAACGATCCTTCAGGCTGTAGGGGATAAACTTATGGACGATCTTTCTTGAATACTTGCTATATTGACTTTCTTTTTCATTACTATGGTTTTATTTGAACTGCAAGTCTTCAAAGATTTATTTTGAATTTTTTTAGTTTGGACTTTGATTGAGGTGAAAATGCCGTTTGATCGTTTCAAATGTTTGTTTTCTTTCTGAAATTCCCCATTGACTGATATATGCATTGGACATAAACTATAGACATTTTTTTAAAAAGAAAATCTTTTTGTGCAGCGTTTTTAAGAGACAATACAGTTAAAGACATTGTTGATTTTTTAATGCCAAACATGGAGGAAGAACGCCCGGATATTCATCACCCTAAGTCGAGAGAGACTAAACATAAATGGACATTCATTTATTTGGCAGCAAGTTTATCTAGTGTTTTGAGTATTTGTGTAATAGCTTGGTTCCTACATGTGAAGTTTCCTATGCATACACCTGTATGCCCAATACCCACACCTGAACCTTATTATTTTACTCTTTCACTGTTAGATGAGAAACATAGGTTTTCTTACCAGAACAATTCATTTATTCAAATGTTGCATTATACGCATGGGATTGCTACTATTTTTGATTGTTGGGTTTGTGGGTTGTTACCTGCACACCAGGAAAAAGGGGCAACGCCTCTCATACCACTCCCATTTTCCCACAATGGCTCTTGCACGGCTTAGTTTGGAGTTTCATGAGCAGCACATGTTAGTAAGATTTTTACCTTTGAAACAGGAGGTTTTAATAAAGAGCTAAATATAGCATGTTATCAAGATGATGATGGTAACCCACAGGCAAAAGGATCAGATTTAGAAGTGGAGGAATATGGTGGTCATGGTGATTATATCACTAAGTATGGTAATTTGTTCTCTTTTATGCTTTCTATACTCATGAAGTTTTATGTATCTGGAATATATATTTTTATTATTTAATTAGACAAAATGTTTTTAGTAGAGTCGAAAAGGAGGGACTGTTGAACGGTAAAAAATGTATTCTGTTACGTTAGCCTCTACTCCTCTTCCATTTTGTCTACCAGCCCCCATTTTTGTGTTTCTGCGGGGACTTTCATAAAGTCAGAAGTTACGTGTTCACTGAAAGCTGGTTATCCTGGTCAATACTTACGTGCCAGAATAGAGGCCCTGCCCTGCCGAAAGGCCCAGAGCACGCAGATGTTCCTATCTACAAGCCCACCAATGCCTGTACCCACCCTTGCCTATCTACAAAAATGACGTGGGTAGGGGTTTATCAGGATTCAACAGTTCAGCATGTAAGCATTATACAAAGGGGTTGTGTAAGCATTATGTAACAATGATGAAGTGGTTTCATTGTGTTTTACGAGGCACCGAGAAGTATAAATACCATGTGTGAACTTGTACTTGTTAGCCCCCTCCCTCCAGCACTTGCAGTGTCTGAGTGATGAGACTCATCTCATGAGATATAATAAACCTGTGTTTTGTTCCACTCCCGTGTTGATCCTCATTTATTGAACCCGTAGACTAAAGGGTGTCCCTGCACCAGTGAGACTGATAGGAATCTCACTTCTACAGTAAGATATATGTGAACTGATGGATAGCTCTGCTCAAAGAGGCCTGAGCATGTAACATATGAGTAACATTGAAAGACAGTTATTCTGTCCCAAGAGTAAGCCTTACAGATCTCTGTACCCTAACAGTAGTTCTGACTGAGATCTGCGCCTGTAAGATCTTGCCTACAAAATATTTTACACTGAGGAACTGGTTTGCTCTCTAGAGTGTGAGTTGGGGATAGAAAAGTAAGTGTGTGTGGTTGTGCGTGCTTAGCTATTTACAAACAAAGTTTAGTCAAAGATTCTCAAAATAATTTCTTGATCCTCCATTTGGTAGTTTTTTCTTAAGAGGTGTCAGGTGATGCTGGGAGATCTTGCATGTACACAAGCTCAAGGTGAAACATAATAGAGAGAAACACCTTATAGGCTTATGTAGAGTTTGGCGTGCAGTGTACTCTGCCACAAACATGGCAGAGTATCCTGGCTGCCAAATTCCCAGTTAGATTACTCTATTTAGAGTCTGGTGAACTATCACGTTTCTGCCGCCAGAGCCTCTGCTGCTTCTACTGGTGTAAACCCTTGACCGACTGCTAGACTGACATCGGGCAATATCTCAAGCTAGCTGCCTTTTTAGGTCAGTTGGTCCGATGTATTTTTTATTTTGGCTCTTTCCTGAAGTGGAGGAGAGTTTTTTTAATGATGATAGTTGAGTGAAAAATCATGCTCATTTGAGGCACTAATTACTGATCTCTTCTTGGTTCCTGATGCCACTTTCCACTACAGATGTTATTTCATGACTTGACTGGAGACACATTTATTTTCTATATTGATGAAAATTATCATGGCAGGCTCAGGCCTCATGTTGTAATAGTACTACTACCGCATGAGGCCTGAGCCTGTACCATTGGTAGAACACATCTGCCATCTGAACCTGGGACGTCCCCTTGAAGCGAATGGTTCCCCTATCTATAGTCTAAGGGGCATATTCACAAGGATTTATCACCGACTCATCGGCACTTCATTGCAGCCAAAGTGGCGATAAATTTACCTCCCCATTCACAAGCTGGTGCTAACAGCCCACAGCACCAGTTTACCCGCGATAGCAGGCGCAAAAAACATCGCCACAGAGGTCCCCCGCAACTATCGCTAATGAGATGCAGAGCGGGCTTTCCCATGCCAAAAGCCGTGACCACACCACATCTCAACATTCTCAACAACCAGACAGATCGGCGATAAAAACACAAAACAGGCGATAAGGCGGGTTAGCACCAGGAAATCTACACCTGCTCTGACCTGGTGTTAAGTGGACGGCAGCCAGCACCACAAAAGGGAGACCAGCCCAGGGCCACATCGGAAGGGCAACAGATGTCAAGGAGCCACCCATCATGCAGCCTGGACACCCAAGAGGGCCACAACACCCACCAACACCACACCAGGAGCCCACCCCACACCCGGAACACCGCCCCCCCCCGGACCACCACAGAGGCAGCGCAGACATGACAGCGGAACCCCAGGAAGCGTACCAGCCGCCCAGACCCAACCTCTGACAATGTCACCATTCACCACAGGCTGAAAGGGACAACCACCCCACGCATCCCAACCATCATCGCCCAACAGGCCTACGGCACCAACACAGCAGACAACCAACATCCCACACCAAGCTGCAGGCTTGGCTGCACCTGTTGGCCCCTGGCAGCCCCCAACCAACACCAGCCAGAGTCGGAGGAGTCTTACTGCCAGCCACATCCAAGTACCTCACACCTGCCCTGGACATCACCATCACCCTGTGTTCTGCTCGATTTTCCCGGCCTTCTTGTGAGGAAAAGTGAGTGAATGTGACTTCAGTCTCTTACCATTCAAGTCTAAGGGTTAGAGTAGTGAATGGAGCCTATTTACTAGGCACTTCGACATGATCCTGTGCTCTTCCCCATAGATCAGGGCTTGCACACATAGCCTAGGGGATAGATTCGTTAGTATTAGGGATAACCTGTCCTGTAGTGAGGGTATTTCATGGAGCCGTGCTGAATTCAGGCCTGGTAGGCCTCAAACGGGAGAGACTCCATCTTTCTTTCTGCTCCGGCAGCTTGGGATGCTTCTAGGTCAAATGTAATGTTTTAGTTATGAGGTGTTATTCGCTTGGAGAGAACCGGTTCAGGCCGGCCCTTATCGAAGGATTGTATTTTTCTTCATGCCGAAGACACTACATCAGGCCGGCCGGCTGGGAACGTGTCCTTGGTACGGGGAGGTACAAGAATTTGGTGGGCGGCAGGTTACGGGCCGGAATTTTCCATGAGGAAACGCACCTCTATATTAGTGAAAGTCTGAGGCAGTTACATGTTCAGTCCGTAGGCGGCATCTAGCCGTTAGCAGTAAAGCTATTACTTATTCCAGGGAAGACAGACGCCATCTTGAAGGCGGAGGAGAACCGAGAGACAGATACTCTCCTAGCAGAATAGCCAGAGAGGAGAGAGTAGCCGATAAGGAAGAGGTCCCAGTGACTCGGAGAAGGGTGAAGAGAACAGCGCATAGTGGTGCAGACATGTATCCGTGACTGCGGAGGTGTGACTTCCAGGCGAGCCGAGGCACAGACGAGAAGGGAACCTAGATGACCACTGAGTGCAGGCTACACACTACTAAGGTGATGTCGACCCTTTCTTATTAGAGTGTACAACTTAATCTTTCACTTTTCTTTGCAGGTTATGTGTTATATTGTAATGTTATGTGATTGCGTATGTAATGAGTAATAAAGTACCCAGTTTGTAGTGAACCAACATGTGCTGCGTGTTCTTGTATGAGAGGGTAGCCTATTCTTCTAGTCAGCTGCGGCTACATGAACAGATGTTAACCCTGATCAGGTAAGTGGTAACTGAATAAGGGAAAGAGGAGCCCCTCGAACCGGAGAACAGGCTATGCTCGAACTGGCAGTCCTTGTGTGATCTGATGAATAGTGAGACCGATTCCCTTTTTGTATGTTATGGTGATCATAGGATGAACTGTCGTATGAGACTGCCGTCTGGGTAGAGAGGTTTGGATTCGTATGGGATCGCGAGGCCGCCACTTGTGATACTGTCGTATGGGCAGAGAGGTCTGGATTCGTATGGGATCGCGAGGCCGCCACTTGTGATACTGTCGTATGGGCAGAGAGGTCTGGATTCGTATGGGATCGCGAGGCCGCCACTTGTGCTGAGACTGCCGTCTGGGTAGAGAGGTCTGGATTCGTATGGGATCGCGAGGCCGCCACTTGTGATACTGTCGTATGGGCAGAGAGGTCTGGATTCGTATGGGATCGCGAGGCCGCCGATTGTGCTGAGACTGCCGTCTGGGTAGAGAGGTCTAGATTCGTATGGGATCGCGAGGCCGCCACTTGTGATACTGTCGTATGGGCAGAGAGGTCTGGATTCGTATGGGATCGCGAGGCCGCCGATTGTGCTGAGACTGCCGTCTGGGTAGAGAGGTCTGGATTCGTATGGGATCGCGAGGCCGCCACTTGTGATACTGTCGTATGGGCAGAGAGGTCTGGATTCGTATGGGATCGCGAGGCCGCCGATTGTGCTGATACTGTCGTATGGGCAGAGAGGTCTGGATTCGTATGGGATCGCGAGGCCGCCACTTGTGATACTGTCGTATGGGCAGAGAGGTCTGGATTCGTATGGGATCGCGAGGCCGCCACGTGTGATACTGTCATATGGGCAGAGAGGTCTGGATTCGTATGGGATCGCGAGGCCGCCGATTGTGCTGATACTGTCGTATGGGCAGAGAGGTCTGGATTCGTATGGGATCGCGAGGCCGCCACTTGTGATACTGTCGTATGGGCAGAGAGGTCTGGATTCGTATGGGATCGCGAGGCCGCCACTTGTGATACTGTCGTATGGGCAGAGAGGTCTGGATCCGTATGGGATCGCGAGGCCGCCGATTATAAGAGGTCTTGGTATGTATAGTAGGAATTCCCTGTCCTTAGGTGGTAGATAGATGTGGTTGCACTATTGTAAATAGGCCCTAGGGAGAGGGTAACGTTCTGGCTGGGTTAGTGAGGCTCTGATGAGCGGGTTCTATCTGATCCGAAAACCCAAGCAGAACATTTGGCGTCACGAACCGTTTACGAAACCTGTGTGCGTTGTGGTTGTATCGTGTTTGCTTTCGGCGCGTGCGTGGTTTCGTTTGTATATTATTTCTATATAATTGTGAGTGTAGTTTTTTTTTCTCTTTCTTCTTTCTTCTTTCTCTTTTTCTCTTTTTCTTTCTTTTCCGAAATGTTTTCTAGAAAGTCGAAATCTACTTTTAAGTTGCCCGTTGATATTCCCGGCTGGGATTCAACGCCTTATGAAGCCTTAGCCCGTGAGTGGGCTGATTCTACTGGTTTGAGTGAGAATTGGAATTCTTTTTTGGAGCTGGCGGAGCCGGCTAATGTGATTACTTGTTTACAGAAGGCGCCGGTATCTAAGGGTGATGAACTTCCCGTTTTGGGGCGCAGAGGTTGGATTGTTCTGTCTGCGTACAGGATTCTGCATGAGAGGTTGTTGAAGTTACAGAAATTGCATAAGGATGTGGAAGCGAACTTTGTTGAGATTCAGAATGCTCATACCTTGTTGCGGTGTCAAAATAAGTTGCTTGCTGACAAACTTGAGACGTACCAGACTATTGCCGAGAGGGCGGCTGTGCGAATTGCTCGTTATAAAAACAGGAATCGGCGTGGTCGGGTTTCGACGCGAAAGGTGCGTCTGGTCGTGGCGAAAGCCGGACTGGATTGGAATCCTGATGAATGGGATGGTAATATCTGGAACTCGAGTGATTCTCCTTCCTCGGGTGAGGAGTCTGCCAAGCGCGAGTCCTCTCGCTCCGGCTGTGATTGTAAGTCTGCTTCTTGCGCCTCTGATGGTGCACCCCGTGATTGCGCTCGTCCTTCGAGTGGGGTCGATGCTTCTTACACTGATTGTTCCTCTACGTGTACTGGTCGAGCTCCTTGTGATGCTCGTCCCGCGGTCTCGGTGCATCCAGTTTTTCGGCGGAAGTTGCAGCAGGCTCCCGGTGCTCCGAATGGTATTGCTTTAGACTCTTTGGAGGATTTTACTCAACAAGAAATTAGTGATATTTTGCAGCGTTTTCGGCAGCGAGCTGGTGAGACCTTACTCACATGGATGGTGCGCCTTTATGAACTGGGCGCTGCTGGCATTATGTTGGATGCTGGCGATTGTTTGAAGTTTTGTTCCTTAAGTTCGGATTCTACTGTACAGGATCATTTTCGTAACTTTAATGTTGGTGGTCAAATTTCTTTACTTCAATTGGCGACTGAGGGTTGTAATCAAAAATATCCTACTGAGTCTGACTGGCCTGTGAATGACAAACCGTGGTATACTTTGCGCGATGCTGCACAACGTCTCAAAGAGGAGGTGATGAAAACGGCAATTTTTCTGAATACTGCTGACAGGTTGCTTGATGGTTTGTTGACATCTTCTGTGCGGAATCGTATTATTCGTTCTTCCCCTGTTGCTTATAAGCAGGTCATGATGACTTTATTGATTAATCAGATTGGTAACGTATTGTCTATGGTGCTGGAATCGGTACGCCAACTCGGTGAGTTGGGTGAGTGGTTTAAACCTGAACGGCAATCCCGGCCTGACACTCGTACTCCTGGTGACAATAAACTTACTAGACGTGATATGTTTTTTGGTCTTATGGCCGATGGTGTGCGGAAGGAGGACATTGACGGTGAGACTACTTCTCGTTTGTGGGAAATGTTTCGCAAACGTGGCTTGGATCGAAAGGAGGGTGCCCGGCGTGTTCGGACGACTGAGTGTGATCGTGGTTTTTCTGACGGTAGCGGTGATGACGACCGCCGTGGGCGCTCTGATCATCGTGATGATCGACGTTATGTACGTGATTTGTCCCCACGTCGTGAGAGAGACAGGGAGAGAGAGGGGGAAAGAGAGAGGGGGAGAGATGATTATGTTAACAGCAGACGTAGAGATGATAGGGATCAATCCCCTGAGTTGAGAAGGAGAGAGGATCGACACAGATTGGCCGATCGAAACCCGCAGTACAATGCAGAGGACAGGAATCCATTTCGTAATGGAGATGGATATGAACAGGAGGTATCGATACCTGGGAAACGTGAGAGTCTTTATCCTGATTTATCCTGGTACACAAAACGCAGTAAAAATGACTAGGAAGTAGGTCAAGCTCCAGTACACAGATGGGCTCACAGAGATAATAGACCCTATGTAGATATTGATATTTATTGGAGACATCGTAATGTCCAAAGGGCCCGAGCATTGGTAGATACAGGAGCGGAGGCCACTCTTATTCATGGAAAATCAAAGAAGTTTAAAGGTCAGCCTTTTACAATTACCGGATTAGGTGGAAAGGAAACTCCCGCAGTTCAAACTTTACTTGAAATGAGAATAGGTAGAATTCCTAGAAAAGAATACTCTGTATTAGTGGTACCACTCTTAGAATTCATAATTGGAATTGATATTTTGAAAGGAATGACTTTGCACTTAGATGATGGATGTTACCAATTTGGAACTAAACATTATATATCGTCCAGGCCTGTACGGGTTGGTCGTTTAAGAATGCCCCCCATAAAAGTTCCCCAGGCGACAAAAGTGGTTCGTCAGAAGCAGTATCGTATTCCAGGTGGTCATGAAGAGATTAGTACCACTATTCAGGAGTTGGTGGATGCAGGAGTTATAACCCCAGTTACTTCTGCTTGGAATAATCCTGTTTGGCCTGTACGTAAGAGTGATAATTCTTGGCGCATGACTGTTGATTATCGAGAATTGAATAGACACACACCCTCTTTGACTGTTGCAGTACCGGATGTTATTACCCTAATTGAAAGAATCCAAAAACATCCAGGTACATGGTATGCGTCCATTGATATTGCTAATGCTTTCTTTTCGATTCCAATTGCCCCTGAGTGTCAGGAACAATTCAGTTTTACGTGGAACGGGTGTCAGATGACGTTTAGGAGTCTTCCCCAGGGCTATGTGCATAGTCCTACGATATGTCACCGGCTGGTGGCAGAGCATTTGGCTGAGGTACCGGTTCATCCGCAAATTCAGATATGTCACTATATTGATGATATTTTGATCCAAGGCGAAACACAAGAAGAAGTTCAGACCCAATTGGACAGAGTCATTGAGTGCCTGCGTGAGAAAGGTTGGGAAATCAACCCGGACAAATTACAAGGTCCGTCCCAGGCTGTGAAATTTTTGGGTATTAATTGGCATGAGGGGCACCGAGAAGTGATCCCTCAGGTTAAACAGAAAATTCTTGATTTTGCAGTTCCGAGGAATAGGAAAGAAGCCCAAAGCTTCATTGGTTTGTTTGGTTTTTGGCGCCAGCATATTCCTCATTTGAGTCAAATATTGGCCCCTTTGTACCATGTCACTCGTAAAAAGAATGCATTTGAATGGGATAAACCACAGCAAGATGCGTTCAGTCTGGCAAAAGAAGCAATTCAGCATGCTCTGGATTTATGGCCTGTATGTGATGGTGATGTGGATTTGAATGTGTCTGTACAAGGCCTTTATGCGAGTTGGAGTTTGTGGCAGAAACAAGGCAAGAGTAGAGTACCGTTAGGTTTCTGGACCAAAAAGTTACCTGATGCTGGTGAGCGTTATACACCTTTTGAGAAACAGTTACTTGCATGTTATTGGGCTCTGGTGGATACCGAGCAATTGACTTTGGGACATGGTATAGTTTTGCGACCTGATATTCCTATCATGCAGTGGGTTATGAGTTCGCCGAAAACTCACCGAATTGGACACGCTCAAGAGGCGAGTGTGATTAAATGGAAATGGTATATACAAGACAGGGCACGTGTGGGACAAAAAGGAGTTGCATCTTTGCATGAGCAGGTGGCACGGGCGCCATCGACTGAGACTGAGAGTGAATGTTCCGTACCTTTAGTACAGGAGTCTCCTGTTAAGTGGGGTAGACCTTTTGATGATTTGTCGGCGGAGGACAGAAACCATGTCTGGTTTACGGATGGTTCAGCAAGGTTCATAGGGACGAAACGGCATTGGAAGGCGGTGTCCTATAATCCGATCACACAAAAATTGCTGAGTACAACTGGTGAGGGTAAGAGCAGTCAATTTGCTGAACTCTATGCTGTTTATCAAGTTCTGAAACAAGAGTTACCTGGCACATGTCATATTTTCACCGATTCTTGGTCTACTGCCAATGGACTGGCAGTTTGGTTACCGACTTGGCATTCCCATAGTTGGAAAATCCATTCAAAAGAACTGTGGGGAAAAGAATTATGGCAGGAGATTTGGGAAATGCTCCCACAGAGTACTGTTACAATCTTCCATGTGGATGCTCATACCCCGATAGACTCTCTTGACAAATTCTTTCATAATATTGCAGATGAGAAATCTAAAATTGCTGAGGCAGTGGTGGACAGGCAAGATTCTGATATTGCGGGATTGGCGAAATGGGCCCACCAGAAAGCAGGACACTTTGGAGAGAAAGCCACTAGCAGGTGGGCTGCTGATCGAGGAATTTATATTCCCCTAGATTTAATCAAAAATGTTATTCTACATTGTCCCATTTGTCAGCATATCAGGCAGCGCAAAGTGCCCCAAACTGTTAAAGGTCATTTACATCGCGGGAAATTACCCGCTCAAATTTGGCAGATTGATTACATTGGTCCACTTCCTATGAGTAGGAATTGTCAATATGTTTGCACTATTGTTGATACATACAGTGGCCTGTTGGTGGCCCTTCCCTGTAAGCAAGCTACCCAATTGAATACTATTAAAACAGTGGAATTGATTATGATGTATTATGGTGTGCCATTCCAAATTCAATCTGATAATGCATCCCATTTTCGTGGAAGATTGGTACAGGAATTCTGTGTGGAAAACAATATTGAATGGGTGTTTCATATACCATATTATCCACGGGCCTCGGGTCTTGTGGAGAGGTTGAATGGACTGCTGAAAGATCAGTTACGTAAATTAACAGATGACAAGTATAAGAATTGGCGAGACTTTTTGCCTCAAGCGCTATTGATTTTGAATAACCGTCCTTTTCTAAATGCTGAATCCCCACTTATGCGTTTGTTTCCTCCGAATGTTGATGCTAAGCCCAATGAAATCAGAGAGACTGTGATGTACTGGGAGATTACTCCCGGAGCTTTGGCTCCATGTAGAGCGACCCCAGGGTCGGCAGGTTTAGACTTGCATGCCATGGATGACACCGTTATAAAAAGTAAGGATCGAGTCATCATTGAAACTGGTGTTGGTGTTCATATACCAACTGGGAATTTCGGATTAATTGCCCCTAGATCGGGGCTGGCTGTAAAAGGCATTCAGGTGCTTGGAGGAATCATTGATAGTGATTATCAGGGAGAGATTAAGGTGCTCCTGCTGAATAGCAGTGAGGTTGACTTACTGATACATCAAACTGACCGAGTGGCTCAATTGCTAATAATGCCTGTTTTCAGTGGTGAGATCACAAAAGGCACTGCCCCAACGTTGCTAACTGTACGAGGCCAGAAAGGTTTTGGCTCCACAGATAATCCTGGGGCCAGAGTTTGGGTGCAGTCGCCTAAGAATCCCCCTGAACAAGCAGAAGTCATTGCAACCGGTCAAGACAACACCATTTTAGTTATGAGACCAGGGAAAGATAGTTGGGAAGCAGTCCCGGCTGACAAATGTTACTTACGAGAATGAATAATGCCTGTATTTGATTCTCTTTCAGATCATTCTTTGGACTGTTGCTGCAGGATGTGTCGGCGTTGGACTCCTTTTGGGCTGGTACGACGAGAGAGGAGGGATCCCATCAACCCGGGCTGAGTTGAGAACCCGAGTGTCGCGTTCCTTCGCTGCGTGGGATTCGTCGTCGAACTTTTGGATTACATTAGCCAAACGAGTGACTAAAGCCCCTCATTTCTGCTTGACACCGATGAGATCGGTGACTGACATTCTAGCGACTTGTTTAGTTGCTGTCCCTGCTTCATTGGAGACTTTGACTCATATTTTTAATATATAGAATGCTCGCCCCAATGTTCTTCTGGGCGATTTTGCTACCCATGAGTATTGCCCCTTGTGTACTGTACTGTCAGACCCGATACCCCCCATCCAGTCCGAAATAGTTACCTATAATATCACACAGGGTGATTTGTGTTTTTTCCTTACTTGTGATCCTAGTGCGATTTCTGAATGTATGCGTTTAAGATTGAAAGGTGCCACTTCATTCACCGCTCATGAACGAACTTTGTGCCTTCAAAGGACACCGAAAACATGTACTTCTGTTCAGAATAATATGACTTGCAAGAGTTTGGTAGTTACCCCCAGTCATTATCGCACGATGTTACTACCTGCCGGATGGCTTTTCTCATGTGGTAATACTTCCTGGCCATATATCCCCGCAAATATTTCTGGAGGCCCTTGTGCCATTACTAGACTGACCTTGTTGATGTTTTCATCACATCCGAATGCCAACTCTCGTGTGATTCGAGATACAGTGAGGTTACAGGAGGATTGTGACTCATCTTTGCATTTATATTCCAAGTCTGAATACCTTAGCCTGGCTATTTCAATTGTTGGTGTTCCTGCTTTGGCAGTTTATAATGCCAAATCTATTGGGAAAATGGCCTGCTGGATGGTAAAATCCATTAATCATACTTCTACAGTCCTGTCTGACATGCTATTAGACGCCCAGGATGAACGTAGAGCTATCTTGCAAAATCGAGCGGCCATTGATTATCTTTTGCTTAAACATGGACACGATTGTTCTGATTTTGAGGGTCTTTGTTGTTTTAACTTGTCGGATCATACAAAATCCATTCAAGCTCACATTGATAAACTACATGACTTGACAGAAGAAGTTAGAAAACACATTGACCAGGGCTGGTTTGACTGGCTCTTTAATTGGTTACCTGATTTGCATATGTTACGTCAGATATTAGGAGGTATTCTGATTACTATCGGCGTTTTGATTTCTATCTGTTGCTTTATTCAGTGTATTCCTTCACTATTTCAATTCTGCACACCTGGTACTAGACATAGATCAGTTAGTCTTGTTTCATATTATTCTTCCACAGATATTAGTTCTGTTTAATGAATGTATAATAGACTGAAGTCAAGGGTGAAATGTTCTGCTCGATTTTCCCGGCCTTCTTGTGAGGAAAAGTGAGTGAATGTGACTTCAGTCTCTTACCATTCAAGTCTAAGGGTTAGAGTAGTGAATGGAGCCTATTTACTAGGCACTTCGACATGATCCTGTGCTCTTCCCCATAGATCAGGGCTTGCACACATAGCCTAGGGGATAGATTCGTTAGTATTAGGGATAACCTGTCCTGTAGTGAGGGTATTTCATGGAGCCGTGCTGAATTCAGGCCTGGTAGGCCTCAAACGGGAGAGACTCCATCTTTCTTTCTGCTCCGGCAGCTTGGGATGCTTCTAGGTCAAATGTAAGGTTTTAGTTATGAGGTGTTATTCGCTTGGAGAGAACCGGTTCAGGCCGGCCCTTATCGAAGGATTGTATTTTTCTTCATGCCGAAGACACTACATCAGGCCGGCCGGCTGGGAACGTGTCCTTGGTACGGGGAGGTACAAGAATTTGGTGGGCGGCAGGTTACGGGCCGGAATTTTCCATGAGGAAACGCACCTCTATATTAGTGAAAGTCTGAGGCAGTTACATGTTCAGTCCGTAGGCGGCATCTAGCCGTTAGCAGTAAAGCTATTACTTATTCCAGGGAAGACAGACGCCATCTTGAAGGCGGAGGAGAACCGAGAGACAGATACTCTCCTAGCAGAATAGCCAGAGAGGAGAGAGTAGCCGATAAGGAAGAGGTCCCAGTGACTCGGAGAAGGGTGAAGAGAACAGCGCATAGTGGTGCAGACATGTATCCGTGACTGCGGAGGTGTGACTTCCAGGCGAGCCGAGGCACAGACGAGAAGGGAACCTAGATGACCACTGAGTGCAGGCTACACACTACTAAGGTGATGTCGACCCTTTCTTATTAGAGTGTACAACTTAATCTTTCACTTTTCTTTGCAGGTTATGTGTTATATTGTAATGTTATGTGATTGCGTATGTAATGAGTAATAAAGTACCCAGTTTGTAGTGAACCAACATGTGCTGCGTGTTCTTGTATGAGAGGGTAGCCTATTCTTCTAGTCAGCTGCGGCTACATGAACAGATGTTAACCCTGATCAGGTAAGTGGTAACTGAATAAGGGAAAGAGGAGCCCCTCGAACCGGAGAACAGGCTATGCTCGAACTGGCAGTCCTTGTGTGATCTGATGAATAGTGAGACCGATTCCCTTTTTGTATGTTAAGGCCGCCACTTGTGATACTGTCGTATGGGCAGAGAGGTCTGGATTCGTATGGGATCGCGAGGCCGCCACTTGTGATACTGTCGTATGGGCAGAGAGGTCTGGATTCGTATGGGATCGTGAGGCCGCCACTTGTGCTGAGACTGCCGTCTGGGTAGAGAGGTCTGGATTCGTATGGGATCGCGAGGCCGCCACTTGTGATACTGTCGTATGGGCAGAGAGGTCTGGATTCGTATGGGATCGCGAGGCCGCCGATTGTGCTGAGACTGCCGTCTGGGTAGAGAGGTCTGGATTCGTATGGGATCGCGAGGCCGCCACTTGTGATACTGTCGTATGGGCAGAGAGGTCTGGATTCGTATGGGATCGCGAGGCCGCCGATTGTGCTGAGACTGCCGTCTGGGTAGAGAGGTCTGGATTCGTATGGGATCGCGAGGCCGCCACTTGTGATACTGTCGTATGGGCAGAGAGGTCTGGATTCGTATGGGATCGCGAGGCCGCCGATTGTGCTGATACTGTCGTATGGGCAGAGAGGTCTGGATTCGTATGGGATCGCGAGGCCGCCACTTGTGATACTGTCGTATGGGCAGAGAGGTCTGGATTCGTATGGGATCGCGAGGCCGCCACGTGTGATACTGTCATATGGGCAGAGAGGTCTGGATTCGTATGGAATCGCGAGGCCGCCGATTGTGCTGATACTGTCGTATGGGCAGAGAGGTCTGGATTCGTATGGGATCGCGAGGCCGCCACTTGTGATACTGTCGTATGGGCAGAGAGGTCTGGATTCGTATGGGATCGCGAGGCTGCCACTTGTGATACTGTCGTATGGGCAGAGAGGTCTGGATCCGTATGGGATCGCGAGGCCGCCGATTATAAGAGGTCTTGGTATGTATAGTAGGAATTCCCTGTCCTTAGGTGGTAGATAGATGTGGTTGCACTATTGTAAATAGGCCCTAGGGAGAGGGTAACGTTCTGGCTGGGTTAGTGAGGCTCTGATGAGCGGGTTCTATCTGATCCGAAAACCCAAGCAGAACACCCTGGTACCCCAGTCCCCATACATCCAACACAATGCACAGGTCACGCTGGAGACGAAGCAAGGATCATACGCCATAGCAGGATGCACGCACGTGTTGGGGGCAATCCACAGCACACATGTCCCACCTGTGCCCCCTGGTGACACAGCACACAATCACCGCAACAGAAAGCACACGTCCCACCCCAATGTGCAGGCAACAACAGAGCACAGTGGAACCTCCAACAATGTCACCTTCAAATACACAGCCAGTGTGCATGATTCCTCCATCCTCCGCCAGTCCATCAGCAAACAGCGTTCCCAGGATGGCACAAAGGGAAATGCACAGCCCCTTGGCAAGTTCCAAATGAACCCCCCACTCACCTCAACTGCACAACCATGCAAATCACAACTCTGGCAATGCACAAGTCACAAAATCACAATCAACATGTACAACAACATGCCCACCCATCAGACACGACAGAACAACTCACAATGGTTACCTGGCAAAGCCGTGAACAGGAGCTGTCAACGGCATGGCACCTCAGCCACACAACAGCCTAATGTGGGGAGAGGTGGCAAACAGGCATGTGTGAAGGATGGAGTAGTACCTTGATTGGGAAAGTGCACAATGCCAAGAGTAGCAGAGATGTGCTGGACAGACCACAGTATGCAGCACACACCCATATCCATGGTGACGTACACCTCTGGTGTATGGAGTGTAGTGGACAGTGGACGCAACCATTTCACCACAGCCAGTGGGGGACCTCACGGAAATCTTGCCTGTTACACCCCCCCCCTAAGCGTGACCGGAGTGGGATGGCCCGGCGTACGAATAAGGAGTGTGAATAAGTAGCGCGTAGCCCTGGGCGTGGTCCTCTTCCGAAAGCCCAATGTCTGTGCCAGGGCAGTGCCTCTCACCCCGCCATGAGGCCGATGCTGCCTCAGGCATACTCCTCGGCCCAGTAGGTCCCATGTGTGAAACTGTGTCCTGAGTCATGAATGACAGTAACCCCAAACCCAGGCCACCGGCAACAGCACCAGACTCCCTTCGATCAGTGAGGCATAGTTCCATATGGGCTTCTTGTGACACATGGTACCACTAACCCTGTTCAATGCCAGCCGGCGACACGTGGTGCCACTAACCCTGTTCAACGCCAGCCAGTGACACGTGGTGCCACTGAACCTGAACTACGCAGGCCGGTGGGTCCATCCAACCTATGCCGGCGACACTCGGTGAATGGGCCGTGCTGACTGCTGCCTCAGGCCTACACCATGGTCAGGTAGGTCACACATTTGGAACTGAACATCGGTCATTCAAAAGGCAGAATACATGTCATCGCATGCACGGAGAGGCGTAAGTGGATGATGCATTGCAGTCCGGAGGGAACAAGATCATCAGGTGTTCGAACACTAGCGACAACTGCCCTTGTGTCACTAACTCTGTTCTGTGCCAGCCAATGACACATGGCTGTGGGCCACTGCTGACCGCTGCCTCCGGCCCACACTGTGGTCCAGTAAGTCATAGAGTCTTCATTTTGCAATGGCTGAGTTCGTATCAGCGTACTGGCATTATCCCAGACAGCATCCCCTCTCAGCCCCGGTGCCACTAAAACTGTTCCCCGACAATCATGGACACTCTCTGGTCGAACTTTGGTGGCGTCTGAGCCTATGGACTATGGGGCAGTTTTCATCCTCATGTAGCTGAGACCTAATTAGTGGTGGCAACGAGGCTGTCGCATTCCACTCCTCCATTTGCTGTTTCCAGATAAAATGAAACCTTTCGGCTTCATGCCCTGGGGGACACCTTCCACTCTCCCCCGATACCCTCCGCAACATACACCTCGGACATTGATGGTGACCCGCTCATGTTGCATGGCCTATCTGACTGCACTGCAAGTCACCGTCCCATGGCTAGGTGCCTGTGCCGGCCGCAGTGAATCTGGGGCCACTAACTCTGTGCTGGTCCGTTCCGGGACCCCTTCTTCTGAGATATTGGTTGGCCCCTGAAGCGTTGGCCATGGGGTCATCAACGCCATTTCTCTGTGGCCCTGCGCTGTACGCAGCCTCCGATCCCAACAGCGTCCCACCAGGGCTCACACACCAAATCGAGTCATGACCGGCCCGGACGTGGCATCACCTCAGCAGTCACATGCCACCACCGCAAGGACCACCTCCAACAGCCATCTGCCAGAGTTGGAAAGGTGGTCCTGGCAGACTTGTGGAGTTGCTCAGACCTGTCATGGATGCCATCATCGGCCTGATACCCTGCTCAGGACTCCAGGTGCCAGTGACTCAATGCACCGCAAGCCATTGTCCGTTACTGGTTGAGTTTTGAGCTGTGGAGTGGTTGCGCAGCTATGTCACCTCAAACAGTGTGGGGGCCCTGAGATGTTGATGGGGAAGATGATGCAGGTATGACACACCCCACTGCATCTGCATCAGGTATCTGTCGGAGGGACACAATCCGAGACTTTTTCTTCACATGGGCGCGCTCATCTCTGGTGTCCCATCCCCAGTGCACTGCAACTCACGGACACTTCTGTTTGCATGTTGGCTGTCCTCTGGACTTTCTCCGGCTCCCTCCATGTTGCTCAGCAGTTGACTCTTTTATGCATGTGTTTTCTGTTTACGTTGCACTGGTGTCTAATGTTCAAGTGGGTGCCAGCACCAGACATTCTGTGCGTGCTGACTTACACTCACCCCACACACATCCAGCACAGGCGTCACTGTACATGTGGCCCTGCCAATAAAGGGGCCGGGCGTACATGCCCATAGCCAGTTCTGCGTGTGTCCCTGTGGTCTTGTATGCATGAGGGCCCTGGGCCCTACGCCATTACATTGTGCTGTGTACATCGGATGCAGACGTGTCACCGCAGGCAGCGGGTTGGAGCTCGGACATGTAGCTTTGTCGTCCCCCACTCAATTCATAAGGGGTGTGTCCAGGGCCATCGTATGCAGAGCCAACATGGGTGTGGGACTGCAATTTGAGTGCCCCAGCCCGTGGGACTGTACTGTGAATGTGCAACTGCATGTGTCTCTATGGCAGTGTGGGTCTCCTTAGTGTGGTGTTGGCAGCCTCTGAAGGGTGATGGACACCTACGTATGTGTCCGGTTTCGCATTCCATGGGTTCGGGCCCCACCCTCACCTGTTGGGCCACCTCCTTTTGATGTGAAGGAACATGGCATTGGGGTGTGATGTGTGGGTGGGTGAAGTGTCGTGGGCTAGCTGTGCTTGCGGGTGCTTCCTGCTGTGTGGTCTGTTGCAGGCTCGATGTTCTCCTCTGAGTAGCTTGGCTGTCCGTGTCCTGATGGGGGGTTGAATGGGATATCCATGTGCTGTTGTAGGGCGTCGGTGTCGAAGGTGTGGTGGTCCTCTCCGGCATCACTGATGTGTTGT
Source organism: Triturus cristatus (assembly GCF_964204655.1). Lineage (NCBI taxonomy): Eukaryota > Metazoa > Chordata > Amphibia > Caudata > Salamandridae > Triturus > Triturus cristatus. Next base: position 1,421,623,088 of record NC_140591.1, on the reverse strand, counting down.
GTTCTGTGCCCTGCTGAAGGTGTTGTGTGCCCCTCTGCGATGTGATGGGGAGGTGCGTATTGACTTTGCGTTGCATGCAGACTGAATGGCAATGTACATTGAGACTGTTTGGGGGTGCTGGATTCTTCTGCGGGACAGTGTACATTTGGTCTACATGACGGAAGTGATGTCGTACGGGTATATTACTATTTCACAGTTTCCGGGTCGGTCAGATGTAGTGGTCATGTTTCTGTGCATGTGCAGAGCCAGTTGTGTCCTCTGTTCAGCAGTGTCAGCTATGCACGTTGTTCCTCGTTGTCGTCAATGTGGGTGTGCTGTTCGTGCTATGAGTGTGTGCAGCAGTGTGCCAAGGGAATTGGGCCCACGGACCTGGGTGATTGTGGGTGTGCAGTGTGCTACACCTCATTGTGCATGTATGCTGTTGTGCCCACTCCCCCCGTCCACCCAGTCCCTGTTGATGATGTGTCAGGTCCTCTCGAGCTGTGTCCGTACTCCCTTCTCCACACTGATGACTGTGGCCTGGGTTTCCTTCAGCTCCTTCGGTGGCGCTGGACTGCCACCTCCTGTCGCCGTTGCTGCCTTACTGTTGACAGCGGGTTTGTGCCTGGTTTAGGTAGTCGCGTCATGCCGGTGCCTATTGGCCTCCTGGGTTGGCCTCCTCGGCACGCCGACTGCATTCCAGGTGGTCGGCTAGTGGGTCAGTTGCTGGTAGTGTTCTGTCGCCTCCGTGACGCTGGTCTTGTTTTCCTGCGGTCTGCACCCCGTCTTCCTCTCCCTCTTCTCTTTGGCCTTCCCCGACCCCGTTGTTCCTTGCTGATGGTCTGTGGGGTTGTGGGAGTTCGAGTTGGCCCCTGCGCTGTGTCAGTTGTGCATCCATGTTGCTACACACTTTGAATTGTTTTTGGTGTATTTGTTCTGTGGTTTTTATAGTGCATTGTTCCTCCAGATGTGTGGGATTTGCAGGCCTGTGGCTGGTTTTCGCTACTTTTTGTACAGCGGTTGGCCTCATCGCATGTTTTGTTGCGTTCGCGTATCGCATTTAGGCAGCGTGGCGTTGATTTTCACGCGGACAGTTTGTGCGTTATCTGCTGACTATCACATGCTACCGCCTTGTTGTGAATCCCACGTTGTCACTGGGTTATTTTCCCCCGATGGGCCGCGATATTGAAAGTTGTGTTACGTTACTCTTGCGGTAGTTATCACACGTTCTTGTGAATATAACCCTAAGATTGTGAGATCTGTGTAATTTAAATTTTTCCATTCTGCCACTTCCAAGTTAAATATGACTTAGAATGGCAGTGTGGTAGCGGAGGGTCCGATGTCTTGAATCATTATCACTGTATTTCATGTATATGTATTGCCCTTGCTTGCTGCTGAGTGTACAATCATGGTAATGTTGTTGAAAACTTTAAATAAAGTTTATAAAACAAAAATAGATATGACAGAATATATTTGGAAGAGGCAGGATAAAAAAATTAAAAGAATGGAATATATAAACAAATAGAGATGCTGCATGCATTACTTACTACAACCTGTGGAATGGAGGGGATATTCGCCCTTGCTACGGAAGAAAGTGCCCAGGGAGGAATATTCCATCCTTCCTTGTTCTTTCAGTTAAAAACTACCTTTCACCTTCATATGCTTGTCACAAACTTTGGCAAAAACCCCCTACCTTACCTTCTCGCCAATGTTTATCTATTTTTAATGCACACATCTCCTTATAGATACCATCGAGACCATACACATTTAAATTGGACACAAGGTAACTTTCCCTGCTGGTCAAACTACTTTCTAAACAACGGTTACCTATGGGAAAACTTTACTTTCCCTATCAAACTACCTCTTACATACAAATCCCTCTTACGACCTGAATAGTGATAGGATATTTTGGAGAATTAGAAGTACATTTTTTTAATCTTGTTTCTACACACCTACATTAACATTTTGTAAATTGCCCCATTATTTTTACAATGTAGAGCTTGGAGTGTCACCAGAGTGTAGCGTTCAGTGTATCACGGTTTGTGCTATGGAATTGTTTTTTATCGCTTTTAATTTTAAACGTTAACAAACGGGTCAACTTAGGTTTCAATTACATTATTTAAAGCATTCAGAAAGCCTCAGGTGAATATTCTAGGAGAAGCGTGTTGGCTTTACCTTTACTATAGCTGTTGGTTTACCTTCTGATAGAAGATGTGACCCTGAAGATGTGACATCATCAAAATAAAATATCTGTGAAATACCGTTGAAGAATATATTTACTGCTGTTCTAGAAATACAATTGTTTTTCATGTTGAGCTGTTGAATCTTTTTCCTTTCTATTTTTTGTCTAAGTAACGGTAACGAAAAGTAACCCAGAAAAGATATAATTAGCAAACTCAAATAAAATTACTTTACTATCTATTGAGCAACAGCGGGATAATTTCTTGTACACCAGTCTTTTGTGCACTCTTAAACCAGTTCATAAAGTGTCACTCATTGACACATATTTGAAATGGACTATGAAACGATCAAGAAAACCCTAAGAAAGTGATTAGGTTTAATAAAGTTGCTGTATCCCTTTTATGGTTAATGAAAGGTGTGGCGCAGCGGCCAGAGCGGCTGACTCTGGAGCGCGGGGCTCATGGTTCAATTGCTGGCGGCAGTTCAGCTCAGCATCATGCGACTCTGGTCAATAGCTCTCTTAATCTCCCAGACGGCCCCCAGCGCCTTGAAACCTTAAGGGGTGATATGTTTGCACTTCACAAAGTGGAATTGGATTAATGATTGGCCCAGCTCTAAATAAATGGCCAGCCCGGTGGTAGCAAACCTGTCAATGTTCACTTGTGTTATTGAGAAGAATCAGTCATCCAGATCCAAGAGATGCACACGAGGACCAGCCCCAACAATCACACGTCCACCAGGACCATCTCCCCTGCCAGGTACTACAGTGGTGCTGGGACAGTGTTCTGAGTGGAGGTGCTGCCACCAATGTTACATCACTGAACTCACAGGGATTGTGAAAACCTTCAAGTGCCTCAGAAGAACAAGTGCAGCCCATGAGACGCACCAATTCAGCGGGATGCTATATACCTGCTGGTGCACTTTGGAGCACACTGTCACACATCTACTAGTAAAGCGTGGAGCGGTAGCACACAGTCATACACAGACAGCACAGTTTCCATTACAAAAGCCACTAAATTTGCACAAACAAGTAATTTTACTGATAATTATAGCTGATAACCGTTAATGTGTGCAAATCATTGTTCACACATTTTTACTATTTGAGTATCACCAGCTAAAGTGCCGTGATTTGTTATGATCATACCCATGTCCATGTTTCCATCATACTTCAAGATTAGGAAGAGGTGTGGTGCTGCGGCCAGGGCGACTTATTCCGGAATCTGAGGATCACGGTTCGATCCCCGGCGGCAGATTAGCCCAGCACCATGTGACTCTGGGCAATATCTTGGTTAATCTTCCTGAAGCCCCCAGCGCCTAGAGACCCTTACGGTTGATTGTTCGCGCTTTACAAATGTGGATTATTATTATTACAAAAATGTGTTTCATTTGTGCTTTGCTAACTCTTGATATATTTTGAATAAATTGTACAGCTCATTTACGTTTTACATTTATCTGTGCATTAGAAAACAAATTGACTCCCTACAGTCTTTCCTTTCACTCTCCCTGTACCCAGCAATATTGTCCCATAGAGCACTTTACAAAATGCTCTCACTTTTCAGTCAGAGCAAAAACACACTAACACACATCTCCATGTTCAAAAAAAAAACGCAAATATGACGGATGACATACCCTAACCTTTGACCTCTGTCTTTGAATGCACATCAGATGTGACAAGCTGGAAACGTTTAAAGTAATCTTTATTGCTTATTCACCTTCTGAATTCCAGCATGGTTATTGTTTGGGGAGTAGGGGGTGCTGCAGCACCCAGCACCCCTTGTTTTCAGTGCCAAGAGACACGCCTTCTCTACTAGGCACCCCCCTCCAGTGTAGGCAGAGTCACAAACATTCTACCTCCGTGGAAACAGGGACCCTGTGCATCTGAGCTTGAGGGGGTTATCTTTTATTAATTGTGGCATGTTTTCAGACACTGGTTCCTCTGCGATTAACATTACGTAACAGTTATAGGGGACGATGTAAGGCCTTTGCATGACCTCCATGTTCACATATTACCATCAATTTCACTTCCATGTCACCCTCTCATCACCTAATTAATCAATCCCAGCACTCTCATTCATTCACTCATAAACCATTCATCCTCAGAGTCTGATTCTTCCCTGCATCCACACAGTCATTAGTTCATCTTCATGATCTCATCCATCCATCCATTCATCCATTTATTTTGATGCTGTCAAATATCCACCCTTTGTTCTCAACCTTAATTATTTCTCATCTTTCCGGAAATTTTCCATCAATCCTCACACACTCATCCATACATCTCCAAACTAACATTCATCTACCTCTCCAACCCTCCTCTCATTTAAGTTTCCACCCTCATCATTATCTTGTTCACTCACACTTTCATTCATCCATCTTTACCCTCTTATCCTTTCAACCATTATCCATCTCTCACCCATCCATCCAAATTCAATCTACTCATTCTCACACTTGACTTTCATAAAATCTAGAACCATCCTACATAAAAAAATAATCATTAAAATCTTAGTGATGCACCAGTTAGTTCCAAATGTGGGTAAACAATTTTATAAACTATGCGTGGTTTAGAGTCCAGTAGATAAGTTATAAATTGCCCCTAAGTGTCACAGTTTGTGCCTTTCAATAAAGGTATAATACATCTAGCCTGGATGTGTTCCCAAACAGTAAAACATTTTGGCGTATTTTCACAAGAACGTGTGATAACTACCGCAAGAGTAGAGTAACACAACTTTCAATATCGCAGCCCATCGCGGAAAAATAACCCTGTGTCAACGTGGAATTCACAACAAGGCGGTACCATGCAATAGCAACCAGATAACGTGGACAATGTCAGTGTCAAAATCAACGCGACGCTGCAAAAATGCAAAACGCGAAAAAACATACAATGAGGCCAATCGCGGTACAGAAATCAGCGAAGACCAGCCACAGGCCTGCAAATCCCAAGCGTCTGGCGGAACAATGCACTATAAAAGCAAGAAAAAAAAAGCCACAAAACAATTCAAACTGCGTAGCAACATGGACGCACCCGGACAGAGTGCAGAGGACAAGCCGAACACCACAAGTCCCACGGCGGACCAGCCAGGAACCCCGCGTACGGGGAAGGGCAAGGACAAGAGGAAGAGGAAGACGGGGTTCAGTCCGCAGGGAGACCGGATCATCGTCACGGAGGTGACCCAACACCATCAACAACTGTTCGGCACCTCCACTGCGGCACTGGCAACCCAAACAGAAATATGGCAGGCCATTGTCACCAACGTCAATGCAGTCGGAGTGTCGAGGAGGTCACTGGTGGACCTCAAGAGGCACTGGCATGACCTGAAAAGGCAGACAAAACATAAGCTTGCCGCCAACAGGAGGCAGCAACGGCGGCTGGAGGTGGGCCTCCTGCGAGACAGGAGGAGCTGGATGGGCTGGAGCAAATGGTGGCCACAGCCAGCAGTGAGGAGACGGTGGCAGGATTGGGGGGCCTGGACACAGCACGATACGATCTGACACAACAGGAACAGGGTGAGTAACGACCAGCGACGGGGGGATGGGGGGAGATGGGCACAATGGCACACATGCACAATCAAGTCTAGAACAGTGCACACCTACAATGACCGTGGAACATGTCCCTGATTGGCTTGTCACACTGCAGTACACATAAAAATTCCAAATAGGCCCCCACCCGCAATGTGCACAGAGGGCCCCCCATCACCAACATCACAACCGACCCATGCACATGTGCTTAATCCAGCACTGACTATGCAAGCAACACTGCATGTCCAATAGCATGGCAGCAGCCCAAAAAAATGACATGGCCCACAAATCAACATGGAGGTAGCCCAGTGCGGATCACATCCATAAAGGAGCAGGTCACACTCTGACATGTCCACGTGCACCCACAACCCATGCTCTACAAAACACGCAGCAGACTAACAATGCACCAGGCCACAAAATCTGTCCGAGAGCACATATGACCCAAGTCAAAAGCAAATCAGGACCAGATAAGCACACAATTCTAAGGCACTCCGCCTCTAAGGGAGAAGGCCACACAAAATCAGAGCTGCAGGGGCAACTCCCCCACAATGCAGCACACACACATAGCAATCACAGGACATCAGCAACGACGGCAATGTGGTACAATGTGAAACACCAGCACCACAGGACAGAGCTCACAACAGGTTCCGCTCGTGCGTAGTAACTGTCCACTCACATCTGGCATTGCCTGACACAGTGTGATGATAATGAACGGGTACTACCACACATCCGTCATGTATTTGGAAAACACACTGACTGCCATCAAATAGCCAGCTCCTCCCAAACAGTCACAATGTACATTGGCATGCAGTCTGAATGTAAACATCTGAAAATCAACAACATACATGTGAAACTCTGTTAACCTGCATCTCCCCTTAACATTTCAGAGGGACAATCACCACCTAATGCAGACCAGAACACAAACCCCATCATTGATGATGGAGAGGACAACCTGCACATATGTTAAGATACCCTCCAACAGATACTAGACAGCCTCAGCACCCCACCTCCAGGAGCAGGGCAGGCTAGATGCATCGAGGTGACCCCACCACCTGCACAGACCAGACAGCAGGAAACACACACCACCACGCCTGTCTCCCAGGACCCCCCCACCAATACATGGAGCACATACAACGTGTGTGGTCTTCCGAGTTGGAGTTGACTGAACAGCGGGTGGGTTTCGAACTCATGGCAGCCAAACTCGATGCCATACGTGGGTGTCTGAGTCCCATCAGGGACCACGTACAGTCCCTATCAGACACCCCCTGTCCGCACCATGCTCAGCCACAGATGCGCAGCGGGAACATCGACACACACACACAGATAGACACACATACACAGCTCCGACCCCTGATGTGTCTGTGGCACACAGTGATGCTGCCCCATCACCTTCGCAGTCTGATGTGCCAGTGGCACACAGTGATGCAGCCATCACCCCGCCACACATACCGGACACACCAGACACAGAACCCGTATCAGAGGAGTAAGAAGGGGATGTGAACTACTGTGTGAGGAAGGAGGCAGTAGCAACCATCACCGGCTTATGGCCTGTCCCTGCCTGGTTCTGACCTATGCATCATGGCCTGGGAAACACCTCCTAGTGACCCCTGGAACACTCTGCGGCTTTCACCCGGACCCCAACACGGACTGCCATTTCATCACCGCAGGTCAATTATACAGCTATCCTGCTGCGGACTGCACTCTCCCTCTTCCCAATCACTTTGCAATCCCCAAAGGACTCTGGTTGGCCCACCACTGGGCTTCCATGTGAGGTGGGAGTGGATGGCCATGTACAGCCCCAGCTCTGTCAATCACCTGAATGTGAATAAAACATTCTAAATCACACAGATCACTATGTTCACTCACGTATGAAGTTGTGGCTGGATGTAGCACCAATGTTTGTACATGAATGTACACCCTAGTGACTGACTTCTATGCGCATGTGTATCCCTGAGACACATGGCCAATTGGCTGACTGCGAAGGTGAGTACTAGCTGTGTCCCCATTGCACATCAACAACAATCTCACAACCCCCAACGTAGGCACACGTCCATGTACTGAATAGGGCTGTGTGTAGGACTGACCCAAACGAAAGCAGGCCAGGAGTGGTGTCCTACACCACAGGTGACACCAGAAGTTCATGTTGCATACATACTCACACACACAGCTGTGTGGACACATTCTATTGTGATATATGACATTGCTCCACATGGTCAGAGGTTGGACACCATACTGCTGTAGTCACGTAAGTGCACATGACGTCCAGCACCAATCCAAAAACACTGTCTGGCTCACAGAGGTGGAGCTTGCCAAAGGGACACCCTCCCATTGTACAAGCGCCAGTCAGTTCCTCCCTGTGTAGGGCTGATGCTCATTGTGGCACACGAGTGGACAATCCAAACAACACACCTCACAGTTAGACACCAGTGGAGTTGCAATGACTTTATTGGCATGTGCGTGTCAGTACAGACGAGGCAACGGCCACAATAGGCAGGGACATGCTTGAGACACTTACATGCAGCATGTGTACATGTCGAGGTTCAGGAAATGTTGGGGCTAAAATCACGGATGGCAACTCTCTCAGCCCACCTTGCCTTGCTGGATGAGTCATGTTTTGTTTGGCGTATGCCCATTGCCCCGTGTGAGGGGGCACGACTCACTGCCCATGGGATCTTTAATGGTGCTCTGCCTCCAGAGTGCGCCGATTGTCTGCTCTGCTGACGGTGATCAGGTGTGAGAGTCCAACAGGTTTACATGTTGTGCTACATTGCCACGTGTGTGCTCTCCCCCAGCAGTGTGTCCGAAATGGCAACTTTGCCAAACGACGCTGTGTTGCACCGGGCAGGGACCTGCATCACCTTGCACAGGTGTGTGTACACAGGCGTTGTACCATGCACATGCATCCAGAGCCCGGACGAAGGCAGACGTTTTCCATGTTGTGGTGGGACATGTGAGCAATCCCCATGATGCAACAAGTTATTGGGACATGTGCTGTGTGTGACAATCGGATGTGGCTGCAGGAACGTAGTTACTCATCCATGAATTCCCATGCAGCTTCACCTGTAATGTTTTCCAATAGTATGTCGTTGAAGTGGTCAAGGAACACCAGGGTGAGCCAATCCATTATGTGGTCCAGGCAGGTGTACTCAGCCCACGCCGTTTCATCAATCCCCATCACAGTCCAATAGGGGAGCGCCAAGATGTGGTCACTGCACACGAGGAATTGTGCAATCTCCCATGCACAACTACCAATACATACGTAGTATATCAGGGCTTCCTATGCACGGCTGTCTAGGTTACACTCCTGTTCATGATACAACAGGGGGCGCAGACACAGGTTATAGTCCAATTCATCAACAGTTGTGTTGGATAGGCAGACATCCATGGGACACTCGAATGTGCACGTTCGGCAGTGGAACCAGGGCTGGATGCAGGTGATGTAGGCAAGGCGGAAGCTGAGTCGGTAACTGATCCGCAGCACTGCCAGTGGCACTGCACCCAGTAAATGCAGCATACGTGCATGGTTCTGTTCTATGTGAAGGGGTTATGCATGTGCCCGGAGTGGCCTGCCATTGCATTGGTGCGTCTCGTGGAATCAGCACTCTTCTGAACTGCGGCAGTTGTGTGGAGGATATGCCACAGCTCTGAGCTATGATTTGAATGTGTGTGCAACGTTGGGGAGAGTGGCTTTCTGATTCTGTGTGTGTCAAGGGCATCCCATGCGTGGGTACCACAGGTAGGGGCTTCTGTGTGTGGGGTGTGGATGAGTCGGATAGTTCATTTGCAGAATGCGTGGTGTGGGAGTCGTACCCGTATGCCATGGCATCTCTCTCAGGGTGTTCCAGGTGCGTTCTGAACCAAGGTCAGAGGTGCAGGTTTCCTCCCGCCTTCTGCATTGGAACAATGGAGCTTTCATCCCTGATGTTTGTCTGACTACTACTTGCATTTTAGGGATGTGATGTGGCTTTGGCGCTGAGATTGGGACCCGGCCTTGGGCTCATGGTGTACGGATGGCGATACATACACACATGTTGGCATGTGGAGCAAGGTGGCAGAGAGGCCTTGCACTGCTTGTGCAATCTCACTTTGTCTCTCTCCCTCGCTCTCTCCCTCTCTTTCCTTTGGTGGGCACATGGCACACCTTCTTCTCTTGGATTTGGTCTTCCAGGCTGTGTGCTACAGATTGTCCAGTGAGGAGCCGCTAGGACTCATCCTAAGGGTTGTCTCGTTTTTTTTTTAATGGTGTTTTTTGTTGGTGATTGCATTGCTGTTTGACTGAGTCTCCATTTTCTGGCCACGCAGGTCTGTTGAATTTCCTGCTTGTGCGACATCAGGCAAAATGTTTGTATTGGGATTCGTGGTGTTGGTGTGCAGTTTCTTTGTTGGGGGTGGTCCCGGGGGGGGGGAGGTTGCGGGCCTGGGTATGGTGTCGGTGGGTGTTGTGGCCCTCTTGGGTGTCCGGGGCTCATGATGGGTGGCACCATGGCATCTGTTGCCCTTGCGATGTGGCTCTGGGATGGTCTCCCTTTTGTGGTGCTGGCTGCCGTCCGACTTAACACCAGGTCAGAGCAGGTTTAGATTTCCTGGTGCTAACGTGCCTTATCGCCGGTTTTGTGTTCTTATCGCCGATCTGGCTGGTCGTTGAGAATGTTGAGTAGTGGTGTTGTCGCGGATTTTGGCACGGGAACGCCTACTCTGCATCTCATTAGCGATAGTTGCGGGGATCTTCTGTGACAATGTTTTTTGCAGCTGCTATTGCGGGTAAACTGATGCTGTGGGCTGTTAACACCAGCTTGTGAATTGGGAGGTAAATTTATTACGACTTTGGCTGCGATAAAGTGCCGTTAATTCGGCGATGGCTCCTTGTGAATATGGCCCTTTGTTTTTAAAAAGCACCGTTCCCTTTGATGGATATGGGCTAGTTAAAAAACACATATTTGAAGTTTGGGAAAAGCTATGGAAAGAAAGACTGTGCCTGTCCCGTACATTCCTGCATGTACATCCATTTATTGGAGCTCACAAACTGCAACCTGCCTAGTTAATATTGCCTGGGTGGGTCGTTTTCTACCCCCTAGCATATGTGCACTTTGTGATGTGACCTTTAAGTACATGGGTCGCATCCGAAATTAAATATCCATGTGCAAACTAGTCGGCGTGTCAATTGCACATATTGGTTGCGACTGGGTCTCAGTACACTGGGCCCTTTGAGCCTCACTTATAATGCAAAATCATTGGCACACCTCATATCCATCCAATACCATCCAACCTGAACTCTACACCCATCCATTGTCCAGACATCAAGCCATCCTCACTATCATTCATTCATCCATTCATCCATTCTCACACTCTCATCCATGTTTACACTCACCCAAACACGCGTCATGAACAAACGCAGGAATACACAAGCACACGCACACACACAAGTGAATAAAGCACCATATTCCCACACACTCATTTATAAAACAGCTAAGTCTATTGGCTTTGTTAAGGCTTGTTTAACTTAGAGTGTAAAGAATACATACTGGTGTTTACAATATATCTAAAAGAGGGTTACAATATATCTAAAAGAGGGTTCCTTATATTTTCTTTACTTTGTTGCAATTGGATTTTTTAGAAGTTAACCACATTTCCTATAAAAAAAAAAGGTCTTTGTATTTGGCCTGCTACCAAGTACTGTCAGGCTTTGATATTTGAGACGCCCCTCTCTGCTTTTTTGTGTAATCTCTTAGAGCAAGATTCAAGCCCAGTCTCGGTTTAGGGAGGCGTTCAGTCCCTCTCCTGCAAAAAACATACCACAGTCTGGTATGCAATACAGAAAAGTTAAAAGACCATAATATTAAGTATTACCAACTAAAGTTATTTGATCGGATCTATTTTTTTGATCTGTAATTCATTTGAGGTGTGAAGTTTTGAAAGCAGTTATTTGTAGAGGTTGCTATCCCCAAAATAAATCATTTTAACAACGTCTAAAGCGATGGTCTTCGACCTTTTATATGCCACGTCCACCAGAAAGACGAATATATTTATTTCATAAATATTCTACAAAATTGTCGTCTCTAAATATATTTCACAATTCAGACATTTCAGTTATCCCTCCACTGTGTGATCGTTTATCAGAAAACAGGGGTAAGGGGGGACCTTGAGGGTTAATTAGAGCCCCCCCTCACCCCACCCATGACACCTACTCCCAGCCAGAGTACGAGTGACGAGAGATGCTACTGATGGTCCATTGTAGTGCGGCTCACTGCCACTGTGTTTCTTTCTCTACAACACAGCACTGTTTTCAGCATGATGCTCCTGCAGGTCAGAGCTTTTTCCCCAGTTTTATAGAGCGCAAAATCGACCCGAAGGTATTGGAGCCTTTACATGAGCACCAGTTACGTTACACAAGGACACATGCACGAGGAGAGCAAAGGCCATATGTATCAAGGCGAATTGCGATCGCAAACGATGAAATTCGTAGAATTTCAGTGTTTGCGATCGCAATTTGGCCTAGTGCTATGTATGAAAGCACAACTGTCTCGCAAATTAAGGTATCGCAAAATTTGTGATTCCTTATTTTGCGAATGCATTTAAGGAATCGTAAATTGCGATTCCTTAAATGCAATGTATGATGCACCCAAGTTGTGCGAAAATGGCATAAAGAATCGCAAACTACCACCAACTAAAGGTTGGTGGTAATTTGCGATTTCTTTCAAAAATGCACATTTTTGCATTTTTCAAAGTGGCATGGGCATGTATGTGCACCACATGTGCACCCATGCTCATTTCAGGGGTGCAAAAGGGCGTCCTTTTGACACCCTGCCACATTTGAAATTGCATTCCCAATTTGCGATTCTCTAATTGGGAATCGCAAATTGAGAATGTCTTCCCATTCATTCCTATGGGCCTCTAGGCCCATAAGAATTAATGGGGAGGTATTCCTTAATTGCGAATCGCAATTTGCGATTCGCAATTAAGGAATATGTAGGATTCGCAAAATTTATTGCAAATCCTACATACATCGCATTTTGCGATTCTCAAATAGCGATTCTCAAAAATTCGCTATTTGAGAATCGCAAAACCTAACACTGATACATATGGCCCCAAGTGATTTGCCCAGTATCACAGGATGTTGAGCCGACGCTGCGGCTCAAACCTGGTTCCCCAGCTCCAAAAGTGACCACTCTGGCCGTTACGCCACATCCGTGATGCCCATGAGATCAGTTCAGACCTCCATTCCCTCCCAGGGGGGTGAGGGTGGAGTGAGGGGGAGTGCCCACTCTGAAGGCCTCAACTCTAAAGGATGCTGAAAGGAGAGTGTGATCCTCCTGGGATTAGAGGTAAGGTAGGTACTTGCAGTTCTTTCTTGCAGCATGGCTGCCCTCCCCGTGAGTGGCCCTGACTTGGCCCAACACCAACACCCTGTGTATACCTGTTATCAATCCGCTATAACTCTGTTTCCAATGGGCACTGAACCCAGATATGTGGGGAAAGGATTCATGTTCCGATACTGTCTGGGACCCAGAGCAGTGATCTGCAGCTTGCACACAGTTCTGTGCAGCAGGCACATTGACACACTCAGCTATCTTTGCGGGTGGGATAGAGTGGAGTGAAGTGCATTGGTTGTGTGTCGGGGAGTGCAGAGGTGGCCTGCGAGGTCTGCCTGTAGTAGCTGAGACCTGGCTTTCCTCTTAGATGTGGCTTCCTTCCATGCAGTAGTTTAGTTTCGGGACCTCAGACGTGGCATTTTTCAACCTTCTGCAAATCGTGGTAAGTTATGCTTCATAGACGGTTTCAATTATGGTTTGCTGTTGATCCTCTAGACTTGAGCTCAGTGCGCCACGTGGACAGCACAGACGCACGCGCTCTTCTCTGAAGGATGCTGTGCAGCTGCTGCTAGCATGACATCACCACATGCGGAGTCAGCGCGACAATCGCTGCGCTACATTTTATGGAAGGTCCAAGAGAAACAGGTGGCATCAGTATGCGGTAACTTAGGCTCTCCCGCATACAATACGCATTTTAGCTGTCACTGAGGTAAAAAGTTGAGTTATCCTTCCATTCCCCTTTACAGGTAGTAGAAACAAGGCCTGAAAGAAACCATGTGCATTAGACAGCCCCAACAAAAAACGAAAAGCAGGTTACACAGGTGTAAGCAACCAGAAATGCCATACACTGCGCAGGAATGAGCAACCAACCGAGGAAAGGAGGTAATTTCAAAGCAGAACAACCCAAAGTAGATTTTAAATGCAGATGAGGAACAGAGTCAAGAGGTTAAATACAGACTGATGGAATTTGGTTTTGGCTAAAAGATAAAAAAGCCACATTCCGGCAGAAACATGCCAGGGTCAAATCCTGTTCCAGTGGCCATGCAGGCGTTGCTCCACACCCTCTGAGCCGCAGGCAGGGCTGCACGGTGCCTCTCGACGCCTGGACCACAATTATACCTAAGTGCTCTTTCACCTTCCGCGACGCTGCCCCCACCGCCACGGTCAGGGTACAGGTGTTTCACACACTAAAAAATTCGGAAATTTGCTCCAAGTGTAGGAGGAATCTTACAAGAGGTACTTTCCACACTTTAGGAAATTCACAAAGGTGCATCCGAGTAATTCTTTTTCCAAGTTTTAAACTGCAGTTTGTGGATTGGGTTCGAAGAGCCACATAGAATCCTACAATTATAGGCAGTAAAAATGTGTAAAAAAATATAACAAACTAAGGGGCTCATTAGGATGGCGGACGGACTGGAGTCCGTCCGCCATCCTGGTGTAAACTGTGACCGTCCGCCATGCTTGCGGCGGTCCCGCACACCGGTTCAATATTCGACCACCACCGTGGCGGTCTGATCCTGCATTTTAACATTGTGGCGGTTGCTGCTGAAAGCAGCACCCGCCGCAATGCTAAAATGCCATGTTGTGCATTTCACAGCACTACGTGGCAGGCACCACACGGTGCCTGCCATGTAGTGCTGTGGAATGTAGGGGGATACCATGGGTACCCCCCAAGTGCACCCTCGCCTCCCCCAACACAAGGGGGCCCACAACGGGCCCCCACATCCAATCCCCTCCAGCCTTTCCATGGCGGTTCCACCGTCGTGAAAAGGCTGTCTCCAGCCATCATCGTAATTTGGCGGACGGTGCCTGCTAGGCACCGCCGCCAATTCATCTGTGAAGACCGCTCCGCCAGGCAACCCTAAGGATTGCTAGTGGCGGTTCCGTGGCGGACGGTCTTTGCGACCGCCACGCTCACAGTGAGATTCCCCCCCACCATCCTAAATTAGGATGGCGGGGGAAACTCGCGGTCGGCGTACGGAAAGACCGCCACCGCATGGATGGTGGTGGTGGTCCTTCTGCCATTGTAATCGACCCCTAAGTGTGAATGTTATACAGATTTCTGCATAAAAAGAAGAAAAATCACATGAGAGACCTAGAAACCTGCAAAAAAGTGTACATCTTCTAGCGTGAAAATGTACACTCGCATTTCTCAATAAGAAAAGATACTTTAAAACGGTAACGTCTATGTGTATTAATGTTTAACAATGTCTATGTGTATTTACGTTGAACATTTCTAAATACTTTTAAAGCGAATGAAGTGAAGCAGTGCTAGCCTTAGTCCACCTTATGTAAAGGTCTCTTGATGTCCTTTGTGTAGGTCTGTTTCACAAAAGGCAGCAGGAAAAATCAGAAATTTGTTTTGTTAGGAATTCTCTTACATTTGGATCAAGTTTCTGATTTTCTCCAGTGATCCACAAAGTATTCTTGATGGAATAAACCTGGGAATCTGTGGTAGGTGGAAATGCTCAGATGCTTACTGGCATCTTATTGCTTAATGACTGGAACAAGGAGGAGACAGGAAGCAGCAATGTGCTTGAGATGTGATAAAAATATGCATTTGTACATTTAGGTGCCAATCACAATCCGGCAAAAAATTCCCCCGTGCGACTCGTATCGGGTCTTTTTACCGTACGAATCGTACAAGTGCCGTACGAACTGGCAATCACGATTCGCATGGTAAAAAGTCCATACGAACCGCACTGGGAATATTTCCCCACACGTCCTCGGGTCGGAAAATGTGTCCGACACGTCCTCGGACGATTTACCTTACAAACGTGAAAAGCCAAGTCCGACCGAGGAATCACGATCCATCCCGTGCGTCCGAGCGTACAACCGTATGGAAAAAACACCGTCCGCACCGAACACCTATAGCAACCATGGAGACATGTGCCCGCATACGCGCCCAACACTCCCCCCAGCCCCCGTACGTCCGACACGTACCCCCCGTGTATGTATACCCCCACCCGTCTAGGTACACCCCAGTACGTTCCAGTCGTACCCCCACCCCAGTACGTGTCGTACCACCGTCAATGTACACCCCCCCACCCCAGTACGTGTCGTACCACCGTCAATGTACACCCCCCACCCCTGTACGTGTCGTACCCCCCGTGTACCCACACCCCAGTACGTTCCAGTCGTACCCCCACCCCAGTACGTGTCGTACCCCCCGTGTACCCACACCCCAGTACGTTCCAGTCGTACCCCCACCCCTGGACGTGTCGTACCACCGTGAACCTACACCCCAGTACGTTCCAGTCGTACCCCCACCCCAGTACGTGTCGTACCACCGTCAATGTACACCCCCCCACCCCAGTACGTGTCGTACCACCGTCAATGTACACCCCCCACCCCTGGACGTGTCGTACCCCCCGTGTACCTACACCCCAGTACGTTCCAGTCGTACCCCCACCCCAGTACGTGTCGTACCACCGTCAATGTACACCCCCCCACCCCAGTACGTGTCGTACCACCGCCAATGTACACCCCCCACCCCTGGACGTGTCGTACCCCCCGTGTACCCACACCCCAGTACGTTCCAGTCGTACCCCCACCCCTGGACGTGTCGTACCACCGTCAATGTACACCCCCCCACCCCAGTACGTGTCGTACCCCCCGTGTACCCACACCCCAGTACGCTCCAGTCGTACCCCCACCCCTGGACGTGTCGTACCACCGTGAACCTACACCCCAGTACGTTCCAGTCGTACCCCCACCCCAGTACGTGTCGTACCACCGTCAATGTACACCCCCCCACCCCAGTACGTGTCGTACCACCGTCAATGTACACCCCCCACCCCTGGACGTGTCGTACCCCCCGTGTACCTACACCCCAGTACGTTCCAGTCGTACCCCCACCCCAGTACGTGTCGTACCACCGTCAATGTACACCCCCCCACCCCAGTACGTGTCGTACCACCGTCAATGTACACCCCCCACCCCTGGACGTGTCGTACCCCCCGTGTACCCACACCCCAGTACGTTCCAGTCGTACCCCCACCCCTGGACGTGTCGTACCACCGTCAATGTACACCCCCCCACCCCAGTACGTGTCGTACCCCCCGTGTACCCACACCCCAGTACGTTCCAGTCGTACCCCCACCCCTGGACGTGTCGTACCACCGTGAACCTACACCCCAGTACGTTCCAGTCGTACCCCCACCCCAGTACGTGTCGTACCACCGTCAATGTACACCCCCCACCCCAGTACGTGTCGTACCACCGTCAATGTACACCCCCCACCCCTGGACGTGTCGTACCCCCGTGTACCTACACCCCAGTACGTTCCAGTCGTACCCCCACCCCAGTACGTGTTGTACCACCGTCAATGTACACCCCCCCACCCCAGTACGTGTCGTACCACCGTCAATGTACACCCCCCACCCCTGGACGTGTCGTACCCCCCGTGTACCCACACCCCAGTACGTTCCAGTTGTACCCCCACCCCTGGACGTGTCGTACCACCGTCAATGTACACCCCCCCACCCCAGTACGTGTCGTACCCCCCGTGTACCCACACCCCAGTACGTTCCAGTCGTACCCCCACCCCTGGACGTGTCGTACCACCGTGAACCTACACCCCAGTACGTTCCAGTCGTACCCCCACCCCAGTACGTGTCGTACCACCGTCAATGTACACCCCCCCACCCCAGTACGTGTCGTACCACCGTCAATGTACACCCCCCACCCCTGGACGTGTCGTACCCCCCGTGTACCTACACCCCAGTACGTTCCAGTCGTACCCCCACCCCAGTACGTGTCGTACCACCGTCAATGTACACCCCCCCACCCCAGTACGTGTCGTACCACCGTCAATGTACACCCCCCACCCCTGGACGTGTCGTACCCCCCGTGTACCCACACCCCAGTACGTTCCAGTCGTACCCCCACCCCTGGACGTGTCGTACCACCGTCAATGTACACCCCCCCACCCCAGTACGTGTCGTACCCCCCGTGTACCCACACCCCAGTACGTTCCAGTCGTACCCCCACCCCTGGACGTGTCGTACCACCGTGAACCTACACCCCAGTACGTTCCAGTCGTACCCCCACCCCAGTACGTGTAGTACCACCGTCAATGTACACCCCCCCACCCCAGTACGTGTCGTACCACCGTCAATGTACACCCCCCACCCCTGGACGTGTCGTACCCCCCGTGTACCTACACCCCAGTACGTTCCAGTTGTACCCCCACCCCAGTACGTGTCGTACCACCGTCAATGTACACCCCCCCACCCCAGTACGTGTCGTACCACCGTCAATGTACACCCCCCACCCCTGGACGTGTCGTACCCCCCGTGTACCCACACCCCAGTACGTTCCAGTCGTACCCCCACCCCTGGACGTGTCGTACCACCGTCAATGTACACCCCCCCACCCCAGTACGTGTCGTACCCCCCGTGTACCCACACCCCAGTACGTTCCAGTCGTACCCCCACCCCTGGACGTGTCGTACCACCGTGAACCTACACCCCAGTACGTTCCAGTCGTACCCCCACCCCAGTACGTGTCGTACCACCGTCAATGTACACCCCCCCACCCCAGTACGTGTCGTACCACCGTCAATGTACACCCCCCACCCCTGGACGTGTCGTACCCCCCGTGTACCTACACCCCAGTACGTTCCAGTCGTACCCCCACCCCAGTACGTGTCGTACCACCGTCAATGTACACCCCCCCACCCCAGTACGTGTCGTACCACCGTCAATGTACACCCCCCACCCCTGGACGTGTCGTACCCCCCGTGTACCCACACCCCAGTACGTTCCAGTCGTACCCCCACCCCTGGACGTGTCGTACCACCGTCAATGTACACCCCCCCACCCCAGTACGTGTCGTACCCCCCGTGTACCCACACCCCAGTACGTTCCAGTCGTACCCCCACCCCTGGACGTGTCGTACCACCGTGAACCTACACCCCAGTACGTTCCAGTCGTACCCCCACCCCAGTACGTGTCGTACCACCGTCAATGTACACCCCCCCACCCCAGTACGTGTCGTACCACCGTCAATGTACACCCCCCACCCCTGGACGTGTCGTACCCCCCGTGTACCTACACCCCAGTACGTTCCAGTCGTACCCCCACCCCAGTACGTGTCGTACCACCGTCAATGTACACCCCCCCACCCCAGTACGTGTCGTACCACCGTCAATGTACACCCCCCACCCCTGGACGTGTCGTACCCCCCGTGTACCCACACCCCAGTACGTTCCAGTCGTACCCCCACCCCTGGACGTGTCGTACCACCGTCAATGTACACCCCCCCACCCCAGTACGTGTCGTACCCCCCGTGTACCCACACCCCAGTACGTTCCAGTCGTACCCCCACCCCTGGACGTGTCGTACCACCGTGAACCTACACCCCAGTACGTTCCAGTCGTACCCCCACCCCAGTACGTGTCGTACCACCGTCAATGTACACCCCCCCACCCCAGTACGTGTCGTACCACCGTCAATGTACACCCCCCACCCCTGGACGTGTCGTACCCCCCGTGTACCTACACCCCAGTACGTTCCAGTCGTACCCCCACCCCAGTACGTGTCGTACCACCGTCAATGTACACCCCCCCACCCCAGTACGTGTCGTACCACCGTCAATGTACACCCCCCACCCCTGGACGTGTCGTACCCCCCGTGTACCCACACCCCAGTACGTTCCAGTCGTACCCCCACCCCTGGACGTGTCGTACCACCGTCAATGTACACCCCCCCACCCCAGTACGTGTCGTACCCCCCGTGTACCCACACCCCAGTATGTTCCAGTCGTACCCCCACCCCTGGACGTGTCGTACCACCGTGAACCTACACCCCAGTACGTTCCAGTCGTACCCCCACCCCAGTATGTGTCGTACCACCGTCAATGTACACCCCCCCACCCCAGTACGTGTCGTACCACCGTCAATGTACACCCCCCACCCCTGGACGTGTCGTACCCCCCGTGTACCTACACCCCAGTACGTTCCAGTCGTACCCCCACCCCAGTACGTGTCGTACCACCGTCAATGTACACCCCCCCACCCCAGTACGTGTCGTACCACCGTCAATGTACACCCCCCACCCCTGGACGTGTCGTACCCCCCGTGTACCCACACCCCAGTACGTTCCAGTCGTACCCCCACCCCTGGACGTGCCGTACCACCGTCAATGTACACCCCCCCACCCCAGTACGTGTCGTACCCCCCGTGTACCCACACCCCAGTACGTTCCAGTCGTACCCCCACCCCTGGACGTGTCGTACCACCGTGAACCTACACCCCAGTACGTTCCAGTCGTACCCCCACCCCAGTACGTGTCGTACCACCGTCAATGTACACCCCCCCACCCCAGTACGTGTCGTACCACCGTCAATGTACACCCCCCACCCCTGGACGTGTCGTACCCCCCGTGTACCTACACCCCAGTACGTTCCAGTCGTACCCCCACCCCAGTACGTGTCGTACCACCGTCAATGTACACCCCCCCACCCCAGTACGTGTCGTACCACCGTCAATGTACACCCCCCACCCCTGGACGTGTCGTACCCCCCGTGTACCCACACCCCAGTACGTTCCAGTCGTACCCCCACCCCTGGACGTGTCGTACCACCGTCAATGTACACCCCCCACCCCAGTACGTGTCGTACCCCCGTGTACCCACACCCCAGTATGTTCCAGTCGTACCCCCACCCCTGGACGTGTCGTACCACCGTGAACCTACACCCCAGTACGTTCCAGTCGTACCCCCACCCCAGTACGTGTCGTACCACCGTCAATGTACACCCCCCCACCCCAGTACGTGTCGTACCACCGTCAATGTACACCCCCCACCCCTGGACGTGTCGTACCCCCCGTGTACCTACACCCCAGTACGTTCCAGTCGTACCCCCACCCCAGTACGTGTCGTACCACCGTCAATGTACACCCCCCCACCCCAGTACGTGTCGTACCACCGTCAATGTACACCCCCCACCCCTGGACGTGTCGTACCCCCCGTGTACCCACACCCCAGTACGTTCCAGTCGTACCCCCACCCCTGGACGTGTCGTACCACCGTCAATGTACACCCCCCCACCCCAGTACGTGTCGTACCCCCCGTGTACCCACACCCCAGTACGTTCCAGTCGTACCCCCACCCCTGGACGTGTCGTACCACCGTGAACCTACACCCCAGTACGTTCCAGTCGTACCCCCACCCCAGTACGTGTCGTACCACCGTCAATGTACACCCCCCCACCCCAGTACGTGTCGTACCACCGTCAATGTACACCCCCCACCCCTGGACGTGTCGTACCCCCCGTGTACCTACACCCCAGTACGTTCCAGTCGTACCCCCACCCCAGTACGTGTCGTACCACCGTCAATGTACACCCCCCCACCCCAGTACGTGTCGTACCACCGTCAATGTACACCCCCCACCCCTGGACGTGTCGTACCACCGTGAACCTACACCCCAGTACGTTCGAGTCGTACCCCCACCCCAGGACGTGTCGTACCACCGTCAATGTACACCCCCCCACCCCAGTACGTGTCGTACCACCGTCAATGTACACCCCCCACCCCTGTACGTGTCGTACCCCCGTGTACCCACACCCCAGTACGTTCCAGTCGTACCCCCACCCCAGGACGTGTCGTACCACCGTCAATGTACACCCCCCACCCCTGTACGTGTCGTACCCCCCGTGTACCCACACCCCAGTACGTTCCAGTCGTACCCCCACCCCTGGACGTTCCTGGCGCACCCCCAACACAACCTCCTAAGTACGGAGCGCACCCCATGCCCCAACATCACAACCGCATGTACGAGTCTTACAAAGCCACACACAAGGACAAAATCGTACAACCAAATGGCCCATGTACACACCGTACACACGCTCAAAACGCACGTACACAACCAGGACAAAATAAAACAACACAAGAATACACCAGTCGAAAGGCACACAGCCACTAAACATGGCCAACAACCACTTAAATAACACAATCACTGACCTGCAACTGCCAAAAACAAACAGAGGCCCAATACACCACCACTCCTTATAACACACCCACCCAAAATTCAAAAACTGCCACACCC
Organism: Triturus cristatus; assembly: GCF_964204655.1. Classification (NCBI taxonomy): domain Eukaryota; kingdom Metazoa; phylum Chordata; class Amphibia; order Caudata; family Salamandridae; genus Triturus; species Triturus cristatus. The sequence goes on along the minus strand of NC_140591.1, from coordinate 1,421,601,055 downwards.
ACCCATGGACCAATAAAAAGGGCCCACACACACAAACCATGAGCCTTTCCAACAGACTCACTGCTGCCAGACACCACAGAACCAGACTACAAGCTACACCACACCTTACACTTGCACACCTTCAAACGACCACCCTCACAAACACCCTCTCATCACATTCACACACACACACAACCATCCACACCCCCCCCCCCAACATCCACACCCCCCCCCACACCCACACCATCCCCACCCACACCCCTCACCATGCCCACTACCAAGAATCCAAAGTTCAGTCACCGAGAGTTGGAGGTCCTTGTTGATCAAATCCTCAGAGTCGAGCCACAGATCTTTGGAACATTGGTCAGAAGCACCAGCCAGGCAGCCAAAACAGTCATGTGGCAGACCATCGTCGATGCTGTGAATGCTGTTGCGGACACCAGGAGGACCAAGCAGGATTGCCAGAACAGGTGGTACGATCTGCGGAGGAGGGTCAGAGCCAAGAGGCAGGAGGAACACGACCAGGCCAACGCCACCGGAGGAGGGCCCTCCCGCAGAGCCGTACAGTACCATCCCTGGGAGGAGAGGGTGATGGCCATACTGCCGGTGGAGGCAGTTGAAGGAGTAGAAGGACTCCGAGACCCGGGTGAGTACACAAACAACGCACCTCACATGGGGGGAACTGCAACCACAACCAAAATTAATAACAGGCACGCAACCACCACAAGCCATCGCATTACTCAACCACACTCCATGAGCAGGCACATGCCACTGCTGCCACCATGCCCCATGCACCCAGCTGGACAATGTCAAGTCACAGGCCACAGAAGACAACAACACATGACACGGTAACCCGGATGGCGGGAGGCTGGGCACCAAGAATCACATAGTGCGACTCCAAAGCAGACAACAATGCCCTCTGCCCATATGGCCTAGGTCACAGCCAGACAAACACTGTGTCCCAACACAGGAATGACTTGCCAGCAAATGGCGGACGCCTTGCATCAACACATGGGGGTGAAGGCACTGTTTTGCACATGCCAGCAGCTAATGAACAGCCAACAGTGTGAAAGAGTGGCAGCACACACCACCACAGCAGCAGCGCACAGACACACAGCAGACAAAATGGGTGCCTGGAGATCAGAAACAAACTCACATCAACAGGCCAAGGGCCACTCAAAGATCTGCTAACAGTGTGTGCCCAGGAAGCTGGGCCAAGGTGACAGAGGGTGACACAAGGAGGGAGGGAGAGGGGGACACAGAGGGAGGGAGAGGGGGACAGAGAGGGAGGGAGAGGGGGACTGAGAGGGAGGGAGACGGACAGAGGGAGGAGGCTGACACACGGAGGGAGGGAGAGGGGGACACAGAGGGTGGGAGAGGGGGACAGGGAGGGAGGGAGAGGGGGACTGAGAGGGAGGGAGACGGACAGAGGGAGGAGGCTGACACACGGAGGGAGGGAGAGGGGGACAGAGAGGGAGGGAGAGGGGGACAGAGAGGGAGGGAGAGGGGGACTGAGAGGGAGGGAGACGGACAGAGGGAGGAGGCTGACACACGGAGGGAGGGAGAGGGGGACAGAGAGGGTGGGAGAGGGGGACAGAGAGGGAGGGAGAGGGGGACTGAGAGGGAGGGAGACGGACAGAGGGAGGAGGCTGACACACAGAGGGTGGGAGAGGGGGACAGAGAGGGAGGGAGAGGGGGACTGAGAGGGAGGGAGACGGACAGAGGGAGGAGGCTGACACACAGAGGGAGGGAGAGGGGGACAGAGAGGGAGGGAGAGGGGGACAGAGAGAGAGGGAGAGGGGGACTGAGAGGGAGGGAGACGGACAGAGGGAGGAGGCTGACACACGGAGGGAGGGAGAGGGGGACACAGAGGGTGGGAGAGGGGGACAGAGAGGGAGGGAGAGGGGGACTGAGAGGGAGGGAGACGGACAGAGGGAGGAGGCTGACACACGGAGGGAGGGAGAGGGGGACACAGAGGGTGGGAGAGGGGGACAGAGAGGGAGGGAGAGGGGGACTGAGAGGGAGGGAGACGGACAGAGGGAGGAGGCTGACACACAGAGGGAGGGAGAGGGGGACAGAGAGGGAGGGAGAGGGGGACAGAGAGAGAGGGAGACACAGGAAGATGGACAGAGGGAGGAGGCTGACACACAGAGGGAGGGAGAGGGGGACAGAGAGGGAGGGAGAGGGGGACAGAGAAGGAGGGAGACACAGGGAGAGCAAATCAGTCCTTTGGTGTGTGGGAATGTCTGCTCGTCAGCAGGTGGACTGCGTGCATGTAGACAAGGGTGGCCAGTGCCAGAACCCCCCCTCTTCATCATGGCAAAACGCAGGGCCATGTTACAACCTGTACACGAGCACAAGGACAGCCACCTGCATCATATGAGTGTGTGGATCCACTCCATGTGCACATGTACAGTGCTACAAGGAAGGCGCAAATGCATAGCTCGGCACACATGCACACTCCACTGCTGACTGCAGTCACACTTGACGCAGCAAGTAAGACTGTGCCACACATAGTTAAAGGGGCCAAATTGGTGCCCAAGGGACACACACATGCACAAGTGCACTGTGAGTGGAATGCAAGACAGATCCTAATTCCAAGAGGAAATGTGCCAACTTTGTAACGGATGAAACATGGATGTTGCATGGATCAAAATTAACATTGTCTCTCTCACACACAGGTCAACGTCGTGCTGCACCCCCCAACACTGGGGGGGAACACTCACAGGACCCGGATCTGCAGGAGACCGATCCCACCGGCAGCGACCACTCTCACCACTCTGCGGACGACCCCGACCGACCTGGCCCCTCTGGTGTCCAACCACCTGCAGCACCTGCGTCAGGTACAACCGTGCCAACCACCACCCCCACTCCTGCCACATCCCAGGAGACACCCAGGATCCCTGCCCCAACACCACAATGCAGCCAGGCTCGCCAGGAGGGACACGGTGTCCCGGGCACCCAGGAGGAGGCAGGCGACAACGCCAATGCCACCCCTCAGGGGTCCCGGAGACCCCATGTGCCCACAAGTGCAGGCCAGACGCAAGTGGGCAGGGGTGGTGGGAGTGGAGAACGGCGGAGGCGCGAGCCTGACCAGTTGGCTGGGGATCCGGTATTTTCCCATGTCCGTAACATCCTGGACTCATACCGGCAGGACACCACGGGCATGGCCCAGGTTGTGTCCGTCCTCGAGGGGATCAAGGTCCAGCAGGCCCAGCAACATGCGGAGCTAATAGCCTGTCTACAGCTACACCAACGGAGGATGGAGGACAGACAGGCTCAGCAAGTGACGGCGTCCCAGGGGATTCACGCTGAACTCCGTCGGATGGCCGACACCATGGCCGACCCTCCCTGTGCCAGAAGGCGGAGAACATCACCACCCACAGGGAGGGATCATGAGGAGGAGGAGGAAACATCCGACGGAGCATCCCAGACGTCGTCACGGCCTGCTGCTGAGGTTCCCCGCAGGAAGCCGGGTCGTCCACGGAAAGGACCGTGAGGGTGGCTGCTACATCACCATCTCCCAGGACACCTGGCCTGGCACCTGGCCCACTGGAGCAACAGCATCACAGCATCAAGAGACATTCTCTGCCACATGGCCCTGCTGGTCACTGGCTGACCAATGTTGACAAAGACTGTGGCATGGACTCTGAGGATTTCCAATGGCAAGGACACCAACTCCCCTACTGAACTTTGGATTCCCTAATCCCGGAAAGGCCCTCACTTGGCCCCCCCCCCCAATAATAAATCACACTATTAAGAGTAGATGCCTGCTGGTAGCATTATTACCTAACATGTGTCTTGTACAGTCTAAACATGCCTGAGTCATCTGTTCACTTCAACCATCCACACCCTGGGGCCTGAGTCTGGCACAGGACACATGGGTCACAGTTTTCTAGGCAAGACAGACATGGAGCACCATACACACCCGTGATGGTCAGAACCAGCTGAGGGGGTGGCCGAACAACCGTGCTGACAGACACATTGAGTACAGCAACAGTCATGCGCAGAGGTCAGGGATCCTGGCTCGTGTCCTGGGGGGCACCCAGGTACGTGTAGACAGGTGGCAGAACCATGTCCTGCAAGCTTGAGTCCGGTGGATGCAGAGAATGGGGTCATGGACAACGTTGGATGCATGGGGATGGCACATGTCACAATACCCACACAGTCATGGACATCATGCCCATTACACAGTCTCAGCACACACACACAGCTTGCATCTTGCCACTCGACACATTGACACATAGCCACAATCAGGGAATACCATGCCAGACATGCAGGATGCACCGTGCCAACACACCAGCATTGACTGAGAAGAGGCACCTTGGAGGCATAGGGACACCTTTAATAGTCATGTGTTTGGGATTGCAGAGGCAACTTGAAGTACACATGAACACATCATGTGGAGTAACATGTGGCTCCAACACTGGCACCCCCCTTCTGCAGCACAAATGCGTGATAGCCATGGAACTGGCACACAAGTGTCGGATAACAGCTAAATACCCACATCTGCTCACGGAGAGACTGCCATACACCATACATCCGCTGATGTGGAAGTCCCACGCCATGTCAAGACAATGTTAACCGTATGTGTCCGAGGGCAGTGTCACACACATTGATGCCTTCATCACAATCCACTATCCCATCACTGATGACTGACAACCAGGCAGCCCATCTATTCAGGTGTACCCAGCTGCATGTCGTGTCCCATGGGGATGCCACATGTCTGCAGAGGACCCAAACCCCGACCGGGGCAGTGTGCACACATCGTGAACAACTGCCACACCCAATACACCCCAGATGCATCCCTTACCCCATGGAGACTTCCAAACGTGTCCGTGCCTGTAACGCTGAGTCAGCCCACGATGCCATGTCCATGAGGAATAGCAGTGCCACAACAATGCAACCAGCAAACGGCATGCGCAGGTACCTGGGGAAGAGAGACACACAAGAAGTCAGCCACAAGAAGCACAGCCACTTGCATGTGCATTTACTCGACACATGTATGTATGACAACATGCTAGGTCACAATTATGCCTGGGGAAATACTACCATCACTGCCACCATCACTCCAGTGACACACCCACACACACCTCTGACCCACGTGCCATACATGCAGGTGGAGACACACATCACAACGCATGCCACACGGGGACCAATGCGTGCACACTCAGACCCTGGTACTCACCACTAAGCAAAGAAGTCGCGTATGAGCCGAGTCCGGATGTCCTCTTGCGGCTCCACATCCTCCCCATCACTAGCCCCATTGCCAAGCCCTTCGTCCTCCACGGGTGGATGGTCCTCGTCATCTTGATCCAGGATGAGTGGCACAGCTCTCTCAACTGCCATGTTGTGCAGCATGCAGCAGACCATGAAGATTTTGCAGACCTTCGCAGGGGCATATGGGAGCGCGCCGCCGGTCTTGTGGAGGCACCTGAATCGGCTCTTCAGCATGCCAAACGTCCTCTCTATCACTCGCCTTGTCCGGCCATGGGCGGTGTTGTAGCGGAGCTGGGCCGGCGTGATGGGGTTGCGGAGAGGTGTCAGCAGCCAAGGCATGTTGGGATAGCCAGCGTCCCCTAAATGGAAAGCACATGGATATCGTTAGAACTGGCGAAGCGGTAGTGCTGCTCGGCCAAACAGAATACAGGACAGACAGACTGTACCCACCAACAACACATGCCCGTTCGTTGCGCAGCTGCATCATCATATCAGGCATCCCGCTACGCCTCATGATGTAGGCATCGTGTGCTGATCCTGGAAAACGAGCACAGACATGCGAAATCACCATGTTGGACAGACACACCACAAGGGCATTGATGGAGTGGTAGTGCTTCCGATTGCGGTACGCCACCTCCCGTGCGTGTGGTGGTACCAAACCTACATGTGTCCCATCTATGGACCCAATGACATGGGGCATCCCTCCCAGGGCATAGAAACCACGCTTGACCTCAGTCATCTGTTCAGGGGTTGGGAACTTGATGAAGTCATCCAGGTGAATCAACATGGCCTCCAAGAAATCATGCAGCACACGGCTGAACATGCTCTGGGACATGCCACCAACATGAGCTATGGTATATTGGAAGGTACCCGTGGCAAGGAAATGTAGGGCAGCCATTACCTTAAGCTGGGGTGTCAGTGCCGTAGGATACCTGTGCTGCGGTTGCAGGTGTGGTGCCAGTCTCGCCGTCAGCTCCAGAATCAACGGTTGGGTGAAGCGGTAGAGCCGGATCGTGTCATTCTCCTGCATGGTGGCCAAGTCTGGAATTCTTCGGGCAACAGGAGGCGCTCTGCAGTAATTTGGAAGTGACAAGGAAGAGTGAGTGCACTACGAGAACAACTCATGTCTACTGAGCACATGTAAATCTGGCAATACACACATGCCATATAGGGAGTCAGGCATGTGCTACATGCCCAGGACACGTATGGATGCAAGGTGACACTCCTTCCAAGACCCAGCTACACACGGTGATTGAGAACCTCCCCATGCCACGCCATGAAAATAGCTGTGTCCCAGTGCAAGTGCACTGCCCGACGCAAGACAGGAGTGACATACACCCACACATCAGCAGAAGTGTGATGCTGATTGCAGAGACTGGCAGCGGAACACTTGAGCCACAGGTCACATGACATTACACTAGTCCAGCCCACACACCTTGCCATGAAGGTGCACATGTCATGACTCCCCACACATTCCTTGTGAGTTTGCTGACATGGCCTTGTCACGCTACTCCGTGTCCCTTGCATACATGTGCACCTCACATCCGGTAACACATGTGGCATGGTGTTGGGAACAGTGTGCAATGACAATCTACACACAGCCACATGTTGGTTGCTGCAACGGCTGCAGCTTTTGAGGGTGCTACAACATCAACCCGATGTAAATCCCGGACACATATATGGCATAGTCACATTGTGCACTGTGGGTAGTGATGAGTCATGTGTCATGACCCCTGTACCGGGCATCATGGGACACTTCCGTGTGTTGGTGTCCGTACCATGCCAGTGACGCTCACCCCAAGTGCGCAGTCCCACATGCACACATGTCAAAGGAGTCAAGGGCATGCCTGGCACACATTGCACCCTCACACAGTACACATGTACACATCTCATCATACATCTGGTGCCTTCTCCACTCAGGAGGCATGTTCCACATCACAGCCTGTGACACCTGTGCCCCACACATGTGGTAATGCACAGACGATGCCTTGGTGTCCATTCCTGGACAAGTATGTCCATCCATGGACAAGTATGTCCGCCCTATTCCGACATGTGTGTCGCCTATCACCACAGTGATGTGTAAAATCCGCCGTACTGCTGCTGAGAGGGCCTGTGCATGTTCCCAAATCACTGTGGGAGTGCTGCCGTATGTGTACCCATCGTGATGGCGAGCGTAGATGCGAGTGTACGGTCCGTACCACTACGGGTACGCATACGCGTGCAGACCCATAGTGATAGAGAGCGTAGATGCGAGTGTACGGCCCTATCACTATGGGTCTGCACGCGTATGCGTACCCGTAGTGGTACGGACCGTACACTCGCATCTACGCTCACTATCACTATGGGTCTGCACGCGTATGCGTACCCGTAGCGTTACGGACCGTACACTCGCATCTACGCTCACTATCACTATGGGTCTGCACGCGTATGCGTACCCGTAGTGGTACGGACCGTACACTCGCATCTACGCTCACTATCACTATGGGTCTGCACGCGTATGCGTACCCGTAGTGGTACGGACCGTACACTCGCATCTACGCTCACTATCACTATGGGTCTGCACGCGTATGCGTACCCGTAGTGATAGTGAGCGTAGATGCGAGTGTTCGGTCCGTACCACTACGGGTACGCATACGCGTGCAGACCAAAAGTGATGGAGAGCGTAGGCATGCATGTACGGGCCGTTGCCATGCATTTGGGGTGCCCTAGGGCCCCCACACGCACCGTACCTGTGTGTGATGCTCCAAATTACATAGGGGACAAGTATTAAGGCCTACATGCATGCTGGTTGTCATGGAGACCAAGTTCAAAATTCGAAATTGTTCTGGAAGGTGCACAGCAGAAGTCAGTTGGGATTTGTCTACTTTGTTGCAATGTGTTTGTGGGGCTGACATCATGCAGGAGAATGAAACCGATAGAGAACACACAGACTGCTAGGTTTGAAGGGATTGGTGGAAACATAGGATGCAAATGTGAGTGACCAATCTCTCTGTACTCCTGTGCATGAGACTGGGCAGAAGGGCACATATAAGGCAGCCAGGTCCCATGAGGGAGCACTTGCCTGCACATCTTTGCATTCGTCGACCCAGCTGCTGCTACTGATTCCCTGGAACCATGTCAAGGGCTGTGGAGAGGACACAGCCATTCACCCTGGAGGAGAACATGGCTCTGCTGGATGTGATCCTCCCACAGTACTCCATGCTGTATGGGCGACCAGGTTATCAGGTGAGTGCATAGGCCACTGCCACAGACTGTCCCTATGTGGTGACTGTGACTTCTGCCATTGCGTCCAGGTGTAACACACATGCCATGTACTGTCGGGGGGGTCCCAGGGGGGGGGTGCCTGATGTCTCCCAGCAGTGCCCTGAGACAGGAGGGGTGGGGGCCTATCACTCACAGCAGTGCCCTGAGCCAGGAGGGGTGTGTGCAGAGTCCTCCCAGCATTGCCCTGAGACAGGAGGGGTGGGTGCAGAGTCCTCCCAGCAGTGCCCTGAGACAGGAGGGGTGGGTGTGGAGTCCTCACAGCAGTGCCCTGAGACAGGTGGGGTGGGTGCCCATCACTCCCAGCAGTGCCCTGAGACAGGAGGGGTGTGTGCAGAGTCCTCCCAGCATTGCCCTGAGACAGGAGGGGTGTGTGCAGAGTCCTCCCAGCATTGCCCTGAGACAGGAGGGGTGGGTGCAGAGTCCTCCCAGCAGTGCCCTGAGACAGGAGGGGTGGGTGCAGAGTCCTCCCAGCAGTGCCCTGAGACAGGAGGGGTGGGTGCAGAGTCCTCCCAGCAGTGCCCTGAGACAGGAGGGGTGGGTGCAGAGTCCTCCCAGCAGTGCCCTGAGACAGGAGGGGTGGGTGCAGAGTCCTCCCAGCAGTGCCCTGAGACAGGAGGGGTGGGTGTGGAGTCCTCACAGCAGTGCCCTGAGCCAGGAGGGGTGGGTGTGATGCACAGTGTGAGCCTAGATCATTGATTGTGACATTGCCATCATTCCACCTGTGTACCCACTGTGGCACGTAGTGCTTTTCCCCTCACCAGGGGATGATGTCCCTATGACAAAGGTGCAATGCGTTGGCTGCATGACATGCCTTGTTGTTACCAGCTAATTTGTACCCATATGTCTCTCTGTGACATGTGGCTGGTGTATTGATGTGGTGTCACTTGTTCCTCCTCACAGGTAGGCGCCACTGCCAAGGAGCAGATCTGGCTGACCGCCGTCAGTGCCGTGAGGGGTGTGGATGGTCGGAGGCGGCGCCTGGCCCAGGTGAGGAAACGCTGGCAGGATATCCGGTGCTGGACGCGGAGGATTGCACGGCTCCTGCTGGGGGACTCACCTGAGAGCCACAAGAACCGCGGCCGCCGCCGTCTGAGCCACCTCCACAGGCGTGTGCTGCCGGTGGTCTTTCCAGACCTTGAGAGGCGCTTACAGGCGATGCAGCAGCCGGAAGGGGGTAGGTACATGTGTGTTTGTTGTGTGTCACCGGCATTTGTAAGGGCACAGTAGCATGAATCCACTGGCAGGGTTTAAAGGTGCTGTGCAGATCCTGTTTGCCCCAGTATAGCGCTGTGCCCCTGCCACCCTTCCCCTCCTTGCAATGTGTTCCCTGGTCTGTGTGTAGTCACTCCTTCACAGGGCAATGTAGGCTGGCGCTTTGTCCACGGGAATAATGTCTGTAGCATCATGTGTGGGGGTGGTGTGTAACAGGTTGTGGGACCTTGCCTGTGCACTGTCAAGTTCACTGCATGTGGGTTCCATGTCAGTTGGCACTGATGCTGACTCCAGACATGGGAGTTGGTCTCTCATGTGTCATGCCTTACAGCGCGCATGTCCTATGTAGTGGCCTGTGACATGATGTGCATGACTGTGCGATACACATAGTGCAGGGATGGTGACGTGTGTTGCTGTCATTACCATTCAGTAGCATGTAGTTGCGTGCCCACTACTGTCCCCTGGGGCACCTTTTCCTCAGTGGTGTATGTGTCATCATGAACGTGGCCACTGTCAGTGTCTACAGCGTAAGTTGTGCTCTGTGCCATTGTCCCCTGTCACCATGTATATAGACGTGCTAATTTGTACAGGTGTCCACTGTGCAGCCTGACCTGATTGTCCTTCTTCATACTCACAGTTGCCAGTGCCTGTGTGTCTTGTTATACTCATCTGAGGATGGGCACTGGTACCTCATTATTTGTACAGGCGCACCTTGGCTGTTTGGCGTCCAATCTTGCTTTTTGCCTGCCCCTGTGTGTATCACCCAGACCATGAGATGTTGGTGCCACCTGTGTCTCCACAATTTGCCTCGTGTAGGGTCTTGTTGGGGCGGGCAATGCCTATGTGTTAAATCCTGATTACCACTTGCTGGGTCTGGGCAGTGTGTGATGTGCCTGGACACACACGCAATGTGCAGTGACCGAGTCATGTTGTGCATGTTTTCAGCATTACCTATGCAGCATGTGTCTCAAGTTCATGGATATGGTCCCTGGTCATCGGTATTTTCGCCAACGCTGTGTGGTGCAGATGCAGTGCTGGATTGTCCCCAGGACCTGGGTGCTATGTCAGACTCCTTTTCCTGTGTTTAGCTATTGTCTCATGCTCTCCATGGTATTTCAGTGGCATGGTGGCTCAACCAACTGTGTGTTTCATGCCCTACATCGGTACCCTGTTCAGTAGATGTTAGGGATCTTCCTTTTCAGGCCATGCAATGTTACCTATGTAGATTGGACTCATGTGACAGATGTGTACAGGTGTCTGAATAATTTCTGTCTCTCCACCCTGCCCACAGCATCGTCGGGGGACACAGAGGGAGACATGGACACAGACCAGGCGGAGGGACCGAGCACCAGTGCCAGCCGTGACATCGGGTCTGGCACATCGAGTGGGACAGAGGCGGAGGAGAGTGTGGCCGAGGACCTGTCGACTGGCACATCAGACTACGAAGCTGACAGGTCCGGGGACGATGTCGCCGAGTGGGCGGAGGCTGCACCAGCAGCTGACAGCGGAACAACACCTCGCACCGCCCCCTCAGTTTCCACCAGCCGCCTCCCACTTGCTCGTGTCCCTTCCCAGCGTGCCCGGTCACAGCATGTCTCCTTCCTGCCAGGCACCGCGCCCCCTGCCCCTGTCTCCACTGCTGCCGCCAATGCAGAGTCTGTGGACATCCAGCGGCAACTGCAGGTTGGTCAGGCTGCGATCCTTAATGTCCTCCATGCCCACGGCAAAACCCTCACCAACATCGAGGCTTTCTTGGAGGGCATTCATTCATCGCAGGCTGACCAACGCAACTTGCTGAGGTCCATCGACTCCACACTGACTGCAGCAGTGGGTCTCCTGCAGCGCGACCTCCCCCCACCTACCCCTGCCCCATCCACACTTCCCACTCCCATGCCTGTCACACGTACACCCAGACGTCGGCATGCACCCACATCAACGGACACGGGCACCACACCAGCAGGGAAGGTCCACCGCACTCCTCCTGACACGCACACACAGGGTGAGGTAGGCACACCCACTGGGTCGGGGGGCAAACGTGTGACATGCAGCCATAGTGGGAGTCCGCATTCCACCCAGTCCACTCCCTCCAAATCCCCTCCCCTCAGCTCTCCTGGCCACATCTCCCCCAAGGACTCCTTCATGGCCGCTCTGTCCCTGAGCCCCACAGTTACACCACCACGCAAGCGGTCACGGAGGTCCCCGGTCAGGGTGGTTGAGTCTCCCCCCCTGTCTCCACCCTCCCCCGGTGGCGCTGCGACCCATCCCTCTGACCCCCCCCCCTCCTTGGGGCCTGAGGTCCCTTCGGGTGCAGGGGACTCCCTGGAGGACCTTGCAAAGGTGTGTAGTGCCATCCTGGCCTCCGCCTTTGGCACTGACCCACCCCCTGTGGTGGACTCCTCCATCCCTGCACCCACAACGCCGCCCCTTTGCCCTGATGTCCCTGCGGTGCCTGTTGCTCCCCCCCCCCCCTGATGCCCTCACCAGTGTGGAAGACGATGCCATTTGACTGTGCAGGCAAGGTAGGGGACACGCATCCCACTGTGTCCCCCATCCAGCTGAGAATCATTGACTGCCCTATGGGCTTTGTGAAGATTGAACTGCCTGCGATCCACGGACATTGTGCTCCTGCTGAATAAAGCTTAATTTTGTTTTCATTATCACACTACTGCTATGCTGGTATTGGTGTTGGTGGGGCTGCTACATGGTTTTGGGTGGTGTGTAAGGGTTTGGGTGTGTGGGATATGTAGTAGTGTACTGCTCATTGGTGGGACCCTGTGATCTGTGTGCCATCACAAGGTGTTGGCTAACTTTCTTTGTTCATGTAGGCAGTTACTGCATGGTGCACTTGTCCAAGGGTGTATTCCTTCCTCTGTGTACCCAGCTTTCTTCCCTGCAGGGTGTTCCCAATGTTTAGCGCAGAGCTGTGTCTACATGAGCTGTGTGTGTGACGGAGCCCTTCTACTTTGGCCATGCATGCAGGGCCATGTCTCCACCTGCGACAATCGTGGCATCCTTGGTGATCACTGTACTTGTGTGTGGAGTCTGTTGACATGAGTTCATGGGGACATGTTCCCTTGTAGCCAGTATGCATGTGGATAATTCTGGCCTCACACACATGTGTTACACCCCTCCAGTCTCAGGGCACTGCTGGGAGTGATGGGCACCCACCCCTCCTGTCTCAGGGCACTGCTGGGAGGACTCCACACCCACCCCTCCTGTCTCAGGGCACTGCTGGGAGGACTCTGCACACACCCCTCCTATCTCTGGGCACTGCTGGGAGTGATGGGCACCCACCCCTCCTGTCTCTGGGCACTGCTGGGAGGACTCCACACCCACCCCTCCTGTCTCAGGGCACTGCTGGGAGGACTCTGCACACACCCCTCCTGTCTCTGGGCACTGCTGGGAGTGATGGGCACCCACCCCTCCTGTCTCAGGGCACTGCTGGGAGTGATAGGCACCCACCCCTCCTGTCTCAGGGCACTGCTGGGAGGACTCTGCACCCACCCTTCTGTGTCTGGGCACTGCTGGGAGGACTCTGCACCCACCCCTCCTGTGTCTGGGCACTGCTGGGAGGACTCCACACCCACCCCTCCTGTGTCTGGGCACTGCTGGGAGGACTCTGCACCCACCCCTCCTGTCTCAGGGCACTGCTGGGAGGACTCCACACCCACCCCTCCTGTGTCAGGGCACTGCTGGGAGGACTCCACACCCACCCCTCCTGTCTCTGGGCACTGCTGGGAGTGATAGGCACCCACCCCTCCTGTCTCAGGGCACTGCTGGGAGGACTCTGCACCCACCCCTCCTGTCTTAGGGCACTGCTGGGAGGACTCCACACCCACCACTCCTGTCTCAGGGCACTGCTGGGTGGACTCTGCACACACACCTCCGATTTCTGGATATGTGCGCTTGGCACATACACGGTGGGGGTACGCACACTGCATTCGAGGTGAGGGTACGAGTCTACTGACACTGGTGTGGTGGGGGTACGCTCCGTACGTCCGCGGGTGTGGGTACGGGTCGTACTTACACTGTTGGGCAGGGGGGTACGCTCCTTGCATTCGCGGGTGGGGGTACGGGTCGTACTTACACTGTTGGGCTGGGGGTACGCTCCGTACGTCCACGGGTGGGGGTACGGGTCGTTCTTACACTGTTGGGCAGGGGGGTACGCTCCTTGCATTCGCGGGTGGGGGTACGGGTCGTACTTACACTGTTGGCATGGGGGGTACGCTCCATGCATTCGCGGGTGGGGGTACGGGTCGTACTTACACTGTTGGGCAGGGGGGTACGCTCCTTGCATTCGCGGGTGGGGGTACGGGTCGTACTTACACTGTTGGGCTGGGGGGTACGCTCCTTGCATTCGTGGGTGGGGGTTCGAGTCGTACTTACACTGTTGGCATGGGGGGTACGCTCCGTACGTCCGCGGGTGGGGGTACGGGTCGTACTTACACTGTTGGGCTGGGGGTACGCTCCGTACGTCCACGGGTGGGGGTACGGGTCGTTCTTACACTGTTGGCATGGGGGGTACGCTCCTTGCATTCGCGGGTGGGGGTACGGGTCGTACTTACACTGTTGGGCAGGGGGGTACGCTCCTTGCATTCGCGGGTGGGGGTACGGGTCGTACTTACACTGTTGGGCTGGGGGGTACGCTCCTTGCATTCGTGGGTGGGGGTTCGAGTCGTACTTACACTGTTGGCATGGGGGGTACGCTCCGTACGTCCGCGGGTGGGGGTACGGGTCGTTCTTACACTGTTGGCATGGGGGGTACGCTCCATGCATACGCGGGTGGGGGTACGGGTCGTACTTACACTGTTGGGCAGGGGGGTACGCTCCTTGCATTCGCGGGTGGGGGTACGGGTCGTACTTACACTGTTGGGCTGGGGGGTACGCTCCTTGCATTCGTGGGTGGGGGTTCGAGTCGTACTTACACTGTTGGCATGGGGGGTACGCTCCGTACGTCCGCGGGTGGGGGTACGGGTCGTACTTACACTGTTGGGCTGGGGGGTACGCTCCTTGCATTCGTGGGTGGGGGTTCGAGTCGTACTTACACTGTTGGCATGGGGGGTACGCTCCATGCATACGCGGGTGGGGGTACGGGTCGTACTTTCACTGTTGGGGTGGGGGGTACGCTCCTTGCATACGGGGTGGGGGTAGGGTCCGTACATATCCGTCCCCACGCTATGTGATGTTTGTGCGGCCCGTACCCAGGCCTTTGCCACGTGGGTGCGATCCGTCCCGCCATTGTTGGGGTGACGTGTGTGGGCGTGGTCCGACTCGTACCCACGCTCTTCAGGCGTGGGTACGGGACGTACCTGTCTGGTTGTGTTGCCGGTTCGCGTGGTGACGGACTTCCGTTGTGGCGGTCGCTGGCTTATCAGGACACGCCCCCACCCCCTCGTGGTGACCAGGGCATGGGAGTCAGGTATGTCCAGGCCATGTGTAGTGTGTCACTCATGTGGTTGTTTTGTGGCCTGCCCTGGTGGTGCCACCCCCACCCCACCCCACTTTCCCCCCTCCCTTAGTTATTCTGACCTTCTGCGGCGTCTGCGTCGTAACCTGTAGAGGAGGTGGACTGCTATGAGGGCAGGGATGACTCGTAGGTTCGGGTCCATGTCTGTCCGTCACGTACTGGTCCTCCTTGTTCGCGGCGTCGTCTGTCCGTCGCGTACTGGTGGTCCTTGTTCGCGTCGTTCTGATTTCCCGGCAGTTTTTGGCTGCTGCAAAATATTCACCGTGCGGGGTGACGTCGGTGCGAATCGTGATTCCTGGGTCGTGAATGGCTGGCTGCGTGCGTCCCGACGTCAGGTCGGCGCTTTCCCGGATCGCATTGGTAGGTGTTTTTTGTTCGGTCGGGCTTTTTTACGAATCGTACGGTAATGGTGTACCCGTGCGAATCGTAATTCCTTGTTTGTAAAATTTGACGACCGGGTACGCGTCGGGCGGAGATTATGCTCCGTCCGACGGTTCGTACCCGGTTTTTACCGGATCGTGATCGGCACCTTAATGTATAAATTGTTTACACAGGGAAATAAACTTACCCCGATAAACCTTTCCCTCTAACCCCCCATTAAATTATGTTATTGCAATCATAAGCCAACTACCTGCCAATCAGCATTACATAGGATTTGCAGCTGCTGAAAAATCTCAGGCCATAACTCATCAAATTTCATTGATATCTTAATAGCTTCCCATTTTTATATGCTTGTCTGAGATTTATCCAGATTAATTTCCTATCAAAACAAATGCTTGTTAACAGAAATTCGTCTTTCAAACGTCAGAGATGCCATCACCAAAGGCCCCTTTTGAAGTCGCAAACCCTGTGATCTGCAGAATCAATCATGAGCTGTGTGACCAGAAAATTGATTTAATTTATGAGTTGTAAAAGGCTTTCTGAGAATGAATGAAAGGGTATCCTCCTGCTTATAAGTCGCATATGTATTTATCAGTGGCGTATGACGGCATTTGTGGTTGATGAGTTACAGACACCCAAGTTAGGGTGGCAACTGGTTTGTAAAGATGATGTTGTGTAAGGGACCACTGCCTGTATCCCCTGATGTCTTCCTTAGCAGGATTTTTTTTAAAGTAGCTCCGGTCTCTATAATGGAGATGGGCAGCGCCCTAAGAAATGTTTCCCATTTGGGAATATAAATGGAAAGATGGAGGACTGCTGTCCCTTGCAGGACTTTATCGTGGTATTCTCTGAGAGTCACCATTAACCACCTGTATAATTAATATTCATTAGGCAGGTTGTTTTTTGTCCCCCTGTGGAAGGTAAAGTTTGCAGTGCAACTTGTTAGTAAATAGATTCCATCACAAACTGCACACCCGTTTGCAGACAGGTCAGTGTGGAGGTTGCAAGTCAAGCATTAGAATAAACCTTTGATGCTGGGCTGAAACCTGGAACAGGTAGTGCAAAGCCTCGTCATCGCAAGGTTTGATCATGGCAATGCCCTCCTTAACAGAATTCCCAAGATGCACCTGGCACCCAGGAAGGCAGTCCTGCACTCTGCTGCAAGACTTATTTCATCAGTTAGGTGCTACGTTTACATCCCTCTCCCCCCACAGTGCTCACCACTCTAAGCTGGCTCCCTATCAAGGCTAGAACCTTTTTAAAGTTGATTGCATTACCCACTAAAAGCTTAACTTTAGTAGTAATAAAGTTAGACTTTTGGTCTAAATTGAGAACCAAAGTCTAACTTTACTACTCGGAAATGCCCTTTGTGAATACCGAAAGTTGTAAAGTTAGGTTTTCATCTCAGATAACTTATGTGAATCGGGCCCATAGTTTGGATGCGTTATGCATGACTCTGGGCTTCTTGGCAAATAACGTTAGCGAAATCAGGAATAAATATTGAAGTTGGTTGCTAATTGTTTAGAAAGTACGAATGACAGATACATTTTAGGAGAGTAGGATACACTTGTACCTCCCGGAGCTTTTTCACTTTTGCTCGCTCCCGGTGCCTCTCTGTTTTCGAATTCTGTCTGCGTACTGTCCAAGGCATTTCACGCATATGACAACTCTGTCTCCCCTGGCTTTAGGAGAAAGTAGTGCGGAGTTACAGTACTTTTAGTGTTTAACGGTGATGAGTGTGTTGCATAATGTTGCGTTTGGTTCTAGGAGTTTGGTGTTTTGAGAGGTGTCTCGACAAGTCCTCAGGGGGGTATAGTCTTGTGGGCGAACTGACCTACCTGAATGCATTTCTTAAGCAGGCCAAGGAAACGTCACTCTATACTTTTTTCATATTTGGGGAGATTGGTACCTGTCAAATGATAGAGGATCATGGAAGTGATATCAGGTACTACTGCGCATTGAAACAAGCATTTGCAATGCAATAGGTCTCGCATTTATACGAGTTTGAGCTATTGGCATTGTAAATGACAATGCCTTTTATTTATGTTTTGGTTTTTAAAACATAAATAAAAGGCATTGTAATTTACAATGACAATAGCTTAAACTCGATTAAATGCGAGACCTATTGCATTGCAAATGCTTGTTTTTGTTGGCCTTAGGACTATGTTCACTATACCACTGCTAACCAGTGCTAAAGTACATGTGCATGCTCAACATGATAATATTGGTTTCTCCCCAATTGGCATATTTAATTTGCTTATTTAATTTACTTATAAGTCCCTAGTAAAGTGGTACTACAGTGCCCCTCGCGCATCATATAAATCTATTAATTAATTTTGCATTTCATGTTATACAATTTACAAACTGAGGAGAGAAATATTTCGATTTTTGAATACTTTAATGTAAATAAAATGTTAATATACAAGTACCCTATACATGTGCCTTTTATAGGTAAAAAATTGAACCCCATTAACACCTCTTTCTAGAAAGCAGAAATACAAAAATGCCACACATATTGACAAAGAATTCTTTATATATATATATCTATATATTACCTACTGGCGGTCGCCAGTAGGTAGTTATAGTTAGGACCACGTTTCCATAGGAAAACCTCAACATTCTATTTTGAATAACTTTGGCGCCGGTCGACGAATCCTCGCGAATTTCTCAAAATAGGTGGGGCGCTACGCTCCGCTCCTACCCTGAAAGTCTCGGGGGGATCCGTCAAGCAGGGGCTGAGATAAAAGGGGGGTCCCAAAACGCGTTTTTCCCATGCATTTTTCCATAGGACCTTTAGAACGAGCTACAGCCCGAACGGCTGAACAGAATTACTCAAAATTTGGCAGAGAGGTAGTCCCTAGGTCAAGGAAGTGCCTTTTGTAGGTTTGGTGTAAATCTGTTCAGTAGATTCTGAGAAAATAGCCTTTAAATCAATATATATATCTGAGCCCGCTTACGGTACGCTTACCGTACGCTTACTGTAAGCGTACGGCGGCGTGCGCGAGCGCGATTCTGATTGGCTGTTAGATCTTAGTAAACATTCGAATCGGCCGAAACCAGGAAGCGGCGGCCGCCATTTTGTGTATTTCACTCTGAAAAAAAAGAGTGAAAACAAGGAAAGGGGGTAATGAGGAGAGTTACAGACCCCCTAACATTTGTAAGGGGGTCAAAGAAGGACAGAAAAGTACAAAAAAAACATTTATTGATTTTAAAAAAAATCACGGGGTACGCGTACGGTAAGCTTACGGTAAGCGTACGGTAAAAAAATAAAAATAGATAAATGAAAAGCAGATTTAAGAGTTTAGAAATTAGGGAGCTCTAAAAAGAGCTGTTGTGTTTATGAAGTCATTTTTTTAGTGGTACCTACAAGTAAGTACCGATGCAGAGTCTAAGGTTCAAGAGGAAGACTCTGTTCCCTTCATCATTGAAGTGCACACCATCTCCTCTATAAATGTCTTGCATGTCATAACGCAAGTTGTTGTGGTAAATGGCACCCATACCATAGTCACGGAGGAAAGCAGAAACAGATTTGTTGACGTGCTTTCTTGCTTTGTCAATCTGTGGACAGAAATGATTGGACCAGTTCCATTTTTGCCTTTGGCATATGTTGGAAAACACAAAGGCAGTTTTAGGGAAAAGTGTAAACAGTTGTGCAAAGGTGTCCTTCATAAGCATTTCCAGACCTACCCCAGTCAAAGTGCCTAGGTCATTGCCACCACAGTGCACTATTATGAGGTCAGGGTGTTGGATTTGAATGAAGGATTTCACCAATGGCATCAATTGGTGCCACTTTAACCCTCTCTGACCAATCCATTTAATGTCTACATTTGGCAAAGCAAGGTCTCTCACCATATCTGTTTTCTCTGCAAACTTTTCACTCCAGAAGACATAGCTGTGCCCTACAATCCACACTGTGAACATCTTCAAAGGAGAACTGGATGCACTCAGGAGGTGTCTTTCAGTAGAATGGCAATATGAAAAGAAAGACAGTTTGGAAATGGAGGCATACATATTTTTTTAAAACAAAAAGAACTGATTGGCTGTTTCATACCATTCTAGAATAAAAACTAGGCTGTATGTGAAAATTAATAGAAGCATGTTTTGTATTGGTACAAAAAAATGTGTAACCAAAGAACAGTACTATGGATTTGCTGTTAGGTTTGAAAAGTCAAGCACTCTTGCTCTGTGGAATTGAAACATTGTGTGTCGAACTTCTGACCTAACTGCACACAGCAGTGTTCCATGAGCTGTTGCTATGGTAGCAGGCAGAAGTCAAGTTGGGGGAAGGGTACTAGGCAGAAGTCAAGTTGGGGGAAGGGTACTTTTGGAAAAGGGTTCGTTTTCAACCAATAGAAATGTGTGATTACATGTGAAAAAAAGGGGGAAGCACTGAGATTTGAAACTTACATGTATATGTGTGGAAAAATAGAGGGAAAGTTTGCCATTATCTGGTTCTGCTGAGAGGAGAGAGGTGAACACAACAGAGATCCTCGCTCTGATAATCTGCTGTTTGAGTGTCACATTTCTTTCACAACTAACTAATTTTAAAGGTGAGTTTACAGTTTGAGAGGGTATGTATGTGGTAACTTAAGAAATGAATAATAGAAATGGGAATTGTTTTTGTTGTAGTTACACATGGTGGTTTCATAATGTGTCAGTGTGTAAAAGTGATTTACACTTGCCCCGAAAAAAAAAAGAGCAGTAAGTGTGCTTTCAAATTGGCAAAGAAATTTCGTTTTGGGACTAATGTGAAAACATGACTCTGTGTGCATAGAAGAATTATAGGCAGAGATTTATTGCGTCTTGCTCTGGTGATTTCACAGTTGCATTAGATGGAAAGGGGGAGCGAATTTTTTGGGGAAGAAGCAGAGGCTTAGCACACACCCATGTGCTTGCCATGTATAGTCATGCACAGTATTTAGAAGCCAGTGGGGTTTTCAGGTTTAAGTCTGTAATGCAAATACATTCAGCATCACCAAGGCTGGTTGCCCTTGGTGGAGTGTAGGCAGTCACAGAGAATGCACATGGTGGTGGTCTGAAAAAAAAACAGCTTGGACACGTGCAATTAAATAAATCAAAAATAGTGGTTTCATAATGTGTCAGTCTGTAAAAGTGATTTCAAATTGTAAAAAGAGATTTTCACTTGGCCCGAAAAAAAAAGAGCAGTAAGTGTGCTTTCAAATTGGCAAAGAAATTTCGTTTTGGGACTAATGTGAAAACATGACTCTGTGTGCATAGAAGAATTATAGGCAGAGATTTATTGCGTCTTGCTCTGGTGATTTCACAGTTGCATTAGATGGAAAGGGGGAGCGAATTTTTTGGGGAAGAAGCAGAGGCTTAGCACACACCCATGTGCTTGCCATGTATAGTCATGCACAGTATTTAGAAGCCAGTGGGGTTTTCAGGTTTAAGTCTGTAATGCAAATACATTCAGCATCACTAAGGCTGGTTGCCCTTGCTGGAGTGTAGGCAGACACAGAGAATACACATGGTGTTGGTCTGAAAAAAAAACAGCTTGGACACGTGCAATTAAATAAATCAAAAATAGTGGTTTCATAATGTGTCAGTCTGTAAAAGTGATTTCAAATTGTAAAAAGAGATTTTCACTTGGCCCTAAAAAAAAAGAGCAGTAAGTGTGCTTTCAAATTGGCAAAGAAATTTCGTTTTAGGACTAATGTGAAAACATGACTCTGTGTGCATAGAGGAATTATAGGCAGAGATTTATTGCGTCTTGCTCTGGTGATTTCACAGTTGCATTAGATGGAAAGGGGGAGCAAATTTTTTGGGGAAGAAGCAGAGGCTTAGCACACACCCATGTGCTTGCCATGTATAGTCATGCACAGTATTTAGAAGCCAGTGGGGTTTTCAGGTTTAAGTCTGTAATGCAAATACATTCAGCATCACTAAGGCTGGTTGCCCTTGGTGGAGTGTAGGCAGTCACAGAGAATGCACATGGTGGTGGTCTGAAAAAAAAACAGTTTGTACACGTGCAATTAAATAAATCAAAAATAGTGGTTTCATAATGTGTCAGTCTGTAAAAGTGATTTCAAATTGTAAAAAGAGATTTTCACTTGGCCCTAAACAAAAAGAGCAGTAAGTGTGCTTTCAAATTGGCAAAGAAATTTCGTTTTAGGACTAATGTGAAAACATGACTCTGTGTGCATAGAGGAATTATAGGCAGAGATTTATTGCGTCTTGCTCTGGTGATTTCACAGTTGCATTAGATGGAAAGGGGGAGCGAATTTTTTGGGGAAGAAGCAGAGGCTTAGCACACACCCATGTGCTTGCCATGTATAGTCATGCACAGTATTTAGAAGCCAGTGGGGTTTTCAGGTTTAAGTCTGTAATGCAAATACATTCAGCATCACTAAGGCTGGTTGCCCTTGGTGGAGTGTAGGCAGTCACAGAGAATGCACATGGTGGTGGTCTGAAAAAAAAACAGTTTGTACATGTGCAATTAAATAAATCAAAAATAGTGGTTTCATAATGTGTCAGTCTGTAAAAGTGATTTCAAATTGTAAAAAGAGATTTTCACTTGGCCCTAAAAAAAAAGAGCAGTAAGTGTGCTTTCAAATTGGCAAAGAAATTTCGTTTTAGGACTAATGTGAAAACATGACTCTGTGTGCATAGAGGAATTATAGGCAGAGATTTATTGCGTCTTGCTCTGGTGATTTCACAGTTGCATTAGATGGAAAGGGGGAGCGAATTTTTGGGGGAAGAAGCAGAGGCTTAGCACACACCCATGTGCTTGCCATGTATAGTCATGCACAGTATTTAGAAGCCAGTGGGGTTTTCAGGTTTAAGTCTGTAATGCAAATACATTCAGCATCACTAAGGCTGGTTGCCCTTGGTGGAGTGTAGGCAGTCACAGAGAATGCACATGGTGGTGGTCTGAAAAAACAGCTTGGACATGTGCATTTAAATAAAAGAAAAAAAAGTGGTTTCATAATGTGTCAGTCTGTAAAAGTGATTTCAAATTGTAAAAAGAGATTTTCACTTGGCCCGAAAAAAAAAGAGCAGTAAGTGTGCTTTCAAATTGGCAAAGAAATTTCGTTTTGGGACTAATGTGAAAACATGACTCTGTGTGCATAGAGGAATTATAGGCAGAGATTTATTGCGTCTTGCTCTGGTGATTTCACAGTTGCATTAGATGGAAAGGGGGAGCGAATTTTTGGGGGAAGAAGCAGAGGCTTAGCACACACCCATGTGCTTGCCGTGTATAGTCATGCACAGTATTTAGAAGCCAGTGGGGTTTTCAGGTTTAAGTCTGTAATGCAAATACATTCAGCATCACTAAGGCTGGTTGCCCTTGCTGGAGTGTAGGCAGACACAGAGAATACACATGGTGGTGGTCTGAAAAAAAAACAGCTTGGACATGTGCAATTAAATAAATTTTTAAAAAAGGTTTCATAATGTGTCAGTCTGTAAAAGTGATTTTCACTCGGCCCGAAAAAAAAAGAGCAGTAAGTGTGCTTTCAAAATGGCAAAGAAATTTCGTTTTGGGACTAATGTGAAAACATGACTCTGTGTGCATAGAGGAATTATAGGCAGAGATTTATTGCGTCTTGCTCTGGTGATTTCACAGTTGCATTAGATGGAAAGGGGGAGCGAATTTTTTGGGGAAGAAGCAGAGGCTTAGCACACACCCATGTGCTTGCCATGTATAGTCATGCACAGTATTTAGAAGCCAGTGAGGTTTTCAGGTTTAAGTCTGTAATGCAAATACATTCAGCATCACTAAGGCTGGTTGCCCTTGCTGGAGTGTAGGCAGACACAGAGAATACACATGGTGGTGGTCTGAAAAAAAAACAGCTTGGACATGTGCAATTAAATAAATTTTAAAAAAAGGTTTCATAATGTGTCAGTCTGTAAAAGTGATTTTCACTCGGCCCGAAAAAAAAAGAGCAGTAAGTGTGCTTTCAAAATGGCAAAGAAATTTCGTTTTGGGACTAATGTGAAAACATGACTCTGTGTGCATAGAGGAATTATAGGCAGAGATTTATTGCGTCTTGCTCTGGTGATTTCACAGTTGCATTAGATGGAAAGGGGGAGCGAATTTTTTGGGGAAGAAGCAGAGGCTTAGCACACACCCATGTGCTTGCCATGTATAGTCATGCACAGTATTTAGAAGCCAGTGGGGTTTTCAGGTTTAAGTCTGTAATGCAAATACATTCAGCATCACTAAGGCTGGTTGCCCTTGCTGGAGTGTAGGCAGACACAGAGAATACACATGGTGTTGGTCTGAAAAAAAAACAGCTTGGACACGTGCAATTAAATAAATCAAAAATAGTGGTTTCATAATGTGTCAGTCTGTAAAAGTGATTTCAAATTGTAAAAAGAGATTTTCACTTGGCCCTAAAAAAAAAGAGCAGTAAGTGTGCTTTCAAATTGGCAAAGAAATTTCGTTTTAGGACTAATGTGAAAACATGACTCTGTGTGCATAGAGGAATTATAGGCAGAGATTTATTGCGTCTTGCTCTGGTGATTTCACAGTTGCATTAGATGGAAAGGGGGAGCGAATTTTTTGGGGAAGAAGCAGAGGCTTAGCACACACCCATGTGCTTGCCATGTATAGTCATGCACAGTATTTAGAAGCCAGTGGGGTTTTCAGGTTTAAGTCTGTAATGCAAATACATTCAGCATCACTAAGGCTGGTTGCCCTTGGTGGAGTGTAGGCAGTCACAGAGAATGCACATGGTGGTGGTCTGAAAAAAAACCAGTTTGTACATGTGCAATTAAATAAATCAAAAATAGTGGTTTCATAATGTGTCAGTCTGTAAAAGTGATTTCAAATTGTAAAAAGAGATTTTCACTTGGCCCTAAAAAAAAAGAGCAGTAAGTGTGCTTTCAAATTGGCAAAGAAATTTCGTTTTAGGACTAATGTGAAAACATGACTCTGTGTGCATAGAGGAATTATAGGCAGAGATTTATTGCGTCTTGCTCTGGTGATTTCACAGTTGCATTAGATGGAAAGGGGGAGCGAATTTTTGGGGGAAGAAGCAGAGGCTTAGCACACACCCATGTGCTTGCCATGTATAGTCATGCACAGTATTTAGAAGCCAGTGGGGTTTTCAGGTTTAAGTCTGTAATGCAAATACATTCAGCATCACTAAGGCTGGTTGCCCTTGGTGGAGTGTAGGCAGTCACAGAGAATGCACATGGTGGTGGTCTGAAAAAACAGCTTGGACATGTGCATTTAAATAAAAGAAAAAAAAGTGGTTTCATAATGTGTCAGTCTGTAAAAGTGATTTCAAATTGTAAAAAGAGATTTTCACTTGGCCCGAAAAAAAAAGAGCAGTAAGTGTGCTTTCAAATTGGCAAAGAAATTTCGTTTTGGGACTAATGTGAAAACATGACTCTGTGTGCATAGAGGAATTATAGGCAGAGATGTATTGCGTCTTGCTCTGGTGATTTCACAGTTGCATTAGATGGAAAGGGGGAGCGAATTTTTGGGGGAAGAAGCAGAGGCTTAGCACACACCCATGTGCTTGCCGTGTATAGTCATGCACAGTATTTAGAAGCCAGTGGGGTTTTCAGGTTTAAGTCTGTAATGCAAATACATTCAGCATCACTAAGGCTGGTTGCCCTTGCTGGAGTGTAGGCAGACACAGAGAATACACATGGTGGTGGTCTGAAAAAAAAACAGCTTGGACATGTGCAATTAAATAAATTTTTAAAAAAGGTTTCATAATGTGTCAGTCTGTAAAAGTGATTTTCACTCGGCCCGAAAAAAAAAGAGCAGTAAGTGTGCTTTCAAAATGGCAAAGAAATTTCGTTTTGGGACTAATGTGAAAACATGACTCTGTGTGCATAGAGGAATTATAGGCAGAGATTTATTGCGTCTTGCTCTGGTGATTTCACAGTTGCATTAGATGGAAAGGGGGAGCGAATTTTTTGGGGAAGAAGCAGAGGCTTAGCACACACCCATGTGCTTGCCATGTATAGTCATGCACAGTATTTAGAAGCCAGTGAGGTTTTCAGGTTTAAGTCTGTAATGCAAATACATTCAGCATCACTAAGGCTGGTTGCCCTTGCTGGAGTGTAGGCAGACACAGAGAATACACATGGTGGTGGTCTGAAAAAAAAACAGCTTGGACATGTGCAATTAAATAAATTTTTAAAAAAGGTTTCATAATGTGTCAGTCTGTAAAAGTGATTTTCACTCGGCCCGAAAAAAAAAGAGCAGTAAGTGTGCTTTCAAAATGGCAAAGAAATTTCGTTTTGGGACTAATGTGAAAACATGACTCTGTGTGCATAGAGGAATTATAGGCAGAGATTTATTGCGTCTTGCTCTGGTGATTTCACAGTTGCATTAGATGGAAAGGGGGAGCGAATTTTTGGGGGAAGAAGCAGAGTCTTAGCACACACCCATGTGCTTGCCGTGTATAGTCATGCAAAGTATTTACAAGCGAGTGGGGTTTTCAGGTTTCAGTCTGTAATGCAAATACATTGAGCTTCACTAAGGCTGGTTGCCCTTGCTGGAGTGTAGCACTGTGGACATGGGCTTTTTAAAAAATCTGAAAAGTGGTTTCATAATGTGACAGTTTGTAAAAGAGATTTTCACTTGCCCAAAAAAAAGAGCAGTTTGTGTGCATTCAAATTGGCAAAGAAATTTTGTTTTATGACTATTGTGAAAACAAATGTAGTAATATATTTAAATACAATAAAGGATTTTTTTTTTAGTTTTTTTCAGGTATTGCTGAAGAACAGTGAACAAAATTTAAGATGCCTACAAAATCTCGAGTTCAAAAAACGCTAAAAAAAAAACTATATTTGAAGACAACTGGAGGACCAAAGTTAGTAGAAGATGCTCATGTTGGGAAAAAGAAAAAATCTTCTGGTAAGCAGAAAAAACAATTTCTTAACAAAATATTCAAAACAAAGAAAAATGTACAAAATGTCTGTCCTCGGAAAAATGTAACAAAACATAGAGAACAGCAAAAAATTGAGAATTTAGTTAATGCAAATATACCTTCTGCAATTGAAAAGTTTAACATAAACAGAAAAACAGCGTTTAAAGAGATACGTAGAAAAATGTTTCAGAGAAGAGTTATGTCCAATTTGATAAAGGATGTAAAGAAATATAAGCAAAAGGCAAAATATTACAAGAGAAAAAAAGAAATTGAAGCCATTGCAGCAAAAGCATTAGAATTAAAAAGGAAACTATTCATATTAATTTTGAATAGGATGCGTACATTAGATAAAATGGTTAATGTACTGAAATCACAAAGCAAAAGCAAAAGAGTAGTGAACAGAACAAACTTTTGTAAAGTGTTTTTAGGAAAGTGGATGCATAGTTCAAGTAGTGAACCTTTTTTTAATGAAGAGAGCTATTTTCAAAGTAATAGTTTGCTGCATGCAGTTGACACCAGAGGTCGTTCATACGAAGTAAAAAATGGTTGCATAATGGAGAAGGAGATAATGGTTCCAAGAGATGAGGTACAAGTGATGGCAGATGAGGCAATGGGGAGACGTCCTAAAGCCCCAGTGTACACTTGGAATTGTAGTAGTATTTGCACTGTGCGTCAGGAATCTATTGACAGATTTCGAGAGTTTCTAAGAGAATATAGTAAAAAAAGTGTAAAACAAAAGATTAAGGTGCTTCAAAGTCTGGATCCATGCAGAGTGAGAGAGAATACTGGTTTGCAGGGTCATTCTCTTGCTTGTCTATCTAGAAAAGTGTGCAATAGTGTTTTCCATCATTTTAGGATGCTGGCTGTTCATCATACTGAAATGAGAAAGTTTGTGAGACGGTTGTATTTTGCCAAAAGTCCAGCAATAAAGTTAAATGAATTGAATAGGGCTCTGTTCCGAGGAACGGTATCAGATGTAGAGAAGGTTGTTGATGAAATTCAGTTTTGTTACTTTGGTCCTGAACAAAACAGTGCAGAGAAGGACACAGTAAATGAGGCAGAAGTGGAAGAGAATGTAGAACCCTCTGTAAGTAACACATTTAATGATCACATAACAAAATTTGCAATAGTCTCTAATGAAAGACCAAATGTTACTTGTATTTGTTGCCGCAGAACTCATTATAGAAAACAAACTAGGAATGTTGATCTCTACAGAAAGAGTGAAAATGAAGATAATTATAAGTGGATGGATTTTGCCACATATATATTTCTTGAAAATTGTTTTGAATTGGGTGAAGATCAGCGTATTTGTAAATACTGTTACAACAAGTTAGAGGAAAATAGAATGCCGACCAGAGCTGTACATAATAATTTAGAATTGGATGCTATTCCTGCTGAACTTTCTGAATTAAATACATATGAGTCTATACTCATTCAATGTGTTCATCCGTTCCAGACCATAGTACGTATGGAGCCCAAAACTGGTAAATTACCTCCTTCAGATTTACTGAGAGGTTTAAAAGGTAGAGTGGTGTATTTGCCCTTGGATTTGAAAAAAAATATGGAAACTATTGATGCGGATACTTTGGAAACTGAACCATTAATTATTCTGGTTAATGGTGTACCTACAAAGAATAAGAAGATTTGGCAGGAGCTGGTAGATGTGCGGAAAGTACAAAGAGCAAATTTGTATTTGAAAAAAAATAACAAATGGTATGAATCAATTTATATAGAAGAAGAAGAAGAAGAAGAAGATTTTCAAGAACACACAGAAACACCAACTGGACAAATTGAAAAAGTGGACAAGTCAAAGGAAGAAGAAATTTATGAACATTTTAGCATACATCCTCTCCATTCGAAAGAAGTTATGGGAGACAATATTGATCTCTTTCAGATGAAGAAAGCAAAAGGAAATCCCGTGAGTGTATGGGAGGAGAGCTTGGAAGCTCGATGTTTTCCCCAGCTGTTTCCTAAAGGAAAAGGAGGACGATACGATGAACGTCCAGAACAGATTCCAGCTTCAGAGTATCGGACTACAAGACTATATGCTGAAGATCCCAGATTTCGACAAAGTATTCCTTATTTGTTCCATCTTTTATTTGAAAGCGACTTGTCTGCACTGTCTTATGCAGTAAATCACATTTTAAAAAGTGGAGTACATTTACAAAATGTGTCTGCTAAGGATTTTATGGAGAAAGTGCAGCACCGAGATGATCATTTGGAAACACAACTGATCAATCTGATGGCTTGTCAGCGTGGGACAAATGAATATTGGTACCGACGCCATGGTGAACTAAAATGCATGTTACGCAATTTAGGAACACCAACATGGTTCCTTACCCTAAGCTGTGCCGAGTACGCTTGGGATGATTTACTGGATTTTCTACGAGAGGCCAATTCAAACATTAAAAACATCGAATACAAGACAGCAGGAGAACTGTGCTCATTGGATCCGGTTAATGTTTGCAGATATTTCAATCATAGATTTGAGGCTATGATGTCCTTCATCTGCAATAAAAAAAATCCACCCCTTGGAGAAGTAGTGGATTTCTTTTGGAGAAAAGAGTACCAGGCAAGAGGTGCTCCTCATATTCATATGCTGCTGTGGATCAAGGATGCCCCAAAGTTTGGAACAGATACTGATGAAGCAGTGTTATCTTACATTGAAGAATATGCAACATGTGGTATACCAAAAAGCACAGAAGAGAACAAGTTAAAGGAGCAAGTTCTACGTTTCCAAAGTCATCGGTGTGGAAAATACTGTCGACGGAAATACAAGAGCAAAGAAAAATACTACACTAAATGTCGATTTGGATTTCCTAGACCTGTTCTTTCAAATGGAAGAGTCAACAGTTTTATGTCAGCTGTGAGACATACTATCACAAGAAAATCACCTAAGAATACCTACAACCTTAAAAGAAAAGAAGAATCAAAAAATATAAATGACTACAACCCAGTCATTTTATCCATGTGGAACGCTAACATGGATATACAGTATGTAGCTGACAATTCCATTGCTGTTGCACGATATGTAACGTCTTACATTACGAAATCAGAAAAAACAGAATTGAAGGAAATGTGGGAAGAGATTTCTCACGAGAAGACTGTCAGTAAGAAGCTGTACAGTTTCAGTTTGAAGATGTTATCGCATCGAGAAATTGGATCCTACGAATGTTCAGATAGGTTATCTTCTGCAAGTCTCTACTCGAAGTCAAGAAGAATAATTTGGGCAAGTTTAGGCCTTGCAGCAATGAGAAATCGGGTACTGAAATCTGTTGGAGAAATTGAATATTTGGCTGAGAATGACCCAGAAAGTACAGATATATTGAAAACAAACATGTTGGACACATATTATCCCAAGAGAAGTCATCATCTGGAGAACATGTGTCTCTATGAAGTGTTGCAGAACTACATTTATTCACGGAAAGCTGCAGAAGACATCAACAGTGGAAAATATAAAGTTGTTGGTGAAGAAGGATGTTTGGTGAAGCAAACCAAAGGAAGTTTGATAAATCACCGGAAGCTGAGTTGCGACACTACCGACAAGAAAGAATTTTACTACTTGGCTCTTTTACAGTTGTTTAAACCATGGCGTACAGAGGATGAACTACTGGGAGAATTCCAGAGCTATGAAGATTCTTTTAATGCTTGCAAAGACAGCATACAATGCAGTACATTCTCAACTTATCTGCAAATGTTAAATGAAGAAATTGAACAGGAAACTACAATTGCAGCAGAAATAGCTAGAGACAGTTCTCAGGACAGCCAAAGTTCAGGAACATACAGTCAAGATCCCCTAGGACAACCAATCGTTGAAAATGAAGCATCAATAGCCATGAATGAAGTGGAAACGGCTATGAATCAAGCTCAAGAAGAATTTATAGACTTACAAAATTTGGAAAGACAACTGAATCAAGAGCAGCAACACATTTATGAAGAGATCAAAAACAAAATTGATCACGGATTTCTACATATAAAAAAAGAGTCCTCATGCACATCATTTCATCCAATCAGGATGTATGTAAGCGGACAAGCTGGCACTGGAAAAAGTTTCCTAATTAAAGTCATCAGAAGCTACCTAAAGCAAAAAACGGATTCTACTTTGTCTTGTGTGGTTACTGCTCCAACTGGGTTAGCAGCATATAACATAAAAGGAATCACCTTACATCGTTTGCTAATGTTACCAGTGGAGCATGAGAACAAAATACAATTCAACAAGCTAACTGGAGAAGCATCCTTGGAAGTTTCAAGAGTATTGAAGAAGATGCAAGTTCTCATTATTGATGAGGTGAGCATGGTATCAAACTTAATGCTTGCCTTTGTGCATTTAAGAATGCAGCAAATTTTGAAGACAGACTATGACGTGTTATTTGGTGGAAAACACGTCATAGTTTTTGGGGATCTTTTGCAACTTACTCCAGTTAAAGGACAACCAGTGTTTAATACTGTGACACATGAAGACACGAAGAAGTCATTGGGAAGCATTGGAAATACAAATATTTGGTCCTTCTTTGAGTACAAGGAACTTACAACTAATATGAGGCAAGCAAACGATGAAGAATATGGAAGTATTCTGAAAGATATCAGAATTGGACTACTCACAGAAGTTGGGAAAAAAGCATTACAGAGTCGGCTGCTACATAATTTATTTCCAAAGGAAGAAATAGTTGCAGAGAAAATATACAAGAATATTGCAGAAAACAAAAGTGTCATCTGCTTAATGCCAACTCTACGTGAATGCTCAATATTTAATGAGGAGCTTTTGAAATTGGAAAAGGAAGAGATCAGGAAATTGGAAGCAGTGGACAAAATTGAGGATGGAAGAATTACTGTCACAGTAACAGGCAAACTGAAAAATAAATTGGACTCACTAGAGAAGAACATCTCCAAAACAGCAGGATTAGAAAAAAATCTATATGTTTGCATGAACTGTAGAGTATTTTTAAGGAGAAATTTGGATGTTGAGAAAGGCTTAGTGAATGGAGCGATGGGAAGAGTTGTGGGTTTTATTAATTATCAGAAAAAAGAAGGAATTGAATGTTTACAGATAAAATTTGATCAGATAGATGAAGTTAAAGATATTTGTCGTTGTACAGTTCGTTTTATGCTTGTGAAAGACTTATATGTACGTAGGAAGCAGTTTCCGTTTTCTCTAGCATATGCTGTAACTATCCACAAGTCTCAAGGATTGACTGTAGATTGTGCATTTGTGAACATTGGTTCAACTGTGTTCAAAGAAGGTATGGCATATGTAGCTTTGTCACGAGTCAAAACATTATCAGGTTTATTCATGATAGACTTTGATGACTCAAAAGTTAGTGCTGATACAAACTGTGTAAAGGAGTATAATAGATTAAGAAGAAGCTATGCTCCTCATTTAGGTCAGTATCCTGTGTTGGAGAAACGTGTAGTTTCTCGTAAAAGGAGAAATGAGAATATCTGTAATGAAGATATAGAGAAGAGGAAAAAAAAGAGGAGTGATGTAATTGCAAGCAAAAAGAAAAAGGACAATGAAGAACAGGTTGTAGGATGTCATTTTGAAAATAGCTCTGGTGTCAACTGCTACGCTAATGTAGTGCTGAATGTTGCATTTTATCTGGAAAGTTTGCAAGAGCAGATAATAGTAAATCAGGGAAAAAGATTCTGTTCAGAGCTGAGTCTCCTTTTTCAAAAGCTGAGTAAAGATAAAACTCAAATAGAAAGTGCTACTGATATTAGAAAACTTTTAGATGTATGTTCAGGACGAACACAGTTTTCTCAAAATGAACAGCAAGATGCACACGAATTTTTGATGTATTTTCTTCAGGTAGTGGAAGAAGAAGGAGTTCCCATTGACATTTTTTTTGGTCTCTCTTATAAATGGGAACATAGTTGTGATAATTGTTATAATATATGTGGCTCTATTGTTGATAATGAAAGGTTTATTTATTTGACATTGCCAGAGAGTAAAACAGTCACTTTTGCAAAATTAGTTAAAGATGCTAATCATAGCATGAAATGTGGTGAGTGTAATTCTGACATGTTTTCAACATTAATTTTAAGGGAATACGGACAGTATGTAATTTTAATGATGCAACGATGTAGAGCTGATGGTTCAAAATTGGATACTTTAATAAAGAAGTTTACAGGACAGCAATTATCAATTTCAGGAAAAACTTTTGTAACTGTTGCAATAATTTTCCATGATGGACCTACTGTTACTTCTGGACATTACACAGTTTATCTAAAATGTGAAAAAGGCTGGACACTGTGTAATGATTCCCAATTGATTTTCAAACAACGTTTGCCTTTTGATTTAGCAAATTCCTATCTAATCTTCCTGAAACCTAAATTTTAGAGAGACTTGGCAAGATCTGGACAAAACAATTTTACCATTTTACTGGATTACCATTGCAATTTTGTAGAAAAAATATTTTTAAAATTATCATTTGGCCTAAAGGAAAGATAACCAATTGTAATGTGGACTTTTTTAATTTTTAATGCAATTTTGAAAAACCAATAATTTAGAGATAATCGGTAACTTCTGCACATTTTAAATTTTGGAATGCTATTGGACTGCCATTGGAAATTTTTTCAAAAATGATTTAAAAAATTACTATTTGGCCATGTGGAAAAGTAAGCAATTCTATTGTGGACTAAATAAATTATTCAAAAAATTTTCGTGAACCAAAATGTTACAGAGAATCTGTGAGATCTGGACAGATTAAACTTTAGAATTTTAATGGATTTCCCTTGGAAATTTACTCCAAAAAAAAAAAAAAAAATACTATTTGGCCTAAAGGAAATGAAATCAGATGTATTTTGGAGTTATTTGAGATATAATATTGTGATTATACTTCTGAAACAAACATATCAGACGGTATTTTAAAGAAATAAGTATTGTTTTTAGATGATATTTTTTTAGAATAATATGCATTTCTGTAATGATAAGTTTAAGTGAGAAAAGATTCTGGGCTTTTTTAATACAATCTTTGAGATTGTTATTTTTTTTTGCCCGCTGTAAAATGATGAATGCAATTGCTTTCACAATTTATAGTGAAATGCAATATATTCTGAAAACAGCAAAAATAAGGCAAAAATATTTTTTGGAAAAAAATGTAAATATGTATACTGTATTATAAATTGTTAAAAAAATATTAATACTTTTTTCTTTTTTTTCAGATCGATATAGAAAATTTTCGAAAACTACAACCATTTTTAAAACTATTTTTTAAAAAAACAAATGAATAAATATTTTTTTGAGTGAGTATGGTAAGTCAATAATAATAATTGTAGTCTCTCAAGGACCTTGTAATGTGATAATTGATTTTTAGTGTTTTTTTAAAAAAATAAAAAAAAGGTACGCGCACCGTACGCGTACGGTAAAAAAAAAAAAAAAAAAAAGGTTTTAAAAAACATATGTAAAAAAAAGATGAAAGATAAGGTTGGCTCTTAAAAGAACCGTTGTGTTCATGCAGGGACAGAGGAAAGGAAGCATGGGAAAATTAGTCTCTGTGACAAGTGTGCTGATCTATTTTGAGGTTCACTAGGGAAACACTGGTCTCCCTATGACAAATTAGATCATGACAAGAGGCACATCGAATATCAACCCTCAGAAATCGAGGGTTAATTTCCAGAGGGCCAGCAGAAGGAGATGCTCCCCCCACAGATGAAGGGCTCACCTGACCTGCAGAGGAAGGAGTCAGCCCTGCAGATGATGGTCCAGGCTGAGCTGCTGTGGATGTACTGGCTCGTCTTTCTGAAGAGTTACCTCCAAAAAGATGACCATGTGTCCTTCCGTGTACATCCTGGAGGTGCCTCTTCATGGTGTGATTCCCAAAGGAATACTTCCTGTCAGGATTACCTCTAGAAAGTACACGCTTACACAGACAGCAAGTAACTAAGGGTGCATTCACCTTTTGCTGGCCTTCTGGAAAAGTAAAATAATCCCAAACATAAGAAGGCTTTTGTTTCCTCGATCTCTGCCTCAAGACAGTGCTGCTGGTGCTAGCCTCACTCTCAGAAGAGCTCTGCTGTTCTGCCATCGTATCCCAAAGACAAACCAGCTCCTTCTCCCAAGGGATCACAAGCAGAAATGAGGGGAATGGGTGTGGTGTAGGAGAGTTCTAGAACTGAAAGTAGTTTCAACCAATCAAAAGTTGTGTTTCAAGATCACATGACCTACCGTACGCTTACGGTACGCTTACGGTACGCTTACGGCAAAAAGTACGCGTGCGCGTAAAAAAGACACGCGCTTGCGCGCATGCGCATAACAGTCACTCCCCGGCACTTCCGCGTAACGTGCGCGTGTGGCGTAAGCGCGCACGCGTCCCACGCGCAGTACGCGCGGCTACGCAAAGTGCGTAACTATACGCAAGCAGCGTAGATAGATTACGGACGTTGCGTAAACCGTACGCTTACCGTGAGCTTACGGTACGCGTACTATAAAAAAAAAAAAAAAAAAAATCTGGTAATAAATTTTACATGTTTATTTTAAAAAATATATTAAAAAAAAATATTTAAGGATTTTAAAAATTTAAGCATAGTCTTTATAAAATGAAAGAAAATTAAATTAAAAATATGTTTGAAAAAAATGAAGAATAAAAAAAAAAATTAGCATTTAAAAAACCTTGCAAATTCACTGAAAAAACCATGGGTTACACACACGTTATAGTTAGGAATTAGCATTTAAAAAACCTTGCAAATTCACTGAAAAAACCATGGGTTTCACACACGTTATAGTTAGGAATTAGCATTTAAAAAACCTTAGAAATTCACTGAAAAAACCATAGGTTTCACACACGTTATAGTTAGGAATTAGCATTTAAAAAACCTTAGAAATTCAGTGAAAAAACCATAGGTTTCACACATGTTATAGTTAGCTGGACATTTTACTCGTAAAAAACCAATGAAATTGCCCCGTTATAGTTAGTTCAGCTAACTATAACTCACGCGCCCGCAATGCACTGCTGATGACGTCACATATTACATCACTCATGACATGGTCAGTGACATCACTCATGACATCACTGATGACATCTCAAATGACATCACTGATGACATCACTGATGACATCATCCTTGTGATAGAGTGGCAGACCTCCTCTCACCTTAATATAAGCTTTGATACACACATTCAAAAATAGAGACTAAAATTTTCAAAACAATGGACATACCAATACCAGTTACAACAACCTCTTCAGTAATTCTAAGATCCACATACACATCCACTCATTCACCAACAGTCCTATACAGTCACTCATACATGTACTCACTCATCATATGTACTCATACACCTATACATCCTGTTACATAATGCCACTCATCCATAGAGTTACTCACACACATAGTCACTCATGCTAATAAAGAATCAAACATACATTCACCTGCATATACAGTTATACACACACCACCACACTTACTTCTACGGAAACTTACACATACTTAGTCTTTTAAACAATCACTTATAGAAACACATACTTATTCATACAGGAACTCTTTCAATCTCTCCCTCTCACATATACTCACATATATACACCAATAGTCACATATACTAGTTTAAAACATATGTAGTTACTCCTGAAGACACTATTGGGACAGTCATTCACTCACTAACACACCCATACACACACTCATCCACCCATACAGTCCTGCACACATGCTGTCTTCAACACATACAAACAGTGAGTCACTCATTCATG
Organism: Triturus cristatus; assembly: GCF_964204655.1. Taxonomy (NCBI): domain Eukaryota; kingdom Metazoa; phylum Chordata; class Amphibia; order Caudata; family Salamandridae; genus Triturus; species Triturus cristatus. Next base: position 1,421,565,000 of record NC_140591.1, on the reverse strand, counting down.
CACCTATGCACTACGTAATACCCCCCACCGAACCATACAGACACTCAGACTGATACTCAAAAAAACAACTACTAACCTATATAGACACCCATGTAGCTACTCACCAACCCATGCAGCCACTTATACACAAAGTGAGAGATACACTTAATCAGTCAGTTACACAATCAATTTTTCAAAAACAAATCATCCATTTAGACACTTATATACCCATTTATTCTTCCATCGACCTTGAGATATACATATATAAAACATATTTAATTTTCAGAAAAACACACATTCACTGGATGATGTCATCAGTGAGGTCATCAGTGATGTCATTTGAGATGTCATCAGTGATGTCATGAGTGATGTCACTGACCATGTCATGAGTGATGTAATATGTGACGTCATCAGCAGTGCATTGCGGGCGCGTGAGTTATAGTTAGCTGAACTAACTATAACGGGGCAATTTCATTGGTTTTTTACGAGTAAAATGTCCAGCTAACTATAACATGTGTGAAACCTATGGTTTTTTCACTGAATTTCTAAGGTTTTTTAAATGCTAATTCCTAACTATAACGTGTGTGAAACCTATGGTTTTTTCAGTGAATATATATATATATATATCCACAATCACAGGAAACCCATTTGAAGTAGAGCCACACGAAGGAAAATTTGCGCTCCCATTTATTGGTAGACAGCCTGCCAGCAGGAACCATCAAGGGACAGCAAAGTTCAATACTTCTACGCCAGACGCGTTTCAGGGGTAAACCTTTCTTCAGTGGCGTTTGTTGCTGAATGACCTCTTGTTGACAACAGACCCAATGACTATGCATGATTTCGCATCACTTGCCCTGTATTCTCTCCGAAACCAGCATCCTCGATGCAGGACATCACACTGTAAGCATCCCTCATCGATGGCCTCCTCTATGAGGATGCAGGACCTTGCTTCGCAACCTCACAGCTTCCCGGAACTGATGCATCACCTCGGCTGAGTGACACATCTTCGATGCAGGACCTCGCAATACTCCACAACCTGGATTTAAGGTAATCTTGTTCAGATGGCCTAACTGGGTCTCTGTAGCTGGCCCGTGCTCCATTGTGGTCAGCCTGAATTTGTGACTTTGTCCCGGTCCAGCGCAACCAGCTATCCACAGTAGCCGCTTTGTGGCGCTATTTCCACTTAAATCTTTAATATTGTACATCTCCGGGTTTACTGATTGGATTTTTGTCTTTTTGGTCTTGTTTTATTTATTAAAATGTACTCTATGTTTCTAATCCATTGTGGGATCCTTTTTGTGCTGTGATTTCACTTTGTTACTGTTTGAAGTCTTGCACAAATTCTTTACACATTGCCTCAGAGTTATGCCTGACTTCATGGTGCCAAGCTACCCAAGGGTTGAGCACAGATAATTTAGGGTTTGCTTGTGACTTCAGCCTGACCAGGATTGTGATTCCAGTTTGAGTAGGGTTTTAACCCCTCTACCAGAAACCCAATTTCTTGCAAAGGCATTAGACTCACTGACTTACTCTGTCTCAGTGAGTGGTCAGCACTGTGAACCAGGAGCAGAAATGCCTGGGTCCCAGGTAAATGTTTGGTTATCACGCAGCTATTAGGGGCTGGGGGAAGGACAAACTCTCTGAGATTGATTGCCTAAGGTGGAACAGGAGGCTCACAATCTTAATGTTCATAAATGCACACGTGTGCGTGCGCACAAACACACATTTACAAATGTGGCAGTTTTTTTGTTAATAATCAAAGTAGCTCTTGGATGCTTACATAAATTGCTCAAAGTATGTGCGCATCTTGAGCTGAACCCAATGTTTTTTCATGTAGTTGAATGCAGGATTGACCTAGTAACTATGGTGATGGCGCCCACAGCACTGTGTCCTCGTGCCAAAATCTAGGAGAAGAGGTGCCTTGATAGGGTATGTGGGATGATATATCTGCGTGGCGAAAACCAATAACACATGTTAGTAGAAATAGGATTGAATATTACTGAACTTCTTTGCACAAACAATTCCCAACTAAATACATACTCGAAAGTGACCGGTTAGAAAGCCAGATTGGTGCTTATCCTTATGGTCACACGTTTGAATTCAGGTGCGCCCTACTAGGGGGCATATTTATCAAACTTTCCCACAACACAATGCGGCAAGCCACCTTGCTGCGATGCGTGAAAGGGTAGGAATGCGACAATTTTAACATCATATGGCGCATTCCTGTCCTTTTCAAGAGCTGCCGCACTTCTGTCTGCCTAGTGCCAATGCAGGGACCCTGGCACCATTGCAGGCAGGATTATTTTTTGCAGAAAGGGACATCTACCCTTACAAAAACAAGCCTCTACATTAATCATGGATAGTGGCCGATACGACTTACAGTCCATTGGACCCCTCCCCGGCTTAGATAATACCACCACATATGCCTCTCACAGGGAGTCCGATAAGCACCTTTCTCCAGGGCTTCTCTATACATGACCATCAATGGGGCACACAAGAGGTCCACATATGTCTGGTGAAATTCTACCAGCACCCTATCATGTCATGGTGCCCTCTCCATGTTCATATGCTTAATCGCCCATTTTATATCTCTCTCATTTATTAGGGCATTTAAAAGTGCCCTTATATCAACATCAATCATTGGTGAACGCGCCTCATCCAGTACCTTCACAATGCCCACCTCATCCCCTTGCACCTGCCATGCGTAGAGCTCTGAATAGAATTCTCCAAACTTACATAGAATATCACCCTGCACCATGAGGACCACCCCATTCTTATCTTTGATGGCTATCACAGTGTTGCTTCCTTTCTCCCTGTTGAACAGCCATGCCAACAGGTGACCTGACTTATTCCTTGAGTTCCTCCACCAACTGCTGAACTGTGTCCCAGATCGCCACGTTTGCAGGGCCTGTCTGTCTATCTCTTCTATATGGTGTTCCAGCTTAGTTATCGTGATCCTCAGGAATTTCCACACCCAGTAGTTTGCACTCATACACTTGCCCCTTGCCCCTTATGGTCACCTTAAAAGCCTCTCACACTATGCTGGCTGAGGTTACCAACCCCATATTAATGGTAAAATACTCCCGGATGGCTTCCTGAATATCCTCTTAGAACACCTGGTCAAGCAACGCTCGGGTCTGAAAGCGCCACTGCAGAAGAGGTGCCACATAGATGTGCCCCAGTAAGTCCACTACTAATGGGGAGTCATCTGACAAGGTATGGTCCAAATAAGGGCCTGCCTCAAAATCTGCCACTTGTTCAGGATGTACAAATGCATAATTTATCTTGGAAAACGTCCTATGCGGCAGCAAGTAAAAAGAGTATCCCTCGACTGATCATGTTGGATCCTTCGGAGCTCCACCACATTTAGCATGTTGATACCCTCCAGCAGTGCCTGGGAAGACCTTCCTAGCAGCCTGGATGTGACTCTTGACTCTTGAGAATTCCAGTGTTCGGTCAAGAATGCAGTTATAGTCACCCATGTATAACAGGTCATAGTGTGAGTATCCCCTCAAAGAAGTCCTGGGTGTCCATATTCTGTGCATAAGTGTTGAGGAGTACAATGGGTTTCCCACCAATAGCACCTACTGCTCCTATATAGTGCCCATCTATATCCCTGAATATTGTGGCTACCCTGAGGGTGAAACTGGCATCATCCTAGAGCACAACCCAGCATGCAGATGAGACGAAGCTTGCGTGCCATAGCGTACCCCCACAATGGGCTCTGAGTTTCTCATGTTCTGCAGGGAGTAAGTGCTTTCCCTGTAACATTACTATATGTACATGCTGTTTTCGAACATAGGACCATATTCTTTGGTGTTTAATCTGGATCCCCTTGGCATCCAAAACAATTCGATCACCCCCCTCCATGCAGTGGAGACCGCCTCGCTGATGTGTGGTTCTGAACTGTAGGTTCACAGATCACGTGAGCTCTTCCTTTAACTAACAAATGTGTTTCAACCCCACCCTCCTCCTGTGTGGCAACCTCAACCTGGCCTCCACAATGGACACAATCAGTGTTGCCCCTTCCCCCAACATAACACACTTATTGATACCCCACCTGGCGCATGGTTTCCATGGCTCCCAGGAAGGGTCATCACAGAGACCAGAGATCACTAGCACTTACGCACATAAAGGTAGATGAACACAAGTAATAAAAAAAAGGATAATTTCTCTTACCATAGCCGAAGTTGAATATATTCTCCTTTCAACTGGTAACCCCCCCCCCTTTGGTTAGTACATCATATTATCAGCACTGCCACCTCATCAGAAGACATGCAATGTCTCCAACCTAAAATACTAGTGCCCCCACCAGTATTTCCATTAGTGTGTCCATTCAGTGGCTTTCCACAAACTGCATAGTGTCCTCCGTATGATCAAAGAAGTGCCTACTCCTCTTGTTAAAATAGAAAAATCATGTTTACGCATGATACTATGTATGTGAGCATTCGCTGCACCATTTTCTTCGGTCTGCGCCATTTTGTGTTATAATCGAATCTTAAAAGCCCTGCTATTTCCGAGAAAAGGCCCCAGTTAGGATTTGCTTCTCCAAGGCTAGGTTTTGCTTCACTAATGAATAGACTGTTCTTATTAACGTATACCTTTCCCTCTAGATAGAGGCCTTCTCCCACTTGTCTAGTGGCGAGCACAGGCAAAATGACCTTGAATGGTAGATAGAGTGTGCTCGGCCGCAGAATCAAAACTTATTTTTTGTATTTCACTGTTTTTCTGCATCTGCTTGGAAAATTCCATTGTGGGCGTGCCCTCACTGGGTATGAAAAAGACATATTGTATTTCTATGCTTGCTGATGTCAGTCCCTCTACAGCACTCCTAACTGACTTGGCAGACTGGGCACCACCCTGAGTGTACCTGAATAAACAGATATTGGTTTGTATTCTCTACTTTCTGATCGACTCTTCATTTGGTATGGAAGGCTAAGAGGTGGTCGTGAGTGACCTGGTTGACCCTAATCGGGCCACTTCCTTCACTCTGTAGGTCAATTGGAAGCCACGCCAGGGGCAGCAATTCAGAGGTGAGTCTGTTATCCCTCAGCTTCTCCTTCACCTCCACAAATGTTTTTTTTTACCTTCTGGGTTGCAATTCAATAATCCAACTAGAAGGAGATTCTGTTTCCATTGTATTCCACTGTATCTTGCTGGTGGGCCACTGCCAGATTCCTCATTTTGTCCGTGTATCTCAACATCCTGTCAATGATCATCCGCAATGGTACCCTCGGTGGCGGTTTCTTGGCTGGTGTCCTGTGAGTCCTGTCCTCCGGCACACCCTCCATACTCTACATGTGCGGCAAAATGGTGGGAAGGCAATTCTCCAACTAATGTTACATAGGTGAGGTATCAGTCCCTTCCGGCAGGCCCAGAATGCGTTCATCTTCTAGCTTGCTTTCCTGCTACTGCAGTCGCTGCTATTGATCTACAAGTTGACAGGACAACTTGTCCATGTCCTGGTGCAGCAGCGAATATATGACATTACAACACATGCTTAGGTAATAGCAATGCTGATATTATATCACTTGAACAATTTCTTGAAAATTGCTGAATAATGACCTAGTTATTATTAGTGTAGGTTCAAAACCAAACTCCACAAAACTCCTACAGCACGATTTGTGTGCAAAAACAGATAACAATCAATTAAGGTAAATTAATATTATATTTTACATACTTTCATTCCTCTTTTGACGTGAGAAGGAACAAAATAATTAGAAGGCCCGAACCTCAGGTCTGCTTCAGTGGGTTTTTTTCATCCACCTTTCACTCATAATGAAGAGTCCCCAGTAACACGGTGATGGGAACAAAAAGGCAGCAAGATGGGAAAGGACTGTAATGCACTGTATATTAAGTAAACACGAATGGTCCTCTGTTTGAAAGGGAAGTCAAACTTCTTTAATTGTCTTGATTCCATGGCCACGCAGTGCCCTCGCAAAATGGACAGAATGGACAGCACCACTACAGGATCTAAAGTTGTAAAAGCATTAGCCAAGAGGCTAAGCAAGGCTTTCCTGTCCAAAGTATGTCCGGACATGGCACCAGTGGCTTGCGAAAGTACCCAGAACAACTCCAATGACCTTCTTCTATAGCTTAAGAAATGGGGCATATTGTCAAAATCAAGCAGGGATTCTAAGTTTATAAAAAGATTGGATTAGTTAATTTGCCTTTTAACGTACATAGCAGAAGGTAATGCAATGGACTATCTATCTAACGTGGAGTTCCTCAAAACAATTCCCCATAATGTTTTAGACAATATACATAGTACCAAGAGCTCATTCTGAACTTTTGGGAACAAGTTTGTGGAGCAATATGAGTGTTTATATGTTATTGCATTGAATTCAATGGTACCCTAGCAAACCTTGCTGAATTGTTCCTGGAAAACTAGCACCACTGAAGTCATTGGTGCCCTTCAAAGGTATATTTATATGTGTCTGAAAAACGAGTCTCATTAACATCATTGGTACCCCATAGTCCATCTAATCCATTTAGTACTCCATAGCAGTTTAACAGTGGTGCGTAGGGCTACACGTCTGATGGTCTTCTGAGGCCCATATTTGATACCCATGGTAGTTTAACAGTATCTTCAATGAGTTGTTCACCTGTTGCTTCTGTGTAAACTCTATTTAAATACTCCCTTGTAGTTTACCAGAACCTTCAATACCTTGCTCAGATATTGCTCCTGTGTAGACGCTGTCTAATTAATTTAATACTCCTTTGTGGTTTGACACATACCAGTGGTTTGAACATGTGTTGCTACTAGGTAGATTCCACCTAATCCTCTTGGTATTTAAACAGTGAGCAATGGGTTGCATACCTGTCACTTATGGGTAGATTATGTTTAACACACTGGTAGCTTAACAGTGCCTCCAATAGATCGCTGACCTGTTGCTTCAGATGAGAATCTATTTAATACTCCTTATTGGTTCTCTTTGATTTGCTCAACCTTTGCTCTTGGGTAGACTCCACACCCTGGGTCCTCGCAAACTTTTTCCCTGGGGCCAAAAAATGTGGTCTGTGATGTGACCGAGGGCCGCATTAATACCAGCAGGGTGGCTGTCAAGGGTTTCGGAGTTAGGGGGTGTCGGGAGTGGGGGCATTGATGGTAAGGTGGGTGTATGGGAAGTGAAGCATATACATCTAGTTACTGAATTGCACAATGTCAAGCCAGAAAACCTGGGATTAATCCCAGGTTCTCCACTTCTTCACCAAATTCTATTATCTGAGGCAATTGTTTTATTTAAGTTACTCTCCTTTTTCTTCATTATCACAAAGAGTGCTCAAAACAAGTGACTTGTGTCTTAGTTCACTTTTGGCATTGTTGTCAGGGTGGGGGAGTAGTTAATGTTTCTAAATTAATGTTTGAAAAGTTTCACTTAAAAAAAAACATTCTCAATGCACTGATATAATCTGATGTACTAATGTAAAACGGTTCTACATGTTAATAAAATACACTTTTTGAGTTCCGAATATACTTTATCATACTTTTACCAATTTCCTGCATGAGGTCTTTAAAAATAAAGGTGTTTCTAAAGTTAAGTCACTCTGGACACCCTAGTTACTTCCTTTATTTCACTTCAATTAACCTTTAAACAAATGCTTGCCTGTTTATTTAATATATTTTTAATGTTAGTGCTGAGTCGAAGTCGAGTAAGCAGCAGCCCAGCGCTGCTGTTGACCATGGGAGCCACATGTAAAGGTCAGGAGGGCCGTACTTTGAGTATCACTACTCCACACAATTCATTTAGGGCCATATTCACAAGGACCCATCTCCGATTTATCCCCACATTAACGCACCAAAAGTGGAGATCGATCTAACACCCCATTAACAATCCGGTGCAAACTGCAGCCATCGCCAGTATTCACGCGATAACTGCCCCAAAATTTAACACCACGGTGGACACCACCAACTAACACTTGAGATGCAGAGTAGGCGTACTCGTGCAAAAACACACGAAAAACCCACAACACCACTTTCACAACGAACTGCCAGATCTGCGATGCGAACCGAAAACAGGCGATAAGCTTCATTAGCCGCAGATATTTAACACCTGCCTCAAGCAGGTGTAAAGACGGACGGCTCCATGCAGTAGGCAATGGAGCCCCGCACACAGCCACACCCGAAGAACAAACGACACCATGGAGCTGCTCATCATGCAACTCGGAGCCCCAACAGGGCCTCAAAACCCACCGCGACCACCCCCAGGACCTCCACCACCCCCTGGACCCAGACCTGCCCACCCCGGACCTCCACAGAGGCAGTGCAGAGTAAGGCAGCGGACCTACCGAAAATGCACCACTTTCACAGACCTAACACCCGCGGAAGTCATTGCCCACTGCAGGCTCAAAAGGGCAACCATCCTCTGCATCCTGGCCCACATCGCCCACAGGCTGCAGTCTCAACACAGCGGAGAACCAACATCCCTCCGCAGATAAAGCTGCTGGCTGTGCTGCACCTGTTGGCCTCTGGTACTTTCCAACCACCAACTCCCAGAGTCGGAGGGGTCTCACAGCCAGCCCTATCAAAGTTCATCACACCTGTCCTGGATGCCATCCTCAGCTTCATACCCCAATACCTTCACTTCCTCAACACTGCGCAGGAACAGCTGGAGACAAAGCAAGGCTTCTACGCCATAGCCGGATTCCCGGCCGTGTTGGGGGCAATTGACTGCACACATGTTCCACTTGTGCCCCCTGCGGATACTGCACACCACTACCGCAGCAGAAAGCATCAGCATTCCATCAATGTGCAGGCAATAGTTGACCACCAGGGACTCTTCACCAATGTCGTCGCCAACTACCCAGGCAGTGTGCATGATTCCTTCATCTTCTGACAGTCCATCATCAACCAGCGCTTCCAGGATGGCACATATGAAACGGGACTGCTCGTTGGTAAGTGCCAAATCAACACATCACACACCCCAAAGCCACCAACACACAACACACAACTGTGGGAATGCACACGTGACCAAATCACATACAACATATCAAACTACACGACCACCTACCAGACATGACAACATCACTCCATGGTCATCCTGGGCTACCCCTGCACCCAATACAGACATTACATGGCACCACAGCCACACAACAGCTGAACGTGTGGAGATGCGGAATGCAGCCATGTGCGAGGATGCATGTGACCCGGGAAGGGGAATGTACACGACGAGAGGTGGGGCGTGAAAGTGCAGGACAGACAAGGCTATGCAAACCACAGACATGTCCATGCAGACCACAACTGCTGGTGACTGGAGAGTAGTGAGCAGTGGAAGCAATAATGTCACCCCAGACTGTGGAACAGATGGCGGCAAGTGTCGCACGCTGTGTTCCCCCCTGTGTGCAGGAGCATAGTGGGTTGGCCCTGAGTACGCCAGGGCTGCCCAAGAGTGGGGTGACAAACCCTGTTGCGCAGGACGTGGTCCACTCACGGGAAGGCCAACGTCACTGACAGTGTGGCGCCGCACGGCCTGCCACGAGGCCGATGCCGTGAGCAGCAGGGCCTGCGACCTGGTGCGCCTGCTGCACCCCAGGACGTTGATGCACAGACCAGGCCTGCCCACCCCAGGGCACCACAGCCACACTGCTCAGCTGCCGACACAGTCGTGTGTCGAAGAGGGCCAACACGTGCCGGTGCAAGCTCCAGGCCCCAGTCACTCGAGCTCACAAGCCTCCGCAGTCCATCGCTGGCCCCCCTGATGCTGGCCCACATCACTCCTTACTAATTGACATGCTCCACCGGCATCCTCTTCGGACCAGTAGGTCCCACATGTGGAACAGTGTCCTGAGTCCTGAATGGCAGCACCAGACACCCTTCGATTAGTGAGGCATAATTCCATTAAGCAGGCCTGCGACACGTGATGCCACTAACCCTGTGTGCCACGAGTGACCGTCATCTGCCAGCAAAACATAGTTGGTGTCTGAGCCTGTGGCATGGGGGTTTTCATCAGCAACGGGCAGGTACGGACTTGGTGTTGGGCGTGGGTCTGTGGCATTCGTATGCACCATGTTGCCGGACACAGCTGGCATGTGCCCTCTGCATCATGCCCTGGGGGTAGGCCCCCCATTCTCCCCCGTGACACTCAGCGGAAGGCACATATGACACATAAGAGACCCTGCAATGCCCTTATGACCCTACCCCAGTCTCCTGCAGGTCAGCGTCCCACGGGAGTGGGCCCGTGTCTGCCGCTGTGCATCTGGGGCCACTAGCCCTGTGCGAATCGAGTCATTCCCCCTTGTTGCACTGACATTGCATTTCTGAGTGCCTTATGACTGTTGGAGTTGTTGCCAGCACCAGCTACTCTCTGGCAGCTGGCTTACACTCACCCCACACACAGCCAGCACAGGCGTCACTGTATTGGTGGGCCTGCCATCAGATCCTTCCGAACCAAGTAGTGACTCTTTTATCCCTGCACTGTCACAAGTGATCAAGGATATGCACTGTGCCCTTGGATGATGACATCCCTCCGAGACCCGGACACACCTGCACAGAGGCAGTACGATGAGGCCCACATACGCACCAGGGGCATTGTTGAAACCACATTTGGCGTGTTGAAGTCACGTTTCAGGTGCCTGGGCGGCACAAGTGGAAAGCTCCTGTACAGCCCGGACATCGTGTGCAAGATGATCGTTGCATGTTGTGTGTTGCACAACGTCTGTGTTCGCACCAATGACCCATTGATCCCAGTTCCAGAGGTACCGGACGATGATGGTGGCAATGGGGAAGGTGACCCGCATCCCACTGCAGCTGCGGCAGGAATGGCCCGTAGGAACTCCATCATTGACACTTACTTCTCATGAGCATGTCACATTGTGGCCGTCCATGGCAATCATGGGACATTTGAGGATGTCCAATAGCGCTGCATGTGTGATTAAAACATATTTGCAGGTTACAGGTTGTACTTGTACATTGTCTTGTTACATTTTCCTGCGGTTTCAGATGTGATTTGCCATGGTGTGCACATTTGCGGAACCTGTAGTGTCTTGTGTTCTGTTGTGGAGGGGTTGCTGTTTGTACCGGATGTTGTCAATGTCGAGGTGCACTTTTGCTTATGTGCGTATGCTGCACGGTGGGCATGTCGCTCCTGCGGCTCTGATTTGTCTGCCACTGGTCTCTTTCATGCGGTGTGCCTGTCGGTTCTGTTCTTCCACGGTGCTTGGATGTTGTGGTGTACATGTTGACCTTTGCAGTCGGTCAGGGTGCATCCATCGTACTCCGCTGTTGATATTTTTATTCTGTGGCTTTTTCTGTATGCTGTTCTTGTGCTTTTTCCTGCATTACGCACGTGTATTGCTGCCCTTGTGCTGGTTGTCACTGTTTTCTTTTTGCGCTTTGGCCCATCGCAGTTTTTTTGGTGTTGTGGTTTGTGTTTTTATCTCCATCAAGGTGGTTGTATCGCAGACATTGTCTACGGTTTCGGCAGGCTATCGCATGGTATCTCCTTGTTGTGAATTCCACGTTGACACGGGGTTATTTTCCCGCAATAGGCTGCGATGTGTAACATTGCGTTAACATTTTTTGATGATGTTTAGCACACGTTCTTGTGAATATATCCCTTAGTCTTTTTGGTGGTTTAAGGTAGGGGTGGATGAAATCCTGTTTTTCAATGTGGACAGATGCGAAACTGGGGGCAATTTCTCTGTTTCTGCTATTTCCACCTCTGCCTTCACTGGACTGAAAAAGACAGAATTCAGGTGAAATGTCCTGCATAACAAGAATTACTTGTTCCAAACATTGAGCAATGCATGGAACGAATAATTCTTGTGCCTTCTAGCACTGTCTGGAGCCATTGAATGTAATTACCTAAATGATAATTAAATTTAGTTAATTACACTATCCGGCCACTGACAATGCTCTTAAGAGAAGCTTTCCCAGAAAGAGTGCCTGTGTGTGGCCCCCTACCTGCTACACCAACAGGAGGTGCCTGAAGGGCGTCTCTGCTCACAGACTTGTTTAAAATGCCAAATTTATTAACCCCACATGGCCATCAATATCCTCCAACTTTCATAATACAACATCCACTTTAATCCAGTGTGTTCGAACATTTGTCTTGTATCTTATTGTATGTGCTCATTTTTTATCAAAGATATGTTTATTTCATTTCAATCTCTTCGTCTGCAGTACAAAAAAACAATGACATTATATACAACATATAATACAATTGACAAAAAACAATACTGAATAAACATGAATATTCAAAAAGAAAAAACAAATTATAATAAATCAAACATCATATAACAATTCAAAATCGCTTTTTAGACAAAATCAAAACTTTCTTAGAGTTCAAGAGATTGTGCAACGTCCAAATCGTTTTTCAAATCACTACATTTAATGTATTTCCCCACTGGGGGTTAAGGTACTTCTCTGTGGATCCTTCTCTATTGTTAGCCTATTGTCTATTGTTCACTTCATTCACATCTCTAACTCGGTCTCTTGACACCGCGTTTCTGCTCTCTTCATTTGAGTATTGCAACGGAGCACCATCTGTTTAGTTTTTTCTGGCACTTTTCTGACACTATGCCTTATAGGAAGGAACGTATGCATGTTAAAATTCACAACAACATTTAAACCTCGTAGCGTTTGGTTACCATCCATACTACCGTTTTGATTTAGCTTTATATACTTTAATCGACGCTTAATGTAGTCTTTCTGGTTGATAAACACCTATGATGGTTTCTCACGATCACTAAGCATTTTGACACTGTATTTCATGATTGAAAATCAGCCGCTCAGACGACCTGGAACCCCTCCCCACTCAAATGGAACGTGAGCAGCAGGATAGTGACCCTCTCTGTTATCAGCCACCACAACCAGGTGGAATGCATTAGAACCTATCTGCTCAGGGGAAACAAGCTGACTCCTTACCAAAGACATACTGGTTCCTGTATCCCTCAGAGCCTCCACACCTTGCCCATTGATGGTGACCCATCCCTTATACTTTGCAGTATTTGGGGGCACATGGATCTGAGGAACCATCTCACTGTCACCCAGGGACACCAGGGTAACCCCTGTAACCTCCCCCCCCCCCCCAATTAACTGGGACAAATTCCTTCTCAAGCACTATACTAGCCACCCCTGGAACCTTTCCTCCAGTTTGAGGTGGTGCTCTTTTTGAACATTTGGGATCCCCTTTGTAGTGCCCATACTGGTAGCATTCATAGCACTTGGCGAGCTTGGGCTACTGGCTTTTGTCAGGGTAAGTTTTATTCTGGTAGGCAGATTGGCAATGTGAATCAGACCCTTTCCTCTGTGAGTTGTTTTGGAGGCATTTAGAGAACTCAGTCTTTTTAAGTCTCCCCTCCTTCCTCTGGTTGGGACCGGAACACCCTTTTGGGAGTCTCTCCCAGATACCTTTTTGGACACTCTGGAGGTGACCGAGAGTTGCCCCTCCTCAGCAAGCTTCCTGGCATCAGTAAGCTTGCTATCAAACAGGTGTTGGCGCAGCTCTGCAAAACAACTTTCAAGAAGGTGCCCCGTTTAAAACAAGGTGTACAATCCACCCAGATTTAGAGAGTTTGTGACTAGCCCTGAACCTTTGTCGGTACCTCCCAGGTGTCAACCCAAACTTGCTGACTAAAATGGTCTTCATAGCAGTGTAGTTGTTCTGGTACCCGACCTCTAGTGTAAGGAGTGTGTCCCTCTCCGCCCTGGAGTCGCCTTTATGGTCTTCACTGAATATCTCTTCTATACGAGTTGATACTCTAAGCAGAATGAAAGCCATTCGTTTACACAAACTGTGCCTTTGACCTCTGCCAAAGAAACCTATGATCTCCAAGTCGCAAGAACTTTGGCGGAGATACATACCCTTTTGTATACAAACTGCCCTGAGCATTTCTCAGAAATGTTAGGTCGTATCTTAAACATGTCTGATACGAACGGTATTGTACATGTATTTAAGAACGTGTGTGCAGGAATGTTAGCACCTTTTCAAGCAGTCCTCGGAATTTTTCCAAACTTCGTTGTAGGAAGGTGGATATCTGACTATGGTTACCCCCAAATTTTTGCCTAGTGTCTAGCTGGTTTTTCGACTTAGTTGGCCTGAGATCCTGCCATTCAGGACCTCAGCCCATCTGCTCTCTCTTTAAAATGGACTCCATGCACCCTAGGTGCATAACCAATTGGAAGTGGATCACCCTGACAGCCCCTGTACCAGTGTACACTAGGTACCCAGGGCATTGGTGTATCTAAGGCCTGCCAGGGGCTGAAGCATGTATTATGCCACCCCAGGCTTGGCCTAACAAATTTGACACAACTGGCTGATCACTCAGCTGGGGTAAGTTGGTGTAACCACCTCTTACTTAGGTGTAGTATACCTATACCTAACCTTAAATGGGACACCTGGTAACCTATAAGTCACTCCTATGGCAGGCCTTAACAATCCTGAAGGCAGAGTGCTTGGTTCCATGTGAGATGGTGCTCTGGCATGAGCTGAGCCTGTCTGCAGTGGTCGGAACAACTTCCTTCTACTGTTTCCAGATATTGTCATACCATATACTCTTAAGTGCATTATGAACCTCGCGGTTAAATGCTATCTTTGGTTTGGCTTTATCAAAACATGTCGAGTAAGGTGTCATACGAATTGGAATACTAACCCCTCGTCAATTCTGGCGACGGGGTTAGCATTCCACCCTCCTAGAGGGACACGACATGTACAGTACCTGAAACCCGGGTAAAATCAGACATAGCCTCAGCTCCACAAAATGGATGCTGCCACCACAGACACAAGTCTGCCCTCCTGCTGCTGGGAGTCCTTCCAGCTTGGGAGGTGTGGACAAAGGGTTTCCTGCCAGGGGAGGTGCGTGCACCACCCCAGACAGGATTTTGTGTATTGGTCAGGTAGGGCTTGAAAGAAACCAGACATGCCTGAGGCTCACAAGGAGCCTCGGTGCATATGCCAGTTCAATCCGGTCCTGGGGCACACCAGTCCCGGGCCTGGGGCGAGCTGGACAAAGGATTGGGGGTGTGACCACCCCCCTTCCTGGTCCCACCCTTAGGGAGGGACCTAGCAGGTAGTCCGGCCCCTAGAATCCGCTTAAAGGTAGGAGCTGTGTCCTAAGACTTCAGAAATCCTGGAATCAACTTGAAACTAAGAAGAAGACGGGAACTTCGACGCTCTGCCGCACAGAGGACTGAAGCCAATCTCCCCTGTGGTCAGGGAGTGACCACCTTGCTAACGCAAGCACCATCCAGCGAATCAACGTCTGCTTTGCCGCCGTCTCCCGCCGGAGCCCGAGCCCAGAGACCGACAAGACCTGGACCTCCAGACCTCTCACCGCCCGATCCACAGTCCCTGAGAAGAGGAGACCCGTGGAGGCACAGAGACACGTGGAGCCAGCCATCTTGAAAAGACCACGACAAGCTGCAAGCGCAACAACCGAGGCTCCCTCCAAGTTGTGCTTTGGGATCTGAGAAGCCCAACCCTCGAGCAGCATCTGCACCAAAGGTGAGCCCTCCAGCATCTCCACGATCTGCGTGGGGCCCTTCTGCATTTTGCCACTCGATGCGCCTAACTGGTTGCTGGCCCGCTGGCTAGTGGCCATCTTGGCGACGAACTTCAAGAAATACACCGCTGGTCTGGTTGCTCCAGACTGGCCCTTGCTCCCCTCCAAAGGAGCAATCCCTCTGACCTTGCTGGTCAGAACCATCAGCTTATTTCGTTTCCACAACAATTGCTTTTGCCAAGGCTTGTTTGCTTTGATCAAGTCGCCGACACTGCCAACAGCGAGAGCCTGCGTGGGACAGCTCGTGAACCGACTCCTGGACGTCGTCGACCTTCAGGGACCACGTGGCTGCAGAGACAAGCTGCACCTTTCTTCCTGTTTGCACCCGACATCGCCTGGTACCTACCTGGTGCCACGCTGGTCACTGGCTAGTGACTGTGAACACTGTCCCCTCTGCTTACAGGTCTTCTACAACTCCGATCCACTCTTGGATCCACCGCATCCCTTCCGGACCGACCGCCTGCAGCATCTTTGTCCACAGGCTCCATTGAACAGATAGAAGAAACCCGACGCACTTCGACACCTACGCACCCGCTTCCTGTGGGTGAGGTAAAGCTGGCACTCCGGTGCCCAAGTGTAGAGTATCATCTCTAGTGTCTGTGTTTCCAATCTTGAGTTCATAGTCCATCCGGAAGTTCCTCTTTGCAGTAACTTTTTACTTTTTACGCACCCATTGAAAACCTATGGGAGCACGCGTGTGACTATTTGCTCTGCACACGCAACCCGTGGACCTCCTGGTCACTAACTAAAGTTAGCTCCTTGTAGGCCCAGCGATTCTAGAGGCCCTAGGCCTTTTCCCTTTTCTGTTCGTGGTACTTATACCACTATTTTAGTATATGGTTTGAGCGGCCACCAGGGCCTATCCATATAAAGTGCAACTTCTGTGTATTCTACTGTAATCTTGTTTGATGATTTGTGCTCCTGTGCTCATAAAGAGTCTAGGGGTTACTTTGAGAAATAAATCCATATATATTTTCAATATATATCTGTGTGGTGTCCTTTCATTGGTCTAAAAGGGGGTTACATTTGGTAAAACAGCCTGCTTAACACGTTTCACGAGTTTAGCCTCAAAGACTGCTTAGCCTACGCTACCACTAGGGCAGCTAGTCCGAAAAGGTTGACTTACAACCACACCATAAGGGTTGCTTGGCATGGTACAAGGTGGTCACTTTAACTAGTGAACATCATATACCAGGCCAACTTCTCACATTGGTGAGCAGCGGTTGGATTTGAGCTTGCTGTGTTTTACCATTGTAATCTCTTTGTTACCAATTGAAAGATCACATAGGTACCTATGCTGGAGCAGAGTTTTCTGTTGAAAATCTATTGGGTTTTTAAGCTCCGGTTTGTCTATTTGTAATAATTAAAAATATTAATTAATAATTACTAATTATTTGTTTTGTGTAAATGTTTTAACTAACCAATACGTACTAATGAGAGGAAAAACGACACGTGGGAATGCTTTCGTGTTGCTTTAATAATGTGCATGTTTATTAAATAAACGTTGCTGGGTGCTGTTTATTTTAAAGCACAAAACGCTTTTGTATTAATGCTTTCCTGTGTTGCAAAGGCTAGATAATTACATACACATAAGGGTATTAGTGGGGTTAACACTGTTTAATCACTATGCTGTGGTAACGTTGTTTTTGTCTCTTTTAATTAAGATGGTACGTCTTGGCCTAATATAAGATGGCTGCCGTTTGCAGCCTGGGCTCGAGTAAAATTTGTGATGAGAAGGCCTTGCTGAACATGGTCGAGAGTCATCTGACCACAGTCTTCGCCTGGTTAAAATTTTCCGTGAGGACAGCAGCAGTTCTGGGCAAGTCTCCAGACACATTTGAGCAACCTTGGAGGACAAAGGAGCCATAATGAATGAACTGAATGGACTCTGAGATCATAATGTTGATGCAGAGGAAATATGAACATGAGGCGATACTTTCGAAAGTTTAGTTCCGCTTTCCGTCTTTTTATTTTTGTGATTTTTCTGAGCGGAGGTTTTCCAAATGTAGCGATGCTACATCCTTTCCTGCTCGCTCTGCTCAGCGGCTCAGCGGATATCTAAAACATTTAATGTTGCTTTCTTTTGTTAGAATCATTATAAATATTGTTAGCCTAGAGAGGTTTTTTGCCACTTCGCCACTTCTTCCCAAACCTGCGTTGGTGAGGATCGATGCTGTGAGGACGGCGATTCGGGAGACTTCTACTGAGAGACCTGTCCTGACCCATTCTGACATTTAGCTAGAATAGGTAATTATGAGAATGATGATTTACTCTGATTGATTTACTTTGACTAATTTTAGATAAAGTACCATAATTTTTAATTACAGTGTCGGTGGTTATTTCTCGTCAATTATTGAGTACTCTATTTTGATTATCGTTGTATAGATTGTTTAGATCATGACTCAAGACAGTTACAATAACTAGGTCCTATCGACCTCAGTGTAGATGCAGGGTGTTTAGGAGTTTTTTCTTTCCACAGGTTCAGTGATGGTAGAGTATTTGAGCGTATGTTAGTGAAATGGGCCCAAGCGTATGATGAGTGTATGTGCGTGTAACTGTGAAATTACTCTATCCGTGGAAGTAGGGAGATTTCGTACACCCCAATCTGCACCAATTTCCTGGTAGCAGAATTTGATGGTTATTGATGATTGTCTTGATCTGATTAGATTGCTTGTACATTGGCTTATTGATTATTGATTATTGATTGATGTTGGCATATGTACTAATACTATATGTTGGAGTTGTCGTGTTGAGTTATATGTAGTGCTTCTGGAATTTGGGAGCTAGTAGCAGTTCCGTAGAAGGGCAGAGGGAAGTATATACTGCTCTCGGGAAAGACGGGATTGTAGGAAAAACGTGTGACAATTGAAGTTGCGCGTCACATTGTCTGAGTTCGGAATCAGTGACATTGTCGTATGTTATTATTAGATATATTTCTGGTATAAAAGGAGTGCGTATGATAGCAAAGGTTATCTGTGAAACTCTGGTCTTAAGTCCCAGGGATCCGTAAGGTTCACCGTTAAAGCTTATCGCGGGAGAAGTAATAGGTATTCTCTGAGCTTGTTTGAAGGACTGGGCAGAGGTAAGCGCTGTTTGGTTAACGTGTGTTATAATTCTGTAGCGGGACAGATTGTTCGCTGTTCTCGGGGAAGCAGGATTCTGTGTGTATGTACTAGATTTTCTTGTATGAATGTGCGCGAATGCTTATAAACATTTAGTTGATTGTAAAACTCTTTGGATAAGTCCTAGAGGAAGCAGTTAATGAATGTATGTTAGAAGGGCAGAGTAGAGGGATGTGCTACTGTGTCAACGGGATTCTTGTGAAATAGATTATCTTTACTATTCTATGGTTAGCGAAGCAGACGATGGAGATGTTTATATGTTGTAACTAATAGATTTTGTAGAATTTGACACGAAGTTTACTGAGAAAATTTTGTAAAGGAGGGGTAGACGAGTGACAGGAGACAGGAGACAGAAGCGACTGCAGCGGCTGCTGACGTCATAGAGACCTCGCTCTGATTGGGTAGTGGATCAGAACAGTGCTCGCGCTAGGATTGGTGCGTTGGTGTGAGCTGCGCAAGGATTGGAAGAGGTATTCTAGTGACGTAGGCGTTCCAGGATTGGTGCGTTAGTGTGAGTCGCGCTGTTATTGGATAAAAACCGTATTGTGCAGTTGTAATACGGAAGGGATTAGAAAGTTTTGGTAAACGTTAAAATGTATTATCAAGAAGAGAAAAAGAAAAAATCTTTGTTTGGAAAGATAAAGCGCTGGTTTGACAAAGATAAAGATGTTAAAACAAGAGAGGGTGAATTGTTACCTCCAGCGAAAACACCTGCATCCTTCATGGCTGCGAGATATGGGTATCATACCTGTATAT
This sequence comes from Triturus cristatus, assembly GCF_964204655.1. Classification (NCBI taxonomy): domain Eukaryota; kingdom Metazoa; phylum Chordata; class Amphibia; order Caudata; family Salamandridae; genus Triturus; species Triturus cristatus. The sequence goes on along the minus strand of NC_140591.1, from coordinate 1,421,545,642 downwards.
GGTTGGAGAATTGGGTTAGGTATACAAAGGAAGATGGTGTCCTAGCATTTCCGGAACATGGTTCATTTAATCTGGCCGTGTTGAGAAATTTACGGGAAAAGATGTTATGTCTTGACCCAAGACCAAGGCCGACACAGTTTGAGGCTTTAGTGGAATGGGAAGAGGAAGTACATGAGCGGGAAAAGCAGAGGTCTGAAGGAAATTACAGACACATGTTTGGAAGGAGACATGATCGTGAAACTCGTAATGATCGAATGAAAAGATGGCGAGATGCTAGCATGTCAGAGGGATTATATCCTATGAGGACTGTTGAAGAAGAAAGGAAGGGAGCAGAAAGGGTTCCTGAGGCAGAAATGAGAAGATATGGAGTTAATGAGTATGAGGATGAGGTCTTGAATGACATGATTTACAAGAGACCACCTCCATATAGACCAGAACCAGAAGAGAGCACACCAATTGTTTCTCCAATAAGAGATACATTGCGTATCATTGAGACAGAAAATGTGACACCTGAGTTAAGAAGTGGTAATCCTTTCAGAGAGAGAGAGAATCGATGTGGTGACGAGAATACAAGAGAATTAGCCAGAACTACATCAGAGTTGACTGAAAAGATTAGAGAGCTAACAAAGAATCTGGAAGCTGTTACGGTACCTGTAACCATAGGTCCAGTTATGCCTGTTTTTGATAAGCAGAGGACAGGTGAAAATGGTTTGGTGATTCCATATGTTGGAAATAAGATAACAAGTTTTGCTGGTCCTTCAGGAGATTCAGGAACAAGGACAGAGAATAGTGATCTGAGACAATCCAGACATGACACATGTAGTGAGGGATTAGAGGTACAGTCTAATTCGAGAATGGATGCTAGTGAAGCTAGTTGTTCAGGGATGCCGATTTTAGAACCGCAGAAGAAAGTGGTTCCGGTGAGAAAAACTACTGAAATTACAGCTGAAGATTTGAATGATTGGATGAAAGTTCTCCAGAAAAGGGATAAAGATTCACAGGCAATTGATGTGGCTAGGTTACGTGTAGAATTAGAAGAGCTTGTTGCAGGGACAGTTCCTACAGAAATTCTAAAAAACCATCATGAAGGTGAGCTGTTGTTTATGTGTAAAAATATCACCTGGAGAGCAAGAAATACACATGACAGGTTAAGAGCAATAGCGAATGAACAGGGAGTTGATATTGATAAAGTGAAAGCTTTGCAGAAGTCTTACAGGATGGACTTCACGGACAAAGACATGGAAAATCTGAATGGTGCTGGTAGAACAGGACAGATTAAAGAAATGGTCGCATTATTGCGAAGATGGGGTGATGTAGAAAAGTGGAAGGATAGGTGGTACAAGAAAAGAGAAGAATCAGAGGATAGGACTTATTCAGCATTTCCTGTGAGAGAAAAAGAGAAAGCATCTACTGTTGCTTATCCTATGAGAGAAATACCTGGAGGAGGATATGTACATGTTCCATAGACCAGACAGGATATTTTATCATTTACGAATGATTTCCCTCGACTGAGAGAAAAGCCCGTCGAGTGGTATAGGCAGGTAGACAGGTTTGTGAAATTGTCAAAAGTGCTGTGGATTGATCTGAATAGTCTGTTTGATATAATTGTTCCAGCAGACTTGTGGACTGAGTGTAAAATAGTTGTGAGTTGGCCTACTGAGGAATATCCAAGAGATCAGAGAACAGGAGCACCAGATCCAGAGGTAATGAGAAAGTATGAACAGGTGATGGTATACCTGAAGAGTAAGGTACCTCCAAAAGAAACAGACTGGGTTAAAATAGATCAAACACAACAGGAAGCAAAAGAATCAGTTCATGCTTTTTACGAGAGGCTGATACTGGCTTTTAAACAATTCAGTGGAGATGAACACCTGGGTGACAAAGATTTGAGTCATTTTGTATACAGATTTGTATATGGCCTGAGACCTGAGATTAGTGAGAGAATTCGTGAACACACAGTGGACTGGCAGAGTAAGAAAATAGATGAGATTCTGAGACATGCGAAATATTTCAGTGATGAAATTGAAGCAAAACAGAGAAAGCTGAAAGAGAAGGCAATGTGGGCACAAGTGAAAGTTGCGGAAAGACAAGAAGCACAGTTGGTGGAACAGGCAAATAGTGCAGGAAATAATGCAGGGAATAGGCCCAGGTATGTGGGGAAAGGAAAGGGGAATCTTGAGGAAGCAAAAAAGAAGTTCCCATGTCACAACTGTGGCCAACTGGGACAGTGGAGATCTGAATGTACCAATCCACCATTAGTGAATAATGAAGGTAAAACCTTAAATCAACAGGTGCAGAACGAGGGAAATAATCAACAGCAGCAACAACAGAAAGTTGTGAGACAGCAGAGTCAAGAGCCAAAACCGCCCTTGCCGCAGAATAGAGGGTCACAAAAGTACAATCAGGATTCAGGATTCTACAATGATGAGCAGGTAAACAAACCAAGGCGTTCTAACCAGGTACAACAGTACTTGTTAAAGAATGAAGGGAGTGAGTCTGAAGGTGATTATTGACGGTGCCGAAGAGAGGAGGAAGAGTGCATATTTGGTGCAACTCTAGAAATAGACCAGGCAGGACCATTTGTAGATGGGAAAATAAATGAAGAAAGTGTTACTTTTTTAGTAGACACAGGTGCGACAAGATCGACTGTCAGGTCAACAGATATTAGAAATCTTCCTCTCTCGGATGAAGCAATCCAAGTAGTTGGTGTAGCCAATACACAAATCAGGACACGTCTTACTGAACCAGTAAGAGTACAAATAGGGAAATTTTCAGACATGCACAGGTTTATTGTTTGTGACACTAGTCCAGTGAACTTGTTAGGTAGGGACTTGCTATGTAAGATGAACTGTACAATTTTTTGTACACCGGATGGAATAGCTTTTGAAACACCAGATGAGGATGTTTTGTACCGAATGACTCTAGGAAATAGAGAGAGTGAAATGGTTGGTGCATTTGCTGTGTTTAATCCGGAGGATTTGCCTCAAGAGCTGAGAGACACAGTGAAAAGAACAGTTTGGGATTTTACTGGAGAGGATGTGGGATTGATGAATAATGTAGATCCTGTGAAAATTTCAGTGAAAGAGGGAATTACTTATCCTAACATTCCTCAGTACAAAATGACACCAGAAATAATTGAAGGAATAACTCCTATAATTGAGAAAATGATTCAGCAGGGAGTTCTGAGAGAACTACTGAGTAGCCCGTGTAACTCACCGATAATGGGGCTAAAGAAACCTAATGGGAAATTCAGGATTGTACAAGATTTGAGAAAAGTTAACCAAATTGTGGTGGCATGTTGTCCTATTGTGCCAAATCCGTCAGTAATTTTGTATCAGATTCCACATGATGCTGAATGGTACACAGTGATTGATTTGTGTCATGCTTTCTTTTCAATTCCATTGCATCATGACAGCCAGCCGATTTTTGCGTTTAGATTTGGCCAGCGTATTTTAGCATGGTGTCGTATCCCACAGGGGTATACAGAGAGTCCTTCGATATTCAATCAGTTATTGAAAAAATCATTGGAGAGCTTGATTATGCCTGAAAACTCGGTACTAGTGCAGTATATTGATGACCTGCTTGTGGCATCAAAGACACGTGAAGCTTGTGAAGTAGATACCATAGCTTTACTGAATCATCTGGCAGATGGAGGGTTAAAGGTATCTCCAGCCAAATTGCAATTTTGCAAGAAAGAGGTGCATTATCTTGGACACAATATTGAGAAAGGTCTGAGAAAGGTGACTGATGACAGGATCAAAATCATCAGGGAAATGAAGGCCCCAAAGACCCAGAGGGAAGTAAGAATGTTCCTGGGTATGGTGGGTTATTGTCGTCAGTGGATAATTAATTTTTCTCTGATAGCAAAGCCACTGATTAAGCTGACAAAAAGTGAGATGACAGACCCATTGGAACTAGATGGAGAACAAATGGCAGCATTTGAGGAGCTGAAAAACAGAATGTGTGAAGCCCCTGCTTTGGGTATGCCAGACTATGAAAAGGAGTTTGAGTTGTACTGCAGTGAGAGAAATGGATGTGCACTTTCAGTGTTAATTCAGAAGCATGGATTACTGAGAAGGCCTATTGCGTACTTCTCATCGACACTTGACCCTGTAGCTGTAGGTTTACCAGGTTGTTTGAAATCTGTGGCTGCAACATGCAGAAGCCTGGAACAAAGTGAAGGAATTATAATGGGGTATCCTGTAAGGGTATTTGTACCTCATAATGTGGCAATTCTTTTGACAAGAAGCAGAACCCAGTACATGTCACATAGTCGGCTGACTAAATATGAGAAAGTAATTCTGGGAGCATCAAATGTGACTCTTGAAAGATGTGTGAATGTAAATCCAGCGACATTGTTGCCGGATATTGAAAATGTGGGTGTGAAGACAGAAGATGATCACAATTGTTTGGATGTGCTTGATTACTGTACAAAACCGAGACCAGACATAAGGGATCTTCCCTTGCTTGAGAGTGATCATGTGCTGTTTGTGGATGGTTCATGTCTAAGGAATGATGAGGGTGTGCTGTGTGCAGCATATGCAGTGTGCAAGGTTTCAGAGGTTATGGAAGCATCACCGTTGAAAGGAGTGAAATCTGCACAAGTTGCTGAATTGGTGGCATTGACAAAGGCTTGCAAAATTGGAGAGAATCTGAGAGTGACTGTGATAACTGATAGTCAGTATGGATTTGGAGTTGTGCATGATTTTGGCCAGCTTTGGCTACAGAGAGGTTTCTTGACGTCGAGTGGGACTCCAATAAAGAATGCTGAAGTGATTGGGAAATTGCTTGAGGCGATACAGCTGCCTAAAGAGTTAGCAGTTGTGAAATGTGCTGCTCATGGACAAGGAGATGATTTTGTGACAGTTGGCAATAGATACGCAAATGACATTGCACAATATTGTGTGAAAAACAACCAGTCAATTAATCGGGAACGAGAAAGTGAAATGTCTTTTTGTTCTGTGATGTTTACTAATGTCCTAGAGATGTGGGATGAAGTGAAACAGTTGCAGGATGAGGCAGGAAAGGAAGAAAAGAAAGACTGGATCAAGGCAGGTTGTGCCCCAAGAGAAACAGACCATGTTTGGGTCTATAGAGATGGCAGACCAGTCATGCCGAACTCCATGTTGTCGACAATGGCAAGGATGTATCATGGCCAGGGACATTTGGGAAGGGATGCGATGATCAGGTCTTTTAAACAGACTTGGTACAATGCAAAGTTCAGGACAATTGCAGAGAGCATCTGCCAAAGATGTTTGATTTGCCAGCAATTTAACACTGGGAAAAAGACAGTGGTGAGTCTGGGAACAATAGGTAGAGAAGGTGGTCCTTTCACGAGAATGCAGATTGATTTCATTGAAATGCCCCAAGTGAACAGACTGAGGTATGTTCTAGTGGTAGTCTGCTTGTTTTCAAGATGGGTGGAGGCCTATCCGACTAGGAGAAATGATGGACTAACGGTGGCAAAGTTACTGTTAAGAGAGTTGATTCCTAGGTACGGATTTCCAGTAACGATTGAGTCTGATAGAGGTGGACACTTCTATAATGAACTCATGAGTTTGATTTGTGAAGCATTAAGCATACAGCAGAAGCTACATTGTGCATACAGGCCAGAGGCTTCTGGCGTTGTTGAGCAGATAAATGGCACAATCAAGAACAGGATTGGTAAGATGTGTTTAGCCACTGGAATGAAATGGCCTGATGTCTTGCCTCTAGTGCTAATGACTATTAGATCTACTCCAGATAGAACTACTGGTTTAAGTCCGCATGAAATCTTAATGGGACGTGCAATGCGACATGCATATGTGCCTGCAAATAAGTTGATGACAATAACTGATGACATGATTTTGGATTACTGTAAAGGCCTGGCTGACGCAGTTCATTCTGTGTTTCACCAGGTTGGAGAAGAAGCTACCACACTTGAGAAGAAGCAAGCTCATGATCTGAGTCCAGGGGACTGGGTGAGGATTAAAGTGCACAGAAGAAGAAATTGCTTGGTTCCAAGGTGGGGAAGGCCGAGACAAGTCATTCTGACTACGACAACTGCAGTAAAGTGTGCTGGTGTGAAAAACTGGGTGCATGCGAGTCATACTCTGAGAGTTCCAAACCCAAAAGACGGGACTGGTAAGGAGTATTTTGAAGAGTCAGATTCCAGTGATGATGAAGAAACAGAACCAGTAAAAGAGTCAGAGAAGACTTCAAGAGAACCGTTAAAAGTCTTGGGAAAAAGATCAGATTCTGCAAAAGAGCCTGAAGTTCCGAAAAGCAGTGAAGAAAAAAGAAGAGAAAAGAGCAATTCCACAGAGACTCCTGAATCAGAAGAGGAGATTGAAGAACCACTTGAGATTACACCTGAAGAAGCAGGGTCAGAAGAAGATAGAGAGGGACAGATTGCGGAAGACCCCCGAGGAGGTGTAGGGAACATTCCTGATAAGCTAGGTAAAGGGACAAATAGACAGCAAGAAGATTGCGTGTCGGAGACCCGAGGAGGGAAAGAGTTAGGGAAGTCTCAAACAGTGGTGGAAAAGACTGTGGAGCGAAAGGAAACTGCTAAAGAACAAGAGGCATTTGAGACAGAATCGGATGAAAGTGAGAATGAAAAATCAGAGGGTCGAGTTCTGAGAAAGAGAACTTGGATTGGAGAGAGAAATAATACAGAAACAAGACCGAAAAAGGTTGTAAGAGGAGATCTTTGGCCTAACAACAGAATAAAGAGGCTGAGATATAGACTGATAAGAGCGAGTACCTCGAAAGCTGAACAAGTGAATGAGGTGTCGAGTCAGAATCCAGTAAAAGGTGAAAAGAGAAAAGAGTCAAAAGAACAGGAACCAGAGGGGATCAAGAGAATCAGAAAACCTAACCAGAAGTATAGGTCGCCGGAATGGACGTACGTGGCACTGTCTGAAGGTGAAGAGGCAGAAAGTCAAAGAAATCCAGAGGAGACCGTACGAGAAGTGGTTAAAGAAGATACAGGTGAAATCCTGAAAGTAATCTTGACTGACATTGATGAAAAGTCGGATACTGAGGATATTTTTGGAGATCTAATACAATTTGATGTCGAAGAAATTGGAGTGAAGAATGATGAGTATCGAAACTGAGTGAACAGAAGAAGAGACCCCGCCCAGCAGACCCGGCAGCAAGAAAGCCCCATGGTTCACCGACGAACTCAAGAGCTCCAAGAAGAACTGCCGAGCCCTCGAGAAAGTCTGGAGAAAGGAACCTACACCGGACAACATGACCGCCCTCAAACTCGCCACCCGGAAGCACCACCAACTGATCCGCGCCGCCAAGAAAACTGCATTCAAGGACCGGCTGGACAACAACGCACACAACTGCAAGGAACTCTTCAACATCGTGAAAGAGCTCTCCAACCCCAACGCCGGAAACAACGACATCACCCCTTCGCAAGACCTCTGCAACTCCCTCGCCTCCTACTTCCACAACAAGATCGCGGACATACACAACAGCTTCAGCACCCATCCGACGCACGCCACGACCGCACCAATGCCCCCCACCACCACCCTCCGCGCCTGGACTCCGATCAGCACCGAAGACACCGTCCGCATGATGAACTCCGTCCACTCCGGATCTCCGACTGACCCCTGCCCTCACCACGTCTTCAACAAGGCCGACGCTGTCATCGCACCCCACCTGCGGGACATTATCAACACCTCCTTCGACACCGCCACCTTCCCCGAGAGCTGGAAGCACACCGAACTCAGCGCTCTACTCAAGAAACCTACAGCAGACCCCACCGAACTCAAGAACTACCGCCCCATCTCGCTACTCCCGTTTCCAGCCAAAATCATCGAGAAGACCGTCAACAAACAGCTGGCCGCCTTCCTCGAGACGAACGGATCCCTCGACCCCTCGCAGTCCGGCTTCCGAGCCAACCACAGCACCGAGACCGCCCTCATCGCCGCCACCGATGACATCCGAGCCCTGATGGATAACGGAGAAACAGCGGCCCTCATCCTCCTAGACCTCTCCGCGGCCTACGACACTGTCTGCCACCGCACCCTAGTGCAACGCCTCAGCAACGTCGGAGTCCAGGAGAAGGCACTGGAATGGATCGTCTCCTTCCTCGACGGAAGAACACAGAGAGTCCGCCTGCCACCGTACAAGTCAGAGGCCACCGAAGTCATCTGCGGCGTCCCTCAAGGATCCTCGCTGAGCCCTACCCTCTTCAACGTCTACATGAGCCCCCTCGCGGCCATCGCACACCAACACAACCTCAACATAATCTCCTACGCCGACGACACCCAGCTGATCCTCTCCCTGACCAACGACCCCGCCGCCGCCAGAGCCAACCTGTACGAAGGGATGAAGGAGGTAGCCGAGTGGATGACGACCAGCCGCCTGAAACTGAACTCAGACAAGACGGAGGTCCTCATCCTGGGCTCCACACCCACCGCCTGGGACGACTCCTGGTGGCCCCCCGCCCTGGGCACCGCACCCAAACCGACTAACCACGCACGCAAACTGGGCTTCATCCTGGACTCCTCCCTCTCCATGACCAGACAAGTCAACGCCGTCTCCTCGGCGTGCTTCAACATCCTGCGCATGCTACGGAAGATCTTCTGGTGGATCCCCACGGAGACCAGGAAGACCGTCACCCAGGCCCTCGTCACCAGCCGACTGGACTACGGCAACGCCCTCTACGCCGGAACCACCGCCAAGCTCCAGAAGAGACTCCAGCGGATCCAGAACGCCTCAGCCAGACTCATCCTCAACATCCCACGAAACAGCCACATCTCCGGACACCTGAGAGACCTGCATTGGCTCCCCGTCAACAAAAGAATCACCTTCCGTCTGCTCACCCACGCACACAAAGCCCTACACGACCAAGGCCCGAGCTACCTCAACAACCGAATCAACTTCTACGCTCCCAAACGCCACCTCCGTTCAGCCAGCCACGCCCTCGCCACCGTCCCACGCATCCGTAGAGCGACAACAGGAGGAAGGTCCTTCTCCTACCTGGTACCTGGCCGCCAAGACCTGGAACTCCCTCCCGGCCGACCTGCGCCTGACCCAAGACCACCTCTCCTTCAGGAAGAAGCTCAAGACCTGGCTGTTCGAGCAGTAACGGCACCCCCCCCCCCCCCCCTAAGCGCCTTGAGACCCAACGGGTAAGTAGTGCGCTCTACAAATGTCCTTGATTGATTGATTGATTGATTGATTGTAGTAGAGGCTAAGCCAAAAGACACGGTCAAAGTAGTAAAATGGCTAACATAGAGAAATTATGAGATGTCTAACAAAGATAACATTTTTGGGCAATTACAATGAACAAAGAGCTGAATCCAGCTAAAGATGCTAACATTTTTGGTGAGATTTTTATTGAAAAAGAAGAATTAACATTAGATTACATTTTTAAGAATAATTTAACTTGCAGTCTGAAAGAAGAGGAGAAAGCTTTTCTAAACATGGTAGAGGAAAGGAGATTGAGCATGCATGAAAAGGCAGGAAAATATAAAGTGAGTGAGACAATTTGGGACATTGAGAAATGGGGCTAGTCCAACTTTAGCTCTAGATGCACCACAGAAGGGTAAGCTGTGCATTACAAGAAGGAAATCCCAATATGATACATATTTTGTTGGGACTAGTGAGTGTCATGATACATACTTCATTGCGACAGGATGGGGTTTCAAGGGAGGAGAGGATCCAGTTTTCCCAGGAGTGTATTATGTTTGTGGGAACAAGGCTTATTACAGGTTGCCTGACCATTGGTATGGCACGTGTTATGTGGGCCTGGTCTTTCCAAAGATCGTTCATATAGATAGAATAGAAGATGTAGAACATATTAATTTACTAACGCGTTTTAAGAGAGAAACTTGGTCTGAAATAGTGGGTGACATTTTTGGAGCTTTAATTCCTGCAGTGGGAATTTCTTTGAATGCTTATGGAATTCGGAAACTGTCAACAGTGGTTGATCGCTTATCGACAAATACCGCTGGAGGGTTTCTTTTGGTGAATACGGAATTGATTGCCGTACGTGCCATGTCAATGCAAAATCGACTTGCCCTTGATATTCTATTAGCCAAGGAGGGTGGAGTTTGTGGAATGCTGAAAGTTCAACATTGTTGCACTTACATTCCTGACGAAAGCAAAGACCTGAAGGTCTATATCAAAAATATTACTGATTTGCATGAAGAATTAGTACCACTTGAAGCTGAGAGTATCTGGACTAAATTAGCTAATAAAATAGTTGCTGTTAAGAGTTTTATTGCAAAAATAGGTAGTACTATTGTAGGTAAAATATTGTTTCCTTTGACTTGTATAATTGTTGCTTTATTGATACTAAGATTAGTGTGTTTGTGTTGTAAAAACAGGGGAGGGAAAAAGAAATTAATTAAAAGAAATAATGAAAAGAGAAATAAAAGGTTGAAAAGAGAACCACAAGAAATAGAATTAGAAGAATTGAGGGAGAGTGTTTACTTGGAAACAAAGAGGGATGATGAAAGGGTGTCTGGTGTGTAGTGTTGTGTAAGGAGAAAAAGACATTTCCAATTTCTCCTAAAATGGGACTAAATTTCACTAATTTATTTTTTGGGTTGTTATTTGGTGATAAAATCACCAAAGGGGGGATTGCTGGAGCAGAGTTTTCTGTTGAAAATCTATTGGGTTTTTAAGCTCCGGTTTGTCTATTTGTAATAATTAAAAATATTAATTAATAATTACTAATTATTTGTTTTGTGTAAATGTTTTAACTAACCAATACGTACTAATGAGAGGAAAAACGACACGTGGGAATGCTTTCGTGTTGCTTTAATAATGTGCATGTTTATTAAATAAACGTTGCTGGGTGCTGTTTATTTTAAAGCACAAAACGCTTTTGTATTAATGCTTTTCTGTGTTGCAAAGGCTAGATAATTACATACACATAAGGGTATTAGTGGGGTTAACACTGTTTAATCACTATGCTGTGGTAACGTTGTTTTTGTCTCTTTTAATTAAGATGGTACGTCTTGGCCTAATATAAGATGGCTGCCGTTTGCAGCCTGGGCTCGAGTAAAATTTGTGATGAGAAGGCCTTGCTGAACATGGTCGAGAGTCATCTGACCACAGTCTTCGCCTGGTTAAAATTTTCCGTGAGGACAGCAGCAGTTCTGGGCAAGTCTCCAGACACATTTGAGCAACCTTGGAGGACAAAGGAGCCATAATGAATGAACTGAATGGACTCTGAGATCATAATGTTGATGCAGAGGAAATATGAACATGAGGCGATACTTTCGAAAGTTTAGTTCCGCTTTCCGTCTTTTTATTTTTGTGATTTTTCTGAGCGGAGGTTTTCCAAATGTAGCGATGCTACATCCTTTCCTGCTCGCTCTGCTCAGCGGCTCAGCGGATATCTAAAACATTTAATGTTGCTTTCTTTTGTTAGAATCATTATAAATATTGTTAGCCTAGAGAGGTTTTTTGCCACTTCGCCACTTCTTCCCAAACCTGCGTTGGTGAGGATCGATGCTGTGAGGACGGCGATTCGGGAGACTTCTACTGAGAGACCTGTCCTGACCCATTCTGACATTTAGCTAGAATAGGTAATTATGAGAATGATGATTTACTCTGATTGATTTACTTTGACTAATTTTAGATAAAGTACCATAATTTTTAATTACAGTGTCGGTGGTTATTTCTTGTCAATTATTGAGTACTCTATTTTGATTATCGTTGTATAGATTGTTTAGATCATGACTCATGACAGTTACAATAACTAGGTCCTATCGACCTCAGTGTAGATGCAGGGTGTTTAGGAGTTTTTTCTTTCCACAGGTTCAGTGATGGTAGAGTATTTGAGCGCATGTTAGTGAAATGGGCCCAAGCGTATGATGAGTGTATGTGCGTGTAACTGTGAAATTACTCTATCCGTGGAAGTAGGGAGATTTCGTACACCCCAATCTGCACCACCTATAGGTACATATAAAACAAGATTAGATATACTTAAGTTCTACTGAACTTAGTTGTTGTAGAGCACAGGGAGTAACACACCCTGACTACAACTACTAGATAGGTTTAGTAGGTAAACCCAAGTGTAGGTAGATTGCAACACATCCACCCACACTTAAGAGCAATGGCTGGGGCAGAGGGGTCCAATGTACCCATCTCTGTTGAGAGTGACCCCCAGAGGGCACCATCCATCTTTGCTACCCTAAACCAAAATGAGCTCAGGCAGTTGGCAAATATCAGGGGCCTTAAACAGCCCAAGAATCCTACTTCTGCTGAGCTCAGAGAGCTTTTACAGGCTGATGAAGATCAGAAAGCTCTCAGGAAAGCCTCCCAGTTAGGCCCCTTAGGGACAGGAACAGGAGGCCCCCCTTCTGAGGATGCTACTGAAGTACCCCTTTCCAATGGTCATCCCTTAGAGGAGAATCATACTCCAGAGGAAGAAAGTGGTGGGGATACAGAAGGTAGTGGGGATGAAGGGAGAACTAGCCCAGTGCCAAGTGTTATACGTGGCCCAGCTAACTTAAGGCTATTGGGGACTGACAATGGGATCACCCCATTGGATCTCCCCAGTGGACTTAACCAGGGGTCTGGGAGGCAAAGGAATCACTCAGGTGAGTCTAATGCTTCTCATGCCTCTAGAGGCTCTCAAGGTCACTCCAGGAGAAGGATGACCACCCCTCAGAGGAGGGAGCATGAGGCCAGAATGCAGGAAGCCCAGCTGAGGATCAGGAAGCAGGAGCTAGAGGTAGCCCTGATGGAAGAGAAACTAAACAAGGCTAGGCAACCTAGAGAGAGTGGGTCTATACCCACTGGTGGCAGCAATGTCCCTAGGGACAAAGATAGGGTCTTTGACAATAGGAACCTTTCCAAGATTGTGCCCCCCTACAAAAGTGGGGATGATATCCACAAGTGGATGACTGCTCTTGAGAGAGCCTGCAAAGTACAGCAGGTTCCTGAAGACCAGTGGGCAGCAATCTTATGGCTCTCCTTTGAAGGTAGAGGCAGAGATAGACTCCTCACTGTTAGAGAGGAGGATGTCAGAAACTACAGAGCCCTGAAGAGTGTCCTGGTTGATGGGTCAGGCTTAACCACTGAACAGTACAGGTTAATGTTCAGAGATACCCAGAAGACTCAGGACTGGTCTGAATATGTGGAATGTGCCACTAAGGCATTGGAGGGTTGGTTGCTGGGAAGTAAGGTGTCTGATTATACAGGATTGTACAATTTGATGATGAGAGAGCAGATTTTAAGTAATTGTCAAAACCAGCTTCTCCATCAACACCTGGTAGACTCAGATTTGACCTCTCCCCAAGAATTGGGAAAGAGGGCAGATAAATGGGTCAGGACCAGGATCAGGCCTAAAAACCAGGGTGGTGACCAAAAGAAAGATACCACCAAGCCTCAAGAGAAGGGTGGGGATAAAGCAAAAGAGAAATCTTCCTCAGGGCCCCAAAACTCCACACAGGGTGGTGGGTCCCAAGCTCCCTCCTCTACCACAGCTAAAAAGCCTTACTGCCATGAATGTAAAATTCCTGGGCATTGGAAAACTGACAGCAGTTGCCCAAAGGCTAAAAACAAAACTGTTCCTCCAATTACTCCTGTCACACCACCTATTACTGTCAGCAGTAATCCCCCAGGTGGTGGGAGTGCCCCCAGAAATTTGGGTGGGTTTACTTGGGGAACACAGGGGGACCCTGGCTTAGCCAATTCCCCTACAGCAACTACTCTTGTCTGTGATGGTGGCATGGGGTTTGCCAACTTCACTGCCTGTCCCAACACTTTGGGTAGGTACAGACAGGAGCCCTACATCAATGGTACAAAAGCTGAGGCCTACAGAGACACTGGAGCTAGCATCACGATGGTGGCCCATTGGCTAGTTCCCTCTGAGCAGCTTTTGCCTGGTTTCTCCTACCAGGTAACAAACATTGATGACAAACAAAACAGTCATCCCATGGCAGAGGTATGTCTCAGCTGGGGAGGTGTCACTGGCCCTAAAAGGGTGGCAGTGTCCCCAACCTTGCCTGTAGACTGCTTACTGGGGAATGACTTAGAACTCTCAGCTTGGGCTGGAGTTGAACAAGACACCCATTCTAAAATGGTAGGCCTTTCACAAAAGGGTAGTGGGGTTGTGCCATTCACAACCCCTGTCCAAATAGATTTCCTCCCTGGAAAGGTTGGAAGGGCAGTGGTAGCCACAGCCCAGGCACAGACAGACTTCCCTGTAGAGACTGGCAGAGCTGTGACAGTCACAGCTCAAACACAAACTGAGTGCCCCCCTGAAAAGGTTGGCAAGGCTGTAATGGTCTCAGCCTATACTCAGACTGACATAGGTGTAGTGAAGCCTGAAACTATGGATCACTCCACACAAACAGAGAGTAGTGGGGAGGAAGAAAAGTCTCCCTCTCCCCAGACATTAGGAAAAGGTCAGCCTCCTCAGGGATCTGACCTCACCCCTTGTGAAGGAACTGCCCCAGAGGTAGCCAGGCCTGGCCTGGCAGAGCCTCTGATGCCAGTGGCCCCTTCCAAGGTGGGACCCAGTCTGGTGCAGGTAGCCTGCCTCTCTCTACCCTGCCTCAGTCAGCCCAGGGCTGCAGAGGTCAGGGAGGCCAGTGGACCCCAAGAGGGCCCCTGTCCACAAGAACCCCCCCATCAAAAGAATGAGGATTGCCTGGCTAGTATCCCTAGCCAGGTGATGGGTAAAAACATTCCTGAGGGATCTCCTTTACAGGTAGTTAGGGACCTCCCCCAGAGGGATGCTGTTGGGCACAGGCAAACATGGGACCTTAGGGCCCCAAACCTGACCTGTCCCTCCAGTAAGCCCACAAAAGGGACCCAGCCTCCAGCTTTAGGTAGCCAGAGGCTGACCCTGAGAGCACAGTGCAACTCAGCTAAAGAAAGAAAGGCATCCATGGTGGAGGATGATTGGAGGAAGCTGAAACCTCACTTTGAGGACACTCACTTCAGTACTCCATCTCCACACCAGCCTTTTACTTTGCAAAGACACACCAAAGGTAGAGATTCCCTATGGTGGAGACCCTCTGATACCCTTAGGGTGAGGGATTGCTTAGTGGACCATGAGACAGGGGGTAACAATGCCAGTGCTGGTTCCTCCTTATATGGCCACTTGGGCAATATAGGCTTACCTGGTCAAGGTCAGCCTTATCTCCCTTCGTTTGGGGGGGGGGGGGTTGTGTAGGAAGGTGGATATCTGACTATGGTTACCCCCAAATTTTTGCCTAGTGTCTAGCTGGTTTTTCGACTTAGTTGGCCTGAGATCCTGCCATTCAGGACCTAAGCCCATCTGCTCTCTCTTTAAAATGGACTCCATGCACCCTAGGTGCATAACCAATTGGAAGTGGATCACCCTGACAGCCCCTGTACCAGTGTACACTAGGTACCCAGGGCATTGGTGTATCTAAGGCCTGCCAGGGGCTGAAGCATGTATTATGCCACCCCAGGCTTGGCCTAACAAATTTGACACAACTGGCTGATCACTCAGCTGGGGTAAGTTGGTGTAACCACCTCTTACTTAGGTGTAGTATACCTATACCTAACCTTAAATGGGACACCTGGTAACCGATAAGTCACTCCTATGGCAGACCTTAATAATCCTGAAGGCAGAGTGCTTGGTTCCATGTGAGATGGTGCTCTGGCATGAGCTGAGCCTGTCTGCAGTGTTCGGAACAACTTCCTTCTACTGTTTCCAGATATCGTCATACCATATACTCTTAAGTGCATTATGAACCTCGCGGTTAAATGCTATCTTTGGTTTGGCTTTATCAAAACATGTCGAGTAAGGTGTCATACGAATTGGAATACTAACCCCTCGCCAATTCTGGCGACGGGGTTAGTATTCCACCCTTCTAGAGGGACACGACATGTACAGTACCTGAAACCCGGGTAAAATCAGACATAGCCTCAGCTCCACAAAATGGATGCTGCAACCACAGACACAAGTCTGCCCTCCTGCTGCTGGGAGTCCTTCCAGCTTGGGAGGTGTGGACAAAGGGTTTCCTGCCAGGGGAGGTGCGTGCACCACCCCAGACAGGATTTTGTGTATTGGTCAGGTAGGGCTTGAAAGAAACCAGACATGCCTGAGGCTCACAAGGAGCCTCGGTGCATATGCCAGTTCAATCCGGTCCTGGGGCACACCAGTCCCGGGCCTGGGGCGAGCTGGACAAAGGATTGGGGGTGTAACCACCCCCCTTCCTGGTCCCTCCCTTAGGGAGGGACCTAGCAGGTAGTCCGGCCCCTAGAATCCGCTTAAAGGTAGGAGCTGTGTCCTAAGACTTCAGACATCCTGGAATCAACTTGAAACTAAGAAGAAGACGGGAACTTCGACGCTCTGCCGCACAGAGGACTGAAGCCAATCTCCCCTGTGGTCAGGGAGTGACCACCTTGCTAATGCAAGCACCATCCAGCGAATCAACGTCTGCTTTGCCGCCGCCTCCCGCCGGAGCCCGAGCCCAGAGACCGACAAGACCTGGACCTCCAGACCTCTCACTGCCTGATCCACAGTCCCTGAGAAGAGGAGACCCGTGGAGGCACCGAGACACGTGGAGCCAGCCATCTTGAAAAGACCATGACAAGCTGCAAGCGCAACAACCGAGGCTCCCTCCAAGTTGTGCTTTGGGATCTGAGAAGCCCAACCCTCGAGCAGCATCTGCACCAAAGGTGAGCCCTCCAGCATCTCCACGATCTGCGTGGGGCCCTTCTGCATTTTGCCACTCGACGCGCCTAACCGGTTGCTGGCCTGCTGGCTAGTGGCCATCTTGGCGACGAACTTCAAGAAATACACCACTGGTCTGGTTGCTCCAGACTGGCCCTTGCTCCCCTCCAAAGGAGCAATCCCTCTGACCTTGCTGGTCAGAACCATCAGCTTATTTTGTTTTCCACAACAATTGCTTTTGCCAAGGCTTGTTTGCTTCGATCAAGTCGCCAACACTGCCAACAGTGAGAGCCTGCGTGGGACAGCTCGTGAACCGACTCCTGGACGTCGTCGACCTTCAGAGACCACGTGGCTGCAGAGACAAGCTGCACCTTTCTTTATGTTTGCACCCGACATCGCCTGGTACCTACCTGGTGCCACGCTGGTCACTGGCTAGTGACTGTGAACACTGTCCCCTCTGCTTACAGGTCTTCTACAACTCCGATCCACTCTTGGATCCACCGCATCCCTTCCGGACCGACCGCCTGCAGCATCTTTGTCCACAGGCTCCATTGAACAGATAGAAGAAACCCGACGCACTTCGACACCTACGCACCCGCTTCCTGTGGGTGAGGTAAAACTGGCACTCCGGTGCCCAAGTGTAGAGTATCATCTCTAGTGTCTGTGTTTCCAATCTTGAGTTCATAGTCCATCCGGAAGATCCTCTTTGCAGTAACTTTTTACTTTTTACGCACCCATTGAAAACCTATGGGAGCTCGCGTGTGACTATTTGCTCTGCACACGCAACCCGTGGACCTCCTGGTCACTAACTAAAGTTAGCTCCTTGTAGGCCCAGCGATTCTAGAGGCCCTAGGCCTTTTCCCTTTTCTGTTCGTGGTACTTATACCACTATTTTAGTATATGGTTTGAGCGGCCACCAGGGCCTATCTATATAAAGTGCAACTTCTGTGTATTCTACTGTAATCTTGTTTGACGATTTGTGCTCCTGTGCTCATAAAGAGTCTAGGGGTTACTTTGAGAAATAAATCCATATATATTTTCAATATATATCTGTGTGGTGTCCTTTCATTGGTATAAAAGGGGGTTACATTTGGTAAAACAGCCTGCTTAACACGTTTCACGAGTTTAGCCTCAAAGACTGCTTAGCCTACGCTACCACTAGGGCAGCTAGTCCGAAAAGGTTGACTTACAACCACACCATAAGGGTTGCTTGGCATGGTACAAGGTGGTCTCTTTAACTAGTGAACATCATATACCAGGCCAACTTCTCACATTCGTGCACTCTGTTTGGCGGACTGCCGCTCCTTTTAGCACTCATTGCAGGGATACTATTTTTTCTCCTACTGCTCCTATATGGCAAGCCAGATCACCAGTGACACCCAGTTCACCATGGAAAGAACTCTATTGGAGATGAAGTGTCGTGAGCGAATCGTCCAAATTCTGGGTTTACCTCGTCTACGAGAATTAAACACCACTTGATTTCTATCATTCAGAACAATCTGGCAAGATTGCATCTTACCTGTTCTATGCTGCCTGCTATGCGGTGAAGAATGCATGCTGGACATTTGTCTGATATTCCCATCAGTCATGCCTATGGATATCGATACTCTGCTGGACCTGATAACGGCCCATGCTATTTGTTGTCCCCAGTGGCTACCAATCTTGATGGTGGCATTCATTGAGATCTCACATACACAATATGCTACTGCTGAGGAATGAGAGGAAATACCAGGCACGCAGGTGACATCCAATCCGGACATTGCTGATGCTTCCCATGCTGAAGGCGATAGTTCGCATCTATGTGCTGTTGATCTTCTACACAAGGTATTCCAACTCTCACCCACAACGGTAGACGACTTGTTGTCTACAGGATTAGAACATTTTATGTTTTCTCCATCCCCACACATTGACTTTTGATTCAAGCACACAGTGTTCCTGAGAAACTCTGAATTTGGCCTTCATTCTTTTTCAAACGTAATACTGACTTTGGAACTTTTTCTATGATTAATTTTTTTTCTCCAAATTTGTATCTTTCATTTTTTGGCACAGTAATCTGCTTATAGTAGAACTATTCATAGAGAACAGAATTATTTGATAACACTTCCAGGGACAGTATGCCACCTTGTCATGAATAACAATTTGACTTATGTAACCTGATATGAAATGGTTTCGCCCCTTTTTTTTTTTCTTCTGTATTTCCGAGCCATTTCATCACATGTATATATTTTTGTTCATTCGTTTAGCATTCCAAAGTGATCCTATGCTTAGAATGGAACATTGCCTTTAATATGTACAACACTTTATGCATAGCAATGGTTTTGTAATGTATTTTTAGAACATATGTTTTAGATGTTTTTAGCTAGTTTTAGCAAACCCATGCGATACTCTGTTTTAAGATATGTTTAGAACGTTTAGGATTTAGTAACGTCGTTCATACGAAACTGGAGTGGGTGTTGTGTGCAGATTCAGATTCCGTATCTAGGTTTCCCGATTTATACCCTTATATAGGTACAATTCACATTGCCCTTATTTGGACATAGAAATCCGGCCCTTATTTAGACATTGTCCGTACAAACCAAACACAGGCATGGCCACCTACATCCGTCCATCCACGTCACAACGACTTCTTGGAAAACCAGACCCTTAAGCCTTCAGGAATTTCCCCAAGCTTAAATATTGATTTCTCCAAGAACTCATTAAGTATGCATGAACATCTATTCCTTAGGGGTTCATTCATGACGTTCCTCTGCCCGACTTTTACATCAATACTGGCATTCCTAGACACCTTCAAGGTATAAATATACCTGCACTTGCCCTGGCAAATTGCGGTTCCCGGAGGATTCGATCCAACCCAGACTACGCTGTTCGCCATGGCAAGTTTGGAAGGAGATCGAGTTCCAGCCTGATGCACTGACCTGACGCTGCCATCCTCCTCGCAGAGAATCCAGTTCCAGTGCTCTCTGACTTCCCTTGCAGGGGGTTAGACTACTGAGTCCAGAAAAGAGATTCCAACCTCTCTCATTCTCAGGTATGGAGCTGACTAGAACTTAGAGAAACTTTTGGCAACTCTTGGCTAAACTAAAATATAGCTAGATATGCTTTAGAAATGGCACCTACTTCAAACCTCGTGCTACACTTAGGTTAGGTACACTGGGGTAGAACAATTTAGAAGCATCAGATGAGTATCACATTTTAGCTTATGTTATTTATGTATGTATTTTGATTAATATATGTCATAGCTACAAAACATGCTATTGCAGTATTATTTTATCTTACTGCTAACCTCGTACATATTGTACTTCGCAGTCTGTCTTACGATTGTAGCAATTCATATCTCTTGCATGAGAAATAAGACTGCTCAATCAACCCTTTTATTGAAAAGCCCGTCTCTCTATTTCTGTGCAACTCTGTAGAAACGAAGCATGCACGATTGACTGAGTGAAACTGTTATCTTTTGTTTCCACGACTCTAAGATTGTTCCGACTCTAAGGGAAACAAAGTTGTCATGTTTATGCGGTTGTCAGAGACTAATCCCTTCTTGGATATTCGAGAAGTTTCTAATGACCTCTGAGTTAGCTGGCACACACAAGTTATTAAATTTAATATACTCGATAGAGACATACTGACCTTAGTCCTATGCCAAATCTATAGTGTATGTTATTCCAATGCGCAGAGCCTATCAGGGATATAGGAACTACACTACACTGTCACGGTGTGCAATAGTTTCTAGTCACTTGTGGGTTATGTTTCTTAGTTGGTAGTGGGAACATCTGCGCTCCCGTGGGTATCTATAAACAGGTTAGTGATATATAGTTCTTGGCGCGACACCCAGAACACAACACTCCCGACCCTCTCAGGGATTGCGGCTATCAGGACACACCCTTTCATTCTCTCACTTGTATTTGTCCACAATAAAATAGAAAAGAGACACAAAGGAAGTTTACAATGTTTATTTAAACTACTGTGCTCTAAAATGCAATAGTTGCATCACAATTAGAAAACAAATACATGTCAATAATTTAATCGGCATGGTTAATGAACCATATACAATAAAGAGCCCTGTCATGTTATCTGACTAAATCCTCCCCCACTACTGAAGCTGAGTGGTTACAAAATATAGATCTCCGGGTTTAGTGGTGGACCCCGTACCTTAGCAAACATAGGTGGATGTCCTACATCTCAGCTGATGTAGCACTCTTGTCTCAGGACCTCCGCTCTGTGTGCGGTTTTTCAGAACCCCTATCCTCCGTTATATGACAAGATATGTGAATTCAAATCAGCAGCTGCATTCTTTTCTTATGTCTAGGTGCTAGTGTCTTGTCAGAGAGAATAACAAGGGGCAATGTTGTTTAACCGTGCCACGGCTGTTCAGACTACATCCCAGGAAAAGAATAAAATGCAAAAACAAATGCTGGTTCTGTGTGAAAATACAATGTGGCACAAAGCAACGTGATATTCAGTAACGTGTGCAAAACAAAAGTGGCCTACATCGTGCATAATTAGGCTAACATAGGGAAAATGACAATTGGTTGTACAAGAAATACACGACAATTGTAGCATACAACAGTCATTGCTAGAAAGCTGTCAACTAATCAGTGTGGTGAGAGCCCCCGCCAATAATCTTCTGGGATTGTTGGTGTAGTTTATTTTAATCCTGCTTAGTTCAGATAGGTACTCTAGCTCAATTGTTCTAAGAAATGTAGTGCCTCAGACATGTTACCACCAATATACCTGTGGTAACTCTAACTATCTCTGATCTAATTAGCTGTTGTGAAGTTGATTTCCTGAAATTTAGAAATCACCAGATTACCTTCAATCAAAACAACTTTTTTTCTTGCTGACCCATTACATTCCACAATAACACACATCATTATCGTTGTCTTCATAGATGAAATGATTGAGTCGAGTGCTAGCGACCGGAACCTTGAAGGAGATAGTTGCCAATTAGGGTCACCAATTTAATATCCAAGTAAATATCATGATGAAATAGTTCTGTTTTTTTACTTGCTCGATCTTGATTCCATTGAATGTTCAACAAAAGTTTGACTTTTTTGCACCAAACATCTGTATTTTAGTTTTACTCAAATGTATGCTTCATCCTTTGGAAGTTAAAAGCTATCAATTTGTCTGGCTTCCTATCCTACTTTGGACCAAGAAAACCAGCAGGTAGGTAAGTCCACCAAACTTTACCGGATTACATTACACATCTCTCAGTGCAGTTCATGGGCCTGTTAGACATAGGTTAAAAAGAGATGGAGCCAGCACACAGACCTGTTTTATGTCACTATTAGCTGCCAACCTTCCTGTGGTGGCTTCATTTCTCCCATAACAGACACTGACCCAAATATCCACATGAAAAGTCTGAATGAGCTTAAATTCTTCAGAGTATACTTTGCTTAAGAAATCTTGGGTCTACTCCCACAGCACCCAGCCTTTAAAGCTGCAGGCTAACATGAATAGCACACCATACATCTATAGAGCTTTTCGCCACAATGAAATGCTTTCTTAGATAGCACAATGCCCTTATATATTTTGTAATAATATCAACAGTACAAAAGCCAACCCTAAAACTGGATTGCTCGGCACTGAGCAAAGTGTTAAATTCCATCCTGTCATGAACTGTTGCTTACCTCTCCGTATTGTACAGACACATAGGCAACCTAATAAAGATATTTCTCTTTGTTACCCCTCCCCTGAGAAGGTGTATCTTTTTGGCACATTCCCAGGTCTACCAGTGATGGTAAATTTGGGATTGCATCAAAAGCCATGGGATTGCGTGGGAACACCCACGCAACGCCAAAGAAACCCCTTCCCAGGACAGAGTTATGCAGCAATTTGCGCTGTGTTGTGTCACTCCTGATTTATCAAGCAGTGCAAAGTGGCCTTGTGTGGCTTCATAAATCGCATTTTAGGGTTTCGGTCATGCATACACCAAATTGTGTGGTGCAAAAGCAGCATAAACCCTTGATAAAAAGGGCCCTTGGTTGCTGCAGCTGGGATCTTTCTATCTCAAAACCATGACAACTTGAGTATAGTTCTTTCAACAGGCGCCAGGCATTCTGGAACCCATCTGTAGCGGGTTTAAAGGAGACACAGAGACTGGGCGTGCTGGGGAGGTGTGTTTTATTGGTCTGAGCACTCTTTTGCGATAAGTCTTGGCCCGGTAATAAGGGAGGGGAAGCTCCGCCTTTTGCTTGGGTGCTGGTCGCCGGTGTGGGCTTTTCGTTCTTCTCCCGCCCCGTTCCAGGATGCCTTCTCCTTCCGAACACTGCACTGCTCTCAGGTCCCGGGCGTGGGAGTAAAAGTGAAGCAAGACCAATATAAGTCAGGTGCCCTGGTGGACTGATAACATGAAGGGCCGGGGGTGAGGAATTCACACAGTGCTCTCTCTATTTCCCTATGTGATGGTATTGTGAGGGGAGGGGAACAGGGGAATACGTCTCCTACGGCTTCTTTAGACTCTGTCGTCCCGCCCGACCCGAGATACGAGCCTGTACCTGTTGGTGCCACGCTTCTCCGGAAACGTGGCGGGGCGAGTCGCCGGGTCGTTGGCCTCCTGGCTCCGGGGTCTTGGTCTCCGGTCTCTCGTCTTCTTCTCTCCCTCGCCTCTCCTCTGCAAACGCTCTCCTCTCTTCTTCCACTCCGTCCGTACTCGCTGCTCCTGGTCGCTCACAGCCTCCGTGTTCGGAACTCCTCCCTTTATCCGCGTCATCCGTGTAGGCGGGGTTCGCATCCAGCTCGGCCCAATTAAAGAAACATGGATCGCCTTTTCCGCTCGTAGGGAGTGAGCAGGTTTCTCTGTCCCCGGCTTCGGGTTGCTGGAGGTAAAGAGGGGAGAGGAGGGGGTTCACATGTACAGTCAGTATAGGCAGGTTCTCTTCCTCATCCGGTCGGGGCACCTCGTGACACACCACCCCCCTTGGATTCTCCCGATCGGGGAGAGGGTGTCGGGATATGAAGTCCGCACTATTTTTCTCTATGCCTTTCCGATGATGTACAGTAAAGGAGAAGGGTTGGAGTGTCAAAAACCACCGCAACACCCGGGGATTGTGTGACATGGTCTGACTCATCCATTGCAGTGGGGCATGGTCCGTGTAAAGGGTGAATGGGTGACCCTCAAGATAATATCTTAGCTTATCAACGGCCCATTTTATGGCCAGGCACTCCTTCTCTATCGTGGGGTACTTTACCTCCCTGGGGAAAAGTTTTCTGCTAATGTACAGAATGGGGTGTTCTATCCCTTCTTTGGATGTTTGAGACAATACCACCCCTATCCCACAATCGGAAGCATATGTGTGTAGAATGAAGGGCCTGGTGTAATCTGGGGAGGCTAATACCGGGTTGGTGGTGATCATCCCTTTTAAGGTTTTGAAGGCTTTCCACATAGCCGGTGTGGTGGAGTGAAACAACTGTGTAGTGGTCCCTTTTTTGAGTGTATCAGTGAGGGGGGTAGCGATGTCCGAAAATGAGGGAATAAATCTCCTGTAATATCCGATGAGGCCCAAAAAAGCTCTAATTTCCTTTTTGTTGGAGGGAAACGGGGTTTCGGAGATGGCCCTGACTTTCTCTATTTGAGGTTCGATGACTCCATAGCCCAAAACATACCCCAAATATTTTACTTTGTGGTAGCCCATTTACCCGTAACCCGGCTTTCCGTAGGGCCTAAAGAACCAGGGTCAGATGGAGGAGATGACTTTCCCAAGAGGGACTGAAAATAATGATATTGTCTAGATAAGCGGAGGTAAAGTCTTGGTAGTCTCGCAGCACCTCGTTCATCAAACGTTGGAACGTTGCGGTAGCTCCGTGGAGGCCAAACGGTAAAACGTTGAACTCGAATAAACCGTTGGGCGTGGAAAAGGCAGTTTTCTTGCGATCTTCCTCTCGAAGTGGCACTTGCCAATAGCCTTTGGTCAAGTCTAAAGTGCTTATATATGTGGCTTCTCCGAGCCGCTCGATAAGCTCATCAATCCGTGGTATCGGGTATGCGTCAAAGGAGGACACTTGATTCAAGGCTCGAAAGTCCATACAGAACCGGGTACTGCCATCGGGTTTCGGGACCATCACGATCGGTGAAGACCATTCGCTGCGGGAGGGCCTGATTATCCCCAGACTCAGCATTTCTTGGACTTCTTTCTGTATAGCGGGTCGTCGAGCGGCTGGTATCTGATATGGTCGTTTTGCGACGACAGCTCCCGGTGGGGTCTCAATACGGTGTTCGATCACGGTTGTTTTCCCGGGGACATTGGAAAATAGAGGAGAGAACGGGTCCAACGTTTCCTGCAGGCTCCTTTTCTCTTGTTGTTTGAGGTCATCACTGATGACTAGCTCCTCTAGCGTAGACGAGGTGGTGTCAGTTGTAGGTAGTGAGAGATGTACTTCCTGTGGGGGGGGCCCGATCCATTTTTTTCAGTAAGTTAATATGATTTACCTGTGTCTTTCGAGGGGACACCTGTAACTTGTAGCTGGTCTTTCCTATAGTGGCAATTACTTTAAATGGTCCCATCCATTCCGTCTGGAATCGGCGGGTAGCGGACGGTAACAACACCAAGGCCCAGTTGTCCACCTCCATCTTCCTCCATTTTTTTCCTTTGTTGTACGCCGTCTTCTGCCTTTTCTGACTTTGTCCCAAATTGACATAAGCCAATTCTCTTATTTTTCCCAGCTTGCTTTTCAGGTCTTGGGTGTACTCCAACAGACCTTGGCTCTCTCCTGCATCTTTCTCCCAGGCTTCCTTTGTCATCTCGAGAAGTGTCCTGGGCTGACGCCCATATAGCATCTCGAAGGTGGAACAGCCGAGGCTACTCTGAGTTTGTCCCCTAATTACGTACAGGGCCAGAGGTAAGAGGCTGTCCCACTCTTTCCCACTCACAGACAGCATTTTTTTTATCGTGGCCTTGAGGGTCCCGTTACAACGTTCTATGAGACCGTCTGTCTGGGGGTGATACACAGACGTCCTGATATGTCGTAGGTCCACCAAGCTACATACCTCCTTTATCAGTCTGGACACAAAGGGGGCCCCCTTGGTCCGTTAAAATCTCCTTCGGGAACCCCACGCGGGAGAAGAGCTCTATTACCCTCTCAGCTATTGCCCGGGAGGTTGGGGCTCTCAAGGGGAAGGCTTCCGGAAAGCGGGTGGCATAATCCACTATAACTAGTGCGTACTGGTTCCCTCTTCTGGTTTTGGGTAAAGGGCCTATCAAATCTAAGCCTACCCTCTTGAACGGGGTCCCTATAATGGGGAGGGGTTGCAACGGGACTCCTGGGGGCCTATGTATGTTCTTTTTCTGGCACAGCTCGCATGACATGCAGTGTTGTTTTATATCCGTGTAGATACCGGGCCAGTAAAAGTGTCGTAGGACGTTTTGAGTCGTTTTTTCAGTGCCTATGTGGCCAGCGAGGAGATGCGAATGTGAATAGAACATAATTTGATCCCTGAAGGTGATGGGAACTAACAGCTGTATTGGGTCGTCCTTCTTCCCTTGGTGGTACAACAACCCGTTTTGGATAAGAAATCGGGGAAACACGGGATTGGAGTCTCCCTAGGTGTAGTGTGCCTGTTCCCATGTGTTATAGAGGGTGCTATCATTGGCTTGGGCGAATTTGAAGTTCCTATCCCCTGCCCAAGGCTCTGGTGTAATGTACGCAGGGCGAGATGAATCTGCTCTCGCCTCAACTGCCTCTTGTGGGGTTTGTACGTGTGTGGAGCGTGTGAATAAATCCAGGAAGTTGGGATTATCGGTCCTATTATCAGTTCTTCCGGTAGCGCGTCCAACACTCCCACCTTCACTAGGTGTTGCCCTCCCTCCGGTATTTCCAGGTGAACCATAGCCACCGGATATGGTTTTGTGTCCCCATGTACACATTTGATACAAACCATTGTCTGGGGGATCACTTGCCTAGCTTCCACGAACACCCCTCTTATTACCGATTGTCTGCACCCAGAGTCTAGTAGTGCCCGGATCGTTTTCCCATTCACCCTTACACTTACATAGAAGGAACTGCCCAGCTCCGCTGTGTATAGAACTGACTTGGGGACGTATCCTACTTCCATAGGCTCCTCCACTGGCCTCCTGTGAGTACATAGACGGGCAATGTGTCCCCAAGTCCCACACTCAAAGCATTGCGGTCCTTTGAAGGAGAGGGGCTCTGTTCTCAAGGGTTTTTGCGGGTTGGTTTCTACAAGCTGTCTAGGTTTCCTTTCTCCCTTAACCGGATTAAGACGGGAGGTTTTCTCTGAGTCCCAAGGAGTTGAGCGAGGTTGTGCCCTGGCATAGGAAGAGGTCATTTCGATAGCTTGTGCTGTAGTCAGCTGCGAGTGTTGTCGTAGCCATTTCTGGGTAGTAAACGGTACTGCCTCCAAAAACTGCTCTAAATAGATTTTGTCCATTATTTCGTCCTTCGAACTGGAGGCCGGGGTTAGCCATTTATCCGCAACCATTTTGGGACGCAAAAACAGGGTTTTAGGATTCTCTCCCGGGGCTCCCCTTTCCTTTTGGAACCGTACCCGGTATGCTTCCGCATCCAGCCCCAGATGGTCTAGGATTACGGTTTTGATGGTGGCATAGGGTACATTTTCTGTCGCATTGGCGACCTGATAGGCTGCCTGTGCCTCGCTGGTTAGCAACGGAGCCAGAAAGAAAGGCCATTTCTCCACAAGCCACCCACAGGCTAAGGCGGCCCTTTCAAAATTAAGTAAGAATGTATCGGGGTCTTCGCCTGCCACATATTTCTGCAACGATATCCCAGAGGGTCCGGGGTTGGTGGGTCGGGTGAGAGGAGGGTTTCTGGGGACTGGTTCCCTGAGCATTGCTTGTAGGCCTTCGAGGTGGGCGGAGATGGTTGTTTTAAACGTGTCTCTGTCTGCTTGGGCGGAATTCAACTGTTGCTCCACCATCCATCCCAGCTGTTCTTGCCCCTTTACCAAATGCTGGATTAGTTCATCCATCTTTGGTGTACAGATGGCTGGTCCTATACCCGCATTCTCCACCACTTGTAGCGGGTTTAAAGGAGACACAGAGACTGGGCGTGCTGGGGAGGTGTGTTTTATTGGTCTGAGCACTCTTTTGCGATAAGTCTTGGCCCGGTAATAAGGGAGGGGAAGCTCCGCCTCTTGCTTGGCTGCTGGTCGCCGGTGTGGGCTTTTCGTTCTTCTCCCGCCCCGTTCCAGGATGCCTTCTCCTTCCGAACACTGCACCGTTCTCAGGTCCCGGGCGTGGGAGTAAAAGAGAAGCAAGACCAATATAAGTCAGGTGCCCTGGTGGACTGATAACGTGAAGGGCCGGGGGTGAGGAATTCACACAGTGCTCTCTCTATCTCCCTATGTGACGGTATTGTGAGGGGAGGGGAACAGGGGAATACGTCTCCTACGGCTTCTTTAGACTCTGTCGTCTCGCCCAACCCGAGATACGAGCCCGTACCTGTTGGTGCCACGCTTCTCCGGAAACGTGGCGGGGCGAGTCGCCGGGTCGTTGGCCTCCTGGCTCCGGGGTCTTGGTCTCCGGTCTCCGGTCTCTCGTCTTCTTCTCTCCCTCGTGTGGTAAATAAAATAAATATTACCTGACTGAATTTCGTACGGAGTCTTAAAATAAAGTAAAATAGCTCAAAATAACAAGAGGCAGAATCCGTGGTATAAGAGGTTTTCTAATGGGCTTTATTCCATTCAAAATGGCCGACTCGAGTGGCGGCCTTCAGGTTCCGTCACCACGAGGGTTCAGGAAGTGAAGTACAATAACTTATTAACAGACATACATTTTTATAATAAGTGCATTACAATGAAACGAATGTAGAAGGCGTAACATTTGATAAGAAAAATGACGTAACAGTGACATAATCGAAACTAGGCGTAATAAGGAATAAAAGAAACATAATTGGCTTGCATTATCAGACATAGGTGGATCTATAAGATAATACTTGGCATAGATGCGCGCGCAGCAGCATGACGTGTAATTGACGTGTAACTAGGGGGTGAAGGGGACTTGACATTTAGCTCTACATGTGGAGACGAGAAGTCTGGGGTCAAGTCATCCTAATCCCAAATCATATCTAACATCCTATGTTTAAAGAACTATGTTATCCACAAGGAAGAGACTCTCGGACAGAATCTATTCTATACTGACTATGTGCGTGTACAAGCGTCTAAGTGTCTATATGAGATGCGAGGGGCAGAAAACTTTCCATAGCAACAGGGCTATGAATCACTTGCATGAAGACAGAGAAGCCTGGCCTTTTGCTTGGTAACTGGAGGAATGTTTACTTAAACTACTAGGCAAGAATGCATCGGCTGAAGAGCAAAATAGATAATTCGAAGGTGAAATACAACTTCTTGGCAGACAGGCGAAAACTGGCCGAGGCAGGCACCGTTAGCTGCACAGAGAGTAGGACAAAGTTCATGGATACAGATGCGAGCTCAAGCTGAAGCTGTCAGAGACAGAGAGCAGGGAAAGGCTTTGAGGACAGAATCGGGCCTACTCGCCTGAACTGTAAAAATGGAGTAACTTGGCCATATAAAGTCGGTGGCCTTTTATACTTAGGAATCGAATATCCAGCCCATTGATGGCGGATCTGACAGAGAACATGTTGACGGTAGACACACATATGTTTGCGTCTTAGAAACTGGAACTGGAGGGAACATACATGTACTTGTAACATGCATATAGAACCGTTGGGGTCCAAGATAGGGGACATAACTGACCAGGAAAATCCACATTTCCACATTCCCTCCTTGTCCCCTTCTTGCCCTTCACGAGACATCAATCTTCATCATTCCATCGATTTGCTCATGGAGCATCATTTCTTCTTCCTTCTTCTTCCGGGATCTTGAGCGAAAACCTTGATGTGGAATACACGATGTGGCACACAGACCACAAATCGCTGGTCCACATTGCAAACATATGCAACAACTGAAAAGCATAAGAAGGCCAATACCTAGGAAGGATAGAACTCTCCATCCCCAGGCTGATATCACACTCCAAAACCACCCGGACCACGTCCAAGTGCCTGGATTCTCGTGTATCTGGCTTACAATCTTATGAAGGCGTGTTATAGCTTTATATACAGATGGCGAATTTTCTGGTATGAAAATGCAGCAGCTGGATCCGATGACCCTGCAAGCTCCGCCCCTATCGGCCAAGATGACGTCAAGGACAAGACGATTCTGGAGAACAACAATTCTCATCACCGATTGTTCCTCTGTCAGATTGCCTAGGGCGGCTATAGTCTCGTTTACTACAGCTTCAAGAGTCTTGGTGAGTCTGCGTATCAGCTTACTATTTGATATCGTACCTATATAGGGAAAGATACCTTTATTGAAATCTACATACTCGTCCCATGCCGTCTCAGTATAATCGACAACTGGGAGATCTCTTCGCTCTCTATTGTGTACTAAATGAACATTTCGATAATAATCAGGAGGAGCTAGGAAAACAGGTGGCAAAAGGAATGCTATGTAACAGGTACCATCCCAATCTAGAGGCAGACGCATATATGCCGTCTGACCACATATAAAGTAAGAATGGCGAGAAGCTCTAAATGAAGATTTGCCTTGATCACTATATTCTACTGTAGTAACGCATTGGCTATGGCCCATATGTATGGAACCAACTTTTCTCACACATAATTCACCCTTTATTGGAAATACTGACATAGTGGGCAGAATTAGTTCAACTTCGGATTTGACATTCAAAATCATAAGATTAGGCGTAAAATTACCTAATTTATACACTTCATTTTCTAAATCAGTTCCTGTTCTACTGGGGTGACCCTCCTTATTAGGGTGACAGACTTTGAATAAAACTAGATTTAGATTTCCCCATATCCAATGTTGTTGATAAACTGCTGTGTCTGGGTCTATGGAATTTAATAAACTAAACCATGCTCCACAGGAGCCATTGCGTGTAAACGGATGTGGAAAGAAAGGCAGAACTCCTTTGTTATTCTGATAGGGAGGGAGTCGGCCACACACCCAACAATTTGTCGCATTACTAGTCTGATGGGAATGATGTAACATACTAATGAATGTGTTATTGCGCAGCGCAAGTCTATAGGACAACTCATGTGGCGGTAGGTCACTAAAAGAATGTTCATCAGTTATATTGAAAACACGTTTAGAAACAGGATGATATATGTGCAAAATCATACTCGTAATAATTACTAAAATACTCAATAAAAACAAAATTAATAATGTCACAATACAGTGGTTACGCAGTAATTTACAATAAGCATGTCGTTTCATTATGATTCTGGACTCTGCATCATTCAGACCTAAGGGATACATGTCGGGACAGATTCAACCGCTTCACCTTGGAGAGGACTTAAACAATCAAATCGTCCGACAGTTTAGATCTGGACCTGAGTTTCTGTTTATAGCACTGAGAGTCATTTTGTTCAACAAAAGGAAGTTTTGAATCAGTCTGTGAGGGAGTGCAGGGCACAGTGTCTATATCTGAAGGTAGTCCATGAAATTTTTTTATATGGGTGGAATGCACCCATCCTTTCCGTCCTTCGATCTTCACAGCTGTTCTGGTCGTCAGCAGGACCTGCTTAGGCAACTTCCACCTAGGATCCAATTGGCTTTTCCTATCAAAATTCCGAACCAGGACAAAGTCCCCGGGGACCACGTCATGGGGTTTCACCTCAGTGTTGTCAGGAAAAGCTGCGACCACCTGTGAACGAGAAGATTGTAGTGCAGACATCAAGGAAGCCAGGTAATCTGTCAGCATATTACAGTCAACATCAGTTATTTTACGGGGTATAGGCGTCCCCCACATATTCGGTGGTCTACCAAAGATCACCTCATACGGGGATAGCCCTGTTCGAGAGTGTGCTACCATTCTCATGTAGAATAGCGCAACTGGTAAGGCTACTATCCAGTCCACACCTTTTTCCTGACATATTTTGGACAATCTGATTTTTAAAAGTTGATTATGTCGTTCCACGAGACCTGCTGCCTCGGGGTGTCGGACACAGTGGAATTTCCACTGATATCCCAACAAAAGTGAGACATGTTTCATTAATTCGGATGAGAAAGGCTGGCCGTTATCTGAATATACAACACGTGGTAAACCGTACCGTGGGAAGAATTCTCGAACTAGCTGCTTGGCAGTAGTCGGGGCAGTGTAATCTGATACGGGATACGCCTCTGTCCAACGGGAGAGAGCGCAGACAACTACGAGGACATATTTGAATCCTCGACAACGTTCCATCTGAATATAATCCATCTGGAGGACTTCAAAAGGATGGTCAGGAGGCTGAAATCCACCCTGCTCTACGGGAACACTCTTTCCTGGATTAAACTGACAACATATCATACAGGTACGAACTTTTTGTTTAGCTGCTGCTCGTAAATGTTTATTGAACCAAATGTGCTGAATGCTGTCTAGCATAGCCTTCTCTCCTAAATGTGCTGGACTGTGAACTGTAGCTATAATGGCTTGAACCATGGAATCAGGGAGAAACCATACAGATTTCTCTTTCGTCATCCATCCTTGATCTGTCTGGATCCCTCCTAGTTCAGTCCACTTCTTTATTTCTTCTGCTGTGGCATGTGTCTGTATGTCAATTACATCAAGTGTGGGATCCTTAATTGTCATACACTGTGTTGGTGTCTGAACTATTGGCTTTGTCATGTCGGATGTGCGATTCTGAGCAGTCTGTTTGGCTGTTCTGTCAGCTAAATCATTGCCTTGAGAAATGATATCAGTAACCTTCGTGTGTGCTTTACATTTCATAATTGATATTGCAGTCGGTAAATGAATCGCGTCTAACAGAGCATGAATGAGGGACCCGTGTTGAATATGTGTTCCATGAGAAGTTAAATAACCCCTCTCCCGCCAAAGCACTCCGAAGTCATGTACGACTCCAAATGCATAACGTGAATCAGTATATATGTTGACTTTCTTGTCCGCGGCTTGAATACAGGCTTGTGTTAGAGCAACAAGTTCTGCTGCTTGGGCTGACAAAGTATCTATACAATTTGTCTCAATAACTTCAGTGTCTGTTGTGACTGCATATGCGGCAACTAAATTTCCTGTACTTGTCCTCATACACGAACCATCTACATATAACGTCAGGTCTGGATCTAGCAATGGAACGTCTGTCAAGTCTTGTCTAGGTTTCGTCTTTATTTCAATGATTTCAACACAATCATGAGCTAGTGGGTCTGTTCCAATTACAGGTAATAGTGTAGCAGGATTCAATGTATTACACCGTCGGATCTCTATGTGTGGTTGAAACAATGTCAGTTCATAACCAGTAAGTCTTGCTATGGTCAAGTGTTGTGTTTGTGTTCGGTTCACAAGAACCTCTACTGCATGTGGTACTTGTACTGTCAATGGGTGTCCTAATACTATGGCATCGCTTTGTCTAATTGCTAAAGCTGTCGCTGCCACTGATTTCAGGCATGCAGGCAAAGCCTGAGCTACGGGATCTAATGTACTGGAAAAATAAGCACATGGCTTGCGTGATCCTGCTTGATCCTGAGTGAGTACTGATAAGGCAGTACCTTCGCGTTCTGTAACAAAGAGTGTAAAATGTTTGCTATAACATGGTGTTGCTAAAACAGGTGCTTGACATAAAGCTTCCTTTAGGCTTTCAAAAGCTTGTGTATGTTCCTGAGTCCAAGGGAGAACAGTCGATGTGGCTGCCTCCTGTGTGGTTAACTGAATGAGTGGTTTTGCTAGAAATGCGTACTGAAGGATCCACTGTCTACAATATGAAGTGAGGCCTATAAAAGCCCGCACCTCCTTTTGTGTCTGGGGTATTGACATGTTAGCAATTAACTGGATGCGATCTGGTGTAAGCTGCCTTCCCTCCTTGGACAGCGAGTGACCAAGATAAATAACTCGCTGAACACAGAATTGCAGCTTAGAAGGGGACACCTTGTGCCCCTTGTCGGCTAGGAAATGTAAAACTGTCAGAGAAGCTTTTTCACATTCTGGCTCGCTTCTCGCGGTGATCAGCAGATCATCGACATATTGAAGCAGTGCTGTATTGACTGGCATGTGGATACTGTCAAGTTCTCGTTTCAGTGCTTGGCTGTAGATGCTGGGGCTTTCTGTAAATCCTTGGGGAGCGCGTGAGAATTTAAAGCTGCGCCCATTTAAACTGAATCCGAACAAGTATTGGCTTTCCGGATCTATTGGGACGCTGAAAAAGGCATTCTTGAGATCAATTACAGTAAAGAATGTTGCTTCGGAATCAATTGCTGTCAATAACGATGATATATCAGGGACCACAGGGAATTGTGGTACAATACACTTGTTTAGTTCACGCAAATCAATAACCAATCGGTACACTGGTGGAGCAGTAGGATCAGTTCGTTTAAGAATCGGAATTATCGGTGAATTACATACATTGGAGTCTGTTTCTACAACTACTCCCTGGGCAATTAGCTCATCAATGATTTTCAGCAAAGCCACTACAGCATCATGCGGTAACTTGTATTGTCGCATTCGTGGTAGTACCACTCCTGCTTTCAGTGTGACTCGATAGGGTGTAATGTTCATGCAGCCAACATCCGTAGGGCCTTGTGCCCATAGATGTACTGGTAAAGTCTGTAGTCGGGGATCCATGTCTCTAGACACATAGTGACCTTTAAAATCACGTAAAAACAACCTTACTCCTTCCGGAGAACAACATATTATGGCTCCTAGTGCTTTCAGAGTTTTAATTCCTAACAGATTTTCTGGGCATGATTTAGTAAGCAATAAATCTGTAGTTCGTGTCAAAGGTCCTATCGTAAGTGGTAGAGGCTTTGATACTTCATTAACAATAGGTTTTCCCGAAAAACCAAGGGAAACATTTTGAGAGCCTGAGAGGGGTGCCCCTGGAACTTCACTACGTTTTATAGTTGTTCGACTTGCCCCTGTATCGAGTAAGAATTTTCTATCTTGACCTAATAATTCACTATGTACATAAGGTCCTTCTTGATCTACAGGAATCTCGATAAGTGGTAAGTCAACTTCCCTCTCTAGGCTGGTTCATGCGTATCGCTGGTATTCAGGGTATTCATACTGTGCAGTCTGATACAGTTGTCGTGTTGCGGTTTGTGTGGCAGTAGCAGGCAACGATGGTGCAGCTGGCACAAACTGTATGGGTTGCTGTGAGGCTGGCATGGACTGTTGCTGAACTGGCACGGACTGTCCATGCAGCATAGCTCCTTGTTCATTCTGATCTTGTCTAACTAATCGTGGTCTCTCCTTTGTAATGCCTGTAGCTATATTACGTTTCAGGACTGGACAATCGTGTACATGATGGCCCAGTTGTTTACAGTAATTGCAGGTTCCTTTTACAGGAACTGCAGAATCACCAGAATGTGTCACACTCTTTTTGTGACCATCTGCTGGTACTGTCTGAGAAACTAGCATTTTCATTTTTGTATCCTTCATGCGTCTATGCTCGTGTTCTTGTTCATCCCTAATTCTATTGTGATGATACTGTAACATTTGTAGCATTTGCGACGGAGTGTTACTTTGCCAGGTACTCTCGAATTTCAATATTCTATTCTTTACTGGAGGTAATGCATTTTCCACTAATTTTGTCACAAATAAATGTGGATATGAGTCACTACTTGCTTTTATACCACTATTTATACCAAAACATTTTTCAAATCGAGCATAATAATCGCTTGTGTCTTCATCTTGCTTTTGTTTGCAGGCTGTGATTGCACCCCAATCTTCCTTTTTTTGTAGTTAATAAACGTGGCAGTACCTGTACTAGTAAACCTGGTAATAGTTTAACTTTATCCCCGAGCCCCGAACCTGCAGTTCGGCCCCTTTCTTCCTCTGCTAATGCTGTCCAGTCTATCTTTTGGTCTCCCACTTCCCACTCTTTTTCTTTCAGTTTTTCATAAATGCCAGCAGGCAAAAGCACCTTTAATATCGTCATAATATCAGGAAAGGTGTACTCTCCCATCAGTAACATGTCTTTAATTTCTCGGTGGAAACCCGCTGGGTCTTTATCATGGCTAGGTACTACTTTCTTCATTTCTAATAATTCCATTTTTGATATGGGTGTGTAAACAAATACACGGTGAAACTCATTGTCTTCGCCTTTTATTGGGTGCACTTCTCGTAAAGGATTTTGTCTATCCATGTAGTACGGTGCTCTTTCTCTGCGGAAACAGATGCGGAAACAGATGTGCTTGCCGAAACTTGCGTCGGGACTTGCTGTTGCACGGGGACAGATACCTGATCCTGACGTTGAACCCCTCCGCCAGACGGTCTATGTGGTGTGGCGTTAGCATACTCGGGGGCTGCATCATCTAGATATGAGGAAAGGAAAACGTCTTCTGCGGTTCTGGGACGCCCTTTTGGATGTACCTTAATTGGAAATAATGGGGGTGGCAAGTCTTTTGGTATCTCTGGAGCAGCCTTAGGTAATCCTTCGGCTAGAAGGGGATACATACCATTCATAAGAGCATTACTTTGTCTATTTACTTGTTCTGATTTCACTCGGATACCTTCCTCAATTAATAGATTTTCTTGAACTTTATTTGAACTTTCTTTACTCCTCTCTTCTTGTCTACGTGCTTTTTCTGTTCGTCTATGAGATTCTTTACGCCATAACTCGATAGCGTCTTTCTGTGACTGTCTGACCTTTCTTTTCCATAACTCTTCCTCCACTTTCATGATGCACTCTGCATCCCAGGTTCCCGCTATGGGCCACCTTTGACTTTCCGGTAATCCCTTGGTATAATCTACCCATAGATCAAGAAACAATATGGCATCTATGCCATGTTTATGGTACATGAAATGTCCTGGAGTGTCTCTAGGAGGAATAGGAACTGCTTCTTCAAGCACCCCTTTTCTGGTGGTAATCTGTCTTAACTTCGAGAAGAGCGGCATATTAACAACTGATCTGATACTTACTCTTGAACTTACTTAATACGAGAAACACAATAATGAACAGTGAACAATGAACAGTCATTCATACCACAATATGCAAGACATTTTCTGAATACTTTAAACATTAAACATTAAACATTTAATAATGGTCGACAATGATGACAGTCTGCCTAACTAATCACCACGCTGAATTCTTGACAATAACTGAATACTTCGGAATACTTGATATACTGCTAAACAGTACATATACACTGCTAAACAGTGCAAACCGGATTTGTGTACCCAAATCCGTCTTGACCGGCACAACCTATGTGCACGTCAACATGCCTCCCCGGCGATGGTACTCACCGAGTAGCTCCTTGAAACGGAAGGCCTCAGAGAATGGACAGGACTCGATAACTGCGGACATCGGACCCTCTGGACGTCGGAATTTCGGAAAACCTGGTGGGCCTCTGTATACCTCGGATCTTGCTCTCTCAGCTAGGCTCTGGTCGGGATACTTCGCACTTCTCACCGCCTCGTCTGGGTTGATCGCAGCCTCAGTCGCCCCCGCTTGACCGGAGGGAGCTTACAGGAAATCCTGCTGGTACGCGTTTATGGTACGTCCAGCTGTGGCAGGAGACCGGGCCTGCAACGCACCGCCGGCGCGTGAGATGAGAAAGTGTCCCTATTCGGGCGCCATTATGTGGTAAATAAAATAAATATTACCTGACTGAATTTCGTACGGAGTCTTAAAATAAAGTAAAATAGCTCAAAATAACAAGAGGCAGAATCCGTGGTATAAGAGGTTTTCTAATGGGCTTTATTCCATTCAAAATGGCCGACTCGAGTGGCGGCCTTCAGGTTCCGTCACCACGAGGGTTCAGGAAGTGAAGTACAATAACTTATTAACAGACATACATTTTTATAATAAGTGCATTACAATGAAACGAATGTAGAAGGCGTAACATTTGATAAGAAAAATGACGTAACAGTGACATAATCGAAACTAGGCGTAATAAGGAATAAAAGAAACATAATTGGCTTGCATTATCAGACATAGGTGGATCTATAAGATAATACTTGGCATAGATGCGCGCGCAGCAGCATGACGTGTAATTGACGTGTAACTAGGGGGTGAAGGGGACTTGACATTTAGCTCTACATGTGGAGACGAGAAGTCTGGGGTCAAGTCATCCTAATCCCAAATCATATCTAACATCCTATGTTTAAAGAACTATGTTATCCACAAGGAAGAGACTCTCGGACAGAATCTATTCTATACTGACTATGTGCGTGTACAAGCGTCTAAGTGTCTATATGAGATGCGAGGGGCAGAAAACTTTCCATAGCAACAGGGCTATGAATCACTTGCATGAAGACAGAGAAGCCTGGCCTTTTGCTTGGTAACTGGAGGAATGTTTACTTAAACTACTAGGCAAGAATGCATCGGCTGAAGAGCAAAATAGATAATTCGAAGGTGAAATACAACTTCTTGGCAGACAGGCGAAAACTGGCCGAGGCAGGCACCGTTAGCTGCACAGAGAGTAGGACAAAGTTCATGGATACAGATGCGAGCTCAAGCTGAAGCTGTCAGAGACAGAGAGCA
Organism: Triturus cristatus; assembly: GCF_964204655.1. Lineage (NCBI taxonomy): Eukaryota > Metazoa > Chordata > Amphibia > Caudata > Salamandridae > Triturus > Triturus cristatus. Next base: position 1,421,507,601 of record NC_140591.1, on the reverse strand, counting down.
GGGAAAGGCTTTGAGGACAGAATCGGGCCTACTCGCCTGAACTGTAAAAATGGAGTAACTTGGCCATATAAAGTCGGTGGCCTTTTATACTTAGGAATCGAATATCCAGCCCATTGATGGCGGATCTGACAGAGAACATGTTGACGGTAGACACACATATGTTTGCGTCTTAGAAACTGGAACTGGAGGGAACATACATGTACTTGTAACATGCATATAGAACCGTTGGGGTCCAAGATAGGGGACATAACTGACCAGGAAAATCCACATTTCCACACTCGCCTCTCCTCTGCAAACGCTCTCCTCTCTTCTTCCACTCCGTCCGTACTCGCTGCTCCTGGTCGCTCACAGCCTCCGTGTTCGGAACTCCTCCCTTTATCCGCGTCATCCGTGTAGGCGGGGTTCGCATCCAGCTCGGCCCAATTAAAGAAACATGGTTCGCCTTTTCCGCTCGTAGGGAGTGAGCAGGTTTCTCTGTCCCCGGCTTCGGGTTGCTGGAGGTAAAGAGGGGAGAGGAGGGGGTTCACATGTACAGTCAGTATAGGCAGGTTCTCTTCCTTGTCCGGTCGGGGCATCTCGTGACACCATCATTATGTTCATAGAAGTATTCTAAGAAAACAATCCTATTAACCCCTTCGATGCGCATGATGGAGCAGTTCCGTCATGCGCGTCGGTTGCGCTGTGCGCATGACGGAACCGCTCCGTCATGGCCCCGCCCGCGCACAGAACCTTCAGCACAGCGCGGAAATCCGCGCCGCGCTGAAGGGGTTAAAGAAGAGACTTTGAACATTTATATTTGGAGGCTATGCCATTTGATGAAGTTGTGAAATATAAAGGAACATTGACTGCAATTTAAAGGAATTGCTGAACTATTGATTGTCAGAGTATTTGGATCCATATCAAGTGAAAATAATATCTAGGATTGTTAATGTGCAAGATGTTTATAATGCTTATAACGTGCTTCTTGTGTGTACCGCCTAGATCTTTCAAGGAGGGTAACTTTTGTAGGTAGCAAAGTAGCTGTGGGGACTGCATGGTAATCAGTTGTGTTCTCCTGCCCTAAGTGTGAGACTTCATGTGAAATTGGTATCATGCTAAGCTAGCATGTGTACATAGACCTAGGCGTATTCCAGGTAATTTTGAGGTCCATGACCTGTCCTGTGCCCCAGAGGGTTGTTCCAAGTGTGCACTGGTAGCAGGCCCTGGACTCCTATCCATGTTTCGTGACATCATGTAAAGCTGTGGTGACAACATACCGTGTTTGATGTGTCCATAGTGTGATCAGACCTTTATCCCTGTGTCAGGGAGAGGGTGGCCAACCTCTCAAGTAAGGTTCCTCTATAATGTGAAAACCAGACCTTGCTCTGAACCTTGCTCTGACGTCCTGTGTGCATGTTGAGTGCAGTGCATGCACTGCATTTGTGCCACATGTATGGTAGTAAGACTGTGTGTGTGCTGTGTGTGTGTAATGTGAGTACTGTGGCCAGTGGGATCCATTTTGGATCTCTCCGGTGTAACATGGCACAGATGGAGGGTGAAGTTAGCTTCCCCAGATAGTGGAAGTGTACTGCCTGTGTTCCTGTAGCTGAAGGGGGGAGACCCAGACACTGTAGTGAAGAAGATCAAGACAGGCCTTAGGGGCCTTAGGGGGCCTTAGGGGTTCTCTGCTTGCCACTAAGCACTTAATTAACCTGAATGCTGCTATTTTGCTGAGTTTGCACAGATTTTTAGACCACAGTCCTCACACCCGCATTTTTAAATTTTAAATTCTTGTTTGCACATATCTTACCTTGTTCCCTGCCGATCTGAACGGAAGCTGCTTGCCGCTGTTGCACACTTCCTGGTCACCCGTGGTGCCACGAAGAACCGCCATCTTTGGGAGTTGGCTTTCTAGTTCTTCTGGCTCATGGGGCTATTTCAATGTGCGCTGCGCGGAGGTTAGCACCTTGGGGTTCTCTGCTTGCCGCTACACACTTAATTAACCTGAATGCTTCTATTTTGCTGAGTTTGCACAGATTTTTAGACCAGTCCTCACACCGGCATTTTAAAATTTTAAATTCTCGTTTGCAGATATCTTACCTTATTCCCTGCCGATCTGAACGGAAGCTGCTTGCCGCTGTTGCACACTTACTGGTTACCTGTGGTGCCACGAAGGATCGGCATCTTTGGGAGTTGGTTTTCTAGTTCTTGTGGCACACGGAGCTATTTCAATGCGCGCTGCGCGGAGGTGAGCACCTTAGGGGTTCTTTGCTTGCCGCTACACACTTAATTAACCTGAATGCTGCTATTTTGCCAAGTTTGCACAGACTTTTAGACCACAGTCCTCACACCCGCATTTTTAAATTTTTAATTCTTGTTTGCACATATCTTACCTTGTTCCCTGCCGATCTGAACGGAAGCTGCTTGCCGCTGTTGCACACTTCCTGGTTACCCATGGTGCCACGTACAACCGTCATCGGTGGGAGTTGGCTTTTTAGTTCTTCTGGCACACGGGGCTATTTCAATGTGCGCTGCGCGGAGGTGAGCGCCTTAGGGGTTCTCTGCTTGATGCTACCCACTTAATTACCCTGAATGCTGCTATTTTGCTGAGTTTGCACAGATTTTTAGACCACAGTCCTCACACCCGCATTTTAAAATGTTAAATTCTTGTTTGCACATATCTTACCTTGTTCCCTGCCGATCTGAATAGAAGCTGCTTGCCGCTGTTGCATACTTCCTGGTTACCCGTGGTGCCACGAACAACTGCCATCTTTGGTAGTTGGCTGGCTAGTTCTTCTGGCACACGGGGCTATTTCAATGTGCGCTGTGCGGACACGCAGCGGGCGCGCCTAAGGCAAGTCCGTCTGCACCAGTCAGCATCCTGTAAGCGGCAAGCGCCAGCTATGCTGCCCGTGAGTCTCCTGAGATCAGACGGAGTTATACTGCGGCCGCTTCACGGGCCCTTGAGTCTACTACTCGTTGCCATTTTAGTAACTGGGATGTGGCTGAAGTGCCAAAACAATGCTGCGGGTTTATGCTGCGCTTGGGGCCTGCTCTTTTGGATAACAATGGTAATCTCCCTGACCAGTTGTCTAGGGTCCCTCCTATTGAGGCAGCTATAATTAACGCTTGTTCTCTCAGGAAACATCATGCAGATGTTTTCGACCTTCTAGAGGACAACTCACTTGGGGGCATATTATCAAGGACGGCGTTAACATTATCGCCAGAAAACTGCCGCTAAACCGGTGATAATGGGCTTGATAATATGCTCTAGAGAATTCCCATAGAAGCCCATGTTGACACCAGAACATGGGCTTCTATGGGAATTCCATAGAGCATATTATCAAGCTCATTATCGCCGTTTTAGCGGCAGTTTTCTGCCGCTAAACCGGCGATAATTTTTAACGTCGTCCTTGATAATATGCCCATGATCTGCTGTTATTGACCGAAACCTGTCCGGATTCCTCTTCAGACCCGATTGTAACTTTTGCCACTCCAGTGGGCTACAAGATCTCTAGAGCTGACCGCCCGGAGGGGAGAGGGGGTGGTGTTGCTATTATTGATAAAAACAAGTGGGATCTTCGTAGGGGGGATGCCTTCGTAGGGTGGGTGCGAGGCTCTTGACTTCATTATACGCTTCTCAGCCCATTTTACCCTAGGAGGCTCTTTGATCTACAGGCCCCTCTGCCTGGTGGGACCTTTTCTCCAGGCTTGGGGAGATGCTATAATCACCAGGGCGGTCAGATTTGTCCACTATATGGTCCTGGGTGATCTTAATATCCATCTGGATCAAGCGGATAGTAAGGATGCGTGTGACTTGCTGGATACTTTACACTTGGCTCAGCTTGACCAGCATGTCAGCCTTCCCACTCATCAAGCTGGACATATACCTGACCCTATCTGTATCAACTTCCCTATTTTATTAAGGGATCCTTGCCCTGTCACCTGGTCGGACCATTTCATAACCTACTTTTCATGGGAAGTGTCTAATGTGGAGTCTTTAGCGTGTTCATGCCACAAACCGGCTTTTGGAAGAATTGACCCACTTGAACTCAATCTGGCCTTGGAAGCTTCAAGGCCTAGTTTGGTTGGGGAGATTGAGGAACGCCTGGCTGGGTTCACTAGTTGGGTTTCAAACGCAGTGGTTACGGTGGTCCCACAATGTCCCACTAGGTTGGCTAGGGAATCCCCGTCCAAACTCTGGTTCAACTCAGCCCTTAAAGTCTTGAAGCATGATTGTAAGACCCTTGAGCGGGCCTGGCGCAGGAGCAGTTACTGCCCGGCAGACAACCGGAATCTCAGAGAGAAGCAAAAAGATATACTATGCAGCCATTAGGCTGGCTAAAGGCCAATTCTACTCACCCCGCATTAAATCAGCCAGTAACAACTCTAAAGAAATTGTAGCTATCATTTAGAGCTTCACATCCCCTCTGGCCCAAGCTAGTGTGTCGTCATCTTCACCTACCTGGTGTAACACTCTCTCTTGCTGCTTTAGGGATAAGATCCGGGCTATTCAGGCAGCATTCACTCCCTGTGACATCAGAATTGAGGCATCTTTGGAGTGTCAATCTGCTAACCATGCTCATTCTTTGTCTGTATTCAGGCCAGTCGACCCATTGGAATCCCTTAAGATTCTCAAGGGTCTAAAGTCTGGTTCGCCCTCAGACCCCTGTCCTGCTAGGCTTCTGGCAGCGGTGTCAGGGGTCGCAAACACAGAAGTGAATACCATCATTAACAAGTCTCTCCAGAAAATGGTGGTACCACAGGCTTGGAAGCAGGCTAAGTTCCTGGCACACCTAAAAAAGCCATCATTGGACCCCCTCTTTCCAGGGAATTACCAGCCTATCTCGCTCGTTCCTGCTTTGGCTAAGGTGTGTGAGAAGGTGGTTAATAAACAGCTCACGGATTTCGTGGAAAGGGAGGCGCTCCTGCATCCGGCCCAATCAGGGTTTCAGGTGTCTCACAGTACAGAACCAGTGCTCGTTGAGGTGTCGGAGGCCATTCGTGAGTGTGTGGACGCCGGCCGGAGAGCTGCATTAATTTTGCTGGACCTCTCGGCGGTGTTCGATACGGTCCCGCACTGACTTCTCCTGTCGCATTTGGCCAAGATTGGTCTGTCGGGTGCCGTGTGGGGCTGGCTCTGGTCCTTTTTGGAGGGGCGGGTTGAGCAGATTTGGGTCCCACCGTCCTCCTCCTCCCCTCAGTCCGTTACAACGGGAGTCCCCCAGGGATCCTCCCTTAGCCCCCTTCTTTTCAATATCTATGTCACTCCTCTGATATATCTGGAGGAGTTGGGGGCCAAGGTGATGACATCCAGCTGCTCTTTACCTGGGACAAAGATGAGGATTCTGTGCTATCTGTTCAACATTGCTTATCTTCTATCTTCAAATGGCTGGCGGAGGCGCAGCTTAAGTGCAATGAAGAAAAGTCAGAGATCCTGCTATTTGGTAAATTTCCCCCTAATTTTAGAGAGCAGCTCAGGCCTCCTGAGTTCCCTTTCCCTACCTCGTCAGGAAAGCCAGAAAAAAATGTGTGGGTATGGTTTGATGAATGTCTCTCTTTTTTGACACACATTAAGAAGCTGGCTGGCTGCTGTTTTGGCCTGCTTAAAACTCTCCGAAGATTCTTCCCCCTTTTACCTCAGGCGGCGAGAAAAATGGTCACTTGTGCACTGATTTTGTCACAGCTGGATTATGCCAATGTCCTTTATGCTGGGATCCCGGGATACCTGTTGAAGAAGTTACAGGTGGTTCAAAATATGGCAGTCAGACTCCTATTGGGCATTTCAGCTATGAACAGTGTTCGTCATCAGCTGCGTTCTCTCCACTGGCTCCCCATGGTGGATAGAGTTAAATTTAAATTATTAGTTTTGGCCCACCGTGCTCTACATGGCGGTGGTCCTCTTTACCTGCAGAGACACCATTCTTTCTATGTTCCTGCGCGTCACTAGCAAAAGGCTGTATATAGATTACTTCTATGGGTGAGGGAAGGGAGTGCAGTTTCTGATGTTCATAATGAAGAAGTTTCTACGCTAGGCCTTTCCTTTTGCCTGTCTCTTAATAATGCTTCATGAAGACTAACGCGGGCACTGTGCAAAGATCTCACACCTTATTCTGCCCCTGTTTTGGATGCTCCTACTAACGGTTGTGGTAACCTTCCCTTTGTAGAAAGGCTGTGTCTAAAGAGAAGCTGTAAAATAATACTGGAACGAGAACCAACCTAACCGATTTGAAGCCTTAGACATAAGAGGCAACCCTCCTGTCTGAAAAACGTGTTTAAAAGTGGGATCTAAACCACCCTACTTTTTTCTAGTCCCAAGTTCTTATTTACCAAGGAAGGAGTGATCTACAGAGTTCTCTGATGTCTGCTGTGCAACCAAGGCTGGATCCAAGGTTTGCAGACACTGGTCCCCAGACCCATTCCGCAGGTACCTCCACAGATAAAATAGCTCCTCCTTTTTCTAAAGTGCAAAGGCAATAAACAATAAAAATGTCAGCTTTCTTGTCCAATTCTGCACTCCAGCATGTTATTTGGTGGTAGTGGACTGGGAAAATGGCAGGAGTATTACATAACTGTCTACCTCCTGTATTCAAGGCTTGCAATCCCAAGGACTCTGAAACCACTCATAAGTATGCTGTCAAAGTTCCCCTTGAGTTCTGAAAAGTGCAAATCAAGTAAATAAAAATATAATTTACAAATCCATTTGTGATCGCACTTTACGAGGGCCATCAGGCTTGAGAAATCCATTTTGGCTTCAAGCTTGCCAAGGTGCACAGCTTTCTTGAACTCAATGCAGGTGGCAGGGCAGGTCTGTACCTTATGCTACATCAATTAATCCTAACACTTTGATTTGCTGTTTGGACTCGAAAGTGCTGTGGTCTTACAGACAGAAGTAGGATGACTCCATGTTGGCCATTTTATTAATCATGACATTTGTTATTTCCTCAATTATGCATAATTTGCCAATGTAGATGTTGTACCTGTAGCAGTTAGGGGTACACCTGGAAAGCTATGACATTCACAGGGTTATAAGCAAAGGTAAATTACACTGGTGAGTAATTTACACGTGTAGTTTAGTCTTAGACTTTAGAGTAACTTTACTACTTTTGGCTACTCATAAAATCCGAGTGTAAAGTTTCTCAAAAGTATAGACTTACACCACTCCCCCCCACCAAAAAAGGTCGTGGACCCAACTTGTGCATTACTATTATAAAAATAAAACAGCAGTAAGTCAAGTACATAGCCCATCACTGGAAACACCCTCCCATAGAAAATAATGGAGGTAGTAACCTAAAATAAAATCTAATAGGAATAAATGTTAAATTATATTAAATAATTTAAAATAGGTAAAAATATCCATACATATATAAATAAAATAAATTAAAATTGTGTATATTTTTGTTTAATTCTAAAAATTGTAATACCTTTTTTGCATTTGAATATTAATGTAACAATACATTTAATTAGAATATAATAAATTATATAAAGCACTTTTATTAATTATTAATACATAATAAAACAATGTATTAGGTGTGGCGTTATATCTCAAATTTAAACTTCAGAAAAAATCATTTTAAATAAATGATTTACACTAATTAAAATTAATTCAAAATTACGGTAATACTGCTGCAGCATTTTCTTCTTTAGTTCTACATTTCAAATAAATATATAAAATTAAATTACATTAATATTTAACATACAAATATTTTAATCATTTGTGCTGGGGGTTAATAATCTTTTTTAATTTTCCCTTTACTTTACTGTGTTGATATATCGAAGTCCTTCCTATGCTATAGTATAGGGAAAATTAAAAAAGTGTATTTGACCCAAAAGAAATTATCACAACTATTTTATATGAAATATTAATGTTCATTAATAGTATATGTGTATTTTAAATGTAGAACGGGAAGAGATCTCTGCACATAAAAGATAGGAGAGGCAAAGGCACGAGTTTGTTAATAGCACTTTGTAATATTTTGTAGTACTACTTTAGTAGACCCGATAGATTTTAAGAGTTATGCTAAAATTCTGAATTAATTGCTAAAATAGCAAATTAGTTCAAACTTAGGAGTGCGCAAGAGTAGATTTATGTCCTTGCCCAGCATGTTTTTACAAGTCGTACTCTAATAAAAAAGGTAACCTTTCAATCATTAAAATATTATTTGTAAAGCGCTGCTTTTCACCCCGTGTAGTATCCAGGTGCTGTGCTACTAGTCTCAGTTGAAGGACCAGGTCTTAAGTCCTTTCAGACTCTACCCAATGTCGATCTGCATTTGTTGCTGCTCAGGGAGCATTCTAGTTCTGATTTAACCTCCTTTCCCAAAACTCTTCTTAAGACTTGAATCATACCTGAAGTCTACCATGAGCGTTTTTTCTATTTCAGAAACAAACTCCTGCTTCCTATTTCCATTTCAGAGGGTTTATTTCTGAAATCGAAAGAAAATACATAAGTGGTCCTTCGCCTCTACCGACCCAGCATCCTAGTGGATCTCCTGCCAAGATCTAAATAACCATCTTAGTCTCAAAAGTTGTGAATAAAGATGCCTTGTTACCATGCTTAAATATGATTGTAGCCATTTTCGTTTTCATTTCAAATTTATGCTAATTATAGGGTCCTGTTACGATGAAGGGCGGACTTGAGTCCGCCAGACACCGTTTCGGTGTAGGAACCGACCGACCGTAGGTCGGCAGTTCCGCACACCGTATTATGATGCGACATGGTGAGGTCACAAACTCCTATTTCTCTATGAGAGCTTGTGCTGTGGGCGGTTTCCACCCGGAGCACAAGCTCCCATAGAGAAATGGGAGAATTCCTCATGGTGCCTGCCACAAGGTGCAGGGATTTACAGGGGGGCAACATAGGTGCCAATCCCGGCACATAACCGGAGGTGTGGAGGAAAGGGGGTACTGCTGGGGTCCTTCGAAGTCGCTTTCCAAGAGACTTTCCTTGTCGGAAAGCCCAACATCGAAAGCCTGTCAGCGGTTTCCGACAGGCCAACGGGCTCCTTGAACCCGCTAAAAGCCAACAGGAATGACCGGCCAGTCTAAACTCCGACTGCCTTCTTTGTAACAAGGCAGTCGGACTTTAAAACATGGCTGTTGGTCGAAAAGCCTCCGATCTTTTCCAACCGACATTCTAATCAGCCTCAGAGTGCTTAGTGCACCAAAAAGGCAAATGCACTCCAGTATCGGGGTTTACTCCTACATATAGAGTAATTTTTTTCAAAATTCTCATAAAATACCATAAGTACTCTGGGAAAGCTGCCACAGTTGCAGCCATCATCACCCAACGAGACGCAATCTCGATCGAACACGTACTCCCCATGGACTGGTCGGACCACCACATGATCCTATTCCATATCAACCAACAAATTCCCTCTCAACCACCTTTGCAAGACCCCCCCCAAATGGGTCAGAAACTTCTCCCAGATTCCCATGGAAGTCCTCAAAGAAAGGATAAGCTCGCTCCTTCCCTGCCCCAACGACCACCTCTCCACTACCGAACTCACTGCGCGGTACAACTCTAACTTGGTGACTATGCTGGACCAACTCGCTCCTCGAAAGTTGAAAAAAAGCAGAGCCATTCCGTCCAGGTCTTGGTTCAACACTGACTCTAATTCCGAAAGGAGAAACCTAAGAGCCAAAGAAAGAAGCTGGAGGAAGAACCCTACCTCCTCTCTCCGCGAGCAACTCAAAACAGCCCGCAGGAAATACAACAATCACATCAAAAACAAGATATCTGTGTTTTTCTGCTCTGCGCTTGACAGCACAAAAAAGAGACTAAGGGAGCTCTATAGCATCATCAGGCAACAAACCTCCAAGCCCGTGACCTCCTCAATACAGGCGTCCAACGAACTCTGTGACAACTTCACCAACTTCTTTAACGACAAGCTTACTAAGATCGAACACTCTCTGCACACCATTAACACTCGACCCACTAAGAGCACCACGCCCGGGGCGGTCGTTGTTGCTCCTTGCCCCTCCTCCAATTCCTGGCTAAGCTTCCGCCCCATTCAGGAACATGAGATAATCACGCTGATCTCCACCTCCAAACCCTCTTCCCATGTCCTTGACCCCATTCCACCCCTACCAACCAAAAAGCTGAAGCACTCCCTAGCACCGCTTTGGTGCACAATAATAAACAGCTCCATGAAAAATGGAGATGTTCCAGACTGCCTTAAAGTAGGTCAAGTCACACCCCTGTTGAAAAAACCCAGCCTTGACACAACGGATTCGAATAACTTTAGACCTGTTTCTAACCTTGCCCTTCTGTCCAAAATCCTAGAACAGTGCGTACTCCAACAGCTAACCCAACACCTGGATAACATCAATCTCTTGGACTCCCACCAATCTGGCTTCAGAAAAGGCTGTAGCACAGAAACCGCGATCCTCAACATCATCGACGATATTCACCACTCACTAGACTCTGACCAATGCTGCCTCCTCATTCTCCTTGACCTATCGGCAGCATTCGACACAGTAGACCACAAACTCCTCATTAGGACTCTGCAAGAAAGAGCCGGTCTTGGTGAGGCGGTCCTCCAATGATTTTCCTCATTCCTATACAATCGCACTCAAAAAATAAAAATTAAAAACTTTGCTTCTGACTCTCTCCCTGTCAACAAGGGAGTCCCTCAAGGCTCAGTGCTCTCCCCGCAACTCTTTAACATCTTCATGGAACCTCTCACCAAACTACTCAGAGCAGCCAACATCCGTTTCCATCTTTACGCAGACGATACTCCAATATATCTGGAAACCACCTCCCTCAGTGACATTCAAAGACTCAATGACGTACTGAGAGATGTCCAACACTGGCTGTCTTCGAATCACCTTAAACTAAACCCCGACAAAACCGAGATATTTCTCATTTTGAACAAGGAGGAGAACCCTCAAATTGTTGAATGGCTAAAGGCCGTGGATGCGCTCAACGGGAATCTCACCCTAGCTGACTCTGTCAAATCACTAGACATCACCCTAGACCCGAAACTAAACATGACCAGACACATCAAGAATTCGGCCAAGAGTGCTTTCCTTAACCTTAAACTACTGAACAAAATAAAACCCTTCCTTCCGCCTGGTGACCTCAAACAGGCAACTCAAACACTGGAACTGTCAAGACTGGACTGTGGGAAAGCAGTCCTCTCAGGAATTGCAAAGTCACACGTAGCTCCCATCAAAACAACTCTGAATGTGGGAGCCAGCATGGTCACCGGAATCAAGAAATTTGACCACATCTCTCCTGCACTCAGAGAACTTAAGTGGCTCCAAGTTGAAATGCGGATCAGCTTCAGAACAGCCTGCCTCACTCATAAGCCCTACATACCGGCAAAACCGAATACCTGGCAGCCAAACTCAAAAAAGCCGGTCAGGCCAGGTACCTCAGAAGCTCAAACTCCCTCCTTCTCATCCTGCCAAAAACTCCAAAACTAAAAACTGCGGCTCGATCCTTCACCGGAAGCGCGCCCCAAAATCTGGAACTCCATTCCCCCTCACATCAGAACCATTCCCTCTTTTGTAAAATTCAAAAGCCAACTCAAAATCCTGTTCCTCAATCGTGCCCTAGGGAGTCGATAGGAGCACTCGGAATGGGGTAACTGACACCCCGCACTGCTCCAACATCATGTCCGCAAGACTATGAAACAGATGTTCCCTTGAATACGAAGCAGACCCCTCAACAACGCCCTGCATTATTATTGTGTCGGTCTCTTGTTTTGTTTGTTGTAATCTCTGCAATGTATCCTCTGTAAAGCGCTCTGATACCCTCAGGTCAGGCCAGCGCTATATAAAACTTCTAAAATAAATAAATAAAATAAACTTTTCAGGAATACTCGCAATCTCACGTATGAACAAATATGTAAATGTACATGGTGTATATTTATGTTTATGCAGAAGCTTTAAAAAAGTGCATTTGCCATTGCTTATTTTTAAATATTCTTTTCTCCTCTACATCAAATTCTTTTTCCCATTTAAAAGTCCCTTCGCCCACACCGCACTAATTTGAGGATTTTCCCTGAATAATTCCCATCCTGGACAGGGATTTACACTGGCTCCCGATTGGAGTACATCTCCAAACGTATCCCTGGTGAGAATAGGCCTGAAAAAATGTGTGAATACCCACAAACTCAAGAGGTTTTGGATGTTCACCAACTTTCCATGACACAGATCCCCTGGAATCCTTACTCCCTACACATGGCAGCATATTATCTGCGAATATGTATTGTCCTCCAACTCCCTTAGTACCTGTCTTTGTTATTCCCCATTTTTTTTTTAGAAAACCTCACTTGTAAAGCTCTTCGATGCTTTTCAGCTAGCTGGACATCCTATATATCCCATATAAATATATGCCATTTATATAACGACACTGGTGGCTCTACATAAAACGTAGAGCTTAAGGTTTACCCATTTCCTAATGAAACATTTGTTTTTATGCTGCATCATGGAAACAATCAATCCGAGCTTTTCTAGAAAAGAAGTTGACAGCTGTTGTGTTTATTACCTCTCTGGTCACTGAAATGATTCTGAAAAGCAATGCCCAAAAGGTGAAATAAGGTAAATCATCTCATTTAAGTATGTGAATATTTGAGGCCGGCCGCAGTTCTCCATTTATCACACTGCATCATTTCAAAATAATATTCCCATAGAAACGCATATTTTTAATTTACAGAACTCCTGGGCAATTTTGTTTGTTACAGGTATATTTGCACAATTAAACTGAGGTCTCAGATCAACATCATTAAGCTGCAGCTTTAGTATCTGTGATACTGAGCAGAAAATCCACTCGACCGATGACCAACAACACATTTTAAAAGGAATGTCTGGTTATGTCACGTGGGCATAAAATTGCTTGTTCATAAAGGGAGTGGAACTCTGCATGAGTGCACATTTGATATGGTGTAGGCAACAGCTGCACAATCTTTCTTTTGCTTTGACAACACAATCTTGATAGAAGTCGCCTCCTTTGTTTGAATACAGTACCTCCTGACGTCATTTCTCTGCTGTCATTTCGCTAGAGTTTCTAAGCAGCGTTTTTCTGTATTTGTAAACAATGGAAAGGTCCTGTACTTTGTGTAGTAAAATTATAATAAATAATATTATGTTGTGGTAGATTCATTCATTTAAAAATACAGACCCTTAAGCACTTAAAGCTGTACCTGCAATATTTCATCACATTACTGCTGGTGAATTTTAGGTTATTGATGGTGAATTTCAGGTTATCGTATACTACAAATGTGATCCTTGGTGAGTAGTTTGAAATCTTTAGGCCAAAATTCATTGAGTTCGAATCAGTTAGTGAGCAAATATTAGTCTAGAATAATCCCAGAAGTGCATAACCTTACTTAATATAGTCGGAGCTTAATTTGTAAAATATTAAGTGCCAGGGCCCAGACCAGGAGGCCACTGCAGCTTGCACCACCCATGACCCATGTAATCACTGCCAAAACAACCACTAACCATCTCTCTCGCATGTAAATGCGACAGTTGAGATTATTCTAGGTCCCCAAAGCTAAAGGAATGGCTGGGGAAGGAAGGTATTAGTAATTTTTTTATGTATGTTGTTTTCCTAAACAACAGTTAAATGTAAATGTAAAGCCAGTATTTGTAAAGTGCACAGCTTCCCGTAGGCATCGCGGCGCTGGGGGCCGTCAGGAAGATTAGGCGAGCTATTGCCCAGAGTCACATGGTGCTTTGCTGACCTGCCGCCAGTGCAGGGAATCGAACCGTGATCCCCAGCATCCAGCGTCAGTCGCCCTGGCCACTGCACCACACCGCTTCCCGATAACTGTTAATCTGCTGATCTCTAAATTACATGAGCAGCGCCACCTTGTGGCACACTGCCCTAAGGGTGGTGTTGACAATTAGGTCCTGGTGCTGAGCACCGGAAACCAATTAAGTACAGGTGCTCAGCACCGGAAAGCTCCGGCTCAAATTAAGCACTGAAGTCCTCAAATTTCGGAATTTCCACGACTGTAAATCTACTGGCAAGAGCGTTAGCGTTGTCAACCAACATTAAGGTTAAAAAATATTCTTGCAAAGCAGGTTTTCGGCACGAAGGTTAAAGAAAATGGTGGCAACTTCTTCTCTCATAAAGGAGAAAGGCCTGAGGATTTTCAACCACTTGAGGTGATTGTTATACACCTCCGTTTGCGAGAGTGTGAGTAACACATAGTAAACTGCACTCAGTGCAGTTAGGAGTAGAACCAGAAGGAATAAATGATCAACCATTTCCCTAGCTCCACAATTCTGCTCCAGCAAAGGCCACCAAGTACAAGGTATAATCTATTCTCTTTCAAATTTTACAGACCACCATTTTATTCCCTCAGATCACCGGACGTAGCTCCACAGTCAAACTCTTGCATACACACAAGGACTAAAAAAAGAAATCAACACAATAGTGTGAATATGCATCTCAATGACCTGACGCTGTGTGACTGCCATCTTTAGCACACCCTAACACCAAAGAACTAGAAGGATGGTGTAAGACATTGGCTTGACGCACAAAAAGGTACACGCTGCCATTTTGTAGCCTCACCCATAGACCTACATTGGGCGATAGATTTCGCAGTAGGCAGTTCTAAAGTAGCCATAGGATATACTGAGGAACATTCTGGTCCAGTCAGCAGCCATTTTGTAGTCATTGTAAATTTAGTGCGTTACCATGCTTGACAGAAAGTCTCAGTGTGGCGCCATTTTACCAAGTTCTTCATTTTAAAGCCATGTTCCCTGTCATGGGCAGGGTTCTCACACATAAATTCGACTGTTTCACTTAGGATGCATGTAACAGAGCTGAAAATGTTTAATGCACAAGAGCAGTGATGTTCCGTTTCACAGTACCAACAACGCACCAATTTATAATGCAATTCACCAGTAATAGTACTACTGTGCGACTGAAGTTTCTCTAGATATTTTCTTCAACAGTGTGGTAATCCAGTTAATACACTACCCAGAGGCAGCTTAAGATCACTTTTACAGTGATCCCCCTCAGCAGGGGCTCCAAAGTGTAATGAATAGCAGCAGCACTCCGTGCAGGTAAGCGTGGTGGAGCGGGGAGGGGGGGGGGGGGTAAGTCGACAGAAGAGGGAATAGAGACAATTAAATAAATAAATAAATCCAATTCCGTCGTCTGTCGACATCCCCCCTGCCCCACCGTGCTTACCTGCTGATGAGTAGCATTTGTGACAATAGTGTTTCTCTACCCCTTCTTTATGATCTCACTGTCAATATGTACGAATGTAGTCCAAATTGTCTGAATGGTGCCATATGTGTTGACACTATCAGAAAGCCATCTGTGCTCTTCTGTTGAAAATAACTCTTTATGATAGGAACTCTACTACACAGGTGGATGCATACTCTGAGTGTGGTTTACCAGGACACCTTGCTTATGAACCAGTTCCCTAGGTAGTTCGTCTTCATTCATAGTGTCTCACTCTCACAGCTCTATTTACACTACGAATGGACAGAGGTATGTATATAAATGCATAGTAGCTCAATAAATCAGCACTATGTAGAGATCTAAAGTTGGATGCACTGTATTTCTATTCTGATTTGGTATAATCTGGTAAACTAGTCATTTGGGATTTTTATATTTTAAGTTTTGAGTTGTGCCTCTTCTTTGATTGAAGTAAGGCATTTCCTTTTCAAGTTGCTCACAGAAATGATCAATATGTGCTACATTTTGGTAGACATATCTAGTAGTTATGAAGAAATAGATCGGCCTGTTATTATGTGAGAACTATGTTCGCTTAATGCATGTTTTGTTAAATAACTCTCATTTAGTTTGAAAATCAAGCAATTCTCATATTCTCATAAAGCGTGGCTTAACACACAATAAAGCCAACCGTGTTTCTACTTCATCTTTCGCGTTTTTATGGGTTTCGACATATTTTGTCCATATTAACAACTCTTCTCATTGGGGTGAGGGGTCCTTGGATAGAATGTATACTCAGGGCCTGATTCACAAAGGTAAACTTACACTTTTGTGTAAGTTAAAAAAATATATATTTGCAAACTAAAAAGTAATAGTAAGTTTATGACTTCAAAGTCTTTGCAGTTGGGGTGGAGAACTCTGCACATAGAAAGGCAGGACAGGTCTATCTTTTATGTGCAGAGTTCTCCACACGGCTGCAGCGTCTCCACAGCGGTAAGCTTACTATTAGCTAGCAGTTTGTGAATACCCAAAAAATTATGTAAACTTATATTTCGAGCCTGATTACGATTTGGATCACCGGGGTCTCAGTACTGACCAACTTCTGGCCAGCGGTCCCGACACCACCATTACAATGCAACCGCTCATGGCAGTGGCGTAACGAAACTTGAGGGGGCTCCCCTGCAAAGTACATGGAGGCGGCCCCCGTGCTCTGGACCCAGTCAGGAGCTCCCAGGACAGGGCCAGACTGGGAACCCAGAGAAGCCATGGCATATTTTGTCAGATCAGTCTCTCTATGGTATGTAGCGAGCTAGCCTGACTCTTGCAAGTGGGCTTGTGGGGGGGGGGGGGGGGGGGGGGGTTCTCCCCCAATATTTTTCTTTTATGGCAAAAGCTGTGCATTATACAACATATTTATTTTTCATTGTATATTCAAATGTATTAACTTTTAAAACATAGTAATTGAGGACCTTACAGTGCACCGGGATACCCAGTCATACCCACATTCTTACTGAGAACATAGAAAATAGACCAGAGAAGCACCACTAAATCTGTATGACTTTCTTTTAC
Organism: Triturus cristatus; assembly: GCF_964204655.1. Lineage (NCBI taxonomy): Eukaryota > Metazoa > Chordata > Amphibia > Caudata > Salamandridae > Triturus > Triturus cristatus. The sequence continues at coordinate 1,421,490,908 of NC_140591.1, read as the reverse complement.
ACGTTTTCCATCAAAGGTCAATGCTTTGTCTGTAATGTTCGGCACCTGAGGGGAGAGCGAGGGTGGCAGACAGAAGCCACATGGAAGTCTGGCTCATTTTGGACTCCAGGATCCCACCAAGAAGAGCTGAGCCAGAGCAATCATCTGCATGGAGGGTCCGATCTAGCTGCGTTGCCGGAGCTGGTCAAGGCCCTTCACCCGACTGGAAGCAGGATATCAGAAGAGAGGAAACAGGCCAGGCTGAGCCTACCTCCATCAAGCCTCCTTTGGAAAGCAGCCTGCGCAACTGGGGGCAATTTTTTTAATCTAATATGATGTCAATAAAATTCATCTTACTAACATGCTTCTTACTATTATGACCACATTATCAATACTTTCAGCCACTGTAAAACTATATCATAAATATGCCCACCTATACTTCCTGTCAATGGCATGGGCTGCACTGGCAATGTGGTGTCAAGAACACACACATGCTGGAGAAAGTATCTCTTTCTAATAAATATTACAGTCAATGGTGGCTTGCGTATTTGAACTGGCATATTACTAACTTGGTAGGCAGTTGTTCTCAAAATAGCTACATTGTGTATTTCTTAATCCTTTGTACTTAGCAATGACAAGGACCACTTCAAGACTGCGTTATGATGGAAAGGCAGATATTGCGCTGTAGAAAATACAGGGGCATACGAGGTAGGTCCAGGAAAGCCAGGGCCTTGCCAAATATTTAGGATATCCAAATAGAAGACATCCACATAAAATGACTCTAAATTGCATGGATAGCTGAATATCTTGCATGGAACCAGTTCTCCTAGACCTATGTTGGACACCCCGAGAGTCTCAACGTTTGCATTTCTTTCCGAGGAGGCACAGAAAGAAAAAGTAGCAAGAGTAGCTTTGTATTTCAAGTGTCTGCTGAATTTTAACAAGTGTTGATTTTAGAGCTGACAGTTCTAAAAGCAAATCGGCCACAGTGCCAAATGACCAACCATGGGCAGACACACAGATAACCCAGGCTAAAAAGAAGATGCATGGACATTTGAAAAACCAGTCTGCACCAGGGGAGTGCAGCCCAAGCCGATAAAAGAGTAATTAGTGGAGGCGGCAGCCTTCACAAAAGTTAGTGGAAAGTGCTGGAGGCGCTTTTCAGCCTGCAGATACACTCTTTTTGTGTAATCTAAGTATATATGTTCATTTCAGAGTCAAAGAGGGGAGCCGAGATCTATCTTGAACGACGTTCCGAAGGTTTTTCTTTTTTTTATTTAATCAAAACAATGTCCACAGTTTTGCTAAAAAAGAATTGTTCCTGTACTGATATGATGACTTTGAGTTTTCTCAAGTTGAAAAGAGATGGTCTCCTGCACTGTAAAGACTGGTTTAAATTGCTTTTGTTTAGGTTTTTCATTTGAAGTGTGTGCACTACAGGGCAGTCTGACGAAGGCAGATAACAATTAGCAAAGGTGCCGAGGGCGTGTGGTGTGGACAGGCAGGAGAGCAGTGTCGCAGAGACTTATCATGGACAGGTAGACTGGCTCACTGGAGTTGGCTCCTTAACACTGAGCAGTCCACACTGTGGTGGCACTTGGTTATAGTGCGGCTGGGTCTCGGATGAAGGCTCATGGTCTCATACTGTACAGAAGAGCGGCAGAAGTGCGGAAGCAGGGGCCTCTACCTTAGCTATAGAAAATACAGTTATATGATCCAGCCAGTGCCAGATCAGTGATAGGATGTAGCAGACAGGCTCCCACCACTAAAGGCACACTTTAATGGCTGAAATAGCAAATACTTCAAACTCATATAGTGCACATTGCACTCACTGAATGGTGGTTTCATCTGAATCTGTATTCAGCTTAATGGTATGGCCTATGACACAGTAATGTTACTCAAAAAGTAAAACATACTAAGACGACTTTCTTCGAACTGCTGCCCTTTGCAGCAAGTCTCTTTTATGATCCTGAAAGGCATGAAGTCTTTCTGGAAGAAGATTGCATGCCAACTGCTGCGACAACATAAGACGCCGGCCGACGTTGTGTGGCCTCCGACAAACAGTGATGTACATATTAGCATGTTTAATTTATATTTCAAGGAGGAAACTGCAGGTGATTAGGCTGCATCCGAGTTCTCTCCTGGCATTAAAAGTGTGCTTGTAATGCTTAACCGGTCTAACTCGGTGCGGAGGCGCGCTAAACTCCTCCATATAAGTAATTGGGTCTGCTGACCTTTTGTTGTTATGATGACACAGGGCCCAGCCGTCCTGGTGCTCACCCTTGCCTCGCTGTGCGTACCCATTCACTAAGCCCGACTCAAGAACTTCTACTGAGGCAGACTACTAAACACCTTTCAACCTGCAAAACCAAAAAGCGCAATTACCTTTTTCAGGGTCAGACTAGCGCTCCACTCCGCTACAGGTTGTGCCATCTGCTATTGTGTGAGTGAGTGCAGAGCAACGTTGTCTTTCTTTTATTTCTGTGATGACTAACTGACTTGGAAATAAAAGAGGGACAATGGCGTTTAGTTTAACCCCAGTGCTGCTACTTCTAAAGCTAGCACTTAGGCCGCACTAAACACCTTTGATGGGTTGAGTGGCCTGATGTAATATAGATCCCCAATATGAAAATCGCCCCCCCGTAACAAAGCCGGCCCCAGGAAACCCCAGGTACTGCCAGTCTGGGCCTGTCTCAGGGCAGGGGCCCGCTGCAGGTGCACAGTGCCAGAGGTTTCCCCCTGGGGCTCGGGCCTCCCCGTGCTGCGGGTGCTGCAGGGGCTAATGTTACGCCCCTGTCAATAGGCACAGTAACAGTTAACTGGCACACTCATTTATTCAGCAATGCTCCAAACACCGATCAGATGAGCCAAGGAACTAATACAAGGGAATAGAGTGGAGGGGGGAAACAAAAATGAACAAACAAGATAACATAATGAAAGATGTATTGTAGAGCATGAGTTAGAATCATAGTTAGACCACACACATTCATAAAGAGGAGACAGCTGTATGAGAGATGGAGACTGCCAGGAGAGAGTGACCGTCATTGACGAGAAACAATACAAGAGAAAAGAAAAGAAGCAGCAAGACAATAAGAGTGGTCAAATAGCCATAATGGATGTATAAGAGGAAAGAGAGACTGAAAGAGGATGAAAGGTGATACAGTCAAGGAAAGAGAGAAAAAAGGAGATCGAGAAGGACAGTCCATAACAAAAGTGCGTAGAGAGAGTCAGTGAGTAATGGAGGAGCACTCTTAAAGAATGTGTATGAGAGAGAGTAAGTGAAAGAGTTAGGGAAAAAGAGAGAGAAAGAATACTTAGAAAGTCAGGACAGTTGGCAAAGAGATAAAGGAATGAGTGAGAGAAACAGATCAGAGAGGTAAGGGTAGAAAGGAGGGACATTTATGGGAAGGAGAAGAAAACAAGAAAGGGAAAAAATCGAGAAAGAAACGAAAGAGCTAGAAAGAGAATGGGGGTTTGGAGGGTCAAGAGTGCCCACCTCTGAGCAGATGCTGTCTAGAGAGTAAGATTACCTGAAATGAGGGTCATTCACAGTGCATGAAGGGGACTATCTGGAAGAATGAGGCACAGAAGAACAGTACATCATAGAAGAAGCTAGACAGAGGGGAGGAAAGAGAGCAGGATGGAAACTACATGTTAGGAGATAGCGGAGATCAAGTAACCCACAGAATAAAAAGTGAGGCAACCAACAGGGAAAAAGAGGGATGTTGTGTTGGGCATAGAGATTTGCAAGGTGATGGGAAGACACTAGGAATAAGTACATTGAATGCAGCGTGACTAAGGTATTTTAAATGTTTGCTTTCTTCCGAGTAGCAGAGCTCTGAGAGCTTTTACACAAGTTTTCAGTGCTTTCCTACAACACGAAAAACATACATTTAAGGTCGTGCAGTGCACTCATTTTAGTGCAGTTTGAAAAATAGAAAAGCTGTCCCATCTTTCTCATCCAGCTTTCAATAATTATGGAGGAAAAACATGGAAAAGGAGCAATGTCCGCTATTTAGATGATCATTGGGATAGAGATGCAGGCCAGGGCTCTGAGCTATAGGGCCATCCTGCTACAATACCTAGGCACTGACAGTCCGAGCTGACAGCACCACTGTTAGAGTCACTAGATCTGAACCTAACAGGGTTCTCGTTTCCATCGCCACAACAGAGCAACATGTGCAATCCACATCTGTCCTAAATGTAATTCTGCTTCAGGTTGGAAATCCTAATGCAGGTGCATTTACTTGGTCAGATCTTAATTTGGTGGGGGGGAAGGCAGAACCTACCTCTGAAAAGCAGACCAAGCAATGCAAGGAGTCACTCCTATTATTATTATTATTATTATTTATATTACACTTATAAAGTGCACAGCTACCCAACAGGGTCTCCCGGCGCGGAACATGTGGCGGCAGACACCACTAGACAAAAGGCGAGAGAAAAACAGAGACCAGACCGAGTCCCCAAACAGCAGCGTCGTTAACCTACCCAGATTCCATCCGCTGTCAGGCACTGTTAAAACAGTTGCCTTTGTTCAGTACTTGCAGGGGCCCCAGTGGGAGCTACTGAGGTTTTGTTAAGTCCGGTGTGACCAGGTGGTGAGGCATAATGTATGCTTCTGTGGCATTGGCCCAATACCCCAGTGCCTGCCAGTTACTCCATGCCTCCCTTTATTCCATTAAGGTAGAAAGAAAAGGGCTGTTGGTGGACTCACCTGTTTGGGGGACACCAGCTAGTCCAGCGCTAGCCTCACTACTTCTTTAATCCCCAGGAATCACAGCCCTTCAGCAGCTGAAGGATGCCAACATGGCCGGGGAGAAGGCTGATGCTTTTTGCTGCTTGCCACCTCTGTGGTCTGACTCTGATATTGGCCTCTTTCTGAGGGTGCAGGCTGGATGTGGGAGGGTCTGCAGTCAAACACTGAATCCTTCTTTAGTCATCCATCCAGGTCTTCTGCAAGAGCCCTTCACCTACTCCTGCAATTAACAAAAACCCTGGCCTGGCTTCCTGTAGAATCAGTGGCTTCCTAAAATGTAACAATAAAGTGTTACTTACATTTCTTCAGAGCAGTGTCAACTTATCCCACCTTCTCTGCACAAAGAGCAGAGCATGTTGGTGCCTACTGCAAGCTGCAAGGCTGAAGGGTCCCGGGGCCTCCTGCACCAAGGCTGGGGGGGGGGGGAGGTTAAGTCTCTCTGAGTGCACCCCCTCCCCATTCACACAGAGTTCTACCATCTCTCTCTCTCTCCCGCTCTGCATTGCTTCTTCCATTGAACTGCCCTTTGACCTCTCCTGGTTGCCGGTCTCTTGAATGTTTCTTTCTGCATGCTGGGGAGTCTTTCCTTCCAGGCCGCTCTACGCTGTCAAGAAACGAAAGCTATTAAATTGCAACTGTTTCTTATTTGTGTGTGATGCTACCTGCTGGAAGAAAGGCTGGAGCTGAACAGAAATGAAGTGCATTGCTCGGGCCTGTGCTTCAGCACTCACTTCAGTGTGGGGGTGAGGGGGCCCCTTCAAGTGTAGGGAAGCCTGGGGGCACCCCCGCACCGCGGGGGTTGCGGGGGCATTTGTTACGCCCCTGGCTCATGGTGCGGTCTCATATTCCCATTTCTCAATTGGAATCTTGTGCTGCGGCCGTAAACTGACTGTAGCACAAGCTACCATGGAGAAATGGGAGATTCTGTTAATCCCTGCAACGCGTGGCAGGCACCTCAAGGTGCTGCCATGGCCCCCAACCGGAGGCCTTGGAGGAATGGGCGCCCAGCTGGGGGCCCCCAAAGTCGCTTGCCGACAGGCTTTCCATATAGGAAAGCCTATCGGAAAAGGACATCGGAATCCCAACAGCAGAAACGCTGTCCTCAGAGATTATGTTGGGGCCTCCGACTGGCCGACGGGCTCCGTACGCCTGTCGGAATCCAGCCGGAATGACCGGCCAGTTTCAATTCCAACTGCCTAAATTGTTATTAGATGGTCGGAATTGAAACCAGAGATGTCTGTCGGAAAGCCACCGACCTATGGTCGGAGGCTTTCCGACCGATATCGTAATCGGCCCCTATATGTGTACATTTACCTTTGTAAATCAGGCTCTCATAACCTAACTGAACATTATTTCTTCAGGCACACATCCTCACTCAGAAACGTGAGTCTTTTGAATTTAGCGATCTCTGTAACAAGTGAACTTGATGTTCTTTGCTGATACTTTCTCACTAATGAAGAAGTGTATGAGGTTACATAGAGACTCAAAGTATTAGTATCCTTTTGTGTTTGTTGCGTAGGATCGGGAAAGTTTGAGACTTCATAAAACTAAGCCCTAATAAATGAAACCCCCACAGGGCAAGAATTCAAGTTAAACCCATAAAGGTTTATTCAAAATTAGAATCATTACATATGGTAAAAAGTCATTAGTTAAATCATGGGGAATCAGCAAATTAAATAATTCAACATCAAAATATGCAAGCGAATTAACATTAGGTCGATCTCTAAAGCAAGTATCAGACAGAACCAAAGTATAATTTAGCAAGAGTACTTAAATAGAGACTGACGGTCTACAGAGATAGGAAAGCAAGAAAAGCCTGGCACATATCCCAGAAACATCATTGTTTATTTTGTATTAGGCAGAAAAGCCACACTCTCAGTATGGTCTGACATGACATAACAGGGCTGGATTAATGAAGATACATTCATTTAAACCAATACATTTTCAAATCGACAAGATACATAAAATAAGATACATCTAGTGGACACCTACTTTGCTGCATATTAATGAATGAAGTGTGCATAGAAAACAAAAAAGATGACAGTGTATGTATGTAACTTAACAAACAATAACACATTTATTGAATGAAAGGCTCTTCCATTCATACTTAGGAAGAAGGCCTTGAAAATTGCAGCATTCAGGGACATCTTGAACATGGCTTCCTCGTAGGAAAATACATTAATACAATTACTTTTTATCATATATACATCACCACAAATGAGGCTTCTATGTTGGTGATTTTCTGAAATAGAAAATAGAAACCTATCTTCTTTAAAGGTTTAATATTTTCCATCCTTTTCAACTAGATATCTTCTGACCAAACCCAATTTGTCTGTTTCCCAACGTAATCCACATCCTCTCACGTACCAACGACATCACACGCTTTCTTTTCCAACACAGCACCATCACATTCCAAATTTCAAAGAAACCTTTCAAGATCCTTGGTACATATTCTAGGGATACATTCTAGGGATAAACGATAACCTTGCAAATGAGATGCCAACCTAGCCATCTTGGATGTAAGAAACCCCCCCTTCTAGATGCCAACATATTCACCAGAGGTTCTGGCCCATCCTAATTTTAAATTTTGTACACGAAAAATAAATTCTAAAATGTTTCACAGCCCACATAGAGGCCAAAAGTTCTTGTTCCATTACAGAGTAATTTTTCTCTGCTGTCCATAAACCAAGTGAACTATATGCCACAACCCATTCATCCATACAACTACTATAGGCTGATTCCCCAGTCGGGCGGGGATCTCTGCATGGTAAAGTTCAGGGATAAAGTATAGGAGAATTTTTTTTTTTATTTAATTTGGAAATAAATAATAAACATATTTGTATGTTAAATATTAATGTAAATCCAATTTATATATTTATTTTAAATGTAGAACAAAATTAAAAAAATGCTCTATTAACCTAATTTTGAAACAAATCTTAAATTAATTGAAATGTCTTAAATTGATTTAAAATTATTTTTTTATGTTTTTATTAAACAAATTGATTTCCACCTAGATACATTTTTTGTATGCATTAATAATGATTAAAAGTTATGTATATAGGATGCTGTGGCACCTGGCTAAAACCATTGGCAAAGCCAATGGGTCCCAAAGGTGGGACCTACTGGTTTTGTGAATGCTTGGTATTAGGAATAGACACATGTACTACTCCACAGTAATTGAATGCCAATACTGATGCAAATTTGCATTTTGCAGAGGATTCACATCAGTCTTCCTAGACTGAAAAAATAGTGAACTGCAGGTGATATAATTGGACATCACATGCAGGTATGAACCACACATGAAGTGCTCAGTTCTCAGTCCACGTAGTTCTCCTCACCCAGTTCCCAATGAACTGCAAGAACTGAGAACAGCTCAGTCATCCCGGCTAGTAGGTAGCCACACTCCTCCCAATACAGGACCCAGCTTCAATAGTCATGTGCCACAGGTTGCAGCTTTTCCCATTTCTTCCTACTATTCCCTTTCGAAGGCGCTGTTAATTGTGGTTATTCTTATGGTAATTACATAAAGGTAATTACATTGCCCAGCCACTGTTAGTGCTCCTGAGAAGAATTTCCCCAGCAAGAAGATGTGCCATGACATGCAGGGCACGACTATTGAAGGAAGGGATGTGAATCCAGAAGCATTGGCGGCTGCCGACAATCTAAAATGGAGGGGCAGCGGTGGGTGTGGGGGGTGGTGGTTAGGAGAATAATAATAAATAAATAAGACTTACCTGCCGCTGACACTGCCGGCCGCCTCTGTGCTCCTGTCCAGCTCTCCTCCCAGCAGTCCATGGGCCACAGCACAGGCTTCCCACCCAATCCAGACACTGCTCTCATGCTATACCTAGCATGAGAGAAGCGCCTAGATTGGTCTGAGCAGCCTGGTCTGCTGCTCGCTCAGCACAGGGAGCCTGTGGCTTTTCTCCAACCCAGCTGTGCAACACAGCTGAGTTGGGGCAAAATAAGTGGGCATGTATGTGTGGCCGGCCTAAGACAGCCGGCAAAACTGACATGCATACTTATAAGTGCCCACCACTCCTCCTCCCTGCCATGGCACAGCCCCACTCCATGGCTCTGTTAGGCTGCTCCGGCAGTGATAAATAAAATGATAATAAAATTGTTTTATAATCTCTTTTTTTATCTGATGGCAGTTGGGCAATGCTCCTCTGCTATTATGGAGGAGCCGCGCCTGTCGAGATACAAGCCTCTCTGCGGTATGCCTACTATTTGGCATGCACTACCTTTTTTCAGTTCACCTGCTGAGCAATAAAAGTTTCTCATCACAGGTGAAAAAAAAGATTGTCACTATCCCAATTTTCGCCCAAATATTTGGCCAGGGATTCCGGCACAAAAAATGAAAACAAGAATAGGAAAAGTGCGACTTCATCACCAGTGGCCTCAACAACCTTCGAGAGCAGTTGCATCTTTTTATGGTTAATTTCAGAGGTTGTGCCACAAGAACAGACTAGTAAGTCCTCTGAAGAAGGCCAGCAATGGCACAGAATAGTTGTAGAGAAATACCACATGCATGCATTGAACATGTCCACCTGCCAGGAGATAGACACATCCTCCAATTGTAAACATATGCACTGACAGAGAAAAGTGCAGATGAGTTAGAGTACTTTGGCTAGAAAGCGCCATTCAGTGTATAAACGAGGGTTCTTTTTGCCAAGTTCTGAATAGCTAACAATTACCAGATGCCATACTAGAATGTTTTTATTGTTTAATGGTGTCATCTGGGGTTTTGAGGCATAATGTGACATCATACACCGGTTGGCTATGAGATATAATTTTGTAAGACTATTCCAGCCCATTTTACAAATTTCTCCTTGGTCGTGAAGGTCTTCCTTTGTAAAATAGCTTCTGTCTCTTTGATCTGACTTTAGTAAAGCAATGTAATGCACTGTTGAGACTTCCAGCAAGAAAACATATTGTAACTATGCAAGTTATGCAAAATCTTTGGTCTTTCCTTTTAAAAGAACAGGCTGTACAATATTACCTCCATCATAGTTTAAGAAATATGTTGGAGCCCAGTAAATATTTGACACCGAAATGCATTTGTTACAACTGGTTCTTTTTCGTCCTAACTTACCACCCAGCACAAGCTGTCTGTTGGCAAAATACCTATTGTCTAATTACAGTGGACTTAAGCCTACCCATTGCTTTGCGTTTGTTGGCTTTATTGTCACTCTCGCTTGCTTTTAATTTTTCAACTTGAGTGGTTTTTCCTTTAACTTTTTGTGTGTGTCTCTGTGCTAGAACATGGAGACATTACATGTATCCTTCAACTGCTTGCTTTTCAAGTTCTACTTCGTTCATTTGGCTAAAGTACTCCTTGAGTGTGCATGTGTTTTCCAACTGTCTCCCTCACATAATTCTCTCCCCTGGGCTGTAATCCATGTTGGACTCTGTCACCCATGTGCTTCTACCTCAATTTCCTCCAGGTTGTCCGTGACCTCGTGTACTTTTACCTACACATTGCTTTTTATGCTTCTCCCATGCCCACTTCCCATTACTCTCTCGCTCGTTGCTTCTCCCCCAAACCGCCCTCTGTGTTTCTTCCATCTCCACCCATTCACTTTATGTTCTTTCAACCATCCATATCCTTTGTGATGCTTCCCCACCTGCTTCATTTGTGACACTTCCCCCCACTCGCTCCCTTGATGTTGCTCTTCCCACCCATATAAAAAAAGAGATTTAGCATCACTTATTTTTATTTACTAATCAAATTCGGTAAATAAAAAAATTAAGCATTTACATCTTTTTGTTGCCACGCACGACACGGTGTCCGCAGCATAGTATCTTTGTTTTGTTTGATTCTATAACCATGCTACACAGCGCCAAGAATACTGTACAGCATGGTCAAAAACCATTGGCAAAGCCAATAGGTCCCAAAAGCAGGTCCTATTGGCTTTAACAGTGCTTGCTTAACGTCCTGCTGCTCTGTCAGTCTAACACTATAAGAAGTTAAAAGGTTGCAACAGGAGGTGGATATGTCAAAGTTCAGAGGAGAATCTGGCAGGAAGACATTGCTTCCAACTCATACTCACTTGTCATTCTATTTCATATTACTATCTCCTACCAGCATTCCTCGTATCAAGATCACGTTTCCTACTTTCCTAGTGAGAGCTCAGGTACTGAATGTGCCTGGAAGTTCTTTTTGGCAGTCGTATTCAACGTCTTAACTGCTCTATCTCACTCGTTTCCTAGCACAGTACATTGCAGACAAGCAGAATTTCCTCTTCAGATTGTTGAGGCCATGGTCTGTTTACATTTGCATGTAAAAGGTATATATCTGAGGGGAGGCATGGACATCATTTCACCAAATTATCAGGGGTAGCAGAAGTGATGTCACATAACTTAAACCTGCCCTTCATGGCATCACAGGAAGTGACATTTCACAACCTTTGAATCTGTAACAAAGCTGGAAATGACATGTTGCACCTTTGACCTGAATTACATCATAGAACGTGATGCTATGGAAGAAGATAATGCCATTCTAACTATGCTGCAACATGAATAAAATCATCTGTACTACAGGGAACACAAATTCCACTCACATTGTTTTAGTTACTATGTCTAATTGGTCCTCCTGGGAAGTAATGACTGTAAGTCACCAAAATAGGATTAAGGTAGTCCATTAAATGATGCAAATGATGACTGCATGGCAGCTATTAAAATATTATTTGATGATGTACTTCACAACAGCACACATCTGAAGTGTACACACTTTAGTGCTGCTTGGAAGCTTTATGTCTTTGTAGACAAGTGGCTGTCTTATTTATAAATATAGACTTCTGAAGGCTATGCACCTTAAGGACCCAAGACATGTGCCAAGGTTTTTATCTCTAGGGGTTTTGTGAAGCCTATGGTAATAATACTACGTGTTGACATACTTTCTACTTTGGCAATAGTAAACGGTCACAATATAAACCAGACTCTTTATATTTTTGTAAAACCAAGCAATAAATATTATAGGTGCCAATTATGCTTAATAGGAATTTCTAGTTTTCTTAAATACCATAAATACTTACACAATGCCCAATGCTATGGTTCCAATAATTCACATTGCTATTTTAAAGTAAACGCATAGTGATAGCTTTCAAAATGTTACTTTCCACAAACCCAGCATACCGTCAAACTCTCGTGCTCACACCATCCCTAGCTATGTTTCAATAATCAGAGCTGCAACTCTGCCCTGCTGTTCTTTTGCACCCCTCAATCACCTGACCTCTCCAGGCACCCTCTTCCGCCTCCTATCTCCTCTGGTCCATACAACTATGTTTCTTCCATTTGACTGAAGTCTAACTCAACTCTCTATGGCACCATCACATACCCTGGAGAAGAATTGTATTGAGAGGGAGATAATTACTATATTAATTGGAAAGAACATTTCTATTCAAGATGAGATAAGTGGGCAATTGTCTGCAATTTCTCAAAAAGGCTGCAGTTAGACTTGCCTTTTGGTTTAACTAAAAAAAAAAGGATATTGTTGGTGGAGTCTAGTTCCACTAATATGTAAAAAGGCCAGTCTACTTGTCTATCTTGTTGATGTGTTTGTTAGAGAGGGAATTACATTTGAAGAAGTTACACCACCACAGACATCACTAGAGAGTGTCACAGAGTTATATATAGTGAAAGAGCAGTGCAGACCCAAAGTCCCAAAGTGATGCAAGACGGGTGAAGAATTCACTAGGAAATAGAGTGCATGATCAGCAAGGTTTTAGTTAATGGAATACCTATGTTTGCAAGCTTAAAGGAATTTATGATCACAGCACAACAAGCAACAAGTGTTCTCAGAAAATTGAAAACGTGAATGAAGAATAGGAGTAGGAGATAAAATTAGCCAAGTGTACATAGAATATAATAATAAGTCTTGGGAGCAGAGCAATAAAACACACTTACACATGCATATGAAAGAAGCAAATACATTGTTTTTTAAGCATTGTTAGAATTACAATAAAGAATGTGTATAGGAATAGGTAAGGAGTTTAAAGACACAGGTGATGTGACGTTTTGTAAAAAATATGTAATTATTGAGTTGCTTTTTATTTCAACTTTTGTTAGAGACATTGTTTGTGTGACTATTTATGGGGATGCCAATTAGCAGCCATTTGAGACCAGCAGCTCTCCCTGCCACAGCAATAAACCTGATTTTGCCTAACCAAGATAAGTCTTGTCTTTTTCTTTATCTCAGTTTCCCTGCAACATCTGGTGAGTCATCATATGAGTCCCATTTGCCCTCAACCAACTGCTGCCACTGGAATACCGCCTACCCAGCCACATAGATCATTGCACATCTTTCATGAGGTAAGCAGACACCATGTTGTCTAAAGTTCTGCCTATTCATGGAGCAGGTAGGACCTTCAGATTACCGTCTTTGAAGTGAGGATAATGCTGACTTCGTTCCACGTTTTGTATATTGGATGACTTGTCCCTTTGGCAATGGTAAACGTTGATGTAATGCAAATAAGGTTATCACATGCAAGATGGTGTACAAGTGTTGCACAATATAAAGTTAAGGTGCTGCGTATTTGGTAGAGTGTTTATCCCAATATAAAGTTGGAAGTGGTCAATGTGGGTGATTCCAAGTTGGGAGTCCAATATGTGTTCCAATATTGCTAAACTTTACCTCTAAGTACGATCTAAACACTTGAATTCATGTCATGGACCTAATGTACAGAAGTCATGATTGGTTTTCCATGATTGGTATATTTGATTTACTAGTAAGTCCCTAGTACAGTGCGCTGTGTGTGCCCAGGGCCTGTAAATCAAATGCTACTAGTGTGCCTGCAGCAGTAGTTGTGCCACCCACACAAGTAGCCTCTCAAAGTTGTCACGGACCTGCCACTGCGGTGTCTGCGCACAGTTTTTACTGCCATGTCAACCTGGCAAGTGCACTCACTTGCCAGGCCCTAAACTTACCTTTTTTCACATATAGGTTACCCCTAAGGTAGGCCCAAGGTAGCCCCATGGGAAGGGTGCAGTGTATGTGGAAGCTAGGACATGTAGTTGTGTGTTTTACATGTCCTGATAACGAGAGATTGTGCATTTCATTTTTCACTATTGAAAGGCTGTCTGTCCCATAGGTTAACATGAGAACTGCCTTGTAACTTCTTACAAGCATAACTTTCCACTGAGACAAGATACAGAAATGCAGTTGATGTTCCCTGATCTCACAATTTAATAACACATCTTTTAGTAAAGGTCGGTTTTAAATTGTGTGTTTGAAAATGCCACTTTTAGAAAGTGGGCATTTTCTTACTTAGCCATCCTATGTGCCTCTGCCTGTTTATGTATTCACCGTCTGTTTTTTGAGTGACAGGAGCTGGGGATGTTCATTCACACTAGACAGCCACAAGGGGGGTGAGGTGTGTCCTACCTTTACCTGGGTGACTCATACCCTGGCTGAAGAGACCTTTTCTGCATTTAGAGTGGTGGGAGAAGTTTTCACTAGTACCTGAATCGACCATGTCTGCTCTGCACAATGCTGTCTCCACCTCCTGTAGTGATGCTGGACCAGGGAGGCCAGAACTAGCTTTTACAGAGCTCAGAGACTTTCTGCCGAAAACGTCAAAGGGAAAGGTAGTATAAATATTGAAGCCCTAACCCCAGAACTTTAGAACTCTTTTGGAATAACTAACCTGCCAAGAAGAAAAGCTGGAGAAGCTGTTAAGAGGAACTACCACTTTGCTGTGTGCTTTGCTGTGTTCACCTGCAGTGGCTGCTTCTCCCAAGGGCAGTGAAAGGACTGGACTGGACTGGACTTTCTGCAACTTATTTTCCTGAGTTTCTCCAAGGGCTTAAGGTAGAGCTTGCCCCCTGTTCAAGAAGTGTCAGGGACAGCAAAGACTTCAAGTTCATCTGCTATCAGCACAGGGAACTGTGTGTTTTGTGCTGCAACAGAAGAAAAAGCAACCTGACGCCGTCAACACCAGCGCTGCCGGCTCCATGTTGGCATCGCAGAGAGCACCGCCCCACTTCGCACCACAGCCATGGTCACACCACCGCGCCGCTGATTGCACCGTGACCTGAGGGCAAAACCTCGCTTCACATCGCCGCCCTGGTATCCCCGACGATGCTGCTCCAGGCTGACAGCGACGCCGCTGCCTGCATCGTGGGCTGGAGGCACCGCACGTTAGTTACTCGATGCACCGCCCCATCCCACACTGCAGCCTTGCCCCACCGATGCTGGTGCTATCGACTCTAGATCTTCTGACGACGACAGCGCTTCAGCAACGACGCTACTAGCACCGTGACCTTCCAGCAACGCGACAAGCACCGCCCAGTTCACACCACAGCCCTGGTCTCACTGACGCCAATAGACACCGTCACCTGAGCTGCTGCCTGCACCATGACCTGACTGCTCGTGCCAAGCTACCAAGAGGGTGAGCAAGGGTTATTTTAGAAGTATAATCCCCCTTACCCTAACTAGAAGGAAGGGTCCCTACTTGGACAGGGTACAAACCTGCCCACCAGAGGTAGCCATTTCTAACAGTCGCCGAAGGGGAAAATAGTTGGTACAGTGTTTTACCCTATGAGGCTAATTTAGAAGGATGGGCTGAAGGTTTAGCCCCACGGATGAGTCCATGGCCATGGTATGGGTCTTTTGATCCACGTGACATGGCAAATGCTGAAGATTGCATTCTTTATGGTGAGGGAGATCCAGACTAGGACTATCACTGCATGAGGAAAGGTTTGCACATGTGGCAAAAATATGCTAGAGGGCACAACCCCCAACATTCTGTTACTCCTGTATATCAGATGCCCCTGATACATAAGGGACCTGGGGCAACTCATTATGTTCCTTGACCACAAATGGACAAAGAAAATCTTTAAAAATTGTTACCGCCTCTTACAGATGTAGCAGGGAAATTAATGATGTCCTTTGAGAAGCAAACTGCAAGCATCACCCTCGCAGTAGGGGGCGTAGTTTACTTAGCTATCTTATAGCAGATGAGTGAGATACTGTTTTCCATAAGGCTGGAGTGAGAAATGTTACCCTCACTGAAACTAGGTATGATGGTTCTACATTCATCTTACTCCAGGCAGTGGTCTTGGACCAGCTGAGGAAAATATATCCTGACAGTCCAGATATTGGGCCCCTCATGGCTCAATAAATGCAGCCCAATGAGGACCCCACTCAATTTCTCAGCAGGATGAAAGAAAAATGGACTCAAGAAGTAGGTCAGGGTTGGGAAGTAACAGGTGGAAATGCTGTGTTGTTTTTTAATATAGTGAAGAAGGGTTTTCCCTCTGATGTACAGGATAATCTAGACAATATAGTGGCGCTGGAAACCAAAACGTGGACAGAGATACAGGCATGTATAATCCATTTTTGAAATAAGAAATAGGAGAAAAAGAGGACTAAGCATCAGTTGACAGAGATAGCAGTAGGAAATTGGTGCAGCAAAAGTTGGCAAATAAAGGAGTAGTGGAAGGGGCTGTAGAAGCAGCTACCACTCAGATAACTGCAATGTCTGTGAGATTGGCCCCAGAGACTGTCCAACAACAGTACCCACAATAGCAGGATAGTGTAAGTGCACAAGGAAGTAGAAGAGTAAGACAGGATAAATCGCCAGAGGATGGATTAAACATGTCATTATTGTCACAGATATGGACACTTCACAAAAAATGAACAAAATGGAAGGACAGGGGTTTGCAATAAGCTAAGGTATACAGTAGTGTACTCACAGTCAAACCTGCAAATAATATATGTACCTCAGACACCACCACAAAATGTGCAGCAACCAGTATTGCCTCAAGTGCAACAAATACTGCCTCAGCAAAGTTACCAAGCACCCCCAATGGCAACTCCACCCCAAATTGGACAGGGAGATGTATTTTGAGAGAGGGACCCCCCTCCCAACAAGTTATGTGGAGGATATATGCAATGAAGGTGCTCACAGAGTAATTCCATGTATCCAGTATTGTCAGTACGCACAGACCTGAGGATGAACCTACTGTGATGGTAGCTATCAATGACAAGAGGTATGCATTCCTCATAGATACAGGAGCAACCTGATCCTGTATTGGAGAGGGAGACCTTCCAATTTCTAATAGATCAATGGACATACAAGGATTCTCTGGGGTGGTAATGACGGTTCTGTTTACTAAACCAGTGGAGATGGAAATAGGAGAGAGATACATTGACGGCTGTTTTTTCTCTCCGGCTGGCCCAGCTAATCTATTGGGGAGAGATCTTATGGATAAATTAAACGTGACAATACATTTTGAGCCTTGGTTCTACCCCTGGAGTTCCTCCTTCCAGAATCATGGTTGTAACAGTTGATTCTTCTACTGGAAATCAAATCAGAGCTCGACCCACTGATATAGAAGCATTTACTACAGTGGTACACACAATAATAGCAGAAACACCAGAGTTATTGGGAAGGGAGTTTCAGTTACCTAAAGAGTTCCTTTTCCGGCAACAAAGACAAGATTCTTGGATAACTGACAATGAGGGGATATTGCAAATAGAGGCCTTAGAGATAACGCAAACATAGGGCGCTCTGATAGCCTGTGATCATAACCATGTCTTATGAGCATGTGTTATATTCATTGAGCCAGGGAAACATGGTTAAGGAAATAATGGCTGATCAACTGTTTAATGATGATTCTAAGAAAACAGATATAGTCTTTCAGGATGACATATCATTGAGAATAGTATTGAAAGTAATGACACCCTACACAGAGTAGAGCTTTTGAATCTGTCAGGGATGCAGACCTTTCCCAAGTACCAGACACCTTGTGACTAAGGGTCCACATGACATAGACCATGTTCGTACTGCTACTCCATTCAGAATTACATTGAAAGAAGGTGTTATTCTACCTACGATGAGACAGTATTCCCTTTACAAGGAAGCAGATGAAGGCATCGCCCCTTCTATACAGGAGTTGCTAGAGCAAGTAGTAATTTTCCCTGGAGTGCCTCCTTGTAATATTTACCAGGTTAAGAAATCAAAGGGTAATACTTGGTGTGAGACTTGTGCCCCCTGAATGATATAGTGGTGCCAGAATTCCCAATTGTTCCACACCCTTCCATTATTTTGACAAACATTCCTCAGGATGCTAAATTTTTCTTCGTCATAGATCTTAAGAATGCTTTCTTTAACATCCCTATCCATCCAGACAGTCAGCATTCTCCTATCACAGGACTCAGTATTTGTGTACTCGTTTGCCTCAAGGTTATTGTGAGTCCCCTAGCATTTTCAACAGAGTGGTGAAAAATGAGCTGTGAATCTTTCAGTTTGACAGTACATTATTGCAGTATGTCGATGACATATTAATTTGCAGTAGTGTAGGAAAGGTACGATCTCTCTTTTGGTTACTTTCGCACAGAGAGGATATAAGGTAGATAAAGACTAACTGGCACATGCATCAAAGCTTTTTGCGATCGCAAACGGTGCAATTCGCAAAAGTCGGCCGTTTGCGATCGCAAAATTAGCTTTTGTGATGCATGAAGGGTCAAGGCCCTCGCAATTTGAGAATTTGCAATTAATTGCGAGTTCTCAAATTGCAATTGCATTTAAGGAATCGCATTTTGCGATTCCCTAAATGCAATGCAAGAACCACTTTGAAGTAGCGATTTCGCTACTACGGTGCGCAAATAACCATAAAGTTGAACTTCATGTTAATTTGCAAAAACTTTGAAAAATGCACTAAAGTGCATTTTTCAAAGTTGTAGGTAGCACACACACATGTGCTTGGGCCATATGTGTGCGCAACATTTGTGCACAGATCAATTTCAGGGGTGCAACAGGGTGTCCTTTTGACACCCTTGCACCCTTGAAATTGCATGAGCAATTTGTGAGTACCACTTGGTACTCGCAAATTGCGCATGCAGTTTCCCATTCATTTCTATGGGCCTGTGGGCCCATAGGAATGAATGGGAAGCCATTCCTTATTTGCGAATCGCAATTTGCGGCTCGCAAATAAGGAATGTGTAGGAATCGCTATTTTTATAGAGATTCCTACATGCATAGGCTTTTGCGAGTCCTTAATTGCGATTCCTTAATAATCGCAATTAAGGAGTCGCAAAATATTACCTTGATGCATGTGCCTGAAAGTTCAGTATTGTCAGGAGGAAGTCCATTACCTAGGACTAGGACAAGAGATAACGCCAACATGCAGGGGGACACCTCCAGCCTCATGGACTAGTACTGGCATTGTGGAGAACTACTGTATGTTCAGTTACCACGTAACTGGAATGGCCTCTGCACACTAGTGACTTTGCATGCCCCTGTCTTGGTAATTCCAGGAGTAAATGTATCTATGCTGCATGAACACCCCATGAGCCATCCAAAAACGTTGTTACATTGTCACCGAAGGAGAAGAACTGCAGAATATTACGACACTACTACTTGGACTGATTTTCCCCAAGACTACCGGTTGTTTAATGATGCATAGTTGCTCTTTGGAAGTATTCTGCCATTTGTTCAGGCAAAGGCAACTGCTTGATGGTTACAAATAACAAGATGAGAACTTCTCAAAGCTATCAATACTATGAAATATGGATTTAATGCCATAAAGGAAGAGCTGTGTGCCATGAGAATGATGATTATGCAGCATCGGTATGTAGTTGACCTCATGACGGCCATGGATGGAGAGGTATGCACACAAATAGGAACTGCCTGCTGTACTTATATCCCAGCAAATAGTGCGGAAAATGGAGCTTTGTCAGAGGCTATACAAACTTTGCATAATCTACAGAACAAGAGGTGCCCCAGATGATTGGCTTAGTGGGTGGATTGTTGATTTGCATTACTACCATCCTGGTTGTCAGGGACTGTTAAAATGTTTACTTCCAGCTCTTACGCCGCCGTTGTTGATATGTTTTTGGTATTCAATTAATCTTAGCATGCTGTAGAAGGATCAGTACAAAGGCGTGAGGGATGTTTCCAGTTAGGACACCTACACGTGTAGTATTGCTCAGAGCAATACATATTATTTAGTGGACAAGTACAGATGCAGTATTAGAATCAGTAGTTCATATCAACCAAAGGGGGAAATGTTGGAGAGGAAATGAAATTTGAAGAAGTTACGCCACAGCGGACATCAGTAGAGAGTGCCACAGAGTTATATATGTTGCGAAAGAGCAGTGTAGGCTCACACTCCCAAAGTGATGCAAGACAGGTAAAGAGTTCACTAAGAAACAGAGTGCATGATCAGCAGGGTTTTAGTTAAAGGAAATCCATGTTTGCAAGCTTAAATAAATTTATGGTCACAGCACAACAAGTACGTACTCTGTGATCTCAGCAAATTGAAAATGTGATTGAAGAATAAGAGCAGGAGATAGAGTTAGCCAAGTGTACACAGAATCTAATAAGAAGTCTCGGGAGCAGAGCAATAAACCACAAACACACATATGCATACAATAGAAGCCAGTTTTTGTTAAGCATTCTTAGAATTACAATAAAGAATGTGTAGAGAAAAAGGTCAGGAGTTTACATACACAGGCGATGTGATATTTTGTAACAAATATGTAATTATTGAGTAACCTACTATTTGACTTTTTGCAAGAGATCTTGTTGTGTGACTATTTAAGGGCTACCTGTGAGCAGCCATTTGAGACCAGCTGTTTACCCGTGTGGAGATAGCTCCTCTCCCTGCCGCAACAGTAAAGCTGCTTTTGCCTTGCCAGGAGGAGTCTTGTATTTTTATTTATCTCAGTTTCCCCGCAACATGCTTGAAATGAAAAAGTGTAGTTTGGTATAGAATAGTCTCTTACTTAGGTCAACATTGGAATTTTGCCAACCACGATGGCATCAGCTCTCCAGCAAACAGGCAAACTTTAGTCCATGTCAGAGAAACATATCTCACAAATGGCATTTAGTGGTTTCTGAAATTGACAGCAATACCTATCAGTCTGCTCAGATATCTTTAACGTCAATATGTTTGCATTCTTGAAGCTTCATTTAGGATGGGGGAATCTCATAGGTAAGTCTGCATTCATAACCTGCTAACCACAATGGTATAAGCTCACAGGCAGACTTCAACTCATGTCTGAAAAATATATTGTACAAATGTAATCAAGTGATCTTTGGTTGGCAGTGATATCTGCGTAGAAGAGCATCCAACAAGGATTATCTTTACAACTAAACCTTATACAAGAGCATCCAATGTCTTTGTTTTTTGTTCATTGCCAGAGACATAAGAGTGTGCCATGACCCTCATACAAGAAGTAATTTTGCTCTAAAATATGTCAAAATAAAACATTAGTTATTGTATGAAGTTGATTCTTGTATGAAAAGAATTATAAATTAGTGAGAAAAGAAAGCAATGTCAATAAAAGCATTACTTATGACAACCACCTGTAACCTGTCTTTATATAGTAAAATTTTTCAGGCATGCCCTTGAGTCATGTACATGACTCAGATGCAAACTCTAGGTAAACAAGGCCAGTGTGTACTGTAATGGACCACCCGGCCACTAGTCTCAGCGAAGTGACGTTGCACCCAAGCCCAAGGCTGGGCTGGCTGAGCGGATAAATAAAGGGGACATGGACAGCTCCAGGCCACTCTCATATACCTATACTCACAGTGTGTATGTCTGAGACTGTTCTAAGAACGCACCCTGCTAGGCCCACACCACTCCAGAGGCCGCCAACTTCACAATCGTGATAAGGCCAGTGGGCACACCCACGCCAGCAAGAATGTGTCCAGGAGGGATGCCAGAAAGCCAGCCAGAGGCATTGCCAATTTGCATCATCCTTGCGAAACAGCAGGCCCACAACTGCTGAAATATCAGCTTCCAAGTTGGGCTGCAGCACTCAATGCTCCTGGACCCACCCACACCTGGGGCCACAACCACACTTATGAGAAGAGCGAGGTGAGCCTCTGCGTCCCACCCAAACACCAGTGAACGTGCCTGAGTCCAAGGCCTCATGCAGCAGCGCCCCCTGCTGCTGGTCTGTTTACACCAGTGGACAGATCATTTTCCCGGTTTGAGGCAAGTGTCAGGGGCAGAGAGGCCTTCCTCCGTAGGCCTGTTCCTGGCATGAATGACAGTGCTGTCCTCCATCCACACACGGTAGGGTGACTAGACGTCCCGGATAGCCCCAGACACACCCGGATTTCTGAAGACAGTTCCGATATCCGATGCTTTCCTTAATTATAAAAACATGTCCCAGTTTTGTGGGACAAAGATCAAGTCAGCCTGCAAAAAACAATTGAAATGGGAATCCTATTGTTAAGTAATTTCTCTGTTAATTTCAGGCAGCGCAGGGGGGAGCCGGATGCAAGCTCCCAGCCGAGGAGAGGAGAGGAGCGCAGGGATTTACACTGCATTAGGTAGGACAGGACCCCTACTCTAAGACCCCCCTGCCCTCCTCTTCACTCTGCCTCCCCGCTGCTGGGACCATGCACCCGACTTCCCCTGCACTGCCTGAAATTAACAGAGAAATTACTTAACAATAGTAAAGAAACAGAGATATGACTTAAGTTAAACCAGATTGGTCGCACACTGCTACACCTACCAGGCGTGTTCCCCCAATGAAAATGGTCCCTGAAGGTCAGCGTCGGCGGATACACCTATGCTCGAGTGTGAATGCAAGTATGCGTGGCGTGTGCCATCCCTGGACACGTGTTTCGAGGTAGTTGCCTCTCGTCAGCAGGAAGTAGGAAAATGTGTGGGGTTGCTGTGTAAGCTGCTAAAATCGTTATCAGGTCTAGTACCTCTCGTAGCGCGCAGGTGCGTAACCATGAGTCCGTCGACTCCACCGGCTCAAGGGAGCCTGAATATAAAGTTAAACCAGATTGGTCGCACACTGCTACACCTACCAGGCGTGTTCCCCCAATGAAAATGGTCCCTGAAGGTCAGCGTCGGCGGATACACCTATGCTCGAGTGTGAATGCAAGTATGCGTGGCGTGTGCCATCCCTGGACACGTGTTTCGAGGTAGTTGCCTCTCGTCAGCAGGGAGTAGGAAAATGTGTGGGGTTGCTGTGTAAGCTGCTAAAATCGTTATCAGGTCTAGTACCTCTCGTAGCGCGCAGGTGCGTAACCATGAGTCCGTCGACTCCACCGGCTCAAGGGAGCCTGAATATAAAGTTAAACCAGATTGGTCGCACACTGCTACACCTACCAGGCGTGTTCCCCCAATGAAAATGGTCCCTGAAGGTCAGCGTCGGCGGATACACCTATGCTCGAGTGTGAATGCAAGTATGCGTGGCGTGTGCCATCCCTGGACACGTGTTTCGAGGTAGTTGCCTCTCGTCAGCAGGGAGTAGGAAAATGTGTGGGGTTGCTGTGTAAGCTGCTAAAATCGTTATCAGGTCTAGTACCTCTCGTAGCGCGCAGGTGCGTAACCATGAGTCCGTCGACTCCACCGGCTCAAGGGAGCCTGAATATAAAGTTAAACCAGATTGGTCGCACACTGCTACACCTACCAGGCGTGTTCCCCCAATGAAAATGGTCCCTGAAGGTCAGCGTCGGCGGATACACCTATGCTCGAGTGTGAATGCAAGTATGCGTGGCGTGTGCCATCCCTGGACACGTGTTTCGAGGTAGTTGCCTCTCGTCAGCAGGGAGTAGGAAAATGTGTGGGGTTGCTGTGTAAGCTGCTAAAATCGTTATCAGGTCTAGTACCTCTCGTAGCGCGCAGGTGCGTAACCATGAGTCCGTCGACTCCACCGGCTCAAGGGAGCCTGAATATAAAGTTAAACCAGATTGGTCGCACACTGCTACACCTACCAGGTGTGTTCCCCCAATGAAAATGGTCCCTGAAGGTCAGCGTCGGCGGATACACCTATGCTCGAGTGTGAATGCAAGTATGCGTGGCGTGTGCCATACCTGGACACGTGTTTCGAGGTAGTTGCCTCTCGTCAGCAGGGAGTAGGAAAATGTGTGGGGTTGCCGTGTAAGCTGCTAAAATCGTTATCAGGTCTAGTACCTCTCGTAGCGCGCAGGTGCGTAACCATGAGTCCGTCGACTCCACCGGCTCAAGGGAGCCTGAATATAAAGTTAAACCAGATTGGTCGCACACTGCTACACCTACCAGGCGTGTTCCCCCAATGAAAATGGTCCCTGAAGGTCAGCGTCGGCGGATACACCTATGCTCGAGTGTGAATGCAAGTATGCGTGGCGTGTGCCATCCCTGGACACGTGTTTCGAGGTAGTTGCCTCTCGTCAGCAGGGAGTAGGAAAATGTGTGGGGTTGCTGTGTAAGCTGCTAAAATCGTTATCAGGTCTAGTACCTCTCGTAGCGCGCAGGTGCGTAACCATGAGTCCGTCGACTCCACCGGCTCAAGGGAGCCTGAATATAAAGTTAAACCAGATTGGTCGCACACTGCTACACCTACCAGGCGTGTTCCCCCAATGAAAATGGTCCCTGAAGGTCAGCGTCGGCGGATACACCTATGCTCGAGTGTGAATGCAAGTATGCGTGGCGTGTGCCATCCCTGGACACGTGTTTCGAGGTAGTTGCCTCTCGTCAGCAGGGAGTAGGAAAATGTGTGGGGTTGCTGTGTAAGCTGCTAAAATCGTTATCAGGTCTAGTACCTCTCGTAGCGCGCAGGTGCGTAACCATGAGTCCGTCGACTCCACCGGCTCAAGGGAGCCTGAATATAAAGTTAAACCAGATTGGTCGCACACTGCTACACCTACCAGGCGTGTTCCCCCAATGAAAATGGTCCCTGAAGGTCAGCGTCGGCGGATACACCTATGCTCGAGTGTGAATGCAAGTATGCGTGGCGTGTGCCATACCTGGACACGTGTTTCGAGGTAGTTGCCTCTCGTCAGCAGGGAGTAGGAAAATGTGTGGGGTTGCTGTGTAAGCTGCTAAAATCGTTATCAGGTCTAGTACCTCTCGTAGCGCGCAGGTGCGTAACCATGAGTCCGTCGACTCCACCGGCTCAAGGGAGCCTGAATATAAAGTTAAACCAGATTGGTCGCACACTGCTACACCTACCAGGCATGTTCCCCCAATGAAAATGGTCCCTGAAGGTCAGCGTCGGCGGATACACCTATGCTCGAGTGTGAATGCAAGTATGCGTGGCGTGTGCCATCCCTGGACACGTGTTTCGAGGTAGTTGCCTCTCGTCAGCAGGGAGTAGGAAAATGTGTGGGGTTGCTGTGTAAGCTGCTAAAATCGTTATCAGGTCTAGTACCTCTCGTAGCGCGCAGGTGCGTAACCATGAGTCCGTCGACTCCACCGGCTCAAGGGAGCCTGAATATAAAGTTAAACCAGATTGGTCGCACACTGCTACACCTACCAGGCGTGTTCCCCCAATGAAAATGGTCCCTGAAGGTCAGCGTCGGCGGATACACCTATGCTCGAGTGTGAATGCAAGTATGCGTGGCGTGTGCCATCCCTGGACACGTGTTTCGAGGTAGTTGCCTCTCGTCAGCAGGGAGTAGGAAAATGTGTGGGGTTGCTGTGTAAGCTGCTAAAATCGTTATCAGGTCTAGTACCTCTCGTAGCGCGCAGGTGCGTAACCATGAGTCCGTCGACTCCACCGGCTCAAGGGAGCCTGAATATAAAGTTAAACCAGATTGGTCGCACACTGCTACACCTACCAGGTGTGTTCCCCCAATGAAAATGGTCCCTGAAGGTCAGCGTCGGCGGATACACCTATGCTCGAGTGTGAATGCAAGTATGCGTGGCGTGTGCCATACCTGGACACGTGTTTCGAGGTAGTTGCCTCTCGTCAGCAGGGAGTAGGAAAATGTGTGGGGTTGCCGTGTAAGCTGCTAAAATCGTTATTAGGTCTAGTACCTCTCGTAGCGCGCAGGTGCGTAACCATGAGTCCGTCGACTCCACCGGCTCAAGGGAGCCTGAATATAAAGTTAAACCAGATTGGTCGCACACTGCTACACCTACCAGGCATGTTCCCCCAATGAAAATGGTCCCTGAAGGTCAGCGTCGGCGGATACACCTATGCTCGAGTGTGAATGCAAGTATGCGTGGCGTGTGCCATCCCTGGACACGTGTTTCGAGGTAGTTGCCTCTCGTCAGCAGGGAGTAGGAAAATGTGTGGGGTTGCTGTGTAAGCTGCTAAAATCGTTATCAGGTCTAGTACCTCTCGTAGCGCGCAGGTGCGTAACCATGAGTCCGTCGACTCCACCGGCTCAAGGGAGCCTGAATATAAAGTTAAACCAGATTGGTCGCACACTGCTACACCTACCAGGCGTGTTCCCCCAATGAAAATGGTCCCTGAAGGTCAGCGTCGGCGGATACACCTATGCTCGAGTGTGAATGCAAGTATGCGTGGCGTGTGCCATCCCTGGACACGTGTTTCGAGGTAGTTGCCTCTCGTCAGCAGGGAGTAGGAAAATGTGTGGGGTTGCTGTGTAAGCTGCTAAAATCGTTATCAGGTCTAGTGCCTCTCGTAGCGCGCAGGTGCGTAACCATGAGTCCGTCGACTCCACCGGCTCAAGGGAGCCTGAATATAAAGTTAAACCAGATTGGTCGCACACTGCTACACCTACCAGGCGTGTTCCCCCAATGAAAATGGTCCCTGAAGGTCAGCGTCGGCGGATACACCTATGCCCGAGTGTGAATGCAAGTATGCGTGGCGTGTGCCATCCCTGGACACGTGTTTCGAGGTAGTTGCCTCTCGTCAGCAGGGAGTAGGAAATTGTGTGGGGTTGCTGTGTAAGCTGCTAAAATCGTTATCAGGTCTAGTATCTCTCGTAGCGCGCAGGTGCGTAACCATGAGTCCGTCGACTCCACCGGCTCAAGGGAGCATGAATATAAAGTTAAACCAGATTGGTCACACACTGCTACACCTACCAGGCGTGTTTCCCCAATGAAAATGGTCCCTGAAGGTCAGCGTCGGCGGATACCCCTATGCTCGAGTGTGAATGCAAGTATGCGTGGCGTGTGCCATCCCTGGACACGTGTTTCGAGGTAGTTGCCTCTCGTCAGCAGGGAGTAGGAAAATGTGTGGTGCTAGACCTGATACGATTTTAGCAGCTTACACAGCAACCCCACACATTTTCCTACTCCCTGCTGACGAGAGGCAACTACCTCGAAACACGTGTCCAGGGATGGCACACGCCTGGTAGGTGTAGCAGTGTGCGACCAATCTGGTTTAACTTTATATTCAGGCTCCCTTGAGCCGGTGGAGTCGACGGACTCATGGTTACGCACCTGCGCGCTACGAGAGGTACTAGACCTGATACGATTTTAGCAGCTTACACAGCAACCCCACACATTTTCCTACTCCCTGCTGACGAGAGGCAACTACCTCGAAACACGTGTCCAGGGATGGCACACGCCACGCATACTTGCATTCACACTCGAGCATAGGTGTATCCGCCGACGCTGACCTTCAGGGACCATTTTCATTGGGGGAACACGCCTCGTAGGTGTAGCAGTGTGCGACCAATCTGGTTTAACTTTATATTCAGGCTCCCTTGAGCCGGTGGAGTCGACGGACTCATGGTTACGCACCTGCGCGCTACGAGAGGTACTAGACCTGATACGATTTTAGCAGCTTACACAGCAACCCCACACATTTTCCTACTCCCTGCTGACGAGAGGCAACTACCTCGAAACACATGTCCAGGGATGGCACACGCCACGCATACTTGCATTCACACTCGAGCATAGGTGTATCCGCCGACGCTGACCTTCAGGGACCATTTTCATTGGGGGAACACGCCTGGTAGGTGTAGCAGTGTGCGGCCAATCTGGTTTAACTTTATATTCAGGCTCCCTTGAGCCGGTGGAGTCGACGGACTCCTGGTTACGCACCTGCGCGCTACGAGAGGTACTAGACCTGATACGATTTTAGCAGCTTACACAGCAACCCCACACATTTTCCTACTCCCTGCTGACGAGAGGCAACTACCTCGAAATACGTGTCCAGGGATGGCACACGCCACGCATACTTGCATTCACACTCGAGCATAGGTGTATCCGCCGACGCTGACCTTCAGGGACCATTTTCATTGGGGGAACACGCCTGGTAGGTGTAGCAGTGTGCGACCAATCTGGTTTAACTTTATATTCAGGCTCCCTTGAGCCGGTGGAGTCGACGGACTCATGGTTACGCACCTGCGCGCTACGAGAGGTACTAGACCTGATACGATTTTAGCAGCTTACACAGCAACCCCACACATTTTCCTACTCCCTGCTGACGAGAGGCAACTACCTCGAAACACGTGTCCAGGGATGGCACACGCCACGCATACTTGCATTCACACTCGAGCATAGGTGTATCCGCCGACGCTGACCTTCAGGGACCATTTTCATTGGGGGAACACGCCTGGTAGGTGTAGCAGTGTGCGACCAATCTGGTTTAACTTTATATTCAGGCTCCCTTGAGCCGGTGGAGTCGACGGACTCATGGTTACGCACCTGCGCGCTACGAGAGGTACTAGACCTGATACGATTTTAGCAACTTACACAGCAACCCCACACATTTTCCTACTCCCTGCTGACGAGAGGCAACTACCTCGAAACACGTGTCCAGGGATGGCACACGCCACGCATACTTGCATTCACACTCGAGCATAGGTGTATCCGCCGACGCTGACCTTCAGGGACCATTTTCATTGGGGGAACACGCCTGGTAGGTGTAGCAGTGTGCTACCAATCTGGTTTAACTTTATATTCAGGCTCCCTTGAGCCGGTGGAGTCGACGGACTCATGGTTACGCACCTGCGCGCTACGAGAGGTACTAGACCTGATACGATTTTAGCAGCTTACACAGCAACCCCACACATTTTCCTACTCCCTGCTGACGAGAGGCAACTACCTCGAAACACGTGTCCAGGGATGGCACACGCCACGCATACTTGCATTCACACTCGAGCATAGGTGTATCCGCCGACGCTGACCTTCAGGGACCATTTTCGTTGGGGGAACACGCCTGGTAGGTGTAGCAGTGTGCGACCAATCTGGTTTAACTTTATATTCAGGCTCCCTTGAGCCGGTGGAGTCGACGGACTCATGGTTACGCACCTGCGCGCTACGAGAGGTACTAGACCTGATACGATTTTAGCAGCTTACACAGCAACCCCACACATTTTCCTACTCCCTGCTGACGAGAGGCAACTACCTCGAAACACATGTCCAGGGATGGCACACGCCACGCATACTTGCATTCACACTCGAGCATAGGTGTATCCGCCGACGCTGACCTTCAGGGACCATTTTCATTGGGGGAACACGCCTGGTAGGTGTAGCAGTGTGCGGCCAATCTGGTTTAACTTTATATTCAGGCTCCCTTGAGCCGGTGGAGTCGACAGACTCCTGGTTACGCACCTGCGCGCTACGAGAGGTACTAGACCTGATACGATTTTAGCAGCTTACACAGCAACCCCACACATTTTCCTACTCCCTGCTGACGAGAGGCAACTACCTCGAAATACGTGTCCAGGGATGGCACACGCCACGCATACTTGCATTCACACTCGAGCATAGGTGTATCCGCCGACGCTGACCTTCAGGGACCATTTTCATTGGGGGAACACGCCTGGTAGGTGTAGCAGTGTGCGACCAATCTGGTTTAACTTTATATTCAGGCTCCCTTGAGCCGGTGGAGTCGACGGACTCATGGTTACGCACCTGCGCGCTACGAGAGGTACTAGACCTGATACGATTTTAGCAGCTTACACAGCAACCCCACACATTTTCCTACTCCCTGCTGACGAGAGGCAACTACCTCGAAACACGTGTCCAGGGATGGCACACGCCACGCATACTTGCATTCACACTCGAGCATAGGTGTATCCGCCGACGCTGACCTTCAGGGACCATTTTCATTGGGGGAACACGCCTGGTAGGTGTAGCAGTGTGCGACCAATCTGGTTTAACTTTATATTCAGGCTCCCTTGAGCCGGTGGAGTCGACGGACTCATGGTTACGCACCTGCGCGCTACGAGAGGTACTAGACCTGATACGATTTTAGCAACTTACACAGCAACCCCACACATTTTCCTACTCCCTGCTGACGAGAGGCAACTACCTCGAAACACGTGTCCAGGGATGGCACACGCCACGCATACTTGCATTCACACTCGAGCATAGGTGTATCCGCCGACGCTGACCTTCAGGGACCATTTTCATTGGGGGAACACGCCTGGTAGGTGTAGCAGTGTGCTACCAATCTGGTTTAACTTTATATTCAGGCTCCCTTGAGCCGGTGGAGTCGACGGACTCATGGTTACGCACCTGCGCGCTACGAGAGGTACTAGACCTGATACGATTTTAGCAGCTTACACAGCAACCCCACACATTTTCCTACTCCCTGCTGACGAGAGGCAACTACCTCGAAACACGTGTCCAGGGATGGCACACGCCACGCATACTTGCATTCACACTCGAGCATAGGTGTATCCGCCGACGCTGACCTTCAGGGACCATTTTCGTTGGGGGAACACGCCTGGTAGGTGTAGCAGTGTGCGACCAATCTGGTTTAACTTTATATTCAGGCTCCCTTGAGCCGGTGGAGTCGACGGACTCATGGTTACGCACCTGCGCGCTACGAGAGGTACTAGACCTGATACGATTTTAGCAGCTTACACAGCAACCCCACACATTTTCCTACTCCCTGCTGACGAGAGGCAACTACCTCGAAACACATGTCCAGGGATGGCACACGCCACGCATACTTGCATTCACACTCGAGCATAGGTGTATCCGCCGACGCTGACCTTCAGGGACCATTTTCATTGGGGGAACACGCCTGGTAGGTGTAGCAGTGTGCGGCCAATCTGGTTTAACTTTATATTCAGGCTCCCTTGAGCCGGTGGAGTCGACAGACTCCTGGTTACGCACCTGCGCGCTACGAGAGGTACTAGACCTGATACGATTTTAGCAGCTTACACAGCAACCCCACACATTTTCCTACTCCCTGCTGACGAGAGGCAACTACCTCGAAATACGTGTCCAGGGATGGCACACGCCACGCATACTTGCATTCACACTCGAGCATAGGTGTATCCGCCGACGCTGACCTTCAGGGACCATTTTCATTGGGGGAACACGCCTGGTAGGTGTAGCAGTGTGCGACCAATCTGGTTTAACTTTATATTCAGGCTCCCTTGAGCCGGTGGAGTCGACGGACTCATGGTTACGCACCTGCGCGCTACGAGAGGTACTAGACCTGATACGATTTTAGCAGCTTACACAGCAACCCCACACATTTTCCTACTCCCTGCTGACGAGAGGCAACTACCTCGAAACACGTGTCCAGGGATGGCACACGCCACGCATACTTGCATTCACACTCGAGCATAGGTGTATCCGCCGACGCTGACCTTCAGGGACCATTTTCATTGGGGGAACACGCCTGGTAGGTGTAGCAGTGTGCGACCAATCTGGTTTAACTTTATATTCAGGCTCCCTTGAGCCGGTGGAGTCGACGGACTCATGGTTACGCACCTGCGCGCTACGAGAGGTACTAGACCTGATACGATTTTAGCAACTTACACAGCAACCCCACACATTTTCCTACTCCCTGCTGACGAGAGGCAACTACCTCGAAACACGTGTCCAGGGATGGCACACGCCACGCATACTTGCATTCACACTCGAGCATAGGTGTATCCGCCGACGCTGACCTTCAGGGACCATATTCATTGGGGGAACACGCCTGGTAGGTGTAGCAGTGTGCTACCAATCTGGTTTAACTTTATATTCAGGCTCCCTTGAGCCGGTGGAGTCGACGGATTCATGGTTACGCACCTGCGCGCTACGAGAGGTACTAGACCTGATACGATTTTAGCAGCTTACACAGCAACCCCACACATTTTCCTACTCCCTGCTGACGAGAGGCAACTACCTCGAAACACGTGTCCAGGGATGGCACACGCCACGCATACTTGCATTCACACTCGAGCATAGGTGTATCCGCCGACGCTGACCTTCAGGGACCATTTTCGTTGGGGGAACACGCCTGGTAGGTGTAGCAGTGTGCGACCAATCTGGTTTAACTTTATATTCAGGCTCCCTTGAGCCGGTGGAGTCGACGGACTCATGGTTACGCCCCTGCGCGCTACGAGAGGTACTAGACCTGATACGATTTTAGCAGCTTACACAGCAACCCCACACATTTTCCTACTCCCTGCTGACGAGAGGCAACTACCTCGAAACACATGTCCAGGGATGGCACACGCCACGCATACTTGCATTCACACTCGAGCATAGGTGTATCCGCCGACGCTGACCTTCAGGGACCATTTTCATTGGGGGAACACGCCTGGTAGGTGTAGCAGTGTGCGGCCAATCTGGTTTAACTTTATATTCAGGCTCCCTTGAGCCGGTGGAGTCGACAGACTCCTGGTTACGCACCTGCGCGCTACGAGAGGTACTAGACCTGATACGATTTTAGCAGCTTACACAGCAACCCCACACATTTTCCTACTCCCTGCTGACGAGAGGCAACTACCTCGAAATACGTGTCCAGGGATGGCACACGCCACGCATACTTGCATTCACACTCGAGCATAGGTGTATCCGCCGACGCTGACCTTCAGGGACCATTTTCATTGGGGGAACACGCCTGGTAGGTGTAGCAGTGTGCGACCAATCTGGTTTAACTTTATATTCAGGCTCCCTTGAGCCGGTGGAGTCGACGGACTCATGGTTACGCACCTGCGCGCTACGAGAGGTACTAGACCTGATACGATTTTAGCAGCTTACACAGCAACCCCACACATTTTCCTACTCCCTGCTGACGAGAGGCAACTACCTCGAAACACGTGTCCAGGGATGGCACACGCCACGCATACTTGCATTCACACTCGAGCATAGGTGTATCCGCCGACGCTGACCTTCAGGGACCATTTTCATTGGGGGAACACGCCTGGTAGGTGTAGCAGTGTGCGACCAATCTGGTTTAACTTTATATTCAGGCTCCCTTGAGCCGGTGGAGTCGACGGACTCATGGTTACGCACCTGCGCGCTACGAGAGGTACTAGACCTGATACGATTTTAGCAACTTACACAGCAACCCCACACATTTTCCTACTCCCTGCTGACGAGAGGCAACTACCTCGAAACACGTGTCCAGGGATGGCACACGCCACGCATACTTGCATTCACACTCGAGCATAGGTGTATCCGCCGACGCTGACCTTCAGGGACCATTTTCATTGGGGGAACACGCCTGGTAGGTGTAGCAGTGTGCTACCAATCTGGTTTAACTTTATATTCAGGCTCCCTTGAGCCGGTGGAGTCGACGGACTCATGGTTACGCACCTGCGCGCTACGAGAGGTACTAGACCTGATACGATTTTAGCAGCTTACACAGCAACCCCACACATTTTCCTACTCCCTGCTGACGAGAGGCAACTACCTCGAAACACGTGTCCAGGGATGGCACACGCCACGCATACTTGCATTCACACTCGAGCATAGGTGTATCCGCCGACGCTGACCTTCAGGGACCATTTTCGTTGGGGGAACACGCCTGGTAGGTGTAGCAGTGTGCGACCAATCTGGTTTAACTTTATATTCAGGCTCCCTTGAGCCGGTGGAGTCGACGGACTCATGGTTACGCACCTGCGCGCTACGAGAGGTACTAGACCTGATACGATTTTAGCAGCTTACACAGCAACCCCACACATTTTCCTACTCCCTGCTGACGAGAGGCAACTACCTCGAAACACATGTCCAGGGATGGCACACGCCACGCATACTTGCATTCACACTCGAGCATAGGTGTATCCGCCGACGCTGACCTTCAGGGACCATTTTCATTGGGGGAACACGCCTGGTAGGTGTAGCAGTGTGCGGCCAATCTGGTTTAACTTTATATTCAGGCTCCCTTGAGCCGGTGGAGTCGACAGACTCCTGGTTACGCACCTGCGCGCTACGAGAGGTACTAGACCTGATACGATTTTAGCAGCTTACACAGCAACCCCACACATTTTCCTACTCCCTGCTGACGAGAGGCAACTACCTCGAAATACGTGTCCAGGGATGGCACACGCCACGCATACTTGCATTCACACTCGAGCATAGGTGTATCCGCCGACGCTGACCTTCAGGGACCATTTTCATTGGGGGAACACGCCTGGTAGGTGTAGCAGTGTGCGACCAATCTGGTTTAACTTTATATTCAGGCTCCCTTGAGCCGGTGGAGTCGACGGACTCATGGTTACGCACCTGCGCGCTACGAGAGGTACTAGACCTGATACGATTTTAGCAGCTTACACAGCAACCCCACACATTTTCCTACTCCCTGCTGACGAGAGGCAACTACCTCGAAACACGTGTCCAGGGATGGCACACGCCACGCATACTTGCATTCACACTCGAGCATAGGTGTATCCGCCGACGCTGACCTTCAGGGACCATTTTCATTGGGGGAACACGCCTGGTAGGTGTAGCAGTGTGCGACCAATCTGGTTTAACTTTATATTCAGGCTCCCTTGAGCCGGTGGAGTCGACGGACTCATGGTTACGCACCTGCGCGCTACGAGAGGTACTAGACCTGATACGATTTTAGCAACTTACACAGCAACCCCAC
The DNA here is from genome assembly GCF_964204655.1 of Triturus cristatus. Lineage (NCBI taxonomy): Eukaryota > Metazoa > Chordata > Amphibia > Caudata > Salamandridae > Triturus > Triturus cristatus. The sequence goes on along the minus strand of NC_140591.1, from coordinate 1,421,456,745 downwards.
ACATTTTCCTACTCCCTGCTGACGAGAGGCAACTACCTCGAAACACGTGTCCAGGGATGGCACACGCCACGCATACTTGCATTCACACTCGAGCATAGGTGTATCCGCCGACGCTGACCTTCAGGGACCATATTCATTGGGGGAACACGCCTGGTAGGTGTAGCAGTGTGCTACCAATCTGGTTTAACTTTATATTCAGGCTCCCTTGAGCCGGTGGAGTCGACGGATTCATGGTTACGCACCTGCGCGCTACGAGAGGTACTAGACCTGATACGATTTTAGCAGCTTACACAGCAACCCCACACATTTTCCTACTCCCTGCTGACGAGAGGCAACTACCTCGAAACACGTGTCCAGGGATGGCACACGCCACGCATACTTGCATTCACACTCGAGCATAGGTGTATCCGCCGACGCTGACCTTCAGGGACCATTTTCATTGGGGGAACACGCCTGGTAGGTGTAGCAGTGTGCGACCAATCTGGTTTAACTTTATATTCAGGCTCCCTTGAGCCGGTGGAGTCGACGGACTCATGGTTACGCACCTGCGCGCTACGAGAGGTACTAGACCTGATACGATTTTAGCAGCTTACACAGCAACCCCACACATTTTCCTACTCCCTGCTGACGAGAGGCAACTACCTCGAAACACGTGTCCAGGGATGGCACACGCCACGCATACTTGCATTCACACTCGAGCATAGGTGTATCCGCCGACGCTGACCTTCAGGGACCATTTTCATTGGGGGAACACGCCTGGTAGGTGTAGCAATGTGCGACCAATCTGGTTTAAGAGATATGACTTAAGGATAGTGTATATCTACGTAAGGAGCCCTCCCCTACTAATCCCGCGCACAAATCGGGACAGGACAGACATGAAAGTAAGGCTAAATTCTTTAGTCCTGCATTTACGTCTGGCCTGTCCCGGTTTTTACTTCTCAAAATGTGGTCACCCTAACACGCGGTCATACATGCCGTTGAGAGAAGAAAAAAAGAAAACGAACACAATACTAAGTGCATTTTGAATTGAAAACAGAAAGACAGATTGAAGCAATAAAGGAATAACCGGAAGTACAATAGTACAAACACTGTGTATCCCTAGCCAGCAGCCAGGTACTGCGACCTCACCCTGCCAGAGGCTGCAAATTCCACATCTTCATAACTGGGAAGAAACTTTGCACGTTACAAAAGTCCTCTTCTGTGCATTTTATCATTAAAATCCATAAAACCACTCGTACCAAATTGAGACCGAAACAACATGTGCAGCAGGAAAACATTCACGTGTCATTAAAACACACAGTATAAAGTATAGCTCTAGTTTCTAAAGCAAACCTTTGTGGATCAGACCAGAATGCAAGAGTATGGACACGCACGGAGGCGCGCGCACCATTACACGCTCGGAGTTTCGATTGGCTGTTGCGGAATCATCTGCCTAACAAGGTCACCCTGAACACTGCGTGGCAAGAGAAGCGGGCGCATGCGCAGAAACTCTCACTGGACATATTAGCATCTCAGCATTAACAAGACAGGGAGGTGAGCCGAGCCGAGCCAGCAGCTAGGGTTGCTGTCACTTTCCCGAGCGCGAGGGCACTAACAGACTTCCCTCTAGAACGCTAAGCTATGGACACCATTCTTTTTGTTGTTGAAAGACTACGGCTGAAGCACGGGATGGGAGCTTCAACAATGGATCTTTGTTGTTAGGAAAAAAATAATTTTCTTTTCTTCCCTGGCATTGATCCTGCCATCTCTGGATGAGGTCGCACGACCCATACGAGTGATTGCAAATTGCATAGCAGTGGCCATATCCACTTGACATCCATTGGGCAGGACAGCACGCATTAGCAGATTTGACAGCTGCAAATGGCCCCTTTCATGTTCAGTCCACTCTGCACAAAGCTCAACAGTAATGGGACTATTCACAAAAGTCAAAGCCAGAAAGTCCACAATTTACACTCGTAGGCTTACAACTGAAATGTGTGCACATTTGGAATTGTCAGGGCATTCTCAGTTACAGAAGTACTCCAGGGAACTCCAGTACTCACATTCATAAACATTTCCACCTTAGGTAATGTAGCAAGTCCACATTTCAGCTGGCAGAAACATCACGCTCCAATTCGTTTGACTAACTAACTTTTATTTGTCATTTTTTTCCCCATGGCGAAAATGTTTTTCGCAATGGTAGATCCCCTCCCCCCCCCTTCTTCTAAACCCACATAAAGTTATGACAGTGTTCTCTCCCTCTTCACACCCTGGATATGGTTTCACACCTGCCCTTAATACGACTAAAGGGCATATTTACAAGCCCCATTTGCCACCGGAGCATCACTTTTTTATACGCTCCGGCAGGTTAGAGCCATTTCCTATATTTACAAGGTGGCGCTAAGCCACTTCACGCGGCTTAATGCCACCTTGCAAATATGCCCCTTTCTGCCGCAGTCCTCTATGGCAAAGGGGCCTGCAATGGGTGTTGTTGTGGGTGTTCCACCGCAACACCCATAGGTTTTGACACTACTCAGATTTACAAGGATAAGGCAGTGCCAAAAACTAACGCTAGGGAATACCTGGTTTTAGAATGGCGATGCAAGGAGATATTATTAATTTATCCTCGATTTTTGCTCTTTCTATGTGTGCTGATAGAAAGAGCAAATTGACATTATTGATTGTTTATGTGTGGGAAATAGGGCTCCTGGTTTTCTGGTATTTATTTTTTGGCTATTTCTGTCTGTATTTATCCATATTTATTTTTTGGCCCATTTTATCTGTATACATCCACATTTATTTTGTGTTTAGTGTATTAATTAAGTTGTAAAACTGTACATATCCATATCTATTTAACTGAGAGGTGTGGTGCAGCAGCCAGGGCAGCTGACTTCGGAGCACAGGGTTCACAGTACGATCCCCTGCTCCGGCTGCAGCTCAGCTCAGCACCATGTGACTCTGGGCAATAGCTCACTTAATTTCCACGACGGCCCCCAGCGCCTTAAAACCCGTAAGGGTGAGTAGTTCACGCTTTACAAATACGGATTTATTTATTTATAGACGCGCACTCATACTTTGGTGTCTGTCATATCTTAGCTACTTAATCTGCCAAATATAACACACCAGTACATCCACTGGTCAATACTATCATCATACCATAAATGTATGTTGACATATGCCGTTATTTAAAGAAATTTCATCCTGTTTTTTTAATTTCCCATGCAGTCCATCGGCTCAGCTGCTGGCCTATAATTCATGAAAGACAGTACGGAGAGGCACTTAAAAGAAGCACAATTTTCTGTATTTATCCACTTTTAAAAATAAATACAGACAGAAAACACATTGTTTTCTGTTTGTATTTAACTGTAAAAATCCATAAAAACGGAAAACAGGGAGCCTTACACATAAACAATCCCCCCTTCAGTGCAGGCACCCTAGCAGCATGGCGGCAGGGTGCCTGTGCTGGCGCTAGACAGCTTTCTGTGCGCCAGTGCAAGGGGAGACACAGGGGTGCACTGTATTCTTGTGAATACAGCGCATCCCTGCGTTAAAAAATTGTCGGAGCGCAGCATCGCCAAATTTGACGTAGCACTGCGTTCTGACATTTTTTTGTAAATATGCCCCTCTCCAGCTAGGTCCAGGATCCGAATTGCTATACTAAATGTCCCTGCCCTGGCGTTTGGACCGTTACTTCGTTTCCCGGAGATGACTGTGGACTGCAACTATTAGATTGCGACTGTTTCAGGTATTGGCCGTAATTTGCACCCTTTTAGAGATGCCTCATGCTGAAAAGGATATTGGATAATTTTTAGAGAGTCAGGACGGATTTTACAAATTAAAGTACTCCCACTATTTGGGTGTGCGCGGCACTCTCGATTGCAGCTTATATGTGGCAATGATTTGCTGGAAAACAACTGGACCAATACTAGTTCTAGTATCCTTAAGACAATATTTTGCTGGACGGGATAATATCCCCCATGTAAAGTCATTTGTGACCTTTCAGGACGACAGTATTCTGTATTTCATCATTAATTAGCGCCCTGAAGAAGTCCTGTATCAGGACGAAACGCGTCGGCTGTTCTGTTTGTAGAGTTACAAGAACTGAATGAGGTATGCTCTACATAACATGAAAACGGAATAAAAGAAATAATTTTTGAAGAAACCTCACTGCTGGAGATGAACTATGTGATTGTCAGTTTTCTCGTGTGGTGCACCTTTGCTTTGATTTTATACACTAAAAGTAGTTAATATTTACAAATTCACACGTATGAGGCTTTTGTCTGCCCCGGAATGCCCACAATATGCCGCTGTAAGTAGACATAGAAAATCTAAATATGTATGTGTTCGTGAATCCATCCCCAAATGTACACTTTATCAACCACCGGTGCAAATATGCACGCATAAATTATGGTATGGTATGTATCACTTATGTGCATAAATGGCTTCATGAATTTGCCCTCAAATAGAAGAAACAGGAATGGCACAGGAATGGCACAAGAAAGGCGCTTAACTCAAGCACTTGCTGGTTAAAGAAACCAAAATCCATCCCTCAGTGGATCCTAGCTAAAACTTTCAGGGTCCCTCAACAAGTTTTGTAGGGGCTATCGTTTTGCACTACCTGGTAGGCACATGCTCTAGTGACAGTGGACAGAAACTATTCACTAATTTAACATGCTGCAAACTGTTTGACTACTTTTCATTTTGCATACCTGAGGTGTTATTAACCTTTGGTAAATATTTGTGTTCTGGGCGGGCGTCTCATAGTGAATGAAGCGGTGCTTGTCAGGCGACATTTTTAGCCTTTCAAAGAATGACACTAGGGCTCTGTGTCAATCTCTCTCTAAAGCTGAATTTCCATGAAACTTGCACTGTAAGGAAACTGGCTTGTGTTCCGCACACTTTGCATATTATCTTGTCAGTCAGAAAAGTGTGCACTTCTGACACCTGAAAGGAATGGTCCTGACAATCTACCATCAGATGTCCACTCCCTGAAAACTAGGGGGCATCAAACAAAATGATGCCCCCCTGCAGAACATGATGAAGGGCCCCTAAATATCCCATGTCTCACAAATTACCATTGGTCCTGGGTTGAATGTTGGTCTGCTAAAGGGTTGGGGGGCGCCTGAAAGGTTGGGTCCACCCTGTGTCGCATTGGTTGCAGGGACCTGTGGTAGGACCCTGCTGAAAACCCTAATTAATGAGACGAATTGTTTATAAATGCTGCCCTTTGGGGGCCCAGGGGGTGGGAAAACAAATTGATCTAACCATTGGCAGGTTCCACAGTATGTAATTGTTTATAAAAATGAGGAACTGACTCTGGACATGCCTAAAAAGCATTGTTTGAATGTTGTTTCATAACAAGTCACAAGAGGTAAGGACATTTACGATAGCTCATTTAGAGTTAAAAAGAACAAAAAGCCTTCTCTAGAGTTTAGCAGGTAAGTTACACTGTCACAAGCAAGGCAAAGTACCCTGTCTACTGCACCGACAGTCTGCCAGCCCTATTCAGAGTAAGGCGGCCCATCATCTATCTGATGGCGGTGCCTCGGCTGTATCCTCTGTCGGAAAGCTTACACCCAGGGGCTGATCGAGCAGGCCTGTTGGTGTAAAGATGTCAGATGGGCAGTCTGATGTTTGTTTCTGTCTGTCCCTCACCTGGTGGTACTGGACAGATGTTGTTGCTCCCTTTTCTGCATTTCACTATATGCCTCTTCCAAAAAGTGCGATAATGAAATATAAATCCCCAACATTGAATGTCTGTTCGTGCCTCCTGCAGCCCCTCCACTAGCACAAATGAAACACTGGAGTCATTCAACCTCCAAAGTGATAAGCAAAGAGAGATAAAGCAATGTTGTCTTGTGTAATGTCTTGCACTGTCAGTTGGATGCTCCCCTATGTTGTACAATTCTCTTGAATATGGTAGTAATGAAATAACAGATGCACTCAGTGCACAGTATTACATAATGGGAATCAGGCATAAGGAAGGCTGTCAACAGAGCTTCTACCAGGGAGCTTACCAGCTATTATGCAAGGGGCAACAGAGCTGGGTCATGTGGTCTGTTAGGCAGAACACATGGCTTCGCTGTGTTGGGTGAATAGGACCACATGGGATCATATTTAGATGGGGGATTTTCCCATACCAATGAAATCCCACTCCTGACACAGCCACAAGTCAAACCAGTAATACAAAGCCAGAGGAAACACTGGAAACATTGCCCAATATTGAACCTGCACTGTGCTGGTCTAACACCAGGTGGCTTCATTGTGTGCACTTGCTGTCTATCCAAGACCAGACTATTGTCAATTGACATTGAGCTTACACGGAATCTACCAATGATTGAACACAGCACACCAAAGAATGTGGTAACATGGAAAATTCATAATCATGCATCCAAGTATACACAGATATTAAAGAAATGAAGACTCATGTATATGGCTGTTACACAAAAATTGCAAAAACATAAAAGCGTGACTTAGTGACACAGTGTGGATGCATTAGTCTAACAAAAAAGGATCGACACGCTATAAATAACACCAGTATAATAAAAGACAAAAAATTTACAAGGGCAAAATGTCAATTTTATCAAATGTCATTAGCTCAATTTCATTTAGCCTTTGCTATTACTGGCACATGTTCTAGGCTTGTTGGCCATTAATATGGATCACCAATGTTATTGTCGGCATTTCGACCCTGTGGGTATGTGTTAATTGTAAAACATCACAGTGGGTCGTCCTCCGGACTATACAAGTGTGACCAGCCTGGGGCCAAGACGGCCGGGGATCGGTGGTTATGGAAGTAAATCTCCTCCAAGCTTGCATGAAGTAATGAAATGGATCAATCATATCAAAAGATGCAAAGAATACTCATTTCAAGAAAGGATCCCACTGAGTGCAGGGTGATATCCAGATTCTCTTTGAGATTATTTAAAACGGCTAGCACAGACATTGTCTTCCCTTCTCTTGATACTTTCTTGGTCCCTATGTATAGGTGAATTAATTCCTGCACCAGTATCACACAAAGAAATTGCATCCCCCAAAGAACTCACTGTAGTTTTGTATAACTGTATACCCAGGTTCTGATGGACACAGGGCTACCCCAATATTATTAATGGTCTATCCGAGACCATCAGGATATATGTAGTCCACAGTACCCAGTCATCAAAGGAGGGATGGCACTAGAGGCTTCCTCCATTAAATAGACCCATGCAGTGCTCCATGAGCCCAGTGACTCGGCTAGAATTAAGAGAGGAAATGAGAAAGGTGGATATTGATAGCGTGAAGGATGATGGTTGCACCGTGCAAATTTAGCAGAAACTCAAATCTCCACTATGTCCACTGAGAGGAACCTTTATCCCAAACTGAGGCTAAAATAAAAAAATCATCAACATTTCAAGTACAGTGAAGCAAATTTTGCCCCACAGAAATGACAGAGAAGAGTAACTTTGCAAACTATGAGGGTTTATTAACAAATTATTAAAGTACAATGTTAAATCAAATCAGTTAAGCAAAAATCAATAGCCACCAACATACAACATGTATTGAAATAATTCAGGCAATTCACTTTGACAAATGCAAGTATATTATTAAAGGCAGCTTATGCTAAGTATATAAAAATTCAGTTCCTATTAAGGAAACTCTCTAATGGTAAGCTAAGGTTGTGGGCAAGTAGGGGAAATCTAGAAGCAGACGGTGTCAATAAATATAGCATTGAAAGCAGAACCAAATAAAGGTTCCAAACAAGAAAAGGAGGAATGTACTTGCTCTACAAAGTAGGTCAATGAGCAGAAATATAAGGAGCATCGGGGTCTCAGAGAGAGAAAGGGGACTTCTGCCTGCAAAGGCGGAGAGGTCAAATCTCTTCCATACTAACAAAAACTGATTTACACAGTTAAAACATGAGATTGCTTTCAAATGATACACTGCATACTTTCCCACCAAGTCAGAGTGTTTCTGCTGTATCTGGTGTTGGCCTCTTTCTCGTGGATAATACATTGTCAGATCCTTCATCATGGTCTTCACAATATCTCACAAAGGAGGTTACACCTCCTCTGCCTCGCATCCCATGCAGGTGCTGAGAATCATCATCCAACCAATTACATTGTGTAATAAGCTATCAAATCAAAAATAGCAATTTTGACAAGAATACGGTGTCTCTGGTGCCTGAAACATAAAGAAAGCTTTGCACAGCAAACACAAATACAATGTTGACTTTTATATGGAGATATGGAGTCGTGGGCCCACTCATGTCAATGTTAAGATGCACATAGCAGAACTATAGTTAAATCAAATACATATAAACCACTTGTTTCACTAACTCTAGGAGTAAAATAACATATACACACATGCACGTAGTATTGGTTACACATGTTGCAAGTTGACATATTATTACGTGCAAATAAATGATGGTGACACTGCGCCATAAATGCAATTAGTCTGCATTTGCTTGAGTTAGAGCTATTGGCATTGTAAATGAGAATGGGCCATATCAGCAACGAGGCGATATAAAATTATCACCGCTTTTGCGTCCGTTTTCAGACGAAAAGCGGTGATAATTTTATCGCCTTATTAGCAAGGTCACGCTATCGCGTGAACCCTTGCATTAGCTCCCTTTCCCGTAACGCCCACCTTTGCATATCTAATGAGATGCAAAGTGGGCGTTCCGTCCCAAAATAACTGGAGAAATGTCGCTAACCGACATTTCTCCAATTATCAATGAGTATGCTAACAAGCATAGCGATAAGAAAAGTAGCGCTAACTTTGGTTATCGCTACTTTCCTTACGCCTGCTTTTAGTTTGACTTAACCATTATATCCAATGTAAGGTGGATATCATGGCTAAGTCTGCCCTGCCCTATCAACAAGCTATTGCCAAACTTTGTGAGTTTATCGCTGGATTTCCAGCGATAATCTCACATTTGGCAGTTAGCGCTTGGAATTTTATCGCTTTTGAGATAAGCGTTGCTGTTAGCACGCTATCTCAGCGATAAAATTCCAAGTTAGCCGGCGATAATTATCCTAGCGCTAAGTGCGCTTAGCGATAATTATCGCTGGTCCTTGATGATATGCCCCAAGGTCTTTTACCTATGTGTTATGGAGTGTATGTATGTGATGTATAAAGGAATTGTGTGGGTTGGATTGGAATTGTTAGCTGTGGAGTTGAATGACGTGGAATTGTGTGGTGTTGAATAATGCGGCATGGTGTGGAATGGAGTTATGTGGATATACATTATGTAGTATTGAGTCTGCCAGAATTATGTGGAGTGGGATTGTGTGCTATGGAGTGTAATTATGTGGAATGGTATTTTGTGGAGTGGTATGTAGTGTAGTTTAATTATGTGGTGTGTTGTTGAATTTTGTGCATGATGTGGAAATCTGTGGAGTGGATTGTATGTATGGGGTGTGTTATGTAATTGTGTTGTTGAGTTTAATTATGTGGTTTGGTGTCGAATTATGTGGTGTGGATTGGAAACGTGTGGAGTTGAATTGTGTGGCCTGCAACACTGTGGCTAGCTCCAGATATGTGTCTTTGGGTGTTAAAAAAAAGAACTAGCCTGATAGCTCTAAAAAGAAGTGCTGAGTACACATGGTGGTAATTTCAATGTTTTAATCTTTTTTACAAAATTAAACCCTATACAGATCACACACACTTCTTAACCAACTCAGATTAAAAAAGAAATAACACACCAGTACAAAAGGCCACATATTGTGCGTTCCCTGTAACCTGCTGTGAATTCCACATCTTCTATTTCACCAACATGGTATCTATGCCTCCCACATTGATTTTCTTATGCAGTCAGAACGTTAGTACTTTACTTCTATATCATATCTCTGTGACCTAAATTCCTAAAATCAGTGCAGAAATGCAATGATGGAAATCAATTCTTTATGTAAAACAGAAAACATATTTGACGAAGGAGAAAATCTATTAGAGGGTATATTTTTTAACTCAATTCTTAATTGTGAAGGAGGCTGCTGTTGCTGTAATCAAAACAGCACACCGTGACATTTGTTCAATCGGGGCCAGTCCTCCTCTTTATTCAAAACTTTTGTCTTGCATGGTTAGCTCTTGAAATCTCTGCCTTTTGCTAACAGCGCCCCAGTTCTACAGTCACAAAACCCCTTGAGGCAAAGACAGCCTAGGCAAAATATCTGTGACTCTACTTCCAGCCCAATCCTTTCTCATTGTCGATCGAGAAAACACAAGTTGTCTCTTGGCAGTGTCTGTTATTGGACTATTGTCATTTTGAAAACAAAATAAAATTTGTCTGAGCACCATTATATTTTGGACAGTGACAGCAGAAACTGTGCAAGCAGGCACACTTTGTGTGGCTTATGAGCTTTGGGCCCCCCATCCGAGACATCCCCAACCTAAATCACTATGCGTCTACCGAAGAAACAGGGTATCATCCTAAAGCTGTGTTTTCACATTCAGGAATCTGTGAAAATCCTACTTCATCACAGGACTGTCTGTGAAAATTATAAATGACTTAATATCTGAACACATGGGTCATAGGAGCACCTTTAAAAAAAAAAAGTATGTGTTTCCGAACTATAAATAACAACAGTAACCATGTCACTAGTATCCGCCCTTTACTTTTTAGGTTTCGCCTGAGCCAGCACATGCACTACACTGGCGAGACATTTAGTGAGTGGGCTTTAAAAAGCCGACCACAGCTTTTTGTGTGGCCTAGAGCGTGCGGTTACGTGCACAGTTACGAGCAGAGGCACCATCTGACTTTCCTCTCTCGTCATGGCTCATTAAGTGCATCGCTCGCGGGCACCCTTACAGCCCGCGATCGCGATCACTTTCATTTTGACGGCTGCACGGCCGCGTCACTTTGACGGCCGCGCGGCCAATGCTTGTTTTACCTGTCTTTGCATGCTTCCCTCTGCCTTTCCCTTTTTCACTTCTCTTTCTCCTGTGTTCTGTTGCTTCCATTCTCTGTCGCTCTTGTTCTTGCTCTATTACCCTCTCGCCTCACTCTTTTTGACATCTCTCCTTGTTTCTCTCTCCCACAGCCGTTCTTCTCTCTCTCTTTCTCGTCCCCTCCTCTCTCCCTTTCTCTGTTTCTTCCCCCCTTTGTACGTACGTGCAGCTTGTGATAAACAGGCGGATGGACCGCAGCTTCTGTTCGTGCCGGTAGGTCGGGGGCAGAGTCAGAGACACCATCGTGTCTCGGTGACATTCTGCAGGACAGGCTCAGCCTCGCTCCTAAGGCTGACATAAACTGCTCCAGCGCACACTGGCGCTCAGACATCAGAAGAATGGGTCTTAGTGCTGAGTACCGTTTGTAGATGTTCCTCAGTTTGTGCGCTACTGGTTTTTCACAAACGGTGAAATAAATGATGTTTATTTACTATATAGATGAACACGCAGGCACCAGTGACCCTCTTGTTGCGCTAGGGAAATCGCAAGGCAGTTCAGAGGTATATTATTCAAGTAATAGTGAGAATGGCAGTGCTAATATAAGTGCGGAGAAGGATAGTAATGTAGCAATAAGAAGTGCATGGTGGTGTTAGTATAGCACTGCTATTCTTATATTATTGTCACTCCTCTTGTTATGCTATATAGTACATGCTCTTATTAATTATTGTGGTTATTAGCATGACTATTTTGCTAATAATAATAAAAATAAGAATTATTATTATTATACTAACAATAATACCCGGAGTATTGCAGAATACTAATTAATAGCCAATAAACAAATATTTCCATTCCAAATTAGATACTGCCGCTCAGTCGCGTGGTTCGTATTTGTCAAAGGTTAACAAGGATATTTGGTGCCTGGACATAAGCCGGGCAGTTAGGCGCTGTCGGGTGAGTGGAGAGAGGAAATGTCTATGTTCTCAGGGCTGTGGTAAGTAAGCACAGGCGTGCTCCCATTGCTTCGGCCTTCAAACCACGCGCTGGTCCTCGGGCTTCCGGCACAACACAGCCCCTTCCGTCTCTTTCGAAGCTTGGTCAGACCAGTGATGCTCATGTTTCAATCAATAGTACCGGAAAGAATCACGTTCCACCAAAGGCTCATCAAACAATACCAGAAAGCTTCCTTTGTGCGCAGAAATTGTTTTCCTCAAATTGGTGGGTCCGTCTGAGAGTTACTAATAAACCTAGAAGTGGTGTACAACTCCTACCTTGAAATGATGAATTCAAACCAAAAGTTTGTATGTGCAAACATGTCTCGTATTTATGTTTGTGTCTCTTCGAGGCTTACGCGAGTGCTGTGCCTTGTGATGTTTGAGCACTGTATGCATGTATGTGATGCGCATTCTGGGGGCCCAATGCGTGCGTGGACTACTTGAGGGTAGGTGCTCATGATGTATGTTATGTGTTTGTGCTGCATATCTGACGCTCGTCTGTGTATTCTGGGGTGTGTTGTTTGGTCTGTGTCTGGCTGGGAAGAGCGGAGTGTTTGTGTGTGTGTGGTATATATGGTGCACGTAGGTGCTGCACGCTGTGTTTTTATGTGTTATGCACTTAGTGTATTAGTTTGATTAGTGTCAAATGTGGGGAGAGGTATGTGAAGCGTGCGCTGCTTGCTGTGTGTAACATCTATACTATGTGGTGTGCTTACAAATAAGTCTGTGTAGTATATGCAATGGATTTAGTGTGGCCTATGTAAAGTGTGCCTTTGTGGAATGAACTTAATATGGCCTGCTGTCCTTGTATGTGGCGTGTGTTAAAGTATCTCACATTCACTCTGTGTATAATTTGTGATATCTGCAGTGAGTGTGGAGTGATTTTCATGTGTGGTATGCGATGTCGCATTTGCCTTCTGTGCTGTGTCTGTAGTTTGTATGTGGGTAATGTTGGTATGTACGTGCATGCCACATTTGCTTTGTGTAGTCTGCATTTTGTCTGGATGTGGGGTAGGCCGTTTATGTGTGTCACTTTTGCTTTGTGTGATGTACCGTATGTGGTGTTTGTGTCTCTGTGTAGGGAGTGTTGGGGTGTGCATCTTTGTGTAATTGTGCATGGCACATTTGCTTTGTATAGTCGATGTTGTGTCTCTCGATGTAAGGTAGGCCTGTCTCACTGTCACTTTTTCTTCATGTGGCATATAGTCAGTGGGGTTTGTCTCTCTGTGTGGGGTCTGTCGGGGTGTGCGTGTTTGTCTACTTGTGCATTCCACGTTTGCTTTGTGTGATGTGGTTTTCGTGTTGACGTGGGGTAAAAATTGCTGTGTATTTACCTATCTATGCGTGCCACGTTTGCTTCCTGCTGTGCACGTAGTTTGCGTCTGTGCCGTGTGTGGCTGTGGGTGCATGCGCGCGCCCCTACGTGCACGGCGGAGTCTGCAGGCTGGGGGTTGGCGTATCTCTCAGCCGCAGTCTCATTCTTGCAGCTCGTTCTCCTCGAGGGCCCGTTCTTTGTCTGCGAATGCACCCAGCTGGCAGATGGTTTGAAGTATATTTTAGGAGAAACAAATCTGCTTTTAAATATCTATTAACCTACGGTTGGAAAGGAGGACAATGCATACGCGGGGCGTGGAGTAAAGCAGCCCTGCCCTGCTATCACACAGCATCACTCAGTGCCACCACAGCATCGCTCAGCGCCACCACAGCATCCCTCAGTGCCACAACAATATCACTCAGCACCACCACAGCATCACTCAGCACCACCACAGCATCACTTAGCACCACCACAGCATCACTCAGCGTCACCACTGCATCACTCAGCGTCACCACAGCATCACTCATCGTCACCACAGCATCACTCAGCACCACCATTGCATCACTCAGCGCCACCACAACATCACTCAGCGCCACAACAGCATCACTTAGCGTCACCACAGCATCACTCAGCACCACCACTGCATCACTCAGCGTCACCACAGCATCACTCAGCGCCACAACAGCATCACTTAGCGTCACCACAGCATCACTCAGCACTACCACAGCATCACTCAGCGCAACCACAGCATCACTCAGCGCAACCACAGCATCAATCAGCGTCACCACAACATCACTCAGCTACACCACAGCATCACTCAGCGCCACCACAGCATCACTCAGTGCCACAGCAATATCACACAGCATCACTCAGCACCACATCAGTATCACCCAGCATCGCCTTTGCACTAGTACACCGCCACATCATCATCATCACTCAGAAAGACACGAGTATCATTCAGCATCACCTCAGCATCATCTCCGCACCAGTCACCACCACCACCACCACTACCACTTCAGCATCACTCAGCACCACCTTAGCCTGCTCTCGGAATCTGGCATCTGTTGATTCTACCCTAGCGTCTGGCCGCTGCTAATGTTACAATACAGGTTCTAGTTCCCAACCTTCACCCTCCGATTGTTTATGCCCCCTCAAAAAAAAGCTTTAACAAACAACCATTGGAATAGGCAGAAACAAGTTGCCAGCATTCCAAGAACAAAAGAAAACTGAGGATTTTTTTTATTGTAAATACTTTTTTTAATATGGTCATTCAGTTGTACATAATGCCTTCTAGGTCACATATAAGGTAACAAAATTGCTTCTGACACTTTTTTATTATAAGTTTTCAGCATGCTGCACAGCAGCCACACTTCTCTACAGCACAGCTTGAAGACATTGGCTAAGTCAATAGCTCTGGCTAAACACTCATAAGGCCCCAAAGGCGAGACCAATTGGCTATGTCAGTGCTTGTTTGTTTTAGCACATAATCCAATTAGCCAAATCTATCATGGTAAAGTATACATTTGAATGAAAAAAACGCCCTAGCACGGTCTTCAGCAATATGTTTTTTTCTTAAAATAAAATGTGCAGTGTGCTGTAGGCTTCCATCAACAGCGTGCCAAGAGGACCCATATTGTGCTGACATGCTATGCTCCAATTGTGTGCTCCTGTCCCCTAACTGTACCCTGCAGTGTGACTATCTGATATAGAATGAAGTCAAAAGCAACTGCTTGTGTGAGATACACTAAATGAGGGGCTACGTTAATTGTATGCCTTATACACAGAGAATATTTTGTTTTTGTGTAAAAATGTTCTTGCACAATTCACTACGAATTAAAAATGTGTATGTGAAAACATTTATGTAAATTTGTAAAAGAACATAGAGGTATGTGAGCTAAATAAATATGTAGGGAAACAATGAGAGAGCAAGGGAAATGCGGGGTGCGTCCATATCCCCAGTATAATGATAGACTAAACAAATGTGGACGAACCCACTATGTCGATATGGTACAATCACTATTATGGTTAGTGCATGGACCCATTAGGTGTGTTTAAAAGACACCTCACACACCAACCTAGTTGGTGTCATGCTTCATCATTGGGGTCCCAACCGGGTGGCCGAATGCCCCCCGGATGTGCTACAACGCCTGATTACAGCGGAGCTGGTGTGGTGTGAATGTGTGATGTGTCGTGAGTTTTTCTTAAAAATATCTCTGAGGATCCTTGCCTGTAAACTTTATTAGTGGCGGCTCAGGATATGGTTAAAAAATGTGTGGTGCAACTAGTAGGAAATTATTGTCCTTAGTTGGCTATGTGAGTTGGTCTACATGTTTCAGTCCGTGAAAAGGTGTATTATAGGGGATTTCTTCAGGACCGGTTAGTGAGGCTTATGAGTGGCAACAAGTGAAAAACGCCACGTGAAAAAATAAGTGAAATACCTACACACGTGCTAAGGTGTGTGGTCTAAGTGTCGGCATACTTACAGACACTTGTAAAAACTTGTAGGGGAAAAAAGGACAAGACAAGACAAATATACACATATACTTTAAGCAACATAAAATGCAATCTTACGTAGGTGCTACAGTCATTGTCTGGATAACTACCACAGTGATTGTACGCTTCACCAAGATAGAGTGGAGCATGCTGCATGCGAGTAGTGACTTGCAGCCTATAATGATCGCCCATGGCTTATCGTGGCAAAGAAGCTAAAGAAAGCGCTTCATGTGAGGTCTAGTTGGTCACAGGGCTCGTTGTGCAGAACAAACGTGGTGTGTGACATATGGTCACGCAGCACGCTATATCGAGCCGGCAGAGGCCACCGAAGAAGGTGGTCATGTGGCGCGCTGTGTGGTTAATAGCCACACATGTGGGTGTGCCATGCGTTATCTGGAATGAGCAAAAGTCACACGTGAATATAACACAAGTGGTCATGCGGCGCGATGCGCAGTTAAAAATAATTAAAATCAATGGGTATGGTTTGCCTAGTGACACATTAGTTGGAAAACATATTTACTCTATGTTAAGGTTAGGGCAGCTGATCGAGGCTCGGGAGGGGTCTCATCCGGTGTCCCAATCTAGAGAGAAAGGGGTTAAAGGAACGGTGAGCACGGGAGTCCATGTGTGCTCTGGTATCCTGAATTGGGGGTGAAAGCGCAACCTTACTTTGTCTCGGCGAGTAGCCCGTCTTTAAACCTGCTCTGGTCTCCCGTAGTCTCGGCTGGTGTAAAGCACCGCTGAGCGCTGTCTAGTACGTGCCGGTATGCTCGTGACACGGTAGGAAGACATTGCCCATGCGTGCGCATGCGCTGTGCAGTATAAGGAAGATGAGAAGGCAGGAAGCCACTGCGCATGCATGCGCATGCGCAGTTGGACGTTAAGAAATGAGAGAAGGCTGCGGGCATGTTGGAATGGTGTAAGGGGTAAAGTAACACGAAGTACTGAGTTCTTCGTGCATTAGTGTGTGCACACACCAGTCCCAGTGCATGGATGGCCAACTGGGCAAGCAGCGGCCCTGTTCGGGTAGTATAAAAGGGCGCAGTATTAGTAGGTGCTTCAGTCCCAGTGCCGAGTTAGGCATCTGAGCAGAGGGGACATTGAACGTGCATACGTACAACGGGTTGTCCCGGTGTGCCAAAGAGCATGTGTAGGGGGCATAAGTGTGTGGACTGCGAATCTTATTTAAGTTAATGCCCAGAGGGGGGTCTGTGATAAATCCTGCCATTGAAGGCAAGAGGGCATATGTACTGTATGAGGTAGTTAATGGGGCCAGATCACATCTCGTGGTTCAGGCCCAACTGGAGCAAGGGTCTCGGCGGGACTCATATAGAGGTTTGCGCTAGATGAATTGGGCATCTGGGGGTAGTGCAATTTGCGAGATGCTGGTCATCCCTGCTGGGTATAGCAGACAAGGGTGTTGCTAAGGTCTCCTGAGGCTATTCCAAGGAATGTTGTCGTTGAGGCCTGTTTTGTGAGTGGGCAGGCGATAGATCCATCTTTGCTCCTTATCCAGCAGACGGCTCTGTATATTTGGTAGGTTGAGGTCTAGTGCTTCAATGATGACCCAACGCATGTCATTAGTTGTGTGGCCTACTTCTAGGAAGTGGTTCATCATGCGGGTTGTGTTTTTCTAACACCTGATTGTGCTGCGGTGTTCGCAGATTCTTGTCTTGATCTTGTGGTTGGTCATGCCAATATAGGTGAGATTGCAAGGACATATGATGCGATAAATTACGTGTTCAGTAATGCAATTTGTGTGTTGTCTCAATTGCCATGTCTTCCCTGGTTCCATACTGAGGTTCTTGGTGGTTTCAGTAATGTGGCACACGCTGCAGTTGCCACAGGGAAAGTGGCCCACCATGCCTGGTAGCCCCCAGGCATTCAGGACTGTGTTGGTTGGCCTCTGCTGGGGTGCTGGTCGTGTGGAGACTATGGCGTCTTTAATGGATCTAGTTCTTTTGTTAGAGAGGAGCGGAGGTTCCCAATTTAGGTTACCTGTCTACAGTATTTTCCAATTTTTTCGGATAATTTGTGAGACCTTGTGAGAGACTGCATTGAATGTGGTTACACATGTAAGTGGCGCGAGTGTGGGGTCTCGTGTCTGTGTTTCAATCAGTCCTTCACGATTCTGGTTTCTTGCCTGTTTTTTGGCTTTTTCTGTGATCCTTTTGGGATAGCGCCGCTGCTGTAGTTTATCACTCAGATCTTTGGCTTGACATTTATAGTCCCCTATGTCACTGCAATTTCTGCGGAGCCGAAGGTACTTACCGTAGGGGAGGTTCTCCCGCAGGGATCTAGGATGGAAGCTGGTGAAGTGGAGTAGGGAGTTGCGGGCAGTGGTTTTGAAATGAGTTTTGCTCTTCAGACCCCCTCCTTCTGCATCCAGATCTAAAAATGTGGTCTTATGTCTGTCAAAACTATGTGTGAATCTGAGATTGGAGTCACACGAGTTCAACCATTCACAGAATGCCATGAGGGATTTGTTGTTTCCGTCCCAGATCAGTAGGATATCATCAATGTAGCATTTGTAAAATCTGATTTGGGGGAATCGTGGCTGGTTGTTGTCGAGTAGATATCTGGTCTCGAAGTCGTATACATAAAGACCGGCCACGCTGGGGGCAAAAACGCTCCATATTGATGTGCCGTACTTCTGTAAGTAGAGACGGCCCTCAAACTCGAAGAAATTTTCTCTTGAGTGCAAGCGTGGCACATTCCAGGATAAATCTTTTTGAGGTTCGATGTTGCCAGTTGGTATTGTTGAGGGCGGATTTCAATACTTGTAGAGTGTCGTCTTGCGGGAAACTGATGACCAGGCTCTCTACGTCAAGCTTACCAGGAATGAGGTGTCCGGATTGTAGGGCAGGGTATTGATGAGGCCTAGTAAGTCTTTGGTGTCTTTTAGATATGTACTGGTGGACTGGACCAATGGTTGTAAGAAATGGTCACAGAAGCGTGAGAGTGGTTCCAGTAAGGATCCTATGCCCGATACTATTGGGTGCCCAGGAGGGGGCATTTTGTTTTTGTGCGTTTTTGGTACTATATAAAAGTATGGTATTTTCACTGGAGTGGTGATTAGGAATTTTGCTTCACTTGTCGTGATTTGTCTTGTGGTCTCAGCTTCTTCGACCAGTGTGTGGATGCGCGTTCTTAGGGCTTCACTCGGATCTTGAGTAAATCTCTTATAGTTCTTGGTGTCGTTGAGTAGTCGGACACAATGACAGCGGTAGTCTTCTTTGTTCAGGATGACGGTGCCACCGCTTTTGTCAGCCGGTTTTATAACATTGGTGTTATTTGTTTTCAGTGATTTGAGAGCCTGGCGTTCTATGTTGCTGGTGTTTTGGTAAGAGTTGATTTCTTTCAGTGCTTTGATCTCTTTGAATACTGTCTGTTCATAAACAAACACCTCCGGGGGTATGGCCCTGGGCGGTGGGATGAAAGTGGACTTGACTCTGAAGGGAGTGTCCCCCTGTTGCTGCATTTCAAATTGAGGCGGTGAGTTTTCAAAGAATGCTTTTAATTTCAATTTTCGGAAGAATTCTGCAAGTTCACAATGCAACATGAACTTATCTAGTTTAGCTGTGGGTGCGTATCGAAGTCCTTTCTCCAGGACTGCAAGTTCTGCTGGTGTTAGGACATGGGTAGAGAGATTGGTTACGAGGCTCATCGCGTGCCCGGGCCTGGCTGTTGATCTTTCGATTTGTTCCTCGTCTGGGCTCCTTGGTGTGGATCGTCTTCCCAGTGGACTTGGTTCCCTCTGCGTCTTCTTCTGCGTCCTCGTGGGCCTCTTCCTAAAAAAGGTAGCCGTTGTTTCTGATTCATGTATGGCGGTGGAGGTCCAAAAGGCGGGTTCCAGCCGTATCCAAATTGTGGGTGCATTTGGGGATACATGGAAGGGTAATGCATGTTAGCTCCTGGTGGGCCTTGGGCCCATGGTTGTTGCCAGCCGTTGTTACCTCCTCTCCCTTGTTGTCTTCTCTGGTAGCTGCCTGTGCTTGAGCCACTGCTCCCCGATGAGTCGTCATCAGAGGATCCCCCTGATGTATCATTTTTTGGGGGGGGGGGTTGTAGTCAGTGTCTGCGTAAGGGTAGATCTTTGTGGAGGAGAATTTCTTCAGGTCCTGCTGGAACGTATTAATCTTGGTTTGTGTGAGACCCTCTTTGTATTAGTTTATTTCCTTATTGGTTTAATCCAGTTTCTTCTTGAATGAGGTTAGTGTTGCTTTAAAGTGATCCTCGGTTGCTTGGATCTCAATAAGGAAAGCATCAGAGAGACGTTTGGCTGTCTGGATAATAAGGATGATCCAGTCGCGTGTGCCTCGCTATCTGGGCCCAGTCCTTGCGGAAGGTGGCGTCATCCAAGAAGATCCGCGGGGCATTGCTGACAATTAGCCCTCTTGGGGTTGTGTTGTTTCTAAGATATTCGGTAAGGATAACGCCACTGAGTATCATCCTTATGCGACTGCGTTTTCTCTCATTTAGACTCTCCCAATCGACAGTTTGGGCAATGGATGTTGCCATGTTGAAATCTGCCAGTAGGGGAGGGTTATTTAGAATGTTGTTGACATCTTCCAATGTAAACCCCAGGCCTTGATTTTCTGCCATAGTGAGACTGCGAGATATGCAAACTTTCTTTAAAAATAAATGTAGGCTCTCACAGCTGTGTACTGCGAAATTATAGGGAAACAATGAGAGAGCAAGGGAAATAAATATATGTCATGTAAAATTACATTACAACATGTTTTTAATTATTCAAATAAAGATATACATGTATGGCAATACAAGAAAAGTAAAAAAAATATAACCCTATTTTGTATGTAAATAACAGCATGTGTAGAGAATAAACTACATAAATGTATGTGTTGCAATTGCACAAAATAAAAAAATATATATTTGTAAAATAAGTGTCTTTTATATGTGTAAAATTAAACCAAGGCTATAAACCACCCAAAAATGCAAAACACACAAAAATCCACTTCTTTACTTCTTTACTTCTATAGTTCTTATTTCTTTTTCCAACACAATTTTCACTGAGCGTCACACTCAAATAATAATATGTACTATATAAACTACAATGTACTGTATTTTAGGGGATGTGTTGTACATTAAAAGAATTATATATAATGTTCCCACTTCAATCTAAAGCATTTTGGGGAAGGTTTTGGACATTATTGGGGTCTGATTTACTAATACCAATGCAATCTAACCCATTTTGAGGAAGGTATTGGACATTAAAGGGATCTGATTTACTACTCCCACTCCAATCTAACCCATTTTGGGGATGGTCTTGAACATAAAAGGGGTCAGATTTACTATTCTTACCTCAATCAAAACCATTTTTTGGAAATTATTTGACAATAAAAATGTTACATACACTACAACCACCCAAAACGACAGTAGATTAGGCTTGGTATTTTAATTTACAAAGACTAAAGATTTTAAAAACTATTACATGTAAACTATATATGAATAAAAATATTAATCAAAATAGAAAGCATGTAAAATCTATAAAAATAATTATTTTCTAAATCTTTTCTTAAATGTGTAATTAAAGAAATTGCACTTGCTGTAAATAAAAAGGCACAAATATGCATAAATTAAAAAGAAATTATACAAATCAAATATCTACACCTAAATTCATATTTTTTAAATGTATCTGTTATCATTTATTTTATATACATATATATATATATATATTCACTGAAAAAAACATAGGTTTCACACACGTTATATTTAGGAATTAGCATTTAAAAAACCTTGCAAATTCACTTAAAAAACCATAGGTTTCACACATGTTATAGTTAGCTGGACATTTCACTCGTGAAAAACCATTGAAATTCCCCCGTTATAGTTAGTGCAGGCAATTATAACTCACGCGACCGCAATCCTCTGCTGATGACGTCAGATATTACATCACTGTATTTAGACACCTATTTACCCATGTCTTCTTCCATTAATCTTTAGCTATACATATATTACAAATATTTTTTTTTCAGAAAGACACATATGTCATCAGTGATGTAATATCTGACGTCATCAGCAGAGGATTGCGGTCGCGTGAGTTATAGTTGCCTGCACTAACTATAACGGGGGAATTTCAATGGTTTTTCACGAGTGAAATGTCCAGCTAACTATAACACGTGTGAAACCTATGGTTTTTTAAGTGAATTTGCAAGGTTTTTTAAATGCTAATTCCTAACTATAACGTGTGTGAAACCTATGGTTTTTTCAGTGAATTTGTACGTTTTTTTAAATGCTAAGTTATGTATTTATTTATTCTTTTTTTTAAGGTTTTTCACCGTGCGCGTACCGTACGCGCACGGTGCGCTTCCCGCACTGCGCACCCAAGTTACGCAGTTCGCGGAATTTTTCCGTTTCTACCGTACGCGCACGCTACGCGCACTCCGCGATTTTTCGAAAAAAAATTCAAAGAAATTTTTGCCCTTGGGGGTCCTTCTGGGACCCCCTGACAAAGGCTAGGGGGTCAGGAACTGTCCACCCTGCCCCCTTTTCACGTTCTCCACCTTTGTTTTTCACCCCCTCAGACTGCGAGAGACAAAATGGCGGCCGACACTTCCTGGTTTCGACCGATTCGAATGTTTACTAAGATCTAACAACCAATAGAATCGCGCTCGCGCACGGCAGCGTGCGCGTACGGTACATTTTACCGTACGCGCACGGAGCGCGCCTATAGATATATATATTGATTTAAATGCTATTTTATCAGGAAATACTGAACAGATTTACACCAGACCTGCAAAAGGCACATCCCTGACCTGAGGACTACCTCTCTGCCAAATTTCAAGTAATTCTGTTCAGCCGCTCGGGCTGTAGCTTGGACTAAAGGTCCTATGGAAAAATGCATGGGGAAAACGCGTTTTGGGACCCCCCCTTTTTCTCAGCCCCCGCTTGACGAATCCCCCCGAGATTTTCAGGGAAGGAGCGGAGCGGAGTGCCCCACGTATTTTGAAAATTTCGCGAGGATTCGACAATCGGTGCCAAAGTTATTCAAAATAGAATGTTGCGGATTTCCTATGGAAACACGGTCCTAACTATAACTATCTACTGGCGACCGCCAGTAGATTATATATCACCTACTGGCGGTCGCCAGTAGGTAGTTATAGTTAGGACCACGTTTCCATAGGAAATCCGCAACATTCTATTTTGAATAACTTTGGCGCCGGTCGACGAATCCTCGCAAATTTTTCAAAATTGGTGGTGCGCTACGCTCCGCTCCTACCCTGAAAGTCTCGGGGGGATTCGTCAAGCGGGGGCTGAGATAAAAGGGGGGTCCCAAAACGCGTTTTTCCCAAGCATTTTTCCATAGGACCTTTAGACAGGGCTACAGCCCGAACGGCTGAACAGAATTACTAGAAATTTGGCAGAGAGGTAGTCCTCAGGTCAAGGAAGTGCCTTTTGTAGGTTTGGTGTAAATCTGTTCAGTAGATTCTGAGAAAATAGCCTTTAAATCAATATATATATCTGAGCCAGCTTACGGTGCGCTTACGGTACGCTTACCGTACGCGTACGGTGGCGTGCGCGAGTGCGATTCTGATTGGCTCTTAGATCTTAGTAAACATTCGAATCGGCCGAAACCAGGAAGCGGCGGCCGCCATTTTCTCTCTCGCACTGAGAGTGATTTCTAAAATATAAAGCCCAAAAACATGTAAAGGGACTGTTTAGACAGCTCTCACACACATAGCCATGTTGAGGGAGTCCCCAAAGATCCCCCAACGCCAAAAACGGAATTTTTATTTTTTCGGTAATTTCGCCGATTACGCTTACCGTACCCGTACGGTAAAAATTTAAAAAAAAAAAAAAATTATCCACACTCTCTCCACCCCGTGTGCAATTGGTGCCTGCAGGGCACCAATTGTGCATGGCTTATTAGAGATTTGAAAAACTAAAATATTAAAAAAAATAATAATAAAAAAAAAAATTATCCACACTCTCTCCACCCCATGTGCAAATGGTGCCCGAAGGGCACCATTTGTGCATGGCTTATATAATATACGAAAAATTAAAATATTACCTTTCAAAACGAAGTGCATCATATGTCCTCCATGTGCGCACGGTGCGCGAAGCGCATCGTGCGTACATGGCCCATCTAGCGTAACGTGGGCACGCGGTGCGCGTAGCGCACCGCGTGCCCACCGTGCGTGCACGGCACTAACTGCGTAAAGTGGGCGCGCGGTGCGCAAAGCGCACCGCGTGCTCACTGTGCGCGCACGGTGCGCGCACGGAACGAACTGCGTTAAGTGGGCGCGCACACTACGAATGGCGTAAAGTAACTTAGCATTTAAAAAACCGTACAAATTCACTGAAAAAACCATAGGTTTCACACACGTTATAGTTAGGAATTAGCATTTAAAAAACCTTGCAAATTCACTGAAAAAACCATAGGTTTCACACATGTTATAGTTAGCGGAAATTTTACTGATAAAAAACCAATGAAATTCCCCCGTTATAGTTAGTGCAGGCAACTATAACTCACGCGACCGCAATCTTCTGCTGATGACATATGTGTCTTTATGAAAAAAAAATATTTGTAATATATGTATAGCTAAAAATGTATGGAAGAAGACATGGGCAAATAAGTGTCTAAATACAGTATTAGCATCAGCAGAGGATTGCGGTCGCGTGAGTTATAGTTGCCTGCACTAACTATAACGGGGGAATTTCATTGGTTTTTTATCAGTAAAATTTCCGCTAACTATAACATGTGTGAAACCTATGGTTTTTTCAGTGAATATATATATATATATGTATATATATATATATATGTCCAAATTCACAAACGCTTCTTCCGGACAACTGGCCCCCTCGGAAAGTGGCGTACACGCCGGCGAAGCAACCGGCAGATAATATCACCAAAGTTCAAAGATACGTGCGCTCTCAGGTCAGTAAACGACACATCCAGGTTGTAATAGTGACCAGGTTTATTCCATAACGCGTTTCGACTGCATCCGCAGCCTTGCTCACATGGAACCGTGTAATGAATAACTTTATGCAACTATATACAACGGACACAACTTTTGAGGGCAGTGGAGTCAAAATAGGACTATGTAAAAGACAGCGTCCGCCATCTTGGAAAGGTCAGCATAGGTAAACATCGATGATAACTTGTTGTAATTTAGATTCAAAGTACCGAAATGCATAAAAGACCAACAATGCAAATGAAAAGATAAACATCCTCTACTATTTCACGTGTGAGATGTGAATTACAGTGACAAATATTGTTCGGCACGATAAGCTGTTACGTGCCGGAGTATCTCACAAGTGACTTTAAAGTGAAGTAAAATACATGATAGACTGCAAGCGTCGTTATTCTGTGTCCTAAATGATCAGGAACGCCTGGCGAGTGCAAGAGCCCTGCAAAGTAATGATAAACCGCTATGCTATGAGGTCATGGCTCAAATAGCCAGTAAATCTAGCGTCAAGGTTAGTTAAAACGATGAGTATCGGGACAAATCTTAGGCGTGCAATGGACATAACACAAGGTGTTAAAGTCACTGTGGAGGGGTGAGTGATTGTGCTGGCAACATAATAATCGTTGGCTTGTTAGGACCATTGTCTCTCCGTATGCTCGCTGCACAAGAATGCATGGATCACCCTGAACAATGCACATGATGATGATAGATACATACACAAAGGTACAGGCATAGTGCTCGTGAAGTGCATGACACCTAGTCTACCAAATTCTAGAGGATAAATAAGCAGTGTAAAAACAGTAATAAGCAAATGCCCTGGGTCAGTCAATAACCAAAATACACTTATCCTGTTGCTCTCTGTGCCCTTCTGGAGGTGTCCAATCGCAATCCAAGTGCCCCATTTCTCTTAGTGAAAGTGAAGAAGTGACTCCGAAGAAAAGGTTAGGCGACCTGTGCAGTGGGTAGGTACCTTCCTTCTCTCCTGCAATTAAAAACATGAAATAAACATTTAGCTGACAAGTCAGAAAAACATATGAAAACAGAAGAAGGTACATCCAGGGTTACACATAACAGTCATCTGAGTTGACCTGTCGGAACAAAACGTATAGGATTATTCTTTTTTCAAATGTATTGAAAGTTCCTCGTCTTGGTTCATACCCCCAGGAGCCTTCGTTTGGAGACCTACAATGTATTTTGACTCTCTCTGTCTGAGTTTGAGTGTCCTGTTACCCCCTCTGTGATCTAACCGGACTTGTTCCAAAATAAAATATTTAAGTAGTGAGGAGTCAGAGTAATGTCGTTCTTGGAAATGTCTAGCCACTGGGTATTTGGGGTCTCTGTTAGTAATGGCCCGCTTATGTTCGAGTATCCTTTTCTTGGCCATCAGGGTGGTACTGCCTATATAGTATAGGCCACATGGGCATTCTATCACATATATGGCAAATGTGGTGCTGCATGTAAGGAACTGGGTTATTACTCTCTGATTGTGACCTTGTTCGTATGTTTCACGTGAGGTACTGGCCGAACACGCTTTACAGTGGCCGCATGGGAAGAAGCCTATAAGGTTCTGGATACCTCTGTCTTGTGTCAATGTGATATCACTGTGTACTAGTATGTCCCTTAGGTTTCTTCCTCGCCTGTATGTGATATTAGGTCTGTCCTTGAAAGTGTGGCCTATGCTGTTATCATTTTTAAGTGTGCTCCAATTTTTTGACAAGATATGTCTGATACCATCAGACTCCGTATTATAGGTCATGATCACCCTGGTCTCTGCATCTCCAGTTCCCTCCATCACTGTTGTGTCCTCCCTGAGTATGTCTTTTCTATCCACAGACTCTACTCTACAGATCGCTTTCTTGAGGACCCAGGTAGGGTAACCTCGAAGTTTGAATCTTTCAATCATCTCTGTGCTTTCTTTCTCGAAAGCTTCACTGCTGCTACAATTCCTTTTTGCCCTCAGCAGTTCACCATAGGGGATACTCCATTTGAGGGTATCCGGATGGCTGCTGAGGGCATGTAGGATGCTGTTGCCTGCTGTGTTTTTGCGATATAAAGAGGTATGTAACATGTTAGATCTCACCTCAACCTTCACATCTAAATATTCAACCATGTTGTCACTGATGCTCCCTGAAAGGTGTATGTTACGGTCATTATTATTGAGTTCTTCAATTAATTCCTGGGCCTCTGTGTGACTACCTTTCCATATAATGAAAAGGTCGTCAATGTATCTGAGCCAAAGTGCTACTTTGCTCAAATTCTTGATGGCAATCTTTTCTGAAAATATCTCCTCCTCCCAGAGGCCCATGAAGAGATTGGCAAAACTTGGGGCCAGACAAGAACCCATCGCGGTACCAATCAGCTGTTTGTAGATGGTACCGTTGAAAATAAAGATGTTGTTGGTGAGGCAGAATTCTGTCATTTCAATGATCATGTCGTTGTGTTCCAAATATTTTATCTGTCTTTGGTTAAGGAAGTGTCTGCATGCATCTAATCCCTGTTGATGGTCAATTATGGTGTACAGTGATTGTACATCCAAGGTGATAAGGAGTAAACCATTTTCCCATTTGATCTTTTCAAGTTTACCTAGGAAATCTTTAGTATCCCTAACGTAACTGGGGAGCTTGGTGACAAATTCCCTGAGAAAATGGTCCACATATTTGGATATGTGCTCCGCTACACTTCCTATGGAGGACACTATGGGGCGGCCAGGTGGGGATGTGGTATTCTTGTGGACCTTGGGTAGAAGGTAAAGCACTGGTATCTTGGGAAAATCCCTTTTCAGGTAACAGTACTCCTCCCACTCAAGGATCCCTTTGTCCCTCCAAGTGATGAGTTTGTCCCATATGATGATGACACTTTCATTATACACCTCTCTGGTGATTTGCATGTAGGAATTGGTGTCCCCTAGTTGTCTGAGGGCCTCAGCAATGTATTGCTCTCTGTCCAGAATTACCACATTCCCACCCTTGTCTGCAGGTCGGATGATAATGTCTTTGTCATCGGCTAGTGATTTCAGAATCTGTCCCTGATTGAAAGTCAGATTGTTGTTAGACTTGTTACTATAGTGTGATTTGTTTCTCAGACCAATGAGGGCCTTGGTGACATTGTCATGGAATGTGTCTATGCCATTGTGTGGTAGCGTGGGTAAAAATGTCGAAGGGGGTTTAAAACCAGTAGTGGCGGCTGAGTTGTGGGTGATGTCCATTACATCCAAGATATCTGTTTCTTCCATGGTCAGATTATCCCTGTTTGTATCATTGTTGAGTTCGAATAGGGTAGTTAGTGTGTTTACATCCCCTATTGCTAGGTTGGCTTCATATTCCTCCTGTGTACTTGTGTCGGTAACTATTCTGGGGTGTTGGCGGCGTAGTATATGCCACTTCTTAAGCTTAAGTTTCCTAACATACTTAAAGAGGTCAATCCTTGTTTCAACATAGTTGAATCTGGATGAAGGGCAAAATGACAGGCCTAAACATAATGTGTATTTTTCCACATCACTCAAGTGTCTTTTAGAAAGATTAATAATAGTTTTATTAACCATGTTAAGGTCCATCAATATGTTCTTTTGGAGCGCGTCTTGTTGCTTCCCATACGGCCCCTTCCTCTGCCTCTTCTGCCACTGTTGTCTGACTCGTTGACGTCTGTTCCTCCGTCTACTCGGCCTCTTCCCCGTGCCCGTCCTCTTTGGCCCCTCGATGTTGCTGTGTCTCTCGTGCTCTGTCGTGTTTGTCGCATTGTCCGGTATTCGTCTAAAAAAGTGATGGTACGGGTACTGCGTTCCTCGCCTGAGGTCTCCCCTTTGGATATGTCCGATTCTGTTTCACTGGCAGTAGATACCTCTGAGGGTTCTTCCTCCACCGGATTGGCCTTCTCTGTTGTTGATGTTTCTTTGTCCTTGTAGAGATGATCATATTTCCGGTTAAAAGTTAGTATTCTTCCGCTGTCGTAGTCTCCATAGTCCCTGTTGAGTTTCCTCTGTTTGCGCCCTTTGATGTCCTCCTCATGTTTCACCAGTCTTTCTTTCATATTCTCCATTGCCTTATTGTATGTCTCGATACTCATGCTTTTTGTAAGGTCTTCTTGGAGATCTTTGATTTCTTTCAATAATGCATCACGGTCGATCCAAGCATATTTTATCAATATCTCCAGCATGCGTCTGGAGCTGAGTGCCGAGTTCTGGGACCATTCTTTAAGCATTTCGGGGTTCGGTTTTTCATACGAGGGAGTGATGAAAATCCTCAAACCTCTCGGAGCCATCTCTTGTTCCACATAGTTTTGTAATGAGATGGCCTCCCACCATTTCGATATCTCTGCTCTCTTAATTTTCTCCAATTTCCTCAATTTGTCCTCTGTTGTGCGAGTTTCAGGGTTGGTAGCTTCTTTTTGGTTCTTTGGTCCCGGCTTCCTCGTAAATAAAGTGAGAGCAGCCGCTCTTCTTTCAGCCTCATCTTCCATGATGCACTAATCTGGTCACTTAATTTGCCCAAAATCTGTAAGTACGTTTACTGCCCCCCTTTTATCATAGTAAAGGGTTCTTTCTGCCGTGATACGAAGTATGAGTAATAACACAGTCAATTTTCTAATGCATGAAAATGAAATGCTACGTGACAAACGGCAAGATTGATAATGATCTATCAACACAGTTCACACGGAGAAATGCGGGGGTATAGATAGAAAGTAAAATGATCCTTCTCACATCTTCTTCCCCACTATTAGCTCCGTGTTTCTTCTGAGTGTATTGCGTGTATATCACTCATGTGGCACAGATGGTAACTACCCAGTGAGAGGTCCCGCTGCCCCGGTTGGATAAGAGGTTTCGTGCATCCGCCGATGCACGCTAAATCCAATCTGTCCTAGGGACGGAAACACATACACACGGGCTTACCTCTGCTAGTAGATCCACGGTCAAAGCTCGTTGTCTATCGTAATATAGACTGTTGTTGTAGAAGAGAAGTCACGGCCGGTGCAGCGCTGTCCTCAATAATAATCCAAATTCATAAACGCTTCTTCCGGACAGCTGGCCCCCTCGGAAAGTGGCGTACACGCCGGCGAAGCAACCGGCAAATAATATCACCAAAGTTCAAAGATACGTGCGCTCTCAGGTCAGTAAACGACACATCCAGGTTGTAATAGTGACCAGGTTTATTCCATAACGCGTTTCGACTGCATCCGCAGCCTTGCTCACATGGAACCGTGTAATGAATAACTTTATGCAACTATATACAACGGACACAACTTTTGAGGGCAGTGGAGTCAAAATAGGACTATATAAAAGACAGCGTCTATATATATATATATATATATATATATATATATATATATATATATATATATATATATATATATATATATATATATATATGTATATAGTCACTGAAAAAAACAAAGGTTCAACTAACGTTACAGTTAGGTGAATCTGACAGTAACAACATCAACGTTTTGAACTAAAAAAATGCAGAAATGCAAGTTATAGTTAGCAAAGTTAACTATTTCTTGCGTCCCCGCCATGCACTGCTTATGACCTCATATATTACATCACTCATGACATGTTCTATGACATCATATATGGCATCACTGAGGACATCGCATCACTGGTGACATCATCCAAGGTTCTTTTGTACAAGTAAGTAAAAACTATCTAAGAATATTATAATGAATCATTAATGCCATCACAGATACAACTCCCTTAGGAGTAGCCAGCATGTGTTATGTGCAACACTGACCCTATATCATACACTTCATGGGTAGCCTAGTTCATATTAACAATTAACCACTGATATATGCGAAACCCTCATTGCAAACAGTGTTCAATATGTATACAAGTGTTTACACAAAGCCACATTCCTTAAGCTACTCAATGTCTGTTCCAAAATAAAACCCTGCTACAGACAGGTTTTATCTGTATCAAACCCCTCACAGTTACCAAACCTACATTGAAAAATTAAGTTCATATGAGAAAAGCGGGTACTGTAAACAGTGTTTACTCTATGGGGAGAGATTACTCTGTACCACACTGCTTGCAGACAGAGAAAGCCTCATGAGAAATACACCACAGAGTATTAAAAAGTATCTACTAAGGGCAGTGTACACTCTATGCAACAATTGTCAAAAAAGACACTATTTGCTTGACCAAGGTCTAAAGGTGTTAAACATTATACTACCTGCAGCCTTCAACCTGAGATGAAAATGTTACAGGTAGCCCATCTTCTGAAGAGAAAGAAGCACATGTACATAGGTTATACATAGGTTAGTATTTGGTGCACACAGTCTTCTATGTTATGTAGAAATTGTCATGCTGAGACGTTTCTGTCTAATAACTCAAGGCTACTTACAATATTTAGTATCAACTAGGTCAACTCTTTGTCCTGTAGGAAACCAAAAAACTTCAAATGTCATCTGCACACAGAGTTACTCTTCCATACAAAGATTTATAACATGTTCAATACCTTTACACACCTTTACACACCTATGATGAATTAGAAGCCCATGCATTTTGTAAACACTTACACCCATTAGCTGGATACAGGCTGTACAAAATTAGGTAGCAAGTAATATGCTAGTTACCCGTCACTATGTAAACTATAAAACAAACTAAGACACTCTTTGGATGATGTCATGAGTGATATCATCAGTGAAGTCATCAATGACGTCATTTGAGATGTCAACAGTGATGTCATAGACAATGTCATGAGTGATGTAATATGTGAGGTCATCAGCAGTGCATGGCGGGGTCACAAGTTATAGTTAGCTCTGCTAACCATAACTGGTGAATTTCTGTATTTTTTTTTGTTCAAAATGTTGATGTTGTTAGTGACATATTCACCTAACTATAATATTACTTTAACCTTTGATTTTTATAGTGAATTTCTATGTTTATTTTTTAACATAAAGTAACATTTTATTACCATAAGTAAAGCCAACCCTCCTGCCGCAGACCCCCCACAGGCGGCCAACCCCACACTACGCGCAACCTTTGCCATTCACAGCATTGGGCTTGCCTTTGGGCACTGGGGACCCCATCCCCTGGGGCCAAAACATATATATTGAGGGAAGGGGTGTGCAGCCTCCTCCTGACCCATAATTAGCTCTAGGTACCCCATGCCTGGGGCCAAATACAATTTAACAGCACAGGCCCTGTGGTCAACCCACCCAGAGAGACCCAACTTCATGCTGAACACTGCCTTTCAACGCATGCCGCATGGGGTTGACCGCAGGGCCTAGCTTGGGGCCAGGCCCTGTGGCCAACTCCCTGGAGGTAGCCAACCAGAGGCAGCAAACCCCATGCCACACACAGCCTTTGCTCATGTGTGGCATGATGTAAGCAGCAGGGCCTGTGGTGCAGCCAGGCCCTGCTTCCAACTCCCTGCAGGCAGTCAACCTCATGCTATGCACAGCCTTTTGGCCATTTGCAGAGGGCGGTTGGTCACAGGGTTTGGCCTGCTGCCAGACCCTGGCCAAACCATCCAGCAGGCTGCCAACCCCATGCCATGTATAGTGTAGGGTTGGCCTTCAGGTCCCAGAAAACCCTATTCCTTGGGGCCAAAGCATATATATTAAGAGGAGGGTGATATACAGCCACCTCCTGACCCTTAATTAATCCCGGGGACCACATCCTCATGGGCTAAATACAATTAAACATGAGAAGGGGGCCATATAGTCTCCCTCTCCGAGCCTTCATATGCCCCGGGGGCCCAATCCCCCAGGGCCATTTTTTGTTTAAAAAGTGAGGGGGGCTGCTCGGCCCCCATTCCTGAGCCTTTTCAGGCCCTGGGACCAAAGTCAAAACAAAAGTGGAAGGGTTGTGTGCCCCCTCCCAATGCCTTTTTGGGCCCCAGGGACCCCAATCTTGGGGACAAATTTAATAAAAAAGGGAAGGGGCATGCAGCTATCCTCTCCAAGCATTATTAGGCTCCCCAGGGCTGAGTAAATATTAAAGGGAGGGGAGCACACGGCCCCCAGCCCTGAGCCTAATTAGTCCCCGGAGACCCCATTCCCTGGGGCCGAAATGTAAATAAAAGAGGAAGGGGGCATGTGCCTCACAGAGCCTTTATAGACCCTGTGGACCCCATCCACCTGGGGTTGTGCCTTATTTAAAAAGGGAGGAGGGCCACGTGCCCCCGAGCCTTATTAGGCCCCGGAGACCCATCCCCCGGGGACTAATATAATAAAAAAGGGGAGGGGCCCTGCAGCCCCCACCCCAAGCCTTATCAGGCCTTCCCCTGGGGCATATTTATTTTGAAGGGGTGGGGGGTATGTGACCTACCTCCCTGTGTCTATTATTGCCCCTGGGACCCCTACCCCAGGATCTCCATTTTAAGCAGGTGTCCACCTGGGGCACCCACCAAGCACACGATGGGGGTGTAGTGTGGGTTAACCACGCCCTATGTACAACGCTAAGTTAGCATAACCTCGATGGCTGTTAGAAAGCCAGCTTGCTGCTTCTGCTGCTTTTGCACGCGACACTGTTGTTACATGTTATTCATTCGAGAACTGCTGACTCGACTTTGCTTCACATGAGAACCGTCTGTTGTTTAACATCCTTAACAGCGAGCTGTGACCTTGGTCTGTACACCATGTAGAGAACGAGTCTGGGTCACTAGACAGGGCAGGTTGTTGTGTTCAGGTTGATCGTACCACTTCTTAGCCATAACATACATACAGCTGCCAATACCTGAAAGATGAGCCCTTTAATATTACAGAGCAGCATGTTTTCTGTTACATTCGAAACAAAGAGCTGTTGCAGGAGAGAGCCTAGCTGATCCTGTGATGTGATTCCACTAAGCTGATCTATAAGGTATGGGGTCCCCCATGCAAGCCTAAGAGACCTTCTTTTAGTCTAATAATACCTTATTAGTTGCTAGAGAAAGGAGGGTGGTTGCTTTCCACTGTCATTACTATTATGATTGCTCCTTTCATTTTCTATGGTATTGTAACAATGCTGATGGTGCTGATCCTAACCATTTGTCTGCTTGTGTTAGCCAAAGTACTGCATCTTAGGACGCGAGGTTTATAAAATAAACTTTTTAAACTTTACTGTGTCTTTGTTATTCTGTTGTGGACTGATATATAGCTACCAACGGGTATTTCGGATTCCCACCACTCCTGAGAGTATCTAAGTCGCTTGTTCTGGGTTGTCTATACATTGGGACCGCCGAGCTAAATCTCGGATAACGAATGGGACACTAAGCCAGTCGGATAGGGGTTCTTGGTTCTGAGGGGAGTTTCTGGTACACCACAATTCTCTGAGGTCCTGGTTTCCTGCGCATAGTTCTGTGCATAAGCAGAATCCCTGCAACAGGGGCTCCGAGGGGAGCCCCAGAGCCCCCTCTGCCCCAACTGGCCCCTGCATGGTGCGAAAGTGGCATTCTCCCCACCCGGAGAGAGCAGCTATTGATGGTGCTCCCTTCGGGCTTGAGCAATCTGTTGGTCTGTTCTCTGCCTGCATCAGTGCAGGCAGGGAAACAGATCTCAAGTCTGCTCCCAGCCGGCTGGAGCATTTTTAAAGCTCCCGCTAGCTGGGAATAGACTTTGTGTTTGTTCCTTGCTTGGCAGAATATTTAAAAATGCTCATGCCAGACAGGAACAGACGCATGTTCCCCTGCCAGTGACTGAGCATGCAGGAATCTACTGTGTACCGGGAGGTGGACTTTTTGCCCCTTATTAAATACATTGGGACTCGGGGGATGAGCTCCCCGGGAATGAAAAGCGGACAGGGTGTGGGGGCCGTATGACCCCTTCCCTTTTTAGAGAATTTAGCCCTGGGTGGCTTTTGGGGTTTTTGTTTTGCGATCCTGCAGGAGTCCCACTGAATCATGGAAAAACTGCCATTTTTAAAAGGTTTGGGTCCCCCTAAGGGGCCAAGGTGGGCAGGGTATAGTTTTTGTTTGCATCTTCTGGGCAGGGGCTAAGCCCCGAGTCCTGTAATGGCTGCCAGCAACATTTTTCTCATGTTTCTTGCATCCAATCAGAGCGCTCGCTCTCACGGGAGTCTGACTCCAGCAGGAGCGAGATGGTTCGAGGGAAAAAAAGCTTCCTGGGCCAATCAGAATTTTTAAATTGGAGCTCCCACAAGACTCTGGAGAGCCTCTAGCGGACCCAACCGTCCAGATATACAAAATATTTTAAACCTTAATTTCTCAAAAATTACTGAACGGATTTACTCCAAATCACAAAAAGCACAATCTTCAGACCAATATCTAGTTTCCTGCTTTGCTGTAGCCTTGTCTAAAGTGGTTTGTGAAAAATGCATGGGGATTTTTCTCTGTCCTTGCTTAACAGATCACCCCAAAACTTTCCATGCAAATTAGGCAAAAAAGAGCACTTTTATGAAACGTTTAGTGGAGAATCGCCAATCAGTGGCAAGTTATAAGCAACACAACAAACGCATTTCCTATGTAAACGCTGACCTAACTATAACTACCCAGTAGCGACACAGAACGGGGACATTTGTGACATGTTCATCTCCTTCCACTCCAAGCAGTTTGAAAGTCTTTCCAGTGTTGGCACATTAGGATAGTGGAGCCGTCAATCTGCTGACTGATAACATTTAGATCAAGAAGTTCTTAACCGCAGCAGGCAAGGTCCATCAGAAGGACGAATGCAAGTGTGTCATTAATCTCCAGGTTGGAGCTCTTGCTGCAACATCTCTTTATATATTTTAAAGCAGGCCAGCACTACTTACCAAAGGTTGGCCTCTAAAATCGCTAATACCGACAGATGACACCTGGGGCCCTATTACCTATAGGGCGTCCATTTCCTTTTTGCACCATGGTGCACTTTCAAACAGGTGCGCCGTGCACAAACGGGAAGTTCATTCTATTAGGTTAAATGCGCTGCCCTCAGGGTAGCTGAAAACTCATGGTGCCCTGGTGGCAGCGCATTCAAGTGAAATACGGAGAGGCTGCTTCAAAGCTGCTCCTTTTCTCAGTGCAGACAGCAACCCGCCAGCCCATTTATAGAGGGGACAGATATTCCTTTGCAGGTGAGTGCAGTGAGTGAACTTTCTGCTTGCTTCCTGTAGCCTTTGTTATTATGTGATGTTTTGACTATGTTTGTACCTGATAATCCGATGCATAACTGCAAACCATTAACTTATCCCAATTAGCTTGTCTGATATTTAGGCAAGGCCACAGTAAAATGGTATAGTAATATCACCAGTGGCATAAAAATAAAATGTGTCATGTGGCCAGCAGAGTGGACTTCAAAAGCATGACTTTAGGTCTTCCATTACAGCTCTAAACAGCTTTGAGCAGGGTGCAGCAGACACATTAAAATAAATTAGTTTGACATATATAAATGCTTACATTTGACATTGGCTAAGTCACCTATAAGTGAAGTTCACCTTACCCAACGCAATCACTGTCCAAACTATATGAATACCCTAGTACAATATTTGTGTCAAAATAAATATTATCAAAGCCTGTGAAGGGACGAGGACCCTTTCAATTCTTCATATAGAATAACAAGGTGTGCAAAATACGAGTTCCCAATCCTTCAAGGATAGGTCCTGAAATAGCACATTTACTTAGAAATGCAGTCTAAATGCTTTAAACAGAATCATGTCTCTAATCACTTCTCTGTCCAAGAGTATCAAATAAACAGCCTTCGAGGTTTATCCTAGCTGCAGCAACAAGGTCCTAGCCACAGCAACTATCTATCTTGATTGCCTAGCAAGAATGTTCTGGACCACAAGGAACGGCTTGCAAACCTTGTGAGAGTCCTATTGCTTCATGGAGCATTTAGTTACCTTCAATGAACCCACCAGTGTAGCGTAGGGCATTCAGCAAAGATGCGAAGCTTTTTTCCAAGTGACACCAACACTCCCCCCACACTGCCAGGCATTGCTGCTTCTGAATGCACGCCCCATCAGGCAGTTAGGAGTATTGCTTTTCTGCTCTAGTCAAGCATGAAGAGTAGAATGTTTACGGTAAACAGTGCTATAATGTCAGGAGTGCATTTGAAGCTGCTCTTGTCCTAGCCAACCTATCTCTGCTCACAATAATAGAAACCTTGCTTCAGAACCAGTTGGGGGTGGTTTTTCAGGGGAATTACCTCATCTGCATGGGACAGTCCATCAATGGGGATTCTTAGTTCAGTGCACTGACACAGGGTTCTGCCATTTTGAAAGATCCTTTCAAAGGAGAATTCTGGGGTAGAGTTGCTGTAAAGAACTATAAACAAGAGGGCTGGGTCGACTGTGATAACCTTTTAAGGATTAGATTAGATTTGAACTTGTCAGCCATCAGAGGTTGGTGGCCACAACCTCTCACAATAGAGCTGAATGTAGAAGAGATTGCTGTGTGTTTTCTGCCTGGAAAGGGCCAAAAACTGAGTCCTACTTCCCCTTCTACAAACCTTTCAAAGTGCTCTTGACTGCTAGACCAGCTTGCCTCCTGTAGTCTCAGGTACATTAAAGGTTCAAGAAGGGAATCTTGGAACAAGAAACAAAAGGCTAAGCGCCTATGGAACCTATCCTGAAGCCCAGGCTGGATGTTTGGATGTGAAGGGATCAGCTAAAAAGCTTTTAGGGGTTTGGGGCTAAGTAACTAGACAGTAAGTGCTTCTTTACACGAGCCTGGTAACTTACTCGATCACAGCCACCGACCCAGATTTAACAATAGAAGGAGTACTAAGAATTCCAGGGAGGGCAGAGTTCATGGAGAATTATAAGTGGGACCCTTAACCTGAAGAAATGCGAAATTACTGGTGGAATTGGTAATTCTATGCATGTTACCACTGTTAATTCCTAATTTTCAACTAGTTTTCATCCCAGAGATTTTGACAGATTTAAGCATGCAATATCTCCAGGAGGAAAAAGCTGGAATCCCCGATCATGAAATTTAGATGGAACTAGTAATCGCGAAATCAGAAAATGCTGAATATTTTGAGGTTTTATGTTCCTTTTTTTTCCCCTCAACATGAGCTCCTCAGGACCCATTTCCTGCCTCCACCTGAATCAGGCACTTTGGTGTCCCATTCTGCAGCATTCTTCCCAGTGTTTCCATACTGGCGTTTATGTTGTGGGTCTAATTGTGTTTTCTTCTATATATGTTTAGACACACAACACAATAGGGATCCACCTTGGTGAAGTAGCTCCCCAGGTCTTCCTTGATATAATATGTTTACAGATTAGACTGTTAACAGCTGGCCCAGTCTCTGGGCTTACTCCCCTGAACTGTTCAGCACCACCTTAGAGTATCCCTTTTTATTCTGATCCAAAGTTTGGGAAGGAAGGTGGCAGAAGTTTTTTTTTATTGGTTTCCCAATAGTGATACATAGCATTAAAAAAGACAGAAATCAACGTTACAACAGAGCAATTGAATATCAAGGCAACAAGTTTCAGGACATAGTGCGACAACACATGACTGTGTGGTGTGCCTTGAGTCTCCTACCCCATGTGTAAGTGGGCACTTCAGAGCTATGTGAGAGCATACCTCTGAAGATGAACCATGGTCTAGTTGGGCACGGCTCTAGTTCTATACTCCTGTATTCAGACCATTCTTTCCAAATCTTCTGGTGTTTCTGGGACAGTCTCTTGCCATGTAAATTGGGTGTTATATCCGATAACTTGTGGTCTACAATGTTTATGAGGAGAATTTTCTCTTCAAGTGGGGATGTCTTCCATGGACTATATAGTCGGTAAGAGTGCCTAACGAAACAGTAGATATTGAAAGAACTGCATGCGGTGCATGTCACATTCTTTTTGCAAATTATGAAAGGATTTCAGTGCCCCATTGTGCATCACATCACCTAATGTAGAGCTACCATTGGTGTCCCAAGCAGGGAAACACCAGAGGGCCACGACTTGTGGAAGTCTGTTACCTCGCCACAATGTGTTTCTATCATTAACCTACCCACCCAGCCCATGGATTTTGTAGCAGCAGTCCAGCAAGTGCCTCGCTCATGGCGGAGGGCAAGCTCTGAGGGGGCTACCAACATATAGCAAATGTGGGAGGTTGCAGCGATCTATCGCCCATCCCTCCGTCGCATACGCCGGGCCATCAAAGCCCTCATACTATCTTTCATTTATTATAAGTAAGTGTGCTGCTCTATAAAACAAAAGAATGTCAGGAGTAGTTACCCCTCCATTAAAGACGGGCCGGCAGTATTACCCCAAGGATATTGGGGTTGAACTCCTGCCCTATCGTAGTGTCCTAATCAATGCGTTTGCTTTAGTAAAAAAGCCCTTCCCCATGGGGAAAGGGTAATTTTGCCGCTGGTATGGGAGGCACCGAAGAGAAACGATTTTAAGAATGGCAGAACATCCTAGGAGGGACAGAGGGAGAGCGGACCAGAATTTCACATCCTTCATAAGGAATTCTAGCTGTTGTAGGAGATTGAGTTCATACAAACGCGGCCAATTTTCAGTACTAAAAACCCCTAGATACTTAACCCCCAAAGGGAGCACCTGTATCTCCAATGCCCATGCCATGGCCAGTGGGTGGGCAGAGAGCAAT
Organism: Triturus cristatus; assembly: GCF_964204655.1. Taxonomy (NCBI): domain Eukaryota; kingdom Metazoa; phylum Chordata; class Amphibia; order Caudata; family Salamandridae; genus Triturus; species Triturus cristatus. The sequence continues at coordinate 1,421,417,714 of NC_140591.1, read as the reverse complement.
CGTGTAGGATTGTGGTTCCCAAACTGTGCGCCGTGGCTCCCTGGGGAGCCGTCAAACCTAGCCAGGGGAGCCACGCACCGAGCACTTTAATGCATTTAATGTTGAATGGTCTGTTGGTTTCAGTTAAACTAATGAGACTTAAACGCATGATGTTGTTGATTTGTAAGTGACATGACTAAAGCTGTAAATGTAGTGCTTAATTGATGGCATGTCAAAGGAGATGATCTCCATATTTCAGTGGATCCCCACATTCCAACACTCCCAAATTAAGCGGAAGATGCCTGAATTATTTTGTTAGACTCGTTAATAGTTTCGTTTTTTTCCATATGCATTTTACACTAATGTAAGTTATCAGGAAAGTATAGTTGTCCTGTCTATTAAACACACTAAGTATTATAAAGTATTGAGTTTTGTACTTGAATCATAGGTACTTCAGGTACACATTTTTTTCAGTACACACACATTTCCAGAGAGGCCTGCTCTCTCCTTGAATGCAGGGAAGTAAAACACCATATACGGCATAATGCCAACATTTGGAAGCAAGAAAGGGACGTTTAAAAACAATAATCATAGGAATTTATTTTACTTGCATTAATTTGGAGCCAATTTTAGGGAGGAGACAGCAAAAATAAAGCTGTATGTGGTTTAAAAAATCGTGTCACCTTGCTGAGACAGGTGTGTTAGCACGTATGACATGGGTAGAAATGGAAGTGCATGCAAATATTCTTCAAGCGCAGAAACTCTGGCAATGGGGCCTACATGCATAGGGGTGTTATCTAGCATAGTAAGTGAGATAAAAAAGTTTGCGGTGTTACTCTATAACAGGCATGGGCCAAGAAGTGTAACTAGGAATTTTTTTATTAAATGCATCGCCTTAGTAATACGAAACACCCTGCGTATATGATTATAATACCCTTCATCAGCTTCATCGCAATTAATTCCAGTGAGAAGAATGCAAGTACTCCAGAGGCTGGGGTTACAACCACCCTACCCTCCAAAAAAAGGAACAGTGGGGAGCCACGGGCAATGGCCAATGGGTCAAGGGAGCCAAGGGTCTAAAACTTTTGGGAACCACTGGTGTAGATCAAGGACTTGTGGCTAGAGTACAAACCAAAGATCTGAAGGATCTGAAATGCACGGTCCCTGTTGTTTCCAGTTCATCCAGGAACATCAAAGCATCATCGGTGTACAGCACAATTCTGTCACTTATCTCAGGGGACCACTGGAAGACCAGGAACAGTGTGTCGACTCGCACCCATGCCACCAAGGGCTCGATTGTCAAAGCAAAGAGCAAATTGAACAATGAGCAACCTTGGAGGGTGCCTCTTTCTTCGGGAACAAATTTGAATTTGCCCCTCCAACACGCACCCTGGTCCTAAGATTAGAGTGTACCACACGTGTACATACCTAGTAAACTTTGGCCAAATCCAGAGACAAGGCAGATGGGCAGGCAAATAAATACTCCCAGTCCACTGAGTCAAAGGCTTTCCTGAAGCTAACCAAGAGTTAGACTTGGTTTCTGGCAGAACCACTCCACAGTTTAATGCCATTGTGGTCCCTGCGTATGCTGTGTCAGGTGGTGCTACATGGCATAAATCTGGCCTGATCTGGATGAACTAGGCGAGTGATGACTTTTGTGAGTCGAATGGCCAACATCTGGGCCCAGATTTTCACTTCCGAGTTCAATAACAAAATCGGTCTACGGTTTTCACAGTGTCTATCATCCAATCCCAGTTTTGGTATTCCGACAATTTCAGCTACTCTAAGATCTCAAAACAGCTCTTGGTGTGTTGCCAACTATTTGAAGGCCACCAGTAACAAGAGACCTGTCTTGGGCCAGAGCAAACACCAAAACTCCACCGGAAAACCATTAGGACCCAGCGCCTTGCCTGCCTGAAGCTGCGCCAAGGCCGACTGTAGTTCTTCGCAAGTAACTTTGGTTTCCAGGGACTCGCAGTCTGTAGGTGATAGGCAGGGTACTCTACAAATTGATGAAGGTCTGCTCAGGAGCTTAAGGGAGCAGAGCTATACAGGTCTTGGTAGTAAGATGCAAAGACGCATGCAATGGGCTCACTGCTGGTTACCTGTGAATCATCATCGGCCACTAAGTAGGCCACCGGGGCTCCGATATCCTTGGGTGTACATAACCAATGCAAGATCTTGCTAGTCACATCACCCCATTGATAGATTCGACTTCGAGTGGCCTTCCAGCCCTCTCGTGCCTCCAGTGTGAGCTCCTGCCTGAGCAATGTTTGCATATGCAATTAATCCCTCAAGAGGGATTCCTACCTCAACACCACATAACGGCTCTCTAGGTCATGCACCCGTTCCTCTAGATGTGTAATTGTCAATTGGCCATGGTCGTTTTGGCGCTTGGTGTAAGTGATTATATCCCCACAGATGGTGGCTTCAGCGATCCTTGGTTTTCAACAAGGAACCGTTGCCATTTGTGCTTACACATCTCTCTAAACCCCTCATTTTGAAGACACCAATGATCAGGCACCAGCTCGTCACACCCTGGGATGGGCTCCTGGCCAATTCCATTATCACTGGCGAGTGATACAAGAGGCCTCACGCTAATAGCCGTTTATCTAGAACTCGATGGCCTTTACAACAGGGTATGAAAAAATGATTGAGCCAGGAGAAAAACTGGTGGGCACCAGAGTAAAAGGTGTACCACCTCTCTCCAGGATGGTGTGCTCACCACACGTCAAACAGGATCAGGTTGTGCAAAAAGCCAATAAGAGAATCGGACCTCGGCCAGCTATTGAGGGTGTAGAGAGGCAATCAAGGTCTGGGTCACACATTCCGTTAAGATCCCCCTCCCAGTAGCCACAGTGCCTTTGGAAGCTCATGTATAAGGCTACTCAGCCTTTCCAAGAATCCTGCTGTAAGAGGCGGGGTGTAGACACAAATCAACAAAACTGGAAGCCCCTGTAGGGTGCCTGTCACAATAACGTACCGACTCTGATTGTCATGCCATACTTTGGACACCCCCAAAGATTTGATTGATTTGAACATTTGTATAGTGCTCGAATGCCCGAGGGTGTCTAGCCACTGATGCCAGAGAGAGCCAGAAGGTTTCCCATGAGAAATATAATGAGAATTTTAGTTGGCACAGAGCCAGGTTTTTTAGTGATTTTCTGAAGGATAATAGTTTTGGACTATTCTTTATGTCAGCCAGAAGCAAGTTCATTGTTTTAACAGTCCCCAAGATGAAATTTCTTCCACCCCAATGAGCTTTATTCAATCTGGGGGTTTATAGAAGTTGCTGTGTGAAGACCTTAGGTTTCTAGAGGGAGCGTACAAAATCAGATGATTCTTCAAATATTGAGGACTGGCACCATGTAGTGCCTTATATGCTAAGCATCTGGACTTTCATTTAATCCTTTTTCTGACTGGGAGCCAGTGCAATGTTCTCAAACCGTGGGAGACTGGCTGATATCTTGGGATATCCTGCAACAATCAGGCTGTCTCAGTTTGGAGTCGCTGCAACTTTTGTAAGTACTGCGTTTGGATATTCCTGTAAAGAGCAGTTCCATAATCCAGTCTGGACAGTGTTAATGCTGTCACAAGTGTTTTTAGGGTGTCTGGAGGTATGAAAGGATGGATTTTTCTGATTATCTTCAGAATGTAAAAAAGTGCAGAGGTGAGAGTACTGATCTGATTTTTGAAAGTCAGATTATCAACAAACGTGAACCCTAAGTTTTTTACCTTCTTCACTGGAGCTGGAAGGTCTCCCAGAATAGATGTCCACCATCTAGGTGACCAAAAAGAGGTATCTGTACCCAACAGGAGAACCTCAGTTTTTCCACTGTTGAGCTTTGAACCGTTGGAACTCATCCACTGATTCACCTGTGTCATACAACTATTAAATCGATCTGCAGTTTCTTCCATATTACTAGAGACTGATACTACTAGGTGAGTATCACCGGAGTAAGAGATGACTGAAAAGCCGAACTCCCTAATAATGTTTGCCAGAGGGTTAACATAGAGATTGAACAGTGTAGGGCTTAAAGATGAGCCCTGTGGTACCCCACACAGAAGTCTGATTTGATCAGATGAAAACACTCCCATCTCTACTGATTGAACCCTATTAGATATAAATGATTTAACCAGTTTAAAGGCCGTGCCTCTTAACCCTAAGTCTGATAACCTGTTGGCAAGTATTTCATGATTCACTGTGTCAAAGGCCGCCGATAGATCCAAGAGACTCAGGGCGGCCTTATCTCCAGCACCCAAAATTGATCTTACCTCTTCGGCAGCCATGACCAAAGCCATCTTGGTGCTATGCCCCTCCTGGAATCTGTATTGAGATGGATCTAAATGTTCCTTGGAAAAGATAAACAACGTGAGTTATATATTTAGCATTTTTTCCACTTTAGAGATTGGTCTGGAACTACTCGAATCAGCAGGATCTAAATTGTTTTTTTTTCACGAGTGGCAGAATCAAGGCTATTTTCCAAACATCAAGGAAAATACCTTAGCTGATGATCTCCTTGAATACATCCCCAAGTTGTTCACTGATAATTTCAGAAGCAAGGTGCAGCATTTTGGGGGGCATGGATCAGATGGAGCCCCAGATTTGGATGTCCTAGCCATCTGAGTAATCTGTTCTGCGATGGGTGGGGAAAAGGAAACAAACAAATTGGATGGGGAAGATGTTGTGACTATTGGATGATTTCCATTTGTGGTTAAGTCACTTTTCCTAAAGGACTTATACACTGCCTCCCATTTGTCCTTGAAAAACAGTACTAGTGAGTTACAGAATTCAATACTCCTATCAATGCTAGAGAGCTCTGGTATTTTGGCTAGGCTTTTTACTGTCATGAAGAGCTCATTGCTAGAATTCTTCGCCTGCAGAATTCTTGCTGAGAAATACTTGTTTTCACTTCCATTATTAATTCCTTATAGTCAGAAGGTGATTGTGCATATTTTGATATTTCTCATGAATCATAATTTGCTCTCCATTGCCTCTCCTTCCTTCTACAGATTTGTTTCTGAGCTCTCAATTTATCGGTGAACCAAAGTTCTGAGGGATTTTTCCGCTTAGTGGAAAAAGTACTTTCAGGAGCTAGGGGATCAATCGCAACTTTAATCCAGGAAGAAAACTTGTGAGCTGCAGTGTTTGCATCTGTGATCAGGTCGGGCTTTGAACTGGTTAAGGACAATTGCAATGCAAGAGGGTCAATGTTCCTCCAGTCACGACCTTTAGTTACTGTACGGGGGTTATGAGGTCTCGGGGAATGCTGGGAAGTACTCACTGTGAACATTATTGCTATATGGTCTGACCAGAGAATAGGCAGTACTTCTGAAACCTTCATAGACGTATTTGATGTAAATATACCATCCAAGGGCATACATTTTCGGATCAGGATGGCCGTGCCACACCAATGAATTTTCAGCTGATGGATTATGCACATCAACAGTGTGTGCTGCATGACCCACACTGATTTTCTTTAAAATGGATTAGTGACTACACAGGTGCAGCTGATAGAAACTCCAGGAAAAAAAGGCAGAATATGCTCAGAAAAGAAACATCATGTAGCTGTTGGGTGATACTTCTGAAAGGAGTAGGTTGACAAGTGGAGAGTTTATCTTTATGCCATGTTTAGCAGCATTGAACATTACTTTTCTTTTTTATTGTTGGTGTGATAAAGGATTTGTATTTTTAGATGGAGTGTTTGTCGACGGTGTAAGCAGTGTCAAGAGCTGGAAAATGTTTGGGGGAGTGTGTGGAGCATCAATGTTTATATTAGCTACTTCATGGCATTGAGATTGTTTATTCCAGAATCATTTGCTATTGTATGTACCTTTTTGTAGGAGCATGAGTGTCGGAAAGTGTATTGGAAGTGGATGGCATTGAGGAGTGTGTTGTTGGCACCTGGATTGGGGTAGTAGAACTCCCAGGGTCTATCGTACAAATAATAGGAATAAGATGTGAAAGGGTAAGTTAAGGAATCTGTGATACTCTAAGCAGAAATGTTGTAGACAGGAAACAGTGAGATTTGATGGCAGAATTAGACCCAAGTTATTACTATGATACAACAAACAAGGGTCCTAGACCTGAATTTAGAATGAATTAATCAGAAAGTTTTTGTTTTATATATGTTACGATTATCCTTATCATTAAATGAAATCAACAACATAAAAAGCAACAACCGACCATGAATTGGGTCACCATATATTTATTTCAAGCATTTAGGTGAGAGCCAAACAATTAATGTCATGAATCAAAAAGCAGAAAGGTTGCACCAGAGAGAGGTGTGCAGTGAGAAAGAGGTGCTCAAGTGTGAAGTAATGAAGAGAAATTCTTCAGCAGACAATATAGAGAATTTAATATGTCAAGGCAAAAGTGAACGGATATAATTCACCGTCCTCAGTAGTCTGACCCCAGAACAATCATATTAACATAAATCTCAATTCTAAATAGAAATTAATTCTGGAGTGGCACACAAATGAGGTTTGGGGTCCAGACTTAGATAGATAGGGCGTCGACGTTTCGATCCGACTTTTGCCCTGTATGGGTTAATAAATGGCCTTGGCCTTGCGGATCTTCATCAGGACTGGCCTGGGCAACCTAAAAGGCAAGTGGCGCCAAACGTCAGGTCGTTGTGTGAAAAATTAAAAACAATACATAACTCAATAGATAAAAGGCTCACCTATCAATTACAGGTAAGTAACAGGGTCCAAAGTTCGAATGTATTTTCATCAGGAGGTTGGAGGGAGTTCTCCAATTCAATTCAATCTTGAAGGACAATACAATAATTGTAAGGGATGAGTCATGTAATTATATAATTACTAAGCGCATGGTGTCAAAAGGGGATTCAATAGTTTACCTTGGCGAAAAGTCCAAAGGATACACACCAATTGCTTCAATGCGACGGTTCCAACCAACTGAATGGGAACGAAAGAGCTAATTATAGCCTCAGGTCATGTACAAAGTTTAACAAGAAAAATTCTTTACGATCATACTGACATCAGCGTGCCAGTTAAGCGAGTGTAGGTAATGCCTAGATAGGTATATGGCAGAAATACCAAAGAGCCTACGTCCCCAGACTCACTGAATTAATAAAGGACAGGCTCAGGGCTTGTGAGCGTTAATGATAGTGCACGGTTATTTGTGTGGTTGATGGGTAATTAATTATCCCAAGAACCCTATTACGATCGAAATTGCATAAGGTGGAGATGCCAGGGGGCCTTTGTCCCAGGTTAGCTAGTGAGTGCTACAGCCATGCGAACGTAAAACACCGAGTCTACTAATGCTATACGTCAAGTGTGTGAGTACGGCGGCCACCGGCATAATAGTCTAAAGCCAGGCAGTCCGCGTGTATGGTGAAACTACTGTTGGAGTATTGGAGAATAACTTACTAATTCAAAGTGTAATCAGGCGGACACCGGGGGTTCCTTAAGATTGTACGGCTGGGCACGCCAGGACGTGCGTGGTATCTCCAAGTAGTTCGGCACTGTCTAACGGGAGGCGATCAGGTGCACATGCGCTCTAAAGCGTTACCGACGACGTAAACCAATACGTGATCGGTAGATAGAAAAGAGAGGAAAGACTCTCCTGATTGAGAAAAGAAGGCAAAAATGCAGAGTCATGGACAGTACATAAATAACAATAATTCACACAGTAAAAAATCATAATGAGAATTAAACATGAAGTCCCTGAACATAGTAAATGTACACATATTTGGTGGACAGACATTTAATTAAAAAGAAGGAAAATGGTTCACATAATGGTTCTGAACATATTTAGAAAAACAGCAACATCAATAAGTAAACCAGTGAATTACACTAGAGCCCTAGTGTGCTATCAGGAAGGAGAATCCCCTTACTCTAAAAATTATAGGTAAAGGATATAATCGCCTGACTTTTAATAGTTACATATCACATTTAGCAGGTTGTGAGTACAGAGACCTGTCTGCTGATTTCTTCAAATTCGTTCAGACCACGGGTTACAGTATTCAGAGAGTGTATCCATTTGCACTCGCGTTTATTAAGGGTTCAATCTTAAGGTGGAACTCCATCCATTTTTCAGAAAAATCAGGCTGAAACACTATTTAAAAAAAATTCCATTTAACCCAAGCTTCTCTGGGAGTGGATTAAGACCTCCTTCCAAATTCAACCCCCCTACTCATTTACTATCTCACAAACTGATGGCCTTTGAACAGGTGGTATTGAGGGATGTGGACAAAATATTGCCCAATCGACAGTATGTCAAGTACAACATAAGCAAATCAGAACGGGAAGGTTTGGACTCTCTAAAAACTAATACCAATATAGTGATCAAACCGGCTGTCAAGGGTGGTGCTATTGTGGTACAAAATGTGGAGGACTATAAGAAAGAGATCCTTGGACAACTGTCTACCGTAGGGAACTACGAGAAATTGAGAAGGGACCCTACCCAAGAAATCAGTAACGTGATAAGGCGGGTTACACAAGAGGCTTTTGAATCGGGTATTATCAGTAAACATGAATATGAATACCTTAACAATAAACACCCCCGAATACCAACTATCTATCAATCAGGAGAGTCTTTCCTCTCTTTTCTATCTACCGATCACGTATTGGTTTACGTCGTCGGTAACGCTTTAGAGCGCATGTGCACCTGATCGCCTCCCGTTAGACAGTGCCGAACTACTTGGAGATACCACGCACGTCCTGGCGTGCCCAGCCGTACAATCTTAAGGAACCCCCGGTGTCCGCCTGATTACACTTTGAATTAGTAAGTTATTCTCCAATACTCCAACAGTAGGTTCACCATACACGCGGACTGCCTGGCTTTAGACTATTATGCCGGTGGCCGCCGTACTCACACACTTGACGTATAGCATTAGTAGACTCGGTGTTTTACGTTCGCATGGCTGTAGCACTCACTAGCTAACCTGGGACAAAGGCCCCCTGGCATCTCCACCTTATGCAATTTCGATCGTAATAGGGTTCTTGGGATAATTAATTACCCATCAACCACACAAATTACCGTGCACTATCATTAACGCTCACAAGCCCTGAGCCTGTCCTTTATTAATTCAGTGAGTCTGGGGACGTAGGCTCTTTGGTATTTCTGCCATATACCTATCTAGGCATTACCTACACTCGCTTAACTGGCACGCTGATGTCAGTATGATCGTAAAGAATTTTTCTTGTTAAACTTTGTACATGACCTGAGGCTATAATTAGCTCTTTCGTTCCCATTCAGTTGGTTGGAACCGTCGCATTGAAGCAATTGGTGTGTATCCTTTGGACTTTTCGCCAAGGTAAACTATTGAATCCCCTTTTGACACCATGCGCTTAGTAATTATATAATTACATGACTCATCCCTTACAATTATTGTATTGTCCTTCAAGATTGAATTGAATTGGAGAACTCCCTCCAACCTCCTGATGAAAATACATTCGAACTTTGGACCCTGTTACTTACCTGTAATTGATAGGTGAGCCTTTTATCTATTGAGTTATGTATTGTTTTTAATTTTTCACGCAACGACCTGACGTTTGGCGCCACTTGCCTTTTAGGTTGCCCAGGCCAGTCCTGATGAAGATCCGCAAGGCCAAGGCCATTTATTAACCCATACAGGCCAAAAGTCGGATCGAAACGTCGACGCCCTATCTATCTAAGTCTGGACCCCAAACCTCATTTGTGTGCCACTCCAGAATTAATTTCTATTTGGAATTGAGATTTATGTTAATACGATTGTTCTGGGGTCAGACTACGGAGGACGGTGAATTATATCCATTCACTTTTGCCTTGACATATTAAATTCTCTATATTGTCTGCTGAAGAATTTCTCTTCATTACTTCACACTTGAGCACCTCTTTCTCACTGCACACCTCTCTCTGGTGCAACCTTTCTGCTTTTTGATTCATGACATTAATTGTTTGGCTTTCACCTAAATGCTTGAAATAAATATATGGTGACCCAATTCATGGTCGGTTGTTGCTTTTTATGTTGTTGATTTCATTTAATGATAAGAATAATCGTAACATATATAAAACAAAAACTTTCTGATTAATTCATTCTAAATTCAGGTCTAGGACCCTTGTTTGTTGTATCATATATTACCCAGGTCCTCGACTACATTGGGTTACCCCATTTTTGTAATGATCAAGTTATTACTGTAGCACGTGTAGGTGTGGTTAGATGGTGGGCGAGGATGATCCAAGAGATGTATTGTACTAGGGAATCCATCATGGTTTAGAGTGGTGAGAGTTGGGAAAGATAAAGTAACTAAAGGTTTTGTTGTCATTTTTGGAGATGGTTTTTGAGGAGGTAATGGTGGGGCAGAGACGATGAAAGGTAATGGGATGGTTTGGGTGGGTGAGAATGAAAAGCTTACTGAGTTGCTTTCAAAGATGAGTGTAATTGGAGGTAAAATAGTGCTTGAGAATATTGTTTTGTATATGATGGTGAGGCCATCACCTGTTTCAAGTAACCAGGTTTGGTAGGTGAAGTTGAAACAATATGGAATATGTTCACCAATAAAAAGGGAGGATGTGGGTGTGAGCTAGGTCTCAGTGATGTTTAAGGAATCTACATCATGGTCAGTGATGGGGCTTCGGTGATGTTGGAAGCAAGCGTGTGCATATAATTAGTGTTTAAAAGCATGAGAGGGCACTAGGTGGGCATTTATGGACGTGAGCCATGGGTTGATGATTTTAGATGGAGTATATGTGTGAGTTTTATTAGTATGAGAGAGGGTTGGCTTTGAAGAAGGAGTCTGGAATCAAGGAACCTGGAAGAGGGAAAGCCACTTGTTGGCTTACCCATGGCTCCAGTGGTTGTGGCCCATTCTGCTTTCTCAAGCCTTGTGGGCCAAATCAGGAGTGTGTGGGACTGCTTAAGTGAGAACATTATGTTTAGGAAGCTTCAATAAAGAGAGTCCTGGGCCATTTTTCATCAACCAGCAGGTTTGCCCATTCTTATATATATAACTGGATGGCTGTGTGCAAGGAGACCAAAGGACATAAAGAGATTGTACCTGCTAGTTAGAGCTCCAATGAGTGGTTGTGCTTGATTGTCATTGGCTGTTGGGTATCAGTCCCAGCAGAACTTTAGATAGACCCATTTACACTTAATTCTTTATAGGCCAAGAGAGAGTGCTTTAAATACAACACTGCTGTTGCAATTACCCCTTCTCAACCAATTCCTTACTATTATTTTACTACTAGCTGGCTTAATTTAGACCATGGCTATAGTGCAAACACTGTCTTATTACTATTCTCACCCAATTTAGCACAGACGCCCATTTTGAGGTGAAAGTTAGTTGCACATGCTCATTTTTGTGCTGATATTCTCCACTAGCAAAAAAAAAGGAATTAATATATGCAATATGCTCTCAAACACGGTTTTTATATGTAATTTCCCAAATTTGTGGCCTAGAGAGAGCTCTAGCTGTCTTGCCAGTCTCTTGTTTTCCTAACAATATAATTTAAAAAAACATGCCGTGCCTTATGCACAAAGGTAAACTTACACTTTTTGTGCAATTTTACTATTTTTTGGTATTCACAAACTAGGAGTTTAATTTTACTAATAGTAGTTCTGCAACTAAGGAGATTCCACAGTCGGGCGGAGAAGTCCGCACATAAAAACCAAAGGCTAGGTCATCTCCGCAAGTGTAAAATTACTATCGGTAAAATTAAACTCATAGTTTGGGAATACCAAAAACAGTAACAAACGTACCCAAAGTGTAAGTTTAACTTTGTGAATCAGGCCCACAGAGCTTTGGTCAGCCCACTTCATCCATCGGTCTGTTCAGTTGTAATTCCCATTTTGCTTCTGCTCACAACAGCAGAAAGCATGGAATAACGAGTCTGCCCACTTCAGCTGTTCTGAGGGACAGCATTTTGCTTGTGCACATGCGTGCAGTAGTTCAAATCAATGCCAAGGCTGGCAGGGAAATCTCTTCTTCCATGCCTGCTTTCATTTCATGTATTTTTAATGTATTTTTTACTTTTTTATCATATGCCTGAAACAATTAAACAGTGACCCTTTTAGGGTTTTTTTTTCCCTTTTGATGTCTAGTGCATGTTTGCAAAAAGAAAAAGCAACGCAAGCTTGCCCAGCCCTTATTGAGTTGCCAACGCTTTTTTTTTTTTTGCATTTTTCTTCGCATGTTTTTTGCAGAGTACTTTTTTACCCCGGATTTTGCACCAGACTTCAAATTAGACCTTTTGATTGCACAAAGCACTAGGCAAATCGTGCCACGCCAGCAACAGGAGCCACACACAGTCTCAACAATGAATGTCAATAAAAATGACGTCTTGATTGATTGGCCCGTTTAGTTGAGCACCTTGCTGTGATGGAGAAAACACTTCTTCATTTAAAACCCCAAAAAGCCATCGAGTACTGAAGCAAGCATTTTAATAATAAACCTCAACAAGCCCTCGAGGACTGAAACAAGCATTTTAATAATAAACCTCAACAAGCCCTCGAGGACTGAAAGAAGCATTTTAATAATAAGGTAGGGAGCATTGTTGTAAACAGAACATATTCTGTGTGCAGCCAGAAGGGTAGCAGGATGCACTTGGCTCTTGAGAGAGTGAATTGGTATCTGACTTGGTAGATGTTGGGTGCTGAGGATCACAAGTCAGTCAGCTTCCCCTGTCATGAGACTGTCCGTCTCACGGCAACGGAAGATTACAGAGAAGCTCTTGTAATCTGACCCTGTGTTTCTGAAATTCAAAGGAAACCGTGAGATTCCAATCTATGAACTCGTGCGAGGAGAGATATGTGCTCAGCAGTGCATTGTCTCAGAAACGCCCTTTTCTGAGAACACTGTTTTGCAACTATTTTGTTATGTAAAGATACTAATGTTTCACATGGTTGATAATTAGGAATCAAACGAAAAAGCGGAAGCAGTTAAATAAGGGCAAATAGTACATCAAGTTCAAACGCAATTTACAAATACTAAAGGAAATTTAATTGGGTCACTTTCAGAAGTCTTCTGCTTGGTCAGGTTCTCGGAATCGGGTGTTTGTACATTGGACTAGCTATACCAAGTAGATATTTTACTGGTTAAATAAAAATATGAATCAGGACCAATAGACACCATTAGACACTTATTTGGACATTTAGTTCTTGTATGTCAGAAGAGCGGGTACTTTGGTGTAGGGCCATCCATGTTGTTCCATTCCCCCGCTGCCCGGAACGCTATTGATGTTATAGATGGGGTAGTGGTCACCCAAAATGAATTTAGCCTTTGGCCATCAAATCAACATAGTGGTTTAAAACACTTACTCCCACCTCCTGTTGTTGATAAGGATCCTCCCCCAGCCTCAATGGTGATAAATGTAATCAAATCGGCAGAGAGACCTGGTGATCTCAAGGCAAGACTACTGCAACACTGCCTATGCAAGAAACCCGGAGTAAAAGATTGTGAACTTATATATAAAGCTAGGTATCCAGACACTGTTTTAATGTAAAAACACCGTCTCAGATTACCCTTGCCTTCAAGGTCCTTCACTGGATATTGGTAGAGCAGAAAATAAACTTCAAACATCTCTGCAGCATTTTCAAAGTACAGGAGGGCCATTGCCTAAAATAATTACAGGCCCTGTTTCCACACTATACATCTAGGCGTTCCCTGACTCCCAGCAACGATAACTTGATCCAGGTCAGAATCAACTGCAAATCACCCACAGACTGATCGACTCAAGTGATGGACACACAGCTTCGGAAAGTTTTGCACCGATATCTCAAGGACCAACCAAATCTGACTGCCAAAATCTGACTGCCAGAAAGAAAACAGTGAAAACAAGTGTCTTTAAGGAGACCTTCCCTTTTTTCCAGTGGGATTAACCCCTCTCCAAAAGGGGACAGAGCATTACTGAGCATAGATAAAACTCCATCAATTCCTGGATCAGAATATCCCTAAGAACCGTGTCCCTCCGGCATAGGGTTTTACAATGTTCGGAAGGAGGAGTCTGGTCAACTTCAGAATTTGCTGCAGATTAATGAATTGGATCATGCTGCAAGATAGAACTTTGCAAAACAATATAGATTTTTAAAAATGTGGAACGCAAATAAAATAGACCGGCTGGAACCCATTCAGCAAGCAGAGTCAGTAAGATCAATACTGTCTCTGTTTATGCATGTGCACCACCTAGTCTGAGCATGTTTCCAAAACACTAGGGGGCAGATTTATGAGCCCCTTGCGCCACTTTTGCGTCACTTTTAACATGGGAAAAGTGACGCAAAAGTGGCGCAAGGGGCTCATAAATCTGCCCCTAGGACTTTACATTGGTTAGCAAGGATGGGAAGGATACCTCAACCTGCTGAATGCAGGTTCCCAGACCACTGCGCTGAGAAACTGAATTTCATGGAGCAGCTTTGCAAAGGTTGCTTACCTGCTTGGCAGAAGTGCAGGAGTGTGAGCCACTTGCATCACAGTGCTCTGGGTAATGGCCCTTCCCCCTTAGAAAACTGACACAAGCAAAATGACACTAAAAGTGCATTCAAATGTGAGAAAAACACGTGAGACTCAAACATTTAGAGCAATTCTGTAAGCAACATGAGAAGCAGAGGCAAGATAGCACAACCACTTTAGCCAAAAATTAGCAGGTCGTATTACAGCAGTGTCACTACATACAAAAAAGCACAGGACACATTATTACATCTGCAAGATGACTAACCAGAATTCTTAAAAGCAAGAATCTAATGCAAATTACAAGAAGATACCAGAGATAAGTCCCATCATAGTCCTTCACCTGTCAGGGTTACACACTACATTGGCATCCAAGAAGAGGCTGTGAACGGCCGTGCTGGAAAGCTACTTCACCATCACAGAGAAAACCGATGACGCAGTCAAGAGATCACTATTGCTCCATTTCACAGGGAATGAAGTACACAGGCTGTGTAGATTCCTGCCAGACGGTTGTATGATGGAACCCTACATGCATTTACCATGCATGCCTTTACACCGCAGTCAGTACCTAGACTGTGACATTACCACGTGGTCCTTTACCACCAGTGGCAGCTGGTGACATTTGAAAGTGGTGACGCTTAAAATTGTCATGCTGCACCGCAGCGAGCGAGCGTAGCGAGCGACTCCAAACAACCTAAGGGGGTTCGGGGGGGTTTCCCCGGCGAACATTTTGAAAAAGGAGAGGACAAATGGTGCATTTTCAAGCAAATTTGAGAAAGCAAGAAGGTTAATAAAGCAATTGTGAAAGTGCAGTTATTACATTAATAAAGAGATGTCATATAACATAGGTAGCTGCTTATTCAGTATAACCACAGAGCTTCATAAGAGACTTCGAGATGCAATGCATTGCTGAGTAATATCAAAGGAAGCATTTTTTTATTAGCCACAGTTCTGTACCAAGACTCCAAGAGGCAATATAGAAACATGAAAACCATGAAAAAGGATCAAGGTGCTGAAAAATAGCCTTGAACATAAGCTGCCCAGGACATGAGCTCAGCCGCACCCACATGTTTAACGGACATACCTGCCTTGCCCAGGGAACTTGAAACCAAACACAGGGGAGTATTACATGTTTAACACGCCAGAAACCAGCTCCCCACCTTCAGTCTTCATGCTGAACAAATCAAACATTCACCCCCAGTCACAGATCTCGGTTAAATACATTCTTCTTGCATGCCAGAAAGTTTATGATCTGGAACAGGCCACTTGAATAAAACAGGTAAATTTCACAAAACATAACACATCCCTTGCCACCTTCCTTACAGGTTAAACATATGGCTCACTATACATCATTGCATATCGAAAAACCAGCCTGAAAAACCACAATGACAAGGCAAAATTACAAATTATACGGAGAAAAAAGCTCAATCTTTCTTATAATAGGTGCACATGACAACAGTAATCGCCATATCCGGTTGCTGATACCTGCTCTAGAAAGTAGACTAGGTTCACTGAGTGTGAATAGGTGCCAAGGAGATCAAAGAAATTAGCAAAATCCACAAAAAGGATTTCCATACAGGTAAAACAGATGAATAAAAGAACAAAGAAAACATGGAAGCAATAAGAAGGTCACCAAACACCACAAATCATCTGCAAAAAAGACCATGCACCATCTTTCAATAAAGTAATTGCACATTTTCAGTAACACATAAAAATGCATTTAACATAGTAAAAGCAGCACTGGGCTTCCACACAGAGAGCCAACACTCTCCACTGGGGTTTCATTAACTGCTGCCTCCACCCGCCAGTGGCCTAACTCAGGACTGGATCATTAATGCCTGCACTCGCTGACAGGGTCGCTCACTTGCAGGCTCACGCTATGTGCTCACTCAGTGCCATGCTCACTTACCACTGGGCTCACTCCATATCATGCTCTCTGAGTGTACTCGCTCACCAACAACCTCACTCAACGCTGTCTTCAATCACTGATGTACTCACTCACCAACAGGTAAACTCACTTCCTGGATCGCACTATGTGTTCACTGTGAGGGTGCGGAATGACGTCATTACCCACTTGAGGCGTGGCCTCTCGTGATTCGTGGGCCCTGCCCTCACACAACAATGGGGTGACGTACAGCATATTGTACATTTTCCCAGAAGACAAACAGCAGTCCTAGCTTTTGTGACCCTCGTGACGTGAGAATTGTTGGCAGCCATGCATTTATATTTTTCTAAATCTGAGCAAAACGTGGTGACTACTGTGGTGTCTCAGGTGAAAAAGTTAGCATTGTACTAACCAAATGTAAACGATTCGTATTTAAGCATGCAACATGGACTCACACGTTATTAAAGTGACTAAATGACTGCATGCCACAAATGATGGGACGCTCCAGTCCTGGGGTTTTATTTCACAAAAATACTGCATTGTGGTAGCTTTAGTCTGGATTCCTATGAATGACTGTGCCACTGAATTACAAGTGTTTGTAAAAGGAAAGCTCTGAACTGGACCACTGTGTCTTTTGTGAAATGGGGGCCCCAGGTTATCTTATATTGGAAGCAACAATGTGCTCGTTGAAGTAAGTGACATTGTAGCGAGAACTAGTTTCCTTGAAGCCAAACACGAAAGTATTACAAAATACCAAATCCTCCTTATACAAAACTCCACAGCAGCTTTGAACTCTCGTGCTGTCACAGCCATGTAACTAATGAACATGGTATTGTCAGCCACAATTCGTGCACATCCTACAGACCCCCAAAAGCCTCAACAAAATATTGGGCTATTCAACGAAGGGGCCAGTCAAATAAAACTTAAACAGATGGTAAGCTCGCCAAGGTTGCAAAACCCACACTCCCATAAATCCCCTTAAGACTTTGCCTGCTCGTCCAGCAGTTGCAATTCTCGCGTGGGGGGTTAAAAATAAAGTGAAAACTCTCCTGACCGCCGGGTCCGCGCACCTCTTCCGTTGCTCCTGGGCCGGGGTCCGCGTTGGTGCCTTTGTGGGTGGCTGGTGGCTACCCCTCTCAGCCAACCCAGACGCTGCTCCAGCAGCGCCACGATTGGCTTGAGCAGGGACTGTCCCCGCCCATAGGAGACCGGGGGCTGCGGCCACTGGCCACTGACAACCCTCGCCCTCGATCGCTCTCCTAATGCAGGGCACTGCAATGCGCATGTTCGAGCTGGGTAGAAAAATGATCAGCCCAAACTCGAGCATGCGCACTGGGCCTGCCCTGCTGCTGCTGGCAGTCAAGTGCTGCCCTGCCCCCACCCCCATTGACGCGTCCGAGTCCTGACTGACTCCGGCCACAGGACGAATCTTCCTCGTTAAGTTAACGAGGAAGAAATTAATGTGGCCATGCTGATTAGTGGGGCAACACCCCAACGCCCCAATGGACGCACCGGCTCTGTTTACCACGCAAGTCAACGACTTGCCTTAGGGGGGCGCTGGACTTTGGAACAGTATAAATTACTATTCCAACTCCAGTGAGGTTACCAAAAGGGAAGGTGTTGGACTTAAAATCCAGCACCAGTCAAACCACACTTCCCCTAAAGTAAGTTGTTGTAATGTCCTGTGTGGTGAAGGAACGTGTGCTAACGTGGCAGTCGGGGTACTGACTGCGGTGTAAAGGCACATTGTGGTATTGACCATGGGGTAAAGGATGTTTCCCTTGCCAGACATAAATTATATTCATTCTCCGTAGCTGACTGCATAGCTATTTGAGCTGCTTGTAAACCCTGATTATGACCGGTTCATAGTAAGCAATTCAAAAACATGAATTACCTACAGATGCCTTCAATGTAAGACTAAGAGAACTTTCCAATATGCACACTTTGAAGGATGCAGGAGAAAAAGCCTGGGCACAACTGATTAACGGATAATGACCAGTCACTCTGCACTGCCAGATACTATGTAGGCCATATTCTTGTCCCAAAACATTTATCGCGCTCAACCATACTTACCTACCATACCTAAAAAACCATATCTACCATACCTAACCTACCTAACAAACATACCTGTCTAACATTCCTACTCAACTACCATACCTCACCAACCATAGTTAGCCTTCCAATCCTACCTAAAATACCTACCACATCTAACCTACAATCTCTACCTGCTTACCATACCTATCATCCCTCCAATACCTAACCTACCCTATCTACCTACCCACAAAGCAGACCTTACCATACCCTCCATAGCTAACCTGCCATACCAAGCATAACTAACCCATCTCCACCTCTACAGTGCACTTATTTCATACCTACCCTGAGTGTGCATTTTTGTGAAGGAGTGGAAAGTTATATTCATGGTCAATTCTGCAACCTTTGTTTTTCTTTTTGCAGTTTTATATAGCACAGACTTTGACCAAGGGCTTTAGGGTTCCTTACACGAGCATCAGATTAAATAACATAAGGTTAGATTCTTGTTTTTTATTTAGGAATTGGGAGATAAAAGGCTTGATTTAGAGTTTCGTGGAGAGGATACTCTTTTAGAATGGTGACGGAGTGCCCTCACGTCAAATCATCAAACCACCTGCCTGATTTACAGTTGGGAAGACCTGCTGACATACTCTTCCGACAGCCTGATAGAGTATGGGCTATCGGAGTTTTGGCCAATCGACCGCTGGCCCAAATTATGGTGGGTGGTCAAATGGCCAGTTTTCACTGTCCCTTACTGCTATGAAAAACCTGCCTTTAAGGGACAGTGAAAATGTTTAAATGGCCTCCACACCATGGAACACAACTCCCTTAGTGTGGGGGATTAGTTGTTATTATTTAAAAAACAAAATACTGCATTGGAATTTTGTTTTTGTTTTTGGAAAATCAAAAACAAGTAATAAGTTTGACAGGCAGGCGTCATAGTTGACAGAACCGTCTTTCAAACCTTTAACACATTGACTGGAACTGCTGTGACAGTGGTTCCTGACAATGTTAAGAGATGTCCACAGGGCAGGAAGACATCTGTAAATGTTGAGAACAGGTACTCCATCAGGGCAATGGAGTATTTTACTTTGTCGCCCTGACAGACTAAAGCCCCCGCCTCTGCACTCTATCTCAGGCCCTAAGTGATCCACCCACAATCACAGGCCATTGCTGGAATTGTAACCTGGTTCCCCTGTTCTCGAATCAGCACTCAGCATTGAAGAACTTATCAAACATTTCCCTTTTGATTTGACATAGTCATTGAAATGCCTGTAAATAATTAGGACATATTATTAACCAGACACAGCCCAAACTTTTGAAATGTCTGTAAATTATTAAGCACTGTGATTAAACAAACACAACCCACACATACTAATCACATGCTTCTCAAAGCCTAACCTTTTGCAATACAACACATATGAACATTAATGCACTTAACGATAACAAATCAACACACTCAAAACACCACATTTCTCACTCAAAACATCACCACTAAACAAACTAAAACTAACTAAAAAAGAAGGTAACATTTCTAGTAACAGTAAAACTCTGGCACTCCTGCTTTATACAACTATACCGTTGCATGATTTACACTAATAAACTGAACAAATACCAAAGTAATACGCAGTTAAAAAATGTAACTATGCTCTAGCAACAATTTTTTCAACTAAATGAACAATTACTACATACCACACAAATAACAAACCAAGATGGCCAGAACTTGTTGAAGATTTTTTCCCATCTTCTTATTAAATATTACCGCAGGGCACCACACACACAAAAGAGATGATGGTGTACATATTTTTTGCAGAGAACCAGATACCTTTAAAAACACCCCTTTTCTCTTTTTCTCTCAAAGCTTTGTATGATGATTGCTTCCCAGGAAACGTCAAATGAGCTTATTTAAATAATTTTGATTGACCCCCCCACTTGACACACCACCTTCCTTTCTGAAACTTTTACAGGATGTTATTTCTCATTTGTTTCCATCGTTCCATGAAATAGCTGTACTTTGCAATTTGAACACATGGCTGGATACATTTTCTTATGTGTAATTAGTGGCCCAATGTCATGGCTTTTAGTAGAAACCTCTCTACTTATGATATGGTCCAATAATTCTACAATATCTTTCTATCACTACCTCAATTTTGCAAACCGAATATGAGGTGCAAACCGAAAAAAACATATATTTCTTACACCCTTTCTCTTGCTTTAAATAAATACTTGTCTGTTAAACCTATGAATGCTCTAGTTAACAACAATACAACAAACAAATGAAAATGATCTTCGGTCCATACCAACAAGTTGTTACATATGACTCCCACTCATGTGTCAGACAAACCAGTAGTTTTTTTAAAAAGAACCCTCACCCACCAACCTATCTCCTTTCAAACTGGTGTCTTCCCCGGAATGATTATAAAGTCTGTAAATGTTTCTCTCTTAGGCGAACTCAAGAGGTTCGTGTCAGTGTCCCTACAGCCCTCATGCAATTAAATCATTTGGCACTAACATCATCGGCAACCAACACCTGTCTGCGCTCAGCCGAACTTGATTTGTTTCCCAAACCTGTAAGATGCCTACTTCTGAAGAACTAGGCCTTTCAGCTATCCGAATTCCATTTACTATCTTCAATCTTCTTGACTAATTGCTTCATACCTATCACTTCATGTTTTTCCTGAAGGTCTATGACTTACAGATCCTTTGCAGCCTCAGTGGGCAAGCTTCAGTGTCATTTGAAATGTGACGTCAGTTTTGGCTGCTCTCCAACGGAGGATGAGTAAAAATATTTTCACTTCCCCATCTTGCTCAATTGTTTCATACCTGTGGACTGCGGTTATTTCATGGAGGCTTATGACGCATTGATCCTCTTCAGTCTTCAAAGGAACGCTGGAGTGGGAGGGGGCTCACTATACCCAGTACAATATATCACATGACAATAATATTGTGGCTACTCCATGCAAGAGGGAGAACCATTATACTGTCATCGACAATGGAGGTATATTGGATGTTCTTTTCTTTAAGCATACTCGCAAGTGGGTCCCAGATGAAGAGTCTGCAAGGATGATCTATATTCCTCTTTGAATTGTTATCCATCTCATATACCTATATTACTGATCTCCTCCAGTCCATCCCTCTTCTAGGTGGGGCGGATTTAACTGTGGAGTATGAAAAAATGAATCTTGTCAAAGTCCCTCCAACTCCTCCTAGGGCAAGTATTCTTTCCACACCTGATATGTCGGGTTCATACTTTCCTTTAACAAGTGTTGATCCAATTTAGCCACTTCCTTCTTCCTCACCTGGGTGACCTGCAAGTCCATTTTGATGATGTTAGACTCACAGTTGAGTCTTACACCATGAGGAGAGCTGGTAGTAATACAGTCTTGACAAGATAGATTTTACAAGCACTTTCCAGCCATCTCATGGCAGTAACCTGCCCCCTCAATTAGCAGTGCCCATCTCACCATCCCAATGTCTCTCAATGGGCCACCTAAGCAGTCTTTCATCACACAGGGAATCGGGGGAATCTCAAATCGGTGACATCTTATTATAGTATGGTATCCCTATTAGCACTCTAGAGTTGAACCATAATCTGGCAGAGAACCTTACGCATTTCAGTCTTACTTTTTAAAATAATTTATGGGCCCCAACTTTTGGAGACAGCACTCTTTCCTTTGGCTTTCTAACATGGATTTATATATTGTTCCTACATATGTCTTGTTCGGACAAGAGAACCGCATCCTCCAGTTCTCAATGTGAAATGCCCTGCAATAAAGATGAAAATCAGGGAAAGCTTAACCAACCTTGTCTAGTCTCAATCTGAGCTTCTTCCAAGATAACCGAATAACTTTAGAGGCCCATATAAATGAGTTATCTTCCCTTGGATTCTAGTAAAAGATTTCCTCTCAAAAGTGAGAGGAATTTTATTGAATAAGTGTGTGAGCTTGGGCAAGATTGTAATGTTCTGTACAAGAAAAGAGGGGGGATCAGGAGCTTGTTGTGGTCCAGTGTCTGTGCTCCGTGTGTCATCTGTAATACTCAAAAGGAGACACTGTTCCAAAATAAGGAGAAGAAAACGAGAGAAGCTCAGAAAGATAAGGAGAAACTAAAGTCCTAGGCTGTTATTGGACCCAAAGACTCGAGGGGAAAGCACAACTTAATTTCTCTTATTGCCCTCACACACCCCGAGGGATGTCATGCTTCATCATTGGGCGTTTTGCTCCTCGTCGGGCCGGCGCTGCAATGCCCTACGGGTCCCCCGGAGGGTCACTTTAGCGGAGATCTTTTCAGAGAAAACGCCGTTTGGTGCATGTGGGTGTGTGGTTTGGGTCCTTATAAAAGGCAAGTGGTGTGAGTGTGTCAGTGACGTGATAAATTAAAAATGTCTAAGGGTTGCTAATGAAATAGGATTTAATATAGGTGGCACCCTTGACACGCTAAAAAACCCGTAGGTTAGGTGTTACCTTAATGGTAATAATGTTCCATCAGGTGACTAAAATGTGGTCGACATGTTTCGCGCCCCACTGGTCCAAAACGGATCCGTGGCGCTTCCTCAGGACCAAATAAAGGTTGTGAACTGTGAATGTGAACTGGGGGGTACTACCCACAGTCTATATCCGGGCGTGCAGGTAAAGGTGGCCCTGCTCTCTGTGTAAGAGTAAAGGTTGCTCCTGGATAAAGGCCTAGGTAAACACAAAGGGAAGAGAAAGAAGAACATCCTACATGTTAACGAATGTTCATCTGTCCAACAACTGGACATGAAATTCGAGAAGAGTACATGATTACAAGTCAACCAAGGGCATCACCTCCACTCGCGGGTGGTGGCGTTATGAGGTCTCAACGATAAGCCAGCGGGCGCTTAGACCAGGGTGAGAAGCCTGGAATGAAGACCTCCTGTTGCCGATCGGAGTCACCCATTAGTCCAAACACTGGCCGTGGAAGGAATAGTGGCAGATGCACAGGTCATCACAAGGCGTAGGGTATATTAGCCAGTCATATTTGAGCCAGTTCAACAAACACTCCACAACACTCACCTAAAAATGGGGAGAATGATGCTCCATAGATTAGGGGACGAGCGTACACACCTTCATGTGCTATGAAAACAAAAGTAATCTACTAGTAAGTTCTGGCTAGTAAAGAGGAAAACCAGGTCTGAGTCATCGTGTAGTACACGACCAGTCTCCTCGGAACCCCTTAATTCATCTACTTACAGTTTAGCTCCGGCGTGGCCTCTTATACACCTACCCCAGCCGTCCTCCTATCTGGAAAGGAACCGAAGACTGCTCAGGGTTCCATTTGTAGTCCCGGTTTGGGCGTATCGGGGCGATCCCCGTATCCGGTCGGCAGTGTGAAACAGGTGTGTGTTGGGCGTAGTGTGGAATGGTGCGCATGTGCGGGAGACAGACAGACGGTCTCCGCGCTTGCGTGTTGGGATGAAGGCTACGTCTAAGCGTTGTAGAGACGTAAATGTGGTGTGCATGCGCAGTGGCTTATTTTCCTATTTTTTCATGAAACTGTTACGCGGACAGTGCAATCTAAGTGTAGGGAACTAATTATATCTATTCACAAACACTACCTATGAGACATTTTGTCTAACCTTGAGAATTCCAATATATACACAAGCGTGTATTTCCAAGGTGGCTCGACGTTTGGAAATTGAGTAGTTGGCGCATGTATGTGTCCGGTCAGTCACGTTAAAAACTAATATAATCCCAAATAGTCTTAATGGGAGAACCATAGGGGCAGAGGGGTCGTAGGAGGGGGGGGGGGGGGGTTGTGTCTACCAAGAAGAGTCACACCCAAATGCCCAAGGACTTAGTGGTCTCAAAAGGTAACTGGATGCCCGATTGGCCATAATGCTTGATGGAGATTCCATTTCTAAAGGAGTTACGTGTGCTCAGTGCTCCTTGCTGTGCGTGAACCCGAGGTAGTGGAGGGTGGGTAACTCAACAACTATGTGTAAGTCAAAAGTACGACAAAGGGAACGTGTACTTATCAGTGTACGCTGCCAAGTAGGGGTAGAGAATGTCAAACCGCTGAAGTGGCAGGCGAACCGTGGAAATGTTGAGGATCAGTATATACTGTCTATGGTGATGGCGGGAATTTGCTGATTGCTCACCCCAATGATAAGAGCAGGCTGGGTTACAATTCAGTCCATGGTATCTCATCGTTGAGACCCTCTTCATTGGTCCGTAGACGATGTACCCAACGTTGTTCTCTACGTAGTAAGGTGTTGTTATTCCAGAGTTGGTTGTTTTCCAGGACTGTCCACCTGATATCATCACGTGAGTGCCCTTTCTCAATGTAATGATTAGTGAGTCTCGTTGCTGTTCTGCCCCGTCTGATCGTACTCCTGTGTTCACTGATCCTTAATTTGACCTGTCGTGTGGTCATCCCTATGTAGCGAAGTGCACAGGGGCAGGTAATGAGGTAAACACAGTTTTTCGTGTTGCAGTTCGTGTGGTTTCGTTGATCCCAAATGACTTTGTCCAAGTCCAGGTGTGTGGTATGTTTGGTAAAGGGACACGCGCTGCAACTACCACATGGGTGATGACCTTTCACAGCAGCGAGGGACCAAAGTGTGGATTCCTGACGGTTGATCTTTGCGCGGGGTCTAGTATTAATCAGTTGGTCACGTAAGTTGGTGGTCCTCTTGAATGCAAATCTGGGGCGCTCCATTGTAAGGTTCCCCGCATTCAGAATTTTCCAATTCCGGTTCACAATGTTTTTGATTTGGTTTGACAGAGGGGTGAAGGTGGTAACACATGTGATGATGTTATCGGTTTCCTTAGTTCTGTCTTCCAGCAATGCCTGGCGGTTGTTGTTCCTGGCTCGTTTGCGTGCTTGTTGCACAATCCTCTCTGGGTAGTTTCTCTGTTTCAGGTTTAGCGTTAGAGTATTGGCCTGGGTGTCATATTCATGAGTGTTACTACAATTCCGGCGGATTCGCAGGAATTGTCCAAAGGGCAGGTTTTCTCTCAGTGCTTTAGGATGATGGCTACGGAAATCCAGCAGACTGTTACGATCAGTTGTCTTTCTGTAGATGGTAGTGTGGAGTTTACCATCATCTAAAGTGATCAACAGATCCAGAAAGGGGATTTCTTTCTCACTCTCTGTTTTGGTAAAGCGTAGATGGGGGTTCAGATTGTTTATCCATTGATAGAACTCCTGGCAAGTCTCCGCACTCCCTTTCCATAAGATGAGCACATCGTCGATGTATCGTTTCCAGGTTACCATATTCTCTTTGTAGGGATTGTTGTCCGTAAAGATGTTATTGGCCTCAAAATGTGCCATGTACAACCCTGCCAGGCTCGGCGCGAATGTGCTCCCCCTGCTGGTCCCTTGTATTTGGTGGTAGATGGTGGTCTTATACATAAAAAAGTTGTTCTTCAGGGCTAGCATGATAAGTTCCGTAATGAAGACCGCAGGGGTATTGGTGGGGAGGTCTGTCTCGAGTAGAAGTTGTTCTACTACTTCAATAGTGGCGTCTTGGGGGATATTAGTATACAATGCCTCCACATCTAAAGTTAGGAGGAGGTTGATGGTCTCGGTGTTATTGTCGTTAATCTCTTGTATCAGATTCAGAACGTCCCTGGTGTCTTTTAAGTAAGCTGGAGTGGCTTGGACCAAGGGGCGAAGGAAAAAGTCACTGAACTTGCTCAGGGGTTCCAATAACGAACCAATGCCAGAGACGATTGGTCGTCCTGGAGGTGGAATGATGCCCTTGTGAATTTTGGGTAACAAATAAAAGTACGGCATTCTAGGGTCCACATTGATCAAGAAAGCCGCCTCATGAGGTGTGATCCAGCCTTCAATTGTTGCTTCATTGACTAGGATGCGTATGCGTGATAGAAGTTTCTCAGTGGGATCTGTCTCCAACTTCTTGTAATATTCCGTATTCCCGAGTTGTTTGACGCATTCTCTATCATAGTCATCAACTGATAGGATGACAGTGGCCCCACCCTTATCCGCCGGTTTCATAATGATGGTTTCATCATTAGTGAGTGACAGTACAGCCTGACGGAGTCTCTTGGGCAAGTTGTCATAGACATGCTGTCTTTTCAGATTGTTAGCCTCCTTGAGGACTGCCTTTTCAAATGTCAGCACTTCACTGGGGACCATGCCAGCCGATGGAGTAAATTTGGAAGGTGGTCTGAGTCCGGTGTCCTGGCGATCTGGGGTAGGGTTGTTATTGAAAAAGGATTTGAGACGAATTTTTCGAAAGAGTTGTTGCAGCTCCTCGTTCAAACGGAAGTTATCCTCCTTGGGGGTGGGTACAAAACCTAGACCCAGTTCCAGGACGGTGGTTTCATCTGTGTTCAAGTATCTATCTGTGAGGTTCACTATCAGGGTCTTGGAAGTGTCGTGCTCCTTGTTGTTCTCTGTTGTGTCTCTGGATCCTGCCATTGAACCTGTTTTTGACCTCTTCTTCTGCCTCTGCCTCGTCCCCTGCCTCTGTTCTGAAAAGGAAGAGGTGCATTGGGGAAGAATGGTTGTTGGAATCCTGGGTGTTGACCCGGAAAGGCTGGAAACCACATCGGGCCCTGTTGAGGATAAGGTTGGTGCGCATAACCATACATGGGTGGCATCGGGGTAGAGGGAGCAGGCCTGGTTTATTGATGTTCCTTCCCCAGCTACTGTTGCTAGAGTTGCTGTACATGGAGCGTCCTGAGTTAGTTGATGATGTGGAGCCTTCATCTGAAGCTACATCACTGTCTGATGGTCTGTAGTCCTCCTTGGTATAAGGATATACCTTCTCTCTGTCGAATCTTTTGATGTCTTTCTGTAGTTTTGACACTTTCTGCTGTAGTAGGTAATCACGATGGTCTGCCATCTCCGCATTTATTTCTGCTAAACGGGTCTTGTAGGCTGAAATACTGATCCCAGTTTTCAGTCCATTCTCTGCGATATTGATCTTGATGATTAATGCCTCGGAGAGACGTTTGGCAGTGCCAATTATGAGAATGAGCCAGTCGCGGGTGCATTTCCATGCGATCTGGCTCCATTCTTTGCGGAAAATGAGGTCTTCCAGGAAGATTCTTGGTGCCGTGCGGACAATCAGCCCATTGGGTGCAGCACTCGCTCTCAGGTATTCAGTCATAATTGTGCCGTGCATGGCAACTTTGACTTGTAGCTTCTTAAGTGATGCCAGAGAATTCCAATCACCTTGTGATGATGTACTGGCCATATTCCCCTCACTATCCAGTAGTGAGGGAGTTCTCAAGATTTCGGCCACAATGTCATCATCAAATCCGAGTCCCAAGTTGTCCCCCATGTTAGAGGTTGACATTTTTAAGTACTCAATTGAAATTGGAGAGATACAAGGGAAAGAAAAAAGGGGGGGGGAAAGAAGGTCCCTCGGCTAAGCCGCTGTGCTAATTATCTGTACAAGAAAAGAGGGGGGACCAGGAGCTTGTTGTGGTCCAGTGTCTGTGCTCCGTGTGTCATCTGTAATACTCAAAAGGAGACACTGTTCCAAAATAAGGAGAAGAAAACGAGAGAAGCTCAGAAAGATAAGGAGAAACTAAAGTCCTAGGCTATTATTGGACCCAAAGACTCGAGGGGGAAGCACAACTTAATTTCTCTTATTGCCCTCACACACCCCGAGGGATGTCATGCTTCATCATTGGGCGTTTTGCTCCTCGTCGGGCCGGCGCTGCAATGCCCTACGGGTCCCCCGGAGGGTCACTTTAGCGGAGATCTTTTCAGAGAAAACGCCGTTTGGTGCATGCGGGTGTGTGGTTTGGGTCCTTATAAAAGGCAAGTGGTGATGTGAGTGTGTCAGTGACGTGATAAATTAAAAATGTCTAAGGGTTGCTAATGAAATAGGATTTAATATAGGTGGCACCCTTGACACGCTAAAAAACACGTAGGTTAGGTGTTACCTTAATGGTAATAATGTTCCATCAGGTGACTAAAATGTGGTCGACATGTTTCGCGCCCCACTGGTCCAAAACGGATCCGTGGCGCTTCCTCAGGACCAAATAAAGGTTGTGAACTGTGAATGTGAACTGGGGGGTACTACCCACAGTCTATATCCGGGCGTGCAGGTAAAGGTGGCCCTGCTCTCTGTGTAAGAGTAAAGGTCGCTCCTGGATAAAGGCCTAGGTAAACACAAAGGGAAGAGAAAGAAGAACATCCTACATGTTAACGAATGTTCATCTGTCCAACAACTGGACATGAAATTCGAGAAGAGTACATGATTACAAGTCAACCAAGGGTATCACCTCCACTCGCGGGTGGTGGCGTTATGAGGTCTCAACGATAAGCCAGCGGGCGCTTAGACCAGGGTGAGAAGCCTGGAATGAAGACCTCCCGTTGCCGATCGGAGTCACCCATTAGTCCAAACACTGGCCGTGGAAGGAATAGTGGCAGATGCACAGGTCATCACAAGGCGTAGGGTATATTAGCCAGTCATATTTGAGCCAGTTCAACAAACACTCCACAACACTCACCTAAAAATGGGGAGAATGATGCTCCATAGATTAGGGGACGAGCGTACACACCTTCATGTGCTATGAAAACAAAAGTAATCTACTAGTAAGTCCTGGCTAGTAAAGAGGAAAACCAGGTCTGAGTCATCGTGTAGTACACGACCAGTCTCCTCAGCACCCCTTAATTCATCTACTTACAGTTTAGCTCCGGCGTGGCCTCTTATACACCTACTCCAGCCGTCCTCCTATCTGGAAAGGAACCGAAGACTGCTCAGGGTTCCATTTGTAGTCCCGGAGTGGGCGTATCGGGGCGATCCCCGTATCCGGTCGGCAGTGTGAAACAGGTGTGTGTTGGGCGTAGTGTGGAATGGTGCGCATGTGCGGGAGACAGACAGACGGTCTCCGCGCTTGCGTGTTGGGATGAAGGCTACGTCTAAGCGTTGTAGAGACGTAAATGTGGTGTGCATGCGCAGTGGCTTATTTTCCTATTTTTTCATGAAACTGTTACGCGGACAGTGCAATCTAAGTGTAGGGAACTAATTATATCTATTCACAAACACTACCTATGAGACATTTTGTCTAACCTTGAGAATTCCAATATATACACAAGCGTGTATTTCCAAGGTGGCTCGACGTTTGGAAATTACGTAGTTGGCGCATGTATGTGTCCGGTCAGTCACGTTAAAAACTAATATAATCCCAAATAGTCTTAATGGGAGAACCATAGGGGCAGAGGGGTCGTAGGAGGGGGGGGGGGGTTGTGTCTACCAAGAAGAGTCACACCCAAATGCCCAAGGACTTAGTGGTCTCAAAAGGTAACTGGATGCCCGATTGGCCATAATGCTTGATGGAGATTCCATTTCTAAAGGAGTTACGTGTGCTCAGTGCTCCTTGCTGTGCGTGAACCCGAGGTAGTGGAGGGTGGGTAACTCAACAACTATGTGTAAGTCAAAAGTACGACAAAGGGAACGTGTACTTATCAGTGTACGCTGCCAAGTAGGGGTAGAGAATGTCAAACCGCTGAAGTGGCAGGCGAACCGTGGAAATGTTGAGGATCAGTATATATTGTCTATGGTGATGGCGGGAATTTGCTGATTGCTCACCCCAATGATAAGAGCAGGCTGGGTTACAATTCAGTCCATGGTATCTCATCGTTGAGACCCTCTTCATTGGTCCGTAGACGATGTACCCAACGTTGTTCTCTACGTAGTAAGGTGTTGTTATTCCAGAGTTGGTTGTTTTCCAGGACTGTCCACCTGATATCATCACGTGAGTGCCCTTTCTCAATGTAATGATTAGTGAGTCTCGTTGCTGTTCTGCCCCGTCTGATCGTACTCCTGTGTTCACTGATCCTTAATTTGACCTGTCGTGTGGTCATCCCTATGTAGCGAAGTGCACAGGGGCAGGTAATGAGGTAAACACAGTTTTTCGTGTTGCAGTTCGTGTGGTTCCGTTGATCCCAAATGACTTTGTCCAAGTCCAGGTGTGTGGTATGTTTGGTAAAGGGACACGCGCTGCAACTACCACATGGGTGATGACCTTTCACAGCAGGGAGGGACCAAAGTGTGGATTCCTGACAGTTGATCTTTGCGCGGGGTCTAGTATTAATCAGTTGGTCACGTAAGTTGGTGGTCCTCTTGAATGCAAATCTGGGGCGCTCCATTGTAAGGTTCCCCGCATTCAGAATTTTCCAATTCCGGTTCACAATGTTTTTGATTTGGTTTGACAGAGGGGTGAAGGTGGTAACACATGTGATGATGTTATCGGTTTCCTTAGTTCTGTCTTCCAGCAATGCCTGGCGGTTGTTGTTCCTGGCTCGTTTGCGTGCTTGTTGCACAATCCTCTCTGGGTAGTTTCTCTGTTTCAGGTTTAGCGTTAGAGTATTGGCCTGGGTGTCATATTCATGAGTGTTACTACAATTCCGGCGGATTCGCAGGAATTGTCCAAAGGGCAGGTTTTCCCTCAGTGCTTTAGGATGATGGCTACGGAAATCCAGCAGACTGTTACGATCAGTTGTCTTTCTGTAGATGGTAGTGTGGAGTTTACCATCATCTAAAGTGATCAACAGATCCAGAAAGGGGATTTCTTTCTCACTCTCTGTTTTGGTAAAGCGTAGATGGGGGTTCAGATTGTTTATCCATTGATAGAACTCCTGGCAAGTCTCCGCACTCCCTTTCCATAAGATGAGCACATCGTCGATGTATCGTTTCCAGGTTACCATATTCTCTTTGTAGGGATTGTTGTCCGTAAAGATGTTATTGGCCTCAAAATGTGCCATGTACAACCCTGCCAGGCTCGGCGCGAATGTGCTCCCCATGCTGGTCCCTTGTATTTGGTGGTAGATGGTGGTCTTATACATAAAAAAGTTGTTCTTCAGGGCTAGCATGATAAGTTCCGTAATGAAGACCGCAGGGGTATTGGTGGGGAGGTCTGTCTCGAGTAGAAGTTGTTCTACTACTTCAATAGTGGCGTCTTGGGGGATATTAGTATACAATGCCTCCACATCTAAAGTTAGGAGGAGGTTGATGGTCTCGGTGTTATTGTCGTTAATCTCTTGTATCAGATTCAGAACGTCCCTGGTGTCTTTTAAGTAAGCTGGAGTGGCTTGGACCAAGGGGTGAAGGAAAAAGTCACTGAACTTGCTCAGGGGTTCCAATAACGAACCAATGCCAGAGACGATTGGTCGTCCTGGAGGTGGAATGATGCCCTTGTGAATTTTGGGTAACAAATAAAAGTACGGCATTCTAGGGTCCTCATTGATCAGGAAAGCCGCCTCATGAGGTGTGATCCAGCCTTCAATTGTTGCTTCATTGACTAGGATGCGTATGCGTGATAGAAGTTTCTCAGTGGGATCTGTCTCCAACTTCTTGTAATATTCCGTATTCCCGAGTTGTTTGACGCATTCTCTATCATAGTCATCAACTGATAGGATGACAGTGGCCCCACCCTTATCCGCCGGTTTCATAATGATGGTTTCATCATTAGTGAGTGACAGTACAGCCTGACGGAGTCTCTTGGGCAAGTTGTCATAGACATGCTGTCTTTTCAGATTGTTAGCCTCCTTGAGGACTGCCTTTTCAAATGTCAGCACTTCACTGGGGACCATGCCAGCCGATGGAGTAAATTTGGAAGGTGGTCTGAGTCCGGTGTCCTGGCGATCTGGGGTAGGGTTGTTATTGAAAAAGGATTTGATACGAATTTTTCGAAAGAGTTGTTGCAGCTCCTCGTTCAAACGGAAGTTATCCTCCTTGGGGGTGGGTACAAAACCTAGACCCAGTTCCAGGACGGTGGTTTCATCTGTGTTCAAGTATCTATCTGTGAGGTTCACTATCAGGGTCTTGGAAGTGTCGTGCTCCTTGTTGTTCTCTGTTGTGTCTCTGGATCCTGCCATTGAACCTGTTTTTGACCTCTTCTTCTGCCTCTGCCTCGTCCCCTGCCTCTGTTCTGAAAAGGAAGAGGTGCATTGGGGAAGAATGGTTGTTGGAATCCTGGGTGTTGACCCGGAAAGGCTGGAAACCACATCGGGCCCTGTTGAGGATAAGGTTGGTGCGCATAACCATACATGGGTGGCATCGGGGGTAGAGGGAGCAGGCCTGGTTTATTGATGTTCCTTCCCCAGCTACTGTTGCTAGAGTTGCTGTACATGGAGCGTCCTGAGTTAGTTGATGATGTGGAGCCTTCATCTGAAGCTACATCACTGTCTGATGGTCTGTAGTCCTCCTTGGTATAAGGATATACCTTCTCTCTGTTGAATCTTTTGATGTCTTTCTGTAGTTTTGACACTTTCTGCTGTAGTAGGTAATCACGATGGTCTGCCATCTCCGCATTTATTTCTGCTAAACGGGTCTTGTAGGCTGAAATACTGATCCCAGTTTTCAGTCCATTCTCTGCGATATTGATCTTGATGATTAATGCCTCGGAGAGACGTTTGGCAGTGCCAATTATGAGAATGAGCCAGTCGCGGGTGCATTTCCATGCGATCTGGCTCCATTCTTTGCGGAAAATGAGGTCTTCCAGGAAGATTCTTGGTGCCGTGCGGACAATCAGCCCATTGGGTGCAGCACTCGCTCTCAGGTATTCAGTCATAATTGTGCCGTGCATGGCAACTTTGACTTGTAGCTTCTTAAGTGCTGCCAGAGAATTCCAATCACCTTGTGATGATGTACTGGCCATATTCCCCTCACTATCCAGTAGTGAGGGAGTTCTCAAGATTTCGGCCACAATGTCATCATCAAATCCGAGTCCCAAGTTGTCCCCCATGTTAGAGGTTGACATTTTTAAGTACTCAATTGAAATTGGAGAGATACAAGGGAAAGAAAAAAGGGGGGGGGAAAGAAGGTCCCTCGGCTAAGCCGCCGTGCTAATTATCTGTACAAGAAAAGAGGGGGGACCAGGAGCTTGTTGTGGTCCAGTGTCTGTGCTCCGTGTGTCATCTGTAATACTCAAAAGGAGACACTGTTCCAAAATAAGGAGAAGAAAACGAGAGAAGCTCAGAAAGATAAGGAGAAACTAAAGTCCTAGGCTATTATTGGACCCAAAGACTCGAGGGGGAAGCACAACTTAATTTCTCTTATTGCCCTCACTCACCCCGAGGGATGTCATGCTTCATCATTGGGCGTTTTGCTCCGCATCGGGCCGGCGCTGCAATGCCCTACGGGTCCCCCGGAGGGTCACTTTAGCGGAGATCTTTTCAGAGAAAACGCCGTTTGGTGCATGCGGGTGTGTGGTTTGGGTCCTTATAAAAGGCAAGTGGTGATGTGAGTGTTTCAGTGACGTGATAAATTAAAAATGTCTAAGGGTTGCTAATGAAATAGGATTTAATATAGGTGGCACCCTTGACACGCTAAAAAACCCGTAGGTTAGGTGTTACCTTAATGGTAATAATGTTCCATCAGGTGACTAAAATGTGGTCGACATGTTTCGCGCCCCACTGGTCCAAAACGTATCCGTGGCGCTTCCTCAGGACCAAATAAAGGTTGTGAACTGTGAATGTGAACTGGGGGGTACTACCCACAGTCTATATCCGGGCGTGCAGGTAAAGGTGGCCCTGCTCTCTGTGTAAGAGTAAAGGTCGCTCCTGGATAAAGGCCTAGGTAAACACAAAGGGAAGAGAAAGAAGAACATCCTACATGTTAACGAATGTTCATCTGTCCAACAACTGGACATGAAATTCGAGAAGAGTACATGATTACAAGTCAACCAAGGGTATCACCTCCACTCGTGGGTGGGGGCGTTATGAGGTCTCAACGATAAGCCAGCGGGCGCTTAGACCAGGGTGAGAAGCCTGGAATGAAGACCTCCCGTTGCCGATCGGAGTCACCCATTAGTCCAAACACTGGCCGTGGAAGGAATAGTGGCAGATGCACAGGTCATCACAAGGCGTAGGGTATATTAGCCAGTCATATTTGAGCCAGTTCAACAAACACTCCACAACACTCACCTAAAAATGGGGAGAATGATGCTCCATAGATTAGGGGACGAGCGTACACACCTTCATGTGCTATGAAAACAAAAGTAATCTACTAGTAAGTCCTGGCTAGTAAAGAGGAAAACCAGGTCTGAGTCATCGTGTAGTACACGACCAGTCTCCTCGGCGCCCCTTAATTCATCTACTTACAGTTTAGCTCCGGCGTGGCCTCTTATACACCTACCCCAGCCGTCCTCCTATCTGGAAAGGAACCGAACACTGCTCAGGGTTCCATTTGTAGTTCCGGAGTGGGCGTATCGGGGCGATCCCCGTATCCGGTCGGCAGTGTGAAACAGGTGTGTGTTGGGCGTAGTGTGGAATGGTGCGCATGTGCGGGAGACAGACAGACGGTCTCCGCGCTTGCGTGTTGGGATGAAGGCTACGTCTAAGCGTTGTAGAGACGTAAATGTGGTGTGCATGCGCAGTGGCTTATTTTCCTATTTTTTCATGAAACTGTTACGCGGACAGTGCAATCTAAGTGTAGGGAACTAATTGTATCTATTCACAAACACTACCTATGAGACATTTTGTCTAACCTTGAGAATTCCAATATATACACAAGCGTGTATTTCCAAGGTGGCTCGACGTTTGGAAATTACGTAGTTGGCGCATGTATGTGTCTGGTCAGTCACGTTAAAAACTATTATAATCCCAAATAGTCTTAATGGGAGAACCATAGGGGCAGAGGGGTCCTAGGAGGTGGGGGGGGGGGTTGTGTCTACCAAGAAGAGTCACACCCAAATGCCCAAGGACTTAGTGGTCTCAAAAGGTAACTGGATGCCCGATTGGCCATTTCTAAAGGAGTTACGTGTGCTCAGTGCTCCTTGCTGTGCGTGAACCCGAGGTAGTGGAGGGTGGGTAACTCAACAACTATGTGTAAGTCAAAAGTATTTTTAATTTATCACGTTACTGACACACTCACATCACCACTTGCCTTTTATAAGGACCCAAACCACACACCCGCATGCACCAAACGGCGTTTTCTCTGAAAAGATCTCCGCTAAAGTGACCCTCCGGGGGACCCGTAGGGCATTGCAGCGCCGGCCCGACGAGGAGCAAAACGCCCAATGATGAAGCATGACATCCCTCGGGGTGTGTGAGGGCAATAAGAGAAATTAAGTTGTGCTTCCCCCTCGAGTCTTTGGGTCCAATAATAGCCTAGGACTTTAGTTTCTCCTTATCTTTCTGAGCTTCTCTCGTTTTCTTCTCCTTATTTTGGAACAGTGTCTCCTTTTGAGTATTACAGATGACACACGGAGCACAGACACTGGACCACAACAAGCTCCTGGTCCCCCCTCTTTTCTTGTACAGATAATTAGCACGGCGGCTTAGCCGAGGGACCTTCTTCCCCCCCCCTTTTTTCTTTCCCTTGTATCTCTCCAATTTCAATTGAGTACTTAAAAATGTCAACCTCTAACATGGGGGACAACTTGGGACTCGGATTTGATGATGACATTGTGGCCGAAATCTTGAGAACTCCCTCACTACTGGATAGTGAGGGGAATATGGCCAGTACATCATCACAAGGTGATTGGAATTCTCTGGCATCACTTAAGAAGCTACAAGTCAAAGTTGCCATGCACGGCACAATTATGACTGAATACCTGAGAGCGAGTGCTGCACCCAATGGGCTGATTGTCCGCACGGCACCAAGAATCTTCCTGGAAGACCTCATTTTCCGCAAAGAATGGAGCCAGATCGCATGGAAATGCACCCGCGACTGGCTCATTCTCATAATTGGCACTGCCAAACGTCTCTCCGAGGCATTAATCATCAAGATCAATATCGCAGAGAATGGACTGAAAACTGGGATCAGTATTTCAGCCTACAAGACCCGTTTAGCAGAAATAAATGCGGAGATGGCAGACCCTCGTGATTACCTACTACAGCAGAAAGTGTCAAAACTACAGAAAGACATCAAAAGATTCGACAGAGAGAAGGTATATCCTTATACCAAGGAGGACTACAGACCATCAGACAGTGATGTAGCTTCAGATGAAGGCTCCACATCATCAACTAACTCAGGACGCTCCATGTACAGCAACTCTAGCAACAGTAGCTGGGGAAGGAACATCAATAAACCAGGCCTGCTCCCTCTACCCCCGATGCCACCCATGTATGGTTATGCGCACCAACCTTATCCTCAACAGGGCCCGATGTGGTTTCCAGCCTTTCCGGGTCAACACCCAGGATTCCAACAACCATTCTTCCCCAATGCACCTCTTCCTTTTCAGAACAGAGGCAGGGGACGAGGCAGAGGCAGAAGAAGAGGTCAAAAACAGGTTCAATGGCAGGATCCAGAGACACAACAGAGAACAACAAGGAGCACGACACTTCCAAGACCCTGATAGTGAACCTCACAGATAGATACTTGAACACAGATGAAACCACCGTCCTGGAACTGGGTCTAGGTTTTGTACCCACCCCCAAGGAGGATAACTTCCGTTTGAACGAGGAGCTGCAACAACTCTTTCGAAAAATTCGTATCAAATCCTTTTTCAATAACAACCCTACCCCAGATCGCCAGGACACCGGACTCAGACCACCTTCCAAATTTACTCCATCGGCTGGCATGGTCCCCAGTGAAGTGCTGACATTTGAAAAGGCAGTCCTCAAGGAGGCTAACAATCTGAAAAGACAGCATGTCTATGACAACTTGCCCAAGAGACTCCGTCAGGCTGTACTGTCACTCACTAATGATGAAACCATCATTATGAAACCGGCGGATAAGGGTGGGGCCACTGTCATCCTATCAGTTGATGACTATGATAGAGAATGCGTCAAACAACTCGGGAATACGGAATATTACAAGAAGTTGGAGACAGATCCCACTGAGAAACTTCTATCACGCATACGCATCCTAGTCAATGAAGCAACAATTGAAGGCTGGATCACACCTCATGAGGCGGCTTTCCTGATCAATGAGGACCCTAGAATGCCGTACTTTTATTTGTTACCCAAAATTCACAAGGGCATCATTCCACCTCCAGGACGACCAATCGTCTCTGGCATTGGTTCGTTATTGGAACCCCTGAGCAAGTTCAGTGACTTTTTCCTTCGCCCCTTGGTCCAAGCCACTCCAGCTTACTTAAAAGACACCAGGGACGTTCTGAATCTGATACAAGAGATTAACGACAATAACACCGAGACCATCAACCTCCTCCTAACTTTAGATGTGGAGGCATTGTATACTAATATCCCCCAAGACGCCACTATTGAAGTAGTAGAACAACTTCTACTCGAGACAGACCTCCCCACCAATACCCCTGCGGTCTTCATTACGGAACTTATCATGCTAGCCCTGAAGAACAACTTTTTTATGTATAAGACCACCATCTACCACCAAATACAAGGGACCAGCATGGGGAGCACATTCGCGCCGAGCCTGGCAGGGTTGTACATGGCACATTTTGAGGCCAATAACATCTTTACGGACAACAATCCCTACAAAGAGAATATGGTAACCTGGAAACGATACATCGACGATGTGCTCATCTTATGGAAAGGGAGTGCGGAGACTTGCCAGGAGTTCTATCAATGGATAAACAATCTGAACCCCCATCTACGCTTTACCAAAACAGAGAGTGAGAAAGAAATCCCCTTTCTGGATCTGTTGATCACTTTAGATGATGGTAAACTCCACACTACCATCTACAGAAAGACAACTGATCGTAACAGTCTGCTGGATTTCCGTAGCCATCATCCTAAAGCACTGAGGGAAAACCTGCCCTTTGGACAATTCCTGCGAATCCGCCGGAATTGTAGTAACACTCATGAATATGACACCCAGGCCAATACTCTAACGCTAAACCTGAAACAGAGAAACTACCCAGAGAGGATTGTGCAACAAGCACGCAAACGAGCCAGGAACAACAACCGCCAGGCATTGCTGGAAGACAGAACTAAGGAAACCGATAACATCGTCACATGTGTTACCACCTTCACCCCTCTGTCAAACCAAATCAAAAACATTGTGAACCGGAATTGGAAAATTCTGAATGCGGGGAACCTTACAATGGAGCGCCCCAGATTTGCATTCAAGAGGACCACCAACTTACGTGACCAACTGATTAATACTAGACCCCGCGCAAAGATCAACCGTCAGGAATCCACACTTTGGTCCCTCCCTGCTGTGAAAGGTCATTACCCATGTGGTAGTTGCAGCGCGTGTCCCTTTACCAAACATACCACACTCCTGGACTTGGACAAAGTCATTTGGGATCAACGGAACCACACGAACTGCAACACGAAAAACTGTGTTTACCTCATTACCTGCCCCTGTGCACTTCGCTACATAGGGATGACCACACGACAGGTCAAATTAAGGATCAGTGAACACAGGAGTACGATCAGACGGGGCAGAACAGCAACGAGACTCACTAATCATTACATTGAGAAAGGGCACTCACGTGATGATATCAGGTGGACAGTCCTGGAAAACAACCAACTCTGGAATAACAACACCTTACTACGTAGAGAACAACGTTGGGTACATCGTCTACGGACCAATCAAGAGGGTCTCAACGATGAGATACCATAGACTGAATTGTAACCCAGCCTGCTCTTATCATTGGGTTGAGCAATCAGCAAATTCCCGCCATCACCATAGACAGTATATACTGATCCTCAACATTTCCACGGTTCGCCTGCCACTTCAGCGGTTTGACATTCTCTACCCCTACTTGGCAGCGTACACTGATAAGTACACGTTCCCTTTGTCGTACTTTTGACTTACACATAGTTGTTGAGTTACCCACCCTCCACTACCTCGGGTTCACGCACAGCAAGGAGCACTGAGAACACGTAACTCCTTTAGAAATGGAATCTCCATCAAGCATTATGGCCAATCGGGCATCCAGTTACCTTTTGAGACCACTAAGTCCTTGAGCATTTGGGTGTGACTCTTCTTGGTAGACACAACCCCCCCCCCTCCTCCTAGGACCCCTCTGCCCCTATGGTTCTCCCATTAAGACTATTTGGGATTATATTAGTTTTTAACATGACTGACCGGACACATACATGCGCCAACTACGTAATTTCCAAACGTCGAGCCAGCTTGGAAATACACGCTTGTGTATATATTGGAATTCTCAAGGTTAGACAAAATGTCTCATAGGTAGTGTTTGTGAATAGATATAATTAGTTCCCTACACTTAGATTGCACTGTCCGCGTAACAGTTTCATGAAAAAATAGGAAAATAAGCCACTGCGCATGCACACCACATTTATGTCTCT
This sequence comes from Triturus cristatus, assembly GCF_964204655.1. Taxonomy (NCBI): domain Eukaryota; kingdom Metazoa; phylum Chordata; class Amphibia; order Caudata; family Salamandridae; genus Triturus; species Triturus cristatus. The sequence continues at coordinate 1,421,378,296 of NC_140591.1, read as the reverse complement.
ACAACGCTTAGACGTAGCCTTCATCCCAACACGCAAGCGTGGAGACCGGCTGTCTGTCTCCCGCACATGCGCACCATTCCACACTACGCCCAACACACACCTGTTTCCCACTGCCGACCGGATACGGGGATCGCCCCGATACGCCCACTCCGGGACTACAAATGGAACCCTGAGCAGTCTTCGGTTCCTTTCCAGATAGGAGGACGGCTGGGGTAGGTGTATAAGAGGCCACGCCGGAGCTAAACTGTAAGTAGATGAATTAAGGGGCGCCGAGGAGACTGGTCGTGTACTACACGATGACTCAGACCTGGTTTTCCTCTTTACTAGCCAGGACTTACTAGTAGATTACTTTTGTTTTCATAGCACATGAAGGTGTGTACGCTCGTCCCCTAATCTATGGAGCATCATTCTCCCCATTTTTAGGTGAGTGTTGTGGAGTGTTTGTTGAACTGGCTCAAATATGACTGGCTAATATACCCTACGCCTTGTGATGACCTGTGCATCTGCCACTATTCCTTCCACGGCCAGTGTTTGGACTAATGGGTGACTCCGATCGGCAACGGAGGTCTTCATTTCAGGCTTCTCACCCTGGTCTAAGCGCCCGCTGGCTTATCGTTGAGACCTCATAACGCCACCACCCGCGAGTGGAGGTGATACCCTTGGTTGACTTGTAATCATGTACTCTTCTCGAGTTTCATGTCCAGTTGTTGGACAGATGAACATTCGTTAACATGTAGGATGTTCTTCTTTCTCTTCCCTTTGTGTTTACCTAGGCCTTTATCCAGGAGCGACCTTTACTCTTACACAGAGAGCAGGGCCACCTTTACCTGCACGCCCGGATATAGACTGTGGGTAGTACCCCCCAGTTCACATTCACAGTTCACAACCTTTATTTGGTCCTGAGGAAGCGCCACGGATCCGTTTTGGACCAGTGGGGCGCGAAACATGTCGACCACATTTTAGTCACCTGATGGAACATTATTACCATTAAGGTAACACCTAACCTACGGGTTTTTTAGCGTGTCAAGGGTGCCACCTATATTAAATCCTATTTCATTAGCAACCCTTAGACATTTTTAATTTATTACGTCACTGACACACTCACATCACCACTTGCCTTTTATAAGGACCCAAACCACACACCCGCATGCACCAAACGGCGTTTTCTCTGAAAAGATCTCCGCTAAAGTGACCCTCCGGGGGACCCGTAGGGCATAGAAGCGCCGGCCCGACGAGGAGCAAAACGCCCAATGATGAAGCATGACATCCCTCGGGGTGTGTGAGGGCAATAAGAGAAATTAAGTTGTGCTTCCCCCTCGAGTCTTTGGGTCCAATAATAGCCTAGGACTTTAGTTTCTCCTTATCTTTCTGAGCTTCTCTCGTTTTCTTCTCCTTATTTTGGAACAGTGTCTCCTTTTGAGTATTAAAGATTGTAATGTTCACAAGATTGACTTGGCCATAGTTTGACAAAGGTAGAGTCTGCCACTTTCTCATCAATGTATCTATTTTCTTGCTCACCCTTTCCAAATTTCCTTCAGCAAGTCTATCCAGGTTTTGAACGATACTTATCCCCAAGCAGCTTATGACCTCCTTACTGACACCCCCTTCCCACACTGAATTCCATAACATAACCTCTGTCTTAGGCACATTAACCTTATATTCCGAGAAGCTCCCAAAAAGGCCAGCTCCTGCTCTAGCCCCTGAGCCCACTGCTGCCGCTTGCTAGAAGTTCGAGGCCCACCTCCACCCGCAGGCTACCACCTGCGCCTCATCCCTGGTGGCCAGTGGTAGGCCGTAGGTTCTGTGCGCTCGCTCTGCCCCCTTTCTGCCTGTCTGCCTTGATGTGATTTTGCTTTCTGTTATTGTGTTGTATTCTGTTTTGATTCTGTTAATATGTTGTATTCTGTTTTATTCCCCCTTATTCCTCTTGCATTGTACTGTGCCCTTCTGTTTTTCTGCCTGTTCTAACCTCCTGTTTTTCCCGCTGCTGCGTCCCCTGCGGCCCCGCCCCCCTTCTTGCCCATTCGCCGCCCTGCTCCCACCTCCCAGCTGCTCCTCCCTCCCACCTCCCCTTATATGGTGGCCGCTATGCGGCCGCGCCGCTGGCAAGCCTAAGGCAAGCCTGTCTGCACCCGTCCGCACCTGGACCGCCCCCAGCGCCAGACCCCCTGGCTCCCGCGAACGCCACGACACCCGACGCCGCTACGATGACAACACCCTCCACGCACTCAACACCGGACGACCACACACCTGCTTCCTGGCCACCCCGAAGCACACCAAAGGACCCTTCTCCTGCTGGAGCTGCAGCTTCACCAGCCTCCAAGCTTCCAAACCGCCCACCGTGACAGGACGCAACCACCTCAGATGCATACTACTGAACACCCACTCCGCAGGCAAACATGCCGTCGAACTCTGTGGCCTGCTCAACACATCCCTCCTGGACGTCACCTTCCTGACAGAGACCTGGATGAACGCCTCCTCGGCACCCTTCAGTTCTCCTCTGAATCTCCAAAACCTTTTCAGGATGAAGTAGAAGCTTTTGACCAAGCATCCATCTTGTTGGATTCTTCTGACCTGATAGGGCAATATGTATAAGCATAGCAGCATGGTCAGACAAGTGATTTCGAAGATGTTCTAAGTTCTGAACTTTACTCATCTCCCCATTTTCTATAAGAAAGTAATTGAGCTTTGAGTAGTGGCCGTACTTCTTACTCAAAAACACATAATCCCTATGTTTCTCCTCCCTCTTTCGCCAAGCATCTCAAAGATTTAAAACTTCAATCATGGATAATAGGTAGGCTTGTGTACACATAGAATTAACCTGAGATCATGCAGATGACATATCCAAGTTTTTGTATTATATTGAAATCCCCCCTATAAAGAATGGGTTCAAAAATCCACCAGAGCTGAAAAAAGTTGTATCAGAGGTGCCTCATCATCAATACTAGGCCCATAATAGCTTGCTATAGTGAAAGGATCTTGTTGTACGTTGATCTCAGCTATTGCCCAGCTCCCCCCATCATTAGCCCTACTCCTCTCTACCTCAAACCCTATATTGGCCCTAACAATAATCGGTACTCCTTTAACACAACTCATTTAATCTGTTGCAACCACCTGCTCAAGCCAACTCTGCCTCAACATCAACTTTTTACACTCTGCATTAAAGAGGTGGGTCCCTGAAGCAGCATAAAATGTGCACCCTTATCCTTTAGGTTGCACGAGATCCCTTTTAACCCTAAGGCCATTCACATTCCAACATAGCACCTTTAGAGCTAACCCCAATTGACTTCCTATTCCCTTACCTGGTTCCATCCTGATAGACTAGACTTAAAACCAATCTAAGATAAATCAGGCTCTATACAGACTTTAAAAGAGGATTACATTTTTTTTATTCTTTCCCTGTGCTCCCCACCTTTTGCAACCCCCTCACCACCACTCATGAAACCCTCCCTACATGAATTCTAGGCATAATTTATGCTTCGACTTTAAGCCCTCCCCCCCCCCCCGTGGTCATTATTTTGCATTCTTACTCTGAACATTCTCCCTCACCTGCTTTAATACATGTTAAAATGTATTGATTTCTTCCAGATCAGTAAAGCTATGCATCTTGTTATTTTACATAACCTTTAACAGTGCTGGGAGCTTAAGTTGTAAACTTGCTTCATATTTTTTCAACTCCTTCATCCTTTTTAGGTCGAGGACTACCAGGCTGTCGAAGGCAGAACCGGAAGTCGGGAGATTTAATGACTTGGAGAAGAGGGGCTTGAACCCGCCCCTCTTCTCCCCTGTTCTCCATTGGCTGGCCTCTTGAATGCTGGCCAGCCACTGGAGAAGAGGTCAGTCACTCCGATCAGGCCCCGTCTTTTTCGGATCGGGGGGCGTGTTTTTTGCAGAAAAGACAAACACGCCCCCGAATCCGAAAATGCCGCTGCCTTTCTCCGAGGCATTTCTGCTCTGCCTCGGAGAAAGGCAGTCGTGTGCTCGTCCGCTCCCCCTTCGTCCGGTTGCTGCTCTGGTCTGCTCACCTCTCCTCACCCTGTCCTGGTTTTGCGCTGGAATGGCTCTGCGGGAGTTGTAAAGGCAGTGTGCTCTCTCGGCTGCAGATGGCCCGTGTGCATGCGGTGGGTGTGGTGCCCTGGTACATGCAATACTCAGAGCTCTGCAGTGGCCTCCAGCAGGTCCACTTCCCCGTCTCTTGACAGACTTTCACCCGAAGTGTCTCCTTGGCTGCAGCAGGCAGGGGTGAAGGGACTCCAGGCGGAGCCGGTGACTGTGCGGAACATATGGTATGTATTAGAGCTGAGGAGGGGGAGAGGGCAGGACTTTTGTTTTCCCCTTCTTGTAAAACCATTTAGTTCGCTCAAGGCAGTCATCTGATGCCTGGTGTTGAGTTACACTTTGCTGGAGTGTTTTTTTTGTTCCGATGTTTCATTTTATGTCTGTTTCATTCAAACTAACCGCACACATTGCTCTGGAACTTAATTGTGACCAGGGTGTTGATGTTAACACTTTAACAGACTGATCATTTAAGTGGACCGTGTTTCAGAGCCGTTTTTATTCTGTTACAACACCAGCATTGCTTTCATCTCCTGTATTTCTTAGTCCACCCACTCTCCACGGCCTCATTTTATTTTTTTTGTTACTAAGTAATGAAAATGATTCCCCTGTACCACGTTTGATGCAACCTTGATTCACTCCGTCTGCTTCACACCGTGGACGTGCAAACATGACTACCGCCCGTGTTTAGGCTGTCGGCGTTTACAGACGCACTTAGTATTACTGGGGATATCTATGGTGCAAATCTACCACCAAGGTGCAGCGGGGCATTCTGTGTCACAGGGGTCACATCCCAGTGTGTGCGGGTTAGAGAAACACACACATGTTGATTTACACCGGGCTCTGCAGAAAGGCTAGAGTGCTCGTGCACACAACGACGCCTCGTCTGGGGTAGTGGGCGGCTGGGTGTTATATAAATGCAATCTAAACTCAAAAAGAAGACACTCGCAAAATGGGTGTTTTGGTATGCCGCATGTGTGCTGAAACGTGTTTACGGGCAGTTAACCTGTGCCCAGAGTAAGAAAACTGTTAATGCTCGAATTAGTAGCATCGGGGAAGAGCAAGCTAGATGAAGGGATAAAGATAGAGAGCGCTTTACCATTGCTGCCTGTGAACCTGACATAACCAGCAGTCTCAATTGACTCATGCCATATTCAAATGTCATTTATTGTATAAATTGCTAACCAAGTTTGTTCTTTAAAATACCCTGAAACTTCTTTCTGAAAATATGTTTTCAAGTAAATTCGATGTTTGGTAAACGCTCATGATTTAGTTCTACGGCAAGTCTCCAGACAGTGGCCAGCCCCCACAGCGCGCCTGTCTGTCCTGTTTGAGATTCAGATGCACAGCACAGTGAGGCCCTGCCAGGCCCCACTTACGCTTCTGTTCCTTCATTCTTTGGCAGGCGCGAGCCAGAGCTGTTTTCCAGGCAGTTAGCCTTTTGGCTGACTTTCTCCTCTTTGGTGGAAAGAAATGCTGAAATGTGATTTTGTACTGTTTGCAGTACCTCCAAGACGTATTCATTGCAGCAGAGTGTAGCCAAAGGACAGCACTATGTTCCATAGTGTGTTTGTTCTAATGCCTTTTCTCTGATTAGGAGCTTCCGAGATGGAATACTTTTAATTGGAGAGTGCTGGCACTTCTCAAGAGAGACATAATACTTTTAATTGGAGAGTACCGGCACTTCTCAGAAACAAGCACTTGTTCTCATAAGGAAATGGCAGAAATGTAAGGTGCACACTAGCCACCAGCTTTCAGCGCCCTGGCTTTCTTCGCGCATGTCTTGCCACCCCCCTGTGTTCCTCGGTCCTTTTGGCTTTACTCTCCCATCTGGCTTTCATCGCGGCACCTCTCCGCCCCTCCCCCACCACAGAGCACGTCTCACGGCCACGCGTCTTGTTTATTTGGTTACTCGTATTTGTTTAAGCAGTGTTTCAAAAAAGCTGACACCGTTTCCTTTGCAACACTCACTTTTGATACGAGGGCACAGATACCCACATAGGGAGGCAGGTGGAGTGCATTAACTGAGAAGCATGTGCTTAAGCTTAGACTATTCAAGTATATTCATTTGGTTAGTTGGAGAATGCAAGACATTTTTTGAATTATAAGGCATTGAGGGGGTCTGTGATACTAGCATTGGGCTTCTCCCTCACTTAATGATCACCCAATGTGCAAAGTCTTTCTTTATTTTGTTTTAGGCAATTCATACTAAACTCAATTGATAATATTTTGTCTCATCACCCACAGATTGCTAATTGACAAAGTGGGGTTGCAGCATTTACAATGCAATGGTCTCGGCATTGGTAAAGTTAGAGCTATTGGCATTGCTCATGACATTTTTGTTTATGTTTTTTGTTTTTAAAACATTTAAAGAAACGGCATTGTCATGAGCAATGCCAATAGCTCTAACTTTAACAATGCCGAGACCGTTGCATTGTAAATGCTTGTTAGGTCTCGGCTGCGAAGGCTGCGCTTGCGCAGTCTTGCTCCGAGATTTAATGACTTGGAGAAGAGGGGCTTGAACCCGCCCCTCTTCTCCCCTGTTCTCCATTGGCTGGCCTCTTGAATGCTGGCCAGCCATTGGAGAAGAGGTCAGTCATTCAGATTAGGCCCCGTCCTTTTCGGATCGGGGGGCGTGTTTTTTGCGAGAAGTCTCAGGGAGGAGACAACAGCAAAACACGCCCCAGAATCCGAAAACGACGCTGCGTTTCTCCGAGGCATTTCTGCTCTGCCTCGGAGAAAGGCGGTGGTGTCTTCCGGTGTTTGGCTGAGAGCTAGAGGAATTACCTCCGCGAGGGTGAACGATGGTCTGTGTGCTTCAGGCCAATGATAATGGCAGGGAGATGACGTAGCGGTATTTAATGCTTGCCTAGCACCTGACAAGGTGTGCTTAATGGATTCCATTGCGATAGCCCGCCCCGCGGGCGGCCACTGAGAGAGCACGCGGCATCCCGCGAGGCAGTCGTGGTAGAGGGCGCCGCGCGCCGGGGTGGTCGAGGGCGTTTGCGAGGGCGGTGTTCATCTGCACAATCAATGACTGCTTTGAGTTCAGAGCGGCTCTCGGGCTTAATGCGCGTTTTAGTAGAATGAAGGAGAGCGGCCCGACTAATGGGTGTGTGGGGGAGTCATTACATGCGTGACCTTGTTACTGCACAGACGGTGCTTTCACAGGCCATCTTGAGGTTCTCTAGATGTTTGCAGAACATCCAACCTCCTGTTTTTTTCACCAGACCGCCTCACGTTCATTATCGGGCGCCGGGGACATGTCATTCTTTGCATATAATCGGAATTTAGTAGCACTGTGGTGGGAGTCTAAAAACAAATATTCCCACAACCGAAACTCAAAATCTGCTTTTATCGACACTTGGTAGACGTACTCCAAAGCATGAGTTTAATCTTTTACTTATTTAATATTACGTGTTTATTCAGCTTGGTAATACGTCACAAGGCAAAAAGGCGCAAGGTGTGGGAGACAGCCGGGGGCTTGGATGGCAAATCAACAAGAAGCATTGCATTGATTTGTAAGTGCATTTAAGTTAACACTGCGCTTCTCGCTGGGACCCCTCACCTCGCCCACCCGTTTACATTGCGATTGGCACTGCTGTGTGATAAAGTTTCGTGTTTTTCTACCTGTAGGTCACGCGCGCCCTGTGCAGCACGAGGACATTTACATCTTGGAAAGCCCGTGGTGTGTGAGCGCGCGCAGCCCACTGTGTACCTCCCACCCGCCCCCAGCAGTGGCGATGTGAGTCAGTGCAGCTGCAGGCTGCCCACCAAGTGGCTTGTCCTTGGAACACCACTTATCTTGTCCCTCCTCTTTAAACGGTGCCTTATTACAGATCTCGCTGATGGCTGCAAATTGCATCCATTACTGTGGAACTTTGTGTCACGTTGCCGCTCTGCACATGGAGGGGGCTTGTACAAAAACACCTGTAGCCAGACCAGAATAAAGGCATAGGCAAAAGAGTCGCATGCCTTGCCCTCCAGGAGCACATGGGCCGATTTTATGTTATCTTATTGCCAGGGCACTGGAATTCTGTGACAGTGCATGACCAAACTATGTGGCAGGGTTGACTAATCGACGAAGGTCTTGCATGTACAATATTTCATGATGTAATAAGGTAGTTTGTAAGAGCCCTACCTAACAGAGAAACCAAGCCTTGAATGTATCCAGGGGCTCCTGGAATTATGCAGCAGCAGAGCAAATTATGCGGCAAGGTTGACTAAATTGTGCAACAATATAAGCTAAATAATGCTGTATTATGTGGCACATTTTTCATAGTATTGCTTCATTATTTTGTCAATTTAAACTTTATGCTGTCTGTACATTAGTCCCACCTTTTTAGTATCATTTTAACACCAAATATAGCGATAAGATACAGAAAGGTGACCAGTCAAACTACGAACAGATGTTGTTGGGTCTGGAGTAACTTTTGAATCGTTTCAGGTAGAATTTTTTTTTTTTTTGTTGAACTCGCCAGATTATGCAGAGGATGATGGATTATGTGGCAAATGTGACAAATCTACAGTTATGCAAAAATCACTGGGGCTGCACAATCGCATAATTCCAGTGGCCCTGAATACAGCAGACCCTTTGCACCCAGACTCAGGCGGTGAGTTAGCAAAGAGCTGTATTCTTAGCTCGGGCTTCAGGTGAGTTAGCAAAGAGCTGTATTCTGAGCTCGGGCTTCAGTAAAAACTAACAAGCATTTACAATGCAACGGTCTCGGCATTGTTAAAGTTAGAGCTATTGGCATTGCTCATGACAATGCCGTTTCTTTAAATGTTTTAAAAACAAAAACATAAACAAAAATAATGTCATGAGCAATGCCAATAGCTCTAACTTTACCAATGCCGAGACCATTGCATTGTAAATGCTTGTTTCTAACTCCCACTGTCTGTCTGAGGTGGAATGGGAGATATCTGATCTAATCGTAAATGGGATTTCTTTCCCTTAGGGCAGATATCAATTTCCTCTCCATCACTACGAATGACAAGAAGTTAACAAGAATTTTACAGGGATTCCCCCTTCCTGATTTTAGTCTAAAACGGTCCAAATGTACTCTCTGGATTTCCTGCGTTAGGTCAACTGCATCAGTAGCTTGAGGAAGCTCGCCTTTTAAAAGGTTTACCACAATGGTTTCCAATCCCCCCGCTCCTTCTGCAATATTAAAAATTGTAATGTTGTTTCTTTTAGCATTACTCTCCAGCCTCTTAAGTTTATCAGTAAGGTCTTCCCCCCTCTGTTTCAGCCACTGGTGTACTTTCTTTTCTGATGCTTCTGTACGTTGAGCCAAGCCATCGATTTTAGCTTCTTGCTTGATACAGGCCACCTGAACCTCCCTTTGACGTGAGAATTGTTGTCAGCCATGCATTTATATTTTTCTAATACTGAGCAAAACGTGGTGACTACTGTGGTGTCTCAGGTGAAAAAGTTAGCATTGTACTAACCAAATGTAAACGATTCGTATTTAAGCATGCAACATGGACTCACACGTTATTAAAGTGACTAAATGACTGCATGCCACAAATGATGGGACGCTCCAGTCCTGGGGTTTTATTTCACAAAAATACTGCATTGTGGTAGCTTTAGTCTGGATTCCTATGAATGACTGTGCCACTGAATTACAAGTGTTTGTAAAAGAAAAGCTCCGAACTGGACCACTGTGTCTTTTGTGAAATGGGGGCCCCTGGCTATCTTATATTGGAAGCAACAATGTGCTCGTTGAAGTAAGTGACATTGTAGGGAGAACTTGTTTCCTTGAAGCCAAACACGAAAGTATTACAAAATACCAAATCCTCCTTATACAAAACTCCACAGCAGGGGGGCGTGGCCGAGCCGTTCATGGAGTGAGCCGCGGACTATCGGGGCTCCGGGCTGCTGCCGGGGAAAGAAGCTTCCAAAAGCGGTTTGGTGCCTGGAGACATGTCTCTTTCGAGGGCGAGACGGCGGCGGAGGGGAGCGGGCTGCCTGCAGACGCTTTGGCGAGCCCGGAGAAGAACAGCTAGTGGCGCCGGAGACCGGATCGGGGAGAGACCCCGGGCGAAGCGGAGGCGGCCGCCATCTTAAGCGGCCTGACCCGAGGCACTGAGGAGGACCTCCACGGGTGGCCTGGGTGTTCGAGGTTACCGCCGGAGCTGCTCCGCTGTCCTAGGTGGGCCCGTGGTCGCCTGAGAGCTGCAGTCGAGGGTTCCTGGAGCGGGCTAGCGGTGAAGACACTGGCGGGGCTGGCCCGGAGGGAGAGGCCGAGTCCGCCATCTTGTGCCCCTGGCACCGCGGAGCGGACGAGGAGGAGGCCTTCGCGGCTGGGGGCGGGAGACGCCAGCGACTTAACTCGAGAGGCCAGCACTGGGGTGAGGAGGTCGGCGGGCGATATCGGCCCGGTGTCTGCCCACGAGAGGCTGCCACGTGAGAGGAAGGCTGGCGGTGGCAGGAGATACCTTTGCTGAGGAGGGCCTTATTTTGCGGGGTCCCTGGAGAGCGATGCCTGCGCTGGCGACGGTGGGCCAGGGGTGACACCCGGAGTGGCTGCGCAAAAACCTGCCTGGAAGCGCGTGACTGGGCGCGACTTAGCTGGGCAACGAAGCGCTCGCCCCTGATGGTTGCCTGGCCTGCGGCGCAGACGAGCCCGCCATTTTGTGCCCCTGGGATCACGGAGCGGGAGAGGAGACGGCCTCTACAGCCGGGGACCGGAGTCAGCAGCGACCCAGCTCGAGGGGCCGGCGCTAAGGTGAGGAGATCGGCGGGTGGTATCGGCCCGGAGTCTGCCCACGGGAAGCTACTGCGGGGGAAGACGGCGTGCGGTGGCGGGGGACGCCCTGGCTGAGGTGGGCCCGGCCCTGAGAGGTCCCTTGAGAGCGCTACCTACGCTTGAGACGGTGGGCTTGTGGCGACGCCCGGAGTGGCTGTGCAGGGACCTGCCTGGAAGCGCGGGGCTGGGGGCGATTTAACTGGCCAAAGTAGTGCTCGCCCCGGATTGTTGCCTGGCTTGTGTTGTTATACTGCGGGGGCACACCGGGTTCCTCTGGAGGCGCTGAGCGGGAAAGGAGGCGACGCACCTCTTCACCCGCAGACCCTGTGACATTCGCTGCCTGGGTGAGAGAGGGGGGACCTGAGACGGAGCGTCGTGGGCGTGGGGACTGGCGGCGCCCTTGCCCTGAGGGCGGCCCGTGGCTGGGTGTCCTAGTGCTCTGCTCCCCCGCTGCGCCCGGAATGCCTGCCCCGTGACGCCGCGACCAGGGCACAAGACCCGGAACAGGGGGAAGCTGCCTCAACTTGGACTCTACACGGCCTGACCAGCGAGCTCCTGGATGCTGGGAGTCCTACCGGGTGGGGGCCGTGAGTGGACTTGTCAACCTGCTGTGGGGGCCATCTTGAGGGCGAGACGCGGGACTGCACAATGACGCGCACCAAACAGGGGAAGGAGCCGCCGGCGACCGCTAAAGACACCACGGTAAAGGACCTTTGGAATAAGCCTGGAGTGGCGGCGGCGGGCTCGCAGCAGGTGGGGGCCGGGAAAGCGGCGGAGCCGGTGACGCAGTCCTTTATGGCGCTTTTCATGCAAGACCTTAAATCTGAAATCGGTTCGCTGCGCACGGAGGTCCAGGCCTGCGTCAAGGAGCTTCGGAGGGATGTGGGGGAACTCGGGGACAGAGTGGCGACATGGAAAAGACCCTGGATGCCCGCACGGAGGATCAGGAACGCCTCTGGCAGCGGATAGCGACCCTAGAGGAACAGAATGTCGAACTGCAGATACGGCAGGAAGATTTGGAAAATAGGGGGCGCCGCAACAACATCCGCATTCGAGGCGTCCCCATTGGAGCGGAGGGGGAGGATATTTTGACATTCGTGGTGGATCTCCTTCATGAACTCCGGGGGGATGACGATGCCTCGCCGCCAGCCTTAGATCGGGCCCATAGGGTCTCTGGACCACCTGGGAGACCCGGGCTAGTCCCCGACATTCTGACGCGGGTCCACTTTTTCGTCGAAAAGGAGGCCATTATCAAGGCAACCCGGGACAAGGCCGATATCAAGTACAAGGGTGCCTCGATCCAACTGTTCCAGGACCTGGCCCCCACGACCCTTCGGCGCCGGAGAGTTTTCCGGCCGATCACAGATAAGCTGCGAGACCTCAACATTCGTTATCAATGGGGCCACCCCTTCGCCCTCATCTCCCAGTGGGAATCCCGACGCCGGGTACTGCGCTCCTACAGGGAGGCGGCGCAGCTGCTTCAGATCCCGGACTCCCCGCCGGCCAGCCCGATGCGAGGTGCTGCGAGGCCACGTGTTCCGCTCCGGCCTAACTGGTCCAGGGTGAGCCGTCCGGGGCGGTCTCCCTCTCCTGCGGCTAGCCGATCATCAAGGGACAAACAGGACATCATACGCCACATTCGGTCCCTGGAAGCGGGCTCATCGCCGGGGGGGTCGCAGGAGCCTGCCCCCCAGTGAACCTCCCTGTTTGTAAAGCAGTTCTGGATACAGGCCCCCGGGAAGGGGGGGGCTCGCTGGCTCCCCCATCAGAAACGCGAGGTGGCCTCCCTTCGGGGCTGCGGCCACCTCGTTTGGAACGGGTAGGGGTGCCTGCTTCCCTCGGTCGTCACTGCGGCCCCCAGAGTGGGGCGGCGGCCCGGGGCCCCTCTTGGTGTACTTGGTGGATGGTGGCAGTGCCGACAGACCCCCACTCCTATTCTTGGGAGAGTGACATCTCCGGGATAGCCTGTGCCACAGTGCCTGGCCACTCCCTAGACTGGAATAGGCCTTGTTGGCCATGTTGGCCGCTTTGTGGTTTTGGTTCTTCTGTTCGATCCTACTCTATCTCCTTTCTCCCTCTATACTTCCTAACCCTCTGGCGGGGGGGCTTTGTGGATGGGTTGGGGGCTGCGGGGGGGACAACTGCACTAGTTGACCAGTGTCTATGACTATGGTACCTTCCTGGAAGGTTGTCTCTTTGAACGTGAAGGGGCTCAACTCACCTAGCAAACGACATCAGATCTGGAGATATTTGCTTCAACAGAGCGCCGACATAGTGTTCCTGCAGGAGACGCACCTTCTAAAGGCCGATGTAGGTCGAATGGCTCACCCGCGCTTTCCCATAGGTTTTGGGCGTCTGCAGCCACTAAGACAGCAGGGGTCGCAATCTTTTGTCGGGCGGGACTCTTGCATGGGGACACACAGGTGCGTAGAGACACCGCGGGACGGGTCCTGAGGGTTGAGCTAACGCGGGGACACCGTAGGCTCACGCTTTGTAATCTTTACGCTCCCAACTAGGGTCAGGATGCCTTCCTGCGCGGGGTCATCCGGGAGTATCTCGACCCGGTGAGCTCGGACCTCATAGTGGGGGGTGACTTCAACCTGGTATGGGACGCGGAGCTGCTTCGTTGTGGGGGAGGCTTTCATGGAGTGGGGGCCCTGTCGGCCACAGTGAAAAAATGCATTACTGCTTTGAACTTGGTAGATGTTTGGCGTTATCACTCCCCGGGGCTGAAAGACTACACCTATTACTCACACGCGCACCGCTCTTACTCTCGCATCGATATGCTCTTTGTCTCCCACTCCATGCTTACGGACACTATGTCGGCATCGCACTCGAGTATTTCGGTCTCCGACCATGCCCACGTGGAGGTGTTGCTCCATGAGCGCCTCACTCGCGCACTAGGCTCATGCCGCTGGAGGTTCCCGGATCACGCCCTGCGGGACCCGGTGGACAGGGAGGAAATAAAGATGGCCATACTGGAATACTTCGAGCACAATGAGTTGCCGGAGACCCCCCTTCCCCTCTTATGGGATGCCTTCAAGGCCACGATACGGGGCACCCTCACGGCTATAGCTGCCGCTCGGACGCGGGAAGCCCAACTGTACGAAACCAGACTTGCCCGCGAAATCAAGACGCTGGAAAAGATGGACCAGGCCCGCCCGTTGGCAGCCCATAAGCGGCGTCTGGCGGTCCTTAGGGGCAGCTACGGGCACATAGGACGAACAAGGCGGAACGGGCGCTACTTGCGCTCCGACAGCGCTTCTACATCGGAGGAGACAAGGTGGGAGCAGTTCTAGCGCGGCGGTTACGTACGAGGGCGGCCAAGGCTCACATCGCGAAGCTACAGGGGGCGGGGGGCACCTGGGTGACCACTGAAACTGCGAAGCTCCAGGCGTTCCATGACTACTATTCCTCCCTGTACGTGAGTGACCCGCCGGATCGCGGAGACCCTGGGGGAATGTGAGTGGGAGCCGCTGAGTAAGCACCACTCCGAGCTCTTAGAGGAGCCCATTACACTGGAAGAAATAGCGGGCGCCCTGGGAGACCTCCCGTTAGGCAAGACACCTGGGCCAGATGGGCTCCCGATGGCGTTCTTCCATACCTTTCTGCCGCAGCTACAACCTTACCTCCTACAGCTCTTTAATTCATTCACGGACTCGGGAGGGCCATCTCCAGACATGGCGATAGCTGAGATCGCCCTCATACCGAAGCCAGGGAAGGACCACACCCTCTGCTCATCCTATCGACCCATAGCCCTATTGAACACAGATCTTAAACTGTATACCAAAATTCTCGCCAAAGGACTCAGTGCACACCTCCCTCGCCTTGTGGACCCGGACCAGGTGGGGTTCATACACCAACGCCAAGGTGCGGACAATGTACGTCGCATCGCCCACATTGTGGGTAAGGCCAGGCATTGGGGAATCCCGACTTGCCTGTTGTCCCTTGACGCTGAAAAGGCGTTTGACCGGGTGAATTGGTCGTTCCTTCGAGCGGTCTTACGGAAAATAGGCCTTGGGCCTAAAATGGAGGCGCGCATCATGGCTCCATACGCTGCCCCTGCGGCCAGGGTGCGAGTGAATGGCCAGCTTACACAGCCATTCCCCATCTGTAGGGGCACTCGGCAGGGTTGCCCCTTGTCGCCCCTGCTCTTCGCCCTAGTAGTGGAGCCACTAGCTATTCTCATTCGCCAGTCGCCGGATGTCAAGGGCATTTCCCATAGGGGCCGTGATCACAAGATTGCGCTCTTTGCCGACGATCTCCTTCTTACGCTATCTGCGCCCTCAACTTCGCTCCCGGCTGCGCAATCGTTGCTCCACGCCTATGAGCGTGCCTCCGGGCTAAAAATTAATCACACGAAGTCCTGGGTGCTTAATCTCACGATTCCGGAGGCGGAGGTTGCAGCGCTGCAGACCTGCGCCCCATATCAATGGGCGAGCGGCTCAGTGAGATACCTTGGCCTTAACCTGACACCGGACCTAGCTACCTGGACACAGGCCAATTGGCGGGAGTGCAGGCGCTCGGTCCTAGATGACTTGCGCACCTGGAAGGCACTGCCGCTCTCCTGGCTTGGTCGCCTCAATGCAATTAAGATGTCCGTGCTGCCAAAGATCCTCTACTTGTTTCAGACCTGCTGACTCCCATACCGGAACATTATATCCAGGGGCTACAACGGGACCTGATCTCCTTTATTTGGGGAGGTAAGAAACCGCGATTCTCTAACAAAATATTAAAGCTCCCTCGGGATAGAGGTGGTCTTGCCTGTCCGAATCTAATGGACTACTACTGGGCGTCGCACCTCCGCTATGTTCTGGAGTGGGGGGCGTGGGAAAGCGAAAAAATTTGGTTCCACATGGACAGGGCAGTTACCTGTCACCCGACTTGGGATCGTGCTTGGCTTCCCCGGGCGGCGCGCCACCGTAGTGCATACATGGCAGTCCCCACTAGGACGGTCTTGGAGATCTGGGACAGGGTGGCAGTCCGCAGGGGCCTCACCACCTTCCCCTCGCCACACACCCCCCTGGCTCGCAACCCACAGTTTCCGCCCGCCTGCCGCTCGCCATACTTCGAGAACTGGACGGAAAGCGGCTGTAGGACGATCCGAGATCTCTTTGTGGGGGGGGGACTTCAAATCCTTCCAGCAATGCCAACGGGAATTTGGACTGACGGACAAGGACAAGTTCCAATACATACAGCTTCGGCACTGGGTACAGGGCTCCTCGCTGGTGCAGGCGGCCACGCGGCCTCTCACCCCGTTTGAGCACTTGGCGCGCACGTTTGGAACATATAGGGGCCTCATCTCCCGCGTCTATAAAGTGCTCCAGCATACCCAGCGTCCAGGCCTACACCCGTACCAAGTACGATGGCAGAACCTCTCGGGCTCCGGGATCACCTCCGCACAGTGGGCGAGGCTTTGGAGCGACATCCCCAAAACCTTCTGTAGCATCCCCCAACAGGAATCGGCCTACAAGGTGATGACCCAGTGGTACTACACCCCTGTCCGACTCCAGAAGATGTTCCCTAAGGTGTCCCCGTTGTGCTGGCGCTGCGCCCAGGCATCAGGGGACTTTATCCATGTTTGGTGGACGTGTCCGAGTTTGACTACCTATTGGAAGGAAGTCCTCAGCCACATCAAACGGGTACTAGGCTACCCCCTGCCGGAGGACCCGCTCACGATTATTTTGGGCCTCCGACCGACGTCGCGGCGGGCTATGACAGGTCGGGACTGGCACCTGAGCCTCAACATGTTAGGCGCAGCAAAACAAACAGTAGCGGTATACTGGAAGAAGAAGGAGACGCCCTCCATCAACGTGTGGTTTGCCCGCCTCTGGCAGGTCTTGGCGATGGAGCTGCTCACAGCCCGTCTCCAGTTCAGGGAAACTAGGTTCAAGACCCTCTGGAATCCCTTGGTAGAATATTTGGGCAGGATAGAGCATGCACGATTGCAACCGCCGAGACTGCGGGCCCTAAAGCTGTTCGACGACGAGATTAGTCCGATGTGCCCCGGGATTCTCGCGCGGTCCGTGGAGCTGATGCCCTCATCGTCGGAGGGCTCCTAGCTCCAGGCGAGTGCGCCAGGGTCTGACCTCCTCACTACACAGGCATACATCACCTCAAGGGTACCAGGGACATCAGGGGACTGCCGGCCCAGCTTAAGCGAGACTAGTTGAATCCGCCAGATTCCCCCACTTTGGCATTTGGCGTCCTGCTTCCCCTCCCCCGCCACTTTCCCCCGTTTTTTGTTTGCTTGGTTTGTCCTGTCTTCAGGACCTACAGAGGTTAAGCGATGTGATAGTGCCTTGGTGACACAGTACGGTGGCGCTACGCCACCCCGTCCAGTCCCTCCAAGGACTGCGAGTTAGCCTGGGAACATTGTACTGCACTAAATTAGCTGTCTGGGGCATGACACATGAACTTAGCATAGACCTGGCATAGAGAGTAACAAATACTTGTCCTGGGCAGGGTAAAGACACTCACTAGACTTGGAACTGAGCCCTGTTGGCCTCCTCCCGCGGGACCCACGTTAGAGACTAGACTGCACCACCAGTTGCACCTGCTCTGTCTGACCCTCCGGCTGGTGTGAACATAGCTGTAGGCAGGTTTTGGGGTGACGGGCTCGTTGGGTGGGATGCGCTGGGTTGGGGTACGGCAGATGGGATAAGGCTGCAGGGCTTTTCAAGGAGAGTGACTGCTGGGGCAATAGAGGGACGTAGGGTCCAGGGGAAGAAGGGCAGACCCCGGGCATGGAGGCTACAGCAGGGATCTGATGGGGAGGTACATGAGATATGCTATGCTTCATTGCTTTTGTATGATGGAATTGGACTTTTTCCGCTGCCGGCCAAGATGGTTGTAGGCACACAGCTGTGTACTTTGGCTAACCTCATCTTTCAATAAATACAAAGTTGGCAACAAAAACTCCACAGCAGCTTTGAACTCTCGTGCTGTCACGGCCATGTAACTAATGAACATGGTATTGTCAGCCGCAATTCGTGCACATCCTACAGACCCCCAAAAGCTACAACAAAATATTGGGCTATTCAACGAAGGGGCCAGTCAAATAAAACTTAAACAGATGGTAAGCTCGCCAAGGTTGCAAAACCCACACTCCCATAAATCCCCTTCAGACTTTGCCTGCTCGTCCAGCAGTTGCAATACTCGCGCGGGGGTTAAAAATAAAGTGAAAACTTACCTGACCGCCGGGTCCGCGCCCCTCTTCTGTTGCTCCTGGGCCGGGGTCCGCGTTGGTGCCTTTGTGGGTGGCTGGTGGCAACCCCTCTCAGCCAATCCAGACGCTGCTCCAGCAGCGCCAGGATTGGCTTGAGCAGGGACTGTCCCCGCCCATAGGAGACCGGGGGCTGCGGCCACTGGCCACTGGCAACCCTCGCCCTCGATCGCTCTCCTAATGCAGGGCACTGCAGTGCGCATGTTCGTGCTGGGTAGAAAAATTATCAGCCCAAACTCGAGCATGCGCACTGGGCCTGCCCTGCTGCTGCTGTCAGTCAAGTGCTGCCCTGCCCCCACCCCCATTGACGCGTCCGAGTCCTGACTGACTCCGGCCACAGGACGAATCTTCCTCGTTAAGTTAACGAGGAAGAAATTAATGTGGCCATGCTGATTAGTGGGGCAACACCCCAATGCCCCAATGGACGCACCGGCTCTGTTTACCATGCAAGTCATTACAACGACTTGCCTTAGGGGGGCGCTGGACTTTGGAACAGTATAAATTACTATTCCAACTCCAGTGAGGTTACCAAAAGGGAAGGTGTTGGACTTAAAATCCAGCACCTGTCAAACCACGCTTCCCCTAAAGTAAGTTGTTGTAATGACCTGTGTGGTGAAGGAACGTGTGCTAACGTGGCAGTCGGGGTACTGACTGCGGTGTAAAGGCACATTGTGGTATTGACCATGGGGTAAAGGATGTTTCCCCTGCCAGACATAAATTATATTCATTCTCCGTAGCTGACTGCATAGCTATTTGAGCTGTTTGTAAACCCTGATTATGACCGGTTCATAGTAAGCAATTCAAAAACATGAATTACCTATAGATGCCTTCAATGTAAGACTAAGAGAACTTTCTAATATGCACACTTTGAAGGATGCAGGAGAAAAAGCCTGGGCAGAACTGATTAACGGATAATGACCAGTCACTCTGCACTGCCAGATACTATGTAGGCCATATTCTTGTCCCAAAACATTTATCGCACTCAACCATACTTACCTACCATACCTAAAATACCATATCTACCATACCTAACCTACCTAACAAACATACCTGTCTAACATACCTACTCAATTACCATACCTCACCAACCATAGTTAGCCTTCCAATCCTACCTAAAATACCTACCACATCTAACCTACAATCTCTACCTGCTTACCATACCTATCATCCCTCCAATACCTAACCTTCCCTATCTACCTACCCACAAAGCAGACCTTACCATACCCTCCATAGCTAACCTGCCATACCAAGCATAACTAACCCATCTCCACCTCTACAGTGCACTTATTTCATACCTACCCTGAGTGTGCATTTTTGTGAAGGAGTGGAAAGTTATATTCATGTTCAATTCTGCAACCTTTGTTTTTCTTTTTGCAGTTTTATATAGCACAGACTTTGACCAAGGGCTTTAGAGTTCCTTACACGAGCATCAGATTAAATTACATAAGGTCAGATTCTTGTTTTTTATTTAGGAATTGGGAGATAAAAGGCTTGATTTAGAGTTTCGTGGAGAGGATACTCTTTTATAATGGTGACGGAGTGCCCTCACGTCAAATCATCAAACCACCTGCCTGATTTACAGTTGGGAAGACCTGCTGACATACTCTTCCGACAGCCTGATAGAGTATGGGCTATCTGAGTTTTGGCCAATCGACCGCTGGCCCAAATTATGGTGGTTGGTCAAATGGCCAGTTTTCACTCTCCCTTACTGCTATGAAAAACCTGCCTTTTACGGGACAGTGAAAATGTTTAAATGGCCTCCACACCATGGAACACAACTCCCTTAGTGTGGGGGATTAGTTGTTATTACTTAAAAAACAAAATACTGCGTTGAAATTTTGTTTTTGTTTTTGGAAAATCAAAAACAAGTAATAAGTTTGACAGGCAGGCATCATAGTTGACAGAACCGTCTTTCAAACCTTTAACACATTGACTGGAACTGCTGTGACAGTGGTTCCTGACAATGTTAAGAGATGTCCACAGGGCAGGAAGACATCTGTAAATGTTGAGAACAGGTACTCCATCAGGGCAATGGAGTATTTTACTTTGTCGCCCTGACAGACTAAAGCCCCCGCCTCTGCACTCTATCTCAGGCCCTAAGTGATCCACCCACAATCACAGGCCATTGCTGGAATTGTAACCTGGTTCCCCTGTTCTCGAATCAGCACTCAGCATTGAAGAACTTATCAAACATTTCCCTTTTGATTTGACATAGTCATTGAAATGCCTGTAAATTATTAGGACATATTATTAACCAGACACAGCCCAAACTTTTGAAATGTCTGTAAATTATTAAGCACTGTGATTAAACAAACACAACCCACACATACTAATCACATGCTTCTCAAAGCCTAACTTTTTGCAATACAACACATATGAACATTAATGCACTTAACAATAACAAATCAACACACTCAAAACACCACATTTCTCACTCAAAACATCACCACTAAACAAACTAAAACTAACTAAAAAAGAAGGTAACATTTCTAGTAACAGTAAAGCTCTGGCACTCCTGCTTTATACAACTATACAGTTGCATGATTTACACTAATAAACTAAACAAATACCAAAGTAATACACAGTTAAAAAATGTAACTCTTCTCTAGCAACAATTTTTTCAACTAAATGAACAATTACTACATACCACACAAATAACAAACCAAGATGGCCAGAACTTGTTGAAGATTTTTTCCCATCTTCGTATTAAATATTACCGCAGGGCACCACACACAAAAGAGATGATGGTGTACATATTTTTTGCAGAGAACCAGACACCTTTAAAAACACCCCTTTTCTCATTTTCTCCCAAAGCTTTGTATGATGATTGCTTCCCAGGAAACGTCAAATGAGCTTATTTATATAATTTTGGTTGACCCCCCCACTTGACACACCACCTTCCTTTCTGAAACTTTTACAGGATGTTATTTCTCATTTGTTTCCATTGTTCCATGAAATAGCTGTACTTTGCAATTTGAACACATGGCTGGATACATTTTCATATGTGTAATTAGTGGCCCAATGTCATGGCTTTTAGTAGAAACCTCTCTACTTATGATATGGTCCAATAATTCTACAATATCTTTCTAGCACTACCTCAATTTTGCAAACCGAATATGAGGTGCAAACCGAAAAAAATATATATTTCTTACACCCTTTCTCTTGCTTTAAATAAATACTTGTCTGTTAACCTATGAATGCTCTAGTTAACAACAACACAACAAACAAATGAAAATGATCTTCGGTCCATACCAACAAGTTGTTAAATATGACTTCCACTCATGTGTCAGACAAACCAGTAGTTTTTTTAAAAAGAACCCTCACCCACCAACCTATCTCCTTTCAAACTGGTGTCTTCCCCGGAATGATTATAAAGTCTGTAAATGTTTCTTTCTAAGGCGAACTCAAGAGGTTCGTGTCAGTGTCCCTACAGCCCTCATGCAATTAAATCATTTGTCACTAACATCATCGGCAACCAACACCTATCTGCGCTCAGCCGAACTTGATTTGTTTCCCAAACCTGTAAGATGCCTACTTCTGAAGAACTAGGCCTTTCAACGAATTGCATTTACTATCTTCAATCTTCTTGACTAATTGCTTCATACCTATCACTTCATGTTTTTCATGAAGGTCTATGACTTACAGATCCTTTGCAGCCTCAGTGGGCAAGCTTCAGTGTCATTTGAAATGTGACGTCAGTTTTGGCTGCTCTCCGACGGAGGATGAGTAAAAATATTTTCACTTCCCCATCTTGCTCAATTGTTTCATACCTGTGGACTGCGGTTATTTCATGGAGGCTTATGACGCATTGATCCTCTTCAGTCTTCAAAGGAACGCTGGAGTGGGAGGGGGCTCACTATACCCAGTTCAATATATCACCTGACAATAATATTGCGGCTACTCCATGCAAGAGGGAGAACCATTATACTGTCATCGACAATGGAGGTATATTGGATGTTCTTTTCTTTAAGCATACTCGCAAGTGGGTCCCAGATGAAGAGTCTGCAAGGATGATCTATATTCCTCTTTGAATTGTTATCCATCTCATATACCTATATTACGGATCTCCTCCAGTCCATCTCTCTTCTAGGTGGGGCGGATTTAACTGTGGAGTATGACAAAATGAAAGAATCTTGTCAAAGTCCCTCCAACTCCTCCTAGGGCAAGTATTCTTTCCACACCTGATATGTCGGGTTCATACTTTCCTTTAACAAGTGTTGATCCAATTTAGCCACTTCCTTCTTCCTCACGTGGGTGACCTGCAAGTCCATTTTCATGATGTTAGACTCACAGTTGCGTCTTACACCATGAGGAGAGCTGGTAGTAATACAGTCTTGACAAGATAGATTTTACAAGCACTTTCCAGCCATCTCATGGCAGTAACCTGCCGCCTCAATTAGCAGTGCCCATCTCACCATCCCAATGACTCTCAATGGGCCACCTAAGCAGTCTTTCATCACACAGGGAATCGGGGGAATCTCAAATCGGTGACATCTTATTATAGTATGGTATCCCTATTAGCACTCTAGAGTTGAACCATAATCTGGCAGAGAACCTTACGCATTTCAGTCTTACTTTTTAAAATAATTTAGGGGCCCCAACTTTTGGAGACAGCACTCTTTCCTTTGGCTTTCTAACATGGATTCATATATTGTTCCTACATATGTCTTGTCCGGACAAGAGAACCGCATCCTCTAGTTCTCAATGTGAAATGCCCTGCAATAAAGATGAAAATCAGGGAAAGCTTAACCAACCTTGTCTAGTCTCAATCTGAGCTTCTTCCAAGATAACCAAATAACTTTAGAGGCCCATATAAATGAGTTATCTTCCCTTGGATTCTAGTCAAAGATTTCCTCTCAAAAGTGAGAGGAATTTTATTGAATAAGTGTGTGAGCTTGGGCAAGATTGTAATGTTCACAAGATTGACTTGGCCATAGTTTGACAAAGGTAGAGTCTGCCACTTTCTCATCAATGTATCTATTTTCTTGCTCACCCTTTCCAAATTTCCTTCAGCAAGTCTATCCAGGTTTTGAACGATACTTATCCCCAAGCAGCTTATGACCTCCTTACTGACACCCCCTTCCCACACTGAATTCCATAACATAACCTCTGTCTTAGGCACATTAACCTTATATTCCGAGAAGCTCCCAAAAAGGCCAGCTCCTGCTCTATATATTGGAGCGACCCTTGACCCTTTTCTTCAGGCAGGTCGCTCCCCACACCGCACAGCACCACCTGTGTGTCTATGCCCCTGAGCCCGCTGCTGCCGCTTGCTAGAAGTTCGAGGCCCACCTCCACCCGCAGGCTACCACCTGCGCCTCATCCCTGGTGGCCAGTGGTAGGCCATAGGTTCTGTGCGCTCGCTCTGCCCCCTTTCTGCCTGTCTGCCTTGATGTGATTTTGCTTTCTGTTATTGTGTTGTATTCTGTTTTGATTCTGTTAATATGTTGTATTCTGTTTTATTCCCCCTTATTCCTCTTGCATTGTACTGTGCCCTTCTGTTTTTCTGCCTGTTCTAACCTCCTGTTTTTCCCGCTGCTGCGTCCCCTGCGGCCCCGCCCCCCTGCTTGCCCATTCGCCGCCCTGCTCCCACCTCCCAGCTGCACCTCCCTCCCACCTCCCCTTATATGGTGGCCGCTGTGCGGCCGTGCCGCTGGCAAGCCTAAGGCAAGCCTGTCTGCACCCGTCCGCACCTGGACCGCGCCCAGCGCCAGACCCCCTGGCTCCCGCGAACGCCACGACACTCGACGCCGCTACGATGACAACACCCTCCACGCACTCAACACCGGACGACCACACACCTGCTTCCTGGCCGCCCCGAAGCACACCAAAGGACCCTTCTCCTGCTGGAGCTGCAGCTTCACCAGCCTCCGAGCTTCCAAACCGCCCACCGTGACAGGACGCAACCACCTCAGATGCATACTACTGAACACCCACTCCGCAGGCAAACATGCCGTCGAACTCTGTGGCCTGCTCAACACATCCCTCCTGGACATCACCTTCCTGACAGAGACCTGGATGAACGCCTCCTCGGCACCCTTCAGTTCTCCTCTGAATCTCCAAAACCTTTTTAGGGTGAAGTAGAAGCTTTTGACCAAGCATCCATCTTGTTGGATTCTTCTGACCTGATAGGGCAATATGTATAAGCATAGCAGCGTGGTCAGACAAGTGATTTCGAAGATGTTCTAAGGTCTGAACTTTACTCATCTTCCATTTTCTATAAGAAAGTAATTGAGCTTTGAGTAGTGGCCGTACTTCTTACTCAAAAACACATAATCCCTATGTTTCTCCTCCCTCTTTCGCCAAGCATCTCAAAGATTTAAAACTTCAATCATGGATAATAGGTAGGCTTGTGTACACATAGAATTAAACTGAGATCATGCAGATGTCATATCCAAGTTTTTGTATTATATTGAAATCCCCCCTATAAAGAATGGGTTCAAAAATCCACCAGAGCTGAAAAAAGTTGTATCAGAGGTGCCTCATCATCAATACTAGGCCCATAATAGCTTGCTATAGTGAAAGGATCTTGTTGTACGTTGATCTCAGCTATTGCCCAGCTCCCCCCATCATTAGCCCTACTCCTCTATACCTCAAACCCTATATTGGCCCTAACAATAATCGGTACTCCTTTAACACAACTCATTTGATCTGTTGCAACCACCTGCTCAAGCCAACTCTGCCTCAACATCAACTTTTTACACTCTGCATTAAAGAGGTGGGTCCCTGAAGCAGCATAAAATGTGCACCCTTATCCTTTAGGTTGCACGAGATCCCTTTTAACCCTAAGGCCATTTACATTCCAACATAGCACCTTTAGAGCTAGCCCCAATTGACTTCCCATTCCCTTACCTGGTTCCATCCTGATAGACTAGACTTAAAACCAATCTAAGATAAATCAGGCTCTATACAGACTTTAAAAGAGGATTACATTTTTTTGATTCTTTCCCTGTGCTCCCCACCTTTTGCAACCCCCTCACCACCACTCATGAAACCCTCCCTACTTGAATTCTAGGCATAATTTATGCTTCGACTTTAAGCCCTCCTCCCCACGTGGTCATTATTTTGCATTCTTACTCTGGACATTCTCCCTCACCTGCTTTTATACATGTTAAAATGTATTGATTTCTTCCAGATCAGTAAAGCTGTGCATCTTGTTATTTTACATAACCTTTAACAGTGGTGGGAGCTTAAGTTGTAAACTTGCTTCATATTTTTTCAACTCCTTCATCCTTTTTTCTAACTCCCACTGTCTGTCTGAGGTGGAATGGGAGATATCTGATCTAATCGTAAATGGGATTTCTTTCCCTTAGGGCAGATATCAATATCCTCTCCATCACTACGAATGACAAGAAGTTAACAAGAATTTTGCAGGGATTCCCCCTTCCTGATTTTAGTCTAAAATGGTCCAAATGTACTCTCTGGATTTCCTGCGTTAGGTCAACTGCATCAGTAGCTTGAGGAAGCTCGCCTTTTAAAAGGTTTACCACAATGGTTTCCAATCCCCCCGCTCCTTCTGCAATATTAAAAATTCTAATGTTGTTTCTTTTAGCATTACTCTCCAGCCTCTTAAGTTTATCAGTAAGGGCTTCCCCCCTCTGTTTCAGCCACTGGTGTACTTTCTTTTCTGATGCTTCTGTACGTTGAGCCAAGCCATCGATTTTAGCTTCTTGCTTGATACAGGCCACCTGAACCTCCCTTTGACGTGAGAATTGTTGGCAGCCATGCATTTATATTTTTCTAATTCTGAGCAAAACGTGGTGACTACTGTGGTGTCTCAGGTGAAAAAGTTAGTATTGTACTAACCAAATGTAAACGATTCGTATTTAAGCATGCAACATGGACTCACACGTTATTAAAGTGACCAAATGACTGCATGCCACAAATGATGGGATGCTCCAGTCCTGGGGTTTTATTTCACAAAAATACTGCATTGTGGTAGCTTTAGTCTGGATTCCTATGAATGACTGTGCCACTGAATTACAAGTGTTTGTAAAAGGAAAGCTCCGAACTGGACCACTGTGTCTTTTGTGAAATGGGGGCCCCTGGTTATCTTATATTGGAAGCAACAATGTGCTCGTTGAAGTAAGTGACATTGTAGGGAGAACTTGTTTCCTTGAAGCCAAACACGAAAGTATTACAAAATACCAAATCCTCCTTATACAAAACTCCACAGCAGGGGGGCGTGGCCGAGCCGTTCATGGAGTGAGCCGCGGACTATCGGGGCTCCGGGCTGCCGCCGGGGAAAGAAGCTTCCCAAAGTGGTTTGGTGCCTGGAGACACGTCTCTTTCGAGGGCGAGACAGCGGCGGAGGGGAGTGGGCTGCCTGCAGACGCTTTGGCGAGCCTGGAGAAGAACAGCTAGTGGCGCCGGAGACCGGATCGGGGAGAGACCCCGGGCGAAGCGGAGGCGGCCGCCATCTTAAGCGGCCTGACCCGAGGCACTGAGGAGGACCTCCACGGGTGGCCTGGGTGTCCGAGGTTACCGCCGGAGCTGCTCCGCTGTCCTAGGTGGGCCCGTGGTCGCCTGAGAGCTGCAGTCGAGGGTTCCTGGAGCGGGCTAGCGGTGAAGACGCTGGCGGGGCTGGCCCGGAGAGAGAGGCCGAGTCCGCCATCTTGTGCCCCTGGCGCCACGGAGCGGACGAGGAGGAGGCCTTCGCGGCTGGGGGCCGGAGACGCCAGCGACTTAACTCGAGGGGCCAGCACTGGGGTGAGGAGGTCGGCGGGCGATATCGGCCCGGTGTCTGCCCACGAGAGGCTGCCATGTGAGAGGAAGGCTGGCGGTGGCAGGAGATACCTTTGCTGAGGTGGGCCTTATTTTGCGGGGTCCCTGGAGAGCGCTGCCCGCGCTGGCGACGGTGGGCCAGGGGTGACACCCGGAGTGGCTGCGCAAAGACCTGCCTGGAAGCGCGTGACTGGGTGCGACTTAGCTGGGCAACGAAGCGCTCGCCCCTGATGGTTGCCTGGCCTGCGGCGCAGACGAGCCTGCCATTTTGTGCCCCTGGGATCACGGAGCGGGAGAGGAGACGGCCTCTACAGCCGGGGACCGGAGTCTGCAGCGACCCAGCTCGAGGGGCCGGTGCTAAGGTGAGGAGATCGGCGGGTGGTATCGGCCCGGAGTCTGCCCACGGGAAGCTACTGTGGGGGAAGACGGCGTGTGGTGGCGGGGGACGCCCTGGCTGAGGTGAGCCCGGCCCTGAGAGGTCCCTTGAGAGCGCTACCTACGCTTGAGACGGTGGGCTTGTGGCGACGCCCGGAGTGGCTGTGCAGGGACCTGCCTGGAAGCGCGGGGTTGGGGGCGATTTAACTGGCCAAAGTAGTGCTCGTCCCGGATTGTTGCCTGGCTTGTGTTGTTATACTGCGGGGGCACACCGGGTTCCTCTGGAGGCGCTGAGCGGGAGAGGAGGTGACGCACCTCTTCACCCGGCGACCCTGTGACATTCGCTGCCTGGGTGAGAGAGGGGGGACCTGAGACGGAGCATGGTGGGCGTGGGGACTGGCGGCGCCCTTGCCCTGAGGGCGGCCCGTGGCTGCGGGTGTCCTGGTGCTCTGCTCCCCCGCTGCGCCCGGAATGCCTGCCCCGTGACGCCGCGACCAGGGCACAAGACCCGGAACAGGGGGAAGCGGCCTCAACTTGGACTCTACACGGCCTGACCAGCGAGCTCCTGGATGCTGGGAGTCCTACCGGGTGGGGGCCGTGAGTGGACTAGTCAACCTGCTGTGGGGGCCATCTTGAGGGCGAGACGCGGGACTGCACAATGACGCGCACCAAACAGGGGAAGGAGCCGCCGGCGACCACTAAAGACACCACGGTAAAGGACCTTTGGAATAAGCCTGGAGTGGCGGC
This sequence comes from Triturus cristatus, assembly GCF_964204655.1. Taxonomy (NCBI): domain Eukaryota; kingdom Metazoa; phylum Chordata; class Amphibia; order Caudata; family Salamandridae; genus Triturus; species Triturus cristatus. The sequence continues at coordinate 1,421,350,417 of NC_140591.1, read as the reverse complement.
GGCGGGCTCGCAGCAGGTGGGGGCCGGGACAGCGGCGGAGCCGGTGACGCAGTCCTTTATGGCGCTCTTCATGCAAGACCTTAAATCTGAAATCGGTTCGCTGCGCACGGAGGTCCAGGCCTGCGTCAAAGAGCTTCGGAGGGATGTGGGGGAACTCGGGGACAGAGTGGACGACATGGAAAAGACCCTGGATGCCCGCACGGAGGATCAGGAACGCCTCTGGCAGCGGATAGCAACCCTAGAGGAACAGAATGTCGAACTGCAGATACGGCAGGAAGATTTGGAAAATAGGGGGCGCCGCAACAACATCCGCATTCGAGGCGTCCCGATTGGAGCGGAGGGGGAGGATATTATGACATTTGTGGCGGATCTCCTTCATGAACTCCGGGGGGATGACGATGCCTCGCCGCCAGCCTTAGATCGGGCCCATAGGGTCTCTGGACCACCTGGGAGACCCGGGCTAGTCCCCGACATTCTGACGCGGGTCCATTTTTTCGTCGAAAAGGAGGCCATTATCAAGGCAACCCGGTACAAGGCCGATATCAAGTACAAGGGCGCCTCGATCCAACTGTTCCAGGACCTGGCCCCCACGACCCTTCGGCGCCGGAGAGCTTTCCGGCCGATCACAGATAAGCTGCGAGACTTCAATATTCGTTATCAATGGGGCCACCCCTTCGCCCTCATCTTCCAGTGGGAATCCCGACGCCGGGTACTGCGCTCCTACAGGGAGGCGGCGCAGCTGCTTCAGATCCCGGACTCCCCGCCGGCCAGCCCGATGCGAGGTGCTGCGAGGCCACGTGTTCCGCTCCGGCCTAACTGGTCCAGGGTGAGCCGTGCGGGGCGGTCTCCCTCTCCTGCGGCTAGCCGATCATCCAGGGACAAACAGGACATCATACGCCACATTCGGTCCCTGGAAGCGGGCTCATCACCTCCCTGTTTGTAAAGCAGTTCTGGATACAGGCCCCCGGGAAGGGGGGGGCTCGCTGGCTCCCCCATCAGAAACGCGAGGTGGCCTCCCTTCGGGGCTGCGGCCGCCTCGTTTGGAACGGGTAGGGGTGCCTGCTTCCCTCGGTCGTCACTGCGGCCCCCAGAGTGGGGCGGCGGCCCGGGGCCCCTCTTGCTGTACTTGGTGGATGGTGGCAGTGCCGACGGACCCCCACTCCTATTCTTGGGAGAGTGACATCTCCGGGATAGCCTGTGCCACAGTGCCTGGCCACTCCCTAGACTGGAATAGGCCTTGTTGGCCATGTTGGCCGCTTTGTGGTTTTGGTTCTTCTGTTCGATCCTACTCTATCTCCTTTCTCCCTCTATACTTCCTAACCCTCTGGCGATGTGGATGGGTTGGGGGCTGCGGGGGGGACAACTGCACTAGTTGACCAGTGTCTATGACTACAGTACCTTCCTGGAAGGTTGTCTCTTTGAACGTGAAGGGGCTCAACTCACCTAGCAAACGACATCAGATCTGGAGATATTTGCTTCAACAGAGCGCCGACATAGTGTTCCTGCAGGAGACGCACCTTCTAAAGGCCGATGTAGGTCGAATGGCTCACCCGCGCTTTCCCCATAGGTTTTGGGCGTCTGCAGCCACTAAGACAGCAGGGGTCGCAATCTTTTGTCGGGCGGGACTCTTGCATGGGGACACACAGGTGCGTAGAGACACCGCGGGCTGGGTCCTGAGGGTTGAGCTAACGCGGGGACACCGTAGGCTCACGCTTTGTAATCTTTACGCTCCCAACCAGGGTCAGGACGCCTTCCTGTGCGGGGTCATCTGGGAGTATCTCGACCCGGTGAGCTCGGACCTCATAGTGGGGGGTGACTTCAACCTGGTATGGGACGCGGAGCTGGATCGTTGTGGGGGAGGCTTTCATGGAGTGGGGGCCCTTTCGGCCACAGTGAAAAAATCCCTTACTGCTTTGAACTTGGTAGATGTTTGGCGTTATCACTCCCCGGGGCTGAAAGACTACACCTATTACTCACACGCGCACCGCTCTTACTCTCGCATCGATATGCTCTTTGTCTCCCACTCCATGCTTACGGACACTATGTCGGCATCGCACTCGAGTATTTCGGTCTCCGACCATCCCCACGTGGAGGTGTTGCTCCATGAGCGCCTCACTCGCGCACTAGGCTCACGCCGCTGGAGGTGCCCGAATCACGCCCTGCGGGACCCGGTGGACAGGGAGGAAATAAAGACGGCCATACTGGAATACTTCGAGCACAATGAGTTGCCGGAGACCCCCCTTCCCCTCTTATGGGATGCCTTCAAGGCCACAATACGGGGCACCCTCACAGCTATAGCTGCCGCTCGGACACGGGAAGCCCAACTGTACGAAACCAGACTTGCCCGCGAAATCAAGACGCTGGAAAAGATGAACCAGGCCCACCCGTTGGCGGCCCATAAGCAGCGTCTGGCAGTCCTTAGGGGGCAGCTACGGGCACATAGGACGAACAAGGCGGAACGGGCGCTACTTGCGCTCCGACAGCGCTTCTACATCGGAGGAGACAAGGTGGGAGCAGTTCTAGCGCGGCGGTTACGTACGAGGGCGGCCAAGGCTCACATCGCGAAGCTACAGGGGGCGGGGGGCACCTGGGCGACCACTGAAACTGCGAAGCTCCAGGCGTTCCATGACTACTATTCCTCCCTGTACGTGAGTGACCCGCCGGACCCCGCATTGATCGCGGAGACCCTGGGGGAATGTGAGTGGGAGCCGCTGAGTAAGCACCACTCCGAGCTCTTAGATGAGCCCATTACACTGGAAGAAATAGCGGGCGCCCTGGGAGACCTCCCGTTAGGCAAGACACCTGGGCCAGATGGGCTCCCGGTGGCGTTCTTCCGTACCTTTCTGCCGCAGCTACAACCTTACCTCCTACGGCTCTTTAATTCATTCACGGACTCAGGAGGGCCATCTCCAGACATGGCGATGGCTGAGATCGCCCTCATACCGAAGCCAGGGAAGGACCACACCCTCTGCTCATCCTATCGACCCATAGCCCTATTGAACACAGATCTTAAACTGTATACCAAAATTCTCGCCAAACGATTCAGTGCACACCTCCCTCGCCTTGTGGACCCGGACCAGGTGGGGTTCATACACCAACGCCAAGGTGCGGACAATGTACGTTGCATCGCCCACATTGTGGGTAAGGCCAGGCATTGGGGAATCCCGGCTTGCCTGTTGTCCCTTGACGCTGAAAAGGCGTTTGACCGGGTGGATTGGGCATTCCTTCGAGCGGTCTTACGGAAAATAGGCCTTGGGCCTAAAATGGAGGCGCGCATCATGGCTCCATACGCTGCCCCTGCAGCCAGGGTGTGAGTGAATGGCCAGCTTACACAGCCATTCCCCATCTGTAGGGGCACTCGGCAGGGTTGCCCCTTGTCGCCCCTGCTCTTCGCCCTAGTAGTGGAGCCACTAGCTATTCTCATTCGCCAGTCGCCGGATGTCAAGGGCATTTCCCTTAGGGGCCGTGATCACAAGATTGCGCTCTTTGCCGACGATCTCCTTCTTACGCTATCTGCGCCCTCAACTTCGCTCCCGGCTGCGCAATCGTTGCTCCACGCCTATGAGCGTGCCTCCGGGCTAAAAATTAATCACACGAAGTCCTGGGTGCTTAATCTCACGATTCCGGAGGCGGAGGTTGCAGCCCTGCAGACCTGCGCCCCATATCAATGGGCGAGCGGCTCAGTGAGATACCTTGGCCTTAACCTGACACCGGACCTAGCTACCTGGACACAGGCCAATTGGCCGGAGTGCAGGCGCTCGGTCCTAGATGACTTGCGCACCTGGAAGGCACTGCCGCTCTCCTGGCTTGGTCGCCTCAATGCAATTAAGATGTCCGTGCTGCCAAAGATCCTCTACTTGTTTCAGACCCTGCCGACTCCCATACCGGAACATTATATCCAGGGGCTACAACGGGACCTGATCTCCTTTATTTGGGGAGGTAAGAAACCGCAATTCTCTAACAAAATATTAAAGCTCCCTCGGGATAGAGGTGGTCTTGCCTGTCCCAATCTAATGGACTACTACTAGGCGTCGCACCTCCGCTATGTTCTGGAGTGGGGGGCGTGGGAAAGCAAAAAAATTTGGTTCCACATGGACAGGGCAGTTACCTGTCGCCCGATTTGGGATCACGCTTGGCTGCCCCGGGCGGCGCGCCACCGTAGTGCATTCATGGCGGTCCCCACTAGGACGGTCTTGGAGATCTGGGACAGGGTGGAGGTCCGCAGGGGCCTCACCACCTTCCCCTCGCCACACACCCCCCTGGCTCGCAACCCACGGTTTCCGCCGGCCTGCCGCTCGCCATACTTCGAGAACTGGACGGAAAGCGGCTGTAGGACGATCCGCGATCTCTTTGTGGGGGGGGACTTCAAATCCTTCCAGCAATGCCAACGGGAATTTGGACTGACGGACAAGGACAAGTTCCAATACATACAGCTTCGGCACTGGGTACAGGGCTCCTCGCTGGTGCAGGCGGCCACGCGGCCTCTCACCCCGTTTGAGCACTTGGCGCGCACGTTTGGAACATATAGGGGCCTCATCTCCCGCGTCTATAAAGTGCTCCAGCATACCCAGCGTCCAGGCCTACACCCGTACCAAGTACGATGGCAGAACCTCTCGGGCTCCGGGATCACCTCCGCACAGTGGGCGAGGCTTTGGAGCGACATCCCCAAAACCTTCCGTAGCATCCCCCAACAGGAATCGGCCAACAAGGTGATGACCCAGTGGTACTACACCCCTGTCCGACTCCAGAAGATGTTCCCTAAGGTGTCCCCGTTGTGCTGGCGCTGCGCCCAGGCGTCGGGGGACTTTATCCATGTTTGGTGGACGCGTCCGAGTTTGACTACCTATTGGAAGGAAGTCCTCAGCCACATCAAACGGGTACTAGGCTACCCCCTGCCGGAGGACCCGCTCACGATTATTTTGGGCCTCCGACCGATGTCGCGGCGGGCTATGACAGGTCGGGACTGGCACCTGAGCCTCCACATGTTAGGCGCAGCAAAACAAACAGTGGCGGTATACTGGAAGAAGGCGGAGACGCCCTCCATCAACGTGTGGTTTGCCCGCCTCTGGCAGGTCTTGGCGATGGAGCTGCTCACAGCCTGTCTCCAGTTCAGGGAAACTAGGTTCAAGACCCTCTGGAATCCCTTGGTAGAATATTTGGGCAGGATAGAGCATGCACGATTGCAACCGCCGAGACTGCGGGCCCTAAAGCTGTTCGATGACGAGATTAGTCCGATGTGCCCCAGGATTCTCGCGAGGTCCGTGGAGCTGATGCCCTCATCGTCGGAGGGCTCCTAGCTCCAGGCGAGTGCGCCAGGGTCTGACCTCCTCACTACACAGGCATACATCACCTCAAGGGTACCAGGGACATCAGGGGACTGCCGGCCCAGCTTAAGCGAGACTAGTTGAATCCGCCAGACTCCCCCACTTTGGCATTTGGCGTCCTGCTTCCCCTCCCCCGCCACTTTCCCCCGTTTTTTGTTTGCTTGGTTTGTCCTGTCTTCAGGACCTACAGAGGTTAAGCGATGTGATAGTGCCTTGGTGACTCAGTACGGTGGCGCTACGCCACCCCGTCCAGTCCCTCCAAGGACTGCGAGTTAGCCTGGGAACATTGTACTGCACTAAATGAGCTGTCTGGGGCATGACACATGAACTTAGCATAGACCTGGCATAGAGAGTAACAAATACTTGTCCTGGGCAGGGTAAAGACACTCACTAGACTTGGAACTGAGCCCTGTTGGCCTCCTCCCGCGGGACCCACGTTAGAGACTAGACTGCACCACCAGTTGCACCTGCTCTGTCTGACCCTCCGGCTGGTGTGAACATAGCTGTAGGCAGGTTTTGGGGTGACGGCTCGTTGGGTGGGATGCGCTGGGTTGGGGTACGGCAGATGGGATAAGGCTGCAGGGCTTTTCAAGGAGAGTGACTGCTGGGGCAATAGAGGGACGTAGGGTCCAGGGGAAGAAGGCAGACCCCGGGCATGGAGGCTACAGCAGGGATCTGGTGGGGAGGTACATGAGATATGCTATGCTTCATTGCTTTTGTATGATGGAATTGGACTTTTTCCGCTGCCGGCCAAGATGGTTGTAGGCACACAGCTGTGTACTTTGGCTAACCTCATCTTTCAATAAATACAAAGTTGGTAACAAAAACTCCACAGCAGCTTTGAACTCTCGTGCTGTCACGGCCATGTAACTAATGAACATGGTATTGTCAGCCACAATTCGTGCACATCCTACAGACCCCCAAAAGCTTCAACAAAATATTGGGCTTTTCAATGAAGGGGCCAGTCAAATAAAACTTAAACAGATGGTAAGCTCGCCAAGGTTGCAAAACCCACACTCCCATAAATCCCCTTCAGACTTTACCTGCTCGTCCAGCAGTTGCAATACTCGCGCGGGGGGTTAAAAATAAAGTGAAAACTTACCTGACCGCCGGGTCCGCGCCCCTCTTCTGTTGCTCCTGGGCCGGGGTCCGCGTTGGTGCCTTTGTGGGTGGCTGGTGACAACCCCTCTCAGCCAATCCAGACGCTGCTCCAGCAGCGCCAGGATTGGCTTGAGCAGGGACTGTCCCCGCCCATAGGAGACCGGGGGCTGCGGCCACTGGCCACTGACAACCCTCGCCCTCGATCGCTCTCCTAATGCAGGGCACTGCAGTGCGCATGTTCGGGCTGGGTAGAAAAATGATCAGCCCAAACTCGAGCATGCGCACTGGGCCTGCCCTGCTGCTGCTGTCAGTCAAGTGCTGCCCTGCCCCCACCCCCATTGACGCGTCCGAGTCCTGACTGACTTCGGCCACAGGACGAATCTTCCTCGTTAAGTTAACGAGGAAGAAATTAATGTGGCCATGCTGATTAGTGGGGCAACACCCCAATGCCCCAATGGACGCACCGGCTCTGTTTACCACGCAAGTCATTACAACGACTTGCCTTAGGGGGGCGCTGGACTTTGGAACAGTATAAATTACTATTCCAACTCCAGTGAGGTTACCAAAAGGGAAGGTGTTGGACTTAAAATCCAGCACCAGTCAAACCACGCTTCCCCTAAAGTAAGTTGTTGTAATGACCTGTGTGGTGAAGGAACGTATGCTAACGTGGCAGTCGGGGTACTGACTGCAGTGTAAAGGCACATTGTGGTATTGACCATGGGGTAAAGGATGTTTCCCCTGCCAGACATAAATTATATTCATTCTCCGTAGCTGACTGCATAGCTATTTGAGCTGTTTGTAAACCCTGATTATGACCGGTTCATAGTAAGCAATTCAAAAACATGAATTACCTACAGATGCCTTCAATGTAAGACTAAGAGAACTTTCCAATATGCACACTTTGAAGGATGCAGGAGAAAAAGCCTGGGCACAACTGATTAACGGATAATGACCAGTCACTCTGCACTGCCAAATACTCTGTAGGCCATATTCTTGTCCCAAAACATTTATCGCACTCAACCATACTTACCTACCATACCTAAAATACCATATCTACCATACCTAACCTACCTAACAAACATACCTGTCTAACATACCTACTCAACTACCATACCTCACCAACCATAGTTAGCCTTCCAATCCTACCTAAAATACCTACCACATCTAACCTACAATCTCTACCTGCTTACCATACCTATCATCCCTCCAGTACCTAACCTTCCCTATCTACCTACCCACAAAGCAGACCTTACCATACCCTCCATAGCTAACCTGCCATACCAAGCATAACTAACCCATCTCCACCTCTACAGTGCACTTATTTCATACCTACCCTGAGTGTGCATTTTTGTGAAGGAGTGGAAAGTTATATTCATGTTCAATTCTGCAACCTTTGTTTTTCTTTTTGCAGTTTTATATAGCACAGACTTTGACCAAGGGCTTTAGAGTTCCTTACATGAGCATCAGATTAAATTACATAAGGTCAGATTCTTGTTTTTTATTTAGGAATTGGGAGATAAAAGGCTTGATTTAGAGTTTCGTGGAGAGGATACTCTTTTATAATGGTGACGGAGTGCCCTCACGTCAAATCATCAAACCACCTGCCTGATTTACAGTTGGGAAGACCTGCTGACATACTCTTCCGACAGCCTGATAGAGTATGGGCTATCGGAGTTTTGGCCAATCGACCGCTGGCCCAAATTATGGTGGTTGGTCAAATGGCCAGTTTTCACTCTCCCTTACTGCTATGAAAAACCTGCCTTTTACGGGACAGTGAAAATGTTTAAATGGCCTCCACACCATGGAACACAACTCCCTTAGTGTGGGGGATTAGTTGTTATTACTTAAAAAACAAAATACTGCGTTGGAATTTTGTTTTTGTTTTTGGAAAATCAAAAACAAGTAATAAGTTTGACAGGCAGGCGTCATAATTGACAGAACCGTCTTTCAAACCTTTAACACATTGACTGGAACTGCTGTGACAGTGGTTCCTGACAATGTTAAGAGATGTCCACAGGGCAGGAAGACATCTGTAAATGTTGAGAACAGGTACTCCATCAGTGCAATGGAGTATTTTACTTTGTCGCCCTGACAGACTAAAGCCCCCGCCTCTGCACTCTATCTCAGGCCCTAAGTGATCCACCCACAATCACAGGCCATTGCTGGAATTGTAACCTGGTTCCCCTGTTCTCGAATCAGCACTCAGCATTGAAGAACTTATCAAACATTTCCCTTTTGATTTGACATAGTCATTGAAATGCCTGTAAATTATTAGGACATATTATTAACCAGACACAGCCCAAACTTTTGAAATGTCTGTAAATTATTAAGCACTGTGATTAAACAAACACAACCCACACATACTAATCACATGCTTCTCAAAGCCTAACTTTTTGCAATACAACACATATGAACATTAATGCACTTAACAATAACAAATCAACACACTCAAAACACCACATTTCTCACTCAAAACATCACCACTAAACAAACTAAAACTAACTAAAAAAGAAGGTAACATTTCTAGTAACAGTAAAGCTCTGGCACTCCTGCTTTATACAACTATACAGTTGCATGATTTACACTAATAAACTAAACAAATACCAAAGTAATACACAGTTAACAAATGTAACTCTTCTCTAGCAACAATTTTTTCAACTAAATGAACAATTACTACATACCACACAAATAACAAACCAAGATGGCCAGAACTTGTTGAAGATTTTTTCCCATCTTCGTATTAAATATTACCGCAGGGCACCACACACAAAAGAGATGATGGTGTACATATTTTTTGCAGAGAACCAGATACCTTTAAAAACACCCCTTTTCTCATTTTCTCCCAAAGCTTTGTATGATGATTGCTTCCCAGGAAACGTCAAATGAGCTTATTTATATAATTTTGGTTGACCCCCCCACTTGACACACCACCTTCCTTTCTGAAACTTTTACAGGATGTTATTTCTCATTTGTTTCCATTGTTCCATGAAATAGCTGTACTTTGCAATTTGAACACATGGCTGGATACATTTTCATATGTGTAATTAGTGGCCCAATGTCATGGCTTTTAGTAGAAACCTCTCTACTTATGATATGGTCCAATAATTCTACAATATCTTTCTAGCACTACCTCAATTTTGCAAACCGAATATGAGGTGCAAATCGAAAAAAATATATATTTCTTACACCCTTTCTCTTGCTTTAAATAAATACTTGTCTGTTAACCTATGAATGCTCTAGTTAACAACAATACAACAAACAAATGAAAATGATCTTCGGTCCATACCAACAAGTTGTTACATATTACTCCCACTCATGTGTCAGACAAACCAGTAGTTTTTTTAAAAAGAACCCTCACCCACCAACCTATCTCCTTTCAAACTGGTGTCTTCCCCGGAATGATTATAAAGTCTGTAAATGTTTCTTTCTTAGGCGAACTCAAGAGGTTCGTGTCAGTGTCCCTACAGCCCTCATGCAATTAAATCATTTGTCACTAACATCATCGGCAACCAACACCTGTCTGCGCTCAGCCGAACTTGATTTGTTTCCCAAACCTGTAAGATGCCTACTTCTGAAGAACTAGGCCTTTCAGCTATCCGAATTGCATTTACTATCTTCAATCTTCTTGACTAATTGCTTCATACCTATCACTTCATGTTTTTCCTGAAGTTCTATGACTTACAGATCCTTTGCAGCCTCAGTGGGCAAGCTTCAGTGTCATTTGAAATGTGGCGTCAGTTTTGGCTGCTCTCCAACGGAGGATGAGTAAAAATATTTTCACTTCCCCATCTTGCTCAATTGTTTCATACCTGTGGACTGCGGTTATTTCATGGAGGCTTATGACGCATTGATCCTCTTCAGTCTTCAAAGGAACGCTGGAGTGGGAGGGAGCTCACTATACCCAGTTCAATATATCACATGACAATAATATTGTGGCTACTCCATGCAAGAGGGAGAACCATTATACTGTCATCGACAATGGAGGTATATTGGATGTTCTTTTCTTTAAGCATACTCGCAAGTGGGTCCCAGATGAAGAGTCTGCAAGGATGATCTATATTCCTCTTTGAATTGTTATCCATCTCATATACCTATATTACTGATCTCCTCCAGTCCATCCCTCTTCTAGGTGGGGCGGATTTAACTGTGGAGTATGACAAAATGAAAGAATCTTGTCAAAGTCCCTCCAACTCCTCCTAGGGCAAGTATTCTTTCCACACCTGATATGTCGGGTTCATACTTTCCTTAGGTGCCTTTAACAAGTGTTGATCCAATTTAGCCACTTCCTTCTTCCTCACCTGGGTGACCTGCAAGTCCATTTTCATGATGTTAGACTCACAGTTGAGTCTTACACCATGAGGAGAGCTGGTAGTAATACAGTCTTATACAACTACACAAAAGGGACTGGGAGTCTAAGAGGAAGCACAATAAGTGATGTGTATGCTGGTAGAAGGTAGCTCTTTTTTTGTTTTTTTAGCCCTGGCAAACCGAGCTGAGCAAGATTTCCATCAAATTGTATCGTTGTGATAGAGCTAAAGTGTCAAGCTCTGTGGATCAGTATTATCACGTGGTAATCTGCCACATCCATGAGGGTAACCTTTAGATCATAAGGATTCCCTCCGTGGCGAGCTCATACGCTCTTCGTGGATGCCATTCCCAACCAAGGCAAACAATTGATGCCACAGCGTGTTGAAAAAACATAGAAAAAACTGTGAAAAAACTATGTGATGCAGTGCAGTGAGATTTAAAAAGGTTATGTGAAAAGACGTAAAGTATATTGACAATATCTCTTTCCTCACACCAAGTAAAAACCGAAGGAGTTAACCAGAGTCGCTGCTACTGACTCATAGCAGAAAACAGTGTGACTCCTACTTCATGGTCAACATGTTTCAGCCTAAATGGAATTGATCCAGGCTTTCTTCAGGACCAAATCGCAGCTACTGCACATTAACCAGAAAACTTCTTATAGCTAGACACTGTAATAAGAAGAACCATACAACCTCGCTTGATGCGAAACCTTCATTTGCAGGATGCAATCATCACCTATAGGAAAATAAATCAATTATCATACTTTGTGCTTATAAAGAAAAAGAGACCTGCAGGCATAATGGTATGCCCAAAATGGCTCTAATATTTCGCTTACCCTGAGTGGTCAAGGCCCAAACCTCACCTCCCTGGAACCTTCCTCGGGTATAGATGAGGCCCCGCTCTACAATAAAAGAGGGGAGAAAAAAGGGGCCTCATCTATACCCGAGGAAGGTTCCAGGGAGGTGAGGTTTGGGCCTTGACCACTCAGGGTAAGCGAAATATTAGAGCCATTTTGGGCATACCATTATGCCTGCAGGTCTCTTTTTCTTTATAAGCACAAAGTATGATAATTGATTTATTTTCCTATAGGTGATGATTGCATCCTGCAAATGAAGGTTTCGCATCAAGCGAGGTTGTATGGTTCTTCTTATTAGTGTCTAGATATAAGAAGTTTTCTGGTTAATGTGCAGTAGCTGCGATTTGGTCCTGAAGAAAGCCTGGATCAATTCCATTTAGGCTGAAACATGTTGACCATGAAGTAGGAGTCACAGTGTTTTCTGCTATGAGTCAGTAGCAGCGACTCTGGTTAACTCCTTCGGTTTTTACTAGGTGTGAGGATGGAGATATTGTCAATATACTTTACGTCTTTTCACATAACCTTTTTAAATCTCACTGCACTGCATCACATAGTTTTTTCACAGTTTTTTCTATGTTTTTTCAACACGCTGTGGCATCAATTGTTTGCCTTGGTTGGGAATGGCATCCACGAAGAGCGTATGAGCTCGCCACGGAGGGAATCCTTATGATCTAAAGGTTACCCTCATGGATGTGGCAGATTACCACGTGATAATACTGATCCACAGAGCTTGACACTTTAGCTCTATCACAACGATACAATTTGATGGAAATCTTGCTCAGCTCGGTTTGCCAGGGCTAAAAAAACAAAAAAAGAGCTACCTTCTACCAGCATACACATCACTTATTGTGCTTCCTCTTAGACCCCCAGTCCCTTTTGTGTAGTTGTATTAGTTTGGAATAGGGGATTTGGACTTGGGCAGGTCTTTAAATTATTTTTCCCTTAGACCCTCCTCTCACCTGTTTTTTTGAAGTAATACAGTCTTGACAAGTCAGATTTTACAAGCACTTTCCAGCCATCTCATGACAGTAACCTGCCCCCTCAATTAGCAGTGCCCATCTCACCATCCCAATGTCTCTCAATGGGCCACCTAAGCAGTCTTTCATCACACAGGGAATCGGGGGAATCTCAAATCGGTGACATCTTATTATAGTATGGTATCCCTATTAGCACTCTAGAGTTGAACCATAATCTGGCAGAGAACCGTACGCATTTCAGTCTTACTTTTTAAAAGAATTTATGGCCCCCAACTTTTGGAGACAGCACTCTTTCCTTTGGCTTTCTAACATGGATTCATATATTGTTCCTGCATATGTCTTGTCCGGACAAGAGAACCACATCCTTCAGTTCTCAATGTGAAATGCCCTGCAATAAAGATGAAAATCGTGAAAGCTTAACCAACCTTGTCTAGTCTCAATCTGAGCTTCTTCCAAGATAACCGAATACCTTTAGAGGCCCATATAAATGAGTTATCTTCCCTTGGATTCTAGTCAAAGATTTCCTCTCAAAAGTGAGAGGAATTGTATTGAATAAGTGTGTGAGCTTGGGCAAGATTGTCATGTTCACAAGATTGACTTGGCCATAGTTTGACAAAGGTAGAGTCTGCCACTTTCTCATCAATGTATCTATTTTCTTGCTCACCCTTTCCAAATTTCCTTCAGCAAGTCTATCCAGGTTTTGAACGATACTTATCCCCAAGCAGCTTATGACCTCCTTACTGACACCCCCTTCCCACACTGAATTCCATAACATAACCTCTGTCTTAGGCACATTAACCTTATATTCCGAGAACCTCCCAAAAAGGCCAGCTCCTGCTCTATATATTGGAGCAACCCTTGACCCTGTTCTTCAGGCAGGTCGCTCCCCACGCCACACAGCACCACCTGTGTGTCCATGCCCCTGAGCCCGCTGCTGCCGCTTGCTAGAAGTTCGAGGCCCACCTCCACCCGCAGGCTACCACCTGCGCCTCATCCTTGGTGGCCAGTGGTAGGCCGTAGGTTCTGTGCGCTCGCTCTGCCCCCTTTTTGCCTGTCTGCCTTGATGTGATTTTGCTTTCTGTTATTGTGTTGTATTCTGTTTTGATTCTGTTAATATGTTGTATTCTGTTTTATTCCCCCTTATTCCTCTTGCATTGTACTGTGCCCTTCTGTTTTTCTGCCCGTTCTAACCTCCCGTTTTTCCCGCTGCTGTGTCCCCTGCGGCCCGCCCCCTTGCTCGCCCATTCGCCGCCCCGCTCCCACCTCCCAGCTGCTCCTCCCTCCCACCTCCCCTTATATGGTGGCCGCTGGCAAGCCTAAGGCAAGCCCATCTGCACCCGTACGCACCTGGACTGTGCCCAGCGCCAGACCCCCTGGCTCCCGCGAACGCCACGATACCCGACGCTGCTACAATGCCAACACACTCCACGCACTCAACACCGGACGACCACACACCTGCTTCCTGGCCGCTCCGAAGCACACCAAAGGACCCTTCTCCTGCCGGAGCTGCAGCTTCACCAGCCTCCGAGCCGCCAAACCGCCCACTGTGACAGGACGCAACCACCTCAGATGCATACTACTGAACACCCACTTCGCACGCAAACACGCAGTCGAACTCTGGGGCCTGCTCAACACATAATAATAATAATAATAATCCGGCATTTTTAAAGCGCGCAGCTACCTACCAACGGAGGTGTCCCGGCGCTGTACTTATACCGCAGAGGAACCCATCCTGGCTTTCCCTGTGAAGTGTCCACTCCTGGGCACCCCCCAAGGTGCAGCCAGGCATCCCCTGCGCTGTTGGGGCCGTTGTGGAGATTAAGCAAGCTATTGCCCAGAGTTGCAGAGTGGGACCCATGATTAGAATAGGCACCGAGGCGAGAAATATCAGGTCCGAGGAAATTAAGCCCATGACCCGCCGAAGCGGGAATTGAACCATGGTCCCGGGCCGGACCTCTGCATCAGGGTCTGCCGCTCTAACCATTGAGCCACACTTCTCCACATCCCTCCTGGACGTCGCCTTCCTGACAGAGACCTGGATGAACGCCTCCTCGGCACCCGACATCGTCATAGCCATCCCGGACGGCTACAAGATCACCCGCAGGGACCGCACCAATGGAGTAGGAGGTGGAATTGCCATCATTCACAAAAACACCCTCAGGGTCTCGACCAGCACCGACGACACCCTCAGCACCGCCGAACACCGGCATTTCTAGATCCACACCGATCCCAAAACCACCCTCAGAGGAACTCTCGTCTACAGACCCCCCGGCCTCAGTTCAGCGACTCCATCGCCGACTTCGTCAGCACGCCCGCCCTTGCCTCCACAGACTACATCCTCCTCGGAGACCTGAACTTCCACCTCGAGAACAACAACAACACCAACTCCACCACCCTGATTGACAACCTCGCCAACCTCGGACTCAGACAGCTCATCACAATGCCCACCCACTCTGCCGGCCACACGCTTGATCCCATGTTCTCCGCAAGCCCCCACATCACCTTCAGCCACACCACCGAACTCCACTGGACCGACCATCGCTGCATCCACTTCACCTTCCGGAAACCCACCATACACCACCGCACCCAAAGGATCCCCCGCCGCAGCTGGAGCAAAATCGCCAAAGACCAGCTAAACACCACCCTCGCCCTAAGCCCACCCGCTAACCCCACCGATGCCGACACCGCCGCCCGCAACCTCAGATGCTGGATAGACAACTGCGCCAACACACTCGCCCCGATCAAGAAACCCTCCAACAGACACGCGCTGGTTCACTGCAGACCTCCAGGCCTCCAAGCAAACCTGCGGTACACTAGAGAAAAAACAGCACCGCGAACAGACACCAGACAGCTACGCAGCCCACAAGAACGCCATCCGCAGACACCATCACCTCATCAGATCCGCCAAAAGGGCTTCCTTCAAGGACCGACTCGACAACAACGCGTGCAACAGCAAAGTGAAGGAACTCTCCAACCCCAGCTCCAACAACAACGACATTCCACCATCACAAGACCTGTGCGACTCACTCGCCACCTTCTTCCATCGCAGGATCACAGACATCCACGACAGCTTCAACAACCTGACCACCCCAACAACCACCAACACCTCACCTGGACCAACATAAACGATGACGACACCATCAAAATCATGAACACGATCCACTCCGGTTCTCCGTCAGACCCATGCCCACACCACATCTTCAACAAAGCTAGCACCACCATCGCACCCCATCTCCGCAAGGCCATCAACATCTCCTTTGAGACCGTGACCTTCCCAGAGAGCTGGAAGCACGCCAAGATCAACGCCTTACGGAAGAAACCCAAGGCGGATCCGAGGGACCTCAAGAGCTTCCGGCCCATCTCCCTGCTCCCGTTCCCGGTGAATGTCATCGAGAAGACCGTCAACAGACAGCTGATCCGCTACCTCAAGGAGAACAACATCCTGGACCCGTCTCAGTCCAGGTTTCGCAGCAACCACAGTACCGAGACTGCCCTCATCGCCGCCAACGATGACATCAGGGCCCTGCTAGACAACAGCAAAACCACGGCCCTCTTCCTCCTGGATCTATCAGCCGCCTTCGACACTGTCTGCCACCGCACCCTACGCACATGCCTCCACAACGCAGGGATCCGAGACAAGGCTCTGGAATGGACCACCTCCTTCCTCTTCGGCAGAACCCAGAGCGTCCGCCTACCCCCTTTCCGTTCCGAAGCCTCCGAGATCATATGCGGCGTACCCCAAGGATCATCCCTCAGCCCGACACTGTTCAACGTCTACATGGCAACGCTCACCCATGTCGCTCGACTGCACGACCTCAACATCATCTCCTACGCCGGCGACACCCAGCTGATCCTCTCCCTCACCAAGGACCCCCTCACTGCCAAAACCAACCTCCAGGAAGGAATGAAAGCCGTCGCAGAGTGGATGAAGAACAGCTGTCTGAAGCTCAACTCGGACAAGACAGAGGTCCTCATCCTCGGCTCCACCCCCTCAGCCTGGGACGACTCCTGGTGGCCGTCCACACTGGGAGCAACACCAACACCCACCGACAACGCACGCAACCTGGGGTTTATCCTTGACTCAACACTCTCCATGACCAAGCAAGTCAACGCCGTCTCGTCCTCCTGCTTCAACACCCTCCGCATGCTCCGCAATATCTACAGGTGGATCCCCACCGAAACAAGAACGGTCACCCAGGCCCTCGTCAGCAGCAGGCTGGACTAGGGAAACGCCCACTACGCAGGAGCCTCGGCCAAACTCCTGAAACGACTACAACGCATACAGAACGCCTCTGCTCGCCTGATCCTCGACATCCCGCGCCACAGCCACACCACACCACACCTGAGAGACCTGCACTGGCTTTCCCGTCAACAAGAGAATCACCTTCAAGCTCCTCACCCACGCACACAAGGCACTCCACAACACCGGACCGGCATACCTCAACAGACAACTCACCTTCTACACCCCGAATCGACAGCTCCGCTCCGCCGACCTCGCCCTCGCCACCATCCCCCGTATCCGAAGAGCGACCACCGATGGCAGATCATTCTCCCACCTCGCCGCTAAGGCCTGGAACACCCTCGCCATCCTCCTACAGCAGACCCAGGACCTACTAACCTTCAGGAGGCTTCTCAAGACCTGGCTATTCGAGCAGTAGCAGCACCCCTCCCCCCCCCAGCACCTTGAGACCCTCACGGGTGAGTAGTGCGCTTTACAAATGTACTGATTGATTAATTGATTGATTGGAGAGCTGCTCTATATTTAAATTATAATATATATATCATTAGGTTGTCTGCTAGAAGTGCAACTTTCCTGTTCATTTCCCTATATAAAAATGGGACGATACCTTTATTCAATCTTAGTCTTTGGGCCACTGGTTCAATGCATAGGGTAAACAAAAACAAAGATAGAGGGCAACACTACCTGATCCTTCTCATGATTTTAACCATTTGAGACAGAGACCCATTCACCAGTACTCTGGCCGTCATTAAACTATAGATCTTCCGCAGTACCTCACACAATATACCTCCAAACACCTGATGCTCGACTACCAGCATGATATGTTCCCAGTTAACCCACACAAAGGCTTTGGCTGCACCAAAAGTGAGAATAGCCAGAGAAAGGGAGTATGCAGTTGCTATATCAAAGGTACCAACCAAACTATGTGTTATTTCCGTCAAGTATCTTCCTAGTAGAAACCCTGTCTAATCCTGATGTATTACACTACCCACCACTTTACTCAATCAGCTGGCTAGGATGCTTGTAAAAACCACATAATCGCAATTTAATAATGAATTGGGTCAGTATGACTGATATTTGCAACGTTTTTGCCCGGCATTAAGAACAGGGTATTGGTTGCCTCACTCCAGGATGGTGGTAATGGGGATCCCTCTATCAGTATTGAATAAAACAAGGTTTACCAAAAATGGATCATGTTCTTGGCTAGATAATATAAATGCAATTCAGGATCCCGTCTGGCCGAGCCACTTTCCTTCTCTTTAGTTTCTTGATTGCCTCTAGTAACTCCGACCCACATCCTGACTTTAAAAAGTGAGCTGCTACGGACAGAGTGAACAGCAATTTATCATGTTCCACCCTATGACCGATACCGGTCCCAGGATGCTTGTTTCTGGTCCAGGGAAGACCTGGCTTGGAAGTTTGGGCTGGACTGTTCCCATGAGGACAGGGTCAAGACTGATTTGCATATGGTTGGGTCTTAACAAGGGTGGCGAAGTGAGCTAAAGCATGATGATGGATTTAACCCAGATCTCTGGCTGGGGATGAGTGTCTGAAAAGTGTTGGTGCTCCATCCATCATCTCCTTCTGTTTGCTTTGTTCGACCTAAGCTGGTAGGGTATACCCAGAACTGGGCCCCTTGCTCACTTTGCCACGGGATTCATGCTAGCCTGGATGATGAGGGGTTTTACCCTGAAACTGGTCCCAGGATGATTGTTTCCAGTCCAGGGAAGACCTGGCTTGGCAGTTCGGGCTGGACTGTTCCCATGAGGAACAGGGTGAAGACTGAATTGCATATGGCTGGGTCTGAACTGGGGTGGTGAAGTGTGCTAAAGAATGATGATGGATACAACCCAGATCTGTGACTGGGGGTGAGTGTCTGAAAAGTTTCAGCACTCCGTCCATCATCTCCTTGTGTGTTCCCCGGACAGAGTGAAGATAACCCCATAGCTTCCTGCCTACCTCGTACTTGTGCCAAATCTGGGGTGGAGGCTTCTGAGTATAACTCTTGAAAAACATTCACAAATGCTCCTTCGATCCCTTGATCTAATAAGTGTTTTGTTTTCTTGTCTAGTATCCTCTAGATGTAATACCTAATTCTGTCCCTTTTAGCCATCCAAGCTAATAACTTCCCACTCCTTTCTCCACACTCA
The DNA here is from genome assembly GCF_964204655.1 of Triturus cristatus. Classification (NCBI taxonomy): domain Eukaryota; kingdom Metazoa; phylum Chordata; class Amphibia; order Caudata; family Salamandridae; genus Triturus; species Triturus cristatus. The sequence continues at coordinate 1,421,331,461 of NC_140591.1, read as the reverse complement.
AAATTATTCACTTTACTCACTCCCCATTGCTACTGTTCCTTGTTTTCTATTCTTGCACTAAATTCTGCTTGACGCTGATAAAGCACATGTTTCGCTTTCTCTCCTCTTACATGGATACTGATCTCAAAATGCCCTGCAGTTCAATTATCTATTTTTCTAGCTGGATCATCTTCTTTCTCTGACTTCTGTTTGAGGAAGTCCCTAAACTTGGAAAATACCCTCTTAGGTAGCCTTTATATGCACCCCACACTAATTCAATATGAGCTGTTCCTGTGTTCCATTTAATGTACTCTTCAGTTCTCCTCTGAATCTCCAAAACCTTTTCAGGATGAAGTAGAAGCTTTTGACCAAGCATCCATCTTGTTGGATTCTTCTGACCCGATAGGGCAATATGTATAAGCATAGCAGCGTGGTCAGACAAGTGATTTCGAAGATGTTCTAAGTTCTGAACTTTACTCATCTCCCCATTTTCTATAAGGAAGTAATTGAGCTTTGAGTAGTGGCCGTACTTCTTACTCAAAAACACATAATCCCTATGTTTCTCCTCCCTCTTTCGCCAAGCATCTCAAAGATTTAAAACTTCAATCATGGATAATAGGTAGGCTTGTGTACACATAGAATTAACCTGAGATCATGCAGATGACATATCCAAGTTGTTATTTAGTATTATATTGAAATCCCCCCTATAAAGAATGGGTTCAAAAATCCACCAGAGCTGAAAAAAGTTGTGTCAGAGGTGCCTCATCATCAATACTAGGCCCATAATAGCTTGCTATAGTGAAAGGATCTTGTTGTTCCTTGATCTCAGCTATTGCCCAGCTCCCCTCATCATTAGCCCTACTCCTCTCTACCTCAAACCCTATATTGGCCCTAACAATAATCGCTACTCCTTTAACACAACTCATTTGATCTGTTGCAACCACTTGCTCAAGCCAACTCTGCCTCAACATCAACTTTTTACACTCTGCGTTAAAGAGGTGGGCCTCCTGAAGCAGCATAAAATGTGCGGCCTTATCCTTTAGGTTGCACGAGATCCCTTTTAACCCTAAGGCCATTCACATTCCAACATAGCACCTTTAGAGCTAACCCCAATTGACTTCCTATTCCCTTACCTGGTTCCATCCTGATAGACTAGACTTAAAACCTATCTAAGTTAAATCAGGCTCTATACAGACTTTAAAAGAGGATTACATTTTTTGTATTCTTTCCCTGTGCTCCCCACCTTTTGCAACCCCCTCACCACCACCCATGAAACCCTCCCTACTTGAATTTTAGGCATAATTTATGCTTCGACTTTAAGCCCTCCTCAACCCGTGGTCATTATTTTGCATTCTTACTCTGAACATTCTCCCTCACCTGCTTTTATACATGTTAAAATGTATTGCTTTCTTCCAGATCAGTAAAGCTGTGCATCTTGTTATTTTACATAACCTTTAACAGTGCTGGGAGCTTAAGTTGTAAACTTGCTTCATATTTTTTCAACTCCTTCATCCTTTTTCCTAACTCCCACTGTCTATCTGAGGTGGAATGGGAGATATCTGATCTAATCGTAAATGGGATTTCTTTCCCTTAGGGCAGATATCAATATCCTCTCCATCACTACGAATGACAAGAAGTTAACAAGAATTTTGCAGGGATTCCCCCTTCCTGATTTTAGTCTGAAATGGTCCCTATGTACTCTCTGGATTTCCTGCGTTAGGTCAACTGCATCAGTAGCCTGAGGAAGCTCGCCTTTTAAAAGGTTTACCACAATGGTTTCCAATCCCCCCGCTCCTTCTGCAATATTAAAAATTCTAATGTTGTTTCTTTTAGCATTACTCTCCAGCCTCTTAAGTTTATCAGTAAGGTTTTCCCCCCTTTGTTTCAGCCACTGGTGTACTTTCTTTTCCGATGCTTCTGTACGTTGAGCCAAGCCATCGATTTTAGCTTCCTGCTTGATACAGGCCACCTGAATCTCCCTTTGGTTTGTTTCTGAGATGGAAAAGAGTTCCTTAATTTCTACTGATAGTCTCTATATCTCAGAGACTTCGTTCATTTCCATTCTTCTGCTGTAAAAGGCTTGGAGGTCAGAGCCCATGGATACAAGGAGCCAAACTGTGGAACTATTTTGCCTTTAATATAGGAAGAAGATTTAATTACATTTTGAAAAAAAATGAAGATCTGGATATTTAAGATTTGAATATTGAGCCTAATTTCTTAAAGCAATACTTTCTTTATCAAAGCTAGAATCACCAACATTGCCTCTTGTCATTGTGCAAACACTCACATGATATTGTTGTTAAATAACCTCAGTGATAGTAGGTCCCCAAAGGAGAAGATAATTTATCAAGCTCCACTTATCACGTTCTCCTAATGGGAATGGTACAAATGAAATCAGTGCCTAATCAGATGATAATGATGAAGAAAAACGTATAAAGTGCACAGCTACTCAAAAGAGTTTCCCGGTGCTAAAACTCAAAAGGTAAGGCGAGCAGCAGCACCATCCAGTTAAGGCACAAACAGGTAACTCCTGAGGAATCCTATGAAGTGAGAGACGAAGCCGATTCCATGCATTGCTGGCTAACACAGAATAGGAGCGGCCTCCACATCTTGGGCCCGATTCACAAAGGTAAATTAATCTTTTGGGTAAGTTTACTACTTTTTGGTATTCACAAAAGTAAAACTTAAACCAAAAGTCTAACTTTACTACTTTTCGATATTCACAAAGGTAAACATAGACCAATAGTCTAACTTTACTACTTTTCAGTATTGAAAAAAGGTAAACTTAGACCAAGGGGCACATGCATCAAGGATTTTTGCCTTTGCAAACGGGTCGGTTTGCAAATGCAAAAAATGCTTTTCAGATGCAGCAAACCCTATTTTGCGATTCGGTAACATGTTACCAAATGGCAAAATGGGTTTGCGATTTGCTATTAGGAATGGGGCGTGTTTAGGGCGTCCCTTCCTAATACTGAATCACATTGGTATGTAGGAATGTTTTGTGACTGAAATGTGGTAGTAAAACATTCTCATTTTACCACCTACTTTAAGTAGACTGTAACCCATTCGCAAATGGGAAGGGGTCACAAGGGACCCATTACCCTTTGTGAATGTTTGTTACAGCATTTTTTAAGAGCAGGCAGTGGCCCCACAGACCACTGACTACTCTTAAAAAACTGAAGAGTAAACTTTTCATTTTACTTTTTGTAACGCATCTTATTTTACTTTAAGGAAAATAGGCTGCTTTACAAACAAAAAAGATTGCTTTATTTAAAAGCAATCACGGACATGATGGTCTGCTGACCTCAGTAGGCCTCCATACCCGTGATTTTTGCAATTCCTAGGGGGTCGCAAATTGCGATCTACCTCATCATTATTAATGAGCGAACTGCTAACCCCTAGGAATCGCTATCTGAAACTCTTTCAGTTTCATACATTGTAAATTGTGATTACCTAATTGCGATTCTCAGGAATTTGCAAATAGGTATTTGCAATTTACAATTTTGATGCTTGTAGCCCCAAAAGTCGGATTTTACTAGTTTTTGTGAATACCAAAAAGTAGTAAACTTACACAAAAGTGAAAGTTAATCATTGTGAAACGAGCCTCTAGTTTGGTGAATCCTAGCAATAGTAAGAAGCAAGACTGAGCGCAAGTCTCTCCTGTGCACATAGTGCTGAAAACATGAAAATAGATATTGCTGTCCCTGATGATGAAAAGTACGATAGATGAAAAGTAAGGACTTTTAAAACAACTCTCTTCTTCAATAGGAGCCAATGTAGCTGCCGCAAATGATGAGAGATATGATCTCTCTGTGGAATACCCAGGATCAAATGAGACATTGCATTTTGAGCCACTCGGAACTTGTTAATCAGGCTATTCAGCAGGTCAAGATAAAGCCCATTATCATAGTCCAATATTGATGTAATTAGCACATGCACCACAGATTTATGCAACGTCATGGGCAGTTTATTAAGGAATTTGCACAACAATGTCATAGGAGAGAAGCAGGAGGATGCAACAGAATTGATTTGTGGAATAAATGACAGTATGTTGTCAAAATGTATCCCTGGATTCTTCGCTGACGAAGCAGGTTTCGAAATGGGCATTGGATCCTGAAGCCAACATTTAAACAACCATTCATCTTTTAAATGGCCAAACAATAGGCTTTCTCCACATTGCAAAGCAAGTGGTTCCTTTTTTCCCAGCACAAAGTGGCAGTGGGTGAAGCCAGCTTTCAGCTCTTCCACTGGAAAAGGAGATGAGGCATCAACTGTGGGTAGAGGCAGCGGGTCATTGGCATAAGAAATGGTCCTTAGGCCAAAGGATTCAATCTACTTGTCCAGAGGAGCTAGATAAATGTCAAATAAAGAAGAGCTGAGTGAAGACCCCTGGGGAACACCGAGCATTAGCTTCCTTGCCGATGAGCGATAGGGGGACATCCAAACTTGTTGCTCTCTCTATTCATGGAGGGATTTAGTTCACCACAGGTCTGGTCGCGAATCCAAACCTCAGAGAGCTGATGTAATAGGGTTGTGTGAGAGACAGTATCAATTGCAGCAGACAAATCCAATAGGATAAGAATATAATTATCTCCTTTGTCCGGTGAGTGTTTAATGATCTCTGTGATCTCAAGAAAAGCTGTCTCAATACTATGGCCTTGTATAGCACAAAAGAAAGGTAGCTTCCAAATAGGTAGTCAAATTGTTATTATAAGTAGTTTTTCCAGAATTTTTGAAGCTGCTGGTAAGAGAGATATTTGGTGAAAATTGGCTAAAATGTCCAGGATCGAGAAGTTTTTTTTTTTTCAAAAATGGAACATTTTTGCCAATTTCCAGCTGTAAGGGACACATGCTAAAGACACTGAGCTGTGAAAAAATTGTGGAAATAAAGTAACAATCACTTTTGCCCACCATCTGAAGGATGACAGGAGGGCATGGATAATCTGGAGAGCCAGACTGGCAACTAGAGATGGCCAATGAGATTTGATCAAGTATAAAGGGACTGAATTAAGACAAATTACAGGCTGAAACAATGGATATACGTGCTGTAATCAGAGACACAATAGTCAATTTGACCTTTTGTAGTGTAATGAGGCAATAAATGCTATGCCATGTCTGGTAAAGACTGAGAAGCTGCAGAATTATTCAGTTATGTCATATCTGGTGGCTCAGTAGACCAATGCAACCACTCCAGGGATCAGCGTTTAACCCCATAGTCACAGGCTTGAATCCAGGTGAGTCCATTCTGCCTTTCATCCTTGGGAGGTCAATACAAATGAGTACTACTGGGTAACTATAAATGTATGTTGTTTGTCAGTAGTACCAAAATACCTATTGGGGTGTATTGTACACTCTACATATATGCCTGTAATGTTGTCCAGATCCACGCCATACCCTGTTTGAAAAGGGAAGTAACTAGCCAAACACTGTTCAGGGAAGTTCTACTTAGTAGGAGTCATCTTTCTTGTGCAAATTAAACCTGTTTATTTATTATAGGATTTTCTTTACAATAGCCAAGTGGGTATTGCATCAACTTTCCAGTTTTTGTGCAAAGTGAACAATTATACTGCCATATAATGTATTTTTGTGATAATACGGGAAGCCATCTTGGCATCACACCAATCGTCATCTTCAAGCTGCCCCACCCATTCCTCCCATTGAGTCCGCAGTTGTGTCATCGTGTCAGGTGCATTAATGGTCAATGAGCAGTTGATCTGGTAAATTCCCCCTTTTGATAGCACACCCATCAGTAATTTAGCCTCCAGGGGACTGAATCCGGGGAATGTCGCGCCCGAGGAAATGTGTGCCCTCAGTGCGTCCTCCAGTTGAAGGTGTTTAAGAAATTGTGCACATGTTAGGGCATAAGTTGACTGACATACTTGAAAGGAATATGTTCAGATGCCAGACCAAACATCCATCAGCAGGGAAATGCCTATTGTGTCCCAGTGAGTAAATCCCTCCAGGCCAGCTATTTTGTGTAGCCATTAGCCCACAATTGTGTCTGTTTAGTAAGTTTGGAGTCCCAATCTGTGTAACGAAGCGCAGCACGCCAGCTGAGAAAGACCATTTGGATCCCTTCAGGCAGATTCTTAGGGATTTGGATGCTGTAAAGCATTCCCAATACAACCTCAAATCTCAGTGAGGTCAGATCCACCCTATATGCTGGCTACGGCCACCCTCGTTAAGCCAATGGTTTATAACTAGGTCCTGGGATGCTAAGTAGTAGAGGCATAGATTAGCCATGCCCAAACCTCCATCTTATGGCACCTGTTGACATCCCGCAAGAGCTAATCTTGACCTGGATTTGTGCCAGAGAATGGATGTCACCAAGGAGTCCATCTCTTTGAACCACTGTCAGGGTACCATCCGTGGGAAATTTTGAAAGAAATATAGAAACCTCTGTAATTTCATCATTTTGTAAAGGGCAATCCTCCCCATCATGTTGAGAGGGAGTGCTTGACACCTTTTCAGGTCCATTTTCACCTTTCGGGTCCATGGGGTGAAATTAAGATTCCACGCTAGCTCAGAATAGAGCACGACATGGAATCCCAAATAATAGAAGCTCAAGCTTCGCACTGGAATGATGGTTGCCACTCGACACATTTTCGGAAGGGGTGGAGCGGAACCAGCCCCAACTTTGCCTGCTTAATCTGTAGACCAGAGGCCTCCACATAAAGCTGATAGAGACGAAGGCAATGTGGCCAGTCTCCATGGGTTTGGACAAGAATATGAGGACATCATCGTCATACAATCGATGCGGTCGCTATGTCCCTTATCGACTTCCGTCCCTGAACCTGCACATCGCATCAAATGAGCCTGGCCAAGAGCTCAATGACAAGGGCAAAAAAGGAGGGGAGACGGGGGTGACCCTGCATAGTGTCCTGATGAATAGGGAACGGGTCAAAGACCACCCCATTAATCTGCACTTGTGCAGTCAGTTTGGAATAAAGCAACATGGAGTCATTTGATGCAGTGCCTCCTTCCCCAAGTCGCATGAGGTTACATTAGTCTTGGTGTAGAAGGATGTTGAGAGTGGTCTTTAGGCGTGTGGCTACTAGCATGGCAAAAAGCTTAATCTCCCTGCTAATAAGTATGATGGGTCAGTATGCCGCACAGACATTGGGCAGAGGGCTTGATTTTAGAATGACCACAATGATGGCAATAGCAAGTTCCTGTAGAAAATGACCAACCTCAGCGGCTTCGTTATGGGGGGCAAGCAAGTGCAGCGCAAGGATCTCCCTGTATTTGCTATAAAATGTGGTAGGGTGTCTGTCAGGGCCAAGTGTCTTCCCAGCTGCTAGGTCAGAGATAGCGCAGACAATCTTCATGATGGGCTGCTCCAAGTCATGTCTGACACCCTAGGCAGTGGAATGTCATGTAGAAGGTGGGAGTCTAGTTCTGCCTCTGGTCTCAGAACTGCTGCGTATAGGTGGCCGTAATAATCTGCAAACGCTTGGACTATGGCCGGGGTAGAGAGCAGGGGGCGCCAGCAGCGTCTAGCACCTCAGGGATCACTTGGGCAGCCAGAGGCTTAGTAGACAGCCAGCACAATAACTTGCTATTTTTGTCACCCCACTCATACCTCACCGTGGAGCGCTGCCTTGAGTGAAATAAGTTGAATCGCGGCACAGGTAAGTTTGAACTGTTGCGAGGCCTCAATCTGGGGATCATCAGAAAGTTGCACCTCCAATTGGAGGGCCTAAGCCTCCAATCGAGTAACGTGCTGGAGCCTGTCCCCTTCTTTCGATCTGAGAATACTTTTCGCGTACCCTCCGACAGTAGTCTAACAGGGCACCCACAAGGTGCCAGTGGATTTCACCGTTCCCTGATTATATTGGAAGTATGCTTGGAGCTCATCAGCTAGAGCTCAAGAGTACACCTCAGCTTTGAGGTTCCATGCATTAAGCCACCACATGGGGCGCTGGGCATTATTCTTAGAGATGAGACAGAGATTTCTCTAGGAAGAGTCTGTATCTTAGAGACGTGCAAGGAGTCAGTGACTGTCATGGGTATAAAGTCTATACGCGCATGTGAATGATGAGTCGCAGAGGTATGTGTGTATTGTCGCTGCCTGATGTGCCACAGTCGCTATCTGTTGCACAAGTCAACGGTGTTCACCCAGTTGGAGAGCTGACGGGCCATTGCACTTCTATATCTAGATGGGGCGCCGGTAGAGTCAACATTGGGATCCAGGACCGCAATGAAATACCCTCCCACCACTGTGGCACCCCAGGGAGTGCTAGGATTAGATTTGTGAGAGTGTGGAGAAAGGTCTTGGTCGCTGATGGAGGGTTTAGACACAAAACGGATTTAGATTATGGCCCTTCACTCCACCCTCGTGGACGAGATATCGGCCATGGGGGTCAGGGAGGACACGGTTAATCACCATGAGGAAGGAGCAATGAAGGAAAATCACCAACCCTCTGGAGCACTGCACAAACTCAGCATGGTAGACTCTATCATACTCTTGACGGAGTAGAAAGAGGCAGGGGATACCCAGCAAGTGTGTCTCTTGGAGCATCAGAATTGCAGGAAAGAAACCATGGGCATAGCACAGGATTGTGAAACGCTTGATTCGGTCTAGCATTCCACAACAAAATCTGGAAACCTGTGAAGGTTGGCATGTAAGGAAAATTTGTATATGTGAGGTGAGTGGCACGTAGGGGGCTCCAGAGACCCAATGGTGGACTGCAACTAGAAAGTGCATTGATGTGGTGAAAGCATCATGTTTGCTAGTGAGGTGCGACAAAAGACACGAAACAGTGCCAGACAACAGAACACAGTTTCAGTTAAACAATGAAAAACAACCCTCCAGTAAACCCCCCACCCCATTCTTCTACCCCAGAAGCCTAAAATGACACCAAAACTGCAAAACATTACATAGTTGAAGGGTGGAATGGTGAACCCCTCCTTTTTGCACAATCTCAGATTGGCCAATACCTAATAAAGAATGAGAGAACAATCCCTGGATAAACGGATTCCCTTCTCATCAAGGTGCTGGGCATCTTCTGATCAGGTCGTAGGACTCAAAGACACCCCCATATCAACATTAGTGGGGTGTATGAGGGAGTTCTACTCTGTGGCAACATGTCTGGGTCTGGCTCAAGAGATGCAGCATCATTCCGCAGTGTCGGCCCTGAGTTCTTTAACTGCGGCTTAAAGTCCGGGGAGGGTGAACCGGCCACTGCTTGACCGTGTCGCTTGCGGGAACATGTCTGGATCCTCCATGTCAACAAGGCAGGTGTGGATTTTTTCATTTGGGGCAGTCTCTCAGTAGATCAGGGCGATCAGTCTGGCTGGTGAAGCTATTTTCCCTCTGTGATCTAGTCCCACACAGCTTCTGGCATATCAAAGAAATTTGTTTTGCCCTCATAGATCACTTTCAATTGCACGAGGAATAGAAGCACATATTACAGGTTCATAGCCTTCAACTTTTGTTTGACATCGACATACGACCTCCACTTAGCCTGCATGTCTCTGTTGTAGTCAGGGAACACCATTATTTTAAGTCTTTGCAATGCAGATCTGCGAGGTGTTGGCCTTCATGGAGGATGTAATCTCTATCCCAAAAGTTGAGAATGTAAGCCATCATGAGCCTGTGAGGTGCCCCAGGGTGCAGTTTGGCTGTTAGTCCTCTGTGAACTTGCTCCACTATGAACCAGGCAGAGAATCTGTCCGCTGGAATCCAGCGCCTAATCCATTGTTCCAGTAACTCAGCGGGATGCGGCATCTCTGTCTCTTCTGGGAAACTGATAAATCTGGTCTAAATCTTGGCGGATCTGGTCCAGTCGTCACTTTTCCATCAGTTATTCCGTTCACCTACTAGGCTGTATGCCCGCTCAATTTAGAAGCTGGCGGGTCTATGGATGATAGTCAATCCAAGTGCCGCTGTCTCTTCCAGAATTTTCCTCCCGCGTCAACGGCGCCATAGACAATAGGCTGTCAGAAGGAGTTCTGCCAATATTTCTGCCGGCCCAATCACGATGTGCCTTTCCGTCGACTTAACTGTTGCCGATAAACCTCCACTCCTGTGTTGGTAGTTTCAAAAGGATATAAAGTTAAAACTTACCTTTTTGTCTTTTTCCACTTCCGTTTTCGTCATGAACCCTATATTCTGAGTTCTACCTTTGCTGCTAGTACTTGACCACGAAGCAAATTATCCCCGTCATCTCCGGAATTGAAGATAAGCTCCTTTTTTACTTGTTTTCTTTTGAACTGTCCGCTTACATTTACTCTGGACTTATGCACTTTTACATTTCTTTTAAAAGATATTTTTTCTAATGTGTAATGCATATGTGTGTAATATTGTCGTTTAAGGAATTTAAAGAAACACACATCTATTAGTCTTTTCTTTTTTTCTTCGAATTTGGTGCAAGCTACTTTCATGATAATTAACACTTAATAGTAATAATAAGAAAGTAATTTATGAAGTGCCTAGTTACTTCTAACTACGTGTCCCAGCACTGAGGTTTTGCTCATAACACAGATCCAACACGAACCAAAACAGCCTCAATCAGATTGATCTGAATAACCACGTTTTAAATTTGTTATAGAAAGGTAGTTCTGTGTTTTGCCGCTGAGAGAGAAGGGGAGAGAATTCCACATCTTGGGTGCTAAAAAACTAAAAGACCATCCACCCAATGCATACGCTTTTTACAACAGGCGGCCAAAAGAGCTCCTGCTGATCTTAGATTTCTCCTAGGAGAGTTGGATCTAAGAAAGGGATGCAATTATTGTTATTGAAAATTCTAGAGCAGTGGCACGTGGCTTTAAAAAATAGTCATTTTCTCACAGGCAGCCAGTACAATTTAGTTAGCGCAGGGCCGATTGAAGACCACCTCGGTAGGCTCAACAGAAGACAATATGCTGCGTTCTGGACGTGCTGTGGAGTCTTTCCAGTCAAACTTGTGAGACTCCCAGATATAGGACATTGCAGTAATCCAGCCTAGATGTAATCAGGGTTTCGACTACTGTCTTAAAGCAGTCTCTCGGAGAAGTCCAAAGATCTTTTTATAGGGTTTTTTAGATCCCAAAATACTTTCCCACTAGAATCGTTATCTGGCTATGAGACAGAAGCTTTGTTCAAACCAGATACCTAGATTCTTGACGTTTGGCTTAGGTACTGGCAGTGCCTCCAGTGCGCTAAGCAACCAAGCAGAAGACCAAATCGAAGGCTGCTTACCTAGAATGTGGACCTCGGTTTTCCTGGCATTCAACTTCAGGCAGCTGAGGTCCATCCACTCAGCAACCTCCAACAGAGGAGAGTAGAGCTACCGTGTTTGCTTCCTCCTGATATAGGGCTCAAGGAAGAGCCCTGAGGCACCCCCTGCTGCAACAGAAAAACCTTGGATGAAAAAGATTTTAGTGCCACCTGAAAAGTTCGGTTCTGTAGAAAAGAGGCATGCCACCATATGGCTTTAAGGGCAATACTGCTACTCTAGCGTTCAAGTAAAAGGATGTGGGCCACGGTATCAAAGACTGCATTAAGGTCCAGCATCTGCACAACCGCAGTTTCACCTCTGTCAACGACTTGACAGATAGACTTAGGAGCAAACTATAATTCAGACTCTGTGCTTTAATGGGGGCAAAAGCCCAACTGGGCCCAATGAAGAAGTTCTTTTGCCTCAATAAATGACGAGAGTTGTAAGTCGACTTATTTCTCTGCCATTTTAGAGAAAAAAGCCAGCAATGAAATGGGCCTAAAATTGTCGGGTTTGGTAGGATTGAGGAAAATAAAAATCTATGAGGCCTATGTGTCCCCATGTGCCCCCCCAAACGCTTATATGCACATACATGTAACCTATGTATTTCCCCTCCATGGCCTTTCTATCATGATGCTTATGCTATAACGTGGCCTGCCATCATCCAGTCTCCCATGAGAGAAACGACAAATCTGTATTGAGGCCTACACGTTTTTCATCATGTTTTCCTGCATTTTCATGAAGCCCATGTTTATGGCTCAGCCAGAGCCGAAAAGAGGTTTCATGCCTCAGAACGCTCTGAAAGCTGCAGCTACGTATCCTTGGCCTTGCACACTTGGGCCTCAGCCAAAGGGGCCCCGACCGAGGTGCCGAGACAGTATTGAGCACGGTTATCTGCTTACTCTTACTGAAACCACATTCTTGCCTGGTGAAGGAGGAATGAACGCGACCCATCTGCAAGGAGGGAGCCCAGCCCTACTGTCTCTCTTTGTGAGATTGCAAAGCTCACGTCAGTAAAAAGCCCATAGCCCCCATGTAAGGCCTCTGCAGTAAATGAAGTAAATGAAGAAATAGATGCCACATCGGCTCTTGGTGATGAGCAACCTATGTCACAAATCAGTCCCTGCTCCAGACATCGGATATCAGATAATACAAGATGTGCTGGTCGTCCTGACAGTGAAGGCCTCACTCACTGAAGGCCTCACTTCCAGACTTGTCCGGTTGCATAGCAACCCTCCCCACGTCAGTTACACGTCATGCTCGAGTTGAGCACAAGTGAGGCAAAGTTCCAGTACAATTCCAGCAGATCACGCAACCCCCTCCAGGTATCCACCCACCTATGACAAATTACCTATTATCATCAAGTGGACGCCCACATGGACGCCCACCTTCACGCCTACTTACACGCCCACATGCTCTTATCTCATTCTCTCTTGCTCTTTTGCTTACGTACAATTGAGAAATGTATATATACTGTACTCTGTGAATAATGTTTTGAGAATATTGAGAATACTTTTGAGTCCCTTTCCAGATCCTTTTTGGTGATGGTAATATTCTCCCTTTGACTCGAGTTATTGGAATAAAGCCCTTTATGAACCTGATACCACAGACTCAGCCTCTTGCTTTATGCATGATCTTATTTATATTTAAAAATTCTGAGAGCGTAATATTTTATTTACCACATAATGGCGCCCGAACAGTTACATCTCTTTCCCCACACGCCGGAGATGAAGGTCCAGTTTTGCCCCCTTCCATAGCCGTGACGGACTTCAAGCGCGCACGTCGCGGGTCTTCCCGCCAACTCCCTCAGGCCAACGAAGGGGACAGACTGCGACCAGGCATCCATACGAGGCGGTGAGGAACGCAGATTGTCCTACCCAGAGCCCACCTGCGAGAGAGCTGTGTCCGAGGTATACAGAGGCCCACCAGATTCCGAAGTTCCGAAGTATCCAAGTCACGAGTCGAGTCCAGTCCAGTCCAGTTTGGTCTAGTCCAGTTCAGTTCCGAGGCCTTCCGTTCCGTGCTACCCGGTGAGCACCGTTGCTGGGGAGGCAGTTAGACGTGCACATTAGGTTGTGCCGGTCAAGACGGGTTTGGGTACACAAATCCGGTCTGCACTGTTTCAGCAGTGTATCTGTACTGTTTAGCAGTATATCTAGTATGTCTTGCATATAATTCAGTATTCTCTAGTGTTAGTATTATGTCAGTAACTAGTTTCCTATTAGTTATCATCGTTCGTTAAATGTTAAATGTTTTTTTTTTTTTTTTTTGTTTTTTTTTTGAAACCGTTTATTGCAGTTCGTAAAAGTTACAGGTATGGGCCTACAACCATCCGGCCGGCCGCTAGAATGACAAAAACATATTGCACACATACAGTAAAAGTCTCTAGGCAGTGCAGAGCAGTGAAACAGGAGTAATCAATGGTGCAGGCCACACAGCTCCAAGCCCACAGTACGGTTCCCTTTTCTTGAAACAAAACAACACCAAAAAACCACACCCGCAAGGCAACCCGCGATCCAAAATAACAGCACGTGCTCCATAAGTGGGGGATCCAAACCAGCAGCAGAACTCTGGAGAGGGGAATGGGAATAGATCAGGGACTGGGGGACCGCGCGCCCGCGGCTGAGGGAGGGGGGCCGTCTAGGGAGACGGAGCAGGCGAGGCAGCCGGTAGCAGTGGTGGCTCACAAATACCCCCGCGGTAGGCGTTCCAGGGGCCCCAGAGTTCCACCCACGCCCCAGGCTTACCTCTCGCCACATACACCACCTTTTCACGAAACATACACCAATCCATATGCTCTTTCCAGGCCGACACCGCAGGGGGCCTCTGGGATCCCCACAATTGAGCAATGTCGCGCTTGGCTATCATGTATCCCAGAGTCACCCACCGCGTCTGCGGGACCGAATAGTCATTCGGTTCCCATACATTCAGCAAGCATCTCCTCGCTTCAGGCAGCAGCGCAACACGCGTCACCACACGCAGGACCTCATGCACACCACGCCAGAATCGCTCCACCTTCGGGCACTCCCACAGTATATGCATGAAAGTCGCCAACGCACCACAGCCACGCTTACACATTCCGTCACCAGCAAAACCCATACGCAGAAGCCTTGGCCCCGTCACGTAAACCCGGTGAAGGATCTTGAGCTGGACGAAACGAAGGCGAGCCGGGATGGCCACCTCTTTCGGAGAGGCCACCGCGGAAATCCAATCCTCATCGTCCAGCTCCAGCCCGTCGGCAACCCAAGCCTCGCGGAGATTAGTCAGCAGGCACGATCTATCGTTGATCAGTTTTTTGTATATGAGGGAGATCGTGCTGTCCGGGACATGGCCATCTAGGACTCTGTCCTCCAGGGGGGAAGACTCCGGAATGGATGCGACATCCGGGAAGACGGAGCCCAGCGCATGCCGGACCTGTAGGTACCGAAAGTACTCACTGCCCTGCAGCTGGAACTCCGCCTGCAGCGTCTCAAAAGTTTTGAATCCCCCCCCTCGTCCAGAGATCTCCCACCGTGCTGATTCCGATCGTGTCCCACTTCTCGAAGCCCTTCGACGTCCACAGGGAGCCCAACCTCTCAGACGCATACAGCGGTGACGCCCGGGTCAAACGGTCCTTCCACCCCATAGCTGCATTAGCCGCGTGCCAGACACGCACCATGACACGCGTCGGTCCCGTCAAACGGGAGTCGGGCGCGCCCGCGTAGAGCGCTCGATTGTAATCGCCACCGGGCAGGAGCATCTTATCCATCTCAAATGCCGGGTTCAAGGCGGGCCCGTAAAGGCCATGATTAATTGCAGCTAGTTGGGAGGCCCAGTAATACCGTTTAATGTCAGGGAGGGCGACCCCCCCATCGTACCACGGGAGCGTCAATTTAGCCAGAGCAATGCGCGGCCTCCCGTCCCAGAACAGGCGCCGCTGGAGGCCCTCCACCTCACGGAAATAGCGTGCCGGGACCAAGTCCATAGTATTCTGGAGAGCGTAGAGGAAGCGTGGCAGGGACATCATTTTAAACAAGGCCGCTCGGCCGAGCGGCGAGAGCGGCAGACGCCGCCAGCGCACCACGTCCTCCCTCAAACGCCGGAGGGGGGGTAACAAATTCCGCTCATAGCGGGCCTCCGGGTCAAGAGTGATATAGATACCCAGGTACCGAAAACCTTGGGAGGCAATCTGGATCGGACAGTCCCGTGGTAAGGCCGGAGCCTCCCCGGAAAGCACATATACACAGGATTTCGCCCAGTTGATGACCAGGCCTGAGTTGCGACCGAATGAACGCAAAACATCAACCAGGACGATCAGTGATTTACGCGGGGAGGCGAGATACAGAAGGATATCGTCAGCATAGAGGGACACACGGTCCTCATGCTCGGGGGTCCAGCGGAGACCACGGATAGAAGGGTGCCACCGCAGCCACTCCGCCAGGGGCTCCAGGGCCAGAGCAAACAGGAGAGGCGACAGGGGGCAGCCCTGTCGCGTACCCCTCCCCAGCGCGAATGGGGCCGAGACTCGCCCATTCACTACCACCTGCGCCAATGGGCCCGAATATAGCAATTTGACCCAGCTAATGAAACCCGGGCCAAACCCGAATTTTGCCAGCATCGCCCAGATGTATGGCCATTCAAGCGTATCAAACGCCATGGTGGCGTCCAAGGACGCCAAGATGGCCGGCTCCCGCACAAATGGGACACGCGCGAGCACCCCGTGCAAGCGCCGCAGATTGAGCGCCGTGTTACGGTGCGGTATAAAGCCAGATTGGTCTTGGTGGACCAAATCGCCCACCACGCCAACCAACCTGTTGGCCAACACCTTGGCGAGGATTTTGGGCTCCGCGTTCAAAAGCGAAATCGGCCTATAGGATGTGACCCGTTCACGGGGCCTCCCCTCCTTGTGGATCACCACAATTGTGGCTAGACGCTGGTCCGGCGGGAGGGAACCCCGCGAGTGGGCCGCCAGGAACATCGCGCGCAGGTGGGGCGCCAACACATCCGGGCGTAGCTTGTAGAGCTCGATGGGAATACCATTGGGGCCCATGGCCTTGCCGGATGCAACCGAGCGAATAGCCAAGGCAATTTCGTCCGAGGTGGGAGGGGCGTCCAGCGAATCCCTGTCCTCCACCGTTAGGGAGGGCAGTGCGATGTCCCGAAGCAGGGCATGGGAGTCTGCCTCCGAGCAGGGGGAAACCGGGGAGTAGACTTCGCGGAAATAATCCGCGAAGCAGGAGACAATGGCTTCCGGCTCAGTGACACACGCACCATCAACACTCTCAATCAAAGGCACCACACGGCTCGCTCTCTCCCTCTTATCCAACCACGCAATCAATTTGCCAGCCTTATCACCCACATCATACAATCGCCCCTGCTGCTCTCTACTGAGGCCCCTGGCCGCCTCCGTGACGAGGGCCCGATAGGCCGCCTGCTTTAGGTGTAGAACATGCAACTTGTCGTCTGTTACCCCGCTTCCCAGGGCACCCTCCAGTTCTGCAATCTCGGCCTCTACCCGGGTCACCTCCTCCCGCTCGCGCCGCCGGGCATGGGAGATAAAGGAGAGGGCCTCCCCTCTAAGGACTACCTTGAAAGCCTCCCACAGGGAGATGGCCGAAGAGACCGACCCCACATTCTCATCGAAATATCGCTGTAGGGATTTGATCAAATCGGCACGAATGGTGGGGTCGCGCAAATACCATGCATTGATTGGGGCCACCCTGCCATCCCCCCTCGGGAAGACATCGAGATGCAACAACAATGGGGAGTGGTCTGAGATACCCCGCGCCAGATGGCGCACCTCCCCCACCCTCCCTGCGTGGGCCGCCGGGACAAGGATGTAATCAAGCCGCGAGAGGCTACCATGGGCACCCGAGTGGAAGGTGTACTGTCGCAATGCAGGATGCTTTAATCGCCAGCAATCCATCAGGCCCAGCGTGTCCAGAAGGCCGGGCAGCCACGCCTGTGCCCGGGGGAGGTCCCTAGGGGGATGGCGATCCATAGACCCAGAGGCTACCGCATTAAAATCCCCTCCAACCACCAGCAGGCCACTCGGAAGGTCCAGAAGGAGGCGCCCCAGGTCCGCAAATGTGGTGGCTTGTAACCCAGGCGGGACGTACACTGATATAAAGATAAACACTCTACCCTCCATTCTTCCCACCAGAACCGTGTAGCGTCCCCTCTCATCATGGCGCACCTCATCAATCTCCAACGGGAGCGAGTTCTTGATCATAATACCCACCCCCCGCGAGCCCGAGGTGAAGCCAGAATGGGCCGCCAAACGATATCCCCGCCGGTTCATTGCATGAAAGGAGTTACCTATAAGGTGCGTCTCCTGCAGGAAGACAACATCTGGTGAAATACGTTTTAAGTACTGCAGGACCACACCACGCTTAATCCTATCCCCCAGGCCGTTAACATTCCATGACAACACAGCCAAATCCCTACCCCCCATCATACGTCGAAACAATCGGTCGTCCCCCATCGAGCATCCTAAAAACAACAACATAGTAGCGGGTTTGCCCTGCGGTGCTAACAAACAACACACCCCCCCCACCCCCCGGTCCCAACAAAACTCCCCCCTCCCTGCACCCCTGCATGAGCCCAGACAGCCCCCCCAAAGTGCAGTGTGCCTGTCGCCCCATAGCTAAAATACTAACTAGTCCCCCAGAGGAGGAGGGAAGCCCCCAACAGACCCCGCACGACCTCCATAGGAGGGGAAAATACGCAATCAATAAATGGTGAAGGAACAACGTCCAGAGCAAGGCCTATGCAGTCACCCCTCAATTCTGCTCCGGCGGGCCCTCCTCGCCAGCCGCGCCCCCCCCGCCCCCCCGGCCCCGATCTCCAGGCAGAGTGTCCAGCCAGTCCCCAGCCGCCTCGGGCCGGTCGAAGAAGTGCGTGCGACCATCCACCTCTACCCTCAGCTTAGCTGGAAAGAGCATTGAGTACTTGAGGTTCAGGTCCCTCAGGCGACGTTTAACACCAAGAAAGCTCTGCCGCTGCTTCTGGACCGCCGGGGTAAAGTCTGGGTAGAAATGTACCTCCATGTTGTCAAGCTTGACCGGTCCCTGTTGTCTGGAGGTCTGGAGGATATCATCTCTGTCCCGGAAATTAAAAATCCGGGCAATGAGAGGCCGCGGCGGGGCACCAGTCTTAGGTCTGCCCCCGGGGACCCGGTGAGCACGCTCCACCGCAAAAAGCTTACTCAGCCCCCGGGGCTGGAGATGGGTCAGGATCAACTCTTCCACGAAAAGATCCGCCGCCTCCGCCTCTCGTCCCTCCGGCACCCCCACAATACGGACATTATTCCTCCGGGCCCGACCCTCGGAGTCCTCCAGTCGCCGGTCCATCAGGGCGCTCGCCTGGCCAAGCCGGCGCACCTCCTTCTGGAGGGCCACCACGTCTGTCGTGAGGCTCGTCGTGGTGTGGGCCAGGGAGTCGACTCGGTCGTTTGTTTTGGACAAGTCTGCCCTCAC
Source organism: Triturus cristatus (assembly GCF_964204655.1). NCBI lineage: Eukaryota > Metazoa > Chordata > Amphibia > Caudata > Salamandridae > Triturus > Triturus cristatus. The sequence goes on along the minus strand of NC_140591.1, from coordinate 1,421,312,824 downwards.
AAGGCTCACATCCACCAGGACCGAGTCTATTTTTTGCGCTAAGGTGTCGAAACGCTGGTCCACCGAGGCCTTCATCTCTGCGATGGCGCCCATGACGTCCCGGAGGGTCAGATCCACCGGATGAGCGGATGCCTCCGTCGGGCCCACCGGGGATGCACGCGATGTCTCCGGAGAACCCTTCTGGAGCGTGTAGCGGTCCATACTGTTGGCCTGGTGCGCCGTGCCACGGCGGGTCGTCTTCACCTTCGCCCGGTCGCCATCTTGTTTGGTGGACATGCTGGCTCTTCCACCGTCGTGCCAAGCACCCCAAACGGGCCGCTATACCAAGTCACGGGTGCCAGGGGGGGGGCAGGGGCGACCACCGAACCGCGGGTCAACCCACCGCCGGCGGGTCAGCCGGGCTCCTGGACAAGGCCACACCACCACACCCCGCTCCGCAGTCCGACCCCGCTTGAGAGCTAGGAGGGCGCAAAAGCGAAAGTGAAAGTGCGGGGTACGCCAGTCGCCCAGCCCCGTTCGCCGCTGTTATTCACTTTGTCCCCGGATCGCCCCACTACTCCAATCCGGGGGGCCGGCGAGGAGAAGGCCACAACCTTCGATCGATGCTCCCACCGGCGTCCGGGGTCCGATTCGAGCCCAAAAAACGGGTGGCGCCTCAGCTCCGGTTCCCCAACACAGTCCCCTCAACAAGGACAGGATATCGCCAGGATTAATTCAGGAGGTCGCGGAGGTCCTCGGGAGCCTCGCACCTACGCGGCCATCTTGGTTGCGCGCTAGGCTCCTCCCAATGTTAAATGTTTTAATATGTTTTAAAAATTGTGGTATGAATGAGTGTTCATTATTGTGTTTATTGTAATTTATTGTGTTCAAAATCAAGTAGCAAAGTTTAAAGATGCCGTTCTTTTCAAAAATTAAGACAGATCAAAACTAGAAAAGGGGTACTCAAGGAAGCTGTTCCCATTCCACCTAGGGACACTCCAGGGTACTTTTTGTATCATAAACATGGCCTAGATGCCGTATTATTTCTTGATTTATGGGTGGACTACACCAAGGATTTACCAGAAAGTCAGAGGTGGCCCGCAGCTGGGACCTGGGATGCAGATTGCATCATGAGAGTAGAAGAAGAGTTATGGAAAAAGACAGCCAGACAGTCACAGAAAAATGCCATTGAATTATGGCGTAAAGAATTGCATAGACGCACAGAGAAAGCGCTCAGAAAAGAAGAGAAAAGTAGGGAGGATTCGGACAAAGCCCGAGAAAAAGTATTAGTTGAGGAAGGTATCCGAGTAAAAGCAGAACAAGTAGACAGACAACGAAACACTCTTATGAAAGAGAAAATGTAGACCAGCTTGGAAGGATGCCATTGAGTTTTGGCGCAAGGAGTCACATAGGAGGACAGAGTAAGTGTTTCACGAAGCAGAGGGAAGTAGACTGGAGTCTGGAAAAGCCAAGGAAAAGATGTTACAGGAGGAAGTGGAGCAGGTAAAATGAGCGCAGGCTGACAGAGAAAGAAATACTGACGTTGCTGGTATTTATCCCGTCCTTTCAGAGGACCTAGCAAGAGTGGCCCCAGTAGAAGGTTCAGTTAGAGTGCCACCGCAAGTACCACGATACATATAATAATGATATAGTAGCCCAAAGGTTCTTGAGCCTCCCACCAAACGAACAGCGCATAGCTGGTGTTTTCATGGTCCAACATTTGATTATGTTGTTAAAAGGGACTTGAGAGGGGTGTAGCTAGGGTAATAGCAACACCTGTGATTTGATGACACCCCTAATGTACAAAGTGTTAACGAAAAAATAATTAGTGAAAAGTTTAGCTTGAAAAAAGAATTGTGGGTATTTCGAATTTGCAAATTGTTCAAGAATACAGGTTTGTGTTCTTGGTGGTCCAGTGAGCCAATGTGCTGGGTCAAGACGGTAAGATTATGACCCCCTGAGAGCAAATTGTATATAAAAATAATTTTTCAATTGGGCGAATTATTGCAGTTTTTATGGAATTGAGTAGTCTTTTTGTCTTTGACAGCTTCAGAGTGAGGAGAAGGTGGGGGCTGTGTAGAGCAGAATGTGATACAGAAATCGGAGACAGATTCTGACCTTGTAGCCAGTGTAGGTGGGGGCCGGTGAGAGGAGCGGAACAGAGGCACTGCTTAGAAAGCTTCTCTGACATCGCATCTGTAATGCCTGCAGCCGGAGAGCCTTGGGGGCCAGGAGTAGGAAAAACAAAAAAGATGGCTGGCAGCCCAGGCTCAGGCCGCGCTGAGGGGCTATTTTTAGCTTCTCTGATAAGACAGGGCAGCTGAGAAATGTAAGTCGAGAAAGATTCCCTTGGTCTATTCTGTGCTAAACCAGTGCCCCGGGGAAATGTCTATGGAGAAGATTTGTTTTATTTTTTAGCAAATGTTATATTGCTTCTGGCCAGAAAGTAAAATGTTGCTCTTGCTTGGAATTTTAAGGGCTATATGCCTATATAAAAACGATTTTCAAATTCAGACATTTTTTAATTGTGGCCACAAGCTGCCACCAGTTGCATTGGATAAATGATCCAGTGGTTAAAAGTCTGTGAGGAGAGATGAGAGGTGCGTCTTCGTCTGGGACATTAGGGTACATTGTGTGGACGAAGATGCATAGCTCATTTTTATGAAAAAAAAACAAACAGGTTCGTGTGTTCTTCGTTTTTGATTATTCTTGCTGATTCTGTGTGTCAGACTTGACACGGTGATTTCAGATGGGGGTGTATAGGGCAGGTAAATCAGTTATTGATTATAAGCCTGACAAATTAAGCAGGCCAGAATGTTCGCCTCTGAGCTGTAGGTACAGAAATTGGGCGTCACTGCTCATTTATATATGTTAACGCAATTTGTTTATGCTTTCTGTGCTTGGTATACTGATGGCTTGGCATATGTATTTTGTATATGTTTTGTTTTTGTGTTGTATTGACCAGTCTGTTTAGCGTTTAATACAAAGTTCTCCTGTGCAGTACAGAGATAGTCGTGACGACGGCGATCTTTGCACAGCGCTTGGCTGGAACTTGTTCACAATTACTAAATTTCACAGACATGATATTACCTTTATCATGCTGTCAAAATAGCAGACAACCCGTTATCAGTGTATGTCTAATTGGTGTTGGAGATGAATGAAATAAAAGAAATAGTTATGCAAGACTTAAATATGTATCACATGACTGCCTTTCTCTTATAGACAGGCAGCCTTGGTCATATGTTTCCAGATTGGACATTAAGGAACCATTATGATCTGTGCACTCGCATCTTACCTCTTGAAAGGCCTGTTTTAAATAAGGACTGCCACCCCAGAGTGACAAATGAGGCTCGGTATTTAGGGTAATGAGAAAATATCTGACAGGATTTCCTTTTTAAAGTTTGCTTTAGTAAGCTCATTCTTGTAAGTGGTGGCCCCAAAAGTTGACTTGTTTTTAAATTAGGCTGTTTATTGTATAGGTGGAAATTATTGCAAAATGACTGATTTCTTTAGCAGATGAATTATTAATTATCAACATTAACAACTGTTCTTAAACTTGGTTTTCCGAATATTTAGGTAATTTAGCATTCCTATTAGGGCCTCCTAGCATTAATATTGACTTCAGGTTGGTGTAGGTTCATGTAATAGGGACATTTGCATATGAGATGTCATTTGGCCAGCTTATGAGCTAACACAATGAGGTTTGTACATTAATTTGAAGGATTTCTCGCCGTTTCAAATACGCTGTGTATCTCCTATAATTTTGCTTACGCCCAGTAGCTACACACAGGGATTAATAGTGTTGACAAGACACAGGGTTTGATAGTGTTTGACAGCAGTGAAATCTGTTTCGGATTTCCTCCTGTCAAAAAGGGGGGGAAGGAGGAGAATATTGGCTTTCTGCTGGCCCCTGAGGAGGTTCGCTTCCCGCTAGCCCCTTAAGAAATTAAGCCCCTTAGAAATTAGCCCCCTTAGAAATTAAGCCGAGGAAATAGGTATGGTGTTTTCCCCTTTTTCTCATGTTTTATTGTGATCTTTCAGGGGAATTAGTCCAAGCCCCTAATACAGCTTCTACTAAAGTCCTCCCTTGGACACAAGAACACACTGTGGCATTTGAAGAATTAAAGAGAGCTTTATGTCAAGCACCAGTTTTAGCAAACCCTGATTACAACAAATCGTTTATGCTTTTTGTGACAGAGCGGGATGGAACAGCACTATCTGTCCTAACACAAGATCATGCAGGAAAACACGAGCCCTGTGCTTATTTTTCTAGTACATTAGACCCAGTAGCACAGGCTTTGCCTGCGTGCCTAAAATCAGTTGCAGCAACGGCCTTAGCCATAAGATAAAGTGACTCGATAGTGCTGGGCCACCCTCTGACAGTACAAGTACCACACGCAGTAGAGGTTCTCTTGAACCGGACACAAACACAACACCTGACTGTAGCTAGACTGACAGGCTATGAGCCAACGTTATTTCAACCACACATAGAGATCAGACGATGCAACATACTGAATCCTGCTACCCTTTTGCCCTCCAGTACAGAAAGCGTTTCACCACACGACTGTGTTGAAGTAATACATACCGTGACTAAACCAAGACAAGACTTGACAGACGTTGCACTCCCAGACCCCGACCTAACACTATAAGTTGACGGCTCATGCATGAGGACAGGGGCGGGAGAATTAGTGGCAGCATATGCAGTGACTACTGATACTGTAATAATAGAGACTAAAAGAATAGACATATTGTCAGCACAAGCAGCAGAGCTCATCGCCCTGACACAAGCGTGCATAAGAGCTAAGCACCTGAGAGTAAACATTTACACCGATTCTGTGGAGAGAAAGAGGTTTCTTGACCTCTCATGGGGCCAAGATACAGCATGGCCCCCTTATTCATGCCCTACTGGAAGCAATACATTTACCAACAGCCATAGCTATCCTAAAATGTAAAGCACATACTAGAGCCACAGATACCATTTCCCAAGGCAATGATCTGGCAGACCGAACAGCTAAACAGACAGCTCAGACCCCACTAGACATGACAAAATCACAGATACTATCACTGTCCAAAGCCATGACAGTTAGGGATCCTTCCAGGGATGTACAAGACATTCAGACACATGCTACTATGGACGAATTAAAGAAATGGTCGGAACAAGGAGGGGTACTGACTGATCAGGGTTGGATGAATAAGGGCAAATACACATGGTTTCTTCCTGATTCGATGGTACAAGTGATTATAAATACCGCACATAGTCCTGCACACTTAGGAGAGAAAGCAATGATAGATAGCTTACAGAATATATGGTTCAACAAGCACCTGCGTGCAGCAGCGAAACAAAAGGTCAGAACATGTATGATCTGTTGCCAATTCAATCCAGGTAAAGGCATTCCGATGGAACAAGGTGGAATCCATCCACCTGACCACCCTTTTGAAGTGCTCCAAATGGATTATATCCAAATAAACAGATGTAGAGGTTACAAATATGTCCTGGTACTAATGAAGCAGGTGTCCCTTCTGTTAGGGTATACCTGGAAATTCCATTGTGTGCGACATCCTGAAGCAGCAGGCCTTGTAGAAAGACATAATCGGACATTAAAAATTTGCGCAGACAAAGGTGTAGATTGGATGGTAGCCCTGCCGGTTGCCCTCTTTTACATGCGAATGGTAGCTCATTCTAGAACAGGCTTATCTCCCTATGAAGTGGTCTTTGGTAGACCACCAAATATGTGGGGCACTCCAATGCCTAAAAGATTACTGATGTTGATAGTAACATGCTGACAGATTACCTGGCTTCCTTGATGTCTGCACTACTCTCTTGTTGTTCGCAGGTTGCTGCCGCCTTCCCTGACAACACCCAGGTCAAAGAATACTCCATCGCTCCTGGATGGAAGGCGCCAAAGTCAGTGCTCTGGACCACGGGGACGGCCGTTAAAGTCAAAGGGCGGAAAGGATGGTTGCACCTTCACCACTCTTTTACAAAGGAAAGACTTTGAACACCATTTTCTAGAGGAGACTCCCCAGAAGTTTCCACAAAGCTAAACTTTGATCTAAAAAGTCAGAACCCGTTTGATCAATTAAGTCCACTAGGTGGTGAAGCGGTTGAACATGTATTCTGGCTCACACAAGATCTTGGACAATAACATAAAGCAAAAATAAGAGAGCAAGATAAAAGGCAAATACTGTAAAATATTACGTGGTAGATGTATAGTGACTGTAATTTTTCTATCTCTTCTGTGCATCACGATAATATGTATCAGCTTAATACTACATGCTATTTTTCCTCCTATTGCCTCACTTTTACACTCCTCCACTAATGATGCCACAAAACACACGTTTAGTGATCTGCCATCCCATGAGTTATCATATCGACTTGCCTTACGCAACAATCCCTTTATTCAGATACTGCACCATTCACATCAGACTAGCAATGCTACAGACTGCTGGGTCTGTGGCCGATTTCCCCCGTATCAGAAGGTAAAGGGAGTGTTGCCTCTTTTTCCTTTTCCGTTCTCCCATAATGGTTCTTGCGGAGCATGGTTTGCCTTCATTACATCCATCAACGGTGATGCCAAAGAATACAAAGCAATAACAAGGCTCCACAAGATTGCCCAAAACATACATCAAGACCCAGGCACGTGGACATGGTCCGGTTGGCTCTGGGGATTAATATCTGCTTGGGGATGGAAAGTGTTGACCGTCTGTGGGTTGATACTATTAATGATATTCAGTTGTTGCCTATGTCTGCAGTGTGGCCCGGCCATTTGTGGCCTGTGTGCTACTGCATGTGTTCCACATCCCTATTTACAAAGCATTGAAAATGGAAAAATAATGCTGCAAGAACAGATCGACTGTCTCATGAAAATAGACGTTACATAGGGGGTTCACTAGGGTACAAGGAGGGAATGAGGAAAATAAAAATCTATGAGGCCTATGTGTCCCCATGTGCCCCCCCAAACGCTTATATGCACATACATGTAACCTATGTATTTCCCCTCCATGGCCTTTCTATCATGATGCTTATGCTATAACGTGGCCTGCCATCATCCAGTCTCCCATGAGAGAAACGACAAATCTGTATTGAGGCCTACACGTTTTTCATCATGTTTTCCTGCATTTTCATGAAGCCCATGTTTATGGCTCAGCCAGAGCCGAAAAGAGGTTTCATGCCTCAGAACGCTCTGAAAGCTGCAGCTACGTATCCTTGGCCTTGCACACTTGGGCCTCAGCCAAAGGGGCCCCGACCGAGGTGCCGAGACAGTATTGAGCACGGTTATCTGCTTACTCTTACTGAAACCACATTCTTGCCTGGTGAAGGAGGAATGAACGCGACCCATCTGCAAGGAGGGAGCCCAGCCCTACTGTCTCTCTTTGTGAGATTGCAAAGCTCACGTCAGTAAAAAGCCCATAGCCCCCATGTAAGGCCTCTGCAGTAAATGAAGTAAATGAAGAAATAGATGCCACATCGGCTCTTGGTGATGAGCAACCTATGTCACAAATCAGTCCCTGCTCCAGACATCGGATATCAGATAATACAAGATGTGCTGGTCGTCCTGACACTGAAGGCCTCACTCACTGAAGGCCTCACTTCCATACTTGTCCGGTTGCATAGCAACCCTCCCCACGTCAGTTACACGTCATGCTCGAGTTGAGCACAAGTAAGGCAAAGTTCCAGTACAATTCCAGCAGATCACGCAACCCCCTCCAGGTATCCACCCACCTATGACAAATTACCTATTATCATCAAGTGGACGCCCACATGGACGCCCACCTTCACGCCTACTTACACGCCCACATGCTCTTATCTCATTCTCTCTTGCTCTTTTGCTTACGTACAATTGAGAAATGTATATATACTGTACTCTGTGAATAATGTTTTGAGAATATTGAGAATACTTTTGAGTCCCTTTCCAGATCCTTTTTGGTGATGGTAATATTCTCCCTTTGACTCGAGTTATTGGAATAAAGCCCTTTATGAACCTGATACCACAGACTCAGCCTCTTGCTTTATGCATGATCTTATTTATATTTTAAAATTCTGAGAGCGTAATATTTTATTTACCACAGGATCTAATAATGGATTGATAAGAAGCGGAACTATGAGGGCATATTTCCAGCCTGAGGGACCTGGCCCATCTCAAAAGAGCAATTAAATAGCTCACAAAACAGGGGTAGGGTTATGGCCATCCTTTATTTCAAGACAGCAGGAGATGCGGGGTCAACAGGGGCCCATGAATTAATAATTGTCACTAACGGGCATAATTCCTCATATGTAAAAGGTTTAAAAGTGGAAAACCCCACACTGTCAGGTTCAAACCATGCCTTGAGACGAGGAGCGCCTCTCACTTTCTCAAGGAAGGTAGAGTAAATGGCGGCCTCTTTGTCAAAGAAGAACTGAGCAATGACATTGAAACATTCCTCTGGCGGTGGAATGGTTGCTTAAACTCGATCGAGGGACGACCATGACTTCACAATCGAGAAAAATTATTGAGAAGAGTTCTAAGCCACCTCAATTTAATCAGCATAAAAAGTGTGCTGAGTGGTCCTAATGTGTCTACGACATACCTTCAAGGATGCTTGATAGCTTTAAATGTGGGGTATAAATTCTCCTAGATACGCTCTAAGAGCTTGCCTTTTTTTCAGAGTGAGTAACTCATCGCTGAATAATTCCCCCCAGTCATTTATGATAGGGTCATTCATATCCAGCACTTGAGTAAAAACAGTACAAGTCACCTTTGCCCATCTCTCTGTTATGACCGACTGACCAGAAATGGACACAGGCACTGATATGGTCATAGGAATCTGAAAAGATTAGCAAAATGATCAGACCAGAGAAGAGGGAAAGGGGAGTCCAGTCCACCACTAAGCCGGTTACATTTGAGAAAATAGAGTCCAGTGTATGTCCTAGCCTGTGAGTAGGGGCGCTAACCAAAGGAACTAACTGAAAGGCCTTTAATTCTGTGATCAGCATGCATGCCATCAGGCATGCTGTATTCTCAAAATGGAGATTAAGATCTCCAAAGAGTGAAACATTTGAATAACGTAAAAACAAAGATGATAGTACGTTTGCAAGAGAGGCTTTAAATTTTGAAGCCGGGCCCGGTGGACGATATATCAGGAGCCCAGTTAAATTGAGATTGTCGGAAATGACAAGAGGGAAAAAAGCTTACACAAAAACTTATATAAAATTTGACATCAATCAAAATTTATAATGTGTTCACACAGGTGTGTTTAGTTATTTTTCGTAAACTATCACATTATAAACATAGGCATTACACATTTTTTGAATAATGTAAATTTAATATCATTTAGTAATTGTACTAGACAAGGTAAAACGTTAAGAAAAAAAAAATCAATGTTAGTTCTTTTTATTTATTTATGGAACATTTCCCCTTGTCTAGTGAATTTTCTGTATTTTGTTAAATTTTAATTATCTTTTTTTTTAAGGTGTAATGCATATGTGTTTATTTTTTCACTTATTAAGTCAAACTAAACACACTTGTATTAATATTTAAAAATAAAAATGCCAATTTGTTTTTGGTGTAAGTGTCCATTATCATAATTAATGCTTGCACCAAAATGTTAATGTCCATTACATTTTTTCTTACTAATGTTTGAACTTTATTAATATGTCATTCATCTTTTTGTTGTATTTTCTGTCATAAATGTAAGTAAGAATATATATTTCACACTTCCATCAACATTTTTAATAACCAATGAAATGTAAATGAATAAGTTAGGGAAGACTTTGTAAAATGAAATTATTTTATTTGTAAATGAGATACTTCTCCCATTTACTTTTATTTTTAAAAAAAAGGAAGAACAGAAGTGTTTCCCACAATAAATCCTTGTGGCTTTGTTGTACATAACTTGCCTCCTAAACATAGTCCAAAGGGTAACCTCCTCAGCAAGGGGCATCTATTGGGCACAGAGCAGGCACCTAAAGATTTTTTCTTGGGAGTCCCAGGTTTAGGTTTGGTATGTTGATTTTGATGAGTGTGTTGTGGTGGTTCCTGTGGTTGTGATTCCTGTGGGTTTGGGGGTGGTTGTGGTTGTGGGTGAGATGGTGATTGTGGGTGGGGTGGTGGTTGTGGGTGTGGTGGGGGTTCTGGGTATAGTGATGGTTGTGAGTTTGGTGTGGTGTTGGTGTGGGTCTGGTAATGGTTTGTCGTGGTTGTAGGTGTAGTGGTGGTTGTGGTTCGTGGTGATGATGGTGGTGGTGGTTGAGGGTATTGTGCTTGTGGTACTTGTGGGTGTAGTTTCAATAGTGTGTGTATATTGTTTGTGTGTTTGTGTTTATGTGTGTGAGTGTGTGTGTGTGTGTGTGTGTGTGTGTGTGTGTGTTTGTGTTGCTTGAGTCTGTTGGGAGTTGGTGCCTACAAAGAAGTGAGTGTGCGTGAGGTGGGAGTTTGGATTTGGGTTGAGGAAGGGTGCTGATTTGTGGCACAAATTGGACCGGTTGGGAGGCTGGGGTGAGTGAGGAAGCTGCTATTTTGGCAAGCAATCTCTGCTTGCAAGGCATTGATCAGTGAATGGCATCCAGAAATGCAACCATTTGTTGCATTTGACAGCTTAGCCCTAAGATGCCATTCACTATCGCAGTGTGGCCTACAGAGATGCAGAATAATAGGTCACTAGCCTCTTTACTCAGCGCAGCCGGGGTGACAAAGGGAGGGTGGAGATGTGCCTCTGGGTGGTGAATAAGGATGAGGTTGTAACAGTTCCAGTAGGGTCCACCACCACTAGGGACTGGTCACTTGTGGAGGCCTCCGATGAAGAAGACAAGGTGGTGGCCTGCGTTCCAGTCCCCTCACCCTCCATGCCACTGTGTCCATCGGTGTTTAATGTATTACCACCCAGTGTCCTTTTAGCCTGCTCTTGAAGATGCTGTAAAGACATTTACAAAAGTTTTATGGTATCTGTAAAATATAATCAATCATGAAGTTTTTTCTCAAAACATTTTCTACATTTTTATATTTTACCCGATTCAAGACTTTTAAACTTTGGTTTATTTTTTTATCTTTAACACCTGATTGTAGGGAGCATGATCAGAAACCATCTGGTCACAGTTTTTTAATTTTCTATTATCGCTCCCATCTTATTTTTGAAAAAAATTCTGTTTTACACTTCTGAATCGCTCTGATTTGTTTGTTTCCAATTTCTTGTTCTTAATGTACACCGTAAGCTCCAAAAAGTTTACAGCTTTAAGGGTCCAGCTCCCAAAAAATGTTTCATTGCCTTTAGGCCATCCTCACGTCTTACACTGCAGTAGGATGGCCTAAAGGTAATTCAACATTTTTTGGGAGCTAGACCCTTAAAGCTATGGCACACAGATGCTCCTAAAAATGATAGAAAGGGAAGATGAGGACTGGAGAGATGCACTGATGGCACCTAAAACTATCACTGTTTCAGCTAAGCTTCGCCTGGTCCAGCTCTATTACTTGCACACCTCCTACCTTGCCCCCAGCTGCCTACATAGAGCAGGCCTAATTCCAAACCCGACATGCACAAGGTGCGGTCCTGACCCTGCAGATTTCTTTCACATATTATGGACATGCCCGCGCATAAGCCCCTACTGGGCCGCCTTAAAAGCAGAGCTCACGGAGGTACTAGGATGGGAAGTCCTGCATAACCCCCTGATCATATTACTAGGTATCACTGACAGGTTGGATCAATCAATCAATCAATACATTTGTAGAGCGTGCTACTCACCCGTGAGGGTCTCAAGGCACTGAGGGAGGGGGGGAGCAGCTACAGGTCGAACAGCCAGGTCTTGAGATGTCTCCTGAAGGTCAGCAGGTCCTGGGTCTGATGCTGGCGGATGCGGAGGGTGTTCAATGTTTTGGCGGCGAGGTGGGAGAATGATCTTCCGCCGGAGGTCGTTTGACGATGCATGGGACGGTGGCGAGTGCGAGGTCGGCTGAACGGAGCTGGTGGTTCGGGGTGTAGAAGGACAGTCGTTCATTGAGGTATGCTGGTCCGGTGTTGTGGAGTGCTTTGTGAGCGTGGGTGAGGAGCTTGAAGGTGATCCTCTTGTTGACCGGGAGACAGTGCATATCTCTCAGGTGGGTGGTGATGTGGCTGTGGCAAGGGAGTCCAAGGATGAGGCGAGTAGGGGAGTTTTGTATGCGTTTGAGTCTCTTCTGGAGTGTGGGCGTGGTTCCTGCGTGGAGGGCATTGCCGTAGTCCAGCCTGCTGACGAGGAGGGCTTGGGTGACCGTGTTTCTGGTTTCCGTAGGGATCCATCTATAGATCTTGCGGAGCATGTGGAGGGTGTTGAAGCAGGAGGAGGAGACCGTGTTGACTTGCTGGGTCATAGATAGCGTTGAGTCCAGGAGGACTCCCAGGTTGCGTGCGTGGTTGGTCGGTGTCGGGGCGGCACCCAGCATGGCCGGCCACCCGAAGTCATCCCATGCAGAGGGGGTGAAGCCAAGGATGAGGACCTCCGTCTTGTCCGAGTTCAGTTTCAGCCGGCTAGTCTTCATCCACTCTGCGACGGCCTTCATTCCCTTGTGGAGGTTGGATTTGGCAGTGGCCGGGTTTTTAGTGAGGGAGAGGATCAGCTGGGTGTCGTCGGCGTATGAGACGATGCTGAGGTGGTGTGCTCGGACGATGTTAGCGAGCGGTGCCATGTAGATGATAAAAGGGGTCGGGCTGAGGGATGAACCTTGGGGTACGCCACAGATGATTGTGGTGGCTTCGGACCTGATGGGGGGGAGGCGGACTCTGCGTTCTGCTGGTGAGGAAGGAGGTGATCCAGTCCAGGGCTTTGTCTTGGATCCCTGCGTCATGGAGGCGTGTGTGCAGGGTGTTGTGGCAGACAGTGTCGAAGGCAGCCGAGAGGTCCAGGAGGATGAGGGCAGCAGTTTCGCCCTTGTCCAGTATGGTTCTGATGTCATCAGTGGCGGCGATGAGGGCGGTTTTGGTGCTGTGATTGCTGTGGAAGCTGAATTGGAAGGAGTCCAAGACATTGTTCTCCTCCAGGAAGTGGGTCAGTTGTCTGGTGGCGGTCTTCTTAATGACTTTCGCCAGGAACGGGAGCAGGGAGATGGGTCGGAAGTTCTTGAGGTCCTTTGGATCCGCCTTGAGTTTTTTGAGAAGGGTGTTAATCTCGGCGTGTTTCCATCTTTCTGGGAAGGTGGTGGCCTCGAAGGATCTGTTGATGATCTTCCTGAGTGGGGTGCGATGATGGAGCTTGCTTTGTTGAAGATGTGTTGGCGGCAGGGTTCGGAGGGTGAGCCGGAGTGGATGCATTCTTTGAAGGAGGTTTTTTTGGTGGATCAGATGAGTTGGTGATGTTTGCGTCTGGCGTTTATCAGGGCTGCGTGGTTGTCTGGTGTCTGGTTAGTGCGCCAGTGTTTCTCGAGTCTTCTGCAGGTGTGCTTGGAGTTTTGGAAGTCGGCGTTGAACCAGATGGCTCTCGTGTCGGTGCGCCTGTTGGAGGGTTTCCTTATCAGGGCGAGGGTGTTGGCGCAGTCGTCCATCAATTGTCTGAAGTTTTTGGCTGCTGCATCAGTATCAGAGGGCTCAGGTGGGGGGTCTCAGGCGATAGTGGTGGTGAGCTGGTCTTCTGTGACTTTTTTCCAGCTGCGGTGTGGGATACGTTGTGGTTAGTTGTGTGCGCTGTGTTTCTCGAAGGAGAAATGGATACACTGGTGGTCAGTCCAGTGGAGTTTGGTGGTGTGGCTGAAGGTGACGTGGTCGCTGTCGGAGAAGAGGGGGTCGAGCGTGTGACCAGCGTAGTGAGTGGGTGTCATGACGAGTTGTTTGAGTCCGCAGTTGGCAAGGTTATCGATCAGCGTTGTGGTGTTGCTGTCGTTGACGTTCTTGAGGAGGAAGTTTAGATCTCCGAGGAGGATATAGTCTGTGGAGGTGAGGGCGTGCGTGCTGATGAGGCCGGCGATGGATTTGCTGAACTGTGATCGGGGTCCCGGAGGCCTGTAGACGAGTGTTCCTCTGAGGGTGGTGTTGTGATCGACGTGGATCTGGAAGTGTAGGAGTTCGGCCGTGCTGAGGGAGTCTATGGTGTTGGTTGAAATGCTGATGGTGTTTCTGTGGACGATGGCGATTCCTGCTCCTGGTCTGTTGTTGTTGCGATCCCTGCGGGTGATCTTGTAGCCGTCTGGGATGGCTATGGCTATGTCGGGCGCCGAGGAGGTATTCATCCAGGTCTCTGTCAGGCAGGTGGGGGAGTCGAGCGGGTCCCAGAGTTTGACGGCGTGCTTGTAGACTGAGCAGGTGTTGAGTAGTACACAGCTAAGGTGGTTGTGGCCAGCAGTGTTGGGGTGGGCCGGACGTGCAGGTGTGCGCTGGCTGGTGTAGCTGCAATTCTGCAGTTGAAGGGTCCGTGGGTGAGTTTTAGGGTGGCCTGAAAGCAGGTGGGGGATCGGCCATCGTGGAGCGCGTGGAGGGTTGTGGCGTCATAGCGGCGTCAGGCGTTGTGGCGCTCGCGAGGGCCATGGGGTCTGGCGCTGGGCATGTTCCAGGCGCGGACGGGCGCAGACAGGCTTGCCTTAGGCGCAGCCGCTTCGCACGTCTGCTGTGCGACTGCGCAGCGGTCGCCATAAGAAGGGGAGGGGGGCGGGAGCAGAGGTGGGGGCGGGAGCGGGCTGGATCAATGGGCGGGGCATCAGGGGCAGCAGCGGCGGGACAAACGCAACACACAGCACTCACAGCAGGACGGGTACAGAAAAAACAGGGGCAGCCAAAAATACAATCACACAAGTAACAGGGGCAAGACCACGATAAAGACAATCACCCCGACAGATACAGATGCACTCTGGGGATATGGTAGGTGCGGTGGGGACGGCGGCGGGAAAAAATTTGGCGGTGCTGCAGGCAGGCTGGAGACACAAACCCTTCTCAGAGGAGGCTCAGAGGCTGGAACGTAGAGGCGGCGCTGCTGGGGAGAGTGCTGGCCTGGACCGGAGTCTAGGTTTCACAGCACTCCCCGCAGCGGTTGCCATAAGAAGGGGAGGGGGGCGGGAGCAGAGGTAGGGGTCAGGAGCAGGCTGGATCGGTGGGCGGGGCTGCAGGGGCAGCAGCAGCAGGACAAACGCAACACTCAGCAGTCACGGCAGGACGGGTACCGAAAAAACAGGGGCAGCCAAAAACACAATCACACAAGTTACAGGGGCAAGACCACGATAAAGACAATCACCCAGACAGATACAGTGGCAGTGCGGTGATACAGGAGGCGTGGTGGGGACGGCAGCTGGAAAAAATTTGGCAGAGGTGCGGGCGGGCTGGAGGCACAAACCCTGCTCAGAGGCTGGAGCATAGAGGTGGCGCTGCTGGGGAGAGTGCTGGCCTGGACCGGAGTCTAGGTCTTACATGCGCTCCCCCGCAGCGGTCACCATAAGAAGGAGAAGGGGCGGGACAGAGGTAGGGGGTGGGAGCAGACTGGATCGGTGGGCTAGGCAGCAGGGGCAGCAGCGGCGGGACAAACGCAACACTCAGCACACATGGCAGGACGGATGGGTCCAGGGCAGACAAGGCATTTCTGGGAACTACTCTAGTGGTAGCCAAACGAGACATCACACCTGCGTGGAAGGATCCCACCCCGCCCTCTATAACTAAATGGTGCCGAGGAGTAGACTGGTGCACCACACAGGAACTCCCTTTATACGATGCCAAACAAACACCAAAGAATCTGGGGCAAATGGCTGGGAATATTAGATTGAGTGTCACCTCTATGTCCGTGGGTCTATCTCAATATGACCCCTGGAGGGGGAGGAACAATAATGCATTTTGCTGTACCTGTACTGCATGCCGAAACCCACATGTCATGATGCTGCCTACAATGCTGTACTGCTCTTTTTCTTCACTTTCTTTGTAAAATCAATAACATTGATTATCAAAAGAAAATTATAGAAATGTAATTACTTTCTATTCAATGGGGAGTTCTTCCACCAAGTGTGCAGTATGACAATGGGCAGCTGCTTCGCCCCCAGCTATGTGAATTTCCATATGGGCTGGTGGGAGGAGCAGGTGGTCAGAACCGAATACCATGACATCTGGGACAACCATAACATTGGTGTCGTTTTATCGATGGCCTTTCCATAGTTTGGAGAGGCACAGAGAGTGATGCCCGAGATTTAAATCAAATAGAGGTCAACGATTTAAATCTGCATTTCACAAGTACCATCAGTGCACATAGTGTAAACGTTTTTGACCTTACGGTGTACATTAAGTACAAGAAATTGGAAACAAAGCTGTTTAGAAAACCCATAGCAGGTAACATGATTTTGCATGCTACTAGCTTTGGTCCGAAAAATCTGATTAAGAGCATCCCCTATGGAGAAAGTCTGGGAACACAGCATTACTGTAATGAGGTGGATGAGGGGAATAGAGAAATTATAGTCCTAAAAGCTAAAGAGGTTATTCAGAGAACTGCATTGAAGAAGCAGTGATCAAGGCTAGAAAACAGCCTAGAGAGCAGATATTGTTAAAAAGACAGAAAGGCAAAAAAACACCTTGTGGGTGATTCACACTTTAGACTAATAACGGCATACAACAGACAACAAGCAAAAATACAAGGTATTTTGAGAAAATACTGGTATCTTATAAGAAATGATCCAGTACTAGTAACACCGCATAGACCTGAAATCACATTTAGAAGAGCAAAATCAATGCCACAGTTATTAGTGAGCAGCAACCTCAGGGAGTGTAAGGAAGGAAGGACAACATGGCTAAGTAGAGAACCAGGTTTCCTACAATGCATGAAATGCAAAGCTTGCCACGTGGGAAAAATACCACAACATTTAAATGCTTTTATAACCGAGAACAAAAAAGATCAAAGGAAGATTCACATGCAGAACAGATTTTGCAGTGTATTTATTAGCGTGTCCATATGGTTTTTGCTATGTGGGGAGTAAAATTTTGGCAGTCCACAAATGCATATTACAACATCTACGTACCATAAAAAATGGTGATAAAATGTATCCAGTGCCATTTTGAAGAGGTACATAATGGTGACGCAAGGGGATTGTCATATTGTGTAATTGATGCAGTAGCCCCCAACATCAGGGAAAGAGATGAAACCTTTGCTTCCAGTGGGCGGGAGCACTTTGACAACTCCCACCCACTGGAACCGGAGTGTTTGCCTTTGCTTGACGCAAACTGTCAAAGCTCCCGCTAAGCAAAATCAAATAACAGTAGCCGCCCCAGGGCCATGAATGGCTTCAGAAGGGGGCATCATGGCCCCCCTTCTTTCTTGTTCAAGGACCCCTCTCCCATTTCAAAAACAATATTTGGCCCTGAGTAGGTGGTGGTCCTCTGGGCCCGGTGGGGTCCACAGGGCCCCCCCATCATGTGTTATTTAGCCCCAGGGGAGTGTTGGTCCCCGGGTCTCAGTTGGTCTGTGCAGCCCCCATCAATGTTTGTTTAGCCCCGGGGAGGTGGTGCTCCCCAGGGCTCAGGAGGGTCCATACAGCCCCCCCATCAATGTTTGTTTAGCTCTGGGGAGGTGGTGGTTCCTGGAGCACTGGGGGGTCTGGGCAGATCTCCCAACAATGTTTGTTCGGCCTCGGGAGGTGATGAGCCCTGGGGTTGGGGGGGTCCATGCAGCCCCTGCATCAATGTTTGTTTAGCCCCAGGGAAGTGGTGGTCTCCGGGGCTTATAAAGTCTCAAGAGGGGGGCCCCGTGCATCCCTCCCTCATTTAGTATTAATAAAGCCCAGGAAAGGTGATGTTCCCCATGGCTCAAAGCGCCCCCGCCCCTCTCCTTTTTTATAATAAAATGCTCCCGAGACCTGGCCCATCTAGGGGGCCTTTTATTTTTTTGCTGCGAATTTCGGGAATTCACCGCAATTGCTTTGTTGCCCTGCAGGGGTCCCTCTGTGACTCCAAGATCAAGGCTTAGGATCAGGGTATTCCTACCATGCCCCCATTTCTTTTCTGCACTTTTTTAGAGGGGGGGGGGCGGACTTGGCTGGAGTCAAGTCCTAAGATGGCTGCCCACACTTCCTGTTTGAAGTGCTGGCAGCCAATCAGAGCTCTGTGGTTCTCTGCACAAGCTCGTTATTATTTGCAAATTAGCCACAATCACAGATATCCAAATTTGGATTTCCTTGAATTGCTCAACAACAACTGAACAGATTTACACCAAATAACAAAAAGCATAATCTGCAAACCAAAACCTAGCTTACTGCCAAATTTGCTGAAATTCCGTCCAGCGATTTGAGCTACATATGTGCCATGGAAAACACCCCCCCGCCCCCCTTTTTCTCGACCCCAAAACTCTACATGCACAAGTAAAAAAAATGCTTTCCTATTTAAGCCTAGCCCTAACTAGCTACTGGTGTGTGTGTGTTTTTATATATATATATATATATATATATATATATATATATATATATATATATATATATATATATATATATTCACTGAAAAAACCATAGGTTTCACACATGTTATAGTTAGCGGAAATTTTACTGATAAAAAACCAATGAAATTGCCCCGTTATAGTTAGTGCTGGCAACTATAACTCACGCGACCGCAATCCTCTGCTGATGCTAATACTGTATTTAGACACTTATTTGCCCATGTCTTCTTCCATACATTTTTAGCTATACATATATTACAAATATTTTTTTTTATAAAGACACATATGTCATCAGCAGAAGATTGCGGTCGCGTGAGTTATAGTTGCCAGCACTAACTATAACGGGGCAATTTCATTGGTTTTTTATCAGTAAAATTTCCACTAACTATAACATGTGTGAAACCTATGGTTTTTTCAGTGAATTTGCAAGGTTTTTTAAATGCTAATTCCTAACTATAACGTGTGTGAAACCTATGGTTTTTTCAGTGAATTTGTACGGTTTTTTAAATGCTAAGTTACTTTACGCCATTCGAGGCGTGCGCGCCCACTTAACGCAGTGCGTTCCGTGCACGGTTTTTATCAACTTTAATAAGCCCTGTACATTTGGTGGCCTTCGGCCACCAAAAGCACAGGGGGTGGGGTCAATGTGGATAGTGTTTTTTTTATTTCGATTTTATAATTTCATGTTGCCAAAATATAGTTTTTTTACTGATGTAATAAGCCCTGTACATTTGGTGGCCTACGGCCACCAAAAGAACAGGGGGTGGGGTAAGTGTGGATAGTGTTTTTTTTATTTCTATTTTTTACCGTACGCTTACGGTAAGCGTACGGTAAGCGTACTCGGCGAAATTGCCGAAAAAAAAATAAAACCGTTTTTGCTCTTGGGGGATGTTTGGGGACTCCCTCAACATGACTATGTGGGAGGGAGTTGTCAAAACAGCCCCGTAACATGTTTTTGGGCATCATGTTTGATAAATAACACTCAGTGCGAGAGACAAAATGGCGGACGCCGCTTCCTGGTTTCGGCCGATTCGAATGTTTACTAAGATCTAAGAGCCAATCAGAATCGCGCTCGCGCACGCCACCGTACGCGTACGGTAAGCGTACGGTAAGCGTACCGTAAGCGGGCTCAGATATATATATTGATTTAAAGGCTATTTTCTCAGAATCTACTGAACAGATTTACACCAAACCTACAAAAGGCACTTCCTTGACATAGGGACTACCTCTCTGCCAAATTTCTAGTCATTCTGTTCAGCCGTTCGGGCTGTAGCTCTGTCTAAAGGTCCTATGGAAAAATGCATGGGAAAAACGCGTTTTGGGACCCCCCTTTTATCTCAGCCCCCGCTTGACGAATCCCCCCGAGACTTTCAGGGTAGGAGCGGAGCGTAGCGCCCCACCTATTTTGAGAAATTCGCGAGGATTCATCGACCGGCGCCAAAGTTATTCAAAATAGAATGTTGCGGATTTCCTATGGAAAAGGGGTCCTAACTATAACTACCTACTGGCGACCGCCAGTAGGTAATATATATATATATATATATATATATATATATATATATATATATATATCACTGAAAAAACCATAGGTTTCACACATGTTATAGTTAGCGGAAATTTTACTGATAAAAAACCAGTGAAATTCCCCCGTTATAGTTAGTGTAGGCAACTATAACTCACGCGACCGCAATCCTCTGCTGATGCTAATACTGTATTTAGACACTTATTTGCCCATGTCTTCTTCCATACATTTTTAGCTATACATATATTTCAAATATTTTTTTTTCATAAAGACACATATGTCATCAGCAGAAGATTGCGGTCGCGTGAGTTATAGTTGCCTACACTAACTATAACGGGGGAATTTCACTGGTTTTTTATCAGTAAAATTTCCGCTAACTATAACATGTGTGAAACCTATGGTTTTTTCAGTGAATTTGCAAGGTTTTTTAAATGCTAATTCCTAACTATAACGTGTGTGAAACCTATGGTTTTTTCAGTGAATTTGTACGGTTTTTTAAATGCTAAGTTACTTTATGCCATTCGTGGCGTGCGCGCACACTTAACGCAGTTGGTTCCGTGGGCGCACGGTGCGCGTGCCCAGGTTACGCTAGATGGGCCATGTACGCACGATGCGCTTCGCACACCGTGTGCACATGGAGGAAATATGATGCACTTCGTTTTGAAAGGTAATATTTTAATTTTTCGTAATTTTTATAAGCCATGCACAAATGGTGCCCTTCGGGCACCATTTGCACACGGGGTGGAGAGAGTGTTGTTAATTTTTTCTTTTATTATTTTTGTTTAAAATATTGTGGTTTTTCACACTTCTACTAAGCCCTGTACATTTGGTGGCCTGCGGTCACCAAAAGCACAGGGGGTGGGGAGAGTGTGGATAGTGTTTTTTTTTTTTACATTTTTTACCGTACGCGTACGGTAAGCGTAATCGGCGAAATTAGCGAAAAAATAAAATTTGCATTTTTAGCCTTGGGGGGTCTTTGGGGACTCCCTCAACATGGCTATGTGTGTGGGAGCTGTCTAAACAGCCCCTTTACATGTTTATTGGTTTTATTTAACAACCTAGCTCTCAGTGCGAGAGAGAAAATGGCGGCCGCCGCTTCCTGGTTTCGGCTGTTTCGAATGTTTACTAAGATCTAAGAGCCAATCAGAGTCGCGCTCGCGCACGCCACCGTACGCGTACGGTAAGCTTACGGTAAGCGTACCGTAAGCTGGCTCAGATATATATATTGATTTAAAGGCTATTTTCTCAGAATCTACTGAACAGATTTACACCAAACCTACAAAAGGCACTTCCTTGACCTGAGGACTACCTCTCTGCCAAATTTCTAGTAATTCTGTTCAGCCGTTCGGGCTGTAGCCCTGTCTAAAGGTCCTATGGAAAAATGCATGGGAAAAACGCGTTTTGGGACCCCCCTTTTATCTCAGCCCCCGCTTGACGAATCCCCCCGAGACTTTCAGGGTAGGAGCGGAGCGGAGCGCCCCACCTATTTTGAGAAATTCGCGAGGATTCGTCGACCGGCGCCAAAGTTATTCAAAATAGAATGTTGCGGATTTCCTATGGAAAAGGGGTCCTAACTATAACTACCTACTGGCGACCGCCAGTAGGTAATATATATATATATATATATATATATATATATATATATATATATTCTGCACACCAAGTTACTGATAGTTATCAGGAACCACTCGGACACCTCGACGTGTTGCAAAAATTAGTGTTTTTAATGGCAAATAACAACTACGCGTTTCAGCATTACACCTTGTTCACGCTCATAGAAGTCACATTCTGCCCTGTTTTTAAATTCATTATAACGAAAATAAACAAAGGACTAATGTCAAACACTCATAAGTTACTGCTCACGAATATGGTGGCCATTTTATAACATATCAACTGAATTGAAACCTTATATGTGACAATACACACATCGGAGTATCTCATGCATTTTCACTTCAATAGTAGAAAACTACATATTGTCAACAGACGCATCAATAAAGTTTTAGACTGTTGCAAATGACACAACATTCTTATGTACAAAGATTTAACCAAATTAAACGTCAGTTAGTACTGACTATCGCATTTAACCCCAGTGGGTCATGACTCATAGTTAGCAACCCTGCCAATTTTAGGGCTTACTAAGCATTTCATTGATAATTGAAGACTACATCTTGTCGGCAAACGCATTGATAAAGTTTAAGACTGTCTCAAATGACACAACATTCATATGTACAAAGATTTTCAGTGTCGACTATCGCATTTGACCCCAGTGGGTCATAACTCATAATTAACAACCCTACCAATTCAATGCTGAAAAACATTTCATTACCCTAGTGGGTTTGATTACTTATTACATCTTAAATCATATCTTCATTGTTGCGTCATAATTAATCCAGTTGACATGAGGCCACCTCCAATTTTTTCATGTCGCAGATAACTAGGATGTCTGAAAATACAAAGGTTAAAAATCTCAATTCTTGAAAGCAACCGCTGTCTTATAACATATCTGTTTAATCATCTTATTTCTCAGCAGTGGATTGCGGTCGGCCGAGTTATAGTTATCTGAACTAACTATAACGGGGGAATTTCAATGGTTTTTTACGAGTGAAATGTCCAGCTAACTATAACATGTGTGAAACCTATGGTTTTTTAAGTGAATTTGCAAGGTTTTTTAAATGCTATTTCCTAACTATAACGTGTGTGAAACCTATGGTTTTTTAAGTGAATACATATATATATATATATATATATATATATATATATATATATATATATATATATATATATATATATATATATATATATATATACATACAAAAAAGGCTGTAAAACACACAACACATACAAATGTTGTTGTGTTGTATAATTTAAATGTGCTTTAAAATGCACACCAAAATGGTAGGTAGTTTGTTTACATATACAAAATACTATAGTTATTTAAATGTAGTATGTTACTGTGGTATATTGTGATAGCTGCACGGTTTTGTTTATATATACGTTGACGCAATTTTATATTAAAAAAAGAAGAAAAAAAAGAATGTGTAAATAATGCATTCAAAATGTATCATTTACACATTTCTTTTAAAAAAAATAGACATGTCAAAAATGTAATTAAAAATAATAATCACAAATAAATGTGTAAAATGAAGTTAAAAAAATGTTTGGGAAAATAAATGAAATTTGTGTTATATTTAAAAAATATGTTTGCAAACTTTATAACAATTAAAGTTTTAAATGCAGACATATGAACCCAGGGGGAGTGAGAAGATGACGGGCTCAAGTTATGAGACCATTTCCAGACATTTTCACCATGGAAGAACGGGTTATATTTAAGAAAATAAGATTAAATAGGCAAACTATAATTGATTTATGTCATCAGCTGGAGACAGATCTTCTGCCTCACAATAGGAATCCCACATCAATAATACCAATAGTGAAAATAATGGCAGTAGTCCACAGGATCATTCCAATACACTGTTCCAGTATCTGGTGGAATGTCACTGCCAACTTTCACTGGTGTGCTACAATAAGTTCTTTCCTTTATGTACTGGTGGCTTAGTGGGCTAATGTGTCCACTGTAGGGGGCTGTGTTTGACCTCATGGCCACTGGTTCAAACCTTGGTTGGTCCACTCAGCCTTTCATCCTTCTGAGGTCAATAGATTGTGTACCGTTGGGTTGGGTAATAAAAAACATCTGTTATTCAGCGCTAAGATGCCCATGGGTAAACGTGCGCTTTACAAATACTCATGTTATGTTTCTTTGATGATAAGGCACATCAACAGCTTTCCACAAAATGAGGATTGTGCCAATGTGAAGGCAAATTTTTATGCTTTGGGTAGCCTACCACATCTGGTTGGAGCAGTAGATGGCACTCATATTGCCTTGGTGCCACCAAATAACAGAGAACAATTCTTCCACAATCGAAAAAACTTCCATTCAATCAATGTACCTGTTGTGTGCTTACCATATTTGTACATCAAAAGTGTGTGTGCATGTTTTCCAGGATCAATACATGATTCCTTTGTACTACGGAACAACACCATACCCTTGCAAATGTCACACTTTCAACCTGAGAGGTTCTGGCTTGTTGGTAAGTACAATCTGGCAATACATATTTTTAGTTAATTTCATGTTTAATGATCAAAAATAGTATTATATTTTTTGGCTCATTTAATTTATTTTCATATAGGATACTGTAATGACAAACTTTAGATCTCCCCTGGAACAAGGAATGTACCGTCACTTTCCCAGGGAGAGAATATCAGTTCCAAACTTATGGAATATAACATATACACGGCACTTCCTAAGGTGGGCAAACTTTCAACACCCCCCCCCAAAGGCAGGATTAGACCAACTTCCTATAACACAATTACCTGCTAGAAGGGAATTCACTCATCCTTCTACAACAGAATACTTGGCCAAGAAGAGTCCACACCTCCTGCTACAAGGAAAAGACGAATTGGTATATCTGGTATGTATTTATTTGTAAATAGCACCACACAGTAAGCCAAATGCACCTAACATAGCAGACTCTAACATATCAATAGTATGATTGACAAATATATATATGTAGAAATATATATGTATGGATATAAGAATCAGAAATAAGAAGGAAAGGAGAGAATCAGTAAAGAATCAAGAGACAGTTAGTAGCAGAGACACCTCACCTAATGCTCCATCATTTCACCCCACTTTGTTCAAGGGGAGTCCATTGCTTGAACCGGGCGAAAGCTCAGAGGTGACACCACTTTTTCCATGACAACACGTCTGCTCCACGGATGAACTTCCACCAGGCCAGTGTAGATTCCCCTTTTTAATACACATTCAAAACACAGCAAAGCTTCTAGCAAGCCCGCCCCCTCGTTCTCATGAGAGCTCGTACCAGCCTGCTTCAAGGTCAGAGCAACGGTTGATCAGGCCCTTGCTATGACTACAAGACAGACCATGTACATTCCTCTGATAAGAACCAGTTCTCTCTAGTCAGTAAAATGCGAAAAACAGGAGGAAAGCAAAACATGCCCTCTTCTTCGTACAGGCACAGAAAATGGCTTCAGCATGAAAATGGAGTTAGTTAAGCCATGCACACAAAAAGGCCCAAAGCAAGATGAAATCAGCTCATCCACACAACTTACAAGCACCACTGTGCACACAGAAAAGTTTGAAGCAAGGTAAAGTCAGAAGGCAGAATGACATTAGACCACGTCAAAGCCAATAGGTCAAAGTCATAATTCACCTAACCCATATAACATTATACACTTAATCCCTCAGTATACAACATTGAGCACATGTGTGCACCACCACCCACAAGACTGCACCTCAACATCCCATACCTTCTATTCTTGGAAAGACTATTCCACTAAAAGGCAGAAGAAAAGCAGGCATATGCAAACCCATCCTACATTAAGGCTAAGGTAACATAACACACTTAAGTCAATACAAAATGGTGGTGGTTGAGGGTCATCATAGAGTGTCAGACCACAAAAGTGGCTCATTCACTACATTGCACCCTATGACCCTCGATCATCACCATTCACATATGTCAAAAACAAAATCACTTAACTAAAGGCACAACTATAAAACAAGCACTGCATCTCTTAAATGCAAAAATGGAATCATTGCACAGCAAATAGCAACTGTATATCATAACTGAAAAACAATACTATCATTGAAGCACTGCATATTTCAATGGAAGCAAAACCATTTAAAACCACATTTCTAAATTAAAAGTCACAACTACTAAAAAGCGCATGTTGAAACAGCAACTCATGTGTTGAAGTGGCTACACAAAAATACATAATTCAAAACAAATCATGACTAAAAAGCAACTATTATCGAAATGCTCCATTGCAAAACTGAAAAACTCATCAAAAGTATATGATAATCACTTTAGAGCAAATAAAGTCTGCATTCTCTAAATACATGTAGAAGCAATAACTCAGGTGGATCTAGAAATAGCTCATAGATATCTGGATACATGTTGAATGGATACACAAAATAAATGAATCAAGCTTTTGAATGCTGGGGGCGTGGCTAGTGCCCGATGAAGATGGCGGCTGGTCCGTAGCTCTCCGGTGCTGACGGGAGCGGAAACGGCGTGGACGCAACATCTTCTGCAGGCATGAACTTCAAACTAGGAGAAACATTCTTCTGACCTCTTGAGGCGCCGAGGGAGCCGTTTATCATACTGCCTGGTGACCTGCCGGCGTTTCTTTTCATCATGTGAGTTGAGGTGCGGCTGTAATACGCTCGCGTCCGCCATTTTAAGTGCTTCCACGGATGGAGACTTTCTTCTCCTCAGCGCGCTAAACGCGGCGCTCTGACAGCCGCCTACAACATCGGAAATGCTCTATTTGCCCTCTTAGAGTGTCACTTGACCCCACAATGCTTCCTCTATGTAGGGCTTAATTGGGCCTGAATCCAAGCTCTACTAATTGTGGCTGCCCTTTGATGCAGATTTTTATTTTATCTTTTTTTTTTTTTTTTCTCAAGCGCCTATGTTACTCTACATCACCATCCTCTGCAGACATGTTCTTCAAACTTGGAGAATTGCCCCTTTGACCTCTTGAAGCACAGAGGGAACTATCTATATCATTGCCTGGTGACCTGACGGTGATTCTTCTTGTCATGTTAGTTGAAACGCGGGTGTTATACGCCCGCGGCTGCCATTTTAGGTGCTTTTGTGGACGTAGCCTCCTTTCTCCTCAGATGCGCTAAACGCGGCGTTCTGACAGCCGCTTACACCATTGGAAACATTTTGTTTGTCCTCTCAGCGGGACACTTGATTTCATAATTTCTATTCTATGCAGGTTTCAATTCAGCTCAAATCCAAGGTCGTCATTTTATCCAGCTTTATGGACAATTTCAACGCATGTGTTTTGCTCTATCTACCATTTTATGAACTGGCCCTTATCTATTCCTTTCAGCTATACCTAAATGTGACTGCTTTTTCATGCAGGCATTGTATTTTCTATAAATGCCTATGTCATTCTACAAGAATTATATCCTTGGCATGCCTTTACTGACACATCTTTGTGACATGTAACAGCCTTACATATATCTTATTTATCTCCTTTGACACCTTGATTGCCTCATGTTCACTCAGGCCATTGTGATTGTTTTATGGATCTGCACCTGATCGTATGTATTTTTACATTTATGTGTGTTTTCTACATTACTTTAATGAAGTTTTGAGCTGCTGCAAGGTGCATTATTATTGTTATTGTTATTGTTTTAAATAAAACTTTACCCTAATTTATGGGTAGAGTAACTAAAGGTCTTTCTCAACCTAAACCTTCCACACGAACATTCCTAGTACGCACCAGCTCACGTTACAGCTGCTTATCCATGGATGACTCAATTAACACCTCACCTAAAGGTGCATCAACATCTAATACTTCTTCAACTCAGGTGCTACTAAAGCACCGAGTAAACGACTGAAAAAAGATCCTCCATCGCCTCCTAAAGAGTCTACTTCAGTCACAATGGATCTCCTGCTAGAAGAAATCAGGGCCTTGCGCCCGTTTGTTGAAGAGACTAATTCTAAACTACAGCTTCTCTCAGACAGATGGTCGAATATGGAAGAGCGTGTTATTGCATTGGAACACAATGTTGATTCCTTAAATTCTTCTACTTCCAAGGTTGACTCCTTATGCTCCCAGACGTCAATGTTACACAAACAAATTGAAAATTTGGAAAACAGAAGCAGAAGAAATAATCTTCGCATCTATGGTCTGCCTGAAGGAACGGACTAGCAGAGTGCGGCCAATCGGATTTTTGGAAGGTACAGATCCCATCACTTTCTTTGCAACATTCATCCCAAAGCTTCTGAAGTTACCGGAAGGCACTCTTCTTAATATTCAGAGGGCTCATCGGCTGGGGCCGGCACCATCATCTTCGATGACCTCTGCTTCTGGTAGAAGGCCAAGAGGAGTGATCCTATACTTCCTACAATACACTGACCTGCTCAAAATTATATCTGCGGCTAGGGCGATGAATCGTATTACCTGGTCAGGGGCCTCCTTATTCTTTTCTCAAGACTACGCTAAGTCAACTGCAGATCGCCGTAAAGAGTTTCTAGCATTAAGACCGCAACTCCACTCCATAGGTGCACGACACGGCCTCTTTCATCCTTGCTTATTCAAAGTCACCATCAATAACAAAACTGACACCTACGAGGATCCACTGAAGCTGAAGAGCTTTCTTTACTCCTATCACGCTGACTCTATGGATACTTCTTCATCAAATGCCAAATAAGCGTTTTCTGTTTCTCCAATGGCCTTCTACTAATTACAAGTTTTATCTCTGATGTTGTTTTGCTTGCAGGTTGATATTTAGTAAGCAGAGCGTTTTTATATTAATCTATCTTTTTCGCTTAACTGATTGATTTTCCTTTTCTCCTCACAGATATTTTCATGTTATTCCTCCCCATATGTTCCAGCGTCCGTTGGTTCTGTTATCCTCTCCTTCTTCCCGTGTAGGCTTGGGACACGTCATTGTTCCGCGTGGCCTCACATCCCTTCACCCTTCGTGTGTTCTGGATTGTATGTAAGTCCTGGATCTTATACACTCTTCTTTTTTCTCCCATTATGTTCTTTCTCTTTTATCTTTATATCATTCTGAATGTTTTGCCTTACTCCATTTTCATGCTAACATTTCTTTCTGTTCCACATTTTTCCTCTATATTTCAAACACTACCTTTCTACTGTAACTTTCTCTTTCTTTTTTCTCTTCTATCTCAGTTGAATTATTTCTTATACAGTTGGTTTGTTGTTTGGTATAACATAATTTGATTAAGGTTTTGTTTTAATCGGTGTATAACACTTGTTTACAGTCTTAGTTTATGCCTTTAAAATGTGTCTCGTGGAATGTCAGAGGTTTGCATTCACCTATTAAGCGACAGAGAATCTTGACCCATTTAGCTAAATTGGGAACTGATATTGCATGTTTACAAGAATCTCATTTGAAGGCTGAAGAATCTGCAAAACTTAAAAGAGGATGGGTAGGGGAGGTCCTTTTTTCCCCAGGTGATGGTAAACGTAATGGAGTCATCATTCTCTTTCGTAAATCCCTTTCTTTTAAAATACTGTCGCAATGCGCAGATGCAGTTGGTAGGTGGATATTTGTTAACTTCGTGGTGGATGGTGCTCCAATCTCTTTGTTGAATATTTATGCGCCCACAGCAGGCGACTCTTCTTTTTGGACTTCCTTAGCCCAACAAATCACACAACATCTCGATGACAATTCTATCCTTGCAGGAGATTGTAATGAAATAATCGATCCATTTCTTGATCGAAGTTCGTCAATCCCCTTTGTCCCTCACAAATCTCATAAACTTTTTACACAAACAATTAAGCAACATAAACTCATAGATGCTTGGAGACTTTGCAATCCTACATTGAGGGAATACTCTTATTACTCCCCGACACACCACACTCAGTCACGATTAGATTACTTTTTTATTTCCCATAATATATCTCAATCATTGGTGGCAGCAGACATTGGCTCTATCTTGATTTCCGACCATGCTCCTGTCACTATTCACCTTGATGTTTTGTTGAAACCTACCTTACCTCGAAAGTGGCGTTTTAACAATGCCCTACTTTTGGATTCGGCATTTGCATCCTCTTTTGTTTCTTTTTTTAATGAATATTTCCTTATCAACCAATCAGACACTATACCTTTTCATGTGGTGTGGGACGCCTTTAAAGCATCAGCCAGAGATTTTGTTATTAGATTTGTCTCACCTAAACGAAAAAAGACGCAACAAATCACTAATACCCTATTATCCCAAATAAAGAGATTGGAGCACTCTTATTACTCTTCTAAATCAAAAGCATGTCTATCAGAGCTTATGAAGGCCAAATTCCAATTTAACCAAGATACGACTAATAATGCTTCTAATTATCTATTGAAGTCTAGTGCAAAATTTTACGGTGGCCAAAACAAAGATGGAAAATTGCTTGCTAACTATTTAAAGGTCAAACATAATAAACTTAATATAGAATCTATTTTTGACAGAAATCACACATTGAAGTTTAAAGATGATGACATCCTCAATGAATTTCTCCAGTTTTATAAAACATTATATACATCTGAAACTCTTTCTTCAGACCATTCCATTACTCAATTTCTTTCTAAAATCCAATGTACACCCGCCACACACCCAGATCTTTCACCTCTAGAGACTGATCTTACGCAGAAGGAGCTTCTCAGTGCCTTAAAATCACTCAAAAAAGATAAAGCTCCTGGCCCGGACGGATTCTCTGTGGAATTCTTCACTCACTTTGCGCATTTACTTATCCCTAAATGACATACCCTCATCACCAATTTCTTACAGGCAGGAGGATCGTCTGGCTCTTTCTCGGTTGCCCTTATATGCCTAATACCCAAGGATGGCAAAGATCCACAACATTGCAAAAATTACCGTCCTATTTCTCTCGTCAACATAGATTATAAAATTTTCTCCAAAGCTCTAGCGTTGCGTTTGGAATCCCAATTGCCTGACTTATTAGGCGCAGAACAATCCGGTTTTGTTAAGGGTCGTCACCTCACGGATAATACTCGTTTATTCTTTGATGTCCTTTCCAAGGTCTCTCAGATTCCTCATTCCTAACCAGCAATAGCCTTGGATGCAGAAAAAGCATTTGACAGAGTTGAATGGTCATATCTTTTCCACACACTTTAATGGTTTGGTTTCGGTCCAAATATTATTGCTCTGATATCTATTTTGTATTCCAATCCGAGGGCGGCTGTATGTGCAAATGGCGGTGTCTCTTCTTATTTTCAACTTGGAAGGGGCGTCCAACAAGGTTGTCTCCGTTTCTTTTTAATCTTGCTTTAGAACCTTTTCTATTGAGGATTCGTCAAAATGACAACATTCATGGTTTCCCCTTCAAAGAGACTAAAGTCAAAATGGCAGCTTATGCTGATGATGTCCTTCTGTTCCTTTCGAAACCTCAGCTTTCCCTTCCCGCCTTTTTAGAAAAAGTTGATTCCTTTGCATGTGTTTCTGGATACAAACTAAACAAGGATAAGTGTGAAATTTTGCCTCTCACCAAATATACCTTTAAGGCTGTATTTGTTACTTCTGGTTTCACATGGAGTCCTCAAAACATTAAGTATTTAGGTTTACACTTTACCTCGTCCATATCAGGAACCTTATCACGATGTATGGATAATTGCATACAAAGGTTGCTTTCCTTAGCGAAATGGCACCCGCTATACTTGTCTTGGTGGGGCCGCTTAGATACCATAAAGATGATGCTTTTACCTATAGTTTTATATACAATTTCTAACATTCCACTCTCTATCCCTTTAAAATATTTTAAAAAATGTAATTCTATTCTGTCCTCCTTTTTATGGAGTAACAAAAAATCGTGCATGTCTTTGTCAAAGTTGATTCGCCCAAAATCAGAGGGTGGTGTGAACTTCCCTGATTTCCCTATCTATCATAAATCCTTCTTATTGCATCAGGCTTCGAGATGGTTCTCTAAGCCCTATATCAATTGCCCTCTCTGGGTCATGCTTGAGCAGTCCTTCATTTCCCCATTTTCGTTCCAAGAAATTCTGTCTTTCACACATAAGCCTCAATCTGTGTCCACTCCTGTAATTAAACATACATCTAAGATTCTACCATCTCTCACTTCCTTGGCCCCTCCTGATTGGACTTCCTTTCTCAACCTTACTATATGGCATAACGTCTATATTTTAATCAATAACAAGCCTATATTTTGGAAATCTTGGAGATAACGGGATTTGATTTGGGTGCATCAATTATATGTCCATGATACGATCATGCCCTTTGCACTTGCGAGTAGCTCCTTTGACCTGCCTGCATCTTTTTGCTCTAAATATTCCCTCCTGATTACGGCTATTCAAACTGCCCGCATGCAATGCATAGCCTCCCACAACTCTACTCCTCCTGCGCTTGTCCATGCAGATAAAATCCGATCTCTTCTTCTTCATAGCTCCAGAGCTTCTGCTATATACAAATTTTTACATAGCTCACCTATTCCAAGAGAGAAAACCAAGGTAGAAGTATCCTGGGAAAAAGATCTCGAACTTTCTTGGCCTGTGGAGTTTTGGGACAAAATCTGGCTTAAACTTAGGAAATCGTCTAGGGCTGCAAGTACCATACAGTCACTTTTGTTTTATGTATAATAGGCTCCTGCTCTCTTCACTTACTCTCAATACAAGACACGCTGACCTTTCAGATGAATGTTGGACTTGTTCCTCACCGCATGCTGATTTATATCACCTGCTCTTTGCATGCAAGTTTGGTCATGATTTCTGGGAAAAGGTATGGTCTCAAATTAATTTGATTTTTGAGTCTTCTCATCACTTTTCTATTTCACATATTTTCTTGGGAAGTTTATCTCCTGTTTGGGAAAGTTGTACTTCTAATGTAAAGATAATAGATTTACTGTTAGCTGTTGCTTTCCAACAAATAACTAAGAATTTGAAGGATTTTACTAAAATATCATATCAAGCATGGTGGTATGCTGTTTGCCACAACCATAGATTAGATACAACATATGTGTACCCGATGCACATGGCATCAAAGCGCTTAGATTTATGGACGCCTGTCACACTCTTTATTGATACTAGTGCCCGACGATCTCTGTCTCTGACTCCTTTCCAGCAGGAAGTGACTACACCTCCATGACTTTCTTCATGTTGATAATATATAGTTTAGTTATATGCAATTTATAATTGATGTATTAGCGCTGAATATAACTATCCCTTTATACACTGATTTTACTGTGATGTTGATATTTAACTACTTTATGCTTATTGGACTTCCATGCACACCATTTATGCTTTATCAAGATTGCATTATCCCATTGTTTGTAATACCTTTACTTCTATTAACATTGTATTTACTGCTTTAATGTATTCTTTTATCTCAATAAACTTATTTTGAACTTAAAAGCTTTTGAATGCTCCTAATGCCTCTAATGGTTTAACTGGAAACTCTACTGCCAAACTCATATATTGTAGCAAGAGCTACAGGTTAATACTGTTCAGTCACTAACACAGAAAATATCTACTCTGATTGCAGCAAAGCGTCTCTATTGGTCTCCATCCCTAAAACACAAAAACAGTCCTTCTTTCTGAAAAAACACACAGCCGTCTCCCATCGCATCTGAACTTCACGTTGATAAAACAGTTCTGGCAAAGCACATCCTGTAGTTCCCTCTTTTGTTGTTTCTTCACTGTCACACAAGCAGTTACCCTGTGTGAAAGACACACAGCCTTCATGCATGTAAAGTCGACCTCACGTGAAGGAAATAGTTCCACACTCTGCTGATCCCTCTTTGCTTGGAAAGAAGCAGTCCATCCTGCTCTCCGGCATATATCTGCATCTGTATCTCCTTGACAAGGGAGGACCCCATCCAGTCTGGTCAGCCACAGGCATCAGCCGCCACCGTCTGGCGATCACTGCAGACTTGGGGGGGGGGGGAGGGGGAAGGGGAGGAGGAAGGGGGGGAGAAGGGAGTCCCACTCACACGCGGAGTACTGGGCAAATCTGAAAAAGAAACAAGCATCACTCGTCTTGCAAAAAACATTTTTCAAAAAGCACACCTTTTCGGTCTTGCATTTCTAAAAGTGCAATACTTTTATTTCTGTCTACATAGCTCTCCTCTAGCTCTAGGTAATTATCAAAGAATTCTACCAACGCTTTAAAATCTCTCTTTTTCTTTACACAGCAAGAAGGGCTGGGACAGTCTCCTTCTCTCACTTCTCTCACTGCACCCCTCACAGGTGCTGCCCCCCTTCACAAATCTCTGCGGACACCAAATGGCCCTTCGCCAAACATAACAAGCAGAGACTTCTCTGCTGTCTCTAGCTCGCACCTTATCTCCTTCAAGGTCGAAGTGCCCTGCACTCCTGCCAACTTTCGTCTGCTCCTATCTGCTCCGCGACTCTCCTCATGGGGGGGGGAGGAAACCTGCGCCTTTGCAAGCCTCCCAGACATCTATCTCCAAGAAGCTGTCTCTGTCTACTGGGGAGAAGAGCTGTGATGACCCCTCCCGTAGGAATTCCTCCTCAGACTTCACAGAAAGCCTGAACTCTTCTCAGCGTTGCTGGATGATCTCATTGCACGCCTCCCAAACATGAATCTCAAAGACGCTTTTAAATGAAGCACCAACAGTGTATTTCATTTCTTAACTCTTTACATGTCTGAGAGGAAAAACAGTAACCTCTCCTGACCTCCAGCAAGACTTCACATTCTTTAATCTGAAAATGCTCCCCCATTCTGTCTAACTAATTCAAGCAAATCCTTAACTGTCATTAGTCTATCACCTCATGAGAAAAAAAACTAAACTGCTCTTTACATATCAAAA
This sequence comes from Triturus cristatus, assembly GCF_964204655.1. Classification (NCBI taxonomy): domain Eukaryota; kingdom Metazoa; phylum Chordata; class Amphibia; order Caudata; family Salamandridae; genus Triturus; species Triturus cristatus. The sequence goes on along the minus strand of NC_140591.1, from coordinate 1,421,278,649 downwards.
AGAAAAAAGCATTGGCAATATCAGAAGTCACAATCAAGTCCCATGCTACTTCTGTAACAATATCTGGGACAGCATCAGTCAAAGAAGGTATATATTTGTTCAGTTTATAATAATCAACTGTCATGCGCCAAGAATTATCATATGTGCACACCAGCTACATAATTAGGGTCACCACCTCAATCTGTCAAGCCCTGCATGATCTCACTGATCCCTTCACGCCCATCTGGCATTCTGTACTGTTTCAAATTAATTTCCTTTGTAACATGGGGCACCTTCACTAGGGAATCTTGTGTTTCAAACTCCACCTCAGGACCTTCTATTAAATCCTGTGCAAACTGTTTTTCTGTCTGTACATGCCACTTAATAACCATTGCTTCTTCCCATAGGCAAACCACATTTTCTCTAACTCTGTTCTGTCCAGTATCTTTTGGTGCGCAAAAGCGCAACATTTGTCCAGCATCTGAATTTAAAAGTAACCTTTTATTTCCCTGCACTTCCCTGTAACTAAAAAGGGCACCTTGCTCTTGAATTAACTCACCGTTGGTCTGTTTACTTTCCTGCACATTCCTTTCTAGCTGAAAAACCTCCTCAGAAGAATTAATTAAAACCGTCTGTGTAGCTTGTAGTCTGACTGCATTTTCTGTTACATTTATTACATCTGAATCATTCTGGCTGGTCAAAGTAAACAGCTTCAGAGCCTGGTACACGTTTAATTCTTTCTTCAAAGATATATTTTCAAACTGGGCATCAACTAGCTCTGTTTTCAACTCACTACGTTCTTTTAGCAAATGCTCACATGTTTGATGCATATTAACCAACACATTTAAAATAACACCGCTGTCTCTGTCTAAAATGTCATTAATCTCCTGCTGATTAACACCCTTCATCGCAACTCCAGAGTCTGTAATCTCGAAGTCCCACGTTTCAGAGTTATGCTCTGATAGTTTACATTCACTTTGCAGCTGAAAACATTTTATATGCATTCCTTAACAAACACTTGAAAGGGATCCAGCCCTTTCTGCCTCACGTAGCAAGCTATTTATAAGCACTTTTTACAAAACACACTTAAACACACACACACCAATTCTTACTCAGCACAATTAGCTCACTTCACGAGCCAGCACATCATATGGGCTACCCCCATGCAAATAAATCAATTGATATCTAAGAGTCTGCTTTGAATTCCTAAAAAAAACCAAAAAACATATTTCTTCCCCTTTTAAATCAACGTTCAGATCCTGCCGACTACGCCAAAAATGTAATGAAAAACTTTAGATCTCCCCTGGACCAAGGAATGTACCGTCACTTTCCCAGGGAGAGAATATCAGTTCCAAACTTATGGAATATAACATATACACAGCACTTCCTAAGGTGGGCAAACTTTCAACACTCCCCCAAAGGCAAGGCAAGAAAACTATATATACACAGACTTTGCACATCACTTGCCAGGATTAGACCAACTTCCTATAACACAATTACCTGCTAGAAGGGAATTCACCCATCCTTCTACAGCAGAATACTTGGCCAAGAAGAGTCCACACCTCCTACTACAAGGAAAAGACGAATTGGTATATCTGGGATGTATTTATTTGTAAAATGCACCACACAGTAAGCCAAATGCACCTAACAGAGCAGACTCTAACATATCAATAGTATGATTGACAAATATATATGTAGAAATATATATGTATGGATATAAGAATCAGAAATAAGAAGGAAAGAAGAGAATCAGTAAAGAATCAAGAGACAGTTAGTAGCAGAGACACCTCACCTAATGCTCCATCATTTCACCCCACTTTGTTCAAGGGGAGTCCATTGCTTGAACCGGGCGAAAGCTCAGAGGTGACACCACTTTTCCGTGACAACACGTCTGCTCCACGGATGAACTTCCACCAGGCCAGTGTAGATTCCCCTTTTTAATACACATTCAAAACACAGCGAAGCTTCTAGCAAGCCCGCCCCCTCATTCTCATGAGAGCCCGTACCAGCCTGCTTCAAGGTCAGAGCAACAGTTGATCAGGCCCTTGCTATGACTACAAGACAGACCATGTACATTCCTCTGATAAGAACCAGTTCTCTCTAGTCAGTAAAATGCAAAAAACAGGAGGAAAGCAAAACATGCCCTCTTCTTCGTGCAGGCACAGAAAATGGCTTCAGCATGAAAATAGAGTTAGTTAAGCCATGCACACAAAAAGGCCCAAAGCTAGATGAAATCAGCTCATCCACACAACTTACAAGCACCACTGTGCACACAGAAAAGTTTGAAGCAAGGTAAAGTCCGAAGGCAGAATGACATTAGACCACGTCAAAGCCAATAGGTCAAAGTCATAATTCACCTAACCCAAATAACATTATACACTTAATCTCTCAGTATGCAACATTGAGCACATGTGTGCACCACCACCCACAAGACTGCACCTCAACATCCCATACCTTCTATTCTTGGAAAGACTATTCCACTAAAAGGCAGAAGAAAAGCAGGCATATGCAAACCCATCCTACATTAAGGCTAAGGTAACATAACACACTTAAGTCAATTCAAAATGGTGGTGGTTGAGTGTCATCATAGAGTGGCAGACCACAAAAGTGGCTCATTCGCTACAGATACTCAGCTTATCCTAACTGACTATGGTTATTAGCACCACTACAACTCCAGGGAACGTCTGCTTCAATGAGACCCATGGAAGAACACAGATGCCAGTGGATCGGGCTTTTAGGCTCCTAAAGGCCAGATTTCGATGTCTGGCTAAGACTCCTCTACTTACCCTTCTCTACTCACCCGATAAGATGTGCAAAATCTCTGTGGCATGCTGCAAATTACATAACATAGCCCTGCAGTGGAACATCCCGTACATTGCAGAGGAAGGAAACCATGATGAGGCACCAGGTGAGGATGTTGAAATGCCAAATGAAGATGATCGTGGTGAAGAGGAAGGAATAGACTTACCTCAAGATGTTATTGACAACTTCTTCAAATGAGTGTAAGAATATATTTACATATTATTACATTACATTTTAAACCAACTTTGAATCTAATGAGTATAAAAGTCGGTGCTAGACATTTCTTAGAAAGGGCAAATTTAGTAAAATCCAGGGGAAAGTTTTGACTACTGTGTTTATTTGCATTGTTTATCTTTGATTTTTCTTCGAAAATGTGTCCTCAAAATTAGTCATTTGTAATGTGTCTGTCTTGTAATGTAATAAAAAAGAAACATTTTTATTTTAATCTGTTTTAGGTTCCTTCACCATGTCATCTTCATTTGGATATTTCACAGTTGTAACATTTGCAGTTAAATGCTGCTGTTGCCAAGTACAAGGGGAACATGAGTTGATCCTGTGAAAGACATACACACATTTTGGATGTACATATCTTATAGAAAGACAACTTGAACAGTGATTGAATGGAAGTTTTTTTAAATTACATTAGACTTGTTTTCTGTTTAATGGTGGCAAGGCCTGGAACTGTAATCGAAGACATAGCTTGAAGTATTTGGATTATGCATTGGTTCTAATATATTTGAGAAATATGAAAAACATTTCTTTATTCCAGTTTAATTAAATAATCGTTTTCAATTTGTGTTTTTTTCTTTTTTTAATTAAATGTGAAAAGCATTACCTACATGAAATTTATTTATGAATAAACAATCTTTAATTTTAGCTTTTTTTAAATGTAGGATGAAACAAAGAAATTGAACAAATTGAAAACAGAAATGCAGCGCAAGTCTTTGAATTTGTAATTTCTGATTTAATTCAACAAAACAAAATTTTAAAAAGCAAGATAAAAACAAAAAATCAAATATATATTTTCTATTGTGGTGAATGAAACTATTATGGAAGAGCTAAAATTGTTTGAAATGCAATATACAAAATACAACTGGCATCAAAAAGGTAAATATGCCCAGAAAATAGACAACAGAGTGAATGCTAGTCACACACTGGAGGAAATTAGGTTCTGGTTCTCCTGCTTGTGGTGGTGGAGGTCTTGCCATTCTCTCCTGCTGGTCTGGTTGAACGCTCCTTCCTGAGGAGGACTCATGGATCCATAGTTGCAGGGACTGGGGTGGGTGTAGATTTTTCATCTTGTGGCAGGCCCTCCATTTCTGTGGCTGAGGCACATGTAATAGACCCAGATGTGTTGGACCACAGAAAGGGGAAGGTATTGCTGGAAAAGCCTCCACATATGGGTCAAACAGTCATGCAGCACCCCAGTCAGAGTGACCAAATTCAAGTAGAGATTTTCCATCTGAACATTGTGCTCCCTCTGCAACTGCAACATCTAACAGAGCTCTTTAAGGAACTAGTCCATCATGTCTTGGGACCAATTGAAGTAATCCCAAGACTTGGTCGATGGTGGCCTGGGTGACAATGAACCCAGTGGCCTCACTTTTCTGACCCACAGATTCCCACCCACGAACCCTACCCCCACTACCCTGTGCACTTGACCCAGTGTGCCCCATCCTACTGAGTCCTGGCTGAACTGGAGGTGATGGTGGTGTTTGATCAACAGCAGCGAGGACTGGGTGGCACAAGATAGGCGTGATGTTCACTTAGACACAGGAATTGGAGATACCCAGAGGCTGAGGTGTGGTAACAGCTGGGGTGGGAGGTATAGGTGTGGGCTGAGTGAGACTCACTGGAGCTGTTTGTCCAAGCAGACCAGATGGACCAGCCTATCCGTCATCATCTGGACTTGCAGGAGTGGATTCCTCATTGAAGGCTTGTTCCTGGCCTGGAGTGGAGGTATCATCAGTAGCCGTGGCAGATGGTTGTCCACGTACTTTGGGTGCTGAACCTATTATAAATAAAAAAAATATATATGTTGAATGTCTGGATTATACATTAATTGAGTTTGAGGCAAAAAAAATCAAGCAACCTACAAGGAAAAAGAAAATTAATATAATGATGATACCCTTCCATAGTATTTTTCATAAATTACAAACCCAGTTTAAATTACACACAAAACTACTTCAAAGAAGCAGGTAAAATGATGTTCTGAAATGAAAACACAAAATAGAAAGTGTACATAATACATACCAATCATTCAACACAGTAGAGAGAAGAAATGTGAAATAAACACTTCCAAGGCCTAGCAGGGTAAAATCCTGAACATTAAACAACTTAGAAGGATAAAGAGCATTAGTCATCATATAAACATTACAAAGTACATTTATTTAAAAAACAACTTATATTCAGCATAGAAAGTAGCCTACGTTAAAATGTGTAAGTCAACATACTTTGATTTGTTGAAACAAATAATATCAATTCAATAAAATAGCATGAAAATTACTACATGCAAAATAAAAAATAAATAAAAACCAAGCAAAAAATAGAGATTGGTAAATACATAACATTTTAACACATGTGAAAATATGAATGAAAAGAGGGAATGATCAAAATAATACTGCAATATTATTTTAACAAAGAAAACAAGGCATAGTGGTAGGTGTACAAAACAAAATTGGTAATGGTGTATATGCGGGTCGCACATCTAATGATTAAATATTTTCAGGGCTAATACATTTGGATGTAAAAAAAAATTTGTTTGGAGATATTCAAGTAAATTATGGTGCCACTCAGGATCGTTAACACCCCACTACCATAGGTGCAAAAAGACACTGGAACCTGAAGGGTACCAGTGTACCAAACTGCCACTAAATGAATCCCGGCACTCTTAACAGATTTTTAGAAATACAAATATATAACCTTGATAAGTTTAGCATCAATATGGACAATTACTATTCAGTAACATCAATATGGACAAATTCTATTTGGATACATCAAAATAGACAGATTCTATTTAATCACAAGTAAGAACTCAGAGATGGATTACAATGAAATATCTTTGAAGAACAATCATCAATTTATTATATTTTTTTAAACGAGTAAAAAAGCTTCACTGTAACAATATTTATGACAAATCTGATACACTCAAAAATGTGTCCCTGTGTAGGTACAGATTGGTAATATATTCCCTTCAGGATGATGTACATCAATTTCAAGTGATCAGATATAGTGGTAGGTGTAGTCATTTCAATTAAACATTAACAACACTTGCAAAATTGTAAGTTAAATATACCTAGTAAAAATATTCTGTAAAAATGAACAAACATTTACAATATAAAACACATATATGAAATGTGTTATTAGGTGAAAAAACACTTACAAGCACCATAACATCATGTGAAATTTAATGAGATTGAAACCTATAATCTTAAATACAACAAAACACAATCAAACAAAGCACCACCAGACCTCTCGGAGAAGCACCACCAGTCCTCTGGGCCTCCAGGTAATGCTTGGAGGCTAGAGAACGCACTCTCTCCTGCAGGTCGTTCCACCTCTTCCTAATTTCCTCCTGTATGCTCAGGTTGCTTGCTACAGCATTCATTCTGTCAAATATTCTGGCCACATTTGCCTTTTCTGAGCTAAAGTTGTATTTTGCACTTGGGCTCCAAACAATTGTGACTTTACTCTAATAATGTCATCTGCCATCACCGACAATTCTCCCTCAGTAAGACAGGGATTTCTCCTCCCTGCCACTATCAAATATTTGTCTTAAACAAATTTAATAACCCCCAATATATTTTTTTTAAATGAGCAAGAAACCGGACTTCACTGAAAAAGTTCTCAGGAACAATGTTCCGCTTCAGTGGAATGGCAAAGGATCATACTCTGAAATGGAGTGTGCTTTATAGTGTGGTACGCAGGTGAAAACAATTAGCAAAAACACAGCAGGTGTGTGATGCTAGAAGGCATCCAAAAGCCACCGGAATATTACAATGTTGAATACGTCCCACAGCGGAATCCTGCAGTCGGGAAACTGCCTCTAAGACAACGCCAGCACAACTGAGAAATCTCAATGGGTTTGGTGTAATCTCGCCACCATGACGGCGATGAAGTAATGTTAGCCGTCAGAGGAGTACGTGACGGAAAACACTCTGTCAACGTGGACGGAGGATCAGCCAGCCCACATTTAAATGGGGTGGACTGGAATCCATCAGCTTCACGGAGTGCTTATAAACACTGCCACGGAGGAACGACGGGAGTCCCATCAAGATCTAAATCAGGCCCTTAGATCTTTGCTCCTAGATCGAATTTCGACATTCTCTGCCCGGTGGTACAGCTCCACATATTGAGACATGAGCCGGGATACCTTGATCTTTAGATCAGAGACTTTATCTTCTACTGGTGAGTTTCACCCCCCAGCATCTGTAATCCTACCAGTAGCGTTACGTAGGTCTTGGCACTAGAGCGCCACATCATGTGAATTTCCTCAGTCTTGGTTTCTACTGCTGTTTGCGATGTATGGATGACTTGGAGGATCTTGGTGAGGTCTCTGGTGTCAGCAGGCAGGTGGGTCACTGAAGCCTTCCCGAAGGACTGAAGGCCACCCCCCGGTCCAGTGGCATACCTGTCTATGCGAGTTTGGGAGGTATGACGAAGAGGAGCCTTGTCTTTCCCCATAATTTCAGCAGTAGGAGTCACCAGGAAATGATGATCCAGGTGCTCAGCCCACTTGCTGCAGCAGGATACGGCAGTACGAGCAGCTGGGCACCTATGGAAGATGAAGGGAGCAGTAAAGGTTATTCAGATGCAATCAGGAGCTTGGGGAGAGCAACAGCCTCAGGATCGGCAGCAGCCCAGAGTAGGCATCACCTCCAACAGTAGCTATATGCCCCAGTCTCCATTCATACCATTCGCAGTGGCTTCAGTTGCGACCTGGTAGAGTTTGCCACTGCCTTTGGTTATTACGGGGCCATGAATGAGGGGGAGAAGGTGAGGAAAAGTTTGTAGGGCAGGTTGAGAATGGCACTGCAGAGGGCAACTCCCAGATATCAAGGTGGTCAGTGGCAGTGAAGGTTACATCCTGGTGAGCTTGGGCCCCGAATACCTCTCATTCCCACCCCGGTAGTGTAAACAGGAGCCTGCAGCACCGCCGGGCCAAGGCCAAGAGTCAGTGTCTTCCTGCTCAGCTCAGTAGACCAGCAGGCACATGCCCAACAACACTTGCCTCCTCACCTGGTCCAGCGGGGACCCATCTCATGAATAGTAGGTCTATCGGGACATGACCCAACGTCAGTGGCTCCAGGCCAGCCAGTCAATCCACGGAGGCCGATGACCCCGTCAAGAGCACCAGGTAGGGATGCGCCAACTGCCTGCAGCACTACAGCACCCGGAAAAAGGCAGAGCCGGCAGGCTTTAGGCTCCCCTCAAACACCTGGGATCACCACCCGCATCGGCACTGCTCACTGTTTGCACCAGGCAAGCCACGCGTCAGAAAATCCACAGCAAGTTTAGCATTCTGCAGGGGCCACCATCTTGATCTCGCCAGGGTCCTGCTCAGCTCGCGCCTTACCTTTCAATCATCTAGGGGCCTCAAACAGCTGTGATTATGGCTCCTTGGTTTGCCCCGGTCTCCAGCAGTGGGAGGGGAGCCAGGAAATATTTGTTGATGGTGGCTAATGGTGACAGATGACAGAGCAGTCCAGAGCACTCTTAGAGTGCGACCACTATCTTGATGTCCAAAGCCATGCTATAATGTATTTTTGTTGTACATTTTCTATAACAATACCTGTTTGTCTTATATTCAACAACTGCGCTTTAAACTGAAATGCATAGCGATCAACTAGCCCCATGACATGAAGGTAACTTTCAAGCAGTCTTGGTCTTGCTGCCAAAAAAGGTATGCATACTAGAACTGATGGCCAGTAGTTTGAATATATTTATGGGTTCCATATAGAATTACAAGATTTTACATCAGTTAAAACAGACAGTACAAAAAAGTCAGTTTTATATACACTTTATGACAGAATCCTTTCACTACCTTGCCATACGTGAATACAATAAAATGATACATGTTTGTTAATCTATATGCACTGCACGTATACCAAATACTTCCCACTTTCCCTGAAATTCCATGGTTACTGTATTGCGCTGAGCATACAGATAGTCAGGATTATAACCATTGTGAAAATCCACATTGAAAATTGAAGAGGATGTGCCATCCTCCTTACATTTATAATAAAGCAGCTGGCCACTGACATGGCGATAAAAATGAACTCCCGGTTTCCGTGAAGCGAGCTGCCTAGCAGGTTTATTCTTGAATTTGTTTTTATTTCTTTGTCCAGTGAGTTACAAATGTGAAGATGGCCCTACAACAGATCTCGATATGGAAGCATGCATAGCCAATCACCAATATTTGAGTTCTGACATCTCGGACAACAATTTGAGATACTTACATGTATTTTATGTAGCCATGCTGTTTTTCGATGGGGTAACCACATGCTAAAAAGCTCTATGCACCTCATGTATGTCTGGGTTATTTTGCATAGAACTTTCCACATCACTAAAGTAACCGACAGATATATATCCCTAAAGCATTCTAGAGTACATCGCAAGTTCATTTAAGAGCAAGGTATTCGGGGAATATTACCACTTCCCTATGTTAATGACATCTGGTTTGCATACTAAAGGTCTACTCCAACATCTGTTGAGGCATCTAAGGGCCTGATTTACAATTTGACGTAGACATTACTTCAGAGCAGCGGCGTCACTATGGGGGTGTGGGGGGTGCGCGTACCGCACCGGGTGACACCCTCACATGGGGTGACACCCAACAGGGCGCAGGGGGAGGGCGACGGCAGTGCGGAGCGAGGTTGCCTGCCTCTGATCACTGAGTTGTGGGCCCATCTTTTGAGCTGTCGGGAGGCCTGCGAAGACGACTTTCAGGCACAGCAGCACTGTGTACAAGCTGAGGCCTCTCGCCTGCTAGCCCGGCAGTTCTTCTCTAAATGAAGACAGTGGCTGCAAGACGGGGTTCTCACTCTCTTTCCTCTCCTTTCTTTTATTTGCTCCCCTGTGAAATGGATCCAAAAAAGAAAATCACTTTTGCTGGAAAATCAATGTCGTATTTTTCTGACATTTAATTCCAAAGTGCAGCATCGGGAATAAAAGTTTAAAAATATTCAAAATAAATAACTAAATAAAGTAAGACAGAGTGGTAGCAAACTGGCCAGATTGATTTTATTCACACCCAAACACATTAGCACCACTTTTACAGAGTTTGCCAGTGAAGCGCTATTTTTGTTGTCTTGGCCTTGTTTTCCCAGGGCTTGGAACTAGTGCACCAATCCTGGAGGTACTGCAATGTGAGGATTGAAAAACAAAATGTGTACTGCTGCTCTGCATCTAGGGATGTTGTCTATTTTTACCATACTGCTTACGTTTTATAAGGATATAAGCAATGGTCATTGAAATGGGTCCATTCAGGGCCCTGGTGTCATGTCCTTAACTTTTCAGGCAAAAGCACTCTCTGATTTCTGAACAGTGAGTGTAAAAGCGTTAAGGTAAGCATGTTGTTCCTGCTTACATTTCACATGGTTTGCAAAATTTTGCATTCCCTATGATTGTTTGCTTTTTCCAGGATGCTGTCACTTTTTACTTGTAGGCCACATATTGCTCTTGCCCAGTGCGTAATTTAAATTGAGCCGCATCCAGGTGTTTATAGCTGGCAACAATTGGGTTGTAGTTGAAGGCAGTCTGAGTTTTTCTCAGTGGGGCAGTATGGCCAGAGCTGCTGAATTTGGAACTGGGGAACCAGGTTCAGCCTTAATAACCAGTCCACCAGACCACTCTCCTGAGAGAGCACTATCTCATGGTAGACCTAAGAAGGCTTCGCAAGACATGAGAGGCCCCGGTGTCGTAGCACCAGCAGGTGCACCCTAGCATGACAAGTGTAGGTTAACCTTCAAGGCTTGTCCACCACTATTCATACTGAAGTTCACCTCCAGTCTTGCGGGCAGGCCTATGAAGCAGCACACCCTAGAACAACAGTGACCCTGTCACTGAGATCACAGGACCCTTGAGAAGGGCCAGCTCTAGGGCAGTGCAACCGGTGTGACCGCAACAGGTGCTGACTTTAGGTGGAGGCATCATTTTTGCAAGTCTATTATGGTTTTAAAAGCGCTTGCTGCCTCCTTCCTGGCCTCCAGCAATTTTCGGTAACAATAAAAATGTTATGATGACTCTGGTGATTAATGTTCTTCCTAGAGAGATCGGAATTTTGTCTAATGGTAGATTTGACTCATGGAACGGTAGCTCAGAGGGTTAATGTACCTGCTGCAAAGAACATGTACCATGCAGATCACAAAGTGCACATAATGTAAATAGGCCACTGGGCTACTGCTTTTGTCAGAGAGATCCTTTTGTTACTTGCCATTTATAAGTTAAAATCCTAACATAGAACAGTGAGCTATTAACTGTCATCTACTCCGCAGCAACACAAGTCACATTTTTTATCAACTTTTGATACGTTTGAGCTACAAACAATTTATTAGTTGAAATGGTCAGATCATGCTGCAGATCTTGCATTATGAGGCAAATATGGCAGAGCCATTATTATTTAGAAAACATTTGCAAACTAGGATTTTTAGCCATTCATGTTTTAACTGCTGTTGTGGAAAAGGGAGAAGTGCTGATGACAGAAACTCCATGGCTCGGAGACAAATGGCTTGTGCTTTTTATCGTATTTGGGGACATTCTGTGATTAGAAGTAAATCCCACTTTGTGAATACATTTTACGGTCAATAACTCATTATAACCTTATATAATCATGTGTATCCATTGGTTGATAAAACTGGGCAGTGAAACCAAACAAATACAAAAAATTGGGATGTTTGCGCATTCCGGTCACACATCTGTCTCCGCCCACTGATCCAATCCTTTGGTTATTCCCGCCCTCTGATTCTCCGCCCACAGTTCCCCTACTTTTTTCCCCCCACTTCGACCACTGATATATTGTGTTGCTGGATAGTGGGAACACCACACCAGTACAAAGTACCATACCTATGATATTATAAATTCCAATAAACTGTTGACTAGCAGGTAGCCCACTGTACAACCTGATTAATGAGTCATTATCACACTGTTGTTAACAGGCACATTTTGTAAATATAGGACCTACATTTACAAACGTTACTAAGGATTCTGTATGGTCCCGTTATTTGCCAACTGTGTCCACTGGCGGACTCGGGGCGGAGGAGGTCCATGCGGTAAGTCGTGAGGGGGTGACACCATGAGTTACCCGCACCGGGTGACACCAACCCTAGTGACGCCACTGCTTCAGAGTAGCCTCTCTGCCTAACCCTCGGTCTGCCCGCCTGATACAAGTTCCAGCAGCCGGATGAATGCATATAACACCGCCCACCCGATTTAGAGTGGACAGGGTTATATATTTTTTTGCCGTTTGTTACTACCGAGTACAACCTGGTGGTGAGGGACAGTAAAAACACAAATGACCTAACCCACACCATAGGAGACATCTCCTATGGTGCGAAGGTCATTCGTTTTTGCATTTAAAATAAATTCCAGCTCTGGGATTTGTTTTTATAAAAGCAAAAGCTTGTTAAAAGTTTGACAGGCAGCCATTATCATTGACATGAACTATTGTGATGACTCTTCCTCTCAATGGCTAGAGATGTCCACAGGGCTGGTGGACATCTCTAAATGGGAAGTATAGTTATTCGTCATGGGAACAGAGTATTCGATGTTTTGCCAGGATGAAGAAAATGTCATACTCTGTACTCTAGATCGGGCCCAAATCTATTTCGCAGGAGACAGATTAAACAGGGCGGGGTAGATGGGAGGAAACATTATTAGTTTCGGGGGGGAAAGGGGGGGTCTGTTTAATAAAAATTTAAAAAAATACATATCCATGAAACTGTTTTGAGAGGGCGGGTTCCCTCAAGAGTAAGGACTGTGGTGGGGAGGAGGGGTAAAGAAGCATGATGCTCCAACAAATAAAGTATGCGACACGTTTCAGCTTTCACAGACTGTGTTAAAAGAATGATGTGATGATACTGTAGCTACGGGGTGAGATAGCGCTGGGAGATTGTTGCCATGGTGACTGGGGGTTCTGAGTTAAGAACGGAATCCTTGGGAGCTGTGGTGGCACTAGCTGCCAGTCAAGCGAGGTACTTCTATGTATGTAGCTGGCTTATTAACAATAAACTTGGCTTCACCCACACCCTGGCACTTGGTGTTACTTCAACTTGGCGGTGAGAGGCTGCTTGGTGTTGGAAACCAGGCACGTTGGAGCTGAACTCATCATGGGAGAAGAATCTTCAGAGATGCCTGAAAGGGTTGTGTGACCCGCTGTAAGCCTCAGTAAGTGCTGCCTTATGACTATTTACTAGAACCAGCAAATGTGTTTTCTGGTAAAAAGTGCAGGTGTGTGCTCATTTTGATCTTTGGTGTGGGATTCTCCAGACAGTTGAAAAGAGCAGGCACAAGCACGGTCTTGCCGACCACGAGGAAAACTCGAGCGCAAGCTTCACCATGTCTTGTTGCAGCCAATTCAGATGCCGAGAAGAGTCATACACATCTTGCATGCTAATCATGTGGGGGCTCTGTGAGGGCTCTATTTAAACAGAAGCCTTCCCTCTACATATCTTTGTCAATTCCTCTGTACTCTTGAGGAATACCTCCTGGTGGAAGTGGTGTGAAGCGGAGTGAGCGCCATGCCTCTCTCGTTAAGTGTGCTGCCAAAAGAACTAAAGCATTAGGGCATAGACGTCATAAGAGGACTACATTTTTATTCTTGAGAGACCTATTCATAAACCCCAAAAGAGGACTATGTTTCAATTTTCTGGCACAGAAACAGGACCATTTATTTATTAAAGTGAGAACAACAGTGAGATACTTCACAAGTCAAACGTATTTGCATGGTGTTTAGGAGTGTTCCATACACAGCCTGAGGATGGATACTCATGTAGTGAAATCAGTAACTGCTCCTCCAATATTTCTGGCTCCAGCCGGGTTGCCTCCAATTGAATAGGAGTAAATTGCACATTTTAAAAATGATTTGGAGGCCTCTGACTCATTACAGTTTTGCCCATCGAGAAAAAGAGCCTTAATTATAAATGCATTGGGAAAGTAGGGCTAACACATTTTAAAGTTTTTTACCAACAGCAGTGAGAGAAGATAATAAAGAGAGAACAGATGTTTACGTAGGAGCTAAAATACTTCTAGAAGTGTATTTTGGAAAACAAATAAATATAGTTATGCAGTGGCATATGTTTTATACTCAGCCCCAAAAAAACAAAACAAAAAGCCATGAGTCAGTGGATGAGTTTGTAACTAGGTTATGGGAATTGGCTGTAAATTGTGACTTCAAAAGCATGACTGATCAGAAGATCAGGGATCAGTTGATTGTGCAATGAAGAAACAATAAGATGCAAGAAAAGTAATGGGCTGCAAGAAATTCCAATATACAAAAAGCAATAGGGATTGCAAAGATAGTGGAAGAAAAAATCCGACTCTTGTATGATGGAAATGCAACAGATAGAAGCCATGAAAATTGAGGAGGTCAAGGTAGTAAACAAGGAGTTTTGGGTAAAACCTTCAAAAGACACAAACATCAAATAAAAGTGCCCTGTAGAAAAAGGATAGGACAAATTAGACAGAAATTGCAATAGACCAGGGTATAAGAGTTGTTACAGGTGTGGAAGTATGTCACACTCTGCTGAGTACAAAGTGTGTTTTGTATGAGATAAGGATTGTTGCAGATGTAGGAAGAAGGGACATTTAGCGAGGATATGCAAAGAAATGTCAAAACGTTGTGCAGCCTATGTCCAGGAGGAAGATGATTTGCCAGAAACAGTACTTTGCATTTAAAGTTGGGAAGGTGCGAGGAGGAATAGACCAAGAGCAGAATTCCTAGTTAATGGTGTAGTGGTTGAATTAATGGTAGATCCAGAATCCATGCATACCATTATTCTAGAAGTTTTATTTTACACAACTTGTCCAGGTTTGCTGTTGCAACCTAGTGATATACATCATAAAGGATATGGAGGGAATGATATACATATTTTGGGTTTTGTACAGTCCACATTCTCATTCAAAGGGAGAGTGGTAAAAGGGAAGATGTATGTATCAAAAAATGGTCCTGCCATTCTGGGATTGGTACAACCGCATGACGTGCACATTGTTATTGACCATAGATCCAGTGAACAAGGATTGGTTAATAACGTTGATGAGGGTCTAGAAGTGATTCTGGACAGATTTACTGATATTTTCAAGTGGGAACATTGAAGGGTTACATGCATGAAATAAAGCTTAAGGAGGGTACAAGGCCAGTAGGGAATAATCTAAGGAAAGTCCCCTCAGCAGTCCGAGTGAAGGAAAAGAAATGCTGGGGGTGCATGCAGAAAGATGGAAAGAATCATACAAACTGTGGAGACATCCAAGTGGCTTTCCCCTGTGGTGATCCAAAACAAAGGGAAAAGTCACTTGAGATTTTGGGTTGATTTAAGGGCCCTTAACCAATGTATTGTGATGGACAGTTTGCCTCTCCCAAGTATACCGGAAATGGTGTTGTTGCTCAATAATGTCAATTACTTTAGGTTAGATTTGAAGTCTGCATATCATCAGATTAAACCCCAACCCAACTCTAAGAATCTCATAGCTTTTATCACCAAGGAGGAGGTGTTCTAGTTTTCCAGGCTTCCTTTTTGTTTGGCATCAGCTTTAAGCGTCTTCCAGAGCATGATGAGTAGGTTATTTAAAGACATGTTTAATGTTCATTTTTTCGAGGAAGACATTCTTGTTTTTGGTTCCACAAAGGAGGAGCACAACTGTATCCTGGTTAAAGTGTTGGAAACATTGAGGGAAGCTGGTGTTACATTGCGGAAAGAGAAATGTACATTTTTACTGAAACAAATTTAATCCTTGGGTTATACTATTTCAGACGGGGTGTTAGGCCTAAGGAAACTTTGTCAAAGGCATAAGTTTAGCCTCAGTTCTGCAAGGAAAAGATCCGTTGGTCTATTTCATGGGGTTGATACAGTATTACACAAAATTTGTCAACAATTTTTCTGAAAAGATTGAAGCCTTAAGGGAGTTATTAAGGAAATGGAAAGAGTTTACATGGGGTTGATAGACAAAAGTAGGCGTAGCATAATATCAAATTGGAGATCTCCAACCCAAAAATTGTAATTCCGTTTGATCCCACACGGGTGATCATTTTAACTGTTGATGCCAGTGCTCCCACGTTAGGAGCTGTGTTGTCACAATGTAAGGATGGTGTAGAGAAAGCCATGGAATTGGAATCAAGGTTCCTGAGTCAGACGGAGCATAGCCACACTGTGATTGAGTATTTCCGCACATATTTGTGGAGAGTGTACTTTTTGCTACACATGGATCACAAACCTTTGTTGGGGGTTCTGCAACCTGGGGGTGTTGACAAAGTTTCACTCGGATTAGCCAGATATGCATCTCACTTGCAAGAACATTGATGTGATTTAGTGTAGGTTACTTGTTGGAAAAATATACATGTTGATAGCTTGTCGAGGATGCTTTCGAGTGTGGGTAACGAACATGCCACAGTATGGGAAAACAGATATAGTTTTCCATAAGTTAGGATGGTGTATTTGGGATAGTTGGAGAAGAGAGGCTTCACACTTGTGTACCATTGCGCAGTTATGTAAATTTACAAGGTGAGTTGAGCAGGGGACAAATGATTCTTTGGTTATGAGTGGAGAGATATCTGTACCTTCGGAAGGGGTAAGGAAAATATTAATCATGTTAGAGCATGAACGTCATCTGTGACAATTTCTGACTAAAAGATGATCAAAGGAGACATTTTGGCTGCTAGGCATGGATAATGATGTGAAGGAATGGGTGAAAGAGTGTGCCTTGTGTAGAAAATTGACGGTTGCAAGTAGGTGTTGAAGGAATGGGGTCTTTTACTGATGAGAGCATTCCTGGATGAAGATGAGTGTGGATTTTATTGCTCCCGTCGATTATTTGAGTGAATCTGAAGGGTTTGCATTAGTGATGGTGGATGTTTTTTCAAGATGGTCGATTGTTGAGTTTTTAAGAAACATAACTACTGAGAGTGTTGTTAAAGTCTTTGCTAGGAAATTCATGAGAGAAGGTTGTCCTGGGGTCATCATAACGGATAATGGCACACAGCTCATGTCCACAGTTATGCAAAGTTGTTTTAAGAAACATGGAGTTAAGCTTGTCCACACATTTTTATATAATCACCAAAGTGATGGCATAGTGGAGTGTCTTAATCACCTTGTCAAGGGTATGATTCAACTGTCTTTGGGCAGGAGAAAGAGAGTGAAGAGTGCTGCGGATAAAATTGTGTGTAGAATATGACTTTGAACTGTGTCACGGCAAGATGCCTTTTGAGAATGTGAGAGGAAAAGGAAGGGAAAATGAAATTGGCTTCTCAATGGATGAAGCTGAGAGGCTTAATGAAGCAGAGGGATCAGGTCAGGTCAAAAGGTGAAAGTGTTGAGGCGGGCGATTATGTGAAAATTAAATTGGGAGGGAGGAAGGATGGACTTAACAAATTATTGGATCGATGGAAGTGCAGAGTTCATGAGTGGCATGTTATCTTAAAGAATGGACAGAGGTGAAACAAAAGGAGGGTGGTGCTGTATTGTAAGAAAACTTATGAAGTATGGAAGAAGTGGGAAGGAAAAGATGAAGGAGAACAGAGGTGCAATGGTTTTGTGTTGATTGCGGATGCAGAAATGGTAGGGACACAGTCTAATAGGTAAAGGAGTCAGGTGTGGAAGAGTTGAGTGAATGAGGTAAAAAGTTTGAATATAAGAAGACGTTTGGACGGAAATGGAAGGGTGTTGGATAACTTGTGTGGTAATGAACTCAGGCAACACTGTGTCCCGGCCAGGTTTCACGATTTTTTGATGAATTGATTTGGTTGGTCACGAAAAAAGTATTGTGATGTTTAGTTGTGATATGATATTAGTAAAATGTAGTTGTAAAGTTTATGTTATAGTTTTATGATTTTTAATGTCTTAAGGATATGTTTATTATGTTTTCATCTTTTTATTGTCATTATATAAAAGAGTGTAATTCTTTATGATGCATGTAGCTATGAGGTGACATAGTGCTGGGTGATTGTTGCCACAGTGAGTGGGGGTCCTGTGTTAGGGACGGAATTGTCTGGAACTGAGGTGACATCTACTGCCAGACATACGAGGAACCTTCATGTTTGTGGCTGGCATATGAACAATAAACTTGATTTCACTCACATCTTGGCTCTTGGTGTTACTTCAAATGGTGATTTGGCTACTCGTTTAATAATAAGCATAGATTGCAAGACAGCATTAGTGAAAAAGTAGTAATCCACTGAGGAGCAAAAATGACTGAACAGTATAGTTGAAAAAGCGCGATACTTTTACAAGCAAATGTGTCCTCTATCTAAAGTAAGTAAAAACAAGCAGTCTAACCTGCCCATAGAAATCTGAAGAAAGCACTACGGGACTGACAAGGAGATGATGAGTGGTGGCCTTTTCAATAAGAAGCCATATTATGTAAGAACAGGGACTGCCATTGATTAAATAATGATTTTACTTTATTCAGTAATTGAGGAAAATTTAAATCATAACATTGGTCAAACTTTTATTGATCCTCCTCCATGAATGAAAGAAGTGGAACTACAGTTCCCAGCATGCTCAGTGTTGATGGTTGAATAAACACAACTACCTGAAAGTCACTCTCGTGACACAAAGAAAACTGACACTAGTGCAATTGATAAAAATCGATTATGTACTACTGTTCTCATTTTCCAAATGAAGAAAACAGAAGTTGCAATTGCCTCAATTTCTACTTAATCATTTTCCTATAAAAGGCACCAATTGATATATCCTTCAAAACTATGGGGTCTATTATAATGGCGGACGGATCGCCCCCACCCGTATGGCGGTGGCGATCCGCCCGCCATTATCCACCGCCCGCATGCAATTTACCCCCGCCTGATTATGTTGGCGGGGTTACCGCGGTGGACGGGAAGACCGTCCGCCGCTTTTCCGCCCGGTTGATGAGTCGACTGGGCGGAAAAGGTTTGAATATAGTGGCGGTGTCTGTTAGACACCGCCATCCATATTACTATGCATGGGGGGATCAGCCTTTCCGTGGCGGCGTTGCCGAAAGGCATGCGAATTTCACAGTTGGGGGCCCGTTGCGGGCCCCCAGGATGTTGGGGGTGGTGGGGGGGCACATGGTGGGTACCTATGGTACCCCCCTGCATTTGCATGCACAACGTGGACGTTGTGCATGCAAATTCACAGTGTGCAGCCACAGCATTGTGGCGGGCGGTGCACACAGCACCGCCCGCCACAATGCTGTGGATGGGGGATGCCACCGCCACCGTGGCGGTGGCATCCTAATTTCTGGTGCTGGACTGTCGCACCACTGCCGGCCGGTCCCAGCACTGCAAGGGTGGCGGCAGACATAAGTCTGCCCGCCATCCTAATAGGCCCCTTAGTGTTTGAATCAAGAAAAACAACCTCAGTGCTTTAGCCTGAAGAGGAAAATGTATAGTGTTTGTACCAGAACATTTGGTTCAATCTGAAACGCTGCATAGCCACTGCACTGAGAGCAAGAATGCAGTTGCATACCTAAAGGGAATAGTTTTTTTCCATTCTGACATCTGGGTGTGTGTTTTGTGCACAGGTGTGTCTGCTAAAGTACACATTGGTATCTAATCTCTGCCAGCTTGAGCTCGAGGCCCGCCCCGGGTACTTCTAAAACGGGCATTGGTTAGCAACAACTAAAGAGAAGAAAAGCAGATTGTCAGAGGAAGTGCTGGCTGTGACTGGTAACCCATCACCTCAATTATGAAAGTATTTACTGTGGGAGGGAGGTCAGAGGTTAACCATTCTCACCTCTCCTGTTTGACAGCATAGCATTGTTGAAAAACTCACATAAAAAGATTGCAGCTACAAGTTTCCTGGGTGAAGGCCAGACACGCAAATCACTTTATAACTCAAGAAAGACATCATCGGTGTCTGTCTCATTTTGGACCTGCATTTTCAGATTACAAATATTGGACTGATGCTGTGCAATTTTGAAAACCCAGCAACACAATTCAGATGTAACAACCGGTGCACAATGATCTATGTGTGTGTTTTTTTTTATCTGGTAAATCGATTAAATACATTTCTACACTTGTGAGATGGCACAACATTATTAACACCAGTGTCATAAATAAAGAGTTATAAAATAATACATTTTTCGCTATTTTGACACCTCTCTAAAAAGGGTTGGAGTAAAAAAAAAATATGTAGTTTATATCCTTGTTGGAAAAACATTTTTGCAACTGGCCAAAAATCGAACAAACATTGTGAAACTGTTTTTAAATCTATTTTAGCACATGTAGTATCTATAATCATAAATGTGTAATTAAAATGCATTACTGATAATTTGTTAAGGTCTAGATTCGCAATAAATTCAAAAAGTAACTGCCTCATACAAATGGGCCGTGGCCCCTGTTTATACTGATCTGCACTCTCATTGGCTGTGCCAGATTGCCATAAAAAGTGTGCTCCCTCTATGGAGCGCTCACTAGCTCTCGTAATACGCCATGTGTTGGGAACACGGGAAATTCCTCTATGATTCCCTGCTAGAGGTGCCACCAGCGGCGACTCCTCCGCTAATGCGGAGTAGCGTCGCCCCACTAAGTGTAAAAGGAAAAGTAAAATAATGATTATGCAACATTAACAACATTACGTTATTATCATTTTATTCTTCTATATGGAGCCAGAGCCAGGTTAGGGCAGGGCGGGGCTGGGCTTTTCATAGGGTGAGGGAGAAGGAGTAGTTGCTGCACCATAAGTACGCATGACGGTTTGGCTGGCCGTCTTGGGCCAGCCAAACCGCCATGCGCACTTAGCGTGTTCTCCACCCTGCTGTATTGCAAGGCCAGGTGGGGAACATGCACAGCCTGCCACTCCCTGTCTGAACACTGAACCAGGGCTCTCAGACCAATAACGATGCTGCTGTCATGCTGGTGACAGCAGTGTAATGATTGGCTGGGGGAGTCTGGGAGCTAGTGTGCTTCCTTGCTGCCAGGAAAAGAAGAGGACGGAGAGACGGCCGCCCTTCAGGTAAGTGAACTTTATTTTCATTTAGTTTTTTAAATTGATCGCCCCGTCCTACCACTAATTTTCCAAAGTAACTGCCAATGGGTGCCACATATATTAAGGAGTGCCCTGATGGTTCCCCGATAGGGTGGGTGCAGAGTGACACTGCACTCATGCTTGTGAGGGCCTTCTCAGTCAGCTTCCGGCCTTGCTACAAAGTTTGCAGAATTTGACAGTTCAGCGCTGTAATTTTGTTTGCGGGCCTGCTTGCAGACTTTCTGTAGAGGCTGGGTACTTCTCCTAGAGTTGTAGTCTGTGATTGCACTTGCCATGGGAAGGCCCTGGGAGTACCTGGGATGGTCTGTGCCCTGTCCCAAAGAGAAGACTGAAAAGGCACACTAACTACGCATCAGCAGCCGTGTGCCGCACAGTGAGTCTCTCAACTGCCTCTTTATTGTGCACTTGCTTTTATAAAATGGAACAAAGGAAAAGGCTTTCCCTCATTTGCATAGAGACCTTACCCTGTGCAATCGTGCTAACACCCACCGCACATTACAAGGGTGCAAAGCTGCACTCCAATGCTTATGACAGAAGGGGCAACCCATGGGTCGCATCTTCCTCAGCCCTGGAACATGCAAATAGATTACACTACACACACTGGAGCTGCGGTAGAGCATACCTTTTTTCTCCAACGTTCATTCCTACTCTGACTTTTTCGTCATATTTCCCATGACCACACCTTAACACCTCCCCCGCATATCATATAGTTTCAGGATCCGCCCAGAACCGCGAGTGTCCTAGTGCACATAGCATCAATATGCTACAACATGCATCAGTGGTCACTTCTGTGATACCAAGGGGGACCAAAACCTCCAAAACAAATATGAATGTTCATTGCTCTCCGACGCTTACTGGTACAGTACAGAAGCTACTTCTTGCACCCCTCAAACATAAAACAGAAGTGAAACCTGGCAGTTGGCAGGAACACCATCTAAAAAGTGTGCAACATGGACCTATGGTTTACACCTGCATATTTATTTGATTAGGAAGCCTACATGTCAATGGGAGGTAAAATAAAGGAATGTTTGACTGGTCTGTCAGCATTATAGTGAGTGTAGTACTGCAGAAAATAGTACCTCGCCTAGCAGTCCAGAATGCAAATTCATTGAGAATTGCTATAATCATTTTGTCTAGTATTAAAAACCATGACACCCATAAGGGTTTTCCAGAGAGACGGGAAATGGAGTTTACAATATTGCTGACCTAAAATAAGTGACAAATACAGTGATGTTTTATAGTCATGAAGGCAATTTCGTGATACGCCTTGGGCATCTGTTGAAGTGACTTCTGATGGGAGATGATCTATTGAACCAATACTGATGAGAGTGAGTGGTGCCTGAGGATGTCTGCCTGCCTTCTCCTCAGCTACAGTAGAAAACCAGGAAAACAAGGATTGACAAGTTAGTGTTACCACAATTCTTACTAAGTAATATTTGATATTTAAGAAAAAATTATACGGGCCCACATGGAGTTGACCTCGCATCATTGTCTTTCAGCGGGTGATAGTTGAAGTACTCTGGGACAATGTGTGGTTTGATGGTTGACTTATGGACCGCAGTCTTGATTTCAGAAGCCATACGAATGCTGATTGGGGGTAGGGGTTTAGCTACAGTTAGACCAGTTTGGGAGACAGGCACTCTGCAGAGTTTTAGAGGGACAGTTTAAGGCCCAGAGTGCAGGGGAGCTGGGAGGGTGGTTGTTGGGTGGGTTTTGGGGACACTGTTTCTTTCTCCTTTCTCATTATTTGTTTTTTCATGTCGACTGTACTATTCTTCGAACTTGGGTATTTGAGTGTATACTGTGTCAGATACAATGAGAAACGGCTGTGACAGGCAGATTAGATTGTTAAATTGGAATGTTAATGGCCTCAAGGATAAACTTAAATGCAGCATAGTTTTGCAACATATTAAACGTCACTCCCTTGAGGTGGTCCTACTTCAGGAGACGCACCTAGTCGGAAACACATGTAGGGCGCTAGACAGGTGGGGATACAAATTGGTGGCTCACTCTGGGTTCTCCGAGGTGTGGGTGTTCTACTCAAGAAATCCTTTCCGTTCGCAGTACAGTGCACTTGGGTGGATGACATGGGGAGGTATGCGTCAGTGTCCAGGCAATGGGAGGGCACAATCCTTAACTTAGCTACAGTGTATGTACCACCGGGTCTGCAGAGCCTGACATTAAGGGACTTGGTCACTCACTTGCTCTCCCTTCCTGAGGGTAGTTTAGTACTGGGTGGTGACTTCAATGTAGTGGTCTCAGGGCACTTAGATCGTTATCCCCCACGGGACTTGGCACAATCCCAGAGATGGCTCCCGGATTTTCTTGAGGCTATGGGACTGGTGGACTTGTGGCGCACACTACACCCTGACTGTACACAATACACGTTTCCCTCCGGCACACACGGCAGTTTCTCTTGCTTGGATGACCTACTGGCCCCAGCGGCCCTGCTTGTAGAAACTCAGGAAGTCAGACACATGGCACGGGGTATTTCTGATCACTCCCCCATCTGGACGCATCTGATTCTGAGGGGTGGATGGGTCGGGAGAGTAGCGCCGATTAACCCTTGGTACCTTCGCAACCCCGCTGCCAAAAAGACAATCTTGCAGGCAATTACTAACTATCTTAGTGACAACGAGAGTACGGTCCAGTTGGCCCAGGTCCTATAGGAGGCGGTGAAGACGGTGATATGGGGACAGTCCCTGTCCTCTATCGCCAGGATTCGTAAAGATAGGGTTAAAGAACTGGTCCGGGTGGAGGATGAGATCCGTCATCTCGAAGACTCGGAAGCAGGTGATGCCTCGCCAGAGGCACTCCACAATTTGCAACTCAAGCGAGAAGAGTACAGGAGCATTGCCACGGACATGGCCAAAACACTGGGGAGAGAGAAAGCCGGTAGACTTTACGACCTGGGTGATAAAGCTGGGAAATTGTTAGCCTGGCTGGATAAGAAGGAACTGGCTAACAGGCTAGTCCCGGAATTGACGGCTGAAGGGGGGCACACAATAACTGCCCCACAAGCAATCGCAAACACGTTTGCTGACTATTATTGCTCCGCGTATCGATCCACATCCAACCTCTCTGTTGCAGACTCAGAGCAACTCCTCCGGGATATCAGAATGCCGACTCTCACGGCTGACGAACGCAACACGCTTGACAGTGCCCTTACGGATGACAAACTGGCGCAGGCGATCTGCGGCCTTCGAACGGGCAAGGCCTCCGGTCCCAACGGACTGCAGATAGAGCTGTACAAACTGAGACCAGACGCTATAGCTCCCCATATGTGTGATGTGTTCACCGAAAGCCGCAAAAAGGGACTTCTTCCTTATGACCAGTGAGTTGTCACGTTGGTGACGATACACAAGGACGGTAAGCCCAGGACTCACACCTCTTCATATAGGCCAATTTCCCTATTAATTGCCAAACCCAAAATCCTTGCCAAAGTGCTGGCGAATCATCTGATACCAGTAATCTGCAATCTCATCCACCTTGACCAGTCGGGCTTTATGCCCCACCGCAATACTGAGTTAAATTTACGGCGCGTACATGGCTTCTGGGCAGACTCGACACCATCCGAGAGGTGGTGGTCACAGTCTCGTTAGACGCCACAATGGCATTCGATACACTTGAGTGGTCTTCTCTTTGCCGTCCTGACCAAGTTGGGCTTCGGCCCGGGCTTCATTGGCTGGGTGTGGCTTTTGTTTTCGGATTCCCTGGTGCAAGTGGTAGTCACTAAAAAAAAGTCCGGGACTTTTGGCCTGAGCCGGGGGACCCGCCAAGGGTGCCCTCTTTCGCCTCTCCTTTTTGCCCTGTCCCTGGAGCCGCTGGCGGCATGGATCTGCTGGAGTCCCTCGATTTGAGGGCTCAAATGGACAGAGGGATGGGAGGATCGCATCTCCCTTCATGCGGATGGCATCCTCCTATTTTTGGCCTCCCCAGGTCCTCCATACAGGTAGTCCTCGATATTTTCACTGTCTTTGGGAGGTACTCGGGTTACAGAATTAACTGGAGCAAGTCCCTACTTTACGTCCTTCACGGGGATCCTCCACCCCTGCCCCGTGACTGCCTGATGCAGGTGGCGAGCAGGGGATTTTGATACTTGGGCATATTTATCGCTGCCGACCCTAGGCTTCGCTATGAGCGTAATCTACTTCCCCCCTTGATGAGGCTTACATGTGATGTTGAGGTGTGGAGATAACTCCCGCTCTCGCTCCTGGGAAGGGCGGCATTATTCAAAATGATGTCATTACCCCATTTCTTATACGCCCTGCAGAATTCCCTTTATCTGGTCCCGACCAGTTATTTTAAAGAAATAGAATCCCTGCAGAGAAATCTGCTGTGGGACGGCAGGCCTCGGATAGCACTCCAAAAGCTGATCCCAGATTGGTACGATGGGGGTATCGGTTTACCGGACATATGGAGGTACTACTGGGCCGCGCATCTGACAGCTATAAATCATTTTGTATGTAAACCTGAGGATGGCCCTGCCTACAGGATGGATAAATGGTTGCTTCCTGGTGCACGTACCATAGAGCGCTATATTCCAGACCCAGACGAAATTGACTGACGGGTCCGACCAAACACTCGGTGGCTGTGTGGCACACGGTAAGCAAAAGCCTTGGGTGGGATGGGAAACTCTCTCTGGCAACCCCCCTATGGGATTCGGAGAAGTTAGGCACACTCGGCACCACCAAGGGATTCAACAAGTGGGATCTCATTCGGCTCTCAACTATCGGTGACCTGTGGAAGGGGGAGGCAAATGGTGTTGACTTGCAGCATAGCCACGACCTTGCGAACTCAGAGCGCTTCCGCTATCTACAAGTCAGGCATGCACTACAATCAACCATTACTGTTGGCACTTCCCTGCCGGAAGCATCGTCGTTAGAGGACAGACTACTGGATGGCTATTTACCAGATAGGTCCATATCATTGACGTACAAGAAGTTGGTCAACAACACACCTGACCCCCTGGCACTCCTGAGACAGCTCGGGGAAAGCGATGGGCTCGAGATATATGATGAGGAATGGCAGGAGGCCCTGACCTCCCCTAAGGAGGTGGCCATCTCTTCTAGATTGCGTCTTGTGCAGCTAAACATCCTACATCGGATTTGTATCTCTGGTCCAACACTGGTTAAAATGGGTAGGATGGATGAGGGTGATTGTCGGCGTGGTTGAGGACAGATCGGCTCCTTCATGCATATAATTTGGGAGTGTCCCCTCATTCAGTCTTACTGGTCCAGGGTGCTTGAGTGTATGAGTCGGGTTACAGGGGTAGTCACACTACCGGAGAAAAAGCAGTGCCTCTTGAATATCTGGGAGCCCACAGACCTCAACAGCAGAGATAAATTGTGGGTTACTTTGGGCCAGATGATAGCAAAGCGGAACGTAGCACAGTCGGGGGGCGAGGGAACCAGTCGGGGTGATCTCCTGGTAAAACAACATGGACTGGTGCATGTTTAGGGAAAAAACTGTATACATCTCCCATGGGTGCCCCAGGAAATGGTCCACTATTTGGGACAAATGGAACAAATATCGAGGGGGTATTTGTCCCCCCTTCCCCGGACCCTGACACCGATGACCAACTTACGCCTTAAATCCTATTGTAATATGTACTATATATGGTTGTACCTGTGCTTACTACAAGATTCAAAGCCGATATATCTGCATTTTTCAATGGTTTGTACTGTCGACATTGTTGGAAAATAATAAAAAGATTTACAAAAAGAAAAAAAGAAAAAATAATATGATCTATAACTGGGTTGGATGTTAAAAAAATTACAAAAATTAAATAAGAAATATCTTGATTTAATATAGAAAATTTAAAGTTAGGGTTTACATTATGGCACGAATGGTAAGAATAATGTTGAGCTATTATTTAGGTTAAATTAATTGGTTTTAATTTACTTAAGGATTAGGGTGAGCATTAATTGAATACCATCTAAGCTTATTTGATGTGACTTTAATTATTGGGTGTGAATTAATTTTAGTGTTAACATTTAAATTAGTAATATAAAACATTTAATATAATTCTATTTTGGATTGGGAATAGAGTTCTTGTTAGAATCAGGTAAATTATTATTCTAAGTAATTTAAAATAAAATATCATTTAAATTAGTTTGGAATTAGAGTAAGGGTTATCACTAAGAAAATGGAATTGAAGTAAATCAAAGATATAATCAAGGAAATAGTTTTAGGATACCTATAGATGTCAAAGTAAATGTAATATGAAGTAAGGGTGACGATGTAAAGGTAATTAGGTAATTTCAATCTAATGGAAAAATAAGACTAGGTAAATGGGGTGTAGTAAATGTAGGGGGAGGTAAAAATAGTATATTTAAAGACTACCCCCCTTTAGAGCACTTTTCACTAAGCGTGCAGTGCAAATAAAAAGTATTGATGAAAAGTAACTTTGGTAGATCTCATTAGATGTAATTTCTTTTCCATACATGTGATTGTGGAAGAGGCACTTTCTTCCCAGGAAAGCTTGACATAACTAATTGAAACAAGTCCTCACTCAATCAGCATATACCTGTTCTGGCTAGCACAAACACTGGTAATCCTGGTTCTGATCCTAAGCAGGTTCAGAACATGCCAAGGCAGACAAGAGGATGCCTTTCTCAAACTGGACCTGCAAAGCAATTTGACATTGGGAAGGTTTTAAAAGCACAAATGACATCATGTGATTTTTCCAGGGAGTGTGACACTGAATTATACAGGGTTTCAAATATAGAAAGTACAGTTTAGAGCCTGTTCCATCCTTTAAAACATACAATGAATGGTTGCTAGGCAGTGCCACTTACATTTACTTGCAAAGCCATTTAAATACATATCAAAAGGGGGGTGCTAAAGGGCCCATGTCAAGATGGCCACACTCTAGTGCAACTCTGCTGGCCAGGAACCTAGATCCGTACAAAATCCTTATTATTGTCATCCTATCTGCCCTTCCAATACTAGGAGCCACTCACAGAATGGAGGGGTGCATCTGATCCCCCCAAAAAAAGAATGAAATGGTGCTGGGAGTAGACAGACAGCATGAGATCATGACTGGAGTGCGCTGCCAGGGCAGGCCCAAGATGGCGGCCATCTGAGACACAGAGCTGGGTCCTGAACGGTGGGCAGAGGTGAGTGAGGCGGTGAAGCTGAGCTGCCCGATTACCTAACTATTGGAGCAGACCTGGGGAGACTGCATGCAGGTAGCGGTGAGATCACATACGGAGATGTGGCTGGTGGTAGGGGGGAACACGCCATCCTGCACGAGCCGGAGGAGCTGCGGCTGCCTGCCTGGACACCAGGCATACAACGCAAGTAAAGAGCAGAGGTGCTGCTTCTGAGGCCCCGAACGAGATAGTGAAGAGGCGACTTCGGATGCCACAGGACCAGGGATGACTTCTTGGATGATTACTGAGGCCCGGCAAGACAGCGGACTGTGTTTGGGGCCTTCTGGAGCAGCATGCAAGTGAAGGAAGGTAGGAGGGGGGAGCTATGTGCCTAAGCAATTTGTGAGAGGTGGGTCTAAGTGTCACCGAGACCGATACGGGTCTCCTCTGGACAGGGGCAGCTCTAATTTGAATATCACTTGGGTGCTGGCCGGACCCGGTCCATTGCTGTGTGCCACAGAAATAAAAGGTGAGAAGGTCTCGCGGCGAGGCCTAGTTGGCACGTGGTGGTGGATTCGTGTCACCCGGTGTTGGTACCTAGTTCATTCAGAAAATTGATAAACCCCCTCATACAGTGAGCACTTTGTCCGCCATCACCCAGGGGCACGACATCAGGAGGACATGCACTGATATACAAATGGCAGGGTTGCATGCATGGTGGAGTGCTGCCCGGAGCCTAACAGGGACGATCTAAGTGGCGACCTGCAAGCTGGGGAAAACAGACAGAACCCAGTCGCCCCTGCCTTTTGAATCTTTGCGTCTCACCAAACCTCAGCCGGATGGTGTATCGGACACTGATGGAGACCTGCAGAATGCAGGTGCCTCATCTCTGGAAACCACTCTGCTTGCCATGCAGCAGAGCCTCCAGTCGATAGATGGGAAAATTGACTCGCTCAATATCCGTATGGACCACATGGCAGGTAAACTGGACAAACAGACTACATGTATTATGGCCGCAGAACAGCGTATCTCCAACGCGGAAGATGATCTGCAATCTGCCACAACCAAATATGGAAAAAGTTCTGGCGGTGATGCAAGCTAGGAATGAGGACCTTGAGGTGCAATCTTGCCGTAGTAACCATAGAATTACGGGAATAGCGGTTTCTACCAACACTGGACCAACGGAGCTTTTTGTGGAGGATAAGTTAAAGGACCTCTTTGGAGCAGAGAACTTATCCACAATCCTGGTGGTGGAACACGCTCACAGGTCACTGATGGGCCACCCTCCGCGGCCCGGCCCCATCATCGCCAGAGTTCTTAATTACTGGAAAGCTGTGCTCCTCATGGTGAGAGAGAAGGGAGATCTGCAATACAGGGGAACGAAGTAACGTTTTTTACGACTTCACAATAGCTGTTCAGGTGACACAGAGGGAGTTCACTCCAGTTAAAAAGAGATTACAACAGCTAGGAATCAAATATGCCATGCTGTATCCCACCAGACTTCGAGTGGAACATTGCAGATCACCAAAGATACAACGTCTCCCAGGGCAGCCCTGGCATATATAAAAACCCTCCATTCACCATGCAGGTACAAAGCCACTCGGGATCCAGGAGGATCAAGCTGATTAACGATCTCTTTCTTGTAGGCACCAGAGATCACTGCACTGTTAGTGAACGACTGTAAGGGGTGATGAGAGCACTACTTTTGAAGACAAGTACAGGTACTATGAAACTGCATGCAAGGACATTCAGAGGACTAGCATGCTGGGGTGGGAAGCAGAGTCAGAACACTGTCACTAGAGGTGTGCTTTTTCCCTTACAAGATCAGTCGAATTAGCCAACCTACTGTAATCCCGGCCACCTCCGATCCCTTCTAGAGGACTGGTGCATCTGAAGACCCCCACACAGGTATACCCCAGATAGTCAGTTGACTCTTTAAGATGTTGGCAGCACGATGTTGTAAGGCTATCACTAGTGTTGTTAGATTGTTAATTTCACTTAGGGATATTGATGTCTTTAGCAGAGTTGGGTTGCTACAGTGGGAGTGAGGACTGTTAAGAAGGGAGTGTGTGATTTACTTCTTACAGATATTCAAGTAACACTGTTAACCTGGGACTGTTAAGTAGGGAGTGTATGATTTACTATTTACAGATATTCAAGTAACACTGTTAACCAGGAATGTGCGCGGGCTGAACCATCCCAGAAAGATCAGACAGTTGTTAGCATATTGAGACACCATGTACAGATTGCAATTCTTCAAGAAACCCATCTCACTAAGCACACAGAGATTAAAATAGGAACACCCTGGGCCTGTGTAAGAGTAGCCTCTTCTTACCCGACATACTCACGTGGGGTACTTATACTCATAAAGAAAGGGCTTCCTTTTGTCCCCATCCCCTCAGAAACTGATACTGAGGGCCGCTTTGCACTACCACAGGGCAGGCTTTATGGCAACATTGTAACACTGATAGCCACTTACAGCCGAGCACAGATGACCCTGTATTTTATGCACAAGTATGGCACTGACTACACTCGGTAACTCCTACTGCTCTGATCTGGGGGGGGGGAGACTTAAACCTCTACTTAGATCCCACGAAAGATCGATCTGCAATGGGTGAATGGCAGGACAAGAAGTCAGCTCAGGTATTGATGGAGGGTTTGGAAGATAGTGCACTGGTGGACCTGTGGCGACTGAGGAACATGAGGGCCGGGAGGGAACATTCTACTCCTCTGTTCATGGATCATGGTCTAGACTTGATTACTGGCTGTTGACGAGGGAGGTTAGTACATGGGTGACCGCAATACAACTTATGAGAAAAGGGGTGGTTCCACCCTCTGTTTTTGGTGGCCATCTTGAAGTGGACTCTTTGTCACTATCCCACACACCTGGCTAATGATCTCTCTTCCTAACACCATCCATGTCCTACGGATATGCTATTACCATCGGTCAACTGACACACTCACAAAATGGAGTTAAGTCCCGATCCCTCAGGATCTAACGTATTCACCATCAACTACCCACCCAACCTATTGAAAAACACCGCCAAAAAACACAAGCAGCACATAATTAGGGCTAAGCCCAAAACCTTAATCTCAGACATCTACTTTTGCACAAACAAAAGCAGTAGAGTTAATGACCTTATTTTCTGCACCGGGAAAAGAGCATGTTGGCGAAAAGACCTCTACTCGATCCTCCGAATATCAGGCACCAGAAAAACACCTCATGGTCTCAAAGTTACTATAGTGCCCTGTGGTATTTCACACATGGTGACATTGCTGGGGGTTATGAGCCTAGAGCATCTCATATTAGAACCCTGCTGATGTCATGGATTGTTGTTGATAGAAATGTTTTGTAAATCTTCAGTTACATGATTGTCTGCTGGCTGATGGATGGGATCTTCTCTATTGGAATAAACATCTTACTACTGTCTACCTGATTGCTAAGTTATTATTTGCAAGATACTTCACTGGCGTAGTCGGCACTGGAATCAACAAGAGAAGATCTCAACACAAGATATTACTTTGACATTTGAGAGGGCATCGTGTTTTAACTCTGCATTGGATTTTCCCTTGACCTGCTTCTTTGAAAACCACTGTGAGAAAATTTACATGCAGATCCTATGCCACCAAGCGGATCACTACTTGGCTACAGTTTAAAGCATGTTTCCTGCATTCCACGCGTGTACAACCTAAGGATTTAACTTTAACTCTGCTCTGGATGTTTGCTTTTATTCGTTATCGTTATTACGGCGAGTGGAGCTTATACTGGAGCTTTTACCTGCAAGCAGATCATCATTGCCATACTTGTTTAGCGTGTTGTTTGCCCTGACACGTGTTATAAACGTTGATTTGACACTTTTACTCTTCATTGATTTACTAACTTTGTGGAGCCGACTATCTCGACCCGTTCAAGTCTATATCAATGTCAAGTCAAGTTTTAACACGTGTGGTTTAAAAGAAAATAAATAAATAAAGCGAGGGTTTGTGTCGCCTTGATCGTTGCTGTAATTGGATCGTCATCGCTACAACGATTTCCCTCTAGGCTCTGGGCATCTTACGGATTTCAAAGGTAAACATGGCCTTTCAAACGAACTAAAGAGCGTCATCTTACCTGGAATCTCTTCGTTCTTCTAGAATTGCTTTCCACGATCGACTCTCTGTTCTCTTCCGCATTGCTGTCGGCTCTTCTCATCGTATCGCGTCACCACGCATCACGCTGGTTCAGGCGTGCGTGGTGGCCATTTTGTGTACTGTTGCCTAGCAACCAGCAGCGCTTCACTCGATCGCGTCTTCCTCGATATTCTGCGACGTCTCAACCGGCGGCTCTTCTGTGGATCATCATCCTGCTCCAAGTGTATGTAGTGTACACTTTGTGTACTGTTGCTTGGACCAGCTGGGTTCTCCAAGTTTTAACACAGAAACTGATCGCTTTTGATAGTACGAGTTGTATTTAATGATACAAGATAATTAGGACGTAATGACAAATTAATGTTCTTATATCGAGGGAGACATTATGAATTTTATGTAAACATTGTTTTCTTAAAAATGTTTTGGGTATTGTCAAAGATATGTAATTTGAGGATTCAGCAGTGAATATTGTATTCTTCCACATAGTTGGGGTGATACCAGTATTAACTAAAGGTACTGCATTCTATTTTGGCAGGTGTACTGTTAAATGTGTTTTGAAACCACAATTTATGTAAAATTTGTGTGAAAATTCTAACACGTACAATTTAAAAAAAAAAAAAAAACTTAAGTTAGATAAGTGACTACGTAAATAGTCTACACTTTTGAATAGTCTCTTCTAAACATGCAAAACGTTACAGAAGCACCATTTTTTTATCGTGTCCTGGTTCTCCTCCCATTAAATGGAAAAAATGGAAGGTGTTTTTGAGAGATATGCCAGGGTCTGCGGTCCATCCTTAAGTGCTGAAAGAAGGTCATCCTTGCTATTCCATTGTTTGGGATCTGAAGGTCAAGATGTTTTTGATCATGTGCCAGAGCTTTCAGCTTCAGATGCTAGGGGTTTTAACGACTATGAGATTTGTATTAAGAAACTCGACAAACATTATCTCCCTAAAGTCAGCACTATTCTTGAAAGATACCAGTTTGCAAAGAGGATGCAATCTGCTGATGTGACTATTGAAGATTACATAACTCAATTAAGAAAGCTTGCCTCTTCATGCAAGTTTGAGAATTTAACTGATGAACGCAGCAGGGACCAGTTCATGTTTGGTTGTAGTATAGAAAAAATTAGGGAAGAATTGTGGTTAAGAGACAAACCAACTCTTGAAGAGGTGTTCACTGTTGCCAAACGTATTGAACACTCTTTAAAATGTGTCGCTGTCATAAAGAAGGATTCAGAAAAAGGAGCTAATGTTGAGATTGTTAAGGTTAAATCAGAAAGACGTATCACAACTGATAAAAGTAATACTGATAAAATGGGGTCAGAAAGAAAATGTTACAGATGTGGTAAAGCTAGACATCTTGCTAACGACAAAAGATGTTCAGCTCTCAATCAAACATGTTCAAAATGCAAGTTAAAGGGACATTTCACTGCCTTATGTAAAACAAAACCTAAAACAAAGGTCAAAGAAGTAGAAATATATCAAAAGGATTGGGTAGAATCTAATTCTGATGATTTATTTTGTGGGCAGATTGTGGTACAAGTTGAGAACAAAACCATCAAGAAATCCTGTCCATATGATGAAATTGTGGTAGAAGGAGAACAAACTAGAGTACTGTTTGATTCTGGTGCAAAGATTACCATCATATCGAATGAGTTCTATAACTCCAAGCTCAAGGGAAAGATTGCATTGATGAAACCAGACATCATTCCTTTAGCATATGGGGGGGAACCCATAAAGATTCATGAGTATTTTTCCGGTTTAATAGAATACAAAAATCGGTTGATTGCTGGAAAGATTTATGTTTCAAAGCGTGGAGATAGCATCATTAGTTGGTTACATCAAGGGGATCTGGGGGTTTTTCTTGATCCTAATGCTGATCCTCCCATACAGTTGAGGGACAGAATTCAATCTGGAGATAGAAATGCGGATGACATGTATGTGCACAATCTGAAGACTGAGTTTCCAAATGTGTTTAGAGAAACGTTAGGCTGCTTGAAGGGGTATCAACACAAGATTCAATTAAAAGCTAATGCAGTTCCTCTGTGTTGCAAAGTGAGAAGTGTCCCACTATCTGTTAAGGAAGACATGAAAAATGAAACACAGAAATTAATGAGTTGTGGGATTATTGAGGAAGTTGAGGGATCTGAATGGTTGGCTCCAGTTGTTGCAGCACGCAAACCTAATGGGAATCTGTGTCTGTGCATCGACTTAAGACAACTTAATAAGTGTGTTGTAGTGGATAGGTATCCATTGCCCAACATTACCGAACTGTTGACTCTACTTGATGGGGCGAAAGTGTTCAGCACTTTGGATCTCACTTCGGCGTATCATCAAATTGAGCTAGAAGAGTCGTCCCGAGATGATACTTCTTTTTTCACGCCCTTTGGCACTTTTAGATTTCGGAGAATGCCTTTTGGTTTAGTATCTGCTTCCTCGGTATTCCAACGTGTGATGGATAGAATATTATAAGATCTCCCTGGAGTATGTGTCTACCATGATGACATTTTAGTCTTTGCAAAAGATGACATGGAGCATGACTCTAGATTAAGAACTGTCCTGAAGAATTTGTGTAAGCACAACCTCACAATCAAGGTTGAGAAGTGTAAATGTAGGTCTAATACCATTAACTATCTAGGACATAGCATTTCTGGGGATGATGTGAAACCTAAAACTGATTTAGTTGAAACCATTACAAAAATGTGTTCTCCTACTAATAAGTCTGATTTAATGAAATTCTTGGGAATGATTGAATATTATGCTAAGTTTGTAAGGGGTTTCGCAGTAGCAACTGTGAACATGAGGAAATTATTGCGTAAAGGAGAGGATTTCTAGTGGTCGGACCAGTGTGAAGATGAATTTGTGGCCATAAAGGAAAAGCTTAGTCTAGCCCCTTTGTTGAAGAGTTTCAATCCTTCCAGCAAATCCATTTTAATGACTGATGCAAGTGAGAAAGGGCTTGCAGCTGTTTTGAAGCAGTGTGGTGCTAACGGTATGCAAACCATTATGTTTTTGTCAAGAAGTCTCAGAGATCCTGAAACACGATACTCAGTTGTAGAGAGAGAAGCGTTAGCTGTGTTTTGGGCGGTAAAGAAACTTAAGAAGTTCTTGTGGGGTTTGGATTTTGAGGTACATACAGATCATAAACCATTGATTGAAATATTTAGCAAGAAAGGATTAGATCTGGTTTCTCGGAGAATAACCAAGTGGGTAATTGGTTTACAAGAGTATAATTTTAGGATTAAGTATATTCCTGGATGTGAAAATGGTGTTGCTGATGTTCTTTCACGCTTAGTTCCAAGTAGTAGAGTACAAGAGGACAGTCCAGATGATGACGAGGATGATGAAATAGTCTGTGTAGTGGATCATGGCATCATTTCAGAAGTAAAATGGTTGGAAGAATTAGAAAATGATGCGACACTGTGTGAGGTGATATCCTTGTTAAAAAAAGGGTGGAGCTCGAATAAAGATGGGTCGGAA
Organism: Triturus cristatus; assembly: GCF_964204655.1. Classification (NCBI taxonomy): domain Eukaryota; kingdom Metazoa; phylum Chordata; class Amphibia; order Caudata; family Salamandridae; genus Triturus; species Triturus cristatus. The sequence goes on along the minus strand of NC_140591.1, from coordinate 1,421,242,991 downwards.
AGTACAAGATGTTTTTGGGGTGTACGGAATGAATTGTCGGTGGACAATAGCTTGTTGTTTCGTGGTACAAGATTATTACCACCCACTAGTCTCAGGAAGGAGTTAATTGACTTAGTGCATGTGGCTCATTCAGGGTTATCTAAGTGTAAAGAGGGAGGTGTTGTTGAGGAAGGCTCAACCAACGAAATCAAGGATCTGGAAAAGGGACTTCAGATCAATAAACTCAGTTGATCTAGCAGCCCACTGTAAATCTGTCCTCTCCTCCCAAGCAGACCTGATCGATGTTCAGTTACTCACTAACTCCTACAACTCGACCCTCACCAACATCATGAACGACATCGCATCGCTCAAACATAAAAATGCCACAACCCTAGGGCGGCTGAACGTTCCTGGAGATCCAATCCCTCCTTGGAACAACTAAAACTCCTCAGAGATGTTAGAAGCTTTTACAGCAAACAAATCAAGTGCGCTAAGGCAGACTACTTCAGACACCAACTTGATCAAGCTGTAAACCGCCCCAAGAAACTTTTCAAGTTGGTCAAACAGCAATCAGTGGTAGGCCCAAACAACTCTGACTCCAGAGGCAGCCCACCTTCTTGCGATGATCTTGCTGCTTTCTTCATCAAGAAATCAAGGCTCATCACCATTGAACTCGCTACTAAGAAGGCGCTACTGCCATCCCCTGGGTCCGCACCACCCCTTGACCTCTCAGGAAAGCGCAAACCTATCAGCCTGAACACTAAGAACAATATGATATGGGGCACCTTTACCCCATTCAGTGAAAACGACATCAACAAGATTCTTCAGAACATCAATCCATCAGTGACCCGCTGACACCGGCCATCTTCAAAGAAATCAAGAATGTACTTATCCCCACCTGGACAAGGAATGCAAATGCTTCTCTATCACAAGGCATGATCCCAGATTGCTTAAGAGCAGCGCAGGTGTCACCTATACTAAAAAAAAACCTAACGCAGATAAACTGACCTCAATAATTTCTGCCCAATCTCCAACATCCCCACATTAGCCAAACTACTTGAAAAATGTGTACAATCCCAACTCTGCTCACATAGAGAATTTCCAACTCCTAGACCAGCATCGATCTGGCTTCCAGAAGGGGCACAGTACCGAATCGGGTCTCAGGCACGTTATGGATGACATCTTAAAAATGCTTGACCAAAATGATTCCTGCCTCCTAATCCTCCTTGACCTTTCTTCCACTTTCGACACGGTTAATCACGACAACCTTTTATCCAGTCTGAAGAATAAGAAGGGTTTCTCTGGTCAGGTGTTACAATGGATCTCGTCCTTCCTTCACCACAGATCACAAAGAATCAAGGCAAACCACTCTCTCTAGAACCCTAGTTGAATCTCCTTACTGCCTTCAATTGCACCCCTCTCATCATAGACTCATTATGTGTGTAAGGGAGCTAATTACGTGATGAGGACTCTCAGAAACATCAAGCTATTCCTTCCACAAAAGGACTTCAAGCAGGTGGTACAAGCACTGATACTGCCGAGGCTGGACTACGGCAGTGCTACGCTATGTGGCCTTACAGAATTCACCCTGGCTCCCCTAAGGGCATCACTGAACGATGCAGCCAGACGGGTCACAGGTACCAAACGCAGTGAGCACATATCCCCAATCCGAAAATCTCTTAAATGGTTGCCCTACGAAGCTCAACTTCAGTTAAAGATTGCCGTTCTGGCGCACAAAGCTATGCATTTCAAAACTCTCAGGTACCTAGCGCAAAAGCTTGAATTATCCTGCGGTGGGAGAGCCTCAAGAAGTGCTATCACTCTCCTCCTGAAACCACCCATTCTTAGCAAAAAGAGAACCGGTCTCTGAGCCTTCTCCGGTGTTGCCCCAAGGATATGGAACTCTCTTCCACCGGAAGTACGCAGAATCTCTTCAACGACTGCTTTCAAACTGGAAGCCAAAAGATTCCTAATGAACACATTTTTACCTTAACTTGGCTAGGATCACTTGCTCAAAATCATTGTTCCTACAACCATTGTACCTTCATGTGATGCAGCTCTTATTTATTGCATTGTGTATCTCCCTTCGTAGCCCGTTTTATTCATGTTTATCGTATTACTCTCCTTGATTCACTTGTCTGGGAAACATGCGAGTATTCCTGTTGTGTATTCCTACTTGATGTTGATATTGGATCTATGCTTTTCTTTCCCGCATTGTGTACCCCCTTTCATAGCCTGCTACATACCTGTTTATTGTACTACTCTACTTGTTCCATTTGCCAGGGAATTATGAAATTATTTGTTGGGATTTATGCGATTATTCCTGTTGTTTATTCTTACTTGTTGTCGATATTGGATTTATGTCCTTCCTTCCTTCCTTCGTAAAGCGCTCTGATATCCTTAGGGATCTTGTTTGCGCTATATAAAACTTTATAAATAAATAAAATATGCCCCGAACACTGTCTGACCACAAGCCAGTGAGGCTAGTGTTGGAGATGCAGCTGTATCAGACTTCTTTGAGAATAACGTGGGTATGGTAAATGGGACTGATGTCCTTTGGGAAGCGTTCAAGGGGACCATCAGAGGGATTTGCATTAGTACGCAGGCAGGGGTATTGCTGGCCCTACACACTCAGTTGAAGAAAATAGAACAAGAACTATGGACATTTGAGACTCAATATGAATCGGCACCCTCTCTGAGGATACGGGCTGAAATACAAGATAAAATCACGGCATATAATGATATGCCAGAGAAAGAAGTGCAGCATCTTTCTAAGAGGAGTGTAGCTAGGACTTATGGGGAGGGCAGATGACCTGAGAGACTGCTGGTGGCCAAACTTAAGGAGCCCTGGGCGCAGAAGAGCACACATGATACCACGACCATACTAGATACATTCACAAACGTCTCTACCAATCTATATAAGCAATGGAGCACGGCCTAGGAGGGGGAGACAGCAGAATATTTAGAGGATATTGCACTGGTGTGGCACTCACCTGGACAGCTGGAATACTTAGTGCAGCCTCTAACAGTTGAGGAGGTTAAAGAGGCGATCCAAACCTTACCTAACGGCAAAGCCCCTGGTATGGACGGGCTCACCAGTGAATTTTATAACGAATTTGCTGACCCATTGGTCCCCCATCTACTTAAGGTGTACGAAGAAGCATACATTAAAGAGAAGCTATCCCCTTCCCTCTGTAAGGCCCTTATTATCACACTACTGAAGCCAGATAACCACCCGAATATTGCAATTCGTACAGACCTCTAATCTATATAGATGCTAAAATCCTAGTGAATACTGCCGGACCAGCAGGCTTCATTCCCACTAGATCACGGCACACAACTTACACACTATATTTGCGTTAATGCTCCAGCTAGAACCCTCACTGCATGCGCGACAGTGTTGTTATATGCCGCCAAAGCATTTGATTCAATAGAATGGACTTGCATGTTTGCTGTCCTACAACGTATGGGGATCCCTGGGGCCTTCCTTCATTGGCTACGACTCTTGCACCATGATCCTCATGTCCAGCTGTGAATTAATGGAGTCACGTCTGATCCGGTTACTATTACTAGAGGAACGAGGCAGGGGTGCCCCCTCTCCCCTATCTTATTCACGCTGGGTTTAGAATCGCTGCCGTGTGTAATTAGACAAAGGCATGCTGCGGCATAGCTCTGATTCCACCAAAGTCCGTGAGCTCTGTCGTTGTATGCTGACGACATGGTGCTTTATGTACGGGACCCACATATTCACCTGGATGCGATAAGGGAATATGGGGCATATCAACAAGGGCTTTATCTCTGCTTTTTTGGCTTTAAAAGCCAAAAAAGCAGAGATAAAACTAGAGCCCTATCAGCAACAGGGTGCTAACACGCACATTTGCATGTTAGCACCCTTTTACTCTACGCTTCCCCTTGCATCTCTAATGAGATGCAAAGGGGGCGTTCCAGAGTAAAATAATAGGAGAAATGTCGCTAAGCGACATTTCTCCTATTATCAAGAATGTCGCTAACCCTGTTAGAGACAAAAAAAGCAGCGCTAACCGCGGTTAACGCTGCTTTTTTACGTCTGCTAATTTTCAGACTTAGCCATGATATCCTATGGAAGGAGGATATCATGGCTAAGTTTGCCTGTCCCTATCAACAAGGTAACGTGTGATTATCGCTGGGTTTCCAGCGATAATCTCACGTTAGCCTGTTAGCGTGTAGATTTTTATCGCTATTGAGATAAACGTTGCTAATAGCACGCTATCTCAGCGATAAAAATCCACGCTAGCCAGCGATAATTATCCTCACGCTAAGAGCGCTGAGCGATAATTATCGCCGGTTGTTGTTGATATGCCCCTATATTCGATACAAGCGTTATTCAGGCTTAAGCATTAATTGGGCAAAATCTGCATCTTTCCGCTCACTCCAACCACACAGCCATTCCAGTTGAGTTTCCATTAGAGTGTAGCACGGAACCGGTTAAATATCTAGGGGTGTGGCTCCATAGGGACCCAGATGTGGTGATCAGATAACTACGGGTCGAGCATCTCGAAACCGGAGGACCAGGTGGCGAGGTGGATATGTCTGCCTTTATTATTAGCAGACAGAGTGGCTTTATTAATGATAGTTGTCCTCCCCAAATTTTTGTATTTATCCCTCAACGTACTAATTATTTTAACCCAGCAGTTTTAAAAACTCTTTCAACACATACAATTAACCTTAATATGGGGAGGGAAGCAACCTAGAATACAATGGAGTACCCCTGATTTCTATCTGTGCACAAGCACACTTTGCTTACAACTGGCTGCACCCTCCAGGTTGCGTGGCACACCTCACAATTGAAAGTGACGATGCCCATCCCCCTCCTTAACAAGCAGGTGAAAAGGCGGGAGGAGTTAACACAATAGCACGCACCACGGAGGCGTGGAGGACGCTGGGGGCGCGTGCGGTGAAGCTCCCGCTGTACGCCCCTGCCCTTCCACTGGCATACACACCACAACTATCTGTCACACACGAACAGGGGGCAATGACTTCATTGAAGAACTTTGGTTTGCAATCATTTGGGGACGTATACCCAGGGGGGACGTTTGCGGACTGGATGAATTGTCACGGTCCCGGGGGTGCACCCCACTGGGGGGTTTCACATATTATAGATCACGGTCTGCCATGAGAAACGATATAAGAAATTCCTGGCAGAACCTCCTACTCTTAAAGCTCTGAAGACCATACTCACCTGGGACACACAGGAAACCTGTCACATGTTTACACAAGACATCGCAGTGCGGAAATAATAAGGCACCGCAGCTCGCTCTAGAGATGGAACGCGGTGCTGGATTCACCATTAGGCCCAGACGACTGGTCATTTTGTTGCTCACATCCAAAAGCAATTTGAGAATAGTTCACTTTAAATATTTACACCAAAGGCTATTCCACTATGGTTTGAGAGACAATGATATATGCACACGATGCGGAGTAGGCGACGCAGATTTCATTCATATGGCACGGTACTGTGATAGAGTGAACACCTATTGGAAATAAGACACAGGTGTCCTCATCGATATCCTAATGGAACTGGTGGAATGCACACCTAAAATGTGCACACTTGGACTGGTGAAGCCACTGATGCCGGAAAACCGCAAATTAGCATCAGTCGCACTCCTTCTGGCAAAAAGGGAGAGTGGCCATACACTGGGGGGGAGATCGGGCCCCACAAAAGAACAATGGTGAAAAGATATGTCACACTGTCGAGAACAGCGCGAACTGTACTAAGCGGACCTACCCCTGCCTTCTAGACCCAAGGATATGTGGGGCCCCTTGACGGCATACTTATTAGCAACCACACCAGACAGTCTTTGCTATACAATATGCACAAACTGCTGAACCTTGTTACTGTAAACCTGTGGTGCTGAACTGTCATTAATGGGAACCTGTACCCAGCAATGTCTTGTCATGATATACGATGTTTGGGATGCTCTCACTCTACTGTGATCATGTTGATATCTTTAATAAAAATGATTGTGATTTAAAAACACAAATGCATATCAAAATGATGTGGTCTGTAATGGCAAACATTTTGCTACAAAAATCTTTGATGAAAAAAAGCATGTGCACAGCTTATCTCTTGCCGAGTGCACTTTCACATCTCTTGTTGAGAGCCCAAAGCACTCTTCAGACACAGGTAAGTAGTTCATCCTTCTTCTGTAGAGCAATGATGGAAGAAGTGATATCTGGGAAGCACTAAAGTGGATTTTTAAGCTCTTCTAGGGTTGCCACAACTGATTATTGTTGAGTGCAGATAACCAGGTATTGTTGAGTGCAGGCAACCAAGTGAGCCGACCCGTGTTTTGCTCTTGGTCTTGTGTGTCAAAAGGGACACAAGAGGGAACACACAACAATTAGAAGCAGACTGAAAGTGACTTTAGCACATAAAAAACATAGGGAAAGGACTCAAGAAAACAAATATCCCATGTGAAAGCTTGCAGGTCCCCAACAGAGAGCATATTTCAATACACTGTTAAACACCTCACTGAAATTGAGTGGTTGGTTGCAATCTGGTAAACAGAGGTCTGTTGTGTCAGCTCCACAAATCAACAGTTTTATTGCAAATCCCAAGGCTTCTATTATGCATTTATTTTCCTGCTTTAATTCAGTAGCAGCCAAGATAAATGTTGATGTTATCTTATCAGAAAATCTAAAGATAAAGTGCCCAGGGTAGTGTTGTCCTCAAGGACATATGAGGACATATGCAGCAATATAGATGAGATTGCTGGTAAACAAAATAGAATAGACAATTAAATAAGCCTTCTTGAGGCAAGGTATAAGTTAGAAAACATGAAGATGTATTAAAAGTTTTAAGTTCATGACTGAAGGCAAAATATGGTCAGTCTCAAAGATCAGTCACAATTCATATTAAATCATATATAGGAAATTAGCACAAGGCTCAATACAATTGCAGCAGGAGGTCTGTCATAAAATCAAGCCTCAGGGTCAAAATTAATCTAAGTCCTAGCATGAGATAGACTAGCATGGGTCGGCAAGCAACTCAGGCTCACCTCCAAAATGAGCCCTCTGTTAAAGGGAAATTACACAATAAAAACCATGAGCAAATTGTAACATAGAGTTAGCAAATCTCAATACAGAAAACAGTACCTAACGCCATTGTAACATCATCCCCTAAATGAAAAATACATAGTATCACTTGCCCTAATGTCATCAGATGTGGCAGTACAAATCTAGTTACATATAATACAACAATAGACTTATGAAATTAATACGCCCACTGAATCCAGGCAGGAAGAACAGAAGAAACAGCAAAATTTGGGTGGAAAGCTTCCTCTAGAGCCTACAAAGAGCAACAGTTTTTTTCATAGAGAGCAATCCGGGTTATAAAATGTATTTCATTCAATAATGCTCTCGGTGCACCTTTTGCTGCATGTGACGTCAGTGAGAAATGAGAAAATGGTCACATTTGAAATACAAGATAGAGTCTGGACCTAGTTTGGCCAAGCTAAGAAAACATAGTTCTGTAAAGTTGTACAAATTAGTTTTAGTTGCTAATCATTCATCTCATTAATCAGTTCTCAAATAAACAAACGACTGAAATAAATTACCAGGTGATGTCACAAAGGGGAATAATCAATGAACAGTCATATGTAGTAATAATATTCTTGACTGTGAAAAACAAGCCCTCTTTTCTTGCTACTCGCAGTCAAGATAAGCACTTTTGTAATATTTATATTTAGCATTATTGTTTAACATATTATAACATGTTCTTTTCTTATTTATAGATTGTTTTATTTCAGTTTTTCATTCGTAAATATGCTTTATTTGCGCATTTCCTTACCGCTTTGATCACCCGAGAATTCTCTTCCTCTCCAGCGCACTCCAACAGTCGTGCTCACGGGCTCCAGGTAGTACATCCACTGCCGCACGCCCTCAGCATTTATTGCCGGAGGAAAAACTTTTCACCTGCTCTGATCATCTTTCTCTGGAGCTGGCATCCCATTCCCTCACGCTTGAATGAGGGATAGCTCTTCATGGCCATGTCTGAACTGGGGTGGCGGAGTGAGCTACAGAATGATGATGGATTAAACCCAGATATGTGACCGGGAGTGAGTGTCTGAAAAGTTTCAGCGCTCCATCCATCATCTCCTTGAATGAGGGATAGCTCTTCAATTCATCCCCTCCAAGGTGATGTGTTGCAGATAGTCCCCTCCATACTAGAGCCAGCATCTCATTTACTCTTCAACGTTTACCTGGTGAGGCCCCTCTCTCCTGACTGACATTACAAAGCAGGTCACTTGAAGGACTGTCTCACATCTGTAGACAAGTGGATGGATAGCAGCTGTTGAAAGCTGAACGGAAGCAAAGCCAAACTCATGCCAGTGGGAAATAACCTTCAATGTTGGACATCTAACTGCTGGCCGAATAGCCTTGATCCACGGTCACAACCGAAATCGCTAATCAAAATGGGAGGGTGCAGCTTCGACAACAAGCTCTTATTTGCAGAGCATGCTAAAAACCTGGCAACTTGCTATTTTGGCCTACTTAGACCATAAGAAATGTTCTCTGGACCCTCCCAAACTCCATCCAGAAAACTGTAGCCCAGGCTATGATCATGTCTCACCTGGACTATGGGAATGTTCTGTACGTAGGCACAGCCCAGTCCCTACTAAAATGACTACAGATTATACAGAATGCTGCCTCCCAACTTCTCTGCATTCCTAAGCGTCAGTTAGTGGCCACCTCCCTTGTGGATCTCCACTGGCTTCCCATTGGGAAGAAAAAACACTTTAAGGCACTATGTTTTGCCCTTTTTTTCAATCACTAACTCAGGACCCACTTTCTAGAGATATTTGGTTCAACCATACTCCCCCTCCAGGGTCACAGGATTCTATATCTTGCCGTAACTCCCAAGATTTACAAACTAAAAGAAAGGGAGGACGTTCCTTTTCCTACATGGCTCCTAAGCTATGGAACTCTCTACCTTCTGCTATCCGTTTTTTTCCACATGAAAAGCTTGTAGAAGAGCTTTGAAGACCTGGTTGTTCAAACATCTTTGATTATGCAAATTCCATTTGTTCTCTGGCTATTTTTAGCGCTGAGAAGCCGTACTTGGGTAGCAAGAAATCTCAATAAATCTCTAAATCTTCAACGCTCATCAGGAAGGGCATTATTGTTACCCCGCAATCCTGTGGAAGAACCTAATTGAAATCTGCCTTTTGTGATGCTTTTCAATGACCCTGAGGGTGTTAATACCTCATTTTGAACCACTCAAGGGAACACCGCTCTGGCAAGGCGCAAGGCTACTCCCACAACTCTTTTAAAAACAGGAGTTTGATTCTCGTATCAATATTTTATTCATTGTTATTAACAATTGTTTGCAAATATATAGACTAATGTTTTATGAATATATTTGTGTACATGTATATATCCAAACAACAAAGGCGCCAAAGGCAACATTGCGGTTCAATTGCTTTAATGTCCAGCGTGGCAGCATGCATCTCTCCTTTAAACCCTGATGCGTTTCGGCTCTAATACAAGCCTTGATCACAGGTGGCAAAGGGTAACCAATCAAGGTAGCTGCCCTTTAAAAGCAGGAGTGATGTCATCAGTAGTTCATTGTGAAATACATTTCCCAGCATGCATCAGAAATAAATTTTCAAATCAGATTCCAGTTTGTAAAGTCTTGGTCAAATACCATCTTCACTGGGGTGATTAAAATTAAGAATTACTGCATTACTGGTGATTAACGAACAACTCCATGCAATAATGTTAATACTATCCACAAGTCCTGAAAGTGAGAAGAGGCAGTGTGATACTCCTCGACTCCCCTTTCCTGCATTCATGATGAAATAATACCAAAATTCAATAATCCCAGGAAAATCATTTTGTTGTATGGCTACAAGCAAGCCGTGCCCCCCTTAATCTGTAAAAACATACACATTTCTCCATTTAAGGGAGTCATGGGCCCTGCCGGAGGGCTGCGGCATCCAGGGAATGGAGTCCCCGTCACAAATCCAAACGAACAAAGACACCATAGCCACCATTGCGGTTCAATTGCTGTAATGTACAGTGTGGCAGCATGTATCTCTTTTTTAAACCCTGACGCGTTTCGGCTCTAATACAAGGTTCACAGGTGGCAAAGGTTAACTAATCAAGGTAACCGCCCTTTAAAAGCAGGAGGGACATCATCAGTAGTTCATTGTAAAATACATTTCCCAGCATGCATCAGAAATACATGTTCAAATCACATTCCAGTTTGCAAAGTCTTGGTCAAATACCATCTTCACTGGTGTGATTAAAATTCAAAATTACCACATTAATGGTGATTCACGAACACCTCCATGCAATAAGGTTAATGCCATCCACAAGCCGTCACTGTTTCTGTGCCGGACAAAAAGACAAGTCCTGTAAGCAAGAAATATTTGTATATATAAAACATTAGTCTATAAATTTGCAAATAATTTTAAATTCAAATTAATAAAATATTGATAGAAGAATCAAACTCCTATTTTTATAAGAGTTGTGGGAGTCGCCTTGCGCCTTTCCCCAGAGGTGTTACCTCTATTATATATATAATCATCTACTGGCAGTCCCCAGTAGGTAGTTATAGTTATAACACATGATCATCTACTGGCAGTCCCCAGTAGGTATTTTCAGTCAGGACCTAATTTCCATGACAGAGGGTCTTTTGTTTTGCTAACAACTTTGGCGCTGTTTGACGAGTCCTCATGAAATTTTCTAAACTAATTTGCCACTCACTTCAGCTGCTGTCTGGAAAGTTTTGGGGTGATTCGTCATGCGGTGGTCGAGAAAAGGGATGGTCCCAAAAAGCATTTTCCCCAAGCATTTTCCCGTAGGGATTTTGAACATGAGTACAGCCCGAACCGCTCGACAGAATTACACCGAATTTGACGGACAGCTAGACCTTGGTCCAGAAAGATCTCTTTTGTAATTTGGTGTAAATTCATGTAGTTGTTTTGAAGTTATTTAAAGAAAAAACGATTTATAGATTTGTAGGGACGCGAATCCTAAGCACATCCTACAGCGTATCTCATGGTAAGATCTTATTGGCTGCCAACACGACTTCACCCAGGAAATGTTGGCAGCCATCTTGGGACTCAGGACTCAGCCCGAGTCCCAAAAAAAACACACATAAAAAGCAAAAGGGGGCAGGGTAGGAATATCCTCACCCATAGGCCTGGTGGTGGGGGCTAAAACATTTTTTAAAATGTGGCTGCAAATTCGCGGAGGATTTGCAAATCCGTGGCAAAAATAAAAAAATAGATAAGTGTGGTCTCCCTCACTCATTTATCAGTTGTCCCCCCGGGTGGGCCAGGTCCCAGGGAGAATATTTATGATAAATTTAGAAGGGGGGCGCAAACAGCCCACCTCCCAGGCCCACTTTCGGCCCCTTGGACCACCACCCCCAGGGCCTGGCTGTCTCTTAATATATTGGAAGGGGGGCACACAGCCCCTCTCCTCAAGCTGTTTTTGGCCGAGGAGACCCCAGCATGGCTGAGCACGGCCATGTCAAAAAATGGGAGAGGAGCCATTATTAGCCCTGGGGACCATAGAGCCGGCTCCAGCTATGTCCCGAGGTGCCCACCTGTGTTTGCTTTCGCTCGGTAGGAACAATTTGTAAGCTCCTACCAAGCGAAAACAAACACTATGTCTGGTCCCAGCGAGACCATGCAAAAGGCTCTCGCCTGCTGGCAGCGGACTTTTCCTCGGTTTCTCTGCCCGCTCTGAAGCTGGCAGGGAAACATATGAAATAATTGGAGTTATAGTTTCTTGAGATAACTCTAACTATAACTGCTGAATTTCTACGGTTTTGTGTGTGTAAATTCTGAACCTAACTATAATGTCCCTTTAGCTTTGTTTTTTTAAGTGAATTCCTAAGATTTTTAAAATTTTATATCATAACTATAATGTCCCTGTAATAATTTTTTGGTGAAAATATAATATATATATATATATATATATATATATATATATTCTGCTCTAAAGGTTGTCCACCTGGTGAGTAGCACTCAAACAGCAGCTTTATTTATGATAGGCAGGGACGTGGATCCGCTTGTAGAAGCCGCTTCATAATGGAATTGCGTGACGCATTTCGAAGCTCCATTTGCTTCTCTTCAGAGGCTTGAACGGAGACGGTGTGTGCAAACGCTAAACCCACTTCGCCATTTTCATATTGCACACCCACCAATGGGAAGCTCGAATAAGACTGTGCATTGTGGGAAATGTGGTCCGGATAGCACACAAATCTTGTCCTGTACGGACCCTGCAAGTGGACTCATCCTCAATCCTGTTTACCGCTGCTGGCCCACGTTGCCGACATCATAGTTACCATGTTGGGTGGCCCCCATAACATTACGGGGTGGTGCACACTCTGCGGCAGGACGGCCGCGTATTACATTCTGCTCCAAAGGTTGTCCACCTGGTGAGTAGCACTCGATCAGCAGCTTTATTATTGATAGGCAGCGACGAGGATCCGCTTGTAGAAGCTGCTCCGTAATGGAATTGCCTGATGCGTTTCGAAGCTCCATATGCTTCTCTTCAGAGGCTTGAACGGAGACAGTGTGTGCAAATGCTGAACCCACTTCGTCATTTTCATAGTGCACACCCACCAATGGGAAGCTCGAATGAGACTGTGCATTGTGGGAAATGTGGTTCAGATAGCACACAAATCTTGTCCTGTATGGACCATGCAAGTGGACTAGTCCTCAATCCTGTTTACCGCTGCTGGCCCACATTGCCGACATGATAGTTACCATGTCGGGTGGCCCCCATAACATTACGGGGTGGTGCACACTCTGCGGCAGGACGGCCGCGTATTACATTCTGCTCCAAAGTTTGTCCACCTGGTGAGTAGCACTTGATCAGCAGCTTTATTTATGATAGGCAGGGACGAGGATCTGCTTGTAGAAGCCGCTCCGTAATGGAATGGCCCGATGCGTTTCAAAGCTCCATATGCTTCTCTTCAGAGGCTTGAACGGAGACAGTGTGTCCAAACGCTGAACTCACTTCGCCATTTTCATATTGCACATCCACCAATGGGAAGCTCGAATGAGACTGTGCATTGAGGGAAATGTGGTCCGGATAGCACACAAGTCTTGTCCTGTATGGACCCTGCAAGTGGACTCGTCCTCAATCCTGTTTACCGCTGCTGGCCCACATTGCCGACATGATAGTTACCATGTTGGGTGACCCCCATAACATTACGGGGTGGTGCACACTCCGCGGCAGGACGGCCGCGTATTACATTCTGCTCCAAAGGTTGTCCACCTGGTGAGTAGCACTCGATCAGCAGCCTTATTTATGATAGGCAGGGACGAGGATCCGCTTGTAGAAGCCGCTCCATTATGGAATTGCCTGACGCGTTTCGAAGCTCCATATGCTTCTCTTCAGAGGCTTGAACGGAGACGGTGTGTGCAAATGCTGAACCCACTTCGCCATTTTCATAGTGCACACCCACCAATGGGAAGCTCGAATGAGACTGTGCATCGTGGGAAATGTGGTCCGGATAGCACACAAATCTTGTCCTGTACGGACCCTGCAAGTGGATTTGTCGTCAATCCTGTTTACCGCTGCTGGCCCACATTGCCGACATGATAGTTACCATGTCGGGTGGCCCCCATAACATTACGGGGTGGTGCACACTCCGCGGCAGGACGGCCGCGTATTACATTCTGCTTCAAAGGTTGTCCACCTGGTGAGTAGCACTCGATCAGCAGCCTTATTTATGATAGGCAGGGACGAGGATCCGCTTGTAGAAGCTGCTCTGTAATGGAATTGCCTGACGCGTTTCGAAGCTCCATATGCTTCTCTTCAGAGGCTTGAACGGAGACGGTGTGTGCAAATGCTGAACCCACTTCGCCATTTTCATAGTGCACACCCACCAATGGGAAGCTCGAATGAGACTGTGCATTGTGGGAAATGTGGTCCGGATAGCACACAAATCTTGTCCTGTATGGACCCTGCAAGTGGACTCGTCCTCAATCCTGTTTTCCGCAGCTGGCCCACATTGCCGACGTGATAGCTACCATGTCGGGTGGCCCCCATAACAATACTGGGTGGTGCACACTCCACGGCAGGATGGCCGCATATTAAATTCTGCTCCAAAGGTTGTCCACCTGGTGAGTAGCACTCGATCAGCAGCTTAATTTATGATGGGCAGGGACGAGGATCCGATTGTAGAAGCGGCACCGTAATGGAATTGCCTGACGCGTTACGAAGCTCCATAAGCTTCTCTTCACAGGCTTGAACTTAGATGGTGTGTGCAAACGCTGAACCCACTTTGCCATTTTCATATTGCACACCCACCAATGGGAAGCTCGAATGAGACTGTGCATTGTGGGAAATGTGGTCCAGATAGCACACAAGTCTTGTCCTGTATGGACCCTGCAAGTGGACTCGTCCTCAATCCTGTTTACCGCTGCTAGCCCACATTGCCAACATGATAGTTACCATGTCGGGTGGCCCCCATAACATTATGGGGTGGTGCACACTCCGCGGCAGGACGGCCGCGTATTACATTCTACTCCAAAGGTTGTCCACCTGGTGAGTAGCACTCGATCAGCAGCTTTATTTATGATAGGCAGGGACGAGGATCCACTTGTAGAAGCCACTCCGTAATGGATGTTTGTGGGCAAAAGTTCAGAAGTGATCTCCATTATAGAATGGCATTGGATGGAAGTTCAGAAGTGACCTCTAGTATAGGACGGTATTGGATTGAAGTTTCAGAACTAATCTCCACTAGAGAATGATATGGGGTGGAACCTCTAGATTGATTTCCAGTAAGTCATGGTAGTGTGGTGAAAGTTGTGGAGTGATCTTCATTAAAGGATAAGTTGGGGTGTAAGTAGTAAACTAGTCTTGATGAAATGATGATATGGCAGAAGTACTATATTAATCTCCGTTACCGGATGATGCATTGGAAGAGCTATATTGATCTCCATTAAAAGATGATAGTGGAGTGGAAGCACTATATCAGTCATCATTAACACATGAGGTCAAATGTGTAATCTATGGAGCAATCTTCATGAAAGGATAATGATTGGTCTCTTTGCTGCCTATAGAGTGTTAAAGAGTTGGGTCCCTGAAGAAGATCTCTGCACATTAATTCAATGCCCTTTGGATATTTTGAGCTATTCTGGACAATCAAGCTGCTTTCATTACTCGAACATCCTTCCCATTCCCTGGGGAAATATCACAAGTTTCTCTATTAGCTTTTTTGATACTCAAAATCGTACCCAAACTGATTCAATTGCCTACTTTGAAAGAAGAGACAAGTATGTAATGGAAAGTTTTTGCACTGTATGATCATTGTAACTGTTTTGCAGGTGAAAGAAATGGGATCACAACTTTCCGCATATAGAATTATCAGATTTACAAAACAACAATCAGCTTTGTGACAAGTTTTGACCTAAATGCTCCGTAATTGTGACTCAGAAACTATTGCTTAACATAACATGTGTGTTTGTAAGACACATGTTCACCCAGATGAGTATCTTGGTGCTGAAGAACATAAGTTTATTGTTACCCAACTCAATGGTACTCATTTTATCAGCCTCCTAAGGATGAAAGACTGGGTGGCACTGCTGGGAATTGAACCTGTTACCATGAGGTCGCAGACAGGCCACAACAGTGGATGCATTAGTCCACTAAACCTTCTGACCCAGCCTACGTTGGGCATGCAACGTGATGCACAACAAAAAGCACACACCACATGCATCGTCAGGCAGGTAACCAAACAATTCCAAACATTTTGCGTGTCTGAAAGTAGTTCATACCAGATAGTGTTGGTTAAAATATATTTGTTACACCCTAGATAAACATTTTCATCACATATGAAATATGCAGAAAATGAGGACAG
Organism: Triturus cristatus; assembly: GCF_964204655.1. Classification (NCBI taxonomy): domain Eukaryota; kingdom Metazoa; phylum Chordata; class Amphibia; order Caudata; family Salamandridae; genus Triturus; species Triturus cristatus. Next base: position 1,421,227,144 of record NC_140591.1, on the reverse strand, counting down.
GCTTCACTTTAGAATAACATTTTCTTTGGCTAACACTAAATTCAAAGCTTGTTAGAATCTTAGAAATGTTTCATTTTATGAATAAATGTAATGTAATGTAATGTAAGTGCCAATTTGTATCGCGCGGCAATCGCTCCAAGGAGCATCTAGGCGCCCAGAAAGGACCACCAGATGTTAGGTAGTCCCTATGCTTACTTGACCGAGAACCCGAATTACACTAGGCTTCTGGCAGTTATATCTTGGAGATTAAAGATCCAGGTTTTTAGATGTTTACGGAAGTCTATTTCTTTATCCAGTAATCTCAACTGGGGGGGAAGAGTATTCCATGCTTTTGCTCCCAGTACCGCCAGGGATTTGCCCCCTCGAGTTTTGAGTCTAAACCTCGGGACGGTAAGCAGGTTGGCCGTTGAAGAACGCAGTGCTCTGGTTGGACAGTATCTGCTGAATTTTTTCCTCAGATAGGACGGGCCTAGGTTGTGAAAGGGCCAGCAGATTCAAAACAGGAGGAGTTCTAGACACGTTGGTCAGGTAGGGCTATCCAGAGGGTTCTAGATTGACTTGTAAACAGTTTTCTCACCTGCTTTGCCCATTGAATTCTTCTCACTTTCAAAACTATCCTTTAACTAGAGCTCTGCTGGTGTCTTTGGAGACTGAACTGATTTGTGCAGCTGGGTCAAGAACAGATTTTAAATTTGATTCTCTCACTGGCAGCAAATGTAGATGTTGTAAAATACGTGTCACAGGGGTTCGGTGGAGACTTTCTGTTATCATCTCTTTGCCGGAATTTCGTAGTATAAGCAGTTTATTGATGTTAGATTCAAATCCCAACATAGACAGCATTACAATCATCCCATTTTTCTCCCATATTGCCTTGAGACTGTAACTTTGTTCTCCTGGGATGGTTGTGGCTGCATTCTTCTCAGGAGCTTCATTAATGAATATACCTGGTCATTCAGATTTAATTTTGAATCTTTTTAAATTGTAAGTGTATTGAAGCGCTGCAAACTTTAAAGTCTGGATACATCGCCTTTTCTCTTTTGTGTGAAATGTGTGAGCTGCATAACACCAACTCAGTTTTAGAGTAATTTATAGCTGTTATCCATTGAGTTTTGGATATGTTTGAAGAATTCCTCTAACTTCCTATCTTTTTCTGAGTCGTGTGTTAGTCTGACCACCAATTGGGTGTCCTCAGCATACTTCTGAAAGTCGACTGAACTTTTCAACAATGAAACAATACATGGTAAAGAGCAGAAGTGGTAATCAAGATTCATGCACTACATTTTCTGGTGGTGGCAGATGTTTGACCGTACAAATTCTTTGCACCTCTCCAAAAAGAACAAATAGAACCATCTGATCTTGACACTCCCTGATTAGCTAAACCATGAGGTTGAAGGGTTAGTGGTTGGTAAACATCACCAGAGTCCGGAGAAGGCAATATAGGACCATATGTTACCTGTAATTCATGTTTTTGTTACTTGTTGATTTTGGGTCAATTCACTTGAAAAGAAGTTTTTTTTCAAACAGGTAAATGTTTATTAAAAGAGGAAATTAAATCCTCAACTATGTTCTTTGGTTGTCAGTAAAAGAAAATGAGAAAATGATGTCATTAAGAATGCAAAAGTTTAGAAAAACACGCTTTGCCATGTTCAAAATAACATTGACACTTATACACCAAAGTTGGAGTACATAAAGTAGTGCTCTAATAGTACTGATTTACATACAAACGCTATTCACATATCTCTCCTCAGAGATCTCTGCCAATGGCTGCCCTATACCGCATGGCAGAGTTTTTCTCAAAATTGGGGAGAACTATGTGCACCGAACACTTCCTTTTTTTAGTACATATGGGAAGAACAAAGAGAAGTGGTAGGAAAATAGGAAATATCTACTACAAAAAGTGTGGAGTTAAAAGAAATTATGGCAGGGCTTAGAGGGAGCCACTTGCAAATACTAAAACATGCCCAGAAAAGATTTAGCAAACACAACAAGATGATCGACAGAATGCTGAACAAATCAAGCATTTATCTCTATTCACAGATCTGGGTAAAGTCAATGCATTTTTTGCTCAGCATATCACCCCAGTTTGGACCCAGCCATATGCAAATCAGTCTTGACCCTGCTCCCCATGGGAAAAGTCCACCCTGAACTGCCAGGCTAGGTCATCCTGGGACCGGTTTTTGGGGTATTATCCCTCATCAGCCAGGCTAGCATGAATCCAGGGGCACAGCAAACAAGGGACCGATGTCTGGGCATACCCTCGGCTACTTAGGGCGAACATAGCAAACACAACAAGATGAGAGACGGGGTGGTGAAACCTTTCAAACACTCATACCCAGTCAAGAGATCTGGGTTAAATCTATTGTTTTTTTTCTCACCATGCCACTCCAGTTTGGACCTAGACATATACAAATCAGTATTGACCCTGCTCCCCATCGGAACAGTCCAGGCTGAGCTTTTGCATCTGTAGCCCTAAGTGGGAAGGGTATGCCCATACACGGGTCCTGTGCTCATTGTGCCCCTGAATTCAAGCTAGCCTTGCTGATGAGGGATGATACCCCAAAACTGGTCCTAGAATGCTTGCTTCTGGTCCAGGTACGAGCTGGCCTGGCAGTTTGGGATGGACTGTTCTCATGGTGAGCAGAGTCAAAACTGATTTCCATATGGCTTGGTACAAACTGGGGTGGCGTGGCAACCAAAAAAACTATGGATTTAACCCAGATCTGTGACATGGGGGTGAATGTTTAATTTGTTCAACATTCCGTTCTTCATCTGTTCTTTTTGCATTTGTCGCCCTAAGTGGGCAGGGTATGCCCAGACGTGGGTCCTGTGCTCTCTGTGCCACTGGATTCAAGCTAGCCTAGCTGATGAGGGATGATACCCTGAAACCAGCACCAGGATGCTTGTGTCTGGTCCAGGGAGGAGCTGGTGTGGCCGTTGGAGGTAGACTGTTCCCAAGGGGAGTAGGGTCAGGAATGATTTGCATATGGCTGGGTCCAAATCGGAGTGGTCTGGTGTGCAAAAAAACGATAGATTTTACCCAGATCTGTGACTGCGGATGAATGCTTGATTTGTTCATCCCTCCGTCCATTATCTGTTCTTTTTGCACAAAAGATTTAGGGCCTGATTTAGAGTTCAGCGGACGCTCACAAACATGATGGATATCCTGTCCTCCGCATTAGAAGTGCATTACATCTTATAGCACTAGTCCTATGGCGTACGGGATATCCGTCATGTTGGTGACAGAGTAACCCCTCCGCCGAACTCTAAATCAGTCCCTAAGTCACTTGCTAGTCCCCAAAGTTAACTCCAGAGCTACTTAGTTGGTACTACTGTCCAAACTGGCTCAAATCTTCTTCAGTGAGACCTTGGAGTAATCCCACACCGCATATGGTCCATCGCTGGTACTGCTAAGCACTCTCATAGAAATTAATGAAGACAGAGAATAACACTAATAACACTTTAGTAAAGATTGAAAATAAAAGGTATAATTCTTAAGGCTGGTAACTAAAATATAACACAGGCACACAACAGTAAATACTGCTAAAATCAGGGCCTCATTTAGAGTGGCCCATACATTCCAGTGGGCCCAGTAACAGAAGTAAGTGGGCCCATCAGAATGAAACGTTATTGCATTTCACATAGAAATTTTGGGTGCTAAAAGCAGCTGAAATATCTGTGTGAAACTCCTGGGACAACCAGGGATACATCTGCGTAAAAACACCAATTCCTGCATGTTATTTCCCAAAATGTCATAATCCAAGTTATTTCTCCACCCTCAGAATTATCAGAACACCTTAATGTTAATTCCGGGAAGTGAAAATAGGGATATTTTCGGGGCACTCATAATTCGTGCCTGATTAGAGAACACATATTGCAACAAGGCTTCACTCCCAAACAACACATCAGCAACTACAAGGAGACGGTGGAATAAACATTTAAGGCTCCACCACCCCAAGCAAATGCTGAAACTAGCAACACTATCATCATTCACACACAGATCACCAAGCACAAAAAAGCATAAAAAGACAACTACCCAAAAACTGTGTTGCCCTTTATCTTGAAGAACAATTACTTGAGGAGGAGGTAGAAGATTTACAGGCAGAGGATAAGCATATATTGGATGTTCAGGAAGTCTTCTCTCCAGATGTGATCCTTGACATGGTTGCAGACTTGGTACAGAGGCTCATTTTACCTACAGCCAGCTCCCAGGCCATCACTGCACATGTCAAAATACTTGCTGCTCTTAATTTCACAGCCGCTGCCTACAGTGTGGCCACTGCGGTCATCTCACTGGCAGGCCAATCACTATGTTTGGAGTAGGTATTCAGATGCATCACCAGCCTTGTGCACCAGTTTATCGCAATTCCCCAGAGACTGGTGGAAAGGCAACGGTGTAAACTGCTGGACGCAATAGTCACACCTTTTTCTCTCATGAAGGGGAGAAGTAAGAGCAAATTCTTCCTTTAGCCACTCTGTTGCTTAATACTTCTGAATATCACGTAGAAGCATACATTCTCAGTCACCCCACCAAAGGGAACACCAGTTCAGTTAAAGACATGGCTGGCACACCATCAATGTCCAATCAGTTTGTGATGCTAGGGGCTGCTTCCCTGTGTACACTGCTGCGTGTGTGTGTGTGTGTGTGTGTGTGTTTGTGTACACTCAAGGCATTTACGTTCTCCAACTGTCCGCTCTTACACGCCAGTAGGGGAATTCAGTGACATGTGGTTACTATGTAAGTTTAACTAATTATCACTGGGGTTCTAAGTATTTCTAGGGAATGGCATCACAAACACAGGCAGTTATACATCCCTTCACAGTCTACACACACAGCATTAACAACAAATATATGCATGCATTGAGTTTGTGCAAAATTCTCAAAGTATCACATTCTAAGAAATATCAGGTCTTGTAGGTGATGTAGGGTATGTCCTCTCTCCACATATTCCAATCCAGTTCCAACATCAAACTACACAGCCGCAACACTGGAATAACAGAGCACACACATATGCGAACTATAGTTGAGAGCATTTTAAGTATCCTCAAATCGCGCTTTAGATGTCTTGACCATAGAGCGGAGAATGCTCCACAAGAAACCACAGAAGCAGTGTTTAAAATTATAGTAGCCAGTTGCATGTTGCACAGCATCGCCATGCAATGGACCTTACATGTAGACCTTACTCCTGAACTTCAGCACTATTGAGGTTCCAGGTTTTGGACTCAGAACAAAGGTCAGGGTCAGAAGGTGCATGGTCAACTCGTGGTCTCGCATTTCACATAAAATACTAGTTTGGCTGCTGCATTACAGCATTTGGACCACGTTGAGTCAATGATGAATGGTGGATCATGTAACTGTCCACATCTACCTTCCTGAGACATAAGTGTTGCAACACCATGTCTCATGATAATATGCACCCACTAACCTGTAACTCAGTTACTCATCCAACTATTCACTCTTACAATTGCATTTAACATTCACATGCATATGCGAGTATCTTTTAACACCCCACATGTAGTGAAGAAGCAGTAAAATATAACATGTGGGACTATATATTCAAATCTTCATATGCATATACATCTATCTCCGGTTTCCTGTTTCATTCCGGATCCTCCCTTGGTGCCTGCGGGGGGCCTGCTACACCCCGATTGCCCTTCTGCCAGGAGAGATCGGAGCCGGCCGGCCGGCCGCGTGCTCGGGCCTCCGCTTTCCCCCTCCCAGCCCTCACTTTCTGCCGGTGATCAGCCCACGAGAGGCAGCTTTTGGGAGGACAACATCGTTACCTGCTTGGAGGGTCATAATGAGACTGAGGTCTACACCAGTGACGAGTGGTGATGGTCTGAGGTACGCAGACGGGGGCTCTCAGTCAGAAGATGCCGCCCAACGAAGTATAGAACTAGCTCCCTGGGGCACGCCATATACCCCTACTATGCAGTGGCACTGAAAGGTACGCCACCACTGCAGACAAGACTCCGACTGACCGACTCTGAAAAATTGTGACATCGGACCCTCAGTGAGGCCTGATTGTAGAGGCTGAGGCTGAGGCGTGGATGGTGGGGAGCTTTGCAAGGTGGGCATCACCACGTGCGGCCATAGCAAGTTTTGGTGACAACCGGAGGATTGAACCGGGGGCGGAGCCATGCAGTGCACTGTGGGATCCCTGGCCACGGACTTGCTTCTACAGAATGCACTGCTGATCCGGTGGGGCGGCCTGGCACCTTGTGGCAGATACGGCACAACGTTAGAAGTGGTCGAGGGCCCTAAGCTCCCGGGCACCGTTGGACCTAGCACTTCCCCGAGGGGCATAGCTACTCATGAGATGGCTCCATAGAAGGTGTACGGTGACAAAGACAGTCACGCGGCCACGAGAGGAGTGGCATGATTGATATCCTACTCGGATCCCAGGTCTGTTGTGTGGGTACGGTGCAGGAATTGCGCTGAAACGGGGGACCATCCTACTGGTAGGATATAATCAGCGAGCGCCCCGGCAGGATGAAACCCAAAAGTGGCGTGTCAGTGCAAACTAACAAACTTGACAAGTACACAGTCCCTAAACAACGATGCCAGGAGATGGGGCCTCGAGTGGACAGTATGGCGACCCCGAGTCATCCCTCGGCTCAATATTGGCGGCTATCCAGGTCCTGGGCACAACGCTGGTAACAAAAATTTACAAAGTCTCCATAGAAATGAACCTGCTCAGAGCGGACATGAATAAAACGGCAGACCATGTAATTACAACAGAAGCGAATGTCACGGAGCTCCAGGGGCAACCAAAAAGCTGGAAGAACGCGTCCAACACCTTGTCCACCAGCACCGCCAGATGGCCCTTAAGCTTGAAGATCAGGAGGGAAGGGCACGCCGGAACAATATAAGGGTGGTGGGGGTCCCGGAGGGGTCAGAGGGACCTAGCGTGGACGTCTTCCTTGAGGACTTAATACTCAACCACCTCAAACCAAAACGACTCTCCTCCCTCTTTACGATTGAGAGAGCGCACAGAGCCCCAATACCACCGCCGAAGCCTGGAGCAGCTCCCAGGACAATCATTGCCAAAATCCTTAACTATGGAGACCGCGACGCAATCTTACAAGATGCACGTCTTCAGGGGGATCTCCATTATGAGAACACCACTGTGCGATTCTTCCCAAACTTTATCTTAAAGTCCAACAAGAGCGACGCTCTTTTGAGGGAGTGAAATGGGCGTTAAGAGACAAAGGCATCAAGTATAGGATGTTCTTCCCAGCAAAGCTCAAGATCATTGCCGATGGGAAGTCGTGGTTCTTCACAGCCCTTTCGGAGGTGCAAGCATGGCCGGACAAAGAGTCCACACGGAGGGCGAAACCGACTCCTGGGGACAGTTGGAGAGACAATCTTGCCCGATCACCGGGCTCCCTGGACGGCAGGTCGGAGTCAGACAGGAGAAGCCAGCGATCCTGGAGGTCGAGGTCTGTGAGCCCAACAATACTGGAGGCCGGCGGAGACTGATCGGGTCTCCCCTGATGTCAGACTCATAGAACTGTTCCAGTAACCAGTAATGTATAATGTTTCATGGTGTGGCATGGGGGAGGATACCCGCTGCTGGGGGTTGGCGCTGCTGGACTTCTGGTGCTTCACAATGACACTCTCCTGAGGTGGGCAGGGGTCAGGCCCCGGGTGCTCAGAGTCGGTGTCACCTTATACACTCCGAAATTGTTGATTTGTTCTCGTGGCGACAAGTGCTCTGCTAGTTGGGGATGTGGATAGTTACAAACCTACGCAGCAGGGTATCAGGGAGGTGGTACGGGTTTACGGGGAAACTTCATTGAAGATTCTAGTTAACTGTTCATTTGGGCTCTGGGAGGTGGGTTGTTGGGAGGGTAATCGAATGTCACTTTTCAATCACTTTCATCTGTTTGGACTGACTAGCACGTCTAGAGCGCACAGCATACGTAGTTTTTACACAAATGAGTACGCACTGGTACAGTAACCTTAAGCTCCTTAGTTGGAACGTCAACGGGCTGGGGGACAAGATAAAACGAAATATTGTGCTCCAGTACATCAAAAGGCAGGCTCCGGATATCGCACTGCTCCAGGAGACACACTTAGTCGGTAACACCTGTAAGGCTTTGAATAGATGGGGATACAAACTCGTTGCAAATGCCGCTTCACGTCAGGGTCGAGAGGGGTTGGCATTCTCCTTAAACAATCATTCCCGTTTAGTATACAACACACTTGGACCGATGCATTGGGACTTTACTCGGCGAACTCGGCCCCATGGGAGGGACACACCCTTACGGTGATAGCAGTTTACATTCCGCCGGGTCTGCAGAACCAGTCCTTTAAGGACCTGGGGGCATTCATGCTCTCACTTTCAGAGGGCCACCTGATGGTGGGAGGGGACTTCAACTCCATTGTATCGGGCCACCTTGATTGCTATCCGTCCCGCGACATTGGCACTTCGAGTAGTTGGCTCACTAATTTCTTAGAGGCTCTAGGCCTCACGGATCTCTGGAGAGCGTACCACCCAGAACTCAGGCATTATACGTTCTACTCGGGACCCCACCACACCTTTTCCAGAATAGACTACATACTCATGTCCGTGTCACAGACAAGGACAGTACGAGAAATCGTACAACTGGCAAGAGGAATCTCGGACCACTCTCCGATATGGGCACACTTTACACTCGGCGACAGGAGGGTGGGTTGTGTAGCACCCCTTAACCCGTGGTATTTCCGGAATCCTATCATTAAAGCCACACTCACAAAAGCTCTTGATCATTACTTTTGGGAAAATGAAGGGTCGGTTCGCTCCTACACGACTCTCTGGGAAGCATTTAAGTCCGTAATTAGGAGGCAAGCATTGTCTGCCATTGCTGGATCACGCAAAGAAAAGTTCAAAGACATGGCTCGTCTAGAGCACGACCTCCTCCGCCTTGAGGAAGAAATGGAGGAGGGGGAGGAACATGACACTCTCCATCAACTGAAACTAAAAACAAAGGAGTATAAAGCCGTTGTGACAGACATGGCCAAAATCTTGGTGAGAGATACGGACGTCAGACTGTATGACCAGGGGGACAAAGCGGGTACATTAATAGCTTGGTTAAACCGGAAAGAGAGAGCACATAGGCTGGTCCCGGAGCTAAAGTGTAGCTCTGGCGCCGTATTGAAAGACCCACAGGAAATAGTTACTGAGTTCGCAGACCACTATAAAAAGGTGTACCCGAGCGGCTTGGACCTGCCGGAGGAAGTCTCATCTGCACTCCTTGCGGACATCGCTCTACCTACCCTCACAGCCGAAGAACGGCAATCGCTAGACAGCGCATTAACAAATGACGAAATAGCACTGGCAATCAGGACGCTCCGAACGGGGAAAGCCCTGGGCCCTAATGGACTACCAATTGAGCTGTATAAGCTGAAACCTGACAAACTGGCCCGCATCTCAAAAACATGTTTGAGGAGATTAGGGACCGCGGCCAACTTCCTCACGACCAGAGTATAGCAACGTTGGTCACCATACATAAGGAAGGGAAACCAAGGGATGAATGCTCGTCCCATAGGCCCATCTCCCTGTTGAACGCGGAACCCAAAATCCTAGCTAAGTTGTTGGCAGACCGGCTAAAACAGGTTACACAGAGTATTGGGGCGGCTGGCCACTATTCTAGAGGATGCGGTAGTGATCTCACTGGACGCCACTATGGCATTTGATACGCTTGAATGGCCATACCTCATTGGGGTTCTCAAAAAGTTGTGCTTCGGCCCTAACTTCATTGAATGGGTAAAGCAACTCTACTCAGACCCCCTGGCTCAAGTAGTAGTAGTAAACAACAAGATATCTGAGACATTTAACCTCAGCCAAGGGACACGACAGGGCTGTCCACTCTTGCCCTTGCTCTTTGCCCTCTCCCTCGAACCTCTGGTGGCCTGGATACGCAAAGATCCCTCCATCAGGGGACTCAAGTGGGCGGAGGGTTGGGAGGACCGCATCTCCCTGTATGCATACGACATTCTTCTGTATCTCGCATCTCCCCAAAAGTAACTCCGTGTCATCCTTGATATATTTACTAAATTTGGGAGAAACTCTGGATACAGAATTACCTGGAGCAAGTCGTTGCTCTATGTCCTCCACAGAGACCCCCCTTCCCCACCGCGGGGCTGCCCCATGCTAGTGGCACCTAAAGAATTTAAATACTTGGGCATTTTTATTACATCTGACAACAAACTTCGCTATGAGCGTAATCTTCTCCCCCCATTACAGAGCTTCAGGCGCGACGCCGCGACCTGAAAGACGCTGCCGCTGTCTCTGTTGGGACGAGCGGCACTATTCAAAATGATGTCTCTTCTGAGGTTCCTGTACGCCCTGCAGAACTTCCCAAACCTGGTTCCGACTAGGTTCTTCAACAAAATTGAGAACATCCAGAGGGACTTACTGTGGGAGAGTAGACCGCGTATTGCGCTACACAAGCTCACACTCGGGTGGTATGATGGAGGCATAGGACTGCCGGACATTACAAAATATTATTGGGCGGCCCATTTGGCTGCGTTGAATCACTGCATGTATGGTGTCGGAGATGACCCAGGTTACAGAATGGACAGGCGGCTTCTCCCCGGGGGTAACTTCAGCAGAGCGCTCTACTCCAGACTCAACAGGTATTCATTAAAGGGACCCACAAAACACTCTGTCCAACTCTGGCACATAGGTACTCGTAAACTGGGTTGGGCCCAGAAACTCACACTAGCCACTCCACTATGGGACGCAGAACAGCTAGGATCCCTCGGGAGCACAAGAGGGTTTGACAAATGGGACCTCATTGGGCTGTCGCGAATTGGTTACCTCTGGGGGACAGGCGAGGTGGTTTCATTTGCATCACTTCTACAAATGCATCAGTTAGTGGACTCGGAATATTTCAGATACTTGCAGGTCCGGCACTCCCTTTAAGCTAACCTTCCCCACCAGAATTCTCCCCTTTGGAGGACAGACTGCTTGACGGCTACCTGTCAGACAAGGTCATTTCCCTCACTTATAAAAAACTCATCAATAACACTCCGGATCCCCTTGTACCCCTGCGGGAGCGATGGCAGAGAGATGGGCTAGAACTAGATGATGAAGAATGGCAGGAGGCAGTGGCCTCCCCGGAGGAGGTCGCAATCCCCTCCAGATTACGCCTAGTCCAACTTAAAATTCTCCACAGAATTTATGTCTCGGGTTCTTAACTTGTACACATGGGTAGGGCCAGCAATGGGCTATGCAGGAGACAATGTGGCCTAGAGCGCTCCTTTCTACACATTATAAGGGAGTGTGGGCAGATTCAGGAATACTGGAGGAAGGTGCATGAGTGCATGAGTTCAGTCTGGGCGGTTGTGATTAGGCCCGAAGCCAAGCGGTGTCTCTTGAACGTGTGGGAACCCACGGACCTCAGCAGTAAGGGCAAGCTATGGGTGACCTTGGGTCAAATGGTGGCCAAAAGGAACATTGCTCGTTTGTGGGGAGCTACTGCACCGCTTACTCTGGCAGCCTGGAAGTCGGACATGGACTGGTGCATGGTTAAGGAAAAAACTGTTAATGTTGCAAGCGGTTGCCCCCAAAGTGGATTGCTGTCTGGGATAGATGGAACGTGTATCGTGGAAATATTTGTGATCCTCCTGTTCTTCCCTCCCTTGATGATCCAACATCGCCATAATTGTCAAATCACTATGTCTTGCTGTGTGAAGAGTGCTATGACGTGTATTGGTCCAGTCCTCAGAGCTGTGCTGCTGGGGCTAATTTGTCTCTGTAATGATGTGACCTGAACGTTGGTTAATAAAAACAGAATTTATAAAAAAAAAAAAAATCAGCTCTGCTATGTACTTGGAGAATTCCATGGCAGAGGAGGAGAACTCCTTGGTTAGAATAAAGTTCTTGGCAACCTGTGACAGCAAGAAAGCCAACCAAAGATCACCACGCAATCCTCCTCCATCATGTTACTCTTTTTACTGTAGAAATCAACCAAAAGTCAGAGGATCAAGGTAAGAGCTCCAACAAATTCTCCCAAGTAGATTTGGACATCATCAGAGTGGGAGTCCCAGAAGTATCATCAACTTAATGGGGGACTGGAAACCCAGCTGAGCAAAGCAGCATGGACTGAGATCTGGCAGTACTTTGCAACAAACCTCAATAAGGAGCTGAAGGGGCAGAGAACAGGTCATCCCCCACTCAGAAATCTGTATACAATAAAGGACCTGTTCACAAAGTGAGCTTATGATTCATATATCCATTACAGTTGTCATCTATTTTTAGACAGACTGTGGAGCAAGTGATAATATCATCTATGCTACTTGTAGGTATGGCTCACCAATCAAGAAAAAGACAGAGATGTTTCAAACGAGGTAGGAGAAAGGGCTGTCTTTATGTGCAACAGTTATATCTACAAACACCCAATTGTGGTGAAAAAGTGTAGGAAAGGAGTGATGGTGCCTCACGGTAGCAACACCAGAGAGGATACAGCAGGAAGGTACTCGCCTGCTACCTCAAGATCTCATCATCAGCTACCACCACTCCGCAGAAAGGAAAAGTGTGTGCAGAGAAGTATATAGCAAAAGAATGGGCAATGACCCACAGGACAAAGTGCTAGGGTGTGTAGTAAAAAACGTAAGAAAAACTGTGCAGTAATCCGTGCACCACGATAGACCCCACAGTATATATACACAGATTTGAGCTAGTACACACTGGCTTGCACTTTTTATTCTATGCTGTGTGACTGCTCATATATTAAAAATTGCCGACATGTTTTATTGCCATTTGGATCAACTCACGGCGATTTCTTCAGGGCGTGGGGTATTGTCGTTCCACCCTGCAACCTTGCTTTGTCTATTAAAAACAGTTCTGTTAGAGTCAAAAGACACCCAAACAACACATAGCAAAGTAAGTTGGCATCCGGTTCAAAAGGACCTAGTGCTGTATATACTACGTTCCAAACTGTATATCCACCACAATATTTACCAGGATATTGCCCATCTTGGGCATACCTTTACCCTTGAGCACTTGTTTGTGTAGCAGCGATCACTCATTCAAGGCTCATCCACTCGGCTCCTATCGTGAGTCTGTAATACACAATCAAAGGTATGTATTATGAGATTTTAGAGGATCCAGGTGCCGGGTTCCTGCCTCTCCCCGTAACAAGGAATACTTTCCCTCTTATGTCACAGAAGTAATGCATCTCTGTCTCGCTGCTGTGTGGCTTCTGAAGTATGACTACTACTCTACGAGTGGTCGGGGAGTCTGTCCTGTGCTAGAAAACTCCTCGTATCAAATCATAACATGCCCACCTTTTGACCTCATGGCCCGGACCGGCACTAGGAAGATACTGAGTTACAGGGTTCAGGTTCCCGTCCCATTTTAGCCGCATGCCCCTCTCTTGAAAGTGATACCCACACTTACAATACGTGTATCAAGACTCACCGATATTACGTCCGTGTCCGGCTCTAACTCAGCACTGCAACACCGAGGCTGTTGTCTGCCGTGAATAAGAGCGCAATCAAGCTCATCCTGTGACCGGGCTGCAGTAATCCCGCCCCTCACAGGCGCTTAATGTGTTTGCGCTGACAACGGACTGCGCCATCTTGGAATGGTGAATTCCGCAGTATGTTTTGTAATAATTTGAGTTTCTCTCACATGCAGAGAGATCTAAATATCAGCATGCGGGGGATTACCCACAAACGGCGGGTAGCTTTAGTCATTTGTAAAGTTAAGTAAGGATTTGTTGCCGATAATGTTGCAATCAAAATGACTAGTGATTGTGTATGCCCCCAACTGCCCCTCTATTTGATTTAAATTTGTCAGGATAGTGCAACGATCGATATTGTTGCACTTCCAAGCCCTACCCTCCCTGAAGGGATGGAAGATGGTGCATGGACTCTGGTCCTGAAGTATGGGCACTGAGGCGGGGGGGTGCATTCTCTGAATTAGCTGGATATGTAATCATTACGATCTGGTGTTTCTAACTTGCTTAATGTCCCACATTTTCATGCGGCATCAAAAGCCCTTATCGGAATGTGCATAGATGAAAAATAGATCATATATTGACCTTATTCCACTCGATGGAATCATTCAATCCAGTTTGGTCTGCACCCTCCTGATAGATCCAGCGGGCTTCCTTGCTGCTCAACCTTGATTCCATGTTGAACTGGTCTCCCATCACTCTTTCCAAAACTACCCAGCGTACATCCTTAGGGGTATGCTTGTGAAGCTGGAAGTGTTGTACCAATTTTGTGCTCAATTTGCCTGCGCGTAGCGTGCTGAGATGTTCTTGAATCCTTATTTTGACCTTCCTGGTGGTAAGGCCAATATAGTGCAGCTCGCAAGGGCAGGTCAATCTATAGATGACATTGGGTGTGTTACAGTTACTAAATCTGTTTAAGAACCACGTTTGGTTATTTGCAAGAGTAACACACTTAATAGCTGATGTAAGCGCACACACGGAACACACCCCACATGGATAATGCCCCTGCGGGATGTTAGTCTTCCGTGGGTCTGTTTTAGGTCTAGTATGTACTAGCCGGTCACGGATGTTTGCCGATCGTTTAAATGCAAAACGAGGTGGAGGCATTTGCATATTGGTAGTGTTTCACAGGTGCCAGTGTCTTCGAATGATCTGCCTGATTTTGGTAGAAAGAGGACCAAAGGTGGTGACCACAGGGATACATTCACCATTTTTCCTGGGGGTTCTTTCCAAGAGAGCTGCACGGGGAGTGTTATATGCTTGTTTTTTCGCTTGTCTGATTACTTTTTTGGGGTAGGCTCGATTCTCCAACTTGGTGGCCAGCACGTTAGATTGTTCAGAGTATTGGCGTAAGTTGGAGCAGTTGTGGCGATATCTTAGAAACTTAGAAAGAGAGACTCATTGAATTTCTAACCTGGCTGAATGGCCTCGATGACTGCTTAAAGTTCACTTGGGCGGTAAACAGAACATCTGCAGTGTACCTGGACCTTGATATTCAGGCCGAGCATGACAAGCTCGAGACTAAGGTACATCATAAATTAACTGATAAAAACTCCCTACTGCATTATAGGTCATACCATCCCAGAGCCCTTCGGGACAATCTGCCTGTAGGACAGTTTCTAAGATATCGCCGCAACTGCTCCAACTTACGCCAATACTCTGAACAATCTAACGTGCTGGCCACCAAGTTGGAGAATCGAGCCTACCCCAAAAAAGTAATCAGACAAGCGAAAAAACGAGCATATAACACACCCCGTGCAGCTCTCTTGGAAAGAACCCCCAGGAAAAATGGTGAATGTATCCCTGTGGTCACCACCTTTGGTCCTCTTTCTACCAAAATCAGGCAGATCATTCGAAGACACTGGCACCTGTTAAACACTACCAATATGCAAATGCCTCCACCTCGTTTTGCATTTAAACGATCGGCAAACATCCGTGACCAGCTAGTACATACTAGAACTAAAACAGACCCACGGGAGACTAACATCCCGCAGGGGCATTATCCATGTGGGGGGTGTTCCGTGTGTGCGCTTACATCAGCTATTAAGTGTGTTACTCTTGCAAATAACCAAACATGGTTCTTAAACAAATTTAGTAACTGTAACACACCCAATGTCATCTATAGATTGACCTGCCCTTGCGAGCTGCACTATATTGGCCTTACCACCAGGAAGGTCAAAATAAGGATTCAAGAACATCTCAGCACGCTACGCGCAGGCAAATTGAGCACAAAATTGGTACAACACTTCCAGCTTCACAAGCATACCCCTAAGGATGTACGCTGGGTAGTTTTGGAAAGAGTGATGGGAGACCAGTTCAATATGGAATCAAGGTTGAGCAGCAAGGAAGCCCGCTGGATCTATCAGGAGGGTGCAGACTGTTGGAAAGGCGTTCGCCGAAGGGGGGTTCGATACACGTCTTGCCCACCCCTCTGACCCACCTCTCCCAAGTAGGCCGAACCAGGCGCGCACACCCTGAGCTTACACTACGAACAGAGTGACACCACACGTATTCTTTGCAGGACGATAGGTTCTTTTATCGATGGTTTCAAGGGATCTTTATGATCCAAGGTGCAAGCAGTACAGCAGCGGCACAAGATACTACAAATCGGTGGTTGGGGAATGGGGGTAGCGGGACAGTCTTTGAAGGTAGTGTCTCTGCGAAGTACCCTGCGGATAGCTCACAATCCTCGAGCTGGAGGGTGTTGTGTCTCTGGGCGATCTCTTGCCAAGTCGTCCTCGAGGGGAACGCCGCGAGTCACTCAGCAGGCACAGGTAGTCGGAGTTCGGGAGCCGCGATCTCGTCAGCAGGGCTCGGATGGTTCAATGGCTGGGGGCCGCGAGTCACTCAGCAGGCCCAGGTGGTTCGGAGTTCGGGAGCCGCGACCTCGTCAGCAGGGCTCAGATGGTTCAATGGCTGGAGGCCGCGAGTCACTCAGCAGGCCCAGGTGGTTCAGCGTTCGGGAGCCGCGACAGCGTCAGCAGGCTCTGATGGTTCCAGGTCTTCTCTGCCATTCGTTCCTCCGGCACCCCCTATTATACTCCCCCTGCCCTTTGAAATCCGGAGTCCTCGCAGAGAGGGGCCTTTTGTGACTGAGGGGGGTTCGGCGGGATTTCCTGCCGCTCGTTTCTTTGGTCTTTTCAGGTGGGTCTGGGAGGGTCCCCAGACGCTCGGCGGGCGAGGCGCCTGCTCCCCAGGGGCCTGGTGGCCGATTGAGTCCTCCCGGGGGAAGGCGATCCGAGGTGTGACTGGGCTGGCGCCTCCTGGTCTGGCTCGGGGGTTCCCGCTCCCTCGGTCGGACATGCGTGGTAGGGTGTCGAGTCTGTCGGGGACTCTGGCCGGCCCTCGGGTCTGTGTGGCTGGGGCGGCCGGAGTCGGCGATGCCGTGTCTTGGGGGTGGTTGCAGGTTGGCGGGATGATCGGGAGGGCATACGCCGTTAGGCCGGTCTCACACGCGTCCCCCCCAGCTGAAAGGCGTGGAGAACTACCCATCCACTGGGGGGTTCTCCTCGCCGAAGCGGAAGAACCGGGACAGGCCGTCGGCGTTGGCATGATCCGTCCCGGGGCGATGCTCGACAGTGAAGTCCATCCCTTGGAGGGAGATGGACCATCGTAATAGCTTGGGGTTCTCCCCCCTCATCTGCATCAGCCACCGCAAGGGCCGGTGGTCCGTCTGTACTCGGAAGTGGGTTCCGAACAAGTAGGGCCGTAGTTTCTTGAGGGCCCAGACTACGGCGAAGGTCTCTCGTTCTATGGTACTCCAATGCTGTTCTCGAGGCAGCAGCCTTCGGCTGATGAAGGCTATGGGCTGATCTATGCCCTTGTCGTTGAACTGCGAGAGGACGGCCCCGATGCCATGTTCGGATGCGTCGGTCTGGACCACAAACTCTCGGGAGTAGTCGGGGGCCTTGAGCACTGGGGTGGTGCACATGGCGGTTTTCAAGGCGTCGAACGCCTGTTGGCACGGGGGGGGGTCCACTGCACCTTCTTCGGGAGCTTTTTGGAGGTCAACTCCGTGAGAGGCCCTGCGAGGCTACCATAGTTTTTAATGAACCGCCGGTAGTATCCTGTGAGGCCCAGGAAGGCCCGGACTTCCGTCTGAGTGGTGGGGGGCTCCCAGGACTTGATGGCGTCGATCTTCGGTTGGAGAGGGGCGACCTGCCCGCTGCCCACCTGATGCCCCAGGTAGACCACGGAGCCTTGCCCGAGCTGGCATTTGCTGGCCTTCACGGTTAGGCCGGCTTGGCGCAGGGCCATCAGTACTTGCCGGAGGTGCTGGAGATGCTCGTGCCATTGAGAGCTGAATACGGCTATGTCGTCAAGGTACGCTGCGCTGAACTCCTCGAGTCCGGCCAGGACCTTGTTCACCAACCGCTGGAACGTGGCCGGGGCATTCTTCATCCCGAACGGCATGACCCTGAAGCGGTAGTGTCCATCTGGTGTGGAGAAGGCGGAGCGTTCTTTTGCTCCCTCCGTGAGCGCAATCTGCCAGTAACCGCAAGTCAGGTCGAAGGTGCTGAGGAAACGTGCGGCCCCAAGGCGGTCGATGAGCTCGTCAGCGCGGGGAATAGGATGAGCGTCCGCTCGGGTGACCGCATTGAGCCCCCGGTAGTCCACACAGAATCTTAGTTCGGGGGCGACCCCAGGGGATGCCGCTTTCGGGACCAGGACTACCGGGCTGGCCCAGGGGCTGTCGGAGGGTTCGATCACCCCAAGGGTTAGCATCTTCTGTACTTCGGTCTTGATGCAGGTGCGGACCCGGTCAGGCACGCGGTAGGCTCGGTGTCTCACAGGTGGGCTGTCGCCGGTGTCCACGTCGTGGACACACCAGTCGGTGACCCTTGGAATGAGGGAGAAGAGGTCTGCGAATTGTCTGAGCAGCTGGCGGCAGTCGTCGGACTGTTGGGGAGTGAGGGTGGTTGAAAGTTTCACTCCCTCCACGGAACCATCCAGGTCTTTAGTGCACAGGGGGTCGGCCAGGGGTTCAGTGTCTTCTTCCGCCCCATCATCGGTGGCCAGTAGCAAACTTAACTCCGTTCTCACAAAGTGGGGCTTGAGACGATTCACGTGGAGGACCCGGAGGGGGTTCCGTGGGGACTGTACATCGATCAGGTACGTGACCTGACTCTTCCGTTCGATCACCTTGAAGGGACCAGTCCATTTGTCTTGTAGGGCGCAGGGCTTCACCGGGGCCATGACCCAAACCTGCTGGCCCGGCTGGAACTCGACCAGAGTTGCGTTCTGGTCATACCAGCGCTTGATTTCTTCTTGGCTGGCCTCGAGGTTAGCCTCTGCGAGTTCTCTGAACTTCCTGGTCTGGTTGCGGAGCGCCAGGATGTAGCAGAACACATCAGGGGGGGTCCCCCGGGGGCTTGTCTCCCAGCCCTCTTTGACCAGGCTCAGGGGCCCCCGGACGGGGTGTCCGTATAGTAGTTCGAATGGGCTGAACCCCAGGGACTTTTGGGGAACTTCTCGGTACACGAACAGGAGGCAAGGGAGGAGGACGTCCCATCTTCGGCGCAGGGGCTCCTCGAGGCCCAGGATCATCCCCTTCAGGGTTCGGTTGAAGCGTTCCACCAGGCCGTTGCCCTGGGGGTGGTAGGGGGTCGTGAACTTATAGGTGACTCCGCACTGCTGCCACAGGGACTTCATGTAGCGGGATATGAAGTTAGTGCCGTGATCACTCACAACCTCGCGGGGAAATCCGACACGGGAGAAGATCCCCATGAGAGCCCGGCCCACCACGGGAGCCGTCACGGTGCGGAGGGGAATGGCCTCGGGGTAGCGGGTGGCATGGTCCACCAGGACAAGGATGAAGCGGTGGCCCTGGGCGGTCTTCGGATCCAGGGGTCCCACGATGTCGATGCCGACCCGCTCGAACGGGGTACTCACAACGGGAAAGGGTTGTAATGGAGCTTTGCGCTTTCCGCCACTTTTCCCACTGCCCTGGCACGTGAGGCAGGATTTACAGTGGACTTCTACATTCGCTCGCATCTTGGGCCAATAGAAGTGGGTAACTAATCGCTGATATGTTTTGTCTTGGCCTAAGTGTCCTGCCAAGGGTACATCGTGGGCCAGGCCCAGGAGGAGGCTTCGGAAGCGCAGGGGTACCACCAGTACTCGGGCTGCGCCTAGCTCGGCTGACTTTTGTTCGCTGTATAGGAGACCATTGTCCCAATAGACCCAATGGGTTCCAGTCCGGTCACCGGCGGTCTGGGCTTCGGCTTGTTGTCTGAGTCCCACGAGGGAAGGGCAGGTGGCCTGTTCCTGGCAGAACTCTTCACAGGAGGGCCCTCCCTCACAGCGCCATTGGGCCATCTCGGGCAGTTCTCCGAGCTCAGTCAGTGCCTCAGGGGCGGAAGGTTCCGGCCCTTCTCCCGGGTTAGTGGCTTCTCCTCCCTCCGAAGGAGGGTTGTCCGGTTCTGGTAGGGTGTCCCGGTTCTCGGGGACAGTGTTCGGGGAGAGGGCCTCGCCGCCCTCGGAGAGTGGCAATCGCGCGGTCAAGGAGCGTGTGGTGGCGCAGACCCATTCTGGTAGGCCCATCATCTCGAGATGGGCTCTTCGTTCCACTTGCCCCCACGGGGAACTCTCCAGGTCGTTGCCCAGGAGGCAGTCTACGGGCTGTGATGTTCGGACGGCTACCTTCAATTCTCCGGAGACTCCTCCCCACTCGAAAGGCACCAGAGCCGTCTGGCAGAGGCTCTCAGAATTGTCGGAGGATATGACCGGACAGAGGGCACCGGGTAGGATCTGGTCTTCTGAGATTAGGCTGCGGTAGACCGCGGTGACACTCGCCCCGGTATCGCGGAGGCCCTCGACTCGGTGGCCGTTGATGGTCACCTGCTGTCGGTACTTCTTTGTGTTGGCGGGCAAGGGTGTCCCAGGGACCATTTCTCGATCACCAAACAGACCAGGGCCATGGCCGCTGGTTCCCACTCTTCGGAGTCCTCCATCTCTTCCCCTAGGGCCACGGAGGCCATCTGCCGGGCCGGGGGGTTGGTCGTTGCGGTTCGTTGATACTGGGGACACTGGGGGTCATTGGCGTAGTGTCCGGGCTGTTGGCAGCGGAAGCAGGTGATCCTGGTTCGTGGCCCTAGCCGCCCTGGGGCTCCGGCGCTGGCTGGGGACGGGGCTGGACCTGCCGCTGGTGGGCTGCTGGGAGGGCTGTGCGAGGGCCCCCCTGGGAAGTCTCTCGGTCGGCCGTGGTTTCCTCCGCCCCTCTGGCGGGTGGGTCCTTGACTGTGGCGACCGTAGTCCCCCACGGGGCCTCGGGTGGCCCGGGTGTTCACCCAACGATCAGCCTCGGCGGCCAGCTTTCGAGAGTCGGTGAGCTTGCTGTCCAGGAGATGTTGGCGCAGTTCTACAAAGCAATTGGCCGCTAAATGTTCCCAGGCGATCAGATCAAACAGCTCTTCGAAGGTGGAGACCTTGCTGCCCTTGATCCACCCGTCCAAGGCCCGGCTGTAAAAGTTCACGTATTCTACCCATGTGGTGCCCGATATTCTCTTGCAATCTCGGAACCGTTGCCGGTACATTTCGGGGGTGAGTCCATACCGGCCCACGAGGGCTTCCTTCATGTGGCTGTAGGAGTTCATGACCGTGGAGGGCAGATCCAGCAGAGTATCTCTTCCTTCGCTTAAGAACCGGCCCCATAGGCCAGCCCCCCAATCCTTCTGCGGGACTCGGTGAGAGGTCATGGCGACTTCGTAGGCTTTAAACCACTGCTGGATATCGTCGTTCTTGTAATACTCTTTTACCACATCCTTGGGGATGTGGACTTTGGCTTCCACGGTGGGAGCGGATGGTAGATTCCCGGAAGGTTGTGACTTTTCGCTTTTAGCCCTCCACTCGATCTCTTTCAGGCTGCGTTCATGTTCCAGCTGGAGGTTTTTTTCGTCGTGCTCTCTTTGGCGTCTCTTTTCCTCGAGTTCCCCTTGTAGCCGTAACTGCTCGACGGCTAACTTTTTCTCGGCCAGTTTTATTTCTCCCTCGATTTTGAGCTTTGCCAGTTCAAGTTCGTGGTTGCGGCTTCTCTCTCGGTCTGCTAGTTCCTCGGGGGACAGGTTCCCCTCTGGCCCGTTGTTTCTCACCGGGATGCTTTGTGGTTCATGGGCAGAGTCTCCTTCCGTTTGGGTCGGGGGCGCCCCCGTCTCGACCCAGGTCTTCAATACTTTCTGGAAGTCTTCTTTTGTGCTTAATCCGGTGGTAGCGATGCCAAGGTCTTTGCAAAATTGTTTTAATTCTCTATGCGTGTAATAGTCCAATTGATCCTCTCGGAACGGTGAGCTTATTTCGGTACCTGCGGCACCCTGGGAGGTTTCTCCTTCCATCTCTGTTTGGTAGTGCGTCAGTCGTTCACTGCACGCTCTCTTTCGGTGTCGGCTCGGATCCCGTCGTCTGCCACCAAATGTTGGAAAGGCGTTCGCCGGAGGGGGGTTCGATACACGTCTTGCCCACCCCTCTGACCCACCTCTCCCAAGTAGGCCGAACCAGGCGCGCACACCCTGAGCTTACACTACGAACAGAGTGACACCACACGTATTCTTTGCAGGACGATAGGTTCTTTTATCGATGGTTTCAAGGGATCTTTATGATCCAGGGTGCAAGCAGTACAGCAGCGGCACAAGATACTACAAATCGGTGGTTGGGGAATGGGGGTAGCGGGACAGTCTTTGAAGGTAGTGTCTCTGCAAAGTACCCTGCGGATAGCTCACAATCCTCGAGCTGGAGGGTGTCGTGTCTCTGGGCGATCTCTTGCCAAGTCGTCCTCGAGGGGAGCGCCGTGAGTCACTCAGCAGGCACAGGTAGTCGGAGTTCGGGAGCCGCGATCTCGTCAGCAGGGCTCGGATGGTTCAATGGCTGGGGGCCGCGAGTCACTCAGCAGGCCCAGGTGGTTCGGAGTTCTGGAGCCGCGACCTCGTCAGCAGGGCTCAGATGGTTCAATGGCTGGAGGCCGCGAGTCACTCAGCAGGCCCAGGTGGTTCAGCGTTCGGGAGCCGCGACAGCGTCAGCAGGCTCTGATGGTTCCAGGTCTTCTATGCCATTCGTTCCTCCGGCACCCCCTATTATACTCCCCCTGCCCTTTGAAGTCCGGAGTCCTCGCAGAGAGGGGCCTTTTGTGACTGAGGGGGGTTCGGCGGGATTTCCTGCCGCTCGTTTCTTTGGTCTTTTCATGTGGGTCTGGGAGGGTCCCCAGACGCTCGGCGGGCGAGGCGCCTGCTCCCCAGGGGCCTGGTGGCCGATCGAGTACTCCCGGGGGAAGGCGATCCGAGGTGTGACTGGGCTGGCGCCTCCTGGTCTGGCTCGGGGGTTCCCGCTCCCTCGGTCGGACATGCGTGGTAGGTTGTCGAGTCTGTCGGGGACTCTGGCCGGCCCTCGGGTCTGTGTGGCTGGGGCGGCCGGAGTCGGCGATGCCATGTCTTGGGGGTGGTTGCAGGTTGGCGGGATGATCGGGAGGGCATACGCCGTGAGGCCGGTCTCACACAGACCAAACTGGATTGAATGATTCCATCGAGTGGAATAAGGTCAATATATGATCTATTTTTCATCTATGCCCATTCCGATAAGGGCTTTTGATGCCGCATCAAAATGTGGGACATTAAGCAAGTTAGAAACACCAGATCATAATGATTACATATCCAGCTAATTCAGAGAATGCATCCCCCCCCGCCTCAGTGCCCATACTTCAGGACCAGAGTCCATGCACCATCTTCCATCCCTTCAGGGAGGGTAGGGCTTGGAAGTGCAACAATATCGATCGTTGCACTATCCTGACAAATTTAAATCAAATAGAGGGGCAGTTGGGGGCATACACAATCACTAGTCATTTTGATTGCAACATTATCGGCAACAAATCCTTACTTAACTTTACAAATGACTAAAGCTACCCGCCGTTTGTGGGTAATCCCCCGCATGCTGATATTTAGATCTCTCTGCATGTGAGAGAAACTCAAATTATTACAAAACATACTGCGGAATTCACCATTCCAAGATGGCGCAGTCCGTTGTCAGCGCAAACACATTAAGCGCCTGTGAGGGGCGGGATTACTGCAGCCCGGTCACGGGATGAGCTTGATTGCGCTCTTATTCACGGCAGACAACAGCCTCGGTGTTGCAGTGCTTAGTTAGAGCCGGACACGGACGTAATATCGGTGAGTCTTGATACACGTATTGTAAGTGTGGGTATCACTTTCAAGAGAGGGGCATGCGGCTAAAATGGGACGGGAACATGAACCCTGTAACTCAGTATCTTCCTAGTGCCGGTCCGGGCCATGAGGTCACAAGGTGGGCATGTTATGATTTGATACGAGGAGTTTTCTAGCACGGGACAGACTCCCCGACCACTCGTAGAGTAGTAGTCATACTTCAGAAGCCACACAGCAGCGAGACAGAGATGCATTACTTCTGTGACATAAGAGGGAAAGTATTCCTTGTTACGGGGAGAGGCAGGAACCCGGCACCTGGATCCCCTAAAATCTCATAATACATACCTTTGATTGTGTATTACAGACTCACGATAGGAGCCGAGTGGATGAGCCTTGAATGAGTGATCGCTGCTACACACACAATTGCTCAAGGGTAAAGGTATGCCCAAGATGGGCAATATCCTGGTAAATATTGTGGTGGATATACAGTTTGGAACGTAGTATATACAGCACTAGGTCCTTTTGAACCGGATGCCAACTTACTTTGCTATGTGTTGTTTGTCTGTCTTTTGTCTCTAACAGAACTGTTTTTAATAGACAAAGCAAGGTTGCAGGGTGGAACGACAATACCCCACGCCCTGAAGAAATTGCCGTGAGTTGATCCAAAAGGCAATGAAACATGTCGGCATTTTTTAAGATATGAGCAGTCACACAGCATAGAATAAAATGTGCAAGCCAGTGTGTACTAGCTCAAATCTGTGTATATATACTGTGGGGTCTATCGTGGTGCACGGATTACTGCACAGTTTCTCTTACGTTTTTTACTACACACCCTAGCACTTTGTCCTGTGGGTCATTGCCCATTCTTTTGCTATATACTTCTCTACACACACTTTTCCTTTCTGCGGAGTGGTGGTAGCTGATGATGAGATCTTGAGGTAGCAGGCGAGTACCTTCCTGCTGTATCCTCTCTGGTGTTGCTACCGTGAGGCACCATCACTCCTTTCCTATACTTTTTCACCACAATTGGGTGTTTGTAGATATAACTGTTGCACATAAAGACAGCCCTTTCTCCTACCTCGTTTGAAACATCTCTGTCTTTTTCTTGATTGGTGAGCCATACCTACAAGTAGCATAGATGATATTATCACTTGCTCCACAGTCTGTCTAAAAATAGATGACAACTGTAATGGATATATGAATCATAAGCTCACTTTGTGAACAGGTCCTTTATTGTATACAGTACTTTGCAACAGCCTGCAATGCAGTGGGTGTTCACACCCAAAGAGCAAGAGAGTGTCAGATGCACTGGGAGGATTCTGGTGCTGGACAAGGTTGAAAGCAGAGAATGTTCCCAGGGCATCCTCACAGACACACTTTACCTCAGTGTGAGGACCTCTGTTGAGACCATGCCTAGCTTACTATGGAGAGCCTGCTCCCTTCAGGGAAAAAGTAATTCAGGAGGAATGGTTTACCATGCACAAGGGAGTACCTGAAAACTGGGAAAGAGAAGGAAAGGGCAGAAACTAAAGACTGGAGCAGGTAGAACAGGATGAGATGGAGACACGACTTGAAATGGGTAATGCCTGCAAATACAAAACTAGAAACACAAGGAATATCTTGGACAAAAATCAATTGGAAAGCAATTTTCAAACTTTCATAAATGATAGTTTGCATGCTCCATGCAGAGTGATCTATCTGTAACTGAAAAAGTTCTAGCAAGAACACAAGGAGCAAATAATCTCAGCGAGTCCATAGAAAGTGATCTGTTGCCAAGTGAAAAAGATCTAATAACAAGGGAAATGCCAGTTATTCTCACAGAGTCATAGAAGATTCTTTGTAGCTCATATGGAGGAAGAGTGCTTAGTGAGTGTGTGTGCAAGAGGCACCATCTTTGGAACTCACTGGCAGCCTCAGTAACAATCAATAATATTTAAACATAAACATAAGAGAGGACAAAGGGGATTGAATACAGAAACAAGGCTCAGAGAAAAACAGGCCTGGCCTGGAAGTATGTTATTCATGGAACACTGAAATATAAGACAAGGAATCTGCACACAAAGACGCGACGGACTGAAAATATGTACACAGAATTAGGAGCACTGTAATGCAAGACAAGCAGTCTGTACCCAAACACGGACAGGAGTGGAAGAATGCAGACTGAACTTGGAACACTGAAACACAAAAGGACAAATAATCTGCATGCAAGGAAGCAGAATTCTCAGAGTATGCAGCCTGAACTAGGAATCAAGGGAGTAGCCCAAAAATGTAAATACCCCCCAATTCGAATTAAAGCTCTTATGACATCAAGCAAACGTGCAAGTCATCACAACCCTTCCCAGAGGAGCTCTTTTGTCTCTTCCATCCAAGCATCTATCCATTTATCCTTCTATCCATCTGCTGATATCCACAATTTCAACATTACTTTCTGTCATTCATGCATTCCTTCATCTATCAGTCTTTCACCATTCAGTCCATCCATATCCAAACCTATGGATCTATCTCCATTCCTATCCATCCATCCACCCTTTCACTCATCGTTCTCCCCATCCACTCTTTTACTCATCCATCTATCCATGTACTCCATCCATTCATCCTTGCACTCCATACATCCATCCTCATTTTCACTCTTTCATCCACCAATCCTTTCACTCAGCCATCCAATCATCCATCCTTTCACTCTTCCTTCCATCCAACCACCCAGTCATCTAGTTGTTTATCCTTTCACTCACCCATCCATCAATGCTTTCACTCCTCCATCCACCCTCCCTTTCACTCATATATCCTTTCTTTTACTCATTCATCCACTCACCCTTTCACTCATCCATCCACGCATTAACCCTTTCATCCATCCACCCTCTTTCATCCATCCATATTTCGCTTCTCCATCCATCCACACTTTTATCCATCCACCCTCCCTTTCACTCATCCATTCATTCTTTCACTCATCCATCCTTACCTCCATATTTTCACTTATCCATTCATCCATCCTTTCACTCTCACACCTATTCATCTGTTCTTTCACTCACTCAATGGACCAACTACACGCCATTTCACGTTATTTATGAGCCTTTGTCTGCCGAGCTGGAGACAGAAGAAGCCCATTAAGAATTCCATCCCTGCTGTAGCTGATAAAGCAGGGGGTTCACTACATCCCTGCTAGGAATGCTGGAACACAAGGCTTTCATGAGCACCACCTAATGGCCTGATGGCAGAATCCTGACAACTAAGATCTCCCCCCTGCACAGGATGATTCTCTTGGGTGATTACGCAGAATATCAGAATAAAAAATATTGTGGAACAAAATATTGTGTCAAGAATATCGAGGACAAAAATATTGTGATAGTAAGTTTCTATAGGCAAGTGAAGTTTTACTATACATAACTCCACATATATGTACCTTGATAAGATATATATCTTCAAGGTCTGTAGAGTTCAGAATAGTAAATCTGTACTTACATTTTGCACTTATTTTCTTGATATTTTGGTCCTCGATATTTTTGACACGATATTTTGTCCACACAATATTTTTGGTTCCAATATTCTGTCAGTGATCCTTCTCATAAAGGAACATCCATGCTCAGCTGGTGCTCCACAAGCAGCAGCACGGCAGTAAGTCTTACAATTTACAAAAATCAAAATTTGTTAAACTCATTTATTTATGTCCATGTTGCCAGTATTAAATGTTGTCAACTAAAACATGTACTTGAATGATTGTTATTATTGTAATATGTGTAACTTTTATTATTAATTGTATTTTATTGTTAAATAACCCATGATGAAAGAATTAGAATCCATTGTATATTATGTTGACACACAGGTACCTTTTTTCAAAGACATCTTTTTTTAATTGCAAAAAATGTACCTCAACATTTCATGTCCCCTTACTTAATGGGTTTTGTGACATACTAATATAAATTGCACATGCAAATAATAAAAGTAAATTATACCATGCGATCTATGTGTTAGTGTGCACCCTCACATGCAGAGTGTTGTCATCAATAATGTAATTACAGATGTTGCATTGATGTTACTGTGAGGGTGTGAGTTATATTTACTTCGGTTAACTGCGGTTAACTATAACTAGTGAATTTCAGTGTTTTTTAAAGTTTAAAATGTAACATCTTAACTGATATGTCCACTCAACTACAATGTCACTTTAACCTTTGTTTTATTGAGCGAATCTCTTAGATTTAAAAAAAAAAAGTAAAACAATATGACCAAATCGAACATTAATATCACTTTAACCTTTGTTTTTTCAGTGAGTTACTATGTTTTTTTTGTAAAGTAATATTTTATCACCCTACATAACTTCAGGCGTGTGCAGTGAGAAGTTGGTTTAGCCATACCCTGCATACAAATCCGCAGGCAGCCAACCCCTGCTGTGCACTGCCTTTGGCCATGTGCAGCATGAGGTTCAGAGGGGTTAGGCCCCTGGCCAGGTCCCGTGCATAACCCCTGCATGCAGCTAACCCACACTGCGCATGGCCTCCAACAGGGCCTGTGTCCAACCCCCCACGGGTTGGACACAGGCCAAGGGCAGAAGAAGTTCTGCTTTCATTGTATTAATTGTTTCCTCCACACAACCATGGCCATCATCAGAGGCACGCGAAGAACAATTCACAGCGTTAACTTTTCTCCCCTTCTACATTTCTAATATTCCATGTTAACTCTAAAATGTCTCTCGGGCCTTTTCTGCAGGGTAGCAGACTATACATGCATTAATCATCAATTTACAAAATTCTACTATCAAGCGCACTTTGAATGCTTTTCATTTGCTTCCTTTTCTTTACGCACTGCACATTTATTTTCTATTTATTAGTGAAAAGTAACTCTTGACTTTTCTCTTATTTTCAATGTTAGTCATGTGCATTTTGTGGCCTACACCATCTCTCCCAGCACGCGCTTGTGCAGATTTCATCTTTCCCCTTTCGTCTCATTTTATTAGTTTCACACGTTTCTTGATTAGTATTTGTCATACAGAAGGGTTCGATCCGAGCAGGTTTTATTTCACGAAAACCCTGCTCCATCACACCCAACTACATGTGTGTAGACTTCTGTGCCTGAGGGTCCCTAGGGTCCAACTAGCCCACTAGGTACCTCCAGTAAGTGCCACAGAGCTGCGTTGCAGAGAGGTGTAAAAAGTGGCACGGCCTGGACCGCCTCTCTGCAATGCAGCTCAGTGGCGCTTACTGGAAGCACTTGGTGGGCTAGTTAGCCCCCAGGGGCCCTCAGTATTGAAGGGAAATTACATCCCCAATTTAAAACGTGCCATAGTGCGTGTTTGCACACGTCACCTCAGGCCCCGTCCCCTCCCTTCACCACTGTGTAAACGCGCCCTGTGGCTGTTCTAAGTTGAGAGATTAAGTCCCCTTGAATCCTAAGGGTCCCTAGGGTCAAACTAGACCACTAGGTACCTCCAGTAAGCGCCACAGAGCTGCGTTGCAGAGAGGTGTAAAAAGGGGCTTGGCATCAGAACACCTGTCTGCAGCGCAGCTCCCTGGCGCATACTGGAGATGCATGTTGGGGGCGCGTTTTCAGAGTGCTGCACGGAGGGGGCATGGCCTCCGGCACGATGCCAGTCTTTTATTTATTTTAATTTTTTAAGAAGGGGGGCTGTGTGGTTCCCCTTCTTATTCTAATTTATTGGCCCTGATGACCCCATCCCCCAGGGCCTGTCTCCTAATTATATTTTTTTGACCCCACTCCCCAGGGCCTGCCACTGTTTTTTATTATTTTTAAAAAATATATATTTATAGACACACCTAGGACATGCTGGACAAACCGTACGTACCTATCACCATGACGATTTGCGGGACATTCATTAAAAGGCGACTATGCATGCAATGAATCCACGTGGAATGTATTTACACCACTAGTGAAGCTCTGACATGTCTGATGCCCTACCGTGCCTAATCCCGGTAGACACCCTTGTTGTTTATTTATACAAACATGGGTAGCTATTGACGGGCACATTTAATACACATGCACACCAAGCCATTCAAAGGGGATTAGACAAAAATTCGACCAAAACTATGCAAGAAACCCCCCTCACGGTTAATAAAACACACATCCACTGCCGGATGTGTAATACTTTTTATTTTACTCTCTGGAAAGGGGACGAACATCACTTGAGAGTCACAGCGCGCTCCTGACAGAGCCCAATGCTGTGTTACACCCACCATTGCCTGCCGAGTGCCACACACCTCTGTGTTGTATTCCACTAGCTAGTGCATATGCTATGACACTCTCTAGCCCATGTGCACTGTAACACCACCCCGTGAATATGTCATGTCACACTTGTCTTCGCACGGGTTATATTGCCCCATCTAACGTGCCTTCCTCGATGCCTATGTTATAACGCACAGTGCTATGCCATACATATTACAATCTGGGATCCATATCTTTGTCACAGTGCATATGCAATGTTACACTCCCCAGCACAAATTTTATATTACAACTTTAGAGACTAGTTAGGTTACACAACACTGCCCTGTGCTATCTCGCACTCTCCAATGAATCTGTCATTGCGCACAATGTATTGCATATTATATTTCACGCCCGGTTCATCTTATATCACACTTTTTGGTGCATAGTTTATACCATACACTATATCTAGTTTTCATTTTCAATCGTGCTCTCAGGACTATGTTCTATATAACACTGTGTTCACCTACCCTTTTCACGGGCATTACATTTTGCGATAGGGGGTGGAGGGTCAGGGGGTGTTTCTGCCAAGTGAGCCCGGAGTCACAGTCACAAACGTCCTCTTCTTCCTGAATAAAAGTGAGATTATGCTGCATACTTGTTCATATTTTAAGTAGTTCGCACAGACACAATGTTTTTAAAACAATAAAGTTCCTAATACCCGCCTTCTCTGAACAGTTAGCTTGCTGCCCCATCCCCCTCCTCCCTATCCTCTGTTGTGTGAATCCATGGACTAGCCTCCTCCCTCCTGCCATGCATGGTCTGATGTGCTGCCACTGCCCTCAATTTAGTATGATGTACCAGTCCACTCCTCCTGCCCTCCATTGCCCAATTCTATGCCCCATCATTGACCTCCTGCTTAAACTCTGTGCTTAGCTTGCTGCCCCTATTCTCCTTCCCCCTGCCCTCCGATGTCTTTGTGCATGCCCCTGCTCCATCCTTTTTGCCCACCATGTCCCATGGACCTGCCACTCCTATCTACTCTGAGTGTTCTGTTGAGCTGCCACTCCCCTCCCACCTGCCTAGCATTGTCAGATGACTGTAACCTGTCCCTGCCACCTCCACCCTGCCTGTCCACATGCCATGCCCCTATCCTCTTCCTCCTGTTCTACATGGTCCATTGTACTGCCACACCCTTCTGCCCTCCCTGGTCTGTTGTGCTGCAACTGCTCCTCCTGCCTGCCCCGTGTGGTCTGTTGTGAGGCCCCTTCCCCTGAACTTTCTTGTCTGTGCACAGGTCCTGACCCTCCCTTCTATCCTCCATCGTCCTTTGTGCATGCCCCTGCACCCTCCTTCTTGCCCATCATAGCCATTGTGCTGCCACTAACCCTCCCACTTGCCATGCATGGTCTTCTGTGCTGCCATGGCCCCTCCCACCTTCCCTGTGTGGTCAGTTAGCTGCCCCTGACCCCCTCCCACCTTCCCTCCATAGTCTGTGTGTATGCCATCACAGTATCACTGTTGCTCTTCATGGTGTGTCTTACTTCTAGTGCCCATCCTGCCTGACCTCCATGGCTATCTTGCTGCTCCTGCCCTGCCCCCTTGCCCCCAGCCCTCTGTTTACATGTGCAGACCCCTACTCCCTCCCTCCTGGCTTGTCTGTTCCATTGTAATGCCCCTGATCCGTCCCTCCTGCCCTTTATGGTCTGTTATGCTGCAGCTTTCTCTCCTGTCTGTCCATTATGGTCAGCTAGCTACCATTGCCTCTTGCCCCTCTGTTCTCTGTTGTCCATGTGCATGGTCCTGTCCCCTCCCTCTTGCTTTCTATGGATTGTTGTGCTGCACTCCCGTCCTGCATGCCCTGTGTGGTGTATTGTGCTGCTGCAAACCCTGATGCCTGCCCTGCAGGGTCAGTTTGGTGCACCTCTCCATGTCCCTCCTGTCCTCTGTTATCCAAGTCCATGTCCCTATCCCATTTCCTTCCATGATCCAATGTACCATACTTGCGAACATTGCCTCTTGCCCCTCTGTTCTCTGTTGTCCATGTGCATGGTCCTGTCCCCTCCCTCTTGCTTTCTATGGATTGTTGTGCTGCACTCCCGTCCTGCATGCCCTGTGTGGTGTATTGTGCTGCTGCAAACCCTGATGCCTGCCCTGCAGGGTCAGTTTGGTGCACCTCTCCATGTCCCTCCTGTCCTCTGTTATCCAAGTCCATGTCCCTATCCCATTATCTTCCATGATCCAATGTACCATACTTGCGAACATTTTGAACTTGGTAAGAGGGAGATTTTGAAAAAAAACTGGGGTATTGATTTTCCCCTTTGAGTTACATTGAAAAAGAGGATATTGTAGACAGGAGACAGATCAAATTAAGCCCATTTGAGCTTAAAAACATTGGACGTTTCCTGGCTGAATCGGGTCTGTTGGCATGTATGGTTGTACTACCATTGCCTCTTCCTTCTGCCCACAATGGTCTATTACATTGCCACAGCCGCTCTTGCAAGTCCTGTATTGTTGGTTTGTTGCCGCTGCCCCCCTTTCCACTGCCCTCCATAGTCTGTTGTGCTTCCACGGCCCTTCCTGCCTGCTCAGTGTGGTTAAATTGTTGCCTTTGCACCCTCCTACCTGCCTTCAATTTTCAGAGTCCGTGCCCCTGGCCTCTGCCTCTCAACAGTATCCTAATGAACAACTAGAGTGCTAACATTCTATATTTATTACAAAAGTGTGGAACGCCTGACATCATCTTGATGTAATCAAAACTGTAATACCTAGAGCATTTCCTTTAGAAATTACATATATGAGAGGGTCTTATTGGCATCAAAATTATGGTTAGTGCTCTAAAAGACTAAAATAAGGACATATTTTCTGAGTTTTCAAATAGCGACAAAGCACTTTTAAATTATTTGTTATCTTTATGTTTTTTTATCCAGTTGACCACTTGATTAAATGTTGCACTCAGGGGAGAGGATGTGGTGTTACTTCAAGAACTGCAGACTTTGCAACTGGGGAACCAGGTTGAAGTTTCTGCTTCAGCTCGACATTCTGTGATTCTGGTCAAATCACTTAGTCTCCCCATGTCTACAACCAAAATGTATTTGTTCTTGTGTGATGTAACCAATGCTCATGTAAAGCACTCCAATACCTGACAAGTCTGCACTATATAACACTGCAAAAACACAAAATAATAAGTGTTTTGCACACTTCTGTCATTGGGCTATATTTGGGCTACATCTGGGTGATTTTGGGCTACATTTGGGCTCTTTTGTCTCCGGTGGCCATCTTGGGAGATTTATTTGTTATGAAGTTTCCTAATTTCCTCATGTACTGCAGTCTCCTCAGTAGGAAATGCTTTCAGTTTTTTACTTTGATTCCATCATGAAGGTATTCAGATATGTCACACATTTGCCATAAGTTCTGAATGTTAGCACTCTAGTTGCTCATTAGATCACTGTAGTAAAACTGCTGTTCACCATGGAAGTCTGCTCCTGGTATTAAAAGTGCATGTTTCAGTCTGCATGTCAGAATTTTTTAATGAAATAGAAGAGGATTTGAGAAGTCACTCAAAATGTGCCCTCATTTTCTTTCTTCAGCATTAATCATTATTTCTATGGCAAAATGAACCCCCTCATTGTGTTCCTTTTTAAATTAAATGTTTTAAGTGTTACCAGTTTATTCCAATCAAGATGGCTTCAGGTGTGCCATACTTTTGTCATAATGAAGACAGTAAGCGCTCTAGTTGTTTTTAAGAACATTCTGGGACATTCTGTCATTGGGCTATACTTGGGCTACATCTGGGTGATATTTGGGCTACATTTGGGCTCTTTTGTCTCTGGTGGCCATCTTGGGAGACTTATTTGTTATGAAGTTTCCTAATTTCCTCATTTACTGCAGTCTCCTCAGTAGGAAATACTTTCAGTTTTTTACTTTGATTCCATCAAGAAGGCATTCAGATGTGTCACACATTTGCCATAAATTCAGAATGTTAGCACTCTTTTTGCTCATTAGATCACTGTAGTAAAGCTACTGCTCACCAGGGAAAACTGCTGCTGGTATTGAAAGTGCATGTTTCAGTCTGCATGTCAGAATCTTTTAATGAAATAGAAGAGGATTTGAGAAGTCACTCAAAATGTGCCCTAATTTTTCTTTCTGCAGCACTAATCATACTTTTTATGGAAAAATGAACCCCCTCATTTTGTTCCTTTTTAAATTAAATGTTTTAAGAGTTACCACTTTAATCCAAGCAAGATGGCTTCAGGTGTGCCATACGTTTATCATAAGTAGGACTGTTAGCGCTCTAGTCGTTCTTTGGAACACTCTGGGAAGCTGCAGTAGAACACAAAGGA
The DNA here is from genome assembly GCF_964204655.1 of Triturus cristatus. Lineage (NCBI taxonomy): Eukaryota > Metazoa > Chordata > Amphibia > Caudata > Salamandridae > Triturus > Triturus cristatus. The sequence continues at coordinate 1,421,193,060 of NC_140591.1, read as the reverse complement.
ATCAACTGACAGTCTCTGCCCTTTCGGACATCTGGAGGAGTTGCCTTTGAGGCTGGATGGCCTATCGTGATATAGCCATTGAAAAACAATTGCCAATGTACTTGCACATGTGTTTTGTATTAATAATTATCGGGATCGGGGAGGAGCCAAGCGCGCATCCAAGATGGTCGCGTGAGCACAGGGCTCCCCGGACCCTTGCTGCTCCTCGGAATTTATCCTGAGAATATCCTGATGTGGTTTATGGAATCTGGCAGATGAAGACCGGCTGAGCACGTATCTCTTTTCAGAACTCGAATCGGACCTGGGAATCCTGAGTTGTCGTTGTTTGAACTTTTGGGACCCACCCGACGGAGGTGCCCGGGGCGAAGGTGAACCGTGGAGCCGTGTCGTAATTGAACAACAGCGGCTGCAGTGCGGTGCCAGTGGCCGCTCTACCACTTTCGGTTTCACTTTCGGACTTCAGGGGGCTGGCCTGCGAACGCACTTGAGGTGGCGGGGTGTTTCCTTGGCCTCTGCACGAGGCCTTGTCTCCACCTGCCACTAGTGTGCCCATCGCCTTGGGTCCCCCCGCACCGCTATATTGTGGTCCCTGGTGAGGCGCTGGTCTGCGGTGCCGGTGCCCCTACGACTCTTGATCGGCGGTCCCCTTCGGTGTCCGTGACCACATGGGGGGCAAGGGGGGCCCCGAGGGGCGTAAGACTAAGGCCTCCCTCCGCGGGGGACCGGTCCAGGCCAACAACATGGACCGCTACACTCAGGGCAGAGGGTCCCCTGGAGCGACCGGCCCCCCCCCGGATGCCGCCGGCGGTGGCACGACCGTCTCTCCGGAGCTTTCCCTGCAGGACATCATGGGCGCCATTGATGGCATCAGGGAAACCATCGCCACGCAATACGAGGCCCTGGCCCGTAAAATCGACACGGTGGCAATCGATGTCACCTTAATTCGGGCAGATCTCTCCAAAACTAACGAGAGGGTTCAGGCTCTCGATGCGCGGACCTCCACCCTTGGTGCGGATGTGTCGGACCTGCAGGCCGCGCTGGGTGACATTAAGGTGGTCAACGATCAGATGGCTCGGCGGCTGGAGGACTTCGAGGGACGGGCCCGACGCAACAACATCCGTGTCATAGGCGTACCGGAGTCCTCCGACAACCGCCCGGTTGACCTCCTGGTCGAGGAACTCATCCTCCAACAGTTGGCCCCTGCAGGCCTAAGCAAGTTCTTTGCCGTGGAGCGGGCCCATCGAGTTCCGGGCGGTCGGCCGCGGCCGGGGGCCCCCCGAGGCCTATCGTGGCCAAACTGTTCCACTATAGAGACCGAGATGCGATTCTGCAGGCCTCACGGGTCCACGGCCCGGTTCGTCATGAGAACTCATCCATTAACTTTTATCCGGACTTTACCCAACTTGTCCAGAAACAGCGGATGGGATTCCAGGGGGTGAAGCGTCGTCTCCGTGAACTGGGCCTAAAGTACTCTATGCTCTACCCTGCAAAACTCCGAGTGGAACATGAGGATCGGACTGCCTTTTTTGACTCTCCTGTGGCCGTGAGTGACTGGCTGGACTCGCTGCCGGACAGAGGTGGCCGTCCCGGGCCCTCTGCAGGCGCCGAAGGTGACGGGTCCCCTTTGGAGTGACTTTTGGTCCTTGATTTTGCCATTTTGCACTGTTCAGCTGGGTTTTACTTCTTTTGTTCATTTTGTCTCACTAGGACCTGTGTGGGGGGCGGGCGGGGACGGGTCCCTTTCCTCCTCCGGGGTCTTTTCGTAGAATGGGGTTAGTAGGGCGACAGGCACACTGCAAGTTGGGGGGGTTTTCTGGCCCGCAGGGGTGCAGGGTGGGGGGAGTTGGATTTGGGGGGGGTGGGGGGGAGGGAGGGGTTGTTTTGCTGTGTGTTTTTTGTTTGCAGGGCGAGGTACTGATTTTTGTCCAGATTCGGGAACTGTGCAACTGAATGGGGGGCCTTTGATCTATTGGAGGGGATGGGGGGGGACGGGTTGAGGCTGATGTCATGGAACGTCAACGGGTTGGGGGACCGTATCAAACGGGGTGTAGTACTGCAGTATTTGCGCCGTCTGACTCCTGATGTGGTGTTTATCCAGGAGACGCATCTGGTTGGTAATGTTTGTCATGCAATGAACAGGGGGGGATACCGCCTCGTGGCTCATTCTGGTTTCACAACTGGTTCCAGGGGGGTGGGCATTCTCCTGCGATCCTCACTTCCGTTGGATATCACTAGGGTAATCTCGGATGACAGAGGGCGCTATGTGTGTCTGACTGGGAGGTGGGAGGGGCAGCCCCTTTCCCTGGTCTCAGTTTACGTCCCCCCGGGCCTCCAGAACTCCACCTTTGCGGACTTGGGTCGAATGCTGCTTGAACTTCCGGATAGTCTTTTGCTTATGGGCGGGGACTTTAATTCGGTGGTTTCGGGTGACCTGGATCGCCACCCACCCAGGGCCCTCCCCGCTGCCCAGGCATGGCTTGGTGGACTGCTGGAGACCTTCGGTCTGGTGGATAGTTGGAGATTAATGCATCCGACCCAATGTCAGTACACCTTTCACTCTGGGGCGCATGGGAGTCTTTCTAGGTTAGACTATTTCCTTATGCCCGCGGCACAGACTGGTCGGATACGAGAGGTTAGGCACCTGGCGCGGGGTATCTCCGATCATTCCCCGCTGTGGCTGCTCTTTGACACCGAGTCGCGGTCTGCAGGGCGGATCGCTCCCATCAACCCGTGGTACCTGCGAGACCCTACGACTCGCGACAGTCTGGTTAAGGCTATGGACCAATACTTCCTTGAAAACGAGGGGTCGGTGTCGTCCGCAATGTCCCTGTGGGAAGCCTTTAAAACCGTAATCCGCGGACACGCCCTCTCCCAGATAGTGGTGGCTAAGAAGCATAAGAGTGAGGCAGTGGTGAAGCTGGAGACTGACATCTCGGGGCTGGAGTCGGCCTTGGAGACGGGTGTCACTCCGGACGGGCTCCATGCCCTCAGCCTGAAACAGTTTGAATACAGGTCTCTTGTCACTGACGCTGCCAAAACGATGTATAGGGAGCAGCAGGGTCGATTGTATGATGCCGGGGACAAGGCGGGAAAGTTGATTGCGTGGCTGGATAAGAAGGAGAGAGTGAATCGTGTGGTCCCGGAGCTGCGTGTCTCGGATGGAGTGTGTGTGACTGAGCCTGGTGAGATTGTGGAATGTTTTGCTGACCACCTCCGGGCCGTGTACTCCCCGGTGACTGATAGGGATGAGGAAGACTCTTGCCTTCTGCTGAGGGATATTGCTTTGCCCTGCCTGTCCGTCGAAGACCGTGAGCAGCTGGACTCCCCCTTGTCTGTAGATGAAATTGCATCTGCGATTCGGTCCCTTCTTTCGGGCAAGGCGATGGGTCCCAACGGTCTGCCTATTGAATTATATAAGTTGCGCCCGGATAAACTCGCGCCCTTCCTCCGTCGTATGTTTCAGGAGTCCCTTGAGGCAGGCTCCCTTCCTGACGACCAGCGTCTGGCTACGATAGTCGTGATCCCCAAGGACGGTAAGCCACGAGACCGCTGTGCCTCCTATAGGCCTATTTCACTGCTAAACGCAGAGCCTAAAATCCTGGCCAAAGTCCTTGCCAATCGTTTGTTGAGCGTCATCTGCGATCTGATTCATCCTGATCAATGCGGCTTCATCCCTCACCGTAACACCGCTCTTAACTTGCGGCGTCTTCACGGCGCCCTCGCCAGGGCGGAGTACCTCTCCGAACCGGCCGTGCTGGTTTCTTTAGACGCCACGATGGCCTTTGACACCATCGAGTGGCCATTCCTCTGGGCTGTCTTGACCAAATTCGGCTTTGGGGAAGGATTTCTTGGCTGGGTGAAGCTTCTTTACACGGGACCAATGGCTCAGGTGGTGGTTAATGGTCGGGTCTCTCGGCCCTTCGCTCTCGGTAGGGGTACGAGGCAGGGGTGCCCGTTGTCCCCTCTGCTCTTTGCTCTTGCCCTGGAGCCGCTCGCTGCTTGGCTCCGCTGGGAGCCCTCGATCAGAGGGATCCGGTGGGCCCCGGGCTTCGAGGATCGGGTCTCGTTGTATGCGGACGATATTCTCCTGTATCTCATCTCGCCGCGGCAGTCGCTTAATGTTCTCTTTGATGTTCTGACTTCCTTTGGGAGAAATTCGGGTCTAACGATCAACTGGTCTAAATCCTGTGTCTATCCTATCTCCGGCGACCCTCCTCTCTTGCCGCCTCGGCTTCCGATCCAATTATCTCTGTCCGGCTTTAAATACCTGGGAATATACGTCTCGATGGACCCGGTGGCTCGCTATGAGCAGAATCTCCTGCTTCCACTTCGGCGTTTGAGGGAGGACACGGCTCGGTGGTGTAAGCTGCCCTTGTCCCCGCTGGGTCGGGCAGCACTGTTTAAAATGATGTCCCTTCCCAGATTCCTCTATGCACTTCAGAACTCCTTCGATGTCATTCCTGTGTCCTACTTTCGGGAGGTGGAGAGCCTGCAGAGGAGACTGGTGTGGGACGGACGGGCTCGTATCGCTCTGGCAAAGCTTACTCTCCCCTGGTACGACGGGGGCATCGCGCTTCCCGACATTCGCAGGTATTATTGGGCCTCACAGCTATCGGCCATTAACCATGCCACGTATGCGCCTGGCTTGAATCCGGCGTATGAGATGGATAAATTCCTGCTTCCCGGCGGAAACTATAACAGGGCACTTTACTCCAGCTCGGCTGGACGGACCCTTACGGGCCCTACTAAGATTGCGGTACGGATCTGGAAGGCGGCCAATGTAGCCATGGGCTGGAGTGAGCGATTAACATGTGCCACTCCCCTGTTTGCCTCCGACCGACTGGGAAGCCTCTGGACAACGAAGGGGTTTGAACGTTGGGACACGATTGGTATTAGTAGAGTGGGAGACTTATGGATTAAGGGTGCGGTTAAAACATTCGCGGCGCTCCAGAGCGAATACGAACTTACGGAAAGGGAGTTCTTTCGCTACGCCCAGGTTCGGCATGCCCTGCTCTCTGTTTTTGGGGAGGGGACCAAGATCCCGGCTTCTTCGCCCCTCGAGGACCGCATACTCGATGGTCATGTCCCCGACAATACTATCTCTTTAATTTATAAAAAACTTATCAATAATCGGGCTGACCTCTTGGTGCGCCTCCGGGAGGCGTGGACGGGGGATGGGGTGGAACTGGACGACGAGGACTGGCAGTCCGCACTGTCGTCCCCCAAGGAAGTGGCCATTCCAGCCCGTCTCCGCCTGGTCCAGCTTAAGATTCTCCACCGGGTGTATGTGACGGGTCCCCGTTTGGTCTCGATGGGATTTTCTGAAGACGGGCTCTGTAAGCGGGGATGTGGGCTCAGTGCCACCTTTCTCCATATCCTTTGGGAGTGCCGCGAGGTGGCTGAATACTGGCGCCGGGTTCATGTGGTCATGGGACAAGTCACCGGGGTTCCGCTGTTGCCAGAGGTGCGTCGCTGTGTCCTGAATGTATGGGAGCCCAATGATTATAATGCGGCTCAGACTCGGTGGGCGGCCCTGGGGAACATGATTGCCAAGAGAGATATAGCGCAGCTATGGGGTTCCCAGCGGCCTCCCACCGTGTCCGTATGGAAGGAGAACATGGACTGGTGCATGTTCAGGGAGAAGACTGTGTATGTGGCTCGTGGTAAACCGGGGGCATGGGGTAGAATCTGGGGGCAATGGAACGCGTATCGTGGGGGTATCTGTACTCCCCCCCTAGTGGACACTGATATCGCTTTGTCCCCCTGACCCTTGACGGTTCCTTGCGACTTTTGGAATAACCGAATATAGACGTCCCTCTCCCGTGACCCCCCCCGACCTATCAGTACTCCTTCCTCTTGATAGCTATTTGAAGGTCTGAAGTAGAGTCCCCCGGAGGTAGCCTGACCCACACTTTTTGCCCTTATGCCTCGCCTTTTGTTTCTTTTTTTTTTTTTTTTTTTTTTATTTGTTATTTATGTTAAACCTATGTATCCTGCTTCCCTAGGACTATCCGGAGCCATGTACGGGGCTGGGCCCCGGGAGTCGACTACTGCCTTAATAACTGTATGATCCTTTCTGAATCTGGCGGCCGGCCCTGGTGGTTGTAGGCCCATGCTTGTAATTGATTTATTGTTCAATAAAATTTTCAAAAAAAAAAAAAAAAAAAAAATAATAATAATTATCGGGATCATTTATTGTTTTAGCAAAATGAGTATTTGGGATGCCCCATTCTGAATTCAGAATAAACGCAATGCAAATGCAAGGTGTAACTGGTTTAAACATTTTTCTCAGGGATGGTTATGGTTCGCAGACCGGTCTGGTCGGCACTGCATCTTTGACTCCGAGGATAAAACCCCACATATTTCAAACTAACACAACAAACCTCCTCTCCTACGAATGAACACAATAAAAACGTTTGGTGGTAAATCTTCTACCTTCTTTACAGCAGAGAGTCATCAAACCCCTCGTACTTTTATTTTACATAGCGCACAGGCCTTCACTTAGGCGTCAAGCTCTGAAAAACGTGAGACTATGTTGCGTACATTGCAATTATAAACAAGCGCCCGCTATTACTTAACCAGCGTCGTAAAAGACAAACATGGCGGCACGGGTGTCTCTTGTTGGAGGTTTGGTAGGAAATGGTAAAACGCACATCATGAAGCTGACAATTTTTGTGCAATGTGATATGCGGCTTCCAGTGATGGACAGCGCAAGAGAAGCTGCGTGACTCTCCTTTCAGAAATACATTAACACGCTGCATGGAAGGCCTCTTGTGAGCTGGGGCCGCTGGAGGCTAGGTGAAGGGGGAGGCGGCAGTTATGTTCATGTTATATGATGAGCTCCACAGCAAACATGCAATGACTGACGGAGTGGGCGGTCAAGCAGCAACGTTTTTACCGGTCTCTAAGTTGGCCGCTGTTCGTGACTCAGTCACCGTGCATGCATGTTCACTCTGGCTATCCAGTTTGAGGTCCTGTGCGTGAGAGTGCCGGTGTTTAGCACCTGTTGATGACGTTGACGTACTGAGGTAAAGGAAACAAGCTTACCTGACAAACACGCATGCTTTACCTATGCCTTTGTTTTAACCCACTACATTGTCTCTTCACTAATAAATGTTGTGCATAACATTCGGCTATAGGTTAAACCAGCAAATGTGCAGATTACCACGAGGCTGACCGTCTTCTACGTAGAAGAAGGGGAAGGCCGGTGTGTGACGGCATTTGTGAGAGAGCACATAGTGCCGGCTGTGTTTTGTAGCGCTGACGTGGCAGCGCTCAGAGGCACTTGTATTCCGGGAGCTGCGCTGTAATCTGTCTGCTGTAATCTGTCTGCCAGTCTCCTGAAAGGGCGAGACACTTCCGTGACACAAGCGTCCCCGGAGGAGAAATGAAAAGTTACGCTGAAGTGTGACTCGGAGCCAGGCGGTCATGCATTAAAAGTGACGGCTGTTACGAGCTCCATTGGGGTGAGGGATAATTCTTAAATATGTTGACATTGATTCGTTACATCCACTTTTTTGCTGGTTAAGCAATTTTGCCTCCTAGAAAAGTGATGCTGCTCATAAATATTGAACAGCAGCTCCAATTCAGTTTCAGCTTACCCTTAGTGCTGCTGGTTCAGAGCAAGTCGGTCTCTGGCAGAGCTGTGTGCATGAGGCGCCACTTGAGTCCTCTAGTGGTAGGCGCGCTTAAAAAAAATAAGCATTGGCCGCACGCGTGCCTCGCGCTTAAAGTTAAAAAAAAAAAAAGACAAGCCCGGCGGAGCGTGGCGCGCGCGCGCTTGGGGGGGGGGGCGGACCCTTTGAAATGCTCCCAAAAGGCGGATTGCATGGCGGCACGAAGCGTGATTGTGCGCGTGCTAGCCATGCAATCCGCTTTTTGGGAGCACTTTTCAAACCCGCTCTCTATAGTCTCGCTTTGCGATCGCTTACGCGATAGCAAGGTCGAGACCTAAAAATGTGTTAGTTCCTGTATTGCTGGATCAGGTGCTGGAGCAGGATTTTCTAATAAAAATCTATTGGGTTTTGAAGCTCTGGTTTGTCTATTTGTCATAAGTTAACATTATTAATTAGTAATTATTAATTATTTGTTTTGTGTAAGTGTTTTTACTTATCAACATGTACGTATTAACAAGAGAGAACTACACGTGGGAACGCGTATGTGTTGCCTATTGACAATGTGCATGTTTTATTAAATAAACGTTGCTGAGTGCTGTTTATTTTAAAGCACGAAACGCTTTTGAATTAATGCTTTTCTGTGTTGCAAAAGCTAGATAATTACATACACATAAGGGTATTAGTGGGGTTAACACTGTTTAATCATTATGCTGTGGTAACGTTGTTTTTGTCTCTTTTAATTAAGATGGTCCATTTTGGCCTAACCAAAAATGTCCGCCGTTTGCAGCCTGGCCTCGAGTGAGAAATTTGTGATGAGAGGGCCTTGCTGAATATGATCACGAGACATTTGATCGCAGTCCTTGCCTGGTTAAAACTTTCCGTGAGGACAGCAGCAGTTCTGGGCAGGTTTCCAGATGTATTGGACAGCCTTGGAGGACAAAGGAGCTGTTAAGAAAGAACTCTGAGCATTGTGTCATCGCTGAGGAAATGTGGACGCTAAAAGATACTTTTTTATTTTTGGTTCCTGTTCTGTCTTTTTATTTTTGTGATTTCCTGAGCGGAGATTTTCCAAATGTAGCGATGCTACATCCTTTCCTGCTCGCTCTGCTCAGCGGTTCGGCGGACGTGTAGAACATTTAATGTTTCTTTAATATTGCAAGTTTCATTATAAATATACTAGACTAGAGAGGGTCCGTGTCATTGCATTCGGGATTTTGCTTCCCAAACCTGCGTTGGTGAGAATCGATGCTGAGAGGACGGTGACTTGGGAGATTTCTACTGAGAGACTTGTCCTGATGACCCATTCTGACATTTAGCTAGAATAGGTAATTATGAGAAAATGATTTATTCTGATTAATTTCTTTTGACTAATTTTAGATAAAGAATCATAATTTTAAATACGGTGTTGGTGATTATTTCTTGTCAATTATTGAGTACTCTATTTGATTATTGTTGTATAGTTTGTTTAGATTATGACAATTGTAATAACTAGGTCTTATCGACCTCGGTGTAGATGTGGGGTTTAGGAGTTTTAGGAGTTTTCTTTCCACAGGTTCAATGCTGGTGGAGTATTTGAGTGTATGTTAGTGAAATGGGCCCTAGTGTATGGTGAGTGTATGTGCGTGTAACTGTAAAATTACTCTATCCGTGGAAGTAGGGAGATTTTGTACACCCCAATCTGCATCAAGTTCCTGGTAGCAGAGTGATGATGGTTATTGATGATTGTCTTGATCTGATTAGATTGCTTGTACATTAGCTTATTGATTATTGATTATTGATTGATGTTGGTATATGTACTAATACTATATGTTGGAGTCGTCATGTTGAGTTATATGTAGTGCTTCTGGAACTTGGGAGCTAGTAGCAGTTCCGTAGTAGGGCAGAGGGAAGTATATGCTGCTCTCGGGAAAGACGGGATTGTTGGTCCTGTATGTATGCAGGAAAAAGAAAACGTGTGACAATCGAAGTTGCGCGTCACATTGTCTGGATTCGGAATCAGTGACATTGTTGTATGTTACTATTAGAGATATTTCTGGTATATAAGGAGTGCGTATGGTAGTGAAGGTTATCTGTGAAACTCTGGTTTTAAGTCCCAGGGATCCGTAAGGTTCGCCGTTAAAGCTTATCGCGGGAGAAGTAATAGGTATTCTCTGAGCTTGTTTGAGAAACTGGGTAGAAGTAAGCTGCTTGGTTGATGTGTGTTATAATTCTGTAGTAGAGCAGATTGTTTGCTGTTCTCGGGAAAAGCAGGATTCTGTGTGTATGTACTATATTTTCTTGTATGAATGTGCGTGAATGCTTATACATTTAGTTGATTGTAAGACTCTTTGGACAAGTCCTAGAGGAAACAATTAAGGAATGTATGAAAGAATCCCGTTGATTCTTGTGAAATAGATTTTCTTTACTATTCTGTGGTTAGCGAAGCAGACAATGGAGATGTTTATATGTTGTAACTAATAGATTTTGTAGAAATTTGACACGGAGTCTACTGAGAAATTTTGCAAAGGAGGGGTAGACGAGTGACAAGAGACAGGAGACAGAAGCGACTGCAGCGACTGCTGACGTCAAACAGACCGCGCTCTGATTGGATATTAGATCAGAATAGTGCTCGCGCTGAGATTGGTGCGTTGGTGTGAGCCGCGCAAGGATTGGTGGAGCTATTCTAGTGACGTAACGTTCCAGGATTGGTGCGTTAGTGTGAGTCGCGCTGTTATTGGTTAAAAAAATCATATTGTGCGGTTGTATTACGGAAGGGATTAGAAAGTTTTGGTAAGCGTTAAAATGTATTACCAAGAAGAGAAAAAGATAAAATCTTTGTTCAGAAAGATTAAAAATTGGTTCGACAAGGATAAAGATGTTAAAACGAGAGAGGGTGAATTGTTACCTCCATCGAAAACGCCTGCATCCTTCATGGCTGCAAGATATGGGTATCAGACCTGTATATGGTTGGAGAACTGGGTTAGGTATACCAAGGAAGATGGAGTTTTAGCATTTCCAGAACATGGTTCATTTAATCTGGCCGTGTTGAAAAATTTACGGGAAAAGATGTTATGTCTTGACCCAAGACCAAGGCCGACACAGTTCGAGGCTTTAGTGGAATGGGAAGAGGAAGTACATGAGCGAGAGAAACAGAGGTCTGGAGGCAACTATAGGTATATGTTCGGGAGGAGACATGGTCGTGAAACTCATCATGATCGAATGACGAGATGGCGAGATGCTAGTATGTCAGAGGGATTATATCCTGTGAGAACAGTTGAAGAGGGAGCAGAAAGGGTTCCTGAGGCAGAAGTGAGAAGATATGGAGTTAATGAATATGAGGATGAGGTTTTAAATGACATGATTTACAAAAGACCACCTCCATATAGACCGGAACCAGAAGAGAGTACACCAGTTGTTTCTCCGATAAGAGATACAGTGCGTATCATTGAGACAGAAAATGTGACACCTGAGTTAAGAAGTGGTAATCCTTTCAGGGAAAGAGAGAATAGAAGCAGTGGCGAAAATACGAGAGAATTAGCCAGAACTACATCGGAGTTGACTGAAAAGATCAAAGAGCTGACAAAGAATCTAGATGCTGTTACGGTACCCGTAACCATAGGTCCGGTTATGCCTGTTTTTGATAAGCAGAGGACGGGTGAAAATGGTTTGGTTATTCCATATTGTGGTAAATAAAAATACCGGACTGAATTTCATACGGAATCTTAAAATAAAGTAAATAGCTCAAAATAACAAGAGGCAGAATCCGTGGTATAAGAGGTTTTCTAAATGGGCTTTATTCCATTCAAAATGGCCGACTCGAGTCGCGGCCTTCAGGTTCCGTCACCACGAGGGTTCAGGAAGTGAAGTACAATAATTTATTGACAGACATGTATTTTTATAATAAGTGCATTACAATGAAACGAATGTAGAAGGCGTAACATTTGATAAGAAAAAATGACGTGACAGTGACATAATCGAAACTAGGCGTAATAAGGAATAAAAGAAACATGATTGGTTAGGATTATCAGACATAGGTGGATCTATAAGATAATACTTGGCATAGATGCGCGCGCAGCAGCATGACGTGTGATTGACGTGCAACTAGGGGGTGAAGGGGACTTGACATTTAGCTCTACATGTGGAGACGAGAAGTCTGGGGGGTCAAGTCAACCTAATCCCAAATCATATCTACCATCCTATGTTTGGAGAACTATGTTATCCACAAGGAAGGACTCTCGGACAGAATCTATTCTATACTAACTGTGTGTGCGTGTACAAGCGTCTAAGTGTCTATATGAGATGCGAGGGGCAGAAAACTTTCCATGGCAGCAGGGCTATGAATCACTTGCAGGAGGACGGAAAGGCTGAGTCCTTGCTTGTGAGCTAAAGGAAATGTTTACCTAAATCACTAGACAGGAATGCATCGGTTGAAGAGCAAAATAGATAATTCGAAGGTGAAATACAGCTTCTTGGCAGGCATGCGAAAACTGGCCGAGGCAGGCACCGTTAGCTGCACAGGGAGTAGGACAAAGTTCATGGATACAGATGTGAGCTCAAGCTGAAGCTGTCAAAAGACAGAGAGCAGGGAAAGGCTTTGAGGACAGAATCGGGCCTACTTGCCTGAACTGTAAAAATGGAGTAACTTAGCCATTTAAAGTCGGTGGCCTTTCATACCTAGGAATCGAATATCCAGCCCATCGATGGCGGATCTGACAGAGAACATATCGACGGTAGACACACATATGTTTGCGTCTTAAAAACTGGAACTGGAGGGAACATACATGTACTTGTAACATGCATATAGAACCGTTGGGGTCCAAGATAGGGGACATAACTGATCAGGAAAATCCACATTTCCACATTCCCTCCTTGTCCCCTTCTTGCCCTTCAAGAGACATCAATCTTCATTATTCCATCGATTTGCTCATGGAGCATCATTTCTTCTTCCTTCTTCTTCCGGCATTCTGAACGAGACCTTGGTGGTGGAATACACGATGTGGCACACAGACCACAAATCGCTGGTCCACATTGTAGACATAGACAGCAACTGAATAGTATGAGAAGGCCAATACCTAGGAAGGATAGAACTCTCCATCCCCAGGCTGATATCACACTCCAAAACCACCCGGACCACGTCCAAGTGCCTGGATTCTCGTGTATCTGGCTTACAATCTTATGGAGGCGTGTTATAGCTTTATATACAGATGGCGAATTTTCTGGTATGAATATGCAGCAGCTGGATCCGATGACCCTGCAAGCTCCGCCCCTATCGGCCAGGATGACGTCAAGGACAAGACGATTCTGGAGAACAACAATTCTCATCACTGATTGTTCCTCTGTCAGATTGCCTAGGGCGGCTATAGTCTCGTTTACTACAGCTTCAAGAGTCTTGGTGAGTCTGCGTATCAGCTTACTATTTGATATAGTACCTATATAGGGAAAGATACCTTTATTGAAATCTACATATTTGTCCCATGCTGTCTCAGTATAATCGACAACTGGGAGATCTCTTCGCTCTCTATTGTGTACTAAATGAACATTTCGATAATAATCAGGGGGAGCTAGGAAAACAGGTGGCAAAAGGAATGCTATGTAACAGGTACCATCCCAATCTAGAGGCAGACGCATATATGCCGTCTGGCCACATATGAAGTAAGAATGGCGAGAAGCTCTAAATGAAGATTTACCTTGATCACTATATTCTACTATAGTAACGCATTGGCTATGGCCCATATGTATGGAACCAACTTTTCTCACACATAATTCACCCTTAACTGGAAATACTGACATAGTGGGCAGAATTAGTTCAACTTCGGATTTGACATTCAAAATCATAAGATTAGGCGTAAAATTACCTAATTTATACATTTCATTTTCTAAATCAGTTCCTGTTCTACTGGGGTGACCCTCCTTATTGGGGTGACAGACTTTGAATAAAACTATATTCAGATTTCCCCATATCCAGTGTTGTTGATAAACTGCTGTGTCTGGGTCTATGGAATTTAATAAACTAAACCATGCTCCACAGGAGCCATTGTGTGTGAACGGATGTGGAAAGAAAGGCAGAACTCCTTTGGTATTCTGATAGGGAGGGAGTCGGCCACACACCCAACAATTGGTGGCATTACTAGTCTGATGGGAATGATGTAACATACTAATGAATGTGTTATTACGCAGCGCAAGTCTATAGGACAACTCATGTGGGGGTAAGTCACTAAAAGAATGTTCATCAGTTATATTGAAAGCACGTTTAGAAACAGGATAATACATATGCAACAATATACTTGCAGTAACTATTAAAAAACTCAAAGAAAACAAAATTAATAAAGTCACAATACAGTGGTTACGCAGTAATTTACAATAAGCATGTCGTTTCACTATGATTCTGGACTCTACATCATTTAGACCTAAGGGATACATGTCGGGACAGATTCAACCGCTTCACCTTGGAGAGGACTTAAACAATCAAATCGTCCGACAGTTTAGATCTGGACCTGAGTTTCTGCTTATAGAGTTCGGTGCTACTGGCCTCAGCCAAAGGTAGCTTTGAGTCAATGGGGGAAGACACACGGGGAGTACTGTTTGTGTCAGGAGGAAGTCCATGAAATTTTTTGATATGGCTGGAATGCACCCAGCCTTTCCTCCCTTCGATCTTCACAGCTGTTCTGGTCGTCAGCAGGACCAACTTAGGAAGCCTCCACCTTGGCTCCAGTTGGGTTTTCCGATCAAAATTTCTGATGAGAACATAATCACCGGGAATTACGTCATGAGGTTTCACCTCGGTGTTGTCGGGAAAAGCTGCGACTACCTGTGAACGACAAGATTGTAGTGCAGACATCAAGGAAGCCAGGTAATCTGTCAGCATATTACAGTCAACATCAGTTATTTTACGGGGTATAGGCGTCCCCCACATATTCGGTGGTCTACCAAAGATCACTTCATAAGGGGATAGCCCTGTTCGAGAGTGTGCTACCATTCTCATGTAGAATAGCGCAACTGGTAAGGCTACTATCCAGTCCACACCCTTTTCCTGACATATTTTAGACAATCTGATTTTTAAAAGTTGATTATGTCGTTCCACGAGACCTGCTGCCTCGGGGTGTCGGACACAGTGGAATTTCCACTGATATCCCAACAAGAGTGAGACATGTTTCATTAATTCGGATGAGAAAGGCTGGCCGTTATCTGAATATACAACACGTGGTAAACCGTACCGTGGGAAGAATTCTCGAACTAGCTGCTTGGCAGTAGTCGGGGCCGTGTAATCTGATACGGGATACGCCTCTGTCCAACGGGAGAGAGCGCAGACAACTACGAGAACATATTTGAATCCTCGACAACGTTCCATCTGAATATAATCCATCTGGAGGACTTCAAAAGGATGGTCAGGAGGCTGAAATCCACCCTGCTCTACGGGAACACTCTTTCCTGGATTAAACTGACAACATATCATACAGGTACGAACTTTTTGTTTAGCTGCTGCTCGTAAATGTTTATTGAACCAAATGTGCTGAATGCTGTCTAGCATAGCCTTCTCTCCTAAATGTGCTGGACTGTGAACTGTAGCTATAATGACTTGAACCATGGAATCAGGGAGAAACCATACAGATTTCTCCTTCGTCATCCATCCTTGATCTGTCTGGATCCCTCCTAGTTCAGTCCACTTCTTTATTTCTTCTGCTGTGGCATGTGTCTGTATGTCAATTACGTCAAATGCGGGGTCCTTAATTGTCATACACTGTGTTGGTGTCTGAACTATTGGCTTTGTCATGTCTAATGTGCGATTCTGAGCAGTCTGTTTAGCTGTTTTGTCAGCTAAATCATTGCCTTGAGAAATGGTATCAGTAACCTTCGTGTGTGCTTTACATTTCATAATCGATATAGCAGTGGGTAGATGTATTGCGTCTAACAAGGCATGAATGAGGGGTCCGTGCTGAATGTGGGCACCATGGGACGTTAAATAACCTCTCTCTCGCCACAGCACGCCGAAGTCGTGTACAACTCCGAATGCATAACGTGAGTCAGTGTATACATTAACTTTCTTATTTGTGGCTTGAATACAGGCTTGTGTTAGAGCAATAAGTTCTGCTGCTTGGGCTGACAAAGTATCTATACAATTTGTTTCAATAACTTCAGTGTCTGTTGTGACTGCATACGCGGCCACTAAATCTCCTGTACTTGTTCTCATGCACGATCCGTCTACATACAACGTCAGGTCTGGATCTAACAATGGAACGTCTGTCAAGTCTTGTCTAGGTTTCGTCTTTATTTCAATGATTTCAACACAATCATGAGCTAGTGGGTCTGTTCCAATTACAGGTAATAGTGTAGCAGGATTCAATGTATTACACCGTCGGATCTCTATGTGTGGTTGAAACAATGTCAGTTCATAACCGGTAAGTCTTGCTATGGTCAAGTGTTGTGTTTGTGTTCGGTTCACAAGAACCTCTACTGCATGTGGTACTTGTACTGTCAATGGGTGTCCTAATACTATGGCATCGCTTTGTCTGATTGCTAAAGCTGTCGCTGCCACTGATTTCAGGCATGCAGGCAAAGCCTGAGCTACGGGATCTAATGTACTGGAAAAATAAGCACATGGCTTGCGTGATCCTGCTTGATCCTGAGTGAGTACTGACAAGGCAGTACCTTCGCGTTCTGTAACAAAAAGTGTAAAATGTTTGCTATAACATGGCGTTGCTAAAACAGGTGCTTGACATAAAGCTTCCTTTAGGCTTTCAAAAGCTTGTGTATGTTCCTGAGTCCAAGGGAGAACAGTCGATGTGGCTGCCTCCTGTGTGGTTAACTGGATGAGTGGTTTTGCTAGAAATGCGTACTGAGGGATCCACTGCCTACAATATGAAGTGAGGCCTATGAAAGCCCGCACCTCCTTTTGTGTCTGGGGTATTGACATGTTAGCAATTAACTGGATGCGATCTGGTGTAAGCTGCCTTCCCTCCTTGGACAGCGAGTGACCAAGATAAATAACTCGCTGAACACAGAATTGCAGCTTAGAAGGGGACACCTTGTGCCCCTTGTCGGCTAGGAAATGTAAAACTGTCAGAGAAGCTTTTTCACATTCTGGCTCGCTTCTCGCGGTGATCAGCAGATCATCGACATATTGAAGCAGTGCTGTATTGACTGGCATGTGGATACTGTCAAGTTCTCGTTTCAGTGCTTGGCTGTAGATGCTGGGGCTTTCTGTAAATCCTTGGGGAGCGCGTGAGAATTTAAAGCTGCGCCCATTTAAACTGAATCCGAACAAGTATTGGCTTTCCGGATCTATTGGGACGCTGAAAAAAGCATTCTTGAGATCGATTACAGTAAAGAATGTTGCTTCGGAATCAATTGCTGTCAACAATGATGATATATCAGGGACCACAGGAAATTGTGGTACAATACACTTGTTTAGTTCACGCAAATCAATAACCAATCGGTACACTGGTGGGGCAGTAGGATCAGTTCGTTTAAGAATCGGAATTATCGGTGAATTACATATATTGGAGTCTGTTTCTATAACTACTCCCTGGGCAATCAGCTCATCAATGATTTTCAGCAAAGCCACTACAGCATCATGCGGTAACTTGTATTGTCGCATTCGTGGTAGTACCACTCCTGCTTTCAATGTAACTCGATAGGGTGTAATGTTCATGCAGCCAACATCCGTAGGGCCTTGTGCCCATAGATGTACTGGTAAAGTCTGTAGTCGGGGATCCATGTCTCTAGACACATAGTGACCTTTAAAATCACGTAAAAACAACCTTACTCCTTCCGGAGAACAACATATTATGGCTCCTAGTGCTTTCAGAGTTTTAATTCCTAACAAATTTTCTGGGCATGATTTAGTAAGCAATAAATCTGTAGTTCGTGTCAAAGGTCCTATCGTAAGTGGTAGAGGCTGTGATACTTCATTAACAATAGGTTTTCCCGAAAAACCAAGGGAAATATTTTGAGAGCCTGAGAGGGGTGCCCCTGGAACTTCACTACGTTTTATGGTTGTTCGACTTGCCCCTGTATCGAGTAAGAATTTTCTATCTTGACCTAATAATTCACTATGTACATAAGGTCCTTCTTGATCTACAGGAATCTCGATAAGCGGTAAGTCAACTTCCCTCTCTAGGCTGGTTCATGCGTAATGCTGATATTCAGGGTATTCGTACTGTGCAGTCTGATACATTTGTCGTGTTGTTGTTTGTGTGGCAGTAGCAGGCAACGGTGGTGCAGCTGGCACAAACTGTATGGGTTGCTGTGAGGCTGGCATGGACTGTTGCTGAACTGGCATGGACTGTCCATGCTGCATAGCTCCTTGTTCATTCTGATCTTGTCTAACTAATCGTGGTCTCTCTTTTGCAATACCCGTAGCTATATTACGTTTCAGGACTGGACAATCATGTACATAATGGCCTAGTTGTTTACAGTAATTGCAGGTTCCTTTTACAGGAACTGCAGAATCACCAGAATGTGTCACACCCTTTTTGTGACCATCTGCTGGTACTGTCTGAGAAACTAGCATTTTCATTTTTGTATCCTTCATGCGTCTATGCTCGTGTTCTTGTTCATCCCTAATTCTATTGTGATGATACTGTAACATTTGTAGCATTTGTGACGGAGTGTTACTTTGCCAGGTACTCTCGAATTTCAATATTCTATTCTTTACTGGAGGCAATGCATTTTCCACTAATTTTGTCACAAATAGATGTGGATATGAGTCACTACTTGCTTTTATACCACTATTTATACCAAAACATTTTTCAAATCGAGCATAATAATCGCTTGTGTCTTCATCTTGCTTTTGTTTGCAGGCTGTGATTGCACCCCAATCTTCCTTTTTTGTAGTTAATAAACGTGGCAGTACCTGTACTAGTAAACCTGGTAACAGTTTAACTTTATCCCCGAGCCCCGAACCTGCAGTTCGGCTCCTTTCTTCCTCTGCTAATGCTGTCCAGTCTATCTTTTGGTCACCTACTTCCCACTCTTTTTCTTTCAGTTTTTCATAAATGCCAGCAGGCAAAAGCACCTTTAATATCGTCATAATATCAGGAAAGGTGTACTCTCCCATCAGTAACATGTCTTTAATTTCTCGGTGGAAACCCGCTGGGTCCTTGTCGTGACTAGGTACTACTTTCTTCATTTCTAATAATTCCATTTTTGATATGGGTGTGTAAACAAATACACGGTGAAACTCATTGTCTTCGCCTTTTATTGGGTGCACTTCTCGTAAAGGATTTTGTCTATCCATATAGTACGGTGCTCTTTCTCTGCGGGGCAGGGAGAGAGAATCTGGATTTACAAAAAGGACATACTGTTTACGTGACACTAATATCTCTTTAATTAGCTTGTTACTAGAACCTCTCCATCTGTTCGTGAGTAGTTCCGTTAATATATCAGGTAAAGGACCAGGGTCAGCATGTTGGCTCTTATATAATATGAGGAGTTGCTGAATCATATAGATTCCAGCTAAACGTTGTTCATCTGTACTGAGATTAAAAAACGTGTGTGCTACGGTCTCATCACCGTATTTTTCAGGACTGTCAATCCAGTGAACGGCTGATCTGGCTAATTCTTGCTCATCCATGGAATCGAGGAGGTGGTAACCCCTTCGTTCTCGTAGTATTTTATCTGCGGCTTGAAACGAATGTTCAGGAGACTTCAGATTTATTATAGGCGTCGGATACGTTCTGCTATTATTTGGGCATACAGAGTGTATGGGATCAGAAAAACATCTAGCACTATCACAGGATCTTCCTCTGCCTACATAAGCTATGGTCTCTGACTGTCTTGCGGAATTCCCTGATTCGGACATTTCATCTTGCTCAAACTCGTCTGTTCCCAATCTTTCTTCATGAATACGCTCTATTTCTTTACGGATTTTTCGGCACATGGCTATTATACAATTTTGCTTATCGTGTCTCCCTTCTGATATATTCTGACTCCATCTTGTAAGAATAAGCATTGTATTCGGGTCTACCCCCGGGCGGTCTTGATTTCTGATCATACAGTTTATGAGGAAACGTAACAGTTCCCCCTGTATCTCTACTTTCTGGAATTCCATAGCTCTGTTAATACATCCTGGATCTCGTCCTGTTTGAACAAAATGATATATGTTATCTAGATGCGTAATCATTCCTGGTAACCTTGCTAAATACTCTGCGGCTCGCCTGATACGTAATGATGCCAGGACCATTTCGTCCTCTTTACCAACCACCGGGTCATATCTACAATTTACAAGGAGTTCCTTAAGCGTACGTTCACTTACGAATTTAGGTGTACGTGAATGCGCTGACTCTTGAAAAACAAGTTTATTTATTCTGGGTGGTGTAAAAGTACTGCTAGCACCTCCCGTGGCCCTATCTGGGGCGTCGGGTGTGAATGGGTTCGTTGAACGTGACACAGCAACTATGGGTGTCGATACCTCTGTAGAGTCGACTGCGGAGACAGATGCGGAAACAGATGTGCTTGCCGACGCTTGTGTCGGAACTGGCTGTTGCACGGGGACAGATACCTGATCCTGACGTTGAACCCCTCCGCCAGACGGTCTATGTGGTGCGGCGTTAGCATACTCGGGAGCTGCGTCATCTAGATATGAGGAAAGAAAAACATCTTCTGCGGTTCTGGGAAGCCCCTTTGGATGTACCTTAATTGGAAATAATGGGGGTGGCAAGTCTTTTGGTATCTCTGGAGCAGCCTTAGGTAATCCTTCGGCTAGTAGGGGATACATACCATTCATAAGAGCATTTCTTTGTCTATTTACTTGTTCTGATCTCACTCGGATACCTTCCTCAATTAATAGATTTTCTTGAACTTTATTTGAACTTTCTTTACTCCTCTCTTCTTGTCTACGTGCTTTTTCTGTTCGTCTATGAGATTCTTTACGCCATAACTCAACAGCGTCTTTCTGTGACTGTCTGACCTTTCTTTTCCATAACTCTTCCTCCACTTTTATGATGCACTCTGCATCCCAGGTTCCCGCTATGGGCCACCTTTGACTTTCCGGTAATCCCTTGGTATAATCTACCCATAGATCAAGAAACAATATGGCATCTAAGCCATGTTTATGGTACATAAAATGCCCTGGAGTGTCCCTAGGAGGAATAGGAACTGCTTCTTCAAGCACCCCTTTTCTGGTAGTAATCTGTCTTAACTTCGAGAAGAGCGGCATATTTACAACTGATCTGATACTTACTCTTGAATTTTCTTAATACGAAAAACACAATAAATGAACAGTGAACAATGAACAGTCATTCATACTACAATACTTTGAACACTTTAAACATTAAACATTAAACATTGTAACAATGATCGACAATGATGACAGTCTGCCTAACTAATCACCACGCTGAATTCTTGACAATAACTGAATTCTTCGGAATACTTGATATACTGCTAAACAGTACATATACACTGCTAAACAGTGCAGACCGGATTTGTGTACCCAAATCCGTCTTGACCGGCACAACCTATGTGCGCGTCAACACGCCTCCCCGGCGATGGTACTCACCGAGTAGCTCCTTGAAACGGAAGGCCTCAGAGAATGGACAGGACTCGATGACTGCGGACAGCGGACCCTCGGGACATCGGGATTTCGGAAAACCTGGTGGGCCTCTGTATACCTCGGATCTTGCTCTCTCAGCTAGGCTCTGGTCGGGATACTTCGCACTTCTCACCGCCTCGTCTGGGTTGATCGCAGCCTCAGTCGCCCCCGCTTGACCGGAGGGAGCTTACAGGAAATCCTGCTGGTACGCGTTTATGGTCCGTCCAGCTGTGGCAGGAGACCGGGCCTGCAACGCACCGCCGGCGCGTGAGATGAGAAAGTGTCCCTGTTCGGGCGCCATTATGTGGTAAATAAAAATACCGGACTGAATTTCATACGGAATCTTAAAATAAAGTAAATAGCTCAAAATAACAAGAGGCAGAATCCGTGGTATAAGAGGTTTTCTAAATGGGCTTTATTCCATTCAAAATGGCCGACTCGAGTCGCGGCCTTCAGGTTCCGTCACCACGAGGGTTCAGGAAGTGAAGTACAATAATTTATTGACAGACATGTATTTTTATAATAAGTGCATTACAATGAAACGAATGTAGAAGGCGTAACATTTGATAAGAAAAAATGACGTGACAGTGACATAATCGAAACTAGGCGTAATAAGGAATAAAAGAAACATGATTGGTTAGGATTATCAGACATAGGTGGATCTATAAGATAATACTTGGCATAGATGCGCGCGCAGCAGCATGACGTGTGATTGACGTGCAACTAGGGGGTGAAGGGGACTTGACATTTAGCTCTACATGTGGAGACGAGAAGTCTGGGGGGTCAAGTCAACCTAATCCCAAATCATATCTACCATCCTATGTTTGGAGAACTATGTTATCCACAAGGAAGGACTCTCGGACAGAATCTATTCTATACTAACTGTGTGTGCGTGTACAAGCGTCTAAGTGTCTATATGAGATGCGAGGGGCAGAAAACTTTCCATGGCAGCAGGGCTATGAATCACTTGCAGGAGGACGGAAAGGCTGAGTCCTTGCTTGTGAGCTAAAGGAAATGTTTACCTAAATCACTAGACAGGAATGCATCGGTTGAAGAGCAAAATAGATAATTCGAAGGTGAAATACAGCTTCTTGGCAGGCATGCGAAAACTGGCCGAGGCAGGCACCGTTAGCTGCACAGGGAGTAGGACAAAGTTCATGGATACAGATGTGAGCTCAAGCTGAAGCTGTCAAAAGACAGAGAGCAGGGAAAGGCTTTGAGGACAGAATCGGGCCTACTTGCCTGAACTGTAAAAATGGAGTAACTTAGCCATTTAAAGTCGGTGGCCTTTCATACCTAGGAATCGAATATCCAGCCCATCGATGGCGGATCTGACAGAGAACATATCGACGGTAGACACACATATGTTTGCGTCTTAAAAACTGGAACTGGAGGGAACATACATGTACTTGTAACATGCATATAGAACCGTTGGGGTCCAAGATAGGGGACATAACTGATCAGGAAAATCCACATTTCCACATTATGTTGGGAATAGATTGACAAGTTTGGCTGGTCCTTCAGGAGATTCAGGAAAAAGGGCTGGAAAATTCAGACATGACACATGTAGTGAAGGATTAGAGGAGTCTAATTCAGGACTGGATGCTGGTGAAGCTAGTTGTTCAGGGATGCCAATTTTAGAACCGCAGAAGAAAGTGGTTCCAGTGAGAAAATCTACTGAAATAACAGCTGAAGATTTGAATGAATGGATGAAAGTTCTTCAAAAGAGGGATAAAGATTCACAAGCAATTGATGTTGCTAGATTACGTGTAGAATTAGAAGAGCTTGTTGCAGGGACAGTTCCAACAGAAATTCTAAAAAATCATCACGATGGTGAATTATTGTTTATGTGCAAGAATATCACCTGGAGAGCAAGAAATACACATGACAGATTAAGAGCAATAGCAAATGACTATGGAGTTGACATTGATAAAGTGAAAGTTTTGCAGAAGTCTTACAGGATGGATTTCACAGACAAAGACATTGAGAATTTGAATGGTACTGGTAGAACAGGACAGATTAAAGAAATGATCGCTTTATTGCGAAAATGGGGTGATGTTGAGAAGTGGAAGGATAGATGGTACAAAAAGAGAGAAGAATCAGGGGATAGGACTTATTCAGCATTTCCTGTGAGAGAAAAGGAAAAACCAGTGGTTACTTATCCTATGAGAGAAATACCTGGAGGAGGATATGTACATGTTCCATGGACCAGACAGGATATTTTATCATTTACGAATGATTTCCCTCGATTGAGAGAAAAGCCCGTCGAGTGGTATAGGCAGGTAGACAGGTTTGTGAAATTGTCAAAAGTGCTGTGGATTGACCTGAATAGTCTGTTTGATATAATTGTTCCAGCAGACTTGTGGGCTGAGTGTAAAATAGTTGTGAGTTGGCCTACTGAGGAATATCCAAGAGATCAGAGAACAGGAGCACCAGATCCAGAAGTAATGAGAAAATATGAGCAGGTGATTGTATACCTGAAAAATAAAGTACCTCCAAAAGAAACAGACTGGGTTAAAATAGATCGAACACATCAGGAAGCAAAAGAATCAGTTCATGCTTTTTACGAGAGGTTGATACTGGCATTTCAACAATTCAGTGGAGATGAACACCTGGGTGACAAGGATTTGAGTCATTTTGTATACAGATTTGTATATGGCCTGAGACCTGAGATTAGTGAAAGAATTCGTGAGCATACTGTGGATTGGCAGAGTAAGAAAATAGATGAGATTCTGAGACATGCAAAATACTTCAGTGATGAGATTGAAGCAAAACAGAGAAAGCTGAAAGAGAAAGCAATGTGGGCACAAGTGAAAGTTGCAGAAAGACAGGAAGCACAGTTGGTGGAACAGGCGAATAATGCAGGAAATAATGCAGGAAATAGACCTAGGTATGCAGGGAAAGGAAAGGGGAATCTTGAGGAAGCTAAAAAAAAGTTCCCATGTCACAACTGTGGCCAACTGGGACATTGGAGATCTGAGTGTACCAATCCACCATTAGTGAATAATGAGGGAAAATCCTTAAATCAACAGGTGCAGAACGAGGGGAATAATCAACAGCAGCAACAACAGAAAGTTGTGAGACAGCAGAGTCAAGAGCCAAAACCGCCCTTGCCGCAGAATAGAGGAGCACAAAAGTATAATCCGGATTCGGGATTCTACAATGATGAGCAGGTAAACAAACCAAGGCGTTCTAACCAGGTACAACAGTACTTGTTAAAGAATGAAGGGAGTGAGTCTGAGGGTGATTATTGACGGTGCCGAAGAGAGGAGGAAGAGTGCATACTTGGTGCAACTCTAGAAATAGACCAGGCAGGACCATTTGTGGATGGAAAAATAAATGAAGAAGGTGTTACTTTTTTAGTAGACACAGGTGCGACAAGATCAACTGTCAGGTCAACAGATATTAGAAATCTTCCTCTCTCGGATGAAGCAATCCAAGTAGTTGGTGTAGCTAATACACAAATCAGAACACGTCTTACTGAACCAGTAAGAGTACAAATAGGGAAATTTTCAGACATGCACAGATTTATTGTCTGTGACACAAGTCCAGTGAACCTGTTAGGTAGGGATCTACTTTGTAAGATGAATTGTACAATTTTTTGTACACCAGATGGAATATCTTTTGAAACACCAGATGAGGATGTTTTGTACCGAATGACTCTAGAAAATAGAGAGAGTGAGTTAATTGGTGCATATGCTGTGTTTGATTCGGAGGATTTGCCTCAAGAGCTGAGAGACACAGTGAAAAGGACAGTTTGGGATTTTACTGGAGAGGATGTGGGATTGATGAATAATGTAGATCCTGTGAAAATTTCAGTGAAAGAGGGAATTACTTATCCTAACATTCCTCAGTACAAAATGACACCAGAAATAATTGAGGGAATAACTCCTATAATTGAGAAAATGATTCAGCAGGGAGTTCTGAGAGAACTACTGAGTAGTCCGTGTAATTCACCGATAATGGGGCTAAAGAAGCCTAATTGGAAATTCAGGATTGTACAGGATTTGAGAAAAGTTAATCAAATTGTAGTGGCATGTTGTCCTATTGTGCCAAATCCATCAGTGATTTTGTATCAGATTCCACATGATGCTGAGTGGTATACAGTGATTGATTTGTGTCATGCTTTCTTTTCAATTCCATTGCATCATGACAGCCAGCCGATTTTTGCATTTAGATTTGGCCAGCGTATTTTAGCATGGTGTCGTATCCCACAGGGGTATACAGAGAGTCCTTCAATATTCAATCAGTTATTGAAAAAGTCATTGGAGAGTTTGATCATGCCTGAAAACTCAGTACTAGTGCAGTATATTGATGACCTACTTGTGGCATCAAAGACACGTGAAGCTTGTGAAGTAGATACTATAGCTTTACTGAATCATCTGGCAGATGGAGGGTTAAAAGTATCTCCAGCCAAATTGCAATTCTGCAAGAAAGAGGTGCATTGTCTTGGACACAATATTGAAAAAGGTCTGAGAAAAGTGACTGATGACAGGATCAAAATTATCAGGGAAATGAAGGCCCCAAAGACCCAGAGAGAGGTGAGAATGTTCCTGGGAATGGTGGGTTATTGTCGTCAGTGGATAATTAATTTTTCGCTGATAGCAAAGCCACTGATTAAGCTGACAAAAAGTGAGATGACAGACCCATTGGAACTAGATGGAGAACAAATGGCAGCATTTGAAGAGTTAAAAAGCAGAATGTGTGAAGCCCCTGCTTTGGGTATGCCAGATTATGAAAAGGAATTTGAATTATACTGCAGTGAGAGAAATGGATGTGCACTTTCAGTGTTAATTCAGAAGCATGGATTACTGAGAAGGCCTATTGCGTACTTCTCATCGACACTTGACCCTGTAGCTGTGGGTTTACCAGGTTGTCTGAAATCTGTGGCTGCAACATGCAGAAGCCTAGAACAGAGTGAGGGAATCATAATGGGATATCCTGTAAGGGTATTCGTACCTCATAATGTGGCAATTCTTTTGACGAGAAGCAGAACTCAGTACATGTCACATAGTCGGTTGACTAAATATGAGAAAGTCATTCTGGGAGCATCAAATGTGACTCTTGAGAGATGTGTGAATGTGAATCCAGCGACATTGTTGCCGGATATTGAAAATGTGGGTGTGAAAACAGAAGATGATCACAATTGTTTGGATGTGCTTGATTACTGTACAAAACCGAGACCAGACATAAGGGATCTTCCCTTGCATGAGAGTGATCATGTGTTGTTTGTGGATGGATCATGTCTGAGGAATGATGAGGGTGTGCTATGTGCAGCATATGCAGTGTGTAAGGTTTCAGAAGTAATGGAAGCGTCATCATTGAAAGGAGTGAAATCTGCGCAAGTTGCTGAATTAGTGGCATTGACAAAAGCTTGTGAAATTGGGAAAGATTTGAGAACGACTGTGATGACTGATAGTCAGTATGGATTTGGAGTTGTGCATGACTTTGGCCAACTTTGGCTACAAAGAGGTTTCTTGACGTCGAGTGGGACTCCAATAAAGAATGCTGAAGTGATTGGGAAATTACTTGAGGCGATACAGCTGCCTAAAGAATTAGCAGTTGTAAAATGTGCTGCTCATGGACAAGGAGATGATTTTGTGACAGTGGGCAACCGTTATGCAAATGACATTGCTCAATATTGCGCCAAGAATAACCAGTCAATTAATCGGGAACGAGAGGGTGAGATGTCTTTTTGTTCTGTGATGTTAACTAATGTCTTAGAGACATGGGATGAAGTGAAACAGTTGCAGGATGAGGCAGAGGAGGAAGAAAAGAAAGATTGGATTAAGGCAGGTTGTGCCCCAAGAGAGACAGACCATGTTTGGGTCTATAGAGATGGCAGACCAGTAATGCCGAACTCCATGCTGTCAGCAATGGCAAGGATGTATCATGGCCAGGGACATTTGGGAAGGGATTCGATGATTAGGTCTTTTAAGCAAACCTGGTACAATGCAAAGTTCAGGACAATTGCAGAAAGTATCTGTCAAAGATGTTTGATTTGCCAGCAATTTAACACTGGGAAAAAGACAGTGGTGAGTCTGGGAACAATAGGCAGAGAAGGAGGTCCTTTTACAAGAATGCAGATTGATTTCATTGAAATGCCCCAAGTGAACAGACTGAGATATGTACTAGTGGTAGTCTGTTTGTTTTCAAGATGGGTTGAGGCCTATCCGACTAGGAGAAATGATGGAGTAATAGTGGCAAAGTTACTGTTAAGAGAGTTGATTCCTAGGTACGGATTTCCGGTAACGATTGAGTCTGATAGAGGTGGACACTTCTATAATGAACTCATGAGTTTGATTTGTGAAGCATTAAGCATACAGCAGAAGCTACATTGTGCATACAGACCAGAGGCTTCTGGTGTGGTTGAGCAAATAAATGGCACAATCAAGAACAGGATTGGTAAGATGTGCTTAGCCACTGGCATGAAATGGCCGGATGTCTTGCCTCTAGTGCTAATGACTATTAGATCTACTACTGGTTTAAGTCCGCACGAAATAATAATGGGACGTGCAATGCGACATGCATATGTACCTGTCAATAAGTTGATGACAATAACTGATGACATGATTTTGGATTACTGTAAAGGCCTGGCTGACGCAGTTCATTCTGTGTTTCACCAGATTGGAGAAGAAGCTACTACACTTGAGAAGAAGCAAGCTCATGATCTGAGTCCAGGAGACTGGGTGAGGATTAAAGTTCACAGAAGAAGAAATTGCTTGGTTCCGAGGTGGGGAAGACCAAGACAAGTCATTCTAACTACGACGACTGCAGTGAAGTGTGCTGGTGTGAAAAACTGGGTGCATGCGAGTCATACTCTGAGAGTTCCAAACCCAAAGGATGGGACTGGTAGAGAGTATTTTGAAGAGTCAGATTCCAGTGATGATGAAGACCCAGAACCAGTGAGAAAAAATCAAAGTTCAGGAAAAGAAGCAGAAAAGGCTTCAAGTTCAAAAGAACCATTGAGAATCTCAGAAAGGAGATCTGATTCTGAAAAAGAGCCTGAAGTTCCAAAAAGCAGTGGAGGAAAAAGAAAAGAAAAGAGCAGTTCCACAAAAATTACTCCTGAATCAGAAGAGGAGGAGATTGAAGAACCACTTGAGATTATACCTGAAGAAGTAGGGCCAGAAGAAGATAGAGAGGGACAGATTGCGGAAGACCTCCGAGGAGGTGTAGGGAACACTTCTAATAAGCTAGGTGAAGGGACAAGTAGACAGCAAGAAGATTGCGTGTCGGAGACCCGAGGAGGGAAAGAAGTAGGGAGGTCTCAAATAGTGTTGAAAAAGACTGTGGAGCGAAAGAAAACTGCTGAAGAACAAGAGGCATTTGAAACAGAATCGGATGAAAGTGAGAATGGAAAATCAGAGGGTCGAGTTCTGAGAAAGAGAACTTGGATTGGAGAAAGAAATAATACAGAAACAAGATCGAAAAAGGTTGTAAGAGGAGATTTTTGGCCTAACAACAGAGTAAAGAGGCTGAGATACAGACTGATAAGAGGAAATACATCGAAAGCTGAACAAGTGAATGAAGTGTCGAGTCAAAACGAAGTAAAAAGAAAGGAGCAAAAGGAGTCAAGAGAACCTGAGGAAATAAAGAGAATTAGAAGACCCAACCAAAAGTACAGATCACCGGAATGGTCTTATGTGGCACTGTCTGAAGAAGGAGAAGAAGAAACAGTGACTCGAGATAATCCGGAGGGGATCTTGAGAAAAGTGGTTGAGGAAAAAGAAGAATCTGTTGGAATCTTAAAAGTTATCCTGACTGACATTGGAGAAGAGTCAGATGCACAGGATGTTGTTGATGATCTGATACAATTTGATGTTGCTGAAGAAGAAGGAGTGAAAAGTGATGAATATCCAAATTGAGTGAACTGAAGAAATCACTTGGAGAAAGTGAAAAGGAGAAAGTCTGAAATTCAGCTGTCTGAAGTAATCCAAAGTTTGAGAAATTACAGTAGTGGAGTAGTAGAGGCTAAGTCAAAAGACAAGGTCAAAGTAGTAAAATGGCTAACATAGAGAATAATCAAAGTAGATGTGCCTTCTTAAGAAGATGGTGTAGAATGTGCTGCTGCTGTACTGGATTATTAATGCTACTATGGGGTATTTTAGCTTTATTAGTTACATTTAGAGTTTCAATAGGTACATTTGAGATACATACTGAGAATGAGACAAATGTAGAAAAGAATTTGCAAAAAGTAGTTCCAACTAGAA
Source organism: Triturus cristatus (assembly GCF_964204655.1). Lineage (NCBI taxonomy): Eukaryota > Metazoa > Chordata > Amphibia > Caudata > Salamandridae > Triturus > Triturus cristatus. Next base: position 1,421,163,724 of record NC_140591.1, on the reverse strand, counting down.
TTAGTAATACTTACATGCATAAAGATAGGTCAATTAATGATTTTTCTAGTAATGTTTTTTCAAAGTTGTTATACGAATATGTGAAAACAATGGAAGTAAGGGATTGCTACGTTTGTATGCAATTACCTGCATCCGTTTCAGAGGGTGTTACTTATCACCATTTACCAGCTACGTATGGAATTTCTTGTAGTGTATTAAGTAGTGTTTTTTATTTGTTAGGGAAAATAGATTATAAGATGTCTAACAAAGATAGTATTTTTGGGCACTTGCCAATGAACAAAGAGCTGAATCCAGCTAAAGAAGCTAACATTTTTGGTGAGATTTTTATTGAGAAAGAAGAATTAACATTAGATTACATTTTTAAGAATAATTTAACTTGTAGTTTGGAAGAAGAGGAGAAAGCTTTCCTGAACATGGTGGAGGAAAGGAGATTGAGTATGCATGAAAAGGCAGGGAAATATAAAGTGAGTGAGACAATTTGGGACATTGAGATGGGAAAAGAATTGAGAAATAGAGCTAGTCCAACTTTAGCTTTAGATGCACCACAGAAGGGTAAGCTGTGCATTACAAGAGGGAAATCCCAATATGATACATATTTTGTTGGGACTAGTGAATGTCATGATACATACTTCATTGCAACAGGATGGGGTTTCAGAGGTGGAGAAGATACAATTTTTCCAGGAGTGTATTATGTTTGTGGGAACAAGGCTTATTACAAGTTGCCTGACCATTGGTATGGCACGTGTTATGTGGGCCTGGTTTTTCCAAAGATTTTTCATATAGATAGAATAGAAGATGTAGAACATATTAATTTACTAATGCGCTTCAAGAGGGAAACTTGGTCTGAAATAGTGGGTGACATTTTTGGAGCTTTAATTCCAGCAGTGGGAATTTCTTTAAATGTTAATGGGATTCGGAAACTGTCGACAGTGGTGGATCGCTTATCGACAAATACCGCTGGAGGGTTTCTTTTGGTGAATACGGAATTAATTGCCGTACGTGCTATGTCTATGCAAAATAGACTTGCTCTTGATATTCTATTGGCTAAGGAGGGTGGAGTTTGTGGAATGCTGAAAGTTCAACATTGTTGCACTTACATTCCAGACGAAAGCAAAGACCTGAAGGTCTATATCAAAAATATTACTGATTTGCATGAAGAATTAGTACCACTTGAAGCTGAAAGTATCTGGACTAAATTAGCTAATAAGGTGATAGCTGTTAAGAATTTTATTGCAAAAATAGGTAGTACTATTATAGGTAAGATATTGTTTCCTTTAACTTGTATAATTGTTGCTTTATTGATATTGAGATTGGTGTGTTTGTGTTGTAAAAACAGGGGAGGGAAAAAGAAATTAATTAAAAGAAATAATGAAAAGAGAAATAAAAGGGGGATTGCTGGAGCAGGATTTTCTAATAAAAATCTATTGGGTTTTGAAGCTCTGGTTTGTCTATTTGTCATAAGTTAACATTATTAATTAGTAATTCTTAATTATTTGTTTTGTGTAAGTGTTTTTACTTATCAACATGTACGTATTAACAAGAGAGAACTACACGTGGGAACGCGTATGTGTTGCCTATTGACAATGTGCATGTTTTATTAAATAAACGTTGCTGAGTGCTGTTTATTTTAAAGCACGAAACGCTTTTGAATTAATGCTTTTCTGTGTTGCAAAAGCTAGATAATTACATACACATAAGGGTATTAGTGGGGTTAACACTGTTTAATCATTATGCTGTGGTAACGTTGTTTTTGTCTCTTTTAATTAAGATGGTCCATTTTGGCCTAACCAAAAATGTCCGCCGTTTGCAGCCTGGCCTCGAGTGAGAAATTTGTGATGAGAGGGCCTTGCTGAATATGATCACGAGACATTTGATCGCAGTCCTTGCCTGGTTAAAACTTTCCGTGAGGACAGCAGCAGTTCTGGGCAGGTTTCCAGATGTATTGGACAGCCTTGGAGGACAAAGGAGCTGTTAAGAAAGAACTCTGAGCATTGTGTCATCGCTGAGGAAATGTGGACGCTAAAAGATACTTTTTTATTTTTGGTTCCTGTTCTGTCTTTTTATTTTTGTGATTTCCTGAGCGGAGATTTTCCAAATGTAGCGATGCTACATCCTTTCCTGCTCGCTCTGCTCAGCGGTTCGGCGGACGTGTAGAACATTTAATGTTTCTTTAATATTGCAAGTTTCATTATAAATATACTAGACTAGAGAGGGTCCGTGTCATTGCATTCGGGATTTTGCTTCCCAAACCTGCGTTGGTGAGAATCGATGCTGAGAGGACGGTGACTTGGGAGATTTCTACTGAGAGACTTGTCCTGATGACCCATTCTGACATTTAGCTAGAATAGGTAATTATGAGAAAATGATTTATTCTGATTAATTTCTTTTGACTAATTTTAGATAAAGAATCATAATTTTAAATACGGTGTTGGTGATTATTTCTTGTCAATTATTGAGTACTCTATTTGATTATTGTTGTATAGTTTGTTTAGATTATGACAATTGTAATAACTAGGTCTTATCGACCTCGGTGTAGATGTGGGGTTTAGGAGTTTTAGGAGTTTTCTTTCCACAGGTTCAATGCTGGTGGAGTATTTGAGTGTATGTTAGTGAAATGGGCCCTAGTGTATGGTGAGTGTATGTGCGTGTAACTGTAAAATTACTCTATCCGTGGAAGTAGGGAGATTTTGTACACCCCAATCTGCATCACAGGTGTGAACGTGGCATGATTCTACATTGTCTTGCGTGTTTAAGGAAAGTGAGGAAAACGACAATTGGAAAACACAGACTGTCTTTAGGATCTCGGGATGGAAAGCCTCCAACCTTGCAGCAGAGTGTGCAGCAGCCAGCAGGAAGGCTGCAGCAGCTAGGAGAGACTGGCAGCCAGCCTGCACAGCTGTGGATAGTCACCAATACCCACCATGTGAAGGAGGTAAGGTCAGTAAGAGGTCTTACTACGTGGGGGTTGCATGCACAGACGCACCAAGAGACCAAGCAAGGAAAGTCTCAATTGGTGCAAGTTACTCCACCAGGGCGCAGAACTCCACAGAATTTCATGGAGTTTTCCTGTAACTCCGTTAAATTCTGTGGAGTACAACTCTGCGAGCTCCGTCCAGGCCTAGTGCATGGTAAAGATGAAGATATCACAGAAAGGTTATATGGAAAGCAAAAATGAAGCACTTTTGTTTGCAATTATGAAGTGTGATAGAAACAAACAATAGGATCAAAACAAATCAAGGCACTTCACTTGGTGATGCACAAATCCTAAATATTCACAGAAACCTGATGTCCACACATTATCATGTGTGTGCTATAGAGTTTTATTAGTAAAACTGTATGTCTGTGCAAATTTTGTGGCCATGTCAATGGAACATGTGCTGTCTGTAAATGTTAGTGCACTACCACACAAGCCTTACGGCTAAAGCGGTCGACCTTGAAGCTGGGGAACCGGGTTCGAGTCTCGACAATGACGCTCAACATCCTGTGATTCTGGGCAAATCATTTAATCTCCCCGTGCCTAACAAATATGAATGTGTCCATCTGTAACGAAACTGGTGCTCATGTAAAGCGCTCTAATACCCGATGCTTCGGGTCTAGTTCGCTCTAAGTAAAATCAAAAAAAAAAAATTAAATACTTTAGTTACATTAAAGAAATCACCCACCTCATGTACATTACCTCCCGTACCTCCCTCGCCTTCTTTTTTCACAAGTGAGGCCCTGCCTCCCACCCAGACCTGCCCCCAGCCCATAAAAACTCTGTCCGCCCCCACCTGTTTTCTTCTGTATCCCTAGTGTGACTTACCTTTTGCAGTTCCTCCCTGTGGCGGTGCCGGGGAGTCTTCGGTCAGGTTTTCTGCGGCTGCGGAGCTCTCGGCAGCGTTCTCTTGGCGATGCTTCCTCTCCTCGTTCCCCTCATTGTTTGGGGGGGAGCGGTTGCACAGGAGGCCGCGATGATATTCGACGGTCCTCCTGTTGCTGGGACTGAGTTTCCGGGTCAGGCTTGCAAAGCAGCATCTGCTCCTGGTGCTGCACACATGGTGGAGATCTGGTAGATCAGGTTTATGCCCCGTCTTTTATTTCTACTGACATTTTAGTGTTTTTTTCTGCTTGGATGTTGTTTCTGGCCTTTCTTTTTTTAATTGGTTGTCGGCTGGCTGGGTTTTCCTCCTTATAGGGAGGTGGGGGAAGGTTGCTTCTCCATTCTGCTGCAACAATGGGTCGCAGGAGGTTGTTTAAAAGGAACAACCTGGTGTCTTCTTCCTCCTCTTCCTCTCCTGAAGGTTCTTCCGTTTTCCATAACCGCTCTAGTAGCCAGGGCCTTTCCGGGGGTGACATGCCTCTCATGTCCAAGGAGGAGGTGCAGGGCATGATTGAGGCTGCTGTGTCTAGGGCTCTGCAGGCTCGTCCAGTGCCTTCTGGTCCTTCTCGTCCTCAGGCTTTGGATCCTGTGGGCGATTTGTCCCCATCGGAGGGTGAGGGTCCATCTACCTCTTCTGGTGGCAAGTATGTCTCCAGGGAGGAGATGTGGGACATTCTGGCTCATGTACAAGACAATTTGGGGTTCCCTCCGTTCCAGCTGGGTGATGCCGGTGGGTCTCTTGTTCCTCAGTATACTACGCCCTCTCGGTTGGGCATGCCCTTTCAGGGTCCTATGAAGGAAATGGTGTGAGGTGGACAAGTTGCAGGTCCCTCGCTTCCTCCAGAAACTTTACCTTTTGGAAGGGGAGGACCCCTTGCCTCACAATGTAAAGTTGGACTCTATCCTGGCCACGCTGATTGGCAAGACAGCTATTCAGCCTGAGGATTGTACCCCGGCTGATGCTACTGATAAGAAGGTGGACTCTGGCCTTAAGAAGTCTTTTCCGGCTGGGAACTTGGCACTGAGGGCTAGCCTTTTCTCTGTGTATTCTGTGCAGTCTTTGGTGCAGGACTTTGAGAAGTTAGTGGCGGCTGTTCAGGAGGGCTCTGAGTGCTCTGACCTTCTGGCTGCAATGGAGCAGCAGGCTAAGCTGTTAGCTGACATTTTCTCTGACGTTATTAAATCATGTGCTATGTCCACTGGGGCCATGGTAGCAGTGCGTCATTCCCTTAGGCTCCGGAACTGCAAGGCAGGTCCTGAGGAGAAGGCAGCTTTGTTGAAGTTGCCCTTTGATGGCCAGGCTGTGTTTGGGGACCAGTTGCCAGCCATGGTCTCTAAGGCTTTCAAGAAACAGAAGCATGCTTTGCCCTATAAAGGAGGTTTGGCACCCTCTAATAGACCTTGGAATAGGGCCCCTCGGTCATCCCCGAAGCGGGAGTCTCGTCATTCTTTCCGGCTGCGGCAGTTTCAGCCCCGCTTTTCTCCCAAACACGCTGCCTCCACTCCTAAGGGTTTGGCCAAGATGGGTCCCTGACAACTACTGTGTGGATGATTCGCTGCCGGTTGGAGGTCGTCTCCGGCATTTTCTTCCACGGTGGCAGCTGGACGTTTCGGATGGCTGGGTCCTGAGCACTGTGGCTCATGTTTACGTGATCGACTTGGCAGGTTCCTCCGGATACTGAGGTGCGGCTGACTCCAGTGCCTGCCTCCGGTCCGTTCATAAGGGCTCTGCTGGACGGAATGGCCAGTTTGCTTGCCAAGTGGGCCATCTGCCGGGTTCCGGTCACAGACCAGTCGCCGTTTCTTCCCAGCTTTTCCTGCGGTTCGCTATGGGAGACGCCCATTTTCAGTTTTGTGTTCTTCCCTTCGGCCTCAAGTCCATGCCCAGGGTCTTCACGAAGGTCCTGGCACCACTCATGGCTCTCCTTCATGCGGAGGGGGTTTTCATTCATACATATCTTGACGACCTCTTACTTCATGCTGCCGGGGAGTTGATCTTGGTCACTGGAGGTTCTTCAGGGACACAGTTTTTTGGTAAACTGGGGAAAATCGCATTTGGCCCCCTCTTGGGACATGGTGTTCATCGGAGCTTATTTTCAGACTTTGCTCGGCCGTTTTACTCTGTCCGACAGGCGCCTGGTCTCTCTTCAGTCACAGGTTCAGGCCTTGATGTCCCGGGAGGCTCCTCCGGCAGTGCAGCAGCTGAGGGTGCAGGGGCATTTGGCTTCTGTGGGGTTTCTGGTTCCCTGGGTTCATTTTCACCTTCTTCGCCTGGCCAACTGGATCCTGTTGTGTTGGTCTCCGGGATCTCAGAGTCTGGGATCTCCACTGCCAATGACAGTCCGGATCTGGGAGGAGCTTTCCTGGTGGCTCTGCTGGCATCACCTTCTCACCAGGATTTCCTTGGCTCCTCCAGCACCGCTTGTGGTGACTTCTGATGCCAGCCAGTCCGGGAGGGGGGCATGGCCGGGGTCGGACAGGTTCAGTGGTTCTAGTCACTGCTGGACTCCTGGTGGTCTTCGAACTGGTGGGAGTTGCAGGCGATTTCGCTGGCCCTGGTTCACTTTCAGGACTCTCTGCGGGGTCATTGGGTGTTGGTTCAGATGGACAATCTGGTGGCGAAGTCCTATGTCAACAGGCAGAGGGGGACCAGGTACAAGTCCTTGAACTTGATTGCCAGCGACATCTTTTTGTGGGCTCAGGCCTGGGTGCTGGGTCTGTCTGCTCTCTACTTTTGGGAGGTTGGACAATGTGCGGGCAGATCGATTGAACAGGGAAATTCCCTTGTCAAAGGATTTCTCCCTCCTTCCCAGTTTGTTCAACCAGTTGGTGAGTCGGTGGGCCCTCCCTGTGGTGGACCTGTTTGCAGACCCGGGGAATGCCAAGGTGGCCCTGTTCTGTTCTCTGGGCCGGTGTCCCGGGGCTCTGGGAGTCGACGGCTTGACCTCTCCTTGGCCTTGGGGTCTTCTGTATGCCTTTCTCCCCTTTCCGCTGCTCCAGGCCTTTCTGGTACGGGTCTGGAGGGACTGTGCTCAGGTGTTGTTGGTTGCACCCCATTGGCCTCGGGCAAATTGGTTCCCTCTCCTGACCGGGTTGTGTTGCGAACGGGAGTGGGTCCTTCCGGTGGTTTCGTCCCCTTTGGTGTTTTTCCGGCCCTTCCCCTGTGCTCCGTGCAGAGGTTACACCTGACGGCCTGGCGGTTGAGCGGCAGGGCTTAGCTGTGTTGGGGGTTTCTGACCATTTGGTTGTTACTTTACAGGCTTCATGTAGGTCCTCCACTCTGCTGTCCTATGCTAGGCATTGGTGGGCCTTTTCGGCCTGGTGTGCTGCTAAGGATTTTGATCCCACAGTGGCGGACCTCTTTTTGGTGATGCAGTTCCTTCAGGATGGGGTTGCTCTGGGGTTGTCAGTGGCTTCTCTGCTGGTGCAGTGGGCAGCTATTCAGGCTTTTCGGGGCTCCTGGCGTAATTTGAGGGATGACGGGTTCTGATACCTTGTTTTTTTCAGGGTCTGTTGAATTTGTTTCCTCACCCTGTCAGGTCCTTTCCTTCATGGAATTCGCAGCTGGTGTTGGATGTCCTGTCCGGTCCCCCCTTTGAGCCCCTTGAGGATCTCGAGTTGAGACTCTTGACTTTTAAAACGTGTTTTTTGGTGGCCATCACCTCGGCATGATGCTTGGGTGAGTTGGGGGCTTTGTCTTGTAAATATCCTTCTGCAAGATCTTTTCGGATCGGGTGGTTTTGATGCCAATACCATCCTATGTCCCTAAGGTCAATTCGGCGTTTCATCTCAGTCAGGTGGTGATTTTGCCTGAATTCTGTCCTGCTCCTTCCTCAGCTGAGGAATCTCGTTTGCACTGTCTGGATGTACGGCGTGCTTTACTGCGGTACCTCCAGGTTGTGGAGTCCTTCTGGAAGGGGTACGCTTTGTTTGTTAACTTTGGTCCTGCTAAAAAGGGTGTTAAGCCTTCCACGGCTACGCTGAGTCGATGGATTCGGTCCACGGTCTTGATGGCTTACCAGCTCAAAGGTGTGGATCCTCCTATGGGGATTCAGTGGCGTTCTACTCGCAGTATGGCGGCTATGGGTGCTGAGTTGCAGGGTACCTCGGTTGTGGAAATCGGTAGGGCTGCGACCTGGTCTTCTCTCTCTACGTTTGTCCGGCACTATCAAATTGCTAGTCTAGAACATTTGGATAATGTTCTGGGCCACAGGGTCTTGTCCTCTATGAGGGATTAGCGATGTTGATCTGCTGTGTTTGGGGCACGTTATTAAATGTTGGTGTTCTTTATCACTCAGTTGTCCATCTCTATTTTCTTCTGCTTGCTATGTCCTCACTTGTGATGTAGGAAGGCGAGGGAGGGACGGTAGGTAATGCATCCATTAGTATTGATAATGTCATTACTCCTAGTCCTACTACCTCGCCTTCCTTCCAGGACCCTCTCTCCCTCCCGGTGTGGTATATCTGAGTGCTAGCTCGACTTGTTTATGTAGAGGTGGAGGTGGGGGTGGGCAGAGTTTTTATGGGCTGGGGGTAGGTTTGGGTGGGAGGAGGGGCCTCACTTGTGATGAAGGAAGGCGAGGGAGTAGGACTAGGCGTAATGCCATTATCAATAGTAATGGGCGCATTAAAGGTAGTAAGGTCACAGAATATTGTCATTCTAAAAAGTGTGTTGGGGTTCTAAAAAGTTTGGGATGCACTGGACTAGAGTAGTACAATATCACAAAATGGTCTCTAGCAATGCCCACTTTCACCTGACACCTGTCTAGCTCACCACACAAACTCTTAGCAAAATATACCCCACGCGTTTAGCTCAATACCCTCGGTGAGAATCGAAATGGGGCAAATTTCATGCATATGACTTGCGTTTGCCCGGTGGTCAACCAATATCGGGGGAAGGTGGTGGAAATGTCTTTTATTCCAACATTACGGATAGAATGCTTTTTGATATATTGTATATTGGAATTACATCCTACATATACAAGGGGAAAATATATGTTACGTATATATCTTTACTGTTGGTGCTGGCCAAGCAAAGGATCGTGACTCAGTGGATACAGCCGCAAGCCCTTTTCTGCAATTGTGGTATAAAGACGTCTCTGAGTGGTCTTTGGTGAAAGTAATCCGGATGAAGAAGGCACAGACAGATGAAAAGCTGCAGGTGATTTACAGTCATGGCGTGAAATGACGGACATACTCCTAGAGAGAATGGCGAATTTAATACTGCACAATCATCTCAACCCTCGCAAACTTAAATGAATTATACTCCTAGGAGTGTTTGGCCATTCATGTGCTTAAATTAAAGCTTGAAAGTTGTTTCTGTACCTCATATTGTGCTCTGAACACGTTGTTGCTGCATAATTATGTAGGGGCATATTATCAAGCACGGCGTCAAAATTATCGCCGCTTTGGCGGCAGAAAACTGCCAATAAAGCGGCGATAATGGGCTTGATAATATGCCGCAGAAAATTCCAATAGAAGCCCATGTTTGACACCAGAAAATTGGCTTCTATGGAAATTCTCAAGGGCATATTACCAAGCCCATTATCGCCGCTTTAGCGGCAGTTTTCTGCCGCTAAAGCGGCGATAATTTTAACGCCGTTTCTTGATAATAAGCCCCATAGTATGTTATGAAAAAACACAATACAATGCTTTAAAAAAGAATGGAGCATCACAAATAAAACAGTGTGTTAATTTTATCCATAAGCGTATGCAATACAGAAGATGCTGTTTGCACACCGCCCTAAACAAAACAGTTTTCTCGGGGTGGAAGGGTTAAAACAAACTGCTGCAGCTGAATCAGTCTTAAAGACAGCCAATCAGAAGCGGTATATTTTACTGTTACCCTATTGCTCATCTGGTGAGATTATTAATTCCAGTAACATTCTCCTTATCGGCACATTTGTTATTGTTTTCCTTAATCAATTGAGTAATTAAAAAAATCATAAAATGGTAGCCAAAATGCAAAAATACTGCAATTCACTCATTCACTTAATTAATAAAATGCGTTATTTTTGTGTCTACTAGCCATGTGAACATAAACGTTTTACAAGAACATTTATTTACCACAGAATAAAAATCCATGTATATAATAAGTAATTAAGAAGTCCAGTTCAAATACAGCTCAATGGTGTTCAGAGTTAAGTTCCACTATGGTGTCAAATTTTTTTACTTCTATCAATTAATAGCTGGGTGATTTTTACCAAAACTGTGGAATGTGGAATAACCACAAAATGTGTTCTTTTTATTGCTGGAGAAATAAACGACACAAGATTAATAAATAGCTCATATGACAAAAGTCTTCAGGGGCACATCTCTATGGCTTCAAATATGCTCATAAAAACGATCTTGATTGATTAACACTAATTATTAAGGCTCATTTGGTTTTTTGCATTGCTTTCGCGATAAATAAAAGAGGCGCAAATTTATTTTTTTACTATTCCTGTGCAGTTCGGCAGACTACCAGAAGATGGCGGCAACAACACTTATAAGCATCTTTGCTGCAAAAAGATTGATTCGATGCCACGCGTCGTTGCCCTGGAGACTGAAGAATGTTCAGACAAACAATGTCCTGGCAAATCAGTCACAAAGAAGGCAAAACCGAAAGAAAGCGCAGCAGAAGGTAGGTACAACCTTTAGTTTACATCCTTAAAATAGTTAATATAGATCCTAACTGAAAGCAGGTAAGTCCGCGTTTGCCACTGTTCGAATGCGTCGTCCCGTTAAACTGAGAAAATGCAAGGGATCTGGGGTCAGTGAGTTAATTAAATGATTGCTAATTCGTGAGGCGCTATATACAAGCTCCTGTTTAAAGTGCTTGAAAAGTTCAGGAAAGTGTGGGGGACAAAAAACGTGCATAGCTTACAGAGGTCGCTATCCGAGACGAGTCCCAGCGTGCGAAGAGTTATAAATATTTATAACGTGAAGACAACTCATGAAAGAACAAGGAATTACAAATAGCTTAGGACAACCAAAATATGTTGCAAAAAAAAAAAAAGCAAAACAGTAACTTAGAAACAGTTGAGAACAAATAGGGTCTGTTTTACAAAGATAACCGACCCTGTAACTTTAACTTACATATGCAAATAGTTTGATTTACTGGTGCAATAACATCACAAAATGAGAATTTTGAGTCACAATTCCCATGTGCAACATAACTCCATGATGGAGCAATATTAAGCAGGGCTTATTCCAGCTTCAGGCATGAGGAGTGGGTGCTCCATGCTGGGGTGGCCGGGAATGTTTGGGGGCACCAACAAACCCTGGAGGTTGCTGGGATTCACAAACTTGTTTCTCTGGCCAATCCCCAACCTGGAAAGAGATGCAAATACTCAGAGAGTTGTTTCTGCCAAGGACATGAGTTAATCCCTATCCAGGGTGGGATTAGACTCAGGACATAACTAAAATGCTGATGGAGGTGTTGAGGAAATGTGTCTCCAAAGGGAAACTATTTTTTGAGGTAAAAAAAACACCAGAAAAGGGTGAATGCGCAAAAGTCATTTTCAATTGCACTGTTGTAGTGTACGCACAATTACGCATGCAAAACGCCCTTTGTATAGGTCTAAATCTGAGTTCACAAAAGTTTTTCTTAAATAGTCCCTAAAACCTGTCTGTGACTGTTACATATTTCTGGGAGCATTCTTGGAAATCTTGGGGAATTCTTTGGAAATTTTCAGCCATGCAATGAGGTAAACACGTAAACTTTCAATTTTTGTTTGCAAATCACACCCATAGAACTTAAGAAACGTTGGCGTGAGATGCACTGCAGATAAATTGATGTGAATAACATTCTTAAAATTGATTTTGATAATTCTGATCGATCATTATATTTGCTTTACAACTGCTACCTTTGATACAATCATATCCCATTGTAAAGCTTTAACGAATGGAAAATTACTTCGAAAACGGCTTCATAATAAGATAAAAGTGCATTAAACTTAGATAACCGCACCCCACATGAAAATATATTTAAAAAAAATTTTAAACACGGGGTCCGCCACGTAGGCCTATGGATCAGGTTGTGCTTACCCTGTCTCCTTATGTGTCTTTTTATTTTTTAAGTTCCTGTAATTAAAACCACATTTCCTTTCAATGATTGTGGAATTCTATCAGTTCCTTTTAGATCTGTAGAACCTTTACCGATGGGAGAAAAAGATCCCTTCGCCAACAGAATATGAGTATTCTTTGAAATACTGAATCTGCGAATATCATTTACTGCCAAATTGTATTCTATCTTTTTATAAAATTTGAACCCTTCATGCCTAACCCGAGCCCCTTTCTAAAGGTAATTTCTTGAAAACTATTGAACAAATTTACACCAAGCCAACTTCTGGTGGGGTGTGTTAGTACCATTCCGCAAAATCTACTGCAACTGGAATGACCAGTGCAAACATAAGTCATTGGCACCAGATATAGCAAAGTTACATTTCTTTAAAAAGTTAATTTCCCTTACTCAAGTGTGCGCAGTGAACTTTGGCAACTACTGATATAGCAATGTTAGATTCACTTAATTTCTCTGAAAAGTACATTTCTCTTACTTCAGTGAGCGCCATGAACTTTGGCAATTACTGATATCCTGTGTCTCAATTCCTGATCTGACAACTCTGTGTTTTAAGGTCTTTGTAGAATCATCCCTTGAAAACTCAAAGCAGGGCGATATATTCCCTGATCCAGGATTTTGGATAATTGAAGCTCCTCTGACCCTGATACCCTCAGTCAGTTTTGTAACATCTACCAATGGGACTCAGTGGCAATGTGTTTTTTCTGATGGAGAATTAAGACAGAAGGTTAGAAAGTCTACTCAGGCAGTGCATAATAGTTCTCTGTGAGTGAGATCTGCAGATAGGCTTTTTCCGGTAGCAAGACAATATAACTATATTGTTCCTTTTTAGGTCTCGGCTAGCGAAGGCTGCGCTTGCGCAGTCTCGCTCGCGAGAATTAATGACTTGGAGAAGAGGGGCTTGTACCCGCCCCTCTTCTCCCCTGTTCTCCATTGGCTGGCCTCTTGAATGCTGGCCAGCCATTGGAGAAGAGGTCAGTCATTCCAAACAGGCCCCGTCCTTTTCGGATCGGGGGCGTGTTTTTTGCAAGAAGTCTCAAGGAGGAGACAACAGCAAAACACGCCCCCGAATCCGAAAAGGACGCTGCCTTTCTCCGAGGCATTTCTGCTCTGCCTCGGAGAAAGGCGGTGGTGTCAATGGCGTCCTCTCACCCTGCTGTCGGCTCCCGTGTTGTTCGTTCCTTGGAGGATTCAACTCCTGGTTTCCTGATCTTCGGCCCCATTTCAACTTCATACTTCTCACCACAGCCGCTCCGAGGGTCACCAAAGTGCGAGTCTCTCCCCCTGCACTCGCGTCCGGGGCCCGCACCACGTGTGAAGCCGCGAGCTCGAGTTACAGGAGCCGCCCGCAGCGTTCAGCTCCGCCACCGCGGCCGGCCGCCTCTCTCCGGGTCACACAGCTCGGCACAGTTCAGCTTCCAAAGCCGCGAGCTCGAGTTACAGGAGCCGGCAGCCTCTCTCCGGGTCACACAGCTCGGCACAGTTCAGCTTCCAAGGCGAGTGTCACACATGCCGAACTCTCACTAACTGGACATGTTGTTTACAAGCTTGTGAGTGCTGGACCACTAGTGAAAAATCTTTGTACATGGCCTCTGTATGTTAGAGATAATGATACGACATTTGGCTTCTGTATGCTCTCTGAAAACACGAGATCGAGGAATTTGGCCTCTGTATGCTAGAGTTCATTGTGTTTGGTCTCCCATCACTTGAGATTGAGGTATTTGGCCTCTGTACGCTAGGGTTCATGCTGTACACTAGAGTTCATGGTGTTTGGTCTCCGGACACTCAAGATCATGGTATTTGGCCTCTATATGCTACAGTTCATGGTATTTGGTCACATAACACTTTTTGGCTTCTGTATGCTAGAGTTCATGGTGTTTGGTCTCTGAGCAGTTGAGATCATGGTATTTGGCTTCTGTATGCTAGAGTTCATGGTATTTGGTTTCCGTGTAGTTGAGATCATGGTATTTGGCCTCTGTATGGTAAAGTTCATGGTGTTAGGCCTCTAAACACTCGAGACAATGGTATTTAGCCTCCTTCCACTTGTGAAAATGTTTGGCCTTTGTATGCTAAAGATCCTGGTAGCTGGCCACTGTACTCTTGTGATCGTGGTATGGTGTTTCTGTACGCTTGAGGTCATGCTTAAATGAGTGTGGACAACATGGACTGTTGCAAGCCCATGAATTCCTTTTTATGTGGATTTCTCAGTACCAAATATGGTTACATCCGGAGCAGAAAGAGGGTCGCACATCCAGGCCTGCTTGGTTTGAACTATATTTTCCGCAGGCAAGTCTAAAATGTGTAAAACAGCTTCCCTATTCACTTCCCAGCTCTACAGCCCTCTCTCAAATACAGCTTCAGTTCTACGGCGTCCTTCTCCATCACGCCTTCCCTATCCACCTCCTGCACACTCAATCTCTCTCGTGTTCCTTTCCCCTTCCATCTTCATCTCTCCTGCTTTTTTTCTCCCAGTGCACCCATTCAATTCTTTAACCAGCTGTCTCTTTCTCGCCAAGCCCTCCCCAGCTATGTGACCTTTTCCCCATCTCTGGTTGCCACCATCTCATCTTCCCCTCCCTCATCTAGATCTCAGACCTACAACACCCCTCTATATTATTCCATTCTTCCTACGCCCCTCGTCTCTCCCCATTTCTCCTTCATTCTTTCTACATATCCCCTCCCCCCTATCCCCGCCTTGCTCTCGCTGGTTTCCTCCTTCTCCCACCCCTTCCTTCCTCCGTTGCTAGGATACAGACTGGGATGTCTGTTCTGATGCATTAGAGTAGACGGTCCCCGCTGCGGCCATTCACCCCTCTCGTGCCCGGAAATTAAAACAAGCATTTACAATGCAATGGTCTCGGCATTGGTAAAGTTAGAGCTATTGGCATTGCTCATGACATTATTTTTGTTTATGTTTTTGTTTTTAAAACATTTAAAAAAACGGCATTGTTATTTACAATGTCAATAGCTTAATCTGTGTGTGGGTGCAAATGCAATAGGTCTCGCATTTGAGAGTGAGTAAGCTATTGACATTGTAAATAACAATGCAGTTTCTTTAAATGTTTTAAAAACAAAAACATAAACAAAAATAATGACATGAGCAATGCCAATAGCTCTAACTTTACCAATGCCGAGACCATTGCATTGTAAATGCTTGTTTGAATAATGCTGCAGACTGCTTGCTGAGGACAGACTGCAGATGAAGGTGGCATGTTCTACCCACAAAGTGGTCTATAGTATCTTACCTTTCAAGTAGTTTTTGTCCTTTCAAGTAGTTTTTGTCCTTAAAATAGTTAGTTACTGCCTGGGGTTTTTGTCCTTTAAATAGTTATTCACACCAAAGGCTTCTTCCAAGGAAGGTTGGCTCATAAGCTGCTCCACAGAGGGTTGCTGCTTGCCATTATTTGGTAGCCTCAGAAAGTGTCTTCCACCCGCTTCAAGTTCCCATAAATCCATTGCTTCCTGATGCCAGCACCATTTTACCTCAGTGCAGCCTTTCTTTATCCAAGGAAGATGCCCACGAGACAGGACCAAAGCGGTGTGACCAAAGGTCTCGTCACCAGCAAAATATCAGTTTCAGTCCAGGACGCAAGAGCAGCAAGGGAGATCTTCAGCGGTGCCAGATGAGATGCTCTTATAAGAGTTGTGTCTTCTGCTCCTTTTGGAGGTTAAGGAGTGAATCTGGTATGTGGTCAGATATTTCTCCACATTTGGAGTTCATTGTGTGAGATATTGTGTCTTCCGATTCTTTCCTTATTGCAATAGGTACCATAAACAATTATATACTTTCCTTTTGTTTGTTTACCTCTGCCATTGTGCAGAGCTGTTTATACTGTCGCTGTCATATTACAAATAAATACGAGATATGTTCTGCAATATCTTTTGTAAACATACTGTTTTTAACCATCCTGTTAAATCCATTAATTTGACCTGAATTTGTATTCTCTGTAGACCTAATAGCATATTGTTATTAAACATTTGTATTTTTTCAGACTATTGAAAAATGGGCAAAAAAGGAGGTAAAAAAGGAAAGAAAGCTAAGAAGGAGAAAGAAGGAACGAAAGAAAAGAAAATGAGCTTTACTGAAGCACTACTTGCATTTCAGTAAGTTTGCAATTTTTTTAAATTCCAAAACAAGATTTGCTTCTTTGGAGAATATATGCCTGTGTTTAGCTTTGTGGTCATTTGTGTATACTTCGTGGTGTTATGTTGTGTTGGCTACGTTGTACTGTGCATGTTATCTTACATTAAGCCAGCCAAATCCAAGGGACTTGCCAGAAGAGCCGGCTGGTTAACTGTGGAGCTGAAAACCACCACATGTAACTGCTGGCAACTAGAAAGGAAGTGGTGCACCATCAAAGAGTTAGGAGACCATAGCACCTTCAAGACAGCACCCAACCAATACTACCACCTCCTGAAAAAAACAAAGAATGCCCTAGCAGACGACATAAAAGCCAGCACAAACCGCAGCAAGAAGCTCTCACTGGAAGAACTCACCGGAAGAACCTAGAGAATCTGTCTGCCACCATTCACCTCGAAACCTAAGAAGATCATCTGTGGCGTCCCCCAAGTATTGTCCTTCTGCCCCACCCTCTTCAATGCCTACAGGACCCCCCTGGCCAACACCGTCAGATCGCACGGAATCAAGATCATCTCCTACGCCGACGACACCCAGCTCACCCTCTCATGGTCAAAAGACCCCTCCACCACCAGAGCCAATTTCTACAGATGTATGAGGAACGTCTCCAACTGGATGAAGGACAACTGTCTCAAGCATAACATGGAAAAGACGGAAGTCCTCATCTTGGGACAACACCTAGCCATGGAACGACGCATGATGGCCTGCTGAACTCGGCCCATCCGCCACCCTGACAGACCTGTCCCGCAACCTCGGCATCATATTAGACAACAAGCTATCTATGAAGAAACAGGTAAACTCAGTCTCATCTGCCTGCCTCCAAACCCTATGCATGCTTCGCAAGATCTTCTGGTGGCTCCCAGTCAACTAAAAGGACCGTAACAGGCCCTGGTCACCAGCAGGCTGGGGAATGAGAAGACACTCTACGTAGGAATCACTGCACACCTCTTGAAGAGACTACAGACAATCCTAAATTTAGCAGCAAGACTCATCCTCGACCTCCGCAGACGGATCTACATCACAACCCACCTCAAGAAGCTACACTGGCTCCTGATTCAGAAGGGATGCCAGTTCAAGATGCTGACCCACACATACAAAGTCCTGCACAACAAAGGACCAGCATACATCAAGAAACGCATGACCTTCCCCCAACTGACCAGACACCTACGATCTGCCTCCCTCTTCCTCGCAGACCCCACCCTTCAGATCCACCGAAGCAACAGGGAAGAACACTCCTCTCACACCTGGTGACCAAAGCTTGGAACGACCTTCCCCTGCACCTCAAGACCGCCTCATCTCTCCAGCAATTCAGGAAAGGACTCAAGACCTGGCTGTTCGATTGAACATATCCCCACGAAGCAGTTATCAACTCCAGCGCCTTGAGACCCTCACTGGTGATTTGCCGTGCCTTATACATACTGGATTGATTGATACTTTAAGTAAAATATTCTGGCATTCAGTGACTTTAGTGTAATCAACCATGTTGTCTCTCTTCTGCACAACTATCACACCTTTAATGAAAGATAAGTGTCCCAAGGAGGTAGGCAACCTTGATTGCCCTGTTTGGAAGTTTTTATTAGGTCTGGAGTTAGCCAAGACCTTTTGATTTTGCTAAAATTACATGCACACCCTCTATGGAAGTTTTTTTTAGGATTCCAGAGAAGGACTGAAGGTAGTGGATGGGATTTGGGGGACTTGGAAAGCAGTCCAAAAGTTGTTGGTAATCCCGAAGTACAACCCCTATCTCCTTCTCTGGAATTCTAATCTATTTCCGTTTTTGGGTATGAATCTGAGTAATCCTCTGTGGAGTGAAAACGGTATTAGGTTCGTAGGGGATCTGCTGGTGGGGGAGGAATTCTTAAGCTTTGAAGCACTCCAGCTAAAATTTGGGATCTCATCTAATCATTGGTTCTTGTATGGTCAAATAGTAAAAACAGCGACAGCTTTTAGACCCAGAATTACATCATCTACCAGTTTTCCTCTGGTAGACTATTTTGGGAACGGGGGTAGTAAAATCAAAATCATATATAGCCATCTGTTGGAGGGAATACAGGACGATCTAGAGAAAGTTGACGCCTCATTTGCAGTCAAAATAGGCGATCCTGATGTGGACTTAGATCTTGCTTTAATGTTAAATAGGAAATTATTTCGTTCATCTAACCTGAGGGCACAGCACTATAAAACAATTTTTAATCTGTATTTTACGCCGGCAAAACTTGCGGCGTGGGGTTTGGTGACGAAGGATAGCTGCCCTAGATGTGATAAAAGCCCAGCGGATTTAATACATATGTTTTATCGGTGTGAAAAACTGTCTATCATTTTGAAAGAAATTTCAATCTTTTTGGAGGGGCTTTTAAAATGTAAAATTATAATCTCTCCCACATTGATGGTAATGGGAGTAGATAGAAGTATGAATTTATGTAATAATGCGGAAGCTCTGGTTTTTATCTCTATAGCTGTTCTTCGCATTATTATTTCTGCAGGCTGGAAGGATTCTTCTCCCCCTACTTTTCAAATGTGGCTGGCGAGGTTGCTCGGGATTCATAATATAGAATCTTGCTTATTTGATTTAAAAAGTCCCGCAGTAAGGGATAAGGGGCGGGCCATTTGGGCTCCATTAACCAGCTGGAGAAACTGCTAGCAGCTGTTTATGTAATTTTTCCCTCTTATGTACCTTCATGTTTTCAGGCATTTTCACCTTATGTACCTTTATGTTTTCAGGCATTTGATGTATAACTAAGTTCACTGTTTTGCCGATTTTCTGTGTATAACATCTGTCAACTCAAATTAAAAAAAAAAAAAAAAAAAAAAGGAAGTTTTTTTTAGGTCTGGCGTTAGTCAAGACCTTTATATTTTACTAAAATTATATGTGTAATATATTTTCTTAAACAGGCTTTCAGCCAGCTCTCATCATTCATTGGTCTGTTTTTGTATCATTCACATTTTGCTTCAGCCAACTACAACATATATCATGAAGCAATGGGTTAGCCTAATTTAGCCACTGACTAACTTCACTTTCAGTGCTGCATTTCACGTTTTCAAACGGGACACAACTTCACACAAGGTAGTTCCCTTTACGGACAGTGTTTTGGTTTTTATGTTATTATTACTTTAGTGTTGCTTTTGTGTGTAGAGCCTGATGTGGTAGCAGGCTGCATTCTACCAGCTCTTCATGTTGTTTCCGTGTGAGCATAGGCCACACTCCAGCTTTATCAGTTCCCGCCACCTGCTACTGCTGTTGTAAATTCATTTTGGAGAGGCCTTTGTTATTTGACTGCTGCTCTGTCACAGCATCCCAGATTGTTTCCATTTGATACTCTTCTTTATAAAGTTATCCTCTTATTAGTATGCATGCAATGAATTGCATTTATAATTGTACACCTTTACGTCATGCTGGTATCTAAAATGAAAGAAAGAGCTCTTGCTTCCAAACAGAGATGTCTGCCATCTTGGATATTAAGGAATGTAAAGTGGGAAATTTGATCTGCCTGAAACCAACTCTCAGGATAGGGATGCACTTAAAGAAAGTTCACGATTGAAGTTCACGATTGATACAGTTTAGGCTTACAAACTTGATGACTAGATCAGAATGCATCTCTGTATATAGCAAGGCTAAGCAAACAACTCCTTGTAAAGGCCTTGGGGATGCTCAGTTAGGCTCTAGACTTGCTATCCGGACTAGGTCCACCATCTACCTGACTGACTGCCTGTGCAGTCCCTGTCTGATTATGATGTGCCCTGTCTGCCTGCAGACTGAATCTCATATGTGTAATATGTACCTTCCTCATGAATGAGTGGCCTTTATAAAGGCAAGCCATATTTATACAAGAACTGTGTGCTCTGACCCCGTATGTTAAGCTGGGTTTGGAGACGCTTTGGGCCTGCTTGCCCAGTCTGTAGTCTTCACTCCAAAGTTGTACCTAAGCAGGTTGACTACTTGATATCAGTCCCAGGGCTTTCTTTATTTTAATTTAGGTAGTTTACTGGCAAGTAAATTTGACCATGTTTTGCAAAGCGTTGGGATAACACACCTTCACTCATCTAGGACGGTAGGAAGCTCCTTTAACAGGCGTGCCTTGTCTTGTTCAAAGAAAATACAAGTCCACAAATATCAAGCAGCTTAATCTTCTGCAGCCACAAGTGAAGGCTGCAGAGCCCTTTCAGCTTCAACCCATTATCAGCATACACTGAGCCTGTCCAAGCCTCAGCAAATACGAAAAAAATACAACTGACCAGAACAAGGTGTCAACTTAATCTGAAACTCAAGCACAGCCACTTGGGGATTTTTAGGTTTCGCCTGCACAGCGGTTGCGTTGTGCTTCTGAAATCTATTGTTAATATAAATCTTAAAAGGGGCTTATATCCTGCCCTTGTTTTTCATTGGATGGTGGGTTTGCCACTTACTTTTCCTTCATTTCTATTGGTTATAGCATGCCATTTCCTGTTGTTCTTCGTGTGTTCTTTTTATCAGTTTTCATTCACTGTCAGATCCGGTGTCTTTCACTTCTCTTCTTTCTGTTTCGCCCCGCACTGTAACTTCCATTTCTTCCATGAGGCTTGTAACGCATCAATCTCCAAGCTCTGCTTTCAGCCCTGAGACCCGCCCTCGGGTTTTGCATGCAGCGGCACCACCAGAGAGACATCCATCATCCTTTCATTTGTGGAGGCTCATCCCGGTTTCAAGTGAACCAGAACGCTTGTCTTTCACATCTATGTGAGGCAGTCTGGAATGTGTTACTGAGGAGCAGGTGATACAGTAATGCATATTTTGTCAGAGGAGAGACTCTGCGTCAGGCTCTGTTTGGTGATGCTAGGCAGAGGAGAGGCACAGAATCTCATGGTATAGAGCTTATGTCCCACTATTGCAGTGCCTGGGTCATGTGTCCCTTTCTAAAGCCAGGCTGCAGTGGTGCTACAATGCCAACAGGCATCCTCACAAAGCTCTAAAATCCAACTGTAATGGTGCGGAATTACCGACAGCTGTCCTCGGGTAGTGGTGTCTTTGGCTGCAATGACGCGAAGTCACCGATAGATAACCCTTGTAATGTGGAAAAGTGACTCCCCTACAGCTTTCGACAACAGACGCTTGCTTTCCAGGGAAAAAAGCAGCTGACTGGTCCCTCGCACAGGCACCGCCCCTCCCCCACCCAACTGGGACTGAACTAAGCTCAGAGAGCAACACAATGTTGAGCTACTCCAGTGTTACATTAAGGCCACCTAAGAGTGTTAGTGCGAGCCCGGAGCTTGGTACGACTGATAAAGCGTAGTAAACAACGATTAATATTCAACATACAACATGAGCCATTAAATTAATTCCTTATTCCTCTGTCAGCGCAAACAACCAAGTACTGTGGGAAAAAGATTTTGCCTTCTCATCATCTTCCACACTGCTATATCTTGTCAAAACTTTTACTCAAAGACAATTCATAATTTATAGGACTGCATATGATTTGCGTGGTTTTCCATTGCAATTTTTGGTTTGTCAGACACTTTTAAGTTACTCTTCTCATGTCAGCACGCATTTCGAGCATGCTTGTAAGCTGTATAATTTTTTTTCTCCAACACCTTTTACCTTGTCTTCTCGTAGTTTCTACGATGCCCTTTGGTTGATATCACAACCGTACTAAAACATGTTTCTCACATTTTTTTTCCAGAACGTTGTGGGCTGCCTTTCTTTTTAGTTAAATCCTTCATCCTTCAACTATTACCACCAGCTACTGCACAATATATATTGCCTTTCTCAATAAACAAGTCCTAACACTTTTACACAGTTTCAGTAACTTATATTGCACAACTACTCACCAAGCTAAAACTTACAACAAAAAATAACGTATTATTAATCACATAGGCGAAACTTATCGCATTTACCACTCCTTGTTAGTTCTACGTTTTCTTCTTTTGTGTGGGCTCCAACTAAACTTTTCAGATAAGGGGTATGCCTGTTCTGACATCGTCTGCAGCCTCATCTGGATTTTTTCTCAATGTGATGTGCTTGTGGAAAGAGAGGGTCACTATGATGGTTGATGGGCTACAGAGTCAAAGTTCACTCACAAGGCAAAAAGTACCAGAAGGCAGAGATTTTCTGCTGTCGTTTTTTATTATGGCATAGTCAATTAGATGTTCTGTAGGAGAAAGCAAGGGTGAAAGTCATATTGGTAGGCCTTGTGCAGCTAGAGGTGTTCAAAGTGCACATAAAGTTTGATAGTTACTTCTCTCTCAAAGATCTTCATCTTGATGGAAAATTTCATGATGGGGCAATAATTGAAGGGTGCCTCTTCGGAAAGATCTGTTTTCCTGAGATTTGAGTTATCTGCTGAGATACTAAGTACAAATCCGGAGGGAGAAATTTACAGTGTCAAAGATGAGGTTGGTAGTGTCAGAAGTGATGATTTTGATAACTTACAAAGATTGAATGTACCATTTGTAGAATGGTTGCTTTAGGTTAATTAATGTTCGATATGGATTATGTGATAAGGGTTGGAACAAGTGCCAGCTAGGAATGCTGCAAAGAGTTATATCAATGTCCCTGGTGGATTTCATTTTGCACTGGACCCTTCATCACTCTACTTGGCCCTGTGTCGGGGGTTAAACCTGGTTGTCACTGTTGCCATCGCGAGGAGACATCGCCATTAGTGCTGACATTGCGAAGGGGAGAGCCGCCACATTCTGCAGCGGCTAGGGACTCCTAAGTACCAGAATCCCCTCCTGCAACAACACCTGCGGCCACTAAACTCTATTTAAGCGTGTGACAGTCCCACTGTATGGGACATGTGCGGGAAGCACCCGGGCAAAGCCCAGGTCAAGGGCGGGCCCGTCCGCGCTCATCAGAGACTGGAAGAGGCTGTGCTGGGCCTACTCTCTTGGCCGGACAATCTACATAAGGACTTTTCAGATACACACATTCCACATAACAATTGTGATTGCCTAATTACTAGCCTGGCCCCAGTGTTAATTTAAATGCTGGCTTGGGGAGCTACACGTTAACTTTTCCATGCTCCAACTCGTCTTTTTCTACACCTGCTCACACTGTTCAAACAGCAAAATATGAGAAACATCAATATTGCCAACAAGGGTAATGATTCCACACACCCTCAAGATAAGCAGCCCTTGAGGGAGGATTCTAAGGCTTCTAAAGTGTGAAAGATGCCGCAGATTAAAGAACCAAACCCTATGAACAAACTGTAGGTGCCTTCAGGAGAGAAGGAAGGGCGTGAACTTGCTAACAGAGATTGGCTAATGAGAACCAGTAGACTTAGCCATCCTTCGTTATATCTTAAAGAGAAGCTCAAACTACGAAAGCTCACCATAACACCGGCAGAAATTGTTAATTCTCACCAGGACATGTTACACTCTAACTGCAACCACTCAATATTTCTGACAAACATTCCAAAACTCAATAATTTCAACCATAAGGAAGGAGAAGATACATTAATAAATAAAACTATACATTGGATCCGTCAGGTGAGAGGGCGCCGATCACTAATAAGGGAGGACATCCTAGGAGTCCCAAGTTGTACTCAACCTGGTACTTACTTTGACTATGTTGAGCTAACTGTCCTAAATAGAGAGCTAGTTGACAATTTAGTGGCATTCGATGTGCGGACATCTTCCCTGTTTAGCACTAACATCAGTTTTAAATATAGGCGCCCTGAGTATCACTACAGTGAAGGGGTACTCCTATTCCCCACCTCTCCAGAGAATCTCCTATTCTGGATGTTGATTGACTGGAAAATCAAAAGCGCTGTTTTTCGGATGATTCTCCAGAAGCCCAAAGCACCTTACCTGTTGACCTGACACGAGTTGATGATGGTGGTTGGCCAGAAGGTTCTTCACCATTGGCTGCACTGACTTTTCCCAGTTCCACCAATTGACCACTGTTTGCCTGCTACTATTGATCAGGCCGTAGATGCGTTATCTATAATTTTCTGGAATGTGTGCGATTTAAAATCTAAAATTGCTCTTCTAGATTGGAATAACTTTATCGAACTCTACAACATATGCCTGTTGCAGGAAACTTGGTGCTTGGAACCGTTTTTTCAGCCTGGCTACATTAACTCTTCGATTCCTGCTACATGTGGTCTAGCTGGGCGGCCAACGAGAGGACTAGTCATTTGGATCAGATTAGACGTGGCCTGCAAGGTACAAGTCATGTCCAGTGATTCTTTGGATATTCTGGCAGCTTGCATAGTGACAAATTAAAAGAGTCCTGTAGATATTTATAATATATGCCAGAGGGATCAAGGGTGTCCTGAGGTCGAAAACGGTTGCGATCCTAGAAGAATATCTGGGAAAAGGCCACAGCAATTCACCCCTGATAATAGCAGGGAATCTAAATACTACCTTTGAGCCCTTAGATATTGATGGGGTTTATTTGGTGAAAGGGGAAGATGAGGCTTGGGGCAGCCCTCAGTTAGATCTGCCCCCAATAAGAAAATGGACCAAGGCTGCTTTGCAGAGGAAGGCACTCTACCTGAACTTTGGGCTAAGAGCAGTAAACAGTAGATCCATATCAGAAAGGAGGGGGGGCTTTTACCCATAATAGTCTGGCTCACTCTAGTCGTATAGATTACATCTAAATAGATTTACAAGTATGCCCCCTTGTGAAGGATTTGATTGTAACTAATGGGATTAAGAGTGACCCTAAACCACTGTGTCTCAGCATGGAATCTTTGTGCCCTAAGCCAGATAGAATCCCATACACCATGACCACTACTAGGGAAGTATTTCCTACAAATGACAGGAGGCAAATTAAATGGACGCAGATGGTAGACTCTCCTGACCTTCTGGAGGCTATATATAAAGACTTACAAGTTTGTTTAGCAGAAGTGAAAGCAGGTGGCTCTGGTCCAAATGGTAATGAAGCAATCGTTGAAATGCATAATACTTTCTTTAAAAAAAAATTACTTTAATTTGTTACCCAGAATTCCTCCTCAAAGAAAAAAACATCTAAAGCCAATACTTGGTTTAATGGGGAATGTAGGCGATTATGCAGGAACCTGGGTCGGGCACTTAGATCAAACAATATTCATTTGAGTCGCCTAGCAACAAAGTCATATAAACTGCCACAGGTGGCTAGACCTGAAACTGGCCTCTACCTCAAAAGATTCTACTAGATTCTGGGCCATAGTTAAATGGGGAAGTGATGGCCGTGCGCCTAGCCCCCATAATCATATTGCCCCCTCTGTTTGGGTTGATCATTTCATCGTTTTGTATTCTTCATACCCCGCTACCATCATAATGGAAGAAGACCCAGGCACGCCCTGCATAGTTAATCCCTCTCCTTTGTCGACCCTCACTTTCAAGCTAGCTGATGTTTTCCACGCTCTGAGTGCAGTAGCCTGGCCCTGGCAGTATTCCAGCAGATGTCTTTTTACAGGACAGAGATGAATGGGCCAGGTACATACTGATCCTGTCCAATGCCATTGCGAGTGGGGCCTCTATACCGTAATCCTGGAAGGGAGCTGAAGTCATCCCAGTTGATAAGAAAGGTGATAAATCTTTACCATCAAAATAAAAGGCCAATTAGTTTAATTGATTGTGTCCAAAAAGTCTTTGCCCGTTTAATCTTGGGTAAGGTTCAAGAATGGATCACCAGTGATGATATTTTGTCACCCTTCCAAGCTGGATTTTGCAAGAAGATGAGTACAGTGGATCAGGTTTTCCACTTCCTCCTCTTATATTGGAGGACGGTGGTGATGAATGGGACAGCCTTTATGTTTTCTTTGTCGATTTTAAATCTGCCTTCGACCTGGTCCCTCGAAACAGACTGTGGCCGGTGCTAAAAGCCATGGGTATGCCCTCAGACCTATTAACTATCCTGCACAAGGACAACTTTGCGTAGGTCCATTGGGGCAGCCAAGGCAACCTAATTGATAGATTTCCAATAACCAAAGATGTCCGCCAAGGCTGCAGTTTGGCTCCCACCCTGCTTTCTCTGTTCCTTAATGATGTTTCCACTTTCTCTCAAGCACTCCTATTGGCACTCCCTTCCTGGCTGGCATAAAAACACCCATACTGTCATTTGCGTATGGCACGTTGCTAGTCTCCAGAGGCTCATACATTTAATCGGATGGATTGGCTTAGACATGTGAAAAACTACTAATGGCCATTGGCTTGCAATCCTTTCTGGAAAATCTAACTGCTGAACTGATTCCATCTGTACAGACGATAAAGAAACAATACTGGATGCGGGTCAGACAAAGTGAGGCTGAAGTGACACAAAGCTCATCTCTAACGGGGACATTTTTAGATTTCAAATGCGACAGTTTTTTAGAACCCTATTGGAGTGACATTGCAGTTCCTTCAGAAAGGAAATTATATTGTCAGTTCAGGGTTGGTACACTGCCCCTAAAAACATTCACTAATAAATGGGACTTGTTAGAAATGGGATTTCTGGTTGGCTATGGCAAGCGCCAAAGCCAGGCAGAAACCACCACTCTAGTCAGGGCAAGGGAGTTACACGCTGAAGATAACCCCCTGCTCACCCCCTTGGTAGCTTGGCAAGAGTAGTCAGGCTTATCCCAGAGGCAATGTGTAAAGCGTTTGCGCAACACACACACACAGCAGCAACACACTAGGCACACCACAAAAGAAACTCCACACAAGGTTATATAAAAAATAGCCTTTGTATTATCATAAACACATTAGAAACATCATCACACATTTACACTGTGCCAACTGGCACTGGCAATATTCACAGGGGATTATATACAGGACAGGGCCAATTGGGCCACTTTCAGGACCATCAGAACAGGTAAGTAAATATAAAACGCAGCCAGTAACTACTGGTCCCATAATGACCTAAGCATTATCACATTAGCATTAGACACCATCCTAAAATATCATAGTATGACATTAGACAATAAATCATATTAGGCCCAAACCTCATTAGCATAAACACATTAAGCACTAGGCCTCACCAGCATAAACACAGTATGCAATAGCCTCCTAAGCATAAATCACATTTAGGGGCATAAATCAGGGCGCATAGATCACATTGGGCACATACCTCACATAAATAACATTTTGCAATCACCATCTACAATGACCCCAGGCCATCTGGCCATACACTGGGGCTCAAAGGCCCTTTGTCCAGAAAGTCATGGCTTTAGGGGGGATCTCTCAAATAACCCCCTGGCTGCCTTGGCAGCAAACACAAAGTGCACACTGGGGCTTGGGGTGCAACTCAACCCTTCTTTACTGACAACGAACTGGCCCCCAACGTTGCAGTTGCCTGCTACGGTGGCGCAACTGAAGAACAAAACAGGCACTGGCGCTCCAGGCCTTGAGTCCCCCACTGGGACTCTTCAAAACAATTGGCCCTGGTGGAACTGTGCTGCTTAGGGAGCCCCACTCTGGGGCTCGGAACCCAAGACTACCCAACCGTTGCAGCTGCCCACTGTCCGGCGAGGCAGCTGTTGGGAAAATGACCCCGGGCACCATGGTGCCTTGGAAGCCCCCCTCTGGGGCTTTGAAAGACAATGACCCTCACCGTTGTAGTGGCCCGCTCTCCTGCGGGACCACTCAGGCACCGACAATGTGCCTCGGGGTGCCCCTCTCGCCTGGGCTCTTTCTCGGGACTCCGCTTGGGCTGGGGACGACACTGGCAGTGTGCTGGTATCGCACCTGCTCTTAGGGCCTCTTCTCCCGTTCTCCTCTCATCGGTGCAGTCTTGGAGGCTCCATCTCTGCTCAGGGCTCCTACCGGCACACGGGGGCCCGCCTCCTTCTACTGTACATCCGACGTCCTCTTCCCTGCCAGCTGGCCATGCCCCCAACCAGGCACTGCCGCCTGGCTTCCGGGTCAGGCCGTAGCGGTGATTTCTTGTTTTCGCTTGGCAAAGTGCGGGTGGGCACCCGCTTGTTAAAATAAAGGTAATTGCGGGGTGGGCTCCCGCTAAAAACCCCAAATGCGGGGTGGGCACCCACTCTAAAGGCACTGATGCGTGGTGGGCTCCCGCTCGTTTTTTAAGCATAAATCAGCGGGGTAGGCTCCCACAACAGCATAAAGGCGGGGTGGGCTCCCGCCTCAAGATACGCACAAACGCGGGGTGGGCACCAGCTCTTCCAGAGGCATAAAAACAGCGGGGTGGGCTCCCGCTTCCCATGCACTGCGGGGGAATCCCCACGTCGGGATTCCCTCGGAAACAATCGCAGCTTAGCGCTGCAAAGCCCACGAGCTTCTCTTCCCTCTGCAGGACTGGAGCTCCCTCTCTGGGGCTCCTGTAATAAAAATATGGTGCTCACAGGGCGCTAGGGCTCCAGAGTCCAGGGACGACGCTGGGCCCAGGCAGGCCAGCACACAGGGCCCTCCAGCAGGGAGGAACTCCCTGGTGGCGGTTCCTCCTGGGGCCCAGCTGCAGCAAGTCCCCTCAGCACAGGAAAAGCACAACTTTCATCGGGTCACAGCCCCTATATTTATATCACCATTTCCTTTGTCTGAAGTACAGGGCTTTGAGGGAACCAGATGCAACTGGTTCAGGGGGGAATTGGAGCACTTTGTTTACAAGACTCCTCTTCCCCTTTGTCAGGTGGGGGCTCGTCATCAGACACACCACAGGCGGGCGGAGCCAGCATTGTACAGGCTAGGCTCAGGCCTATTCAGGGACCAGGGACTACTCCTCCCACTACTCCAAATGCAGATGTCCCATTCAGCCTACTGCTGACTAACCCTGCCCCTCCTGGAGCCACACACACCTCACCCGCCCCTGTCACTCAAAAGCCAGACATGCAATTCACATCAGACAGGCGGACACATAGCACAACTTCTAAAAGTGGCATTTCTAAAATAGTTATAATAAATCTGCGCACACCATTGCGCAGCATTTATTATCACTGTTCCAAATATGCCAAACTTGACCACGCTGCAACTGTCATATCAGGGATTACCACTGAAACACTTATCAGGGAATCCCCAATGCATTCCTATGGGAGGGCAGCCCCACAGTTGTGAGAAACCAAAATGGCTGTTTGTCACTACCAGGACATGTCACACACTTAAGGTACATGTCCTATCTTTTATCTACAATGCACCCTGCCCATAGGGCTAGCTAGGGCCTACCTTAGGGGTGAATGACATGCAGTAAAAAGGGGGACAAAGACATGGTACACACTTTAGGTGCCGCGTCACAGCGGCAGTAACACTGCCCGCACAGGCCCTGCAATGGCAGAGGCCTGGGATAGGTTTGAAAGGCTACTTTGGAGGGTGGCGCAATCAGCGCTGCAAGCCCACCAGTGTAGCATTTAATTCACGAGCCCTAGGTATATGAGATACCACTTTACAAGCGACTGACAGGTAAATTAAATAGGCCAAACAGGTGTAGACCAATCTTACCATATTTATCACAGAGAGCACACGCACTTTACACTGGACAGCAGTGCTAAAGTGCCCAGGGTCCTAAAGCCACCAACACCATGTCAGAAAAAGCATTGAAAATGCAATAGGTCTCACCTTTGATTAAGTTAAAGCCATTTGCTTTGCTATACAATGCCATTAGCAAAGCAAATGGCTTTAACTTAATCAAAGGCGAGACCTATTGGATTTTCAATGCTTGTTCAAAGAGCATTCACTCCCCCACTCGTGTCCTGCAGAGCCGAGTCTTATTGCCGACGTTACCCTAGATTACACAATTTAGCACTAACATGGGAATGAAACGTGGCCCTATCTACCCGCTGCAAGACCCCCGGGCCTGCGTCTTTGCTATGCATTACCAGTCCACAGCCACCAATATATTCAATCTATTCAGCCAGGAACCTGCAGGTCGGTTTGTGGTTATCGTGCCCCACCTAACAACCGACCCATGAGGCCACGCCTGCTCTAGATGCCCCTCCCTCTGGCCGCCATCTTTGCAGGCCTGGGCTTATCTGTGGCAAAACATCGGTACTTGAACTAATGGTGTAACTGGTTCTTTCAATGGAAAGGAACCAAAACTTCAACTCCAAGATCACAATAGGTTATCAAATGAAAGGTCAGGGTGGAAACAGGGCGTGCTGACCACTTGGCATCAGGTGGCAGCCTTACACATAAGACCATTTGGGGGTTGAGCGAGATTTTTGTCACATTATAAAAAAATAGTAGCCCCCCCCTTGTTTCCTTTTAATTAGGTTGGGACCCATATAGAATAAAACTCATCACAGAGCTTCCCATTACCTATTTTACATTCACATCCTACATCTACACATGCCTAGGCCCCTCACACCCACAGCACCGATACGGCGAGGAACAAAAGATCTCCGATAAAGAGCCCCTCTATGGGTGCCCGTCTAGCATTGAAGCGCCGGCTCGACGAGGAGCAGACCCATATGTTGAAGCAGGACACCTAGCTAGCTGGGTGTGTGAGGGTCCTAGTTCCCACAGGAGGTATTCCCCACCTGCTCACTTCCTAGAGTACACATAGGAACTTCGTACCTTTCTGGTTCTAGCCTTACACATGAATCAGGCACACAACTGTATATATTAACACCACACTCCTGCCGCGCCAAAACCAATGTATATAATGCTGCTAAATACAAGGCACTTCACTAACACCTGTGCACACACCACCAACATAAACACAATACACTCATGCCACGCCAAAAGTTCACAATTACAGACCTCACAATAGTACGGCAACCAAACTGAAGACCGTCCCTAGCGCGTAGACACTGCACTAGTAGCAGATCAGCACTATAAAGATAGCACAGTAAACAAACTAAGCGGGCAAGACGTATGACAGAGAATGGTAACCCCCGTTCGCACCCTCATCAGTGCACCCCGTGGAAGAGAAGGGCGTGGGCACTGCAGCGCTCGCTTTCACTGCCTGGCGAGCTCCCACGGCCTCA
The DNA here is from genome assembly GCF_964204655.1 of Triturus cristatus. NCBI lineage: Eukaryota > Metazoa > Chordata > Amphibia > Caudata > Salamandridae > Triturus > Triturus cristatus. The sequence continues at coordinate 1,421,132,849 of NC_140591.1, read as the reverse complement.
CCAAGCCGACACGCCCGGTCAATCAGCAGCATGCCTGTTGTCCAGGCTTGTCCACAGCGCTTCCTCGGCACAGGAGGTTATTTCATGTTGGCAGGAAGTGGGCGGTGACCTTGCAGGCAGCACCTTACTCCTGGTTGTCGCTTGGAGGCGCCCATGAGCCCGCGTGCCGGAGATGTTGTCTTGTATCCAGAGAAAGGCCGGAAATAAAGACAGACCTCATTTCTAATCTGAGGTGAACCGGAACAGCAGCTCTAAGTGGCACTTTGTGAAAGGCGTGGAACCGCTGCCGCTCAAAAATGGACGAGCGGGCACCTTCAGGGCACCGAAAAGGCTCAAGGCACTCGCTGACCGATGCTGCAGTGTAGAGAGGATGGGGCACGGAGTACCTTTATGCGTTAACTTTAGGTGTGTTACACCTCGATCCCGCCTGGTGCTGTGTGCGATGGTGCTAGACTGCATCCGGGCCTCGCGCTGCCTCTCGCAGTCTTTCTCTGGGTAATTAACATCTTCCACCGCCGCCCCCCTCTTTGTTCCCTGACACTGATTGCCTGTTTCCTCTCAGTAAACAGTTGGGTGCACAGCATATACCAGTTGTGATCTCCTGCAGCCCACAGAGACTCCCTGCTGGGACCCCTGGGCCTAGACATCTGCAAACAGCCACCCCGGCATAGACAGGCCGCACCGCTGCTTCCTGGCACATCCGCCATGCGCGGGGATTCTCATTAAGTAATCAAGACCATGATAAACCCGAGCCATTATGACGGCAACAGACACAGTCACAGATATCGGCCAATGACGATAAATGAGCTCTGCTTCACAAGCAGCCGCACCTACTGGGGGGGAGACATAAGCGGGCATGACATTGGGGGCAAGCCCCCTTCTCTTGGAACCAACCTAGCTCCAACGAAAGGTGACCCCCCTTTCCCGCAGAACTGCTTCTCTGGCAGGGGACAGGGAGTAACTAGCGCTGCGAGGCGGCCTCCTGGTGATATGTCAGCTTTACGTATCGGTAAATAAAATAAACAGACATAAGCACGGATATCAATGCCATGGGGGGGAATCAGGCCTGTGTCCATAAAATATTCTGTGCCTTCTTTAAAACGCTTGGTGCAAAGCCGACAATTGTTTGGGCCACAAGAAAAGCAAACCCATTTGTCTCACTATACTGCAAGTGGGAGAGGAGGGGGAAGTGCTGGGAACAGGCGCCCTCGGAATGCCTGTACGCCGCGGCTCGTCTGCTTCACAGCCGTCATGAAGACTTTTCTTATCTGCTTCTTAAATAAACAAGCAGATAAGAAAAGTCTATTGGCACAAGATGGCGTCGGACTGTCCACTGTCCGTACATACACGCGCATGCTGTTAGGTTTGGATAAATGGCGAGAGCAGCCATCTTTGTCCATCCCTACGCGTGCATGTACGAATTTCAAAGAATCGATTGCAAAAGGCCCTCGCTTGGCAAGCGCAACGCATGCGCTGCTATCGCCAGGCGAGACCTAAAAAAGACTAGTAAAAAAAGGCAAAAAGTTTAGGAATGACCCTGCAAAAATGGCCAAGTCCAACAGGACTCAAATGGCGCTGCTCAGTGCCCTAAGTGGAAGAGTTTCCCAGAATCCATTGCTCACATTTTTTTTGTCTGCCCAGGATATGCTGCCCAACAACAGAAATTAATAAAACTGTACACAGCTGGAACCTGGCATACCATTCTTAAGACTCTTAGGGGCACATGCATCAAGCAATTTTGCGATTGCAAAAAAGTGTGATTTGCAAAAATCGGCTGTTTGTGATCGCAAAATGGCCGTTTCCAATGCATGAATGTTTTTTAAATTTGCAATTTAGATAATCTCAATTCTTGGAGATTCCCTAGATTCTAAATACAAATTGGGAATCACAAATTGGGATTCCCTAATGCACATGCAAGAAGCCTTTTTTAAATGCGAATGGTGCATTTAGGAAAGGCTAATTAAAATCAACTTCAAGTTGATGTTAACCATGTGCATACTTTGAAAAATGCACAAAACTGCATTTTTCGAAGTGCCATGTGGCACACACATGCCCATAGGGCATGTATGTGTCTTACATGTGCACCCTTTTTTTGGGGTGCCTCAGTGGGGACTTAGGCACCCGGGCACCCTTGCCTTTGCATTACCTAATTTGAGATTACCAATTAGGTAATCACAATTTAGGCAATGCAAGACCATTCTCACCTATGGGCCTTGAGGCCCATAGGAAATAGCTATTCCCTAGGAAATAGCTATTCCCTAATTGCATTTGCGATTCTGAAGAAATCGCAATTAGAGAATTGCTATTTGCTCTCTGTTTTGTTGCATTGCATTTTGCGATTACCAAATAGCAATTTCTATAAAATCGCAATTTGATAATCACAGAATGAAACTTTGATGCATGTGCCCCTTAGCTCGGACCCCAAACCAACCCACGCCTTAGCATTGGCTACATTTCTGGGCTGGTCTTGGGCTATTACAGCCTGAATCCTTACTAATACAGAGTAACAAATGAACTTTAGTATAAATTTAAAGAAGGAATTATGTTTTAAAGTCCGATATGTCTCTTTGACTTCATTCTTTAAGTAACATCTAAGCTTTTAAATATGTTTTTAGCTTTTCCCATGTATTCTTGCTCAAATCTGTAATTTTATGAACTATTATGGAGGCGCTAGAAGTACTATAATTCTGTATATTGCAATGCCTCGACCCTCATACTAGTTTACTTCTTGATTTATTTTTACATATATTTTTATGAACTGTTCTCTTATAATTGTATATATTGTACATGTTTTTATTGCTTTTATGACAATTATTGTTTAAAAAAATCTTATTTTATTGATTTGTAGTAGTGGTATGCGTTTCCTCTTGATGTGAAGTGTCCTCCCTTTATGCTTTTCAGGTAGTAGTCTGACTGGTTTTGATAATATGTTTTTTCATTGTTGTGGGCTATCTTGATAGGCATGAGGTTTGTAGATTTCCACTAGGAATTGCTTTGTAGGCACAGTTGCGCAGGATCTGTTGGGGTGCAGCGTGGTTGTGTAGAATGATGGTGATAGGCATTGTGGCGGGGTCTTTGGTGTCGAAGCTGTCATATGTTATGTTATGTTAAATAAATTTATAGGGGCGCAACTAACACCATTAGGTTTCTTGGCGCCAAAGTAAAGAGAGCAGAAGATAGCGCAAAGGCCGTTTATTGATAAGATTCTGTGAAAAGAAAAGTTTTAAGGACAGATCTGAAGCTGGGGTACGAAGTGGTCAATCTCAGGGACAAGGGGAGGGAGTTCCAAAAAGTGGGAGCCAGGAAGGAGAACTTGAGCCCGCCGTGTTTCTTCCTCTTATATCTAGGGATGGAAAGCAAGACCATTTGGGAAGACCGGAGAGTGCGGGAAGGGACGTAGGATTGAAGAAGGGAAGAAATAAAGAGGGGGCCCTGGCCGGCTAGAGATTTGTAAATGATACAACCCAGCTTGAACTTACAGCGGGCGGCTACAGGGAGCCAATGAAGGCTCTTTAGGAGGGGACGGACATGATGATCTCTAGGGAGGCAGTGGATCAGGCGGGCAGCCTGATTCTGGATCAGCTGAAGCCGCCTGAGTTGGTAGGCTGGGATGCCTACATAGAGCGCGTTGGCGTAGTCTAACCTCGATATTACAAGCGCCATCAGGGCCAAGGTAAGAGCCTCGGAAGTAAGTAGCCGGGAGATTTTCTTAATTTTCCTTAATTGGAAATGGCTGGAGGAGACTACCGCGCTAATCTGGGGCGTCATGGAGAGATTACTACTGATGACGACTCCCAGACTTTTAACACAGTTGGCGGGGCTAGGTGGACTGCCAAGGCTGAGAGGCCAAAAAGAAGAATCCCAAGGGTTGAGGGGACCCCCGACAAGAACGAGTTCGGTCTTGTCGGGGTTGAGCTTCAGATGGTTTGAGCTCATCCAGTTGCTGATAAAGCACAGGGTATTTTGAAAGGTGGCAATAGAGTCAGCAGAGGAGTTGATGTTGAAAATTAGTTGTATGTCATCAGCATAATTGAATGCTGTGACATTGAACTGACGGAGGGCGCGGATAAGTGGGGAAAGATACAAATTAAAAAGGAGGGGGGAGAGGGAAGAGCCTTGTGGGACACCACAGGACAGTTTGACCTGGGAGGCAGTAAACTGGGATAGTCTGACAGCTTGATGGCGTTGGGTCAGAAAGGATCGGACCCAGGCCAGAGCGGTGCCCTGGATGCCAGCCTCCCTGACACGATCGACCAAAATTTGATGGTCGACCGTGTCAAAGGCGGCCGACAAGTCCAGGAGGACCAAGGCCTGGCAGATGTTCACGTCCGCGCCCCTGCGCAGTTCCTCCATAACAGAAAGGATGACGGCTTCTGTTGAGTGCGCAGGTCTGAATCCAGCCTGCTGGGGGTCCAGTACACCAGATTCTTCCACAAAGGAGCTGAGAGCGTGAGTGACGTGCGACTCTAGAACTTTGCTAAGATAGGGAAGAAGAGAGATAGGGCGAAAGTTGCTCATGATGGAAGGGTCTGCCGAAGGTTTTTTGAGGATGGCAACCACCTCGGCCTGTTTGAAGGGTCCCGGAACCTCCCCTATGGCTAGAGAGTTGTTCAAGAGGGCAAGGGGGGGGTCAGGACAGGCGGTAAAAACTTCTCGAAGGACCGAGGGGAGGCAACAATCGCTGGGAGAGCCAGAAGAGACGTTGTGTAGGAGTGAGAGAAAGTTATCCTTGGAAATAGGAGGGAAGTGAGTAAAGGTGTGTGTGGGAGAATAACTGGGGACACAAAAGGATGTAGGGGCAGGTGGGGAGGTGGAAATGCTAGTTTTAATTTTGGTGATTTTCTCCACAAAGAATTGATTAAGAGAGTCGCACAAGGATTGAGAAGGGAGAGGGGCTAAGATGACTCTTTCCGGGTTGGATAATTCATCCACTATAGAAAAAATATCTTTAGATTTATTGGATGAGTTTAAAATTTTGCCTGAGAAGTAGCATGATTTAGCCACAGTAATAGCGTTCTTGTACTCCTTCAGCCGAGACGAGAAGATAATTTTCGATTCGGGGGAGTAATCCCGGCGCCAGCGTCTCTCTGCCTGGCGGAGAGTAAGTTTGTGTGAGCGGAGCTCAGCGGTAAACCACTTTTGAGCATCGTGCCTGCGCCTTGTCTTAACCGGTTTTAGTGGTGCCACAGAGTCGGCCGCGGCGGTAAGCCAGTGTGTGAGGGTTTTGGACTGAAGGTCGATAGAGATGTTGGGTCCAGTCATGAGTGGGGGTGAAGAACTCAGGAGAGCCGTAAGTTTGTTAAGGTCGGCTTTATTCCAATTGCGCGCCAGGAAATTGGATTGGTGGGCAGCGGTGATAGGGGAAGACAGGAATACGGAGAAAGTGATGAGGTGATGGTCAGACCAGAGACAAGGGGCGATGAGGGGAGCAGAGATGGCAAGAGAGGTGGTCCAGACTTGGTCTAAAATGTGGCCTTTAACATGTGTGGGTGCATGTATATGTTGAGTGCAGTTAAGGCTCAACATTAGGTCAGAAAAAGCACGCGAATCAGCAGTTTCATGAGTGTCTGATGGCCAGTAATTAAAATCGCCCATGATCAACACGTTGGAATTGCTGATGGTAAGCTGGGTGATCATGTTACCGAACAGGATAGAAAAGTCAGGCATAGATTGAGGGGGGCGATAGGTCAACACACAGATGAGTGAAGACCCAGGCTGCTCCAGTCTTAATACGAGACAGTCTGTCGAGGCGATACTAGGAAAGAACACTGGGGAGAACCTAATGGGGTGTCTGATGATGGCTGCAACGCCGCCGCCCGCTTTACCAGCAGGGCGGTTGGTCTGCAGGATGTAGTAGCCTGGGGGAATGGCCGCCAGAACGTCAGGAGATGAATCGTCAGTGAGCCAGGTCTCGGTCAAGAACAGGACATCAGGCTGTTCCGAGTCCAGGAGGTAAAATATTTCTGATTGATGACAGACCAGGGACCGGGTGTTAAGATACATCACAGATAATGGGGAGGAAGTAGAGCGAGGGAGAGACTGGGCCCGGGACGCGGGATTTGAAGAATGGACGCCATTATCGAAGAAGATAGGAGAAATTTCCGGGAACGAGGTTCTAGTCGTGAACAGATTATGAAGAAGCAGTTTCGGTACGGAGAGGGGGGGTGGGAGGGCAGGATCATGAGCACAGACTAGAAAGGAGCGAGTGTAGATGAGTAAGGGAGCAGAGTGACATGCCCCATGCCCCGGCCTGCCGCGGACGGGCGCAGACGGGCGCAACTCCGGCGCGCCTACGTCGCGCCCGCTGCGCTCGTCCGCTGCGCCGACACATGGAGGCCGTTTAAATAGGGGCGGAGCGAGGGTGGAGTTCAGGGCTCCACTCCAATCAAACGATCCCAATCAAAGATGGCGGCCGCTACCGGCGGGGACCGGCGATCTCAAACAGCCCCCAGCCAGCAGAATACCTGGAATGATAAGGTATAGCTATTTTACCTGCATAACAAAAGTACAGGGGTTACCAATAAAAGTTTTAAAACACTCGCGTAGGGTGAAAGCGCCGACCGCTCGAATCAGCGGGACGCTGCACAGTAAAATTGAGGAGATGCAGGAAAAGGTTCTGAGAGCTCTCTAAGCGTCTGCGCGCCAGCCCACTGCCACTGGGCTACAAACAAACACGAAGCGAGGCTCAAAGCGTGCTCCTAAATAGGGGCGGAGCGAGGGTGGAGTTCAGGGCTCCACTCCAATCAAACGATCCCAATCAAAGATGGCGGCCGCTACCGGCGGGGACCGGCGATCTCAAACAGCCCCCAGCCAGCAGAATACCTGGAATGATAAGGTATAGCTATTTTACCTGCATAACAAAAGTACAGGGGTTACCAATAAAAGTTTTAAAACCCTCGCGTAGGGTGAAAGCGCCGACCGCTCGAATCAGCGGGACGCTGCACAGTAAAATTGAGGAGATGCAGGAAAAGGTTCTGAGAGCTCTCTAAGCGTCTGCGCGCCAGCCCACTGCCACTGGGCTACAAACAAACACCCAGTTTATTGCATAGATCTGCCTGATCTTGTGGTGGAAGAAGGTGCCCAGTTTATTGCAGAGGTCTTGGGAGGGTGGGACGTCTGTGGTCTCACTGTTGGGCCTGGCGAACTCCTTGACGATTGCGAAGCGTTCTTTGCTGTTGTGTGCATTGGCGTTTATTCTGGTTTTCTTTGTGGTTTTGAGGAGGAGATGGTGTGCGTTGATGGCAGATTTGAAGGTTGCATGGGTTTTGTTGTTCTTCCATCTCTTTTCGAGTCATCGACAGGAGTGTCTGGCCTTGTGGAGGGCGGGAGTGAACCAGCTGTCTTTCTTGGAGTGTTGCGTGCCTGGTATCTTCTTGAAGGGTGCCAGAGTGTCGGCGCAGTTGGAGATCCATCAGTGCAGGTTGGGTGCAGCGTTGTTGGCGTCTATTGGTGCTGGCGAAGTGGTCGCGCCGAGGAGGTTGGCGGTGCCATGTTCCAGCTGCGCCGGGGGGGCAATGAGGTTGGTAGTGTGCAGTGGGCATGAGGAAATCAAGATGCATGCAGTGGTAGTTGATCTAGAAGAGTCCAGTGGTTTGGCTGTAGTTGATATTGAGCGTGTGTCCGGCTGTGTGGGTCGGTGCTGTCACTAGCTGCTTGAGTCCGCTTATAACGTCATCACTTGGAATGTGCGGGCATGGGTTCTGTTTATAAGAGACTTAGGGTTCTGGCACAATTGCACAGGCATTGTGCACACATTACATTCTTACAAGAAACCCACCTCATCATGCACGAGGCTCAGAAGTTACATGAGAAATGGAGAGGGCAAATCTTTTATGCAGCCTACTCCACTTATGTGCGTGCGGCTGTGGTATGGCTCCGGGCTGGTGTTCCGTTTGCAGTGCTGGAAACCAGGATCGACACGCAGGGTCGCTATGTGCTGCTAAGGGGAAAATTAGATGGAGCAACGATTGGGCTTGGGTGCGTATATTCTCAGTAAAATCTCCACGCCAACTTGGAAATCAATACTGGTGGCAATCAAAGCTAAACTGATAACAATGCTAGCTTACGGATCAGTAACCTTCCCGGGAAAGCTAAGCTCAAACTCAGAGTAAGGTCTTTCGACTCATGTTCCACCTCCCGCAGAATATCTCACCTGCACACATTCGTTTTTAGTTCGAACTTCAAGAGCAAGGACTGGAGCAACAAAGAGTCCTTCTCAAGTCTTTGTCATCTCTAAGAATGGGGCCCCGGACAGAGTAAAATCACTTATCTGGGAAAAGATTCAGGAAAACAGTAGAACGAACTGCTGGGCCCGTGCGAGAAGTGAGTGAGGCTTTAGAGGCGCTCGACTCGCAACATCTTTGGGAAGCGCACTTACCCCGCAATGCTTTTAAACTCGCAATGAACAAACAAAGCTATTATCGTGGGCGCGAGACAAGGGGTGCTTTCGAAAGCACACACACTCGTGGCTATGCATTACCACATACACATTGCCGACTCCACAGAGATATATGTTTGAATAAATCAGAGGTTATTATAGATCCAGGTGTTTAGCGCTAAGATTTGGCCTAACTCCAACAATTGATGCGCTGCCGCCATCGGCCCCAAAACCTAGTTTGCCGGTTTGCAGGCTGTGATAGGGGCAAAAAAAAACTTGTTGCATATAATGTGCATATATTCCCATTTTGCAATTTGCACACAGAAAGCTCTTACGTAACATCTTTATTACTCACGGAATAAGATAATGACGTCACACCCGTCTTTTCTGCTTGCCAGGCTCGAGTGCCCAGGTAAATAGCCTTCCTGGTAAAGTTTACCATCAGCAACTTAAAGCTGGCACAGCCAACCTCAAGATCATATGCCCAGACGCTTCCCCTTTCCTATCTGCATTTCTCACGCACTGCCTTTGTTTCTCGCATGTTTTGCACAATTAAGGACAATGAAATGGACAATTGGCACTGGTGTGCGTGTCTTTGAATCATGGTACTGGTTCTATCTTGATAGCATGCAGTATTTTTAGACATGTTGTATACAGCGCTCTTTGCTGATGCACTTGCCTTTTATATTTTTTGATATTTGCAATTTTTCTCTTTTATCCGTTAAAGGTTTAAATTAACTGCATCGTGATTAATAAATACACTACAAGCCCATAGTTTGCGCGTGTTTTTCTGCTTTGTAATTTTTTTTCCCCTCCGGGCCTAACTTTTAGGCAAAAGTTGCTTTTCGGAAGAATTCTAGGCAGCCTTCCACAGGGTCAAGTCAGTGCCCCTTGTTCTATAAATGGAATGATGAAAGCGCGGGCCGCCAAAGTCTGCCATTAGCTATCAGAACCAGTTTGCAGTTAGCTCTGATCTCTGCACACCGAGCCAGCCGGCAGCCCGCCCTGCAGTTTTAGGATTTCTCCCTACTAACGAGGCATGCCAGAACAAAGCCTTCCTGTTCAAGGCAGAAATCCAGGGCTCATGTCTCACTGCTCTTTGTAGTTGTCGAGGGAAAAAAGTGAACCAGTTATCCTGAAAGTAAGTTATTGAGGTTGTGTGACCTGCTGGTACGTTTCTTTCAAAGAGTTTCATTTCAAATGGAATACATTTTCTTCAGACTAATAGGTAGGATTTAAATCTATTCTTATGTCGTACCACTGAACTGAATCGTGTTTATAATGAATGAAAATGCCAAAGTAAATTCCCCTGCCAGGTATTATGTAGGGTCAGTGAGGAAAGAGACATCTTGGGGGATATTAGAACATTGGGATGTTGAGCACTCCATTGAAGACAATGGAGTGCTCTGGGCTTTTAATGGCTGGTAGAAGCCCAAAGAATCAAGATTCCTATGTTTATTGACAGCTGTTGCTGTGAACAAAGGCCTCACATAGCCCAAGGGGATTTCAACCCCCCTCGGGCTCCGTGAGGCCTTTGTTTTACAAATGAGAACATTCTGCCCTCTAGGGGCGGAATGTTCTAATAGCCTTAGAACCCGCCATAGCGGGCTCTGCAGGCCATTAAAGGCCCACTACCTTGTTAAAGGCCCTCGCCTCGGGCCTTTAACACAGGAGCGGGCCTTTAGTTGCTGGTAGAGCCGCTACATCGAGCTCTAAGGCTATATTATAAAACGAACATTTGCCAATTACTGAGCCGAAAGTTGTTTCTCTATAGTCTTCATCATACAGAGTGTTCGCGAGAGTTAAGCCTCTGAAGAGAATATTTCCTTTGTTTAACTAAGATTTATGCTTAGTAACTCTCTATGCATATACATACTTTTATGTATTTATTGATGTGCTTATTTATTCAGAGTTTGACATAATAGTTAAGAATGGTAAGAAGATCTTAGCTTACATTAAAAATAAAATTACTGAAAAGACAAAGAGTAAAGTGACGTTATAGTTAGGTGTTGACATGAAAGACAACAATTAACATTTAAAAATTGGAAAACTCTTAAATTCGGCAGTTATTGTTTAATGATCCAACTATAGCTTGCACCCCTGTCATGCTCTGCTCATGATCACACAAATTACATCACTCATGGCATGTTAGATGATATCCCTGATGATATTTCAAATTGCTTCATTGATGACATCACTGATGACATCATCCATTATACTGCTATTCACACTATTCTGTAAACCAATGCTACTCAAAGTACGCCCGGGGGGCTCTTGCGGCCCTCTTGACCTTTACATGTGGGCCTCTGGTGAACAGCAGCATGAGATGCGGTTTACATGCTGAGCACTAATACTCAGATATTTTTTTTTATACATAGGAAAGCATTTATTTGCTGGTTAAATGAAGTTATGAAGTAACTACGGTGGTGTCTATCATCACTTAACCTTAAATAACCTGCAAATAAATGCTTGTCCATTTATTTAATTTTTTTTTAGATCTCCTCACACAATCCCTAATCCACCCAGACCCCCTCCCTCCACCCTGCTAACATCAGTACTGCCCTCAGTCACACCTCACACCATACTTTGTAGCCCCTGGGCAAATGTTTGTGAGTACCCATGCTGTGAACCATTACATAATTTAAAAAAAAAGGACCCATTTACTGTTGTTTTTGCACTTGTCGCCCCGAGTGGGAAGTGTATGCCCAGACGTGGGTCCCGTGCTTTCCATGCCACTGGAATCAAGCTATCCTGGCTGAAGAGGGGTGAAACCCCGAAACCGGTCCTAGGATGCTTGTTTCCAGTCCAGGGAGGACCTGGCTTGGCAGTTCGGCTGGACTGTTCCCATGAGGCACAGGGTCAAGACTGATTTGCATATGGCTAGATTCAAACTGGAAAGGCATGGTGAGCAAAAAAACCATGGATTTAGGCCCAGATCTCTGTACTGGGGTGAAAGTATGACATTGTTCTGCATTCTGTCCATCAACTGTTGTTTTTGCTATATTCATATACAGCATAATATTACTGTGTATACACGTTGAGCATATAATAAAAATAGTGCAATAACTGGAAGTAATTGTGGCACTGTGCACGATGAAAATTATATGGTGGACGGTTTTCCAACCAGTAATGTTTTGGTACAAGCAGTCCTCCTTGTTAAACAGGATAACGTCTGAGTGCACCTGATGTGGGTTGCTCAGCCATGTTTCAAAATTGGTTGTAGTTTAAAGCCAAAGCATGTTACAAAAAACTGTGAGAAGAGCCAAAGCTTCTGTTCACAATATATTATTCAACATATTATCCACCAGTTGATGCCTGAGCACGTGCTCATGTTAAACAGTTGTTAGACGGTGCTACAGACAAATTCTAGGTAGAGAGGACGCTTATGTTTGAATGTTTTATTTGAATGTTTTATGCATAATTTTGAGGCATTGCACTTTGTTGAACAAAGTAGAATGTTAGAGTAAGCCACTTAGAGATGGTTTAACTCACACTGCGGCTGCAGCCAGCCATGCGACTAAGCCAGTAAAGAGTGGCCAACCCCCTGCTGTGGACAACCTTCAGCAGAGAGCTGATCCCACGCTCAAGCTGTAGCAGGCCGCTGGCCCCCACCGCATGGCCTACATCTTGCATAATGGTGGTTGGCCAGAGGGTCTGGTCTATGACCCTTGTAATTCTATTTGTATATGGTTTTTGGTACTTCAGTATTGGTACTGGTACTGCTTTATCACAGGGGTAGCCTCACTGTGCACTATAGAATCACAGGGGTAGTCTGGCTGGATACCACTGCACTTGGTGCTGTTATCACAGTAGTGGCGACCCAAAATAAAGTATACATTTAGCCCTGGGGGTCAGTGTGTGCCCACCCTTCCCTCTTATGAGCACTTTAAAACATTTCTCAAGGACGTAGAGACCATGTCCCTGAGTCCTGTAACAGCCAGCTAATAAGATCATTCAGTGCAGCATTACCAGCACCAGTACCGCGGTACTGAAATGACAGGCAGGAGAAAAGGCTCACCTGCTAATCAGAATTGCCAATTTGGTTGATACTCCAATAGTTGAAGCGGGACTCTTGTGGGACCAGCCATCCAGATATCTTAACTTTTTAGCCCCACTTGACATTCTAATTAATCACCAAATCACAAAAAGCATGCTTTCTGAATAAAGTTCCAACTTCTTGCCAAATTTGGTGTAATTCACTTGAGTCATTACTTCTCAGTTGCCTGATCACGGGTATGCTGTTTCTTTTCTGTGGATGGTGAGCAGGTTATAGGATAAGTTCTCTGTGAACAGGAGTTATTTTTCACCTCCGATAAAGGGCCAGAAAGTGTGTCCATTTTGAGTAAAGTTTCCTATTGGAATTAACATGGGAAATCTCAATGTTATCACCAGCCAGTCAGATCATTTAGCACTGCGGGCCATGCTGAAATATTTTGGGGGAAAGTTTTGTGAAGATTCATTGAAAGGCACCAAAGTTATTTGCACAACTACAAATATTGTTCCAATGGAAACTCTAACCTAACTATAACGACAAAAAAACAACATGTTGAAAAAACATAGGTTTCAGAGATGTTATAGTTAGAAATTAGCATTTAAAAAACCTTAGAAATTCACTGAAAAAAGCAAAGGTTTCATGGACGTTATAGTTAGTTGGACATTTCACTAGTACAAAACCAGAGAAATTCGGCTATTATAGTTAGTTGAGCTAACTATAACTCGCGCCCCCGCAATGCACTGCTGATGAGGTCACATATTACCTCATTCATGACATGGTCAGTGACATCAATGATGACATCTCAAATGACAAACTTTCCAGACAAGAGCTCACCTGAGTGAATAATTAGTTTGTGAAAAGTTTGTGAAGATTCGTCAAACGGCACATCAAAAAAAGCTTTTACTATGGAAACAAGGTTTTAACTATAACTGCCTACTGGCCACCACCACTAGGATATATATATATATATATATATATATTATCTACTGGCAGTCGCCAGTAGATAGTTATAGTTAGGACCTAGGTTCCATAGGAAAAGCGTGTTTTGTTTTCCCAATAACTTTGGCGCCGGATGACGAATCTTCGCAAAATTTTCAAAACTTGTGGGACGTTCCGGTCAGCTCCTATCCTGAAAGTTTCGGGGTGATTCGCCAAGCGGGAGCTGAGAAAAAAGGGGGGTCCCAAAACGTGATTTCTCCATGTTAATTCCCATAGGAAAGTTTAGACACGACTACAGCTCGAACTGCTGAATGAAAAGACACCAAATTTGGCAAAAAGGTAGCCCTTGTTTCAGAAAGAGACCTTTTTTTTAAATGGAGTTAATCCGTTCAGTAGTTCCTGAGAAATTCAAAAAATAGAGGTCGGAAAATCAATTTCCCATAGGAATCTTTAGACACGGTTACAGCTGAAACTGCTAAACGGAATTACACCAAATTTGGCAAAAAGGTAGCCCTTGGTTCAGAAAGAGACCTTTTTTTTAAATGGTGTAAATCCGTTCAGTAGTTTTTGAGATATTAAAGGAAAAATTTGTTTATATATCTGGGCGGGACCTAACTACACAAGCACGAGCTTGGCTCTAATTGGCTGACAACACTTCAATCCAGGAAGTGTTGGCAGCCATCTTGGTGCAATGCTTTTAGGTCTTGCCCAGCGACGCAGCACATGTGCTGCACGCTTGGCAAGATCTATTGTTGTCGATCTACCCAAACACCACTGGACTAACCTAAGCCCTAAAACACTACCCCCAGCACGACCCCCTACACTACACAAACACCACTGCACTACCCTATACCCTAAAACACTACCCCCAGCATGACCCCCCTACACTACCCAAAAACCACTGCATTACCCTAAACCCTAAAACACTACCCCCAGCATGAACCCCTATACTACACAAACACCACTGCACTATCCTAAACCCTAAAACACTACCCCAGCATGACAAGCTACACTATACAAACACCACTGCACTACCCTAAACCCTAAAACACTACCCAGAGAATGACACCCTACAATACACAAACACCACTGCACTACCCTAAACCCTAAAACACTACACCCAGCACGACCCCCAGCACTACACAAATACCACTGCACTACCCTAAACCCTAAAACACAACCCCCAGCATGACCCACTACACTACCCAAACATCACTGCACTACCCTAAAACACGACCCCTACACTACACAAACACCACTGCACTACCCTAAACCCTAAAACACTACCCCAGCACACCCCCTACACTACACAAACCCCACTGCACTACCCTAAACCCTAAAACACTACCCCAGCATGACCCCCTACACTGCACAAACACCACTGCACTGCCCTAAACCCTAAAACACTACCCCAAGCATGACCCCCTACACTACAGAAACACCACTGCACTACCCTAAACCCTAAAACACGACCCCAAGCACGACCCCCTACACTACACAAACACCACTGCACTACCCTAAACCCTAAAACACTACCCCAGCATGACCCCCTACACTACCCTAACACCACTGCACTACCCTAAACCCTAAAACACTACCCCATCATGACCTCCTACACTACCCAAACACCACTGCACTACCCTAAACCCTAAAACACTACCCCCAACATGACCCCCTACACTACCCAAACACCACTGCACTACCCTAAACCCTAAAACACTACCCCATCATGACCCCCTACACTACCCAAACACCACTGCACTACCCTAAACCCTAAAACACTACCCCCAACATGACCCCCTACACTACCCAAACACTACTGCACTACCCTAAACCCTAGAAAAGAAACCCCCACTCCATGCCCAATCCCCCTTACCTCTCACTCCTCGTGTTTCCTCTCTCCTCGTGGTTCCTACTTCACGTTGTATCTGAGGGGTGGCGCACGTCGTTGTGATGAAACGGAACAGCCTCTGTTTCCTTACAACGACGTCGATCATCTACATGTTTTTTAGAACGCATGGTCATTTACCATACATACCTTTACAACGAAATTCGTTGTAAAGGCATGTGTGGTAAATGACCATGCGTTCTAAAAAAATGCGTAGTAATGACTTTGCGATGTACAACGCATGCATGGAAATGCATGCGTTGTAATGGTATCGCGAAGTAAAAAAGTAATTGTAACGGCTGTTTACCGATTGAAGCTGGCCCCTGTTCTTGAATGAGTCGTTTATTTGATAAATTAGGAGGAAGGAATTTGTTTTTTTACCGAAAAGTGCATTCCCGGCTGTTGTATTGTGAAAGTGTCCGCATGGCCTGGTTTCACTTTCGGTGAGAGAGTGGAAGAGTCTGTTTGGATCTAAATGAGTTCTGTTGTTGGACGGGGCTGGCGTGACACGGCATCAGAAAACTCAGCTAATGGAAAGCGTCCTCCCTGAAATGTGGAGCAGTGCCATGAGAGGTCAATGAGTGTGCATCCCACCGCAGTATGACCGTACCGCGTGACACATGTGCAGCCTCCAGGGTACGGGAGGCAGAAGCGGCATCGCAGGTCCTCTTGAAGACCGTTGTAGCACTAATTCTACATTTCAGAACTAGGGCATTTTAACCTTGTTGTTCCTGCCATATAAAAAGAGAAGATCCTGTGTTATTCAGTGCCCTCGGTACCTTTTTTGTGGGTTGTGGTGCTTGTCACTTCGCTACCCTGCCGGTGCACACGACTGGGCACTCCACCTCGTGTGCCATCTACAGGGCCTCTGCCCTCGGATCACTGGTTTCAGTTTCTGGAGTGGCAACATAAACAGTTGCTCCCAAAGGACTAGCCTGAACACTTAGGTGAATATCCCCTGCACCAGCATTCCATAGAAATTCTTTCCTAGCTCTCCCACATCGACGAGGACGTCATAATAGCACGGCTCCGCTCGCGACACCGTATGACGTTATTGGAGCCATAAGAGGACCTCGTCGGCGTGCTGACGTCAGTTCCACCCATTTTTTCCGTGCCGCCGAGGCAAACAGGTGGACCGAGACATTTTCACATGTATACATAGTATACTAACTATATATATATATATACAAATGCATAACCAATAAAGGCATAAAGAAATAGCAACATATCAAGCATTTCTCAATATTAAAACATACGCATGATTAAGACATATTAAAAACATTCATGCCAAACATTAATTGCATCTTTTTGGTAGAAACAGGTGGACAAAGGGGAGGCGGGTGGGACAGTGAGGAATCCACAGGCAGATACTGTATCCACCAGAAAAAGTGTTCTTCTGATGGATACTTCTGCCTGTGGATTCCTCACCTTTTGAATAGAATCCCCAAGCCGTACCTCACCCGGAGGAGGGTGTCCACCTGACTAGACCAACAAATCTTGCAAAACAGATCAAGTAAAATGGCCATCCCTCCTAACCTCCGAATCCAATAATAATCGAATAATTTTTCGTCGAAATTATATTGAAAATAATACTTTAAAAATACTTTTGTTAATAAATTTAGACAAACACTTAAAGCGCGACTTTTTAAAATGGCTACCAGAATGCGTGCAGCCATCGTGTAGGGTGCGCGAAGGGTGTACAACTTCTGTATAATATTAAAAAAAAAAAAGATTGACTATAGTTTTCCTAACTACAAATTATTCACAATTTTTTTTATATATATATATGTATATATATATATAGAAAATAAAAAAAAGTAGGATTGAGGTACATTAGACTTACAAATTTTCATTTAAAAAACCTTTGAAATTCACTGAAAAAAACATAGGTTTCAGGCACATTATAGTTAGAAATTAGCATTTAAAAAAACATAGAAATTCACTGAAGAAAACCATAGGTTTCAGGCACGTTATAGTTAGAAATTAGCATTTAAAAAAACATAGAAATTCACTGAAAAAACCATAGGTTTCAGGAACGTTATAGTTAGTTGGACATTTCACTTGTATAAAACCATAGAAATTCCGGCGTTATAGTTAGTTCAGCTAACTATAACTCGCGCCCCCGCAATGCACTGCTGATGATGTCACATATTACATCATTCATGACATGGAACTAACTATAACGCCGGAATTTCTATGGTTTTATACAAGTGAAATGTCCAACTAACTATAACGTTCCTGAAACCTATGGTTTTTTCAGCAGTAGGTAGTCATAGTTAGGACCTTGTTTCTATTGAAAAAGTATTTTTTTCTTTTGCCAATATCTTTGGCGCCGTTTGACGAATCTTCGCGAAAGTTTCAAAACTAATGACCCACTCACTTCAGCTGTTATGTTGGAGGTTTCGAGGTGATTCGTCAAGCGGGGGCCGAGAAAAAGGGGGGATCCCCAAAGGCATTTTCTCCATGTTAATTTTCATAGGAAAATTTAGACACAGTTACAGCCCGAATTGCTGAACGGAATTACACCAAACTTGGCAAAAAGGTAGCTCTTGGTTCAGAAAGCACTCTTTTTGTTAAATGGTGTAAATCCATTCAGTAGTTCCTTTGAAATGTAAACATTTCTCAGATATACAACTGGGGATGCGGAGGATCCGCAAACCCTCCCGATCTCGTGCCTGCAATCTGATTGGCTGCCAACACTTCAAACCAGGAAGTGTTGGCAGCCATCTTGTGACTTGATTGAACGAGTCACAAAAAAAAAGGTAAAACAAATGAAACAAGAGAATGAAGCATGGGCTCCCGCGCTTTGTTTCCTTTAAGGCCCCGGGTGGGCTAGGTGCCGGGACGATAAAAAAATTAGATGTAGGGGCCTGCGCGGGCCCCCGCAGCCCTGAGGACTGCCACCCCCACAGGGTTTATACATTCAATGCGGGGGCTATGAAGCCACCTCCCCGGGGCTGTGTTTGTGAAATGCAGGGGGGCCACACCTCCCCCTGCAGCCCCAGGGACCGCCACCTCCCCGGAGCTATTTAGATAATTAGGCGTGGGGGGTCTCCTGCCTCCCCATGCAGCCCCAGGGACCTCCATCTCCCTGGGGGCTATGTTCAAAATAATGTGTGGGAGGGCTCAAGATCCCCCACACAGCCCCAGGGTCCACCACCTCCCCTAGGCTACTTTGCAAATTGGAGTGGGGCCACGCGGTCCCCCTCCGGAGTTGTAAATGGCCCTGGGCCCCAGGGCCGGCGCCAGCAATGTCCCGGGGTGCCCACCCCCAGGATATAGCAGTTTGCTATAGGATGGCAGGAGCACTGCTCCCGCCATCCCATAGCAAACAAGTGCTCCACTTTGAACAAGTGAGAGCAGTTTGCTCTCACTTGGTCAAAGTGGAGCACTTTGCTTTTTACCCCCTGGTGGTAAAAAGAGATGACGGCTCCCGCAAGAGGCGGGAGCCGGCCAGGACCGTGGAGGTTTCAGGCTCTCCCTGTAGTCCCAAAGGAGATAGCCATGCCCCTGGGGATGGGGCCCCCGGGGCCAGAAATGGCCCGGGAGGGGGGCCACTCGGCCCCCCTCCCTTTTTTCTAAAAATAAGAACTAGCCAGGCCCCGGGTGATGGGGTGCCCAGGGCCGAAATCGACCTAGGGATGGGAGCCATGTGGCCCCTCTCCCTTGAAACAATTAAAAAAATTGAGTAATTGCAAGGGCGGGGGGATGGGGTCCCCAGGGCCGATAATTAGGGGAGGGGGGCTGCTTGTCCCCCCTTTAAATCTTCCCCCCAAAAAACATACAGAATGGCCAGGCCCCGGGGGATGGATCACCGGGGCTGAAATCGGCCTTAGGATGGGAGCCGCACAGCCCCCCTCTCCTATAAAAAATACAGACAAAGGCCCAGCCCCAGGGGATGGGGTCCCAGAGGTATATATCGGCCGCGGGAGGGAGGGCTGTGCGGCTCCCCTCCAATTTTATTTTTATTAAAAAATTATAAAATGGGTGAGGCTCTGGGGATGGGGTCCCCAGGGCCCAAAAGTGTCAAGGGAAGGGTGGCCACACAGCCCCACTTCCTAAAACGACCCAAAAAAAAAACCAAAGCCGATAACTCGCTGGAGGACCCGCCCCCTTTCACCACTACTCTGCAAATGCGCCTCCTGGAACTCCCTTGGTTGGGGGATGAAGTCCCCTTCGCTCCTGAGGGTTCTTAGGGGCCAACTAACTCACCTGTTACCTCCAGTAATCCCCACACAGTGGGATTGCTGAGAGGTGGTTGGAGGCCACACCCCTTTTTTACCACATCCTACCTTATTCATTCCTTGCAGTCACTTTGATTACTGGTAGATGGTGACCGTGTAAGCTTGATCATATATAATCTACACTTCTATAACTGACTCACTCACTGTTTTTTTATCCCAAAGTGACTTCAGACACAAATTGATTTGAACTCCCCCACCACCCATAGTCATTCCGTTGTGCATCACATCAGTGTGACCGACGTTGCCTCCAATGCTTTACCAGACTGATGTCCTACCCTATTTTTAGGCTTCAGTGTTTCTTCACCCATTAATGGAGAGACTCCAAGCAACCTTATATCACCCTATCTTTTAATTGGCCTAAACTATGCCCACTGTCTTCCCCTAGTGTATTTAAAATGCATTATTGTTAAAAAATAACAATATTTTCTTAGGTTTCCAAACATATGCTTTATAAGCCTAAAGGGAACCTCAGCTTTGACTTCACTCTGTAGCCCTCTCTTGGTGCTTCTGTAAACTGAAAGTCTGTCACTTACCTCTCGTAATTAACCCAATGCTTCCCACATGTTTTCAGCAAACCAGAATGTATACAGATTTGACTATAAATAATTGACTACATTTTGTATCACTGTCCCAGGAACCATACACTTTTCCCAAAGTGCCCTCTGAGAGAAACACATCGCTCTGCTTCATCTGTGGAGGTGATAACCAACACCGGAAGTCATACTTGACTGCTTCTATGTGCTGGTGGCATCCCAGATCCTGTAAGATGCAGCGTCAACCCTTCACCCATCTGCCTTCAGCTCCCACGAAAATGTAATTCCCTTCTCAGAAACAACATAATGCGATGGATGAATATGATTTAGCCAAAAAAGTCTTAAAAACTAAGAAACCCTAGTAGTGGAATTACATTTCAATATGTTTTTTGTGAGTTTGTGGCATTACTCTATAGGCCAAAATATATGTAAATCAAACCTGGCCTTTGCTGAACAGACATAGCAGTCATCTCAGATGCCTTTCGGTCTAATTTAGCCTCATTGTGAGGTGCAGATTTAGTCCCTATGCACAGCATGCTCAGGACATACATCAGGGAATCAACCTTACACGTAGGAAACCTGAAACACCCCACCTTCAATAGCCTACACTCAGAGTGTCAAGTTGTGGAGCTCAGCGGAAGATCACATACGACTCCCTGGTCTGCACATGTACTATTTCTTACAGCATACATGAAGCTGGACTTTATAACCCTTTTCATTACTTTCTACCACTTTCTTCAGGTCTAAAGAGCAGACTTTTATATTGAGGTTCGATTCTATTGTTTTTCACCAGGTTGCAGATTAAAGACACTGAAATTGAGCGATATCTCAAAGAAGTAAAACATGTTGAAGAAAAAAACAGACGATATAAAGAAAGAGTAAGTACAGTTATTGGTAGTTTAATGTTATTACTGTTTACAATTGTTATATAATTGCTAGTTGAGTTAGGTTCAAGGTTTCCTCTGTGAGGTAGCTAACTCTTTAAGACACAACTGCAATTATCTCAAAGCCGCACAAAACAAACATCTCCCAAGTTAAATACAATGTAGCAATTAAGTTATTAACACTATAGCTACGACTCATTGAATAAGTTAACTGGAAGGCTGAGAAAATAATTTGAGGTAAAGGTGAGAATGCCATGGTAGGAAACAATCTAATAATAATGAGGTCAAAGCCTACAATCGACCTTTAAAAATAGGCTTCCTGATTTTTGAGCGGTGGTTAAAGCTAAACTGAAAACTTGCCACACTTGAGATCAAAGGGACTCTGCGTTCCCTGAGAGCATTTTTAAATTTGTTAGTATTATCTGTAAAAATGGTCCCATATGGCTGATGTAGGCTGTAAAGAGTTTTATTGGGCCAAAAAGGCATTACAAGTGTGGCATAGGGCATTACCTTCTAGGACCGCACATATATCTTCTAAAGGGATGCTTTTATGGATACAAAATGTGTTTACATAGATAAATACTTGCGCTTTTCCGCCTTTTCACTCCCACCTGCAATATAGGATATTTTAAGTTGAAATGGAATTATACACCCAGGAGTTCTGTTGTCTCGAGAGCTATGGATCTTTTGCCTCTTATGGCTACACAATGAGGTAACTTCAATTAAGGGAATTGTACATGCCTTATGTTTTGTTATTGTCCAAAAAGCAATAAAAGTAAAACAAAAAAAAAGTAGTTAAATGCAGCAGCTCTAACATTACTTTTAATGACAATTGTTTTACATTGTGAAGTTCTTCCATTCAAAGGTGTTAAAAGGGTGTCAAGTAGGTGCTTAGACAGAACATGGGGAACAAAAAAATGGTGGGACAAAAAATCGTGTCAAGAATTTCAAGACAAAATATTGTGAAGGTAAGTTTCTGTAGGTAAGCAAAGTTTTACTATATATGACTCCACATATATGTACCATGGGGATATATATATTCTTCAAGGTACATCAATGTAGAATTAAGAATAATAAATCTATACTTACCTATTTGCACTTACCTTCTTGATATTTTGGGTCTCGATATTTTCGTCACAAAATTCTGCCCACACGGTATTTTTGTTTCCGATATTCAGTCAGTGATTCGTGAATGAAGTTCGTGGTTCCATTCAAAATAAGGTTCTGGGTTTACAAACGGTAAGGAGAAAACGTGGCATATTTGCTCCTGCGTGTAAATATGTATTCATGTGGTATTTATGTAGCACAAACCTTGTCAGAAGGGAGTGAAATGCTACACAAGGTCCAGGACAGAGGACACAATCAGACCTGCTATTGGAGGTGCAGCTCGTTTCTAAGAGCAATAGTGGACTGTTATGCATCTTGATGTACTGTTGTTTAGAGAGGTGTGTTCCAGCCCTTTCCTAAATTGGAGCAGGGCTGGGGCTGTCCTTATGTACACAGGGGTATTGTTCCAGATCCCTTGGTGCATAGCTGGAGTAGGCCTGTTTTTTTTCCTTTTTTGCACCTCTTCACCCTCAGGCTGATGATGTCCTGTCTGCGGATATGACGAGAGCCACTGGAGATGCTGAGCTTGTCAGCCAGGTAGGCAGAGGTGTAGGATTTATCAGGGTTGTAACATGCTCAGCTTTTTTGGAATTCTCAAATAATTCTAGAATGCTCGTCAATTTTTTTTATTGACTATACTTTTCAATGAGTATTCACTTGGGAACTTTTACACATGCAGGATTTCCAACAGTTACAAATCTTTGCATACTGAGATGTAAAGCAAAGGTGCTTTTGCACCTTTCACACTTTTTTTGTTTCTCCACAGGGAAATTGTTATTGCCTGTGGTTGAACACCTTCTCCTACACATGCATTAATTGTGGGTGTGTTCCTTCCCCATTTGTACCCTAGAAATATACCTTTACCCCTGTCAATAGTTCACTTGTAAGAATTACATGAGAAATTAAATGCAAATGTTTGGTGAATACCCACAATGCCCAGAAACTTAAGCGATGGTTCCAACCAAAAAGCCCACAATAAGCTCACTTCTGCAAGTTAATTTTCAAATGCAGAAATTACTGACAACATTTTAACATCAAAAATAGAGTGTATACATGGAGAATTGTGCCAGTCCTGTTTACTAACTCGCTGGTCATCTTTGTCACAGTCTATACCGCGATAGAGCCGACAATACTGTCGCCAACCTGAACTATGTATATAAAGAGGTTGTTTTCTTCAAACTCCTGGCTATAATCAATTCTCTATATGTATCCCTTTGTCTCCTCCCCCTGTGTGACCAGTTCTTTCCTTTCGCCATTGAGAAACCAGTGTCCCATTTTTCTGCATTTCCTAGAAGTAATTTTGTATTTTGCGTATTTAGCTTGATTTGGCACTCGTGTTGGTCATTTTTGAAGCAACAGGAAGGGTAGGGAATCTTACAATAATCCTTGAGTCACAATAGCGGTCTGAAAAGCTTAAGGGGTCTATCAGTTGCCACTTGCATTTGGATTGTATGTCCCTTTGGGGGATGGCAGCCTCTAGGGGTGAGGTTCCCATGTCTGAGATCTGTCAGGTGACCACATGGGCCTAGCCTTACACATTTGGCCATCTTTACATACTGGATGTAATATGGGATCAGTCAGTGTTTTCTTTGATGGACTTCAGTGTATTTTCACTGTGTGGCCTTGATGCACTTTTGTTTTCGAATAAAATTAGGTGTTGCATTACTTTTTATGTTTTCTTGTCAGTTGTCTTCTAGCAAAAGGAGACGAGACATGGCATATCCATGCCTGTTACGTTCCTCGTATGCTGCCACTTTTGGCTTGGTAATTTTAGGTCATTGTGTGGTATAGCATGGGTGTTTTCTGTGCAAATGGGGAGAGAACAGACTATGAAATACCCAAAAGGTGATAGAAGGAATTGTTGCAATTTGTCTAACCAATGGCAATCGCTCGGGTTTGCATCGCAACCCATCATTCTTTTGCTCACCATGTCACCTCAGTTTGGACCCAGCCACATGCAAATCAGTCTTGACCCTGCTCCTCATTGAATCAGACCAGTCCGAACTGCCGGACAGTTCCTCTCTGAACCGGACCCGTTTTGCCCTAGATATGGGCTCATCATTCGGGTGTAGCTTGGATCCAGTGACAGAGTGAGAGTGGGCCTCACATCTGGACATCCCCGCTCCTCTTAGGGCGGACCTGGCTGATGTGGCATGTTGAGTAAAAGAACAATATTTGGAGTGCTTCTCCAAGCTATTGCCATTGGTTAGACTTATTGTAAGCAGCCTCCCATCACCTTTTGTGTGTTTCATCTACCACCCTAAGTGGCATAGGACCGACGATCTGGAAAAATATCCCTGTATCCATCAGGATCTCCCCAATGTTGCTCCAGTGTAGGAAAGAGTTGAAGACTCTCCTCTTATAATAACTCTACATTACAATGCATTAACCGTCCTATCATATGTGGACTTTATGCTTGTCTTTGACCCTGTACAGCACTATGCTGCCTTTCGGATAGATTCACTCTCTAGAAATACCACATGCATACATACAAGTGAGACTTGTGTATTTTACCAAAGAATTATATTGAATGAATTGGTATTTAAGCAATGGCGGCTGGTTTTTGAAGGTGGTGGGGGGCAGGTCACAGGGTTAGGGGGAGGAGGGAATGAAATAAAAAAATATACACTTACCTGTCTGCCGCTGCAGCCCACCGCCGCCTCCTCTCTGTCCTCTTCCCTGCTTCCAAGGCAGGAGGTAGGATGCACCCGGGCTACCAGCCTCCTAGTGCCCAATCACAATGCTTCAATGAGGTGTTGTGATTGGTCTGAGCCCCGTGGATTGGCGCTCAGCCAGAGAATGGGAGGCTGGACATGTTCTCCATGCAGGGTGTAATGCAGCCTGCATAGAAAACATGCATAGTGCGTGTGACGGTTTGACCAGACTGAGACGGCCGGCCAAAGAGTCTTGCGCACTTGGAGGGGGCAAACCACTCCTTCTCTGCCCTGCTCTGTGAACAGAGCAACCTCACCTCAAGCCAGGTGAGCAATGGAAAAATTAAAATGATAACAGTGAGATGTTATTATTTAATTTTTTCCTTTTTCGAGCTGCTCAGTGGGGTGACGCTCCTCTACCTTAGCAGAGTAGCCTGCACTGTATTTAAGTTATTCGGTTCTAAAACGGGCTTTGTTTGGGGTACTGCAAAATGTTTGTTGACCAGTTCAGTTTTTCTTTCGTAAGTATAAAAGTCAAGAGTACATTATACCTGCTTACCTCAACATAAGGATTCATATCACTTCTCATACATTTTTTTTGCATTTACATTTATGGTGATTTGTTTTTCTTTTCTAGAATGAACGCCTCAAGGCGGAACAACTGATACACATCAGGGATCTTCTTCATGAGGCGAAGAAACAGGATAAGGAATTGGCGACAAAGGAGGTTTTTAACAGAGATCAGGTTGATCAGGCTATTAGAGAGAAATGGGAATATATAAGAACCATGGAACATAAGTTTGAAGGTGACGGCTCAATGTATTCTGATTATACTTATTGTTATTTTAAGTGCAGTTCTAAAAGGGAATTTTTGAAACAAAAATAATAAAAAATTACAGGGATATATGGGGGAAATTCCTACCTAGACCTTATTCTTAAACTCTAACAATACCAAGATTAAGAAATAACATTACATGCATTTGGCTTATATTCTGTATATATCCACTCAATGCTAAATAGTTTAAATTGTTTAATTTTTATTTTTGGCTTTTCTAATATGACAGTTACATCAGCAAGCAAACACATGCTAGAATAATTCAGGCTTCATCACAAAAATCCTGCTATGATTTATCAAAATTAAGGCACTTGCAATAATCAAGGGAAAAACTGTAACTATTGTGTACTCAGTATGATGACATATATTAGATAGCGTTTTAGGGCTGATTTTAAGATTTTTTTTTCTGTGGTACCTTTACTTGTTCTCCATTTGTGGTCCAGTTGCTTGCAATGGTGTTTCATCAGACAAGAGTCTTCTATCCAAACAAACAAACGAAAATGTAGATTTCATCCAGGTACAAGTACGGCTGGACTGAGGGACCAGTGCCATATCTACCCTCCCTTTCATCTCGCACACCATCCAAGCAACTCAAATTTATAAAACAGTATCTCAGCTACATTTCTTCTTTAACTAACATCTCTGATTGAGGGAGAGAAAGGGCAGGGAAAACCCACCAACAGCCGTCTAAGTTCATATATTGAGGGCCCTACTTAAACAGTTTCATCCACCATAGAAACATTTTCATGGGTAGTGTCCGTTTCAGATCCTCCAGCTTCACCCAGCAAGTCTGCTTAGTGCTCTACATGTAACATATCTGGTAGGTGTTAGGGAAGCACATGATTCACTTATTACTAAAACCATACATTGGATTAGCAAAACTACAGGCTGTAGATCCATTATAAGGGAAGACATTGTATGCTACACACATTCGAGGCAGTGATTCATATTATGACTGTACAGGGCTGAAATAAGGAGCCATGACCTTGTGGAATGGTTAATATCATTAGAACTTAGGTGTAGGCCCCCCACCCCCACATAAGATCACAAATAAGATTCAAGTTAAATGCTCCAAATGTGCCATTAGCACAACTGAGTGATAACAATCATAAAGATATACCTAGTCAACAACAGCCCTCACCAACACCATTGGCGATCTCGGATGATCTATCCGAGATCGGTTGACTGCAGGAAACCCAAATAGGTTCACTGACCACCTTTGTACTGGCTGGGAATGACTCAGCCCCACCAGACCAGGTCCTCTGGTAGTGGTGTTGGAGAAGTAACCCCCCTAACCAGCAAATAATCTAACCACAGAAGGGCAGTATTGCAATACATTAACTCATGAAGCTGGGGGCCAACAGCTTACTTATATCTATGTAGCTATAGCTATTTATATCAGACTACTGATATGTCATGTCAATATCTACACATCTGTGGGAAGTTTTTTCAGGCATCTCAGGGCCAAGACTGTGTCAATCAGAGCTCTGTAACATTGATGTTGTGGCTTAACCTTATTATTGAACCCTAAACTGAATACCAAATTGTCAGAATTCAGAGTCTGGGACCAGCTGAAAGCCCCTTCAGTCAGTGTGTTAACTATTGCCAAGCAAATCAACTGGGGAAGAAACAGGGTAAAGAAGTAAGAGAGAAATCCAAGATTAGAGCTCACTCGCCGAGACTTCATCTGTTTCAAGTGAGGGCACCATTCTGTCTTAATGGTCTGACTAATTGTAAGACACGGGGCAGAGTGTAAGTATACATACTAGCTGGAATATGACATACAGGTATCAATTAAAACAAGGTTTACCGATTTGAGCAGCAGATGATGCTATGACAAGTCTGAAGCTGACCAGGAATCCGGTGAAGGCCCCGGGACACACATAGGTGAGATTGTACAAGAAATGGATTTTAGCAGACTACCACCAAGAGGACAAACTAAGGAGAGCAGAAACAAAGGAAAATGAGGTAAAGTAAAAAGGAATAATAACCAACAGAGAGGCCAAAAAGGTTGCAAACTATAGTAAGGGTCTGCAAAGTCAATGCAACAACGCAATCCATTGTTATGTGCTGAGCTAAGGTATCAGGAAGTCTAAGCAGGACATCTGCTGACTTAGAAATGACCCTAACTCAGAAACCAAGTGAGCATGCATCCCAGGAGTAAGAGACCTAGTTCTCCTTCCAGCCCCTGTCGCCCCACCCCCACAGAATATTCCTCTTTAGGGAACATTAAGTGGTCCTGCTTTCTAAAGGTGCTGTGTATGGAATTTCTTCACCAACCTGAGGGTATGGACAAAATCCAAAGGTTCTCGTTATCTTTCTGAAATCTCATGCCCCTTCTAGGGCATTAAGGTATTGCAGCTGGCCTCCGAATATATGGTAATCCACAATTTCCTTAACCTCGTGCTCAGATGACCCATCTACCATGATTGAAGGAGACTTGTTGGGAATGCCTGTGACCACAGTTTTAACCAGTGAAATGCAAAACACAGTGTGAATGTATAGGTGAGTGGGGTGTATTAGCTGTAAGGATGCCTTTCTAATCATTCTAATGACAAGGAAAGGTCCTACAAAGCATAGGTTGAACTCAGAGTGAGACCCAGGAATGGTGAGATTTTTTGTAGACAACCAGGCCTTACTTCCAAACATATACACAGTAGCCTCTCTTTAATGGCGGTCCGCAAAATGTTTATAATCAGCCTTCGCCTTTACTAAATGGTGATGGGAGGCTCTCTGTATGGTAAGAGTCTATAGCAGTGAGGTTACAGAAGGAACTGTAGAAATGCACTCTTTTTTTGGAGACATGATCTGGGTTGATTTCAGGTGATGGAGGTAAGTGTAGAATGAAGTCCGTAGAAATCATGTTTCAGGGTTGATGCAAAGTAGGCAGAGGTTGCAACAATCATGCAGCAGAACTGTGGGAAGCTCTCGCATTAGCATGTATGGCACACCTGGTGATGTAATTCCGAATGGACTTCCTGATACCAGGCCACCAACAGTCTTAATCGATGAGTTGTTTTGTCTTTTTTCGACCAGGATCCCCTGCTGCTGGAAAGTGATGATACCATCTCAGGCACTTAGATTGCTTTAGTCTACTGAGAAGGTACAGGGTTCAATCTCCATGCAACTAACCCTTGTAAACATCATACGTTTTCTTTTTAACCCATTGCAGTGGAAGTATGTTCTATTTGAAAAAGTCATAAAAGTCATCTGTAGTCGAAGTACTGAAAATATATGGGATTCCCTCCCTTGTCTCAGTTTCCAAGTCTTTTTGGTGAGACTGGTGGTGGTGTGCTTTTCTAGATCGTTTGCTCAGTTGATAGATGATGACATAATTAAATCAAGGTACAAGGCCCATCTGGCATGGCTCAACTTTCCAGATTCAATAGTGATGAGATATCAAAAGTTCTTATGATCTGTCCATACCAGGTGTCTTCAAGAGGTCACCTGTGAGCTACCAGTAGCTGGCATGCTGCGTCTCAGTAGCTTGCACATGGTAATTCCAAGTCAGCTTGTTTGAGAGAATGGGGCTGCCCTCCAGCGAAAGCAGCTTTAAAAACAATGCACCGGTTTTTGTGAAGCCTTGGAAGCTTACAGTACAGGAGGATTCAGGCTACACTTTTCTGAAAAAATAATTTTTGTTCTTTCTTTCTTTTTCTCCTTTCATGATCTTTTTCTCACCTCTTTCTCAGTTAATCTCCTTCTTCTTTCACTTTCTAATTCTTTCTTCTATTTCTTTCTAAATTTCTTTCTCTTCTCTGCCTTTTTCTACTTTTTTCCTCTTTCTCTCTTTCTAGGGTTTCTTTTTTTTCTCTTCTCATTCATTCCACTACTTCTCATGGTTTCGTCCCTTTGTCTGTTTTCTTTTTTTCACTTTTGTTCTTTCCCTTTCTTTTTTTTCTCCTTTCTCCTTTCCATCTCTTCTGCCAGTTCTTTCTTCTTCTTTGCACCTCCCATTTTTGTCTTTCTCTCCTTGCTCCATTTTGTTTACCTCTCTCCCCTTTCTTGCTTTCTCCCCTTCCTCTCTTTCCTTTGCAACTTCTATCTTTATCTGCTTCTTTCTCTACTTTCCTTCTTCATCTATTTTCCTGCAGTTTTGACTTATTTCTCTGTTTATCTTTCTTCCTTTCTATCACCGTGCTTTATTTCTTTCTAGATTTTGTTTCTTTTTCTACTTCTTGTATGTTTTCATCCTCTTTTTCTTTTCCTTTCTCTCCTCCTCACTTTCCCTTGCTTTCTTTTTGTCTTATTTTTTCGTTTTTACATATCTCTTATTCAATAATTTTCCCTTTTTTTCTTATCTTGACTTCTTTCTCTTTCCTTTTCTTTTTTCTTTTACATTCTCAGGTTTTTTCCGCTTCTTTCTTTTTTCTCCTCTCTCTACTGTCATTTTCTCCTTTCTCTCTGATTGTTTCTCTTTTCCCCTCCTTTCTCTGTCTTTCTTTGTCTCTCTCTCTCTCTCTCTCTACTTTCTCTTTCTTGCTCTCTTAAAAGCAAAGGAACAAAACTGGTCCTTTTGTACTCCTACTCCAGCGGCAAACCGTTTGCGATCAAGCGTGTGACTTTAATTCCACTTGCTCACAGTGGCAGGACTAGAGAACTACAGTGGTGGTGTTTAAGTTTCTTGACCCTTGCGTACCCCTTTCAAAACACTACATTAGGCATTAGCTCAGGATGGTGTTTAGTGATCAGAAGTAGCTCTCATTATGGGAAGGTTTAGAGACTCCTGCCCCATACAGTAATTATATTCTGAGTTCCTCCCATGTGATGTCACAAATGAGAAAATTACTCTTTAATAACTAAGAGCTCTCAATAGTAAATCGTGTAATTCTTTTTCGTGTCCATTAATGTTCATGAGTAGAATGCTACTGGATGAATTTCTTCGGTTTTGGGATCCCTTTGTGATAGTATAGCTCTGATGATAAAATAGAAAGGCATCTATCTCTACTAAAAATGGCAGGAACTTATTGGGATGTCTCAAAACTTGAGTAGAGGTAAAGGTTATCTTGAGTAGATTAAAGGTTTCTTGCTGCTCTTCGCCCCCCTTGAACTTTACCCCTTCCGGATTAAGTAAACTATTAGCTGAATAATGGTTGAAAGGTTCTCTACGACTCGTTTATAAAAGTTGGTGAAACTAATAAACCTTTTAACTTCCTCTATGTTTTTCAGAAAGGCCAGTCTAATACTATTTATACCATAGCAGAGTCCATTCCTATTATATGTTAAGATATCCTAAAGCTGAGAAAGGAACTGGTAGAAATTTTGAAGAGATCAATCAATCAATCAAGGGAATTGTAAGCGCGCTACTCACCCGTGAGGGTCTCAAAGTGCTGAGTGTAGGGGGGGGGGGTCCGCAGGTCTATTCAGCCGAAAAGCCAGGTCTTGAGGGTCTTCCTAAAGGTGTTCAGGGAGGGGGAAGAGTCTGATGTCTGCCGGTAGCTCGTTCCAGGTCTTGGCTGCGATGTGAGAGAAGGATCTTCCGCCTGCTCTGGCTCTGTGGATGCGTGGGGTTTCAGCTAGTGCAAGGATGGCAGATCGGAGGTTTCTTTTTGTTATGTGGAAGTTGAGGTATTTGGGTCCGTTGTTGTGTAGGCATTTGTAGACGTGAGTGAGGATCTTGAAAGTGACTCTTTTCTCCACGGGGAGCCAGTGGAGTCTCCACAGGTGTTGGCTTATGTGTTTGTGCCGGGGGATGCCGAGGACAAGTCTGGCCACGGTGTTCTGTATTGTCTGGAGTTTGCGGAGTAGGAACTTGTTGATGCCGGCGTAGAGAGCGTTTCCATAGTCCAGTCTGCTGGTGATGAGTGCGTGGGTGACTGTCTTCCTTGAATCTGGGGGATCCATTTGAAGGTCTTTTGAAGGATGCGGAGGGTGTTGAAGCAGCTGGAGGTGACAGCGTTGACCTGTCGGTTCATGGCGAGTGATGAGTTGAGTACAATGCCAAGGTTTTTGGTGTGGTCTGAGGGGGTAGGTGGGCTTCTGAGGGCGGTGCGCCACCAGGTGCTGTCCCATGCTGAAGGGGTGGTTCCAAGGATGAGGACTTCTGTCTTTTCGGCGTTGAGTTTTAGGCAGCTGTTGGTCATCCAGGCTGCGACGTCCTGCATTCCTTTCTGGAAGTTGAGTTTGGCTGTGGTGGAGTGTTTGGTGAGGGAGAGGATGAGTTGGGTGTCGTCCGCGTAGGATACTATGTTGAGACCATGTTGTCGGACGATGGCTGTGAGGGGGGCCATGTAGATGTTGAAGAGGGTCGGGCGCGGTGATGACCCCTGTGGAACTCCGCAGGTGATTTTC
This sequence comes from Triturus cristatus, assembly GCF_964204655.1. Classification (NCBI taxonomy): domain Eukaryota; kingdom Metazoa; phylum Chordata; class Amphibia; order Caudata; family Salamandridae; genus Triturus; species Triturus cristatus. The sequence goes on along the minus strand of NC_140591.1, from coordinate 1,421,101,103 downwards.
GTGGGATCGGAGAGGAAGGGTGGTAGTCTGATCCTTTGGCTTTTTCCGGTGAGGAACGATCGGATCCAGTCCAGGGCTGTTCCTTGTATGCCGGCGTCATGTAGTCTGGTGACTAGTGTGCGGTGGGAGACAGTGACGAATGCCGATGATTGGTCCAGTAGGATGAGGGTTGCGGATTGGCCTTGGTCCAGGAGGATGCGGATGTTGTCTGAGGGTGCGAGTAGGGCGGTCTCGGTGCTGTAGTTGCTTCGGAATCCAGATTGGGACGGGACTAGGAACGCGTTCTCTTCGATGAATCGTGTCAGTTCCCTGTTGACTGTTTTCTCTGCTACTTTGGCTGCGAAGGTTAGGAGCAAGATGAGCTGGTAGTTCTTGAGGTCGGTGGGGTCAGCTGTGGGCTTCTTGAGCAGGGGCCTGACTTCTGCTTGCTTCCAGTCGTCTGGGAAGCTGCCTGTTTTGAAGGTGGTGTTGATGGTGCCTTGTAGTTTGGGTGTGATGGTAGCTGCGGCTTTGTGGTAGATGTGAGGAGGGCAGGGGTCGGTGGGGGCCCCCGAGTGGATGCCTTTCAGGTCCAGGAGGTGTCTTTGGCCGTGATCGGGGTCCAGTTGGAGATTGTGGGCTGGCTGGTGTCTTTGGGGGGCGGTGGGCCGGCTGTGGCATCTGGAAGATGGTCAACAAAGTTGTCATATGAGGTTTTTGATCTTGAGGTGGAAGTAGGTTCCAAGCTTGTCGCAGAGGTCTTGGGATGGGGAGATATCTGTGGCTTCACTGCGTGGGCTAGTGAATTCCTGAATGACACTGAAGAGTTCCTTGGAGTTGGTGGAGTTGGTGAGGATTTTGTTGTGTATGAAGTTCCTCTTGGTGGTTCTGATTTGGTTGTGGTAGTGCGTCATGGCGTCCTTGTAGGTGTAGTAGTTTTCAGCGGTCCTTGTGTTTCTCCAGTTCTTCTCCAGGCGTCTGCAGGTGCGCCTGGCTCCTTGGAAGTTGGTGGTGAACCAGGTGGCTTTCCTGGGGCGTTGTTTGTCAGGGATGCGTAGCGGGGAGAGCTTGTCTGCGCAGTTGGCGATCCAGGTGTGGAGTCCTCTGGCTGCGATGTTTGTGTCGGGTACCCAAGTGTGGTTGTCTCAGGTGAGGGTGGCGTTGAGTTGCTCGTCGGTGACTTTGCTCCAGTTTCTACGTGGTGGGCGTGGGGCTGGTTTGGGTGCCTTGGGTTTATCGACAGTGAAGTGTACGCAGTGGTGGTTGGTCCATGGCGGTTGCGTTGTGTGGCTGAAGTGAACACCGTTTCCTGCAGCAAAGATGGGGTCTAGGGTATGTCCTGCTCTGTGGGTCGGTGTGGCGATGTGTTGTTTTAGTACAATGTTGGCGAGGTGGTCACGAAGGATGGTGGAGGTGGGGTCGTTGGGGTTGTCGAGGTGGAAGTTCAGATCGCCAATCAGTATGTAGTTTGTTGAGGCGATGGCGTGGGTTGCGATTAAGTTGGTGATGAATGTGAAGTGTGTCCGAGGTCCGGGGTTCTGTATATGAGGGTTCCTCGGAGTGTGGAATTGGGGCTGGTCTGGATCTTGAAATGTAGGTGTTCGGCAGAGGGGAAGGTTTCGCTAGAGATGGTGAGGTGGAGGGCGTTCTTGTGGGCGATGCCCCCACCAGGGTGGTTGGGGCAGTCCTTCCTCTGGATCTTGTATCCGTCCGGGATGGCGGTGTTGATGTCGGGGGTGGAGGAGGCGTTGGTCCAGGTTTCCATGAAGAAGGTGACGTCGGGCGAGAGAGAGTCGAGTAGGTTCCAGATTTCCATGGCGTGTTTGTGTTTGGAGCGTACGTTGAGGAGGATGCATCTCAGGAGGTTGTCGGTGCTGGCGTTGGTTGAGTTGTAAGGCGGGGTGGTGGTGGAGATGAATGTCTGGCGGCAGTGGAGGCAGGAGAACAGGCCCGCGGATCGTGGTCGGCGAAGCCTGTTGCATTCTCTGAGTCGTCTGGGGATGAGTGCGAGGAGGGTGGTAGTGTTGTACTGATGGATGGTCGGAGATCCAGGGTTTCTGGCACTTTCTGCGGTCGGGTCGTGGATGGACGCAGACAGGCTTGCCTTAGGCGTGACCGCGCAGCGGCCGCCATTAAGTAGGCGAGGGGGAGGGATGAGCACCTGGGAGGCGGGAGCAGGAGTGGTCGAGGGGGTGGGGTCCCGGGGGCAGCGGTGTCGGCGCGAAGGGGGGGGCTGTAAGACCAGTAGCAAGGAAGGGCACAATGCAGAAGGAAAAACTGTCTCAAGGCTAATTGAAAGAATACAGAAGGAAATACAGGCTCAAGTCTAATTGAAAGAAAGGCAGTAAGCTCACTCACAGGCAGAAAACAACAAAGACGGGCACAGAGTTCGTAATAGTGAACTGAAACTGGTTAGGCTAATTGAAAGAAAAACAGTAAAGCGCAGCACAAAAACAACAAAGACGGGCACAGAGTTTGTAATAGCGAACTGAAACTGAAGAGATGTGTCTTGGCTTAACATTAAAGGATGGCTTTCTTACTCTCCAAACCAGAGACCGATGTTCTTCTAATATAGATTAGTAAATCAAAATGACATTGAGATATACCACCATCTATGCATCCAACATGTCTGAATATATTATTGGCAAAATGCTGGAAGGTTGCAGAGGCATTACAGAGGCTGAAAGTTATTACAAGATATTCAAAATGCCTGTACCTGGTATTGAATTCCATCTTCTCCTTCACATGGCCATAATGTTAGATGCTCCTATAAGATCAAATTTAGAGAATACTTTAGCAGCTTTGACTTGATCCTGAAGTACATATACGAGTGGTAGGAGATATCAGTTTCTTACAGTAATTCCATTCAGTTCTCAGTTATCTCTGCATGGCCGATATTCGCCATTCACCTTTGCCTTCCACCATCTGCCTTTAACCAAGAAAGACCTTAACCCTGGGAGTGAGTGTGAGTGCTTCTAGGAGTTGGCGGTCTAGTGCTCCCACCTGTCTAAACGTCCACTTGCCCATTTTCCAGCACTTCCGGCCCCTTGTATCTGTAGCCTGATCGGATTCCTAACAAGTACACTCCTCTAGCACTTGACCATTCGAGGAGCGAAGTTGAGCAGTTCAAGGCTTACTAGGGGAAGTGGTGTGCTGTTAGAGACTCAAAACAGTATCTTATAGCAAGTAGTAAATCACTACCCTGCCGATACTATGGGCCATATTCTCAAAGAGCTATCGCCGAGTTAACGGCAATTTAGCGCAGCCAAAGTCGCGATAAATTTATCACCCCATTCTCAAGCTGGTGCTAACAGCCCACAGCACCAGTTTACCTGCGATAGCAGCCGCAAAAAACATCGCCACAGATGACCCCGGCAACTATCACTAATGAGATGCAGAGTAGGCGTTCCCGTGCAAAAAGCCGCAACACCATCCACAACATTCTCAACGACCAGCCAGATCGGCGAAAAGACCACGAAACATGCGATAAGGCACGTTAGCAGCAGAAAATTAACACCTGCTCTGACCTGGTGCAAAGTCGGATGGCAGCCTGCAACAGAAAAGGGAGCCCAGCCCAGAGCCACACCTGAAGAACAACAGATGCCATGGAGCCACTGAACATGCATGCCGGACACCCAAGAGGGCCACAACACCTACCGCCACCACCCCCAGGACCTCCCCTCCCCAGCACCCCCCACCAGCCAAAGACATGACACATCAACTACACAGAATCATGTACCAAATAATCTGCCTGATGTCGCACAATCACATCTGGTGACATGCATGTGTCGTCACAAAAATTAGCAGCACACATTCACCTTCGAAGCAACAAATGAAAATGTATTAAAATAAACACAGAAAAGAAATGAAGACACATGGCGGCTCCCCTGGGACATTCCGTAGGTCACAGCCTGCAAGACAAAAATCATGATGAGAAGGTGTGTCCTGTGCACATCAAGGGACAGAGAGAGAGTGAAGGAGAGAGAGAGAAAGAGAGAGAGAGAGATAGAGATAGACGGACAGAGAGGGGGAGAGAGAGATAGACGGACAGAGAGGGGGAGAGAGAGATAGATGGACAGAGAGGGGAGAGTGACATAGATGGACAGAGAGGGGGAGAGAGGGCTAGACGGACAGAGAGGGGGAGAGTGAGATAGACGGACAGAGAGGGGGAGAGAGAGAGAGAGAGAAAAGAAGAGGGGGAGAGAGAGAGAGAGAGAAAAGAAGAGAGGGACAGAGAGAGAGTGCCGACACTGCGCACCCAGGCCACACTTCTCACCTGCTGCCACCAGTGTGTCTCCAACCACGTGCCGGTATGTAGTGCAGTTCACCAGGTCCCACATCTGAGACAGACCCGTCATCTGAAACAGAGTCCAGATACATGAAAGGCACAGTGCATACAATTGGACATGACATCATCGCCTGTCCGCCCCTGCGCACCCAGGCAGATGCACCCCAGCCCCTCCTGCCACCCAGCTGTGCATGCCCGCCCCTGGGACCCCAGGCAGCTGCACCCCAGCCCCTCCAACCACCCAGCTGTGCATGCCCGCCCCTGTGCACCCAGGCAGCTGCACCCCAGCACCTCCCACCGCCCAGCGCTGCATGCCCGTCCCTGCGCACCCAGGCCTCACTGCTCACCTTCCGCCCTTGGCGTCTAGCAATGAGGGCCCACCATGTGCAGCTGCAAGCCACAAGCCCGGGGCCCGCGGATATGGCACCCTCCACATCATGCAGCCAGGCCACCAGGTCTCACGTTTGGTGCTGGGTCTTGATTTCTCAAATGGCAGAGGACATAACAGCGCACCCAGCCTCATCGCAGGCTGCACACCCGCTCAGCCCTTGAGGTGCACCTAACTCTGTGACCCGCGAGGCCACGCCACGTGGCGGTAGGCCCCTGCTGTCCGTTGGCTCAGGCCTACACTGCAGTCCCGCAGGGCACACAAAACCTGAGCAATCAGGACCGCCGGGACGGGGCCTCATCGCAGGCTGTACCACCGCTCAGCACTTACGCTGCCCCTACCTCAGTGCACCGAAAGTCACCGTCCCGTACCGGTGTGCCTGTTCCGGCCGAGTGTATCCAGTGCCACCAAGTCTGTGCCCCACAAGTCATTGACCCTCTATGATTGGGTAGTGTGGTGCGGACACTATCATGTCACCTCCGGGCCTGCGGAATGTGATGTCACAGGCCCTTGGGTCCCCATGCCTACATGCACACCACACGGATACACCCCGTGAGAGGTTGGAAATGGCGTCGAGCACATGCGCCCGGCCCTTTTTATTGGCAGGGTCACATGTGCTGTGACGCGTATGCTGAATGGGTGTGGTATGGGTGTACACCAGCCGTGAGGGAGTGGCTGTGGCATGCTGACAACTAGACCTGTGACCAGCAGATCCCTACAGGGAAGACCTGAGACACGTAGCGTTGTAGTCATCCACTGTGAGCTTAAGTGGTGTGGGCTGGCATGGCGTATGCCAGTCCAGCGTAAGGGTTTGAACAATGACCCCAGGGCTCTGGGCATTGTTACGTACGGGGCTGGACAAGGAAGTAACAAATGCGTGTGTCGCTGTTGTTGCGTCGGTGCCACCCGGACAACATTCGGCAATGTGTCACCCTGGGACCCAAGTCCAATGACATGAGCCACATGGACGTAATAGGAATTCACTGACCCTACATTCATCCATACTACCACACTTGAAAGACCATAGACACGACACATCTGTGTGATTCGGAATTTTTAATGCACATTCAGTGGAGGGTTGCATTTGGAGCAGTACAGGGCCATGCAAACCCCACATGACGATGTAGGCCCGTGGAGGGCCAGCCAGAATCCTTCAGGGAATGACAAGTCCAAAGGAAGAGGAAGAGTTCAGCCCACAGTCTGATAGCTGTATCATTGGCGAACATACAGAAAATGGAAGTCCATTGCGAGGTCCAAGGTGAGTGTCGCAGAGTGTATCGGGGGACAGTGGAAGGTGATGATGCAGAGGGCAGAATCAAGCTGAAACAGGCCATGTGGCGGAGATGAATGCTACAGTTTTCTCCGTACCAGTAAGGTGCTTTCATCCACATCTTCGTCCTCTGCTGTCTCATGTGCCTCAAGTGTGGGTGGTGCTGGCCTCTCACCAGCACTGTGTGGCAGTGACACCTCAGGGGCCGGAGGTGGAATGTCTGCCGCACTGTGTGGCACTGACACTTCAGGGGGCGGAGATGTGGATGTAGTGGTAGCAGCGCCAGGCCTGGTGGCAGCAATGCCATGAGGATGGTTTTCAGGTCATTGAGGAACCCAGCTACCTCTCGCTGGTGTGCAGCCGTAGCAGCCGCTCTTTCTGCATTGGCCCGCTCCATGGTCTCCATGAGCCTCCGCATGAGGCCCAACTCCCGGGCGAGCTCGATGGAGCAACTCTGACTAGACAGTCGTTCTTGTCTCAGAGTCAGGACTCTGGCGATGTCAGCCATAGTTCGCTGGAGTGCATGGAGCGCACTGTGGGTGTCTGTTAGGAACTGTGAGTGGTCCCTCATGGGACTTAGACACCCACGTATGGCATCTAGTTTGTCTGCCATGCGGTTGAAGCCCACCTGCACCTGTTCAGCCAGCTGCTCCTGGCATCCCAACACACAGCGTTGGAAGGCCATGTGTTCTCCGTGGGGGTCCTGGGAGGCAGCCGTGGTGGTGGGTGCTGCCTGCTGTGTGGTCTGTGCATGGGGGTGGGGTGTCCCCGTTGCAGCTGGGCTGCCCTGCTCCTCGATGTGGGCTGCGGAGACTGTCAATGAACTCTCACAGGGCGTCAGAGTCGAAGCTGTGGTGGTCCTCTTCGTCATCAGAGAAGAGAGGTTCAGGCTCCTCTGCAGGAGGTGTTGACTGTCCCGCTGCTATGTGAAGGGGAGATTCAGTTTGACAATGTGTTCACATGTGTGTTGTCAGATTGTACATGTTCACATACAGACTGCATGACTGTGTACATCGTGGCTGTTTTGGAGGGGCTGCCTATTTACTGCGGGACAGTGGACATTTCGACATCATCACGGATGTGTGTTTGAACTTGTGCATTGTCTACTCACATTTCCCTGCAATGCCACTTGTGATTGGCCAGTGTCTACACCCAGTGGGCGCCAGTTGTGTCCTGTGTTCTGCTGTGTACGTGTTGCGGTTTGTACCACTTTGTTGTCAGTGTTAATGTGCTCTGCATGTTATGGGGGGACCTGCTGCTCTGTTTTGCTGCCCCTTGTCCCTTTCATGCGGTGTGCCTTTGACTTCTGTGCTTGTACAGTGCTGACATGTAGCATACTTGGGAACATCGTTTTCTTGGTGGGAGTTGGGGTCTGGGGCATGGTTTGTCCACAGATGTACTCAGCTCACTTGTGCATGTGTGCCATTGTGCCCATCTCCCCCCGTGCCCCTAGTCATTGGTCGTTACTCACCGTGGTGCTGTTGTGTCCGGTCCTGTTGAGCAGTGTCCGGTCCCCCTGCTCCAGCCACCGTCTCCCCCACTGATGACTGTGGACACCATTTCCTCCATGTCGTCCAGCTCCTCCTGTGGCGCTGGACTCCCACCTCCAGTCTGCATTGCTGCCTTCCGGTTGTTGGTGAGTTTCAGCTTTGTTTTGCGTTTGACGTCATTCCAGCGCCTCTTGACCTCTTCCATTGTCCTCTTAAGCACTCCGACTGCATTCACCTTGTCCACGATGGACTGCCATAGTCCATTTTCTGCTGCCAATGATACAGTGGAGGTGACGAACAGTAGTTGATGGTGTTCGACCACCTCCATTATCAGGATCCTGTTTTCCTGCGGACTGATGCGCTTCTTCCTACTCTTCTTCTCCTTACCCTTCCCTGACCCCAAGGTCCCAGGCTGGTCCTCCGGGGGGCTTGTGGGGTTCTGGTTCTCCTCCGTATTTGCTGCAGCAACATCCATTGTGCTTGGCTGTTGTTTGGAATTTGTTTGTCAGTTTTTTTTCTACTTTTATGGTGATTGTTCCCACCTGACGCGTGTGAATTGCAGGCCTCTAGCTGGTTTTCGCTGAGTTTTGTGTCGCAATTGGCCTCATCACAGCTTTTTTTGCGTTTGCGTTTGCATTTTTGCAGCGCGGCGTTGATTTTATCACGGCCATTTGATGCGTTATCTGGTGACTATCGCATGGTACCGCCTTGTTGTGAATACCTGTTTAACACGACGTACATTTCCCGTGATGGACTGCGATGTTGTATTGCGTTATGTAACTTTTGCGATGGTTATCACACGTTCTTGAGAATATACCCATATGTTTTGTAAAAGAATTCCTTCTCCCTGGAGTGCTGACTTCTTTGTCCGCAGAGGAAGCGGCGTGCTTCAGTATTATGCACCAGATGTATAAGAGCTCAAGCAGTGTCTGAATTACCAGGCGGTAAGAGTGGAGTTTTTAAAAGAAAAATACTTTATTAATAACCCACAACCCGTTACTGTACATAATTATAAGACAGCTCAGGAAGTGGTATTCCGATAGTAAGTAGAAACCATGATAATCTGGGGAAGAATTTAAACTTTCCTAGGTACAGGCCTTATGTGGTAATGTTCATTCAACCTTGGCTCACCCAGGAGCATCTCAAAGAAATTGTCAATGGGGAGCATCTATGGCTTAGTTCACCCTTCTTCCCAAGAGTTAATGTTGCAATCACAAGAAAGATGTGATTGTTTCTTCCCCCCTTTTCAATGATCCCAATAACACAGACCTTTCTGCCGGTGCTTGTATGTCAAGCAGGTTTGGCCTGTAGTTCATCACTGGGCTGTGGCATCGCTGCTCAAAATGGTGCATGCCATGCAAGGTTTACCAAGTGGGATTCGTCTACTCCTCGTCCTAGTCCAGTTAACGCTTGATTGGAGTCTGCATAGGGACCCTTACTTACGCCAAGTCCGGTGAGCATAGGAAGATGTAGTTCCATCACTGGAGGGGCTGTGCGGTGTGCAGGCAGCTTGCAGTCTGATGAGTCCTTCTCCTAGGGTTCAGCTTTGAACCCTAAAAGCAGCTTCCCACACAAACAAAGCTTGAAGCCCACCCCGCTAGCAGTGGTAAGTATGGTATAGATTGATGTCCACATCCAGTGGCGGCTCGCCAAGGGATTGCTGCAGGGCGGTGAGGCGGGGAGGGGAGGGGTGGGGGTAGTAAAGTCTGACATACAGCGCAACTGAGTTAAGCAAATAAATAAATAAAACAATTTACATTGAGCACGCTGCAACGCCGAGTTGGGGTTGCAGCGCGCGCAATGTAAATTGTTTTATTTATTTACTTAACTCTGTTGCGCCGTATGCTGGAGTTTACTGCCCCGCCCACCGCCCCGCAGCACTCCCTCTCGGCGAGCCGCTACTGTTGACAACATCTGTGAACGGGTGGTACGTTCCTTCTTGGCACAGTTCAATTCGGTGCAACCCACATCTATACCTGCGAACATAATTTATCAGCATTTAACACTTTGATGCATTAGTTTCTGGAAGTGCCAACACCCCCCCCCCCCCTCATTCCCCCCCAATTGAACACTTCCTTGATCTTCGGGCAGACCCCCCCTCGATCGCAGGTATTTCCATGAGACAGTACATTCTGCAAGGACTACAGGTCACTCAGACCTCCTCACCTAATGTCATGAGAGGTGCAAGTCCTCCCCAAGCTACTTTGAGTGTTGCATTTCATCGCTGCAGCTCCTTGAGTGTCCTCCTTCTTGAGGTAGCTTCTTCCTCATTGAAGGGCACCTCTAGTGCCCCGCCTCAGCAGTCAGCCAGATCCTTCTTTCAATGCAGGCTCCAGAGCAGCTGCTCCAGGAAGACTGTCTAAAGTTCTATTCTCAAACCTGGCAAGTGGAGTTCCCAGTGTTTAACACAGTCCTGGAGGAAAGAAAAATGTATCTGTCACCACTGGTGTGGAACCCCAGATTATGGTAAAGAATTCTTGGCACACTGGCTGGAACTTTCTGCCCTATTTTATAGTAACGATGCAGACAGCAGTTATGTATTCCAACAGTTTGCTCTGCGACCGGTTTAGTGCAGTTATGGCCCATTTCCTTCTTACACTCACTCCAGGCCATCCATGGTTTGATTGTGAGATGCTAGCAGGAAGGTGGGCTGGAGCTGGGTTTCTCCTGTTAGGAGAAACCTAAGCTAATGGTTAAAGGAGAGGGAAGCTACAAAACTACTTGTTATTCTGTGGGATGAGAGTAACCATTCCAGTGAGCAATGGGCCATGAGACGGCAGGGAAGTTTCCCTGAGTTTCAAAGGGGTCTTTTCTCTCCTCTAACCCACACTCAAGAGTCTGACCAATTACAAAGGACCTCTGGAATCTCCTGAAGGAGCCCTACAATGCACATAGCGGCCGGGGCTCCATCACATCCCCATCTTAGGTACCATTCAGATGTGAAAAATACAGACTGGAGTCCACTGTGGCTTAGGCCACACACGTTCCACAGGAATACACGTGCAGCATCCACACTCCACATGGATAGACGAGGGATGGGTGGCAGAGGGCTGGCTGACACATTTAAAAACAGATGGGAGAGATTAGTAGGCAACTCTCCCTCACATGAACAGGTGAAAAGGCCTGCCTTGCCACTATGTTTATTGTTGCCACCACTATCAATCCTCTACAGCCCGCCACGCTAACAGCAGCCCTGTTAGGTAATCAAGGTGCATAAAGTGTGCCCCTCCAGACCACAGAGCTTTTCTCTGACTCTCAATCCATATTACACTCATACTTTTAATGCACACACTTGCTTGTCATGTGTGTTGAGGTGGTGGTCAAAAATGTAAAGATTTTTCTTTGATGAACTCCAGGCAGATGGGCACGCACTCTACAAACATGCAGAAGACCTTTCTTAATTCCAACAATACCCATTCACCCATCTACTTTATAAATATAAGCAAGTCTTGGCAATGATACAGTAGTAATTGCAAGTGTGTGAACCATTCGTTTGCACCCATAATTTAGTATATTGTTGTGCAGGGCAGTAGTTTAATCCTGCTTTTTCTGATTTCCATTTGTTTTGTAGCACAGTTCTTCGATTGCTCAGAGGAGAGAGTACCTTTTTAATACTTTCTGAGATCACTTTGCAACTATCAATCAATCAATCAATATGAACTTTATTCGGATAAAATCAACCTATCCATAAAAGTACAATTAAAATATCATTCAAGATTAATAAATGAATCATGATTATACAAAACCATTAAATAAATAGAGAGATTTTAAGACATTTGAAACATTAACCGGGGGAGGGTGCAACTATATACTCTGTTATTCTCGGTGACATTACAAACTTGTTATATGAAAATGCTAGTTTGTCTTTTTCCTAACAGAATTGCGTTCCCGGATAAACCAGCTAGCTGAGGACATAGTGAAAAAGGAGTTTGAGAGGGACTACTGGCTGGCTTACAAAAATGTGGGGAGCAAAGAGCACTCCAAACAAATTGCGCTTCTGCAAATGGAACTTGTTAACATTGAACAGAATTTCAAAGAAATAGAAGGTGAGTGTTTGCAGGCCTCCCTTAACTGCTCATCAGTTGTGAACTGGCACACTGGTTTGGGACATTGCTAGACCACATTTCAGAATAGCTTTGCTGAGGTGTTGGGACGGTAAATACTACTCCAAGGCCTCTCAGTGTTGTTTCTGCTTCATTGATTTTTGTAGCAATTTCCTGTAAAAAAGTATGATTTGAAAGGCTGACTTTGCATGCTGCCTTTGATTGGGGACATGTATGTGTCAGGATTTACTTATATCTAAAGTTTGGTTGGATCAGATTGAGACTGAAAGAAACTATGAATGAATCCAGTGCAATTACCTTGTGAAAGATATATTTAGTACAGGAAACACGGAGTCTGCTGTCTGGAACACATAAAGGATGGGAGGGAAGTTATAGGACATGTGTGCATATGCAAAGCACACAAAGGGTTCATGTCACAAAAGAAAGTTGTGTTATTGTGTAACCACTGATCTAAAACCTCGCATGAGTTTACTGGAACTTATAAAGCTTTTCCAACTTACTCCTGAAAGCCTGCCCAGTCTCAGCTTTGCAGCCATAAGGCTGGAAATGTTTTATGAATTCCTTCATTTTCTTTGGCTGATGCATTCCTTCAAGGGGCAATTACACGCTCTGTGCAAAGAGGCACTATGGAATGGCAGCACATTTGTACTTTAGCACAATTTTCTTTTTCTCTGCTTGGAAATATATTTCCCAATGGTGAAAAACTCCTCTGCTGTATCATGTTGCAACTCATACTATAACGTAAGAGATGTGTTTCATGTCCTTGAAAGTTATATTGCAGCTTCTTTTCAGGTCTCTGATGTTATATTTTGAGGTTCAGTTATTTCTTCGCAGAGAGCATGTTACAGTCATAGGTGCAATAATTTGTTTTCTTCCCATATTTTGCTTAGCGGCCTATAATTTCTGGGGATGAGGTTCTAATTCTTCTCACCAGACTGATGAGAGTGAGAGCTCAACCTTACTTTTTCTCACTAATTTATGGACCTCACTCACAATTAATGAGAGTTCAAGTCTCTGCATTCTAGACTTGTTGATGGCCACCAGCTTACATGGTGGGTTTCATTTTGAAGATTACAATGCCATACTAGGTGGTAGGCTGCTGGTTTTATGGTTACTTTAAAGCGTACCGATGTATCATGGGCATTCTACTCCTTTATAAGCGGGTCGGCAAGCCGCTGCACTTGGGTCCCATGTGCTTTGAACAAATGTAAGCAGCACTTGCAGAAAGGCTGTCTAAGACTGAGATGCACCCAGGCAGCCAATCATTTCACAGCTTGCGTATGCTGTCTTCCAATAAAAAAGACTGTGATGATGCAGCTGTCGCGTGCTGCTCATCCTGAGCAATCAAGTTACTGTGGTTGTCTTTTCCTGGGATTTACTGGGGATGCAACATTTGGAAAGAGGCTGCAGCTGAGCCTAAATGTGCGCTCTTGCAACCACTGTGGAGCGAGAGTGATAAGTGAACAGCAGTTTGTCTTCAACACAGGAACCAACTCTTGATGTTGCAAATAGTATGAAGGATACTCGTGAGTTTCGGAGCGTTGACAAAGTTCTCTTCTACTCTTTCCCATCCTGAAATGATCAGGGATTTTCTCCTGCGAAGGGCTGCATTAAAACCCTTTCCCAACTTCGCGGGGGTGTTGGGAAAGGTGTTTCTCAGCGGAGAAAATGTTTAGCCAATGGAAAAAAAACTATTAAAAAAATGTACAATTCCAGATAGGTTCTAACTTCTCTAAAGCGGGCTTCTCCTGTGTGAACCATTCAACACTGAAGGAATAACAATGTCAAAAATGCATTGGCAGATCAAACAGTTCTGGCTCATGAAGAAAGTGTCTTGTGTGTCATTGATGGGTTTAGGTATTCAATATGTCAACAGACATGCACAGTGCCAATCATCTTTGCACTTATGCATCCACTGACTTATTCTTGCATTCACCTATAACACAACTACAATCAAACACACAAACTAACAACATATGCGAGGTAACTCAAAATAATGCAAGTAGAAAAAAGAAAACATACACTCATCTAAACATGGTGAGCATATGCTTGCAATAATGAAACTAAACAGAGCACTGAATATCCATCTGGCAATGGAATTGTACATTGTCTATCATTGTTTTAAAGGTTCAGCATGGCCGCCATATTCAGACACGACATCTTGGCCATTTTGGTGTGGCTAAACAATGAGACACTATGACAGCAGCTTTCCATAAAGGTTGCCTGCTTTAGAGGAAGTATCCACGCAGGATGCAATACACTGCAAATGAAATAAGTGGCAAGGGAGAGGCCTGTTAGCACTCACTGGGGTGCTGTAGTATTCAGTTAAGAATTTTTTTTTTTTAAAAAGGGAAATTAAGAACTTAAGGTGGAACTATAAAAGAAGAAAATTGCAAACCAAAGGACTGTTCAACCAGTTCTGACACTGAAGTGCACTCATTTTCAGGCAAATTTGCAAGTGATCAGAAAATGTAGTTATTTACAGGGTAAAAGAGACAGTGACTCATGTGACCTTAACCATTACCTTGTGCAGTACATTGTCATGGACGAGGCTGAGTGTAAATGGCACTCAGACAGACAATGGCAGAAAGGGGCTGACCCAAAAGCCCCCTATGTATCTATATCGTATATATAAATGTTCATAAGTATTTTTTAATTATAATTTATTACAAGGTCCTGGCAGACAACTAAGCCTATCAGTTCTTTCAAAGATTCTAGCAAAAAGGATTACAGTGCAAATCGTCTACTGCTAGGGTTTGTTAAATGGGGTAACTAAAACAAATTACTTTCCTACAAAGGTACTCTATGAGATTTCATGTAACAAAATACCTGACTGCAGACTTCAACATAGTGCAAAAGTTGCCTATGCTCTCGCCACAGGATCTACGATGTAGGAGATAAGGCCTTGAAGCTTCTAGCGTGGCTTGAGCGTCACAATAGGGATCGTTCATGGGAATCCAAAGTGAGAAGTGCGTTGGGGTCCCTCTTATCAACCAGCACAGGCATATCGGAAGATTTCGCGACCCACTTCGAGAGAGTATACTCCCCGGTCTGCAAAAGGACCAAAACCGACTGTGCAGAGTTCCTACGGGATTTTGCAATGCCCACGTTGTGCTCTGACTAAAGTGACCATCTTGATGTAGAATTTACTGAGGAGGAAATTGTGAATGCCCTCAACTCCCTCCAGTCCGGGAAAGCGCCTGGACAGAATGGGCTCCCAGTGGAGATATATAAAAGACAGGCAGCCGTCATTTTACCCCCCTTCTTCGGATGTACTCGGAAGCGCGTGAGATAGACAGGCTCGCCACGGATCAAAGAGAGGCCACTATTGTAGTCATCCACAAAGCAGGAAAGCCGGCAGATCAATGTTCTTCGTACCGCCCCATTTCACTCATCAACGTAGAGGCCAAGGTTTTGGCCAAGGCTCTAGCGGACAGGTTAGTGTCTGTTATTTCTGACCCGGTACATGTCGACCAGTCAGGGTTTATGCCCCATAGGAGCACCCGCCACAACCTGCGGCGTCTCTATGGGGTACTCCACATGACCGAAGATGTTGGGAACACTCAGACGGCGTTGATGGTGTTCGACGCTTCGATGGCGTTCGACAGTATTGAATGGCCATACCTGTTTATGGTGCTCCAGAAATTGGGCTTTGGCCCGATCTTTTGCAGCTGGTAGTGCCTCCTGTACGAGCAGCCTACGGTTCAGATGAGGGTAAATGGCACTGTGTCCAGGGCCTTTCCCCTTAGGAGGGGCACCAGGCAGGGTTGCCCCCTGTCCCCTCTCCTCTTTGCCCTAGATCTGGAGCCGCTGGCTCATTGGATTAGGAGGGACCAGGCGATCTGGGGCTTGGCGCTGATGGATAAGGGGGAAGCGCGTATCTCCCATACACCGATGATATTGTTCTATACCTGGAGAGGCCGTATCACTTGATAGCGCAGGTGCTGCATCTCTTTGAGGTTTTCGACAGCTACTCTGGTTATACAATCAATTGGGCAGTCAGTGATCTTCCATCTGTCGGCCCCCCCCCCCCTCAAATCCCCACCCGGTGCCCGGCTTCTGTGGTGACCGAAGGATTCAAATACTTAGTACTCTATGTCACAAGAGACAAGATGGAATTTTTACTAAAAACCTCGAGCCTCAACTGGCTCGCCTGGGGGTCGACATAAGCCATTGGCGATCCCTACCACTCTCCCTTATGGGCCGAGCGGCATTTTACAAGATGCTCGCACTGCGTAGAATCCTATACATCCTACAGAATACACCGTATCCTGTCCCCCGGGTGTATTCAGACGAATATCACATGTGGTATGGATATTTCTGTGGGATGGCGGGTCCCGAGAATCGTGCTACACAACCTTACCAGAGGTGTATATGATGGAGGCCTGGTGCTGCCTGACGTCAAACTGTATTATTGGGCCTCGCAGCTACAGTTGGTCAATGACTGGGTATTCATGGACAGTTCAGAACCTGCATACAGAGTGGACAGGATGGTCATTCCGGGGGTAAACTGCGAACCCCTTCTCTACGCCCAAAGGTCACGGATGGAGTGGCCTGCACACACTAGGGTAGTATTGCAGTGCTGGAGGGAGGCAAACAAGTTCCTAGGGTGGGCGGACACACTGACAGGTAGAACCCCTTTATGGCTTGGTGACCAGATGAGAGAGGTGACCGTGTTAACAGGTTTCTGGGGGTGGAAGTTAATTGGCATTGAATACTTGGGGGACGTCTAGAAGGGGGACGCCCCCCGCTCCTTTGACCACCTCCAGAAGGAATATAACCTTTATGACTTGCAAAGATATCAACACATATGTCTCCTCCACGCCCTACGCTCCTACATACATAGTGGTATGTCAGTCCTGGAATATTCCCCCATGGAGGATAGACACCATACTAGAGAAGCCCATATCTACCATCGACCGCAAACTCATAAATAATATGCCAGACCCTTTGATGTCGCTTAGGGTAGCATGGGCCCGAGATCTTGGCAGCCTGGACGACGAAGACTGGCAGGATGCCATACAGAGTCCGCACAAAATAGCAATCCGCTCAAGGTTTAGACTGGTGCAGTTAAAAGTTCTCCACCGTATCTACTACCCTCGCACACACCTATATGCTTGGGGCAGGCGTCATTTGGCACTTGCGCGAGGGGCTGTCAACAGGAGGGCACCTACTACCATATATTGTGGGAGTGCCCAGAGGTCAGTCCCTTCTGGATCAGAGTCACTGACACCATGTCTGTAGTAGTGGGCGACACGGTTCCGTTGGAGCCAAAGTGGCTGTTGATAATGATTAAAGGGGACTCAGACTGGTCCAGCTACGTGGAAATCTGGCTAGCACTGGCAGCAGGAGTAGCGAAATGGAACATTGCCAGGTGGTGGGGGTCACAGGCACCTCCGCAATGGGAGGAGTGGAGGCGGGATCTTCATTGGTGTCAATGGGCCAAAGAAACTATATACAGGAGTCAGGGATGCGTTAAGAAATGGAAGAAAGTCTGGGGACCTTGGTTGAAATACAGGGGGGCAGAAGAGGAATTGGGGGAGTAATAACGAGATTTGGGTATATGTAGTAAATAAGTCCAAATCCAAAGTTAGAAACAGGATCTTTACTGACATAAATCTTCATGTAACAACCTCCAGCATTACACCATTACTGGTTCAGTTTAGAACATTGACTTAACCATAGCTCCATTGCATCATGACTTGAACATTCAGTTCTAAACATCATCACAGTATCCCACTAGTGTCTTCACATGCTTTAATGTGTTATATCCAATGCTATTCCCCAACATGCTTTTCAGATATTCTCTGCTATTGTTTGGTCTTCTGAGCAATGTTAATAAAAAGAATTTTAAAAAACATAGTGCAAAAATAATCCACTCTTGAAGGTCTATTGGCCTAACATACATATTAAATGGTAGATCAATCAGGTGTCTACGTTTGTCTAAACTTGTCATAATAAATAGCTCAGACCTATGGATTCAGACGTAAAACAAGTACCATCAATCAGGTTTTATGCTTTCTTCCTTTCAGTGGACAATAGTTCGCTTCGGCAGAGGCAACTTATATGTTGTGTTTGTACAGTTACAGACTGCCTGTGATACGGCCTGTAGTGAGAATCTTTGAGATGTCCTACTCAAACTAGGAGTTCCTTTTTAACTCTTGGATATAATCACAAATTTACATGCAGATAACTGTGCCGAGGTCCAATGGGGACCAAACAGAAAGTTGACTAAAAGGATCAAGGTTACAAAAGTTGTGTCCTAGCGCCCACGCTCTTACGTCTCTACACAAAGATCTGTAAAGATTATATAATAAATTGTGAAAATAATTCTCCGGCTTTGGCTGGTTGGAAGGTACTTGCTCTTTTATTCACAGGTGACAATATGCTCATCTCAAAAACGCAAAAAGAGCTAGAGAGTTTGCTCCAAAAGTTTGCTTCATTTTGCAGTGTGCACGGTCTAGAAATACATGTACATAAGACTAAAAAAAACAGGATAAAATTGGCTTAGACTTTATGGAGATATTTAATTTACTTTTAAGCCCCTAGTAAAGTGGTATACCATATACCCAAGGCTGGTAAATTAAATGCTACTAGTAAGCCTGCAGCACTTATTGTGCCACCCACTTAAGAAACCCTTAAAACATTTCTCAGACCTGTATACAGTTTTAAACTGCTATTTGGCTTGCCAAAACAACCCCCCTTGCCAACCTTGAACTTTCCTTTTATTGCATTTAGGTCACCTCTAAGGAAGGCCGTAGGTAGCACATAGGGCAGGGTGCATTGTAATTAAATGGTTGGACATGTATTTTTAAGTTTTACATGTCCTGATAGTGAAAAAAAAAAACTAAACTCGTTTTTCACTACTGCAGGGCCTACATAGCCCATAGGATAACATAGGATTTCCTAATTATATTTAATAGGTGCTAACATTTGATTAGAAACAGGTAGGAACTTCAAGTTTGGTGTCTAAGAAACTGTAATTTGAAATCCTCTCTAATGGTAAAGTCGAATTTTAAGTGCCACTTTTAGAAAGTTACACACAAAGATGATGGATGGAATGCTGAACAATATCAAACATTTACCCCCAGTCACAGATCTGGGTTAAATCCTTCATTTTTATGCTCATCATGCTACCCCAGATTCAAGATATCCTAGCTGATATGGGGTAATACCCTGAAACCGGTCCCAGGATGCTTGTTTCTGGTCCAGGGAGGACCTGGCCTGGCAGTTCAGACTGGACTGTGCCCATGGGGAGCAGGGTCAAAACTGATTTGCACATAGCTGGGTCCAAACAGGAATGGCATGGTGAGCAAAAAAACAATACATTTAACCCAGATCTGTGACTGCGGAAGAATGTTTGATTTGTTCAGCATTTCGTCTATTATCTGTTCTTTTTGCACTTTAAGAAAGTTGGCATTTTACTGCCCGAGCTTATTTTGTGCCCGCAGCCTCTTCCTGGGTCACATGACTGGGTGTAGTTGGCAGTTGGACTTTATTCCTCCCAGACAGCCACACAATAGAGGGATTAGGTGTGCCTGGCTGGGTCATAATTGGCAGGAAGGGGAGGGGACAGAGCTGGTCACAGCACCACTTGCAAATCAATAGGCTGTGCCCTGCCTTCACACAAAGGACTTTACACTACTTCATTGTGCCTGTAGTCAGGCAGGAGCCAGGGCAGTGGAGGCTGGAAATTCGAAGCACTTCAAAGAAATTTCTCTAGAAACTTCTCATACGTCAAAGAAGACACCATGAATAAAACTTCTCTTCAGTTCACTTTTTGCACCAGTGGAAGGACACTCAGTGGACTGAATGCTGCACCTGGAAAGACTGGTCTACTGACTGAAGCCTGCCTTGAACCTCCAGAGGCCTGCCCTGCTGCTTGAGCCTGTTCCACCTTTCGAACCCACAATAGGTTTGCTTGAGAAAGAGCCTAGCTCAAGTGGCTGGATAAACAAATGATCACAGCTGGTTAAAGAGCAAGGCGTAGGATGTTAGAGGCATGCACAAACTTAGGATGCTGAAGATATATCTTCAGTCTGTGGAAGCACACAGTTTTTGACAAATCAAAAGCTGTACTCAAATGAACCAGCATGTGCAGGGAGCCTCAGTCTCTCTGTAGTACTTCAGAAAGCTCTTTTTAATTACATAAGGTCACGAGGCAGTTGCGCTGTCAAACCAGACCTAAAATATCACATTACATTCTCAGGAGAGCACCTGAAAAATTGCAACTGGTGCACCTGTCCAAATATAGTACTGGGAATGTCTGTGAATACCAAATAGGTATAAAAATACATTCAAGCAGAAGAGCAAATTTATAAACTAACATCTGCTTTTACTTTTGTGAATTGGGCCCACAGTGTTTCTGTTTAGATTGTAATACAGGGCACAGTGACCCCAAAGACGACCTCTCAATTGAAATTGTCCACTAAGGTGATTTCCAACCCCCTACCCATCTCACTCCCTACTGGAAGACTTTGAGAAACTGAGGAGAGACACCCGCTGAAATAAAACACAGTTTTTGAGATGGACACTGAGGAAAGAACAGGTTCACAGGAAATGACAGGAGAGGAGAACATGTTTTACATGTCAAAAACACATAGGGAAAGCAATTGACTCTGGTGGGTTTTTTGGCACTAAAACCCTATTACAGTATTATCACAGGAGATCATTCGTCACTGCTGCATCAATACTGGCTTGGTGCATTTATTTGGGGATAATACATAGTGCAAACCTAGTTACAAAACACTTGATTGTGCTACAAAGATGGGTCTGTGGAAAAGAAATACACAATTGGTTTCAACAGACAGTACAGAGTGGGGAGACTTAAAAAGAAGGGATCTAGCAGAAAGAGTGGATAATGGTTCCTTTCTACTAATGCCCCCCTAAATACGAGATGATAAGGAGGATCGGTATCCCCAACATGTCTCATGCCCTATCCTATTTCCCACTGTTTGCAAGTGCTTGTGTCAGCCTTCTGGAATACAGAAAAGACCTTGGATATGATCTGCTGGGACTATTAGTTATGCATGCTACTTCACATAAAGTACAAACAGCAATCCATTGGGTGGGTAAGGCTGCTCAACACATACAACCAATAGCATGTGTAAAAACCAATGACTCAATATCAGGATGGTGGACACTTGAGAAGGGTACCTATCAGGGCAGCCCACTGTTCCTGCTACTTTGTGCCCTGGTGATTGAACAACTAGCATGCAAATGATGTACTTTTCTTTCAAGAAGTAATATACAGATTGCCACCTCCTAGAGGTACTTAGTTTGGGTGCATGCCTTGCTTTAAAGCCAGTTGGGACTAGTACTCCATCCATTTGGTTCACTGTGCCCCTGGATCTCTTTGCATAAAACTGACACAGTCACAGGGACAGCCTTTTGTCTTTATCTGTCCAAGAGTTGTATGCATCTCTACCAAAAATCCGTATTTAAAAAAATTAACAATATGAATGGAGTAATAGAAGTGAATATTTAGTCGCTGCAGCACTGGACTCCAGTGGAAACAAATGACGTGGCGGAGCAACATTGGGGCTACATAAGTTTCACAGGCATCGGGTGATAATCAAACTTCAGGAAGGCCACATATCCTTCAGTATTGGGCCTGGGCAAAGTATAGGCAGCAGTAGATGCATAAAAAACTGCAGGGGACACTTGTCCCACATTCCAGCAAACCCCACCACTGACCAGCAAACTCTCTGCGCTGATGGCTCTTAGAGCATTAGAGTAATAAGAACACAATACCCTGGCCTTAGAGGTGGCCTACAGAAAACAACATTCCCAGTTATAGACAGATGGGATGCCAATTGCAGAGAGAACTTTTTTAAAGAACTAGGATAAGGCACCACATAATATTTAGAAATCACCCAGTAATGGTAGGGTTTTCCTTACCCAGTACGGTAGACAACATCACACATACACTAAGGCCAACACCGATAGATACCAGATTAATACTCTCAAAGTACAAACCGTCTGTGAAAGGTGACGCGGCAAGCATGCTTGTTGGCCATTTTTCCCTTCAAGACCAAGAATACGATGAGGAGTAACCTCACTTTGTCATTGGACAAAAGGAAGATAGCGTTGAACTGGTTGTGTCATGAAGCTCCCAAAATAGAATACTGGATATGCACATTGTGGGATGAGCAACAACAGAGGAATGCACCTTAGAATGACACAAAATAATGTAAAACAAATGAATGGTCTAGTAATTTGGCAATATTATATGCAAAAGCTGCTGTACCGATGGGCAGACTGCCTCCTTACAGTCTGCCAGATAAGCCAGTGCACCTATTGTTGGCCCTAAAGCCCTCTGGACCTTAGACACAGGTGGGGCACCGATGCGTTGAACAACTGGACCCCGACTATATGTTATATTGTGATGAGTGCCCCTACAGAATACCTCACTGATCCAGCATTTCCATTCTGGGGGGAACTCAGTGTTCTGTTGACCTATGGAACCTGCCTTGCCTAAGAGTTTATAAGCAAGCGCCATCTGACACTCCAGACATGCTTGGCTGAACTATTTTGTCTATTTTATGTGAAACCCATAAATTCTCCTGACACACTTACTCCTGTCCTGGCCAGAAATATATTTGCTTACATTACTTGGACCCACAAAAAACTAATTAAAACCTCCCTTTATTCCAGGCATGCGAATAAGAAAATTGCATCACATTGGCAGACATTCTAAATTCTCAGATACCATTTGCGAGGCTCAATGTCCACAATTTGTAATTGTGTAACTTGGAAATGCGATTTCACAATCATATTTCACTGTACGTACTTAAGCTTGAATTTAGGTGCGCAAATAATGTTAGAAACTGGGCTGAGTCGTCAATTTATATGCGCAATATATCGATGTGTAATGCGTACATGTATAATAATTCATCCATTTGTAAAACCGAACAAGTGAATGCATGTAGCTAAATGTTTATTTTAAGTAATACAAAATGAGACATGATTATTTGTATTTCTGATTCAAGAGCACTTTAGGCAATCTTTGGAATACGCGAAAAATAAAATAAATGAACTGGCTACGAAACAAATGGAAGAGAAGAAAGAACTTGCTACAGAGGTATAGTATCTTAAATTTTAACAGTATATTTCTGTAACTTACTCATAAATGTATATTATTGAATGTGCTTCAAAGGTAGCAACTCGTCGCGTGAATTTGATGTCAACAATGCATGTTACACCCATCTACTTCCACATTTGTACTTCAAATGCCAAGTGGTTTGTAAATGTCACCGAAATCCAGAGATAGAAATAAAAGGACATATTATAACTGCTGTTCATTATGTATTTTTATCTTACATGTTTATTTTGGTGCACTTTGCATGAAAAGAGTTTTTTTGTTTTCAAACAGTTTATTGAGAACTGTAAGTGAAAAACTGGAATACACTGTTTGATTGTCTATGATAAAATGAAAATAAAAGTATTTACTTAAGTAGTTAAGAAGATATGGGTTTTTTGTGGGAAAAACGTGCCTTCTTTTGTCAAAAAGTACATTCTGTATGCAGAAAATTGGGAGATTTTTTTAAGCCACCGCCAGCGCAGTGCAACTAACAATAGGCCTTGAGACAGAAAAAACAGCTGAAGAAAATTACACTGAACTTGGCATGTAAGCAGAGCTTTACTCTAGTAAACAATTTACTTGGGTTTGTGTTAATCTGTTCAGTATTTCTCGAGAAATTAACATTTGAAAAACAATTCCGGACTGGGCATGAAGAGGTTACATTTTAGAGATAAATGGGTGGTTACTCTATAAATATATATACATTCTAGGGCGCAGCTGAGTTAGCTAGTGTTGTCACTGGGTAAGACAGTCCAGAATATTGTTTGAAGACAATGGCCATGTAAAAGTAAAACAGCACTCTTGAAGCAGTAATTTTCAATGCAGCGAATGACAGAGAACAACAGTTAAAAGGTTCTCTGATGTGTTTTGTCCAATGTCATGATCAGTGATAAGTGTCCAGTGCTTAATTTGTAAAAGAATAATTGCTGGGGATCTTATCGGGAGGCCACTGCAGCTGCCAGTGACAGTACAGATACAGCTACTAACCATCACACTCTCACAAGTGTGACACTTCATACATTTCTAGGCCCCCAGAGCTATAAGAATGGCTTGGGAGGCAGGTATTAGTCACTGTGAATGTATATTGAACTAATAAACAACTGTTGTTGTGCTCATACCTAAATTAGCCAGACCGCGCCACCATGCGGCAGACTTTCATAAGCTCCAGTGCTGTCAATTAGGTGCTGAATTAAGCATTGTAAGAGTCCTATCTATCTATGGTGCAGTAGTGTTCTATATACCCAGGAATTAAAGGGCTGCATCACATGCATTGTGGCGGTGGTGATCCCATATTTGAAAAGTCTCATTTTCATGTCTTACATTAAAAGTGTTTGTACTACAGTGAATGTTTTGCCCTCTGGAGGGTATATAACAGTTTAGCTTTCATTACATTTTTGAATCGGAGGGGATTGTTACTTGAATCCATACCATTGACATTACCAGATAAAACATATCCTTGGTTAAATTTCTTCTCTTTATTCCCTCCCTTTAGCAGGGTTTATAATTTACCCAAATGACAGGTTGTCGCTCAGGTGTCCTTTAGAAATCTGTCAATTCTCATTTTTCTTTTCTCTCGCTTGAAGCAATGATTTTACTGCAGATTTGCTTACATTGATTGTACACTCTTTATTTTTGCTTAAGCCTTTATATTACTCCCTTAAATACACATGCAGTTCTTCATCGCGGAGTCAAAAGGATTGTATCATAACAATTCTAGTAATATAGTTTGTCTCTAGTTGCTTACTCTTTTTGTCCTATCAACACTTCTATCAATTTTTTTAATTTAATCAGTAGTAACGTATTGTAAAATCTTCACGTCATTGTCTTGCCGTTTGTCTTAATGTTTTGCTATGGTACATGGGAAGTCCTTTTTTATCAAATCTCAAGGATCCTTTCCTTCAAGCTACACAGTGTGTTTCATGCATATTTTAAACTGCATGGGAATTCAAGGAGTTGATATGTTGTTGTTTTTCCATTTTGCATGCTTTGCAATGATTGCAAATGTAAAAACCATTCACTTGTTTCCTGAGCCAAGAATCATTATCATTGGCTTTCTTAGAATGCATGTGTATCAAAATATCCTTTAATAACTTGCATCTTCTGAAAGTAAGGGTTGGTATCAGCACTTGTTATGGTTTTATGTCCTGATTATCCTTTATGAGATATCAAAGGTTCTCCAAAAGGTTACGTATTTCTGTTACTTGTTGTTGAAAAATGGCCCTCTCTGAAGGGTCACCTCAAACATTTTGCCTTCCTCCTCCTCTTTTTGTGAACTTGTTTTTGCTGGCCTTAGAACTCTGAGCACTTTACCACTGCTAATCAATGTTAAAGTGCAAGTGCTCTTTCCTCGAAACATGGTAACATTGGCTCATAACCAATTGGCATATTTAATTTACTTATAAGTCCCTAGTAACGTGCACTACATGTGCACAGGGCCTGTAAATTAAATGCTACTAGGGGGCCTGAGGCACTCATTGTGCCACCCACTTATGTAGCCCTATAACCATGGCTCAGCCCTGCCATTGTAGAGCCTGTATTTGCAGTTACACTGCCATTTCGACATGGCAAGATAAACCTGTGATAAAGTTTGGAGCCAAGACAACTAAGAGGAGTGAACAGACAAAAGAGCATAATACCACATGGAAGGCGGTTGGTTCATTATAGAGAGTCGTTTTTGTTTATTGTAAACCATCAGAAAAACAACTTTGTTTGCTGAAGATCATTCGAGTTTTTAAGAACATTGGCTCTAAAATATCCCTCATTACGCGATTATTGATATGTAAAATACTGATTTGTAAAAGCATGTAATGTTGTTGAACAAAAGAATGTGAACTTTATGGAACATGCATCAGAATATTAACGGGAGGAATACATTGGCTGATGAGATATGTATTTCTTTTGCAGTGGTTGGTTAGATTAAGGGGTAGTTAAAGTCACAGAATAGGTTGGAATGCACGTAGGAGTGAGGGGTTGTGTTTGGGGATATGTTCGGAAGTGTCACGTGGGAATTGGTGGTTGAGCACTTTTGACCATGGAGGCAAGGAAAGCAGGTGAGGCTACTTCACTACCAAATTGCACAAAATGAAGATTTTGAAGGTACACATTAAGGCTTGTGTTTGCTTATTAGGAATGAGTAAGGTGTGGGTGTTAATTTGGAACCTATTTAGTGTGATTCAGACACACGTGATTTTATGTAGGATGTATTGGAGGGTGCATGTAGATAGATATGCTGGGGATAGAGTGATATATTTGGTACAGTTTCAAGGCAATATTATTTTGGCGCGGGACAAGGGGGACAAATGTTGGCAAAGTAGGAGGTCATTTAAAATGTATGAATTGAATTTTCTGCATAATAGGGTGAGAGAAGTATAGTTTGCATTGCATATCTAATATAGTAAAATAATTAATGGTGGTTATTAACTTTGCAGTTATCCCGACGAAGGGCTGGTGTGCCCAAAAGGCATTGGGTCTGTGCAAATAATAATGTCAAGGATGAATTATGTATTCTCATGTGCAATAGAAAAAGGCCTGGATAGGCATATCTTTCGCATTTCAAGCTTTGGGAAAGCATGAAGCCTTGTATGTGGATGGAGAAAGTTAAGAATAAACATTTGACAAAATATGGAATAAAATTGATTAAAATTAACTATCATATTAACCTAAATAGGATGTGCCTTGTCCCTACACAAAGGGCTGCATACCCCCCCTGTAGTGAGTCTGGAGCAATGGCAGGAAGGGAGGACCTCTGTGCACTTCAAAGACTTCCCCCACTTTAAAGGTACAACTGATTAGAAGTACTGTACCTCTGACACCACCACTACAGTATACTTCTGGATCTATGACCACTTATCAAGGAAGAAGAACGTCTATGCTGCTGAAAGGACTGCCACTCTGCTAGACTGCTGCTTTGCTAGACTCCTGTCTTGCTGTATTGCCTTCCTGTCTGCTGTTCCCATGCCTGGGTGAAAAGGTCGGGATCTGCACTACTCGAATCCAGAGTGACTCCAAGGGCTTGCCTTCTGATTAAAGTCTCGGGACATAGAAGACTCCCATTTTACCTGCATCTACAACTAGACTCTGCGATCTGTGAGTCTGCCCTGCCAAGTGGTCTCACTCCAGCCCTGAACCCTTGGAACTGAGGTTCTCCAAGCCAACCCTCGCATCCTCATCGGAACTGGCACATCTTCACTTTTGCAAGGCTTGGAGCCGGCACATCTTCACCTTTGAATGAATCAGAACTGGCGCATCCTTGTTGCATGGAGCGGACCCGGTGCATCGCCTTATGAACAAGCGCATTGCCCTCGGAACCAACACATCCTCTGCTGCAGGAGCAGTAGCAGCACATCACATTCAGAACCGGTGCATCGCACTTGGAATTGATGCATCGCTGCCGTTGCATGGAGAAAATCGTTGCATCTCATTCGCTGTGTGGCTTGACACCGACGCATCACTTCTGCTGTACCTCGCCTCTTTATCGACAATGACGCAGTCGAGATCAAGGTACTTTGTTCAGCTGCCCAACTCGGTCCCTGTATCTGTCCCGCACTCCATCGTTGTCGGCCTGAACTTTTGACTTTCCCCCTGTCAAGCGTGACCAGATATCCCAAATAGGCGCTTAATGCTTCTAAGCACTTTTTTACAATTTATTCTTTAAAAATTATTTCTCAACTTCTACTTATTGGACTTTTTTGTCATTTTGGCCTTGTTTTATTTATTAAATTAGGTTCTATTTGTCTAACCTGGTGTGGATTCATTTTGTGTGCTGTTTTCACTGTTTTACTGTTTGAAGTGTTACACAAATACTTTACACATTGCCTTTGAAGTTAAGCTTGACTGCTCTGTACCAAGCTACCAGAGGGTGAGAAAAGAAAAATTTAGGGGGTGTTGTGGCTTACACTGACTAGGATTGTGGTTCCTGCTTGGACAGGATGCATACGTTCTGCAAACAGAAAAACCATTTCTAACACTTGTTTTGTATAAATAAGCATTATCCTTATTTTGTTGTCATCTAATTTCTATTGTTTTTTGTGTAACTTGAGCTAACTGCTGTCCTTCATCTGTTCCTTTTCTCTTCCTCTGCGGACAACATTCTTGGACTAACCTCTTGCTAGAAATAGGGTTGTTATCATGCCAGCTTGCTTTATAAACTCTGTTTATGTTGAACAGTTTCTTCTTAATTTTATTTTTTGTAAACACATTTTATTGGGGTTTTACAGATCATGCATCTCGTTTACAGTAGTATATTTGCACTTAAGAAATCTCTCTAAATCTATGTTGATGCAGTTTCATAAGAACTGTTTCTTCGTAGACCTAGAAATTCTCCTTACAGGATTTTGTTTTTTGTCTGTTTGGATGATAACTTTGTACTTTCAGCACACTCTTAGTTGCAGTTTTCTGCTTGTACTGCATAGTTTGGATTTTTTCATCTATATAAACCAGTGTGTCCAGGAAATGTATTAATTCTTTGCCAATCTCAAATGTTAATATGCAATTGATTTCCTTATTGTTATATTCTTCCAAGTCCAAATGGAATTCTTCTCGTGCGCCTTCCCACTTGATTAGGTCCTTCATAACTACACAGTATATTAGTATATTAATAAAAGTGCTCAAAAGTAAAGAAGTTTCTCATTGTACAAGAACATTCTCTAAATATTCACATTTTAGAGTTTTTGAAGCCAATTCACAAAGGCATTTAAGAATATGTTAAACACTTCTACAGGAGTGCTACTTGACATACTCATAAATGCCTATGTGAATTGCACCCTATATCTGCATAAAACGATTTATTGACCGTAACAATTTGTTCATTATTGGTATTTGAATTTCCCTATATTGCTGATGCTCCTTGATAGGTTTCAGTTTTTTGGTATTTAATAGCATTTTCAAACCTGTTTAGTGCTGTGTCTCGCTTACGAGCACCTATACTTGAATTTTTAAAACAGCCATGCATTAAACCACTCTCTTCCTTCATTAAATAAAGTTGTAGAAGGTGCACTTGTCACTGACAGTAATGGAGTTGATCCATTAAGTTCCCACACTTGACTTATAATAATACACCGTTTAAAAACTGCCCATGCCCCCGCTGCCTCTTTCTGGTAACTAAGCCTGTTGCCCTTTTCTGTGCACCTGTTCATTTGTGGCATATGCATTGATGTCCTATCTGGCACCCATAAAGGAGATTAGTAAAGATTTATTATGTCCTGGAAATGGTACTTCAGTTAAGCAGTCATCATTTTTCTGTCCAGTAAAAACAAAAAGGTTTCCAAAGATATGAACCAGAAGTCAAATATCCTAGATGGCATCTTGTTTAAAATGTGACTTCTAGCTTTGGAACCTTAGACGTAACCTTAGACGTAGTCTTAACTTGCTATCATCCAGGCTTATTCCCAATTGAAGCCTACCTCTGTGTGCTACTGCGTCTAGGAGTCGCCCACGACGATTGTGTTGTTATCATTTTATTTTTCCTTTTTGAACTGCTCACAGAGCAGTGGGACGACGCTCCTCCGCCTTAGTGGAGGAGCCGCCGCTGATAAAAACACCTTAGAGTTGTCATGCATGCACTATATATTTTAGCTACTGCAAATCATAGGTGTGAATGAGGATTATTACGTGCATTGGTCCCTCAGAATGTTTCACACAATAATTCCTCATTTCTCTTGGGAATGTCAGGGATCAGTTCAGAATGGGCCCTAGTTTGTTGACATACCTTACCACAGAAATGTTGTCCATCTTTAAGAGAACACAACATTTGACCTGATCTCTTGCAAAACTCTTCACCGCAAAAGAACCTGCCAACAACTCCAGATAGGTGATATGCATTTTCCTCTCTTGACCTGTCCACTTTCCTCCAGTAGTCAATTAGCCACACCTGGTTCCCCAACCTAGAAGGCTGGCATCCGATTCTATAATCATGTCTGGGTTCGGACCAAAGATTGCCCTCCCATTCCATGCCTCGAGATTTTCTAGCCATCATGCCAGCTCCTCCTGAGTCTTTGCATCTATCTGAACTCTCTGGGAATAGATCGCCCCTCTGTTGAGATACAAGGTCCTCAACCTCTGAAGGGCTCGATAGTGTAAAGGAGCCGGAAAAACTGCTTGAATCGAAGCTGGAAGTCCAATAACTCTTGCTACCTGCCTCAATGGAACCCACTCGCTCAAAAGAACCTTTCGCACCTCCCTGCGAGTTTTCCTGACCTTCTCCATCGGTACGCACTTCACCTCTTAAAATTAGTTAATCTAATTAAGCTTTAAAGCTTTGCGCTCGACACGCAGAGCGCTCAAAACGCACCTAATATCGCTGAGGAACCGTCAGCGCAGAGCAACGGTCAGGCACGTGTCCCGAGGCATAAATCAGCCCAATTAACTACTGTCTGAAGGGTTTGAGATCCATAATATCTTATTTAAAAATATCTCTGAGGCAGTAATATCCTAATCTTCTAGACACGTTGTTCGCCCGAAACCCACTAATTATCTAGAGGAGGTACGAGCGCAGAGCAACGGTCACGCTCTCGTCCCGAGGCATTAGACTGCCCAGATTTCAAGATTCAGACACATAAAACCAGTTTAATAAAAGGAACATTACAGACACAATAAAGTAAATCAGATACATGTAAGGTCTAAATATGATATAATTTCTTAAAATATCTTAAAAGATGAATCTCAAATACATTTAATTTTCAATCTTTTCACTCTCAAACACATTAAAAAACAGAATCCTATCACATTCACAAGATATTCCAATCATCTATAGAAATATAAAGTAAGCGCAAAAAAGGGAGAACTTATCTCAGCTGTGAGCAGCAACGAAGAAGGAAGATGGTTGCTGCTCACTGGATTATATGGACATTGGACTGTTGTATGTTATGTTCTAAGTTCTTTTACATTGTTTGCTGTTGCTGTTGTGAGTGGCAAATAAAAGAAGTATGCATAATATTGGCCTCCGTGCCTTGCCATAAAAGTATCCTTGTTACTATATTTGGAGTGCCCATTGACAGCCTTGAGTTTGCCCTTATTACTACTGGTTGTAGCCATGTAACTTATTGACTCCGACACTCTTATTTTACCACGTTTTTAGTGGACTCTGGGGGGGCATATTTACAATAGAGTGGCAGAGCATGGCATTAAGCTAAAAATGCAGGGATGTGCCACATTTACAATATACGGCACACCCCTGCATTTTCCCTAGCGCTAATGCTAAATTCAGCTGCCTAGCACCAATGTGGGCTCCCTTGCACCATAGTGCAAGGGTGTCTGTATTGAGGAAATTATTGTTATGTGAAGGAAGGAAGGTGTTAAGTGGCTTAACGCCACCTGGTAAATAAGGCGAAGGGTTTATGGCCACAGGAACGTCACAAAAAGTGACGTGCCTGTGGCGATAAGCCGTTGTAATTATGCCCTCTGTGTTTTTGAATACACATTGTGTGCTATGGTGTGCATATGAAGCAAACACAAGGAGATGATGGACGTAGCGCTGAAACTTTTCAGACACTCACCCCCAGTCACAGATCTGGGTAGAATCCATCATCGTTCTTTTGCTCACTTCGCCACCCCAGTTCAGACACAGCTATATGCAAATCAGTCTTGACCCTGTGCCTCATGGGAACAGTCCAGACTGAACTGCCAAGCCATGTCTTCCCAGGACCGGAAACAAGCATTCTGGGACCGATTTCGGTCTAACAGCCCTCATCAGCCAGGCTAGCTTGAATCCAGTGGCAAAGTTAGCAAGGGACCCACGTCTGGGCATACCCTGCCAACTTAGGGCGAACAAAGCAAACACAAGAAGATGATCGACGGAGCGCCTAAACTTTTCAGACACTCACCCCCGGTCACAGATCTGGGTTAAATCCATCACAGATAATTAAAAATGCATCTTGTATGAATCTTGACCTCAAGAATTCCTAGAATTCCATCCGTCGTAGAAAACCCATGTAAAGTGAGAACAAATAAACACTGTTGTGTCTTGTACTCTATTTGTATATGCAATGTAATGCACATAATGTTTATGGTACTCAATTGTCATTAAGGAATTAATTGTGCATTGTGTCTCCTTAGAATGCCATAAAGCACATTGATAAATTCAGTCGAAAAGAGATCAAAGAGAACAGCTGGCTCAAAGATGAGGTAAAATGATTGACTTTGCTTTTTTAAACGGAAAGGACAAAATGAAAGCTTGGTGGTACTTTTGATTGTTTTGAGGTAATGAATATTCTACAAGAAGTTTTTGAGATTTTTTAACTGCTCGAATTCCAGCACTAAAAAGGTAAACATTATTTGCTGTCAGAAAGTGCAGTTGTGCTGAGGGATAGGTGGGGATGAAAGTGTTATACAACTTCACCGCACTAAGGCCCTGATTATTGACTATGGGATTTAATCAGTTTTGGGTGCAAATTCCTTTTTACACCCGAAATGGGATTCAAGGTCTGGCACCTTTTGCCCATGAGCACACTGTCCATCCAGTTCTTTTATTGAGTTTAGTGAAGCTATATCATGAAATTAGGTTATTCATTTACGTCTTACTCAACAGATGTTCAGCTTTACATCGTATTTAATATCATACAATAACAGACTTAACATTGCAAACTTATCCAACTAACCAGTTTGCATTCTCCCCTCCTTTCAGGTCCTAAAGTCCAAAGGCATTTAGTTGTTTTTGTGTTTTGTAACTTATATTTGACATGCAAGTGTGTAAATAGTACTTGGCGTGTACCAAGAGAACAGACCATAAAAGAAGCTTTAATTCATTCAGGAAAACAATATTACGTTCCCTATACAAAACAAACATAGGGACATATTCACAGAACTAATCTGAGACAAAAATCTAAACTAACTACTTTTGGTATTCTACAGAAGGCACTTGCGATTTTTGGTATTCACAGAATGCAATTACGACTCCTAACTTTACGTCCGCACTCAGGCCAGAATTTCCGCACTCGGACCGTACTCTCCGCACCTGGACCATACTCTCCGGCTAGGGCCGTACTCTCCGGCTTAAGCCATAATCATTGTCTGGGGTCAGATAAAGTGTAATCAATTAGCGGGATTGCAATTTTTACAAAAAGGAACATTAGGAATGTGTGATAAATGGTAGAGGAGGTCATGAAAAACAGTTTGGGCAGGGAAAAGGGTACAGCCAGACACTATATCATAACCCAGAAAGGGTTTCTGCTTTGCATCATGGTACATGCAGTGCACAATTTGTGCTCCCCTCAGTGTTGACTACACAGCATGAGTGTATGGGTACTGCCTGAGTGAATGGATGAGTGCATGAATAGTGCCCGAGTGGAAGGTTTGGTGGAAGGGTAATGCCC
Source organism: Triturus cristatus (assembly GCF_964204655.1). Lineage (NCBI taxonomy): Eukaryota > Metazoa > Chordata > Amphibia > Caudata > Salamandridae > Triturus > Triturus cristatus. The sequence continues at coordinate 1,421,068,234 of NC_140591.1, read as the reverse complement.
AGTTCATTTGATGGGTGGAAGCATTAGTGCAAGAGTAATGCCTGGGTCATTGGATGAGTGCGTGGGTAGTGCCTGAGTGAATGGATGAGTACATGGGTACTGCCTAAGTGAATGCTAGAGTACAAGAGTAGTGCCTGTCTGATTCCATGAGTGCATGGGTAGTACCTCAGGGATTGGATGAGTGTATGGGTAATGCCTGACTGGAAGAATGGGTGCAAGGTAAATGCATGGGTCATTGGATAAGTGCATGGTTAGCGGCTCAGTGAATGGTTGAGTGGAAGAATAATGCCTGAGTGATTGCATAGGTACAAGGGCAGTACCTGGGTGATTGCATATGTGCAGGGGTAGTGTCTCGGTGACTGCATGAGTGCATAGGTTTTGCCTCTGTGAATTGAAAAATTCAAGGATAATGCCTGCGTTATCCTATCAGTGCCAAAGTTGTGCTACAGAGATTAGATGACAGCATGGATAGTATTTGTGTGAAAGGATCACTAGCTGGCTGATGACATCAGCAACATAATGAAAGTTGTTAAATAGTGTAAAGGATCAACATTATTTTTAATAGAAATAAATAACATAACAGTGTTGACTGCACAGACAACAATGAGGGGAGCGCAAATTGTGCACTGCATGTACCATGATGCAAAGGAGAAAACTTTTCTGGGTTATGATGTAGTGTCTGGCTGTACCCTTTTCCCTGCCCAAACTGTTTTTCATGACCTCCTCTGCCATTTATCACACATTCCTAATGTTCCTTTTTGTAAAAATTACAATCCGGCCCCAGTCGGAGATTACGGCTTAAGCCGGAGAGTACGGTCTGGGTGCGAAGAGTATGCTACGGGTGCAGAGAGTACGCTCCGGGTGGGGAAATTCCACCCCGAGTGCGGACTTAAAGTTAGGCGTCGTAAGTGCATTCTGTGAATACCAAAAATTCTAAGTGCCTTCTGTAAATACCAAAAGTAGTATGTTTAGGATTTTGTCTCAGATTAGTTCTGTGAATCGGCCCGATAGAAAGCATATATCCTCAGACTAGACAAAGCTATACCGTGCTCTACGTAGCTCTGTTTAACCACTCACTTATTGCAAATATTGCAACAGGAGTTAAGGGTACAATGGGCGCACACTAAGAACTTTAAAATACATTTCTCAAAGATACTAATATACATCACTAAAGGTGTTTTTGCAACAAAAAAAAAAAAAATATTGCTATAAAAATACTTACCTAATTCTAAATGTTCATCAGTTCAAAGCTCAGCACTGTCCTCTAACCACTCAACAACTTCTGTGACATTTGCTTGATCCCATGTAGTTGTCCCCTTCAATCAAGGGGCAAACTAGCCCCCTATTGGTCTTTGCCTCCATTTATTTCTTAAAAACTCTATTGCTGGACTATGGACTAGCCAGCAACAACACTGACCACTGCAACAACACTACCGTCTCCACTGCACAGGCTGACAGAGGTTCGCGCAACGCATGTAACAAGATTTGTTGACTTGTTACCACTTGACTAGCCTGACTTTAGTGTCATAGTTGTAACGATTTTTATCAGCACAAACTATACTTTGCCATAATGAATAGAAGTTATTGATGAACTAATCTACCTTGTAATGAGGAACTACAAAAACATCACCACATGTTGGAGGAGCTTCCAGCTATTAAATTCTCCTATGGTTAAAAAGTTTGTAATAATATCTAACTCCAACTATTTTGTTTTACCTTTAAACAATTGACTACTATGAATCTCATTTAAATAATTCCTACTTTGTTGCTCCATCAAGAATCTGAACTATGTGGGCCAGCCTCCAACTCTCAAATCAAAACAGATTTTTATCTTTTCTTCGATCATATTGACTTAGATTCACTCTTCTTAGCAATTACAGACCCTCATGCAACAGGCAGGCACACCTTTACTGGAAGGTGGGGTACTGGAGGGTTCGCGTAGGGAGAATATGTCAATAATTATTCCCACCGAAAAAGAACTCTACAATGCAGGTCATAAGCTCATCCCCTTAACTGTTGTTCCTTCCACCTGATTATCTAGTTCTCCAGGCCGAAATTAGAAAAACACTCTACCCACCCTTCTTACTGATCTCTAGGCATCAATCTCAACATCCTGCATATTCCAAACTTTCACCACCTCCAGAGAGGAGTGGCCAGCATCCACCCTAAAAAAATATATGTGCCCTCACTTCTTTGAGCCAGACAGGATACCACACGTCTTGCACCAGTTCCTTAATGATTTCCAAAATATCCCTTCTTTTCTCTTAGGACTATTGACTGGGAGCCAAGAAAATACACACCTGAGAGTTCTGGATTTCTTCATTGCTGCACTGATGACTGTTTCCCTGTCACTAGACCCACTTTCTGAAATAAACATTCCCTCCTTTTTGGAAGTCCTTGCAGTGCCTCGTGGAGGGAGTCTGAAGACCTACTCACCATCACCATGTCAAAGTCCTCTCCAGACTTCACTTGATTTTGTTAAAAATTCCAAACATATGTGAGTAGATCCTCCCCTCCCCCAGATGCAGGCAATCCCAGAATCTGGATATCAGAGGAGCAACCCCAGTTCTCCAACCTTTTAACTTTACTCTCAAGCTGGAGAATGCCATTTACTGCACCTTTGCAGAACTCTACAAAGTCTTGGAATTCCACTTGAAGGCCTTCGATCTCCGATTCGGTAGTCCTTAGTTTCTCTAGAGTCTTGCCCATATTCCACTCCTCTCCTTGAAGAGTGCCTGCAACCTCTTCAGATTACTACCCATGTCCATTACCTTCCTCTCCATATTACGAGAAGTGGTCTACAATTCCTTTCAGGTAGTCATCTGAAGTGCATCGCCATGCGAAAGACCACTATGCTTACCTCCAGTGAGATGATCTGACAGTACTCCTCTATCTGCTGCAGTACCCATGGGGGTGAAAGGTCCCACTTACTTAGTTTTCTTCTTGCAACATCGAGGTGCACAGTTACATGAAAGGGTAACTCAATGCCAGAATGCAATGGTGTGACATGTATGAAAACCAATAAAAACAAGTTTAAAAAAAGAGCAATCCAAAAAGGAGAAGTACACAGTGTAGTAAAGAGGCGTCACTCCATGTGCACAGCTTTTCCAGAGGCAGCGAGAAGATAACCAGTCCATGCACTAGGACTATTGGAAGACAATATCATACAAAGGCAAAGAACCACTACTGGTCCCAAGTTGGAGAAATGGAGGTGAAGCAGCCAGTCTCACAGCCAAGTGCGAGTGACAAAACAAGACAGGTCTACATCTCACTGAAGATACTGGGGATTATTAAAGGCAAAATAATTCCATTTGTTCACCATGCTAATGTGTGTACTTGTAACCCTCAGATCACACTAGGGCCCTGATTCTCAAAGGTTCAGCGTCGAGTTAGCAATACTTTTTTAATGTGAACCCAATGCTAAACCTGTTTTGGGATTAACAAACTAATACAAATTGGTATTTGCGTTGGTTTTATGGGAAAGTACCGCAAAGCAGCGCAAAACGCCGCTTTGCATTACTTTGCGTTTCAGGGGAGTTACATGGGTGATACATGGGCATTCCTACATAAACAACCATGCTTTTTTATGCTAAGCCCTATCTTGACATTGGCAGACTGGGTTTAGCACCAAAAATTAACGCTGCTGGAAAGGAGGTGTTAAAAGGAGAAATGTTGTCATTTCTCCTTGCTTTTCTGACTTTGCATGCGTGCAGCAATGTGCAGCACACATACAAAGAAGAAAAAGGTTTGAAGTGTGTCTGCGCTTATTATTTTGTACTGGAAGGGTACGATTCTGTACAAAACCTACGGTAGACTCAGGCACACACCCTAGTGCTGTGGCGCTAAGGTGTGTGCTTGGCGCACAGCAGCTGAAATCAGCACCGGCGCCAGGGAGAGGGGATGAGAGTGCGATATCTCTGTGACTATGGCGCTCTTCTGCTCTCTCCCGGTCACGCAACGCAGCGCAGCCTCTTTGGGTGCTGTGCTGTGCTGCGTTGCCTGACAGCTACGAGAATCTGGGCGTAGATGTCAGCAGATAGCTTTTAACTACTCCACACATCAGCACATTATCCACCTCTAATAATGACATTGGCTCTCTAAGGCAGCCGCGGTCCGTGTAGGTAACAGCGGTGGGGCCGCATGGGGGGGATTTCGAGGGACGATGCCAAGGGAAAATAAATTATTTATTTAATTTCCCCCCTGCATCGTCCCTTAAAGTCCACATCCCCAAAGCCCACCGCTGTTACCTGCACGGACCGCAGCTGCTCTAAGGTGCTTTATACTTCAAGGGGGCGTAAAGCTATTGTGGTGGTCTGTAATACAGGTACTGGATAAGACTGTTTGTGCCTGATTACAATGGTCTTTTCTTGGACCATGTGTTTCTCTCACGCTGTTAGTAGCCGTAAAATGCTGCACTAAAAGGAGCAGCTATCTGTTTCCTCAAACTTTATGTGAAATAAAGAGTGAGTGTCCAGTTTGCATTGATGGTACAACGGATTAAAGACAGCTTTGTCCATTTCCAAAATTCTTGACAACTTAATATTTCGCCCCATGTAACTTATTTATGCAAACGGAATAATCCCTGAGACTGTGAAAAAGATATTCAATTATGAAATGAAGATCAGAGCTTTTTTTTTCTAATGTATGGATTTCCTTTCTCTAACTTGCAGGTTGCAACGTACAGGAAAGAGGTGATCGAACTGGAAATCGATGTGCAGAACCTAGAACAAGAAAATCTAAAACTCATAAGTGTGCTGTTTGATTGCAGACTTCAGGATCTCAAAATCTCGCGGTAATGAAAGTGTGTTTACATAATGAGATTATTGTGCCTCAGTGGCCCTAATTACAAGGTCAAGGCGGTGTGTTAAATGCCAATTCTGCACGTCAAGCCTCATTTCCAAGCTGAAAACTCAGAATGGGAGGTATTTACCAGAGCTACGCTCTGATTCTGAATGGGCTTGAGTTATCCGAGCCCTGTGCAAACCCCTTGTTTGTGCAGGAGTCAAAATTCCAAGTTGTGTGGAAGTTCATGCTTCCAGCAATTGCAGAGTTTGATACAGTCCTCACCCTTCCTTAAATTTCGCCAGACCAGCCATAATTTAACAGAGGAAAACACTAGGGTATTTACCGTGAAGTGCAGATTTTGGTGCAACCCTAGACAGTCTGATTTTCTCAAGTGTGATAAAGTGCTCTACCTTCCAACTGGCTCATAATCAGGGTCCAGTGTGGTAAATCCCCCACCCTATTCCACACAACTTGTAAATGGGGCCTAAGTGTTTTGCCCCTCCTCTTAGGAATTCATTATGTCAGCCATGCACTATGCTGCTTTTTCACGTATCTCTCCACTGGCTGTAGAGTTCTGGATATTTAGGCACAAACTTAACATAACAATATACTACAGACAAGACTTTACTGGTGATTGAGAAGTGATCTCTCAGTTAAGGAGTTTGAGTAACCCCAATCAAGCTCTGTAAAGGTGGATTGGTTGGCAAATATTGGATTAAATGTCGTTCAGCGTAAACCCGGGTTGTGTTCACTGTGGCTTCTTTTCATACAGGTCTCCAGCATCACCCTCTGTGATGCAAGAAATATAAAGCCTCAAAAGAAGAACTAAATGAGGGAAGGCCCCAAAAGCATTGCACAATATCCAAAGAACACCACCTTTGCCTAACTAGAACCCTTGACTTTGGATGTTCCTGCTCAACTTAGAGCTCATTGTCAGGGTATGAGAGTTTGTAGAAGTCTTTTGGTTATAGCTTCAAGCATTGTCTTAATTTTTCCTTTAAAATATGTTGACATCCAAAGATAAAGATCACTTACCAGCCAAAGCCTCGATTTCACTCGGATCAGGTGTACTTGTGGGTCAGCTTAATTGGCATCACTGAAGACCCTCAACGTGACTGTGGGGATAACTTATAATTGGCAGGCGGGATTCTCCATCACAAACATTTTGAAGCAAGAGTATGAATTTTCACACAAACCTATTTTGAAGACATTTGGAATGTCTTCTGCCAACCACAGAAGTACCCTAGGAATTTAGAAACCGTGCCAAACAGCTTCATCAGTCTTGGAGATGCTGGTGACACCACTGCAAACACTGAATGGCTGGTTAAGAAGTAATTATTCTTAGACATATGAAAAATTGAATTACTTAGCTGCACCAGGACATATACTGGGAAATGTTTTTCAGACTTAAACTACATCTTGGAGAATCCAAGATCACTGATGGGGGTGCTCACCCCGGCAATTGAGCATTGTGTCAGTTCCAGGATAGAGTGTTCAAGAAAGCCTATGGGGGGGGGGGGGCAAACAGAAATGTGTCCAGGCATTTTTGACTAGGTAAAAATGTCTTATAGCTGAAAGATGATGAGTTCAGAAGAGTCTGCAGCACCCTTATTTGTCTGAATAAAGGATTGGAACGACTTTGAAATAGTTGAACAGTTTGTGGAGACCTCACGAAGACTCTGTGTAGGTGTGCTGGTGGACAGGTCTCAAAGACCTACACATTTCCTGTGTACAATTAATAATACTGCTCCTGCATTACTGCTGTGCACCATGTCTGCCATCAAAAACACAGCATAACATTTTGTTGAACGTTTAGCTGATAAATGTGGGGATCATGGGGCACTTCTCTGAGAAAGTTGCAACATCATTGGATAGAGGAAGTGTCTTGTCCCACTCATGGAAATGCAATCTCCACATTTTAAGGGCCTTGCTGCTATTTGTTTCCGGCACCTCCTGGAGCAAATCCAAGCTCTAAGAAGCCTACAAAATAAGAACTAGCTGACTGCGGCAATAACAGCATGCAAGACCATATGCACATCATCAACCGTTGAAAGGAATATCTCCCAGTTTGAGCTTCTGACTTAAAATGTTTCAGATAATAATAATCTGTCCTCATGAAAGCTTTCTCAGATGAAACATTCATGGTCAACCTGCTGGACTGATTATTCCTCTGCAGTGGATTCTAAATCAGAAGTTACAGACGTAGACGAGTCCAAGCCCCAACTTCAGTCACAGCACTTGAAATCTTGGTTCAGTCTAGCTTTATCGCTTGGTTCCTTGGTTCCACTGAAGTACAGCAAGCAAACTTTGACACTTATTCAGGATTGTAATCCTTCAACTGTTGTCTATAAATATATTTTTGAGACCACAAACCCATAAAATGCATGTAAAATCAGGTACAATTATTTCCAAACAATAAAGATAATTCAATACTACTTAAAATGTGCTTGGAAATAAAGAACAGTTCACAATCGGAGAAATAGAGAATTACATATAATGGTATCCAAGTGCATAGACCAAGATTCTCAAGATTCCAACTTAATGGTATTCACAATGGAAGGTTTGCATGGTGTTGATGACGTGCTTAGAAACATACTAAATCTGGTAATAGTCTTGAGTCTGAGGTACTTTGTCACAAGTTGAAATGAATAAACCAACCCTTGTGAAGACGTACAATACTCCTTGTCACTGGGCTACTTGTAAACAAGTCCTGGTTCAATGCCTTGATGATTTTTCCATTAAAGGAGATACCTTAAGGTGGGATAAATCCTTGCTTACTGTTAGAAAGTAATTCAACTGACACCTTTTAATCTCACCCTAAACCGGTCTATATGCTTGTCCCAAAAGGATCAGCATTGCCACCCATCTGTTTTAATGTGTTCCTACATCCTTTAAACCAGCCTCTTTATCAGTTTAAACTGATGTTTTACAGTATTCATATAACACACAGTTCCTCCTCTAGCTGAATGGGAGGAGCAAGGTGCTCTGAAACAACTTCTGTTTGCATTAGAATCTGCAGAAGATTACATGGTCCATCATTTCTTAACACTAAATCCATCAAAGATGGAGATTATGCTGACTGAACACAACCCAAATGTGTTGGACACATGTCTATGGCCTCAATCTCTTTGTGAGTTCAGTCTGACCCAACAGATGACCCTGGCTTCTAAAGTTATTTCTTTCACAATAGACGACTGCCTATAGTGTTCTGCTTTGCATCTTTTCCTTAATATGGCAATCAGTGCTTTTGTCCAATCCTATTTTGACTTTGTCAACAGAGGCGTAGATACCAGTGTTGCAGCTGGCACGATGCACAGGGGCCCAGGAGATGTGAGGGGGCCCAACTACAGCAGCCTTTGACCTCTGTGAGGGCACCTAAATAATCAAGCTGGAGTTATGCAGGTGAACAGACATTAACAAATACTTTAACTTTTATTTTTATCTTGTCACATTTGCTGTGCATTCAAAGACAAAAGTCAAATTTCAGACAGGTCTACTGACAAATTGAAGCTCATTCTGTCATCATGGAGACTAGTGTTTACTTTTCTTTCATTTACAGCAAAGTTTGAGGATTTTGTAAAGTGCATTATGTGACAATCTTGCTGGTCTGAAAGGAAAGACTGTATGATGTTGTTTTCTTTTAACACAACAACATTTGAATACCTATAAATAAAAAGTACAAATATTACAAAATAAACAAACATTTAGGAAAGCACAAAGGAAGTCGGCTGGTGAGGCAGCTAAAACAGTCTTTTGGGTAGACCAAAAGCACACAGAAATAGAAGGAGCACAGGGAGCAGGAGTACAGGAGGTCCTTTCTCACATGCATAAGGCATACAGCACTGGTCAAAAGCACCAGGGTTTACCTTGAAAGACACTGAACAAGTGTGGTACTGCAGGACCAATGCAGATTTCCTTCAAAGACATGGATCAATTGTGATACTGCAGTGCTAGCCAGTACAAACTTCCTTCAAAGACACTGAACAAGTGTGGTACTGCAGGACCAGTGCAAGCTTCATTCAAAGACATGGAACAAAGGTGGCGCTGCAGGACCATGCAACCTTCCTTCAGAGACACGGAACAAGTGCGGTACTTGGGGCCAATACAAGCTTCCATGAAAGACATGGAACAAGTGCGGTACTTGGGGCCAATACAAGCTTCCATGAAAGCCATGGAACAAGTGTGGGATTGCAGGGCCACTGCAAGCTTCCTTGGACAACATGGAACAAGTGTAGCACTGTACAGCACCATTTAACACCTCACGTAGATACAAAGAACAAGCAGGATTTCAGATTTGGTAGAAGAGATTGTAATTTCAAATCAAAACATTGGACATACTGACATTTTTAAAGGAGTTATATTAATTGGTAGTGCACGAATTGTACGTGTTTAAATGTTTAACCAAACTAATTGTATGCATTGTGGGAGGTGTAGTGTCCCAGGGAGGTTTGGTCGATTCAGGTGAAAATAATAACGCGATAGAAGGAGGAGGGATTAGAAGGAGCGCGGAATGTTTGAAGAGAGTGGAGGAAAGTAGAGATGGTAATTCTTTTGGTGAACGGGAGAAGAGGACGGTTATGTTTTAGCAGGTACGTGAAAGGGAAAGTGAGCGCAATGGGAAGGGTTGAGAATAATGGAAGGGGAGAGATTTCTGGGTATGATTTGGGTCGAAGGAGGATAAGGGAGGAAAGAAGTGAGAAGTGTGAATGATGGTAATGGTGATGTAGTTATGGAATCGTTAGGGGTGAGGGTTCATGTAGTAAGGAAGTGTAAGCAGGTGGGGGGAACGTTTGGAGGAGGAAAAATTTGAAAGCAAAGGATGGGAACTATCGACTGAGGTAAACGGAGCAGCAAAGAAGAGGCCATAAAAAGAATGGGGGACATTAATTGACAGTTATTAAATATTTGGAGTTACATGGGGAAAAGAACCGAGCTAATGTAACTGGATTGACAATGGGCATTGTTATGATATATATGTTGTTGCGTGCTTTTGGGTTTTGAACATATGTCCTATTGTTCATTTACAGTTACCCCTGACGAAGGGCCCTGAGGGGACCGAAATGCATTAGGTTATAATAAACTGCTTTTGACGAACGTTGCCTTATTACGTGTTCTTTGAAGAGGTTCGGATGGCCCACTTGGACATGAGAAATGTTGGAAATTTCATTTCCTTGCATGGGATGCTGTATGTTTAAAAGTAACAGAAAACATGGTATAAAAGGAGACAGAAAAATAAACTAAAGAATATGAAGGATTAAGTGTACCTGCAACTGCAGTAAAGGCTGTCGCCACTGGTTTTGGGGCAAAAAGTAGCCTCAATATGACGGTGTTTAGTTCTATACGTGCTGTTCGGGCTTGGCACATCACCAGCGAACAACCATAAGATGAATTGTGAGGTTTAAATGTGTGTTACATGTTCAGAAAAATCGAAGTTCAACCCGCCCATCTATGATGGTGCCATCAGTGCAGTCACACTCGAGGGAGGTTTTATCCGTTTCGATCATGTGCCTGATATTATCCCCGTTTTCGTGGAGGTAAATCAGGGCATCATTTTGTATAGAGATATTATGTGCTATCTCCCGTATAGGTGTATCCCCTAGTCAGGGCCTCTAGCTCATAGTACACATGCCAGTGGTTCCATGACGCGCACAAAACATGATCGGTGAGAGGGGACAGCTTTAATGGGTGCCCCTTTCTATAGGTAAGGAAAGGAAGAATTCTGCATTAGCGACACCAAGAAGTTGTTTTAAAGTTACCTGTGCATTTTATTAGCATAAAATGAAACAAACAATGCTCAAATCATTCATTTTCCTAGATCCAGTCCTGTGTCTTAAGTAAGTCTATGTTCTTTTACTAACTAACTGACTTACTTTGCCCTCCACCCGTCATGCTGAACGCAGTGATTACTGTGACTGTCTTGTATTCAGAAGACACCCAGCAGCATGAGATAACTTTTTCTTTGACCTCTGCTGGCGTCAGGTAGCCAGGGCCAGATGATGCCCTCTGCATTTACAAAAGTGAGCGTGCACACTGCTTGGCCATTCATTATGCTCACAATGAGGCCCTTCAGTAGATTCTGCTGCTCGGAGTCTGACTCCTGCAGCTGAGGGAATCAGACTGATATAACAGCAAGGGGCTCATTATGATGTGGTTGGAAATGACACTGACGGCACGTCGGTGTCGGTCCCACCGACATCTGACGCAGCGGTCAGACCGCCGCATTACAGTACAGTTATTGCGACCGCATGTGGAAGGAACTGACCGCTGCAGTTCCGACGGGCTCAAGAAGCCCATCGGTCCTGCAGTCGGAATGTAAACCCTACAGTGGGCGTGTGCCTGCTCAGGCATCACCATAGGGATTACAATGGCCCTTTCCGACATCTTTTTAAATGGCAGTCCGACCGCCATTGAAAGGCTGTCGGAAATGGACTTTCAGGGCCCCTAGCAGGGCCCCCGTTCTTCTGTGGCCTCCGCTATGAGGCCAGGGGGGCACAAACATCCATGTCCCCTGTGGCAGGCACCCTGAGGGGCCTGCCACAGGGTGCGGGGAAGTTTTAAAACATGCCTTTTGGCATTGGGGCTTGTGATGCAGCCCTTTTCTGGGCCGCAGCACAATCCTCAACGCCAAAAGGCATGTTTCTGACCGCCTCCATGGCGGTCAGATCCTAATTAGGTGGTCTGGACTGCTATTTGTCTCCCAGACCCTTTACCACAACGATATGGTTGTACGCTTGTCAGACTGGCATCGTAATTACGACCCAAGTTCCCAGTGTTGTAAGAGCTGTGTAGTAGGCATTAAACCTATCGGGAGTCTGAAAAATACAAGCCTCACGCAAAGAAAAAGTGTAGCAAATGTGCCATGCCCATTTAGCAAGGGAGTGGTAAGGGTGTAGTATGTTGAAGGTGTTGCCTTTAGGAGCACACTGTCACCAATATACAGTTTTACAGATGAAACTATTTAGTGCACAAACGATAATGTGTGGACATTTGGTTTCAGTGAATATTTCATTTGTGCATCATCAAGTAAAGTGGCTTGATTTGTTTTGATCCTATTAAAATCTTTGTTTCCATTACACTTCAGAATTTGAAAAAGAGTGCTTCATTTGTGCTTTCCTAAAAGTTTATTTATTTTGAAATAATGTTAAATATTGTTGTGTTCGAAGCAAACTACACCATGCAGCCTTTCCTTTCACACCAGCAAGGTAGTCACATAGTTCACTTTACAAAATCATCAAACTTTACCATCAGGGAAAGAAAAGTAAACAGCGTTCCACATGTTAAACGAATAATCAGCAATGTGTCCATAGACCAGACTGACCTCTGTCTTTGAACACACAGCAAATGGGACAGGATAAAAACAAAAGTTAAAGTCTTCTTTGGTGCTCCTTCACCTTCAGAACACCAGCATGATTACTTAGGTGCCCTCACACAAGTCAAAGGCTGCTATAATTGTCCCCCCCCCCCCACACACACACACACCTCTGGGACCCAGTGCATAGTACGGCTGCACCACTGGCAGCTGCGCCCCCACTGGGGCTGATTTACAAATGCATGTTATGAGTCCAGGAAGCAGTACTACAGAAGCACTCTTTACATAATCTATATGTCTTTGTGAATTGGACCGAAAACGTCCAGTTTCTTATTAGCAAAAGTGCAAAAAGGGTACAGTCCTTTATATTTGCACTAAGTGTTCATGAATATTCCCCTTTTATTCCCATTTTAGATGCTTTGTGCCAATTCACAAAGGCAGGTAAGATTACTTAAGAGTCCTAGAGGAGCATCATTTTAACATACTCCAAACTCCTTTGTGAGTATGCTTCCAACTATAATCTGATTTTCCGATCCCAGAAAGTGTGTCTAACATACGTTTTTCTTGCATGTTTTCTTTTGCAGAAGTTGTTTTCTTACCCAGGTAGCCGGCCTAGACCTCCCAGCAGATGGTTTGCTGGGACAAGACTTTGAAACCCTGAAATGGATGGAAGAATCTGGTAATGCAATTTACAGAATAAGGAACATGAACATCGCTTATGTATCACACATACGTACATTTTGCAAGATTACTAATAACTGCTTTCCTCTTTCTCCGTTTGTCTGTTTACTTTTTCCAATATTAATTTTCTTGGAGCACTCCATACCAACGTTTTTGTCACTTCTCAACGCTGTTAAATGACACGTGTGACTATCATGCAATATCGTGGCGCCCAATTTACCAGCCTCGAATGGATGAAAGGCTGAGTTTGCCTCAAACTCATGATCTGCATGCCACAACAGGTGGCAGTAGTTGTAAATGTTTAACTTACTGAGTCACATTAGAGCACTAAATGGTACACTTGGCCCAAGAGGCGCCTTTTTGTGCTCCACTGAAGTCCGCGAAATATTAATATCAGAATATGTAGAGATTTTTGAAGGAAACACATGTAGCAGGATATATTTGTGATGTACTTGAATAAAGACAGGAGCAGAGCGAGCTGGTCCCCAGTAGCGGCTGTCAGGGATCAGGGGTGGCAAAGGCGCGGGGATTAAAAAAAAAGAAAATTTACCTCCTCGTGTCTCTCCGCGTAGTACCTCATCGTCGTCCCTCAGCTCCAGCCGGAAGAGGTAGCAACCAGGCGCCCCTGACCAATCACAACTCTGCAATGCAGTGTTGTGATTGGTTCCAGCGCCGTGGTTCGGCACTCAGATGGGGAATGAGGAGCTGGGCATGTTCCCCATGCAAGTGCCACCACTCCTTCACCTTCTCCGAGAGCAAAGCAGGCCTGCCCCGCAAAGACACAGGAACAAATACATTGATAATAACGTCCAGTTATTATCATTTTATTTTTCCTTCATTGCCACTGCTGACCCCCAGCTCAGAACCCTGCAGCATCATGCAAATAGAAGAACCTTTCCCAAATTTTTTTAAATGCATAAAATCAGAATCGGAATCAGCCCAAGTCTTTTTTTCATTTGGAAAATGACCGAATTAAATTTAAAATTTTGAAATGTCACAAAACAGATTTTCCAAACACCCCTCCTTAATTCGACCCTTCATTTACTCCATCATTGTAACACACAGCCATGACCTCCATCCAATTGGTTGAATTCTGTAACTTGACTTCAGCATCTTTTAAGATCATTATCTCATAAATGGCCTCTCGCCAACGCATCACCTGCACTTATCATGTCTTGGCTGTGAAAGACCTTGCTGCATTAACCTCTTTGCGACTTCCATTCTGCCTCTATCATCCCAATCAGCAGTCCTACTTAACTTGCAGACAAGCTCACCATTGTTCCCTGCACACTGGCAGCAAGGCCACCATCAGACTGCAGACAAGTAAGTGTAACCCCCCCACCCTCCCAAAAAAAACAAGCCTCTTCCATCTTTGGATACAGGATCTGCAACAACATCGCCATATCTATAAGGACCTCCTCGGAGCAGCTCCAATTCAGGAAAGAGCTGCAGACTCGCCTCTGTAACCACACCACAATGCATTAACCAGCCACAACTCAGCTTCCTCTCCTATCATGTACAGTGCTCCACTGCCTTTTGGCTATGTTTGCGCTATTGAAATTACATATACATACAAGTTTCAAACTTTTCCCTCTACTAGCTATGGATCACCCTCTTGACTAATTTGAGGAATAAAACCTACTTGTCAAACATCACTCAGGCTGCAGACACATGTACAGCAGGTTCAACGTCCCTAGATGTGAATAAAGCCCTAATGAAAAAATTGTCTCTTTGAGCAAGTTGACCTATTGGATTTAACAGTGGCGGGAGGAGTGAGATAGGAAGAGCAGCTGGAAATTATATGTTGAATCAGGGGCTAGCTGTGCGCGGGTGAAATCCTTTCTGCCCATGATTGCTAAACGCGGACGATGAGCCCCTTTCGCTCAGCATTAGAGGTCTCAGCGTTCTGTTTTGCTTTTCGGTACCACATTTGTTCCTTACCTGATGCCTAGAATTAAAAATATATGCTCACAGCATTCATCGAAGGGCAAGGGAACAAACTGAACCCCAGTGACTCCTTGAGATGTTCCCTTGAATTCTCAGTTGGATAAATCCTACCAAACAAACTCTCTATGATAACAAATTTAAGTTATTTGTCTTTGGCTTGCATCACCTTCAACTATTCGCGTACCATTCCAGATGTGTGCGGACATTCACCCCCTTTTCTTGCACTTTGGTGAGTTGCTGTTCTGTATGGAGGCAGATGTCCTGCACTGCAGAATGTCTCTCTACACAGTTGTGGCCCAGAATTTAGCACCAAGTGTTGAAAGGAGTGGTGGACTGGAAGCTGATGGAAGTTGGAAAGAGGCGACAGAAGGAAAACTTGCGTAATCCTGGTGAAACACCTGCATGTCTCTGTAGTTTGAGTTACACCTAATAAAGACGTTGCTGTTTAGTACCTGCATGAGTCCTAGCTCCTTCACATAGGATGTTACCTTCCAGGCAAACAAGAGGCAAATGGTAAATCTGAAGGAGCGAAAGGTTTTTATGGCCAAGAAGTGTCAAAGTATGCAGGTGACAACAATTCCCTTAGCACTGCCCAAATCTAGCCAGCAAAGCAAGAAGGAAGCTAGAACGTTAGAAATCCCACTTCCATATTTGTTCGAAGTACACACAAAATGTAAAGGTAATGTAGACATGCGTCAGAATTATTTGTGGTCAGGAAAAATTCAAGTAGACATTTTTATTTACATTTGGCCGAAACCTGTCACAGCACATCACTCAAACACCACCACCATCCATACTGTAGAGCATGCTGATAGCAGCATCGTGTTATGGGAATGTCTTTCATTAACCACAGCTTTCAGGACAGAAGGGAAAATACATGGAGAACAATATTCAAAAAGGTCTTTGAGGAGAACCTGCTGTCCTCTCCAAGTAAGCGTAATCTGGGATGAAGTTAACATTTTATCATGACAACAAACCGAACCACACGCTAAAGCTATTCTGAAGTGCCTATGTATCAAAGCCTAAAACCAATTGAAAATTAGTATCAATCAATCCACCCATGATACCTGACAGAGTTTGAACAGTTTTGTAAATAATATTTTTAAATTTGCATATACAAAGCTGGTAGAGCCCTATCCCGCAGACTCACAATTGGGTGCTTCACCCAATCAGAGAGATGCAGACCTATCCAGTTATAGTTCAGTTGTTTATTTGAATACAGACTTTTTACAATAAAACTATATGGTGTAGAGAAGTGGAAACATTCTCATTTGAAGTGTGAAAAGCTTCAGGGAAAGTATGCTATGTATAGGTGCTGTAGAATCTATACAAAATACTTTATCTTTGCTGTTGAGACTCGTCTACCTTCCAAATCGACTCTTCCTTTTTTGAACATTTGGAGCAGATTCCGCGTACACACGGAGGATCTCGAAACTGAGGTTCTTACCGTGCATCAGACTGATCCTTCGACTGTGTCCATACTCTACTTCTAAGTTTATGTCTGAAACAGGAAGCAGTGTCTTAAATCATTTACCATACCCTTCAGACTTTGGTATAAACCTGAAGTTTGCTTTGTCTGGTAGATAGCCAGGGCTGCCAATTATTCGCTGATGAATCGTGGGACGTCCGGTAGAGATACAAATAGTATGACTCAGTGTAATAAGGATTACCGGAAAGTAGTCAGAGCATGTCCAGATACAACAGAAACAGGAAATTCTTATCTAGTCAACCTTGCTTTTTGAACAAATCTTGGACTGCGAGTTCACAAGTCTGTCAGCATCCTGGCTTTTTCCACCCATTGCTCCTCCTACCCTGTGAAATCTCCCCCATTACTCTCCACTCACACCCCTTGTTGCTGCATGCAATGAACAGTGCCTATATATGTTCACTAAATAAAAATAAGGAGCAATCGCTGATAAATAGGAAAAGGTAGACAATTGAATCGAGAAGGTTCCAGCTAGGAAAAGATACTCAGCAGATACAAAAATACGACTGTAGCCACAACATGAAGCCGACTTTAAATGAAAAACGATTGAACCCAGAATTACTGAACTCTCTTCTTGGTGTATCTCCTACAAATCTGTGCCTTTCCATTATATTGATTCTATAGTTTTGCAACTGTTGCTGTGTTCTCAAATGGCAAATACTCTTTCTACCCATGTCCTTGCAGAAGCCAAGGAGCCAAGACCAAAGAGCGCAACCCTGCTTGCGGTGGAGAAGGCAATAAGTGCAGCAGAGGAAAAACTTAAAGGAAGTCAGACTGTGGAAGAGATTTATGCATGGGAACCTCCTTCCGACGACTGTCTGACACAGGAGCTCACAGATATTTTGTATGGAGAGGAGAAGGATTTTCAGGTAAACAGTTGAAATACTTTTGTGTACAAACCTTAAGTACTATTCTAAACATGGTAGAAATGGATAAAAATTAATGCTCTAAGGCAACAAACACAACTAACTTTGTTGGTTTCAAACTTCTTTTACAACCTCTTTAGTTGCTTTCCCTTTTGCTGTCTTTTGATAGATTAGCTATTTCTTTACAAGTAGCTATAGGTACATTGCAAAGGAATGTCAGTCGATTATATTTTCATCCCGTGTTAACAGAGCCAATGTGATTATGCAGCTTGGGGGACCAAATGATGCCACATAGTTGACTAAGATACAAGCAAATTATTGTACCATTAATCCTGTACATTATAACTGTAAATCTAGCTTTATAACAGATTTTATCTGGCATATGATTCAGCACCATCTCCATTATAAAATATATTAAGGAGATCCCTGTTGTTTGGTCACTTCACATTTATATTTAGGAAACAAACAATTTATAATCGGTATCAGTGTCAAATTAGAGAATATTTTATGCAGTAAGTTTCATATGATTAAATAATGTGCAGCTAATGCTCCTTAGCATATTTTCTAATACTGAGAGTAGGGCAACCAATCGGAGACTTCGGAATGTGCTGTATAACTACTAGTAGATGCCCTAAGTTGAAGCTGTTACAGGAAACAACTGACTATATAGATGGAAAGGCAAAACAAGTATCATGGGAGAGGAGAGGATGTGGGCAGTGGCCAGAGCCACTGACTCGAGAGCTGGGGATCCCAGTTTTAGTCTCCGTGGCACATCATCCTGTGATTCTGAGTAAATCACTTAAACTCTCCGGGTGAGCTATATAAATTTCCTGCAAAATGAAAAAGCAGAAAGAGGCAAAGCTTCATGAAATAATAGTTCCACCAAAGCGGATGTTAACAGTATTTTTGCTACGGGAAACTGGTAAGAGAAGCAGACATGGAACAAGCACTGGTAAATGCAGGAAAATATGCTACAGCCAATAGAATTAGAGGAAAAGTAAGTGGCAAGCACAGGAACCAATGAAAAGCCAGGAAAGAGATTGGGCAGGATGAAAGCCTCTTAAGTCTATATTAAAAACAATAGACTTCCCAAGCACAGTGCAAGCATTGTGCAGGCTAAACATACAAAGTAGTGACAGAAACAGATATTGACTTTTCCAGTGCTGATAATATAATGATAGTAATTTTCTTTTATCATTGTTGTGTGTCGTCACTTGTGGCTCAGGCCCAGACGTTGACTGAGTGCCCATAACTAGTGTAAATGACTGACATTGTAATCGGTGATGCTACATCGCAGACATCAACAATGTGAAATAACTCCACTTCAGTACATCACTGCCCCTTTCTCTCTTGTTACTGGATCTCCATTGATCTATTTATGCTTGCCTCATCCTTACAGTTACTTCCTTCTCTGTGAATAGATGAATAATCTTTTGGTTAACACGGATTCCAATTCACTTCCCCGCCCCACACCTCCACCATCTGTCTCCAATTCTGTGTGTTGCTGTTGATAAGGAGTAAAAAGTGCATTAATTGTTATAGGCATGTTTACAACTAGTAATGCACATCATCTAAACAGAAAGGGAGCGTGCTCCTTCGTCTGGCATGATGTACCACATTCCATTGCTTCCCAGAGGACAACTACATTAGATTTGGTGTGGTTGTCGTTGAAAGCATACCCATATTACAAGGGTTGGGTTTCTCTGTGGGTATTCACAAACCTTTCCAATGGTGTTTTACTCCTAAAGTTGGTGCCAGTGTGTAAACAGGATGTCAAAGATACCCAAACACCACCACCCTGCAGGGGGGTGTACGGGGAGCATTTTCTTTACTAATTTTCTCTACTTATTACCAGGTGGACAAAACTTAAGCTATAGTTAGGTGCATTTTTACCTAGAAAGTAATCATAAATCCATATGATAGTTGATGGTATGTGTGCTGACTTCGGATTTTTTGGGACTTCGATAATAAAAGTAACTTCATCAAACTCTTAGACGGTATCTTAGAACTTGGAAAGTTCCTTTTACCTTTGTGAATCGGTCCCTCAGTGGGGCTTTCTTCCCCGAACTGACAGGTGTACAGCTTCTAATTAGCAGAAACAACAGTAACGAGGTGGTATTTACAAAATGCACAAAAAGTCCTTCATTGGTGATAACTGAAATCGGTGATCGTGACGAACAAGAAAATGGAAGCATCATGGGTTAGATTCATAAGATGACTTTGCATTCACAAGGCTAATGCAAGTCACTTTGAAAATACAAGGTAGTAATTTGCTGTCCCCAGTTTATAAGCGATGGGGGTGCTGGGCGTCGACACTGCGCGTGCTGGGCATCGACACTGCAGGTGCTGGGCGTCGACTCTGCACACGCTGTTCTTCGACTCTGCACGTGTGTCGACTCTGCACGTGCTGGGCTTCGACTCTGCACGTGCTGGGCTTCGACTCTGCACGTGCTGGGCATTGACACCGCGCATGCTGGCTTTTGGCAGCGGGAACAGCAGACAACTATCTGATGAAGCACTGCCTGTTCCCCCTCCTCCCTTTCAGAATGCCCACCTTTCGTTGCCTTGTAACCCCTGTCTGTCCAAGGAACAGGAGTTGCAATGCCTGCTTTCTGCAAATTCAAATACTGTGACGGAGGTCCTGTGCAGCCCACTGGTCCTGCATTCTCTTCTGTACACCAGCAGGCATAAATACCAGCATAGGCATCTAATGTCCTCAGATATGCCGCACACTTAGAAATAAAAACCTAAGAGATTCCTTCAGAATAGGGTGACCAACTGGCATTGGTGCAAATTCAGGACGGTGAGTGTAAAAATTCAGGACAAAGGGTCAAAATTCAGGACACAAATTCAGGACAAGAGGTCAAAATTCAGGACAAAACTTCAGGACAATAGGTACGTTTTACAGACACATCAGAGGAGGTCACGCAATAGTATACAAGTAAGCCCAGCCATATCCAAACATATTCAACCATTTGCAAACCTATCCATCATGTATCCTTCCATTTATCATTTCACTCATCCATCCATCCATCCCTTCATTCATTCATCCTTTCACTCATCCATCATCCATCCACCCTTTCACCCTATCCATCTGTACACTCATCCATCCACTCTTCTACCCATCCATCCATTCACTCACTCATCCATCCAGCCATTTACCCTTCCACCCATCCAGCCATCCTTTCACTTACTCATCCATCCACCCAGTCACTCATCCTTCCACCCATCCACCCTTTCAGTCATCCATCCTTCCTTCCTTTCTATCTTCATTGACCCTTTCACTTAGCCATCCTTCCTTCCATCCATCTACTCATCCACTCATTAATCCATCCATTGACCCCATCACTCATCCATCCTTTCTCTCATCCATTTATCCTTTCACGCCTTCACTCATCTATTCATCCTTTTGTCCACCTACCCCCTCTTTCACTCACTCATCCATCCTTACATCCACCCTTTCACTCATCCGTCCCTCCATTCACCCTTGCACTTATCAATTCATCAATCCATCCATCATTTCACTCATCCATCCACCCACTCACTCATCATCCACCTTTTCACTCATCCATCCACCCTTTTACCCATCCAGCTACCCTTCGACCCATACATCCAGCTATTTACCTTTTCTCTCATCCATCCTTCCACTCACTCATCAATCCATCCATCCTCTCTCATTATCCATCTATTCAATCTTTCATTCATCCATTCACCCTTTCACTAATTCATCCAGCTATTCACCCATCCCTTCACATACTCACTCGCTCACCTTTTCATATTAATTTTGAGCTGAGCCTTTTTGAGAAGAGGCCCATCAAGAACTTCACCCTCGCTGCAGGAGCCATTCCAGGACTGGGACAGAAGCCACCCAGGGCGGAGACAGGATCCACCACAGGGGGGACAGGATCCACCGCAGGGGGGACAGGAGCCACCGCATGCGGGGGGGGGACAGGAGCCACCGCATGGGGGGACAGGAGCCATACCTGGGGGTGGGGGACAGGAGCCATCACTGGGGGTGGGGGGCAGGAGCCATCACAGGAGGGGGAACAGGATCCACCAGGGTGGGCACAGGGTGGGCATGCAGCATTCTAGTATCATCTTGGTCTTTTCCGGGGTGGGGTAGGGCTCCTCACCCCCTCCTGGACAAGACAACGAGACGTCAGGCTCTCTTTCCAAAATGTTAGATTTGCCATCCCCCACTGTGATGTACAGTACTTCAAGGAGATACTCCAAGACAACTGATTTAACTGATTGTCCTCTATACTTTGTTAATCAGTGTGGGTGCGATTGTGCCATTTCTTTATTTTATGACATTATAGACTGCATGTTTGAAGAACCGAGGTTTGCTTACACTTTTAGTGACCATAATTAAGCTCTGTGTGAAGAGAACCACGTGCTGCCTCGGGGTAATCAGGGCCGGTTCTAGGATGTTTGGAGCCCTGGGCAGAAAGGGAATGTGTGAGGCCCCTCTAAATTGCAGAGACATGACGCATTCGTGGCTGTTTGCATCTGAAAAGATGCCCCTGTGCCTGAAGCTGCAGCCCTTCCCTCCAGTCACCTTCAAGCACCTCTTAACAGCTCATCAAGGGCGGAAGGTGTGAGGGTTGCCATCCCGCTGTGCCTCTCCAATGCTGCTGGGTATCTCAAGTTTGGTACTGCATCGCATTCTGTTATACCCGACCTCAGCAGCATCGGAGTCAAGAAGGGAGATGGGTGGAAGCTGTGTCGGATTTAGGGTGGTGCGACCGGTGCCCGGTTAAAATTACGGACAAATGGCGTCCGTTAAAGAATCCTTCACGGACAACGGACAGACGGCCGAAATTACGGACTGTCCGTGAAATTTACGGACGGTTGGTCACCCTACTTCAGAATCAGCAGTGTGCAAAGGGAATCGTGCTCTCTTGTGTTTCCACAAATATCTGTTGAAACAATGGTGAATTCCAGCTGTGGAAGATATGTCTACAGAGTGAACTTGTGATATGTACAAAATCTTGGCATGCGTTGCATCTTTGCTGCATTAATATGGAAAGATAGTGACGTGGGCGAGATGCTCCATTTCAGTAGGTGTGCCCTATTAAGACCAGCAAAATCTCGGACATAGGGCTGCAACCAAGAAACAGATGCCTGCAATGTGTTATAAACAAATAGGAGCCGACGACACTGGTGCCTACAGCCTGCACAAAGGGTATGGCTACAGGCAGGGCTTAATTTGTGCAGGGGCTTTCCGGTGCTTAGCACCGGCACTTATTTTTCAGGGCCGGGTCTACGCGTCTGCACGTCGTCACATATGAATGATGATAAGGTGTTTATAATTACCAATACAGTGACTCGGAGTCGGCGCAGAGTGTTAGTGTGCTGCTTTGCATTGTGAATGTGAGCCGGTCCGGAGCAAAGCAATTGCAGCTCAGCATTCATCAATCATAAATTTGATACTGACAGTGACATGGCGCCATCATGGCGGGCGCGCCGCGCGGCCCTTTCCGTCAGTGGACTGCCTGCGAGTCTATGACTGTTGCCGGTGGTGGGCGCTGGGCGGGACTCGGGAGCAGTACTGGGCCGCTGGGCAGGAGTGTCAGACATATGGAGGAACATCATTGGGTATTGGTTGTGGCGTGCGCGCTGCACGCAGATTTTTTTCTGCTTGTCAATGCCACGCCCTGGCACGCTCGCACCCCACGAGTCAGAGCCTCAGCCAGTCCGACCATGATTGAGGGCAGGCAGAGGCAGACAGCCCGCCTATCACCTAATAAAGGCAGTGCCCCGCAGCTGACCACGACGAGGAGTGTAACTGTAACCGTAAGTAGTACTAACTAAGTAACTGGCAGTCAGTCAGACATCATGCCATCGATCGCCATGCCACCTGCGACATGCCAAGTCACTCAGTGGTGGCATGTCGGGTACTGGGGTAGCTCCGGCACCATGACGCACTGTTCCTGGCCCGTCCACATTTATTTAATGCAATATTCATCATTATTTATATGTATACTATCACATCATAGGTTAAGATTGAAGAGGTGACAGTTAAAGAAGGGAAGGCCTGCGGCTGCCATTGCCCCTTGAAGTATCGTATCATGCCATGATCCTACCTCACAAGATTCGAATAATGCATGCTCGTGCTGAGAGCTCCTGTCTTGTCTCAGCAGGTCGCCGCCGGTCGGGTTTACGTTGTTAAAGAAGGCCCGCCGGCCCTGCCCCTTGAAGTATCCTCACAAGATGAAGATTCACATTCAATTATGCATGCACGACTACTCACTGCACTCTGCCTGGCCTGGCTTGGCCAAGTAGTGGCCGCCGACGCCCGTACACATTACTATTATGAAAGGGGCCGGGCCGGCCGGCCGGTGTTAAAGTTAAAGGCCCTGGCCCTGCCTTTGAACTCAGCAATATCCTTATCCTCCCCAATGACCCCTCCTAAACAGTTTACTACTGCTTAACAGTTAGCCTTCTTAGTGGCTATCTGGGTCGGACTGGGTTCTGGCCTGGGTGACGGTCTCCGTCCCGAGTCCCTGTGTGCTTCGGTGGTTGAGGCCGCCTGCCTCCCTGTTAAATGCCAGTATGAGTATGCCCGCCGGATGTTGAAGGGGCTGTGCAGCAGGCAGCGGGCTGAGATCTTTTTACGATTGCCACCACGCCCCAGCACTCTCGGGCCGCACCCTACCCCACGAGCCATCAGCCTGACAATATTGAGGCCAGGCCAGGGTTGAGGCAGGGCAGGCAGACAGCAGTAGCAGCACCAGGTACAGTGACAGTCTATACGGTAATAAATAAAGGCAGTGCCCCGGACGACTCGAGTATAATTATAATAACCAACCGGGTCCGTAACTGTCTGTAAGTACCACCAAGTAAGCACTAGGGGTTACCTTAGATGATGATTCTCTAAAAGTCCTTGTGTCCTCTTCCAACACATTCAAGTAAAAACAGTGGTGTTTGTGACGTGTTCAAACACAGGCACACAGCCTCCCTTGAGGACTCCGTTGAGCAGCATGCATTGCACTGCAAGTTGTAGTTAACAAATAAGAAAACACAAATGTTCCCACACGTGCTAAAAGGTGGAATTGCTGTTTTTGGGAGATTGTGTTTTTAACTGTGATAGACTTTATGGTGAGGTGAGGTGAAGGTGAAGAGTAGACAAAGCCAGAACCTTGTTGCCTGGAGTTGTAATCGAAATTATGAAAAAATGTGAAAAGGTCAGTGGATTGAAGATTGACGTCCTGATGTTCTGGCAGTCCAAATGTTCAGATGCTTAAACCCTAACATGAAAAATAGCCCAAGTTGAAAAACAAGTCAAGGTTACAGTTTTCTACAACCATTTCAGTCTGTGTATTTCTCTCTCTCGCTGACCGCTTGCACTATATAAACCATAAAAAATATGGGGTTTATTTACAAGCCCCTTTTTTGCTAATGTGTGACTTTTAATATGGAAAAAGCAGTGACTCACCTCGGCGCAAGGGGCATGTAAATAAGCACTAATGTGTACAGTCCGACCTCCGTAATGCACTCTGACACCTTTATGGACCTAGTTCACGCTAAACAAAACTACAGCTTCATATACTTCATTCTACACCAATGCTAAAATGACCTTTGCGCTGTGTTAATTAGTTTGAATGATAGCCCAATACTCTTTGTCCTTTAACATAGTTTAGAATTCATTTAATTATTCCTGCCTCAATTTAGCTTCTATTAGGATGAAAATAATAATTCTCAACACATGTTTTGCAAAAGTACATCCATCTTCAAGGACTCTGCTTGCCAGGATGTCTACATTGAGGAACTCTGGTGCTGTAAATGATTGACTCATGCATGTGTTTCCTTGCCCTTACTATTCCGTTAGTGCCGGGACACACTCTTGAGTAGCTGTGCGCTTTATAAATCCCATTTAACATAGCATACGCAGCTGTATGTGTGACTAGAACATCAGACACTAGGAACATCTATGCTTGCAGTGTGGGTGTGTGCGCACGAAAGATGACGCTTGCATTGTAGTCTAGTCAGTGACCACATCACTTTGTCCTTACTTTACTGTGATGTTTGGATTTTTCACAATCTTATGACTTCAGTGATGTAACATGGAGGGTAGCACCAACTCTCTGAAAATTGTTCCAGTGCCACTGGCTTGGGTGCCTTTATTTGCCATTTTCATGCTTTCTGGCCTGGGTGCCTTTGTGTGACATTTCCATGCTTCCTGGTCTGAGTATTTATGTGTCAGATTTCCATGCTTTCTGGCCAGGGTGCTTACCTGTGATTTCCATGCTTTCTGGCATAGATGCCTATGTGTGATATTTCCACGTTTTATGGCCTAGGTGCATATGTGTGACATTTCCACAGTTTATGGCCTGGGTGCTTATGTGTGACATTTCCACGGTTTATGGCCTGCCTGGGTGCTTGCGTGTGACATTTCCATGCTTGCTGGCATGGATGCCTATGTGTGACATTTCCACGATTTATGGCCTGGGTGCTTATGTGTGAGTGACATTTCCATGCTTTCTGGCCTGGGTGCTTATGTCAGGTCATCATTTGCGATTTACTATGCTTTGATAGTTAATACAGCAAAATATGGAATGTGTTGTGCACAATTTTGGTCTTTCTTTTATATTTATGTCTCTTCCTTGTTTGGATGTTATATTTATTGTTATATTTTATATATGTTATTTATTTTGTTTTTATAAGACAATACTTTTTCGTTTTTCATTTTAGAACATGTATTTATTTGACTGTATTTATCTATATTTTAGTTTAGTTATTTTGTCTTTATTTATTTATATTTTCTATGGTACTATGGTCATTTTGCACTAATGGGCATGACTTGAGATACAGAAATTCAAACTGCCCAGGCAGACACTACTTATTCTTTTGGCTTAGGTACCTATAGGACTTTTGGGGGAGTTGACATTTTTCTGTGCTTTGTTAATTAAAAAGTCATATCTTGAATATATATGCCTCTTTTCTAATCTCTGTCTTGTCTGTATGATACAGAACTACATTTGGAAGCGCCAGTTAAGTTCCATGTTTTTTACTATTCATAATGTCTAATAAATGCACATATAGCTCCAT
This sequence comes from Triturus cristatus, assembly GCF_964204655.1. Lineage (NCBI taxonomy): Eukaryota > Metazoa > Chordata > Amphibia > Caudata > Salamandridae > Triturus > Triturus cristatus. Next base: position 1,421,042,109 of record NC_140591.1, on the reverse strand, counting down.
GCCAGGGAGTAAGTTATAGTAGCAAGCCCAATTGTTAATCATCTTTTTTAATTGTTTCTCTAAAAGTAATCGCTTTAACGGAATACTAACTCTGCTATTTATGAATCCCAAACCCCTTCCGCCACTGGAAGTGACAGGGACTCATTCAAGTGTATTTCATGATTTTATTCAGCTTATCTGTTCTGATTTGACTATTATCTGGTTTATTTTGTCACATAAGATATGTTAACATTGTATCTTTGATCTCATAGACTCTATTAAAAAGGGCATACCCTACCCTAGTATTGTCCTTTCCCCAAATTAGCACATAGAGCACTAGAATTGTCCCTTTTCAATGCATTAGTGATTTTATCTAATTTATTCCAAAATTGTGCTTTATATGCACTTTTGATTTAATCTTTTTGAAAATGTTCACAGGGCAGGGGAACCTCTTATCAAAACCTTACTATGAGGAAGGCAGGCTCCCTTGCTGAAATTCATCTGACTTTTCGCAGTGCCAGTTGAGGATGTGGGTGGAGCTAATAGCGGGAGTGGGAGGAGCCAGTGGAGGAAGTGGGTGGAGCCAAAGAAAAAGTAGGTGTGGCCTCCAACACAGATTTGAGCACCTGCACTTCAAATTTTACAAATTAAGCACTGGCTACAGGTACAGAGAGGAATACAATTATGGTCAAGTATGTCTCGCAGCGTGTGACAGGAATAAGAGAGGTAAACACTGCACATCATATTAGAAATAGAAAAGAGATTGAAGAAAGGGATTAGGGGCAGGAAACTCACGGATGTGAGATCTTCTTCTGTCAATCTCTTAAAAAGGTTCAGTTTTAGGTTTAAGATACAATGGTTCATGTATTTCTCCCCCTGTAGACTCCCTAGAAAAAAAGATATTTGAGGCGTTATCACCTTAAGTACATACATTCCATTCCACAAATGTGTTTAACTAAGTTTATTTGTGCATTTAGGTTGAGAAAGCCCTCTGGGGATGCTTGTGAAGAACCACAAGATTGTGACCTCAGGGTTTTTCCCAGAAATCTCACTGAAAACCATAACCACCAACTAGGCTTTGGGAACACCAAGTTCCTACCACTTGAACATGCTGACAGCAGAAAGTATGCTACCACTGCAGATTTTCTATTGTTACAAGTGTCAGTAAAATTGGAAAATGCTAAGTGTGTATAAATATTTGGGAAATCTGATCGTAAAATAATTTTTTCAGTTCACAGTTAGCAAGCTCAACAAATAGTTTTGTGACTCATGTCTCGAAATATGGAAGATCCTTTGTGCTTTCTTTTAAACGATTGTTTACCATTACAATTATGTTTTTCTGACATCCGCCTCTAGGCATACCTACAGCTCGGTCCCCTTGAACTGAAATTGCTAAGTGTCGTTGGACTACCAATGCCCATACATCAGGAGACTGTAAGAAAGTCGACCAAGGGAAGCCTTCAAGATGACTACGATGAAACGCATGAAAAGTGGCCTATCACATATGAGAGGATAATATCTACAGTTTCATGAACATATATTTTTATAGAACTTTGTTTTGTGCAAATTATTAATTATAAAAAAATAATATTTTATTCCTTAATGGTTGATTCAGCTTTTAGACAATAGTGTATAAAGAACGTTCTAACATTTTATAAGTGAACATGCATTGCATCAATATTGTGCTTTCAGTATTAAAGTATAAGCATGTTTCTTGAGTGAATCTATGTTATTATTGCAAGATATTTTTGCATTTTGGAAAAGATGTCATTCTCCAGCAGATGCCAATGTCACTAATATGTACCAACAGGGAATAGGCTGTAAATCGATGTTTACTGCAAATCAGACAAATGTGCAATATCAAAACCGCTGCAGTTTGATTGGCTCCGAGTTCATCAATATCTACCAGTGAGACTCAATCAGTCAGGCCTCATTGCTGATACAGCCCACATATCACTGCTCTTTGTTTACCTAACACCTGTGCTCATTCCATGTAACCATCAACTCAAAATAGTACCATTAAGAGAAAGGTGGATACAATATTGTGCATTACACCTAAAACGTCAACGTTCTGACTTAGGATGGCAATGTCATGCCTGAGGCTTGGCGCACCCAGGTAGGTCACACAATAACAAACCCTGGTTATAAAGAACACATTATAATCTTTGAAAAAACTGTCAGACGGTATTATAATTTACTCCTAGGTATGGCTCTGCTTAATTATCTAGTCATGCCCACCTATAGGTGTTCCTCAACTGGAGGTAGGGTAGCAGCTACTCCTGGTCAATAACTACCCGCTACTGCCTTCTCCATTGCATAATATTGTGTAAATCTAACTTAACTGGAAAAGCAAATTACATATTGAAAAATGATCAGTTTCCACTGCCCCCTGATCTTCCAGTGCCTGGGGACTGATATGTACTGTGTTTGGGACAGCTCACAAATGAAATTTAACCCACTTCCGATAGGCCTAAAAAAAGAAGATAGATTAAAATACTTTTGACTCACATCACATTGCGTATACATAATGTCCTTCCCCAACATACTTCCTGCATACATTACGCACTTGTCTCACCAGCAAAGGGTATAGAATTGTGAAGGGGAAGTCGAGCACATGGTGTCATAGAAAGTACCGGGTAAGTAGTTGGGGCACTACCCCTTCATCCACTCTCCCTCATCCTAACTCCTCACTAATGTGGATGTAGCAAGCAAGAAGTGGGAATCCAGAAAACACATATAAAGAACCAGGAAATGCAATAGCATCTCATAAAAGTTAATACAGGAAAGACAACAGTATTATAAATCCCAACTGCATAAGTAGAGAAATGAAACCACAAAACAGACAGCAGACCCAAAGGAATCTGTAGACACATCCAACTTATAATGAGAAACAAATGTAAGTAGGCATGTCCTAGAAGCCACTCTACAGATGTGGGGCATTAAGGCTTCCTTACATTCATCCAAAGCATCACAAGAGACTGTCATACACCTGGTAACTTGCTCCTGAATAGAGAAGGGATGTAAAACCCCTGAACTGGCTTAAGTCAAAGCAATTGCTCAATGGATCCAATCACGGACTATGGACACGTCAGGCTTTTCACTCATATGCCGTAGGAAGCAAGAAGACTCTAGTCTTCTGAAATGCTTTGATCTGAACCAAATATAGCCTGACTGGTTTATCCACAGCAAGGGCAAGAAAGTTCAATCTAGCCAGACCTGAATCATCAAGAGCCAAAGGAGGCAACACTAATTCTAGAGAAATATGAAAAACATATGTTGCTAGGCTGAACAGTAGGAGAAGGCCTCAACACAACCTCTCAAGGAGGAATCCTAAATAGGGCTCCCTTCATAAGAGCCCCCAAACACCCTGCTCCCCAGATGCACTGGAGAAGCAATGGCCACCAGAATGTCACCTTCCAAGTCAGAAACGTAATGGTAACCTCTTTTTGGAGCTCAAATGGAGCACTGAACAGGCCTGAAGGACCAAGCGGTGATCCCAAGAGCAAACCACTGAATGCATCCTAGAACAGGCAAACTCAGAACCCCCCAACAGAAGAGAGACTTACCGCTCCAGAGAGGACAGACTCTCTCAAGGCTCTCTTAACACCCTGATGGTTTCCAACCATGTACATGCACTGTTGTTTTGAAGTCTTTTACTTTTCAGCTTAGCATCATATCTGGTTTTTACCTTTGTAAAGAACTTCCCAAATGTCTCTTTACCACTTACAAGTCATCCTTAGAGAGGAGTACATTGAGAATGGAAGCAACCGATTCAGGGAAGCTGTCTGAATATTTTCCACTCCAGGGAGTTAAGTTGGATTCAAACTCAAGTCAAAAGGGAATGTGCCAGAACAGCCAGGAAGGGTGACCTGAGGCGCCCTGCATGTGTATGCAAGACTTTGCCAGCCGATTGTCTGAAGAAGAAAAGCCACCCACTGGGTCTTAGCAGGAATGGACTGCACTGGCATCCAATCCGCCTTCAGCTCTCTACAGCTGGAAGCTAAACCAGACTCCTCAGCCAAGTATAGACCCTGGACTGAGGCAGTCCCCAGTGTTCACCTCGTTCACTCTTGCTGGCATCCTTTGTCATGATCACAGGAAAAAGAGGCTGAAGTTTGAATCCCTTTATAGTGATGGGCTCTTACTAGCCATCACTTGAGAGACGTCTTCAAGGAAGAAGTTGCTGGAATGAGGAGATCATAGTTCTGAGACACAAGGTTGCCCAACCTTTGACCAAAAGGAGTTCTCACCAGACCAGACATGCCCACAGGTCAGTTGAACGCGATAACCACTACACTACATAAACATAGAGTGGCATTGGAAGACCAGGTGATCACCAACTGTTGAGGGATGAGTTGATGAATTATTGAACCTGTTGAGATATAAACATTTAACCTACTTGAAGTTGGAAAAATACTAACGTAACGCAATATTGAGTTATGCTTAATAAAGGAAACAAAATCATTCTTCAACACTTCCAGTCTTAAAACACTCTTTCACTTCTACCTTTTCCCACTCCCTTTGTATCTGTCTGTCATACTATAAAATATTTTTAGTCACTGTACAGAATATTAAGATAAATATGATATTATTGAACTAGAATGGATATCATTGCAGTGAAGATGTTTTCAACTAAGTGTTTGTATTCGTTCATTAAACCTAAAAATTATGTTAAAAAAATAAATGCCCTCAGGTGACCTCAAACCTTGACCACCCTAGCAGGAGGAAGAAATAGATGCCGTACTAAGGTATCAAACAGGGTGCCAATGAACTCTGTCTTACGGCAAGGAACTAGATTTGACTTCTTGCAGTTAAAGGTCCAACCAGAGGGCTTAAGAATGCTTCACACCAGAGACGTGTGAAAAAGAACTAGCAGAAGAGAGGCCACATTCATTGAACCAATCAGTCACCTACTGATACACCTAAACTGCTCTTACATGCATGTCTCCGCCATCAATGCTGACGTGTTTGTGAAGTCACTCATGCTGACCTAAGCCTAAAGACGTTTGACTGCCTCAGAAGTATTCCAAATTTCAAAAACCTCTCTTGATGTGGATGAATTGGTACAAGAAAAATATCCATGATCCGGACTGATGGCAGTCAGAAAATTGCCTGGGTGACAATTAAAATGACATTCTGAAGAAACACAATCCAAAAAGCCACATTTCTCCTAAGGAAATTCACCCCATTTATCCTGATAATTAGGCAAAACACACTTGCAGGCTTCAGAGCTAGAAAAAGGTTATAATACACTCCCAGAGCTTATTCGTACAATGGGCTTGCTGTTATTGTTGTTTTGGCTAGGCGGGCCACCACACACCCTTCTGCAAGGTTGCTTTCTTGAGAGGTTCTGCTGGGCAAGACGTGAGTCTGCTCCTGGAGTCCTCAGCAACTGTAAAAAAAAAAGTCTAAGGAATAGCCTTCTGGGGCAACCTCTTACAGCTAAACATTGGAAACCAATTGCTCCCCAATTAGAACTAATGCTTAGAGATAGCCACCTACAGGGAGAAGAATACATGCATCACTCAGCCGTGGATGGTCCATATGGTCATGCCATCTTCTGCTTTGAAGTGACAGATGTGGAACCTCTGAACGTCAGGTAGGATCCCAGAGCAGAATGTTCTCCTGGGGCAAAACTGGTGAGGGGTTTGCCAGCTGGATTAAGAATGCGACAGGAGGCTTTGGATGAAAGAACAGTGTAAACAGAGCAACCTCCACTGCTTCCCCGAATTGCCAACTAATTAGTCTCTGGTATAAAAGCTAGAGCTTGAGCTCAAAGCCTGCTGCTTCCATGCTTTTATCCAGTACTATCTATAGTCAGCTGCAGAAGAGACTGTTGTAAGCACCGTGCTCTCAGACCATCTAGGGCAGAGGTCTTCAAACTGCGGGGCCTCATGTGATCCCAGGTGGTGGGGGGCGCCAGGCTCTGGCCAAAAGAAACATTATGCTGATAACAGTGCCTTGGTTTCAGTGGGAAAAAAGAGAGGGCATTAAGCTGCTCTGTAATGCGCCATCACTAACCTCTTTTGTCCTTAATATCCTGGCTGGGAGAAGGTGTCAAAAGGGAAGAACTCCAAATATTCTTTAAAAAAAAAAACACCAATTCCCAATAATCACACTGCGAATACTTTTTTTTTTTTTTTTTAAAACCTTTATTTTAAATCAGTGACACAGCTATTCAGCCGACAACCCGGAGGTACGGCAGCTTTAGAGACTCAACACATGCTTGCGTCCACATTTTACTGACAGGAGAGTCAAAGGTTCTGTTTTGAATAAACATAAATCCAACCCTAAAACACAAACAAGGCGATAAGTACTGTAAGCACCAAAAGAGGTTCCCATCAGGGGGGGCGAGCCCCATTCCGTCCAACAGACACAGGTCTATAGTATGGGAAAGGAGGGAAAGGCAGAGACTCAAGAAAACAAACACATATCAGCAAGAAAGTCAAAGCCGGAAAGAAAGCTAAGGGGAAAGCTGCTCCTCAGGCGGGTCCGGGTCTGGGGGCAGGCATATGTCCCCTCTGTACTGGTTCCATGGCCCCCATACAGAGTGCCATTTCCGAGGGCGCCCTCGAGCACAATACGCTGTCTTCTCCCTAAACATGCTCCAGTCCATGTTTTCCATCCACGCTGTCAATGTAGGAGGCCTATTAGAGCCCCACAGCCGAGCAATATCGCGCTTGGCTACCATGTTCCCTAGGGTCACCCACTGAGTCTGTGCCGCGTTGTGGTCAGTAGGACTCCAGACATTCAGGAGACAACACCGCGCCTCAGGCTGCATGGCAATTCCCGTCACCTCCCCCATCACCTCGTGGACTCGACTCCAAAATTCCATAATCGCACCGCATTCCCAAATAATATGTAGGAAGGTACCCACCATACCACAGCCTCTCTTACATAAGCCCTCCTCAGAGAAACCCATGTGGACCAACCTGGGCCCCGTCACATAGACCCTATGGAGTATTTTAAGCTGCACCAGCCGCAGGCGCGCGGGGATAGCGACCTCTTTGGGAGAAGAAACTGCATACTGCCAATCCTCATCATCTAGTTCAAGGCCATCCCTGGTCCATTGATCGCGCAACCCTAGAAGAAGATCCGCCCGAACATTAATAAGTTTCTTATAAATGAGCGAAATCGTGCTCTCTGGCATATGGCCATCCAGGATCCGGTCCTCCAACGGAGAGGACTCGGGCACCTTCTCCCCTTCTACAAGGACTGACCGCAAGGCGTGGCGCACTTGAGCATATCGGAAGAACTCCGTGCTCCCCAGTTCGTATTCCTTCTGCAACTCCTCGAATGACTTTATCCTACCCTTAACCAAAAGGTCTCCAACCCTGGATTAGCCGATCAGGTCCCATTTCTCGAACCCTTTTGTATGCCAAAGCTTCCCTAGAATATCGGAGTCAAACAGAGGGGTGGCAAGGGTAAGCTTACCCTTCCAGCCCAGCGAGTCCGTCGCCACCTTCCATACATGAACGGCCACTCTGGTGGGCCCTGTAAGGGTGAAGTCCGACGACTTCGAGTACAACGCTCTGTGGTAATTACCCCCACGGAGCAACCATCGGTCCATGGCGAAGCCGGGGCTCAGCGCCGGACCATATACACCATGGTTAATCGCGCTCAACTGTGTGGCCCAGTAATAACGTCGAATGTCTGGAAGCGCGATACCACCGTCGTACCACGGAAGCGTCAACTTAGCGATCGCTATACGCGGACGCCCGTCCCACAAGAGCGCACGCTGGTGGCTTTCGACCTCACGGAAATAGCTGGCCGGGACCAAGTCAAGGGTATTCTGCAGAGCATAGAGGAAACGGGGAAGGGACATCATTTTGAACAGCGCGGCACGGCCAAGGAGGGAAAGTGGCAATCGCCGCCAGCCCGCCACATCCCGCCGCAGACACGCCAAGGGAGGGAGCAAGTTCTTCTCGTATCGTAAAATGGGGTCGGTGGAAATATAGATCCCCAAATACAAAAAGCCCTGCTGGGCTATCTGGATCGAGCAGTTGCGCGGGACAGGCGGGACATCCCCACACAGGACATACAAGTATGACTTCCCCCAATTGATGACTAGGCCCGAGTTTCTACCGAAAGATGTCAAGACGTCACAAACCACTATCAGAGATTTCTTGGGCGAGGCAAGGTATAGCAGAATATCGTCGGCGTAGAGTGAAATACGGTCTTCGTGGTCAGGCGACCAACGAATCCCACGTATATCCGGGTGCCACCGTATCCACGCCGCCAACGGCTCAAGAGCAAGGGCGAACAGCAACGGCGACAGGGGACAACCCTGCCGGGTGCCTCTCCCGAGCTCGAACGGTGCCGACGCCCGCCCGTTCACCACGACGCTTGCAAGAGGCCCCTCATAGAGCAGCCTCACCCATCCCACAAATCAAGGCCCGAAGCCGAACTTGGCTAGCACAGCCCACAGGTATGCCCACTCCACCGTGTCAAAGGCCACCGTGGCATCGAGGGACGCCACAATAGCCGGCTCTCGCATCGTGCCCGTCCTAGCAATCACTCCATGGAGGCGTCTAAGATTTAGTGCAGTGTTACGGTGCGGGATAAAGCCCGACTGATCCGGGTGGATCAAGTCGCCAAGCACCCGGACCAGGCGGTTAGCGAGAATCTTGGCAAGGATTTTCGGCTCGGCGTTGAGAAGTGAGATCGGCCGATAGGAGCCACACTTATCCCGGGGCTTTCCGTCTTTATGTATTACCACAATCGTCGCCAGCCGTTGATCGAGCGGAAGAAACCCATGCCCCCGCGCCTCCACGAACATGGCGCGCAGGTGAGGAGCCCACTTATCCGGACAAAGCTTGTACAGCTCTATCGGCAGACCATTTGGGCCCGACTGCGAATACTTTTACATGTTAGTAAGGCCTGTCTAACCAGAATAGAGTATGTTTAGCAGCCATGTATTTGAAAATGGCAACAGAACTTAACAGCAATGTCCAAATAAGTCTAGACATAGTTAAACATTTCCAGTTTAATAGAATCATTCTGAAAAAGTTTGAGCGGGCCTGATGATCTTTTTTTTCACTGGGGGGTTGCGGCATTAAAAAGTTTGAAGACCACTGATCTAGGGTCACATGCAATGCCTGCTGAAGTTGCTTCTTCCTTAACTCAACAATAGAGCTACAATCTTCATCCTCTTTTAGAGCCGCTAATAGAAATGGAAAACACAGGAGCAGAGACTGAGAATAGGTGGCCTAATCTTCCAATTAATTCTATCAGCGTATGAAGCATCCTGCGATGCCACAGTCATGTGCCCTGGCGAATTAAGAAAATTGAGTCAATCTTCAAAGTGTCAGCAAATTCTTACACCATCTTACCTTCCCAAGTGTGTAAAGAACACTTGTGCTCAGTTATAACTGCAAAAGGAATTCATGTTAAAGTGACCCAAAATCAGAACCACACACGCATTAAATTAGTTCAACTGTGATGAGTTCAACTTCTAAGAACCCTTTGTTGATGCAATACTTCAATAAGAATAGTGAGGTCAAAAATAAGCCCAGAATGAACCAGTTCATACTGAGATATTGCCAATGTTGACTTCTGCAAAGCATTAATTATTATACAAACAACTACGACATTTTTAGACACAACACATGAGATAATCTGGGGCCTCCAGCTCAGTGAAAAAGTGCATGTCTTTGCAGTTCCACTACTATACTGAAATGCTGCCTGGCGTTGTAGGTCAAGGTATGAGGGTTGGAAGCCAACAGGTAGGTTAATATAGACAATATATATATATATATATATTCACTTAAAAAACCATAGGTTTCACACAAGTTATAGTTAGCTGTACATTTCACTCGTAAAAAACCAATGAAATTCCACGTTATAGTTAGATCAGGTAACTATAACTTGCGCGACGGCAATGCACAATGTGTCATTTGAGATGTCATCATTGATGTGATGAGTGATGTCACTGACCATGTCATGAGTGATGTAATATGTGACGTCATCAGCAGTGGATTGCGGTCGCGCAAGTTATAGTTACCTGATCTAACTATAACGTGGAATTTCATTGGTTTTTTACGAGTGAAATGTACAGCTAACTATAACTTGTGTGAAACCTATGGTTTTTTAAGTGAATTTGCAAGGTTTTTTAAATGCTAATTCCTAACTATAACGTGTGAAACCTATGGTTTTTTCAGTGAATTTGTACGGTTTTTTAAATGCTAAGTTATCTATTTATTGTTTCGCGCACCGAGCGGCCACCTTGCGTATTTCGTACCGTGCACGCCACGCCATTTTTTACAAAATATCAATTGTTTTTTTCTCCCTTGGGGGTCCTTAGATTTATATATTAAATGTGATTGTTAATTTTTTAAAAAATTTTTTTACCGTACGCGTACGGTAAGCTTACCGTACGCGCACTCCGTGATTTTTAAAAAAAATTATTACATTTATTTTTCATACTTTTTGGTCCTTTGTGAACCCCCTGACGAACGCTAGGGGGTCTGCAACTCTCTTCGTTGCCCCCTTTTCATGTTATCAACCTTTGTTTTTCAGTGCGAGAGACAGAAAATGGCGGCCGATACTTCCTGGTTTCGACCGATTCGAATGTTTACTTTGATCTAACAACCAATCAGAATCGCACTCGCGCACGTCACCGTACGCGTACGGTAAGCTTACCGTAAGCGCACGGAGCGCGCTTACAGATATATATATTGATTTAAATGCTATTTTCTCAGAAACTACTGAACACATTTAGACCAGACCTACAAAAGGCACTTCCTTGACCTGCGGACTACCTCTCTGCCAAATTTCAAGTAATTCTGTTCAGCCGTTCGGGCTGTAGCTGTGTCTAAAGGTCCTATGGAAAAATGCATGGGGAAAACGCGTTTTGGGACCCCCCTTTTTTCTCAGCCCACGCTTGACGAATCACCCCGAGACTTTCAGGGTAGGAGCGGAGCATAGCGCCCCATTAGTTTTGAAAATTTCGCGAGGATTCGTCGACCGGCGCCAAAGTTATTCCAAATAGAATGTTGCGGATTTCCTATGGAAACAGGGTCCTAACTATAACTATCTACTGGCGACCGCCAGTAGATAATATATGATCATATATGGATAAAAGTCTGAAGCTGGAGTGATAAAACAATGAAATGGTTTTTCAGCATATCATAACTGCTACAAATGGGGCTATACCGACAATGTGCATGATTAAAACAAAAACTAAATCAGGAGGTGTTGCCAAATGCCTGTCCAATCAACAAGGTCATTTTCAAAAGGTAGGAAGTTTATTACTTGCTACTTCTAATTACCAGTTATTTTTTATTTCAATATCAAGAAAACTCTTTGTTCCACAGATATTATTAACCATGAAAAACAGCCAATACGTGTTTCACAAGACTGTTGAAAGAAGAATATAAAGAAAGCTACAAAGGATTCTTCTAGGAAATATTATTGCCAGCTCATATAGTGGTTCTTGTTATTAAACTTCTTTCATATATCTTCATAATTGGAGATTCACATATAGTATGATGCTTGGGTGTAGTAGGTATTCCTACATCATATGTGCCCATCACATAGGTTATAACCTTAATGATAATATCTGTTGATGCTTGTACAGGTAACAAAAATTTGCACCTGGAGTCTAAACCCAACTTGTTCTCATCCGATTGCGATAAGCATATTAAGATCATTATACTGACAGTTTTACATATTACCAAGCCTCTCATACAAAATATTTATTTTAACATAACAATCATTGTCAAACATTATCAAAAATACTCAGTAAGCCTGTGCACCGGACCAAACTTTTTATATTAAGATTTCATGGTAGAATGTAATCTAAATTAATCACATTTGTTTTATCTGGCACTTTATAAGTGATGCCAATTTATGTCTACAGCAAATATTCATGACCTCATGTTTCATAATATCACAGTTACTACGATTTTTGTCAAGATTTGGAATGGACCAACATTCTCTGAGCTTAAAACAGAATATAAATCAGGCATATGTATCCAAACTATTTACGCCAAGCACAGTATAAGTATAAGCAGCCCTGTCAGATCATATTTACTATTGCTAACGCTCATTATGAATTGATTTGCAGTGTCCAAAATTTATCACAGGATAAACTCACCACATTTCCCAGGGCTTGTGCATTCAAATAGTCAGGGCAAAATGATCACATTATCATATTTCTGTGCATCACTCTTGGTGATACACATTCAAAATTAAATGTATTCAGCTAGATATCATAGAGTCAATCAATGCAGTATCAAAACTTGTTAATACAATATGAATTGCCTGTGTCAAGAGAATGTTGTATTGTGTCAGCAGCGTAATAAAAACTCATGTTCCTTGAATGTTCCTTTTATTATAGTTTTTCAAGATTCCGGGGAGGAAAAATAAAGATTCACACATAGAAATTGGGAATCTGAAATATTGCATAACGAAATTTGAGGTGAATGGTTACATTATTATTATTAAAAACCTAATAGAAAATAAGTTGTTGGGCTCACTAGATAACATCAAAATAGTGAAATCTTTAGAATAGCAGCATTTACACCACCTCCCAAATAGTTTGGAGAATCTGTTCATAAACCAGTAAAAAGCACACAATGATTCGCGTCAATGATGAGTATGTTCTAAATTCATAATCAAAAACGATCCTGTAAGATCTTCAAAAGACATTTAGGAGCCGATTCCGATCCGTTAAAAATATTCCCCGTACGAATCGTATCCGGATTTTTTTCCGTACGAATCGTACAAGTCCCGTACAAACTGGCAAGTACGATTCGTATGTTAAAAAATCCATACGAATCGCATTGGGAAAATTCCCCGACACGTCCTCGGGTCGGAAACAGTGTCCGACACATCCCCGGACAGTTTTACGTCCGAATCGGTAAACTGAAGTCCGAGCGCGCAAGTACGATCCGTCCCGTCCGTCCGAATGCACAACCGTATGGAAAAAACACCGTACGGAGCGAACTCCCATGGCAACCATGGAGACGTCCAAACATGTGCCCGCATACGCGCCGAACACCCCCCCAGCCCACCCCCCCACGTACGCGCCATACCCCCAGCCCCACCCCCAAGTACACGCCGTACCCCCAGCCCCCCATGTACGCGCCGTACCCCAGCACCCTCCCATGTCCTGCGCCGTACCCCCACCCCGTAGGTACAGAGCGTACCCACACCCCACCCCCGTAGGTACGGTGCGGACCCCCACCCCACCCCTGTAGGTACGAAGCGTACCCACACCCCACCCCCATAGGTACGGAGCATACCCCCACCCCTGTAGGTACAGAGCATACCCACACCCCACCCCCGTAGGTACGGAGTGTACCCCCACCCCCGTAGGTACAGTGCGTACCCCCACCCCACCCCCATAGGTACGGAGCGTACCCACACCCCACCCCCATAGGTACGGAGCGTACCCACACCCCACAGGTACGGAGCGTACCCCCACCCCCGTAGGTATGGTGCGGACCACCAGCGCGTAGCGGTGGGGGTCCGCACCGTACCTACGGGGGTGGGGGTACGCTCTGTACCTACGGGGGTGGGGTGTGGGTACGCTCCGTACCTACGGGGGTGGGGGTACGCTCTGTAACTACGGGGGTGGGGTGTGGGTACGCTCTGTACCTACGGGGGTGGGGGTACGCTCCGTACCTATGGGGGTGGGGTGGGGTGGGGGTACGCTCTGTACCTACGGGTGTGGGTACGCTCTGTACCTACAGGGGTGGGGTGGGGGTACACACCGTACCTACGGGGGTGGGGGTACGCTCTGTACCTACGGGGGTGGGGCGGGGGTATGCACCATACCTACGGGGGTGGGGGTACGCTCCGTACCTACGGGGGTGGGGTGTGGGTACACTCCGTACCTACGGGGGTGTGGGTACGCTCCGTACCTACGGGGGTGGGGTGGGGGTACGGCGCGGACATGGGGGGGTGCTGGGATACGGCGCGGACATGGGGGGGTGCTGGGGTACGGCGCAGACATGGGGGGGCTGGGGGTACAGCGCAGACATGGGGGTGCTGGGGTACGGCGTGGACATGGGGGGGCTGGGGGTACGGTGCGGACATGGGGGGCTGGGTGTACGGTGCGCACATGGGGGGGTGCTGGGGTACGGCACAGATGTGTAGGGATGGGGGTACGGTGCGTACCGGGCCCCCTTTTCACCGTGCATCGTGGCGTACTTAGCTTTTCCGGCACTTTTTGGGTCCCGTAAAAATGTTGCCGTCCGAAGTGCTGTGGGTACGAATAGTACTTGCTGGTCCGTAAAACGCTGCTTGACTCCGTGCGAATGTCGCTTACGCGGTGTCCCGGATCGGAATTGTGGGTATGTTTTAGCCGGTCGGTGTTTTTTACGATTCGTACGGAAATGGCGTTTCTGTACGAATCGTACTTGCGGGTTTGTAAGGTGTTTTTCCCGGGTACAAGTCGGACGGAGAAAATGCTCCGTCCAACGGTTCGTACCCGGGTTTTACAGGATCGGAATCGGCACCTTAGTCTGCACTGACTAGATCGTGTCTTTTGACCAGAAACTCTTTGTTAATCAGTATGATCAAGAGTAGCCACCAAGGCCATGGTCTCTTAAATTCTTTAGTATATGCCCTTCAAACGTGGATGGACACAAAGTATAATCTGGAAGTACCATTTGGTTGACATCCCCAAGTAAAAACTAGCACCATTTGGTGGAGGTCAATACGACATGCGATTAAAAACATCGGTCACCGTTTTTTATTAAGGCTTAACTGCGACTATTAATAAATAATAGTGAGGAAAACCTAATGAAAGAAAATATATCTTGAATTGCACCAAAGTCTATGGTGAGATGGAATAAAAAATATATTAAAACAAATAAGCAAAGAATAGAGAGATGTAGTGAAGGAATTGATATTTACACATTGCCGTGGTAGGATGAGAACCATCCCAAAATCTAAGCATGATCACATGAAAATTAGAGTTAAGTTGCATGATGTCACTTCTAACCTAGTGAACATCGTTGACAAATACCTTTTAAGGAACCCATCCTACTGTCACATTAAATGAGAAAAATCAAAGTTATAAAAACTGTTCATTGTCAAATTCAAATGTTTAAGATTATCTCCAATTGTATTAGTAAAATATTTCCTAGGAAAATATGTTAAAGTGTGAACTTTAATTTGAAATATGTATTTATATGATACAAGTGAGATGGGAACCACTCAACCTCGATGACACTCTTTGCATCTCATTGGCATTGTGCCACTCGGGTAGTGTGGTGACTAAAGAGATGCAATGGACTTAAGTTTCAATGGCCAATTAACACTAGAACTTTCTATTATGAGCCCCTAACAAATACTCCACATAGGATCACCATCTGATTAAAGTTGTAACTCATTTGTGTGTCTTCATGTTGGCTGTTATATATACTAAGGACTTCTCACTCAATCTTATACACATCTGAGAGCAGAGTATATAATTCTCTGTCTGAGTGTAGCCCTAATTCAACTGATTTTATTTAATTAATCCAAAATGTTTCACTTGTCATGACTTTATGTTCACCATCACCTCCTCGCTGATTGAGTCCAATATGTTTAATACCGAGTACTTGTACCTTCTCTATATCTTCCTACATATGATATTTGTCAAGAATATTTGTCAAAGGGTATTTGCTGTCACTGTTCTTGAGTGCCCCTATGAACCTATCCTCTTGTTTTCTGAAGGTCAAAGAAGCATATTGTAATCCACAGATAAAAATAATCAAGTACACACAATTCTTGGTGTTGCAATTGACAAAAGTCCCAATGTCATAAATCCTGGTATGATTCCCATTTTCCAATGTTTTTGTATTGTCATGAACATATCTACAACAAATACATTTCTCACCCCTAAAGCAACCTCAAGGTGTCTCTAGTAACCATTGCAAATTCGATATGGTACTTTTAGTCGCATATCTAATCATGTCGCTCGGAATAAGAATTCTCTTAAGGGTTAGGGCCTGTTTTGTATGTTAGGATGAGTTGTGCAGAAATGTATTTGGCCTAGTCAGATTTAAGTACAGAACAGACCAATGTTTCTTCAAAGTATTAAAAATATTGTCATTCCTATTACTGTATTTTTGATGGACCTGCTCGTTTCCTGTGCATGGCTTCAGTCTTCGTTTTGTCCTCAAGTAACTCATCTCTAGTGATACTATTGACACTTTTAAGTGTGTCCTCTAAACACCCTTGTGTCATAGTCTCATCTTCAAACTTACTTTTGATTAGTATTTCCAAGGAACCACCCAAAGTGAGTATCTAGCAACCCTCACAGAGGTTGTGTGCATAGTGGGAACACAACTGTGTGCTCAATGTTAATCAATAGATAAGTTGTGGTTGCAATTTTAAAGAAGGACCCTTCCCAGTGGACCCTGAAGAAACCCTGTGGAAGATGGAAGGTTGGAGAGTCACCCCACCCGTGGATACTCCAGGGACCAGGATACCTACACCAGGGAAGCCGGGTGCATAGGTGCGAAGTGACGTCGGAAACCGGCGTAGACAACAATGGAGCAGTTCAGTAAAGGTGCTGCTGGCGAAGAAGGTGAAAGTGTCCGGTGGAACCCAAAGGTGGATTCAAGATGAGAGGTACCTGCAAGCACAGGGGACAGAGTCTATGCCACTCAGGAGTGTCCAGGAGGCACAGAAGACGACTTCCCACCGATGTCAGAGATGTAGGAGCGTTTACAGTGCCCTTGAAGTTGCAGCTGTATAGACCAGGCGATGCAGAGGAGTACCAGGAGCCGTGCATGAGCTGTCCCACGTCGGATGTCAAGAGCCGAGGGGTCAGTGTCCGGCAGGGACACCAACAAGCCTTGGCAACGTCAACCAAAGTAATTGAAGAAAAAGGAGCAGTGTCGGGACAAGCAAGGTCCAAGTGACTCACCATGAGCAAGTAAGTCAGAGCAGGCCCCGAGCAAGAAGGGAGGGGAGGCCACTGGAGCCAAAGAAGACCCTCAGGAGGACCTACGGACCGAAGGCACAGGAGTGGCAAGAGGACCTTGAGCAGCTCACCAAACGATGAAGGCCCACGGTGCAAAGGATGCGATGCAGGCGAAGATCTTGGCTGCAGGAGATGCTTGAGGTTGGAGCTTCTTGGAGCCCAAAGATCTCTGGAGGAGAGAGTCAACAAGCCTTGGCAACGGCAAGTTGATGCGGTGCACAGGGGTGCTGTTCCGACAGTTCCGATGAGGGATACTGGCCTCAAACTCGGTGAAAAGACCACCTGTATTGCTGAGCCTTTCAGAGTCAGTGGGAGCACAGGATAAGCAGACCGGTCAGCTGCACTGTGGTGCCTGCAGATGCAGGGGAATGACTCCTTCACTCCAAGGGAGATTACTTTGGGTGTCTTGGATGTCCACAGGCCTTGTGAAGAACTTGTATGGAGCACAGGTACAGATGTAGCAGCAGACTTGCAGGACAACGAGACCAGGAGCAGCAGTTTTCCCAGTTGCAGTTTCAGTCCCCAACACAAAGTCCAGCGAGGTCCAGAGTAACCAGAAGACTGAAGTTGAAGTGGTATCTGATCTGAATCTTGTCCCATGATGAATCCAGGGACCCACCCACAGGTAAGCCCTTAGGTACCCTAAGGAAAGGATTGGAATGATTCAGGGGTCCCTCCCATAGGAGGGGCTGGACAGTGTCGTTTGTCCAGTTTTGCGCCAGAGTGAGAACAAACGGCTCTCTGATCTGGTTTGGACTGGAGTATGCAAGGAGGGCACCAAATGTGCCCTTCAAGCAGTCTGAGTGGAATCTTATATCTGTAATAAGTGGTGCTAGCACCAGCTTACACAGGCTACAATGGCAGGCCTGTAGTCACAATTTGAGTGGTCTCTCATGGGTGGCATAATACATGATTCAGCCTATGTGAGACCCCTGGTGTACCTCTGCCCTGGGTATCTTAGTACCATATACTAGGAACTTATCAGGGAATACCAGTAGCCAATCACGAGTGTACCTAAGTACTCACCATGTCAAATTTAGGGAAGAAGCACAGAGACTGGGGTCCTGTTTAGCAGGATCCTAGTCAGACTAGTCAGTAAAATATATTGACAGCAGCAGAAAGTGGGGGTGACCATGAAAGCAGATCATATTTTCCTACAGGGGTCATCTACATAGAGCTTTGCCAATTATAATTTGCAATGCACACAATGAACGCCATAACTTCCAATTAATGCAAGACCCCCTTAAACTTGTCTTCTGCCTAGCTCACCCATTTCGCCTCCCCCCAGAGTGATGTGCTAGTCTGTGTCTTAAATTATCTTTCCCTAATGTGGTTTATATTTATTTAGAGGTGTGTAAAGCACCTGGTTACTCCAATATGGAATGCCACTGCACTTGGATTTTCTCTTAACCGTCAATCAAGAGTACAGCAAGCCAGCCAAGTCATTAAATGGCCATGGATTGCCTAAAGAGCCAGATCTTCAAATTCCTATGGAACTGCATTCTGAGATCCAGGGAGAGAAGATTCCACATTTTAACCACAAGAAAACTAAAAGATCTGCCACTCAGATGAGCTCTTGGAACTTTAGGAATAGTCAACTTCGCTGTTTCCTATGATCAAAGACTGATTGGGCTGGCAAAGTTTAATCAAGGGGAACATGTTTCTAGGACCTTTCACGTTTGTGATTCTTTGACAGAAAGATAAGGCTTTGAAGGCCACTCTGGCCTGCACAGGGAGCCAGTGCAGCTTTACAAGAGCGGAACCCAGAGGAGAGGGCTTAGGAATATTGAGCAGCATACGGGCAGGGGTATTCTGTACCCTCTGCAACATTATCATTCTGCCCTTGGAGACTCCAAGATAAAGAACATTACAGTAATGCAGGCGGAATACAATCACAGCCTGGATGATTGTTTTTTTAGCTGACTGGTAGCAACACTAAGATTTTACGAAGTATCTTCAGGATGCCGAAACAAGTGCCAGCCAGAGACTAAATCTACGCATCAAAAGGCAGTGCTGTGTCAAACCAAACCCCTACATTTTTTATCTTAGGTTTGGGAACAGCCCCATTTCAGAAGGCCACCAGACAGAGGACCAAATAGATGGTTGCTTACGCACCAACAGAATATCAGTCTTTCCAGCATTTAGTTGCAAACAGCTGGAAGTCATCCATTTTGCCAGGTCCATCAGGCACGCTCTAAACTGAGGAGCAGCATCAACTTCGTCCTGTGCCAGGGAAATAATCAACGGAGTATCATCAGCATATGACACTATCTTCACCCCACTACGTCCGTCAGTGGGCGCATATAAACATTAAACAAGGTCAGGCTCAGAGCCGAAGCCTGAGGCACACCTTGCAACAAGGACCAGGTCTCGGATTTAAAGGACTGTTGGATAACCTGAAAAGACCGGTCATGAAGGAAATCCATGATCGAGTCAAGTGCGCAGCCCTCACTCCTAAATCCCATAGGCGTTCCAAGTGAAGACTGTCGGAGACCGTATTAAAGGCGGCACTTAGATCCAACAGGATCAGGGCCGCTGTCTTGCCCTCATCTGCAGATATATTCAGAGATTTAGAAGCTAAAAGCAGAGCTGATTCAGTGCTACACATGGTTCTAAATCCAGATTGAGTCTCATGTAACAAATTACTTCGTCCAATATACTTAATCAGCTGAAGGTTAAAAAAAGTTCCAGCTATCTTAGCAAAAAAGGAAGCAGGGAGACAGGTCTCACATTTTCTGGACGAGTGGGGTCTTAAGTAAAGGGACCACCATTGCATGTTTCCAATCCAACGGGACTAAACCAGAGGTAAAGGAAAGATTCATAAGATTGCAAATAACAGGGGCGATGGCCTTCTCCCCTCGTAGCAACATATTCGGGGGGATGGGATCAGTAGGAGAACCCGATTTTACAGCAGAAAGAAGGTGTAGAGTATCAAACACGGTTGGAGCCTTACGATTAAAAAGACCATCAGGAGGGAGCATGTTCTCCGGGGATGGGGGGGGGGGGGTGAATTTAAAAATTCCTACTAGCTTCAGGAAAGGAAGCATAGATTATATCTATCTATCCAGAAAAATAGTGTGCCGCTTGATTGCAGTGTTCTGAAGAAGAGGGGATGGACACAGCAACATGCTCAAGAGAGGAGAGGTTTTTGACAATCTGAAAGATCTCCTTGGGTGAACCCTTCGAGGATTCGATTCTAGGCGTGTAAAATTTAAGACGTGTTCTCCTAATCTGTTTATGGTAGTTTTTTAGTGCTTCTAAGTTTACAGTTTTGTCACCAGGCTTCTCCAGGGGCGTTCTAATCTTTTACAGCCCCCTTTTAGGGCCAGCAGTTCCTCCGTAAACCATTCCACTGTTGGGTGCGGAGGGTGCTATTGCATGTATTCTATGGAGCTGGAGTGTTCAAAGCCCCAATTATCCAGGAGGATATTTGTTTGTTGGCATTCTGTGGGCAAGTATCAAGTACAGGAGGACTTATGGCCAGTTTAGCAGTAAAGGCGGCAGAGGTCACTTGAGACCACTTATGTGTTTTTTTATTAGAGGGGGAGCGATTAGAAGGACCTAGTCTAGTCAAGGACTCAGTGATCTGAAAAGGAAGAATGAAGTGGTCAGACCAGGCAACTGGAACCAGGGACGAAACTTTTATCGAAGCACTATTTTAAAAGATGGCATCAACTGTGTGCCCCTCGAGATGCGTAGGAGAGTGGACCAGATGAAACAATTCCAAAGCCTAGAGTTCTTTCACTAACACCAATGCTACAAGGCACTGACAGTCTTCAAAATGTAGGTTAAGATCACCTAGAACCATAAAGGTCAGGTAACGAATGGTATAGGTGCAGACTGAGCATGGAGCCAGGTTTCCACTAGAAACAAGGCAGCTGGTTGTTGACTGGTTAGCAGTTCTGAAATTTCAAATGTATGCTAACTGAGGGACCTACAGTTCAAGAGTAAGCATTGCAAGAGACTAGTGCTGGGCAAGCCAAACACTGCAATTCTTACCGGTGGGGGTAGAATATTAAAGGAAAAGTTACACTTACCACAACCCTTTCCCCCAGAACCAAGATCGATTGAGTGGAGGCAATCCTTAGTCACCGCAGCTCGGAGTGACATGATCTCGGAGGCCGGGTATGGAGATGGGTCCGCGCCAGCTGGCACAGACAGGCTTGCTTTTGGCTTGCCAGCTGCCATAATTTTATAGTCCGCCTCTAAGGGCCTGGCTAGGCGCTGAGGAGTACAGGGGGAGGCAGACAACTGCAAGCTAAGTTACCCACTGCACAACTAGGAAGAAAGTTAAAACAAGGTAAGCAAAAGTATATACAAAGTAAAAAGAATCTTTAAAAAGCAGTGGCAGATATAATGTTAAAAGATCGGTGGAAGGCCACTTAGAGTGGCAGCCAACCGGGACTGGGAGCCAGGCACCTCCCAGCGCCTAGAGAGCTAAAAGGAAACAAAACAGCTTTTAAGAACGGCTTTCAGAGCCCAAATGAAACAGTTCAAGTCTCTCTCAATGTAGGAAATCTCCTTTGATTTGTGATGGGAAAGTTCAGAAAGTTATGCCTATTTTTGTGTGGAACTCTGCTCAAACTTCCCTGTCCCTCACAACTCGTTGCTAAGGAATGTTTGAATGGTTTAAGCGGTTCCTGTCGGGATTAGATCCTGTAATTAAGTCCTTCTTTCTCTGATGGAGGTTCTCTAGAGGCCAATTGAACCGAAAGCCTCATTGCCTTTGAGTGGTTGCACGGACACTGCCCTTGCTGTACCTGAGCAGTGTTTGAGGGAAAACGACCCCAGCTGCTGTCCATGGTATACCAGTTGTATGAGTATTAAGGAAGCTTTCCCTGCCATGTCCATGCTGTATTCAATTGTGTGTGTTGAGGGCTTCTTGTATTGCTGACCACGCGTTGTACACATGCATGGGATTGTAAAATATGCCGGAAAGCCTAGTAAGTAGCATTTTTATGGGGCAGGGGCATTATGTGTACAAAGTCTAAACTGACTGACAGATCTGCAATGGTATCTGAAAAGGTCTTTTCGGTCCTAAGAATAACAATTTAGCCCTACTGGCCTTAGCCAGCCTCCACTATGCATTTCCTTTGCAGTGAACCACAGGCCTGCCCTACATCTGACCTTCTGCAGTTGGCTGTGAACAGCATAAAGAGACCAGCACTTTTTAAAATGTTATTTTAGGTAGTTGGTCTGAAAAGAGCCATTTGTGTGTGTGTGTGTGGGGGGGGGGGGGGGGGATTGCATGTGATGTTATGGATTTGTTGTGGCAAATGGACACGTCCAATTTTTTACTGATGGTATTTCCTGTAGCCTGTATCTCACACAAAAGGGTCAAACTGAAGTGTATAATACACAAAAATAAGCTATCCTAAACTGCTTCCAAAGATATATATAACTCGCACTATGTATAGAGTAGCAATGTGGCTAAAAAGGAAAGAGAAAATGTGTCAAAGGGGGGCACAACCAGTGTATGGACGAATACCCTCACTGACATGCTTCATCATTGGGTTCCTCCAACACACTGAGACAGCAAGGTACCCAGTGTGGGCTACAACTTCCCCTTGGGGAAGGAGGGAAGTGTTCTGAGAAAGCAAATGTGTTTAAAAAAACCTCTAGGGTGGGATTTTGGAGGGGTGGGGGTGTGATTCCCGGGGGCTGGACATGGAGCAGCTGTACCACCTATGGAGCGTCATATGGACACTTACGGCCGGGGACACCCTGCAGTTACTAGTTATTGTATGGTTATAACTGTGCACTGATAATGATGCTACGAAAATCAATAAAAATGATTGGTATAAAAAAAACCTCTAGGGTGTAAATGAGGGGCAGAGTGCAACAAAAAGCGTGTGTTTAAAACTATCTCAATAGCTACAAGTTTTATTATAACGTCCTAGAGGATAGGGTTAAAAAGCAATGTGAAACAGGGTTATGGATATCTACCCTGTATGGTGGTCATGTGTGAGTTATATTTACTGTAGGCCACCTCTATCCCTTTATCACCTATGTGGTGATTCTGCTCACCACACCAAATATGCAGCATACACTCCATGCACTTGAGTGCAGATGTACTTCCTCCTGTTTCTTCAGGGTGTCATCAGGAACACTTGGTAATGGGTCTGTCTCCTATGCCACCGAATGTGATCGCTCCCTTCAGCTACCTTCCATACTCCTTCTCGTGTTTGGACCGAAGTGTCCGTGCATCGTGGATGTCCCAAATGAGTAGTGGCCGCTCGTCGTTCTCTTGTCACAGAGTTTGGAAATGACTGTGCACACGTTTTTTCTAAATTATTAAATTACCACTCGTCCTACGTTTCTTCTTGGTCGTCTTCCCCAAAGCACTGCACGTCATCCTCTGGTGCAACTGCACTTAAAGGTCCTGGCAGACCTCTGCCAGATTTGCAAATGCAAGTGATGTTAGAGCAGTGAGCTGTAGACATGCCCTCACAGGTCTCCTGCTTCTCTCATAATGATGTTACTTTCTATGGTGTTCAAGGATGTTACATTAGTTCTTGTGGAGCATGATTACCAGAGTTGGCAGCCCATCAGCAACTCAGAACGGTCTTTAAATTGTATTACAGTTTGGCAGATGTCACAGGAAGTACAACCATCATTGCTAGTTCTGATGGGTCTGCAGTCTCACGAGAGAGCCCGCAGACTCATCACAAAAAGGAAAACAGTTGAGATGGGAATGTTTAACCCCCTTATCTTGGGAATGTGGATCCAGGGAACATATATATATATAAATTGTATGTGCCTAAATTTCAGTTTTTCCATTTTAAACAATCCAAAAATGTGTTTGTGATCCACGGACTGGTTTTCAAGGCCTCAGACTAAATACACTCAAAATGGCACTGGCAGTCTGCAGTCTGGAATTGATACATCTAAGACAGCACTCACGGTGCATAGGCTGTGTACATTATCCCAGGGTTATTGAGTCTGCAGCCTAGCTCTCAAGTAGCAGACTACCACCGAGATTTTAGGTGCATGTAGTCCATGGCCTCAAAAAGAATTCACTGACATTTTATCTTACAAACATTATTAGGGAAATGTTGGACTTGGTCTATTTGCAGGGTCATCACTGAACTTTTTGCCTTCCTCTAAGCCTTTTTTCTGACCTGGTGTTGGTGGTTTTAAGACTCTGGGCACTTTAGCACTGCTGTCCAGTGTAAAGTGCGTGTGCTCTCTGTGGTAAACATGGTAAGATTGGTCTACACCTGTTTGGCCTACTTAATTTACCTGTCAGTCCCTTGTAAAGTGGCATCTTACATACCCGGGGCTGTTAAATTAAATGCTATTGGTGGGCTTGCAGCGCTGATTGCGCCACCCACCAAAGTAGCCTTTCAAACCTGTCTCAGGCCTCTGCCATTGCAGGGCCTGTGCGTGCAGTGTTACTGCCGCTGTGATGTGGCACCTAAAGTGTGTGCCATGTCTGTGATTCCCCTTTTACTGCATGTCAGTCACCCTTAAGGTAGGCCCTAGCTAGCCCTATGGGCAGGGTGTATTGTAGGTAAAAGGTAGGACATGTACCTTAAGTGTGTGACACGCCCTGGTAGTGACAAACAGCGATTTTGGTTTCTCACTGCTGTGAGGCTGCCTTCCCATAGGAATGCATTGGGGATTCCCTGATAAGTGTTTCAGTGGTAATCCCTGATATGAGAGGAGCAGCGTGGTCACGTTTGGTATGTTTGGAATAGTGATAATAAATACTACGCAATGTTGTGCGCAGATTATACCTATTTTAGAAATGCCACTTCTAGAAGTTGGCATTTCTGTGTCCTATGTGTCTGCCTGCCTGATGTGGATTGCATGTCTGGCTTTGGAGTGACAGGAGCTGGTGAGGTGTGTGTGGCTCCAGGGAGGGCAGGGTGAGTCAGCGCTAGGCTGAATAGGGGATCTGCATTTGGAGTAGTGGGAGGAGTAGTCCCCTGACCCTGAATAGGTCTGTGCCTGCCTGGGTGAATGCTGGCTCTGCTTCCCTGTGGTGTGTCTGATCACTGAGCCCCCACATGAAAAAGGGGAAGAGGAGCCTTGTCAACAAAGTGCTCCAAAAACCCCCAAAAACCAGTTCAGGCTGGTTCCCCCAAGCCCTATGCCAGGGCAGACAAAGCAAATGGTGTATATATATTGGGGCTGTGACCCCATGAAAGGTTGTGCTTTCCTTGTGCTTAGGGCTTGCTGCTGCTGGGCCCCAGGAGGAACCGCCACAAGGGACTGCCTCCCTGCTGGAGGGCCCTGTGTGCTGGCCTGCCTGGGCCCAGCTTTGCCCCTCTGAAGTTCCTGGACTCTAGCGCCTCGTGATCACTATACTTTTATAGTTGGTGCCCCGGAGAGGGGGACTCCAGCCTTTCACGGACAGGAGGAGGGTATTTGCCCGAAGAAAAGGAGCACAAGGGCTCTGCAGGGCTGGGCTGCAACGGGTACACCAAGGGAATCCCGGCGTGGGTATTGCCCTACATTTAAGCTGCTGGAGGCGGGAGCCTACCCCGCATTGCCGCAGTTTTTGAGCTCTGACTGGCAGGTGCCCAACCCGCATTTGAGCTTGTTCACCAGCGAGAGCCCAACCCACATGGGCATTTGCTTTACAGCGGGAGCCACCACACAGTTCGTCACCGAGAAAGGTACCGCCGCGGCCTGGAAGTCAAAAGACACACAATTGATGAACGGAATGCAGAACAAATCAAAACATTCACCCCCTGTCAAGAGATCTGGGTTAAATCCATCATTCTTTTGCTCACCATGCCACCCCAGTTTAGACCTGGCTTTATGCAAATCAGTCTTGACCCTGTGCCTCATGGGAACAGTCCAGCCCGAACTGCCAAGCCAGGTCCTCCCTGGACCGGAAACAAGCATCCTAGGACCGGTTTCGAGGTTTCACCTCTCTTCAGCCAGGATAGCTTGATTCCAGTGTAACAGTGAGCCCAGGACCCACGTCTGGTCATACCTGGCGCACTTAGAGGGAGAAAGCAAAAGACACACAATTGATGGACGGAATGCAGAACAAATCAAAACATTCACCCCCAGTCAAGTGATCTGGGTTAAAACCATCATCAGAGGTTTTCTGGTCTGGGGCCCTGCTTTTTCTTGAAGGAGGGCGGGAGCCTACCCCTCCTCCGTGACCGCAACAGGAGAAGAGAAGCTGCCTGACAGCAGGAAGTCAGGTAGAGTCGGAAGCCTGACTGGGGGCGTGGCCGTGAGTGAAGGGCAGCGCCGAAGAGGAAGCCAGGCTGAGGTGCAGCTGGGTTGTGGGCGTGGCTCCGTGTCCACAAGGAGCCCCGCATACTGCCTAAGTCATCGGAGAGTAAGGACCGTTCCGCCTGCCTTCTGGCACCAACGGAGACCCGCATTGCTGCAAGTGCAGGGTGAGCACTTTTTCTTCTTTTTTTGCTATCAGCTGAAGAGACAGGCCTGCCCCTGTTCCCCCAGCGAGGAGGCCGAGAACAGCTCCAGAGAGCCCTGGTGAGTGGGGGCTGACTCAAGAGCATTGTTTTGTGCTCCCGAGGCACGTTTAGTGCCAGTGCCTGGATTGTTCGTCACAGCTGCACCAAAGTTGCGGGCAGCTGCAATGTTGGGGCAAGATTATTTCAGGAGTCCCGGAGTGGGGCTCCAGAGGCACCATAGATGCCAGTGCTCATTTTGTTAACCACAGCAGCACCGTGCGAGAGAGCGGGCACCTGCAACACTGGGGCACTTTTGTTTAAGAGTCCCAATGGGGGCTCAGGAGGCACAGCTGTGCCAGGGCTAATTTTGCACAGCTGCACCGCCTGTTGGAGGGCAGCAGCAACGAGGGGGCATTTCTTTACTTGCTGAGGAAGGGGTGAGTTGCACACCCCTGCCCCCAGTGCATGACACACATTGCCCTTGCTGCACGTGGCAGCTTAGCGCCCTGACATTTTGGACAGAGGGCCTTTGGGCCCCAGTGAAAGGCCAGTTGGCCTGGGGTCATTTCTGATGGTGTGGCCTAATATGATTGTGGCATACTGTGCTTTATGCTAATGTCATGCTTAGGATACTGTTACCAGTAGTAGCTGGTTGTTTTACTCATTCTGTGATGTGATGCTTATGCCTAATGTGATGATGCTAGGTGTACCTTTACCAGTGAGTACTGGTTGTTGACTCCAAGTATGAGATGTGATGGTTATGCCTAAAAGGTTCTGCTTATGGTAAGTGCTGTGCTAGCAGTAGTTACTGGGTGTTTACATTTTACTACTAAGTTAGATTTAATGGTTCTGACAATAGCCCGATTGGCTTTGTCATGTATATAATCCCCTGTGAATATTGCACAGTGCCAGTTGGCACAGTGTATATTGTGTGATTATGATTCTAATGAGTTTTGGATAATACAAAGGCTACTTTTTATATACCCTTGTGTGGAGTTTCTTTAGTAGTGTGCCTAGTGTGTTGCTGCTATGTGAGGGTGTTACACAAACACCTTACACATTGCCTCTGGGATAAGCCTGACTGCTCGTGTCAAGCTACCAAGGGGGGGTGAGCAGGGGTTATCTTCAGCAAGTAACTCCCTTGCCCTGACTAGAGTGGTGGTTTCTGCCTGGCTTATGCGCATGCCCTAGACAACCAGAAATCCCATTTCTAACAGGTAACATTGTGTGGGATATATATAAAAATATACACACACACACACACACACGGAAAATGCTACTTACACTATAGCAATCTGTAGCATGTAGGACTGTAGATTCAAATGTTGTGCATACTGCTGACACCACCTCAACAAAGACTAACTTCCACAACTGTATAAAGAACGTCTCAGCCTGGATGAAGGACAG
This sequence comes from Triturus cristatus, assembly GCF_964204655.1. NCBI lineage: Eukaryota > Metazoa > Chordata > Amphibia > Caudata > Salamandridae > Triturus > Triturus cristatus. The sequence continues at coordinate 1,421,014,416 of NC_140591.1, read as the reverse complement.
CTGTATTAAGCTTCACACAGACAAGACAGAAGGTCTCATCTTCAGCAAACACACCACCCTCTGGAACGACTTCTGGTGGCCATCGGAACTCAGACCTACCCCCACGCCGAAAGACCACACCTGCAAGCTTGGCATCATCCTGGACAGTGAACTCTCCATGAAATGTCAGTTCAACGCTGTCTCCTCATCCTGTTTCCACACACTCCACAAAAGTCTTCAAGTGGCTCCACATCAGCACCAGGAAGGCGGTAATGCAGGCCCTCATCACTGGCCGACTTGACCATGGCAACACACTTTATGCAGCCACCACCACTGAACTCATGCAAGGGATCCGAAATGCAGCCGCCAGACTGATCCTCAACCTGCCCAAGAGAACCCACGTCACCCAGGACCCGATAGACCTCCACTGGCTCATGGTCCGGAAGAGATTCCATTTCAAGCTCCTGACTCACACCTACAAAGACCTCCATGACCAAGGACCTGCCTTCATGAACCACCACCTGCTCTTCCACCTTCCAGCCAAAAACCTCAGCTTCGCACACCTTGCCCTCGCAAAGACTCCACGCATATGCCCATGCCATGTTGGAGAATACTCCTTTTCCCTTCTCGTCACCAAAGCCTGGAACACCCTACCTCTCCGCACCTAGCCCTCACTGACCGACTTCAGGAAGGGGCTCAATACCTGGCTCTTTGAGTTAGACCTACAGCAAGTGCCTGTATACCCTCCCAGGTGACAAGTCGTGCCCTACAAATACTACTTGATTGATACTCCTTCCATCTAGTGTTGGGCCTGGATGTTTGCAAGTTCTTTTTCTTTAAAGAAGGTCGACTCACAATACCTGTTGTGGCTCCTACCTTGTTCCAGGATAGATTAGCACAACGGCTCCACCTTCTATTGTTTTCCCCCTGAAAGGGCAAGTAATTTAAGTGGAGCTGCATATGTCAGATAGGGAGTGTGCCGATGATGAGGGCTGTGCTGAGTATGTGTAAACATCTGCAATTACTGCTATGCTCTTGGAAGGAGGGAGGGTGCATGTGAATCTATAGCACTACACGCTTTGAACAGGTAGCTACAGGTTAAGTAGCATTTCCATTTGTAGCATGTGTGGCTGTAGAGACACATGCTTCGCATAGATTATAAAGCAGTCTCAGTAGAAAGTGGTGGCTAGGCAGCACATGATGCAGATGTTTGAAACAATGTCCTTAAAACGACGTGGCCTACCAAAAGTCAGTGTGGCTCATTTTTTATGTGTAGAGTGCGATCTTGGAGGCCCAGGTAATGTGCATTTTGCCTTATGATTAAAGGTTTGGATGCATTAAAATATCCATCTAGCGATACCTCCTTTGGAATTAGGTAAGCCCTTATGAGGCTTAGTAAAAGCAAAAAAGTGTTGACTGGATTTTAAAAAGCTTTAGTTCGGTCAATGTTGTACATTACCACGCTTTTAACATGTAGAGTATGGAGCGCGCTTTGAGCTACTAAGTCTGGGGATGGAAAAAAAGACTGATAGCTCCATAGTTTGGTTGATGTGGAGAGATGCAACAACGTTGGGTAAGAATTTAGGGTTAGTGCGAAGGACCATCCTACCTTTATGTACCCCAATGGACGGTTCTTGTACTGTAAGCGCTTGAAGCTCACTAATATGTCTGAGTGAAGTGATTGCTAACAGGAAATCCACTGTCCATGATAGTTATTGTAAAGGACACAAGGAGCTCAAAGGGGGACCTCTTGAGTTTTGTGACCACAATATGCAAGTTCCATGCCCGTTCAGGAGGTGTTCTTGGAGGGATAATCTTTTTTAGCCCTTCCATGAAAGCTTTAATTATAGTGATATGAAAAATTGATGATTTCTGTCTAATTTGCAGGTATGCTGCAACTGCAGAAAGATGTAAGCATACTGAATTACATACTAGTCCACATTGTAAAGATGGAGAAGCTAAGAAATGATTTCTTGTACTGAGACTACAAATGGTTCCATCTATTAAGACAGGCAGTATAGAACAAATTACTTACCTTCGGTAACGATGTATATGTGAGAAACATTAGTTAGTTAGATTCCTCACCTTAGAATATCCCCAGGCGTCAGACTGGATCCGGAAGATTTTTGTAGCAATACCCCTTGCGCGTCGCTAGGCGTCGTCTGCGGCTCCGCGTCCGTCGTTGGCGTCGTGTGCCGGAATGACGTCGGAGTACTTAGACGCCGCCCTCGCGCGCTGACGTCAGTTCTTGTACATAGCTTTCCGCGCCAGGAATGCAGAGTCATGCAAGAGACCGACACTGGTGCCAAAAAATCTAGGGCCCTGAAAAGGATAGCCTTAACCCTAGATGTCAGTTCGCAGAACGGGGAGGATGGGTGGGTCGGTGAGGAATCTAACTAACTAATGTTTCTCACAGATACATCGTTACCGAAGGTAAGTAACTTGTTCTTCTGAAAGAAAAACGTTAGTTAGATTCCTCACCTTAGAATAGATACCCAAGCAATACCAACCCCGGTGGTGGGTCTGCGAACCAAGATCACACCAGAAAGTCCTGGAGGACAGAACGGCCAAAGAAGCCATCCCTCCGGACTTGGCTGTCTAGGCAATAATGCCTGGCAAAAGTGTGCAGCGAAGCCCACGTCGCCGCCTGACAGATGTCCTGCAAAGGGACTCCCCGTCCCAAAGCAGTAGTAGCCGCTGTGGCCCGAGTAGAATGGGCTCGCAGCCCAACAGGAGGGTCCTTTTTTGCCAAGGAATAACAGGTTTTTATACACAAAACGACCCACCGGGAGATGGTCCGTTTGTGCACAACTTTCCCCTTGTTAGCACCCCTGTAGCCAACGAAAAGCTGGTCGTCCACCTGGAACTGTTTCGTGCGGTCCAAATAAAAGGAGAGCGCACGTTTTGGGTCCAGACGGTGGAGCCGCTCTTCCTCTTTGGAAGGATGCGGAGGCGGAAAGAAGGTGGGCAAGGTGACAGATTGCCCAAGATGAAAGGGGGTCACCACTTTCGGAAGAAAGGAAGGACGAGGCCGAAGGACAACCTTTTCCGGATGAACAGATAGAAAAGGAGGCTTGGACGATAGAGCTTGGAGCTCACTCACCCGTCTAGCCGAGGTGATGGCTACCAGGAAAGCAGTCTTAAGAGTCAGAAGACGAAGAGGACAATTGTGAAGAGGCTCAAAGGGAGCGCACATCAGAAATGTTAAGACAAGATTCAAGTCCCACTGAGGCATTACGAAAGGGACAGGAGGGAACGTGTGAGTAATGCCTTTAAGAAAGCGTGAAACTACAGGGGACTTGAAAAGAGAAGGCTGATCAGGAAGCCGTAAGAAGGCAGAGATGGCAGCAAGATAACCTTTCAAGGTGCCCAAGGCAGAGCCCTGCCAGGCCAAAGAAAGAAGAAAGAGGAGAACCTCAGAAAGAGGGGCGGAAAGGGGATCCACAGCCTTTGCTGTGCACCATGCCACAAATTTGTTCCACCGGCAGGCGTATACCGTCTTTGTGGAGGGACGCCTGGCTGCCAGAATGATATCACAGACTTCAGGAGGCAAGTCAAATGGCATCAACTGCCGCCGCTCAATCTCCACGCATGGAGGTGGAGGCTGGACAGGTTCGGGTGGAGGACCGTCCCCTGCTGCTGCGACAGAAGATCCTCCCGAAGGGGCAGACGATCGGAGGATCGGTCAACATACTGAGTAGCTCGGGATACCAGTACCTTCGTGCCCAATCCGGAGCCACAAAGATGACTTGGGCCCGGTCGTGCCTGATCTTCTTCAGCACTCTGGGCAGAAGTGGTATAGGCGGAAAGGCGTACAACAGACCGCAACTCCACTCGCGACGAAAAGCGTCGCCGAGCGAGTGCCGCCTTGGAAATTCCAACGCGCAGAACTGCTGACATTGCGCGTTCTCGCAATGACCACATGGCGGTGGTGTTGTCCGTGAACACCTGCACGACACTTCCCCGGACAGAGGGAAGGAAGGCTTTCAGCGCAAGTCGGATCGATCTCAGCTCCAACAAATTGATGTGGAGGCGAGACTCCGCCGGAGACCAGAGGCCTCTGATCTCCGCCTCTCCCATATGGCCACACCATCCCAGGAGGGACGCATCCGTCACTACGACATGCTCCGGTAGGGGTAGGGAGAGGCTCTTGCCCGTGACCCAATCGCGGTCCGTGAGCCACCACTGCAACTGCCGTGCAGTGCCCTCCGAGATCAAGACAAGGTCGGACAGGTTGCCGTGATGCTGGGTCCACTGAAACTTCAGGTCCCACTGCAGAGCCCGCATGCGCCGCCTGGCGTGATGCACTAGTAGGATGCAGGAGGCCATCAGCCCCAGAAGCCGCAACACTAGCCTGACCGAAACCCAGGATAGAGGCCGAAAGATGGGAATCAGGGCCTGTATATCCCAGACCCGCTGTTCCGGTGGATAAACCCGGAACTGCGCCGAATCGAGAACCGCTCCGATGAAGAGGAGCTTCTGAGAGGGGCTCAGGTGTGACTTCGGCACGTTGATGGAAAACCCCAGCAAATGCAGGAGATCCGCCGTAGTCTGGAGGTGGGAGACGACGGCCTGGGGCGAGCCCGCCTTCAACAACCAGTCGTCGAGATAGGGGAAGACTGGAACCCCTGATCTGCGCAGATGAGCTGCGACCACCGCCATCACTTTCGTGAACACCCGAGGGGCACTGGTAAGGCCGAAGGGGAGCACGGTGAACTGAAAGTGCTCCTGACCCACCGTGAACCGCAGGTAACGCCGGTGGGCCGGCAGGACGGGGATGTGGAAATATGCGTCCTGCAAGTCCAACGCTACCATCCGGTCTCCAGGGTCTAGGACAGCTAGAACCTGAGCCAAAGTCAACATTTTGAACCGTTCCTTCCGGAGGAAGGCATTGACGTTCCTGAGGTCCAAGATAGGGCGTAGGCCCCCTTTGCCCTTCTTGGGAACCAGAAAGTAGTGGGAATAACAACCACGACCTACTTCTGGGCTCGGAACGCGCTCGACGGCCTCTTTGGCCAAGAGGGCAGAAACTTCCTCTTGCAGAAGATTCAAATGATCCTCCGAGATACGGTGGTGCTGCGGTGGCATGGCTGGAGGGGTCGTCTCGAAGGGGAGGGAGTAGCCCCTTCGGACGATTTGCAGCACCCACCTGTCCGAAGTAATGGTACGCCAGTGGAGCAGGTGATGGCAAACCCTGCCTCCCACTGGCGAGGAATGGGCCTGAAAGCTCGGACTAGGAAGGCTTTGAGGTGGATGCTGCCGGGGTGGATGTGGACTGACCGCGTTGTCCTCCAGTACCGCCTCGGCGGAAACCACGTCCGCGACCGCGTGCCGGCTGGTTCTGCGGCCGGTGGCTAGGCGGACGTGAGGAGGTGCCCCTTCCTTGGCCACGAAAGGAGCGAAAAGCGGAAGGTTGTGGCCGCGGGGCCGAGAGGCCCAATGACTTGGCCGTAGCCCGGGAGTCCTTGAAGCGAGCCAGCGCACTGTCCGCTTTCTCACCAAAAAGGCGAGTGCCATCAAAAGGCATGTCCATGAGAGTGCTCTGAACATCCCCCGAAAAGGACGTGGACCGCAGCCAGGCGTGACGGCGAAGCGCCACCATGGTAGAAATCGCCCTACCCAGCGAGTCCGTAGTGTCGAGTCCACATCGGATTGCATGGCGCGCTGCATCTCTCCCATCGGCCAGAGCTGAGGAAAGCCGTGCCCGGGCCTCCTCCGGGCACAGGGGCAGCACGTCCTCCACCGTATCCCACAGAGAGTGGGAATAACGGTCCAAGAGACAGGCGGTGTTCAAAGACCGCAGGCCCAAACTGAGCGAGGAGAACAGCTTCTTACCGAACTGTTCCAGTCTCTTGGAATCCCGGTACGGAGGAGCGGACGGGAAGGAGGATTGGGAGGTAGAGGCCTGGATAACCAGACTCTCGGGGGTGGGGTGTTGGGACAGAAAACTGGGGTCGCCCGGAGCAGGGCGGTGGCGCCTGGCAACGTTCCTATCCACAGGAGGAACTGTGGAGGGCTTGGACCAGGTGCCCTGCAGAACGTCAATGAGGGCCTCATTGAATTGCAGCAGAGGCTCAGTGGAGCTTGCGGCAGACTGAAGCACCTCAGTGAGGATGTTAGTCCTCAGAGCCACGGCAGGCAGCTCAAGCCCAAGGGCTGCGGCCGCCTTGCGCAGCACCACATAAAAAGCTGCACCCTCCTCCGAAGCCACAGTCGGAGGAGAGATGAATCCAGTGTCCGGTGAGGTATCCAAACCACTGGCCTCCCCCAGTTCATCTGCCCAGCCATGCGTAAGTTGGCCCTGAAGGGCCAGAGGGTCCACGGACCCCTCCCAGTCGCCCCCGTCATCCGATTCCTGGTAAACAGGAGGAATGATCGGAGCCGGACGATAGACAAAATGTGTCTCTAGCGGCGTCGGATGCGGCGTCGAGCGACGCGGCACCGGCGTCGGGTCCGGACAGGGGCTGAACCGGGGATCGACGTCGACCGGAGTCGGCGTCGAAGGTGGCACCGGTGTCGACACCGGCGGAGGAGGCGTGACAAGGTCGACCGGCGTTGACGGGGGCCCAGGCCTGGGCCCCTCAGGGACCCGCGGCGACGGAGCCGGAGTCGAGTCCGCGGGGCCCGAAGGCTCGCCAGCGGGCGTCGACGGCGGGGCAAGGCTCCTCATGGCCGAGAGGAAGGCACTGACCTCCGCCGGCGCCGCATCAGTCCCAGAGACCGGCGGGTATGGGGACGGGCGCGGCACCTGCGGCTCCGGCGGAGCCGCGGGGGTGGGACCACCCTGACCCTCGGCGAGTCGCGCGACCGGCGAGGGGAGTCCGAAGAGCGGTGTCGATTCTTGGACTTCTTGGAGCGCTTCGACTTACCCGAAGACTTCGAGCCAGACGAGCGATGATGTCGACTGCAGCTCCGCGACCGATCCTTGGATCTCCTCCTGGACCGGGATCGAGAGGGGCGCGGAGCCGAGTGGCGAAGCTCTAGAAGCTTACGGGACCGCTCCCGCCTAGCTTTCAAAGGTCAGGGCCATACAATCGGAACACGACTCCGCGTCGTGGTCGGGGCCCAAACAGTACAGGCACCGGCGGTGATGATCGGTCACCGACATCAGTCGGTGACAGTCGTCGCAGGCCTTGAAACCAGGCATCCTACTGGCACCAGAGTCGATAAAGTGACCAAAAAGAGTCAAAATATTTAGTCAAAAATGACTAAAGGGGTAGCTCTCCCGGATCGGAGCTTACTGGCGCGGAAAAAAAAAAGAACTGACATCAGCGCGCGAGGGCGGCATCTAAGTACTCCGACGACGTCATTCCAGCGCACGACGCCAACAACGGATGCGGAGCCGCAGACGACGCCTAGCGACGCGCAAGGGGTATTGCTACAAAAATCTTCCGGATCCAGTCTGACGCCTGGGGATATTCTAAGGTGAGGAATCTAACTAACGTGTTTCTTTCAGATGCATATCTTTTCTACGTAGCAGTGTAGCAGGCATGAGTTGTGGGTTTCCAACCCTCTCGCAAAATAACCATATATACTCTTGCGGGAGATTAAGGTACCCAAATGCTAAGTACTGAGGTGTCAAAGTGCCAGCTTGAGCTATCTCACCTGGTGTTGTATGAGAAGGTCCATGCACAGTGGGAGCTTCTGATAAGGGCAGACACCTTTCTAAAAGTACTGAGAAGCACAGTTATCTGGCCCATGTTGGTGCAACTAGGATTAGGGTCATTGAGGTCTGCTGCACCTTCCGGACGGCTTATGGCATCAGGGGAAGAGGTGGAAAAGCACCAGCAAATATCCCCTACCAGTTGGTCCATAGTGCATTGCCCTTGGATTAACGAAGTGGGTACCTGGCAGCAAAGTTTTGTCAGTTTGCATTTTCAGAAGTACAGAATAGATCTATTGTAGGAGTCCCCCAATTTTGAAAGTACTTGTGCGTGGAGTTCCCGCTCACAAATTTGTTGAGGTGTTCTGCTGAGCAGGTCTGCAAAGTTGTGGTCCACTTCCAGAAGATGCTCTGCAAGCAGGTGAATGTTGTGGCACACTGTCCAATGCCAACTGTGAGAGCTGGAGGAATTGTGCCCCTACCCTTACTTCTGAATAAAGAATATGGCTGTCATGTTGTCGGTTTTTAGGAGTACAGTCTTGTTCTGAAGCATTGGGAGAAAAGCTCTGAAGCCTAGCTTGATGGCTAGCAGTTCTTCGAGGTTGAGTTGGCAACCCAGGTACTGTAAAGGCCAAGGGCCCTGGATCGTCATGTGAGGAAGGTGGGCTTCCCACCTGATTAGAGAGGCATCTGTGGTGAAGGTCACCTACGGGAAGGGGGTGTAGAAAGGGCCTGCCAATTAAGAGATTGATGGTGTTCCACGAGTGGAGAGAATGCGGGCTCTTGTTGCCTAGTCGTTACCAACACTAGATCCTCCCAAAGGCCTTCTGCTTGAGGCCACTGTTTTGACAAACAATCCTGTAAACTTTGCATATGTAGCCTATGTAGCATATGTTGCCTGTTTGGGCCTTTAGTACGGACTCTAAGAATGATTGAACCGACTGGGCCTGAAGAGGAGACTTTCACAATGATCTCAAAACCAAGTTTGCGCAGTAGCAACACTAGCCCACTGAGTGTGTGATAGGTATTGTTCTTTGCTGCTGCTCTCTATCACCCAATCCTCCAGATATGGAAACACGTGGATGGCATGTCTACAAAGGTGAGCAGTGACGACTGCCAAACACTTGGTAAAAACCTTTGGGGCCGTGGTTACCCCAAAGGAGAGAACTTTGAATTGGTAATGTTTTCGCTTACCATGAAAACAAAGGCGCGATTGATGCACAAGCATGTATCTTTGAGATTTAACACAGACATGAAGTTACGATTCTGTAGCAACTGGATGACATCTTGTAAGGTGACAATGTGAAAATGTTCTGTGTTCAATGGCCGCAGATCAAGAATGGGCCTTTTGGTGCCGTACTTGGGAATGAGGAACTAGAAGGATTAAAACGCTTTACCTTGTTAGTGTGCAGGCACAAGTTCTATGGTGCCCTTTAACAAAAGCACCAATACCTCTTCCTTCAAAAGTTGCAAATTGTCTGAACTTAGTACATGACGATGAGGTGGGATATTGGGACTGGGTGTGTGGAATTCAAGGCAGTACCCTTCCTGAACAATGGAAAGGACCCACTGGTCTGATGTAATATTTCCTATTGTGGCAGGAAGCGGGTGATTCTTCCACCGACAGGTGTAGTATGATCGGGTGGAAGAGAAATGGAGTCACTGCTTTCTAGCAGAGGAGGCCTTGGGAGCCCACCTCGACCTTTACCTCTGTATGTACCCCCAGTGGAAGCTTTAGCCCTGCTGAGACTCCTGAAATGATGGCTGATATTTCAGCAATAGTGGTGTTTGGCTGGGGCCACCTTGTTTGTTACCACCTCTGGTACATGATCTACAAAACAGAGGTTTTACAAAAGGGGGATTATAAAACGCTCCTCTACTTTGTATTGTGGATCTCTTTTTTAATTTTTCCAACATCAAAAGGACCTGGGAGCTGAATAGATGCTCCCCATCAAATAGTACATTTAAAAGGTATAGTAGTACCTCTGGACGAAACTCTGACGCTAAGCCAAGCAAGGCGCTGGAGTAGTAAATTAATATAAATTTCCCTGACTGCTGTGTCGGCTGCATCTAAGGTACGCCTAAGGGTGGCATTGCGGATTATTTTCCCTTCAGCAATGAGGGTTATCTCTCCTTTGCTCTTCCATCATGTGCTTAAGAAGCTCCTACATAGCCTCCCACAAATACTTAGAGCTTGATCAGATACCAAATGAATTGGAACTGTGCCAATGAGTAGCCACCCCAAAGGCCAATTTTTTACCAGCCGAGATTCTTTATCTGGAGAAGAAGCATCTCCAGCAGTTTGGGCTGAAGCCCTCTTAAGTGCACTATGCACTACTAATAAGTTGGGTACAATGACACCTTCAACATAGGCAAGTAAATGCAGCGGCAACCAACATAAACAAAGGGATGTGGGGCAGGTGGGGTCACGTAGGAGGCATCACATGGGAGTGGTGTGGGGGGGCTAGAAATACAATATTAAAAGAAAAAGAACGTACCTCTTTACACCAGCCGCCTCCAGCGTCGCGTCTCGTTGCACCGCCTCTCCTCTTCCTGCCTGTTCCCAGCAGCCCCTGGGACAGACACCCTGTCGTGTGGGGATTGGTCTGAGCGGCCAGGAAAGACACCCTGTTCAGACAGGGAGTCTGTGGGGTTTCTCCAGCCCAGCTGCTCAATGCAGCCGGGCTGGAGAAACCTAAGTGTGCATGTGTGTTTTGGTCGGCCTGAAACGGCCGGCCAAACACACATGAGGACTTAGGGAGTGGAGTGCACGTAGCACTCATGCTAACCCCTCCCATTCCTCAGCCCCGCCCCACCCCTCCCAGCAGTGCTGGCTAAGAGCCTGCAAATGTAAAAGAAAACGATGCAAGAATTTTGTTTTATTTTACATTTGCTGGCTCTGAGCCAGTCAGTGGGGCGACACTCCTCTGCCATTGCGGTGGAGCCGCCACTGAGTAAATGTCAGACTTTCTGTTTTGAAGAGGGTTTCCAGGAGGAACTATTTCTTGTCCTTTACAGTTTGCATTTTTACCTGATGGTGAAAGGTTGCCTGCTGTATACGTATAATATAATGTCATATATTTTGATGAGGATGGTTTCACAGGATATGGCTCAATGTACAGATCATCCTATGGGCCAACTATGTAGTCTTCTCAAGGACTCTTACCACTGAAGTGGCCCAAATGTATCTACCACTGTGTCCTCCAGATAAGAGCTCACTTGGTCAGAGTCTGTGTCTTGAATTTCTGGTGATGGAGGTATGTTTGATAGTGGTGGAAAGCAACCTAGTGGCTATGTGGTAGTCAGTGAGGAGGTGAGCGGGGCTTTTCCTCAACAGCCAGTGGTCTATTCTTCAGTATTGGGAAGAGGCCTGGAGGTGGGGGCTTTGTAACAATCATCCACGTGTCTGAATGAACATTTTCTTTTTTTTTTTTAATCAAGGACTTCTGGGAGCCTTTCAATCACTGACTTCTCCCATGGGGAGAGTACACTAGAGCATTATACCCTAGGCCCCGTAGATTCCCGCTGACTGGCCCAACGGCACACGCCGTCCAGATATGGCATGCAGTCAACAGGCATCTGAAGTGGGAAAACAAACTCACGCTAGCCACACCACTGTGGAACTCGGAGAGACTGGGGAACCTCTGGAAATCCAAGGGTTTTGAGAAGTGGGACCTCATAGGAATCTCACGCATCAAAGATGTCTGGGGGAAAGGAACGGTCCACACATTTGAGTCACTCAAAATACAGTACAGCTTGGCAGACACTGAACACTTACGTTATCTACAGGTTCGTCACGCGCTACTCACCCATATCCCTAGTGATACGATACTTCCAGAGGCCTCCCCTCTGGAAGATAGGGTGTTGGACGAGCACCTCCCGGAGAAGACCATTTCCCTCATATATAGGAAATTAATCAACAACATGGAAGATCCGTTGCTGATCCTTAAAGGAAAATGGAATGAAGATGGCCTCGAACTGGATGACGAAGACTGGCAGGAGGCGGTCTCTTCCCCACGAGTGGTTGCAATCCAAGCCAGGCTGAGGTTAGTGCAGCTTAAAATATTGCATAGGATTTATGGTACGGGTCCCTGCCTGGTTCAAATGGTCACCTAGAAAGCGGAGAGTGCAGAAGGGGGTGTGGGGAACTAGGAACATTCATCCACATACTGTGGCACTGCCAACATATACATCCATATTGGAGGGATGTCCATCACACACTGCGTGCGGTCCTGGGGATGGACTTGCAGCCAGAGGTTCAGAGGTGCATACTAAATGTCTGGGAACCCACGGATCTTAACACTCACACCACGCAATGGGCAACGTTAGCATTATGACAGCGAAACGAAACATTGCTCAACAGTGGGGCGCTAGTCAGCCGCCGCAAGTAGGGAGGTGGAGGGAGAATCTAGACTGGTGCATGTCCAGTGAGAAATCAGTCTACATAGCCAGAGGATGCCCTGGGAAATGGAATAAGGTGTGGGGAGCATGGAACCGTTACAGGGGCGATATTTGTCTTCCGCCTGATCGACAGATTGACGCTGATGCGCTTGAAACTCCTTGATCTAATTAATGTAATAACTGTGTAGAATTTTGTAATGTTTACAATGTCACTGAGGAATGACGAAGTCACCTGCTTGTAATCAATTGATGTGTCTTGGTCGAACTGTTTAATAAAAAAGAAACATTAAAATAAAAAGGACGGGACCTGCACCAGGCAGTGGGATACCTGTTCAAACCAAAGTCCCTTGAGTAGTCGTCCAGGGGGCGCTGTCTGGTGGAACAGGGGCCAAGCGTAAATACGCAACCACCGGGGCCAAGGCGAAACAATCTAAAGTTGACTCATCGTCAGAAATCACACAGTGCCCAGCTCTTGTGACTAAAGATGATCTGGTGGCCATGTTGGAAGCCGGTCTTAGCTCCCTTCTTGATCACATGGATCTTAAGCTGGACCCAATCGTACAAAGGTTATCTCTATTAGAGTGGGACATTCTAAAACTGGCTCAATCACTTGCATCATCCAATCCCCCTTCCCGTCTTGGGGATCCAGGAGTAGCACCGGTCGGAATGCTTCCAGTTGGTCCTGTCCAAAACAATACGCTTAATTATCAACTCCCCCACCCCGTGAGTGTCACCGTTCTTCCTGGCCCTCCTGCAAGCTCCGGTCATCTGTTACCCTCCATTAGTGGGCCACAGGATAGGTCCCGCTATCAACTATCCTCTAGACCAGATGCCAAACCTCAAAGAGAATTAGTTTCATGAGCGAGGGGTGCAGAAGGGGATGTCCTAACTTCCTCCGCTACCAACCAGGCCAGAGCGCTCTAAGGTCCATCTTCAATCCATTTACCCCCAGAAGCAACGCCGTATGTAGTGGTGCTGGGCAAAGTGCCAGTCCTAAAGCCGGCCACCACCGAGGACTTCTTCCAACTAAAGAACAAAGTCCTTCACTGGCTCAACATCCACACCTCCTTGGGTTTTAGAGTGGAAAGGGACATGCTCATGGTCAGGAGGCATCTGGCCCTCCTTTGATGTAAAAAGAGGTGAGGCTTTACGGGCAACAGCTGGTGGGAGATGCCTTAGATGGGGCCAGATTATTCCAGAAACATTGTGCAGGTCCTTAAGGGAGACGCGCCAGAAGGAATTCCTGATTTGTCAGAATGCCCAGGCTGAGTCTGATGAAGCCATTATCTGTGCTTTTCACCTAATCTACAGGTCTGTCGCAGACCTACTGACTGGTCCTATACAGAGAACCCAGAGAGGGGGAGCTCAATTGGTTTAATTCTGACTGCCCGCTTGCAGCCTGGAGGCTGAAATCAGTCCTTCATGCCTCCCCGAGGAACGCTGCGCTTGTTAAAATCCATAGGAAACAGTATAAATTGGCACTTAGCAAGCGCAGGGTGGCCTTGAAGGAAGAAGCTTGGAGCAACCTTATGGAAGCTACAACCTACAAGTCTAGCGCCAAGTTCTGGAGCAATGATAAACAGCTCATCCTGGGTGAGGAGGCTGCCAATGTTTTATGGTTAACTTTGTTTTATTGATTTTCAGGCAAATGAAAAAGCACATTACATACAATGCGCATTCCCATATCTCGTCTACTGGATCTCCCCCCTATCCCCCAATCTGGCCAGACCACAGCATACCTGTGGGAGCCCCATTGAGTACCCCTAGTGCGATCAGGGGCCAGAGCTGTCAGAATAGGATATGGGTCTGACCCACACAAACAGTACAATGGGCCTAGGAAAAAAAACAACAACAAAAAAAACCATCCCCGAACCGGTGTGCTGGATTTATACCTCTATAGGTCTCTACGTGGAAGGTCAACTCCGTACAACATAATAGTTGGCCGCGACTGAACTTCGGTGAGCCGAAGAAGACTGAGGTATTTTGGACATGTTACTTCATTGAATTCCAAAGTTAACGTGGACAATAGTGGACGCCAAGTGGTGCTAAATGAGTCTGCTGAATTCGTTAGAGTGGCTTGGATTCTTTCCATACCAAGGATATACCATAATTTATGTAGCCAACCTGTGTGTGTCCGTCGGGTCCGTGTGCCACATAGGGAGAGGATGCGTTGGACAGCTGCTCCCATAGCTAGGCCCATCTGTTTCCCCTTGGTCGACTTCAGTGGATATGTGAGTGGGTTAGGGAGCCCCAAGAGTGTATAGGCAGGGAAGCGGGGTATTTCAGTCTCAAATTGTTTGTCAATGTCATCTAGGGCGGCCGCCCAGTATCCCGTCAATTCCTTACAGTCCCAAAGTAGGTGCGTCAGTGTACCCTCCTCATCACAGTCTCGCCAGCAAGTCGGGCTACGGTCCGGGTTCCCTTTGTTCAGTCTGGCTGGTGTCAAGTACCAGTAGGGTGCCACCTTGACCACCGATTCCCTACTGGCCATATTCTGGGCCGTGCGGTTAGCCCTGAAGTAAATATCACGCCAGTCTTTCTCTGACAAGTCTCTCCCCAGTTCCCGTAACCAACGCTTCTGCCCTGCTTAGGAGGCTGGTGGACGAAGCATGTTGTAGAGTTCAGAGATCATCTTTTTGCCTGAGTATTTGGTTATAAGCCATTTCTCATACGTTGTTGGCTTTCTGCTGACCAGCGGGCGCACGTCGGGGTGGAGGAGCCAATGACGGAGTTGGAAGTATTGGAATCGGTTCGGCTCAATGATAGCATAGGATTGTTTCACATCTGAGAACGAGAGGAACCCTTCCAGATCAAAGAGATGTCCTGCCGACTTGCAGTTGGAGGACCGCCACTGCGGGAACGCCCGCTCCTCTAGCCCTAGTGTAAACTCTGGGTTATCAAATAAGGGTGTTAACGGTGAGGTGAAAGACTTAAGTCCGCGCTTGACAGCTACTGCGTCCCAGACTCGCAGCATCGTGCGAGTGATTGGAGAACTCTCGAGATTTGGTGGTCTATCGGGCTGCTTCAAAAAGGGTACCTTCCATAGGGATAACTTCGTCAGCGCCCGATCTTGGAACAGCCACCTCTTTTCAGACTCAGGTCTGCTCCATTCCACCAGGTGCCTAAGTTGCGTCGCCCTAAAATATTCAAAGAAGTTTGGGATACCCAGTCCTCCTTCATCAGGAGGTCTGTGGGAGATATCTATGCGCATCCGGGGATGTGCCCAGACCCAAATGAAGTGTTGCATCGCCCCTTGCAACTTACGGATGGTCCCCGGTGGGGGCTAGGCCGGCAGGGTCTGGAAAACGTACAGCACTTTAGGTAGTATGGACATTTTAGTGGCAGCGATACGGCCAAGTAGTGACAGAGAATGCTTCTGCCATTGACGAAGGTCTTTCTGGGTTTGTGAGAGGAGTTTGGTGTAATTATTCGTGACCGTCCGCTCGACAGAAGAAGTCAAATCTATCCCTAGGTAGGGGATTGTGGCCCGGGATTGGAGCTCTCCGTAGGCCGTTAGCTCTCCCCTGGAATGATTCTCGCTTCGATCTATATGCAAGATCATTGATTTCCCCAAATTCATTTTAAACCCGAAGACCCTACCAAAGGAAGCCAATTCCCGAAGGAAGGCTGGCGCAGAGCGCTCAGGGGACTCCAGAGTCGCCAAGATGTCGTCCGCGTACAGACTTACTGTATGCCTCTCTCCTCCAAAGGGGATGCCTAGAATATCAGGGTTGTCTCTTATCCTTTGTGCTATAGGCTCCATATAGAGCACGAAGAGGAGGGGCGACAGCTGGCATCCCTGTCTTGTTCCCCGCTGGATGTCGAAAGGCCGTGAGGTTGTCCAATTGACCCGTATCGTAGCCCTGTGCCTATCATAACTAGCCACCCAGGCCCTGAACCGGTCCCAAAGGCCAAAGTGAGCCAGAGTTTTGTCTAAGAAACCCCAGTCGACTCTGTCGAATGCCTTTTCGGCATCGACCGACAGCATCAGAGCATCTATCTTGGTGCGGTGGGCTTTGTCGATGAGATGCAGTATGCGTTTGGTGTTGTCACTGCTCTGGCGGTTACATACACCGCCAGATTGGTCCGGTTCGATGATACCAGGCATATGTGGGCCCAGTCTGGCTGCTAGAACTCCTGTAAACAGCTTCATATCCAGATTGAGTAGGGAGATCGGGCGGTAGGAGCCACATTGAGTCGTGTCCTTCCCAGGTTTAAGAAGGACTACAATATCAGCAGCTAGCATGTCAGGGGGGATAGTTCCAGGGCCCTGAAAAGAGTTAAAAAGTTGTGTTAAAATCAGGACAAGGAGTGGACAGAAGGCTTTATAGAACCCTGCTGAAAAGCCATCAGGCCCTGGCGATTTCAGAAGTTTGAGACGTGAGATTGCCCCAATCACTTCTTCAATCCTTATAGGTATATCCAAAGCTTCCGCCCCTGCTGCGTTCAGTGCCGTCGTGGCGGCGTGCTGGAGGTAGGCCTCCCCATCCACATCCAACTGTGGGTCTTTACCATATAAGGTAGAATAGAAGTCCCAGAGGGCTTCTGCTATCTGCTCGTCCTGTTCCACTGTCTCCCCCTTAGCATTCTGAAGTGACAGAATTTTTGAGCGCTGGGTACGGGCTCTGAGTTTACTCGCTAGAAGGTGCCCTGTTTTATCTCCCCCTATATAGTATGAGTGTTTGAGCCAAAGTGCCGCATATTTATCTCTGTCTAGATCACGACTTGCTAGTTGCGCTCTAGCTGCTTTCAATTGGTGCCATACCCTAGGAGCACAGTTTCGACTGTGCACTCTTTCTACTTCCACCACTCGCGCCGTGAGCAATTCTCTCTGGTCACTACGTTCAAGCTTCCGCGGCAGAGATAGCAATTAGTTTGCACCTCACTACAGCTTTGAGCGCCCCCCATCGTGCCGCTAGAGGAATGTCTGGAGAATCATTAGTCGCAAGATAGTCAGTGATGCATCTGTGGAGCTGCTGAGATCCGTCCACTCGTTTAAGCAAGTTCTCCCTAAGTCTCCACCTCCCCACTAGTCTATGAGTCGAGGGCATAGCGAGGGTCAATGTCACTGTGTCGTGATCAGAGAGCGCAACTGGGGCAATGTTTACTGTGACTACTAAAGCATTCAGTTCAGTAGAGCCTATAAAATAATCAAGTCTGGCATATGTGTGATGCACATTGGAATAGAAGGAGAATTGTGTGCCCCTGGGGTGAGCCTCACGCCAAACGTCCACTAGGCCCCTGCTTTCCAGCCACTCCACCCCAGTTTTGGATAGGGCTCCCATTTGGCCATATCGTTGGCCTGATCTATCTTTCTCCGCATCCATGACTAGATTGAGGTCACCCCCCACCACTATCCTCCTATCCTGGGAACATAGGAAGTCAGACAGGGCTCCCTTAATGAAGTTTTCTTGTCTGGAGTTGGGGTCATAAAGGGAGCCCACCACCAGGGGAGCCCCCCCCCCACCCATAGCCTGTAGGCCAATAGACGACCTTTTACTTCTGCCAACTTGTCGCCCACTGTGCCCTGATACGTTCTGGCAATCATTCTGTGCCAATCTTTAGGAATGAGATGGGTTTCTTGTAAAAGGCACACCGCTGCCCCTGAATTCTCTAAGTGAGACAGAATGGCTTGCCTCTTAATGGGGTTGTTTAGCCCCTTCACATTAAGGGTGATCAACTGAAATGTGAATCGCGACATGAGGTGGTCATGAGTGTTGTCAGTTGTCGCCGTAGGAGCCTGAGATCTTCATCTGCGCAGCAGTGCCTATGGGCCCTGGCACCATTCGTTTTTAACCCTGGCCTTTGCTGAGACCCCTCCCCAGCAGCACACCGCTTCACCTCTCCCCCTAACCCCATTAACACCCCATCAACCAGCATGAAACATTGCCTCCCCTGCTCCTGAGATTCGCTCAACCCTAGTCTCCTGGAACCCTCCCGTTCCCCCCCAACCCCAACTGAACAATCCCTAAATTTTACTATAGTCCATTGCACCTCATCCAAGGACGCGGGCATGTGGGAAGTAAAAGTTGGGGTATATGTGTGGTCCAAGTGTCCCGGGCCCCCTCCTCCAACCCCCCCTCCTCCAGTCAGCTACAGTTTGGTGTCATTCGACCCCAGTATTAAGTTCGACGGTACGGCGAGTTGGTATCCTTCGTTACCGCTTCAAGGGCTGCCATTCTCTCCTGTGTCATAGTTTTGGAATCCAGCCGCAGTTCCAGGTTAGACGAGTGTCTACGGCCTACTCTCTGCCATCCTCCCTCTGAGGTCTTTCGTGTGCGGCTAGGTGTCTGGCTCTGATGCTCCAGCCCAAGGATCACGCAAGCTTCTTGGAGAGATCAAAGTTGGTATAGCTTCCCATTCCATCTAAAAATCAAGCGGAAAGGATGACCCCAAGAGTAGGCCACCCCCTTTTCCCTCAAGTATGCATTCACCTCCCTGAAGGTTTTCCTCTTCTGTAGGGTGATGGAGGCCATATCCTGATATAGTGCTAAGGAGTGTCCCTGGTACTTGAGGGGTTGCTTCAGCCTGGCTTTGTGCAGTATGCATTCCTTGAGGGGGAAATCCGGTAGGAAGGCAAGTATATCTGGTGGAGGGGCCGGTGCTCGTCTCGCTAGGCCCACGTAGTGTGCACGGTCAAGGCGTATTTCAAAGTCTGGTGCCTCTCCCAGAATTTCTCTAAACATACCCTGGAGGTAGCGCGCGACATCAGACCCCTCTTCCTTCGGTGGGAGCCCCCTGACGCGAATGTTATTCCGCCTCAAGCGGTTTTCGAGGTCCTCCGCGTGTGCTTGCAAGTCCAACTGCTGGTCTCTTAGATGTATCACCTCCTGCTGAAGTTGCTCGATATCCTCGCCTTTGGTTTGTTCGTGGTCTTCAATAGCAGCTACTCCCTCCCCGATCTCATCAACATCATGGTGGATCTCCTTCACCTCTCCCGCCACTTCATTTTTGAGTGTTTGAAAGTCCTCCCGGAGGGTGTTGACGAGCGATTCGAGGAATGAGCGGGTAATCGGCACCTCCCCCTCTTCTGTTTCCGCCTGTGGTTTAGATGCTGGAGACGTTCTACCCCCTTTCTTGACAGGCAGCCTTTGGCGAGCATCTCCTTCAGGGATCTCTCCCCTTTCTTCCTCACCGAGGACATCGTGTGGCCGCTAACCAGGAGGGAGTCGGCCTCTACGCGCAGTCCACTCGCGTTTCACTGGAATAGCACTGCTGTGTGCAGCGTTGCGTCAGGTAGATTCCTTACCAAGACTGCAATGGTTGGTCTCCTCCAAACTCGGTCTCCCCCGTCTCTGATCTCCGATCCAGCATCAGCTGCGCCCCGGTGCCCACCGGTTTACGCAGCTTCTCTTCTCCTTGCCCCTGCGCACCTCGGGCCTCAGAGCCACGTTCCGCCAACTGTGCCCCTCCGTTGGCCGTCTATTGCTATCCCTGCACCTCTGCCAGGCGAGGACTCTGGCCGAGTAGAGGCCGCCTCTCACTCCACCCTGTTGTGCTGGGCCCCCTTCTCGCCACCACTTTACACAATATCACCATCCAAGGCCTCTTGTCTCCGTCGCCCCCTAGTGTGGAGGGCCCTCTCTTCGGTCAAGCTGTAGTAGGCCTACCTTCTAGGCCCCAAGCGCTTCCTGCTGTGAGCTATCTTTACCACCGGCCCTGCAGCCCTCTGGGGAAGTGCCGTGTAGCCCCTCACCCAGCACCTTCGATCCTGCATTAGCTGGGGCCCCCTCACCTTGTCCAGCCTCTTCAGTGATGGGTCTCCTCCACCCGCTCTATGCGAGCACTAGCGTCGCCTTCGGGGGGGGGGGTCCTCCACCGCTGCGCCACAGACAAGGGCGTCCCCAATGTGTGGGAGCACCCATGGTGCGCTTTCCTCGCTTACTCATAGGGTGCTGCCATAATCAACAAGGGGGATCACAGGCACGTCTCGATACCGCTGCTGGGATCTCTCCTCTCTTCCCGCTTTGGCGCCAACCGCCTATGATTGTAGCTCCGCCGCCGAGGGCTCACCAGATTCGACCTCGGCAGCGATGGCAGGCGCGCCCTGACTTGGCCTCCACTTCTCTCTCGCCTCCCGGGTTCCCAGCTGGTGTACGCTGCCACTTTGCGAGGGCGCTGGAATCGCGCCTGTTCAGGCCCGCGAACCGCACCTCCACTCACGCTCTGCCGCCCAGGGGGGACTGCCGGCCTCTCACGGCGCCGCTCTTCTGCTGCTGCTGCGGGCACTCACCCGGTTCTGGACGGGTAACAGCTACCTCCGCCGCCGGCCCCTCTGCCAATAGGCCCTGCTGATGCCGCCTGAGCGGCCGCTCTAGACGTCTCTCGGCCTGGACACCATTTCCTTTGCCGCCACATGCACTCGGAGGGCCGCTCAGAGCGCCGATCGGGAGCGTACTACTGCCGTTTTCGCTCCCAGGATCGCCGCTTTACTCCCGCTCACCGTTCCACCTTCTGTGGTGCTCAAACAGGATGCTTATGCGAAGATTTGGCTGGATTGGGTAGCTAGGAACAAGGAGCCTCCGAGCCCAGCGACTGTTCAGCCCGCCATCTTGGCCACCTCGCTGCCAATGTTTTAGAAGCACACATTGCCGAAAATGAGTGGGTCAGTCACTTTGAGGCCATGTTCGAAGGAGACCTGGCCCCGTCCCCTGTGCCTACATCTGGGGGTACTCAAGTAAAACTAGTCATCCAGGAAGAAGAAGTAAGGCACGGCATCACCGGTTTGACTCGTAACAAGGCCCCGGGTCCCGACGGTATCCCACCCGACATTTACTTGTCAGATATGGCACTCTGGGCTCCAGTACTCACCTCTGTAATTAACGCAGTTGCTAGGGTCGGTACTCCGCCCTCCTGGGCCACCTCCATCATTGTGCCAGTCTTTAAAAAGGGGGACTGGGACAGCACTGTGTGTTACAGACCGATCTCATTGATAGACTTGGTGATAAAAGTGGTCGGTAGGATCTTGCTGGATAGGTTAGCGACCTGGGCCACCAACAATAACATTCTGTCGGATGCCCAATACGGGTTCCGCCCTGGCCGTCCAACGATTGAAAAATCCCTGAACCTTTTCTTAATCTCCAGCAAATATACAGTTGCCCGCAGCGGCACCATCTTCCTGGCTTTTATGGATCTGTCATCAGCATTCGATTGCGTAAAGAGGGCCAAGTTATGACAGATCCTTCTAGCCTTAGGGGTAGATAGGGAGCTGGTCTCCTTTCTCTGTAACCTTCACTGGGCCACCAAAGCTGTAGTGCGATACTCGCAGAGCTTGAAGGTATCACCCTCATTGCCTGTCAAGAGCGGGGTCCGTCAAGGCTGCATATTGGCCCCTTTCCTTTTTAATCTCTACATTAAAAACTTGGAGAAAATACTTTTGGAGACCAAGACTGACTACCCCCGGATTGGTCGGCGTGGCCTGCTGGTTCTGCTCTACGCAGACAATGCCGTCCTGATGGCTAGAACAGGGGATTACAAACCATTCTAGCTTCGTTTGCCCAGTTCATTGGAGATTTGGACCTAAAAATCAATAACTCCAAATCATATATCCTGCAACTCGGGTGCCGCCCCTCAAGATCATATGTTTTTAAGGTAGGACCCACCCCTATTCCCAAAGCATCAGTCTTTTCTTACCTGGGGGTACTCCTGGACGACAAACTGAACTGGGCTCCACAACTCACCCACAAGAGAAATTATCTCAATAGGGAAGATGCTGCTATCTTTAACTTTGCAGTGAGACTGCCCTCCTGGAGCTTTTTAGGGCAAGGTGCTTGTCAAAAGTACTTTATGGCAGTGAAATATGGGGATATGTAGATTCAAAGGGCGTTCAAATCTCTGAAAATAAATTCATGAGAAGACTGCTGTCCGTACCCCAGGGCATACCCTCCTTTATCGCCCATGAAGAGTTGGGAATGCCCTATATCACAGATCAGATAGCTTTTAGTCCGCTGTCACTCTGGCTAAAAATGTGGGTCAAGGAGGGGATCCGTTAAACAAGGCAATCCTTTCAGATTGTTTATCTTTGGATCAAGCGCTAAGGATACCATGGTTGAAATTTATAAAAAAAGTCAGCTAGCATGATTGGGCAGAGGAGACCTCTTTACCAACCCCCAGGGAATTGGCAAAAACAGATACCCACCTTGAGGAAGGCATTTGGTATGCGCCGAGAGGGAGCTCATGAAGCCAAGTGTCCGTTGCTTCGTTATACTAAGGACCACCGAGTTAGCGGAGCCGTACATACTTGGTCTAGTGAACTCGCATGATAGATTCATTTAGGGGCTTAAATAGAGGGTTAGTTCTTCCTTCCTGCGGCTGCGATGGTTCATCTCCGCAGGAAATGCCTCATTTCACCATGTTTTGCCCTTTTTATGATACTCCAAGAAAATCCTATCTAATCCCCATCTTGAAACAGGCCAACTTTAAACAAGTTCGGCCCGCATTTATATTTTTACAGATGCTGAAGGGCAATACTGTTTTTACCGTTTTAAGCTTTTTAAAATCGGCCATTAAACTTAGAGCGAGCTGTGATTAGTCGGGTTATTCCCCACAATGACCCTGGGCCACATGTCCTTGTACAGCCAACATTGTGTGGATTGGGCTAGTGACATTCATGCATTGTTGCTCCTTTTTTATTGATTTTACTTCTATATTACTGGTGTAAGCATGTATTTTAGAAGTGCCATCAAACTACCTAGGCCTGTTCTTGAGAGTGTATATACTGTACCTTACTATTTTACCCTGGTTATTATATCGTGCTTTTATGGTTTGCTGAATATGAAACCGAATAAAGTAAGTTGATGATGATGACTCTCACGCACATCCTATTCTTCATAATTATAATTTGTTGGCTTGTACTGGGAAAAGAGCGAAAGGCAATAGCTTTGTCCTGCACCGACTGTGGAATCTTAAATTAAATGAAAGCCAAAGTCCTGCACATCTCAGGGTCAGGCCAAGTGGAACACAATGAAAGAAAAAAAATCCAGTACTGCAAATTCATGATTGGCCTGCCAAGCAAGCATTACAGGTTCTAAAATTCAACAGAAGTGTAGCAATTTCCAATATACATTTATATAATATCGGTGTTGTATGGAAAAACAGATGTACATATACATACTCATTGTTTTTTTAATCAGGAGCTTCATTCGTAATCGCATTAACATGCGAGTTAAAAGAGTGCGAGTTCTATATAACATTTACGAAAATATAATGTAATATTCAGATAATGGAATGCATTTGCAAATTTTATTAAATAAATAAAAAATCATCCATGCACAATTTAAGCAGAAAAAGTACCTCAGACCCCCGTTCCCGTAACAAAAGTTCTGTGGAAGTTACATTTATTTGAAAATCCACCCATTTTTGCTCACATACATTTTTATATTTTAAACAAAAATAGAATCTGCAGAGACAATGCAGCAAGTATGTGGAATTCATGTACAGAAATACTTTCATGCCAATAGCTAACCCCTTCAGGCCACCCTCAAATTGTAATCTTATACTGTATATACACACACTAAGAAGTGCTGATCAACAGCACTGCTTCACTTATCTAGCTACTACAAACCTGTAAATGGGCAAATTCACTTATATGGTTGTTTAAAGTAAAGTAAAAATGTATTAAGCAGATGGCAACATCCGCAGCTTTTCTACAGTTTTATGCAGGAAAGTCTGAGCATGAAAGTAATTCCTCACATTCATTTTGGAAAGGCATTACAATGTCAAATGTAAAATAATGACATGCCAATCACAAAGCAATATATGCCCCTTTCCCATTGCACTTGAATGTAAAATGAAATGCATATCCTATTCACTTACCTATTCCCTTACGAAATCCTAGGCACAGAATAGGCTATAAGGACTAATGCATTCTACAATTTGCCCCCTACCTCATGTACAGAAAAATCATTAGATTTTGGCATCAAGCCATCTACTGACACACGTACATACTCATTTTAAAATATTTAGTGTGCCGCATTTTAGCTGAAAAACCATTCAAAATCGGATTCATTCGTGTGGATAAAAATCTAAACATTCTGTATACATCCATACTCATTTTCATAAGGTGGTCTTTGATACAATATTAATGTTTTTTTAAATGATAATCATAAATAAATACAAATAAAAATACAAAAGGAATGTCTACTACAAACTGAATATATATAATTTTTTTGTAAAGGAAAAGTGTTAATTCAGTAACTGATTCTACAGGTTTGAAACAATACTGTATGATTCGTTGAAACTGTACGATTCGTTGAAACGGCTCTGACCCCTCAGGAAAAGAAAACTGGCCTCTTAGCCGAGTTCCGCGATCCCCTCATTTCAGGCAGCACTGCCAAGAGTAAATTTTGGATTTTCAAAATTCATATACAAGGTTTTCTTTTGTACGCTACCGATTGGAGGTATTGTAGCATAAGCTGAAAAATCTGAAGGATTAGTTGCTAATCAAAGATCCTACACTTCTAGCATTTCTTGGCTTCTCAGTGATTTGATGGTTTGTCCGGTGAACGTTTCGCCCGTTCTCCTTCATGGGCCTTCACTGGGATCTTTTTACCATCAGAATGGAAGAATAGAGTGAAAGATAGCAGTTAGGGATTTGAGGAAGCAAGCATTGGCTCCTCGGCATGTCTTCCGTTTTGCTGAGTTACATGAACTGCATCTGAAAGGAGAAAATAGTTATTTATTAATTAGCAAGAGAATCAAGTCCTAAGCATCCCTAAAGGTTTACCAACTTAGTGACAAAGAGAAAATATCAAGATTTCATATCCTAAGTGAAATAGTACAGAACAGATGGGCTATATATTTGCTGCATTGTATATGTCATGTAATGATCTGCTAGGAGTGAACAACGTTTTTCTCATTTTTTGTGCTGCCCACATATGTTTGGATGGTGGATATTCTTCTGTGCTTCACTATGGTCCCAACAATTCAAGCTGTTTTTGACTGATGATGTTTTCATCTATTTGGTAAATTCATTTTCGGTGTTTGATAAAAAAGTGGAATAATTGTGACATAGGACACCATTTTTGTTGTAGCCAAATGTATCTAGGTGTCTTTACTAAAAGGAAATGCTCGAAATGTCTAATGATAGAAACATTCCAATTGTTGATTTCTGATTGAAATAATACTCTGTCACTTGCTTAGCATCTTGGGTTGAGATTTTCCGTGTGAAACCATGTAATTCATACTACAACAGTGGTAGTGGTTTAGAATGCTATACTGGAGCATTGGAATGATCAGCACTCCTTCGAAGACAATGACGTGTCTCAAGGTCGTTAATGGCTAGTACAGACCGTCTGTTCCAACAAGCCAATGCCTGTCTTTCTGTTTCTCCCTCTATTATACATAAATCCACCCTTAGTGAAATGTTGTAACAGCATTATAGCTCTTCCGCCTGGGCTTTAACAGTTGTTAAAGGTCCTCACCCTAATTACAAGCCCCAATGTTCGGCTTAGGCCTATAACTCAGTAAAAGGTCTTTTAACATTAGCCCTCAGGAGCAGACTACAATGCTGCAATGTTACTCTTTTTCAAGCAATTTTGTAAGTCTACACAAATTACTTTTCTAAATCTGATCCTACAAACCTTGGCCAATGTGACTGTCACACATCTTAGGCATATCATAATGTGTAAATATATAATATGTTACGTTTATGAACACTATGAAGGTACTCAATTAGTGAGTAAATGTTAGTTACATTTTCAATTTCCATTCCATATGAGCCAATATGTATGTCACCAACCCTAGTATGAGAAGCTGGCCTGGTATATGCTGTCCACTAATTCAAAAGTGGGCACTTTGTACCAGTCCAAACAACCATTATGGTGATTAGGTCAAAGATAACCTTTATAGAAAGCTATCCTAGTGGTAGCTATGGAGAGCAACCTTTAGGCGAAGTCTTGAAGGAATGTTAAGCAGCTTGTTTTACCAGAATGCAACCTTATAGTATTGGTTAAATGAAAGAGAAACCACACAGTAGTTATAAAAATATGTATTTATTATATATAACACTCTCTAGTATCCTCTACACGAGGATAGAACACAAATCAAATAATACAGTTGCAAAGAATCAAACGTAAGTAGCACAATACACAGTGGGCCCCATGGGAAGACCAAACCATATACTAAATAAGTGGTGTAAGAACCAAGACTCGGGACTAGACCTAGTCTAGGAGGTGTAGAATTGCTGGGACCCTAAGGAAACACCTAAGGTGAAGGAGTAGGGACCCCACAGAGGACGAGTGCAGAATGAGAACACAACTACGTGCTCCGTACAATTCAATGGGAAAGTCGCGGTTGGAAAATTGGAGATTAAGGACCCTTCCCAGCAGATTACGAAGACAATCCTTGGAATTTAGGAGGTTGGAGAGCCACCCCACCCGTGGATACCTTTGTACCAGAGTAAACTTTCCCAGAGGAGCCAGGTGTATAGGCATGAAGTGGCGTCGGAAACCCTTGTCGTTCTCTATGGATGTCGACCAAGATATGCTGCTGCTGAAGGTACGAAATGTGTCCAGTGGATTCCAAACGTGTATTCTAGATGAGAAGAACCTGAAAGCAGAGGGGACAGAGTCTGGGTCACTTTGGAGTGATCAGGGGCTCGGTAGATGAATGCTCACCGATGTTGGGTGCTTCAGGTGTGTTGACGGTGATCTTGACTCTTCAGCAGCGCGGACCAGGAGAGGTCTAGGACGACCAGGAGCCGGATACAAGCCGTCCCATGAGGGATGTCGAGTGCTGAGGGGTCGGTGTCCGGCGGGAGCACAAACAAGCCTTGCCAGCGGCAAGCAACGCAGACGGTCAAATTCTGTGTCGATCTGGCCCAGCAAGGACCAGGAGACTCACCACAGCAAGGGGGAGTCAGGGCAGGCTTGGAGCAACCAGGGGAGCCCAAATAAAGCAAAGTTGACCCTCAAGTGGACCACAGGCCAGATGCACAGGAGTCGCGAGGGGACCGCAGGCGGTTTCACAGGATACCAGCTAGCAGGGCACGGAGTGCGAGGATGTCGGAGTCTTTCTCTGGAAAGATGCGCAGGGGCCAGGGCTACGAATGGCCCAATGCACAGAAATGTTACACAACAACAAGCATGTGCAGCTGCAAATGGACACGGTGCACAGGGGGTACGGGTTATGCGGTCTCCACGAGGGATATCTGCATCAAACTCGGTAAGAGCGCAGCTCGACCTAGGAGACCTTCAGAAACCCACCTCCTGTGTTGCTGGAGCCTTCGGAGTTCACAGGAGCTCAGGATCAGCAAACTGGTCAGATGCGTTACTGTGCCTGCGTTTGCAGGGGAGTGACTCCTTCACTCCAAGAGAGGTCCAGGAAGTTCAGCGGGTCCAGGAGGTCGAAGTGTAGTGGTATCTCCTTGTAGAATCTTGTCCACTTAAAATATAATGTCCTGTAGCCAGGTAACCCATTTTATACCCACAGGAGAGGGTTGGACAGATTCTAGGGACTCTCCTAGGGGAGGGACAGGACAGGGAGGTAACTACACCCATGTCCTTTGTCCAGTTTACCGCCAGAGCAGGAGCAATTGGCTCCCAGAACTGGTTTGAGCTGGACTATGCACAGGGACACCAAGTGTGCCCCTCTTGCAGACTTTCTGGCACTGTGACAGTGCACCCACCCGGCCCCAATACACTAAATCCTGTCTGGGAGGTGGTCACACCTCCCTGTGACAGGATACCTATTGTCCGACCTTCCTCTGCTCGAGCTTGGCTCAGCCGCTGGAGGGCAGACTCGTGTCTGTGGCTGGCAGCATCCATTTTGTGCTGTAAGACTCGAGAAAGTTGGTACCGGTACACTTAGGTACCCCCAGAACCTCGGTTCTGAGGTGAGGAATCATTCCTCCCACACCAGTTACTGGTGTGGAGGTATGATTCCAAGATGTTAGACACCAAACATGACATACTTCGTTGCAGTAGTTTTCGAGGTAGCATTTACCGCAACGTTATAATGCACCTCTACCTATATGTCTGGTAGTATCACGTAAAGCCCGGGAGAATGGTCTCCGAAGACTGCAGAGGGGCCCTGCTCATGCAGGAGCACCCTCTCACGTAAAACCCAGCACCATGCCTTCAGGATAGTTAAGGCCTGCCATAGGAGTGACTTACAAAGTTTTAAGTGTAGTGATATATGTAGATATAGTGAACCTATATCTGAGGTAAGTGGTGTAAGCACATCTTACAAAGGCTGCAGTAGCAGACCTAAGGTTCCATTTTGCATGGCCTCTCAGGGGTGGCATAATACATCCTTCAGCCCATGGGAGGCCTCTGGGGTACCTATGCCCTGGGCACATGTGAGACCATATAATAGGGACTGATAAGGATACCCCAGTATCAATTCTGGAGTAGTACCAAAGTACATACATATAAATTTAAGGTAGAAAACAGATAGGCTGGGGTCCTGAATAGCAGGATCCCAGTCAGACTAGTCAAAACAGTGGCTGCAAAAAGCAAAAAGTGGGGGTAACCATAAGAAGCAGATCCTACTTTCCTACACCTAGGCATCACAGTCTTCCCCATACCACAGTGGTACAAAAACATCTGTCACTTCTTCTAGATACCCTTTTGAATTACCCTGAAAAGAAAACTTGCTCTTGCCCGGAGTAAATGTGTGTGCTTTTCTGAGTGAGGAACTATATTCAAATAATTGAATATCCAAAAATGATCATGCTTGAGGGTGTTCACTAACTTTTACAAGAAGAGCCATCCACGACACCCGCTAATCTTGCCCTCGTATTATATTTGCAAACACATGAATTTCACCATGGAGGCAAACATACCATCTTGCAAATCCCATATGCAACGCTCTATATTTTGTTAACAAGAAATGCATCACGTTTTTACCTTTCACAAAAGCACACAAAGTGGAATTTAGGTGTGCAAAAAAAAGCTTTAAGAATTTGGCTCTTAGAGTGTAGTCTACGTGGCTGATCCATAAAGTGAAGAGTGCTCAGATCCATACAGCTGCGTCATCAACTGACATCAGGGGGACAACTGCCATCTCAGGGTTTTTCATGTAATTAAAAGCCTCAGTCAATTTTACTTTGCATGCACTAATTATTTGTCACTATACAGCACTATCAACTTAGCCCATACATTTACCAGGGTACATTACCAACTGCCAGCTTTTGTACAACATTCAACGTTGAATACACATTTACCTAAGCGCTATCAGTAGGGACATGTGGAAGGAATTTCAGCAGCATTTGAGATCAATTAGATTAAATTTCATCTACTTCAGCAGGATTTTATATATTTTTACTCTATGTCAGATGTTTTACTACAATCCTACAATTGTCACTTTAAGGGTAAATGCCATGTGACGCCAAGTCCTATGATGTAAATGGAACCAACTAGGCCTTCCTATCACTTTCTGTGATGTCAGTGGGGTAGAAACTTGTGTAGTTTTGTCTGCTCTGAGGTCATATGGGACTAAGGTTGCAAAATATAATTTCCTTCAATGCAGATTGAGTGTAAATTGTCACTTTCGTTAACTCTATGATTTGGAGGCGTGAAAATCCTGAAACACTGACCCCTGGTCAGCAGAGCTATCACATAGGTGCGAAAATGGCTAAAGGTTGTGTGTTTAAAGTTACGTTACAGCCTCGTGTATTATAAAAACACTGCATATACGCTTTAGAGTTGCTATTTACTGACATTCAGCCTGAGAGAAAACCTTATGGTTGACATTCATGTACATAAGATTACTGAAGAGAGAGAAAACATCTGAATATCTGAAGTGGTTATTTTCAGAAAGAGGGCTCTATTGGCGCACTAATCGCAAGCTAAGAAAAGAACTACTAATGAGGAGGGGAAGCTTGACAATGAAGTAATGGAGGTACACTTTCTGTTTAAGCAAGGATAGTGAGGTTTATGCTATATTCAAAAAAACAATCACTTTATTGTGTCATCTAAGGAAATACAATTTCGGTTGAGGTAAAGGTATAGTCCAAAGGTTACACTTCCATTAATGAGATCCATTTGTTTATTCTGCTAATGCCCAATTACTTACAGGTGATCTTCATTACTCCTGGTCCCTTTGCCCTAGTCCCATTCATTACTGGGCAGATAACCATCTCTCGGTGAGAAAAAAAAAACAAGAGAAATGCTGGGACCCCTAACCCCACACCCTCCCACTGGGAATACTTAACCAGCATGCCGCCTGAACTACCAAGCCAAAAACAGGAAGGCCAGCCATCCGGAAGAGAGGGAGGGGCGTAATTCATTGGACCAGGAGTAATTAAGATTACCGTAAGTAATAGGGCACCACCCCCAGGTCCCTCAAGTCCTTGTCCCATTCATTGCTTAGGGAGCATACCAACGCCAGGAACCCGGCCTTCCGAACCCTTAAAGAACACCCAGGACACCACACCGAAAGTAGCATCCCAAGCGAAGCAAATGGGAGAACCACAGGACAAAAAACACCCCACCCGCAGTGGCCCGAACCAAACAAAAGGGTCGTACCACCCAGAACATGCAGGAGATGCAGCAGCGGCCCGTGCAGGTAAGAGCAGTGGGGCCGGGTTGGGGGGAATTCAACAGATGACCATGAGGGAAAATTAGATAATAAAAAATGTTCGTCTGTCGAAACCCCCTCCAACCCGGCCCCACCGCTCTTACCTGCATGGGACGCAGCTAAGGAGACAACCAAGGAGAAGCAAAAGAGCAGCAAATCCACGGCGCCGCCACCCAGAGGTCAGCCAACCCACACCGGGAGCATCCTCAAAGCAACAAAGGAGGAGGAGAAGCACACGCCAAGGAAGCACCAGAGACCACCAGCAACAGAAGGGTGGCGAGTAGGCCACAGTTGGAAGAAGATCCAAAGCAGCCAGACCAATAGGGACACAACCAAGGGCCAGAAGAACCAGGACCCCTGAAAGGAGAAGGCACCACTGGCACCAAGGAGGCAGCCACCAACAGAACAGAACAAGCAGGGCAACCAACCCCACCAAGGCAAGGACAAGAGAAAACCAAGGCCAGAAAGGAGTCACACCAGAGAGACCCAGAACCCAAAGGCCAATCCCCCAAAAGGAAATGGGGGCTGAAGCAACCACACCACCAGAACCACCGGCATAAGGAGGACCAGAACAGACAGCACCTCACAGGGCACAAAAAGCCCAAAAGGGCGCGTACAGTGCCAGAAGGAGGCCACACCCAGAGCCACCAGGCTGCCCCATAGACACCGCAGCAGAACCAACAGAGTGGTCCATAGCAGACAACCGAAGGAACGCTGAAAAAGCACACATCCAACCCCAGAAGAGAGCCGAGGGGGAAGCAGGGGAAGACTCAATAGACCCCACCCCAACCAGGAAACGACGGGCGAGAGGGTCAACAACAGGGGAAAACAATCAACACCAGGGAGGCCCACAGCAGACCAGCCCAAAAAAAGAGGCGAGGGCTGCCAACCGGGCCACACCCAGAGTACCAACCAAGGGCAGGACCACACAGACCAGGAAGGGAGGATGCACTGACCAGTGAGCAAGCTCCCACCAACCTGACTGACCCGGCCACCAGAGTGCACAGCGGACACCACCGCCACTGAACCCCCCAGAGGAGGACCAGGCCGCAAGGCAAGAATGTCCAGCACCAACCACCAGCACCGAAGCAGGATGACCGCCAAAGCACCCAGTCCGGAATAAGGAGTTGGAGGCTGGATACAGGGACAGGCCAACAAGCCACGACCAAGATCACACAAAAAACGCAGGGGGGCACCGGGACACAACCACCAGAACCCTGCCTAACCAAGGACCGCTGTGGCCAGGAGGATGCAGGCCCAACAAGCACCCGAACACCAGCCACCGGAACACCAACCAGAAAGACCAAGCAGCCAGAAACACATACCCCACCTGGACAGGAAAAAGCAGGGGAGAGCCAGAATCCAGAAAAGCACAACACCCCACCAGGAAAGAGGCCAACAACAGGGCCTCACCCAAGGAAGACACCCTCAAGGGGCCGACACCACCAGACCCTGAACCAGACCAAACTGAATAGGACACAGCAACCAGAGAGGACCAAGAGCAGGGCGATGCAAACCTCCAAGGCCACCGAGACCAGGGGAACCCAAAGACCAAACCGGCCCAGCAGAGAAGACCCTGCCCCAAACAACACACACCAAGGACAACACTCCCAACAACAACAACCCTGGGGATCGACCGAAGGCGGACAAAACAGCTCCGGAAAAAGATAAGCCGACCAGCCACCGGAGGCAAGCTATACACCGAACAATACAAACCGCGAGCAGCCACCGCACATCCCTGACCCAACCGCCGGGACAAGGGCCATGGTACACTGGGCCAACCAGCTCAAACTGGGAGGGAGGAAACCCCCAACCAAACTACCTGCTGACTAATTAGCCCGGAGGGTAAAGGACAACACCCTGGAACCACCCCAAGGAAGTCCCACCACCAGCAGCAGAAGGGAAAAGACAAAGCCCCGCTACAGCCCCAGAGGAACCAGAGACCCAGACAGCCACCGGTCCCAGAGAACCAAGCCAAAAATGTCAGGAAAACAAGCACCATGCCAGGACCACAAGGACAGGAGAGACAAGCAGGGCGGCCCACAGCCCAAACTCCGCTGACGTCACCCGAGAAACCAGCAGACGGAACCACAGACCCACCAGCAGAGACAGGAGGCCACCAACACAGTGCCCCACAGGTCCGGAAGAGTGGCACAGGGCCAAACAGCCACACACCAGAAACACTCCAACGCCCAAGGGCACAGAGAAAAGTCACCGGAACCAGCCACAACCAAGGCCACAGAGGCAACCCACCATAAAAAGCATTGAGGAAGCCAGGGTTGAAGCCATGCAGCCCCTAAAGGTACGGGGATGCCACAGTCCAGCCCACATCCATGGAAGGCACACTCTGAGTACAGGCAAAGGAAAGGACAAGGAGGCCGGGCCACAGCCACACCACGCACAGAACCCCTGGACCCCCAGGGGCCCCAGAGGACTCGAACCCAAGCAAGGCACCAAAAGGGGGAAGGGAAGCCAAAAGGACCCCAGGCATACACGCAGAAGGCGACCCCCAAGGCACCAAGGCCCCAACGGTGAGGGCCTGCCACACCCCGGAGGCAAGTCCACCCTGCCCCCCCTCACCCCACTGAACCAAGAAGCACCCATACCAGGAGACGGGGGCAGGGAACGCACATCCAACACAGACGGCACTGGCCACAAGTGCCAAAAACAGAAGAGTGAAGCCACAAAAAACATAGGCAGAAGCCAAAGCCTCACAACCAAACCGAAATACCAGTGGCAACACCACAACCCATGGAGGAGCGAGCCTGTAGGATATGTAGCTGCACAACCCACTAAGGGACAGGCCAGAAACTGTACCCATGCAGACACAGCAACAGCAGGGCCACCAAAAGCCCAGGAAAAGCCCCAAGACCTGACACCAACCACAGAAAGGACAATCAGCCAAATGGAACGCTGACAATCTTGCACAGGGGTCATGCCAATAATTTCCGTATGAGACCAAATGTAGCATAAGCACCGCCGAAGCAAGCACCACCTAACGGGCAAACACCCCGGCTAAGCTGGAAGCCAACAAGGACAAGAAAAAAGGCCCATAGACAAAACAAGATGCCAAATTATGAGTTTCTAAACATGTGGCAAAGGACCACCAAACGAAACCATGGCACCATCAGCCGAAACGACGACCAACGAGACAGAGCCGCTGGTGGAGGAACACACACCCAGGATGAAGAGGGACCGGAGACCACAGAAGCACAAACCCCAGCCCCCGAGCTACAGCGTCATGCGTGGGGAAAAACCAGCAAGGCGGCGGCAGGAACTCCAACTCATCAAGCCCCAAAAACGGCAAGACTAAGCACCAGGTAAAAATGTGGCATGACCTAGCCACCACCGCAGGGACCCGAACCAGGCCTCAGAAATACCAGTGAGACAGCATGCTGAACCCACGCCACTGAAACAGAGGTCTGTGCAACTGAACCCAGGGACTCCATGACACACCATATACTAAAGACCAGGTCCCAAAGCAGCACACTGCAGAAAATAAGGGAGAAGAAAAACATCTACGCGGTACTGAGCCCGGGGTCGGCAGACACCTAACAGCCCCTCCTGCCACAATAACGGCCCCACCAGCCAGCCCAGGTGCACCCCAATCCCAGAGCTCCCGGGCAAGAACCAAACTGCTCCACTGACAACCAGGCACTACAGGGGCACCCCCAGCACAGCCCCGTGCATCCAGCCACACAAGGGCAGCTGTAATGGAACTCCAGAGACTAGGCTGTGCATTGTGAAAAGGAAAAAAGGGCCAACATACAAATGCAATGAGAAAAACCAATTCGCGGTACTCATCCCCGGGGCCGGCAGACACCTGACCACACTGCCTGCCACAAAATGCCCCCAGCAGCTATCCCAGGCATGCACAACTAGCCATAGCTCCAGGGCAGCAGGCAAACAACCACACCGGCCTCCAGGCATCCCTGGGGCATCACCAGCACAGCCCGGAGTCTCCATCCAGCCACCGCAGCGCATCTTTAACGGCCCAGCCACCAGGAAGACACGCCCTCGCAACCCAGAACTGACCGGGAGGGCCGATGCATCAGCAGCAAAGGACCTTGCTGAAACATTTGTGCCTCTTGGCAAGCACAGCAGGCCGGGAGGCACACCAGCAGGGAGGAAAATCCCAAACCCCTGAATGTCCAGGAGAGGAAAATGTACGTCTCCCTCCAAGCCCGACAGAGAGGGAGACACGACCACCAGCAACGCCCCCCACCACCCAGAAGCGGAGACGCCATTGCCGCAGGGAACTCCAGCTCCTTACTCTTCCCACTCTGCTGGAAGACAGAAAAAAGAACAGGCAGAATCTGGGTAAGTACTTCCAGTGGAAGTGGGTGGGGTTAGGGGTCCCAGCATCCCTCTGTTCTTTGTTTCTGTCTGAGAGATGGTTATCTACATAAGTAAAGAATGGGATATGGACTGGAAGGACCTGAGGTAATCAACTGGTCTTACTTTGTATTGCGAGACAACAGAAAAACTCTTAAATGTGCACTCTGTCATATACAATGAAGTAAGAAAACAATTAAACCTAGTATCATGAGTTCTCTAAGAATCTCTGATGATACGCGAGGCACAAAGCATATATGAAGTTTTGATTAATTAGACTAACCGTCTAAATCCGACATTTTTGGCTTGCTTTCAGAAGAAGGTCCAACCTTTTTGCTTGCAACATACCAGACTAATTTTTGGGAGGTTTCACTAATTGTGAGGTGTCCCAGGCACGACAAGGACAAGCACATTAGAGAGTACAGAGGAAACAGAGGGCCAGAAGCAGGTCACCACCCTAGCGGTGAGTCTTGACCAGGCTCTCCCCCAATGGTATACAAGGAGAAGAGTTTCTATGATACAATATTGTGGTTTAAATACTGATCTACCGATAAAATGTATCTCCGAGGACTAAATCATCAGAATTAAAAATGGGTAATTGTGAAAATTATACACCACGAAATTCAGAGTGACATCAAATAGATCACAAACGTGAAGCTTGAGACGTCTATAATCTCACTCAGAACTCCGAGATGAATAACATCCGTTATTCAAATTTTATCCATCTGTAACATTGTGCTGTAGATGCCCCCAACCCAAATCATCTGCCTCTGCTTCCAACATGTGAACAGGGACAGAGAAGCACTGCGGAAATATATATAGAATAACAACAATGTATATAAAAGTATTGTCCTCTTGCCACCCATCGCCACCATAAAAAATAAATACCTGGCCACCTACCACCCACTGCATATGCCTCCCACCCCTCTTTAAATATAGTGGTTCAAAAACATACAGGTCCTCCTGCACCCATGTCAAGTGTCCTGCCACCCACCCTCACCACCTTCTACATGCAAACCCCCTCCTAGCTCAAAGCAATTCTTTCCACTCTTATATTAAGAGAGGTGAGCCAGCATCACGTTGACAGCGGCTCTCAGAGAGCCCCATGTTAACATGACTTCTTACTTACCCTCTAACAGAGCGCGTCCGCAAAGACCCGCACTCACAGAGGAGAAGGTGGTTGGTGCAGGGATAGCACCGCCGGCGTTCTCCAGCCTACCTAGCTTCCGTTCAAAAGAAGGGTGAGACCGTAATTCCATTGCTGTGCTTGGGTCTCTGGAAACTGGGGTGATGTGGCTGAAAAAAGTGGAAGAGAGTGCTTCCTCCGTGTGACGTCACTACATTTTGTAACCACTTTGTTAACCAATGTGATTTACCAGGCTCCGATCCGTTTATTAACAATAATGGCTTCCTATGCAGACCATATACAACACTAAATTAGCCTTCAACTATTTTACATCTTTCTCCAGGTACAGGTGGGTTTCTTAGGTATCAAGTGTGGATGCAGCCACACCATAGCAAATCCTCAAATTATTATGTTAGTGATTCCAAGTTTGGTTAACATCATAGCAGCAGAGAATCAACTTTCTAATCTTCAATGCCTGCCATAACAAATTCTAATAAAAAACGGTGAAACACCAAAAATGGTCTAATAAATGGATTTTTAACCAACAGCTTTAATGTTGGTGTGCGCAGAGGTTGGGCTATTCCTATACCCTGAGCCGTTAGTGCTTTTGTAGCATAGTCTTAACTATGGCATTATTATTATGCTTTTCCCCTTCCTGCAGAAGCTAGATGCATGAAACTACACCCTCACCCTTCTAAGTTTTGCAGTTAGGAACAAGGGGGTGGCAGATGAGCACAAAATGCTGATATTCCATATTGTTCGGCTGCAGTCATTGGACTGACTTGGAACATGACAGAGCACAGCTAAGGCCTTTGTAATGTTGCCCGTTAGTTCACATATGGCTGTATGGACATCTTTTACAAGAACGGAAGGCTAAGTACTAATACAGTTCAATCAGTGATCCTGTTTACCACTCAAGACAATATGGGCCTCATCAAAAGAAGAAATGACTATAGAAATGCAGTTAAGACATGAACAATTTTAATTTGCTGGTTTAGTGACAAACATCTGCATGTGAATAAATGTGTCTTTCAGTGGATTCCAATCCATTAGTTGGTGCATTCTAAAATAACAAGTAATACCTAAATTGTTCTACAAGAAATCCTTTAGAGAATGCTCTGCAAAGGGATCCCTTCCGGAAATTCTCTGTGGACTTTGACTGGAAGCTGCAGACAACTGTTTGAAATAACAGAGACAGACAGAAAGAGAAAGAGAAAAAAGGGCTCAAATGGTAGAATATGAGAAGAAAAATGTAATGAAAAAGGAAATATGTTTAAAAGACTGTTGAAGAAATGGATTAGCAAGTAACAGTTGGAATCATGAAAAGGAAGGGGACTTTTAAAATGTACCTGTGAGGGCATGCTATTTCACCTGAGGTCACAAAGCTGTATTACCCATGTTCCTTGGAATACTGGGTGCCCCTTGTTCCATATGAACAATTTGCTACCCGGCAGCTTCTTTCTCCAAATGTGCTTTCACACACTTTTTAAATGCTTTTGAAATGAACTGCTCTAAGATGGGTGTCCCTATGGGATGGTAAACTAGAAAACAAATTGTCACTGGAGCCTTCTGATACATGCATGCTTAGTCGCCATCATGTTAGAGATATTTCTTTTGGGTTTTTTGCCGATGCTAAGGATCAATATGTTTTTCTTTCTTTTGTCAATGCTATTTAGCATCAGCAAAAAGCACTGGTACAGTCAAAACGTCTTTCACAGGTCACACATATTTACTTTGTCAATGCTTGTTTTAGTTTGTCGTCGCTACAGTAAGTGGCTTGCCATAGCAACATTAACTCCATCTACCAAGCAGTGATGAAGCAAAGGGTTACAGCATCTAGGGCCTGAAACGTGCAGAGGTCCATAGTGGATGGATTCAAGATAACAAGAATAATTCAGGCAAATTTGCTCACATTGCTAGACAGCTGTAAGAAAGTCCAGAGCAAAAGAATGAGGGCTATACAATTTCTGGACAGCTATACCGACATCTAAAGGGGTTTACACTATGGAGCTGAAACCGGACGCTACAAAGGTATGAGTCTGCTAGTCAAAAACCCCCAAAAGGTGATGGGAGGACGCTTGCAATAAGTCTATCCACTGGCTATCGCTTGCAGTAGCATTCCAACCCACTGTTCTTTTGCTCCGCATGCCACCTCAGTTTCACCCAGCTGTATGCAAATAAGCCTTAACCTTGCTCTAAATGGAACTGTCCAGCCCGAGCTGCCACGCCAGGACCTCTCTGAACCAGAGAACAAGCAGGATGCAGCTTGGTTCCAGTGTCACAGTGAGCACAAGACCCATGCCTGGGAATTCCCATGCCTCTAAGGGTGGTACATCAAACACAAAAATGTGATGAGTGGAATACTTACAATAAATCGACCCACTGGAAATCGTTCATGGTAGCATTCCAACCCATTGCTCTTTTGCCCACCTTGACACCGATATTTGGGCTCAAACCAGTGGTATGGATTGGTTCAAACTTAAGTGGAATGGTTAGACTTATTGCAAGCATTCCTCCAATTCTCTTTTGTGTATTTGATGGTCCTCTATCAAAGGCAGCAGCTTGCACAGAACACATGGTCACAGCATTATACACACACTCAAAGTGGGTATCACTATGTTGAGAGCAGCGTCTTCTGTTCATAATGATATGGCTTTGTGCTTAGCTTGGAAGTTATGTCGCATATTATGTC
Source organism: Triturus cristatus (assembly GCF_964204655.1). Classification (NCBI taxonomy): domain Eukaryota; kingdom Metazoa; phylum Chordata; class Amphibia; order Caudata; family Salamandridae; genus Triturus; species Triturus cristatus. The sequence goes on along the minus strand of NC_140591.1, from coordinate 1,420,975,761 downwards.
TTCGGACAGCCAAGCAATAATATATTCAGTAACTTTGTTCCTTTAAATAGCAAACCCATTCACAGGAGTATCTTCTTGGCATTACTCAGCGCCACAAGTCAGTTCAGCTCATAGATTTTGGTAAACAAAGTACAATTTTGTGAGAGCGGTCTGCTGTCCAGAGGTCGCTTGCCTTCACAAGTCTTTCGTATACACCTGTTTTTGCACTCTTGTTTATAACATAGTCAATCACTCTTTAATCCAACATCATGCTTTCGTTCATTCATCTTTCTTTCCAATCTAACACATTGTCATTTATGCTTTCACTATCATTGACTACTAACTTCAAATTCATTCATCCATCCTCACATGTTCAGTCATTGATTCATTCATTCATAACCACTAATTTATCGTGTCATTTTTGCACACGCTCATGTATTCATTCATTTACCAGTCAACAAACGTAATTTTTCACACATAAATACTCACTTTCATGCTCACGTTCATTCATCTAAACTTTACTTTATTCATCTTTACGTTTGAATTAAATCATTCATTTATTCTTTTATTCACTCACCTATTAATTTCCCCACTCTTATTAATTAGTTCATGTAAGTTCTCCCTCTATCACCTTCTACTGCGCTCATTAAATCATTAAGACATCCATCCTTACATCTACACTCCTATTCTTTTATTCTTCAGTCCTCATGCTTTCATTAATTCATTCATCCCCACTCACTCAATCATGCACCATAGCATCATTATATTTGGGCTCCAAGCGCCTCAGGCAAAACAAGAAACACAGAAGTGAGTACCTAAGCACAAGGGTTATTGGACCTCATCCACAGGCATTAATCCCTCATTTGACTACACGTTTAAACCACAAGATTCTAGAAAGAATCTTCCACATAGATACTCAAGTTACATGTCTTAAAGGCCATCACAACCCCACCCAAGATGCACCGCAAGATAGGGGAAGAGATCGGCGTCCAGAAACTAGTGGTGCGGGGATGGAGGGGCGAGATGCAGTAGCCAGGCAAAACTTACGAGTCAAAACAAAAAAACTAGACAGCAAGCCATGCAGTGTGTACCGAACAAATAATGGTAAGATGGATGTCAGACAACACGGCTAGTGTATAACCAAATTCTGACGACCAGGTTGCTTAACCGCTCTCTCCCACTTTCTATTACCACCATGCCCCTGCACAGGTACACCTCCATGCATATTCATCAAGCACTCCTCCGCGCTATCACATTCCAGATTCACATAATCCACAGGTGTTTTCGGGCATACCTTATTTGCCATTGTCTTCAAAACCACCATTCTACTTTTGTTCCAGATCCTGCCATCCTCATTCGTAAGAGCATTCTTAAAAAACGTGATCACCCTTGTGAACTTGGACTAATCCACGCAGCTGGATAGCACGTTAATCCTCACAAAGTCACCACCAGGCTACCTTGGAGGGTTCCACTTGTTTAACTCAAAGAAAATGTATTTTCCTTTTGAACTGTCGGATTACCTCTCTATTATGCCTTGCATCTAATCCATGATCATGCTGCACACCGTCCATCCTGGACTAATTTTGGTGCCACGTTGCACAACCCTTCAACATCTCCAAAGGGGATTTGCCTGTAGTACTGTGTAGGGACATACGGTATACTGTTATGTGATTTTGAAATTCCCCTCACCAGTCTAGACACAGGGGCACATGCTAACTGGATGCCTTGCTTGGGGTTCTTGTTTATGCGTTACACTGCTCCATCAGTCTCTAGATGAAACAGAGTTCGACTTATGAGAAACGCCACACACTTTCAAATACCTCTCTGTGACCAAAGAGACAAACTGATTTCCATTGTCCAACAAAATGCTCCTCCGAAGCATTGAAGCTTGAATATGCTCTCTTAGAATTTAAATATGCTCAGCATGGAGTTGTTTTTAACCTCTTCAGTGCCCCGCCCTTTCCCCGCCCTGTGCCGGGCGTGGCATTAGCGGGCGGGGTTCATGACGAGATAGTCTCGTCATGGGCACAGCGCAACCGCGCTCCATGACGAGACTATCTCGTCATGGGCACTGAAGGGGTTAAACTAGCAACATCGACCCGCCCTGAACACAATCCCAACACCATAATGAGGCAAGGGTGCCATGTTCTCATCTTATTGGACCAAACAGATCTACTGACACTTCTTCCCATGGGCAACTCGACACCAACAGCATTTGTCTTACTCTCAAGACCTTATCACTCTTGTTGCCTCCAAGCAGTCTCACACAATATATTCTGTTTCGTGACCAAACAGTGGCCAACACTGATATGCTTGGAGCCTCTCCTTTGTATTCATAATCTCAAGAAGTCTCTTCTGCAGACCATCTGGTGGTACTAGCTCGGTGCCCCTGAGCAGAACACCCCTAACCACAGAGAGTCCAATCCTTACCAACTTCCATGATTTATTCCGGCAAAAAAACAAACAAAAAACACCAATACCATAATAAAATGCTAAAAATATGTAAACAATAAGATAATACAGTAATAATCATCACCAGCCAACAACCCACCACCTGGTAAGCCAAGCTGCAAGAAGGTACCTGTCCATAGCAGCCACATATCACATTTCCGAATAAGGGAGTTTCCAAACTATTGCAGTGAAACATGCCATTCAGATGGTCCACTTCACACATTATTTTACTTAAGCATCAATCCTGCAACAACTCTGAGGAAGACTGCACAGGAAAACTATAAAGCTCTCTATAGGCATGCCAAAATTATGCTTCATGGCTGCCAAGCCCACGCACTGTAGTGTTTAGGCAAAATAGCCAGAGTCAAAATGTAGGCCCACTGCAGGGAAGGACAACTGTACATCTTTCAAGAGCTGTTACTCTACATAGGGAAGGAAAAACTCCTCCAGTTTCAACAACTATTGGAAATATACATCTGTGGAGGAGAAACGTCAGGAGGACACAACGTACCCTGCTTCTAAAAGAGTGGTGGGCATGAGTTCCAATTATTACTCATTAATATCAAGCTACTCTATGACTCTTGGCGTAAGTAGACGAAATAGGAGATGACGAAGGGTGGTGCATGTTGGGTTAAAGAGAGCAGCGTAAGAAAGTGAATCATTATTTGGGGTGGGCAGTCACTCACCTCAAGCAATAACAACACTCCGTGAACCCCCAGTATAATGAATATAACTTGAGTTCTCCCCCCTGGTAGCTATGACAAAGAGCAGACAGTATTAAATTAAGACAATGTGTAAAAACACAAATACAGTTCCAAAACATTAGCAAAATTAAAACTCCTGAACAATAAAAATCCCAAAGCAAATTAAAAGAATAGAGTCAATTTTAAGATAAAGAAGGACACTAAAATTTAAAAAATCCATAAGAGGATCTGGAGCTATGAATTATTAAAGATTTAAGTGAAAATAGCACAAAAACGCACAGAGGGCCAATAATAGCCAAAGGATGCAGCAGAGCAGGACCGAGGCGCAATTTCAGGCCGCCTGTGATGGCAGGTAGGTCGGATACACCAAGCGGGCTTGTCCTGGTCAAAGATTTTAGTCTGTTTTTATAAAGTTCAAAATCCTCCAGTGGGGCAAATCTGAAGTTGTGTCTGATGAAGTTGAAATGAAACCAAACACCTTTGTCCTGCTGAGGCTCTAGACTAGAGGTCTTAGAAGCCAAAAATTGTTTTAACTCTCAACTTTTCAGGGTTTTTGCATAATTCGATATGCATAAATGAGCTTCTCTGGGTCCCTTCTAAGGCTTCCAGGACCTCAGGGACAGCATTAGGGCCCAGGACGAACTCCAACAGAGGCCACCACCAGGATACAGTCCAGGTTCAGTTGTTACTGGTTAACTAATCACTTGAAAAAAGGCCTCTTGTAGCTTGATATGTCCCTGTACCCACACAGCAGGTCAGCCAACTGACCCTTGGAGTCCACTTTGAAGTGATGGGTACAAGTGGCAGACGGTCCAGTCCTTCAGGACTCTACACAGGTCACAGAGAATAGGTCCAGTCCTCTTCTGATCTTTCACAGGTCCAGAGAGTGTGGCGAGGAGCTGTGGGTGAGGTGCTAGCATTGCAGCTTTAAGTAGCCGATGGGTTGGGGTGATTCCTAGAAACACCCTAAAGAACAAGTTACTTACCTTCGATAACGATGTATCTGTAAGAAACATTAGTTAGTTAGATTCCTCACCTTAGAATATCCCCAGGCGTCAGGCTGGATCCGGAAAGATTTTTCGTCAGCAATACCCCTTGCGCGTCGCTAGGCGTCGTCTGCGGCTCCGCGTCAGGCGTCGTGCGCCGGAATGACGTCGGAGTACTTAGACGCCACCCTCGTGCGCTGACGCCAATTCTTGTACATAGCTTTCCGCGCCAGGAACGCAGAGCCATGCAAGAGACCGACACTGGTGCCAAAAAATCTAGGGCCCTGAAAAGGATAACCTTAACCCTAGATGTCAGTTCGCAGAACGGGGAGGATGGGTGGGTCGGTGAGGAATCTAACTAACTAATGTTTCTTACAGATACATCGTTACCGAAGGTAAGTAACTTGTTCATCTGAAAGAAACACGTTAGTTAGATTCCTCACCTTAGAATAGGCCAAAGAAGCCGTCTCTCCGGACTTGGCGAACAAGTTACTTACCTTCGGTAACAATGTATCTGTAAGAAACATTAGTTAGTTAGATTCCTCACCTTAGAATATCCCCAGGCGTCAGACTGGATCCGGAAGATTTTTCGTCAGCAATACCCCTTGCGCGTCGCTAGGCGTCGTCTGCGGCTCCGCGTCCGTCGTCGGCGTCGTGCGCCGGAATGACGTAGTCGGAGTACTTAGACGCCGCCCTCGCGCGCTGATGTCAGTTCTTGTACATAGCTTTCCGCGCCAGGAACGCAGAGCCATGCAAAGACCGACACAGGTGCCAAAAATAAAATCTAGGGGCCTGAAAAGGATAACCTTAACCCTAGATGTCAGTTCGCAGAACGGGGAGGATGGGTGGGTCGGTGAGGAATCTAACTAACTAATGTTTCTTACAGATACATCGTTACCGAAGGTAAGTAACTTGTTCATCTGAAAGAAACACGTTAGTTAGATTCCTCACCTTAGAATAGATACCCAAGCAATACCATCCCCAGTGGTGGGTCTGCGAACCAAGATCACACCAGAAAGTCCTGGAGGACAGAACGGCCAAAGAAGCCATCCCTCCGGACTTGGCTGTCAAGGCAATAATGCCTGGCAAACGTGTGTAGCGAAGCCCACGTCGCCGCCTGACAGATGTCCTGCAAAGGGACACCCCGTCCCAAAGCAGTAGTAGCCGCTGTGGCCCGAGTGGAGTAGGCGCGCAGCCCAACAGGAGGGTCCTTTTTTGCCAAGGAGTAACAAATTTTGATGCACAAAACGACCCACCGAGAGATGGTCCGTTTGTGCACAGCTTTCCCCTTCTTAGCACCCACGTATCCAACGAAAAGTTGGTCGTCCACCCGGAACTGCTTTGTGCGGTCCAAATAAAAGGAGAGCGCACGTTTTGGGTCCAGACGGTGGAGCCTCTCTTCCTCTTTGGAAGGATGCGGAGGCGGAAAGAAGGTGGGTAAGGTGACAGACTGCCCAAGATGAAATGGAGTCACCACTTTCGGAAGAAAGGAGGGACGAGGCCGAAGGACAACCTTGTCCGGATGAACAGAGAGAAAAGGAGGCTTTGAAGATAAAGCCTGGAGCTCATTCACCCGTCTAGCCGAGGTGATGGCTACCAGAAAAGCAGTCTTAAGCGTCAGCAGACGAAGAGGACAATTATGAAGAGGCTCAAAGGGAGCGCACATCAGAAATGTGAGAACAAGATTCAAGTCCCACTGAGGCATTACAAAAGGGACAGGAGGGAACGTGTGAGTAATGCCTTTTAGAAAGCGTGTAACTACAGGGGACTTGAAAAGAGAAGGCTGATCAGGAAGCCGCAAGAAGGCAGAGATGGCAGCAAGATAACCTTTCAGGGTGCCCAGGGTAGAGCCCTGCCGGGCCAAAGAAAGAAGAAAGAGGAGAACCTCAGAAAGAGGGGCGGAAAGGGGATCCACAGCCTTTGCTGTGCACCATGCCACAAATTTGTTCCACCGGCAGGCGTATACCGTCTTTGTGGAGGGACGCCTGGCTGCCAGAATGATATCACAGACTTCAGGAGGCAAGTCAAATGGCATCAACTGCCGCCGCTCAATCTCCACGCATGGAGGTGGAGGCTGGACAGGTTCGGGTGGAGGACCGTCCCCTGCTGCTGCGACAGAAGATCCTCCCGAAGGGGCAGACGTATCGGAGGATCGGTCAACATACTGAGTAGCTCGGGATACCAGTACCTTCGTGCCCAATCCGGAGCCACCAAGATGACTTGGGCCCGGTCGTGACTGATCTTCTTCAGCACTCTGGGCAGAAGTGGTATAGGCGGAAAGGCGTACAACAGACCGCAACTCCACTCGTGACGAAAAGCGTCGCCGAGCGAGTGCCGCCTTGGAAATTCCAACGCGCAGAACTGCTGACATTGCGCGTTCTCTTCGGTGGCGAATAGATCTAACCAAGGCTCTCCCCACTGCTGAAAGAGACCTTGCGCCACTTCGGAGTTCAGACGCCATTCGTGATCCATCATGCACCGGCGGCTGAGTTCGTCTGCTCTGGCGTTCAGAGAGCTCGCCAGATGTTGAACCACTAGGGTGACGCCCTGGTGCTCCAGCCATGTCCAGAGGCGCAGAGCCTCCTGACAAAGGGTCCACGACTCCACCCCTCCCTGTTTGTTGCAATACCACATGGCGGTGGTGTTGTCCGTGAACACCTGCACGACACTTCCCCGGACAGAGGGAAGGAAGGCTTTCAGTGCAAGTCGGATCGCTCTCAGCTCCAATAAGTTGATGTGGAGGCGAGACTCCGCCGGAGACCAGAGGCCTCTGATCTCCGCCTCTCCCATATGGCCACCCCATCCCAGGAGGGACGCATCCGTCACTACGACATGCTCCGGTTGGGGAAGGGAGAGGCTTCTGCCCATGACCCAATCGCGGTCCGTGAGCCACCACTGCAACTGCTGTGCAGTGCCCTCCGAGATCAAGACACGGTCGGACAGGTTGCCGTGATGCTGGGCCCACTGAAACTTCAGGTCCCACTGCAGAGCCCGCATGCGCCGCCTGGCGTGATGCACTAGTAGGATGCAGGAGGCCATCAGCCCCAGAAGCCGCAACACTAGCCTGACCGAAACCCAGGATAGAGGCCGAAAGATGGGAATCAGGGCCTGAATATCCCGGACCCGCTGTTCCGGTGGATAGACCCGGAACTGCGCCGAATCGAGAACTGCTCCGATGAAGAGGAGCTTCTGAGAGGGACTCAAGTGTGACTTCGGCACGTTGATGGAAAATCCCAGCAAATGCAGGAGATCCACCGTAGTCTGGAGGTAGGAGACGACTGTCTGGGGCGAGCCCGCCTTCAACAACCAGTCGTCGAGATAGGGGAAGACTGGAACCCCTGATCTGCGCAGATGAGCTGCGACCACCGCCATCCCTTTCGTGAACACCCAAGGGGCACTGGTGAGGCCGAAGGGGAGCACGGTAAACTGAAAGTGCTCTTGGCCCACCGTGAACCGCAGGTAACGCCGGTGGGCCGGCAGGACGGGGATGTGGAAATAAGCGTCCTGCAAGTCCAACGCTACCATCCAGTCTCCGGGGTCTAGGGCAGCTAGAACCTGAGCCAAAGTTAACATCTTGAACCTTTCCTTCCGGAGGAAGGCATTGACGTTCCGGAGGTCCAAGATAGGGCGGAGGCCCCCTTTGCCCTTCTTTGGAACCAGAAAGTAGTGGGAATAACAACCACGACCTACTTCTGGGCTCGGAACGCGCTCGACGGCCCCCTTGGCCAAGAGGGCCGAAACCTCCTCGTGGAGAAGATTCAAGTGATCCCCCGAGATACGGTGGTGCTGCGGTGGCATGGCTGGAGGGGTCGTCTCGAAAGGGAGGGAGTAGCCCCTTCGGACGATTTGCAGCACCCACCTGTCCGATGTGATGGACCGCCAGTGGAGCAGGTGATGGCGAACTCTGCCGCCCACTGGCGTGGAATGGGCCTGAAAGCTCGGACTAGGAAGGCTTTGAGGCGGATGCTGCCGGGGTGGATGTGGGCTGACCTCGTCGTCCTCCAGAACCGCCTCGGCGGAAACCACGTCCGCGACCGCGCGCAGGTTGGTTCTGCGGCTGGTGGCTAGGCGCACGTGAGGAGGCACCCCTTCCTTGGCCTCGAAAGGGGCGAAAGGCGGAAGTTTGCGACCGCGGGGCCGAGAGGCCCAAGGACTTGGCCGTAGCCCGGGAGTCCTTAAAACGATTCAGCGCACTGTCCGCTTTCTCGCCAAAAAGGCGAGTGCCATCAAAGGGCATGTCCATGAGAGTGCTCTGGACATCACCCGAAAATGACGTGGACCGCAGCCAGGCGTGACGTCTAAGCGCCACTATGGTAGAAATGGCCCTACCCAGCGAGTCCGTAGTGTCAAGCCCACATCGGATAGCATGTCGCGCTGCATCCCTCCCATCGGCCAGAGCCTGGGTAAGTTGTGTCCGGACCTCCTCCGGACACAGGGGCAGCACGTCCTCCACCGCATCCCACAGAGAGTGGGAATAACGGTCCAAGAGACAGGCGGTGTTCAAAGACCGCAGGCCCAAACTAAGGGAGGAGAACAGCTTCTTGCCAAACTGTTCCAGTCTCTTGGAATCCCGGTCCGGCGGGGCGGCCGGGAAGGAGGATTGGGAGGTAGAGGCCTGTATAACCAGGCTCTCAGGGGTAGGGTGTTGGGACAGAAAACTGGGGTTGCCCGGAGCAGGGCGGTGGCGCCTGGCGACGTTCCTGTCCACAGGAGGAACTGTGGAGGGCTTGGACCAGGTGCCCTGCAGAACGTCAATGAGGGCCTCATTGAATTGCAGCAGAGGCTCAGTGGAGCTTGCTGCAGACTGAAGCACCTCAGTAAGGACGTTAGTCCTCACAGCCACGGCAGGCAGCTCGAACCCAAGGGCTGCGGCCGCCTTGCGCAGCACCACAGAGAAAGCAGCGCCCTCCTCTGAAGCCACAGTCGGAGGAGAGACGAATCCAGTGTCCGGAGAGGTATCCAGGCCACTGGCCTCCCCCAGTTCATCTGCCCAGTCCTGTGACATTTGAGCCTGAAGGGCCATAGGATCCTCGGATCCCTCCCAGTTGTCCCCATCATCCGATTCCTGGTATACAGGAGGAAGGAGTGGAGCAGGGCGATAGACATAATGTGTCTCCAGCGGCGCCGAACGCGGCGTCCATCGACGCCGTATCGGCGCCGGGCCCGGAGTGGGGCTGAACCGAGGCTCGACGTCGAGCTGAGTCGGCGTCGGGGGTGGTATCGGTGTCGACGCCGGCAGAGGAGGCGTTACGTGGTCGACCGGCGTCGGCGGGGACTCGGGAACGGGTCCCTCGGGCGCTTGCGGCGTCGAGGCCGGAGCCGTCAACGGCGCCGGGGCCGGAGCCGCCGGCAGGCAAGGCAGCCCAGTCGGGTCCGCGAGGCCCGAAGGCGTGCCAGCGGGCGTCGACGGCGGAGCCAGGCTCCTCATGGCCGAGAGGAAGGCACTGACTTCCGCCGGCGTCGCGTCAGTCCCAGGGACCGGTGGGTATGGGGACTTGCGCGGCGCCTGCGGCTCCGCCGGAGCCGCGGGGGTGGAACCACCCTGACCCTCGGCCGAGTCGCACGACCGGCGAGGGGAGTCCTAAGAGCGGTGTCGCTTCTTGGACTTCTTGGAATGCTTCGACTTACCCGAAGACTTGGATCCCGACGACCGATGGTGACGTCGGCTGCGGCTCCGCGACCGATCCTTGGACCTCCTCCTGGACCGGGATCGAGAGGCGCGCGGAGCCGAGTGGCGAATCTCGAGAAGCTTACGGGACCGCTCCCATCTAGCCTTCGAGGTCAGGGCCTTGCAGTCCGAACACGACTCCGCGTCGTGGTCGTGGCCCAAGCAGTAAAGGCACCGTCGGTGATGGTCCGTAACCGACATCAAGCGGTTGCAGTCAGCATAGGCTTTAAAACCAGGCATCCTACCGGCACCGGAGTCGAGACAAGATCAAAAAGGATCAAAAAAGTTAGTCAAAAATGACTAAAGGGGTAGCTCTCCCGGATCTGCGCTTACTGGTGTGGAAAAAAGAAGAACTGACGTCAGCGCGCGAGGGCTGCGTCTAAGTACTCCGACGATGTCATTCCGGCGCACGACGCCGACGACGGACGCGGAGCCGCAGACGACGCCTAGCGACGCACAAGGGGTATTGCTGACGAAAAATATTCCGGATCCAGTCTGACGCCTGGGGATATTCTAAGGTGAGGAATCTAACTAACGTGTTTCTTTCAGATTGTCCAGGCAATAGTGCTTGGCAAACGTGTGCAGTGAAGCCCACGTCGCCGCCTGACAGATGTCCCGCAAGGGAACTCCCCGGCCCAGGGCAGTAGTAGCCGCTGTGGCCCGGGTGGAATGGGCCCTCAACCCAACAGGAGGGTCCTTTTTTGCCAAGGAGTAACAAAGTTTAATACACAACACGACCCACTGTGAGATGGTTCGTTTGTGTACCGCTTTCCCCTTCTTAGCTCCTACGTATCCAACAAAACGTTGGTCGTCCACCCGGAACTGTTGGTTGCGGTCCAAATAAAAGGACAGCGCCCGTTTTGGGTCCAGACGGTGGAGCCTCTCTTCCTCTCTTGAAGGAGGTGGAAAGAAGGTGGGCAACGTGACAGATTGCCCGAGGTGAAAGGGGGTCACCACTTTCGGTAGAAAAGAAGGACGAGGCCGGAGGACAACCTTGTTCGGATGTGTGAGAAGTTGGCCTGATATGTAGTGCTCACTATTCTAGTGATCACTGTGTATCATTCCAAACGACCCTTATTGATGATTGGTTGTAAGTCAACCTTTTAGACCAGCTATCCTAGTAGCGTGGATACGAGCAGTCTTTAGGCTAAACTCTAGAAGGCGTGTTAAGCCAGCTGTTTACCATCACATATACCCCTTGAACGTCAAGTGAAAGGACACCACACAAGTTGTTATGAAAATAAAGGATATTTATTTATAACAAGACTACCCTATCTCTTTATGAGTCAGGGAGCTAAGCACACTACAAAACTCTTAGAAAATACTTCAGTTGCACAATTTACAGTAATGCCCGAAGGGCACGAGAAACCATCTACGCTAACAGTGAAATGCGAGTGGTTAGAGTCTGGAGTTACTGATTCCGGAGTGATCCGATCAGTGGGACTAAACGAAAAAGGAACTGGACACTTGTTTTTTTTTTTTTTTTTTTTTTTTTGAAACCGTTTATTACATGTTAAAAAAGGGTTACAAGTATGGGCCTACAACCATCCGGCCGGCCGCTAGAGTGGCAGAAGCATATGACATACCTACAGTAAGAGTCTCTTGGCGGTGCAGATCGGTAAATCAGGAGATATCAATAGCGCAGGCCCCATAACTCCAAGCCCACAATACGGTTTCCTTTTTTTTCCAAAACAGAACAACACAAAAAACCACACCCGCAAGGCAACCCGCCATCCAAAGTGACGGCACGTGCTCCTTAAGTGGGGGATCCCAACCAGCAGCCAAACTCTGAAGAGGGGAATGGGAATAGATCAGGGACAGGGGAACCACATGCCCGCGGCTGGGGGAGGGGGTCGGCTAAGGGGACGGAGCTGGTGAGGCGGCCGGTAGCAGTGGCGGCTCACAAATACCCCCGCGATAGGCGTTCCAGGGGCCCCAGATTTTCACCCACGCCCCAGGCTTACCCCTCGCAACATACACCACCTTTTCACGAAACATACACCAATCCATGTGTTCTTTCCAGGCCGACACCGCCGGGGGCCTCTGGGATCCCCACAATTGAGCAATGTCACGCTTAGCTATCATGTATCCCAGAGTCACCCACCGCGTCTGCGGGACCGAATAGTCATTTGGTTCCCACACATTCAGCAAGCATCTCCTCGCTTCAGGCGACAGCGCAACACGCGTTACCACACGCAGGACCTCATGCACACCACGCCAGAATCGCTCCACCTGTGGGCATTCCCACAGAATATGCATAAAAGTTGCCAAGGCACCACAGCCACGCTTACACAATCCGTCACCAACAAAGCCCATACGTAGAAGCCTTGGCCCCGTCACGTAGACCCGGTGGAGGATCTTAAGCTGGACGAAGCGAAGGCGAGCCGGGATGGCCACCTCCTTCGGAGAGGCCACCGCGGAAATCCAGTCCTCGTCGTCCAGTTCCAGCCCGTCGGCAACCCAGGCCTCGCGGAGACTAGTCAGCAGGCACGATCTGTCGTTGATCAGTTTTTTATATATCAGGGAGATCGTGCTGTCTGGGACATGGCCATCCAGCACTCTGTCCTCCAGGGGGGAAGACTCCGGAATGGACGCGACATCAGGGAAGACAGAGCCCAGCGCGTGGCGGACTTGTAAGTACCGAAAGTACTCACTGCCTTGCAGCTGAAATTCCGTCCGCAGCGTCTCAAAAGTTTTGAATCCACCCCTTGTCCAGAGGTCTCCCACTGTGCTGAATCCGATCGTGTCCCACTTCTCGAAGCCCTTCGATGTCCACAGGGAGCCCAACCTCAGACGCATATAGCGGTGTCGCCCGGGTCAAACGGTCCTTCCACCCCATCGCTGCATTAGCCGCGTGCCAGACACGCACCATGACACGCGTCGGTCCCGTCAGACGGGAGTCGGGCGCGCCAGAGTAGAGCGCTCGATTGTAGTCACCACCGGGCAGGAGCATCTTGTCCATTTCAAATGCCGGGTTCAGGGCGGGCCCGTAAAGGCCATGATTAATCGCAGCTAGCTGGGAGGCCCAGTAATACCGTTTAATGTCCGGGAGGGCAACCCCCCCATCGTACCACGGGAGCGTCAATTTAGCCAAAGCAATACGTGGCCTCCCGTCCCAGAACAGGCGCCGCTGCAGGCTCTCCACCTCACGGAAGTAGCGCGCCGGAACCAAGTCCATAGTGTTCTGAAGCGCATACAGAAAGCGCGGCAAGGACATCATCTTAAACAAGGCCGCTCGGCCAAGCGGCGAAAGCGGAAGACGCCGCCAGCGCGCAACGTCCTCCCGCAAGCGCTGGAGGGGGGGCAGCAAGTTCCGCTCGTAGCGGGCCTCCGGGTCTAGAGTAATATATATACCCAGGTACCGGAACCCCTGGGAGGCAATCTGGATCGGGCAGTCCCGTGGTAGGACCGGAGCCTCCCCGGAGAGCACATACACGCAGGATTTCGCCCAGTTGATGACAAGGCCTGAGTTACGACCGAAGGAGCGCAAAACATCAACCAGGACAATCAGCGAGTTACGCGGGGAGGCGAGATACAAAAGGATATCATCGGCGTAGAGGGACACGCGGTCCTCATGCTCGGGGGTCCAGCGGAGACCACGGATGGAGGGGTGCCACCGCAGCCACTCCGCCAAGGGCTCCAAGGCCAATGCAAACAGGAGCGGTGACAAGGGGCAACCCTGACGCGTGCCCCGCCCCAGCACAAAGGGGGCCGAGACCCGCCCATTCACCACCACCTGCGCCAATGGGCCCGAATACAACAATTTGACCCAGCTGATGAATCCCGGTCCAAATCCAAATTTCGCCAGCATCGCCCAGATGTATGGCCATTCAAGCGTGTCAAACGCCATGGTGGCGTCCAAGGACGCCAAGATGGCCGGCTCCCGCACAAACGGGACACGCGCGAGCACCCCATGCAAGCGTCGCAGATTAAGAGCCGTGTTGCGATGGGGTATAAAGCCAGATTGGTCTTGGTGGACCAAATCGCCCACCACGCCAACCAGCCGGTTGGCCAGTACCTTGGCGAGGATTTTGGGTTCCGCGTTCAAGAGCGAGATTGGCCTATAGGATGTAACCCGCTCACGGGGTCTCCCCTCCTTGTGGATCACCGCGATTGTGGCCAGACGCTGGTCCGGCGGGAGGGAACCCTGCGAGTGGGCCGCCAGGAACATGGCGCGCAGGTGGGGCGCCAGTACATCCGGTCGCAGCTTGTAAAGCTCGATGGGGATACCATTGGGGCCCATGGCCTTTCCGGATGCGACCGAGCGAATAGCCAGGGCAATTTCGTCCGAGGTGGGAGGAGCGTCCAACAAATCCCTGTCCTCCACCGTAAGGGAGGGCAGCGCGATGTCCCGAAGCAGGGCATGGGAATCTTCCTCCGAGCAGGGAGAAACCGGGGAGTACACCTCGCGAAAGTAATCCGCGAAGCAGGAGACAATGGCTTCCGGCTCGGTGACAGGCACACCATCCATCCCCTCAATCAAAGGAACCACACGACTCGCTCTCTCCCTCTTGTCCAACCACGCAATCAATTTACCAGCCTTGTCACCCACATCATACAGTCGCCCCTGTTGCTCTCTACTGAGGCCCCTGGCCGCCTCCGTGACGAGGGCCCTATAGGCCGCCTGCTTGAGGTGCAGAACATGCAACTTGGCGTCTGTTACCCCGCTCCCCAGGTCACCCTCCAGCTCCGCAATCTCGGCCTCCACCCGGGCTACCTCCTCCCGCTCGCGCCTCCGGGCATGGGAGATAGAGGAGAGGGCCTCCCCTCTGAGAACTACCTTAAAAGCCTCCCACAGGGAAATGGCCGAAGGGACAGACCCCACATTCTCATCAAAGTATCGCTGTAAGGATTTGATCAAGTCGGCACGAATAGTGGGGTCACGCAAGTACCAAGCATTGATTGGAGCCACCCTGCCCTCCCCCCTAGGGAAGACATCGAGATGTAACAGGACTGGGGAGTGATCTGAAATGCCCCGCGCCAGGTGGCACACCTCTCCCACCCTCCCAGCATAGGCCGCCGGGACAAGGATGTAATCAAGCCGCGAGAGGCTACCATGGGCACCCGAGTGGAAGGTGTATTGCCGCTGTGCGGGATGCTTTAGTCGCCAGCAATCCACCAGGCCCAGAGTATCTAGAAGGCCGGACAGCCAGGCCTGTGCCCGGGGGAGGTCCCTAGGGGGATGGCGATCCGTAGACCCAGAAACTACCGCATTAAAGTCCCCCCCAACCACCAGCAGGCCACCCGGGAGGTCCAGGAGGAGGCGCCCTAAATCCGCAAATGTAGTAGATTGTAACCCAGGCGGGACGTACACTGATATAAAAACAAACACTCTACCCTCCATTCTACCCACCAGAACAGCGTAGCGTCCCCTCTCATCATGGCGCACCTCATCAATCTCCAGCGGGAGCGAGTTCTTAATCATGATACCCACCCCCCGCGAGCCCGAGGTGAAGCCCGAGTGGGCCACCAAACGATAGCCTCGCCGATTCATGGCATGGAAGGAGTTACCTATAAGGTGTGTCTCCTGCAGGAAGATAACATCTGGTGAGATACGTTTCAGGTACTGCAGGACCACACCACGCTTAATCCTGTCCCCCAGGCCGTTAACATTCCATGACAACACAGTCAAATCCCTACCCCCCATCATACGTAGAAGCAATCAGTCGTCCCCCACAGAGCATCTCGAGAGCAACAATACAGTAAAGGGCTTGCCTTGCGGTGCAAACAAACAACATACCCCCCCCCACCCCCCCATCCCAACAGAACTCCCCCCTCCCTGCACCCCTGCATGAGCCCAGACAGCCCCCCCAAAGTGCAGTGTGCCTGTCGCCCCATAGATGAAAACTAACTAGTCCCCCAGAGGAGGAGGGAAGCCCCCAACAGACCCCACACGACCTCCATCGGAGGGGAACCTAAACGATCAGTAAATGGTAAAGGAATGTTGTCCAGAGCAAGGCCTATTCTTCACCCCTCAGTTCTGATCCGGCGGGCCCTCCCCGCCAACCGCACCACCCCACCCCCTCGGCCCCGATCTCCAGGCAGAGTGTCCAACCAGTCCCCAGCCGCCTCGGGTCGGTCAAAAAAGTGCGTGCGTCCATCCACCTCCACCCTTAGCTTAGCTGGAAAAAGCATTGAGTACTTAAGGTTCAGGTCCCGTAGGCGACGTTTAACTCCGAGAAAACTCAATCTCAGTTTTTGGACCGCCGGAGTAAAGTCTGGGTAGAAATGTACATCCATGTTATCAAGCTTGACCGGTCCCTGTTGCCTGGAGGTCTGCAGGAGGAACTGGACACTTGTAGAGCGAACCTGCGATGGAGCACCGAAATGCTCGAGTTACCTAGCCCAGAGGCTGCGGCTGCGTGAGGTTCGGCAAGATGTCGGGAGTCCTCGTTGTAGTCTCAGGAGCCTGAAAGAAGAAGTTGCTGGCAGGCGACCAGTGTCGATGTTTCAGCGAGATCCAAGCCTGGATCGGTGTTGAAGGAAACCTGAAAGCAGAGGGGACTCAGTTCTCAACCGCTAGCCAGCGATCGTGTGGGTACCAGGAAGGTACCGGCTGAAGTCACCTCGTCCAGGTGAGTGGATGACGTCGGACTCGGCTGTTCCTCGGACCAGGAGGCGCGGCGGCGACCAGGATGGAGGGCGAGCTGTCCCACGAAGGTGACTGCTGTCGATGATGCTGGGCCCAGGAGTGGGGCAGCAGGTCTTGGCAGTGGCAAACCCACGCGGGGGAGTCAAGATGGCGTCTGGAGTGGACCAGGAGGGTCCGAGGTACTCCTCTGTTGAAGGGGAGCAAGGGCCAGTCTGGAGCAACCAGACCAGTGATGAAAACAAACTATCGCGGTGCGTTGTGAAGAGGGCCACAAGCCGGTCGGCGAGTGGTCGGACAACGCGGTGAACAGCAAGGAGCAGAAGGGCCCCCACGCAGATCTCGTGGATGCTGGGGAGGCGGACTTCGGTGCTGGAGCCGCTCTGGGTTAGGGCTTCTCAAACCCTAGGTACACTCACTCGAGGGTCCCTCGGTGGGCGTGTTAGATAAGCGTCGTGCAGGTTCTGAAGATGGCCGGTCCCGCAGGTCTCGTCACACCTACGAATCTCAGCTGGGCTGACGATGTAGGTAGAGGTCAGAGATGGCAGGGAACCCGGGTCTCGTCGAGCTGGGCAGTCTTGATCCGTGGGAGAGACGTACAGCAAACCGCAAGCGCTTAGTTGGTGCCTGCTGGTGCAGGGTGGCTACTCCTTAGCCACAAGGGAGAGTCTTCAGAAAAGTCAAGCGTTCCTTTCGTGGAAAGTAGTTCAAGATTCAGAATTATCCAATTTGGGAAGGGGACCCGCTCCCACCTTTATTCTAGGAAAAAGGGGCTGGCCCGTGACTAGGTCCTACCTATGGGTGGGACCAGGAGGGGGGTGGTTACACCCCTATCCTTTGTCCGGCTTCGCCCCAGCTCAGGGGCTGGTGTGCCCCCGAAACTGGTTTGAGCCGGGCTATGCACAGTGAGCACCGGGGTGCCACTTGCAATCACCTTCCTTTCAGCCCTGCCTACCTGGGATACACAAACCCTGTCTGGGATGGTGCTAACACCGCCCTCGACAGGAAACCCTTTGTCCAAGCTCCCCTCGCTGGAAGGTCTCCCAGCAGCAGGAGGTCAGACTTGTGTCTGGTGGCAGCATCCATTTTGTGATGCTGAGGCTTGAGTCAACTTTAACCGGGGTTCAAGGTTACTTCCATGTCAGGTCCCTCTAGAAGGGTGGAATGCTAACCCCGTCGCCAGAACTGGCGAGGGGTTCGTATTCCAATTCGTATTTATTTATTTTTATTTATTTGCAGGTTTGTAAAGCGCTAGAATCGACTCCAACTGGAGTATCTCTGCGCTACTGGCATAAGAATCCTATATCAAGAGTAGAGCATGTGGAAGGCATTAGATTGCATTTGTGAACAACAGAGTTTTTAGTTGTTTCCTAAACACCAAATGTTCAGAACACCTTACTCGACATGTGTGGGTGATGCGATGCCAAAGTTAGCAAATAACCGCGAGGATTATAATGCACTTTAAGGTTGTTGGCCCGCGTCACCATGGAACGGCTATTTAGGATTTGGTTCCGCAAGCCGTCGACGGGCTCAGCTCGCGCCAGAGCACCATCTCACATGATTCCCAGCACTCTGCCTTCAGGATTGTTAAGGCCTGCCATAGGAGTGACTGACAGGAATCCATGCGTCCATTTTAGGGTTAGGTATAGGAATACTACACCTACAGCAACGGGTGATTACACCACCTTGCCCCAGCTGTCGTGCAGCCAGTTGTGTCAGATTTTGGGCGGCCATCCAGGGGTGGCATAATACATGCTGCAGCCCCTGGTAGGCCCTGGGTACACCGATGCCCTGGATACCTGTGGTATGCTGAGACAGGGACTGACAAGTTCCAATTAGTGGATGCACCTAATGTACATGTGTGTTAATTTCGAGAGAGAACAGCTAGGCTGTGGGTCTGATTGGCAGGCCCACCGCCAGGGAAAGTCGTAAACCAATGAAGCAAAAGCAAAAAATCTGGGTGATCATAGGATTGCAGACCCTACTCTCCTACAGGATGAACAGAAAGAAAGGGAGGCTTAGATGGCAGAGCCTGGAGCTCACTCACCTGTCTAGCCGAGGTGATAGCTACCAGGAAAGCAGTTTTCAGGGTCAGAAGACGAATGGGACAATTGTGAAGAGGCTCTAAAGGAGCGCACATCAGAAAAGTCAGAACAAGATTCAAGTCCCGCTGAGGCATTACGAAGGGGACAGGAGGGAACATGTGAGTAATGCCTTTGAGAAAACGGGAAACAACAGGGGACTTGAAAAGAGAAGGCCGATCAGGAAGCCGTAAGAAGGCAGAGATGGCAGCAAGATAACCTTTCAAGGTGCCCAAAGCAGAGCCCTGCCGGGCCAAAGAAAGAAGAAAGAGTAGAATCTTCAGAAAGAGGGGCGGAAAGGGGATCCACAGCCTTTGCTGTGCACCATGCCACAAATTTGTTCCATCGGCAGGCGTATACCATCTTTGTGGAGGGACGCCTGGCTGCCAGAATGACATCACAGACTTCAGGAGGCAAGTCAAATGGCATCAATTGCCGCCGCTCAATCTCCACGCATGGAGGTGGAGGCTGGACAGGTTCGGATGGAGGACCGTCCCCTGCTGCTGCGACAGAAGGTCCTCCTGAAGAAGCAGTCGTATCGGGGGATCGATTGACATACTGAGTAGCTCGGGATACCAGAACCTTCGTGCCCAATCCGGAGTCACTAAGATATCTTGGGCCCGGTCGCGCCTGATCTTCTTCAGCACTCTGGGCAGAAGTGGTATAGGCGGAAAGGCGTACAGCAGACCGCAACTCCACTCGAGACGAAAAGCGTCTCCGAGCGAGTGCTGCCTTGGAAATTCCAACGCGCAGAACTGCTGACATTGCGCGTTCTCTTCGGTGACGAATAGATCTAACCAAGGCTCTCCCCACTGCAGAAAGAGACCTTGGGCCACGTCCGAGTTCAGACGCCATTCGTGATCCATCATGCACCGGCGGGTGAGTTGGTCTGCTCTGGCGTTCAGAGAGCCCGCCAGATGTTGAACCACCAGGGTGATGCCCTGGTGTTCCAGCCATGTCCAGAGGCGCAGAGCCTCCTGACAAAGGGTCCACGACCCCACCCCGCCCTGTTTGTTGCAATACCACATGGGGGTGGTGTTGTCCGTGAACACCTGCACGACACTTCCCCGGACAGAGGGAAGGAAGGCTTTCAGTGCAAGCCGGATCGATCTCAGCTCCAAAAGGTTGATGTGGAGTTGAGTCTCCGCCGGAGACCAGAGTCCTCTGATCTCCGCCTCTCCCATGTGGCCCCCCATCCCAGGAGGGACGCGTCCGTCACTACTACATGCTCCGGTTGGGGTAGGGAGAGGCATCTGCTGCTGACCCAATCGCGGTCCGTGAGCCACCACTGCAACTGTTTCGCAGTGCCCTCCGAGATCAAGAGATGGTCGGACAGGTTGCCTCGATGCTGGGCCCACTGAAACATCAGGTCTAACTGCAGAGCCCGCATTCGCCACCTGGCGTAATGCACCAACAGGATGCAGGAGGCCATCAGGCCCAGAAGCCGCAGCACCAACCTGACCGAAACCCAGGATAGAGGCCGAAAGATGGGAATCAGAGCCTGAATATCCCGGACCCGTTGTTCCGGAGGATAAGCCCGGAACTGCGCCGAATCGAGAACCGCTCCGATGAAGGGGAGCTTCTGGGAGGGACTCAGTTGTGACTTCGGCACGTTGATGGAGAACCCCAGCAAATGCAGGAGGTCGGCCGTAGTCTGGAGGTGGGAGACGACTTGCTGGGGCGAGCCCGCCTTCAACAGCCAGTCATCGAGATTGGGGAAGACTGGAACCGCTGATCTGCGCAGATGAGCTGCGACCACCGCCATCACTTTCGTGAACACCCGAGGGGCACTGGTGAGGCCGAAGGGGAGAACGGTGAACTGAAAGTGCTCCTGACCCACCGTGAACCGCAGGTAACGCCGGTGGGCCAGCAGGACGGGGATGTGAAAATAGGCATCCTGCAAGTCCAACGCTACCATCCAGTCTCCAGGGTCGAGGGCAGCCAGAACCTGAGCTAAAGTTAGCATCTTGAACCGTTCCTTCCGGAGGAAGGTGTTGATGCTCCTGAGGTCCAAGATAGGGCGTAGGCCCCCATTGCCCTTCTTGGGAACCAGAAAGTAGTGGGAATAGCAACCACGGCCTACTTCCGGACCAGGAACGCGCTCGACGGCCTCTTTGGCCAAGAGGGCCGTAACTTCCTCCCGCAGAAGATTCAAGTGATCCTCCGATATACAGTGGCACTGCGGTGGCATGGCTGGAGGGGTCATCTCGAAGGGGAGGGAGTAGCCCCTTCGGACGATTTGCAGCACCCACCTGTCCGAAGTGATGGAGCGCCAGTGGAGCAGGTGATGGCGAACTCTGCCGCCCTCTGGCGTGGAATGGCCGGAAAGCTCGGACTAGGAGGGCTTTGAGGCGGATGCTGCCGGGGTGGATGTGGACTGACCACATTGTCCTCTAGAACTGCCACGGTGTAACCCACGTCCGCGACCGTGTGCAGGTTGGTTCTGCGGTTGGTGGCTAGGCGGACGTGAGGAGGCGCCCCTTCCTTGGCCACAAAAGGGGCGAAAGGCGGAATTGTGCAGCCGTGGGGCCGAAAGACGCAAGGACGTGGCCGTAGCCCGGGAGTCCTTAAAACGAGCCAGCGCACTATCCGCCTTCTCACCAAAAATGCGAGCTCCATCAAAGGGCATATCCATGAGTGTACTCTGGACATCCCCCGAAAAAGACGTGGACCTCAACCAGGCGTGGCGCCGGAGCACCACCGTGGTGGAAATCGCCCTACCCAGCGATTCCGTGGTGTAAAGTCCACACCGTATGGCATGTCGCGCTGCATCTCGCCCGTCAGCAAATGCCTGGGAGAGACGTGTCCGGGCATCCTCCGGACACAGTGGCAGCACGTCCTCCACCGCAACCCAAAGAGAGTGGGAGAAACGGTCCAAGAGGCAAGCGGTGTTCAAAGACCGCAGGCCCAAACTGAGGGAAGAGAACAGTTTCTTTCCAAACTGTTCCAGCCTCTTGGATTCCTGATCCAGAGGAGCGGACAGTAAGGAGGATTGGGAAGTGGAGGCCTGGATAACCAGGCTCTCGGGGGTGTGGTGTTGGGACAGGAAACTGGGGTCGCCCGGAGCAGGGCGGTGGCGCCGGGCCACGTTCCGATCCACAGGAGGAACTGTGGAGGGCTTGGACCAAGTGCCCTGCAGAACGTCGACGAGGGCCTCATTGAACTGCAGCAGAGGCTCTGTGGAGCTTGCTGATGGTTGAAGCACCTCTGTGAGGATATTAGTCCTCACGGCCACAGCAGGCAACTCGAGCCCCAGGGCTTCGGCCGTCTTGCGCAGCACCACTGAAAAAACATGCACCTTCCTCTGAAGCCACAGTCGGAGGTGAGATGAAGCCAGCGTCCGGGGAGGTGTCCAGACCACTGGAATCCCCAGTTCGTCTGCCCAGTCCTGTGTAAGTTGACCCTGGAGGGCCATAGAGTCCTCAGACCCCTCCCAGTCGCCCCCGTCATCCGATTCCTGATACACAGGAGGAACGACCGGAGCAGGATGGTAGATGAAACGGTCATCCATCGGCGTCGGGTGCGGCGCCGGTCGGCTCCGTGCCGGCGTCGGGTCCGGACAAGGGCTAAACCGGGGAACGGCGTCGTCCGGAGACGGCGCCGGAGGTGGAACCGGTGTCGGCGCCGGCGGAGGAGGCGTCGTGAGGTCGACCGGCGCCGACAAAGATCCAGGCCTGGATCCCTCGGGGACCTGCGGCGTCGGGACCCAAGTCGTCGACGGCGCCGGAGGTCCCCGGCGCCGGCACGCGAGGTCGCCCAGTCGAGCCCGCGGGGCCTGAAGGCGCGTCGGCAGGCGTCGCCAGGCCCCTCATGGCCGAGAGGAAGGCACTGGCCTCCGCCGGAGTCACGTCAGTCACAGGGACCGGCGGGTATGGAGACGGACGCTGCTCCTGCGAAGTCGCGGGGTGGGACCACCCTGACCCTCGGCCGAGTCGCGCGACCGGGGAGGGGAGTCCGTAGAGCGGTGTCGCCTCTTGGACTTCTTTGATCGCTTCGACTTACCCGAAGACTTCGAGCCCGACGAGCGATGATGGTGACTGCGGCTCCGCGACCAGTCCTTGGACCTCCTCCTGGACCGGGACCGTGAGCGGCGCGGAGCCGAGTGCCAAAGCTCGAGAAGCTTACGGGACCGCTCCCGCCTAGCCTTCGAGGTCAAGGCCTGACAATCGGGGAGCGACTCCGCGTCGTGGTCGGCCCCCAGGCAGTAAAGGCACCGGTGGTGGTGATCCGTCACCGACATCAGGCGATGACAGGCGTCACAGGCCATAAATCCAGGCATCCTACCGGCACCAGAGTCGAGAAAAGACCAAAAAGAGTCAAAAAGTTTAGTCAAAAATTGACTAAGGGGTAAGCTCTTCCCGGATCGGCACTGTCTGGCACGGAAAAAAGAAGAACTGATGTCAGCGTGCGAGGGCGGCGTCTAAGTACTCCGACGACGTCATTCCGGCGCACGACGCCGACGACGGACGCGGAGCCGCAGACGACGCCTAGCGACGCGCAAGGGGTATTGCTGACGAAAAATCTTTCCGGATCCAGCCTGACGCCTGGGGATATTCTAAGGCGAGGAATCTAACTAACGTGTTTCTTTCAGATGAATGGGGAAAAGTTCCCGTGGGCAACCTTCCCCTCTTTTGCAGCATATCCTGTTTGCTTACTGCAAACTATCCCACATTTCATCATTTAAAGATACATCTGAGAAGGCACAGGCTTTCTGCCCTTGGAGGCAGCTTGTGTGCCATTCAGGGGCACTCTACCTGGTGGACAACAAAGTTTACTTAAGGGTGGCTTATTAATATTTGAATATATATTCATAAATACAAGGGAACCCAAAAAGGTAGCTGAGGACCTTGGGTAATCGTTTATTACAGACAACAATGATCCTCAGAAACGTAAAAATGATTCAAAGGTAAATATAGTTCAGAATCGATGCTATATTCCAGGAGTCCAGCCGGACAACCAATTTAATTTATGCAAATTAAAGAATACATACTTATAAGAACAATTGTGCGTGGGACACAGTCCTGTGCCCAAGGTAGAACAAAGACATTAACAAAACAAACAAGGCATTTCAGGCAAGACAGAGAGTAGAGCTTGTTCAGAGATGCAATGTTATAAGCTCATATGAAATAGCAATTGCACTTATTAACACATTGGAGTAACGTGCATGCTATTTAGGGGGGTCGACGGCGTTTCGATCCTTTGTACAGGGTGTCAGGATCATCATCAGGACTTAGATGTGTACATGCCTGATTGTAATTGAAATTGCCTTAATGAGCGAGAGACCGGAGAGCGTGCACAGTAGTCCGCCAGGTCCTGTTGGTTGCAGTGAACCGACAGGACCTGGCGGACTACTGTGCATTGACACGCCGTCTCCTTCTGAAGCATCGGTTAAATTACCCTAGAACCTCCTTCGGATCTCCCTCAACCTCAACTGGCGGAATTCTCTGCCATCGGTATTACCTATCTTGGTTCCGCCTCGAGCGTACTCCCTGTGAGCCCCATTCACAGTTGTTGTCTATTCAACACGCTCTCCGGTCTCTCGCTCATTAAGGCAATTTTAATTACACCCTGTACAAAGGATCGAAACGCCGTCGACCCCCCTAAATAGCATGCACGTTACTCCAATGTGTTAATAAGTGCAATTGCTATTTCATATGAGCTTATAACATTGCATCTCTGAACAAGCTCTACTCTCTGTCTTGCCTGAAATGCCTTGTTTGTTTTGTTAATGTCTTTGTTCTACCTTGGGCACAGGACTGTGTCCCACGCACAATTGTTCTTATAAGTATGTATTCTTTAATTTACATAAATTAAATCGGTTGTCCGGCTGGACTCCTGGAATATAGCATCGATTCTGAACTATATTTACCTTTGAATCATTTTTACGTTTCTGAGGATCATTGTTGTCTGTAATAAATTATTAATATTTGAAAGCACGATTTGCCGCTTAACCAAAAACTTTCTTTTGACAAGTTTGGCAGCAGGTATTTAGGTTCCTGCAATCAGGTTATACATGGTAGGACTAAATTCATATTTTTAAGACAACCCTTGGAATAGCACAATAGCTGCTGAAGTCCAAGGGGTATTACCTTCCAGACCCCGAGTGCATTTTCTACATCACATAATAGGCACTTACAGACAAGTTATATATGTCAATCAGGGGGAAACCAATGTATTTATGTTTACAGGGGAAGCACAGGCACTTTACTCCTATTACCTGGGGTAAAGTGCAGAGAGTTCCAAGTGCAGCAAAATAGATAGGGCAAATATTGGGGGGCAATCCCACCAAATCCTACAAGCAGGAACCTGTATAAGTCACTGATTGCATACACCATGATACAGACTTGTGATGAGGTGAGCAAATCTAGAGGGACTACCACACACCGTCTCTATTTATGCCATTATGAGGGGAACTCTGAATTTATCCCTGGGAGGAAGAGAGATGCCTTTGGGGAGTGGTTTGAGGGACCTAGAGGTAGGGTATCAGAAGGCAAACACTTTCGATATGCATAAGTGAGACATTTGGTGTCGCAGCTGAGGCAAGGCCAGAGAGCTACAAGATCCCACACTTGGATGGAAAAAATGCACCTGAGATCAGGGGGATGCAACACACACTACTTCTAGCCTTTATAAAGCACTACAGGTGACAAAGGAGAAAAACGCGAAAGGGCTATAGAAGGAATTAGAGATATGATTGGACAAAGCAGTGGTTTGAAATACAAATTAGGAGCACTAACTATGCAAGTCATGCACAAGGCTGAGAGGGACTATTTAAAATTCTTTACAGGTGGCACATCACCCCTCATAGTTACACAAATTAGACCCCCCATAGTCTGAAAACTTTTCATGAAGGTACAAAAAGATGATGCCCCCAAATTTCAGGGAGAATGTACTGCAGGGTATCACGTAAGCAATGGGGAATCAGGCAGTTAGTTGCCCAGAAGCTCTATTTACTGGGGAGCCCTTGGAAGGGATTTAAACACCACACACTAGAAACAGTACACTCATAGCACACATGCTTCATGCATTTAAGTTAAGGAACTGCAAGAGTTACAGAATCCACAAAGATTGAAGGTACTGTACATCATGGTTGATACCTTAGAGCAGAGGTCTTCAAACTGTGGGGCGTGCCCCCCTGGGGGGGCATGGAGTCACCTCAAGGGGGGCGCCAGTCCATGTCCCCCCTGTGGCAAGCTGAATCCCCAGAACGCACTTACTAGTGGTTTTGATTGAAACATTTTGTAGCCTACTTACGTTTTTGTGCGTTTTTGGCCTTATTTTTAAAGGCAGATGGGCTTGTACTGAGAAACGCTTGTATTCGTGCAAGGAGAAGCAGGAGCAGCCTCGGAAAATCCTAAGTAGCGAAGGGTGGACAGGGAGGCTGAGTATTGCGCACTTTACAATTTCTACTGTCTGGATGGGAGTCAGAAGAGAGGGGCTGGTTGTGGTTTTAAAAAAGCCACTCCAGTGGTAGTTTGTAGAAGGGTTTTGGATGGATATTTGAAGAGGAATTTTAGATTGGGGTTTTTAGCAGGTCTCGTGGTGCTATGAAAAGGGGTATTGAATGATGTCTTACGAAGTGGGTTCTGCGTGGAGCTTGGTAAAGGATGTCTGAATTGTGCTTTCTAAAAAGGGACCCAAGTACTGCTTTTACAGGTGGTATCTGTAGTGCTTTTCAGATAAAATCGAGGTATGGTAGATGGGGTCCATAGTGGGCTTTCTAGAGGACGTCTTGTGGAGAACTCTGGAGGATGAGTCTGGTTGCTCTGTCAAGTACCAAACATGGGTGGTTAGACTAAAGCATTTTAGTGCTGGTGTACACATCACTGCACTAAAATGCATTAGTCATTACATTTTTTGTTAGGGTCGGGTCATTAAGAGGTAGTAGGTTAGTGACCTTCCATTGCGGATGTTTTTCAACAGTTTCTAGAACTTTTTTATGGTTCTCATTGCTTAAAAGGGTGCTCTTTCCATGCACTTTATTGCTTGTTTTTGTTTATGGTAAAGTCTTTAACCCCTTTAGTGCCCATGACGAGATTGTCTCGTCATGGAGCGCGGTTGCGCTGTGCCCATGACGAGACTATCTCGTCATGAACCCCGCCCGCTAATGCAACGCCCAGCACAGGGCGGGGAAAGGGCGGGGCACTGAAGAGGTTAAGTGTCGCACATTTGGTCATTGAATGTCACTCCTAAGCACACTGAAACCATGGAAATGTGACACATAAGCATTCAGAAAACTTAGCAGCTACGGTCTGGGTGCGAATTTCCAGTGCTTTCAAGATAGGGCGTTGCTCTGCAGAGAAGATCCGAATGGGGCTTTGGTAAGAGGACCTGGATGGGTCTTTTGCCCAGTGGAAATCCCAATATACTGATGATTTAGTTAGCCTTCTCACCCTTCTCGATCTGCCCTTTCATATGTTTGAGGGGGGGCCCGAACCCCAAGCATTTTGCTCAGGGGGGCTTGGCATACCAAAGTTTGAAGACCACTGCCTTAGAGGGAGATGCTCAAGGACAATCAATGGCAGACAGCTCAAGTAAGGCAGGAGAGACACTGCCAGAGTTGGAGTTTTAAAAACCCACTGAAATGTGGATTGCAGGGAGGAGGTGAAGTTTAGGGGAGCTGGTGAGATTATTGTTGAATGGACCTATACTGTGAATATATCATCTCACAACTTTGCTGTACCAAACTGCTTAATGTGAAATGTTTCGGGAGGGGCAGGGGCAACCACATGGACAACGGAGGGTAGGCAGGAGTGGCTGGGTGCAAGCAGACAAACAATGGAGGGTAACAGGAAGCGGCTTGGGCAAGCACACAATGAAGGGTGGGAAGAGTGGCTGGGGGCAATGGAGGACGAACAGGCTGAACAGTAGGAGCAGAGACATCAACACATACAGCTGCTTATCTGATTATACCATCTTCTTATCTCTACTCAAGCTAACATAAATGAGGTCCCCATGAGAGGAAAAATGTAGGTAATCTCAAAACAATACATTACGCTTACAAAACGTCAATTAAAGCATACAAATGTGATTACAGGCAGTATATGCATACATTAAATCAAATACAATTCTGACTAGGGACATAATATAAAAATGTTATCTTGGGAATTTAAAATTAGAACTGCAAGGTAAAGCAAGTTTGTTAACAGGAGTTGAAGAGCATTAAACATTTGCATTATTTAGTTTTGTTACACTGCTGCCAAGTTTCGAATAGAGATTGTCTAAATATTTAGTAAAATGTGTTTTATGTTGTATGTCTTTGAATATTATGTAATGTAAACTTAACTTATTCCTTTGGGTCATAATTTGGATTAAGATCATTTGAAGTTCAAATTGATCCTTGCAAATGTATGTAAAACTGTAATAAATGTTTTACTGGTTGTCGAACGGTTAAATCACCAAGGATTTTCACTCCAGACAGCTACATAGGGGAGGGGGCTGGGATGGGGATACGTTGGTGTTTGGTTTGATCCTCAAATAAATAGAACTTTGAGGAAATCATCCCCTTTCTCTTCTCGTCTGCTTGCATTCTCCAAGGTTTTCTAATCTCTCCTCCATAGCCCAGATCTGCTGTTTTCAAATGTATGACTGGCCTATGATTCACTCTCTTACTATATTTCAGTGCTTCAAAACTCATTTAGATCACTTCTCCCTCGTTCTTTTTGTAAGCCTCTTTCTACTCAGGAATGAAAAAGTTTGGGGGAATCTGGAATAATGCAGCCAACTCTCCAACCGATTCCACATTTTACCTTACAGTTTCAACTGGCATATTGGCTGGTACCAAAGTGTCTGGGCGCAACACTTTGGACCTGTGGATTTACCACAAGTTCCGTACTACTGATGTGGCTGTAGTTGCTGCCACCATACTCATCCTCAGCTCCATAGGACTCATGATGAGGCCATTTCTCATTTGTATCTTTCTTACCCTATTTTTAAATCTTTGATTCAATCGATTCCACCCTCTTCTAATCACTTCACTGGATCCTCTTTTCCCTCAAGTTCGACTTTCTGCAAATTGTCTATAAAAGTATCTTGCCCTGTTCCCTACATCTCTTCTCACTTCTCCAAAGACATCTTGTCTACTCTTCCCTTCTCACTTCAATGACACTCAAACTCGGACCTGCCTGTCCCCGCTCGTCCCTCTCAACCCTTTGCTATACTCCTCCCACATTACAGTTTCTACTGCATTCTATCTTCGAGCTTCCTGTCCCTTCTCTGAAACATCCTTCTTGTACTTGTGTTTCATGCACAGACCTTACCCGTCGCATTTTGTTCTCTTGGTCTTCGCACAACGCTCAGGCATGATCGCTCAATAAATACAGTTAAGAGGAATAAGACGAGTGACGGGAAATTGATGATCTTGCAGCACCTCTAGGCTACAGATGTTCCTGCTCTCCAGGCAGCCTCTCTCTTTCTCAGTATTAAATGATGAAGGGCAGGGGAGCTGGAAATCAATGCACGTAATTTGTTTTTTCAAGTGGCTTAAAACTTTGCTCTTGTGCTTGCAATACTACCCTAAAAGCAGAAGACAACACACGGAAACATGCTTCACATTGACCATGTATTTCTCTATCTGTAGATACTTATGTGCGTGGAATAAAGAGCGCACAATCCTGCAGCAGTTGACTATTAGCTGTAATTATGAAATTAAAATATTACCTTTCATTTTCATACCATTGACATTGGTACTTTAATCACACACATTATTTAGCCAATCAGGATTCATCTCTCCTTTAAGATACATTGTAAAACAACAGTGACTGAGTTATGTCCTTCGCCGTACCTGTGCTCCTGATACAGTGCCAAATGGGTTCGCTGGTCTTATTGCGGGTTGATTGTAGATCATCGCAGGCTGTGCCATAATTGGTAAGGTCCCCATCTGAGAAGGCTGTGAGAAAACAGATATCCGATTGGAACCAGCTCCATGAAAAACGGACATGCACAGCCATGAGGATGGCATCTGTTCCTATTAAATACTGGTTCTGACAATCAAATACTCTGCCTCCAATTCAGGACACAGGGTCAGGGATGTCTTCTGGATACGCTAAGGGGCCCATTTTGAGTCCAGCCTAATACTAGGTGCAAATTACGCACCCAATAAATACTGAAACTGAGTATATGGTATGTACTGGGTGATCACCTTTGCACATCACCGTATGGAAATTACAGATAAAGTGCACATTGAACGTTTTTCCCTAATCGAGGTCCTGGTGAATATGGAGTTGACATATATCCAGAGGGTGCACAAATAGTGCCTGTGTGAGAATCCCGATTCAGTTGCAAAAGGAAATTTACATCAAATCAGAATTTGCACAGCCCTCGGAATGGCGGCCTAATAGGTTAAATGTGCTCTTCACCACAGACTAAAACACTGAAAGCGTTAATCAATGTGGTAGAAGTCAAACCGCGAACAGCCCATTCCACCGGAATATCACGGATTCTGAAGAACCACTTCAACAGGGCGATTGCCATCATAAAGGAGAGGCAATGGTTTCACCTTCAGTAGCATAATAAGGTATTTGTGAACAGTGGTGCTGGAACAATTTCCAGAGTGGGGGTGCAGCCATTAATGTTACATCACTAAAGTCATAGCGACTGTGAAAAATACAAGCATGACACCAAAACAAGTGTAACAAATGTACAGCGCCAATTCAGAAGAGGAGTGGTAAGGTTGTGGTTTGTAGCCGATGCTGCGTTTTGGAGAACTGTTGTGGATGTGCACTATTTACAGACAGCACATTTGCCATTGAAATGGCCACTAAATTGGCATGGATATGCAATTATATACTAGTAAAACTATACAGCACACAAACGATAATTTGTGGACATCTGGTTTCAGCAAATATCTATCAGTTGCGCATCACCAAATAAAGTGTCTTGATTTGTTTCAATCCTATTAAAATCTTTGCTTTCAGCATGCTTCAGAATTACAAAAAAATGTGCTTCATTTGTTCTCCCCCAATTACTGATATATTTTTTAATATGTGCATACTAGATTTACTGGTAAATGTTGTTGTGTTAGAAAGAAAATGCATCCTACAGCTTTTCCTTTCACTTCCTGTACCCCAGCAAGATTGACACCAAGGTAGGTGACTTTTACACAATCCTGCAGCACCCCCGGGACCTCTCTTCCAGTGCCAAGGTTTGTGAAAGGAAGTTGTGGGTCGTTTTCTCTTGGTTTTGAGGCAGTCTGTGATTACTGGTGGGTATTGGTGGTGCTGTTTCAGAGATTATTGCACTCAAACAAGGTATAACAGAGTGACTCCCTTTCTGACCATGACGCTCTAAGGGTGACCAAGAGAGTCAAGACTTGCTGCAGGCAGTGCCAGATTAAACCCTGGGGAGGCTTCTAGGTAGTCGAAATTTCGTGGGGCCCCCTCCAAATAATCTCCTAATACGTCGGCCAGTAGCTGGAGATGACCATGACTACTGTACATTACACCTACAGAGTTTGCATCGGGTTTTTTTTATCAAACTGGCAGCTGCCAGAGAAAGATGAGCTTTTAAGAAACATGGGTATTTGATGTCTCTGGTGTATGTACTTCAAATTGTTAATCAGTACATTACATTAATACAGTATTTTCTCTACAGAGTTTTAATGTAAACTTTTCGTTTCTTTGAGTGGATTCATTTTTTTCTATCTTTTGGAAACAATTTAAGAAAGCTTGATTGTAATTTTCTTTCAAGGTCAAATCAATTTGGATCTCTTGACTGTGGGGCCCCTAAAAGAAGTGGGGCCCATAGGCTGGTGCCTACATTGCCTATTTGGTCATCCGGGACTGGCTGCAAGAGCTGGTGCGCAACTTGAAACTCGGATACATTCTGACAAAACAACCACACAACTCCGCTCAAGGCAATATCTTTCAAAGGAATATTTACACCTCCCCAGATAAAAGCTGCACACATTCGCATACATGCCCCAATGCCATCAAATGAATTCCCAGCAGTCATTAAAATATCAGCGTTTCAAATGAAGTCAGAACCATTCCAAGTTGTACTGATGATTGGTAATGCCTTTGAGACTACAAACACGGCCATTAAAAACACCAGACCGCATGTCAGGCATTGTGGAGAAATCCAGCAGCCAAACTATCTCTCAGCGGGCCCAATGCACAAGAGAGGCGAGCTGTCACCGAGTACAAACCAACACCACTGCTCAGCAGAACCCCAAGCGAATAAAAAGACGCAAATGAGCTTGCCAAACAGTAAACCTTATTATTTTTGTCTGTTTTGATCCAGAATTGGAAAGACATCCTCAGTGTACAAAACTGCCAAAGAACTTTGAAAATATTGCGTATTTTGGAAAAGTGGAACATTGTGAATATCTGGTCTCGGCTGGTTGTGTATTTCGGTCTGTTTTCTGGAAAAGACACCGCCTTCTAGACACAAAATCATATTTGAAAATCAACATTTCACAATTTGCCTTCAAGGCAGAGTTAATTTTTTTCAGCTCACTCTTTCTTATCTTAGGCCCCCATAATAAACATCTAAGCATATTCCAGTTCCATATAAGGCATCTTAACTTGAGCATCTCATGTGCGAGGTCCTCCTGCAGCTGATCGCAAACAACTGATGTATTAACAGGTTGATATACGAGAGGGTATTAAGCAATCATAGTGTCCTTACACAGCAAAGGTGAACAGGTTATGGACAATGCATTGATGTATCGGAGGACATTAAGCAGTTATAGTGTCCTTACAGAGCAAGGGCGAACAGGATATGGACAATGCGTTGATGTATCGGAGGGCATTAAGCAGTTACAGTGCCTTTACAAAGCAAGGGTGAACAGGCTATGGACAATGCGTTGATGTACTGGAGGGCATTAAGCAGTTATACGGTCCTTACACAGCAAGGGCGAACAGAATATAGACAATGCGTTGATGTACTGGAGGGCATTAAGCAGCTTCATTGCCCTAACACAGAAAGGGTGAACATATTTTGAATGATGCATTGATGTATAGGAGGGCATTAAGCAGTTCTAGTGCTATGGAAGGTAAACAAACATGGCATTGATGTTTTTACTGGTTTTGCTATCAATTCATCAGGATGAGAAGATCGATGGGAAACAGGAACTTATTAACAACTGCTACAGTCCTCCCAAGATGCTGTTGGGTACTTACCAGGCCATATCCTATCATTCCAGTCGGGGTTGTTGCGGGGTAGGCCATTACAGGTGGTGCCTAACAGAAATGCATTCATGTTACACTTCCGAAGAGATTCAACAAAATGGAACACAACAGTTGCACAAAGAACTTATAACCACAAGGGGCAATTCTCTCAAGAGGTGGGAATGCTTTAATTCCAACAGCACAATGGACTCCTTTCTTCTCACTTACACCTATTAGTTGTTGGGGGTTCCAATCGGTAAATCACTTTGATATAAAGCACAAAACATAACCATTACATGAATTACCAATCGCATCACCTCACCCACGTCCCAAATAGGCTTCTTACCTGTAACTGGGTCGCAAGCATTCATGTTACTACTCAACAAACAACCACCAATACAGGGAGCATTAACCAGTGAATTATAAGTAAGCTGTGTTAATTGTACTTTTCAATTAAAACTGAGTGTTACCTATCATCGCTATTCCACTATTACCAACATTTCAAGCTACGCACTGCTCCCAACCTACCCATGGAGAGTGACCCTTTCTAGTAATGCTGTAGAACTCTTCTGTGAACGGGGGAAATCCACTCAACTGAAAGCTTCATACACCAAACTACAAAAAGTACTCAGTGGAACAGCAAAGCTAATCTGCTTAGTTACCCAAAGAATCTTCTGATGCCGAACAGCTATAGTTCCTTTTTAGCAGATTTCTTTTACTGCAGTTGGCGTCTGGCCATTATTGTGTTTTCAGATTTGTACAGTAATGGGAACAAATTAACTTGTTATTGAGATTTGGATGCTATATCTTTCTGCTGATTGCACGTCTTCCGAAATATCTTAAAGCACCAGACTGAACCTAGAAAATAACTACATACTCCACAGGGTTAACTGTGAGCTCCGAGAGATCACCCATGCATCTGCTGCTTCACGAGGTCTTTACCTGAGCCGTGGATGCTTTAGACCTAACAACATTCTTCCCCGGAGGGTCTGCAATCATGCTCATCCAGAAAACACTAACGTTTGTGAGATGCGGAAAGATGAGGTCGGTCATGGATGCACGGATTGCTCTACTATCAACCATAGCCCCAGAGCAATCAAGAAAAAAACGTAAAAGTGAATATTGTACTTTCACGATAAAAACAAGCATGGCAATACCCCTGCGAAAAAAAACCGTTGTACAGGAGCCACCCTGCTCTGATGCAGTCTACATCTTCGAAGCAATGTTTCCTGCCTTCTCAATTAGGTCTGTTGGTCTAAGACCAGCTGCAAAAAACAAAAGAAGATGGTAGCCAAGATGAGAGCGCAACAGGATGCTAATCTCTGCTCTACAAAGCAAACCTGAAACTAACCGCAACAATCTCAACAGGAGTGGAAGCACAATGCGAGGCGCCATTGCTTATATGCAGTGAGACGAGCGGAAGGACTCGATAAATGAGGATTCACTGCAGCCACCCAAACAAGGGGCAACCAAGGCAAGATAAAGAGACACCCCGAAACACGAATTCCAGCCATCTCAATCACTCCGGATTGCAATGGCCAGTAGTGAAGACTCCGTTGAGCAGTGCCCTACTTAGCAGAGTAAGGGGGAAAGCAAGCACATTGCTTGTGACCAGCGAAGAGACAGACCAGTTACAAGAGAGGCACGGTATGGAAGCAGTGGGACAAACAGAATTGAGCAAAGTGGAGGGCCCATTGCAGGAGCCAAACTTACACAGAAACAAGGTGATGCAAGCAAGGAGGGCTATGAAAAGGGCTAGCCGAGTACCAACTCAGGAATCGGACACTGAGAGGAGGTTGCATTGACAACCAGGAGAGCTGCAAACATATTGAAAGGGGAATGGGGGCCACATTCAACAAAACAAAGTGCGGCCCTCAAGATTGACAAAGAAGAGGAGAGAGGGCAATGCGATTTATAATTAGAAACTAAGCAGGAAGCCCAAGGTCTATATAAAAAGCCACAAACAAACAAGTCACACAATGAGAGAGAAACAACAATAGAAAGAGCTGGCAAGCATCTACAAGCTATCAATACGCTAGCGAATTGATAGTAATATTTAGTTATAAAGACTGGTATACGAAAAAAGGAACTGGAGGAGTGTGTGTAGCAATCCTGTTATCAACTGAAGGATCTGGACAACCAGTCCCATAAAGGTGCAGCACCCACTAAACGACAAGGAAACCCACATAAGCACATCAAAACCAAACTAGGAGCTCATCAACCACAGGGAAGGTGCCACTGAAGTTAAAAGCAGCCTAACAAACTCTATAAAACCATCACACAGCCGACCCGGAAGATGAGGAAATGGCCGTACAAGAAATCAGTGTGGCAAGTCTGCAAAACATTTGCTAAACAGGTCTACATAAGTCTAAATGGGGCTCCATAGAAACAAAACACAAGAGGACCCATGAATTGAGACTCAGCCCGCAATCCAATATACGAAAGATGATCAATCAATCACCAGGCAAATCCTGGAGGATCTCTTTCAAAAAGTGGAAATAACCAAGAAGAAGGAATGGCATCCGTCAGAGGAGAAAATTATCAATCTCCGTGAGCAGAACATCACCATGCAATAAAATATTGGATATAGGAAACAAATCACAGAGGAATAATGTGAGAATGAGGGAAAGACAGCTTTTTTTTAGATTGGTGCTGGGTACAGATGAAACAGAAACCATTAAACTGGATTGTAAAATAGAACAGCCAATTCCTCGACTCAAACACACTGGCCTTCTAATATCCTCAGGAGAGTATGTCACCTTTGGGTGACGGAAAGAATCATGCATGCAGCGAGAAACCAGGACAACTGCTCTTTGAAAGCCACCAGTTTTCTATACTGCAGGACTTTGTTAAAAATAACGCTCCTAAAGGAAAAGAAATAAAACTGCGACACACTTTTTGAGGCAACAGAAGGCCGCATTCACTTGATCAACCTTTCACTGCTGCAGAAACAGGAGAGATGGAAGGGCGCAAGAAAGAGAAGAAATAGCAAACCAAATACCTAAGAGAGGAAAGGTAAGCCCAGTGTTGAATTTGAGCCGGTGGTTTTCGGTGAACTGCACCAGCACTTAATAGTCAACACCGGCGCTTGTGACAGTCTGTCACAAGGCGGCGCTGTCTACCTAATTTAGATGACCAAAACAATAGTTAATTATTATTTCAAAATACATTAAAATACTTTTTTCTACTGCCCAAGCTATTCTTATAGCTTTAGGGGCCTGAAACAGTCTGATTTGTCACACATTGTAGGCGTGTGTTGTTACTATCATTGGCAGCATGGCAAGAGGAATGTCTGGCGCATGCTGCAGCGGCCTCCTTACGAGAGCCCTGGCACTTATTATTTACATTTTTTTGTTTTTACAAATTAAGCACTGGGTAAGCCGCAATAGAACATCTTCACACTGGAGCTATCGGTAAGAGACAAGATATGACACCCACTGTCAAGAAGATTAAATCACATGAAGGCACGCCCAGCTGAGATAGACAAAACTATGGGGTAAAATGGTATCAATTCCCAGCAGGGGCCTGGTTGGGGAGGGAACAACAGCTTTAGAGCCCCACAGAATAGAGTACAGGTAGGACTTTCATCAGTGTGCCACCCAGGCTTAGTTATATCACACAGTTTTAGGGGCAACAACACCAAGAGATAGGATGTCACTAGCCACATATCTGGTTACAAGTGTTGAGGAGGGAGCATGGGTGGGCCAGAAATACAAAGAAACCAAGACAGTAACAGAAACCGCCTAGCTGATGCAGACACAAACTCTGCAAACATCTTTATGTCGAATACTTAGAACGAAACATTCCTACAAGCCTGTGCACACGTCAACATCAACTGCAGAGTCATTACTCTGTGTCATGAGTTTTCTCAAAAGGATCATTCAATGTACAGAAATGTATTGCCAACTGTTCAGGATTAAAAGGAGAACACAATACTCCTGATTGTTCATCGTTATTTTCAATACATTTCTGTACATTAAATGTTCCTTTTGAGAAAACTCAAGACACAGAGTAATGACTCTGCAGTTGATGCTGACGTGTGCACAGGCTTGTAGTAATTTTGTGTGACCTCTGGTCTGTGATTTAGGGGGTTCAGGGTTAACCCCCTCCTGTTGGCACCATCCTACATGTACTATAGCTAGATAACACGTACACTTGTTGGTGCCAATTCCCACCACATACGTTTAAAACCCTGTTCCTTGTTCTTAGAACGAAACATGTTGGCTGAATTGTGGCTGTGGCTGTTTTTGTAAGTGCAACCCCAAAATACTGAACAACTGTTTGCTACTTTGTTTCATGACTTTAGATAATACAGCCTTCTTGCAACTGGGCCCTAGTAGGTTTGCACCAGGACTTTTAGGATACAAGGGGAAATGACTTTGAAATGTAGCAATAGTAGCCACAGCTGCTGTCTGTGAGTTAATCACAAGCTGAGAAAGATGCCCTGGAGGTGTGAATTGTTAACGATCATCAAGTTGGAATTATGACTTGATGATGTTAGGATACTTTCAGAAAAGATTGTGGTTTGTTTTATTGACTTGGAAAGGTGTTCTGTGGTAATAGCAGGGAAAGCGATCCAGGTAGTTGATGACTTAAGGATGAGAGCAGTTCGCGGAGAGTTCCACATTTAACAGCTGTGGAGGCCGATGCAGAATTCGGCGGGGGACAGCTGTTTACATGGATTTTGAAGAGGGCGCCTGTAGCACTGGCAGAGGCAGGGATGCAGTCTTGAACAAAGTTGGTCAAAGACAACTTCATTTCTAATAATGAATGACAAAGTAACAGGTTTTTAAACATGGTCAGATTATGTAACTGTGAGGGGGGGGAAAAGGGAGGTCGAAATTTAAAAAACTGTAAAAATGAGAAAACTTGTAGTCAAAAAGTCAATTCAGAGAATGGTGTCTGCACTGCAGCCCTGAGGCTGAATTACTTGTCAGTTCCATGATTATGCCAATCTCGCGAGACAAGAAAGCTTACTGCACCCTGCAAATCGCAGAGGCTCGGTGCCTGGATATATTGCTCTTTCCAATGTGCCACATTAGCAAGGAAGAGTCGGAACTAATATACTATAGCACGGGAAGAAGAGTTTTAAACTTTTAACAAGAGACTCCACGTGCCCACTTCCGTATTATTCTTGATGGGCTTAACATTTCTAGCGCTCATAACAGATTCATGATATTCGGACAATGCAATATAATCGATATCTGCCCTTCCTTCTAAGGGGTCCTACCAATATTAGTCCCTTCTCGTACAGAGCCCATGCTAGGAAATATTTTAAAACTCCCTCAAATTTGTGTTTGCATGCGCCAGTTATATTATGTGTACCATACTGAACATGTGTATGGAAATGAACAATCATATTTGCACAGATTATTATAGAAGAACTATCTATTTTATGTTACAGAGATACTGTATTTAATGTGGTTGATACATTAAGAAGTAGAAGAAGAAATAATTGCAATTATATCTGCTTTCAGAAGCACGCTTGACCAGTGTTTCCTTTAGTAGTATGCTGTATAACCATTGGTAAGGAGGTATGTTTTAAATAACAATAATACACCTTTTTACAGTTCTTTGGGTTTTTAAGACAAGGATTCCCTAAAATCTTGATCCATACCTCCACAATAACTTTCCTATCAATATATCTCCTATGTTATTACTACAATTACATATGTGGTTACAACTGCTGCCCCGTCTACTCACAATATTGAGTTTGGCTTCTCGTAAGATACATTTTTCCACAATATAGGCTTTGATTCAATTTTCCCCCTCACTAAGGAAACCTTCCAGAAACGTGTTGACAGAAGCACATTTTTAGGTTGTCTCTTGGATGTAGATCACCATCAGGTTTTCAAAGTGATAGCTAAGAACCCCCGGTGGCCACTCCTTTGTTTGACAACTTTGGTACCTCCCAAGCTAAAGTGTACGTACTCGAGCTTAATAAAGTGCTGAAGCGGCCTCATCTGACACAGCTATCACTGAATCTAACGAAATGTTCAATCTTCAGACTGATTTCCAGTCTACATCTATCAGCCCAATTGTTTGATAGCGCCGTAATTGAACATCTCCATCTCTTCACTGCAAGCACTAGAGTCTTGGGTTCTTTGCAAGTTTGCTTTAGGGCAGAGAGAGGACGTAAGCCAGCACAGATATTGAACAGGCATGATCTAAGTAGGTAATTTGACCAAGGCAATAGCAATGTGCCCTTCTTACGCAATTTATCAGCTGCTTCTGATAGAATAGACCATTCCTTTTGACTGGCTGGAAGAACAGGTATCAGGGAAACTCTTAGACTTATTTCTGGTGTTTTTTGTCCTCTAACATTTTATTAGTTTCTGTGCCTTCTTATACAACAGATTGTCTCCCTGCCATGCTCAGCATCCCATGTGGATCACCATTTTCACCCTTGTTTTTTTTTTTTATCTACTTCAGGTCATCCAGCTCTTGTCCCTCACTCCAGATGCAAAACTCAAATGTTTGATGGCATGCATGATCACTAAACTAATGAGCACAAATTGTTTGAAATTAATTCCCTCGAAAATAGAGGTCCTCATGAATCGTCCCAATTCCTACACTCTGTTGCACTCCCTTTAGACTTTCTCCATGAGCAACTATTGAGTCTGCATCCATGCATATGGAGACCATGGGTGTTCTATTTTATCACGCCCTCTCGATAGTTTTCAGCAGTCATCAAATCATCAAAGAAGATACTTCCTTACTCAGCCGACCCCAAAGAGTGTACACCATCATTGCCATTTTTTTCACACCTGTTCTGTGCAAAGGGAGAACACTATGAATGTCTAAATCTGGGCCTGCAGAGACGGCCGAGTTCCTCAGCCCATCTCCTATTGGGTCTGAGAT
This sequence comes from Triturus cristatus, assembly GCF_964204655.1. Classification (NCBI taxonomy): domain Eukaryota; kingdom Metazoa; phylum Chordata; class Amphibia; order Caudata; family Salamandridae; genus Triturus; species Triturus cristatus. The sequence goes on along the minus strand of NC_140591.1, from coordinate 1,420,936,334 downwards.
CCTGAATCATGTTTGGCACTTTGAGCCTTGTGCTGATGGTTGTCATCCAAACTTAATGACTTCAAGGTATGACGCTTTAAGACTGAGAGGCCAATAAAACCAGAAATGTGTCAGAATCCTCCATTTGTCCAATGCGTTACTCCTGAAAATTCTCAGACTGAGAAACACTGGTCAGGCAGGAAAGCTTTCTAGCCCTTTCTATATGAACTCACTACAATTTCATCTTTGAGCAACATAAGACAAGATCTTCTTTAGAAAAGCCAGTTGCTTCCTAGCTAGTTATCTTCTGTACTCACTGTTCTTTCTTGTCCTATAGTAGTGCTAAGAGGTCACATGTGAGAGCCGAACACTAAATACACTCATCTAACAAAACTCTAGAAACATATATTTGTTGATTCACACGTTAGCTTGTTTTAAATACTGTTATTGTTACAATATCAAAACATTAGTCTTTGACAGAAATTAATACTGAACTCAGACAAAAAAAACAGTTCTATCATCTTTGAAAGTACAATAAACTTGGCAAACATTTTACTTTCTTCAACACATTTTAATAGCAAATCATATATTCACATTCATGGTACTGATAACATACTATATGATAAAGACTATGGAAAGACAAATACGCTTTGGTAAATGCTCAAAATAATAGCAATACTATCAAAATAATCTATTTGTGTTGTCTGCCACTCTTGTAGTTTTAGCGCTGTAAATAACAGGCTTTGCTATCATCCTATTCAAAGGTGCTGAGCAACACCCATCAAGACATGAACAGGAACACTGCAAATTAGAGACCTCTGCAGTAAGAGCATTAAAGCACTGGTCTAACTGACTCAATACAGAAAGGTATTTCACTGAAAATAAGAGATGACAACTTTCTTGGTCTCTTAACATAAATTGTAATTCTCTAGTATGCATTTAGATAAGAAGACGACTAAGAATGTGTGTAATTGTCTCTCCTTCAAACAGTACCATATAATGTGAATTAAAAGGCAAGTCAAACAGAAACTGTGAAATTTCATGCAATTCATTTCAGTTTGCCGCCATTATCATCTTCACAAAACTAAAACCAATCAAATTGCTTCTCAAACCCAAAGCAGCAAATGGCAAGGCGCACACAGCAAACCAATCACGGCTTCCACTACTGACAGAAAAGAGCATCAGCTTAATCAAGGTAAAGAAATCCAGGTATTTCCCATGCCATCTCTGGAGCCAGGAATCAGAAAAGCACCAAAAAGTTTTGCAGATGATTGAAGTAAGAGTAATTTTCCAAAAGAGCAGAGATCATTGTGTGAAAGGGTGTGAAAAGTTATGAGATTCTGCAGTAGCAGTGGTTAATAACAGCATGCCAGCTCAGAAAAAAAGGCTGTTTTTTTATTTCACTTACGTATTGTGGAAAATGCATGCCATTCTGTTTTTCATCAGGAAGAACAATTACATGACGCAATAATATGGAATTAGAACACACCCTTATAAAAACATTACATTTAAATAGCAGATGATATTCACAATTCTTTGTCTGATTAAGAGATTGATAATCAACTAACTGTAAAAGTAACCGTTATTTACCTGTAAATGCGATATTGCCTATTCGAGAAACAGGTATCCCATTCCTATCTTTGTATGCTAAAATGCCTAATTGACTCAAAATTTACAAAAAAATAGTTTCCTTTTGGCCCACTCTCGACCCATTCTTCTGACCAACCCTCAGAAATAGTAGGAGATAAAAAAAAGAGTATTACTGCCCATCGTTACCCCATCTTTAGAAGCAGCTGCCAGTATCGAAGTGCATGTTTAACGTGGCCACTCTACAATCAGGTAATGGCGGTGCTAGACCCGTCAGTTTTATAGTGGTCTTCCTCCAAGCTTTTTGGCTTACTACTCCATTTTTGCTGATCACGTTTTATTTGGCCTTAGGACTCTGCGCACTTTACCACTGCTAACCACTGCTAAAGTACTTATGCTCTCTCCTTTGAACATGGTTGGATGGGCTTACACCCAACTGACACATTTAATCCCCTAGTAAAGTGGCACTACATATACCCAGGGCCTGTATATTAAATGCTACTAGTGGGCCTGATTGTGTCAGACCCTTAAGTAGCCTTTAAACATGTCATTACCTGCCATTACAGCCTATAGGTGCAGTTTTAAACTGGCAATTCGACCTTTCAAAATTAAATTTTCACCAAGCCTAAATCTTCATTTTTAGGATATTAGGACGTATAAGTCCTAAACAGCCCATAGGGGTGGGTGCAGTGGACTTAAAAAGTGGTACTTTTAACTTTTACATGTCCTGGTAGTGAATAAAGCATACATTTGTTTTTCACATCTGCAAGGCCCGTCTCTCTAATAGGATACCAGTGGGTTAACTCATTACATTTAAGTGATACCTTTCAATTGGGAGCAGGTAGGAATGTCTAGTTTGGGGTCTAAAGAACTGTAACTTAAAACCGTCTTTAATTGGTACAGTCGGATTTTAGGTCACAATTCTGGAAAAAAACTTTTGGAAAAGTGGCTGTTTCTTGTCCCAACCATTTTGTGCTTGCAGCCTGTATCCTGGGTCACATGACTAGGTGTATCTGGCAGCTGGTCTTTCTGCATTACTCTAAGACAGTGAGACAAAGGGGGAAAAGTTGTTGGCAGGATAAGCCATCTCGGACTATTGATGACGGGGAGGAGCCGTTACCTACCATAATTGCACATCAGAAAGGTTCTGCCCAGCACACTCGCAAAGGGTTTTGACACAGGTCTTTTGTGGCTGCAGACAGCTGTGGCCAAGGCAGGAAATTACAAAAAACTCTGAGGGTAGAAACCTCCAAAGTGCGTACCAGGTATAAATAGTGGATCCTCAGACCTAAACCTACAGTACCCTCTGGAAGACTCAGAAGTATTATTATGCCACTCTGCAGGAAGGACTGTTACTCTGCTGCCCAGCTGCCTGAGTGAAAAGGACTGGACCTGCATCTTAAATCCAGGACTACCTCCAAGGGCTAGTTGGCCAGGCTCCTGAGCAGAGCCTAAGGGACAAAAAAGGCTCCAACAACCTTGAATCCAGCACCTAGACTCTGTCTGCAGTGAGTCCTGCCACTACAGTGGTGCCACCCCAATCCTGGACCATTGGAAGAGGGCCTGAAGGTGCTCTGCCAACCCAGCTGTGGTCAGCACAACGCATCTCCCTGCAGCTCCGCTTCTGAACTACTGATACAGGACAGATCCCCAACACAGGACCTTGCATCGCCGCCTGCAGTCTCCCCGGAACTGTTGCTGTGTGACGCATGCTCGGTGCAGGCCTTTGCATTTCAAGGCCCTTGGTGACGGCATCCATCGACGAAGACACAGGACTCCACATCACAGCCCCACTGCTCCTCGGAACCGCCCCTGAGCATCGCCTCCTCAACGCGGGATCTCACAACGCTTTGCAACGAACGCTTAAGTTACTTTGTTCAGCGGGCCTAACTTGGTCCCTGTTTTTGGCCCACACTCTATCCCGGTCTGCCTGAACTTGTAACTGTCCACTGGTCTGGCCCGACCAGATAACCACAGTTAGTACTCTGTGCTTCGAGGCACTATTTTTACTTAAAACTTTGGAAATTGCATAACTCCGGTTCTACTGATTGTATTTTTGTCATTTTGATCTGAAATAATTTATCACATTTTACTCTATCTTTCTAAATTTGAGAGGGATTTTGCTTGTGTTGTGTTTTCACTTCATTACTCTTTGAAGTGCTGCGTAAATACTTTAAAAGTTGCCTCTACGTTAAGCCTGACTGCTTGTGCCGAGCTACACAGGTTAACACAGGTTAATTTGGGGTTTGCATGTGACTTCACCCTGACAGAAACAGTGGTTGCTGCTTCAGTAGGGTTCCCCCCCCCCCCGCCAACCATTAAACTATTTCCAACATGAGGCTACCGTGCTAGCAGCACCAGCCATCATATCACGGATATCCCATGTGCAGTGAAGATCGGTGACAGGTAGTGGACCTTTCTGTGTCCTGACAGGAGCTATGGTAGAGCTACTGACAGACACATGCCTGCTCTCTGCTTTCTCTATCTCATTGAAGGGAAGGCCAGAGCAATGTGGCAGAGGAATTGTAAGGATGCTAGGTACTTTATATAGTATTTGTGCAGAAGGTTATTACTGAGGTTAAAGTGAGAGGGTGCACAACACCTGTTATTGTTTTTTCAAAGGTATCAAGTGAAGGAGGAAGGGAAACATCCATGTGTGTGCAGGGGCGAGGAGAATCGAGGTGTGATTTTATCCATAGAGAAATAAAGAGAGTGAGCATAAAAAGCAAGTGATTTACCTTAGGTAACGCTCTTTCTAGTAGATACTGTAACTACAGATTCCTCCCCTTCCTGGAAGTGACAGAGTGTAGCATCATATAAGCACCACATCTGGGCCCTGAAGTCTGTTTCTTCTCTTTTCCCTTTCTGAGCCTTCAGATATGGAGTGCGACATTTGGTGGTGACAGTGTGCTGATCACCAACTTGGGACTTTTTGTATATGTTAAAAAGAAGCCACTCTACAAAATGGGGAGGTGGGAACGGCGGTAAGGAATCTGCAGTTATATAGAGTATGCCGCATAAAAAGGATTACCAAAGATAAGTACTTGTTTTTCTGAAGGATATTTTTAATGGCAGATTCCTCACCCTAAAAAAGATACCAAGGCAGTACCTTTCGAAAATGGAGGGACTCAAACCAAAAAGTCTGTAGGACCTAGCGGGCTAAGTGTTGTTACCAACAAACCTGGTTGTTAAGGCGGTAGTGCTTTGTGAACATATGTACTGACACCCACATTGCAGCCTAGCCCATATCAGAGACAGGCACCCCTCATGTCAGAGCAGTGATAGAAACTTTGGTCCTGGTGGAATGGTCCCTCAGGCCTTTGGGGTTTCTTGCCCAGCTCGTTTTCAACTGTGGTGAAAAGATTTAGCCAGGGTTCCTGCCCACAGCTGGAAGATGCACTGCGCCACTAGGGGAGCAGACGTCACTTGTGATCTGCTTGTTGCAGTACCGCCTGACAGTGGCATTGTCCCTGAGAACCTGCACCAGTCTCCCCTTGATGGCCAACAATGAGACTTTCAGAGCCAGACTAATGGTCTGTAGCTCCAGAAGGGTAATGGGGGCCCGTAGTCCACTAAGGACCAGAGCCCTCTGATATCCACTAGGTGCTCCCCCCCCCCCCCCGACACACAAAACAGCAGCGCTGCATCCATCTTTACTGTCATCCCTGGGTGGAGATGGGAGAGTGGTCTTCAGCGGGAGAAAGTGCAATCGGTCATCCACCACTGCAGATCCTGAGAAGTTGTCTCTCAGACCTGGATAGAGTCTGAAAGGCAGCCCTACTGCTGGGTCCACTTGGAGATTAGGTTTCACCTTATTGAAACACATTTCATTGCTAGTTGCTTTATAAGAACATTTAAAAAAAGTCATTTTTAGGTGTATTTTTTAATTTACGTAAAACAGCAGTGTAATAAGTGTTAATCCCAATATTTTGCTTCACTTTGTTAAAGCTTTGCTGGTGAAATTGGAGATACCCGAAAGTGGTGAGAGAGGACGCGAGGAACGAAGCGGAGCAGATGCCAGCACCCGAACTCGGGCCCAACTTTGGATTGTCGCGCAGCATGCAGAGTGCAGCTGCAGCTAGTCATAAGCGGAGACCAAGCGACGAGCTTGCCCTCTGCCACACATGCGGTAACACCTCCAGCTCGAGGGGGCAGAGCTGATGGGAGTGTGAAAGCGGAGAGTGCAGCAAAGCGTTAAGGCAGCTGGAAGTGCAACGCAATAGACCACGGGCCCTCCGAATCGCATGGAAGCAGCCGGTGTTAGGGTGGTGGCGTATGTGCCTCTGGAGGTATCCGCATGCACCCCCAACCTTGAACTGCTCTCCACTCTGCGCTGTAATACAGTGAGGAGAGCAAAGGGAGTGGGCGGGCTGGTCTGCTGTATGGAGATTCGGGAAGGCATGCGCAGAGTTGCCACCTGCCAGGGGACTTGCCAGGGGGACCGTTGAAAAGGCTGCTCAAGAGTGAACAGTGCGGTTGCTCCTTGCTTAATGATCTCTTCTCCTCCCCAAATGTATTTCAGCAGTTCCGTGTTTTGCCCGAACCCACTATGCTTGCTGCCTCGCTCTATACTGAGAAGTGACATGCCTATAAATGGTGCAGAGTATGCAGAACCTTGGAGTTTCAGTTGTGGCCACAACTATGTTTCAGGCATTCCTGGTTATTGACCTGGCCTGGCTGAGTTGAGGTACAGAACTAATAAAGGTCTCAGCAGCGACCCAATTTTGTATAGGAATGATTTCAGACTTGGTCCTTGTCCTGTCTTGGCTACGGTGATCAGGCACAAGTAGTAGAGAAAAAAACCTTGGTGGTGTGCCCTGCTGCATGCCAGTGATTGACTTGTGAGCACCAGTGTATCCCAGTGAACGCATGTTCACAGTGAAACTACCGCTATGTCATGCTAGTGGACCCATTTCCCGACGATGGCTGTACTTGTTGGCAAGTGAGGTTTAGGAGGGCAATAGGCACCTTCAGCAGTGAGCAGAGGTGGCCGGCCTTAGGGCGGTGTGGCTTACTCACGCGGAAGGGTCTTTTTCTGCATGCTGGTCCAGGCATCTGGTGATATAGTGTGTCCTATTGCTGCTTTTCTTCTTGTTGCCCCATTTTTCTTCGTTATTATCCTCCTCTGGTCCTCCAATGAGAATAAGGGCATTGTCTACATTTAAGTAAAGATGGTATCAAAAGGATGGCACACAGAGGCTTGACGGCACGGAAGCTTCGTTCTGGCCGCTTGGTTCCTCTAATAGTCTGCAAAAAGCTAAATCTAAACCCCTTAGAAACAAGTCAGCGCATGGAAATCGAATGAAGGGTGTGAATCAGATCTTCTCTTTTTTCTACAAAGAGAATGTGGCACAAGATGGTCCTATAACTAAATTGGAGTCAACCCCAGATTTGGAGGTGATCTCCACTCATAATAATGAGGATATTACCCTTCCAGATATAGACATGGAGGTTAACCCGAGAAATCATCTGCCAAAGGAGATTAGTTCCCTCCGAACCCTGCTAAGTCTGTCTCAGGAAACTGGTTTAAGGCTATTTAGCAGTATGACAACGGAACATTAGCAGTACGCCAACATAACACCCATCAGCAGACCTACAGATGTCAGCTAGTCCTGATATGGACTTGCTTGGGAATCTGTCTTGTAATCTCCCAGGCTGAAATGTGTTGGTCTCTGAGTCACTCAAGTGTCAGGAGAAAACTTTGTCCTCCATCCTAGCCCTCCTTGAAAGATTTGTAACCAGTAAGGACCATACTCAGATATTTCTGAATGTGCTGATGGACCCAAAGGAAGACAAGGTGAATTCAAACCAGGCCCGCCCGGCATACCTTTTTTAGAATGTAGTCTTTTATAGATTGAAATTTGATCAAGTATACACCAGTGTTAAATTGTATATCTTTGTTGAATTTTGTTCACTTTCGCGTTTTGATTTGCTGAATAATTATCAATTTATTTTGACATTGGTTGTGAAGAAGCCACTATTTATGACTTTTGATAATTTAGGTCTTGAAATACTAAAAAGCTCAGATCTTGAAAAGAATTCCTTTAGGGCATCTTTACCGTAACTCTTATATGAAGATGACATTGCAATTGCAGACCTAACACCTAAAGGTGTAAAAAGCTGACTAGTTGTGTTGCAGTAATACGCCGATGCACACTTTTTGAAAATGAATTTCTAAAAAGTAAAGTTCTATGTTTTTATGGGAAGAAAGGGTGTAAATATGCAAATTACTCATGGCATCTAGGCTCCCAAAAACTAGAAGGGTTAAATCTTACTCATTTTTGGGGGGAAATTATGTGTAGCACTCTGAATTATACTGCTCATATTTCTGTTTCAGTAAAGTGCAATCTTAGGTCAAGGCGATGGGTGTATTTTATATATGGGATTTCATAATACACAAGTTTCCTTAGTTAGTCTGTCTTCCATTTCTCCCCCGCTTACAAAAAAGCGCTGTGATCACATGACCACACCCACGAACCGCGAGACTGAGAGGACGAAGCAAATTGGTTTTCCAAGGTATGGATGCCGCTCTTTCTGAAGCGCTTCTACTAAAAAACTTGACTGTCAATTCAACGTACGTCTTTTTCTTATAGAGTTCCGAAAAAGACACAACAAAATATAGCGAGCCTTTTCGATCAACTTCCGTTACTCCGCCTCCAAGGTAATCAACGAACCGCGACACTGAGAGGACTAAGCAAATTGGACTTCCAAGGTATGTCCGCCGCTCCTTGAAGCACTCTTACTAAAAAAACTCGACTTTCAATTTAATAGATGCCTTTGTCTTATAGAGTTCCACAAACGACAAAACAATATACAGCGAGCCCTTTCGATCCATCTCCGTGACTCCGCCCCCAAGGTAATCAACTTACTTCCTAATTCGTGCTACAGGTAGCAATAGCACGCGTACATTTTACCTTTGCACTTCTACTAAAAATTTAAGCTACCACTCATGCCGCGTTCTTTCAAAATCGATGTGTCATTATTATCCACAGAACTTTGGCAAAAGAAAAAAAGAAAACTAACTCACTCCAACGAGTCCACCAGATTTATTTCCGCTAACAGAGATTTGAAGGTAATTGACTTACTCAGACAGTTTCAACCGCTTGCCCGACTGGTAACTTTTTGTGACTTACACTTTGCTCGTGTCATTTTCACAAACAGTAAAAAGAGACTTGCTTGCTTCACTGCCCTCAGCCCCGACCACATAGCCGCGTCTACTTAAAACAAGACTAAAGACAACACCATGTAAGTAAAAAGCATCCCAAGAGGATTTCTTCTGCTATTCTAGCACCTTTTCTATCCTCCATCTGCAGCACTTCCTAAATCGTTCGATTTCTTCTGTTTCATTCCAGAATCATCCCTGTTTTAAATCGTCCGAGATACTCTCTACACATTAGAGGTAATTTAAACCTTATAAAAACTCGCAGTCCTGAAAAGAGTGAGTGTGTAGCTTCCATATTTAGTAAAAACCTTCTCCTATGTTTTGTTTTCCAGCACAACAGGTCCTGATGAGAGCCCTAATAATTACGGGGACTCGAAACGCGTAGACCTTTTTTTCGCCACAAGAATTCTGACTTTATCTAAATTGACAGAAAAAATTGTCAGATAAAAGTGTCTAGTCTTTTCTCTTCTGTGGTTTTTTCAAAAAATGTTTTATATATTTGATGAATGTATTTTCTGTATGTTTTTGAATGGATGTTTGTACGAATGAGAATAAATGAGTTGAAACGAATTGAATGACTGAATGTGATGGTTCGTGAAGATAGCACAGTTTTGTTCACTGAGTTCCCTTTTCCAAACGTATGATTGATCTATAAATTAGAAGGTCAACTATAAAAAAACATATTAAAGAATTGATTGATTCAATCGATAAAGTTTTTCATCTAAGGTTTTTTGTTCAGTTCTAAATTCCTTCCTCACAATTGATTGAGAGAAAACAAGTTCCTTGCAGTATTAGCACCTTGTCGTTACTTCTATAGTCTGGCTCAGCTTTACTGCGATCAGCCAAAACCCAATCTTGTTATTGGTATCCATTCCTGGACATCTTTGAAAGATTTGCTATTTGCTGTTGATCACCAGGTCCCAGATTTAGGGTCAACATACAGATGCTGTCTGATGTATGTTTCCAAACATACAAAAGGTGGTGGGAGGGTGCTTCCAGTAAGTCTAACCACTGGCAATTGCTTGGGGTATCATTCCAACCTATCATTTTTTTGCCTACCATGCATTCTCAGATTAGATTCAGCAATAATCAAATTAGTCTTGACCCTGCTGTGATGGGTAATGTCCAGTCCGAACTGCCAAACTAGAACACAAGCAACCCAAGACCGTTTTTGCCCTTATTGGGACTTTAGGGTTGGGTGTAGCTTCGTTCCAATAGCACAGTGAGCAAGGGGCCCACGTCTGGGAATACCTATGGCCTTTTAAGATGGTACATCAAACACACTAAAGATGTTTGTAATAAGTCTAACCACTGGCAATTGCTCAGAGTAACATCCCAACCCATCATTCTTTTGCCCAACATGCCACCTCGGATTAAAGTGATTTGAGGTGTGCAAGTAGAGTATTCATAGGAGATGGGCACAGGGCTGGACCCATTGCAGGCTAGGGTTGACATCAATGCACCTCAGCCAATAAATCAGTTTCCTCCTGAAAAATATTGGATGGTATAGGAAATCTGAAGGGAGTGGTGGAAGTACAGGAGAAGTATGGCAGAGTAGGACGTCAGTAAACTGGGGATTGTCAATGCAGTGAGGAGAATCTGGTTCGCGCCTAATTCATGTCTGCAGGGGTGACAATTTTTAAGGCAAACAAAGAGCAGCACCAGTGGTTTCTTGCCCGCACACCTATATGTGTTTTGAAGTGACTATCTATTTGTAACTCGATTCAAGTTAAGGAGATTCCGTCTTGTATTCTGGTGTTAGGAATCAAATCAATAATTGATTCACACTACAGTTCATGGGCGGAGTTAGCTGCACACCACATAGACATTTAGAGGTGCCCCAGATGTCCAAAGTACTACAATCATAACTTACCCTATGTATAAAAAAATAATCACATTTTCAGTTTCTTCCTAGCTTTCTGGCTTTATTTGCCAACATAAATATATTATTCCAATTATCTGAATGTATTTTGATCCCGAATAATATAGTATACTGTAATCATTAGACTCTCCTGCATTAAGGGCGTGGTTTGAATTCAAACTACTGAGCATGTTCGAGTATGACCACATTCTTCTAAGCTCAACAAAGTTAAAAACTTGCCTAGGAACTTGGTTTAAATTTAGTAAAAAATTATTTCACGTCCAAACTGGTTTATAGCTAACATTGCAACATAAGCAGGAATTCCTAATTAAAAGAAAAATATATAAATTAACATTAATTCATTCCTCGAAACAGTTGAGCTTACAGAGCTGTACTTAGCAAATACTTCCTTACTCACTGTGTACTTATTCTAGTCTAACCCATGTCGGATAGTCACCCTTCTAATACACTATTACAATCTTATAGTCCGGAGATACTCACCATTGTTGCTGGGTTCCACGTTGTGGTAGGTGCAACTTTTGGCTGCCAGTTTGTGCCACCAGTGAGTTTTCTTTCCCCTGGGTTACTCCACAGAACATCACTTGAAATAAATAGCATGGATTAAAAGGACAGTAAATGTAAAAAAATTCCAGTTGATGAATCATATAATTAAAAGGAAAATGCTACTTACCCAGTATGCATCTGTTCTTGGCATATTGAGCCGTAGTCATATGATTTTGCATAGATCGCCATCTAGTGTTGGGTCCGGATGTTTGCACTTTTTTTTTTCTTTGAAGAAGCCTTTCCAGTCACTAGGTAGATGACTCCTCCTTTTGGTGATAGTTTGCATGGGCATCAACTTCTTTGTTAGATTGTTTTCCCGCAGAGGATGATAATGGAGTTAGTAAGAGTAGTAAGAAGGAGATGTCCATGAAGGCATGTATCTAAGTAAGACATTACTGCAACAGGTATAGGTACCCGGGGAGGCAGGCGGGTGCATATGACTCTACAGCTCTATATGCCAAGAACAGATGTATACTGGGTAAGTAGCGTTTTCCATTTGAGGCATATGAGCTGTAGATCATATGCTTTTGGATAGGCTATATAGCAGTTATCTTCCAACGCAGTGGCTAACCTGTAGCTGTTGCAGTAGTCTGAAATAGTGTAAGTAAAACTGCTTGGCCTACTCTAGCTTGTTGTGCTGCCAACACATCCACAGAATGGTGTGTTGTGAATGTGTGAGGTGTAGACCATGTTGCAGCTTTGCATATATCATCTATGGGTATATTTCCTAGGAATGCCATACAAGCCCCCAGTTTGCTGTAGAGTGTGCTCTGGTGGGAACTGATAATGTTAGTTTAGCCTTTGCATAGCATATTAGCATGCACTTGACTATCCACCTTGCAATACTTGATTTTGATATAGGATTGCCTTTGTGCGGTGGAGCAAAAGCAACAAAAAGCTGATTTGTGTAATGGAACGGTTTTGTCCTTTCAATGTAATAGAGCAATGCTCTTTTCAAATCTGGTGTGTAGTGCACGTTCTGCTACTAAATCTGGTTGAAGGAAGAACACAGGCAACTCAACAGATTGATTGATAGGAAAAGCAGAAATGACTTTAGGAAGGAATTTAGGATTGGTCCGAAGAACTACTTTGTTTTGATGCATTTGTAAAAACGGTTCTTCTATAGTTAAAACCTGAAGTTCACCCACTCTTCTGAGTGATGTAATAGCCACTAGGAAAGCAACTTTTCATGTAAGAAATTGCAGTTCACATCTGTGCAATGGTTCAAAGGGTGGACCCATTAGTCTGGTGAGAACAATATTGAGATTCCTCACTGGAGCAGGTGGAAGTCTCGGGGGAACAACTCTTTTGAGTCCCTCCTTAAATGCTTTAATGACAGATACTCTAAAAAGAGATCGATGTTGTCTGTTTTGGAGATATGCAGCTATAGCAGCTAGATGTAAACGTATGGATGTGTATGCTAAATTGGAACGTTGTAGATGTAACATAGCATATAATGTTTTGGACAGAAGCACCAAGCAGGTTGATGTGGTTGCTATTACAGTAAATCACAAACCGCTTCCACTTTGCTGCATAGCAGGCTCTTGTGGTAGGACATCTAGCTTCCTTGACAATATTCATACAGTCTGGCGGTAGATTAAGATAGCCAAACTCTAGGACTTCAGGTGCCAGATCACCAGATTGAGTTGACTGGGGTCTGGGTGTCTTATGTCTCCATGGCTCTGTGTGAGGAGATTGGGTGTAAGACGTAGTGTTTGATGAGGGATTACTGAGAATTCCAATAGGATTGTGAACCATGGTTGATATGCCCATGTGGGAGCAACTAGGATTAGTGTCAGGGATGCTTGTTTGAGTTACCGAACCACTAATGGAATGAGTGGGAGAGGCAGAAAAACGTAAGCAAATATCCCTGACCAGTTCATCCATAGTGTATTGCCTTTGGACAATGGGTTTGGATACCTGGACGCAAAGTTTGGCCAGTTTGCATTTAGGTGCGTAGAGAATGGGTCTATGTCTGGGAAGCCCCACATTTGAAAGAACGGGAGGAGAACTTGAGGATGTAGTTTACCATTTGTGGATGTGCGTTGTCTGACGACTTAGCAGATCTGCCATCTGATTGTCTACTCCTGGGAGGTGTTCTGCTAGGAGATAGATTTTGTGATGAATGGCCCACCTCCAGATGTCCTGTGCTAGGTGGGACAGTTAGAGGGAGTGTGTCCCCATCTGTTTTAGAATGTAGTACATGGCTGTCATGTTGTCTGTATGAATTAGTACAGTCTTGCGTACTAGCTGAACTTGAAATGCTTTCAGAGCCAGAAAAATCGCTAGGAGTTCTAGATGATTTATCTGAAGCTGTTTTTGTTGGGAGCTCCACATGCCTTGAATTGTGTGGGTTTGGAGATGCGCTCCCCAACCAGTGAAGAGTCTGCTGTCAGTACCATCTGTGGAACCGGGTCGCTGAAGGGCCGCACTTTCAAAAGGTTTTGTGTGTTCCACTACTGCAGAGAGCGATGGGTGCGACCGTCTACCAACATTAGATCTGATAACTGACCTTGAGCCTGGTTCCACTGACGTGCTAAGCATTCCTGCAGGGGATGCATCTGAAGTCTTGCGTAGGGAACATTGAAAATGCAAGACGCCATCATTCCCAGTAACTGCATGAACACTCTAGTTGGTAAGGAGTGTTGAAGCTGGAACTGAGACATTAGGTTCTGAATATTTCTGATTCTGGCAGGAGTTGGGTATGCTAGAGCTTTTTGTGGGTCTATAGTAGTTCCTAGTCTTGAGACATAGATGGTTAGAGATAGGATTTGGTCTGATTTACTGTGAAACCTAGTTGGTGAAGGAGTTGCACAGTTTTCTGTGTGTGGCGCAGACAGCTGTTGTGTGAACTGGCCTTTATGAGCCAGTCGTCTAAGTGTGGGAAGACGTGAACATGTTGTCTTCTCAGGTGGGCTGCGACTACTGCCAAGCATTTTGTGGAAACCCTGGGAGCGGTTGTCACTCAGAAGGGTACGACTTTGAATTGATAATGTTGGCCTGCTACCACAAACCTGGGGTATTTGCGGTGCACACGGTGTATTGGAATATGAAGTAAGCATCCTTTAAATCCAGAGTGGATAGAAAGTCGCCTTGCTGAAGCAGAGGAAGCACTTGGAGTGTTACCATATGAAAATGGTCAGACTGAATGTATAGATTTAGTTCTCTGAGGTTCAATATAGGCCTCAGAGAGCCGTCCTTTTTGGGAATTAGGAAATAGAGGGAGTACACTCCTGTTCCTTCATATTGTAAAAGGACTGTTTCTATTGCGGCCTTTTGCAATAAAGAAAGAACCTCTTGCTTTAGAAGAGTGAGATGTTCTTGTGACATGAGGTGTGACCTTGGAGGAATATTCGGTGAAGTGCTTATAAGTTCCAGGCAATAACCAGGTTGGATAATTTGTAGAACCCATTTGTCTGATGTAATCATGTTCCAAATGGGTAGAAATTGTGAGAGACGTCCCCAGACAGGAGTGAAATGATTGGGGGGTACGGGAAATAAGTTACTGCTTGTTGTTTGCAGGGGAGGTGCGTGTTGAATTACATCTGTCTCTTCACTTGACGTTGTTTCCTCTTTTTCCTCCTCTAAAATAACCTCTTGAAGAGGGCGACTGATTGTTGCCTTTGTAAGAGGAAGAGGGATTCTCTGTAGATATATTATTGGAGCCGCCCCTATAGAATGAGCCACTAAAAGGAACCCCAGTTAGAAGGCGATTGTAAGGCCCCCATGGATTTAGCAACTTCAGTATCTATTTTCATCTTTTGTAATGATACATCAACAGCTGAGCCAAAGAGATGTTGTTTATCAAAAGGTTGATTAAGAATAAAGGCTTGTACTTAAGGCTTGAACCCTGAATCCTTAGCCAAGCATGTCTACGGAGTAGTACACTAGTGTTTACTGCCCGAGCTGCTGTATCTGCCTGATCTAACGCACACCTGATAGAGGTATTAGTTAATAATTTACCTTCTTGAATAAGATCACCTGCTTTAGTCTTATGCTCATCTGGAAGGAATTCAATGAGCTTTTCAAGTTCGTCATAATTAGCTCTATCATACCTTGCCAACAATGCTTGGGCATTGGCAATGCGCCAATTATTAGCCGCTTGTGAGGTTATCCTTTTTCCTGAAGCATCTAATAATTTGGACTCCTTATCAGGAGGAGGGGCATCCCCTGTTTGAGAGTTAGCCCTCTTAAGTGCATTGGAAACGACCAGAGAGCCTAAGGGTAACTGGCCTTTGATATACACAGAGTCATTAGGTGCCTCTCTGTATTTTTTCTCTACCGTGGGAGTGATAATCCTAGCTCTCAGAGGGTCTTTAAAGATATCCTCAGTTTTTTTCAGCATCGCCTTTAACATTGGTAATGTTTGTGTAGCCCTTTGAGATGAACTCAGTGTCTCTAACAAAAAATCCTCCTCTAAACTCTCCTTATGAAGCTCTACTCCATGATATTGAGCGGCCCTATTAAGGAGCTCAATGTACCCAATGTTATCATCTGGAGGTGAAGGCCTGGATGAATATGTCAGGGTCATTATCTGGTTGAGGGACATTATAATGATCCCATGGATCAGTATCCTGTGGTGCATAGTCATCTATATCCCCATCCCCTGTATTCTTTGGGTCAGGCGATGGTGGTGTAGGGGAATGTGTGGATGTAATTAGCAATTCTTCATGAATGGGTGAACTATAAGGTGGAGAAGGGTTAGTGACCACATTTTTCTTCTTTAAAGGAATGTGGTAGTCCTCTGGTAAGCCCATTTTCCTTTTTTCAGGAAGTTTGGCATGAATGTGTCCCTATGTCGGGACGAATTGCGATGTTTTTATTTTTTATTTTACGGTTCCTTCCGTTTCGGATCCGGTTGATTTTTGGTCCGAGACTCTTTAGTTGCTGTACTTTCTTTAGATGCCGGTTTTGGTGTTGAAAGTTACGGCTCCGAAGTTTTCGGCTCCGAAGATTTAGATTTACGCAACGGTGGCACGGAAAACAGAAGGTGTTTAGCTTTCGACGCCAAAGGTTTGGGTCGGCACCAGCATGGGGACGGGTAGAGCCCGAGCCGGAAGGCTGTTGTTTATGTTTCGGTGCCGAGCCAGAAGGCAGGGTGCTCGAAACCTTTTCTCGTGCTGACCTTGGCCCGAAGGAAAAGGAGGGACCAGAGCATTTTTCTTATAAAGGAGATGGTATGAGAACGAAGTCTCTTTACTCACGATCCGTTGTCCCGGAGTGAGGTCTTCAGCATCGGAGTCAGCGTCAGGTACTCCTCCTCAATTTCGGCTTCCTGCGCTTGCAATTCTTCATCTTCGGACTCTTCTCCGAGGAGGTCTGGCGCAGAGTCGCTTTGTTGCTACATTTAGTGACGTCGAGCCTGACGATCACGGAGGGTTTTCTTCGACTGAAACGACTGACATGCGTCGCAGTCTTTCTCGGCGTGTTCCGGGGCTAGGCAAAGGTTGCACACTTCGTGCAAGTCGGTGCACGGGAACTTTGCGTGACACCCTGGACATAACTTGAATGGAGTACGTTCCATCAGCCTCTCCGATCCTGGCGCAGGTAGGCCCAACGGTAGGCCCAACGGCCTTCCACGAATGTTCCGATCGAAGGTTTGAGAGCAAACTATAAGCGTAGAATGGGAAACACGATCGATTAACAATACTGTCGAGGGTAGTGGATTGCGCGTTGAAGGGGGCCAGAAGAAACGGTGCACATCCGAACCCAATGGAGAAAAAAAACAATCCAACAATGAAGTCGATGCCCATGTGCACTATCACCAAAAGGAGGAGTCACCTACCTCGTGACTAGAAAGACTTCTTCAAAGAAAAACAAAGTGCAAACATCCAGACCCAACACTAGATGGCGAACTATGCAAAAGCATATGATCTACAGCTCATATGCCTCGAACACTGTTTTTTCATGCTCACGAGACAAAGTACGGCATGAACTGTAAGACCACATATCTGCATACACATCTGGATATGTTATTTTTTTGGTCCAGTAAAAATGTCTGCAAAATGAAACTGCTAATGCAAGTCCATCTCAAGTGCTTCCACATCTACATATGGTCTAATGGAAGACGGTTACATTCCATTAATTTCTCCATCGAGAAGATGCTATTGTATATAGCGGAAGACATTTCTTGGTTAAGACCTGTGGACTAAGGTGGGGTTAAGTAGGGCACGGGCTGCTCTAGATTGAAGATTCAAGATGGTGGGACTGTGCTTTGCTTTCTAGAGTGTACCCCTATCTGGTGTTGATGAAATAAGGCTGCTGCTGATCATTTAAAAAACGCTAGGCACTCCCCATAACCTTCTTTTCCCCGTCTATTTATTTAGAGTTCTATATGAGGCCATCTTTAGAATTATTGGGGCCCTTTTGGAAAGCTCTGAATTAACTCTTCCACGCAACGTTGGCATAACTAGGCATGTCTGAATGAGCCACTGAATGCAACATTCACGGAGAAGGGAAGCGTTGATGCTCACTGCTGCTAAGCATGCACTCAGATGCAGAGGGCTTTCTGAGGAGCTCTCGAGTATTATCAAAGTGCTTTCTGTGAGGAAAATGAAATACTGATATTTGTAAAGCGTGAACAATTATCCCTAAGGGTGTCAAGGTACTGAGGGCTGTCGGGAAGATTAAGTGAGCTATTGCCCAGAGTCACATGGTGCTTGGCCGAGCTGCCGCCAGCGATCGAACTGTGAGCCCCTGTGTTCCGGAGTCAGCCGCCCTGGCTGCTGCGCCACATCTCTTCCACAAAATGGGGTGGCAGGAAAGGAAGGAGCGGTGCAGTGTCATCTTCAAGATTTTGGGAGACCCAGGCAAGAAATATTTTGTGAAGGCCCGGTTTGCAACAACTTTGAATAGTGTTACCCATTTTTTGCTAATATGAGCTGGCTATTGGTTAAAATAGTGAATTGTACATTAAAGGTTAAGATACAAAAATATACTGAAGTAAGCTGGAAAGAAACTTCACTTTCCCAGAGGGGCCCCTTGAAATGTAAGGGCCCTGCCCCTTGGCAACTGAACACTTTTCCCATGCTTTAAACCGTAACAAGAAGTGTGCGGGAAAGACAGAAGGTGGGCTGCAGGGTGGTAGAGATAGTGAGAGAAGCTAGGGCATGAGGCAGGGGAGATGGGGGGTAGAGATAGTAAAAGAAGTTAGGACATGAGACGGGAGATGGAGTGAGGTAGAGATAGTGAGAGAAGATATGGCATGAGGCAGGGGAAATGGGGGAGATAGAGATAGTGAAAGGAGTTAGGACATGAGGCATGGGAGATGGAGGGAGCTAGAGATAGTGAGAGAAGTTATGGCATGAGGCAGGGGTGATGGAGGGAAGGAGTCACAATGAAGTAAGAGTTGGAAGTGATACATGTTGCTAGAGGCAAGCTCACAGGGAGTGCCATGTAAACAATGCAGGCAGCAGCTTGTTGTACTTGAACACTTTGCTTTGTAGAAGATGTCACCTTTTGTTTTACAATGAGATACAAACAAAAGCATAAATGTCTGAACCAACAACTCATGCTTTTGTGCCTACCAGCTCCCCTTGTTCCTCGAAATGGGTTTTACAACATAGTATAGCATAAAACTAAAGTCAGTGGCATGAGTGACAGCGAAAGAGCCTGCAGGTTATTTAATAAAATATCTTATATAGCACTGAAAGCCATGTAATTTCTAAGCACTTTAAATAAAATCTGTTTCTTTTACTCATATCAAAGGTACTTCATCACTAATCGTGGAAGACTGAATCGGCCTTGCCAGGGTTCATACTTGTGACCTGCATATCACTGCACGCATACTCAGTGGCAAGCATTCAGCCTACAGAGCAGGGTTGCCATGTCGAAGTGATTTACAAATCTAAGAGGGTTCTGGTGTCTCACTGGACTAATGCATCCACTCTAGAAATCTGTGTTTGACCTCATGGTCACAGGTTCGAGTCCTAGCAGGTTCACTCAGCCTTTCAACTCTGCAAGGACATTAAAATGAGCACCATTGAGTTGGTAATAAATAACACCTGTTATTCTGCGCCAAGATGCCCCCCCCGGGGAACATTTACTTTAGAAATATACATTATGTTGAACAAGTTGAAAAACTGACCCAACCTCTGCACTTTAGAAGTCTCCACTTAGCCTATGAGTATTCACTCAACCTAGAGTTTTGACCAGCCAGCCTTGTGCTTCAAATTAAGGCACATTCAGGTGCTTTTGTTGAGGACTGGTAAAAGCACAGGAGGATGTGAATGAAATTCAACATCGAACAAGGTAAAATGATCACGTTACAGACTGGAACCAATCCAAGTGTAGAAGGCACTGAGCACTGGAAGGAGGAGATTAGCAGCACTGATACTCTGGTGCTGTGCAAAACCTCTCAAAGAAAGGTCCATTAATAAGTGATGGAAAGGGGAAGAGTTGCCCATGGCAGTGCACTCTTTTCCCATGTATTAAAACATCTGTTTTATATAGCTCTATAAAGGACTGAGGTCAACCGACCACTTAACATGGAAAACGAGTGAATGAAGTACCAGACCAGTACAGGAGTGGAGGTCAGGAGTAATGTGAACAAGCTACACAATGATGAAAAAAGGAACCTCATACATACAAACAGTAGCGGCTGCTACTTAACAGGGGTGGCAAGGCAAGAGTGGGGGGTGGGGTAAATAAAAGGGAAAAAAACAAAAACACTGCTGGCCACTGCCTCTCGGACCTCTTCAGCTCTTCGGTTAACTCCAGAAAGCAGAAACCAGGAAGCACACAGGCTCCCAGACTCCCCTAGCCAATCACAAGACTGCGTTACAGCATTTTTGTGATTGGTCTGAGTGCCGTAGTTCGGCATTCAGAGAGGGACTGGGAGCCTGTACATGTTCTTCACCTACAGCCGGTGGAGAACATGCAAAGTGTGCATGACTGTTTGGCCGGCCGAACAGTCAGGTGCCCTTAAACAAGTACTCACCACTCCTCCTCCCGTTCCTGTGACAGCCAGCCCTACCCCTAACCAGCTGAGCCACGATGGAAAAATAAAATGACAATACATTACTTTGTTTCATTATCTTTTTATTTTTCCTTATTAAACTGCTCACGCAGCAGTGGGGCGACGCTCCAACGTCTTAGCGCAGGAGCCGCCGCTGCATTCTAAGTGAGATCTACACAGCATAAGAAACCGGTACCTGTTGTCCAATTCGATTTAGAAAGTAAAGATAATCTCTTTGTGACATATACAGGAGATTGTACTACAGGGAAGGGGAGAGAGGGGTTTTTTTATCGGGAATTACTTACATTCTCATTTGAATGCAGGAAAGAAGGTGATCGTCCAGATATGAGGAGGAGTGGAATTCCATACTTTGGGAGTGAAGCTGGATAAAAAGTATCTGGCATGCCAAGAGGAGTCTGAACCTTGGTAGAACAGTCCCCAGCACCAGTACTTGCAGGCTGGAGCAGCAGGTACCAGTAAAGGATGGGTAAGAAAAGTGGGAAGCCGAAGCGGCCAAGGTGGACACAAAACCAGATATTTCTGCAGCTAGATGGTGGCTGGTAACATCCTTTGCCCCTCCTCTCCTGGTGGTGATTCACCCAGAAGAGGTGAAAACATAGCCCCAGACAAAGGCAAAGTGACATGTCTACACATGGGCAGAGGCTCTGGTATAGTGTAGCAAATGGGTTTCGTCTGCCTGAGAGACGCATGCAGGTAGTTATCCTGATATAGCAAAACTGCATTTGGTTGTGGAGCCCTTGAAAGCGGCCTGCTGTGGGAGTTCTCTAGATTCCAAAAAAATGCAGCGCAGGGAAAAGCAGATGTTTCTAAACCAGTGACATCAATTCAGGTGGAAACCTTAGGCTGCCAAGGTTTCCAAAACTCCTGAGTCTGAAGTCTCAAGAGGGACGAAAGTGATTATGGTGTTGTTGGAAGACTTACAGAAAAACACTGGCAATATAGGCCAGGCAGTTGAAAAAGCAAAAAGAGAAGCCAACCTAGACGGCTCGATGCCAAGGTGAGTTGCCGACCTACCTGTTTGTTTTCCAGCAAGCTGAAATCCCGGATGTCTATAGGCTATTTGCCTCCCTCCCTCCCTGTGCCCCACCGAATGGAGAGAAAGACTTTTGCCCCAGATGGGGAGGAGAAAACTGGCAGCTCCCCAAGGGGTCGCTTTCCCCAGAAAAAGGAAATACCTTTGGTCTAGTGGACTTTATACCCCAAAGGGAGAAAATTGAGAGCAAACCGGCAGGCAGGTAGAAATATTGTATGGCTCTTTTGGGGTGGGGCTTGACCTGATGTCAGCACAGACCACCCCTACTACTTTTGTTTTCTGCCATGTGGAAATACTTTGTAACTAGTGGGCTTTCTCTCCACCCCCAGTGGAAGATTGGAGGCAAACCCCCAAATCTGCCACCTGGGTGGAAGAAAGACTAGATTGCCCTACTTGGGAAAGGAATGCGCTGCCCATGCCCAATGAGCTTCCCAACCCCTTGAAAAAGGTAATCCTTTTGTATAGTGGCTTTCTATCCTCGGGGTGGGTGTACATTAGGGGCAACCCCATCCATTTGTCCTCCCCTTGGGAGGGTAGAACACCTGTATGTTCCGATGGGGGGCTTGGTACCAATGCAAGGGAAGGATCCAATAGTATATGCCCTTGTTTCTGCGTCTTTCCTGCCAACGGGCATTTTGCGACCTGCACTGCACCACGAAAATAAACAACACAGCAGTTGGAAAAATGGCCATGTGAGGGCGGGAAGAGGGAGCAGTGGTACAAGGGGGTACTCCTGTAAACAGAAAATAAAACAGGCCATTCACCGCAGGGCAAATATCTGTGCCTACAGAGCGTCCGTATTTGCCACAAGGTAAAATATAAGAAAATTGGACCCCACCCCTTTGGTTTTGTAAATCCCTAGGGAGGAGGGGGGGGGCAGATTGGGGGCAAAACTCCGAACCTGTCCCTTCATGGGGAACAGAAAGACTATATTGATGGATTGGAGGGTAGGGTGATGAAACACTGGTTCTTATCCAAGGGCTTCTCCAACCCCCTTGAAGAAAATATCCCTGGTGTCTAGTGGGCTTTCTACCCCGTCCCCCCATCCCTACAGGAAGAGAACTGGGGCAAATCCCCCATCTGCCACCCAACAGAGGCCAAAAAGACTGTATGCCATTTTTGGGGTGGAGGCATGGCCGGATGCCATGGTGAGTTGCCCTCACCACTTTGGTTTAGAAATTCAAATAATAGTGAAAAGAAAGAAAGCAATAAAGGATAGATGGTAAAAAATAGTCAGACCAAATCAGTAATTAAAACTAGCCTTTAAGAGTACCCCTTTTTCCCTGGCCACTAGCTAATATATGAATTGGCACCAAAAGAGTTTCCTAGATGGTCTTTCAACACACACAGCTTTCGCTCATTTCTTAGCAAATGCTTTCCAATCTGCAGGTTTGCAATGGAAAGCGAGGAAAATGTATGTCAGTATGCTGTTGAGCTTGTTTCTGGGAACAAGACAAATAAAATAAGTAGAGTATGTGCCTGACCTTGCAGCAAAGTGTTGGCAGTGTTGATATCCGGTCAAGAATCTGAAAATGCGTTCTGCACTGAAATGCGGTTGCATCAGGCTTATATACTGATCGTGATATTATTCTGAGAAGGTTAAACTGTATGCTTTGTGATGTAAGGGGCTGGAAAATAATGTATGAATTTCGCCTGCACATTTGGCTAAATCTCTGCAGTGTAATTCATGCCATATGAATACATAATGTATGAGCTATTGCTGCACTATCAGCTTATATCTAAGCATTGCATTATATAATGAATATATGTAGTATTTAAGCAATAAACAGAACATGTATATGAATAAATCAATAAAAGAAAGCAACAAGGGCCTCAAAAGCAAGAAACTCACAAAACACACAACATTGCAAACCAACCAAGCAGTGGTCGAAATTATGGTGAATCTTCTCTTAGCATCTAAAATATGAGCCCTACAGGACAAGGCAACTGGGCCGCCTGCCCACGCTGTTACTCCCAGATCCCAAGAAATCAGTTCCAACAATACTACCAACCCTCAGCCTCCATTCATTCCACAGGACAGAATCATTCCAAACCACCATGTGCATTTTAAATCAATTAATAATTGAAACACACCACAAAACCCAATCATACCTCATCCAAAGAATTCTGTGGTGGCTCAAACTCTCATGCATATTTAACTTGAAGATTGCTTCAACAATGCCTAATCAGTTCCCGAACACACCCCGAGATCCTGGCCATGTCGGAGGAAAAGAAATGACACATTTTAGCAGCCTATACACATGGCTACCAGGCGAATCCTCACACATCTTTGATGAACATGTCCCTCTGGGCTTCAAAGCTGAGAAAAGAGACAGTCATGTTCAGAGGGCGATATGCTCTACTTCAGGGTATTTAGCAAGGCTACTTTATCTAATTAGCCCATTGCATTTGCTCCAAATATCCAACATAAAAGCTCAGACCAATGACCTGGGAGCAATTTACACATACATTTGGAGTTTAAAAAAAAAAAAATACTAAATACCACAAAATACTCACTTTTTTGCTGTTCCGTTTCCAATACCTAAATCTTTGACAAAAAAAGAAAATAATTAGAATACTGGCTAAAGAAGTGTAACATATTAGTTCACACACTCCTGTAAAACTTACTGCCTACTAGGTTGGCCAACGAGGAATCTAAGTCGTCCGACACTAGCCTGTTGGGTGTCAGTCGTTGAACAGGAGCATTCTGGTTTTGAGAGGCCACTGTTGGTTGTAGAAGTCCACCTGATTAATACAAACTAAAATTTAAAAGATCTGGTCGCAAATGGGAATGCAAACAAATTTCACATTTATCAATAAGTGAAGGCATTTCAAGTTTCCAGCAAAGAGCAGTCAGCAACAATATTTGTTTATTTAATTTCTGTATTTGTTTAATGCAAACCTTTGACTGGAGATATTAGCGTGTTATATCCAGTGGCTACTTTGTAAAAAAAAAAAAAAAAATAAGGGCCAGGGCTCTCGTCGGGAGGCAGCTTTACCAGCCCATTTCTCCTGTAAGCGCTGCCTAACACAGAACCAACTACTAACCATCAAACCCAACAAGTGGGTGGATGTGGCCTAATGGCCAAAGTTGCCAACTTAGGACCTGGGGAACCAGGTCCGAGTCTCGGCTTCGGCTCCACATCCTGTGATTCTAGGCCAATCACTTAATCTCCCTGTGCATATCAAAAAGGAATGTGTCCTTAACTGGTGCTCAAGAGCCGGTGTTGAGCACCAAAATCCACTGGCTCAAATTAAGCACTGGTTGCATCCTTCTGCAGAGCTTGTTTTCAAAAGGGGTCGCGGGAGGGCGAGGAATATATTGGAAACTTAGAAGGAACTTGGAAGATACATGGGCATTGACCAAGAGTAATGTCTTCAGTGAGCATTAATGTCAGCATCACCACATGACCTCACTGGCAGCAGAATAACTGCTTACAGCAGAACAATATCCTGACACTAATCATGGCACTCTACCGTTCACTGATACCAATGATGTCGCCGCTTCCTTGCGCAAAACCTTGAAATACTGAATGACTGCTAAGGACAGTACCTCATGGCACAAATACTAGCTGCACTGTGCTGACACCGGTGACAATAGCACACCATGCTACTGATGACAGCTTCTTAGATGAATACTATGTTCATAAATTTAATGCACAACTGACATAAGCAATGAAATTACGCTCTAGCACAATTAATAAGCTTCCTCTCACACACAGAAGCACTGATCAACACTTTGGAAAATTAACATTGTCACGTGAATGGACATTATATCAGAACATGGTTTCTAGGGGGTCATCTCTTCCTGGTTCTACCTGGGTCATATTTCTCTCACCACAGTATATGGGGATATATTATGTTCTGGCACTACAGCCGGGTAGAATTTGATCAAGGCACTTTACCTCTGGAGTCTTATCCCGACACAGTGGCAGGACTCAACATTCCCTAGATTTGATTTGGGATTTGTTAAAGCGCATGGATACTCCTAGGAGTGTCCCGGCGCGGAGTCCAAGGCTACCTGCAAAAACCGACTGTAGAATTATCCTTGTTGGAACAGCCACGTTTTTTCTTAAAAATGAAAATCTCAGCCATTGCGCTTAGCTCAAAAGGAGGCTTATTCCAGGCAACCGAACTGAGAGAGGAAAAGGTCCGATCTCCAAACCTGGCCCGGCAGATCTTAGGTTTCTTAGCCACCAGACCATTTGCTGATCGTAGGATTCTAGAAGGGACGCAAAATTTACACTGTTAAGGGGAAAGGTGGGATGTAAGGGAAGGACAATCGGCTTTTGATTTTAGATACTTAATTTTCATAGCAGTGGCGGTAGCCCATCTTTGCATAGCCTCCTTATGGCTTCAAAAAGAGGTCCCAACCTTTGAAATTTGGAGAGCTAGATTTTTGGTTATTTTCAGTCTGGAGCATAGTTTATATGCGTTGAAGGGGGTACAGAAGCAGAAACTTGGATTGTCAATTTGGGGTCCAATGATCGAGTACATGAAGGAATAATATGAAATGGATGTTGTTCTGCCTATTCTTTCTCTCTTTTTTCCTTCTTATTTCTCTTTCTTTTTTTTTTTTACTTAGTCCTTTTTAGTCTTTTTCCCTCTCTTGTATTCTCCGTGTACATGTAAGGAATTTTTTCGTAAGGAAGTGTAAGCTAACCTCTAGGAATAATTGGATTTTCATTTACCTCATCTGAAATCTATATTATATGTATGTATTTGAAATGTTTGTTTGAATAACTTTATTCGATATAAAATATCATAAAAGTATGCACATAGCAAAATATCATCCATGATAAAGCATAAAAAAAGTTTAAAAAAACAATAAAACCATGTATGTACAAGATAAAAAAAACCCTAGAAACACCTCTTCATGACATACAGCAAATACGTCTAATCTCAAAGGCCAGACTCTAAACGTTTGATCAATTTACTGCGAATCAGCCAGGCACACCCTGTAAATTTGGCTACCCCACAAACCATTGCCAGGGAAGAGGTATCGGACAACAAGGAGCGATGTGCCACCCTAAAATTGGCAAAACCCATATTCCTACAGATAGGCCTAGGCCACTTCCTCCTCGCCGCCCTATAAGCCGGGCAGGCAAAGAGGAAATGAGGAACAGATTCAGTTGGAGCAGAGTATTTGAAATGCGAGATTGCAATAATGAAATAAAAAAAATAAAAAATAAAAAGGGGAAAGGTGATATCAGATTAAATTCTGAAACACTTGTACCCGCTGAATGAAACCGTATGTAATACATGTCAGCTTCAGGGAAAATTAGAGCGTTTGTATCTTTTTCTATTTGACAACTGCTTTTTAACCAACAATATAAAAATGACGAAAAAAGAAACGGGGTTCTGTGCTTTTACCAAACCTAGCTGCTGCTACGCGGTTGCTGTTTAATTGATGCTTTTTAAGATTTATTTTTTCTGTTTGAGATTTTCATTTTATTAACCCTCAAACTTAGTTTGTGTACTGCATATAATGTTTTTGTGAATTCCGTATCTGCTCAAATAATAGCGCTTTTTCACAAAAGTAACTGCACCATAGCACTTTGTTTTTAAATCGAACTACTCAAATCTTGTCTGATTTAATTGAGATACTGAAATGGGTCTTTGTTTCCTAATGGAAACCTGGTCACAGAACATAAGGTCTGTATGGATGAATCTGTGTTGAATAATTACATTATTTATATCCGGGAACAAAACAGTATCCAAGGAAGCAGGGTTTGACACATTCATACTTTTGTAATAAGGGCAAACCTTTTGTGATTGACCCATGATTGATGCTATTACTCCTTGTAAGGTAAATAAGGATCATTTTAATTTTAATTTTCAGTGTATGAAAACATCCGCACTGTACTAAATCTAATAATGGAGGAAACTGGCCAATGACTCTTTTATTGGAAAATGTGTTCCTCTTCGACAATTTGAATCTTTGGTTTCACTCTTTCTGGACCCTTGCTCCAGTTCAAGCTCGCTATGGAAATGTAGAATGTTAATGTGATGAACAATCAGCCTCCTCACAGAGCAGGACATTTACCTGATCTAGGGGTGGGCAGAGCTGGCGGAATTCCGTGGAGTTTCAAAAAAGCTCTGTGGAATTCCGCGGAGCCCCACCACCATTATGAGACTTTCAGTTTCCACCATTCTTATGTGATTGCGTGGGTGAGCCGGAGTTTCCAGTGATTCGGTGCGTTGGTGCATTAAGTGCAGTAACACAAAAAACATATAATAACATAAAAAACACTGCACTGTACTTTACAGCCGTCATCTTCAAGTGAGTCCGCTTCACCGATCTCGAACAAATGCTTCTCCTGCAGGGCCCACGCAGTGGACACGTGGGGGGAGCCGCCGCCATGTTTGTCAGTGCGTGGGTCAGGTCGGTGGAGGGGGTCCCGCGACTGTTGGGTGCTGTGCTGCTCTATTGCTCTCGTAGGGATCAGAGCAAGATCCCCTGCGTGGCTGCAAGGGAGTCTACAGTGTGTGTAGGCCAGGGCTACTATCGAAGGGGGCAGGTCCGGATTCCCACTGGCTGCATGGTGGGGTCTCAGCAGGCACAGGGCTGTCTCCTGGAGCGGGTAGGGCCAGTTCAGTCAGTCTGAAGCCCCAATCTGCACCGCAGGCCATGGTGCTGCAGTCAAGCTCTTCCTCCCGGTCCCTTGATCGCCTCCCCCTGCTCTGATTATACAGAGGCGGCGGCCCTGTCACCCTCTGCCTAACGGAAGGGGCGGTGTCATGTCACAATAAGAGCCCTGGCCACACTTGCAGGGCTGGGATGAGCCAAGGGATCACCAGTGCCACTGGGGCAGTAAAAACAGTCAGGGCATATGGATTCTGGGCCAGGTAAACTGTCCCCTAAGTCTTGCATAGCATCTTCAGGCAGTCCGGGCTTTAACCGATGTCACCTTCTGTAGGCTAGGCGTGATCTGCCATGGATAGACCTGCAAGTCCCAGAATGCAAGGAGTTACTGCCTAAAAACCAAGTCGGGCTTGCGGAAGGTGTACTATAAGGCACGGGGCACCTGGAAACTCTGTGGCCTTCCTCATTCTGTATCCATGCTGCATTCATTTATCCGTTCCAATGAACCAGATAAAGCGGCGCTCCAGGTGGGAAGTGAGGATAATTACTACTACTAAATCCAGGACATGATACTACAGCTCCTCAGATTTGGGGTTTGACTGTGGCAAATCCCAGACGAAAATATGAATTATATTACGGACAACAACAACACGTGCAGCAGAACGCGCTGCATATTAGTAATAAAAAAAGAGGTGGGTTAGGGAAAATCCCTACAACTGTCCTAGTAGGATGCTAATTCCACCACCATCCACACATTCGAGCTCAAAGGGAGGGTGGTCTCTCCAAGAGGCCACGCAGGGCAGGTAAGTAATAAGCACCCATGGTCCCTGCCCTGGTTATCATAGGAGAGGCAAGGGGGCTCGATAGAGTCACGATGAGCAGAGAAACATCCAAGGGAAGGGGTTAAAATAGAGGAAATGTGTAAAGTATTTATGCAGTGCCAAAACAGTGACAAAGCAATACACAACAAAAGAAAAATCTCAAACCAAATTAGGAAAAGAATTAATACATTTTAATAAATAAACTGACCTCAAAACGACAAATTCCAGTAAGGGAAACATGAATAATAAATTTGTACCGTTTAAATATCAAAATAGTAAAACAAATGGTTACACGCCAACTGCAGTAAATTGTCACACTCGACCGGGACAAGAGCGCAATTTGAGGCCGACCGTGATGTAGTCGGATACAGACATCATGTTTGACTCGGTCAGAAGTTTTACCTTCATACTTAGGGGCTGATTTAATTTTGGACAGACAGCACATTGATCTGCCAGGACAATAAAGTAAATTACTCTGTCGCCCTGGTGGAGAGAATGCCTAACACATTTATGAATGACAGCCAAGCTGGTGGTCATTTATATTGCATCAACAAGAATTTATCTCTTTGGTGCTGGGCTCTGTCAATGGGATGGAGCCCAGTACCAGACAGGTTCATTTTTCTAATTTCAAAAAGCAAATCCATAAAGTATACAAAGCTCCTCTTGCCATAGCAGTCCATGCCCATGGTGAGGGAATCATTTAGCAGTTTTCACTGCCCCTTACTGCCAGGATTTTCCCTGGCGTGGTCCATGACAGCACACCACACTGCTTGCTGATATAATGCATGTTAGTGTTGTTATTCAACAGAATCTGGACTTTGCTCCCTTAGATGGAAGGCAGTGCTCATGTGGACCAAAGATCGTATGGCAGCCTGTTGTCCAGATGAGCTTCGGGACATTGATGTTAAAGCCTTGGTCATGGAGGAGAGGCATTGTCTACTGGAGATGGTCCTGGACCAGCACTGAAGACACTGCCTTCACCAGCCAGTCATCCAAGTACGGGAATACATGGACTATCAACTGCCAAAGTAAAGCTGCCATGGCTACCAGCACCTTCATAAAGACATCTGCCGTCAGTCTGAATAAGTGGACAGCACACTGATAGTGTTGGGATCCCACCATGAACCTCAATTAGCAACTGTGGACAGAAAGAATCGAAAGATGAAAGAAGGGAGTTCTGGGGGTTCAGACATGTCCACCCATCTCATGAGTTTAAAGCAACAGGATGTGGCTTAGGCACAGCATCCTGAAATTGTCTTGCAGTATGAACAGGTTCAGAAAGCAGAGATGCAGGATCGGCCTCGGGTCTCTATTCTTTTTGGTGACCTAAGAAGTGTAGGGAGCAAAAATCCAGGACTCTCTCTTCCAGAGGCACGAGGTCAATGTCCCCCTTCTCCAGCAACTTCTGAACTTCTACCTCTACAATTGAGACTTGACCCGGCAAGCATGTTCTCAAGGAAGGGAGTTATATGGAGTGGAGTATACTAAAGGAAGAAAGGATGTAGTATTATAAATAAGCTGGATGACCCTGCTGGTTTCCATCTTGATTTGCCACCAACTGCTTTTCTTGAACCGATTCAAGGAGGAGTCAACCTTCTCATCAAATACCCACTCGACGCAGGTGGGCATACCTATAAGCATAGTCTGGACATCACCCGAAAATCCAATTGATTGCATCCAAGCATGCAACTTGACAGATGCACTCCCAGATTGAGCAACAGAGTCAATGATGATTGAATATCAGCACTCGCTGGTGACGTGTGGGAGGACAAAAAGTGAGGGTCACAAGGAGTGGGTCTATGACGTCTGGCAAAGGGCCTAAGGACTGCAGGGTTTCTCCCATGCAGTCACAGTAGGATCCCGGATGTCCTCATTTTAATGGAAGCAAGAGCTTCAGTGTTTCCATCCAAATTCAACAGCTTCAGTCGCCTTCGGAACTACTGTTATAAAAGACTAAACCTCCTTAAAGCAGGGGCAGAATGATCGGAAAAGTAACCTTGTATTTAAGTATGTTAACACTGGCATTTTGTAAGTCCAAGCAGAGGTCAGAAATGAAAGGTGGCAGAAGGTGATCATCCTATAAGTCATCATCCTCTGCCCTGCATTAGTCCTCATTTCCCATAGCCAAGACATCTGGATGTGAACTGAAAATCCTCAAGCGGGCGAACCTTTGGGTATCTGGGAGGTATTCATAAAATGGCTCATTGTTAAAATGAGTTCTGAAATTCTATTTTGCCACACTAACAACACTTCCCACTATCTACTCCTTGACTGGCACTAGTCTGGTCCTGGGGCTGAGTCACCACTGGCTCCAAAACGGGCACTGAAGAAAGGCCCAACTGAATGGGGAACAGAGGGGTGCAGTGCTGTCCTGAAAACTATCAAAACACACAAGATGATGGACGGAATGTTGCACATTGGCAAAACATTCACCCCCAGTCACAGATCTGGGTTTAATCCATCGTTATTTTGCTCACCACGCCACCCCAGTTCAGACATGGCCATATGCAAACCAGTCTTGACCCTGTGCCTCATGGGAACAGTCCAGCCCGAACTGCCAAGCCATGTCTTCCCTGGACCGGAATCAAGCAACCTAGGACCAGTTTCGGGGTTTCACCCCTCTTCAGCCAGGATAGCTTGACTCCAGTGGCCGAGTGAGCACGGGACCCATGTCTGGGCATACCCTTCCCTCATAGGGCGAACAGCAAAACACACAAGATGATGGACGGAATGTTGCACAGTCCTGAAAACTATCAGCATCGCTGGATGTAGGGCCTAGATCTGCGTGGGGTCGGCAAAAGGGCTCAGGAGACACGGTCTTGTCGTTTTAGGCACCTCAAGGAGAAAAAGTCTTCTTGTTCCTATTGTGTCTTTTGTGTTATTTGTAATAAGATCTCTTTGGGGAACATTCCCTGGAGTGTGACTTCCCTTTGGGACCGGGAGTCAGTTTGGAAGTTTCCCTGTGGGACTTAGCCAAAAATAACTTTCCTTTACGACTCCTGATGGCCTTCAGGTGCATGGAGGTGCATGAGCCACAGGCTACAGCATAAAGTCCTGACCACAGACACCACATACTGTCATTGTGTGGGGTCTAAAAGAGACATCTTCTTGTGGCAAGGTTTAGGTGTGGCAGACAGCAGAGACCGTCTGAGTGGACCGTTAGAAAAAAAGGCTTAGAAGAAGTAGAAATAAAGAGCAGCTGCACTGAGGTGGTAGCTTGAGAATGAACAAAATAAAGGTGGGAGATTATAATCAGGTAGAAAACCTGGAAATATTAGTTACATGTAGGCTGAGTGAGAGAGTCTTTAGATGTTTTCAGAAAAACAGTAAGGTAAGTTTGATTTTGATGTCAGCTAGGCGAGTGTTGAATAGGAGAGCTGCAGCTTCGGAGAAGGAATGATGGCGAACATGCTTGTTTTGTATCTTCAGCTTACAAGTAGGAAGTTGTCTATAGTTATAAGTCCTCTCAATCCACCTAATAGTTTGAGTAGGTTGGAGGGGTAGGGTTGCATTTCAGTTGAGGCACCCTTATTAAGGCTTTATTCTTGTCTCAACGGGTATCTAGAGTAAGTCCATGAACCTCTGGGTGAAGTGATAACAATACTTGGTGGAAGAAAGAAGTCCATCACTGGACAACTGCTTTGAGAGAGTGGAGGGTGGGCGGCTACTGGCGTGTCAGCTCAGCACTGTCAAAGTTCAGTTGTGGTGAAAGTAAGCAATGTGCTGCAGCCTGCAGGAGATCTGGAGATAGAAAATAATTTATGGGAAAAAACTTATTCCGGCCTAGACAAACTTTGTGCTTTAATAACCATGGAATTGTGAATGAAATAAATTAAGAGGGGCAACATTGATGGAAGCAGGGAGATACTACACATTCATCTGGTTTAGAGTGTGGAGATCCTGATCAAAATGAAATTCTAGATTTGTTTTCATACTTTGAAAATTGGTGTAGGGGAGGACTGATTTCAGCTGGAATTGTTTTTTCTGTGCAAAATAAAGTTATGACATAAGTAATTTAGAGAAAATTCAGTTTGTTGATGCAACCAATACTTTAGAAATCAAATAATAAGACCCAGAAAACAGTTATTTACATTTGTTAAATTTACAGCATCCTTACCACTTGCATCTACTGTATTGCTTGTTGGAGATTTGTTTCCAAACACAGAATCAAAATCAACGTTAAGGCCAGCTGAGGTTTGTGACTGAGCAGCAAGAGAAGGCGTGAAACCTGAAAAACAAGAACATACAATCACGTTTACGTATCTCAATACTAAACGTGGAAGGTACATAACAAGCACTTCTGTATTATCTTGCAGTGATACGTTTGAGTGGTCTCAGTGATGCTGTAATAAATTGTAGAGCTGAAAGCTGAGTAATTTGTACATTTCACCAGAACTTAAAAATAATTCACGAACAAGAGCTACTTCCAGTGTAGTATAATATCCAAATATGCAAGATAACCATATTACAGGGCAGTGATAAAGAAAATCTTAACCACTGACCTTTCCGCAACAGCCTGAGAGTCTACATGTGTGTTTGGTGATTTAAGAACATGTTTAAGTTCATATCTCAATAAAGATTAGCACAAAATCCCAAGTTCCAATATAAAAATACTGTTAGTTTAATTGTTAGCATATGTGTTACTCTACCGTAAGGATGTCCTTCTGACAAATTAAAAAATTAACAACTCCTGGTAAAGAAGTAGTAATTGCTTGTACTTATGAATTTTTTAATATTTTCTTAAATTTGATAGTGTTTGAAGATCTTGGATTTATGTTCAGGTTAGTTGAAAGTTACACCCTGTAAGTATTTGCTTATTTACATTATGTAGTCCAACATAGCAAACGAGCAGCTTCAATACCTTTAGACTCCCAGGAGGAAACCAGGCACTGTAATCCAAAACAGTGTATCAGGGTGATTTACTTGTGCACAAGCCAAGGAGACTGCAAGTGTGCATGACATTTACATCTAATAATCTCATAGAATTGACATATTTCTTTTAAATAATATCTGCAGTGTGCGTAGTACACTGGTATTGGGGCACTGATGTCAAACCAATTATTTGAGGAAGTAGTGATAGGTGGGTGTGAGCTCTCATTCAGAATTTGCAAGAAATACACCAGCCATAAGACCTCTGTTCCTGTCTAGGCTCAGTTTGAACAACCTGCCTCAAAAACATAGCATTTGTAAATAGTGAGAGTTAAGGTGTTTACTTAAGGCCAACTCAAATATCTGTGTTGAGTTGTCCCATGTGAAGTAACACATCTGAAACTAAATTCTGAGATAGTTTCCAAACTAGTAGACTCACACTCTACACATCCACAAGAGAACTCAACCAAAATTCAAAAAGTACAATACGATGCACTGTTTTTCTTTGATTTTCATCTGGACCCATTTATTCTGTTAAAACTCCCCCAAAGCTGCAGATAACCTAAAAACAGAGGGCACATATGTTTTTATAACTGCTCATAATATGGCCTGAGCTGAAAAATAACACGTAGAAAAGCACTAAACAAGAACGAGATACAGTTCCACAAGTGCAGGACGAGACACATTGCGGTCTCAAAAGACTGCATACTCTACAACTCCATCACCGTAGGAAAGAAGGCGACATTTTTAGAGACAAGATGTGCCAGGATATGCCATTACCATAAGCAACAGTTACAGATTTAAATGTGGCGCACTTCTACTCAATGCACTTTTCCTATTCCTCCAGAACACTATCACCACCATATTCCTAGTTTAACAGAGCCCTGTCACCTCAATATAATAACCATAGTATCAGAAGAAATTTTTAAAAGATACATGATCAGGATAGCTGGAAGAACCGGTGAATGTCACAGTTGGAAGAAATTTCTTCAAAAAGAAAAAGAGAAAAAAAAAAAAGAGGTCTAGGCCTGAATAAAGAGTTGAAACCCCAAGCACCGATACGTTATGCTGCCCCAATGCCTGGTCCATTATGCTCCGAAGAGGCTTTACAATGATTAATCTGACTAGAAGCTTGTTTCATAATAAACAAAATCATGAAAAAAAATCAACTATTTTTGTAATATAGTCTATCTCTTCTTTTACGTATCATTGTTTCTCTTTCATATTTGCATCGTTCTTACAGAACACTCAGCCTTGAAGTGGCTGTGGGTTCTCAGAAGATGCATTGGATGTGCAAATATCAACTGTTGTTGCGCTACTATTGTCAATTATATTTTTTCTGTTCTAATCTATCATTCTTGCTTGGATTCTACTATTTAATAGACATGGACTGGAAAATGTGTATTTCAGTTCATCATGGATGCACAGAACACAGTATGAGCTAGGTTATGATAAAATCTGGATTTTGCATGGGTTGTGTAACTGTCTGTTGGGCAAACTGATTAAGAACTATTAATTTAATTAAGGAGTATTCTTCGTGTAAGTGATCAATAACCATATTGTGTAGCATTTAAAAACAAAAATAGAGAATCACTTGAACAACTAACAGAAAGTGTACATTGGTATCAAGATTTAAAATTATGGGCCTTATTATGATGTTGGTGGGACCGCAA
This sequence comes from Triturus cristatus, assembly GCF_964204655.1. Taxonomy (NCBI): domain Eukaryota; kingdom Metazoa; phylum Chordata; class Amphibia; order Caudata; family Salamandridae; genus Triturus; species Triturus cristatus. Next base: position 1,420,901,222 of record NC_140591.1, on the reverse strand, counting down.
CCGACAGGCCGTCGGTGGCGGTCCCACCGACATCCATACCATCAGTCCGACTGCCGCATTACGATACGGACGGTCGGACCAAATTGGTCTGGGGACAGGCTGCCGCCTCCAACAGGATCAAGGATCCCGTTGAGGCAGCGGTCGGACTCCTATCCCTTCCATAAGGAATGTGCATGTGCAAGCACCATCGTAGGATTAGGATGGCCCTTTCTGACTGCCTCTTCGTGGCAGTCCCATCGCCATGGAAAGGCAGCCGAAATGGGACTTTGGGGGCCGCAAGCAGGGCCCCCGTCCCCGGTGGTCCCCTGGTAAGTGGCATGAGGGGCACATGTAGTGCCCCCTCCAACATCCATGCACCATGCCTGGCACACAGTGTATGGATGTGCACTAACGAAATGGTCGCTTACCAGTAGGAGTAGTTTTGCAACTTGAAGAGTTTTTTGGATTCACATGCTGTGAATTATTCCACCATCTAGTGGTTGGGTCCAGAATGGTCTTTGTTTTTTTCTCTTCTTCTGGGCGTCGTCGACCACCATTTGGTAGCACATGTAGTGCCCCCTCATGCAACCATGCACTGTGCCTGGCACACAGTGCATGGATGTGCACCAAGTGCATTTTACTACAGCGACTTGTGCTGCAGCCCTAATCCTGGGCCGCAGCACCAGCCGCAGTAGAAAAATGCACTTTCCGACTGTCTATACGACGGTCCTATCATGATAGGGCAGGTGGAACCGCCGCCTCATTGTCGGGCAGTCAACTGCCTGCGGCGATGGTGGTCGGATCGTAATTTGGCCCCAAGTCTTGAATTTCAGTCATTTAGGTGCACAACTTACTTAATTCAGCATCTTGGACTTTACACGTTATGCCTGGGGAACCCATGATGATCCTGTTGGCCAAATCTTCTTCTCGCGGAGATGAGAGTGGCAAGTAAGCTTAAACAATGCTGTCAATTATTCAACTGACCTCAATTAACACAGAGTCACAAAGCCACCAATAGGACTATAAACACCTGATAAAGGGCGGCAGCAGCTTTCTAATGGCTGGGTGTATGAGAATGTATATCAATCCTTGAGATTCCAAGGACGAAATAGGAGTTGGATATGGCGTCACCATGAAATGAGTGTGCATATCAATAGGATTAGAAAGAATCTGCTCTTATTAAACAATATAATTAGTGAATTGAGTAACAATCATCAGACACCTAGGGGCCGATTATGATGGCAGTCAGACAAGTGTCCGACCGCCATCGTTGCGTAAACAGGACTGACCGACTCGTAGTCAATGGTCCCGCCCACCAAATTAGGATCCGACTGTCGTGAAGGCAGTCGGAAACATGCCTACTTGTATTGAGGCTTGAGCTGCAGCCCAGAAAAGGGCCGCGGTACAAGCCCCAATACAAAGAGGCATGTTTTCAAGCATCCCTGCATCCATGAGGTTACTGCCACACAATGCAGAGATATTTAGGTGGGCCTATAACAAAAATAGTATGCAGTTCCTAATGTGCAAGCAGGCGGAGTGTGTTAACAAATGAGCTCTATTGAGAGTAAGTATTAGAATGAAGGAGGGGAGAAGAAACTTCTCCTTGTTGGAAAAAGACCCTCACACACCCAGCCAGCTAGGTGTCATGCTTCATCATCGGGTCTGCTCCTTATCGGGGCGGCGCTGCAATCCCCGATCGGCACCCGAGATGGGGCCTTCCTGGCGGAGATCTTTTTTCCAGAAGACGGTGGGTGAAGTGCGTGTGAGGGCCCTAAAATAGTGTAGGTGATAGCGATGTGTAGGGAAAATTTTAAATAGGGGAGAAGGTCCACTCAGAAAATTTTAATGAACGTGGCCCCTACCCTAATTAAAAATAATAAGACAAAACAACGCTAAACCCAACTCTAAGGAAGTCGGTTAATTGCGTCTGTCAAGTGGTCAACATGTTTCTTGCCCTCAAGTCTATTTGATGGCAATTCGTCAGGACCATAAAGAACTACCTACACTTAAATGGTGGTGGTCTAAAGTACACTATACAGGTGAACACCCTTACAGCACCCAAAGAAAGTGTGGTACCTGTAATTCTAAAAACACAGCCCCATTAGGGTCATGGATATGTGGTATCAGATCCGGCTAGTGGAGACACTAAGGTGTAGTGTCGGTTTCCAAGGAAGGAGGTGGCGGTAGACCTACCCCCACGTCGCCGGTCCGGGAATTACGACACCACAGGTGCCCCCATTGCCCATAGCGGGGGGGCAAGGGCCCTGCTAGGGGCCCCAAAAAAAGCTTTTTACCAGCCTTTTCATGTTGTAAGAACAGATGTGAAATGGCTGGCTGAAAGGTGGATCCACCATTGTAGGGAATGTGATTGGACCGACTGCGGCTGTCTGACCACTGTTAGGGATGACCGTGGGTCTGTCACCGACAGCACGTCGGTGTTGGTCCCACCGACATCATAATCGGCCCCCTAGAATTTAACCATGTAATCCAGTGAAATAGAGATCATCATGCTAAACTGTCCTGCATTTGTTATCAATTACTACGTTTTCGGAACCCACCAACAGGTCACAGATTGGAAAAGGAGCACACATAATGGACCAGTGACATTGATGAGAATTTTGGGTGGCTTATTATTTTTTTATCTACAGTACGGTGGTAGAGAAACTGGTTTCATTTTAAAGACTGAATTATGAATACAATTAACAAAGGTTTTAAAAGGCCTGAATGAAGAAGTACAATACATATTTGTATAATTATTAATATGCAAATGATTATAATGGACTAATATCAAAAAAGTGAGTTGACTGACATAATCAAGAAGGTAAACAAGTCAATCAACTCATTCTCAACCCATTTTTAATGGAAAAGCTCGTGCAAAAGGGTTTAAATCATGTGTCACGTTACTAAAATGTGGAAATTGGCTCTTCGTCTTTGAGGAAATAGGTCCAAATATGTCCTCTAAAGCATAGGCACTTACAGCGCATGCACTTTGTTTTCAGTCCGTACAAAACTATTGCTAGGTTAGCTTTGTCTGTGATAAAAAAGTAAACTGCTGTGAGGACTGCATGTGATCTGTGACGCAAAGATCCCGGAGGTGAAAAAGGGATGAGCAATTACTATCACCTGAAGTCCAGGAATCAAGAACAGCAAGTTTCCATGTTTATTTTGTCCACAGTACAAGAGGCCTGCCTGCTGCAGGTTATGCATCCATGGGTGTAAGATATTCAAAATGGTATATGCAGCTCATTAATGCAAAACATGTACTGCTCGGCTGTGCACTTTAAGATATGTATCGAGTTGTGAGCTCAGGCTGCATTAATGACAGTGGCTCCAACAAAAAAGATATATACACACAAAATTTAAAAACTTGTGGCTATTTTTAAAGCTCCACGAATACTCCTTTTTTACATGCTAATACATGCAGAAGAATATAAATGCAAAACGAGTGATTTTATTTTGTAAGCAAACCATGTATACCAAAAATATTTCAGGCTTGAAAAAAGGGACACAGGTCGCCCACAGTTTTGCTAAACTATCCTGCAGTTTGTTAGGTTTTAAAATAAAATGTATCAAAATAAAAAAAACATTTACTAAACGTTTTTAAAGACTTTGAGTGTCATTTCCCGATAGTATCATCTAATTACTAATTAATCTTGTTTGAGGCCAATGTTTAAAAGAAATAATGGATAATCAGTGTAAAACCAATATGGGTGCCACTTTTAAAAAATGTGGCAAAAGGGCACCTATAGGTATATGACCTTCCTTTGGTACATATAACTTTCTGGAACTTTGTAAAAGTTAACAGAAGTAGGCGTGGAAACAGACGGTTGCAGGTTCCCAGACATGCGGAAATATAAATGTGGATATTTGCTCATGTGACATCTGCAGAACAAGTGCAAACTGACTCACTAGAACCTTTAGGTCTTTTGCTGTCGGTGGGAAAATAGTGTACCCCTGCAGAAACTTGCTTCCCACCCTGCAAAAAGACTGAACTCTGCTCTTGTCAGGAATAGATTTCAGGCCCTTTCCAGGGCTGGAGGGAAGTTGGCTAATACACAAATTATTCAGTTTGTGGCTGAGCAAAAACTCACATATTTCATCCCTGGAACGACAACTTCCTGCCTACGTCCAGCCACTGTGAGTATAATTCTTCGCACAAAACCGTCATGAGAGTAAACGTTTCCATGAGTCAAAAAACAAGTTTTGCATGTGTAGATCACACTTATATGCGTAATATGTAATATTTTAATACTGAGAAGACTTTGCAAAGTTTATCTAGCTGTAAATGTAAATTTGCTGCCATTGCAAAGCACGCAGTAAAGTCTCATAATTACAGCAAACAAGGAAACGATAGCAAAGTGAGATGAGGTGAGCTGCCAAGAATTACACAATGTGGTCAAGTGGAGAATGTCAGACTGAGGGCCATTTCCTTGATTCTCATAAGGCAACCCTGGCACTGAGACAAAAGTAGAATCGGCAGTCATAAAGCAACAATTTGTGAAACTGAGTGAATGCTTAAAACCAGAGCAAATTCACATGACAAGTCCAGCAAACTAGATAACGGAAGAGTGCACTGGTGTATTTTTGAACTCTGCTATAATCAGAACTGGCATAATGAAAGTGCTGACACAGTTGGCAAAGCTACTTACCTTCGGTAACGCTCTCTCTGCCCCCGCAGATTCCTCAACTCTAGAATATTCCCCAGGCATCAGACTGGATCCAGAAACTTTTCCATAGTACTTCTGCATGCTGGAAGGTGGCGCCTTGGATCCACACTGATGTCGCTCCACTCTGGAAATGACGTGTGGGGTCTAAATAGGCGGCTCTCCCGCGTGCTGACGTAAGTTGCTTTCGAGACTGTCCCAGACACAAGACCCCAAAAGCAAAGTGGTAAACCATGTCCAGACTCCTAGATATGGGATCTTATTAAAACACAGAACAGGGAGATTGGGAGGGTCGATAAGTAATCTGTGGCTTGATCGATTCTCTACCAGAAAGAGCACTACCGAAGGTAAGTAACTTGTTCTTCTGATAGAGACTTCTAGCAGCAGATTCCTTACCTTTTATATAGATACAATAACAGCATCCAAAGGGAGATGGGCTGTGGATGGACCCAATATAGGAAGTCCTACTGAACCAGGCAATAGTGCTTCATGAACATATGGCAGGATGCTCACATAGGTGCTTGGCAGATTTCTAGAACAAGGATCTGTGCCTTGCTTTTTTTCCTGCCAGTGAATCCCAATAAGAGCTGAATGTCCACCCAGTGGTCTTTGGTGTGATCAATCTAGAAGCTGAGTGCTCTTTTGGGGTCCAAGCAATGGAGCCTTTTGTACTCCTTAGAGGGATGAGGGGGAGCACAGAATGCTGTGTGGTGACGATTTGGCCGATGTGGAATGGTGTCACAACTTTTGAGAGAAAGGATGCCCTAATATGCAGCACCAGCTTGTCCTCGAAAATGTTGGTGTATGGTGGATTAATGCACAGAGCCTGAAGCTCACTCACACGCCGTGCTGAGGTAATGGTAATGAGGAACACAGTTTTGCTGGTGAGAAGCCATAAAGGACAACTGTGAAACGGCTCGAATGGAGCACACATCAGATGAGTACGTCTGGAGGTGGTTGATGAATGCTTGAGGGAGAGGCCCCCTTAAACAGTCAGTCATTGAGGTAGGGCAGGGTCCTCCAAAGTCAAATCTAAAGGGGCGGATCCATGGCAGATGTTTAAGATAACTACATTTATCTAAATGGAGATGTCATAAAAATCTGGCATGAACCCAGCCCTTCAAGACCAACTTTGGAGAACACTGAGGTAGGGGAAGATTGTCACCCCGACGGTGGGCTGTCACCACCGCCATTCACTTTGGTGAACAATTGAGTGGCGTTGGTGAGCCCAAAGGGGAGCACATCGAGCTGGAAATGCTCCTCTCACCCCACAAACCGCAGGTAGCACCGCTGGGCTGGCAGGATGGGAAACTAGAAAACGGCATGCTGCTGGTCCAACGCCACAATCTAGTCTCCAAGTTAAAGTACGAACAAGACATGAGCTAAAGTAAGCATTTAGAATTTCTCTTTTTGGAGGAAAAGATTGAGAAGGTGCAGCTCTAAAATGGGCTTCTTGGGTATCAGAAAGTAGTGAGAATAACAACCATGTCCTAGGGTCTGGCACTGGCACCCTCTCTATAGCCTGTTTGTCCAAAAGGCTTAGCACTTCCTGCCACAAAATGGAGAGATTGCTCTTCGTCTGTCGCTGTCGCTGGGTAGATGACAGAATGAGTGGGGGATGAAAGCAAGGCCAAGGCGTAACCCTTGCAGGCAATTTGAAGGACTCACCTGTCCGATGTGATCGCTTGCCAACCTGGATAGAATCAGTGGATTCTGCCTCCCACTGTGTAGCTGTGACCCTGCAAGGGTACACTAAAGAGGTTTAGCAGGTTTTGCTGCGGGGGGATGGTTAACTGGGTGGCACAATTACCTTGGTTGCGGAGCAGTAGGCACCATGGCGTCTCCTGTGAAACTGCTGGGATCCTGCTGGGGTGGGATAGGCTAATGCTAGGGAATGCCTCGTCCAAAGACAAGAACGGAATGGTGGTTCTGCTGCAGTTGCTGACAAGGCTAGGTAGAGAGAGCAGCGAGAGCAAGCTGTATCCCTATTCTCCTTGAAGCACTCAAGGTAAGCCGCGTCGCCAAATAAGCGAGTCCCATCGAATGGCATGCTCATTAGTGAGGACTGGACGTCACCCGACAAACCAGTGGATTGAAGCCATGCATGGCAGCAAACATAGAAGATGGTGCCCAAGCCACAATGAACCGTGAACTTTTGTGCATCATAACTGTCCTGTATTGCCAATGAGAGCACAGGGCGAAGGTCTTCCCGAACACTGGGGAGGACTTGTGACACTGAGTCCCAAAGGTCATGGGTGTAAACCTAGCTAGCATTAATTGATTGGAGGGCCAAGCTGGCTGAGGAGAATACCCTTTACCTCCACTCTCCTGGACTCCCTGTCAGAGGCAGTGGTCAGGAAATTGTTGGGGTTAGCTTGGCTAGTGGAAGCTTGCTCCACAAGACTCTCCGGAGAGGGGTGCTGGGACAAAAAGATCAGGTCGCCCAGAGCAGGACATTGGCTCCTAGCAATCTAAGGGTTCACTGCATGACTGGTACAAGGTTTAGTCCAAGCCCCTAGGAGGCTATCTTTCAAGGTCTCACTGAATGGGAGCAGAGGCTCAGAAACAGTCTGGCCTAGCAGCAGGACTTCCGCCTGGACATCTGTTTTCACCTCTATAGTGGGGAGAGGTGGTCAAGAACATCTGCTGCACTACGCAAAACCATGGTGTTGTAGGCAGACTCATCCATTGCTAGTCCTGGAGGGGTGAAAAGGGCTGATTCTGGTGAGCTATCCAGCCTACTAGCGTCTTGCAAGTGCTCATACTACTTATCATATGTATAGGTCTGAGCAAATTCATCACCCTGGTTTTTCCATCACTGCTTTCTCCCTCGTCATTGTTTTTCATTCTTTCTCTTCTTCTCTTTTTCCTTCAGTATTTCTCTTTCTTTCTCTGGAACAAAGTCGTCTGAGAAAAAAAAGGGTCAGCCCCCTAAATAAGTGTTGGTTGGCCCCATCAGCACCCACCAGCTCAAATTAAGCACTGGGTCTATGGTAATCCAAAAGCTAGGCTAAATAGAGTCGTTCATAAACAAAGGCTGCGTACGCGCAGTTTAAAATGTGCAAGATCCGAACCGTGCTGGAATCCAAACCCTTACTTAATAGTTTTCTGGGCCTAATCTGAGACTATTATCATAGCTATGACATCATGAAAATGTTGCCAAACCTTTCCACCTGATAACACGGCACTAAATAGGCCAAGTGGTGTTTGTAACAGGACAGGTAGATTTCTGAAGGATCGAGGTCCTGATGCAAGTAATTCCACACCCATGTGAACTATTTCATTTTAGTGGCTAAAGTCTATTTTATGACTCCAGCACGTACATATTAACTCAGCCCCTTGGCTGCATTTCTCATACATGTGAAAACATAACTGGCAAAAACAAAGCTACTTCTTTTTTAGAACGTGACAGAGACAGGTTCATTCGGTCTACCCTTGTAGCAGCCTTCATTGTCCTGTAGCCGCTTACCTAGTGCATCTTATACATGGTACGGTGGCCAATGGCTTCCGGTTGAGGAGAAAGGCTTGAGCATTTGACATATTTTGTTGCACACCATAAATTAACTAAATATGTGTTTATTTTTTCTGTACGTAGTGTTGTACACAACATCACACTTGGAAAAAGAAAATGAGTCTGTTAAATCAAGCAATTGTCATGTGTGTAGTAAAGGCCAAATAATATGTTGTTGAATGCAGTAAGAGAATGAGTACATCATTCGGTAAGGTATGCGCGGCCGTTTGGGTAAGCAGCTCTATCCTTCGTTTGACTCCACCACAATCTCTCCAGCAGTTTGTTTCTCATACATTTCTCTTCGTTTCCCTTAAAACCTCTATTTCTGTGTCATCCGTAGATAATTATTTGCATTCACATCTCCTCCATTCAGCCAGATCTTGCGACATTTGTCAAAAGAGCGACCTAGCACTTAGAAGTATAGCCATACACCGGCTTCATTTTGCCAGTATTCGAGAAAGTGCTACTATTGTGCATTTCATTTTCCTCATTTCAGTTGTGGTTTACGAATAGCCACCGTCCCCGCTGTAGATTGTATATATTCAACACTACCCTGTCCCAGTAACCATTCCCTACCAGACCATGTGTACAAGGTCTGCATTCACCTGCACGTGCCACATAGGTTTCAGCCAAGACCCCAGGAGTGAGGTAGGTTGTGTACAAAAACTTAGTACTATGTATACCGAAATCTGGCATTACTTGTAATTAGTTTGCTGTAGATCAGTGTTTTTCCCCAGTCTGTTTCAGGCAATTGTGAACATGCCAGGAGATCCCTGCAGAGGGTTCAATAAAGTGGCACCATAGGCCTGCTTCCTTTCCTCAGATACATAACTATCAATGTGTGGGTTTCTGGTGGTCTACCTGGGAAGTTGTCACAGTAAAGCCTCCCAGTGCCAGTCCAGCAGGCATACAATAAAACCTGGCCCAATAGGACACCTGATCGGTTTTGCGCCACAACAAATGACAGAAATGCGTTGCCACTGTACAGGTCACCCATCCTGCTCTTGGAGAGGACTCTTTAGCTTCACCACCCTCGCTTGCGTATTTACTGTCGTGAATCATGAAAGGCCTCAGAGCTCAGCATCTGCAGACTGACAAACTTTTAAAAATCCAGTTGCATATCTCACGCCTCCATGTCTTTTGCATTATATTTACATATACATTCGAACTGAACGCTCATAGTTCACTTCTAGAGGAAAGTAACATAACCTAGAACGATTAATAAACGGTTACTTCACAGCATTTTGTTAATGCATAATGCACTGTGGGAGGAAAAGTATGTACCTGGGTTGATTATGGTACTATGACAAAGTCTTGCCAAAACTCTGCTCTTTAACTATTTTAATTGCTCTGACAATCCTATGTTTTGATTTCCTAATCAGTATATAAACACGGCATGAATTAAACTCTGAACTTTGCTGGCATCCTTTATTTAACAGCAAAATATACAATTAAAACTTAAGCTTATTATCTACTGTTGCTGACAACTAGAAAAGCAAAGACAACTGGACTATCAGAGCACACACCTTGGCGCCTTCTACAAGAGTCTAATAAATAGAAAAGAGTGCTGCTGTTCACCGTGTTATGTCCAATCTTACAATATTATTATGCCCATGTAACTGAGCTACATTATGAATAATTATATTGTCTTTCTAAGTGCAAAGATATTATAGAATAAAAATTATTTGTTTTCACAAGTTTAAAGTACAATGCTGCCCCAATACAGGACTCTAAACTCTTTCTCTAAGGCACGATAACAAACATGCACATGTAAATGTATTCTTGGAGGCATTTATGTGAGTACTCCTGTATTTAACAAATATAAACTTAGTCAGGGAGCAGGTGAGAATGCCAGAAGTACCAAAAAGCGATGATACAATCGAACAACGTATGAGGTGAGTTTTATTAATTCGGTGTTATACATAAACAGCTCTTCAAACTCAAATTAAACAGCCTTTTATTGCCTCATGTTGTAGCATTGTGCTTCAGAGGCAGGCACATGATTAACAATGAAGTACAATATTTGCAAACACATTTAAGTGTTAAGTAAATGCTACTGTGGGTCTTAATCTTGTGAAGAATGTGAGGACACACACAGTGAGACTAGATCGATTAACATGATAATGCTTGCACAATCATATAAAAAGGTTATTGACACAACTCAAAGTTGCTGTTTCCCCCTCTCGCTCTCTCTGTATTACTCCCTCGACAACCTCTGCTTCTCCCCACCAATTTCTCTCTGCCCTGCTCCGTCTTTCCACACTATTCAAAATCCACATCCTTCTCTTTCATACACCCTCCCATGCTGACTGCCTGCCTTCACCACCCTTACTCCTAATACTACTCACACTTTCTGCCCTACTCCTGCACACCACTTTGGCCAACGTCTTGGACTAGGCTTTTCTCCATATTGTACCACTTTTCTGCCTGTCCCACCCTCAGTCTCCATACAGTCATCAAAATAGTCTCTCTCTCCTTAAAACCTGATTTGGTGGTTCCCTTTTTATCCCACTGACTGTTTTAAACCTCTCCTAAATCTGCATGTAGGGGAAAATAACAGCGGTTATTGCACTACCTAACAGTTCCAAATTGACGGAGCCTGTGGGAACGTTCAATTTAACCTGTTTTTACTTTTTAGAACTCAAAATTGTAATCAGTAATGAAACATTGACGAAACAATGAAAAAACACCATTCGGTTTCCTGGAGATGAACACAAAACACAAAAGAGAATTACAAAAATGGTACTTTACCAACAAACATTTCATGATTGGGTGTCCTAGCGGTATATGTGGATGTGTCTGAGGATACAACAGGTAGGTGAACAGCATCACTACGGTTTCTGAGAAAGGGATTTAGGCTGGATGTGGCATCGTCAACAGCATCAACAGTAGAAGAAAAGGCATCTGTCCAGCCCAAGTGAGAAAAAGTAAAGATTGTAGAGTAAAGATTAATAGACATTAAGATTAGTTGGAAATAAAAGATAGAGTTAGTACAGCAAGCAGAAGAGTAAAGACAATGCCACTCATGCCCTCTTAAATGGACAACGGAGAAGGCAGTTTTTAAGCCAGGGATGTTTTGGTGTCTTAGGTCACTCCTCACTTCATGTCTCATTGAATATATTAATATATATATAGCATTCTAAAGTTCACTTGATGTGAATGGCATTTAAATTGGTAGTCTTTGACTTCTAAGACATCAAGGCAGACTTAAAGGGGAAATAAAACCCATTTAGAAAGGGTTTTACATTTATGATACGTTGGATATCACACTTCTTAATCCCTGCCAGTTCAGCAGTCCCCAATTTAACAGCGGTACAGGTTTCTTTGCTGCAGATACACTCACGTGTGAAGGCAAAAAGTAAGTGAAAGCAAAAATTAAGTGAAACTGAACAACTCAGGTAAACTGCTTTCTCCCAATTCATCTTGGTGTCCTCAAGTGAAGAAGTTATACCCAGTTTGGTCTGTCAAATTGGGTACTTATCGATCTTTTCTTTTCTGACCAACAGAACCCTAGAGGATGTTTTCTTGTAAATATTGTACAGCCGGACCCTTTGATCTGAGCGGTTGTCCAGGGCTTTTAAATGCGCCACTTTCTTGTCAATCTTTCTTTTAGATCTAGCTGCTATAATACAGCTTTCGAAATTGTATGTCATACATACGCCTCAACACACAAATTGTATTCATTGTCATCAATTACTTAGTAAAACTCAAATCTCAATGTCATTCTACTGGGGCTAACCAACACAAACTAAAACTCAATTCATCAAAGAGTGAGATGATAATTTTTGGAGATCATTCAGAGCTATGGCTAGTCTACTGCTAGCCAGTATCAGTGGTCAAATAAACATCCCTAGTCGACAATGTTAACATGGGTTTTACGGGTGACTTCTAATTACACCTCATCTCTCAGCTATAAACTTTTATTCGGTTTTGTTTTTCAATGTGAACATTTTTAAGACCACACTACCATTGTCTACCTTTCAATATTGATATTCAGTGGTCACATCCAGCATAATCTCATTAGTGCATCTGCGAATGAAAAAGACGCAGACTTGTTCTTAACCCTATGCAATACCAGTAGGAAGATAATGTACTGGATATATCTCATCATTATTTCGAGTGGCTCATAAATGTTCAAGTATTCGTTTTTCAAATGAAAGAAAATTGTTGAGCCTGCATAGCTTTTTGTGCAGGTGCACCAAATGACATGCCATAAAATGTGATTTATACGTAATATTCATAGCAATAGGATCTTTCAAATCAAATAGAAAAATATATTCTACCAAAACGCGGAGATATGGCTGAATCAATCAATATGCTAATTATTTCTTTTCTCCCCAAGTGCATATTTTTAAGGAAGCATTTTTTAAACAAAAGATTCAGCGTGTCTTTATGAACTGTATTTGCATTACTTTTAAATCTGCTATTTGGGCTGCACTACTTTTAACTGAGAAATTGGGGTCTCAAGAACAGAACTAACTACATCTCTAAACGCAAGTTTTTCTTTTAGCTCATCAACCACGATTTTAGGAGTATTGAGATTTAAAGTTATCATGTGCTACACAGCCTATTTAAATCAGGCAAGCCAATGACACGCATTCCCACTACAACCTAAGGCAAGCCTGTCTGCGCCTGTCCGGTCCAAATGCACCCAGCCTTGCTGCTCCTCCTCTGGTTAATATAAATAAACATGGCACGCCCAATATAGTTTACTCCTCTGACCAACTATTAGCTCTTGCCTTTATCAATGATTCCCGTGCCCCACCTTCTCTTTAACTATTAAGAGTTGGATTGGCTTTCATCCTCCTCATCTCCACCTGTACCTAGGACGTCCTTCATATTTAATTAATCTTTTTGCCCCGATATTCCACCTTTTCAAAGCACTATTAATGTTTTAATGATTAAGATTTTGAAATGTTGAAAAAAAAGGTATTGAGGACTGGTGAAACAAATGTTGTTATATGTTTAAAAGTCCCAAAATATTGTTGCTGTCTTTATACTCTGAACACCTTGAATTCTAACCTCTACTGTGCCCAGCAGAGGGCTTACTGGGTACATTAGTTCATTCATGTTTCAATATGCTAAGGGATCTGCTTATATACAGTGACGGGTGCGTAGTGCTAGGCACCAAGCCTATCATCTGCTGTTCTCTAGGACACAACGAACAGCATCTATGTATGTTGTTAGTGAACTTGAGCAATGTCTCACCTGTCAAAGATTACCATTAAAACCTCAAAACACAAAGGTGCAACATTTTTTTAACCTCTATGGTGAATCATGCCCCATTACAAATCATACCACCACTTTAACACTGGTGAAACACAGCGTAACTTCTGAATGCAAACGTGTCAATTTAAGACTTAAATATTTGCATAAAGATCCAGGTCCTGATGAAGGCCACACATGAATGACCACCCCACACAAGAGGTCAAAATGCAACAAGTCATGCTCAGAGTCGACTATTATATTGCAGAGGAGTTTGATTAAAAGACAGAGTGAAGCCACAGGTACACTTGCTTTCGTTGAAAAAGAGAAACTCCCTTATGTACTGACTGACATTTTGTTACACCTGAGGGGGGAGAGATTGATTTCTAGCACTTGTCGAAAAACCATTTGAGTTTTTAAATTTGGTATTTTTTGGGTGCTTTATAGTAATGATTATTTTACTTTTCTTCATTGAATATGTCTCTCACACGGTATGTACAGTAGCAAGTCTTGATCCGTTGATTTGGTATGCACAGTTGAATTAGTTCATGTGTTTTGTACAAAGGCAAACACTTCAAGTGTCTGTTGATCTGTAATTGAATGTATTGTAAATCTACAGCTGACCAAGTAATCTTGAATATTTTTGATGCTCAGGATGCAACTTTTCAAATTTTATTTGGACACTATATCCTTGAGAAAATAAATGTTTGAGTTGCACAGACCCACTGTGTAAAGCTGGCATCGCGCATAATCCACACTGAGCCACAGCAACCAGAGTGAACTGCACCCAGTCAGACTTCTGTACAGCTGTGCCAAGAACTCCAAATCATTGAGCGGTCAGAAACCAGTGTCCATGCGGTCTCAGCCACACACATCTTGTCGTTTAATGCACTGTTTGACACGGTCTCTCCAAAGATCCACCACATTTGGGACACTCTGAACCAGAGATTCAGCAAAGCACTTCGCCTTTGTTATTCACTTTCCTGACAAGCGTTCCAACACTTTCAAAGCGCCTATTTGATGTCTTCCAGCCAGAGCTCCAGCTCCAGATTTTGCTCCTCTAATTCTAAGCCAATTTGTTGTGAACTCAACATTGCTTCACTGGGGGAGGAAGCGTGATTCATCCGGCTAGATAAAAGCCAGAGCAGGACTTTAACATGAACTCTAACTCTGGATTCATTTGGACGATCTTTGGCCCATTTTAATATTTGATACATTTCTAACATCCCTTTCATTTCATTTTTATCCGTGGTTTCATGACGTGTGACTTGACATGTTTTATTACATTTATATTTTCTAAACTAACTTAGATTGGGCCTTTAAGGTCTTCGGTCTTAACTAGTTTTTGGGACTTTTTCACATATACCTCACCGACTTGCTCCAAGCAATACAAGCTACCAAGGGTAAGTCATGGATTATGTTATGTTAATAGTATTTATATGGTGCCAGCTCACCTCCAAGGGAATACTCTGGCACAGAGAAGTTGCAGTACTTTAAAGGAGACTTCCAGCACAGGAACTTGAGAACAAATAAGACGGTAACCATGTTTTACTTTTTTGCTGAACAGAGGGAGAATGGAAACTATCCCAGAATCCTTATAGAAATCAGGTTAACTTTGTGAATCAGATTTGGCGGCTTGCCGTGCGCTTAGCGGGGCATTTCCGCTGGCTCCTCCGACCTTTCCAGCATTCGAGAGTGTGGTGAGCTCCCCGTCCCCACGTAGGTTAGTCACTAGAATATATAGACAAATGCAGAACACAGCGCCGGTGGTTAGACCCCAATCGCTTCAGCACTGGAACGAGGAGCTCCATCCCCAGCTGACGGAAGAACAGTGGGCTTTTTGTTGTGGACAGCTGACGGAGCTCTCTCCAAATTATAGATTGAGACTAATACATTTTTAATACCTGCACAGACTTGATAGGGCACCGATTAGTCTGCATAAAATGGGGCTTAGAGAGGATGATGGCTGTTGGCGATGCAGGCACTCGCCCGCTTCTTTTTTGCACACGGCATGGGCTTGCCCGAAACTTAGAGACTTCTGGTCTCGGATTTTTACATTGACTAATCAGATTGTGGGACGGACTGACGCCCCATCCCCGGAGCTGGGTATCCTGGGGTATGTTAAGGATACCCCTCCTAAATTGCGTAAATTGCATGCTCTGCTTTTCCTTTTCGCTAAAAGGCAGGTGGCGAAGTACTGGGGTAGAAGTGGGGTGCCTTCGGTCAAGGGCTGGTTGGCGAATGTGGTTTATGGGCACTCGCAGTTGACTACGTTCTGGGAATTGATGCCTCCGACCTCGGGACATCTGGGAACCATTTGTGCAGTGGGCTCAGGAAAGGCGGGAGGAGGCTGTAATGGAAGGGGTCGTGGGCATGTAAACTCCGGGCTACAAAATGTTGATACATGGCGGCGATTTGGGAGGTGGGCTGGAGTTGTAGGCCCCTGACGCTGACAGAAGGCAAATGTGGACGAGTTGGGAATCGCAGCGTTATGAATGATTTAACGTGTACATGCATGTGGATGATAGTATAAAAAACCCCGAACCCAGAGAGGACAATTTTAGATGTGTTTACCTCAAAGTGAAGCTCACGGGTCCAACCATTACCTATGTACATGAACACATATCATCTAACACATCACAGATGGTGCTATGCTGTAACAATCACTGGCCTGTTTCTTTTTGTTGGTTGCATTGTTATGTACATTTCTGAAAATGCTAATAATAAAAACTAAAAAAAAACTAAAAAAACTTTGTGAATCAGATTACCTGGGCTTGGGAAGTCAGTCACAGCACAGCCTAAGATTTATTGCTTACTCCGACAGCTCAACCTTATGTTTATCTGCAATACCATAACTTTGTGAAGATTCTAGATGTTACACATACATATGCTTCCTAAATGCTTAACCCATGGTTCTTCATCCATTAGATGACTAAGCTCAAGGTTCCACACCTTTTAAAAATAACACTTTGGGCGTTTAGTGGGTTGTCACCATGTTGTAACTAAGTTTCACATAACTCAGACATCAGCCTAGGTTAGCTAATGATTGCGGCTAGTAAAGGAAACATTCATTAGTACATACATATTTGCACAGATAGGATATGTCCAGTTAGCGTATGCCTACAAAGGTAAATTTGATGCCACTGTAAAGCCCTGGCTATTTATGTGGCATTTGTATAGGATGTTCCTAGCCAAAGGCACCCAAGCAGTGTAAATGCTAAGGCATAGTTACAGTCAAAGAGTAACTGAGGAAGTAGCAGGGTTCTGGGACTTGTGACGCTGATGATGCAGTGGACACGCTGCATGTGGTAGCTATGCTCCATAAGGTCTTCCTCCAAAAACCTGGCTCGGTAACTGGGATCCAGCACTCTTTGCTCATGTATTTGCAATACATTGACTACCTCTCGCTGGCAACAACCTTCAGCACTTTCTCTCTAGGACCATGCAGGAGCATGGATGACTAGTTCTACCAGGTTTTGCCCTGGCACTAGCAACTATAGAGGACATTGAAGGAAACATTTCAAAATGCACTCATCTGTTAGATGGACTTAATGCTGGCACTGAATGAAGTTAGCATATTTCTAAGTGATTGGTTAAAGAAACTACTTGCATGGAAAGAGCCTAAAACAAGTGCTGGAAGACCGTGCAAGTAAACTTTTTAAACTGGACCCAAAAGTAAGTCAGATCATGGAACACAGCTAGAAATAAGAGCAGGCAAACTTAGAAGAGATGGCACACAGGACAAAGGAAATGGCACTGTGCAACAAGTAAAAATACTTTTCCAAGAATCAAAGTAGCAACCCTAGTCACTAGAGGACTGGTACATGCTTATCGGCTTCCAGGTCAGTAGGGGCAGTTAAGAGTATTTAGGCCTGACTCACACTGAGCTCACTTGTCTGGTAACAGCAGCTGTTGTGAATTCTTGCTACTCACATTAGTTCACATCCAGCTTGACTTGTACCTTGACTTTTGTTCTTTTCGCCCATTATTGGTTCCCTTGTTACCTCTCCTGTTACTTCCTTACCCTTTTGACAAGTGAGTATTTCCAATCCAGTCTCCTCCCGTCCGCCTGTTTTGGTTTTGTGGGACAGCAGGTGCTAGTTACAGCCTGCCATATGCCTGTACCAAGTAAGCCCCAGTCAGAGGTGTTTGTTTCTAGTTCTTACCTTATGTGTTTGAATCTCCTAGTAATCTGTGTTCTCCGACCTGTAGGTGGGGATCTAACCTTGATACTTTTGAATCGATACAATGTGCCTAGGAATCCACCACAAATCTTCAAACTATCAAGCTGCAGGAGTCCTCGTTCTCTCTCTCTCTCTCTCTCTCTCACCCCTTCAACTCTTAGCCTGTTTTTTTTTTAGCATCCCTTATCTGCAACAAGAATGTGAGTCGACCTCTAGGGTGAGAGGAAGGGATTGGCTTCGCCACCATCACACTTGCAATACCAAACCATGACAACATACTGCCGCTCCGAGAATCAATATTTATGATTTTGTTTTACCCTTACTTTACAGTAACCATCTTTTTGGTAAGGAGGTATAAGGAAAATGTTGCTTACCCTGTAAGAATCGGTTTGTGGCATGTAGTTCTATAGAGTCACATGCTGTGCATCCTTCTGCCATCTAGTGTTGGGCCCGGAAGTGTGCACATTGTTTTTCTTCAAAGAAGTCTTCCTGAGTCACAAGGTACAGTGACTCAACCTATTGGTGGTAATGCATCTGGGCATCCGCTCCATTGGTAGACTGTTTCCCTCATGACAGGTGAGGATGGAAATGTCACACACAGCGATACTTAAGAGAGATGACCATGTAGAGAAAAGTAAAGAATAAAGGACATCTGCAACAACAAAAGGCTTCCGGGGAGAAGGGTGAGCGAATGCGGATCTACAGCACTGCACGCCACAAACAGATGCTTACGTGGTAACATTGCCCATTCAAGAGATTGTGTGGCTGTAGATACACATGCTAAGCGTAGGCTGTAAAACAGTCCTCCCGTAAGTGGTGACTAGCCTGAGGATATGACAGAGGATTGCAAAAGTGTACGGAGCACAGCCTGACGAACATTAGCTTTGTTTGTGTGTCAACACATCCACACAATGTTTAGTTAAAGTATGTGATGTGGACCTGGTAGCTGCTTTGCCAATATCAGCTATAGGAATATTTCCTAAGGCGGCCACTGAGGCCCCCCCCCCCTCCTTTTTTTTTTTTTTTACAGTTAGTGTGGACTCTAAGGGGATAGGAAAAGGGCTCTTGCCTTTTGCATGGCATGTTTGAATATATTTAACAATCTACCTGTCTATGCCTAAATTGGCAAGAGCCTCCCTTTTGTGCAGCTTTGAGAAGGCAACAAAGAGCTGTTGAGTCTTGAGAAATGGTCTTGTTCTATCTACATAGTACATAAGGGCTTGAATCACATCTAGCGAATGGAGAGCCCTCTTGATAACCGATTCAGGTTGGGGAAAGAAAATTGGCAGCGAAATGGATTGGTTAGGGTGGAAGGGAGAAACCACCTTCGAAGGAACTTAAGATTAGTGCAGAGGACAACCCTATCTCAGTGGACTTGAAAGAAAGGTTCTTCCAATGTTAAGGCTAGGAGCTTACTGACACGCCCGAAAGAAATGATAGGGACAAGAACGGGCACCTTCCAGGAGAGAAATTGAAGTGATCAAGAATGGAGGGGTCGAAGCGAGTACCCATGAGCCTTGTGAGAACAATGTTTACATTCCATGCAAGGGCCGGGGGACAGTTGAAGGAATGGCTCTTTTTAGACCTTCCAGAAAAGCTTTGATAAAGCGGGGTCTGTGTTCCCTAGTTTGAAAGTTCTACAGACTATGTCCTGGAAACTTGCTTCTGAAGGATCTATGTGTTGGAATAGGCAGTAGCGGACAGATCATTTCCACTTTTCCGCATAGCAGGTGCAGGTTATGTGCCTGGGTGCTTTCTTTAGATTCTCCATGCATTTCGAGGAAGATTTAGATAGCCAAACTCTAATACCTCAGGAGCGAAATCGCAAGGTTGAGCGTATTGAGGTCGGGGTGCCTGATTTCTCCATGGCTCCTTGTAAAAAGGTCTGGCCCGTTGGGGAGCCTCTCGTGTGGAACCAGAGAGAGTTTGAGAAGGGTAGTGAACCAGGGATGTCTGACCCATGTGAGAGCCACCATGATACGGGTGCTGGCCGCCTGCCGAAGGCTTCGAACCACTAACAGAAGTGGGAGAGGCGGAAATGCCTAGGCAAATGTCTCTGAGTAGATCATCCACCATTCATTGCCCATGGACTGTGGGTGTGGGTACCTGGAGTCAATACTTAGAGGTTTTGCATTCTTGGCAGTGACAAAGAGGTCTATGTCGGGAAACCCCCACTGCTGAAAGCCCTGGAGGACTTGTTGGCTGAGTTGCCAATCGAGGATTTGTTGCTGCATTAAGCTGAGGGGGGTCCACAAAGTCATTGTTCACTCCCGGAAGGTACTCTGGCAGGAGATGGACTCTGCGGTGGAGCGCCCAACCCAACATTGTTCTGAGACAACGCTGAAAAGCTGAGAAGAGTGAGTGCTGTCTTGCTTTTGTAGATAGTACATGGCTGTCATGTTGTGTGTATAAATGAGAACAGCCCTGCCCACAATGTGACAATGCAAGGCTGTCAGTGCTATGAATGGCTAACAGTTCTAAGTAACTGATGTGGTGATCATGGTGACAGAGTGCCTACTGACTTTGTACAGTGAGGTCCTGTAAAATCATCGAAGTGTCCGTTGTAATGGTAATCTACGGAATGAGGTCAAGAAAGGGCCACCCCTGCAAAAGGTTGTTGGTGTCCCACTACTGCAGACAACGATAAGGGAGGCTCTAGACCAACACTTGATCTTCCCAGCGACACTCAGCTTGAGACCATTGTTGTACTAAGCATTCTTGCAATGGGCACATGTGTAACCTGGCTTGGTGCATGACTGTTCTGACTGACCTACTGATCTGGCTGTAAAAGAGAAAGCAAGGCCTGCACACTTGCAGGTCTAGGCTAAGCCCCGCACACCACTGAGCCTCTAGATAGGGCTGATTGTGAAGTGGTTGGAGGTGGGACTTGGTAGCACTGATGGTAAGTCCCAAGTAGTGTAGGATATTTATAATGGCCTTAGTGTGTGTGAGACACTGCTGGTGAATTGCGCTCTTGATCAGCCAATCGTTCAGACATGGGAACATGTGGATGCTGTTGCACCATAGGTGCATAGCTACCACTGCTACGCACTTTGTAAACACTCTGGGGGGCGTGGTGACACCGAATTGCAGCACCTTCAACTGAAAATGTTTGCCAAAGCTACCCACGGGAGGTAGCAACAGTGAGCTGGGTGAGTTTGAATGTGGAAGTAGGCGTCTTTGCTTTCTGGGCCAGTCATGAAGTCGTCTTGTTGCTGTAGTGGTATGACATCCTGTAGAGTGACCATGTGGAAGTTTTCTGAGAGGATGTACGTCTTGAGGGGCCTGAGGTCCAGGATAGGCCTGAACAACCTGTCCATCTAGGGAATGATAAAATAGAGGGAAGTACACCCTTTGCCTTGGAGATGTGAGGGCACTGACTTTATGGTGCCCTTGAGGAGTAGAGCGTCTACCTCTTTCCTTAGGAAGCCTTAGCTTTGTAGGGAGTGGATGTGTCTGCGGGGAAAGATGAGTGTTGGGAGACATGGAGGTGAGCGCCAAACGGCAAACAAAGGCGTATGATATCCACCACCCACTGGTCTGAGGTGATCTGCTGCCATGTTGTACAGAACCCTTGGAGTCGACTCCTAAAAGGTATGGTGTGATCGAGGGGGAAAAGGGACAAGTCACTGCTTGATGTGGTCAGCTCCTTTGGGGGAGCCACCCTTGCCCCTCCTTTGAAACTGTTGCCTCTGTAGGTACCACAAAAGTAAGCCCTGGTGGAGGGCTATTGAGGCTGCTGGTGTTGGAAGAAGGTTGAGCCTCTGGGGAGGTGGAGTCTCTCGGGAGGTGGCCTTTGAGTCACCTCCATAGGTGTACAGCCAACAGGATCCCCAGAGGGGAGCGTGTTTGGAGGGTGCTCATGGCCTTGTAGGTCTCCATGTCCTTATTGAGCTTCTCCAGCACCTGTTCAACCTGCGGCCCGGAGAGGTATTGGCCATCAAAGGGCAGGTTGAGGCGATGCTGTTGAACATCTGGCTTGAAGCCAGAACCATGGAGCCAGGCATGCCTACCGACGAGGACCCTGGAATTAAGGTCACCTGCTGCAGTGTCAACAGCATCCAGGGCACAAATGTATGGAGGTGTTCAAGAGACGTTTACGTGAAGTGACCAACTCTTGACGTCTTTTGCAGTACTCATCCAGGAGGTGCTGGAGGAGCCCCTCCATTTTATTTCAGTGTGCTCGGTCATCCGACTGTGTTAGCAATGGGTCTGTGGGCGGTAGATTGAACAGCAACGTGTTTGCCAGCAGTATCAATCTGTCGACTTTGCTTATCCAGTGGTGGAGCGTCACCAGTGCCTGTGCATTGGCCCGCTTGCAGGCAGTTTGGACTACCCAGGAGTTGGAGGGAAGTTGGCCTTTGGTGTAGACAATCTGAAAGTGAGGCCTTATATTTTTGGTCCACCTTAACAGTGACCACCTGGGCTTTAACGAGTTCCTGGAAAATATATGTGGACAGTTTGATAATCACCTTCAGCACTGGGAGGTATTCCATAGAACGCCGAGAGGACAAAGGGTTTCCATCAGGAAATCCTCCTCAATGGCATCTTTATGCATTTCAACCTTGTGGAAAGAGGCTGCCCTGATGAGGACATGGTAGTGTCATCTTGTGGGGAGGAACAGGCAGTGTAAAAGTCAAGGTCTAAATCATCCATGGAATGATCCCTCAGATTCAGTCATAGGGGTACCCTAGACTATGCCCCCAAAACCCCAGGTGTGGTGACCTATGAGGAGAGAGGGGAGTGGGATCAGCGGGTAGAAGGGATGGGGCGTGGGTGAAGAAGAAGGAAGAGGAGAAGGAGGAAGCTAGGGGGAGGTATACAAAGCAATGGTGGAGGGCTAGTGCCCTTGCTGTGTCTCCTATTGCTCTTTGTCTGTCGCAGCAGTTTGATGGCTTCCTTGAAACTTAGCTTGCACATGGAGCCATCTTTAGTCAGTGCGGATAACTGGGTAAGGATGTGTCCAGTGTGTGGGTGGATCAGGATGCGAAGCGGACGGGTCTAAAGATCTTCCTGAAGCCTCTGAAGAACAGGTTCAACAGAGCAGGTGGAGGAGGCAGGCTTCAATGCGAGTGCTTTGGTGCCAGCATGAGCTTTGTCAACGCCGAATGAGGCTTCGATGCCGAAGGCCTCAGCTACGAAGGGTAGTTCCAAGAAGCACTCGGCGCAAATAGGGTGGTCAGAGCTGAGTGGCTCAGCTTGAGGATTTTCTTCATTGCCGAGCCAAGGCTGGGCATGGTGTCAAAAGTGTACATTAATGCTGACCATGGCCGAGAGTCAGTGGCGGGCCAGAAGCCTATTAGCGGGCTTTGAGGCTAGATGCCTTACCTCTTGGAAGCTGGTCAGTGCTCAAGACCTGCTAGGCAGGAGGCAAGTTTGCTTTTTCCAGGTCAGAACCTGAGCTGGGTTCTGGCGAGAAAGCCTCTTCCTCGGCAGCCTAAGGCTCTGGCTGGGTCTCACCTTCGAGGTCCTGGGCACAAAAGATGTCCAGTGTATCGTCGCCACTCCTCCACGACATTTCGAAATCGACGGTAGCACAGGATTTTCTTCAATCTGAAGGAGAGGCAGGCTTTGTGTTCCAGGGAGAGGAAGTAGCAGCAAACCTGGTATAGATCGAATTTGGGGTATTTGGCACGACACCAGAACAATAGCGGAGGGGTGTCCATTCCATCTCAGGCGAGATATATTTTTCGTTCTGTCTTTACAGGAAGGCCCGAAGGGCAAGGCCCCTACCGGAGCTCCAAAGTCATCCGAATCCCTGACCAAGAAGAGGAGACAAGCATCGAGTTCATGCAAGAAAGGGTAATGCACCAAGCAACAATATCGATGGAAGGGAGAGGAAATGAAAAGGCCCAAATTGCTGACCACAAAGGCGTCAATCCAGAGCTCAGTAACATACGTCTAAAGGTGACGGTGGTAAGAAAAAATCTGACAATGGAACCATTTCCCATGCATCAGCAGTAGGTGGAGTTACTTAACTTGCGACTAGAGAAGATGTCTTTGAAAAAAAAACAACTTGAACACATCCGGGCCCAATGCTAGATGGCAGGAGTATGTACAGTATGTGTACCTACAGCCACACATGTCTCAAACATAGTGGATATTCTGTAAATGTAAGTCAGGGCTGTGACTAAAACAATCTCACTGCACAGACTTAGAAAAGTTAAACAAAAGAATGTCGGAGATAATGATTGAATCAGTTGATCTAATTAATCAAAAATATGAATAAACTGAAACCAAGAGATATATTGTTAATTGAACTTGTGCTCAAATAAAAGGTATTGTTTAACAATGTACATGAATGTATGATATAAGAAAGGAAAAGCATAACAGGCAACAAAAGTGCTCACAAGCACACAGAATCTAATTAAATCACAAGGAGTTAAAACAAACATAACTCAACTTACAGTCAATAAATAAAAGATTTAGACAGCGCATAACAATAAGACGTTCTGGTTTTCCGGACTTAAACTCAACCAGCTTTAAATATTTGATAAGGCTGAAAATACATTTTAAACCCCTACCAGTGTAGGCCACATCTCAAAAAGAACATAATAGAGAATATGACATTACAACAAATTGAACTGCCTCTTGGTTCCCTATAAAAGGGATAATGCTGCCTCAATGTAGGGAACCCCCTCAGTACAAAACGGTCAAAGACCTACAACTTCATCAGGGAAGTACCCAATCTCCTATCCAGCTACACAACTAAAACATTTTTATTCTCAGATGAATGGAAAGATTTTTCAATAATAAAAGGGGCTGAACTACAAATCTGGATCCTCCCCTCCACTTAACTCTGATTAAGAGGTATTTATTAGTTCCTTCTGGCCAATGTGAAGCAGTGCAGGGGGAGAGATCAGCGTATTTGATCCCTTTCAAATAAATGTGAGTAGCCACGTGTAAACATGTTAATACCATATAAAATTCCTTAAATAAATCTTTTTTGACTGGTAGCATTAGTAGCACACATAGGGTCTGGGATAGGAAGCCAAATTTCCAGTGTGTCGAAACAAGATGTGCAGTCACAGTTTGGGCCTCCAAAACTAACAAAGCCTTCTATACCAGCAATCCCAAATCAAGCACACAGCATAATCCAATTTTTCCCCAAGAAAATCTCTAGGCTGATCTTTGCTGATGGATGGTACAATACGACACAAGCGAAGACACATGAACAAGAGATCCAACAGAAACATTTAGAGTTGGTCTGCAATCCCAAAACAAGTGGGAGAAAACTTTTTTGGGCAAAAAGTGATTTTTTAACCAAGCATCTACTTAAAGGTGACTCAATAAGCTGGACTTGCCCTTCCAGGGGCATCTTTATCTGGTTACCCTCGAATATCCTCTGACAGCTTCAAAAAGCACTCCTAGGGCCCACTTACAAGCTGGTAGAATATGGCATCAGCATAGGAATAAAACTGTGCAAGTATGTACAGATCCACATGTGGCATTCCAGACCTACACCTTAATGGCTAGAATGAGAATAGGTTAGCAGATTTGCAAAACCACAAATGGTGCATTTAGAATACTAGTAATTTAACTAAGGAAAATCCGCATTGATTTTTTATTTTTATTTTGTGGAAGTGAAAATATTCAGTTAATCAATTTTGGTCACCCAAAAGAATCGGTAGAGTAACTGATGTTTTAGCCAACAAATACTTATTCATCTATAATCGTGTACAAATGTGTAGTTGAGTAAATTTAATGAGAATGGATGCAATAAACGCCATTGAAAACTCAAACAGACCTTCAAATAATCAGAAAAGGTTATATGTTATATGCTCTACTCTTTGTGTCCTGAAGGAATATTTCCACCCTGACATTTCATTGCTCCCATAGGCAAACTATCAGCCCTTCGTTCTTTAACGGCAACTTGAGAAGGTTCACCATGTGTATCATTTGTTTGGCAACAAAAAATACTTTGCTTCTATTTCACACAGAAAAATTGAAAAAATATTTAATAGGCAATCTGGGCAACGTGCCAATTGATTAAGTTAAGCATGAGTCGGGTTGCCAATATTTCATATATTTTTTATTACTGCTCACAGTGACCGCTTATTAATTCTAGTCCATCTGACTTGTTATTTCAAGCTGTAAAGTGTATCTTCATGCCTGGATCAAGCAGTTGACTAAGTATTGATAGGTGTAGAAGCGCTGGTGGCAAACAAAGGCACCTGCCAGAGTCTAGACATTGGTAAATCCCATTAGGTCACATTTAACACAAAGGGTAAGTACGGTCTTGAGTTGCTTTGAGTTCCTTTGCACTACAATTCTGGGTCACTGTAGTTCGATGACAATGTGATGTGGAAAAAGGCATTCTGAAGGTCAGCCAAGCAAACATCAATGTCCCAGCTCTACAGTTATTCACACTAGTGCTGAGCCATATTAACAATTTCAGGCAGGTTGTGTCCTGGATTAAGTCAAGTGAGTCTTAAATATGGAAAAGTGATTATTATCGTCTCTCATTTACACTCGGTTATAGGGATAACTAACATTTGCAGCTCTTGCAATTGTTCTGCATGTGCTAATGATTGTTTCTCACACAAAGTGTAGTATTCTTGGCATTGAGAGAGGAGGAATCCGCCATATGGCCGTTCCTTATGTAGGTGACAAAGCCATTATGAAGCCGCACTACTGCAAACTGTCTAGTGCAGAAAATGAAATTAGAAGCGGGAGAAAGAATACTAAATACAGAGGTAACAAAATGGATGCAAAGGGTATAGAGGGACTAAGCAAACACTTAAGAAAAGATACAATATCCCAATGCAGGTGAAAATAGCCAATGCTTGTTAGCATGAAGCAGCTCCTCATCCAACCCATCTAACCCCAAACTGGGAACTATCGAGAATGTGCAGCAGAAAAGTATGGCTGCCTCGTAGGGCATGCATCTGCTACACCAGCTGGGCTCCGATGTAACCTTTAACGTCCTAAAAAGTAAGCTTCCCTTCTACCACAGAGTGGTGCATGCACCCAGCAAGTTGGGAATAGGAGAGCGACAGATGGACTACCTCAGAAATACATACAAATGTATAGAACATCTAAATGTTTGAAAATCCTAAACCTTGAGGTTTAACTTCTTTTCAAATGCTAAGCCACGGGCAATATAAATGTATGTGGCTTAGCTATCAAAGCATCTTTAAACATCAATAGCCAGATGTACAAACCCATTTTACAGTTGTAAACAATCCAATTTGGAGTCTGCTACCACAAAAAATCTGTTTTGCTTTTTAACAGTCACATTATAGGTGTCAGTGCCCTTTAAATGATTTCTAAATTGGCATATCAACTCCAGACCAATTCGCTATTTGGAAGGGGCCTATGGTAGGTATCCCTTCGAAATACAGAATGGATATGAGATCTATCAATGTTTGGTGAGAAAACATTGGTTGCAAAACATTGAAAACTTTGTAAAAAGGAAGAGATCGTGTAAAAACAATTTTTGAGAGAGTAGACAGGAACACGGGCAGCTTCTTTTTCTTTTTTTAATGCAACCCCATTTAATTTAAGGAAAACTGCCTGCACTACAATAAAAGTTTAAATGTTTATTTAAAGGCTATCACAGAAACGGTGGTATGCTGACCCTAACCTTGTGATGACCACCAATTGGAATGAGTAACAATTTGCAACTTACCTCATTAATATTCATGAAGTAGGTTGGATTATGGCCAACTCCGAATCAGAATTTTAAGAACTGACCTACAAATACATAGGCTGGCTCATAAAATTTCTTATTGTTTGGCAAATATATTGGTCACAAATTGCATCAAGCTTTTTGCGACCACTAATTCAAACATCTGCCTCCACATACCTGTCCTTTGGCTTATGATGTAAACTTTGAGCATCACTGTAATCATGATCTTTGACGGGGATACTAAAAGCATTGCTTTGAATCTATTTATATTTGAAAAATGGAAGTAGCCTGCTAAATATAACTGTTTCCAGGTGTTTTACATCAGAACAGAATCCCACATACCACTACAAGGAAAGGAGAAATAAAGTGCTGAAATAAAAAGCAAGAAAATTGGAAACTATTTTGCTTACCTGCCCAGGTACCCGATACCGGTGCTGGAGCTGGTAAAGCATGAACAGGGGGCTGATAATCTGGCTGCATGTCAAGCAGGTCATTTGGCACCCTTGGCGTGCTACAAGAACACAAGTACATACATTGGTTTTCAGTTTTTGCTAACAGAATAGAACAATGCAGCAAACAGACTGAACAAATACTAAAAACAAACATCTGTAACCACATCAAAGAGCCACTTTTACTCTGCTGCATTTTGTCTCAGACCGTACACGCATGTTAGTTGTTTCTACCACTGCGAATCTGCATGGCCTAGAACAGAAGACCATGCGAAAAGATACAAATATATTAGCACACGGCAAAATCAATGGCTGGTTGATGAAGCCACCTTTATTATGGTGAAATAATGTTTGCAACTGTACTGATCAAGAAGACAAAATCATACGTCATTTGTTTAATAAAGTTTCACCTTCAATATTTGTCAGCCCAACAAAAAATACACTTTACTGTGCTGACCGCTGTGCTTTTCAAAAACATTCAGACCTACCAATAGTTTTGGACAGTTTCTGGGTTCCCTGAAGGCCTCTAAGGCACTATCTTGGAGCCAAAGAGGAATGCCACCAGTAGGTAAACCTAGGAAGGACAATGGCACATCTGTACAGAACACTAATGCGTGGACTATTCTTTAGTACTCCTGATATATTCTTCACATCGATTATTTAACATCAGGGACCGCTTTGAACCCTCCTCCATAACCTTCCTCCTTTTTGCTGCACACCATTTGAAAGCCACACAAACACACTGCTATTCGAAACACTGTCTTTAAACACAACAGGGCTTCCAGTATGAAGGCAGTCATACAATGGTTAACTTTAATTCAAAAAACATAAATTTGAGGACAGCCTTATTTTCTGAGCTAATATCCCAATCTGGAGATGTCAACAGCAGCCTTTGACATATGAAGGACTAACGCGTAAAATACTAGTCCGGTCATCTTCCCACATTGTGAGGGCTCTTTCTTTTAACGAAGTTTGTTCCCTTACCAGTCACGCAGTATTCCTGAGAACTGACTCCTGTACACAGTATCCTTTCCAGAGCTACTGAGGCCTTTTCAAGGCAGGTCATTGTTAGTTGCCTTTCTGCAAGACATAGGTGGTGCACCGCACTCGAGTTAATACCGGATCTTGTTGCGCACATCTGCAAACACCACCCAACATACTCACCTCTTCTGTAAACCAACAGTCCTTAACAGCTGTTGTTTATGGACTTGTAAGGAAAATGCTACTTACCAGTATGCATCTGTTCTTGGCATGTAGAGCTGCAGATCCACACACTTAGCATTAGATCGCCATCTGGTGTTGGGCTCGGATTCTTGCACCTTGTTGTTGTCTTGGAAGATGTCTTTGTAGTCACGAGATAGGGGACTCCTCCCTTGGACGATAGTGCGCATGGATGGGCATCGACTCCATCCTTAGATTGTTTTTCACCATGATGGGAAACGATGGAGTTAGTAGAAAAGAAAGAGATGTCCATGTGTGTATATCGAAGTAAGATAGAACTGGATCAGATACAGGTCCCGGAGAGGTGGGTGGGCGTGTGTGAATTTGCAGCTCTACATGGCAAGAACAGATGCATACTGGTACGTAGCATTTTCCGTTTGAGGCAGATGAGCTGCAGATCACACACTTAGCATAGACTGTACAGCAGTGTCTCCCCCAGCGGTGGTCACATGCATCTGTTGCAGTAGCTTGAAAGAGAGTTTTAAGAACAGCTTGGCCTACAGAAGCTTGTTGCTTGGCTTGCACGTCAACACAATAGTGTTTAGTGAAGGTGTATGTGGTAGACCATGTCGCTGCCTTACAAATTTCTTCTAGGGGAATGTTCCCTAAGAAAGCCATGGAAGCCCCTAATTTGCGTGTGGCATGCACTCTAGGGGAAATTGTCAATGTGCGTTTAGCCTTTTGGTAGCATATTTGGATACATTTAACAATCCACCATGCAATCCCAGCTTTGGAGATGGGATTACCTTTATGAGGTGGGGAGAAAGCTACAAACAATTGTTTTGTCTTGCAAAAGCATTTAGTTCTGTCAATGTAATAAAGCAGGGCTCTTTTGACGTCTATTGTGTGAAGAGCTCTCTCTGCTACGGAGTCTGGGTTTTGAAAAAACACCAGTAGCTCCACTGATTGGTTAAGGTGAAAAGCAGAGATGACTTTAGGAAGGAATGCTGGATTTGTTCTGAGAACCACTTTGTTACGATGTATTTGTAAGAAGGGTTCTTGTATGGTTAAAGCCTGGATCTCACTCACCCTTCTGAGAGAGGTGATTGCAATAAGGAAAGCTACTTTCCATGTGAGGAACTGAAGTTCACATTTGTGTAGAGGTTCAAATGGGGGTCCCATGAGCCTAGTAAGTACAATGTTGAGATTCCATACCAGAGAGGGTGGTAATCTGGGAGGAATTACCCTTTTAAGGCCCTCCATAAAGGCTTTAATTGCTGGGACCCTAAAAAGTGACAAGTGTTGTCTGTTTTGTAAGTAAGAGGCAAGTGCTGCTAGATGTAGACGTATGGATGAGTATGCTAAATTACATCTTTGCAAATGTAGTAAGTAGCAAATGATGTTCTGGATGGACGCATCCAGTGGATCGATATGATTGTTAGTGCAGTAAATGGCAAATCTCTTCCATTTTGCTGCATAGCAAGCTCTGGTGGTTGGGCGCCTGGCTTCTTTAATGATGTTCATACAGTCCGGTGGAAGGTTAAGATAACCGAATTCTAGGACTTCAGGAGCCAGATCGCCAGATTCATTTGAGTTGGATCGGGGTGCCTCATCTCTCCATGGTTCTGCGTTAGTAGTGATGGGGAGAGGCGTAGTTTTTGGTGTGGGACTAGTGAGAGTTCCAACAATGTGTGCACGGTTGGCGTGCCCATGTGGGAGCTACTAGGATCATTTTTAGAGACTGTTGTCGGAGCTTGCGTACCACTAGTGGAATCAGTGGAAGTGGCGGAAAAGCATACTCAAATCTGCCTGACCAGTTCATCCATATCGCATTGCCCTTGGACTGCGGGTGTGGAAACCTGGCGGCGAAGGTTGGGCATTTTGCGTTTTCGTGTGTGACAAACCGATCTATGTCTGGTTGGCCCCACTTCTGGAAAAATGGTAGAAGAACTTGCGGATGTAGTTCCCATTCGTGAATCTGTTGTGTCTGTCGACTTAACAGATCCGCAATCTGATTGTGAACTCCTTGAAGGTGTTCTGCAAGCAGGTATATGTTTTGTCGGATGGCCCACCTCCAGATGTTCTGTGCTAGCTGAAACAGCTGTAGAGAATGTGTGCCCCCTTGTTTCTGTATGTAATAAATGGCTGTCATGTTGTCCGTCCAGATCAGGTCAGCCTTGTTCTGTACATGAACTTGGAATGATTTTAAAGCTAGGAATATTGCTAGCAGTTCCAGTTGATTGATATGGAGCACTTTTTGTTGAGTGGTCCATTTGCCTTGAGTTGGGTAATTGAGGAGGAGTGCTCCCCATCCTGTGAGTGATAAGTCTGTCAGTACTATCTGTGGAACAGGCTCGAGGAATGGGCGCCCTTTGGATACGTTTGTTGTGTTCCACCACTGCAGAGAGCAATGTGTGCGGCTGTCCACCAACACCAGATCTGAGAGTTTTCCCTGAGCCGATGTGCCATTCCTGTAAGGGACGCATCTGAAGTCTTGAATAAGGTACAATAAATATGCAAGATGCCATCATGCCTATGAGTTGCATGAACACTCTGGCTGGGAGAGAGTGTTGGGCTTGAAATGTGTTGATGAGAGCTTGTATACTGGCTATCCTGGCTGGACTGGGATATGCTAGAGCTGTGGAAGTATTTATTGTGGCCCCTAGGTATTGATGTACATGAGAGGGCTGGAGCTGCTACTTGGTATAGTTGATTGTTAACCCAGGTTGTGCAGTGTTTGGACAGTTTGATGAGTGTGTTGAACACACTGGTTGAATGATTTGGCTTTTATTAGCCAGTCGCCCAGGTATGGGAAGACATGGATTTGTTGTCTTCTTAGGAGTGCTACTACCATTGCGAGACATTTGGTAAATATTCTGGGAGGGGTGGTGTCTCCGAATGGAAGGACTTTGAACTGATAGTGTTGTCTGTCCACTACGAACCTTAGATACTTCCTGTGAGCAAGATGTATGGGAATTATGGAAGTAGGCGTCCTTGAGATCTAGTGTGGCAAGGAAGTCTTGTTGTTGGAGTAGTGGAAGCACTTGTTGGAGAGTGATTATGTGAAAATGATCTGAGTGTATGTACAGATTGAGGAGCCTGAGGTCGAGTATTGGCCTTAGGGTCCCGTCCTTTTTGGGGATTAGGAAATACAGGGAATAAACCCCTGTTCTCTGATGTGGTATTGGGACCGGTTCTATGGCCTGCTTTTGAAGCAGCGAGAGAACTTCCTGTTTCAAAAGTGTAATATGTTCTGTGGACAGTGGACGTTGCTTGGGTGGTACGTTTGGGGGGTAGCTGTAAGTTCCAGGCAGTAACCATATTGGATAATTAGTCTTACCCACTTGTCTGTTGTGATGGATTACCAGACAGGCAGGAACGGTGATCATCTTCCCCCGACTGGAGTGGAATGGTCTGGGGGGAGTGGAGGGAAGTCACTGTTTAGCAGCAGGGGGGGGGGGGGGGGGGGGGGGGGGACTATTACATGCGGTTTGCTCGGTCCCGAGCTACCGGAAGGCTTGTCTTTATTCTTCGGGGGAGGGGCTTCTGAAGTGTGCTTTTGGTCGCGACTGGGGCCAACAGGGTAAGTCTTGACCAGTGCCTTCTGTTTCGGTGGTGGGGTTAGGGTAGGGGCAGTAGTACTCACTCGTTGACCAGGAGTGATGAGGTCATCAGAGTCTTCTGCCTCTGACACGATTTCCAGATCTTCTGAATCTTCTTCTGGGAACATCTGGACCCTCGTCGAAGATGTCCTCTGGTTCCGGAACTGATCTGTGCGCCATGATGTGTCGTCGAGCCCGACGATCTCGAATAGTCTTTTTTGATCAAAAAGAGGCACATGCTAGGCAGCTGGACTCGTCGTGTTCTGGCGAGAGGCACAGGTTGCAGACCTTATGAAGGTCACTGTGTGGAAATTTTGCTCCACACTGGGGGCATTTTTTAAACGGCGTCCTTTCCATGAGCCGTAGGCCTTACAGCGTCAATAGGCCCAGAGGCCCGCATCGACGACTGGAATCGAAGCGGCAAAAAGCGCAAAGATTTCGATGTTCGAAGTCAATCGGAAGAATTTGATGAATTTGTGCTTGTCGAAAAAGTTTGAAAAGTAATTTTCGAACCGGACCGCAAAAGTTGCATCCGAACCCAATTGCAGAAAAAAACAGTCTAAGGATGGAGTCGATGCCAATGCGCACTATCGTCCAAGGGAGGAGTCACCTATCTTGTGACTACAAAGACTTCTTCCAAGACAACAACAAGGTGCAAGCATCCGAGCCCAACACCAGATGGCGATCTAATGCTAAGTGTGTAATCTGCAGCTAATACGCCTCGAACATGTAGTTTTGGGTGACCCTTGCCTGCTAGATTCAGCTCTTCAAGTCCACTTGTACACTACACTCACGGTGGTCTACCCTTACACAAGACTGGCGGCTATGTAATTCATGGTGTAAGCTCCAGGAGGCTCACAAGAAGGACGCCAGTTCGTTTACATGCCTGGCATCCTGCTCATGCACATCAAGCCCTAAGCCATGCCCTGACTCATTCCCCTCACATTTCTATTCTTTGTTCTTAATGATTTTCAGCTACATGTTTTTGAGCAGGGTTGACCAGTGTTATCACGTCTACTTATATTTAGATCCTAGGTTGAATGAATTAATAAACATAAAATATTAAGCGCAAACCTTTACCCAGAGGCGTCTTGGTGCTGCAGAACCAGACAAGGGGTGAAACTAACCACTTCCTAATTTTAAACAAAAAGCCAGGTTTTGAGGGATCTCCTGAAAACTTATAGAGAAGGAGAGGTTTTGAGTTCCAATGGCAAGGAATTCCAGAGCAGAGTTGTGGGTCTGAGAAAACTTTTCCCACCCCATGTGG
Source organism: Triturus cristatus (assembly GCF_964204655.1). Classification (NCBI taxonomy): domain Eukaryota; kingdom Metazoa; phylum Chordata; class Amphibia; order Caudata; family Salamandridae; genus Triturus; species Triturus cristatus. The sequence continues at coordinate 1,420,867,569 of NC_140591.1, read as the reverse complement.
TTTTTCTAAAGGGAGAAACTACAAGTTTCTTGGCCATACTTGATAGGAGAGTCCTGCTAGGAGTGTATCAACAGAGATGTTTTCTGAAGTAGGCAGGTCCAGACCCATAAAGGGACCCTTAAGCTGTGCATAAGGATTTGAAGATGATGCACAGTTTTACCGGAAGCCTGTAAAGTGTGCTAATGGCTCCCTTTGCAGATTCAAATCTAGGCACTTTTTAGAAGAAAGTGTGCTGATGTATTCTGCAGGGTTTGAGGCTTTTTTTTAACAGCCCGATCGAAATATTGCGATAAAGACTATTACAATAGTCAAGTCTTGTCAGCACTAATAAAATGACCACCGTTTTGAAGAGTTCGAAAGGCAAGTATTTTTTAAAAAAATAAATCAGTCTCAAGAGAGCAAAAAGAGGCCGAAGTAACCTTAGTAATTTGATCCTTCAGCTTCAATTCATAATCAATTACTATTCCTAAGTTTTTCACCTTTGATACTGGAATAGGAAGTGGACCCAAATCAGAAGGCCACCAGGTGTGTGTCCAGAACGAGGGGTTATTTCCAAATAGGATAACCTCAGTTTCTGAGAGTTTCGTTTTAGACTGATATTCTCCATTCATTTATTACCTTCCACCATGCATTCCCTGAAGGAGTCACCGGTGTTAATAGCATTTTTAGCCAATGACACGACAATCTGCGTGTCATCTGCATAAGAAGCCACAGACAGTCAGAAGGACTTAATAAGTTTGGCAAGTAAGGTGACGGAAAGATTTAACATAGTAGAGCTCAGAGATGATCCCTGTGGAACTCCACAAGGCAGAATGTAGGAATTAGAGGGAAAATCTCCCATTGAGACCCTTTGTTGTCGAGGAGGCAAAAATTATTATAGGAGATTAAGAGCTGGGCCCCCAATTCCTAGATTACGCAGATGGTCAGCCAACACCAAGTGGTTGATCGTATGAAAAGCTGCGGAAAGATCCAATAGCACCAAAGCAGCACTCCCTCTTCTATCTAGGGTGGCTCGGATTTCTTCCGTTGCTACCACCAATGCAGATTCGGTACTATGAGGTTTTCTAAACCTGAACTGGATATCATACAAGCAAGTGGTTGCTGTTAATAAATATTGTTAGTTGCTGATTGAGTACTTTCTCTACCAGCTTTGCCAGGTAAGGAAGCCTAGAAATGAGCAAATAGTTGTTCAACACTAGTGTTATGGTTAGCTTTTTTTTTTTTTTTTTTTTTTTTTTTTTTTATAATCGAGGGAGAACAGACGCTGGCTTCAGCAGTCTATAAAGACTCCCTGTTTGAACATTACTGCCAAAATATTAGCCAGTCGGAGCGCTAATGGTTCTTATGCCAAGTGGATTATTTTGGCTGGGCACGGATCATGAAGGGAGCCTGATTTAATAATGTTGACAATTTCTTTATTTGCTCTACTGAGGGAGGATCAACGTTATTACATTCTATGTTCTCTGGATCTGAATTAGGGCACTGTGTTTTAGTTGGAATAGTCAAGTTATTGTTAGTAAATTGGTTAAAGATGTTCATAACCATCTCATGAAAAAAGCACGCCACAGAGCCGAAAACTCTTGGTTATTGGTTGCTGCATTCAAGGTATCAGTCACTAAGTTTTTTTATTAGGTTGATCTCTTAATTTCATTTTAATGTCTTACTCCAGGTTAGCACAGTGAATAGCAATTTTACGGCGAAGCACTGTTTTGAAATGTATTGTTTTTGGCAATCTGTTATCCTGACTTTGTTGCCAGGAGATTCTTGTCCGGACCTGAACATTTAGATCTCCAAGTGTAGAAGCGGAGATATCTTAATTGCATAGTCCAAAGCATAGTGCTGTAACTCATGTGAAGTCATGCTACCATATGAAGCAAGACAATCTTTATTGCCTTTGAGCCATTACTGTTTCTTATAATCATTCTAATAATATCACTGTTCCTTAGACATCGATTCCAACTCCTACTGTCTGGGCGACGTCATAGCCCAAACCCTATTATTGGCAGACCGTCTCTCTGGGTGGTTTGCCAGAGATATGCGGTCATTGTTGCCAAAGCTGAGGCCCTCTTTCAAAGCTAACAGCACATCTCATTGCACGTCTGCCGGACGGTGTGCAATACCAACAAAACTGAGGTCACTGTTTTTTTGTGGCAGAGATGAGCCGTGGTCAAGTGATTTCCAGCATGAGAAAAGGGGATTGCCACCACCCCCATGATCCCAGCAACAGATGTGGGTTTCCGGAGTTACAACAGCTTCACATTCCTCCCTGAGATGGATGCTTTGGAGAATGTCTGCTTTTGTCACCTGAAAATTGTAAGGGAGATGTAGTTTTATTCCTCATTTTGTTAAGCTGAAAAATTCGCCGGTGAGTTGATTTTTGGAAAAGTGATATTGAGCTATTGAAAAGTATATTTATATTACATTTCTTGATCTAACCTTCAGTTCGGAAGCTCTTTGTTCCTGTCTGTGGTATGTCGCCCACAGCCTGATGCATATATATTTTCTGGGTCACACAGTAAGGAACTAGAACCGCTCCACACTATAAGCGCCTTGATGACACGCCCCAGTTGGGTCATGGCAGAACTAACGCTGGTTGGAGCTCTCTGGAGAGGCCAGAAATGCCACTTTAAAAATAAAATGAGTTTTGTTTTTTGAAAAGAACTATACAACTAGTAAAATAGTTTCATCTTCGCTGGGCATACTATAAAGCCAGTCATCAGGTTTTTTATTTTCATTTCTCTGATGTTAACAACAGTTTATAAGGCTCCCTCTTCTGGTACCTGATTTGCAAACCTCTACTCTTCCAAGTACAGAAACACTTTGTCAGACTATGCACAAACCTGAGATTTGTCCTAGAATTTCACGATCATGCCACTCTGCGGTAATTCACAGCATTGGGGGCTTGTTCCAAGCGAGGGGTTATTAAAAAAATAGTTTTTCTAATTCATTCCGATTATATTACGCAATCACAAGAAGCTGCAAAAATAAATGTCTTTAGCATCCTATAATGCGGACTCGATTTTTCCTATCTAGATTTTCCCAGCCAGAAGACAAGACACTGTGCCGCTGGTATTGCCCCACTTGGAGCTTGCAAAACGTTTATATACAAGTATTGTGACGAGTCAGATGCATGGCCTGACCACGGCTGCCATCTCTATCTGAGACCCCGGGGTCATGTCCCTCCAGCTCCCAGATGAGGCGCCGCCTCCCACTGTCTCAACATGTAAGTTCGAACCATGGTGCAACAAGCATTTCACAACCGAGGTCTGCAGCTTCCCCTTGAGAAGTTCAAGCATTATCAAAAGCACACTTTGATCCCTTTCTTCACGTCTGCGAGGAGCTCAAAGGTTCCAAGAAAGGTCAGAGTTTCCTCAGAGGCCATTAGTTTTAAGAAATATGCTAATGACTAATAATTTCCCTTAGTAACTCATGTTTTCTTAGTGTCACAAAACCACACTAGTGCTTAATTTGAGGAAGTGGTGGCAGGTGGTGAGTACCAGCACACATGTTTTTGGGGACTTTTCCTAACATTATCCTTTTTATTCGGCCCAGCGTTCAGCAATGTGCTAGTCAAAAGTGCTGGCCCCTAAACTTTTTTTTTTTTATTAATAAACCCCTGGATCACACTGTGGGAGTGAAACACAACATATTATATGATTTCATTACTATTTGACCATATAAACAGTGAATAATCACTAGTAAGTTAGAATGCAACATCTCCTGCATGCATAACATGTGGAACATTTGTCAACTATGTGTAAGTGGCATGCTTCCCCATGCTGTCTAGTGTACATTGGCAAAAGGAACAGGGTCAAGACTGATTTGCATATGGCTGGGTCCAAACTGGGGTGGCGTGGTGAGCAAAAGAATGATGGATTAAACCCAGATCCTTGTGACTGAGGGGTGAATGTTTGCATTGTTCAGAATTTCGTCCATCAATTGCTTCTTTTGCGTCTAGTGTACAACAGCCACCAGTGATGACAAGGTAAACTATAAGTAGGGCCTTCATAAGGAGGGGGCATTATGCCCCAGCCCGTTCTCTAGCCACAGCCCCGCATTCCTGTCGCTATTTTATGTATAGATTTTTTGGGCACCTGCCAAATATTGAAGAAGCCTACAGAGAGATCTGCATTAAGTTTTCATCCAAGGTATCACAGTCTTCTGAAAAGCCTAAGTACATGGCAGACAGAATTTTATCCATATTTTTGTATATTTAGATCTTCAAAGAGATCAGAGTTTTCTGCCCCCTTGCTCCAGAACTCTACGCTTCTCTGTAAGGGACAATAAAAATCGTCTCACATTTACAAACTGTTTCAAGAAAAGGCTTTTGTTGAATTTGTTTGTTTATGTTAAGTCTTTTGTACCAATAGATATCAACAAACTGAGGGTTGAGGCTTACAACACTCCGCACCTGACAATACAATATGCGAGCAGTAAATAGCAGTGCCAATAGTTCGCACAGATTAGGGTACTGCACACACAAGAACTATAAGAAATGTGTGTGCCTGCCAAAAAAGGGTAGCGAAAACGGATATAGTAAAATATTGGTACGCCAAATATGAATATATCTGAAATTTCTAGTTTTGGGGGATTATGCCTCCCTTGTCACCTAAAGATCTTGGGGAGCCTCAAAATACATTGCGAAATTTTGACGTAAAATTTGACAATGATCTTTCTATCAAACCTTAAATAAGAGCAATTACAGTCACAAGTTTCGTACTGCTCAAATCGCTAAAAAAGGCATTAGGTATGCAAAAGGTTTTGAGATTCAAGCCTCCCATTGTTTTAAGTTTCCAATGCTCAATTCTTAATTTTTGGTTGAAAGAGCTGCAGTTACTTGTCGCCCTCTCCCACGACCTTTGCTCACATAGATATAGGATCATTTTAAGAATGAGATAAAGAGCTGTTCAAGGACTATAAAAAATATGATTATATTACATGCCCTTTTCACTGCTTCGCCTGAGACTCCATGCAGGGCTGTTGAATAAACTACAGCCGGTTCAACATGCAGCTGCCCGCTTGACTTCGACCTGCCAAAAAAAGCCAATCTTCTCAGGAGAATCCTGAGCAGTTGCACTGGCTGCAGACCAATCAAAGGATTAAATACAAGGATGTTCATCTTCTTTAGAGCGTTGACCCAAGAAGGGCCTCTGTACTTGCAAAGAAGGTTCAGGCTTATGCTCCTGTGAGGGCGCTGTTCCTCCATCGAGGTTTGGTCTGCGAGGATTCCCAAGGAAAGATTGGGTGGACGATCATTCTTTCTGCCAGCAAAATTGTGGCAATCTCAGCTGAAAGCTCTGAGAGATCTGGATCCTGAACAGGCTTTCAATCACATGAGCAATGGTCTACTGGTATGAGTGCGGGGACGCTTCCTTCCACAGCAGCTGTGTGCTTTATAAATGGCCTTTTACTCATTTATCCAACCAAACATCAGTAAGAGTTCAGGGCACAAGTCTGGGGTGGACACAGGTTTATGGAGTCCCTCCACTATTTTTAGAAAGCCCGAGACTGAGTGACGTCACGTGGGCCCCACAAGTGAATCTGATAGCCTTTGTAAACACTGTAAGCATGTCATCTCGCATTGGGATGTTTGTGGGAATGGCGGAGCTGGGGGCTATATGTTTTAATCTCTTATCTCATCTCTTATCTGAGCAAACTCAAACCGGACACCATTAAACCTTCTATTGTTTAACAAACGCACATGTGAAGCACATTAATGCTTTGAATCTACATAAAGAACAGCAGCAAGAAACCAACGCACATTAAAAGCAAGTTTAAGGTTTAAAAGATTCACCAACCACTTTTTGTTTACTCACTAAAAGCAATTTAAAATGCATTTTACAAGTTTCTACGTGTCTGTTTAAAAATATCGTCATTTTCAGCTATTTCCGAGCTCACTAACATCTTAGATATGTGGAAAGAATAAAGGTGATTTATAAAAAAGTAAAATTAAAAATGGTCTTTTTCACATTTGTTTTATAATGTTAATTTGATGTGTCTGTAAAATAGGCCCTAGAACTTTTCAGTAATGAATAAGGGCATGACATCACTCCTTGTGACACTACTTGTCGTGTCGTCATTTGTGAACTGCATATGATAAATAACCTCCTCCCCCACAGCTATTAAGACCAGTGATCTGATTAAGACTGAACACATATTAATAGCCTTTGTGAAAACAGATGAACAATGGCAGAGAGGAATGCAGAAAGAACTGAGGAGAGGGAGCAAGATGGTAGGACACGCCATAGAGGGAGGAGATGTGATCTATGAAGGGTACAAGCAGCAGCTCAGAGACTGAACAGACAGCGGTAGAAGGGCGTGCTTCTTTCTGGAGGGCCTGAATGTTAACACAGCTCTTGCCAGAGCCATCCAGCCAGCCATGCCAGCCCAGTGGCCCATGTTTACTGCTGTTGGCTTAGGTCGCGTAGATTTTACCCTAAAAGTGCGCGCAGCGACAGCAAGTGGTGAGAAGAAGGCGCTGCTTACGACGTACGGCTGTTCCTGTGCTGTTGCACTGAAGTTTTACAGTGCTTGAAGTGCTACTACATCCATTAGCCCTCTCCTTTTTATAGCGTCACATTGTGGCTTGAAGTTGCCCTTGTGGTCTAGGATGACCCCCAAATATCTATAAGTTAAAGAAGCAGACGTTTGAAAATGCGTTATTAAAAAAACACAAGCAAAAAGAAATACCTGTTTGAAGCAGTGGGGGTTGCAAACATGTCCATGGCGGCAGTTGTACTTATGCTGCCCGCTGTGGTGGACACTGGAGAGGTTGCTGTGGTAGATGAGGTATGAGGCTTTGAGAGCTCCTTCAGCCGTTTTTCCTGCGGGAAAGGAAGGATGGTGGCTGCATGAAATCCAGAAACAGACTCTGTGTCTATAGCTGCACTCAGCCAGCAGGAGTACTCATGGTTCACTTGCTCTGCATCGAGAATGCCAATCAGCCAGTTTAAATGAACTAGAAATGTAACACTGGGATGGACATCTAATTCAATTAAAATAACACACTTTAGCCTTTAGGGTAATATTTAACCTTTCAAAATGCTGGGCAGGGCAGGCGAAAGGTTGAATTTCTTCAAAATGGATAAGTTACTTACCTGTAATCCTAGTTCTCTTCCAGGAGCATCCTCAAAGTCATAAACACTGAATATTCCCGCCCATCCACCGGATATATACAAAAAATTATAAATGAAGACAAATATACAACTATATATATATATATATATACACACAACTATATATATATATAAAACATTTTCTCCACAAATCAATGCAGTCTCCCAGAGAAAACCAAGGCTAACCAATGCCCTGAGACATTGATTTTGCAGCCAACAGAAAACAGGAGGACAAGGAGACACTTGAACTCTCTTTAATTAACAGCAGACAGTTGTCCTGCAAAAAACTCAGGCATTGTTAGCCCGTGGGCTGCATTGGAAACTTACCAGCATAGAAAATGAAAGCAATTGTAAGAATAAACTGGCACCGTGCCTTTAAGGCAGCCATGACCCCCCAGCTTCCCATCATGCCTCAGGGGTGACAGTTAGGTCAGTTGTTCTTTCCAGAGACTGGGAGGTCAGGGCACAAGAAGATGACTCATGAATCATTTGCCAGGGGAGGTGGGTGGGTTGCTTATGACTTTGATGAGGATACCCCTAGAACAGAACTAGGATTACAGGTAAGTAACGTATCCTTCTCTTCCCGGGGATCCGCATCAATAGTCATAAGCACTGAATCGAATACAAGCCCATCCTCTACTACTGTGGGCAAATGATAAGGCTGTAGGCGCTGAATTCAGCACTGAAATACATTTCTCAAGGAGGTCTGGCCTGCTTGAGTGTCTGCTCTAGTATCAGAGTCGAGACAGTAATGTCTTGTGAATGTATGTACCGACTTCCAAGTGGCTGCCTTGCAGATCTCAGCAATCGGTACATTGCGCATAAAAGCCACCATTGCTGCCTTTCCCCTAGTGGAATGAGCCTTTTAGAGAGGACAAGAGGGGGTTATTTGTTAATTGGTACGCCAGCTTGATACATGACACTATCCATCTGGAGATCGAACGCTTGGAGGCTGGGAAACCTGTTCTGATGGAACCATAGTTTACGAATAAATAATCAGACGTTTTAACAGCCTTGGACTTGTCTAAATAGAATCTTAAATCTTTTTAGATCTAAAGAGTGGAGAGGCCTCTCAGCTGGAGTAGAGGGCTTGGGAAAGAAAGTAGGCAGTGAGATGGTTTGATTAACATGAAAATCCGACACCACCTTCGGAAGGAAGGAGGGGTGGGTTCTCAGAACCACTCTGTTGTGGTGAAAAACAGTATACGGTTCCTTGGAGCAGAGTGCCTGAATCTCGCGCACCCTACGAGCGGAAGTGATTGCCATCAAAAAGGCGGCTTTCCATGTAAGGTAAGGTGCTGAAGGGTCGCTTTGTGAATTGGCTCAAAGGGGGGACCCATGAGCTTGGAAAGGACCAGGTTTAGCTCCCAGGGAGGCAAAGGAATCCGGACTAGGGCGAAAAACTTTCTTTAATCCCTGTAGGAAATCCTTAACCACCTGAAGCTGAAAGAAAGAAGGTTGAGTGGGAGACTTTCTGTATGCCGTAATGGCAGCAAGGTGTACTTTTATAGAAGCAAATTTTAGCCAAGTGTAAGGAGATAAGGCAAGATTACCTCTTCTTGCCCTTTGGTAGGTTGGAAACCATTTAGTACACACCACATATAGAACCTTTTCCATTTCAAAGTGTAGTGAGGATATGGGCTCACCTGCGGATATTACTAAGTTAGCATAAGCTAGTATACGCTTGGCCGCCATTTTGCTGCTTTTAGCTCACGTTACTACATGGCACGTTTCTCGTAAACACTTTGCTTGCTCCCTTTCACATGAGAACTGCCTGCCATTCACATGTCTAGCTGTACACTGTACTCCTAGTCTGCACAGCGTGTTCAAGGTCGAAAAACAATGAACTCCGTTGAATTGCTTTGGTCAGCCTCACGTCCATAGCCATAACATAGAACACAGCTGCAACACTGAAAATCTGGTGCTTTTAATATTGCATTGGATGCATGTTAGGGCACTTGGAGAAACGCTTTCCAGAATAGAAGAGCTATGCTTGTCTGGAGATGTAAATTCCTGCATCTGAACCCGGAGGTATGGGGTCCCCTGACAAAGCCTGGAGGTCTTCTATCATTATAATAAACTAGCTTCTAGCACGGGGAGGGTGGCAAGGCGCTATAGTCCTGTTTCCACTATCATTATAATATGATTTCCCCTTTTGTTCTATATGAAATTGTAACAATGCTGATTAGTTTGATCTTATGCATTTTGCTGCTATTGTTGGCTCGTGTACTGCATTATAGAGCACGTTAGTTAAAATAAACATTTTAAACTATACTTTGGCTCTATTTACTCATGTTGTGGAGAAGTAAGAAAGTTTGAACAAAAGAGTGTTCTTGTTCCCACGTATCCTTAGAGGCAAGCGTAAGGTAAGCTTATGCTTTATTGTACATGGTTATTTAAAACATTTACAATTTAGAAAAGGATTCAATTATTAAAACAAAAATTAAGTTCATACATGTTAAGACGATAAATCCAACAGTAAAAAGCATGCTAAAGTAGCAGCCTCTGAGTTAAAATAAAGTACGAGTACAGTTAAGCAACCTTTGGATGTGCAATGAATTAGTCCTTGTCCCAAACAGAATGGTAATCTAGTAAAATGTCAGTGCAATAAGAGCATTTATGAGCTGAGGCAGTGCTAGTATAATAAAAACATATTTGTGTTAAAAAGGTAATTAATCAAGTTGAAAAATCTAGATATCCCTATAATGTGGTTAATTTTATTCAGTATAGTTCAAATGGCTGATTAATTTCAGCACTGTACTCCGCTGAATGAAAATCAAGGCTCTGATGGTGGCGGCATGAAGTTTGGGTAAAAATTCAGGGGGCTTGGTTGCGGCCCTTCTGGTTGAATTGATCCAGAAGGTGCAACATATTATTTGACCTCGCCAAATGTCTGGAGCGGTGTTAGAGCTGAATAGGAGCAATCATTGGATGGAACAAGCTAGAACTTAATGCAAGCATGCTTTGAAACCCGATACTCAAGGGGCTGATGTGATTAAGAGCGATGCGGTTTTCCTGGGCATTCGCAGCAGATGATTTGATGGAGTCTGTATGACCCATCTGTTGGGCTCAAGCCTGCTGGGATCATAAGTGGGCTGCTAGTTTGTTCCACCCTCTTGGTAGAGGTGCTACTATTGTCTTTACTAACGGATAAAGCAATAAACATTAGTGCCTGTCAGTTTCCCTGCCGGACCACACTCTCATAAAGTTGGTCTGTGGTCACTTAGGAGCATTAGACGCACTTCGTGCCGACATTGTGCCACCTGTTTCTTTGCTAGTGCAAGCTGGTGCTATCGCTTTGAGAATTAGAGTGAATTGTTCCTCTCGTCCTTTGCGTTGCTACTAGGTTTTTGGCTATCTTTCAGGTTTTTAAAGCGGATTTTTGCAGTTTCAAGGAATTTTACCATTCGGCAGCTCAGTAGGATGTCATCGCCTTAGAAGCAAGCCAACACCGCTTGCCTGCAGGTCCGTATCCTGCGGTTATTAAAAAGTGGTCTCGAGAGGGAGCGGCGTTCTTGTATAAGTTTGCTGTAGATGGGGATGAGATGTACGATGTTTTCTTTGCCGTTCCCGCAAAGACGGCATTTTGTTGGTAGCGGAGGGCGTAGCCACGGGGGTAGGTGGTTCGCGGACGGCAATAGCCCTAGGCGAAATTTCAGGAACTTCTTATTTTTGTTTTAGAAAAGCCTGTCTGTAGGTATGCTTGGGGCAAGGGCTTGACATACGATTGAACTGTAAGCCAGCCATGAGCATGCTCTATCAAGGCGGCTTTGTTCTGCAGCAATGATTCTTTTCGAACTATCTTGTTGACCACCTTTTTAAAGCCTGCTGGAGAGCCTGGGAGTTCCCATAGTTGCCGTAGACCAAGTTGGTTGATTGAGGACTCCAAGTACAGCCTTGCCTGGCAGGTTCCTTTATCTTGAAGTTCCTTCCACAGAAGAGCATTTAGTGTTTTCGGGTCTCCCCTGCTTATTTTATGCCAGCTTTTTACGTAAGTTCTTTTGCGTGCCAGCTCTTCTTTAGGCAGCTCAAATTCTAGTCATCTGTGCGGGCGATGTGTACCTAGGGAGGCCAAAGATCATACGTAGCGCCTTTGCTACTGTTTCATCTACTGAAGCGGCATCCTTCCCCCTCATAGCTTTGCTGCCATTAGTAATGGCTGGGATTAGTTTTGCCTTGATGACCTTTATGAGGGGTAATAGGCTTGGTCCAGTAACCACATTTTTTAAGTTTCCAAGTGCTACTACATCCATTAGCCCTCTCCTTTTTATAGCGTCACATTGTGGCTTGAAGTTGCCCTTGTGGTCTATGATGACCCCCAAATATCTATATTAACAGACCATTTCCAGCTTCCTTGATGCCAAAAGCCAATTCCAGGTTATTTTCTTTTTGGGGGGATTAATGCACATAACTTTAGATTTTTCTTGATTGATATTGAGCCTATTAGCTACAGAATATCTCAACGTAATGTTCAATAGCCGTTGTAGGCCTACAGATGTCCGGCTAATAAGTACCAAGTCGTCTGCGTAGAAGAGGTTCAACAACTGTGTGCCCCCCAACTTTGGTGCATGTGAGTTACTTTCATTTAGCAGCGTTGATAACTCTCCCATGAAAAGATTATAAAGTATTGGAGTGAGTACGCAGCCCTGTTTTACCCCTCTGCTTGTTAAGATCTTCTTCAGTAAAAATTCGCCAGAGCCTAGTTTGACTTGCACCCATGTCTCGCTGTGCAGGAGAATTAGTTGGTTTAAAAGCAGCAGGGAAATGCTCCGCTTTTTAAATTTTTCCCAGAGAAGATTTCTGTTGATGTGGTCGAATGCTGAACTGTAGTCGATGTAAAGAGATATAGCGTTGCTTTGCTGCAAGGCCAGTATCGGTTAATAGTGAAAGAGCTAATATGTTGGTTGTAGTCCCCATACTTTTACAGAAGCCTGTTTGATTGTATGGGATTACTGAAACCTCAGCTTCCCACAATGTCAATTCCTCAAGTAAGAGACCCGCAAAATATTTGGCCTCATTATCAAGCAAGGCCACTAACCGATAATTTTTCGGATCGTTTTTGTTTCCCTTTTTGAAGATGGGTGAAATGATAGCTCCCCTCCATGATGATGGAACTATTGATGCCTGTAGGATTTTTTCAAAACATTGGTTTGAGCGCGGCGGCCCAATATTGCGACTCTTGCTTAAACAGTATAGGGTGAATCCCATTTGGTCCGGGCGCACCCTCGCGCCTTCCCTTTGAGATTCTTTTACTAATCAGTGCACTCGTGATTACGATTGCCTGATCTGGCTTCTTAATTTCGTGGTGTTCGCTACACCGCACTAATCGTCCCTCAGTGTCCTTTGTGGGATTGAGTATTCTTTTACTAGCTGTGTCAATTTCATTAAAATGCGTACTAAGAAAGGTTGTCCAGTCATCCTCTGTGACGTGAGAGTTAATGCCTTAACTCCGCTCCTTGGTCAGGTTGTTGATTTTTTGCCAAAATTGTGCACTATTGCTAGTTTTGGCATCTTATAAGAGTTTGGCCCAGAGAGACTCATCTGCTTCTCGCTTGAGTCACCAGATCTGCCTCCTGCGGTCGTGCTTTAGCCGCCTCAGCTCTTCTTTGAAGGCAGGATCTGCTCTCAAACTTCGTAGTGCTTGGCTGATGAGGGTCTTTAGGTTTTTTAGATTAGCATTGTTTCTAATGTTATAGTACCTCATGTGCTTCTCAGATTTGCCAGTTCCTTCGGACCGGTTGTTTCCCTCTTTTGTTCCCATATTGTTACGTATTGTTTCTACGAACTCCTCACAGCTCTCGATTAGGTCTGTTTTTACATTTTGAGCTTCGCTAAATGCTTGCTTTGCATGGAGCAGAAGGCGCTGAGAGTCGTCTGTTCTGCATTTTATCCGCCTATCATTTGCAGCATAGGATGAGCTATGCCCCTTGGCTCGTAGAGGGTTTAGAATTGTGAAGGCCTCATTCATGACTTCTTGAGGTAAGTGATCACTGAAATTTAGTGAGCCGCTGTGAAAGTCTCTTGCCGATTGGAACAGGTTACTAGAGACAAAGGTGAAGTCAATTGTGGAACTGTTCATTGTTCTGTGGAACATAGCCGCTTGGGGGCGGTCCCCGGGGAATCTTCAGTTAAGTGCTCGGAGGCCCAGTTCTTCTAGTGTCGCTAAGAGACGCTAAGCTACTTTTGTGCTTCTCCCTCCGGACGTATTATCTTGAGGGCTTGATTCCCATGCGAACGGGACCTCATCTGTGTTGATTTCTGTGACTGGAATGTTGAGCATATTCAGGTTGAAGTCGCCGCTGATAATCAGGCTGTTTGTTTTCTCAGTGGTTAATAATTTTGTAAGTTCTTCTTTCAGCTGTTGGGCCTCTCGCTTCGTTCCTCGTGGGTGTAAGTAGAGGTTCATCAGAATTATCTCCTCTTTTTTAGCCTGTCCCCGAATGGCGATTCGTAGTACTTGCATTGCATTCGGTGTATCTAATTTATGTGACAGAGGCACTACTGCAAAAATGCTTCTTATTGAACTATATGTGGCAAGGCCTCCCTTTTTGTGGCCAAATAGTGCGCTCTGTGTAGGAGGGATGAAATTCAGGTTACAGCCAGGAAGTTCTGATGGCGAGTCGGTCCATGTTTCTTGCAATGCGATAAGATCAAATCTTTGCATGTAAAGGTTTAGTCCCATGTCCATGAGCTTATCTCCTAGACCATTGATATTCCAGGAGCACAGTTTGACAGTGTTAGAGGTTTTCCCAGCATCAGGCCTGCTTTTTCAATGTTTTTCTGATTTGTCGTTTATGGTCCTGGACAGCCAGCTCCAGTCTGAGTGGGTCGCATCTTTCATAACATGTTGCCTTCTGATGCCTTGCTCTTTTCGATCTGAGTTGTCAGGGGTATTGCTGCGAGCCCCTCGCAGTACGGTGAATAATTGTGATTCCAGGTTGTCTCGAGTATGTGCATTCCGTTGTAGGCAATCGGTTTCCAGAGGGTCTGGGTATCTAGATTTTGCAAATGGTCGGAGCTTTATGCCCCAGCTGTTAAGCTTTGCTTGTTCTTTGAGCACTCTCTCAGCTAGTTCTGTTGTAGCCCATACTGTGTTTGTGAATTCTACCCCTGAGTGTTCTGGCAAGACTTTGAATTCCACTGTTCTGGCAAGACTTTGAATTCCACTCCTGAGTGTTCTGGCAAGACTTTGAATTCCACTGACTCCAGATCGTTGGTAGATATATTTTTTAAGCTACTGATGGAATTCAGCAGGTGTAATATGTTCTCCCTATTTAGGATATCGAAAGCGCCCCTAGATGTGTATTCAGGAATGAGAGTGATAATGGGGTTACCTAGATGTCCCTTTTTGGTGCTTAGACTGTTCTAAGAGGTTGTCGAGGCTTTCTCTTGCCTAATAGATTCCTCTGCTGTCGTTCTCTGATCCTGGACCCTTGGTTCATCTTCTTGTGGTAACTCCTGACCTGAGGTACTTGCTATTGTTGTAACCCCTGGGGAATGACCTGTTTCTATCACATTATCTGGTCCGGGGGCAGGTTTTCTATTTCTAGTAGTGCTCAATTTGATGTTTTGCCTCTCACTCTTTCGCTGACATTAGGTGTTGTGGCTATTTCATTGCTCATCTGAGCAGGGCCGACTTCATTTTTGGGAATAGCTCTGATGGAAGTTTTTCTTTTTCGATTGGTTTTCCTTTGAATCCTATGCCACTTTTCCTGATTCGAGGTAGATCTCGAGTCCTGATCCATATCAGTTTCACAACCCATTTGGCCTGACATATCGTGTATTGGTTCAGATGACAAATTCCTAGGTTTGTTGTTCTTGCCTTTAGGTGCTGCGAAGATAATTAACATTTGCTTGCGGCCCTTCCTTCTCTTCTTTCTCCCCCGCTTTAAGGGGCAGTGATATTCCGGAAGTTCCTCCTTCTGCAGGGATTCGCCAGATGCTGTTGTATTACTATTTGGTGGTGTTTGGCGCTCTCCGTCCCTTGGATGTCTATTGATATTGGCAATGTTATGTTCTCGATTTCCCTTGTCCGCTGAGCTCCTAGTACTTGGATTGAGGCCCCCTGGATTGTTGTTAGAGTTCCCTCGTTGTCTATCTGCCCTGCTTTGTTTCTCCTCTTGGCTGGGCCAGTTGATGGACTATTTTTTACCGCATCTTGATATCCGAGAGAAGGTTATCCATTGCTGATGGAAGTGTGGCCAGCTTATCCACAATTGTTATGCAAGTTTAATTCGATTGTGTAAATGTTGTCTCTTCTTGTGCCCTTCTAACCAGACTGTTCAGCTCAGCTAGCTTGTCGTCAATGTTGGCGACAACGATTGAGAGTGAATTTAGAACTGACAGCTGGAGATTCATCTTTTTTTATTGATATTGGATGGCATTAACGGACATTTGCATTGTGTGCAGGAGAGAGACCTAAATGTCTTCTTTGGCTTGCAGGGTTGTCTTGCTGGGGATAGGATGTGAGGCATTATTGTTCGGGCCTATTAATTCCTCTTGAGGGGCCACGTAGGAGGGTGCTGTGTAGGAAACAACCAATTCTTCCCACTCCTCTTGAGTGAGATACGAGGATTCTGGGTCCGTGGCATTCGGTGGGTCATAGGCTGAGTTAGCAAGGGCCACCGGAAGGCTTTGGGGGAGGGAGGGGGGGGGGGGGGGGGGCGGAGAGTAGGGGGAGGGGGGTCTGAAATTAGCCCAGAATACTCAGATTGTTGGGCATTTGCAGAGTGTGCGGGCCGATCCTGTGCTGTGGTCTGCATTATGGTGGGTGTATCTGGGCGCTGTCCCTTAGTTTTTCTCCCTGTCCACTAGGCTCACTCGTTCCCTTGAGCTCTGGTCGCTCCTGCCTGAAGTCTTGTGTTAAGACTGTATTTTTCTCACACACGAGCTCCTGTTGTATCCGTGGGGCCCCCTGTCCCGCCATTATTTTGGGGCCTGTATTCTGCGTGTTAACATTACTTGGTGCGCTAGGTACTGATGCTGGTGTCTCGGATGCCTCAGGTACTTCGAGTACGGCAGGTGCCTTTTGTCTCTCTGTGTTTCCCTCTATATTTCCGGATGGGCTTTGTCTTTCCTCTAGGGGAGCTCCCACTCCATTAGTTGTTGAATTTGGGAAGCTCTCCATGTTCCAGTTTATTTTGGTTCCGGTGTTCGAGGCACTCGGGGAACTCTGGGTGGGGGCTTGGTGCTCGCTCTTGCTTGCCATTGATTTTGTCTTTGGCATTGGGTCCAGGTTCAAGTCCAGTTCCAAATCCCACGTTCAAATGTTCGTAGAAGTCGCCCTGCTGTGGTCTTATCGGTGAGACATCGGGGCCTTCGTCACCAACCCTTCCGTCGCTGGCTTCGTCATCTGTCTCCTCTGCGTCAAGCTCTTTCTTCAGCCCTCTCGTCAGTTCGTTCATCGGCTCTGGCTGTAGTCATTGTTCCAGTGAGTAGGTTCTGGGCTGCAGTGGCCGGCGTCCTTGATGAATCAAAATTTCGTATACGTTTTCTGTTGGTAACTAGACTTTCTTGATGTGAGTACACTCGCAGCTATGCCTACTGTGCCGCTAACTTCCCCTCTCCCCTTGAGGTTTGATGAAGATTTTGGGCTTGAGAGGCCTTAGGGTAGGGGAGTCAAGGAGATCAAGTGCACTTCACCTCCTCCTTCCTCTTCCATCTCCGCTTTCCTCCGATCATCTTCGCTGATCTTTTAGCTTTTAGGGATCCTTACTGAGTTTCTTGTTGCCCTCATTTGCTCTCCTGGCTCTTAGTAGGATTCGAAGGTGCCGGTGGATCCCTTGACCTCCCAGATCTCATTGTGCCCCACTTTTCCTTCTCTTTTTTCTTCTTTTTGTTTTTCTTCTCTTCCTCTCACCTGAGTGCTACACCATGCACTGGTTGCTGGGTACAGGGGGCCAAAAGCTAAGTCTGGGAGTTGAGTGGGGGGTCGTTGACTGCGGGCTGAGTAGGGGGCTAGTTGTTGTTTGTTTTAATTACTGAGCACTTATTGTTATTGACACCTGTTCGCTATAGCTGATGGCCACCTGTTGCCTGTAACCACAGGGTCTTTCTTTGGTTAACTGTGCTGTGCTGCGCTTCAATGTCTGATCACGTAGTGGTGAAGAAGGGCTGTCCTACAGAATCATTCAGTGGGTAGCAGTGGGCAACAGTAAGTAGCAGTAGGTAGCTATTGGTGGCAATGACAATGGTGCTTCAAGGACCAGTTTAAGCTAAATTCTATGGGAGCGCCCATTGCCTGGATCACCTGGCTTAAAATTGCCTTAAAATGTACTTGCGCTTTAGTTTTGCTAGTCCCCCTGCCTACCTCCTGTTGTCAAACTGTTCTCAGTCTCCGTTCTCGGCTGGGTGCAGTGCTAGGCGCAGTGCTGGCCGCTCAGGCTGACCAGAGCAAGCTCCGCGCCCTGTACTTCTCTGTTCCGGGTCTCCACGAACTCCTGAAGAAATGACCTCGCATCTTCTACCGCTTCTATCGCTTTAGGAAAGTGTTTGGTGGGTCCTGCCGCTGCTGAAGTTGATTCGTGGCTCCTGCCGCTGTAGGGAAAGGCTTTCGCTGCTGCAAAAAGGCTTTTGCAGCTCTTGCCACCTCAGAAGGCTCACGCAGCTTCTCCTGCTTTAAGTAAGTTTGGCGGCTCCTGCGACCTGCCGGTGCCGGAATGGACACCTGCCGCCGTAGCAAAGGCTACTGCTAGATGGCCCTTGCCTCAACCTCTATGGGGAGGAGCTCGCGGCTTTTCCGCAGCTTTTCCACGGCTTTCCACTGCCTCTCGGAGCCTCTGGCGATCCCTCGCGGCAGCAGGGAAACAAGGCACCGGCAACCTCTCGCTCGCTGCCGCTGAACAAACTTCACAACTCCAGCTCCCGCCGCTGCTGGATACCTTTACGTGGCTCCTGCCGCTGCGAAGAGGCACTCACAGCTACCAGCAGCCACTCCCAACCTCTCGCAGCCCCTTACGGAGACAAGGAAATAAAGCAGCCAACAGGGAAACCGCGCCGGCAGCCTCTCACGCCAACAGGAAAAAAACGGAGCCACCAACAGGAACCGACGCAAACCACAGGTGCATCTCTAGAGTATTCCTGTATCCTCAGAGGGACGGAGTAACATGTTCTAGGATGTCTAATCAATGGTAGCTTCGTTGTAGTACGGAGAACGAATGAGACACTATAGCTAGTCGGATTGGAATTCTGGGCACTGAGGTGGGCATTTTGGTGCACCACTACAGACGGAGGTCCTGGTTTTCTGCGCATAGTTCTGTGTATGTGCAGAATCCCTGCAACAAAAGAATAGGAATGCCTTGTGGAAGGCCTTCTAGACTCTCTGAAGATATTAATGAAGTTCTGAGTAAGACCTGGGTGTCCATACTGGAGGACCTCAGGAGCCATTGCGTTAAGGTCAGCGAGGGAAGGTTGGGGTGATGGATCCTCCCATTCATTTTGGACAGCAGGTCTGGTCTGCATGGAAGCCTCCTGTGTGGGCACTCTGAGAGATGTAGAAGGTCCGGGTACCACCACTGTCGTGGCCAGTCTGGTGCTATCAGTTTCCTCCTCGCTCTGGAGTGTGAGAGCTTCGTTATGACCTTCAAGATGAGAGGAGCAGGAGGAAAAGCGTGCACAAAGTACCCTGACCAGTTAATCAAAAGCGCATTCCCTTTCGACCTTGGACGGTAAAACCTTGATGCAAAGTCATTGCATTATTTCTTTGTATCATCCGCAAAGAGATCGATGCTTGGCTGACCCCAATGATGAAAAATGTCTGCCACCACTTAGTCGTGCAGAACCCAGTCTTGCTGATCTTCGAAGTGACGACTTGGAGAGTCTGCTTGAGCGTTTTGTTCTTCTGGCAGATGGATTGCTGTGATTGAAAGCTGCCTGGCCAGGAGCCAATACCAGATCGCCTGAGACTCCAGGGACAAGGGGCAAGAGCGGGTCCCTCTCTGCTTGTTTAGATAGTTTATTGTGGTCGCGTTGTCTGTCTGGACCAATATAGATTGAGACTGAATGGACGGGTAAAAAACTTTGAAGGCTAGATGCACAGCCCGTAGCTCCAGCATGTTGATGTGATATGCCAGTTCCCTGCTCGAGAACTGGCCCGGAGTTTGCAGAGGACTCATATGCACTTCCAGACCCTGAAGGGAGGAGTCTGTAATCAGAGATTGTGTCGGAGGAGGTTGGTGGAAGGAAATACCACCAAGACTTTTTCCGATGGGACCACCATGGGATGGATGATCTCGCAGCATGGGAAAGTAGAATCTTGTCGTCCAATCGAGCAGTTTTCTGATCTCATTTGTCTTCCAAGTCCTGCTGCAGAGGCCTCATCCTGAGCCTGGCATTGGGAACTAGGAAAATGCAAGATGCCATCAACCCCAGGAGCGATGCAACCTGCCGAACTGAGGGCTGGTGAGCTTGAAGCAGACAATCTCATTTCAGCCTGATTGATAATAGTCTCTCCTCCGAAGGATACACTCTTCCTAGAGTAGCACCCAGGTAATGTATTCTTTGAGTGGGCTGAAGGACGGATTCCTCCCGATTAACATGAAGGCCTAACCGCTGTAGCAAATCCAGACAGATTTTATACTCTGAGCAGATAAGCTCTTTAGGAGCTAGTAGTCGAGGTAAGGATAGATAAACACTCCTAGGTGACGTAGAGCGGCGGCTACTACGGCCATGCACTTGGTGAACACTCGAAGTGTCGACTTCAGACCAAAGGTAGAACTTTGTACTGATAGTGTTTGGACCCTACCATGAAGCGTAGGAACTTCTGGTGGCGTAAAGTGATTGGAACATGGAAGTACGCATCCTGAAGGTCTATCGAGCACATAGTCTCCTTGTTGGAGAAGAGGATATATTTGATGGAGCACCAGCATATGAAATTTCTCTTTTCGGATGGCTTTGTTGAGGATGCGAAGATCCAATATAGGCCTGAAGCCGGCTTTTTGTCCTTTTTTTTCATACTAGGAAGTATCTGAAGTAAACCTCATTGTGAGGGAGGAACTTCTTCTATGGCAGCTTTTTGTAATAGAGTGGATACCTCCTGCTGTAGCAGGGACAGCTGGTGATAACTCGTTTTCATCAAAGGAGTGGATCGCGGTGGAAAGCGGAAATGTAGAGTATATCCATTTTGCAGTATATTCAGTACCCATTGATCTTTTATATTGCTGCACCACTCTTGCACATGGTAGGCGATACTTCCCCCACCGGAGTGGGTAACGGGGACAGAGGAAGCGATTGCTCATTGTTTGGCAGTGTTTTTGGTGGTGGAGGATTGTCGAGGAGCACCTCTACCTCGTGAAGGCTGATGTCCTTGGTAGTGTGCTTTGGTCTGGTGATACAGCCTCAGACCACTGAGGGGTTTGAACCCTCTGATAAAAGGCCTGCAGTCGTACGGCCTGTACTGGTGCCGGAATCCCTTCCTCTTCTCTAGACCCACCGCCTTTAGAGTGTCCAGTTCCATTTTCATCCTGGTCATCTCTTCATGTGCATGAGAGCCAAAAAGGGAATTCCCTGAAAATAAGAGGTTCAAAATACGCTGCTGAGGCTCCGGTTTAAGGGCCCTAAGGAGCAACCAGGAGGATCTTCTGGCACAGATGCCATGGGAGTAAGAGTGCGCAGCCAGAGATGCTCCTTCTGCTGCCGCACTGATCATCTGGTTCGCCACAAGAGCTCCCTCCTGGTGGATGCCTCCGAAATCCTGGCGATCCTCTTCGGGCAATTTTTCCTTGAAGCGTTCTATTGAGTGCCACAATGCCCTGTCATAGCGCCCCAATAGAGCTGTGACGCTGGATACCTTCAGAGATGCAGCTGCAGAGTCACATGCTTCTTTCCCATGAATCCTGCAATCTGCTCTCCTTGTCTGGAGGAACCGTTGAAGAAGAGGGTACTGCTGAGTCTTCTTTGCAGAAGCAATGATCACAGAGTCTGGCGGAGGATTCGCCCTGAGGAAATGAGGATCTGCTCCGATATTCTGTACTTCTTTAGGATCCTCTAAGGAGCTGTTTTGATTGACGCTGGGGTGAGAAAGATATCCATGACTGGCTGTAGAAGGCCCGGAACCAAAGGCAGTAGAGGTCTTGACACTGATCTTTGGTGAAGAGTCTCAAAGATGACTGACGATATCTGAGGAGCACTCATTTCAATATTCAATTTTTCCGCTCCTCTTGCCAGTACATCATGAAAAGTATTACTGTCATCCACCGTTGATATTTGGGACGGTGGACTGTCCGTTAGTGTGGGAGAATAGTCCCTCTAGGAAGAGTGTGTAGAGGAGGAGGATGACCAAGAAGGAGATCTACGCCTCTTGTGGCGGCTACGTGATTTGGACCTCCGACCTGATGGAGATTGTGTCCGGTCACGTTGTCAACCCCCTGGAAGGAGTGGTAGGGGAACAATGTTCTGCCTGCACCAAACGAGCCAGAAGATCTGTGGAGAGGGCTAGAATAGTCCAGAGGCTGTTGGATCTGTGTAGAGGTAGTTTTCTGCCAGTGGTGTACTGGAAGGAGCCATCTGGGAAATAGGTGAATGGAACGAGATCTCTGCCCTTCTTCGCGCTGCGCAGGAAGAAGAGTAGCCTGCCGAGTGCTCTGCTGTACTCACCTTTCAGGAGACGGACTTCTTGGCGTCGAGAGCAGTACCTGAGGAGATCTTGCCTCCGAAAGTGAAGACTTGAGAGACCTTTCAACACTGAGCAGTGTCTCACTGATGGTGAGCGGTGCGTCGACATCGACAGATGGGAGTGTCTCGACGTCAAGCGACTATGCGCTACCAAGACTTGAGAAACCAGTGATGGAGTTCTAGGTCTTGACGTCAGGGCATGAGTAGCCACCAGAGTTGGAAGTGCTGATGCCGAGAGAGACTTCTGCTCAAAGTCGAACGATGCCCCGCCGACAGAGATTGGTGTTTCAACGTCAGGAGTGGACTGGCCAACAGAGGCCGAAGCCACAAAGTCGTGTGGAGAAGGTGATGGAGCGTGTCTTCCTAACATCGAACCTCTTCTGGACGACGTCGTGGTTGAAAGAGGCCTCGACGTTGACTGCCACCTTGTTAAAGGCAATGGAGGAATACGCCTCGAAGTCGAATCTCTTCTGGACCCCGTCACGGTTGAACGAGGCCTCGATGTTGATCGCCGCCTTGTTGACGGCAACAGAGGACTACATCTCAATGTCGAACGCTGGAACGATGGCGACGACGGAGAGCGATGTCTTAACGTTGGCACGTTGACCATCACCAGGTTGACGGCAACGGAGGATTCAAAGCCTGACGTCGATGGGTCGACATACCTTCATGTTTCCATGACATTTTCGATGACAATTGATACTCTCGACGGTGATTTCGCCGACGGAGGAGCTGCCGTAGCCGTATCTTCGTCGTCAAAAGCATTTTCAAAGCCGAGCCTGACGCCAAATAAGAACAGACCGGGACCTTACTTTTGGAAGTCGACCTGTGCCTTTTCTTCTTTCGCCTCACAGGAGATTTGCCTGTGGAGGTAGTAGACGACTTCTTCCCCAAGCGACTATAAAGACGGTTTCTTTCTCTCTTTTTGAGAGTGCGTCTTGACAGATTCTGGCAGTGTTTCGGCAGGTCTCAAGTTAATGAGACTCAGGAAGGCAGTGGATACAAACAGAATGAGAATCTGTCTTAGCCTTCTTTTTACCACAGGAGGGGCAAGGATCAAAAAGAGAAGAAATCCTCTGACTGAAAAAAAGCCAAATCTGCTAGAAAAAAGGCAACTCCTTACTTCAACAGATGTAAAATGTCGAAATAACAGAAGTTACAGCAAAAAAGGAGAACTCTTTTGACAGAAAAGTTTTTAAAAAAATCGAGAGCTGAAATCCAGGATCCTGACTGAAGCAGCCGGAAAGAACAACTGACCTAACTGTCACTCCTGGGCCATGATGGAAAGCTGCCAGTTTATTCTTACAATTGCTTTCATTTTCTATACTGGTAAGTTTCCAATGCAGCATATTGGCTAACAATGCCTGTGTTTCTTGCAGGACAACTTTCTGCTGTTAATTAAAGAGAGTTCAAGTGTCTCCTTGTCCTCCTGTTTTCTGTTTGTTGTAAAATCAATGTTGCATGGCATTGGTTAGCCTTGGTTTTTTCTGGGAGGCTGCATTGGTTTATGGAGAAAATGATATATATATATATATATATATATATATGTTTTCATATATAATTGTTTATATATGTTCCGGGGTCCCCGCAGGAATATTAAGTGCGTATGACTATTGATGAGGACCCCCTGGAAGAGAAGGATATGCAATTTGCACAACATAGAAATTGGATCTATTTAAGTAAATAGAAGTGGAAGTTATGTTTCCATGTTCGGTGTATATGTAACAAATGCTTCTAATGCATGTCATGAACGTGCAACCTAAAACTAAAAAAAGGGACTTTGGAATGTAATGGAGTAACTATGGAGTGGCCAAATGCAGGCAATAGAAATGATGGTCTACACCAGCAGGGGTATCCAACTGAGGAGCGGGAGGATCCATGCCATATTTTCTGGTCGTTCACATACATTAAATATACCTACAATAAATCTAAATGAAAATCATGGCCGACATGGTAGGTGCTAGTCTGAACATCTGGCCTAGAGCTTTCCCTCCTGGATCTATGTTGGACACATCAACAAACTAACAAATGAGAAAGCAGGTCTGGAGATCCACAAAACAGAAGCATGCATGTACTGTTACTTTCGTTGGTAGTAAAGTATTTCTGGATTAATGTGGCTTGGGAAGGACCACTCCTAACGAAGATGCATATTGCAGTAACTGAAGTGACAGGATCTATGTCCCAAATGTTGTTGGTCTTGCATACATTTCCGTCTGCATCATCCACCATTTATGGCTCAGATATTGTACTCAAGAATATGTACATGAATTATTAAAATCGTGTAACAGATACAAGTGTACGCATAGTTTAAGTGTGGTGTACGTAACTCAAGTTTCTCCATGTGCATTTGTGACTTGAATCACAAAACCGCTCGAGCAGATAATAACACTTAGGTGCATTGATTGCACATGATTTACAAATGCAAATTCATATTAGGAATTCACATCATTAAATTTCCACTAATGAATCAATTTGCTCACAAGAACTATTACACCCGAGTTCTATAATATTACGTAGGAGCAAATCTGTTGCTGGGAATGCCTTGTAAAACAAGAAAACACCCACAAATGTGTGAGTTTATGGATATGCCCACACTTCTCCAGTGCACATTCCTACTCTGGGCAGGAACAGATTTACTCCTGTCAAGGTCAGGAGTAGATCTGTTTCCACAGTGGCATTTGGGGATAGAACGCTCCAAACATTCACTCATATAACTCCCCAGCAGCTTCCTCTGAGTAATCTTGGATTATTTACAGAATTCCAAAAAAGTGCAACTCATCTCCACAAGTTGTTGTGAACGTTCAGGTGTGGATTTACACATTTTATTTAACCAGCCTGAGTTTCACATGCCTTGACGCAAGAGGTCTATATTTGGGGATGATTCAGCAAACGGCGAGGCTCTTGGATAAACTATTTGTTTTGTGGGTTCCTAAGCTTACGCCTGTCAGCCATAACCAAACAACGACAATCTATCCACAGAGCAGAAAATTTGCAATCACAGCATTCGCTTGCATGTGCAAATTCACAGCTAAATTTGTTCCTACTGTTTTCTCCAGATAGAGAAAAATTTTCATTTGGACGAATCAGTCCCCCCAAATCACCACAAAGATTAAGTGTTTCCATGTCCTTCCGCTTTAACAATTACGCTTGCTATGTTTTAGGTCCAAGTTTCAATGTGCAGCAGATTGTAAACTCAAGGCAAGTGTTGGTGCACATTGAAAAAATATACAACTTTATGGGAGTTTTTAACTTTTTAATACATATAATTCTGAACAGCAGCAAATTAGACCCATCTAATAGATTTCTTCTGCATTAAGTTGAATTTACGACTGCAGATTTGCGACAATACAGATTCTGTTCATTAGGGTCTTCCACCTGCAAAAGCAGTCCTTTGCTCACCTAAGTTTTCTTAGGTATGGAAAAGGTTTTGCGAGCCAAGCCCTGTATAGTTTTAAGTTTGTAGTGCTCAATTCTCAATTTTTGTTTAAAAGAGCTTCAGTTACTCCTCTCACACTACCTTTGCTCACACACGATAACATTAAGAATGAGATGAAGTCTGTTGGATGACCATAAACAAAATATGATTATATTAGCAGCACGTAAATATTTGCATTTAATGTTGTTAAAGCAGAATTCTCACCTTTAGTGCTTGTAAGCGAGCTTGCTCCTCCTCTAAGGCGGCTTGCTTTTCCCTTTCATCCACTCTGGTGAGAGAGAGGCCCGTGCTTGCAAGGGATGAAACTGCATTTGAAATTGTGGTAGCCCTGAAATATGATTACAGGAGGTGTTGGGTCGTTTGTTCACATAATTGTTTAATACAAATGTTTTGCTGTCATTTCCCTCTGCAAATGTCCCTCTCCTCATTCATAAGTACTTGACACATTCACCACCATGGTTAGAAGTTTTGAGAACAGTTAATAAGGAATGAGAGGTTATAGGATCATTTTGTGTTTAAGTTCATATTAATAATTTTGAGGTCGAGCCTACCAAACAGCAAAAGCTATTTGGTTGCTAAAGACCTACTTTTTGCTTATCATGAACTTACAAGGGCCCACTGCTTACCACTGTTTGGCTTCATTGTCACTCATTTGTTAATTTCTTGTATTAAATGGCTTTCCTTGTCCCAGCTTGTCCACCTTGTGTTTGTCCCTCCCCTGGAGCATAGCCTTTTTACCATTTCTCTGATTGGCTTCTATTCTTTCACTGCTCATTTTTAGAGAGCTACATTTGCGTGGTTTCCTGCTCTCTCCCTTGTGCTTTTTCCCCACACTACATATGCTGTCTTCCTCGTTTTGCAAGGTCTCTTTTATGTGCTTCTCCAGTCAGTGCTTCATTTGTAAAAAGAAAATAAGTACCAGGGCTTTCACCAAGAGGCCACTGCAACTTGCACCACACATTGCCCCAGCCATGCTGCCAATGACTGAAGCAACACAACTACTAACCATCACACTCTAACAAGTGTGATAAATAGGACTATTCCAGGCCCCCAAGGCTATAAAAATTGCTTTGGCAGCAGGCAATAGTTATTTTTAATGAATATTGAATGAATAATTGTGATCATCTCTAAATTACCCAGACAGTGCCGGAAACCACTGGACCA
This sequence comes from Triturus cristatus, assembly GCF_964204655.1. Taxonomy (NCBI): domain Eukaryota; kingdom Metazoa; phylum Chordata; class Amphibia; order Caudata; family Salamandridae; genus Triturus; species Triturus cristatus. The sequence goes on along the minus strand of NC_140591.1, from coordinate 1,420,841,244 downwards.
AATTAAGCACTGCTCCTCCATTCCCCAACCCCCATCCCTCCAACCCCCTTTTTTCTCTCCCTCATGTTCTGCTTTTCACATCCCCCACCCACTCCAACGTAGCACTCCCCATTTTCACATTTTTATTTGCGGGATGCAGGGGAAAGGGTGTGGGGGTAGTGAGAAACATGCAGCAAATGATTGCTGCCAGTCCTTTCGGTTTTACAAAAAAGTGCTTTTGAGCTATTTTCTTTTAATTCTTTTTTTGGTGCCTGTGTTTTTTTTACGGTGCAAAAAGAACAATTGGACAGAATGCAGAACAATGCATACATTCAGCTCAGTACAGAGATCTGGGCCTAAACCCATCGTTGTTTTGCTCCCCATGCCATTCCAGTTTGAACCCAGCCATATGCAAGTCAGTCTTGACCCTGTGCCCAATGGGAACAGTCCAGCCCGAACCTCCAGCCGGGTCCTCCCTGGACTGGAAACAAGCATCCTAGGACCGGTTTCGGGGTTTCACCCCTCATCTGCCAGGATGGCATGACTCCAGTGGCATGGAGAGCACGGGACCCACGTTTAGGCATACCTGTCCCACTTGGGGAAACCAATGCAAAAAGAACAATTGAGGGACAGAATGCAGAACAATGTCATACATTCACCCCAGTACAGGGAGGACCTGGCTTGGCAGTTTGGGCTGAACTGTTCCCATGAGGCACATGGTCAGGACTGATTTGCATATAGACAGGTCTAAACTGGGGTGGCATGGTGAGCAAAGGAATGATTGATTTAACCCAGATTTCTTGACTGGGGTTGAAGGTTTTGATTTGTTCTGCATTCCGTCCGTCAATTGTGTGTCTTTTGCTTCCTCACCCCAAGTGCGCCGGGTATGCCCAGACGTGGGTCCTTGACTCACTGTGCCACTGGATTCAAGCTATCCTGGCTGATGAGGGGTGAAACCCCGAAACCGGTCCTAGGATGCTTGTTTACGGTCCAGGGAGGATCTCGTTTGGCAGATCGGGCTGGAGTGTTCCCATGATGCACAGGGTCAAAACTGATTTGCATATGGCCAGGTCTAAACTGGCGTGGCATGGTGAGCAAAAAAATGATGTATTATACCCAGATCTCTTGACTGGGGGTGAATATTTCGATTTGGTCTGCATTCCGTCCATGAAATGTGTGGCTTTTGCTGTGCTTTTTTGCAGGCATGCATGCATATGTACATTAACCTGCATACGTGTGCCTACAAAATAACGTAGCCTCTGAGGCCATGTCATTGAGCCTTTTTATAATTGTTGCCATGCTGCACAGCTTCTTGCTTATGCTTTACAGAAAAACAAATAAGTCCCAAAGGCGAGATGTATTGGTATTGCCAATGCTGGTTCTTGCATTTTTTCTGATTTACTACCAACACGAGTAGTAGCAATTTATCATATTAGTTTTCTTGTAGATAACCAGTACACAATAATACAAACTATGGGTCAGTAGTCATATTTCCTTTTCAAAATTACAAGTTGGATTTACTGAATATACAATTATATCATCCAGCTTAAGAAAAAATGTAGAGAAAATAATTTTCTATGAAAAAAAATGTAAGTGCTTTAATTAACCAATAATAAGCATAAATTATAGAAGTTGAAAAAGTACGTTTCTTTGTTGGCTTTTCTCTCATGGAAATGATTTTCCATAAAATGTAGCTCCCATACCGTTAGCCTGCAAAGGATGAAAGGTGGGTCTTGGACAGAAAAGTCACCAAGTAATACATGATGGCACTGGGTGCAATATCGCATGGTGTCTGCCCAATCGTGTGCAAAAAGAAAATTAAAACCATGCTATTTGTCAAGAAAGGTGCAAAGATGCTTTCAGAAGCACAAGAATAATATGCAACCCATGGACTGAAGAACAGTAGAATCTATCTTTCCTTTCAGCTGTAGGCTTCTGAATATATCAAAGAAAAAATAGGAAACAAACAGCTACGAGACCCTAACAAAGGGATGGTCAATAGGTAAGCGACCTTTAGGTGATTGCAAAAACTGTAAACTATCATGAAAAGTTTAAGAATCACCAACTTCACATAATGAAAGGCCATCTATGACTGCAGGAAGAGGAGGTTCAATCTCTGAATCAGGAACAGTAAGAGAAACACAAGGCTTATCCTTGGTAAATGTGAAATACTGAATTAACTTGCCAAGACAAACATAGGCCGAAAAGCCAACAGGCCTCACCTATGAGAGCTATTGGCTCTGACAATGTTTTCTAGCCATGCTGCACAGCAGCGCGGATGCTTTGCAGTGTGGCTAAAACTAACAAAGATGCACTATGACTCAGCCAGGGCTAAAGCACTTTTTTTAAAACTGCATTACCAGTGGATGCATCATAGTCCTTTTTAGGTCTCGCCTGGCGTAGGCAGAGCACATGCACAGTCTCGCTGGCGAGATTTATTGATTTGGGGTATTTTGTGTAAAGGACATTAAGCCCCGCCCCTCTTTTCCATTGGCTGGCGTCACCGTTTATGCTAAACAGTGGCCAGCCATTGGAAAAGAGTTGATGGTGACGTTTTTGTTCGGCTTTTTGAGCAGTCCCATTTGGACGGGCTTGTCTGCCTTCCTTGCGTCGTAAAAGCTTTCTTATCTTTATGGGACCATGTGTTTCAAACACATTGTCCCATAAAGACAAGAAAGCTTTCACAACGCGAAAGTGAAAGCGGACCATGCTTGTCCGGAATAATCTACAGTGGAAGCTTACAGAACTGGCCCTATACAACGCCGTTCATTGTACCCGGTTCACTGGCACAGATCTTTTACTGAGGGGCAAGTTCACGGTGATATCCACGTAGCCCCTCGTAGAAGGTGCATGCCCCTCACCCCAGAAGGTGCTCTATTCTCCATACAGGCTTTCCATCGCAACTCCGTTCTCCTTCCAGCTCTCCCTCGGGTGCACAGTCCGGTGAGATGTTCCTCTTACCAGTGATATACACATGCAGCTCCTCGGCAATGCCCTCGTTGCCGCCCCCAAAGATGATCATGTGCTCCTGGAATGTCACCGCTCGGTGCCCGTGATGGGAGCGTGGTACGGGGCTGGTGAAGGAGGTCACCCACTTCCAATTAAGTGGGGGACATTCCGCCATGTTCACCGGTTCAGAGCCGCCCCCGGCTGTCACTACTCTCTGCCGCCCCCATGTCCGCAACGGGCTTCCATTGGGCACCTCCACAGCTGGGGAACAATAGACCGCACCACATGCAATGCTTGTGCGTGGTGAGACGGTCATAGCCATCTTGATTGTGAGTATACACATTCATTGTCTTTCTGATAAGTGGCGGAAACGTCAAATAATTGACAGATGAACCTACACCTAAGATGGTTGCTGACCAGATGTGAGTGTAGAAGCGCGTTTTAGTGTTTGAAAATCTGCTTACTAGATGGTGCTGCAAAGAAGACGAAAAGCGGATGAACATGTGAACGGCCTATAGAGGTCTCTGATACAACTAGAACAGCAATTTTATTTTTTTCAGTTTTATATAGCGCAAACTCGACCCAAGGGTACATTATCAAAGATTTATTTTAGGCACGGAGATTAAATGATTTGCTCAGAATCACAGGATGCTTATGCCTCCGGCCAGGCTCGAACCTGGTACCCCACCTTCAAAGTCGGCCGCTTTAGCCACAATGACGTGAACATACATGCCAGCTTGTCTGATTCAGAAGGGAGACTATGGCTTTCAACGCTAGTCTCCCTCCTCCTGATTTCTGTATACATAAACCAGATTCGAATTGCCGAATCGTGATCGGCTAGAAACAAGGCAGCTTGAGCTTGGAATTATATATCCTGTGCCAGAGCCTTGCCCTTAATTCTTGGAGGGGGAGATTAGAGGGTGTGACAGGCCTCGACATTTAATTTTTGACAGCTTTACATAGCACATACAAAAACTCTGTTTTTGTTTGCTCTATGTTATGAAACTGCCAACAACTACATGCTGATTGTCACTATACATGCTAAGAGACCGATTCAGACTGATGGCTTCAATCTAACTTAATGGGTTAAATACATCCTCCTATTTTTTTAAATCTCTCACTTGCGTGCTCTCAAATGTTGGCATGTATGTGTGAATCAGCCATGGGCTCCATTGTTTTATAGCTGAAACTCGACCCGAAGCTATTGGGACACTTAACATTTGTTCCAGAGCTACTTTAAACAGGCTCATGTTTTTTTTTAATCACATGGAGATTATGTGATTTGCACAGGATGTTGAGCCAACGCCGAGACTTGAAACTGGTTTCTTGTTGCTGTGGAGGCTCTGTGGCTTTGCGAGTGCAACCGGAACTGGCCTACAACCTCCGGTGTCCTCACAGCAGAACACAGTAGAGCTGCAGTGCAGTTCTCTGTAGGGGCATATATTTCAGGAGAGAGCTACTCAGTTGGGAGCTGGGACTACAAAGTATGCAGCAGATGGTCCTGAGGGGATCAGTAGCAGGAGCTAGAGTAAGAGTTGGTGCTGAGGCCCACTCCTCCAGCGTTGACCAAAAGGCTAAAAGAAAAGCAGCGCAATCCCGAATCCTGGCGGCCAAGAAAGGAAGAGCCATTTAGAACAAGCATTTGCAATGCAATAGGTCTCGCATTACTGAATGTTTGAGCTATTGGTGTTGCATTCTTATTAGCAATGCCAATAGCTCAATCTTTAATAATGCGAGACCTATTGCATTGCAAATGCTTGTTATTTTTAGCCATGCTGCAGGGTAGCCACGCTGCTATACAGCATAGCAACATATCATTGCCAAGGTCAGCAATGCCCATGCTGTACAGCATGAACAAAAGGCAATGGCACAGCAATAGTCTCAAAGAAGAGATCTATAGGCTTTGCCAGTGCTTGTTAGGACTGGGCCCAACACTCCTGTGATCCTTAGAAAATCAGTTAATCTCATGCGTGAAAAAGAAATCAGATTTGAGAAAACATTCTATCACATGAAGAAAGCAATTGTGCTCCTATCTATGTATTGGTGAAAATACATTTGGAAGCAGATAACATATGTTGTCACAATAAAAGCAGAGAACATTTCTTGTTGCAAGAAACGTCCATTTCAAAGGAGTAAAGGGCTTCTTTAAAGAGCTGTGGCATAGTAAAAAAACTGCAAATGGCAAGAGGTTCAACAAGGACGGCACCAAAGAAAAAATAAAAGTAGTGCCTCAGTTACAGCGCGATCAGCTGAAGGACAGCAATCCAAATGTTTATAACTAAATACACATTTAACATGCATACAAGCTTGCATCAAATACGGCGAGCTGGAAATTTCTAATAACAGTAAGACAAATTAAGAACACTAGCATTTCTGTTTGCACTGCCCCTTTTGGTAAATGGTCAAGGCTGATTAAAATGTGGTTGGTCCCGGTCTGTGGTGGCATAGCGAGCAAAAACACAATGTATTGGAATGCCTAGGCACTCAATCACTTTTGTTCTTCTCAATAAATACAAATTTGTGTAATCTAGCTAAACAGAATCTTCTGCGTAGAAGAACAAGCATTTACAAAGCCAAAAGTTCTGACTTTAATGTACTACTGCATGAAAACAGGATTTATATGTGCTTGTGTTTGAATAGCATAGCACATTCAAGACATCCCTATTGATCTTGTCAATGCTTCTTTTTCTAGCAAGCGGTTTGCCTTTATTAAAAGGCAATTTTATTAGGACGTACTCTCACAGTGTTTAGCAATAAAGCCGCTGCTGCTTTATGTGTGTATAAGCTGATAAAGCATTCAACAACTTGTCTAATTTAATATGGTGCTAACAAATTAAAGGAGTATGCAGTTCCTAAGGAGGCTGACAGTGACTTCGTAGTTGGTGCAAATAGCTGGCTACCAAGAGGGAGGAAGGGGAATCCTTCCTTTCGGAATTAGGGCTCTCACACACCCAGCCCGCTTGGTGACATGCTTCATCATTGGGCATGCTCCTCGTCCGGTCAGCGCTGCAATACCCGACGGGCACCCTCAGTGGGGGCTCTTTGGCGGAGATCTTTTATTCCTTGCCGTATGGTGAGGTGTGTGTAAGGGGCCCTAAAGTGTAGAAGTGTTGTGTTGTGGTTTCTAAAAAGACCAAGTGAGTTTAAACAGGGAAAGGGAGTATCAGGGCAAGCAATTGTATTAATCCGGTCTCCCACCCTTATTAAAAAGAGTAGTGGCAACTGTCTATAGTGATGTTATAGGCAGTTGCGCTATGTTTCATGCGGTCAACATGTTTCTTGCCCTAGTTTTCCTAAGTTGGATCAGGCAGAAATTCTTCAGGACCTAGTTTGGGAGTTGAAATCCACACTAAGTGACTGATAGTGGGGTGTAGTAACCTAGATATTACCAGTATGATAGAACCAGTGGCGTGTGGTGTCCGTGGGTGCAGTAGCCAATCTAAAATAAAAGAACAAAAACATAAAAACAGTCATTTACAACATGACTAATCCTGTGAGGATTGTGTAATTACCAAAGCATGTCAGCGGCACCTATTAGCGTTACCATTGCATATATTGAGAGCATCATTACGAGGTTTAAGGCATTACATGTGCAATGGTGAATTGTATGTACAGCACATGTGGTACACTGGAATTTGTTTAAAAGGCACTTAGGCAACAGTGCAGCAAAGTGAAGTAAAGTAAAACCTAGTCACAGTCAGTTTCGGATGTTGCCACTCACCTACAATTTATTCAAGACTGGCCCCATCAGGTAGCGGCATGGTGTGGACACGTTGATTCAACGTGCGTACTAAAAGGGGAGAAGGCGGGGGGGGGGGGGCAAAGAAAGTTTAACCTGGTCTCTAAAATGCTTGTAGATCGTATCGTCGGTTGGGTGAAGGTAGACCCAGCGTTAAGTTGGAGCAAGTGCGGGGCGTCACACTCGAGACCAGCAAATCATGCAGTACACCACCTTAGGGTCAGTGCACCATGGATGCAATACTGGCATGCCAACGTCAGGACGTGGTCTGGGCGATGTCCGACCCTCAAGGGATCGTGCGTACAACTCAGACCCACAGTCCCAACGCCGGGTCTGCCAGTACAAAGTGAGACACATGGAGCACGTTGCCTTCAGCTAGAGTGCTGACGGTTCCTAAAACGTAGGTAACCAAGCCGCCGTCCGCGAGGTGTTCGCTGCTAAACACCTCAAGCGTTGGTGGGTCTTACCATTAGTTATGGCATCAAAGGTTGTCACGAGGGCAATACTTATAATAGCTTGCGCCCACTCGGCGGGGGACCTAACCTGCAGTGCCGGTTCCGGGAAGGTAACTGCATGCCCGGTTCCGGCAGCTGATATCCCAGCGGAAATGGCGCGAAATTAGGAGGCACTAGGGTGCTGACCAACTGACAACCTGTGGAGTTCGGGTGGCGGCCATGATGGAGGGAATGTTCGCAAAGTGGAGAGCCATCTTGTGAGTGCGTGTTAGATGTAATACCTATCGGTAAGGTGGAGGTATTCGAGGAAATTACGTCCACAAGTAAGGCCGATTACTATAAGGTGCTCTTTGTGTTGGAGATGTTCCCAAAAGGGGTAGCGTGGATAGGCAGCTAATCGCATGGCAATGAGTCTGAGATATCATGTTGTGCTACGACTGCTATAATATTTCTTGGACCAAGGTAGACTAGCATAGTATCATCCTGGAAACGCACCTTCCCTGGGGTAGGGAAGCATTCAATGCGATAGATTAACTATTGCTCTAGTTGCGTTTGATAGCTAACTCGTGCGTCGAGGCTACCATGTGCAGTCGTGCTATGTCGGGCTCGCATGTGCAGAGTGATTTAAAAAAATGCCTGTGAAAGCCTCGACGCACGAGTCAGCTATCGAACGCAACTAGATCAATAGTTCATCTACCGCATGGAATGCTTCCCTAGCCCACGGAAGGTGCGTTTCCAGGATGATACTATGCTAGTCTACCTTGGTCCACGACCTCGTGACAACCTTTGATGCAATAACTAAAGGTAAGACCCACCAACGCTTGAGGTGTTTAGCAGCTAACACCTCGCTAACAGTGGCCTGGTTACCTACATTTTAGGAACCGTCAGCGCTCTAGCTGAAGGCAACGTGCTCCATGTGTCTCGCTATGTACTGGCAGACCCGGCGTTGGGACTGTGGGTCGGAGTTGGGCGCTAGATCCCTTGAGAGTCGAACATCGCCCAGACCACGTCCTGACACTGGTATGCTAGTATTGGTTCCATGGTGCACTGACCCTAAGGTGGTGTACTGCATGATTTGCTGGTCTCGAGTGTGACGCCCGGCACTCTCTACAACTTAACGCTGGGTCTACCTTCACCCAACCGACGATACGTTCTACAAGCATTTTAGAGACCATGTTAAACTTACCTTGGCCCCCCCACACTTTCCCCCCTCTTTCCCCTTTTAGGACGCATGTTGAATCAACGTGTCCACTCCATGCCGCTACCCGATGGGACCAGTCTTGAATAAATTGGAGGTGAGTGGCAACATCCGAAACCGACTGGGACTAGGTTTTACTTTACTTCACTTTGCTGCACTGCTGCCTAAGTGCCTTTTAAATGAATTACAGTGTACCACATGCGCCGTACATACAATTCACCATTGCACATGTAATGCCTTAAACCTCGTAATGATGCTCTTAATATATGCAATGGTAACGCTAATAGGTGCCACTAAAATGCTTTGGTAATTACACAATCCTCACAGGATTAGTCATGTTGTAAATGACTGTTTTTATGTTTTTGTTCTTTTATTTTAGATTGGCTACTGCACCCACGAACACCACAGGCCACTGGTGCTATCATACTGGTAATATCTAGGTTACTACACCCCATTATCAGTCACTTAGTGTAGATTTCAACTCCCAAACTAGGTCCTGAAGAATTGCCGCCCGATCCTTCTTAGGACAACTAGGGCAAGAAACATGTTGACCGCATGAAACATAGCGCAACTGCCTATAACATCACTATAGACAGTCGCCACTACTCTTTTTAATCAGGGTGGGAGACAGGATTATTAAATTAGTTGCCCTGATCCTCCCGTTTCCTGTTTTAACTCACTTGGTCTTTTTAGAAACCACAACACAACACTTCTACACTTTAGGGCCCCTTACACACACCTCACCATACGGCAAGGAATAAAGGATCTCCGCCAAAGAGCCCCCAATCAGGGTGCCCATCGGGTATTGCAGCGCCGACCCGACAAGGAGCATGCCCACCCCACATTCTATTTATGCATCTGACAGGGTTTGGGATTATCTAAGATCACCACAAGCTCATACCAATAGAATTCTCTCATGAACTCCAAAATGTCATTTCAGTGCAAGCTCTGTTCCTCGGCTATAAGTTGGCTGTTGAGTGAGCTGCTGGCAGAATAGACCATTGGTTAAATCTGCATGATGTGCTGATTCATGGAAAATTCGACTTCGAGCCATTTTTAAAAATTACGTGCTGGTATTCTGTATTGCGACTGCTCAAATAGATCTAAAGCAGACTCCATAGACTGATGGTGGCCCAAACTTTTAGAACGGACCCTGGCATGTAGGTAATTCAGGTGAATGTCAGTGCCATCTGCAATGGGCCCTTAAACCCCATTTTGACACCGCCTCAATTATATCACCTTCAGTTTCATCAGACTGGCATACTGGATGTGCGGCTATATATTAAGGACCCGCGTAACTCACTGACTGAAACCCAAAAGACACAACGCCTCTAACAATCCATTCACATAAGGAACAATACGGTATCCTGCCTCTTAATGCCCAACAGTCTCCTGTACAAATTCTTGGCAGCCAAGTAAACTTCACTCAACAACAGGAAAAATAAGACATCATAGGCAATGTTTCTTCGTAGAAGGAGGGAGGATTAGTAGTTTCAATGAGACAGAGTAAGAGTGTATGAATCCCTCGTCCTGTGCCACTATGGTACAAGGTCAGTCATTGCAAGGCAGCTATGTCTCTAAATTTGTTGCAAACATCATGAGCACCAATATGTCATTGCAATACAGCTGTCCACAGAAAGTAATACAGCTTACATCAACAATGATCAAGCTAATACCGCTTGTATTGCCACAGCTAATAACATGGCTAAAGTCCAGGGTGTTCCTGCCTAGCAATGCCAATCCAGAAGAAGGGTGCTCCAATGCCGATATCGTAACACAGGTACTTGTCTGGAATAGGATCTGAATTTAAAACATATGGAAGTCATTTTACTGTGCTCTCAGCAAAGATGAGCTTTTCTGTAGCAACTGTGGGACCGACGCAATGAGAAGTTGAACGATTGTGAGCCTCCACCAAGAAACTGTGTCACTGATAATTCAATAAGCAAACAACTGTGCCATTCCAAAATGTAACCCCTAATTCCGGTGCTACACAACTTTTCAAATGAAGTTTCAGCTTTTTTTTACTAAGCGTACCAAAAATGCAGCTGTGGTAGACCCCCAAGCAATTCACCCCAAATCTGTCACTCATGATCATAAAGGAGGAGTTAAAACAAGCACAGAGATGATTGGGAGAAGAGACTGATGATCCTGCAAAAATCAAAGATGGCTAATTCTAATGACCAAAACAGTGCTAGAACCCTCGCTGATAATAACTACACCTTTGCTGTATTCATTTATCTCCCTTTCCCATTAAGTGCGCGACTACAAGGCTGCCCTCATCCCATCCTCCATGAGGTCTAACTTTCCAGAAGTTATGGTAAGAGTTAGTGTGCATTTCCAAGTATGCGTATGAACTTTAACAAAGTCACATTGTGTTCCTTGCATGTTTTAAGAATGATACCACACACGCACGCTTTTTCAATGGTGGTTATGCTGCCACATGAGTGGCGTAGCTGGTTTTGGAAGGCCAGCAGTCGCCGGCTGGCCCTGGGTTTTAAAATACATGCCCCAGTCACTGGGGTGTTGTACTCTGTTCTGTCAAATGTAAGATTATCAGTATATTTCAATTGTGTATATAGATGTCTTCTTTCTTTATAGGACCCTATTATGGTTAAAGCGCAATATCAATTCTTACCTTGACTAGCCATTAGGAGCTGGTATAGCATATATGTGTGTGCAATGAGAGGATTCACATAGGGACAAGTAGGATTCTGGTCCTGAGAAAAATCCTGGACCTCTTTGTGGGCCTATTTAGGGGTCAAACATGTCAACCTAGAAAGGACATGGGCTGCGTAATTAAGCCTCAAGTGTCCGATTGGTTATTTTAATCATCCCTGCGCCACCCCCCCTAATAAAGGCACAGTGCTGATAACAGGTATGGAGTTTTTTGCCTCCTGGACCGCCCATTCCCCAGATCACCTCTGAACAGTCCCTCTATCTACGACGAGGGCGGCCCACCACTAGGGCATTCTCTGGCTAGCGCAGGATGGCCAATGATACAGGACACCTAGAAGGTGTGTGAGGCCTTCCTGTTCTTTTTTGGAAATACCCTCTGGGTCCTATCTCCGGGTACTGCGGCGCAGATAATCCTGAATTGGGTAAATTGCTAACTAATGAGAATGTCCAACACCCCTTCTTGAGAGCCCAATATGCAGTGGTACGTTTGTTTTTTGTGTGTTTGATGGCCTACCCTACTGATCATAAATTATGATATTGCACAATATGTATCTTGTTTTGAAGAACAAGATAAGAAATTGGCAGGAAGACAAGAGCTTAGAAGTTTGACACAGAGGTGACATCAAGAAAAAATACCAATATATATTGCATGTATTATTTGGGATCAGAACATATTCATTTTTTCTAGATCGATAGTTGGCCACATGTGGATAAACTAAAAAGAATTTCAAAACTTGCATTTATGAATTTATAGACTACATACATTGATAAGAGATTGGCATAACAGAATAAATAAAAGGCAAAGGATATTTGAAGTTGAGGTTATTAAGCCTTATTATAAAGTGAGCGTCAGAGCTTCAGCACCCACAGAAGTGAAGGGATACTATTTTATAATATGAAAAGCAATAGTGGGGAGATTATTGTCCATTGGGAATAGAGCAGGTATATTGCTTTCATAAACAGTAAAGCACAAGTTACTTACCTTCGGTAATGATATATCTGTAAGAAACATTAGTTAGTTAGATTCCTTACCTTAGAATATCCCCAGGCGTCAGGTTGGATCCGGAAAGATTTTTCGTCAGCAATACCCCTGCGTCGTGATCGCCGGAATGACGTTGTCGGAGTACTTAGAAGCCGCCCTCGTGCACTGACGTCAGTTCTGTACATAGCTCTCCGCGCCAGGAATGCAGAGCCATGCAAGAAACCGACACTGGTGCCATGAAACTAGGGCCCTGAAAGGGATGACCTTAACCCTAGATATCGGTTCGCAGAACGGGGAGGATGGGTGGGGCGGTAAGGAATCTAACTAACTAATGTTTCTTACAGATATATCGTTACCGAAGGTAAGTAACTTGTGCATCTTAAAGAAACACGTTAGTTAGATTCCTTACCTTAGAATAGATACCCCGGCAATACCAACCCCAGTGGTGGGTCTGCGAACCAAGATCACACCAGGAAGTCCTGGAGAACGGAACGGCCAAAGAAGCCATTTCTCCGGACTTGGCTGTCCATGCAGTAATGCTTGGCAAACGTGTGCAGTGAGGCCCAGGTAGCTGCCTGACAAATGTCCTGCAGAGGGACTCCCTGTCCCAGGGCAGTAGTAGCCGCTGTGGCCCGAGTGGAATGGGCGCGCAGCCCCATAGGAGGATCCTTTTTAGCCAAGGAATAACAGACCTTAATGCACAAAACGACCCAACGAGAGATGGTTCGCTTGTGCACTGCCCGTCCCTTCTTAGCGCCAACGTAGCCAACAAAGAGTTGGTAGTCCACCCAGAACTGTTTCGTGCGGTCCAGATAAAAAGAGAGCGCCCGTTTTGGGTCCCAGACGGTGGAGCCTCTCTTCCTCTTCCGAGGGATACGGAGGCGGAAAGAAGGTGGGCAAGGTAACGGACTGCCCGATGTGAAAGGCAGTACAGACCATAGGAAGAAAAAAAGGACGAGTCCTCAGAACAACCTTGTCCGGATGGACAGAAAGGAAAGGAGGTTTAGATGAAAGAGCCTGGAGCTCACTCACTCTTTTGGCAGAGGTGATGGCAACCAGGAAAGCGGTTTTAAGAGTCAGAAGACGGAGAGGGCAATCATGAAGTGGCTCAAAGGGAGTGCACATCAGGAAAGTAAGAACCAGATTCAAGTCCCACCGAGGCATCATGAAAGGAACTGGAGGAAACATGTGCGTGATGCCCTTCAAGAATCTATTGACAACAGGGGACTTGAAAAGAGAAGGCTGATCGGGAAGCCTCAAGAAGGCTGAAACAGCTGAAAGATATCCCTTGATGGTACCCAGAGCAGAGCCCTGCTGGGCCAGGGAGAGGATAAAGAGGAGAACCTCAGAAAGAGGGGCAGAAAGGGGATCCACAGTCTTTGCTGTGCACCATGCCACAAATTTGTTCCACCTACAGGCGTATACCGTTTTAGGGGAGGGACGCCTGGCTGCCAGAATGACATCACAGACTTCAGGAGGCAAGTCAAATGGCATCAACTGCTGCCGCTCAATTTCCACGCATGGAGGTGGAGGCTGGACAGGCTCGGGTGGAGGACCGTCCCCTGCTGCTGCGACAGAAGGTCCCCCTGAAGAGGCAGTCGAATCGGGGGATTGATTGACAGACTGAGTAGCTCGGGATACCAGTATCTTCGTGCCCAATCCAGAGCCACAAGGATGACCTCGGCCCGGTCGCGCCTGATCTTCTTCAGCACTCTGGGCATAAGTGGTATAGGCAGAAAGGCATACAACAGACCGCAACTCCACTCCCAAAGAAAAGCGTCTCTGAGCGAGTGCCGCCTTGGAAATTGCAACACGCAGAACTGATGACATTGCGCGTTCTGTTCGGTGGCAAATAGATCTAACCAAGGCTCTCCCCACTGCCGAAAGAGACCTTGCAACACGTCCGAGTGCAGACGCCACTCGTGATCCATCATGCACCGGCGGCTGAGTTCGTCCGCCCTGGCGTTCAGAGAGCCCGCCAGGTGTTGAACCACCAGGGTGATGCCCTGATGTTCCAGTCATGTCCGGAGGCGCAGAGCCTAAAGGGTCCACGACCCCACCCCACCCTGTTTGTTGCAATACCACATGGCGGTGGTGTTGTCCGTGAACACCTGCACTACACTTCCCCGGACAGAGGGAAGGAATGCCTTCAGTGCAAGCTGGATCGCCCGCAGCTCCAACAGGTTGATATGGAGCCGGGACTCCGCCGGAGACCAGAGGCCTCTGACCTCCGCCTCTCCCATGTGGCCCCCCCATCCCAGGAGGGACGCATCCGTCACCACTGTGTGCTCTGGTTGGGGTAGGGAGAGGGATCTGCCACTGACCCAATCGCGGTCCATGAGCCACCACTGCAGTTGTCTTGCAGTGCCCTCCGAGATCAGGACGTGGTCGGACAGGTTGCCCTGATGTTGAGCCCACTGGAACTTCAGGTCCCACTGCAGAGCCCGCATCCGCCACCTGGCGTGATGTACCAGCAGGATGCAGGAGGCCATCAGACCCAGCAGCCGTAGGGTCAACCTGACCGAAACTCGGAATAAAGGCTTAAAGATCTGAATCAGAGCCTGAATATCCCAAACCCGCTGTTCGGGAGGATAGACCCGAAACTGCGCCAAGTCCAGAACCGTTCCGATGAAGAGGAGCTCCTGGGAGGGACTCAGATGTGACTTCGGCACGTTGATGGAGAACCCCAGCGAATGCAGGAGGTCGGCCGTAGTCTGGTGGTGGGAGCTGACTGTTCGGGGCGAGTCCGCCTTCAACAACCAGTCGTCGAGATAGGGGAAGACTGGAACCCCTAATCTGCGCAGATGAGCTGCGACCACCGCCATCACTTTCGTGAACACCCGAGGGGCACTGGTGAGGCCGAAGGGGAGCACGGTAAACTGAAAGTGCTCGTGGCCTACCGTGAACTGCAGGTAATGCCGGTGGACAAGCAGGACGGGGATGTGGAAATAAGCGTCCTGCAAGTCCAACGCTACCATCCAGTCTCCAGGGTCTAGGGCAGCCAGAACCTGAGCTAATGTCAGCATCTTGAACTTTTCCTTCCGGAGGAAGGCGTTGACACCCCTGAGGTCCAAGACAGGGCGTAGGCCCCCTTTGCCCTTCTTGGGAACCAGAAAGTAGTGGGAGTAACAACCCCGTCCTAAATGTGGGCCAGGAACGCGCTCGATGGCCCCCTTGGCCAAGAGAGCCGTAACTTCCTCCTGCAGAAGTTGCAAGTGATCCCCCGACATGCGGTGGTACTGCGGTGGCATGGCTGGAGGGGTTACCTCGAAGGGGAGGGAGTAGCCCCTTCGGATGATTTGCAGCACCCACTTGTCCGAAGTGATGGTACGTCAGTGGAGCAGGTGATGGCGAACTCGGATGCCCACTGGCGTGGAATGGGCCTGAAAGCTTGGACTAGGAAGGCTTTGAGGCGGATGCTGCAGGTGCAGATGTGGACTGACCTGCTCTCTGTCCCCCTGCTCCACCATGGCGGTATCCACATCCGCGACCGCATTGAGACTGGTCTGCGGCCTGTGGCTGGACAAACGTGCGGGGGTGCCCCTTCCTTGGCCACCAAAGGGGAAAGCAGAAGTTTGCTGGCGCTGGGCCAACAGACCCAATGACTTGGCTGTAGCTCTGGAGTCCTTAAAGCGCTCCAGCGCGCTATCTGCTTTGTCGCCAAACAGGCGACGGCCATCAAAGGGCATGTCCATGAGAGTGCTCTGGACATCCCCCGAAAAGTTTGTGGACCTCAGCCAGGCGTGACGACGAATCGCCACCATCATTGCAATCGTTCTGCCCAGCGAGTCCGTGGTGTCAAGTCCACATCTAATGAAATATCGTGCTGCATCCCGCCCCTCAGCAAGAGCCTGGGCAAGCCGTGTCCTGGCCTCCTCTGGACACTGGAGCAGCACGTACCCCACCGTATCCCACAGAGAGTGGGTGTAACGGTCCAAAAGGCATGCGGTATTAATGGACCGCAACCCAAGACAGAGGGAGGAAAACAGTTTCTTGCCAAACTGTTCCATCCTTTTGGATTGCCGGTCCGGAGGTGCAGACGGGAAGGCGATTTGGGACATGGAGACCTGGATAACCAGACTCTCAGGGGTGGGGTGTACGGACAGAAAGCAGAGGTCGCCCGGAGCTGGGCGGTGGCGCCGGGCCATGTTTCGATCCACAGGACTGTGGAGGGCTTGGACCAAGTGCCCATCAGAACGTCGGTGAGGGCCTCAAACTGCAGCAGAGGCTCCGAAGAGCTTACTGGGGGTTGAAGCACGTCAGTGAGGAGGTTAGTCCTCACGGCCGCTGCAGGGAGCTCCAGGCGCAAGGCCTGGGCCGCCCTGCTCAGCACCACAGCATACGTAGCACCCTCCTCCGTAGCCACGGAAGGAAGAGAGATGAAACCAGTGTCAGGCGAAGTGTCTAGACCACTGATGTCCCCCAGCTCATCTGCCCAGTCCTGACTTAACTGGCACTGCTGTGCCAGAGGGTCCTCAGACCCCTCCCAGTCCTCCCCTTCATCCGTGTCCTGATAAACAGGCAGAAATGACAGAGCCAGGTCTTAGGTGAATTCACCACCTATCGACACCGGAGACGGCGCGAGCGGTGCCGCTCCGACGTCGGACCCAGACCGGGGCTGAAACTCGGGGCGGCGGCGTCCGGGGACTGCACCGGGAGCGACACCATGGGGATCGGCACCGGCGGAGGAGTCGTAAGGTCAACCGGTGTCGGTAGGGATCCAGGCCTGTATCCCACGGGGGCCTGCGGCGTCGTGACCAAAGTCGACGACGGCGCCGGGGCCGAAGCCGCCGGCTCGCTAGGACCCCCAGTCGGACCTGCGGGGCCCGGAGGCGCGCCGGCAGACCTCGACGGTGGGAAGAGAGTCCTCATGGCCACAAGGAAGTCTTGAATCTCGCCCGGAGTCGCATCAAGCCCAGGGACCGGAGGGAGTGGGGCCGGAAGCGACTCCTGCGACTCCGGCGGAGCCACGCGGGTGGTGCCACCCGAACCCTCGGCCGAGTCGCGCGACCGGCGAGGGGAGTCGGAAGAGCGATGCCGCTTCTTCTACTTCTTTTTGCTATACCTCGACTTACCTGAGTGCGAGTACTTGGATCCCGACGAGCGGTGATGACTGCGGCTCTGCGACCGGTCCCTCGAACTCCTCCTCGACCGGCGCGGAGCCGACTGCCGGATCTCGAGGAGCTTGCGGGACCGCTCCCGCCTAGATTTCGACATCAAGGCCAGGCAGTCGGGGCACGACTTGTCATCGTGGTCAGCCCCAAGACAGTAGAGACACCGATAGTGGGGGTCGGTGGCAGTCATCACACAGCTTGAATCTGGGCATCCCTACCGGCACCAGGAGTCAAAAGTCAACTCGAAAAAGATAGACAAAATGTCCAAAATGTTAGTCAAAAAATGACTAAGGGTATGCTCTTCCTGGATCTGCGCTTGCTGGCGCAGAAAATAGAAGAACTGAAGTCAGCGCGCGAGGGCGGCGTCTAAGTACTCCGACAACGTCAAACCGGCGATCGTGACGCCGACGACGGACGTGGAGTCACAGACGACGCCTACTGACGCGCAGGGGTATTGCTGATGAAAAATCTTTCCAGATCCAGCCTGACGCCTGGGGATATTCTAAGGTAAGGGATCTAACTAACGTGTTTCTTTCAGATTGATATTTTAACCAGGGAAGAGGTAGAAAAGGATGTATTCCTTCAGTATGTATTGCTAGCTTGTATAGATTACTGGAAACCAAAGCCACCACTGGTAACAGCCGGTCTGTGGAGCTTTAGAAGAAATTAGTTTTCGGGGTAGCCCTGATTCAGCATGCCATAATGAACTATGATGTATATGGAAATGCAACAGGTCAGTACAGAGCTATTAAACACATGTACTGAAGCAAAGAAAGAATAATCCCACATCAGACAATATCCCTATATTAGCTAACATTGTGAAATTAGTGCTAGAGGTAGCTCTGATTCAGCAGGCCATAATTAAATATGTGATGATGTATATGAAAATGCAATAAGTCAGTGCAAAGCAAAACAGTGCAAATGCACATTTACTGAAGCAAAGAAATGTACGAACTCCATATCTGCTAATATCCCTCGTCAATATGGATAGCAAAATAAATGGAAGACCAAAGAAATTAGACTAACCAGAGTGATCTCAAGACCGGTCTCTCTGGAACAACACTTGTATGTCTCTGGGTGACCTGGGTTAAATCATACTAATCAAAAAGTGGCTATATTAGAGCTTGATGGACTTACTTCAGAACATCTCAGCTTAATACTATTTTTAGTTCGAGCTTTCGAGACCTCTTGTATATACTTTAGAATATACTTCTTTGTGGGCTTACTACTTTTTATTGGTTTGTTTCAGTGTCCTTTAAAAATTCTTACTTGCTAGTGGTCAATCTTTCCTATTTGTCCCTTCTTTTCAATCCAGAGCAACAGTGCCCCAGCACTTGTACCCTTCCACTTATCTCATTGTAGCATTTGTTTAGGGACTACTTTTGCATTACTCTAAGCATATGACCAGAGCGCTTGATGTTTTCAGTTGCTCTGAGCTCCGACGTCTGTTTATTTTAACAGGGCTGTAATGCTTGGTATCTCCGTGCATCTGCTGAGTCCTACTCCCCGGTGTGCCTGCAGAGGCACTTAAAATCCCCTCCTCGACTCTCATCTTCCTGGTACCTATCCTCTCCTCCCCACGCCGCCCCCCTCCGACCATGCTTTTTTTCCATTTTCTTAGAAAGCCCTGGTGTTTTAGTTGTCACCAGCTCACCCTCCCTTTAACTCTGCGTGGTGTCCCCAGCCTGCTCCTCCAGTTGGCCGGTTCTGCCTTTAAATCCTGACGTCAGTGCTCTGGCGTTGTGTGACATCAGAGGAGGCACAGGCCAGGCATGCTGTGTATTATGTGAACGCATTCTGGTACTGTAGTGTGTGCCTTGCTGAAAGGCCCTGCACCTTTAGAGGTAAAATAAAACTGCCTTTCTTCCTCCTGTAGATCATGCCACAGTAAACAGGTAGACGCGGCAAATTCACCTCTAAATACTAGAGGCTGTGGTTCTGCTTTTTTCACCTAGTTAAAAATCTGTGTGCCAAAAGATCAAGAAAATTCAAATCTGGATAAAACATAGGAATGGGACGAGTTAGCAAGAAAGTCGGGAGTAAACGAAAGAGACGTTTAGACAAGCCTCCATTTGCTCCTAGAAAGATGTGTGCAGGAGCCGGGACTCCGGTTGTTGCAGCTGCAGACAGGAGTGATCCGAGGCGGCGCTGAGCGGGGGTTTTATTCAGAATAAATTGCTTGTAAAGATCACAGCCTTTCATAAACCACACGGATATCTAATCTGTGTCCTTTCAAAGCGTCTGTCATGTTACATCAGAGAGAGAAAAATGTTACTCTTATGCTTAGTCAGGGGTAACACAAGAGAAACTGTGGGACCCGGAGCAGAGGTACGAGCCCAGGTACACACACCTGCACTGTCAGCGAAAGTGCTGGCCATTACTGCAGACAGCAGTGAAAGTGCGTGCCTCCGTGGGCTGTCCGAAAGTGTGAACTATACAGCGACCCGCTCGCTGCAGGCACGAAACATTGTACACGATAAATGAGGTCTTTCAATATTATCTTTGGCATGCTGCGTTACTGAGCAGTTATCCTCACTAACCAATTACAGAGAACCCATAGCTATATTTCTGCAAACAAATAAGATGCATGTAATATATGCAAGAGGTCATGTTAATTTGTTTATATTTTATAGTTCTTGTGCATTTTATTTTTTAGCTGAAAATCATCCATTGACAGCTCCCATTCCAGTGCTTGACATGAACAAATGAAAGTGCAGGACTCAATGTCTCAGGGTACCTGTCTGCTAGCGAGAAGCATCGGTCCTCTTCCACTGCCTGGCTCCATCCCTCCTGAGAAGTGCTGGTGCGCTCCCTTGCATATTAAAGGCGCGCTGGTGCGCTGTCCTGGCAGCACCACTACATTTACACAAATGCCCCTTCTTTAAGACCATGGCTCAGTTGCCTCGAATGCAGTCCCATGGGACTAGTCCTCATTTTATACCTTGATAAAACTCAAAACAACCCTGAGAATCCTGGAGAGCCTGAGAAAGTGTATTACAAACCGAAAGGGGCATCAGTGTGTCACCTTTTACATATCAAACTTAGGGCCTCCTCATGAGAGTGCCAGATGTGCAGCAGTGATACTGGGCGGACCGACCTCTCCAAACCTGCCTGGTATCCCCACACCGAAGTCTGACAATTACAATGTTTACTGGAATGGGGGTTCACAGCAGGGACCTGGCACCATTGGGTGCTTTTCTGTGCAGTTTGTGCGGGTTCCACAGAGAAAACCACTGACATTCAGGTGGGAAAGGTCTGGGTGAGGTCACAGGAGAGTGAAAGGATTTCAGCTAGCTAGTTTCTGAAACCTATTAGCCATGCGCCTGCAGGGTTTTCAGGCTGAACAGGGCAAGATATGCTGGTCTAATGTGACTCTTAATGCACCTACAAGGCGGTGTCACACTCTACTCATACTTACACTAAATAAAAGGCAGTCTTGGCTACTCTGGAGAACCTGGGCAAACAATCAGTTTTCTATCATTTGTTTAGCGGCGAGTGTGTGGACACAACTCACCCCTGTTCTAAAATTAGAGGGATTCAAGTGCAAGCCATTCCTTATCCACTCATTTACTAAAACTCAGATATAATTTATATAATGCACTTGATAAGTAAATGCATACATTTTGGGGGCATGTTACTGATGAGGTTAGCAAGTGTACAATTTACTAAGGGTGAGGACACACCATGCTTGTGAAGAGAAACAGGAACCAGGTGCTTTATAATCATCGCATATTGAAAGGTAGCATGCGGATAATTATTTCTGTGTGGCTGCATCTGCGTCCAGTACAATACACAAGCCACTAGGTACATAGGAAATTAGTCAGGTTTTATCTGCATCAATTCAAATTTTACATCATTGTTGACACTGGCATAAGTACTAAAGCTGGTTCTTTGTGAATCACTTCCTGGTTTCAGTACAGTACGAGCCACTTGTAAAAAACACACAAACAAGCAGGAAATGTGGCTTGTGTGCCGACAATAAACCAAAAGTCTCCTTCTTACATTAGCCGTGGGAGGTAGCTACCAGAGCACGGTATAATGCCAGCAACTTAACTTAAAAATGTTCTTTCCCAAAATACGATATATAAATAGATCTTCTGCTCTAAATTGTCATTGTCACATTTGTGGGTAGCCTGTGTTCCTTAAGGCCCTGCTATCCCGCCTGCGATGGTCTTGCAGATACTTGGGTGGTTCGACAAATATGTAGAGGAAAGGGAGCTGGTCAGTGGCAATGTTTTAAAATTATCATCAGTAATTCTGCTATTATGATCATTACCGAGGCGAAGGAGATTCCAAGATGGCAGTTCCCATTAGCTGGCATCTTTGAATTTTGAGTACCGGGGTGTGAGAGCTTCTTGAAGGTGTGGGCATGCACCCCTCTACTCTGAGGGCAGGGAGGTCCATGCCTACCCCACTCCAGTATGCTAACATGATGTGCTTATGATGTGTATAGATCTGAGGCACAGGAGGAAGGAAACATGCCAGTCTGTGCAGTGAACTTTACATCCCTGTCTTTACTAAATCATAGTTTTCAGGGCATCAAAGGTCTTTATAGTGTCAAACCTATGACCTAGTGCAGCCAGTGTCTAGATTTACGCTGGAAATACCAGAGGATGACCACCTCACTCCATCTCATCAGACAGGGTTTACAAGTCCTGCCCTTGCCCTGCACTATTTGAAGAACATTGACCCCATATACACTCGAGAGAGAGAGAGCTAAGGTCTTATAACCTCCGTCTAATGAGGATTCCGAAGTTCTTGAAGTCACGCTGCAGAGGAAGCTCATTCACAGTCCTTACAACCACGCTTTGGAACAGTTTGCCATCCAAACTGTGTGGTTGCGGGCTTACAGCTGTCACCCTGTCTGTGTTGGTGTGCACACTTGCTTCAGTCGCAGTGTCTGTCGTTGTGCACACTTGCATCTGTCTCGGTCACCTAGCCTCTACTTTCCTAGTGCTGGGGTTTGTGATTTATTTCACTCAGAGTATAGGTTTCGATACTTCAAAACTCATTATGATTTAGCCTTTTGTGTGTCTGTGGTCAATAAATTGTATGCAGTAAAGCGGAGAACTATTTCGCACACTTTTATAAACCTCTGCAAAGTCATGATCTATGGGCCCCGAATTTCACTGGCCAAGCTACGCCCTTAATTCACTAAAGAAAGCTGTTGACTATCTGTAAAGCTGTAGCATTCAGATAACTAAGAAAGAAACTAAATGACAGCGTCAAACCATAGGCACACAAATCCACCTTACAGTGACCATGTTACAGTCCTTCAGAATATCACCACTAAATACTATAACACACAATTACACTTCACAAAATACATTCAAATTCGCAACATGCCACATAATTCTACACCTTATACTACTATTCCACGCCACAGAATACCACCCCAAATCACCCCACATAAATTCACAACCAAACACACAACTGAATGACATGCAATTCTAAACCACAAAACATAATTTCACTCCACATAATACAACTCAGAGCCACATAATCACACCCCACATAAATACACTCTCTACACATACCAGCAATCTACATAAATGTACTACACACCAAGACACATTATTCCAATAAGCATAATTTCACCAAATGCCACACAGATCCACACCACAAAAATGAGTCTGTGGCCTGTTCTCCCATACTTTCTCTCACACTCTTTCTGCTCCTCTGTCAGGAGTTCATTCACCACTTCATACACAAACTACCTATCCCTCTCTACCTTTTCTATCTATTCTGTGCAGTTCTCACCCCATCTATTCCCATCCCACATAATTCCGCTACACACCACAATTTCACCCCACACAATTCCACAACTAACAATTCAAATTCAACCCACATAATTCCACTACAAAGTACATGCATCCACTCCTCTCCAAACCAAAATACATGGGTAAAAGACAGTCAATTACAAAGACAATAGCTCAAACTCTCTCAAATGCAAGACCGATTGCATTGCAAATGCTTGTTTTTACTGAGCGAGTGTTCCATCAGTGCAGTAGGTTTTATGTACTGGCACTGGATTAATATATGGTTTTATATGAAAGTCTGTTGGGAGTATTACATTTCTGCATTGTGGATGAAAACCTAAGATATTTATCGATTCAGAACTCCGTAAGTAAATTATAATACACAAAGGTACTGCTCAGCTCTATTCATAGAGCTTTTTGGTGCACTCAATATACAAGTAGCACCAGCTTGGACACAAGACAAATCCAATCCACACACCACTTTAAACTGATGACATTACTAAATTCAGCAACAAACCAGCAATTGCCATTTTGGCGACAGAAATGTTTATGTATCAGGATGGACAGGACGAAGGCTACAACCACAATAGTGAAAAATCTCATATTGTGTGCCGCCACAGTATTCCTCCCTATTATAAAGTTGTAGAATATCTAGGGGTGTTACTCTATTTAGACACTGACAACAAAGGGAGAATCAGTTTAATGACACTACTGGAGAAATTAGCTCTTCAACTCAAATGTATTATTAATTAACCAATATCTTCGCCAGTCAGGTACATTTGACATGAATGGTACTTGTGCCTAAAGAACTATCTATATATTACGACCACTCCTTTTTTCTAACACGAGCCTGGCTTGATCGCTTGATCAATTAACAAAAACTGACCTCTAACTTTGTCGGAAACACAGGAAGAGCCTTGAAGTTTCATAAAGGCGACAGCGGATGTTCCCTTCCAGAAAATAAATATCACTACTGGGCTACTAGAGCAGTTGGCGTTAGGTGGCTCGATGGTACAACAAAATATCTGAATTTGGAGAATATAAAATCTTGAGATTTGATGGCGACTAAGGTCTGGCGCGGCACAGGAACTCAGGAAAACCAATGCATCTTTACAATTAATTGGTAACCCAAATATGCAGGACAAACAAATACATTTTTGGAAACAATAAGTACATGCAATTCACACCAGAATTAATTTCAATTGGCAAGATAATGCTAGATTACCTCCTTTAACAGTGTGGCCTGAGTATCTGAGTGCAATACTTTAATGCCCATTCTGGCCTAACCCCAACTCCACCAGCCTTTGCTCACCTTAATAATGCAAGATATGATGTCCTGCGCCCTCTCCCACGTGGTAGAAGTTTAGAATGTAAGGTATACAGCCATAAAGCAGGTTCTATTTACACCTAGTGATAAAAGTGATTAAATAAACTGCTACAATAAAACTCAGCCATCAACACATTAAGTAAACCAATGCTGTCCCATCTCTGAATCTATAATTAAGAGTCGGAGGAAAACATGGATTTCTAACTGGACTCGCTCTTCAGCAAACAAATGTAAAAATACCTGCTTGCAGCTGTGGAATCTTTGATTTTCTTTCCCTCTAATGAGGCTAAATGTTGCTCCAGTGCATCGAGAAGACTGCTTGGTGCCTGAAAAAAACAGAAAAGGAAACGTATTCTTATGTCTGCAGTAACATGGCAGTGTTGGTCCATAAATCCACTTCCCTTATCATTTATTGAACACTTCAGGCTACTTTGTGACTTTACCAGAAGCTAACAGAGGCGTGACCAATATCCTCACCACACTCACATACCATGACACTTCCTCCTCACAATTAAAAACTATGAGAGGTAGGTCAGAAATACTAATAAGACTGTAATCAGACACAGAAAAGCTCATTGTTGATAGTCGAAAGGACCATGACTACCAGAGTTACCAGAACTGTATACCTTGGACTTACTTTTATGCCCCGCGCTCTTGTTTGTCTAGTTATTGAGACTAAATTATTAATGGGAAAATATAACTAAGCAAAACTGCGAGACTATAGTGCCAGCTTAGATGAGGCCTTACAAG
Source organism: Triturus cristatus (assembly GCF_964204655.1). Taxonomy (NCBI): domain Eukaryota; kingdom Metazoa; phylum Chordata; class Amphibia; order Caudata; family Salamandridae; genus Triturus; species Triturus cristatus. The sequence continues at coordinate 1,420,816,316 of NC_140591.1, read as the reverse complement.
TGTTAGAATTAATGTTTCTTTCCAAACATTCTAATGTTTAAAAGATAAACAGACTATCCTGGGTTTACTGATGTTACCACGTATGCATTTTCAATGCATCTGCCTTTACCATGCAGTTGGTATAAATAAGGTAAGTGATATAAATATTTATATATTATATATATATATATCTCTCTCTCTCTCTCTCTATATATATATATATATATATATATATATTTTTTTTTTTCACCAAATTCCTCCAGGAAGGAACCACTGCACACCAAGGAAGTTATATGATTAGGTTTTTATTCTTTCCATGCAAATTATCACCAACTCCACCACCAACGCGTTTCAACCACAATCGGTCTTGCTCACGGTATGTGAGTCCTTTTTCAATGTTCTTTATTTATAGTGATACCCATATCGGCCATTAAGAGGAATTATGGGATTTGTAGTTCCTGTTCACATATATCATTTTAGCATGTTTGCGATATTTTGATGTTATTGCAATATCTCTCTTCGGGGATTTGATTATATCTGTGCAATCTGGATATTAACATTGTGTCAATGTGAATAGTGTGTCTGATTATGTTATGTTACATGAAATTAACATGTTTTATATTTTATTCTTTGTTGGTGGTGGAGTTGGTGATAATTTGCACGGAAAGAATAAAAACCTAATCATATAACTTCCTTGGTGTGCAGTGGTTCCTTCCTGGAGGAATTTGGTGAAAAATTGAATCGAGGACTGGCCCGTTCTCGACACTGGCACCCGCTATGCAATAGCGCGCTCTCCCTTGGGGCCGTTTGACGAGTCGACATTGTGAAGAGAGAGGCGCCCGACATTGAAAATCCAGTGAAGCGGTGACGTTATACGAGACTCGGGAAACTGTTCAAGACGAGTTTCGTAATTGATTTGGAGTCAGTGGCTGTATTGGGAATCCAGTACATCAACAACACAATCATTTAAGTCATCACACTGTGATTATACAGCGAGACGAACGCTGTGACAAACTAATAGGAGGAGTTGTTTGAAGTCCCGTCTGCGGTGTGGAGTATCCAACGGATCGGAGTCGGAGGACCCCGCTACGACGGAAAAACACTCAGGTAGGCGGCTTCTTCTTTTCTCTCCCCTATTGAATTGTGAATGTCGTAGCCTGCACCGTCAGGATACATAATACCTGAACAGATGCAAAGGAAGTTAAAGGGCAAGTGCACACCATATAACCAGTGAACCACCGAATGTGAGTCTCGGCGGATAATTATATCATTAATTAACATGGAAGCGAGAGCGGCGAAACGCATGCAACGAGCGGAAACCATGTTCACAAGAAAAGGCACAACAACACAAAAAGAAATAACCAGTGACCAGGATATCAGTCAGAGTAAAAATCTCAAACAACTTTTTATCCAGCTTGAGAGACTATTGAAAAAAGAAATCACTAAAAGTTGGGAAGTGATAACGTTAGAGAAATATATCGAGTGCGATCGAATACCAAGAGGACTGAGAATTTTCACGCTCCCTAATCACCCTGACACCAAGCCTAAGATGCTAGAAGAATGGGGGAAGAACAGTATGCAGTGTTCAAAAAACATGGTACTGATTGTAATCAAGTACGCCAAAAAGGATATAGAGGAGCTACATGAGAACATCAGCAAACTTGAATCGCAGATTACCAGTCTCAATCAAGAGGAAGAAAGTAAACAATTGCGAAAAGACATGGAGAAAAACCTAGATAGACATGAAAACGAGGTGGAACAACGAAAGCAGAGGAAGTTCAGAAGAGATCAACTAGACTATGAAACAGGAGCGATCTTAACCTTTGCTCGAAGATTTGAAGTTTTGAAAGAACAAATGGGGAAGAACTGAAAGGCAGCACTAAACGTACCAGTAACTAGTGGATCAGAATCAGAATTAAGTGAGGAAGAAAGAACAGTAAGAACAGGACACTTTACTTTTTTAGAAGAGATGAAGTTGATGTACATCGATCAAAAGAACGCGAGAGGCCAAGGAAGAGGACGAGGCCGAGGGAGAGGAAGAACTTATCACCAATCTTCAAAAGAAGGAGAAAAACGAGAAGAGGGGGCGGAACAACCAAAAAGTTACCCGCTACGCAATCGTTTGAAGAAATGAAAAAATCAACAAAGACAAAAGTGAATCTAATCGTGAACCTATCCGACTACAAATTAAACTCCCACGAACAAAATGTACTGAACAAAGGATTAAGCTTTTGCCCAGAACAACATCATAATCATGTAGATACAAGAATCGATATCTACAAATTTGTGAGAAAACTAAAACTTGCCAAGTTCTTCAGTAAATTCCCGAACACGAAAAAAGCTATTGAAAGTAAAGCAGCACCTGAGACCAGTGACCTTACAATAGAAGATATACCTGTCCTGGTTACTGCGTACGAACTAATGACAAACAATGATGATGTAACTGAATCTCTAGCCCTACAACAGTTACAAACATGCACTGACAAAAGAGAACCAACTGCTTTCAAATCTAAATCCAAATTCTGCCCTGTGCTTAGTCCTGGTAACAGAATAGACACCTTTCATGATCTAGTGGTTGGGGATCTAGAAACACTGACTAAAACAAACAACAACCACAAGAAGGAAAATCTAAATAAAATGGAAAGACTTGCAATTGACACCTTGATGAAGAATGATAAAATCATAATCAAACCGGCAGACAAGGGGGGCAATGTAGTCATTCAAAATAAAAATGACTACATCAAAGAGGCCAAAAGGCAACTGGATGACCATAAGAACTATGCCAAACTAACTAATAATCCACTCAATGATTTAACATTAAATCTAGGATTAAGAATTAAGAAATGGCAGGAGGAGGGACTGTTGACACCAGAGGAATCCCTCTTTCTAAGCAATGACAGTCCAGTAATGCCCACAATGTATTTTTTACCAAAGATACACAAAACCTTAATTAATCCCCCAGCCAGACCCATAATGTCAAGTTGCAACTCACTCTATGAAAACATCTCAGACTATGTGGACTTTTTCCTTGCACCACTTGTTACCAATTTAACATCCTACATAAAAGACACGGGGGATTTTTTAAGAATCCTTTCTGATCTTGGCTGGCATAAAGGATACTATCTCGTAACAATCGACGTAGTATCACTATACACTTCCATCAAACACAGTGTTGGACTACAAGCTGTTGAGTATTTCTTGAAACAACGTAGCATACGACAATCCAAACACACAACAATGCTCATGGAAATGATCGAACTATGTCTCTACAATAATATCTTCATTTTCGATGGCCAAATATACTCCCAGCAGTGCGGTACTGCTATGGGAGTTTCATTTTCTCCTAGCTACGCCAACCTCACGATGGGGTGGTGGGAGAAACTGATAGCCTGGGATGAGAGAAATGAAACATATACTTCCAGAACAGAACTATGGTTACGTTACATCGACGACCTTTTCCTTATTTGGAGTGGCAGTCTGAGTGAATTTGAAGAATACATGAACATCTTGAACACAAATGAAATTGGCCTACAATTCACTCATAACATCAGTGATCAAGAAATTCAGTTCTTAGATGTAACGGTATACATAGAAAATGAAGAAATTAAGACCAAACTATACAGAAAACCAACAGCAACCAACAGCATTCTACACGGTGAAAGTTTTCATCCTCCACAACTGAAGAAGAGTATTCCGTATGGAGAATTCTTGCGTATGAGACGCAATTGCTCCGATGACTTGGAAATGGAACGAACATTTAAAGAAACAGCAATGAGATTCCATCAAAGAGGATACAATGAGAAAGACATAAAACTGGGTCAAGCAAGAGCAAGAGCAACACCCCGAGCACAGACTTTGAAACATGCAAAAGAACAAAAAGAAGAGAATGCCGTGATTCGAGTAGTCCTTACATACAGCAAAGAAAACCACCAAATAATAGACATCCTAAAAAAACACTGGGGTATCTTGAGAAAGGATCCAGACATTGGTCCAAAAATTGGCAACTATCCAAATGTCTCATATCGGAAGGCACCCTCCTTAAAAGACAAACTGGTTAAGAGCCATATGACGACCATCAGCAAATCTAAGAACTGGCTGGAGACCAAACAGACAGGCTTTGTACGTTGCAACACATGCAAAGCATGCAAACACGGCATGAACATGAAAGAAACAGTGGACTTCATGGGCAATAAATTTAACATCTCTGAAAGGATCACCTGTGAATCCACATACGTAGTATACGTCATTGTCTGTGGATGCGGACTATGGTACATAGGAAGTACTATCTGCCCCCTGAAGAAAAGAATCTTGGAACATCTGAGGGCGGTACAAAATGATGATACCAATTATGCAATTGTGAAACATCTAAAAATCCACAAAGAGAACATGAAACAGACCATAAAATACTTTGGATTAACAACAGTCCCTAAAAACGAACGTGGAGGAAATAGAACATTGAAACTAAGAAGATTGGAAAGCAAGATGATGATACGCTTTAAGACGAAGGCCCCTTTTGGCCTTAACGGCGATGAAGAGCTACACAGCCATCTATGAGCCTACTGTACGACATGTACTAATATTGAACTTATGATGAAGGGGCAATTATATTAGACACCCATATCTGCAATCATCCAAACAAACATAATATGGCCACACGGGCACTAAGCCTAAACCCTGTTGGCAAAAATGCACTAAGCAATTATTCTAGTATCAAAGGTTGTAACAAAGAATAAAATATAAAACATGTTAATTTCATGTAACATAACATAATCAGACACACTATTCACATTGACACAATGTTAATATCCAGATTGCACAGATATAATCAAATCCCCGAAGAGAGATATTGCAATAACATCAACATATCGCAAACATGCTAAAATGATATATGTGAACAGGAACTACAAATCCCATAATTCCTCTTAATGGCCGATATGGGTATCACTATAAATAAAGAACATTGAAAAAGGACTCACATACCGTGAGCAAGACCGATTGTGGTTGAAGCGCGTTGGTGGTGGAGTTGGTGATAATTTGCACGGAAAGAATAAAAACCTAATCATATAACTTCCTTGGTGTCCAGTGGTTCCTTCCTGGAGGAATTTGGTGAAAAATTGAATCGAGGACTGGCCCGTTCTCGACACTGGCACCCGCTATGCAATAGCGCGCTCTCCCTTGGGGCCGTTTGACGAGTCGATATATATATATATATCTATCTATATATATTCACTTAAAAAAACCATAGGTTTCACACATGTTATAGTTAGGTGGACATTTCACTCGTAAAAAACCAATGAAATTCCCCCATTATAGTTAGTTGAGATAACAATAACTCGCGCGCCCGCAATCCTCTGCTCATGACGTCACATATTACATCACTCATGACATGGTCAGTTGCATCACTCATGACATCACTGATGACATCATCCTTGTGATAGAGTGGCGGTCGCGCGAGTTATAGTTATCTCAACTAACTATAAAGGGGGAATTTCATTGTTTTTTTACGAGTGAAATGTCCACCTAACTATAACATGTGTGATACCTATGGTTTATTAAGTGAATTTGCAAGGTTTTTTAAATGCTTATTCCTAACTATAACGTGTGTGAAACCTATGGTTTTTTCAGTGAATTTGTACGTTTTTTTAAATGCTAAGTTATGTATTTCTTATTATATTTTTTATATATTTATTTTACAATAAACTACGTTTTAAAATTAGGTTTTTTTTTATGGTTTTTCACTGTGCGCGCACCCCGCGATTAAAAAAAAAAAAATTACAATGTTTTTTTCTGCCTTCGGGGTCCTTCAGGGACCCCCTGACAAAGGCGAGGGGGTCAGGAACTCTCTACCCTGCCCCCTTTTCACGTTCGCCACCTTCCTTTTTCACGCTCGCACTCAAAACAAACAAAATGGCGGCCGACACTTCCTGATTTCGACCGATTCGAACGTTGACTGACATGTAACCACCAATCAGAATTACGCTCGCGCACGTCAGGGTGCGCGCACGGTGCCTGCACGGTTCGCAGCTATAGATATTTATGTACTTTAACTGCAATTTTCTCAGGAACTACTGAACAGATTGACTCCATATATGCAAAAGGCACATCCCTGACCGGAGGACTACCTCTTTGCCAAATTTCAAGTAATTCTGTTCAGCCGTTCGGGCTGTACCTTCGACTAAAGGTCCTATGGGAAAATGCATGGGGAAAACGCGTTTTGGGACCCCCCCTTTTTTCTCGGCCCCCGCTTGACGAATCCCCCGAGAGCCCCATTAGTTTTGAAACTTTCGCGAGGATTCGTCAACCGGCGCCAAAGTTATTCAAAATAGAATTTTGAGATTTCCTATGGAAACACGGTCCTAACTATAACTATCTACTGGCAACCGCCAGTAGATAATATATATAAATATATATATATAGAGAGAGAGAGATAGATATATATAGATATATATATATATCAAACAGAGTAGTTACTGAAGCGGCACACTTACTGCTGGTGCAAGCATTGGGATATGACTAATTAGCCCCAAGATATTTGTAAACCAAAAATAATCATGCTGCACTCCACATTGATTTAATTGGCAACAGCAACGTCTCCAAAACACTACCAACGCATTTCAACCCTTGCGGTCTTGTTCACGGTAGCTGAATAGATTAGCAATTACCACCATGTACTCAAGTCTTTTATACCCAAATAGGCATTCTGGTACATGTAGTAAAATTGTTGATAACCTTGCAAACATTGATGGATTGCACACCAATCTTTGTGAAACATAAGGCTATCCTTTGAAGATCTTATCGAGGTTCACGCACTGAGGGATTTTGGAATTAATTATTTGGTGTAGTGCCGATGTTCTAATCTCCTGCGCCACTCCTCCCATCTTTACTCTTTCTGAGATCAGTGTTAAAAAGTTTGTGCTTTGGTCATTCCTCCCACACCACTTTCATTCACAAAAAGGTATGGTTAGAAGTCCGAGTAACTCGTTAGGCACTAGTAATTGCTGTTAATGTCAAAAGTGAGTCCGTACCATACACCAGGTACACAAGCGTATTCTGCAGCATATACAAGCGATTAAAAACTCTGACAAAACCTATTCGGTGGTATGCTATTTTAATACAATGCATAAAGAGAAGCTACTCCAATATTTTGTGATTTATAATGTTCCCTGAGTTTTGAGAGGAGGCAACAGAGAGAAAAAGTTACGACAGCTAGAAACAAGATACATACTACTTGATAGTAAACATCCTACGGGTTTAAATATGGAGCAGGATCTGCATACATTTCTCCAACTCTCTTTAAGATTTGAGAAAGAAACACTGTAATATTTTTATTTGTTAATATAATTAATAATATTTTTTTTGTGAGACAAGGAATGTAGGATGCTTAATCATGTCATTTTCACCCACTTGGGTATAGTTACATTAGTGTTTGATTTTTTTAAACTAATTTAGTTCTAGGTGGCTTGGTATAATGAGATAGATGCAATAAGCTTCAATTGAAAATGTTTTGTCTGTGGTCTTAACTCCACTTGGAACTAATTGATTTTAATGTATCAATTTTGATTTGTTTCTTAACTTTGGGTTTGAGTTTATGTGGTCTGCTTGACACTACAAGTGAAAATATGTACTTTATGTCCAATGAAATGTATAAACAGATTGCGGTTTTAGAAGGCTGTGCAAAAAAGAGATACATGTAATGAGTTTTGATTGACTTAGTTCGAATGTTGTGTGTGCGGTCCTCACTCCACTTGGAGTAATGAGACTTTAAATTGCATTTAAATTTATCAATATTTATTTGTTTACCAACTTTGGGCATGTTGACTAACTGATTCCGAGCTGACATGGTTTGCTTGCTGCCATTTGTGACAATGTGGACTTTGTGCTAACGAAATTTGAACAAAATAGCAATAATTCTTTTGAAAAAAACTGATGTTGTTCTGTGCTTTATAATTTGCCAATTATTTATTTTGGATGACAAATTTTTATTTATATGCGGGAGGTAATGAGTTTATTTGGAAACTTCATACTTCTATGTCTATTGTGAGTCACAAGTCACATGTCTTTATATAATGTGAAGAAAATTATGTTTCTTTATTGTGGACAAGGCTGTCACGAGCGGCTGAAACATGTTGAGCGGCAACTCCCAAGCGAGAGTTCTTGGCAAAGCTCAGAGTGTTGGCACCTGTTTCTTTGAACAGTGTTAGGTGGTTTAAATGCGTAGAAAGTCATCTCCGTTTTCGCTGACGCACCCCTGTGACTTGGTGCTTAGCAGCCAGTGGCGCTTAATGTTAAAGCGATGATACATATATTTTTATTGATTGAAAAAACGAAAGGTTACAGGAACGTTATAGTTTGCTTTACGCTTTACCCACACAAAACCATAGAAATTCAGCAGTTATAGTTCTACTTATGTTAAGAAACTAAAACTCAATGCCTAAAGTTACGTATTGGGACGAGTTATAATTTCTTCAGATAAGTAGAACTATAAGCATAACTATCACTGCTGAATTCCTAGGGTTTTGTGTGGGTAAATCCTAAACCTAACTCTAACGTCCTTGTAAGCTTTGCTATTTTCAGTGAATATGTTTGGGTTTTTTTAACGTAAGAAAATATATAATTGAGTCTGCGGGTATCTGCTGATCCGCAGAGGATCCGCTTCCTTAGATTTTCAAAGTTCTATTTCTTTAATAACGCCAAAACTACTAAACAGATTTACACCAAATTACAACAAGCATTTGCAATGCAATAGGTCACACATTTACGCGAGACGTATTGCATTGCAAATGGTAGGCATCACGGACAACGAGAGGAAGGGCGGGTGGGGGGGACAAGGCACAGACAACAGGCGGGCGGGAGGAGAAGGCACAGACAACGGGAGGGATGGCGGGGGGGAAGAAGGAACAACAATGGGAAGGACGGGGGAGTAAAGAAGACACCAAAGCATGTTGTGCCTGCAGTAGGAGAACCTCATTAAAGAAAATAGTGCTCACAGTCGATAGAACACGTACCGTGTAACAACCGAAGTAAATGGGCCAGTCGGCATGGGAGGTGACAAATTAAGAGGAGGCGGTACTAAGAAGGGACTGACAAGCATATTGATGAATCAGAAGCCAGCATTTAGAATGGACACACGCCAATGGCAAATATGGGTGGACAGTGGGCGGGGTTTCTATATCCTCCTCCTCTACAATAAGTCTTGCAGAGCAGCCCATGCACGCTGGCTCTCGGTTCGACCTCAAAAGGGCTCTTTCTGAACCAACAGCTGACTTTTTGCCAAATTTGGTGCAAATCCGTTCGGCCTGTAGCAGTGTCTAAAAAATTGAAAAATCCCCATAGACATTGTATATAGCTGTGGTCGCCATTTGGTAGTTATAGTTAGGATTTAGTTTTCATTAGAAAAGCATTTTTGTTGCTGATAACTTTGGAACAGTTTGCTAAATTTCCATGAAACTTGCCAAAAAGGTGCTACCTTTTGACTAGTTTGCGCATGGAAAGTTTCAGGGAGAAAAAGGATTAGTTACTTACCTGTAATCCTAGTTCTCTTCCAGGGGTATCCTCATCAAAGTCATAAGCATTAGAATATTCCCGCCCATGCGCGGGATCCCGGAAACACTATATTATATGTGCCCCACATATATATATATATATATATATATATATATATATATATATATATATATATATATCTATATATTCACTGAAAAAACCATAGGTTTCAGACATGTTATAGTTAGCGGAAATTTTACTGATAAAAAACCAATGAAATTCCCCCGTTATAGTTAGTGCAGGCAACTATAACTCACGCGACCGCAATCCTCTGCTGATGCTAATACTGTATTTAGACACTTATTTGCCCATGTCTTCTTCCATAAATTTTTAGCTATACATATATTACAAATATTTTTTTTTCATAAAGACACATATGTCATCAGCAGAAGATTGCGGTCGCGTGAGTTATAGTTGCCTGCACTAACTATAACGGGGGAATTTCATTGGTTTTTTATCAGTAAAATTTCCGCTAACTATAACATGTCTGAAACCTATGGTTTTTTCAGTGAATTTGCAAGGTTTTTTAAATGCTAATTCCTAACTATAACGTGTGTGAAACCTATGGTTTTTTCAGTGAATTTGTACGGTTTTTTAAATGCTAAGTTACTTTACGCCATTCATGGCGTGCACGCCCACTTAACGCAGTTCGTTCCGTGCGCGCACGGTGCGCTTCGCGCACCGCGCGCCCACTTTACACAGTTAGTGCCGTACACGCAAGGTGGGCACGCAGTGCGCTACGCGCACCGCGTGCCCACGTTACGCACCGTGCGCACATGGAGGACATATTATGCGCTTCCTTGTGATAGGTAATCTGTTAAATTTAATTTGTAAGTGATGACAATAATATGCCATGCACAGAGAGTGTTTTTTTTTTTTATTAAAATTTTTAGCGTAAGCGCACCGTACGCGTACGGTAAGCGTAATCGGCGAAATTTTCAAAAAATAAAAAATTACCGTTTTTGGCCTTGGGGGATCTTTGAGGACTCAACTAACATGGCTATGTGCATGGGCGCTGTCTAAACAGCCCCTTTATATGTTTTTTGCCTTTGTTTACAGCCCCCCCCTCAGAGTGCGAGAGAGAAAATGGCGGCCGCCGCTTCCTGGTTTCGACCGATTCGAATGTTTACTTAGATGTAACAGCCAATCAGAATCGCGCTCGCGCTCGCGCACGCCACCGTACGCGTACGGTAAGCTTACGGTAAGCGTACCGTAAGCTGGCTCAGATATATATATTGATTTAAAGGCTATTTTCTCAGAATCTACTGAACAGATTTACACCAAACCTAAAAAAGGCACTTCCTTGACCTGAGGACTACCTCTCTGCCAAATTTCTAGTAATTCTGTTCAGCCGTTCGGGCTGTAGCCCTGTCTAAAGGTCCTATGGAAAAATGCATGGGAAAAACGCGTTTTGGGACCCCCCTTTTATCTCAGCCCCCGCTTGACGAATCCCCCCGAGACTTTCAGGGTAGGAGCGGAGCGTAGCGCCCCACCTATTTTGAGAAATTCGCGAGGATTCGTCGACCGGCGCCAAAGTTATTCAAAATAGAAAGTTGCGGATTTCCTATGGAAACAGGGTCCTAACTATAACTACCTACTGGCGACCGCCAGTAGGTAATATATATCTATACATATATACATATATGTATAAACAAGCAACTGCAGCCAATAAACACTAGAGCTGAAACATGCAGTAAGGAATTTCCACTATACATAAAAAATAAGCATTATAAACATGAGAAACAACATTATAACTTGTTTAGAAACTGTTTTAATGCTCAGAAAACAGCAGAAATTCGTATAAATCACTGAAAGCATAGGAAGCTCCCAGGCTGCATTGCAAATACCCAGTCTAAAAAGACTGAAAAGCTAACTAATAGCTGCATAGCAATAAACTGACACCGTGCCTTTAAGGCACACCTGACCCCCAACTTCCCATCATGCCTCAGGGGTGACAGTTAGGTCAGTTCTTTGCGGAGACTGAAAAGCCATGGCACAAAGAAATAACAACCTCTGAAAAGGATAACACACCTTTTCCCGGGGAGGCGGGAGGGTTGCTTATGACTTTGATGAGGATACCCCTGGAAGAGAACTAGGATTACATGTAAGTAACTAATCCTTCTCTTCCAGGGGATCCTCATCAATAGTCATAAGCATTAAAATAGAATAGCGAGCCTCACCTCATCTCCCTGCGGGCAAAGGAAAAAAACAGAGAATGAACAGTATGCTTAGATAAACCAAGCTACCCAAATAGGTTCCTCAAGGAGGCTTGGCCTACTTGAGCATCCGCTCTGAAATCGGATTCTAGGCAGTAGTGCCTGGTAAAGGTATGAACCGATTTTCAGGTGTGCGCCTTGCAAATCTCTGCCATAGGAACGTCATGCAAGAAAGCTACTGTGGCCACTTTCCCCCTAGTAGAGCCTTAGGGGCTAAAGGTAAGGGCCTTTTCACCAGCTGGTAAGCTAAGGTAATGCAGGAAACAATCCATCTGGAAATGGATCTCTTAGCGGCTGGGAAGCCTGTTCTCATGGCGCCATAGTTGACAAATAGTTGATCTGTCTTCCTAATGCCTTTGGTACTTTCTAGGTAGAATTTAAGTACCCTCTTGAGGTCTAAGGAATGAAGCGACCGCTCAGCCGGGGTCGCTGGGTTTGGGAAAAAAGATGGAAGAGAAATGGACTGATTAATATGAAAATCAGACACCACCTTAGGGAGAAAAGATGGATGCGCCCGTAAGACCACTTTGTGCTGGTGAAAAACCGTGTAAGGCTCTTTGGTACACAGCGCTTGGATCTCGCTTACTCTGCGTGCCGATGTAATGGCTAGCAGAAAAGCGGCCTTCCAAGACAAATGCTGCAAGGAAGCTCTGTGGATTGGCTCAAAAGGTGGACCCATCAATTTGGACAATACTAAGTTCAACTCCCATGGAGGAGAAGGGTTTCGAACAGGGGGGTAAACTTTCTTCAACCCCTGTAAGAAGTCCTTGACCACCTGCATCTGGAAAAAGGAGGGTTGATTGGGAGACCTCCTGTACGCTGTAATGGCAGACAAATGGACCCTGATGGATGCATACTTTAAGCCTGATCTTGCTAAGTGCAGAAGGTAAGGGAGAATGACATCCTCCTGCCCCTTCGTAGGATCAAGGTGGTTCTCTCTACACCAAATGAGAAACCTCTTCCACTTAAACGTATAAGACGTTCTTGTGGAGGGTCGCTTCGCTTCTTTCAGAATGTGCATGCAATCAGGAGGCAGACCTAAATGTCCGTATTGCAGGACCTCAGGAGCCATGCTGTTAAGTTCAGTGAGGGAAGGTTGGGATGAAGAATCCTCCCGCCCATCTTGGACAGCAGGTCCGGCCTGCAAGGGAGTCGCCTGTGAGGTCGCACCGACAGATGGAGAAGGTCCGGGTACCACCACTGGCGTGGCCAGTCCGGAGCTATGAGGATCATCTTCATGTTGGATCTGAGCAGCTTGGATACCACCTTCGGAATCAGAGGCAGGGGTGGAAAGGCGTAGGTAAATGTCCCTGACCAGTCCATCAAAAGAGCATTCCCCCTGGTCCCTGGACGGTGGAATCTGGACGCGAAGGCGTGGCATTTTGAATTTTCGTCGTCTGCAAACAGATCTATTTCTGGACGGCCCCAACAATGGAACAGGTCCGCCACCACCTCGTCGTGTAGCACCCAGTCTGGCTGATCTTCGAAGTGCCTGCTGAGTGAGTCTGCTTTGAGATTTAACTCCCCCGGAAGGTGCACTGCCACTACCGAGAGGTTCCGGGCGAGCAGCCAGTGCCAGATCGCCTGTGACTCCAGGGAAAGAGGACGTGACCGAGTCCCGCCCTGTTTGTTCAAGTAGAACATGGTCGTGGTATTGTCGGTCTGCACCAGGACTGAATTGGCCTTGATTGCAGGGAAGAACGCCTTTAGAGCAAGGTGGACTGCCCGGAGTTCCAGCATATTTATGTGGTAGCCCTGCTCTCTTGTAGACCACCGACCCTGTATCTGGAGGCACCCCATGTGTGCCCCCCAACCTTGCAGAGACGAGTCTGTCACCACCGATTGCACTGGAAGTGGCTGGTGAAAAGGGACTCCCACCATCAGATTGTTCTGACGAGTCCACCATGCAAGGGAGGATTTCGCCGCCTGGGAGAGAGAGATTTGATCTCCCCAGCGGCCTGTGGACTGATCCCATTGGTCCTCTAGAGCTTGTTGCAAAGGTCGCATTCTCAGTCTGGCGTTGGGAATGAGAAAAATGCAGGACGCCATGGATCCCAGCAGTGATGCTACCTGCCGGGCTGACGGCCTCTGCATCTGCTGCACAAGCCTGCATTTCCGCTTCATTGAAGACAGTCTCTCCTCCGAAGGATACGCTTTTCCCACGCTTGTGTCCAGAACGGAGCCAAGGTAGTGGATGGTCTGAGTGGGCTGCTGCACGGACTTTGCCATGTTGACGTGAAGGCTGAGACTGTGCAACTGTCGTAGACAGGTCTGGAAGTCTTTCCTCACCTGTTGCTGGGATGGAGCTTTCAGCAACCAGTCGTCCAAGTAAGGGTAGACGAAAAGACCCTGCCAGTGTAGGAAAGCCACCACCACTGCCATACATTTGGTGAAGACTCGCGGAGCCGACTTGAGCCCGAATGGAAGGACCTTGTACTGATAATGCTTGCTGCCGACCACAAACCGCAGGTATTTGCGGTGATGTCTTGCAATGGAAATGTGGAAGTACGCATCTTGGTGGTCCGCCGAACACATCCAATCCCCTACTTGCAGATGTGGACATATTTGATGAAGCGCCAACATACGAAACTTCTCCTTGACGATGACTTTGTTTAGGAGACGAAGGTCTAGAATCGGCCGAAACTTGTGCTCTTGATCTTTTTTGGGCACAAGGAAGTACCGGGAGTACACTCCTCTTCCGATTTGCGAAGGAGGAACTTTTTCTATCGCCTGTTTTTGAAGAAGGGCCCTCACCTCCTTTTGGAGCAGCTTTAAGTGGTGAGGACGGGACTTTTTTGGCAGTATGTCTTTTGGACGCGCTCGAAAACGTAGCGGATATCCATTTCGCAGTATATTCAGCACCCAGCGATCTTTTGTGATGCTGTCCCACTCTGCCAGATGTTGTGAAGCACTTCCCCCCACTGGAGTGGGCAACGGTCGTAGAGGAAGCCACAGCTCATGACTTTCCTCCTCTTGTGGTAGTGGAGGACTGTTGCTGGTGTCCACCTCTCCCCTTGTTGGACTTTCCGCCTCTAAACTGCGATTTTCCTTGGGTCTTATTCACCATCCGCCGCAGTGCTAATCGACTGATTAGCCACCAGGGACCCTTCAGTGACTATTTCTTCGAAGTCCTTTTGGTCCTCCTTTGCGAGCTTGGATCTGAACCGCTCCATAGAGTCCCAGAGAGCCCTATCGTATCGGCCCAACAGCGCCGCCGCGCTGGAGACCTTGAGGGAAGCCGCTGCGGACGAGCAGGCCCTGCGCCCCCAGGAGTCCTGGGTTCTGCTCTCCTTATCCGGCGGGACGGAAGAGGACGCCGATACAGCATGAGCCTTTCTTGCGGCCGCCACAATTACTGAGTCCGCAGGAGGGTCCATTTTGACAAAGACCGGATCAGAGGCAGCCGGCTTATATTTTTTGAGGATACGAGCCGAAACTGCTTTTACGGTTGCTGGGGTTAGGAAGGTGTCCATGACGGGTTCCATGATCCCTGGGACCAAAGGCAGCAGTGGACGAGACGCAGTCTTCTGGTGAAGCGTTTCGAAAATCACCGACGTGGTGACTTGCGGGACTGACATCTCAATCCCCAGCTTCTGCGCACCCCTCTGCAGCCCCTCATGGTAGGTGTTGATGTCGTCTATGGGCGAGACCCTGGACCCTGGGCTGCCCGATAGCGTGGGGGAGTAGTCCCTTATTGAGGAGCTGGTGGATGAAGAAGATGACGTTGATGGTGACCTCCTATCCCTGCGACGATCATTAGCCCGTGATCCGGCTGAACGCCCCTCCCGCCTGGGGGAGCGCGATCTACGTCGCCGCCTCTCAGGTGACTTCTCACGTGCTGGCCTGGGAGGACTTGCTCTGTCCACTTCCTCCACCAACCTTTGCGGCGGAGAGTCATGCACTTGGCTGACATATTCCCGCATTCTCCTTGTAGCCCCTGAGTCCTGCCAATGATATGCTGGCAGCAGCCATCTGGGTGACAGTCGTACCGCAGAAATGGTCTCTTGAGGCTGAGGGGAAGACCTGTGGACTTGGCTGGCAGACTCTCTTGGAATTGCTGGTCTTGGAGATGCCCCTGAGTGTGAGGAGGAATGGCGAGGAGGAATGGCGCGAAGCCGACTCCGTCACCAGGACCACCGACCTGTTCGAGGCCTGTCTCGACGTCAACCGTGGTCTTGACGTCGATCTGTGACTTCGCCTTCTTTCTCGCATCTTTCTTCTAGAATCGGCCGAAACTTGTGCTCTTGATCTTTTTTGGGCACAAGGAAGTACCGGGAGTACACTCCTCTTCCGATTTGCGAAGGAGGAACTTTTTCTATCGCCTGTTTTTGAAGAAGGGCCCTCACCTCCTTTTGGAGCAGCTTTAAGTGGTGAGGACGGGACTTTTTTGGCAGTATGTCTTTTGGACGCGCTCGAAAACGTAGCGGATATCCATTTCGCAGTATATTCAGCACCCAGCGATCTTTTGTGATGCTGTCCCACTCTGCCAGATGTTGTGAAGCACTTCCCCCCACTGGAGTGGGCAACGGTCGTAGAGGAAGCCACAGCTCATGACTTTCCTCCTCTTGTGGTAGTGGAGGACTGTTGCTGGTGTCCACCTCTCCCCTTGTTGGACTTTCCGCCTCTAAACTGCGATTTTCCTTGGGTCTTATTCACCATCCGCCGCAGTGCTAATCGACTGATTAGCCACCAGGGACCCTTCAGTGACTATTTCTTCGAAGTCCTTTTGGTCCTCCTTTGCGAGCTTGGATCTGAACCGCTCCATAGAGTCCCAGAGAGCCCTATCGTATCGGCCCAACAGCGCCGCCGCGCTGGAGACCTTGAGGGAAGCCGCTGCGGACGAGCAGGCCCTGCGCCCCCAGGAGTCCTGGGTTCTGCTCTCCTTATCCGGCGGGACGGAAGAGGACGCCGATACAGCATGAGCCTTTCTTGCGGCCGCCACAATTACTGAGTCCGCAGGAGGGTCCATTTTGACAAAGACCGGATCAGAGGCAGCCGGCTTATATTTTTTGAGGATACGAGCCGAAACTGCTTTTACGGTTGCTGGGGTTAGGAAGGTGTCCATGACGGGTTCCATGATCCCTGGGACCAAAGGCAGCAGTGGACGAGACGCAGTCTTCTGGTGAAGCGTTTCGAAAATCACCGACGTGGTGACTTGCGGGACTGACATCTCAATCCCCAGCTTCTGCGCACCCCTCTGCAGCCCCTCATGGTAGGTGTTGATGTCGTCTATGGGCGAAACCCTGGACCCTGGGCTGCCCGATAGCGTGGGGGAGTAGTCCCTTATTGAGGAGCTGGTGGATGAAGAAGATGACGTTGATGGTGACCTCCTATCCCTGCGACGATCATTAGCCCGTGATCCGGCTGAACGCCCCTCCCGCCTGGGGGAGCGCGATCTACGTCGCCGCCTCTCAGGTGACTTCTCACGTGCTGGCCTGGGAGGACTTGCTCTGTCCACTTCCTCCACCAACCTTTGCGGCGGAGAGTCATGCACTTGGCTGACATATTCCCGCATTCTCCTTGTAGCCCCTGAGTCCTGCCAATGATATGCTGGCAGCAGCCATCTGGGTGACAGTCGTACCGCAGAAATGGTCTCTTGAGGCTGAGGGGAAGACCTGTGGACTTGGCTGGCAGACTCTCTTGGAATTGCTGGTCTTGGAGATGCCCCTGAGCGTGAGGAGGAATGGCGCGAAGCCGACTCCGTCACCAGGACCACCGACCTGTTCGAGGCCTGTCTCGACGTCAACCGTGGTCTTGACGTCGATCTGTGACTTCGCCTTCTTTCTCGCCGGGACTCTCCTCTTCTCGACGTCGAACGACGCCTCGATGAGGACCGGCGTCTATGTTCAGCAGGCGAAGAATGCCGCCTCGACGTCGAACGGCGGTGTGAAGCAGACGACGGAGGCCCTCTCTCCCTCGACGCCGAACGTCGTCTCGACGCCGGCGGAGATGCTTCCACTCTCGACGTCGACGTAGATGGTACCCTCGACGCCGATCGCCGCCTGGATGACGACGGCGGAGGACTCTTCACTCTCGACGTCGATCGCTGATGGACTCGCGACGACGGAGGGGATCCTGCCCTCGACGACGGAGGGGTGACACTCCTCGACGCCGATCCTCGCCGAGTTGACGACGGCGGAGGTTCTCTACTCCTCGACGCCGATCGTCGCCGGGTTGACGACGGCGGAGGTTCTCTGCTCCTCGACGCCGATCGTCGCCGGGTTGACGACGGCGGAGGGGTGTTGTCTCGACGCCGATCGTCGCCGGGTTGACGTCGGTGGAGAGGCTATAGTTCTCGACGCCGATCGCCGCCGAGTTGACGACGGCGGTCTAGTCTTCGACGTAGACGACGTACCTGCTCTCGACGGCGAGCCCGCTGTCGAAGGTCTTTTCTTGGAAACATGACCTACCGGAAGATCTTTTCTCAGCGCTGGTCCCGACGCTGAGGTGGAAGGACGCGAAGACTTGCTTCTAGAAGTAGTTCTAGACCTCTTGGAGCCCTTCCTCACCGGAGATCGTCCTCTCGATGGTTGTGCCAGGCCATAAAGGCGAATTCGTTCCCTGTCCTTCAAAGTTCTCTTGGACAGGTTCTGGCAGTGAGGACATGTCTTAGAATCATGATCCTCCGGTAGACACAGGATACAGACCCCATGAGAGTCAGTCTTGGCCTTCTTCTTGCCACAAGAAGGGCAAGGATCGAAAAGAGATGGCATTTTAAGGTTGAAAAAATGCCCAAATCTGCCTAAAAAAGACAGCCTCTTACTTCTGTAGATGTAAAACGTCGAAGTAAGGGAAAAAACTGTTGTAAAACAGACAATATTTTCTGACAAACTCAGAAAAGAGTGGAGCTCTGTTGCCAGGATCCTTCCAGAAGGAGCCGGAAAGAACAACTGACCTAACTGTCACCCCTGAGGCATGATGGGAAGTTGGGGGTCAGGTGTGCCTTAAAGGCAGGGTGTCAGTTTATTGCTATGCAGCTATTAGTTAGCTTTTCAGTCTTTTTAGACTGGGTATTTGCAATGCAGCCTGGGAGCTTCCTGTGCTTGCACTGATTTATACGAATTTCTGCTGTTTTCTGAGCATTAAAACCGTTTCTAAACAAGTTATAATGTTGTTTCTCATGTTTATAATGCTTATTTTTTATGTATAGTGGAAATTCCTTACAGCATGTTTCAGCTCTAGTGTTTATTGGCTGCAGTTGCTTGTTTATACATATATGTATATATGTATAGAGATATATATATGTGGGGCACATATAATATAGTGTTTCCGGGATCCCGCGCATGGGCGGGAATATTCTAATGCTTATGACTATTGATGAGGATCCCCTGGAAGAGAAAAGGGGGGTCCCAAAATGCAAAATCCCCATACATTTTCCATAGGAGGCTTTAGGCAGGGCTACTGCAAAAACAGCTGAACCGAATTACACCAAATTTGGCAGAAAGCTAGATTTTGGTACACAGATTGTGCTTTGGTGTAAATCCATTCAGTAGTTTTTGAGAAATTAAGGGTACAAAATAATTGTATATCTGGACAGTTGGGTCCACGAGAGGCTAAAGACACTCAGGCGGGAACGCTCATTTAAAAATGGAGCATTCGGATTGGCCCAGGGAGCTTTATTTCCCTTGGGTCATCTCGCTCCAGTAGGAGTCAGATTCCGGCGGGAGCAAGCACTCTAATTGGCTACCAGCAACATGAGAAAAATGTTGCAGGCAGCTATTACTTGACTTTGGGGCTTAGTACCCTGTTCTTTAGTAGGAAAAGAAAAACAGTATAAAGAGGCAAGGTGGATATACTCTGACTCCTCAGTCCCGCCTCGCGGGGACCCATAGAGACCCGGGCCAAAAAATGCAGCAATAACGTGTGACACCCGTGGGATCGGGAAAAAAACTAGGCTTGGGGAGAGGGGCTACGAGGCCCCCTCTCCTTTCAAAAACATAAGGCCCCGTGGCCAACCCCCCACCACACACGGGATATAGGTTGGCTTTCCGTCTGGAAATAAAATATTACTTTACATAAATAAAACTACAAATTCTGTGTAAAAAAACAAAGGTTAAAGTAACATTATAGTTAGGTGAACTGGTCAGTAACATTAACGTATTGAACTAAAAATACCACCGATATTTGCCAGTTAACGTTAGAAGAGCTAACTATAACTCATTCCCGCTATGCACCTCTTATAACCTCACATATTACATCACTCATGACATGTTCTTTGACATCATTTATGACATCACTGAGGACATCTCAATGAGTGCTAGATTGTTTAATAGTTTACATAGTGGTGGGTAACTATCATATTGCTGTTCTACCTAATTTTGTATAGCCTGGGTCCAGCTAATTAGTGTAAGCGGTTACACTGAGACTGCATGCGTCTGCAGTCCCTTTTAAAACAATTCAGTTGAAATAACTTCCAAGCTCCACTCTTTATTTGTTTTTAAATATGTGACACTATAAATGTGAATATCCACATGCCAACCGGTTTATGGACTATATCTGCTCCTTGTAGAACAAGACCATGAATGAATGTTCCAGGTGAAGCATAGCTCACTTCTGAGAGTTAGTTTTACATACACCAATGGGTTCAGGATGTGGCTATTGACGCGTTCGCTTTATAACAAAGTGCTTATTTCATAAGTATTTCCTGAATCCAATTATATGAAGCAGTTGTGCGTACACATGCGCATTTATTAATTAATCGTCGCACTGAGTGCCCTTGTAGAAAATATCACATAATTATTGTCAAAGTGACATCTTAGATTGAAAGGAAATCTCCTAGTCATTCTTTCATTAATTATCACTAATTACAATTCGCAAAATTATATTTTGGAATGAATGCATCAATAGAAGTAATTATATGTTGGCCTGAACACAAAAACAAACAGCTGTTTGTCGTTCGCTGTTGAAGAGAGTCGCGGAGCTGGTTTCCCTGTTTACGCGAAATGAATGAAACTCATTCATTCAGCTTTCTGAGCTTTAGTGTGACAAGTGGTCACGAGAATCCCTAAGGGATTCAATTCTTGGGGAAGCCAGTTTCTTTGAAGACTGGGGTATAGAACTCTGGGTCCTCCCCCCCCCCCCCCCACCCCACCTACAGAAATATCCCCATGTTCTTCTTCAGGATGAACCAGTGAGGCCGTACACCAGCGTCCTGAAAGGGTCATGTGGTGCAACCCATGTCTGGCTGCCAGATGCATCAAAAGCGGATAACCTCAAACATTTCATATAATAACAATCAATGCCTGGTGAGCTGTAAACCAAGTCTCTCTGTCTCCCATAATACTTACAGCCGCCATGGATACATCCATTGAGAGCCTTCAACCCCCTGCTCCCAGCAGCATCCTTCCTAACGGCTTAGTCAAGCGATCAGATTTTAAACTGACCATCTCCTCTTGGAATGCTGCTGGGTTAAAGTCAACTCTTTCATCCAAATCAGCAGTGGACTATCTGAGAAAAAGTGATATCTGTTTTCAAGAGACATGGTCTCTGTTTCCATCAGCTATTCATAACTACTATGAACTTTTTATACCAGCATTCCAGCCTAATTCCTATGGTAGACCTTCTGGGGCATTTCTCCATTTTCAATAAACATAGGTGCAAGATCCCAGCCACCCCCTTCTATCGGAACTTTACGGCAGGGCAAATTGTATTAATCACCGTTTTTTCAACTCCAACCAGGGTCTTCCCTTTGCTTTTAATCAACTGTTATCACAACACAGCCAAAACATCAAAGTCACTGGCAACAGCTCTTCTGGTCAAGCATCTGGAAGAGCTTTCACTCGAGTTTGCTTCTGCTGAAGTTTTATTATTAGGCGACTTTAACATCAGAGATCTGGGATCCAACGTTCATTTAGTCATCAAAACCAAAGAGCAAGAAGCCATGATTACTTTTTTAACCAATTACAATTTACTTTCTGGTAAGCAAATCGCATTGGAACAGGAGCCCAGTGCCCATCTATCTACAACATTCAAGAACCTCTCGACCATTGATTCTATTTTCTTTAACCCCTTCAGTGCCCATGACGAGCTGGACTCGTCATGGGCCGCGGTGGCGCTGTGCCCATGACGAGTCCAGCTCGTCATAGACCCCGCCCGCTAATGCAATGGCCGGCACTGGGCGGGGAAAGGGGCGGGCACTGAAGGGGTTAACCATGTCTGGCATGTCAGTTAGTTAAAATGGAGATCCCCATTCGAACAGAGAGCGACCATTACCCCTTGACCGTACCAATGGACCTGCAAGTTCCTGTTGCTGCCAAAATAATTGAAGTGGGGTGGGGCATTCAACGCAGATCGAACTCCACACTCTAGTCAGAAGTATCAAATGGGACTCTTTAGGCGCCAACAAGGTGGGCACTTGGCTCATGGAAATTACCCCTAATTTCACTCAGTACCCTCTCACAGACTATCATCACTGGTGGGACAATGCCATTGCTAAATTACGAGACCTTCTAATAGGCCCTGAAGTCCATCACAGACTCCCCAGACCTCTCCCGTAGCGGATGTTCGATCCGGTCTTAGTCACCCAAAGAAGAGCCCCAAGGAGGGCTGTGCGCCTGCATAAATCGATAGGAACAGAGCTTTCTGCTAATAATATGGCCTTACTACGTAAAGCCTATAACAAATCAACCTGGGAAGCTAAGAAACTAAAAGAACAGAATGACTGGCTAAAAATATTCGCCCTGTTAAAAGAAAAAAACCTGACCCACTTCTGGAACCATATAAACAAACTTCATTCCTCCAACAAGAGCAGGGGGAATGCGGTTCATGAAGAAGTCTGGTCTCAGTATGTGACTCAACAATACTGCTGCGGTACCCTGGACCTTGCTGAGGTCGAAATCAGAGATCCTACCGACACTATGTGGATGGATACCCATGAGCTGACTACCTCGGCCCAGGTCTGTAAGTTCCTGAAATCCATGAAAAATGACGTCTCTCCAGGGCCCAACGGCCTTCCAACTGCTGTATTCAAATGTGCGCTGGAAGATTGGGCTAAGCTATTAGCTCCCTTATAAAACTATGCGTTTACTACCTATCGGATACCAGACTCATGGAAAGGTTCGATCTTATGCGCAATTTACAAGAAAGGAGGTCCCACCCTTCCAGCTAATTACTGACTCATTGCCCTATTAGATCTTGAGGCTAAGGTATATGCTCGGTGTCTTGCTAGAAAAATGGGTAGCGGAAAATAACATCTTACCATACTTTCAAACTGGGTTCCGATTTTTGCCTCCACAATTGACAACATCACCACCCTAACCATCCTGAGTCAACAAGCAGTGCAAAAAAATCAACTCCCCCTCTATTGCTGCTTTATAGACTACAGCGCCGCTTTCAACAAAGTGTCTCGTAACACTTTATGGAGGAAATTGGATAAGTGGGGGATTCCACAGAGCTTACTCGGAGCCCTTATCTCCTTGCATAAGAACACATGGGAACGAGTTAGAACTGGCCGAACGACAGTCTCCGCAAAAATTCCAACTTAAGACGGCCTAAAGCAAGGATATGTTCTTGCTCCCCTCTTGTTCAACCTCTACACCGCTGACCTGGGGAGATTCCTGGAGAAAAGTAGTTCCTTCCACCAAAACTGGGCCTCGCAAAAACAAACTTGTACATTCTGCAATACACCGATGATATGGTTATAATGGACCAGGCAAAGTCTGTCCTCCAAAGAGCCTTGTGTAC
Source organism: Triturus cristatus (assembly GCF_964204655.1). Lineage (NCBI taxonomy): Eukaryota > Metazoa > Chordata > Amphibia > Caudata > Salamandridae > Triturus > Triturus cristatus. The sequence goes on along the minus strand of NC_140591.1, from coordinate 1,420,792,896 downwards.
GCTCCACAATTACAACACAGCTAATGCTCTTAAAATTAACCAGGATAAGACCAAGGTCTTGATTATCGGCCCTTGCAAGAGAAATAAAAGTTTAACGTGGAACATCGGGCCCGCAAAGATTAAAACAACATTAAAATACAACTACCTGGGGGTTTGGTTTAGCGAGTCTTCCAGACCAACAGACCACCTGGCTGTATTGAAAAGAGAGCTGGAGCAACAACATACAGCTTGACTCGACTTAACCAGAACCTGAGCAGTCCTTCTGCCGAACCCACTCTGAAGGTGATTAAAGCTACCCTTCTTCCCTTTCCTGGCGCATGCCCGGCTAGTCTCGACCACGCCCAGGTTACCATTAATAAGAATCTTCCACCTACCGAACTACATCCACAGGGCCAGACTACGACTGGAGCTAGGCCTTCAAAGACAATCGATTTTCTGTGAGGCTGACACCCTGAAGTATTATATAAGGGCACTAAAAGCCGCTGATAACCCGCTTAAAACCCTGTTAAAAGAAATCTTCGCAAGCTCCGGGAATCCATGGAACCGTCAAATTGTAAAAGCCATCGGAACGCTACATATTGACGAAACATCACTAACTGCGGACTCTCTTCCATACTCAGCCTGGAAAAGGGTTATCAACAAGCAGGTTAAACATATTTCCTACCAGATGGACATTCGGGTCCTAAAAACATCAACTATCCTGCTTCCCTTGAACGACTCATACCTCCTTGGGGTACCTCAACCTTACCTCTAGACTGTGCAATTACAGGTCTGAATCATGGCTGCATCTTCTGTGCTGTTGTCCCGCCCTTAACACTCTCAGAAGACTTCTCTTAGAAACCCCTATATCTAACAAGCATTGAAAATGCAATAGGTCTCGCCTTTGATTAAGTTAAAGCCATTTGCTTTGCTAATGGTATTGTACAGCAAAGCAAATGGCTTTCACTTAATGAAAGGTGAGACCTATTGCATTTTTAATGCTTGTTTTTTTTGTAGGAAGTGGGAGATTAAGTGATTTGCCCAGAATCACAGGATGTTGAGCCAGTGTAAACCCCCGATGTCAACATACCAATTTAACTAAACCTTCTGCCGCTGAGAGGGAGGGGGGAGCCGACCCCGTCGAAGAGACCCTGGCTGTGAGCCAGGGAGGGTCACTTTTAATATCCGTTCTGAGAATTTTTCCTCCGAGCCCAGTCAGCACCAGAGTCTACAATTACAGCGTTAGTCGGAATGGAGCCCTGAGCACCCTCGCTGTAAACTGATAAACATTCTAAGGTTAAAAAAAAGCAATGGGAGAAAATAACATAATCGCTTAGCCAAGATATTAGGAAATACCGTGTAGTTTTGAATTTTAAAGTAAGCAAAACGTTATCCTCTTTTCCGACATAGATTTCACAATAAAAGTCCTTCAATTAATGTGTGAAGGACTTCGGGCAGGGACACTCCCCAGGATCCCTCACAATTTGGGACCAAATCTGAAAAGTGACACAAATACCATTTCTTCCCGATCTGAATTTAACAAGACACAGAGAATGATCCCTGAGACAAAAAAAACAGACATAAGCTCATTTTTCCATTTTATGCAACCTTCCATCCATCTCCACTTCCAACGTAACTTTCCAGGCCCTGTCCTATTTCTCCTAGGTCAATGGTTCCTTCCCTCCCTTATATGCTATTGTTCTCATCATCAACCAGGCATTTGTATGTCATTGGCCGTTTTTCATCAATTGCCATCTCTTTCACCAACTGCCATGTCACTTAAAAGTTCTCTTTTTGATGGGGGAGCCTTACCTGAACTCAAATTAAGTTTGCAGTGTTGCACCATATAAAATAATGTAAATACCCCAAAGCACCTACAAACCGAAATAAACAGAAGAAGCCACCTGAAAACTGTAATGATCATATAGTATCAGTAAGTCAAGGAACCGCGTGAAAAGAATATGGGAGAATCTTTAAGAACTGTTTTACGATCGACAAGTATGGGAAAAAGAGACATGTTCATTTGTAGTACATGCTCTTCTGATAAAACTGTGTAAATCGAAATAACATTTATTTGTTAAACTGCATATGCTTTAAAACCAAAGGCGTAATGATAAGTCAATAAAGTAGAAGACATAATAACCCTTTACAAAGCAGATGTGTTTTGGTGATTAAGTAAAATGATAGTGATTAGCTATTGATGAAAGTATTTGGGAGAGATGCGTCTGTCGAACATAAACTCAGCAGTAGTCCTACACTTATCTGTCCTCATCATGGTCTCTGCAATTCCCGATAAGACAAGCTCCAACCCCTTGTTCTACTTCATGTTCTTGCCCTGATCAGTCTCCGAGTGGCACCTTTACCTCTCTTTTCAATGCATGCCACGCTAGTATTTCCTTCCATGCACTCCACTGTCCATTTACATGTATCATTTAGGTACCAAGAGGCAATTCTATTTGTGGTGTACACTATTTATTTGAAATATTATATTGGTTACTCTCCATCCTCCTAACTCCGCTGATCCTTCCATGGCCTGACAATTACTGAGCCACTCTTCTCATCTAGGTTATCCTCCGTGGTCCCTACCCGTCATTTCTAATGTCCGTCACTTTCCCATTCTTTCCTCAGTCTCTGACCAACCTGACTCTCCCGATCACTAAGTGCTATGGTCCTTCGTAAGTGCCATGTCCCATCATTTTCCCATCTCACGTAACATGGTTCCTCGTTCACCCTCTGGCCTTCAATATTTTCTTCACCATTCACAGCCCCTGCAGCACGTTTGCCCCTCTCTCGTCGTTTGTCCCGTCACTCTATTCAGACGCCACCCTTATAGGTCTTGCCCTAGTCACTCTCCTCCACAAATCGGCGCTCCAGTTTCTTCCTATCATCACTGTTACTTTGTTGCTCTCTCTCTGGTCCAAGTCACGCTCCTTATCAGTCACTGTCTCTTTCCCAGATACCTGCCTTCCCGTTTGTCAGGCACTCCACTTGCACCCATATTGCTCTCTGCCCTTTCCAAGTAACTCTCGCACTCCTCCCCATGACCCTCTCTCACACTGTTCTCTTCATATTCACTGTCCTAAGTAATCCTGCCACTCTCTGCCCGACTCAGTGCATCTCTGGTCCATTACCACTCTCCTCATAAGCTTCCTCGCCCCATCTTTGTAGCTGTACACACACCCTGACACCAGCTCTCCATCGTCCCACCTGGTCCATGCCTATGTCCTGAACAGCCCTCACTTCTACCTCAGCTTTCCTCCCCACTACCTGTCCTCTCCCAGCCACTCCGACCAGCCCCTCTCCTCTTACCATCGTCCCCACTACCTTCCTCCTCTACCCCAAAGGAGAACCATTAGCCTTCCCCATACATACCCTGTACCTTTGCACCTTCCAAGCTCTAGATTCCTTCCGTACTCTGTCCGAACCTTCCAACATCCTCCCAAGGCGGGTTGTCGTCCCTTCTTCACCTGCTGTAGCGAGCTCCGGGGACCGTTCTCCTGGCCGTGCCTCCCTGCTTTCAGCGCTGCCCGGGCCCCGCCGCTCCTCCATCGCCTCAACTCCCACTGTACCCCCCGCACCCTGTACCGACAACAACATTCGGTGACGTCACTCCCCATCACGTGACTGACCCAGCGTGCCAAAAATAGAATACCTCCGCCTTCTCTGAAAATGGTGCGTGGCCATGGGCGAGAAACTCGTGAGGAGGGGAGGGGGAGAGAGCACGCACAAGCCATTTGGAAAAGAGAAGGAACAACCATTTGCAATGTGGCCATGGGCGAGAAACCGGGGGAGGAGAGGAGAGAGACAGCACGCGCAAGCCATTTGGAAAAGAGAAGGAACAAGCATTTGCAATGTAATCGGTCCGATTGCATTGCAAATGCTTAAGTTTATAAATTTATAAATAATCCAAGCGCGGTGTCAGTGAAACACCGCCGCGCTCAATTTAAAGTTAACCAGCTGGAATGACCAAACAAGCAGCGTCCCACCAGCGCTATAAGACAAGCAGCGTCACAAAGGGGCATGCGCGCGCATTGGTACCTGAGGGCGAGATCGTCAGGTTCCGTCCCTCGGGGCTCACGGCCTGGATGAAGAAGTACCTGACGGGCATGACGATGTCCCCACACCAGGCTCCTCTGCGGGCTGACGGGCTCCGAGGCGGAGAGGGCGGCCAGGAGGCAGAGACCTTAAGCGAGGAGAGGGGATGCCTGTTTGAAGAAAAAAATTAAAACCTAAAGAAATCAGTCCCAGCGCCGCCGCCTTTCTCCGAGGTGAAGCAGAAATGCCTCGGAGAAACGCAGCGGCGGTTTCGGATTCGGGGCGTGTTTTTCTTTTTCTCTCCTCTTGCCACTGGCTGGAGGAGAGAAAAACACGCCCAGCGAAAAAACACGCCCCCGAATCCGAAAAGGACGGGGCTGTTTTGCGAGACGAACCTCTTCTCCAATGGCTGGCCAGCATTTAAGAGGCCAGCCAATGGAGAAGAGGAGAGAAGAGGGGCGGGTTCAAGCCCCTCTTCTCCAAGTCATTAAATCTCGCAAGCGAGACTGCGAAAGCGCAGCCTTCGCTAGCCGAGACCTAAAAAGGGGCATCAGCATATGTTGGGAGGCATCTGCTCTCTGCTTTACTTCCCCAGACATTCAAGTGCTTGCAAGGTCCGGGAAATATGTGAGACTCTTGGACAATCTGCTTACTCTCCCTCCTGCCCCCGCCCTACCAGCTCCTCCTCTCCAAAAACTTATCACAGACTATCTCTGTACTTTGCCCTAGTGTCTGTGCACTAAAGCATTTCATCCTTGGTTTTAGAAGCCTGTCACGCGATTACAACAGTAACTACTAGACTGCCTCATCAGTAATATGTGTATGAATTGAAATTTGATGGTCTGCTTCGCTTTGTTTTTAATGTGGTTACAATGCTACGATGAAATTTTACTGCAATGGTTTTAATTAACTGTGCCAATTTAATAGACTAAACTAAAAGTGCACAGGGCGTGGCCAAAGCTAGACACTTGCACACCGCTACTGAAGAGCTAATGGGAGAGAAGAGTGGACCAGCAAAAGCAAGAGTCTTCCTGTCAGTGCGTTCATTGTGAATGACTCGCAGTTTGGTTAACATTATTCACTTTGCTTGTTAGGTTCACATTGACAGAACATGTCAGTTATTCTGTTTGCACACAGTGGTGCTAGAACAGTTTCTGGCGTAGGGTTTTCTGGTCAGTCATCACAGTACTAAAATTGTATGCGCTGTGAAAAATCAAACTGATAAAGGGGGAGTGATATGAATGAACCAAGCTCCATCAGGAGGGAGGTGAAGGTACAGTGGCATATATTGGGGCACATTCTGCAAATATATTATGTAATGATTAGTCATTTTTAGAGAGCACATCCACCATAACTACTTCCTTGTGTACCTAATTCACTAGAATTAACTTTACTGCAAACTCAGTCTCGATTGGGAAAGAGCCAAGTATTCTTTGCTTCTCACAAATATGCTTGCCTGTTTTAAAGACATCACCTAGAAACAACATTATTTTTAGCACAAACTGACAATACTATAAGCCTTTCACCTCCAGAAGAACAAAGTTTATCCCAGTCCCGGCTAACAATGGATTTGACCCCTAGGTGGTGTGGGATGGCTGTTTAGGAACTGGTGCACCCCATAACAAAACACAGTTTGGCACATATAAGAAAGGAGAGGTCTCCCTCTCCTTCACCCCAACTTTTTTTTTGCAGATTTATATTTTACATTTCGGTATAGTCCCCCCTTCTTTTTCACCCACCAGGGGCGGCTTCTCCACTAGGGCGGAAGAGCGTCGCCCCACTGCTATCTCGCAGTGCGAGAAGCAGAATCATAAAATGGTAATAACTACAATTTTGTGTTTCTGCTTCGGGCAGGTGGGCGGGGCTGCTCTGTGAGCAGGGGAGGAGTGGTGTGCCCACTCCTGAGTGCTCATGACTGGTTTGGTCGGCCCTCTGGGGCAGCCTAAATCAGTCATGCGCACTCTGCCCTTTCTCCATGCAGGCTGCAATGCAGCCTACATGGATAAAATGGCCTCCCAATAAGCCCCTGGCTGGGCGGCGTCCCCACCTATCACAAGGCTGCCATTGCAGCGTTGTGATTGGCTTAGGGGAGGGGAGGGAGGCTGCCTGCTTCCTGTTCCTGCCGGAGGCAGGAGTCCAGAGAGCAGACGCCAAGAAAGAGCAGGCCCTGGCCTGCGGACAGGTACGTTTTAAAAAACAAATATTAAATTAATCCCCCCCGCTCCCCACCCCGCACTACCCCCTTCCGCGATTAATGCCAGCCACGACTGTAACCCACTCATTTTTTCTTTATGGTTTATATAGTGCAAACTCGACCCTAAGGTATTGGAGCGCTTTACATAAGCACCAGTTACATTACACAAGGACACATTCATGTTTTTATTAGGCATTAGGTGATTTGCCCAGAATCACAGGATGTTGACCTGATATGGTTCACAGCCGGCAGCTCTGGCAGTTATGCTACATCCTCTCCTCAGATGAGAGAGTTTCTTGTAATCAACAAGTATTGGACAGTCAATAGGTTTTGCCTATTCGGAATCTATTTGCTTTGTAAAAATATATTTTGCATGTTAAACAGCAGGTAAGCTGCAGTGCAACATGAAAAAGTTTTTTTTAAAAAAGTGCTTTGACACGACCAGCATCCTATCACTTTTTTTTTTTTTATTAATTTTTTTACTTTAAGCCATGTTGCACAGCATGGTAAAAACATTGGCAAAGCCAATAGATTTCACATAGGCAAAACCAATGCTTGTTACTTTTTTCTTTGTCTCTTTTCTTTCTTTCTCATTACTTCTTTTTTTATTTTCTTTCTTTCCTTCTTCCTTTGCTCTTGTCTTCTTTCTTTGCTTCTTTCTGTTTTTTTCTCCTTTTCATTATTTCCCTCTTACTTGCTTGCCTTCTTTTGGTTTCCTTCTTTCTTTCCGTTTCCTTCTTTGTCTGCCTACTTTCTTGTCTTCCTTTTTTCCTTCTTTCTTTGCTTCCTTTTTTCTTTCCTTCCATCTTCTTTTTTTTGCTTGTTTCTTTTTCAAAGCCAAGAGGCTTGCATCCAATGCCATATTGGATGACTCTTTTTAGGTCTGTTTTAGCCAAGACCTTTTGGATTTTACTAAAATTATGTGCATCACATAGTTACTTATCGGGGTTTCAGATTTACCCCATTAGTCTGTGGTTGGTGCCATTCATATTTTTCATCACTCACTCAAGCATGCATTAAGGGGTAATATATCAGCCTACTTCAGCCATTGACTAACTTCACTACAAGTTACAGAATGCCGCCCTTGCACAAGGAACACATCCACACACAAGTTAGTTCCCTTCAGTGCCAGGGAGTAGCATGGTAATATGTGGTTCATTTGAGACCAAAATATTTTTTCTTTCGCCTTGAGCAAATTATATTTTAGATTGATGAGGGCTTGCCGTATTCCCAAACAAAGTTTTGTAAAAACCATAACAAAATAAAACAAGATTTGGCAGAAGGCTAGCCGCCAACACCAGACCTATTGACTTTGCCAGTGTTTGTTTTGTCTATGGATCTTCTCTTTCTAAAAGTCTGCTTTCTAACATTTACTACCAGGTCTCATTTATTACATATCTCTAATTTAAGTCATTTAGCATTACTTGCACGGTTCTAAACACACTAACACACTAATTATTTTCTTCTTTTTTTTAAGCAGAATTATGGTTTGCTGGGATGATATGCCTTGGTGCTTACTCAAAGACAGTGACCAGATGGAATGGAGTGAGTTAAATTTTGCATTTCATGCTAGTCTATTTTCGTTTTCTGTACTTAATGCCTAATCAAGAGTTCTGGGTTACTATCAGATCCCGCCAAGCAACTTATGAATCTGAAGGAGTAAATAAATACATTGCCTGGGGAACTCCCAAACGTAGAACTGATTCTTGCTGTTCTGGATTAAGGACATGGGTGTCTTCCTTCAAGCACAGAGATCACCATGTTCAGATCAGGACAGGCTTCTTGTCCATTTATTTTACTTTTTGACATATATCGGAAAGACTCTGGGCTGTTTTGTCATTGCGTCTGCTCTTCATACCTGTTAATAGCAGTACTCAAAATTGTTCATGCTCGTGCCCTATGTGTCCGCTAGAAGCTCTTGGGTGTAATATATGTAACAAAGGGTCCTACATGATTTGGGGTGGGAGGAAATGTGATGTTACATATGACTGGATGTAAGTAGACCAATTCTAGAGTATGTTTTGGTGGTCGGGCACTGTATTTGGGCAGAATCTGCAGTGGACTTCAATGTCCTGCTAGAATTTAACTTGATGCAGGTCCTTTATGCACTGCAATTGTGTCCTGAGAACCTCTGTCCTGGAACCGACATTCTAGCTCTAGCTGGGCCCCTCAGCTGAACCCCAGTCTGTTGCAATACAGTTAAAGATCAGGGTGTTTCATTCCTCCTACAACATTGTAGTAAAATGGTCATCGGCTGTCTGTTTATGTTCTTATTGTTATCACAAATAATGAAGCTAATCAAGATGTCTGCATTTATCTACATTCAATGTGATCTCCTGCCTTCACTTAGCGCAGAAACTCAACAAATGGCAAACCGAGCAGACTCCACTATCATAATAGCATTAGAGACATTTGCTGCACAGTCTGTCCTATTATACAAGTCTAATACAAGAGTTTCTAAACTCTGCAGCAACAGCATGCCAGCAACAATAAAGAGGTGTCTCATTGTGAGCCTGCCCTTAAAAAACTGCTCTTGATATTTCTTCCCTTTTGACTTCTGATCCACAGCAGTAAACTGATTTGCCTTTCATGGCAATGTGATGTATCGTGAGAGGTCTATGCTTGGTCTACAGTGCCTACTCAGGTATTCCTCCTTCAATTATGCCTCCAAGCCCTTCTCATGTTCAACCACAACATACATGGGTGAACATTTCATCTATTCAGGCACATAATGTGACACTGGGAGTCAAGGACATCAGCAGCCTCAAAACTAATAAGTGTCAAAAAAGAGAAGGGGGCCAAACTATGTCACATGGAACACAATTCTTATCCATGGTTGACCATGAAAAATTCATGGATAGCCTTTGTCTGTCGTTGAACATAAGAACAGGGAGGCAACTCCTTTAGCACCTCAAAACCATTCTCCACATCATTCATTGAATAGCTCTAAGAGTAGACGGAGCGACTGAGGAATAAGTAGTAGCTCTCTGATAAAGTGATAGTGAGACCTGAATGTTACAGTAAATGGTGCCTGCAAATGGCCAGTCGTTTTTTTTTTAACTGTACAAGAGCATCCCTTCCCCCTAGTATACTTTCATCATGCACTGCATATTTCTGTAATTCATATATCATCTGTTCATCCTAGAAAAAGCTATTTGGCAAGCAATGGGAATTCCAGTGAGGCCCACGGTTTCCTAAATGTGATCAAACTAAAAGCGTAAACAAATCCAACCAAACTGGTGTTTAATTTGTAGAAGGTAAAACAGCATGCATGCTTTGTTCGCAAACACAAACTACAGCAGGACTAGTTGCGCAACTTGAATTTGTTAGATTCTCCTACATGGTTGGCATTTGTAGACAACAGTTCAAAAGTGCCAGTAAAACATTGTTCCCAATTGTGTACATTTTTGCAAAATGAACAGACTGATTTTCAAAGCAGCTAGCAACGACAAGAGCTTGCATCCTCCTCACGGCTATGCACACAAATGGGTCGCAGATGTAGTACGCAATCTCAATAATTCATTTCAGTTCATTTCCTGTTTTATTTAATGGGAATTCAATTATTGTCTGCAGACCAAAAAACTTCCAGGATGCAGTTCACCAAGCTCATGGAAATAGACTACGAATGAATTATATATGGCCCTCAGTGGGCTGTTCCCCTGACAGCTGGAAACGTGGACACATCTGGATGATATTGCGCAGAGAAAGTTGTGACTGTTCTGCCAGTTTCCTGATGGCGAGAGGTAGATTATACCATTTGCATGTTCGACTCTCTGCTTTCTTGACATCCTTTTGAATTGATTTTAACCTTTTGCTTGCTGTTTGGGACTACCTTACAGTTTAGTGTGCACAAGTATTATTTGCATTGCACCACCTAGCTTGCTACAATGTTAATCTCAGCACAGACATTCTTGTCATGTAGAGTCGGCCTAGAAAGGGATACCGACTAGAGAAGTCCTTTCAGGCCATCTTCCAACATTCATCCTCTCAGGTCCTAGATTTCCATTCTGGCCTACTCCGCCTCCTCATTGTTCAGCCCTCACTCGAGAGAGAGCTCTTGAGATTCAGGACCTTTCTCACTCCATATTCCAGGAGAACCCCCTTTTGTGCTCCTCTCCACCTCTGATCAAAGAGTAAGCTCCAAACCCTGCTATTTCAGTTGCAGGGTTTGGCTTGCGTTAAAGTTGCAGGTGCTAACTGCCCCACCCCGGACCCTAGGGATGGGATGGTGTACACGTTCCAGTTCGGTGGGACACAACTATCCAGTGTCTAATTACACAATTTCCCAAGACAATAAGAGACTAACATACCTAATGTGGTTATCAAGTACTGGGCAACTAAAATAAAAAAAGATGCAGCAGTACAGGCAGGACCGCACACCTGAGGTGTAAAAGGGTTAAAGAACAATATAAAACAAGGGAGAGAGACCCCTCACACCAAGGGGACAGGGTTCCACTAGACAGAAATTCTAAGACCCCCCCCCCCTCCAAGTATAAATGTCACACAAAACGTTCAAACACCAATACACATTCACCCTGCATACAGAAAAACCACAGAAGTTCAGAAAATATACATGGACTTAATCCTATTCTCAAAAGTAAAACACCCCATTAAAAATTCATATCCAATACCACATTTATAACTGATGCACATGTGCACATATACAAATCATTAATGGCAATACAATAACAATTGAGAGAGCAACTGAAACCCAATAATTAGTCTTCCTAGAGTAGTAAATCTGCTTCTCTTGTCCACAGGTGTCCAGGAATACACTGAATTCCAAATATAGACCCCCCTGGGCACTGCAGATCCTGCTTTACTGAATCATTATTTTATTTATAAAGTTTTATAAAGCGCGAACATGACCCTTGCGGGTATCAGAGCGCTGTACACACGGCGAGTACATGAATAAACTCTGTACAATAGAAGTCAACACAGTGGCCCCATAAGGAGTACACAATCGAGATCAGGGGCCTGGTAGTGAGCTCCACTAGATCCAATTCTCCTAGGGGTAAAATATTTCCTGTAGCATTTAGCAAAACAAACAAAAGTGAACATGACACCATAATATAATAATTGACAAACATACGGGGAGGGGGCCCACAGGCATAAAACAATTAACAACCAAACCTAAAATGCATGGGGAACAAAAGTTGGGATAAATGTTCGGTCAGTCATGGACACCTGTAGACTTTTGAGAATGGGGGAGTCTCTTAGATTTTTTCTGTGAAGGGTTAAAGAACACCACAGAAAGTGATGAGTGGATTAGTGAATTGAAAAAATAGATGCATTAATATAGTTGTTTCAAAAACTGTTCCCGATTTGGACAGAAACATAGCTTTCTACCAGGCTGGGAATTTTAAGACCTGCGGCCATACAGCATTTCCGCTTTTCCCCTCCCTAGGCACATCAGCGATGCAAAGCGAGTGAAATGTCCTATTTGGAAAGAGAAATTGCAATGTAGCCTAGCCATCACGTGTTAATAGAAATACATGGGCGACTTTTACATTCTCATAGAACCTTGGGAAAGGGAAGGGAACTGGAAATACAGCAAGATTCCCCCATTCTGAAATTAACAATACCCACATTACTGGTCATTTCGAGAGTGGGAAAGCCTATGGGGTATTCACAAACAACTTGCAATAGTGCCCTAAGCGATCCCGACTTAAAGCAGCAGAGTTACAGGCGTTACTCATGAAGAAGAAACTTGTATTGTAGCTAAGATTCTACATGGCAAAGCCAGGAGAGCAATCATATAAAGTTCCGACTCAAAAGCTCCGATCTACGTACTCACAATACTATCTAAAGGCGTTATCGAAGAACTCGGATAAAATACTTCACAGTAAAGAACCGTGCAGAATCCCACCTAGATTACTGAAGAAATCTGCTAAAAGCAGCATACTAGCAGCCTGAACCAAGAGCATCGCCTAATTTATGTATTGTTTTTTATTTAGAGGTTTTGTAAAGTGCTACATAAAGCCTTTTATTTACTTCATTGCGCTGAGAAGAATAGAAAATGCTTCTAAAGCAGAAGGAAGGGGAATTTCTAGTTACACTGATGCACATTCTGGCTTCCTGGTTCTGAAGCCTTAACCAAACTGACAAAGATTTTCTTGGCTACACCAGTGTAAAAGTTTCTATACATAATAAAATGATACAAGCGACCACAAAACAACAAGGGCCTAACCTCCCTGGGGCCTAAGCGCTAGTGTTTGTATAGAGAAACTCAACATCCAGGTACTCATTTAACAGGAAGAGCTAAACATAAAAACCTTACACATCATGTGACAATATGTTCACCAGTCATTATCAACAATAGGGAAAGGACTTCTTCAAACAACTCAGAAGACTCAATCAACACCAAGTAGGCACCGGGAACTTAGAAGGGAAAATTCACGCAGTCTGACCAACCCATGGATTTACACAAAGCCTTACTGACCTCCGATCATACAGAGCCTTTTGAGTACGCTGCACCAAAGACACCAAATGTTAGGAATAAGCGGTGTTGGACTAGGGGTAACATGGTTGGGATACTGTTTTTCTAAAACATGTCAGAGCTACTTGAACCTCTAAAGAACGACCAGAAGGATCATCACAACTACAGCACTACACACTCCTCCAAATCCAGTTCATCTGCCGCTGCTCTTATCCATTTTGGGAAAACCTCCAACGCCTACCCTTTGCGTACATCTATAAGGAAAGCAGAGCAATATCAGCAACACAGAGTGAACCCACCCGGTGACAACTGTCCAATAAGTGGCGCCTGTGCCCTCACGGTCAGCTGCCTCCAATAACCTTCTATACAAGGATACTTTCTTTAGTTTCTTACGAGATGCATTAATACATTGTTATGTTATGTAGAGTCATATTGTAGTAGAAATGTGTGGAATTGGATGAGCACAGCATTCATTTTACCCTACTATTTTTCCATTTTGCCTCCATCAATGTCATTGCGTTAATTATTTCCTTACCTCTGCCTGCCTTTAATGATTCTAAACTTTGGAACTCTCTGCCCAGGTGGGTCATACTTCTCCCTCGCCCACTATCTGATCAAAATGAAAGCACATCTTCGCCTTAGTCACTCACCATTTTTCTTCATCAAACTTATACCTAATGCTATAAATAGTTTTGAAATTCTACCCACTTTCAAACATCTGCACCAACTTGTGTAAATAAAATTAAATGTAAAAGACGTAGCTTTAAATGCGATTATAGAGTAACTGCAATTAACATGATTTGGGGATAATAAAAAAATGTTCGGGGGAGCACTGAAAGATGTACTTAAAGAAATCCAAACAAAACCCATTTTTAAAAACAATGAGTGGCCAGTGTGAGCACCATTGTGACTTCCTACAGACTAGAATGAGAAAGGTCGGAAAAAAGGAGGCGTGTATTTTACGGACTCTCTTGGCAGACGCAACTGCCCTAAAAAACAGAGCCCGTGTGAAGGTGTGTCACATCAAAGGACACCTCAATCTATTCGACGTAAGTATTTGCAGAGGCCCACGAGTCAGACTGGGGTTGATATGCACTTTGGAAACATACTATGTATATACACACAGGTATGTTAAGACTAACTTCTGTAGCATTGAGAGAGGCATCGGATATTATTCACAATCCTCTTTCTGTATTCACATACGGCACAGAGAGGTAATCGAACTGTGTTTTAGAGAACTGAAGACACAAGTTTGCTAAAAAAAAAGACCGTATTTGAGAATATTTTAAATCTGAAAGTCAAAAACTGCCAAAGAGATGGGACCTGGAGGATGAGATTCTGCCCACGGTGGTAACATATCAACTGAGAGGGTTTTCATCCTTCATCTTTGAGGAAGTCACACCCAGATTAAGGGAGGAATGATCCTGCCCTTGTTCTTCTTGAAGATGTCATGACGACCTTGAATTAAGTGGTGACGCGAGAGAGATCCAATACGCTACAACTACGAAAACAGACTGTCTGACCCTCGCAGATTGACTCTGGACTCCTGGCTTTCACCCTGAACACCCTATCCCGGGATCCACCGGTGGGTGAGGGGCTTGGTAATACTGAGAAGGAATGCTTGGCAATCCTGGAGCAGATCATCTCCCAGATAAGTAGGATCCCTCTTCCACCCCCATTGATGATAAAGGCTGAGGGTGCAAGATTGCAAAGGTTTGCAGTCTGTCTGAGATTCCTCCAGTGGTGTCCATTGTCTTGTGTCTCAGAATTGACTTGAACATTTTCCTCCCAAATTAAAGGAGGAGGTGTACACTTAATTCTGATGTCTCTGCACCCCTAGGGACTTGCTCAGAGGAACAAGATAGGCGATATGGAGGCCCACAGTATAGGTTTGCCGTCCAAAACCTGAGGAATCTGGTTTATCTTTGACTCCTGGGTCCCATTTATGAAGTGGATACGGGTAAATACAAAACGAAGTACTTCATCAAAGAAGAAAGAATTCTTAGAGGTTTTGTGATATCTCAATTTTGGGCCCACCTCTTTTCAACGTGCCAAATTATACTACAGTAATATGTTGTGTACGTTCTGCTAGCTGTCTCTTTAAAAAAAAGCATATTATTACTCTCACTTGCCAAGCAGAACCGGTCATATTTTGTTCCTCACAAGGCTGAAATACTCACAGACAACAGTATCAGGAACCACCAGTGTGCAGGCAACACACAATTCTGCCTCGAAAACTACCTGAAAACCTGCTTCTTGTTATTTCAGAAAAGCACGTCTAGCTCCTACTTAAATCACAACCTGACAGAAGCTGAATTCCTCCTGCCTCTCAGCAGCATAAGACAACCACTTATTCAAGCCTGGCAGCGTGGCATTAACTGAGACAGCATCATCTCCAGATGGCAGCTAATGGGAAATGACTTGTGTTCACCCTCAATACCGATCTCTCTTTTCAAGAACAAATCGCCAAAATGACTACAACAAAATGACTACAACAGCTTGGTTCAAGTGTTTCCTACATAAAAAACTGGGTCCCTTTTTACCGGAAGATGACTTCAGAACAATAGTGCAATTCTTGGTTATCCATGGCATGAGAGAAAACGCCCTCTATGCACCACTGGCACCTCTGAAAGGCCTTCTATGTGCGTTAGTTCATCTCGTCGTGGGCCTCAAAGCATTAAACTCAGTGCTTAATTTGAGCCTTGGTTTTCGGTGTTTGGCACCGGCACTTAATCTTTAAAATCACCTCATCATCATACAAGAGCATTAGAATCAACACCCTTTCATAACACATAAGGTGAACAAAACACAACAACTCAAGTGAATGTGCAACTAATCAGTGATCGGAAAAGCAGACTATGTCACTGTAGGATGCCATTTTACAATCCAAAGATTGGTGTCATCTGGCAGCATCAGGGGGTGCTGAAGACATCTACGGCGGTGAACCACAGCAAAGGAGGGACACAGATTACTTCTGGATTTCACGTGCTGCTGTGAAGTCTCTTTATCATCTGCCCCAGTCTGGCTGTGTTTCAACGTTTCATCATGTTCCATGCAATCTTTACAGTCGTCTTCCCAGTGTGATCAGATCTATATTCAAGAGTATTTTTTAGGTCCACGAATCTACCCCAAGAAACGTGTTGGGCATAACAACGTGGAGCTGCACAGAGCACAATTGAGAATTGATTATTTATGTGAACAGTCTTTCACCTGGAGTAGTGAGACTCATCATGGGACAGGACGATGATGCCACCATGGTTTGTACATTGGTTCCCTGTGGGTAGATACTGCCTGGTGGAATCATGCACTGACAGATGGTGGTGTGTGTGCCTGGTGGAAGCGTGCAGTGACGGCTGGTGGTGTGTATGTCTGGTGGAAACGTGCACTGACGGCTGGTGGTGTGTGTGCCTGGTGGAATCATGCACTGACAGATGGTGGTGTGTATGCCTGGTGAAAGCGTGCACTGACGGCTGGTGGTGTGTGTGCCTGGTGGAAGCATGCACTGATGGCTGGTGGTGTGTATGTCTGGTGGAAGCGTGCACTGACGGCTGGTGGTGTGTGTGCCTGGTGGAAGCGTGCACTGACGGCTGGTGGTGTGTGTGTGTGCCTGGCGGAAGCGTGCACTGACAGCTGGTGGTGTGTGTGCCTGGTGGAAGCGTGCACTGATGGCTGGTGGTGTGTATACCTGGTTGAAGTGTGCACTGACGGCTGGTGGTGTGTGTGCCTGTTGGAAGTGTGCACTGACGGCTGGTGGTGTGTGTGCCTGTTAGAAGCGTGCACTGACGGCTGGTGGTGTGTGTGTGTGCCTGGCGGAAGCGTGCACTGACGGCTGGTGGTGTGTGTGCCTGGTGGAAGCGTGCACTGATGGCTGGTGGTGTGTATACCTGGTTGAAGCGTGCACTGACGGCTGGTGGTGTGTGTGCCTGTTGGAAGCGTGCACTGATGGCTGGTGGTGTGTGTGCCTGGTGGAAGCGTGCACGGATGGCTGGTGGTGTGTGTGCCTGGTGGAAGTGTGCACTGATGGCTGGTGGTGTGTGTGCCTGGTGAAAGCATGCACTGACGGCTGGCGGTGTGTGTACCTGGTGGAAGCGTGCACTGACGGCTGGTGGTGTGTGTGCCTGGTGAAAGCGGGCACTGACGGCTGGTGGTGTGTGTGCCTGGTGGAAGTGTGCACTGACGGCTGGTGGTGTGTGTGCCTGGTGAAAGCATGCACTGATGGCTGGTGGTGTGTGTGCCTGGTGGAAGCGTGCACTGACGGCTGGTGGTGTGTGTGCCTGGTGGAATCATGCACTGACAGATGGTGGTGTGTATGCCTAGTGAAAGCGTGCACTGACGGCTGGTGGTGTGTGTGCCTGGTGGAAGCGTGCACTGACGGCTGGTGGTGTGTATGTCTGGTGGAAACGTGCACTGACGGCTGGTGGTGTGTGTGCCTGGTGGAATCATGCACTGACAGATGGTGGTGTGTATGCCTGGTGAAAGCGTGCACTGACGGCTGGTGGTGTGTGTGCCTGGTGGAAGCATGCACTGATGGCTGGTGGTGTGTATGTCTGGTGGAAGCGTGCACTGACGGCTGGTGGTGTGTGTGCCTGGTGGAAGCGTGCACTGACGGCTGGTGGTGTGTGTGTGTGCCTGGCGGAAGCGTGCACTGACAGCTGGTGGTGTGTGTGCCTGGTGGAAGCGTGCACTGATGGCTGGTGGTGTGTATACCTGGTTGAAGCGTGCACTGACGGCTGGTGGTGTGTGTGCCTGTTGGAAGTGTGCACTGACGGCTGGTGGTGTGTGTGCCTGTTAGAAGCGTGCACTGACGGCTGGTGGTGTGTGTGTGTGCCTGGCGGAAGCGTGCACTGACGGCTGGTGGTGTGTGTGCCTGGTGGAAGCGTGCACTGATGGCTGGTGGTGTGTATACCTGGTTGAAGCGTGCACTGACGGCTGGTGGTGTGTGTGCCTGTTGGAAGCGTGCACTGACGGCAGGTGGTGTGTGTGCCTGGTGGAAGCGTGCACGGATGGCTGGTGGTGTGTGTGCCTGGTGAAAGCATGCACTGACGGCTGGCGGTGTGTGTACCTGGTGGAAGCGGGCACTGACGGCTGGTGGTGTGTGTGCCTGGTGAAAGCGGGCACTGACGGCTGGTGGTGTGTGTGCCTGGTGAAAGCATGCACTGACGGCTGGTGGTGTGTGTGCCTGGTGGAAGCGTGCACTGACGGCTGGTGGTGTGTGTGCCTGGTGAAAGCATGCACTGACGGCTGGTGGTGTGTGTGCCTGGGGGAAGCGTGCACTGACGGCTGGTGGTGTGTGTGCCTGGTGAAAGCGTGCACTGATGGCTGGTGGTGTGTGTGTGCGCCTGGTGAAAGCATGCACTGACGGCTAGTGGTGTGTGCCTGGTAGAAGCGTGCACTGACGGCTGGTGGTGTGTATGCCTGGTGGAAGCGTGCACTGACGGCTGGTGGTGTGTGCCTGGTGGAAGCGTGCACTGACGGCTGGTGGTGTGTGTGCCTGGTGGAAGCGTGCACTGACGGCTGGTGGTGTGTGTGTGCCTGGTGGAAGCGTGCACTGACGGCTGGTGGTGTGTGTGTGCCTGGTGGAAGCGTGCACTGACGGCTGGTGGTGTGTGTGCCTGGTGGAAGTGTGCACTGATGGCTGGCGGAGTGTATACCTGGTTGAAGCGTGCACTGTCGGATGGTGGTGTGTGTGCTTGTTGGAAGCGTGCACTGACGGCTGGTGGTGTGTGTGCCTGGTGGAAGCGTGCACTGACGGCTGGTGGTGTGTGTGCCTGGTGGAAGCGTGCACTGACGGCTGGTGGCGTGTGTGCCTGGTGGAAGTGTGCACTGACGGCTGGTGGTGTGTGTGCCTGGTGGAAGCGTGCACTGACGGATGGTGGTGTGTGTGCCTGGTTGAAGCGTGCACTGTCGGCTGGTGGTGTGTGTGCCTGGTGGAAGCGTGCACTGACGGCTGGTGGCGTGTGTGCCTGGTGGAAGTGTGCACTGACGGCTGGTGGTGTGTGTGCCTGGTGGAAGCGTGCACTGACGGATGGTGGTGTGTGTGCCTGGTTGAAGCGTGCACTGTCGGCTGGTGGTGTGTGTGCTTGTTGGAAGCGTGCACTGACGGCTGGTGGTGTGTGTGCCTGGTGGAAGCGTGCACTGACGGCTGGTGGTGTGTGTGCCTGGTGGAAGCGTGCAGTGACAGCTGGTGGTGTGTGTGCCTTGTGGAAGCGTGCACTGACGGCTGGTGGTGTGTGTGCTAGGTGGAAGCGTGCACTGACGGATGGTGGTGTGTGTGCCTGGTGAAAGCGTGCACTGACGGCTGGTGGTGTGTGTGCTAGGTGGAAGCGTGCACTGACGGATGGTGGTGTGTGTGCCTGGTGAAAGCGTGCACTGACGGCTGGTGGTGTGTGTGCCTGGTGAAAGCATGCACTGAAGGCTGGTGGTGTGTGTGCCTGGTGAAAGCGTGCACTGAATGACTTCGAATCATTTATGACTTCTAGCTATGATCCAATGCTTTGGATTTAATGTTTAAGGTTTGCGTTTTTTTAGTAACGTAGTTCACGTGTAAAAAAATGTGTGTATGTAAGTACAGGTTTGACATGCTAAATGAGCGCACTCTAATTCTTTACGAATAAGAAAACGGAACACTTTAATCACAAAAGCATTATTAATTATAAGACGAGGACGTCATGGGACTGCAATGAGCACATGATTTTAAAATGCAAAATGGGCGCACTCTATTTACAAATTAAGAAAATGAAACTCTAAGCACAAAAGCATGAAGGAAAATGAAGCTGACTAAGAGGGAGGGGGAGTGAGAGGAGAGAGAGAGGGGGGGTGGAGGGACATGGTTCTGGCGCTGTAAGGCTTAATGAGCCATTAGAAAAGCCAGATGGCCTGTGCACACTCACGCGCACGTGCACGCAAGGTTGAGGCCAGCAAATGCCTCTCTGGTAGCACTTTCAAAACCCGCTTACTAAAGATCTCGCTTGAGCAGGCGAGACCTAAAAACAGGGTTAGAGGAGTTTGGGGATATGCAGTGCTCTTGGAATTAAAAAAACATAAGGAAAAACACCCCCTTAATTGTATCTTGACAAACAAAGTTTGTGCACGTGCACGCAAGGTTGAGGCCAGCAAATGCCTCTCTGGTAGCACTTTAAAAACTCGCTTACTAAAGATCTCGCTTGAGCTATCGCATGCGCTAGCTCAGGCGAGTCCTAAAAACAGGGTTAGAGGAGTTTGGGGATATGCAGTGCTCTTGGAATTAAAAAAACGCAAGGAAAAACACCCCCTTAATTTTATCTCGACAAACAAAGTTTTAAATGCAAAAATCACATATCCACTTCACATTTCAAAAAATAAAAATTCTGGGTTAAAAAAGCCAAAGAGATTGGTAAATGGAAGGGAGACTGCATGGAAACTAAAAGAGCTTAAGCTACTATTTCTTGATTGCATTATCACAACAAAAATGCTTAATACTGGCAGTAGGAAAATAAAATGATATCAGAATCAGCAAATTTACAGACTTCAGAATATGTTGCTAGAAACGTGTTTTTAAGCATTTTCTATACGGCATGGCAACATTTAATTAACAGTCCGTGAATTACATATGCAGGGTCACCATTTTGGGACTGAGCTAACATACGTACTGCCACAATTATTATTTCAAGTCTTAGTTAAAAATTGGTTGACAATCCCCATGCAATATCACTCACACACTGATGGTTCTCCAGAGATCCGTGACCAAGGGCCCGATTTAGAATTTGGCAAATAGGTTACTCCATCAAAAACGTGACGGATAAACCGCCCGCCGTATTACAAGTGACATAGGATATAATGGACCTGTAATACGGAGGACGGGATATCCATCACGTTTGTGACGGAGTACCCCAGTCCGCCAAACTCTAAATCGGGCCCTACCTATTTTACAAATACTTAATCTCATCATTTACACATCTTTCTAACAATATTTCCTCACAGAAGTGCCCAACAACTCTTAGGGATCATAAAACTCCTCAATAATTCGATTTTTACTATGTATTCTTCACAAAATATAGAGCCCATAGGGCATATAATGTGCCCACATGCAGCACAGTAACTGGGGTCTACCAGTATACGGAGAACACGTTACTTTGAACAAAGTATCCATCAATAAGGGTGCTTTTAACATATCAAAAGTGTGGGAGCGTATTGCTAAAACGCCTCCAAATCAAGAATTTGGCTCCCAGATTAATACAGTGAATTAGCCTATGTGCATAAAGCTCATCCTCTAACAGATCAAAGCAATGGATAGCACAGCTATGAAGAAAAAATGAAACTGGTATGTTAATAAATTGAATTACCATAACTTGGATATGTTAGGAGTATCCTGCAACTAGGCGTAATGGCAATGCACTAGGTCTACACAAACAAAAGAGGTAACAGTTCCTATGGCGGGCAGTACCAGTATGGTATATTGCCTGATGGGTGGAGATAAGAGTGATAGGGAGAAGGTTCGTGGTAGTGTCTGTAGTGTAGGCCAGATACTCCTGGACGGTGTTCAAAGTGCCCTCACACACCCTTGCGGGTGCAAAGCATCATCATAGGGCGTTGCTCCTCGTGGGGGTGGCGCTGCAGTCCCTCACGGGCCCTTCAAGAGGGCTCTCTGTCGGAGATCTTTTGTTGGAGTAGCCGTAGTTGTGCGTGCAGGTGTGTGGGGATGGTGGGTGAAGTGGTGAAACTAAAAAGACCCTCAGGTACCCCAAACGGTTTATTAGTGAGTCCGTCGGGTCTAGATAAAATCTAACGGGGAGTGGTGCCTAGATAGCACTCTAATGAGTAGGGGAAAGGATAGGTGATCCTACTGCTCTCAACCCGTGTGTGAGGTTTTTAGAGTGAGAGTGAGGATGTGGGGTGGGTGGTCAACATGTTTCCGAAAACTGTTACCTCTTTTGTTTGTGTAGTTAACTTAGGAGCTTTGGTACAGGACCTACTTTCTAACCCTTGCTCCTTGTCCCCCCTTAGTGTGTTTACTAATGCACTAGGTCTGCCAGGTCCCGCTAACGTCTCGGGCATGATTCTATTAGAGGTGGTTATAGCCCCTGATTGTTACAGGTGTCCGTGAATATCAAAATATAGGTCTCTGTCGAACAATCATTTATTGCTAACTAAAAGATAATGTTTAGGGCCTAACAATCAGTCCAGTATAGGTCGGATAATTTAGTACCAAGACCTAATGACCACATTCCTTTGTACGTTTCTGAGAAGTTCAAAGCAAGAGAAACTGCAAGTATGAGGTGACATTAGTGACATTCGAAAGAAGTCTGGAGAAAGGCAAGCTGTCCTAGCATTACAAGCTTCACTTAAATTGAGAACACGGTGGAAAGTCTTTAATTGCAAGTACTTTTCTTTTCAATTACAAAGAAAGTGAATTACCTGAGAAAGATCTGGAATGTCTCCTCGATCAATCCCAACTTGCTGCATTGTAAAGAAAAAAACAGTTTTATGTAGTTTTTAAATTACGTTTCCAAAAACACAGAGCATAAATACATGTAACAAGCATGGAATGTGTTTTACCTTTGTTTGTCCATAAACCCACCCATGTCCCCCTCAGGTGACCAAAACATAATCTAATCTCTTGATATATATGTTTCAACAAAGAAATTCAGAAATCCAAAAACTGAATGGAATTAAAAATGCAACTGAAACAGCTTGTATTGCTGATGAATATTACAAAGGAAAGGTTATCACACAATGTTGTATGATTTACTAAAACGTCCTCCTACTCCCATAAAGAAAAGGCTGCTTATCTGAAGTTAATAAGTAGATATGGTCTCGACCCTAAGAATGCACTCCATACGCCATCAATCCAAGGGTTTGGCGAGCAGCCCTGAAGCCCATTGGCCTCGCAGCAAGGCTGAGTCACCCGCTGTCTCTGGTCTCAGCCGCTTCGTGGACTGTCTCTACTGATAACAAAATAATGTGCTTTGAAAACACTCCAATCAAATTAGCAAGTTTGGGTTCAACGTCCTGCAGACCGGCATTCATTTTTTTCATTCCGGTAGGAAACTTCTATTTTAAGACTATTTTAATTGTATTTAGATAACGATAAGGAATGCTAAAATATGTTGGCCAGACATTGCTTGGCGGATGTGATATCTAATTTTAGCACAAGACAGAATATACCAGTGGCGCTGAGAAACAGCACACTGTCAGGTCAGTTTGCATGGACAGGGGAAGCCGGTCCTGGGCAGCTGCAGGGTACAGCCCTGAGCAGGGTTGGATTGGGATTGAAAATCGGCCCGGGCACTCTAAAAACAAAGTGGCCCACATTTGCATATTGCCTTACCGCAAAACACTGATTCGGCGAAGTTTTTTTAATAAAAAGAAAGTGGGGAGGGGGCCTCTGACAGAGGCATGTTTCCTAAACTTTACTTGGATAAGAAAACATCCATGGATTAGTTCACCCGGGCGAAACACACCTGAAGACAAGTGAGGCCACCTCTGCTCAGGCCCCCTGCCCCCGCACAATCTGCATACATCAAGCGAGAGAGAGAGAGAGAGGGAGCGACACCTCTGCCTGTTGATAAAAGGGAGGTAATGGACGCCCTTCTGCCTCCAGAAAGGCCACTCAGGCACCCGCTGGCGGCACCCGAACACAGACACCGCCCGCAGGCTCCCCAAAAAAGCAGCCCACAGCTAGAACTCGGCCATCGGCCCCTCGGCCATTGCCCGAGTGCCCGCCTTACCAATCCGACCCTGGCCTTGAGGCGGTCTTTATAGAGGGGGGGTGGGCTGGTGATTGGGTAGTTTCCTGAAAGGTTGGAAGGTGTTTTTCTGTTGTAGTGGATCTGCAAAGTAGAGGAGCCTAGGAATAAATCTGCAAGGCTCTTATTTAAATTGTGTTTTTGTAGCAATCGCATGGAGAGATCCATTCAGCTGGTGCTGCAAAGTGAGTGGGGACTGGCAGGTTGCGGGGTAAGCGATTTGCAACCATACTGTGTTGGCCATCTTTTGATAAAATAAACAAATCGCAGTTTTATATAGTGCGGACATGAACCGAAGGTATCCGGTATCACTAGCATCCTATGTGCATGAGTGCATGGACATGGAGCGTGAGACATGTACTGTAGTAATACTGTGCATCTGGATCTCTCTCACGCGGAGCACTGAGGCCAGTGGGATATATTCTGGATGCTCCTTTTTCTCTGCATTCCTGTGCCTGGAGAGTGGAGACCCAAACACTGACCTGAGAAGCATGCAGACAGGGCTGTCTTTGGAGAATCAATGAAGACTGTGTTAGCAAGGTGCTGCTGACCAGTTCTTCCTGAGCTCTGCTTTTTGTTAGGGGGGAGGTTTGGGACTGCAGTTTTCTGTTGAAGTTGGGGATGTTTCTAGGCGGTGCCTCTCCTTTTGTCTTTCTCGGATTACTCCTTCAGGAAGGCTGACAATATCTAGATACAGAAACCTCACACTTCCACGGGCCTCTTTCTGAGTATCCCTGTTTGAAGCCAGCCCCATTGATCCCTGCTATAAGACTTAACACTTTGCACAAAGGCTGACACCTGAAAGGGAACCAACCCAAACTTGTGCTAAAGTTTGAGATAGTGGATCCACAACCCATATCTGAAAAAGCTGTATAAAACCCTCAGTCCAATGTTCTTCTTGCCCTAGAAAAGGGGAGCCTCGCAGTGTACCCTTGCAGTTTCTGTGTAATCCGTACTTGTGTCTTCCTGTCAGCTAGTTTCCCACAGGTGAGGGAACTTAAGCTGAAATCATCACTTTGAGGCTCTGCATGTGCCTAAGCAGCTTCGAAATCTGTCTGCCTGCCGAGAGAGGGAAGGAGTGTGCCTGGCAAAAGGATAGTCTGTGCAAGAGGAGAGGGCCCAAATGTTCCTGTTGAAAGGCACACCCAGAGTAAGTGGACGATCGGGAAAGATCAATCGAGGAACAGCCTGTGTAGCGAAGGGGTCCCCTGGACTCATACCGCGGTTCTTGGAGCTGTAAATATCAACGTACTATGGAATGTCAGTCTATGTCGTCGGGCAGCCTGCCAGCAGCCAAGTGAATGGTGCCGTCACCAATGAGAAGGAGAAAGACAGAATCATCACTGTAGGGGCAGCACCTCATTACCCTGGAGGCTGCAACAGCCACCATAAATAAGACTTGACATGGCAGCCTCAGATTTCACAAACGAAGTGGCAGTCTGCAGCTTAACCGGGAGGGCCGCCTGTGCCAATGACTGGTTCTGCCAAGTAAACCTGCCCCCAAAGCTTGTCCTGTAAAGACTGTCCCGCCTGCAGCAGCTGCTTCAGTAATCTGCCCCCAAAGCATGTCCTGTAAAGACTGTCCCGCCTGCAGCAGCTGCTTCAGTAATCTACAATGGAAGAGTCCACCCCATGATGGACCCCATGAAGGCAGGATCACCAATCATGCTCGTTGCACAGCCCAGATAGCCTTCGATCAGCAGCAAGTAACCATGGGACTTAAATGTACCTGGGGACGAGGGAGAGACTGAGATGCACGGGCAAATATACTGCACCTGTTTGAGAACCTTAGGTACAAAAGCTGCAAAAACATTAAACTGACTTCAATTCATGAGAATTTTTCAGTGAACCTATTCCTTGTCAACGCCCTAGTACAATATTTCAGTAGGGACGGTAATAGAGAGATCTTAATCATAGCAGGAGGGAAGAGAGTAAACGGTGATGAAACGGGCAATGCAGCACCTCATGGTTTATGGGCCACTTATTACCACTCTGTATGACATAATTGGATTGTGTAGCATTTAGTTCTGCTGTAAGGTTAAAAGTACTTTCTTTTTCATAAATACAAGCACTGGGCTGGACCTTATTTTATTATGTCTATTGTTTCACTGTCGAGTGAGGAGCTCTTGCCCCACCAAACCACTTCCCTGAGAAACCTGTAACTGATCGTGTTAGCTGCTCACAGAGTCAAGTGTGGAAAGGGTCGTACTTGGCCAAGTGTGTGGAGCCATAGCAGGAAGGACCCCAGCCCACCAGTCGGAAACAACTTCAACCACCATAGTTGTGGCTTATTTGCCCATGCCAGGTAGCCCTCGAATGGCATCTGACAACTATATGGTAGCAGGAGACACATTAGGAAATGAGGTCTCTTGCCCCTTCCCTTCCCAATCTTGTCCACAACCTAAATAATTACTTCATAGACCAGAGAAAAGCAGTAATGCACTTGGTCATCAATGCCTTATTTGTCACATCTCTAAGAAAAAAGAGAACGTTGTTAAATACTGCCTGCATTAAAGGGGATGGAGTTTGGCGCTGGCAAATTATGATGTGAATGTCCAAGAACAAAACATCAGGAGGGTCTGAGCTCTTGTTGGAAGAGGGGAATTTTTTAAAAGGTTACAATCAACGCTCTTTCTAGTAGATACCTTAACTGCACATACCTCACCTTTAGAATATCCCTAGGCACCACACTAAATCCAGAAGGCTTAAACAGCATTGCTCCCGTGTGCCAGTAGGTTATGTCCTGCGGCTCCACGTTGACTTTGTTCCGCTCTGGAAGTGATGATGGAGCTCCATCCTCACACTAACATCAGCTTCTTTCATGAGAAGTACCAGTGTGCAGATCTCAAGTTTGGGCCATTTTTAGATGGGAAACAGACACCATTCCACAGAACTAGAGGGCAGTGAGGAGTCTGTGATTAGATATAGTGTCCACCAGAAGGAATATGCTACTTACCAGTATGCATCTGTTCTTGGCATGTATAGCTGCAGATCTGTACACTTTTGCATAGATCGCTATCTGGTGTTGGGCCCGGATGTTTGCAGTTTGTTTTTCTTCTTGGACAGTCTTTGGAAGTCACAAGTTCGGTGACTCCTCCTTCGGTCCGTACTGCGCATGGGCTTCGGCTCCATCCTCAGATTGTTTTTCGCCAGCATGGAAAAGATGGAGCGTAGTGATAACAGTAAGAAACCCATGTGTGTTGTATCTAAATAAGATAGACTGGAACGGATACAGGTAGCCAGGGAGGCGGGTGGGCGTGTACAGATCTGCAGCTCTACATGCCAAGAACAGATGCATAATGGTAAGTAGCATATTCCGTTCGAGGCATATGAGCTGCAGATTGTACACTTTTGCATAGATTATATAGCAGTACCCAGCCCTAGCGGCGACCACCGGTATCCGTTGCAGCGGTTTGAAATCGTGTCTTTAGTACAGCCTGGCCCACACTAGCTTGTTGCTTGGAATGCACGTCTACACAGTAATGTTTTGTGAAGGTGTGCGGAGTTGACCATGTGGCTGCTTTGCAGATGTCATCTAAGGGTATGTTCCCTAGAAAAGCCATAGAAGCCCCTATCTTTCTTGTAGAGTGGGCTTTAGGTGGAACAGATAATTTTCTTTTTGCTTTGTGATAGCAAATTTGTGTGCACTTAACAATCCACCTAGCTATCCCGGATTTAGAGATGGGGTTACCTTTATGCGGTGGAGAGAAGGAGACAAACAATTGTTTGGTCTTCCTGAAAGGTTGCGTTCTTTGTATGTAGTACAACAAAGCCCTTTTAACATCAAGTGTATGTAGAGCCCTTTCCGCAACAGATTGAGGTTGCGAGAAAAAACCTGGTAATTCCACCGATTGATTAAGATGGAAGGGGGAAATGACCTTGGGCAGAAATTTTGGGTTTGTACGAAGTATCACCTTGCTGTGATGTATCTGCAAAAAGGGTTCTTGTATAGTGAGCGCTTGTATTTCACTAACCCTTGTAAGGGAAGTGATAGCTATGAGGAAAGCTGTTTTCCAGGTGAGGAACTGTAGCTCACATTTATGCATTGGTTCGAAAGGCGGACCCATTAGCCGTGTAAGAACTACGTTTAGATTCCATACAGGGAAGGTGGTGCCCTGGGTGGAATTATTCGTTTTAGGCCTTCCATAAAGGCTTTAATAGCGGGCACTCTGAACAGTGATAAATGCTGTCTGTTTTGTAGGTAAGCAGCAATTGCTGCTAGGTGTAGACGTATGGATGAATATGCCAGGTTACACCTTTGAAGATGGAGCAGATAGCATATGATGTGCTGTATGGATGCATCTAAAGGGTTGATTGTATTGTTACGGCAGTAAACAACAAATCTCTTCCACTTTGCGGCATAGCATGCTCGAGTGGTAGGACGTCTGGCTTCCTTGATAATGTTCATGCAATCAGGGGGAAGGTTAAGGTATCCAAATTCTAAGATTTCAGGAGCCAGATCGCAAGGTTGAGCTGTGCTGGGTCCGGGTGCCTGATTTCTCCATGGTTCTGGGTTAGTAGGCATGGGGACAGGTGCAGTTTTTGATGTGGTACTACCGATAGCTGTAGCAGTGTGGTGTACCACAGCTGCCTGGCCCATGTTGGAGCTACCAGAATGAGTGTGAGGGAGTGCTGCTGTAGTTTCCTTACCACTAACGGAATTAGCGGGAGAGGTGGAAAGGCGTATGCAAATTTGCCTGACCAGTTCATCCATATCGTATTGCCTTTGGACAATGGGTGTGGGTATCTGGCGGCGAAGCTTGGGCATTTTTTGTTTTGGTGTGTGGCGAAGAGGTCTATCTGAGGATGCCCCCACTTGTGGAAGAATGGGCGAAGAACTTGTGGATGCAGTTCCCATTCATGCATTTGCTGCGTTTGTCTGCTGAGCAGATCTGCCATGGTGTTTTGTATGCCTGGGACGTGCTGTGCCAGGAGAAAGATTTTTTGAGGAATTGCCCATCTCCATATGCTCTGTGCTAAGCGGGAGAGCTGGGGAGAGTGTGTCCCCCTCTGTTTTTGAATATAATACATCGCAGTCATATTGTCTGTGCGAATGAGGACTGCTTTGGCTGAAATTTGTTTCTGAAAGGATTTCAGGGCTAGAAAGATCGCCAATAACTCCAGATGGTTGATGTGGAGTACTTTTTGCTGTGGCGTCCATAGACCCTGCACTGTGAGGTGTAGAAGGTGCGCTCCCCAGCCGGAGAGCGATGCGTCCGTCGTTAGAATCACCTGAGGAACCGGGTCCAGGAACGGCCGCCCTTTGGAAAGGTTTGTGGTGTTCCACCACTGCACAGAGTGATGGGTGCGGCCGTCCACCAACACCAGATCCGTCAGCTGTCCCTGGGCCTGGTTCCACTGCCGTGCTAGGCACTCTTGGAGTGGACGCATGTGGAGTCTTGCATGGGGCACTATGAAGATGCAAGATGCCATCATCCCTATTAGCTTCATAAACACTCGTGCTGAGAGAGAGTGTTGAAGAGTGAATGTTTGGCGCAAGGCTTGTATGCTTGCCATTCTGGCTGAATTGGGATAGGCTATATCCTTGGAGGTGTCTATAGTGGCCCCGAGATATTGCTTTGTGTGAGATGGTATGAGGTGGGACTTTTGATGGTTCACCGTGAAGCCTAGCCGGTGGAGCAGTTGGATGGTGCTGTTTGTATGTTGCACACATAGGTCGTAGGACGCGGCTTTTATGAGCCAGTCGTCCAAGTAAGGGAAGACGTGAATGTGTTGTCTTCTGAGGTGAGCTGCTACTACCGCTAGGCATTTGGTAAACACCCGTGGTGCGGTGGTGACCCCGAAGGGGAGAACCTTGAATTGGTAATGCTGACCGTCCACCACAAACCTGAGGTACTTCCTGTGAGAAGGGTGTATTGGAATATGAAAGTATGCGTCTTTCAAGTCCAGTGTAGTGAGAAAGTCTCCCTGACAGAGGAGTGGGAGAACTTGTTGGAGGGTGACCATGTGGAAATGGTCCGAATGTATGAATGCATTTAGAGGCCGGAGGTCTAGAATGGGCCGTAGGGTCTCGTCTCTCTTTGGGATTAGAAAATACAGAGAGTAGACCACTAGATTTTGCTGATTGACGGGGACATGCTCTATAGCTTGTTTTTGGAGGAGGGAGATTACCTCCTGTTTGAGCAGTATGGTGTGTTCTTGTGACATTGTACGGTGCCTGGGTGGAATATTGGGTGGGGTAGATGTCAGTTCGAGACAGTAGCCTGACTGAACAATTAGTGTCACCCATTTGTCTGATGTAATGGTCTCCCAGGTGTGAAGAAAATGTTGTAGCCTGCCCCCGACTGGAGTGGAATAGTCTGGGGGAAGCGGCCCCTGCCTCTATTATTGTTTCCCCTATAACCACCTCTCTGATAGCCCTTTGAGAAGGTATTCTGAGGAGGGGACTTGTAGGAAATAGAGGCGTTATCGGCAGAGTAACCTCTGCCTGTGCCCCGAAAGGAGGAACGACGAAATGAACGTCTAGGGGTATGGGATTGTAATGCCCCCATAGACTTTGCCGTATCCGTGTCCTTTTTCATTTTCTCCAATGCTTCGTCCACCTTTGGACCAAATAGGTGTTGTTGGTCAAAGGGGTGATTTAATATAGATGCCTGGACTTCTGGCTTAAACCCTGAGATTCTGAGCCAGGCATGACGACGAAGCAAAACACTGGTGTTTATCGCTCTAGAAGCTGTGTCTGCTGCGTCGAGGGCACATTTAATTGAGGTATTGGTGATGAGCTTTCCCTCCTGTATTAGCTCCTGAGCCCTGTGTTTATGTTTGTCTGGGAGGTGTTGCATGATAGCCTCCAGTTCATCGTAATGCGCTCTATCGTAACGTGCAAGCAGAGCTTGTGTGTTAGCAATGCGCCACATATTTGCGGCCTGCGAGGCAGTGCGTTTACCAGACGCATCTAAGAGCTTTGACTCCTTATCTGGTGGGGGAGCCTCCCCTGAGGATTGAGAGTTAGACCGCTTCCTAGCTGTGGATACCACCAAAGAGTCCAAGGGAGCAGGTCCTTTAATATATGCAGGATCTGTGGGGGCTGCTTTATATTTTTTCTCTATCCTGGGGTTTAGTACCCTAGCTCTGACTGGGTCCTTGAACACCTCTGCAGCATGTTTGGTTACCCCTTTTAGCATGGGCAATATTGCTGAGGCCTTATCTTGTATATCAAAAGTGTCCAGCAGGAAATCGTCCTCAACTGGCTCGCTATGTAATTCTACCCCATTGTAGTGTGCCGCCCGCTGTATTAATTGGTGGAACCCCAGGGAGTCCTCTGGAGGAGACGGCCTGGATGGATAAATGTCATCCTGAGGCACATCTGGTACATCGGGGTTGTGGTAATCCTCCCATGGGTCTGGTGTCCCTGGAGGTGTGGGGTCTATTGGGGCGTCTGCCGGGTCATAATCTGGATCTCCATAATCAGGGTCTGGAGATGGGGTTGGAGAGCGGTGAGGCAAAGGTGGTGGAGATATGGGAGGTGGAGGAGGTGGAGGAGGTGGTGGGGAGGGTACTCTGAAGGGGGATGTGGCAGAGTCCTTCCGTTTTGGCGGTGGAGGAGGATGTGGCTTGTGTAAATGTCTTTTTTTGGAAGACAAAGTTAAATGACCAGTCTTTGGATCCTTTGTTAAAGTTTTTTGATAAGGATCAGGCGTAAATAGTTCTTCTGGCACCGAATCATCTGTCGGTGCCGATGTTTTCGGAGCCGAGGGCTTCGATGGTTTCCCCATGCGGGGTCTCCGATTTCTTCGGTGCCGAGGCGGTCTTCGGCGCCGGAGCGTCGGTGCCGAGGGACTTATGCTTATGTTTTATCGGCACCGAGAGTGCAGGTTTCGAACCCGATGACTTCGGAGCCGAACTGGGCGTGGTTTTCTTCGGTGCCGAACTGTGTTTTTCGGCACCAGGAGTAGGCTGGCTCGAGCCCGAGCCGCCGGGAGACTTATGATGCTTCGACACCGGGCCCGAAGGTGGGGTGATAGAAGCTGTATGTTTGGTTTTCCCTAGGCCTGGAGGCGAAGGTGTAACCTGAGTCTCTTTCGGTGTGGGTACGGGAGTGGGAGGGGGTAAAGTACTCACGACCCTCTGCGCCAGTGTTATCTCCTCCAGGTCAGAGTCGTCGGCCTCGGAAGCGCTGACGAGTTCTTTCTCCTGCTCTGTGTGCTGCTGCCCCGAAGCTCCGGTGTCGTCTCCGAAGATGTCGGGTGGAGCCGAAGTCGATGAGTGCGCCATGGTGCGTCGAGCTCTTCGATCCCGGATGGTCTTTTTCGATCGAAAAGACTTGCAGGCGGGGCAGTCTCGAGCCTCGTGTTCGGGAGAGAGGCAGAGGTTACACACCTGATGGAGGTCGGTGTGGGGAAATTTAGACCCACATTTTGGGCACTTTTTGAAGGGAGTCCTTTCCATCGGCCGAGACCGGAGTCGAGTGAGGCCCGTAGGCCGGTGCCGATGTCTGGAATCAAAAAGTGCCGCCGAGAGAGATGAAGAAGATGATTTCTCTTAAGAATCTCGATGGACGAAGATTTTCCGTCGAAGGTCGAACTGGAAAGGTTCGAAGCCGGAGCACGAAGTATCACATCCAAGCCCGAGGATGGAGCCGAAGCCCGTGCGCAGTACGGACCGAAGGAGGAGTCACCGAACTCGTGACTTCCAAAGACTGTCCAAGAAGAAAAACAAACTGCAAACATCCGGGCCCAACACCAGATGGCGATCTATGCAAAAGTGTACAATCTGCAGCTCATATGCCTCGAACAGAGTGTAATCAAAAGTAAGCAATATGTTCTTTCGATGGGTAGTTCTAGCTGTAGATTCCTTGCCTTCAACGTAGATGCCAAAGCAATACCCCCAAGGGGGTGGTCTTTGGAATGGCTCAAATTAAAAATTACTACAGAAACAAAAGGGCAAAGTGTCCTTCCGATCGGACCTGGCTGTCAAGGTAGTAATGCTTTGTTAACGTGTGCACCGATGCCCACATCGCAGCGTGACACATCAAGAAAATAATCTCCTTGTGCCAATGTAGTGGTAGCAGCCATTGTCCTGGTGGAATGGGCCCTCCGTCCTTCTGAAGGCTTCTTAGCCAGTACATAACAGATCTTAATGCAGGACTATCCACCTTGACAAAGTCCTTTTCAGCATTGTCGAGCCCTTCTTTGCCCCAGAAGACCGCACACAAAGCTGATTGTCCACCCGTTTGTTTTTGATGCGATCTATATGAAATTTCAAGACTCTTTTGGGGTTCAGATTATGGAGTTTTTCCTCCCCTCTTGTGAGTGATGAGGCAAAGCAAAGAATACTGGGAAAGTGACCGATTGCCCAATATGAACAGGATCATGACTTTTGACAAAAAGGCCATCCTGGTCCTCAACACCACCTTATCTCGGGAAAAAAGTGGTGAGACAGCTGCATTGCAAGAGTTTACAGTTCACTCATGCGACAAATTGAAGTTACCATGATTAGGAATACAGTATTCAGAGTCAGGAAACATAGTGGACAGCTGTGCATCTTTTTAAAGAAAATGCACATGAGCAGACTGAGATCTCACTATGGCATCATAAACTGTTTGAGGGGTGGGGGGAAATGTATCAAACCTTTTATAAACCTCATCGAAACAAATGATTTGAACAAGGACGGTTGGTTAAACGAACGCAATAAAAGCCAAAAAGTCAGGTAAATAACCTTTAATGCGGTCAACTGCAAGACCTTGCTGGGCCAGAGATGAAACAAACAAAATATCCGACAGTTTGGCTTGTAATGTCTCTGTATTGGATGTGTCACACCAGTCTACAAACTTCTCTGTGTAGACACACTTTGTAGAGGGTCGCCTGGCACAAAGGATGACATTCACAACTTTGGGAGGAAGATCGAATGCATTCAACTGCCACAGTTCAATCTATCAGCATGGAGGTACAGATTGCACAGGTTAGGGTGCAGAACCCTACCCTGCCGCTGTGACAGGAGATCCTTTGAAAGGGATAGCCTGAGTGGAGGACAGATGGAGATGGCCAGGCGATGCGGATACCACACTCTCTTTTCCCAACGGGATACAATGCGTTGTCTTGGGGCTGGCCTTTTCTGATCTTTTTTAGTCCTTGGGGTAAGAGAGGCAGCATGGAGGGTGATTTGGTTCTGAGATGGTAGGAGTTCACAGAATAAAAAATAAGATAACTGGGAGGAGTCTAACACAGTGCAGACAGGCAGGAGGAGATAGATGGGGAACAAAGAGAGTGGCTGTGAAGGTTGAAAGGAGTGGGAAGGAGCATTTGAGGTGGGAATGGAAATGGAGTATTACCTGAAGTTACAGGGGCACACAGAGACAGCAAACCATTGGGAGGATTATGGATAGATGGATAGAAAACTAACAGGAGCTGTAAGAAGGGACATATAACAGTTGCAGCATAAGAAGGAGATCTGGCGAGAAAGGTGAGGAAAGGCTAGAAAAGCAAAAGAAGGAACTGAATTATAAAGGGTTTGGAAGTAGGAAGGGGCGGAAAGGCGAGTGGATAGAGGAAGGGGAGTAAACACATGAGCAGAAGTAGCAAAAAGAAAGGACAGGGCAAAAGGTGTGTACAGAAAACAAAGAAGCTGTTATGTTGTAAGCAAAGAGATCTGGCCTTCCAAGCTCTTCCTCGCTCAGAAACAAGCGACAAGAATGCAAAGGACCAGAAACAGACAATATAGTGGAAACACTATTCATATCAAGACAGTTAGGACACAAACTTTCAATTGCAGCTATCATTTACCTTGTGTGCTAGAAGACATAACCTGATGAGAAGACTCTGCTGGGCTTTAACTCCCTCTCACTTTATGAGGCAGATTACACTTTAGTGAAAGGCTGTTTAAGATCTCAGGTAACAATAACGCAAACAATTACACACACAGCAAACCTAGTCGTAAAGCCAGTAAACAGTAAGTTCGCTACAAAATAATAGCACCAAAGACAACCAAACCACTGAGAAAATATTTTTAGAAAACGCATCAAAAGCTAGTCGGCACTAACATAAATAGAGTAAAGCTTGATTTTCAAGAATTATCAACTGCTCAAAGAGTTTTATGTTTTATTAGTGAGCTTACCTCAGCAACCTTTAAAAACTCTGAGATCCTGGTCATTCGAGTTAGGAATTTCTTATAGATGTCGAGGCCTTCTTTGCATTGTGTCTTTTTCATGTCAAAATACTTTTCTAAAGAGAAAAGATATCGTCAATAAAGAATGTAAGATCAATATGAACCGAAGAGGGACTCCACCACCAAACAATAAACAGCACAATCAATTGAAAAGAGCACAATTGTTTTCATTTTTCTGAGAATCAAACATCTTGTATGGGCTTTGAGACCTCTATAAACATTACTTCAGATTATTTGGAATTACAAACAATTTAATTAGTCCACATAGCCTTTTCTGTGCTACAGGATGGAGAGCCTCTGTATCTCAGTGTCTACAATAAAAGGTCTTTGAGGATCAGGATTGCGTATAATTTGAGCAGTGGAGAAGACATTTCTCAATGTCAGGAACATTGTGTTTTTTTAGCATTCTCCTAGAGAAACCAACATTCTTTTTTGTCAGTTGGGTGAGTGGTAGTACAATGCCTGATAAACACTGCATAAATTGCCTACAACAGTTGGCAAAACACAGGAACCTTTAAGATCTTTCACTGTTTGAGGAGTAGGCCGGTCTCTTACAGGTGAGACCTTACCGTCGTCCATTTTTATTCTTGACTCTTCAGTCAACACCATAAGAAGGTAACTTCTGTGAATTCAAAGAAATATTTCTCTGCCTTTGAACATAGTGAATTTTGTGTCAGTTATAGGGAACCTATGCTCACATAATGTCTGTGTTCAACAAGGAATTAGGAAAATACAAAATATAATTTAGAAACACCATCACAAAGGAATTCAGGAGATCACGGAAGATGTAATTTATGCTGATATGTGCCAATGGCATTACAAAGACTAAACAGCATTGCATGTATTCTGCAGCCTCGTCCACTGTGGTAAAAGCCACCTTCCACTCATCGCCCTACCACATTCTCACCAGAATAAATGCTCCCCAAAGTGTGGATGGTAGAAATCTTCAACTGATCTAATAACATAAAAATAAAATAACGTGGATACCGGTTCTGAATGATAATTTGGTTCTGTACTTGGTAATCAGCACCTATGTCTGTACTCACCTTAAGGTTTAGGGCTGAAAAAAAAAAAGATGCGGGTCCCTGCTGAAGAGGGGCAATGCCTTCAGGACTTACTTCAGATAAATGGATACATTGGCCCATATGGAATTATGGACCTTAGCACAAGCACAATGGAGCAGTGATATGGCAGAGAGGTAGTCCGGTGTTGGCTTCTTCTTTGCTAAAGGCATCCACCAAGCAATGATAGGAAGAAGGTATAGGACTGATCTTCTGCGATCTTGAACGGTTGTTCCACCAGTACATTTTTCCACAATAAGAAATACTTCCCGCAATGATGATCTCTAAAACAAACCGGTTTCTGTGCATTTCTAGGATTGTGGATTCTGGATCAAAACGTACCCACAGCACAGGAAAAGGATGGAGCATCTATAAGAACAAAGGATAATAATTCAACATGACCTATGGAGATGGGGATAACAACCAACTCTGTGATCCTTGTTGTGTTTAAACAAGAAGGAATAAGCATTAGGTGCAGCAGACCCCTTGGCTCGAAGGACGCTCTTTAAGGACAACATATCAATTTTTCCTAGATGATTGAAGCATTCTCGCAGGAAAAGTCCTATATGCACAACCTTTCCTTCCTTATACGTTGTCGTTCATCCTGTGAGTGATTTCCACAACTGCCCAATTGGCATGGATTTAATGCTTGTTTCACCTGAGGGTACTCCACTGGGAACCACAGGGAATATTATTCTATCTGGCCATCCTGCTCACACTTTCTCGCGTTGTGCGCCCACCTGAAGAGTTCAATCTGTTAATGCTATAGAGAAGGTAGGCTTATTCATGACTGACCAGAGAGAGTGCTTCAAATCCTCAGGTAAGCCCTGATAAAAATTTGCAGCTGCTGTCTGGTTTATCTAGGCCATTTCAGTATACAGCTGTTGGAAATGGGTGATATAACTGATTAACTCACAGGATCCCCGTCACAAAGTGAGTAAGCCTGAGTCAGAATCTGGTTTGAACTGACCTTTCCCAAAAATGCTGCTGGACTGAGTACTTCACTAAACAAGGACTATTCCTGTTAATCAAAGGAGTTGGCACAAGCAGAGATGAGACAAAAAATACCCATGACTTGGGGGGGAGGAGCCTAGCGCGCAACCAAGATGGCCGCGTAGGTGCGAGGCTCCCGAGGACCTCCGCGACCTCCTACGATTATCCGGAACATATCCTGTCCCAGATGAGGGGACTGTGTTGGTGAGCCTGAGCTGAGGTGGCACCCGTTTTCCGCTTCCAAATCGGACCTCGGACACCGGCTTGAGCACCGATCGAGGTTTGCGGCCTTCTCCTAGCCGAACCCCGGATTTGCGCTGTGGGGCGATCCAGTGACGAAGTGAACAACAGCGGCGGGCAGGGCTTGGTGGCTCGCGTACCCCGCACTTTCACTTTCGCTTTCGCACCCCCCTTGCTGTCTCTGCGAGGTTGGGTCGCGGGGCTTTGTGTGTTGGTGTGGCCTCGCCGGGGGACCCTGCCTGCCCGCCGGCTGTGATCCGCCCCGCAGATCTGAGGTGCCCCCCCCCCGGAGCCCGTGGACCGGCTTGCCTGCCTTTCACGACGTGGCTGGTGCGACCGGGAGACTGGGACCATGGCCACGAAACAAGATGGTGACCGTGCAAAGATAAAATCGACCCGGCGTGGCGCAGTCCATCAGTCCAACAGCATGGACCGATCTACCCTCCAGAAGGGATCTCCCGAGGTGCCACGCAGGTCCCCTGAGGGCCCTACTGATGCCCCCGATCTGCCCACGGATCTGACTCTGCGGGATGTCATGGGCGCCATCGCCGAGATGAAGGCCTCGGTGGGCCAGCGTTTCGATACACTGGCGCAGAAGATCGACTCGGTCCTCGTGGATGTTGGCCTGGTAAGGGCCGATCTTTCCAAGACCAACGACCGAGTCGATTCTTTGGCCCACACCGCATCGGGCCTTACGACAGATGTGGCGGCCCTACAAACGGAGGTGCGCCGGCTTGCTCGGGCGAGTGCGCTGATGGATCGCCGCCTGGAGGAC
The DNA here is from genome assembly GCF_964204655.1 of Triturus cristatus. Classification (NCBI taxonomy): domain Eukaryota; kingdom Metazoa; phylum Chordata; class Amphibia; order Caudata; family Salamandridae; genus Triturus; species Triturus cristatus. The sequence goes on along the minus strand of NC_140591.1, from coordinate 1,420,755,332 downwards.
TCCGAGAGTCGGGCCCGGAGGAACAACATCCGTATCATCGGGGTGCCTGAGGGACGTGAGGAGGCGGCGGCGGACCTTTTCGTGGAAGACCTGATTGTTACCCATCTCCAGCCACGGGGGCTGAGTAAATTCTTTGCTGTGGAGAGGGCCCACAGGGTTCCCGGGGGAAGGCCTAAGGTCGGAGCCGCTCCGAGACCCCTCATTGCCCGGATTTTTAATTTTCGGGACAGAGACGCTATCCTGCAATCCTCCAGACTACAGGGACCGATTAGACTTGACAATATGGACATTAATTTTTATCCTGATTTCACCCCAGCGGTCCAGAAGCAGAGACTGAGCTTCCTCGGTGTCAAACGCCGTCTCCGGGACCTAAACCTCAAATACGCCATGCTTTTCCCAGCTAAGCTGCGAGTGGAGGTGGATGGTCGCACGCACTTTTTTGATCGTCCCGAAGCGGCCAGAGACTGGCTGGACACTCTGTCTGGGGATCGTGATCGGGGGGGGTGTGGGGGGAGCGGCGGGGGGAGAGGGCTCGCCGGATCAGGACTGAGGGACTAATATTAGGCCTCGCTCGGGACAAAAATGATGCCACTTTTGACCATACGTCCGTTCGCTTAAGTTCCCCTCCTATGGAGGTTGTGTGGGGTTTCTTGGGGGTTCTCCCTCCTCCTCTGGGGGTCTAGTTAGTTTAACTATCTATGGGGCGACAGGCACACTGCACGTTGGGGGGGCTGTTTGGGCTCATGCAGGGGTGCAGGGAGGGGGGAGTTCTGTTGGGGTGGGTGGGCAGGGATGGGGTGTTGTTCGTTATCACAAGGCAAACTTATTTTTGTGTTGGTTCTAAGGTGCTCTCGGGGGGACGAATTATGGTTTCTGTGTATGATGGGGGGTAGGGAATTAACTTTGTTGTCTTGGAACGTTAATGGACTGGGGGACAGGATCAAACGAGGTGTGGTCCTGCAGTTTTTGAAGCGACTCTCGCCCGATGTAGTCTTTCTGCAGGAGACACACCTTATTGGCAATTCCTTCTGTGCCATGAATCGGCGTGGCTACCGCCTCGTGGCCCACTCGGGCTTCACGTCAGGCTCAAGGGGTGTGGGTATCATGGTAAAGAACTCGCTCCCGTTAGAAATTGATGAGGTGCTCCACGATGATAGGGGACGTTACACTGTCTTGGTGGGGAGAATGGAGGGCAAAGTGGTTGTCTTTGTGTCAGTGTACGTCCCACCGGGGCTGCAGTCGACCACCTTTGCAGACCTGGGGCGCCTCCTCCTTGGCCTTCCGGGGGGGCTTCTGGTGGTGGGGGGGGATTTCAATGCGGTGGTTTCTGGGACTGTGGATCGTCACCCCCCTAGGGACCTCCCCCGGGCACAGGCGTGGCTATCCGGCCTCTTGGACACACTGGGATTGGTGGACTGCTGGCGCTTAAAACATCCCACGCAGCTGCAGTACACTTTCCACTCGGGGGCCCATGGTAGTCTCTCCCGGCTTGATTATGTCCTTGTCCCGGCGGCCTATGTCGGGAGGGTGGGGGAGGTGCGCCATTTGGCACGGGGTATCTCGGACCACTCCCCGCTCCTGTTACATTTCGATGTCTTTCCGAGGGGTGAGGGCAGGGTGGTCCCAATCAATTCCTGGTACCTGCGCGACCCCACCATTCGCGCTGACTTGATTAAATCCCTCCAGCGATATTTTGATGAGAATGTGGGGTCAGTGCCTTCGGCTATCTCCCTGTGGGAGGCCTTCAAAACAGTACTCAGAGGGGAGGCCCTATCCCTTATTTCCCACGCCCGGAGGCGCGAGCGGGAGGAGGTGACCCGGGTGGAGGCTGAAATAGCCGAGTTGGAGGGTAATCTAGAAGATGGGGTGACGGATGCTGCACTACATGTCCTCCAACTCAAACAAGCGGCTTATAGGGCCCTCGTTACGGAGGCGGCCAGGGGCCTTAGTAGAGAGCAACAGGGGCGACTGTATGATGTGGGTGATAAGGCTGGTAAACTGATAGTGTGGTTGGATAAAAAGGAGAGAGCGAATCGTGTGGTCCCGCTGATTGAGAAAACGAACGGTGTGTGTGTAACTGAGCCAGAAGAAATTGTCTCCTGTTTCGCGGATTATTTCCGCGAGGTGTATTCCCCGGTCTCTTCTTGCTCTGAAGAGGATTCCCGTGCCCTGCTCAGGGATATCGCGCTGCCGTCCCTTTCCGGGGAGGACAGGGTGTCGCTGGACGCCGCTCCCACCTCCGACGAAATCGCCCTCGCCATACGCTCGGTCGCTTCTGGCAAGGCCATGGGCCCGAATGGTATACCTATCGAGTTGTATAAGTTGCGACCGGATACACTGGCGCCCCACCTCCGCGCAATGTTCCTGGCGGCCCACTCGCTGGGCTCCCTCCCGCTTAACCAACGTCTGGCTACAATCGTGGTGATCCACAAGGAGGGGAGACCTCGGGACCGGGTTACTTCCTATCGGCCTATCTCACTACTGAATGCGGAGCCCAAAATTCTCGCCAAGGTACTGGCCAATCGGCTGGTCGGGGTGGTGGGAGATCTGGTTCATCAGGACCAGTCCGGCTTTATTCCCCACCGCAACACAGCCCTTAACCTGCGGCGTTTGCATGGGGTGCTCGCGCGCGTCCCATTTATACGGGAACCGGCCATTTTGGCGTCCTTGGACGCCACCATGGCGTTTGATACGCTTGAGTGGCCATACATCTGGGCGATGCTTGCGAAGTTTGGATTTGGCCCAGGATTCATCAGCTGGGTCAAATTGTTGTATTCGGGCCCATTGGCGCAGGTGGTGGTGAACGGAAGAGTATCGGCCCCGTTTGAGCTGGGCCGGGGAACGCGACAGGGCTGTCCCTTATCGCCGCTTCTTTTTGCGCTTGCCTTGGAGCCCCTGGCGGAGTGGCTGCGGTGGGAGCCTTCCATCCGTGGTCTCCGTTGGACCCCCGAGTATGAGGACCGCGTATCCCTATACGCTGATGACATCCTTCTGTACCTAGCCTCCCCACGTAAATCACTTATAGTGCTGGTTGATGTTTTACACTCATTTGGTCGTAACTCCGGTCTCGTCATCAACTGGGCTAAATCGTGCGTGTATGTTCTCTCTGGGGAGGCTCCTATTCTCCCGCGGGGCTGTCCGATCCAGATCGCCCCGCAGGGATTTCGGTACCTGGGTGTCTTCATTACTCTGGACCCGGAGGCCCGGTATGAACGCAACCTGCTTCCCCCCCTCCAGCGCCTGCAGGTAGATGTGGCACGCTGGCGGCGCCTGCCGCTTTCGCCGCTCGGCCGGGCGGCATTGTTCAAGATGATGTCTCTGCCACGTTTCCTGTACGCTTTGCAGAACACTATGGACTTAGTCCCGGCGCGCTACTTCCGTGAGGTGGAGAGTCTGCAGCGCCGCCTGTTCTGGGACGGGAGGCCGCGTATTGCCCTGGCGAAGTTGACGCTCCCATGGTATGACGGGGGGATTGCCCTCCCGGATATTAAACGGTACTATTGGGCCTCCCAGCTCGCTGCAATTAACCATGGCCTATACGGGCCCGCCTTAAACCCGGCATTCGAAATGGACAAGATGCTCCTGCCAGGTGGCGAATACAATCGAGCGCTCTATTCTAGCGCGCCAGACGCTCGTCTGACGGGCCCCACGCGTGTCATGGTGCAAGTGTGGCACGCAGCCAATGCAGCAATGGGGTGGAAGGACCGTTTGACCCGGGCGTCACCACTATACGCGTCTGAGCGGTTAGGCTCCCTGTGGACCTCTAAGGGCTTTGAGAAGTGGGACATAATAGGTATCAGTAAAGTGGGGGATCTCTGGACGAGGGGAGGATTTAAAACGTTCGATATGCTGCAGACGGAATTTCAGTTGCAGGGCAGTGAATACTTTCGGTATTTGCAGGTCCGTCATGCGCTGGGCTCCGTCTTCTCGGACGTTGCCTCCATCCCGGAATATTCCCCCCTGGAGGATAGAATGCTGGATGGGCACGTCCCGGACGGCACGATCTCACTGATATACAAAAAGCTGATAAATGACCGCTCGGGCCTGTTGACTGCCCTTCGCGCGGCTTGGGTTGCCGATGGGCTGGAGTTGGACGACGAGGACTGGACCTCCGCGGTGGCCTCCCCGAAGGAGGTGGCCATACCGGCTCGCCTTCGCTTCGTCCATCTCAAGATACTCCACCGGGTCTACATGACGGGGCCAAAGCTTCTGCGTATGGGCTATGCTGTAGATGGGTTGTGTAAGCGTGGGTGTGGTGCTTTGGGGACCTTTTTGCATATTTTGTGGGAGTGCCCGGAGGTGGAGGGGTTCTGGCGTGGTGTACATGAGGTGCTGCGACTGGTTACGCATGTGGCGCTGTTGCCTGAAGCGAGGAGATGCCTGTTGAATGTGTGGGAACCGACTGATTACTCGGCGCCGCAGACGTGGTGGGTGACTCTGGGATATATGATAGCCAAGCGTGATATTGCTCAACTGTGGGGATCCCAGAGGCCCCCGACGGTCTCGGCCTGGACAGAACACATGGACTGGTGCATGTTTCGAGAAAAGGTGGTGTATGTGGCGAGGGGTAAGCCTGGGACATGGGTGAAAGTATGGGGCCCCTGGAACGCCTACCGCGGGGGTATCTGTGCACCACCGTTGCTGCCTGATACCTCGCCAGCCCCATCCCCCTAGCCGACTCATTCCCCCGCTGCCGGGCATTGGGTTCCCCCAGTCCTCGCTCTGCTCTCTTCCCCCTCTTTAGACTTCTGTGGATAGTTGGGATCCCCCCTCTAGGGGAGCACGTGCTGCTATTTCCGATTGTGGGTTGCCTTGTGGGTGTGGTTTTCTTGTTGTTCTTAATTTAAAATGAAACCGTATAGTGGGGTCTGGATGATGTGGCTTATGACGTTGTTACCTCCTGAGCATGCTCCTTTGCAACACCACGTGTTCCATAAATGTATGTCGTATGTTCCTGTCATTGCTAGCGGCCGGCCGGAAGGTTGTAGGCCCATACTTGTATACTCTTGAGACTTGTAATAAACGGTTTCAAAAAAAAAAAAAAAAAAAATACCCATGACTTAAACTGATCAGTCTGGAACACATGGGCTCTGGACAAAAACGCAAATTGCACAGTACTATGGAAGCTTGGAACATATAGGACATCTCTATATCTTTTCTGGTGGGATCATTTGAGTACTAACTGGTGTCCTTTAAATGCCAATTTTGAAAGTGTGGCTTACGATGATTGGCAAACTCACATTATTTACTATAGAGGATCTTGATGAACTAGGAACATGCCCTCCGGTAGCAGGAAGTGCCATGATTTCATTTATTGAATCAAATAAAAATAAAAAAGACCTTTCAGGCCTGGTGGTTTCAAGATACAATCGGCTCTTGCTGCAATCTGTTGCATTGGGTTAACCTCTGAATCCATGATAACTTAGGTACATGTTGGACCTGACAAACTGTCACATACCTGAGTCCTGGACAAAAAGCTGTTAGTAGTTGGATGCAAACCCAATGCTGTCTACATCTAGGTACACAGAGTGAGTGAAGCCTATATTTTTGTAAACAGACTGAGAACGAGGAAGCTGGATGGCGAGAACAGATACATTCCGCTGTCTGTGGTGCTATGCAGAGAATGGTGGCTTTACATCAACGGAAATACAAGATGTGTGATGGTTCGCAATAGCCCAGGTTTATGATTTTTAGTAGACCATGGTTTAGCGTAGATATCTGTGATGGTGGTAAACAGCCCACACCTGGAAAGAGTCCCAGCTCACCTGGTGGAAATCCAGAATTAGTTCAGTACAAAACAGGTAAGGAGTACCAGATTCAAGGTTTGAAAAAGAAGGTAAATATGATCATGTACCCCCCATCTATCCCCAAATAACCAAGGGAAGCCAGATAAGGAGAACAAGCTTGCAAGAATGAGAAGTGGTGGTGAACTAGCAGCAGGAGGAAAGCCCAACAACTGCTGTTGTCAGGCAAAGGCACATAAGCTGTTCTTCCATCTTCTACAGCCTTGCCACCAGTGCCCCAGAAACATTTCCGGTTGACGTAATTTCGCCCACTACATGTCCCTCTAGCGTCAACTGAACCAGTCTCCATACCACTGAAGAGCCCTTTTGTGAATTATTCACCATGTGCTAATCTTCTTGCTGGATGATCATGAAAGTTCAACAAAGGCATGGCAAAAACCAGCACAAAGGTATATACAGGACTACTGACTACTATATAATAGTTAGCCTGACCTACAGTACACCTGGTACTGAGAATGCAACACTAGAAGGGTTTCCAATACTTTCCAATTCCCTCGGGAGTGTGTTCCCTATCACTACTCAGAGTGTCGTGGTGTGTCGAATTTAAATTCGACACACCACGACACTCTGAGTAGTGATAGGAAACACACTCCCGAGGGAATTGGAAAGTATTGGAAACCCTTCTAGTGTCGCATTCTCAGTATCAGGTGTACTGTAGGTCAGGCTAGTTGTTGTTTACAATGCGTTGAGAGGGGGCGGCCTGGCCTTTCTTTCCCCCGTAGCTCCTATTGCGTTGTACTAATAAATAGTAACAAGACAATCAAAAACAAATTTTTAAAAAGTCATATTTTAAATATCGCATTCTTGAAGGTGTTGCAAAGACTAGCAAGGATGCCACCAAGGATCACGCATAACACCAGCCTTTTAGTCCTAAAGGCTCCTTTATAGACCTACAATCTACCAACCAAGCGCAATGAATGGAGAAGTGTCTTCCTTGTTCTCTATGAACCGCTTCAGGACCTCACTAGGGGTATGGGAAGTCATAGGATTGCTGCTACACATTACAGTTCCCCTTTCCTTTGATTGCATTCAAGACCAGCTATCATCCATTTAAACTTTGCAAATGAAATTGAAATGTAAGAAATTTTGCAAATGTTAAAACTAAACGAAAATTGAACTGGTTTATTTACAAATCTTTTCTCGTGAGTAGGTGCATCGTATTCTAGGAAATTAATGAGTAAGTCACATGCAAGCAGGGAGCAGGGTACACCTAGTCACAGCGAAAACTTTCTGAATGCTATCTCTTTTTTTATTCAGTGATGTCAAGACCTGGATATCATAGACAGAGACAATGACTGCAGCCTGCAAGTAAGCACACATTTTATTTCAAAGCAGTAAAATACACGGATTATCTGTTTCATGACCTGTAATCATGTTTTTTTCTTTTTATTTTATCCACAATCAATACTTTATACGGTAATAGCCATAGGTAAGCATGGTAATGGTAGAAGGGGGGCAAATGTGGTGTGATGTCAGAAACAAAATGTTCTATATGAATCTGCAGAACAATGATAAACTATTTCAAAAGTCAAGCAATGAAAACAAAAGTTCTTTCTCAAACACCCCCCCCCCCCCAAAAAAAGAAGAAATGTTTGTCGCTCCAGGCGGATGAAATTAAGCTACATTTGACAAACAGGATATTTACGGGAAAAGTAGTTTGTTTTAGGAAAAACAAGTTTGATGCCAGTAATTGTTGTCTGGATTTAATTTCGGTGAAATCTTAAACAAGCATCTTAACAATCACTCAAGGAAAGTGGCAATTAAGAAACAGAATCCTGTTCAAGCAAATCTGATCACGTCCTCACCCAGTGGGGTAACCCAGGATTCACAGACGCGGGATTTGTGGACTTTTCTGATCCTAAAATACACTCTCAAAGAAGGATATTTATCAGACTCCCAAATTTAACACCAGAGCAAGGAGACTTCATAGGCTGGCTGGGCAGCAGAAGCAGATGAACACTTGTGTACTTTTGGGGTATTCACACACCAACTGCTCGTTTTTTTTAGGTCTCGCCTACGCATCGCGCATGCACTGCGTAGGAGGACCTTTAGCTTTCGTTCTGCTCTTTTTCGAAGCACATACTCGCGCTTGTGGCTTCATCCACCTTGCGGGAGCGCGCAGGGGCGCGCCACAAACACGAGTATGTGCTTCCAAAAAGAGCAGACAGCTCTCCCAAGCGCACGCGTGCCTTGCTTGCCTCTGTCTAGCTCGCGCTTCTCGTTTTCGGAATGACTGTTTAGCACCTTTGTAAGGGCGGCATTGTGCAGGTTTCATCAGCCGCCCCTGGCAGAGAGAGACTCTGATACCATGGGGCTGCGGCAGTGCTTCCGGTATGAGATAATCCTGCAAGGGGACAGCCGCAGACAGACTCATGCTGAAACCCAAGCCGCCTTGCTCACCTGAACAATGCAGTCACCTGGGCGGCTCTGGAGGGCTTCCGCTCCTCCGCTCGCAGGCCCTGACCGAACACCTAGTATGCGCCATTATTCAAGAGGTTTGCCAAGAGCGCCCAGCGGATTAATGCATCTGCTGCAATGAATTACGCCGCCATACTAAAACAGCTTCCCAATATAAAATGCCAAGTGATTTTACCTTCCACTGGAAAAACAAAAAAACGTGCAATAACGTGACATAGTGTATGTACTTTCAAAGATCAACTAGGCCACTTCGCAAACCTTTGTGCATCCTGTGGATTCAAATTCTTTGGGACTGGCTTAGGCTTTCATGCTCTAAAAGTCGATAACATGCATACCGTCTGGTTGCAATAGGAGCACACGTTAAGTTCCAGCGCCTGGAAGCCGCCAGACTATCGCAGGAACCGCTACATAGCCAAGTTAGCAGAGTAACTGTGCGGTGTTAGTTCATTTAAAGGAAGAAACTACAATATTTCTCTTACCTAAAAGAAAGATGCACGCAGTAGTGGCCGATACAAATGTCCGCATACAGGTAGAGGGCATAGTAGAACTGTGCCCTCTAACTGACTTTTGGTTTAATTAAAAAAGACATGTCAGGAAGCCGACACCCCCGGCTTTCAAAGAGTAATTCCTGCCGTTTTCGCTGTAAATTTGGGTTTGCTCGGTTGTTGCACCCTTCTCTCGCCAGGAGATAACAACCAGCACTCCGAGTGCAGAGGTCACGGCGCACCCTTCACTGCCAGGTAAGCTCACGTCCGTGTTATGTGTCTTTGCAACACAGCTCCAGATCCTTTCATCTGCCCCCTCACACAGGGGTCCTGTATAGTGTCAACTTGATCTCAGACCAGTCATTTGATTTAATGTTTACCCACGGGTTGTGTGAACAGGCAGGAGTTATAACAGGTGATCTATTACAGGCCTATGGGGCCCAAACTGCGCGTCATCTGTCTAAAAAATGAAAATCTACGGCACTGGCACCAAAATATAAGTGCCATCCATTAGCGAATGAGATAGCTAAAAAGGCCGTCCATGTTCGCAAACTGCAGTGGTTTTGAACCTGCGAAGTGTCACTCAATAAGTGTTTTGCAAAGTATGGAAAATGACATGGAATTGTACTTGCTGCAGGCAATGCTTTTTTTTTTATATCGGGTTAATCGACAGTAAGATCTCATTAGACCATACAGTAGGCCCACAAACAGCCAAAAAGCGGACTCTTCTCTGACTTGTCAGACCAGCCCTTCCTGTTGCCCTTGTAGGCCAGTTTGACCATGAGCATCAGTAAGGTTCAGATTAAGCCATTTTCTTCATAATGTGACTCTGTCAAGTCAAAATATTGGCTCCATCTTTAAAAGCCATATTTTCTATGCCTACTAAAAAGCAATGCTGAATAGACCCTTCAAGCCCACTGCCCTCCACATTTTGCTTAGCATATGCATTGCTGGCTGCGAAACCATGGGTGCACAGCTCTGAGCCTGCTTTTCTGGCCAAATGGTTTGATCCTGGGCAAATCACTTGCTCACCATCTGGCTACTTTCCCTCATTTGAATAATTTGAGAAGACTTAAAAGGGATAAGCCCCAGCTCTGTTCTTAATATCTTGAAATGTTACACTTAATAATTACAGAAAACTAAACTGAACAATCTCTTTGATTGCTGGGCTGCTGGTGAGGGTCCCACTGCAGGATCGGCGAGACCCCAAGGCTGCAGGTTCCATCCTTCTATTCAGTTGACACAGAGTGAAGACTTGTTGCATCTCTAAACGTCAGTTCATCCGCTCCACTGCTACATTTATTTGATGGAGTCATTCTAATGTTTTTTTTGTGATAAATGTTATACCCATTGTTTGATGAGTCGAGGGAGTACTGTTATATCTGATGGAAATTGCACCAGAACTTCACGTTTAAAACATTGTCTGTCTCTCTGGTTAATAAGTCCTTTCCTAAGAGTGTTTGTGTCTTACTTCTGGCTTAAGTGTGATTTTTCAGGAGTAAACTATGCTGACTGGAAGAAAACAATTTTGTGACCAGGTTTATGAATAACTATGTTTACTCGCAGATAAGGTTTTGTGAATCATGATCTGATATCCAGCTGTAATTCAGAAACAAAGAATGATAAATTACGTGTAAAAACAGGTTTGTGAATTGTTACTTGATATCCAGGTACAATTCACACCTAATACAGGAGTAAGACTCAAGTACTCACAGAAAAAGCTTTGTGAACGGGCCCTAAAAATTCAGGCATAATCCACTCTTAATGACAGGAATAAAGCTCGGCTACTCCTAGATGATGTTTTGTCAATCAGGCCGAGGAATCCAGATGCAATTCACACCCTTTTCAGGAGTAAGTCTAAAATAGTGAGGGAAAAATCTCTAATGAATTTGGCACTGTGAACTTTCAACAAAATGTAGATCACATACTATACAAATAGACTTTTTTTTATTTTAAGTTGGAATTCAGTGATCGTAGGATACATTCCTCATTGGTGCAATGGAGACAGACTGGAAAATCAGTTCTGTTTATTTTTTTCATTCTATGCCAGTCATTGCTGTTTAATCTACGACACTGAGCATTTTATAACCTTTTCAGAGCATGAAACAGTAGTTAGAGTGCCACCTTGAAAAAGGAGTGGGCATTGGAATATCTGGCAAATACTTTATTGAAAGCTGGTTGTCTTACAAAGCTGTTCCACATCCAGGGAAAGATCAGAACAACAACCCCTTTCTAGAAACAGGGCATGCTAGAAGATATTAATTGCAAAAATATTTACTTTTTACCTACAGTTACTCAAAGTGCATGTTATAATTATTTGTGTTTTGTTGGGCCGCCCATCGCATTTCAGTGACTTCACGTTGCTGAGTTTACGCGGTGTGTGTTGCACAAGTGAGATCTGTCTAAAGAGTTGGACAGTCATTGATGGTTATCAAGCAGAGGCTTCAGTCATTATGCCTTGGTGTAAAGACCTCAGGGTGGTGCTTCAGTGTAAGGATCTGGTTTCACAGTTAGAGTCATTAACTCTGTGTGGGCAACAGTGGGAAGATGGAATCCAGGAATAGTGATGTTTTCAGCTTCTTGAGAGTCGATAGTCTAGTGAGCTCACACCATCCTCGTGTTTTAGCGACGTGCTCTTCCACTGCGAGCTGCTTCGAATAATGATAATCAAATGCGAGAGTGAAGATCGCCGCTTGTGAGGAACCCTGATGTGGCGGGGTTGAAGTAAAAGGTCGGAGGCCAGGTCTGCTAAGATAAGGTTTTATTTTTCTGAATATACATTTGTGCCTGCTTGTAAGTCTTTCTGTGGCAAAGGTGGCGGGATCCGTCGTGCCTGGGACCCACAGCTTCTTCCCACGGTCTTCGGTTCCACCTCCCAGGGTCTGGTACGTTGATTCTGTCGCCCCTCCATGGTGATGGTATGTGAAAGAGATGAAAACAAGGGTATCAGGACGCTCTCCGGTGATAACAGCAAAAAGGGACTAGGGAGTGAAGGGGCACCACACACTCTTGTGCTCTTCAAAACAAAACTAAAGAGAAAGGCGTGACTAGTGCTCGGTTGAGAGGGAAAACAGGTAGGGATACTTGAGAGGGTCCTAGAACTCCCGTTTAACTATTCGGGCTGTCCCTCCTCCCAACCCACCCTGAGAACCTTTTCCGTACCTGGGCAAGCCACGCTCCAGGAGCTCCTGGAGCATGGCTCGGCGACACCTGGGGACGTTGGCCTCCTGGTTTAGCCCGGGATCCTGATGGTCTCTTCCCTCGGTCTGCTCTGCTGTCTTTGCATTCTCCTCAGCTCACCACAAACGCTACTTCTCTCGAGTCTTCCTCCTCCGCTCCGGTGTCAACCCACACTCGCTTCCTGGATTCCCCTGTCCTTATCATCATGAACGCGCTGACATCAGGCGGGGGCGGGTTCTCGTTGTCCTGGAAGCCCCAGTTAAAGGAGCCGACGTCGGCTTCCTCTGTCAGTTTCAATAAAGTTGAATTCTGTGTCTTCCAATCGTCCTGCTGGGAGGAGATAAGAGGAGGAGAGAGAGGCACTGCAGTCCACCAGTCTAGATCGGATTCATGTCTCTCGCTCACCGATCCCGCCCCGTCACACTGGAGTATAAAGGCAGCCTTTCGAATGGGGTTTATACATTTTAGCACAGCCGTCCTATTCAAAGGTAAAGGGAGACCTCTGGTGGGGCCTTACCATTTGGGTGCGAGGAACTTATGATCCCTTCCTCTGATATTTTGGGAATATTACGGACTGTTCCACAATTTAGCATGCACATATATAATGTGTGCAAAAGACAAGGGGCACTCAAAAGAGTCTCTACGACCCTGGCTGGTAGTGGCACCACGCTACAGCTGGAGGAATGCCTGGTTGCAAATGTATTTGCTGGGACGCCTTTTTGGGAAGCATTTTCTAGTTGTACAGTAGTAACTAGAGTAGCATGCTGGAGCGGTCTTTGGGCAGTGATTAATAGTGTTGTAGAGGGAAGAAGAGTTAAAGAACGTGCATGGTTCACACCAACGGTGGACCTCTAAATCCCACTTGACAGTTAGTTCGAAATGGTAATGGGTTGATGCACTTCCACTCCAATATAAGCCGGTGTGTGATATTACTGCATGGCAGGGTAAGATTAAACAAGCATTGGCATAGCCAATAGGTCTCGCCTTTGGGACCTTATAAGTGTTTAGATATCCAGCACAATATCCTTGGTGTAACAACATCAACTGTTGCATGGCTAAACACTAATAAGGTCCCAAAGGCGAGACCTATTGGCTATGCCAATGCTGGTTCTACCTTGAGACGAGAAACAGTTTTGCCACATGAAAATATATTTTGACTGTAAACAATGTTAAAAAAAGTAAATTGTGCAAATGTTCAGTTTAGCCTCATTTACTCCTGCAGATTTTCTATCTACGACTGTTGTAGATGTCAAAGATGAAATCATTCCAAGGAAGGAAAGGGTCATGGAAGAGTGTCAGCACTGTCTGGTGAAAGGCTTTGCATGGTGAAGAACACACTGCACAATAGGATTAGTACATGGGCTGCATATATTACAATTTTAATAAAGACAACAAGGTATTATGCTTTCGTTTTTTTAGAGAGCTAGTGAGGATGTAGCTTAATGGCCAAAGAGGATGACTTTGAAGCTGGGGAACCAGGTTCGAATCAGGCGGGAGGCTCAAACATTCTGTGATTGTAAACAAATTACTCAATCTCCACATGCCTAAAAATATTTAAAAAATGAAAATGAATGTGTCCGTCTGAAAAGTGCTGCTAGATAAGCCAGGTGAAAAGCAGCACCGGGCGGAAAACAAATAGTTCTCTTAAACTAACAGAAAAGCACTGCAAGCGTAATGACACAGTACTTAGCCGGTACTGCTTCTCTGCTGAACAAGGGAAGTGACATATCACTGGCTGTACCATTTATAAGGCAGTAAAGAAGGAGTCTGACCAATAGTGAGTAGCAGGAGGGAATAGAGGGCTATTATTGATGTCAGCGGGTCTTGCAGACAGCGCGTGCGCGCTGGCTAAGCTCAACCTAAAAAAGTTAGCAATTTTTTTTCACGTCCTGTGTTTTTCCATCCTTGCTGCTGGAAAGCTGCAACTTCCAAAGTAAAAAATCTTTGAAGACAGAGTTCACTGAAAAGGCATATTTACTTCTACCTCAATGTCACACACACACACACGGTTGATTGTGTACATGAAGACCCATATCGAAAGCCAATATTCTCACCCACTACTCAGGCACTGTTATGCAATTAGATGAAAAGACACCATCTTGTGCCCTTTTGGGTAATTTTTTGTGGGTAAGGGGGATACGGTCTTAGAGTGACACTATATTTTGAGAGTCAGCTGAAGGGTAAACACATTGTTGAGGGGTTCATTTTATGCAATGGAAAAGGACCAATGCATTCCATCAAATGATGTGCAAGTTACTATGTGGGCTTTGGTAGCCCGTGAGTCCTAAAATAGAGGAGTCACTGTTGTGGTTGACTTCATCATACTCAGCATTACCACAGAACTATGGCTTATAGTATCTTCAATTGAAAGACATGTGCTGGGCATTCTAATTGTTAATTGCTTCTTTCTCAAGTACAAAACATCTGAAAGGTGAGCATTTGGGGCTACTGGGAAATATGATAACATATTTCATGTTTCTGAAGAGCAGCATAAATAGCTTTCTGACTTGCAGTATCTTAGGCGAGTGTGGTTTATGATCTAATGTGTACAGATAATTAAGAAACATATGGCAGTAACTGGAAAACAGGACTAAAATAATGAGCAAATGCTTTCAAGCCCACTAACGACTGCCCTTTTCTGTTTTGCTAATGACTTTGGTGCATTTTAACAAAGCAGCACAAATGTTTCCAAAAGAAAGTTTATTAGGTTTGGGCTTGACATGCCAAGTTTTGTGCATACACAGGGGCGTGAGGGGGGATGTGAAAATAAAAATGGTATTAAAAAAGTGGTATTTCCGAATTCTTTTTTTGTTTCAGACATTTTATTATTTTTAAAACAAAGCCATGATAAGAGAATCTACATTACTCTTCTGTGCAAAATAAATTGTATGCAAGGGATGATTATAAAGACAAAGAATACATACAAATGTAAAGAGACCAGGCATATCAGGTAACAATGTGACAAGCAGTGTTGTGTTGTTCAAAGCAAACAAGGTGGTGATAAAATAGTACCCATAACAAAAAGTAAAAGCAACATAAATCCCTGTAGTTCCAAAGTAAGCGAAGGCGCAAAACAGAAGTGTACAGTAGTATCCATATGTCAGAGCATGGCACGAGGCAAGAGAAAAAAAGAAAGAAAAGAAGAGCCCCAACGTTGGAAGAAGGAAGATAAAGGGAAAGATAGATAAGAAAAAGGGAAAGATAGATAAGAAAAAGAGAAAGCTATGCTATGGTAAGCCGACCGGACCACCATTATTTATAACTGGTAGTTACAGTAGTTGTCTTAAACCACCATTTGTACTATGTGATGGGTCCCAACCCCCTAGACCTCTGACTCAGAAGGCGAGAGATATTTTGGGTTCACTAGCTGCCCAGCTTGCTAGTCGGACTCTATCTGTTCCTCGAGCGGAGAGATCCCCTTGCAACCTACTGTCATTGCCTTCAATGATCGATCTCTCTTCCCTCATCCCCTTCTCCACGCCACCTACCACACTGGTGTCCGGGCCAATGCCCTCCACCGACCATGATCGGTCAAACCCATTCTTTCCGGTTTGGGCCGTACCTGACCCCCAGCTCTATGGTCATACCTCCCTCGCTAATGTACCAACTTCGATATCCAAAGACCATGAAACTCCGCTCGTCCAAAATGATCAACTCTCTCTCCAGGAACCACACATCACCTCGGACCCCACGAGCCTACAGCAAGGCTCCCCCTTCTCCGCCTGCTTTCCCAACACACCCTTTACCCCTCTCCCAACACTCAGACTTGGTGGCGCGCCTGGATGATATATCCCTCCAGTTACACCTCCTCACTACCGAACTACATGACTTGAAGGCCCTTTCAAATGATCTTTTCCTCTTGATCCGCTCCGTCCTCACCGCTGCCAATTTGCCCAGAGCCTCCCCCAGGGTTAGTGATCGCATGGGGCAGCACTTCACCCCCTAAAAGCATACCCCTTCCTAACGCCCCCTCCCGCCCCAGAAGATCCAAGTCCTACCTGGCGTCCAATTATCTCTATGACCTTCACAACTCTTACTCTCCTAGGCCCAACTCCAACACGATCCCTCCAGGATAAATACAAACCATCTACTCTAACCCAGAGAACCCCGGCACAATCTTAGAGTCATCAATAAAGACAACCTCACGAGAGTGAACCTCATCCAGACTCCTTCCCCCACTTAATCCGATACGACTTAAATGTGTGCTACTCAATTGCAGGTCTGCCAGTAAACACTCCTCTGATATCTTCGACCTCATCCAACACAATGATTTAGACATTATCATCCTCACTGAAACATGGCTACATCCCGCCTCCACTCCTATCCTAGACCTCCTAGTACCTCCTACACACGACATTATTAGGCTAGACAGAGCTCGGAAGCTGGGTGGTGGCCTAGCCTGTATTCATAGGAACACACTCTCAATCTCAATCTTGGAGTCCTCTACGCCTTCCTCCTACGAATACCTTGGTCTCAGTATCTCAAGTAATAACTTGCTGGTGTGTAAACTCCACACTTTTTATCACCCCCGGGAGACAATCTCCCCTTCATCGAGCAACTAATGGAAATCATCTCCGGTAAGGTCGACTCGTCAGTGTCCCAAATCTTCCTGGGTGACTTCAACCTTCACTGCTCTAACCCCAATGACCACGCTGGACTCGCCGCAAATCATTCTTAAATGACCAATAATTGATTCAGCATTGTGACCAACCAACTCATCTTAAAGGGGAAATTGTAGACCTCATCATCTCGAAAGGACAGACCATCACATTGGACACCATTACCCCTTGCAATTGGTCCGACCACCACTGCATCCTCTTTTATATTAACAGGGAGGTATCTGGGAGGAAGGCTCAACCAAAGAAATCAAAGATCTGGAAAAAGGACCTCAGATCAATAAATGCAGATGAACTAGCAGCCCACTGTAAATCTGCCCTCTCCTCCCAAGCTGACCTGGTTGCGGTTCAGTTACTCACCGACTCATACACCTCGACCATCTCCAACATCATGGATGACATTGCACCACTCCAACAACAAAAAAACCTCGACAAAAATACTTAAACCGTGGTACGACGACAATTTAAACATGGAACGCTGCAACCTTAGAGCAGTTGAACGTTCCAGGAGATTCAAACCCTCCTCGGACCAACTAAAACTCCTCAGAGATGTTAGGAGCTTCTACAACAAACAAATCAAGAGCGCTAAGGCAGACTACTTCAGACACCAACTTGATCAAGCTGCAAACTGCCCCAAGAAACTTTTCGAATTGGTTAAACAACAATCAGTGGTAGCTTCAAACAACTCGGTTTCCCGGGGCAGCCCACTCTCATGTGACGAACTGGCTGCTTTCTTCACTGAGAAATCAAGTCTCATCAACATTGAACTCGCCTCCAAGAAGGCCCTTCCTGCCATCCTCCAGGCCCGTACCACCCCTTGACCTCTTAGAAAACCGCAAACCTATCAGCCTGAACACCAAGAACAATGCATCATGGGGCACCTTTACCCCTTTCAGTGAAAAAGACATCAACAAGATTCTTCAGAATATCAACCCTTCTAACCATTTCAGCGGCCCCCTGCCCATGGCCATCTTCGAAGAAACCAAGAAAGTCCTCATCCTCGCCTGGACAAGGATTTTTAATGCTTCACTGTCACAAGGTGTGATCCCAGATGGTCTAAAAGCAGCTCAGGTATCACCGATACTAAAGAAAACTAACGCAGATAGAGCTGACCTCAATAACTTCCACCCAATCTCCAACATCCCCACCCTAGCCAAACTCCTAGAAAAATGCGTACAATCCCAACTTTGTGCTCACATTGAGAATTTCCAACTCCTGGACCAGCATCAATCTGGCTTTCGGAAGGGGCACAGTACCGAATCGGCTCTCACGCACGTTATGGATGACATTTTAAAAAGCTTGACCAAAATGAATCATGCCTCCTAATCCTCTTTGACCTTTCCTTTGCCTTTGACACGGTCAATCACAACAACCTCCTATCCATTCTGAAGAACAGGATGGGTTTCTCTGGTCGAGTATTACAATGCTTCTCGTCCTTCCTCCACCACAGATCACAAAGAGTTAAGGCAAACCACTCTCTCTCTCCCAGCCCTCCCCAGTACAAGTGGGTGTACCCGAAGGGTGCTCCCTATCTCCTATACTCTTTAACCTTTTCCTGGAACCATTAGGTAACTCACTAAACTCCACAAACCTTTTCTTCCATATGTATGCAGATAATACGCAACTCTATTTGAAAATCTCCTCCCCGGATAACATCATCTCACTCAACTCTACCCTATCGTCTTCTCAAAATTGGCTAACTGAGAACCATCTCCTGCTCAACACCTCTAAAACTGAATTCCTTCTCATCTCTCCTCCGAACCACATCGCCAAGCTAGACCTGTGGTTGAATCACCTCACGGCTTACAACTGCACTCCCCTCATTATAGACTCACCTAAATCTCTCGGAATCACTCTGGAGAGGCACCTGAACATGAACAATCATATTAGCAATGTGTGTAGAGGAACAAATCACTTAATGAGGACACTTAGAAATATCAAACCATTCCTTCCACAAACTGATTTCAAGCAAGTGGTTCAAGCGCTCGTCTTACCGAGATTAGACTATGGCAGCGCTACTCTCTATGGCCTTCCCAAATACACCTTGGCTCCACTAAGGGCATCTCTGAATGCTGCGGCAAGACTGGTTACAGGTACCAAACGAAATGTGCACATATCCCCAGTCCTAAAATCTCTTAAATGGTTGCCCTACCTGCTCGAATCCAGTTAAAGATTGCCGTTCTGGCGCACAAAGCCCTCAACCTGAAAACTCCCTGGTACCTAGCGCAAAAACTTGAATTATCCTGCCGGGGTAGAGCCTCAAGAAGCGCTAATACTTTCCTCCTGAAACCACAAATCTTTAGGAAAAAGAACTTGCCAGCAAGCCTTCTACTGCGCCGCCCCAAAGATATGGAACTCTCTTCCACCGGAAATACGCACAATCGCCTCAACAATTGCTTTCAAACTGGAAGTCAAAAGATTCTTAATGAACAAATTCCTACGTTAATTGGGCTAGGTTCACCTGCTCAAGGTCATTGATCCTACAACCTTTGGACGATAATTGGATGCTGCTCTTCTTTATCTCATAGTGTGCCCCCCCTTTAGTCCGCTATGTACCTGCTTATTGTATTACTCTCCTTTGACACATGCATCTTGTAATTATGTGATTATTCTTGCTTTTATTCCTACTTAATGTCAATATTGTATGCATTACCCTCCTTCCATCCTTTTTGTAAAGCGCTCTGATATCCTTCGGGATCTTGTCCGCGCTATATAAAACTTTATAAATAAATAAATAAACAGAGCCCCTAATGACTAACAACCTTTCCCATCAGGCAATGAACTTTTACGTAGACTGGCGATGCCACAGTCATCTTGGATATCTAGATATTGTGGATAATGGCATCTTTGCAGGGCAATCATGATAAAACAAGCATTGGCATAGCCAATAGGTCTCGCTTTTGGGACCTTATAAGTGTTTAGCCATTCAACAGTTGCATAACTAAATACTTATACGGTCCCAAAAGCGAGACCTATTGGCTATGCCAATGCTTGTTTCTGTTTATTACTGTTCTGTAGTAATGGCGGCGCACGGGTGCCACCATTACTACATAGAAGTAATAAACTGGAAAAAAAACCCTAGCTCCCGGAGAACATCAAAGCAGCCGTGCGGCCGCGAAAGTGATCGTGATCAAACATCAAAGTGGCCGCGAAAGTGAGGCGCGCGCCCGCGCACATGCACTGTAGCTCTAGGCTACAGTGGTAGCACTTTTTTGAGCCCTCACAAAAAGTCTCGCCAGACTAGCGCATGCGCTGGGTCAGACGAGACCTAAAAAGGCTTCTGAGCGCTAGCACCTTCGATATGGAGTCAGTAAACCAAACACCTAGAAGGGACCCCGTGCGCAAATAACTCAAAACTCTGGAGGTTCCAAGAACTGATAAGGAACATCAGAGCTCTAGAATCAAAAAATGGGCCCACTCACATCAAAATTAAGATTTACTTAGGTTCCCATACATAAAATGCTTTACACATTGAAAGATGACTAATAAACTGTAACTTCTCTAACCAGTTTTATCCTCAGTCTGCTACTGGTACGTTACGTCCTTCGTACATCTTCCATCTCCAGTGGTTTACTAACAAGACCTCTGCTCGCAGTAACTGCACATTGCTGCTAGCTGTTGCGGCGACATGCGGCTTTCTGAAAATCCATCTCAACATAACATTCAGCTGCTGCAGTGTCTCTGCACAATTCTGGGCTTTCTGCAGCTTATGCTGCGATGCAAGAGTAAATAGATTAGTTTGTGGTCCAGTTTCCAAATGATTGCGGCAGATTTGACAAATGGCTTCTCTCTCATGGCAATGCAAGGTGTAGCCTCAAAGTACACAAACCCCTTTCAAAAGCCCCTTCCAGTTAGCTGGGAGGTGCCGTTTTCTATTAAACTAAGTTCGCCTGATGAAAGGAAATGGAAAAATACAGGAACTACATCTGTCGCCCAGTAAGTAACAAGAGCGAATGCCCAACAACCAAAAAACACTGTGATAGCTACTGGTTACCGGTGTAACATTTTCGTCTTTGGTGGCAGACAGAACTTTCCGAACTTCTCCATCAGGGAACTAGGTGACATCATATCCGCTATTCCATCACCAAAGCAACACTTACAAACAGCGCTTAAAACCATGCAAAGTAGCAAAAATTGACTATACTGTTAACTCAGTTCCAATTCAATAAAAGTGTATTTCAGTTTAAAAAAAAATATATAACCATGAAACACCAACATATATATATTATCTACTGGCGGTCGCCAGTAGATAGTTATAGTTAGGACCGTGTTTCCATAGGAAATCCGCAACATTCTATTTGGAATAACTTTGGCGCCGGTCGACGAATCCTCGCGAAATTTTCAAAACTAATGGGGCGCTACGCTCCGCTCCTACCTTGAAAGTCTCGGGGGGATTCGTCAAGCGGGGGCTGAGAAAAAGGGGGGTCCCAAAACGCGTTTTCCCCATGCATTTTCCCATAGGACCTTTAGTCCGAGCTACAGCCCGAACGGCTGAACAGAATTACTTGAAATTTGGCAGAGAGGTAGTCCTCAGGTCAAGGATGTGCCTTTTGTAGGTCTGGTGTAAATCTGTTCAGTAGGTCCTGAGAAAATAGCATTTAAATCAATATATATATCTGTAAGCGCGCTCCGTGCGCTTACCGTAAGCTTACCGTACGCGTACGGTGCCGTGCGCGAGCTCAATTCTGATTGGTGGTTACATGACTGTAAACATTCGAATCGGTCGAAATCAGGAAGTGTCGGCCGCCATTTTCTGTCTCTCGCACTGAGAAACAAAGGTGGGGAACGTGAAAAGGGGGCAATGAAGAGAGTTGCAGACCCCCTAGTGTTTGTCAGGGGGTCCAAGAAGGACCCAAAAGTACGAAAAATACATTTAATAATTTTTAAAAAAAATCGCGGAGTGCGCGTACGGTAAGCTTACCGTACGCGCACGGCAAAAAAAAATAAAAATAAATAAATAAAGAAGTAACAATCACATTTATTAAATAAATTAAAGGACCCACCAGGGAAAAAAAAAACAAATGTTACTGTGTAAAAAAAGGCGAGGCGCGCACGGCATGGCCTACGCAACGTGGGCGCTCGGTGCGCGAAGCGCACCGTGCGCGCAGGGTGTGCGCATAGTGAAAAACCAGAAAAAAAATAAATAAATAAATACATAACTTAGCATTTAAAAAACCGTACAAATTCACTGAAAAAACCATAGGTTTCACACACGTTATAGTTAGGAATTATCATTTACAAAACCTTGCAAATTCACTTAAAAAAACCATAGGTTTCACACATGTTATAGTTAGCTGTACATTTCACTCGTAAAAAACCAATGAAATTCCACGTTATAGTTAGATCAGGTAACTATAACTTGCGCGACCGCAATCCACAATGTGTAATTTCAGATGTCAACATTGATGTCATGAGTGATGTCACTGACCATGTCATGAGTGATGTAATATGTGACGTCATCAGCAGTTTATTGTGGGCGCGCAAGTTATAGTTACCTGATCTAACTATAACGTGGAATTTCATTGGTTTTTTACGAGTGAAATGTACAGCTAACTATAACATGTGTGAAACCTATGGTTTTTTAAGTGAATATATATATATATATATATATATATATATATATATATATATATACGCATCATGCAAGTAATGTAAATGCAAAATAAATAGTTTTAGATTCATCAATACTAATTCCTTATATGGGGCATTGGTGCGCACTGGTGGACAGCTTCTTGGCACTTGAAAGCGATATTAACAGCCAACTCACTAATGCATTCAGGTGAGCTGAATGCTTTCTGCGGAGACATGGTGTGACGGTCAGCTCATACATTTAATTTCCGCAAGGCAGACTCATCCTTCCATCCAAGGTAGTCAAAGTGAGTACCATTAAATTGCATATTATTAGCACCTGCTATTTCTTAGAAATGGAAGAGGTGCGGTATGGGGCATTACATACATTTAATCCATCGTTTGTTGTAGCTGGAGTGCAACATGACACCCATTCATTTTTAAATTTTTCTTGTTGTAAATGAGGCTGCGGTGTGAAAACAGCAACATTCACAGCGAATACCTAACACCAGGATACATCATGTCATCTTGCACATAGAGGGCATAATTAGGAAGGGAGTGACGCGGCAGTAATTGGAAAATTGAGTGCATTCCGCTGGAAACGACGTTGGTAAAACTGATGGGGCCGCTAGATCGTTTACTGAGCAATCCAGCTCGCGGCCCCAGCTCTGTCAGCCAGGCCCACGACACCCACATTTGGTGGATGTTGGTCATCGGGGAGATTTGTTCGTAAATTCCCTTTTATGATTTCCCAGGCCTCTATATGCACACTTCCAAAGACAAACATGGCGTCAGCCTTTACAGTTCTCGCGCTGAAGCGTGACGGTATTTCTGCGCCACAGAAGCAAAGCGCACAGAGGACAAGGTTACTGTGTCACTGCGCTAAGTAGTGAAATAAGTGCAGAGATATAATGCAATCACAATAAATGCGCCACTCCACTCCAGTGAATGTATGTAATTGTATAGAAAAGGAAAGCGTGCCAGGCAGTGTTTGCATCTTTGGGTCAAACTGAAACAAGCGGCCGCGAAAGTGATCGCGGTCGCGATCAAACATCAAAGCGGCCCTGTGGCCGTGAAAGTGATCGCGGTCAAGCACGGCGTGCGCGCCCGTGCACTGTAGCTCTAGGCTGGCCTGGTAGCACTTTTTGGAGCCCTCTCAAAAAGTCTCGCCAGACCAGCGCATGCGCTGGGTCAGGCGAGACCTAAAAAGGACCTTGCTAAGCAGCTCAAACAAAGAACAGTTGCTTCCTCTGGTGTTGTTTAAAGGACATTTGGGACTGCATAAAAGTATTTTGGAAGTCAAGTCGTGTTGTGAGTTATTCTGAACATTTATTTTGAACTAATCCAAAGACTAAGATTGTTGCACTGCATTTAAGATTTATCCTGCTATGTAGAAGGGATTCTAAAGATAGTGCTAAGTGACACATGCCATTTACCTATCTGATGTCATTGTCATAATGTGATGAGATATATGAACTCTGTGTTGGGTCTAGATGACGTAGAGAGAGACGGTCATATGGATGTACTCACCGATTATGTCATACCGAACTAATGTGGTGTGTGTTCCATAAAGTGATGCAGCACTCATAAGGACACTATGTTGTATCTTTTTGTTGTTATATGAATAAAACTCAATAAAAAAAAATGTATAAGTTACACATGGCATGTATATACGATTAGGCATAAGATACTCATAGTTCTAGTAATGGTTTTAAGAGTTGATTAGCCACGCTTCACAGAATATGGTTTGCTAACTGCTTGTATTTGCGCAAGAGTTAAGTAGAAACTATAACTCATCTTCCACAGAGAGTGCAAAGTAATAAAGCTTGAGGTAGTTATCTTACTCATACTTGGAAGTGGTGATTGACCTATAGATACTAATCTGTCAATTTAGGGAATAGAAAGTTCCACATCAAAGTACTGGTGATACGGTGATATAGCTAAGCTCTATCCAATGACTGTTATGGTTAGATACAGGCCTTTCAAGTCAAGTTACTAAAAATGTTGCTTATTGCCAGTGGCGTAGCTAGCCCTTTACCCGCCCGAGGCGGTCCCTGCGTTTGCCTCCCCTCGGCGGCTGAAGGGGGGGGGGTGGGGGGGGTGTGGGGTGCTGGCGAGATTCCGCCGATAGCCCCGAGACGGCAGATAAGACTGGGAGGAGGCTGCTGTCCCCAGCCCAAAACTCGTGCCGCCTGGGGTGGACCGCCCCCCACCTCCTTGCTACATCACTGCTTATTGCCTCAAGACACCCACTACGTCCTGTCATCAGTGCTCAGCAGATGAGATATGTCAGAATGGTGAAGTGCAGTGTCTGATTTCTCTCTTATACAATTCCCCTTTCCTACCACTGGCCTTCATATTCTTGTGCATGTGGCCACTAGTGGAGGCCGCAAGAGACTTAAGGGTGCATTGCACACGCTGGATCCAGAGTACAATGCTAGTGCCTTCTGACACTAAGATTCTAATTAAATCATAATTAAGAGTTGCAAATGTACATTCAGACACTGCAACAGATAAAGAGAAGTAACATTCTGATTTTAAAGAGTAAGAATCGGTTCAGTTTAGCATGAAACATCAGATCTAGACAAGGATGACATTGATTTTCACATCTGTAAAAAATGTAAAAATACAATGTTTAACAAGGAACAAACTAATGGGTCCAAAATTCATAAAGGTACGAAAATGATAGCAACTCTGTAGACAACTCAGCCCCAGACATACTCATTACTGTACTGAGATTCTGAATGATAAATATTGGTTTGACTAAGACGGATGGCAAGAGGGCTGATTTTTAGGCCTTGGACACATACACCTTTAGCTGTTTGTAGACAGATCTATTGTTTCGAATATATAACATATACTTTTGGTGAGCTTCGGGTCAGCTCCTGGCTCTTGAACGGATGGTTGTTGCAGCACAGATGTCTGCTCTTAACTCAATAACATTCGTCCCTATTCTTGTGTTTATCCCACCCATGAGTATTTGGGTCTCAGTGTTTTGATTGGATGAATTATTCTTCCACGTGTAACGTCGGACCTTTTTTTTGCAGTGCATAGCAGGAGCAATTTTCTTTTCCGCTCTTTCTTCTCCCTCATCCCTCGCTTTCAGCCTTCTCATCCCCCATCGAGGATCCTCTTGAACCCCCAGCACCCATGCTTACCTTTTTGTCACCTGCTGCGTAATAAGGGGGCAGCCATCTTAAAATATTTTTCCAACCATTCTAAATCAACCAACTGTATATGCGCACAGCAGGCGTTGAGGATGGGTTTTGTTTTATTTTAACAAACATGTTTCAAAGGGTGCCATCAGCGATATACGCACATCCTCAGAAGCCATCTAGGAACAATTTATTAAAACAGAACCGATTCCTAGATGACCACTCTGCATGAGGTTGCATCCATAGCTTCTATCTTTGAATAAAAATTAAACATGCCCAACATGGATGCACATGCATCTGCAGCTAACATGTTTCAATGCATTTTTTTATATTTTACAAATCTATTCCAAGATGTGCGCTGTGCATGAGCAACTTTGTTTCTAACACAAAAACGCATTGGCTTGGCAAAGCGAATATCTTTCACTGCCAAGACCTATTGCCTGTGCCAATGCTTGTTAAAAAATTGACTTTCTAAAAAAAAAAAAAATGTAGTCATTCTACTGTTAGTGTAAGAAATGTTTTTGCATAGTCCTGCATTTTCAATGTCTTTATAACCTTATCACTTGTGTTGCAATGGACAAGTCGCAGTACGAGGGCCACACTGAGCCCACAGGATCACATGGATGTTTGGTTAGCTAGAGAGGTAATTGTATACCTGTCTTATCTATGATTTATAACAATAGGCAGATCTCTGGTCATAACACCCTGCCTATGCTTACATTGTCCTGTTGTGTGGCACCATTAATAAGAGGCATATTTGTGTCTTATTGGGGGGTTCAGCAGTCCACATGTCTAACCAGCCCAAGCATCAACTCAGAGGAAGTGTAACCCTGGCCCAAGTCTCAGCATGGCCCATGTTTCCCGCTGTGTCTTATATAGCAAGCGTGTGGTGTTATGATATGGTCTGGAGAGGTCTCGAAAAAAGTTGTGTGGTAAGGTATTATTTCTTAGAGAGCACACATGCTATGTGTTGTGGAGTTAAAATTGTGACTCCTTGTGACTGGGTGTGTTGCATCAAAGGATACGTTCCCTTCCAGAACAGGCTGTTGCCTAACATGTACAGAGGCAGTTTGGTGTGAAAAAGAAACAACTTTTAGACTGGCACTGCTACAGTCCTCTGATCTCCTCCACACAGAAAGAAATGCTATGTGAAGTTGCACAGAAGCAGAGTGTAAGGAAATGCACTAATACGTCATAATTGAGTGAGTCCTGAGAATATGTGCTCAAAGCCAAGGACTGGGTGAGATTTTGAGGAAGAAGATGAATTGCAACACCTATAACTTCAAGGTCTATAGTGAAAGTCCAAAGAATGGCACAACAGCAAAGTCGAAGCTTGTGAGAAGTGGGGTCATTGTGGCCTAATACCTCCGAGGGTAATCCAGCCAATACAGTGTGCAGCATAATATGTGGAATTCAAGGCAACACGTTTGAACTACTTTGTCACAGTGCATTTCTTGGGCATAGGTAGTCAAAGTGTGGGGCGTGCAGCATCACCTTGGGAGGAGGCCCACACTCCACCCCAGCATTTCATCTTCCTTTGTTGCTTCCCACTTCGGAAGTACGTTTGCGGCCCATGTTGCATACCCCCAACTCGAGTTATGGCTCTCGGATTGGAGTAGTCATTCAGAACAGCCATTCAGCATGTATTCAGCATGTAGAGCCGGCAAAACTGAAGTCAGCACTAACCTTCCCCCAATGAAAGGAACAGCTGCACAGATGCCAGGAAGTGCTGTAAATTTTGTATACATAAAAACTGCTATTTTTTTGGGTTGCTGATAAAGCAGCGCCTCTTCACTGCTGATCCTAGACAAAAACACTATTTACCTGTGAATTAAGGACAATGAGCCTGGCCTTAATTAAAGTCGCTGGTGCTTTTTTAAAGTGCTTCAAATACCCTAGAGCACAGTCCACAAGCCTGATAAAACAAATATTATGAGATATGCCGTCTGTCCTCACATCTTCCATTGAATAATTATAAATGGTTTCTTATGCAGCTGCTTCTGAATCTCTGGAAGGCGAGCTTCTTTATAAGCCAATTATGTGAACAATGGAATGACTCTTGATGCTGCTACAGAAGAAAGGTGCATATCCCCTTGAATCACTTATATCACATATGTGTCTGATGTAGATGTCGCCTAGGTCTTCTTGGAAAACTGTGGATGGCCTCTTACTGGGGACACCTGGCCATATGCCACATAATTCCCGATTTTTCAATTGTGTCTGGTCTAGGGGCAAGGATATGAAGTAAAGGCCTGAGCTGCTAATTTGGAAGCTGGGAAACCAGGTTCAATTCTCGCCGTCTGCTCAGCATCCTGCAATTCTGGGCAAATCACTTAAATTTCCCTGTACATACAAAAAATGAATGTGTCCTTGTGTAATGTAAAAGATGCTCCCGTAAAGCGTTCCAATACCTTTGGGTCATGTTTGCACTATATAAAACTGCAAAAAATATAATTACAACATTTTGTGAGCGCTCCGGTTTCTTTGCTGTTGTCTCAGTGAAACGGGCACATTACAAACTGGTTTACTAAAAGCCTGCTGCGGGTCTTGCCCTACTGCTCACCATCCTCTGATGTTTCTTTTATTTAATAATCTTACTGATCCAGTTCCCTAAATAAAATTTATGAATCTGCAACTATCTATGACAAGTCTGCCTGCCAGATATAGTTAAGCAAATATCATCAGGTCACCAAATAGACCCTTGGCACCGGATGTGATCCTCACACCGAATGAAATGGCAAATCTGTATGGTATTACATTTTTTTGTATTTTTTCCATCAGCGCTATACATATCAAGCTTTCCTCAACCATAGAGACAGGATTCGTTGAGGTTTGATTGATCAGTTAAATCTCATGTGGCGGACCTGAAGCAAGAGGTCAGTTCGTGCATATGCCTTAAGCAGTGCTGATTCCACTCTCCCACCCGCTAGATCCCTACAGGTTGAATTTCAGCTCTCAGGGGGAGTTTATCGCTTCTTCGTTGTGTGCATCCTCCTGCGGTATGTGCTCTCCTCTTGCATTGAGATATCATTACTTCGGCATAAGCCTGGTCAGTAGTCTTCTCCAAGTCTTCTCCAAGTCTTTCCATTCTTGAAGAATGCTTGAGTGACTTATGAATTGGCATCCCTTTCTGGTCTGATAACTGGCACTGCCATGGGATCATCCTTGATGATGTACTCTACAGGCACAGGAATTAATTTTCATACATCTGTGTGCATGGTATTTCGGTTATGATGTTGCTATCCATGCCCAGGTGATGTTGTTCAGTTCTCCCTGCACAGCTAAAATTCTTCTTCAGGCAGATGGGTTGTGGTTCACTTTTCTAAGCAGTTCCTCACTGTGGACATACCTCCAATCGATGCCTCAAGCCTCCTTAGGCTCGTCTCACTGGGTTGTTGCAGGACTTTCAGTTATGTTCATGACCAGAGAAGGGGTATCACTGCCCTGGAACTTCGAATTCTATGGCAGGACAGAGGCGAGAATTATGCATATCTTCCTTCACTTTATTATGCATAGCAGGTTAAAAGTACATTATACAAAAAAACGATAAACACAATAGACTACACATCCCATGAACTATAGGGGAGCAGGCTCCATGGTAACAGTCCAATCCTGTAACAGTCCTCAATATATAATCCTATGGCGCCCCTTCCGCTTCCTCTTTCTTCACTGCTCGTCAGTTAAGTGGCATTCCTTACATTCCTCGCTTACCTGACGTTTTTTATTGCAAGTGTACCGGTTTACGAGCGTTTTTGACAGTATTGATAAAGTGCTTGATTTGATTGCTCCCTAGTGCAGTAGGCTTTTGCCCGAGCGCTTTCTCCCCTTTATTCACGGACCTCACGGTGTGCGCTTTGCGCGCTGTCGGGATTCTGTCAGGCGCGTTAACGTCGTGCGAGGCAGCTCCATCGAGCGCTTCCGCCGGCTTTTATGCACGCTTGGGAACTCGGGCGCTGAGCTTAGAGCCGGCTCGAGTCCTAACCAACTCTCTCCATTGACTCCGCTACGCGGAGATTTCCCCCACACACAAGCTGCTACAGCGCCACCTTGTAGTGACTGGTATCTCCTGATGGAGTAGGTTTGGACAGCTTTGGGAATCCTAGCTGTTTGAGCACCGGCGAGGGGGCTGCCTGGCATATTCTTAAGGTGTTAGTTGGGCTCTCACCCTCTACTGACATGTCTTCTTATGAGGACCATTTCTATTCCTCCTTACAGGAGATGGAAGAGGAATGGCCTCCCCAGCAACTCCCACCTGCAGTGGATCAAGCCCTCTCACAGGCCATACTTAGGGCGCTGGCCCCCCTGCAGGATAGGGTGGATCAGCTGTCCAAAAGCATCCCAGGGGTGTTCAGCGATCCCAGTTTGGCGGATGCGGGTCCCAGTGGCTCGCAGGCGGGGAGTAAGAAAGCCATGAAGTGTCACGCGGGGCACTTGGAAGGGTTTGACAAGGTTAGAGAAACCTTCCTTAAGAGTGCGCGAACGCTCAACCTGCGACACGGTCGCCCAAAATTCGGACCCCGACGGCGGTCTTTCCCTTGAGGTGGAGGGTGTATTGGAGGGGGATCTCTCCTCCAATGAGGATAGGGACTCGGGTCATCCCTGGCGCCCAGGCTCCCATTCCTCTGAGTCCCAGGAAGGGGACGGGGGACACTCGGACATGTTTGAACCCATGCAGATTTATCACCCTAGGTCGTTCGAGTGGTTCCCTGATGCTCTCCTCTTCGTCCAGGCCATATTCTCCGGCCCTTTGCACTACAGGGCTCTTCAAAAACTGAAAGGTCAGCACCTACGGAGGGGTCTGACCTATTCGGAGATCATCTCGTTGACTTAGGAAGCCAGGACCGAACTTCAGTGGTGGATCGACAACATGTCGGTCTGGAATGGCCGGGCAATCTTTGGATCGTCTCCGGACTTGGTGATCGAATCGGAGGCCAGCAGATCAGGCTGGGGAGCCCGATGTGGAGAAGTATCGATGGGAGGCAGATGGTCGGAGGAGGAACTTCAGTTGCACATCAACTGTCTAGAGTTGCTGGCGAGATCCTTTGCGGTGAAATCCCTTACCAAGGACAGGGTCTCTTGTTGCATCCTGTTGAGGATGGACAACATCTCGGCGGTGCAGTACATCAATCGCCTGGGCGGCCCTCGATCACAGACCTTATCCAACCTGGCAAAGGACTTTTGGTAATATTGCCTCCAGAGGCAGGTCTCAGTGACGGCGGAGTACCTTCCCGGTCTTCAGAACACGGTGGCAGATTGGAACTCCAGGAACTTCTCTGCCTCCAGCAATTGGCAACTCGATCGTGCAGTCTTCCTGGCTTTGATGGACAGATGGCGCCCTTGCAGTCTGGATCTTTTTGCCTCACGGTTGAATCATCAACTTCCACGCTTTGTCAGCTGGAGACCGGATCCGGAGGCCACAGCGGTGGACGCTTTTTTCCAGGACTGGTCGACGGAGTATCCTTAGGCTTTTCCCCCTTTCATTATGATACCCAGAGTGGCGGCCCAAGTTCGTCGACAGACAGCGTCCATAGTGTTAATAACACCGATCTGGAGAGCACAAGCCTGGTTCCCGACACAAATGGAATTGTCATGGGATTGTCCGATACAACTGCCATCATTCCCTTCAATTCTCAGGGATTCCCGGGGAGTCCTACACCCTCTAGTGCATCAGGGCCATCTGCAACTCATGGCATGAAAGATTTCAGGGGACACTGGAAAGACGACCAGCTTTCTTCAGACGCTGCGAACCTCATCCAACAGGCATGGGCATCAGGTACAGTCAAGAGGTATCGCTTGGCTTGGCGACGATGGCATCGTTGGTGTCTGGAGAGACACATGGATCCCATGGGGGCACAGATTACTCACATTTTAAATTTGTGGGCGGAATTGTCCCATGAGGGTCTGGCAAAGGTTAACTCCTTTCGTTTGGCCATTTCTGCAGGACACTGAGATCGATAGCAGACCAGCAGGGGAGCACCCCTGGGTTTGTAAGCGAGGCATCCGGTTGTCTAAACCGCCTGAGCCTAGGTATTCGGGCCTGTGGGATGTTAACCAGGTTCTGAGAATCCTTCTGGGTTGGCAGGATAATCAATATCTGTCCCGCAAGGAGCGGTCAGCTAAGTTAGCCATCCTCCTATGTCTCATCACATGTAAAAAAGGGTCAGATGTCAGAGCTCTGGACATCACAACAAGGGTTTTTACTCTGGAAGGAGTCACCTTTACCATTGCTCGAAGGACGAAGACCAAGACCAGGTCAGTATCTAATCCTTCCTTTCCGGATCATCCTAAGTTATGTGTGGTGAGGTGCATTAAGGCATATGAGGAAACGACCTTGGAACTCCGGCCCCCCCAGGGAGAGGCAGTTGCTTATCGCCTTGCAGAAACCTTTCAAAGTGGTTTCTTCCCCTTCCATCGCCAGGTGGGTACGATGGGTTATGCCTGAGGCAGGAGTGGATGTGAGTAGGTTTGGTGCACATTCCACGAGGGGGGCTATAGCATCTAAGGCAATCCAGGTAGGTGGTAGGCTGGAAGACATTATGAATGCGGCTGATTGGTCGTCTGATTCTACCTTTAAGAGGTTTTACTTTAAACGCCTCCGTCCTGCCACAGAATGAAAAATTTCCTAGCTTACGAGAAGGAAAGTGTCAATTCTATTAAGGACTAGGAGGAGAGTATTATCCCTCCCTGATATTAATTTTCATTACCTTCCCGCCCTGGAGGTTTTTTCGTTATGAGTAAGTAAGTGCTTACATGTTATTGTTGTTGATCAAATGCCCATGTCATTGAAATTTGGTACATTTGAAATATTATTTTCTGCATAGGCTTCTGTTTTCTCAGTAATATTGTAAGATCTCGGTATATTCAGGAACTGGATAACGTGATTGTCTCTATGTTACAGGGAATTATCAAAAGTTCGAATGAAGCAGTAATCCCAGCTTAACATCCTCCAGTGAAGAAGAGGAAGCGGAAGGGGCGTCATAGGATTATATATAGAGGACTGTTACTGGATTGGACTGTTGTTACCACGGAGACTGCTCCCCTATGGTTCATGGGATGTGTAGTCTATTATGTTTATCGTTTTTTTGTATAATGTACTTTTAACCTGCTATGCATAATAAAGTGAAGGAAGATATGCATAATCCTCGCCTCCTAGTCCTTAATAGAATTGAAACTTTCCTTCTCGTAAGCTAGGAAATGTTTATTCTTCCCCAGTCCATTACTGTGGACTGCTTGGCACAGTCAAATTTAGAGATCACTTTTAAGGGGGGGGGGGGGATGTCATTCTGGTTTGCAGGCTTAAATATGAAGCCCCAAATCCCTGTCTATTGTGGATCTGCCTGGCTTCAAGGGCGTGTGTTTCACTACATACTAGTTACTAATCCAGTTATCTTTCTTTTGCTGATTTTGCAGAAAGAAGGGCGCCCCAGAGTGTTCCCTGACAGGGGCTTGGGAGAAAAAAGGCACAAAAGATGCTAGGCTTTCCTCACCTTGATAATACACAGAGGCTGCACATACCCCTGGGAAACAATGGGGCAGGAAGGGAACAGACTACTCCAGGTGAGCCCCGAAAGCTAAACCATCCTTTTTTTTAACCTCTTGCTTCATAGTGTTAACAGAATCACTTTCTACCAGGATCAGGGCCCTGGTTATGTCGTCTAATTGCGCAGTTGCCTAATTTGCAAATCAGTGTAATGTGGGCAAATGATCAATTGCTGCATTGAAGTCTAAGTACCACTCAAGACTGGAAGTGGAGCACAACCTCAGAATGGCAGTAGCAAGAAATCATCCACAGATTGATCATCTCTGGAGAAAAACACTTACACCCGTCACATTGGTTTTGAAATGTTTTTATCAACCTATGCCAAATTTGGTGTTTTATGTGAAAAATAAAGCACCATTGTAATTGTTTAGAGCAAAATTTGTCTTGGAGACTTTTTTTTAAAGTTTGGTATAAGAATCTGTCACCTGAACACAGGCACTAAAAAAACTTCAGTTTACTAAACACTCTTACTTTATTTAATATTTGCCATATACGACCAGGACTCTGCAGGTGGGAATGACTATCGATGGTGCAGAGTACCAGTTTCCAGAATTTGTTCTCATGGAGTGGTTTTGTTGGGGGGCTCAGCGTAAAACAGTTTGAATACCACTTCTACGGTGAGATCTTAGTCCATGGCTTTACCTGGGTTTTTAACTAACTTGGTAGGAAGTGGGCAGGGGACAAGGCTAGTCGGCCAGGGCAGAGGGGAGGAAGACTATGCTAAATTACCTTATCTAAGGAAGGCAGCTTTGAGTTGGATGAGGTTCCTATTTATCCTCAGATAAGCTAAGTAGACATGGTAAGTAGGCTGGGAGGATCGGATGGTGAGTAATGCAGCGAGTCAAAGGAGCAGGTTAAGGAGAGTAGCCGAATACTGTATGGTGACAGGGTCAAGTTTGGGAAGACTCTCCATGTTTCTAGGCTGCTCAAACAGTAGCATGGTACCATGTGGACCAACTGCATTTGATACATGCGGAAGAAGGCAATATAGGTGACTGCTTAAACCTGAATCCCCAGCTTTCACTTCATTGAAGGCGGTGGAAAGGTCTAGAAGGATAGGAGTCTCTGTATTGTTGTCTGATAAGGTTTTTAGTTTGTTCCATACAAAGACTAGTACAGATACAGTTGACTTGTTGCATCCAATTCTACTTGTGCTAAGTCAACGTATGTGTATAATTTGCGTTTTTTATCTAAATTGGTTGAAAAGATGGCATTAAAAGGGTTTTTGCTGTGATGGCAATGATGGAGATGGGTTTGTAATTGGGCAGGGTGATGTGGGTCAGGGAGGGTGTGCTAAAGAGTGGTGTCTCTCTCCATTACATTGTCCCAGGACTTTCCCTTCCTGTACGGGAATACTGAAGAGCGTATGAAACAGTATGTTTGTTTAAGGATAGGTAAGAATGTTGGGTGAAACGTAGTCTGGAGGTACATACTAATTTTCTTAGCTGGGATTGTGAATTTGGCAAATTGGCTCAGAATCTGTTTTCCCACTGACCATGTTTTGACCCTTGTTTGTCATGGGCAATAGACCCAGCCACACAAGTGGGATAGTGTTTTAATAAAGATTCTGGACATTTACATCCCAAAAAAACAAGGAAAATGCATGATTTTATACAAAGTTTGAGGTTTGCAGAGCATCCTGGGTAAGTAAAACATTGTATGATCCAGGCAAGGTGCATCACGCTGGACTCCCCCAGGTTTCTAGTTTTCAGAAATGTCTGGATTTCATAGGCTTCTGTAGGTTGAGGCTTAACTGAGCCAGAAAACTGCAGCCATTCAGCATGGCAAGTGAGAGGATGTTGGTATTTAGCCCCTCTCTGTTGGACCATTTAAAAAACACATCTACTAATTATCAAAATGACCTCTCTTTTGCCATAGGGATGGATATGCTTTAGTCTCCAAGGGAGCAGAAAGGCAGTTGAGGCTTTAGGGGTCGGGCCTGATGAAAGGCTGGGCAAGACCCCATCCCATTATTTTATAAAATTTATGCCTGGTACTTACTCCTACCCCTGTGGGGCTACCTGAGGTAAACCCCCTTGCCTCCTGTGGGCCTTTTGATAATTTGTTTTTTTCATTTCTAAAACATATCACTGATGTCTAGTGAGGTTTCGGCCCACCATAGGGGCAGAAATGGAGGTAAAGTGCTCCTACAGATGCCCAGGGGGCCAATCGGTTTATTTTACTTTCACTGTGAGTGTAATGGTGCACTGACCGTCATAACACAGAAAAACAGAACATTACACAGAAAAACAGAACAACCTCGGGCTGCTGGGGCAGCTCTTCTCCTGCAACAAGAGCTGAAAACAGAAAAAAGAAATCCCTCTGGTGCTCGCACCAGAAGGATTCCAAGCAGTGGGTAAATGGACAAGACCGTCATCCTCCGCACCACTGGGGCTGCTCTAAGGACAAGACCGTCTCGT
This sequence comes from Triturus cristatus, assembly GCF_964204655.1. NCBI lineage: Eukaryota > Metazoa > Chordata > Amphibia > Caudata > Salamandridae > Triturus > Triturus cristatus. Next base: position 1,420,720,146 of record NC_140591.1, on the reverse strand, counting down.
CCTCAGCACTCAACCGGCTAACACACTTGAGTTGCATTAAATATCTCTGATCAGGCCATGGCCAGACTGATACAACAAGCAGCAAGCAGTCTGCATTGCAATGCTACACCTCCTCGCCGAGCAGATCGCAACTCCCTCAAACAACTTAAATTCAGTCAATTCAGAAGAGCCTGCCAATTAAACAACTACCTTAATATCGAAAGATTCCGAATCTATAGCAGAACCGGAAAAAGCCAAATTCCAAGCCCTAGTACAAATCAGGATGAGAATATAGAATTTAAAAAAAAACCATAAAAGTGGCATATGAAATATTTGATCTGGGCCAGAAAGTCAAAGAAACCAAAATATATAAAAAAAAAAGAGATCCAATTCTTCTACAATTAGTAATTCTAGAAACTTCCCTGTAAAACAATAAAACAACGGGAGAAGACTAAGGCAGACATACAACATGCTCTTTTATCTCTGAACTCTCTAGAAGAGTTCTAATTACAAATACTCCTTCAACAGCTTTTTTTCAATGAAAAAAAAACTCAATTTATCACTTGCCAAAATGGCCGAATCCAAAGATTCTCTGCTAAACGAATGCATTGGCAACACCAATAGGTCTCACCTTTGTGACCTTTTGACTCTGACAGTGCCTTTTCTTCATGCTGTACAGCATGAACAAAACGAGGAAAAAACGGTGCGGTGACGCAGCCACCATTTTATCTGTAAGCACATGTGTCATTACACAAGCGCGCATGCCCATGCATGTGCGTTTCAAATATGATACAAGTGCTTCTTATTTGTTTTATTTTACCAATCCATTTTAAAAAGTAGCACAGAAGCACTTTTTTTTAAAGTACGCTGGAGGAGGGGTTGGGGCAGAAAAGTAATGGGAAGTGAGTAGGGGACATGAAAAGAAGCACACGAGGGTTAGCAACAGGGGAATAGGGAGAAGCACAAAAGCGAGATGCCCTCTCTTCAAAAATCTTCAGCCTATCATCGCCCTCAGCCTGGGTGTGAAGTGGGCCCACTTAGCTGGCAGAACATTTCCATACATGGCTGTAAGCGCGCAATAATGTAGAACTTGCCCCTTAATAGGTTACGGTCTCTTTCCAATCATCTTGACGCATCTTAAGTTTGCAAGAACGGTGGGTCTGATTGTTTTAGGAGAGTGAACACATTTCCATTCAAGCCTATGGACAGCATTTGTGTGATCTAGGGCAAACCTCTTAACATTTGAGTGCCTAAAAACCAACTGTAACGTCCGGGTGCTCGTGTAGAGTGGTCTAATGCCCTCCGGCTGGATTCGCGCTTTACAAAACCGCAAACTATAAAGAAAATAATTCTGTGACTGCTCAATACTCCCTGCAGCCCCAGGGAGTGGCGAAAACCTGGACTGTGTGTTTGAACTACCCTATTGGAACAATGAGGGGTGTTTATTGGTGTACAAACTACTTCCATTTCGAGATGTTGCTCAGCTAGACAAACCCGTTTCCTCACTTAGAACCACACAAAAAGAAATTTGCAAAGGCCCTAACACAGTCGTTTTGCCACGACACCAAATGTCTGCCTTATCCGATTCTTGCAATGTGAATTATATGTCGCAGGTTTGCATGCATGCTGAATTGGTTTATTTTTTCCACTTCTTAATGCAAGTTCTAATTTAAGTAACTTTAACATTCAAAATGAGATTTGCTCAAATCAAATATCAGATTGTTGTTTTTAGCCTCTGCTGTAATCCGGCACAGAGGAGCTGTCTGTGAAAAAAGGTGCTATGACACAGCCTGCGCTGGCCGTGTCATTGCTTTTTTCCCAATTTTTTTATGCTTGCGGTGCAGGTGTCATGATGAAGGGAGGTGGGGGGAAGGATGTGGTAGAACAATTAAAGCAGTCCTGCCAAGTACCACGCATCAGGCGTTAGACTAACACATTTCAGTGTGGTCCTCCGCATTATGCATATGCATGTTGTGTCTCAGTCGTCAGTGAAAGCTGCCTAAAAGTGAGGCAGCGCGCAGCCGATGTGCCCGCTCTGTTACCGTAGGCTTGGGGCTCGCAGTGACTGTGAGCAAAGGCAGTGCTGGCAGGCTCACAGTCACATTTAACTACAATAATTTATTATGACATGATAATTAATCGTTCCCCACGGGCCGGCCGGCTCTGACTGACAGCCTGATGTCATCGAAGGAAGTAGTGTCCAATGACTTACTAATACGTGCCGCGTGGGACATCGCATCCTGCTGCTGGAGCGGGGAGTTTAAGTAAGGCGACTCCGCATATTTAATAATGGTGACCCTTGCAGAACTGCTGCAGGGAACTCGCACCGGCCTGGGCCGCCGCTGTGCTGTAGCTCTGCTGTTATTTCACCCCGCTGGCAGCCGCCAAATTATTGCAGCTAGTAAGAGGACAAAGACAAAAACCCACATATCGCACTGGAACAGTACTATACCCACTTGGTCGCCATGAGATCAAGAGGACAGAGGAGGAACCGTAGTGCCCCTTAACCCTACTCATACGAGCCAGTCTCTGTGGGTGGATCTCTATCCTCGTTAAAACATACCCAACAGCTGCGACCATTGTAGGATAGCCTCAGATGCCCCCTCATCAACACGTGAAAGGCGCATATGTTGTTCTTCCACTGCCCCCCATTCCATCAAATCTTTCAACCAATAAGAAAACCATGGGACCCTCGCCCCCATCCACCCTAGAGCCACCTGTCTTTTTACTAACAGTAGGGTAAGCTGAGCTAGCTTGCAGGGTTTTTTACGGCTCCTGGGGCGTGCCACCGCCCCCAGAAAACAAGCGAGTGGAGTCACGGGGACAGTAATCCCGAGGGCGCCTCTATACAGGGTATCACCAATATCCAATAGGATTGGACCGGAGCACACTCTCAGGCTAGATGGAGGAAGGTGGCCCCAACCAGTCAGCAACACGTGCAGGCAGCATTCCTCGCGGGGTCTACTTTGTTAATGCTGTATGGGGTGAAATAGGTGCGGTGTACAAAGTAGAAATACAACAGCTTGAATCGATTATTACATGATACAGTATGGACAAGAGACAACGCCAACTCCCAGTCCACATCAGTAATGAGCACTGCTTTGTCCTTTTCGCAGGCTCTGCGCGCAGGGTACTGTTGCGGCTGCATGTCTTGCCTGAGGGCTTTATAAAAATTAATGATTATATGACGCCCCTCCCCTCAGCTAATGAGGTTATCAAGGACCCCTGATAGCTGCTGAGCCGCTGCGAAATCCACCCAGAGGTCTTTGGCCACACTTTCTATCTTAGCGTAATGAAGAAAATGAGCGGGACCCACCCCAAAGGAGTCCTGCGTGTCCCGGTATGAGATAAAGATATCCTCTGGATAAAGGTCCTTCGCTTCCAGACATCCCGCCCCTCCATTGTTCCATAGACATGGTAGTATCAATGTTCCTGAAGGGCGCTAGATCCCATAGTTTCAGCTCTCTGCTAAAGGGGTCCTGCAAAGTCCTTTCTGAACCACCTGTTCCCAGATTCCTAAGGTGTGGGTGATCAAATATGGCAGCAGGAACTCTGACCTCCCCCCACCGCTCCAGTAGCTGAGGAAGCATGTCTCCCCCAAACTCTGTACCCAGGAGTTGCTTCTCCCAATTATCGGGCTCCGCAGGCCAATGGGCTGTATGCTGCAGGTGGGCAGCATAGTAATACAATTGTAAATCTAGGGCGGTGCTACCGTTGAACCAGAACCCAAGAGATGTCTTCAAAATATTTGGAAGCCTACAGACCTTAATCAAATGGCCCAAGGATGGGCGACGTTGGACAAGATGGTAGCAAAACGGAACATTGCCCAACACTGGGGAGCGAGACTTATTTCCACATACCGTCAGTGGTGCTGTGACATGGATGGCGCAATGATAGCGGAGAAAGTGCATAGGGGATGCCCCAAGAAATGGACACTGGTGTGGGGTAAGTGGAATGCCTTCAGGGGCAATATTTGCGATACGCCTACAGTTGAGTCGGTTTCTGATGTCAGGGACTGATTATACAAACCAGGGGTGTTATGTTTGTCTCGCCGCTTCTCATAACATTGTATCTGTGATTGTGGAAGAAACATGTGCTAAAGAGCAACTAGATGTACTCAATTTGTATAAGGATATATGTAATAACATGCAGTTCTTTCCTATCTCAATATGTGGAATTATGTACCAATTAACGAAAAATGCGAATAAAAACGTTTATATAAAAAAAAATCTGGGACTGCTAGACCACCCTCCTCCATGTCCTGTTTGAGATTTGCAAGCGCCACCCTACTGCGCCTACCCACCCATAGAACCGTCACCAGTCGGCTATCCAACCTACAAAAAAAGTGAACCGTTAATGGGAGCTTCGAATTTTGTACTAGATACAGGCATCTTGGGAGGAAGATCATCTTTGCTACCGCTGCCCTACCCATCACAGAGCGAGGAAGCCGATTCCAAAAAGCGATAGAGTTCTCCAGGCCAGTCAGCACCCTATCGACATTCAGACGTTGGTGTTGGGCCTCCGTATGGGTAACCCAGATCCCCAAATACCAGAACCCCTGCAACTCCCATAGGAGCCCCACTGCCGGCAACTGATGTAGATCCTTCCCAATCAATCCACCCAGGAGAAACACCAGTGACTTGCACATGTTAAGTTGTAACCCCGAGACGCCACCAAAATTGTCCAGTTTCCTTCTCAACAATGGGACGGATACTCCCGGCTCACGCACGTACACCAGCACATCGTCTGCATAGAGCGATACTACATGACTGCGGTGCCCCACTTGAATGCCCCAAGGGGCCATCTACGCGCACAGCAACAGCGCAAGCCGCTCGATCGTCAACGCGAACAGCGGCAAAAGAGGACAACCCTGTTGAGTGCCCCTCTCCATTGGCCAGGGTTCCGAGAGCTGCACCCCAACCTTAACGCGGATCGAGGGTGCATTATACAACAGCCAGATCCAGGCACAGAAATTTGGACCAAACTCCAGACCCTTCAGTACTGCCATTAGAAAGGCCCACTCCACAGTATTGAATGCCTTTTCTAAGCCTAACGAGACCAACGCCATCTCGTCCAGGACAGCATGAAGCACGTGAGTCAATCTACGTAAAGTTTGCATAGTGCTACATGCCTGCATGTATCCACACTGATCCTCATGAACCAAATCCTGAATAACCTCACCCAGTCTAGTCGCCAGGATCTTACATAATATCTTGAGGTCAGTGTTAAGCATAATCCATGGTCTGTATGCGGACAGATCTACAGGATCCCCCCCCCTGATTTCAGCATTAAGCATACCACCTCCTCCTTCATAGTCCGCGGCAACTGTCCACTATCCCTCACTTCACGATCTCCAACAGTTTCCCTCTGAGGGTCGAGAAATAGGACCTGAAAAATTCTGCTGGAAATCCATCTTCACCTGGAGCTCTAGACTTACGCAAAGCCTTAATGGCGACACCCATCTCTTCCTCAGTTAGGCCCTTCTCCAATTTTAGCCAGGCCATCCTTTGCAACTGTGGGAGTCCCACACGGGCCAGGAAAGCCTCCGTTCTTCCCTAGACAACAGGAGGCTCAGCTCTGTAAACTGACCTAAAGTGGTCCAATACCGTCACAAGTATGTCCCGGTGCCCAACGTCTAAATGCCCCTGCATGTCCCGTACAGAGACAGACAATGGGGGGGGATATCCATCTCCCTCTTTAGGATCCATGCTACAAATTACCCGATTTATCCCCTTCGCTGTGCAGCAGCTGACAGTAGGTCTTTAGACCTGTTTTATCTAAGGTGTCCCAGAGAGAACGTATCTCCCTATGAGCCACCAGCACCACCGCGTATTCCGCAGCTGGGAAGACCTCCTGCTGTTGAAAAAGTGGCAATCGGACCTTCTGAACTCTTAAGTCTGACACAAGTCTTTGAAAAACTCTGTGCAAACAATGCTAAAGCATGTACCCCGTACCGCCGCCTTCAAAGTCTCTCATTCGGCAGTCCTGGTGTCCATAGTCCCCCAGTTAATATCAAGGTAAGTATCCATGACAGTTCGCAGTTCCCCCCGGCATGCGGAATCCTCCAGCAAATCAGAGGGCATACACCATGACCTGCAACCATCTATCCTCCCACTCCAGTCCAGAGTCAGTAGGATCGGGAAAGGTCAGATAAAAAACGGGCCAGTGCGACAAAGCACGGAGCCTGGCGTGATCCAGCCCACCAGCCAGGAACCTGACCAGTCGGCTAGATGTATTACGCGTCAGGGAATGACACGTGTATTCACAGCCCCACGGATGCAAAAGAAGCCACCCATCAAATATTCCCAAATTCTGCATCGCCCTTTCCAGAACGCCTGTCATTAATGGCTTTGTCTAAACCCGGGGAGGGAGGCAATCAATCCCACCACCTAGCACAAAGTTGAAGTTGCCCGTCCAAATGACACGATCTGTCAGCAAATCCTGCAACCCTTCAAAAAAAAGCTTGTCATCTATGTTTGGGGCATTCGAGTTAAGCAGCATATTCTCCTTCCCAACCCAATTATATTACTAGGTTCGGATTCAAGAAATGTGATCCTTTATGTTATGACGATCGCTCCTTTATTTAGAAATGGAAAAATACCACAGACCCTTATTTTCACAAATGGTGGGGGAGCCTCAACGAGGCATATGAAATGGATCATCAAATAGCAACCCCCAAGAGATACTTTACGTCAATTTACCTGTTGATGGAAAAAAATGGATTACCTAAGAGAATAGTTAATTTGTTATTCCTCTTTCCTCACAATAGATGAGATAATCATGCTCTTCTTTTCTTTGTTGTTGGCTGTTTGTATAGACCAGGCTTGTTTTGTTTCTTTTTCTGTATTTTGATCGTAACAAAATAAAATAAAAAGTAGAGAGAGGGAGACTGGAAAGGCGTTATTCCCAAAATTCATGACTTTTAGCAGAATACAGAATGAAATATTTCCAGTTGGCAACTGTTTTTGTAAACATTTGGTGTGAAATTGCACCAATCTGCTATGCTTACCCTAATCCATTATCTAACCTAGTATAAGCAAGAACAATTGAAAACAAGTAGGAGCCTCATGAAAATGCACAACTGGGAACCCCCAAACCAAACAGCCAACCCCAATGCACTTGCGTGTTTACACAGATTTCAAAAGAAGACGATCAGCCAACTTTGACCATTCAGATTATGTCTGAAACGCTGTAGGTATTAATTATTGATTTTCTGCCTAGAATCTCTTATTCAACAGATATACAGTATCTTGCACTGTAACTGCTAAGCTCTGACCTGCACAGTGTATTTTGTCAATTCTTTCTTTGTGCCACTGCCATCTTACTTTTGTCAAAGTTAGTACAGAAGAAATTTACAGCAAAGCTTCAAAAATGTTAGAAAATAATCATGGGTGACTGCTAATTAGGCCTAATGTTTTGTCAAAAGAGAGCCTCCTCACAATGAGCTCACCTACAATCACTGGTAGCTATTCACACATACAGTTTGAAAACACCAAAATATCTTCCATACATCCCTGGTGTTTTATATATGGCCCTGTATAATATTTGTTTTACGTTTTAATAGTTCACATATTTATGCCAACACTATTACTGAATTACTTTACTTCAAATGTATAGGTTGACTTTACTTAACTCATCCTCACATAACTGACATTAATAACATTCTTCAGTGCAGACTTTACATTGTTAATTAACATAACGTGCACGTTTCTTTTCAAACTTGCATCTCCCGAAACATCTACTGTTACAGTTTTCAATTATAATGCATTACTCGCAGATCAACAAATATACAGTATAAGACACCTGCAAAAAGGAAATCGGTATATTTTGCTTAAAAGTTACAAAGCTGTGTTACCTTAATCTTGCCAACAACGGAAAATATTTAAGACACAAACCAATTTAAAATATATGATAATTGTCTACCCCTATCTCAAACCTAATTCCATCTTCTAATTCCTTCGGGTCAGGGAACTGCCCTCCCCTCGCGCAGCTCCGTCCTCGAGTCTCTTCCCCCTGAGCCTTTCCAGTTCCAGCTAGGTGTTCGAGGCCCTCCTCCACCCCCAGGCTCCTTCCTGCGCCTCACCCCTGGTGGTCCAGTGGGAGAGCCTTGCACTTCTGCTGGTCCGCTCTGGCTGCATTTTCTGCCTTTTTCTGTCTATTTTTCCTTTTTGTCTGTTTGTGCCCTTTTGCCTAATTTTGCCGTTTTCTGACTTCTCGGTCTTCTGTTTTCACTGTTTGCCTTTTTCCTTTTTTGTCTTCCCTACCGCTGCTGTCCCTCCCCCCTGTGTGTTCCCACCTCCCACCTGCTCTCCCTCCCTCAGCACCTACTTAATGGTGGCCGTTGTGCGGCCCCGTCTCTGGGTCCCCAAAGACAAGCCCGTCTGCGCCCGTCCGTGACCAGCGCCAGGGACCTTGACCCTTTGACACCCCGCCGCTATGACTCCAGCACTCTCCACGCACTCAACCCTGGGCGCAACAACAATTGCCAGCTCCTAAGGCATGTACTCCTGCAAACACTGCCGCCGCACCTTCACCCACCTCCGGACCCAGACAGCCACCACCAACCCACCGGATGGCAGCGCCCCCAAACCCCTCAGCTGCATCCCTCTCAAAGTACTCTCCCTACAGTAGACCTCAGCACTCTCGCACCAGACGTCACCTTCCTTACAGAGGCCTGGACCAACGCCAGCTCCGCGTCCGACATCGCAACCGCCATCACCGACGGGAACAAGATTCTGAGAAAAGACCGCCCTAACCACCCTGAAGGAGACCACACATCGTCCACAAAAGCTCCCTCGGACTGACAACCTCCATCTCGACCAACGCCTCACCCCCCACGGAACACATCCATTTCCAGATCCAGGCCAAACCCAGAACAACTCTACGCAGAACCCCTTTCCTCACGGACTCCGCTCCCCGTTCACAAACACCATCACAGACTTAATCGCACCCCAAGCCCTCACCTCTACAGACTACGCACTGCTCAGAGACCTGAATTTCCACCTTGACAACCTCAGCGACAACAGCTCCACCAACCTCCTAAGAGAACCTCACCAACATCGGACTGAAGCAACTCGTCACCACCTCCACCCACACGGCAGGACACACCATTAACCCGGTCTTCGCCGGAGGAAAGAACATTTGCTTCAGTCACACCCAGGTGTCAGGGAGTCCCTGCCTGCCACGAACCGAGTGACTTTAATCCCTATTCCTTTCCGCCCCGTATACAGGACGGTCACGACCCCTTTAAGCTGGAACAGGATTTCCCGGAGGAGGTGTCCCCGCCTCTGACGTCACTACTCGTCAGCCAATCGGATGTCTTGGGGGAGTTCTTAGAGCGCCGTTCGGAGGATCTCAGCGCGACGCCGGAAGGAGAGAAGAAACCGCCCCGAAGGAATACCGAAGACTTCACTGACCAGCCGGAGGAAGCAAAGGTGGACGTATCGCCGACGAAGGACCCGGGAGGAAGCCCCGCTGTCAAGCCGCTCCAGAACGAGGGGAAGCCTGGAGGCCCACGGGATCGCTCTCCGCCCCGCCACACTTCAGGAGAAGTGTGGCACCACAAGAGTCGTCGCTGAAACCCAGCCCCGTTACGTCTGGAACCTCCCTGATGACAAGGCGAGCACCGGACCAGAATCCTACGAGACCCCAGAAGTGGAGACAGTCTATTATTTCAGTGTTCATCTATTCTTCGTTTTCTGAACTGGACCTTGATTAATAAATACCTCTGCCTCCTTTTGACTATTGACTCGGGGTCCTTCTCTTAGATAGTGTGAATTCTATCTTCCCCCCTGTTGTGCTTCTCACAAGTGGCGAGCCAGATAGGAGTTTTTCGTGACCCTCCACCGATACGAGATGGAACTCCTCATTCAACAAATGAAAGAGGGACAGGATAAACTCGAGTGGGCGATAGGACAGACCTCCACTCAAGCCGAGGCAGACCGTACGGCCTTCTCCTCGGCCATACAAACCCAAGCTAACAGCCTAGTGAAGCTGGCAGAAGGTCAAAACCAGCTCATGGCCGCGTTAGGTCAAGGGAGAACGAGTGCCCCTCTCCCAGGAACAGTGGTCCCTCTACAGAAATTCACTCCGGGGGATGATCCAGTGGCTTTCTTTCTGAACTTTGAGAGAGCCGCTAGGGCAAGCTCTTGGCCCGGTGAAAGGTGGCCTTTTTATCTTGCCCCTCTTCTAACAGGGGAGGCGCAAGCCGCATATCAAACGATCAATCAAGACGGTACGTCAGGGTATGCCCTGGTAAAGCAGTATGTCCTCGATCGACTAGGGGTGGATGAAGAGACACATAGACTCAAATTCCGCCAAGAACGCGGCACTCCCAGCGACCTTCCAAAAACCCTTTTCTATAAATTAAAAGCTGCTGCCGACCTTTGGCTCAAGCCACAGGAGGGCAATCTAGAGGAAGTAATGAATAAGATATACCTGGAGCAATTTTTGGAAGCGCTACCTTATGGAACTCAACGCTGGTTAAGGCAGCATGCTGGCCTAACGCTTGAACATGCCATAGAAATGGCCACATCGTATGCAAGAGCCCAGGGACGGCCACCTGTAAGAGACACAGAAAGAACCAATAAAAGCATCCCGGGGAAGCCAGAAAAAAAATATACAAAGCCCCCAATGGAACCCCACCGACCACGTCTACCGAAACCGGACTTTCCACCCACTTCCGGTCCTCAATGCTATGATTGTGGGGAGTGGGGCCACATAGCCAGGTATTGCCGACGAAGAAAGGAAAAGGAAGAAGAGCCTATGGATGTGAGCTATGCCCCCCATTCCCTTCTGTATGCCGGAGAAACCGGTCCGATCTTTTATGTGAGTGTAACCATTTATGGGAGGGTGGTTCGGGCATTACTCGACTCAGGGTGTAGACATTCCGTAGTTAGGAAAGACTTGGTCCCCCCCTCCTGCCTCGTAACAGGGAAAATAGTCCGCATAAAATGCGTACATGGGGATGTACAAGAGTATCCCATAGCCCGTGTCACCCTTTGCACTAGCGCTGGCACCAGAACCTAAGTAGTCGTTGGGGTTGTTCCTGCATTACCCGAACCTGTGATCATAGGGACAGACAATCCAGGCTTTGTCACCCTCATGTCTGATGCCGTACACAGTGTCCCTCATACTTCTCTTCTTGCCTCTGAACCCTGGGCCAGGGACACTCATTTTAGGGCCGCACAACTCAACGATGCCTCCCTTACTAACGCTTGGCAGGTAGCCCGTTCAAGTCAAGATCCTGTGACCTATCCCACCTTTATCGAGAGACATGGCTTATTGTATAGGATGGCCAAATCAGACTCTACACCTCAACTCCTGGTACCGCTTGCCTTCAGGGATCAAATATTGTTTTTTGCACATGCACATTTACTTGCGGGGCACTCGGGTGTAGAGAAAACAGGACAAGCTATTCTGCAACATTTCTTTTGGCCGGGCGTATATGCCCAAATTCAACGTTATTGCCAAGAATGTCAGATATGCCAACGAAAAAATCCTTACGTCCCACCGCCGATACCTCTCAATCCTTTGCCTATCATCGGTAAACCGTTTGATCGGATAGGCATGGACCTTATCGGTCCCTTGCCTAAATCGGCTAGGGGCCATTTATATGCGTTAGTCCTAGTTGATTATGCGACCAGATACCCGGAGGCCTTTCCCCTCCGGGCCGCTACGTCAACAGCCATCGCCCAAAAACTCGTCGAGGTCTTCGCTCGGATGGGTTTTCCTCGCGAAATCATCACAGACCAGGGGACTCCTTTTGTCTCCCGCTTAATGACTCAAGTCTGTAAACAACTCGATATCACTCATATCAAAACATCGGTTCATCATCCCCAGACGGATGGATTGGTAGAGCGGTATAACGGCAGCCTAAAGCTCACCCTCAAGAAACTTCTGTCTGGGGATGGTAAAAATTGGGATCAGTTACTACCCCTGGCTCTTTTTGTCCTTCGGAGCCAAAAACAAGCCAGTCTTGGCACCTCCCCATTTGAATTGTTGTTTGGCAGAACCCCAAGAACCCTCTTAGAGATCACCAAGGAGAGCTGGGAAAGGGAAGGAGTACAGGAGGCAGAAGCCTTATTGGATTACACCCGACAACTCCAGACCAGGTTACATAAACTGAGAACTATGGCACATGAACACCTGGCCATTGCCCAGACGAAACAAAAGACGTTTTATGACAGGGGCAAGAAGTGGAGAGAGTTGGACGTCGGCGAGTGGGCACTGGTGTTGTTGCCCTCGTCGACTCACAAACTAAGAAAAGAATGGAAGGGCCCTTTCAAGATCGTGCGAAAAATCGGTAAGACGACCTACATATTGCAAGTCAAAAGTAACAAGACGCAAATGTGTCACATAAACTTGCTAAAACGGTGGTTGGGAAAACCTCCCCACACCGTCCATACCCTTACCATTGCCAATCACACCGTACATGACACCCCCATTAATCCCGACCTCACGAATGTACAACGAGAAGACGTGTTGTCCCTTCTTCTCAGGTTTCCTGACGTCTTTTCAGACCAACCTGGTAAAACAAATATAGCCATGCATTCCATTACAACCTCTCCTGGAACCGTCGTCAAACAAAAACCCTACCGAATCCCTGAAGCCAGAAGACAGGCCTTCCAGGACGAGGTCAACCAGATGTTGCGCTCTGGTGTGATAGTGCCCTCTCACAGCAACTGGTGTTCTCCGGTTGTACTCGTCCCCAAACCAGACGGCAGCATTCGATTTTGTATCGACTTCAGAGCGGTAAACAGGGTGTCTAAACAGGACGCGTATCCCCTTCCGCGCGTGGACGAGTTGCTAGAACGTCTTGGGGAGGCTCATTATATCACCACTATAGACCTCACCAAGGGATACTGGCAAATTCCTCTTAATCCCACAGACCAAGAGAAAACTGCATTTTCTACACCTTCTGGCCATTTTCACTTCACGGTCCTCCCATTCGGCCTCCACGGGGCTCCGGCAACGTTTCAGAGAGCTATGGACACCGTGTTAGCCCCTCACACTCAATATTCCTCCGCATACCTGGATGATATTGTTGTATATAGCAAGACCTGGGTGGAACATCGGGTCCATTTGGAAAACATACTCTGCAGTTTGAGGTCATCAGGCTTTCACATAAACGCCAAGAAAACCAGAGTAGCCTTCAGGAAAGTGAACTATCTAGGGTATGTCCTAGGAGATGGGAAAATCGAACCACAAGTCGAAAAGGTGAAGGCTATCTTAGAACTCCCGTATCCCAAAACCAAAAGAGATCTACGGGCGTTCTTAGGCTTGGTGGGTTATTATAGGAGATTTATTGCCCAGTTTGCTGACTTAGCCGGTCCTCTCACTGACCTCTTAAAGAAAACACAGGTATCACCTAGGTTACCGGCACCTACTCCCAGGGAAACCAAAGCATTCCAGGCCCTAAAAACAGTACTGACCTCGGCACCCGTGTTAACATCTCCTGACTTCTCCAAACCCTTCATCCTCCAGACCGATGCCTCAGGAGTTGGTATTGGGGCGGTCCTCTCTCAGGCGGATCCGGAGGGGTTGGAACGGCCTATTGTCTTCATCAGTCGGAAACTGTTCCCTAGGGAAGTGGCGTACTCCACTATTGAGAAGGAGTGCCTGGCAGTCCGTTGGGGTGTGGACAAACTCCGTTACTATCTGGAGGGACGGCCCTTTGTGTTATACACTGGCCATGCCCCATTGACGTGGCTCCAGAGGAACCGAGGTCATAACGAGCGCATCCTCCGCTGGTTCCTGGCTCTACAACCCTTCCAGATTGAGGTTCGCCACCGGAAAGGTCGGGACCAAGGAAACGCTGATTTTCTCTCCCGGTTTCCTTTTTCCCCCGATCGGGGAAATCCCGGGGGAAGGATGTGTCAGGGAGTCCCTGCCTGCCACGAACCGAGTGACTTTAATCCCTATTCCTTTCCGCCCCGTATACAGGACGGTCACGACCCCTTTAAGCTGGAACAGGATTTCCCGGAGGAGGTGTCCCCGCCTCTGACGTCACTACTCGTCAGCCAATCGGATGTCTTGGGGGAGTTCTTAGAGCGCCGTTCGGAGGATCTCAGCGCGACGCCGGAAGGAGAGAAGAAACCGCCCCGAAGGAATACCGAAGACTTCACTGACCAGCCGGAGGAAGCAAAGGTGGACGTATCGCCGACGAAGGACCCGGGAGGAAGCCCCGCTGTCAAGCCGCTCCAGAACGAGGGGAAGCCTGGAGGCCCACGGGATCGCTCTCCGCCCCGCCACACTTCAGGAGAAGTGTGGCACCACAAGAGTCGTCGCTGAAACCCAGCCCCGTTACGTCTGGAACCTCCCTGATGACAAGGCGAGCACCGGACCAGAATCCTACGAGACCCCAGAAGTGGAGACAGTCTATTATTTCAGTGTTCATCTATTCTTCGTTTTCTGAACTGGACCTTGATTAATAAATACCTCTGCCTCCTTTTGACTATTGACTCGGGGTCCTTCTCTTAGATAGTGTGAATTCTATCTTCCCCCCTGTTGTGCTTCTCACACCAGGTAACCTCTCTGGACGGACCATCACTGTGTCCACTTCTTCTCGAAACCCAACGCACACCACCCAATTCCACGCCCGCGCAGAAACTGGAGCAAGATTACCGAACACCTCAACTCCGCCCTCAGCCGCACTCCTCCCCCCACTACGACCGACACCAACTCCGCAGCAAACGACCTCCACCAATGGATCGCCGACTGCACAAACAGGCTCGCCCCCCTCCAGAACTCAGCAGACAACACAACACGAAAGCCACCTGGTTCACTGTGGACCTACAAGAATCCAAGCGCTCGTGCAGACGACTAGAGAAAGCATGGAGGAATAGCAAAACACCAGACGCATGCACCGTCTACAGGAACGCCACGACGGCACACCACCAACTCATCAGATCTACTAAGAGAAACTTCATTCAGGTCAGAATTCTCTCCAACTCCCACAACTCCAAGGAACTCTTCAACATTATACAAAAATTCACCAGACCCCACAGCGAAACCTCCTACGTCCCCTCCCTCCCAGGACCTCTGCAACAAACTCAGCTCCTTCTTCCACCACAAGATCAGAACACTCTACGACAACTTCGATGACCAAGACCAAAGCACCGACCCAACACCATCCACCAGCGATGCCACCCTGCCGACTCTGCTCACCTGGACCCCTGTCACCACAGAAGGCACCACAAAGACTATGAAGAGCATCCACTCCGGAGCATCCATTAACCCTTGCCAGCCACACATCTTCCACAGAGCCGCTTCCATCATTGCTCCGGAACTACAACGGACAATCAACTGCACCCTCGAATCATGCACGTTCCCCGATGACTGGAAACGCGCCAAAGTCAAACCTCTCTTCAAGAAGCCCTCTGTTGACCAGACGGACCTCAAGAACTACATCTCTCTCTTCCCCTTCACCGCCAAAGTCACCGAGAAAATCATCAACACCCAGCTAAGGCACTTCATAGAATGCAACAACATCCTTGACTCATCCCAATCCGGATTCCGCAGCAACCACAGAACCGAGACCGCCCTCCTAGGAGCCACAGATGACATCCGTGCACTCCTCGATCAAGGCCACACTGGAGCCCTCATCCTACTAGACCTCTCAGCAGCTTTCGGCACTGTCTCCCACTGCACACTAGCCGCCAGACTCCACGACACCGGCATGCAGGAAACCACCTTAGACTGGATCCGCTCCTTCCTCTATGGCAGAACACAAAGAATAACACTCCCGCCCATCCTCTCCAAACCCACAGAGATCAGATGCGGAGTAACCCAAGGATCCGCCCTTAGCCCCACACTGTTCAATATCTACATGGCCGCCCTCGCAACCATTGTCTCATCGACTCAGTATAGTATCCTACGCCGATGACACCCAGCTCATCCTCTCCCTCCCCAAGGAACCCGACACTACCAGGCACAGTTTCCATGAAGGAATGAGGGACGTCGCATCCTGGATGAGCAGACGCTGCCTGAAGCGCAACTCGGAGAAAACGGAAGTCCTCGTCCTTGGACCCACCCCCACTGGGTGGGACGACACCCGCCCTCAGAAACCCTCCCACCCCCACAAACCATGTCCGCAACCTCGGCATCATACTCGACTCCTCTCTCACCATGAACCGACTGTTCAACGCCATATACTCCACATGCTTCAACACCCTCTGCATACTCCGCAAGACCGTCAAATGGATCCCCCTGAATCCAGAAAGACTGTCATCCACGCACTCATCACCAGCAAGCTGGACTATGGGAACACCCTCTATGCCGGAATCAACAAATCTCTCCTTCACAAACTCCAGACTGTCCATAACTCTGCAGCTAGACTCGTTCTCAGCATCCCATGACACAACCACATCACACCGAGACCTGCACTGGCTCCCCGTCAAAGAGTGAGCTGCTCACACACGCCTACAAAGCCCTCCACAACACCGGACCCCAATACCTCAACGAAAGAATCTACTTCCACGCCCCAAAGAGAAACCTCAGTTCTGCCGACCTAGCCCTGGACGAAATCCCATGCATCCGCAGTGCCAGAATGGGAGGCAAATCCTACATCGTAGCCAAGACCTGGCACAAACTCCCCCTCAGCATCAGACAAAGCCCAACACTGTAAGCCTTCAGAAAGGTCCTCAAGACTTGGCTCTTCGGCTGGATGGCCTCAGAGCTGCCCGAAACCCCTCCCCCAGCGCCTTGAGACCCTCATGGGGGATTAGTGCGCTATATAAATTCCTGATTGATTGATTGATCTTCGCAGATATTCAAACATAATTCTAACATGTTCCTACACAAGTAGGCTTCTCCCTTGATAGTATAAAATAAAGTCCAATATACCCCAGATTGCGCTGTGTTTTTTTAGAGTACATTAAATGGACCATTGTTTTCTGTCATTACTAGTTTCAAAGTTGCTTTTAGGATAACATGTTACATCACTCCCAATTGTGGAAAACCAACCACTGCTCATATTTAAAAATAAATGCACACTTTACCACTCACAATAAATCAAATCAGCAATTAAACAATTATAAAAAAACAACTGCTACAATACATGTATGTGTTTGGAATACAGCCTTTTCATGAGCCCACGTCTGAACAGTAGAACACGTGGAGCCAGACTGCATGTGTCATTATGTGCTTCATTTGTAGAAAATAAATAAATCAGTTCAGGGGTCTATGTTTTCTTTATGAGTCCTCCACTGTACTGCTGAATGTCTGGGTTCCGAATACCAAGAATAGCTATTCTAGATTCCACTTCAGGCCTTTTATTTCTACCACCATACACTCAGTCTCTTTAGCTCACCCTTATAGGTTGTATACCCTTTTCCTTATTTTAACTATTGTTTTCCTATTCTTCTCTTCCTCCTCCTTTCTCCATTATCTGCCTTTTCTTGCTTCAAAGCTCAAGTGGGCTGTTGCAGTGCTTAATTTGATCCGGTGGGGTTCACTGGCCCTCATTTTTGGGGACCGGCACTTATCTTTCCGCATCATCCATTTGCAGAGAGCAAGACAGGGAAACAAAAAAAGAGGAAAGAAGGAGGAAGAGATATAAGGTAACCGTCACAAATGTAGAAAGCAGGAACTCGCAACAGTGACATAAAGGGGCAGGGAGAGTATAGTGGTGGATTAAAGAGCCATTGGGTGGATTTATGACTCACCAGCCGTGGTATTAGACGCACCTACATTTACTTGCACCGGCCGCGGGCTTCTGAGCAGAGCTTTGGGCACCAGCACTCATTAATTTTCAAATCAAGCACTGGGGCTGCAGCCTGCAGTCGAAGCTAGATAGGCTCAGGGCTTCCAGGCCCATTAAACATCGGCTCCAGCTGCTGAATCCTAGTCTCTCAGGAGAAGGGTCCACTCGCATATTTATTCCATTGAGCACTTAAGAGCCGTTGCCAGAAAGAGGCACTGGGGACATGCAACAACAGATGGGAGAGCGAGGAAGGAAAGTATGCACAACGTATAACGAAGTTAGGCCAAACTCCTTAGAGGGATTCATCACAGGCATCATGCCTATAGACCCGTAAGAGGACTAACTCTCTATATCAGGGATGTGAAAAGCAGGAGGGTGGACGAAACAATCTTAAAGAGAAAGGAACAATTCAAAGCAGGCTGGACGCTGGTATCAGATTTAGAGCAGTCATCTAACAGTTGACAATCATATTTGGACAGTTTTATCACTCATATTGACCACAGTTCCCAGCAGACATGGTTAGGATTGCACAGCAAGTTCAGAACAAGCTTTTGATAACAGAGTTAAGAAACAGGAAGGAACTGTGGGGAATTTGTGATAAAACTCCATTGGACAAAATGACAAATGGCAAGGGTAATTCAGAACAGGGCTCAACCGTGGCAATCCAACAGGCAAAAACACTGGGTACAGACTGATTAAACGCAAGGGAGAAAAATCAGGTGTGCGTCGCACTCTTCAGGCTACACAGGAAAAAAAGAATCAAACTGCTTTAATCCATGTTCCTTGGGGTACCTGCCTCCATCCTCCTGCATGAACTGTCTCATGCATGTTTGGGTTGAATGGACTTTGTTGTCCATGTATGGCTTTCAAAAGGCCTGGGGCTTTGAACATACTCAATAAAATGTGATACAAAGCTGCCAAAGCCATGAATTTGTATAAATGAATGAATAAATGGTCAGGTTGTGCGCGTATTTTCTTGTGTAGCATTGATTGCCTACCCAAAACGTTTAGTACCAGAAATGAAATGTCTATGACTTTGCTTTCTACTTTTGACTTGAAAACAGGGGCCTGGAGCCTTAAGTGTCTAGTCAAAGCATTGTCCAGTCTGGTGTCTTGGTGAGTAGGCCAACAGTTTGGCTAGCTGTCAGTCAAGTAGGTACAATGCCAGTGGCAGCATTTCATCCGAGGATGGTGGTATGTAACCTCGCGGCTGGTATATGACGGTCATGACAGAGTATCTGCTTGTGATACCGTGTGCCACAAGAGCAAATTTTGCATGCAAATGAACTTGCGAAGGACAAGTGTGATGCAGCCATATTATGACTGAAAAGTGTGGGCACAGCCAGAAAGCCTTTGTCCTGGAGTTTGCTCCCATAATCAGAGATTTCAGGATAGTGAATCAGTGGGAGAGACTAACTGGGAACCAAGGTACATTTTCACTGGGGAGAAAATAAATGGAGGCGTGCCTGGGTCCTGGGCATGTTATGTGTGGGCACAGTCTATTCTGTTATTGTTCTTTACTTGAAATACAGAAGAAATATGATAGAGTGGATCAATTCAAATCAATGTGGGAGAAAATGGGGGGAGGAGCCTAGCGCGCAACCAAGATGGCCGCGTAGGTGCGAGGCTCCCGAGGACCACCACGACCTCCTGAATTAATCCTGGCCATATCCTGTCCTTGTTGAGGGGACTGCATCGGTGAACCCGAGCTGAGGCGCCATCCGTTTTCCTTTTTTGAATCGGACCCCGGACACCGGTGGGAGCACCGATTGAAGGTTGCGGCCTTCTCCGCGCTGGCCCCCCGGATTGGAGTAGTGGGGCGATCCGGGGACAAAGCGAACAACAGCGGCGGGCAGGGCTGGGCGACTCGCGTATCCCGTGCTTTCACTTTCGCTTTTGCGCTCTCCTTGCCCTCAAGCGAGGTAGGGTTGCGGAGCGGGGTGCGGTGGTGTGGCCGTGTCCAGGTGCCCGGCTGACCCGCCGGCCGCGAGTCGTCCAGCGGCCCAGTGGTTGCCCTCCCCCCCCCCGGAACCCGTGAACTGGTTTATCGGCCCTTTCGAGGAGATTGGCACGACGGTGGGAGAGCAGGCATGTCCACCAAACAAGATGGCGACCGGGCGAAGGTGAAGACGACCCGCCGCGGCCCGGCGCCTCAATCCAACAGTATGGACCGCTACACCCTCCAGAAGGGATCTCCGGAGACATCGCGCACATCCCCGGCGGGCCCAACGGAGGCATCTGCTCAACCGGTGGATCTGACCCTCCGGGACGTCATGGGCGCCATCGCAGAGATGAAGGCCTCGGTGGACCAGCGCTTCGACACCCTAGCGCAAAAGATAGACTCGGTCCTGGTGGATGTTAGCCTTGTGAGGGCTGACTTGTCCAAAACCAACGACCGGGTCGATTCCCTGGCCCACACCACAACGAGCCTCACGACGGACGTGGTGGCCCTCCAAAAGGAGGTGCGCCGGCTTGGCCAGGCGAGCGCCCTGATGGACCGGCGACTGGAGGATTCCGAGGGTCGGGCCCGGAGGAATAACGTTCGCATTGTGGGAGTGCCTGAGGGATGAGAGGCGGAGGCGGCAGATCTTTTTGTGGAAGAATTGATCCTTACCCATCTCCAGCCCCGGGGGCTGAGTAAGCTTTTTGCGGTGGAACGTGCTCACCGGGTCCCTGGGGGCAGACCTAAGGCCGGTGCCCCGCCGCGGCCTCTCATTGCCCGGATTTTTAATTTTCGGGACAGAGACGCTATCCTGCAGACCTCCAGGCAACAGGGACCGGTCAAGCTTGATAACATGGATGTGCATTTCTACCCAGACTTTACTCCGGCGGTCCAAAAACTGAGATTGAGTTTTCTCGGAGTTAAACGTCGCTTACGGGACCTGAACCTTAAGTACTCAATGCTTTTTCCAGCTAAGCTACGGGTGGAGGTGGATGGGCGCACGCACTTTTTGGACCGACCCGAGGCGGCTGGGGACTGGTTGGACACTCTGCCTGGAGATCGGGGCCGAGGGGGTGGGGGGGGTGCGGTTGGCGGGGAGGGCCCGCCGGATCAGAACTGAGGGGTGAAGAATAGGCCTTGCTCTGGACAACATTCCTTTACCATTTACTGATCGTTTAGGTTCCCCTCCGATGGAGGTCGTGTGGGGTCTGTTGGGGGCTTCCCTCCTCCTCTGGGGGACTAGTTAGTTTTCATCTATGGGGCGACGGGCACACTGCACTTTGGGGGGGCTGTCTGGGCTCATGCAGGGGTGCAGGGAGGGGGGAGTTCTGTTGGGATGGGGGGGTGGGGGGGGGTGTGTTGTTTGTTTGCACCGCAAGGCAAGCCCTTTACTGTATTGTTGCTCTCGAGATGCTCTGTGGGGGACGACGGATTGCTTCTACGTATGATGGGGGGTAGGGATTTGACTGTGTTGTCATGGAATGTTAACGGCCTGGGGGACAGGATTAAGCGTGGTGTGGTCCTGCAGTACCTGAAACGTATCTCACCAGATGTTATCTTCCTGCAGGAGACACACCTTATAGGTAACTCCTTTCATGCCATGAATCGGCGAGGCTATCGTTTGGTGGCCCACTCGGGCTTCACCTCGGGCTCGCGGGGGGTGGGTATCATGATTAAGAACTCGCTCCCGTTGGAGATTGATGAGGTGCGCCATGATGAGAGGGGACGCTACACTGTTCTGGTGGGTAGAATGGAGGGTAGAGTGTTTGTTTTTATATCAGTGTACGTCCCGCCTGGGTTACAATCTACTACATTTGCGGATTTGGGGCGCCTCCTCCTGGACCTCCCGGGTGGCCTGCTGGTGGTTGGGGGGGACTTTAATGCGGTAGTTTCTGGGTCTATGGATCGCCATCCCCCTAGGGACCTCCCCCGGGCACAGGCCTGGCTGTCCGGCCTTTTAGATACTTTGGGCCTGGTGGATTGCTGGCGACTAAAGCATCCCGCGCAGCGGCAATACACCTTCCACTCGGGTGCCCATGGTAGCCTATCGCGGCTTGATTACATCCTTGTCCCGGCGGCCTATGCTGGGAGGGTGGGAGAGGTGTGCCATCTGGCGCGGGGCATTTCAGATCACTCCCCAGTACTGTTACATTTCGATGTCTTCCCTAGGGGGGAGGGCAGGGTGGCTCCAATCAATGCTTGGTACTTGCGTGACCCCACTATTCGTGCCGACTTGATCAAATCCTTACAGCGATACTTTGATGAGAATGTGGGGTCTGTCCCTTCGGCCATCTCCCTGTGGGAGGCTTTTAAGGTAGTTCTCAGAGGGGAGGCCCTCTCCTCTATCTCCCATGCCCGGAGGCGCGAGCGGGAGGAGGTAACCCGGGTGGAGGCCGAAATTGCGGAACTGGAGGGTGACCTGGGGAGCGGGGTAACAGACGCCAAGTTGCATGTTCTGCACCTCAAGCAGGCGGCCTATAGGGCCCTCGTCACGGAGGGGGCCAGGGGCCTCAGTAGAGAGCAACAGGGGCGACTGTATGATGTGGGTGATAAGGCTGGTAAATTGATTGCGTGGTTGGACAAGAGGGAGAGAGCGAGTCGTGTGGTTCCTTTGATTGAGGGGATGGATGGTGTGCCTGTCACCGAGCCGGAAGCCATTGTCTCCTGCTTCGCGGATTACTTCCGCGAGGTGTACTCCCCGGTTTCTCCCTGCTCGGAGGAAGATTCCCATGCCCTGCTTCGGGACATCGCGCTGCCCTCCCTTACGGTGGAGGACAGGGATTTGTTGGACGCTCCTCCCACCTCGGACGAAATTGCCCTGGCTATTCGCTCGGTCGCATCCGGCAAGGCCATGGGCCCCAATGGTATCCCCATCGAGCTTTACAAGCTGCGACCGGATGTACTGGCGCCCTACCTGCGCGCCATGTTCCTGGCGGCCCGCTCGCAGGGTTCCCTCCCGCCGGACCAGCGTCTGGCCACAATCGTGGTGATCCACAAGGAGGGGAGGCCCCGTGAGCGGGTTACATCCTATAGGCCTATCTCGCTCTTGAACGCGGAGCCCAAAATCCTCGCCAAGGTACTGGCCAACCGGCTGGTTGGCGTGGTGGGCGATTTGGTCCACCAAGACCAATCTGGCTTTATACCCCATCGCAACACGGCTCTTAATCTGCGACGCTTGCATGGGGTGTTCGCGCGTGTCCCGTTTGTGCGGGAGCCGGCCATCTTGGCGTCCTTAGACGCCACCATGGCGTTTGACACGCTTGAATGGCCATACATCTGGGCGATGCTGGCGAAATTTGGATTTGGACCGGGATTCATTAGCTGGGTCAAATTGTTGTATTCGGGCCCATTGGCGCAGGTGGTGGTGAATGGGCGAGTCTCGGCCCCCTTCGCGCTGGGGCGGGGCACGCGTCAGGGTTGCCCCTTGTCACCGCTCCTGTTTGCATTGGCCTTGGAGCCCTTGGCGGAGTGGCTGCGGTGGCACCCCTCCATCCGTGGTCTCCGCTGGACCCCCGAGCATGAGGACCGCGTGTCCCTCTACGCCGATGATATCCTTTTGTATCTCGCCTCCCCGCGTAACTCGCTGATTGTCCTGGTTGATGTTTTGCGCTCCTTCGGTCGTAACTCAGGCCTTGTCATCAACTGGGCGAAATCCTGCGTGTATGTGCTCTCCGGGGAGGCTCCGGCCCTACCACGGGACTGCCCGATCCAGATTGCCTCCCAGGGGTTCCGGTACCTGGGTATATATATTACTCTAGACCCGGAGGCCCGCTACGAGCGGAATTTGCTACCCCCCCTCCAGCGCTTGCGGGAGGACGTTGCGCGCTGGCGGCGTCTTCCGCTTT
Organism: Triturus cristatus; assembly: GCF_964204655.1. NCBI lineage: Eukaryota > Metazoa > Chordata > Amphibia > Caudata > Salamandridae > Triturus > Triturus cristatus. Next base: position 1,420,696,676 of record NC_140591.1, on the reverse strand, counting down.
CGCCGCTTGGCCGAGCGGCCTTGTTTAAGATGATGTCCTTGCCGCGCTTTCTGTATGCGCTTCAGAACACTATGGACTTGGTTCCGGCGCGCTACTTCCGTGAGGTGGAGAGCTTGCAGCGGCGCCTGTTCTGGGACGGGAGGCCGCGTATTGCTCTGGCTAAATTGACGCTCCCGTGGTACGATGGGGGGGTTGCCCTCCCGGACATTAAACGGTATTACTGGGCCTCCCAGCTAGCTGCGATTAATCATGGCCTTTACGGGCCCGCCCTGAACCCGGCATTTGAAATGGACAAGATGCTCCTGCCCGGTGGCGACTACAATCGAGCGCTCTACTCTGGCGCGCCCGACTCCCGTCTGACGGGACCGACGCGTGTCATGGTGCGTGTCTGGCACGCGGCTAATGCAGCGATGGGGTGGAAGGACCGTTTGACCCGGGCGACACCGCTATATGCGTCTGAGAGGTTGGGCTCCCTGTGGACATCGAAGGGCTTCGAGAAGTGGGACACGATCGGAATCAGCACAGTGGGAGACCTCTGGACAAGGGGTGGATTCAAAACTTTTGAGACGCTGCGGACGGAATTTCAGCTGCAAGGCAGTGAGTACTTTCGGTACTTACAAGTCCGCCACGCGCTGGGCTCCGTCTTCCCTGATGTCGCGTCCATTCCGGAGTCTTCCCCCCTGGAGGACAGAGTGCTGGATGGCCATGTCCCAGACAGCACAATCTCCCTTATATATAAAAAACTGATCAACGACAGATCGTGCCTGCTGACTAGTCTCCGCGAGGCCTGGGTTGCCGACGGGCTGGAACTGGACGACGAGGACTGGATTTCCGCGGTGGCCTCTCCGAAGGAGGTGGCCATCCCGGCTCGCCTTCGCTTCGTCCAGCTTAAGATCCTCCACCGGGTTTACGTGACGGGGCCAAGGCTTCTACGTATGGGCTTTGTTGGTGATGGATTGTGTAAGCGTGGCTGTGGTGCTTTGGCAACTTTCATGCATATTCTGTGGGAATGCCCACAGGTGGAGCGATTCTGGCGTGGTGTGCATGAGGTCCTGCGTGTGGTGACGCGTGTTGCGCTGTTGCCTGAAGCGAGGAGATGCTTGCTGAATGTGTGGGAACCAAATGACTATTCGGTCCCGCAGACGCGGTGGGTGACTCTGGGATACATGATAGCTAAGCGCGACATTGCTCAATTGTGGGGATCCCGGTGGCCCCCAGCGGTGTTGGCCTGGAAAGAACATATGGATTGGTGTATGTTTCGTGAAAAGGTAGTGTATGTGGCGAGGGGTAAGCCTGGGGCGTGGGTGAAAATCTGGGGCCCCTGGAACGCCTATCGCGGGGGTATTTGTGAGCCGCCACTGCTACCGGCCGCCTCACCAGCTCCGTCCCCCTAGCTGACCCCCTCCCCCAGCCGCGGGCATGTGGTTCCCCTGTCCCTGATCTATTCCCACTCCCCTCTTCAGAGTTTGGCTGCTGGTTGGGATCCCCCACTTAAGGAGCACGTGCCGTCACTTTGGATGGCGGGTTGCCTTGCGGGTGTGGTTTTTTGTGTTGTTCTGTTTTGAAAAAAGGAAACCGTATTGTGGGCTTGGAGTTATGGGACCTGCGCTATTGCTATCTCCTGATTTACCGATCTGCACCGCCAAGAGACTCTTACTGTAGGTATGTCATATGCTTCTGCCACCCTAGCGGCCGGCCGGATGGTTGTAGGCCCCTACTTGTAACTTTTTTTTAACATGTAATAAACGGTTTAAAAAAAAAAAAAAAAAAAAAATGTGGGAGAAAATGTTTGGGTAAATATCGACACCACCAATAATCGAAATAAAACAAGTGAAGGAAGAGGTCAATTTTTCATTCAGGGAATACATGGTATTTAAGAATCAAATTGGTAAAACGTTACACTTACCTAACAAGTTTATTATTCCTTCATTATATGCTGCGAACAGTCTAATAGCATCTTTAAAAAGGAGCATAAAGGCAGCATTAATTACACCGTTTGTAAGTTCATTGGCATTAACCTGGAAAATAGAAATGGGTACCATTATCATACAGTGGCGTCTTTTTGCAATTTAAAATAGTTTTATTCTCTCAAACTAAATATTAAAAAACTCTAGACTGATGAATATTTGTGCAGAATCGCTAAACTATTTCCAGGTGCAATTCATGTTTCGACCTGAAAATAGGATTCACAAACGTGTAATCCCCACATGTGCGCTGCAGTTAAGGTGACCACCAAAAAGTACAAACCTTTTGCCTGTTGCACACATTCAGGCATGAACTATTCATATTAACTTGAGCACCTAATTTACACTCAACCTGTCATTAATAGTGCAGAAAGTGTGAACAAGTGCACCAACTAAGTCATTTTTGTCATGGGGAATAATCAGTAGGAAAACAATTTTACATGAAAACAGTACTATTAAGCAAATTGAAAATACTTACCCTACAAACACACACAAATATATATATACACACACACACACACACACACACACACATATATATATATATATATGTGTACATACACACGGCATATCGAGCATAAACTATACACAAAGACACACATACCGAATGAGGGAATAAGTGATGAAACGGGCTATACACCAGTAAGTGGTCTGATAAAACATTTCAGAACAAATAAGGGATACAGACAGGATTCCTCCATTAAAGAAAGAGCATGGGAGGGCACAACTAATCTTATAATATGTATGCTAACTCACTAAACATAAACGTATCCCAGTAACTGGTTATTTAGAGCAAGTGCAGCAAAGGATATTCACTTATTTATTACTACTCTGTGCACAGGACAATTATTTCCACGTCATTAGTAAAATGCTTTAGGCTGGCCAGGGCCTGCACCAGGACCACATGTGGACCCTAGACCCGTTCTGCAGGAGACAAAACATGCTCTTAGAAGTAGTGGCTGGCATGAAATGAGGGTAGAGTGGTGGGGGGGGAGTTGGGGGGGAGAGTTGGGGAGGAGCGACGGGGGTACACAAAATAAATTAAAAAAACAAACACTTACCTCGTCCGCATCCCTCCTCCGGTTCTCTGGAACCAGGAAGCACCCAGGATTCCCATAGCTAATCACAACGCTGCCCTGCAGCGTTGCAATTGGCTCCCCTAGGTCAGATGGGGACCTGGACATGTTGCAAACAAGGCTGTGTAATGCAGCCTGGTAGGGAACCTTCAAAGTGTGCATGACCGTTTGGCCGGGCCAGGACGGCTGGCCAAGCAGTCATGCCCACTTAGAGTGTGCAAACCACTCCTCCCTCTGTGCCTCCAGACCCGCCCCGCCCTAAACTAGCCACGAGCCTGCAAAACATAAAATGATAACTATGTTATTATAATTTTCTTTTTCTTGCTCAAAGAGCAGTGGGAAGATGCTCCTCCGCCTTAGCGGAGGAGCTTCCATTGGCTCTTTCATATGAATCACCTTTTCCCTAACAGCAAAAGGATGTCAGCAGCGATCTCATGGATTTCAAAGATAAAGTCATCTTTCACATCATGTGTTAGATCTATGGCAGTGCACTGGAAGGCAAATTACGGTTTCCAAAGATAACCATAACTGGACAGCTTCAGTGATTTTTAGGTTTTGCTTCATAACCACACCAACATCTTAACTGTGTCCTCCAGTGAATTTCGAGGCTTTTGTTTTTTATTTCACATGCACAAGGGCCCACACCCCTAAAGTTTCTAACCCTTGCGAAGCACAGAGTTGTTGTATGTTGTGCCTGGTCTACTATGGCTAACCACCCGTGCACCCAAAGAGACTCTGCAGCCAGCCACATGCCTGATGACTTTATCCTTTTTACTGAGTTTTATTGTAGCCCAATGTCAAAAATGTGCCTCTCTTCATCTACCCACACTTTTTCTGTCCTTCAATCTTGATTTAAATGATGTCTAGTATAACTATTCAATTATTATTTTGTCTGTGTGAAATCCCTGAAACTTGTTAGCTCAGATACCGTCTGCTAACTGTGCTTTTCTCACTTTTTTGTACAGTTTTCCATGCCTTTGACTACATTGTCTAAAACTCCAAGTATCGGTCTACTACCCTTTGAGGCCTAGAATGGGTCATCTCAGATTTCCATGGATATTTTTAGATTTTTTCCCATGGTGCAAAAGTTGTGCGTTTGGACCAATTCACACAATTGAAGATGGCAGCGGAAAAAAAATCAAGCTCGTCATCCAGCAATCACATTTCATTAAATAATTCAAATACAATTAACAGGAGTCGGACGCTTCCTGCTCGAGTGTTTAAATAGCTAACAAATTCAAAATCTATCTCAAAAACACATTGATTTAAAATGAGGCTGACAGACTATGCTCAAGACTACTCTTTTGTCATCATCGGAAAAAAAATGATCACACAAGCAAAAGTTAGAAATGCAAGAGTAAATGAAGGAATTAAACTCACAACTGTGTCAAGAAAAAGCCATGGTAAGTTCTAACAACAACAGAAACAAGTTAGCATGTAAATGTATAGTCTGTGTTCTTTATTGAAAGGATTGTTAACTCTTTATGGACCTTTTACCAGAACATTCACCCTTGAAAGGAAATAGGTTGGTAGAATAAGCCCGTGTCTAGACCCAAAACAATGGGATTGAAGTCTCAAAAGATATGGCATATAATACAACACAAGCAAAATAATTTAAAAATAAGATTATGTCAATTATATTTAATGTGTCTGTTTATAGCATAGACAAGGAGCCAACTATTACTCCCCAAGAGATAGGTTTGAGAACTGTGAACTCCATTACAACAGTTCTGAGCTCTATACTATTATCAGAGTTTGCAAACAGTTGAGACAATGCACTGCAGTACTTTGAGGATATTACTCTTTGCAAACGAAACCTCACATCACAGCATCTTTTGTGTAGGTAATCAATGTGCTAATTGGTTTCAACCTAATTTAATTGCCTGTGTGCTTCTCAATTTTGTATTTCTTCCTTTTTTCATTCAACTAAGGCTACTGACTTTAGTACACGTAGAAGAGGAGGAGGAGGAGGCGAAATATCTGTTGTAGAAAGTTAAGGTGTCCAGCCTATTTGTTCAACCCTACCCAGCTCCTTGGGTCATGTCATTTTTCCTCTTCGCCCTCACCCGACATCACAGAACAGGTGAATGTATTCGTATGGAGGAGAACAGTCCCAGAATCTGAGGAACATGCTTTCGTCACCGCTCTTTAAAATGAACTCATTGTGGAACCAAGAATCCTCAACCACCTACCTTTCAATCTCTAATCCCCCAGCGCTGAGCAAAATCCTTCAAAGAGAAATAAGATAATCCCAGGAATAAACTTAACTACGTCCACTACATAATGATTAACCAAGCTTCCGATCAATGAAAGGAGGAACTGTATTGTTCTCAGACTAGCCCATAATTATTGACACTCATTTGAGGAGCTGGAAAAGCAGATGTATACTTCAAGAACTGGAGTCAAAAGAATCAAACTTTTCTTCCAGAACCCCAGGCAACAAATAAGAATCGGATTAGTTAGAGCATTCAAGAGCAAGGTGAGGTGAACAACACAAATGCTCCCACTCACTGCTACTGTCCACTCTACATGCAGTCACTAGCACAGATTATGGATCAACAACACGTATGTGTGCACTGATAACAGTCAGATAAGTATATACATGGGCAAGAAATCAGGGCAGAACGCAAATATCATACAATGTTTGGACCATGTTTCATTCGATTTTGACCAAGTTTTATCCTACCTTAAGGAAATGTCCTCTAATTGAACCAAATAAATACTGGTGCCCAAAAGTGCAGTTTAGTCCAGTTTCCTGGAAACACCCCAATTTGCAAACAAATAGCGAAGGCATTGGTTGTAGCTTTTGAACCAACCCTCTTGCTCATAGCACAAACCAATATAGTGCCCAAAGGCACACTGTCCAACTTTTAGTGCTATGTAAAATCCTGTATCGCTTCAAAGCGCAGCACAGAGTTGGGTAGGCAAGGGCATTGCTAACAGCATGCTTGGACTATTCAGCCACAATAATCTCTTAAAAATTAAACCGTACATTGAGTGTAAAAATCAAGTGGCCAGGCTAAGCTTGAAACTATATTCACATGAAACCATCTCAAAATCCATTTGTTGATACCCAGTCAAAATGAAAGCCTCTGCACCATGCATAAGACTTACTGCAGCAAAGGTTCAGGATACTGCGAGAGGCTGGCCCCACACTATTTGCTGCACAAGCACAAATAATGCAGTTTAAGTGACACGTCAATGAAACACCGGCAGAATCTAATGACGAGTGCTTCGGAAGGCTAAATGAGTCTGACAGATATCCATCTCTAGACCATCAAGAGGCCAGACAGCATCCCAATAACAAATTAAAGATGAGAAAAGAGAAACCAACCATGCACCCAAAGTGTACCCGGAAGCTAAGGATGTAGTAAGCAGCAAATGGCAGAACAAATGCAGTGACTCTTCAACTGCTTTGCCTGCAAAAATCGACCCTTGTCCCCTCTCCTATTTACATGCTCCCTACCTGAGGCATTTAAAGATTAAAAGCCCTATCCAAGACTAACTAAACAATTCCTCTTCGTGCCACAGAAATGACATTTGGTTCACTTATTGCTGGAATAAGTATTTCAGCAGGACTTGGAGCCCCTTCTTCCTCAGGAGAGTTACGGACACAAGGCGAGAAGACTGACCTCTCTTTGTACCTTTTCTCCTTCTGCATGGAAGTAGCTCTTCCAACCCTGTCTGGATCTGTGATGATCACAGGAATGTTGTTTGTATTTTTCCTCCTTCAGAAGACCTCCATTGAGGGCAAAAAACGTATTCCATGCACTTCTAGTTCATACTATTTTAGGAGTTTGAGAATCCCACTCTTATTTTCAGCTTAATCTCTATATGTATATTCGATACTGTTGTATACTGTTGTATATAATAGTGAACTCAGTAAAAAGCCTCTATATGGGATAACCAAAGACCTTTTATTTCTTCTTTGTATGAGACACATTTGCTCCCTAGTTGTAGAAGTCTTAACGCAGGGCTTGAAGTGAGGCTTTCTGTAGATGATAAGGAGGCCATTTGGCGCATGTTTCTAGGGCCAGTGATGTTCTGCTAGAAGAAGCTTTTCCGCCTGACATGTTTCCCTTAAGCCTCTGTTCAAACCTTAATGGGAAAATTCAGTTAATTGACTCTTCTTGTTCTTCTTTATGTACCATAAACATGTGGGGGAACAAGGCAGAAATGCACTGTTTTCCTCTTGCGCCGCACTGTTGTGCCTGTGTCCCATGCCTCTGTCAGGCTATGCTACGCACTCCAAACCCTCTTCCTGAAGGGGTTAAGAGGGCGGGAGATCTACTTGCTGATCAGTCCTCTCCGCTCCCTCTCCTTAGGTTATCGCAAAGATTGTAGACTCCGGTTTTGCAGAGATCCTCACAAGGTCTTGCTGATGCCCTCCTAGATATCATCTCCACCTGCACGTTTGAATCACACCTGTCCTTCACCCCGCAGCATGAAACAAATCCAGGGACTGAGCATTGCATCCTGCATCATACATCCTGGTCATGCTGCTAACAGCTACAGGAGGCCGCTTCCCCTCTATTACTGTGGCTCAGGACATACACATCTGCTAATCACCTCAGAATCTTCTATAATGCTCCTGATTCTACTCTTTAAATTGGTTTTTAACAAACTACTTGCACCCTCTATTATGCTTTAATACAAAAAAATCGTCAATATTGGAGTATGTATCTACACAGCTTTTACACTGTTGGAGTGATATATTAATGTCCCACAGTTCCTGGAGGAATCTCTTGATTTGATAATGAGCGTCCAGAAAAGACAAATGTTTGGTGACTTTAATCAAGGGGCCAGCAGATCAGAATCAAAACCAGAATCTGACTTCCTTGAAAATGGGCATGGGTTTAGTTTTGCTCAGGTAGTGGTTAGCCCAAACCGTAAAGTTGCTCACATGTTCGATCTAGTCTTCATCCACATTAAAAACTAATGTCATGTCAATACTCCAATAACACGGTGAGGCCCTCTTTTATCTCCCTGGGCCTAACAAACCTGTAGTTTCAACCCACCCCATAATTACTAAACCTCATAACCACAGCCAGCACTTGAAAATAGTAAGCACTGGGGTGTTTGAAACAGCCTACAACTCAAATGAGAAACTTCCTGAGTGATTCTGTTCTCAAAACCTGGCAGGAGAAGTTCTGTCAACATTTCATCCACTGTGGACAGACATGCCCCTCTTCAAACCAGAGGGCCAAAGCCAAAATTCAAATCTGTTAACAACAATTTTAACAATGAGCTACATGGGCTCAAATGCACCTGCCATAATCTTCAAAGCCAATGGAGGAACTAGGTCAAGTATAAACGGTTGAAGGAGGTACGGGAGGAGTTAGCATATTAAGAATACCAAAAAGGTCAATCAAGCAAAACCAATCAGTGAGACTGCAAATCAAATTATGGAATTTAGCACATGATGATAAATGTAAAGCCTTAACCATCCCATTCGACACTCCACAGCACTGTTAAGATCTCTTGCTGTTCTTTGAATCTAAAACTACCAAATCTGTGATTTCATATGGACAGAGATTCACCCACTTGCTTATCCTACTGAGCCCCTGTATCCTACTCTCTCTCCTTTAAATCCACCTACACACTAACAAAGAATAAATATAAAGGGACTAAAGCATCCAACAAACCAGCATAAACCAGCACAGAGTAATGCAAGAAAGCAAGTCCCTCATTCTCTAGATGCAGATTGCAAAACTGTGATCAATGAAAGGTTCCACATAGAATTGTAGCAGACCCCTGAAATATGGCACCATCTCCGTCTTATTAAAAAACCATTCATTAATCCGAAAGCTTTAGTCAACTGCTGATATAACTACTACCTACCTGACCCCACCACACCCTACAGCAAGATCATGGAATTGGAAGTAACAAGGCAGTTACAAGTGTGCTTTCAACTTTACTTTATCTTTCATGACTGTCATTCTGAGTTTAGGCCAACAAGGGGCACCAACACTCTCCTGGATAATACCAGGGCATGCCTGCTGGTTTTTTTGGTGGATAGCAAGAATCCAGTCCTCATGCTCCTTGACCACCCTGCGTTACAACAAACAAATGATGGACGGAATGCTGACAATGCAGACATTCTCCCCCAGTCAAGAGATCTGGGTTAAATCCATCGTTCTTTTGCCCACTACACCACCCCAGTTTAGACATGGCCATATGCAAATCAGTCTTGACCCTGTGCCTCATGGGAACAGTCCAGCCCGAACTGCCAAGCCATGTCTTCCCTGGACCAGAATCAAGCATCCTAGGACCGGTTTCTGGCTATCAGCCGTCATCAGCCAGGATAGCTTGACTCCAGTGGCGTAGTGAGCACGGGTCCCACGTCTGGAAATACCCATCCCACTTAGGGCGAAAAGCGTTACAACAAACAAATGATGGACGGAATGCTGACAATGCAGACATTCTACCACCACCCTGCAGCCTATAAAACCAGGGGCCACGACCAATGCCTTGAGAGATTGGGCATGGGGCGGAGTGACTCACTCGTAGTTGGAATGGATCCAGTCCTTGCTCTCCAAAGGCAACCAACAGGTCTGAATTTCATGAATGGAATCCTCACCTTGGAAGGTGTGATTTAGAGCACCCTATGGTCATCCTCTTGCACGCATGGTCTTAACACCACAATGGTCCCACTAGCACATTTCCTAGTTCAGTACCGGGCAAACCTTTATATGTAGCATTATGAAACAAAATCAGTTTTCAGCTACGAAACAGGAAAGCAAACCAGGCCACTATCTCTGTCTGGCTAGACCACATATATTTGCTGGTTATAGATGCACTTTGTGCCTGAAAAGGTTCAAGTGAGACATCCTGATCATTTTAGTGAACCAGACTATCTAGGAGCACCACCTTCAAATAACAATAGGTGAGTAAACTGGAAGCTATGTTTAATTCTCAACTTTTAAAGGCACATAACCTGGTGGCTGTACCTACTCTGGAGACTCCTTCCACACCACTGAGTACCTAGTAGAGCTGACAAGAGACCAGGTTATGCCAAAAAGAGGTTATAGATAGCCTGGAAATAATGACAAGCTTTGAATAAACAAATGTCCAGAGTAAACAATATTGCTCTCAGGGCAATTCTGGCAACCCACTGATGAAGTATCCATGAACAGTGAGGCATTCTGCCTGTCACTGGACACTAAGGAATGCCTTGTAACGAGACCAAGTGTCCAGAAGCCATAACGAGGTAGGACCTGGTACGATTAGAATTTTCACCAATAAGTTGCCTGTTCTTTCAGGTGCCATTCTTGGCAAGACCAGCAGAAAAACTGCTTAATGTCTGTTATTCACTTGAATCATTCTGCGCACTCACTGGGCATCCACCCTGCGCACACTTCAAGGACAAGTGCTCTCCATGTCATTTTGTTAGTTATTTCTGAAGAAAAAGGCCTAAACTCTTGACTACCAAGAAATGTCACTGCTTATGATCATGTTTAAGTTCTGAAATGCATTTGTTTTTCATTTCCCGAAGACGAGTGAGAGGAAGTCAACACTAAGAACTTAGGTTACTCCTGAATCTAACATTTCCTGCATGATATAATTCTCAGCATGCCTAAGGATTAGCAAGTATAACGTAAGTGAAAGGTCTGCAAATGTGCACTTTTACTCCTGTATGACAAAATCATTTAATATTGTTTGATATGGAGTTAGGAAGAGAAGTGTAAAGAGTGTTACACCGCAGTAAGGAGGTTAAAATATTGACCGGCCAAAATATAGACTGCCATGTGGAGTAGAGAGTATTAAATCTATTCGGACAGATACTTTGCCAAAATAGACAGAGTTGAGACTTGGATGTAATATTATGAGCGATCAATATTTCGACCAAGATACAGTGATAAACAGCCACGAAAGACAAATGTCTTTTGAGACAGCAAGATCTCATAAGAGAGACTTATTGGCAGCTCACCATCGAAATTCTTTGTGAATTGTGAAAAAGTGCACCATTGTAAGTTACTTACTAATTGGTTCAATTTGATAGATGGTTATCCGAAACTCATTAAGAAAATGAAAAGAAACGATACAAGAAAACGCAAGATCATGCAAAAAAAAGCATACTTCATGCTTGAGGCCGTCATACTTACATTAAAATCAAGGAGTGCATCCATCTGATTTTGGATGATCGGTACCGTTTTTAAAAGTTTTTCTGTGCTCATGGTCCTCATCACCCCATCAGCCCTATAAAAACATGTATACATATATCTCATCATAACATAAATTATCCATTTCAGAACACACATTCATTTTTGCATGAGGCAGTCTTCATAGTGAGCATCAGCAATGACAATACTGACATACTAAACTATGCAAACTTTCACAGTGAAAATGTAGGAGCAGTCTTCAATATTGTGGACAGTGCAAAATGATGCCAATAGTGTTTGCATGCCCTTTTCATATTCCAAAATGAACCCAACAGCAAACAGTACAAACATAATGATAAAAGGTAATTATATATTAGATTGCAGTTTTCCATAATAAAATATTGCTATCCAACAAAGGCAAAGAAAGCTGCAAAGCTAGGGGTTATTGTCCAGTGGGATAAAATCAATATCGTGCATCCTGTACTGTGGTGAAGTGAGAAGCACCGTCCAGAGTATCCTCTCCAAGGAGCCTTCCGCAGATATGACATTTGGTGGGGAGAGCCTCCAACTTACAGGGGGAACTGAAGGTGAGAAGACTGACCCTTGGACCCAGTTTGGAGGTAAATGGACATTATGGATGCCTCGGAGAGGAGCTGACAAAAAGATGCAAAGTATAGGACTGCTTAAATGGGGCAGAGGTAGGCTGTGCACTGGAATGTGGTTATTTTGAACATCATTATAGCAAAGTGAACCCCAAAGGAACATTCTAATTATGGTGTCTTTGAATACAGTTTTCTCTAAAGAGTTTCTAAGAGATCACTCACCTCGTTATTGAATGTGGAAAGGAATACAACAATTGCACAATCTATGACATAACAAGCATATTATTACAGCACAGGCTCCCATTGCAAAAAGGGGTGGTTGCGGAAAACCTTGCACTGTACACAGGCGCCCCATAGTGCTTGCCACACTGTGCATGGTTTCAAAGGGGGTCCTTGGGGTACTCCCACGGCCTCCAACCGGAGGCCTCAAGGGGAAGGCGGGCCTGGTATGGGCTCCCAAATTCAACTTCCGACAGCCATTCAGTGTGGGACAGACCACATCGAAAAGGCTGTCCGAATCCGACATTGTAATATGTCGGTCGGAAACATGGTCTGTAGAGCTGTACGATTCGACTCCGACAGACTCAGAGTCTTCGAATGCCGGTCGGAACCGATTCAGAATGGCCAAACGGTTACCTTTCCATATTAATCGGTCGGTCGGAAATGTTTCCAAGTCGGTAGGAGACATAGGTCCCGACATGGGTTATAAAATTACGTTTATGACCAAATCTACATGTTTTATACCTGACAGGAATTCACAAAACTTTAATCACAAGAAAGTGAAAAGCAGGGAAAGAACAAGAGGGCTGTGTAGTCTCTATATTGAATTCCAATAAAGTAACAATCAGTAAAAATAAGCATTGGCAAAGTCAATAGGTCCCACTTTGTAAGGGCTACTGGGTTTGTCAATGTCTTTTAGCCATGCTGTACAGTAGCGTGGCTGCTATTCAGCATGGCTAGGAGTTAATGGTGTGGCAGAGTAGAGCGGCACAGAGGAGAGTGGTATGGAGTGGAGTGTCGTAGGGTAGAGTGTTGTAGGGTGGAGTGGCGTGGGGTAGAGCAGAGGGGGGTAAGGCAGAGTGGAGTGGTGTAGAATGGCATCGTAATACGCCAGTGGCGTAAAGTGCTACAGTTGTGGGTGTAAGTAACCAAGGTGTCGATAGAGATGGCAGATATGGTGAAAGAAACATAAATAAGAGGCGGTATGCCAGTGTTAAAAGTAGGAAAGCAAATTGCACATCCAGGAATAATACGGAAATGCTTATAACATTTTAAAAATTGGTGTGTTGCACAAAAATGAGGAAGAAAACATGTACTTGGTCCATGTTTCACAGAAAGGATAATACAAGAAAGCAAGGAATGCCTATGAAAAACAATAGAAAGCTTGCAAAAGAGAGTGACAATGAAAACAACTAATGGTATGCTGTGAATGGGGTTGTAAGCCCACCATATTGTAAACAACATTCTCACACCACAGCGCATGCACTGCTTAGGAGAGACCTAAAAAACGAGTTCATTTTGTTTGATCATTTTTCTAGCAAGAAGTTAAAGGAACAGCCCACTGGAGAGAGTAACCACATTTTTGCAGTATGGGAGGGAAACCCAAAAAGGTAGGACTGATTCTCCACAGTTTACAGAATTGGCTGTGACCAATCCGGAGAGAATACAAATAGAAAAAAAGGGTTACCATTGACAAACCACAAATGGGTAATATGGTCTTGTTAAAGTGTGTGTACAAGCAACTGAAAATATTATTTTCCTTTAGGAGTCCACATGCTGGATCGATGGCACTGATAACGAAATATTTACCAATTATAACTGTAATATCTCTAAATTATAAAGAGCAGATGACTAACATAACTCATTCTTAAAAGCAGGGGGGTTTGAATATTTCAGCTTAAGAAACACATACTTAACGAAGGAGAAATATTAACCAATGAATCCGCATAAGAAGAGAGCTGGGGACAGGAGCTTCTGTCTTTGTCCCCATCTATGGAACTCTCTCCCATCCTCCGACAAGCTGAAACTGAACTTCCTGCATACCAGGAAGCTTTTGGAGGCCTGGCTGTTTTAGCAAGCGTTTGATTAGCCTGAACCCTCTCTCCTTTTCCTTCTGGTTGTCACTGAGCCAAGAAACCCTTGGGTGTACTTGCGCTCTACGGTGTTTCATAACATACCAAGACTTAGTCCTACCCTCACTGCTCAATCCCCATCCAGATAGCTGAGAAAAGCATTTGTATCAGAAAAACCATCCATGTAAGAGAAAGTGCCCAGTAACTTCATTACCCCATTGCCACTAACTAGTTGTGGAATTCTTTACATAATTATGGCCTTACATGGTCATGCTTATGAACATCTGTCCTCCTTCCAAACCTGCAAATGTCAATCACATCACAGCTCACATGTCTTCAAAAGAATGGCTAATGTGACAGCTACAATGCAACTTCGAATGAATAACTTTCTAATTTTTCCACACCATCCTATTGAGGGAGGAAAATTCGGTTCAGTTTTACTAATATTTTTACTGAAACCCTATTGCTTGTAACTGTTGCTTAGCTTCCTCTCATCCAGTGCCTTTGTTCAGTGTGTAGTATTCTTTAAGGGCCAGATATGTATTTTGAGCAAAAAGTATATAATAAATAAGTTAACAAAAGTGTAAACTTGAGGAGTAAGGAGAAGATTTCTGGAATCGATTCTCCTACAGCAGAGAAAGGCAAAAAATAAGTTTGATCTTCATTTTTTTTCTTAATTAGATTAAAGAAATAAAATGACAGCTGGTACAAAAACTAAAGTAAATGGTAAACTTTGCCAAATTATTGGTGAAAACCATTTTACGAACTATATTGTGATTATTGGTACTCCTAGTGCAGGATTATCAGGTTGGGTATAGACAAGAGCACAATACCCAGCTCGGCATTGGGCAGATCCACATATAGCATCAGAGATAAATAAATCCCAGGAACATAAAGCACTTGTAAAAAGGCTCTCGAAGAACCAGGGCTGAAGGACAGTTAGGGATCCAGGCTCAGTATCCAGATTAAGTTAAATGCCTGAAATCGCCCCGGGATGAAGAACAAGGGCCTGCTGTTCCGCCAAATTTATACATGATCGCCAAGCAGGCAGTCTTTTATAGAATGCATTGGCAGGAACCACCGTCACAGCGGTTCGCCAATGCATTTCTAGGTTTGATGCAGGGCTGCGTCAGCATGATGCAGCTCAGCACCAAAACGTTTTCTTATTTTATTTTCAAAAAGAAAATCCCAAACTTGGATTTTCTTTTAGAAAATAGAAAATGTAATGCTCCTTTCGTCATTGGGAGTTGTTTCCCATGGCGGGGGAAGCATTATTAGCATTTTATTGTCCTTCACCGCCAGGGTTTTCCGGTCCGTGACGCACAAGAAAAGAAATGGCTATATGTCCGCCCATCCTGATTGGGTGGGCGGACATATAACTATTTCTCCAACAGCCCTTTCTCTGTCAGAACGTCTTAGAGGTTTGGCTATGGTGATGATGAAGTAGTCCCCGCCACAGCCAAACCTATGGTCTGCCAAAATTTAACTCATGTGGATGGACCATTATGTTGGTGATATGTATATTCTGTTGCCGTTGTGACGGAGTATACATGCCGCCTACAGATAAATAAGCACCTAACTGTCTAAAACTGAACACCAAAAAGACCAAAATGATCTTTGATAAGAGCACTTCTGCTGATTCTCAGGTGCATTAAGGCGACACCTGTGTTCCGGATAAAACTTAAGACCTGGCTTTTCTCCTGCCCCTAGTTCTCTCCTTCTCTCTGCTTGCTGATGGTCCTTCTGCAGTAGTGCCAGGACACTCTTCGGAGTAACAGTCGCGCTTTATAAATCTCATACATAGACATAGCACTTCACCCTGGGACTCTACCTGGTGGCCAAGAGAACTAGAACTGACACCCACCCCAATCACCCAAGGGAAGAACCACAGATAGTCATCGACTGCAAACTCGGCATAACCACTAAAGTCACTGCCGTCACTGCCTCATGCCTCCATATCCTGAGGATGCGGAGGAAGATTTTTAAATGGCTCCAATCTGCACCCGGAAAACTGGCTCCACACGCCCCGGTCACAAGCTAGCTAGACTACGAGAACAGCCTCTATTCCAGGATCAACAAAAAACTCACCAGAAGGCTGCAGACCATTCAGAACTTGGCAGCCAGAATCACACTCAACCTCCCATGCCACACTCACATCATACCACACCAAAGGGAGCTCCACTGGCTCCCGATACACAAACCAGCACAATTCAAACTCCTTACTCACACTTTCAAGGCACTACATAACACTGGCCCAGCATACCTCAACAATTGCACCTGACCTTCGATACACTTCTGTTCGTTCAGACTCCTACTTGCACACATCCCACGGATATGGAAAACCAGAACAGGGAGTGGAGCCTTCTACATCGCTCTTAAACCGCAGAACGATCTGCCACTACACATAAAGCCTCCTTCTCACTTCTTAAATTCTGTAAGAAGCTGAAGACTTGGCTTTTCAAGCAGTCCCACAAGGCCCTTGGTTTGGCTATTCTCAGACCTGCTCAGCACCAGGAGACCCTCCCAGGTGATAATGCACTCTACAAATCAACATGACATAACATAAAACACACATCTACCATCAAAAATTCTGGTTCAAGTCACACAAACTACAATCCCAAGTTAACTTTATTTCCATTAAGAAACATCTTTAATGGGGCAATAAATGCGCAAAATATTGAAGGACTTTATTCAGACAGCATTATAATATTATATCATTAGCTGAAAAGTGTTAGAAATGTTTGGCATGTACTGAATTAGTGGATTCAGAAGGAGGGGGACTACAAGTCAGAACAGAGATGCAAATCAACAGAATGTTCCGACAGGGCTGTTTGGGCGGCAAATAAGGTGGTGCTAATTTATTAGACTACTGTTGATAAATAAAAGGGGGAAAATATTCACAGCTAGTCAAATATTCAGCATACAAGAGTAAGGACCACAAACTGATTGCTAATTAGGTCGGAGTCTAAGAATAGTAAATGATCTTTGAAAAAAAGCACAAGAAGAGCAGAATTCTACAATGTCTACAGTAAATGACTAATAATGAGCAAGCTAAAAGGAAAATAAGTTGAATTTCCAAGCCTAAATGAGAAACCAGCTTTGGCAAAGTCAATATGTGGGGAGGTGGTGCAGGTGGGGGAAAGAACACCGGTGGAGAGAAGCAACACAGAGGGCGGAATCACGGGGGTCACGGAAGCTACAGGTAGGCAAGGGAAGAAACACAGAGGGTAGGCAAATGCAACATAGAGGTGTTCAAGGGTAATCAACATGGAAGGAGAGGGTGAGGGAAGCAA
This sequence comes from Triturus cristatus, assembly GCF_964204655.1. Classification (NCBI taxonomy): domain Eukaryota; kingdom Metazoa; phylum Chordata; class Amphibia; order Caudata; family Salamandridae; genus Triturus; species Triturus cristatus. The sequence goes on along the minus strand of NC_140591.1, from coordinate 1,420,679,567 downwards.
CACAGAGGAGTGTGGGGGAAGCAGAGGCGGAATAACATCTAGGGAGGAAGCAAACTTACAAGAGAGTACAACGTGGAGTTAAGGGGCAAGGGAGAGCTACTTAAAGGCCGAAGAAGTAAAACAATCAAAATGTACATTAAAAACAGCTGAAAGGTTAACTTTTTATAATATTATGAAAATAAATGCGCTGAGAGAAGTGGGCAAACATGCTGAATAGCAAGCAGAAAGGCATGCACACTCATGGAGTGCTTACGAAAAGCGTGGTTTAAGTTTTTAAAATTATGATAATGTTAATGGTAAAAAATAAAATGTGCGCATTGCAGTATAATAAAGGGCCTAGATGAAACTGTTTAAAACATAGTGAATGGGAGAGCGAATCTGTCTAAAATTTTAAACCCACCGACAGCGGCTCAAACGAAAAAACTGTGTTGAAAGTAGAACTTTTATAATGTTATGAAAAGGAATGTGATGGAAGATGTGAGAAGCAGTCCATGTGAGAAATGCATGCACTCCCATTGAATGTTCTTAGATAAAGAAAGAATACATTCCAAAAATCAGACACAAGGAGACAAAGACACGAGAAGCCAATCATAAAGATGGTAAACACTAGATGAATAGGCTAAAACAAGTGAATAGAAGGCAAGAAAACAAGTGTGACAAAACAAAAAGATAATAGAAAGCCATGGGAGGCGTTGCTTTCCACGTCAGCTATGGACATATGCCCAATTAGTCTTCTGCAACCAGGCAGAAGCGCTGTCAGGCCACATTTGACCAAAAAAAGCACGAGCTAAATAGATCCAGTACTGCAGACCAGGCATCTTGTCACTTTCACAAAATAAGACTGACTGAGACTCTGCATCATGCTCTCTTGACAATTAGCTAAATCACTCTACTCATCCCTGATCGTGAGTTGGGTGTGCAAAATCACACAATTTCTTCTTGTAAATTGTCTTGAAATTCTGATCTCATGAGACTTTTGGATGCAAAATGCATGTTTGCTAAAAAAAAACAAAAAATAAGCAAAATCATGTGATCGAGAAATTTCAGATTTTGTTCTACAAAATGAGAATTTTGAAAATCTCAGGTGTGTAATAAAAATTTTGCCCAGACCTAGTTATGGGCTCATTCACCCCCAACTGCAGCTCACATACACCATTCAACATTGTCAATATTAATGCTTGTATGTCCAGCTGCAGTCGTTAGCATACATGTACAATTGCTACGTGTAAATAAGCATTCTGAACATAGACAATTCCCTTCTCTAATTTCAGATATTATCTGCTTGTGGGTGAGCATCCTGAATATCAACCTTTATTTTTATTTTATTTTTTTTAATGTATTTACGTATCGAAGGTCCAGTATTGGACTTGTCTGGGGTTGGGCTGCAAGACACACATAATATGAGTTAGCTTTTATGTATGCTTTCCACTCTGACACCTGGAGTCCCTATTGCTGCATGTTTAAAGCTAGCGGCAGGAAATAAGGAGCGTCAGAGGAGGAGGCCGTGCAAACTGCATGGAACACCCACAAACGTGTAACACAGCTGGTATTCCAAAACACTGTGCAAAGCCATCACAACCTTAAAACACTTGCCCTACACCTAAACAAGGTTCTGGTAGCTATATATCCAGGGTTGGAATGAGCAGGGAACACAACCCAAGTTTATGGGGGCAGGAGCAGAGTATTTCTCCACAGAGAAAATAATTTTCTCTGTTGATAAAACAAACAAATAAAGTTAAAGATGACAATGTACACTTGTACCAAACTTATTCTAAAGATTATCCACCCAATGGAAAATCTGCATGAGTGATTAATGCACTCTCTAGTAGTAATACTCCTGGATTATGACAACTGACATTTTCAGGACCAGTCTCCAGACTGTCAGAAAACTACTCCAAATGTAACTGGAAACATATTGCATAAATGTGTTGTTTTGTGAAGCAGGGCTTGTGACTAGCACATTAGGGGCCTGATTTACCATCTGCAGAACTAGGTACCTTTCGTTAGTGTGCCTTTACAGTTCACTTGTGATAACATACAATGTTGACTTCCAGTGATGGGGTAATGATCACTGTTAATACCTTGGTTTCGTGCTGGAACTGGTTAATCCTCTGCGCCACGAAATGTACTAGTAATGTTTCCCTGGGTCTCATTATTGCATTGATCATAATAAACACGCTTAAAAAAAATTTGGTAAACCAAGGGATAGGATTTGTGGATGTAGATTCACCTGGCATTTATTTTTAGTATGTGCATGGGTCAAAAACTGGTCCCATAGGTAAGGAGTGGGTGTTCCAGGAAAGAGATGCCATGAAAGGTTAGTGAAGCCCTCACAAAGTCACATTGGTGAGGTATGCACAAGCATTTTAAAGACCAATTCCCACTGTGGATACAGCTGGAAAATAACTCCTGTCAAGAACCCAAGTAAACTCATTCTTAAAGATGGAATTGGAAGGGGGCACCTTCAGAGTTAGTAGAAGCCTGGCTGAAGGGTTTCTCAACGGGAAAATACTCTTCCCGTGGAGAAACTAAAGTTAGCAGGAGCAAGTGTATGTGTGCTGAGAATTTGCAAATGTGCTTCATGTACATTTTAGGTGTGAAATGCTTATGACGGAATATACTTATAGAAGTATTGGTCACATTACCTGTAAACTTACTACAAATGTTGGTGTAAATCTACTGGAACAACTTATGATTATTTTGTGAATCTTGCACTTCCTGTTGCATAATCAATACTTCCATATTCACCATGGTCCAAAATTCTCGAATTATTTTCGAATAACTTTGTATTAAATCACATTTCTTCTACACTAATGTGCTTTAAGTACTTACAAGGACCCAAACTCCTCAAAATACTTCGGGATTTCAACAGATTGCTTATCTTGAATAGTGTTACAAATTTACCAGGAATAGTTAGTTATCTGCAGTCGAGTACAAATCTTTCAATGCTAGAAAACTCTATAATTTTATAAAAGTGTATAAAAAAATAAATAAAAACAAGGTAAGCAAAAATAAATGTACGTTTTTACCCTCTTTTTACTTTGGTAAAGTCAAAAGCAACTTGTCGATAAGAAACGGCTTTCTCATTCAGATATCTGCTGTTTCTTCTAATAAAAGTGGACATGTCGTACCCTGGGGAAAAACAGAAAAACAGAAATAAACCATGACTGTTATAATAAATAACTGCCAGCACACCGTGAAAATAAATGTGATGTTCTATTTCTTGTCAATGACATATAAACTCATTTGGTTGTATCAAATGTTAGGTAATTCTGTATTAACATATTTCAATTGCACTGTATTAGTAATAAATAAGAGTTGCACATTGTAAAAAAGTTACAGTCGGACTATTTTAGAGGTGCTGTGATATACAACTCGAATTGCACGTTTAGCTGGCTGAAACGTAGAGTGGAAGGCGATGGCAGTGAAATAAATGTACATTAGGTGTACGCAGTGCTTTACAGCAACCACATTTAATTAGACTAACACATTGACAGACAAAGTCAAACAATAATAAAGTAAATATTTTTAAATGAAGCAAGTAGTATCTCAGATTTTGCAGTATCATAGTGTGGTCAATAACATGTTGACATCGCCAAACTCGATTGCCATTGTGGCGATCTTAGCCTGATGGCAGGCAACAAGCCCTAACGAAAGGTTTAGCATCAGACCAAGCATAGAAGGTGTAGATTATGGGCCGCACTTTGAAAATTAAATTAAGTGTGAAGCTGGATAGCTGATGGACCATCGCTGAAATCTACTTTCTACATCCAATGGCCACGGGGAAAAAGTATTTTTATTTTAAATGTATTAAGTGTATAGCATCCCACATGTAGTCGCCCCTCCCTCCTTCAGCATCAGACCTCCAAGTATCATTTTTCATCTGTTCCGCATACAAAAAAAAGTTACATTGGCGCCATTTATTTTCTGAAATATGGTTATGGTTAATTTAACTATTGGCAAATAACACAACTTATAACTAGGCAGTTGGGAGGTTTGCATTCTTTCTGAATGGAACTTTATAAAGTATAAGGCCACGCTCTGCTGGCTTTCCTTCTTTACACTTCAGAACATTTCATCCACTCCCAGGTCTTGGGAGTGTAATTGCGGTTTGCAATGAGGGAAAAGGACGCCGAGGAGCAGCGGATACAGGGAAAGACTGAAATGCTGCAGCCTTTGAAATAACAGTTAAAAAAATAAAAAAAGAATGTAAAACAAAAGATAACAGTGGAACCTTCAGTTGATCAGCACCTAACCTGATATAACTCTCTCTGTACTAACCCTCTATTTAAGGGAAAATCGTGTGCACACTCAATAGCACCCACTGTTACAATGCCTATTCCATAAGGAATCAAATGTAATTCACAACAAAAAAGAGGTGCACCACACGAGAAGCTCAAAGTCGCACAGTTCATACGTGATTATGAATTGTCTTCAAGAGTCAATTTTTATGTATTCATTTTATTTTCGTTTTTCTACAGAAAGACCAGCCGACGCGTTTCGTCCTAAACAAGGACTTCTTCAGGGCACAGGGATATGGCAACGTTCAATCAAGGAAGTAGCTTCCAGAGTGTTTCACCAATCCTAAATAGATTCAAAGTAAGCGGCGACGTTCCCGCCAATCAGTTAGATTCACGCCAAAGTTTCATTGTGGTCCAATAAGTGAACTCTATAAGGATCCCACGTTCACAGGAATCATGCACCCTCTGGTTATACAGATGTGGGCAATGGGCAGCGTCCCAATATTCGCAATACAATAGTTGCCGGACAAATGTTCATGCGCAGTCTTCAACGGATAGAGTAATGGTAAAATACCCCGGCAGGAAACCAAAAAAAAAAAAAGAACATTTGATATCAGACATCCGCCTCGTACCTTCAGGATGAAGGCCATCTTCCAAACCATTAGGTCCATGAGCTAAAATTGGAAGACGCATGAAGAACTTTACACTCTGCGGTATCTTAAAATGGCCTGTCTAAAATAATGAGACTCAAGAGAGCTCGGAGCATAACAATGGGAAACACTGTAGAGATAAGAAGCTAGAGGGAACCATCTCTTTCCATTCATTATCAAGCAACTCAATCACAATGAATTTGCGGTTGTTTCAGGAGTTAACAAATATATACAATAACATCTCAAGAGCCGAGGCTGGATTGCAGAAGCGCGTGAGGTTAATCTTGCTCCACACCAATGTACCTCGGAAAAAAGGTGTTTAGGGACGACATTATGGTCTGTATGAGATCACTTAAAAAAAAGCTCACACTGCTACACTGAATGCTGTGAAAAGGGATTGCCTCAGATTTCGGAAGCAGCTCAATGCTTGGCCAGTGACCTGCCGAGAATCAATCACACAAGTAACTGCAAGACCAGACAGAATACATTTGCGGTCAAGCACCTCAAGTCTGATCATTCTATACATCAATGCCGACCAAATTTCAAACTAAATAGAACAGAAATCTCTATGTTTTTCGCTTCTTAACCTTCAGCCGGGAAGGTTTTTGAAAATCATATATAGTATGAATTTTGGAAACTGCAAGCAAGTCACAGATTTAAACAAAAATGCTGGCTGCTGCAGTAGATTAAGCATTCTGTCCATCATTTGTTGCCGCAGCACTTTTTACCCTAAGTGGGATGGGAATACCCAGACGTGGGTCCCTTGCCTGCTGTGCCACTGGATTCAAGCTAGCCTGGCTGATGAGGGGTGTTACCCTGACACCAGTCCCAGGATGCCTGTTTCTGGTCCAGGAAGGACCCGGCTTAGCGGTTCAGGGTGGACTGTTCCTATGAGGAACAGGGTCAAGACTGATTTGCATATGGCTGGGTGTAAACTGGGGTGGCATGGTGAGCAAAAGAACGATGGATTTAACCCAGATCAGTTGACATGGGGTGAATGTTGGATTCATTCAGCATTCTGTCCATCATTTGTTGCCACAGACACGATGTGACCCTTACATAAAGAAATCACATATACAAAAACAATAAATCTTGAAACCAGAATAGTAGCACCCATGTGTGCTTCCTGTACTCCATGTCTGTTGAAGTCAATTGCCTTCATTTTGCATTAATATGACGTCACACGTGTATGAGGGTCTTCATCTACTTTAGCAAACATCACTAAACAGCGTCACTATTAAAATACCTTGTGTGCGCCCGGATGAATGCATTGTGTTCTATACAATGTATATACAGAGGCATTGAAAGGAGAAAGAGCATATCACTTCCTAAACTTATTTCCATATGTTAGGGGTAAAATGTAGCTATGGCTTCTCAGAACACAGAAAATGTCTAACTTTATAATCTATCATGTAACTAAAAATTCCACAAGAAGTGTAGCTGGAGAGGACCTTACAATATGTCACCATGACCCCCCACCACCCTTTTCTTGGTCCATGCGCCTTGTAACTGCATGGCAGAGTAGGATCACTAAATCCCAAGGAATCCTATTTAGAAGCTGGCTCTCAGCGGACAGTAACTTTGGCAATTCAGCACACACTGTGCATTCATATTTTTCTTAAGTTATTTTAGCCTCGAGTTATTTATATTTAAACACTGGTTCTTGTTCTATTTTTGAATGGGCGTGCACTGACAGAAATATAACTGGTGGCCAAGAAAAGTAAATCGGCTTATGTGAAAACTTTCCAAGCAAAGCTGAATGGAACTCAGTCAATGAGTAGACACGGCCCGCTGAACATCAGGATGGCCGCTCACTACCAGTCACTGTTGGAGTACCTACCTGCGTCTATGTAATGGATGTGCCACTTGAAAGAAACTTTGATATTTAAGTTTTCCTACTCGCTCTCTCGCTCTAGCCACGCCATCTGTGCTTTTTCACATACCAGCTCTTCCCTGTTACAGAAGAGCAAAAGGTAAAAAAAAAAAATGGAAATTGGCGGGTATTTCTTTCTAAGGAAGGTAGCAACCCTAGAGGTGTTAGGTCCAGAAAAAAGGAAACTAGCACTGGAAGTCAATAAGTCTCGCCTTTGGGGCCTACTGGCTTTGTCAATGGTTTTGGGCACTGCTGTACAGCATCACTGGTGCCATACAGCATAGCTAAAGAGTGGAGAAGAAGAAAACGCTTCCTAATTTTGCTTACCTCATTTTGTAGGCGCTCGCAGCATGCTTGCATGTGCTTTCAAAATGACACAGGAGCCTTTTTTTAAATCTCGGTGAATAATTATTTTAAAAAGTAGCGTATAGGATTTATTTTTATTATGAGGTGCGAGTAGGGGAAGCAATACAGAGGGTATGGCGCAGAAAGCAGCACAGAGGGTGAGGTGCGGGAAAGTAACAGAGGGCGCCGGTGGGAAAGGAAGCAATTCGGAGGAGCGAAGCAGCACGAGGACAGAAGCAGCACAGAGGGAGTGGGTGGGTAAGCAACATGGAGGGCAGCAGGGGCTACAGAGAGGAACGTGGAGCTGTTGGGGCAGAGGCGTAGCTAGAGCTTGTGGCGCCCGGGGCTATCCTTCAGATTGCCGCCCCCCTGGGGAGGGTGCTGGAGAAAAAGGACGGCGAGCACCTGAAAGAGGTCCGAGACACACGTAGTATCGCCGCTAATAGTTACCTCGATCGTGCAAGTTACATGCACATACATGACACGGTCCAGGGCTAGACAGCCCCTTTCCCCAAAATATTGCCGCCTGGGGCGGACGGCCCCCACCTAGCTACGCCGCTGAAGGAAAAGCAGAAGGAAACCCAAAACTTACATCAGTTCTACCTACTCTACTTGTGACATTTCACTCATAACATCACAGCTTGTGCAGGACCCTTGTCCCCTGTCCCCTATCTACCCCGTCCGTGACCTCAGCAATGTCTGCAGACCAGTCCACCAAACTGGGTTTGACCACGATTCCCTTGGCAGCACCTTCAGGATACAACAGGTGAGTCCAAAGCACCTGATCACTAGACTAACTTGAGTTCTGCAGTTGGGGCAGTACCAGCCCTGCAGTGGAAGCCTTCTCACTCCACCCAAGCCCCCCATGAGAGCTCAGTAGAGGCCATCCCACGTGCCCCTCCCAGGAGAGAGCAGTGGAGCCATCCACTGCCCCAGCCGCAGAAGAACTACATACCCGGACCCCCCCATCCCAGGAGAGAGCAGTGTAACCATTCTACTCCTCCCTCCCACCAAACAGAGAGCATTCAACACCAACTCAGTGTCGCCTACGGTCACTGCAGTATAGTAGTGTGAGTTTTTAAAGACTGTCAGTGCTCCGAAAGCATTTCAATAAGCTGGAGTGTCAGGCCAGAGAATGTAGTAGAATGTGAAAAATTCAGTTTTTACCAGGCCAGAAGGGGGATCTGACCCGTGGCCCATCGTAGAGACAGCCTTGACCCTGCACCTGTCACTACAGACAGCCCCATGCCCGCAAAAAAGATGTAAAAATCCATAGAAATATTTTCATATTTTTGTGGGGGGGAAAGGGTATACTAGGAGGGGACAACCCACTGAATCTGCAGAAGGAACCGTGGCAATGTATACTAATAACAGTTTAGTTTCCCAATGTAATATTAAAATGAATTGCACCCAAGGTGCCTCGTTTCAATATTCTTGAAAGTTTAGAAAGCAAAGTAATTGAATGTGAGTCCTGATATCATGGTATGTGCCTGTCCTCACAAACATCTCTCGTTAGCACGTGAGTAATGCCAAGGTCTCTGCACTTTCATATCGCCCCTCGCTCTTTTTGTGTGTGTTACTAAGAACACACAGGTGTTGCTTGCCACATTCACTCTTCAGCTGTAAATGTCCACTTCAGCACAGACTTACTCTGCTGAGCTGACGCTGTAATCAAAAACATGCACTGGCAAAGCCAAAAGGTCTTGCTTATGAGAGCTATTGCTTTGGCAATGCTTTGTAGCCATGCTGTACAGCAGTGCAGATGCTTTGCAGTGTGGCTAAAACTAATTTTAAATGGCACTAATACACAGCCAGGGCTAATGCACTTTTACCCGGTACTGCCCCTTAAACTATCCCAACCATCAGATATCCCAATCTTCCCTCACACTGTCCCCTTCTACCTTCAATCTAGCACTTCTATGCTCAAATGATCCCCCCCCTTTCAACCTAACCTCCTTCACCCAAACTGCACCAAAACAACCTCTCCAACACCAAAACGACCCCATCTTCTCGCTACCCCATACTTTTAGACTACCTCTCCACTCAAACTACTTCCTATTGTCAAAGAACTCTACCTACAGTCAGAGTATCTCCACTTACTACCTTCTAGAACAAAGTCACCCCTTCAAACAAACTACCCCTACCTTCATGCGAACTCCACATTCAAACTACCCCTCCAATGCTGAAACTACCTCCAGTTGTAAACTATTCCCTTCCAACTTCCTCCCCAGCACCTAAGCTACCCTATATTTTGCCACATCCCTCCTGACCTCTAAATACTTCCAACTTTCAAACTGTCCCCACTTCCTACCTACTGCTCCTATACTCAGTCTCCCAGTATCAACTTACCCTGCGCACTCAGCATGACCCATTTTACCTGAGCAAATCTTCGATGTCACAATGTCAGCCTCAATACCCCATGCCCCTTCCCTTTCACTATACCAAGGATTTCTAGAACTGGTCTTATTTACTGATATTGAAATTCCCCCTCTCTCCTCTCACATTTTATTATTCCATAAATTATAATATATCTGTAACAACATAATGTTGAGTAATCTAATTCTAGTCGCGTAGCACAAAACCCCTTAGAATTCTTGCAAAGTGGGTGTAATGGGGTAGGAACCACACCAACAGGCCTAGAACTCCAAGCAAAGCCATATCAACTAAACTAAAGCCATACAAACTAGCATAGCCCAGTACAAACAACAGACAATGGGAAATGCCAAAATATTTCAAAGCATATTAGGTGTGATATTTGCTAAAATTACACACAGTGCCCAATTTACCCTTAGGAGGCTGTCTGCACAAAATAATTGCATTCAAGGGTTTACTCAAAACACAAAACTCATACAAAGTATTGTTTCTCTGTCTTTGCATTAATTAAAAATCATATTTGTCACAAATAACAGAGTTATTTGCATGTGTGTGGCTGATGCCATCATTGTGGCACAATGCGCAGTAAATACAATGCAATGCTAATTTTGGTTGTGCAAGGGAGACTATTGCACATAGTTGCATAGTGTGAATCTTGGTAAATCTGCTCACAAGTGTACTGAATTTAGAACGTGCTAGATCAGTAAATGCACACAAACATAATTACCCCTTCAACACCCAAACTACTTCATACTCCTACTACCTCTGCCTTATATTAACCCATCCTATATTTAAACTATCCAACCTTTTAAATTACTCCTTCTACCCTCACATTATATCACCAAAACTCACACACTACACCAGGCCCGGCTCCAGGAACTTTTATTTGGGTGGGCCAAGGGTGCATTCGGGTGGGCCACTACAGGCCCCATTTGTCGCTTATATGTCTAGCCAGGCCTGCTTCCAGCCCTCCTTTATCTCTTCTTAGTCCACCAAGGCCCAGTAAAACACACTCTTCCAAATCTCTTTCTAAATGTTATTACTCTCAAAAAGTGTTTTTTTCTCCATGTAATGTCCCTTTGATGGGAAGAGGAGATTTCTAAGGTGGGAGTATCAGGCAAGTGACACTACTCAGGCTCCCTTCGTGCGAGCCTTCAGGAAGAATCCCTCTTCATTACTACCTCCACCTGACCCCAGACTCTGCAGCGTGCTCCCTTACAGGCTTGATTATCCACTTTTCTACCACCCCTCTTCAGTGCATCTTATCTCACAGCTGACCTTGGGCCCCAGCCCCATATGAGCCACCATCCAGTTGCATTTTCATTATTCCTTGTAAAAAAACATTAGTAAAATCACCTTCAAACTTGAAGCATTGAATATAGCAGTAAATGTAGTTAGCATGCACTTTAAAGTATGCTTCACAGTTTTCCTAATCACCCGACTGTTAATTAAATATACGAAAACAGAAAGGCCATGACAGGGTTGGATTTAGTGCTGGTGCAAAATTCTTTTTTGGGGCCCTAACAATGACCTCTTTCTCCGTAGATACCTTTACTACCACCCTCCAACAGTGTCCTTCATCTCTCCGCAGCCCCTCCCCCTCATGACCTCCTCCTCAGACTCCATCACTGCCACCCTCCACCAGTACCACTCATCGCTCCGTAGCCCCCCTACCCCATGACCTCCTCCTCGCTTACCTCACTGCCACCCTACACTAGTGCCGCTCATCTCTATGGATTTCCACCCCCCCCCACCCCCACCCCATGACCTCCTTGGCTTCCCTCACTGCCACCCTCCACTAGTACCCCTCATCTCTCGGTAGTTGCCCCACCCCATGACCAGCTCCTCGTATTCCCTCAGTGCCACCCTTTACCAGTGCCCCTCATCTCTGTTGCCCCTCTCTCATATGCATTCCATTCGTTGTATAGCGCTACTCATATCAGTGTAGGGTGTCACAGTACTTTACATAACACACACATTACACAGAGACAATAAATCAGTCTACGGGGAATGTCACATAGGCCAATGAGAATTACAAGTGTAGGAGTCACATGTCATCCATACTGGTGGGCAATATATTTTACAAGGCTTTGGTCTGGAGAAGCACAAACTCAGGATTTAAAGAGTACTCCAGTGGTTGGAGGTTGGCTTTACTGATAAAAATGTATGACTGCCCAAACAAACTCTTTTTAGCGACATCAGAATAATGAAAGACTGGAGAAGTTCTAACTATATCACAACACGAAAAAAGGTGAAGTTTGTATGCAGCTCTTTGATGACAGTTCTGAGGTCACTGTCCTATTTTAGGATTGTAACTTCTGAACGGCAAGTAACACAAGGATCTCTGTGACAAAGGCAGTAACCCACCGAGCTACCCACATAAAATACAGTTTATCTGCATTTAAAAACTAGCTACAGACAAATGATTGCTCTCCAGCAAGATCATAAATCACCAGTTATCTGAACATTTTTTATTATTGTTGTACATCGGTTGGAGATTCATTGCCATTGCCAAGGTTCAAGTTTGGGTGGGCCTGGCCCACCCGGCCCACCCCCTAGAACCGGGCTTGCACTACACTCCGGTTTGAAAAACTGCCTCTTCAGACCCACTGTGCTCTCCTACCTTTGAAGTACACTTTATATTCGTAAACGGGTCCCATCCAGGGGTGTCAGGCACCATAGCTGATTCATCCACGTCATCGGGGAATGGTGGTGGGGTGCAAGAATCCATCCCAACCCCTGCACGCGCTCTCCCTGGCTGCACCGGAAGTAGTGGGCTGCTCGATGTCACGGTGCACGCGCTGGAGCTTGTTCCACCGCGCGCCCAAATAGCCCAATCTCGCAATGTGGTGCGTGTGCTGCAGGCGGCAATTTGTTGCTTTTTTGCAAGCACGTGAGCAGTGCTTGTACTTCAAACGGCGGCCGCGCGGCACTGGCCCGATGCGGCGGCCTTTATAATTTATTTGGGTACACTGACTGTCAGTGTCCCCAAATAAATTATAAAGGCCGCCGCAACGGGCCAGTGCCGCCCTCAAAACAGTGCCGCCTGGGGCGGACTGCCCCCACCGCCCCCCCCCCTAGCTTCGCCGCTGGTTGGGAGAAACACACATTCGAGAAAACAATGCATAAGAAGAAGAGCACAACACACAGGGGCCAGGGAGAAGCACACAGGTGAGACACAGCAACACAGAGGATGGTGGAGGGGTAAAGAGCAGTACACAAAGACAATTGGAAAGTGCATGCACTCTTGTGGAGTGGTTAAGCAAAAATAAAAAGTCGTGCTTCAAAAGGGAGCAGTGGAAGGACACAAGTAATATCCATGCTCCAAGGAAGGGACAAATACAAGAATAGGAAGTAAAGGTCACACGAGTGGATAAAAAGCAAGCATATGAGAATAAGAATAAAGCCAATTAATGATAACCAATGTTTGGGCTGTAAGCCCACTGTAAGCTGATATTAGGTCTTGCCAACAGACCTCTTGCACTGTCTGGTAGGCGAGACCTAAAAATTAATAACATTTATAAAAGCAAACAATAATGTTGTCCTATACTGTATGCTGTGGTTGGAGGAAGCAAAGACTGAATGACAGCTGAACAAAGTAAAGGATCGAGATGGGACAAAAACTTCCCATATGTATGTATAACATTTCATATTTTTTTCTTAAAACCAACAGTCTGGCAAGACAGTGAAAACGGTCTCAAAATCCAAACCTAAAAATATGGTGCTACATTGGGCCTGCAGTGAAGGTGAATGGCAATGACTGAAATATTCTATTAAATGTTTTAAGAATCAGCTTTTTTGTCTGAAAAATTAGATGTTTGTATTGCATGCCACAAGACAGCAAATTCTGCAGCAAATATGTACATATCTGAAATGTGTATGTTGCATAGAAATGCACATGGTTGTGGAACTGTAATAATTTTTGAATCTCTGAGACTGACAGTAGTCTAGTAATAGTTCAGTATGCACACACAAAAAGAAGCTACCCTGAATAAATCCCAGATATCAAACAAATTGAGAAGCACTATGCACTAATTTAGTGGGGTGCTACGCATCTCAAAAAATGTGAAAGACTGTCCTCACACACCACCAGGTGTAATGCTTCATCATTGGCTGTCCTCGCTCTCTAGAAACTGCGTTTAGCAGAGAGCGGGCCTACACCTGGAGACAGGGAGGCACTTCTAAAAGCTAAGTGGGGGCCAGTGATAAAGTGAAGGTTTAAAAACCAATCTAAACACCAAAATACATTTATTTGTTAGGTATTTACTAGATATTAAAAATCAAGGTGGAGATTTGGGGAGCTAGTTCCCCATCACCACCAGTGTCGTCAACATGTTCCTGCCATACTGGCCCAAAGGGTCTGTGGCATTCATCAGGAGGAAGTAACTAGGGCATCTATCTAACTTCTTCTGGTTTAGATACTACCACTACGTAGGGTGACCTGTGTCATCCTCTACCTAAAGAACAAGTTACTTACCTTCGGTAACGATGTATCTGTAAGAAACATTAGTTAGTTAGATTCCTCACCTTAGAATATCCCCAGGCGTCAGACTGGATCCGGAAGATTTTTGTAGCAATACCCCTTGCGCGTCGCTAGGCGTCGTCTGCAGCTCCGCGTCCGTCGTTGGCGCAGTGCGCCAGAATGACGTCGGAGTACTTAGACGCCGCCCTCGCGCGCTGACATCAGTTCTTGTACATAGCTTTCCGCGCCAGGAACACAGAGCCATGCAAGAGACCGACAATGGTGCCAAAAAATCTAGGGCCCTGAAAGGGATAGCCTTAACCCTAGATGTCAGTTCGCAGAACGGGGAGGATGGGTGGGTCGGTGAGGAATCTAACTAACTAATGTTTCTTACAGATACATCGTTACCGAAGGTAAGTAACTTGTTCATCTGAAAGAAACACGTTAGTTAGATTCCTCTCCTTAGAATAGATACCCAAGCAATACCATCCCCGGTGGTGGGTCTGCGAACCAAGATCACACCAGAAAGTCCTGGAGGACAGAACGGCCAAAGAAGCCCTCCCTCCGGACTTGGCTGTCTAGGCAATAATGCCTGGCAAACGTGTGCAGCGAAGCCCACGTCGCCGCCTGACAGATGTCTTGTAAAGTGACTCCCCGCCCCAAAGCAGTAGTAGCCGCTGTGGCCCGAGTAGAATGGGCTCGCAGCCCAACCGGAGGGTCCTTTTTTGCCAAGGAATAACAGGTTTTTATACACAAAACGACCCACCGGGAGATGGTCCGTTTGTGCACAGCTTTTCCCTTCTTAGCACCCACGTACCCTACGAAAAGCTGGTCGTCCACCCGGAACTGTTTCGTGCGGTCCAAATAAAAGGAGAGCGCACGTTTTGGGTCCAGACGGTGGAGCCGCTCTTCCTCTTTGGAAGGATGCGGAGGTGGAAAGAAGGTGGGCAAGGTGACAGATTGCCCAAGATGAAAGGGGGTCACCACTTTCGGTAGAAAGGAAGGACGAAGGACAACCTTGTCCGGATGAACAGATAGAAAAGGAGGCTTGGACGATAGAGCCTGGAGCTCACTCACCAGTCTAGCCGAGGTGATGGCTACCAGGAAAGCAGTCTTAAGAGTGAGAAGATATAGAGGACAATTGTGAAGAGGCTCAAAGGGAGCGCACATCAGAAATGTTAAGACAAGATTCAAGTCCCACTGAGGCATTACGAAAGGGACAGGAGGGAACGTGTGAGTAATGCCTTTAAGAAAGCGTGACACTACAGGGGACTTGAAAAGAGAGGGCTGATCAGGAAGCCGTAAGAAGGCAGAGATGGCAGCAAGATAACCTTTCAAGGTGCCCAGGGCAGAGCCCTGCCGGGCCAAAGAAAGAAGAAAAAGGAGAACCTCAGAAAGAGGGGCGGAAAGGGGATCCACAGCCTTTGCTGTGCACCATGCCACAAATTTGTTCCACCGGCAGGCATATACCGTCTTTGTGGAGGGACGCTTGGCTGCCAGAATGACATCACAGACTTCAGGAGGCAAGTCAAATGGCATCAACTGCCGCCGCTCAATCTCCACGCATGGAGGTGGAGGCTGGACAGGTTCGGGTGGAGGACCGTCCCCTGCTGCTGCGACAGAAGATCCTCCTGAAGGTACAGACGTATCGGAGGATCGGTCAACATACGGAGTAGCTCGGGATACCAGTACCTTCGTGCCCAATCTGGAGCCACCAAGATGACTTGGGCCCGGTCGCGCCTGATCTTCTTCAGCACTCTGGGCAGAAGTGGTATAGGCGGAAAGGCGTACAACAGACCGCAACTCCACTCGCGACGAAAAGCGTCGCCGAGCGAGTGCCGCCTTGGAAATTCCAACGCGCAGAACTGCTGACATTGCGCGTTCTCGTCGGTGGCGAATAGATCTAACCAAGGCTCTCCCCACCTCGGAGCTCAGACGCCATTCGTGATCCATCATGCACCGGCGGCTGAGTTCGTCTGCTCTGGCGTTCAGAGAGCCCGCCAGATGTTGAACCACCAGGGTGATGCCCTGATGTTCCAGCCATGTCCAGAGGCGCAGAGCCTCCTGACAAAGGGTCCACGACCCCACCCCGCCCTGTTTGTTGCAATACCACATGGCGGTGGTGTTGTCCGTGAACACCTGCACGACACTTCCCCGGACAGAGGGAAGGAAGGCTTTCAGTGCAAGTTGGATCGCTCTCAGCTCCAACAAGTTGATGTGGAGGCGCGACTCCGCCGGAGACCAGAGGCCTCTGATCTCCGCCTCTCCCATATGGCCACCCCATCCCAGGAGGGACGCATCCGTCACTACGACATGCTCCGGTAGGGAGAGGCTCTTGCCCGTGACCCAATCGCGGTCCGTGAGCCACCACTGCAACTGCTGTGCAGTGCCCTCCGAGATCAAGACATGGTCGAACAGGTTGCCGTGATGCTGGGCCCACTGAAACTTCAGGTCCCACTGCAGAGCCTGCATGCGCCGCCTGGTATGATGCACTAGTAGGATGCAGGAGGCCATCAGCCCCAGAAGCCGCAACACTAGCCTGACCGAAACCCAGGATAGAGGCCGAAAGATGGGAATCAGGGCCTGTATATCCCGGACTCGCTGTTCCGGTGGATGAACCCGGAACTGGCCGAATCGAGAACCGCTCCGATGAAGAGGAGCTTCTGAGAGGGGCTCAGGTGTGACTTCGGCACGTTGATGGAAAACCCCAGCAAATGCAGGAGATCCGCCGTAGTCTGTAGGTGGGAGACGACTGTCTGGGGCGAGCCCGCCTTCAACAACCAGTCGTCGAGATAGGGGAAGACTGGAACCCCTGATCTGCGCAGATGAGCTGCGACCACCGCCATCACTTTCGTGAACACCCGAGGGGCACTGGTAAGGCCGAAGGGGAGCACGGTGAACTGAAAGTGTTCCTGACCCACCGTGAACCGCAGGTAACGCCGGTGGGCCGGCAGGACGGGGATATGGAAATATGCGTCCTGCAAGTCCAACGCTACCATCAAGTCTCCAGGGTCTAGGGCAGCTAGAACCTGAGCCAAAGTCAACATTTTGAACCGTTCCTTCCGGAGGAAGGCATTGACGTTCCTGAGGTCCAAGATAAGGCGTAGGCCTCCTTTGCCCTTCTTGGGAACCAGAAAGTAGTGGGAATAACAACCACGACCTACTTCTGGGCTCGGAACGCGCTCGACGGCCTCTTTGGCCAAGAGGGCCGAAACTTCCTCTTGCAGAAGATTCAAATGATCCTCCGAGATACGGTGGTGCTGCGGTGGCATGGCTGCAGGGGTCGTTTCGAAGGGGAGGGAGTAGCCCCTTCGGACGATTTGCAGCACCCACCTGTCCGAAGTAATGGTACGCCAGTGGAGCAGGTGATGGCGAACCCGGCCTCCCACTGGCGAGGAATGGGCCTGAAAGCTCGGACTAGGAAGGCTTTGAGGCGGATGCTGCCGGGGTGGATGTGGACTGACCGCGTTGTCCTACAGTACCGCCTCGGCGGAAACCACGTCCGCGACCGCGTGCAGGCTGGTTCTGCGGCCGGTGGCTAGGCGGACGTGAGGAGGTGCCCCTTCCGTTGAACACGTGACAACAGACCGAGTAGGACGCCGAGACGCCGCCGGTTCCCTGATTGTTTAAACTATTTTGAAGCTTAACCTTGATGACGACATTCGCCTTTTTATCAAAAATTAACCGGCGTTGCCATCACCTACGACGCTAAAACGCCCAACTAGTATACCTAGAATTCTATCGGTTACCGTACAATTTTAAAAGAAAGAAGAAATTATCGTATTCTGAGAACAAACCACTTATCTAAAACCAGTAACGAAACAAAAGAAGCATAGCTACCAGAGTCTGAGAATGCATTTATAATACAAACAACGTTTACGTGTGGCCTCTCCTGACGAAGACGCAGTTTGCGTCGAAACGCGCGTCGAGAAAGAACTTATTCGCCAGCCACTAAATAATGTGTATTGTGTAACTATTACGTGATGAGATAAAAAGTGTAACATTTTAATTATTTTAATAATTGTATTTGATGCTGTATGATGAATTGTTTTTAATATGTTATTAAATGAATGCTTTTAAATTTAGTCAGTGTTAGTTGCCTTATATGAATTGCACTCCAATATCTCTAAAAAACGAATGCACTAATTTGGCATATATTTATCAGCAAACCATAGATAGCTTAATTTGAGTTGCCTAGGGATTTATACCTCACTAGGTGCCCCTTCCGTTGGCCACGAAAGGAGCGAAAAGCGTAAATTTGTGGCCGCGGGGCCGAGAGGCCCAAGGACTTGGCCGTAGCCCGGGAGTCCTTGAAGCGAGCCAGCGCACTGTCCGCTTTCTCACCAAAAAGGCGAGCGTCATCAAAAGGCATGTCCATGAGTGTGCTCTGGACTTCCCCTGAAAAGGACGTGGATCGCAGCCAGGCGTGACGTCGAAGCGCCACCGTGGTAGAAATCGCCCTACCCAGCGAGTCCGTAGTGTCGAGTCCACATCGGATGGCATGGCCTGCTGCATCTCTCCCATCGGCCAGAGCCGAGGAAAGCCGTGCCCGGGCCTCTTCCGGGCACAGTGGCAGCACGTCCTCCACCGAATCCCACAGAGAGTGGGAATAACGGTCCAAGAGACAGGCGGTGTTTAAAGACCGCAGACCCAAACTGAGCGAGGTGAACAGCTTCTTACCGAACTGTTCTAGTCTCTTGGAATCCCGGTCCGGAGGAGCGGACGGGAAGGAGGATTGGGAGGTAGAGGCCCGGATAACCAGACTCTCGGGGTGGGGAGTTGGGACAGAAAACTGGGGTCGCCCGGAGCAGGGCGGTGGCGCCTGGCAACGTTCCTATCCACAGGAGGGACTGTGGAGGGCTTGGACCAGGTGCCCTGCAGAACGTCAGTGAGGGCCTCATTGAAATGCAGCAGAGGCTCAGTGGAGCATGCGGCAGACTGAAGCACCTCAGTGAGGATGTTAGTCCTCACAGCCACGGCAGGCAGCTCAAGCCCAAGGGCCACGGCCGCCTTGCGCAGCACCACAAAAAAAGCGGCACCCTCCTCCGAAGCCACAGTCGGAGGAGAGATGAATCCAGTGTCCGGTGAGGTATCCAAACCACTGGCCTCCCCCAGTTCATCTGCCCAGTCCTATGAAAGGTGCCCTTGAAGGGCCATAGGGTCCTCAGACCCCTCCCAGTCACCCCCGTCATCCGATTCCTGGTATACAGGAGGAATGATCGGAGCCGGTCGATAGACAAACTGTCTCTAGTGGCGTCGGATGCGGCGTCGGGCGGCGCCGTTCCGGCGTCGGGACCGGACAGGGGCTGAACCGGGGATCGACGTCGACCGGAGTCGGCGTCGGAGGTGGCACCGGTGTCGACACCGGCGGAGGAGACGTGACGAGGTCGACCGGCGTCGATGGGGGCCCAGGCACGGGCCCCTCGGGGACCTGCGGCGTCAGGGCCGGAGCCTCCAACGGCTCCGGGGCCGGAGCCGCTGGCGAGCAAGGTCGCCCAGTCGAGTCCGCGGGGCCCGAAGGCGCGCCGGCGGGCGTCGACGGCGGGGCCAGGCTCCTCATGGCCGAGAGGAAGGCACTGACCTCCGCCGGCGTCGAGTCAGTCCCAGGGACCGGCAGGTATGGGGACGTGCTCGGCACCTGCGGCTCCGGCAGAGCCGCGGGGGTGGAACCACCCTGACCCTCGGCCGAGTCGCACGACCGGCGAGGGGAGTTCGAAGAGCGGTGTCGCCTCTTGGACTTCTTGGAGTGCTTCGACTTACCCGAAGACTTCGAGCCAGACAAGCGACGATGTCGAGTGCGGCTCCGCGACCGATCCTTGGACCTCCTCCTAGACCGAGTGGCGAAGCTCGAGAAGCTTACGGGACCGCTCCCGCTGAGCTTTCGAGGTCAGGGCCATACAATCGGAGCACGACTTCGCGTCGTGGTCGAGGCCCAAACAGTACAGGCACCAGCGGTGATGATCGGTCACCGACATCAGTCGATGACAGTCGTCGCAGGCCTTGAAACCAGGCATCCTACTGGCACCAGAGTCGAGAAAGTGACCAAAAAGAGTCAAAAAAGTTAGTCAAAAAATGACTAAAGGGGTAGCTCTCCCGGATCGGCGCTTACTGGCGCGGAAAAAAGAACTGACGTCAGCGCGCGAGGGCGGCGTCTAAGTACTCCGACGACGTCATTCCGGCGCACGACGCCAACGACGGACGCGGAGCCGCTGACGACGCCTAGCGACCCGCAAGGGGTATTGCTACAAAAATCTTCCGGATCCAGTCTGACGCCTGGGGATATTCTAAGGT
Organism: Triturus cristatus; assembly: GCF_964204655.1. Classification (NCBI taxonomy): domain Eukaryota; kingdom Metazoa; phylum Chordata; class Amphibia; order Caudata; family Salamandridae; genus Triturus; species Triturus cristatus. Next base: position 1,420,659,332 of record NC_140591.1, on the reverse strand, counting down.
GAGGAATCTAACTAACGTGTTTCTTTCAGATGTCGTGGTTTCCTGAAACCTGTAAAATATAGGCAAAATATTGTCAAAAGGGATGGATGCCCATTTTTTTAGAATCAGAAAATAATAACAAATACACCGTCCACATTTTCAAAATTACACATGTGGCACACGTGCACTGCAAGCGTGGCGCACATAAATAGTTGAAATCCTTAAGTGTTGTGGGACCAGCTCACATTCTTACCCCAAGTAAGGGTCCTTATTGCCACATGGGAAGAGTACCCCACTAAATTAGTGCATAGTGCTTGTAAATTTGTGTGATATCAGAGATTTAGTCAGGGTAGCTTCTTTTGTGTGCATATTAGGTTCGGAGGCCAGCTCACCCTGAACACCCCGTAGCCGTAAGTTCCCTCCCGTAGAACGCTCTAGGGTTCTGTGTGTGGATTTAGTAATAGTTCAGACCTGACCACATCCAGAGATCCAGCGGCACAACTCCGGACTGAAAATTGCACGTAATGTAAAGGACATTACTGTGAAGGATCCTGTCAAAGAAACATTGGGAGTTATGAAGAGGAAACAAAAGGGAGAGAGTACTGATCAGAAATGCTACCAGACGCATATGAGAGGGGTCATATGAATAGACAAGCTATTTAGGTTCAAGGCATTTTAATGTCTGTATGGGAATTTCTTTGCCCGTCCTAAATAGTGTCTAGAAGTAATTGGGTAGATTGCATCCACTACTATAGATGAAATGATTTTATTTGCTGTTTGTTATTGTTTATACAGCATAGATAATTGTTCCCTATGATGGCTGTCAAGAGTCTCAAAATACTCAGATCTTCTACACTTTGGAACCAGCGTGATGCCCGTGCACCAGCTAACAATATGCAAATAGCTACACACTTGCTTAATGAAAAAGCGAAATGGGAAGGCTTACTTTCACATACATAAATGTGTAATTATACACAATTTAAGGTACAGAAGATTTAGGGATTTGTCCAGAATGACTATTGCTGGTCAAGAGCTGGAGCTTAGGAATAGAGCTGTTTTTCCAGCTGCACAAGCCAGCAACTCAGACAATAGACATTAGACATAGGCATATACAAATCGACAAATGATATATTTTGATTCAGCAGTTTTGGAAATGTCGGTGTATGCCAAATCTGGAAACACAGTATAATATTTAGACCTGCTATTTAAAAACATGATTTCTTTCTGTGACCGCCAGCTTATGATTATCTTTTAAAAGGGGTTAAGTAGTTGAGACTTCTATATCAACGTGCAAAAAATGGGAAAAGGACACAGCAATGAGATTAAGAATGCCTCATATTAACCTGTGTGTTAGTAAGTATATGTGCATACATATATCTATATTCATTCACTAAAAAAACAAAGGTTACAGGGACCTACGCCCCACAAAGCACTACTTATGACCTCACATATTACATCACTCATGACATGGTCAGTGACATCACTGTTGACATCTCAAATGACCTTCACCTGTTCTAGGGGGTCAGCGTAGTCCAACCCTGCCCTCCATTCTTTATTTTTTATGTTTCTTGTAGGATTCAGCTCAAACTGAGCCCTAAGATGGCTGTCAACACTTCCTGGTTGAAGTGTTGGCATCCGATCAGATTACAGCATGGGTACGGTCGGATCCACGGAGGATTTGCGTCCCTGTATATAAAAATGTGTATTTCACTTAATATTTCCAAAACTACTGAACAGCTTTACACCAAATCACAAAAAGCATAATCTGTGGACCAAAAGCTAGCTTTCTGCCAAATGTGGTGTAATTCCGTCCAGCGGTTCGGGCTGTAGGATTGTTCAAAGGTCCAATGGGAATTAACATAGGGAAAACGCATTTTGGGATTCCCCCTTTATCTCCTGCTTGATGACCCACCCTGAAACTTTCCAGACAGAGCTTGAAGTAACAGGCAAATATTGGGAGAACATTTCATTAAGATTTGTCAACCAGCGCCAAACATATAGGTAACTGAAAATCACCTTTTTGATATAATATATGTATATTGCTGCAGACTTTGCCTGTAGTTTTCCCAATCCTCCAAGAGGAACAAACGAATGCGGACCCGTACTTGTTGGTGCAATTAAATTTTACTGGCGCCCTTACACCACCGCCATATATATACACATTTTCTTTTTTTTACTGAAAAAAACATAAGGTTAGGGTAGCGTTATAGTTAGGTAAACTTTCAGTGAAAACAAACTTTTCAAACTAAAAAAAACACTGAAATTCACCAGTTAGTTATTTCAAGTAACGATCTTGTGCCCAAAGTAACTATAACTCAAGCTCCCACCATACACAGTGTTCTCATAAATAATTTAATTGCAAATATTGCAGAGATAATATCAATTATGTCATAGAGGATGTTATGAGTTATGTAATATGTGGAGTAATTAGCAGTGGATAGAGTGGGGACACTTATAGTTACCTAAGGGCACAAGTTATAGTTACCCGAGATAAATCGGACTGGTGAATGTAAGTGTTTTTTTTTTTTGTTTAAAACGGAGTATCCCTACCCCTGCCCCCTTACATCTTTTTTAACCTTTTTCTTAGGATTCGAGACGTAGTCCTGAGTCCTAAGATGGCTGCTGCCATATCCTTGTTGATGTGGTAGCAGTCAATCAGATCTCACGACGAGATCTGTTGACCCGCAAATCTCTGTGATGTGAAATATACAACGTTTTTGGGCATTAATGGCTCAGAAACTACTGAACGGATTTACACCAAATTACGAAATGCAAGCTTCCAGGACCAAGATTTAGCTTTCTGCCAAATTTGATTCAAGTACATTCAGCATTTTTTACATTATTGCCGTTCAATTTTCCTATTAAAAATGAATGTGGAAAGACGTTTTGCCCCCTCCCCCCATTAACAGGCCACCCAAAACTGCCCAGGAAGGAGCTGAGGGGAATGAGACTTTCTTTGTGGAATGTTTCGTTAGGATTCATCAAACAGATCCAAAGTTATTTGCAAAACCAAAATCCTTTTCCTATTGAAATGCAAAGCAAATGTAGACCTAACTATAACTACCCAGTGGCGGTTGCTATTGGTAGTTTTTTTTAAATAATTTGATTATATATATATATATATATATATATATATATATATATATATATATATATATATATATATATATATATCGTCGAAATCCAACTGATCCGGAAGAATCACACTGCTAGACCTTCCGAAGTAGGAAACGGACACCAACTTTGTGCTTGATTACTTTATTTTTCCCGCAGTAAATGCCGCCATGACGCGTTTCGGGCCCGTAAGCCCTTGATCACATGACATGCCTGTGACTTTTTTTCTTTTTTTATACAGTGCTAGTGAGCAATAGACCATGAAGACAGACTGTGCGCTGTTTTTGCCACCAAATCCATAATGTGAGCATAATGCTTGCAAACCATGTGTGTAACAGAGCCTTTTACTTTTCTAATTACCAACACATTGTTATTTTACCGACATTGTTTAGAATAATATGGACCATTATTTGATGCTCAATATATGCAAATAAGCAAAGTGACTCTGCAAGAATGCCTGATACGCACCTTAAGTGTGCTACAATTCCGACTTAAATGCCGTAAGACAGCCTGGGTCACTATTATATTACTTATATTGATAAAAATAAGTAATTAGTTCCTGTATGAATACAATAAAAACATTAAAAAACAGTGTACATATATGTCGGATAGTTGGAATTTCTAATAGACAAGACCCTGTAATGTAACATTTTTACAAGTACAATAAATAGGAGAGTATACATCAAAACATTGTGTTAAAAAAGTTCTAAATATCCTTTTTATAAAAACATTCAAAACAGTATAAAAACACATTGTGAGATGTTGATTCAAACCCTTCCTTGGAACCAGAGGATATAATATATTTGGCTCAATGTTGGTGGTAAATTAATAGCTTAATTAAGTCTAAAAGATAAGGTGCTAAGTATAAGTGCAAAACCCCGAATAAAGTGCAGAAGTGCTTAGAAGTGCTTTAACAGGCCATTAACATCAAATATAATGATGATTGGGATAATGGCGCAATCCTAAAAAAAGAAGGGAAGAAAAGAGCAAAAAGTCTAAATATAAAAAATTATTTGTCTTGAGGGGAGTTTCAGCTGATGGAGTTGAGGCAAGAAACGGAGATTTATATATTAAAATACTATAAAAACATTAATACATTAATATAATAGAATAATATAGTAATCCAATATGATAAAATCATAAAATCTGGAATGTTAGTACCCAACTACTTTGGAGATGCTGGGAGCTGGGTAGTTAAGTTAAAGCAAATGAGTTCAACTTTTATAATGTACAAGTTAGGACTCATGTTAATAAGATCAAAGCCAAGTATATAAATCTTCGGTCGTATTTAGACCGTTAGGGAACTTGCTATCACATTCCAGGATATATTTAGTTTCTAATTTTCTCAGTTGTGCCTCTCTGTTGCCCCCTCTCCTAGGTACAGGTATTGTGTCCACAACATAATATTTGAGATCCTGTAATGAATTGTTATGGACTTCTTTTATATGGCGAGCTACAGGGTATGTGGGATCTGAATTAGTGACAGCTCTGGTATGTTGTAAGATGCGCTTGTGGACTTGTAGCTTTGTGCTACCAATGTATTTTAGGCCACAAGTACATTCCAACACATATATGGCATACTCCGATTTGCAGGTTAAGGATTTCGAAATTGTGGATGGCACCTGTCTAAAAGGGGTTGTAAGGGAAGTTTTGTTCATTCCCAGCTTACAAGCTTTGCATGAGGGACATTTTTTTAACCCTCTCGCATTTAGTAGCCAATTTTTGTTTGCCGAAATTTCTGGGCTACTTTTGACAAGGCAATCACTGAAGGATGGAGCTTTCCTGTAAGTGATAACTGGATTGGCTAAGAGATGTTCTCCAATTACGGGATCTGTGCGCACAATATGCCAGTTTTTCCTTATCACTCGACTAATTACATCCCTTTGTTTGTTGAAGGTCATGATTAACCTGGGATTAGATGGTTCCTTAATTGTATGAGACCGGATCAAATCTGGATCGGATCTGGGCACGGGGAAGAGTAACTCCAATCTGTTGCGTTGGTTAGTTTTGTTTATGGCCGATGAGATTGTATGTATTGGATACCCCCTTGCTAAAAAGCGATTTTTACACTCTTCTTGGGCCTGTTTCAGATCCTGATCCCTACTGCAAATCCTGCGCAATCTTAGCATTTCCCCAAATGGTATGCTATGTAGGGTGTGTTTGGGGTGAAGGCTAGAAGCATGGAGAATAGTGTTTCCTGCCGTTGGTTTGCGGTGCAGCTTAGTTTCCAATTTATCATTATAGATTAACACCTCTACATCAAGGAAGCAAACCGAGCAGTTGCTAATATTATGTGTGAGCTGTAAGTTGATATCATTCTCATTGAGACTATTAATGAATATTTCTGCACTTTCCCTGTTGCCATGCCAGACTAAGAAAATGTCATCAATATATCTGACCCACTTAATAACATGATTTTCAAAGATGTTCTTATATTTACTGTATACTACTACCTCCTCCCACCAGCCCATATGGAGGCAAGCATAACTCGGTGAGAAGCTTGCCCCCATAGCCACACCTTGAATTTGCTGGTAGAATTGGTTCTGGAAGAGGAAGTAGTTGTTATTAAGACAGAAATCAGTCAAAGTTAGTAACATTTTGTTATGGTTGCAAAATTGGATTGGTCGCCTGTCCAAAAAATGTTTTAGAGCTCGTAAACCATCCTTAGGATGTATACTGGTGTATAGACTGGACACATCTATGGTTACTAATAAATAGTCTTTACACCATTGGAGATCATACACTTTGGTTAAAAAGTCTGTAGTGTCTTTTATGTAGGATGGTAGAGCTTTGACATGCTCCTGTAAAAACGAGTCAATATAGATAGAGACATTTTCCAATAGACTTTGCTTAGCCGAAATGATAGGTCTTCCCGGTGGACGCTCAATATCTTTATGGATCTTCGGGATTAAGTAAATTACAGGCATGACTGGATAGTCCTTTTTCATAAACTTGTATTCATCATCACTTATCAAACCTGCACTCTTCCATGCTAGCAATCTTTTATAGAGCTCGTTTTGTGCTGCCACTGAAGTCAGTTTGTTACTGAGTTTGTAGCAGGTTCTGTCACTTAGTAGATATATTATCTACTGGCGGTCGCCAGTAGATAGTTATAGTTAGGACCGTGTTTCCATAGGAAATCCGCATATATATATATATATATACACACACACATTATATATATATATATATATATATATATATATATATATATATATTCTCACTTAAAAAACCATAGGTTTCACACATGTTATAGTTAGCTGGACATTTCCCTCGTAAAAAACCAATGAAATTCCCCCGTTATAGTTAGTGCAGGCAACTATAACTCACGCGACCGCAATCCTCTGCTGATGACGTCAGATATTACATCACTGTATTTAGACACCTATTTACCCATATCTTCTTCCATTAATCTTTAGCTATACATATATTACAAATATTTATTTTTCAGAAAGACACTTATGTAATCAGTGATGTAATATCTGACGTCATCAGCAGAGGATTGCGGTCGCGTGAGTTATAGTTGCCTGCACTAACTATAACGGGGGAACTTCATTGGTTTTTTACGAGGGAAATGTCCAGCTAACTATAACATGTGTGAAACCTATGGTTTTTTAAGTGAATTTGCAAGGTTTTTTAAATGCTAATTCCTAACTATAACGTGTGTGAAACCTATGGTTTTTTAAGTGAATTTGTACGGTTTTTTAAATGCTAAGTTATGTATTTATTAATATTTTTTTTTTCCAGGTTTTTCACCGTGCACGCACCGAGCGCCCACGAAGCGTTGTGCGTGCCGTGCGCGGACCGTGCACGCTCCGTGCGCGCACCCCGTGCATTTGACAAAAAAATACATTTTTCACCCTTGGGGGTCCTTCAGTGACCCCCTGACAAAGGCTAGGGGGTCAGGAACTGTCCACCCTGCCCCCTTTTCACGTTCTCCACCTTTGTTTTTCACTGCCTCAGACTGCGAGAGACAAAATGGCGTCCGCCACTTCCTGATTTCGACCGATTCGAATGTTTACTGACATCTAACAACCAATCAGATTTGCGCTTGCGCACGGCAGGGTGCGCGCACTGTGTGCGCACGGTGCACGCGTATAGATATTGATATGGTTTTAAATGCTATTTTCTCAGGAAATACTGAACAGATTTACACGAGACCTTCAAAAGGCACTTCCTTGACCTTATGGCTACCTCTCTGCCAAATTTCACGTAATTCTGTTCAGCCGTTCGGGCTGTACCTTCGACTAAAGGTCCTATCGAAAAATGCATGGGGAAAACGCGTTTTGGGACCCCCCTTTTTTCTCGGCCCCCGCTTGACTAATCACCCCGAGACTTTCAGGGTAGGAGCGGAGCGAAGCGCCCCACCTATTTTGAAAAATTTGCGAGGATTCGTCAACCGGCGCCAAAGTTATTCAAAATAGAATTTTCAGATTTCCTATGGAAACACGGTCCTAACTATAACTATCTACTGGCAACCGCCAGTAGATAATATATATATATATATATATATATATATATATATATATGCGCAACAACTCGCCTTCACTTTCTTTTTGGTAGAAACAAACGAGCGCAGACCCAGTAATTCTTGTGCTGTATTTTATTTAGCCAATTTCCGCCATTACGTGTTTCGGGCGATCCCGCCCTTGATCACATGACAACTCATTAGCTAGTAACCGCACTATTTAAAGTGCAAGTGCAAGTGGCTCAATTAATGGACATTAAAGAAACATTGCAATGTAGCGAAGAGGTACTGTAATCAGTGCAATAATCACATAAATGTAAACATTACAATTTGCCCTTCTTTACATATTTCACCAAATTACTGACATACAAGGATACTATTTTCCTATATGTCCTGAGGTACTAGTATTTGCATAAATGCAAATTAAGTTTCACGTTTCATTGTGTCCAGAATTAACATTTGAAAAAAAGTGCTTATCCAAATAAAATGAATTAATTAAAGTGCAAATGACCCTATACCAATGTGATAAACATGTAAAATTACAGGTTGTTAGTAGGTGACCAATTCAGATCTCAAAGGCTTTCCAAACCCATTTATAGCATAGTATCAGCTCTCATTGTGGGTCGGAATAATGTGCAAACCGCAAGAGTATTTATAAAGTGCAAATAGGCTCAGAATGACAATAAATAAATATTTAAATATATTAGGTAGACCCATCCAGAAATTGTTCAAGAATAAATGTAAGCATAAGATATACTTTCCTTTACCAATTTCTAAAATCAATCCTAAAACATTATAAATATATAAATATCATCCTAAAATTTGCCTTAAAATATCTTTTTCTGTAATGAAGATCAATATTGTACACCCTGTTCAGAAGAACCAACAAAAAAGAACAGTGCTGTCCTTATTTATCCTACATATTATGTTTAGATTCTCCAACATATAGATATTTTTGCCATTCGCTCAACTATTACAAAAATGTATATAGATCTGTTATTCAAACCCATGGGGTGTTTGGAATCAAACTGCAGGATATATGTTGTTTCCAGCCTTCTCAGTTTAGATTCCCTATCCCCTCCTCTTCTTTGTGGGATAACAGTGTCAATAACATAATATTTCAAATATTTAGCATCACTGTTGTGGTTACTCTTAAAGTGTCTTGCAACCGGATAGTTCTCATCATATATATATATATATATATATATATATATATATATATATATATATATACACACACACATACATACAGACAAACACGTACAATTTTTTTAGGTTTCTAACTTCTGTTTTTCTGCTATATATCTCAGTCGCTTACTGGCATGTCACATTTATCAATTAGCGCAGTGCCGTCCTCCTGTCTCTATTTTCTGCTACTATGTAAATAATGTTAATTTGTTTTGCCAAGTGTTAAGGTAGGTGATGAGATCCTGCTCAGTTTCCTCTACACAAAAGAAGTCAATCGACTGTTTCACAGCAGTAACATCATTGACCTTAATACGCCAAATGCCAAGGATAGCAAAATAGCATCAGGTGCCTTATAACCCACTGCTGATATTACAGGAAGAAGCACCATTAAAGTACAAACTATAAGTGCTAAATTAGAAAAAAAAAATGTTAAGCATATAAAAGCACATTTCGTAACTATCCATATATAAACAGGACTACTGATATAATACACCAAGATCCAGCCAATGCAAGCTTCGGTATATGCATCATATGTCCAAGAACATCTCAAATGGCCGATAGCAGCCTCTAATACCCACATTCACAGCTTCAAATAGCCATAAGCAGACTCAAAATGCCCAAATGCAACTTAAAATGGACAACAAAGCCTCAAATATCTAGACATATCCATAATATGCCAAGAGGATGTTCCAAATGCAGTACAGCCTCGAATATCCAATTACAGGCTCAATGCCCAGTCACTTCCGCAATTCCCAAGGCAGTTTCCAAATGCCTAAACTCAGCCTCAAAATCCAAGACACAGCTTCAAATTCCTCAGTACAGCTAATACAGGTCTCCTGGATAGCTTCTTATGTAGGCCATTGCCACACATGTCAAGTGCAGCCACATTAATCCAGGTCTAGCCACTAACTATCTAATATAGCGGCAAATGAACATTTACATTTCCGCTACACAAAGAACAGGGATAGCCTCAGAAGCCCAGTACACATATGGCCTCCAATGACCAGCGCAGCAGATATGGACTAATATGTCATTGCATCCTCCTCAATTGACACGTACCTCAAAGCTGCTTCCCCCTCAGCCGTGGGATCCCACATGATTCTGCCCTTTCCTTCTGCATTTTGTATATTCATGCTGTGCCTCAGGCAGCATTAATCTGCATCCACTGCCTTAGTTTCTACATGTATCCATCACTACATCAAATCACTATTAAGGTTAACAGTTAGATTATTCTCAGTAATGAAATTCCTGTTTTTATTAAACCAAGGAGTGGATAGAAATCCACAGATTGATGCTATATAACAAAGGTTTTGGTGGTGGAGGAACGTCAGACCAATTGTTGTACGCCTTATTAGCTCACAGCTAAAAAAGTGCACCTGCAAGTGAAGGTGATCAGAAATATGGGTGTCAAGTTGAACAGTGATTTAAGTGTTGTACAGAAGGTGTCTTCTGACCCATTCTTTTTCAAAACAGCATCAACCATTTTTGTGAGACCCAGCCCTGGGCGGCTTGTAATCTGAGGCTCCGTTATTGTTAAAAGAGGGCAAAAGAGGGTCACAGAACTTCACCATTGGGGTTGTTAGATAACTAGAGGGGTGTGTGACATGGTATCTATGTCTCTATGCAACACCAGCATCAACTTCATCTGGCAATGGTGCAGACAGTGCATTGTTGAAAGCTCAGTCACAAGGCTGGACTGGCCGTAGCAGGTACCGGGCGTTACCCCGGTGGGCCGCCAGGATGGGGGGCCGTTTTTGTTACCAGGGACCGGCAATATCGGCCCCCTGTAACAAAATTGGCCAAAACCGAGCTGTTTGCAGGGGCTGATTTTGGTTCCTAGTCCGGCCTTGCTCAGTAAGCCTCTCAAGGGATGACTGCGTCTCAGTGTGCTTACAACACCTGCTAACCAACCTCCCAATAGGCTAACCAACTACACACTCCATCCTCGAGCGTAACCACTAACACAGTTATGTCTTTATTCAACTTCTGGTGTTTCGGTACGAAGAGGACTTAGCTTGGCAGTTCGAGCTGGACTATTCCTATTGGAGCAGGATGAAGACTGATTTGCACATGACTGGGTCTAATCTAAAGTAAGATGATGGGCTAAAGAACAATGTATTGGAATGCTACCCTGAGAAATTAACAGTGGTTAGACAAATTGCAAGCATTCCTCCCATAACCTTTTGAATGTTTGAAGTAATGCCCTAAGTGGCCAAGGGTATGCACAGATGCGCGTCCCTTACTCGCTGTCCCACTGGAACTAAGCTACACCAGACTTAAGAACCCAAACTAGAGTGAAACTGGTCTTGGGTTGCTTGAGTTCCAGTTCCAGTTCAGAGAGGACCTGGCTTGACAGTAGAAGCTGGGTGGTTCCAACAGGAGCAGTACCAAGACATATTTGCATATGGCTGGGTCGAATCTGAGATGGAAAGGTGAGCAAAAGAACGATGGGTTGGAATGCTTCCCTAAGCAATCACTAATGGTTTGACAAATTGCAAGCATTCCTCCCATCTCCTGTTGTGTGTTTGATGTACCGCCCTAAGTATGCCCAGCCGTGCGACCCTTGCTCACTCTGTAACTGGAACAATCACCTTTTGTGTGTTTGTTGGGGAGGATAATAATGGGAATGATCCCACGCTAAAGTCAGCAGGGAAAAAGCCATGTGACAGCTCTATACAGTGCAAAGAATGTAGCAAAGGATCGCTGCTGGAAACACTTCAGAAAGTTCCCCTGGATTTGCCTTTGCATCAGAATCAGAACATAAAACTTCTTTTATACATATTTAAACATCACTGGTATTGTAAACTTAGCATGCCACTTCTTTGTAATTGACAGAAGCGGTTTCTTAATTACGTGGGTGATGCCACCTCAAAAAACAAAGAGATGATACGCGATGGCTCCACCTTTTACCGATTAACATGCCAAATATTAACGTTTCGAATGGAACACCGGACTTAGCTGGATGACCATAAAATAAATACCTGGAAATTGACAAAACACCCCAGGTGGAAGGTCCAGGAGTAAGTAACGCAAGCACTGGCAAAGCCAATAGATCCTGCCTATGTGAGCTATTGGCTTTGCGAATGTCTTTTAGACGCTTTGTGGAGCTGATGTGGGGGAAAAGCACGATATGAGTTTCTTTTTTACCTTCAAAGCGCTTTTTTCATAACTTTTATAATGTTTTTTCAAAAACATTGGCAAAACCAATAGTCCTAAAGTAGGTGGCACCTGTTGGCTTTGGCAATTTTTGTTGATCACTGCCTTGGCACAGTGCGGGTAAGCACATGGGTAAGGTCTGCTCTGTTACAATATGTGATTATTTGTGTCAAGTTCTGCCTGTTATATGGTGATTAAGAACCGCCAAGTTGGCATTGTGAAGCATAGGAATAATTAGCATTTGGTGGCATTAACTGGCAGACACAATGTTGGCATTTTGGGATAGACCCTTTTTGGTGCAGCGCTTTCCTGTCTGCATTACGCGGGTTATGTTGTTCCCATTGGGTTCCTAACTCCTAGCCTGATGTATGATGAGGTAAGGGCTCAACAATCCTATCTGAGCACAGATGATCAGCTGTTTAACAGGGCTTGATCTTGGGGCTGCATTAAGTGCTGTTTCCAAGTGCTGAGCCCCTGAACTGCGCCCCAGGGAGGGGGCTTTCTCAGTGTGTTAGATGCTCAGGAATTAAACACTAACATATTGGGCCAGTATACAGATTTTTTTAAAGCCAGTTCGGGACCAGACACCAATGCTTTGCTGAAAGTTCAAGTTTACTCTTCCATCACAATGGTTTTGGAGGCAAGGGGGCGCGCCGTCTGCAGCGGAGCAGAAACGAAAACATGCCCCCTGGGATTTGTCTTTAAGCAACAATCACTCATCCAGGACTCAAGGCGAGGCAGATTAATATCAACCACATCTATCAGAGGGCAGCCTCATGCGGCACTCCGACCTGCCCCACACATTAGGGCTCTGTCACTAGTGCAAGTGACGAGGAGAGAGTTTGAGCACCTGGATCTAGCTGCAGGAGGTGTCATATTGTTACTCAGAAATGTGCTCTTCTTGCTGTTAATTGACCCCAAGGCTGCACACTCTTCTCTTAAAACTGCAGCGATAGAGAAAATAACCAAGAGAAATCAACATGTATGTAAAGCACTCTACTACCTTTGGGTCGGGTCTATATAAAAATGCTAAACAGAAGAAGACATAGTACCTCAATCAGAGTGAGCAGCAGACGAACACTAATTAAGATAAATCAATCTGTATATGGTCCATGCACCACACAATGAACAGGAAGTGACGTAGGAAGTGACTCCTGGGAAGCTCTGCCGCATTGTAAGACAGCAAAGAAGAGCAATAATGATGCCAACGAATGATAGGTAATGGACTGGCTAAAAGCTCCTCTTAAGAGTTTTTATTAAAGACACAATAGATTGTCGCTTGCGCGCTGCCTGCAGGTGAGACCTATAGAAAAATGTATGCCTGAAAATATAATTCTCTTTGATACATTGGATTCTGCGCACTTTGTATGCTACTCAGGTTTAGAAAATCTGGTTGTCCTGATGTTAAAGATTAACCTGAGTCGCCAAACAGTGAATGTTGTATGAAAAGGGGCACATGACTGTGGAATACAATGAAAATGAATGTTAAATTAAATACTGCTCATGAAATAATAGAACTGTGATGGTATCTGTACTTTACATTCTTGCCGTTATGAACACTTAGATAAATATTATTCTATTGTTTAATATATTTAAGGACTATCTTATTTAGTTAAAGTAAGTAAGAATATCTTCTCAATATTTAACTCATGCCCCATCTGTGACGGTCTCAATCGGCCATGGGTATTAGCCCAACAACATTTTGCATGCTGGGATTGTTAAGAACCTGTATTTATATTTTAGTATGTTACGTGTTGCTAAAGAGGTTAGGAAATACAGTTAAAATGTTCTCTCTTTTCAAAGTGCCCTATGTCATGTGCACAAATGCATCTTTTAACAACCATACATTATTTTGTAACCAACCTTCCAGCAGTAAAAATATACAATAAAGTATTTGAATGTGAGAGGGTACAGAGGTATGTATTGTAAAACCAATCACTTCATTGTGAGACAAAAAAGGACCTGGTGGGAATGTTTGATTCAGAGTGGGAATAGAAAAACGTGGCACAGCTAATGTGAGGACTTCTTTGACCTTCAGCAGAATGAAAACAATGACATATTTGCATTATGAATGCAGGTAAACTCTGCACATCGTGATGATACCTGCATAAATCTTTCGCTGTTTGAATAATACACCGTGAGGAAAGCTGCTAACAGCCTATAATAAAGAAAACCTATGGGGTATGACAAAACCACATAATTGAAAACAACACGTATCATCAAGTAATATTTTTTACCATATGAAGCTTTCTGAAATGGGAAACAGTGCTGGGATCCTACTCTGGTGGGTCGAAGGGTCCTACTCTGATGGGGATAATTTACAACCCGAAACCTTTATTTTGAGGACTACTGGTGGCCATTAGCAAGCGGATTGACTGATTTCATGTGAATGACAAAGGTGTGATGATGAAATCAAAGTATGTTCTTTGCAAACTTTAACCATCAACTAGACCCACAAATGTAAGCCAGGTATGCGTGGTCATTTCGTCACTACTTTCTATAGATGCCTTTCTTTCAGTTTCACAAACAGGATTAAAAAAATCAAGCAGTAAAATGGTAGATCCCAGGTACCTCGACAGAAACAAGGCCGCATGTGGACATTTACTAACCACACATGAAACATTTAGGCAAATGATCTAAAAGCACTACATATTGTACGAGGAAACGATACTAGATTATTAATTTCTGAAATAGTGGGTAGTGTATTGCTATGACCTAATTTGTGGCCTTCAGACTCCTTTGATGCAAGAATTTCTGAGATGGGCTTGGAAGAAAGGGGGGGAAGCGGGAGGTGGCCCAACATGGTGGCAAAAATACTGACCTGCAAAACTATCTTTGTGACAAGAAAACAGTAAATCTATATTTTCATATAAACTTGCTTTGATGATATAGTGGTACTCAATTTGCAAGTGGATATGGATGTAGTAGATATTGTGACACAATTTTCTCAGGTGACCAACAGGTTACACCAGTGCTTAATTTGAGTCGGAGGTTTCCAGTGCTTGGCACCTGCACTTTATTTGTTAACGCCGGCACTTGTGACAGTCTGCCACATGGTAGCTCTAGCGGTCTGATTTAGAAATGAGCACAACAGTTGCTTATTATTTCAATAGACATTAAAAAGGACTGATACCTGTCGCTCAAGCCAATATTATAGTGCAGGGCACCAGGAATAGTCTAAATTGTCATACTTGCAGGAATGCCATCACTGTCATAATTGTGTTGATACTGTCATTGGTAGCTCTGGCAGGGGCAATGGATGGGGCAAGCTGCAGTGGCCTCCTGATGAGGTCCCTGGCACTTAAGGTTTATTCATTTATTTATTTTTACAAATTAAGCACTGTTTTCCGCTGATTTTATGCCACATGCAAACACTACGTACATAGATTAGGCAGATTCCTCATTTAAGGCTGGTGACCGAAAAACTAAATCTAAAACATATCTAATGATTTGAAAGCAATCAACTAGAAATGTGAGAATCTAAATTGCTGGTGTGTTATCTAATATTGCACAGTGATTGAGCGTGTTTGACTCCTATTGAAATAGGAAAAACAGGAGGAAAAGAGATTCTTCTCCTTGTTTCACTTTAATGCCAAGTAGCCTAACACTTAAATTCTATACAGTTTGTAATCATGTATTCTATTAAATTGCTCCTGTTTCTTAAATTTAGTGCATCCTTGAAGGATTGTAACACTTCAATACAAATTCTTAAATTCTTACCTTGCAATCCACTTTTGTCCAAGAAGTTGCTCAAGTTAAACAATGTATTTCTAGAAGCCAGATACTGGATAAAGCGCTAGATCAGAAAAAGAAGAAATATATATATTTTTTTAAACTTAAAAATGATGCACCACTGAATTTTCCCCAACTTCAAAATACAAATTAATCGTCATAGACTTTAGATATCAAACAAATTGCAAAAACACAAGTCAGCCCCACTTTCCAAGATTATATCTGAACATATTTGCATTCATAGTAGGCTTTATTTGATGATTCATACATGTGTGCTGAAGACATTAAATATCACAATTTTAGGTAAAACCAATAAACACTGGCGTAACTAGGCACCCTAAGATGGCAGATGTCTGAGCAGAGAGCAACTGCTCCTGCCCTGCCACCACGACATCAAAGGACATCACTGTCACTCTCACTACCTGACGAACAGCTAGATTAGCTCTGGATAGTGGCTTTAACGCCTAAAGGCCGTTGGCACAAGAACAGTGCCCGAGGAGCGATGCAGAGAGCAGTGCCTTGTGGCATTGATCATTGCAATGTACATGGAGAGGCAATTATGTCACAGCATGCTGCAGAAGCCTGCGAGGCTGTGCAATTACGGATGATCAAGCTAGAGTTATACAGGGTAAATGTGGAGATCAGGTAAAGCGATCAAGGCAGAACAATGTCCATATACAAGGAGTTCCGTGTGAAACAGAGGGAGAAGACCATGGTCAGCACAAGCAGGGCCTCTTCAATATTATTCGGAAGAAAGCGGGTAGAAAGCCTATCAAGTTCAACTGAATGGGCTCTTAGTGTATCTTCATTTCTTTCAGGGCTAAAAAAGTATCATGAACAAAGCAAGACTAGCTCAGTGGACGTCCTACAATGGAGTGCAGCTTCAACTATTTGAAGATCTAGCAATAGTAACTATTGTCTCCAGAAAATGCCATGAACTGCATAAGAGCACCCGTGGAGGTGTGTTTAACCTCCACATTACTGATACATGGGAAGTCCCTGCACACTCCCTAAAATCATGTTTTTGCCCCGCTATTGATTCATTTACCAAAACTATTAAATCATATAAATTGGGTTCAACTAAAGCGATGATTCCTCTGAAAATTCTTTAATTGGATATCCTCGGACATACTAAGACTGTTTTCAACATCAATGAGCGCTCAAAAAAACCCACAAAAGTGTACCTTTTGAGCTTAAGGATTGTAACACCTCTATAAAAATAAAAAAAACCTTGACGAAGGAGAACTAGTCAATTATCGACCCATCACACTTTTACCATATGGCAAAGATTTTGGAAAGCATTCTGACTTATCAACTTCCAACTTATTTGGACATTTTTCTATACTGTAATGATACTCAAGTTGGCTTTCGCCCATGTAGACACACTGAATCAGCTTTGGCAGCAGACTCAGATGATGTTCGAAAGGCAGCCAACTGTTTGGTTACCAGCGTGGAAAGCGATGGGCCCTTTCAACATATGCATTCAAATCCCAGTCAGAGCACGCAGGAAAAGCTTTATCAAAGCTTTACACAATGATGCCATGACTGTCATTGCCTTAGGCACCATCTTGTAGTCCTAGTATACCAAGATTGCTTCATCTGGATCAATTTAGTCCTTCGGTTCCCAATGAGTGTCGTAAAACCACTTTGTGTTTTTTGAGACTTTTATGGAACTGAGACATAGTATCTTTGATTGTTCTTTGTTCAATCTCGGATAGCAGAGAAGTGAAAGAGATGACAGTCTAGGTCATTCTCTTAAGAGAACTCTGCAATTTCTGGTTTGTAGTTCAGAGAGCAAGATGAGGTTTCCGAATTTCTTCCTGCTGGGTCAGGAGCAGATTATATACTGCAGATACGCAGGTCCAGTGGGAGAAGAAAGATCGGCCTGACTCATTAATAAGGAAGAGATGTTAAGTATGTCGCTATGGGAGACAATGATTTCAGGAGGTGCATTACATTTGCCTGCAGATGTAGGTAAAGGCACAGTGGTGTAGCCATTTGCAGATTTCTCCCATTCTTAAATAGTATCAGATTCCTCAAGAAAGCATGTGTCAACAATACCACTGCAACGTCCAGAACAGACTAATTTATCTAGTTTGATTTCTGATCAGACTAATCTGACCCAGAAAAAACATCATCTCCCACAGATGACTGTGCAAAATTGCTCTGTTATATCATCTCCCTACAAGTTTTTTTTTGTTTGCCTTAGATACATTTGTCCTGCCATCTATTTTAGGTGTGCCAGCCTTATTTGTAGTGATTCTAAATATTTCACTGGAATCAGGTTAAAAATTTCGCAGCATGTGATTGTGTCTAGTACTTTACGAGTCTCAATAACTCAGCACGTCCCCCCTGTGGAAAGCAATAGCTGAGTAGACCTAGAGACACGGGTCAAGAATGGGTTCAGGATCAAGAGTTCTATCATGGCTGTCAACAACTTTTTTATTCCCATCCAGATTCAAACATGTATTCGTTATTACCAGCATAACAGTATCCACACACTCACGTAATGAATGTTTTGGTAGCACAGGTGCCAATACTTGTGCTTGAAGTGGGGGATAGCATTGGGTCCGATATCATAATTTTTGCAGGTCTTCGGGTATTGTGTCAATGGCATGCAAGGGCAGTTTAACCGTCTTCCTGCCTCTACACATGCAGATGACAGACTTCGAGGCAATTACGTTCCCTGTCACTGTACTGTCATCACTGGCATGAGTCTCTCTCAAGCTGGATAGCTCCCATCTCAAGTCACAAGTGCTTTCGTGTTCAGCCACAGAACCCAATTGATGGGAGGAAAAGTGGTTTGCCCCAGAAGACACTCAGGGAATCAAAAACGTAAGAGCAGCCAACAGAAGGGACAAAGCTTCGAGAGAATGAAGGAGAGTAGCAGCTTCTGTCAAAGCAGCAGATGACCACAGCCATAAAAGAAAGCCAAAAATCAAGCACATACCCAGAGGATGGTCACATCATCAGGAGCATCTAAAGTTTATCTCAGGTAAAGGTATTATACTAGGCAATTGCTTCAGTGGCGGGAGGTAGCAGGGTCCCAGAAAGACTGCTGCTCGACTTCAGCTGGCCACAATCCCTCTCCCAATTAAGCAACATTCTTTCCAAAACAATACCATTCTTAATCTAAGTAACAAACAGCGGAGGTTGGGGGTGCTGATAAGCTCTAGATGTCCATTAAAAGAGGTGAACACTTATAAAGAGAGAAAATGCAGTAATTAATGGCAAATTACATGGCCACTCTCTAGAAGAGTTCAATTGTTACACCCAACCAGGGGCAAGAGGCCTCATGCAGCTAGAAATTTCAGAGCTAACTGATTCTGTTTTGAATACACTACTCTGGGAGGTGATTTCTACCTATGTGCCCAATAAAAAACATTGCAACAGCAACATGGGAGGACCTTCCTGATATCCCCAGAGGGAAATCTATGGCTGGAAGGCGTGGGGTTAATAGTTGCATGGAGCTGTAGGCAATTCTCGAGAGCCAATGACTCCCAATACTCTGCTGTACAGGCCTGCAGACATTATCAGACCAGTGGGGGTGTGGGTGAGTGTCCACTGGCACATTTCAGTGGCCCACCCAGGAGGTGGGGGTGGGTGGGTTGAGTAGGGTGGGTAATTGGATATTCCATGATATTCTACTTTATTTATTTTATTTAATGCGTTTTTATATAGCGCGGACTTTACCCGAAGGTGTCAGAGCGCTTCACAATAGCAGCAGTAATGATACATACGGAGCAAAAATACAAGTGAGCATGTTACAAAATCAAATGGTACGTTACATGAGGCAATAGTGACAATTGTGCAAGTATCAAGGGCAAACAAAATACAAGAGGTAGCAAACGATACGTTACAAACAGAAAAAGTGCCGTGTGCAGGTTACAAGAGCATACAAAGTACACCTAGAGGTAAAAAGAAAAAAATTGCAATAAATGGCCGACACTCAGAACACTAAAACAAAAGTTACGTTACATGTAGACGGGAGATGTGTATGGGATGCATTTAAGGCTGTGTCGCAAGGTGTTTTCATTTAAAAGCCACTCATTTGAATGTGATGAGGGAGGCCCTATGAAATAAGCTCACCCAGGAGCTGTGTGCGATCAAATGATTATATACGGTTTCCCCTTCCAATAAGCTTCGGCGTCAGCTTACAGCTTTGAGGGACAAATTTGCATGGTTCAAGATGACAAGGCAAAGTATAAGTTCTATGAGGGAGACAATAAAAGCAATCAGCTTATGGCTAAGTGCGAATCAAGCACATAATCACATAGTGGAAGTAAAAGATGAGAAAGGCACATCGAACAAAGCGGCGGAGAAGAACTGGTTATACTATGAGGCTCTATACAGGGCCGATCCATCTGAGGCTAAAGCCAGAAATACCTTTTTTAAGTTCAAGAAAAGGTTTATTGAAAAGATTATTATGATCATAAAAACAATACTTCGTACATGCAGTTATTTGTTAATACATAAATACATGAAGGTATAATAAAGAATATGATATATAATATCCATTAAAACAGTAAAAGGATAATATAGAAGATGATATGAATACAATAATAAATAGCAGTACATATCAAAAATACACAATTTTAAAAAATATTATAGAAAATGATAAATTAAACATAATTATAAATAAACAATAGGAGGTCAAGGAGGCTTGGTAACTTCTTGTTGTGAGGGAGCAGGTAAAGAAGTTGTCTTTACTGTATCGTCTAGAAATTGTGTGATTGGGCCCCAAAGGTGAGAACGTTTAGTAGCAAGAGAGATAGGATGAACGAGTGCTGTATCGAGGCGATGATTGTGACATACAGCATACCACCAAGCTAAATAGGACAATTTAGAGGAATCTTTCCAGTGTTTTTATATTTGCTGAAAAGCTACAGCTATTAACAAATAAATAAGTGATAACTGGGATTGACTCGTTTTCCAGTCCGGTGTTAAACTACCTAGGAAAATGTTTGTGGGGGAGAGGGGAATTGTGGTGTGAAATATAGTGTTGATTTGGTGCCAGACCCGTTTCCAGAATATAAAAACATGTGGACAGGTGAAAAACATATGATGGAGATCAGCGTCAACCTGGGAACATGTCCAGCAAGTGTTGAGATTTGTGTTGTGTATTTTATGTAGGTATGTGGGGGTAAGAAACAATCTGTTGTAAATAAAGAAGAGTGTTTGTGTTGTGCTGGCTGCTCTGGATGATTTCCTAAGTTTCGTCCAAATTCTGTTCCAAAAAGAGATAGGCCAATCGTTCCCAGATCGGATTCCCATTAGAGTTCCTCTTTGGTTTTGTCTCGGATCTCAGGAGGTACCATTACACGGGAATAAATGGTGGACGCTTTGGGGTTTATGTGCAAAAGGTTAGGCCATGGGGAAATGGGGTGGGAGGGTGAGTAAGGTGAAGATTTGATTTTAGCATAAGTATCAAGTATTGCTTTCTGCAAGGTCAAAAATGTAGGTTTAAAGGAAGAAGGCAAATGATAAAGAGTTTGTAATTGCGTAAATTGAATGGGTGCGCCCTGATCTAAAAATTGATGAACCCAGAGTAGACCTTTATTTCTCCAAGCCTTCCAATATACAGGTTTCCTATTAAGAAGGATTTGTTTATTGTGCCAAATTGTGGAATTGAGAAAAGTGTCTAAATTATGTACTACTAAGTGGGGTGCAGTGGATAGTAGTTTACAGGATTGCTTAATTATGAGAGTAGAGAGCTTATGTGGGTTGCGAGTAAAGGAGAGATATTCCTGAAATGAAAAGGGAGCTAAAATGAGGTCACAAGATCCACCCAGAGAGGTTTATCTTCAGGTTGATTAGTGATCCAATTCGATAACGCCATTCTTGGTTTTTGTAGCGTTCCATAAAAAAGAAGTCAAAATAAAATTAATCTTTTGAAAGAATTTAGATGGGATGGAAAGTGGAATGTTAGAAAGGATATACAAAACTATCGGAGTCAACATCATTTTGATTGTGTCCAGACGACCCCACCAAGAAAGATGAAGGGGATGCCATCTTGCGACAAATGTTTTAAGTTTGGCAGAACATTTGTCTATGTTTAAAGAGATAGATGTCTTTATAGAGGGAGAGAACCAGATGCCATGATATTTTATATGTTTTGGGTTCCAAGTAAAGTTGGAGATCTTAAAATCATCCTTAAAGGTGTATTTGGTTAAGGGTAGTATCTCACATTTCCCTCTATTCAGTTTATAGCCAGATACCAATCCATAGGCCTCCACTTCTCCCATGAAAGCTGTAAATGAAGATTGTGGTTGGGAAAGAAAAACTAAAATATCGTCAGCATATGCTGCCAGCTTAATTTGTTGAGGATCAAAGACCAAACCTGTGATTGAGTTATTCAGGCTTATTCTTGAGAGAAAGGGTTCTAAGGCCAAATTGAAAAGAAAAGGGGACAAGGGGCATCCTTGGCGTACCCCTCGTTTAAGATTAAAGTAGGGGGAGATGAGGCCATTGGTAGATATGGCGGCCTTGGGCTCAGAGTAAAGTAGGGCTATTAAAGAAATGATTTTCGGTCCAAACCACTTGAGAGCGTGGAAGATAAAAGGCCAGTAAACCCTATCAAAGGCCTTTTCTGCATCTAACGCAATCGCCGCCAAGGAGTCCGGAAAATGTGACGATTTCGATAAAATGTAAAAAAATAAGCGTGTATTGTCAGTGATGTTGCGGCCTTTGACAAAACCTGATTGTTCTTTTCCAAGCAGCATGGGAAGATGTGGTTCTAATCTTAGGGCTAGAGCTTTCGAGATATGTTAACTAAGGATATAGGTCTATAATTCTTACAGTAACGTAAATCCTTATCAGCCTTTGGTATTAGACAGATCAGGACTCCGGAAAAGGAGCCAGTGGAATTACAGGAAGCGATAAAGGGAGACAGAAGAGTGTAAGTGTGGGAGTAATAGATGAACGAAATGTAAATAAAATTCCACTGTGAAGCCGTCTGGGCCTGGGGCCTTGTCTTTTTTAAGAGTTTTTAAAGCATTTAACAATTCTGTTTGTGTAAGTTCATCTTCCAAAGAAGCTAAATCTAATTGGGGATTAATATGTTTTTGAATTGTGGAGAAATATTGGGATATGTCTGTATCTGAGGGCAGGCGCGCAACACCCATTGATCTCACAGGGCTTCAGCCCCCCCCCCCGTCGCATGTGGCAGCCCGGGATGAGACAGCCTCGCGGCGCACACACAGCCGCACCCGAGCACTTCACAGGTCTTTAAAAGACCATTTGCATGTTAATGAGGCCTTGCTGTTGTTTCACCCCTTCTAAGAGCCCCTGCAGCTCCACTCTGCCTATGGCTTAAAAGACTCAGCCCCCCCCCCCCCCCGAAATTTTTTCTTAGCCCCCCCCCCCGAAATTTGGCTCTAGTTGCGCCTCTGTCTGAGGGTGTGTTTTCTGGTGTATAAAGGGATTGATAGAAATGTACAAATTCTTGGAGTATTTCAGTGTCTTTGAATTTCGGTGCTTGGCTATCATCTATAATGGAATCAATATGAAGTTTATGTTGTGTAATCTTTAGATAATTGGCTAGAAGTTTGCCTGATTTGTTTTGGCCACCATAATACTTCGCTGAGGATTTCAGTAAATATAGGGAGGCCTGTTCGGTAGTGGATTCGTTAAAAGCGATTTTTGCATTGATGAGATCTTTAAGGGAGTCCTTCGACTTGGAGGTGTGGAAGGAGTGCTCAAGTTTTTTAATCTTAACAAGAAGTGTGTTATGTAATATGCGGGAAACTTTATGTTTATTTGACACAAATCTAATGATGAAATCCCGAGCGGTGGCCTTAAAGGCGTCCCACACTGTATGAAAGGAGACATAATTTGTTAAATTAATGTGAAAAAACTTTGGAGCGAAAGAGGTAAAAGATGAATTGAAATTAGGGTCAAGGAGTAAGGAATTATTGAAACGCCATTTTTTGGCACTGTGGATTGATTTAAAATGTCTAACTGAATTGAAACGGGTGCATGATCCGAAATGAGTATAGGGCCTATGTCAGCAGAACGTAAGAATTGGGAAATGTTGCGTGAAATAAAAATATGGTCTATTTGAGATTGTGTTTGATGTGGAGAGGAAAAAAAAGGAGTATTATCTTGTGGATGAGTTGCAGAGGCACCATGAGTCTAATAAGTTTCTTTGTTGAATAGATCATGTGAAAACTTTGTGTGGCGTGTTTGGGATAAAGGGGGATTTAGAATTTTTATCAATAAACGGGTCCATCACTTGGTTGCAGTCTCCTGCAAGAATACATTTTTCTGATGGGTACTTGAGCTACAACTGAGATACACGAGACCAAAACGTGGCATCACCGCAAGTAGGGGCATAAATGTTAAGCAAAGACAGAGGGGTCTTCCCCAGCAGAAGGTTACTGAAAATCCACCTACCCTCTGTGTCGGATTCTTGAGATACAAGCTTGGCATTCAGTGCTTTGTGACAAAGAGTTATAACCCCATTCCTTTTGCCATCTCCTGGTGAGAAAAAGATTCCACCAACCCAATTTCTTTTGAGTTTTAGTGATTTACCTTCAGTGAGATGTGATTCTTGCAGTAACGCAATATTAACATCTAATTTGGAGAGGTGAGATAAGACTCTGTCGCTTAATGGGGGAGTTCAAGCCTCTGACGTTCCATGTGACAATTTTCAAAAACATGTGTGAGTAATAAAAACATAAGTGAAGCAATAAAATATCGCAAATTGTGAATAGTACATGTGAAAAATTCAACAATAAGAACTATAAAAAAAATGAAGTAAACCTTATATTAGGTACGAAGATATTAAATGTAAAAACCAATTGAGAGAAGCTGAAAAGGTGGGAGAGATGAAGAAAAGGAAGAAGCAAGATTGGAAAAAGAGGCAAATTATATAAACATGTATGATAAGAAGAAAGAAGAGGGAATAAAGGAGAAGGGGTGAGAGCTGTAAAGAAGAATATATGAAAAAGGATCATATCCACATAGAAGTCAAAAGAAAGACAGAAATACCTATCAAGAAAAAAGGGCCTAACTGGTCAAGATGAGGCAGTGGCAAACACTCTAGATGCTTTGATAAAGAAGAACTCCTGTGAAAGATCAAACAACTGAAGCCTGCCAAGGCAATGGGCCTGTGCGACTTCTTTGCCACATTCTATACAACATTTGACCCACCCTCCAAACCCCCCCCACGCTAGTCACTACGTTAACTACTTTGTTTACTCTGACCGTGGGGGCATGACCACTTTAATAGAGGTGGCCACAATTTCCTAAATTCTGAAAGTCAAACAAAACCTTTTAGGAGGATATAAGCAAATAAGCTCAATGGTGTGCACCTGCCACTGCTGCATTAGGCCCAAGCTGGCTGTTTTCAGGGTCACAAATGTATTGATATGAAGAAGGCACTGCATCTTATTGATATATAATAGGGCAGTGCATGAGGGATACTGAATTGCTCTCCATCGACAGAAAACAAGCAGAGAACTGTGTGGGCTGGGGCACTAGAATAGATAGTCTAAGGCATTTGGGTTCGGCCAATAACATAGGGTCGGGGCTCACCACCTACTAAAGACCTAAGGTGAACATTTTTGTGTAAGGGACGTTTACAGAGGATGCACAATCCGCAGGGGTACTTGTGAGACTGGTCTCCTCCTCCTACATTTTGCCCCCTTCCTGGAACTGCTGCTCAAAAAGATCAGGCATAATTAAACCATTAGTGGGATCAAGTTTGGACATGACACCTTCAAGGTCACACTATTCGCTGACGATATTTGTTTTGATGGACCGTGAGGGGTCATTTGAGCATTCACAGCCAAGCTGGAAGCCTTCCTGCCTTGTTGGGCTTTTATATCATCCTGGGCTCATTGTTGGGGGGATGATGGGAGAGGGGCACTTAGCCACTGAGGGTATCAAGCTATCCTGGCTGATGACGGCTGATAGCCAGAAACCGGTCCTAGGATGCTCGATTCCAGTCCAAGGAAGATATGGCTTGGCAGTTCGGGCTGGACTGTTCCCATGAGGCACAGGGTCAAAACTGATTTGCATATGGCCATGTCTGAACTGGGGTGGTGTGGTGAGCAAAATAACGATGGATTAAACCCAGATCTGTGACTGGGGATGAATGTTTTGCCATTGTGCAACATTCCGTCCATCATCTTGTGTGTTTAGCCACTCCGGAGTCCCATAAACTATAGTGACATCAAGCAGCTACAGGAGATCAGTAATGCCTTTGTCTGGGGAGGGAAAGGCCTGGGACTGAGCAGAAAGAAATGCTTTGAATATCCCAGGCTGGTTGTGTGGAGATGCCCCAGCTTCAACATTATTACGTGGTGCCCCCAAATGCATTATCTGACAGAGTGATGGCAAGGGGGATCAGATACATTTTGGTGCTTTATACAGCAAGACCTTGCAACATGCCTCTAGGTAAATTCCCATGGGTCACGTGAGCCCAAAGGGGAATAAATATCTACTGTTCTCAAGTCACGGACTCCACCTTCAAGCTCTCAGGTAGCGTGCAGAGAATAGAGGTATGACCTCACAGCCAGCCCCATTTACCCCACTATTTGAGAACACTGGTGTTACGTCAGGGCTTCATAGGAGCAAACTTAAGGGCTGTAAACAAGGTGGCTGTTGTAGGCTACAGGATCTCATTCATCACTGTTGGAGCCATTAAGTCATTTGAGAATCTTAATAATCTTGCCGAAGCAGAAAGATTTCACTACTTGCAACTATGGCACTGGGTTCTACAATCTGAGGTTATAAAAGGAGCTTCAAGGGAGTGAACTCCATTTACTAAAATCCTGTGCATTGACTTCTACAAGACACCTGGCATCCAGGCTCTATTTCCTTCCTAATCCACAGCCACCAGGGAGCAAACCTCTTTCAGCCGCAGTGGTAGACAACTAGGCATCACATTGGATGCAAAGTAACGGGGAAGACATTTCATAGAGCAAATAATTTTGCTAGAGGTGGACAAGGGAAGGAATCCTCTTATGAAATCTCGCACAGATGTCACATTACCCCAGCTAGACTACACGTAAGGGATAGGTTAAGTCAGAGGGCTGTTGGGGAGTTGCCCTCAACTCTCCATATTTTGGGAGAGGGAATTAGGCTAATAATTTATAACTGTCTACACAGATGCCCCAAAGTGGTTTTGCTAAGCAAGTAAATTACCAATTATATGCTGCAAGAGAGAAAACTATATCCTTCCTTTCCTTTCTTTTGCTAGATTCCAATGAAATGAAATTGGCATGGTAAAGGAATAATCAGATCCCTACATTCAAACTATAGTTACAAAGGGCGAGGTCGCTCTTGAGCCACGAGAAACTCGCATATAGCGCCCTCAATATGAATTACATTGTTGTAAAATATGAGTTCTATTGCTTACTTACTTAAACAAGGACCACATAGGGCTATCCAAAAAGAAAAGTGTGCTGGACCTTCTAGTCAAGAATACCTAACTTGCCTGAACCGTGGCAGGGCTCTGGGATCTCAGCAGGTCTGGGAGCGACACCTGGATGCGGGAGTGAACCAGCCTAGAAAGGAATGGATCCAGATTGGATTGAGAGAAAAAGGATGAGTTAAGAAGTGGAGTGGGGTTATTGGGTACAGGAGGGTTAACTGATGGGTATGCTCACCTTAAGTTGTATCATATACTTAAAATGTAAAATTCACTAAACTATTATTGAAACTTAAAAAATAATATAAACTTTTAAAGGACAATAAGTTACCCTTACCATGCGTCCCATATGAGGTGCACTATTCTAATATTTCTTGACATCAGGAAGACTTCAGAAAAACGTTAAGAATGTGCAGGTGTTCTGCTTGTGCAATATGGCCTTGTGTCAATTTCTCTGCTCGACTATCATGAAGACATTAGTCTCATATATTGCCCAAACAAAGTAATAGTAATTTAATTAAGCAGCCCAAAGCTAGAAATATGCAGCTAGGGAAAACTCACTGGTGCATTGAGAGAACAAAATACACATCCACTCTATGAGGAAAGCAGTATTAACCTGTGAAAAACCAGTTTTGTTTTGTTTTGCTTACTGACCTCTGGTTTCTGATCATTGCTGTGACATGGTACAGTGCCCATCTTTTAAAATAAGGTATGCTGCTTGTGCAGCTTGTACAAGAGCGTGTGGGCGGGTTGCATGTGCAGGCTGAATCAGACTGATGTTGAACTCAACATGATATTGGAACACAGGCAGGACTGTTGTAGATGAGCCCCAGACTAAATTTGTTGTGGCTTCCAAATGCCTTATAATTCAACTGAGGCGTACATCTGAAGCATTTAAATTGGCTAGCACAGTGTGCTGAATTTTTTTTATTTCTGATTGGCACATGATAAAAAAGGTCACCGACATGTCCTTTCCTTTCAATTCCTGGGTCACAAACCGAGAAAATACTTTTTTAACTCTATGTGACTTAATTAACATACCTAAAAACATAACATTTTCTCACAAGGCTTAACGGGATTTGATTTATGAGCTGCTTTACTGGAAGTCCTAATTAATCTGCCACCCAGCTAGCAAATAACCCCCTCCCCCCCACACCCCCAACCCCACACACACACATAACAGGCACACCCTGGAGGGATTAAACCTGCTCCTTAAGCTGAACAGAAAAGCCTACCTGTCAAGTGGCGTTCTAAAGTTCATTTCTTTGAAGTCTTGGGCGGAAGAGAACAGGCCAGGATAAGATGAGCTTGACTCAGAAGTAATTTTCAATTTTGCTTCAAGCCACCATTTTGATGTCTTACCAGTGTACCTTGTAGGAGATTAGGTAGCCAGAGGGCAAATCCCTAGAAGAGCCAGTTTGGTGTGATGTGGCATCAATGGAATGGGTAGGATTCACCCATGTTCTATAACTCCCCATCTTCATTTTAAACTCATGCACAAGGAAGAAGAGCCAAAAAGAGGAACAACAGAGACAGACGAGTGCAAATGATGACACCCTGACTGGAGTGTGGAAAACCCCACTCTGGGCTTGAATTCCCAGCCTCCCTTTCAGGACCAGTTGAGGGTGGATTTGCTAAAGACATGGAAGGAAGTGGGTCCCTGTGGACTGGTCCCGACTGTGGATACCACAGGAGTGGATACTGCAGATGCCTGCAGAACACAAAAATGCCCTGCAAGTGGCTTATGGACAGGGCTTGGGAAGTGCTGGAGGAGAGTGTGGTCTACTGCCGGGGACATTGTGGTTCTGCTGTCTGAAGCCCCACAGGTCAGGAAACCATCAGGGCTGTACAGGATGGCATGTCAGTGGCCTACAGCCAAGCTGTTTTCAAAGGAGGAGAAAGCAGCAGCTGTAAAACGTCATCAGGCATCCTCCTCATAACGTTTTGCCATCAGGAGAACCCAGGATAGGAGTGTGCCACCATAATACAATGAAGAAAAATGAATGAAGACTGCATAAAAACTGGACCTTTGGGATCGGAGACTGCCCAACATGAAATAGCCTCTAATGCATATTCTTCTTTAGGTCTGGTCAAGGCCAATTGATTTTAGTCAATTTAGAACTGTATATCTAATATACTTACTTAGAGGGTCTTTCAGCCAGCCCTGTTCATTCATTGGAAATTCACACGTTACTTCCCCCACTAAAACATACAGCACAGGGTAATGGGTCAGCCCACTTCAGCTATTGGCTGATAGATGGTATTCTGCCCTTTAACAATGAGCAAATCCTAACACGAAGTTGCTCTGTTTGGTGCCAGGAACTATTCAAGAGAATGTGAGCTAATTGAGACCCAAAACATATTTTTGCTTTTTTCCAATGTTTTTGTTTAATATTGGCGAGGGCCCAGCGTCTCCCACAACAAGTTTAAAAAAAGAAAAACAGAACAAATACTGGCAAAGCAAAAAGGTTGCAGCCAATGCCAGCCCAATTGGTTTTGCTAATTTTTATAATTGCTGCATGTGCGCTGGAGCAGGGAACACAAGTGCAGTTTTTAGGTCGAGCCTGGGCAGCGCATGCACTGCTCTGTAAGGCATGCTGTATTAGAGTATGGGGTTGAAACTCCGCCCATTCTCCACCCATTCTTTTCATTGGCTTGTGTCAATTTCCTTTGTAAATGTTGGCTTCTGGTTCGTTAATAGGCTTGTTAGTTCCTCCTTAGTACCGACTCGTCTTCATTTGAAACCTCCCATGAGGACTAGCCCTTTTACCCCTTTTGTTACATGGTATGTGTTATTAGTCTGTAAGACCTATTTTCTTTAATGAGTTTCTCCTACTGCAGGCACGACATGTTTTCCTGCAACATTCAGTGCGCCATGTGCACTTTCACTTTCCAAGCAGTCCGGGACAATAGTGGCCGCTTCTTTGAAATGAAATCCAAAAGTTATTGGCATTGTAAATGACAATGCCTTTTATTTATGTGCTAAGTATCAAAACAAATACATAAAAGGCATTGTCATTTACACTGCCAATATCTTAAACTCTCGTAAATGCAAGACCTATTGCAGTGCAAATGCTTACTTAAAAAAAAACACACACACACACAAAACCTCCCAACCCCCCCCCCCCCCCACCCCCACCCCCCCTCAAAATCTGTATCTGCCTCTGGAGAGACCCAGGGCTCAGCTGAGTTGCTATGTGAAAAGGGAAGAGTCTGGCAGTAGGCCACAGACTGTGCTCTGTCCACTCTCCTCTGGCACAGATGAGCTTCGACAGAGCATGGGAAAGGAGCTTGTTTCACCCAATGTCTACAGTCTAAGAGTTGGGTGGCACGGAGAGCCACGTGACCTCGTGGCCCTGGATACGCCACATGATTAGGAAGGAGGTGTGTGGGTGCTCCTTGAAGTGGCACTAACACCTACAGGTCAAATAAACACACCACAGCCAGTGCATCAAATATTTACAAGCTCACAGCATCAAAACTGAAGAAAAGCCTTTGACAAGAAGGAGAACCCCATAAGCGGTAACGTGAAATTTTTTTATATTTTGCTGGCACAGCCATAGTAAATTGTTCAGTTGTGTTTCGTGGGCTGCCAGGAGCAGCTGCAGGCCCACAAGCCTCCATGAGCAGGGAGAAAAATATATCCCAGACTCTCCTGGGGTGAGCAATCACTCTCCCCAGGAGACGCTAGTGCTGAGCTTCTCTGTTGCCCTGGGAGTGTTGGCGCCTTTGCTGCTTGGCAAGATAATGTAAAAGCAGAAAATATAGATCTTCGATGAAATGTTCATTGCTGCGAAATGTTGTAAAATCCATCCGGTCTGGCTTTGTTACAGCAAAAGGTAAATGTCATACTTTTGGTACAGCCCTAAAGAAATCTAAAGGTTCTCAAATCACGAACCTAGGAAGACACCACCCAACTGCTAAACCAGTCAGCGAGGGTTCCTATAAGATATAGAAAGCTGAACTGCAAAATACTATTGTTTCTAATTTGCTTCACAGCAGGGGTGTCAAAAACGCTACACCAGCAGCAGTCCTTCAAAAGCAGAGTGAGAGACTAAGGAACACCTCACAGGAGCACCAGAAAAGAGGGTCCAAGGAAACCTTATTGGCAACTCTCAGATTTCGCATTATTGGTGTATTCCGAAGAGAAAGAAACAACTGACGCTATGAAACAACAGTGGTGTGCCTCCTCAAAAACAAACCCGGACAAGAAGTACAGATGACCAGTGGTGGTGTCTACAAAAAAAGTCATGCGAGACAAAGTAAGAATCTGATCACACACGTGTACTTTACCATAAGTGAATCAGTACTAGAGATACATGTTTCACTGAGATGACAACATATGAGCAGTTTAACAGGGACCAACACTTAATACCTGAGTCCCCAAGTAAGAAGAGGTGACTCAAGGTCAAGAAAGACAAATCTGAAATAAAGACTCAAACAGTAACACAGACTGGAAAACGTAGCATATCATTTCTAAAAAGCATGAACAATAGCAAACAATTACAAATAAACAGAAATACATTCTGACCCACTAATCACCTATAAGCTACTGCAACGTAATTAGACAGGTAGACTGTGAACCGTAATGCCTCAAGTACACATGGAGTGTAGAGAAAAAATGATATAAGAAGACGTGTAAAGGGTCACCAAAAAATGCATAATTCGCTTCTGAATTAGTCAAATAGGTCACAATTTATAGTTTTGTTTCTTTATAATTTTTTATTGAGCATGACATCAGGAAATAGAACATCTTTACAAAGTCAAGGTTCAGAAAAAAAAAACAGATCAAGAAAATACAGCTAAAAAAAAAAAACTTGCTTGAACAAATATTATCATTCTGTATATCACGTAGTATGATTTGTAGAGACATTTTACTTAACAAAATTTTGGTAGATTATTCTCAGAATAAGAGTTAAAAAAAATATTTCCAACTAGACGAAAACATTTTAAGTGCTCCTGTTCGTTTAGCATACACTTCTTCGTATTTCTTGGTACACTTCATCTTATTAAACCATTTTTCGTATAAGGGTGCTTCAAGCGACCTCCAATTCTGTAGGATAAGGGAATGGGCCACTAACATTGAGATAGCAAGAAAATGACCTTCAGATTTAGCTAAACTGACCTCCCTATGTGTTATACCGAAGAGAGCTGCTTCCGGAATTGGGGGATAAGATCTCTTTATAGCCTGACTAAAATAGTCAAAACTTCTACCCCAAAACGTCTCGAGTTTTGGACAGGAAAAAAATATATGCCTCCATCCCCCTTCAGTTGGAGAGAGGCAACGAAAACATCTATTTTCAACCTGGGGGTAAAATTTATTAAGAGCCTTTGGAGCATAGTACGCCATCCAGTGTAAGAGAAACGCCATTCTCAGTTGGCAGCTCTAAGAGCCTTATTGCCTGCAACGGATATCTTTTGCCATTCTAGGCTAGAGAAAGAACATGCAGTTTCTAAAATAACCTTCTCTAAAACAAATTCTACTGAAGAAGATTGATTTTGGGATCGCAATAATCAATTACCTACCCCTCTGATATTAACGGAGAAAAGGGAAGTTGCTATCTTAGAAGGAGAACAACTCAATATTAACTTGTGTTTATTTAAAAAAATAAACAATTTGAAGATATTAAAAAAATAAAGGCTTTATACGATCATGGCTCCTTGTCTGTACTTCTTCCCATGTTATAATCCTGCCCTGGATAAAAAACTGAATAACTGTACCCAAGCCAGAATC
This sequence comes from Triturus cristatus, assembly GCF_964204655.1. Lineage (NCBI taxonomy): Eukaryota > Metazoa > Chordata > Amphibia > Caudata > Salamandridae > Triturus > Triturus cristatus. The sequence continues at coordinate 1,420,626,584 of NC_140591.1, read as the reverse complement.
CTGCCAGGTTCTAATATGGGAGGAATGTATATAGAGACCCAGATCTCTACATTCGTTTAGCTTTAAGGCATATAAACCCGAGAACCCACTCTGTTTAAAGAATGAGTTCAACCTTCCTGTAAAATCAATGAGCGTTTTATATCAGGATTTTTTAGGAAGTTTCTAACTTTTGAGAAAGCTGGGAATTGGAGTAACTGCTTCTACAATCATTTTATCAATAAAAAAATTATCTCTACATTTTGTACTGGATAATAAGCAAGCTGCAAAATCTAAAAATGCTGAATCATAGTATGTATGAATATGCGGTAAGGCTAAACCACCCGATTCTAGAAATCTTTTTGTTCCAAATAAAAGATCTAATCATCGAATCCCTTGAAATAACTAGCATTAACCTTTATGATATTAGAAAATATAAAAATTAATAGGGGTAATATAGACATCTTGATAAGCGCCACTCGCCCTATCAAGATTAGCGGAAGACTTGCCCATCTTTCCAAAGGTTTTTGTATTTTATTACTGGTGGCCTCATAGTTTAATTTAGCTAAATTGCCCTGTTACATAAATAGCAAGATACCGTATAGGATCTGTTTTTGTGAGCCTGATATTGAAGATTATGGGGCAAGAATTCAGGTCCAATATTTATTATTATAATCTCTGTTTTAGTTGGATTAATTTGATATCCCCCGATTAATTCGAATTGGTTAAATTCAGTCAAAATCCGATCTATATTTTGAGGAGATAAATAAAGAATAGCGTCATCAGCAAATAACTTAAATTTAGCCATACCAGGAATCGGTGATTGTATATTCCTATTACCCCTTATTTTAATTGCTAAAAGTTCTATAAAAAAGGTAAATAATAAAGGTGATAGTACCCCTATTGATATTCACTGAGCCTATTTGCTTTCCATTTATTACTAACTGTGCCTGAGATCCCTTATAAATATTTTGTAACATAGAAATAACTTGGACTGGAAAATTACATCTTTCAAGTCCGAAAAATAAAGCATCCCAATTAACTAAGTCGAAAGCTCTTTCAGCATTAACCATCATGATACAGGCTGGTGTCCTATTGACGTTGAAATAATCCAATGCTTGTATCAGAATTCCAGTATTAGATGACATGGCCCTACCTGCAACAAAACCCGTTTGATCCATATGAATTACTTCTTGGGCTAAAGGAGTGATACGCTGTGCCCAGATCTTCATCAGAATCTTATAGTCAGCATTTAAAAGACTAATGGGTCTATATGAATTGGGATGGCTAACGCTACACTTACCTGCACTCATGACTCTGGCATAGGCGTACCCACCGACGCTGACTTCAGGGACCACAATTCTTTGGGGCAACACGCTGGTAGGTAGAGCAGTGTGCGACCAATTGGACTTTTGTTAATATTCAGGCTCCTTGAGCCGGTGGAGCCGACGAGCTCATGGTTACGCACCTGCGCGCTACGAGAGGTACTTTACCTGAGAACACTTTTTTTAGCAGCCTACACAGCAACCCTACACACTCACCTACTCCCTGCTGACGAGAGGCAACTACCTCGAAACACGTGTCCAGGGATGGCTAACGCTACACTTACTTGCACTCATGACTCGGGCATAGGCGTACCCGCCGACGCTGACTTCAGGGACCACAATTCTTTGGGGCAACACGCTGGTAGGTAGAGCAGTGTGCGACCAATTGGACTTTTGTTAATATTCAGGCTCCTTGAGCCGGTGGAGCCGACGAGCTCTTGGTTACGCACCTGCGCGCTACGAGAGGTACTTTACCTGAGAACATTTTTTTACCAGCCTACACAGCAACCCTACACACTCACCTACTCCCTGCTGACGAGAGGCAACTACCTCGAAACACGTGTCCAGGGATGGCTAACGCTACACTTACTTGCACTCATGACTCGGGCATAGGCGTACCCGCCGACGCTGACTTCAGGGACCACATTTCTTTGGGGCAACACGCTGGTAGTTAGAGCAGTATGCAACCAATTGGACTTTTGTCTATATGAATTCACGTGGTTAGGTTCCTTACCCTTTTTCGTAAAGTTTACTACAATCGCCCTCTTAAACTCCGCTGGAACAGCATCACCTGTCTTAACATAATTAAAGAGTTTCTTAAGAAATGGAGTCAACTCCTTTACAAAAGTTTTATCAAATTCGATGGGTAATCCATCATCACCACAGGCTTTTGGCCCCACCATAGATTTTATAACTTCTGAAATCTCAGATATTGGGATTTCATTTTGCAATTGTAATACTGAATTCGTAGCCAATCTGGGAAGTTCTACTCCTGTGAAATATTCCTGAATCGCTTCGGGACTTATAGTATATTTTGTACTGTAAAGTTGATAATAATGTTCCAAAAAGACGCGATCAATCCCTGTTCTATCCGATACTACTATATTTGTTATGGGATCTACTATCTCTAATACACAGGCTGATTCCCGACGTGCTTTTGTTGTCCAGGCTAACATTTTTCCCACCATTTGGCTTTCTTCATAGACCTTTTGCAGATAAGTTTGAGAGCTGTTGATTTCCTCAAGAATAAAAAAATCTCAGGGACTTCTTTGCTTCCTCCCACTGGCCCTGTGCTGGAGAGTTACGCAGCCTGGAAGCAGTCTGCAGAGATAGCTGAAGTTCTGCAATTTTTTCCAGACGTTTTTTGCCCTTTCCTGCAGATGCAGCTATCATTTGGCCCCGAGCTTCTGCTTTAAAACCACCCCAAACTGAAAAAATTTCGGCTGACCCTTCATTCGAGTCGAAGTAGTCTAGAATCCAGACCCTGAAACTCTCCAGCCAATGAGAGTCCTGAAGGAGGAGGCAGTCCATCTGCCACCTGGACCTCCTCCTACCTTCACTCCCTAGCTCCAAATCAATTTGAACAAATGAGCGATCGGAGAAAGCATTTGAACCAATTTCTGCTGCAACAAGGACCAATGATCAAGAAGTCAAAAGAAAATCAATTTGTGAGGCATTGTGAAATTGACGAGAGTAGCAAGTGTATTCCAGCGCTGCCTGATTAACCCTACGCCAGGCATCGATCAGATATAAATCCCGGGTCAGACCCTCAAAAGCCTTCTTTGTCTGAGGTTTTAGCTGTTTTCTAGTCTTATTCGAAGTATCGGTTTTTAAGTTTTGTATGTAGTTAAAATCACCACCTAAAATAATTTGGCCAGGCTCACCTACAAGTAGATTATGAATTATTGATAATGCTGAAGAATCATCAGTAATGGGCCCGTAGTAATTAATGAAATTTAGAATATTACCATTAATTTTAACTTTAATCCAAATCCATCTACCTTGAAGGTCTCGTTTTTCTTGTATAAATTCCCAATCGATATCTCTAAAAAAATAAATTGCGACCCCTCTCATAGCGATCCCAGCTGACACAAAAAAAGGCTTTTGAAAACCAGCCCGGAATAAAAAGTTTTGGTAAATTAGTTTTTAAATGGGTTTCTTGCAAAAAGAGAACTTGGGGTTTTAATGTAGCCAACCACCTAATCAAACCGCCATATTTTTGCCTATTTAGAATGCCATTAATGTTCTGCGATATAATGTGAAATCTATTATTTGCATTCATAATCCTGATGTTGAAAGATCTTGACATTGCTTTTCCATTGGGATTTTTCTTTTCTGGTTGCTGCTGCTCTTTTTGTATTTATTCGTCCCTTCTTTCTCCCCCACTCCCCAGAGACTTCCACCCCAAAGCCTCGTCCACCCCCTAGAAATGTGACCTTCCCCGCTACCCACATTTCACCCCCCCTACTGACTCCTGGTGCCCTGGTTCTGCACCATAGGTGACCTGCCCCTCCCTCCCCCCTTAACTAAACAATTACCCAAAAAGTGAGAAATCATCTAATTACTGCCCAACAGAAATAGCCTCAAGCAACTCCTGGGCCTCTTCAATTCCAGTAAACATTTGGACCTTCCCCTGTACAAGAACTTTTAGTTTTGATTGTTGCGCAATAGAGGCTTGCGCCCCTTGAGCTTTAAAGAGATGCATTAGTTTTCGAACTCTTTACGCCTTTTTGCAACCATTACAGACATATCAAACAATTCTACATTTTGTTCCATCATTCATATCAAATTGTCTCATCTGGATTGCCTTTGACAATACTTTTTCCTTAATTCAATAGTCTGCAAAATTTACTAAAATACTACGGGGGAACTTAATATTAGGTGGAATATGGGCTGGAACCCGGTGAGCCCTAGTCAATGTTAAGTCGTCAGAGAACTCGGGAATCACTGTTTGTTTGAGAAACGACTCCACCCATTGCAGTGTGTTTACACCTTCGACCTCTCCGGGACCCCAACGATGCGTTGATTTGAGCGGCGTGAATGATTTTAGAGTTTTTTGATTTTGTCTTCCAGAATTCTTTTATCCCGTGCCGCTAAATCTACTTGCTTAAGAGTACCGTTCATTTGATCTTCTAATTGAGAGATCCTTGATTCAGCTTCAAGAATTAGAGTAGGAAAGCTCGCTACTGCCTCTTCTATCTTTTCCAATCGGAGGTGCAACGCCGCTGTTTCACTTTCTTGCGATTTCTTCATATAGCAAATTTCATCCAGTATTAAATTCAACATCCATTTAATGTCATAGCCTCCTTATCTTGAATTCTAGGTTCGGGTCCATATGATCTTGACTGAGACCCACAGTAATCTTTTTGCTCGGATGGCTCTGGCAGCTTAGTAGAGGTCTGCTCTTGGGATTGTGCCTGAGATGATGCCGATAGCATTTGTTGAGCCTGAGGAGTGCCGTCTAGCTGATGTTGTGGATCCTTCTCGGCGACGGGAGAGTGTGGGAGTGGGGTTGCTACTGCCAGATTGTAACGGGGAAGAGAACTCACACAAGGAGGACGTCAGTACTTGTGTATCCCGCTTACACGGCGAACACATTCCACCTTCTCTCCCCCTACAGCAACCAACAGTGCCACACACAACAGACTGGTGGTACCCGTATCCCTCGCAAGACTGGACCACAAAGACGGAACGAGGTTCCTTTAATTCGGCCTTCCAGTGGGACGAAGTCCCGCCCCCTGATGACGTCGCAGAGATAGGCGGGATAAAGAACGCGGAAACCCGGAAGAGGACGGACGGCGTTTCCCTGGAGGTAGACGGAGAGCTGGAGCAGAGGAGTGCGAGGAGTTGGGAGGACGAAAGGAGAGAACAAGAGAGCAGCGCAGCAGGTCCTGAGCCAAGGAGAGACGACTGCTACACGCCAGGAGGCCAACGACTCCACGAGCCGCCCCGCCACGTTCCCACGGGAGGAGCGTGGCTAGAACAGGTACGGGGGAAGGTAGCGGGCTGGGTGGGAAGAAAGACACCGCCTACCCCTTGAGCACCCCGACTCACCGAATTTAGCAGTATATCAAGTACTGAACCAATCCCCGTACCCTCACCTTGCACCAAACCCCTGTGCACTGCCCAGTGAACTACGAGCACAAGAGCACTCGGTTTCCTTCACACCCGGTCCTTGACAACAGCCAACCAGGACGATTGTCCTAATCCTTGTTTTGTTTGTTGTTTTCATTTCTCTCCCCTTTCGCCTACCAACCCCTGAGATCCTTCCTGCGGACTGGACCCTTAAGGAGAGAAGCCAGCAGAGACACCGCCTTCCTTCAATCTGGAGTCACCCAGAGAGAGCAAGTCGGGGTCCCCTTCTTCCGCAGCGACAAGACGGGCCGAAAGACACAAGAGAACTTTGTCTAAAATAAAACCTTCTTTACGCCATCCTAGTCTGGTTGTCGACTCTGTCCCTGCGACCCCGCCACACAGATTAATAATTTGAAGAAGAACAGGAGAGACCTCTTCTGTCAATGGCTCTTCTTGTCTCGCAGCCTGAGCGGAGACTCCTGGAAGAGGAGGTGAAGATGTCAAAGGTAAAACAGACCTTGACGATGGCGCTAGAGTCGTATCCCCTGATGAAGCAGGTGTAGGCTGCCCTGATACCTCTTGGCTTGATTTTGCGAGCACTTGAACACTGAAAGGAACAAGATTCTTCTTAACAAACAGAGGAAAGTCTTTGGTATTCTTGAGCTCTTTTTTTCGAGCTTAGAAGGTCCCTGATGATGTATCATGTTCTTTGTCCTTGCCTATCAATTCTACACCCTCATTCGTGGATATCTCATTCAGAGGAGAATCATCTGTCCCTGAACCTTCCGAGCTGACGGATGTCTCACCTGGATTTATTTTATTGGGAGGTTTGGCAGATTTCTGAATGGACTAGATTTGTACTAAGCGCTTTTTAGTTTTTCCCGCATGCACAGCCTCCGCTTTTGCAGCTGCAATTTTAACTGTTTCCTCATCTTGTTTGTTGCCTCCGTTTTTCCCCTATAGCTGTAGAAGACAAGTAGAACACAAGTAGAGGACAAGTAGAACACAAGTCTCTAACTTCAACTAGGCAACCAAGTGAGCTTGAGAACAGTTTTAATAAGTCTCGGTTTGGTGCCCTTTTCAGCGCTCAGTCATTAACCGCTTTTTCAAAGAAAGACAGTGTCGCACAATTACCGGTCTCTTTCTTGTAAAACCATTTGGATTTTTTTCCAAACCAAACCTTCACCACGGCTTCACCTCTCACACCTCCTTCTCACCTCCTTCAGTCCGCCGAAAACGATAAATAGGAACCGCTTCTTTGCCTCTCCCGATTACTCCCGATTGTTTTAGAGTCTCCCGCCTTTTGCGCCGCTCGCAGAGCAGCCTCTTGCCGACGGGCTCAAGCAAAGACGCGGAGATGAAGTGGCGGAGCACCGCGTCTGGGCTCCTCGTCTCGGCTCCTGCCTCACCAACTTTTCGCCGCCTGCATTTAGCCGGTAAGCCGCAGTTGGTCTTCACGGAGTTAAGTGGCAGTTACTTCGCGCTGTTGATTTTCCAGACGTTGGAGCAGCATGCCGGTTTCAGAGCTCTCCTCACAGCTCACCTCTCCAGCGTATCCCGTAAGGAAGGGGTGGGGCTGCAGTCACCTGGGGCTAGGAGGAGGCGGGGATCTCCTCAGCCATCCTCGAAGGTCACAATTTATAGATAATTATGCCAGAATACCGAGGGCAACTAGATAGGGTCTCAAAAAGGTATTCTTCATGTCTTTTATGCTGAGCTGTTTGGCACGGAGCAGTACAATACTTCATTTTCAGGTGGTGACAATGAGATATAAGTACCATCTAGGGCAAAGAGGCAAGCTCATTCATATTGTGAAAGAAAGAAAACAGCACAGTGTTTAGCACAATACACATAAATTTGAGCTATAATACAGAGATGACATCCAAGAGGTTTTACCTCCGCTCGGAATAATCTCTTCCATGCTGCAGAAGGCACTGCATTGGCATGGAGAGTGGAACCTTAGGATGGCGATGTGTAGTTGGCCTACCACAAGGGCTCCTCAGTAGAAACTAACAAGGGACTACATAAGGAGGCCCTGAACAACACCGTACTGAAAGGTCGTGGTCACTTGAGAGAATTCGTAAGTTTCAAAGAAGATGCTTTATGGGGTCCACGTAAATGTCAGAAAACATTCTACAGACACATATGATGTCTGAATGCTGTTTCACAATCTTACAGGGGTGGCATCTTTCATGACATTTGGTTTTCAAAGACTGGGCCTGCGTCATGAACTCATCAGTGGAACTTCAGTTTCTCATGTCAAAGATTGTCGCTTCACACTTTGCGAATGCATAATCCATAATGTAGAGCGGAGCGTGTCCGCTTGCCTAAATAAAGCTTATACACTTTTCTTTAACTGCGGCCATAACTAGGACATCCCAGCCTTTATAAAGCAATTGTACCACCTACTTACACCCTATTCACAAGAATCAACAAGCATTTACAATGCAATAGGTCTCGCAATGACATCATTTTGAGCTATCGACATTGTAAATGACATTTTTTTTTTTTTCTCCTTTGGCTAAGATTGTGGTGGAGATCCTGTTTTGTTATCTTCCAGTAGAAACCCCTGGTCTTAGATTCTGGTGGAGACTCCTTCACGCTATATTCTCACGGCAGCCCCTTGACTTGAGGCTTCAACAGAGATGCCTTTCCCTAATGGTGGGATTGAGCCCTTTGACTTACATTTGGGTAGAGCCACCCCTTGCCTTTGATTTCAATGGAGAATTATTTGCCGTGGATTCCTGTGTAGGTCTTAGAATTCAATGAAAATCGACGGAAACCCCCGAGCTTTAAGTTTTGGTGCAGTCCCATTTGTCTACAATTCCGATGGTGACCTCTGTGCTTTAGATTTCAGAGGAAACCTGCTGGTCTAAGATTCTGATGAAGACCCCTTTGCCTTAGATTCCATAGGAGACCCTCTTTGCCGTAAATTCAATTGTAGATTTGTTAGTCTTAGATCCCGACGAGGACCCCTTTGCCTTAGATTCCAGTGGAGGCTCCTTTGCCTAAGATTCCATAGGAGAACCCTTTGCCCAAGATCCCATAGGAGTCTCCTTTGCGTAAAATCCCATAGGAGAACACTTTGCCTAAGATCCCATTGCCTGTGCGTCATAGCCACCCTTCCAAAGTCACGCCAGGCGCACGGCTGCCATAAGTATGCCGTGCATAATCCGGCCACATTTAATCTCAATAGCAGCTGGATGAAATGTAGACAGAAATGAAGGAGGAAGAGCTGAAAGTACGGCAAAATGGTATGAACGAACAAATGAAAAGAGTGAAGAAAGAAAGAAGTGAGAAAGAAAGGAACGAAAGAAGGAAGGTAGAAAGTGGGGAGGTATAAAGTAAGGTGGAGAAAGGAAAATACGAAGGAAGCAAAAAAGGGAGGAAGAGAAGAAATATGGGTAGGGAGAGTAAGAAAGGAAGGAGGAGAAAAGACATGAAAGGAAGGAAGACGAAAGAATGAGGGAGAGTTGAATAATGTACAATAAAATGGAAGGAACGAACAAACGAAAAGGAGTGAAGAAAAAAATGAAAAAGAAACCTAGCGTGGAGGGTAAAATGGAGGCCAATCTCTGACAGTTGTCTCCAGCGCTGCCCAAAGCAGCTCGAATTCCCCTAATGAGTCCACGGATAAGCCTCCCCTCCACCCGGTCTGGAAGGGCTCGGTGAGCAGTGGTGTCAGATGAAACAAGCATTTGCAATGCAATAGGTCTCGCATTTACGCGAGTTTGAGCTATTGACATTAAAAATAATAATGCCTTTTTTTTTTAAGCATAAATAAAAGGCATTGTTATTTACAATGCCAATAGCTGAAACTCTCGTAACTGCGAGACCTATTGCATTGCAAATGCTTGTTACCTTTTGTTGTCGGTGTCTAGCTGTTATGGATACAGCCTCTGAGCTGAAGGGTGACAGGAAATGCGAAAGGGCACTAGAGCCGTGAGCAGTCAACTGTTACGGATATTCTTAATTTGGTGCCTGGAGGAAAAGGCACACGTGCCTTCTGAGGCAGTAATTGGCAGATAAGCAAAGAACACTGTCAAACAACACACACGTTCATTGAAACGTCAATCAAAGTGTGTTTGGGGCGCATTTGTTTAAAGACAGTGTGCCGATGCTTGTTTGATAGCAGTCGCTATGCGGGATAAACACAGGCCTTAGGGCTCCTTAGATGAAATCACTTCAGCACATACAGGAAACTCCATGCCATTACTGCACACCACATTCCAGCCCACACATTTCCTGTGAAGGGGCATACCTTTAAAGATCGCCCAAAAAGAGACAATGTGGAAACAGCTCTCCTTCGTAACAAAAACCGCAAATTCAATTTAGTAACTGTTGTGGTTCGAAGCTGGATAAAGAACTAGAGCAGGAAGCAAACACACATTAAGATCAAGTTAAATGTTTAAGGAATACATCCTACACAAGTTGCCTACTCACTAAAAGCCGTGTAAACATGCAATTTCTAAGATTCACCTGCCTATTGAAAAATGTTGTCACTTTCAGCCTTTTCCGAGCTTATTTCCCAATTGAAATGTGGAAAATATAGACGTGGTGTCTAAAAAAATATAACAACAACAAATTATTATAAGGGCATAAAACCACTTATTGTGATGTCATTTTCTGCGATGCGATTGTGATTTGCATATGATAATTAGTCCCCCCCGACTATACGTGTGCTCTGGGCTGAACATTAAATATAAACAAACTAAAACGTTCAACGGAGCCGCTGTTCTACGACCACGTGCATAAAGTATCCAAACATTAAACTCGAAAAGGGCGCCGCGATTCCGAAAACGCTACGGGATCGCACAAAGGTGCTATACAGACGCACGTAGTGACATAAAACGAATGTTTCCGATCGTAAATCATGGAATGCTGGCACTCCCCTCCCGCCGCTGTGAACCATGTACACAAAGTGCTGTGCTTTACCCTAAGCTGTAAATCGCCCTGGCGAGGCCCCTTTCTATCTGAGCTTCACGAAGCTACTTTAAGACACCGCAGGAAGGGGGTGGCAAATGGTGTGCACTTTCACGGCCGCTTTGATGTCCTCAGTGGCCGCGCGGCTCACTGAGGACATAAAAGCGGCCGTGAAAGTGATCAGGCAGTGCTTTTCAGGCTGCCAAATGGTGCGCGCGCCCGGCGCACATGCACTATATTTGGAGGCCTGAAAAGCACTCGTTTGCACTTCCAGATCCCCCTTTAACAAAAGCTCTCGCGAGAGTAGCGCTAAAGCGCTGTCTCAGGCGAGACCTAAAAACTAACCTGCTCCTAATGTAGTAACGTGAATTTAGGAATTCGATAACGGTCGACATTTATGTAAGGCCGAGAGTTTGGCAGACATTTTGGAGTTTAGGTTTTTGTGAGACATGTTTATGTTTTATGCTTCCACGTGGGCCCGTCCCAGACGTACACACAAGCTGGCATCTGTTCTCGGTTCACCCTGGTGATACGGGCATCAGAGGAGGGGCCTCACTCTTACCACCAGAACTGTCGAGGGCCTCTGAGAGCAAGGCTGCATGACCCTGTCGGTCTGTGGTGAGATGGGTGGTTTGTGGCCTGCCGAGGAGCCCAGTGTCAGCTACCGAAGACGCCGATGACCGCTGACACATAGCGCCTAGTGACGCCGCCGTGGAGGGATGCAGGGAGCGCCTCTCTCTCTTGTGTAAACCGCACCTGGAAGCTTCCTTCGTGCTGCAGAGGGTGCGAGTGTATTTGGTTAAACATGACTTCAAATTGTGTTTTTTTCGTGCCAGGGCTCATAAACGCCATGACTGAGGCCTCGCCCAGAGCAATAAAACACCTCCTGGCCCTGCTGCTCAGTGCATCCCGGGTGTGAGGAGGACATGTGCTGAGCAGACGGGCAGTGCAGAGGGGTGGGTGCTGTGCACAAGGCTCGAAGACCATGAACTGAGAGCAAGCTTTGCGCGCTTTTATTGTATTCATTTCCCAAACTTCTTCTAAGGCGGCTCTCTGCCTTTAAGTGTACCCTCCTCCCTGCGCACTCCTGCTGTAAAGAGAGTTTAATTTCTGGGAGTGTTCTATAGCGCTTTCCAGGATACTGTGTTTTTCACGGTACTGGTGTAAGTTACATGTGTTTCCCGCTCATGAGTAAGGTGTCACTTTTGTCTTCTGCTTTCTTACGCATCCACATGTACAGAATTCTGTTTCGACATTAAAATTCCATTCCATCAATTTATGTATTTGTATTTTGTATAGCACTCGGTGCTGAGAAGCCGCTTCCAAGCGCTGCAGCGCGAGCAGAGTGTCTCTGTGAGGCAGAAGGTTAAGAATGAAGGTGGAATGACAGAGAAAAACAAGCATTACACGGACGCTAAAAATCAGATGGCCCCTGGGCGCGCAGACTCGGACGCAAAATGAAAATCAGACAAGAAACTGATGGCCCCCCTAAAGATAAGAAATTGCTCCGCCTCAGCCGCAAAGCAGACGATCCTGTCCGGATGGGCAGGACAAAAAGGTGAAAGGGCGGTAACAAAAATATCTCATTTCCAATGGCAGGCCACCGTTTAGCATAAACGGTGATGCCAGCCAATGAAAAAGAGGGGCGGGGCTTCAAGTGCCCTTCTGAAAACCCCTCATCCACAATATCTCTCGTCGAGCGTGCAGCGCATGCGCGGCAACGCTAGGCAAGACCTAAAAACAAACACCTTTATCAATGGGTAAGTGCAAGGCTTATTAGAAGGGTGGACTGGTCCCTGTTTGAACAGGTCATGCAACAGCAAAGAGCTTTAAATACCCGCGGGAGAAAGAGTTCTACAAATGGTTTCAGTGACTTCAAGGATCGAGACACGAAGGCCCTGTCTGGGAGTTGTCAGACAGAAATGGCTTAGTCTCTCAAAGTTGTACTGAGAGATTTATGCAAGTCAGAAAAATAAAGAAGAAAGACTGGCAAATATCAACCTTCGAATGACCAGGGTTAATTTTATGGCTGGTCGCAATAAACTGGCCTTTTTTTTTTTTTTCCAAAAATATTTTATTGGTTTTTAAAGGTATACAGATAGTGTATAGCCAGGCGTGCCATGGCAACCAAGGTTACAAGTTACCTGTGCATGCATAATGTGCGGTTGGGAGCAACCCCGGCGGACCATGCTAGATGGCAGACGATAGCAGGGACAGGCAAAGAAAAAAGAAGAGAAAGGAAAGAGACAAAAAGAGAAGAGAGAGTAAGAAGAGAAAGCGGAGCGAGTTAGATAGACAGTACACTTTACATTGCATAACTCTGCACCCGGGGAGGTTGCATAGGCTTCTTTACATAAACATGGCATTCTAGTGATTGTGCCCCTTGTGGGCTCCTGACACGTTCTTGAATGTGGTTTTATGAAGGCAGGGGGCCAGGTTTGTCAATAATAATATCATGGAAACTGTGGTCACAGCTTGTGCACCTTGACCACTTCAATCTTAGGCTTAACACAGGGCGACTGTATATCCTCACCCTGTAACCTCCAAGCCATGCCACCATCACCCACAGCAATGCTCTCATCCATAAGCAGATAGTCTGACAGGAGAATGTAGGCACACTTTAGAAAGCAGCCACAAATTTGACAAGTGGGAATCATTTCTTCCTATTAACATGCTATTATATTGCCCATAACACTCTGATTACACGCCAGTGAATTTATATCACTCAGTTTGCCCCATTCACTCACCATTATCCCCCTTAGTTAAGGCACCAAGGATGCTCAGAGGGATATTACCTCCCTGGACCCTCCCTGCCTGACCAACCTCATCGCTCATTTCATTAACCCGACAATACCCTATTAGTTCTCTTTAAAGCCCCTATATAAGACCTCACCCGTGGGCCCTTAGGTATGGCCTTATTGCTGAGCTGGTTGTTGCTTACCATGGGTTAAAAAAAATCCCATCTGCTGCTGTGCACTCGTCCATAGCCACTGATTTCTTCAAGCTGCAGTCGGATGAGACACCGAAGTGGCGTTTATGCAGGGAGTTGGGGGGAAAGCAGGCTGCTGGGGTTAATGGTGCAAGTGTTGCTCCCTAAGTGATCGTTGATTTGCATCCTGAGACCCACTACTGCTGATCAGTCTTCGCGCACAGTAACCGAAGGAATTGGTAACCAGCACTGCCCATAGTGTACTCGTCGTGGATGCCAACTAGCTTCTCATCAAGGTCCCCTTGAACACCAACGCAGCAGGACAATTGGTTTAGTGAGGCTCTAAGAGCAGCAAGGCTCGACCTCCTTGCAGAATCCAGTCCGCTTTTTTGCTGCACCACTCCCCCCACTGGGTTAATGCTGGCTCATTTTCTGGGGCTTCAGGTGCGAGGTGGGAAGGAAACTGGAAAGGAGGCCTCTCCAGGGGTCCTCAAGACCACTGCTCAGCAGCCAGGATTTGATAATAGCTCAAGTACTAACATGTGATGCTTTGTAGTTAGGGGGGGCCTCATCACAATGCCACACAGTGGCCATCTTAGATGAGGGGGAATTCCCTCCCAGGCCAATGGGGTTCGCTGGTGTACAAATTCCATCATCAACACTAGTTCATGCTAATTTCCCACAATAGCTCAAGCTTTGCAGGCCTGCTCCGTTTCATTTCGTGTCTGCATTTCAACTTTATATCCCACAATCGTGTGATCTACAGCTTATGGGTATAGCCTGAGGGAGAACATTCTCTGGGTGGACTGCTGACCAACCACAGTCTGACCCTGCTACAAAGAGTAAGGTCAACAGAGGTGCCAACACCCCTCTCTCTTTTCTCTCTTTTTTTGGCTGTGACATGAGCTCTGGAAAACCGCTGAAGCGCACTATAATCATAACTAAAAATGCTTTAACAACAGTTTCCAGCACAGGTGTCCTCAGTGACTATCTGCCCAGCTTTGATGTAGTCTTAGTTCTCCTTCCACTCGTCTGCTGTAGCTAAGGCATTTAGAGCTACGTAAACTAGGATAATGTTATCTTTGAAACACTCGCCTTTGAAACAGTGTGTTGACTGTTCATTTATAGGTTGATCCACTCGACCATGTAATCACTTCTTTGGCAACAAAGAACCATTAAATATTGTGTGAATATTATGGCTTTAAAACTGGCCAGTGTTGTGCACTTATGGTCTAACCCACATCCAAAACAATGGGCATCCTCATTTGTTAAACTTGGGCAGTGATTGGATCCAATCTGACTGTCCCCCCTAAGGAACCCTGAATCCTCTATGTTGCCTCCAAAGACCTGAACCGTAGTTTGACATTAGAACCAATAGACAGCCAGGGGTTTAAAAAGGCCAGTGTGTATATATGCAGTGGGTGTATATGCAGTGTGTATATATGCAGTGGGGGTCTGTGCCACTGGTGTTGCTGTAACATTAACTGACACCACCAAGAATGGGTCCAGGGAACGGCACCTGCTTATGGCCACACTCATGCTTGATGTCTTGCACAAATTCCAGAGATCTTCTAGGATGGAAGTGCCGAGGACTAAATCAAACGGTAGAAGAATCACGGGACTGTTGTAAGGCAGAGGAAGAATGAAAGCCACCATCAGCAATGAACTGGGTGCTTATGCTGCTTGAAAAAGAAAAAAAAAAAAAATCTTTAGTTTTTTATAGCGTGAACTTGACCCGAAGGTATCAGAGCACTTTACATGAATGAGCACCCGTTGCCTTACCGACAAACACATTACATGAGCACCAGTTGCGTTACAGACGGACACATTCATTTTTTGATAGGCATGGGGAGATTAAGTGATTTGCCCAGAATCACAGGATGTTGAGCGTCCCTGCCGGGACTCGAACCCGGTTCCCCAGTGTCGAGGTCAACTGCTCAAGCCACAAGGCCACATCCTCTCCCCTCCCCCCAATCGAATGAATGAACAAAAAAATTACTTTTATTTGATTTGGTTTAAATCACAAAAGGGCGGCATGACCGCCAATGCACATAAAATTCACGAGCAAATATGCCGGTTTGTTGGTTGGTTTGAATCTCATTTAAAATTAACAATAAGCCATGCTATAAAAGGCATGCTTCTTGTGAGGTTTTGCTTAAGCTATGCACGGCCAGGCTAGGTAGGTGATGTCTCAGAGATGCCCTAGGGCAGAGTTCTTCAAACTGTGGGGGGCGCCCCCCTGGGGGTCCGTGGAGGGTTTCCAAGGGGGGGGCGCGAATGCCTCTGCAATTACATGTAAATGAAGATGGCCTAGAACTGCGGCCTTATTCATGTGCCGCATTTCCAGGCTGTCTTCATTTCCACGCACTCCTTGAAATGTGGTTTAAAAACATTGGGGACAGTGATTCGGATTGCCTTGAAGGGAGGTCACTAAGTGTTAGAAAGTTGGCTAAAAAGAAAAGAACTAAATAGTGTTTTGTTTTTTCGCTGTCAGCTAACTGCATATATAATAATGAGCAAACAGACTGATTGAAAAATAAAATCAAGTTAAACTAACCCTTAGTACATGTACTCTTTTATGTTATGAAACTTCAGTTGACACATACCATCACGGCAGATGTCTGAGAGTCTGAAACCTGAGCAACACATGATTGAACCCTAGTTTACACATTGGGGAATAGTGACCTTTGTACTAACAGCGCTGCGAGGTCCCAGCGCATGATAGAAGCACTGTAAAATAACACCCCTACATTACCTCTAGAAAAAATCTTTGTCACTTTGACACATTAAGCAGGGCCACTGGAATTATGTGGTAAGAGAAGACCAAATTATACAACAGGGTTAATTAAATTATGCAAGAAGAAAAGGTAAATTATGCAGCATAATCGGACACATTTTGTGGTTAGCTTTATTTCATTTTCTTTTTCATTTTTAGTCATGGTAACACTGTCAGGTGAAATATCATACCTCATTAGTAATTTAATACCTAAATACATCAATAAGCAACTGCAAGATGGCCAATCAACCTTTATGAATGCCCTTCTACTGCTCTGGAACACGTCACCAGCCACGTTTTATGTAAGTTTTGATCCATTTGAACTAGAATAAAAAAATTTGGGTAAAATCTGCAGACTATTCAACAGATGATGGATTAAGTAGTAAATGCGGTAAATCCATCACTGCGGATAAGTCTTCTGCCTCAGAAACTCATAATTCCAGTGGCCCTGGCTTTAACGGACTACTCAATTAACAGCTGGTAAGAGGATATAGTGTAACAGCCGTGGTGGCCGACCTTGAAGCGGGGAACAAGGTTCGAGTCTTCATCGGAGGCTCAAGCATCCTGTGATTCTGGTCAAATCACGCAATCTCCCTGCACCTGAATAAAAATTAACGTGTCCATCTGTAATGCAGCTGGTGCTCATGGAAAGTGCTCTGATACCTTCGGGTCAAGTACACACTATATAAAAACTGTTTGCACTACCTCCCTACCCTTGCTTTCTAGCAGAGGCCCCTCAGAGTCAGCACTAACCATTCAGGTGCAGTTGTTTTTGTAAAAGGTGAGTCCAGGGGGTCGCAGGGAGGAAGTCAGCAGGGTTCCTCAGAGAGATACTTTAAGGAAGGGGACAATCTAAGGGAGTCTTTTTTTATATATACATATATATGAAAATGGTCCATCCATTAGTGCAGCAGGTAATGCTGTTGGGTGTGTAAGTGCCCACTGCTGCTCAAGTATGGCCGTCTTACCATGAAGTGGAGTGGGTGCCCATTTTCCTTGCTTGTATCAGAGCCAGGTTACTCTTGCTGCTTTTTAACATAAAGGGCAGAAAGAATCACCGGTACTGCTGGTACAGTGGCACCAGGAGCCAGAGGTATGTGGAGCCAGCTAACCATGAATTATAGCTGTTTACTATCCCTCCTTCTTAGCATTAGGGCCCACTGTACACTTGCCGGTGTTGATTTGGGCCTCAGAGCAATAGCCCATGGTAGGGGGGAAATGAATGCAATGGAGACATCTTTGTTTGGCCTCAGAGAGATGGCAGAGAAGGGTGTGTGGCTGGATGAGAGTCCCTGTTTTTATCAAAGGGCAGAGGAGACTGCCCTCTTTGCAAGGCGGTAGGTAACATAAGTGAAGCAGGTTCAGTCGCACTGGGGCCCAGGGGTCAGAAGGCCCACTGCACCACAACTATGACTGTCCCACGTTAAGAAAAGTTACAAGGGAGCTTATTTGCTAACATTAGGACCAAGGGCGGTAATTTGCAGATAAAGGAAGACCACATGTGGGAGCCCTTTCTTTTCTGACAAGGCCTGTTTCAAGATTAGAGTGATGGTCCTGCATGGTGACGAAGGGGTATAAGTGGCAGAGGAGATAGCCTGCTACTCAGGACTGTACTTATCTTTTTTTAACCTAGTTTTATATAGCGTGAACTTGACCCGAAGGTATCGGGTATCAGAGAGCTTTACATAGCACCAGTTGCGTTACATGAGAACACATTCATTTTTTTGGGGTTAGACACGGGGAGATTAAGTAATTTGCCCAGATTCACAGGATCTTGAGGCACCTTGCCGAGACTCGCACCCAGTTCCCCAGATTCAAGGTTTACCGCCCTAGCCGTTAGGCCAACTCCTCTCCCCATTTGTGCAGCAAGTGTAGCGTTGAGGATCAGGAATGCGAGGGGATCACAACACCTCAATTATAGGTGGCAGTATTTTTGGGTCAATAACAGTTTTTGTTTGATTCATTTGCTGTTTTTGTAAGTCTCATATTTAGTGAGGTTTATGAGCTATAGAAATAGTTCTCCTGGAATTATCTCATGAGCCATGCCTCCTGCGCGCAGCCCTTTCCCTCCCGCTCATCCAAGCCTTGCTGTAAAGTTTTAAAGGGGGGGGGCCTGACATTAAAACATTTTGCTTAGGGGGGCTCAGAGCAAAAATGTTTGAAGACCTCTGCCCTAGGGCGATAGGCAAATATAGTTAACGGTGTTCATTTCATTAAAAATATATTGTTCTAAAAGACGAGTTCTTTGTATTTATTTTTCTTTTATAAAGTGCTATGGCTAAAAATAAGTTCAACTTGGTAATCTAAGATGAAGTGCTGATGCCGTTGATGATTTCCTGTCATTTCTCCGAGGTAAAGTGCAACGTGCTCTCTCCCCAATCATTTCTGAGAGTTCCCTCTGCCTCATCCCAACAAAGGTCACTAAAATATATATATAATGCCTAACGAGCTTTTTGCAGAGTTTGAGAGCACAAAATCGTACCAATTGGACCCACATTTTAATCGCTTTTCTTAAAAATGAGAATTCATGGACATGTTTCGGCTGCTCGATTCATGGCGGATTAAAGACAAGGCTGTCGTTCATCTCGGTCTGAAAATCAATACTATGCCGCCTGTGGTGGCACCTCGAGGAGTGGTACTCCATGCACATTTTAAACGGAAGCAGCATTCGTTCAAGCCCTGCCAGCCTGCCACCTGCTGCTCTGGGCGGCACCGGTGGGGTGAGTTACTAAGTATTGTATAAACATTTCAGATGCGCGCAAAGAGTGGGTGGGTTACACATTTCAGATTATTCCACTCGTGTATTGATACTTACGGCAAGGGGAGAGCTGTGATTTCCTTAAGGCGGTGCCACAGCGGGCTCTGCTGTGAATAACACCCTCCCTGCCAGCTGCCTGTGGCAGCCTCGGTGTAGAAGCCCTCCCCTTCGTTGGGCGGCGGATCCACGGCGTGACCACCACAAAGAACAATTAAAATGATCAATTCACAGCATGCCAGGGGCAGCGACTTTGCATTGTTCAAAAACAAACCTCATCCTTTGGGTAGGTCTCTGGAAAATGAAAACAGTGATCGCCGGTCTGTCATGGCGCTATGGAACGATGGGTTAGTGAGTACTGTCAATTTTCCAACAAGTGTTTTAAATTATGTTGGTGCCAGAAATTCCGGACAAAATCCCGCAGCGTCGCAGTATGGAACTCTTAACATGGCAGGGGAGGGGTTTGAGAACGGAGGCTGGTGTGGCGGAAGTTTTGCTTCGCTAGCCCAGCTGCTGCTTCCCTGTGTGTCCATCAAAATTCCAAATAAGGCCCATGGTCCTGTCATTACTGAGTGCTGTATGTCATAGGGAAACACTTCTTTGCATTCAGAGGCAAGTCAGGAAACAAAGATACACCCTGTGTATCATGTCACAAGTTTGTAAAGGTTTAAACCGAGACATGAAAGTGCTGTACTTTCCTAAACCCCACACCTAATCATACATGCCAGGGCTTTGGTCTATGTGAGCCCTTACAAGAACTATTAACATAGCACACACAAGAATATATTTTTTAACATAATGACAGGTAATTATTATGTTACCAAATTCAACTATACAATTCAATTCAATTCAATTCAAAAGTGCTTTATTCGAGAATTACTCATAAAAGCAGACATACAAACATATATTAAAAAACAATTAAATCTGAGATGTCATATTGACAAACGCACAGTTCATAAAAGATACAAATTATTTTCAAAAATAAAATTAATCACAATAATAAAATTCATTATTGTAGAAAATGCAATTATATACAATTCATACAGTCTTTGTGCTAGTGAGAGAACCATTTAGACATACATATCACAGGTGTAAAGTTCATTAATGTAATTAGTACAATTAAATATAATTTTATAAAATCTTTATTCTAAAAAAGAATCATTTATAATTATCTTTCCAGATGACACGATAAATTGCACTAAACAGAGAATAGACAATACTCTAGCAGTCTCTGTTCATCTAGGCAGAGAGTAATCTCCGGACTAGCAATCTCTGCCTGATTGTCCATGCCCACCCCAAATACTTGGCGGTGGCGATTATAATCCAAGTTAAAGTAGTCGATCTTACTATGCGCAAAGCCACCATACTACTCTTGGTACCCAGATTCCTACACATAGGTGCCAACCATACACGCCTTGGAGTAGAGTATGGTTTACAGGAAAACAAAAAGTGACCAAGCGTTTCATTACCTTCCCCACAAGCTGGGCATATAGCAGGGTCTCCTTCCCTCCATTTAGATGTTAGGTAACGAAGAGGGAGAGAGCCCGCCCTTAATTGAAAAAGCAATTTCCTGTCCAAAGGTTTGGATATATAATCCCAATACAGTTCATACATGGGGTACAATTTAACCTCCAGAAAACTAGCAGTCATGGCCCCACAATTGATGCTGAGGAGACTTTTGTTAGCAACATTATCCCAAAAGATATTTTTTAAGGTGGCCTTATTCGGGAATGATGCCCCAGCTGGGTCGGACCATAGTGCGTTCAGGCCTAGTTCAAATAGTACTAGTTTCAATAATTTGAACCATCTGATTTTGTTAAAGCAATCTGCTCTAACAACATCAGTAAACCCGGATGCATAATGAGTGAGCTCAGGTGTGGTCCATAACCTACGCCAGTATAGAATTGGTCGGAGTTTGGCCATTTCCGTGATTTTTTTTCTTCCAAGCTCGTATCTCAGAGGCAGTAACGGACTACTCTGAGGAGTACCCGTTAGTTTCCTAAGAAATTTATTCTCTGAGGTTTGCAACTCCTGTAGGTTATCATGCCCCCATAACTCGGCCCCGTATAATGCCGACCCAATTGCTTTTGCCTCGTATATGATAAGGGGTGGTTTAATTGGTTTTGTTAATGATTTCCTGTGCTCCTTTATGATGGTTCCAGCTAGTTGCTTGTGCCTCAAAGTTGCAATATTTAAATGCTGGTTCCACCTATTATCGTTAGAAATAAGGATACCCAGGTATGTGAAAGATGATACGACCTCAAGAGTGCGTCCACTCATGGTAATATTAGATTTAAAATTACGATACGGATTAAAAACCATGAGTTTTGTTTTAGACGCGTTCACCTCCAGACCGTGATCCCCGCAGAACTTATCAAAAATATCCAATGCTTTTTGCAATCCACTTGGAGTTTTAGATAAAATTAACGTGTCATCGGCAAACATTAAAATCGGAACTTTTACACCTGCAAGAGAAGGAGCATCAACTGCCTGTGATTGAATACAGGGAACTATGCCATTAATAAAAAGGGTGAACAAGGTAGGTGCCATTGAGCACCCCTGCCGAACCCCACGCTCAACAGGAAATTCGGCAGTGTCTTTACCGTATCCACCCCATTGAATTTTAGCATAGGTGCCTTCATGTAATCTCATGATCATAGTCAACAGGGGTCCTGGGACCCCCAAGGCCGCAAGTACTTCCCACAGTTTCGCCCTTGGTACCAGGTCGAAGGCAGCCCTCAAGTCGACAAAAGCCGCGTAAAGACTGCCCCCGCCTAGCACCACAGTCCTCCACTGGATCAGCTGGAACCGAAAAACTTGGTCCACAGTACTAGTGGCCTTACGAAACCCAGCCTGAAATGGAGGTAGGATATTGAATTCTTCCGCCCAATCGAGCAATCGATTAACAATCACTCGCCCAACGATTTTTTGCACTGTATCGATTAGGCTAATCGGGCGGTAGTTACAAGGCTGGGAACGGTCACCTTTTTTGTACACAGGGATGATAACAGCACCCCGCCATGATGCCGGGATAGCTGCTCCCCTCGCTATGTAGTTTATTAGTAAGTGAATATATTTACACCACCTATCAGTGTCGTTTAAGAAAACGTCCGCTGGGACTCCATCAATGCCAGGAGCACATCCACTGTGTACAGTTTTGAGGGCCGACAGAATTTCGCCCGTCGTAAAGACATTGTCCTCAGAAGTTATATAGATAGGGCTGATGTTATTTTCAATCTGGACCCGGTTAGCATATTGATCACTAAAAAAGTTTACCCAGGCTTCCTGCGGGACATAATTATTGCAAGCCTCTTCAGGCCTTTCTTGCCCCCATTTAACAATATGCCAAAATAATCTAGAGTCTTTTCGATCACTAGCACACTTCAGCTTTTCCCAGTGGGCTTCATCCCAATCTTTTTTTGCTTTAGCAATGCAAGTTTTATATAACTTTCTTGCAGAGCGGATAGCCCCCAGGTTTTTTCTCTTAATTGCAGCTCCCAAAGAAGTTCGTGCCACCTTACATGCATGATTATACCATTTGGCTACTCTGCCAACCCGGGTCGCCTTAGGGTTTACTGGCTTCAAGAAGTAGCTTTTGATTTCTTGGAAAAGGGACTCATGTACTTCAGGAATATTAACTTGGTTTGTATTAATCCCTGCTTCGCCGTCGAGGGCCATAATGGCCTTGTCGGTCGCAGCTCCTATATTATCTATAGCTTGCTGGTCTGTCCTAACACTTGTCCATCTTAGCCTACGCATATCGTTTGTTGGAACAATGAGCGGGGGTAGGCAGTCATCCAGAGAAGTAGAAGCGTTGGATTCAGACAGCCACCATTTATGGGTGACACATAACGGATTATGGTCACTCTCTGGCATTTCTGTTACAACCATGTCTTTAACAGTAGGCCAAAGGGAAAAGCTACAAATAATATAGTCAATACGACTTTTGCTTCTCCCATTGTCAAAGGTCATAGCTGGTACTCTGTCTGACTTTGTCCTTCCATTCAAAGCTCTTAATCCTTGTTCAAGGCACATTGCGTTCAAACCCAAAATGTCCTCTGACCAACGAGTTACTGGGATGGTATCTAATGGGGGGATGTCCCATTGTTTGTCTTCCTCTGCACCTAGAAAGGCTTCACCTGTATCAAGAGGTTCAAACGTACGGTTTAAATCCCCAGCAATTATTATGTTATTACCACCTGAATGTGTCTCGAGGAAATTATACAGAGCAAGAAGAACCACAGATTTTCCTACATTTCCACCTCTGGCATAGATGTTATAAATATCGATGGACAAGGATAGATCACTCATGAATCTAATGAGCTGAATATCTTTCTGACCAGTCTCTACGTTTTTTACAACGGCCTTTAAAGATTGTTTGACCCATATAGTAAGGCCCCCCATCGGACGCCCTTTAGGGCCCTTGGAAGCTGGCACATAGAAGTTTAAGTACCCCAAAGCGAAAACGGGGTCACACGCCCATGTTTCCTGGAAGATACAAACGTCAAAATTACTAACAAAATTAAACCAATCACCGCAACCCTGCTTTGAGCCTAGCCCGGCCACATTCCAAGATAATAAGTTTCCAGAGTCATGTGCCATTACAGGTTTAGGGCTAAGAGTAAGTACACTCATCGTATTATCATTTAAACCATTATATATTAGATTGTCAGATATTAAACCAGCTATGGCCTCCGAGTTAACAGTCTCAGGACGGGAACCTTCTCGTTGGCCCAGCTCATCAGTACAGGGTGATTCAGATAAACGGAGGGATGGTTGTCAATCGCAAGCATTCAGGTTTGACAGGGCAGAAAACCTATTTTCCACACATAGACCCCATTCACGAAATCCAACATCATTACTACTCCTACTGGTCACAACATTCCATTTAGTTCTTAGAATATTAGGGTTCGTGCCTCTACCTTTCCTAGAATAGAAAAAGTCCAGGGTCAATGGTACAATTGAAGTTGACCTACGCTGTGGAGGCAAGATGTTAGGTAAGATATTTAATAAAACCTCAGGGTCAGTGAAGGTTAAAATAACACAATCCCCTCTGAACCTCTTGACGCTGTTACCAATCCACTCAACCCTTCTGGCATTAGCAAGTTCAACAGCTAATTGTTGCTTCCCTCAAGGTGTTATTATCATGTTGTTAGTAAGCCATAATAAAGATTTGTTTAATAGAGAAGGTGCAGATTCAACCTCCCCAGAAACCAGAGGGGGAACATTTGCAAGAACAAGAACTAATGGAGAGGCTTCAACTACAAGCTCGGAAGACCCTTTCCCCATATTAGAATTATTAGTAGGAGCGACCGGGGGTGGATCAACAGAGTCACCAGTAGATACATTAGGCAGTGATACATGATTAGAGACAGATCCCCTATTCTCAGCAAGTGTTGTTTTGCTCAGTACTGGCTCTACAACAACATCAGTAATATTTCCTTCCTTCACCAAGGTTTTCTCTAATAGACCACCTAGTCTGTTGACCTCGGCGGTTAATTTATCAATTTTACTAACCAGGGGTTTGACTATACCTTTGATTTTTGTATCCATCATACTCCATAGTTTAGTAAATTGAGCGTTAGAAAGGGTAACATGGGCTTCACTAAGCAGATCAACCTCCTCCTCCTCTTCCTCTGATATTTTTCTCGAAGGGGTTGCAATTTTGTTTCTGCCGGATCTTAGACCCCCTCTTTTTTGGGTAACCTTACTTTTACCCCGAGTAACCCTCGGAGCTGGTACAGGGATAATAGAAGGAGGGGACTCGATGTTGGTGGATATCACTGACACCCCTTCACTATCGCTATTGGGTTCATTAAGAGCGACTACACCACTAGGCAGGATGGGGTCTGTATCAAATAGCGGGACGTGAGCCACGCAGGATGCACTACTATTGTGTAAAGCCAAAGAATCCCCATACTCTTTATCGGCCATATGGGATTGGTTGGATGAATCCAATCCCAATGAGGATCTCCTGTCACTATTGATTTTAGCCACAACTTGGATCAAATAATTATCTAAAGTGTTATTTGCTGGGGTTTGTTTTTTCCCAGGCATGAGTAAGACCAATGAAGTGACTACGATAATCAATACACTTAGAACACAGTATACAGATAGGAGTAATAATTACCCTGTGTAGATCGCACTGCTCATGGGTACATAAATGGTAGAGAAGAAATTTCAGGCAAAGTCCCTGGCCCAACCCAACCTAGTCCGACCTCGGACGGCCTCAGACGGCCCGCCCTTTGCCCGGGCTTAGCCCGGCGTCGCCCGCGCGCGTCCCGCGTCGCGGGGGAAGTCCGTGAAGATATACGCCCCCAGGCGTTGACGATGGTAGCGTTGGCGGGCTTCCGCCGCAAAGGAGCTTGGGGAGTGTAGTTTGGTCCCCCTGGCACACTGCGGCCGCTGGAAGGATTAACGGATGCGGCGGCGGCAGGGAGGAGTCACGTACCCCCGGTTCCCCTCTGAAGCTGAACTGATCAGGTAGGGCTCCCAGGAAACGCTGTAAGGCTGCCACGAACACCCGCTCTGCCGGGGAAGTCCGTGAAGATGTACGCCCCCAGGCGTTGACGATGGTAGCGTTGGCGGGCTTCCGCCGCAAAGGAGCTTGGGGAGTGTAGTTTGGTCCCCCTGGCACACTGCGGCCGCTGGAAGGATTAACGGATGCGGCGGCGGCAGGGAGGAGTCACGTACCTCCGGTTCCCCTCTGAAGCTGAACTGATCAGGTAGGGCTCCCAGGAAACGCTGTAAGGCTGCCACGAACCAACGTGTGCAACTATACACATTTTACCAACGTAGAAGAATAAAACATTGAGTTAAAGCCTGGAAAGATTCAAACTTATTCTATGAAAGTTATAGGAACACTTCTGAATCGGACACAAAACCCGCTGAGCTATTTTATCAGAATTACAAACTTGTTACATTACAGGATCTCTGCAACAAAAGCCATGACCATGATACAAACCTTGTCCTAACCTGTCCTTTACACATAATGCGCTGCTGCTGCACATTAAACATTTCAATTAGTTACGTCGATTCACACCCGAGACACTAGTTCACACACAAATTATTGGAGGAAGTGCATTAGCCACCTGAGCTACATTACTAAGACTATATATTAAGACATTTTACCACCTAAACTATCTTAACATGTGATGTGACTAGGATTACACACTTAGCGTGGTAGTTTAGCCATGACTGTGCCTGCTGCAGCAGGAGCAAGTCTGATTTGCAGAAGGTCATGAACCATCTACAGTAGTACAGCAACCAAATAATGAATGGACTGAATGAATGAACTGAATGAATTTAGGATTTATAAAGCACCTGGTTACTCCCAAGGAGTGTCCCCACGTTGAACAGTACCATCATATCCTGGTCGGGAAAGTCATGAGCAAGTAGGGTTCTAACTCTGTCTAAAGAGCCAGGTCTTCAGATTTTTGCGGAAACCTGCCTCAGGCTGTTCGAGTCTTAGGTTGAGTGGCATCAGCCGTGGTCCGTGCAGGTAACAGTGGTGGGTCTGTATTGGGGGGGGATTTCGAGGGACCATGCCGAGGGAAAATTAAATAATTTTCCCTCGGCATGGTCCCTTGAAATCCCCCCCCCCAACGCGGCCCTACCGACCCACCGCTGTTACCTGCACGGACCGCAGCTGCATGGCATAGAGTTCCAAAGCTTGGCTTGCAACCCTAAACTGGTACCAGTGGCTGAGATTAATTCAAGCATTTGATCCATCACTTTTTCATTCACTGTTTGTTTGTGCCAGTGATTAATAAAGTAACCCAAAGGAGCTTCACTATTGGATTTCACCTTGTGCCCGAGTTGTTTGGGTGCTGAATTTATAAAAAGTCTGTATACCCTCTGGCAGAACACAAGCTCTCTACCCGGGACTCTGCTCCTGGTCTATAAATGGTACAGTGAACAAAGAGAGAATGGACTCTAATGTGGCTTCAGATTGATTCAAGCATTGCAGCAATGACTTTTCGATTCACTTTTAGGTCTGACTACAGACAGCTATTCCTCAGTTATAGACCTACTGTTACCAATACTTCAACAAACACAAAGGAGGCTTTGGCTTCGCCTGAGGGAGTATTTCACGTATCTTACGCTGTTGTGTGTACCCTTCTGCTCTTACTACAATGCATGGAGAAGAATTTTACATCTGAAAAGTGCACTTTTCTTTATCTCATACAAGCAGTTTATGGAAAGCCTGGACTACCCAATCTAACCTACTTGTCATAACTAGCCTACCATGTCTACCTACAATTCTTACCTTAGTACCGTGCTAAAATTACCATACATAAAACTTACCATACCTTACCTATGCTACCAACCAAAAATCCCATAACAACTTACCATACATACAATGTCTTACCTACCATACCCACCATACTTAACCTACCATACACATCTACCATACCTAAACTACCACACCCAACCAAGGATTCCTACCCAACTATCGTACATATCTACCTCAATAACCTATCCCACCTAACCTATCTACCGTATCTAGTCTACCATACCAAACATACCATACAGATCAAACCCATCAGAGGGCAAAATAAAGAGGCTTGGAGGCTGCCTTGAGGGGGTGCACTGGGCCAACCTCAGGCTGCCTGACCCCCCAGGGTCTGTGGGTGCTGCGTCCTCGGCCATGCAGGGGCTGCAAAGCTTGCGGGCCATGGTGGCTGGGCTGGTCTAGACATGGCTGTAAACCACTTCAGTGGCCATGGAAGGAGCGAAAGGGGGACTGGGGTTGACGGGGGCCAAGGAAAGGCCCAAGGACTTGGGCGAAGCCTATGTACTGTAAGGTATTGAGAACTAACTTCAATCACTGAAGCAAAATAATCTTGTAGACATTGGAAAATCCAACAAACCTATTCTGTTACATCACTGTACTACAACTACAAACATCAGCCAAACTAGGTGAACAAAATGGATGTACGGCCAGGACGGTTGTCAGTTATGTGTATACTGAGAGTCTCAATGGAAGATGAGAACGACATTAGTCCTGGCCCTTTAGTTCTAATGACGTTTTAGCCGCTTTGTCTTGTGTAGCCGCAGGGCGGGCCCCTGGCTTGGACGGTGTTCCATCTGATCTTTTCCTTGACAACAAAGCTTCCTGGAGCAAGTACATCACTCTAATTGCGAACGCTGTGGCTGAAGGTGCCCCAGTACCTAAATCCTGGGGGGGTGCTATCATAATCCCAATATATAAAAAAAGGGTGATAAAACCCTCCCAGGGAATTACAGGCCCATCAGCCTAATCGACACAATCCAAAAAGTCATTGGGAGGATGGTACTGAGTGAGGTACTCATTTGGATCGAAGCTAACAAGATCCTTTCTAGTCTCCAAACGGGCTTTCGCAAATTCACCAGCACCGTGGATCAGGTGTTCCGCTTCAAGCAATTGCTCTGGAAGGTTGTCGAACTAGGCAAAGGCAGTCTCTACGTCACTTTTGTTGATCTAAGAGCTGCCTTTGACCTTGTCCCCCGAGAGCAACTCTGGAGAGTTCTCGAAAAGCTCGGTTTACCCCTGGAGCTCTTGACTCTAATCAGGAGACTGCATGAGCCTAACTTCGCAAAAATACAATGGGGCGGCCCGGGGGAAACAACCCCCGAGTTTCCTGTTGAGCGAGGTGTGCGTCAAGGATGCGCCATGGCCCCAACACTTTTTTCTTTGTATATTAACGGAGTAGTTGATTATATGCTTCAAGCTAACACCGACGCTCCCAAGTTGGCAGGAGCCCCTATACCAATATTAATGTTTGCCGACGACACCCTTATAGTGTCTAAAACCCCGTGCGGCATGCAAAGGGCTCTGTCAATTTTTGAAAACTTTTGCAAAGATCATGGCTTGGAGGTCAATGTGTCAAAGACTAAGCTTATGACATTCAACCCACACCCAAGTTATAGAACTGGTAAGCTCATAATGAACGGCCAAATTCTGGAGGAGGTAACAAACTTCACCTACTTGGGCATTCATGTGTCCCACAGTAATCGGTGGAACAGACATTTAGAATTGTCCACGTTGAAACTCACCCAGATTACGGGAATGCTGGTCAAAGAGCATAAAAAATCCCTTACTAAACCGGTCAAACCAGCGTTACTAGTATATGAGGCAAAGGCCCTAAACTCAGTCCTGTATGGGGCAGAGCTCTGGGGTTTTGATGCTTTAACATCCCTAACAGCCGTTGAAAATAAATTTTTTCGCTACATTACTGGCTTACCACAAAGTACGCCAATGGTCCCATTGCATTACGATCTAGGTAGAAAGGCCATTAAGGACCTGGCCAATCTCCGTCCGGTTTTATACTGGAGGAGACTATGGACTACACCTGAGCTCCGATCTTACGCAATGGGTATCATGGACGTAATTCAGGTTGACAAGTTCCATAAGATAGGGTGGCTAAGGAACCTCCGCGAATCTTTAAAAGCTCTGGGGTTGGTAGGCCTATGGAACGATCCAGTTGTTGCTGAGTTTCCTGCCAAAAAGCTATTGAAAACATTATACTGGGAACAGGTAACTCACAGGGTGTGGGGCGCTTCTACTTCCTCCACGATGACCAGCCGTTTTTTAGAGGCAAAGGTCACACCTCTTTTAGAACCTTTTTGGGATCTGATCACCTTGCCAAGGGATAGGAAACTCTATTTTCAACTTAGAGCAGGTTCCCTTCCACTCAGGGCCCTAACTAGCGGGTGGTTTGGTGCAAGCACATGTTCCTGCCCTGTTTGTGGTGCCAAAGAAGAAACAATCGCCCACTTTCTGTTTGTTTGCCCTGTATACGCTACTCCTAGACGTCATTGGCTCTCTCCTCTATGTAAATTACTGGGCACAAGGAGTTCTGCCGTAGCTATTAGAATCCTACATACAAGCACTTTACCAGTCCATTCAATAGTCTTAGCCAAATACCTGGGGTGGGCATGGTCTCTCAGACTTAAAGCCCTTCAGCGCACTGAGAAGGCACATAGGTAGGGCCTTAAATTCTGCTATAATTTCGCTACCATTAGTTTGTTATCCCCGTTTTAATCACTGCTCTTATTATTGATGTGTATTGTACATCATCTTGTCTGCTGCAATGTTTAATATCTCTCTTATTTACAAATTGTATCTATTTATTGGAAAGATTTTATATTATCAAGTGATTGTGATATTTTATAACTGTGTTTTGTTTGTGTCTTGTATGAATTACTTTTAATTCGAATAAAGACTATGATGATGATGATTAGAGCGACATTAGCCTCGGTGGTGCCTGAGTTTTTGCAAAGGGCAGGGACACCACTACTGCTCAAAAACGTTGGCATAAATAGACAACAAAGTATGGCCAGGAGGTTGGTCAATAGCTCAATATGCCAAATACCAATGCTGATAACCCTTTGCAGCTTCTTATCATCAACTGCTTCTGAAAGGGGAATAAAGGCATATTTACTAAACCCCCATCAAATTAATAAACCACCATCAAGATGGCATGACCATGTCACACGTGGTTAAAAGAGAAACAGGAACAGAGAAGAAGTGATGGAAGGAATGCCTTAGTTAATCTCAGCAACTGCAAATTGCTCGAGCCACAATCCAGTCCTTCGTTTTCCAAACACAGTGCCCTTCTAGACAGAGGCCAGTTCAGTACCGATCATTATTAGTCCTGCTCCAGTTGGAGCATGCCAATCGGAAATGACAGCCCGGGTCTCCTCCAGTTAGGAACACAAGTGGACCCAGAATATCTGCCTATTTGGACCTACTCCATGCGATGCAGACTGAGTCCTATTGCACGGTGAGTCTAGGACCATCTCTGGGCATACAAGTTGCACTTAGGGCAACAGTCCAGTACACTGCCAGGCCAGGTCCCTTTAGACTGGACACAGGGAGCTTCCAACAGGTTTCCTCCTACTTGAGCCTCCTCATTGAAGTGCAACATGAGTTCAGGGCAGAATGAGCATGGGGCCCACATCTGGGAATAGGTTTATATTTATTTTACACAGTAAAAATCAATTGCTTCTAGGCACTAGAGCAAGAGGACATCGCCATATGGAGTGAAAGGCGTTATATTTAATCGGTGCTAGACTGTGAGGTTATGGTTGCGTTGACCAGGTCAGCCATCACAGTAAGGGCTGGTGCACTGAATGGTGTATACATGTACCCTGCCCCCTCCACTTCACTCTGAGGTGGAATGCGTCACTCCTTCCATCTTAACAGGAATCCTTTCCATAATCTATTAGAGCTGGCCACCTGTGTTATTCCCACTGTAAAACATTTTTAGAAAGTGATACATAAGCGAGGCTGTCATCACATCTTTAATTCATCATCAAATCTTTATTTCCAGGCTCACGATCAAGGATCAAATATTGAAGGCATTAGAAAACCAGGCTACATCTCAGGAGACCAAAATACACACATTCTCGTTCTGCAAGCAGGAGGCAAATTGAGAATTTTAGTAATGGGATGCACTGTGTAGAACGAAAAACTGTAGATGATGGAAAGAATAGAGAACACTAGAGCGCTCTAATTACCAGAGAAAAGGAACTGATGGGCCTCTGCTTTATAGGATACGGTCAATAACGCTAGCCTACTTTTTTCCAGCTACAGTACAAGCATGACCTGTAATGTAATATTCATGTCATAAATGTACCCCTAACCACCCTGGTGGAGGACGGCTCTGATACTGAGACCTTTTTAGAGGCACACCAGACCATGGATCATTGTATTCAGCTGGAAAGACTAGAATAATACACGGGGCGACCAAAAGGGTCTTAAAAAGAACTGAATCTTTTCGCAATGACTGAAGTCAGGAGGTGGCCGTTGATTCTGTGGTATTCTCAGCGAAATTGACATGAAATGCACCACAGCGTTCCACTTTCTCATCCCCAATATTCAACATCTGCACGTGTCTGCTGGAGCAGGTGATTGGAAAGAAGCACATGCATATCTAAATGTAGGTGGACAGCACCCACATTCACATATGTCTGGAGAATGACCCAGGCAACAAATCACCACCCAATTCCTTGACCACATCCACCACTAGTTTTACATTACTCTGCATGGGCAGACATAAAACTGAAATCCTAGTACTGGGTTGGGCAGCGCCAGGCCTAAAAGTATCTTGTTTGACTCACCCCTGGGTAGTCCAGGACCACATTTAAGAACAAATGAAATCAGGTTGTCCTCTTTGACCGACTCCGCACATTTGCTCCACATATCAATGCCGTTATAAACGTTTATATTTCCAGCTAGCTATGCTTTAAAAAATGTCTGTGCGTCTTTACAGTCAATATTGAGCGGTGTGGACCTAAGTAAGCCCTTGTGATGGGGTGATTTGATTTGCGCATTGTCGCCTACTCCGGCTGACCCAATTAACTAAAGGACAGAATACAGTGTGTTCAGAATCTACTGGCTAGAAAGAACCTGAACCTTCAGTCTATATGGTACATGAACTTTCAAAAAGGAGATCACTAGCTCCCAGAGGGATCAAGAAATAAATTCATCATTCTATGCCACACAAAAAAGGCTTGGAGAAGCACAGGCCTGGAAAATGATAATGCACTGTGCTAAATAACACAGGAATATTCAATCAGACACTTGTAATCTGATCGGCCTACTAGGGTACAAACAGCAACAAAAACACAGAGGCAGTACTGAGCTTTGGAGATGCCTACAAACCAGCACAAGTGTCGAACTCAACCACCTACAGGACAGAAATATCCTGAAAAAGTAAGTGATCGCATTTTTCTGTGACTAAAAGCCTACCTCAAAGAGAAACCAACAGAAGAATATAGGCTGAAGGATTAGTCTCACAATCGGTTAGATTCCAAGTACGCAGAACCAGCTCTTGAAATTTCTGCTGTCATCCAATTGCTCCACAGAAATGCAAGGCGCTTATGTAACACTATACATAGTTCCTCAATAACTACATAATAAACAAAGAGGCCACGCAATGCCCCCTTTCAATAACACACTGTAGTTTACATGTTCCACTGCATTACCTAACCCTCCTTGAATTACTCCCGATTCTAACACAGAAGATTTCCCTAACTTGCCCAGCTTCTGGGGTGAGGGTGCGAGCACATGATCCTATCTACAAACACACATTCTTGCTGTCTGTTTACAAAATGAAATTGTGCGTGAAAAGATTTGTCTTACAAAGTAACGATCTGCAGGGACCTTATGCATGGGTGTGTTTTTATTCTTCTCATATTAGTATAAACTACTGAACTGTACCATCTCTGGGATTATCACTTGCCTCAAGAATCTTACAAGAGGCCAACCATATGGTCTCATCCTGTGATACAGCGACATGAGAGTGATTTCTATTTAACGTTCTCATAGTGCGCAACTGGGCCGTATAAAATAAGGGTGCTTCACATGGTGAGTGGCGCTGGAGAGCCGGGAGAGCTCCTGCAGCCACCTAATAATCGCTGCTATGATGCCCATTTAAAGCCTACATATAAACGAAAGCATCACTGCGTTGGGCGTGGGAATCCCTGGAGCTCTGCGATTGGCTGAAACTGGTGCGGCGCTGTGGGCAACTCTGCGATCGGCTGAAACTGGTGCCGCACTGTGGGCAACACCGATTAAGACCTAGAGGAAGAGCACCTGGGATCGTGGCCTTTGGGGCCTATGGCGATGGAAACGGAAACTGCCTTGCGACGCAAAAATGGAGGCAGGCCCTGTGCGAACTTTTGGAAATGGCTGGATCTGGCAGAGGCACTGGAGACGCGGCACAGCTGAAATACCCGTGACGGACCCCTACACGCTGCTGACACTCGCCGTTGACAACTAATAGCATGTTGCCGCGGGCACGTCCCAAGCCAGAGATAGGGTTGTGGTGTACGCTGGCGTGCCCTCCGAAGAGTGAATGTGGCTATTCTGGGGTCTTTGTAAGTGCCAGAGAGGCTTATCCCGGTGACACAGTCGGCATGCGGGCCCTTATGTGATATCGGCTCACAGACATGCCACCTGCAGCGTGACTAGATGATAGGATAACACACTGGGTGCCATGGGGTCAGGTGAGGCCTGGCTCGCCAAGATCGCCACGTAGCTGCGGTAAGTGAACCCCCCTAGATATGTCACTATAGACCCCCTTAAGTGGCACCTTCTTTGCACCACTGAAGTAATACTGAGACTTGCTTGGTGGCAACATGCATCTAGCAATACTGTTATGATGGGAGCAATCGGATGAGAACAATGTTTGGAACAAAAGCCTGGAGTAAGCAAATGGGAGCAGTCAGTTTATAACGGGAGAAAATTAGATGTTGATGAGTGTAAGAGTGGGAGCCACTGCGTTAGATACATAGCTGATGTCCACCGCTTACCACCTGGCACTGCAATGAAGAAAATGGATCAAAAGCAATCGTAGCTTCAGTTTGAGGCCAAGAAAAGCTCCAAACCACAAGATAAGAACTCGCAGGGGGAAGCTATATGTGCCACAGAGGTGACTGAGATAGATGTGGAGGAGATGGACACTCAATCCCTATTGCTGGAAATGTGCAACAATCTGGCATCCATAGATTAGAAAGTTGATGCCCTCACAAGTCGGCTTAATGAAATGAACGAGGTTAGACAAGCATGCAGGCGGGTTTAATGCTGCAGAGTAAAGGATTTCATAGATAGAAGGCAACAATAGCAAGATTTCCAAGGCTCAGAAATAAATGGCATGTGCAATTGAGAGCCTAAAACTCCACAAAGAAGACTTAGAAGCCTGATTATATAGAAAATATGTTGGCCTCGCTGTTTGGCCAGGAGAACTTGTCTCATATGTACATGGTGGAGTTGGAGTACCATTCGCTTGCTATGCGACCAATACCTGGAGAGACCAATCATCCCCAAACTGGTGTGTTATTGAGACCGGGACAGACTCCTATAACTCGCCAGAGAAAAGGGAGACTTGCATTATACTGGCAACAAGATATTGGTCTACTCAGATTTCACCATGTCTGTACACGATGCCTGGTGGAAGTCTGTGAACATCAAGTAAAAAGCTTAGCGACCTAAACTTAGGCTACTCCATGATCTACCCAGCATGGCTGAGATTCACATGGGATGAAAGGGTTCAGATCTTCAACGAGCCACAGGTGGCATCAGAATGCATGAACAAACATGCCCCTAAACAACCCTGAAGGAATAAAACACAGGAAATGTCCTCACAAAATACTATGAGTGATGTAGAATGAATAGACAATAAAAGGTAAACACCAGATGAATCAGAGGGTAAGGCTTTATTACTATGAACTGGATGGCTATATGACTTGATGATGATCGCATTTTATGACTTGTATGAAAGAGACATGCTATTTGAATACATTCCGGTGGGAACTGGGGGTGTCGTGGCACAAGATAGAACCAAACAATGCTGATGATAATTCTGTGACCTTTCGACTTTCCATGGGGGTGGGGGGAGGGGGGGCGAATGTAGTGTAACTGACAAGCAGCAAGGAACATTAATGCCTCTAACTGCTCATCGCTAGCTATGTCTGCCAGGATGGGGAAGTTAAGACAACAGTTCTGTTTGTGTGATGTTTTTCTGGTGAGCTTTGTTGCAAGAGATGTTGGGCAAGTCCTTGGAAAGTTGAAATTCAGTGTGGATGGGGGAAGGGATAACATGGTCACTGTTCCTACTGTAGAATACAGAATGTTATCAGATGTTGTACCACATGAGAAATTCACATGCACAAAACCCATTGGCATCCCTGTGGAGTATGACACAAGTAAAAAGAGAACAGATAATCAGATTACTTACCTGGAATGTCATGGGTCTAAACAATCACAAAAAAAACCTGCCAAGTTCTAGCGTACGCTACACGCGATCGAAATACTATGTCTACAGAAGACAAACCTGGTCGACACTCGAGAACATATGAAAGCTAAAAATTGGAGTGTGCATATATTCTTCACCTCATACTTGGCATACATCATAGGTTTCGCACTATTGATATGTAAGGGCCTACAATACACACACTAATTAGGCACAGTGGATCTGGAAGGCAGATATATAATTATACAAGGCCGTTTATATACACACAGTGACAATAATGAATTCATATGACCCCAATTAAGATGACCCTTAATTCTTTCACAACTTGCTCCAAAAGCACAACAAGCAGCCCACCCGGTGTTGCTATAGGGCGGAGAGCATAGCATCACATTACACCCCACATTAGGCAGCATTGGGGATAGGGGAAAGAGTTCATCCTAAGGCAAGGAAGGCAATCCATGGTAGAATGAAGGACCTGCTGTTGCTAGATTTCTGGAGAATGCGAAACCCACTAGAGCAAAGTTATACATACTACACATCTGCTTCTGGGTCAGCATCTAGGTTACATTACTGGTTGGGATCGACCAACATTGCCGGATGGACAACAGGTGTGAGACATCTGGCACATACATACACAGATCATTACCCTCTCCTGCTCACACTGACAATACTGGACCAAAGATATACACGAGGCGTGTAGAGCCTTCACTTTACCATTTTGCTGGACACAGTGTTGAGATCAGAGATAAAACAGATTATCGCTAACTATTTCAAAGAAGACCCAGGGTCAGTAGACACTCATAGCATATGGCCAAGCGAAATGGCATACTAAAATCAATCTGAAATGCATTAGCCCTGCTAGAGACCAAGACCCAAAACTGGGAAGGAGCACAATATGAGCAGGGTACCCCTGAAAGCTTACAACATACAAAAATACAGGGATATAGAGACAAGGTAGATAGAGAGCTGAAATTCCTAAACAAATATGCAGTGGCAAGATCATATGAGGAGGGTGATAGACCCAGACATACGTTTGCCAGGCTTACTAGACCACGATGGACAATGCCCACAATAACCTCAATAGAGGCAGCAAATGGTACCATCAAGCCACAGACTGATGCACTCATGCAGGAATTTACAGACTACTACACAAGACTCTATAAATCTGGACAGCACAAAATGCCGCCGACATTAATCAATTTCTAGAGAGAATGACACCAGCATGGGTAGAGGGCACTGGAAGTGAGACCTTGTGTGTGCCGCTCACATTGGCGGAGGTACAGGGTGCTATTAAAACACTAAAGAATAACAAGGCACCTCGGAGTGATGGCCTTACAGGTGAATGTTTTTAAATAATTCATTTAGGAGCTGGTCCGGTGCTGCTGGCAGTGTATGAGGAGGTGCTGGTGACGGGATCCCTATGTCAACGATGTAAGAAGCGGTGGATGACTATTCTTTTAAAACCGGGCAAACCATCTGAGAAATGTGAATCATATCGGCCGCTATTCTACTTAAGCATTGGTAATAAGATACTAGCTAAAATTATAGCAACTAGACTGCTGCCCTTGCTTCATAGACTAATCCTGCCGGACTTGTCTGGGTCGATCCTGGGATGGTCTATGGCAGATAACTTAAAAACGTTGCTCGAAATTACTCAGCAAATACGCCCTGAAATCAAGGCTGCAGCAGTGTTCTTGGATGCGGCTAAGGCCTTTGTTTCTATAGAAGGGTCCATTCTCATCATTATGTTGGAACATATGGGACTGGGTAAAGACCCAGTAAAATGGGTTATAGTACTATACAAGCAACCATCGGCTAGGATCAAAGTGAATGGGGCACTGTCCGAGACAATACAATAAAGCATGGGACAAGGCAGGGATGTCCACTCTCCCGGATACTATTCGCCCTGGCGGTGGAGCCTCTAGCGAGAATCCTCCAAGAACAGCATAGCGAATGAAGTGTTAAATTCTGCAGGTGGAGAATCTTTCTGTTGCTTTTATGCTGATGGCATTTTATTGCTGGTCAATGAACCAGCCAACACGTTAAATCACATTATTAGAAAAGTAATACAATTTGAGAGATGGGCAGGATGAAGTATAATTTAGGATAAATCTGTGATGATCCCAGTAACTGAGTCCACTAGGGCCATAACATTAGACTATCCACTGGTCTGGAGCGAAGAACCAGTGAGGTATGTGGGCATACAAGACCACCAAGCTATAGCTACTTTATATAGAGCCAACTAAAGAATGTGTATAGATAAACTAACTACACATATAGATAAATTACACAAACTACCAATATCTATGGAATAATGAAAATGATAGTTCTTCCACAATCACGGCAGGGAGGAATGGCATAAGAAACTGGTAGTTCTCCCACAATTACGGTCTCTCTTCCAGAAATTAGCACTTCCGCTGATCTGTCAGTACTTCCACTCATTAAACTCCCTGATGTTGAAGTTAACTTGGACAGAAAAAGCGGCTAGGGTGAACTGAAGATGCTACAATTGCTGCTTCTAAATCATCACTTGAAATTTACTATCTAATAGGCCAGGCGCAGTACACACACCATTGGATACATAACACACAGCAGACATGGAATGAGGATTGGTGGCCCCCATACCGGTAAACGCAGTACTGATGATGCCACCCATTAGAGCTACAAGAGAGATAAACACTGTGGAGTGTATGGTATGAGCATGGGTGAGACGGCAGAGGCTAATGGCAGTGGAGGAAGTATATTCCCTGATGATGCCTCTACTGGCTAATCCTGCATACAGGTAGTATGTGAGCCAGTAGTTAGGAAACGCCTGGCTGGCAGATCACTTCAGACCATGGGCAATATGTACAAGGCAGGGGCATTGATTATGCTGTAGGACTACAAGAAACTGGGGCCCTGCACTGCATTAGATATATACCTATATCATATACGTAGCTCAGTATGGGAGAGATAAAGGGCACACCTGGCGGAACCTAAAGAGTGGAAATTATGGTCCCTTCTGTTATCCAAAGTTCTCCCCTCTAGATAGAGAACTTTAATGTATTCCACAGTGATGCCAAGAAATATCAGCCAGACTAGAGTGAGAGATAAATGGGCCACGGACATGGGTCAAAACCTAAGAAGGATGATTGGGTCTACTCCAGGGTCTCCCCATGCAGGTCCACCCCTATACTGTCCCTCAGAGGGATAAAGAGGCCAGTGCCACTGGCCATGGATAAACACTCCCAGTCTCTGGGTGCTAGTGTGAGTTAAAGTCCCTCTTCTCAGTGGAGTCTGGTGACTTCTCCTTCCAGCAGTGCATTCTTTCGCCATTCTCTTTCCTATGTCCAGTGAGTTCTTAACAGTCACTCACTTGTGGAGGGGTTTACAAGTAGGCGTGGAAAGTTCTGGATGGCAGGCACCTCTGTCCAATTCTAGGGTGCCACATCATCACTCCACCCCTGCCCCAAGCCTCGTGCACCGCCTTTTGGGACATTTTATCGTGGCGGCTTGGGGTGGTCAATGGAAAGACCTTTTTTTGGGGGAGCCTCAGCCTCACCCCCAACTGACACAGCTTCCTGATCCCTTTCCACCAACATTTTAAAGGGTCCCTCTCCAGTATTTGGCTCCGGCGATCTGGCCTTCGTGATTTTATCCCCACTTCTTTATTTCCCAGGAACTGGGCCAAGCACATTCAAAATTAATGGTTCTATTGTGTGGAGAGGCCTTTGATCCTTCTGCTAGCCAGTAGAGTAATTGAATTGGCTCAGCGGGGAGGGGACAAAGGCCCAGAATCTGCTTATGAGCTAAGCCAGGGAAATAGGTCAATTCTTCAAGTGTATTAAGGAGTACAGTTAGGTCTATGTATGGTGAAACTGAGCTGTTGCACCGAATTTGCCTTTAAAGGGTAAATCATTAGAGCATGTAGATTTTCACCAATCATTGCAGATGTACACTATGAATGCCCACTCACATTAGAAAACCAAACCTACACCAGGTAAGCACAAATCCCTGTAGGGCCCCTTCTGCGACAAGCTACCTATGCGCAGATGCACAGCTGTGCTAGACGGTAGTCTCACATGCGTTGTCCACACACACATGTACTCAGGTGTTCGCGTATTACCAGTCTGGCTCCTCTTACCTTAGTAGCGCAGCACTGGCCTTATCTTAAAACGTTAACACCAGCGGTTAGCTCTCTCAGTCCATTTCCATAGATTTTCCAGTGAGTGAGACTCAGTGAGACACACTCACAGTAAAAGTTCAAAATTAGGTAGTCATATTTAAAAATCTTTGGGGATTAAATGGGCGAAACTGATTTTTTATTGGGCCATTGGACCTTTTTTATCACATCCAAAGAATAACTGCTTTCTGTAATTCCTGTCCACTGGCTCCCACAACTAGAATACAAAACAGTTTTTATGGAACGGGCCTCCTGATGACCAGTCCAAGATCTCACACTAAACAAGCATTTTGCACTCCTTTTTAGATATCAAAAGGAGATGAAACTGACGGTGTAGTTCATTGTAAACTCTATGCCTACATTAGACCAAACCTGAAAAATGCCCTCTTGGGTTTGTTTTTAGGTGCTAAACACAGGAACAAAGTGGAAACGTAGTTTTATGAATGAAATATGAAGCGACATGCCGGCATCTGGCTGGGCTAATCTCCTGAACAACTTCCTCAACAGTCATTACTAGAATGTTCCTGTACAAAGGTATGGACCCACAAGCTCAGGCACGAGGAAACACAAAATGACCATATAGGGATGAGGGTCTGGAGAAGAACCAAAAGACAAGCAGAACAAGGGAAACACAGATGGAAAACCTAGCCGGTCATTGTGCTCCTCTGATATTCATCGAGTGGGCAGCAGGCTAGGGAGCTGCTTTCAGAGCAGGATGAATTGTTATGGCACAACCATGCTCCAGTGGCCGGGTCCTAATCACAGCCTGCTGCAGAGTGGGGCTGGTTTGAGCATTTTTAATGATTTTCGCATGAAGCTACAAAAAGGGACATCAGTCTCACAACTATTATTTTCTGGCTCGAATGAAAGCAACCTATGGAAATCAATCTGAAAAGGTTCTCGACTTAAAACAAACCATGTGGACCACTGGGTTTGATTTAAGATCTAGAGACTCAACTTATATTTATGATCTCAAGTTAAAGCTATATACTATCAAGAGTAAGTTATCAGGTTCACAGGCTCATTGAGAATACAGCGCCTACCCGCGGGTCACTTTAATCAGAACCCTGTTAGTGTGCTCCTGGTGATCTTTCATCAGTTTTAAGACCAAGTTCAAGTAACAATACAGCCCAATTCATGGCCATTAACTTCCTCTATGACGAGGACATTTTACCAAACAAGACTATACAAGATGACCAGATT
This sequence comes from Triturus cristatus, assembly GCF_964204655.1. Lineage (NCBI taxonomy): Eukaryota > Metazoa > Chordata > Amphibia > Caudata > Salamandridae > Triturus > Triturus cristatus. The sequence goes on along the minus strand of NC_140591.1, from coordinate 1,420,585,719 downwards.
AGAGAGCTACAATTGCAGGCAAGTCATTTTTCTTGCTATACCTCGTAAATGTTATCACTTTGCAACCTACGAAAATGAATAGCCAATATCAATTTTTTGTCTATGAGAAACGTCTTTAGAAAACATAGTCCTTGTAGGTGCCATAAATAATAAACCCAAATTCTAATACGTTTTATCGAATCATAAACGTAGACTCGTTCAAACATAAAAATAAAGTTCTTCAAAACCCGAGCAGGACAGCAGGATGCCTTCCAGATATGGGATCAAGGTACTTGGGGCAGCATTCAGAAGCACAGCTAACTTCGTTTACATTTCATGACGAATTTGCACTGTAAGCAGTGAGCCCCAGGTCTATCAGTTTAAATACTATAAACGCACAATACAGATACAGCTGAAGAAAATGCAAAAACTCATCTCAGCATTTCTATTATTTTACGTCAATAAAAAGCGGTTTTACCTCGTTTCCATATACCATCAAATGGTGGGTTGTGATGAGGGACTTGAAAACCACCACCCAGCTACTGTTTGTCGTTCTTTCAAATAAGGAGTCGGCGAGCTGTGGGATATTTACATTCATCTCATTTGTGCACTGGATTAAATCTGAAATAGAAACAAATGGAGTTTTACGTTTTAGTTGTGAACATGTAAATTCAGTCAAACATTTACTAATAAACAAATGCAGTGAAAACTGCAAATATTGTGTTCTTTACCCACAAATTAAAGGATACTGAATTATTTATATTTTTTGCAAACAGGTGCAGGCTAAAAGAAAGATACTGTAGTCACATTGATAAGTTTGTGGGCATGAGACAGGATGATGTAACTATAAAAAAGTATTAACTTCAAGCGAAGTTCCTTGTCTGGGAAAGAGGAACTTTTCTAAAAAAAAAAAAGTATATAAACTTCTTCTTAAATCTAAGGCGGCTACATTTTGCCCAGTGAATGGACCGTTTAACTGTCTGGCGCACCATCAGAAAAGAATTATGCCTTTTGATTGCTCGATCAATTCAGGCTGCTGGCACTTCGAAGCCATTATACTTTTATGGTTTGTTGAGGAGTCCCAGTGAAGGACTATAGGGCTGTTCCCGGGAGCTGAGTTTCCAAGTTACTACACAAATTCTACAATTGATGCCGCACTGCTCGATTGCCTATGTCGGCTTAATTTTACAGAAGTCAGCTCTTTTTATAAAAAAGCAATTACGTTTGGTTATCAATTGTAATTTAATCCACAGAAGCTGCAAAATTCTGTACAACACAGTACAATTAGAGTAATTATCTACTTGTATTTATTATACATTCTTAGGCAGCATGATCATTTCCAAAAGTCTTAAATAGATCTGTGATTTTGTTAAGTACAGAGCAGGCTCCTACGGCTTCACAGAGAAACCCATGAAGAGACACAAGAAAATACAAAATCAACAGCTCTTGTCCCAAAACATCACTGTGTACAGCATGATTATTTACAAATTATGCTTCTGAGAAACACACAATTGTCATTTACAAAACTTAAACTAAAAAATAGAGAAAATACATTGCAAACACAAGGATCTGCAAAACAACACAGCAAGAAGTCAAAGGTTTAACTGACTACAGTGAATTCCACTGTGGAAACCATTTAGAGAATGGTCCGCAAAGCAGTACACACAGGATATTACGCAAGATATTTCTGGAGGGTGAGGCATTTTAATCCTCTTCCTAAGGCAGTAATAGAATTCTAAATCCAGAGTTCAGAAGAAGAGAATCGGTCACTGGACATTATCTTTTTTAAATTAGGTGTTTTCAGAAGGCTAGAGTCCAAATAACAGGAGCAACGACATTCTGTAAAGATATCTAGTTTCCACTATGATCACATCTACTGGGTTTGACTTGTTGATGCAGTACGACCCTGCCCACGGGAGCACATTAACTCTCATTAAATCAACACATGATCTAGAAAATATTGATAAGAGTAGATATATATATATATATATATATATATATATATATATATATATATATATATAATGCAGTGAAATAGGTGGCCTCTCAAGGTAGCTTTGTCTGTTCAGTTTTTGAGGAAAGATTCAACTTCAGAAAAAAAGGCACACTAATCCCCATTCTGTCTTTAAGCTACTGATGAGAATATCATGTTGGGCACCCTTCTTACTCCATATTCCACTTGGATTTGTCATCGAGGGAGAAAAGCAAGGGAACGAATTATTGTGTTCAGTAGGATGTGAAGACTAAGTGGAATGACCTAGAAAATTATTATGGAAGGGACAGAACCCATTTTTTGCCTGGAACACATCCAACATACAGCAAGAAGCTAAAATGGATGATGCAAGTCATCTTACATTTGGTGGACGTTACACCATGATGCTACAACAGTAGACTCTTCCTAACTGCGCCCATGAAAAAACAAGCATTGGCATAGCCAAAAGGTCTCGCCTTTGGGACCTTATAAGCACAATATTGTTTTTTGAAGGGTTGGTAGGGGTATTTGTTTGACATGTTAATGTTTTGAAAGTAGCTGTGTATTATCACAGCAGCTAAACATGTAGCACAACATCTGTAGCTAGTGATATGAACCCTGTTCCCCACGTTCCAAGTTTCAGCATGCTCGCCTCAGGCCAACCACCCCTAAAATAAACTAGAAATGAAGCGCACTACGAAATGAGCCAGTGGACTACAATATATTCAATGCATTAGGCAAATAAAAAAAATAGTACAAATGTTATTTTTGATTGGTTTCAAGAAGCTTTCTTTTGTAATACACATGAACACATTTTTATACCCTTGTCAGTACATAATATTCCAACAATATTGCATCACATTATTATTGGCTTTGAATACATTCCTAAAGTTATTAACAGAATGGCAAATCATGACTTTTGTGTAATTACCAATGCATTTTGGGTTATTCCACCCTTCTTCAGGGGTAGCTGTAAACCCAATAATATGCCAATTACCACATTGTAAGGAACGTGACTCGTTTCTAAAATAATCTAGTTCTATCAATGGCATGAAAGAGAGAAATGCCCGGAACAGTGTAGTAAACCAACTCTGCAAATCAGTCATCATGCATTGTAAATATTCAGCACACCACCAGTATGTGCTTAGAGCCATGTGCTCAGATACGAACGATACAGTGCCGCTCCTTGTTTGAGTACCCAAAATACACCGTAATAACTAAAAAAAAAGGGAAGAGAAAAAACAAAACCCTTGCTACCAGTGCTTCTAATTTTATAAAAATGAAATGTCTTTCTGATACGGGGTGCAGCATACCACAAGATCCAGCATGCATCAGAAATCTTACTTGTGCACGGAATCGTGCTGCCTGAATCTCAGCGCAAAAAATCGGCGTGTCCTTGTGCACTATAAGCATACACATTGATAGTCTCTGGAAAAAAAGAACTGCGCCGTATATGTATCTCACTCCTCAATAAAATCCTGGTAAGTAAATACTTAATGTGGAAGCACTGAAACTGTAAGCGAGTCCAAAAGCGATTGACTGTCCCCTCTCCGTCTGATAACCGGAAAGACAAAAAACTCACCTCTGCAGACTGCACTTAAATTTGTCGTATGCCAAAGTCCCTCCTCTCATCAAAATCAGAATAATACTTCATATTTTCATTTTTCTTGTTCTTCTGTCACCTATTACCTGTCACCTTATCTGTCCATGAGGCCAAGTCTTGTATTAGACATGTATTTGGTTCATACGTGCAAATCCACAGCCCAAGACTTCATTGGTTACCTTCGCCTGCATTATGATCTGATTTTGTTATTTAACCTCAATTACTGTAACTATGCAGATAAAAAACAATCATGTTAAAGAATTGAAATTCATCTTATCTTGACTTATGCTCTATCAGCGAACACCTACTACCAACAGATGACTGGACGATAGCTAGTCACTTCAAGTTAAATGCCTCACAAAAAGAGACATGCATGTGGCAGATGGACCAACTATCACTACAACCGTCTGACCTGAAGGGCTAAGACCAACACCAACGCACTTAGTTGAATTAAGAAACCAGTGAATGATTAGGGACTCAAATCTCTTAATAACACCACAAGTAAATCAAGTCTCTGAACACAGATTCTTCACGATGGAATGCATTTGGTGGGTTTTCCAATAACGTGGCCAGTGGCGTAACAAAACATGAGGGGCCCGCCCTGCAAGACATGCTGGAGGGGTCCCTCCAGTATGGGTAATCCTATGTCCCCCCAACACCACGGGGTCTGCGAGGGACCTTTGTTACACCCCAGAACGTGGCCTACATCACTAAGTGCCAGCTACCATCAAGCAATACATGGGATTGGAGCTCTCTCCAACCACCAAAAAAGAAATTCACACATAGCTATAAATAAGGCCACGCAGTTATAGCATCCCCAAATAAGGCCAACTAATCTTCGGCAAATCCCCATATTTCAAAAAGCCACTAACATACGGAAGTTCCTTCTATGGAACATTATGTTATGTTATGTCGGGTATTTATAAAGCGTGCGGCTACTCTGAAGAGTGTCCCGGCGCTAAAAGAAGAACACGCACCCGAACAACAGAAAGATGAACCAGAGTACCAGGCGATAAGATGCTAGTTGGGCCGATCTAATGTTGGAATAACCAGGTCTTGAGCATTTTTCTAAAGGCAAGCAGATCCAGGGCCTGACGGAGAGGCAGGGGGAGGTTGTTCCATAGGCCGGAGGCAACTGCCTGAAAAGAGCGACCACCGACCCGCCCAAGTGCAATTTTCGGCACAGAAGTCAGGAGTTGAGACAAGGATCTCAGAGTACGTTGAGGGACATAGCGGGGGAACCTATGTCTTAAGTAAGGAGCTCCAATCTGATTAAAAGCTTTAAACACAAGAACCATGGCTTTAAAATAAATTCTCTTCTGGACCGGCAGCCAGTGCAAAGAGGACAAGAGCGGAGTTGTCAGAGTGCTGGAGGGGACCAGGAAAATGGCCCTAGCCGCCGCATTTTGAATCACCTGCAGACGGGAGATCAAATAGCTTGGCCCAAATATAAAGAATTCGCATAGTCCAGACGCAAGGTAACCAAAGCCTGGACTATGATTCTTCTGTGAGAGACAGAAAGCAAAAGGTAAGAAGTTCCTCATCATTCTTAGAATCCCGAAACAAGTCCCTGCCACAGACTGAATTTGGGATTTCATAGAAAGCGAGGAGTCCATCTAGACTCCGAGGTTCTTAACCACTGTCACTGACGACCCAGGGGGGGATAGATCCCGCGGCCACCAGTTATGCCAGATCTCACAGGGGCGGTGGCCAAAGAAGATAATCTCGGATTCGTCAGGATTACATTTCATTTGGTTATCCTTCAACCACGAGAAGACTTCAGAGAGACAGGTATTTATTGCATGACCATCAAACTCGGTGCCCTTCGCACAGGTAAAAAGCAGCAGAGTATTGTCTGCGTACGATACAATCTTTCCCTGCCAAATAAAATTAATCTGCAATTACCTGGAATTCTAGAGAGCACTTAAAACCGACTATTTCCATCAGTACAACACAAGCGTCAGACACACAATATATGACCGAAAGTAGGCATGGACGAATATGTTTATTCTCACAATAATGTGCTGTGTTATGTCTATGGCTGTTATTACACTAATTTGCATTATGCATTGCTATGCGGGTCTACTACACATACTTTTCGAAAACGTATACCAAAATGTAATCACACACGGAATGGATATTTTGGGTGCGATATTTATACCACACAAGTGCCGGAGAGATTGCAATAAACATTTGCAAATAAATGCAGTGGACGAAACGCTGGATAAAAAAACACATATTGCTAGGCACAGCACTCCTCTGCTCTCCTGTCTAAGATTCGTGGTTCATAAGCACCACTAACTTGATAAAGCAATATAAGGCTTCATGGAAAAAAACAATAACACGTCTCCCAACTGCCCCTTGAAAGTACAATCACTTCCAACGATGAAGCATAAAGTCATTACTATGAAAATACCCATCTGGAGGTCTGCAACCAGCTGGCAGCTTAACAGCATTGTTAAACTCTAGTGACTTCTAGTCCAAAATTACTATGTTTAAATTATTGTTTGACACATATATATATATACACACACACACACACACACACACACACATATATATATATATAAATCAAACAATAATTTAAAGATTAAAGAGGTTTTAAACATACCTTAAAGCTTCTAACCAAAGCTAACCATAACTTAGCTTTAACCTATTTTGTTAAGTTAATTTTGTGATCACATACGCTCACTCTTTCTATATATACACATATAAAAAAAAAAAAAATATATATATATATATATATATTACCTACTGGCGGTCGCCAGTAGGTAGTTATAGTTAGGACCACTTTTCCATAGGAAATCCGCAACATTCTATTTTGAATAACTTTGGCGCCGGTCGACGAATCCTCGCGAATTTTTCAAAATAGGTGGGGCGCTACGCTCCGCTCCTACCCTGAAAGTCTCGGGGGGATTCGTCAAGCGGGGGCTGAGATAAAAGGGGGGTCCCAAAACGCGTTTTTCCCATGCATTTTTCCATAGGACCTTTAGACAGGGCTACAGCCCGAACGGCTGAACAGAATTACTAGAAATTTGGCAGAGAGGTAGTCCTCAGGTCAAGGAAGTGCCTTTTGTAGGTTTGGTGTAAATCTGTTCAGTAGATTCTGAGAAAATAGCCTTTAAATCAATATATATATCTGAGCCAGCTTACGGTGCGCTTACGGTACGCTTACCGTACGCGTACGGTGGCGTGCGCGAGCGCGATTCTGATTGGCTCTTAGATCTTAGTAAACATTCGAATCTGCCGAAACCAGGAAGCGGCGGCCGCCATTTTCTCTCTCGCACTGAGAGTGATTTTTAAAATATAAAGCCCAAAAACATGTAAAGGGGCTGTTTAGACAGCTCCCACACACATAGCCATGTTGAGGGAGTCCCCAAAGATCCCCCAAGGCCAAAAACGGAATTTTTATTTTTTTGGTAATTTCGCCGATTACGCTTACCGTACGCGTACGGTTAAAAATTAAAAAAAAAAAAAAATTATCCACACTCTCTCCACCCCGTGTGCTATTGGTGCCCGCAGTGCACCAATTGTGCATGGCTTATTAGAGATGAGATAAACTTAAATATTAAAAAAAAAAATAATGAAAAAAAAAATTATCCACACTCTCTCCACCCCGTGTGCAAATGGTGCCCGAAGGGCACCATTTGTGCATGGCTTATAAAATATACGAAAAATTAAAATATTACCTTTCAAAACGAAGTACATCATATGTCCTCCATGTGCGCACGGTGCGCGAAGCGCATCGTGCGTACATGGCCCATCTAGCGTAACGTGGGCACGCGGTGCGCGTAGCGCACCGCGTGCCCACCGTGCGTGCACGGCACTAACTGCGTAAAGTGGGCGTGCGGTGCGCGAAGCGCACCGCGTGCTCACTGTGCGCGCACGGAACGAACTGCGTTAAGTGGGCGCGCACGCCACGAATGGCGTAAAGTAACTTAGCATTTAAAAAAACGTACAAATTCACTGAAAAAACCATAGGTTTCACACACGTTATAGTTAGGAATTAGCATTTAAAAAACCTTGCAAATTCACTGAAAAAACCATAGGTTTCACACATGTTATAGTTAGCGGAAATTTTACTGATAAAAAGCCAATGAAATTCCCCCGTTATAGTTAGTGCAGGCAACTATAACTCACGCGACCGCAATCTTCTGCTGATGACATATGTGTCTTTATGAAAAAAAAATATTTGTAATATATGTATAGCTAAAAATGTATGGAAGAAGACATGGGCAAATAAGTGTCTAAATACAGTATTAGCATCAGCAGAGGATTGCGGTCGCGTGAGTTATAGTTGCCTGCACTAACTATAACGGGGGAATTTCATTGGTTTTTTATCAGTAAAATTTCCGCTAACTATAACATGTGTGAAACCTATGGTTTTTTCAGTGAATATATATATATATATATATATATATATATATATATATATATATATATATAAATAAGAGAGAGAGAGAGAGAGAGAGAGAGAGAGAGAGAGAGAGAGAGAGAGAGAGAGAGAGAGAGAGAGAGAGAGAGAGAGAGAGAGAGAGAGAGAGAGAGAGAGAGAGAGAGAGAGAGAGAGAGAGAGAGAGAGAGAGAGAGAGAGAGAGAGAGAGAGAGGTGTACGATCACAAAATTAACTAAACAAAATGGGTTAAAGCTAAGTTATGGTTAGCATTGGTTAGAAGCTTTAAGGTAGGTTTAAAACAAAATAGAAATTAACTTTAAAGGAAAACACATTACAACCACAGTTGTAGTTATGACTTGAAACCGAAAACCACTTAAATTCACAAGTCAATAATTCATTACTTACTCAACAGATATGCAATACATCTCACACCAAAATGCAATGCTCCCGACGTCATCCTCTATGAGGTAGACAATTACAAATGTAGTAAATAATCTTACAGGTGAGATTGCATATCACATTACTCTTAACGCGATGAAAGAGACACCTATGAATGAAGTATTTTTTATTTTGTTCTACTATGTGTTATTAAATTATTTATGCTTTTGGGTGTTGTTACTTATTGGTATAATTTGAGGTCAAGCACTGCATTTTACCTGTGAGTTATGGCCTGTATGTCTGTTGAGTGAGTTATGGGTTGCAGAAGTTGCAATTTTCATGTAGGGATTCACAGACCCCAGTTTGGGTTCAGAAAGGTTCCTTGGTCTTTGCTACACCTTGTAAGGGCCTGCAAACCCTGCAGAAGGTACAACATGGGTTTACAAGACCATGCTGGGGTTTTGCAAACCTTAATGCAGGATTCATGAAACCTGCAAAAGAATCCACTTTTGTTTTTACTTTTTTTATTTCTTTTATTATAACTTGGGGTAGCGGTCCCTTTGGCCACTTTTTTTTTACCTCAACCCTTTTTTTTCGAACCCCAAAGGATATGCGTAAAACCTGGTAAGTGGAGCTCAAATTGGATGAATGTTTTTGTGCAGATTCGTTGGGCAGCTCCAAAGTAACTAAGAAAACAAACAAAAATGCCTTTTCAGTGGAAACTGTAGCTTTTAGCATACATAAAGAGACACAACAGCTGCCTCTGTAATGTACAGAGTACAGTTAGCGATGTAACAAGCGGTCGAATTTGCTGCATCAATATATGAAACATTAGGGTTAGACTTTTTAATCAATATCACAAAATAAAAACATAGTAATTTAAAGTTACTTTAAGAAAGGACTTGTAAAAAGATATCATAAGTTAAAAATATACAAGTTAAAAACTACATCTTTCAAGAGGGATAGGCAAGGTCTGTGGTTGATACCACTGCATAAAAGTATGCTTAAACAAAGAATGCAATTCTAGGAACCTTTACGGAGTTAAAAAAATAATAGAATGGGAAAATGCAAGTGTTCATACTTTACAACCATTGTAATTCTTTGTAGTGAAATTCTTTGAATTTGTCACATTAACAGAGAGGGTACTGAGGGATCAACTGAGGACAAGAAGGGTTGAAAAATAAACTACAAGGCAGAAGGAAGCAGGATGGGTAGGGATGGGTGTGGGGGAAGAAGCAGACAATCTGGGGGGCTGGGGTGGAGAGCAAGACCTAGCACAGGGGAGGGGAGAGAGAGCAAGCAAACCCATGCACTCCAATGGAGTGCTGACAGAAAAAGAAACCAGCACTGGCAAAGCCAATAGGTCTCTTTGTGACTCTGCCAATGGTTTGTAGCCATGCTGCTGTGCAGGCACGCCCTTTGAAGGTGTGCAAAGGAGTTTGCAAAAGCATTGTGTTCTGAATAAGTGATATTGACTCGTGGTGCATTTGTGCTTATGTCACCATATGTTTATCCTAGGCACCCAAGGTAGAGGTTCAGCGACAGCTGTGTTTTTGGTGTAAATCCATCCTCACCCACAGCCCAAAAGTCTTAGATACGACTGAAGAGCAGGCAAAAGACCGTCTGTCTGCCTCACAGCCCAACACAGACACAACCATTCCAGGCCACAGAAACCATGGAGGAGCCGTTCCTCCTCACAGAGAACCCACCCGCCTCTGTGACCCCTTGGAATTGTAGTCCCCACTCCATCATAACTAGCCAAAAGCTACCTGAAACGCCTACCTGGCAGGAAAAGCAATCAAAACACTACTCTCTGGATCTACTTAAACTGGTTACATGTACTCAGAAAGCTGCCATTGTTCGATGCCCTCTGTGATTTGCTGAGGGGCAGGGCTTGCCTTGGGAGCCCGGAAACCGCTGGGAGGCAGGCTGGTTACTAAAAGGAAACAAGCATTGGCATAGCCAATAGATCTCGCCTTTGGGACCTTATAAGTGTTTAGCCATGCAACAGTTGCATAACTAAATACTTATAAGGTCCCATAAGCGAGACCTATTGGCTATGCCAAGCAGCCGCGAAAGTGAAAGTGATCGCGATCAAACATCAAAGCGGCCGCTAAAGTGAAAGTAATCGCGGTCAAGGCGGCGCGCGCGCCCACACACATGCACTGTAGCTCTAGGCTGGCCTAGTAGCACTTCTTGGAGCCCTCTCAATTAGTCTCGCCAAACCAGCGCATGCGCTTGGTCAGGCGAGACCTAATGAACTGTGCAAAGCATTTTTAGTTGTGAAGGCAAAGAGGGCAGGAAGTGTTTCATCCAAAGCAACAAGGAGGAAGGTGGAACAAATTTGGGAAAGCAGAAGCTACACTGGAAAGGGTGGGAGTAACAGGTAAGCACCATGGATGTTGCCGGTGGGGGAATGCAAAATGGAGGGTGCGAGCAGGCATCAGGGAGAAGCACACTGGCGAACTCAAGATGGAAAGGTTAGGGAAAGCACTCGAGCAACAGAGCAACATGGTGAGATAAGTACACAATGCCGGCTAATCGAAGCAATGGTAATGGGGTAATGCTCCATGGGAGGGGCAAACACAAGATTAACAAGCTGGGACACCAATAAGCAGGCAAATGAGAGTGAGAATAAAAGCCAATCAATGGCAAGAAATGGGCGGGTTCCAAGACTGTCTATATTGCTGGTAAGCCACAATACTCCTCACAACAGACAGTGAGTGCATGAGCTGTCTAAAGACTAAACCTCAAAACTGGTTTCCTGAATGTAAGCAGTGGCAAGATTCAAGTCACTGATCAAAAGGATGGTAAAGAAGCTATGCTGCTATGCTCCAGAGGAGGGAAAATCGCAAGAAAAAGGCAAGCCATCAAAAAGAAAGCAAATAGGAATGAAGAGCAAGCTAAACAGTGATAAGCAAATGGCAGGTCAAAAGTCTTGGTATTGTACACAATACATCTGCAACAACAGACAGCTAAAAGAGATCTCTAAAAGAGACCTAAAGAAGCGTATTTACAGCATGTAAAGAGCCTGATACACTGGTTATCTGCAGCACTGCCCAGAAATGATGCTGGTGCCCCAAGATGCACTTCAAAATGAGCAGCTGAAATTGCATGAGACTCCTGTCCCATTATGACACAAGAGTGCTAATGTTATCAGACAGCAAAAACAAAGCAAGAACAGAATCCGGCTGTAGAATATAAGCCTCATGTTCCTGCTGCTGCTGTGCACTGTGATGCACACATTTGTTGTGTGACTTCGAGCGCCTTTGTCCAGCTTTCAACACTGGTTGCTTTACAAAGAAAGTCACAGGTCTGAGCAAAACAGAACAGTCTCTCGGTTACACGAAGATCAGGCCTTTTAATACTTTGGCTCCCGTTACATAGAGCCCGAACACATCTTCATTTTCTTGGCAAACTACACGTGTATTTGTTATGATCTGACATGATGGAAGGATTGGATCACTGACATCAGTGGAATTCACTCTGGGGTGGAGGGGTTCTACGTGACAGAACGAGGAGAACATCGAAGGCGTGCAGTCCTGTAAATCGAGGGTGATGAAAACTGCTGTACTTAAATAATTCAGAAGACTTTACCTGAAGTTTGAGAGTTTTATTCACAGCAGACTCAACATGTGGCAAAGTGGATGTCTTAGGGGCTAGTTTGGGGCAGCCCACCCTCAAATCCGCCTTCAAGTTGTGTCAGCGGATGCTGCTGGGCAGGACGAGCTCAGTGAGGAGGGGGGGGGGGGCAAGGAGTCAGCTGAGGGGAGTTATAAACTGAGGAGAGGTACACCACAGTAAATAATCCTAAACTTAATAACAGTGCTATCAAGACCGTGTGAAGGGGCAGGAAATGTCCTTTACAATATACATAACTCTGAAATTACCCGTTGGGGCTCCTGGCATTAATACATTCAACAGTGACATAAGGAGAAGCATTTTTGAGTGAGTAGTATCATAGTCCATGACTCTGGAATGTCTAGTGTGCATTCCAAGTGTTTCATGGTCACCCATTGCGGAGTGATCCGTCAACAAGAGACGGCTCCTGCCAACACGGTTATCAAAGAGATGGGCAGAGGTCTTGTGACAATGCTAGGTAAAAGGGAACTTTCCTCTCTGGCGCAAGTCAGTCTGCGGTGATTGCTTAGATGAGTGCCTCAACAATGCCTTGGATTCTAGAAATGCGTGTTTGAGAGGAGGCGCTAATGTTTGATTTGGACACTTTTGAAGATGTCAAAGAAAGACTGTCCTAGGCCTCCCGATTAATTTAGATGCAACTGGGTTGTTTGAGGGTATACTTTGTCCTGAAGTCATGGGAAGTAAAAACATTGCCTGCCTGGCATTTTATCATTTGCAGTGTTGAAATATGACATTCAGTTGGCGGAAATATTCAGGCGGATGTCCTCCATGTTAGACAACTATTTACCTTCATCGCCACTGACAGCACTCGTAGGGTATACCGTGCCCCCCTCCCAGTGGGAGTGCCGCTCCTGGCCTCTTTAGCCCTTTTATTGACCAAAAGGAGGGTGACATGAATCTCTGGTAGAGCCTGCTCTCCTGCAATCCGAGGCGGACTGTTAGATCTCATCTATTGTAATGAACAGCTAAACCCGTATTACTCCATTATACCTCCTACCAGCCAACCTAATATTTGGTTTCCACTACACATTTTTCTACAGACTATGTCGATTTCAGTTGGCCCTCCTACACACCTATAGGACGAATGGACAGACGTGTCCTCTGGGGGAATGTGTGTGGAAGATGAAGGCTAAGTTCTGGTCAGTGTGTAACAAGAGTCTCTATGGTCAGTCATAAACAGCTTTCATTATTGTTATTTACTTGCTTATTTGCTAATGTATTGGAGGTTGTTATCCATTTGTTCTGCTTGGGTTTTCGGATCAGATAGAACCCGCTCAGCAGAGCCTCTCTAACCCAAACCAGAACGTTACCCCCCCTCCCTAGGGCCTATTTACACCTAAATAACCACATATATGTACCACCTAAGGACAGGGAATTCCTACTATATATACCAAGACCTACAAGTCACAGCCTCGCGGTCCCAAACGGACCCAGGACTTCCTGCCCAGACGGCAGCCACAGACTTCCTGCCCAGACGGCAGTCACAGCCTCGCGGTCCCAAATGGACCCAGGACTTCCTGCCCAGACGGCAGCCACAGCCTCGCGGTCCCAAACGGACCCAGGACTTCCTGCCCAGACGGCAGCCACAGCCTCGCGGTCCCAAACGGACCCAGGACTTCCTGCCCAGACGGCAGCCACAGCCTCGCGGTCCCAAACGGACCCAGGACTTCCTGCCCAGACGGCAGCCACAGCCTCGCGGTCCCAAACGGACCCAGGACTTCCTGCCCAGACGGCAGCCTTAGACAAGTCACAGCCTCGCGGTCCCAAACGGACCCAGGACTTCCTGCCCAGACGGCAGCCACAGACTTCCTGCCCAGACGGCAGTCACAGCCTCGCGGTCCCAAATGGACCCAGGACTTCCTGCCCAGACGGCAGTCACAGCCTCGCGGTCCCAAATGGACCCAGGGCTTCCTGCCCAGACGGCAGCCTTAGCACGAGTTCATCCTATAATTACCACGACATCAGTGTTACTATATATCAGATCACACAAAGACAGCTAGTTGAGCACAACTTGTTCCCCAGTTCGAAGGGCTCCTTTCTCCCTTATTCAGTTACCACCTACCTGATCAGGATTAACATCTGTTCATGTTAAGTCACAGCTGACTAGAAGAATAGGTTACCCTCTTACACAAGAACACATAGCACATATTGCTTTACTACAAACTGAATACTTTATTTAGTTATTACATGCACACTCACGGAACATAATACATATCACATAACCTGCAAAGAAAAGTGAAAGATTAAGTTGTACACTCTAATAGTAAGGGGTTGACATCACCTTGGTCGTATGTAGCCTGCACTCAATGGTCATCTAGGTTCCCTTCTCGTCTGCGCCTTGGCTTCGCCTGGAAGTCACACCTCCGCAATCACGGGTTTACTCCCGTCTCCCTCTCCGAGTCACTGGGACCTCTTCCTCATCGGCTACTCTCTTCTCTTTGGAATATCTATCTCTCGGTTTTTCTCCACCTCCAAGTTTGTCATCTGTCTTCCCTGGAATAAGTAGCAGCTTTACTACTAACGGCCAGGTGCCGCCCATGGACAAGAAGCAAGTGCCAGTATCTGCCTCAAACTTTAATTAATATAGATGTGCATTTCCTCATGGGAAATTCCAGCCCGTAACCTGCCGCCCACCAAATTCTTGTACCTCCCCGTGCCAAGGACACGTTCCCAGCCGGCCGGCCTGATGTAGTGTCTTCGGCATGAAGAAAAATACAATCCTTCGATAAGGGCCGGCCTGAACCGGTTCTCTCCAAGCGAATAACACCTCCTAACTAAAACACTGCCTATGACCTAGAAACATCCCGAGCTGCCAGAGCAGGAGGAAAGATGGAGTCTCTCCCGTTTAAGGCCTACCAGGCCTGAATTCAGCACGGCTCCATGAAATACCCTCACTACAGAACAGATTACCCCTAATGCTAACGAATCTATCCCCTAGGATATATATATGCAAACCCTGATCTATGGGGAAGAACACAGGATCATGTCGAAGTGCCTAATAAATAGGCTCTATACACTACTCTAACCCTTAGACTTGAATGGAAAGAGACTGAAGTCACCTAAATCACCCTTCAACACAATAAGACCTGAAAAATCGAGCAGTACACCATTATGTACATTGTCAGTGCTAGACTGGGAGGTCTCTTTGTATATTGTTGATCGATCTACTATCCATAAAATACTAAAATTAAAAAAAAGAAATTCCATTCAGTTAATTATTAAGCTGGATTATTTGACATTCTTTGAGTTAGCATTGGTCTATGTGCTTCTGTTAAGAAGTGTGCCTTGATTCAGACTAACGTAGAGGTTCTACAGGCTGGGGAACAGTTTGGGTGGTAATTCTTGCATATTATCATGTGCTATATGCATCTTGTTGGTAACGCATATGTGGGAAGGTGACTAATTTTCTGTGTAAATGACTTTGGTTGTTTGACAACTGCAGTTTTAAGTTAATGGTTGTGATGTGCTGAATGTTTAGCACTGTAAGACATGTCAGGAAAAACAAGTTTTTTACCTTCGGTAACTCCTTATCTGGTCTCTAGACTCCATCTAGCTGCAGATTACTTACCTTAGAGTATTCCCAGGCATCAGGCTGGATCTGGAAAATCTTGAGCAGTACCTCTGCATGCCGGTTGGTAGCGCCGAACAGCTCAGTGCTAGGTATGACATGCGCTGTGCCTAAATAGGTGCCCCCACAGCGTGCTGCCCTTAGTTTTAAGTTACAGTTCCACACCAAAAGCACTGAGCCACGCCAGAGTGTTTGGACTAGTGTGCCAGAACTATGGGCTAAAAAGGACCTTTGTAGGCAGGTCAGTTCACTGAACGGGGAGGGTCGGTAAGAAATCTGCGGCTATACAGAGTCTTTACCAGATAGGGCATTACAGAAGGTAAGCAACTTGTTCAACTTAAAGAGTTTGAGTCGCAGGTTTCTTACCTTAAAATAGATACCAAAGCAACCCCTCTTCTGAGGTGGGTATGCGAACTGACAGTCCAAAAAGTCCTAGAAGACCGAACAGGCAAAGAGACCTTCATGACAGACCTGACTGGCAAGGAGGTAGTGTTTAATAAAAGAGTGCAGGGAAGCTTACGTAGCAGCCTGACAGATGACCAGGACATGGACTCTACAAGCTAATGAAGTGGTCACTGCTTTGGCTCTGGTAGAGTGAGCCCGTAAGCCCACAGGAGGTTTCTTCTTGGCCTAGTGCATAGCAGAGCTTAATGCAGAGTACAATCCATCTGGAGATGGTCCACTTCTGCACTGCTTTCCCTTTCTTCATACAGGTAAACCCCACAAAGAACTCATTGT
Organism: Triturus cristatus; assembly: GCF_964204655.1. Classification (NCBI taxonomy): domain Eukaryota; kingdom Metazoa; phylum Chordata; class Amphibia; order Caudata; family Salamandridae; genus Triturus; species Triturus cristatus. The sequence goes on along the minus strand of NC_140591.1, from coordinate 1,420,569,443 downwards.
CTACCCGGTGTTCTTTGGTAAGACTGAGATAGAAGAACAATGCTGTTTTGAAGTCCAGACGGTGGAGTCTCTCCTCCTCCTTGGAGGGATGTGGAGGAGCGAAGAATGTCAGAAGTGTGATGCTTGGCCAGCATGAAAAGGTGTCACCGCCTTGGGTAAGAAACAGGCATGGTTGCAGACAACTAGTTTGGGAAGAAGCTGGTGTATGAAGGTTGAACAGACAGAGCAGATAATTCACTGACCCTCCTGATTGATGTGATAGTCACCAAGAAAACTGTGCTGAGCGTCATGAGTCTGAAAGGACAACAATACATGGGTTGAAAGGGGGAACAAATGAAGTAGGTCAAACCCAACTTAAGGTCCTGTTGGGGCATGGGAGGGAACATGTGTTGAAGACCTTTCAGGAAATGCATCATAACACGTGATTTGAACAGGGAGGGTTGATCCTGCCACCACAAGAAAACTGATATGGCTGACAGATACCCCTTAACTGTGCTCAAAGCAAGGCCTTACCAGGCTAAAAACAAAACAAACAACACTTCAGACAAGGGTGCAGATAGTGCAGATAGTGGATCAATATGTTTTTCAGGCACCAAGCCAAAAACGTGTCCCAATGGCAAGCATATACGGTCTTGGTCTATGGACACTTTACTGCCAAGATGACATCACAGACCTCGGGAGGGAGGTCAAATACCCTCAACTGTTGCTGTTCAATTTCTACGCATGATGGTGGAGAGTGCACGCAGGTTCAAGTGCAGAACCCTGCCCTGTTGTTGATAGGAGACCCTTCCGAAGGAGCAGTCTGATCAGAGGATTGATGAACATTCTCAGGAGTTGTATACTATAATCTCCTTACCCAATCTGTAGCCAACAAGATTGCTTGGGGCCGGTCGGGTCTGAGTTTTTTGAGAACCCGAGGGAGGACAGGTATATAGAAAAAGCATATAGGAGTCCTAGAAAAGCATATAGAAATCCCATACTCCAATATAGCTGGGTAAGAGAAACTCCAACAAGCAGAAGTACTGACATTCCATGTTCTCTGCCACAGTGAATAGATCTAGTCAAAATTCTACCCAATCCTGAAAGAGACCATGAGCCACCCTCGGATGCAGTAGCCATATGAGGTCCGCTGGGCATTAATGGTTGAGTTCATCCACCCTGGTCTTTAGAGATCTTTCCAGGTGCTGACAACCAGGAAAATGTCCTGATGTTCCAGCCATGTCAAGAGGGGCAGAGTCTCTTGGCACATGACCCCACTCCACCCTGCTTATTGCAGTACCAAATGTCGGTAGTGTTGTCCATGAACACCTGGACCAGCTTCCTTTTCATTGGGGCCAGGGATGCTTTCAATGCCAAGTGAATTACCCTCAGCTCCAGAAGACTGGGGTTGAGTCTCCGCCGGAGACCAAAAGGCTCTGATCTCAACATGTCCCAGATGGCTACCCAGGCCCAGAAGCGATGCATCAGTCACCGTCAGCTCTGTGTGGGGATGGGAGAGGGGTCTGCGGCTGATTCAATTGCAGTCCGTTTAGCAGCAGGAGCTAGGGGGCGGGGGTGTCGGACTGGGCAGATCTCTGGCTTAGAGTCCCACAGGATTGTGGGAGCCATGTCCGCAGACCACAAAAAGGCTGGGAAGCCTGTTGGCCATGGTGGCTGGGTTGAAATGGTGGAGGCTAGTTGCCCCTCCCATAGCCACAGAAGGAGCGAAAAGAAGAGAGTGGCTGGCGTAAGGCCATGGTGAACCCCAACTACAAGGCATTGACCCTACTTTCCTTAACTCGCTCAGGATGGCTTGGGCCTCCTCCCAGACCATGGGCATGACTTGCACAACAGAGTCCCACACTATGTGATCATATCGGCCCAAGAGGCACACTGTGTTCACCAACCGCAGTGAAAGGCTGGTGGAAAAGAAAAAATCCTTTTCCTGAAGGTATCCAGCCTCTTGGATTCCTTATCCTGTGGAGTGGCTGGGAACATGCCAGGGTTAACCTTAGAAGTAGAGGCATGCACCACCAGGCTCTCAGGGGTGTGGCGCTGGGTGGCGGCGTATGACAGTCTTGAGTGAGGTGTAGAAAGCACTGGCATCAGGCAGGTTCTTATCTCGGTTTTCTTTGGCTAAAGGTTCCTCAATGGGATCAGGAAAGCTGTACGGATTCTCAGATCTATCCCGGTGGGCATGTGAGGAAAAAGAAGTCATTGTTGCCAAATATTACAGAAAAGTTATCTATTTTAAATAGGGCCCACGTTTTCAGCAAAATGGATCTGTCTCCCCTATACCTTTAAGTGTTATGGAGTACGAATCAAGACATTTAACCTCATTTGTGACATCATTTGGTACTTTCCAATTTGTTTGCATGCTACTTGGATTGGATTTGGCAACAGCTTATGTTCAATAAGTAATGACAAAAGTATTGGAGAGCGCACAGCAGATCTTATTTTTCCAAGATGATATCTTGGATTCTAACAGAGATGTTAACTCAATTGCAAAGAAGTGGGCTAACTGTTAAAAGAGAAAAGTTTCGATTCAGGGTACGTACTGCAGCATATTTGGTCTATACCATTTCTGGCATTAGTCCCAAAACAGATTTGGTGGATTCTCTAATGAATGCGCCCATGCCTGAAGCTAACAGTTGAGGTCCTTCTGAGGTTTAACCAAATATTAATCAAAGTTTATAAAAGATTTTGCTTCCTTAATTCAACTAATGAGAAAGCAGCGTATTAAAGGGGAGGAGTTTGTATGATCTGTAGAGTGTTCAAAAGCATTTGAATAAGTAAAAAATGTACGGAAAAATGCCGGAGGAACATTTTGATGCTCGTAAAAGGACATTACAAGCCATTGGTACATGTGTTTTCATGTAAAGAAAATTAACGTACCGCACCCAGGATCGGTTCCGAAAACTAAGCTGCTGATTGCCTCTCTAGGTTGCCGGTGTTAAAAACTGGTCTTCATAAGTCTGAAGGACTTTTGCGCAATCGTAATGCAATGATAGAAGAAGAGTGGAAGGATCTGTTGTTTGGGAAAATCAGGAGTATGTGATCAAAGGCTGTCCTGAGGTGAGAAACCTCATTGATGCTGAGAGAAGGTGTGGTGCTGTCAAACATGGACTGTACTTAACTGAAGATAAGCAGATGTTATAGGAGAATTCCGCCAGAAGATGCGAGGCAAATTAGTAAGACTGGCACTTTGACAGCCACCTGGGTAGGAACTTAACACACTTGCCGCCACCTTAAAAGGCCTGGAGGAACACCAAATCCACAGAAGCCTACAACAACTTCAGAGCCGCCACCAACGCCCACCGCCAACTCATCAGAACAAGCATTTGCAATGCAATAGGTCTCGCATTTACGCAAGTTTAAGCTATTGGCATTGTAAATGACAATGCGTTTTAACCCCTTGCATGCTCATGACGGAACCACTCCGTCATGAGCCACGGGCGCCGTGTGCTCATGACGGAGTGGTTCCGTCATGCTGCGGCCGTTAGCTGCTGCTCTGCCCACGCGGCACTGATTCCCCGCCTGTGCGGGCGATCAATGCAAGTGGGCGGAGTCGTGACGGAACCACGCCGTCATGAGCACAGCTCGCCTGTGACTCATGACGGCGTGGTTCCGTCATGAGCATGGCAGCGCCGCGCTCACCCCAAACCCCCCCAGCGCTGCGGCGGAATTCGCGCCGCAGCGAAGGGGTTAATGAGGTTTCAAAAACCAAAACATAAAGAAAAGGCATTGTCATTAACAATGCCAATAGCTCAAACTCGCGTAATGTGAGACCGGTTGCATTGCAAATGCTTGTTGTTTGTTCCTGTCATTCCCATATTACCCTCTGGGCCAATCTGAGAAGTTTGTCTTTGACATTTGATGAAGGTACCAGTTCATCATTTGTCATAATGGCGGTTCATATAAGTATTCATTTGTCATCAACTTTCCAATATGGTCTCATTTCTCAAAAAATGTACTTTTAAAAACTGAAGAACCACTGAAATTTCCCACTTATAGTTTAGCGAGCTAACTATAACGTGTGACCCCATAATGCACTGATTATTACTGCCCCTAACTTTAATGCCACTACTGTAGCCTTTGTTTTAGAGTGGTCATTGCCTAAAGCCGTCTGTAAACCAGATCTAAAAACAAATGCTCTTATTTACTGCACGCGGTACCCAGGCCCCAGAGACCTCACCTGTTAATGGTGCCGCAACAACAGCAATAGGAGAAAGGTCAGAGTATCAGAACCACCTCAAAGCCCACGAGACCGGAAACGGAACTGCAACCTCAGAGAAGGTGATACAGAGCGGGTGCTGGGAGCAAAGCATGGCCCCCACCTCAGGCCCCGGCTCGGTGGTGAGGCTTCAGTCCGCCTTCATGCAGGCAGGCAACAGCCCGAGGTGTAGGTGTTAGGAAGGAGGGCTGAGGTGTGACTGTCTCACCTGTGCCTCGGCGGAAACATCTCTGCCAGCGGTGCCCAGGTGTCAGGGGTGCCCAGCGGCCCCCGCACAGGTCACACTTCTAATGGCAAGAGTTACCAGTGTCAGGAGTGTTGATGCAGGCCCCAGGGAGGGGCCAGGACAGGCATGCCTCTGTGGCCCCTGGTGGGTGGGGGGGACGGGGGGGGGAGGGGGACGGGTGTGCAGAGCGGCAATGAGAGCCATAGTAGGGCATGGTCTGAGCACCTCAGGAAGAGAGACGTCGAGGAGAGACCTTAAAAAGAGACCGCCGGGAGCACAGGGACAGAACAGAGGAGGGGAGGGGGTGTGAGGTGAGAGGAGGGGAGCTCAGATAACTCGGGAGAAAGGGGATAGGCAGAGGTAAGGGACAGAGAGAAGAAGAGAACGGAAAACGGAGGAAAGAAAGGGGAGAAAGAGAGCAGTGAGACGGAAAAGAGCGAGGAGGAGAAAGGGAAGAGTGAGAAGAGATGGCAAGGCAGACAAAGGGGGAGAGAAAGAGGTGAAATAGGGAGAAGATGGAGAGACAGATAGAAGACAGACTGCAGCAAAAAGGACGTTAAAGAAGAGAGGAGAGGGGTGGAGCTTTGGAGGATGTGGCACACCTGGAGGGATATAAGGGCCGAGTGAAGCAAGGAAGAGAAGAACGTGAGAGGTGGGGGAACAAAGGGACAGCGGAAAAGAGAGGCAGAGGGAACAGAAAACTAGAAAGCAGAGGGGGGGTATTTACAGAAGATAGAAGTAAATCGATTGGAGGGACAGTAGTCCCAGACGGTAGAGAGACACAACCTAGAAAAAAGTGGAGCAAGTCAGCAACGAGGTGTGTGCGCGCGCGTTAGGCGTGTGTGTGTCTGTGCGTCTGCACGTCCACAGACCCCGATCGCTGCACGTGCCCTGGTCTGTCTCCCTTGGGAGCAAACAAGGCGACAATAAGTCTCGTTGGCGGCAGCGCTTCGCGCTGCAAGCCAGCGAGACCTAAAAATGAGGAGAAAAGCGGTCGAAGACAGAATCTCCACTCATGCACACAACAGCAAAGAACTATTCAACATCATCAAGGAGTTCGCCCAACCCACCAGCGAGTCCACCGACATCCCTCCCTCACAAGACCTCTGCGACAAACTCAGCACCTTTTTCCACCACAAAATCAAGAGCATCTACGACAACTTTGACGAAGACAACCAACACACTGAACACTCACCAACCATCCCAGACACCCTGAAGCCAGCGATCGACAACTGGACATCCCTCACCACTGAAGACACACTGAAGACGATGAAGTCAATCCACGCTGGGGCCCCCACGGACCCCTGCCCCCACCACATTTCCAACAGAGCCGCTGACACCATCGCATCCATGCTCTGCCACACCATCAACCGCTCCCTGGCAACCGCCACGTTCCCAGACGACTGGTAACACGCCGAGATCCAGCTCCTCCTGAAGAAACCCTCGGCGGACCCCACCGACCCCAAAAACTACAGAACCATCTCCCTGCTCCCGTTCCCAGCGAAAGTCATCGAGAAAGCCATCAACAGCCAACTCGCCACATTCATCGAAGAGCACAATGTCCTCGACTCCTCCCAATCCGGTTTCAGAAAAAAACAGTACGGAAACCGCCCTCCTCGCTGCAACAGACGACATCCGCACCCTACTGGACAAAGGAAAAACAGCAGCCCTCATCCTCCTCAACCTCTTAGCGGCGTTCGACACAGTCTCTCACCGCACCCTAATACGCAGACTCCACGACGCAGGGATCCAAGACAAGGCCCTCAACTGGATCGGCTCCTTCCTCTCCTTTCAGACCCTACACCTACCGAGTCCCCCAGGGGTCCTCCCTCAGCCCGACACTCTTCAACGTCTACATGGCTCCGCTCGCCCCCATCCTCAGAACCTACAGACTCAATATTGTGTCATACGCAGACGACACCAAACTCATGCTCTCCCTATCCAACGAACCCAATACCGCCAGACACAATTTCCGAGAAGGCATGGAAGACGTCGCCAAATGGATGAAAAACAACTGCCTACAACTAAACACAAACACAAACAAAACAGAAGTTCTCATCATGGGCCCAAATCCCGACGCATGGAAGGACACATGGTGGCCCCCCGCCCTCGGAAGCCCGCCCACCCCCACGGACCATGCATGCAACCTGGGAATCATCCTGGACTCCGAACTCAAAATGGACCGCCAGATCAACTGTCTCGTCCTCCTGCTTCCACACCCTCTGCATCCTTCGTAAGACCTTCAAATGGATCCCACTCTAACACAGAAAGACTGTCACTCACGCCCTGGTCACCAGCAGACTCGACTACGGCAACGCACTCTATGCCGGAATAAACAAAAACCTCACCCGCAAGCTACAGAACATCCAGAACGTTGCCGCAAGACTGGTCCTCGACCTGACAAGACACTGCCACATCTCCCAGCACCTGCGCACACTCCACTGGATCCCCATCGAAGCGCGAGACACCCTCAAGATGCTCACCCACGCCCACAAGGCCCCTACGACACCGGACCAGCATACCTGAACAGCCGACTCAAATTCCACGCACCCCAGAGAACCCTACGATCTGCCCAGCTCTCCTACGCTGTGGTCCCCCGCACCACAAAGACCAGATCAGGAGGCCGCTCCTTCTCCTTCCTCACAGCCCGAGCCTGGAACGCTCTGCCGAGCCACCTTAGACAGACAACATCGCTCCCGATATTCGCAAGAAACCTCAAAACCTGGCTCTTCGACAGACCCCCCCCCCGCCCTCCTTGATGGACTGGAGCCTGCTAACCCCCTCCCCTCCCATCCACCAGCACCTTGAGACCCTTACGGGTGAGTAGTCGCGCTTAACAAACGCCCGATTGATTGATTGATAACCAAGGCAAGGTTGAGGGAACAGTATTGGTGGGCTGGCATGGAAAGGATAGTTGAAGGGGTAGTAAAAAAGTGTTTGACATTTTCCCAAGCTGATAAGAATAAAACTGCAAATCAAGCAACGCCGTCACCAGAGAAAGTTCTAGTCTAGTGTAACCTTGGCATAAGTTAAGCATGGACATAGTGGGACCTTTTTTTTTACAGCCATGTGAGAACTATATGATAGTCCTGCTGGCCTACATTACAAAGTGGATAGTAACCACATGTCTTGGTGTGTTGACTTCCAAAACTGTACTTGAGTTTTCTAAGGAAGAGTTTTTCAGTTAAGTTATTCCCAAAGTATTTGTGACAAAGTTATACAATTTTTTAAAAAAAATTTTTAATGTGAGAGTTCCTAGAGAGGTTGTCGATTTCACATCAGAGCAGAGCACTTTATTTTCCACCGGCAAATGATCTTGTGGAGGTCATGAATAAGAGGGTGATAGGATGAGTGCAGAGAGCTGTGTAGTGCAGAATGTCTCTGGTAGAAACACGGAAGAGACCTCTGGCCACATAGGACCAACACCTAATTCGGTGGCCGGGATTTCACAGCTAAAGAGCATGAAGAACAGCAAAGTAGAAAGCAAACTAGTCCAAGTTGGTCATCTCTGGGAGGTAAAGTTGTGTGCTCTAGGGTGAAAGAAGTGAATGGAAAGGGCAGACCTCATAAGGAAAAGTATAGGATATTATTTGTTTACTGTCATGGAGTCAAGAGTGGAAAAGGGAATGTTGGCAACATGGCATGCTTGAAGATACCGAGGATCCTGAAGAAGGAAAGTACAAGCTTTATGGGTCGTTATAAAATAACTGAAGTTAGAAGTAATGTCGAGCTGTTGGAAACAGTTGACGTATGGAACTGGTCACAGTTAGTGAGGGTCAAGAGTGAATCCAGTCATAAAGGAGACACCTGGGGTACGTCATAGCACTGGGTGAGTTCTGCAGAGAAATGGATGGTGAGTAGAGAACATGGTTCTGGTCCTGGCAAAAAGAAACCGGAATGGATGAAAAACGTTGTCCAGTCTCGAATCTTTAATTAGGGTGCAAGCATAATAATTAGCTGCGGTGCTTTGAGTCTTAGATTTCATGTTAAGGAAAATTAATGTTCCCTTCCAATCCTCTTTTCTAGTTCGTTTTTCAGTCTGTATTGTATTCACGTGTCAATCTGTACTTATTCATCATGTGTGGTGACAAGGAGGGGGTGTTCAGGTTTGATCTGATGGAAGGGTTCTAACACGGACACCAGTAGATTTCATGATGGACTAGAGGGGTTAATTGTGACAGTATGCGGGGAGCGTCGAAGGCATTCAGACCTGCAAGTCGTTTGTGGGGATTACTGCTGTATTTTATTTACTCAGAAGACTTCACCTGAAGTTTGAGAATTTTATTCTCAGCAGACAACAGCTTTCTAAACAAATATTGCCCGGTAAGAAAACTATTTCAGCAGCGTGTAAGTCATTATCTAAATCCGTCCTGCACCAGACAAACAATCAAGTAAAACTAGCTCGCGATGGGAATTGCCAAAGGACCCTGTGGCACACAGCACGCCACGTTGCAGTCTCTGGAGAGATAAAAAAAAAGAGATTAACAGCAGACACACGTTTTTCAATTGCAGCGGTTCTCAATGAAACCGCGTGCCTTGACGTGCACTGTTCACTGGCGTTCATTATCCAGGTCTGTCTGCTGTTAAGGACATCTTAGGACATTATGCAGCATGGGCAATACAGCATTCAAAGTTTTACACCACCACTTTACCAACATTGGGTAATATTTGTACAGTATAATTGTCTTACTAACATCAGATCGTATTCACCAGTATTCCACTGTATTACGAACAACAGTTAATAATCATTACTATACCATTGCTTAACCCACATCAGACGATCATCCCCAGTATATTAATGTTTTTCCAATTTAGGGTAAGCACTGCCACTGAAATATATGCACCACCATACCATTGCCCCACCAACATCAGACAATAGTCAGTGGTATAGCACTGCTTTACCTACAGCAGACAATATTCACCAGTATAGCACTGCTTTACCAACAGCAGACAATATTCACCAGTATAGCACTGCTTTACCAACAGCAGACAATATTCACCAATATAGCACTGCTTTACCAACATCAGACAATATTCACCAGTATAGCACTGCTTTACCAACATCAGACAATATTCACCAGTATAGCACTGCTTTACCAACAGCAGACAATATTCACCAGTATAGCACTGCTTTACCAACATCAGACAATATTCACCAATATAACACTGCTTTACCAACATCAGACAATATTCACCAGTATAGCACTGCTTTACCAAAAGCAGACAATATTCACCAATATAGCACTGCTTTACCAACATCCGACAATATTCACCAGTATAGCACTGCTTTACCAACAGCCGACAATATTCACCAGTATAGCACTGCTTTACCAACATCCGACAATATTCACCAGTATAGTACTGCTTTACCAACAGCAGAGAATATTCACCAGTAAAGCACTGCTTTACCAACAGCAGAGAATATTCACCAGTATAGCACTGCTTTACCAACTGCAGACAATATTCACCAGTATAGATAGCATTGCTTTACCAACAGCAGACAATATTCACCAGTATAGCACTGCTTTACCGACATCCGACAATATTCACCAGTATAGCACTGCTTTACCAACAGCAGACAATATTCACCAGTATAGCACTGCTTTACCAACTGCAGACAATATTCACCAGTATAGATAGCATTGCTTTACCAACAGCAGACAATATTCACCAGTATAGCACTGCTTTACCGACATCCGACAATATTCACCAGTATAGCACTGCTTTACCAACAGCAGACAATATTCACCAGTATAGCACTGCTTTACCAACATCCGACAATAGTCACCAGTATAGCACTGCTTTACCAACAGCAGACAATATTCACCAGTTTAGCACTGCTTTACCAAAAGCAGACAATATTCACCAATATAGCACTGCTTTACCAACATCAGACAATATTCACCAATATAACACTGCTTTACCAACATCAGACAATATTCACCAGTATAGCACTGCTTTACCAAAAGAAGACAATATTCACCAATATAGCACTGCTTTACCAACATCCGACAATATTCACCAGTATAGCACTGCTTTACCAACAGCCGACAATATTCACCAGTATAGCACTGCTTTACCAACAGCCGACAATATTCACCAGTATAGCACTGCTTTACCAACATCCGACAATATTCACCAGTATAGCACTGCTTTACCAACAGCAGAGAATATTCACCAGTATAGCACTGCTTTATCAACAGCAGACAATATTCACCAGTATAGCACTGCTTTACCAACAGTCGACAATATTCCCCAGTATAGCACTGCTTTACCAACTGCAGAAAATATTCACCAGTATAGAAAGCACTGCTTTACCAACAGCAGACAATATTCACCAGTATAGCACTGCTTTACCGACATCCGACAATATTCACCAGTATAGCACTGCTTTACCAACAGCAGACAATATTCACCAGTATAGCACTGCTTTACCAACATCCGACAATAGTCACCAGTATAGCACTGCTTTACCAACAGCAGACAATATTCACCAGTTTAGCACTGCTTTACCAACTGCAGACAATAATCTTCAGCATACCACCATTTTACCAATATCAGCCAAACAAAAGTCTACAATGCACTGCTGCTTTACCAACATCAGGCATTCACCACTAACCACTGCATTAACAACCACTTACAACAAAGAATGCCTTTGTATTTCCACTAACCTCTAATTTATTAATGGCAGTGGAAATTGATAGGGGATATAATCCTACGTTGTTGCTCTGCCTTTTGTAGGTAGAATCAAATGTCTATGTGACAAATTTCACGTACTAATTTTGTTTCTTAGATACATAGTTCATCTAACAAACGCTGGCCAAGGCAATCGTTTTGTCATTTGTTAAGTGAAAACATTTTCTCAAGCTTCATAAAAACAGAGAATACGAAGCAGATGGTCAGCAGCAGTGAAAGCGTCTCATGCAAACGGAACAGACACAGCTGTGCAGTATCCCTTCCAACTTTCCTCACAGGCGCGAAACAGTTACAGGACAGGAAGCACAAATGTAAGCCTCCCTTGTCTTTCAGCATCCTGGAGTTCTCTTACAGGATTACCTTAAAGTGGACAAACAATACAACAGGACTGCAGGGGTAGCAGGAGCCATGTTAGGGTGCAAGGGGAGAAGTGTGACCAGTAAGAAAACAAGCATTTGCAATGCAATAGGTCTCGCATTTGCGAGAGTTTAAGCTATTGGCATTGTTAATGACAATGCCTTATTTATCTGTTTTGCCAATTAACACATAAATAAAAGGCATTGTTATTTACAATGCCAATAGCTCAAACTCTTGTAAATGCGAGACCTATTCAAAGAATCGGCCGCCATTGTCCCAGGCTGCTCCGAAAGTGAAAGCACGGATGCCGCGCTGAATGTCCCAGGAAAGCATGTTGTGCCTGCAGTAGGAGAAACTCATTAAAGAAAATAGTGCTTACAAACTTAAAAATATGTACCGTGTAACAACCGCAGTAAAAGGGCCAGTCCTCCTGGGAGGTTACAAATGAAGACAAGGCGGTAATAAGGAGGGACTAACAAGCCAATGGAAGCCAGCAATTACGAAGGACAATGACACAAGCCAATGACAAATATGGGCGGAGAGTGGGCAGGGCTTCTATTCCATACTCCAATACAGCATGCCACAGGGCGATGAGCTGCCCAGGCTCGACCTCAAAAAGTACAGTGCACATTCACATCGCTGTAAGGCTATGTGTGGAGAGGAGTGTCCAGTCCTGGTTCACAAATCTGGCCTGCGGGGTTCAGGTCTACACACCAGCGGTCACCTGCTATGTACAGTTCTGAAGTCCATCTCTGCCACTTGCCTCGGATCACACAGTATGTGGGATCACTAGCATGTATTTGAGAAAATGTGATGATTTCTCCGATGAGCAATGATTAAAATGATTTACTGGTATGTACAGTGTCTCATAATAACATGAAAGGCCATCACCGTTCAGCAGTTACACGGACTCTACATTTGTTTATGTACCTCCCTGGAACCAGTACAGCAGCAATGTATTTAATGTGATCATCAAGAGATGGCGCAGTTAACCCTTATGGTATGGCTCTTATGGGCTTTAGTATTTGTAAATTAAAACGATAATTGACTGAAGGAATATCTGTTATGGAAATTGGCATTCTTTTACAGTACATGTCTAAATAGTGTAAAATGGCATGCTTATACTTTGAGCTCAAAGTGCACTTGTCAACACAGCAAGGAAGCTTCTAATAAGTTGATGGCAAAAAACATCAATTACATTTCGAAAGAAAACTGAAAGTTAGCCAGGGAAATGTACTGTATAAATAGAAGTGATCTAAAAGAAGGATGAGTGTTCTTAGTAACCACGTGGAAGTGTCAAATCAAGTTTAGTGAGTCAAGTCGGGAGTCGGTGTTTTGGGGGAGTAGTCACTTTTCTACACTAATACTGGGACACTGGGATACTATTTACGTTGGCCCTGTATCCCTCATTTTCTGCAATCTCCTTGCACGATATTCCAAGGAAAGGTAGTCTTTTTTTGATACCATATTGAATATTGCTCTTGGCAAAGTATTTGCCTTGTAGTCTTCTTGATAATTTTATCTTTGATGGGTGTACTTACGAGAGCGCACAATATTTCTAATTACTGATACCTTTGGGCAGAATATTCCCAACAGATAGTTTTAAATGAAACCCTATTTCTGCATGAAACCACATTTTCATGGCTGCTATGTCTAATGTGGCATCATCATTGAAATATGAACTATTTCTTTTATTCAAAATCTTGTTTCTGATAATTATTTTTGTTATAGATCAACAGTGTTTTGCTGCACATTCAGTGTTTCAACTGGGATTAAATAAATTGATTTCCTAAAATGTCAAGACATAGTTCAGAAGTGCTAAGTTAATGTTGCATTTTTTAAATTTCTTTTGAATGATTCCAGAATCTCTGGATTCACAAAGGAGACTTGTAAATGGTTGGGTGGAGGCGGTGATGTGGTTCAATGTTCAGGTGGTATGTTCCTAATGATTAGATTTTGATATTCATTGGCTCATTCAGCCCTGACCTTGGCCGGCCTGCCTGCCTGATACAAATGAGAACAATGGCGCCGGGAAACCCTTTTTGGGTAGCTGTTGCACCCTATAAATTAAAATAATAAATAAATAAATAAAAACAATGCCATTGAGAATGATTGTCTAACTTCCTCTATTGGGCATCTACTTTTTAAGCCTTGCTTAAGAGAGTGCATGTTCTGATTGCCCCATCCCCTCTTGCCCAACAGGTTGTGTGGGTGCTCCACATCCTCTCTCGCCTCTCCTTTCCCCCATCCTGCATCCTTCCCTCGTCCCCTCCCTCTGTGCTGCGTCTGGAGCACATAGCTAAAAAAGGAAAAAATAAGAAATTTAAAAGGCGATATGACAGTCAACACAAATGCGCTTTAAAAAAAAAAAAGCGTCAGCACTGAGTGCATCAAGGCACTGCTGTACCACACGGCTACAAAACACTGCCATGCTACCAAAACCAGTATCTCTCATAGGTAAACCCATTGGCTTCTCCAGTGTTTGTTATAGTTGGCCACAGGAGCAAGTCTGGCCAGGTAGAACGTGAACCAAGATTTCTGCTTTAACCTCTTCTGTGCCCATGACGAGATAGTCTCGTCATGGAGCACAGTCGCGCTGTGCCCATGACGAGACTATCTCGTCATGACACCCACCCACGAGGGAAACGCCAGGCACAGGAGGGGGAAAAGGCCTGGCAGCGAAAGGGTTAAACACTCGCCAGCAGCCATATTTTCTGCTTTTCAAGACAAGAGAATCTACAGAAAAGCTAAATGGGGTACTATTCTTGCATGCAAAGCTAGTGTCAGAGTACAAGGCTTTCTTCCCCTCAAGCCTTTACTAGAAATACAAAAACACACAAACAGTGGACAGAAGACTATTAGTCTTTATCCCACACGCACAATATTTCCAAAGGTTTAGGATGATTAGAAGACAGACAAAAAAAGAGGCTTGGTCTAAGCATCACAGCTTGAGACCAGCTGAGTGAGTCACATGAATGAACTATTAAAGTATTTGCTTATCTGAGCCAAACAGGAAGTTTTGTGATCTGGGCCATGTCCGCCCCAAAGGAAGAATTCTGAGTCACTGGAGGGCCAGACGCAAAGCTGCTGTGGAGGAATGGACGGTAGACCTGCATGAATAGAGGAACCATGAAAAGTGGCATTATAGAGATAAAGTGTGTGTAGAACTGTATCATTTCATTTGGAGTGCTCTCGGTGAGTGTTTGCCTCGTACAGTTGATTCAAATCATCAGCTGAAAGTGACCTATTGTTACCATACAGAAAAGACAAAAAGGAGAGGCCCTGTCCGTTTGTCTTGTTGATCTCCTCCTGGCTCTCTTAGTGTGTCTTGTTTTGACCTTATTATAAACTCTATTTATGGTTATTACAGTTATTTAATGATATTAGAAGTATGTCTAGTTCCTAATTTCAGCATTCCTTGTTTAATGGAACTTCCTTGTTAGAAGAACCATGTAGCAACGTGCTTTATAGTACCAATATAGCAAATATAAATGTATGATGTTATGATACTAAAAAACAAATTGAAAAAAACTAGTAAATACTGCTTCCACGATCTGATCATCACAGTGCAGCACTGTTGATTTCTAGCTTAAAGGGATAAGGGGAAGGGAAAAGTAATCCCGATGGGCTCTCACTTATTCATGATCACCCAGGAGCACCAAGACTGCAGGCCATGAAATTAATGACACTGGATCCTCTTTAACTAAATGAGCATGCTCGCTGACCTTTGTACCTGGCTGCTGTACAAACCCGCTAATTACACAGCGATCTAGTGCTTGGCTCAGCGGGTAGATCAATAAAATGCAGGCAAATCAGCGACTCATCGTCAACAGGAAGTGGAGAAGTTTGCTAGGATCTCACAGACAAGAGAGGTCAGGTTTGCAGTGCACGCTAGAAAAATAATGCAGAGAAAAAAAGCACAACTTGTTTTGTAGACCAGGTCACTAAAACCAACTCCAGGAAGTACACATTTATTTCACACAAGCACCCACACTCGTATCAGCTGCCACTAAAGCTAGGTCTCACAAAAAGAGCTGCATGCATAATGGATCCCCTATTCAAGAACCTTCAGCAGAAGATAATAAATAAACACATAAATGTCACAGATGGATGAAAGCACTAAAAAAAAAAAAAAGAAGTTAAAGCAGAACCTTTAGAACTGCCTTTAAAACCAGATGTATTATATTCAATATACTCAGAAAATTGCTTTCATACTAATTCCATGTTGATTGTAAAAAACATAACTTCATGAATGACCCACCACAATTAATAATCCAAAAATATCCTACTCTGACCAATCAGCTTGATCACATCTAGATTTAAAATGCTTTACCCGGTATCGGGTAGGGGTGTGTTGCGACCTACGTAATGCGTGGGAGCACTATTTTCTTTATACAATGATAAAAGATGGTGTTTAATGAGTTGGGGAGGTGGTGTAGTTTAAAAATAACTGGCTGGTAGGTATACCCTTTTTAGGTCAAGCCTAGCGGCCGTGCGAAACACTACTCGCTCTGCGAGGCATGCTGTAGTAGGGTATGCTGTGGAAGCCTCGTCCACTCTCTGCCCAAATTTGTCATTGGCTTTGTGTCATTGTCCTTCGAAAATGATGACTTTTGAATGATTATGAGGCTTGTTAGTCCCGCCTTGGTACCGGCTTGTTTCCATTTGTTAACGCCCATAAGGACTGGACATTTCACTTGGCTTGCTTGTTACACGGTGGGCTTTATCTCATGGGTGAGCACTATTTTGAAAATGGACACTGATGGGGATAATGGCGGCTGCAGCGCTATGCGCTCTAAATTGTATGCTTTTTTTTTTTTACTTTAATGAGCGCGGCGCCAACTTGAGGGACACCGCGCTCACTTTATTTATTTATTTATTTATTTATATTGAACATTCATGTTGAGCATTCATGTCCACTTCTGGGACACCGCGCTCTGTTTGTTTGTTTGTTCTTTTTACTTTAAAACTGAGCAAGGCGCCGCTTCAAGGACACCGTGCTCGGTTTCTTTATATATATATTTTTTTAAACTTTAACACTGAGTGCGTCGCCCGCTTTAAGGACACTGTGCTCAGTGTTAAAGTAAAAAAAAACAAAAAAGAAACCGAGCGCGGTCACCTTGAAGCAGCGCAGTACTCAGTTTTAAAAGTAACCATTTGCAATGCAATAGGTCTCGCATGTACGAGAGTTTAAGCATTTGCATTGTAAATGACAATGCCTTTTATTTAGGTTTTAAAAAACTAAAATAATAGGCATGGCCGTTTACAATGCCAATAGCTTAAACCCGCGTAAATGCAAGACCTATTGCATTGCAAAAGCTGGTTTATTCCTACCTCCAGTAGGCATGGTTAAAAAGTATAGTGGGAGATATAGGAAAAAGCATATTAGGATACTGATTTCCTAAAGGTCAACATGTTTCAAGCCGTCCCCCTGATAGGCATTTAAGACCTAAAGAATCCAGTTCCCTGGTTCCACTCCTATTCTTTCTCAATTAGAGCACACTATTGGCAAGCCAAGAAGTGTACAAAATACACATTTACCACCTAGTTAGGCTGCAAACACTGCTTGTATAAAAAAAAAGTATTAGTGTTGCTTCATGGATTCTCCAGGGGTGGTGGGGTAGCCTGTTGTCACACTCGCATCAAGGGCTATCGTAATTAGGTCTAGACTGAAGAGGAATGGCCTTGATGCGAGTGTGACAACAGGCTACCCTCTACCCCGGAGCATGCCACCAAGGGGTAACCCTGATGGGTGAGGGTTTTACAGGAAAAACTTTTGTTTTTATTTTGTAATGGAGAGTTACTATCTCCGTTCATGATAGAAGTGAGTTTCTTTGTTTTCAGAATGTGTTACTTGTAGAGGAGGTCATACCCAGCTTACCCTTTTTCTCCCCCCCCCCCCCCCCCCGTTTTGTCGGTCGAGCCTAGAGCAGCGCGCATGCGTTGCTTGTAAGACTTTTAGTAATGGGCTTCCAAAAGCTCACCACACGCTGTGCTTTTGCTTTTCTCCCAGGCTATTGGGCTTTGCGTGCGTCTTTCTAAGAAAGACGCAAAGGCGGGTGCATGTCCCGCCTTTGCTTCGTCCACGGCCTACTGCTTGCGGTTACCCGCACAGGCCACATCTGTTTTCAATTATCGTGGCCAGACACGGGCATGATAATTGAAAACAGATTGCTCGCTGTGGCACGCGCGCACACCACTTTTCAGGCTTCACACCCCCAAGCACTCCTATCCGACCCGAACCATGGGGCCGGCCCGGAAGCAACCACTCGCGGGCTCCGGCGTTCATCTGTTAGAGGTGAGGCATCGCATTTAAACCAGAGCTATGGCAATGCTTGTTTATTTTTCAAACTTTAAAAAAAAATTTTTTTTTACTTTCGCTTATTAATGATCTTCACTTGCGGCAGTGATCTCATGTGGATGAGGTATCGCGTGTGAGGGTTGTGGGTATGTTTTTAGGGGTGGGCGTGAGTTTAAAAGGGTGCTTTGTGTTTTCTTGTGCATGGGGGTGTGTTCCCAGCTGGGCCTCGCCGTGACTATGCAGCCTACTGGGAGGCATGCACATTAATGACTGCAGTGACTGCCATGAATCAAAGCTAACAGACACTCATACACTATGTGTGTTCATATATGTACAAAGTACACTGCAAGACTGTCTACGGTTTAGATGTTAGTTGTGCTAATTTAGCTTTTGAACCAAGGCCCATCAAAGCCTCTTTTATGCAAAAAAAATTGTCTTCTCTAAAACACTTTTTTCAGTTGCTGAAAAAGTTTAGTATGATGTACGATTGGATCACTTGCACGATTAGTAAAGTTCTCATTTTCAAGTTTTTGTGGATGTTAACACGTGGATTAAAATTAAATACATTTGCCTATGGTACTTTTCCATGACAATGAAGGAAATTATACACTGGGCATTCATGAGCGATGTTATCAGACGAGTCTGTCCTTTTTATTATTTAAATCTTCCCACTAATGCGGTTACCAGGTTTGACAGAATGTAAAAGCTCGTAAATTGTAGTAGCAGAATGTTCCAAAATCTATTACTAGACTCGGATACAAACTAAGCATGCTTTATGATTTGCAATTTGTTTTTGATTTTTTTCAAATAAATCCTTGAAAAAAGAATTAAGTTGATTGCCTGCCTTGAAATTTTTTTCGTGGCAATGTGCCCAGATTACAGAGGAATCGAGTCTGGTTCAAACACTACATCTTGGCAGTTCATTAATGTAAGTTTACAGCATGGATCGGGTGGAGCTCAAGCATTTCAAATTGGTCCATTATTCCTATACATATTATTGTTGATATCTTGCACAAATACTTTCACAAGTGACCAACAATAAAACTATTTTACCAATACCAAAACTTACACACGGTACCATAACCAATCTGTATCACCTTTACAATCTTATAACTGTTTACTTCGCTTTTATAGCACAACTATGTTTAAAATTTTTATTTTACATATGTATCGGCGTTAGGACCTTATAAATATTTAGCCATGCAACACTTTGTTACTGCACATAAGCTGGATAACTAAACACTTACAAGATACCAAAGGCGAGACCTATTGGCTATGCCAATGCTCGTATTTTATTGTACAAAAGGAACATGCACAAACGATGGATACAAATATAAAATAGGATTGTTTTGAAAGAAAAAGTGACCAAAAACCTATCCATAAAACTGGGTGCCCAGAATTTAAATGGATCTATTGCTTCTCATTTTTGTCAATCACAAACAAAAAGCATATCTCTTATAGGTGAATAGCATTAATTAAAACTGAAGCACTTGCTACATAATAAACCATATCCCACATGTTGAAACGGCTGGAAAACATTTGATATAATGGCGAGGAACCAGAATATGGCTGCTTGCTGCAGAGGGGATAAAAGTAATAATTGAAGATCAATTTAATGTTTTTATTACTGTCTCTGCAGCCTTTATTGAATTTGCTACACAGAAGGAAAACCTATTAAATGTTCTTGCACAATTTCACACATTTCTATACTGTGTCTACATTGGTTAAGATTGCTATCATATGGAAGAGTAAAAAGGTGTGTGAAGGAAAAAAGAATAAAAAAACAAAAAAATCAATGACGTCCTTCCATCAGTGATTTTTCCCTCATCTGTCAGGTTGATTCAAAAAGTATAGCACTGTATATATAGGTCTGGAAATCGATCTCTATAGGTCAAGCAGTAGACAACCAACAATCAATAACAAAGAAAAACTAGGCAAATCTAGCATCAACAAGGATCCTTTAACAAAATCAAACTTATCTTACCTTTATATTATCAAACATGAATCATTATTAAACAAGATACACCACTCTACTAAGCCTACGCAACCCACAGAAAACAAAAAATTGTGAATCCCAGATCAGGACAAAAAATCCACACAGATAGTAATAGTAGAAGCCACTATGCACATGGTATTAATTTTAGGAGTGGTTATATTTCAGGAAAAAATGTATTGCTCGACTTGGAGAAGCTACAGCACAAATAAGTGCTAGTATTTTTTCCTTTACCTTGAAATTGGTTCTAAGAATAAGCACATTCTTAGTAATCTTTTAGCCCATTGGAGTTTTCTTTTCCGAAATGCCTGTTAACCTCCCAGTCCCAGGCAGCACCATTAACATGCTTAAACAGAGGGCACGGTCGGATGCCCACCATGAAAATGGTGATTCATATTTTGTGTTCCTTGGATTCATATTTTTGTTAAAAACAATTAACACATATTATGATCTAACTTGCACAATGAGCAGTAACCCTTATTTATCCCTTGTTATGATGCGTTTCTGCATTTTGTTACATATTTGCACCGTATTACTTTTGATATCTCAGCCTACTCTACTCTTTAACTCGGTGTCCAAAGAAGACGACTGGCTCAATTACTGAGCTTCCAGGCATGCTTAGCTCTAATCTAATAATTGGGAATAATGTCTCAATGATATGATAAAGCAATTATAAAACAGTTAAAGGCACTTACACAATGCTCAGTGGAGTTATGGTGTCTAGACAGCAAGAACGTTGTTGTAGGAAGGCAAATAAGGTTATGTTTGCTTTCCCTTCATAAAATATGAGCCTGATTTTAACTTAACTAGTGATTTGGGCAGTGCCAACACCCTACAGGTATTAGTAGCACGGCACAGGTTAGGGTAGGATAAAGCCAACCGTACCAGTATGATAACCTTTCACCCCTCTGAAGTCCCACCCCTTACAGATGCAATACACAGCAGGTTGAACAGTAAGCGATCTTTACTGATGGTGGAAAAGCAGGCAGCAAGCTACCACACGATACCACCTGACTGGTAAAGACATGGGTGCAGCAGGTATTTTCCGACAATGGTTCAGGAATTGCTAGTGCATGGGCAGTACCATAGATCTACAGAGAGCAACAAAGAGGCCCTGACAATATTACATAAAAGCAAAGATGCAATATTGTAAAAAACGCACACTACAGAAAGGAATACAGGTGAGGCGCCTCAGTTCTGCAAAGCCCCCTGTGGTCAGTCCTCCTGGAAGGAGCAAGGTGGATTGCATGCTTGATTACAGTACGCTGTTGTAGGCTCCATGGTGCAGCAACAAGAGGAGCGAGTCTGGTGTGCTCACCCCTGGGAACAGCTGGAAGGTGCTGGATCCCAGAGAGTGAGGGGAGCCAGGGTGGGGTTCCACTGCCACAAGTGGAGAGGAGCCAAGCTGTACTAAAAAAGGATCTCCCGGAAACCTGGCCCTTAAGTGATCCTGAGGATATTGTCACCCTTAAACTATGGACCACCTGGTGAATGCAATAATGAGCAGGCAGATAAGTAGTAAGTTGGGGGTCTTGGTGGTCTCCAGGCAGTGAGGGAGGAAGAGTCATCAATCTTGCTTGAGAGAGGGAGTTCCCAGATGCCCTAGTGAGCAACATCATGGCTGACACTTGGTTGACTGAGCACTTCGATGGGTGGCGTCCTTCAAGTACCATAAATGTATGCAAAATATATTGTTGGAGTGCACTGACCCACCAGCTGAAGTGTTTAATTCTGGGCTGATCCAATTGGGGAGGTTCTTTAAGCTTGGAACCAGGATAAAAAGGAACCACCAGGAACTTTTTTAGCACAAGCTTGGTGCTCATGCATGTGAATTTTCACTTGGGGCGTTTTTACTACATAAAAGCATGAGGCCAATGAAAACCTTTGCACGTGAATGGAGCAAATGCTAGGGGGAACTAGAGTCCAAAATAAGGATCATGTTAGAGCAAAGAGCAAGGAGGGAGTCCTCAAAACACAAAGCAGAATGAAGAGATGAAGCAATCTCTCAAGGATTTGGGCTGGAGTGCCACTGATGTAATCACCAAACCTTAAAGCAACTACTTTTCCAACACTTCAACATAAGCCATGACTCCATATGCGAGAAACTGAAGCAGAATCTAAAAGAGAATAATAAAGACGTCAGTGACCTCAGACACAGAGACCACTCAATGGTGGAGACAGAGTCACTCACTGGAGAAGATGACTGATGAGAGGGGCCTGAATCAGGAGGAGTTTATGGCTCAAATCCTTCGCCTACAGGAAGACAACTTAATTGTAGAAGAGTAACTGGAAGAATTTTTTTTTTTTTTTCACAAGAAGAATATTCAGATCAGAAGTACTTAAAGATGGAGAAGGGAAAGAAATCTAGAGATGGGTACAAGGCTTCTTTGGAACAATCCAGGAAACAGCAGATAGTTTGCTCTGTCCACTAGAATACGGGGACTGATCCAACAAGCAGCCTAAGTCGCTAGGTATCTACTGTTGACATGAGAAGTAAAGGATAATGCAAAAGTGCATAAGGCTGTGTTGAGATTGGCCTTTCAATTTAACTTCACTGCAAAGTTGATAAGAGCTGTAACCATTTACACTGGAGAGGAGTATGGCATTTTAAGTAGTGACAGCTTTCCCGACCTAGACAGACATCAGTCCATGAAATCCCTAAATTAAGCTATGGAGATCCTGGCTATGGGATCAACACATATACAATCACCTGGTGAAAGAAACATTAAGGCTCTTTAATGCAGACACCTTGTGTGGCAAAGAGTAAGGAGAGAGTGGCACACACAACCCCAAACAATGAAGAGATCCTAGCTGGACAATGGGAAGAGATAAAACAGATGCAGAGGGCTAGTGCTACCAAGCAAGACTGCACATTAGATTCTAGTGAAGAAAGACTGACAATACTATAGGTTTGGTGGATCCTTGGGACGGAACCTTTGGGGTGGGTGGTCAGAGTAAATAGGGATGTCCACAGCTCTGGCAGGGAAAGCTAAAGTTTATAACTGATTTGAACATATGTGAGATAACCCTTAACCTGCATAGGGACACTACTACAAACAACTAGATCTTAAAGTAACATTTTGTTCGACACCACTGCCCACTACCCCATTCAGAGAACCTCCAAGATAGAGAACCTATGAATGGGGCAATATTGGATATAGTGATGGGACAATGATCCACGTCTTCCACCATGTGAAGCAATCATTCAAGCTGGCAAACAAGGGTCTAACCTAGCCTATGCCTGCTGGACTACCGAAACACGGGAATAGTCAGATGCAAGTGGCAGTCCGTCAGGCATAGGCCATTTTAAACCATCTCTTGGCAGACAAAGGAGTGCTTCACATGGTGACCATATGCCCGCTCCCCAAGACCATTAAGCTCACCAAGCCAGTGAGGTGGGGGAATTATTTGGGGGGGGGGAGAGGGAGGTAGCTTTTACAACGATACATTTAACACGCAGGTAAGTGGATTTTGGTGAATAGAGCATAGGGAAATTCTATGGTTTATAAGTGGACTGTGGTATAGGGAGGTATGGGAAAGTTTATGGTTGGGTAGTGATCTAGGGAGGTAAGGGTAACTTTAGGGGTATGTAGTTGCTACAAGACAATCTTTTTTTGGCTAAAGATATTCATAACTAATGCCATAAACACAATTCGGCACTTCGAACCACAAAAAATTAAACAGACATTGGACAGAAGACACTTCTAAACATAAGACTAATAACTGTTCCCTATGTAGAACGGGGACCACAGATTAACACTGTGGACCTCTAGAAGCTGCTCAATAACACAGCTAGGGAGAATGCTAGTCGGAGGACAGACAGCCTCATGGTAGGAGAGGCGGAAGAACAACAGACAGTGGAGTCTGTAGAATGAGAGCAAAACAATATTGGAGGTGTGAGTGATCCCAGCAGCACCTGGGCTATAATGGAGAACTTCAGAGTGGGGCATTCAGACACCTCTGCTTCTCAAAGAGAGCAGCTTCCACAGCAACCCAATGTCAAATGTATCAACCGGATCTTGTGTTCCCTGTGGTAGTATCAACTTTAATGGAGACTTCTAGCAGTCCCAAGTCCATTGTTCCTTTATTCTTATTATTATTTTTGCATTCTTGGACTTGTAGTGTTGCTTTTCCCTTATAATGTTACAAGTACTATAATCCAAACCAAAAACAAATCAGGCCTGGATAAGCTTCTGATAGAACAATTTGAAAATTCTGCAAATCAAAGTTTTGACAACTTTATTAGGCTCTAGCATGCAGTTACATTATTAAATTCCACATTAAAAGACACAATGTATAATTACAGATTCAGGCACAGGAAACAGACTTTATAACGAGGGGTGAGCCACCATCGCGTTTTGCTACATGCAGAGCAAGGCATGCCGTAACCATGCATATGACTTGACCCTGCATATGTGTGGTTGAGGAAGTGCGCTGTCTAGATGCTGGGATGGGCGGGCACAGGAAGAGGAAGGATAGGGAGAGGATGAGGTCTGGTAAGTGGTGCTGGGACCGTGTTTCTTTTTTTGGGGGGGGGGGGGTCGTTTTGTAAGAGTTGGGGGTTGTTGTTTTTTTAGAGTTCGCAGAGGTTTTTAGGGCTCAGGTCAGGGCAGAGTTTAGGGCTCAGGGTGGGGGTGGGGGGGGGACTAGGGTGTGGTCTTTACCACACATCCATTTATCAGTCATATATTTACCACGAAAATGCGTGGTACAGGTGTGCGTTGTTCAGTTGCATTCGTTGTTGGGGCAGCATTGTAGAGGCATGCATGCTTTAGCTATGTGTGCCTCTGTCATACAACCTACAGGCACTGCTGTCTAACATGAGATTTGCCTTAAAGGAGAGACACCATAAAACTGTTAATATTTAGGGTATTGCTCTAGTGTGCCTCAGACAGACAGACTGCTGAGGACACTGCCCCATTTATGGATGACCTGGTCCTTTTAGGGCATCAGCTTCACAGGAAACACAGGTCTGGAAGACCCTGGGAGTATTTAGATACGTAATACACAGTCTTGGTCAAAATTACAAATCTCAGGACGAAATTATTGATTTCTCCTCTAAAGTCAAAACTACAAAGGCTATATCTTCTCATTCTCCAGCGCCCCCAGAATACTGTTGTAGTAAATCTACAGTCACCTGCTGACAGTGAGGTTAGAGATGCTGGAAAATACTTCAGTCACTCGGTTGAGGAACCAGTTTCTATGGCTAGAATGCCCTGCCGAGCCAGCCTGGATGTCTGTGGGTGATTTGGCAGCATACGACTAAACACTGTGAAACAAACAACCCGCTCATGTTGCTGCACACTATCGGATGTTAATAGCCTTCAGAAACCAGCAAACTGCCATCAATAATGTGATCCCTTTTCTTGGGTCGACCACTTCGGGGTGCCCATTACCATCCAGGGCTCAAAGGGCGCCAACTCACTGGGTCCAAGCGGACCTCCGTTCAGAACACACTTGGAGGCAGCTTAATCTGGATACATTCATCCGTGTACTGACTGATGTAAGTAACGATCTACTAGCAATGCCTTTCAAGTGAATCCTGACAGCATTTAGATATTTCCTAATGCAGACGAGAACAATGTTTCGAATCATGTACTATTATATATGTGGTATTATGAACAACCCCTGAGGTTATGTAGGAGCAATCACCAAAAATCTACTTTAATATATTTTTCGCTTGGGCGAATTTCAAAACCCGCTAGTATAAAATAGCCAATTTATATGTGGATTTATTCTTTTGCTATAATTCTTAGAAACTAATATTGTTTCAATGATTATTTTCATTTTCATCTAATTTTGTGCACAACTGCCATCTGTGCACTTCAGGGCTACCAACTCTTTCTCCGGGGTGATTACTGCCATTCATTGACCATTAATGGTATACAGAAGTCATTAACTACCTTGACCAATGGAATCTTGATTCTTGAAGTGGGATGTACCTTACAGACCCAGCAAAACTCCTACATGGCTTCCAATTAGTCCACAATGCCCGTCAGGTTGATTTGTCATTTATAAAGATGCAGGCTTATTACACTGACTCAGATCATTGCATTGGCTACTGGTTAAGCATATCGTAAGATTCAATTCTGTTATTAGTTTTATGATACAACACCTCTAGATTGAAAGGACCGCCGAGAAATTATAGTGGCATTTTACAAAAAAATAACTGGCCCTTCCCATAGTCAATCATGAAACAGCTCAATGAAATATATTTCCCACTGGACTTTACCCTGATTCATTCACAGTGTGATTAAGTAATAGGAGGCATTGGGTCGTGATGTGTTGATTTGTGTTCTACTTACACTGCCCCTCATAGTTTACACTTTCGGCAACAGGTGAGAGCAATCTGGATTTATAATCTAAACTACTATGAGGAATCTAGGACATGTAAGAAGTGAACCTACACTAAGAGATAGGGATTCTAGGAAAAGAGTCCAGTCCATCCTGAAATTCTCTGTCTTTTCTTCAAAAGACATTTCTTGAATTTAAAAATCCATTTTTATTTCATACTTCTATACTGTACTGTAGTGAAGCAAACATTTTGCTAGCCGTTTCTTTCGAATAAAAAAAGCAAATCTTCATTACTTTATGCAATTGAGCCATTTTGTGACTTGTTGTATGCTATACATTAATGGTTAAAGTCTCACAGGCCGGTGACCTCTGAGATGCAAAGCTTGGACAATGCTTCAATCATTGCCAGTTCCCACACCACTGACTTGTGCTAATTTAATCAGGGACATATCTCTGTATGCCAAACATATGTGGTACAGATCCCTATTAAGTATATAAAAGAACTACTATTGAAACTCATGCGCCCATGGTATTAGTCTCAGAATAGGATGATGCTGGCACTTGAACAGTCGTTTATATTGCCTCTTCCCAAATGTAATTGTTCTTCGGAAAAAAGGGAAGGATAGAGGCACTTCAGCAGAAACAAAGAACCTGTGTTGGCAGTAAGCTATGAGGTTAGTACACATCAGGCAGAAACACTATATAATGCGACCTTATCTGCCAACTCAAAATGCTTTTATGTACAGGTCTATAAGTAAGTATGTATATTCACTGAAAAAAAAAAGTTAAAAGATTCAAGTGAATTTATTTGTCTAGACGACCTTAATATATATTTTTAAAAAATACTTCTAAAATTCACTTCAGAAATCACAGCTAAAGTGCAGTTCTATTATAAAACAAAACCTAAAAACCACTAATAGCATCTCAAATGATGTAATTGGTGACATTACTGATGACATCACTGATGACAGCACCCATAGGTACCAATACTCTGCCTCTGGTGTGGGTTAGCCTCAGGACAAGACCCTCTGCCCAACACTGCGAGTGACCAACACATGCTACTTTTAACAGTGTGCAGTGGTGGTTAGGCGCAGTCTGACTTATGGCCAGGCCCTATGGACAACTGGCTACATGCAGTCAAACACAGCTGTGTGTATTGGGGTTCATCTGCAGGGTCTGATCCACACTCAGTCAAAAAAAGAGAGGGGGGGACCAGGAGCTCGTTATGGTCCAATGTCCGTGCTCCACTCGTAACAGTTAAATCAATGAGGACATTGTTCCCTGTTGGCGGCGAAACTGAAAATATCGTTCACCTGCTCAACAGAGGAGAAAAAGGTGGGAAGAGTGTGAAGATTGGGAGAGGGAACAAGGGGGGGGGGGGGGAAAGAAAGAAGAGGAGAGGGGAGTAGAGGTAGGATGAAAAGAGGCTAAGAGAATTTCCCCAGTCTCAAGGATCCACTCCTGAAGGGGAGGACTCTATGAAGCCTCTCGTGAGCCCTCACACACCCCGAAGGATGTCTTGCTTCATCATTGGGCTAGTTGTTGCTCCTCGTCGGGCCGGCGCTGCAATGCCCGACGGTCCCCCGAAGGGTCTCTCTATCGGAGGTCTTTTAAAGAGAAAAGCCGTAAGGTGAATGCGGGTGTGTGGGCAAAAAAAGAAGCGGTGAGATGGATCCGAGAGGTTAGTGGTAAGATGCGTGCAAAGTGTGTGGGTTTAAAAATGCCTAGGGGTGTCCAAAAAGGTGGATATTTAATAGTATGGACCCTCTGGCAGACTAAAAAGACCAAAAGGTCACGGGGTCACTAATCAGCTCAAGGTGCTGGTGTGACTATAATTAAAAGGTCGACATGTTTCACGCCTTGGATGCCCAGACGGGTCAGTGGCGTTTCTTCAGGACCGTAGACAAGTGAAAAGTAGTGCACGGTGAAGACGGTGAGTGCCAGAGATTGGAAGGGTAACTCACGTCTAAGGAAAAGGTTAAAAAAGGTACGGGACTGCGGGGTACAGTGACCTGGTCAGCAGTAACAAGAAGAACGTACCAAACTAGTGTAACCTGTAGGGGAAAAAAAGGAAACGGGAAAGGGGAGGTGGGGAGGAAAGGTTTCGAGAGAAAGGGAATGGAAAAAAGGGGGGGGGAAAAGGGGGGGAGGGGTGACAATACACACATGAATAGTTAGGATAGAACTGGTACAAGCTGGACACAGTTATTACGAGAAAGCACAGCAAGATCTGGATGTGCCCCTGCAAACCATTCACATGGTGATAGTGTGGTCACCCCGGTGACCATGTCAACAAAAACGAGTAATCGAGGTCAGGGCCTAGACACCATCAACTTAATGTAGCGAACATACCAGTGTAGCGAATAGCGTACACCACAATGCCAAGAAAAACGGACCCACTCAACTAGTTGCGGGGGACCCGGATGTGGAAGGTTTATGTGCAGTGAGCAGAACAGATGGATGAAAAACAGATGAACCAGACACGTAAAATACACACATCATGTTGCTCGTAAACATCGAGCCCACTGGACTGGATGAGGAAGGGGCTTGGCCGGATTAGTTAGTACGGACAGAGAGCGGGCGCTTAAAAAGAGAGTCATTTAAGAAGGCAGTGTCTATATACAGGGTCGTGAGGATATTTAAAAACATGAAACTTCTAACAAACTTCTATAGTGACTAACAAGGTTATCCCATCCTTACCCTCGTGTATCTGTACGGGGCTGCATAGGATCCGCCGAGGCTGCCAGCGCCCTAATTGCTGGTGGGTCAAAACAGAGCGTAGAGAGCATAAGGGAGTGACTCCTGCATGGAGGTGGACTTCGTATATAAGATAGTCCCTGTAGGATCCTGCGTGTATGTACTCACGGTTGCGTCGGAGGCCGGCTCAGTCAGCACCTACCCACTGCCATCGGCTGCCTGGAGATAGTGTCCGTTGCTTGCAGGCTTCATTTTAAGGCGTCGGGGAAAGGGAGTGAACCATTTCCTGTGGGAGGGCCGGAGGCGTGTGCCGTGTGTCGCGCATGCGTAGGTGAGTGTGTCCATGGTTGTGCGCATGCGTGAGTGAGTGTGTCCATGGTCGTGCGCATGCGTGGAGTGTAGAAGCGAAACAACGCCAGATGCGTGTGCACTATAGACACCCCATGGTGTCCTGCTCGAGAATGGTGAGTTGTCCTAAGGAGCTCATGAGCCCATGCTTTACCCCAGGTACAGACAGGACTGGAGAGGGTGGTATACATGGGTAGCCCGGACTTGGTATGTCCCGTGATGTGTACTGTGGGTCCCCGGTGTGTCCCTGGTGCAGCCTAGAATAAAAAGGGGGGACAGATGTGTGTATCTTGGACACGGTGTGTCCCGTAGTGAACAATGAGGCGAACAGGGGTTCCCTAACCTGTACACACTTAGAACAGGGGCAAGCGAAGGTGCTGGAGAAGGGAAATCCATGCCATATGCCTGTATGCAGCCAAGTATAGCGCGCCCCTGTGTATTCTATTACTCTCTCATAAGTGGTGAGGAGTATCCACCGGGGTCAGGGTATGGCCAATGTGAGTTACAGTTCTACCCATGGTATCTCGTCATTAAGTCCCTGCGTGTTGGTACGGAGGCGGAACACCCAGCGTTGCTCCTGGCGTAGTAGGGCTTGAGCATTCCAGGAGGGTCGTGACTCTAGTATGGTCCATGTAAGTTGTTCGCTGGTATGCCCTTGGTCAATGAAGTGGTTAGTGAGCTTCGTGGCAGTTCGTCCACGACGGATGGTACTCTTGTGTTCGCTGATGCGGACTTTAATGGAACGCGAGGTCATGCCGACATACCTTAGGCCACACGGGCATGTAATGAGGTAGACGCAATTTTTGGTGTTGCAATTAGTGTGACCTCGTTGTTCCCATGTGAAGTTGCCCAGAAAGAGTTGCTTACTGTGCGTGGTCGTGGAGCAAGCGTGGCAATTTCCACACGGGTAGTGGCCTGACACAGGGGTTGAGTTCCACAGTGTGTTGTTGGGTTGATCCTGTCTACGTTGCAGCGGCCGTGTGTTGACCAGTCTGTCACGTAGGTTCGCTGTTCTTTTGAAAGCGAAGCGTGGTAATTCTAGGTTCAGTGTGTCGGTGTTCAGAATTTTCCAGTTCCGTTTTATGATCTGTTTGATTTTGTTGGACTGGGGTGTAAAAGTGGTGACGCATGTGATGGACTCGCTGGGTGTCTTTGTTCTGTGTTCCAATAATGCGTCCCTGTGATTGTTTCGGGCTCTTTTTCTTGCGTATCTTACTACTCTCTTGGGGTAGTGTCTGTCCAGGAGGTTTTGCTCAAGGTGGTTGGCTTCCTTCTCATAGTCCTGACTGGTTGAGCAGTTCCGTCGTATACGCAAGAATTGTCCGTACGGGAGGTTCTCAAGATCATCAAGATTAAGATCTCTGAGGATGGGTTGAAAACAGGGATCAACATATCATCGTACAAAACACGCCTCGCAGAGATCAACAGCGAGATGAACGAACACCGTGACTACCTGTTACAACAGAAAATTACCAAACTCCAGAAAGATGTCAAAAAATTTGACAGGGAAAAAGTATACCCGTACATCACAGAGGACTATCAAACCACGGACAATGATGCCCTCTCTGTAAATGGCTCGACTTCATCCAATAACTCAGGGCAGTCGTCCTATAGCAACTCGAGCGATAGAAGCTGGGGAAGAGCCACGAAACAACAGGGCCTTCTCCCACCGCCCCAACTCATGCCACCCAACCCGTATGGCTTCCAGCATCACCCCTATCCGCCCCAAGGCCCTATGTGGTATCCTGCCTTCAACGGACCACAACCAGGCTATGCCCAACAAGGCTACTCCCAACCTTTCTTCCCGAACCCACCACCTCCTTTTCAGTACAGAGGCAGGGGGCGAGGCAGAGGGAGAAGAAGAGGTCAGAAACAGGTCATATGGCAAGACGCCGGACAACCACACCAACAACCCCAGCGACAAACCAGGAGCATGACGAATCAAAGACCTTGATTGTCAACCTCTCCAAGAGACCACTGAATGCAGAAGAAACCTCGACACTCGAATTGGGCCTTGGTTTCGTTCCTACCCCTAAGGAAGATAACTTCAGGATGAATCAAGAACTACACCAACTTTTCCGGAAGATTCGATTACAGGCATTCTTTTTGGATAAACCACCCCAGGACAAAGATGACACCGGCCTGAGACCCCCATCCAAGTTCACACCTACATCCTCTATGGTACCACCAGAGGTACTTACCTTTGAGAAGGCTGTACTGAAAGAGACGACTCAACTCATGAAAGGACCTACGTATAACAACCTCCCGAGTAAGAATCGTCAGGCCTTAGAATCACTCAGGAAAGATGAGACGATCATCATTAAACCGGCGGACAAAGGGGGCGCGACTGTCCTCCTGGACATCACTGACTACGAAGCTGAATGCGAGAAACAACTCAGTAACACCAAGTACTATCGCAAACTGAACAAAGACCCCACTGAAGATCTATCGAAGAGAATCAGGATTTTGGTCAACGAGGCGAATACAGAGGGATGGATCTCCCCACAGGAAGCGGCATTTCTGATCAACGATGACCCCAGAACACCCTATTTTTACGTCCTCCCCAAAATACATAAGGGGGTCACCCCACCCCCAGGGAGGCCCATAGTTTCGGGCATCAACTCCCTCCTGGAACCACTGAGCCAATTCAGCGACTATTTTCTCCGTCCGCTGGTACAGAATACCACCGCGTACCTCAAGGACACTCGAGACGTTCTCAATCTCATTGAAAAAATCAACCAAGAAAACATGGAATCCATTGACTTTCTCCTCACCATGGACGTAGAGGCGTTGTACACCAACATTCCTCAAGACGCCACCATTGAGGTAGTCAACGACCTACTACAAGGGATGGAACCTCTCACCAATACACCAGTGACCTTCATCATGGATCTGATCTCACTAGCCCTGAAAGAGAATTTCTTTATGTATAAAACCTCTATCTTCCTCCAGGTACAAGGTACCAGCATGGGGAGTACCTTCGCGCCGAGCCTGGCAGGGCTATACATGGCCTCGTTCGAGAACAGCCACATCTTTCCCGACACGAACCCATACAAGCAAAACATCATCATATGGAAACGATACATAGATGATATTTTGATCTTCTGGAAGGGCACCAGAACATCGTGCGATACCTTCCTGGAATGGGTCAATGGACTGAACCCACACCTTCGTTTCACGGGAACTGTAAGTGACACCACCATCCCCTTTTTGGACCTCCGGATCATCCTCGAGGACGGCACCCTAAGGACCACACTTCACAAAAAACCGACTGACCGCAATAGTCTGCTTGATTTTAACAGTCACCACCCCAAAGCCCTTCGGGAGAACCTCCCGTACGGACAATTCTTGCGTATACGACGGAACTGCTCAACCAGTCAGGACTATGAGAAGGAAGCCAACCACCTTGAGCAAAACCTCCTGGACAGACACTACCCCAAGAGAGTAGTAAGATACGCAAGAAAAAGAGCCCGAAACAATCACAGGGACGCATTATTGGAACACAGAACAAAGACACCCAGCGAGTCCATCACATGCGTCACCACTTTTACACCCCAGTCCAACAAAATCAAACAGATCATAAAACGGAACTGGAAAATTCTGAACACCGACACACTGAACCTAGAATTACCACGCTTCGCTTTCAAAAGAACAGCGAACCTACGTGACAGACTGGTCAACACACGGCCGCTGCAACGTAGACAGGATCAACCCAACAACACACTGTGGAACTCAACCCCTGTGTCAGGCCACTACCCGTGTGGAAATTGCCACGCTTGCTCCACGACCACGCACAGTAAGCAACTCTTTCTGGGCAACTTCACATGGGAACAACGAGGTCACACTAATTGCAACACCAAAAATTGCGTCTACCTCATTACATGCCCGTGTGGCCTAAGGTATGTCGGCATGACCTCACGTTCCATTAAAGTCCGCATCAGCGAACACAAGAGTACCATCCGTCGTGGACGAACTGCCACGAAGCTCACTAACCACTTCATTGACCAAGGGCATACCAGCGAACAACTTACATGGACCATACTAGAGTCACGACCCTCCTGGAATGCTCAAGCCCTACTACGCCAGGAGCAACGCTGGGTGTTCCGCCTCCGTACCAACACGCAGGGACTTAATGACGAGATACCATGGGTAGAACTGTAACTCACATTGGCCATACCCTGACCCCGGTGGATACTCCTCACCACTTATGAGAGAGTAATAGAATACACAGGGGCGCGCTATACTTGGCTGCATACAGGCATATGGCATGGATTTCCCTTCTCCAGCACCTTCGCTTGCCCCTGTTCTAAGTTTGTACAGGTTAGGGAACCCGTGTTCGCCTCATTGTTCACTACGGGACACACCGTGTCCAAGATACACACATCTGTCCCCCCTTTTTATTCTAGGCTGCACCAGGGACACACCGGGGACCCACAGTACACATCACGGGACATACCAAGTCCGGGCTACCCATGTATACCACCCTCTCCAGTCCTGTCTGTACCTGGGGTAAAGCATGGGCTCATGAGCTCCTTAGGACAACTCACCATTCTCGAGCAGGACACCATGGGGTGTCTATAGTGCACACGCATCTGGCGTTGTTTCGCTTCTACACTCCACGCATGCGCACGACCATGGACACACTCACTCACGCATGCGCACAACCATGGACACACTCACCTACGCATGCGCGACACACGGCACACGCCTCCGGCCCTCCCACAGGAAATGGTTCACTCCCTTTCCCCGACGCCTTAAAATGAAGCCTGCAAGCAACGGACACTATCTCCAGGCAGCCGATGGCAGTGGGTAGGTGCTGACTGAGCCGGCCTCCGACGCAACCGTGAGTACATACACGCAGGATCCTACAGGGACTATCTTATATACGAAGTCCACCTCCATGCAGGAGTCACTCCCTTATGCTCTCTACGCTCTGTTTTGACCCACCAGCAATTAGGGCGCTGGCAGCCTCGGCGGATCCTATGCAGCCCCGTACAGATACACGAGGGTAAGGATGGGATAACCTTGTTAGTCACTATAGAAGTTTGTTAGAAGTTTCATGTTTTTAAATATCCTCACGACCCTGTATATAGACACTGCCTTCTTAAATGACTCTCTTTTTAAGCGCCCGCTCTCTGTCCGTACTAACTAATCCGGCCAAGCCCCTTCCTCATCCAGTCCAGTGGGCTCGATGTTTACGAGCAACATGATGTGTGTATTTTACGTGTCTGGTTCATCTGTTTTTCATCCATCTGTTCTGCTCACTGCACATAAACCTTCCACATCCGGGTCCCCCGCAACTAGTTGAGTGGGTCCGTTTTTCTTGGCATTGTGGTGTACGCTATTCGCTACACTGGTATGTTCGCTACATTAAGTTGATGGTGTCTAGGCCCTGACCTCGATTACTCGTTTTTGTTGACATGGTCACCGGGGTGACCACACTATCACCATGTGAATGGTTTGCAGGGGCACATCCAGATCTTGCTGTGCTTTCTCGTAATAACTGTGTCCAGCTTGTACCAGTTCTATCCTAACTATTCATGTGTGTATTGTCACCCCTCCCCCCCTTTTCCCCCCCCCTTTTTTCCATTCCCTTTCTCTCGAAACCTTTCCTCCCCACCTCCCCTTTCCCGTTTCCTTTTTTTCCCCTACAGGTTACACTAGTTTGGTACGTTCTTCTTGTTACTGCTGACCAGGTCACTGTACCCCGCAGTCCCGTACCTTTTTTAACCTTTTCCTTAGACGTGAGTTACCCTTCCAATCTCTGGCACTCACCGTCTTCACCGTGCACTACTTTTCACTTGTCTACGGTCCTGAAGAAACGCCACTGACCCGTCTGGGCATCCAAGGCGTGAAACATGTCGACCTTTTAATTATAGTCACACCAGCACCTTGAGCTGATTAGTGACCCCGTGACCTTTTGGTCTTTTTAGTCTGCCAGAAGGTCCATACTATTAAATATCCACCTTTTTGGACACCCCTAGGCATTTTTAAACCCACACACTTTGCACGCATCTTACCACTAACCTCTCGGATCCATCTCACCGCTTCTTTTTTTGCCCACACACCCGCATTCACCTTACGGCTTTTCTCTTTAAAAGACCTCCGATAGAGAGACCCTTCGGGGGACCGTCGGGCATTGCAGCGCCGGCCCGACGAGGAGCAACAACTAGCCCAATGATGAAGCAAGACATCCTTCGGGGTGTGTGAGGGCTCACGAGAGGCTTCATAGAGTCCTCCCCTTCAGGAGTGGATCCTTGAGACTGGGGAAATTCTCTTAGCCTCTTTTCATCCTACCTCTACTCCCCTCTCCTCTTCTTTCTTTCCCCCCCCCCCCTTGTTCCCTCTCCCAATCTTCACACTCTTCCCACCTTTTTCTCCTCTGTTGAGCAGGTGAACGATATTTTCAGTTTCGCCGCCAACAGGGAACAATGTCCTCATTGATTTAACGGGTCTGATCCACAGCCAGACCGTGGCCCAACCATCCATGGGTGGCCCAACCATCCACGGGTGGCCAACCCCTACTTCACACGGCCATTAAACAATTGTAGCACAGGAAGGCCAAAGGACTCTGGCCAACTGCGGAGACTAACCCACATTACTTCAACCGTGTGAAGTGAGACTTGGCCCTAGGACCATGCCATGCACCCAGCCCTCCAAAGATGGCCAATCCCCAATGTACAAAACCATTGTCAGCGTGCACCAGTGCTTAGCCGCATGGCCTGGCCTTCAGCCACCTTCAGGACCCGCGATCATTGCTCAGCGGACAGTCAGCTCACACTGTCCGAGACTGTAGACCCCTTTTTTCATACTTCTTAATTTTTTTACGGTACACAGTCTAATGGCTATACCACTATCATAGATTAGGTCATCAGAGATGTCATAAGTAATGTCAACAGTGATGTCATCTGACATGTCATGAGTGAGGTCACAGTAAGGACAAAAGCAATGCAGGACAGCAGCACAATTTATGGTTAGTTTACCTAACCATAACTGGCAAATTTCTGTTTTATAGGTTTTGTAATAATAATGGCACCTCAAGTGGTTTTTCAGGTTTTTAAAAAAGTATGTTAATGTCTCATTACCAAAGCTAATCAGAAGTTCACACTGACCTTTGTTTCTATAAGTGAGTGTCTGTTTTTTTTTTATCATGTACCACATCTAAGGGTTCCTCACACCTAGCCTGCTATTAACAGCCAACCATAGCATTGCAAACCCCTCTGGTATGTGCAGTGGGGACTGGCCATAGGACTTGGTCTTCGGCCTGGCCCTGCACTCAAACTGCCCCAGACAGCAAACCTCCGTAGCGCAGAGCCTTTGATCACGCAAAGGGTGAGGAGGAAGGGCCTGTGCCGCAGGGCCTGCTCTAAGGCCAGGTGGTATGCTGAGCCAACCAGAGGATGCTAGATACAGCCCTTAGGCAAAGTGCAAGAGGTTGGCTGCAGAGCCTGTCTTTAGGCCAGATCCTGTGCCCAACCATGGGCACCAACTGTAACTGCTTTTCTGTCCCTGGTGTATATACGAACCGTTGACCTTATTGTATGTAATCACTTGTATTACTCAGTGTTCAAGATTCAAAACATCTACCTTAACAGCCAATCCAGAATCAAAGGAGTAACTTGGTTATTCATGTGAATAAAATAACACATGAAACCCTGGCACACCAGTGGTAAATGATAGTACCCTTCTCGATTACTGCAGACTAGCCCCAGGACCCCAAGCAAAAGTCACGTCTTTCTGGTAGATAAAGTATGTTTTCATTCCTTGTAGGTACCACCAGAATACACCTCTTACACCTTTGCAGTAATTCCATGTTGCTTTCCCATCCCCCAGCTGCTGATACTCCCAAAAATGACAGCAAGGCTACTCACTGCGCTTCAAACAGTACTAGCCAAGCACTGCCACAGAATGCGTAGACACGGCTATGGTTTCTTGCCTCGCTGCCACACCACAGTCATGCAGGGGTTTTTACAATCTTAGTAATTAAAGACTTAACCCTGCTATTTTTAATAATGTTGAGGCAATCTTTCTAACTCCTTTTCAGCAGTGTCTCGGTATTGTCTTGTTCTTGATGTAACGTGCCTGGCCCTTATCAAACATTGCTATCACCGTCCCCAGGTATCTGAAAAAAGTAGGGACTTTGATAACCTCATCTCCGCTCAGATTAGCCAACTTCCGCGCAAGCTAGAGGTGCTGACCAGCATGCAGCCACTTTCCAGATTTTCAAACTCTACCTTTCCCACCATCAGACTCCTGTCCTCCCTTGCTGGCTGTCTGCCTGTGTTGCACTTCGAAGGACTAGAGTTGGTCCAGCAGAGTAGCTCATCTGTCACTGCCAAAGAATCAACTAAAGTGAGAGAGGAAACCCTTGCTCATGTCGGTGGGAAGCATTCTTTGTAGGGAGGATTTGGGAAGTGTTAAGAGGTACAATAAGGTTAGAATGATAGGTTGCAAAATAATAGGTTTGTGGTTGGACCATCCTATGATATTTTTGCATCAGAAAATAAACATTCTCAATGATGCCCTAACACCGCCCAACCTCCACAGCCATTCGTCAAGTGAGAAGAATAAAATGTATGCAATGCAGCAGAACACAGGTTTTCGTAATTAAATAATAACAAACCTATGACTCTTTATTCTGCCTGGTTCTGATGTGAAAGTGTTTGAAACAGTACTGCCCGGCGGGAGGTGAGATCCAGACTCGAGGGAGGGTCATAAATATTTCTTTAGGACTGACTTTCAAACATATTTGCCATCAATCAATCATTTTATCTCGTACACAGAGCAGTTGGCCAACAGTTTAAGATACCATTTTAACACTTTGATACCCTGATTTGCATTTGGACAACACATTTAGAGGGTTCAGTTCCAATTTCAAGATTAAAATTGAACAACACGATTAGATATTTCTTTGACATCATTATCTAGTAAGAACCTGAGGCTCTCAGTCACATGTAGCCTTAAAAACACAAACATTTGAACAGATAATCGCTCAAGTTTGCTAAGGGGTAAGCAAATGTGTGTGTATAGTTTCTGAAGAGATATTGGGGCATGTGAATATTGACACATAACAAAGGCTTGATAATAAATTCTACTGCCAAGAAAGGAGGCATTGGAAGATTAAAACATGAATTCTATTCGGAAGGAAAGAATAACAATCACCACGTGTATCATATTTATATTTTAAAGGTCTCCAACCAGGTCTTGGCCGCTTTCAATTTTATTTTTTTTCCTAGCAAAGTGACCAGTTCATAAATACAGAAAATACAATTGAATTATAAAATTACTTTCTATAACTGCAATCTATTTCATAACACCCAGATCTTTACCGACTGAATTCCAACTGTTAAAGGTTATGAAAAAGGTGAGTAACATTGTTATTTAACAACACTAACATTATGACAATATATATTTCCCTATGTATAGTGGAAGTTTCGACACATTTTATCAGATTAAAGGGACCTATTCTTTATTCTAAATTCTTACTCTCAGAGGGCAAATATGCCAGATCTGCTGTCCATTTTCCAACAGATGGTCTTTAAAGAACATGTTTGGGAAATTGCTGTATTACTCCGCTTTATCCATTCTAAAACTAGCCATCAAAAGGGAGCAGGAATGACTAAACCATATAAATGAAGTAATCTTAAAATTATGTGTTTCCACCTTCACCATATTTTGCAGAATACCATGATTTTTGCTGTGTTCGTTGTACAGTAACGGTCCTAAAAAGCATTTTAGATTCTTATCAATTCTATTCTATACCTTGTAGGAGGGTCTCCAACCTTTACTGTTAAAAGAGCTACTTATATTCCATTCATGTCATCCTGAGCTACCAATAATATTAGTGTTGCAATGGTGAGCACATTAGAAATAATTACACTATTGATCACCATATGCAAGTTTAACAGCAGCGGTGACCTTAGTGCATCGGGCACGGTAATATTGAAAAGTCTTTTTCAATTTGGAATGCCTTTATATGGGTAGTACATAACAGCCATGGCTGCAGTTCCCCTGGCATCGAGGAAATATTAGTAATAAGTCTCTTCAGAGGCATATGATTTATTATTCACATATCAATTTTAAATATATTTTGGAAATTCAACAATTTTCTCCAAATATAAGGCAATTAGTTTTTAAAAAACACACATTTCTGTTCTGTATACACAGTTTTCATTTTTGGTATGCCTATATTATTTCAACCAAGCCCGAGCTTCTAATTCAGTAGGCAGGTCTGCACACAGGAGAGCTACCGGTAGCTCACGAGCTACTCGTTGGAGAAGCCTTTATAGATGATAAAGATAATGTGATCAAACATTAATGCTATATTTTCATGAACACCAAGCAGGCAAGCCTAGTACACAGGTTTACTGTTATGTATAGCACAAATGGGGCAAAAAGTGCATCAGATTGGTTCAGAGGGGAAACAAAATCATGAGCAAGTACAAAAAATAAAAGTCAGGATACAATACATCATAGGGAAATTTACAGTAAAAGCATGACAAATATTAAAGACAGCCACACCCAAAAGGTGAAGACACAAATAAGGCTTTTAAGTGTTTTCAGAGTAAAACATAGTAACAGTTACAGAATTCCACATCGAAGCAACCACATTAAAAAATAGACAAATGAATAATTTGAAGTTCTAACTGTGCTGAATCTGGGTACAGGCTCAGTTGTGCTCTGCACCAGCTTGAGATCCTAAACCTGGAGTCCAAACAGGGAGTGATTTCAGTGTGAAAATAAACAAGCATTGGCATAGCCAATAGGTCTCGCCTTTGGGACCTTATAAGTGTTTAGCCATGCAACAGTTAATGTTACTGCACCAAGGATATTGTGCTGGATAACTAAACACTTAAACGGTCCCAAAGGCGAGACCTATTGGCTATGCCAATGCTTGTTAGCATTTGAGTGTGATTATAGAGGTATGGGCGAAACCGTTTAGGCCCGTTCCGTCCAGAATTTGATGGCCTGTGGTGTTGAAAGCACTGCTAGATAACAAGGGTATAAGAAGTCGGGAATGGGCACAAGTGAAGGGTATGACATGAAATTCCAAATGTCAAAATCATAAAATGTGTGATTTAAGATATGGATGTCGTTTAAGAACAAATGTGTTATTTTCTTGAAAGTTAAAAACAACCAATAACTGCATTGTAAATAGAGACACAAGTTTTCCATTTTTACTATAAATGCTTCCCTCTCTTTATTTTAAAAATCACAAAGAAGTAGAGGTTAAGGGTCTGAT
This sequence comes from Triturus cristatus, assembly GCF_964204655.1. Classification (NCBI taxonomy): domain Eukaryota; kingdom Metazoa; phylum Chordata; class Amphibia; order Caudata; family Salamandridae; genus Triturus; species Triturus cristatus. The sequence goes on along the minus strand of NC_140591.1, from coordinate 1,420,529,076 downwards.
TTGCAAAGGGACTTACGTGTAGTAAAGGTACAAGTGTGGAGTCTCTGCACTCTGGGCAGCCTCTCTGTCCAGCGCACTGCAGTGAGTGCAGTGCGGAGATTCTGCCATGAGTGAAGAGACACGTAACTTTATTGCATATTAGTCCCTTTGTGATTTGAGCCCTAAGCCTTCATTTAAGGGTCTCACGATATGTTCAATCATGTCTGCTACATCAAACGTTATGCATATAATCAGAAGCCCTAGTATTAAAACATGCCATCTTGTAATGTGCCATACATTGTCATTACCTTTTCTGTTTGCGAAAGGCACCAGTTATCGAAAGTAGTAAAATAAACTTTTACTAAACTCACCTTGGTGAAACTGCAACGATTGCTGCTGCTTATTGAGGAGCATAAGGGCTGGTACCCAGCTAATGCCCCGTGCGCTCATTGAGAAAAGTGTGGGGTGACCAGCAATATCAAAGGAGAGGCAGAACGATCTAAGAGTATGAGCATAGACGAGAACAGAGGAGAGGATAGGATAGTGGAATGAAGGGTCCTGAACACAGGAGAGGGTTGAGTAGTCGGTTACAGGACAGGCAGTCAGTGTGAAGGGAAACGCAGGGGAAACTGTTGGATGAAAGAGGCAAAGATTTGATGAAGGGAGGACAAAATGGTTACAGGGGCACAGGGTGGATTAGCTACTTTCATAAGAGGAAACGTTTGTTAGGAGGATGTTGTGTTAAATCGTAATAATGTAACTGCGCAGGGTTGAGGCGAGTGAGGACTTGAGCACTGTGGACTAATTATAGTGTTAATCTTGGAGCAGATGTAGCAGGGTGAAGTCATGAGCAGGTAAGGATGAACAATAGAATACTGATAATTGAAGATGATGGAGAGAGTAAAGAGCTGAAGGTTTGCACAGAGCGCTTGTGGATGGGGAGGTAATGAGGTCCTGGAAATAGATAGATTTGACACCTCCTAGATCATTATGCAGTGTATGAAGGGCATGCTTATTAACAAAGAAGTTATCAGTGAATATGTGCTTTCGCCATTTATGTACTGCTGCCCTCATTTACTGTTATGCGCTCTTATTTCAAGTGTAATTCATGGCTGAGGCCTATCTTTGGTACAAGGTGGATAATGAAGCAGTTGTATGAGCTGTAGTGCAAGACTGAAGTGAGGTCTTTATGAAGATCACGTGTAAAGCAGTGAGAGCAGTGGGGTCCTGTTTTCTACAGCAGATGGGTACATGAGAGAGCGATCTACAAGGAGGCGAACTGATTTGCATGTGAAATGTGTGATGTCAGATAGAGCGATGATGGGTTTAGATTTGGATAAAGTGTTTGAAATTAGCATAAAATTGAGTGACTTACCTTGCTTGTGGGTGGGATTAAGGAAGGTGTCATTTGAGGAGTGATCAGACAGAAGTGGAGACACTGCCGAAAGCATCAGTAAAATATTTTGGCAAGTTATGGTCACACCAGTGAAAGCAGAATCGTTTGGTGAAGGCAATAAATAGGTGTGTAGCATAATTTCCGCCAGCTGTAACTGAAAGCCATTACTATATAGTTACAGAGACGAATGCGTTTCCAGATGTTTGGAATGAAAGAGGCTTATGGTGCGAGTCCTAATGAGAAAACATCTTGTCATCCATAATAAAACACTGACCAAGGAGAGTAAGATCACATAGGTATGCTTTACTAAGGTAATACCTAAAACAAAACAAATGTTAGATTGGTTTTGAAATAACAGTAAAATCATGAGTCTGAGTCTTAGGACCTGGAAGGCCAGTGCAATCAGGAGTGAAATACGGACAGTATTGGAGCATGCTAGTATAAACTATGTTCAAGATCCTTTGAGACACCTTTAAAAATACATTTTAATACAAGTAAAAGGGATAGCTCCTTTCCGCTCCTAAAGCGTCTTTTTTTTAACGCAGAACAAAAAGCTGTATGGTGCTCTGTAAAACACGTTAGCGCCACCTGGTGTATTTCATGCAATACGGCCCCAGAAATGTTCTGCCAAATGCAATGGATCTCCGTCACATAAACAAAGGCAATAAAAATCAAACATCAAAGCGGCGAAAGTGAAAGTAATCGAGCAGAGCATCAAAGGGCTGGGTGAGAAGGGAGGGGGGAATGCAAGGGTCAAAGCGGCTAAAGTGAAAGAAAGCTATAGAGAAGGGAGGGGGGAGTGGGAGCAGCTGTGCACGTGCATGTGATCGTGCACTCAAGGTTTAGGCCAGCCAAAAGACTGTGGGTAGCACTTTGAAAATCCCACATACAAAATGTCTCTTCGAGCCTTTGGCTCAGCGAGACCTAAAAAATGGAAGGAGAAAGCAAAGCAATCTAAAAAAAAAGAGGGGGAGAGATGAGCTCGTAATGAAATCCAATAAAGTCCATATAGGCAAGGAGGGAAGTGATGAAAAATATACTCATGCACCCAGTCTGGTGGAAGCTTAAGAGGATGGTCTTAGGGCAACAATGTAGATTTTACCAGACCTGGCAAGATTGAGTTCCCAGAATCAAGCCTAAAGATTACCAAAGCGTGTCCAATAGAACAAAGGTTAAAGGAAGAGATCACATTTCTGTCAGAGGTGAAAAAGTGAAGATGAAAAGCTGCAGAAACTTACATTTTCTGGATGCGTATGTGCATGGAAATAAGCGAAGGAAAAATAACACATTAAAAGGACATAAAAAGTAGCAATGAGACCACTCTCATTCAAACTATGAAATCACAAATCAACAGACAACAGGAACTGGAGTACAGAAACTTACACCAGGATATGTTATGTTCCAAAAAATATTTTGCTTACATTTTGGAATGTTACATGTATTTTGTGTTCCCACTGCGATGGACAAGCTTCATTAGCTGAGAGAAAGAGTTACTGTTCCTAGTAGATAGAGTGGCCTGAGAAGGAGAAATTAGATAAATGGATGGTGGATGAGTTCTCCTGGGAGAAGGAGATAGCACCAAGGACGTAGAAATGATTTCAGCGTGTGCACATGGAGGCGGAGAAGGGAAGACGGAGGGTATGAAACTGGAAATTTACTAGTGGCACTATGGGAGCTGCCTAAATTCAGCGATAGCTTATGTTGTAATGTAGTTAGGGTCAGCTGACACTCTGCTTTAAGACGCCTTGAGGTACAGACCTCCTATTTGGCTTTGTGCTACACGACCCTGGTTGGAGTTCCTTCTTAGGAACACTAACAGCTGACACCTTTTCCCCTTCCCTCGCTAAACTTAATTTAGGGTAGGATTTTCACTTCAAGGTAGTGTAGAGACAGTTAGGGATTTGTAGGGATTTTAAATGAAATTATGATGTAATTCAACATGCATTTTTGCCTTTTGATAGCATATGTTGTGGTGATCGGGTTAGTCGTTTTCTTTTTGTTATACAAACTGAATTGGTTCCGGAGATTTAGTTTCACCCTGTGTACTATGTATTTTTACACCATGACGCTCAGATTGGTGTATATTAATCGGTTTCCGAATTTGAATTAAATAAACTAACTTGAATTTGGCTGTTGACCTGAATTCTTGCTTGGTAACGTGGACTTTTTGAAATTTAGAGATTGTTAAAGGAGTTCTCTTTACCTCTCATGCTGCATAAAAAGAACCATAGAGTCAGCTTATTTAGGAGTATGGGTTCCAGCTTCCCCACTTCCTAGAAGGTTCTGTTAACCTGTAAATCCAATGCTGATTAGACAAAACACATTGAGGGGGATTTAGCCAGGATCCCCTTGATAATGGAGCAAATTTTGCTGCAAACAATCCGAGTCCATGCTTACAATAATAGTGTCATATGTCCACATTTTTTTTAAAAAAAGAGGAGAAGAGACCAGTGTAAAAGCAATGCCTTGGGCGGGTCTAGTCAAGATGAAAGTAACAGGGAACAATGTGCCTCTGTCACGCTGAGAAATGAACATTGCTTGTGGTTATGCATTATGATGGAAACCGGATACCGCTAGATACTTTCAAAAATTATGTCTGTGGACAGAGGTTTTGATCCTAGAGAAAATAAGGTCAACAACTGAGAAAGAATATTGGGCCTTATGCATGAATGCATTTTCCCCTAGACACAGAATAGGTAAACCAATTGACACATTAGACCATTAATTACTTATGGGTGAGATCTTTTCAGCAAACAAGTGCCATAAATTAAGTGCATTTAAGGACAGATGCAGCAGGACAGGTTATGTGTTTTCGGTAAACTGGAGAAGGAAAATCAAGCTTTGGTAACAGCATCCAGCGGACAGGAAAACTACAGGGACCGAACTTTAATAACGGCTAATTTGTACTGTTTATTATGTTCTCTGAGAAGGAAAAGAGAGATCAGTGAATTTGAAACAGCATGCTCCTTCCAGCTTATGGACTTCCTGCTCAAGAATTCAAATGGGAATTGTACCAAAGACCACATTCACAGTCTTGCCTTGCCACACTTTTTATGTAATATCTTTGGCAAGAATAGTATTCAGCACACTTTCTATATTCCCTTTTTTATTTACTTTTCCATCTCGACCAATTACTAGAGGCGGTCATCGTCCTTCTAAAAGTGTGAACAGCAATGAAAGGAAAAATCCAAGGGGAAATATGAGGATCAGTGAAAAAGATTGAAAACCTACTGTTATAACCCTTCATGTAATTACAAATAAAACTGACCCTGCAGTCACTGCATGCATTTGCTATTCAACATTCTGTAATGTTTAATGGTCAAGGTGTTTGACACACTTTGTGTGTCAGCTCCATTCCACATAGCACTCCCGGCCATCCCAGCGTTTGGATTTCAGAATCACAGCACCTAACATACCAGGGTGGTCATGGTGATTACTCTGACCAAGAATCCCCATTGACACTCAAGATCTAAATTACATGAACGCTGAATTTTGGAGGATTATGGGTAACCACCCTTCTCTAGCTCAGACTCAACGACCACTGCTGCATGAAGCCGGTATGTTTGAAAACCGACCTAGCGCCACCACGCACTGCTCTCAGACTGTTGTGGCATTTGGTTTTGATGCCATATTTACTGCTATCACATACTGCTGCTACAAGAAGAGTGCCCTACTAGACATATCAACTGCACAAACAGACTGGTGCTGCATGAAGCATTTCTGTGAAAGGCACACCTACAGTCTGCTGATAGTTGCTCTCATAGACTGCTGCTGCATGGAGCCGGTCTGTTGGATGGCATATCTACTGCACTCACAGACACACGCTAAATGAAGCATGCCTGTTTAATGGCATATCTGTTCTGCTGATGTATGACGCATGTCTGCTTGATGACATGTCAACTGCTCTCACAGACTGCTGCTACATGAAGAATGTGTAATTAGAGACACCTATTGTTCCCTCAAACTGCTGCTTTATCAAGCTTGTCTGATTAAAGTCATATTTACTGTTCTCACAGATTAACTGTAAGCAAAGCATGTCTCCTTAAAGACACGAGGCACATATAGTGCTCCCACCGCTCTCACAGATGTCTGGTCAATGAACCATGTCTGCTTAAAGACACTAGTCAGGTCTACTGCTCTCCCAGACTCAGACCTTGTATATTTAAGGACACTCTACATATACACTGAGCTTGCCAAACCCCCGCTGTGTATTACCAGCACCGAGCTCAAAACCCACTGCAAAACCGTAGCTGGTCTTCAGACCTTGCGCTGCTTGCTTTCACTGTTTAACTAGCATTATTGTCACTGTTTGCTGTTGGATTAAGCAGTACTGTGATAGGATCTCTGTGCCCGAGGCTGTGCAGAATCTCCGTTATTTCTTGTATGTATCTTTAGATTTTACTTCTTGCTGCATCTCAATCTTTGTGAGTTAAAGTTATTTGCAAACTATATGTATTCAGGCTATATTGTACACGTGTTTTCTACCATAAGCATGCATTACTATGTGAAATTACACCCAGAACATACTCACGTTATATCAACATAATGAGTCCACACCCGGTGATCAGCCTTATACTACAAATATCGTCGGACTAGTATTAGAAATGTAAAATTAGAAATGTGCATTATAACCCGAAAATGTTTGTACACAAATGTGTAAAGCACCCGTAAGGATCTCACAATCGGAAAGCATTGTGTTACTTTGCACTATTCTCCCTCTCAAAAAAGGCTTCCTAAGGAGGGGGATAGCTGGAATGACACCAGTCTGGTTTAGAAGCCAATGTCCTTCTCCAAGTCCAGCCATTAATGTCAGACACATCAGTGTGGTCTGCTCTCGTCGCCTTCTGGAACAAATTTTATTATCCAGGGACACATGTGTAACCTCTATATCAACCAAATTCGCATAGAAAATTTGGACTCCTAGCACATTGCTATCACTGTGCCTTTGTGTCGGAAATTCAACTCAAGAAGAGAATTAAAATTCTAATATTATGGTGCGTCAGTGTACCACCATCAAGTACCTCTTCCTGGTCAGCTAGGAGCGAAGAGGGACAATTACAGCTGCAGTACCAGGGGACATTCCGATTGTAAGCGCAGAGGAGTCCAAGTGTATTCTGATTGGTTATGCTGACCTCTCCTGGTTGGAAGACTGAATTCTTAAACCTGTCTGGATGGAGGTGATGTTCCATGTTCCTTGGTATGAATCCCAAATCAAACTGGTGAATGCCAATAAAGACTAGCCACAGACCAGGATATCAAAGACAAATAATCCTTTGGTTGATGTACTGCCTGATATTTTGCCTTTGATGTCGCCTTGCTTTTACCATCCAGATTGGTTGTTTGTGCTGCAGTATTCTTGTTCCTATTTGATATAGAGGGTAGATTTACATCTATCTGGTCTAAATAACCACCAATATGGTGGTCTATCTTTTGAACCAGCTTAGGAACAAGTCTTTGTTTCCAAGGGTTGTTTTCCTTGAGATCAATGGACTTGGGCACCTTACACTGCAGTCATGCAGGTCATCCTGAGAAGGACAGTATGGACTCGGGCTGTAGGCAAACTGCTAGTGCAGTCAAGAACAGCAGTAAAGTATGGCTGGAGGTAAAGATATGCCTTATCCTGTAAATTGTACTATTTTTCTCAAAGATGGCAATGAAATGCTCCTATAACTACTAATATGTACCATGCTATAGAATACACCAGTAGGCTGCCAATAAATCTTAGAAGTCAGCGAATTTCCCAGCAGACCTTCTTAAAGAGCCATCCCAAAGATATGTACTAAATTGGGTACCAATTGTTGTTGCTGTACTGCCAGTCAACTTGCTTCGCCAGCGATAATCTAGGCTTCAGGCACTTGGAAGGAGGGAGCCCGACACAGAAATTTGCTTTGTGTTTTGGACAAGAACTGGACTGGTATTCTATTCTCTCATTCAACACCACTTTCTTAAATAGAGGTAGAAAGTACCAACCAGGGGAGAATGCAAGGTACTCTGAAGTCAAACTGCTGCTCATGAAATGTCAATGACCAAGTCACCTTATTAAGTAACTATTTCACACAAGCATCAATAACACAGTTTCCTAGCTAAAACCTGTGGAAAGCACAAACTGTTATGAGATTTTCTTCACTAGAAATGAGCCATTTCAGGTCTGATTAAAGAGGGATGAGCTTTTGACAATTGTGGGTGCTGGCCGGGTGACTTCAGAGGAAAAGGAGCATCAGTAGGAAATTAGATGAAAATCAAGAAACATTGGGGTACCTGCTAGTAAAATGGGCTATAGGGATGCTCTGGGGTTCCAGTAAACGTCCTTTAACGGTTGGCTGGGTGGCGGAGATTGAAAGATAGATGATAGCAGAGAACGAGGTCTACAATCTACGGGGCTGCCCCAAGAAGTGGGACAAGAAATGGGATGTGTGGAATGCCTATAGAGGGGAAATTTGTACCTCACCGACAGAGGATATGGCAATGCGGAGATGACCGGAACAGTAACCTACCAAACTACTGAATATACGTAGTCTATGAGTATTGATGCACTGTATTACACTGCGATTTAAGTATGATATTGTACTGTAATGATGACTCTGTGCTTTCAACTTTAATACAATTTTTGAAAAAATATATATATATCTCAACAAAGAAATATGGGGTCAGATAAAGTTGGCCATCGCTACGCCACCTCATATAAACCCGCTACCCTCTGTTGTGCTTGTGTGTAATACATCATCAAACTATAAACTTTAGAAAGCAGTTTCATAATAAAGACCAAAATATATAGATCTATTTCAAACTGGAATATTTATTATTTCTTAAAGTCCATAAATCAATTAATTTCCAGTCTAGTAATTCACCAAAATGTTTTCAGTTTATAATCTTGCTTCCTACAGCTAACATGTTTTGAGGGCAATGCACTTTCTAAAGCCTGTTGAAAGAAATCATCTGAAAAACACATGTCCACTATTTGTATTACATAAAAACATTCCATTTGGACAATCAAAAATTAAACCAGAAATATAACCCCAGACTGTCACAAATATACCTACACAAAATATATACATATAAGGTACAGGTTCTGCCTTAAAATGCAAGATATTAAAACAGAAATCATGGACTTAATGCTATCGGTACATCTCAGGAAAAAACGTTAGCTATTGAGAAATTATAATATAGAGCTCTTTGTTTTTAATAATACATTCAACTTTCCTCAAAGTGATGATATTACTGTGATTTTCAGCTAACAATCTCTTTGGTCACAAGTTCATATAAATCTTTTGCTGTATTTAAAGGAACATTTATCTTAGTTCCAACCACCATACTTAGCTTTTTTAAGAAAAAAATCTCGAAGGACATTAATTCTGCCATGGTACATTTCAATAATCTTCCCAGAACATGCCGGTATTAAAATAAACCAATATATATGAATAATTAATCAAATCTTAAAATCTCATGATTACAATAAAACTCTATAATACCAACTTGTTTAACGTCAAAATAAAAGCCAATGAGTATCATTCACTCCTTAATGTAGGTATCTCCAATTTATTGTATTTAGATTTCCCATATTTGGAAACATATTATTCACCAAATAAAGTCCGTAAATATTTGCATACAATTGTTGCAAACATATATAGACAAACATTTCGACTACCTGGAAATGCCTCGCAGGCACATATTCATCTGGAATTTGGCCTGATAAAACAAGTAATAACCAGACAAGGGATATACATAAGATCATGCTTTAAATTTAGGAAATAGAAAAAGGACTCATTAGACCACCTGATTGGATTACATTACAAATCACGAGTTCTGATGACAACACCCTATCACAAAGTATCTGGAAGGCTGTTTAAAAATACATGCAAATAAAATAGCCATAGGCCACGCTGCTCTCTTTAAAAGGGTTAAAAAAACATTTAATCAAAACCGGGTCACTGCTATCTTGCCTCCAAGATAAAAATTAACAGTCAAAGCACTCACACACTTGGATGACTCTGAACATGTACAATTCTGCTAAAAGGCAATATTACTCCCAATGTTTCTCAAAATTTTCAAAACACAAACTCCTGGTTTAAAGACTTGTTGGAATTCCTATACTAGACTTCACACCAGCATGGATTAAGCAGAGGTCCTCCAATAGTTTTAGACTGCAATCAAGCCGCTGAGACCATTATTCACTTTCCCTGCATATGCCCTGCATTATCAAACAAAAGGAGAGGCTTGCCAAGACGGCCACTAAATCAAATGGGCATTCAATCTTGTATTACATGTGTAAACAGCCTTAAATTTAGGTTTCATCAAACGTATTTTTGAAGCCAAAAAGAAGTATAAAGGACACTAAACTGATGATTAATCAATGCTTTTTCTATTTTAATATTTCAAATTGAACTTGGATGTACGCCTCTGTTTTTAAACCAAATTTCACAAAATGCTATTGTTTATCAATTCAATTCATTCTTTATTCGGATAAAAAGATATCCATAAAAGTACAGAATAAAATACCAGCACGAATATACAATTAAAATCAATACATACATAAATAAATGAATGGTTAAAACAATAAACGCATGACTTAAAGCAGTAAGCACACAAGGACATATACATAATGCAAAAGTCAGCGCAGCGAGTTCATCATAGTCTTATAATTTAGTTGGAGCCAATAGCACAGATGTTCCTAAAATGAAGCAGCATAATATAATAAGCATCCGATAACATAACGAATAGCAGCAAGGTAATATAAAAACACACATTGGATCAAAAGTAATAACAATGTGATTCATAAACTATAGCAGCGTAATATAATAAAGTGCAGATAATTTAACAGATAGCAGCAAGATAGTATAAAAAAAAACACATTACGTTATAAGTAACACGGTGCAATAAAATGCATACAATTAGGTTATGCAACTCACGTGGAGATCAAGAATATCGAAGGGTGCAATCAGAGCTACTTATACAGTGCTCATAGGCGCGGGAGCAAACAGCCATTCTCAAAAAGGTGCTAACGTGAAGGGTTAGATTTTCCCCATTAAGCTTGACAATATCCCTGTAAGCCACCTTAAAATCAGTGATAGCCGAAGCCTTAAAAAATTGTTTATCTTAAGCTAATTAACACATGTAACAAACGAAATTATTAAAATAAAAAATGTATATTAGGTAGTAAACATACATGTGAGGATCTCATCATACAAAATATAGGAGTAGGTGAGGCTTACACTCGTAGGTTTGTCAATTGCATTTTGTAGTAAATTAGCAATACTACCATAGTACTAATTTATGTACTATAAAATTCAGTTTGTGAATTGGGACCAAGCTTTTTGGAGAGAGAGCTGTATACATGATCGTGAAAAAGGAAAAAGGGAGAGAGTTACGATGGATTCAGACAGATACCAAAAGAAAAAAGCAGCACCCCAAATCATGACCTCGGTCTTACAAACTGAGATACACTGAGTTTCTATTTATTTAGAGTGACATTTTCGTCCTACATCTCTGGGTCAGTTTTGTAATGGCACATAGATCACCCTTAAGCCCAACCAAGATGTGTTAAATGGTATGCTGGAATCACATCGCAGACAACTTCTTGCTGGTTCATCCCCCGCCAGCTAATCATTGCACACACCATCAGTTTACTGCAGGGGGCATGGACTGCTGCGGAAAGGAAGACAGACTTTGGCCCAGAAAGAGAAGCTCAATTGGTGTGGCAGCAGCATGAAGGGTCACAGTTAAATCTGCATTAGCACCCCAGGAAAGATGAAGGAAAGTCCGAGAAGCCAGGTGGCACATATCAAAAAGCTTCCCTCACAGCACTTGAGAATGAAGGGAAGGTGATGGAGGAATCCCCTTTAACCATTAAAGTGGCACACTGTGTTGAACAGTCCATGTTTCAAGGACTATTAAGTGCATGAAGTCCAAGTCATACGTGTTCAAATGGGCAGATCTCATCAGTGGGCCTTTCACAACACTACAATACATTGGCTGAAAATAAGACGTACATAGGGCAGGGGAAACTGGCCTGGCAAATATAAGCAGATCTAATCCAAGGTTCCGTCATGAATGTCCATCGCGATGGGTGTGGAAATAAGGGTTAACCTTTCAAATGGTATCCAATGCCGGGATCTGACATAACAAAATAAGGGCTAAACCATTAGCATCCAGCAAAACCCTGAAGACTACAGTGAGCTAGGCACATTCCACCCAATGTGGGCTAGGTGAGGCTGAGCAAGGAAATATACATCATCACAACATTTTCCAAAAGCATCGCTTAAGTAGGAGGTAAATAAATAAGATGTGATTTTAGGTTCAAGTGAACACTTTTTCAACAAGGAGGAAACTACCGCATTTTGAAAACCCCAGAGTTGACAGAACGGCTTAGGAGGCAATAAAAAGAAGGGGCACGGACTCTCTTTTTTGTAGAGGTGTAAAAGGACAAACGTAAGCTGGCTATCCAGATTACACAAACAAATGCTGTTGATGCACACGCAAAATTTTAGACATGTATGTAAAAATTCAATAAACAACATTAATCATTAGAACTTTTGTTCTTCTTTATTCTTCAATGGTTTCTTCCACTCCCAATGCGTTTCGTCGCAATAGGGATTAACCCAAACGACTTCCTCAGGGCTGGAAGTAATAAAATTATATTACAGTAGATGGAGTCTTCCATATTAATATCAACTTATAAATTAATTGGATTCAATCCAAAACTTGTGTAGAGGACAGCAAAATAATGCATATAAAGAAACCAACCGTCATCAGAATACTATGCATTCCGGTTGTTTTAGCTTATTAACATGTAAAGATTATCTCACTCACATGCAGTAAAATAATACATCAATCATAATGTGTATGGACCAAGTGCCCTACAATCCACGGTCATAAACCGACCATAACCCATATATTCTGTTTGAAAAGAACCAAATTAGTGCAAATCACCCCAAACAAAACAGGAACGCCAGGCTCTAAAAACATTAGCAGAAGACCCCAACCTAATTGTTAGAAAGGCGGACAAAGGGGGTAACCCTGTTGTGATGAACAAGATTGACTATGAACAGGAAATATACACGCAATTGAATGATGTGCAATGTTACGAAAGAATTGTTTATAATCCAATGTTCTCTCTTGTTACCAAAATCAATGGATTTCTTAAAAATTGGCATGATAATGATCTTATTGATGATGATGAATTTCTGTACTTAAAAGTGAACCGTCCTAGGTACCCATGCTTGTATACCTTACCAAAAATTCACAAAGACCTCCCTTTGAGCGCCTGTCACAATATGTTGATGTGTTTTTACAGCCAATTGTGGGTAATTTTCCTTCATATATTAAGGATACGAGGCATATTCTCAACATCTTGAGTGATGTTATCTGGGAAACAGATATGATGCTTGTGACACTCGATCTGGTATCATTATATACCAGTATACGCAATGAGTTGGGCTTAAAAGCGGTTAGCCATTTTCTGTCAAAAAGACCTGCCAGTCAATGAGAGCATACTAAAATGTTGTTATCTATGACAGAATTAATTTTATGTAACAACTATTTTCTCTTCAAAGGGGATTGGTTTAGGCAAAAACAAGGAGTGGCTATGGGCTCTAGATTTTCGACGGCCTACGCAAATCTGTTCATGGGTTGGCTAGAGGAAATGGTGGTATGGGACCCATCAGGCAGTCGCTGGAATGACCAGATCCTTTACTGGGGACGCTATATAGATGACTGCCTGATGATTTGGACAGATACAGTGGAGTCACTGCAGGAATTTACAAGCTATCTTAACAACAATGACATGAATATCAAATTTACATCGCATGCAAGTTTCACAAATATAGTGTTTCTAGATGTTGAACTGTATGTGAAGGATAACAAGATCCACAGTAATATGTATCGGAAACCTACATCATGTAACGCTATATTGCATGCTGATGGTGCACATCCTCGGCATCAGATAACAGCAATTCCATATGGTGAAATGCTAAGAGCACGACGAAATTGCAGTGAAGACCGTGAATTTAAGACATGTATTGCATATATGGAAAGACGATTCATCCAAAGGGGTTATTCTAGATTAGATGTTATGAAAGCTAAAAATAGGGCTTTAAAGATTAATAGAGCATCTACACTGAGGCCAGCTCGGTCAGTAACACCAGAAACACCGAGTGTTAGGATGATTGCTGATTACAATTCTATGAGTACAACTCGTTACAGAAGTCTGAATAAACACTAGCACATCTTGAAAGCAGAACATTGAAAGAATTTTTGGGGGATAAACCTCAAATTACCTTTCGGAGAGGTAAGACATGGAGTACAATATTGAGTCCCAGTTACCCCATTGATAAAAGACAGGAGGTATGGCTTTCACAATTGAGCAAGGTATTTTACAAATGTGGACATTGTAATATGTGCAAATTTGCAAAAGATAGAACTAAACAGTTCGTGGATGACAAGGGTCATACATATGATATTCTGTCCAACATCAATTGTACTTCTAAATTTGTGGTGTAGATTATTATATGTAAATGCCAAAGAATTTATGTGGGTAGTACAATCAGGGCACTAAAAGAACGTGTCAGTGAGCATTTCAGAGCTGTCAAATGTAATGACTGCAGCTATCCGATTGCTAAACATATTCATAATTGCTCATCACAGGGTCCATCTAAGTCTTTTCAATTTATTGGTATTGAGCATGTCAAATTAGACCCACGAGGTGGGAATAGGGAGCTTCAACTGCGGAGACGAGAGGCAAGGTGGATCATGCGCTTGAGGGCGGTTGAGGTGGGTCTTAATTATGACCATGAGTTACAGTATTTTCTGGGTGACTAGGCATTGTAGGGATATGAATCAATCTTCCATTTGTGGTTATTATTAATGAATCTTATGAGGGTAGTAGCTGGTAACTGAGACACTGGAGGCCTTATTATGATTTAAGAACGTAGCATATTCAAAGTGGCGATTTCCTAGTAGATGGACACCTCTTATTAGGTATGTATCATTTACATAATCTGATGCCCTTTGTCCTTAACTTTGCTCATTTATAATATAGCAGCAGGACCATCGAGAGCTCCCTTGGGCTAATCTCGTACTCTGAGAAGAACTTTCTAAGATGGCGTCCGCCATAGACATTGTGAGTGTCATCTTCTTGATGTCGTTTATCAATCCTTTATTAACATACTGATACTGATGTTTATATTTATTTATATCGTGGGCGCTTCTGAAAAGAAGGGATATTTTGCTTTTTGTTTATATATTTTTGCTCACTTATAACAAAGCAGCAGGGGGGAGGAGCCTAGCGCTTGACCAAGATGGCCGTGTGAGCCTTGAGCTCCCGCTACCCTCGCGCCCTCCGGCAATCATCCTGTCCTAAATCCTGGTTTTCATGCACGGAATCCTGCAGATGAGACACAGCTGTGGCGATTGACGTTGTCCGGGCCGAGATTGCCCACCGGGGACCGAAGTTGTGCATGGCGGAAGATTGCGGCCTACCTCCGAAGGATGCCAGGGGCTTGCGTTGGCAGGAGGCCCGGCCACTAATTGAACAACAGCGGCCTCGGGAGGTGTGAACTGACGGACTGATGCCGCTGCACTTTCACTTTCGCTTTCTCGCCTCTTTGTTTGCGCTGGGTTGGGAGCGCTTCATGCGGATCCGCTGTTGTCTGGAAGACCTCCACTCGATCCTGACTGGCTGCTAAAGTCCGAAGTTGACCCTGCTTCCTCTAGCTGAGTGAGGGACATCTATTTGCGACTGCCCGTCCTGCGGCTCGGGATGTCGACCAAATCGGAGGCAGACAGGTCGAAGTCCAAGACTACCAGGCGAGGAGGCTATATCCAATCCAACAATATGGATCGTTATGCCCAGCAGAAAGGGTCACCTGGTGGATCGGGACAATCGCTGGAGGCACAGAAGGCCGATTCGCCCCCAGCCTCGGAGTTATCATTGCAGGATATCAAGGGGGCGATAGATGGGATGCAAACATCGATCGGGCGACAGTTTGAGGCCCTGGTGCACAAGGTGGACACAATCTTGGTGGATGTCAACTTGATTCGCGCGGACCTGGGCAAAACCAATGAGAGGGTCAAGTCCCTGGACCTCAAGACTACTAGCCTCGCGGACGATGTCTCGGAACTCCAGGCTGAGGTTCGTAAGTTACGAACCGCGAATGACCTCTCCGCCCGCCGGCTTGAAGACTTTGAAGGTCGGGCCCGGCGCAACAATGTGCGCCTTATTGGGGTCCCGGAAACCTCAGAGGAGCACTCCGTGGATTTACTTGTCGAGGACTTGGTGGTGAATCATCTTGCGCCTAAGGGCCTCGGCAGGTTTTTTGCGGTGGAGCGGGCTCACCGAGTGCCTGGCGGACGGCCTAAGGTGGGAGCCCCCCCGCGGCCGATTGTAGCCCGGATCTTTAATTTCCGAGATCGAGACGCTATCCTGCAAGCATCGAGGGTGACAGGCCCGGTGCCTTTTCAGAATGCCTCCGTGAGCTTCTATCCTGACTTCACCCAGATGGTGCAGAAACAGAGGCAAAGTTTTTGGGGGGTAAAGCGGCGGCTTCGGGAGATGGACCTGAAGTATGCCATGCTTTTTCCCGCCAGGCTACGTGTGGTTTATGACGATCGGACTTTCTTCTTCGAATCACCGGACATGGCAGGGGACTGGTTGGATGCGCTCCCGCGGCGACATCCTGACCGGGACAGCGTGGATGGAGCGGAAGGAGATCGAGATGGCCAGAAGTGATATCTCCGGTGTCGGCTGGTTTTTGACTCAGCTCCGGACAGTGACTCGCACCTTACTGCAGTAATGGGAGGGTGGCGGGGGGAAGATAGGAGCCCTTTCCTCCCTTGGGGTACTTTTCGTAGATTTGTTTTTGATGGGGCGACAGGCACACTGCAAGTTGGGGGGCTTAGTAAGCTGACGCAGGGGTGCAGGGAGGGGGGGGGATTCGGGATGTGGGGGTTGTTGTTGGGGGTTGTTTTCTTTTCTTGCAAGGCGTAGCAATGGTTGTCAGTATTGTCCGATCGTGGTTCTCTGGGGGGGGTGGGGGTCTCTTTGTGTTCAGGGATGGGGGATAGGGGCTTAAACATAATTAGCTGGAATGTTAATGGCTTAGGGGATCGTATTAAACGGGGGATCGTCCTGCAGTTCTTGAAACGGACCTCGCCAGATGTGGTCCTCCTGCAGGAGACCCACCTTATACGGAATATGTGTTATGCACTTAACAGAAAGGGTTACAAATTCATTGCTCACTCGGGGTTCTCCACGGGCTCCAGGGGTGCGGGCATACTCGTCAGAGCTTCCCTGCCATTTGAGGTTGACTCCACCATTGCTGACGACAGGGGGCGCTTTGTGGCTGTGGCGGGGAGGTGGGAGGGTAGAACGTTGGTATTGGTTTCTGTTTATGTCCCTCCAGCCCTGCAGGCCTCCACGTTTGCTGATATGGGCAGGGCCTTGTTGGAACTCCCCGAAGGGCTGCTAGTGGTGGGAGGTGACTTCAATGCGGTTGGTTCTGGAACGCTCGATAGGCACCCACCCAGAGACATCGGGGGTGCTCAGAAGTGGCTTCCCGACTTTATAGATACTTTTGGTCTGGTAGATTGTTGGAGGCTACGACACCCCACTCAGAGACAATATACCTTCCATTCCGGGGCCCACGGGAGTCTCTCTCGGATTGATTACTTGCTCACTCTGGCTGCCCACGCCTCTCTGGTGTCTGAGGCTAGGCACATGGCACGGGGCATATCTGATCACTCACCGGTGTGGGCCCGTCTTGATAGTGGCCGGGTGGGGGGGGGCAGGGTGGCTCCCATTAACCCCTGGTATTTTCGTGACCCCAAGATGCGCAGTGCGTTGCTGAAGACAGTTGACCACTATTTTCAAGAAAATCAGGGTTCGGTTGAATCAGCGGTGTCCCTGTGGGAAGCTTTTAAGACGGTATTGAGAGGGGAGGCCCTGTCCTTGGTAGTGGCCGCCAAGCGGCGGAGAGACGCTGAGGTGACACAAGTAGAGGGAGAGATAGCTGCTTTAGAAGTGGCCTTGGGAGAGGATGTTGCACCGGACACACTGCATAATTTGAGCTTGAAGCAATTGGAATATAGGGACCTGGTGACTAACGCTGCCAAGACCCTCAATAGAGAGCAGCAGGGTCGCTTGTACGATGTTGGTGATAAGGCCGGGAAATTGCTGGCGTGGTTGGATAAAAAAGAGCGTGTTAATCGTGTGGTGCCGGAGTTGTCGACGGCTGGGGGAGAGGTTGTCACTGATCCCGACGGTATAGTTCAGTGTTTCTCGGACTATTTTCGTACGGTATACACCTCGGTCTCGGACAGGCCCACTGAGGACTCGTGTGACCTTCTGCGAGACATCACTCTGCCCTGACTTTCTGCCATTGATAGGGATGACCTCGATGGGGATATAACGGTAGATGAAGTGGCGTGTGCTATCCGAGCGTTGCGCTCCGGTAAGGCTTCGGGCCCAAATGGTCTGCCGATTGAGCTGTACAAGCTCCATCCTGATAAGTTGGCTCCTCACCTGCGCGCCATGTACGTGGAGGCGCAGGTGAATGGGTTTCTTCCGCTCGATCAACGGCTGGCGACGATTGTGGTAATACACAAAGACGGTAAGCCCCGGGACAAGTGTGGCTCCTATCGGCCGATATCACTTCTCAACGCCGAGCCGAAAATCCTTGCTAAGATCCTTGCTAACCGCTTGGTCCGGGTGCTTGGCGACTTGATCCACCCGGATCAGTCGGGCTTTATCCCGCACCGTAACACTGCACTGAATCTTAGACGCCTTCATGGAGTGATTGCTAGGGCGGGCACGATACGAGAGCCGGCTATCGTGGCGTCCCTCGATGCCACGATGGCCTTCGATACGGTGGAGTGGGCATACCTATGGGCCGTGCTAGCTAAGTTCGGCTTTGGGCCTGGATTTGTAGGCTGGGTGAGGTTGCTCTATGAGGGGCCTCTTGCTAGCGTTGTGGTGAACGGGCGGGCGTCGACACCGTTCGAGCTCGGGAGAGGCACCCGGCAGGGCTGTCCCCTATCGCCGTTGTTGTTCGCCCTTGCCCTTGAGCCGTTGGCGGCGTTGATACGATGGCACCCGGATATACGTGGGCTTCGCTGGTCGCCTGACCACGAGGACCGTATTTCACTCTACGCCGACGATATTCTGCTATACCTCGCCTAAGAAATCTCTGATAGTGGTTTGTGACGTCTTGACTTCTTTTGGTAGGAACTCTGGTCTTGTCATCAATTGGGGGAAGTCCTCCTTGTATGTCCTGTGTGGGGATGTCCCGCCTGTCCCGCGCAACTGCTCGATCCAGATAGCCCGGCAGGGCTTTTTATATTTGGGGATCTATATCTCCACCGACCCCATTTTACGATACGAGAAGAACTTGCTCCCTCCCTTGGCACGACTGCGACGGGACGTGGCGGGCTGGCGGCGGTTGCCGCTTTCCCCCCTTGGCCGTGCCGCCCTGTTTAAAATGATGTCTCTTCCCCGTTTCCTCTATGCCCTGCAGAATACCCTTGACTTGGTCCCGGCCAGTTATTTCCGTGAGGTCGAAAGCCACCAGCGCGCGCTATTGTGGGAAGGGCGTCCGCGCATAGCGATTGCTAAGTTGACGCTTTTGTGGTATGACGGTGGTATCGCGCTTCCAGACATTCGACGTTATTACTGGGCCACCCAGTTGAGCGCGATTAACCATGGTGTGTATGGTCCGGCGCTGAGCCCTGGCTTCGCCATGGACTGCTGGTTGCTGCGTGGGGGCAATTACCACAGAGCGTTGTACTCGAAGTCGTCCGACTTAACCCTTACGGGGCCCACCAGGGTGGCCGTGCGTATATGGAAGGTGGCGACGGATTCACTGGGCTGGAAGGGTAAGCTTACCCTTGCCACCCCTCTGTTTGACTCCGATATTCTGGGAAAGATTTGGCATACAAAAGGGTTTGCGAAGTGGGACCGGATCGGTATATCCAGGGTCGGAGACCTTTTGGTTAAGGGTAGGATAAAGTCATTCGAGGAGCTGCAGAAGGAATATAAGCTAGGGAACTCGGAGTTCTTCCGCTACGCCCAAGTGTGTCACGCCTTACGGTCAGTCCTGGTAGACGGTGAGAAGGTGCCTGAGTCCTCTCCGTTGGAGGACCGGATCCTGGACGGCCATATGCCAGAGAGTACGATCTCGCTCATTTATAAGAAACGTATTAATGTTCGGGCAGATCTTCTTCTAGGGTTGCGTGAACAATGGATCAGGGATGGCCTTGAACTGGACGACGAGGATTGGCAGTCTGCAGTTTCCTCTCCCAAAGAGGTCGCGATCCCCACGCGCCTGCGGCTGGTACAGCTTAAAATACTCCATAGGGTATACGTGACGGGGCCTAGGCTGGTTCATATGGGTTTCTCTGAGGAGGGCTTATGTAAGAGAGGCTGTGGTATGGTGGGCACCTTTCTACATATTATTTGGGAATGTGGTGTGATCATGGAGTTTTGGAGGCGAGTACACGAGGTGATGGGGGAGGTGACGGGCATCGTCATGCAGCCTGAGGCGCGGTGCTGTCTCCTGAATGTTTGGGGTCCTACTGACCACGAAGCGGCACAGACCCAATGGGTGACCCTAGGGAATATGATAGCCAAGCGTGACATCGCACGTTTGTGGGGCTCTGATAGGTCACCTACATTGACAGCGTGGATGGAAAACATGGATTGGAGCATGTTTAGGGAGAAGACAGTGTATTGTGCTCGAGGGCGCCCTCGGAAATGGCACTCTGTATGGGGGCGATGGAACCAGTACAGAGGGGGCATATGCCTGCCCCCAGACCCGGACCCGCCCGAGGAGCAGCTCTCCCCTTGGCCCCCTTTTTCCGGCTTAGATCTCTTTGCTGAATGTGTTTGTTCTCTTGAGTCCCTGAATTCCCCTCCTTTCCCTTACTATAAATCTGTGTCTGTTGGACGAAACGGGGCTCGCTCCCCCTGATGGGAACCCTTTTGGTGCTTATGGTGATTACCGCCTTGCTTGTGTTTTGGTTTGGATTTGTGTTTATTTAAAATGGAACCTTTGCATATCCTGTCAGTGAAATGTGGGCACTCATATCTGTTGTGTTTCTAAAGCTGCCGTACCTCCGGGTTGTCGGCTGAATAGCTGTGTCACTGATTTGCAAAATAAAGGTTTTGGAAAAAAAAAAAAAAAAAAAAAACAAAGCAGCAGGACTATTGAGAGCTCGCTTTGTTGGTTCATTGACAATATTAGAGCGCCGTGTAGTAATGGCGCCCGTAATAGTTAGTTAGGGGTTAGTCACCTCCTTTATTTTTTGGCCTTTAAAGCATGACGATGCTATCACGTGATTGCCTACGTGAACCTGTAATCGGGAAGTAGTGTCTGCGAATAGGTGAGCGAATGCGTATAGGTCTCTAAACTTTTTTAGCATGACTATTAGAATCAGTTAGCCTTTATGACGATTTCTTTTCGATTTTGATTGCAGGTCCCTGTACTCTAGGGTACCTATTGAATAAACAAATAATATTTTGGAGTTTAATTTATTGGGGAGACAAAAGCTTGCAAGGTGAGCGAGTTCGTAATAGAAGCGTTCTGTGCACATTACTAGTACGATCGATCTAATAGATAGATAAAACTACTAAAAATACTAGAAATGCACTATCTTTAACTTGTAGGTCCCGGAACCTTATGGTATCTACAAAGAAATATATTCAAAACCCTAGCGTATTGGCTCGTATTAGGAATCGGAGTAGATAATTTTGTGTCTTGCTAGAGGTGAGAATTGTTTGAATAGCATTAGCGTAATTGACGCTGATTGCGGTAGGGCTTTTTTGAACTTAATGACTTTTGACTATACAGCAGACTGTTATGATTATTCCTTTCAGGGATATTTGGTGCAGCATCTGAAGCGGGATATAAATATTAGCAATTTGGAGTGTTATTTTGACTTATTGTGGAGAATTAAGGAGGTAAGCAATCGTTAAGAATTATGGCGGGAGAACCGCCTTGCAAGTGATTTTCCTATGCCTCTTGTGTCTCGCAGTTACTAATTGTAGAATTTATTCAATATGAATTACTTTAGGAATACATTGGAATAAGAGAATTGAAGGTATGAAAAAATATTTAATATTGAAATCGTATAGCATGTCTCTCACTAGTTTGGGGTGATTTGCACTAATTTGGTTCTTTTCAAACAGAATATATGGGTTGTGATTGGTTTATGACCGTGGATTGTAGGGCACTTGGTCCATACACATTATGATTGATGTATTATTTTACTGCATGTGAGTGAGATAATCTTTACATGTTAATAAGCTAAAACAACCGGAATGCATAGTATTCTGATGACGGTTGGTTTCTTTATATGTATTATTTTGCTGTCCTTTACACAAGTTTTGGATTGAATCCAATTAATTTATAAGTTGAAATTAATATGGAAGACTCTATCTACTGTAATATAATTTTATTACTTCCAGCCCTGAGGAAGTCGTTTGGGTTAATCCCTATTGCGACGAAACGCGTTGGGAGTGGAAGAAACCATTGAAGAATAAAGAAGAACAAAAGTTCTAATGATTAATGTTGTTTATTGAATTTTTACATACATGTCTAAAATTTTGCGTGTGCATCAACAGCATTTGTTAGTTTAATCAATCTCTGATTGAGTCTGTTAGGGAATGGGGTGGTATTCCCTAGTGTGATAGCACCGCAGGTACTTCTATCGAATCAGATAATATTACTGTGGAAACCTGTTGGAGCGCTAGGTTCTTTTTCCCTTACACCCATCTAGCTTTCTATCCAGATTACACAATTTAACTAGATGGAAGGTACCACATCCAATTCGGGAAAGGGAATAAGGAAACTCTTAGCCTTACATTGTTCAGAGCTACCACTTGGATTTCCTATTACAACTTCCTAAACAGAGCCAACTGAGTAATACAAAAAGGTACTTCGGACAGGCACAGTACCAGCATCACGTACAATTTTTAAGCTAAAATATTTCTGAATGTTCCCCGCGTGGCTTAAAGCATTTGATTCATTGGTTTGTTTTGCTCAGATTTAATGTGTCTTTTACGTTAAAGTTTGAGTGAACTGTTCCCTACGATCCCGCAACAGTCCGCGCCTGAACACTGAAACAGATTTCCAATGTTCTTGCCCCTGCAACAACATCTAACAGGAGAAACATATCAAATTATGTTTAATGTGATGGAAAAGGGATACCGGGCAGATTAAAAACTGAAAGGCCTAATTGTGAGGAAAAAAAGTGCTGAGGTAGAGAAACACATACCTGGCTCTTCATTCAGATTTACTCTGAAGCGGTACATGAGTAATTACAGGAAATGGCTGCCCTCACTCGCCTTCATGGAGACTTTCGAGAGAAGCGCTTTTCTAAAGACATCACGTCAATGAGGTAATCCCAAACTAGTAGTGCAACTCCACAGATCTATTTCATACATGACAAACATCAATCGCAACGTCTACAATACTGTACATCAGTTAAACCCTGGCTTCTTTCTTATTACATACAACAATGAATTGGCAGTAGTGCCCCTAAAGTTGTGTGAAAGTTATTCTAACAAGCACTGGCAAAGCCAATAGGTCTCGCCTATATGAGAGCTGTTGGCTTTGTCAATATTTTAAGGAGTGAGCAAATAAGAGAGACAATGAAGCCAGCAAATGGTAGGCAATGTGCGGGCTCCAAGCCCCTTAGTATACACAATACCTCTTGGAGAGACAGTGCATGCGCTGTCAGCAGGTGATACATTATCATGAGCAATGCGGACACTGGTCTTGCGGTCAATGCTGTGGTTAAGATGATAGTACCAAGGCATGATCACCAAGAAATTGATGTACTTCGGGATCTCTTTTGATGTGATTCTAACCAACTCAAATGTCACCCAAAATAGATGTAAACGTGGAAAAAGATTCCATTCTCGAGTTGTATGTTTAATGATTTAATTTCCTTTTGACAGTATTATATAGCGGGAGCTCGGCCCAGGGGAAGTGAGAGCGCTTTGAGCGCCAGTTACATTATACACGGTTAGATTCATTTATATACATTAGCACATGGAGCTAAGTGCTGGGTGCAAAAATCAGCGCTACTCTGACCGTCACAAGTACTGTAGTTACTTGTGCATGAAACCTTACTTTACTGAAGCCGGAGAGATACGTGCATGTTTCTCGTTTTTTTGTTGTTTGTTTGTTTTTCGGAAAGCTTGCGGCCCTTCAATATGGGTATTTGTTACTCCATGTTTATGTGAAGAGGCAAAACTAAATGTTCACTAAATGGAACTGCTCCTCGGCTACTGTGTCACACATGAAATGGAGCCATGTCACAGCAAAGTTCACATGTTCAGAGTACAGCAGCGACGATTCAGGCGTCATGTTTCTAGGTCTATTGAATTATGTAATAATACCAGCGAAACACCACCAACAGACGTTTCTGTGCACTACACAAGTTTCGTATCACAACTCCCCGAACTTCCACGGATTGCCAGCTCCTTCGCTTCGGGACTGCAGCCTCCAGCAGCCTGGAAGTCCTCAGGGGTGGGTGGTGGGAACCCCTTCTCGCTGCATCCCATTTTAGAGCTCTCTTCGATAACGCCAAGGCCCTGGGGCTGCCTAAAACAGGCGCAGGGGTCTTATTTGGGACTTTCGGTTAAAAGAACCCCCCTTTTAACAATACAGTTGTGGTCTCAGAGGGAGAGAGAGAAAGTAGAGGAGGAGGAGAGAGGGAGAGAGAGAGAGAGGGAGGGATAGAGAGAGGGAGGGAGGGATAGAGAGATGGGGGAGAGACAGAGAGATGGGGGAGAGACACAGAGAGAGAGAGAGAGAGAGAGAGAGAGAGAGAGAGAGAAATGGAGGAGGATACAAGAGTGAAGAGACACATTGAGAGAAGACAGACAGGGGAAGGACACACATGAGTGACAGACTTCACATACAGGTTCACCCCTCATGCACTAAGCAAGAGTCAGATTTGCTGCATAAATTAAACCAAAACAGGAAATCAAAAGAACCTGCGAATTCTCCTGAAAACCCAGGCTGCAGAAACAGTCACGTGGCATAACCCGGATTCCCTTGAACAGGTTCAATCGCCTTGCCGTACTCAGTGTGCCCTTGAGCATATCTCGGTGTTATTCTGTGATATGTCCAATTAGTCTCTTCACTGAAGCAATGATACAAACCTTGAACCTCAGCTTGTACTATTTGAGACCCTGTTGAGGCAGCAGCTGAGACCAGAGCTTTATATACAGAGTTTTGAAGGGCTAGCTCTCATCAGGCCTGGAAGCTTAGCTGATGCCTTGACCTCCAGCTTCAGTTTAAACAGAGGGAGCCACAGTCTATACAAAGTGCCTGTAAGAACTCTGTACCTCGAGGGAAGCTCTTAGCTGGAGCTCACGCTGCCCAGTCTGTTCCTGGGTGGTTACCGGATGGAGGGCTCTGCGGAGTGAGGCCTAACCTAGGAATGGGCACGGATATCTAGTACCCAGTTAGTTTAAAGCAAGCACACCATAGCTACAACACCCAGAGGGCACCAAGAGGACACATGTTATGTTGTTATGGTATACCGATTTGTATAGCGCGCAGCTACTTAGAGTGTCCGGCGCTCAGACTGAAGGCAACAGACCTAAATACCTAGACTGACTGCATAAAAAAGCCACACATTCAGTTTCTTCTTGTAAACAGCGAGCCCTCTGACCAGACGGAGATCTTTCAGGTGTTTGTTCCATGTGAGGAGCCCTAGATAGGAGAAGGATCTACCACCCACTCTGTTGATTGATCCGGGGCACACTTGCCAGGTGAGCGGAGGTGGATCGCAGAGTATGCGCTGCGGTGTAATCAGTAATCCTCTCTCTGAGGTATCACATCTATGGGATGGCGGTGCAAACTTTGCAGGACGTTAACGGGGTGTTATGTTCTTTTCCATGTCGTTTTGTCTAATTTTGTATGTGTAGTTTTGTTTGATGTACACCACGCCATCCCATTGTATGGAATCAGGAAGGGATTAAACTTGCAGACATATGCCCATTGACCTTATGGGGACAAGCCATTAACATGGAAAACCAACAACTCTTAAGGTCCCGTGTGAGCCCGACCAGGGCTCACGGGGAGCTGGAAGACATACTGGAAAGGGAGAGGTTGAGGTTATAAGCCGGTCAGAGAGAGTACTACAAAGAAACGATGCACATGTGAAGATACAGACGAATGATTAGGACAGTTTTTAATTTCCCAGAACAATATGCAACAGCTACTCTAAATAAAAGTAAGTCTGAATCTTATGTTATTAAAAACAAAATACAGCGATGGACAAAAGTAAAATATGTCAACCAGTAGTTACTAATAGCTTTCGTAAAGGTAAAAATGTTACTTTTTAGCGATAACAAACAGATCGCTGTTCAGAATTTCTTAATTTGACTTTCCTCCGTAATCTCACACGTACCATGGAACATATCTTTGTAGTATTCAGAGGCTGCAGTGGAATTTTTAATTTGCCTCTTTTTACTTTCCCCAGAACAGACCACCAGTAATCCCGGGAGAACTTACTTGGCTAAGCCTCCAACATCTGCGTCCACCCTGAGTCATTAGAGCAATTCCTGTGACCTTCTCTACTTTGAGAGAAACAGGATGATCTGTACAACCTATGGAGGCATAATGTGGCAATCTTACATTCACTCATCCTCCGGCAACCACCTCCACACCTCTGCACACATAATAGTAAAATCTGCTGCAACTCCAGCCTCTTCGTCTCTTGTGCGCTCACCATCCAAGGCAATGCAGGACTGTTTAAGTCTACGTCTGCCTCATTTTTAAACCACCATAAAGTTAATGCAGTGGCAAGCTGATTTCCTTTCATTAGCTCATCTGTTGTTTCGCACACCCCTCGCAGTTCAGCTTTTAATTTTTGACTTTTTTAAATTAAAAAAATGAAATCCCTCACCTCCTTCATTGTCCCCTGCCCTCTCTACTCCACATCATGTTGATCTGCACTCACCACTGCACTGCCCATCCATGCTGCTCTGCTGTGGTAAGTCAAACCACTCCTGCGCTCCTCCACTGATCTAGTCCTGTCACTCTCTAATTCTTTTTCCGAGGGCCAAGCAGCTGAAATTTTGTACCGGACTGCTGCTTTCTGTCTTGTGCGTCTTCTTGCAAATGTCATATTTTTCAAATTTGCAACTTTAAGATTGGAATCTGCCATCTTGCTCAGTAAATTGTAAGTTTAAACAAGCATTTACAATGCAATGGTCTCGGCATTGTTAAAGTTAGAGCTATTGGCATTGCTCCTGACATTGTTTTTAAAACATGTAAAGAAACTGCATTGTTATTTACAATGTCAATAGCTTATCCTCCCGGCAGGACCTAAATGGAGCACACCAGGCCACTTATGAGCTCTAGATAGTCTACCACTGTGCCAGCGCCAGCTCTTTGTAAAAAGGGACGAGCGTGGTCATAGTCAGTACATCATAATCACGGTTTTCATTAAACCAACAAGAGGAGGTGGGGAGTAAAAAAATATATAATTCAAAATTGTTGTTAGACAATGAACTTTACATCCAGATAAAACAGATTTAATATTTATAGAAGTTAGAGGATGAAATATGAGACTGATACTGAGCACAGCTTGCTTTTAATAAGAAGTTTTATTAAGATTGCGAGTTAAGCTGGAAGTTGTATGCACATAGCCACCTGTGCCCACACGTAGCGCAGCTGGAGCCTGCCACAGTTGAGATAAATACGTGCAAGTTCGAACCTTGGTAATCGCTGGTTGGCTCGGCCAAGGAACCACTGCTAATGCACTGCCATCCCTTGTTGCACTAGGCCTTAGGACTGATAGTGCAAGAACTTTGCAGAGGTCCACGCCTTGGACTGGGTGTGAACTTCTACATGCCCAGCCTTGCTTCCCGCGGGGAACGGTGTCTGTGGGCGGGGGGGGGGGCCGGGGGGAGCGCGATGGAGCCTCTGATCCCAAGCTCTGTACTCGGAATCAGAGAGAGGAAGGGAGATGCAGGAAAGGGAAAGAAGAGGTGCTACTGATTGAGCAATGGAGAAGGGGAGAGGGAGAGAGGGATCGAATAATGAGAGGGAAAGGAAGAGATTGATGTAGTGATGCGAGAAAGAGAGAGGGGGTCAGATGGAAAGGGGTCAGAGGGAAAGCAGGGAGATGGAGTAAGGAGAGAAAGACGGGAATTGGGAAGCTTGAAAGAAACCTCAGAGCCAAGCATGTCTATTTTTACAAAAAGGAATGATCAAAGGCACACGGTGCGAGCATTTAGGTACGTTTCAAAAGCTCGCTATCTGATCAGAAAAATGCTTAAATGCGTTGAACAAGTTACTTACCTTCGGTAACGATGTATCTGTAAGAAACATTAGTTAGTTAGATTCCTCACCTTAGAATATCCCCAGGCGTCAGACTGGATCCGGAAGATTTTTCGTCAGCAATACCCCTTGCGCGTCGCTAGGCGTCGTATGCGGCTCCGCGTCCGTCGTCGGCGTCGTGCGCCGGAATGACGTCGGAGTACTTAGACGCCGCCCTCGCGCGCTGACGTCAGTTCTTGTACATAGCTTTCCGCGCCAGGAACGCAGAGCCATGCAAAGACCGACACTGGTGCCAAAAATAAAATCTAGGGGCCTGAAAAGGACAACCTTAACCCTAGATGTCAGTTCGCAGAACGGGGAGGATGGGTGGGTCGGTGAGGAATCTAACTAACTAATGTTTCTTACAGATACATCGTTACCGAAGGTAAGTAACTTGTTCATCTGAAAGAAACACGTTAGTTAGATTCCTCACCTTAGAATAGATACCCAAGCAATACCATCCCCGGTGGTGGGTCTGCGAACCAAGATCACACCAGAAAGTCCTGGAGGACAGAACGGCCAAAGAAGCCATCCCTCCGGACTTGGCTGTCAAGGCAATAATGCCTGGCAAACGTGTGTAACGAAGCCCACGTCGCCGCCTGACAGATGTCCTGCAAAGGGACTCCCCGTCCCAAAGCAGTAGTAGCCGCTGTGGCCCGAGTAGAATGGGCGCGCAGCCCAACAGGAGGGTCCTTTTTTGCCAAAGAATAGCAAATTTTGATACACAAAACGACCCACCGAGAGATGGTCCGTTTGTGCACAGCTTTCCCCTTCTTAGCGCCCACGTACCCAACAAAAAGCTGGTCGTCCACCCGGAACTGTTTTGTGCGGTCCAGATAAAAGGAGAGCGCACGTTTTGGGTCCAGACGGTGGAGCCTCTCTTCCTCTTTGGAAGGATGCGGAGGCGGAAAGAAGGTGGGCAAGGTGACAGACTGCCCAAGATGAAATGGAGTCACCACTTTCGGAAGAAAGGAGGGACGAGGCCGAAGGACAACCTTGTCCGGATGAACAGACAGAAAAGGAGGCTTTGAAGATAAAGCCTGGAGCTCACTCACCCGTCTAGCCGAGGTGATGGCTACCAGAAAAGCAGTCTTAAAAGTCAGAAGACGAAGAGGACAATTGTGAAGAGGCTCGAAGGGAGCGCACATCAGGAATGTCAAGACCAGATTCAAGTCCCACTGAGGCATTACAAAAGGGACAGGAGGGAACGTGCGAGTAATGCCTTTTAGAAAGCGTGTAACCACAGGGGACTTGAAAAGAGAAGGCTGATCAGGAAGCCGCAAGAAGGCGGAGATGGCAGCAAGATAACCTTTCAGGGTGCCCAGGGCAGAGCCCTGCCGGGCCAGAGAAAGAAGAAAGAGAAGAACCTCAGAAAGAGGAGCGGAAAGGGGATCCACAGCCTTTGCTGTGCACCATGCCACAAATTTGTTCCACCGGCAGGCGTATACCGTCTTTGTGGAGGGACGCCTGGCTGCCAGAATGATATCACAGACTTCAGGAGGCAAGTCAAATGGCATCAACTGCCGCTGCTCAATCTCCACGCATGGAGGTGGAGGCTGGACAGGTTCGGGTGGAGGACCGTCCCCTGCTGCTGCGACAGAAGATCCTCCCGAAGGGGCAGACGTATCGGGGGATCGGTCAACATACTGAGTAGCTCGGGATACCAGTATCTTCGTGCCCAATCCGGAGCCACCAAGATGACTTGGGCCCGGTCGTGCCTGATCTTCTTCAGCACTCTGGGCAGAAGTGGTATAGGCGGAAAGGCGTACAACAGACCGCAACTCCACTCGTGACGAAAAGCGTCGCCGAGCGAGTGCCGCCTTGGAAATTCCAACGCGCAGAACTGCTGACATTGCGCGTTCTCTTCGGTGGCGAATAGATCTAACCAAGGCTCTCCCCACTGCAGAAAGAGACCTTGCGCCACTTCGGAGTGCAGACGCCATTCGTGATCCATCATGCACCGGCGGCTGAGTTCGTCCGCTCTGGCGTTCAGAGAGCCCGCCATATGTTGAACCACTAGGGTGACGCCCTGGTGTTCCAGCCACGTCCAGAGGCGCAGAGCCTCCTGACAAAGGGTCCACGACCCCACCCCGCCCTGTTTGTTGCAATACCACATGGCGGTGGTGTTGTCCGTGAACACCTGCACGACACTGCCCCTGACAGAGGGAAGGAAGGCTTTCAGTGCAAGTCGGATCGCTCTCAACTCCAACAGGTTGATGTGGAGACGAGACTCCGCCGGAGACCAGAGGCCTCTGATCTCCGCCTCTCCCATATGGCCACCCCAGCCCAGGAGGGACGCATCCGTCACTACGACATGCTCCGGTTGGGGAAGGGAGAGGCTCCTGCCCATGACCCAATCGCGGTCCGTGAGCCACCACTGCAACTGTTGTGCAGTGCCCTCCGAGATCAAGACATGGTCGGACAGGTTGCCGTGATGCTGGGCCCACTGAAACTTCAGGTCCCACTGCAGAGCCCGCATGCGCCGCCTGGCGTGATGCACTAGTAGGATGCAGGAGGCCATCAGCCCCAGAAGCCGCAACACTAGCCTGACCGAAACCCAGGATAGAAGCCGAAAGATGGGAATCAGGGCCTGTATATCCCGGACCCGCTGTTCCGGTGGATAGACCCGGAACTGCGCCGAATCGAGAACTGCTCCGATGAAGAGGAGCTTCTGAGAGGGACTCAGGTGTGACTTCGGCACGTTGATGGAAAATCCCAGCAAATGCAGGAGATCCGCCGTAGTCTGGAGGTGGGAGACGACTGCCTGGGGCGAGCCCGCCTTCAACAACCAGTCGTCGAGATAGGGGAAGACTGGAACCCCTGATCTGCGCAGATGAGCTGCGACCACCGCCATCACTTTCGTGAACACCCGAGGGGCACTGGTGAGGCCGAAGGGGAGCACGGTAAACTGAAAATGCTCGTGGCCCACCGTGAACCGCAGGTAACGCCGGTGGGCCGGCAGGACGGGGATATGGAAATATGCGTCCTGCAAGTCCAACGCTACCATCCAGTCTCCGGGGTCTAGGGCAGCTAGAACCTGAGCCAAGGTTAACATCTTGAACCTTTCCTTTCGGAGGAAGGCATTGACGTTCCGGAGGTCCAAGATGGGGCGTAGGCCCCCTTTGCCCTTCTTGGGAACCAGAAAGTAGTGGGAATACCAACCACGACCTACTTCTGGACTCGGAACGCGCTCGACGGCCCCCTTGGCCAAGAGGGCCGAAACTTCCTCGCGGAGAAGATTCAAATGATCCCCCGAGATACGGTGGTGCTGCGGTGGCATGGCTGGAGGGGTCGTCTCGAAGGGGAGGGAGTAGCCCCTTCGGACGATTTGCAGCACCCACCTGTCCGATGTAAGACCGCCAGTGGAGCAGGTGATGGCGAACTCTGCCGCCCACTGGCGTGGAATGGGCCTGAAAGCTCGGACTAGGAAGGCTTTGAGG
This sequence comes from Triturus cristatus, assembly GCF_964204655.1. Taxonomy (NCBI): domain Eukaryota; kingdom Metazoa; phylum Chordata; class Amphibia; order Caudata; family Salamandridae; genus Triturus; species Triturus cristatus. The sequence goes on along the minus strand of NC_140591.1, from coordinate 1,420,497,931 downwards.
CGGATGCTGCCGGGGTGGATGTGGGCTGACCACGTCGTCCTCCAGATCCGCCACGGCGGAAACCACGTCCGCGACCGCGCGCAGGTTGGTTCTGCGGCTGGTGGCTGGGCGGACGTGAGGAGGCGCCCCTTCCTTGGCCACGAAAGGGGCGAAAAGCGGAGGTGTGCGCCCGCGGAGCCGAGAGGCCCAAGGACTTGGCCGTAGCCCGGGAGTCCTTAAAGCGGTTCAGCGCACTGTCCGCCTTCTCACCAAACAGGCGAGTGCCATCAAAGGGCATGTCCATGAGGGTGTTCTGGACATCCCCGGAAAATGACGTGGACCGCATCCAGGCATGGCGGCGGAGCGCCACCGTGGTGGAAATCGCCCGACCCAGCGAGTCCGTGGTGTCAAGCCCACATCGTATGGCGTGCCGCGCTGCATCCCTCCCATCGGCCAAAGCCTGGGTAAGACGTGTCCGGACCTCCTCCGGACACAGGGGCAGCACGTCCTCCACCGTATCCCACAGAGAATGGGAATAACGGTCCAAGAGACAGGCGGTGTTTAAAGACCGCAGGCCGAAACTAAGGGACGAGAACAGTTTCTTGCCAAACTGCTCGAGTCTCTTGGAATCCCGGTCCGGCGGAGCGGTCGGGAAGGAGGATTGGGAGGTAGAGGCCTGGATAACCAGACTCTCGGGGGTGGGGTGTTGGGACAGGAAACTGGGGTCGCCCGGAGCAGGGCGGTGGCGCCTGGCAACGTTCCTATCCACAGGAGGAACTGTGGAGGGCTTAGACCAGGTGCCCTGCAGAACGTCAGTGAGGGCCTCATTGAACGGCAGCAGAGGCTCAGTGGAGCTTGCTGCGGTTTGAAGCACCTCAGTGAGGATGTTAGTCCTCACAGCCACGGCAGGCAGCTCGAGCCCAAGGGCTGCGGCCGCCTTGCGCAGCACCACAGAAAATGCTGCACCCTCCTCCGAAGCCACAGTCGGAGGAGAAGTGAATCCAGTGTCTGGCGAGGTATCTAGACCACTGGCCTCCCCCAGTTCATCTGCCCAGTCCTGTGAAAGCTGCGACTGAACAGCCATAGGGTCCTCGAACCCCTCCCAGTCGCCCCCGTCGTCCGATTCCTGATAAACAGGAGGAATGATCGGAGCCGGACTGTAGAGATGATAGGTCTCAAGCGGCGCCGGACGCGGCGTCGGTCGACGCCGTTGCGGCGCCGGGTCCGGAATAGGGCTAAACTGGGGTTGGACGCCGTCCGGAGTCGGCACCAAAGGCGGCGGCGGCACCGGAGGTGTAGGCGTCTGCGCCGGCGGCGCCGGTGACGGCGTCGGTGGTTCATGCGCCGGCGCCGGTGGAGGAGTGGTGAGGTCAACCGGCGTCGACGGGGGCCCAGGCATGGGCCCCGCGGGGACCTGCGGCGTCGAGACCGGAGTCGTCGACGGCGCCGGGGCCGAAGCCGCCGGCAGGCAAGGTCGCCCAGTCGAGTCCGCGGGGCCCGAAGGCGCGCCAGCGGGCGTCGACGGCGGGGCCAGGCTCCTCATGGCTGAGAGGAAGGCACTGACCTCCGCCGGCGTCGCGTTAGTCCCAGGGACCGGAGGGTATGGGGACGGGCGCGGCGCCTGCGGCTCCGCCGGAGCCGCGGGGGTGGAACCACTTGGACCCTCGGCCGAGTCGCGCGACCGGCGAGGGGAGTCCGAAGAGCGATGTCGCCGCTTGGACTTCTTAGAGCGTTTGGACTTACCCGACGACATGGAGCCCGACGATCGATGGTGGCGTCGGCTAGGGCTCCGCGAGCGATCCTTGGACCTCCTCCTGGACCGGGATCGCGCACGACGCGGAGCCGAGTGGCGAAGCTCGAGAAGCTTGCGGGACCGCTCCCGCCGAGCCTTCGAAGTCAGGGCCTGGCAATCGGAGCACGACTCCGCGTCGTGGTCGGGGCCTAAACAGTAGAGGCACCGGCGGTGGTGGTCGGTCACCGACATCAGTCGATGGCAATCCTCGCAAGCCTTGAACCCAGGCATCCTACCGGCACCAGATGTCGACAGACATGGATCAAAAGTGATCAAAAAAGATTTAGTCAAAAAAGACTAAAAGGGGTAGCTCTCCCGGATCTGCGCTTACTGGCGCGGAAAAAAGAAGAACTGACGTCAGCGCGCAAGGGCGGCGTCTAAGTACGACGGACGCGGAGCCGCAGACGACGCCTAGCGACGCGCAAGGGGTATTGCTGACGAAAAATCTTCCGGATCCAGTCTGACGCCTGGGGATATTCTAAGGTGAGGAATCTAATTAACGTGTTTCTTTCAGATTAATTATTCAGACAGCGTGCTCGGCTAGCTACTGCATGCAAATGAAATATTCGTCACTGTTTCCCTTATCAGATCTTGCAAATCAGTGGGACTCTCAAAGTCCAGCGCACGCGACACTGAAGCATAGCTAAATGGTAAAGGAGGGAACTGCCTGGGATCGGGTGGGGTTGCACGAGAGAATGCGAGGCTCGGTGCTGCAAACTTCCTCTGAAAGGAAAATGCATGCTGTTGCAAGCCCTAGTGGACGGCTCTGGGCTGCAGATCAGCAGAAAGTGATATGGGCGTGCAAACCGCGGAAAACAACAGAAAAAAAGGCAAACAACGTGTTCAGCGTCAATGCTGCATGTAGAAGTTAACACTCTGCCACGAATCCAAACACCCCGCTAACCGTGCTACTCCCCCCCCTCCTCCCCCCCAAACACCTCTTCCATCCCAAAGGGACAGACTCTGCAGGAAAAACTGGCTTGCACAACCCTGCATGATCGCGATGTTACATGCAGCGTGATGCATAAGGAAAGGATATTTCAATTCATTTTCAGGTAAAAGGAGGCCTGTTTTTGCGGGGGATAAACATTTATACCAAAATTCCCCTAAATATGAGCGCTGAACCAGCAGTTATTTCAACGTAAAAAAACAACCTAATTTCAACATTCTGCACGTCGAGACAACCCGAACAGCCAATATATCATAAAAGTTGCCCTACAACTTGAGTGTTTGTACAAACGTGTAATTCCGAGCGCCCCCCTCCTCCCTCTGTAAAGTGCACGCCCATGACACGGGAATTGAAACACGCATCTCGCTGTACATTCCTCCTCACACATACCTCCTTCCAGCGTGAGAGCAGGTCTGGTTTTCCAAGTTTCGTGCTGTAGCCAACTGCTGGAAGTTAAGCGTGCTCCCTACTCAGCGGCAGCCGCGAGTCTGCACCCCGGTTCCCTGCAGCCAGTGCGCCCCACCACAGCCGGGACCCGCGCTGCTCCTCACCCCGCGCCTGCCGTGCAGCAGCAGCATGACTGCATGCTCTGAGTCACCGGCTGAGCTCACACACACCAGCAAGCGCGGGAGGAGGCCCTTGCTGCATGCGGGATAAGGATTATCAGAAACTCAGTCTGCGATGTAAACACGGCCCCTTCCCAGCCATTTCAAGGGCAGGTAAAGAGCGAACGTCTTCGAAAACGCACACTTCTCACCCTACAGCCTCACGGTGGTGAGAGAGAGGGAATACAGCCACTCTGTACCTTTGCAGACTCCTGTCTGACGAGGATAAAAAAAATGCTCCGTTCCCAGTCCCGCCGCGCACGAAATGGCCGAACATTCAGATGCCCAAAAAAACACGCCCACCAGCGAAAAAAGGGCCGGGCTGCGATAATGAGAAAAGTTGCAAAAAACACGCCCCCGAATCCGAAAAGAACGGGGCCTGTTCGGAGTGACGGACCTCTTCTCCAATGGCTGGCCAGCATTCAAGAGGCCAGCCAATGGAGAAGAGGCGAGAAGAGAGGCGGGTTCAAGCCCCTCTTCTCCAAGTCATTATGTCTCGTGAGCGAGACTGCGCAAGCGCAGCCTTCGCTAGCCGAGACCTAAAAATTGTATATCGTTGTGATCCATGCATGGTGATGCATGCATACGTATCAGTCGTCGTTTTGTTTAGAAACGAAAATGTAACAGTCATCGTGCTGGGGCCGCACATTTGGCCTTTTTTTGTTGATGCTGCCCAGCATCATCAACAAGCACTTTTTGCCAATGCTTGTTGTTTTTGAAAAAGAATAGCTCCCAGCTCATAGAATCGGGCATCCACTATGAATATACTTTTACAATGTGGATCAAATCAATACAGCAAACTTGCCTACAAAACGCACCTTCTGACCCCGTGCCCGAACATAATTTTTATACAATTCTAAGGCACCCTACTTAGTTGTTCCTCTAATAAAAAGGTAACATCTCATCTTTGACTTGGAGATTTTTCTGTAGTTTTCAGCAAATTATCATTAAGCTTCAGTGCTTCACTGAAATGAGGCCATAAATAATGACACAATTACATTTCTAAATAAACATATTTTCTTGCTTTCTAATGTCAAACATTTTTATCTGCAAACCACTCTACACCTCTTGCAACTTCTTAATGTCATTTCCAAATCCTAAGTATAAGCAAAAGAAGGTTGTGTTATAAGCATATTTTGAGATAGTTGGTATGCAACTCTAAAATACAAAGCTCGTGATGCCATGTATAATGGCAGCTTGCTGAATCTGGATATTACATTTGGTGTCTCTAAGGATGTGAGGAATTATCATGCAGGATGTAGATATGCCTGAAAATAGGCTGAAAGCAGATCAAGTGTAGAAAAGAATGCTACCTTCCAAAGAATACTAATTTCCCCACATTGAGACAGGAGATATCCATTATTAGTTATACAAGCATTCAGACTCCTAAAATACATGCACATTCTTAAATCACTCCTTCCAAATCAAACCTATAAAAGGAAGCCATCTTGCGGATTCCTACTCTTTAGTTATATCTTGCAACAAAATGTCCAACAAACCTTTCAACCGGTCTCTCAATAAAAAAAGTAAACTTCCAACCTTGAGCTTCATACTTCGCTTGTAGGCAATGGTTAAAAACAATTCAACTTCTCTAGCTTTTGTTTGACAACACAAGGAAATTACTTATGAAGTATATCTTAATCATCCTGGATTCTCATTTGTAACCCTGCTCCCAGTTTTCTGGTTTCAGCACAAAATTCAGGCTTCTCTGGAAACGCCAGCCCAGAATAGGATCCCCTCTCTGAGTTACCTTCACTCTTCTCATTGTCTGCACTTCCTTAAATGACATTGTGCTCCCATCACAGGCTTTAAGGCATACATCATGAAGACTCTCTTGACATGACTCTTTGACAGAAATGGTGTATTTGGTTACAGAATCAACAGACATTTGGAGTACTGCATCTGGTCATCAGAAAGATACTTGTAAGAGGACAATACATTTACAGAATAAACATAATGTAACATACACATGTGTAAAGCGTACATTCACACATAGGTATCTTAGCACAGATTAATACATTTTTATCCTGATTCCAAGAGGGCCGGCCTCACATAGAGTTCCACTTGCCTCCAGTGTCTGCAGGGCAAAAGCTGCTCATGGTGAGAATATTGTGAGATCTTAATTATAATGAGGGCTGCATGGACAGTAGAGATGTGTCATTTTCTATCACAGTTTGCAGATGTTCATGGGTTTGGGCAATCTTATCATGCCCCTTAGGGTCAACCAAACTCAGCTAACCAATTAAAAAGGTAACATTATTCGTCTTCATTTGCTTTGACCCATTCTCCAAGGAGCTATGACTTGCTCAGAGCTTGGATAGAAGCATACACTTGTGATTGGAGTTGGGGTTTAGAGGAGTCGGGGATAAGCTACACTTTTCGCCCTTTCACCAGCATATGTTGCCTATCTGATAAGCTGCAAGAAAAAGCAAGGTTCCAGGGTGGCCCTGTAAAAAAGAAAATAGAGATGGCTGCACAAACCTGAAAAGAGGTAAGAATTATTGTATAACTTATAGCACATTAGTGGGGGTAACTATCTCAGAGGTATGAGAACCACACAATTCTTCATTTATCTTCATCCTTTTCCCTTTTTCCCTTCATCCCTTTACATTCAGTTCTGGGCACCCTAAGTGTCCCTTGGGTCTTACTAATTGTATGCTCCCAATCCCTTCGTCCCAAGTGCCCTCTGTCTCACATCAGAGCAAATAGATGGCACAGCGCCACAGAACACACATAAATTTACAATGTGGTTAATCACATCCGCATGTCCCCGGATCCATTTAAATTGCATGTTCTTTTGGCAAGAGTCAGGAGGAAATTAAGAAAGATTTCCTTGTGGTGAGAGCAACAACACTAGAGCAATCTACACAGCTTCCTTATATGACGCATGAAGCAACATGATTGGGGAATTTTCAGCACACATGCCTCCCACAACCCATAAATGAAGGGTTACTTTCTTGTACATCAGAATCATGCATGAAATCCTGCACCACTAATATGATACCCATCCTACTACTTCCTAACTCCTCTTCAAGAAACTATTGTTACTCTAGACCTTTTGCCCTTATAACCATCATTTGCATGCTTTGTCAACAGTAGAATAATTCCCGTAGTGTGCTAGGGTCTCATTGGTGCTGCACCAAAAACTCCCACCTCTTTAGTAAACTTTTATTAGTTCTCCTACTAAACTCTTACGAAGTATGACTTACACCTTCACTTCCAATTCTAGAAACATGTGTCACAACAGAAGCATACCTTGCCGAGTCTTGATTCGCTACCTTATCTACTACTTTGGGCCGCTAAACAATAAACTTTTGGATTAGAGCAAGAGCGTTATTTTTGATTTTCTTGAACTTTCTTCTGACGGAAATCATTGCACCGGAATCGTTTGATGACTACCAGTTATCGGAGTAGTCTCCCCCATATTCTCCCAAATTCTCCCTTCCAATATCCCCATGGAATTGGCAATCTGTATTCTGTAAAAGCATAATGTGGAGTATGATCGGTTTACTACTTTTTGGACAAAGAGACAGTTACAAAGAAAATGGGAAATACAATGTATGCTAAAACAAAATGATTAACAGCAAGTGCACAACAAGTAGTTTCAGAAGAATAGTAAAAAGGCGAGGATTATGCTTTCTTTCTTCGTTTTTTTTAACAGCAGCCAGTAAAAACATCTAAAAAACTTCAAGTCCCATGAACACTAAGGATCAAGTTGATAAAGTTCAACAAGTATCAACCAATCAGGGCATCACAAGGCCATCATAGTTCCTTCACCAAGTCCTCCCTTTCTCTTTCTTCGCTGTTCCTCGCAGTCACAAGATAAGTATGGGCACTGTGGCATATTTTCAATTTTAATTATATGCTTTTCCTGCAGGTTTCATGATTTTTCCCTTCACAGGGTTCCCCGCAGACAGCGGAAGTGCCGTGGTTCTACATGGTGCTTTTAAGAATTGTATGCGATTGGGGCTGTGCGGTCCTCCGACTGCTGGGTGGCACCCACACGCATTCCTGAGGGCTTGGCGCGTCAGCCGGCTTGCCGCATTCCTTTCAAAGAATACTATCGGTCCAGTCCTTTCCCCTGATACTCTGTCCTAGTCCCAGAGTGCCTACACCCATTTGGGTCTGTATTGCACTATTAGCGGTATTCAAATAACATATTCTAAAGCGCTCAGCGCTCCCGACGCCCTGTTCGGGCATGTATTAGACTTTGTTGACCTCACTTGGTCACCACACGGAGAGGCTGTTCTGAGCCCTCAAGAGGCTGCATTTGCACCTGTTCTAACCTGCACAAGGTACTTCTGAGGTGTTTCAACCCCGGTTTCTTCTGATTGGCACACCCACCCAGGCCTCATTAAAAAGTAACCAACAGCGTTCTCAAGCCTTTTCAAGCAACCCTCTCTGCATTTCTGTCACCCTAGAGATTATAAAGGGCTGTTGGTGTCCCATTCTCTATAGCTGCCTTACAGGCCCAACATTACATCTGGTACTTACTACTACATAATACGCCATCTTAATGGAGCAAATCTACGGCTCCTATACTGAGGAGGAGGCAATTACTTACCTCTCCGTAGATGACGATTTCTGTGAGGTCATGGACGCCTTAAACCATAGGGCTGTCTTGGAGGCTTTAGTTCCACTGGAGATCAAACTGATGACGCTGGCAGCCTAATGCCCAAGACCCTTCAACCCAATGGCAGATCCTATGTGGCTCCCACCCCAAAACTACGGGCATACCTATGACGCCCCAACATGCTGGTAAGAAGCGAGCCTGCGTCAATTTGAACACCTTTGCTCGCCTTAAGCGCACCTTCCTGGACCAGAGTTCCTTAGAGCCGGCAGATCCATGGAACCCTCCCGCTTTTCCCATCCGTGACCTAGATCCACCCCCCAACCCAGACACACAATAGGAAGATGGTCAGAAGTAGAGAGCTCTCTTCACATCAATTGTTTAGAGAAGAGGGTGAGCTCGTTCGCCGTCGAATGACAGGATCCAGTGAAATGTCCTCTTAAAGATGGACAACATTACAGCAGTCAGGGGGGGAAGGGTCCAAATCCCTGTCGGACCTGGCTAGAAGCTTCTGAAAGTATTGTCTGGAACACCCTCTCTCAGTCACAGCGGAGCTTCTTCCATGGGTGGATAATCAAGTGGCAGACTGGTAATCCTGCCACCTGATGGACCTCAGTCTCTGGAAGTTGGACCCCCTCAATCTTTCAGGAGTTGACCTGCCATTGGGGCCCTTTCTCGGTGGACCTCTTTGCATCCAGACTGGACCACCAGGTAGACAAATACTTCAGCTGGAGACTGGACCTCTTGGCTACAGCGACAGATGCATTAACCCAGGATTGAAGGAACAAGAAGGGCTATGCTTCTCCCCCCCCCCCACTTCTTGATAATAATGAGAGGCTGTCCGCTCAGGTCCAGCAGCAGCAGGTGGAGGTAGTGGTATTCTCTCCCCTATGGAGATCTCAAGCATGGTTTCCAGTTCTTATGGAACTCCAATTTGTCTACCCCTGTATCGGACTCTCCTCTGGGATCACTCCGGCAATCCCCATCATCTAGTCCTGGAAGGTTCCCTGCGGCTAATGGCGTGGAGGTTTACAGGGGTTGCTGGAATGTCCAGGGCCTTTTGCAACAGGCTGCAGACCTCCTCTCCAAAGATATTGATCAGCTTGATCCAGATGGCTGGGCTGGTGTCGTCAACTGCACTTGAATCCCATGGGAACCTCCACTGTCCCAGTTCTGAATTTTCTAGTTTCTCTGACTTCAGAAGGCCTAGCCTACAGGACAATCAATACCTTCCGCTATGCGATTTCAGCCAGCCACCCTACTATCGAAGGCTTTCTGTTGAACAACTCATGACACTAAAGCTCCTTAGAGTCATATGCTTCTCTAATCCTGTCGGAACAAATATCTGTCCCAGAAACAATTGTCAACCAAAATCGCATCCTTGCTTTGTCTTATTTCCAGTAGAAGAGTTTCCAACGTCAGGGCTCTGGACATCACTGGCAGGTTGTTTACTCCAGAGAGCTTAACTTTTCAAGTTTTGAGACAGACTAAGACCAATTCTGGGGTGATCTATCAGGCATTTCTGCATTCTCCCAAGCTACATGTAGTTAGCTGCGAAGGATGAACTCTGTCCTTAGGAAGCGAGACAACTTCTTATTGCCCTCACAAAGACACATAGCGAAGATTCTTCCACTACCTTCGCTCAATGGGTCAGATTGGTGATGCAAGAAGCGGGCATCAACACACAGACATTCGAGGCTCACTCCACCAGGGGAACTACGGCTTGAAAGGCTTTTTCCTTGGGAGCCAGGCTAGAGGATATTATGAACACTGCTAACTGGTCCTCGGACTCAGTGTTCAAGAACTTTCATTTTAAGCCGCTTCATAGCATGGCATCTGTAGTGGTGGATATGCTTCGAACTAGCATAATCCTCGCCTCCGGTCCTGAAATAGAAAACAAAATTTCCTAGCCATCGTAAAGGAAATTTCATTCTATTAAGGATGCAGAGGATACGATTATCCCCCCCGCCCCGAGGTTATGGTCTGACCAGAGTGCCTCCCCGGATCTAGGTAGGTCTTCGTAATCAGAGTGAGTAAGCCATCTCAATGCTATATACTTGTTCTGACAATATGGTAATTTCTGAATTTTTTCCAATAATGTTGTTGATTATATAGTGCAAGCATTAAGATTGGTTTACCGATGTATAGGGATATGGGTTCAATCCTCGCTTCTAGTACAGGAAATTATTTGGGTAAGCATGGGTAATGGCGGATTTGGGCATTCGTCACGCAGAGGAAGGGAGGACTTTGTGGAGAAACTATGATGGCCCAGTGATGTCCTGATTGGTTGACTCATATTTAACTCTATAAACGTGATCCCTAGTGTTCATGGGACTTATAGATTTTCTGATATTTTTGGGCTGCTGTTAATAAAAAGCGGGAAAAAAAGGCATAATACTTGCCTCTGCGTCCTTTATAGAATTGAAGCTTTACTTTATGATAGTTAGGAAATTCTATATTAAAGACAAGACTCAATTTGAACTCAATTTGAGTTCGCTCATATAGCCATAAGATAACATCCATCTCTTAATTCAAACTCTTTCATTTTGGAGTTATATAACACTTTATGAGTGTTTCTGATGAGGTTAGCTTTCAGGCTGATCTATAATGAAACCCAAGAACTCCAGGCCATGTCTCAAACTGCATTTCCTAGCACAGTTAATAGTTCTACAATACTACTACCAACGTACTTCAAAATGCTATTCACAAATCTACAAGCAGAGGTTGCACAACCGCCTCGGTCTTCTTCTGTGCAGAGATTTCCTCCCCTACTGTGGAGTCTCCATACACGCAAGTATACGTTTTAGTAGTAAATGTGGGGGAGGGCATGTTTGTTCTACATTTAAAATAAATATAATACATTTCCAATCATATTCTTTCAAGGCTGATGGAGTTTTCCATAAGGCATGGGAAAAAGTAAAAAAGTTTATTAAACTTGAAACAAAATTGTACAAATAATTTATGCTAAGAAGATTTCATAGTAATTTAACATTTTAAATATAGAAGAAAATAAGAATATGCTACAGCATTAGCAAATTATTGTACATTTAACATATAATTTGAAAATATTACATGTAAGATATTTTTCTGAAGTTCAAATTTAAAAAAATCCCACCTAAAATAAAAAATGTTTTTATTAACTATAAATTATTAAAAGTGATGTACAGAATTAAAAGTATTACATTTATATTTGAAGAACAATTAATGTTCCCTTAATTTTAAAAAAGGTCATTAAAATGGTAAGACAAAATAAAAAAAAGTTTTATTTTTAGATTTTGTTTGCATTAAATTAAAATTAGTTATATCTTTAACTATTTCAAATAATTTCATTTCACATTATTTTCAATGTGGTTTTATTTTAAGTTCCTTCCTCCATTATTTTCTATGACCGAGGCTGCAGTACCCGTGGGTGGCCTTGTGAGATGCTGGAGGTACTACTGCTCCTTTTTAGGTCTCGCTGAGTCAGCGCGCATGCGCTGCTTGGAGAGACTTTAGTAAGGGCTTTAGAAAATGCTACTGCCGGCTACAGCTTACAGTGCATGTGCGCGGGCGTGCGCTTCAGCAGAGGCACCATATGGCATGATTACTGCTGCGCGCACACATGCACTGCAAGCTGTGACCGGCGGTACCATTTTTCCCTTTGCGTGTTTTTTTTTTGGCAGGGCGTGGTTTTTTTGCACATATTGTAATTAGCAGAGGCTTGTATGAGCCGCACCACTCGTGTGCCCTTTCTCTTCCAGTTGTAGCTGCAGCGTTATATTCCTTTTATAATTCTCCTTGAAGGTCAGCCAGTGCTTTAACTGGGCCGGTACTGAATACCTGTACTTCTGAGCGGGAAGGGGTAGAATGAAAAGACAATCTTAATACAAGTCATTAAGTATTTTACCCATTAATAAATACTTGCGGGCAAAATGCGATGTGTTTGGTGAAGTTGGGGTGGTGGGGCTTGTAATCTATTGTTGTTTGACAGGAATGCAGCCTAACTACTCATTTAGAGAGTGGCTTTGTGTTTTCTGTGAGGCGCAATTAAAGCAATAAATCCCAGTGCTGATTAATGATTTGCGCCTGATCAGACACGTGCCCAGAATGATTCTGCTTGTAGTGAACATAGTAAAGCAAGACATGAAAGTATCTTCCTGTTGCAGGGAATCAAATAACGAGACCACCGCAGGATAACGTTGGAGACACGTTTATTGTCTCATTATTCACAGGAGCCCACGACCAGGTCCCTGCACCTCCAGAGCAACGGCCCGACTCACTCCAACCGTCCTCCGAAGAGCTGGTACCTAGAACGTCGGCCAGAAAGACACATAGAACTACTAGTGTGCGTCTCCTTACGCGGCACGAGATTCCCAGCCACAATATACATATGATACTACACGTCATCCAAGCTTATGTTGACTGCGCACCTTTAACAGTATTTACGGATTTCTTGTGCTGCTACATTGTGAATGCAAATAATTAGGATACGTTTCGCTGTTTTGCCAGAATGCAAGAGCTATGTGGTGTGAAATCACTTTGTTCTGATCTTTTTTCCCATCCTTCTTCTGAGCTACTATGTACAAAATAAATAAAAATTTCACAAAAAAGCAGCTGTGTTTAACTCTCTGCAGTGTTTCCGCGTGCTGGGTGCTTGTTGGACTTGGCGCCTGTCAGCTGCACAGTCAGGTGCTACTTCGGGCTGTCTTTCAGCACGCGATGCATTATCTTGTCAATTTGGATGCATGCATGTGATGTAAAAAAGAAAACATGCAAAAACACACAAGCACTGCAAAAAGCAGCTGCTCAAGTTCCCGTGCACTCACTCATATGTTTTAATTTTTTTGTGCCGAGAACTGTGCATAAATAGGGTGCTTTCGTCGACAACTGCAAAAAGAACAATTGGATGAACAGAATGCAGAACAATGTCATACATTCTCCCCAGTACAGAGATCCGTGTCTAAATCCATCGTTTTTTTTGCTCACCGTTCCAGTTTAAACCCAGCCAAATGCAAATCAGTTTTGACCCTGTGCCCAATGGGAACAGTCCAGTCCTCCCTGGACTGGAAACAAGCATCCTAGGACCGGTGCATAATAGCTCACTTTCAGGAATTTCCCATAACCGAAATAGCGGTTGAGTCTCTTGGTAATACCGTACCCAAGATAGGTGCGTTTTTGCTTCCGCATCTTCAGGGAACCTCTGTATCTTGGTTACTAGATTGGGAAATGATAGGCGCTACTATTGGGTTATGCTAGTGGAAGCCCGCCTTCTATAACCCAGACTCCTGCTGACCTCTATTCCCACCCCATCTTAAGCCTGCCACCCTGTTGCCTAGGCCCAGTGCATATGAATGTAGGTGTCTACCAGTAAAGCGACAACAGCATGAAGTTCCGGGTCGGCGCAGCAAGCTTGAAGCTTACTTTCGGAAGAGACCTCGTAAACCCATACGTGCTTTAACCCTTCATTCAACAGCAGTGGGCCTCCTTATGAATCAAACTGTAGTTGCGCAAAGGCTGTGTGGACAAGCCTTCCTGGCTATCGACTCTGATCTTCCCAAAAGGCACATAATGTGGATGTCTGATCCTACAGGGCTTGCTGGACATAGTCTATGTGCCCAAATGCCAGTTTCCCTTTAAAAAGCTCTTTTGAGATACAACAGAGCAGCGGTCCAATTCAAAAGCGGATGCCTCTGTACAACAAGCATTTGCAATGCAATAGGTCTTTTACGCGAATTTAAGCTATTGGCATTGTAATGACAATGCCTTTTATTTATGTTTTAAAAACGAAAACAAAAATAAAAAGCACTGTTATTTGCAATGTCAATAGCTCAAACTCGCGTATATGCAAGACCTATTGCATTGCAAATGTTTGTTGGTAGTAGTAGCTATACATTTCAAAATTTGGCTTCATCACCCATTTAAGGGAGTTGAGACGCAAATCTACAATTTTGAATAACTTTACACTGATTTTGTGAGTAGCCCAAAATAGTAAAGTTACTCATAAATGTAAGAATAAATGTATTATGAGTAAACCTACACATCTAGATTTACCGTTGTGAATAGGCCCCTGTGTCTCGAGACAGGCCAAGTTGGGATTTATTTGTAGCGTACAGCACAGTCATGGTTAGCACCTACATTTCTAGACAGTTTGTCAAGTCCTCAGACATAAAAATGGATATCATCTAGTTCATTTACTATTCTTATAATCTCTCTTGGATTCGCTGCTTGAGGTCATGATAATTTGGTAGCTTACCAGGGAGCCAATGTTAGACAAAATTATTTGGAACCTCTGCCCATAGTAAATTAAGGAATATTCCGCGAGGTTCCATAAATATAAACTATCACTCATAAAGAAGGCACGATATATTACAAGACCTGATCTCTTTCCACCGGCTTCTCATTAAAATCCACTCTGTCTTCAAGACAGCCTATGTGGCATACATGGTTACGCTCCATAATACCCCAAACTACTTGGCAAATAAATCTTTATATCAGACCACACACTACACAGACATGACCGAGGAATTGGAAAAGAGAACAAACTTCAAAAAAGCTTGTAATCTGGCTACATCCCTAAACCTTTCAGTCCTTCGGGTTGCCTCATGGCTATCCCCTGCTTTTCACCAGGCCCACTGGAATTCTGCGGTTGTGGAGGGCCAAATTATGTGACAATGATGACTTAACTATGCAAAAAGAAAAATCTAATTGTTCAGCATAATGCAATACATGTTGCAATAGTTTTACAATATTACTGTGCTTTTTTAAAAATAAAAAATGTAAACACGTCACACTGCCTGGGCTAAGGTTCCACCTCATTAATAACAGTTTAATGCTGGTTTACAGCAATAGGCATGTGAAAGGTGACCAGTCAACGTTTGCAAAGGGTCTTCCACTGCACAGCAACACATGTGGCCGCGTTTTTAGTAACCCTTATTCCGTTTGAGAGAAAAAAAAAATGTTGGTCACATATGCTAATTATGCGGCAGGTGGTGGATTAGGTGGCAAATCCATAACTATGCGGGAAAAGCGACGGCTGCAGAATCTCCGATTCCGGTGGTTCTGCTTTACACTAACTAGGTAGTACATCAAGCGGACCGGATGACCCCTTCGACCTCAGATTGGAACTGCCACTCCAAAATACTGCTTAATTCAACACCTTACTGTTTATGCTCTGAAATCTCTTTCACACATGGGACTCTCCATGTTCTCAGAAGTGGCCACCCACTATATGCACTGACTCACTAGTTGAATAGGCTATTACCCTGAGGAAATATGAATTTTGTGATCAGTTATGTCCCCTATCGTAGACCCCAACGGCTCCATGTGCATGCTACAAGTACATGTATGTTCCCTCCAGTTCCAGCTCTGAAGACGCAAATACATGTGCGTCCACCGTCAACATGTCCTCTTTCAGATCCACCATGAATGGGTCAGATATTCCATTCCTAAGTATGAAAGGCCACCGACTTTATGTGGTTCACTTTCCACATTTTACAGATTCAGGCGAGTAGGCCCTGAATTCTGTCATCAAGCCTTTTCCTGCCTTCTGCCTCTGAAAGCTCCAGTCCGAGCCTGCATCTGTATCCATGAACTTTGTCCTACTCCCTGCGCGGCTAACGGTGCCTGATCCAGCCTGTTGTCTGCCAAAAACTGTATTTCACCTTCAAGATTATCTGCTTCGCTCCTCATCCGATGCATTCCTGTCTAGTAGTTTAGGTAAACATTCCTCTAGCTACCGTGCAAAGGGCCAGGCCTCACTGTCCTCGTGCAAGTAATTCATAGCTCCGTTACCATGGAAGATTCCTGCCCCCTCGCATCTCACGTAGACACTTAGACGCCCGTACACGCACTAACAGTCAGTATAGAATAGATCCCGTCCGAAGAGACCTTTCCTTTTGGATAACACAGTTCTTTAAACATAGGATATTAGATATGATTTGGGATTAGGTTGACATAACCCCCAGACTTCTGTCTCCACATGTAGAGCTAAATGTCAAGTCCCCTTCACCCTCTAGTTGCACGTCAATCACACGTCATGCGGCTGCGCACGCATCTCTGCCAAATATTTCTGCTGACATTGCAGGATTCTCTTATGGATCCACCCATTTGTGACATCATGTTTAATGACGTATTTTAGTTACACCCATGTTTACGCCTTTTTTGGTTACGTATGCATATTTTATCTCTCTTATCAGCTGTTACGCCTCCTGCATCTGTTACACTATAATGTAATTCTTATAAAAATGATTACCTGTCAATAATGTATGCCCTTCCTTCCTGAACTTTCGTGGTGATGGAATAGAAGCCTGTAATTCGAATTACATTCCTTTGTATAGGAATAAAGCCTTTTAAAACCTCTAATACCACGGATTCTGCCTCTTATATTTACTGAGTTATTCTTACTTGACTTTACCGCATAAAAAATAGTACCGGTAATGAAATATTTACCACATAAATTGGCGCCCGAATAGGGACACTTTCTCATCTCACGCGCCGGCGGTGCGTTGCAGGCCCGGTCTCCTGCCACAGCTGAACGGACAAAAACGCGTACCTGCAGGATTTCCTGTATCTCCCTCCGGCCAAGCGGGGGTGACTGAGGCTGCGATCAACACCCAGACGAGGCGGTGAGAAGTGCGAAGTATCCCGACCAGAGCCTAGCTGAGAGAGCAAGATCCGAGGTATACAGAGGCCCACCAGGTTCCGAAGTTCCGAGTCCAGTCGAGTCGAGTCCAGTCCGGTCCAGTTTCAGTTCCGTTCCGAGGCCTTCCGTTCCGAGCTACCCGGTGAGTACCATTACCGGGGAGGCATTTAACGTGCACATAGTCTGTGCCGGTCAAGACGGGTTTGGGTACACAAATCCGGTCTGCACTGTTTCAGCAGTGTATCTGTACTGTTTAGCAGTATATATAGTATGTCTTGCATATAAATAAGTATTACCTAGTGTCAGTATTATGTCAGTAACTAGTTTTCTATTAGTTATCATTGTTCGTTAAAACTGTTAAATGTTTAAATACGTTCTATACATTGTGGTGTGAATGACTGTTCATTATTGTGTTTATTGTATTAAGTGTGTTCTAATAATAAGATCTAAAAATGCCGCTCTTTTCGAAACTAAGACAGATCAAAACCAGAAAAGGGGTACTCGAAGAAGCTGTTCCCATCCCACCTAGGGACACTCCAGGATACTTTATGTATCATAAGCATGGCCTAGATGCCGTATTATTTCTTGATTTATGGGTGGACTACACCAAGGATTTGCCAGAAAATCAGAGATGGCCCGCAGCAGGGACCTGGGATGCAGATTGCATCATGAGAGTAGAAGAAGAATTATGGAAAAAGAAAGCCAGACAGTCACAGAAAGATGCCATTGAATTATGGCGCAAAGAATAATATATAGACGTACAGAAAAAGCGCTCAGTCAGGAAGAGAAAGGTAGAGAGAATTCAAATAAAACCCGAGAAAATATATTACTTGAGGAAGGTACCCGAGTAAACTCAGAACAAATAGATAGACAAAGAAACACTCTTATGAATGGTATGTATGCTCTTCTGGCCGAAGGGTTACCTAAAGCTATCCCGGAAATACCAAAAGACTTAACTCCTCCATTACTCCCGATAAAAGCACATCCCAAAACACATCCCAAAACAGCAAAGGACGTTTTCCTTTCCTCCTATTTAGACGACGTAGCTCCCGAGTATGCTAATGCTATGCCACCCACACCGCTTGCCGATGGTGTTCAACACCAAGAGCATCCGTCTGTATCTCCGCAACTACAAACTCCTACACAAGTTCCCACAGGTCCGTCCGTTTCTACAGTCTTTCCCACATCCACAATCTCTATCCTACGTCCAACGAATCCTTTCGTGCCTAGCGCCTCAGATGGTGCTACGGGAGGTACGACAGACATGTTTGCTACCCCGCCGAGAAATAAACAGACCCTTAGAGATTTAGCACTCCAACGTACCCCCCAATTAGCGACCTCCGACATGTTTAAAGAACAACTTGTGGATTGTAGATATGATCCAGTGCCAGGCAGACAGGACAAATTGCTCATATCATCACTACGTATACGACGAGCTACATTATATTTAATGACGATACCAGGAATGGTTGAACACCTAGACAATATATATCGCTTTGTCCAAACAGGGCGAGGTTCAGAAAGTATTAACGAAGCTATGGAATACCAGAAAGTGGATGTACAAAGACAACTACTACGTTTTTTCATAAATTGTGTAATTAGGAATCAAGACAGGCCCGGGGCAGATCATGATACCATGCAAAAACTTGTCAAATGGGGTCAGAACATATCAGAAGAGAAACATGATAGACAGGCGTGTATAATCGCCATGTGTCGAAAGATCCGCAAAGAAGTAGAACGAATACATAAAGAAAGACGAGAAACAGACAGAGTAGAATCAGAAGAGGAGGAGGAGCAAGACTCAGAACAAGTGGAGACAATAGCTTACGTAGGTAGAGGAAGACCCCATAATAATACTAGAGGCTTTAATGATCAGATACGTCCAATACGTCCAGAATATAATAGACATTTTCCAAATCCTATGTTAAATACCAAATCCCCTGAACACCTATTCCAAGCCGTTGATAAATTACTCCGAGATCGAAGGGGGTACCATATGCTCGATTCCATGGACGAACAAGAATTAGCTAGGTCAGCAGTACAATGGGCTGACAGTCCCAGCGACTACAATGATGATGTACTTGCACACACGTTTCTGAATCTTGACCCATACGAACAGCGTTTAGCTAGTATATACATGATTCAACACCTCCTTATATTATATAAAAGCCAACACTCCGATCCAGGACCCTTACCTGACATATTGACAGAACTACTCACGAATATATGGAGAGGGTCAGGTACTGATTTGATTAAAGAGATTCTAGAATTCCGAAACCAATATTTAACTTTCGTATGCCCAGAACACGTTCCAGTTCCCATCGTAGGAAGAAAAATGTATCACATAGATAGACAGAACCCGTTACGCGAAGTACACCCAATCAGAGGTGACGGTAATAACTTTACACGCGTGTTTGTGTACACGCCTATAACTAAACTAGAATTATTAGAAATGAAGAAAGTAGTACCCAGCCATGACAAGGATCCAGCAGGTTTCCACCGTGAAATAAAGGACATGCTACTCATGGGAGAGTATACCTACCCCGACATTATGAAAATATTAAAAATCCTATTACCAGCTGGTGTTTATGAGAAACTTAAAGAAAAGGAATGGGAGGTGGGAGACCAAAAGATAGATTGGACAGCATTAGAAAACGAAGAAAGGGCCCGAGCTGCAGGAGCAGGACTTGGGGAAAAGACTACAGCACTAGCAGGACTACTAGTGCAGGTACTGCCACGTTTATTAACTACGAAAAAGGAAGACTGGGGTGCAATCTCAGCCTGTAAACAAAAACCAGATGAAGACACTAGTGATTTCTATTCCCGATTTGAAAAATGTTTTGGTATAAATAGTGGTATAAAAGCCAGTAGTGAGTCATATCCACATCTGTTTGTGACAAAATTAGTTGAAAATTCCCTGCTGCAAGTCAAGAATAGAGTATTGAAATTCGGAAGTACCTGGCAAGGTAATACCCCATCACAGATGTTACAGATGTTACAATATCACCACAATAGAATTAAAGAAGAACAAGAACACGAACAAAGACGTATGAAAGATACAAAAATGAAAATGCTTGTTGCTCAGTCAGTCCCAGCTAATGGTCATCAAAAGGGTGATCCCGCAGGTCCTACAAAAGGGACATGCAACTATTGTAAACAACAAGGTCATTATATACACGATTGTCCAGTCCTGAAACATAATATTGCTACAGGTAGAACCCAGGAGAGACCACGTCCACCTAGACAGGATCAGAATCAACAACCAACCCCTCAGCACGCACAACCTAGGTTAGCTCCGCAACAGCTAGCTCCGCAACAAGGAGCTCCACAACAGACCGTAGCACCACCACAAGCGCAGCCTATTGCTGCAACACAAGCAACAACACAACAAATGTATCAGTATGCACAAGCAGATTATCCCGATTATCAGCGATACACATGAAATAGCCTAGAGAGGGAAGTTGGCTTACCCCTTATTGAGGTTCCTGTAGACCAAGAGGGACCTTATGTACATAGTGAACTATTAGGGGAAGACAGAAAGTTCTTAATTGATACAGGGGCAAGCAGAACAACTATAAGACGCAGTGAAGTTCCAAGGGCACCACTCTCAGGCTTACAGAATATTTCCCTTGGATTCTCAGGAAAACCTATAATAAACGACGTAACACAACCTCTTCCATTTACGATTGGTCCATTGACACGTACTACAGATTTATTGCTTACCAAATCCTGTCCAGAAAACTTGTTAGGTATAAAAACATTGAAAGCTCTAGGAGCTATAATATGTTGTTCTCCGGAAGGAGTACGACTATTTCTACGTGACTTCAAAGGTCACTACGTGTCCAGAGACATGGATCACCGACTGCAGAATTTACCTACACATTTATGGGCACAAGGCCCCACTGATGTTGGTTGCATGAATATTACACCATATCGTGTCACATTAAAAACAGGAGTAATACTACCACGAATACGACAATACAAATTACCACCCGATGCTGTTGTGGCTTTGCTGCAAATCATTGACGAGCTCATTGCACAAGGAGTGGTTGTCGAAACTGACTCCAATGTATGTAATTCCCCGATAATTCCGATTCTTAAAAGAACGGATCCAAAAGCAAGACCAGTATATCGATTAGTTATTGACCTGCGCGAATTAAATAAATGTATTGTACCACAATACCCTGTGGTCCCAGATATCTCGTCATTACTAACAGCTATTGATTCAGAAGCAACGTTCTTCACTGTAATTGATCTCAAAAATGCTTTCTTTAGCGTCCCAATAGATCCGGAAAGTCAATATCTGTTCGGATTCAGTTTAAATGGACGAAGTTTTAAATTCACACGCGCACCTCAAGGATTTACAGAAAGCCCTAGCATCTATAGCCAAGCCCTGAAACGAGAACTTGACAGTATCCACATGCCAGTTAACACTGCCTTGCTTCAATATGTCGATGATCTGCTGATCACCGCCCGAAGCGAACCTGAATGTGAAACAGCGTCACTGACGGTTTTAAAATTTCTGGCCGACAAGGGGCACAAGGTGTCCCCTTCTAAGCTGCAATTCTGTGTCCAGCGAGTTGTTTACCTTGGGCACTCGCTGTCCAAGGAGGGAAGGCAGCTTACACCTGACCGTATCCAGTTAATCGCTAACATGCCACCACCCAAGACACAAAAGGAGGTGCGGGCTTTTATAGGCCTCACTTCATACTGTAGGCAGTGGATCCCTCAATATGCATTTCTAGCAAAACCACTCATCCAGTTAACAACACAGGAGGCAGCCACATCGACTGTCCTCCCTTGGACTCAAGAACATACACACGCCTTTGAAAGCTTAAAGAAAGCTTTATGCCAAGCACCTGTTTTAGCAACACCATGTTACAGTAAGCCTTTTACACTCTTTGTTACAGAACGCGAAGGTACTGCCTTGTCAGTACTCACTCAGGAACAAGCAGGATCACACAAACCATGTGCTTATTTCTCTAGTACATTAGATCCAGTAGCTCAGGCTCTTCCTGCGTGCCTGAAATCAGTGGCAGCAACAGCTTTAGCTATCAGACAAAGCGATGCCATAGTGTTAGGACATCAATTGACAGTACAAGTACCACACGCAGTAGAGGTTCTCTTGAACCGCACACAAACACAACACTTGACTATAGCGAGACTTACCGGTTACGAATTGACATTATTTCAGCCACATATAGAAATCAGACGTTGTAATACATTAAACCCTGCCACACTGTTACCAGTGGGCGGAACAGATCCATTGGCACATGATTGTGTCGAAGTCATTACTATCACGACGAAACCCAGACAAGACTTGACAGATATCCCTTTGTCAGATCCAGACTTGACATTGTATGTAGATGGGTCATGTATGAGAACAAGTACAGGAGAGTTAGTGGCCGCTTACGCAGTCACAACAGACACTGAAGTCATTGAAACAAACTGTATTAACATTTTGTCAGCTCAAGCAGCAGAGCTCATCGCTCTGACACAAGCCTGTATTCAAGCCAAGAATAAGAAAGTCAACATATACACAGATTCACGTTATGCATTCGGAGTCGTCCATGACTTCGGCGTACTGTGGCGAGAGAGAGGTTATTTAACTTCTCACGGTGCCCACATCCAACACGGACCCCTCATTCAAGCCCTATTAGACGCGATTCATCTACCTACTGCAATATCGATTATGAAATGCAAAGCCCACACAAAAGTTACCAATATCATTTCTCAAGGTAATGACCTAGCTGACAGAACAGCTAAACAGACTGCTCAGAATAAGACTCACACAACTGACATGACAAAGACAATAGTTCCGACACCAACACATTGCATGACAGTTAAGGATCCCGCCCTTGATGTAATTGACATACAGACACATGCTACACCAGAAGAAATAAAGAAATGGACTGAATTAGGAGGGATCCAAACGGATCAAGGATGGATGACGAAGGAAAAATCTGTATGGTTTCTTCCCGACTCTATGGTTCAAGTCATCATTAACACAATACATAGTCCAGCGCACCTAGGAGAAAAAGCTATGCTAGACAGCATTCAACACATTTGGTTCAACAAACACTTGCGAGCAGCAGCTAAACAGAAAGTTCGTACCTGTATGATATGTTGTCAGTTTAATCCAGGTAAAAGCATCCCCGTAGAGCAGGGTGGATTTCAACCTCCCGATCATGCTTTTGAAGTCCTCCAGATGGATTATATCCAGATGGAACGATGTCGAGGATTCAAATATGTTCTCGTAGTTGTCTGTGCTCTTTCCCGTTGGACAGAAGCTTACCCGGTTTCAGATTACACCGCACCGACTACTGCCAAACAGTTAGTTCGAGAATTCTTCCCACGGTACGGTTTACCACGTGTTGTCTACTCAGATAACGGCCAGCCGTTCTCATCCGAACTAATGAAACACGTTTCCCTTTTGTTAGGCTACCAATGGAAATTCCACTGTGTCCGACATCCCGAGGCAGCAGGTCTCGTGGAACGTCATAATCAAACTCTGAAAATTAGATTGTCCAAAATATGTAGAGAAAAAGGTGTCGACTGGATAGTAGCCTTACCAGTTGCGCTCTTTTACATGAGAATGGTAGCACATTCTCGAACAGGGCTATCCCCGTATGAGGTGATCTTCGGTAGACCACCAAATATGTGGGGGACGCCTATACCTCGCAAAATAACTGATGTTGACTGTAATATGCTGACAGATTACCTGGCTTCCTTGATGTCTGCACTACAATCTTGTCGTTCACAGGTAACCGCAGCTTTTCCCGATAAAACTGAGGGGAAGCCCCATGACGTGGTTCCTGGTGACCTGGTTTTGGTCAGGAATTTCGACCGGAAGACCCAACTGGATCCTAGGTGGAAGTCGCCTAAGTTGGTTCTACTGACTACAAGGACTGCCGTGAAGATTGAGGGTCGCAAAGGGTGGTTGCACTCGAGTCATATCAAGAAATTTTATGGACTACCATCCAGTGTGAATACACAACCTTGTATTCCCTCACAGACAGACTCAAAGCTCCCCTTGGTTGAGAAGTCAAAACAAGAACTTTACAAACTAAAATTGAGGTCTAGCAAGTCAGACAATTTGATTGTTTAAGTCCTCTCCAAGGTGAATCGGTTGAATTTGTCTCTGACATGTATCCTCTAGACCGGAATAGAGAAAGAAATCAACAGATGCAGCTGAAAAAACATGCGTATTGTAAATCACTTCGTAGTCACTGCACAATAACCCTATTAATTTTGTTTTTTCTAAGTCTTCTGATCATCGTTTTCAGCATACTATTGCATATGTATTACCCTATTCTTAAGCGTGCTTACAATATAACTGCAGAACATTCTTTTAGCGAATTACCTCCGCATGAGTTGTCCTATAGATTTGCGCTGCGCAACAACACATTCATTAGTATGTTACATCATTCTCATCAGACCAGCAATGCTACCAATTGTTGGATATGTGGCCGACTCCCTCCCTATCAAAACTATAAGGGAGTTTTGCCCCTCTTTCCATATCCGTTCACACACAATGGCTCCTGTGGAGCATGGTTTAGTTTGATTAATTCCTTAGATTCAAATTCCGCAGTTTATCAAGACAACTGGGTATGGGGAAACCTGAACCTAGTTTTGCTTAAAGTCTGCTACCCTAACAAGGAGGGACTCCCCAAAAGAACAGGAACTGATCTAGAAAATGAAGTATATGGATTAGGTAATTTTACACTTAACCTCATGATCCTGAACGTTGAATCCGAAGCTACACCAATCTTGCCCGCCATGTCAGTATTCCCAGTAAAAGGGGAATTATGTGTAAGAAAGAATGGTTCCATACACATGGGCCATAGTAAATGCACCACTGTAATAAAATTCAGTGATCAAGGCAAGTCCACGTTTAGAGCTTCCCATCATTCCTACTTCATATGTGGCCAGACCGCATATATATGTCTACCTTTAGATTGGGATGGTACTTGTTACATAGCATTCCTTCTGCCACCTGTTTTCCTAGCCCCTCCTGACTATCACAGAAATACCCACTTAGTACACAATAGACAACAGAGAGATCTTCCAATTGTCGATTACACTGAAACAGCATGGGAAAAATACACAGATTTCAATAAAGGTTTCTTTCCATATATAGGTACAGTCACTAATAGTAAGCTGATACGTAGATTAACCAGAACCCTTGAAGCAGTAGTGAACGAGACTATTTCCGCCTTAGGCAATTTAACAGAAGAGCAGTCTGCTATGCGGATTGTTGTGCTTCAAAATCGTCTTGTCCTTGACGTCATCCTGGCCGATAGGGGCGGAGCTTGTAGGGTCATCGGATCAAGTTGCTGCATTTTCATACCAGAAAATTCGCCGTCAGTATATAAAGCCATAACCCGCCTTCATAAGATTATAAGCCAGATACACCAGAGTCCAGGCACCTGGACTTGGTCCGGTTGGTTCTGGGGCGTGTTGTCAGCCTGGGGATGGAGAATCCTATCCTTCCTAGGTATTGGCTTTCTCATACTATTCAGTTGCTGCTTATGTCTACAATGTGGGCCAGCGATTTGTGGTCTGTGTGCCACATCGTGTATCCCACCTCCAAGTTTTCATTCAAAATCCCGGAAGAAGAAAGAAGAACAAATGATGCTATATGAACAGATCGATGGATTGATGAAGATCGATATCTCCTGAGGGTCCGTAGGGGACAAGGAGGGAATGAGGAAATATGAATTTTGTGATCAGTTATGTCCCCTATCGTAGACCCCAACGGCTCCATGTGCATGCTACAAGTACATGTATGTTCCCTCCAGTTCCAGCTCTGAAGACGCAAATACATGTGCGTCCACCGTCAACATGTCCTCTTTCAGATCCACCATGAATGGGTCAGATATTCCATTCCTAAGTATGAAAGGCCACCGACTTTATGTGGTTCACTTTCCACATTTTACAGATTCAGGCGAGTAGGCCCTGAATTCTGTCATCAAGCCTTTTCCTGCCTTCTGCCTCTGAAAGCTCCAGTCCGAGCCTGCATCTGTATCCATGAACTTTGTCCTACTCCCTGCGCGGCTAACGGTGCCTGATCCAGCCTGTTGTCTGCCAAAAACTGTATTTCACCTTCAAGATTATCTGCTTCGCTCCTCATCCGATGCATTCCTGTCTAGTAGTTTAGGTAAACATTCCTCTAGCTACCGTGCAAAGGGCCAGGCCTCACTGTCCTCGTGCAAGTAATTCATAGCTCCGTTACCATGGAAGATTCCTGCCCCCTCGCATCTCACGTAGACACTTAGACGCCCGTACACGCACTAACAGTCAGTATAGAATAGATCCCGTCCGAAGAGACCTTTCCTTTTGGATAACACAGTTCTTTAAACATAGGATATTAGATATGATTTGGGATTAGGTTGACATAACCCCCAGACTTCTGTCTCCACATGTAGAGCTAAATGTCAAGTCCCCTTCACCCTCTAGTTGCACGTCAATCACACGTCATGCGGCTGCGCACGCATCTCTGCCAAATATTTCTGCTGACATTGCAGGATTCTCTTATGGATCCACCCATTTGTGACATCATGTTTAATGACGTATTTTAGTTACACCCATGTTTACGCCTTTTTTGGTTACGTATGCATATTTTATCTCTCTTATCAGCTGTTACGCCTCCTGCATCTGTTACACTATAATGTAATTCTTATAAAAATGATTACCTGTCAATAATGTATGCCCTTCCTTCCTGAACTTTCGTGGTGATGGAATAGAAGCCTGTAATTCGAATTACATTCCTTTGTATAGGAATAAAGCCTTTTAAAACCTCTAATACCACGGATTCTGCCTCTTATATTTACTGAGTTATTCTTACTTGACTTTACCGCATAAAAAATAGTACCGGTAATGAAATATTTACCACAACCCAAGAGGAATACGCATGTATTCCACAACAACTGAATGCTTAAAGATGTTGCTATGTAGGTCAAATGCCTAACGGTGCAAGGGTATTGAGTGCAAAACGAGGCACATTTTATGTATATTATATCAAATATTGCATATGTGTACTTCAGAAATGGTGTAAATGATTTACTAAAAAGGCACTGCTAAAATTGGCCTTCGGTATGTATTATATGTAAGTTTCATGATTAAATAGTATATCAGCCTTATTTGTAAGTACAATAAAAACACTTTCACAACACGAATTCATTCAACAAAATATCCTACAATATTTTATCCTGGCATTACTCTTATATAAACTTACAGTTCAAACGAGAATATACACCATGATGAAGACAACTGTGCACTTCAGACTTCTAAAGCTGTCATAAAAAGCTATGCTTCGTACATTCCAGTGCACCATTAAAGTACACACACACCCGCTAAATCCATTAAAAAACTCTAAAGTCCTAGTATAAAAACAACCCATGCTGTAACTGGCATTTAGGTTTCATCCAATGAAACATCAATGCGAGTGTGCTACAAGATTTACTACCGAGAAGAGAAATATGGAAGAGATGTAGCCTAACGGCTAGAGCTGCCGACTTTGGAACTGGGCAGCCGGGTTCAAGTTCTGTTATTAACTCATCATCCAGGGCAAATCACTTAATCACCTTACAAATATAATCTGACCTTTGGTAATGTAATCTGGTGCTCATATAAAGTGCTCTAACGCCTTGGGCCAGAAACGCACTATTGAAAACTGCAAAAACAAACTCATAAAGCTAGCAATGTTTTGCAAAACAACAGAAAATAAGAAAGGTTATCTGGAAACCCCTGCTAGTTCTTATATTACAATGGGCATCCTGAGAGGCTGAAATGAAAGGCTCTCTAGGGGCATTTTCGAATAAAGCCACAATCACTTGTCTTCTCAAGGAAGCAAAAGACCCTCTATGTTTGTCCATTTACCGTCCAATATATCTGATCAACATTCTATTAGCCATGGTATTGGGGACACTAGGCTGAAAGGATAACCTCGACGTAGAGAAGGTGTTTGACTGAGTGTAATGGGAATATATTTTCCATAATCTCACCCGGATTGGTCTAGGAGCAGATTTCATTAATAAACTCTGCCTTCTGTACACTTCCCCACAGCAGATATCAATTGTGGGGGTTACTTATCAAAGACAATTGGCATAGGCGGAGGCAGTCGGCAGGGGTGCCCACTCGCCCTCCGCTTTTCTTGCGCTTCTGGAACTTCTCACTGCAGCGATCAGTGACTCCTGGGATGTTCAGGGTATCCACACTGCAGCAGGTGAGGTTGAAGTATTTCTTTATATACAGGCAACATCATTCTTACAGTTATCAATTCCAGGGAATCTATTCCATGTGCCATGTCCATAATTGACCAATTCAGACAGTTATCCAGGCACAAGAAACTTGGTTAAGTGTGAAGCCCTCCCAATGTCCTGTTATCGACCAAGGCAAGCCTAATCAGCGACAATATGAGATGAGACTCGGAGGGTTTCGGAAGTTGGGAATCTGAGTCAATAGAGGTCTAATGCACATGGCCGACGACAACCTCCTATCCCTAAATGCCTGCACCGAACCAGACTTTGGAAAAAGGAAATGTCCGGACCCCATCACTGTGGGGGTAGGGCGCAGTTGGTCAAAATGACGATAGCCCTGTGATTTAATTATGTTTAGGTATGAGGCTATGTTCCCAGATTGATGCGGACATCAGATATATTTTTGAGTGGGTGCAAACCACAATTGAAGGCAACGAGATTATGGACTGACACCATGCCATGTGGAATTGGAATGCCTCATATAGCTTAGCCTTGCACCTGGAGGAGGCACTGGTCTAGGTGGCCCTAGAACTCTGCCTCTTGTGTAGGATACGGCCTGATATCCCCAGATTAACTGGATAATGCACCATTGAAAATGGTGACATATCCCATCCCCAAAGGGACTATAACTGCCTGGAAAATAGTACACAAACTGCTTAGAGTACCAGACTTGATGCACAAAGCAACACCCGTGTGACATAACTCTGGAGTCGAGAGCATCTCACACCATTTACAGTATTAAAAACAAGATTCAACCTGCAGGACTCAGACCGATGGAAATACCGGCTGCCTGTCTACGTTCCAGACTGAAATCCCTCCACCCCTGATAGTTCTTGATCCATCGCCTATCAATTAATGATTACGAATGTGGTTCCGATACCAGGGAATGGTCTCAGGTATTTATGGGTTATTATTAAAATAGCTACACTCTGGACCTAACCATATCAACCAGACTTGTAAGGCAAATAGTTTTGGAAAGATAATACACATCTGAAGATTAGTCAACTCTAATCTCCCTGAGCATTGGTCACAACAGAATTCTCAGGGAACTAGGAATCATGGATCAAAAACTATCACAGTTGGGGGACTTTTGCCTGGAAGTTGTATGCTGTTGTAGTCCTTTTAAGAATGGGGTTAGTCACCATTATCGATGGTGCATTATTCAGGTAAACCAGGGATGCCAGGCCTATAATATATAAGGGTGGGTGAAACTCACAGAATTTGACTCTGGGGAATTCTGCAGAGTTACATAAAAACTCTACAAGAATCCGTGGAGTTCTGCCAATAGACGTAAATAGGCATGTCACGTTGCTTGTACTGTGATTCAGCACCGGGAGCTCATTCTGTGCTGAAAAAGCAGTGCGAACGGCACCACGCAGCATGCCAGAAGGTACAGCTACTTTTGTTGATTTTGCTGAAGCTTGAGTAGATTTTCTACTTATGAGGCAGCCTTCTGACTGCGAATGGCAGCGACCACCCGAGTTACAGAAATCGACGGATGTCCTCTTAGCGTCCGGAAATCATGCTAGGTGAAACCAAACCTTGCTCGCCAATTTACCGTCCTGGAGACACACGTAAAATAAATTTCAGCTATGCAGCGATTTGCAGAATTTAGCCAGAAGAGTAACGCGGAATCGCGAAAATCTCGTCCACCCCATGTCATATGCTAAAATATGCATCTCTATGATGTAAGTGTACTTATTTTCTGCATAATATCCCTTTGGAAAATATCAACAAAAATATTGCAAAAATTAGAGAGAAGTTATCCACTGAGATCCCATCACAACTACAATGAAGAGGCTTTAGTAATTGTATAAATATTTGCGGCACAAATATCATAAAAGAAGAACATTTGTTACTTCAGTAATTATTTTCCTTACGGGCTGATCTTTCATTTATGTCAGATACTGTTGTAAATTAAGGCAGAATGTGATTAAGCATTCACTGAAAACATTAGTGTTTCCCTTTTATCGTGTTTTCCTCATTATGTTGGCCGAAGTCCGGACTCCATTTTGTATTGACATGCTGCCATGTGCTCACCACGAGGAGAGTCCGACCTCTGTGTTAGTTGCTCTTGTAATCTGCCTAGCAACAGTTATAAATAGCTCTCTTGTCCATCTGGCGCATGCCCAGACTTGACCACATCTGTTATAATTAGCTTTGCTTGACCATGTGTTTCCGCGGGCTCAAGGAGTGTGTTAGCTCCGCCCATGTATTGATTTGGTATCGAGAATGACCCTAAATGGTAATGTTCTTCGACTTCATGTGGTATCCACCCACTCATGAGCCCCTCTGTTGTGTATAAAAGGGGACAATGTACGCAAGTTCTGTGTGCTACTCCTTGCAATACTGAAGAGTGTTGTGTGGATTGTAGGACCACCCTTAAGGGTTAATAAACGTTGTTTTTGTACTTTGCAGTTTCCGTGCCAACTTCCTTATAGATATCGTTACAGAAGAGCGAACCCTTGTCTCTTGCGGGCCTAGTTGGGGCTCATATTCATCAATTGGCGCCCGTCACGTGGGGCTCATCGGCGACTCGGATGCTCGAAGGACTGGTCGCGACGAAGGTGAGGAGTTTGGCCGGGGACGTGATCACTGCCAGCGGCGTCTTAGCCCTGGCATCCCGAGGTTTTTCTTCCTTCCCTTCCGAGCTGACCGTCTGGGTGGCGCCGGTCATCGACTGAGACCTCTTCTGTCGGTCCTGCCGTGAGAGCCGTTTGGGCGATTGTGGAGCTTGGCAGTTGGAACCTGGACTCTTGATTGGTAAGAACCGTTGTACGGTACTTGCTCCGAGTTTTGAAGCCTGGTCTGGCTATTTGAGTTTGATTGATGGTGACTAGTCATATTTTGAATTTGTCTTTGTGAAAATATATGCGTTGCAACACATATAGGCAGGTAATGTGGAGAAATTTCTCCGGAGCTGTGTAAACTTGGAACGGCGCAACGATTAAGTGCCATTTTTCTTGATAATACTGCATATTTTGCATTATTCCCAGCATGCCTGCTTTTAGCGCACTCCGTAAGTGGTGCTGCTGTTTGGGTAACCGGTTGAACCTCGAGGAATCTGCTCCAGCTCCCCCAGAGGGGACTCCTAATAGGGATATGTACGTGAAGCATGGTCTTTCTTCCATAATGTACAGCACGTTATGGAGGAAATATACTAGGAAGGATCCTGAGTTGCGATGGCCTTTGTATGGATCGTTTGATATACGTAAGATTGAGTATGTGGAACAGTGTATGTGTAAGCGACGTGCTCGTCAGGATATGTTTGAGTGTGTGCGATTATGGGTGAAGGAAGTGCGTGAGCGAGAGAAACGTGAGAAAGCGCTGTTTGATAAGGAGCAACGAAAGAATGATCATATGCGAGCGCAGGAAGCGAAGCATCGGGAGGACAAAGAGCAAACGGACAGACAAGAGAAAGAGCGTAGGCTGCAAGTTTCGGGTCAATATGTTGTTCGCCAGCCGCTTTATCCTGTCCTTAATAATCCTGATGATGATTTTTATTTGCTAGATCGCTCTCCGCCCCCTTATGTTGGCGCATCCGCTCCGCGGCCGCAAGATTCTGACCCGGCTTCGGGTAAGGTAGACACACGGTCCATGCTGCCGGCCGAGCAAATGGCTGAGCTTCGGCAAATTTCCTTCCGTGCGCTTAAAGGCAAGGTATCCATGGAGGAATTATTTCAAATTTGGGGGCCATGGCAGGAGAGAGATAAAGTGTATTTTCTGGGTCATTTCGCGGATGAAGTGATTAATGCTTTCCGAAAATATTCTCATGTTTTTGAGCCTGACGAAGTGTCTTCGGATGCCAGAGCAATACGTAACGGTGCTTTTTCTCCCTCTAAGGCTCCTGAGGCGGCTCGGCGGCTGTTCGCCTTGCGGGACGAGGTGCTGGCCCTTCGAGAGAAAGCACGCCAACGAGCGGAGGAGGAGAAGCGGTCGGATTCAGTTGCGGCAGGGGGCCACCCATCCACCTCCCAGTCAGATAAGGATGATGTAGTGCATGCTAAACCGATGCGAGAGGCGGCACCTTTGTATGTCCCTCCGAAAGGAGCAGGGACTAGCTCGGACATTAACTCCGCCGATGCTAGGGGATATTTTGTGTATAATTGGGTTTATACTCCTTGGCATAGGGCCGATGTTATGGCATTAAAAAATGCATTGCCTGACCCCCGCAAGAATCCAGCGGCCTTCTATGAAGAAGTCGAGGGGGCCTTGAATTCTTGCATTATGACCTTAGCGGATATAGATCTGTTCTTTGGCCTTATTCTACCACCGGATACGTGGCGCTCTGTCCGAAAGGTAGATGATGCGGTTGCCTTCAAGGCCCGGTGGTCTGAGCTTGAGGATGAGGATAGGGAACGGAAGCCCGCACAGAAACCACCCCAGAATATTCTAGATCTCCCTGCTGCTATTGTGGCTAAGTTGAAGACGATTATCCCCCCTAAAAAGATTGACTGGAATATGTTAGCTGCATGTAAACAGAAAGTTGACGAGTCAGTTGCGGACTTCTTTACGCGCTTTGAGGAGACGTTTCATGATTTTAGTGGCCAGTCGCTTACTGACGACACGGGCCGCCACCTTTTCGCGGACAAATATGTGGCCAATCTGCTGCCGGCAGTTGCGGCCCGGTTAAAAGCGAGTGAGAGTTCTTGGTCCTCCGCGACACCGACGGCCCTTCTGACCATCGCTCAGTATTATGAGCGTCAAGAGCACGAGGCGAAGGGCCAGGAGGAGAAGAAATCGAAAGATCTCAAAACCAAAGTGATGTTAGCACAAGTATATGGCCCGCCCCGCCGGGGTAATAATAATAGGGGAAGGGGCGGATCTTATGGTCCCCCTTCGGGCCGATCTGATTTGAATAAGAACCAATGTGCGTACTGTAAGCAGTTGGGCCATTGGGCCAGGGAGTGCCCAGCATTGCGTGCTTCGCGGCAGGGGCACACTGCGGGTGGCCAGAGAGGTAGAGGGGGCTTCTCGAACTTTAGAGGGAATTCTAACGATAATGTCCGTTTCGACACTGCTGGGCAGCACCGAGATAGCTCAAATGTTTTCGATCGCCAGCATCAGTATCATGTATCGGACATCGATCGCTCAGGATATCATGATTCTCAGCATGCATAGGAATGCGTAGGATGGGGGTCCGAATCAGTTGAGGTGCCGGTCGATCAGACGGGTCCTTATGTATCGGCTGAGGTTTTAGGTTCTACTGATCAGTTCCTAGTGGATACAGGAGCGACACGTAGTGCATTGTCTAGGTACTTGGTTCCGGGGGCTCCCCCATCCGGCTCAATAGTTACATCGGTAGGGTTTGACGGTACACTTTCCCGAAGCCCTCTTTCACAGCCCCTTGCATTTAAAGTTGATTGTTTTTCTGCGCCTTGTCCGTTTCTGCTTGCTCCGTACACACCGGATAACATTATGGGCCTTGATATGTTAAAGTATTTTAGGGCTACAATTCGTTGTTCCCCTGAGGGTGTGAGGGTGATTTTAAATGACAATTACCCCCGATCTGGGCGGATGTGTACGATCTCTGAGGATGCGTTGTTGGCTACCCTCCCCCAAGCTTTATGGGCGACTTCAGACACAGATGTCGGACAAATGGTGATTCCTCCGGTCCACATTAGTGTCCAGGAGGGGGCGGTGCTACCACGCCTCCCACAGTATCGTATTTCCCAGGAGGGCGAGGAAGCTCTCATACAGATTGTGCAGGATTTGATTGCAGTAGGAGTAGTGGAAGAAGTTCCCTATAATATTTGTAACAGTCCGATTCTCCCTATTCTGAAAAAGGACACGGATGCAAAGGTTTATCGGTTCATAATTGATTTGAGGGAGGTAAACAAGATCGTGATACCTCAGTACCCGGTGGTTTCCGATATCACGACGTTGCTTACCTTGGTCCCGCCTACGGCGACCGTGTTCTCAGTGATTGATTTGAAAAATGCCTTCTTTTCTATTCCCATTCACCCCGATAGCCGATTTCTTTTTGGGTTCACATTAAACAATAGATCTTATCGTTTTTGTAGAATTCCCCAAGGCTATACAGAAAGCCCTAGTATTTACAGTCAGGCTTTGAAACGACAGTTGGATTCCTTTGTCTTACTCGAGGGGGTCGCCCTCATTCAATATGTCGATGACATCCTGTTGGCGGCTGACACCCTGGAGTTGTGTGAGAAAAGTACGATAGCCTTACTTTCCTTTTTAGCATCCCACAATCACAAGGTCTCTAGGAAGAAATTGCAATTCTGTAGACCAAAGGTGACTTATTTAGGTCACCTTTTGTCTAAGGAGGGGCGTGCACTCACACCAGATCGTATCCAAGTAATTTTGGACACACCGAGACCATTCACGCAGAAGGATGTGCGTGCATTTTTGGGTCTTGTTTCTTTTTGTAGACAGTGGATATTGGGGTTTTCACACATAGCTAAGCCATTACTAGCTCTTTTGACAAAGGACACGCCTATCCCGATCCCTTGGTCAGATGAGTGTGATGCTGCTTTTCAGCAACTGCGACAGGCCCTTTGTTCAGCACCAGTGTTAGGGACCCCTGATTATGCAAAACCCTTTTCGTTGTATGTGCATGAGAAAGATGGATGTGCATTATCAGTTTTAGTACAGATGCATGGTGATAAGCAGCGCCCTTGTGCATACTTTTCGGCTGTACTTGATCCTGTCGCCCGAGCATTGCCGGGGTGTTTTCGCTCGGTTGCGGCGACAGCTGTGTCAATACGGCAGAGTGAAGGAATTGTATTGTCCCATAAACTGTTGGTGTTAGTTCCCCACGCTGTTGATGCCCTGCTTAATCAAACAAAGACGCAGCATTTGACCAGTGCCCGTTTAACGGGATATGAGTTGACGCTTTTAGCTCCTCACATTACGTTGAAAAGGTGCGTGACATTAAACCCGGCCACATTGTTGCCATACCCCGAGACACAGCCTGAGGCGCAGAAAGCGCATGATTGTATTCTTGTGACTGAGGAACAAACAAAGGGTCGTATTGATCTCCAGGATACGCCCTTTTCAGAGGTAGATGGAGAGTTGTGGGTAGATGGATCATGCCTGAAGCTACCAGATGGTACGACTTCAGCAGCATATGCAATTACCACGTTACAGACGATAGTGGAGACAGCACGCATACCACAGAAATCAGCCCAAGCAGCGGAACTGATAGCGTTAACACGAGCGTGTGAGCTTAGTACAGGATTGTGTGTGAATGTTTACACAGACAGCCGCTATGCCTTCGGAGTAGCGCACGATTTCGGCCTACTCTGGAAGGAGAGAGGGTTTCTAACGTCACATGGGGTGCAGATAATGCATGGGGAGTTAGTCCACAATCTTTTAACTGCATTGACGTACCCAAAGAAAATTGCCATTGTTAAGTGTAGTGCCCATAGGAAAGTAGTTGATAAGGTTGGAGAAGGGAATGCGTTAGCGGATCGAGTAGCACGGGAGACTGCGATGCAGCCCGATACTACTGCCATGTATGTAGTGAAGTCACAGGTGGAGAGATGGCATGATGCGAAGGAGGAAGTGCGAGAAATACAAAAGACCGCTTCTGACAAAGAGCGGGAACGATGGGCTAGCGAAGGAGAACTGGATGACGAGGGTTGCTGGAGAAATAAGCAGATGGATAGATGGAAATTACCCACGGCTTTTGTACAACCTATGGTCCAGATGGCACATGGGCTAGCACATGTTGGAGCTTCCGCAATTGTGAAATTGCTTACCCAAGTCTGGGAGCATCCAGAGATTGCTAGCACGGCAAAGAGGGTGGTGCAGACCTGTATGATCTGTCTGAAGTATAACCCAGGGAAAGGCACGCGAACTCCAGCAGGAGGATTTGCGACACCCACTGCACCCTTTGAGGTTCTGCAGATGGATTACATCCAGCTTGAGCGCTGTAACAATTTGAAGTATGTTCTAGTAGTGGTTTGCGCCTTTAGTAAATGGGTCGAGGCGTACCCTGCGAAAGACAATACTGCAATGACTACAGCGAAGCTATTGCTGAAAGAGTTTTTCCCCCGATACGGCGTCTGTAGACTTCTGTGGAGTGATAATGGCCCTCACTTTGTAGCGGATGTTATAAAGTATGTCTTGAAGGGCCTAGGCATCACCCAGAAGTTTCACGCCGTGTTCCACCCTCAGTCTGCAGGACTAGTCGAGAAATATAATGGTACACTGAAGCTTAAGATTGCCAAAATTCAAGCTTCAACGTCTTTGACTTGGCCAGACGCTTTGCCACTGGCGTTATTGTCAATTAGGTCGGTGCCACACTCCCGAACCGGCCTTACACCCTATGAGATTGTATTTGGACGCCCAATGAATATTTGGGGTCCACCAAGACCTAAGGCTGTGTATGATGTACCTTGTGTGATGATGAGTGATTATCTGGCACAGTTAACGGATAACTTGGTTTCTATTCATCAACAGGTCCGAGAGGCGCTCCCTGATCGGTCTACCGGTGAAGGACATGGTCTCCGGCCTGGGGATCATGTCATGCTGAAGGTTTTCGACAGATCGAACAGTTTGGAGCCGAGATGGGTCGGACCTGAGCAAGTCCTTCTTGCAACGAGGACGGCTGTGCGAGTCTCGAACAAGAAGAATTGGATCCATTCCTTGCACTGTCGAAAGGTACCGCCCGGATTGGTGGAGTCTGCCGTGCTGACCGATCAACGAGACATCTTAGCAGCAGAGACAGGCCGTGCTGCAGAGCCAAACGACACTGAGGAGCTCTTTTCGGACCACACGACTTCTGGAGGAAGGCGATATCATCTGCGACCAAGGAAGTGAGGTTTCCAGTACCGGGACATACTGTCAGAACGGCCCTTGGGTTAGTGAAACGGAGAGCCGATGAGGCAAGGGGGGGGGATCAGCCCTGCATTAGTGTAGTGACACCCGTCTTGGCCCGCTGGTGAAGAAATCAACCACTGCCCAAGGGGAAGAGTTCTGACAGACTTTTTTAGTTTCAGGAAGATACCAGGGTATTGTTTCCTTTGACATGGAGAAGAAGAAAATTCTTTGTGCACTGGGGTTCATGCTAACAGTAGCTATCATTGGTATAACCACATGGTTTGTGGAGGAGGCAACTCCTGCCCGAGAGACACTTGTGTTGACGACTCCAGTGCCTGCGGAGCACTACTTTTACACATTGCCATACCAAGAGTTGAAGCATCGACAATCCTATTTGAATAACACTTTCATTCAGATGCTGCATCACACCCACGTTGCTACAAATGCTACGAACTGTTGGATATGTGGGATGATGCCAGCCCATCAGAAGAAAGGAGGTACGCCATTCATACCCCTTCCTTTCTCTCACAATGGCTCTTGTAGAGCATGGTACACTCTGTTGTTTGCTACTCGAAAACCGACAGTGGGACGATTGCTTTTCAGACTTAATAAAGAATGCCATCAGGACAAGAATGGATATCCACAAGCGAATGGGACAATTTGGGAATGGGAAGAGTACCGACCGGACAATGAATCCATTCCCTATATCTTCACGAATACCAGAGACACTGTGGGGAAGGAAAAATTTGTGATCCAAGTGGCCCAAGCCCAAGCGGACCTGTGTGTCCAGAGTGTGGGTTTTATCCCTGTCGGTGTCAGTGATTGTATAACTGTGTTAAACATTGATGGGTTAAATAATAGCACCTTCCTAGCATCCCATAATACCTATTTTGTATGTGGAAATAAAGGTTATTATCGTTTGCCGGCTGGGTGGTCTGGGGTATGCTATGTATCATTCCTATTACCTCCTGTATTTCTAGCACCCGCGTCCTATCATAAGGATTTGAAGTTGTTGAATAATGTGACTGTAAATAGATATAAACGTACTTTATCGGCTGATGATGTGGATCAGACTGATACTAGCTTGCAACAGTATATTGATTTCAACTTAGGACTGTTTTTCTTTGTTGGAGCTGCTTTGAATAGTAGGAAGATCCGAAGATTAACAAGAGTGGTAGAAGCTGTGACTAATCAGACTGCTGCTGCTCTTGGGAATATTACGGAAGAATTACAGATTACCAGGATTGTTGCATTACAGAATCGTATGGTATTGGATGTGATGCTAGCTGATCGAGGAGGAGCCTGTAAAATTATTGGAAGTAGCTGCTGTGTGTTCATCCCTGATCATACGCCATCCGTTTATAACGCCATTAATAAGCTGCATAAAATAGCAGCTGAAATCCACACGGAAAACGGCACTTGGTCCTTTTCTGGACGGTTTTGGGCGTTGGTTACTGCCTGGGGATGGAAGGTCTTAACTGGTCTCTGCATTATTGTAGCAATTCTGTTCCTTCTCTGTATGTGTATTCAATGTGGACCATTGTGCTGTTCCGTATGCATTTCATTTTGCATTCCAGATAAGAAAGCTATTGCCGATGTTGCCCGCCAGAAGGGTCTAGCTAAAGAGGTTAAAGGAATGATGATAATTGACATATACGATGATTATTCTTGGAAACCGGATGTCTTCAGTAAATGCTGAAAGGGTCGTCTGTTGTAAATTAAGGCAGAATGTGATTAAGCATTCACTGAAAACATTAGTGTTTCCCTTTTATCGTGTTTTCCTCATTATGTTGGCCGAAGTCCGGACTCCATTTTGTATTGACATGCTGCCATGTGCTCACCACGAGGAGAGTCCGACCTCTGTGTTAGTTGCTCTTGTAATCTGCCTAGCAACAGTTATAAATAGCTCTCTTGTCCATCTGGCGCATGCCCAGACTTGACCACATCTGTTATAATTAGCTTTGCTTGACCATGTGTTTCCGCGGGCTCAAGGAGTGTGTTAGCTCCGCCCATGTATTGATTTGGTATCGAGAATGACCCTAAATGGTAATGTTCTTCGACTTCATGTGGTATCCACCCACTCATGAGCCCCTCTGTTGTGTATAAAAGGGGACAATGTACGCAAGTTCTGTGTGCTACTCCTTGCAATACTGAAGAGTGTTGTGTGGATTGTAGGACCACCCTTAAGGGTTAATAAACGTTGTTTTTGTACTTTGCAGTTTCCGTGCCAACTTCCTTATAGATATCGTTACAGAAGAGCGAACCCTTGTCTCTTGCGGGCCTAGTTGGGGCTCATATTCATCAATACTGCACTGTATAGTTTTCGGTTGTTTTAATCATTAGAAATAATGGAACAACCTCTCCTAGATACTATATATCAACCATCAAAGATATGAAAAAAGTTGCACTCCAGGAGAATCTTTAGAAAGTTTACATTTATTCTAAAATATAAATCCGCCATATAAACAACCACGACCCATTTCGACTATCGAGTCTTGCTCACGGTTAGCAACCGTAAAAAAGACTCGATAGTCGGAACACGTTGGCACCCAGCATATAAAAGAGCTGCAAACTCCCTAGTCATAGGAATTACAAATTAAAGATTAGAGAGATTTTAATGAAGGTGCAACAGGCCCTGCAATGAGTTTCGACCCCACGGCCTTGGCGCTGCAACGTGTTGCAGGGGCTGGAGCACCTTCATTAAAATCTCTCTAATCTTTCATTCTGAGTGTGCGTGATTCACATATTATATATACATATTATATATTTTCACTAAAAAACACAGGTTAAATAACTTTATAGTTTTATGTTGTAATAATATAAAGACTAATATTTAAAAATCAAAACAAAACACTAAAATTCATCAGTTACAGTTTACTGAGGTATCCTAAATTGCGCCCTTGAACGCACTGCTTAGAACTTCACATACTACATCCCTCATGACATGCTAAACGAATGACATCACTGATGACACACTACTGAGGCAGGATTTCTTGTGAAGGTGAGTTTATCGGGGCACATAAAATCCAGCTACAAACCAACAAAGACTGATGCTACTAACATAGTGGGAGGCTCCTTTTGGAGCAATACTTATTTGACCACCTGTGCCCCAGTCACAGTAACCCATTTCAAATATTTTGGAAATAAGTCAACTATTTACATGCACCAGTTGCTTTGACATTCATAATTCAGTGAGAAGACAATTTTTTTACTGAAATGAAATGTAATGGTGTATATTTGCTTCGTAAATTGTGTTTTACTGTGTAAGTTATTTTATTGATGTTAGTAATTTAACTATGCCTTTCAGCCACTATCCTATTCTGAAGAGCAGACTTGTTGTTGGTCCGCTATCGGAAAGAGCATTAATACATTTAAGAAGCAATTGGTCTCACTTTGTGTTCAATGGCTGGAGACAGATTCCGCAGGAGCTTGGGTAAAGCCAATAGATTGGTTTCTGAATGCGCTATCAAACTCGAAATCACCACAAGCCACCATACAAGGGCGATAATTTTGTAATAAGCACTCAGTTCAACTGAGAATGACTAAAGTCTCCTTATTACTGGGGCAATGTGTAATCATTTGTCAATGCCTCGGAGCAATAAGTAATTGCATTTGGTGGACACTTTGTAGCTCCAACAAACTTTACAGTAATTTCATTTAACCACGGCACAAAATCCATGTTGATAATTTACAACCAAACACTTCTAATTTTCCTCCAACCTAATGAGTGAATACAATCACCACTACCTAACATGTTTCTCTCTGTTACTGACACATCAAACCATTTAATTACGTTTAAAAACACATTTCCTCTTGATTTACATTGTTTTGAGTCTATGGTGAATTGATTGCGATCAAAAGATGTATCTAGATACACAAACACTTGATTCTCATCTGCATTGTAAGATAGAATATTCCAATGTCCTCTGTTATTTGGATATCATCTGTCCTCAGCATGGACGCCTGCAATGCAAACTAAGTCTGGGGTCATCAGCAGAGTTGTATCAGAATATAATGTTCTTTCTTTCAGAGAGAAAGGAACAACAAATAGAGAGAAATTATATTCAAAGTATTGAGGTGTAAATGACTCCTTACAACTGAATTTCCCATCGAATCCTAAAATTCTGTGTGTACTGATTTTTTAAAAACATTTTTATAGGCATTTTCTGAGCGTTTAAATGAATTTTACAGGTACCGTTCACCATATAACATTTCTGGGCCTGCACACCTGCACATGTCAGATTCCAATGTGAGGCAAACAGTAGAGTATATTTTCAATATATACTCCCAACTGCAGTTTGCGATGTTCGTATTACTTTTACATTCCGTACCATGCCATACAAGTACCCCAGGGAGTTTCTTCATCATCATGCAAGCATTTCTCGTCAATTTATTTAACAGCAAAACGAAAAAATAAATAAAAGTAAACCACAATAAACTGTGTGGTGTAGTGCATATTAGTACGTTTGTTGCATCATATGTAGTCACAGGTATGCCTCCTTGTCCGTCATGGGGCTCTTAGATCCAGATCTTGTTCTCATGTGTATGTAGCTATTTGTTTGTTACTGTGGGGAACTGGTTGGGTCTGGGGATCCCATACTAGGTGTGTATTCCACCGAGTCCTCTGCTACCTTATCTCTTAAGTCTATTTCTTCACTATTTCGTAACTCCCAATCTCTCATCACCTCCACCCACAAATCTGCAACGTGGCGTTTACGTATTC
Source organism: Triturus cristatus (assembly GCF_964204655.1). Classification (NCBI taxonomy): domain Eukaryota; kingdom Metazoa; phylum Chordata; class Amphibia; order Caudata; family Salamandridae; genus Triturus; species Triturus cristatus. The sequence goes on along the minus strand of NC_140591.1, from coordinate 1,420,456,645 downwards.
CTCGCGAATCCTTTTTCTGGAGGGCCTTCAGCTTCGCCCTAGACGAGGTGTCCACATTTTTCTCCCATGATGTTATCGAAGGGGTGGTGGTTGCTAACCATTGTTGCACAATCTACCTACTAGCTAGGACAAGTGCTAGATCGGTGAACCTATTTCCTATTTTTTCTAGCTTTGGGTCTGGGGAAGAGGCCCAACAGGCAAATCGCTGGCGTGTTCAGGAGCGTGCGGGCCAGCGTCTTCCCAATCTCGTTCAAGACCTTTTCCCAAAAGCCCTTCAAATGTATGCATTCCCACGTCATGTGTGCAAAGCCTGTGTCTATCAATCCACATCTAGCACAGGATCTATTACCCACCCCTTCCATTGCATTTAATCTGTGTGGGGTCAGGTACACCATGTGTATATAGTTAAACTGAATTGTTTTGACATTTGAATTTCTGGATACCTTTTTGGACCCTGCCAGAACTCGTGCCCACTCCTTGTCTGTCAGCGGTTTCACAATGATCTCGTCCGATTTACCTCTAGTGCGGTCTAGCTGTTTTGTAACTGATTCAAGCAGTGTTTGGTACAACCATTTCACCAGGTGTCGAGCAGCGCCCAAAGTGAGCAGCGTCTGGAGCACACTGTGAGTAGGGGGCTCAGTTGAACCATCCCTGTGTATTGATGTTATCCCAGTCAAGCCATGCAAATATCTTTTGTACTGATTAAGGATTAATAAACACACAAGTCTTAAAAGTTACCTCCAACTTTTTTCTACTTTTTGCTGGATTTAAGTCTGAAGAAAAAAGGTAGTCCTTGTTCCGACAAAAAGAGCATGCATTTAGGACGCCTCCCAACTCAGAGCAGCGATCATGTGGGCTGCCAACCAAACAGCAATTATAAGATTAACATTAAGGGAAGTAAAAGCTGTTTTTGACCTGATGAACATGTGCGTGTCCTTTTTTAGGTCAAGGTCTGACAGATAGCTATTTGATATGTTGCTTGATAACAAAAGTACCAATACATTCTTTCATATAGAGCTGATACCGCAGCTTTGCCAATTGCAAGCACTGCAAAGACATTTGGTGTTACCCTTACTGAACAAATTGGTATGCAGTGTACCGATCTCTGAAGGATAAAAGGTTGAATTGGCACTGTTGAGATTCCAACTCATGACATTCTGAATCGCCATGTCAGCAGTGAGTGCTTGAGTCCGTTTTCCAATCCTGTCAGGTTATTGAGCTTTTGTACGATACCAAATACCACATACATGGCTTCCTCGAAGAAGCAGTAACTTAAGACAGTGAGTCTGAGAAAGAGAGAGCCGTGTGAGATACAGCGAGAAAAGAGGGTTTGAGAAGCGCACCTTTTCATGCATTTTTAAAAAGATTGGCTTGCATGGGTAGTGCAGAGCTCAAGTGCTAGGGTTTCGTATATATGTGCTGGTCGAATAGAAACAGTAGGGCATTCTGAAATTCAAAGAATTACAGTAAAAAATAAAATTAAAAAAAGGCACCAGGCAACCTAATACATTTTGGTATCAAGAAACATAAGATGATAGAGTTGACCTAAGGTTCAAAGTTCAGATGATTATCAGAGGAAATGCCAAAAGGTCCTCTCTCCTGGTTTCAACCTCAATGGTTAATTTGCGTTGGTCACTTGGAGCTCGCTGCACCCTGCAGTACACCCAACAACTCGAAATACTATGCAGAGGGCACTGAGAAACACATTTTACAGTCTCGTTGTGAACTTGCGAGGGCTTAAAATGCAATTTTAAGACATCCGCATAGAGATAGGAGACAATTCTGCAGCTGTTTAAGATGCCCAGTACACCTACAGGTTACACAGACCACCGACAGAAGGGTATCCTTGTGGTGCCCAACATGTCACCGCTGTAAGAGACGCTGTGCGGCTGCCCCTCTTTTTACCCACTATTAATGGTGCAGAGGTGCTGCACTGGTTTTAGTGACCGAGCCAACATTCAGACGGTTTAGAAGCGCCGGCAGGAGTCTTGGAGAAGGGACAGCCAGGTATTGCCACACGTGAATATTTTACTACGAGATAGAATCTTTATTGTATGTACTTAATTAAAACCGTTACACTATAAAATGCACAATACACATCATATAAAATCACAGGCAAGAGCCACAACGTAATAGGAATAAACAGAGCGACCAGTCATTCCGGTACGTACAATTCAGGTTATGAAATCATAACTTACAACTGCTTTAAAAAAAATAGTCTAATCGTGTGCTGAGCATTTAACATCTGAATCAGGACCTGCCAACAGATCCTTAGATCAAGTTGCTTAAAACATTTCCATATCAATTTCCTCCGGCCGTCCAGCAAAGCTGAAAATATGCACACAATGTAACGGTTAGGGCGCTCGACCTCGAATCTGGGGAACTGTGTTCGAGTCTCGGCAATGACGCTGAACATCCTGTGATTCTGGGCAAATCACTTAATCTTCCTGTGCCTAACAAAAAATGAATGTGTGCCCTCATGTAATGTAGCTGGTGCTATGGTCAAGTTCGTGCTATATAAAACTCTGTGGTTTAAAGAAGAGAGATATATATATTTTTTTTTGCAAAAGTCTACAATTTGCATCAAGCCATGTTGATTTCCATCTAAGAACTAAGGGCCAGATGTAGGAAGCCAAATAGAGAGCGCAAACGTTTGCGATCGCTATTTGGCTGCTTGCAATGTAGGCAAGTTTAAACCTACTCGCAAAATAAGGAATCGCAAAATAGCGATTCCTTATTTTGCATAGGTATTTAGAGAATCGCAGTTTGCGATTCCCTAAATGCTATGCTGGCAGGCATCGTAAATTGCGATTTTGCCTTAAGGAATCGCAAAATACCACCAACTTCAAGTTGGTGGTATTTTGCGATTTCATTTCATAAAGCACATTTTGGCTTTTTACAAAGTGCCATGTGGCACACATACATGCCCTTGAGGCATGTATGTGCGTCACATGTGCACACATGCACATTTGAGGGGTGCAACAGGGTGTCCTTTTGGAACCCTTGCACCCTTGAAATTGCGCCCGCAATTTGCGAGTGCCTCTTGGTGGCGGGCGCAAATCCGATTAATTCCTATGGGCCTCGTAGCCCATAGGAATGAATGGGATGGGATTCCTTGATTGCGAATCTCAATTTGCGATTCACAATTAAGGAATAATAAGGAATCGCAAATATTTTTGCAATTCCTACCTACATTCAATTTTGTGAATCCTTAATAGCGATTCGGTAAAAATCGCTATTAAGGACTCGCAAAATTGAATTTACCTACATCTGGCCCTAAGTCTTTGTAGGCAAGTTACCCATCCTGTATGAAAGGAAATTCAGCTTCAGTGAAGGGAGACATTAGTGCAGCTTTTTACTAGAGAGGGGAGAAGTCTCCTTGAAGGGGCTCTAGGGCGACATCTTCATCACAGAACTCTAGCAAGGGTGTGCATTATGGGTACACGCTAACCTTGCTTAGATGAATAGTCGATATGCACGGACGTCAATTAGGGGGTCTCAACTGCGACCCCTGGCCTCAGAGACAGCAAAATTAGTGTCAAGAACACAGAGGCGGCACGTATTACCAGGGACAGGCTCCAGCCTCCTTTTCTGCTCATTTTTTTAATTACATTAATAGTGAATAATATTCTACCATTCACTATTAATGAAATTAAAAATGGAGCAGCAAGATCTGGACAGGACCTTCACTGATATTTTAGGTAAGTAAAGAATATGCTTTCCAATATATGTTAAGTGCGTGCATGTGGGTGAGAGAGCGCATGTATGTGTGAGCATGTATGTTACTGCTGTTATCTCTGGCATTTTGGTGAATTAAACCCATGTCGATATGACACAGGTATAGAGTTGGATGGATGTTAGGATGAAAGAGAGGGTTGGTAAGAACTATCAACAAGGATCTTCTCGGGGGTGAGAGCAGAGTCTTCTTTGAAGATGGTATTTAAAACAGTCTGTAAAAATAGCTAAAATCTGAAAGATATTTTTAATAAACTATAACTACTACAGGCATCTGTATATAGGTATTTTAACTTTTGAACCAAGTCTGTTCTGTTCAAGGTGCACAAGGAGTTTTATAAAACCCACAAATTAGAGCTTTTGACAAAGAGTACTCGAGCAGTGGCACATGGAAGAGTACAATGACAAACGATCACAAAGTGAGCATTAACTGGAGGTTTCCAGACCAGCAAACGAATAGTGTCCAGGTTGCAATTTAACCTTGAGTGTTCGTGAGTGAATGGGGAGCAGCAGGGCTGAAACGGAGACAAGATGTTCTTCCTCAAACTTTTAAAGACGGGTTCCCTCTTCACACAGATACTGTTCAACTGGCAGAAATGAGCATAGAATAAATTGATGTACTTTGCTTTTTTTTCCTCACCTGTCCTCTCTTCAATGCAACAATATGTAGTCATCCTTCTGCCAGAAGGGACACATTGCAACTCTTACCAGCCCATTTAAAGCACTGGAACTGGGAAGTGCGCCGTTTTTCTGCTTTTTCTCCAACGCATTTATCCAACTTTTTCCGTGTATTATACAGGGCAAGACCTCCGATAATGTCCCACTCGCCCACATTTGTATCCCGTGAGACAGCTGACATTATTTAAGTTATTACTGCTGGTTTTCAACTAAGAGATAAAGGTAGCATAAATATCTGTGCTATCAGCTTTACTGGGTCAAAAGTATGAAGGGAAATGCTGATGAGCCATCAAGATATTCATAAGCCAGGGCAGATCCATTATCAACTCAGCTCACAACGTATGAACCCTTCAGTGCACAGCAAAGTCGCAACCCGTGTTTGTGCTATCAAGATAATCATGGGCCAGAAATGCTTCATAATCAGTTCTACTCCCAATGTATGAACTTCAGCGCACAGTAGAGCGGTGACCGATACTCAGGTCACAATACTGCTGGGCCATGGCAGCTCCATGGTCAATTCAACTACCAAAGCATGAGCCCTTTAGCACAGGCACAGTGGCAACCCATGACTGGGTCATCAAAATATTCATGGGCTACAGCAGCTCCTTAATCATTTCAACTTACTATATATGAATCTCTCAGCTCACAGTACAACAATAAGGGAGACGAGGGCCACCACGAAACTCAGAGGCCATCGCAGCCCCATCATCAACTCAACTCCTAATGTCTGAACCCTTCAGTACAGAGCACAATGGTGACTTATCCTCTATCAAAACATTCAAGGGTCATGGCAGCTCCATCATCAGATGAATTTGCAATGCACTGCACTGACCCTTGTCGCCACTTCTCCTTCAGGCTGGAGTCCGGCCAAGACACCTCAAGCGCAGCAAGATTCGTTACACTCAAAAGATCGTGTGTACAACACATTTTTAATGCTATGCTTTAATTCCGACTTTCCATAATGGTGGGCTGATGAAAATCTTATTTAACAAAATGAGTGCATGGCATCGGTGTAATCAACAGTCATTTTATTTATTTATTTTATTTTTAAAGTTTTATATAGCACGAACAAGATCCCAAGGGATATCAGAGCGCTTCACAATAAAGATGATCAGGGATTTACATACGTCAAATACAAATAACGAGACGGTTACAAGGGTGCATAAAAGCAACACAGTGTCATGACCAAAATGTGCGCGGTATGAAAACGAGCATGAAGCTTATTTATGCACTTCATTTTCTCAGCAATATAGGTTCACAATTAAGAGACCCTAAACAGTCCAAAGGATTCCAGATAAATGTTTATCTTTCTTAATTATGCTTTAACATACGTCAGCGGCCTGAGCGCCCAACAGACATGCATGCCTCTGGTTTGAAAGAGTGTGGGCTCAACTGAGCGGTGCATCTAGAGATCTAATTACGGCATTGCAAAAGGGTATGAATAATTGCCCAACTGGGGTATGTGACATTACTAATGTTAAGATTGATGTGTTTAAATTTATTAGACATCTGAAATTAAAAAAATATTTTGAAAGTAACCCTAAGCCTATTGTATCTAAAATATGCGACACGGTGACTGGGGAATTGTCGATTCAGGAGGCCTATAATGTGACTACTCTGTTATCAATAAATGAGGATGTTGGGGAACCTGTCAATGTACTTGATGTAATATCGGATTTAGACCATTGTACAAATATGAGCATAGACAGTGGCCTAAAAAATAAATCAAAATGGACTCCCCAACTCACAAGTGGCAATAATATTGACCTCTTTCATAAGATGGTCAATATTGAACTAGACAGATGGGAGAAACACATGTCTATGAGTAATCATGCACCGCAATTTTACAATTTGACCTCTAAGGAACGTGAGGCAATCAGAGTACTATCTAAAGACATGGATCTTATAGTGAGGGAAGCTGACAAGGGAGGAAATATGGTTGTCATGGACAAAGAAAAGTATGATATGGAAATATTATCACAATTGGACAATCAGCTGTGGTACAGGAAGATCGATAGTAACCCTATCTTTGCCATAGTGAAGATTATTAATTCCGAACTATTAAGGTGGCGTGAACAGGGTCTCCTGTCCCATGACGAATACCTATATTTGAAAAGAGACAAACAAAGATACCCCTGTATGTATGCGCTCCCAAAGATACATAAGAATCCTATTAGCCCACCGGGTAGACCTATAATATCAGGAATCGGTGGGCCAACAGAAAAGATTGCAGAATTTGTGGACTCCTTTTTACAGACATATGTAACCAATATCCTATCGTACATTAGGAATACCAAGCATGTGTTAAATATTCTTAATGACTTGACTTGGGAAACGGGTATGAAATTTGTTACAATGGATGTTGTTTCATTGTATACAAATATCCTACACGATCATGGCATTCAGGCACTGAAACATTTCCTGTATCGACGTCCTGTAGAATACCTGGAACACTCTGAGATGTTGATAGAGATGTCACTCCTCATCTTAAAACACAATGTCTTTCTCTTTAACAACGAATGGTATCAGCAGACCTGCGGGACTGCGATGGGTTCCAGATTTGCTCCGTCCTTAGCCTGTCTCTTTATGGGATGGTTTGAGGCGGAGCATATCTGGGGCCCTTCCGGATCAAGATGGCAGGAATATATTCTATACTATGGCCGTTATATTGAGGACTGCCTGTTCGTATGGACTGGCAGTGATGAAGATCTTGCAGGATTTTTTAGACATATGAATACTAATATACATCATATGACATTTACCATGAACTCAAGTATTGAAAAGATTATCTTTTTAGATGTAGAGGTGTTTCACTTTGAGGGAAAGATACACAACAAAATGTATAGAAAACCTACGGCATGCAACTCCTTGTTACACGCTAGGAGTGCCCACCCCCAGAGCCAGATTAATGCCGTCCCCTATGGAGAAATGCTAAGGGCACGAAGAAACTGTAGTCGGGATGAGGACTTTTCCAAAAACCTGACAAACATTGAAAATAGGTTTCTTGCAAGGGGATACTCAGAGAAGACAGTGCGCAAATCCAGAGAGAGGGCAGCACGTTTGAAACGCTCGGATACCCTTAAAAATATTATCAAAAAACCTAGGGATAAAGTGGTGAGACTGGTGACCAGCTACCATCCTTGATCACACAAACTATATGCAATTCTCAAACGCAATTGGTTTCTACTTCCTGCGGATAGATCTTTAGAAAATTATGTAACTGAAGCTCCCAGCATTACATACAGAAAAGGTACAACTATCCAAAATCTAATCAGTCCTAGCTATCCCTCGCAACCCAATGTGAAAGGCACATGGCTGAGACAACTAAACATCGGGTCACATGCTTGTGGCTGTTGCAGCATGTGTAGGATGGCAAAAAGAGGGGTGAAAGAATTCAATATAATGGTTCACGTAAATTTCGGATCCTGGATCACATGGACTGCTTAACCAAATATGTGGTCTATGTAATCATATGTAAGTGCCAAAAAAATGTATGTGGGGAGCACAATACGCCCACTAAAAGAACGTATGGCCGAACACTTTCGTGTACTAAAAAATCTGGATATTAGGTACCCAATAGGAAACCATGCCAGCACCTGCCCGGATCAGAAAAGCACTCTTGGATTCCACTTTCATGGTATAGAAACCGTTAAAATGGATCCTAGAGGTGGTGATCGCGAATTAAGATTGAGACAATGTGAGGCACGTTGGATTTTAAAGCTGCGAGCAGTGGAATGTGGGATAAATATAGATAATGAATTACATTATTTCTTGGGTGGATAATTGGAAATCAGCAATAACTTACCGGGATGCCCGGAGGCTAGGATTTGAAGGCTACTTTTGCGTTACAGTTGTCTTATTCATTGTTTCTTTTTCCTTCTGTTGAGGTTGCCGTTTTTATTTTATTTTGTTTGTGTTTTGGATTCTTTATTGGCACCCGATATGGTATGTACATATAGCTTCATGGCGAGATTAGTACAACTCACTACCAGCATCCACCAATGTTGCCCACCACTGGGGTTCAGTCCACTATGCTGATTTTTGATATTTAAACTCTCCTCATGTGCGAGGCTGTGGGTGCTGCGTCGGCGTTGGCATCCCATGTGGCCAAGCTGAACCTGATGGACTATGTCTTAAGAGGTGATCTGTTATCCATTCCTTAACATCACCATTGCATGGTAAATTGGGGGCATCTTTGGAACTGAGCGCTTGATCAATCGTTGGGTGTACCTGTTGTACTCACTTGCGGCAATATCGGATGAAAGCCCTGTACGGTTTGTCATACTGGTTACCCATGCTACTGTACCATACCATGTACCTATTCATTTGATCGCTACTGACTATGCTGATTATTGAAAAATGGAAAAATAACAAACTGTCAATAAAGATATTAAAACAAAAAAAATGAATTACATTATTTCTTACACATGTGAAGCAGAATGTCTTGTCAGATCGCAAGCTCTACTTTCTGTACAATTGCCTACATTACCCATCATTATGCTCTTAATTATGCCTCCAAACCTGTATACTTTTCTAAATAAACTCATATGTCTAGATACTTTGTTGTCTCTATATCCTGTATGAGATTTGTGTCTCCCTTATGGCTCCTTTTGGGAGCTGAAAAAAATGACAAAAACAGAACAAACAAAAAACTTCTGTTCCTTCTCTGGATGTCTCTTTGATTACCTGAATGTTCTATGTTTATATTAGGTTATAGGTAACCAAGCAAAATGTATGCCTCGTTTTTCCTGTTAACAATGCATGTACTTGTCCTGTGAAGCTTTACCAGGTATGGACTTCTTTCCATACCATTGAGCTGCGATATAGAAAATCATCTCAATGATATGGGCCTTTACTGTTTTGTTTTCCAGCCACATTACAGTTACTAACCTATGTCTGTTTGGCTATTTTCTTCTCTTTTTGTTTTGCTCTTCTGGCTTTATCTGTGCCTGACTTTACCTCTTTGGATTATATATCTATCCTACATGATAGAATATATAAAAATACCTTTTTGCTATTTATGTGGAGGGTTTCTTTCTTTTCTTCTTAATAAATAAGGATAATTGCGTTGATATTACCCATCCGCAATTTGAAAGGTGTTACTGTAACCTTTCTCTCAATAGATACTCGAATATAGTACATATGTGGCCACTACAAAATGGCGGTTCCGTTTTTGTTGTCGTAAACCCACTTCTTTTTAAGATTTTGAAATTGATGTTACCAATATTGGGAGGTCTATAACCTTATCTTTATAGTTTATAAAAATATGTACAGTTCGCTGCACTTTAAATAAATATTCGTTGATGTAGCAAGGTTTCCTTATGCTGTAACTCTAAATACCGCTCCAAGCTGACCATTCCAATATGGCGGTCTGTTGAGCGTCTCCGTTTACATGGAGCAGTCCCTTTTCCCTTTTAATGTGAGACCACCTGTACGATGTTTGGCGGCTATCGATATTTAAACCGAGGAGACGATTGCCCCGGTTTACTTCACTTTCGGTTGTCACACTGTCTGGAGTACTCTCCCCATTACGAGGTAAGGCACATAGTTGTGGGATTGTAGAGTCTCCCATTTGGTATAGCCTCTCGGTAATATTATTAGTGACTTGCGCCCGACTATGACATGCTCTTCTTTTCTTACTAATGAGTACAGGCATACCTAAATATTAACTTTTTTTTTTTTTTTGAAACCGTTTATTACAAAGTTCAAAGAATATACAAAGATGGGCCTACAACCTTCAGGCCGGCCGCTAGCAAACAAGAGGAGCATAAGATACACACAGTAGAACGCAGGCTGCGGCAAAGGGAAACGTACAGGAGTTAGCCACGTTGATGGCCACACCATCCGGACCCCACATGACGGTTTCTTTTTAACATAAATAACAACAAACAAAATCAAACCACAAGGCAACCCACGATCGAAAACAGCAGCATGTGCTCCCCTAGAAGGGGGACCCTACCAATCCATAGGAGTATCAAGGGGGGGGAGAAGGTCAGAACAGGGACTGGGTGGACTCAGTGCCCGGTACCGGAGAGCTAAACCGGCTAAGGGGACAAGGCAGGCGATGGATCGGGCAATAACGGCGGGGCACAGAGTCCCCCGCGGTAGGCGTTCCAGGGGCCCCATACTTTCACCCATGTCCCAGGCTTACCTCTCGCTACATACACCACCTTTTCCCGAAACATGCACCAGTCCATATTTTCCTTCCAGGCCGAAACAGTCGGGGACCTCTGGGAACCCCACAGTTGAGCAATATCGCGCTTAGCCACCATATATCCCAGAGTCACCCACCACGTCTGTGGCGCTGAATAGTCAGTTGGTTCCCACACGTTCAACAGGCATCTCCTCGCTTCGGGCAGCAGCGGCACATGCGTAACCACCCGCAGGACCTCATGCACACCACGCCAGAATCGCTCCACCTCTGGGCATTCCCACAAAATATGAAGAAAGGTCCCCAAAGAACCACACCCACGCTTACACAACCCGTCCACAGCATAGCCCATACGCAATAGCCTTGGCCCCGTTATATAGACCCTATGGAGTATCTTGAGCTGGACGAAGCGAAGGCGGGCCGGTATGGCCACCTCTTTCGGGGAGGCCACCGCAGAGACCCAGTCCTCGTCGTCCAGCTCCAATCCATCGGCAACCCAAGCCTCGCGAAGATCAAGCAGCAATCCCGCGCGGTCATTGATCAATTTTTTATAGATTAACGAGATCGTGCTTTCCGGTACATGTCCATCCAGCACTCTATCCTCCAGAGGGGAGTATAAATATTAACTTTTATATATATTTGGTGAATACTGAAACATATTTAAGCCATTTCTATTGGCATGTTGGACGCTTTTTCGTCATGTATAGATTTCTGTGGCGAAGTACAACAGTTGGCTGTGAATTACATAATACATGGTGTTTACCTTGAGATGGTTAGATATATGTGTGGGAGGTTTTTTGCTCTGCCTACTCTTGCCGAATGTGTGGGTTTTTTGGGCTCTGCTCGTACCTTGCTACATCGTGGAGTTTTTGAGTAATATGTATTGTATATGTACTTTTTAGCCTTGATTTTTCCTTTACAAATATAGTAAGTCTTGGAGGATGATGCTGATAGTGTGTGTTATCCTTCTCTTAGATATTAGTGCACACTATATACTTATGTGCTGAAATAAGACGCAACCGTAAGATCCCTTAAACAAATATACCCTCTCTTAAACAGTCACTTTTAGCTTTTATTTGACTAACACTTTAATGAGTGCTTGATACACTCTTATTTTAGGACCTATGCAGACCTTTTTATTGACCTCTTGTAACTACATTAGAAGAATATTATCCAGCATTTGAAGACAGAAATTCTATGAGGTAACATGGACTTTTGTTACCCTGTTTCTTGGTTGTTGGTTACGGTTATTAATTCCTTCACAATTTGGGTGTTCTATGTGACATACTGAGATGAAAGTTGTGTCATGGTCTCTTTAATGATATTATGATGATCATCTTTTCATGCATCAGGATTGCTTTACTTTTCTGTTTATATTTCACCGGAACACACGTTTTTAATAAAGGTGTGGGTTTTGGCTCTTGACGGATTAGGGGCCTTTCCGGTTTCCTTCTTTGTCTTTGCTTCTTAGAATCTTCATGTGAGAACTTTTTGTATACTGTATATTGCCCTTTCACCTCTATTGATTAGTGAAAAATTAACAATAGCAATATAAGATCTGATTATATGTCTTTTATTATCGTAGCCCTGAGGAAGTCAATGGCAGACATCAATGTTTTTCCTTCAGTGTCTCTCCAAGTTCCTCTATGTTACCTGCACCCACGCTCTTGTGCGTACCATTGGCCGGTCTGTTGTCTGTCTTGCCCTCTCCATGCCTTTATTTGGCTGCCTCTCTACAAATGTTAACTGATGCACTGACAACACCTATCAAAGTGCTTAGGCACAATTCGGTTTGTAGTCTGTACTATAAATAGTCATCATTGTCATTACATTACTTTTACGACATTTTGGATACAAGAGACACAGCACCTTGTGAATGTTATCAGAAGAAAGGTGGGAAAGGCTGAAAGTTACTGTGGCTTGTCGCTGCCAGACAGTTTTCAAAATAAACCAAGGGTATTATTATAATCAGGGGCACTGGAATTATGTGATTGTGCGGCCATGGATTTTTATTGCATAATTGTGGATTTGCCACATAATCCATCATCTGCTACATCGTCTGCAGATTTTAACAAAAAAAATAGTTTCGAACTCAAACGGTTCAAAAGTTACTAAAAACATGGGATAAGTTTTGCTGCACAGTGGAAAGTCCTTTTCCAAGGTTGACTGGTCACCTTTTTGTTGCTTATTGCTATGTTTATGTGTCAAGCTGCCACCAGTGAGGTGCAACCTATGTCCAGAGAGTGGTAACAAGCGTAACAATGACAAGATGATAACATAATACGATCACAAAATGTGTTGCATTAAGTAGCATAATTTGCCCTTTCCTGTTTCATAATTTAGTCAACCCTGCCACATAATTTGGTCATCCCCCCCGCATACCTCCAGTGACCCTGGTTATAATCCTCCTTTTCAACACATTGTACCTGAATTATTAAAAGGACAAAGGGTTTTGCATGGCTGTAATGATAGCCTGACTCTAATTGCCGCAGTCGTGTGGCTGGCTCGATGTGAATTTAAACGTTGGCATTTCTACTTGCCAGGGTTGCATTATATTAAAACAAGCTCGAAATGTTCAATGAGCGCTCAGCCTGAAGCTAAAGACCCCCACAGTTCATGGTCCACCGTGCTGATCACCGCCTCATGGGCAGGAATCTGATGGCTGCTGTCCAAACGAGGCTGCTCGATTCCCAAGGTCGGCCAATGTCCTTATGATCTTGGAGTTGGCCTAGTGTCAACTATTCCATGCTCTCTAGTTTATACCAGCAACATCCAACCCATGACAAGCCAGAAAGTGTACATAACAGACTCGCGCTGGAGACACATCAAATGGCGCACTTGGAAACGGAGCAGAGTAATGAATATGCTACTTACCAGTATGCATCTGTTCTTGGCATGTAGGGCTGCTGACATTCATATCTGTGCATAGATCGCCGCCTAGTGTTGGGTCCGGATGTTTGCACGTTGTTGTCCTGGAAGAGTCTTCGAAGTATCCTTGGATAGGTGACTCCTCCCATGGACTACAGTGCGCATGGGCATCCTCTCCATCCTCAGATTGTTTTTCGCCATTGTGGCAGTGATGGAGTAGATACAGAAAGTGATGACCATGCTTGCAATAATTCTGAGAGCTGCAGCTGCGACAGGCGCCGGGGAGGAGGGAGGGCGATATGAATGTCAGCAGCCCTACATGCCAAGAACAGATGCATACTGGTAAGTAGCATATTCAGTTCGAGGCATGTGGGCTGCTGAATTCATATCTGTGCATAGAATACATAGCAGTGCCCTCTATTGGCGGCGGCTACCCGTGCCAGCTGCAGCGGCCTGAAAAAGTGTTTTGAGAACAGCCTGTCCTACAGCTGCCTGCTGTTTTGACTGCACATCTACGCAATAGTGTTTTGTAAATGTGTGTGTAGTGGACCATGTGGCTGCTCTGCATATATCATGCAGGGGAAAATTTCCTAGGAAGGCCATGGAAGCCCCCAACTTGCGTGTTGAGTGGGCTCGTGGTGGAATAGTTAATGTGCGTTTTGCCTTTTGATAACAGATTTGAATACACTTAACTATCCATCTGGCTATCCCTGCTTTGGAGATGGCGTTACCTTTGTGGTGTGGGGCAAAGGCAACGAATAGTTGTTTTGTCTTCCTGAAGGGTTTAGTCCTGTCGATGTAGTACATGAGGGCCCTCCGTACATCTAGTGTATGTAATGCCCGCTCTGCAACAGTTTGTGGGTTTTGGAAGAAAACGGGCAGTTCAATAGTCTGGTTCATGTGGAACTGCGATATTACTTTGGGCATGAATTTGGGGTTGGTACGTAGTACGACCCTGTTGGCGTGAACCTGAATAAATGGCTCTTGAACGGTTAGTGCCTGGAGTTCACTAACTCTTCTTAGGGAAGTGATCGCTACCAGGAAGGCTACTTTCCAGGTAAGGAATTGAATCTCGCATGAGTGTAGAGGTTCAAAGGGTGGACCCATCAGGCGTGTGAGGACCAAGTTGAGGTTCCACATTGGAGCCGGTGGGTGACTAGGTGGAATGACTCGTTTGAGTCCTTCCAAGAATGCTTTGATGGCAGGCACTCTGAATAGAGAGAGGTGCTGCCTGGTTTGCAGATAGGCTGATATTGCGGTCAAATGGACACGTATAGAGGTGTACGCCAGATTGCATCGGTATAGGTGTAAGAGGTAACATATGATGTCGTGGATGGATGCGTCCAGCGGGTTAATGTCATTATTACCGCAATAAATGACGAACCTTTTCCATTTGGCTGCATAGCAAGCTCTTGTAGTGGGTCTCCTGGCCTCCTTGATGATGTCCATGCAGTCAGGTGGCAGATTGAGATAGCCAAACTCTAGGACTTCAGGAGCCAGATCGCCAGGTTCAGCTGTTGCGGATCTGGGTGCTGAACCTCTCCATGGTTCTGCGTCAAATGCGCGGGTTTGATCCGCAGCCTTTGATGCGGTACCACGGAAAGTTCGAGGAAGGTGGTGTACCACGGCTGGCGTGCCCACGTGGGAGCAACTAGGACGAGTGTCAGGGAGTGTTGTCGGAGTTTGCGAGCCACCAGCGGTATCAACGGTGCTGGGGGAAAAGCGTACGCAAATCTGCCGGACCAGTTCATCCATATCGCATTGCCCTGCGACTGCGGATGTGGGAATCTGGCGGCGAAGCTTTGGCATTTTGCGTTTTCGCTTGTCGCGAATAGGTCTATCTCTGGGTGACCCCACTGCTGGAAGTACGGTTGGAGTACTGATGGGTGTAACTCCCACTCGTGCATCTGGTGGCTGTGTCTGCTGAGCAGATCCGCCATCTGGTTGTCCTTGCCGGGGAGGTGTTCTGCCATGAGGAACATGTTCCTCTGAATGGCCCACTTCCACATGCTCTGAGCCAGATGAGACAACTGTGGAGAGTGTGTCCCTCCCTGTTTCTGTATGTAGTACATTGCGGTCATGTTGTCCGTCCGGATCAACACGACCTTGTTGCACAGATGTACTTTGAAAGCCTTCATGGCCAGGAAGATTGCCATCAGTTCCAGAAGGTTGATGTGCATCTTCTTCTGTTGTGTCGTCCATAGTCCCTGCACTGTGTAGTGTAGTACATGAGCTCCCCATCCCTGGAGAGACGCGTCCGCTGTCAGTACTATTTGTGGAACAGGCTCTTGGAACGGTCGCCCCTTGCAAAGGTTTTGTGGATTCCACCAATGCAGAGAGTTGTATGCCCGACCGCTCACCAACACTAGGTCTTTCAACTGTCCTTGAGCCTGATTCCACTGACGTGCTAGGCACTCCTGAAGTGGGCGCATATGTAATCTCGCGTGCGGGACTATGAAGATGCAGGAGGCCATCATGCCTATCAACTGCATAAACACTCGCGCTGGAAGCGAGTGATTGTGTTTGAACTTGGAGATCAGCAGTTGTATGCTGTTGATCCTCACTAAACTTGGCTGAGCTGAGGCCGCCAGAGTGTCTATAGTCGCGCCCAGGTACTGTTGTACGTGTGCGGGCTGGAGATGGGACTTTGGGTAATTTAGTGAGAATCCCAGACTGTGAAGAAGGTGAATGGTGCGGGACATATGGCTTGCACATTGCTGGGCCGACTTCGCTTGAACGAGCCAGTCGTCTAGGTAGGGGTAGACGTGTATATGCTGCCTCCGTAAGTGTGCTGCCACCGTAGCTAGGCACTTCGTGAAAACCCTGGGCGCTGTTGTCACGCCGAAGGGAAGGACTTTGAACTGATAGTGCTGCCCCTGAACAGTAAACCTGAGGTATTTTTTGTGTGAGGGGTGGATGGGTATGTGGAAGTACGCATCCTTGAGGTCCAGTGATGCTAGGAAGTCTCCCTGCTTGAGAAGCGGAAGGACTTGCTGTAGAGTGAGCATGTGAAAGTGCTCTGAAAGAATGTACTGGTTCAGGGGTCTCAGGTCTAATATAGGCCTGAGCGACCCGTCCTTTTTTGGAATTAAGAAGTAGAGGGAGTAAACCCCCGTGCCCTGCTCGTGGATGGGTACGAGCTCGATAGCGCCTTTTAGAAGCATACTTTCTACCTCTTGCTGTAAGAGCGTTAAGTGCTCTGAGGACATAGGACGGTTTCTTGGTGGTATTGTGGGTGGAGTGGAAGTTAACTCCAGACAGTAACCGTGTTTTATAATATCTTTGACCCACCTGTCCGTGGTGATGGAGTTCCACGTGGACAGGAACCGTTGTAGCCTTCCCCCGACAGGTGTTATGTGGTCGGGAGGAAGGGAGAGGGCGTCACTGCTTGTTCTTGGGGGAGGACCTGGTGTTGCCGTAGCCACGTCCTCTGCCCTTGGTACTGGAGCCACGATAGCCACCTCGGGTGTTCTTATCGTAGGTGGTCTGCGTATTACCCTTGTTATATGTTTGTTGTGACCCCTGTCCTCTACCTGCCCCCTTGTTTCCGGGGCGACGAAAGGAGCCGCTCCGAAAGGACTGAGTTTGTAGGGCGCCCATGGACTTTGCAGTGTCCGTGTCCTTTTTTATCCTCGAGGGTGGTGTCAACCTCAGGTCCGAACAAAAAGTCGGGGTTGACGGGCTGATTAAGTATATTGTTTTGTACCTCAGGCTTGAATCCTGAGATACGTAGCCAGGCGTGACGTCGTAGGATGACGCTAGTGTTGATGGCCCTGGCAGCCGTGTCTGCAGCGTCTAGTGCACATTTAATGGCAGCATTTGTGAGTAGCTGTCCCTCTCTGATAAGGATTTCTGCACCTTCTTTGTAGGGGTCAGGGAGGTGCTGAAGAAGTTGCTCCAGTGTGTCATAGTGCGCTCTATCGTAGCGAGCGAGGAGCGCTTGAGTGTTAGCTATGCGCCATATGTTTGCAGCTTGTGCGGCAACTCGCTTGCCGGAGGTCTCTAGCACCTTGGACTCTTTGTCCGGGGGAGGAGCGTCACCCGTTGTCTGCGAGTGTGCCCTCTTGCGGGCATTTGCCACAACGATGGAGTCGAGTGGTAATTGGCCTCTGATGTAAGTAGGATCCCCAGGTGCTGATCTGTATTTTTTATCGATCCTGGGGTTTATCACTCGTGCCCTGGTGGGTTCCTTGAAAATGTCAGTGGCTGGCTTGAGGACCCCCTTCAACATTGGCAGAGTCTTTACATGTCTTTCTGAGGATGCAAAGGTGTCCATTAGAAAGTCATCTTCGATGATATCAGAGTGAAGCTGTACATCATGGTTGTTTGCCGCACGTTCAATCAGAGCGTTGAACGCCGCAGTATCCTCTGTGGGTGATGTTTTTGGCCCATATAGTTGTGTGTCCTGTGCATCAAGAGGTGCACTGGGGTCTGCAGGGTCGCCCCAAGTTTGGTCAGGGTCCTGCTGGTCATCAGGGTCCGTGTCCACATGGTAGGGGACTTGTTCATCCAAGTAGTCCCCCAATGCATCCGTGTCGGAGCGTGTGGGGGAGGCCCGGTGTGGATCCTGGTAGGGTGAATAGAAGGGTTCATACAGGAGAGGTTCTGAGTCCACAGGCAGCTTCCTCTTTAGCGGGATCCTGAAAGGCTCCAATGGCGGTTCCGAAGTTATCCTTCGGCCGTGGAGAATCATCCTGCCAGTGTCGGCGTCGATGACGTGTGACGGAGACGGCTCGACAGGTGTAACCGCAGTTTTGGTGACCTGTGTCCTGAGTTGAAACGCCTTCGGGATTGTGGGTGGAGGCAAGCCGAAGGTAATGCTGGTCGGCACCGACGAAACCGCCGGAGCCGAACCGGAACCCGACGGGTCCTGGAGGGCGTCCTTGGATCTGCAGCCTGGCATCGCGCCAGGCCGTACTCGGGGCGCCTTAGAGGTCGTGGCCCCCGCCAGGGTCGTCGAGGCGGCTGCAGATATCTTCTGCGCCCGTGGCGCATCGAGTCGAGGTGCGGAGATCACCGTCGACGTCTTCGACACGTGAGGTTTTGGTGTCGTCGAGGGAGTGCTGCGAGGCGTAGCAGGCGGGACGGCCCTCGGTGTCGGTGGCGTCGACGCCGGTAACCGGGCAGGTTTGTCGGCGCCGATGACCTTCTTCCGTTTGTCGACTCCCATGTCGCCCGTCTCGAGTTCGGCACCGAAGTCTCTCTTGGTGCGGTCGGTGCCGACCCGGTGCGCTGGCGTCGAAGGTGTTGAAGGCCTCGATCCGACTAGCGCCACTTTCAGTTTCGGTTTCGTAGGAACCTGAGCAGCTTTCGGTTTCGGTTTCGTGGAAGGGAAACCAGCTGGCTTAAGCGGTAATGGCTGCCGCTGAACGTCCGAGGCCGGGCCCGAGGGCGGGGCCGAAGGACTGCGTGATAGGTCTCGGGTAAGGCCCGAAGGCGATCCCTCGACCGGAGCCATAGTCTGTGGCGCTGGTGAAATTTCGGTCTGAACAGGTAGGCCTTGTTCATCATCGGAGCTACTCTCTTCGGCTCCTAAGGCCTCCTCGTCGTCTCCTACCTCGGTGTCGTCTTCACCTCTGTGGAAGAGTGACTCGTCGGCCTCGTCCGATCCGGGTTCGTGTTCGTGTTCGGAAACGGGACTGGAGGGTAAGACTTCTACTTCTTCGACGTCGTCAGCCTCGTCGAAGATGTCAGCTGGGGCCGGTGCCGCGTGCTGCGCTTCGAGCCTCGCCGCTCGACGATTCCGCAGAGTCTTCTTTGAACGGAACCGGGCACAGGCCATACATGTCGATTCGTCGTGGTCCGGCGAAAGGCATTTGTTGCACACCGGATGGACGTCGATGTGTGGGTACTTCGCATTGCATACCGGACACCTTTTGAATGGCGTCCTGGATTCCATCGTCGAAGTAGAGTCGATGGACAGGCAAATGCGAACAAAGTCGGTGCTGAAAGTTAGTAAACTAACAAAAAGTATCGAAACCCGATCGATAAACAGTACCGACGCGAACTAAAGGCCTTGTGGCCTCGACAAAAGTTTTTCCTAACTTGAGCTAAGATAGCACATCCGAACCCAATGGCGGAAAAAAACAATCTGAGGATGGAGAGGATGCCCATGCGCACTGTAGTCCATGGGAGGAGTCACCTATCCAAGGATACTTCGAAGACTCTTCCAGGACAACAACGTGCAAACATCCGGACCCAACACTAGGCGGCGATCTATGCACAGATATGAATTCAGCAGCCCACATGCCTCGAACATAAAAGTTTAGCTTTTTAAAACTTATTTTCCACTTGAAGTCAGGGCACAAAGAACTCCACAAAACAACATACTTTTAGGTCTAGCCAAGAAACAGCTTTAGCTGGATCGCCAGGCTCATGTAATCAAAATGTATAAATAAAAATAGATACACAAATATCTTGGAGTCAGCCATCTTTATCGGTCTGCTCAACTGCCAGTGCTTTAAATGGGCCGGTACTCACCGGTACTGAGTACCAGCACTTCCCAGTTTTCTCCCCCTGAGTACCGGAACTTATTTTCGGGCAATGAGAGTACCGGTACTCCATGTAGCAGCAGGGCTCAGGCCCTGAAGTACGGGTACGTGCAACAGATGGTGCGTGTTGAGCTGCTGCTCTGGCTGGCAACAGCCTGTGTATTTCTGCGCTGGGGTGCTCCTGCAGTGTTAGGTTCTCATCAGGCGAGCAAGCCCATTGAGATCAAAGGGCTTCAGAACCCCCCCCCCCCCCCCCTACCCCACCCCCGTCGTGTGTCAGCCCGGGCTGAGACAGTTTCCCGGGCGTGCACACAGCCGCACCAGAGTACTTCACAGGTCTTTAAAAGACCAATTGCTTTTTAACAAGGCTTTGTTGTTTCTCACCACTTCTTAGAGCCCCTGCATCTCTGCTGCCTATTGCTGAAAGATTACCCACCCCCCTGAAATTTGACTCTAGTTACAGCTCTGGTTCTCATTGGCATCGCAACAAGAATGAGGATATGGTCAGAGGTGCCGAGAGTGGCACTGAAGAACCAGGGTCGAATCCAACGTCCGCTCATCATCCAGTAGTTCTGGACAACTCCCTTAACCAGGGGTCTTAAAAATTTAAGCTTTAATGCAGATGTTCTGATTGTATGTAAATCGTAAATGCCCATGGCCCAAATTCACGCAATATCAAACTGGCTATTATTAAATTCCTGGCTCACAGACACGCCCCCAGACACGCCCCCCCCAGACACGCCCCTAAATGCCTACCCAGTCTAATTAGCGAGTACCGGCACGTCTAATTTCCCATTTAAAGCACTGTCAACTGCCAATCACATTTTGCTTCCACCCACCACAGCACTCAGCCCATTTCAACCACTGGCTCTTTTACACTGTCAGGATAGCATCTAACCTGATCACATGTACATGTCCACCTAATAATAAGTTGAATTCAGTGGTAGGATTGGAGGGTCAATACCTCGGTCAGTCCTGTTTTCTATTCACTGTTTATTCTTTTATTTTTAGTCGCCAGTGGATGCTTAAACTATGTCTCAAGAGACCGTAATTTAAAGTCAAAAGGGAATTTTCTTGGCCCCAACAAGAATCATATTTTGCTGTGATGTGCATTAAAACTATACCGTTTCGAAGTACACTTGCATTCTAAAGCTGTAATGTTCAATTTAAATTATATGCAATGGTTAATTCTTACTTGAAATTTTTAATGCAAGCATAACATAGCTATGTTTAGACGGTTGCGCGTTTTTTTCCGTTTTTTTTAAACTTTTATGTCATTGCACAGCCCTGCCAAGTCTAAAAGTCTTGGCTTAATCGAAAACTGGTTCAACGAAAAGGAAGTCAAAGATTGAATACATAAGTGGCTTCAGTGGAGTCTATAGCTTACAAAACACGTATTTAAGGGGCTGTCGGATGAGATGAGGCGGAGACCGAGTTAAAGACAGGAGGTGAAGGACGTGCAGCTTCCGGGTGCGTCTGAAGACACTAGGGCTGTATCTCTTCAGGAACCACAGGCATTTACAGAGACTGGGGACTAGAAAGGCGCCTTTTACTCTGACGAGCAGAGCATCTGCGGCTAGAACACTGAGGCGCCAAAACAAACATTTCCTCTGGACAATGGGGGCCATTTACAAAGGCGGATCCGGCATGGCTTCCCAGCGCTTTCATGTGCGGGTTCGAAATACGCTGCAGCCTCCCTCGTCTGATCTGCCACAGACTGAGCCGAGCGAGGCGCTCTAGCCGCGCGACGGCGCAGGAAGGGCAGCTGCCGGCCACGTCGCCCGCAGAGAGGCATTGAGAGGACAGCAACGTACTGTTTGTTGCTTCCCTGACAGTCAGGAGGGACTAATTTTGTCCGCAGGAGACTCCATAGAGATGTGTTGTGTTGTCATAGGGGTGGGACGTGGACCAGAAGGAGTCAATTGGGGACCAGAATGTCACCTAAGCATAGCGCAATGGACCTTGACGCTGGGAAACCGGGTTCAAATCTCGGCAGGGACACCGTTATTTTCATACACAACAGACACTCAACATCCTGTGATTGTGGCCAAATCACTTAATCTCCCTGTGCCTAACAAAAATGAATGCGTCCTCATGTAACGCAACTGGTGTTCGTGTAAAGCGCTCAGAAACCTTCGGGACGAGTTCGCGCTACATAAACTCCCCCAAAAATAAAAAATAAACCTGGCTCGCCCGTAAGCTAACCAAACCTGCATAATCAATAAACTTGTAAAATTATTTTAACCGCATAGAGTTGCTGTGTTGTTTACTATGTCATGAATAATGGTATTTTATGTTCTGGGGTCACCCCCCCACCTCCTCCAAGAGCTAGTGATACCAAATGCTGTGATTCTGGGCAAATCACTTAATCTCCCCGTGCCTAACAAAAAAAATTAATGTGTCCGTCTGTAACGCAACTGGTGCTATGTAAAGTGCTCTGATACCTGGTTGGATTCGGGTAAAGTTCGCGCTATATAAAACTCTGCAAAAAAAAAAAATGCTACTCTGCAGTCAGCGCCCATCATCCTCTCCCACCAGGTCACTCTTCTAAAACAGGGGCCAGCTTTCCTCAACTGTCTATCAGTTTAGAGCTCAACCATGGCGTCTCTAACAGGCGCACTGGTTAACGAACCTTTCGTCAATGATTAACAGCGAAGCAAGCCATGGAAAGATCCGAAAATGTGCTTGCAACGCAGACAGTGTGCACATAACGGGGGTGAACAATGTGAGCTGTCAGCTAAACCTGCAAGAATGCAGATTTAATATCTGACCAGCAACAGGAACATTTGTACCAGAAATGCCGTACAGAGGCTTACAGTTCAGAGCTAAGGCCTCATTCAGACCTGGCACACAGTATCTCAAAAGCAGTCTGTGCTCACTTTTAATCTTTGCACCCAGTGTGAGTCGAGAATGCACGCACATTCTACACACTCCGTATTTGCGCTTTGATTTACCAACAGCTAGCTATTAGCAGGTGATAAAACAGATTGAAAAACAGGTGCAAAGTGCAGGGGTCAACCCTTGTGAGGGCCCGATGCAAACTTTTTTACTGCTCGATTCAGTGCAGCACAGGAGACAGAGGTGATAAATGAACTGGAGTTGCTTCGTATTTACCATATATTGTATATTTACAGCGATAAGGCTGTCAGTCAGAATCCGGTAAGGTCGTGAGGGATGGAGACAGGGCCATAGCTGGACATTGGTGCAGCAAGTTCAGTGGGGATGGGCCCAGGGGGCCTCCAATTCCTGATTATTTATGTCGTTTTCAATTCAAGCAGCAGCCAAAGGAAACAATTCCTTCCCTGCACAACGGCCTATGACACACTGGTTGAAAAAGTAAGTTGCTACCTTTTAGAACCTCATCCATAAAGCCCCTTTCCATGAGGAGGTGCGACTTAAAAATTCAAGAGCAATTCAGGGTATTTTTGCAGTTTTATACAGCGCAAACTCAGCCCAAGGGCATTGGAGCGAAATAATTCAGCAATAGATTACATTACATAAAGTCAGATTTTATGTTAAGGCACAAGAAGATTAAGTGATTTGCCCAGAATCACAAGATATTGAGCTAACGCTGGGCCTCCAACCTGTTTCCCAGTTCCAAAGTCGGCAGCTCTGGTCGTACCGCCTTATCCACTCCCACAGTATATCAAAGCAACTGACAGAAACGCGAACTCTCTCTACTACAATATAGATCAGGTGTACTTTGAGTGCAAACTTGAATGTGAAGATGGAAGAAGAGATCGAGTAGTTTAGGAGGGTGCATGTTCCAGTGGCGGGAACCGATTAGTGAGTAGGACTGAGTGAAGCGGGGAGGTCTGGATGCAACAAGAAGATGGTCCAGAGTGTGAGGAACATGCAACGTTTTGTAAGAGTTAAAAAGGTGGAAGTGTAAATAGTCTCAAACGCACGAATACAAAGGCTGCACGAATAGGTTTGCGATGGAGGGTAAACTAGTTTAACGATGGCTAGATGAAGTGGGTGTCTGTCTAGACTCTAGGGAGACTGAAGATTTCGGTCACAAAACTGATCCCCTTCTCAAGGAACAGGCCGTTTTTTGGGAAACTCAAAAGAAGTACGTGCCTGGCATTATGTAACCAGTCCTTGGTAGCGCATTTCTACTAAATGTATGGAAACGCACTACCTTTGTGTGTTTTTTCTTTGACTATAATCACTGTGGCATTGTATTAGTGTTACTGATTTGTGCAATAATGGACCCGTTCAGTGGTGCGAGTGATGGGGAATTACTACCGTATGCGCATCTGAGATTTTGTGGTCTTAAAGAGGTCCATTGCACAGCATGAGCCGAGTTTGTCCCTGACCCCATCTGTGCAGCACTTGCTACGTGTGCACCTCTCACAATTGCCTTCTACAGCCTTGAGGATCATCTGCCACCCATGGCCTGGGGACTTGAACAGGTACTGGGCGGCCTCACCGAGAGTCTAGAACCACTGACTGCTTCAGAGCACATTAAGTGGTTCTGGACATAGTCACATTGGAACCCACTGTCAAATGCAGTTTTGTCTCAGTCTGGTCCGCAGACCTGGGATCATTCTAGCCACTGGAAAATTCGTACCATGACCAGCGATTCACAAGACATACAGCCCTTTAAATATCTGGTGCCTTCAGTCGGGATTCCAGGGTATGGGCACACGAATCCTCTTTAGCCCTCCATTTGCAGCCTTTGAGCTAGCATGCTCATTGGCCGTCTACAGAGACTGTAGACTAGGTGTTGCCGCAATCAGTGGCGTAGGGTGGGCACGGCCACAGGGGAGATTGCCCCAGACGCAAAATTATTAGGCCTGCACAATTTGAAAAGTGTAAGGGACTCAGGAAGTGCTAACGGTCCACGAGTTAGGGGGTGCAATACTTGCCTTGCCCTGGGTGCTGGCAACCCACGCTACGCCGCTGGCCCCAACCACCTTTTAGTGATTATTCTAGCTTGCTAGTCTTCTGCGGGTTCTTCTGGCCATTTTGGGGACCATAGGTTGGACTTGTGTGGGATTCGATGCAGATACATCAAAACCATAAACACTTTGAAGAGCAGTACACATCTCAGTAATGGAAAGAGATACAGACAGTTTGTGAAATCTAGCAACCTGATTGGTAGCTGCTTGAACAGTGCCAACAATCTTTGCGACTGAGCTCTGTGCTCGCTAAATTAGCAACGCATCGTGAAACTCTCCATGAACCAACACTGGCTATATATAGACTGCAACATAGTTCTTAGCACGCAGATGCTATAATGTCTGGAGTTAGATCTTTAGCTGGTAAGGAGCTAGAGAGAACTGTTTTTGTGCTTATCTATACTATATGTGCAGCATTTAGTTCATGTGCATTAAAGTCCTTTTTTATGACAGTAAAGCACTGATGACAATCCAGTCATTTAAAAGGCACTGCTGTGTTTTTATGTGGTCTGAGTGTATAAGCCTCATGAATCCTTCAGTAACATTTAAACTGCTCTGTTTTTTTGCCGTTCATAGTCAGTGCTATGGGGGGAGTACTTAGTAATTCAATTCCGGATCAACTAGTTGTGTGGGGGCCCTGGACACGAGAAGTAAGCCACTCCAAGTGCCATGGTTTCCGGTGGAACCACAGCATTTGTCTATAATAGTAGGAATATCTTGGCCTTTACCAGTTTCCTTCAGGAAGGTGCAAATCATGGGAAGAACATGCTTTTCTTGGGCACTAGTAACTCCTTTTGTTTTTAAAGAAGAACCGCTTTGAACACTTAGCTAGGGGTCTTTAGGGTGACTGTTTGTGGGTCCTACAACGATCACAATGTTTTTACAGTTAAATCGCTTTCCCAACTATTTTGTGGTGGACACTAGTCGTGGTTGCTCATGCAAAAAACATGGAGGGGCTTGCTCGTCAGCAAGAGGTGGCAAGTGCAGACTTATGTGAAGGAGCTGGAACGTGGCAGCTCCATTTGTGGTGGAAACTGAGAATTCCAGACAAATGCAGGCGCTGAATATTACCCGAAGTTTCTTGCTGTTGGGGCAGAATGCACAAACTAATTACTTTTTCAACCGGACTGCGCCCTCCACTCCTCAATGCTCATCCAGCAAGAATAATAGCAATGATTTTGGTGTAGGGCTGTAAATACTTCTCATGAGATAAAGACAATCTCTGAATGGCCACTATTCAGCAAGTCCAAACTAAAGAAGATAAACAGAAATAAAGAGCACAAGAGGACAGCCAGGTATCTTCAAACCTGTGTGTGTCTATGGCTGAAACACAGTAAAGTAGCACCCAGCCTCATCCTCGCTGGCCTGCCCAAGCCTTTCTGAAACAGCTGTCTGTTTTTGCATACATCAGCTCTGCCTGAAGGAGGTAGTTTCATTCGAGCCCCATCATTTCTGTCAACTGGAACATCATGTGTGACTCCACTTCGGTCAAGTCTGAGGTTATGTCACATTGTCTCAGAAGCATACCTTCAATAGAGGATGATCGGATCTGACCATTGACCATCTTCTGGCCCTGTACTGGGCAGTTTTTAATCCATCTTTATTCCTTTGAAGAAGTGGCTTTCAAAACAGTTCCCAATATTGTAGGTGCAGTCCCACAAGGACTTCCAAGGGTTGCCACAAAGCAACATTTCTTTTCTTTTTTTACTGTTGGGTACTCCTACCTCTAGTTAACCGAATTAATTGCCAGTTCTCTCTCCTTGATCTTGTAATATTTGGCAGGGTTACGGTGCCACAGATATTGGGTTATGCTGCTGGTTACATAGTATGTTATGCAATATTATAGGGATTTATATTGTACCTATTGATATTATTAGGACATTGCAGCACTATCGGAGTTTGGGTACCTTCAATTTGCCTCATCTCTAGCTACAAATCCTGGTTGTCAGCAATTTATGCACTGAAAAATATAGGCCTCCAACCTAATCTTCATGACAGTTTACAGGTCATACCCATGCCCAAAAGCTAACTCTATTCACAACCACACGGTCTCCCATCATGTAGTCAATGCAGAATCCATTTCACTCCTTAGAAGCGGAAGACTTTGCTGAAACTCAAGATCACATCTATTGATCTCCTTGAACTAAGCTCTGACTACAAGAATACCAGGTGTTTAGTCTGTAAGCTACGTTCAAAACCCCAGTGCACTTCCTTCCAGTCTACACCCAGTTCAACTCTGCAAACATAGTGCATCAACAGAAACCATCGCAGCATCATGGGTGTAGATAAGTCCATGCACTTAGAGGAACCTCCTCTGCAGGGGATGATGGACAGAGGATATAGACGATACTTGAGGAACTTAGATATTAGCTACACAGATATATTTTTAGAATTCGCTTGACTGAAAGAAATATTTTGAAAGTGGTAGTGGCCATTTCTAAAACGGAGCTTATCTCTAACTCCATTTGGGAGAGTATCAAACAGTTTCATTGTAAGATCCCTGGGCAAATTTACATTTTGCCGTTTGGGTCCTGCCTGTCCATCAGCGAGAAGGACATTTTAAGACTATTTACAGTAATCTATGGATATTTCTGGAGGGACCATAAGGC
The DNA here is from genome assembly GCF_964204655.1 of Triturus cristatus. NCBI lineage: Eukaryota > Metazoa > Chordata > Amphibia > Caudata > Salamandridae > Triturus > Triturus cristatus. Next base: position 1,420,429,209 of record NC_140591.1, on the reverse strand, counting down.
AGCTGTCTCCAATTGCTTAAATGTAGCACCAGCTATGAGTACAAATGAATAAGTATTCAATACTTAAAGACAATTACACAGTACAAATTAAACCCCATAACCTTCAAAACATCCTCAAACGTAAAAACGCACGACCAATTGATCTCACTTGTGTGGCATTTAAGGGAAATGCTTTAGGTCTCTCGAGAAACGCACTAAACTGTTGATTAGTTCTACCATTACACACATAGGAAGAACGAATAAATCAACATACAAACACAAATCGCCAATGTTATGCTGAATATTATGGGCTTTTTATATAGCGCTTCAAACTACACAGTAAATAACAGATGCTGTTAATAGCTCATTTAATGGTACTCAGTTTACCGACCTCAGAAGAAAGGAACAGCGAGCTGGCTTTTACAGGGATTTTGAGACCTACATGACAGCGGCGAGCTCATGGTACAGAACCATCTTGCTAGAGTGATAACTAGTTTAATGGCAGAAAGGGTGAAATCCTGTTGGTGATCTCTCGCTCTCTCTTTGTGCCATGTATATACTTGCAAGGTTCACCCGCAATGTGGTCAGTTTTCTAGCAGACACTTCTTCTCCTTTATATTCTACTCCTGAGGTCCGGGTAAAGGATTTTTCCTCATGGTTTGTTCTGTTGGGCGCGTTACAGCACATTGCAAAAAGTAAACTTATGTAGGCTAATTAATCCCATTTTGTTTTTAAATGAAGCATAATTTGCCACTTTGGATAAATGATACAAACCAGTAACTATGTTTGCAGTACACAAATGACTGACCTGAGGCGTGATAATCTACATAACACAACGTGCCTCGGGCATCATCAAAACGTTTATCATACACACACACGCAACGTATTTAAGCCATGCATAAATTAAGACTGCAATATGTGCCTCTATACCAAGACATCCAAGCGAATTACTCTTGAAGCTACACACCAACACAAAACGTCAACAGATTTCAAATTTTTCCAGTGACGTTCAAAGAGGTCGTGGGCTGGGTCGAATGTCCCACATGGGGTAGGGTCAAGGCTGATTTGCTTATAGTTACTCTCGGTCTCAAATGGCACAGTGACAAAATAAATAAAGTTTGGAATGCAGCTCAGAGTAATGGTCAGTGACCGAGACATCACTGTTTACACTAAGAGCATTTCTGCCAGCAAGATGCCTGCTGGTGGGACAAAATTGTCACAATTTACTACCCATACTTTTATATCTTGTGGTGTTTTTTCCATCAAAACTGCCGTCTTAAACGGGTTACAAAAATTGATTTTCAACTTTGTATGGAATTTAAAAATTGAAAAACTCAAAAGAGAAACCATGTATAAACCAAAGGAAAAAAGAGGGAAAGATGTTCCCAAACTGAAAATGGTTTTGGTTTCTAAATATCTGCAGCTATGCTTAAGCATCATGTTTTGCAGTGGACTACGCTATGTATTCAACTGCCCCTAATGTGAAAAGAGCATGATTTGATTCAATCTTCAAACAGCACACCCCATTGCTTTTTGACACCCAGGATTGTCGAACCTTTAAAAGTTTCTATTGAAGATTGCAAGGGAAAATACATTGATCTAAAAACCTGTTTGGAAAAGAACTCTTTGAAACATGAGCTTAAAGACTCTAAAACGTCACTCCTGGCAAGTAACCGGTCAGAGAAACAATCAAAAGAAGTTTAGAAACAGGTAATAAAGACTTATCCAATCACCAAAAAGATATTGCATGGATGGCGCTAATTGGGTGCCTACCAGTAAATACTTTTCAACATAAAAGGAATTTAGCCAAGGATGCCAAATGTCCCAGATCATTGTGTGCAGGAGAAGACAGCATACTACATTTCCAGTGGAACAGTTTTCTTGCACAGGAAGTATGGAAGATAATGGGAAAATCTAATTAAGAAACTCACCAATCAAACTACACTGTCTTATGAGTTAATCTTGAATGAATGGCATTGGTAAGTCGTGCCCAAAGGAGAAACATATTACGCTACAGGGATGTGGAATTTTTTAAACAAATGTACTTGTCCAAGGGACAAAGTGCTACAGAAATCTTCTTGTCCTGTAATGAAATCCACTTGTTCCCTATACTACCGAAACCATTTAGATGAGGCTTTGACTAATCGGCTACAGCCTCCTAAGTAAACTTGCCCTCTGCTTCCGTCCAGCAGTATTACACAACCACACAAATTCCCTTACAGCAACCTAGAAGCTTCCACATTCCTCTCACCATAAATGCGAAACCCGCCCCCTTTCCTCTTAATTGCAGTCCACAACCCTTCCACCGACTCATCATAGGCTCCATCGCTCTTTGCTTCCGTTCTTTCACACTATGTGCTTTATCCCCTTTCCCATTTCTCTCAAAACAGACTGAATAGTGTTTTTTCTCCTCTCTCTCTCATTACAGGCCACAGGCTCCATGCCACTTCATTCACTACACAGAATACAGATTTCATGCTTGGCCCCTTTGCCTCCAACTCACAACATGTTCTATGCCCCTAGGGAGAGAGTACTGCTGTGGCTCGTGAACATGTAGCAAAAAAAGACACTGGTGGCGGACTTATTAGCCGGGAGAAATTAGACAGATGGTGGTTGCAGTGAGTTCACAGAGTGGAAATAAGTGGGACCCGAGTTGAAGATGGGTGGGCTACAGTGATGAAGTACTGTACAGGAATGCAAGGAAGCGTGCAAAGAGGATGCTGGGAAGAGAGGTGGACAGGTGTGTAGAACAGGAGTTGAGCCACTAAGCAGGAAGTGAACGGCAGAAGGAAAGATGTAGCAGTGAAAAGGGACAATAGCCACAAGCAACTGAAAGATCCAAGACAACCGGGAGACCTCAGGATGAGGCAGGCAGGCATCTGTAAGATAATGGGTTCACTTTTCTGGGCAAGTAGTCAGGGGTCGGTTTATTTCAGGCAGAAAGAGCATTCTGGTTTAACTCCCAATATTCTGGTTTATAGAGGTATTTTTCGCCCCTGACAGCAGTCGGCCAACACCCTGGGAGGCTGAGGAAGGCATAATAAACAGGGAAGACAAAAAAAGGGGGCCTCAGTAACATAAAACCCAATAACCTGCATATATTTAAAGCAAATTGCCTCGAAATCAAGACACAGTTAATAATCACAGGGTAACAGACACGCTCTAGACTTGATTATTCTGTGCGAAAGTACAAAAAAAGCAACCTGAAATTGAAAATGTGAAATCTCCCTGCATATTTTGTGTACATTCACTGTAAATTGCAGATCATAGTACAGGACTATAACATAATGCACACTTTTGCCACTTTTTGCAGCTTTGAGTATAGTTGAATAATCAGCATGCGATATTTTGAAATCAACTAAGGTGCCCTGGGGGGTCTCAGGATGGACTTGTTGCTAGCCAAATAATTCCACTTAAATGTAGAAGCTGCTGGCTTCCTCTTTGGCCCGGTAGTTGATTTCAAATGTTTATGCCCCTTACAATGGACTAACCGTTTAACCGTGGTGCTCATATCATCACGGGAGCTCCTGCTGCTACACTCTGAGACTGGAGAGCTTGTAAATGTCATCTCATCCTTGGGCCCAGAAGCCTCTAAAACATCAGAAAACTGACAAAAATCGTCCCCACAATCGAGGGCATCATCAGGTACCTTAAGCCCACCTGTGGCATCCTTACAGTTCATTTTCCGTGAGCCAGAACTAAAATTCCTGCTGAAATACCACGGAGCTTCGCAATATACATAGCGGGAACAGTAAGACTGACATCTCCTTATTAGCCAAGGCAGGGACTGCATATAAATATGAGTTTTGCCCACCTCAGAGCTCGAGACTATAGAGTCCGACCTAGCTAAAGTGGATATAATTACAGGGACAGAGCTGACGAAGAGCATAGAGCAGGCGCCTCTGCATAATGCAATGTCATTGAGCTAGGATTAGAAGTGGTAGTCATAACATGAGGGACCGTCACAACAGAATATACACGGACCTGAGACTTGCATGTAGAGGAGCGAAGACAGGGTGGCTTACTTTGCTGCGTCCCTGCTTTAGTGACGCCTTGCGTGCTGCTTGGTGTTCGCCCAGTGTGAATCCCCTGGAAGTTCCCTGTGAATGTAACCACCACTCTGGGCTGACCTGTAGACTGACCAGCTTGCCGGTCTCAAGGGTCGCTGGGGAGAGGTGTGCTCTCAACACCAGCACCAGCCAGGAGTTGGTTCTAGCCACCAGTCACAGTAAAAAAAATCCTCAATCGAAGGCTGCAGTCCAGATCCTCGGTTCAAGCCGGTCAAATCAGTGCTACTCAGTTTCCCAGATTCTTAGCAGCAAGCCATATCTCCATCTTCCTTATACCGGATTTCAGTCTCCCTAGGCCCTGTCCGATGATCTCACATTTGCCACTCGTACCAGGAGCATCAGATTGCAGAGACCCTGCTCCACCGTTCTCCAACTGCTCCCAGGTTTTATGTGAAGACTTCAGCAGCATTTTAGAGAGCGGCTCCTTCTGGTCATCGTTTGGTTTGCAGAACGGAAGACTTCTGAAGTGCCGGCAAACAGCAGTGAGCTGCCGTGCCTGCCAAGCCCATTGTAACACAGTCTCCGCCGTTTCACTCTCATAACCAATCACTGGCAAGAGCCCAGTCACAGGCTTCTAGCCAATCAGAGGCCTCCAAAAGTTCTCTGGCTTTCTGCCATCATTTTTGATTGGCTGTGAACTCCAGAGTGCCCACAGATCGTGTATTATTTATGTGATTTAATGTCTACTTGTCCGTCGGATAAAATGGACATTACATCTTTTTGCCCATCATAAAAATCAACATGGTTTGGGTGTCGGGCGATACGATGCCCCCACCCCTGCTGCTATAAAGACTTTTAAACTGAAGCCAAGAAAGCCATTGGGCTTCAAGAAACCTTAAACTTTTTAAGCACAAAAAGCACCTCTGACGAATGCATTAAGATGGCACTAGATAAAGTTCAAACCTAGGTTTTTAGGTCGACCCTGGGCAGCGCATGCGCTGCTCTGCGTGGCATGCTGTATTCTAGTATGGAGTTGAAGCTCCGCCCATATTTTTCATTGGCTTGAGTCATTGTCATTTGTAAATGCTGGCTTCTGATTCGTTAATATGCTTGTTAGTCTCTTATTAGTATCGCCTTGTCTTCATTTGTAACGTCCCATGAGGACTGGCCCTATACTACTGTTACAAAGTATGTCTTATTTTGTCTGTAACAACAAATAAGGCGTCCAGGAAGATTATTCAATTTGAATCTCAATAAACCTTAGACCATTAATTCTAACGTTTATAAGCTTTATTCAGCTTAGTTTGTTGTTTTCCAAAAAGACATTCAAAGTCACTTCAACAGGTCTTTAAAAGGAATGACACATTATTAAATCACACATTGTCATCACATTTGAAAACATACTTCAACATAAATACACATGACAAAATCGTTTTTGGGAAAAAGTACAAAACATCAATGAAAACAAACACACATCAATTACTCGTATGTACAAGGCAGAAAATTAACCACTCCTAAATTCAGATTAGAACACTAGGCGGACACTAACTCATTGTTGGGACACATGTCTGCTGTCCTGCCTGTCATCAAAATGATGCCAGCATAAGGGATTGGCTTTCCATAAAATAGGTTTCAAAATATAAATAACGCCTGTTGAAACAAAACAAAAAAAGTAACAACTGTGACCTACAGGACTTAGAAATGGCAAAAACTGCAGTAGGCAGGGCATTACAAAAAATATACATTATCAAAAATCCCACGGGACTGTCACCCCTTCTTTATCTAAAAGTAGCATTACTTGAGCAACAAAAAGGACCACCCATGGGAAGCTTCACTATCTCTATCCTGACCAATATGCACATCTCAGCAACCTATTATTTAAATAATCGCACTCATTAAAGTGTTTATCTAGTCAATTAGACGATTAGCGCTGCGCCTCATCTCGGAGCCAGTCTCGGCGACGAGTCAAGGCTGGTACCCCCCGCGTGAACACCAGTGCTGCCAATGAAGGCGGGGCAGAGGAGGTGAGAGACAGGCCCGCAGGTCTGCCGCTCACAAATAGATTCATTGAGGGATGCCTTTGTGTATAGCAAACTCCAAACCACAGCAGCACATCAGACAACAAGATAATGGATCCGAGCTGGCGCTGGAACCCATTGTTAAAATGCACTGTTGCTGGGGTTGGCAAAAAAGTCTCAATAAATCATATGCTGAAAAGTCGAGCAGGAGATTTGGAAAAAACACTTATGGATACAGTTATTCTCTGAAGTGGATTTCAAAACAACAAGGAGGCAACAATTTATTTGTGCAGAAAAAGAAAGGAGGCTCTACAGGGAGCCGCTCTGGGGAGAAGATATGAAACTTCTCGGAAAGGACAGATAATTAAAATTAAATTAGGAAGCCAAGCCAAGCAATAGAGAAAAGGAGCCGAAAGGAAACGTCATGCTTAACGCGGCCGAGATATGAGGCAGTGGCTAAACTGACTGATTCTGGAACCCCGGGTTCCAATCCTAGCTGCAGAACTTGGCCGATGTACTGTGTGATTCTGCACAAAAGATTATCTGCCAATGCATCAAACTGTGAATATGTGCAACGCAAAAATAACTGTGCGACTGACTTTGCAAACTGTTTCCTTCAACCCCTTTACACATCACATTCGGGGTTCTTATAAAATACTCCGATACCTCAAATCCCAGGTTCACATTCTGTGGGCAAGACATGATACTAGCCAACAAAAGGAATACCCAAGCTCATCGAAGAGTTAACAAATGACAAAATACAATTTCGATTTTACTGAAATAGGATCATGTTCACCAACACATTTTAAAAATATTTAGTGATATCCACAAAATAAGACCCAGGTACTCATACTCAATAAACGACGTTTCAAGATTCAGTTTGAAGTAGTAAATAGTTAAGTACAGTGGGTTAAACAAATAACAGTGCAATGACCAGTAAATCCCAGGGCCACACCCTATTTATCCTGGGAGCCTAATTCATAAGCAAATCCTCATTCTACACAACTGCAAAACCTACAGATGTTTACAAAACCACTCAAGACGTTACTTACTTTGACTGGCACTCTTGTGCAATTCATATCCAAAAACGAATGGGGCCAAATTACATAAAAATATATATTGCACCCAAAGCGGGAGATACATTTATCCTGCAGTTAATAATGCCCAGGTAGTGATAGATTACATAAATTAACCCGCTCCACGTAGGAAGGATGGAAAAAATTGACCACTTCCAGTTGCCCGGACCTTGTCTACAATCTATTGGGCCACGAGGTATAAATGGCACTTAGGTCGGTGGAGGAATGTTCAAGATAGCAAGTGTATTAAAAACGAGACTGTACTGCAATCCGACCACCTGGGGGTGGGGGGTGTTCTGCCAGTGGGATCCCCACCTGTCATCACCATGTGTTACATACATACAGTGTAGTTGATAGTGTCAAGTGGAAGATATGTTGCCCTCTTACACGGGTCTCATAATATTCATCTAGTAAATTATATACGCTTGTTTTTTTTCTAAGCCAACAAATACTACATTCCCGCAACAACTGAAAATCGACAGGTGTTAGGGTAAGATAATTTGTGATCTTTCACTAAGAAATATATTTTTTAAATAACATTTTTGATCAAATAAAAAAATTGTAAAAGGTCTCTGCACATTTTGTACCACTTATCCATGTATCGTTTAGAAGCTCGGATAAAGGCTGGAGGAGGCACTAAACATATTTGGGAATTCCTACAAAGCTACAACCGTAGGTGTTGCGCTCATCTGCATGGCCCACTCTTTTGAGAACATCCATTAGATGTCAATTCCTGCCAGAGAAAAATTAAAACATTTCCAGAATGTGTACACGTTGATGACGTGGCATCGCTCCACACTAACATATGCTGATTTTGGCTTTCCACACAAAAGTTTGATGTACAAAAGCTCTCCACAGTGGTGCATGCCTGTGTTTGCAGGCATTAGCACACAAAAGGCAGACCTATTTGCTTTGCTAATGCTTGTTTCAATCAATCTGAGTAAAATATGTAGCAAACTTTATTTATTTTGTTACTGAGCCACTTAAGGCATGGAAAAAAGGTGCTGGTTCTGTGTGGCCATGTGTACAAACTGCATTTGCGCACATTGTGGTGCGTGTCCAATTTATGCTGCAGAGATGGACCAGATGTAAAATTGGCCATTACAGGTGTGGCTACTGATGTATTTAGGTGTACAAAAATACAATCGATCATACACAAAGGAACATTCCTATTCCCTGCCTGTACTTTCCTTGTGCTATTTCAGACCAGGTTTTACAGGTTACAGGTGTGTGGGAGAGGGGCTCCATTGTTTGCAAGGGGATGCCCCCCCCCCCTTCAAATGAAGAAATACCTTCAGAATCAGACCTGCACGTTTGTGCCACATACGAAAAGGTATCTAGTCACCTGCTCCCTCCCACCGAGGGCATCCCTTGTGTGCAACTCCCAGGCACCCCCGCGCAGGGGAGTGCAATCACACACCGTACCCGGCTGCAATGCGGTCCCTTCTCAATGTGCTGCCAGTCCCTCTCCATTTAAAGACGGACAGATTTAAAACACTGGTCTGCCTTTCAGTGCCAAGCTGCCACACAAATACGTGTCTTCGACCTAGTACGTCATCAGTTATTGATGTGATGAATTCCAAATACAAAGGTCAAACTCAGAGCACAGATTCTTTTTTTTTTTTTTTTAAATATTTTTATTGATAAATTTTTTCCCCACATTTTATTTCCCCCCCCTCCCCCATTACATGGACAAGGCACAATAAGTTTCATAAGGCAGCCACATACTCAACTACATATTCAAAAGAAAAATGGAAAGTGAAATATTACAATATACATACTACATACAGATCCTATCATAATATATACGGATACAAATAATATATGTTAACATTCCATAATACATACATTCCTCAAAATACCTTATTCAGTTCCAGCCTTCCATTGAATCAAAGGACCCCAGATTTGTATACCCAGCTTTTTACCCTTTCTCCCTTTCCTAGAGTAAATAGCTGTTTCCAATTTTTGTATTGACAAAGTTTTTCCTAGCCATTGATGATACGTAGGAGGATTTGGATCTAACCAAGTTGAGGCCACAAGCAGTCTAAAAATCGACATTGCTACAAACAGAAAATATTTACAATTAATTTGTCCGTTGGGGGATATTCCCAACAAAATAGTTGCTGAGTCCAACTCTATTGTTGTGTCTAAGGCATTCCGGAAAAAATTCCCGATATCTTGTTTTATCTTATCTAAGTGTGGACAAGTAGAGAAAATATGTAACAAATTGGCCTCCATACTGCCACATCTAAAACACGAGATGCCCGACACAGCCCCCCATTGAGCAATTTTCCATGGCGTATAATACAGGTGATACAGGCTCTTGTAGTGCTGGGCCTGAAGAGACGCTGAGCATAGTAATTTACATCCCATCTCAAGTGATTCAGAGAAAATATCTCTTTCTCTAGCTATATCTAAATCTGAGGACCATTTAATTATCCATTTGTCAAGATCATCCTTTTTTAACTTTGTCATTTCTAAATAAAATCTTTTTATAGTACAGTCATTACCTTTTTGTATGAGATCCATCATTATACTCCTCCCAAAGCCTAGAGCTCCCCCTTTTTTATTTAATATACAACTCCTTATTTGAAGGTATTTAAAGAAATGATTTGTGTTTAACATATACTTGTTTTTCAAATCTATAAATTGTAAGATGCCATTATCATCCCACATATCACCAATCATTCTTATACCTTGACTCTCCCATTCCTCATATACCATTCCTGAGAACACAGCCCTAGGTAATGAGGGATTATTTTTGAATCTAGTATATACACTATATTTCCCTATTCCAACTTTTTTGGAAAATCCTTTCCATATGCTGTAGGCCGCCATAATTATCTTGAAACGTGTTCTTTTAAAGTAACTTCCATCAGTAAATCTTAAAAAAATATTTTCAGCATTTGTACCCAGAGCTAAACCATATATAGCCAGCGAGCCTGTCTTATCCCATCCATCCATCTCAGCCCCCCCAATTAATCCAGCCATTCCTTGTATTGCTGCAGCCCAATAATATACCTTTAGATCCGGCAGTGACCACCCCCCTCTCTCCCTGGGAAGGGACATATACCTCAATGCCCTCCGGGTTTTACCTCTAGCCCAAATAAAACGATTTACCATACTTTCACAAATTTTAAACCACTTATTTTCAATTAGAAGAGGGATTGCCCTAAAAAGATACAACAGTTTGGGTAAGATCAGCATTTTAATAATATTAACTCGCCCAACTAATGATAAATGTAAGTTCTCATAACGATCCAAATCTTTTCTTGCCTTTTCGATTACTGGGGCAATATTATTATCCACCAAACTATCTAAATTAGACATAATATTAATTCCGAGGTATTTCCCTGCCGGCACTACTCTTCTATCTTCACAAGGTGTAAAAGAGTTTTTAATAATCTGGGTTTTAGACGCGTTCAATGAGTACCCTGAGACTTGTCCAAATCTTAAGGCCTCGGCCTCTACAAATGTAGTTGCTTCCGTTGGGCAAGGTGTTATCACCGCAACGTCGTCAGCATAGGCTAATATCTTGCATGGCCCAAGAACTGTATTGACTGGGGTGATATCTGGTGCTGATTCTATCTTCCGTATTAAGGGATCCATATAGATGGCAAATAGCAAGGGAGAGAAAGGACATCCCTGGCGAGTTCCTCTCTTGATTTTAAATTGACCAGTTATACCCCCGTTTATCCTTAATGCTGCACCTGGATCCATATATAGAGTCTGAATTGCTTTCAAATAGCCTCCTCTAATCCCAACTCTAGCTAGGGTCTGCCACAAATACTGCCAGGAGACCCGATCAAATGCTTTTTCCGCATCCAAAAGCATAACTGCCATCGGGTCTCCTGCTACTTCCGCCACATCAAATAAAGTTATAACTTTTCTAATATGGTGAGTTGTCCCTCTACCGGGAATAAACCCATGTTGGTTATCACTAACCAGGTTACTTATAATTCTTGCAAATCTTGCAGCCAGTGCCTTTGAATAAATTTTGGTGTCATTATTCATCAATGTTATTGGGCGGTACGACCCTGGTTCATTCGGGGGCTTTTCTTTTTTTTAAATTAATACTATATCTGCCCCGCTCCAGGATTTGGGAATGGATACCCCACTTTGTGCAGCTTGAAACATTTGAGTTAAATTATTACCTAAACATCCCCAGAAAGTTTTATAAAACTCGATCGGTAGCTGATCAGGTCCAGCAGCCTTCCCCGAGGGTAGAGCAGTCATTGCTTCTTTAATCTCAGTTTCGTCCAATACGGTCTCTAATTCCTCTGCATCTTCAGGGGATATAGTTTTTACCTCAATGTTCTGGAGATATTCATCTATTCTATCGATACTACTGGGATCTTTCTCATCATATAAAGATTGGTAAAACTTCCTAAAGACCTCCCGAATTTCTTCTGGATCTGAATGTAGTTGTCCCTTTTCATCCTTTATTTCCTTAATCGTCCCTGCCGCCACTATCTGTCTGGTTCGTATAGCAAGGACTCGCCCTATTTTCTCACTGAACTCGTAACATCTCTCCCTTCTAATTGTATATTGCTTTGCGGCTCTATTAACAAGTTCTTCCTCTGCCTCACTTTTCACCTTCAGTAATTCTATTACGAATTGTTCAGTCGGCTCTCCCCTTATTACACAGTTATTAAGTTGTTCTTCTGCCTCCAGTACTTTTCCCTCTTTCTCCTTATATCGCAGTCTTTCTGTTTTCCTCTTGAAGGCGCTATAACTACACGTTTCACCGCGTGCTCCTGCCTTAAAGGCATCCCATACTATGCCAAGTGCAGCAGTTCCTCTATTATATTCAAAGAATTCAGTAATCCATTTAGACATATGTTTTATATAGTCATCATCTAAAAGCAATCCCCTTTCGAATGTCCACTCCCTTCTTATTGTTGTTCCCCCACTCTGCTTTATCGTTAGGATTAGGGGATTGTGGTCACTAAGTATCAGAGGAAGTCTATCAATTTCCACTATACTAATTAAATCATTGGAAACCAGGAAGTAATCCAGCCTAACGCATATCTGATGCGGTGCTGAATAATATGTATAACCGAGTTGTTTCGATCTGATTGACCCCCAGACATCTCGCAATGTATTATTTTCTAAAAGATCAGTAAGGGCCTTGTAGACCTTTTTTTTCCTCCCCTTATACTGTCTTATTGAGCCTGATCCTAGACCCTCCGCTCCGTCAATATTTAAGTCTCCACCTATAATAACTCGAGGGGCCCAGTCTGCCAACTCAGAATCCAAAAATTGCAGAATTTCTGGATCGTCCTGTGTAGAACCATATGCTGCAACTAATGTTGTCCACACCCCCCCTAATAGTACCTCAACCATCGCCCATCTCCCCCAATTATCTCTTAACTTTCTCCTGGTTACTACATTTTTATCCCTCGATAGAATCGCTACCCCTCTCTGTTTAACTCCTTGTTTAGAAGCAACTATTAATTGAAACCCCAGCTGATTAAGATATATCTCATGGGTACTCATTACATGTGTCTCCTGAAGAAACACAAAATCTACGTTCATTTGCCGTAGCCGTATTCCTATCTTCTGCCTTTTCGTTACATCATTTAGGCCGCATACATTCCATGTCACTAATCTAATAGACATTTTTCATTTTTTTTTTTTTTTTTTTCCCCCAGCCAGTTCTCTTCATACCCTATCTGCTTGCTTTTATTTAATGTTCTAGAAACGATATACAATACTAGGCCTAGCACACTGCATAAATAGACTTCCCTGTTAATTTCAATATTGTCTTCCACATCTTCAGTGTCACTACCCATATCATACAGTTGATACAAATTACTTTTGTCAAATCCTCTTAAGTGTCTTGTACCTTTGTGCCCTGTCCATTTCCCTGCCCATCCCCAACCCCACCCCAGACTGCCCACCCTCAGAGTCCCACCCCCCCTACAGGCAAATAGGTCCAACGGACCTATGTCTGGCCGACTTTTGCCTCCTGGATGTCAAACCCGTAAACCCCCCTAACTTTCCCTTCATCTTACTGTGCTCAGTGTATGTCCAACAAATACCACCCCTATTCGTGCTCAACCTCTACCCCAATTCTTCTTATATTAATACCAATCTTTACTTATTGAAGCAGAAAAAGCTACAACTCAAGAAAACCATCCGATAAAGAGGAGTAAAACATCAAATAAATTTTTCATAGACCTTGAGCAAACAGTTTCCTCTATTATTTTAAATAAGTCCTCATATGTAGCTTTCGTCCCCAAAAATTACTTTACACAGTCTCTATTTTCCATATTATATTTATCTTCGTTTCTTTTGGGGAATATCCCTAAGAACTACTGCATGATCATTATTCTCAACATTCTCCTTGTGCCTTGTTTTCCGTTGGTCTTGCAGAAAGTTAAGATATTCTTGTGCAAGTATCTCAGAGTAGAAAATTTTAAAGTTCCCATTTACTCCAATCTTCAAACGAGCGGGATACAGAAGGTAAGCCTCACAACCTATGTTTTGAAATGGGATAATGAGCTGCCTCATCCTCCACCTTCTTTCCACAGTGGTGTGGCAAAAGTCAGGACGTGCAAAGAACTCTACGCCGTTGTATTTGCATTTAGCTTGGGGCTTTGCTTTGTTAATTATCTCTTCTCGCAGAAGAAAATTCCCCACGTATAGAAGTATTGCGCGAGGCTTACTCTGCACTGCTTTCTGGATCAGAGGAAAACGATGCGCCCTTTGTATTTCATGGTCAAGATCCCATGTAGACAACTCTGGGAGGGCACCCTTTAATAAGTCAACAACATACCCCCGAACATCACTTCCTTCTTTCCCTTCCTGTATTCCAATCAGGCGAACATTGTTGCGTCTTTGTCTGTTCTCAAATTCCTCGAGTTTCCATAGCATGTCGGCCGTAGTCTTATCTTGTTCTTTTCTGTCATCCTTCACTTTGACCATATCATCTTCTAATTTCCCGGTTCTAGTCTCTACTTCAGAGACTCTCTCAGCCATCTCCTCATACAACCTGCTGACCTTACGCAAGGAGGATTGTATTTTCCTATTCGCCTGTTTAGCCCTGCGCTTTGCTTTTTGGCTCTCAATGCGAGCCTCACTCTGCATTTGTTTTAATGTTGTAAATAAGACTTCAAAATTAGACATACCACCATCCGCTCCACGGTCCGCAGAGTCCAGAGTTTCACCATTTACAAACTCATCTGCCGGTATTCCAGAATTCTCTGCCATCTTATCCAAATTTAGTTTTTTTACTACTGTTTTCATATTGCCTCTGTGTTCCTTTGACAATCTCTGTTGTCTAGATTTCCCTTTTCGTTTGCTTGACTTCCTTTTTTTGCTCTTAGTTTTAATTTTTTCCACAGATCTGATACTGCCCTCAGGATTTGTCTTTGATCTAGAAGAGACGTCTTTTTGTAATGTTTTTTTAACTGAATCCTTATATTCTTTATCAATAGGCTCTATCTCACTACTGATAGGAGTTGAGGAGTTTTCAGAGTCAGTCCCTGATACAGTCTCATTACTTCCCGTGTCAGTATTCACTGTTTCATCATCTGAACTCTCCGTCTCTGACTCCGTGTCTGTCGTTGATCCCAGACTTCCATTCATACTTTCCTCATCATCCGCCTCGTCATTACCAGTGAAAAAAACCTCATCACTGGGAGAGGCAGGAAGTGCATCAGGTAATTTGCGTGTGCTTGCATCCCTCTTATTAATTAAATCCAAGTTAATATCTTTATCAACCCTTAGCTCTGTTTCAATTAAGTTAGTTGCAGCCTCAGAATTACTTTTTTCCACAACAGTATCCTCCACCAGGCTTTGTTCTGCGCCTGGCCCTTTAACTCCAGATACCACTGGTGCCAAATGAGTTGTGGCTTTCTCCTTTAAGAGCTTGGGTCCGCCCACTTCCACAGCAGTAGAAAAGTCTCCGCCTTCTGCTGCCTCTGTAACTTCAGTTAGAGGCTGTACCTCGAGCATGCAGGTACCATCCCCATCTGCTCCTGCCTGTTCAAACGGTTCCCTCTCCACAGCAGGCTGCAACATCCTGCACAGGCTCACCAACGTGGGGACTCTCACTCCCTGTGGCAGATTCGACTGCAAAGTTGTTTGGTCAGTCGTTACTGGTGTTGCTGCTGGCAAAAAAGTCTCAACTATGGTCATCTGGCGGAGTGCAGTTTCCTTTCCAAGTACCTCCCCAGCGGTGAGTTTTGCTTCCTCTCTTCTCCTTACAATAGCTGACACTGGGACAGTCACATTCTTTTTTTTCCCTCCTTCCTCTTTTTCACGTATTTTCTTTAATTTATTTTCCTTTGCCGCTTCTCGCCTTTGCTGCGCTTTAGATCGTGCTTTCCCTCTTAAATTAAGCGCTGGGGCCCCGAGGTTATCCATATCCTCCTCCACCTCAGAGTCACGGCTCCAATCGTCTCGGTCACGATTCTTCCTTGAATAAAGTGCAGGTTTTGTAGCCATAGATTTTGAAGCAACTCTCCAATAGCGACTTCCAGGTAGGGGCGAATGGGAAATCAAAGCTGAACAGTGTTTGTGCAGATATTTCTGCAGAGCCCACTTTTTCTCTTGTGGAAAGTCACATATCAAAAAAAGCAAGCCAGTGAGTTCTCTCAACATCGCTTTTTATCAGTATCGAGTGCTCTTTTCTCCCAGTAAGAAAGGCAAATTTTCCACAGCAGATTAGATTAAATCAACTTAGCTTGGTAGTAGATCAGTGAATCTGCAAATCTGTAAGTCCGCAATCTAAGCATATGAGCACGTAGTACACCTCATCTTCCCAGTCAGGAGGGTTACAGGGTGCGACCATCCACTACGGCGTCTCGGCGGCCATCTTGCCTCTTCAGATTCTTAAAGCAACATTTGTATTCCTTAGGTTGGGTCTAAATGGTTGGCAGGTATGGTTGACGGTCTACCCATACGTTTATTGCCCTATGCACCACTTGCATGCCCGCCAATCTATTTGTAACCAGCATTCACTATATTAAGTTTTTTTTGTGAGCGTTTTCGTAAAGGAACAATTCTCTGAGAACCGAGCAGTATTCTTAATCAAGCTTCCTGGGAACAGTTTTGAACAGTTTTTGTAAATAGCTCAGTATTACCTCAGGGTTTCAGAGGGCGCTCAGCTTGCAAAGGCTTATGCACAGATGAATGCTCAGAACTTCTGCCCTGGGTTAGTCTGGGTAGTAAGGGCTTGGATCCACATGCACTTTCACCAAGGCCTAACTCGAATCCACCTGCATTACATCAGCTACCAAAGTGAAGCGGCAATGTTGTGCATGCCTGAGCCAGTTGATACTTGGCATTTAGGACAAGCAGTGTGAACTGTGCCGGCAAGGTGGATACAAAGTTCACTAAAAACACAGCTCAAATCTTTTCACACTACTGCATATGCATTTTACAAACCCTCTGTAGACACTCATCCCATTGCAATTAGTACTGGGTGATGTCACAGAGTTCAATAACTCAAGTTACTCTTGTCCTGCACTGACAACGTTCTATAGATTCACCCGCTCTTTAGAACATTCCCATCATCAGTTATGATGCAAATTCAGGGCGGCAATGGGTGATATCCTAAAAAGCATCTGAATATCAATGCTGGAGAGCCACAGATGCAGGTAATATATTTATATCTTGAGAACATATCATGATAACTCAAAGGAGCCAGACACAAAGTTATACCTAACGCCCACCTCTCCCAACCACCTGTCCCTCCCTCACTGTAATTATGCCTTTGTTGTTCCATTTATTCTTTGGTCTTACACACAGTAGGAATATCCAATTGATGATCATGAAGTTGGCCAAAGGAGGTGGTCTAGTAGTTGCATCCAACCATTCCAACTTGTGAGAGAGAGCACTGCGGTGGCGGCTCCTCCTCTATGGCAGAGGAGCGTTGCCCCACTGAACAAAAGGAAAACTAAAATGATAACTATCGTTATTATCATTTTTGTTTTCCTTTGCAGTCAGTGGCTCGCGGGGCGGGGCTGGGCCCAGCAGGAGAGAGGAGTGCTTTTCACTCCTTTAGTGGGTATGAATGCTTGACCGGCCCTCTCAGGCCGGCCAAACAGTCCTGCGTACTTTGCATCTTCCCCACCAGGCTGCATTACACAGCCTGGTGAGGTACATGCAAAGCCTCCCATTACCCATCTGAGTGCCGATCCACAGCGCTCAGATCAATCACAACGCTGCATTGCAGCGTTGTGATTGGCTCTAGGGAACCTGGAGCCGATGCTTCCTGCTGCTGGCCAGGACTGCAAGAAGGAGGAAGACGGAGGAGGGGCAGCGGCCTGCCGTTTCAGGTAAGTGTTTTCTTTATATTTTCTTTGTCAGTCGTCCCCAGTCTACCCCCACCTCCCCCCTCCCTGCCGTCTCACCACCCGAATCCGGTAGCAGCTGGTACTGGAGACGTGCGTGAAGACAATGGAAGGGCTGACAGGATCTTTTCCTCATCTGCACAGAGGCTATTCAGATTCAAACGGCATCATTCCTTTTTGGAACCACCAACATATCTTTCCAAAAGCGGTATGTCTTATGACCATCCCAAGCATAACCTTGACAGCAGAAACTTTTCTACATACTTCAATATTTGTGCAAATAAGGCATGCCACTGTATGTTGGAAAAAAACAATTTTCCGAAGCAGCTACTAAATTGTTTACTGAAATAGGTTGTTACATAAAGTCACTCACCTGCATAACTTTAATGGAATTCAAAGGAGTGTGCCAAGGGAACCAGTTATATTCAGTTCGCTCTAACAATAAAGATAATGAAACTAATGCAATCCAAGCCCCTATCTGACACAAAACATTCCATACATAAGGAGATTATGACAAAGTTCAATTTAAAAAGAAATATCTAATGGTATTATTTTTCCTTATCAACTTTTGAATAGTTTCACAAAATTAATTCAATATGAATGGCAGTCTCTGCAAACGAACAAGAGGATTCTGGGCGACTAAGTATCTGCAGACAGAATGTTTTGCACAGAGAAGGCCATGGATATCCCAAATCAAGCAAGCAAACCTCACAAGAACTGGTGATTCCCAAATCCAGCTGGTACATTACCTGAAAAGATACATGGTGTATAGCCTTCCCCAACGCAGCCCCATTTCCCTAAATCCTTCCTCCAGCTACCGTTGCTCACGCAGACCATCCAAATGTCAGTGTGGCATTTTCATTAAAAAAAAACACACATACGAACTTTTGTCTGTTTCTACATCAACCATATCGTTTTGAGTTTAGGGGTGGGGCTGCGTTTTTCTTTCTCATTGTTTCAGGGGTGGACTGTACAATTGTCTATACCATTTCCTCCAATGTTTTGGCATGCTCTTAAATGTTTCCTAGTCATTGCCCTAACTTTCCTCCACTCATAATTATGTTCAAGTGCAATTAGCACTTCCCCATGTTCTGCACTTCCAAGAAACAAAAGTAAATTGAAAAAAGTCAATGTTATGCGTCAATGTGTATCAATTTGATATTTTGTATACAACCTTACCATATCCTCCACTACGCATTCTGATCAAACAGAAAACCCGCGGCACCTCTCTATTGTCAATAAGAGACGAATGGGGAGTGCTGGTAGGTACACAACTGTCTATTAATAAGGCATTTATACACCACTTACGAACAACATATACGCAGCCCAGCCCGGCCGATTGATGAACGGGAGTTGGGGAGACAGTATCTGGCCGGGCCGGGCTGACCAGGCTTGCTGAGGAGGACAGAGAGGCTCTGGAGGCACCCAAACCTAGAGAGGAGATAGTAGCGGCCAAACGTGGCCTTAACAATAAGAAACAAGGGGTAACCCTGTAACCTGGGTAAGAGAGTAATAAAATAGGACAATGGTCCCTTCAGGGGAAGTAGAGGCATCAACTTCCTTGGCAAATGAACCAAACCATCGCAACATTGGCTTTGGCAAAGAATAAATCAAATGTATTTGTTACACAAGCAAGAATCTATAAGTACACAATATGTATAGATGGATAGATAAGGTGCCCCAGAGTAAGTGAACAGCGCAGTGAAAGTGATGAAGGGAGTTAAAGTGCGCAAGTGCTATATACAGAACTATATACAAAGACCAACGGCTGACTGAGATGTAACATTCATAACACCATTCTACTACACAATGTGGTGTTTAGCAACATGTTCTGAAATAACTCGTCAGTATGTTTTGTCAAGGGTTCGACCCTGTGAACTGAATCTCAAAATGATCTTCATCAGGACCAAAATAAAAAGGTAGCACCTAGGGAAGAGACCATCATATTTTAGAAACACTACGCAGGAGTTCAAAATATCGACATATTTTAACTGTAGAATACAAACTATAGGAGTATCTAGCAAACCAAATTATGGAAGTGATTTTGAAAACAAATGGTTATTCAATGAGGCACGCTCCCATTGGTACAATGTCATGCCAGACAATGGCAACAACCTCAAGGGGTCTCTCTTAGGGTCAAATAGCTAAAAAACAAAATTGATTACTAAGAGTGACTAACCTGATCTGAACGACTGGTAAAATATGCAATTTCTAAAGTCACCACTTACAAAAGACAGGATGATAATATACTCACAAGGTCAGTATTATGGCTAAGCGGCTAAAACTCCCGAGGGGGCGGGAGGGGGGGGCGGGTTTACCTGAAAAATTTGATCAGAACACAGGCACTTTAAATGACAAACTTGGAAATATACAAGGAAGCCCTGACGAGATGTAGACTCCCAGACACCATTCGGAATACTCTCTGCAACATGTGCTGACTCTCCCACATGCAGCATGCCCCACACCGTTCGGACGACGCCTGTGCCCTTGCATTCCTGGAAGTCAAGTGTTTGAATCGGTGGACTGGTGCTACCTTTGGTTAGTTATCGGCAGGGTGTGAGTGGGAACAAGATTTATTCAAAAAGTGAAACTCCTCTATACAGATCCAGGGGAGAGGGTTCGAACTGGGGGAATGATATCAGAGAGGTTCACGCTCCAGAGGGGTACCCAACAGGGATGTCCCGTCACTTTTACTGTTCACCCTGGCCATGGAGCCAATGGCTTATGTACTCTGACGGATGAAGGCGGTCAGAAAATATACATGGCCTACAGCGTAATGGGACACCACATGCTGCATCTTCCTCACCTCAATCCCCCAGGGCGCCATCATCCGGCGTCGTCCGAACGGTGTGGGGCATGCTGCATGTGGGAGAGTCAGCACATGTTGCAGAGAGTATTCCGAATGGTGTCTGGGAGTCTACATCTCGTCAGGGCTTCCTTGTATATTTCCAAGTTTGTCATTTAAAGTGCCTGTGTTCTGATCAAATTTTTCAGGTAAACCCGCCCCCCGGGAGTTTTAGCCGTTTAGCCATAATACTGACCTTGTGAGTATATTATCATCCTGTCTTTTGTAAGTGGTGACTTTAGAAATTGCATATTTTACCAGTCGTTCAGATCAGGTTAGTCACTCTTAGTAATCAATTTTGTTTTTTAGCTATTTGACCCTAAGAGAGACCCCTTGAGGTTGTTGCCATTGTCTGGCATGACATCATAAGAGAAGACAAATTGGGTTCTCCATGATTTAACTGACCTGGTTGGGGGGGGCGGGGGGTAGAAAGGCCCCATATAAATTGTATTACATGACGTCACACTTACAGCATGCGATAAACTGGCTGGACCCGGACGATAACTGGGAAAAGACTTCTAAAAGGCTCATATGGTACAGACCCGCTGCCAGTACCTGAAAGGGGGGGAAGAGCGCCACCAGACGCATGTGATAAAATTAGTCTGTAGACTCTGGGAACGTGCGGTGATTAGGCGGCCCGTATGTACCGGATATACACATATGGTCCTTGCAGCCGTTTGTGAAAATGGATACGGCCATTGCTGTAGAACAATGGATAAGGGGTGGATATAATACCCTATGTGACCTCTTTCCTGAGGGACGGTTCCTTGCCAGAGAAGGGGCCATTGAAACCTTTGCCCTGGTTACCGGACAATACTTGCAATATGCAAAATGGTCGTCTACAGTGCAAGAGCTCTGGACGTGCTTCCCAGAGGTCCCTGACCAGCTGCAGACACTAACAATGATACTGACCATGGTGGGAGGGAGGAGACTGATATCACTACTATAACAAGCTCTACAGGAGGACCTCCCACTACCTCGTGTAAGGCTCAGGAGAAATGGGGTGAAAGGACAAACGAGCCACTGATAGCTAGAGTGGGAGAAAGTACACGGGGGTGCAGACACTATAATCAAACGCCCAATTTAAATTGAAAGAATACAACGACATACATCAATTAGACCTCACTCCAAAAACCTACACATTATATATCCAGCACATGCGGCAAGGTGATCCCACTGGGGGGGGGGGGGGGAGAAGAGGCTGAATTTGTGCATGTGGCATGGGAATGGCAGACCATAATACAGATCTGTCAGGAGGTTGTGGAGGGACTCAATAGGGCCACCAGGTGGGCAACTCAGCTGGATATCAGGCAGGTGCTGTTGGGGCTGCTCTCAACGCTGAAGAAGAAGAAACTCGGTTGGAAGTTTATGTCTGGGACGCCCAACCATCTTGAGTGTACTGGCAGAGTAAGGGATTCTGGAGTGATTGCAGTGATGGTTACGACTTACAGCCTGAAACGGACAGGAGGGATAGCTAGACTTGACACCTCTGGCGAAGACGGAAGCCCTATGGAACCATCCAAGAGGAGGGGGGGGTCGGGCGCTGTTGCAGTATTAAACTATTACACTGCTCCTGATGACGCAATACACAATCTCTATGGCAGGATAGAGACAGAATGGAGCGGTGGGGAAGTTAGCCAAATTGTTTCCGCCTTTACTATTTCTATGGAAGGATAGAGACAGAATAGAGCAGGGGAGTTGGGCGAATTGTTTTCCGAATTCACTTTTCTATTATTTGTCCTTCAAGAAACTGTATATGGTACAAATATGGTGCTGAATTTGAAATGTATGTTATGGAAAACTCAATAAAGACTATATACAAAAAATATAATAATCCTCTACTACAGAGTCACTCCTCCTGAGAGTGTGGAAGGAATGGCACATTTTAGGAGTGAGAAAGGGACACTTTCCAGTCTCATTTTGAGTGCAGTGCTAAATCTACAATTGGGGTCAAACACTGTTGTTTATTTCCAATTGGATTTTGCATAAATTGCACTCAGTCCTTGGGATTGTACACACACAATTTCCTCCATGTGAAATCTGGAGGAAATTGCATGTGTATAACAGTGTATTAAGGATAATACAGAGTGCTAAAATCAGCTGAAACTGCAGTTTTTGCAAATTCCCCATTGCATGGGTCCTATCTTGGTATTGGGCACAAACACAGGCTCAATACAGTGCACATATGTTATTTCCCAGGAGGTTTTTGTGAATGATTTCAACACAGCAGTCTGAAAGAGGCCTTTTGGGTGGAACCATTCAGTTGGTCCTGTGGAGCAGTACTGGGAGCAGATTTATGGGCTTACATGAGAAGTCACACTAAGTATACCTTTTCCCTCAGATGCCAACTGAGTGAATGCAGCAAATGGCCCTCTGCACAGAGTCCTAGAGGCATTTCAGTGCCACGGGGTGTGCTTCCATGCAATAAGTGGACTGAAGGAGATAAAACAAAAACAACCCCTTATAGTTTGCTTTTCTGAAATACCCCCAAACCATCTCGATTGAGGTTCTTTTAGAGACTAGACTGGAAGGGTAGGAAGCGCTACAGCTCAAGGGGGTATTTGAGGAGAGTAACCAGCACATGATGGAAAGAGCTAGAAAACATTCACCCTCATGGAGCCCTGAATGAAAAAGAAATATGCAGTTCCCTAAATGTGAGCAGAGGAAGGGAGGAAGAAGAAAGAAGAAAGAAGAAAGAAGAAAAGAAGAAGACAAACCAACGATTAAGAAGCAGGCAGATGAGTTTTTATTTTCATGTGTATTTCTATTGGGTGCCCGTTGAGGTACTTATGCTATTTTGGCATAAAAAAAAAGCAGCAAGCAGGTGAGACGGACAATTAAACCAACCAATTGTAAGCAATCGGCAGGCTGTAGGTCCACTATACGTTCACAACAGGTCTTTCGCAACCAGGCAGCTTGTGATGTAAGCAGGTGAGACCAAAACAACAAAAAAGATGATTTGGGGTATAATAAAAGGCATTGAAAATGAAAAGGATAGAAAGAAAGAGACAATGTGTAAAAACTCACGTTGCTGCAGAGAAATTTTGCTCTTGTGCACCTAGTAGACAGGCTCTGGATTTTCAGAATGTTTCATTAATTCTCCTCCAGAACTGCATGTAAGCTGTATGGCTTTTAACCAACATGCTTGAAAAAATGAGAAATAAAATGCCTTGAGATGTTTTCCTCAATTATTCTTGGGGAGGTGGGAGCTTCACAATTCCCACAGGAAGAGCTGGGATAACTTGCTACACTTGCTTAGTGCCATGCAGGGCTGGTATGAAGTTATAGACCAGGACTGGTTATATAAGTGGCCACTGCTCCCCCACACACTCTAGCCTATCAAGTAAGAAGGAGCAGTAGCTCACAGATTATTTAGCGTGCAGCTACCGAAGGCATTACTGTCTCTTTTCTACCCAACAACTTGAGGCTGCACTGGCTGTAAAATGGTTACCAAGATTTCCAAGAAGCTCCTGCCTTGACAGGACACCTTCATGTAGTAGTGGAGGAAGTCACCTGCTAAGTTCACCCTTGAGCAACGGTGTGCGGCAAAAGAGGAAGTGTCTTGAATTTACAAAACGTCAGATATGGTTGCCAAGCAGCAATTGTACAGTACACTACATTGCACAAGGTTGTGGTATATATAGTCCAATATCAGAAAAATATGTTTTCAGACCCGTAAGCCGTAATCGAGCAGTCATATGCTTGCTTAATGTCAATCTAAGCAAGAAATAAAATGCCTGAAATGGTATGGAAAAAAAAAACCCTGATCAGCGCCTAGGAATGTCCTTATGCTGGGACTCAAGAGAAGGGCTTCGGATTTAACTGCAAAGATTCTGCACCTTTCACAGGTGCCTCGAGCCAGAACAAAAAATATAAAGCAACACAAATAAAAACAAGACGCAGTAGGGAAGGCTTATTAAACGGTCCAGTTTAACTGCTAAACTTAAATCACTTTCTCACCATAATACACCAGTAGATATATACACACACACACACTCGTGGCACCACCAGTAAATGTTAAATCAGAAACAACTGTAATTATTAACCCAGTTCACAGAGTGGACTGGGCTATGCACATTCCTATGCTAATAATTTCTCACTGTGGATGACGTAAGAACACATTCAGGCAAAAGCCTCTTCCACTCTGCCAGGAACATGTGGTCTGCAGTCGATGCACAAGGGAGGGTTTAGACATTAGGAATGTAAGGGGCCATAGTAGTAAATATCTTCTTAATCATATCTAATGGAAATACAAATAGATCAAACACTGTTTGCATAATGACTTCTTGCTTTTTTAATAAGCAGTTCTTCCACATAAGTGCACAAATAATATTTTGCATCCTGCTTTCTCAAAGTCTTTAGAACAGGGGAACCAACCGAAGAGGAAAAATCATAAGATCACAGTATTTCGTCCTTCCCGGATTCACTCAAATGTTTCCTGTTCTGCTTTTACTTTCCAAACGCTTGCAATTGTGAGTACTAGCCGGTGCACACCTTGCTTTGAAACCGAATGCTGGCATTAGAGCATCACCACTTCAGGAAGTGGGTATAGTTTAGGTGTTTGGCCAAGGTAAAAGGATATAACCCAGTACCAACACCACTTACATCTCTAGCAGTGGAAAGGGATATATTGTCAGAACTTACAACCTTAGCTTTCGTCTCAGTAATGCAAGAAAAATGTGATGTCCCACATCTATTTGATTACTCCCTAAGATAGTTTTTGTGGTAGTACATCTCATTAAAAAAAATAAATCTATATTTCCATAGAAACTGGTCGAACGCATCCTATTTGATGGGATGTTTGAAAAAGCAAGT
This sequence comes from Triturus cristatus, assembly GCF_964204655.1. NCBI lineage: Eukaryota > Metazoa > Chordata > Amphibia > Caudata > Salamandridae > Triturus > Triturus cristatus. Next base: position 1,420,404,162 of record NC_140591.1, on the reverse strand, counting down.
GTAGAACAAAGTATCACCCTAGAGAAGGTTTGATTGTATAGCTCGTAAGTTTGATTAAAGAATGCTCATGCGCAAAATGTTGTAAACAGCTTAAAAAGTTGCATTTGGAAGATGCTCTCTTCCTCCTCTGTCCAAAGAGGTTGTACATTGTCAGGTGAACACTGCCTCATGAAAATTAAGGCTTCAGAGGGCAACTACTAATCTCACTGCTCACAGTAGAGAAGGCAGCAGGCTTCTCCAACAAGTAGTTCATTAACTACTGGTAGCTTTCTAGCTACCCGTGACTAGCTCTACTGTATGCAGTAGAAAAGTGTGTTTTTGAGTCATAAATTTTAGTATTTTAAAAACTCATAATTTACCCATTTAGATCTGGTATTTGACCGATGAATAATACAGCACTAGAGACTAATTATTAGTATTATTACCTTGGTGTCAGTGGCATTGCCGCTATGGCTAGTATGTATTACCCGCGTTCCTTGCTCCAGCACTGAGACAGCTCAGCCTTATAGGCCTGGAGCTGGAGGGGATGGTCACAGTTCTGAAAAGGTAGCTCTTTGTAACATAGTCACTGGGGGTTCAAGCATCAGTCTGTGGAACGGACTGCTGTCTGCTACCCCAAATGGCAGCAATGCCACTGGCACTGACAAAAGCTTCCCGCCATACACAGATTCTGCGTGGCAAATGATCACCGATATCTTCATCCTCAATGCTTAGCACTGGAAGCGCAGGAGCAAAGAAAGGGTTTATTCACTTTGCAAGTCACAAGGATGGCAATATGCCTCATTTGCTCCCCCTTTCCAATGCAACCTGAAAAGGTTTGCAACACCTGCACTGCGATAACCTATGCAATGCACATTTGTCCACGTATAACTACTACAAAATTAGTACTTTATAGTAGTCAAGCGTGCTGCCAGGGACAAACCAGGCACAAGCCTCCTCCGATTTCTGAGATAAGCATTCTCTATCGTAAAAGGAATCATACTTAAAAGCAATCATACTTAACAGCATTCTATTAAAAAGCATGTGACTAGAATACCAAGCTTAACACCACCTGCATGGGACAAAAGTGCTCTGAAGGAAATATTTTTTTTTTTTAAATGTCCAGAAACCACTGGTGTTAAAAAGGCCCCAAAAACAAAGCATTTGTCAATTTTGTTTGAACAATATATGAGGGATTCCTTCTCCGATGAACAGAAAGCAGAAATGCCAAAACAAAATTTGGCTACACCCCAGGAGGGACAGTCTGAACAACTGGGAGTGCACTGTCCCAACGACTCACGAGAGAGAGAGAGAGAAAGAATGGGAGAGAGAGAGAGAAAGAGAAAGAGAAAGAGAGAAAGAGAGAGAGAGATGAAGTGAGATCAATACAAGTCAGCCTTAGTAGTCGATGTCTTTGGTGACCCCAGTATTCTGCAGCAGTGCTAGTGAGCTCCCAAGAAGAGCTTTATGGCATTATACTTATTTTTTTTCACAAATGAAGAAATGGTGATAAAGATGAGGAAGGTTCAGTAGTCATTAGCGTTCGTTTGTGTTTTTATTTAGTATTCGCTCTACGTAGGCCGGTGCACAGAAGAGAACAATACTGTATGTATGCAGGTCCCAAGTACATACAGCAAATATTGTTAAAAGTCCTAAGTGTATAGTTCCCTAAAAGATTATAGTATCAACCAAGTGGAGCTCTTGTGTGGGGTATTGTAAGTGAAAAAGGAATAGATGCTTTATAATGTGGTAGTGAAGGACCAAGTGTGCTTTTCCTCACACTGTCCTAAGCGTCCTGCTGGTTAACATTTCAAAGTGTATAAATCTCAGAGGCGTTTGATATCTTCTTTACTCTTCACTTAGGTTGAACAAAAGTTTAGACAGGGTCGCTCACATCTGCTAGTTTTGGACGAATTTATAATTATGATCTATTCATTACAAATCAGTATATAGCTAATTTCGAATTTAGATGGCGTTGGAATCAATAGAATGCTGGCATTTATAGCCACCAAGCAGCAGGAAATAGAAGTCCAGTAGTGCACAGGAGAAACGGGAAGGGGGAATGACTGCTGACATTGACTGTGAACCTGTGAGCCCCATTATCTTCATGCATACTTCCCTGTTAGCGGTTCTTGCAATTAGTCACACCACTCACATATAGGAACACAAAGGAGTGACTGGAACTCCGGAAATAGGAAAGGATGGGGGGGTTCTTTTGATGAAAACCTCGTTGACTATTACCCAGAAAGAACAGCTGTTCTGACAAGTATGTCCGAAGTAGGGCTTTGAAGGAATATCCCATTCTAACAAAACTAGCTGGAAGATCACACGGTAGGTGTGGCCCACAAGCCAAAGAAATAAATAAGTAAACAAATCCACAGATATATGGCAACCTATAACTAACCACGCCACAATGAGAGGACTACAAAACACAAAGCCAAACATATGGTAACCAGTTTCACTCCATACTCATCGGTGTACCACCAGTAGTTGCCTCCCATGAAAAGTGGCTTTGGACGATAACAGGCAATCGAAATCCAACAAGCTGCTTTTAAGAAATCTTTGCATTCGTAGTAGGTTAGTAAATCGAATAACAGTCACCTGAAAGTCATATCAGACTTCTAAAATAAAACCACCTTGGCTTGAGAGGTGGTGACAGTTCTGCATAGGAGAGTCCGGTAATCGGACAAGAGCTGCACATTCTGCTTGTTCAGTCCTCTTCTAGGTCATTACAAAGCTGGTTTCAATGTAATGCACTGGTCATGGTCCTTGAACTTGGGAAAAAAGATTCATCCAAATGTTTCTATGGGGCGCTCATTTTAAAATGATGTTTTCTTTTTAGAATGTGAACGTGTGACCAAGTTGCTGGAAATAAATTTTGTATTCACGAAGGTATTGCTGGCACTTGCCTCTGTTTAGGGACACATTTCTAGGGGTTTCCATCTCTTTCCTTTCAGCAACCCTTACTATTTTGCAGCACACGTTTTCTCAAGACTTGAACACACAGGCTACAGACACACATTCTACAATGAAGATGATGCATAAGTTGTAAGCGCTGTATGAGAGCAACAGAGCCAATGTAGTTAGAGAACATTGTAGATGATTCCATGCTATGCAAGTTCAAAGTGAACGGCTAAAGTAAAACACCGGATGAGCCATCAAGCAACATTAACAGTTTCCAGTTGCAAACTGATCCAAAAGGACTTGGTAAGTTACAAATGAAATCACTGTTCCTTCAAAATGTTTCCTTTTGATATTTTGCTACTCGCCAGTGGTGAGTGCACATAATGTGCTCCAAAGTAGAAATATCTCTACTAAGGAGTCCAGGAATGGTGTAACTAGCAGGGGTAATCAAAACCTCAGACTGCCATACAGATAAATGTTTACTAAAGGTTGTTATCCTGTACAAATTAGAACGTTTTTAGTCACGACAGGACAAAACAGAGATTTCGATGCATTTTCTGAAGATGCCGGTAACTACCAAAAAATAAATTTAAACAAAACGGGTGACGCGCATGACTACAAGCTTTCAATTAAAAAGGTGCATAAGCAATAGTTATTGACTGCAACCGAGTATGGCTACAGACAAATGCGGAAAGCAGTTAGGTGTCACTTGATCCATCCGGAGAAATTATACATGCGCTTTTATGTAAGTGCTGGGAAAAGTTAACTGATTACGCTAACTTAGAATGTTCGAAGTTTAAAAGGCGGCTTCAAGGTCGGGCAGGCCGATAGGGCAATCAGTCAGTGAGTGACCTGTGGGCTGGTCTGACAGAGCAGTGCGTGTGTGCCGGGTTTCTGGTTGATTGTGAGCTTGTTTTATGGTCTGCGGGGGCACTTTTATTTTAGAGTCCGAACCAATTTTCTGTCCCAGTCCAACCCTGTCCGGCTTGCAATAGATGGAGATTTCAGTAAGAGACACTTGACATCTACGAAAAAGATAACTTGATCTCCCATAAAGCTGTGGATTTTCTTAACAAAGATGTTGTATAGTAACACATTTTGTATTGTGACATACAGCAGGGACGAGAACTGTGTATTTTTATAAGGACCGTGTGGATGCTTTAAAGTGTCACTGCAAACGAAGTTAAAGGTACGCACAAGAGTCGGGTAATGATAAAGCGAGACACTTCAAATGGGTTACTAAGGTAAGTTTTCTTACTATCTACCCCTCAACATATCTCCATCACCCGTGCAAAAGAAAAAAACTTATATAAGATTTTATTAAATGCACAACATATTTGCTGGTCGGAGGTGACAGTTTGTGACACAACTGAGTGCACCAGAAGCGCTGAGCGGTTCTATAAATGTGACCTAAGATGGTCAAATACCCTCACAATAGCACCCAGGTCGCCACCAGCCCTCTCGCAGGTGACGCTGCGTTTCCTCCGTGCGGGCGTTGCCCTCCCCTTGCGTCAGCAGCGCGCGCGTGGGGCGGCGGTTGCTGCCCTCCCCCTGCGTCAGCGGCGCGCGCTGGGTACTCACAGTCCAGGTGCTTTTTCTTGGGGCCCATGAGTTCGTGAGTGGTGGCCTTGCACACCGTCTTGGTGACAGCCGAACCCGCTACGATGTGCTGCGCCGCTGTGATGCGGTCCGTGATGCTCTGCCCGGACATCTTGTTTTCCCCCTCCTGTGGTCCGCAGCCAGTGCGAACTGATACAAGCCGCGAAGAAAAGGAAACAATATAAAAAATCCTCTTTTTCGCCTCCTTTTAGAAGCCCAAACCACAAGCGCGTTGTGTTAAAAAAAAAATGTATACAAAGTGGTGTTGAAAACTAAAAAAGAAACCCGTTTAGAAGTAACCTGCGTTCTTATTATGTCTTTTTTACGGCTGCGCGGTTACAGAGGGGCGGGCGCGCCCGTCCCTCATCTCCTAGATGGCAGGTGACCCTCCTGCCTAGTCAGCCTCGTCTGGGGTTTTAATAGACGGGTAGCTGCAGAACGAGGAAAATGGCGACCAGGCTCCTCCTCGGATGTTCCAGGCGCCCGGAGTCACGTCATCCTCCTCTCCTCGCAGTCCCAGCCCAGCGCCTGCACGCTCCCCTCCGCCAGCCTCCCTCCCTCCCTGCCAGGTTGGCTCCGCTCTCCTTGTCAGTTCGACCCGCCTCTCCTGCCGGTATCGCCAGCCCCTGGGGGACAGGAACTGCAGCGAGCTGGGTGTGCCTTCCGCAGGCTCTAGTGCTGAAATGAGGCACAAATAATTACGGGGCCCTAGGCCTGCCCCGCCCCACGGAGAGCACAGGCATTCCAACACATGAAAGCTCATTGGAGAATACTGGCATGCGTTCTTTGTTGTACCTGTCTGAGCTTTAATTTTGAGGCTGCATGTTGTTGGTTTGTAAAGCATCTTTTCATGTTCATGAACTTTTACCACCCCTTTCGAAGTTGTAACATGTCAGCTTTTATTTTTCTTCTATTTGTGATTGCTGCACAGCACTTCAGATTTGCTTTCGCGACAGTATACTAATAGATATATATCTAATACCTGCCAACTTTCCAAGACAACATTTTGGGTAATATTTACGCAGCGCTGCAAATGCAGTCTCTGGGTCTCGGGAATATTAGGTATTTGTCCATTCGTGGAAATTTCGACAATTTGTCTAATTTTAAAGATCGACAAACAACAGTACACGGACCTGAATATATAACGACCACTTTCCAATACTGTCCTCCAAGGGATTCCTTTGTAAATAGTGATGAATGGTGCTCCTTAAAGTACTTTGAAGCTGTATGTAATTCTTCGTACAGATTAGGCATTAAAATCGCTTTTGTTGCATTTGGGGTGGCCTCTCAAATGTATTTCATTATTGAAATGTACATTTGCTTAGAGTAGTCAAAACATTATGTCTTACATTATACTCTATAGTGGGCTGACCGATATCTCACACGAAACCGTCTGTGAAAGTTGTGGTAAATGGTATCATGTTATTTAATTTAATGACAAGTATTTGATAATCTTCAGAAGGCTGGAAGGAGACTCCGCTTTGCTCGGATCTCAGCCTGTGAGCTGCAAGGTGCACCCCTATCTCAGCAGCAACTGCTTAACTGACTGAACAATCGTGCTAATGCATCGGGCGATCTGTGACTGGATCCCAATATTAAAATAGCCGAGATTTGCTATTGACTTAGATACAGTGGTAAAGCTGTGTCCGGATCTTGGTAATTAAGTAGTAAAGGTCCTGCAGGACATAAATGAGGTACATTTGGTGTTTTAGAGTTAAAGTACTAGAAAAACCTGGAGTGCTGCATGTTAGGATTGAAAATGATTAAAAACAAGTTTCACAACCACGAACCTCTTGCCCCCCCCTCCCAACAGTCTCCCCCATTGGAATTCCCTAAACTCTCATAGAACTTTTGGCTCATGGGAATTCCTAGAAATCTCATAAAGTTGTTGGCACAGTGTGTGATCTTGAGCATGTGGTGGTTAAGTTATTTTCCAAAGAAGGACCAAGTACTTGCAGGTAAGATCCTGTTCATGTTTTCTCAGCAGGGCGTAATGCCCCTGGGTAAACTCTTAGCTGCCTGTACTGTCCTCCTCCTCTCCTCACCCCTCATAAATATATTGTTACATTTGATTACCAAGTGCTCCTCCCTGCCTTTATTAAAGTGTTCGTGCCACTTCTATATAAGCATCAAATACCTCTGCCAATATCCTGTTTGAATTTGCCAGTAAGCATTCTGCCTTTTCCCGAGAACAAGATCTAGATAAGAAAACATCACACTACCAACTGAGTTAGATAGGAGGGTATCAGCAGCTGTGCTGTTCACATTAAAATGTGATCTTCATGTAATTCAGAACGCTTGGCTGCTAAATAAATCTCAGAAAGAAGCTCTTCTTTCAATGTTAAGAAAGGGGAAAGGCCCTAAAGGACAGATACCAGGTAGGGCCGTATTCAATAAGTAAAATGAAGGGGAACCCGGTATTCTGATTGATTCATGCAATTTCCATATTGCAATAATCACATTGAATAATTTTATATGATTAGGTTATTTTTTAAACCTTTTTTCTTTTTAGTAGCTTTTTATCTTTTCAAAATTATATACATTCAGAAGAACGTAGGTGCAAAAAGACTTCTAATCCTTCTGGTCCAACACATATCACATTAATTCCACTATTTACACCTATTCATATACTTTTGCAACATTTATCACAATACATAGTGCATACATTTGACAAAAACAATAACATCAATATAGTTCATAAACCAATGACTCATCTGATACTGATCCATACAACTTAATTCATTGTAGCTGGTAAATACAAATCAGTTCTTGAACCTGGGAACACCAATTGCATTCAACGTTCCTCAGTATCTAACAACCCTTCTATCGTGGTCTTAATGCCTATTATTGCACATGCCGACACGTTTCAAACCCTATGGGATCTCCAGGGGCTCTCATGAGGGCTTCTCAATTATGCACACATTGGTATGATCTGTTAATCAACCGGTTTTTTTTTCATCAGATTTGCCACTGTTGGGACGAAGGGGGAACAAGCTGAACTGGCCTTCGACTTTTATGGGTGCTGTGAATCTCAAAAGCACTCGATATCCTGAAACCCACTGCCAAGCGTATGACTCAATCTGCCGCAGTTTCGGAAACCATTTGTTACCGCCACTCGATGCTACAGTGTTGACACCGTAATGTTTGCGTCTGTTCTGTGAACCAGTATATTTGGTGCAGTCTAAGGACTGACTTTCGGTGTTTCTTTGCTTCATGCGGTCCGAGGGCCGACCTTCGGAAAGATATTGGTAAGTTATTCGTCTGGTACGAATAGCAAATCTGTTTCTCCTTTTGAGATGCCATGTTTTAGTAAGTTGTGCTATTTGAGATGTCCTTGTTGTTCTGCTGATGCTCGATTGGAGGAGAGGCAACCTGCGTCTCCAGAAGGCACCCCAATCTATGACGTGAGTTAAGCACAGCCTTGGCCCTATTATATTTAGTACATTATGGCACAAATAGACCACGGGACAATGCCGAGTTGCAGTGGCCGTTAACAGGTACCTTTTGATGAACAGATATTGAATTTCCTGCAGGGTAAATTGTTTGCAAAAAGGAGTAGGCAATCGATGTTTGATTATCTCCAGGTAGGGCAAAAAGAAACTAAACAGAGATGAATGAAAGCAGAAAAGGAGGCTTGAAGAGGAAAGATACAGACAATAACACAGAAGGCAGTAGCGTATGATAGAGAGAAAATAGAGAGGGGTATAGAGTGTGCTGACCGAAGTTTAGGTTGCAATGTGATGAATCTTAAGTTGCTCGAGAAGAAGGTGACCCTTTTGTAGAGGATCTGTTAGATATACGACCCCCACCTCCATATGCTGCGCAGAGAATATATCCAGCTGTCCCACAGCCCCAGCCTTTTGTCTCTCTTTCTCCTGCCTCTTGTTCTTCTGCTATTGACGTGGCTACTTCGACTTGAGCGCCTCCTGTTTCTTCTTCGGCTTCACCTGTCGCGCCTGCATGCCTTTCTGCTGTGCCTATTGCTCTAACATCTTCTCTCCCCCCCCTTTGCTTATGCCTACAACACAGACGTTGATTTCTCTGTTGCATGCCACTTCAACTGGTGTGCCCGCCCTACATCCCCTCTCCCCGACCTTGTTGATCATTGGAACGCCGGTGCGTGGACTGGATGACGGGGATTGGACGGCTGCAAGGGAACGAATGGGGCGATTGCTGATTGGGTCTTGTTAGAAGGCGACCTCAGAGGAGCCCGGAGGGGGCCCTGACTATCCTGAGACCAACCCTTGAGGTATCGTAGCCGGGCACTGGCGGGAGACTCCTCAGGGGAGGAATCTCGTATCTAGGATCGTACACTCGGCACCACACGACAAAGAGACGCCACACCGTGAGTTCTTAAGAACAAATCTTTATCAAATCGGAGTCGTAGGATCTTTATGATCAGCAAGGCAAATATATACAAGTAGAGCACGAGCTCATAGAGTCTCGGGGGGGGGGGGGTAGGAGGTAGCGGGACAGTCTTTGGGGAGATGGATCAAATGCAGGGGCGTACCCGGCGCACAGCTCACAATCCTCGAGCTGGGGGATACGCTTGTCGTCGTCGGGGTCCGGCGGGACCAGGAGAGTCTGTGGGAGCCGCGAGTCACTCAGCAGGGCTCAAGCACAAGTTCGGAGGTCTTACGATCTTTCGGGGAGCCGCGAGTCACTCAGCAGGGCTCAAGCACAAGTTCGGAGGTCTTACGATCTTCAGGGAGCCGCGAGTCACTCAGCAGGGCTCAAGCACAAGTTCGGAGGTCTTACGATCTTCAGTTCCGTCCGCACAAAGTGAGGCTTGAGGCGGTTCACGTGAAGGACCCGGAGGGGGTCCCGTGGTGACTGGACGTCCACCAAGTACGTGACCTGGCTCGTCCGCTCAATCACTTTGAAGGGCCCGGTCCATTTATCCTGGAGGGCGCAAGGTTTCACGGGGGCCATGACCCAAACCTGCTGGCCCGGCTGGAACTCGACCAGAGTGGCATTCTGGTCGTACCAGAGCTTCATCTCTTCCTGGCTCGCCTCCAAGTTGGCCTCGGCCAGCTCTCAGAACTTCCTAGTCTGGTTCCGGAGGGTCAGGACGTATCGGAACACATCTCGTGGGGTGTTTCGGGGCGCCGCCTCCCACCCTTCCTTGACCAGGCTGAGGGGCCCCCGGACGGGGTGTCCATAGAGTAATTCAAACGGGCTGAACCCCAAGGATTTCTGGGGGACTTCCCGGTAGGCGAACAGGAGGCAGGGGAGCAGGACGTCCCACTTACGCCGGAGGGGCTCTTCCAGGCATGCGATCATTCCCTTCAGAGTCCGGTTAAACCGCTCTACCAGGCCATTTCCTTGGGGGTGGTACGGGGTGGTGAACTTATAGGACACTCCACATTGTTGCCACAGGGATGTCATGTATTTGGAGATGAAGTTCGTACCGCGATCGCTCACGACCTCGCGGGGAAAACCCATACGGGAAAAGATTCTCATCAACGCCCGGCCCACCACGGGGGCTGTGACGGTGCGCAGGGGTATGGCCTCAGGGTATCGGGTGGCATGATCCACCAGGACGAGGATAAAGCGGTGACCTTGGGAGGTTGGGGGGTCCAGGGGCCCCACGATGTCGATCCCGACCCGTTCAAAAGGGGTACTGATGACAGGGATGGGTTGGAGGGGAGCCTTGCGCTTTCCTCTGCTCTTCCCACTAGCCTGGCACGTGGGACAGGACTTGCAGTGGGCTTCTACATCCGCTTTCATTCTGGGCCAGTAGAAGTGAGTCACGAGGCGACTGTAGGTTTTGTCCTGGCCCAAGTGGCCTGCGAGGGGGACGTCGTGGGCCAAGCCCAGGAGGTGGTCTCGGAAGCGTAGGGGTACCACCAGCACCCGGGCGGATCCTAGCTCCACCGCCTTCTGCTCGCTGTACAAAAGGTCATTTTCCCAATACACCCGGTGCATTCCAGTTTGGTCGCCCGTGGCCTGGGCCTCTGCTTGTTGCCGGGGCCCGACCAGGGAAGGACAGGTAGCTTGCTCCCGGCAGAACTCCTCTCGGGAGGGTCCCCCCTCGTGGCACCACTGGGCCAACTCGGGCAGATCGCCTAACTCGGTGACCTGTGCGGAGTCGGAAGGTGGGGGTTCGTCGCTGGCGACCGACCCTCTTTGTGGGGGGATGTGGGGCCCCTCGGCGGGGACCATCCTGTGTTCTGTGGTCGGGGCGTCTTCGACTTCCCCAAGGGGGGTCAGTCGGGCTGCCATAGATCGGGTGGTGGCGCACACCCACTCAGGGAGACCCATCATCCCTAGGTGGGTCTTGCGCTCGACTTGTTTCCAGGGGGAACTTTCCAGGTCGTTCCCCAGGAGACAGTCGACTGGCTGGGAGGTTCTCACTGCGACTTTCAGTTTACCGACCACCCCTCCCCATTCAAAAGGCACCAGGGCTACCTTACACAGACTTTCCGTATTGTCAGCGGAAATTACCGGGCAAAAGACGTTGGGGAGGACCTGGTCTTCGTTGAATAAGTGACTGAGGACACCGGTGATGCTGGCCCCGGTGTCACGAAGGGCCTCTACTTGGTGGCCATTGATTGTTACGAGCTGCCCATATTTCTTCGTGTTGGAGGGCAGGAGGCTTCCAGGGACCATTTCTCTATCTCCTAAGGATACTAGGGCCATGGCGGCGGGTTCCCACTCTACGGTCTCCTCAACCTCCTCCCCCAGTGCTACATTGGCTATCTGTCTAGCGGGGGGTGCTGTCGGGGTGATGTGTGGGGCCATGGGGCATTCTGGGTCGTTGGCGTAATGCCCGGGCTTCTGACAACGGAAACAAGTGATGGTCACCCGGTGCCCCCGTCTCACGGGTGGGCCGGATACAGCTGGTGGGGTGCCGGGAAAGGCGGAGGTTGGGTTTTCGGGGGACTGGACTGGGACTCTCTCTGCCCTCCCTGGTTCCCCCCCCCCTCTCTGACGGGGTGGTCCCTGACTGGCTCGGGGGTACTCTCCTACGGGGCCCCGGGAGACCCGGGTGTTGGTCCAGCGATCCGCCTCGACAGCCAGCTTTCTCGGATCCGTGAGCTTGCTGTTGAGCAGATGCTGGCGTAGTTCCACAAAGCAGTTCGCAGCCAGGTGTTCCCACAACATGAGGTCGGTTAGTTCTTCTAGGGTGGTTACCTTGCTGCCCTTGATCCACCCATCGAATGCACGGCTGAAGAAGTTTACATACTCCACCCAGATGGTGCCCGGGATCTTCCTGCAGTCCCGGAACCGCTGGAGGTACATCTCCGGGGTGAGGCCGTACCTTGTGAGGAGGGCCTCTTTCATGTGGTTGTAGGAGGTCTGCATGGAGGTTGGTAGGTCGAGCAGGGTGTCTCTCCCTTCGCTCAGAAATCGTCCCCACAACCCGGCCCCCCAATCCTTCTGCGGGACCCGATGGGAGGTCATGGCGACCTCGTATGCCCTGAACCACTGTTGGATGTCATCGTTTTTGTAATATTCTTTGACCACATCCTTGGGAATGTGGACCTTCTGCTCCGCCGGGGAGGCCGCCTCTCGGTTTCCCGGGGCCGCGCTTCTTCGCTTTTTGCTTTTAGCTCGATTTCCTTCAAGCTGCGTTCGTGCTCAAGTTGAAGTCTCCTTCCTTCGTGTTCCCGTTGGAGTTTATTCTCTTCTAGTTCTCCTTGTACTCGCATCTGTTCCACTGCTAGCTTTTTCTCGGCTAATTTCAACTCGCCCTCGATTTTAAGTTTGGCCAATTCGAGTTCGTGATGGCAACTTCTCTCTCTGTCTGCGAGTTCCTCCGGGGATAGGCCCCCGTCTGGTACGAAGCTTCGCACCTGGCTGCTGCTGCGTTCTCCTTGGGAGGCTCCAGCTTCGTCGTGGAGCTCCACCGCTCCTTCTGGGCGGGGGGCTCCAGAATCCACCCAAGCTTTCAGTGCCTTCTGCATATCTTCTTTGGTGTTGAGACCAGTGGTAGCGATTTTTAGTTCTTTGCAGAATTGCTTCAGTTCTCTGTGAGTGTACTCTTCCAGTTGTTCCGCCTGGAACACGGTACTGGTGTCGTTTTCTGTGAAACTCATGGCGTTTCCTTCTGCCATCTTTGTCGGTAGTGTGTCAGCTGTTCACGGTACGATCTCTAGATTATGGGCCCGAATCCCGTCGCTTGCCACCAATGTTAGAAGGCGACCTCAGAGGAGCCCGGAGGGGGCCCTGACTATCCTGAGACCAACCCTCGAGGTATCGTAGCCGGGCACTGGCGGGAGACTCCTCAGGGGAGGAATCTCGTATCTAGGATCGTACATTCGGCACCACACGACAAAGAGACGCCACACCGTGAGTTCTTACGAACAAATCTTTATCAAATCGGAGTCGTAGGATCTTTATGATCAGCAAGGCAAATATATACAAGTAGAGCACGGGCTCATAGAGTCTTGGGGGGGGTAGGAGGTAGCGGGACAGTCTTTGGGGAGATGGATCAAATGCAGGGGCGTACCTGGCGCACAGCTCACAACCCTCGAGCTGGGGGATACGCTTGTCGTCGTCGGGGTCCGGCGGGACCAGGAGAGTCTGTGGGAGCCGCGAGTCACTCAGCAGGGCTCAAGCACAAGTTCGGAGGTCTTACGATCTTTCGGGGAGCCGCGAGTCACTCAGCAGGGCTCAAGCACAAGTTCAGAGGTCTTACGATCTTCAGGGAGCCGCGAGTCACTCAGCAGGGCTCAAGCACAAGTTCGGAGGTCTTACGATCTTCAGGGAGCCGCGAGTCACTCAGCAGGGCTCAAGCACAAGTTCGGAGGTCTTACGATCTTCAGGGAGCCGCGAGTCACTCAGCAGGGCTCGGGTGTTTCCAAAGGCGAATCTGCCGGATAGTCCCAGAGCACCCCTTGTTATAGGTCGACTCCTCTTTGATGTCCGGAGTCTGTGCAGGCAGGGGTCTTGTCACCTGGGGGTCGCTTGTCGGGGTTTCCTGCCATTGTCTTTTGATCCTTTCAGGGCCGGGGCGGGAGGAGTCCCAGACACCCAGCAGGCGTGGAGCCAGCCCTCGGGGAGGCCGGATGGCCGATCGAAACCCACCTTCCCAGGGGAGTTCAGAGGTGCGATGGAAACTGCTCCTCCCTCTCTTATCCCAATGGGAGCGCGATGTCCTCCCGCCGGAGTGGCGCCTCTAGGCCAGGGTCGCGCTGGGGCCGGGCGGCCATCATGGTGCATGAAGTGGGCACGCGGGCCCGGTGTGGCCGAAAGGAGGAAGGCCTTGGACGGGGAAGTCCGGGTCGTGTGTGTGTGTGTGTCCTGGTGGGAAGGATCGGCTAGGCCGTGTGCTCGGGGTTGCATGAGGTGCATGGGTCAGGATATGTGGTGCGGGGACAGGGATGGCCATGCCACGAGGCCGGGTCTAACAGGTCTGATGTGGGAGATGCAGAGAAGAAGATGATAGCTGACCAGGCCTCCCAGTTAGCCAGGAGTCCGATTTACAGTGTGGAAGATGTGTGGAGCATACTGGAAGACTATGAGCCGTTTGTACAGCAGCATGCTCTCAAGCATATGTCGGCTACTCTGATTTGGTTGTGGGAACAGTGCTTTAAGGGTGGTGCACCCCAAAATATTTATGATATCCGGGATCATGTGTATGCTGCTGACATGGCCCTTAACGTTTTTAGTAATGTTACAACGTTGGTTGGATACAGAGGCAGGTTGCACCAGAAGAGTCCGACAACGGTGTCTCAGTTTCTGATGTGTGAAGTGCATCGATTTTCCACCCTGAATTACCAGAGCTGCATGATCAGCATGATGCTGTTGCCAGGCAGTGAGTAGAGGCCCGCTTTCAAGAACAATAGGTTTATATTCCTTGGAAAAGGAGTGAGGTTTTATCTCTTAAGACTCAGTTGGCTGACCCTAGGAAAAACCCAACTGCATATTATAAAGACTTGACCGAGGCTGCGTTGTCGACGGTGATGATGTTGGCAGGCATTGAGATTTTTTTCGTTTGTTAGTACCAGTTGATATCTGGTGGCAGGTGTATATGCAGGACTACGTAGTGGAGTTGGGTGGCACTTGGGATGAGATCAAGGCATGGGATAAAGAGAGGAAGCCTGGTGAGAAGTCTAACGCTGAGATACTGACTTAGCCAGGCCGGATTATTACTTACATGCACTCCCTGATTCCGCCTAGAAGAATAGATTGGGACAAGTTAACAGCATGTCTCCAGAAGAAAGATGAAAGTGTATCTGATGTCTTTACTAGGTTTGAAGGTGTTTTTCCGGATTTCAGTGGACAGGACTTGTCGATGTACGGAGGTGTCCGATTGTTTGTTAATAGATTCGTTACGAATCTGCTTCTCGAGATCGCGACTCGGTTGCACGCTTCGGAGAGCACTTGGACTACCTCCTCTCCATTAGTGATATTAAGCATGGCACAGTACTATGAACATAGAGAGAATGAAGAGAAGGAAAAGGTAGAGAAGAAAAATAAGGAGTTGAAAACGAAAGTGTTGATGCAGCAGGTGTCTTGGGGAAACGGTAAAGGACGAGGCATTGGTCCGGCCCGACAGCTGCCCCACACCAGCAGGAATATCGCGCCTGTGGGGCCAAACCACTGTGCATATTGTAAAGAGGAGGGATACTGGCGCAGTGAGTGTCCGACGTCATTGCAAAGGGTTGGGGGTCCCTAGAGGACGGGGTTCCCGGGGTCGTGAGACAGGCAGCCATGACGGAGGCCAGGGAAGTGAGGAACAGCCAGGTCGTTCTGGTCAGAACTATTTTGATGACCCTAGGGGGCGACAGTATTACAGTGACGACTACGATTTGGATGAAGTGACGGGGCTAATTCATGGCTAGGACAGCCAGGGGCAGGGTGAGGGATCAGTTCAGATCCCTGTGGATCAGCATGGACCTTGTGTTACTGCTGATTTGCAGAGCTCAGCTCAAAAATTCTTGGTGGATACAGGCGCAATGAATAGCTCTGTTTCTTGTTCACTGGTCGCCAGGGCAGCTCTGTCTGTCCAAAATAATGTTTTGGTAGGTTTTTCAGGTATACCGGTTGTGAGCCCCATTTCTGAGCCACTTGCCCTGACTAGGTGTCCTTTTACCGTAGATTTGCTTTTCCTACTGACATCTAATTGCGGAGAAAGCTTGATGGTTTTGGACTTGTGAAAGAAGTTGCACACAACTATTTCTTGCTCCCAGTATGGTGTCTATATGACTTTAGTACCTAATGTAGTGAATTTCAAGCAATGTTTGTCAAAGGATGGGCCCTTTTCTGCTGAGTTCAAGCATATGCCAACAACCTTATGGGCTACAGGTGATAAGGACGTAGGGCTATTGCAGATACCCCTGGTCTCTATTAGAGTCAAGGACAACGCTGCTCTCCCCTGTATCCCTCAGTACAAAATACCGCAAGCAGGGGAGCGAGAGCTATTGCAGATTAGACAGGATTTGATTAAGTCAGGGGTTGTTGAAGAGACGTCTGCGAATGTCTGTAATAGCCCTATTCTTCCCATTCTTAAGAGGACACCTTCTGGTTCCTCTGATGATCATCCAGATGTCTATCGGTTTGTGATTGATTTGCGTGAGGTTAATAAGATTGTGGTCCCTCAGTTCCCAGTTGTCCCCAACATCACAGACCTTCTGACTATGATTCCTTCTTCTGCCAAATACTTTTCTGTCATCGATTTGAAAAATGCATTCTTTAACATTCCAATCCATCCAAATACTAGGTATCTGTTTGGATTCGCCCTCGCCAGCAGAAGCTTCGGATTCTGTCGGGCTCCTCAGGGCTATACTAAAAGCCCCAGTATCTATAGTCGAGCTTTAAAAGGGCAATTGGACTCCCTCATACTTACCACAGGTAATGTATTATTGCAGGATGTGAACGATCTCTTGATCGCTTCTGACACTGAAGACTGTTGCAAGGATGCAACTGTAAAATTGTTGCGACATTTGGCCCACCACAGACATAAAGTGTACCTTTCAAAGTTTCCACATTGTCGACAGGAGGTCACCTACTGTCGAAGGAGGGAAGGAGACTAACACCTGAGCGCATTAGCGCTATTGTCAAAATGCCCATTCCTAAGACTCAAAGGGATGTAAGTGCTTTTATAGGTATTACTTCGTATTGACGCCACTGGATCCCTAACTATTCCCTACTAACGAAGCATCAGTTGCAACTAACCACTAAGGATGTGCATGAACTCTTGCCTTGGACACATGAATGTCAACAAGCTTTTGAGCAACTAAAAGTCGTGCTTTGCTCTGCGCCTGTGCTTGGCACTCCCGACTTTTAGAAGCCGTTCGTGTTGTACGTACACAAGACGGCTGGCTGTGCGCACTCTGTCTTAACACAGGCCTTTGGAGGCAAGTAGAGGCCGTGTGCCTATTTCTCTGCTCTTCTTCATAAGGTCGCGAGAGCCCTCCCGAGCTATCTAAGAGCGGTCGTGACCGTGGCCGTCTCTATTCGACAATCGGCAGGGCTTGTCCCTGATACTGATCTCACAGTCATGGTACCGCATGCTGTGGACACACTTTTGAACAAAACTAAGATGCAGCACCTTACCAGTGCATGTCTGACTGGCTACAAGCTGACCCTGTTTGCACCACACGTCACCATCAAAAGATGTGCCACATGTGAACCCAGCTACGTTACTTCCCTTCTGAGAGTGAGGAATCGGACGTGCATGATTGCATTTTCTATACGCTAGAGGAGACGAAGGGACGGGTAGACCTGACTGATGTTCCCCTATCTGAAGCCCAAGGGGAGCTATATGTCGATGGGTCTTGTTTCAAATTACCAGATGCCACAACAACAGCGCCTTATACCTTACACACAGTAGTCGAGACATTACGGGTTCCCTACCAATCGGCTCAAGCTGCAGAGTTAGTTGCCCTTCTTCGAGCTTACGAGTTGAGTGAGGGACTGACTGTCAATATTTATACTGACAGTCAGTACGCCTTTGGAGTCGCTCATAATTTTGGGCGGCTCTGGGCAGAGAGAGGATTTCTGACTTCGCATGGGTTAAAGATTCAGAATGGTCCACTGAATGGTCCACTGGTACATAGGCTTTTGTCAGCCCTGACGCCTCCCAAGAAGTTGGCAATAGTGAAGTGCAGTGCCCACCGGGCAATTACTGATGATGTGGGAAAGGGAAATGCATTTGCAGACCAACAGCTAGGGATACAGTCCGAACACAGATGAAAAGAATGTTTGTGGCAGGCCCTGCTAGATGGGTACCTGAAGTTACTATGTTTGAGGACACTTTAGGCAATGTCAAGGAGATACAGAGTGAGGCAACGATTGAAGAGTTAGTAGTATGGCAGTAAAGTACAACCTGTTTGGATGAGGATGGGTGTTGGACTGACAAATCAGGGAAGCAGAGATGGATGCTACCAGATGCATATGTCCTTCCTGTGGTTACTATGGCGCATAGGCCAGCCCACGTTAGTGTGAAAGGGATATGTAAATTGTTAGACCCTGTGTAGTAGAACGACAACATGTATAAAGTTGCTGCCTACTTAGTGAAGTACTGTATGTTATGCATGATGCACAATCCTGGGAAAGTTACCCCTACACCTTCTGGCAGTTTTGCACCACCTTCCTTCCTTTTCGAGGTTCTCCAGATGGGTTTAATCGAAATGGAACGAGTCAACAATCTGAAATATGTGTTAGTGGTTTTCTGTGCATTCAGTAAACAGATTGAGGCTTATCCCACTAAAGAGAATACAGCCATGGTGAAGGCACTATTGAAAGAGTTCTTCCAGCGCTTCGGTTTGCCCCGTTTGATTTGGAGTGACAATGGAAGTCACTTTAACTCGAAGGTTATCCAACTGGTGTGCAATGGGTTGCACATAAAGCAATAGTTTCATGCAGCAAACCACCCCCAATCGGCAGGTTTAGTTGAGAAGTACAATGGGACTCTCAAACTAAAAATGGTAAAGATCAAAGAGAGCACAGGATTGCAGTGGCAAGATGCTTTACCCCTAGCGCTGTTGTCCACAAGAGCCACAGCCCCACTCTAGAACAGGACTGTCACAGTACGAGGTCGTGTTTGGGGGCACAGCAGATGTTTGGGGCGTCCCGCGACCTCGTCGGTTTTCTGACCTAGAATACCCTTTGCTTATGGACTACCTCTTTTATTTGACTAAAAATTTGCGTTCTATTCACCAATAGATCTCTGAAGCCTTACCACAAACTCCTGAGGGGCCAGGCCATGAAATACGACCCAGAGACTGGGTCCTAGTCTGAAACTTCCAGAGGAAAAGCAGCTTGGAGCCGTGCTGGAGGGGACCACTCCAGGTCCTCCTCACCACCAGAACAGCGGTGAAGGCCGACCGCTGGAAGAACTGGATCCACAGTACCCACTGTAAGCGTGTACTTTTGCCGTTGCCTTATGATTAATGGGTGCTTGATGGGATTGGCGACTCTGAGATGGAGCAGGTACCGTGCTTCATTCTCTTTTTGGATGCACACCTGACGTGGGCACCAACTGAGGAAGAGAGCCACGCTGTGCTGAATGAGGCAGTGCCACCTGAGATTAAGGCCATCAAGGAGCCCCAGCCTCTTGGTCCACCTGTGCTTGAGTCCCAGCCTGTTGGCTCGTCTGTGTTTGAGCCTCTGCCCCTTGGTCCCTTTGAGCCTGACCCCATTTTTCCTGACCCCTTTGTGTCTGGAGTGATAAGGTACAAATTACGCCCCCGCCGGAGGAACAGTGTGCCAAAGGAAAAGTCAGATAAGTAGGTACAGACTGCATTGCTGATGAATAGGGCGAGCGTATCCTGCCCATGGTACCAACAATAGCTTAGGGAAAGGGAGATTGGTGCATTGTTCGGACAGTGAATGATCAGGGCAAAAGGACTGTGATTCTCAAGAAAGAAATACCCTACCCTGCAACGTGGGATCTGGATCTGAGCTAGGCTTACAGCTCCACCGCCGGTGCTCAACAGCGCCTATGCCTGATGAATAATAGGAGTCCCCCAGTGTAATGATTAGGAGTATAGGATTGATTAAGTAAAGTCTTTTATTAAAGAGCAAGCAGATAGTACAACACACAACTTGGACAGCTCTCCTCTTACTGTCCTGCTATTCTAGAATCCTGCTCCGTGGCATCACCCAGTAACTATGGTACTGGGTGCATGCACCGTAGCTAGGATACCACATCTTCTCTCTTTACATTGAACAAAAGACAATAATAACACAATTAATAATTGCAATTGATAATCCTAATAAAAAGAGAACATGACAATTACTAATTACAATTAGAACAAATAAAAACTAATTAAGAAGGTGCAGACAATGTTATGCAGACAATGCTTCATCACCCTACCTCCTACTTAACAAATTTATGATACTTAGTACCAAAAACAAAAAAAACCAGAAAATAAATTACATTGCATAACTCTTATATTTTGTAGGTACATTCACCGATCTGCAAGCACGTGTTACTCTGGAACTGCTGCAAGGAGGTTGTTCTGTACATAATGCTCTCCTCGCAACTGCGTTTGTGATGCGTGAATGAGAAGAAGATTCTTTCTCTAAATCCATAACTTCATCCCACATCCAATCCATAGGTGAAGCTTCCCTAACTTTTTTGCTTGTAATACAATAATTTCCTTTGCATCTAGCAATTCTATTATGATGCCAAACCTTGTTGTCACTTAATTTCGCAGACTTGGAATATGTCTCTAACACTTGTAACGGTGCAGAGTATTTACTCCCTCCTTTTTTCACTTTAGTGCCTAACTTTATTTTCACCCAATCACCAATCCGAAGATCAGCTTCCTTGGTAACATGTTTTTATGTCAAAATTATCAATGTACGACTCCTGTATACTGCGTAATTTTGAACGAACTATAGCAGGAGACCATTTTCCACACACTTTTTTGTTATTCCACGCTACATTATCCTTAGTGAAAGGTTCTCTTCCCCTTAATATTCTAAATGGACTATAGCTTGTGCAAGTGGGAGTAATTCTATACGCCCAAATGGTGCTAAACAGTTCTTTCTCCCATTTCTTCCCTGCACTGATAGACGCTTGTATGCTCCCCATGATAACTCTGTTAATTTGCTCAGCTATTCCATTCCCCGCTGGGTAGTAAACTGGGGTCTTCTTTTCACTAATGCCATTTCGTTTTAAGAACTGTAAAAAATTATCGGAAATGAACTGTGGTCCATTATCACTAAGAATATATTTGGGAATTCCTTCTCGTAGAAATAATTTTTGTAAATATTTTACAACCTCCTTAGAGTCACACTTGTTCGTAATTTCAATGTCTTGCCCTTTTGGAGTAATTGCCTATGACAACTAAGATATATTTCTTATAATCCTGATCATCGTCAATGGGTCCAAGCCAGTCTATGCTCAAATCCTCCCATGGATGGTTTGGAATATGTCTACTACCTAGGGAAGGTTTAAATACTCGTTGAGCCTTGTCAGCATTTTCACAAGTGGAACATTGCTGAACAAAAATCTCTATCTAACCGCGGCCACCAGTAATACATTTTCATCCTACACTTTAATTTAATTATTCCTAGATGTCCCTCATGATTAATGTCTAAGATTCTGGAACGTAAATTAGTGGGTACGACGACTCTTTCACCTCTACATAAATGGTTACAATCATCAATGCTTAACTCATCTTTGATCTCCCAAAAGGTTCTTAAATCTCCCTGTAAACTTGACTTACTGGGCCAACCCATGACAACATGTCTGGCAACTTCACATAAGGTTTTGTCGTTCCCACACTTTTTGTCCCATTCTTCTTTTGAAATGGAATGTACAATGACTTTCCTGAGTTCTTGAACACGAGCAACATTAAAATCATTACAATCAGTATAAAAATTAACCTGTATTGGTAAAGGGGATTTACTGAAATAGTCCGCAACCTGGTTTCTCTTCCCCGGTAAATATTCTACGTCATATGGAAATTCTAAACGTTTTAGACTCATCCTGGCTAACCTGGGGGTGGCTTTGAGTTTGCCCTCAGGTGGTAATATTTTGAGTAGGGGCTTGTGATCAGTACGTAAAGTAAATCTAGTACCCCAAATGAACTGCCTAAATTTTTCCATGGGCCAGACAGTGGCCAACATCTCCCTCTCTATTACAGAGAACTTCTCTTCAGAAGGAGTTAGAGAACGAGATGCGAAACCAATTGTCCTTACAGCCCCATCACCACTAACTTGAGAAATAACTGCACCATGTCCTTTCCCACTAGCATCAGTGGTGATGAGACTGTGGACCATACTGTCAAATGCTTGCAAAGGAAAGGCAGACACCAAATCATGTCTTATTTGATCAAAGACACTTTGAGGTTCCTCATTCCAATGAAAATCTTGTTTGACTTTGAGGAGTTGTCTCAAATTGAAAGTTTTGCTTGCAAAGTTTTTTTACATATTTGGAGTAAAACTCCGCCAGGCCAAGGAAAGACCTTAAGTCATCCTTTGATTTGGGAATGGGGGCGTGCTCAATTCCATTCATCAATTTCTTCTTCGGAGAAATTCCATCACCCCCTACTTCATGCCCCAAATACGTTACAGGTTTTATATCAAACTTACATTTCTTAAGTTCTGCTGTGAAACCTTTTTTTAGCAAGAATATTTAATACTTTAGTAAGTCTATCATCGTGCTCTTCCTTGTTTCTACCCATAATCAAGATGTCGTCTTGAAAATATGTAACTCCTTTTTGATCTTTGAACAATCTATGCAAAACTGCGGCTGCCGAAGCTAAACCAAAAGGCATTCTGACAAAGCGATAGCAGCCAAAGGTTGTGATAAAAGCAGTTACATTCTTGCTAGACTCATGTAGTGGTATTTGATGGTAAGCAGACGGTAAGTCTATTGTCGAACCATTTGATATCTTTAGTTTTAGCTAAAAGTTCATCTATTCTTGGTAAGGGAAATTTATCTATTAAAATATTTTTTAGATCCCTCAAATCCACACATAGACGCAAACGGCCATCCGATTTTCGGGCGACGACCAATGGGGCGAGCCACTCTGCACTCTCTATCGGTTCAATCACACCTTTCTTCTCTAATGCATCACAATCAGCCATGACCCCATCTCTTACACTAATAGGTATATTCCTTGCCTTATGACTGACAGGACGAGCTTTGATTTTTAACACAATCTTGTGTGAAAAGCCAACGAATCTACCTACTTCCCCTGAAAAAACTGTGGGAAACTGTTCAACAATGTGATCTATAAATTGCTTGTTGCCTTCATCTAAGATCATTACCTGGTCATCATTTTTTGGATTGAGTACAATACCAAGTGCACACTGGTCTACCCATCCTAGAACTCTTTATCTTTTGCTAAATCTGGTTCACCTGGCGATCTCTGCCCTCCCAAAATTATGGCCCTTCTATCTCCCAGCTGAGCCCTGGAAATTCTTAAAATTTTCAACTGTTCTATCCAATCAGGCATTATTCCTTCCCCTTGGAATGAAGCATATGTACGACCTATCCTGAAAAAACCCACAGCTGACCCTCAGGTACTGAGTATCTATCGACCAATATCCTTGCTACCCCTGCTGGGCAAACAATTGGAAACCATAATAAATAGGCAGTTAAGTTCATATCTCGAGTCCAATAAAATCTTAGACCCCTCACAATCTGGATTCCGTCCAGTTTTCAGCACTGAGACCGCTATCCTGACAGTAACGGACTCCTTGAGGCAGGTAATGGATCCTGGGGGATCAGTTGTTCTGATCCTCCTAGATCTCTCTGCGGCATTTGATACCATCTCACACTTACAGCTCATGGAGAGACTACATTCTTGTGGCATTCGAGGCACAGCCCTAAAATGGCTGGAAAATGTTTGTCAGATAGATGGCAAACGATAATGTTAGGACCTTATCTTTCTCAGAAATCCAGTTTGGACAAGGGCATGCCTCAGGGCTCTTGTCTAAGTCCAACATTATTTAATGTTTACATGGCCCCTCTGGCAAAAATTGTTGAACCGTTAGGGTTCAAGATAATCTCCTGTGCTGATGATACTCAGCTGATGTTCCCAATCTGTTCTAATCTAGAAGATGAGAAAATCCGATTTTCGGCAGGTATGCTCGCCATCTCTAACTGGATGACGGAGAACTGTCTCCAGCTGAATCCTAGCAAAACCGAGATTATGCTTATGGGTAAAGCCTCAACCATCTGGACGGATGATGGTGGCCTTGTGAGTTGGGAACTGCTCCCATTCCAACTCAATCTGTGAAAAATCTTGGATTAAAACTGGACCAGACACTAACTATGAAGGATCACATTGCGGCCCCTATGAGCTCTTGTTATTACAGCCTACGTCTTCTACGCAAGATACTTCCTTATTTGCCTATTAAGCATCTGTTCTGCTTGGGTTTTCGGATCAGATAGAACCCGCTCATCAGAGCCTCACTAACCCAGCCAGAACGTTACCCCCTCCCTAGGGCCTATTTACAATAGTGCAACCACATATATCTACCACCTAAGGACAGGGAATTCCTACTATACATACCAAGACCTCTTATAATCGGCGGCCTCGCGATCCCATACGGATCCAGACCTCTCTGCCCATACGACAGTATCACAAGTGGCGGCCTCGCGATCCCATACGAATCCAGACCTCTCTACCCAGACGGCAGTCTCAGCACAATCGGCGGCCTCGCGATCCCATACGAATCCAGACCTCTCTGCCCATACGACAGTATCACAAGTGGCGGCCTCGCGATCCCATACGAATCCAGACCTCTCTACCCAGACGGCAGTCTCAGCACAATCGGCGGCCTCGCGATCCCATACGAATCCAGACCTCTCTGCCCATACGACAGTATCACAAGTGGCGGCCTCGCGATCCCATACGAATCCAGACCTCTCTGCCCATACGACAGTATCACAAGTGGCGGCCTCGCGATCCCATACGAATCCAGACCTCTCTACCCAGACGGCAGTCTCAGCACAATCGGCGGCCTCGCGATCCCATACGAATCCAGACCTCTCTGCCCATACGACAGTATCACAAGTGGCGGCCTCGCGATCCCATACGAATCCAGACCTCTCTGCCCATACGACAGTATCACAAGTGGCGGCCTCGCGATCCCATACGAATCCAGACCTCTCTACCCAGACGGCAGTATCACAAGTGGCGGCCTCGCGATCCCATACGAATCCAGACCTCTCTGCCCATACGACAGTATCACAAGTGGCGGCCTCGCGATCCCATACGAATCCAGACCTCTCTACCCAGACGGCAGTCTCATACAACAGTTCATCCTATGATCACCATAACATACAAAAAGGGAATCAGTCTCACTATTCATCCGATCACACAAGGACTGCCAGTTCGAGCATAGCCTGTTCTCCGGTTCGAGGGGCTCCTCTTTCCCTTATTCAGTTACCACTTACCTGATCAGGGTTAACATCTGTTCATGTAGCCGCAGCTGACTAGAAGAATAGGCTACCCTCTCATACAAGAACACGCAGCACATGTTGGTTCACTACAAACTGGGTACTTTATTACTCATTACATACGCAATCACATAACATTACAATATAACACATAACCTGCAAAGAAAAGTGAAAGATTAAGTTGCACACTCTAATAAGAAAGGGTCGACATCACCTTAGTAGTGTGTAGCCTGCACTCAGTGGTCATCTAGGTTCCCTTCTCGTCTGTGCCTCGGCTCGCCTGGAAGTCACACCTCCGCAGTCACGGATACATGTCTGCACCACTATGCGCTGTTCTCTTCACCCTTCTCCGAGTCACTGGGACCTCTTCCTTATCGGCTACTCTCTCCTCTCTGGCTATTCTGCTAGGAGAGTATCTGTCTCTCGGTTCTTCTCCGCCTTCAAGATG
The DNA here is from genome assembly GCF_964204655.1 of Triturus cristatus. Taxonomy (NCBI): domain Eukaryota; kingdom Metazoa; phylum Chordata; class Amphibia; order Caudata; family Salamandridae; genus Triturus; species Triturus cristatus. The sequence continues at coordinate 1,420,378,912 of NC_140591.1, read as the reverse complement.
GCGTCTGTCTTCCCTGGAATAAGTAATAGCTTTACTGCTAACGGCTAGATGCCGCCTACGGACTGAACATGTAACTGCCTCAGACTTTCACTAATATAGAGGTGCGTTTCCTCATGGAAAATTCCGGCCCGTAACCTGCCGCCCACCAAATTCTTGTACCTCCCCGTACCAAGGACACTTTCCCAGCCGGCCGGCCTGATGTAGTGTCTTCGGCATGAAGAAAAATACAATCCTTCGATAAGGGCCGGCCTGAACCGGTTCTCTCCAAGCGAATAACACCTCATAACTAAAACATTACATTTGACCTAGAAGCATCCCAAGCTGCCGGAGCAGAAAGAAAGATGGAGTCTCTCCCGTTTGAGGCCTACCAGGCCTGAATTCAGCACGGCTCCATGAAATACCCTCACTACAGGACAGGTTATCCCTAATACTAACGAATCTATCCCCTAGGCTATGTGTGCAAGCCCTGATCTATGGGGAAGAGCACAGGATCATGTCGAAGTGCCTAGTAAATAGGCTCCATTCACTACTCTAACCCTTAGACTTGAATGGTAAGAGACTGAAGTCACATTCAATCACTTTTCAACACAAGAAGGCCGGGAAAATCGAGCAGAACATTTCACCCTTGACTTCAGTCTATTATACATTCATTAAACAGAACTAATATCTGTGGAAGAATAATATGAAACAAGACTAACTGATCTATGTCTAGTACCAGGTGTGCAGAATTGAAGTAGTGAAGGAATACACTGAATAAAGCAACAGATAGAAATCAAAATGCCGATAGTAATCAGAATACCTCCTAATATCTGACGTAACATATGCAAATCAGGTAACCAATTAAAGAGCCAGTCAAACCAGCCCTGGTCAATGTGTTTTCTAACTTCTTCTGTCAAGTCATGTAGTTTATCAATGTGAGCTTGAATGGATTTTGTATGATCAGACAAGTTAAAACAACAAAGACCCTCAAAATCAGAACAATCGTGTCCATGTTTAAGCAAAAGATAATCAATGGCCGCTCGATTTTGCAAGATAGCTCTACGTTCACCCTGGGCGTCTAATAGCATGTCAGACAGGACTGTAGAAGTATGATTAATGGATTTTACCATCCAGCAGGCCATTTTCCCAATAGATTTGGCATTATAAACTGCCAAAGCAGGAACACCAACAATTGAAATAGCCAGGCTAAGGTATTCAGACTTGGAATATAAATGCAAAGATGAGTCACAATCCTCCTGTAACCTCACTGTATCTCGAATCACACGAGAGTTGGCATTCGGATGTGATGAAAACATCAACAAGCTCAGTCTAGTAATGGCACAAGGGCCTCCAGAAATATTTGCGGGGATATATGGCCAGGAAGTATTACCACATGAGAAAAGCCATCCGGTAGGTAGTAACATCGTGCGATAATGACTGGCGCTAACTACCAAACTCTTGCAAGTCATGTTATTCTGAACAGAAGTACATGTTTTCGGTGTCCTTTGAAGGCACAAAGTACGTTCATGAGCGGTGAATGAAGTGGCACCTTTCAATCTTAAACGCATACATTCAGAAATCGCACTAGGATCACAAGTAAGGGAAAAACACAAATCACCCTGTGTGATATTATAGGTAACTATTTGGGACTGGATGGGGGGTATCGGGTCTGACAGTACAGTACACAAGGGGCAATACTCATGGGTAGCAAAATCGCCCAGAAGAACATTGGGGCGAGCATTCGATATATTAAAAATATGAGTCAAAGTCTCCAATGAAGCAGGGACAGCAACTAAACAAGTCGCTAGAATGTCAGTCACCGATCTCATCGGTGTCAAGCAGAAATGAGGGGCTTTAGTTACTCGTTTGGCTAACGTAGTCCAAAAGTTCGACGACGAATCCCACGCAGCGAAGGAACGCGACACTCGGGTTCTCAACTCAGCCCGGGTTGATGGGATCCCTCCTCTCTCGTCGTACCAGCCCAAAAGGAGTCCAACGCCGACACATCCTGCAGCAACAGTCCAAAGAATGATCTGAAAGAGAATCAAATACAGGCATTATTCATTCTCGTAAGTAACATTTGTCAGCCGGGACTGCTTCCCAGCTATCTTTCCCTGGTCTCATAACTAAAATGGTGTTGTCTTGACCGGTTGCAATGACTTCTGCTTGTTCAGGGGGATTCTTAGGCGACTGCACCCAAACTCTGGCCCCAGGATTATCTGTGGAGCCAAAACCTTTCTGGCCTCGTACAGTTAGCAACGTTGGGGCAGTGCCTTTAGTGATCTCACCACTGAAAACAGGCATTATTAGCAATTGAGCCACTCGGTCAGTTTGATGTATCAGTAAGTCAACCTCACTGCTATTCAGCAGGAGCACCTTAATCTCTCCCTGATAATCACTATCAATTATTCCTCCAAGCACCTGAATGCCTTTTACCGCCAGCCCCGATCTAGGGGCGATTAATCCGAAATTCCCAGTTGGTATATGAACACCAACACCAGTTTCAATGATGACTCGATCCTTACTTTTTATAACGGTGTCATCCATGGCATGCAAGTCTAAACCTGCCGACCCTGGGGTCGCTCTACATGGAGCCAAAGCTCCGGGAGTAATCTCCCAGTACATCACAGTCTCTCTGATTTCATTGGGCTTAGCATCAACATTCGGAGGAAACAAACGCATAAGTGGGGATTCAGCATTTAGAAAAGGACGGTTATTCAAAATCAATAGCGCTTGAGGCAAAAAGTCTCGCCAATTCTTATACTTGTCATCTGTTAATTTACGTAACTGATCTTTCAGCAGTCCATTCAACCTCTCCACAAGACCCGAGGCCTGTGGATAATATGGTATATGAAACACCCATTCAATATTGTTTTCCACACAGAATTCCTGTACCAATCTTCCACGAAAATGGGATGCATTATCAGATTGAATTTGGAATGGCACACCATAATACATCATAATCAATTCCAATGTTTTAATAGTATTCAATTGGGTAGCTTGCTTACAGGGAAGGGCCACCAACAGGCCACTGTATGTATCAACAATGGTGCAAACATATTGACAATTCCTACTCATAGGAAGTGGACCAATGTAATCAATCTGCCAAATTTGAGCGGGTAATTTCCCGCGATGTAAATGACCTTTAACAGTTTGGGGCACTTTGCGCTGTCTGATATGCTGACAAATGGGACAATATAGAATAACATTTTTGATTAAATCTAGGGGAATATAAATTCCTCGATCAGCAGCCCACCTGCTTGTGGCTTTCTCTCCAAAGTGTCCTGCTTTCTGGTGGGCCCATTTCGCCAATCCCGCAATATCAGAATCTTGCCTGTCCACCACTGCCTCAGCAATTTTAGATTTCTCATCTGCAATATTATGAAAGAATTTGTCAAGAGAGTCTATCGGGGTATGAGCATCCACATGGAAGATTGTAACAGTACTCTGTGGGAGCATTTCCCAAATCTCCTGCCATAATTCTTTTCCCCACAGTTCTTTTGAATGGATTTTCCAACTATGGGAATGCCAAGTCGGTAACCAAACTGCCAGTCCATTGGCAGTAGACCAAGAATCGGTGAAAATATGACATGTGCCAGGTAATTCTTGTTTCAGAACTTGATAAACAGCATAGAGTTCAGCAAATTGACTGCTCTTACCCTCACCAGTTGTGCTCAGCAATTTTTGTGTGATCGGATTATAGGACACCGCCTTCCAATGCCGTTTCGTCCCTATGAACCTTGCTGAACCATCCGTAAACCAGACATGGTTTCTGTCCTCCGCCGACAAATCATCAAAAGGTCTACCCCACTTAACAGGAGACTCCTGTACTAAAGGTACGGAACATTCACTCTCAGTCTCAGTCGATGGCGCCCGTGCCACCTGCTCATGCAAAGATGCAACTCCTTTTTGTCCCACACGTGCCCTGTCTTGTATATACCATTTCCATTTAATCACACTCGCCTCTTGAGCGTGTCCAATTCGGTGAGTTTTCGGCGAACTCATAACCCACTGCATGATAGGAATTTCAGGTCGCAAAACTATATCATGTCCCAAAGTCAATTGCTCGGTATCCACCAGAGCCCAATAACATGCAAGTAACTGTTTCTCAAAAGGTGTATAACGCTCACCAGCATCAGGTAACTTTTTGGTCCAGAAACCTAACGGTACTCTACTCTTGCCTTGTTTCTGCCACAAACTCCAATTCGCATAAAGGCCTTGTACAGACACATTCAAATCCACATCACCATCACATACAGGCCATAAATCCAGAGCATGCTGAATTGCTTCTTTTGCCAGACTGAACGCATCTTGCTGTGGTTTATCCCATTCAAATGCATTCTTTTTACGAGTGACATGGTACAAAGGGGCCAATATTTGACTCAAATGAGGAATATGCTGGCGCCAAAAACCAAACAAACCAATGAAGCTTTGGGCTTCTTTCCTATTCCTCGGAACTGCAAAATCAAGAATTTTCTGTTTAACCTGAGGGATCACTTCTCGGTGCCCCTCATGCCAATTAATACCCAAAAATTTCACAGCCTGGGACGGACCTTGTAATTTATCCGGGTTGATTTCCCAACCTTTCTCACGCAGGCACTCAATGACTCTGTCCAATTGGGTCTGAACTTCCTCTTGTGTTTCGCCTTGGATCAAAATATCATCAATATAGTGACATATCTGAATTTGTGGATGAACCGGTACCTCAGCCAAATGCTCTGCCACCAGCCGGTGACATATCGTAGGACTATGCACATAGCCCTGGGGAAGACTTCTAAACGTCATCTGACGCCCGTTCCACGTAAAACTGAATTGTTCCTGACACTCAGGGGCAATCGGAATCGAAAAGAAAGCATTAGCAATATCCATGGACGCATACCATGTACCTGGATGTTTTTGGATTCTTTCAATTAGGGTAATAACATCCGGTACTGCAACAGTCAAAGAGGGTGTGTGTCTATTCAATTCTCGATAATCAACAGTCATGCGCCAAGAATTATCACTCTTACGTACAGGCCAAACAGGATTATTCCAAGCAGAAGTAACTGGGGTTATAACTCCTGCATCCACCAACTCCTGAATAGTGGTACTAATCTCTTCATGACCACCTGGAATACGATACTGCTTCTGACGAACCACTTTTGTCGCCTGGGGAACTTTTATGGGGGGCATTCTTAAACAACCAACCTGTACAGGCCTGGACGATATATAATGTTTAGTTCCAAATTGGTAACATCCATCATCTAAGTGCAAAGTCATTCCTTTCAAAATTTCAATTCCAATTATGAATTCTAAGAGTGGTACCACTAATACAGAGTATTCTTTTCTAGGAATTCTACCTATTCTCATTTCAAGTAAAGTTTGAACTGCGGGAGTTTCCTTTCCACCTAATCCGGTAATTGTAAAAGGCTGACCTTTAAACTTCTTTGATTTTCCATGAATAAGAGTGGCCTCCGCTCCTGTATCTACCAATGCTCGGGCCCTTTGGACATTACGATGTCTCCAATAAATATCAATATCTACATAGGGTCTATTATCTCTGTGAGCCCATCTGTGTACTGGAGCTTGACCTATTTCCTAGTCATTTTTACTGCGTTCTGTGTACCAGGATAAATCAGGATAAAGACTCTCACGTTTCCCAGGTATCGATACCTCCTGTTCATATCCATCTCCATTACGAAATGGATTCCTGTCCTCTGCATTGTACTGCGGGTTTCGATCGGCCAATCTGTGTCGATCCTCTCTCCTTCTCAACTCAGGGGATTGATCCCTATCATCTCTACGTCTGCTGTTAACATAATCATCTCTCCCCCTTTCTCTTTCCCCCTCTCTCTCCCTGTCTCTCTCACGATGGGGGGACAAATCACGTACATAACGTCGATCATCACGACGATCAGAGCGCCCACGGCGGTCGTCATCACCGCTACCGTCAGAAAAACCACGATCACACTCAGTCGTCCGAACACGCCGGGCACCCTCCTTTCGATCCAAGCCACGTTTGCGAAACATTTCCCACAAACGAGAAGTAGTCTCACCGTCAATGTCCTCCTTCCGCACACCATCGGCCATAAGACCAAAAAACATATCACGTCTAGTAAGTTTATTGTCACCAGGAGTACGAGTGTCAGGCCGGGATTGCCGTTCAGGTTTAAACCACTCACCCAACTCACCGAGTTGGCGTACCGATTCCAGCACCATAGACAATATGTTACCAGTCTGATTAATCAATAAAGTCATCATGACCTGCTTATAAGCAACAGGGGAAGAACGAATAATACGATTCCGCACAGAAGATGTCAACAAACCATCAAGCAACCTGTCAGCAGTATTCAGAAAAATTGCCGTTTTCATCACCTCCTCTTTGAGACGTTGTGCAGCATCGCGCAAAGTATACCACGGTTTGTCATTCACAGGCCAGTCAGACTCAGTAGGATATTTTTGATTACAACCCTCAGTCGCCAATTGAAGCAAAGAAATTTGACCACCAACATTAAAGTTACGAAAATGATCCTGTACAGTAGAATCCGAACTCAAGGAACAAAACTTCAAACAATCGCCAGCATCCAACATAATGCCAGCAGCGCCCAGTTCATAAAGGCGCACCATCCAGGTGAGTAAGGTCTCACCAGCTCGCTGCCGAAATCGCTGCAAAATATCACTAATTTCTTGTTGAGTAAAATCCTCCAAAGAGTCTAAAGCAATACCATTCGGAGCACCGGGAGCCTGCTGCAACTTCCGCCGAAAAACTGGATGCACCGAGACCGCGGGACGAGCATCACAAGGAGCTCGACCAGTACACATAGAGGAACAATCAGTGTAAGAAGCATCGACCCCACTCGAAGGACGAGCGCAATCACGGGGTGCACCATCAGAGGCGCAAGAAGCAGACTTACAATCACGGCCGGAGCGAGAGGACTCGCGCTTGGCAGACTCCTCACCCGAGGAAGGAGAATCACTCGAGTTCCAGATATTACCATCCCATTCATCAGGATTCCAATCCAGTCCGGCTTTCGCCACGACCAGACGCACCTTTCGCGTCGAAACCCGACCACGTCGATTCTTGTATTTATAACGAGCAATCCGCACAGCCGCCCTCTCGGCAATAGTTTGGTACGTCTCAAGTTTGTCAGCAAGCAACTTATTTTGACACCGCAACAAAGTATGAGCATTCTGAATCTCAACAAAGTTCGCTTCCACATCCTTATGCAATTTCTGTAACTTCAACAACCTCTCATGCAGAATCCTGTACGCAGACAGAACAATCCAACCTCTGCGCCCCAAAACGGGAAGCTCATCACCCTTAGATACCGGCGCCTTCTGTAAACAAGTAATCACATTAGCCGGCTCCGCCAGCTCCAAAAAAGAATTCCAATTCTCACTCTGTGGAAATATGGATTTTTATGATCAGTTATGTCCCCTATCTTGGACCCCAACGGTTTCATGTATAAATCATAAGTACATGTATGTTTCCTCCAGTTCCAGTTATGAAGACGCAAACACATGTGCGTCCACCGTCAACATGTCCTCTTTCAGATCCGCCATGAATGGGCCGGATATTCTATTCCTAAGTATGAAAGGCCACCGGCTTTATATGGTTCATTTATCCCATTTTACAGTCCAGGCGAGTAGGCCCTGATTCTGCCATCAAGCTTTTTCTGCCTTCTGCCTCTGAAAGCTCCAGTCTGAGCTCGCATCTGTACCCATGAACTTTGTCCTACTCCCTGCGCGGCTAACGGTGCCTGACTCGACCTGTCTGCTTGCCAAAAACTGTATTTCACCTTCAAGATTATCTGCTCTGCTCCGCTCTTCACCCAATGCATTCCTGTCTAGTAGTTTAAGTAAACATTCTTTCAGCTACCGAGCAAAAGGCCCGGCTTCTCTGTCTTTATGCAAGTAATTCATAGCCCTGTTACTATGGAAGATTTCTGCCCTCGCATCTAGTGTAGACACTTAGACGCTTGTACACGCACTAACAGTCAGTATAGTCAGTATAGAATAAGATTCTATCCTAAGAGACCTTTCTTTTTTGGATAACACAGTTCTTTAAACATAGGATGTTAGATATGATTTGGGATTAGGTTGACATAACCCCAGACTTCTGTCTCCACATGTAGAGCTAAATGTCAAGTCCCCTTCACCCCCTAGTTGCACGTCAATCACACGTCATGCTGCTGCGCGCGCATCTCTGCCAAGTATTTCTGCTGACATTGCGAAATTCTTTCGTGGAACCTCCCATTTATGACATCATATCCAATGACGTTCTTTAAGTTACGCCCAGTTACACCTATTTTAGTTACGCATGTATGTTCTTATCTTTATTATCAACTGTTACGCCTCCTGCATCTGTTTCACTGTAATGCCTATTGTATAAAAATGATTACTTGTCAATAAAGATGGTTCTTCACTTCCTGAACCTTCGTGGTGATGGAACATGGAGTCCATCGATTCGAATTGATTTTGGAATAAAGCCCGTTCCGAACCTCTAATACCACGGATTCTGCCTCTTATTTTACTGAGCTATTGTTATAGATTTTCCGCATCAAATTAAGTTCCGGTAATTAAATTATTTACCACATAAATGGCGCCCGAACAGGGACACTTTCTCATCTCACGCGCCGGAGGTGCGTTGCAGGCCCGGTCTCCTGTCACAGCTGGACGGACAACAACGCGTACCCACAGGATTTCCTGTATCTCCCTCCTGCCCAGCGGGGGTAACTGAGGCTGCGATCAACACCCAGACGAGGCAGTGAGAAGTGCGAAGTATCCCGACCAGAGCCTAGCTGAGAGAGCAAGATCCGAGGTATACAGAGGCCCACCAGGTCCCGAAGTTCCGAAGTTCCGAAGTTTCGAGTCGAGTCCAGTCCGGTCCGAGTCCAGTTCAGTTCAGTTCCGAGGCCTTCCGTTCCGAGCTACCCGGTGAGTACCATTGTCGGGGAGGCGTTCTGACGTGCACATAGGTTGTGCCGGTCAAGACGGGTTTGGGTACACAAATCCGGTCTGCACTGTTTCAGCAGTGTATCTGTACTGTTTAGCAGTATATCAAGTATGTCTAGTATATAATCCAGAATTACCTAGTTAGTGCCGAGTATCATGTTTAGTGACTAGTTCCCTAAATGGCCATCATTGTTGTTCATTAAATGTTAAATGTTAAAATGTTTTAAATACGTTCTGTATATTGTGGTATGAATGACTGTTCATTATTGTGTTTTGTTGTATTAAACGTGTTCAGAATTAGGTATCAGATCAGATCAGTTCTCAAAAATGCCGCTCTTTTCGAAATGAAGACAGATAAAAACTAGAAAAGGGGTACTCGAAGAAGCTGTTCCCATTCCTCCTAGGGACACTCCAGGGTACTTCATGTATCATAAACATGGCCTAGACGCCATATTATTTCTTGATTTATGGGTAGACTACACCAAGGAATTACCAGAAAGTCAGAGGTGGCCCGCAGCTGGGACCTGGGATGCAGATTGCATCGTGAAAGTAGAGGAAGAATTATGGAAAAAGAAAGCTAGACAATCACAGAAAGATGCCATTGAATTATGGCGTAAAGAATCGTATAGACGTACAGAAAAAGCACGTAGACAGGAAGAGAAGAGTAAGGAGAATTCAAATAAAGTTCGAGAAAATCTATTAATTGAAGAAGGTACTCGAGTAAAATCAGAACAAGTAGACAGACAACGAAATGCCCTTATGAATGGTATGTATCCTCTTCTGGCCGAAGGGTTACCTAAGGCTACTCCGGAGATACCAAAAGACTTGCCACCCCCATTGTTTCCGATAAAAGTACATCCCAAAGGGCATCCCAGAACCGCAGAAGATGTTTTTCTTTCCTCTTATTTAGACGACGCAGCTCCCGAGTATGCTAATGCTGCGCCACATAGACCGCCTGCCGAGGGGGTTCAACGCCAAGACCCTCCTCTGTCTGTACCGCCGCAACAACAAACTCCGACACAAGTTCCGGCAAGCACATCTGTTTCTACAGCTGAACCCACAACTATGGTTGCTATATCACGTTCAACGAATCCTTTCACATCCAGCACCCCAGGTGGTGCTACGGGAGGTACAACAAACATTTTTTCCACGCCACCCAGAGTAAATAAACTTTCCTTTCAAGAATTAGCACACCAACGTACGCCCAAACTAGTAACTCCCGACGCGCTTAAGGAACTTCTAATAGATTGTAGATATGACCCGGTGCCCGGAAAAGGGGACGAAATGCTGCTGGCATCATTACGTATCCGACGAGCTGCAATATATTTAGGGAGGCTACCAGGAATGACTACACATTTAGAAAATATATATCACTTTGTCCAGTCAGGACGAGATTCTGAAAGTATTAATAGAGCCTTGGAGTACCAGAAAGTGGAGATACAAGGGGAACTGTTACGTTTCCTCATAAATTGTGTGATCAGAAATCAAGACCGACCAGGGGTAAATCCGGAAGAAATGCAAATTCTTACCACATGGAGTCGGAATATATCAGAGGGGAGACATGATAAACGATCATGTATAGTAGCTATGTGCCGCAAGATCCGCAAAGAAGTAGAACGAATACACGAAGAAAGATTAGCAGTAGACGAGCCTGAACAAACCGAGGAGGAGGAAGAATTAGAACTGCCCACAGGACAGTTAGAAACCATGGCCTATGTAGGTAGAGGAAGATCTTGTAATAATACTAGAGGTTTTACTGATCCGATACGTCCGATACGTCCAGATAATAACAGAAACTTCCAAAACCCAATAATAAATATAAGGTCCCCCGAACATTCGTTCCAAGCCGCTGACAAATTGCTCCGAGAACGAAGGGGTTATCATATACTCGATTCTATGGACGAACAAGAATTAGCCAGGTCAGCCGTTCATTGGGTTGACAGTCCCGGAAAATATAGTGATGATACATTAGCGCACACGTTTTTGAACCTCACCCCAGATGAACAGCGTTTAGCTGGTATCTATATGGTTCAACAACTCCTCGTACTATATAAAAGCCAACACTCCGATCCTGGTCCCTTACCTGATATATTGACTGAATTACTCACGAATAAATGGAGAGGTTCAGGTACTGAGTTAATTAGAGAAATACTAGAATCCAGAAAGCAGTACATTCTTTTTGTATGCCCCGAACATGTCTCACTGCCCATCAAGAAAAGAACGACGTATTATATGGATAGACAGAATCCCTTACGCGAAGTGCACCCGATAAAAGGTGATGACAATCAGTTTAAACGTGTGTTTGTATACACACCCATATCTAAAATAGAACTATTAGAAATGAAGAAAGTGGTACCCAGTCATGACAAAGACCCAGCGGGTTTCCACCGTGAAATTAAAGACATGTTGCTCATGGGAGAATATACCTATCCCGACATTATGACAATATTGAAGGTATTAATGCCTGCGGGCATTTACGAAAAACTCAAGGAAAAGGACTGGGAGGTGGGAGACCAGAAGATAGATTGGACAGCATTAGAAAACGAAGAAAAAGCTCGAGGTCCAGGTTCAGGGCTTGGGGAAAAGACCAAAACACTACCAGGTTTACTAGTACAAGTACTGCCACGTTTATTAACTACGAAAAAGGAAGACTGGGGTGCAATCTCAGCCTGTAAACAAAAGCACGATGAGGACACTAGTGATTTCTATGCCCGATTCGAAAAATGTTTTGGTATAAATAGTGGAATAAAAGCAAGTAGCGAATCTTATCCACATCTGTTTGTGACAAAATTAGTTGAAAATGCCTTGCCCCAAGTTAAGAATAGAGTATTGAAATTCGAGAGTACCTGGCAAGGTAACACTCCGTCGCAAATGTTACAGATGCTACAGTACCATCACAATAGAATTAGAGAGGAACAAGAACATGAACAAAGACGCATGAAAGATACGAAAATGAAAATGCTCGTTTCCCAGACAGTTCCAGCTGACGGTCATAAAAAGGGTATGACACAGTCTAGTGTTTCAGCAGGTCCTGTAAAAGGGACATGCAACTATTGTAAACAGCCAGGTCATTATGTACACGATTGTCCAGTTTTAAAACATAATATCGCCATAGGTAATACAAAAGAAAGACCACGGCCACTTAGACAGGATCAGAACCAACAAGGAGCTCCGCAGCATGCACAGGCCATGCCAGCTCCGCAACAGTCTATGCCAGCTCCACCACAGCAGCCTATTGCTGCTACACCAACAACGACACGACAGATGTACCAGACCGCACAGTATGATTATCCTGATTATCAACGATACTCATGAAACAGCCTAGAGAGGGAAGTTGGCTTACCCCTTATCGAGGTCCCTGTAGATCAAGAAGGACCTTATGTACACAGTGAACTATTAGGCCAGGATAGAAAATTTTTACTTGATACAGGGGCAAGCCGAACAACCATAAAACGTAGTGAAGTTCCAGGGGCACCCCTCTCAGGCTCACAGAATATTTCCCTTGGGTTTTCAGGAAAACCTATCATTAACGAAGTATCACAGCCTCTTCCCCTTACGATTGGTCCTTTGACACGAACTACAGATTTATTGCTTACTAAATCATGCCCAGAAAACCTGTTAGGTATCAAAACATTGAAAGCTCTAGGAGCTATAATATGTTGTTCTCCGGAAGGAGTAAGATTGTTTTTACGTGATTTCAAAGGGCACTATGTGTCCCGAGACATGGATCACCGACTGCAGACTTTACCCACATACTTATGGGCACAAGGCCCCACAGATGTTGGTTGCATGAACATTACACCATATCGAGTCACACTAAAGGCAGGAGTGGTACTACCACAAATGCGACAATACAAGTTACCCCCAGATGCTGTAGTGGCTTTACTGCAAATCATTGACGAGCTCATTGGCCAAGGAGTGGTTGTGGAAACAGACTCCAATGTATGTAATTCCCCGATAATTCCGATTCTTAAACGAACTGATCCAAAAGCCCCGCCAGTATATCGATTGGTTATTGATCTGCGCGAATTAAATAAATGTATTGTACCACAATACCCCGTAGTTCCAGACATTTCTTCATTACTGACAGCCATTGATTCTGAAGCAACATTCTTTACTGTAATTGATCTCAAGAATGCCTTTTTTAGCGTCCCAATAGATCCGGAAAGCCAATACTTGTTCGGATTTAGTTTAAATGGACGAAGCTTTAAATTCACACGCGCACCTCAAGGATTCACAGAAAGCCCCAGCATCTATAGCCAAGCACTGAAACGAGAACTTGACAGTATCCACATGCCAGTCAACACTGCCCTGCTTCAATATGTCGATGATCTGCTGATCACCGCTAGAAGCGAACCTGAATGTGAAAAAGCCTCACTGACGGTTTTACATTTTTTGGCCGAAAAGGGGCACAAGGTGTCCCCTTCTAAGCTGCAATTCTGTGTCCAGCGAGTTGTTTACCTTGGTCACTCGCTGTCCAAGGAGGGAAGGCAGCTTACACCCGACCGCATACAGTTAATTGATAACATTGTCAGACCCAGACCTGACGTTGTATGTAGATGGTTCATGTATGAGAACAAGTACAGGAGAGCTAGTGGCCGCGTATGCAGTCACAACAGACACTGAAGTCATTGAAACAAATCGTATTAATACCTTGTCAGCTCAAGCAGCAGAGCTCACCGCTCTGACACAAGCCTGTATTCAAGCCACCAATAAGAAAGTCAACATATACACAGATTCACGTTATGCATTCGGAGTTGTACACGACTTCGGCGTGCTGTGGCGAGAGAGAGGTTATTTAACTTCTCACGGTGCCCACATTCAGCACGGACCCCTCATTCATGCCTTATTAGATGCAATACATCTACCCACTGCAATATCAATTATGAAATGTAAAGCTCATACGAAAGTTACTGATATCATTTCCCAAGGCAATGATTTAGCTGACAGAACAGCTAAACAGACTGCTCAAACTCACACAGCTGACATGACAAAGACAATAGTTCCGACACCAACACATTGCATGATGGTTAAGGATCCCGCTCTTGACGTAATTGACATACAGACACATGCTACACCAGAAGAAATAAAGAAATGGACTGAATTAGGAGGGATCCAAACGGATCAAGGATGGATGACGAAGGAAAAACCTATATGGTTTCTTCCCGACTCAATGGTCCAAGTTATCATTAATACAATACATAGTCCAGCGCACCTAGGAGAAAAGGCTATGCTAGACAGCATTCAACACATTTGGTTCAACAAACATTTACGAGCAGCAGCTAAACAAAAAGTTCGTACCTGTATGATCTGTTGTCAGTTTAACCCAGGTAAAAGCATTCCCGTAGAACAAGGTGGATTTCAGCCTCCTGATCACCCTTTTGAAGTCCTCCAGATGGATTATATCCAGATGGAACGATGTCGAGGATTCAAATATGTTCTTGTAGTTGTTTGTGCTCTTTCCCGTTGGACAGAGGCATACCCGGTTTCAGATTACACTGCCCCGACTACTGCCAAACAGTTAGTTAGAGAATTCTTCCCACGGTACGGTTTACCACGTGCTGTCTACTCAGATAACGGCCAGCCGTTCTCATCTGAACTAATGAAACACGTTTCACTTTTGTTAGGTTATCAATGGAGATTTCACTGTGTCCGACACCCCGAGGCAGCAGGTCTCGTGGAACGACATAATCAAACTCTGAAAATTAGATTGTCCAAAATATGTAGAGAGAAAGGTGTCGACTGGGTAGTAGCCTTACCAGTTGCACTCTTTTACATGAGAATGGTAGCACATTCTCGAACAGGGCTATCCCCGTATGAGGTGATCTTTGGTAGACCACCAAATATGTGGGGGACGCCTATACCTCGTAAAATAACTGACGTTGACTGTAATATGCTGACAGATTACCTGGCTTCCTTGATGTCTGCACTACAATCTTGTCGTTCACAGGTAGCTGCAGCCTTTCCCGACAATACCGAGGTGAAACCCCACGACGTAGTTCCGGGGGACCTGGTGTTCGTGAGGAACTTTGACCGGAAGTCTCAGCTGGATCCTAGGTGGAAATCGCCTCAACTTGTACTGTTAACCACGAGGACAGCCGTGAAGATCGAAGGTCGAAAAGGCTGGATACATTCAAGTCATATCAAGAAATTTCATGGACTACCATCCGATATAGAGACTAAACCCTGTATTTCCTCAAAGACAGACTCAAAGCTTCCTTTGGTTGAACGAACGAACTCAGAACTGTATAGACTAAAACTACGGTCCAATAAGTCAGACAATTTGATTGTTTAAGTCCTCTCCAAGGTGAATCGGTTGAATTTGTCTCTGACATGTATCCTCTGGACCGGAATAGAGAAAAAAATAATCAAATCCAGTTGAAAAAACATGCGTACTGTAAATCACTGCGTAGTCATTGCACAGTGACGTTATTAATTCTGTTTTTCTTATGTCTTTTAATAATCGCTACAAGTATATTGTTGCACATATATTATCCTATTTCTAAACATGTTTATAATGTTACTGCTGAACATTCTTTTAGTGAATTTCCCCCGCATGAGTTGTCATATAGATTTGCGCTGCGCAATAACACTTTTATTAGTATGTTACATCATTCCCATCAGGCTAGCAATGCTACAAATTGTTGGATATGTGGCCGACTCCCTCCCTATCAGAACTATAAGGGAATTCTGCCTCTCTTTCCATATCCGTTCACACACAATGGCTCCTGTGGAGCATGGTTTAGTTTAATTAATTCCCTAGATTCGAATTCCGCAGTTTATCAAGACAACTGGGTTTGGGGAAACCTGAACTTAGTTTTGCTTAAAGTCTGCTACCCTAACAAGGAGGGACTTCCCAAAAGAACAGGAACTGATCTAGAAAATGAAGTATATGGATTAGGTAATTTCACGCTTAATCTCATGATCCTGAATGTCGAATCCGAAGCTGCACCAATTTTGCCCGCTATGTCAGTATTTCCAGTTAAAGGTGAACTATGTATAAAAAAGAATGGCTCCATACACATGGGCCATAGTAAATGCACCACTGTAATAGAATTCAGTGATCAAGGCAAGTCTACATTTAGAGCTTCTCGTCATTCCTACTTTATATGTGGACAGACCGCATATATACGCCTACCTTTAGATTGGGATGGTACCTGTTACATAGGATTTCTTTTGCCACCTGTTTTCCTAGCTCCTCCTGATTATCATAGAAATATTCATTTAATACACAATAGACAGCAGAGAGATCTCCTAATAGTCGATTACACTGAAACAGCATGGGAGAAATACAAAGATTTCAATAAAGGTTTCTTTCCTTATATAGGTACAGTCACTAATAGTAAGCTGATACGTAGATTAACCAGAACCCTTGAAGCAGTAGTAAACAAAACTATTTCCGCCTTAGGCAATTTAACAGAAGAACAGTCTGCTATGCGGATTGTTGTGCTTCAAAATCGTCTTGTCCTTGACGTCATCCTGGCCGATAGGGGCGGAGCTTGCAGGGTCATCGGATCAAGTTGTTGCATTTTCATACCAGAAAATTCGCCGTCAGTATATAAAGCTATAACTCGCCTTCATAAGATTGTAAGCCAGATACACCAGAATCCAGGCACCTGGACTTGGTCCGGTTGGTTTTGGAGTGTATTATCTACCTTTGGATGGAGGGTCCTATCCTTCCTAGGTATTGGCTTTCTCATACTATTCAGTTGCTGCTTATGTCTACAATGTGGGCCAGCGATTTGTGGTCTATGTGCCACCTCGTGTATCCCACCTCCAAGTTTTCACTCAAGATTCCGGAAGAAGAAAGAAGAACAAATGATGTTATATGAACAAATCAACGGATTGATGAGGATTGATATCTCTTAAGGGCAAGTAGGGGACAAGGAGGGAATGTGGAAATATGGATTTTTATGATCAGTTATGTCCCCTATCTTGGACTCCAACGGTTTCATGTATAAATCATAAGTACATGTATGTTTCCTCCAGTTCCAGTTATGAAGACGCAAACACATGTGCGTCCACCGTCAACATGTCCTCTTTCAGATCCGCCATGAATGGGCCGGATATTCTATTCCTAAGTATGAAAGGCCACCGGCTTTATATGGTTCATTTATCCCATTTTACAGTCCAGGCGAGTAGGCCCTGATTCTGCCATCAAGCTTTTTCTGCCTTCTGCCTCTGAAAGCTCCAGTCTGAGCTCGCATCTGTACCCATGAACTTTGTCCTACTCCCTGCGCGGCTAACGGTGCCTGACTCGACCTGTCTGCTTGCCAAAAACTGTATTTCACCTTCAAGATTATCTGCTCTGCTCCGCTCTTCACCCAATGCATTCCTGTCTAGTAGTTTAAGTAAACATTCTTTCAGCTACCGAGCAAAAGGCCCGGCTTCTCTGTCTTTATGCAAGTAATTCATAGCCCTGTTACTATGGAAGATTTCTGCCCTCGCATCTAGTGTAGACACTTAGACGCTTGTACACGCACTAACAGTCAGTATAGTCAGTATAGAATAAGATTCTATCCTAAGAGACCTTTCTTTTTTGGATAACACAGTTCTTTAAAC
Organism: Triturus cristatus; assembly: GCF_964204655.1. Lineage (NCBI taxonomy): Eukaryota > Metazoa > Chordata > Amphibia > Caudata > Salamandridae > Triturus > Triturus cristatus. The sequence continues at coordinate 1,420,361,437 of NC_140591.1, read as the reverse complement.
ATAGGATGTTAGATATGATTTGGGATTAGGTTGACATAACCCCAGACTTCTGTCTCCACATGTAGAGCTAAATGTCAAGTCCCCTTCACCCCCTAGTTGCACGTCAATCACACGTCATGCTGCTGCGCGCGCATCTCTGCCAAGTATTTCTGCTGACATTGCGAAATTCTTTCGTGGAACCTCCCATTTATGACATCATATCCAATGACGTTCTTTAAGTTACGCCCAGTTACACCTATTTTAGTTACGCATGTATGTTCTTATCTTTATTATCAACTGTTACGCCTCCTGCATCTGTTTCACTGTAATGCCTATTGTATAAAAATGATTACTTGTCAATAAAGATGGTTCTTCACTTCCTGAACCTTCGTGGTGATGGAACATGGAGTCCATCGATTCGAATTGATTTTGGAATAAAGCCCGTTCCGAACCTCTAATACCACGGATTCTGCCTCTTATTTTACTGAGCTATTGTTATAGATTTTCCGCATCAAATTAAGTTCCGGTAATTAAATTATTTACCACAGTAGAATCAGCCCACTCACGGGCTAAGGCTTCATAAGGCGTTGAATTCCAGCCGGGAATATCAACGGGCAACTTAAAAGTAGATTTCGACTTTCTAGAAAACATCTCGGAAAAGAAAGAAAAAGAGAAAAAAAAAGAAAGAAGAAGGAGAAAAAACTACATACACAATTATATACAAATAATATACAAACAAAACTACGCACGCGCCGAAAGCAAACACGATACAACCACAACGCACACAGGTTTCGTAAACGGTTCGTGACGCCAAATGTTCTGCTTGGGTTTTCGGATCAGATAGAACCCGCTCATCAGAGCCTCACTAACCCAGCCAGAACGTTACCCCCTCCCTAGGGCCTATTTACAATAGTGCAACCACATATATCTACCACCTAAGGACAGGGAATTCCTACTATACATACCAAGACCTCTTATAATCGGCGGCCTCGCGATCCCATAAGGATCCAGACCTCTCTGCCCATACGACAGTATCACAAGTGGCGGCCTCGCGATCCCATACGAATCCAGACCTCTCTGCCCATACGACAGTATCACAAGTGGCGGCCTCGCAATCCCATACGAATCCAGACCTCTCTACCCAGACGGCAGTCTCAGCACAATCGGCGGCCTCGCGATCCCATACGAATCCAGACCTCTCTGCCCATACGACAGTATCACAAGTGGCGGCCTCGCGATCCCATACGAATCCAGACCTCTCTGCCCATACGACAGTATCACAAGTGGCGGCCTCGCGATCCCATACGAATCCAGACCTCTCTACCCAGACGGCAGTATCACAAGTGGCGGCCTCGCGATCCCATACGAATCCAGACCTCTCTGCCCATACGACAGTATCACAAGTGGCGGCCTCGCGATCCCATACGAACCCAGACCTCTCTACCCAGACGGCAGTCTCATACAACAGTTCACCCTATGATCACCATAACATACAAAAAGGGAATCAGTCTCACTATTCATCCGATCACACAAGGACTGCCAGTTCGAGCATAGCCTGTTCTCCGGTTCGAGGGGCTCCTCTTTCCCTTATTCAGTTACCACTTACCTGATCAGGGTTAACATCTGTTCATGTAGCCGCAGCTGACTAGAAGAATAGGCTACCCTCTCATACAAGAACACGCAGCACATGTTGGTTCACTACAAACTGGGTACTTTATTACTCATTACATACGCAATCACATAACATTACAATATAACACATAACCTGCAAAGAAAAGTGAAAGATTAAGTTGCACACTCTAATAAGAAAGGGTCGACATCACCTTAGTAGTGTGTAGCCTGCACTCAGTGGTCATCTAGGTTCCCTTCTCGTCTGTGCCTCGGCTCGCCTGGAAGTCACACCTCCGCAGTCACGGATACATGTCTGCACCACTATGCGCTGTTCTCTTCACCCTTCTCCGAGTCACTGGGACCTCTCCTCTCTGGCTATTCTGCTAGGAGAGTATCTGTCTCTCGGTTCTTCTCCGCCTTCAAGATGGCGTCTGTCTTCCCTGGAATAAGTAATAGCTTTACTGCTAACGGCTAGATGCCGCCTACGGACTGAACATGTAACTGCCTCAGACTTTCACTAATATAGAGGTGCGTTTCCTCATGGAAAATTCCGGCCCGTAACCTGCCGCCCACCAAATTCTTGTACCTCCCCGTACCAAGGACACTTTCCCAGCCGGCCGGCCTGATGTAGTGTCTTCGGCATGAAGAAAAATACAATCCTTCGATAAGGGCCGGCCTGAACCGGTTCTCTCCAAGCGAATAACACCTCATAACTAAAACATTACATTTGACCTAGAAGCATCCCAAGCTGCCGGAGCAGAAAGAAAGATGGAGTCTCTCCCGTTTGAGGCCTACCAGGCCTGAATTCAGCACGGCTCCATGAAATACCCTCACTACAGGACAGGTTATCCCTAATACTAACGAATCTATCCCCTAGGCTATGTGTGCAAGCCCTGATCTATGGGGAAGAGCACAGGATCATGTCGAAGTGCCTAGTAAATAGGCTCCATTCACTACTCTAACCCTTAGACTTGAATGGTAAGAGACTGAAGTCACATTCAATCACTTTTCAACACAAGAAGGCCGGGAAAATCGAGCAGAACAGCATCATAGAACCTTGGTCCAGGCTATGGTGATTAGTCGCCTTGACTATGGGAATGCGCTGTTGGCTGAAGTGGGTGAGACGCAGCTTGCTAAACTGCAGGTGATTCAAAACACCGCGGCAAGGATGATTCTGATTCGCCCTTCAGGCTCCTCCTCAGCCCCCTTGCTGAGAGAGTTCCACTGGTTACCAGTGAAGAAGCGATCCTTTTTCAAGATTTGTTGCCTTACTTATAACGCCTTAAACGGCAAAGGTCCCTATTATTTGCAATAGAAATTTACAAAGCAGGTTTCGGGCTGTAACCTCAGATCTAACTCATTAGCTCTTCTAAAAGTCCCCTGAATACGTCTGTCGTACCGGGGGCAGAGCCTTCTCGTACCTTGCCCCATGGTACTGGAATCCGCTCCCCATGTCCTTGCGCAAATGTACCTCGTATACTGTTTTTAGGAAACAACTAAAAACCTTTCTGTTTAATATATTCAATTGCTGCTGGTTTTCCCTCTCTCACTAGGTAAGCGCTGAGATGCCCCCGGGTGAGCCGTGCGCTATAGAAAGCCTTGGTGAAATGTCCAATTTTTCCACAATATGTGCATTTAGATTTTAATGCTGGACATTTGGTGTCATTGGCATAATGCCCACATCTGTAGCAACATGAGACTTTATCCCCTTTAGGTTTGCTGACACTATTAAATTTTTTAGTTGTAACAACGAAGAACATTTTTCATTTCTTTTTGTATGGCTAGAAATCTTACTAACAGTTAATCCTTCCTCATTAGCTTTCAGAGCTACTTTTGTGCACCTCTTAGACATCTCAGCTTTTCTTACTATAGCAAAGATTTCATTTAAAGGAGCGTCTCCACATGTCCACAATTTCTCTTGAATAGATGAATTGTTACAATGCACAACTAATTGATCACTGATGAAACTATCATGAAGAGTGCTAAATTCACAATTAATTGCAAATTTTTTTAAAGAAGCAACATAGTCCTCTGCAGACTCCGATTTGCCTTGCTTCCTTTGGAAAAATTCATACCTGCTGATACCTACACACCCAGGTGGGTGGGAATGTGAATCCAGATCTCCAGAGCATCAAGAAACACGTTACCACCAGAAGTTCTTACTTTCTTTTCCATCTGGTTGAATACTCTGTTGCCTTCAGGGCCTAAACTATGAAGGAGCATTTTCTTTTTTCTAGATTGGATAAATTCATCATCACATTCTTCTTCAAGAGCCGCAACATAGTTCAAGAAGTAGTCCTTCCAGTCTGACCATTTAATTAATGGTTCACCAGGGCACGGTAAAAATGGTACAGGAGGATTTAATCCACTTTGTTAAGCCATTGTAATATAGTTTACTAATAAACAGAAAAAGTCTAGATAATAAGTTGAATGAGAATTAATTTGTGCACACAAAGTGGTCAAAAATGAAAAACAAAATAGATTTAGTTCAGTTAAAACGAGGTGTGCACATCACCGTTGGAATGTAATTGTTTTTAAGATATCCGATGTGCATAACACCAAGTGAAGAAATAACACTAAAAAAAATGAAAACAATACCTTAAAATGCGAAGAGAAGAGTCTTGAAATTCAATGAAAATACAATAGAATTCAAAACGAGTTACAATTAATCTTCCTGGAATAAGTAATCGCCGAAAAACAAATCATAGTTGCTCCGATGCAGCTTTTATTTCCACACGATCAGTTGCTTAGCAACTAACAACATTCAAAATGGCTGCCGTAAGGTCACGTAACGTAACCTGATGACGTTTAGCTGCTCCAGCGTAAAGGCGTCATACGCGTAACTTCCTCTGGTGAATGTGGGAAGAATGAGGATCTCAGCGCGCTATGCTTGGCTGCCATGGTGATCTCAGCACGCACCGCCGCTTGAATAATGCGGCCGAAGGAACTTCCCCGCCGCTCAAACAATGCGGCTGACAACTGCTATCATAAGATGCCGTTACGGTTCAGTGCAATGCCGCTTCTCAATTCCCGACATTCACATCCATGCAACGCCAATACGGGCGGTTTGCTTGCGAAGTATTCAACAATCAAACTTCACGGCAGTGCTTAATTTGTGCCGGTGTTTTCCGGTGCTCAGCACCAGCACTTATTTTACAGGGCCGGGTCTATACAATCATTCCCTGAGTCCTGGCCCAGTAAATATTAAAAATAAATTCCTGCACTGTTCTCCTTTTGTGGCTGCCTGGTATGTCCTCCAAAGTCCCACCCTGGTCCAGGCGTATTGAAGGAGCGTCGTCATCACGTTAGTGATGTCACGTCGCACCTGATTTTCACTGAACATTGGTTTATTTCCAGTCGGTGGGAGAATGGCTGAGAGTGGGCTTTGGCTGAGCTGGGGCGGCAAGGCAGGCTGGACGTGTGCAGGACTGTATGTACCAGCGCCCACTATCAATACAGGTATAATTTATTTTTCATCATTGAGTTTACTTGCTTAAAAAAAACAAGATCGGAGCCGCTCCAATAATAAATATCCGGCATTAAGGCACTTAATCTCCTGTCTCCAGTGGTCGAAGTGGGCGGGATCGGCAGGGCACGGCGTGCCCTTACTTCTTCAATTCTGTTCCCTACATTTTTTGTATTTTGAAAATGCGTCCCAGCCTCCAGGACGCAAGAAATCACCATTGCCTGTAAATAATGCTCGGCGGTCCAGGCGATCGTTGGAGGACCGGCGGCAGAGAAGTAACAGGACTCTGTCTTTTCCTTCTTGCCCAGAGAAGAAAAATACAGTGTCCACTTCTGCTCTGCCGCTTCTGCTGCCTCCCCAACCCCCACTCTTTCCTTTGTCCCTCTCTTTCTGTCTAGCTGTTCTTCTCTTACTGAAAACCGTGACTTCAAGACGAGGTTCTCACTCTGTTTCCTCTCCTTTCTTTTATTTGCTCCCCTGTGAAATGGATTCAAAAAAGAAAACCATTTTTGCTGGAAATGTCGTATTTTAATTCCAAAGAGCAGCATCTGGAATTAAGGGTTAAAAATATGAAAAATAACTAAATAAAGTAAGACAGGGTGGTAGCAAACTGGCCAGATTGATTTTATTCACACCCAAACACATTAGCGCCACTTTTACAGAGTTTGCCAATGAAGCGCTATTTTTGTTTTCTTGTCATTGTTTTCCCTGGGCATGCAACTAGTGCACCAATCCTGGAGGTACTGCAAAGTGTGGATTGGAAAACAAAATGTGTACTGCGGCTCCACGTCCAGAGATGTGGTCTTTTGACCATACTGCTTACGTTTTGTAAGGATATAAGCAATGGACATTGAAATGGGTCCATTCAGGGCCCTGTAGTCATGCCCTTAACTTTTCAGGCAAAAGCACTCACTGATTTCTGAATATTGAGTGTAAAAGCGTTAAGGTAACCATGTTGTTCCTGCTTACAGTTCACATGGTTTGCTAAATTTTGCATTCCCTATGAGTGTTTGCTTTTTCCAGGATGTTGTTACTGTTTTTTTTGTAGGCCGCATATTGCTCTTATCTAGTGCGTCATTTAAATTGAGCCGCATCCATGTGTTTATAGCCGCTAGCAATTGGGTTGTGGTTGAAGACGGTGTGAGTTTTTCTCAGTGGGGGAGGGGATGTGGCACTATGGCCAGAGCTGCTGAATTTGGAACTGGGTAACCAGGTTCAGCCTTAATAACCAGTCCACCAGACCACTCTCATGAGAGAGCACAATCCCGTGCTAGACCTTAGAAGGCTTCGCAAGAGCTTAGAAGCCCTGGTGTCTTAGCACCAGCAGGTGGACCCTAGCAGTGGCAATTGTGGGTTAACCTTCAAGGTTTATCCACCACAATCCATACTGAAGTTCATCTCTAGTCTTGGGGGCAGGCCTATGAAGCAGCACGGCCTAGAACAACAGTGACTCTGTCAATGTGGTCACAGGACTCTTGAGAAGGGCCAGCTCTTGGGCAGTGCAAACGGTGTGACCGCACCAGGTACTTATGTTTGCAAGTATATTAAGGTTTTAAAAGCGCCTGCTGCCTCCTTCCTGGCCTCCAGCAATTTTCAGCAACAATAAAAATACCATGATGACTCCGGTGTTTAATGTTCTTCCTTAGAGAGAAATCATTTTGTCTAGTGGACGTTTTGATTCATGGAAAGGTAGCTGAGAGGGTTAATGTGCCTGCTGCAAAGAACATGTACCATGCAGTTCACAAAGTGCACATAATGTAAATAGATCAGTGGGCTACTGCTTTTGTCAGAGATCCTTACTTGCAGTTTATAAGTTAAAATCCTAACATAGAACAGTGAGCTATTAACTTTCATCTAAGAGCTGCATACAAACTGCAAGGTATAAATTAGAGCGTTATGTTTTTCCCCCCAGTCTTTGATTATCCTAATGTTACAAAAAGTGTTCTTTTGGACAGAAATCAGTTCTGATTATTAAAGAGAACCTCCAACCATGGTATTACTTTTTAAATTCTGAGTTAGTGTTTCTCCAGACCAATCGCTATTAAACTATACAGCCTACTAGTATGGTTGTCATGTGACTCCTACACCGTGTAGTCCTTAGTCTTATCAAGTAACATTTTCTATACAGTGATTTACACACATATTGATTGTCTCTGAGTAATGTGTGTGATGTAAAGTGCTCTGACACCCTACACTGGTATGAGTTGTGCTGTAAATCAAATTAAATGCACCTGAGAGTGTGGTTATGGAGACTTGAGGGGCACTGTTAAAGGGTGGTTGTGAGGGAATCCATGACAGAGGTGGTTATTGGGGGGCAATAACAAACATTAATGCACGGGGCACCACCAGTGCTAAGGCCGGCCCTGCCCTTGAGGCCAGTCTGCCTCGCCCATAGGTACCTCCATTGGCCTTGTTTCAGAAGTAGTAGCTGCAACTCGCCAGGGATTGACAATGCAGAATTTGCACGCACACCAAACTAAGTTCACAAACTTCACAATCTCTCTTCTTCATTCACAAGCACTTTTACCATGTGCTGCTTGCTGTGGGGCCACCGGAATTAATTATGCAGCAAAGGAGGACAAAATTATGCCGCAGTGTTGACTAAATGATGCATTAAAAAATGGCTGCAGTACGTCTATCTTTTATGCCAATGTGATATGTTTGTGTCTTGGTTTTGCCTCTTAAGATGTATTCCTAAATGGTGCTGTGTTCTTTGTTGCAACCGAAAAACAATAAAAATTGGTTATCAAAAAAAAAATGGCTGCAGCGTAATGCAGTATATTTTCTAATATTTTATTATTTTGACGTGTACACATGCTAAGAGTCTCTGGAAAGATGTTGCCTTATTAGTACCAGTGTAACATACAAATGCAACAGTGAGAAAGGTGACCAGTCAACCTTTGCAATAAGCCATCCACTCCGCAGCAAAACAAGTCACATTTATTATTAACTTTTGATACGTTTGAGCTATAAACAATTTATTAGTTTAAATGGTCAGATCATGCAGCAGATTTTGCATTATGAGGCAAATATGGCAGAGCCATAATTATATAAAAAACATTTTTCAAACTAGGATATTTTGCCATTCATGTTTGAACTGCTGTTGTGGAAAAAGGGAGAAGTGCTGAAGACAAACACTATGGCTCGGCGACAAATGGCTTGTGCTTCCACATTTTATCGTATTTGGGACATTCTGTGATTAGAAGCGTATCCCACTTTGTGAATGTGTTTTAATGTCAATAACTCATTATAACCTTAAATAATCATGTGTATCCATTGGTTGATTAAACTGGGCAGTGAAATGCCAAACAAATACTAAAAATTGAGATGTTTGCGCATTCTGGCCACACCTGTGGCTCCGCCCACTGATCCAATCATTGGGTTAATCCCGCCCTCTGATTCTCCGCCCACAGTTCACCTACTTTTTCTCCCCCACTTCGACCACTGTTGTCTCCCGTGCTAACGGAGGGCCTGCGCTTCAAAGTTAGGGCCTTGTAAAATCCGGAGGCTGGTTGCCAGAGGCTGCTTTGCTTGAGTTTCATTTTAGTGTGGGTTTGCTAGCATTTAGCAGGATTCCATTAAAAGGAAATCCTTCGTAGATTTAATTTGCTGCCCTGCCTTTCCGAAATTAAAAAAGGGCGCGTAGCATGCTGCATTTTTATCAGCACTGACCTGGAGCTGCCTGTAATGGTGCATTCGAAGTGCTCATGATGGCTCACCACTATGGTGTGCACTTGCTGCTCTGCACTCATTAGCCTAAGTCAGTTTTTGTTGGTCGGTGCTTAAAATGTATTTTTTGGGTGGCTTACGAATGTTGAAATCATACTTCTATGCCTTTAGGCTATTTTTATTCAAACAAAGATGATCGAATGCACATTGCACACCATTCTAATTCATTTATTTTATGTTGCTTGAAACTAATTTGACTCGTGCGTGCAGCCTGGGCTTGCATGCTCTGCCCTGTAACACGCATGTATGATATCAACAAAACTGGAATGTTTGGATAGTTAATTATAGCTGCCTCGTCGATCGTTTGCACCCAGAAGGTTTAAGAAGAATAAACATGTCACATGTAAGGTGATTTGGTAACATCACGTCCACAAGTGTTAATTCACGTTTAGAGTTATGCAGATCATCATTGCATGTATAAAAATGTTTTTTCATCAACAAATGATCAATGCTATGTAGAACATCTAAATTCTTAAAATGTTATGTTGTATATCAAAAAAAGTGGAAATCGTAGCTATTAGCAAGTTGTTGGAAGGATGGGCCATAGGATTTGATTGGGCCGGTATTTTTGAATACACGGGTTCTTGAATGTGTAGTTAGAAGCCAGGGGTTAATTAGTAGGTGTAGGTAGGTTCACAGAGGGATAGGATGTAGTGATTTATGGGACTTGTCTTTTTCTTGAGAGCACGTGGACCTGAACGGGCAGGTAGAAGCATTTGGTTAATCAGCAGTGTAATAGTAGGGTGTGGTCATGCTGAGTGAGCTACAAAGGGGAGAATCACGTGATAGATGCGAATTGAGCACTTTCATGCAGAAGATGTAGAAAGCGGTTGGAGTTAATGCACTGCAAAATGGAGAATGCAGGTACACAAGAAAGCTCAGTTCATTTTGGTTGTGGCTATGTCTGTTATTACTGTAGAGTTAGTTTTTAATCAGTTGATTGTGAACATAATGGGTTTGATCTCACGGCCCAAGCACTTAGTCAGGGTGCATGTGAACATGGATGTAGAAGATAGAAGGAGGGCACTCTTTGAGAGAGTTTCAAAATATGTTTTACGAGCACATTTTGGATGAGTTTAAACACGTTCTTGAGAGGGACAATGTAGATCAATGAAAGGGTGTTGTCTAAAATATGGTAGGAGTTTACACATAGCGTAATAAGTTTAAAAGGAATTTCGGCACATATTGGTCTGAACAAAAAACAAACGGCAATTTTTTTAATTTATAGTTACCCCTGAAGAAGGGCTATTGGAGCCCGAAATGCATTGGGCAGAACGTGATAAAACTGCCAAGAATGAACTGTGTATTTCCGCGTGCCGTAGAGAAATGCCTGGATAGGCATATCTGTTGCACGAGAAGAAATGGGAAAACATATAACCTTACATGTGAATGGAGTGAGCAATGAATGGAAAAAAAACACTGGATCAAATGGAATAACACTGTTAAAAATGTACAAGTCTATGGTATCTTTGAGAACATTCACGGATTACGCTGTGCGTCTGGCATAGGAGCATAATCATGTTCCAGTTTTGTTGATTTAGGCTATGTTTGGCACATAAGCATATTGTAATGGGCTCACTTTTAGCCTTTTTTATTTTTAATACATTAAGGATGCGAACACGGGTCTGCAATGCCGGGAGAATGTTGAATACTTTTGTCCTTTTGCTGTGACAGGAGGTAGCTACGCTATAAAAGAGCACATTAGCATAGCAGTTTAGATCGCTATCGGGCTAACACTGGCATATGTGATTTCTTGGCATGTAAACATTGTGTGACCATTGTCTCTGCAAGTGTGTCCTTTCATTTAATTTACCCTTAATTCAATTACTAGATGAATGACCACAACAGCTGAAACTGATTGACGCAAACATACATGCCTGCTGATAAAGTGTCCAAACGCAAAATGAGCAATAGTATGCTGCAGAAACCATTGTCCGTCTCCTATATTAAATCCACTTATGGTAAAATGCCACCCCTAACCCACTACACTGTATGTACTTGGCTTATTATAGGATGGAAAGGGTTAAAATGAATTATCATTTAGGAGCTAAATTGAAAGAGTCATAAATGACTTTCATTCCACTACTGCTGCCTCTCAAGGAATAAGGAGTCATTCATGTTGTGCAAAGAATTCGGTGCACACTTGTTAAAATGTAGAATGTTTAGGATACACTACACAGACAGACCTGTGCAAACATGCCTGAAGTAGACAAATTGTAAAGGGAAGCCGTAATTTAAAAGTATGACATTGTTTCTATCTTCACATGGTGTTAGTTAATTTGTGATGTATTTTTCTATTCTGAAGTCAATGTGAGTGGTTGAATTAATGAGTTTTCTAAGTAAACGTGTTGGCAGCGCCTGCTGTAGCGCTCCTTTCACCTGATGCAAAAATCACTTTTGGCGGTGCATGCACCAAGGTCGAGGAGGTGGGAGGGAGCACCATGTTCACATGAAAGAACTAGGCCTAAGAACTAAGAATGGCACGAGCATGCACAAATGGCAGGCCCCCAAGCTTGCCACTCAGTGATATGATGTCCTAAATCACTATTGTGTGTCTTGGACAGCACAGCTGAGCATTGATGAGACAGGCCAAGAATGATACAGCCTTGTCACCTCTCAACTATACATAATTAATTACTCAATATTTAATAGAGCAGTGGTGTACTCTTTTCTTGGTCTTCCCCAGTATCTGCTTTTCTTCCTCTCCTTCACCCTTCTCTCCATTCTTCTTTCACTTTCTGCCCTACGACCACATTTCCTCTTAATCGCTACCTCCCCTCATTAATTGTTTATTTTTCACCTTCTCATCTTTTCCTTTCACTTTCTTTTTCACTCACTCCCCGCTGTATGCTCTTCTCCTCTTTCCTTTTTTCATTCTCATCATGGTCCACTCCAGTCTTGCACTCCCTATCTCTGCTTTCCTCACTTCTCTTCACATTCGTTTTCTACTGTATCTATCTTTGCCTTCAGACCTCTCCTCCTTCCTCACTCTCCCTTTTTTTTTTTTAAATCAAAACTCACTCTCCCTTTTTTATGTTTTTCCTTCTTGCGCATTTCTTTATATCCACACCAGGAATCCGTGTTTGTTCTCAGGATCATAAATTTAAATCTTGGTGTGGCAACTCAGTCTTTCATATATCTGAGGTTGATAAAATGTGTGCCAGTGAGCTTGATAACAACATTTTAAATTCAGTGCTAAGGTCCCCTTTGGTGAATATGTGCTTTACAAACAAACATGGTATGTTAAGGACACAAATGTATTTCAATCTTTTGTTTTTCAATTTCTATGCAATATTACACCGACATTCAGACCCAAAATTTTTCAAAAAAGTAAGATTGAAGATCTTAAGAGACCTGGCTATGCTCTGGTATCGGGTCAGAAGGACTACAAAAATTCCTTACTTTAGTGCAAACGCACCAATTTGGGAAACACCGGGCGCCCCAAGCTGGACAGAGGACTTATTGGCAAAGTCTTTAAAGGCAGAAGGTCCCCAGAAATGGGGGGAATTATTCATGAATGGCATCCTGTTACCATGGTCTGAATGTAATCAATGTTGGGGTTCAAAGTTCTCCAAATTTAAATATTGTCAGATTCAAAGCTGGGCTGTGGGGAAAAACCATCTTATTGGTCGCTATAACGATTTTGAGGAAAAACTAGCTTTGGAAGTTTGTTTTAAAAAAGAGGTGGCAACGTGGTACTGGGCTATCATCGAGTTGGAAGATGGCCCGTTTCGACTTCCGGAAACTCTTTGCCGAGGATCGCGACAGAAGATCAATGGCAAGTAACTATGTTGATGCTTTACAAGGTGGTGAAACCAGCAAACCTAAGAAGAAATCACCTGTTCACTCTCCACAGGGCATATTGGACTCCAAAGCAGCTGGCAAAATTGAAAGATCGTGGTAATGTAAGATGCCTTAAATGTAACAGCTTAAATGAGGACGACATACACATGTTTGTAACGTGTCCGGCGATCAAGATCTATTGGGACGCTGTAAGCAACTGTCTGTCAGTTATTCTAAAACAGAAGATTGAGGTAAGCCCTGAAAGTATTATTACAGGTAGACTGGATCTACAAGGTGAGGGCTTAGATGACAGAACCAAATTGGTGTTTTATGCTATACTGTTGGCCCGCAGGGAAATTTGTAAATTATGGGTCTCTCCCGATCCCCCTACTGACTTGATGTGGATTAGAGCTATGAGAGCTACTGGTAAACTCGACATGACAGTACCCCTGAAAAAGAAGCATAGATTTTGGTTGTTATTTTATGAATATTATGGGTGAGGGGATGGATTAGGACTTCGAAGAATTTTGTTTTATGTTGGAAAATGTGGTCCTATGATTAAGTCGCTGGTAATCTCTTGGGGCTGTTGCTTTGGAGAGTTTAGGTGAAAGGGTCATATCCTTTCCCTTCTGCTTTCTAGTGAGCAATGTTTCCTCAGATATGAGATGATTTACACCCTAGGGCGCTTTAAGGAAAGAATGGGTGGATGCGGCACATGAGGACAAAAAAAAAAAAAAAAAAAATATTACACCGACATTATTCTCTATGTCCCTCCTTGACCCGGTACCTCTCATACTCATATTCATTCCCCTGCCCTCCTTTCTTTCCTTCGTCCCATCTTCTTCTTTTCCCTTTTTCTTGGAATAGATAGACCTCTGAGGCGGAAGCCGGAGGTGTAATTTGCTCGTTTTTATAAAACTTTGTGTGAAACTGTGATTATTTGTATTTTAATTCTCTGCACCTACCTGAGCTAGTTGTAGACATTTCCCGCCAGCAGGCACCTACTAACTGCGGATTCTAGCGCTGTAGAAAGGGTAAACATCGGACGCCATCGCTGGTAACGCGAGGCCACGCCCACTCGCTAGGCCACGCCCCCTCCTACCCTATGAAAGCGCTGATTGGAGAGCGCGACACATTGGAATAGATAGACCTCTGAGGCGGAAGCCGGAGGTGTAATTTGCTCGTTTTTTAAAACTTTGTGTGAAACTGTGATTATTTGTATTTTAATTCTCTGCACCTACCTGAGCTAGTTGTAGACATTTCCCGCCAGCAGGCACCTACTAACAGCGGATTCTAGCGCTGTAGAAAGGGTAAACATCGGACGCCATCGCTGGTAACGCGAGGCCACGCCCATATCCTCTTTCCATAAATGTGCGTCCCACGTAAGCGCAGCGGAAGAGCGCAGCGGGAGCGCCGTTTGCGCGCTGAAGGCGCGCCTAAGGCAAGCCCGTCTGCGCCCGTCCGCGGCCGGACGGGGCGCGGGGCTTCGGACCCTGTCACCTTCAAGTCCCAAGAGAGGCGGTATGATAGACAGGTATTGCTGGATCTATGCCCTAATACTGCACTCCCCTGCAAACACTCTATGGAGGCTATATCGCTACATGGTTGCAACATATGTCCCTTCACTCCTGATAATAATTGCCTCACCACTTCTAACACGAAAGGGCTGCTAAAAGCGGCATTATTGAATTGCAGATCCCTTAGGAAGCATTGTAATCAAATCTATCATCTCCTTGAGGATGAAGAACTCAATATCTTGTTTCTCACTGAGACCTGGTTAGATGAGCACTCTGACCCTGTCATAATTGAGGCCTTGCCACCGGGATACTCCCTCTCCAGACTTGATAGGAAGGATGGTAGAGGTGGGGGTATCGCTATAGCAACTAGGGCACCTTTAGAATGCTCCCTATCTCCTCTTTCGATAGATCATAGTGAAGCAGGCTCCTTTACCATCTTAATAGGGCCGAAATATTCCCTCTCGGGTATCCTTATATACCGACCCCCAGGAAGACTCTATGACTTTACATCTAGCCTTATGGAGGCTACAACTCACCTAGCACTGAGAAAATCCAGATTGCTAGTGTTGGGAGACATGAATGTCCACTTTGACAACCCCCTTGACAATGAGGCAGCTGACATAAAGTCTGATCTGCTCTCTTTACAGCTAGAGCTTAAAAACCAGGACCCAACTCACCAATTAGGACATTTGCTGGACCCCATTTTTGGGAACTGGACTGGAGTACTCCCTCTGGCCCCTCTACCGATACCCTGGTCTGACCATTTCGTGATTCCGATGCAAATACAGATCCCTGCTACCGAACTCAGCTCTGATACTGCTTATCGCTATCAATGTAGAAAATGGAAAAATTTCTCCCTTGACTCTTTTATTAAGAAATTTGATAACGCTGGACCTCCTGGAGGGTCTGATTGTGAAACAGCTTATAGTCAGCTACAAAAATGCATCACAACTGCTTTAGATAGCACTGCCCCGATTCGTATGCTGACTAACATCAAGAGAGCCAATAAAGCTAATCCGTGGTTCACTCACGAACTACGTCTAGCCAAATCCGCTTGTAAAAAACTTGAGCGGACATGGCGTATCAATTTTTGCCCAAAAACTAAAACCCTTTACAAAGAAGCGCAAAAAAACTATTATAGAATGATCCGAGCCTCCAAAGCATCCCACTATAACATTCGCATTATAGAAGCAGAGAATTCCTCGAAGGAGCTTTTTAAGATCTTTAAAGAAATCTCTGTAACTGCCTCTAATAATATTTCCCTTAATGATTCAGTTGATACTTGCAATAAGATCGCTAAGTATTTTTCCGGCAAGATCACTGACATCTATGCCAACTTTTCGGGCAACATAAAACCAGGACATGACTTTGCTGAGAGTGATGATGCCGCTCCCACAGATTTATGCCTGCGTAATTTCACGGTCCCTTCCCTGGAAATCTTTGTAAAAATCTGCCAAAGTATTAAATCTGGTTCCCCTCGGGATCCGGCTCCTCCCAAAATAATAGCTGCTAGTCTGGCTGTTTTGGAGCCCCACCTTAGGCACGTGCTACAAATTTCCTTTTCTACAGCCTGTCTGCCTGAAGACTGGAAAAAAGCAATCGTACTTCCAATAAAGAAAAAGCCCAATGTGAGTCAGAATACCCTAGACAATTTAAGACCTATATCTCTGCTACCTTACCTAGCCAAAGTCGCAGAGAAAATAGCAAATATTCAACTCATGGCCTATCTCGAATCCCAAAATGCTTTACACAGCTCTCAGTCTGGTTTTAGATCAGGCTATTCAACAGAGACAGCGCTCCTGAGAGCGACTGAAACTTTACGGGAAGGCGCAGATGAGGGTAAGACCATGGCACTCATTATGCTGGACCTCAGTGCTGCGTTTGACACTGTAGCACACTTCATCTTGCTACAGTGTCTAAACAAAGCTGGGGTCACCGGGAAGGCACTGGGCTGGCTGAAAGCTTTCCTAACCAACCGGAGCTTTCAGGTTCAGAGAGGCAATTTTCTCTCGGACAGCATAGCGTTAGAACAGGGGGTACCTCAGGGCTCTGCCCTGAGTCCCACCCTGTTCAACCTGTATATGGCCCCACTGGCAGGGGTGGTCCAATCGTACGGCGTAGAGCTAGTCTCTTACGCCGACGATACTCAACTGCTGATCTCCCTGTCCCAAGTTCCCTCCTTGGCTGCTGAAAATTTTAAAACCTGCATGAGCAATCTTGCAGATTGGATGACCCAACATTGCCTCAAACTTAACGGCTCGAAGACTGAGGTGTTGATAATTGGAGGCAAGGACACTAGCTGGACCAAGGAGTGGTGGCCATCCTGTCTGGGGCCTCTGCCTACTCCCGGCAGAGAAGCAAAGAATTTAGGTGTCTGGGTGGATACCAAACTCTCCTTTGACAGCCATGTAAATAAAATTGTAGGGAAGTGCTTTGGGGTCATGAAAACTCTCAACCGTACCCTGGACTTTCTCCCTTTGGAGGCCAGGCGTACCTTGACTCAGGCCCTAGTAACCTCTCGCATGGACTATGGCAATGTACTTCTTCTTGGTACTTCGGAAAAGAACATCAGGAGACTGCAGGTACTACAAAACTCGGCAGCACGGCTAGTATTGAGATTACCCAGAAGAGTTGCTTCTAAATCCACCTTGGCAACCCTTCATTGGCTGCCCATCAGGAAGAGAATTCTTTTTAAAGCCCTTCTTTTATGCTTTAGAATTATCTCTCACAGTGCACCGTCCTACTTGTCTGACCTAGCTGTCCCTTACGAGCCTAACAGAGCACTTCGCTCGATGGGAAAGGGCCTCCTCATGATCCCCCGTATAAAAAAATCCAGAATGGGAGGTCGATCTTTTCGTTCCCTGGCAGCAACCAAATGGAACACCCTTCCCATCAATATTAGGTTAGCAAAAAATGAAGCCACCTTCAGGAAACTTCTAAAAACACACCTATTTGCCCTTTAGGCTCTTCCCCTCCTCTGATCTCTGACTCTATTCCTCAGCGCGGGGATACGCCGGTAGGCGTCACCATGCGCTCTACAAACCCCCTTTATTTTCTCTTCCTCAGCACCTCCAGCCATGCCTCCTTTCCCTTCTTGCTTCCTTACACCCTCATTCCATTCTTGCTTCCTTACCCCCTATTCCATTCTTGCTTCCTTACACCCTCATTAATTCCCCATACTTCCACCCTTGGTGCATTTAATCCTTTTTTCCTCCATTCTTCCTTACTTTTTTCCTGCTCCTTCCTTCACCTCTTCTTTCCTTTCTTTCTTTCTTCTCATCAACCATTCTTTATGCTTATCTTGCTCCTTTCCTTTCTTCTTTCTTTTCAGTCATCACAAATCATTCACTTCCTTTCTCCCTCTATTCCTTCATTTATTCCTTTCACAGTCTTTTGTTATTCCCTCCTTCTTTCATCCATTGCTCAAATATATAATCACTCCAGTACTCCCCTTCCTGCCTGCATTTGTTGCCGCCTTCTTTAATGTATTTCTTCCTTCACCCCTTCCTTTCTTTTAAACAGCATAGTACAAGCACATTCACTTTAATTTGCAAAGCTACCTCAAAGTCCTGTAATGACCGTTCCTGAAGCTGCATTTTGAGATTTACACACATTCTCCAATTTGAGTTCACTTTCAAGTTGTTATAGACTTTCCATATGTTACATTATGTTAAGTTATATTGATTTGTAGAAAAACTTATCACCCAAGAGGGTATCCAAGCACTTGGGCAGGTGTGTAGGTGGGAGTCCCCGAGGTGCTTATGTGAAGAGCCAGGTCTTCAGCCTCTTGCGAAACTCAAGCTGTAAGGAGGTGGCTATGATGTGTTGAGGCTTGTGGATGTGGGTGGAACCAATAAAGGAAGTGGGTGGAGCATCTGGAGGAAGTGGGCGGAGCCAGTAAAGTGGGTGTGGCCTCCTTAAAAATGTGAGCACCTGCACTTAATATTTTACAAATTAAGCACTGCTTCACGGTCCCTTCTCTCACATAGTCCAAATCAAGTTACTTACAATTTGAATGTGAGACAGTTCATTGCCGTGTTTCCGTTTGAAGACAAGTCCACTTCACTTTTGAAGACAAGTCCACTTCACTTGCGCACCACATCCGCCATATTTGGTATAAGAATGCAGTTCCCAATAAATCCAAGTTGCAATCTACTTTTCAAGTTCAGTAATTAAATGGAGATTCTTTTAAGAATTTGTAGAATCTGCATGGGTCCTTCCTCTGCTTGCTTCACTGGATGTATGTCGTTACAACGCACACTTTTACAACGCATGCACTTACAACGCATTTTTTACAACGCACAATCCATTACAACGCATGACATTACAACGCATGACACTACAACGCATTTTTAAAAACTACCTTTACAACGCATTCCATTACAACGCATACTACCATTACAA
This sequence comes from Triturus cristatus, assembly GCF_964204655.1. Classification (NCBI taxonomy): domain Eukaryota; kingdom Metazoa; phylum Chordata; class Amphibia; order Caudata; family Salamandridae; genus Triturus; species Triturus cristatus. Next base: position 1,420,342,948 of record NC_140591.1, on the reverse strand, counting down.
CGCATACCATTACAACGCATAATATTAAATTGCCTTTAAGGTAAGTATTAGATAGTATAGGGGTAAACATTACTTTTCTAACTCCAGGGGGTGCAACAGTAGGGTAAGTGTTGGATAGTATAGGGGTAAAAATTACTATTCTAACTCCAGGGGGTGCAACAGTAGGGAAAGTGTTGGATAGTATAGGGGTTAAAATTACTATTCTATCTCCAGGGGGTGCAACAGTAGGGTAAGTGTTGGATAGTATAGGGGTTAAAATTACTATTCTAACTCCAGGGGGTGCAACAGTAGGGTAAGTGTTGGATAGTATAGGGGTAAAAATTACTATTCTAACTCCAGGGGGTGCAACAGTAGGGTAAGTGTTGGATAGTATAGGGGTAAAAATTACTATTCTAACTCCAGGGGGTGCAACAGTAGGGTAAGTGTTGGATAGTATAGGGGTAAAAATTACTATTCTAACTCCAGGGGGTGCAACAGTAGGGTAAGTGTTGGATAGTATAGGGGTAAAAATTACTATTCTAACTCCAGGGGGTGCAACAGTAGGGTAAGTGTTGGATAGTATAGGGGTAAAAATTACTATTCTAACTCCAGGGGGTGCAACAGTAGGGTAAGTGTTGGATAGTATAGGGGTAAAAATTACTATTCTAACTCCAGGGGGTGCAACAGTAGGGTAAGTGTTGGATAGTAGAGGGGTAAAAATTACTATTCTAACTCCAGGGGGTGCAACAGTAGGGTAAGTGTTGGATAGTAGAGGGGTAAAAATTACTATTCTAACTCCAGGGGGTGCAACAGTAGAGTAAGTGTTGGATAGTATAGGGGTAAAAATTACTATTCTAACTCCAGGGGGTACAACAGTAGGGTAAGTGTTGGATAGTATAGGGGTCAAAATTACTATTCTAACTCCAGGGGGTGCAACAGTAGGGTAAGTGTTGGATAGTGTAGTGTAATATTATGCGTTGTAATGGTATGCGTTGTAATGGTAGTATGCGTTGTAATGGAATGCGTTGTAAAGGTAGTTTTTAAAAATGCGTTGTAGTGTCATGCGTTGTAATGTCATGCGTTGTAATGGATTGTGCGTTGTAAAAAATGCGTTGTAAGTGTAGTGCGTTGTAAAAGTTGCGTTGTAAAGGTTGTTCCCCTGCTTCACCATAACTCGTCGCCAAATTGTAATGATGAGGAGTACAGGATTGACTAAGTAAACTCTTTTATCAAAGAGCAAGCAGATAGTACAACACACAACTTGGACAGCTCTCCTCTTACTGTTACTGTGCTGCTATTCTAGAATCCTGCTCCGTGGCATCACCCAGTAACTATGTTACTGGGTGCATGCACCGTAGCTAGGATACCACAACCAGTGGGACTCAGATGGACGCTGGGAACACTGTCCCATTTCCTTGCTTCATTCCCATTTGGCTCCAATTGGAAGTCTTTTCCTCTGGTGTAAAAAAAACACCAAGAGAGATGTACCCTTTTGGCCACCCCATTCAGGAGGAAGAACAGCCCTTTGCAGCTCCGCGTTCTCAACGGAATGGGCCTGTTTGGTCCACTTGGTCTGTTAAAAGCAAAATAGTTTTTGTAACCATTATATTGATCTCTCTAATAATAATTCTTGGAATATCATTTTTCCTGGAGGAGAAATATCCTGTGCATACTTTGATTGGTACTATGCCTGTTCCCCATGAACATATATTTGTTACTTTGGCCCCTCACAAAGAGGAACACCGAAAGTCCTATAAAGACAATGTGTTAATCCAGACTCTACACCAGACACACAATGCCTATAACACGACAAAATGCTGGGTATGTGGGTTGCTGCCCTCAGTGACTCATAGAAGTGAGAACCTGTTGTCCATGCCATTGTCATATGTCAATAGCTGTGAGGGGTGGTTTGCATTGCTTAGTATGGTATGTTCATTTTTCCGGGCTGATGCATTTGAACGAAAGAGTACTAGTTCCTGCACCATAACACACATTGTACGTTTCCAGCATAGAGCACCTCCTGGTGCTCCTACAGGCCGAAAGCTGTTTGGCAGATTTTTTCCTAAGCTCTTGCATGAACGCATACAAATGGATCTTGGTCCCGGTGGAAATGGATAATTTCCTGCAGTTCAACACATCAGAATACTTCCAGTCCTTTCAGGTCCGTAATGTTACTGAAGATAAGCTGATACTCCTGTCAGTGGTTAATGTTACAGCTGTGCTCTATGTCCAGGGGGCTGGGAAGATAGAGGTAGGGGAGAGCAGGTGCAATGCCACTTATAATTTGAGTGCAGCAGATAGTCTGCCCCTGAACCCGCCGACTAATGTCTACTTTATTTGTGGATCTCACAGTTATGATTGGATTCCTGAGGGATGGTCGGGAAGGTGTTATCTTTCCTACCCCCGGTATATATAGCCCACCGAATTACCATAAAGACCATTGATTACAGGGTAGAATTGCCTATGTGCTCCGGTTTAGAAGAATGATTAGCACAGACGACATAGGTCGGACGGACACCACTTTGCAGCAGTTTACAGATGCTATGAAAGGTATCATACATTTCTAGGGTCCCATGGCCAATAGCCTTAACATTTGCCAGCTCACCAAGGTTGTGGAAGGGGTTATTAACACCACTGCAGAGATTTTGACCAATATCACAGTAGAGGTCCAGGCTACGAGACTTGTTGCCCTTCAGAACAGAATGGTGTTAGACGTCATCCTTGCTGACCGGGGTGGGGCCTGCCTTGTTATCGGCAGAAGCATACCGGATCACGCTCCTACTGTGTATGCTGCTATACAGAGGCTCCATAGGCTTGCCTCTGACATACACCAGGAAAATGGCATGTGGTCCTTCACGGGGTGGCTTTGGGGCATATTTGCCACCTGGGGTTGAAAGTTTATTTTTTTCCTGGTTGCCATCGCTGGTATTATTTTAGCATGTTTTCTGTGCGTACACTGCCTCCTTGCCTGTTGTGTATCAATGTTGACCCCTCGCCCAAATCCCGCAGAACGCGATTCACAGAGCAGAGCCATGATGATGGACATCCAAGATTTGATGTGTATTGATGAAGGCATTTTTGAATATTGATAATGCTTGTCTAGTCTTAGAGTATTTAGTTCTGATTGCTAGTCCCTAAGCTAGCAACTGTTGCCTACGATTGAACGTTCTTCCTATCTTTAGATTTAGATTTAGAATTGTAAAGACACTTACCTGATGGCACCTATAAAATTTAGCATGAATGCTAAAAGGAGGGTCTCTTAGACTTGAAATGTTATTATCCAATGTTCATGTCACGGTCACATATCCTCAGGATCGGTTTGTAGCTGAGAATGGTCCACCTCTAGATAGCCCCGAGCCAGAAGAGCCATATGGCACTGGTCAGCGGGGTGATCAAGTGGGGGAAGGAAAGGAAGGGAACTGCTGGGAGGGAGACCTGAGGAAACAAAGAAAGGTAGTCAGAACACATTCACTTTCCGTACCACACTAGAAGGTTTTTCCTCAGTCTCTCATTAAACGTGTATGTGGAAACATATACAATATACCTGTAAAGGAAAATAACATAAAACATAGCGAGGTTCCTATGGGATTCATTCGATCCTATGTCTTTGCGAGGAGTGGGTGCGCTGTAACAAGATACAGGAAATCATCATCATCACAGTACTATCAACATCGGATTACTATCAACGTGCCACCTGGAAATGCATCTATACCATAATACACATACCCTTCTAGAACTCCTAACAGGCATCACAGGGGACCGAAGGTAGTCAGTCCATACCTCTCACGGGAACCCCCTGTTAAGTAGAATCAAGAAGATAAGACACCCATAACTCATACAGACATCACGAATGTAGGAACAGCAAGGAAGGAATAGCCAGGAGGATTCAAACCAAATTCCTAGTTTCTTCACTAGCGTAAAATCCTGGGAAGCCTTGCACTATTCCGTTATAGAAGGCAGCAATAAGATTCTGAATAAGGGGACACCTGGCAACAATGTCCCTTGAAGAGCATTCCAAGTCTTATGAGTTGTAACAGAAAACTCGACCTACAGCCGAGGGAGTCCTTAGCCCCTGGGGATAGAAAGGCAGCGCTGGAAAGAAGCCCTGCTACACCCCGCTAGACGTGTGCTTCGGGACGAAACAATGCCCAACGATGAATACACCTTGTATCCATACAAGGCACTCCTACCTTACCGGACCTGGGGTAGGAAGACAGATATGTCGCTCAGTGGAACGAACCAGTTCGCCGGGACTATCAACGGGACGAAGAAGAATGGTGCAGCCGTTCCTCTCAGAGTCACCGGATCACGGAACCACCAGACGTCCTCTCTCTCTCCGGAGCAAAACAGAATTTCCGACACGGACGGAAGGTCCGTTGTCGTTTTTCATGCGTTACGTGAGCACGTCACGTAGCGTTCTAGAGGCTCATGGGGGTTGTAGTCTCTAGAGCTACTTCCTTAGTTTCTGGGTCTTCGTATGCCGCCCGTGGAAGCGCTATCCTTTCATGAGGATATTCGAACGCGCTTACTGGATCGCAACAGTTCATGCTTCGTTTTTTCTTGGTTTTTTTAGGTCTCTTTTGTCAATTTTTGTGGATAGGAGTAAAGACGAATTCTAGTGGCCTCGACTCAGAAAGGGAAAAATCCCGGTCACTCCCAAAGCGATGCCGACGAAATTCTGACTCCGTTATACAGGTACTTGTGCTAGTCGTGGTTTAGCAATCCCCTTTAAACAAGAGAACCTGTATTTCGAATTGGTAATCATTGGACCAGATATTAGCCATAACATAGCAACAAGATAAAAAATGAGGTGTAAGAAGAAAAAAGAGTTTATATGTGAAAGGGTAAAAAAAAAATATGATGAAATCATAAAAAGAAGAGGGGGAATAAGGGTATGTTAATTTATACCAGTTATCCCAAAGATTCCAAAATGTAGTTCTCTTACTGTTCAGTGTAGCTCAATTTAAATTCGCTATTCTTAATACTGAGCTTACCCATTCTCCTTCAAGAGGAGAATTTGGTAGGATCCATTTAATGCAAAGTTCTCTACTTGCCAGAAGAATTAAAATAAAAGTGAGTGCTTTATGTGCTTTAGAAAAAGTTGTATTACCTTCCTCAACCGGGATTACCCCAAAAATGACCAGTGCCAGGCTCACCTTTATTTCTTGACCCAATATCCCCGAAAACGTCCTACCCAAATTCTGCCAGAAAGTCTGGATGGAGGGACACTGCCAAAATATATGTGCTTCATCTGCGTTGGGCTCACCACACTTCGGGCAGTTCTTCACAGCCTGGGTACCCATTTTGGCCAATCTCCGTGGCGTCCATTAATCCTTGTGAACAGTAAAAAGATGATTTTTCCTTAGAGGTGCAGATTTCACAGACGACCATAAGAAAAATAAAGATACTTGCCATAAAAAATCAAGGTCGTACCCCGGGAGTTCCCTCCTCCAAGTCGCTATCAGTAAGGCTTGTATATCTTCCATAGCCTGTATCAACATCCAATACCATTCTGAAACCTCTTTCCGCCGAAGGGGACGTGAATAGATCTTTGATTCCCAAAACAGATTGCCCTTTCTGACTTTTCTTGGTATTTTTGCCCAGCTCACTAATTGGTAATATTTGAACTTAGAAACCGATCCTTCGGAAATCTCCTGCATTCTTTGCCAAGAAATTAATTCTGAGCCTTCTAAGAGTTGACCCCATCTAAGAATTCCGCATTCCTTCAATGGTGTAGAAAGTGAATCTTGCAGGCAAGCTGGCATACCTGGTGAGTTCCGGATGGGTGCATAATGGCTAAAATATGATATCTGTAGCTGAGTCCTTATTTGATACCAGATCTTACGTGCACCCTGGAGAATCTTGAGTCTCACTTTTATAAAGTACTTTGGGTCCCCAAATTTAAAGAGAAAGCAGCTGGATTGATCTGGTGGGCCAAATGTAAGAGCACGGAAAAGTGGTGATAGGTCAGGCTTATTCCTCAGCAGTTGCCTGAAGATTTTTAAATTAAAAACCCAATAATATTGAAGGAGGTCTGGACTAGCTATACCACCATTTTCCTTTTTCTCCCTGAGTTTTTTCCATGCAATTCTGGGCTTTTTGTTACCTCATATAAAACTAGTAAGCTCTCCTTGTACCTTCTTGACCCACTCCTCCTTAAACTCTAGAGGGATTGTATTAAATAGGCAGGTATATTTAGGGAGGAGGGACATTTTAAGAAGATTAAATTTACTTAGGAAAGATAGAGGAAGGGATTCTCAAGCCTGTAATTGTTTCCTTACTTTAGATGTTACAATATCAAAGTTTTATTTTGCTATATTCTCCAAATTTTGAACGACTTGAATTCCCAAATGTCTTATGCTTTGTCTGATTAAGTCACAGGGGTATTTGAATTCCATTGCATAATCTCGGTTTTCTGTTGGTACATGGCATAGCCAGATATTTTGCCAAAGCTTTCTAAGGTTTCCCAAATAGCTGGCAGAGATAAATCAAGTGGCCTGTGAAAATCATCAGCATACAGTCCGATCTTTTTCTCCCAGCCGTTACACACAAAGGGAAAAATATTCCTGCATGCTCTTAGTTTTGCAGACAAAGGTTCAATATAGAGGTTAAGGAGAAGGGGTGATAATGGGCATCCCTGTCTAGCTCCCTTGCCAATATGTAATGGTTTAGACAGATTCCCAATAACTAACACTCTGGTTAAAGGGTTTTTATAAAGAGCCTTGACAGCATCTAAAAAAGTTCCTCCTAGATTAAAACGTTGGATCACCTCGTAAAGAAAAGGCCAACTGATCCTGTCAAAGGCTTTTGCAGCATCGCATGTCATGATCGTCAGGGGGTTACCCTACTCTATGGCCAAATCAATAGCACCGAGTAGCTCGTGTGTCAAGTCCTGTAGTTGCCTCCCCTTAATAAAACCCTTTTGATCATTATGTATCAAAGACCCTACCATCTGATCTAAACGCCTAGTGGGAATCTGAGAGTTAAACTTATAATCAGTGTTAAGGAGTGAAATGGGTCTATACAACTCACACACCCACGGTTTTTATTGGGTTTAAAGACGATTGTAATGGTGGCGAAATCCCAAAAGATGGCAATTCTTGATTAGATATAAAAGCTGACTTAAAGAGTTTAAGCATAATCGGAGCAAGTTCTTTTTTAATAGGATGTAGATTTCGTTTGGGAAGGCGACAGACCAGCAGCCTTCCCTTTTTTTAGACCACTTATCACATTGAAAACTTCCTCAATAGTTATAGGGCCATTTAGTTTATCTCTCTCGTTAAGAGATGGAAGCTCGAGATCCTGAAAAGAAACCCTAACTGTTCTTTATTAATAACTACATCTTCTGTGTACAGGTCTTGGAAGTACTGTACAAAAGCATATTCAATCTCGTCATCCTCCAAAATTATATTGCCTGTAGCTTGACATTTTAAGTCTTTGATAAGGTTTCTAGATAGATTTGCTTTAGTCTTCCAAGCCAGGAGTTTCCCACACCCTTCCCCATATTCGTAATTAGATAATCTGCTGGCTTCCCATTTTCGCCTTACCCTGGCCTCCAGAAAGTCTGTTAATTTAGATTTTGTCTTAGTTAAATCACTTTCTATTTGTTTTTTGGTCATAGGATCATGGACATACATTAAAGCACCTTGAAGGGTGTTAATAGAGGCTTCTAAGGTTATAATCTCCTCCCTGACATTTTTATTTTGTGCTGAACTTAGACTAGATGGAATACCTTTAAGAATAGCCTTGTATGCATTCCATACCTTATCAAAAGGAGCTGAGTCAAGTGTGGGATGGAATCGCCCAAATTGGAGTTGACACCTGTCACAGTACTGGACGGCGATCCAAGGCGAGAAACTTCAAAGGCAATGCTGCCTTTGAAATGTGACCCAGGCAGCTCCAGCTAGTGGAGAAAGCCACCCCCTTTTCCTGCTCCACATTTGTTGGGAGGAAAGGTTGGAAAATTAGGTAAATTGGGAGGTGGATCCCTATTCAGCCAGCACCATCCCTAAGGTGGGGCAGGTGATGTGGAGCCTACTTTTCATTTCCCTTCATCTTGGTTTGAAGGGGAAATAGCCAATTAGGTTCAGGGTAGTGCCCTTCCCACCGGAAGTGGTCACTTAGAGGGGGTAGACACCATAAAGGTAGGTAGACCATTGGCTACTAGCTGTCACCTCCTTTAACGCCCCTAAATGTAGTATTTAGGTGGCATCCCTGGACCCTGAAAAGGACAAAGAAGAGCTGCTGACCCGAGGACCGAAGCCCTTCTGCAGTGTAACGTCCTGGCTTTCTCGGGGTTGGGACAAACAGACAACGGACCAGAGAAAGGGAGGTTAAGGAGGATTTAATAAACAGATAAATAACTACAGACAACAAAGAATACCGGTACTGGAATCACCAGTTAAAGTACGATACCCATTCACAGCTCTTCTAACCGTCCTCCGCATGCACACCGGTCCCGGTATGCTCCAACGGAGGGCACAGTGCTAAGCAGTGGCCGACAATGCCACTCGACCGCTGTGAAGGGTAGTTCCAAGGTTGTGGAATATACGGGGGGCACGTGGGAGTCACCCGGCCGGGCTCTCTACCACCTGGGAACAGCCGCTCTACCAGTTTCCCCCAGAGTACTGCCACAACACAAAGACGCTGGGAACACCTCCTAGTGTGCGTCTCTTGTATCCGGGTTTAAGTGATGATACCCAAGGTGGTGCAGAGAATGGATGGGAGCAGCCGCTCTACCTATCCCAGTTCTCCTACGAGTGTCGATGGCTAAGACGCGGAAACACCTCCTGGATAGCGTCTTAGCTCTAAGCGTGTGTTCACCCAAGTAACGAGGGTTGGGAGCTTCGGCTCGCACCAACCTCGATTTCTCCAAATTGTCAGGCCGTTGGGAGCTTCGGCTCTACCAACGGTACTTGTGCCCAATGACGTTGAATACGGCTCTCAGAACGGGACAGGACACGGGCAGGAAGCACACGCCAGCACCTCTCCTCCGCTCCTTAGAATGTTCCTTCCGCCGCTCCACTCTCCAACGGGTCCGTGTACCTCAACCAGGTACTCCGGCAAAGATCAGAATATCCGACGCCGAGTCCCAGTGATCTTCTCCTTAAGTAGTACTCTCGGCGTTGTATAACATGAAAACTAGGCGTTACCCTTGGTGTTATGTAACCAGAACTCTTGAGTTGCATAACATGCAAACTAGGCGTTACCCTTGGTGTTATGCAACCAGAACTCTTGAGTTGCATAACATGAAAACTAGGCGTTACCCTTGGTGTTATGTAACCAGAACTCTTGAGTTCCATGAGGCAATTGTTGCCGGAGGGCATTCTGGGAGTTGTAGTCCGCTCTCCTCCAAGCGCACCAGGTTCACGGAAGTGGCATCGTGGGAGGGAATCCATGTGCGGGAGGGGATTCCTGACAGTACATCCCCCTCCCATCAGCGCCCCCCATCAGGACCAGCACAGGAAGGATATCGACGATGGAACGACGATACCAGACGAGGAGCATGAACCCCCGCCGCAGGTTCCCATGACTGCTCCTCGGGTCCGTACCCCATCCATGCCACCAGATACCATAGTTTGCCCCTGCGCCACTTGGAATCCAAGATACCAGCCACCTCGTACTCCACCTCCGAATCCACAGTCACCGACACCGGCGTACGAGGCCTCACCGCGCTCGCGGGTTTCAAGAGGGAAACGTGGAACACGGTATGGATCCGCAGGGACTGGGGCAGGCACACTTTCACGTTCACTGGGCTGATGCATCGAAGGATCCTATATGGGCCCATGAAGCGGGGATGGAACACGCTACTTTTCTTGAATCTCATGTGCCGTGTAGAGACCCAGACGTAATCTCCAGGTTTGTAGACCGGTCCAGGCCTTCTCCTCCTATCAGAAAAGGCTTTATACGTGGCTTTAGCCCCCTCCAGGGCAACTCGAGAACTCATCAAGGCCTCCTTGATGCGGGCCACCCTCTTGGCTGTTGTCGGCAATCTGTCTTCCCTGACCGGGTGCAGAAACGGCAAGAACCGGGGATGATGGCCGTAGTTACTATAAAAAGGGGAGGCCTTGGTGGAACAATGTGTGGCGTTGTTGTACGCGATTTCCGCGATCCAAAGTAGGTCCACCCACTCATCCTTCCCTTGCTCTACAAAACAACGCAGATATTGTTTGAGCGACTGGTTCAGGCGCTCCGTCTGGCCGTCCGTCTGCGGGTGATAACTCGTGGACATGGCAGACTTGACGTGTAACGCCGAACACCAAGTTTTCCAGAAGTGCGACGTGAACTGAGACCCCCTGTCCGACACGATCACGTTGGGTAGGCCATGTAGTCTCACTACATTCTTCAATAACAACGACGCCAGCTCTCCTGCCGAAGGTACCTGTTTGCAAGCGAGGAAGTGCCCCATCTTCGTGAGATAGTCCACCACCACCAGTATGGCCGTCTTTCCTTGATCCTTTGGTAGCCCGACAATGAAGTCCAAGGATATGTTTTCCCAGGGTTTGGTCGGTGTAGGAAGGGGTTGGAGGAGTCCTTGCGATCTTCTGTGGTCCGATTTCATGGATGCGCAAACGGTACATGATGAACACCAATTCCGGACGTCTGTTCTCATGGCAGGCCACCAGAACTGCCGTCCTAGGCTCGCTACCATCTTTTCGACACCCAGATGGCCGGCACAGGGAGACACGTGGCACCAGGTGAAGGCCTGTTTTCGAAGCCTAGGCGTGGGTAACAACATACATCGTCCTTTCACCGGAATCCCGTCCTTCATCTGCCACTCCTTGTGACTGTGAAGCCACCTCCGCCACATGAAGGTATGGGTCCCCTTCTGGACCCCCCTGAGGAACGTCTGTGGTTGAATCACCCCTATCACAACTCCTGGAGGGATGATGGAATGTTCGGCAACCGGCTGCGGATCCCTGGCATTCGATTGCCTCGAAAGCGCGTCCGCTTTCCTGTTCTCCGTACCGGGTCGGTATGTGATGTGGAAATTGAAACCGGAGAAAAAGATCATCCACCTCATTTGACGGGGAGATAAATGCCGCGCCGCCGTCAGAAACTGGAGGTTTCTGTGGTCCGTATACACTGTAACCACGTGTCTGGCCCCCATTAACAAATGCCTCCACTCAGCAAATGCGTCCTTTATTGCGAGTAGTTCCTTCTCCGCAATATGGTAATTGCGTTCCGCGTCGTTCAATTTACGAGACATGTACGCCACAGGATGGAGCAAACCCGACACCTCATTCCTCTGAGATAGAATGGCACCCAGCGCCACATCAGAGGCGTCCGCTTCTACCACATAGGGTAATTCCGGATTCGAGTGAGCTAGCACCGGGGCGGTGCTGAAGGCCTTCTTGAGGGCCACAAATGCTTTTTGTGCTTCTGGTCCCCACACGAACTCCTGAGACTTCCTTAGTAGTTGCGTGATCGGGGCAACCAAGCCAGAAAACCCCTCAATAAAACGCCTATAAAAGTTGGCGAAGCCTATGAAGCTCTGGACTTCCTTTACTCCTCGGGGCACCGGCCACTCCTCCACCGCTCTGATCTTGCGTTCCGCCATCTCCTGTCCGTTGGGGCTCAGCATCACCCCAAGGAATTCCACTGATGTGACGTGGAAGTCACATTTGCTGAGTTTGCAGTATAGCATGTTTTCCCTCAGTTTTTTGAGAACCGCGGATACGTGCTGTACGTGTTCTTCCTCTGAGTTGGAGTAGATGAGTATGTCGTCTATATAAACGACCACGTAGATATCCAATACCTCCCGGAACACCTCATTGAGGAAGTATTGGAAGGCGGCAGGGGCATTGCATAGTCCGAACGGCATGACGAGGTACTCAAAGAGCCCGAACCTGGTCTTAAAGGCGGTTTTCCATTCATCACCGTCCCTCATGCGCACTAGATGGTATGCCCCCTTGAGATCAAGCTTTGTGTATATTTGGGCCTTTTTTACCTGTTCCAGGAGAACGCTTATGAGAGGCAAAGGGTACCGGTTTTTTATGGTTATCGCGTTCAAGGCCCTAAAGTCCACGCAGGCCCTCAATTCGCCATTTGCTTTCGGGATGAAAAAGAGAGGCGATGCGGCAGGGGATTTCGACGGCCTGATGAACCCCAGCCCTAGTAACTTATCCAAATATCCCCGTAGATGTACATTTTCGGGTTCTGTGAGCGCATACAGTCTGCCGCTTGGAACGCTAGCCCCCGGAACCAGGTCGATTTGGCAGTCGATCGGTCTATGTGGAGGGAGCACCTCCGCTCGGATTTCATCGAAGACGTCCCCGAAACTGTGATACACTCTGGGCAGCTTTACGGCCTTTTCTGCTGCCGTGGCGACCGTGTGCCCTTCGCCTACCTCACCTACGTGGGGGTCCTGCCGCATGCCGCACCATTGTTCACAAAACGGGGAAGTCATCTCAATGTGATGCGTAGGCCAATCCACCGTTGGGTTATGTTTTTGGAGCCAGGGTAGACCCAATATGACCCCGTACTGCGGGGCTCTGATTATGCTAAAATCGATACGTTCGTTATGCAGTTTTCCGAACCTCACCGGTACTTCTCCTGTGTGCTGTCCGATAGGTCCGGTCACCAGACTTCTCCCATCCACTGCATACACCTCCTCTGGTATCTGTTTGGGAAGGAGAGTGAGACCCAGTCTCCGTGCTTCATTGTAGTCCATGAACATGCCCGTGGCTCCTGAATCAACCATGGCTACCACAGGTATCCACTGGTCCTGCACTCCTACGTGTAAGGTAATAAACAAATGTCTTCGCCCTTTTTGATTCGGGCTCAACATGGAAGGGATGTGGGTGTGACTCCAAGATGCCCCTTCCCTAGACCCGGAGTCCCTCAGTTTTCCGCCGGTGCGTCCACCACTGCTGTCACCGTTTTGTTCGCTTGGTATCGTGAGGTCTTTGGCTTGGCTGGACACTCGCGTACATAGTGCCCCTTTTTTCCGCAGTAAAGGCAAAGGCCTTGCTTGCGGCGTGATTCTTTTTCAGTGGCTGTAAGGCTCGCCCTTAAAGCTCCTATGTCCATGGGTTCTGTCCTGGTGGAGGAGTTGGTCTCAGGGCCACCCAACGAAACATACGATGGCAGCGCTTTCCCTTTCCTCTTGTGATCGCCCTTTCTTTCGTTCAATCTATGGTCCAGCCGTAGCACCAGGTTGATCAAGCCCTCACATGTCTTGGGTTGGGGGTCGATTTGTGCTACCACATCTTTGAGCTCTTCGCTCAAGCCCTGGTGAAACAGCGCGGTTTGTTTGGCTATGGGCCACTTGGTTTCGGCCACTAACCGTCGAAAAGCATTAAGGTACTGCACCAGATCATTGTTGCCTTGCCTCAGCTCCAACATCTCTCGATCGGCAGTATACGAGTCCGCCCTTCGATCAAACACCTTCAAGAATTCCTCGCGGAAGGCTCCCCAATCACATAGGATATGGTCGTCCCTGCTCACCAGTGGGACTGCCCATTGCGCCGCGTTCCCAGCAAGATACGAGATCAGAAAGGCCACTCTGGCTTGGCTGGTCGGAAAGGCCTTTGGTTTGCAGGACAGATGCAGTGCTACTTGAGTGAGGAATACCTGCACTGTGTTGGGGTCTCCGCTGTACCTCTCTGGTGTCGCCAAAGGAATGGCTACGGGCATCTCTACCACAACCGCAGGAGCCGTGGCCATGTGAGAGGCATCCGCCTGTAGCGGATCGTTCTGCAGAGCGTCCAGTCTAGCCTTAACGTCTGCTGTTTCCTTTCTGGAAGCGGTGAGCTCGATTTGCATCGCGGCTAAGACGGCCAACACATCCTCAATCGTGGCCATGTCGTTCGCCCAACCAGGAGATAGTTATGGAAGAGGTCGGATATTATGTAACGTCCTGGCTTTCTCGGGGTTGGGACAAACAGACAACGGACCAGAGAAAGGGAGGTTAAGGAGGATTTAATAAACAGATAAACAACTACAGACAACAAAGAATACCGGTACTGGAATCACCAGTTAAAGTACGATACCCATTCACAGCTCTTCTAACCGTCCTCCGCATGCACACCGGTCCCGGTATGCTCCAACGGAGGGCACAGTGCTAAGCAGTGGCCGACAATGCCACTCGACCGCTGTGAAGGGTAGTTCCAAGGTTGTGGAATATACGGGGGGCACGTGGGAGTCACCCGGCCGGGCTCTCTACCACCTGGGAACAGCCGCTCTACCAGTTTCCCCCAGAGTACTGCCACAACACAAAGACGCTGGGAACACCTCCTAGTGTGCGTCTCTTGTATCCGGGTTTAAGTGATGATACCCAAGGTGGTGCAGAGAATGGATGGGAGCAGCCGCTCTACCTATCCCAGTTCTCCTACGAGTGTCGATGGCTAAGACGCGGAAACACCTCCTGGATAGCGTCTTAGCTCTAAGCGTGTGTTCACCCAAGTAACGAGGGTTGGGAGCTTCGGCTCGCACCAACCTCGATTTCTCCAAATTGTCAGGCCGTTGGGAGCTTCGGCTCTACCAACGGTACTTGTGCCCAATGACGTTGAATACGGCTCTCAGAACGGGACAGGACACGGGCAGGAAGCACACGCCAGCACCTCTCCTCCGCTCCTTAGAATGTTCCTTCCGCCGCTCCACTCTCCAACGGGTCCGTGTACCTCAACCAGGTACTCCGGCAAAGATCAGAATATCCGACGCCGAGTCCCAGTGATCTTCTCCTTAAGTAGTACTCTCGGCGTTGTATAACATGAAAACTAGGCGTTACCCTTGGTGTTATGTAACCAGAACTCTTGAGTTGCATAACATGCAAACTAGGCGTTACCCTTGGTGTTATGCAACCAGAACTCTTGAGTTGCATAACATGAAAACTAGGCGTTACCCTTGGTGTTATGTAACCAGAACTCTTGAGTTCCATGAGGCAATTGTTGACGGAGGGCATTCTGGGAGTTGTAGTCCGCTCTCCTCCAAGCGCACCAGGTTCACGGAAGTGGCACCGTGGGAGGGAATCCATGTGCGGGAGGGGATTCCTGACACTGCAGAAAATTGGTGACAAACCCTGCCTGCTGCCTTAAGGACTCTCTTGTCCTGCAACTGTAAGGCCTCCAAGATCCCCAGAACTCCTCAAGCCTTCAATAAATCACCAAAGAACTTCTTTGGAGGGGAGATACCGCTCCCCTGCAGTCTGCAGGCACTTAACCGCAGAATCCAGTTTTAACGACTTGCTGCTCCACGCAGCACCAAACTAAAAGTGGTAGGAGTGCCAGATTTGTCTCCCCACTATGTTTGGAGACACCAGAACTTAATGGAGCCATGCCGCACCAATAGCTGGGGTATTGGACACTGCAGCATTCACCAAGACGAAGAGTCCAATCCGGATTCCAACTGCCGAGGAAGCACACACCCATGGAGAGACATTGAGACCCTTGTGAGTGGCCCAGCTGTCTCAAAATTGGCTCTTCAAGCTGCCTGCTCCTGATCACTACAACATCTTGATGCGCACAGCCTGGATGATCTATCATCTCTGCACCCAGCCCGCCTGGCTTGGGTACCTACGTACCAGCAGTGCTCCCGTGGTACTGGGACCCTTGAGACCTGCTTTCTTGAATGAGACCCCTCAGACTTACCTTTAAGTTCCCTTGTGCAGTGTGTTTTCAGGTGGTCCCCTTCTTTGTAGTGCACCAGCTACCAACGACCCCAGCACACTGATCCCGGCCGAATCCAGGACCAGCCCGAGAATCCGCTGGTGAAACATTGGACCCGGACTTGAAATTTACGCAAATTCTGAAGGTGAACCTTGAAATCCAACTGTGTGATTTTATATGCATTTTTCTCGAAATCACTTTAATGGTGTGTGATTGTGCACAAAAGTAATTCATTTTGCAAACTTGAAAAATTCATAGCCTAAAATGTTTTTACTGTAGAACAAGATTCTTGGTCTGAAAAATTAGATAAAAATCTGTGTTATTTTTAGAAATTGGTCTCAGATTTATTCTTGAGTGTTTGTCTCATCTATTGCCTCTGTGAGTACAACAAATGCTTAGCACTACCCTCTGATAAGCCTAACTGCTCACCCATACTACCAAAATAGAGTGTTAGTATTATCCACTTATGCCTCTGCATACCAATCTGGGTCTCACTGGACTCCCTGCACAGTGTACTTCATTTTAGTGCACTTTATAGAGAACCAGCATCCTACAATATCTATTCACTCCTTTTTACTTCTGCAAAACTACTGAGTTGGACACCACAAGATGAGGGCCAATATCAGTACCCTTATTGTCAATTTATCTTGGCTGACCATATACATTTGTTTGCCACATGCGCCAAACTGTGGGCATTCGGGTAAAGTGGTTGCAATTTGCGCAGCAACTTTTACCAAATGCTTTGGTATCTTCCGAATCGACCTATGTACTGTTAGGTTGGTTCACAAAATACTGAATCATAGTGAGTCACAATTTGATTTACCTTATTAATATTATTGATGTAGGCTGCAAATTGTGACCTACTACGGCTGTCTGCCATCTCAGGCATGATGGCCTGCTGGGATCAGCAGACCACCATGTCCTTGACTGCTGTTAAATATAGCAATAATTTGTTTTTTAAATGCAGCCCGTTTTCCTCAAAAGGATGCATTTAAAACACCCCTTCCAAATACCAATTTGGTATGGTTTTCTAATCCAATTTAACAATTCAGAAAACCTTTTCTGAACTGTTAGATGTGATAGTACATTTGAAAAAGGGGTTTACAGTATCAAAGCCCTCTGATTTAACAAATTAGAAGTTTGTGAATGCTAAAACCTTGTGTACATGAGGCCTTGTGTACCTTCTAGCAGGTTGTCTTTGATTGTCTTTCAAAATGTATTGGACCTCTAGTGCAATTTTCTAATACCACCATAATTCTTGGTATTAACCACTGATTTTCTGACAGAGATGTCTAGATGCAGGTTGCTCAACTTTTGAATATTTCCCAGGCGTCAGACTGGATCAAGAAACCTTTCAGCAGTATCTCTGCGTGCAGGAAGGTGGCACCATGCCACTCCACACTAACGCCATTCTGGTTTAGAAATAACATGCTGAGCCAATATAGGCACCACTCCTGTGCGATGAGGTCAGTTCCTTTCTTTCCACACCATCCGGAGCCACCTCTTATGTGTTTGAGACCATTACCTCAATTTAATTTACTTTTTCAGTGTGCAAGGTACATATCTCCTCCCAAAATCACAGGTTTTAAGCCCTGTAAGGACTATTGCGCACAAATGTCTGGGAGAGATCCTCACCAAATTTGCCTGTGGTGCCTGGGGTTGAGTCATACCTCTAAGACCTGCAGTGACTGCGAGTTGATGAATCCAAAATCCATTACAAGACTGTGAGGCGAAACTTTACATCGCCAAGCACCAGGAGACTCTGCAACAAGACCGGTACAAGTCGTAAGTTTGGTCCAGGTACCATTGAAGATTCAGATGTAGGCGGAGTCATTCCAGGGGTCAATCCAAATCGTCGGGTAAGTCTAAGAAAATGCATAAGAAATCTAAGTGGAACTTGGCACCTTTACGCCACTCACCTTCAGCCTAGAAGGTGTCATACGTCTCAATCTTGCTCCCGATGTCATCTTACTTTGTAGCCGAACCTGCAATTTTATTCTGGCACAATCTGATTTTTCTGGGCTGTCTGCCACTCCAAAACATATCATAGTGTGATGCAAGGCCATGCTCTGACTCTTCGGATCCTTGCCATCTCCCTCTGGTGCCCTGGTGGGCCCCACGGCACTGAGGGGTTCTTCATCTGGACTACCCCCCCTGCAGGTTCACCCCCTGCACCAGTTGGATTCTTTAAGCCCATAACAGGGCCATCTCCAACTCTAATCGTGACTCCAGCTCTGGCACCACAGTCTACATAGGTTCTTGGCGCCTCAATGCTGATGCCATCTCCATTGATGCCAAAGGCAAGGCCCCAGTTGTGCTCTCTGATGTCAATTGAAATGGGTTTGCCCTAGACCAAGGCTGCACTCAGCCAACAAAGAGGCTCCACTTCCTCCACTTGATCTGCCTCCACAACAACAAACTCACACCCTGCATTCTGTGTTCAACACCTAGTCCGACAATGACTGTGATGTAGGTGATGAGATTGGCCAACCATATCATAAGGAGAATTAGTATGATGACCTGCAGGAGGCTAGATACCTCACCTGAGTTGTGGCTTCTCTCATCCCCTGGTCCTACCACTAAGGAGAGTGCTTCCTATGGCATGGTAATGCATAGGGTGGCCTATGTCCTTGACCTCCAGCTTTCCCCTTGGAGGTTAAGACCAATATTCTTACAGAAGTTCTTCTGCCAGGGCAAACATCTACTGACACCCTCTTACCTTTTAAGGAGGCCCCAACTTTGTTGCGGCATGGGCCAAACCTTGCTCTGGCCCACTCATCAACTGCCAAATTGCATGATGCCACCACACTTCCCCGGCGGTCTTTCATTTCTCTCTCAGCACCCTTCACCTGAAAGCTTTGAGGTGCTGGCGTCTGTGGCTAAAACTACCAGCCAACATATTTTCAACTACTCCTGCTGATAGGGAATACAAATGGGCAGAAACATTCAAGGAGAGAGTCTTCTCGTCCACCAGTTTAGCGCTTTGGTCAGTAAATGCCTACTCTCTGCTGGGGTCCTTTTAAACATCCTTTGGAATTTATTGTCTCAGTTCCTTCCAGGTGTCCATAATGATCTCCGATCTGTCCTCATCCAGGACATACAGGACGTTTATGACGCGACCAAGTTCACAATTTGTTGTAGCTTAGACAACACCAACTCTATCGGGTGGGCCAATGGCACAAGTGTCGTCATTCGCTACCATGCTTGGCCGCAGTCCACCAGTTTTTCAGGCAATGTCTAGTCATTCCTCATGGGCTTGCCGTTTGATGGTACTCACCTGTTTTAAGATAAGGCAGACTCCACTCTCAAGCTTATCTGCCCTACCTCTCCAACCACATCAGCCCTTTCTCGGTTGAGGCTGTTGTGCACTCTGCTTCCACGGTTAACGTCAATGAGTCACCCTGTCCACTACTCGCCTGCAGCCCCACCTACCAAACCCCTTTAGCGTGCCCTTAGTAGAGCCTGGCCACCCAGTGAGAGCCGGGATCCAGAGATTCTTGCTGGGTTGACAAGCCATAACTTCAGACAAGTGGGTCCTGCAAATTGTGTAGAAGGGCTACACATACCTTTCCTTTTGACATCACTGCACCTTCCACTATCCCCCAGCGAATGACAGAGGACCATCTATCTCTTTTACAGCAGGATGGGTAAGCTTCAAGATGGTGCTCGCACCAGAATAGGAGGTGGTTGTTATTCCTGCTACTTTTTGATGCCCAGAAAGGATGGAGGCCTTTGCAGATTTTAGACTTGCACCCTCTCAACCTCTTCTTCTGGATGGAAAAATTCAAAATGCTCATGCTGGCCCAGCTCTTGTCTGTCCTCGACCCTGGAGACTGGATGATCGCATTGGACCTACAGGAAGCCTATTTTTATATACGCGTCCTGCTGGTGCATCAGTGTCACCTGCAGTTTGTGGTGGGACAGGAGCACTTTAATTTTGCTATACTCCCCTTTTGTCTCACTAGTGCCCCTCGGATGTTTATGAAAGTGATGGCAGTGGTAGCAGTGCATCTTCAGAGATCAGGGGTCCCAGTTTTCCCCTACCTTGATGACTGGCTGTTGAAGGTAGGCTTGCCCCAGGTAGTTGTCTATCACCTCCAGACTACAGCGAAGATTCTGTCATCTATGAGGTTCACTATCAATGTGACAAAGTCATACCTGACTCCTGAGACGCTCTCCTTCATTAGAGCCATTCTGGATGCTGTTTGGTTTTGTTTTGTTTCATGCCTTTTCCCCAGTTAAGAGAGTCAGGACATTCAGGCTATGATCCTGATCTTTCAGCCTGGATTTCAGTGAGGTCGACTCTGAGGCTGTGCTCTATGTCTTGCTGGACGAGCATACCAGATGGCCTATGTGGGCTTTGCAGTTGGATCTGAAGTCTCAGTGGGCCCACCATCAAGGGGACCTCTCCTGCCATGTTCAGATTTCAGAGAAAACTGTGAAAGATCCGAAGTAGTGGTTATTAGACCAAGATTGGGTCAGTGGCAGACCCCTCTCCATTCGCCACCCAAAGCTGACAGTGGTAACTGATGCATGGCTTTTGGGTTGGGGTGTGTTAGAAACTGTGTTTCTGGTTGGCAGAGGTATGCACCCTGTCCAAAGAGGAACCACAATCCTAATCAAGGTAAGGCACAAACACACCCTAAATTAACCTGAGCTCACCTTCTGGTAGCTTGGCACAGAGCAGTCAGGCTTAACTTAAGGAGTAATGTATAAAGTATTTATGCAACACTTCAAACAGTGAAACAGTGAAAACACCAC
Source organism: Triturus cristatus (assembly GCF_964204655.1). Taxonomy (NCBI): domain Eukaryota; kingdom Metazoa; phylum Chordata; class Amphibia; order Caudata; family Salamandridae; genus Triturus; species Triturus cristatus. The sequence goes on along the minus strand of NC_140591.1, from coordinate 1,420,322,600 downwards.
ACAAAGTTTCTACGTCACGTTTGAAAAAAGAACTTAATTTACTAAATAAAACAAGACCAAAACAACAAAAATCCAATACATAGAACTTGAGATACATATTTTTAAAGAATAAACTGTAAAATAGCGTTTAGAAGCAATAAGTGCATTATTTGGGATATCTAGTCGCACCGTACCTGGACAAATTCAAAGGTTCAGGCCAACCGTCATGGAGCCCTGGCTGGATACAGGGACCCAGTTAGGCCCACTGAACAAAAGTGTCTTAATTCTGGTTGCATCAACAAAGATGCAGGGTGCAATCGAGGGATGCGTTGGTGTCGATCCCACAGCTGAGGTGATGCGTCGATTTTCCCCGCGCAGTAGGGGTGATGTGTCGATTTTCTCAATGCAACAGTGGTGATGCATCGGGTCCGAAGGCAATGCATCGGTTCTGAGATGCGATATTTCCAAAGGCAATGCGCCGGGTTTCTCCACGGAAGAGAGATGATGTGTCGATCTTCTCAATGCAGTGGCGGCATTGCGTTGGTTCAGAAGTGACGGATCTGAAGGCAATGAGCTGGTTTCGAGGACGATGGGCTGGTCCTGTTCCCGCAACAGCAGCAATGCAATGATTCTGCTCTCGGAGCAGACGATGTGCCGGTTCCGCTGGAGCAAACACCTTAGGACCACTTCGAAGGGTCCAGGACTGGGGGAACGCCACTTGGCAGGGCAGACTCACAGATTTCAGAGTCCAGGTGTAGGAGCAGGATGGTTGGAAGTCTTTCATATCCCTGAGACTTCAGATCAGGAGGCCATTCAGCTAGCCCTTGGAGTCACTCTGGGTTCAAGTGATGCAGGTCCAGTCTTTCTCACCCAGGGAAGGAAGAGCAGCAAGGTAACACAGCAAGGCAGGACTCCAGCAAACAGCAGTCCAGCAGAGTGGCAGTCCTTTGCAGTTCTTTTTTCTGGCAGAGGGGTCACAGGTCTAGAAGGGTACTGAAGTGGTGGCATCAGTTGTCCAGTACTTATACCCAGTTGTGCCTTTGAAGTGGGGGAGACTTCAAAAACCGGTCTTTGTAATGCACTGAGGTCCTCCCTTCCTGCCTGGATCCAGACCCACTATGGGGGGGGGGGGTGGGTTATGCAGCCCTTTGTGTGGGGACAATACACAGCCTATTCTGGTGTAAGTGTTAGGCTGTGCCCAGCTCTTCCCTCCCATCCTCCCAGGAGCCCCCATCAGGTCACACATAAGCTCCCAGTTTGTGTGTCAGTCTAGGGGGAATACACAAAGCCCAGCTTTCACCCTCCCCAGACATGTATTAGAGACAGACAACAGGCTCAAATGGATAAAGTAAGAAAAAGCCAACTTTCTAAAAGTGGCATTTTTAGAACTGCAATTTAAAGTCTGACTGCACCATAAGTTGTGATTTTAAATTGTGATTCCAGAGACACCAAGCCCCAAGAAGTCAATCTCTTCGCAACTGGGAAATACAGTTATAAAATGTAATAAGGTAATCCCAATGATATCCTAAGAGAAAGGTAGGCCTTGCAGTAGTAAAAAAACGAATTTGAGAGTTTTCACTACCAAGACATGCAAAACTTAAAAGTACATGTCCTACTTTTTTAAATACATTGCACCCTGCCGTCTGGGTTGTCAAGGGCCTACCTTAGGGGTGACATTCGTATAAAAAGGGAATGTTTGGACTTGGCAAGAGGTTTATCTTGCCAGAATGAAGTGGCAGTGTTAATTGCACATACAGGCTCCGTAACGGCAGCTCTGAGCCATGGTCAGGGGGCTATTTAAGTAGTTTTTATTGATATTTTTATATATATATATATGTATATATATATTCATTAATGTACTTAACCACAACAATTTGAACTTGAAATTTACTGCTGATATTAATAAGTCTTCTGTCCAATTTTTGGACGTAGAAATCTACATTAGGGATAATGAAATTCAGACTAGGTTACACAGGAAAACAACGGCAGGAAACTCAATCCTTCACGCCAGTAGTGCTCATCCAGGTCACCTTATTAAAAGTATACCTTACGGAGAATTCCTACGTATGCGCAGAATCTGTAGTTCTGATACTGACTTAGAAAAATGTCAAGAAGAAGCCCTAGAAAGATTTTTGGCACGTGGATACTGCCTAAAAGAGTTAATACAAGCCAAAAACAAAAACAAGGCAAATAGCCACACTAGAGAAGAGTGCTTAAACACTACTGCTACATCTAAAAAAAAGAATTTAAGGAACAATGATGAGGATCAACAAAGTAGCCAAGGAGGAGTAAGACTTATAACTACATATAATGTAGAAGAAAAGAAAGTAAGGGGTATTATAGTAAAACATTGGCCTCTATTAAAAACAGATATAACTTTAGCCCCTCTTCTTCCTACCAAGCCTCTCATTACGTTTAGAAGAGCACCCTCAATGAGAGATGTATTAGTTAAGTCCAACCCTGAAGTAATTAATTCTACTAACTGGCTATCTAGTAAATCTGGTTTTCATAAATGTATTTCATGTAGGGCGTGTAAGTTTGGTATCAATACTACAGAATATACAAGTGTATTCGAGAAGAATCCTATTAAAATTCAAAGTCTTTTTACTTGCCGCACGGTCTATGCAGTATACGTTTTGGAATGTACTTGTAAAATGAAATATGTGGCTAGCACTAAGCTACAAGTATACAATCGTATCCTGCAACATTTAAGAGCAATAGTCAACTCTGACGATACCTACCCAGTAGCACGTCATTTTAAATTAGCCCACAATAAGAACTTGAATGATTTATGCTATTATGTAATTGACTCTGTAAAAAAGAATATAAGAGGCGGCAATAGAGAGAAACAGCTTAGACAGTTGGAATCCAAATATATTCTTCTCTTAGACACTAGAACCCCAAAGGGATTAAATACAGGAGAAGACTTGCATAATTTTTTATGAAATTATTTTTTATGAAAGTATTTTTTATGAAAGTATTTTTATAAGGTATTTTTATAAGGTATTTTAGTACACTATAGGAATTCTATTCTGTTTGTATATTTACCTGTATACTATGTAGGGACAACTAAATTCAGGCTCATAGGAACATCAATACCCATTAATGTCATGATTTTTAGATCTATGGGATCTTAGTTGTTCACAAGAATTTTTTGAAACTAGTATGTAATTATGAGAGTTCTTAGTGGATGTAATGTCATTATTTTATCCATTGAATAGACCATATACATCGAAATTAGGAACAGCCAATCAAGAGCATCATGAGAATATGTGTGATCTTTTCATTTTATCACGTTTTAAGCACTATATTTTTTTTATTATTGTGATTTAGGATGTAATATGAGAGTATCATCAACATGTATGTGATAAATATTACTAGTCACATTATGTCCACATATGAGACAACAATTTGAGCACTTGCACTTTAAAAAGATAAGTTACGACGTGGTTTTGCATTAATATTTATAGAGCGCAATTCATACAATAGGGAACACATCGTGTCACTATGGCATTAAAGTTACCCATTATGTAGGCTTTTTATATTATCAAGCTTACTAATCAATGATATTATTTTATTATGAATTTTATCAAACCATTCTTGATTATGTATTTAACTAGTAAATTATGTGGTTTTAAAGTTATTTATATATTTATGGATTTTAACCAATATTTCCGGAATTGAAGTATTTTGTTTAGCTCTATTTTCATTTGAAACGCGATTGTAACTGACAACATCCAATCACGCACTGTATAAAAATCATGTGTTTCACCGGGTAGTCATGTGATCAAGGTTGTGTGTCAACAGCCGAAACGCGTCATGCTGACCGTGGAGAAATAAACTAAAGCACGTTAAGCTTTATGGCAACTTGTGGTCTCTTACCTGTTCAGCAAGTGATACAGGACTGTTGGAGAAAAATATATATATATATATATATATATATATATATATTACGAGTGTTCCTCCGCTGCTTCTTCCCAGACGGCTCTCCCGAAGGATGGACACAGACCCGATTTTTGTGCAAAGTTTCCTTTATTCCATAGTCGCCATTACGCCCAATACATCTGGGTAACCCATCTGGGTGTCCACTAGGGGGCGAGCAGTATAAGAACTGGTGATTGATTTGTTGTTTTTTTACCCCGCATGTAATGTCTCGGCTTACCTCCGAAGAAGATCAATGCTGATCGAAACATGTAAGGACTTTGCCGGAAATTCCTTAAAGGGACTGAAATCGCTGTGGAGTGTGGCTGTCTCCTTTTCCCAGGAAGAGGTGTTTGTTTGTATATTAAACGGCGTGGTTCAGCCGTGAGCCTGCACCGCCAGCAAGTGTGCCTAATTTGCCAGAAACTGAACCATTGTGTGTGACTGGTGATATATATATATATATATACCGTGCTGCGGACTAAGAGGGCATGACCCGCTTTGCTCACTGCCAGACCAACGGAGCTCCAAGGAATTTCTGGCATGAGTGATGAAAGGGAGATAAGAGGGGTTACACCTCTCTTGGACAGTTTGAAATGTCAGGTATTTCCGTTAACTATGCTGCATTTGGGACATTGTGCACTACAGACATCGTATTCACTTTGATTGCCAAGAAGGATATGACAGCAGCAGGCAATGTTTGAGACTATTTTTGTCGAAAGAAATTACAATTATTGCCGATGCTGGTCAAAAAGTCACACTGTTGCATCTTGGAACTCGTAGTGCCCTGAAAAGTCACATGACTGTGTTTGAGCACTTGCACATGATTGCAATGTCACCCACCTGTGAACAAGGCGCAAGCTGAAACGCGTAGGGTTAAGTTTGCAGCAAAATGAAATAAATACCTGTGCAACTTTAAACCGGGCTTGGCACTTCTTTGTTGTATTTGAATGACGGAGTCCTCCATCTCCGTTGATCGCTGGAGCTGCCCTGCAGGGTCGGGGGCCCCCTTTATGGAGACTTTATTGTTACCGTGCTGCGGACTAAGAGGGCATGACCCGCTTTGCTCACTGCCAGACCAACGGAGCTCCAAGGAATTTCTGGCATGAGTGATGAAAGGGAGATAAGAGGGGTTACACCTCTCTTGGACAGTTTGAAATGTCAGGTATTTCCGTTAACTATGCTGCATTTGGGACATTGTGCACTACAGACATCGTATTCACTTTGATTGCCAAGAAGGATATGACAGCAGCAGGCAATGTTTGAGACTATATTTGTCGAAAGAAATTTCAATTATTGCCGATGCTGGTCAAAAAGTCACACTGTTGCATCTTGGAACTCGTAGTGCCCTGAAAAGTCACATGACTGATATTGAGCACTTGACAATGATTGCAATGTCACCCACCTGTGAACAAGGCGCAAGCTGAAACGCGTAGGGTTAAGTTTGCAGCAAAATGAAATAAATACCTGTGCAACTTTAAACCGGGCTTGGCACTTCTTTGTTGTATTTGAATGACGGAGTCCTCCATCTCCGTTGATCGCTGGAGCCCCCCTGCAGGGTCGGGGGCCCCCTTTATGGAGACTTTATTGTTACCGTGCTGCGGACTAAGAGGGCATGACCCGCTTTGCTCACTGCCAGACCAACGGAGCTCCAAGGAATTTCTGGCATGAGTGATGAAAGGGAGATAAGAGGGGTTACACCTCTCTTGGACAGTTTGAAATGTCAGGTATTTCCGTTAACTATGCTGCATTTGGGACATTGTGCACTACAGACATCGTATTCACTTTGATTGCCAAGAAGGATATGACAGCAGCAGGCAATGTTTGAGACTATTTTTGTCGAAAGAAATTACAATTATTGCCGATGCTGGTCAAAAAGTCACACTGTTGCATCTTGGAACTCGTAGTGCCCTGAAAAGTCACATGACTGTGTTTGAGCACTTGCACATGATTGCAATGTCACCCACCTGTGAACAAGGCGCACGCTGAAACGCGTAGGGTTAAGTTTGCAGCAAAATGAAATAAATACCTGTGCAACTTTAAACCGGGCTTGGCACTTCTTTGTTGTATTTGAATGACGGAGTCCTCCATCTCCGTTGATCGCTGGAGCTGCCCTGCAGGGTCGGGGGCCCCCTTTATGGAGACTTTATTGTTACCGTGCTGCGGACTAAGAGGGCATGACCCGCTTTGCTCACTGCCAGACCAACGGAGCTCCAAGGAATTTCTGGCATGAGTGATGAAAGGGAGATAAGAGGGGTTACACCTCTCTTGGACAGTTTGAAATGTCAGGTATTTCCGTTAACTATGCTGCATTTGGGACATTGTGCACTACAGACATCGTATTCACTTTGATTGCCAAGAAGGATATGACAGCAGCAGGCAATGTTTGAGACTATATTTGTCGAAAGAAATTTCAATTATTGCCGATGCTGGTCAAAAAGTCACACTGTTGCATCTTGGAACTCGTAGTGCCCTGAAAAGTCACATGACTGATATTGAGCACTTGACAATGATTGCAATGTCACCCACCTGTGAACAAGGCGCAAGCTGAAACGCGTAGGGTTAAGTTTGCAGCAAAATGAAATAAATACCTGTGCAACTTTAAACCGGGCTTGGCACTTCTTTGTTGTATTTGAATGACGGAGTCCTCCATCTCCGTTGATCGCTGGAGCCCCCCTGCAGGGTCGGGGGCCCCCTTTATGGAGACTTTATTGTTACCGTGCTGCGGACTAAGAGGGCATGACCCGCTTTGCTCACTGCCAGACCAACGGAGCTCCAAGGAATTTCTGGCATGAGTGATGAAAGGGAGATAAGAGGGGTTACACCTCTCTTGGACAGTTTGAAATGTCAGGTATTTCCGTTAACTATGCTGCATTTGGGACATTGTGCACTACAGACATCGTATTCACTTTGATTGCCAAGAAGGATATGACAGCAGCAGGCAATGTTTGAGACTATTTTTGTCGAAAGAAATTACAATTATTGCCGATGCTGGTCAAAAAGTCACACTGTTGCATCTTGGAACTCGTAGTGCCCTGAAAAGTCACATGACTGTGTTTGAGCACTTGCACATGATTGCAATGTCACCCACCTGTGAACAAGGCGCACGCTGAAACGCGTAGGGTTAAGTTTGCAGCAAAATGAAATAAATACCTGTGCAACTTTAAACCGGGCTTGGCACTTCTTTGTTGTATTTGAATGACGGAGTCCTCCATCTCCGTTGATCGCTGGAGCCGCCCTGCAGGGTCGGGGGCCCCCTTTATGGAGACTTTATTGTTACCGTGCTGCGGACTAAGAGGGCATGACCCGCTTTGCTCACTGCCAGACCAACGGAGCTCCAAGGAATTTCTGGCATGAGTGATGAAAGGGAGATAAGAGGGGTTACACCTCTCTTGGACAGTTTGAAATGTCAGGTATTTCCGTTAACTATGCTGCATTTGGGACATTGTGCACTACAGCACTTGCACATGATTGCAATGTCACCCACCTGTGAACAAGGCGCAAGCTGAAACGCGTAGGGTTAAGTTTGCAGCAAAATGAAATAAATACCTGTGCAACTTTAAACCGGGCTAGGCACTTCTTTGTTATATATATATATATATATATATATATATATATATATATATATATATATATATATATATATATATATATATATATATATATATATATATATATATTACGAGTGTTCCTCCGCTGCTTCTTCCCAGACGGCTCTCCCGAAGGATGGACACAGACCCGATTTTTGTGCAAAGTTTCCTTTATTCCATAGTCGCCATTACGCCCAATACATCTGGGTAACCCATCTGGGCGTCCACTAGGGGGCGAGCAGTATAAGAACTGGTGATTGATTTGTTGTTTTTTTACCCCGCATTTAATGTCTCGGCTTACCTCCGAAGAAGATCAATGCTGATCGAAACATGTAAGGACTTTGCCGGAAATTCCTTAAAGGGACTGAAATCGCTGTGGAGTGTGGCTGTCTCCTTTTCCCAGGAAGAGGTGTTTGTTTGTATATTAAACGGCGTGGTTCAGCCGTGAGCCTGCACCGCCAGCAAGTGTGCCTAATTTGCCAGAAACTGAACCATTGTGTGTGACTGGTGATATATATATATATATATATATATATATATATATATATATATATATCTCTTTATATAGCGCACTACTACCCAAGGGCGTCTAGGCGGTTAGCAGCTAAACACACAAACGCACCAGAGAGTTCTTGAGGCTCTAGTGCTGAGAGAGAGGTTATAAAGTATATAGCCAGGTTTGGAGTCCTTTGCTAAAGGAAAGCAGGTCGGTAGAGATTTTTAGCTTTATTGGTAGCTTATTCCACCATCTGGTTGTGATGCTTGTAAAGCTTTTTGCACCCCATCTATGAAGTCGTAAATTTGGTTATTTCACCAACTTCAGAGAGGCCGACCGAAGGGTACGTACTGAGATGTACCATTGGAAGCAATCTGTCAAGTAGACGGGGCCTACGTTTCTGTAGCGCCTTAGTGACTTAAACTTTATTCGCTTCTCCACAGGTAGCCAATTAAGCGTATTGAGGGCATGTTTGGCTGATGAATATTTGGCGAGGCCAGAGAGCAATCAAGCTGCAGAGTTTTGGAGTACCTGCAGTTTTGCCACTACCGTTTTATTTGCTCCAACCAGAAGCGCGTTACAATAATCGAGCTTAGACAGAACCAGAGCTGCCACCACTGTTTTCTGTAATTCTGCTGGTATAAATGGAAAGATTTTCCTCAGAATTTTCAGGGTAAAATAGGTTGATGAGGTAAGCATCTTTACATGATGAGCAAAAGATAGAGTGGTGTCAATAATGACTCCAAGATTTTTGGCCTTGGTGGCTGGGGTGGGAAGAGTCCCCTACTCCGCCAGCCACCATTCTAAGGACCAGAAAGATGTGTCTCTACCAAAGAGTAGGACTTCGGTTTTATTTGAATTCAGTTTAAGGCAATTCTCTGCCATCAATCCGCTTACACGGCTCATGCACTCATTAAAATTATGGGCTGTGTCGTAGTTTCTCTCGAGATAGATACAATGATCTGAGTATCATCTGCATATGATATTAACTTGAAGCCGTGGGTTTTAATCAGACGGGCCAAAGGTGTGACATATATATTGAATAGGGTAGGGCTCAGAGATGAGCCCTATGGCACCCCACATTGGAGTCTGAAGCACTGTGATTTAAAACCCTCTACTTCAACAAATTGATCACAATATGACAAAAAAGATCTAAGGAGTGCAATGGCTGAGCCTGCTATCCCTACTTCTTGAAGCCGATTTATTAAGATACCATGGTCTACCGTATTGAAGGCAGCTCACAAGTCCAACAATATCAGAGCTGCCAAGCCTCCATTGTCAACTGCACATCTGATTTCTTCTGTTGCGGTGATTAAGGCCAGTTCAGTACTATGCTTGCTTCTGAAGCCATACTGGGTGGAGTCCAAAACGTGATTATTCTCGATAAAATTAGCTAATACTTGGTTCATATTGTTTCGCGAGGATAATTTCTGGAAGAGGCAGACGGAAGATAGGGCGATAGTTTCCCCGGTCTATCTAAGTTTGACTTCTTAAATGGCGGAAAAATAGAGTTTTTTTTCGACCATCTTAGGAAAAATCCCTGTTTTAATGGCAGTGTTAAATACCTCCATAAGTGGGCGAACAACTGTCTCCACTATCATATGAATTACCCTGGGAGGGCACGGATCCAACGGAGATCAAGATTTGGTGGCCTAGAGAAGATTTGAGATTTGTTCATGAGATACCATTGTAAAATGTAAGAATTGGGGCGCATCAGGTTCTAGGTGTGAGATGGACACTGCTGAAGGTGTATTTACAGCGCCTAACATTGGAACCTGTGAACTCTGATTGTTTACAGAGCATAAGGCAAAGGTATTGTAGATAGTAGAAACTTTATTGCAAAAGGAGGATGCTAGACTATTACAAAAGGCTTGATCGATTGTATTTCGTTTAGTCTCCTGTAAATGGCTAAGTTTCAGCACCGTCGCTAATAGTTCTTTGGAATTATTCTTCGCACCTTCTATTTTTTCCTAAAAGTAGATGATTTTAGTTTTCTGGATCAGTTGTTTGTATTGTGCCAATTTTGTCTTATATATTTCTTTCTCCCTAGGATCATAATGTTGTCACTTTCTTGTCTGCGACAATGTCTCCTCGATAGCCTTAGTTCCTCTGAGAACCAGGGTTCGGTGGGTGCTGTCCTACTTATTTTCCCTACTCTCTGGGGAATAGTGGCTTGTACTGCTGTGGTAATCCAATTATGATATTATAATAAAGCTGCCTCTGGATCTTGGGAGAGACAGGGTTTGTTCTGACTCAAGTGAGTGATGAAATCTTTTCTATCCATGCGCTGCCACAAATATCTTTTTTGGCTTCTAGCTGGACAGTGCTTAGAGCCTGTTGAAGGAGGCAAAGTAAGAGTTAACATGACTGCTAGGTGGTCAGACCAATGGAGTTGCAAGTTGTTATTATATTTCAAAAAAGGACAGTCTGTAAAGACGGCGTCCAGGAGGTGTCCAGCTCTGTGAGTGGGCGCTTCTGCGATCTGCTCGAGGCCTACACTTGTCACCAGGTCCGTAAGGGCCAAGGAATCTTTATCTGACATAATGAGTGCTGTAGGCCCACTGGTAGCATTTAATTTTCAGGCCCTGGGCACATGTAGTGCATTTTACTACGGAATTAGAAGTAAATTAAATATGCCAGTTGGGGTTGAGCCAATAGTACCATGTTTAGTGGAGAGAGCAGAAGCACTATAGCACTGCTTCGCTGTGGTAAAGTGCAGAGAGTCGCAAAGCCAGCACAAACAAGGTCAGAAGAATGGAGGGAGGCAGGCAAAAAGTTGGGAAAGAGCACCCTAAGGCTGTCAAGTCTAACATGGTGGCTTCTGGTCTCCAGTTAAGTTCCAGCTCTATATCAGCCCTGTGGGGCTGAGGAGAACCCATTTTGTGTTGAAAGCCTTCCTTCAAATCATGAAGGGAGGCTGGTACAGGTGCTCATGGACAACACCACCGCTATGTGGTAGTGCAACAAACAGGTCAGGGAAGAGTTGGATCCTGTGCATGGAGGTCCAACTCACTCCTCTCGAATTGGCTGGACTACCAAGGAATCTTCCTGGTGGACAACCACCTTGCAGCATCTTTCAATGATAGGGCGGACAAACTCAGCCATTGGTGGCTAGCAGATAATGAATGGAAGTTACACCCGGCAGTGGCACATGGTCTCTTCTGCGAATGGAGAGAACCTTGGATTGATCTGTACACCACCATCAAGAATGCAAAATGATAGCACTTCTGCGTGTTGTAGTTTTCAAGGCGTCCCTCACTTGGGGTGCGTTCTGCCTTGAGTGGAACTTTGGACTCCTTTATGCCTTTTCACAAATAACACTCCTGTCCCAAGTTCTCAAGAATATCTTGGCCAACCAGGCCCAAGGCATTTTAGGAGCCCCAGACTGGGCATGGAGACTATAAACTATAGTATCCAGAACTCCTGGGCTTGAGCATCTTTTCTTTGATAAGACTGCCCCTCGCAGAGGATCTGCTGTTGTAACTGCAAGGCTGGGTTCTGCACCCAAGCCTTCACAATCTCCACCTCATACTTGAAGATTGAGTGGCAACAGCTGAACACCTTAGATCTTCCTTTGGAGGATGTTGATGTCATCTTGGCAGCCAGGCGCCCCAACAAAAACTGCACATGCCTGTTGTTAGGACACGTTTTTGGCTTTGTGTGGTACTCAACAGAAGGACCCCACTCCAGGCAAAGTTATCTAACATTTTGTTGTTCATTCTGTCCCTGGCCCTGCAAGGCCTAGCTCTTGGCACAGTTAAAGGGTACCTTTTTTGCTCTATGGCATTTTGATGGCTGTAGCATCCATGGCACATCGGAAGGTCAAAGATCACTTAAGGCAGAAAGGGGTTTCAGTTGTGTTTATTCTGTAGAAAGAAGATCCCAAATATCTCTCAACAGCATAGCTCAGTAACTGGCCATTTACTTTGAACCACAACATTCCAGTCTCCCTAGTTATTGAGGTGTCATTCCAGTGACTACATTCCATTGCCACTAAGGAATGCCCAGAGTATCTAGGGTCCAGATACCACACACCTCCCTCCTCTAACACATTTAGAACTTTTAACATATATACAACAGAAAATATATACAAGTTAAAATTATGTGAAATCAAGAATTTCCCAGAACATTGCACAAGTAATAGAGGAAACAGTAAATTCACATACAACTATACAAAGTACTATTGTACGATGGCCTCCTATCAACCCTAGAGAACATTCTGGGCCCAACCTTTGTATTATCATCAATCACACTCTTGTCAAGTACCATGTCTCCACCCGTCCTCTCTTCCTCAGAGAGACTACCAGTACCATTGTACACCACTATCCTGCCAAGGTTCCAAATGCAGTGGTATTGTGTTTTTTTTTTCCAATCTTTTTTTATTGGGAAACAAATCGACATTACATATCACTTTTCCACATGAGCAGGAGACCATATATATTTCCGAAACTGTACAACAGAAAATCAGAGCATTGTAAAGGAAGATCCACATTAAGGGGTTGCAAGAGTCTCGTTATCATTTAGGGGTAGTGAGGGAGTACAAATATCTCCCCTGTAGAAATTCCAGGGCTCCCAAACTTTGTTCCATTTCCCAGGGCACCCTCTGGCCACATATACTGACTTTTCCCGTAACATGCACCAATCCAAATCCGTCTGCCATTTTCCTAATGTTGGCGGTTGGTGGGCCTCCCTGAGTTGTGCTATGCTCCTTTTGGCCACCATGAGTGCTAGAGTAACCCATAGTTTCATGTGGGAGGTGAGGTCAGTTGGTTCCCAAACATTTAGGAGGCAGCGTCTTGCCTCGGGCTGTAGGTCTACTGTGAGCACCTCCTGAAGTGTGTGGTGTATGGCCTTCCAGTATGTTTGTATGTGTTCACATTTCCAGATAAGGTGAAGGAACGTACCCACCTCCCCACACTCCCGTCTACACTTACCACTAACCGTCCTCCCCATGCATACCAAGCCCGACCCAGTCACATAAACTCTGTGCAATATTTTTGCACTAGCCGCAGCCTTGCCTGGACTGCCACTTCCCTCGGGGAGGAGACCGCCTCTTGCCAGTCTTCTTCGTCTAATTCTAGGCCGTCATGAACCCATTTGTCCTTTAGGAACTGGAGAGGGTCTTCCATGTTGTTTATCAGTTTCTTGTAGATCAGAGAGATGGCTTTCTCGGGGAGATGACCGTCGAGTATTCTATCCTCGAGGGGGGATGCGTCAGGGAGGGAAGACTTACGGGCTAGGTGGGCATGGAGCGCGTGTCGAACTTGAAGGTACCTACAGTATTTGGCGCCGGCCAGGCTGTATTGTTGCTGGAGAGCGGCAAAGGAGAGGATCTCGTCCTTAACCCAAAGATCCTTGATCTGGGAGATACCAATGAGGTCCCATTTGTCGAACCCTTTAGTCTGCCACAGGTTCCCCAGCCATTCGGTGCTCCAGAGAGGAGTCGCTAGCGTGAGCCTACCTTCCCATCACAGGTGTTTGTTCACCTCATGCAACACTTGCACCGAGTGTGCGGTTGGGCCCATGAGGGGGTATTTACAGGGTTTAGAATAGAGAGCTCTATTATAGTCCCCACCAGGGAGAAGCCATCTATCCATGGCATACCCTGAATCATCCACGCGGCCATACATTCCTTGATTGATCGCTGTCAAGTGGGCCACCCAAAAATATTTCCTAATATCTGGGAGACTGATGCCACCGTTGTACCAATTGAGGGTGAGTTTGGTTAGGGTAATCCGAGGCTTGCTGTCCCATAAGAGAGTTCTCTGTAGCGATTCTATCTCTTTAAAATACGATTTGGGAACTGGATCCATGGAATTCTGAAGGGCATAAAGGAAACGGGGCAGGGCCATCATTTTGAAAAGAACCGCCTTGCCCCACAAAGAGAGAGGCAAGGACTTCCAGTGGTCAATATCACTTTTCAATCTCTGGATTGGTGGTAAAAGATTGCGGATAAAGCGAAGCGCCGGATCGGAGGTAATAGAGATAGCGGAAGCCTTCCGAAGCGATCTATATTGGGCAGTCTTTCGGGAGGAGTGGCAGATCTCCCTGCAAAACATAGAGCATGGAGTTAGACCAGTTTATGGTAAATCCAGAATATCTGCCAAACACAGCAAGAATATCTAGGAGGCATATCAACGAGGCTCTTGGGAAGGCCAAATACAGCAGAATATCATCTGCTTATAACGAGATCCTATCTTCCCATCCCGGGGACCAACGCATACCGCGGATCATTGGATCTCTACGGATCCACGCCGCCAAAGGCTCCAGTGGCAAGGCAAAGAGGAGTGGAGATAGAGGGCACCCTTGACGTGTTCCACCGCTGAGTTCGAAGACTGCCACCATGCGGTTATTTACAACAACTCGGACCATGGGTTTTGAATATAATAGTCGAACCCAGCCAACAAACTCATGGCCAAATCCCAGTTTGTCCAATACCGCAAAGGGATAAGGCCACTCTACCATGGCAAAGGCCATGGTAGCGTCTAGCGACACCAGGACTGCCGGTTCCAAGATGGTTGATGCTCTGCCCAACACTCCATGCAACCTGCGCAGGTTTAGGGCAGTGTTGCGGTGAGGCATAGAGCCAGACTTGTTGGGGTGCACCAGGGTGTCTATCACTTTTACAAGGCGCGTCGCCAATATTTTAGCTAGGATTTTGGGCTCGGCATTGAGTAGTGATATCGGCCGATAAGATGTGCAGCAGGCTTTAGGTTTACCATCTTTATGAATGACTGCAATGTTTGCGATTCTCTGATCAAATGGAAGCATCCCCTTTTCTCTGCTATCTATAAACATTGAGTGAAGGCGGGGAGCTCACTTGTCAGGCTGTAGCTTGTACAGCTCGATCGGAATACCGTTAGGACCCAACGCTTTCCCGGATTTGATCGTGCGTATTGCTTGAGCGATTTTGTCATATGAAAGGTCGGAGTCGAGTTAATCACGATCTGCGTCGGACAGGGCGGGGAGTACAATATAACGAAGTAGGGCTGCATTGTCTCCCTCTGTGTAATGATCCTCCGTGCTGTAAACTGTCTGATAATAATCGGCAAAACTATCTGCGATGCATTGCAGGTCTGTGATTGGGTCAGCTCCCTCCCCAGTCAGCACGGGTACCAGTCTGTCCGCCCATTTCTTCCTATCCAACCATGCAATCAACTTCCCCGCCTTGTCCCCATGCTCGTAGATCCTACTTTGCGTCTCTCTCCCCAGCGCCTTAGCCCTGTCAGTTGCTAGCCCCTTGAGTTCATCTTGCTTTAAGCTCAGGAGATGTAGTTTCTCCAGCATCACCGTATGCTCCAGCTCTTTCTCCAGTGTAAGTACTTCTTCCTCTGCCCTCACCAAGTCTTTTTGTCCACTGTTCCCTCATTTTCTAGGAAATAATGTTCCGTGGTCTGCATTAACTTATTCTGAATGGTGGGGTCTCGTAAATGCCATGGATTTATGGGAGCTGTTCTCCCTGTATTTGTGTGGCCCAAGACTATTTGCATCCAAACTGGAGAATGGTCTGAGATGCCCCTGCCCAGGTGTCTGCTCTCTCAGACATCCCTTGCCTGTGCCACCGGGTCTAGGATATAGTCAATATGGCATAGACTTAGATGGGCCCCAGATCGGAAGGTATATTGGGCCCTATCCGGATTACACATCCTCCAACCATCCACCAGCCCCATAGCTTCGAGGAAGTTAGAAAGCCACCTCTGTGCGGGTCTGATTTCCCGTGGGGGGTGACGGTCCAGCTCGCCGGACACCACTGCGTTAAAATCTCCCCCTATTATTAGAAGGCCAGGTGGGAGCGCTAACAGTGTCGCTCCTAGGTCTTTATATGTCTCGGTCTGAAGACCGGGGGGAACATAGGCTGAAACACAGGTGATCGTCCGTCCCTCCCACAAACCTGAAATTCCAATGTATCTACCCCTATTATCGGGCCACGTAGATTGTACCTTGAAGGGGAACGATTTCTTAATTAAGATGCCCACCCCTTGTGAACCTGACGTAAAGCCCGCATGTGCAACCAACCTGTACCCCCCTCGATTCATCGCTTGAGATGTGTTCCCAATGAGATGAGTTTCTTGCAACAGTATGACGTCAGGGGCATGTCGCTTGATATATTGATGCACCATACTACGCTTAATCTTGTCGCCCAGCCCATTGACGTTCCAGAATAAGGACTCTAACCCCTACATCCCAGTGAGTACCCATCTGAGATTCCGTAAGCAAGTGGTTACCGCTCCGTGTATATACCCAAAATTGTCGATTGAACTAAACCTGTAAAAAAAATTGTTATGATCAAACAACAAGAACAACCCCTCCC
The DNA here is from genome assembly GCF_964204655.1 of Triturus cristatus. Classification (NCBI taxonomy): domain Eukaryota; kingdom Metazoa; phylum Chordata; class Amphibia; order Caudata; family Salamandridae; genus Triturus; species Triturus cristatus. The sequence continues at coordinate 1,420,306,303 of NC_140591.1, read as the reverse complement.
CACCGCCCCCCACCCTGCTCCCCTGCACTCTGGGCCCCGAACTGCCCATGACTAAACTTGCAGAGTGCCTGTCGCCCCACCAACGTGACTAAAAGTAGAACATTGGGATACGTGGTGCCCCCCTCCCATCCCCTCCCCTCAAAAATACCATCACTCAATCATTTACAACGAACTCAAAATACACCCAAAGATATGCAGTGAGAAAGGTCCGGAGTAAATAATGTCACTAATAGGTGAGCCCAAACTTTAGGTCAATCTCCCAATCGGACCCGTGTGACTTAGAGTCTTCGATCAGCGCACCCCCCCAGCCCCCAGCACACCTACCCCCCCATCAACTTTACCACAACGTCAAATGGTCTCTCGGTCAGCGGTTCTCCAGCCACTCCGCCGCAGACTCCGGATGCTCAAAGAACCAGGCTCTACCATCCGCCTCCACCCGGAGCCTGGCGGGGAATAGCATGGCGTATTTGTAGCCTTTCTCCCTCAGTGTTTTCTTAATTCCGAGGAACGAGCGTCTCTGTTTCTGGACCATCTGTGTGAAGACCAGGAAGAATGTTATTTCCGCATTCTCGTACTTCAAGGGTGGGCCTGTTCGAGCGTGCTGGAGAATAACACCTTGGTCGCGAAAGTTGAGGACTCTAGCCAGGATCAGACGAGGGGGGCCCACGGGCCTCGGTCAACCTCCGGGGACCCTATGCGCTTGCTCGATGACAAAAAAATTCCCCAACCCCTTGGGTTGTACATGGTTGAGGATAAGGTCCTCCACGAAGAGATCGGTAGCCTGCCCTTCCGATTTTTCCGGGACACCCAGGATACGGACGTTGTTGCGGCGCAGGCGTCCTTCATAATCATCCATCTATGATTCAGCAAATTTCCGAAATGTTTGCAAGTTTTTGACTTCCAGTTGCAATTGGGAGGTGTCTTCCACCAGGCTTGTAGCGGTAAGTTCCATTTGCTTCACACGCTCATTATTCTTATTCATGTCCGCCCGGAGCAGGTTGACCTCTACAGTGATGGCATCCATACTCAAGGGAGGTCTTGATACCTGCTATCGCTTCCAGGACGTCCTTAAGCGTTGGTTCTGATGCCGCTTCTCCCTGTGTTGCACCACCCTTGCCTGCAGGGGAGGAATCAGGCAGTGACGTCTTGGGGGGAGCATATCTGTCAAGTCGATTCTGCTGCACGGACTTGGAGCCCCGTGACGACGACATTGTGCCCCCAGCGTTGTTTCGGATATGGTGTCCGTGATGCACCACCTCTCAGGGCGAACGACCACACCCTAACTGCTTTCGGTTCCACTCACTACCTCCACGAGACAGGCCTCAGAGTCGGCGACTGGGCAGCTGGCCACCCACAAAGTCGAACCACAGCACACGTTGTCGGCTGATGTCCAACCAGTAGTACTCACGCTGTGGTCCAAGGGTGCAGGGCAGGCAGAGAGTGGGCCACTGCACGATAGAACAGCCATGTATCCCAGTCCGCAAGGAGCCAATTGACAGGCCCTCCGGGGGGAGAAACAGGCCCAGCGCTGTGTCAGTAGTGGATGAAGGAGGACCATCGACCATCCGTGCTGCCACCTCACGGGTTTGTAGCGTGGGTCACAGCGAGGGCTGCGCTGGGCGGACGCCTATAGTAACAGTGTCTACAGTGTGTGTGGCACTCTGTCAAGAAGTACGCTCAGTGTTCGTCAGAGGCATCTCAGCACCCCCGAGACGGCTGATATGTGCTATTCCCCCAGGCCACCTTGGATCGGTGTGCTATTAGCAGGCTGGATCCCAGAACACAGGGTCTGCAGGTCTTGGCTCCTCTGAGGGGTGCGGGTAAAGCGGGAGTCCAGCACCTCCCCTCCTCGGGTCCACAACGGATGTTGGGTCCAGGCTGACCCCAGGATCAGTGCTCTGGTGTGCTGTCTCGTAGGTTTCGGGAGCCGTCGCCGTCGCCGCAGCTCCAGGAACACTCCAGGAGGGGGGCGGGGAAGGAGGCAGCCCGAGACAGGCCACGGCCGGCGTGCTGCAAACTACTATGGGGTCCTCCGGACTGTCAACCAGCGTGCCCGGGGTCTGCTGCCAACCGCCTTTACGATCAAGGCCCCAGCGCCCACTCCGTCACCAGGCCTCTGGGGATCCGGGCCGCTCCCGGGTCCTCCGACCAATGTCACTCGCCGTTCACAGCAGGGGACCCCTTCGGATCTGTTCTGGTCTCGGAATCCGGGCAAGAGGATCGTTGAGGTGACGTCCGCGTTTTGGTGCCTCCGCCACTCGAGGTCCCGGCTTCCACGCCGCGACCAGGTCTCTTTGCGACGTCGGCCCATGTTCAGCCCCCAATTACAGCACGATGTCCAGAGGGTCTGGATGGTATGCCGGGCACTTTCCCCTTAAATAATCGTTCGCTCGAGCTCCAGATAGATGTGCCGGATAGACGGGGAATGTAAGGGTTTGGCAGAGCTCTGCTAAGCTGTGGCCATCGCGCTTCGCGGCTTAGCCACGCCCCCTGGTCTTGTGTTTTTACAGGTTTTGAAAATTTGGACCCACTACCACATCAACCAGGTCACCCACCATAATCACAGTTTTCTTTACAGCTTTCTTACAGTCAAACATTATTATCCTTGCATGCACCGTTTTAGCCTCCCTCTCATGCCAACTACCTGCATATTCATCCTTCTTCACTGCACCTTCCAAGTTTCTTACCTATGAGGGTTGTGCTGTGAGGTGTTACCGTGTCCATTTCGACTTTCTTTTCCGCCTCTTTTTTCCAATTAAGCAATTAGATTTTGCTAGCACAATAGTTTCCTTGAGTACTTTATTAAATCTCTCTATCATGCCATTAGCCTCTGGATGATGGCGAGCAAACCTTTTATGTTTTATACCACGTAACCTCAAGAATTCTTCCATTTCCCGGGAAAACAATTGAACTCCATTATCAGTTAGCAGAATCTCGGGGTAAACTCTCTTGCCATTAATCCCTTTAAAAATGCAATAACATGCTTTGTTTCAACTCCCACAGTCAAACACACTTCAGGCCACCTTGAAAACATGTCTACAACCACTATCACATCCATGAATAGGATCAAGAATGTCCAGAGTAATTTCTTTCCATGGTCCAGAGGAGAAGTTCTGGCCACCATGGGCTGACCCCTTGTCTTCTTAGATTTCTCACTGAAGGAGCATGGTAAGCAATCCCGCACAAGCCTTTCAAACTGTAGATCCATCCCCGGCCACCACTAAGAAGAGCATAATCTTTCCTTAGTTTTAGACATGCCAAGATGAGAAACGTGAGCTAGATCAATTAACTTCTCCCGAAGCTTAGCTGGAGGTACTAGCCGAGTACCTCGAAATAAAAGGTTACTGCATGTGCCCAATTCATCTTTGACTCCCCAAAACATCTTGCCCTCATCCGAAGCTTGCCTTTTAGTATGCAAACAATTCTTCACGAGAAACAGAACTTCTGAGTACCGAATCAGCATCCAATTCTTCTCGCCACTGCTCCTCAGAAATAATCTCGTTATCAACAAAACACACAAATTCAGCTTCATCATCATAGTGATCAGAATCCTCTTATGCATCATGCTCCCTTGTAACCAACCTTGACAATGTGTCAGCAACCCCATTCTCCACTCCTGGTATATATCTCATATCAAAATCCAATTCTTGCAGAGCAATTACCCATTTAGTTATCCTTCCTGACACTAGGTCAATTCCTTTCTTTATGAATATCTCACAGTGTGTTTGTGGTCGGTTCTCACTTCAAATTTTACACCCCAAAGAAACTTTAACTTTCTAATGGCCCAGAACACTGCAAGAACTTCATGTTCAATCACTGAATAGTGAGATTCAGGATCTTTTAAACCACGTGACACAAAAATGATTGTGTTCAAACCCTCGCTCCCTCTCTGCTGTAGCACTGCACCTAAACCCTTGAGACTGGCATCCGTGGTAATTATAGATTCCTTCTGTGGGTCAAAGCTCTTCAGCTTGGGAGCCATATTGAGTATATTCTTCATAACAGTAAACTCCATTTCACAAGCTTCATTCCATGCAAACCTTACACCCTTCCTCAACATCAACCTCATATTCACACTTAACTCAGCAACATTTTCAACAAACTTGTTGTAATACTGGATCATCTAAAAAAAAAATCATCAGCTCCTCCTGCTAGGAGGGAGAACACATGTGTGAGATGGTGCACAACAATTTTGCTTTAGGCATTATTCCATCACAAGTGATGATATGACCAAAATAGTTAATAGTGGCAAATTGACATTTCTCTTCATTAATGGTGAGATTAGAACCATCCAGCTTTTCCAAGACATTCCTAAAGCGAACATCAGGCTCCTCCATATCCTTTCCAAACACGAGAATGTCATCTTGGTAGACACAAACACCCTCAATTCCCTTTAAAACTTTCTCCATGGCATGTTGAAAGACTGAAGCCGCTAAAATTAAGTCAAACGGCATCCGAATATATCTAAACGTGCCAAAGGGAGTGACAAACGTGGTGTAATCTCTGGAGGAGTCCTTCAACTCTACTTGGTGGTAAACTGAAGTAAGGTCAATTGTACTGAACACTCTCAACCCACCAAGCAACAACAACAATGATATATTAGGAAGGGGATACCTGTCAACTATGACACACTTATTTAGATGCCTTAAGTCCACACAAAGGCATAGACTGCCATTGGACTTGCGAGCCACAACTACTGGGGCAAGCCACTCTGTCCTTTCGACATTTTATATTAAACCCCCCCCCCCTTTTTTTGAGCTTCTCTGTTTCCTTCAGCATTTCGTCTCTAAGTGCTATGGGCACATTCCTCACCATACAGCATATCGTTTAAGCAGCAGAGCTCAGGCATATCTCACGCTGAAAGCCTCTCTGGCACCCTAGTTCCTCTCTGAACCCAGAGCGAGGGGGCCCCCACGCTCCAGGGGCCCCCTCGCTCTGGGTCTGGGGGGAGACGGCTGCAACTAGAGCAAGGCAAGCCTCTGCCTCAAAAGTCTAAGCAAATAAATGCTCAAAAAACTACGCGCACGCACGGTCTGCCTCCTGGGGGGGGGGCCTCCACGCTCCGCCTCCATCCAGGGGCCCCCCTCACAATTGGAGACGGGCAAAACTGTGTGCACGCCGCACGCACGGTCTGCCTCCTCGGGGCCCCCACGCTCCCTCCAGGGGCCCCCTCACAATGGGAGACGGCAGACGGGCAAAACTGTGTGCAGTGCACGCCGCACGCACAGTCTGCCTCCTCTCGGGCCGGGGCCCCCACGCTCAGAGTCCAGGGCCCGGGGCCCGCCCCCTTATGGTGCTCAGCCTCAAAAGTAAACTGCGCGCATGCCGCATGCACGGTCTGCCTCCCCCCCCCCCAGTCCCCATAGTTTATTAAAGTAAACGTTACGTTGCATTGCATGCCATTGCAATGCCGGCCGGGCCACCAAGCCTTGTAGTTGCTCTGATAATAATATGGTGCCAAATTTGTGCCAAGTGCGTGCACACGCCCTGCCGGCGCCGGCCTGCCTAAGGAAGCATTTTAAAATTAAACAATAGTTGGTTGGCAGTACGTACTCCCGGGCGGAGCCGGCTCAGGCTCTGTCTTCATAATTAAAATGGAAATGGTGCATGCATGGGCGTGGCGGAGCGCAGAAGTTGTTGTCAATACGTCTGCCTGCGCGCCGCGGTGCCGCGTTGACGGTCTTCAGGGGGTGGGGCTTAAAATCGTGCCATTGTCATGCGCATTGTAATTTCAAAGTGCGCAGTAGTTAGAGAGAACTTAAGGGAAGGGTGTGCGGCCGCCGACATGCCACTGCCAGGATAATTTAATTATATTGTGGTAGAGACTAGAGAGTACTACAGTACTACTACTAGCCCCTGCCCCTGCCCCTGCCTGGTGGCTAGTCTCGCCCAGTCGCCCTGTCTTCTGCTGCCCGCTCGTGAGTCGCCTCCCCCGAAGCTGCAGGCTGGCCAGCCAGGCCTAAGGTGAGATAGATTAGAAATAATGTCCGAGGAAAAGGCAGGTCAGGTCGATAGTGGTCCGAAACGGCCTTAGTTTTATTGTAATGTAAGTAATGATGTTGCGCGTGATGAGCTGCCTGCTGCTGCGCTGCCAGTGTGAGTAGACCGATGCCTTCGAGTCAGAGGCATATAACTAGAGCCAAATTTCGGGCGGGGGGGGCTAACAAAAATTTCGGGGGGGGGGGGGCAGAATATCTAAGCAGTAGGCACTTAGGCAGGCTGTGGAGCTGATTTCGGCGGGGGGGGGCTGAATCTAAGCAATAGGCAGAGTGGAGCTGCAGGGGCTCTTAAAAGGGGTGAAACAACAGAAGGCATCATTAACATAGAAAAAGAAGGCAGCATGAACGGAGAACCAGGGTTCAAATCCCAACGTTCACACAGTTGACCACATTGTGTTATCCTGGGCATTGGGCAAGCAGTTAACCTTCTCCACCTTTCATCACCTGTTAAAAAATACTGGGAAAGTGACGCGCCAAGATGGCTGATAGCGCCGCCCTCACAGATCTGTGAATTCTCTTTGGCTGAGCTAATGAGATGTTAAATCATAGAGACTAGTCGGTGAAGAGCTGCCCGCCCAATGCTTCGTTTTATATTGGCTAACAGGCTTGTCTATGGACACCCCCTGGGAAAGACGTCTTACTTACACACACTCACCCCTGACCCCTCATCTCATGTCAGATTTGCACAAAAAAGTGCGCGAAATCCTGCAATTGGTCAAGATGCAAAACTATGTTAAATAAATAAATTAAGTGTAAGGTAACATGGTTCCAAAGATTACGAAGCTGCGGTATTAGGTCCAGTCTACCCTGTTGCAGGACGGGACCATAAGGGCCGGGCCTGCTGCTAGATTTTTAGAATACATGTACAGTTAATGTAGTCCGATTTAGACCCTGGCCCAGACAATTTATGACCTTTCTCGTCCGGGTCAGGGCCCAGGAACCGCTGGCTTATAATGCTGTTCCAACAGCAAGCAGCCCTTCAAGAAAAAGTTTGCCAAGAGCCTTTTTACCGTGCTGTTCATAGCCCAAGTGGGCATTCTTCGGAGAGGTCACTCGGCGCCTGCAGCACCCTGGCAGTGGGGGCAGCGAGGAGGCACCCTTCCAGGAAGGCAGGAAGCCGGCCTGCTTTGTGGTAATTGGGATAAGCACCAAATGTGGCACAATGCTCCTCTCATTAGGAGGTTAATTATAATGTACTCCCCGTGTCCTGACCCACTCCCCTTTCCGAGTGCTTGAAGTACAGTTCCTGCCACAGACTTTCTTTCACATGGTATCGCAAACTTTGCTAAAGTTCACGAAGGTGCAGCGATGTGTGGTTTCTTATTTACGTGACTGTTGTGACTTTTTTTTGTTTTATAAAAGGTACATTTGTAAATGCCGCATAATTTGACAGTATTGGATTGGCTATATTAAAGTGCGGGAAAACATATTTCGCATTGGTATAATGTCACACGGGGCTTAAACTGAGAAACTTCGCTAGGTGCGAAAGTCTGAAGTTTGGGTTGCGCACCCCAGCCATTCCGGTTCAGTGTTCCCGTGTCTAGGGATAATTCAGTCTACAGTGTGCCATCCACAGAAAAACTCGTTCATTCTTTGTGGATGAGAAATACATAATTTAAATTAAAACCTGAGGTATTAGACTCTAATCATTAAATGATGCTCCTTGGAGACTTGTGTGGATGTCATTGTAGCTCATTGACATCATGCATTCATTAAGTAGCGCTGCCTTTTTGCCTGGCTGTGCATCAAGCAGTTTAGAGTCATATTTCTTTAAATTGCAGTTGATTCGTGTCAGGGATGTGTCTCACACCTGTCTTTACTTACTGTCTTGAATTCTCTTTGTTATAAATTGACGTGAGCCCCATTGCCAGTCTGACAAGTGGCATCAATAAATGAGTTAGCAAAGTTGTTAGGGTTTATAAAGGGAGTTAATATTAAAATATTCATTGAGCTGTTAATTACATTTGAGACCAGAACAAAACATTGCTAAATGATTTATGAAAAACCCTTAGTTGGTGTCTGCTGCACTTCAGATGAAGCTTGGCCAGACGTACAGCTACGTAACGAGTGGGAGCGAAAAAAGAGGGGCCGGGGGCGCTTAAAGACAGAAAGAGGGGAAAGGAGAGAGCGGAATGGAAGGAAGGAGAGGTGGGGAGACAACAGGAAAGAGAATAGAAGGGAGGGAGGAAGAAAGGAAAAGGGTGTGGTGGAGAGAAGAAAGGAGGGTGGAAGGTATGTATGGGAGAAAAGCTAGAAGAAAGATGTGGTAAGGCAGAAATGAAGAAAGGATAGATGGAAGGAAGCTTGCAAGGAGATGGGGAGAGTGATGGGGTAAAGGAAGAAGAATGCAAGGGAGGAAGAGAAGGAACAAAGAAAAAAGAAGAATGAAGCTACAGAAAGGGTTGAGGGAGAAGGAAGATGGGGGAAGAAATGGAAAGAGTGGAGAGTGAGAAGGGAAGTAGGAAAGAAGAGAATAAAAAAGGAAATAATAAAAAAAAGGTTGGAAAGAATGAACAAAGGTAGGAGGGAGTGAATGTTGCCCATTTTGTAGCCTTAGTGTGGTAAGGGGTGATCTAAGGGCTCCGCGAGTGTACTTGCATTTTCTAATGCTGATAAAGGCAGATTGAGGGTCCTATCGCCACAATATATGGTGGTCAGCAGGAAGCCCCCCCCCCCCCAGTTGTCAGCAAGGATAGCCTCAGACATTTTAGCCACCCTTAATGTGGTGGAGGTAGTTAGATTTTTCTTGGCTGGCAGGCCTCAGAATGTTTCATCTTCTAATGCTGATAAAGGCGGATACAATAGACTCCATCAACACACTCTGCTGGTGAAGCTGACATCCAGAGGGCTTAACACACTGAGAACTACCAATTATGTGCCATGCTGCTGTCCTACCAAATCTGTGCCGTGCTGCCCTACCAAATCTGTGCCGTGCTGCCCTACCAAATCTGTGCCGTGCTGCCCTACCAAATCTGTGCCATGCTGCTGTCCTACAAGATCTGTGCCATGCAGCTGGCCTAGCCGAAACAGTCAATGCCGGGTAAGCCTCTTTCTTACCCTGAAATATCATTTGTTACTAATAATGAAAGTGGGATTTGTTCTGAGAGGAGATTCCAGAAGGCCAGGAGGATGCTAGAAAGAGCAGGGGTCTCATCTCTGGGATCTATGAAACGTTTTGGGTGGCCTGGATGGAGGGGTGAGGATGGAAGGGTGAGATGAGGCAAGCCGATTCGCTCGTGCTTTGTCAGGGCAGGAACCTACTAAGGCTTTCTCTCCCGCTGTCATGTGTAGGGTACCACCAGTCTGGGTCGGATCGGAGCGACTAGCTGGCCAGGGGTCGGTCTCATTTGAGAGCCATGGAGGTGGGCTTGCGGCACAACCCGCTGCTCAAATTTAGGATTACTTTGGCCTACCAAGAGTCGGTGAAATCTAGTCCTTTTAAAGTTTATGCAGCTTCTGCCAAGCTCGTCTGCCTTGACTGCTTTCCACTTCTCTTCCTCCTTCATGGGGCATACTTGTTCAGCAGTAATCAGTGTCCCCATGCAAGACGCTCTGGCTTGCTGAAGAAGTGACTGTTTACATTTTTGTTGTTGTTTCAACTGTTGTCCTACCTGGCATTGAATCCTCTTGTTCCAGCCTGAACAGCCGCCTCAGTTCACGTCACAGAGCGCTCAGAAATGGAGGCAGATGTGTGTTTAAAATTACACAGGGCAGCTTGTAAAATTCGGATCCCAGTTTGCTGCTGCTAGGGCTTGCTTGATGGACTCTGGCATTTGTGTCTGTTCCTTCAGGCAGGCTCCCGAGATTTCAGCAAGAGTTCGGCCACTTTCCCTTCCAATGCACATTCTGCAATTTCTGCATAAGTCTGACAGGCCAGCCCTTGATAAATTGGCGTATTTAATGTGGTGAGAACAGGGGGCCTCTGCAGGGAGACATTCAGGCCAGCGAGGAATCCAGAGTAAGATGGGGTAACACAAGCAAGGTGATACCATGATAGGAGGAGCAGAGAGAGAGGGGGTGGCGAGAGAGAGAGAGAGAGATGGGGAGAAAGAGAGGAGGGGGAAGAGAGAGAGGGGGGAGAGAGAGAGAGATAGAGAGAGAGAGAATAGACATGTTGATTTCTGGGACATATATAGGGTAATGCCGTGGACGAACGTGAAAGATACAGTATCTGTACAACCAGGGTAGCCCCCAACGAGTGCAGGTAGGTGGGAATAGGACAGCATAGGCAAGGCATGACTAGAGAATGCAAGCAGCACAAACCATGGGCCTGAGGCAGGATGACAGCCGAAAGCCTAGGCATGCTGTGACCAAAAAAAGAGGGCCCCCACTCTGCCTATTCCTTACATTTGAAACTTACATTTACTGCTGTAGAAGTGTGAAAATGCCTTTCATGAAAAGGAATATAAAGTAGGGTTCCCAAAGAAAAATGGCAGCCATGTGTTTAAAGACACTGAAAGACCTCGTCTTGACACTAAATAGGGTTATAGATAAAAATTTATGTATTCATTTGTAATGGAGTTTTCTGTATTTGTTCTCTTTAATTAGCAGTCATGGATCATTCAGGCAGCCCTAGAACACAATTAAAAGTGTTTTCTATTTATATTTGCTGTTCGAAGTAGGTCCAGATAAGTGCTGAAAATACAGCTTTAGGTGACTGCTTATTTTTGTCCTGTGTGGGGCATCAAAATAATGAGCAGGCAACCCTAACCATAGGACTGGAAGTTTGTTGCAGGATCAGCACATTATTTCCTTCACCCTCGATCCCTATCAGTGCCAGAATAACAATAGTTTAACTTTCACCTGAAACCTTACGCTGCCGTCAATACCATGCTGAGTTACTTCAAGTGTCCGAGAATGAACCCTGCATTCAGACAGCTCACTCCTCATTTTCGCCCTTCATTTTTACGCTCACCTGCATTTTTACGCTCACCTGCACTCACAGCAATCACAATGCACTCACACTGACCACCATGCACTCACACCATTCACCCGCTCACCCTGCACTCAGTCATTCTTCTGCACTCGCAATGCACTTGCGCTGTTCACCCTGTACCTCACCCTGCAGTCACACAAGCACACTACTAAGCCTGCACTCATGTCACACTTCACTCACATGTCCCCCCTCACTGCTCAATCTGTAATCTCACTCATATAAACCCATTACTAACAATGCATTCTTTCCTCCAATTCTGCACTTGCATATGGTCACCTCACTCACCCTGCAGTCACTCCTATTACCCTACTCTCACACTGTTGCATCACTCACCGTGTACTCTTTAATCTATGCCTACTCAGGACCATTAACTTTAAACACTAGGCATAGTATTTTCAGAATGGACGACTCCGTGGAGTAATCACAAAGGTGGGATTATGAACAAAATATATACCATAAAACCTGCAGAGATGAAAAACAAAATAGTGTGCATATCTCTCACCTCTTAAGCCATTGCTAAACCATGCATCCTATTGCACAATCAGCTGCATGCACCCCAGTCAGAGGTCCCCATGCATAACATGGACTGTGAACACTTCTAACATAGCATCAAATTCAAAACAAATACAGCGCCCTTCCAACCACACACCCTCCGCATATAGTAGCTTGCTACTCATGTAGGCAAGCGCTTCAGTGCTCCTCATGTAGGGGTAGTAATCCCTCAATAAATATAACAATACAATACAATACATTCAAGACTGCTCCATCCTTTGTCTTCTTGGCTCTGTCCTTTTAGATCCTGCCTCCTTGCAGCCGTCCATTCAGTTCATGCCTTCTTGCATCTGCCTGCAACTCCTGCATTATTCGCTCTCACCATCCTCATCCAACTGTTGAGTGATTACCTCCTCAATCCCATCCCTTCTGCTATTTCCTTCTTGGTTTTTGTTGTGTTTTTTTTACGGAGTTTTATATAGCACAAACTTGTCCCGAAGGTATTGGGTATCAAAGCGCTTTACATAGCACCAGTTGCGTTACATGAGGACACATTCATTTTTGTTAGGCACGGGGACATTAAGCGATTTGCCCAGAATCACAGGATGTTCAGCGTCCGTGCCGAGACACGAACCAATTTGAGGTCGCCCACCCTAGCCGTTAGGCAAACTCCTCTCCTCTCCTCTCTTGTATCTCTCCCTTGAATAATCACCTTCTTGCATCCATTCCTCCAGTGCCTGCCTTCAAGTATCCCTTACTCCAACTCTCTACATCAATAGTTGGTATGGTTAAGCTACCGTAGTGTTTAATAATAATGCTTTGTATTTTCCTTCCTTTTAGGCAGAATTGGTGGAACAAAACCCTCAATTACAATCTTCGTGGTGTACACAAAATATTCTTACTGCTGCCTTCATATTCGTGCACTCTACTACAACATTGACTTTCTACAATTACATTTTAATCAAAGAAATGAGCAAACAGCCAAGAAAGTATTTAAGCGGTGCTCAAAAGCGGCAAATTAAATCAAAACAAGAGCAGTTTAAAGGCAAATTTATGAAAATTGACTCTATGTTTAGGTGTCCAGGTGATCATGGCGCATCATCATCATCTCATGCATCATTACCAGAAGGTGATGCAGCTGCATCAACAACAGGAGACAAAGCAGCATTGCCACAATCCCAATTGGTCCCACCACATGACAAAACATTACAGTGCTCTGATCAAACCACAGATGTACCTTTTAGCATTGAAGCACCAGTAATGCAGGCAACAACAACTACTGTAGGAAACAGAGAAAGTAAAACAGATATGTCAGCAGTGCCTCCATCTATTACAGGAGTCAGAGAAATTGCAGGTACAGCAGCTAGGCCTACACTGCTACCAGTGACTGTAGAAAGCTCAGAAACTGATAATACACCATCAGCAGATGCATCTCTGAGTCTAATATTACAAACAAGTGAAGGAAGTGCTGAAATTGTAAGTGCACCAGATGTATCACTGCTGCTACCAGTAGCTAAAGAAAGTGAAGAACCTACACATGTGCTACTTGTGTCTGAAGTATTGCCAAACATTGAAGAAGAAACTGAAGACATTATGAGTAAGGATGTGGAATTACATTTAGAAGAACTAGAATCAAGCAATACCCAGTTTTGCCAGGATTTGTACCAGAGTGATAGAGGGAACTTTTTAGACAAACCATGGCATGATGCAGAGTTACGAAGGTTTGTCATCAGAAGTGGCCCATGCAAGCCTAGAGGACCCTTCCCACGAGATAATAAAAATAGGTGCTTTTCCACAAAGTACTACTACAAGGAAAATAGGACTGGAGATAAGACTCCAAGACTGTGGTTGTGCTACTCTTTGGACAGTGCATACTGTGAACCTTGTTGGCTTTTTGGAGATAGAAAACTTTCATCCTATCAGCAAGCATGGGCTAATGGTATAAAAGATTGGCAAGGCATATCTCGAAAAATCAAAGAACATGAAATGACGCGCTCACATTTAGCTGCTTGTGCTGTACATGGAAGATGGAGGCAAGATGAGACGATCGATATACAACTAGAATGAGACTACAAAGACCAGGTGAACTATTGGACACAAATTCTGAGTAGGATCATCAATGTTACACTTCTGTTGTCAACTTGCAATTTACCTTTCAGAGGACATAGAGAAAAACTGAAAGAAAAAGATGGTGGGAACTTTCTGGCAGTCATTGAACTTTTGGCCAAATATGATCCTGTTTTAAACCATCTGATTACAACAGAGAGTAGAGTTAAATACTTGAGTCCTGCTATTCAAAATGAGCTGATTGAAATGCTTTTGAATAAAGTGCAAAGTGAGATAGTAAGTGAAATAAAAAAAGCACCATTTTACTCTGTTATAATGGACACAACACAGGACATTAAAAAAGAAGACCAATTAAGCCTGGTTATCCGATATGTAACACTGTGCCTTAATACTGATGACATTCCAACTGAAATCAAAATTAATGAAAGCTTTGTTGGTTTCTATAAAATTACAGACCAAAGTGCTGAGGGGATAGCAACATAACTTGTAAACCTTATAGAGGACAAAGGCCTAGTGCTTAATAAATGTAGAGGTCAGGGATATGATGGTGCCAGCACAATGAGTGGTATATATAGTGGAGTGCAAACCAGAAAACGGCAGAAAGAACCCAATGCAGTCTATGTACACTGTGCTGCTCTATTGCTTGATTCTAGTTCTTCTAATCTAAATTTAGTGTTGAATGATGCCTGCATGCACATTCCTGAAATTACAGAATTTTATGACATTATACAGAAATTATATTTATTTTTCAGCCAAAGCATCAAACGGTGGGAACTTCTTACCATTACAAAAGAGAGCACAACTCATTCAAAGCCAACACTGAAGAGACTCTGTCCAACACTTTGGGCATCCACACATGATGCTCTCCATGCTGTACGCTATCGGTTTATGGACATCATGAAAGCACTCACTACCATTTTACTGCAGTCTAAAAAGGTTGAGGAGCACGCAGAAGCTCAGGGTCTTAGGAAGTGCATGGAGACTTTTGAGTTTGTGGTAATGGTTGTAATCCAGTCCAAAGTGCTGGAGACAATAAATATCGTGTCCAAACTGCTTCAGTCTACAGATCTGGACCTTTTACAAGCATCAAATATGTTAAGTAGCGCAGCGAATACGTTTGCCAGTTTCAGAGAACAGTTTGAAGATGTTAAAAGCTCAGCATCTTTACTTGCAGCTGCATGGGGAATTCAATTGCATTTTACACAAAAACGACCACGACGCAAAAAAAAGCACTTCGATGAACTCTGTGAAGACCAAAGACTGTGCAATCCTGAAGACAATTTTAAGGTGTCTGTGTTTTATGCTAACATAGATATTGTTGTAAATCAGATAAAAACTCGATTTGCTGGTATGAACACCATAATCCAATGCTTTAATTTCATGCTGCCTTCAGAAATCCTCAGAGCTAGTGAGGAGGAGTTGTTTGAAGCAGCCATGACCCTGGCAGCTCATTACGAAAAAGACTTGTCCCTAGAGTTTCCACAACAACTCATCGCTTTCAAAGCAGTGTTGAAAGAACAAATACAACTTATCTCAGGTGGCACAATAAAGGATCTGGCTGACCTTTTATTTTTGAGAAACCATGCAATTCTGCCCAGTGTTTTGGATGTTGCAACAGCACTGAAACTTTTTCTAACAATTCCAGTTACTGTAGCAAGTGCAGAAAGGTCCTTTTCAAAGTTAAAATTAATCAAAAACTATCTCCGAAGCACAATGATGCAACCTTAAGCATTGAGAGTGATCGAGCAAAAAAAAAAAATGTGAAAGCTTTAACAGAAGAGTTTGCACGAAGAAAGGCTAAGAGGCAAACATTCTTTCAGTCAAGTACATCTCTCCAATTCAGTGAACCGAGCAGTAGTAGCCTTCAGCCACCAGTCTAATTTGCCAGTCACTCTTCCTGGTGTAAGCAGTCTTCGGCCTTGTGTTCACTCTCTAAGTATTGGTTTCTGCTGTACCAGCCTTCAAACTCCGAAATACATTTCATGAGGCTCCTGCAAGTACTGTTCCTACTTCAAGTCTGATTTTCTAAATATATCTGCTTTGAGTTCCATGAGGAAGCAGTAAGTAATATGGTATTCTGCCAGTTTATCATACTTTAAATGTTGTTTGCTTATATATAGGCTACCTCAATATTCTGAACATACGTTTATAGAGGCAAGAAGAAATGTATTCAGTTTAACCTGACAAATATACACCCCCTTGACACTTCCTTTTGCACAGACAAAAGGGGCATTATTTGAGTAAACAGCTTTGTTTATTTTGCTGCTAAGCTTGTTATTGTTTTGCGCGCCACTTCAATATTTGCGCCTTTATGCACAAACTAAAGGGGCATACTTTGTCGCAACTGGTTGAATGTTTATGCTCCTAAACTTATTGTTTTTATCACTCACGTAAAAATATTTGCACCTTTATGCACAAATAAAAGGGGCATTGTTTGACTGGACGGGTTTGATGTTTATGCTGCTAAATTATTACTTTACCAGGCACTTTGAAATATTTATGCCTTCATGCACAAACAAAAGGGGAATTAGTCTGACTAAATAGGTTTTAATTTATGTATGCTGCTATCTGCTGTACTTGTTACTGTTTTGCTAGTCACTTTAAAATATTTGAGCCTTCAAAAAGGGAATTGTTAGTTTAAACTGGTTTGATTATTGTATGGTGCTGTAGTTATCAGTCGCTTTGAAATATGTGTGCCTTTATGCACACACCAAACAGGGAATTGTTTAACTAACCTGGCTTCGTTTTTGCATACTGCCAGACTTGTTTTTACCATGCACTTTGAAAATATTTTCACCTTGATGCAAGAAGAAAGTTGGATTGTTTTACAAAACATGCTTGATTTTTGTGTATTGCTGGACTGGTGATTGCTTTATTTTGCACTTTGAAAGTATTTGCACTTTTTATTTTGCTTTACCAACTACAGTTTGTATATAGATTGTCATTAGGTACTTGCTGATAGGGCTTGTTTTTATTCTACATGCAGTGTTGCTTGCACTTGTCTGTAATACGTCTACCTTAAATCTTGTATTTAGCATTGTTTACACTACAGAAATGTTAAATCAAAACAAACATTTGCATCAATGTTCTGAAGCATCCAAACAGTTTTCTTCCTCAGCCTTGTGTGCCTGCCTGTTTTGCAGTGCTTACTAATAAAGTCATTATGATTGAAATTGCTTCCTCAGTTCACGTTATCATGCACAACCCTTGACAGTCGCTAGTGTGTGGCGCGCAGATAATTCACCAGTCTATTTCTCTTGACTTTCGCAGGATATACTGAGTTATAGTTTGTGTACTTCTCATGTATATTGTCACTCGAGTTTTTATGGAATTTCATGTTTGGATTGGTCTTTCAAAGTTTCAAGGTATTGTCAATTCTATTTCAGACCCTTCATAGTTGTTCTTTGTTCTTCAGCCATAGTCAGTTCCTGAGATAATAGGATCGCTCCTTGGCATTGTTCTGATTGCTGCCTCAGTTAAATAATATGCTTTTGACAGTATTGTTACAAATGGCGTAGCTTGTATGCAAAGAGTGTTTCCCACTTTCTCATTAGAACTTAGAGAAAGACAAGATGGAGGCATTTCATTTAAATGTTGGAGGTTTCTAATCAAAATATGCTCGATTTCTGGGTGGTAGGGCAAAGTGGTAGATGGTGGGCCGCGCCGCCGGGGGAGGTGGGGGGGCCCTCCATGTGCTTTGCAGGGGGGCCCCCTCAAGTTTCGTTACGCCAATGGGTCAAGCATAACACCCAGATTACCTTGATTTATCCATTTTATTATGCTGTCTCCCTTTTCTGAAACATATATCTTACCCGATACATATCGTTGTTTGTATTCTATTAATCCTGTAAAGTATCCTCTCTGACGTATCAGTTCACCACCATAAGCATAAGAATTTATATCAGGTTTATGTAGAGAAATCTTCCTTACAAATTTACCTTGGAAGAATTTATTCGAAATAATTGTGATCTTGGCCCCCGAATCAAATAAGTCCTTGGTGGACTCGCCTTCCAGAAAAATAGTATCAATTGGACAGGTTTTATTTCTACCATCCGCGCCACCATCCTGCAGGACTATCTGACTACTTTCAAAGTCCTCACTCACCTGATCATCCTCTGTTTCCACACACTTAACCTTTAAGGTTCGATTTTGTTTTTCCTTTTCACACAATGGCAAAGTGCCCTTTTTTATTACATCTCGAAGAAAAGTTGGGAGGGGTGGAGAGAATGCCTGGCCTGCAGGTTCTGAAAGGAGCGCAAGTGGGTACCACTCCAGACATCACCCAACAGGGATATCCCAATGAGGTCCCACTGCCGGAACTCTACCAGGGACGCCACCTCCCCGAGCCGGGTGCCACACCAAAGGGGGGTATATTACGTCAGTCTGCCCGACCAGCGGGTGTGGCGCAATGAGGCCCGCCAAGCCAAGAACACTCCACGAGTAACCTCAGGGAGAGCCTGAGGGACAGCCGCACCATAGAGCATCCCCTGGAGGGAGGCAAAGCCCAGAGTGTGCAGTTCCAGGCGATACGTCGGATCGGACCATCCGCCGTTAAACCAGTCGTGAAGCGTGAGTAGTCGGGTCGCTAAATAATACAGATAGAGGCTCGTCAGACCAAGACCTCCGCCAAAAGGCAGAATGCGGCACTGGGCCAGGGCCAGCCTGGACCTCTTCCCCCCCATAAAAACTTTGTGATCAGACCACCCATCTCCCGGAACCAAGACCTGGCGAACAAGAGGTGTGTGTTTTGAAGCATGTAGAGAAAATGGGGTAAAATCATCATTTTGAAAAGGGCTATCCTTCCCTGAGGGTTTAGGGGCAGAGTACGCCATTTTGAGAGATCCGCACGGACCCTTTTGACCAGCGGGGTGACATTGAGCGACCATGCAAGTTCGGGGAGAAGGGCTACCCAGATCCCCAAGTACTTTAAAGTTGGGCATCCCTTATCATTGGTCAAGTAGCCTGTCTTGTCGCACCTATAACATTTGTTTCCGGCTACTTTACCCTTCACTCAGCTTTCTTCACACTTAACAGTAGACTTCCTCCATTTTTCTTTCACAACCTGTACCGTTTGCTATTTTTCCTTCTCGATAGCGGCTATAAATTTCATAGACTGTTCCACCCTCTTGGCAACTTGTATAACCTCATCCAAAGAAGGTTCATCTCTCATCTGCAATTCTTCTCTCACCTTCTCCATATCACACCCTAACATGAACTGATGTCTAATACATTCATCCAGAAGGTTGGCAAATTTGCAAGAAGAAGCAAGATTTCTGAATTGTGTAACATAACACTCTACAGAATCACCTTGTTTTTGCATCCCTCTAGCAAAATGATATCTTTCCTAATATCATGCCGACATGTTTGTCAAATTTTTTTGATAATCAATTTTATTAAGTTTTCAATGTAACCAAACAAACAGCACCATTCAGAGTTACATCGCATGCGAATAGTTCAGAGTAAGCACAGTTCACATTGATATAAAAGGTGACATACATGCAAATCAAAGGCCCAAATCCCTAGAAACATTCCATAGACCCTGCCGACCCACCTTAAAACTCTATCACCCCCACCCACTTCCCCCACATTCGGCAAAATTTCCCGGGGCATCCCCAGTCCATATAAAGAGGTCCTTCCTGGGCGGCACACCAGTCCACCCCCCTACGCCAGCGCGCCAATGTTGGTGCTGTAGCCGTCACCCAATGGGCAGCGATATCTCTCTTAGCTACCACCAAGGCCGTGTTAAGAATAAGCTTTTCGTCTCTGCTACCGTCCAGACCATCAGTTATGCCCAATAGAATACACGTTGGAGCCATAGGGACCTCCCAGCCCAAGACCTCCGTGAATTCCCCTGTTAAGGACTCCCAGTACCTCTGTATCGCGGGACAAAGCCACACCATGTGATAAAAATCTGCGCTGGGATGGGAGCAGCGGGGGCAAAGGGCATCCAACCGGAGCCCTGCACTGTGAAGGCGCAACGGCATAAGATAGGCAGCATGCAGGAAGTAAATTTGGACCAACCAAAGCCGCGCCAAGACCGTGATTATTTTGGGGCCCATCAAGGCATCTCTCCAGTCGGCATCCTCTAGCACCCCAAGCAGCCCTCCCACTTCTCCCTGAGGTGAGAGAGGGAGTTGGGGGTATTATTAGTGAGTGATCGGTATATTCTGGAAATCCCCCCTTTCCCCAAATCACCAGTCATAATCTGCGCCTCCGGCGGACTGTACTCCGGCAAGGAAGTACCATCTGAGATGTATGAGCGAAGGGCATGGCGCAGCTGCAGGTAGCGGAAAAATTGGGAGGGGTGGAGAGAATGCCTGGCCTGTAGGTCCTGAAAGGAGCGCAAGTGGGTACCACTCCAGACATCGCCCAACAGGGATATCCCAATGAGATCCCACTGCCGGAACCCTACCAGGGACGCCACCTCCCCGAGCCGGGTACCACACCAAAGGGGGGTATATTGCGTCAGTCTGCCCGACCAGCGGGTGTGGCGCAATGAGGCCCGCCAAGCCAAGAACACTCCAC
The DNA here is from genome assembly GCF_964204655.1 of Triturus cristatus. NCBI lineage: Eukaryota > Metazoa > Chordata > Amphibia > Caudata > Salamandridae > Triturus > Triturus cristatus. The sequence continues at coordinate 1,420,286,284 of NC_140591.1, read as the reverse complement.
GAGTGACCTCAGGGAGAGCCTGAGGGACAGCCGCACCATAGAGCATTCCCTGGAGGGAGGCGAAGCCCAAAGTGTGCAGTTCCAGGCGATACGCCGGATCGGACCATCCGCCGTTAAACTAGTCGTGAAGCGTGAGTAGTCGGGTCGCTAAATAATACAGATAGAGGCTCGTCAGACCAAGACCTCCGTCAAAAAGGGGAATGAGGCACTGGGCCAGGGCCAGCCTGGACCTCTTTCCCCCCCATAAAAACTTTGTGATCAGACCATCCATCTCCCGGAACCAAGACCTGGCGAACAAGAGGTGTGTGTTTTGAAGCATGTAGAGAAAACGGGGTAAAATCATCATTTTGAAAAGGGCTATCCTTCCCAGAGGGTTTAGGGGTAGAGTACGCCATTTTGAGAGATCCGCACGGACCCTTTTGACCAGCGGGGTGACATTGAGCGACCATGCAAGTTCGGGGAGAAGGGCTACCCAGATCCCCAAGTACTTGAAGGACTGCCTTCGAAGGGGGATCGTCAATTGCCAATCAAAGCATTCCCGCGATACATGCAGGGGGACCAACACGGACTTAGCCGGATTGAGCCGTAGGCCAGAGGTACATTCGAAGAGGCTAAGCGCCCGGAGGCATCAGGGTCCCAACTGGGCTGGATCAGACAAAAACAGCAGGACGTCATCCGCATAAAGTGCGATTTTGTCCTCCACAAAGCCGTGCCACCACCAGCCCTTGAGGGAGTGATCACCACGAATCAGGCAGGCAAGGGGCTCCATAGCCAGAGTGAAGAGGATCGGAGAGAGGGGGCACCCCTGTCGCGTACCACGGCGAATGGGGAAAGGATGAGATAAAGCTCCATTGACAAGGACCTGCGCCCGGGGTCGCTGGTACAACGTCTTCTCCAGCTTGCGAAAGGGAGCACCAAAGCCCATCTGCTCCAAAACATCTTCCGGGTAACCCCAATCGACCGAATCAAAAGCCTTCTCGAAGTCTACCAGCAGGAGAGACAAATATGGGGACAGCTGGTGCCGATTTGCGAGAGCAAGATGAAGGCGTCTGAGACAATGTCTGGTGCCTCAGAGAGGCGTAAATCCACACTGGTCCGGATGAACCAGTGTGGCTAGGAAGGGTCGTAGGCAGTTGGCCAGGATGGAGGCGAAGATCTTAAGTTCAGTGTTGATGAGCGAGATAGGACGATAATCCGAACAACAACTCGAGGGGGGTTGAGACTTAGGGATTACTACAATGGTCGCCAGGTCCGTCTCCGGGAGAAAGGAGCCACACTCCACCGCTTCATTATACATCTCAATGAGAGGCGGGACCAAAGTATCTCGGTAGGACAAGTAAAATTCTTGGGGGAGCCCGTCCGGGCCCGGCGTCTTACCAGCTGCCATGCGGGTGATGACGTCTGTCACCTCCTCAGGGGTAATCGGAAGATCCAGATCCACCGCCGCAGATTCACTAAGACGCGGCAGGGGGAAAACCTCTCACTGGAGGAGCTCGTGGAGGGAAAGGCCAGGCGCCCGCGCCGAGTATAGGGTAGTGTAATAGGTTGCGAAGCACTGAGCCACCGCCAACGGGGCCCGTTGGATCCCACCACTCGCGTCAGCCACTTCCGGTATTATACGATTGGCCAAGGGGTAGGTGGCCAGGCGATGGAGGAGTTTCCCATTTTTATCTCCCCAGCCGTACACTCGGGCCACCGAAGAGCGCCAAAGGAGTTTGGCAGCTTCCATCGAGGTCTGTCTGATCTCGTCCCTCAGGAATGCAAGCCATTTGTCTAATTTTTTATGCAAATTTCATAGTCATTCAGATCTTCTGATTCTGAATCACGAAGTTACAGGAGGTGATCAAAAATCTCCTGTCCCTCAGACTCCAAACAATGAAGGAGGAGGGATGACATATGCTTAGCATTCAACGAGGCCCCACAAACCTTTGCCTACCTTTCGAAAGCTTTTTTCCATCTTTGCCACCTGTTAGGGGGTTCACCTGGAGTCGTAAGAAAGAAAGGTGGTGCAGTAACATTTTGCATAGTGCCAGATAAACTAAGAGCAAACTCTAGACCAAAATGATCAGCAAGTACTTTGAGATTCAAAACGTTCAAAAGAGACATCAAGAGTAAACAACAATAGTAATTTTCAAGAAGATCTTGAGGATCCTCACACTTATTAGTAATCACCCACACCGTTGTGAATTAGATCCCCACCTTAATACTATGCAAGCCTATAATGGAACACTAAAATTTAAGCAAGGGTGAAGTCATGCACTAATTCAACTACAACAAAGAAGCAGAGAAACCATTTGCGATGTGTATAACTAAGCGTCTCAAAAATAGTGTGTCTATCACTGAGCAGGCGACAGAAAAATCCAGGATGATAAAAAATATAGAGTTAACCAAATATAGTGAGTCTTCCAACTCACCCATCAAGTGTGCCCATCACTGAACAGACAATACTGTATCATAAACTCTCTATATATCACAGTGTGCCTGTCACTGAACAGGCAAAATGAATACTTCAACTGGGGCTATGGCTGGTACACCACAGAGCACTCCCTGAACTCCACAGCTGATGCTTGAGCTAATCGTTCCTGAAAAATAGTCGCAATGCACGCAAACAGGACTCTAGGATTTGGTGTGCAGTAAAAGGTTAACATTCCAGCTTTCCTTGTGCTAACCTCCCACGTCACGGAAGAGGATGAAGCTCTGGAGATTGCACGTTCTAGAAGGCAGACCGGAAGGTTAGCATACCAGCTATCTTCTGACCTTGCTCCTAAGTCAGCGCATGCATCCGCACTCCAGACGTCCTGGGGTTCCAGTCGTCAAGGTACTCCACTCGTGAAATACGTCTCACAAAGACAGGTGAGACGCTCGAGCCTGATCAGACGCGAGCCTGATCAGACTGTGGAGGTCACGAGATCGTAACTACCACAAACTCACCCAAACGTGGCAGTAGATGGTTGCAGGGGTTACGAGATAGCAGTTGTTATGCAATACCCCTAAAAAAACCTCAAACAACACAGGGAAATTAACATGAAGTGTGGCAGAACAAATTTTAGAGATAGCTAAGCATTCCCAATACAGCCCAAACCAAAGGAGTAGTCTTTAAATGGGAGTCCCCACATTTTGCTATGAAATGAATTGAAAAACAGAGACTCACGCTCTCCAGGAAGGACGAAAGGAAGGGAACGTCCTTTGCAAGACATTTCAGCGGAGCAATGCAGTGGTTTGTTGGGATGCTCTCTTCTCTGATGAGATTCGTAAAGCTGCTGACTACCCCAGAGTGCGATCCATGGCACATCGAAAGGTCAAAGATCACTTAAGGCAGAAGGGGTTTCAGTTGTGTTTATTCCTTCTAAAGAAGATCCCATCCATCTCCCAACAGCATAGCTCAGTAACTGGCCATTTACTTTGAATCACAACATTCAAGTCTCCCTAGGGACACAGGTGCCATTCCTGTGACTACATTTCATTGCCACTGAGGAATGCCCAGAGTATCTAGTACTGGCACTCGGCATAAGGACCACCCTCCAGGCAAATTTATCTGACATTGTGTTGTTTGTTCTTTCCCTGGCCCAGCAAGGCCTAGCTCTTGGCACAATTAAAGGGTACATTTTGCTCTTTTGGCATTTTGATGGCCTTTTGCAGTTGCCAGATCAGCCCTGTTTGTTTAGATCTCCAATTATTCTGCTCTTTTTGAAAGGTTTACAAGATGTGTTTCCTCCCTGACCCTTTGTCATGCCACAGTGGAACCTTAACTTGGTCACATTTCTGATGTGCAATCCACTTGAGCTACTTCATAATTGTTCTTTGCAGCTCCTCACAGACAAGATATTGTTCCTCATCAGCATAACATCAGCACAGTGCGTGATGGAGTGTCAAGCTCTTTGTGTCAACCCGCCATACACCACCTTCTTCCCAGACAGACTGTTTTTTTGGCCATGGGTATCTTTCTTGCCTAAGGTTGTGACACCATTCCATGTCGGTCAAAACATCACTTTGCCGAAGTTCTATGCTCCACCTCACCCCAGTAAGTAGGAGGAGAGACTCCATCACTTGGACCATAAAAGAGTGCTGCGCTTTTACACAGATTGTACCAATAAACACTGGGTGGATGATCATCTCTGTGTGTGGTTCTCTGGAGCGAAAAAAGGCAAGGCTGTGCAAAAGAGAACAATCTCCTGCAGGATCATGCTCTACATTAAGATATGCTATGCACTGGCAAAACAGCATCCTCTGGAAGAACTGCTTGCTCATTCTACCAGTGTGAAAGCTGAAAGCTGCTACCACTGCGTTAGCATGCAGTGTCCCTATCCTAAACATTTGCGAGGTGGCTATGTGCCCCTTCCCATACGTTCATGAAACATTATAGTGTGGATAGTCAAATTCATCGAGAGGGGATTTTCCCTGCTCAGTCCTGCAGGACTTTCTAGTTTGAGTCCATCCACAGACCCGCGTCCAAATAGGCACTGCTTTGTTATCTATTTAAAAGGTCAGTAGTCTTCAGCTAGAAGTCTCTATCAAAACAAGTTACTTACCTCCTGTAACACTCTTTTTGGTGGATACTTTATCTAGTCTCCGTTCTGTGGTTGGCGTCTATCCATTAATAAGATCCCAAGCCTAGGAATCTGTACTCAGGTCATACCAATTTGCTTTTGGGTATCTGCATCTGGGGACACGGACAGTCTTGGAAGCAACTGGCGTCAGAGCACTGGAGGGGCATCTATATAACCTTTGCATGTCATTTCCGGAGTGGAATGGCATCGCTGCTGAGCCTCAAGACGTCCCTTCTGTTACGCAGAGGTACTTCTGAAAGGTTTCCAGATCCAGTCTGACTGCTGGTGTATAGTAAAAAGGTAAGGAATCTATAGCTAGGTAGGGTCCCTAGAAGGTATCTTGTTCTTGATGCCTAAAAAGGATAGCACATTCTGCGTTTCTTCGCATTCTAACCTTGATGAAAGAGCGCTTCATGAAGTCTGTGACATTTTGTCAAATATGCAGTCTGCAGGGAAAAAACTGTGATGTATGTGATCTTTCCAGTCTGCTGAAAAAAGTAACATTTCCGATTGGGGGCTTCCAAAACTATTTATAAAAGTCAGTTTGTTGAAGTAAGAAATGCCATATTTCCAAATGTTATATTTCGAACATTTCCAGTGAATCGGGAAAGCATGGGAAAGAGCTTTAGGATGTGAGCCTGCATGTTTAGAATTGCTCAAGAGGACCTGCTTTTGTCACCTCAGACTAATGATTATTCTTCAATTCTGGTCGAGAACGGGTGTAACTCAATGTGTAGGATGGTTCCATTCGCTATGCGTATTAGGACTCGGAGAACAAACAGCACAAGATTTTTTCAGCTTTCAGTGTCTAGGGTCTTTGGTCTAGTCACTAGTAAGAGGCAAAAGGATTAATACCTTTCTACAAAAAAATTATCTCAGTAGCCATGTCTGCTTAGCTGGAATCGAGGTGCAGGATTTACAGGATAGTGGTAATCCGAACGCCATTAATTGTCAGCTGATAACCCGTAGGCGGAAGTGTTATTTAGATGGTGAGTAAACCCTCACCAGAAGATGAGTGGCTATTGATTCGTTCGTCCCCTCTGTCAGACCAGGGTAGGGTCAAGCTGAGCTCCTAGGGATTGAGTTTGTATTTAATTTCTGCTCTGTTCCACAGTATCTTTATTCTGAAACAGCAAAGATTGGAGAGGTGACATTTTTTTATATAGACTTATAAGCTCTTTAGGGAAATTTTTGTTCTTAAAAATGCACCTACAATTGAAGTAGGTGAATTCACTTCAAAGGCCATGTCCACGAATAGAATGGAATCTCTGAAAGGTGGATCTGTTAGCGGGTAGGGTAGGTAGAGACGTAAGCCATGATAACCACGGGTCAAATGTGATTGCTGGCTGATGTCTTCCATTATGAGTGTCAACATCTGAGATCGCACTGTGTCACAGAATTACCAGGTCAAGTACTAACATTACATGGCTACTCTTCTCCAAGGCCTCCAAGACTGCTGTTCTATACTCGAAGGAGTGATGCTGCAGGACATTTCTATTATGGTGCTGGATAATCAGCAGTTTTTATATGATCGATCAGTTAAGTGAATTGTTTCCTTTTAATTACCCACCTCCACAGCTCTGTCGCTGTTATATTGTAATACGCAGCACACTTCAAAAAGAAAAAAACCCAAAAGGAATCCATTTTTCTATGGCCCAGAAAGACTTCTGTAGGTTTGTCATTTGCCCTGTACCTCTGAATTTTGAGCTTATTTGTACCCCACTTTATCGTTTTTTACTTTGGCTAATAGGGTGGCCCTGTGATAATAAGATAAGATAATCCTCAGGTGAAAGTGGCTGGGCAGTGGGGGTGGAACCAGTTGGAACTAAGCAGCAACAGGACAGACATGAGAGCATTGCTGACCATGCGCTGCTGCGGCCATCGCACCCTGGAAGTGCTAAGCTGCATCAACAATGGGGGGCATGCGAAGGAGGGCAGGGTTGGTTGCAGCAAGGTACTAGTGGGACAGAGCAAAGAAATAACTCTACCCAGGGGCGCAACTAGACCTGAACTTCGGGGGCGGGGGTAACACTCCCAGCCAGGGCTGACCCTATAACTGTTCGCACACGGTGCAACAGTCTTTTTTGGCACATCCTCCCCCATTTCCTCCTTCTCCATGAATTCCCTCACTACCACTCACCAACAATGCACCTCATCTCTCTATAGCACTGTAGGAAAAAAGGATCTGCTTTCATGGTCACCCCCACTTTTTCCTGGTGTCATTATGTTTTTCTGACTAGTCTGACTGGGGCCCTGCTAATCAGAACCCCAGTCTCCGTGCTTCCACCATAGATTGGACATGGTGAGTACTTAGTTACCCCTCAGATTGGCTACTTATTTACCCATGTAAGTCCCTACTATATGGTACTAAGGTACCCAGGGCATAGACACATCAGGATCCCCCATGACCTGAAGCATGTATTATGCCACCCATGAGGGACCACTCAAATTGTGACTACAGGCCTGCCATTGCAGCCTGTGTAAGCTGGTGCTAGCACCACTTACGACAGGTATAGGTTTACCCAGTGTGGCTTAAAGACATGTAAGCTAAAAATCGGTGTTTAGCATAGTTTGCCGCCGACTTGTATTTGGCTGTTTTTGTCATTGAATCCAGATATATGATACAACAAGTAACATCATACCTACAACAAGTAAGGATTATTAGCTTTGTCAATGGCTGTTAGTTGCTTTCAATAAATACGTTACAACTATGGCTCGTTGTATACAATATTGAAAAAGCTTCCACTTACAGCCCTGGTGACACCACAACAATGTTGCTGCTCCTGAGTTTCAAAAAGAGAAGGGGAATCCAGAGACAAAATGACTCTCTTTAAAGAATTTCCCTTCCTCTACAACGCTCACCTGGCATGACGTCATGCTGTAACTTCTCCACTAGTGAGAAGTGAGCAGTTTGAGCACGCGCACATCGATGTGCCTGTTGTCACTGAAGTCCGGAAAAAAACTGACTGCCTGTGCCGGGCACAAAACAGAGCCCGATAGAGACCTGTTTTGAGGCGCCCTTTGAAAAACTGCCAGTGCTCAGCACCGGTGAGACCCGGCCCACTTAAAGCCCTGGGTTTACCTATATCTGAGGCCACTGCACTTAATACCTAAAAGTCACCTCAATCCTAAAGCCAGGGTGCTCAGTTCTAAGAGTGAAGGTGCCCCTGCATGAGCAGGGCACCCCTACAACCTTCGGAGTCCATTCTCCTGGGCTGTGAGTGCATCAGCCATTACGATACATGGAGTGGGCATGCATCATTATGCGATGGCCATCTCTTAACTGGCTGTAGCGAACCCTGTTGTGTTTGGTATCAAACATGTTGGAATCATACCCCAACACAGTAAACGGTGTTGGGGCTATGATTCCATGAACTGTAAAGCTCTTCCAGGAGGCCCTCAGTGCTCCCGGTGCCAATCTTCCAGACCCAGACAGCAAGCTGCGGCTTCTGCCAACAAGAGACACGATTCTGCCCCCTGCTGCTGAGCCAGGCTTGAGTAAGGGCAGGCAGAAAAATAGGTTTCCTGTCACAAGGAGGTGTAATCACCTCCCAGACAGAATTTAGTGTATTGGGACAGGGTGGGGGTGCATGCAAGCGCCACTGAGACTGCTTGAAGGGCACATTTGGTGCCCTCCTTGCATACTCCAGTTCAAACCAGCTCAGGGAGCCGATGGCTCCCGCTCTTCAGCGAAACTGGACAAAGCACATGGGAGTATCCTCCCCACTGTCCAGCCCCTCCTCTGGGAGGGACCCCTGAATCGTCCCAACCCTCTCCATAGGGTACTTAAGTGCTTACCTGTGGATGGGTCACTAGATTCATCGTGGGACAAGATTCAGATCCAACTCCACTTTATCTTCGACTTTCTGGGCACTCTGGACTTCGCGTTGGGAACCAAGACTACAACTGGGAAGACTCCTGCTGCTCCTGGTCTCATCGCTCTGCAAGTCTTCTGCAACGGCTATGCCCGTGCTCCATGCAGGTTCTTCACAGGGCCTGTGGACATCCAAGATACCCAAAGGAATCTCCCTTGGAGTGAAGGAGTCACTCCCCTGCATCTGCAGGCACCGCAATGCGGCTGACTGGTCTCCTGATCCTGGGCTCCCACGGACTCTGAAAAGCTCAGCAACTCAGGGAAGAGGTTCTGCAACTCCCTCGAGGAGTGGCCTGTCTTCACAGCAAGTTTGAAGCCAGTATCCTTCGTCGGAACCGCTGAAGCAGTACCCCTGTGCACAGCATCCACTTGCCGTTGCCATTGCTTGTTGACTCTCCCCTCTAGAGATCTTCGGGAGCATAGAAGCTCCAGTCTCAAGCATCTCCAGCAGCCAAGATCTTCGTCATCCTCTGCACCATGGTGCTTCATTCCTGGCAAGCTGTTTGAGGTCCACTTGTGACTACTGTGCCTCCGGCCTGTGGGTCCTCTTGTGGGTCTTCTTTGGCTCCAGTGGGCTCCCCTACTTCCTCAAGACCTGCTCTGACTTACCGGATCGTAGGGAGTCACTTGGACCTTACTGACCCTGACATTGCACCTTTTTGGAATACTGCACCTGTTGCCGTTGCCAAGGCTTGTTGGTGTCCCCGGTGGACACTGACCTCCTGGCTCTCGACACCCAATGTGGAACAGCTCGTAACCGGCTCCTGATCATCCTCCCTATCGCCTAGTCCGCACAGCTGCAATTTCAAGGGCACCGTCAACTGTCTTGCATCTATCGACATCGATGGGCATTCGTCTTCTGTGCCTCCTGGTCATTCCTGAGTGGCATAGACTCTGTTCCATCTTCTTGCAGGTTCTTCCCACCTTGAATGCACCTTTGGGTTCCACCGGACTCTTTCACCTTCTTCGCTAGCAGCATCTTTACTGAAGTCCTCCATTGTGGTCTACTGCGGTTTCTGATGTCACTTCACACCTATGCACCCTGCTTCCGTGGAGTAGGCAGCGCTTAATTTGTGCCGGTGCTTTCCGGTGCTCAGCACCAGCACTTGTTTCACCGGGCTGGGTCTATAGGATTTTTCTCCTCCCGCTCCGGCAGATGGTCCAGTAATTATAAAAAATCACGCTCTTCTGTTGCTTCCTGGTATGTAATCATAGGAAGGCCCACCCTGGTCCAGGCGTATTGAAAGAGCGTGATCATCACGTTAGTGATGTCACGTCAGCAGATCGCGCCTGCCTTCCACAAGGAACATTGTTTCATTTTCGCTGGAGAATGGCTGAGGGCGGGCTTTTCACGGAACTGGGGCAAGGCAGGCTGGAACCGGACATGCCAGGCTGAGCCGTGAGTGTCACTGAGAGACTCATGGGGCAGGCGGTACCTCAAGGGACCTGGCACTATCTCGGTGCCAGCAGGATCACCACGTGAGGAGCAGTGACGTTGGTAGCAGGGTAAGGCTTTGCAGTTTTGTCACCAACAAAGTTTGGAAAAGTTCCTGATTGTCGCCCTTCGTGACATCTGATAAGGTTCCCGGTTTGCCTTCGTCAGATCGAAGAGTTTCCCACTTTGCTGGATAGTTTTCAGTGCACGGTGAGGTGATGTTCACTTTATTCGAAACCTGGGAACTGTTTGCAAAATATTCTTTCTGCAAGTGTACTGTTTGTTTGCAAAGCTTTTCCGTTGGCACCTTCGAAACGTTTACAGGTTTTATCTCTGAAGATTTCCCTTTTTGTAGAGTTTGTCTATGAGCGGTGGCGCGTGCCCTGTTCTTTGTGAAGCACGTCTCCCGCAGAACCATCTTGTCAATGTTACATAAAGATATGTGTGACATAAATGGTGGTAAAAGCCTCCCCGACGGCATTAATCGCGAAGGCCGATAGTTAATCCTCTGCTTTTGGATACGGGCGGAACGGGCAGAGAAGGAAAAGGACTCAGTCTTTTCCTTCGTGCCAACAGAAGACAAGGACAGTGTCCAGTTCTCCCGCCGCCGGTAGCTGCACCCCTCTTTGTTCCCCCTCTTCCCTCTCTTTCTGTCTCGCTCCTCCTCAGTTAATGAAAACCGAGACTTCAAGTAACGGGCATTGCCCTCTCTTTCCTCGTTTCGTTTATTTGCTCCCCTGTGAAATGGATCCAAAAAAGAAAAACATTTTTGCTGGAAACATTGTCTTTTTCTGACATTTTTCAAACTCTAAGTGCAGCCTCGGGGTGAAGAGAAATAAAACATTCCAAATGTGAAAAATAAATAAATAATTAAAGCAAGACAGAGTGGTTGCACAGTGGCCAGGTTGATTTATTCACACCTAAACACATTAGTGCCACTTTACGGAGTTTGCCAGTGAAGCACTACTTTTGTTTTCACGTCTCTCTTTCAACAGCGTTGTTTTCCCTGGGTGGAAAAGTGCACTATTCCTGGAGGTGCAGCAATACCTAATAGATGGGTGTATTGGAAAACAACATGTGTACACCGGCCCTGTGTTCATGGATGTGGTCTTTTTAAACCAGGGAAAAACAAAGGGGATGATGGACCGAGTGTTGAACATTGCAAGCACTCGCCCCCAGTGGCAAAGTGAGCAAGGGACCCACGTCTGGGCATACCCTGCAAACTTAGGGCGAACAAGGCAAACCCAAATGGGATGATGGATGGAGCATTTGAGCAATGCAAACACTCACCCCCAGTCAACTGATCTGGGTTTAATCCTTCATCATTCTTTAGCTCACTCCACCACCCCAGTTTAGACATGGCCATATGCAAATCAGATTGGCAGTTCGGGCTGGACTGTTCCCCTGAGGCACAGGGTCAGACTGATTTGCATATGCACATGTCTGAACTGGGGTAGCGGAGTGAGCTAAAGAATGATGATGGATTAAACCCAGATCAGTTGACTGGGGGTGAGTGTTTGCATTGCTCAAACGCTCCGTCCATCATCCCCTTTGGTTTTGCTTCGTCTTTTTAAACCATACTTCTTACATTTTGTAAGGATATAAGGACTGGGCATTGAAGTGGGTCCCTTCCGGACCCTTAAGTCATGGCCTTAACTTTTCATGCAAAAGCACTCACTAATTTCTGAATAATGAGTGTAAAAGGAAAAAGGTAACCATGTTGTTCCTGCTTACATTTCACATTCTTTACTTAATCTTGCATTCCTATGAGTGTTTGCTTTTTCTAGGATGTTGTTAATTTTTTTTAGGCAGCATATTGCTTTTGTCTAGTGCGTAATTTGAACTGAGTCCCATCCAGGTGTTTGCAGCGGATCAGTGCAGTGCAGGTTTCTCTTAGTGGGGCAGTATGGTGTTCAGGGGGGAGAGGATGTGGCGCTATTGCGAATTTTCGGCTTGAGATTCCACTTTTAAGGATATTTGGGACATTCTGTGATTGGAAACGTATTCCACTTTGTGAATGTATTTTAATGTCAATAACTCATATTAAACCTTAAATTAACATGTGTATCTATTGGTTAAATTAAATAACGTCATAAGCTGTAACCGGTTAGTGAAATGGGAAACAAATAGTGAAAATTGGGATATTTTGCCTTTTCTGCCACACCTCTGACTCCGCCCGCTGACCCAATCCATTGGTTATTACCGCCCTCTGATTCTCCGCCCACAGTTCCCCTACTTTTTTCCCCCCACTTCGACCACTGGGTAAAAGTCATGATTTTTGTGCAAATGTGGCAAAGCAGAAAAAACTATACAACCTTTTTGAAGGTTACCAGATAAAAACTTTGCAGCCTTGCAAAGCCCTAGTGCATACTGTGCACCCGATGAGAGCGTAAATGGCAATTACACTCTGTGATGACAGACGGGTCAGTCCCTGGCACCACCCGGTGCTCTGTTCACAAAAAAAAACATAAAGATTCGCCAATGCACAAATCTACTTGGCAGAGTGTTCTACTTCACACATACAACATAGTTTGGATTTACTTGCTTCTTAAAAGCAACAAGAGCTGCACAAAAAATTAATACATATCGGCAATAAGGCACATTCCATTAAACTTCTGTCTTTCATGCTGAGGGTCTGCACTTCAGATTTAGTGCCTTTTGAAATCCGACCAATGGTTGCCAGAGGCTGCGCTTGAATCACATAGTTTGGGTTTGATAGCAGGATGCTATGAAACCCTCCATAGATTTATTTCGCTGCCATGCCTTTCTGAAATTAAAAAAAAGAGTGCGTAGCATGCATTTTTATCACACTGACCAGGAGCTGTCTGTAATTCTGCATTTGAAGTGCTCATGGCCCACCACTAATCACTGTGTAAACGTGCTGCTCTGCACTTAGAAACTGCCAGCACTCTAATTGCATGGCACAGGCCATGGCAGCATTACGGGAAGCAGCTGGGTAGCAGGCATAGAAGGGCATGCTGAACCCAGTCAGCACAATGTGACGCAACACAATGTGACTAGCCCATCCCCTCTCAAGGATCAGGTAAGTCGTAAGTGGAGCAAATCATTTTCGGCACTGGGAGGGCCCTTGCCCTCAAATGAGGATACTCTGTCTTTGGGTGTCCCACTCCACCATCGGCAGGGTGGGCCTCTGTTGGGGGACACTTAGACCCTGTGGTGGGCTCGGGGTGAGGAAGGGAAAGGCCAAATAGGGGAACTTCTGTGAAAAAACATAACTAAATAATGCATACAACTGTGAACCTTACCCTGGACTTTGGGGTTACGCCCCAGTGACATGGGTCACTTAGTGAGTATGTCTCAAACTCAATGGCAGTGCTGTCTCCCCATGAAAGTGTTTCTTGTTGCACATCTCCCATCTCACCATGCTCTCCATTTACTACCGGTACTACCAGTACTTCAAATAGAAATGCAGAAGTGCAGGTACTCACTGTCTAAGAGTACATCTTTGCTAATGAGATGTGGTGGCACTCTCCCATTACAAGGATTGCTCCAGAGATGAGAAGTGTTGGTACTGAGTTTGCCTTGAAAATTAGGACTTTGTGCATTTTTGTAGTGTTTTCTTTTCTTTGCGACAGATAGTTCGCACTGGCTCAGTTGTAGGATACAAGAAGTCCACATTTGTTAGAAGCAATAGTTGAAAGAAATAGCAAATATCTGAAAAGAAGGCAGTTTCTAATCTGTAAGTTGCTTTTGACTTTACCAAATTAAAAAGACTGGCTAACGAGAACCCTAACCAGAGAAAGCTTTTACAAATGATACCCATCATCCAGAATCACAAGTGTATGTGATTCCTGATTTAAAATGTGTTTGTCAGTGGGCTGAAAAAGGTTAGTTAATAGCAGGAAAGTATTTGTGTGTTTGAATTTCACATACTTACCTCATTGTCTCTGCAAGTGTCTCCTTTCATTTCATTTCCACTAAATTCAATTACTAGATGAATGAACACAGCAGCTTAAACTGATTGATCCAAACATACATGCCGGTTGATTAGAATGTCCAAAAGCAAAATGAGCAATAGTATGTTGCAGAAACCATTGTCCGTCTCCTTTATTAAATCCACTTATGGTAAAATGCAACTCCTGACCCACTACACTATGGTGCCGATCACGATCCGGTAAAAACCGGGTACGAACCGTCGGACGGAGCATAATCTCCGTCCGACGCGTACCCGGTCGTCAAATTTTACAAACAAGGAATTACGAATCGCACGGGAACACCATTTCCGTACGATTCGTAAAAAAGCCCGACTGAACAAAATAAACCTACCAATGCGATCCGGGAAAGCGCCGACCTGACGTCGGGACGCTCGCAGCCTGCCATTCACGAACCAGGAATCACGATTCGCACCGACGTCATCCCGCACGGTGAATATTTTCCGGCTGCCAAAAACTGCCGGGAAATCAGGACGACGCGAACAAGGACCACCAGTACACGACGGACACACAGGACGACGCGAACAAGGAGGACCAGTACGCGACAGGACAACGCGATCAAGGAGTACCAGTACGCGACGGACACACAGGATGACGCGATCAAGGAGGACCAGTACGCGACGGACACACAGGACGACGCAAACAAGGAGGACCCGTACGCGACGGACAGACATGGACCCGAACCTACGCGTCATCCCGGCACTCATAGCAGTCCACCTCCTCTACAGGTTACGACGCAGACGCCGCAGAAGGTCAGAATAACTAAGGGAGGGGGGAAAGTGGGGTGGGGTGGGGGTGGCAGGACCAGGGCAGGCCACAAAACCCCCACCAAAGTCACACACCACACATGCCCAGGACATACCTGACACCCATGCCCTGGTCACTACGAGGGGGTGGGGGCGTGTCCAGCTAAGCCAGCGACCGCCACAACGGAAGTCCGTCACCACGCGAACCGGCAACACAACCAGACCGGTACGTCCCGTACCCATGCCTGAAGAGCGTGGGTACGAGACGTACCACGCCCACACCCACGTCACCCCAACAATGGCGGGACGGATCGCACCCACGTGGCAAAGGCCTGGGTATGGCCCGCACAAGCATCACATAGCGTGGGGACGGATATGTACGGACCCTACCCCCACCCGCGTACGTATGGAGCGTACACCCACCCCACCAGTGTAAGTACGACTCGTACCCTCACCCGCGGACGTACGGACCGTACCCCCACCCCACCAGTGTAAGTACGACTCGTACCCTCACCCCGTATGCATGGAGCGTACCCCCACCCCAACAGTGTAAGTACGACTCGTACCCTCACCCGCGGACGTACGGACCGTACCCCCACCACACCAGTGTAAGTACGACTCGTACCCCCACCCCCGTATGCATGGAGCCTACCCCCACCCCACCAGTGTAAGTACGACTTGTACCCTCACCCGCGTATGCATGGAGCCTACCCCCACCCCACCAGTGTAAGTACGACTCGTACCCTCACCCGCGTATGCATGGAGCCTACCCCCACCCCAACAGTGTAAGTACGACTCGTACCCTCACCCGCGGACGTACGGACCGTACCCCCACCCCAACAGTGTAAGTACGACTCGTACCCCCACCCGCGGACGTACGGACCGTACCCCCACCACACCAGTGTAAGTACGACTCGTACCCCCACCCCCGTATGCATGGAGCCTACCCCCACCCCACCAGTGTAAGTACTACTCGTACCCTCACCCGCGTATGCATGGAGCCTACCCCCACCCCACCAGTGTAAGTACGACTCGTACCCTCACCCGCATATGCATGGAGCCTACCCCCACCCCACCAGTGTAAGTACGACTCGTACCCTCACCCGCGTATGCATGGAGCCTACCCCCACCCCAACAGTGTAAGTACGACTCGTACCCTCACCCGCGGACGTACGGACCGTACCCCCACCCCAACAGTGTAAGTACGACTCGTACCCCCACCCGCGGATGTACGGACCGTACCCCCACCACACCAGTGTAAGTACGACTCGTACCCCCACCCCCGTATGCATGGAGCCTACCCCCACCCCACCAGTGTAAGTACGACTCGTACCCTCACCCGCGTATGCATGGAGCCTACCCCCACCCCACCAGTGTAAGTACGACTCGTACCCTCACCCGCGTATGCATGGAGCCTACCCCCACCCCAACAGTGTAAGTACAACTCGTACCCTCACCCGCGGACGTACGGACCGTACCCCCACCCCAACAGTGTAAGTACGACTCGTACCCCCACCCGCGGACGTACGGACCGTACCCCCACCACACCAGTGTAAGTACGACTCGTACCCCCACCCCCGTATGCATGGAGCCTACCCCCACCCCACCAGTGTAAGTACGACTCGTACCCTCACCCGCGTATGCATGGAGCCTACCCCCACCCCACCAGTGTAAGTACGACTCGTACCCTCACCCGCGTATCCATGGAGCCTACCCCCACCCCACCAGTGTAAGTACGACTCGTACCCTCACCCGTGTATGCATGGAGCCTACCCCCACCCCACCAGTGTAAGTACGACTCGTACCCCCACCCGCGGACGTACGGACCGTACCCCCACCACACCAGTGTAAGTACGACTCGTACCCCCACCCCCGTATGCATGGAGCCTACCCCCACCCCACCAGTGTAAGTACGACTCGTACCCTCACCCGCGTATGCATGGAGCCTACCCCCACCCCACCAGTGTAAGTACGACTCGTACCCTCATCCGCGTATGCATGGAGCCTACCCCCACCCCACCAGTGTAAGTACGACTCGTACCCCCACCCCCGTATGCATGGAGCCTACCCCCACCCCACCAGTGTAAGTACGACTCGTACCCTCACCCGCGTATGCATGGAGCCTACCCCCACCCCACCAGTGTAAGTACGACTCGTACCCTCACCCGCGTATGCATGGAGCCTACCCCCACCCCAACAGTGTAAGTACGACTCGTACCCTCACCCGCGGACGTACGGACCGTACCCCCACCCCAACAGTGTAAGTACGACTCGTACCCCCACCCGCGGACGTACGGACCGTACCCCCACCACACCAGTGTAAGTACGACTCGTACCCCCACCCCCGTATGCATGGAGCCTACCCCCACCCCACCAGTGTAAGTACGACTCGTACCCTCACCCGCGTATGCATGGAGCCTACCCCCACCCCACCAGTGTAAGTACGACTCGTACCCTCACCCGTGTATGCATGGAGCCTACCCCCACCCCAACAGTGTAAGTACGACTCGTACCCTCACCCGCGTATGCATGGAGCCTACCCCCACCCCACCAGTGTAAGTACGACTCGTACCCTCACCCGCGTATGCATGGAGCCTACCCCCACCCCACCAGTGTAAGTACGACTCGTACCCTCACCCGCGTATGCATGGAGCCTACCCCCACCCCAACAGTGTAAGTACGACTCGTACCCCTACCCCCGTATGCATGGAGCCTACCCCCACCCCACCAGTGTAAGTACGACTCGTACCCTCACCCGCGTATGCATGGAGCCTACCCCCACCCCACCAGTGTAAGTACGACTCGTACCCTCACCCGCGTATGCATGGAGCCTACCCCCACCCCACCAGTGTAAGTACGACTCGTACCCTCACCCGCGTATGCATGGAGCCTACCCCCACCCCAACAGTGTAAGTACGACTCGTACCCTCACCCGCGGACGTACGGACCGTACCCCCACCACACCAGTGTAAGTAGAGTCGTACCCTCACCTCGAATGCATGGAGCGTACCCCCACCGTGTATGTTCCAAGCGTACATATCCAGAAATGGGAGGTGTGTGTGCAGAGTCCTCCCAGCAGTGCCCTGAGACAGGAGGGGTGGGTGTGGAGTCCTCCCAGCAGTGCCCTGAGACAGGAGGTGTGTGTGCCTATCACTAACAGCAGTGCCCTGAGACAGGAGGGGTGTGTGCCTATCACTACCAGCAGTGCCCTGAGACAGGAGGGGTGTGTGCCTATCACTAACAGCAGTGCCCTGAGACAGGAGGGGTGTGTGCCTATCACTAACAGCAGTGCCCTGAGACAGAAGGGGTGTGTGCCTATCACTAACAGCAGTGCCCTGAGACAGAAGGGGCGTGTGCCTATCACTCCCAGCAGTGCCCTGAGACAGAAGGGGTGTGTGCCTATCACTAACAGCAGTGCCCTGAGACAGGAGGGGTGTAACACATGTGTGTGAGGCTGGAAGTACCCACATGCATACTGCCTACAAGGGAACATGTCCCCATGAACTCATGTCAACAGACTCCACACACAAGTACAGTGATCACCAAGGATGCCACGAATGTTGCAGGTGGAGACATTGCCCTGCATGCATGGCCAAAGTAGAAGGGCTCCGTCACACACACAGCTCATGTAGACACAGCTCTGCGCTAAACATTGGGAACACCCTGCAGAAAAGATATCAGGGTACACAGAGGAAGGAATACACCCTGAGACAATTGCACCATGCAGTAACTGCTTACATGAACAAAGAAAGTTAGCTAACACCTTGTGATGGCACACAGATCCCAGGGTCCCCCCAATGAGCAGCACACTACTACATATCCCACACACCCAACACATAAACACCACCCAATACCATGTAGCAGCCCCACCAACACCAATACCAGCATAGCAGTAGTGTTATAATGTAAAAAAAAATTAAGCTTTATTCAGCATGAGCACAATGTCCGTGGATCGCAGGCAGTTCAATATTCACAAAGCCCATAGGGCAGTCAATGAGTCTCAGCTGGATGGGGGACACAGTGGGATGCGTGTCCCCTACCTTGCCTGCACAGTTACATGCCATCGTCTTCCACAGGGGTGAGGGCATCATGGGGGGGGAAGCACCAGGCACCGCAGGGACATCAGGGCAAAGGGGAGGCGTTGTGGGTGCAGGGATGGAGGACTCCACCACAGGGGGTGGGGCAGGGCCAAAGGCGGAGGCCAGGATGGCACTACACACCTTTGCAAGGTCCTCCAGGTATTCCCCTGCACCCGAAGGATCCACAGGCCCCAAGGAGGGGGGGGGGTCAGAGGGATGGGTCGCAGCGCCACCGGGGGAGGGTGTAGACAGGGGGGGGAGAATCAACCACCCTGACCGAGGACTTCCTTGACCGCTTGCGTGGTGGTGTCACTGTGGGGCTCAGGGACAGAGCGGCCATGAAGGAGTCCTTGGGGGAGATGTGGCCAGGAGAGCTGAGGGGAGGGGATTTGGAGGGAGTGGACTGGGTGGAATGCGGACTCCCACTATGGCTGCGTGTCACACGTTTGCCCCCCGACCCAGTGGGTGTGCCTACCTCACCCTGTGTGTGCGTGTCAGGAGGAGTGCGGTGGACCTTCCCTGCTGGTGTGGTGCCTGTGTCTGTTGATGTGGGTGCATGCCGACGTCTGGGTGTACGTGGGACAGGCATGGGAGTGGGAAGTGTGGATGGGGCAGGGGTAGGTGGGGGGAGGTCGCGCTGCAGGAGACCCACTGCTGCAGTCAGTGTGGAGTCTATGGACCTCAGCAAGTTGCGTTGGTCAGCCTGCGATGAATGAATGCCCTCCAAGTATGCCTCGATGTTGGTGAGGGTTTGGCCGTGGGCATGGAGGACATTAAGGATCGCAGCCTGACCAACCTGCAGCTGCCGCTGGATGTCCACAGACTCAGCATTGGCGGCAGCAGTGGAGACAGGGGCAGGGGGTGCGGTGCCTGGCATGAAGGAGACATGCGGTGACCGGGCACGCTGGGAAGGGACACGAGCAAGTGGGAGGCGGCTGATGGGAACTGAGGGGGCGGTGCGAGGTGTTGTTCCGCTGTCAGCTGCTGGTGCAGCCACCGCCCACTCGGAGACATCCTCCTCGGACCTGTCAGCTTCGTATTCTGACGTGCCAGTCGACAGGTCCTCGGCCGCACTATCCTCCGCCTCTGTCCCACTCGATGTGCCAGCCCGGATGTCACGGCTGGCACTGGTGCTCGGTCCCTCCGCCTTGTCTGTGTCCATGTCTCCCTCTGTGTCCCCCGACGATGCTGTGGGCAGGGTGGAGAGACAGAAATTAATCAGACACCTGTACACATCTGTCACATGAGTCCAATCTACATAGGTAACATTGCATAGCCTGAAAAGGAAGATCCCTAACATCTACTAAACAAGGTACCGATGTAGGGCATGAAACACACAGTTGGTTGAGCCACCATGCCACTGAAATACCATGGAGAGCATGAGACAATAGCTAAAGACAGGAAACGGAGTTTGACATAGCACCCAGGCCCTGGGGACAATCCAGCACTGCATCTGCACCACACAGCGTTGGCGAAAATACCGATGACCAGGGACCATATCCATGAACTTGAGACACATGCTGCATAGGTAATGCTGAAAACATGCCCAACATGACTCGGTCACTGCACCTTGCGTGTGTGTCCAGACAAACATCACACACTGCCCAGACGCAGCAAGTAGAAATCAGGATTTGACATATAGGCTTTGCCCGCCCAAACCACCCCCTACACGAGGCAAATTGTTGAGACACAGGTGGCACCAACATCTCATAGTCTGGGTGATAAACACAGGGGCAGGCAAAATGCAAGATTGGACGCCAAACAGCCAAGGTGCGCCTGTACAAATAATGAGGTACCAGTGCCCATCCTCAGATGAGTATAACAAGACACAGAGGCACTGGCAACTGTGAGTATGAAGAAGGACATTCAGGTCAGGCTGCACAGTGGACACCTGTACAAAATAGCAAGTCTATATACATGGTGCCAGGGGACAATGGCACAGAGCACAACCTACGCTGTAGACACTGAGAGTGTCACGTTTATGATGACACATACAACACTGAGGAAAAGGTGCCCCAGGGGACAGTACTGGCCACGCAACTCCATGCTCCTGAATGGTAATGACTGCAACACACGCCACCATCCCTGCACTATGCGTATCGCACACTCATGCACATCATGTCACAGGCCACTACATAGGACATGCGCGCTGTAAGGCATGACACATGAGAGACCAACTCCCATGTCTGGAGTCAGCATCAGTGCCAACTGACATGGAACCCACATGCAGTGAACTTGACAGGGCACAGCCAAGGTCCCAAAACCTGTTACACACCACCCCCACACATGATGCTATAGGCATAGTTCTCGTGGACAAAGCGCCAGCCTACATTACCTTGTGAAGGAGTGACTACACACAGACCAGGGAACACATTGCAAGGAGGGGAAGGGTGGCAGGGGCGCAGCGCTATACTGGGGCAAACTGGCTCTGCACAGCACCTTTAAACCCTGGCAGTGAATTCATGCTACTGTGCCCTTACAAATGCCGGTGACACACAACAACCACACATGTACCTACCCCCTTCTGGCTGCTGCATCGCCTGTAAGCGCCTCTCCAAGTCTGGAAAGACCACCGGCAGCACACGCCTGTGGAGGTGGCTCAGACGGCGGCGGCCGCGGTTCTTGTGGCTCACAGGTGAGTCCCCCAGCAGGACCCGTGCAATCCTCCGCGTCCAGCACCGGATATCCTGCCAGCGTTTCCTCACCTGGGACAGGCTCCGCCTCCGACCATCCACACCCCTCACGGCACTGACGGCGGTCAGCCAGATCTGCTCCTTGGCAGTGGCGCCTACCTGTGAGGAAGAACAAGTGACACCACATCAATACACCAGCCACATGTCACAGAGAGACATATGAGAACAAATTAGCTGGTTACAACAAGGTATGTCATGCAGCCAACGCATTGCACCTTTGTCATAGGGACATGATCCTCTGGTGAGGGAAAAAGCAGTACGCCCCATAGTGGGTACACAGGTGGAATGATGGCAATGTCACAATCAATGATCAAGGCTCACACTGTGCATCACACCCACCCCTCCTGTCTCAGGGCACTGCTGTTAGTGATAGGCACACACCCCTCCTGTCTCAGGGCACTGCTGTGAGGACTCCACACCCACCCCTCCTGTCTCAGGGCACTGCTGTTAGTGATAGGCACACACCCCTCCTGTCTCAGGGCACTGCTGGGAGGACTCCACACCCACCCCTCCTGTCTCAGGGCACTGCTGGGAGACATCAGGCATCCCCCCCCTGGGACCCCCCCAACAGTACATGGCATGTGTGTCACACCAGGACACAATGGCAGAAGTCACAGTCACAACATAGGGACAGTCTGTGCCAGTGGCCTATGCACTCACCTGATACCCTGGTCGCCCATACAGCATGGGGTACTGTGGGAGGATCACATCCAGCAATGCCATGTTCTCCTCCAGGGTGAATGGCTGTGACCTCTCCACAGCCCTTGACATGGTTCCAGGGAATCAGTAGCAGCAGCTGGCTCGACGAATTCAAAGATGTGCAGGCAAGTACTCCCTCATGGGACCTGGCTGCCTTATATGTGCCTTTCTGCCCTGTCTCATGCACAGGAGTACAGAGTGATTGGTCACTCACATTTGCATCCCATGTTTCCACCAATCCCTTCAAACCTAGCAGTCTGTGTGTACTCTATCGGTTTCATTCTCCTGCATGATGTCAGCTCCACAAACACATTGCAACAAAGTAGATTAATTCCAACTGACTTCTGCTGTTCACCTTCCAGAAGAAATTCGAATTTTGAACTTGGTCTCCATGACAACCAGCATGCATGTAGGCCTTAATACTTGTCCCTCATGTGTCCCCTATGTAATGTGGAGCTTCACACACAGGTACGGTGCGTTCCGGGGCCCTAGGGCACCCCAAATGCATTGCAACGGCCCGTACACGCGTGACTACGTTCACTATCACTATGGGTGTCCTCGCGTCTGCGTACTCGTAGTGGTACGGGCCGTACACACGCCTGTACGCTCCCTATCACTATGGGTGTCCTCGCGTATGCGTACTCGTAGTGATAGGGAGCGTACAGGCGTGTGTACGGCCCGTACCACTACGAGTACGCATACGCGAGGACACCCATAGTGATAGGGAGCGTACATGTGTGTGTACGGCCCGTACCACTATGGGTGTCCTCGCGTATGCGTACTCGTAGTGATAGGGAGCGTACAGGCGTGTGTACGGTCCGTACCACTACGAGTACGCATACGCGAGGACACCCATAGTGATAGTGAGCGTACATGCGGGCGTACGGACCTACCACTATGGGTGTTCTTGCGTATGCGTACTCGTAGTGGTACGGGCCGTACACACGCATGTACGCTCACTATCACTATGAGTACGCATACGCGGGGAGACCCATGGTGATAGTGAGCGTACATGCGTGTGTACGGCCCGTACCACTACGAGTACGCATACGCAAGAACACCCATAGTGGTAGGTCCGTACGCCCGCATGTACGCTCACTATCACTATGGGTGTCCTGGCGTATGCGTACTCGTAGTGGTACGGACCGTACAAATGCCTGTACGCTCGCCATCACGATGGCTACACATACGGCAGCACTCCCATAGTGATATGGGAACGTACACAGGCCCTCTTGGCAGCAGTACAGCGGTTTTCACACATCACAGTGGTGACAGGCGGCACACAGGTAGGGATAGGGCGGACATACTTGTCCATGGATGGACATACTTGTCCATTAATTGACATCGAGGCTTCGTCTGTGCATCACTACATGTGTGGGGCACAGGTGTGACGGCCTGTGATGTGGAACATTACTCTTGAGTCGAGAAGGCACCAGATGTATGATGAGATGTGTACAGATGTACTGTGTGATGGTGCGATGTGTGCCAGGCATGCCCTTGACTCCTTTGACATGTGTGCATGTCGTACTGCGCACTTGGGGTGAGCGTCACTGGCATGGCACGGACACCAACACACAGAAGTGTCCCCTGATGCCCGGTACAGGGGTTATGACACCTGACTTGTCACTACCCACGGTGCACAATGTGACTATGTCATGTATGTGTGGGGGCTTCCCATCAGGTTGATGTTGGAGCACCCTCAAAAGCTGCAGCCGTTGCAGAAACCAACATGTGTCTGTGTGTAGATTGTCAGTGCACACTGTTCCGCACACCATGCCACATGTGGTATCGGATGTGAGGTGCACATGTATGCATGGGACACGGAGTAGCGTGACAAGGACATGTCAGCATCCTCACAAGGAATGTGTGGTGAGTCATGACATGTGCACCTTCATGGCAAGGTGTGTGGGCTGTCCTAGTGTAATGTCATGTGACCTGTGGCTCCAGTGTTCCGCTACCAGTCTCTGCAATCGGCATCCTACTGCTGCTGATGTGTGGGCGTATGTCACTCCTGTGTTGCGTCTGGCTGTTCACTTGCACTGGGACACAGCTATTCCCATGGCGTGGCATGGGGAGGTTCTCAATCTCCGTGTGTAGCTGGGTCTTGGAAGGAGTGTCACCTTGCATCCATACGTGTCCTGGCCATGTAGCACATACCTGACTCCCTATGTAGCATGTGTGTATTGACAGATTAACATGTGCTCAGTACACATGAGTTGTTGTCGTAGTGCACTCACTCTTCCTTGTCACTTCCAAATTACTGCAGAGCGCCGCCTCTTGCCCGAAGAATTCCAGACTTGGCTGCCATGCAGGAGAATGACAGCATCCGGCTCTACCGCTTCACCCAACCGTTGATTCTGGAGTTGACGGCGAGACTGGCACCACACCTGCAACCGCAGCACAGGTATCCCACGGCACTGACACCCCAGCTGAAGGTAATGGCTGCCCTACATTTTCTTGCCACGGGTACCTTTCAAAATACCATAGCTCATGTTGGTGGCATGTCCCAGAGCACGTTCAGCGGTGTGCTGCATGATTTCTTAGAGGCCATGTTGATTCACCTGGATGACTTCATCAAGTTCCCAACCCCTGAACAGATGACTGAGGTCAAGCGTGGATTCTATGCCCTGGGAGGGATGCCCCATGTCATTGGGTCCACAGATGGGACACATGTAGCTTTGGTACCACCACACGCACGGGAGGTGGCGTACCACAATCGGAAGCACTACCACTCCATCAATGCCCTTGTGGTGTGTCTGTCCAACATGGTGATTTCACATGTCTGTGCTCGTTTTCCAGGATCAGCACACGATGCCTACATCATGAGGCGTAGCGGGATGCCTGATATGATGATGCAGCTGCGCAACGAACGGGCATGTGTTGTTGGTGGGTACAGTCTGTCTGTCCTGTATTCTGTATAGCCTACCAGCACGACCGCTTCACCACTTCTAACGATGACCATGTGCTTCCCATGTAGGGGACGCTGGCTATCCCAACATGCCTTGGCTGCTGACACCTCTCCGCAACCCCATCACGCCGGCCCAGCTCCGCTACAACACCGCCCATGGCCGGACAAGGCGAGTGATAGAGAGGACGTTTGGCATGCTGAAGAGCCGATTCAGGTGCCTCCACAAGACCGGCGGCGCACTCCCATATGCCCGGCGAAGGTCTACAAGATCTTCATGGTCTGCTGCATGCTGCACAACATGGCAGTTGAAAGAGCTGTGCCACTCATCCTGAATCAACATGACGAGGACCATCCACCCGTGGAGGACGAAGGGCTTGGCAATGGGGCTAGTGATGTGGAGGATGTGGAGCCGCAAGAGGACATCCGGACTCGGCTCATACGCGACTTCTTTGCTTAGTGGTGAGTACCAGTGTCTGAGTGTGCACGCATTGGTCCCCGTGTGGCATGCGTTGTGATGTGTGTCTCCACCTGCATGTATGGCACGTGAGTCAGAGGTGTGTGTGGGTGTGTCACTGGAGTGATGGTGCCAGTGATGGTTGTACTTCCCCAGTCATAATTGTGACCTAGCATGTTGTCATCCATACATGTGTCAAGTAAATGCACATGCAAGTGGCTGTGCTTTTTGTGGCTGACTTCTTGTGTGTCTCTCTTCCCCAGGTACCTGCGCATGCCGTCTGCTGGTTGCATTGTTGTGGCACTGCTATTCCTCATGGACATGACATCGTGGGCTGACTCAGCGTTACAGGCACGGACACGTTTGGAAGTCTCCATGGGGTAAGGGATGCATCTGGGGTGTATTGGGTGTGGCAGTTGTTCACGATGTATGCACACTGCCCCTGTCGGTGTTTGGTTCCTCTGCAGCCATGTCGCATCCCCATGGGACACGACATGCAGCTGTGTACACCTGAATAGATGGTCTGCCTGGTTGACAGTCATCAGTGATGGGATAGGGGATTGTGATGATGGCATCAATGTGTGTGACCCTGCCCTCGGACACATACGGTTAGCATTGGCTCGACATGGTGTGGGACTTCGACATCAGCGGATCTATGGTGTATGGCAGGCTCTCCGTGTGCAGCTGTGGGTATTTAGCTGTTAGCCGACGCTTGTGTGCCAGTTCCATGGCGAACACGCATGTGTGCTGCTGAAGGGGGGTGCCAGTGTTGGACCCACATGTTACTCCACATGACGTGTTCATGTGTACTTCGAGTTGCCTCTGCAATCCCGAATACATGACTAATAAAGGTGTCCCTATGCCTCCAAGGTGCCTCTTCTCAGTCAATGCTGGTGTGTTGCCACGGTGCATCCTGCATGTCTGGCATGGTATTCCCTGATTGTGGCTATGTGTCAATGTGTCGAGTGGCAAGATGCAAGCTGTGTGTGTGGGCTGAGACTGTGTATTGGGCATGATGTCCATGACTGTGTGGGTATTGTGACATGTGCCATCCCCATGCATCCAACGTTGGCCAGGCCCCCATTCTCTGCATCCACCGGACTCAAGCTTGCAGGACATGGTTCTGCCACCTGTCTACACATACCTGGGTGCCCCCCAGGACACTGGACTGGATCCCTGACCTCTGCGCATGACTGTTGCTGTACTCAATGTGTGTGTCAGCACGGTTGTTCGGCAACCCCCTCAGCTGGTTGGGCCCATCACGGGTGTGTATGGTGCTCCATGTCTGTCTTGCCTAATACACTGTGACCCATGTGTCCTGTGCCAGACTCAGGCCCCAGGGTGTGGATGGTTGAAGACAAGAGATGACTCAGGCATGTTTTGACTTTACAAGACACATGTTAGGTAATAATGCTACCAGCAGGCATCTACTCTTCATAGTGTGATTTATTATTGGGGGGGGGGGGGGGACAAAGTGAGGGTCTTTCCGGGATTTTGGAATCCAAAGTTCAGTAGGGGAGTTGGTGTCCTTGCCATTGGAAATCCTCAGAGTCCATGCCACAGTCTTTGTCAACATTGGTCAGCCAGTGACCAGCAGGGCCATGTGGCAGAGAATGTCTCTTGATGCTGTGATGCTGTTGCTCCAGTGGGCCAGGTGCCAGGCCAGGTGTCCTGGGAGATGGTGATGTAGCGCCGACCCTCACGGTCCTTTCCGTGGACGACCCGGCCTCCTGCGGGGAACCTCAGCAGCAGGCCGTGACGACGTCTGGGATGCTCCGTCGGATGTTTCCTCCTCCTCCTCCTGATCCCTCCCTGTGGGTGGTGATGTTTTCCGCCTTCTGGCACAGGGAGGGTCGGCCATGTTGTCGGCCATCCGACGGAGTGTAGCGTGAATCCCCTGGAATGCCGTCACTTGCTCAGCCTGTCTGTCCTCCATCCTCCGTTGGTGTACCAGTAGACAGGCATGTAGCTCCGCATGTTGCTGGGCCTGCTGGGCCTTGATCCCCTCGAGGACGGACACAACCTGGGCCATGCCCGTGGTGTCCTGCCGGTATGAGTCCAGGATGTTACGGACAGGGGCAAATACCGGATCCCCAGCCAACTGGTCAGGCTCGCGCCTCCGCCGTCCTCCACTCCCACCACCCCTGCCCACTTGCGCCTGGCCTGCCCTTGTGGGCACATCGGGTCTCCGGGACCCCTGAGGGGTGGCATTGGCATTGTCGCCTGCCTCCTCCTGGGTGCCCGGGACACCGTGTCCCTCCTGGCCAGCCTGGCTGCATTGTGGTGTTGGGGCAGGGATCCTGGGTGTCTCCTGGGATGTGGCAGGAGTGGGGGTGGTGGTTGGCACAGTTGTACCTGACGCAGGTGCTGCAGGTGGTTGGACACCAGAGGGGCCAGGTCGGTCGCGGTCGTCCACAGAGTGGTGAGAGTGGTCGCTGCCGGTGGGATCGGGCTCCTGCAGATCCAGGTCCTGTGAGTCTTCCCCCCCTGTGTTGGGGGGTGCACCATGACGTTGACCTGTGTGTGAGAGAGACAATGTTAATTTTGGGCCATGCAACATCCATGTTTCATCAGTTTCAAAGTTGGCACATTTCCTCTTGGAATTAGGATCTGTCTTGCATTCCACTCACAGTGCACTTGTGCATGGGTGTGTCCCTTGGGCACCACTTTGGCCCCTTTAACTATGTGTGGCACAGTCTTACTTGCTGCGTCAAGTGTGACTGCAGTCAGCAGTGGAGTGGGCAGGTGTTGCGAGCCATGCATTGGCGCCTTCCGTGTAGCACTGTACATGTGCACATGGAGTGGATCCACACACTTATATGATCCAGGTAGCTGTCGTTGTTCTCGTGAACAGGTTGTGACATGGCCCTGGGTTTTGCCATGGTGAAGAGGGGGGGTTCTGGCACTGGCCACCCTTGTCTACATGCACGCAGTCTACCTGCTGACGAGCAGACATTCGCACACGCCACACGGCTGATTTGCTCTCCCTGTGTCTCGCTTCCTCTCTGTCCCCCTCTCCCTCCCTCCGTGTGTCAGCCTCCTCCCTCTGTCCGTCTCCCTCCCTCTCTGTCCCCCTCTCCCTCCCTCTCTGTCCCCCTCTCCCTCCCTCTGTGTCCCCCTCTCCCTCCCTCTGTGTCCCCCTCTCCCTCCCTCCGTGTGTCACCCTCTGTCACCTCAGCCCAGCTTCCTGGGCACACACTGTTAGCAGATCTTTGAGTGGCCCTTGGCTTGTTGATGTGAGTTTGTTTCTGATCTCCAGGCACCCATTGGGTGTGATGTGTGTCTGTGCGCTGCTGCTGTGGTGGTGTGTGCTGCCACTCTTTCACAATGTTGGCTGTTCATTAGCTGCTGTCATGTGCAAAACAGTGCCTTCACCCCCATGTGTTGATGCAAGGCGTCCGCCATTTGCTGGCAAGTCATTCCTGTGTTGGGACACACTGTTTGTCTGGCTATGACCTAGGCCATATGGGCAGAGGGCATTGTTGTCTGCTTCGGAGTCGCACTATGTGATTTTTGGGGCCCAGCCTCCCGCCATCCGGGTTACCGTGTCATGTGTTGTTGTCTTCTGTGGCCTGTGACTTGACATTGTTCAGCTGGGTGCATGGGGCATGGTGGCAGCAGTGGCATGTGCGTGCTCATGGAGTGTGGTTGTGTCATGCGATGGCTTGTGGTGGTTGCGTGCCTGTTAGTGATTTTGGTTGTGGATGCCGTTCCCCCCATGTGAGGTGCGTTGTTTGTGTACTCACCCGGGTCTCGGAGTCCTTCTAATCCTTCGACTGCCTCCACCGGCAGTATGGCCATCACCCTCTCCTCCCAGGGCTGGTACTGTACGGGTCTGCGGGAGGGCCCTCCTCCGGTGGCGTTGGCCTGGTCGTGTTCCTCCTGCCTCTTGGCTCGGACCCTCCTCCGCAGATCGTACCACCTGTTCTGGCATTCCTGCCTGGTCCTTCTGGTGTCCGCAACAGCATTCACAGCATCGACGATGGTCTGCCACATGGCTGTTTTTGCTGCCAGGCTGGTGTTTCTGACCAATGTTCCAAAGATCTGTGGCTCGACTCTGAGGATTTGATCAACAAGGACCTCCAACTCTCGGTTACTGAACTTTGGATTCTTGGTAGTGGGCATGGTGAGGGGTGTGGGTGTGGATGGTGGGGGGGGTGTGTGGATGTTGGGGGGGGGTGTGGATGGTTGTGGGTGTGTGTGTGTGAGAATGTGATGAGGGTGTGTTTGTGAAGGTGGTTGTGTGAAGGTGTGCAAGTGTAAGGTGTGGTGAAGCTTGTAGTATGGTGCTGTGGTGTCTGGCAGCAGTGAGTCTGTTGCAAAGGCTCATGGTTTGTGTGTGTGGGCCCTTTTTATTGGTCCATGGGTGGGTGTGGCAGTGTTTGAAGTTTGGGTGGGTGTGTTATAAGTAGTGGTGGTGTTTTGGGCCTCTGTTTGTCTTTGGCAGTTGCAGGTCAGTGAAGGTGTTTTTGTAGTGTTTGTTGGCCATGTTTAGTGGCTTTGTGCCATTCGTATGGTGTATTCTTGTGTTGTTTAGTTTTGGCCTGGTTGCGTACGTGCGTTTTGAGCGTGTGTACGGTGTGTACATGGGCCATTTGGTTGTACGGTGCTGTCCTTGTGTGTGGGTTGGTACGACTCGTACATGCGGTTGTGATGTTGGGGCCTGGGGTGCGCTCCGTACTTAGGAGGTTGTGTTGGGGGAACGACTCGAACGTCCTGGGGTGTGGGTACACGATGGTACGACACGTACAGGGGTGGGGGTACGACTCGACCGTACTGGGGTGTGGGTACACGATGGTACGACACGTACAGGGGTGGGGGTACGACTCGAACGTCCTGGGGTGTAGGTACACGATGGTACGACACGTACAGGGGTGGGGGTACGACTCGACCATACTGGGGTGTAGGTACACGGTGGTACGACACGTACAGGGGTGGGGGTAGGACTCGAACGTACTGGGGTGTGGGTACACGGGGGTGCGACACGTACAGGGGTGGGGGTACGACTCGAACGTCCTGGGGTGTAGGTACACGATGGTACGACACGTACAGGGGTGGGGGTACGACTCGAACGTACTGGGGTGTGGGTACACGGTGGTACGATACGTACAGAGGTGGGGGTACGACTCGAACGTCTTGGGGTGTAGGTACACGATGGTACGACACGTACAGGGGTGGGGGTAGGACTCGAACGTCCTGGGGTGTAGGTACACGGGGGTGCGACACGTACAGGGGTGGGGGTACGACTCGAACGTACTGGGGTGTAGGTACACGGTGGTACGACACGTACAGGGGTGGGGGTAGGACTCGAACATCCTGGGGTGTAGGTACACGATGGTACGACACGTACAGGGGTGGGGGTAGGACTCGACCGTACTGGGGTGTGGGTACACGATGGTACGACACGTACAGGGGTGGGGGTACGACTCGACCGTACTGGGGTGTGGGTACACGATGGTACGACACGTACAGGGGTGGGGGTACGACTCGACCGTACTGGGGTGTGGGTACACGATGGTACGACACGTACAGGGGTGGGGGTAGGACTCGAACGTCCTGGGGTGTAGGTACACGATGGTACGACACGTACAGGGGTGGGGGTACGACTCGACCGTACTGGGGTGTGGGTACACGATGGTACGACA
Source organism: Triturus cristatus (assembly GCF_964204655.1). Taxonomy (NCBI): domain Eukaryota; kingdom Metazoa; phylum Chordata; class Amphibia; order Caudata; family Salamandridae; genus Triturus; species Triturus cristatus. The sequence goes on along the minus strand of NC_140591.1, from coordinate 1,420,255,251 downwards.
CGTACAGGGGTGGGGGTACGACTCGACCGTACTGGGGTGTGGGTACACGATGGTACGACACGTACAGGGGTGGGGGTAGGACTCGAACGTCCTGGGGTGTAGGTACACGATGGTACGACACGTACAGGGGTGGGGGTACGACTCGAACGTCCTGGGGTGTAGGTACATGATGGTACGACACGTACAGGGGTGGGGGTAGGACTCGAACGTCCTGGAGTGTAGGTACACGGGGGTGCGACACATACAGGGGTGGGGGTACGATTCGAACGTACTGGGGTGTAGGTACACGGTGGTACGACACGTACAGGGGTGGGGGTAGGACTCAAACGTACTGGGGTGTGGGTACACGGGGGTGCGACACGTACAGGGGTGGGGGTACGACTCAAACGTCCTGGGGTGTAGGTACACGATGGTACGACACGTACAGGGGTGGGGGTACGACTCGAACGTACTGGGGTGTGGGTACACGGTGGTACGATACGTACAGAGGTGGGGGTACGACTCGAACGTCCTGGGGTGTAGGTACACGATGGTACGACACGTACAGGGGTGGGGGTAGGACTCGAACGTCCTGGGGTGTAGGTACACGGGGGTGCGACACGTACAGGGGTGGGGGTACGACTCGAACGTACTGGGGTGTAGGTACACGGTGGTACGACACGTACAGGGGTGGGGGTAGGACTCGAACGTCCTGGGGTGTAGGTACACGATGGTACGACACGTACAGGGGTGGGGGTAGGACTCGACCGTACTGGGGTGTGGGTACACGATGGTACGACACGTACAGGGGTGGGGGTACGACTCGAACGTACTGGGGTGTGGGTACACGATGGTACGACACGTACAGGGGTGGGGGTATGACTGGAACGTACTGGGGTGTACATAGACGGTGGTACGGCTCGTACAGGGGTGGGGGTACGACTCGAAAGTACTGGGGTGTACCTAGACGGGTGGGGGTGTACATACACGGGGGGTACGTGTCGGACGTACGGGGGCTGGGGGGAGTGTTGGGCGCGTATGCGGGCACATGTCTCCATGGTTGCTATAGGAGTTCGGTGCGGACGGTGTTTTTTCCATACGGTTGTAACCTCGGACGCACGGGATGGATCGTGATTCCTCGGTCGGACTTGACTTTTCACGTTTGTACGGTAAATCGTCCGAGGACGTGTCGGACACATTTTCCGACCCGAGGACGTTTGGGGAATGATTCCCAATGCGGTTCGTATGGACTTTTTACCATGCGAATCGTGATTGCCAGTTCGTACGGCACTTGTACGATTCGTACGGTAAAAAGACCGGATACGAGTCGCACGGGGTAATTTTTTACCGGATCGTGATCGGCACCTATATGTAATTGGCTTATTATGAGATGGATAGGGTTAATTGTTTTGAAAAAAGAATTATCATTTAGGAGCTAAATTGAAAGAGTCATATATGACTTTTGCGTTCTTCCATCACTGTTGCCTCTTGAGGACTGTAGAGTCATTCATGTTGTGCAAATGATTCGTGCACACTTGTTAAAATGTAGAATGTTTAATAAAATAATAATAATTAAAAAAAAATAAAAAATGTAGAATGTTTAAGATACACTACAGGCAGACCTGTGCATACAAGCCTGAAGTGGACAAAATGTAAAAGGAAGCTGCAATTTAAAAATATGACATTGTTTCTATCTTCACATGGAGTTAATTTGTGATGTATTGTTCAATACACAAGTCAATGTGAGTGGTTGAATTAATGAGTTTCTAAGTGAACGTGTTGGCAGCGCCGGCTTTACCGTTCCTGGAGTCAGGTGCAATAATCGCTTTTGGCGGCGCGTACACCAAGCTTGAGGAGGTGGGGGGGACCGCCATGTTCACATACACTCTGAAAGAACAAGTCCTTAAAACTAACAATGGCACGTGCTTTCACAGTGCATGCGCAAATGGTGTGCTCCCAAGCTTGCCACTCAGTGATATGGTGCCCTAAATCGCTATTGTGTGTCTTGGACAGCACAGCTATGCATTGATGAGACAGGCCACGAATGATACAGCCCTGTCACCCCTCAACTTTACATAATTAATTACTTTATATTTAATAAAGCTGTGGTGTACTGTTTTCTTCCTCTTCTTCAATATCTGCTTTTCTTCTTCCCCTTCACACCTTACTCCTTCCCTTCTCTCCATTCTTCTTTCACTTTCTGCCCTACATCCACGTTTCTTCTTAATCGCCACCTGCCCTCATTAACTGCTTTTCATTTTTCACCTTCTCGTCTTTCCCTTCCACTCTCTTTTCACGCACTCCCCACTGTCTGCTCTTCTTCCATTCCTCCTCTTTCCTTTTTTCATTCTCTTCATGTTCCACAGTCTTGCACTCCCTATCTCTGCTTTCCTCACTTCTCTTCACATTCTTTGTCTACCGTATTTATCTTTGCCTTCAGACCTCTCCTCCTTCCCCACTCTAACTTTTATGTTTTTCCTTCTTGCACGTTTCTTTATATCCAATCCAGGAACCCGCGTTTGTTCTCAGGGTCATAAATTTAAATCTTGGTGCGGCAACTCAGTCTTTCATCTTTCTGAGGTCGCTAAAATGTGTGCTGTCGAGCTGGATAATAACATTTTAAATTTGTTGTCAAGGCCCCCTTTGGTGAATATGTGCTTTACAAACATACATGGTGTGTTAAGGACACAAATGTATTTTAATCCTTTGTTTTTTAATTTCTTTGCAATTTTACACTGTCATTATTCTCTCTGTCCCTCCTTGACCGAGTACACTTCATACTCATATCCATTCCCCTGACCTCCTTTCTTTCCTTCCTTTTTTCTCTCCCTCAGCACCTCCAGACATTCCTCCTTTCCCCTCTTGCTTCTTGCATCCTTGCACCCTCATTCCGTTCTTGCTTCCTTACACCTTCATTCATTCCCCATCTTTCCTCCCTTGCTGCATTTAATCCTTTTTCCTCCATTCTTTTTCCTGCTTCTCCCTTCACCTCTTCTTTAATTTCGTCCTTTCTTATCAACCCTTCCTTATGCTTATCGTGCTCCTTTCCCTTCTACTTTCTATTCATCCATCACACATCATTCACTTCCTTTCTCTCTATTCCTTTATTTCTTCCTTTCACATTCTTTTCTTATTTCCTCCTTCTTTCATCCATTACTCATATATTTCCTCTCTCTGGTACTCCCCTCCCTGCCTGCATTTGTTGCTGCCTTCTTTAATGTATTCCTTCCTTCACCCCTTCCTTTCTTTTAAACAGCACAGTACAAGCAATTTCTCTTTAGTTTGCAAAGCTGCCTCAAGTCCTCTAATGACCTTTCCTAAAGCTGCACTTTGAGAATTACTCACATTTTCTAATTTGAGTTCACATTTAAGTTGTTGTCATAGGCCATATGTTACATTATGTTATGATATATTGATGTGCATCACACTAAACACCGAGAGGGTATTCAGGCACTTGGGCAGCTGTGTAGGTGTGAGGTCCCGGAGGTGCTTATGTGAAGAGCCAGGTCTTCAGCTTCTTGCACAACTCAAGATGTGAAGAGGTGGCTCTGATGTTTTGAGGCTTGTGGAGGTGGGTGGAACCAAGAAAGGAAGTGGGTGGAGCCTCTGGGGGAAGTGGGCGGAGCCACAAAAGTGGATGTGGTCTCCTAAAAAAATTGCGCACCTGCCCTTAATATTTTACAAATTAAGCACTGGGAGTAGGTATCCTGGTTCCTGGGGTATCCACGGATGGGGTGGCTCTCCAACCTTCCATCTTCCACTGGGTTTCTTCAGGGTCCACTGGGAAGGGTCCTTCTTCTTTAAAACTGCAACTGTAACCTACTCATTGACTTGTATTGAGCACGCAGGCGTGTTCCCACTCTTCACATGACCTCCGTGGGCTTCCTAGGTACTCACCTTGGGTGGTTCCTTAAGTCCCCGACTCTTCTATGTCTTCTGGGTCCAGTCTCGACTTAGGTCGTGGTTCACATTCCACTATTTTAGTATATGGTTTGTTCTCCCCTGGGGACCACTGTTATTTGGGCTACTTACCTGTTCTGTTATTGAAGTATTGTGTGTATTGTGGTTATATCTCCGGGTAGGAGATATTGCAATGTGTTAGTGAGTGATTATAATAAATACCTATTTTCGTAAGTACACTGTGTGATTCTTTTTCACTTAAGTCACACCAAAGGATTATGTACTAGTAAAACAAGCTGCTTTACACTCCTTGAGGACTAAGTCTGAAGGCTGCTCTCCACAGCTACCACTTAGAGAGCTTTCTATGGTTGTCTAAGACCAGTAAAATTACCATAAGGGTTGTCTGGATTAGTGCAGGGTGCTACACTTGCATAAGTGAGCACCATATACTAAGCCAGCCTCCTACAAGCACCTTTCTGACAAACATTTCATTTTTTATAGCACTACTCATAGTTTACTCACACTCAGTTCTGTGATCTGCATGGTACACGTTCTATGTAGCAGGCACATAACCCTCTGCGCTGTATGGGTGGCAGGATTGCCCATGTGAGTGCACGTGAACGATGCAACAGTGTGAGAGTAGGGTAAGAGGAGTGACTGCAGGGTGAGTGAGATGGCCGTAATGAATTTGGGTGCGGATGTAAGTGCAGAGTGGGACAAATTAATGCATGGTTAGTGATGGGCTTGTCTGAGTGAGATTGCAGATTGAGCAGTGAGGGGGACAGGTGAGTGAGTGCAGGGTGAGTAGTGTGCTTGTGTGACTGCAGGGTGAGGTACAGGGTGAACAGCGCAAGTGCTTTGTGAGTGCTGGGTGAACGGGTGAATGGTGTGAGTGCATGGTGATCAGTGTGAGTGCATTGTGATCATTGTGAGTGTAAGGCGAGTGTGAAAGTGAAGGGCGAGAATGAGGAGTATGTTATCTGAATGCAGGGTGCCTTCTCAGACACTTGAAGTAACTCAGCATGTTATCGACGGCGGCGTAGGGTTTCAGATATAAGTTAAAATATTGCTATTATGGCATTAATCAAGGATCGAGGGTGGAGGAAATAAATAATGTGCTGATCCTAAAGCAAACTTCCAGTCTTATCATTAGGGTTGCCAGTTCTTTATTTTGATGGCCCCGACGGACCAAAGATAAGCAATCACCTAAAGCCGTATTTTCAGCACTTATCTGTGCATACTTCTAACAGCAAATATAAATAAAGAGCACTTTTAATTATGTTCTAGGGCTTCCTGAATGAACCATAGCTGATAATTAAAGGGAACAAAGGCAGAAAAGTCACATCACAAATGAATACATACTTTTTTTATGTTCGTGTCAACACAAGGCCTTTGCTGGCTCTTTAAACAACACATGGCTGGCATTTTTTTGGCAACCCTACTTTATATTCCTTTTTATGAAATGCATTCTCACACTACAGCAGTAAATATAAAATGCAAATGTAAGGAATAGGCAGAGTGGGGTCCAGGGAGTAGCACTGGACTGAAGAAAAAAAAACTGAGCCTCGGTAACCAGTTTACACGGGTATGTGCGTAAATATGAAAATGGTCTTTTAAAGACCTGTGAAAAGCTCGGGCGTGCCGGAAATAAATCCAGACACTGCCCAGCCGAGCCCACAGCTCAAGCTGCAGCAGCCGGGAAGAGACCCACGAGAGTAGGGGCTGAAGCCCCTTTAGACCTATGGGCGCTGCGCGCCTGACTCTACCCCTGCACCTTGCCCAGCAGAGGGGCTGAGATGCCTCTGGGCCGGGGGGCCTTGGCTTCTGAGTGGAACAGAAGCCCCACTGCTCCCATGCAGACCTCAGCCCGCCTCCCGTGGAGCCCGATGCAGGGGGAGCTATCATCAGCAGAGGCTACGGTTACATAAGGGAAAGCAGCCGTCTGCCAGGAACCCAATGCACATGTTTACACTCTCCTTCTCTGTGTGGCGAGGCCCGGAGCGGAAGGAGGAAGAACCAAACACCTGACTGCAGGTCACCCGAGGTGCGGCCGCCGCAGGCCCGAGCGACACGGGGAGGGACCTCTCTGGGGAGCTCGCATGGCCTCCCGTTGTTAACACTTTGTCTTCACGTTTACTTACATTTTTAACACTGGTGAATATTAAAGTCAGTGAAAGTTCTCTTTTTCGGAGTACCGGCACTTTTTTTTCTTTTGAGAGGGAGAGTACCGGCACTTCTCAAGAGAAATGAAATACTTTTAATTGGAGAGTACGGGCACTTCCATTTTTCCATTTCAAGCATTGACGTTTACCAATATTTCCCACCAGCCCTTTATAGGGATGCCCTCCGGCCTGGCGCTCCAGGGGACGCAATAAAACACTATACTTTGAGGCCGACGTTAGGGTGAATAAACCGAGGCGAACCTCCTGTTGCACCCTCGTCGATATCCACGGATCCCTCCTAGGGATTCGCACAGAAGCACCAGCCATCCTTGCTGATGAGGGCAGGACCAGAGAAGCTGACAAAACCGAAGGACATTATTAACTAAAGCAACAAAAAGAAGTGTGGCGCCTTGTGATGGGTTCAACTTGGTGTGCGGCTGGCCTGGTAACAACTGAGGGTGTTCTTAAACTGGAAATTTACAGTGGGTTTCGGCGGTGCTGTGCAGAAAAATGTCCTTGCAGTTCACAGGATGTGCAGTGCTGGTATCAGATTTACAAGATGCTGGGCGTGATGGTCAGTGAGACAAGTTAAGCTCACATCCAGGCCCAGAGGTCATCTGGAGCAGGCTGCAGAGCTGTCTGTAGGAGACGCTTTCCCAGTGTGCAATTTGTAAAATAACGGGGGTGGTTCATTGAGCTGATATGGAAGAATAATTGTGGTCTCAGACTGAAGAGTTCAATCAATCAATCAAATAAGCTTTAATTCGGTTTGTACAAATACAACCATATAAGCTGAACAGATTAAAAATACATTAAATAACATGAAATATAATTCGACAAAATCATGGACAGGTAATTGTACCTATACAAGCCCTAACTTAACTGGCATTGAATGGTGAGTCATAATTAACATATCCAGAAATATACATATTTAAAAGAATAAGACATTGTGAAATTAAGTCATTTAAAATCTTTTGTCAATAGCTATAATCATGTAGGTGAGGGAAGTAGATGGCTAACATAAGGTGACTCGTGCATAAAAATGAGTCCAACTCATTATAGTAAAGTGACTGATGCATAAAATAGATTATTCCATGAATGACTTATACATAACTATAACATCAAGGTAAAATACAATTTGACATTTCTCATTTAGCAGATAGTTATGGATTTCCTAGCGGCTCTGCATTTTATAATATATAGTGCTACATGGAAACAAATGTCCCAACTCTCTAAGGAACAGAGTAGGTTCATGGCATCAGCTGTTAAGCGAATGTTATATTTTAAAAGGATCGGTTTCAGATAAAATTTCCTCAAGAATATATAAAATTTACAAAATAACAGGAAATGGCAACAACTTTGTTTGGAGACATTGTCACATGGGCATACTTTGCTAGAACCAGCCCCAATCACAGGGAATGATACGAGATGGTGTACGGTACCCAGTCTTAAACGTACAAGAACATATCGGTGTGATTTCCTGGTCACTTCCACCAAATATGTCTGAAGGCCTTTTTTTAGGTTAAGCTGCCTATAAAATACAGAAGTTTTATAGGTCTTAATCAATTTATTCCTTTCTTCTGTTTTATATAGAAGGAATGTATCTTTAATTTCCTTCTTGGAAGGTAGAATATCACCAACTGAATCTTTGGAGATCTTAATTCCAAATAAAATGTTATACCAAAAAATAATGTAATTCAGCCATTGAATGCGAAGATGGAAATCCAGTTTAAGACAATCCTTAATTACCGACTGAGTGAACCCAGTTTCCTCTTTGTTCCATATTGAACGCCATAATAGTAAAGGGCGTAATGCAGCCAGGTCCGATAAATAATTAAGGCCTGTTTCTTGGTGAATTAAATCAGATGAGGCTGCAACTGGGACACATAACAGACGTTTAAGGAATGTATTTTCATTTGTTTGCAATTGGGCCATTGGGGAATAGCCCCATAAACCTGCTCCGTATAAGGCCGAAGAGACACATCTTGCGTTATATATGGTTAACATGTCTTTTATTCTGTAATCCCCTATTTTTGAGGCAAAACGAAAAATGCCATTAGAATTTCTAGTCATTTTGTGACCAATGTTTCCTTGCTCGTTGGACCATTTGCCATTCGCATCAAAATTGATGCCTAAATAACAAAAGGTGTCAACCGCTTGTATCTTCGAGCCTTCAAGAGAAAAGGACCGCGATAATTTAATTTTACGTCCACATATCATGGTAAAAGTTTTTAGTTTGTTAATCAGCAATTTCCTGTCATTAATAAAACCAGTAAAAACATCAATTAAACGTTGTAGACCCAGAGGAGTACGTGAAATTAGGACGGCATCGTCCGCATATAACAAAATGGGCACAACAGTGTTATCTATTTTGGGGGCATCAGCAGGGGTATTATTTAAAACCTCGGCAATTTGATTTATAAAAAGAGAGAAGAGTTAATTTGGATCATTAAAGCTCCCTGGTTACAGATATAGTTTTCAATCCTTTTAATCTCTTCCACCTCTGGACGCTGATTTGTGGAGAATGTGCAAAATATTGCATAAAGTTGGAAAATAATTGCAGAATTGAGGGAAGGCAACACAATATTATTGTAACTCACAGAATATAAATCTTTGTCGCAGTGTGTGCAAAGTGCGGGGTCATACTGATAGTAAGGTCCCTTCTCAGTCCAGTGTTTCAGTTAAACACTTTTGAATGTTTATAAAGCTGGAGAAAGACAATAAAAAGAGCCAAACTTCTATAAAAGTCTGTTGTTTGGGTTGTGTCTGCCTGACTCGGCTTGAGGTGTAAAAATAAGTCTGTTCAATGTGTATATATTCTTTTTAGTGGCAAACTTGGCTCTAGCTTTTAAGTTGTTTTGTCACATTATTGGGTTATTTAACTGTATTTCCGACCCAGAATGCACTACTTTGTGTTCTATGCTTGTATTATTATCTTTACTAAAAATAACAATAGCATGGCTTATTTAAAAAACATTAAAAAAAGGATTAAACTGAAGCACCAAGAGTAACTGATTTGGGACACTTTTCGTTCCTCCTCATTGTAGTGTTCTTGCACTTCGACACTACACCCAGGCTCGAACTACTGCTCGACACAGCTTTTGTGGGGTTAAAAGTTACTTTTATGGTCACCACCGCACTCCAGGCCATTACAGACACAGTCAATCGTTCTGAACCTTTCACGTACAAATCAATATTTTCAAGCGTGTTAGGTTCATTGCTTAATGGAACAAAAACAAAACCACAACACCCAGAATGCCCCCAAGATCCAGCCCAGGCGCCCTCCAAGACACCAGCGCCGGCGAGGAAGAGTGCTGCAGCAACCGGCCAGACACCGACCCCCATCAAGGTCCGCCCCTGCGCCAACCTCAGGAACAGCAGGGGCAACAGGGAGGAAAGAAGGCGTGCAGCACACCAACAAGCCAGGCAGGGAGACCAGGAGCACTGCCCGGCGCAGCCCCTGGACCCCCATAACAGCCACATCAGCGCGTCTTCCAGCCTGGCCAAGCCGTAGGAAGACGCGCGCTGTAACCTGGAAGAAATCCGGAGATCCGGCGCCCCAGCCGCAAAGGGCCGGGCACCAATCAACGCGACTCGCAGCAAGCCCGGCAGGCCAGGAGACGCGGAACAGGACGTCGAGGACAGCCCAGCAGCCCCACGAGACATCCATCGAAGAAACACACAGGTAAGACAGCAACACATCCCATTCTGTCGGAAGACAGAAAAAAGAACAGGCTGCATGCTGGGCTGGTACCGCTTATGTACTCCCGGCGGGAGGGAGTGGGTTAGGTATCCCAGCATGCTCCTGTTCTTTTTTCTGTCGCGGAGATAGTAATCTCCAACTTGTGAGGAATGGGACGAGGACGGAGGGACCTGGGGGTAATGCATTAGGCTATCATACAAAAGTCCACAAATGGAATACGTGTTCATAATGAGCTGGAGGGAGGTGGTATCCCTTTTCACCCTTATTCTGTAAGACCTTGTTTAATGTCATTCCGCTGCATGGCAGTGAACTGCTGTATGCGCAGTTGATGGCAGAGAAGAATAGATTTCTCACCCGAGGGGTGGGGCCAGGGTGGTGTCTTCCAGGCCATTGGCTACTCTTGAACACTTAAAACCCTGTCACAAGAGGCAGAGGTCTGGAACTGTTTCCTATATTCTCTCCTGTTTAATTATAAAGCAAACCTAAACGTAAGATTTGATGGGAATCAGAGCAGGCGATACATGTACTAAGAAAATATGGCATTGTGACTAAAACCCTATCGATATATTAATGTGTGTAACGCAATAATGCACTTAAGACCTGCAAAGTACCTCAAGAGTTACTGATTCCTAACATTCCACACACACTTTTGGGTTAGAATTGAGATAAGGAAGAGTATGAATGACATGAAAGCCCTTCCAAAGTCCGTCGCTGAGGTGCTGCCACAGTTGCACCAGGCCCTTCAAATAAACATCAATCAGTGAAGGCAGATTAACAAACTTTCCAATAAATCATTTGGTGCATACTTATTACATGGGAGAGGGCCTAAGTCAATGCAACGGAGCAAAATCTGAATTGTGCTCTTGAATCCCGCACAGCAAATGTACACATTCTGTACGTCTTGTAAAAATATGTACCTAAGCACTAGTATCCAATAAAATAAGGACTTGCTGAAATCTAAAGGACATAAAACATTTAGGGCCAGATGTGCAAAGTGTTTGCGAATCAGTAACCAGTCTAAAACCGGGTACTGACATTACTGAAGCGCTATTTTATTGTACAAAGCATTCACAAACAGTGGCGGCTGGTATTTGAAGGAGGTGGGGATGGGTCACGGGGTAGAGGCGGCAGAGGAGGGAATAATAATAATAAATCATTTATAAAGCGCCTGGTTACACCAGCTGGTGTGTCCCGGTGCAAGGAGGTACTACAGTAAAGATCGGTAGGAAAGGGTAAGAAAAGGGCGACTAGAAAAGCTGTGCCGTAGAGGCGTGTGGTGTCGCTGGGGGCCTAAGCAGATAGGCTCGTGGTGCAGGCCTAGCACGTGGAGCCCAATAACCACACGGGACACTTGTGTTGCTTGCTTGCCGTCTCCGCAGCCGTGGCGCTTCTGCCTACGTGTCTGCGTGACGTCATATTTATTAACGCACGTACAACGAACGTGCCCTGACGTGCACACCATCGCATATCACGTCAGGGACGAGTATCGCGACACTACATTCCTCCCCAACACACAAAACAAAAAAACATGATACAACCCCCGGGTCCGTGATTACACCCCCAGGCATGGACAACAGGTTTCACAGTGTCCCTCACTCTGCAGCTTAAAGTCCCAACAAGAAAACTTAAACAGTCTTACTTTACGTAGTCTCGTAACCGGCAAGAGGGCGCGGGGTGCGGCCTCAGGTCGTATCGCACTCCGCCACGTTCCACGGCAGCATCCTGACCTCCGCTCCCAGAGTCACCCTCTGCGTCGTTCTCTCCGGCCTCGGGCACGCCCGCTACTCCAGGCGGCAAGGTCTCTGGCCGGTGCTGCGTAGTGTCATGTCCTTGACCTGTGGGCTCTACTCTCTCACCCGCCTGGCCCTCGGGTTCTGAGAGTCCTTCCTCTCGCGGCATGTCCCTCATGACCCTGTCCTGGCGTCGTTCATCCCCTCCGGAGGGCACGGGAACTTTCTTGAAGAATGAGACGTTCCTCGTTATCCTTTCAGCACCCTTCCGGGCTGTCACGCACGTGCCTCGGACTTTCTCCACCATCCAGGGCTGAGGTTCGAAGTTCAAACGAAATTTGCCCCCTGGCACCTGATTGCGAATTAGTACATGGTCACCTGGGGCTATTGGTGAGGACACAGCCCTCCTGCGGGCGTCGGCTTGGGCAAACGCTCCACGTCGATGCGCATCAATGGCACTGTCATTGGGAGTTTCGGGCTGCCATTCTGGGTGATGTGGTATTGAATCGGTGACAACCCGCCCCATTAGCAAGTGCGCGGGAGCCACTCCCGTGATGGAGTGGGGCGTTTGGCGATAGCTACGGAGGAATGTGAAAATGGCAAGTTCTACAGACTGGCTCTTTTCGTGGGCGATTCGTATCACTTTGTTGAGGGTCCTCATGAAGCGTTCTGCTTCTCCGTTCGCTTGAGGCCATCGGGGGGTGATTCGCCGGTGGTGAATCCCGAGAGCCTGTAGGTACGCCGCGAAGTCTTGGCTCTGAAACGGTGATCCATTATCGGTTCTGATCTCTTTAACAATGCCATGGGTTGCCATGATTTTCTCGAGCTTCGGGATTACTTCCTGAGCACTCAGAACTGTCAGTATCTCAACCTCCGGATACTTGGAGTGATCATCTATGGCCACCAAGGTGTGCCGTCCGTCTGGCAGGCTGCCGAAGTCGACGCTGATCTTTGACCAGGGCCTCCTCGGGCGAGGCTCCATCACCACAGGGGCCGGCCGGGGCACTTCACCGGTTAGCTGACACGCCTGGCACTCTCGAACGGTAGCCTCCACAATTTCGTCCATGAGAGGGAACCATACTTTGGTTCGGAGTCGTGACTTAGTCTTGACCATGCCCTGGTGACCGATATGGGCTAGATCCACCACTCTCTGGGTGAGGGACATTGGTATGACCAGCCGGTGGCCTCTCAGCAGGCATCCAGTCTCGTCTTCCGTCAGTTCTGTCCTCACGTGGTACAAGCTCTCCATTATCTGCTTCGCCTGAGGCGTCAGGCTCTTCCACTCCTCTCGGGCGCGGGTCCAGCTGTTGTCTCGGACCGCCATTCTCGCTCTTTGTAGGCACTCGTCTTCACTGGTGGCCTGGGACAGGCTAGCCATGGACACTGGCCGGGGGCATGACCGCGCCGTGACGCACCGGATGTACGCTTCTGTTTCTGCCGCCTCTTTTATTTCTCTTGGAGTTGCTGTGCGGGGGTGGCGAGATAGGTAGTCCGCCGGGTTTCGCGCACCCGGCTGGTACTCAATCTTGCAGTTGTAGTCCTGCAGTTGCAACATCCACTTCTCTATCCTTGGCGGCGGCTTCGTTGAGGTGCCTGCGAACAGGGAGACCAATGGCTTATGGTCGGTGGTCACAACAAAGGGTTTGCCATAGACATACAAATGGAAGTGACGACACCCCCAATGAATGGCGATCGCCTCCTTTTCTATTTGAGAGTATCTCTGCTCCGTCTCAGTGAGTGACCGGCTGGCGAAGGCCACCGGGGCCCACTCCTCGGCATTCGTCTTCCGCTGCAGCAGGACTGCGCCCAGCCCGACTGGACCGGCATCGACGGCAATCTGTGTCAGCTTGGCCGGGTCGAAGAAGGCCAGCGTCGTGGCTTCTGAGAGTGCGTGTTTGACTTCCTCAAATGCTCTACTCTGGTCACTGTTCCATGTCCAGGGGGTTGATTCCTTTGTGAGTTCTCTCAGTGGCGCTGTGAGGTTTGCTAGATCCTTGATGAACCTGCCACAGTAATTCACCATTCCTAGAAAACTCCTCACCTCCGTGACATTTGCAGGAGCGGCTGCCTCCTTGATATCCTTGACCTTGTCCGGATCGGGGTTGACGCCATCAGCTGAGAAGATGTAGCCGAAGAACTGGATCTTCCGGCACAGGAATTCGCACTTCTCCCGATGTAGTGTGAGGCCTGCGTCTCGTATGCGTCGTAGCACCTGCACCAGTCTCTCGTTGTGTTCCGCTACCGTCGTGGCGTGTATCATGATGTCATCGCTGACGTTGAGCGCCCCGGGGATTCCAGCGATCAGCTCCTGTATTACATTCTGGAACACCTCCGCAGCGCTCGATACCCCGAAGCTCAGCCTCGTGTATCGCCTCAGACCTACATGAGTGGAGAACGTTGTTATGTTCCGAGACGCTTCGTCCAGAACTAATTGGTGATATCCCGAGCGTAGGTCCAGCTTTGAGAACCACTTGGCGCCGGCCATCTCCCCAACGATGTCATCGATAGTCGGGGTGATGTGTCGCTCCCTTTTGATGGCAACGTTCGGGAGCCTCATGTCCACACATATACGGACAGCGCCTGGCTGCTTGGGTTTCTTCGCCACGACAATTGGCGACACCCACGGGGTCGGTCCGGATACTTTCTCAATGATCCCCGCTGCCTCAAGCTTCTTCAATTCCGCTTCCACCAGTGGCCTGAGGTGGAATGCTATGCGGCGATGCCGGAGTGCTATCGGCTGGACCGTGGGATCGATATGTAGGTGAACTTCTTTCCCCCGGAACTTGCCTATCCCTTGAAAGATTTCCTCGAACTCCTCCAGAGTGTGGTGTACTGACTCTTGGTGTACCCCAAACGCGAAGGTTACCACTCCCAGATCTTCCGCCGCTCGACAGCCCAGGAGCATGCCTTGCCCGTCTTCGGTGACGTAGACGTTCGACGTGATGGACCTTGTCCCATGGGATATCACCGTTCTGAACTTTCCTCGTACCTTTAACGGTTCTTCCTGTCCATAGGCGAATACCGTGATAGTCGAGGGTTGTAGTGGGGGCTGTGGACGCATGGACTTGTGCATTGCGGCAGCCATGATGTTGATGCTGGCTCCTGTGTCTACCACTGTTGTAACTTCCTCTGACCCTACTCGGATGCTGCATTGCGGCAGTCTCCTAGTCCGGCGGGCCGCCGTGCCTATCATGTGCACCCGGTGTATGACTTTTTCCTCCTCTTCATCGTCGTCCATGTCGCTGGCTCCCGGACCTCCTTCCTCGACCGTGTGCACGGCCTGGCGGGGCTTTCGGAAGCCCTTCGATCGGCACACTTTCTCAAAGTGGTTGAAGCGTCCACACCCTCTGCACTTGGTCCCTCTTGCTGGGCACTCCGACGGGGCGTGGGGTGAGCCACCACAGCATCCACAGGACTTTTGCTGTTCTTGAGCAGCCGGGGCTGGCTTTCGTCGGGGCCACCTCTGTTTCGGCTTGACTGCCACGGCATTGACCGGCTCGGCCTTCACTGGCACTTGCAGTGCCGCCTCCATGTGCGCAGTGCGCGCCTTGGACAGTTCCTTCGTTCGGCCCATCGTCAGGATGTCCGCTAGGGGCTTACCGGATTCCTCCAAGATTCTCTCCCTGAGCTTGGCGGACGCACACCCTTGTATTATCTGGCCTCTTATCTCATCCGTCTCGTCTCGAAACCCACAGGTGGCCGCTAAGTTCTTTAGACGAGCGTAGAATTTGTCGAGCGACTCCTCCAGCGATTGGCGCGCCTGGCGAAATATGAAGCGTTCATAGTCGCGGTTTGCCATTGGCTCAAAGTATTCGTTGAGAGCTGCTATGAGCGTCGTGTGCGTCTTGGGGGTGGCTTCCGCGAGCGTCTTCACTATGTTGTGAATTTCTTTCCCACCTAGGTGAATTATCATTGCGCGCTTTTGATCTCTGTGGACCTTCGTGGCCTCGAAAAAGATGCGCACTCTGTCCTCCCAGTCTCTCCACCGGGCTGCTACCGTCGATGGGGACCCCTCGACGGAGAACGGCTCTATTGGCGGGATTGTCGCCATGTTGCGCGTGCGTGGCTTGCGCAGGGTTGGACCTCCCTCTCTCGTGCGCCCTCACGCTGGGCGAGACCTTCTGGCACGTGTGCGGCTGGCGCTATGCGAGACCTCTTCTCCCTTGGGCAGTTCAGATTCCCCTGGGCGAGACCTTCTGGCACGTGTGTGGCTGGCGCTAGGCGAGACCTCTTCTCCCTTGGGCAGCTCAGATTCCCCAGGGGGGCGTGTGTGGGCCAGCCGGTCCCTTGTCCTCCGATATTGAGGGTTTATGCAAGCTCAGGGGCACTTGACCCTACCTTCCTGGGCCTCCGGTGAGCAAGACGATGCTGTATGTCTCTACTGTCTTGCTTCCGTGGTGTGGATGCAGGGCCCGGCAGATGCTGCCCGCTCCCCAGGTCAGGAGGGCAGGGCACGTGAGGTCCTTGAAACGCGCTGGGGCGCCGATGGCAGAGACGGCCCCAGCGCGAGCAGCCAACCACAACGGAGCGCTCCGGCGCTTCCGCGCACGTCCTGGGCGGGCTATCAGCGCGGGGACTGCAGCGCGCTCCGGCGGGGCACGAGCACCGCAAGCGAGGAGCGCTAACGGCCGCCACACCAACCGGACGCGCCGATTCTGAGCGGGGGCACGATCGCACCCTCGTCGCCAACTTGTGGTGTCGCTGGGGGCCTAAGCAGATAGGCTCGTGGTGCAGGCCTAGCACGTGGAGCCCAATAACCACACGGGACACTTGTGTTGCTTGCTTGCCGTCTCCGCAGCCGTGGCGCTTCTGCCTACGTGTCTGCGTGACGTCATATTTATTAACGCACGTACAACGAACGTGCCCTGACGTGCACACCATCGCGTATCACGTCAGGGACGAGTATCGCGACACTACAGAGGCGAATGACAGTCTAGAAGCTCACAGCTGGAAGAGACAAGTTTTCAGTCCAAGTCAAGCCGAGGGTTCAGAGCCAAGTTTCAGAATGAAATTAAAAAACACACTTACCTGTCTGCTGCTGCGGCCCGCAGTCGCCACAGCCTCCTCTTGGTCGTGCTCCCTGCTACCAGGGCAGGAAGTAGGACGCAGGATTCACTGAGCTTCCAGCCTCCCGATGCAATGCGGCGTTGTGATTGGTCAGAGAATGGGAGGCTGGGCATGTTCTCCATACAGGCTGTACTGCAGCTTGCATGGAGAACATTCATGCGCACTTTAGGGAGTGCGAACAACTCCTCCCCTCCCCTTCTCTGTCAGCAGTGTAGCCCCGCCCCTCCGGCCCGTAAAGCTGCCACAACAAAGAAAAAATCTAATGATAGTAACTTAGAGTTATTATCATTTTATTTTTCCTTTAGTTACACGGCTTAAAAGTGGTGGGCGACTCTCTTCCGCCTCAGCGGACGAGCGTCACTGTTCACAAATATCTACTAGTTACAGAATGATTGTTTTGCACATGCAATTTACTACCAACTCGAAATAGGTGTTAACTATGTGCAGCCTATATAAACAGCCCCAGAATGCATCCGTTTTTTCCACAATGGCTACTTCGTACGTGATGGCGAGGATGATCAGGATAGTGGCTGGTTTGCAGAGGAAGAGGAGACAGAAACAGATATATAGACTACTAGTTCTCTTTTCCAACAGACAGAGAACATCTTTGAAAAGTACAGGCTAAGTAGTGCAGTTACTTTAAACGTGATAACGGAAATTTACAGGTAGCGAGAAACACTATCAGGAGAAATTCTATCCCCACCCTGTTAGTAATGGGGGTCTCTAGTGGGAAGATTTGTACCCTGTCCAAGTAGGGACCCTTCCTTCTAGACAGGATAAGGGAGTTACACTTCTAAAATAACACCTGCTCACCCACTTGGTAGCTTGGAACGAGCAGTCAGGCTTATCTCAGAGGCAGTAGCGGTCCGTGGAGGGAGTTCGGTGCGGCAGTGAGACGGGGCGGGGGAGGGGCAGGGTGGGGAAATGTAAACATCGGAATATGGATGAACAGAGGTAAGTACACATTTAAATAAAGCGCAACGAACTCCCTCCACGGACCGCTACTGCTCAGAGGCAATGTGTATAGCGTTTGCACATAACACAGTAATACGGGGAAAACATTACAAAAGGACACCACACCAGTTTTAGAAAAAAAGCCAATATTTATCTGTGTAAAACAGGACCAAAACATTAAAAATCCAACATACAGTAATAAAAATATGACTATTTCAAGAATCAACTTGAAATACAGTTCCTTGAAGTTGATGCCGCCACACCGGGCTATTACGTCATTGTGGACAAACAAATCCCACTGTTGAGGCCAACCGCGAGGTCGCGGGCCAGCTATGTGTTGTGAAGACCCGTAAACAGTACCTTGGAAATGCAGGGTTTCGTGGACCTTGCAATGAGCTTCTAAGAGGCGGCAGCGGTTCTGGAGGTCGGTGCAGGAGTCGTCGGGCCCTTGTGGTCACACATTTTGTAGATCAGACTCTGTGAGGTTGAAATCAAGAACGATGGCATCGGGGCTGCGATGTGAGGCGGGATAATGCCACATGTGGTGCTCACAGGTCAAGGTGCAGGCAGCTGCTCGTGATGGCGTCCAGCGTCGTCAGTGAGACCAGGGTTGTAGTGTAATGCGGGGTGATGCGATGTGCGGTGTCAACAGGTCACGGGGCAGGCAGCGTCCTTGTCATCATTGAAGCACTGTCGTCAGTAGACCCCAGATTGCCATGCGAAGTGGGGCGATGCTTCATGCAGTGCCCACAGGTCGCGAAGCAAGCAACAGCATCGGTTGACGATGCTGGAGTCGATGGCGCTGACATCAATGGACCAGCGCTGCAGTGTGGGATGGGGCAATGCTTCGTGTACCTCACAAGTGGTGTCTACAGACCACAGAGCAGGCAGCGGCATCAATTATGGCGTTGAGTGTAGTTGTCGGTGAGACGAGGGTGGCGATGTGAAGCGAGGCGATGCAAGGTGCTGTGCTCACAGGTCATGGTGCAAATAGCTGATCAATGACGGTGTCGATTGGAGGCATCGGTGACACCAGGGTTGCGTTGTGAAGCAGGATGATGCTCCAGGCAGTACCTTCAGGTCACGGAGCGACAGCAGCATCGTACCTGTTTTTCTTTTGTGCAGCACAAACACACAGTTCCCAGTGCTGTTGGCAGATGAACCTGAAGTCTTTGATGTTCCTGAGACTTCCAACAGGAGGCAAGCTCTATTTCAAGCACTTGGAGAAACTCAGTAGATAAGTTGCAGGAAGTTTAGTCCGGTCCTTTCACTGCAAAAGACAGAAGCAGCCACTACAAAACACAACAGAGCACAAGGCAAAGTGGTAGTTCCTCTTGACAGCTTCTCTAGCTCTTCTTCTTGGCAGGTTCCTTAGTACAAAATACTTCTAAAGTTGTAGGGTCAGAGCCCCAATAATTATACCAGTTTTAGTCTTTGAAGTTGGCAAACTTCAAAGAAAATCCTCCTTGCTTTACTAGAACATGTTCTGTCCTCTCTGGCCCAGCCACACTACATGGGGTGGAGACCGCATTGTGAAAGTCAGACACAGCCCTATTCAGGTGTCAGTGACAACTCCTCCCCCTACTCTAGCTCAGGAAGACCCATCAGGTCATGCAGGGCACACCTCAGCTCGTTTTGTGTGAGTGTCTGGAGTGAATGCACAAACAGCCATTGTCAGTCTGAACCAGACGTGAATTCCACAGGTAGGCACAGACTTGTTAAGCAAACAAATGCCCACTTTCTAAAAGTGGCGTTGTCAAGCACACAATTTAAAAATCATCTTTACTAAAAGGTGTATTTTTAAAATGTGAGTTCAGACATCCCAAACTCCAACTTTCTATTATTTTCCAATGGGAATCTGCACTGGAAAGGTGTTTCCAGCCAGACCCAATGTTAACCTATGGAAGAGATAGCCTTTCAATAGTAAAAAACGAAATGCACAGTATTTCACTACCAGGACATGTAAAAACACACCACTATATGTCCTACCTTTTAAGTAACATGCACCGACCCATGGGGCTGCCTTGGGCCTACCTTAGTGGTGACCTGTATGTAATAAAAGGGAATGGTGAGGCCTGCCAAGCGGGTGCACTTGCCAGGTTGACATGGCAGTTTAAAAATGCACGCACAGACACTGCAGTGGCAGGTGTAAGACACATTTGAAAGGCTGCTTGTGTGGGTGGCAGAATCAGTGCTGCATGCCCACTAGTAGCATTAGATGCACGCCCTGGACACACCTGTGCCCAATACTGGGGACTTACTTGTATATCAAATAAGACAACCATGGAAATACCAATCACTAACACAATTCACAGAGGGAGCACTTGCACTTTAGCACTGATCAGCAGTGGTGAAGTGCGCAGAGACAACAAACCAGCAAAACCGAAGTCCAGCTTACTATCAAAACAGGTGGTCAGAAAGCAAAAAAATAGGGAAAACACGCCAAGAGATGCCAGGTCTAACACCAATTTGCAGGTATAATGCTCATTGCACCTCTTAGCCTCTGGGAGTTACCTGGATGTGATTGCTGCAATAGGTGGAGTATCTGAAAGTACTCCATCCAGGGTTTTCTGAGCTTTCCCGGATGCTATGATAATGAGATTCAATTCCTATATTACTTTTCGTAGCATAGCACTGCACAGAAGTTACAGTTAACAAAGTTACAATGTTATAGAATTGCTTAATTCCCACGTCATCGGATGTATAGATGGAACTCACTTCCTGTATGCCCACCACCTCACAATGAGTTCCTTTTTGGGAATAGGAAAAAAAAACATTCAGTAAACATCCAGAGGGTGTGTGATGCATCCTATGTAATCACAAATGTTGTGGCAATTAAGATTTTGGAGGCGGCTCTTATGACCCAAATGATGATGCAGTTTAACTCATTATATATCTTTACACCGTGGAGGAAGCTGCTTAAGTTTTGTGCTCATGGATTTTAAAACTTTACCTTAACCCTTCAACACAAATTGAGCTCTTTTACCATGCTGCCCATAATCAACAAGATCTGTTATTGAAAGGACATTTGTACTGCTCAAAAGTCGTTTTCACTGTCTACATAAAAGTGGCGGTGCTCTCCAATATATACCTGAGACAAGCTGCAAGATAGTAGCAGCATGTGCTATGTTGCATAATATTGCAAGTCGAAAAGGAATACCTGTAATCGTATCTGAGCCAGAGTCAGATGATTAGGATCGGTAACAACCAGTGGCGTAGCTAGGTGGGGGCGGTGGGGGCGGTCCGCCCCAGGCGGCACTATTTTGGGGGCGGACAAAGGCATTCAGATAAGGCTCGGCTTGCTTTTGTGGACGGGCAGAGAAGGAATAGGACTCGGGCAATGTCCTCTTCTTTTCTGTGCTGGCAGCTGCCCCCCCTCTCTTCCTATTATTCCCTCTCTTCCTGTCTTGCTCCTCACTTACTGAAAACCGTAGCTTGAAGAAACGGTTCACAACCTCTCTTTCCTTCTTTCATTTAGTTGCTTCCCGGTGAAATGGATCCAAAAAAGAAAAACACTCTTGCGGGAAATGCCCTTTTTCTGACATTTTTCTATTCCAAAGTGCAGCGGGATGGAGAGAAATAGAAGGTTTTAAATATGAGAAATAAATACATAACTAAATAAAGCAAGACAGAGGGGTTGCAAAGTGGCCAGATTGGTTTTATTCACATCCAAATACATCAGCCTCACTTTACAGAGTTTACCAGTGAAGCGCTACTTTTGTTTTCTAGTCTTTCTTTGAACAGTATTGTTGTCCCCAGGTGGGAAAGTGTATCATTCCTGGAGGTACTGCAATACCTGGTTGATGGGTGGATTGGAAAACAAAATGTGTACCATGGCTCTGTGTTTATGGATGTGGTCTTTTTAAACCATACTGCTTACGTTTTGTAAGGATATAAGCAATGGACATTGAAACGGTTCCCTTCAGGGCCCTGTAGTCATGTCTTTAACTTTTCAGGTAAAACCACTCGCTGATTTCTGAATAGTGAGTGAGAGATCGTTCAGGTAACCATGTTGTTTCTGCTTACATTTCACATGCTTTACGTAATCTAGCATTCCCTAGGAGTGCTTGCTTTTACTTTTTTTTTTAGGCAGCATATTACTCTTATCAAGTGCATAATTTGAATTGAGCCACATCCAAGTGTTTATAGCGGGCACAATTAGGTTGTAGCTGAAGGCAGTGCGAGTTTCTCTCAGTGGGGCAGTATGGTGTTCAGTGGGGGGAGAGGATGTGGCACTATGGCCAGAGCTGTTGAATTTGGAACTGGGGAACTGGGTTCAGCCTTCATGACCAGTCCACCAGACCACTCTACTGAGGGAGCATATTCCCATGCTAGACCTTAGAAGGCCCCACTAGACCTTAGAAGGCTTGATGTCTTAGCACAAGTAGGTGTACCCTAGTGGTGTCAATTGTGGGTTAACCTTGAAGGCCCGTCCACCACAATCCATACTGAAGTTCATCTCCAGTCTTGTGGGTAGGCCTACGAAGCAGCACACCCTAGAGCAACAGTGATCCAGTCACTGTGACTCTGTCACTGAGGTCACATGAACCCTGAGCAGGTTAGGGCGGTGCGAACGTTGTGACCGCACTGGGTACCTATTTCGGGTGGGTGCGTAGTGTTTGCAAGTATATTATGGTTTTTAAAAAAACTTGCTGCCTCCTTCCTGGCCTCCAGCAGTTTTCAGAAACAATAAAAATGTCATGATAACTTCGGTGATTAATGTTCTTCCTAGAGAGAGATCCGAGTTTTGTCTAGTGGAAGGGTTGACTCCTGGAAAGGTAGCGCAAAGGGTTGATGTGCCTGCTGTAAAGAACATGTACCATGCAGATCACAAAGTGCACTGCTTGAATGGGGGGACCATGATGAATGGTCATTTAATGTCAGCTGTAGATGATGGATCCCTGAACAGTGTCATGTATGTGCATGTTTGCATTGTGCTGAGGGGATTACCAGGTATTGTTCACGCAGCTCTCTGATGGATGTCACATGCAGTTTTTCCGAGTCCACAGATAGATCATGCAGTTTGTGTGTTCTCTTTTGTACTGCCAGTCACTGCCAGTCACCGGTGTATTCAACTGTGTAGCCTTCGACCGTGTCATGTATGTGCATGTAACTTGCATGATCGAAGTAACTATTAGCGGCGATACTACGTGTCTCTGGGACCTCTTTCAAGTGCTCGCCGTCCTTTTTCCCCAGCAACCCTCCTCCCCAGGGGCGGCAATCTGAGGGATAGCCCCGGGCGCCACAAGCTCTAGCTACGCCTCTGGTAACAACCACCATATCAAACACCATATCAAACACAGGATGAAGGACAAGAGAAGGCAGAAGGCGGCGTGCAGTCATAACTACACATTCATTTTAAAGTAAGTAGCAATTAAACAGATACAATCAAACTCAAGACAACTGTTTTGTTTGTAAAGTAAATACACTAAACCTTTATTTCAGGTATATCTGTAGTGTAAATTGCTTTTGTTTATCTTCAAAAAGAAAAATTGTTTTAACAAAGGCAACATTTGTAACTAATGTCACGCGAAAAGAAGTAAAGAGTAACACGTGTTGCTGATGCTTCTTTCTCCCTCTCCAAACACTTTCCCTGTTCTCTGGTAACATTATGAGTTTCTGAGCCATCACTACTTGTAGATTGTCTATGAGTGCAATGCACACCCACGCCTTCTGATACAGAGCGGCTACTGCGGCTTGAAGCCAAGCCTCTTCATTTCCACCTAATTCGCCAGTAGCAGAGTTGTGTGCAGGTTTGTATAGTCTAGTCTCTAAAGCACTGGTGACTTGCAACATCCCAGCTGTAGTGCCCCATCTGTACCTGCATGTTCGCCGTGCTCCTTGATAATGTGGCAGTAGCATGTTTTAGACGTTTGAGAGACCTAGTAAACCCATCTATGCGAGACATAATCTGATAATGCCTGCACCTATGGTCTGCATTTGCTTACTGTAAAACCATACATAAAGTGGTAACTTACCCCGTTAGCTGTGCAAAATTTTCAGCAATCACTTTTTGTTCCTCCTCAATGGTGTTATTGAGCCTATCTAAGCCATCTTTGATGTTTGCAATGTCTTCATTCATGTCCAGTAACTGTCTACTGGCAGCTTTTATGTTTTTATTCTGTAGGCGTTGCACTGCCAGCAACAGCTGATGTATCTCCAACATCTGCAGGTGTTACAAGGCCAGAACTCCTCTGTCTGGAAGCACTGTGACAGCACTGAAGAGTCATCCTGTGCATGTCATGTCTGTCCCTTGCAGCAGGTTGTGGTTTCTCCCTGGCAGTTGTTGGCTCCTCTGAGTTATGGAAAATCTGGCATCGAGAGACTGGTGCTCTACATTGTGATGGCACAGGTGGTGTTTGTGTGACTCTGGGTTCATGGGCTTCCTCCATGTCTAAGGGAGTGTCTTGAGGTGCTTGTTGTGATGGTACATTTGTGATAGATAATTAATTTGTTTACTATGCTGAACTATAAAGCTAAATTTATTTTTTGTTTTAGAAACGAAAATTGAAATGTAATTTACTTACTATCTATTCTTTAAAAGTGTTTTCTTAGACATGTTTAAATATGCATTTTATTCTCTTTTTTTTTTTCTTTGTCCTCATTTACAACCCAGTCAGACTTGTCCGTGCTGAAGATTATTGAGAAAAAGCAACCGTCTCAGGACACTGGATCTGCTGCCTTATGACCTATTTGGGCCAAGACTGCCGGTGCTATCTCAGTCAACAGCTTAGGAGCAATGCCAGCTTGGGGTACCCATCGCTCAACTTAGATCACTAGAGCGTCTCAATCAAATCCTTAAAAGGGGTAAAGGATAAGCAAGAGAAAAAGGGTTGTATAATCCTTGGACCTGGGGAAAAAAAAGAAAAAAAAAAAAACCCTAGCTCCATCCCAACAAGTTCCAAAACTCCCGCTTCTTCATGCTTCCTGCCCTTGAGAGGTCTAACCTCGATGTTTTTAGTAGAGAGGACAGCCAATCTTGGTGCATAGGTGGTAGCGTGTCTTTCCATTTGATGCAGATCTCTCGCCTGGCAAGCAGGATAGCATAAAATAAGATTTTCTCGGATGCCCCTTCCAGATCATTTGCGAGGCCAAACACCAGCATAGGCAAGTTAACCATAATATGTAACCCCAAAACTCTAGAAAGTGTATTATTCACTGCTTGCCAGAAGCCAGCAAGGGCGGGACAGTAAAGAAACATATGGATGTCAGAAGCTTCTGCAGCCCCGCACTTTGCACAGCATACTGGTGGCCCATTTGAAAATTTAGTTAGCCTCAGTGGAGAGTAATAGGCTCTGTGTATTGTAAATAGATGATTCCTTCGAAGCCAAGCTGGTTTTACAATGTCGTATAGCATTTTGCAGGATTTTAGCCATAGTGACTGAAGGTCTTGCCGTGGGATACTGCTCTCCCAAAGAGAGATGGGTAGTAGAAATTCGCCATCCTGCCCTTCCATAATAGAGCGGTACCAAATCGCCACCTCTTTCTTTGCTGGAGGTTTATGTATGACCAGATGTTCAAATTGATTTGTACCACCCATTAGATGTTTGTTGTGGGAAGGTTGGACAGCATTAGCCCAGCTGGTTAGTTGGAGATATTTAAATCTGGAGAGGGAAGGGCCGACTAAATCTCTAAGGGCCTCCCAGGGGACCAGGGGACCAGGGTACCCTCCACAAAAAGGTCTCCCCATCTCTCGATGCCAGCCACCCTGAGGGGAGTTGATAAACTATCTAACAAACACTCTGGAGTCCCAGGGGAGTTCCAGATTGGGGCTAATCCTGAATAGTATCCCACTTTTAATGAAGCTCTAAGGCCAGCCCATGATTTAGCCAGGCCCTGTAACACCTTCAGCCTGACTTTTTTGAAACATTTTGCATTGCCATATTTATACAGGTAGCCTTGCTCAGGTATACCCGAACCTCTCAACATGGCCGAAAACATAGCCCCGACACCCTCACTGCTGGGAGTTTTTAGCAACATACGTGAGTAACAAAGTTGGAAGGCCCAAGCATATAACTGTATGTCAGGAGCTGCTAAACCTCCCTTTTCTCTTCGCCTTCGGATTTTTTTCCAAGCTATCCTAGACTGTCGAGAAGCCCAGACGAAGGCATTTAAATCGCTCTGGAGCTTTCCCAGAGCTCTCGTGTCAAAGTGTAACGGGATAGCACCAAAGAGAAAGGTAAATCTAGGCATAATGGACATCTTGATAAGATTGACTCGCCCGAGTATTGAGAGTGGTAAAAGAGCCCAAGAATTCATTAGTTTACGAGTTTCTCTAGCTATTAGCATTAAGTTATGGGTGGGTATCTTATCTATCTCCTGGAGAATGTAGATTCCCAAATATCTCATGCTAGTCTTCAAAGAAGGGAGCTGTTGGTGAACCTGCATATTCCAAGCCATTATTTCAGTTTTGGAGGTATTGATCTTATACCCTGAGACTGCACCGAATTCCAGTGCCAACTCCATAACTGCGGGGTAAGCGGTGTTCAAATCCGATGTAAATATAAGCACATCGTCAGCATAGAGAGCCACCTTTTTTTCCCATTCCCCATATCCGAAAGATGATACTCTGAAATCATCTCTCAGAAGTTGGGCAAAAGGTTCGATATACAAATTAAATAATAAAGGGGAAAGGGGACACCCCTGGCGCGTACCTCTGGAAATCTCAAAAGGTTCAGCAAGGAAGCCGTTTATAAGTAGATTGGCCGAAGGATTACTATACAAAAGGGCTACAGATCGCCTAAACTTCTTTCCAACCATGAACTTGGCCAGGACCTCCGACAGGAACACCCAGTTAACCCTGTCGAAGGCCTTGGCCGCGTCAAGAGTCAGAACAGCGAGTGGAAGAGAATAAGCTGAGGCTAGGTCTACAGCCCCAATCAGATCATGGGTCAATTCTGAGAGATGACGCCCTGGTATAAAGCCCTTTTGATTCTGATGTAACAGGCCTCCAACCTCCCAACTAAGCTTTTTAGCCAAAATGGAGGCAAAGATTTTATAGTCAGCATTTAATATGGAGATAGGCCTATAGGATTCACAGCTCGTGGGAGACTTCCCCTGTTTTAATATGAAAGTTATGGTTGCATTATTCCAGGAAGGAGGAGGAATCAAGCCGTCTAGAAGGACTTGATTAAACAGAATTGTCAAAGTCGGGACGACCTCCTTAACAAGAGATCTATATAATTCAGTGGGAAGACCATCAGGGCCTGCTGCCTTGCCCCTTTTTGATCTCATTATTTCACAATGGACCTCCTCTTGAGTAATCGGGAGGTCTAAGGCAGCTTGTTGTTCCGAGGTAAGCACAGGAAGATTTAACTTGCTTAACCAAGATTGGATCCTCACACGATCTGAGTCACCATCCTCGCTGTAAATTCCCTGGAAAAAAGAATGGAACGCCCCTCTAATGTCGTCATCCGAGGTGTGAGATAAACCATCCTTAACGACCATGCTGATATTGTTTCGTGCCTGATCTGATTTTATGCATTTTATTCTCATAAGTTAACTGTATAAGCCCACAAAAGTGTATGTACAATACCTCCCACAATGCATCAGAAAGGTAACCGTAAGCACTATTTAAGAGTGAATTTGGAAATACTATCAGTTTATTATTTAATACTTTCCAAATTAAAAATTATAGAATTAATATTACTATTATAACACTTAGCTTTTGGTTCAGTGGGTGCAGCAGATGAGCCAATATCCGCTAGACTAACAAGACTTTCTGGCTCCAAAGATCACTCCATGAGATCTATGGGAGGTGTAGATGGTGGCTAGGTTGACGGAACTGTAAGAAATTGGGTTACAGGTTGTGGAAGGGGAACCCTACTCAAGCAGCAACCACAATCCTTGTCAGGATGAAGTTACAAGCAAATCCCAAATTAACCGGTGGTCAATCCTCTGGTTGCTTGGTACAGAGGAATCAGGTTTAATATAGAGACAATGTGTAAAGTATTTATACTGCACTTCTAATAGTAATAAAGTGAAAACACACCACAACTAAAATCCCACTCAAATTTAGAAACAGAGTAATTTTTAATAAATAAATCAAGGCCAAAAGAACAAAAATCCAATCAGTAGAACCGGAGATATGCAGTTCTAAAGATCTAAGTGAAAATAGTGCCAAAAAGCACAAAGCGTCAACTGTTGTTAGCCGGACGAGACAAAGTCACAATGTCAGGCCAACTGCGATGGAGAGCAGGCCGGCTACAGGGTTCCACTTAGGCCCTTAATCCTGGTTGCGAAGAGATGCGGAGTCTCACGTTGAGATGTGTCGTGCCGCAAAGACAATGCAAGGTCCGGGCGAGAAGATGCGTCGCGCAGCGGCAGTTCTGGGAAGCTGTGAAGTGATGTCCTTGCCTGGAGATGCGTCGTGCAGTGGCAGTTCCGACGGTCTGTCTTGGGCGAGGCTATGTCCTTGCATGGAGATGCGTCCCGCAGTGGTGGTTCTGATGGGCTGCAGTGGGCGTTGCGAAGTCCCTGTATTGGGGGACTTTGCGCAGCAGAGGCAATGCATCAGTTACAGGGGGCAATCTGTCCAGCAACAGAGGATATGTGCCAGTTCTGCGGGAGATGATCTCCACTGCGTAGGAGATGCATCAGTTCTGCTGAATCTACAGATGGGCTGGCAGGGCACCTTAAGGCCCACGGCCAATGGTCCAAGACTGAGATGGTACCACTTGGAAGGCAAGACCCACAGATGACAGAGTCCACATGCTAGATACTAAGTTGTTGGAAGCATGTTATGTCCCTGAGGCTTTTGGTCAGGAGACAGCCCAACTAGCTGTTGGAGTCACTCTGGGGTCCTGGGTCCAGAGATGCAGGTCTAGTCCTCACCCGGGCAGGTGGGCAGCAGTCAGCACAGCAGTGCAGCAGTCCTTCAGACTTGTAGTCCAGCAGTGGCAGTCCTTTTAGCAGCACAGCAGGCCTTCCTGACAAGAGTCCGCAGGTCCTGAAGTGTAATGAAGAGTTAGATTAAGGGTCCAACATTCATGACTGGTGCCTACTTTGAAATGGAGGAAGCATCTAGAAGTTTCCACCCCCTGAGGTGTCAGGCATCGCCTTCTTCCTTGTTCAGGCCCAGCTTGACTGGGGGTCACAAAAGACCAGTGTCAAAACCCTTTGTGAGAGTGCTCAGGCAGGGCATTTGTGGTATGCGAGTGTGTTAAGAGACAGAGCGTCACTCTCTTTAACTCAGAGAGAAGTCCATCCTGGCAACACCGATCTTCCCTTGGTCTCATTGTCTGGGAGCAGTACACAAAGATCAATTGCCAGCTACACCTAGTCATGTGACCCAGGATCAGGCTACAGGCACCAAATGGTTAGGATAAAAACATTCCAACTTTCTTAAAGTGGCATTTTCAGAATTGTGATTAAAAATCCAATATTACCATTAAAGAGCGCTTTAATTACAAATCTTTAGATGACAAATTCAAACTGTCTACCTATTCCCAATTGGAAGTGGCAGTTTAATAAGTGTAATAAGGTAACCTCAATGTTATCCTATAGGAGAGGTAGGCTTTGCAGTAAGTAAAAACGAATTTAGGAGTTTTTCACTACCAGAACATGTAAGACTTAAAAGTACATGTCCTACTTTGAAATACACTGCACCTTGTGCTCTGGGCTGTTCAGGGCTTTTATTTTAGGCCTTGGGTACAGGTGCTACCAATTTACTAGGGACTTACAAGTAAATTAAATATGCCAATTGGATGCACACCAATTCTACCATGTTTTAAGGAGAGAGCACAAGCACTTTAGCACTGGTTAGCAGAGGTAAAGTGTGCATGATCCTAAATATAGCAAAAAGGAAGTCAGTAAAACAGGAGGGTTGAAGGCATATAAGTCAGGAGATAACCATGCCAGGGATACCAGGACCGCAACCTGTTCCATGTGCCTCAGACAGACGATTTGCCACTTTCTCCTTGTTTCTTGAACGCGGATTGTACCACTCATTCCTTATCTCCTCGATGGTATGCTGTGTCAGTCCCACATAATTAATTTTGTCTGGGATCTCCTTCCAAACTTTCTTTTTTTGGGAGCCAAGAACATGAAATAAGCTTTTCCCAAAAAGCTCATCACTGTGTGCAACACATTCTTCAGCGAGCACCTCCAGCTCATTCTCACTTCATGTTATCTTCCTTTTTCTGCTATAACCATCATTCTACAAGTCCTCTCAAGACATGATTCCACAAAGTTGTAGAAAACACAAAAAAGACCTTTGCAGTATGCTCAGGACAAAATTCTTGCCTTCTTCTCTGTTACAGAGGCCACCACGGAGCATGTGCTAAAACTCCTTCACTGTGATGTCATCAGCACTTTCCGAATCTGACTTCTTGCAATTTGCATTTCCGAAATACTGATCCGCATTTTTCCAAATTCGTATTTGGAACTCAGTAAACTGCGAATGAGAATTATACTGATTCATAAATTGGGGTAGTGTTACTATGAACATAAGTTATGTTATGTTATGGAGATTTGCAGAGCGCACTATCACCCGGGATGGTATCCTGGCTCTGAGCTGGTGTGAGTCTAGGCACCCCTAGGGCCTAGTGGGACTACTCGAAAAGCCAGGTCTTCAACTTCTTGCAGAACTCAAGAAGTGAGGAGGCTCTTATGTGTAGAGGCAGGTTGTTCTATGATTAAGGAACAATGTAGGAAAAGGCTCTATCATAAAGAATACTGGTTCCCAAATAGATATTCGGGTAACATCGCAATTTGTGATTCAGTATTCTCGTGCTTCTTACATTCGGCCCTTACTTGTTCCAGGGTTTTTCACTAAATCAACAAAACAAAGTTGATTAGCCCGGCTGAAAGGCTCCTGACTTCCCCAAAACGTTTCTAAGTCTGGGGCCAAAGCTGAAAACAACCCAGACAATGCCTTCCTGCACCGCAACTTCAAATTTCGCCACCTCAGAGTTTTTCTGCCTTCAGTGTCGAGGTCCTCAACCTTCTAGTTGGAGCAGAAGCTCCCAACGTGGGCCTGTGCTTTACTGGGCTACTGTGGACTAGTCCCTCTTCGGATCCTGCCGTCAACGTCGTCGAACAGGGGTCTTCTCCAGAAAAACGACTAAGTCAGAAGGTAAACTTTCTACTAGAACAACTCTTTCTCTAGTTTTATAAATTTGAGTGGTATTTTTATTGTGTTGTGTTTTCTACTTTTTAACTATTTTGGTACTGATAAATGCTTTACACAAAGGTTCTCCAACTTTTTCTGTTATGAGAGCTACTTACATTCCATGAAAATCATCCTGAGCTACCAATAATATTAGTTTTGTAATCGTGAGCACATCAGAAAAAAAGATATTATTGGTCACCATATGCAAGGTTACCAGCAGTTGCCACCTTACTGCATCGGACAGAGTATCAAAGAAAAGTTTTCCTCAATTTGGAATTTCTTTATATGGGCAATACATAACAGCCATAGCTGTGTGCCTTTGGTATAGAGGAAATAATATTAGTAATCATCTCTTCAACAACACATGATTTATCACTCAAATATCTGTTTTGAATATATTTTGGTAATTCAACCATTTTTCTCCAAACATAAGGTTATGAGTTTTCAAAATACACACATTTTCATTTTGTATACACAGTTTTCAATTTTGGTATTCCTATATTGATGTAACCAAGTCTAAGTTTCTAATTAGGAGGCAGGTATGTACACAGGAGAGATACTTGAAAGTAGTTGGAATGCAAGCGGTACCTCGCAAGCTACTCGTTGGAGAAGCTTTACATATTTCTCCTAAGTTAAGCGGGTCTGCTGTGTGCTACAGCTTCAAAGGGTTGAGATTAGTTTTAAATTATTGAGACCTAACTGGACCTGGTAAGGAATAGTGCCATTATTACCTACAGAAGACTAGCATCTACTTCAACTAATAATCCACTTTCTAACAACTCAACATTAAGAATTACAAAAGGTAATTATTTTGGTCTTATCACTGTTACTAACAGGCATGTTTTGATGCATAGAGTTCCAAACCCTTCAAGGTTGCCAGTAACCATTTTGCCATTAAGGCATAAAAACTATGTAATGAGCATAATAGAGAACTGCTAATAGTCTCCTCCCAATCCTCTAATAATTTCCACCCAATCCTAGGTGGGATCAGAACAGCCCCAGTGAAATCCCAAGCCAAAATGTACAGGTATTATGTAAACAGGAGAAGAGTCAGTACTCTGCTCTGATGGGCCCCTCTACCATTGTCGATCTTAATATGGACCACCTTGCTTGACATAATCTCTGCCCAAGTATCCTGTGCCCTAAGTAGTTTTCTCCACATCTGACCCTAGCACGGTTATGAAAAGCTGTGAAGAAGTCCACAAATGCACGCTGCAGCAGCACAGCGCCTGCTACTACAACTCACTTTGCCAGGTGCCTGAATACATTGCGACTTGTGGCTCTTCTTTTCCTAAAATCCACTAGTGAATCTGGAATTAGTGGCTCCACTTCAGTCCAATTTAGTAGTTGTTTACATATTTACAAAAAGTTTTGACATTGAGCATAAAAGCTGTAGAAACCTATAATTTGTAGGATCCTTCAGCTTTCATTTTTTGGCACTGTACCTGAAGCAAATATAGGGATTTCCCACTGTCTAGAGAACACACTTGAATGCTCAAAAGGTTTACCGGTATCCTGCGACTACCTGCTTTTTCGGTGTTGTGGGGCATCCCAGATGGCACTACTATCCACTCTATCGAATCATGTCTAGATTGGCACACATGCAGCACCATAGTGCAGGTAGAGAAACCTACTTTATACGTTTTTGATTAATAAGGTTTTTATATCCTTGCTTTATTTTGTCTGAAGTAGTCATAACACTAACCATTGTATAATATTCGCTTCAAGCCACAGTGGTGATGGTTTATACTATTTCTGCTGCCTTGAGCAAAGTTATTTGACCTCTTTATCGATACAGCTCAGTAGAGCACCATATTTGGAGGTCTGGTGATATCCAAGACCTTTTGATTTTACTAAAATTATATGCACTATATACTTATAGTGGCGTTCAGCCTGCCCTCTTTATCCATTGGTCTGTTATTGTGTCATTCACATTTTTCTTCTTCCCACTTCAGCTATTGGGTAGCTTCAATGTCAGTGATAGCACTCGGACTTTCACAATGATCACATTCACACACAAAGTAGTTCTCTTTAGTGACAGGGACTATTAAGGCAATGTCTGCTTTGTGAGACAAAAAAAAATATTTGTGCTTCTAGCCATCTGTTTTTTGATTGACAAGGGCTTCACAACTTCCTGAAAAATAAAGTTTTGCATAAACCATGACAATACAAAGCAAGCATTGATAAACCCAAAAGGCTGGCAGTCAACGCCAGACCTATCTGCTTTAATCAGTCTGTGAAACAGATTTGAATTAACAGGTGTCCACTTTTATCTGATCCATTCTCTTTAATTGAAGCAGTCCTGAGCGTTATGCTTCTATTTTTACAATGTAAAGCAGTGATCAGAGCCAGACAGGCCATATATCTCACCAGGTACGTCCCCGTTGGGCTGGAGCCATCGGAGGCCATTTTTGTGAGAGGCAGAGAGAAAAAAGTAGGACGAGAAAGAGAGAGAGGGAGAGAGAGCGAGAGAAGGAGGGGGGAGAGGCTGGTCAGAACATACTCTCCAGGGCTTCTTTATGTCTCAGCTCATCCCAGGTAGTGTTAGCTCCCAAATATATATCAATGAAAACGTACGGCACAAAAAAGTCCGATATAAATGTAGAATTAATTACAGACTGAGATACACCTTGATCTTGAACAATATGTGCATCTGCACTGTTGATAGTACAGCGACTGAGAAGGAATTCAAAGAAAACATATTTGTGCCCACTGTAAATTACAGGACAGGAGCACCCTGGATGGATTGTTATAGCCAAAAGAAATCATGAATGGCAGCTGGCAATAACTAGTACTGTTTACCTGCATTCTAGATTCATCAAGGTTGTGTAGCGGGATATGGAGCAGACAGAGACAATTAGTCTGTCTGTCCGTCTGTTTTTTAGGAGAATGTGGGCCAGATGTCTTATTATCCAAATAGCCTTATTGCTTGCATGCTGTGAGGCATGAATAGCACTTTGGCTTATGATTGTGGCATGGGCAATTAACAGTGGCTATGCAATACAGCTTTAATAAAGCAGGGCTGCAATACCAAAAACACATCTCTTGTCCTTGGGGGAGAAATTAACAGTTGACACTTATCATCTTTGAACTCCTAATCTCCATCACAGCTGCAGAACCAAGCCAAATAGTCAGTAAGATTTAGTTAGAACTGATACCTCAGGTAGAACAGCAAACACAAGCTTGGGAATAGGTATCCCCTTCATGTACATCT
This sequence comes from Triturus cristatus, assembly GCF_964204655.1. Lineage (NCBI taxonomy): Eukaryota > Metazoa > Chordata > Amphibia > Caudata > Salamandridae > Triturus > Triturus cristatus. The sequence goes on along the minus strand of NC_140591.1, from coordinate 1,420,221,431 downwards.
AACAACAATCCCGTGCACTCATACAATATTACAATACATCGTGTAAATGTGTCTCGAAAGCGAATGGAAACAATCCAACGTTGAAGTCTTTAATTTCTTTAATTGGTCATCATGTGAAAAGCACACAGCCAGCCGACACGTGTTTCATCAGAGAAACAGTAATCTCTGACTCTTCAGGGCTGGGAATCATACAAAAAATAACCTGAGAACAAGGCATCAAATGACAATGTCTCAAAACCACATCTTCCCACAGTATGGAAAGTAAGCATCACCCAACACTCGTGGAAACCAAGAAAGAATTAAAATTACAAAGAAACCCACAACATTTGGTGCAATGAGGAACCCTTGTACAGTTAACAACCAATACAGAAACATCCATCCAAGAGTAAGTGAGAAGAAGAAAGGAAAATTCCAACATCCTCATCTAGGCGAGAATTTTACCATTAGTGAAAAAAAGTGCACAACAAAAATAAAACTACAAGAAAACAACTCTGCCTAATCGTAACAGTCAATCTAAAATAAAGCAAGGCAAAATCGTAAAGATGTCAATTACATATGCAGGAATAACGAGCCAAACAATCTATCTAGCAGAATAGACCAAGTAAGTCCAGGAATAAGGAGATACCTTAATAGCTGGATCCAAGATCAGTAGCGTCTAAGGCAGAGAAGAAGAAAAAGATGGAGGGGAAAGTGTTAAAGTATAAATGACAGCCCAGGGAAACCAAATCCCTTTCATGTACAGACTGCTCTCATTAACAATTGTGTCATTCCCTTGAGTAGGCCATGCTCCCTAAAGCCCTGGTGTCTCTAAGCATATGAGAGTGTTCCAAATGCTGAATGAATTCAGATGATTTGGGGCTCTAAATTGTTACATCCAGGAGACACCAAACAACGGAGGAAATTACTTCCTGCTAAAGATTCAGATGTCAATAACTGTGGATTGCATCAACTACCACCAACCCGTGCTCATTGTGGTCCTATTTTCTGCCCAGTAGAATTAATGGTCCCTTCTACATTCCCATCACTTCAGAGGGATCATAACCAGGATTCTGAACAACCTTGTTGTCAATATCCAATTCCACAGACAATGAGCAGCTGTTGGGCCTTGACTTGGTAGAATGAAGTGATGGAATGTGAAATGTAGTGTGTTGACACAAATGTAACGTTCAAAGATCAGTTTCTGGTGTAGTGACTAGAGCACTCTCGTATTACACGTTTACTATACCCTCAACCCCAGTTTTAGAGCAAGCAGACTTGGGTGATAGTTCAGGCCATTTGAGTCACACTGTTGAGTGCAAGTTTCTCTCTAGAAGTAAAGCCATCATTGTGATCAGGATGGTATGCTGCTGCAGCCATATTGCCATTGGAAGGTACAAATTCTAGTTATTTTCCTCTGGTGAGCTATTACTGCTCCAATCTGAGCCATTCCGAGTTGTGCAGGTCGGAATGGGGGAAGAGTGTTTTGGTGTTACTAAGGCCTAATTATTTAGTCAGTTAGCACTTGCTTATAAAATTAAGCAGTATACTGGAAGTCCCATCAATATGCTGCTACTGTAGCAGGGGGCACATGTTTACTAGTGCCAAGTAATTATACTCAGTAAAGTGACCTTAAGTAAATTGGTGGATCCCCTAATAGGATGGTTATGAAAAGCTGCTATACATATTACACTTTGAAATTCTGATTGGGGTGAAATGTACTGTTTGCTATTGGTTAAACGCACTGCCGCGGTCGCAAACAGTGATGAATGGGAGAGCCGGCGAAAGGGCTGTAGCATAGCCATCTCTGCAGATGCTCCGTGCCAAATATGGCGGTCGACAAAACAAATCACAACACGGTCACCAAATGCACACAGCAAACTAGCCCTGCCCCCAAAAACACCTAATACATCCCAATGACACACCCCCATGGCAACTTCAAAAATAAAAATCCCAGGACAACCCACACAACACACCTGACAGCAATACTCCATGTTGACACACCCACATAGCTGAGTATAAAACCAGCCCCTTCCCTGACCAGAATCCTTTGCACTACTCCAGCACTGAAGGAACCAAACCCTACAGCACATTGGATAGCAAAACACCACACATCTCACCTGCACAACAACGTACACACACCACCCCCACCACCCTCACAACTGCACCTCAAAACATTAGCACATCACACACCATGGCACTACAGAAAATGCCCAAATTCACAGAGTGAGTTGTCAGTCATGGTAGATGAGATAATCAGAGTAGAACCACAAGTGTTTGGTCACCTGGTCCAACAGACACCATTAGCCACAAGAGCGCAAATGTGGGCAAGGATAGTCGACAATGTCAATGCAGTAGGGACCACCCCGCGCTCCAAAAATGAAATCATGAAGCGGTGGCATGACCTGAAGAGGGTTGTAAAAGAAAAGAGGAACAAGAACCCTGAGCTGGCTCAGAGGACTGGTGGTGGCCCTCCCATCCCACCAAAAACATTCACTGAATGGGAGAAGAAGGTGCTTGCCATACTGCATCCAGAGAGTCTCACAGGAATAGCCGGGAGAGTGCAGGCTGGTAAGGACAAACAAATGCAAACCATTACACTGCCATGTACTGTCTTGCACAACTACAAAGCTACACCTCCAAGGCCCAAGTACATTCATATGCACCACCATACCCAACACAGGTCTCAACTTGTAACATCCACTCCATCTAAATCACCCCAAAGGTAACCTGCAAGATTCCCAGGGTTGCATGTCTACAGGCAGCCAGCACTACAACTCCCACCAGGCAGCCCTGTCCCACCTCTGAGCAGGATGGAGCACTCCCACCCAGAAGCATGTGTCAGCCATTGCATTGTTCAACCTCACCTAACAGGTAGGTAGCCATCTTAACAGGGAGGGGTGTTTGATGGAGGGAGGCCTGCACAACAACTCCCACCAGGCATCCCTGTCCCACCCCTGAACAGGATGTGACACTCCCTCCCACCCAGCAGCATGTGGCAGTCATTTCATTGTTCACCTTCACCTAACAGGTAGGTAGCCATCTTAACAAGGAGGGGGGGGGGGTGGGAGGCCAGCACTACAACTCCCAACAGACCCCCTTGTTCCCCAGATTAGCAAGGTGGAGCACTCCCCACCCACCCAGAAGCATGTGGCAGCCATTGCATTGTTCACCTTCATCTAACAGGTAGGTAGCCATCTTCCCAGGTTGTGCTGTTTGAGGGTGGGAGGCCTGCACTACTACTCCCACCATGCCCCCTTGTTCCCCAGCTTAGCAAGATGGAGCACTCCCCACCCACCCAGAAGCATGTGGCAGCCATTGCATTGTTCACCTTCATCTAACAGGTAGGTAGCCATCTTCCCAGGTTGTGCTGTTTGGGGGTGGGAGGCCTGCACTACTACTCCCACCATGCCCCCTTGTTCCCCAGCTTAGCAAGATGGAGCACTCCCCACCCACCCAGAAGCATGTGGCAGCCATTGCATTGTTCACCTTCACCTAACAGGTAGGTAGCCATCTTAACAGGGAGGGGTGTGTGTGTGGGAGGCCAGCACTACAACTCCCAACAGTCCCCCTTGTCCCACCCCTGAGCAAGATGGAGCACTCCCCATCCACCCAGATGCATATAGCAGCGCTTGCATTGTTCACTTCAAACTAACCGGTAGGTAGACATCTTATGCTCTCTTGTCCCACCCCTGAGAAGGATGGAGCACTCAACCACACACCCAGAGAGATGTGTCACAAATTCCACCCAAATGTGACAACAGAACAGGTAAGTAGACAGTGCATGCACCCCGCCATTCCTCTCAAAAAGCATGGAACCAAATGACAACACCAGCCCTCACATCCCACCAAATTTGACACAGATACAATTACCACTTACAGTGTGCAGACAGCTAAGCGTATATAATTGTCACAGAAACAGAAGTGTGACTCACCAAACCCCATCTCAAAGCAATTCAGGGCACAAACATGCACAGCACTGAATGCCATCTGTAAGTTACATGGGGACTGAGCTTGAAGGACCATATAAAAACAAACCAAGCATGGTCTGTCGAACCAATAAATCTAAGCCCAGGACATGACAAAGGTATGGATGAGATGACAATGCCTAGTACATGCGCAGATGTAACGCCTGACGGGCAGAGTAATCAGCAAAGATGCCTCACAACAAGTTGTATTGCCACCAGTTGTCAGATGACAACATGTCCTCGTAATCACAGAATCTACATGTGGGGCATGGGATCCATTGACATGTCACACTATGGAAATTTAATGTATGTACCTCCAAACCATGTCATGATGCACATTACTGTGCAGACATACAATGTGTGAAATAGTTAGCTGTGTGTTGCATAACCAGTAAATAAGATACATTGACAACAAAGTTAGAGGGGTGTACGTCAATGACCATTTCCCCTCTGTCCCACAGGTGACCAACAACTGACTGCAGAGGACGACAACATCAACCTGCAGAGCCAGTTTCCACCCCCGGAACATGCACTTTCGGATGAGGACTCCCTGGATTTGGAGGACGCGGAGCTCGAAGCTGGTCCATCTGGTGTGCCAGGGCACAACAGGTCCCAGGACCCCACTGTCCCCACCACCACCTCAGCAGCAACAATAACAACTACGCTGACCCCTGCTGGAACGACTGGTGTGGCCTCCACCACCACCAGTACTGCCTGCAACACTCTCCCTGCCCCAGGGGATGACCACCCCACCCCACCAACTGAGGAGGGCAGGGAGAGGAGGCGGGTGCCTACAGTGGTGAGGCAACAGGTCCGTGACAGTAGGGCAGGTGGGAGGGCAAGGGGGAGTCGAAGCCAACAGTACACTGGGACCAAAGCCCTGGACAACATCACCAGAGTCCTTGGGGCCTATGAACGGGCCCAAGGACGAACGGGCCAGGCTGAGGAAGATTCACGTAAGCTCTGCCTGCTGCTGAGGTCCATGGACACCCGCATGGGCCAAATCGTGGACCTCTTGGGCCAGCTAGTGGCAGTTCTGAGGGACAGGACTGCGGCACAACTAACACCTCCACCTCCCTCCGGTGTCCCGCAGGATGACCGTTACACATCCTCCCCTGCGGGCACGGAGAGGGGGGACTCCTCAGACCCCACTGGCCCTGCAGCAGAGGCCCCCCCTGCCAAATGACCAAGGGGCCGTACGAAGAAATCCAAGGGAGGAACCCCTGGCAAAGCACCTGCCAAACGCCAGTCAAGGAGCCAGCCATGATGGCAACCCTCTTCACTATTGCATTGACTTTGTTGACTGCCCTTCCCCACACTTCCCTGTTAACGGCATCCGTCTGTTGGACTGGGTCACCACATCAATGTGGTGGCTACTCGATTGTCTCATCTACCATCACTGACAACTCATTTCTTCACTATTCACCTTTTCGTAAAAATTCACTCCCCTGTCACATGTACCCATTGTAAATAAACACTCCTTACACACACATGTCGTTGTGTCTGCTCCGTGTTTAGTACAGGATGTGCAGTCTTCACCATGATTACAATGTACCTGGAGTACCGATTGTTTGTAGGCAAGGAGAGGCTGAAGGGACCTAGGAAAACACAACAGAACTATATTCACTAGTCAGGTGGTGGCATCACAGCCATCACACAACACTTGTCATCAGGGTACTCCAATCTGCACACATTACAATGAGCAACAGTACCGACATAAACATCCTGTATCTGTGCCAAACTACCCTGTCCCAGAAACATTGGCACCCAGCACTGAGTCAACAATAGGCTGCAGTCACAAAGCTCACATACACCTTTCCACCAATAATGACATCAGCAGACAATGGCTCCGAGGTACATTGTCACTCACCTTTAGGTGAAGTAGCGGTTGATGAGCTGTTGACGGAGGTCGACACCTTCCTCCTCTCCACTATCCTCGTCACTGGACATGGGTTGGTTTGCAGGCGGGGGCCTTGGCTGCTCATCAGCATCCAGGAGCACGGGGATCTCCTTGCGCAAGGCCAGGTTGTGGAGCATGCAGCATGCAACTACAATCTGACACACCTTTTTGGGCGAGTACATCAGTGTACCTCCGGTCTTGTCCAGGCAGCGAAATTGTGACTTCAGGAGACCAAAAGTACGTTCCACCACACAACGTGTCCTCCCATGGGCATCATTGTAGCGGACTTCAGCCAAGGTCCTGGGAATCCGCAGTGGGCTCAGCAACCAAGGACGGTTGGGATATGCAGAATCACCTAGGTGGGAGATACACAGAGCAACTTTGTAATGTAACTGTGGCAGAGGACAGCATGTCAAACACACAGCACGCTACCTGACTCTTTGTACTCACCCACAACCCATGCATGCTCCGGAAGCAGATTATCCATCAACTGTGGCACAATGCTGTTACGCATGATGTACGAGTCATGGGCCGAGCCAGGGTTTTTGGCACAGACGTGTGAGATGATCATATCCGCCTAGCACACCACTTGCACATTGATGGAATGGAAATGCTTCCTGTTCCTGTAGATGTCCTCACGTGCCTGTGGTGGAACCAGGCCAACATGTGTGCAGTTAATGGCACCAACTACATTGGGGATGTGCCCAAGGTCATATAAATCTCCCTTCACAGCCGCCAATTCATGCCTCCTGGGGAAATGGATATATCTGTCCTTGTAGATCATCATAGTGGACAGGACATCACATAGCACCATGCTGAAAATAGGTTGCAACATTGCACCTGCGCTGGACACCGTGTACTGGAATGATCCAGAAGCAATCAAAATGCAGGGGCCCATCACCTTAGACTTTGGTGTGAAAGCACTCGGATATGTCCTGCAAGGCTGCAGGTGGGGCTCCAACATAGCACATAGGTCTTCTAGGGTGGGTCGATCCAGACGGAATTTCCGCATAGACCTCCTGATCGTCCATGTCTGCCAGCACTGTGAAGGGACGATGCACATTTGGTCTCCTCCTAGGTGAGATGAAAGCGGACACATGTCAATGCAATCCACCAGGAGATGTGTCCAACATCTTACGTTTTGACTGACACAATGCCAGCAATGACTAGCATCACAGTTCAGCTTACAGCACAACTTACATGTAGGGACACCCTTCTCACAAGGCCTGTCATGTGCAGTCTACAGGGCTGAGATGGCTCTTTGATGGATAGTCTAGCACACAACCCATTTGTTTCACTCTGTACATTCAGTGATGTGTCCTTGTCAGTTTGGGCAGTGACTGTGCAGACCAGGTGGGCTCACACTGAGGTCCAGCGTGGGGCATCAAAAATGTCACATGAAGGGAGAAATTGAGAGCGTAAACAGTGCCTACACATTTGAGTCAGTACACATGCTTGTGGAAATGGAAGGGGCTCTGTACAGAAGTACAACAATCTGCTGTGTCATAGGTGAATTACCACCAAGAGAGTCACGCTCTGGCATTTAAGACCTGGCCTGCACAGTCACCACCCAATCTGACAAGGACACATCACTGAATGTACAGAGGGAAACATATGGGTTGTCTGCTAGACTATCCATCAAAGAGCCATCGCAGCCTTGTAGACTGCACACGACAGGCCTTGTGAGAAGGGTGTGAGTTTGTAAGATCATGTCCCTAAATGTGACCTCCATTACACAGTGAGCCATTCACAGTGCAAGGACAATGAGGGCTGTGCAGTGTTGGACACAGTGAGTCTGCCCCAAAACATATTTTCCTAAGTAATGTGTGTCTTGCTCACCCACAAACTGGATAGTAGATGTGGGCAGCCTACACACAGCTTTCTGTGCTGGCATCCTGCATGTGTATGAGATGGGCAGGTACTGTGTCCAGCCTCATACCTGCATGCATTTTCGTATGATTCTCCCATGCTAATGTACTATGTGAGATGCTGTATTGTCTCTGCTGGACATATCTGTGAAGTTGTGCTGAGTTAGTGTCATGCTCCTGTACTGAGAGATAGTGATACATAACACTGTGTCACTGATTTCTCCCCCTCTCGTCTCCCATGCCTGCAGCTCAAAGTCCACCACCATAAGGCCGTGTGGAGGGCCATTGCATGCAAGGTGCGGGCTCTGGCTCTCTCCAACCGACGGCGCACACACTGTCACAAGAGGTGGGATGACATCTGCCTGCTGAGCAAAAACGTGGCAGGGAAGACCCTGGGGCTACTCCCTCGGACTGGCAGGTTGGCGTGCAGGAGCATGACACCACTAATGGCCTGCATCTTAGCTGTGAAACAGCCTGAGCTGGATGCACATTTGAAGGAGCCTCAGCATCAAGCTGGGGGTGAGTATTCTGGGAAGGGTGACTTTGGTTGTGAGTGGTTGCATGTGTTCCAAGCCTGGGCCAGTGCTGGGCTCTGTGATGTTGCTTGTGTGATGCAATGGCTTGTAAGTGGCCTCTGTGTTGGGTGCAGCTGTCATGCATTTTCCCTACCTGTACTTTATCATGCCGTTGGAGTAATAGCCATTGACATTGCATTCTGAGTTGTGGCCTTCTGGCATAGTCTAAATTTGGGTGGTCAGGCACATCCCATGAAAGGGAATGGCAGTGTGCATCATCTGAGTGTGCTTTATCAATGTGTGCATTGCCTGACGTCAGAATTGTGAGGACTACACATCTGACACCAATGTGCAACTGTAGTTGTGCCCCAAAGTACGACATGGTGGATGGCATGAGCTCATGGCCATTGTCGACTGATATGTTGGAGTCTGTATCTGTGTTGTCCACTTCTGCTGCCTCTAGGTGTGGCAGTGGCAACATGTTGGGAGGTACATCTTTTCCCCTCTCAGGGTCCTAGGTGTGCTCAGAGGGATATGTGTGTCTGGTTACACGGAGCCACCAGCAGGCTATTTGGCTGTGTGGTCATCACATGGGTCACTTATGCCAAGATTTCATGATCACACGCAAAATTCGAGTTTGGAATTGAGGTCGCACAATGTTACTGCACAGGATGGTGTGCAACATGGGGACGTCATCATCTTGTTTAGTGCTTTGCTTGTATATCATGTTTGTGTTAATGCCACTGAACTGACCCTACGTCTCTGTCTCTCGCAGCATCTACCGTGGGTACAGAAGGACAGGGGACGAACACCAGTGGTGAGGCATCAAGCATAACTGCTACACACGAGCACAGTGACACTGATGTGACCAGCGCCTTGGAGGGGGACAGGAGTCTGCTTGAGGAATCACAGCCAGAGACACCAACCTTAACGTCATCTGACACCAGCGGTGACACATCTATGTTGGCAGGCACATGGAGCGGGAACTCTGCCTCCTCTTCCACCACACAGCGTCCAGTGCCCACCCTCCCAGCTACTTCCACTAGTGCTGCCCGTGTTCGCAGCAGTAAGAAGGGAAGGGTGTCCTTCACCCCAGGCACCGCTGCCCCTGTCTCCCCTGCTGCCATCAGTGTTGAGTCTGTGGACCTTTTGCGCCAGCTGTGTGTGGGCCAGACAACTCTCCTCAACGCCTTCCTAGACCACGACAAAAAGTTGGCACAGGTAGTTGCTTTCATGGAGGGTATCCATTCAGACGTGGGTGAGCTACACCGGACTGTCCAGTCTTTGTCCTCCGCAGTGACGGCAGCCATTCAGCAGGCACAGTCTCCGAGTACAGCTCCAGTCCCTTTGGCCATCCTCCTGCCAGTGGCTACATCTGACGATAGTGACCACACACCCCAGACCTCAAGCTCAAGATACAGCACATGCAGCACACAACAGCAGCAGCCCAAGTGGGCCTGAGCTCAGACACCATCCCCCCAGAAAACCAAAACCACCCCAGAGCGCAAAGGCTAAAGCCCTTCAGGCGACACTCATGGGCACAATGCCAAGAAGCTGGCCTCAGGCTCACATGCCTCAGAGGCATCCCCAGCCAAGGACTCTCCTGTCCCAAAAGCGTCTCGCAAAGCAAAGCAGTCAGTTCCCATTCCTGCTGTGAAGCTGGTGCCAGCTAAGGGTCCAAAGAAAAAGCCCGCTAAGGCAGATTCACCCACAACCTCAACTCCCATCCCGAGCTCTGTGAAGCAGGGGAAGGTGGTCAGTGTAGGGGGTTCACCTGTTCAACAGGTGATGGGGGAGAAAAGGCAAGGCCAGACCAAGCGTACCTCCGGATCCAGCATGTCCCCAGAGAGAGGGTCACCGGCTGCACCTGGTGCAGCTTTGGTGGAGAGTGTGCCTGTTGTGGCCGCAACACCTACCACTCCTCCCTAGAACAAACCTCCATTTAGACTCCACAAGAAGTGGAAAGGCACCCCTCCACATTCTTCCTCCCACACTGTGTCTCACTGCAGCATGACTCCACCTCCACGTGCCGCCACACCACCTGGTCCAAGCAGCCCTCCGGCTTCCAAAGCCACTGATGCCTCTACCTCAGCTGGGCCTCTCTCTCCCCGGTCCAGACCTCCAACTGGCCCCGATACTCAGCCATCTCCCAGTCCGACTGACAGCCAAGTCTGAGTCAAAGTCCCCCTCACATACCTGTCTCTCCCACAACGGTGCCTGGACTGCCCATTGTTATCCCCCTAACTGTGTTGCTGACCATGGCAGGGTATAGTCTCACCTATTCCCTGTGCAGGATCTAATGCACACATGTACCTACTCTGCACTTTGGATTGGCCACTGGTCTTGCTGTGTTTGCCCATTCCCTGTGCAGCTTCTCATGTAACTACTCTGCACTTTGGACTGGCCACAGGCCTTGATGTTCCTTGCTGTGTTTGCCCATTCCCTGTGCAGCGTCTTATGTACCTACTCTGCACTTTGGACTGGCCACTGGCCTTGATGTTCCTTGCTTTGTTTGCCCATTCCTTGTGTAGCTTCTCATGTACCTACTCTGCACTTTGGACTGGCCTTGATGTTCATTGCTGTGTTTGCCCATTCCCTGTGCAACCTTTCATGTACCTACTCTGCACTTTGGACTGGCCACTGGCCTTGATGTTCCTTGCGGTGTTTGCCCATTCCCTGTGCAACCTCCCATGTACCTACTCTTTGCTTTGGACTGGCCACTGGCCTTGATGTTTCTTGCTGTGTTTGAAAGGTAATATGGGAAGTACCGTTATTTTTGAAAGGGAATGGGTATTAACATTTAAACAAAAAACAAACTTCCCTTTGCCTTTTGTTCTGGGGGGGAAAAGATCGGTATCTTCAACCCCAATTATCTATCCAGCGAGATCTGGATCACCCTAAAACCTTTAAAAACAAGCTTTAACAAGGTCTAACCTTGCCAGGTTACCAAATTTACATATTAATTTGTACACAATGCCCCTTGGTTGTATTGTCTTTAACCAAGGGGCATTGTGTACACATTAACCCCTTCGCTGCTAGGCCTTTTCCCCTCCTGTGCTAAGCCCTTTTTGGGCTATTTGAGGTAGTGCGCGCTTAGGCCCCTGTAACTTTTTGACCACATTAGGTATCCACGCCAAATTTGCGTCCTTTTCTTCCAACATCTTGGGGATTCTAAAGGTACCCAGGGTTTGTGGATTCTCCTAGAGGGGTCACAGAAATTAGTCAAAATACAGCAATTTTTTTTTTTTTTTGTGAAAAATGTGAAAAACGGGCTGCAAATGAAAGCTTCTGGGTTTTTCTCTGCAAATGGTATCAAAAAAGGGTTTGTGGGGCTGAAATCACAATTTCTCCAGCTTTTAGGGAATGACAGACTTTTGTTAGAAAACCAACATTTTTTACACAGTTTTGGCATTTTTCTGGGACATACCCTATTTTTGCTATTTTTTGTGCTTTCAACCTCCTTCCAGTTAACGGTAGAAAAGGGTAACAAAACAATAATGGATCCTGGAAAGCTATACATTTTTGAAAAGTAGACAAAATTCTGAATTCAGCAAGGGGTCATTTGCGTAGATCCATCAAGGTTTCTTTATAGAAATTTACAGGCAAATATAGGAGAAATTAAAAATTTGTTGAAAAAAGCAGCCTCTTGAGTCAACGTTTTTACCTGTAACTTCTTCGAATTATGACATCTCTTTGAAAGCAATGTACCGTTACATCCGGTAGACCTTCCTGGTTGTGGGGACATATAGGACTTGTAGGTTCATCAAGAGCCCAACGAACCCAGAGTAGAAAAATGAGCAGCATTTTGTAATGTTTTTTTTTGTTGGTCCGGGTATATAGCAATTATTGTGGGAAAATGTATACTTGGAAAAATCGGTATGAAAGTCACCTATGTATTTCTGAAATGGGAACAAATTACAGAGTTCAGAAACAGTGCATATTTGCACATTTTCGAAATTGGGAATACTCATATTTGCATGACAATTATTGGTCATTTTTCAAAATGACTTTTTTTTTACACAATGTCTTTCATTTGGAAGGGAGAAATGCATCAAAAATCAACAGGTAATAACAGTTGCTTTACAAATTTGAACTACCCTAAGTCTCCCGAGAAAAATGGTACCTCACTTGTGTGGGTAGGCATAGTGCCCACGACAGGAAGTGGCTCAAAACCTAAGGTGAACACACCACATTTTCACACTGAAAATTTACACTTTTTTTGCAAAGAGTCTAGCTGTAGTTTTTGAACCCTAGCCCTGCCGGCACCTAGGGAAACCTAGCAAACCTATACATTTTTGAAAACTAGACACCCAGGGGAATCCAGGATGGGGTGACTTGACTGCCTCCCACCATGGTCTGTTACCCAGAATCCCTTGCAAACGTAAAAAATTGAAAAAAAAACCACATTTTCCCCACATTTCTGTGATGGAAAGTTCTGGAATCTGCGTGGATCCACAAATTTCCACCCACCCCGCGTTCCCCAAAGTCCTACGAGAAAAATGGTACCTCACTTGTGCGGGTCGGCCTAGTGCCCGCGACAGGAAACGGCGCAAAACGCAACGTGGTTTTGGAGTGAAAAATGACCCTTTTTTTGGCAAAGTGACTAGCTGTAGATTTTGTACCCTAGCCCTGCCGGCACCTAGGGAAACCTAGCAAACCTATACATTTCTGAAAACTAGACACCCAGGGGAATCCAGGATGGGGTGACTTGACTGCCTCCCACCATGGTCTGTTACCCAGAATCCCTAGCAAACGTAAAAAATTGACAAAAAAAACACATTTTCCCCACATTTCTGTGATGGAAAGTTCTGGAATCTGCGTGGATCCACAAATTTCCACCCACCCCGCGTTCCCCAAAGTCCTACGAGAAAAATGGTACCTCACTTGTGCGGGTCGGCCTAGTGCCCGCGACAGGAAACGGCGCAAAACGCAACGTGGTTTTGGAGTGAAAAATGACCCTTTTTTTGGCAAAGTGACTAGCTGTAGATTTTGTACCCTAGCCCTGCCGGCACCTAGGGAAACCTAGCAAACCTATACATTTTTGAAAACTAGACACCCAGGGGAATCCAGGATGGGGTGACTTGACTGCCTCCCACCATGGTCTGTTACCCAGAATCCCTTGCAAACGTAAAAAATTGAAAAAAAAACCACATTTTCCCCACATTTCTGTGATGGAAAGTTCTGGAATCTGCGTGGATCCACAAATTTCCACCCACCCCGCGTTCCCCAAAGTCCTACGAGAAAAATGGTACCTCACTTGTGCGGGTCGGCCTAGTGCCCGCGACAGGAAACGGCGCAAAACGCAACGTGGTTTTGGAGTGAAAAATGACCCTTTTTTTGGCAAAGTGACTAGCTGTAGATTTTGTACCCTAGCCCTGCCGGCACCTAGGGAAACCTAGCAAACCTATACATTTCTGAAAACTAGACACCCAGGGAAATCCAGGATGGGGTGACTTGACTGCCTCCCACCATGGTCTGTTACCCAGAATCCCTTGCAAACGTAAAAAATTGACAAAAAAAACACATTTTCCCCACATTTCTGTGATGGAAAGTTCTGGAATCTGCGTGGATCCACAAATTTCCACCCACCCCGCGTTCCCCAAAGTCCTACGAGAAAAATGGTACCTCACTTGTGCGGGTTGGCCTAGTGCCCGCGACAGGAAACGGCGCAAAACGAAACGTGGTTTTGGAGTGAAAAATGACCCTTTTTTTGGCAAAGTGACTAGCTGTAGATTTTGTACCCTAGCCCTGCCGGCACCTAGGGAAACCTAGCAAACCTATACATTTCTGAAAACTAGACACCCAGGGGAATCCAGGATGGGGTGACTTGACTGCCTCCCACCATGGTCTGTTACCCAGAATCCCTTGCAAACGTAAAAAATTGAAAAAAAACCCACATTTTCCCCACATTTCTGTGATGGAAAGTTCTGGAATCTGCGTGGATCCACAAATTTCCACCCACCCCGCGTTCCCCAAAGTCATACGAGAAAAATGGTACCTCACTTGTGCGGGTCGGCCTAGTGCCCGCGACAGGAAACGGCGCAAAACGCAACGTGGTTTTGGAGTGAAAAATGACCCTTTTTTTGGCAAAGTGACTAGCTGTAGATTTTGTACCCTAGCCCTGCCGGCACCTAGGGAAACCTAGCAAACCTATACATTTCTGAAAACTAGACACCCAGGGGAATCCAGGATGGGGTGACTTGACTGCCTCCCACCATGGTCTGTTACCCAGAATCCCTTGCAAACGTAAAAAATTGAAAAAAAAACCACATTTTCCCCACATTTCTGTGATGGAAAGTTCTGGAATCTGCGTGGATCCACAAATTTCCACCCACCCCGCGTTCCCCAAAGTCCTACGAGAAAAATGGTACCTCACTTGTGCGGGTCGGCCTAGTGCCCACGACAGGAAACGGCGCAAAACGCAGCGTGGTTTTGGAGTGAAAAATGACCCTTTTTTTGGCAAAGTGACTAGCTGTAGATTTTGTACCCTAGCCCTGCCGGCACCTAGGGAAACCTAGCAAACCTATACATTTTTGAAAACTAGACACCCAGGGGAATCCAGGATGGGGTGACTTGACTGCCTCCCACCATGGTCTGTTACCCAGAATCCCTTGCAAAAGTAAAAAATTGAAAAAAAACCCACATTTTCCCCACATTTCTGTGATGGAAAGTTCTGGAATCTGCGTGGATCCACAAATTTCCACCCACCCCGCGTTCCCCAAAGTCCTACGAGAAAAATGGTACCTCACTTGTGCGGGTCGGCCTAGTGCCCGCAACAGGAAACGGCGCAAAACGCAACGTGGTTTTGGAGTGAAAAAGGACCCTTTTTTTGGCAAAGTGACTAGCTGTAGATTTTGTACCCTAGCCCTGCCGGCACCTAGGGAAACCTAGCAAACCTATACATTTCTGAAAACTAGACACCCAGGGGAATCCAGGATGGGGTGACTTGACTGCCTCCCACCATGGTCTGTTACCCAGAATCCCTTGCAAACGTAAAAAATTGACAAAAAAAACACATTTTCCCCACATTTCTGTGATGGAAAGTTCTGGAATCTGCGTGGATCCACAAATTTCCACCCACCCCGCGTTCCCCAAAGTCCTACAAGAAAAATGGTACCTCACTTGTGCGGGTCGGCCTAGTGCCCGCGACAGGAAACGGCGCAAAACGCAACGTGGTTTTGGAGTGAAAAATGACCCTTTTTTTGGCAAAGTGACTAGCTGTAGATTTTGTACCCTAGCCCTGCCGGCACCTAGGGAAACCTAGCAAACCTATACATTTTTGAAAACTAGACACCCAGGGGAATCCAGGATGGGGTGACTTGACTGCCTCCCACCATGGTCTGTTACCCAGAATCCCTTGCAAACGTAAAAAATTGAAAAAAAAAACACATTTTCCCCACATTTCTGTGATGGAAAGTTCTGGAATCTGCGTGGATCCACAAATTTCCACCCACCCCGCGTTCCCCAAAGTCCTACGAGAAAAATGGTACCTCACTTGTGCGGGTCGGCCTAGTGCCCGCGACAGGAAACGGCGCAAAACGCAACGTGGTTTTGGAGTGAAAAATGACCCTTTTTTTGGCAAAGTGACTAGCTGTAGATTTTGTACCCTAGCCCTGCCGGCACCTAGGGAAACCTAGCAAACCTATACATTTCTGAAAACTAGACACCCAGGGGAATCCAGGATGGGGTGACTTGACTGCCTCCCACCATGGTCTGTTACCCAGAATCCCTTGTAAACGTAAAAAATTGACAAAAAAAACACATTTTCCCCACATTTCTGTGATGGAAAGTTCTGGAATCTGCGTGGATCCACAAATTTCCACCCACCCCGCGTTCCCCAAAGTCCTACGAGAAAAATGGTACCTCACTTGTGCGGGTTGGCCTAGTGCCCGCGACAGGAAACGGCGCAAAACGCAACGTGGTTTTGGAGTGAAAAATGACCCTTTTTTTGGCAAAGTGACTAGCTGTAGATTTTGTACCCTAGCCCTGCCGGCACCTAGGGAAACCTAGCAAACCTATACATTTCTGAAAACTAGACACCCAGGGGAATCCAGGATGGGGTGACTTGACTGCCTCCCACCATGGTCTGTTACCCAGAATCCCTTGCAAACGTAAAAAATTGACAAAAAAAACACATTTTCCCCACATTTCTGTGATGGAAAGTTCTGGAATCTGCGTGGATCCACAAATTTCCACCCACCCCGCGTTCCCCAAAGTCCTACGAGAAAAATGGTACCTGACTTGTGCGGGTCGGCCTAGTGCCCGCGACAGGAAACGGCGCAAAACGCAACGTGGTTTTGGAGTGAAAAATGACCCTTTTTTTGGCAAAGTGACTAGCTGTAGATTTTGTACCCTAGCCCTGCCGGCACCTAGGGAAACCTAGCAAACCTATACATTTTTGAAAACTAGACACCCAGGGGAATCCAGGATGGGGTGACTTGACTGCCTCCCACCATGGTCTGTTACCCAGAATCCCTAGCAAACGTAAAAAATTGACAAAAAAAACAAATTTTCCCCACATTTCTGTGATGGAAAGTTCTGGAATCTGCGTGGATCCACAAATTTCCACCCACCCCGCATTCCCCAAAGTCCTACGAGAAAAATGGTACCTCACTTGTGCGGGTCGGCCTAGTGCCCGCGACAGGAAACGGCGTAAAACGCAACGTGGTTTTGGAGTGAAAAATGACCCTTTTTTTGGCAAAGTGACTAGCTGTAGATTTTGTACCCTAGCCCTGCCGGCACCTAGGGAAACCTAGCAAACCTATACATTTTTGAAAACTAGACACCCAGGGGAATCCAGGATGGGGTGACTTGACTGCCTCCCACCATGGTCTGTTACCCAGAATCCCTTGCAAACGTAAAAAATTGAAAAAAAAACCACATTTTCCCCACATTTCTGTGATGGAAAGTTCTGGAATCTGCGTGGATCCACAAATTTCCACCCACCCCGCGTTCCCCAAAGTCCTACGAGAAAAATGGTACCTCACTTGTGCGGGTCGGCCTAGTGCCCGCGACAGGAAACGGCGCAAAACGCAACGTGGTTTTGGAGTGAAAAATGACCCTTTTTTTGGCAAAGTGACTAGCTGTAGATTTTGTACCCTAGCCCTGCCGGCACCTAGGGAAACCTAGCAAACCTATACATTTCTGAAAACTAGACACCCAGGGGAATCCAGGATGGGGTGACTTGACTGCCTCCCACCATGGTCTGTTACCCAGAATCCCTTGCAAACGTAAAAAATTGACAAAAAAAACACATTTTCCCCACATTTCTGTGATGGAAAGTTCTGTAATCTGCGTGGATCCACAAATTTCCACCCACCCCGCGTTCCCCAAAGTCCTACGAGAAAAATGGTACCTCACTTGTGCGGGTCGGCCTAGTGCCCGCGACAGGAAACGGCGCAAAACGCAACGTCGTTTTGGAGTGAAAAATGACCCTTTTTTTGGCAAAGTGACTAGCTGTAGATTTTGTACCCTAGCCCTGCCGGCACCTAGGGAAACCTAGCAAACCTATACATTTCTGAAAACTAGACACCCGGCGGTTTCCAGGGAGGTATGGCTTGCGTGGATCCCCCAACGTTTCCTTACCCAGAATCCCCTGCAAACCTCAATTTTTGCCCAAAAAATCACTTTTTTCACACATTTTGGGGTGGGAAAGTAGTGGCATCACCGGGCTCACACAAATTTACCACCACCCAGCGTTCCCCCAGGTCTCCCGGTAAAAATGGTGCCTCACTTGTGTGGGAGGCCCAAGTACCCGCGGCAGGCAAGGGCCCCAAAGGTAGTGAGGCCACCTCAAGATGGCCTATCGCCAAACCACCTGGTTTTGCAAGGGGGGTCACTTTGGTTTTTGGCCCGGTGCGCGGCGGCCATCTAGGGAAACCTACCAAACCCAGGCATTTTTGAAAACTAGACACCCGGCGGCTTCCAGGGAGGTATGGCTTGCGTGGATCCCCCAACGTTTCCTTACCCAGAATCCCCTGCAAACCTCAATTTTTGCCCAAAAAATCACTTTTTTCACACATTTTGGGGTGGGAAAGTAGTGGCATCACCGGGCTCACACAAATTTACCACCACCCAGCGTTCCCCCAGGTCTCCCGGTAAAAATGGTGCCTCACTTGTGTGGGAGGCCCAAGTACCCGCGGCAGGCAAGGGCCCCAAAGGTAGTGAGGCCACCTCAAGATGGCCTATCGCCAAACCACCTGGTTTTGCAAGGGGGGTCACTTTGGTTTTTGGCCCGGTGCACGGCGGCCATCTAGGGAAACCTACCAAACCCAGGCATTTTTTAAAACTAGACACCCGGCGGCTTCCAGGGAGGTATGGCTTGCGTGGATCCCCCAACGTTTCCTTACCCAGAATCCCCTGCAAACCTCAATTTTTGCTCAAAAAATCACTTTTTTCACACATTTTGGGGTGGGAAAGTAGTGGCATCACCGGGCTCACACAAATTTACCACCACCCAGCGTTCCCCCAGGTCTCCCGGTAAAAATGGTGCCTCACTTGTGTGGGAGGCCCAAGTACCCGCGGCAGGCAAGGGCCCCAAAGGTAGTGAGGCCACCTCAAGATGGCCTATCGCCAAACCACCTGGTTTTGCAAGGGGGGTCACTTTGGTTTTTGGCCCGGTGCGCGGCGGCCATCTAGGGAAACCTACCAAACCCAGGCATTTTTGAAAACTAGACACCCGGCGGCTTCCAGGGAGGTATGGCTTGCGTGGATCCCCCAACGTTTCCTTACCCAGAATCCCCTGCAAACCTCAATTTTTGCCCAAAAAATCACTTTTTTCACACATTTTGGGGTGGGAAAGTAGTGGCATCACCGGGCTCACACAAATTTACCACCACCCAGCGTTCCCCCAGGTCTCCCGGTAAAAATGGTGCCTCACTTGTGTGGGAGGCCCAAGTACCCGCGGCAGGCAAGGGCCCCAAAGGTAGTGAGGCCACCTCAAGATGGCCTATCGCCAAACCACCTGGTTTTGCAAGGGGGGTCACTTTGGTTTTTGGCCCGGTGCGCGGCGGCCATCTAGGGAAACCTACCAAACCCAGGCATTTTTGAAAACTAGACACCCGGCGGCTTCCAGGGAGGTATGGCTTGCGTGGATCCCCCAACGTTTCCTTACCCAGAATCCCCTGCAAACCTCAATTTTTGCTCAAAAAATCACTTTTTTCACACATTTTGGGGTGGGAAAGTAGTGGCATCACCGGGCTCACACAAATTTACCACCACCCAGCGTTCCCCCAGGTCTCCCGGTAAAAATGGTGCCTCACTTGTGTGGGAGGCCCAAGTACCCGCGGCAGGCAAGGGCCCCAAAGGTAGTGAGGCCACCTCAAGATGGCCTATCGCCAAACCACCTGGTTTTGCAAGGGGGGTCACTTTGGTTTTTGGCCCGGTGCGCGGCGGCCATCTAGGGAAACCTACCAAACCCAGGCATTTTTGAAAACTAGACACCCGGCGGCTTCCAGGGAGGTATGGCTTGCGTGGATCCCCCAACGTTTCCTTACCCAGAATCCCCTGCAAACCTCAATTTTTGCCCAAAAAATCACTTTTTTCACACATTTTGGGGTGGGAAAGTAGTGGCATCACCGGGCTCACACAAATTTACCACCACCCAGCGTTCCCCCAGGTCTCCCGGTAAAAATGGTGCCTCACTTGTGTGGGAGGCCCAAGTACCCGCGGCAGGCAAGGGCCCCAAAGGTAGTGAGGCCACCTCAAGATGGCCTATCGCCAAACCACCTGGTTTTGCAAGGGGGGTCACTTTGGTTTTTGGCCCGGTGCGCGGCGGCCATCTAGGGAAACCTACCAAACCCAGGCATTTTTGAAAACTAGACACCCGGCGGCTTCCAGGGAGGTATGGCTTGCGTGGATCCCCCAACGTTTCCTTACCCAGAATCCCCTGCAAACCTCAATTTTTGCCCAAAAAATCACTTTTTTCACACATTTTGGGGTGGGAAAGTAGTGGCATCACCGGGCTCACACAAATTTACCACCACCCAGCGTTCCCCCAGGTCTCCCGGTAAAAATGGTGCCTCACTTGTGTGGGAGGCCCAAGTACCCGCGGCAGGCAAGGGCCCCAAAGGTAGTGAGGCCACCTCAAGATGGCCTATCGCCAAACCACCTGGTTTTGCAAGGGGGGTCACTTTGGTTTTTGGCCCGGTGCGCGGCGGCCATCTAGGGAAACCTACCAAACCCAGGCATTTTTGAAAACTAGACACCCGGCGGCTTCCAGGGAGGTATGGCTTGCGTGGATCCCCCAACGTTTCCTTACCCAGAATCCCCTGCAAACCTCAATTTTTGCCCAAAAAATCACTTTTTTCACACATTTTGGGGTGGGAAAGTAGTGGCATCACCGGGCTCACACAAATTTACCACCACCCAGCGTTCCCCCAGGTCTCCCGGTAAAAATGGTGCCTCACTTGTGTGGGAGGCCCAAGTACCCGCGGCAGGCAAGGGCCCCAAAGGTAGTGAGGCCACCTCAAGATGGCCTATCGCCAAACCACCTGGTTTTGCAAGGGGGGTCACTTTGGTTTTTGGCCCGGTGCGCGGCGGCCATCTAGGGAAACCTACCAAACCCAGGCATTTTTGAAAACTAGACACCCGGCGGCTTCCAGGGAGGTATGGCTTGCGTGGATCCCCCAACGTTTCCTTACCCAGAATCCCCTGCAAACCTCAATTTTTGCTCAAAAAATCACTTTTTTCACACATTTTGGGGTGGGAAAGTAGTGGCATCACCGGGCTCACACAAATTTACCACCACCCAGCGTTCCCCCAGGTCTCCCGGTAAAAATGGTGCCTCACTTGTGTGGGAGGCCCAAGTACCCGCGGCAGGCAAGGGCCCCAAAGGTAGTGAGGCCACCTCAAGATGGCCTATCGCCAAACCACCTGGTTTTGCAAGGGGGGTCACTTTGGTTTTTGGCCCGGTGCGCGGCGGCCATCTAGGGAAACCTACCAAACCCAGGCATTTTTGAAAACTAGACACCCGGCGGCTTCCAGGGAGGTATGGCTTGCGTGGATCCCCCAACGTTTCCTTACCCAGAATCCCCTGCAAACCTCAATTTTTGCTCAAAAAATCACTTTTTTCACACATTTTGGGGTGGGAAAGTAGTGGCATCACCGGGCTCACACAAATTTACCACCACCCAGCGTTCCCCCAGGTCTCCCGGTAAAAATGGTGCCTCACTTGTGTGGGAGGCCCAAGTACCCGCGGCAGGCAAGGGCCCCAAAGGTAGTGAGGCCACCTCAAGATGGCCTATCGCCAAACCACCTGGTTTTGCAAGGGGGGTCACTTTGGTTTTTGGCCCGGTGCGCGGCGGCCATCTAGGGAAACCTACCAAACCCAGGCATTTTTGAAAACTAGACACCCGGCGGCTTCCAGGGAGGTATGGCTTGCGTGGATCCCCCAACGTTTCCTTACCCAGAATCCCCTGCAAACCTCAATTTTTGCCCAAAAAATCACTTTTTTCACACATTTTGGGGTGGGAAAGTAGTGGCATCACCGGGCTCACACAAATTTACCACCACCCAGCGTTCCCCCAGGTCTCCCGGTAAAAATGGTGCCTCACTTGTGTGGGAGGCCCAAGTACCCGCGGCAGGCAAGGGCCCCAAAGGTAGTGAGGCCACCTCAAGATGGCCTATCGCCAAACCACCTGGTTTTGCAAGGGGGGTCACTTTGGTTTTTGGCCCGGTGCGCGGCGGCCATCTAGGGAAACCTACCAAACCCAGGCATTTTTGAAAACTAGACACCCGGCGGCTTCCAGGGAGGTATGGCTTGCGTGGATCCCCCAACGTTTCCTTACCCAGAATCCCCTGCAAACCTCAATTTTTGCTCAAAAAATCACTTTTTTCACACATTTTGGGGTGGGAAAGTAGTGGCATCACCGGGCTCACACAAATTTACCACCACCCAGCGTTCCCCCAGGTCTCCTGGTAAAAATGGTGCCTCACTTGTGTGGGAGGCCCAAGTACCCGCGGCAGGCAAGGGCCCCAAAGGTAGTGAGGCGACATTTGGGATAGGCAATGTTGATGTTGCCTCACTACGTTTGGGGCCCTTGCCTGCCGCGGGTACTTGGGCCTCCCACACAAGTGAGGCACCATTTTTACCGGGAGACCTGGGGGAACGCTGGGTGGTGGTAAATTTGTGTGAGCCCGGTGATGCCACTACTTTCCCACCCCAAAATGTGTGAAAAAAGTGATTTTTTGAGCAAAAAGTGAGGTTTGCAGGGGATTCTGGGTAAGGAAACGTTGGGGGATCCACGCAAGCCATA
Organism: Triturus cristatus; assembly: GCF_964204655.1. Lineage (NCBI taxonomy): Eukaryota > Metazoa > Chordata > Amphibia > Caudata > Salamandridae > Triturus > Triturus cristatus. Next base: position 1,420,198,949 of record NC_140591.1, on the reverse strand, counting down.
CCTCCCTGGAAGCCGCCGGGTGTCTAGTTTTCAAAAATGCCTGGGTTTGGTAGGTTTCCCTAGATGGCCGCCGCGCACCGGGCCAAAAACCAAAGTGACCCCCCTTGCAAAACCAGGTGGTTTGGCGATAGGCCATCTTGAGGTGGCCTCACTACCTTTGGGGCCCTTGCCTGCCGCGGGTACTTGGGCCTCCCACACAAGTGAGGCACCATTTTTACCGGGAGACCTGGGGGAACGCTGGGTGGTGGTAAATTTGTGTGAGCCCGGTGATGCCACTACTTTCCCACCCCAAAATGTGTGAAAAAAGTGATTTTTTGGGCAAAAATTGAGGTTTGCAGGGGATTCTGGGTAAGGAAACGTTGGGGGATCCACGCAAGCCATACCTCCCTGGAAGCCGCCGGGTGTCTAGTTTTCAAAAATGCCTGGGTTTGGTAGGTTTCCCTAGATGGCCGCCGCGCACCGGGCCAAAAACCAAAGTGACCCCCCTTGCAAAACCAGGTGGTTTGGCGATAGGCCATCTTGAGGTGGCCTCACTACCTTTGGGGCCCTTGCCTGCCGCGGGTACTTGGGCCTCCCACACAAGTGAGGCACCATTTTTACCGGGAGACCTGGGGGAACGCTGGGTGGTGGTAAATTTGTGTGAGCCCGGTGATGCCACTACTTTCCCACCCCAAAATGTGTGAAAAAAGTGATTTTTTGGGCAAAAATTGAGGTTTGCAGGGGATTCTGGGTAAGGAAACGTTGGGGGATCCACGCAAGCCATACCTCCCTGGAAGCCGCCGGGTGTCTAGTTTTCAAAAATGCCTGGGTTTGGTAGGTTTCCCTAGATGGCCGCCGCGCACCGGGCCAAAAACCAAAGTGACCCCCCTTGCAAAACCAGGTGGTTTGGCGATAGGCCATCTTGAGGTGGCCTCACTACCTTTGGGGCCCTTGCCTGCCGCGGGTACTTGGGCCTCCCACACAAGTGAGGCACCATTTTTACCGGGAGACCTGGGGGAACGCTGGGTGGTGGTAAATTTGTGTGAGCCCGGTGATGCCACTACTTTCCCACCCCAAAATGTGTGAAAAAAGTGATTTTTTGGGCAAAAATTGAGGTTTGCAGGGGATTCTGGGTAAGGAAACGTTGGGGGATCCACGCAAGCCATACCTCCCTGGAAGCCGCCGGGTGTCTAGTTTTCAAAAATGCCTGGGTTTGGTAGGTTTCCCTAGATGGCCGCCGCGCACCGGGCCAAAAACCAAAGTGACCCCCCTTGCAAAACCAGGTGGTTTGGCGATAGGCCATCTTGAGGTGGCCTCACTACCTTTGGGGCCCTTGCCTGCCGCGGGTACTTGGGCCTCCCACACAAGTGAGGCACCATTTTTACCGGGAGACCTGGGGGAACGCTGGGTGGTGGTAAATTTGTGTGAGCCCGGTGATGCCACTACTTTCCCACCCCAAAATGTGTGAAAAAAGTGATTTTTTGGGCAAAAATTGAGGTTTGCAGGGGATTCTGGGTAAGGAAACGTTGGGGGATCCACGCAAGCCATACCTCCCTGGAAGCCGCCGGGTGTCTAGTTTTCAAAAATGCCTGGGTTTGGTAGGTTTCCCTAGATGGCCGCCGCGCACCGGGCCAAAAACCAAAGTGACCCCCCTTGCAAAACCAGGTGGTTTGGCGATAGGCCATCTTGAGGTGGCCTCACTACCTTTGGGGCCCTTGCCTGCCGCGGGTACTTGGGCCTCCCACACAAGTGAGGCACCATTTTTACCGGGAGACCTGGGGGAACGCTGGGTGGTGGTAAATTTGTGTGAGCCCGGTGATGCCACTACTTTCCCACCCCAAAATGTGTGAAAAAAGTGATTTTTTGGGCAAAAATTGAGGTTTGCAGGGGATTCTGGGTAAGGAAACGTTGGGGGATCCACGCAAGCCATACCTCCCTGGAAGCCGCCGGGTGTCTAGTTTTCAAAAATGCCTGGGTTTGGTAGGTTTCCCTAGATGGCCGCCGCGCACCGGGCCAAAAACCAAAGTGACCCCCCTTGCAAAACCAGGTGGTTTGGCGATAGGCCATCTTGAGGTGGCCTCACTACCTTTGGGGCCCTTGCCTGCCGCGGGTACTTGGGCCTCCCACACAAGTGAGGCACCATTTTTACCGGGAGACCTGGGGGAACGCTGGGTGGTGGTAAATTTGTGTGAGCCCGGTGATGCCACTACTTTCCCACCCCAAAATGTGTGAAAAAAGTGATTTTTTGGGCAAAAATTGAGGTTTGCAGGGGATTCTGGGTAAGGAAACGTTGGGGGATCCACGCAAGCCATACCTCCCTGGAAGCCGCCGGGTGTCTAGTTTTCAAAAATGCCTGGGTTTGGTAGGTTTCCCTAGATGGCCGCCGCGCACCGGGCCAAAAACCAAAGTGACCCCCCTTGCAAAACCAGGTGGTTTGGCGATAGGCCATCTTGAGGTGGCCTCACTACCTTTGGGGCCCTTGCCTGCCGCGGGTACTTGGGCCTCCCACACAAGTGAGGCACCATTTTTACCGGGAGACCTGGGGGAACGCTGGGTGGTGGTAAATTTGTGTGAGCCCGGTGATGCCACTACTTTCCCACCCCAAAATGTGTGAAAAAAGTGATTTTTTGGGCAAAAATTGAGGTTTGCAGGGGATTCTGGGTAAGGAAACGTTGGGGGATCCACGCAAGCCATACCTCCCTGGAAGCCGCCGGGTGTCTAGTTTTCAAAAATGCCTGGGTTTGGTAGGTTTCCCTAGATGGCCGCCGCGCACCGGGCCAAAAACCAAAGTGACCCCCCTTGCAAAACCAGGTGGTTTGGCGATAGGCCATCTTGAGGTGGCCTCACTACCTTTGGGGCCCTTGCCTGCCGCGGGTACTTGGGCCTCCCACACAAGTGAGGCACCATTTTTACCGGGAGACCTGGGGGAACGCTGGGTGGTGGTAAATTTGTGTGAGCCCGGTGATGCCACTACTTTCCCACCCCAAAATGTGTGAAAAAAGTGATTTTTTGAGCAAAAATTGAGGTTTGCAGGGGATTCTGGGTAAGGAAACGTTGGGGGATCCACGCAAGCCATACCTCCCTGGAAGCCGCCGGGTGTCTAGTTTTCAAAAATGCCTGGGTTTGGTAGGTTTCCCTAGATGGCCGCCGCGCACCGGGCCAAAAACCAAAGTGACCCCCCTTGCAAAACCAGGTGGTTTGGCGATAGGCCATCTTGAGGTGGCCTCACTACCTTTGGGGCCCTTGCCTGCCGCGGGTACTTGGGCCTCCCACACAAGTGAGGCACCATTTTTACCGGGAGACCTGGGGGAACGCTGGGTGGTGGTAAATTTGTGTGAGCCCGGTGATGCCACTACTTTCCCACCCCAAAATGTGTGAAAAAAGTGATTTTTTGGGCAAAAATTGAGGTTTGCAGGGGATTCTGGGTAAGGAAACGTTGGGGGATCCACGCAAGCCATACCTCCCTGGAAGCCGCCGGGTGTCTAGTTTTCAAAAATGCCTGGGTTTGGTAGGTTTCCCTAGATGGCCGCCGCGCACCGGGCCAAAAACCAAAGTGACCCCCCTTGCAAAACCAGGTGGTTTGGCGATAGGCCATCTTGAGGTGGCCTCACTACCTTTGGGGCCCTTGCCTGCCGCGGGTACTTGGGCCTCCCACACAAGTGAGGCACCATTTTTACCGGGAGACCTGGGGGAACGCTGGGTGGTGGTAAATTTGTGTGAGCCCGGTGATGCCACTACTTTCCCACCCCAAAATGTGTGAAAAAAGTGATTTTTTGGGCAAAAATTGAGGTTTGCAGGGGATTCTGGGTAAGGAAACGTTGGGGGATCCACGCAAGCCATACCTCCCTGGAAGCCGCCGGGTGTCTACTTTTCAGAAATGCGTGGGTTGGAAAGGTTTCCCTAGATGGCCGCCGAGCCCTGGGCAAAAAACAAAAGTAACCCCCCTTGCATAACCAGATTACCTATTGTTACTACAGCGTGAGAATTTAGGAACAATACTGCAAAGAAAATGTGGCAGACAATTTGAGGTTTACAGGACAATGGGGATAAAAAATATTTTTCAAATCACTAGAGAGACATCACCATGAACTCCCAAAGGTTTTCGACAATATCTACAGTTGGTGGGTTATTCTTACATGGAAAGTGTACCTTGGCAGAGAAACAAAAAACAAAGATTCCTGCACAACCATCTATTCCTCAAACACACACACATACTGGTTGGATTTGGCACGAGGGCAAGTCATGGTTCAGTGTATTAAATTTTATTAACAAGAGATTTCACAAATATGAAATGCACTGTCAATAATTAAATTCACAAAAAACCAAACCAATGACTTGCAGCTCGTGAGCTGTAAAGCCACGTCAAGGCACCAACCGCTTTACAGGCCATTCACACACCTTTCATACGTGATACAAACAAGACCATTCGCACCACCAGGTACAAAAGCAACACAGTACAAAAATCACCAAAAAGGGACAAGGTACACCCTGCTTCAAAAAAACAAATATTACTGCACAGTCATCTAACCCGCAAGCACACGCACATACTGGTTGGATTTGGCACGAGGGTGAGTGATGGTTCAGTAGATAAAATTGTATTACCAAGTGATTTCACAAAAAATGAAATGCACTGGTAATAATTGAAAGGGCAAGAAACTGAACCATTGACTCACAGCTCGTGAGCTGTAAAGCCACGACAAGGCACCAACCTCTTTACAGGCCATTCATACACCTTTCATACGTGTGAGACATACAAAACCATTCACACCGCCAGCCGCGGGCCCATCACATAACAAAACTCACACCGGCACACAGCGCCATTCAAGGGCCCATCACTTTCACACGCCCACAATCCAGACACAGCAACTACACAGGCAGAAGGATTGCGTGGAGTGGCACTCAGCTAGCAGTGTGTGTAGTGACCAGCAGAAAGTCACTACTCACACACAGCCAGCCAAGCACCGGTCGACACACACCGCTAGCCAAACGCCAGTCCATGCACACCGCTAGCCAAGCGCCAGTCCAGGCACACCGCCATCCAATCGCCAGTCCAGGCACACCGGCAGCCAATCGCCAATCCACCTACACCGCCAGCCAAGCTCCAGTCCACGGACACCACCAGACAAGCACCATTCCACGCACACCGCCAGCCAAGCTCCAGTCCACACACACCACCAGACAAGCTCCAGTCCACGGACACCACCAGCCAAGCTCCAGTCCACGGACACCACCAGCCAAACACCAGTCCGCACACACCACCAGTCCACACACACTGCCAGCCAAGTACCAGTCCACGCACAGCGCCAGCCAAGCACCATTCCACGCACACCACCAGCCAAGCACCATTCCACGCACACCGCCAGCCAAGCACCATTCCACGCACACCACCAGCCACGCACACCGCCAGCCAAGCACCATTCCACGCACACCACCAGCCACGCACCAGTCCACGCACACCGCCAGTCCATGCACACCGCCAGTCCACGCACACCGTCAGCCAAGCACCATTCCACGCACACCACCAACCAAGTGCCAGTCCACACACACCAACAGCCAAGCGCAAGCCTACACACACCGCCATCACATTTTGGATTTTTTTAGAAAAAAATAAAAACACAAACAAATTGCAAATAGATACAAATCTTCTAACAGAAAATCAGCAACTAAATACATTGCACTAACACCAACATTGAAACAGAATCAAATTATCCAAAGAATACAGACCAGCCAGTTCACTTTACCACTCAAGAATCCTCCCAAAAATTTTTTCGCGTGTGGTACGCTCTAAAACAAGCAGAGAGACACAGTGCAGGATGAGAGGGACAATCGGGGCAGTACATACGACACTCCTTCCGCAAACCTCTTCGCCAACAGACTCTACATCTCCTACTGGGAAAATCTTTTGCGGGTGTGGGAGGAATGTGATCTGGAAAGTGGCGTTCTTTCAATCTAGCAACATCCTCCACCAGTCCAACTCTAGGAACACTTGCCTGTTCCACTACAACAAGGCTGCCTATTACAGACTCCTGAAACTTAACAAAAGTCATCTTTGACTCAGGGCAAGAATCCTGGAACACAACAAAAGCATTAAACATTGCCAAGTGGAAAAGATGGATAGCCAACTTCTTGTACCAAATGTAAGCCTTACGAAGAGCAGTGTAAGGTTCCAACCTCTGATCTACTCTGTCAACACCACCCATGTACCTATTATAGTCTAAAACACATACAGGTTTGCGCGCTTCAGCGACCTGACCCCAAACAGTCACAGGTGCAGTGCTTTCATCATGGATGGAAGTCAGCATGTAGACATCTCTCCTGTCTGTAAACTTCACAGCAAGAAGCTCCTGGCAACGCAACGCACTGCACTGTCCCCGCACAAGCTTTTGACAAACAAGTTCTTTCGGAAAACCTTTACGGTTACAGCGGACTGTGCCACAAGCAAAAGTGTCAACTTTGGCCAATTCCCTGAACAACCGTACACCAGTGTACAAGTTATCTACATATAAATGGTGGCCTTTGTTAAAAAAATCCTCTTCCAAGTTCCCAAACAATTTTCTCAGTCACTCCAAAAGTGGACGGACAACCAGGGAGGTTAAACCTAGATTCCTTACCGGTGTACACCCTGAAATTAGAGACATATCCAGTCCTACTGTCACACAGCATATACAGCTTTATTCCATAGCGTGCCCTCTTACTAGGAATGTATTGCCTAAAAACCAAGCGGCCCTTGAACAACACCAAAGACTCATCCACTGCAATTTCTCTACCAGGGGCATAAATCTCAGAAAATCGATCAACAAAGTGATCAAGGACAGGCCTAATCTTAAAAAGACGGTCACAATCAGGGTGATCTCGTGGCAACGCTAAACCATTATCTACAAAGTGCATCATCCGAAGCAGAAGCAAATACCTGTCACGACTCATGACTGCCGGAAAAATAGACGTTGCCATCAAGGGACTGCTAGACCAATATGAAGCCAATGATGGCTTCCTTAGCAAGCCCATCAAAAAAGTTAAACCCAAGAACTTCTTCATCTCTTCAACATTTGTGGGAGTCCACCGGGTAGCTCTAGAGTGTGGCTTAAGACTGGCACTGTTGTCCCTCAAAAACTGTTCGGCATACAAATTAGTCTGCTCAACAATCTCTGCCAAAAACACATCGTCCATAAACAACTGAAAAAAATTTACAGGCAAAAAGTTCTCGGTATTCACTCTAGACCCTGGAACACCAGTAAACTCAGGAAATTCCGGCTGCACCATGCCAGGGGCAACCCAGAGGTCATCACTTTCAACGGGAAGACTTGCAGCCCCAGCCTGCAGCCCAGATGTCTCTTGCCGCACTACACCAACGGAAAGGCTTGCAGCCCCAGCCTGCAGCCCAGATGCCTCTTGCCGCACTACACCAACGGGAAGCCTTGCAGTCCCAGCCTGCAGCCCAGATGTCTCTTGCCGCACTACACCAACGGGAAGCCTTGCAGCCGCAGGCTGCAGCCCAGATGCCTCTTGCCGCACTATCGGCACATCAGTCTCCTCCTCTAACACAGGCACTTCATCCGCGCTAAGAGTATCTTCATCATCCGATGACCCCATACGGAGAGAAAACTCACTGCCAGAATCGTCCCCTGCCCCCTCTCCCTCAGAAGCAGAGTCAGTCTCTGACCCAATATCAGAGGAAGACTCAAACAGCAAACCAACAACCTGCTGAGCAGTCATCCTGCGGCTAGCCATTATACCTACTAAGATGGAAGACTGCACAAACAAGTCAACAACAACCAACAATGTGCAAACCAAGTAAGTAAAGAAATGTGTACCTTATATCAATAAGATCAATGTACTCAAAAACTATACAATCCAAAATCAAAAGAGACAGCTACACTCACCAGAAACAAACTCTGCAGTGACACAGCAAAGACCAACGATATCAAACTAGAAAGAAGAAAAAAAAAAAATTACTCACAAGACAACAAAATACACATCATGCACCAATGCAAAAAGTTTTTGAAACTCAAAAACCAAACATACTGCTATTATTACACCATTTGCAAAAAAAAACAGGCAGAGAAATCAAACACATTTGCATTGTACAAAAAAACAGTCTCTTACCAAACTACACAAACAGCAAAACCACCAGAACCAAAATGTCACCGTGAACAGAAGAAAAGCCTTCACCTAGAACAAAACAGTAAACAAAAAAAACATTACAATTGGAAATCACAAAACATATAACAATAAACATTATAACATGCCATGTCACTACCCAAATGGTCAATCGGTTTGTGTGCCAGGTCAGGCAGAAAACAGCAGGAAAAAAAAGGCTATTCAGTCCCGGGGCAGGTGAGCCAAATACATATAACAAATTGCACCCTGGAAGCGAGGGGTCACTTCTATTTCTAATTGAACTAATTCCCTGGTGTCTAGTGGGCTTTTCTGCCTCCAATGGGAGCAGAAACGGCAAAAAAATAAAACCGATCTGCCCACAGAGGGGGCAGAAAATTCTTCAAAACTTTTAGGGGCCCAAGGAAGCGACCCTTGCCCAAGGGGTCGCTTCCTACAATAATATTTATATCCCTGGTGTCTAGTGGGCTTTTCTGCCCCCCCCCCAAAGAGCAGAAACGGACAGAAAGACGACCAATCTGCCCCCAGGGGGGGCAGAAAAGTATTCTAAAAAATTAGGCCGCAAAGGAAGCGACCCTTGCCCAAGGGGTCGCTTCCTACATAAAGAAAAAGACATCCCTGGTGTCTAGTGGGCTTTTCTGCCCCCCCTGGGGGCAGAAACGGGCAGAAAGACGACCGATCTGCCCCCAGGGGGGGCAGAAAAGTCTCCTAATCACTTTACCACCCTAGGAAGCGACCCTTGCCCAAGGGGTCGCTTCCTACATAACGAAATAGACATCCCTGGTGTCTAGTGGGCTTTTCTGCCCCCCCTAGGGGGAGAAACGGGCAGAAAGAAGACCGATCTGCCCCCAGGGGGGGCAGAAAAGTCTTCAAATTATTTGGCCCCCCAAGGAAGCGACCCTTGCCTAAGGGGTCGCTTCCTACATAGCATAAACAATATCCCTGGTGTCTAGTGGGCTTTTCTGCCCCCCCTGGGGGCAGAAACGCGCAGAAAGCGGACCGATCTGCCCCCAGGGGGGGCAGAAAAGACTTCCACAAAATTTGCCCCCAAGGAAGCGACCCTTGCCCAAGGGGTCGCTTCCTACATAGTAAAAACAGCATCCCTGGTGACTAGTGGGCTTTTCTGCCCCCCCTGGGGGCAGAAACGCGCATAAAGCGGGCCGATCTGCCCCCAGGGGGGGCAGAAAAGACTTTGCCAAAGAATCGTGCCCAAGGAAGCGACCCTTGCCTAAGGGGTCGCTTCCCAAACTCCAAATACAAAATCCCTGGTGTCTAGTGGGGCATCCCTACTCCACGATCGCGACGCTGTGCGCGATCGTGGAGCAGGAATGCCCTGTATTGAGAGATCGGGGGAGAGGAAATACTCTTTCCTCTCCCCCGATGCCTCAATACTAGAGATTTCACCGCCGCGGCCCCCACCAGACGCCAAACACCTACCTCTGCTCCCCTCGGACGCGCTGGAAGAAATGGATTCCAGCGCGTCCAACGCTTCCTGATGACGCCGGCGCGCGCTGTGCGCGCTGACGTCATCAGAAAGCGTGGGGGGGCTCGGGGGGGGTCGGGGGTGGCAGCGGAAGCTCTTCCGCTGCCACCCCCGTAAAGGGGGGCAAGATCGAGGCAAAAGGGGGGGAGCGCCAGCGCTTCCCCCGGGGGCTGTCCTCATGACGGAACGGTTCCGTCATGAGCACAGCCCAACCGATGCTCATGACGGAACCGTTCCGTCATGAGCATCGAAGGGGTTAATATGTAAATCTTGCTGTGTTTGCCCATTCCCTGTGCAGCCTCTCATGTACCTACTCTGCACTTTGTACTGGCCACTGGCCTTGATGTTCCTTGCGGTGTTTGCCCATTCCCTGTGCAACCTCCCATGTACCTACTCTGCACTTTGTACTGGCCACTGGCCTTGATGTTCCTTGCTGTGTTTGCCCATTCCCTGTGCAGCTGCTCCTATACCTACTCTGCACTTTGGACTGGCCTTGATGTTCCTTGCTGTGTTTGCCCATTCCCTGTGCAGCCTCTCATGTACCTACTCTGCACTTTGGACTGGCTTTGGTGTTCCTTGCTGTGTTTGCCCATTCCCTGTGCAGCCTCTCATGTACCTACTCTGCACTTTGGACTGGCTTTGGTGTTCCTTGCTGTGTTTGCCCATTCCCTGTGCAGCCTCTCATGTACCTACTCTGCACTTTGGACTGGCTTTGGTGTTCCTTGCTGTGTTTGCCCATTCCCTTTGCAGCCTCTCATGTACCTACTCTGCACTTTGCACTGGCCACTGGTCTTGCTCTTCTCTACTTTTGATGCATATCTGTTTAATATGTGAATAAAGACAGTTACTCCTGTTGTCTGCTTTGTCAGTGTCCTTGCTAAATAAAGGTTTTTTTGTGTGGGTATGCCTTATTGTGACACATACTCTGTATGCCACTTTAACATTGCCAATGGCTGTTTTGACTTGTGCAGGGTTTTGCAGAGGTGACAGGCACTTAAGTTCTTATTGACTCTGAGGCTTGGGGGTGCAATGATGGTTGCTTGTGATGAGCTAATGTTATCCTAATCAATCTATGGTGATGTTAGCTAAATTGTACACATGGCATATTTGGATGCACTGCCAGCACAGAGTGGGATTCTATCCATAGTATTGCAGACAGGCTGGCCAGGGTCCATCATGTCTGTGTGATCTTTCCTGATGTGTGACCAGCAGTGTTGGTGTATGGTCATCTTGTGATGGTCAGTCATCACAGTCACATGGTTAGATTTCAATGTATTCACTTGGGTGGTCATGAAGTGCGCAGTGTGAAGGGGGTGACTTTGTCAGTAGTGTTGATGTGTGTGTGCCCCTGCGATGGAAACTGCACACATGTGTCAACCTTTAATGGAGTGCCTGTTAGTTTGATTGGTCAGCCCTGTGCTTGTGACTGTGTGCACATGTGGAAGCTGTAGGCTGTGCACTGTGCCGTGTGTTGGTGTGTCCTTGCACTTCTGGGGGACACCTACCTGTTGGTGCCAATTGTGAGTATGCAGAGTGTGTGACTGGCAAGTCAGTGTTGTGTTTTGTTGATTAGCCATGTGTCTTGTTACTGTTTGTGCTCACTGTGCAGACCTGCTCAGCCACACTGACATTGTGGGTGTGTTTTCTCATGCATTGCTGTCACTTGAGGCGTTTTTGGCTCCAGTATGGCATGTGGGATGTGGCGTTATAACATCCACTATCTGTGCTTCTGATTCCTACCCATTGTGAGTGTAAAACAAGCAACAATTTCTCAACTGGTATCATTAGAGAGAACAGTTAGGCAGGCATATGCAAGACATTACATGAAAGAAAGGGAGACTCTCTGTAGGTTTTTTGAGAAATGTGCACATGGCATCATATATTTAGAAACAAGTTGTGACAAGGGAAAAGAAAAAAGAAAAAATTACAGTTGTAACAGCACTGCGGGCAAAACAAATTTGCGTGAACAACCCGAATTGTACTTGGTGCTCAATTGTGTTTGTGACACAACGGTGTGGTGACGCAAGTGACAATGTGCTATATCAGCAAGGAACGGCGCAAGGTGAAATAAAGTGAAAATGTATACAGTCAAAGCAGTGGTTCGGATAAAAAATTTGCAATCTTTGGTAATCAGTAAACAGTTTTTTAGAGAACCATATGAGGTCAGCGCCATCCATAGTCCATAGTCACTGGATCGAAACGCTGTCGACCTGTCAGCGCAATTGATGTCGCTTACCTCATGTGATTCTCTAAAAAACTGTTTACTGATTACCAAAGATTGCGAGGAGTTGTGTGATTAGGTACCTGCGGCGGCGTCCGCGACGGTGCATAACTTGCTGGTAGTGTATCAGGTACAGCCCAGGGAAGACGTGTAGAGCTGGATCCATTGCGGTCAGGACCGGGTGGAGGGGATCGGGAATCTGGCTTCCGCTGTCTCTGGTTCGGCGGTTTCTCTGCTGCGGTGTGACTGGCTGTTTGGGGCACCCTGATTTGTACGGCGGTCGGGACGTCATTCCGCATGGCGGTGCGTCTCTATTGGCTCCCACCGCCGCGGTGGCGGGTTAATTTTTATGGCGGACCACGGCGGACGAGAAATGGGCTATGTTTGACCATACTAATTTAGCGGGCGTGAGGACCGCTGCTGGCGTGCGGAAAATGTCATTTTCTAACACCGCCAGCACTGCGGTGGTGCCTCTGCCCGCCATCCTAATAGGGCCCCTAATGTTCACACCAAGCAGGGGCGGCTCCTCCACGTGGGCGGAGGAGCGTCGCCTCACTGCTTTCTCGCAGTGCGAGAAGCAGAAACATAAAATGGTATTTTAAATACCATTTTATGTTTCTGCTTCTCGCACTGCGAGAAAGCAGAAGGGTATGCCTGGTTGGGGGCGAGCAGGTCTGCTGTAGTCCAGAGGAGGAGTGTGCTGACTGTTTGGTCAGCCCCAGGGCCGACCAATCCAGTGATACACACTCTGCATTTTCTCTAACATAAAGAAAATGGCCCCCCCATAGACGCCTGTGGGGTGGGCGTCCTAGGCAGTCACAACGCTTCCATTGCAGCGTTGTGATTAGCTTAGGGGAGGGGGGCTGCCTGTGGCTGCTGCCTGTTCAGACGGAAGACGCAGGACCGGCCAGCAAACGAAAGGTAAGTTAATGTACGTTTTTGTTTTTTTAAATAAACCCCGTGCGAACACCCCCCCGACCCGCGAGTCATACCAGCCGCGACAGACACCAAGCCCCCAAAACACATCCTACAGGTGGATTCAATACCAGTCATTGTCTTCATATGATACATCACTTCTCTGGCCATGTCACCTGCAATTTCTGAAAGCATTAGAATGGCAGATGAGACTACAGGCATCATTTGGATGGGGACAGCCTTCTTGTACAGAGGCTTGTCAAATAAGAAGAAAAGAGGTCTGAAGGCTAGGGCTTAAAAGATTTGCCCAAACCTGCTCATGTTCCACTGGACGTGTTCCTCGCTTTCCTTAGTATGGCCTTTATCTTGCGTAGCAATAAAGTTGATAGGGAAAATAAAAATATTGCACAGTGCGTTTTCCCCAGGTTTGTTTGTTTTTTAAATGCAAAGTTTACCTGTTTTTTTCCAGCGAAATCTGCATGGGGGAAAGTCTCAGATGTATGATAATTTTGCACACCTTGTAATGTTGCATTGGGCACTCCTTCCATCACAAGGTAGTTTCACCTCTGGCCACCATGGTGAGGAGCAGATCTGACTGTGTATTTGAAAGCTACCCTAGGATTTTTGTAGAGCTGAAGAGTTTCTAGTATTGTTCCCAGTTACCCTCGTAGCCCTCAGCACGCGCCCACAGGCCCATAGGAGTGTCCGGCTCCTTTTGCACTCACCGCGATCCCTCACCAAGTCTCATAGCGCCACAAGATGCAGTGTTTACACAGGTTTCCATGTTTTCAGTATTTTTCTAACCTTCCCTTGTTTTTACTAGACTTGTTGGTTTTTTTATGATGATTTTATGGTGACGATGTTATACTTTTTATAGTGGAGGCTTTATTACTAATTTTGTATTTCTTTCTTGACAGGAAAGATTGTGTCTGGAAGTGTTTTTAATAAAACTGAGTTTCCCTGAAAATCTACCTAAGGCTGTATTTTGATTATGTGTTGTATGCCTCTTTCAGGTTGTTATAAATGCTTGATTTGAAATGAAAAAAGTATTCTTAAAATGAAGTAGACGAGGGCCAATTGCATTTTTATTACTGCGTCCATGCTTTTCCAGTCTTTGTCATAATAGGGCCAAAATAAACCTTTGCCCTGGCTACATACAGGCCACGGTATTAGTGGTTGTAATATTGTGATGTTTTGCAGCCTTATAAAGCACCACCAGGACCCAGCAGGTGTGTGTCTACTCAGATCTAGCGCCCAGTGGGACTACTTGAAAAGCCAGGTCTTCAGGAGGCTCTTATGTGTAGCAGCAGGTCGTTCCATGCTTTAGCAGCAATGTAGAAGAAGGCTCGACCACCAGATCTCGTTTTCCGTATACGTGGAATTTGAGCAATTAGGAGTCCAGAGGAGCAGAGGTGTCTGGAAGGTTTGTGAAAGCAGATGCAATTGTTGAGGAATGCTAGAGTAAAGGTGGTCCATGCAGATAACAGTACTTCAGAGTGTAGTATTTGCTGGGTCTAGCGCTACCACTTATTTCTATGGTATGAGTAGGGGCATAATGCCGAAATACTGTATGTATCCCCTGTTCAAAGCTTCAAAACTCAGATTTTTGCTTTATTGTGCTGTTCAAATTCTGTCAAATTTTAACCTAGCAAAAGTTGTGTGGTAACAATGCGGTATTACTGCACAACTAAATAACTTGGTAATTCTGCATGTTTTCCTTCGTACCAAGATGCAAAACTGTGAATTTGCACTATTTTCCATGCATAAATTCTATCAGGTTTTAACTGGGCGAAATTTGCATGGGAATATAGTGCAGTATTACCTCACAAGCTGTAATTCTAATTGGAAAGGTAGTTTTTGTTTTTGTAATCTTTTGGGCCATTCACAAAGGCATTTGTGAGCGCACTAAGTAGTATGACAGGATTACTACTTCTAGTCTCATGAATGCCTTTGTGAAATGGCCTCAAAATGTCTAACTCCTTGTTCAGAGGCATTCAAAAGCATGCAAAAGTACAAGCAGTGGTCCTACAGGAGTTGGCCCCATAGTTTATGCATGGTCATCTCGGTATTAACATTGTTTTTGAGAGTGCAGTTTGCCAGATGTCCTACCTGAAAACAAACCTTGTCTAAGCCTATATTTTATCCAGATGGAATCAACAAAATATGGCTTATGTTTATCCTTAAACAACTGTGCAGGAAATGTTACAAATATTCACAAGAACCCTACCAAAAGAGCTACAATAATGGCATCTTTATGAAAGAAATTGTGCTTCTTACTCTCATCTTACCGAGTTGAAAATGTGGTTGGCAGGATTGCTTTTTTAATACTTTAATGTTGGGTTCAATAATACAGCTTAGAGGTCTTAGCCATTACTGTACAATTATAGACATGTTCCATCAAGCCCTGAAACACCGTGTGAATTGCTGTTGACGCTTAGATATTGTTTCAAGGTACATGAGAATCTAAAGTATCTCCCTTAATTTCTCTAACATTTGCTAATTAAAGTTTCCCTTGGGAGTTTCACACTCCTAGACGTGCACATGCTAAAGAGGAATTGAAATTGTTAACACGTTCTCATTTTGCCATGAATATTCCTGCCGTTGTCATAGTAATATTTATTTTTGCTTTTTAATCCAATTAAAATCGCATTTAAATATGACCCTTTAGTTTAACTCATTTTTTCTAGCTGCCCTGCTTTTTGGCATTTTATTTCACTGTATATTTTGTCAATATATTTGCAAGGAGGGATGAGGAAGTGTGCTTTCTTTAAGACTCAGAGGATCGCAGGGGTGAGTGTAGTGGGTGAGGGCAGGGCTGAAGTGAGAGGGTGGAATCTCTCGTTTGATATCCCTCTCCCCAGTACTCCTTGGCCTCAGTCTCACTTGATACCTCTTACTGTACCGTACAATGACACAACATCTGGCAGCTACCTTACAACAACAAGCATTGACAAAGCCTGGCTTCTCACCAAAAATGCCTCTTTATTGAGTGCTGACTTATGTGTAAGTGCTGTGGATGGGCGAGTGGGTGATTGCAAATATAAATCTTAATGAGCTTTAAGCATGCATAGCTGCCTGGTGAACCCACTTTATGAGTAATCTAACCACTGAGTTTATTCAGGTAAATCTCATAGTTGTAATGGGAAATCCAAATGAGTGCGACCGCAGCCAGTTATTATCACATGTAGCTTTCCTTTTGAGGTCGAAGCCTACCAGACAGTGCAGCTGTCTGGTTTGCTAACAGCATCTTGGGGACATTCAGACAGCGTAGCTTGAAATGCATTTTGTCTATTGCTGGCCATTGGCTTTGTGGTTTTTAACTCACAATTGCTTGCTTTCTATTTGATGGCTCTATTTGTTTTAGGTTGTCTAAATTGAGTACTTCCTTCCCTTGCCAAACCCTATTTACTGTATTCTTTCACCAGTACTGGATTTCTGTAAACAGGCCTTTAAATCTTATTCTTATCTTGTAACATTTGCTGTGCATTCAGAGACAGAGGTCTAAAGTCAGGTTCTGTCTTCCAAAGAGCTTGGTGATTGTATACATTCCTTTCTCTGACTTCAAAGTGAGAGGATTTATGTGATAATCATGCTGGCTACTGAGGAAGTGTTTGAGTAAAGCCTACAATGGATTTATTTTCTAGCACAAAAAAATGTAAATGTCTGTAAATGAACTGTGCAGCTATTTCAGAATATATCAGAATTAGAAAACACCAGTGAAATATTTTTGGGGTAATTCTGAAATGTGGTGTAAACGAATATTTTAATATGATCAAAACAAATTAATAGACTAGGTGATGAAGTTTCCATACATTATCGTTTGTGGACTGTAAACTTTTGTCAGTAAAATGGTATGTCAGTTCAATTAAAGATGTGTTGTCTGTAATGGCAGTGTGCTACCACACCAGTCATATTTCACTCTATGTCACTCTGTTGTACTCTGCACCACTCCACACTATGCCACTCCACTCCACGCCACTCCACTCTGCGTCACTGCACTCTATTATACACCACTCCACTCTTTGGCACTTCACTCTATGCCTTTCTATTCTGCACCACTCTAATCTGTGCCAATGCACTCTACCCAACACTACTCCACTATGCACCACTGCACTCTTCGTCAGTGCACTCTACACCACTCCACTCTGAGCCACTCTAACCGGTCCCAGGATACTTGCTTCCAGTCCAGGGAAGACCTGGCTTGGCAGTTCAGACTGGACTGTTCCCATGAGGAACAGGGTCAGGACTGACTAGCTTATGGCTGGGTCTGAACTGGGGTGGCGAAGTGAGCAAAAGAACGATGATGGATTCAACCCAGATCTAATAGTGACTGGGGGTGAGTGTCTGAAAAGTTTCAGTGCTCCGTCCATCTTATTCAGTTTGCTTGTTTGCCCTTAGTTGGCAGGGTATGCCCAAACGTGTGTCCCTTGCTCACTTTGCCACTGTATTCAAGCTAGCCTGGCTGATAAGGGGTGTTACCCCAAAACCGGTCCCAGGATGCTGGTTTCCGGTCCAGGGAAGACCTGGCTTGGCAGTTCGGGATGGACTGTTCCCATGAGGAACAGGGTCAGGACTGACTAGCTTATGACTGGGTCTGAACTGGGGTGGAGAAATGAGCAAAAGAACGATGATGGATTCAACCCAGATCTTATAGTGACTGGGGGTGAGTGTCTGAAAAGTTTCAGTGCTCAATCCGTCATCTTATTGTGTGTGCTTGTTTGCCCCTGCCCACTTTGCCACTGGATTCAAGCTAGCCTGGCTAATGAGGGGTGTTACCTGAAAACGGTCCCAGGATGCTTGTTTCCGGTCCAGGGAAGACTTGGCTTGGGAATTCGGGCTGGACTGTTCCCATGAGGAACATGGTCAAGACTGATTTGCATATGGCTGGGTCTGAACTAGGTGGTGAAGTGAGCAAAATAACGATGATGGATTCAACCCAGAAGTAATAGTGACTGGGGTGAGTGTCTGAAAAGTTTTAGTGCTCTATCTGTCATCTTATTGTGTGTGCTTGTTTGCCCCTGCCCACTTTGCAACTGGATTCAAGCTTGCCTGGCTAATGAGGGGTGTTACCCGAAAATGGTCCCAGGATGCTTGTTTCCGGTCCAGGGAAGACCTGGCTTGGGAGTCCGGGCTGGACTGTTCCCATGAGGAACATGGTCAAGGCTGATTTGCATATATTTGGCTCTGAACTGGGATGGTGAAGTGAGCAAAAGAACGATAATGGATCCAACCCAGATCCAATAGTGACTGGGGGTGAGTGTCTGAAAAGTTTCAGCGCTCCGTCCATCATCTTATGTGTTTGCCCATTCCACTCTATGCCACTCTACTCTGCAACACTGCACTCTATTCCAATGCACTCTACTCTATACAACTCCACTCTACACCAGTATATTCTAATCTATGCCAATCCACTTTACACCACTCTAATCTACTCTGAGCCAATTCACTCTACTCTGAAAAAATCTACTCTATGCACTTGGCACCATTGCGCTCAGCGCCACTCAACTCTGCACCACTACATTCTTCTCTGCACCACTCCACTCTACTCTGCACTCTACTCTGTACCACTTCTCTCTACGCAAATGCACTCTACACCACTTTACACAAAACTAATGCACACTGCGCGACTGCCTTCTACGCAAATCTACTCTGCACCACTGCACTCTACGCCACTATACTCTGCTCTGCAACACATTACGCCACTGCACTCTGTGCCATTGTGCTCTATGTCACTGCACTTTACGCTACTCTGCAGCACTGTACTCCACGCCACTGCTGTCTACGCTGCTCTACTCTGCACTACTCTACTCCACTGCATTCCATTTTATGCCACACTACTATATGCCACTGCACTCTACGACAGTCTACTCTGCAACACTGCACTCTCTGCCACTGAACTTTATGCCACTGCACTCTACTCTGCACCACTCTACTCTGCACTTCTCTACTCTATGCCACTCTACTCTAAACCATTGCGCTCTAGGCCAATGCACTAAACACAGCTTTATTAAAAACCAATGCACTCTTTGCCACTGACTCGACGCCACTGTATGGGGCGGTCAAACACTCACTTGTGGAGAGGTCTGCGTGCGCTCCCTGCCTCCTACGGACAGCTGCTGTGGGCTTTCTGTTGTCGCTGTCTCCCTCCCGCCGCCGCGCCTGGTGTCCTCGCGGCCGCGGTCGGAAGGGGGACTACATCTCCCGGCAACCTCTGCTGACAAGGGGAGGAAGTTCCCGCCCACCACCCGCCACCTGCGCCTGGAGGCGCTACAAATTTCAGCTTCAACTCCACGTCGCGGGTCCGCGCGCGAGCCGCGCCGGGCTGAGCCCGGGCAGAGGGCGGGCCGTCTGTGGCCGTCAGGGGCAGACAGAGGCAGGGCAGGGCCACCCCCTTTCGGCCCACACTATCGAACCTCTGTATTGGCCTCGTCACTTAATTTCAGCTATGTATACAGATTATTAAGGACAGTGGCTACAGTTGCCAACACTACGGTTATCATTTATCACATAGTCTGTATCCCGCCTTCTCGTTCGGATCCGGCCACACCACCCCCTACGAAGAGAAGTGAGGTGAGTGTATACCTTCATCATGGGGAAACGTGCTACCACAGCTTCTGGCCAGGGTCCCAGATGTCTCCCTATTATCACGTCTACCCTGGAAAACATGTTAGAAAACGCTTTCATGTTGGTCACTTCCGAAATCGAGGACACGGAACGGAGACTATCCTTGGGTCAAATTACACTGCCGTCTCCAATGTCCCGTGGTATTGTTGCTACTGACCCCACAACCCCTGTGCCTTTAACACCTAATATAATAGTTGTTAACCCCACCGATCATGGAAATCCATCTGGGGTTACAGAGGCCAATGAGGCCATTATTCCCACTGTCGAAATAGCTGATTCCCAGCCGGAAATGGAAGATGCCCCCCTTATTGTTAAACCGGCTTCAAACAACAAGCCCTCAGGGGGGAAAAGGAAGAATGGCAATATCAAAGCACCTACTGCTAAAAGAAAACAACCCCCTTGCAACATTAAAAGCCAACCGACTCCCCAGAGTATGTGGTCACGAGGGAAAACTACCGCAAATGTGGAACTTGCCAGTGCAAATATACACTTACATGGCCTAACCAACAGCACCGCTGATGTTACCATAATCGCAGTTGAAACGAACTCCATATGCACACAAACTGAGTTAATAACTGCTAATAGCATGTTGGGAAGGCCTACTGAAAACCTAATTGACACTATTGTGGACTCTACTTTTAAACAATTGAAAAGTCTAATGGACAAACAGTTTAATCTTATTTTTAAACGCCTGGATAGGTTGGAGAGCCTAGTAAAGAAAGAAGATACCAAGAGGAAAGGGACCACGATTATTGATCAAATAAGGGGTGAACGTTTACTAAAGGATATGGAGGCTATCAATAAGGGCACTCAAGGTGGCTGTGGCAAATGTATCACAACTAGCGTAGATAATGTACGCGATAAATGTAATGGCAACAAGGAGAGCTTGCCCCACAGCCCCCTAATGAGTAATTTGGCCAGTTCATCACCCCTGTTAAAAGCTCCTGTGACCAACGAACCCTCCCGTCATAACCCATCCCTAGGGGCCGTCCCTCCCACCCCCCTTGAGACAGCACCCCCAAACTCAATGTTACATACCAATCATGAGCCCACTCCCCTTACCCGGTCTAAAAAACATGCTGTTGCGGTACTTAATTTGCCGCCAGAAGCATGTCCTTATGTTTTAATTTTAGCCGGAGTACCACCGTTGCAGGAAAATCAAAATGAGTCTTGGGTTCAACTTAAGAACAAATGTATTGATTGGCTATGTAAGTTTAAGGGGATGGGCATGGAGATTGCTAATGAAATTTTGATGGTGAGACGGGTAGGCTGGGTTGGACCCTCGACAAAAAACATCACAGGTGACTGCATAGTCGTGAATTTTAGGTACCCTCCCCTGGTAAAAAGCATATTAAAACACAACTTCATTCATCCCAGCATTGCAACTGCTATAACTTCTCTACCACTAGGCTTCTTTTATAGACCACCCCAAATTAATCGTCATCCCGCTACTTCGATATATCCCGTACACAATCGGTTCAATGTCCTGACTGATTTAGTTGGTCAGGATTGACTCCCGGGTAAACTTCTAAATACTGCAGTCCAGCCTTGGGAGGCATTAACAGCTAACCTGCCCATGGATAAAACCATCCTAACCAAGAACACTCGAACAGTTCGCCCGGCAGAGCATCCTCCCTCTAATTCTGCCATTTGCGAACCCATGTCTCCCGATCAACAATTAAAAATTTTAAGCTGGAACATCGCAGGCCTAAAATCAAAAATGAACATAGTAGAGTGGACACAAATGGTCAGAAGTTTCGATGTTTTGATGTTTCAGGAGACATGGAGTACTACTAGCTTGTTATTTGAGGGTTTTGCATGCTTTAATAGTACTGCTTCTACTCCTGATGCTGGCAGACCCAGCGGGGGCCTATCCACATGGATAAAAATCACCGCAGGATGTAGCATTAAACCTCTGGAAACAAATTACAGTCATTTTCAGGCTATAATATATTCGAATGGGATCACGATATGTTTCATACATTTTTATAATAATGATTTTAAATCACTGCCAAATAGGAATTTTATCTCTTTATTTGATTTTATTGATGACATGATAGAGGGTAATGGGCCCAGGAAACTGGATGGAATTTGTTTAGGGGGCGATTTTAATGCTCATTTGTATAAAAGACCGCACAACATCACAGCCTCATCTCCCACGATAATTCCTTGCAAAAGAGGGGAAGAATTGCTTAACCATTTATCCTCTAGGGATTTAACCAATGTCATGGAAAAAGCTGGTGGCATATCCGATAACGAGCAACCGCCTACTTTTATAGGCCGTGGTTGCTCATCAATCATTGATTACGTTTTTATATCATCGGCCCTTGAGAATTGCCTAGTTAAGGCTGAGGTCCTACTAACTAGTTACAGCGACCACAACCCCATATTGACAATTATCAAATTTGTCAATAAACCTATCAAACGAAAAGAAATAGGGGCTAGGGATCTGGCCGTATCTACCGATAAACTTAGAGTAATCTGGAAAGGAATAAATAATAAAGCATTACTCGCGCGAATTATAAAACTCTATCCTTCAATGGTGGAAACGTGCCTGTCCAGCGACTCCCAAGACATAGAGATTGTCGAGGCCTTTATTGGGTTGTGCTCTGCCATTAAAAAGGAAATCTCAAAACCTATTAGGCAACAGAGCAAGAATAAGGGATGGTTCGATGGGTCCTGTTCACGGGCAAATCGGGACCTCCGCAAGGCATTGGCCGAAAAACCTCGGAATATTACGCTGGTTTCGGCCTTGAGAAATCGTTATAAAAAAGTAATCAAATTACATACAGATGAGATTCTGAAGGAGAGGTGGGACTCACTGGCACGTACTGCCGCGCTCAAAGATGTAACAGGGTTCTGGGGCGAGGTAAAAGCTCTGAGGTCCATGGGATCCAATTTAACCCCCATTAACTGTAATATACCAAGTAAATCATGGGAGGAGCATTTTGCAGAAATATATGCAGCCCCTGTAACAACTATCGCTCTCTCTTGCCCTGTACCAAAGGTTGATATATCTATCCTTGAGGTGGAAGATGCCATTATCCAAAGCGCAGGGAACAAAGCCCCAGGCCCTGATGGCCTATCCATCGACCTAATTAAATCCGTATTAGACTTTTGGTCCCCCCTGCTTTGTAACGTTTTTAACAAACTGTCCAACACCAAAATCCCAGAAACTTGGTCAAGCAGCATCATCGTACCTATCTTTAAGAAGGACGATAGATCAACCCCTAGCTGTTACCGCCCTATATCTTTAATAGATAATACATTGAAAATTCTGGGCAGGGTGATTTTTAATAAAATCAGACTTTGGGCAGAGGAAAATCAAATTTTACATTCCTGCCAGCTGGGATTCAGAAGTAAAGTGGGAACTGTAGAACAATGTCTGAATTTAAACCTCATATTAGACAAGTACACCATTGCTAAAAAAGTCCCTTTGTACCTGGGCTTTATGGACTTATCAGCAGCGTTCGATTTTGTTAATCGATCAAAACTATGGGAGATCCTCCTAAATTACGGATTAGATGAGTCACTTGTTTATTTCCTGGCACATCTGCATAGAGACCTCAAAGCTCGCGTTAGGATAAACAATGATGGAGAGGTCTCCGGGGATATTTTAATTGGTAGGGGGGTCAGACAAGGTTGTGTCTTGGCCCCCCTACTTTTTATTCTTTATATAAACGAATTACACAAATCCCTGTCTAAATCCACATGCGATGTGCCAAAAATTAATGGTAACTTACTCCCAGTATTGTTATACGCAGATGATGCGGTCCTGATGGGCCGCACACCTAAAGCACTACGCACTTTAATCACGGGCTTTGTCTCCTTCATGGCTGGTTTGGACTTATGCACTAACTTTAAAAAGTCATATATCATGTCGTGCGGTCCAACTAAATATCGCATCAATCATATAGCCTCAGGAGAGAACATCCTAAAAAGCACCAGCACTTTTCCGTACCTGGGCCTGATTTTTTCAGACACTGGCTCATGGGCCGCACACGTAGCGCATGGCAGAAATAAACTCGCAAAGGCAGTCAATTCTATTATTAGCTTACAACAGCCAAAGAGAGTTGAGGTTATGATGCCCCTAATACAGATCTACAAATCTCAATGCCTACCTACCGCAACATACGGCGCTGAGGTGTGGGGGTACACTAATAGTAGTGGCATCCAAAGAGAAGAAAATAGATTCTGTAGAAAGATTTTGGGGGCTCAAAATTCATCACCCACCTACATATGCCATAAAGAGCTAAACTTGTATTATGTTGAGGATTTTATCAAGTCCCGGCCAGCTTTGTTCTGGCTGAAGATATGGCAAAATCCGGCTGCAACTTTAACACAGGAAATAATCAATGACTGCCTCAAATGTGATAGGGGCAGTTCTATACCGTGGCTTTACGCTGTAAAGGAAAGTTTAGCCAGTGTAGAACTGGAACACATCTTTTTTGACCGTTCAAACACAGAGGGCGTGAATATTAAGACATTGAGAGAGGCATTATTTGACTCATACCGAAGGGAAAGAGAACGTTCAGAGCTTCTTAAATCTTCAATAATCAGATAAACTTCCATCTCGCCTAGCCCAGGTTATAAGAAAGATACACTACAGGAATATCTTAAAAAGAGTATCGGAAGATGGAATAGGAGCCTGCTCTTTCGCCTTAGGGATGGAAGTATAAAATACTCCCTTTGCTTCCCTCTTGGTTTTAACAAAAATTTAGAGCATTTACTCTGCCCATGTGGGAACGGTCAAAAACAAACAATTCTACACTTCCTTCTTTTCTGTAACTTTTATAATAGTTACACTAAACAGTATTTTATTCCTCATTTTAAGTCACTTGCTATCACCGACCATAAAATGGCATATAACGAAATACTACGGTTAGGAAGTGATATGATGATTTTTAGAGTAAGTTCTTTTTTATATTCCGCGGTTCGCTCACGAAAAACAATGGATATCTTATAGTTTGTATTATACCTGTTGTTCTTGTTATTCAATTTATTGCTTACAGCTTGCTCATTTGCACATGGTTATAGTTAGACTGTTGTATGCATAGTGTGTACACTGAAATTGTGAGCACCTTATTGTTAGTTTGCACAACTTTATGATATTGACAAGATGCCTTGGCTATATAAGCGAATTTACTTGCACTTTATTGCTACCCTGCACTTTCTGCCCATGTTTTAACAGTATTATTATGAAATTGATCATGTTTTTTCTTGTTTTATGTTTGTATTCTTATCTTATTGGTGGTGATGATTTGTACTTTTATGGATATTTTATCCGAATAAAGACCATTTGACTTGACTTGACTGTATGCTTCGCCATTGCACCATAAGCCACTCTAATCTACTCTTTTCCACTCTACTCTGTGCCACTCTACTCTGCGTCACTGCACTCTACGAAATGCACTCTATGCCACTCTACTTTGCACCATTGCACTCTAAGCCACTGCACGCTATGCCCCTGCACACTACGCCACTGTCGGGAGTCCACGAATGACGGGAGAACAGACGTGGCCTTTGACGTTGTACTCGACCGTCCAATCCAGTGAGCGATCGGACGGAACAAGAGAAGAGAGCCCCCGCACGTATGCGGAAGAAGAATCCCGGGCGAGAGAAGAGCCGGAAGCATGGAAATCAGAGAAGACAGACGCACGGAAAGGAGACGAGACAGGAACCGCTGACCCCCGACGAAGACGTCAAGCCAGGAGGCCAACGAAACCGTGCTCCGCCCAGCCACTCTCCAGGAGGAGGGTAGCTTACCAAGGTACGGGCAAAGCTACAGGAGTTCCCAGGGCACGGGTAGGGGAGGGTGGTGAATGCGAGGGAGGTCAAAGCTGGGTTTACACAGTGTTGGTGGTTTTTGGTGACTCCTCCTTCACTCCACGCTCCCCTGCATTAGAAGTGTGTCGTTTCCCCACTGACGTGGTATTGTTTCCTTTGTTTATTTGGGGCTTTTGGTCGCATTCCGGTACCGGGACCACGGACCTGCTGTGAAGCCAGGACGCCATTACGACTCCAAGGGTCCCAAGGGAGGAAGCTAGTGAAAAAGGGTGCAGCCCAAACCAGAGAAGGACCCTAACGTATTGGACTGTGCAATGCAAATTAATAAACTACTTGACAAAGTACTCAAATTCGGCCTCATTGATACTTGAGATCCCCCCGAGTAGAGTCCCTATTACAGTCACTCTACACTATTGTGCACTTTATCGCTGCACTCTGTGCCACTCTACACTGCTCTGCACCACTGTTCTCTATTCCACTGCTCTCTGCACCACTCTACTCTGTGCCACTCAACTCTGCACCACTCTGCTTTACACCACTGCACTCTATGACCCTCTACACTGCAACACTGCACTGTACGCCACTGCACGCCGTGCCACTCGACACCATTGCACTCTGTCACTCCACTCTATGCCTGTATATTCTACTCTGCACTACTGTACCGTGCGCCACTGCTCTCTGCATCACACTACTCTGTACCACTCCACTCCACACTGCTCTACTCTATGCCACTACACGCAACTGCACCCTACTCTGCACCACTCAACTCTACACCAATCTACTGCACTCTATGCCACTGCACTCTACGTCACTACACTCTGCATCAGTCCACGCCACTCTAATCAATTCTGCGCCACTACACTCCATGCCACTGCACTCTACACCACTGTAATCGGCTACATTCTGTGCAACTGCACTGTTCGCCACTCTACTCTACATCACTGCACTCTACATCACTTTACTCAAAACCAATGCACTCTTCGACAAGGCAGTGAATGCCAATCTACTCTGCACCACTGTACTTTACGCCACTTCATTCTAGGCCATTCTACTCTACTTAACAACACTACACTTTACGTTACTCAGCTCTGACACTCTACTCAATTAAATTCTACTCCACACTGTGTCTCAACTCTTTGCTGCAAGTATTAAAACAAGTTTTAAAAGTCCATATCATCAGCATGCGTGTACCAATAATGTTCCAATGCTTAAACAACAAGATATGTTGCATTACTGTATTGTCTTTATTGTTATTGTTTTTTGTGCTTTAATGCTCATGCCAGTAAGGGGCTTCTCTCATTTGTTTGTGCTGACTCTGTTGACTCATTCGTTGTTTCCCTAGGGCAGCAGGTGTCAGTTCTGGAACATGCTCAAATGACCTGCTGACCCTGATGACTCATTTGTTTGTGCTGACTCTGGTGAAATCATTGTTGTTTCCCTTTTGCAGCAGGTGCATGTTCTGGATCAAGCTTGAGGGCACTGCCTTCCCAGAGGGCACATCTGTTTTAAAGAGGTTATGTCCTTTCAGCTGCGCTTGCTATTCATGTTTGGTTTTGAAAGGAGCTGCCACATCAAGTAGCCAAACAACCAAGAGGATCTCTCAATTTCAGGGAGCTGTTCCGGTTCTCCTACATATCAAGGCTTCCAGTGTTTCCTGTCACTACACTCTCTATCTGCATCCTTTCAGTCCCCGCTCACCTTCTTCAGACGTTCGTATGAGGTACCATCTTCTGGCGCTCAAGCAGAAATTCTTCCGGCGAATTGGGTAAAAACAGCCCTCCGGTAAGGTTGCGAGTTGGGGGTCACATTTAGATCTGCACTAGTGGTTGGTGAAAGTATATCAACTAACCATAGCACGGGCGACACATTGGGAAATAACTTCTAGTTCCCCCTCAGTAGAGATTTATGTTTGGATATATAGGCTTGTTTAGGGAACTTGCAATGAACCTTCAAAATAACTGTTACAACTTCTGATTCAGAAATATCAAGAACTTTGTGTTAAAAAACATAATGAACTGTAATTCTGGACTTTGCTCTATTATTGGAAACAACCTGTGTTTTGTTGTGTAAAATGGAAAAACTATTCTTCATGAAAGTAGAACTAAGAATTGTTGACTAACCTTTTTCCTTCCAGGTCTCCTTCCCTACAATTAGGCCTGGGCAAAAATTTCGTTCCGTTCGCGGAAATTGCGATAATTTGACATTTTTGCGTTCCGCGGAGAGCGCGAAAATGTCAAAAATTCCGGTTTCCGCAGCTTGGCGATAATTTGTTTCTTGCTCGCGCTGTAAAATGATACATTCTCGCGCGCGCGCGATCGCCTTACCTGAATCCCTGCGTTCGCCGACAAGTTTTCTTGATCCGGTCGCGTTCTCCATGAGATGTTGTATTGTTTTTAGCCATTTGCGCTGTCTCGCGACAGTTCGCGCCCGCAGTGACGTCATGCGTCGCGCGATCACGTCTTTCTTCTCGCGATCATGCACCGCGAGAACAACTCAAAACAAGATGGCCGCGCCCGCAAGCAACCACATGGGTAAGTTGGCGACCCGCAACCATGCAGAAAATCTCGCGAACATGCCGGAAAAAAACTTCCGCATCTTTGCGATATTTCTGCTTGTTTGCGATAATTTTAAACATTCTCGCGATAATTTGCGAAGGTTAATTCCGCAAATTCCGCCCACCCCTACCTACAATACCCACCCTAACTTCCCTTCCCCCTCCCATGTGGCTACATCGATACTCTGGTAAAATATGAAACTCAGAGTTGGTGCTGCCAGAAGAAAGTCATATTGATAGCATCGCTTCTGAGGAACCAGGCCTGACACTATGTGACTCCACTCTACAATACTCTACTCCACCCTACAACACTACTCCCTCCACTCTACGATGCTCTACGCAACTCCCTCTATGCAACTCCATGCCACTTTACTCTACTCTATTGTATGACACTCTACTCCACTCCACTCCACTCTATACCACTCCACTCTATGCTACTCCACTCTACTCTAGGCTACTCCACTTTACTCTATGCCACTCCACTCTACAACTCTACTCCACTCTATGCCATTCCACTCTCTTACACTACTCAACTCGATGCCACTCCCCTCTATGAAAATCCACTCTGCTCTACGCCACTCTAGTCTACAAAACTCTACACCACTCTATGCAGCACCCTCAACGCCACTCCACTCTGTTCTACACCACTCCACGCCAGTCTATGCCACTCTACTATACAACACTCTACTCCACTCTATGCCACTCAACTCTACTCCACTCTACGCCATTCCACTTTATGACACTCTACTCCTTCCACAACACTCCACACATTCCACGTCACTCCATGACACTCCATGACACTCCACTTCACGCCACTCAACTTCACTCTATAACACTCCAGTCTACTCCACTAAACTACACTCCACTCCACACCACTCTCCTTTACCCCACTACTCTTTAGCCATACTGAACAGCAGCCATGCTGGTGTACAGCATGGCTAATACATATTGATTAAGCCATTCGCTCTTGCATAAGCAAGACCTATTGGCTTCACCAATGCTTGTTTTCTAAAGAGAGTTGCAGGACCCCAAGCAGGAGAAAATCTCCACCTGGACTTGTCTCTTACCTGTATTGTCATCAACATAAGCCATACAATAATTAAAATCACAACAACAGATTAAAGCACACAAAAAAAACATGACCCAATTAAAGCACAACTTATGTCACTAAAAATTTGTGTTTCCATTGATAAAACACTTTTATCTAAAATAGAACAATTTTGAGAAGTTACTAAAATCATAGTAAAATGCATAGGTATAAGAACTATTCATCACACTATTAAAATTAATTATAATAATATCTTAATTGAATTCCACTATCATAGACCATACATTTAATTTTGCTTCCCCGATCAGAGCCATGCAGACAAAATATGTTTGATTAATTAAAATCTTACACGCCGGTGACATGGAAATCATCACTACCCAGAGGAAAAAACATATGGATTCCACTTGAGTTGAATTAAACAGTCCAGTAAAATCCATGAATCTGTACAACAATCTGAAAATACATATCAAAAGTTAATTTCAAACCAATCATCATAAATATAAAACAGTCACTAAATCATTCATAGAACTACCCCATTGGCAGTGCTACTTAAAAGTTAAAAACATGCAAAAATGTAGTGTCCATGATTGATATTATTGTGAAAATTAGGGGAGTTTCTTAGAGATCTCCCCAAAGAATTTGGCGGCAGAATTCTGAGATACTCTGTGAGTTAGGACAGTAGTTTAAGGCCTCCTTGCATTGTCTAATCTAATGCTATTCTTCCTGAAAGTATGCGTGACAAATACTTGCCACTCACACTTCACCCCAGGACAGCAGAAAAGAAAGTGCAGCATAGATTCACTCTCACAGTCACACAGTCTAAACCTGAAATTTGGGAATTGGTGGTTGGTCCAGAAGAGTCTCTGTTACTTTGTTGGAAACAACAGAAAACGCATTCGGACAATAGATAGTCTCACGGTTTCAACATTGTTTCTGTTAGATAATGCTGAGCGGTCATAGTTTTGGACGACTCCATGGTATATTGAAAGTGTTTGTTTTGTGCCAGATCTAGGACATCAGCAGTGCGACTAAGCAACATGACTTTTATGGCAGATTTAAATGCTGTGAGCCAAACCAAATATAAGATGCCACCGAACAATATATTAATGGTAAATCTGGTCTATAACACAATTTTAGAGCCTCCTAGTAAGATTGCAACCCAAAGGTCTTAGTTAATAGTAAAAGGAATCTTAGTCCTACATTCTGGTATCTGTGCAAAAATGTATGAAGTGCGTTATCATATCAGTGGTGGCTAAGGCGGAGTAGCGTCACCCCACTACTATTTCAGCAGTGCAAAATAGAAAATGATAATAACATGACGTTATTATCATTTTCTCTTTCTGTGCGGGGGTCGGGGCGGGGTGGGGCTGGCTCTGTGACGCCAGAGCACGGGAGGAGTGGTTTGCACTACTCTAAGTGCACAACAGGTTAGCCAGCCCTCTAGGGCCAGCAAAACCATCATGCGAACTTGCCATTTTCTCAATTGAGCTGTGTTGCACAACCCTGTGGGGAACATGCCCAGCCTCCCCAGGCACTGCCTGAGCATCCAAACTGGATGCTCAGACCAATCATGATGCTGTTTCTGCACCCAACAAACCCCACTCATGATCAACTGGGATGGAGGGGTGGTGCATCTGTGGCCAGACCAGCAGTGGTCAAAACAATATATAATGTAAGCATCCGTGGAGGAGAGGTGGGGAACATTTCACAGTGACTCAGATGTATCCTTACTTCAGTATGCCCCACCTCCATACACTGGCAAGTCATTGCATTTGTGTGGCAGCCATCTTAGGAGTGTGTTGGGGCTTGTGGGTATATCATGCGTCAGAGGGTGGTGAAAGACAGTGGGAGGAGTTCCAGATTGTGGAAGTAGATTGTGGGCTTGAATTCTGTTCAGTTGCTGTTGTGCCCACGACTAATTGTCATGTTCATTGAAGCATGATACATTTGTATCTGGATGTCCTTGCTGAGCTTTTTTTCACTGGTGACAATATTGGACAGTAGATCTTGGCCTAGGATTGCCTCCTTCTACTCTGTCTACTGGATCGTCCTGGGCTATTTCATCTTTCCTTGTTGCTTCTGCAGTTGATGGTACATGTCTAATCTCTTGTGGTGTTTCTGGTTGCAACAATTACTTTATGTGGGTGGGCTAAAGACAACACTTTTCAAGATTCAACAGAATATTATACCATTGCTTTCTTTCCCCACCAGTCCTGGTGAGACAGTTGTGGACAAGGAGTAATGGAACAAAGAGTTTAAAGCTTACTATGATGCCAGTGAGGGAGATGTGATTAAACATAAAAAGAAGTATGCCTTACTTCAAAATTGTATGGCCGTAAGTGAGGAAGGCCTTAAAACACCTTCCACAGTGACAGTACATGGTGAGGTGATGTTGCGAATGACTATGCAAGTGCAATAAAAAAATGTTTGACACAGGGGGAGGAGCCTAGCGCGCAACCAAGATGGCCGCGTAGGCTTACGGCTCCCGAGGGCCTCCGCAACCTCCCACGTCTATCCTGAATTAATCCTGGTTTATTTGACGGGCTTTTGCAGATGAACTTGCGCTGAGGTGTCACCCGTTTTCCGAATTCAGATCGGACGCCGGGACCCGGAATGGTTGCACTCCGAAGTTTGCGGCCTGCTCTTGCCTTGGTCCCGATCTCGAGCTGGTGAAGTGCCCGGGTACGAAGTGAACAACAGCGGCTGGCTGGGCTTGCCCTGCCACGGACCCTGCACTTTCACTTTTGTTTTCAAGCTTGCTCTCTGATATCGGCCGAGAGACTCTGGTGTTTCAGAGGGGCGCGGACGGCGAAGTGTCTGGCCTGACTCTCGGATTCTACATGGGCTGACTGTTGGCGACGGCTGTGCTCAATTGAATTAGCTACCTGGTCCCCCTTTTTTCCTGGTGCGGGCGGGTGCCGGCCTTGGTGGCCTCCGGATGATGGCGGCGAGACTAGACGGCGACAAGTCGAAACCCAAGTCAACCCGGAGGGGTGCCTATACCCAGGTCAATAACATGGATCGATATGCGCAGGCAAAGGGATCCCCTGGTGGCTCGCATAAATCACCTGAGAGGTCTAAGGAGGTCTCCGGCCCATCGTCGGAGTTGACCCTGCTTGACGTCATGGGCGCCATTGAGGAGATGAAGACCGCTGTGGGTCAGCAGTTTGATACCCTGGCTCATAAACTGGACGCGGTCCTGATCGATGTGAATTTGGTCAGGGCAGACCTGTCCAAAACTAACGAGCGGGTCGACTCCTTGAGTCAAGCGGCGTCGAGTCTAACTGTGGACGTGGCCGCCCTGCAGACGGAGGTCCGTAGGTTGCGGCTAGCCAGTGATCTGACGGACCGTCGACTTGAGGACTCTGAAAGCAGGGCTAGACGGAACAATGTTCGTATCATTGGAGTGCCGGAAAGATCGGAGGAATCTGCTGCGGATCTCTTTGTTGAGGACCTGGTGACCAATCGTCTCGCGCCTAAGGGACTGAGCAAGTTCTTTGCGGTGGAGCGGGCCCACAGGATTCCGGGTGGTGCGCCCAAGGTGGGTGCTCCCCCACGGCCTATAATCGCCCGACTCTTTAACTTTCGGGATAGGGATGCTATCCTACAGGCGTCGAGGGTTGCCGGGCCGCTGAAGTTTGAGAACTCCAATGTCAGCTTTTACCCGGACTTCACGCAAGCGGTCCAGAAACAACGGCTGGGTTTTTTGGGTGTCAAACGGCGCTTGAGGGACATGGAGCTGAAATATGCGATGTTATTCCCGGCAAAGCTGCGGGTTGAGTTCAAGGGTCGTTCCCACTTTTTCGACCGGCCGGAGGCGGTTGGAGACTGGTTGGATGCCCTGCCTCGGGGACAGGATCGAGACAGTCGGATGGCGGAGAGTGGACGGGATTTGGTGGAGCAGGATTAGAACTTGGTTCCTGGTGATGGACTGAACTGGTGACGTTTTGTACCTTGGCTCAACTGGACCCTAAATTGGCACAATATGCCCTCCAAATGCCCGGGGGTTGTGGGGAGCTTATTGGGGTCCTTTCCTCCTTCTGGGGTTCTTTTTGTGGTATGTGTTAGGGCGACAGGCACACTGCGAGTTGGGGGAGCTGTTTGGGCTCAAGCAGGGGTGCAGGGAGAGGGGAGTTGTGGTTTGGGGATTGTGGGGGAGGGGGGTTGTTGGGGATTGCTTGTTTGTTTCGCAAGGCAATGTGAAGTTCTCTGCTGACTTATCCGGGTTGTGCTTTCCGGGATGTGGGTATCATGCACGGGAGTGGGATGGGGGGTAGGTGATTGAGAATCCTTTCGTGGAATGTGAATGGACTTGGGGACAGGATCAAGTGCGGGGTGGTGTTGCAGTTCTTGAAGCGGATTTCGCCCGACATTGTTTTCCTGCAGGAGACACATTTGATTGGGAACTCCTTCCATGCCCTAAATAGGAGGGGCTACCGCCTTGCCGCTCACTCTGGTTTCACTTCTGGCTCTAGGGGAGTGGGCATTTTGGTTAGGGCCTCTCTCCCATTGGAAGTTGATGAGGTGCTTCACGATGATAGGGGGCGCTATGTGGCACTGGTGGGGAGATGGGAGGGTAGGACTATCTCGCTCGTCGCTGTGTATGTGCCTCCGGGGTTGCAGACGGCTACATTTGCTGATTTGGGGCGTTTGGTCCTGGGACTCCCTGGGGGGGTTTTGGTGTTGGGGGGGTGACTTTAATGCCGTTGTCTCCGGGTTGGAGGACCGTCACCCCCCCAGGGATCTCCCTAGGGCTCAGGCCTGGTTGGGTGGCTTTTTGGACACTTTGGGACTTGTAGATTGCTGGAGATTGATGCACCCGGGTCAGGCGCAGTATACCTTTCACTCGGGGCCCATGGGAGTCTCTCGAGACTTGATCACATGCTTATGCCAGCGATCCAGGCTGGGATGATTGGGGAGGTGCGTCATTTAGCCGGAGGTATTTCTGATCATTCCCCTATATGGTTGCAACTGAAGGTTGTCCCTGGGGCAGAGGGGAGAGTGGCACCCATTAGCCCCTGGTATCTACGTAACCCTAAGATCCGCGCGGAGCTGGTCAAGTCCACTGATCACTACTTCAATGATAATGTGGGGTCGGTGCCGTCGGCCGTCTCCCTATGGGAGGCTTATAAAGTGGTGATCAGGGGGCAGGCCCTGTCCCTTATCTCCCATGCTAAGAGGTGTGAGAGAGCGGAGGTGGTTCGCCTGGACACTGAAATAGCTGAAATGGAGGAGGACTTGGAGCGGGGAGTTACTGATGAGAAAGTGCATGTTCTCAGCCTCAAACAATCAGATTATAGAGCGCTAGTCACGGAAGCCGCCAAAGGGATGAGTAGAGAGCAGCAAGGACGACTGTATGATGTGGGGGACAAGGCCGGAAAGTTGATTGCTTGGTTGGATAAGAAGGAGAGAGCGAGCAGGGTGGTGCCCGTTGTGGAGAGAATGGATGGAGTGCGTGTGACTGACCCCGTGGAGATCGTTGACTGCTTCGCGGCTCATTTCCGCGGGGTATACTCTCCGGTATCTGTGCGTTCGGAGGAGGATTCTCATCTGT
The DNA here is from genome assembly GCF_964204655.1 of Triturus cristatus. Classification (NCBI taxonomy): domain Eukaryota; kingdom Metazoa; phylum Chordata; class Amphibia; order Caudata; family Salamandridae; genus Triturus; species Triturus cristatus. Next base: position 1,420,164,669 of record NC_140591.1, on the reverse strand, counting down.
TGCTTAGAGACATTGCATTGCCAACCCTATCGGAGGCTGATGCAGTATTGATGGAGGCGAAGTTGTCGTCAGATGAGATCGCTCTGGCCACTCGCTCGATCGCATCGGGTAAGGCGGTGGGTCCTAATGGTCTTCCCATCGAACTATATAAGTTGCGTCCCGATAAGATAGCGCCGCATCTTCGGGACATGTTTTTCGCGGCACGTGCGGCGGGCTTCCTCCCCCCTGACCAACGCCTCGCCAACATAGTTGTGATACACAAAGAGGGGAAGCCGCGAGATCGCTGCGCCTCTTATAGGCCCATTTCGCTACTGAACGCCGAACCCAAAATTCTGGCTAAGGTATTGGCTAATCGACTGGCTCGGGTCGTGGGCGACTTGATTCATCAGGATCAGTCCGGTTTCATACCTCATCGGAACACCGCTCTAAATTTGAGGCGGTTGCACGGCGTGCTGGCTAGAGCGGAATTTATACGGGAGCCGGCCATCTTGGCATCTTTAGATGCTACTATGGCGTTCGACACTTTGGAGTGGCCATATATTTGGGCCGTGTTGGCGAAATTTGGGTTCGGCCCTGAATTTATTGGTTGGGTAAAATTACTATATGCTGACCCTCTGGCTCAGGTGGTGGTGAATGGTAGGGTGTCGGCTCCCTTCGCACTGGGGAGAGGTACGCGGCAGGGATGTCCATTATCACCCCTTCTCTTTGCACTTTCTTTGGAGCCTCTCGCCGCCTGGTTGCGTTGGGAGCCGTCGTTGCGAGGCATTAGATGGACGCCGGAGTTTGAAGACCGTGTCTCCCTTTACGCGGATGACATCCTTCTGTATCTCACCTCTCCCCGACAGTCGCTGATTGTATTGGTGGACGTACTGAATTCCTTTGGTCGCAACTCCGGCCTGGTCATCAACTGGGCCAAGTCGTGTGTTTACGTCCTCTCGGGTGAGGCCCCCCTCCTGCCACGGGATTGCCCTATCCAGATTGCTACCCTGGGGTTCAAATATTTGGGAATCTTTATCTCACTGGATCCCACGGTCCGCTATGAGCGAAACCTTCTCCCTCCCCTCCAGCGATTGAAGGCCGACGTCGCGAGGTGGCGACGGCTTCCGCTCTCGCCACTTGGACGGGCGGCATTGTTTAAAATGATGTCACTACCTCGCTTCTTGTATGCTTTGCAAAATACTCTAGATGTCGTGCCAGCTCGTTATTTCCGGGAGGTGGAGGGTCTTCAGCGCCAACTGTTTTGGGACGGGCGGGCGCGGATTGCTCTCGCCAAGTTGACGCTCCCTTGGTACGATGGGGGGGTCGCCCTCCCCGATATTAAACGATACTATTGGGCGTCTCAGTTGGCGGCGGTGAACCACGGGATATACGGTCCTGCCTTGAATCCGGCCTTCGAGATGGATAAATTTCTGCTCCCGGGTGGGGACTATAATAGGGCGCTGTACTCGGTGACTCCGGGCACGCGGTTGACAGGACCCACGCAGGTTGCGGTACGTGTGTGGCACGCGGCGAATGCTGCGATGGGGTGGAGGGATCGCTTGACTCGGGCGACGCCGTTGTATGCCTCTGAGCGGTTGGGCTGTTTGTGGAGATCGAAAGGCTTTGAGAAATGGGATATGATTGGTATATGTAAGGTGGATGATCTTTGGGCGAAGGGGTCTTTCAAAACGTTTGAAATGCTTAAAACTGAATATAAATTAAACTATAGAGAGTACTTCCGGTATGCTCAAGTCTACCATGCGCTGTGTTCGGTTTTTCCAGACGTTGCTGCTATCCCCGAGTACTCCCCACTGGAGGATAGAGTGTTGGATGGCTACGTGCCCGACAGCACTATTTCTCTGATTTATAAGAAACTCATTAATGATCGCGCAGACTTGCTGCTCCGTCTGCGGAACGCTTGGACAGGCGATGGCTTGGAATTGGACGACGAGGACTGGGTATCGGCGGTGGCCTCCCCGAAAGAGGTGGCGATCCCGGCCTGCTTACGATTCGTACAGCTGAAGATTCTTCATAGAGTGTATGTCACGGGGCCCGCTTTGCTGCGTATGGGTTACTCGATGGATGGACAGTGTAAGCGTGGATGTGGCCTGTCGGGTACCTTTCTCCATATCTTATGGGAATGTTCGGAGGTTGTGCGATTTTGGAATGGTATCCACACCGTAATGGAGGAGGTCACGCACGTTGCTCTGTTGCCAGAGGCTAGGAGGTGCTTGTTGAATGTCTGGGAACCGAATGATTGTAATGCGGCACAGACGCAGTGGGTGACCTTGGGGTACATGGTGGCTAAGCGTAACATTGCACAGCTGTGGGGCTCCCCGAGGCTGCCCACGATCGAGGTATGGAAGGAGAATATGGACTGGTGTATGTTTAGGGAGAAGACGGTGTATGTGGCGAGAGGCAAGCCAGGGAAGTGGGCTAAGGTATGGGGTCCATGGAATTTATATCGAGGACGTATCTGCACCCCGCCTCTGCCATTAGAGATCGATATTGCTTTGTCCCCCTAGCCACGCATTCCGCGGGATGGTGTGAGATGTGTTCCATGCTTTGTTCTCCCGTTGCCCCCCTCTACCGCTTCCAGACAAGACCTGCTTTGGACACTGTACGTTATCCCCCCTCCTGGGAAGAGCACGCTGCTATTTCAGACTCTCATTGCCTTGAGTGTGTTTTATATTTAATAAAAAATGAAACTGTTTATTCCGAATGCTCCTGGCCTATGGCCACGGCCTGTTACATGTGCTCACGAAATGCCGGGAGCTTTGCCTCTGGATCATTTGAATGTGTGGCGTTGCACTGTGGGCCCTCGGGCTCTATAGCGGCCGGCCCTGATGGTTGTAGGCCCTTGTCTGTATTTTATTGTGTATCAACGGTTTCTAATCAAAGTTTAACAACAACAAAAAAAAAAAAATGTTTGACACATGCTTTAAACCACACAAAAATGTGATTCTGGAGAGTAATACATTTTACCAGAGGCGTCGTATTCGGGATGAACATATTGAAGGTTTTGTAGGGGCTCTTAAAGCACTTGCCTCGTTTTGTGACTACAAAGCTGTGGAAGAGGAAATGATAAGAATTAAGTGGTGGAGAAAACAACAAGAACATATGTTATGTTATGTTAGGGATACTTCTAAAGCGCACAACTCACCCTGGGGCATCTCGGTGCTATACCTAGTAGACGGCTGAGGAGGATAGGAAAAAGGAAAATGTGGCAGCGGAGATAGAACCCTAAGTGATCAGAACAAAAAAGTTTTCAATTGTTTCCTGAAAATAGTGAGGGAAGGGCATATGCGTATGGATATAGGAAGCATATTCCAATAGCGCGGAGCAAGATATGAAAAGGCCTTTCCCCCAGAGCGGGCGAGGCGGATTCGGGGGATCTTCAGAAGCCCAAGTGAATTAGACCTAAGGTTGCGAGCTGTAGTCTGTTTAGTGAGTCTGCTTGACAAATACTTGGGACCTTTACCGTTCAAGGCCTTATATGTAAGGCAGCAGGTCTTAAAGTATGCTCGTTTCGCAATCGGAAGCCAGTGAAGGTCTAGAAGTAGAGGGGCTGAAGGTGAGCCCGCTGGGCGATTTAAAATCATTCGCGCAGCGGTATTTTGGATGACCTGTTGTTTCTTTAGCAGCGTCGGACCTAGTTCTGCCAGCAGAGCGTTGCCGTAATCGAGGCGACAGATCACAATGGCCTGGACTAGGGTTCTGCGATGCTTGATAAACATACAAGGGATTTTGCTCACATCTAAGCCTAGATAAAGCAGCTGAAATAGTAAGTGTGATTAAAAGTACAGCATCCTATAAGAAGAAAATGACATTTGTCTCACAGTCCAAAGGTATGCATAGTGTTATGGTGTAAAAACAAGTATCAAAACAAGCAGTAGGAAGGAACAGATTAACGCAGGGAAGAAGCTGAAAAATTTGGAGGGTTATATTTGAAGCTTTGGAAATCATTTGGGTAATGCTATATCAGTCCAGCTAATGACGTGATCTACAGCAAGTACAAGAAAAGGGGCTATTTTGCTAAGGTGTGTAAAAGGTCATCACCAATGGCTTTTGCCATAGAGTTAACAATGTAAAACATATTTCTATTGTACATGTCACAGAGTCACAATGCCAAATCCCTTTCTATTGTATTTCTTAGAGTCTATAATGTGAACCCCATCCCTTTTTATATTTGTCATAGGGTTTCACAATGCACAGCCCCAACCGATTTAATTTTCCATAGGGTTTCACCACATAAAGCCCACTCTTATATTTTTTTGACATAGGGGCTGTGTCTACAGTGTCTGTATCGGTTATCAGCAAAAACTGTTTCATAGGGAGTGCTCTGTGAAATGGCCATAAAGACAATCAACAATAGATGGAACTGAACACCAAGTATACCCCTTTCATACTTGACATTCAAGATAGCAAGCCAGAGCAGTCCAAGGCTTATTCAGGGAGCTGGTAGGATAAAAATTCAGAACCTCCAAAACACACAATAATACTTAATAAACCAATGACCGCATTTAAAAAGAAACTATATTTTACTTCAGACACAACTACTTACTAAATGTAAAATTACAAATGTACAAAATGAAAACCAGACCTCTTAACCCTTTTTTGAAGTAATGATCTGGTTAAGACACCCTTCTGAGTTAAATAATGTAAAGAATGTAAAGAAACCTTGAGTGACAGAGTCTACTATGTATATCCATCCTCTTGTACTATAAAACTCATTTCTATTGTATTTGTCACAGAGTTCACAATGTAAAATCCTTTCCTATTGCCTTTGTCACAAGGTTCACAATGTAAAATTCCTTCACAGAGTTCATTACGTAGAACCCCATCCTATTGTATGAGTCAGAGAGTTCACAGAGTAATGCCACTTGCAGTAATAGGGTGGGCTGCATGTGTTTGAAACACCTGTCTCTTGTGGCCTTTGCTCATGTTGAAGCATCAGTGGGGTGTTCATTGCAGTATGAGAAGGCATGCCTCTTTTCATTTATATCAGTAAAATGATTCACTCCAACACCCTCTTAACGTCCAGTTTTTTAAAATCAATGTGTGCCAAAACGGTTTCAACCTGGTTGATTTGCGACAGTCAGATTCTCTCTCTCTATCGCTCTATACATATATACACATACTGCACATATGTAATCCCTGTGCTGACTTAGAGGCTTACTCTTCTAAGTCACAAAAAGATTGCCAAAGTTGTGAAGGGACATGCAAAGAAATTCAACAAGCTATAGTCTCCAATGCTATGGCACTTAAATAATGACAACAGAGGTCCTTCTCGTCCAAACAGACTGCGACCCTTGAGTTTAATGGACAAGTAGTGCTATTACTATTTGGGGCATCCAATAAAAAGGTAACTAATGAGGCAGACTAAAGACAGATTAATCAGATTGGAATGGGACATCATGAGGGGTTGTGAGAGTAGAGGGGAAGATTGGGCAAAGTTAGTTGTTTATATTTACCTTAGGATAGTATGGAGATACTTTTTAATACCTATTATTACTAACCACAGCAAGGTTAAAAATTATAACAGGGACATATGGGAAGTAATATTCCCTAAAGTCCTTGATTATAAAGTGGTCAACATGTTTCTGTCAAAATGTAATTCTGTCTCATCTACATTCATCAGAACCTAGTCGAGATGAGCCCTACTTTGAAAAAAAATCCTTTTGAAGGAATACAAGAGTTTTTAACAGTAGGGCAAAACACATGTATAAGTACACGTATATAAGACATAAACACGTATGGTTATACTAAACTGGGTACTCTGGAGACTCTTTGGACCTGTTTACAAATAATAGGATATAAAATTCTTGATAATGTTGTGGTCAAGGAGACTGAACCATACTCACATTAAAATGAATACAACAATCCATGCTTCACCTCACATTTGTGAGTTACCGAGAGAGAAAACAAATCCACATGAGCGCACTCATATTTTAACAAGGCAACAGCACATACAAGTATGGAGGGTCTGTTCACCCTAAACCCTGGAGGGAATGGCCCAAGTAATCAAACTCTATACAAGAAAAATATCATTGCAGTTAAAAGCATTCTGAAGTGGTCAAAAACTTTGTCATTCACTTGCTGTTGGAAATTGGGTTACTAGTTGAGGGGGATGAAACCTTATTCAAGCAGCAACCACTATCTCTGTCAGGGTGAAACACAAGCATATCCCAAATTAATCTGTGCTTAACCCTCTGTTAGCTTGACACAAAGCAGTTACCTTAGAGGCAATGTGTAAAGTATTTATGCAGCACTTCAAAAACGAATGAAAGTGAAAATACAACAAGAAAAATCGTTCATCAATTAAACAAAATAGAGTACAATGTAATAAATTATTTGAGACAATAAACAACAAAAATCCAATTAGTGGATCCGGAGATATGCAATTTTTAAAGATGTAAGTGAAAATAGTGACTGAAAGTACAAAGTACCAATGGTAGTTATCTGGTCGTGCCAGACCAGTACAAAGTCACATGTTCGGGCAATGGAGCGGGGGCCAGATACAGGGACCAGGCTAGGCCTGTTGAACAAAGTACCTTAAATACGGGTTGCGGAACTTGGCGAAGTCCCGCTCTGCCAATGCGTTGCATGGCAGTGGCTGCAAGGTCCTGCATCTTGGTTGTGTTGAGCAATGGCGGTTCTGAGGAGCTGCTGGGCTGTGATGTAAGGTCCTACATTGAATATATGTCGCACAGCGACAGTTCTCAGAAACTGCGGGGCTGCGATGCGAGATACTGTGTTGAGGATGCGTCGGGCAGCAGTGGATTCGAGGAGACCGCGGGCTGCAATACAAAGTATTTTGTTGGAGATGCATCGCGTAGCAGTGGTTCCGAAGCTGAGTTGCGAGGAGATGCGTCTCGTTGTGTCAGTTCTGTCCACAGGACCACAGCTGGTATGGCAGAACAACTTTAGGTCTGCTTGCAAGGGTCCATGACTGGCGTGGCTCCACTTGGGGGACAAGACACATAGCAGAACACGCTCAGGTGCTGGGTTTAAGGTGGTTGAAGCCTGTTCTGTCCCTGATGCTTTTGATCAGGAGGCCAGTCAACTGGCCCTTGGAGTCTCTCTGGTGGTCCTGGGTTCAAGACGCAGGTCCAGTGCTTCACTTAGGTAGCAGGGCAACAGAGTGGCACTCTTTCTGGCAGAGCAGCATTGCCATCCTTCTGAGTCTTCCACAGGTCCAGCGGTGTACTTAAGAGATGAGTCAAAAGGTCCAATATTTATACTTGGTGCTAGCTTTAAAGTAGGAGAAGGTTCTGGAGGTTTCCACCCCCAGAGGTGCTTGGAATTTTCAGCCTCCCTGCCCTGGCCCTAGCTTGTCTGGGGTCACAAAATACTAGTGTAAAACCACCTGTGAGTGTGCCATGCAGAGTCTTTGTTATGTGAAAGTGTGGAAGGTGACAGCTGCTACCCCTCATTAAGTCAGAGATGGCCCATCCTTCCAACACAGATGTCCCTTTGTTTCACTGTTAGGGAGCAATACAAAAAGACCAACCGCCAGCTACACTTAGTCATGTGACCCAAGATACAGGCAGCAGACACCAAGGTGCCCATCACGATCCAGTAAAAACCGGGTACGAACCGTCGGACGGAGCATATTCTCCGTCCGACGCGTACCCGGTCGTCAAAACTTACAAACATGGAATTACGAATCGCACGGAAACACCATTTCCGTACGATTCGTACAAAACGCCGACCGACGAAAATAAACATACAAATGCGATCCGGGAAAGCAGCCTGCCATTCACGAACCAGGAATTACGATTCGCACCGACGTCATCCCACACGGTGAATATTTTCCGGCTGCCAAAAACTGCCGGGAAATCAGGACGACGCGAACAAGGAGTACCTGCACGCGACGGACAGACATGGACCCGAACCTACGTGTCATCCCGGCCCTCATAGCAATCGACCTCCTCTACAGGTTCGGACGCAGACGCCGCAGAAGGTCAGAACAACAAAGGGAGGGGGGAAAGGGGGGGGCAGGAGCAGGGGCAGGCCACAAAATCCCCACCAAAGTCACACAGCACACATGCCCTGGACATACCTGACCCCCAGGCCCTGGTCACTACGAGGGGGTGGGGGCGTGTCCAGCAAAGCCAGCGTCCGCCACAACCAAAGTGCTTGACGACGCGAACCGGCAACACAACAATACAGGTACGTCCCGTACCCACGCCTTAAGAGCGTGGGTACGAGTCGTACCACGCCCACACCTACGTCATCCCAACAATGGCGGGAAGGCTGTACCCACGTGGCAAAGGCCTGGGTACGGCCCGCACAAGCATCACATAGCGTGGGGACGGATATGTACGGACCGTACCCCCACCCCCGTATGCATGGAGCGTACCCCCACCCCAACAGTGTAAGTACGACCCGTACCCTCACCCGCGGACGTATGGAGCGTACCCCCACCGCAACAGTGTAAGTTCGACCTGTACCCTCACCCGCGGACGTATGGAGCGTACTCCCCACCCCAACAGTGTAAGTACGACCTGTACCCCACTCGCGTACGTATGGAGCGTACCCCCACCCCAACAGTGTAAGTACGACCCGTAACCCCACCCGCGGACGTATGGAGCGTACCCCCCACCCCAACAGTGTAAGTACGACCCGTACCCTCACCCGCGGACGTATGGAGCGTACCCCCACCCCAACAGTGTAAGTACGACCCGTACCCTCACCCGCGGAAGTATGGAGCGTACCCCCCACCCCAACAGTGTAAGTACGACCCGTACCCTCACCCGCGGACGTATGGAGCATACCCCCCATGCCATCAGTGTACGTACGGACCGTACCCCCACCCCGTATGCATGAGGCGTACCCCCCACCCCAACAGTGTAAGTACGACCCGTACCCCACCCGCGTACGTATGGAGCGTACCCCCCACCCCAACAGTGTAAGTACGACCCGTAACCCCACCCGCGGACGTATGGAGCGTACCCCCCACCCCAACAGTGTAAGTACGACCCGTACCCTCACCCGCGGACGTATGGAGCATACCCCCCACCCCAACAGTGTAAGTACGACCCGTACCCTCACCCGCGGACATATGGAGCGTACCCCCCATGCCAATAGTGTACGTACGGACCGTACCCCCACCCCGTATGCATGGAGCGTACCCCCCACCCCAACAGTGTAAGTACGAACCGTAACCCCACCCGCGTACGTATGGAGCGTACCCCCCACCCCAACAGTGTAAGTACGACCCGTACCCTCACCCACGGACATATGGAGCGTACCCCCCATGCCAATAGTGTACATACGGACCGTACCCCCACCACGTATGCATGGAGCTACCCCCCACCCCAACAGTGTAAGTACGGACCGTACCCCACCCGCGTACGTATGGACCGTGTATGTACGACACGTACCCCCACCTCGTATGCATGGAGCGAACCCACACACGTGTATGTTCTAAGCGTACATATTGTTAAATAGGAGGGGTGTGTGCAGAGTCCTCCCAGCAGTGCCCAGAGACAGGAGGGGTGGGTGCAGCGTCCTCCCAGCAGTGCCCAGAGACAGGAGGGGTGGGTGCAGAGTCCTCCCAGCAGTGCCCAGACACAGGAGGGGTGTGTGCAGAGTCCTCCCAGCAGTGCCCAGACACAGGAGGGGTGGGTGCCTAACACTCCCAGCAGTGCCCAGACACAGGAGGGGTGTGTGCAGAGTCCTCCCAGCAGTGCCCAGACACAGGAGGGGTGTGTGCAGAGTCCTCCCAGCAGTGCCCAGAGACAGGAGGGGTGTGTGCAGAGTCCTCCCAGCAGTGCCCAGACACAGGAGGGGTGGGTGCCTAACACTCCCAGCAGTGCTCAGACACAGGAGGGGTGTGTGCAGAGTCCTCCCAGCAGTGCCCAGACACAGGAGGGGTGTGTGCAGAGTCCTCCCAGCAGTGCCCAGACACAGGAGGGGTGTGTGCCTATCACTCCCAGCAGTGCCCAGAGACAGGAGGGGTGGGTGCAGAGTCCTCCCAGCAGTGCCCAGACACAGGAGGGGTGGGTGCCTAACACTCCCAGCAGTGCCCATGGAACGCAAAGGGTGGAGTAGGCACAGATACCATGCCCACAAATGTCAGTCAGGTGCACAAAGACCCTGCAGTACATGTACCACATGTGTGCGAGGCTGGGAGTATACGCATGCATAGCGCCGAAAAGAAAACATGTCCACATGAAGTCATGTCAATAGTCCACATACACAAGTACAATGCCTACCAAGGATGCCACGAATGATGCAGGTGGAGACATCGCTCAGCATGCATGTGCAAAGTTGAAGGAGTCCGTCACACACCCAGCTAATGTACACACAGCTCAGCGCTAAATATTGGGAACACCCTGCAGGGAAGATGTCAGGGTACACAGAGGAAGGAATACACCTTGGGACAATTTCACCATGCAGTAACTGCTTACATGAACAGAGAAACCTAGCTAACACCGTGTGATGGCACACAGATACCAGGGTCCCCCCTATGACCAGCACACTACTACATTTACCACACACCCAACACATGATTACCACCCAAAATCATGTAGCAGCCCCACCAACAGCAACATCAGAAAAGCAGTAGTGTTCAAAGGAAACAAAAATGGCTTTAATCAGCATGATCTTAAATAGTGTGTTTGTAGAAAGTTCAATATTTACAAAGCCCATAGGGCAGTCCATGAGTAACCATTGGACGGGGGACGCAGTGGGACGCGTGTCCCCTAGCTTGCCTGCACAGTCAGACTCCTTCGTCTTCCACAGCGGGGAGGGCATCATGTTGGGGGGAAGGACCAGGCACCGCAGGGACAGGAGGGCGAAAGGTAGGCGTCGTGGGTGCAGGGTTGGAGGACTCCACCACAGGGGGTGGGGCAGGGCCAAAGGCGGAGGCCAGGATCTCGCTGCACACCTTAGCAAGGTCCTCCAGCGTCTCCCCTGCACCCGAAGGAACCACAGGCCCCAAGGAGGGGAGGGGCGGAGGGATGGGTCGCAGCGCCACTGGGGGAGGGTGTGGACAGGGGGGGGACTCAACCACCCTGACCGGGGACTCCCTTGACCGCTTGCGGGGTGGTGTCACAGTGGGGCTCAGGGACAGAGCGGCCATGAAGGAGTCCTTGCTGGATATGTGGCCAGGAGAGCTGAGGGGAGGGGATTTGGAGGGAGTGGATTGGGTGAAATGCGGACTCCCACTCTGGCTGCGTGTCTTACGATTGCCCCCTGACCCAGTGGGTGTGCCTCCCTCACCCTGTGTGTGCGTGCCAGGAGGTGTGCGTATGACCTTCCCTGCTGGTGTGGTGCCTGTGTCTGTTGTGGTGGGTGCATGCTGACGTCTGGGTGTACGTGGGACAGGCATGGGAGTGGGAAGTGTGGATGGGGCAGGGGTAGGGGGTGGGACGTAGCGCTGCAGGAGACCCACTGCTGCAGTCAGTGTCGAGTCTATGGACCTCAGCAACTGGCGTTGGTCAGCCTGCGACGAAAAAATGCCCTCCAAGTATGCCTCCATGTTGTGCAGCACTTGGCTGTGGCCATGGAGGACATTAAGGATCGCAGCCTGACCAACCTGCAACTGCCGCTGGATGTCCACAGACTCGGCATTGGCGGCAGCAGTGGAGACAGGGGCAGGGGGTGCGGTGCCTGGCAGGAAGGAGACATGTGGTGACCGTGGACGTTGGGAAGGGACACGAGCAAGTGGGAGGCGGCTGATGGCAATGGAGGGGGCGGGGTGCGATGTTGTTCCGCTGTCAGCTGCTGGTGCAGCCTCCGCCCACTCGGAGAGATCATCCTCGGACCCGTCGACTTCATATTCGGTGGTGCCAGTGGACAGGTCCTCGGCCTCACTCTCCTCCGCCTCTGTACCACTCAATGTGCCAGCCACGATGTCAACGCTGGCACTGGTGCTCGGTCCCTCCGCTCCGTCTGTGCTCATGTCTCCCTCCGTGTCCCCCGACGATGCTGTGGGCAAGGTGAAGAGACAGCAATTAATCACACACCTGTATACATATGTCACATGAGTCCAATCTACATAGGTTACAGTGCATAGCCTGAAAAGAAAGATCAGTAACAACTACAAAACAAGGTACAGATGTAGGGCATGCAACACACAGTTGGTTGACCCACCATGCCACTCAAAAACTATGGAGAGCATGACACAATAGCAAATGACATGAAATGGAGTTTGACATAGGAGCCAGGCCCTGGGGACAATCCAGCACTGCATCTGCACCACACAGCGTTGCCGAAAATAGGGATGAGGAGGGACCATATCCATGAACTTGAGGCACATGCTGCATAGGTAATACTGAAAACATGCCCAACATGACTGGCTCACTGCACCTTGAGTGTATGTCCAGACAAACATCACACACTGGCCAGACCTAGCAAGGAGAATTCTGGTTTTGACATGTCGGCTTGGCCCGCACCAACCACCCCCTACATGAGACAATTTGTTGAGACACAGGTGGCACTTACATCTCTTAGTCTGGGTGAAATACAAAGGGGATGCATAAATGCAAGATTGGACGCCAAATACCCGAGGTGCGCCTGTCCAAATAATCATGTACAAATGGCCATCATCAGATGATTGTAACAAGACACACAGGCACTGGCCACTGTGACTATGAACAAGGAAAATCAGGTCAGGCTGTACAGTGGACACTTGTACTACATTTCACGTCAATATACATGGTGCCAGGGGACAATGGCACAGAGCACAACCTATGCTGTAGACACTGAGAGTGTCCACGTTTTGTGATGACACACATGACACCTATGGAAATATGCCCCAGGGGACAGTAGTGGCAACACAACTCCATGGTCCTGAATGGGAATGACTGCAACACACGCCACCATCCCTGCACTATGCGTATCGCACACTCATGCACATCATGTCACAGGCCACAACATAGGACATGCGCGCTGTAAGGCATGACACTTGTGAGACTAACTCCCATGTCTGGACTCTGCATCAGTGCCAACTGACATGGAACCCACATGTACTGAACTGGACAGGGCACAAGCAATGGCCCAAAACCTGTTACACACCACCCCCACACATGATGCTACAGGCATAGTTCACGTGGAGAAAGCGCCAGCCTACATTACCTTGGGAAGGAGTGACTACACACAGACCAGGGAACACATTGCAAGGAGGGGAAGGGAGGCAGGAGAGCACAGCTATACTGTGGGTAACTGGATCTGCACAGCACCTTTAAACCCTGGCAGTGTATCCATGCAACTGTGCACTTACAAATGCTGGTGAAACACAACAAGCACACATGTACCTACCCCCTTCCTGCTGCTGCTTCTCCTGTAAGCGCCTCTCCAAGTCTGGAAATACCACCGGCAGCACACGCTTGTGGATGTGGGTCAGTCGGCGGCGCCCGCGGTTCTTATGGCTCTCAGGTGAGTCCCCCAGCAGGACCCGTGCGATCCTCCGCGTCCAGCACCGGATATCCTGCCAGCGTTTCCTCACCTGGGACAGACGCCGCTTCCGACCATCCGCACTCCTCACGGCGCTGACGGCGGTCAGCCATATCTGCTCCTTGGCAGAGGCGCCTACCTGTGAGGATGAACAAGTGACACTACATCAATACACCTGGCGCATGTCACAGGGACACATATTAGAACACATTTGCTGTTTACAACAAGGCATAGTATGCATCCAACGCATTGCACCTTTGTCATAGGGACATGATCCTCTGGGGAAGGGCAAAAGCAGTACGTGCCATTGAAAGGACACAGGTGGAATGAGGGCAACTACACAATCAATGATCCAGGCTCACACTGTGCATCACAAGCTACACCAGGATAATGTGCAGCACCTCTAAGCAGTCACATGCCACAGGCCACTGACGCTACCGCAGCAGAGTACACAGACACACACAGGCACAGGACATTCACCTGCCATTGCCAAATGCAGCGACATACCTCACTCTGCACATGTGCCACTAGACTGGGGGGGGGCTCACAGGTGTGGGGCTGGCTCTGCACGTCAGACACACAGCACTGCTCCCTGCTCACATCACATGGCCAGGGTATATCCATCCCTCATGCAGCTGGGGTGCTACACTCCACATATGCACCCACCCACATGACAGGGGACTTACACACACACCGATGTCCAGGGTACGAACACATCATGTGGACACTCTCAGCACAGGTACACAGAACTAAAACACATCTGTGGGTACAGTCACCTGTCACACTGGTGTGAGCACAGAATCACATGAGGACTGTAGAGGCTACATTCCCAGGAGGACAAGACAGGCAGAATGTGGCATGCACCATGCAGTGATTGTCACAGTAAACACAATGCAAGTGAGGACGGCAGACATGCACCACAGCATGCACTGGCTGGGAGACATCAGGCATTCCCCCCCCCGGGACCCTCCCTACAGTACATAGCATGTGTGCCACACCTGGACACAATGCCAGAAGTCACACTCACAAAAAAGTGACACAGTCTGTGCTGGTGGACTCTGCACTCACCTGATACCCTGCTCGCCCATACAGCATGGGCTACTGTGGGAGGATCACATCCAGCAAATCCAGGTTCTCCTCCAGGGTGAAGGGCTGTGACCTCTCCACAGACATGGCTCCAGGGAATCAGTAGCAGCAGCTGGGTCGTGGAATACAAAGATGTGCAGGCAAGTGCTCCCTCATGGGACCTGGCTGCCTTATATCTGCCTTGCTGGCCTGTTTCATGCACAGGAGTACAGAGTGATTGGTCACTCACATTTGCAACCTATGTTTCCTCCAATCCCTTCAAACCTAGCACAGTCAGTGGGTTCTTATTGTGTTTTTTTCTTCAGCATGATGTCAACCCCACAAACACATTGCAACAAAGTAGATTCATTCCAACTGACTTCTGCTGTGCACCTTCCAGAACAAATTCAAACTTTAAACTTGGTCTCCATGACAACCAGCATGCATGTAGGCCTTTATACTTGTCCCTCATGTGTCCCCTATGTAATTTGGAGCTTCACACACAGGTGCGGTGCGTTCCGGGGCCCTAGGGCACCCCAAATGCATATCAACGGCCCGTACAGGCGTGTGTACGCTCCGTACCACTATGGGTGTTCTCGCGTATGCGTACTCATAGTGATAGTGAGCGTACGCACGCGTGTACGGTCCGTACCACTATGGGTGTTCTTGCGTATGCGTACTCATGGTGGTACGGACCGTACACACGCCTGTACGCTCACTATCACTATGGGTACGCATACGCGAGCACACCCATAGTGGTACGGACCGTACACGCGTGCGTACGTTCACTATCACTATGGGTGTTCTCGCGTATGCGTACTCATGGTGGTACGGAGCGTACACACGCCTGTATGCTCACTAACACTATGAGTACGCATACGCGAGAACACCCATAGTGATAGTGAACGTACGCACGCGTGTACGGTCCGTACCACTATGGGTGTGCTCGCGTATGCGTACCCATAGTGATAGTGAGCGTACGCACGCGTGTACGGTTTGTACCACTATGGGTGTGCTCGCGTATGCGTACCCATAGTGATAGTGAGCGTACAGGCGTGTGTACGGTCCGTACCACCATGAGTACGCATACGCAAGAACACCCATAGTGGTACGGACCGTACACGCGTGCGTACGCTCACTATCACTATGAGTACGCATACGCGAGAACACCCATAGTGGTACGGACCGTACACGCGTGCGTACGTTCACTATCACTATGGGTGTTCTCGCGTATGCGTACTCATAGTGATAGTGAGCGTACGCACGCGTGTACGGTTTGTACCACTATGGGTGTGCTCGCGTATGCGTACCCATAGTGATAGTGAGCGTACAGGCGTGTGTACGGTCCGTACCACTATGGGTGTTCTTGCGTATGCGTACTCATGGTGGTACGGACTGTACACACGCCTGTACGCTCACTATCACTATGGGTACACATACGGCAGCACTCCCATAGTGATACGGGAACGTACACAGGCCCTCTTTGCGAAAGTACGGTGGTTTTCACACATCACAGTGGTGACAGGCAGCACACAGGAAGGAATAGGGCTGACATACTTGTCCATGGATGGACATCAAGGCATTGTCTGGGCAGTACTACATGTGTGGGGCACAGGTGTGAAAGGCTGTGATGTGGTACATTACTCCTGAGTCGAGAAGGCACCAGATGTATGATGAGATGTGTACACATGTAATGTGTGACGGTGCAATGTGTGCCAGGCATGCCCTTGACTCCTTTGACATGTGTGCATGTCGTACTGCACACTTGGGATGAGCGTCACTGGCATGGCACGGACAACAACACACGGAAGTGTCCCCTGAGGCCCGGTACAGGGGTTACCACACCTGACATGTCACTACCCACGGTGCACGATGTGACTATGTCATGTATATGTGGGGGATTCCCATTAGCTTGATGTTGGAGCTCCCTCAAAAGCTGCAGCTGTTGCAGCAACCAACATGTGTCTGTGTGTAGATTGACATGGCACACTGTTCCGCACACCATGCCACATGTGGTATCGAATGTGAGGTGCGTATGTATGCATGGGACACGGAGTAGCGTAACAAGGACATGTCTGCATCCTCTCTATGTATGTGTGGTGAGTCATCACATGTACACCTTCATGGCAAGGTGTGTGGGCTGTCCTAGTGTAATGTCATGTGACCTGTGGCTCTAGTGTTCCGCTACCAGTCTCTGCAATCGACATCCTACTTCTGCTGATGTGTGGATGTATGTCACTCCTGTCTTGCGTCTGGCTGTTCACTTACTCTGGGAAACAGCTAATCCCATGCCATGGCATGTGGAGGTTCACAATCTCCGTGTGTAGCTGGGTCTTGGTAGGAGTGTCACCTGGCAGCCATACGTATCCAGGGCATGTGGCACATACCTGACTCCGTATGTAGCATATGTGTATTGACAGATTAACATGTGCTCAGTACAAATAAATTGTTGTTGTGGTGCACTCACTCTTCCTTGTCACTTCCAAATTACTGCAGAGCGCCGCCTCTTCCCCGACCAATTCCGGACTTGGCTGCCATGCGGGAGAATGACTGTATCCAGTGCTACCGCTTCCCCCAACGGTTGATTCTGGAGTTGACGGCGAGACTGACACCACACCTGCAACCGCTGCACAGGTATCCTACGGCACTGACACCCAAGCTGAAGGTAATGGCAGCCCTACATTTTCTTGCCACGGGTACCTTTCAAAATACCATAGCTCATGTTGGTGGCATGTCCCAGAGCATGTTCTGCCGTGTGCTGCATGATTTCTTAGAGGCCATGTTGCTTCACCTGGATGACTTCATCCATTTCCCAACCCCTGAAATGTTGACTGGGGTCAAGCGTGGATTCTATGCCCTGGGAGGGATGCCCCATGTCATTGGGTCCAAAGATGGGACACATGTGGCTTTGGTACCACCACAGGCACAGGAGGTAGCGTACAGGAATCGCAAGCACTACCACTCCATCAATGCCCTTGTGGTGTGTCTATCCAACATGGTGATTTCACATGTCTGTGCTCGTTTTCCAGGATCAGCACACGATGCCTACATCATGAGGCGTAGCAGGGTGCCTGAAATGATGACGCAGCTGCGCAACGAACGAGCATGTGTTGTTGGTGGGTACACTCTGTATGTCCTGTATTTTGCGTAGACTTCCAGCACGACCGCTTCTCCTGTCCTACTTATGTCCATGTGCTTTCCATGTAGGGGACGCTGGCTATCCAAACATGCCATGGCTGATCACACCTCTCCGCAACCCCATCACGCCAGCCCAGCTCCGCTACAACACCGCCCATGGCCGGACAAGGCGAGTGATAGAGAGGACATTTGGCCTCCTGAAGAGCCGATTCCGATGCCTCCACAAGACCGGCGGCGCCCTCCCATATGCCCCGGCGAAGGTCTGCAAAATCTTCATGGTCTGCTGCATGCTGCACAACATGGCAGTTGAGAAAGCTGTGCCACTCATCCTGGATCAAGATGATCAGGACCATCCACCCGTGGAGGACGAAGGGCTTGGCAATGGGGCTAGTGATGTGGAGGATGTGGAGCCGCAAGAGGACATCCGGACTCGGCTCATACGCGACTTCTTTGCTTAGTGGTGAGTACCAGTGTCTGAGTGTGCACGCATTGGTCCCTGTGTGGCATGTGTTGCGATGTGTTTGTCCATCTGCATGTATGGCACGTGAGTCAGAGGTGTGTGTGGATGTGTCACTGGAGTGATGGTGCCAGTGATGAGTGTATTTCCCCAGTCATAATTGTGACCTAGCATGTTGTCATCCATACATGTGTCGAGTACATGCACATGCAAGTGGCTGTGCTTTTTGTGGCTGACGTCTTGTGTGTCTCTCTTCCCCAGGTACTTGCGCATGCCGTCTGCTGGTTGCATTGTTGTGGCACTGCTATTCCTCATGGACACGTCATCGTGTGCTGACTCAGCGTTACACGCACGGACAAGTTTGGAAGTCTCCTTAGGGTAAGGGATGCATCAGGGGTGTATTGGGTGTGGCAGTTGTTCACGATGTATGCACACTGCCCCTTTCGATGTTTGGTTCCTCTGCAGACATGTCGCATCACCATGGTACACATGACATGCAGATGGGTACACCTGAATAGATGGTCAGACTTGTTGACAGTCATCAGTGATGGGATTGTGGAATGTGATGATGGCATCAATGTGTGTTACACTGCCCTCGGACACATACGGTTTGCATTGGCTTGACATGGTGTGGGACTTCCACATCAGCGGTTCAATGGTGTATGGCAGGCTCTCCGTGAGCAGCAGGGGTTGTTTAGCTGTTAGCCGTCACTTGTGTGCCAGTTCCATGGATATCATGCATTTGTGGTGCAGAAGGGGGGTGCCAGTGTTGGACCCACATGTTACTCCACATGACCTGTTCATGTGTACTCCGAGTTGCCTCTGCAATCCCAAATACATGACTAATAAAGGTGTCCCTATGCCTCCAAGGTGCCTCTTCTCAGTCAATGCTAGTGTGTTGCCATGGGGCATACGGCATGTCTGGCATGGTTTACCGTGATAGTGGCTATGTGTCTATGTGTAGAGTAGCAAGATGCAAGCTGTTTGTGTGGGATTAGACTGTGTATTGTGCATGATGTCCATGACTGTGTGGGTATTGTGACATGTGCCATCCCCATGCATCCAACGTTGGCCAGGCCACCATTCTCTGCATCCACCTGACTCAAGCTTGCAGGACAGGGTTCTGCCACCTGTCCACACATACCTGGGTGCCCCCCAGGACACTCCACATGATCCCTGACCTCTGCGCATGGCTGTCGCTGTACTCAATATGTCTGTCGGCACGGTTGTGCGGCCCCCCCTCAGCTGGTTGGGCCCATCACGGGTGTGTATGGTGCTCCATGTCTGTCTTGCCTAATACACTGTGACCCGTGTGTCCTGTGCCAGACTCAGGCCCCAGGGTGTGGATGGTTGAAGTCAAATGAGAACTCAGGCATGGTTAGACTTTACAAGACACATGTAAGGTAATAATGCAACCAGTAGGCATCTTCTCTTCATGGTGTGACTTTTTATTTTAGTGGGGGGGGGGGATGTTTGACATGAGGGGCTTTCCGGGTGTGTGGAATCCAAAGTTCACTAGGGGAGTTGGTGTCCTTGCCATTTGAAATCCTCAGAGTCCATGCCACAGTCTTTGTCAACATTGGTCAGACAGTGACCAGCAAGGCCATGTGGCAGAGAATGTCTTTTGATGCTGTGCTGCTGTTGCTCCAGTGGGCCAGGTGCCAGGCCAGGTGTCCTGGGAGATGGTGCTGTAGCGCCGACCCTCACGGTCTTTTACGTGGACGACCCGCCCTCCTGCGGGGACCCTCAGAAGCAGGCCGTGACGATGTTTGGGATGCTCCATCGGATGTTTCCTCCTCCTCCTCCTGATCCCTCCCTGTGGGTGGTGATGTTCTATGCCTAATGGCACAGGGAGGGTTGCCCATGTTGTCGGCCATCCGACGGAGTGTACTGTGAATCCCCGTGAACACCGTCACGAGCTCAGCCTGTCTGTCCTCCATCCGCCGTTGGTGTTGCTGTAGACAGGCATGTTGCTCCGCATGTTGCTGGGCCTGCTGGGTCTTGATCTCCTCGAGGATGGACACAACCTGGGCCATGCCCGTGGTGTCCTGCCGGTATGTGTCCAGGATGTTTCGGACATGGGAATATACCGGTTCCCCAGCCAACTGGTCAGGCTGGCGCCTCCGCCGTCTTCCACTCCCACCACCCCTGACCACTTGCACCTGGCATGCCCTTGTGGGCACATCGGGTCTCCGGGACCCCTGAGGGGTGGCATTGGCGTTGTCGCCTGCCTCCTCCTGGGTGCCCGAGACACCGTGTCCCTCCTGGCCAGCCTGGCTGCTTTGCGGTGGTGGGGCAGGGATCCTGGGTGTCTCCTGGGATTTGGCAGGAGTGGGGGTGGTGGTTGGCCCGGTTGTACCTGACGCAGGTGCTGCAGGTCGTTGGACACCAGAGGGGCCAGGTTGGTCGGGGTCGGGTTCGTCCACAGAGTGGTGAGAGTCGTCGCTGCCGGTGGCTCCTTCATCCCGCTGAGCCGGGTCCTGTGAGTCTTCCCCCCCAGTGTTGGGGGGTGATCCACGACGTTGACCTGTGTGTGAGAGAGACAATGTTAATTTTGTTCCATGCAACATCCATGTTTCATTTGTTTCAAAGTTGGAACATTTCCTCTGGGAATTTGGTTATGTCTTGCATTCCACTCACAGTGCACTTGTGCATGGGTATGTCCCTTGGGCACAGCTTTTGAGACTTTACCTATGTGTGGCACAGTCTTACTTGCTGCGTCAAGTGTGACTGCAGTCAGCATTGGAGTGGGCAGGTGTGGCGAGCCGTGCATTGGCGCCTTCCGTGTAGCACTGTACGTGGGCACATGGAGTTGTTCCACACACTTATATGATGCAGGTAGCTGTCGTTGTGCTCGTACACAGGTTGTGACATGGCCCTGTGTTTTGCCATGGAGGAGAGGGGGGGTTCTGGCACTGGCCACCCTTGTCTACATGCACGCAGTCCACCTGCTGACGAGCAGACATTCACACACACCACAAGGCTGATTTGCTCTCCCTGTGTCTCCCTCCCTCTCTGTCCCCCTCTCCCTCCCTCTGTGTGTCAGCCTCCTCCCTCTGTCCGTCTCCCTGTGTCTCCCTCCCTCTCTGTCCCCCTCTCCCTCCCTCTGTGTGTCAGCCTCCTCCCTCTGTCCCTCTCCCTGTGTCTCCCTCCCTCTCTGTCCCCCTCTCCCTCCCTCTGTGTGTCACCCTCTGTCACCTCAGCCCAGCTTCCTGGGCACACACAGTTAGCAGATCTTTGAATGGCCCTTGGATTGTTGATGTGAGTTTGTTTCTGATCTCCAGGCACCCATTGGGTGTAGTGTGTGTGTCTGCACTGCTGCTGTGGTGGTGTGTGCTGCCACTCTTTCACAGTGTTGGCAGTTCATTGGCTGCTGTCATGTGCAAGAACGTGCCGTCACCCCCATGTGTTGATGCAAGGCGTCCGCCATTTGCTGGCAAGTCATTCCTGTGTTGGGACACACTGTTTGTCTGGCTGTGACCTAGGCCATATGGGCAGGGGGCATTGTTGTCTGCTTCTGAGTTGCACTATGTGATTTTTGGGGCCCACCCTCCCACCATCCGGCTTACCGTGTCATGTGTTGGTGTCTTCTGTGGCCTGTGACTTGACATTGTCCAGCTAGGTGCATGGGGCATGGTGGCGCCAGTGGCATGTGCGTGTTCATGGAGTGTGGTTGAGTCATGCGATAGCTTGGGGTGGTTGCGTGCCTGTTTGTGAGTTTGGTTGTGGATGACGTTCCCCCCATGTGAGGTGAGTTGTTTGTGTACTCACCCGGCTCTCGGAGTCCATCTACTCCGTCCACTGCCACCACCGGCAGTATGGCCATCACCCTCTCCTCCCAGGGATGGTAGTGTACGGGTCTGCGGGCCGGCCCTCCTCCAGTGACGTTGGCCTGGTTGTGTTCATCGGTCATCTTGGCTCGGACCCTCCTCCGCAGATCGTACCACCTGGCTTGGCATTCCTGCTTGTTCCTTCTGGTGTCCGCAACAGCATTCACAGCATCGACGATGGTCTGCCACATGGCTGTTTTTGCTGAAGTGCTGGTCTGTCTGACCAATGTTCCAAAGAGGTGTGGCTCGACTCTGAGGATTTCATCGACAAGGACCTCCAACTCTCGGCTAGTGAACTTTGGATTCTTGTTAGTGGGCATGGTGAGGGGTGTGGGTGTGGATGGTGGGGGGGGTGTGTGGATGGTTGTGGGTGTGTGGGTGTGGTTGTGCAGGTGTGTGTGTGAATGTGATGAGGGGGTGTTTGTGAAGGTGTGTGTGTGAAGGTGTGCAAGTGTAAGGTGTGGTAAAGCTTCTAGTATGGTGCTGTAGGTTGTCTGTGGGGTCTGGCAGCAGTGAGTCTGTTGCAAAGGCTCATGGTTTGTGTGTGTGGGCCCTTTTTATTGGTCCATTGGTGGGTGTGGCTGTGTTTGAACTTTGGGTGGGTGTGTTATAAGGTGTGGTTGTGTTTTGGGCCTCTGTTTGTTTTTGGCAGTTGCAGGTCAGTGAATGTGTTGTTTTAGTGGTTGTTGGACATGTTTTGTGGCTTTGTGCCATTCGAATGGTGTATTCTTGTGTCGTTTTGGTTTGTCCTGGTTGTGTACGTGCGTTTTTTGCGTGTGTACGGTGTGTACATGGGCCATTTTGTTGTACAGTGCTGTCCTTGTGTGTGGCTTGGTACGACTCGTACATGCGCGATGTTGTGTGAAGGTGGTGATGTTGGGGCCTGGGGTGCGCTCTGTACTTAGAATGTTGGGGTGGGGGTACGCTCCATGCATACACGGGTGGGGGTACGACTCTAACGTACACGGCTGTACATACACGGGGGTACGACACGAACGTACAGGGGGTACGACACGTACACGGGTGTACATACACGGCGGGGTACGACACGTACACGGGTGTACATACACGGGGGGTACGACACGTACACGGGTGTACATACAGGGGGGGTATGACACGTACACGGGTGTACATACAGGAGGGGGGTACGACACGTACACGGGTGTACATACAGGGGGGTACGACACGTACGTACACGGGGGTACGACACGTACACGGGTGTACATACAGGGGGGGGTACAACACGTACACGGGTGTACATACACGGGGGGTACGACACATACACGGGTGTACATACACGGGGGTACGACACGTACACGGGTGTGCATACAGGGGGGGTACGACACGTACACGGGTGTACATACAGGGGGGGGTATGACACGTACATGGGTGTACATACAGGGGGGTACGACACGAACGTACACGGGGGGTACGACACGTACACGGGTGTACATACAGGGGGGGGTACGACACGTACACGGGTGTACATACACGGGGGTACGACACGTACACGGGTGTACATACACGGGGGGGTACAACACGTACACGGGTGTACATACACGGGGGGTACGACACGTACACGGGTGTACATACACGGGGGTACGACACGAACGTACAGGGGGGGTACGACACGTACACGGGTGTACATACACGGAGGGTACGACATGTACACGGGTGTACATACACGGGGGTACGACACGTACACGGGTGTACATACACGGGGGGTACGACACGTACACGGGTGTACATACACGGGGGTACGACACGAACGTACAGGGGGTACGACACGTACACGGGTGTACATACACGGGGGGTACGACATGTACACGGGTGTACATACACGGGGGTACGACACGAACGTACAGGGGGGGTACGACACGTACACGGGTGTACATACACGGGGGGTACGACACGTACACGGGTGTACATACAGGGGGGGGTACGACACATACACGGGTGTACATACCGGGGGTACGACTCTAACGTACACGGGTGTACATGCACGGGGGTACGACACGTACACGGGTGTACATACACGGGCGGGGGTGTACATACACGGGGGGTACGACTCGAACGTACGGGGGCTGGGGGGAGTGTTGGGCGCGTATGCGGGCACATGTCTCCATGGTTGCTATGGGAGTTCGGTGCGGACGGTGTTTTTTCCATACGGTTGTAACATGGGACGCACGGGATGGATCGTGATTCCGCGGTCGGACTTCACTTTTCACTTTTGTACGGTGATTCGTCCGAGGACGTGTCGGACACATTTTCCGACCCGAGGACGTGTGGGGAATAATTCCCAATGCGATTCGTACGGACTTTTTCCCATGCGAATCGTACTTGGCAGTTTGTACGGCACTTGTACGATTCGTACGGTAAAAAGACCGGATACGAGTCGTACGGGGAATTTTTTTCCAGGATCGTAATCCGCACCCAAATAGTTGGGACAAGAAAATGCCAACTTTCTAAAAGTGGCATTTTCAGAATTGTGAATTAAAATACGACTTTACCATTAAATAGGGCTATAAATTACAATTTGTTAGACAACAAACATTGTTAAATTAAGAGGATATGCCCAATCGCTCTACTTGAAGAAATTTGAAGGATTATGTTGGGTGATTTATTATGCAGCATTCATATTTTGCACAATGTAAATTTCGTTTAGATCATTGCTGCACAATGGAATAAAGTCTTGCTAGGCATTCATTTAGAGATCTACCATTAATGCTATTAGAGTTTCCACAATGTGGTGGTGGGTATATTAGCCTTATGAAGAAGCGATTATAGTATTATTGGTATATTATGTTTTTTTATTTAACCTTCTTTTCGATTAAGGGCTTATCAATTTCTCTGCTCTTTAGAGAGTTGATATACTGTACCTTTCGATATTTCTTCCCTATTTTTAAATACACTGACATTGTTGTTCTGTAACTGTGCAAATCAAGTTTGTGTCCTTGATTAAGACATCTTATGTAATATATGATGTACTCCTTAGAGTACTTACATTCTCTTTTCCCAAATATTTTCTCTTCATGCCAAATCCTGTATTTGGTATTGCAGTGTTGGACTATAATGGTTTGGTTGTTTTTAATACTTTTACCTAAGGTTTTTAATATTTTGTAATTTGTCACATTAAAGCCCTGATGAAGCTCTTGCATGAGCGAAACACATTGGCTGTCTGTAACGTTTTTTTTTATGAAGAAAGATTTAATAAAGGATCTTTTAAATGACTTTCAACTGTAAGCATCTTGAATCTTTAATGCTTTAGACGGTTTGTTATTTGAAACAGGACACTTAATTGGATATTTACTATCGTTGCCTCTCTGTTCACGTGTAGTATTTAGATAATGTTAAATACCTTTTTGTGAGGACATTGTAGCAAAGATATAATATGGTGGCTGGTACTGAGGATGTGTTTCTGTAAGGGAAGCTTTGGTTATCATGTCTTGCTAAAGTACCATCAAGCTAATTTCCTGACAGCAATTCAGTTTTGTTTGAATCGTGATAGTTTGAAACAATGGGCAAAATCCAAAAATGGCTCTTCTTCGAAATAGACACGAAAACTATACTAGTGATGTATTCTGATTAAGAAGCTTATTAAATTTCTCATGGCGGATTAAATAATAGCACAGGGAGTAATGGTGTATACAGGCACAATTTTGGGGCTGGAGATAGGGTGGAGGTGGGTACACACTTCTGCTCTCTTAATTGGCTGCAATTTTTTTCTCATTTTTAGGTCTCGCCTACGCAGTGCACATGCGCTGCATAGGAGACCTTTACCTGTTGTGCAGCTCTTTTTCAAAGCTCATACTCGTGCTTGTGGCGGCATACGCCTTGCGGTAGAGCGCAGCAGCGCGCCTCAAGCACGAGTATGATCTTAGAAAATTAGCAGACTGCTCTCCCAAGCGCGTGCTTCTCTCCCGGCCACTCACTTTTTGCTTGCGATTCTTGTTTAACTTTAAGCGCGAGGCGCGCGCGCTTGTGTTTAACTTGTTTTATAAGTTCCCGGAGCTTCTCTGCATTTCCGCTGGGACTGAGCATTTTATTGTGGAAGCCTCCCGATAGATTCTCTTCACTATCACTGGACTGATAAAGATGTTAACAAATTGAAATTTGCATCCCTTTAATGTCCGCTCAGCTCATTACCCTCACTGGCCTCTATTCATATCTTTTTTAACCACCCTAGAAATATTAAGTACTAGACAGAATTTAGCCACCTTCTGAAGAGGGTACTGGAGAACTTGTTGAGTGTTTTTACTTACTCCAAATGGTTCATATACACCCACAACACTTTCTGATGCTCCCGCGCTATCTGGGAGGGATGTCGTTGGTAGTTGGTTGTCAAATACTTTTTTCTCATCTCCTTATTTCCATTTTCCAGCCTTAAATTGCTGGTATCTGCTGTTCACCAGCCCAGTACTTGTTTGCTGCTCAGTAGCCTCACAGACTGTGACAAATGATTTGCGATGAGGTTACCTTCAGCTTGGGGGACAGGTCAGTTCAATTAAGGAACTTTACAAAGTTCATGATGACTTCTTTGATTTGCCACTAAAGCCAAGCATTTGTTTTCTTTTAAATCTCCTCACAGCCTCTCTTCACTGTTGCCAGAGTCAAGTGCAAAGCATTTCTTTAACAAGTCTTACTTTAGTATCCTAAGGCATGCAGACATAATCATTCACAAATGCGGTTTGCACACATTAACACTTTAAACAAGACCTATTGGCTTTGTCAATGCTTGCTTACAAAGTGTTCCCTTGCCTTTTCTATCTTTACGAAAAGATCGGTATAAATAAAGCCACTATTACAAGGTAACACACAGACCACAAAAGCTCTCACTCGGCTTATTCACTTAATAGCTAAAATCAAACAACTCCTCTTCCAAACTGCACTATTGTAATGAAGCTGATATCTCTTTTAACAGGGGCAGTGGAAAACGACTTCCCTTCAATTACGTAAAGAGAAACCTCCAGACATGCACAGGAAGAACAAAAGCAGCTCACCTTCCAAGTAGGCCCAGAGACAACTGTACACACACCCAGGAGTACCAAACCAAAGCCAGACACAGCTTGCTTCCATCAAGTACTGGGGAAATTAATACACATCCCCCCGATCAAGCACAGAGACGCTCATGCATATTCAAAACAATATAGGAGAAAAGGTGTTGCAGCGTGGAACATCAAATTCCCCCCTTCATCACAGACCAAATACCACAATAGCAAATTCACTCAAAAACATTCATTGGTGGGGCCCATAACACCAACACTCCTACTTCATCAATCTGCTTCCCTAGAGGAATAAGCTTCCAAACGCTGACATGAAAGGAATATCTTTACCTAACCCTAAATATGTTGACTCCAACCTTGTGATATTCCCCTCATTAGGAGATGAATCATTTAGTTGTTTTGTAGTTTAGCGAAACCATTCACTAATCTATACACTACTCTTTATCCTAGTTTTCTTCTTCATATAATCGACACAACACATTTATCAATTAATCAAATATTGTTTATCTAATAAAATTGCAAATTGTTAGAAATCATCATCAAAACCGCAGAACATCATATTTACCAAATCTGGCTAATAGTCGTCCTCTAAGTCAGTCAAGTCATGGAAAACCCTTTAAAATTCATCAAAGTCAGGCCGCAATTCAGTCTCTCAAAGATTCAGGATAACAGCTGTCCAGCAGTGTCACTGTCCTCTCCGTCAGCATAACGTCAGGAAATCGAGTTCGTCAAAGAAGAAGAGTTTTTTTTAGTTCAATTCCCTACCTACTTTTATAATGAAATTAATGTCAAAATGTATCAAGATTGGGGTTTTGGAAAGTTCTCATTGGTGGACTCAGGGTCGTCCGTTAAAGTTCTCACATAGTCCGCAAAATGAAGTCATCGCACTTGCTGGTTCTGCTTTTAAGACAGTTCTTTGTATTGTCGTTGGCGAAGCTCCCAGAGTGTCCTTGATAAGAACATCTTCTCCTGGGGTCAGGACTAGGCCATTGTTGCTGGCGGTGACGCATGCGCACTTCACCCAGAACCTCATGTGTCAGGAGCAGTCACGTTAAACGTCTCGTTCAGCCATCTTGGATTAGGCCGAAATGGTCAACTTAAGCAAAACAAACACAAAAACGTAATTAAAACATGGAAATGGCTAATAAAATGTTAAACCCTCACTTAGGGCCATATGTAGGTAACATACTATTTACCGATCATAAATACCGAATTTTACCGATTCGGTATTTATGAATCGGTAAATAGTATGTAGGTAAATAATCGGTAATTATTACCGATTCGGTAAATATCGGTATTTACCGAATCGGTAATAATGCATCCCTTCCCATTCATTCCTATGGGCCTGGAGGCCCATAGGAATGAATGGGAAGCCAGTTACTATTACCGATTCGGTAAATACCGAATCGGTAATAGGGAAGGCATTATCATGGGTGGCAGGGTGTCACATTGACACCCTGTTGCACCCCTGATTCGTGCATGTGTGCACATGTGGCGCACACACATGCCCTAAGGGCATGTATGTCTGCCACATGGCACTTTACAAATAGCACTAAAATGCTTTTTGTAAGGTATTCGTCATTTACCATCAACTTGTAGTTGGTGGTAAATAACGAATCCAGACACCAATAATGCACTCACTTGAGTGCCCCCTACATTGCATTTCTGGATTCAGTATTTACCGAATCGGTATTTTACCGATTTCTTAAAATTCCGATTCGGTAAATACCGAATCCAGAAATCAGCCACCTATATCTCAAGTGCCTCAATACCGGTCGGTAACGGGATATTTACCGATTTTCGGCCGTTACCGACCGGTATTGAGGTACCTACATGAGGCCCTAATACCCTTATGTGTAAGTAATTATCTAGCAGAATAGCAACATCCAAAGCGTTTATACTCACTCAATGATACGCAACTTACAATTACATTACAAAGCAACATATATCATGCAATATTCTAATTTTCTACTATTAATATGCGTATATATGTTAGCATACAATTCGTTTAGCCATGCAAAGTGCAATTCCCACGCGTAATTCTTTTGTTAATTTAATTGATAAGTCTTTCACTGCAAACAAATTAATAAGATTACTATTAGTTGATTATTCAGATTAATATAAACATGCAGAATGGGGGGGTATACAAAATGTTGTACTACCCGCTCCAGCAATCCCCCCTTTGGTGATTATATCACCACACCAATACAAATTTTGTATCCCCTTTTACAATTTCAAAGTGATTTCTTGTTTCATTCATATTTCAGTTTCCCCTTTTTCTTCTCTTTTTGCTGTTTTATAAATACTCTCCTTGATTTCCTCCAATTCTATTTCTTCAAACTCTCTTTCTTGTTTCTTATCTTTTCTCCTTAAGTTTTCTCTTTTTAATCTTTTCTGATTTTTATCCTTTCTATGACAAATACATCCTAGTCTAATTATTAATACTAAGAAAATCACACATGTTAATGGAAATAATAACTTACCTAAAAATGTACTACCTAATTTAACTACAAAATCTTTAATAGCTGATATTTTCTTACCAATCTTCTCCCAAACACCTTCAACCTCCAGTGGTGTAATTTCGTCATGCAATTCTGTAATATTCTTAATATAAATTTTCAAATCTTTACTTTCGTCAGGAATGTAAGTACAACAATGTTGAACTTTCAGCATTCCACAGACTCCACCCTCCTTTGCCAATAAAATATCAAGGGCAAGTCGATTTTGCATTACCATAGAACGCATGGCAACCATTTCAGTATTTACCAATAAGAATCCTCCAGCGGTGCTTGTTGACAAGCGATCCACTACTGTTGAAAGTCTTCTAATTTTGTTTGCATTCAGAGATATTCCCACTGCGGGTATCAGTGCTCCAAAAATGTCACCCACAATTTCAGTCCAAGATTCTCTCTTACTACGTGCTAAATAACTACCTAAACTATGTACACCATCTTCTCCTCTATCATATGAAAAATCTTTGGAAAAACCAGGCCAACATAACATGTGCCATACCAATGGTCTGGCAAACGATAATATGCTCTGTTCCCACAAATAAAATACAGTCCTGGAAAGACTGGATCTTTTCCACCTTTAAATCCCCATCCTCCCATGATTCGGTATGTATCATGGCACTCACTATTCCCTACAAAATAATTATCATACGCTGTTTGATTCCTTCTTATACACAATTTCCCTTTCTGAGGCCACCCTAAAGCCATAGTTGGACTCGTTTCCCCTTTCAAGTGTTTTTCCATTTCTACATCCCAAACTGTTTTCTCCACTTTCCCTTCTGAAGCCTTTCTTGCATTTTCAATCTCCTTTCTTCAACCATATCTAAAAATGTCTTCTCCTCTCTCTTTAAACTGCAAGTCAAGTTATTTCTAAATATGTATTCTAATGTTAGTTCTTTAGTCTCTAAGAAAAATTCACCTAATACCTTTGCAGGTTTTACCTTGTTTAATTTGTTAATTGCCGGTACTTGTGAAAATATAGTATCTACATCTGAAAAATAATACTCTAATTGACCTGTTTGATAAAATAAACTAGCTATTACACTACATGTTATTCCATATGTTACTGGAAGGTGATGATACGTCACTCCTTCAGATACAGATGCAGGGAATTGCATACATACGTAGCAATCCCTTACGTCCATTGTTTTTACATATTCATACAATAATTTTGAAAACACATTATTAGAAAAATCTGTTATAGACCTGTCTTTATGCAAATAATTTTAATCTATTCTAGTCGGAACTACCTTTTGAATCTTCCCTATATTAGTTATATTATCACTATGTCCTTCTAATGTATCTATAGTAACTTTAAATGAAATTAGTAGAGCAAGTATACTCCAAAGAAGCATTAATAATCCTGTACAACAACAACACATTTTACACCATCTTCTAAAGAAGGTTTATCTACCTTTGCTACTTTCTATGCTTGCCATCTTAGCTAAAATGGACCGTGTCTTTTGACTTAGCCTCTTCTACTTCACAACTAGTTTTCTAACGCAAGGCTCTAAGCACCTACGTGGTTCTACCAGTTTTTGTCTTTTTCAGTATTTTATTGTCTTTCCATCAGTAATTTCTCTTGTCTCATTCAGTTTGGCATCTCATCATCTTTCACTTTTCCTTCGTTTTCAGTATACAGAATGTCCTGAACATCCGCTTCTTCTCCAATATCGGACAAGATAACTCTCAGGATTTGCGATTCTTCGTCTTCCTCAACCACTTCCAGTACAACCACCTCTGGATTTCCTTGGCTATCCGCCTCTTCTTTTACTTCAGGCAGGGCCACATATGTCCATTCCGGTGATTTATATTTCTGGTTAGGTTTCCTTGTTCTTTTGCTTTCTTTAACCACAATTGTTTCTTCTTCCTTAGATTTCTCCTGACTCGTCACTTCATTCACCTGTTCAGCCCTTGGCGAATTTACACGTGTCAATCGATATCTCAATCTTTTATTTCATTCAGCCAAACATCGTCTTTTGCCGCTCTTTTCAATTTACTCCCTTTATCGTTCTTTTCAGTCCTCCAAGCTCTCTTTCTCAGAACTCGGCCTTCTGGTACTTCATCTTCGCTTTCCTCTGACTCTGTTTCAACTTGCTTTTTACTCTCAACAGTTTCTTTTTCCACCACTTCTTTTGTTTTCCCTACTTCTGTCCCTCCTCGAATCTCTGGCACGCAATCTTCCTGCTGAGTACTTGTCCCTGCTTCTAACTGGATGTTGGAGTTCCCTACACCTCCTCGGGGGTCTTCCGCAATAATCTTTCCCTCTCTCTCTGTATCTGGCACCTGTTCATCTAAGTGTGTTATTTCAGGTGGAATTTCTCTCAATCTTTCATCTGGCACTTCTTTCTCATGAATCTCTTTTATTATCTCTCCACTGTCCTTCTCTTTGTTCTTTCCTGGAAGAGTGTGCTCTTTGTTCTGTCTCTGAGTCTGAGCTGGTATCAGAAATCTGTAACCTTCTCCTCAGGGAATTACTTCTGGGGACAAAAGTTAAACTCAGCTCTGTTTACCCCCTTTCAGGGTTTTCTTTGTCTTTTGGCTCTCCGTCATCCGACTCAGTACTGGATTCGGATTCGTCACAATACTCCTTTTCTTTGCTGTCGACTGGATTTGGAATTCTCAAAGTATGGCTTGCATGGATCCAGTTCTTCAATCCAGCACACTTCACAGCTGTTGTTGTGGTCAAGATGACTTGTCTTGGTTTTCCCCACCTGGGAACCAAACAGTTTCTTCTTCTGTGGACTTTTATCCTTACCCAGTCCCCTGGGCTTAGATAATGGGCTGGCTTCTTTTCAAGAGTGGTGGCATCCGCTCCAACCTGATGAAACACAGAATAAACTGCGTCAGCCAGGCTTTTACAGTATTCCAACACCATGTCATCAGTTATAGTCATCAGCTTGTTGACTGGTATAAAAATATGACGCATGGCTCGTCCCATGATGATTTCATGTGGACTCAACCCTGTAGTTCTGTCTGGAATTGATCTAATAGTCATGAGTACTAGAGGCAAGACATCAGGCCATTTCATACCTGTGGCTAAACACATTTTCCCTATCCTGTTTTTGATAGTACCATTCATTTGTTCTACTGCACCAGAAGCCTCTGGTCGATAGGCACAATGCAGTTTTTGTCGTACATTCAATGCTTCACATATCAGTTTTATGATCTCATTATGGAAATGTCCTCCTCGGTCTGATTCAATTGTCACTGAGAACCCAAATCTAGGAATAAATTCCTTCAAAAGTGATTTTGCCACTGTCATTCCATCATTTCTTCTTGTTGGAAACGCCTCTACCCACCTGGAAAATAGACATACCATGACCAAAACATACCTCAACCTGTTGCAGGGAGGCATTTCAATGAAATCCATCTGCATTCTGGTAAAAGGCCCTCCTTCTCGACCTATTGTTCCTAGACTCATCACTGTCTTTCTTCCTGGATTGTATTGCTGACAAATTAGACATCTCTGACAAAGACTTTCTGCTACAAGTCTGAATTTTGCGTTATACCAAGTCTGTTTAAAGGACCTAATCATAGCGTCTCTCCCTATGTGTCCCTGTCCATGATACATCCGTGCCATGGCAGACATCATGCTATCAGGCATAACTGGTCTTCCATCTCGATAGACCCACACATGATCTTTCTCTCTTGGTGCACATCCTGCTTTTACCCACTGTTTTATTTCTTCCTCTCCTGCTTCTTCCTGCAATTGTCTTACTTCTTCCCATGTTCCCACAGTGTTAGTAAACATTGGGAAACAAGAAATCAACTCCTTTTCCTTTGCCAGATTGATTGAATTCTGATTTCGTGCACAGTATTGCGCCATGTCATTTGCGAATTTGTTACCAGTGGTAATATAATCACCACTGCAACTATGGGCAGCACATTTTACAACAGCCAATTGCCTAGGCAGCTGTATCGCCTCAAGCAACTTTCCAACCACTTCAGCATTCTTAATGGGAGTTCCACTCGAAGTTAGGAATTTTGGCCGAAGTCATGGACTACCCCATAGCCATACTGGCTATCAGTTATCACAGTCACTCTCACACATTTCCCAATTTTGCATGCTCTTGTCAAGGCAACAAGTTCAGCAACTTGGGCTGATCTTACCCCTTTCAAATAGAATACGTCCATTACTGCTGCAACTGTACATACCGCATATGCTGCACTCAGCACTCCATCATCTGTCCTCAAACAAGATCCATCAACGAACATGACATAATCACTTTCTGGTAAGGGTTCATCTTTTATGTCAGGTCGTGGTTTTGTACAGAAATCAAGTACATCCAAACAGTCATGATCTGCTTCATCTCTTACTTCCTCATTCTCTACATCTGGCAACAGTGTTGAAGGATTCACATTCACACATCTCACAAGACTCACATTCGTTGCACCCAATATGACCTTTTCATACTTAGTCAGCCGACTGTGTGTCATATACTGAGTACGACTCCTTGTTAAAAGGATCGCCACATCATGTGGTACAAACACTTTCACAGGATAACCCATCACAATTCCCTCACTCTGTTCCAAACTTCGACATGTAGCAGCTACTGCTTACAAACCCCCAGGAAGGGCTACAGCTACTGGGTCCAACATGGATGAAACATATGCAATTGGTTTCCTCAGTTTTCTATGCTTCTGTACTAGAACAGAGAGTGCACATTCATTTCTCTCACTGCAATACAACTCAAACTCCTTCTCATAATCAGGCATTCCTAATGCAGGTGCTTCACACAATCCTTCTCTCAATCTTTTGAATGCTGTCAATTCCTCTTTGTTCAAATCAATTGGATCTCTCACATCACTTCTTGTTAATCGTACTAAAGGTTTTGCAAGCAATGAGAAATTGCTAATCCACTGACGACAATATCCAACCATTCCCAGAAACATTCTCACTTCTCTTTGGGTCATCGGTGGACTCATTCTCTTTATGATCCTGATTCTGTCTATGGTTATTCTTCTCAGTCCTTTTTCAATGTTATGTCCTAGATATTGTACTTCCTTATTACAAAATTGTAATTTCGATGGCGACACCTTTAGTCCTCCATCTGCTAAGTGATTCAGCAAGGCTACTGTGTCTATCTCGCAAGCTTCACGAGTTTTCGATGCCACAAGCAGGTCATCGATGTATTGAACCAATACAGAATTTTCAGGCATTTCTAGACTTTCCAAAGACTTCATCAATAGCTGATTAAATATTGAGGAGGTTTCTGTATACCCCTGTGGAATTCGGCACCACGCCAAAATACGCTCACCGAAACGAAATGGAAAAATCTGCTGGCTGTCATGATGCAAAGGGATGGAAAAGAAAGCATGGCACAGATCAATCACTGTATACCATTCTGCCTCATGAGGGATCTGATATAAAATCACAGATGGATTCCGTACAATGGGACAACATGGTACAACAATTTTGTTTATCTTTCTCAGATCTTGCACTATCGTGAACTTCCCACTAGGATTTTTCAGTCCCATTATTGGTGAAATACATGGGCTACTCATTATTTCTCTCAAAATTCCTTGTTTTATCATTTTCTCAATCACAGGAGTAACTCCTTCAATTATTTCAGGTGTCAATTTATATTGTGGGACATTTGGGTAACTTACCCCTTCTTTTACTGTTATTTTTACTGGGTCTACATTTCTCATCAATCCTACGTCTTCTCCTGTGAAATCCCACACTTCTGCTTTAACAGATTGTTTTAATTCTTTTGGTAATTGGTCAGGGTTAAATACAGCATAGGTTCCTGTAACCTCTTTCTCCCTGTTTGCCATTGTCATTTTATACAGCACATCATCATCTGGTGTTTCAAAGGCTATTCCATCTGGAGTACAAAATATAGTGCAGTTCATCTTGCACAATAAATCTCTACCTAACAAGTTCACAGGACTGGTGTCGCACACGACAAACCGGTGCATTTCAGAGAATTTCCCTATACTAACTTTCACTGGTTCTGTAAGGTAAGTTTTACTCTATCTGTTGGATACACCAACTACTTGGATCGTTTCATCCGAGAGAGGAAGATTCCTGACATCAGCTGATCTAACAGTTGATCGAGTAGCACCAGTATCAACTAGGAAAGTAATATTTTAATTATTAACTTTTCCATCTACAAATGGGCCTGTCTGGTCTACTTCTAGAGTTGCGCCAAGCACGCACTCTTCTTCCTCCCTTCGGCACCGTCAATAACCCTCTTCTGAATCGCTTTCATCGCGTTGCAGCCAATACTGCGAAGCAGCGCTAGCGCGTGGCTGCTTATTTACCTGTTCTTCGTTGTAGAATCCATTCTCTTTACTATACTTCTGGCAATTTTTGTTCTGTGGAAAAGGTGGTTTTGGCACCTGATTCTGTTGTGTTACAACCTGCTGTTGCCGCTGCTGTTGACCACTCACCTCATTCTGCACCTGTGGATTCAATGATGCATTTTCATCGTTGGTACTCTGAGGAAATTTACACTCAGATTTCCAATGCCC
Organism: Triturus cristatus; assembly: GCF_964204655.1. Classification (NCBI taxonomy): domain Eukaryota; kingdom Metazoa; phylum Chordata; class Amphibia; order Caudata; family Salamandridae; genus Triturus; species Triturus cristatus. The sequence continues at coordinate 1,420,128,800 of NC_140591.1, read as the reverse complement.
TATCCTACCGCAATTATGACACGGAAATTTCTTTTTAGCTTCCTCGATATTTCCTTTATTTTTCCCAGGATAAAATTTTTGTCTTGACCCAGCTTGTTATGCTAATTGAGCTTCCTGTCTCTCTGCTACCTTTACTTGTGCCCACATAGCCTTTTCTTTAAATTTTCGCTGTTTTGCTTCAATCTCATCACTGAAATATTTAGCATGTCTCAGTACTTCATCTATTTTCTTATTTTGCCAATCTACGGTTGCCTGCTTTATCATCTCACTAATTTCTGGACGAAGACCATATACAAATCTGTATACAAAATGACTCAAATCCTTTTCACTTAGATTTTCATCTCCACTAAATTGTTTAAAGGCCAAGATTAACCTCTCATAATAGGCATGTACCGATTCTTTGCTTTCCTGATGTGTTCTGTCAATTTTTACCCAGTCTGTCTCTGTAGGAGGTACCTTGTTTTTCAAAAATGCCATAACCTGCTCATATTTCTTCATGACCTCGGGGTCTGGAGCCCCTGTTTTTGGATCCCTTGGGTATTCCTGTGTCGGACAATTTATCATGATTTTACACTCTGTCCATAGATCTGCTGGTAGTATTATGTCAAACAAGCTATTTAGATCAATCCACAATACTTTGGATAATTTTACAAATCTGTCCACCTGTCTGTCCCACTCGACAGGTTTTTCACGTAGTCGAGGGAAGTCATTCGTAAATGACAAAATATCCTGTCTTGTCCATGGGACATGTACATATCCTCCTCCTGGAATCTCTCTCATAGGGCATTCTGTCACAACCTTCTCTTTCTCTCTGACAGGGAAAGCTGAAAAAGTTTTATCTAAAACTTCATCTCGTTTACGATACCATCTACTCTTCCATTTGTCCACATCTCCCCATTTTCTCAACAAAATAATTATCTCCTTAATCTGACCTATTCGTCCTGTGGTATTCATGTTTTCAATGTCTTTTTCAGTGAAATCTACTCAATAGGGTTTTTGTAGTGCTTTTACCTTTTCAATATCAATACCCATTTCATTTGCCACTTCTTCTAATCTTTCATGAAGACTTTTTGCTCTCCATGTTACACTTTTACACAGAAATAACAACTCCTCATCTTGGTAAGTTTTTAATTTTTCCGTAGGGATAGTTCCTACTATTAATTCTTCCAGTACCATTCGTAGTTTGGCCACATCTATTGACTGAGATTCTTTGTCTTTCTTCTGCAAGCTTCTCAACCATTCACTTAATTCCTCTGTAGAGGGTCCTACTGGCTTCTCTACATTTCCTTGTCCAAAATCCTTTTGTGTTTCTGATATTGAGTCCACTATTGTCATACGCCTTTCTGCACAGTTTTGACCTACAAACGGGTTATTTGAAAAATTCGGTTCAATCATACTCATAGTCTGTCTCCATGGACTCTCATTCTGACTCATTCTTGGTTGTTCAACCTGTTTATTACTTTTATAAGGAACCGTCAAACAATGTTCACTATCTTTCTGTTTATCAAAAATAGGCATTACTGGACCTATCGTCACTGGAACGGTTACCGCTTCCAGATTTTTAGTCAATTCTCTTATTTTCTCTGTTAATTCTAGGGTCGTTTTTGCTAGTTCTGCTGAATTTTCATCGTTTACTTTACCTCCGGACTTCTTCTCTAACTCTCTAATGGAATTGTTTCTTCCCAAATCTTGGAACTCTGGTTCCGATTTTATGATTCATACTGTTTCTTTCACTGGAGCACTTGGGGTTAATATTTCTGGTTCTGGTCGATATGGAGGTGGATTTTTATAGAACATGTCATCAAGAACATCATCTTCTGATTCATTCACTCCATACCCTCTCGGTTCTACATTATGCCTCTTTTCTACACACTTTCTTCCTTCATTCTCTCCAGCAGTTCTTACGGGAAACAAACCCTCAGTCATACTCGCATTCCGCCACCTTCTCATTTGATCATCATGCGTCTCATGTCCGTATGACCTACCAAACATGTACCTATATCCTCTACCATTTCTCTGTCTTTCTCGGTCATGCATCTCATCTTCCTACTCCGTCAATGCTTCAAATTGGGTCGGTCTAGGTCTTGGTTCTAAATTAATCATTCTCTCTCTCAAATTTCTCAAAACTACCAAATTAAATGAACCATGTTCTGGAAAAGCCAACACTCCGTCCTTTTCGGTATACTTGACCCAATTATCTAACCAAATGCAGGTATGATATCCATATTTCGCAACCATAAAGGATGCAGGGGTTTTCGGTGGAGGAAGTAACTGTCCTTCCCTAGTTACAATCGGTTTGTCCTTTTTAAACCACTTTTTCATTCTACCAAACCAAGACTTTTTCTCCTTTTCTGGTGGATCGTAATACATTTTCCTGTCTTTCGTATATCACTAGTCCCTCCTTTCAACTGTACCATTATTCTGTCCAATCGTAGTGCGACTCACACTAACGCACCAATACGGAGCGTCTATGTCACCTTTACAATTCTCCAATCCCAGCACGACTCACACTAACGCACCAATACGGAGCATCTACGTCACCCTGTACTTCTCCACTTCTAGTGCGGCGCACACTAACGCACCAATCCGAAGCGTTTGACGTTTCTGACCGTCTGTCCAATCCCAGCACGGTCGTTCTAACGTCAGCAGCCGCTGCCGCAGCTTCTGCTCCTGTCTACACCTCCTTTACAAAATCCACTCGGTAAGTTTTGTTTTTGTTTAAAATTTACAATTCTGTTAGTAACAACATAAAAACACCACCATTGTCCGCTTCGCTAACCAAGGAATAGCAATAGACCTTTCTCACGAGAATTCCGTCTTTCCCGAGAGCAGCGCTTACCTCTGCCCTACTACGGAATCATTACTTTCGTTGATAAAGTAGCACATCCCTCTACCTTACCCTTCTAACAAGCATTAGCTAACCGTTTCTCCAGAATTAAGACACATAGTTGGAGACCCAATGCTCCTGAGAAATAAAACTAGAGTTTCACAATTAACCCGAATGCCTTCACATTCACGCACTTTCATACGAGAAAATGTAGTATATTCGCACAGAATCCTGTCTTTCCCGAGAACAGCGAAGTCTGTCCTACTACAGAATTATGACATACGTTAACAAAGCAGCGCTTCCCTCTACTTTATCCTTCTAGCAAGCTCAGAGAACACCTGTTACCTTTCCAGTGATAAGCGTTATCGGAATGCCATTTGGACTCCTGGTACCTAAGACCAAAATTTCACAGGTGACCTTCGCTATCATACACACTTCTCTCACACAGAAAAATGTCTCTAATGGCAACACACGACGATGTCACCGAATCGAACCCAGACAATGCGTCGTGCAACTTCAATCGTTACACGTTTCTCCCTGTGTACCTACAGGGCAACAACAATTCCGTTTTTCCCCGAGAGCAGCGCTTACCTCTGCTCTACTACGGAACCGTTACAAACTTCCGACTTCCTACATCCCAGAAGCCGTGCAAAAAACATAAAACCCAACACGACTCACATAGAGTGTTAGTACATAAACCAATATCAATAACCAATAATCAATAAGCAATTTACAAGCAATAATCACCAAACCAAAACAATAAAAACCATAACTCTTCTACCAGAAAAACTGTTGCAGCGTGGAACATCAAATTCCCCCCTTCGTCACAGACGAAATACCACAATAGCAAATTCACTCAAAAACATTCATTGGTGGGGCCCATGACACCAACACTCCTACTTCATTGATCTGCTTCCCTAGAGGAATAAGCTTCCAAACGCTGACATGAAAGGAATATCTTTACCTAACCCTAAATGCGTTGACTCCAACCTTGTGATATTCCCCTCAATAGGAGATGAATCATTTAGTTGTTTTGTAATTTAGCGAAACCATTCACTTATCTATACACTACTCTTTATCCTAGTTTTCTTCTTCAAATAATCGACACAACACATTTATCAATTAATCAAATATTGTTTATCTAATAAAATTGCAAATTGTTATAAATCATCATCAAAACCGCAGAACATCATATTTACCAAATCTGGCTAATAGTCGTCCTCTAAGTCAGTCAAGTTGTGGAAAAACCTTTAAAATTCATCAAAGTTAGGCCGCAATTCAGTCTCTCAAAGATTCAGGATAACAGCTGTCCAGCAGTGTCACTGTCCTCTCTGTCAGCATAACGTCAGGAAATCGAGTTCGTCAAAGAAGAAGAGTTTTTTTTAGTTCAATTCCCTACCTACTTTTATAATGAAATGAATGTCAAAATGTATCAAGATCGGGGTTTTGGAAAGTTCTCATTGGTGGACTCGGGGTCGTCCGTTAAAGTTCTCACATAGTCCGCAAAATGAAGTCATCGCAGTAAGTTGCTGGTTTCGCTTTGAAGACAGTCTTTGTATTGTCGTTGGCGAAGCTCCCAGAGTGTCCTTGATAAGAACATCTTCTCCTGGGGTCAGGACTAGGCCATTGTTGCTGGCAGTGACACATGCGCACTTCACCCAGAACCTCATGTGTCAGGAGCAGTCACGTTAAACGTCTCGTTCAGCCATCTTGGATTAGGCCGAAATGGTCAACTTAACCAAAACAAACACAAAAACGTAATTAAAACATGGAAATGGCTAATAAAATGTTAAACCCTCACTAATATCCTCATGTGTAAGTAATTATCTAGCAGACTAGCAACATCCAAAGCGTTTATACTCACTCAATGATACGCAACTTGCAATTAAATCACAAAAGCAACATATATCATGCAATATTCTAATATTCTACTATTAATATGCGTACATACGTTAGTATACAATTAGTTTAGCCAGGCAAAGTGCAATTCCCATGTGTAATTCTTTTGTTAATATAATTGATAAGTCTTTCACTGCAAACAAATTAATAAGATTACTATTAGTTGATTATTCAGATTAATAAAAACATGCAGAATGGGGGGGTATACAACATTTTGTACTACCCGCTCCAGCAAAGGAAGAGCCGTACTATCCCAGGAGTCAATTGTTCACACCACCAAATGCAAAGATTCCAAACATTCTCTCTCTCTCTCTCTCTCTCTCTCTCCTTCCCACCCCCGCACACCCCCATGCCTGGTCTGGTGCTCAGGCTCAGATAACCAGAGCATGCAAGAGAAGGGCGCAAGGAAGATGACAACATCTTGACCAGCATAGCCGATAGGTCTCGCCTTTGGGGCCTTATAAGTGTTTAACCATGCAATAGTTAATGTTGTTGCACCAAGGATATTGTGCTGCATAACTAAATACTTATAAGGCCCCAAAAGCGACACCTATTGGCTATGCCAGTGCTTGTTAACTGTGTTTTGGGGTGGGAAACGGCCAAGCAGGAGGGTCTGCAGGTGAGGGTGGGATCTCCTTGGGGTGGGTATATTTGCACTAAAAAGGAGAAAATGGCAAAATAAGTTTGTACCCTTGTTGAAAAATGGCAAAAACAAAGGAAAACGAACCTGATGGAGGCACTTTGCTAAGAATTTATAGTTACATGGCTTGGTTTAAATGGCACCTTAAAATGACGGTTAGTTAAAGAGGATGTTAGGATGTGCAAACCACATATTTTCTGCTTTCTGGAGACACATATCGTTTATAATGATTGTGCAGTTGGATTATAATCTAGTTGTATGTAGATCACAACAAATATCAGTCTGGGAAGTGGCCATCTTGTCTCTAAGTACTGGTTTGGTAAAAGTGATCGAGACAGCCACTGACCTATTTGGGCGATTGGTTAAAGCCTAACTAGAGATGGAGCATGTGCTATATAACAAATATGTCATTTCGGCCCTAATTAGGACTATCTTTTTTTAACAGTTTTATTGACACAAAGGTGGCCAGCATTAGAGGACATCTACATTACACGTAGTGAATTTACATTTTTGACACAAGTTACAGTATTAACAAGCTATATCAGGAAAGTACATCCAGGAATGGGGTGGGAGCCTCACCCCCACCCCCCCCCCCCCTCTTTTATAGCGACTCCAAGGCTGGGAGAAGTCCAAGGTCTCTTCTCATCCCCTGTCCCTGGCTCATATATCCTCAATTTTTTATATGCCAGCCTTTGAATTGACAGCTTGACCAAGGGAGTTAATCATTGTCGATGTCAATTGCATGTTGAAATATAATATTGACTTTATGAATCGTCTTGCCTTACCCCAGATGTTAAGGACTCACAGAGCAATATAAGCCTTGATTAAAGTTCATGGCCTGATGGATGTCTGGTGAACACTGACAAACGATGAACCTGGCAACATTTATTACTCTTTTGTCTTCACTATTTTCGTATGGATGAGGCACTGGCACCACATAAAATGCTAACCTCCCTACATGGGTTTTTGACTGCCAAAATGGTAACTGCTCCTATCAGTATAGTCTGGGACACTCACCAAGTATATGTCAGTGGGGTTGCAATTATGTTTGTCTCAAAACGAAACAGGATAGAAGAGGAAAAACATATTCAGACCAATTAATTGAAATTGAGCATGCTAGATTAATTTCAAACAAAGATCCACAAAAAAAAAAAAAAAATCGGCAAGTGGTTGAATGCAGAAGTAAAATTGGTCATTCGATAAAAGAAAAAGCTGCAACTGCTTATAAAGTATGCAAGGGACCAGATTATAAATATGATGAATCCATTGGTAAAGCCCTGTCTTACAAGAGTAAAGAGAAAGAGAATTAAAAATATTATATCCTGGATCATTGAAAGTCAGGGGGCACTGTCGCTCAACCAGAAGATATATTCCAACAGTTCATGATCTTTTATCAACTGCTATATGGTGAGGGCTCAGTATGTCCTTCTGACGTGATAGAGTATTACTTAAAAATAATTAATATGTCACAGCTGAATAAATCACAAAACTAACTTATTGGATGCTGATATTTTCCTAGAAGATGTTAGGTCTGCCATATCATCTTTACCACCTAGGAAAGCTGCTGGAGACGGTTGCATTCCTGTTTAATTTTATAAGGAAGTTTTAGGTCAATTAGCTCTTATTCTTTTACCAACTTTCACAGGCATAGATCACGGATCCAATATACCGGCTTCATGGAAATGTATCAATATTGCATTTTTGTTTTTAAAAAAGTGGAGGCCTGCTGAAAAGAGAGGATCATGCTAACCCACATTTCTAATTAATACAGATGCTACCCCGTCGTCATCCCCCGGGTGTAAGAGCACATGTAACATTTCCCCCATAGTGTTGAATCCCATGTTACTTTGTCAACTGTATGCACTTGAGTCTTTCCTCTGCTAAGGCCCATTCTCTCATGTCCCTCAGCCAGTCTAAATACATGAGGAGTCTTGCTGACCTTCACAGTATCACCATTCTACTAAGCAGGAGAATGAGGGAGCAAATGTATACTGTAGTTTCCCTTCCGTTCACTGTGGTATGAGAGTCAACAGGCAATGCTTCATCATGATCTCTATTGGAATGGACAATGTCCATCTCAAGTTTGTCACTACCTCCTCCCAATAGGTGGAGACAGGACCACATGCTCATGTAATATGTTTGAATGTGTTGTTGGCCTTGGTACATCATACACAAGCTGGGGATTGATCTGGGTAAATTTTGTGAGCCTGTCCGGGGGAGGTATGTGCAGTGCAGGAAACGGAAATGCGTCAGTTTAAACCAAGCATTACTTGCTATATGTCGCACTAATGCACACGCATTTACCCACTTCTTATTGGACAACAGCTCAGGTAAATCCACACCCCATCTCTGTCTGAATTTTAAAAGGGGTCTCTGTCTGTCGGCCTTTAATGCCTTTGTATTTCTGTGAAGTCAAGTGACGAGCATGGTCATCTCCAACACAGTGTCAAGTGTACGACTGTGTTGTGTGGCATCCAGAAATACCTTCCATGTTTCTCTAGCAGTATTAGCCAACTTGGCAAACTATAAGAATTGTTCCCTTCTTATGTTAAAAGTCTTGCATGCCTCGTCAAACGTAATTAATTTATCTGTGGGGAACAAATCTCCAACCATGGAACACCCATTGCACCAAAGACATGGTATGACTTATTGTCATAAAGGGCAGCAGCCACCTTAAGGGAAATAGAGAGCTCTAGTCAATACCCTTCTATCCCCAGACTCCCAGGCAACAATACCTGTCGCACAATTTGCTGGACTCTATCGGATTGGCTCAATCCCTCATTAAGAATTACGGTAATGTTGATATCGCAATTATTCCACTAAGGAATCTTTTTTCCCAATTGCCCATGTTTCTACACCACATCGCTTCATACTGGAGTTGAGCCACAAAATAGTAAAGTCCCATATCAGCCCCTACCAACCCTCCTCATCTCGATTTCTTTTGAACACCGCCAGCAGGACCCTACTTCTCTTACCTGCCCACACCGTGGATTCAGCTGATTTCAGCACTCACTTTATTAGGACAACTTTAGCAATGATATTGGGTCTGCTCCTAAACTCAATGGTTGTGGATTACTTCGTTTGTAAATGAATATAATGTGTATTTATGATTTATATTTTTTTTTTATTGTTTTTAGTACAGGAGTGTAAGGTGAAGCCACCATGTGAAGATTGAATTCAAGGCTCCAAAAACTAATAAACTGCCAGCCATAGCCATAAATATATATTAGGAAATCGGTGGCCTCTTAGAACATAAAATGTGTTAAGGGCGTCATTTGCTGACTTGAATAGAGGGATTTGCATTTTCTCAAACATCTGTTTGTATAAGTTAACTATTTTTTTTATTTCTCCGTGTCCTTTTTCTCATGTTATCCACTGTTCTTGTGTCAATCTGTAGGACAATTGTATTTACGGTTACCACTATTTCGTTAGTGCCCTGTGGAAGTTATGAAGGTCCTTTTGAGGATTTGATAGTCATGATTCAACAAGTAAACAATAACTTTACAGTAGCTGTACCATAACGAAAGATGACTTTCCTTAAATGGAGCAAAAATACCACAGCCTGTAGAAAGGAGAGGCAACTGTGTTCCTACTCTTTTAAATAAATATAACCGTGTTTTATATGCTCATCCGATCAGAATCTACAGTTACATACAAAACAAGAATCATAACCAATTGGGTGATCACAATAGTTTCTAAGTAACTCACGTAGGCCATTATTATGAACAATAAATTATTATCCTTCTTCCATATTTCATAGATTAACAAAATCCACATATATAGCCAAGCCAATACTTCCATCCCTCAGTTTCAGCCAACCACCATCCTTTGTTTACTCTAGCTCACAGTAAGTGTGCAATGACCCCACATCCTTTCAAATTATCTCCACCCTTGATTGGTTGTGTTTAGCCATTTTCAGTTGGGTATATCCGTTTCTCCAGTTCCTTCTTGGGCTCATGAGGCGGATTGTAGTGCTTTTTTTTCAATGTTCAAGCTTTTCACTGCATGAAGATGTTGCTGCTCTACTAATAACCCACTTTAGACGTCCAGGAAAAGAGACTTAGTCCATGGTGGAATCCTCCAGACCATAGTGTGAAGGTACACAATCTGACAGTGCTTCAAGCCATCCATTTGGCAGAATGTAAGCAATACAAATCTCTGTCGCATAACTTATCTGAAATGTCAAAGTCCGTCAGCAGATAAAACATTTCTTTGGGGCTGCGTATTCACACATTAGTTTGCTTCATTTTGGTTTCTGAAACTTTTTATAGTGAAGACAAATCAGCATGAGGCGCATTAGTATTTCAGTTAGAGCAGTGGTTCTTAACATGTGGTCCGGGGAACCCTGGGGGGTCCATGACAATTACTCAGGAGGTCTCCAACTGTTAAGATAATTAAGTAACATTAGGAGATTCATTTTTTCACAAAAAGAAAAGCACAATTTAAAATTTAATAGACTTTGTAAATGTGAAGAAATATTAAACTGGAGGCTAGAAATGATGTTGGTATCCTTACTTTGGCTTGTAGGTTCTTTAGGAGACAAACTGATGTACTAGTTCAGCTAGAGTAGTCCATATCGCTTTGTGTTTTAGAATTAAATCCCAAACTAAAAAAAAACCTTCAATCTTTCCATTAAAATTCCGATTTTTGTACATATTTTTGTTAGTGAATTTGTGCATTAGTTTGAAATATAATAGTTTCTGTAGTTGTATGTATTTTCTAAAGTTGTAAATCATAGAAATTGCTTAGGTGCGGGCCCCTAGCATTCAATAGTGGTTTGGTGGATGTTAGAGCTAACATCCTTGGCATGGTATGCCCCATCAGAATCTTTTTCTTCACCTCCTATTTTTCTGCTGAACATGGTTTTGTTAGCTTTGGGACTCTCTACATTTTATACCCTGCACACCAGTGGTAAGTGTTTGTGCTTTGTCCCTTAAACAAGCTAAAATTGATTTACTCCCAATTGACACATTTAATTTATGTATAAATCCCTAGTATACCCGGTGCCTGTAAATTAAATGCTACAAGTGGGATGTAATGGTAAAGTGGGACAACCCAATACACCCTTGGAGGCTTGGGCAATTCTGGAAATATCAGGTAAAGTGTGCCAACAAGGGATTTTATTCAGGAAATATAATTTCTTATGAGTTATATTTAAAACAATTCTTTGATAGTTCACTGTTAGCAAATCCTGAACCAACAATAAAATAAATTGAATAACTTGTGCAATGAATGCGCAGAAGATCAAAACAACAGAACACACACAGAAATATCTTCTAGTCAATTTATAAATATATTTTCATATGTAAATCGAAATTAGCAGGGTACAATCAAAACCGAATAAAAGCAAAGGAAAATCAATGAGAATTCGTGCAACAAATATAAACGGTTGACATCTTTGTGAAGCAGTAGTTTGGCGTCATGCCACATATGACCTTGGAACACATACATTACAAGGTGTTTACATGCTCAGGGTAGAAAAACAAGGGAGGATAATGCTCACGAAATAAAACACATTTGGCGGCATGCCTATTACTAAGGAAACTGCTTTCACCTCGCGAGAATCTATGGAGAGGATTAGAAACGTGGACCCGTTGAATGCCAGGTCGGTGGCTCATGCAGACAGCTGGGAGCTAGAGGCCCTTGTATAAGCTGGGATTATTATGAGTAGAAATTTAATTTATTTTATTGGCAACAAATTTTTTACCAATTATCTAACTTCTTGACTCCTATGCTATAATGTCAGGTTTATTGGGAATGTTTGATAACATGGCCCATAGATGTAGCCCCTGTGTTGGTATGGTACCAAGTCTAATGTTTTGCAAGAGAATAAGCGCCACAGTTGAAGTGGTAATGCTACCTCAGTGTGTGTCAGTGTTATTTTGTCTGTACAGCCTTTTTGAAGAGGTAGATTGTCTACCCAAAGGGAATTGCAAACTCCAAGGTGTTTATTCCTTATTTGTGTATTTTTATGTTTGTGATGTTGTGCAGACAATTCTAGTGATAGCCGATGCTGACGTGCCTCAACAACATCAATAGAATGCTGGGAGTGAGTATAAGAGAGTGTGAGATAGCGGTAGTATCAGATTGCAAAAATAAGAGTTAGAGGAGACACTGAGTGAGGGCTGAGGCAAGAAGCAACAGAATTTACAGGTAATCCTGACAGAAGCCTTTGTACAGATAATCCCTCTGGTAATTTATAATTTAAGAGTTATTCTCTCAGCCTTTTTTGTGCGAGGAGACCCAGGTTCCTGGGTTTCAAGAACTAATCGCCCTTCCTTAGTGAGAAAGACACTGAGAGAACTAGTTTTTCAGGTGAACTGCAGGATTCCACCTATTAAGCAGCATTGCGGTAATAAAGGCATACCCTAATTTGCCTGAAATTACATTAGAAGATTGTCAGGGATGACTGAAAGAAGGGTATAACCTTAATGTAAAGGTAACAAAAGTGTGGATTTTTTCTTTGTACATTGACTCATAATGACATCACAGTTATAGGGAAGAATTCAAAGTGAAGCTGTTAGAAATCACCAATATGTAGTGAAGACTTCATATTTTATTGTAAAATTAGATATTTATAAATAACCTCAATACACATTCTTAGACATTTACATGAACTATGAAGTAGTGGTAAGAGCTACCGGAATCCAGGTTGCACAAGGGGTTTTGGAGAATATATTTCTGAACCAGTAGAGGATGTGACCTATATGTTCAGATGCCTGTATACAAGTTAATGAACAACCAAATGTTTTACCCCAAAGAAATAGTGCAATCATTTATTGCAGCTCATTTGTGCATCCTATATTTCAGCATGATGTATTTGCCTGTCTTAAAAAGGAGAACATGTAACCTCGATATTTAGAACTAGTCCAAGTGGAGGCCCATTATGTATTAAATCTATAAGGAACTTACTTTATCCCACCGTTGAAATTTGTGGTTTTCATAGATTGTCCCTGTACCCTTTGAGTTTATAAATATTTCTGATCAGCTTAGCTTTAATCGCCTTGTTGAGAGAGTAAAATCCTTTCTCCTGTAACACACATTACAGCAGCAATATGTTAAAAAAAAGAGCATTCAGTCCATTGTTCTTTTAAGTTAAGTGCTAAATATAGTGTCTAACCAACTGTGAATTGCAATGAACAAGGAAATCCTCAGAATAAAAAGTCTCATTAAGGTGTCGATTCAGGTTTGTAACTGTTGTTGGCAACTTGTGTGCAGTTGTTGGCAATTTGCGCGCAGAATATATCCACACTGCCAAAGGTAGTGACTTCTAGGAGGCAACTTAACATAGCTGGTGCAAAAAGCACAGGCTCGCCATTCCTGTATAACTGAATTCAAAATAAGATTGTAACACTCACGCAGACAGAAACTGTCACTGCTAGATTATGCTGAATAGTCAATCCACTCATTTGGGTTCACATGGCAAAAAGAAGAGGACATGTTTCGGCTGGTACATCAGCCTTGCTCATATTGGTTACCATTCCATACAGACTTTAAAACCTTGTCATTACATTGCCATGGTGGGCAGTCATAAGTCAATTGGATCCAACTTTAATTTATGTCTGCCATATTAAAACGATCAATTCCTGAAATACAGCACTATAATATGCCCCCAGAAATACATGATTTGCAAATTATTCAACCTTATACACTGTATAAATCACAATATGGTAATAACATATTACTTTTTAACTCCTTTTATCTTACATATGTCTCAAATATAATATTTTGTGAGAAGAAACATCAGTAATCATTATTGCCAGGATGGACACCATTATTAACAAGATCCTTCAAAGCTATAATATTTTGTCCCATAATGTGATAGGAATTAATATCGAACCTCAAATATATTTTAGATATAAAAAAATTCTAAAGGTAATTTCATTATTTCTAACATTGACCTTTGATATTGACTTAAAGGCGATCATTTTGTAATGATCCTTAATGTTTAGGGAATATATCTTAATTTGTCATTAGAGTTCATATTGATAACCATCAGTTATGATTCAAACTGAATGAGATTGACCATATTGATGTGAAGAGGGAGAAATGTTAATTTACAATTTAGCAAAGTATATGCTGTGTAAGTATTTATTGACACCTTAATTCAATCTTAGATAAACAAACTTGGAATACATCCCGTTCAAGTGCACATTTTTAGTCCATATCAAAACATGACTACGTGATTGAAAAATAAATAGAAAAAGATTACCCGATATAGTTAGGAAAGCCTCAGTTAGCTGCATACATTAAACATGGTACTTGATGGCAACAAGATCTTTTAAAACATTTTCAAAGTATTTATTCAATGTTCTCCCAATTCAATACTTCATGCATTCGGATCCACAACTAAAAATGAGGAAACAAAATACAATAAAAAGATGCAAGGAAGAAAGAATATGCTCACTTTAATAACAGAACCTAATAGAAAAAACACAATTAATTTTAAATAAAGTTATTAATTACTCTCATTGAAAAACATTTCGTTCTTCAACCGTGTTTAAACCTATAGGTTCACGGTATTAAGTCTGACTCTCAATTTTGATTCCAGACATCTTAGAGTTTGTTCTCTGTCACCAAATTTTTCACTCCATTTCACCACATCTATAGCAAAATATTTCAAATCTTCAATCCTGCTATCATGCTTTTCTAAAACAAATTAAAAAATATGAATATGAGGTGTCCTTATTTGGAGTTGCTCTTTAATGTTGCAGAATTCTTTTGTGTACCAGTAATTTTGTACGCCCAATGTACATTTTATTACATGTGCATTCCAAAGCATAGACAACACATGAAGTTTTAAAGTTAACGGGCCCGATTCACAGAACAAACTTAAGACAAAATCCTAAACTTAGTACCATTTTGGTATTCACAGAATGCACTTACTACTTCTGGTATTCACAGAATGAACTTACTACTTTTTCGATTCACAGAATAAACTTACTACTTTTGCTATTCACAGAATGGATTTACGACTACTAAACTTACGTCCGCACTCGGGCCGGAAATTCCGGCCCGGAGGCGGAGCTTCTGGCCCGGAGGCGGAGCTTCCGGCCCGGAGGCGGGGTTTCCGGGCCGGAGGCGGGGTTTCCGGGCCGGAGGCGGAGCTTCCGGACCACAGGTGGAGATTTTGGCCATGGCTAAATCTCCGCCACTGGCCGGAATCCCCACCTTCGGGCCGGAAGCTCCGCCTCCGGGCCGGAAGCTCCGCCTCCGGGCCAGAATTTCCGGCCCGAGTGCGGACGTAAGTTTAGTAGTCGTAAATCCATTCTGTGAATAGCAAAAGTAGTAAGTTTATTCTGTGAATCGAAAAAGTAGTAAGTTCATTCTGTGAATACCAGAAGTAGTAAGTGCATTCTGCGAATACCAAAATGGTACTAAGTTTAGGATTTTGTCTTAAGTTTGTTCTGTGAATCGGGCCCAACGAATTTAGTGATTCTCATTGGTTTCCCTTTTAATGGATGGGTGAAGAACTGGCAAATCCATTCATATTTACGTCTTTTGGATTTACCATAGGTTCAAAAACTATTCATTGGATGAGAAAGATGTTTTTTCTCAATTTTAGTTGTGTATTCTCTTCTTACTAGCATATTCTGTATTGATTTTACTTTTCCTGAATATCAGAGAGGATTTCCTAGATACTAATTTCCCCATAATAGGGTAACTTTTAACTACTTTTCAATGTTTGTATAATATATGACAAATCTGTCTATATTCAATGCTGAATATGGTGATAAACCTTACATTTTTCATTTTTGAATTTGGTTTTTTTTTACGCCAAATAGTAATTTTTCCCTGCTTCTGCATTCAGTTTTCTTTCTAGCCTCCTTTAAAACTTACAGTGAACATCCCCTATCTTCATACCATTTCACCATGATCTTCTCTTGCAGTTCAATCTTTTCTTCAGTTTTACGATAAGTTCTTACAAATTTACTGAGGTGAATATTCTAATTTTGGGGTTTAAGGTGAAAACTCATAGTGTGTAATAAATGGTTTCCTGATGTAGATTTTCAATTTTTTTTTTATAATTTTGATTATCAACCACTTCCAAAGGATATTCCAAAAAATGAAAGTTGCAACAAGATTGCCTACTTTTTTGCTGTGAAAGTAGCTACAATCTACAACCCCTTACCTGCTGAGGCTCGAAATTGCAGGTGCCTAGGAACCCCTCTGGAAGAATTGGCTACTGCAAATGGCCTTACTAAATTCACTGTTCCCCCTCACATGAAATTAAAAGGACTCTCTACGCAAATTAAATTAGGATCTCGTCTAGATCCAGCGTCACCAAAATTCCTAAGGGATTAATGTTATTCTCCCCCGCCTACAGCAGCTCATCTCTATGTCATTCCTATAAGGTGAGGTCCCTCCAAAAATGGAAGCATGCTGTTGTGCTCCACCATATGGAAAAAACATACAGCTGATCCCATGCAACTAGAAAATCTCAGACCCATTTCGCTTCTTCCTTTTTTTGCGAAAATAAGCGGAAAACATGTGAACCTCCAACTAACAAGCTTTATTGAATCTAATGATCTGCTACATCCATCTCAATCTGGTTTCATGACCTCACATTCTACTGAGTCAGCACTATTACTTGCCACGGAAACTTTAAGGCCGTATGCAGAAAGAGGGCAAACTGCTACCCTGGTACTGCTAGATCTCAGTACAGCCTTCCACACCATATCGTATGGCCTACTTCTCCAGAGGTTCATGCAGTGCGGTGTAGGAGGAATTGCACTGCGATGGATGGCCTCTTTTCTCCAATCCTGCAGTTTTCAAGTTGCCCAAAGACCGTTCATGTTGGATACTATATCTTTGTCTCAAGGCGTACCTCAGGGCTTGATCCTCAGCCCTACTTTATTTAATCTTTACATCTGCCCCTTAGCGGAGATCATGAAAAGGCCCAACGTGAAAATTGTGTCATATGCTGATGATATGCAGCTTATTGTTACATTTTCTCAAGAGGGGGGTGCTGCTGCATCACAGTTCACTTAGTGTCTAGAAGAACTAGCCTCTTGGATGACAAGCAGCTGTCTTAAGCTGAATGGTAACAAAAAGGAGGTACTGCTAGTCAGCAAATCCTCCTTCCATCTAGATATCCGCCTGCTGGCCGGATATCCTGGGTCAGACTCCCATCCCCAATGCTAAAACAAAAAATCTGAGTGTATGGTTTGACCTTAAACTGTCATTCAAAAGTCATATAAATAGTGTAGCAGGTAAATGCTTTGGGATCCTTAAAATCCTGAGGAAGACCCTGGACCTTCCCCATATAGCGGCCAGGAAAACCATTTTGCACGCCGTAGTAACCTCTCAAATAGATGACTGCAATGTTCTATATCTTGGGGCTGCTAAAGGAAGCCTGCAGAAACTTCAACGGATACAAAATGCAGCAATTTGCTTAGTCCTGAAATGTCCTAGAAGGATGTCGATCTCGAGCACGCTCATTTCTCTCCACTGGTTGCCAGTGGAAAAAAGAATCATCTACAAGGCTATGTGCTCCTGACACAACATTCTAAAGGGCAATGGCCCCAAATATTTGCTCTCTATGGTGCATCCCTACTTACCCTCACGTAACTTAAGATCTTCCAGGGCCAACCTAGTGAGGGTACCTCGGGTGCAGAATGTCATGCTAGGGGCCCATTCCTTTAGCCATTTGGTGGCTAAGATATGGAACCCCCTCCCAATGCACCTGAGAGCTGAACCAGCTGAAAGACCTTTTGTATAGGAATTGCAACTTGGCTGTTTAAGTCAGCTGAAATTTCTCTCAGTGAGCCTCCCCTTATTTTCTGTTCAGGTCAGGTCTTAGAGCGGGGACTCATGGTTGGGTGTAACCAGGCACTTTATAAAATGCTTTATTATTATTATTATTATGTTTTTAAACACTTTTCCTGCTCATTTGATAAATACATGCCAAATGTAGGTCAGTATTGTTCTGCATATCCACAGAAATAGCTATTTGCTCCTCTTCCCCTCTCCAAGTAAAAAATAGGTTGTCAATATATCTTGTCCTGATAGTTTTATAAGTCACAAATATTTGCTACTTCTGCCAGCCCCTATGCAAATGTGCGTAGCTGGGGGTCAAACATGTAGCCATAGTAGTGCCCCATATCTGTTGGTGCAAACAGCTGTCAAAAATGAAAATGTTTTCTGGTAGACCCCATCTTAAATTTCCCAGAAGCATTTCTGAATAATTATAAAGTTAGACAGGTCTTGACCTCAGAGAAGAGGGACAAACCATCCTTATGTAAAATGCTGATATAACCAAGATAACCATAAGAAAGTGTAAGATCTTTCTGAGCCGTTTAAGGAGGAAAAAACACTTCGATAGAATGTTTTATGTGGGTGGCCAGGGAAAGTTCATGTTCCAAATAATTCCCTAGATTTTTTAACATGTTAGCAGCAGTTGGAATTCTTGTCCGGCTACTGGGCCAAAAATCAGGTGGTAGTGATTATGGTAGATTGGAATGTTTGATTCACAGCAGCTCGGTATTGTAATTCATACACCGGAGACCGAAAGGATTTTATGAGTCTCAATTGTGGACAGATATAGATATTAAAGAATGCAGGTCTAAGTGATAAACCCTGAGGACCCCTTTTGTTCAAGGTCCTAAACTTGGACATATATGGTGGTAGGAAAACTGCCTGCGACCTAACAGTCAGTTAGGATCTGCACCACTCTAGGGCCTTTCCTCCAATGCCAATTTCCTGTAGCTTGGTCAGAAGGATAGAATGAGATACTGTGTTGAATGCTGCAGATTGTAGAGGGGATATTTTTTAATGATTTCATTACAGTATGAAACTTGTTGCCTCTCTGATTGGACTCTGGACTGCACTGATATAGCTTAATATTTAGATTTTTGAGATCATTCATCACCAAGTTGTTAAATGTGTCTGTAGAATCAAAAGGCAACTGGGGTACATATGTAGAATGAGCTTTGAAATGGATACTGGCACTCTCTAGTAAATGTTTTCTCATCAGTATCAATCTCAGAACTGTAATCTATGTCATCATTTGTCTCCTTTAGAAGTGTTGTTAGATGAAAAGGGCGTCTTAATTCGACCCCCTGATTTGGCGTATGGTTTTTGTGAGAAAGTGCCCTCTTGCTACATGGTTACCCCCACTTTTTGCTGAATTGCTGATGCACTCTGACTGAGTGTGCCCTGGGCTCCTGCTAATCAGGTACCCAGGGCCTATGTTCTTTCCTAAATACTGCATTGAAGCCTAAACCCAATTGGCATTTCAGGCCACAGGTCACCCCCTGGTAAATGGTACCACAGGTACCCAGGGCACTGTGACCAGAGAAGGCCTGTAAGGGCTGCAGCACTTATTGTGCCACACTTAGAGGTCCTTTACCCTGACACTCACACACTGCCTTTGCAGGCTGCATGTCTTGGTGCAGAACAAAGTGAACAGTTGACATGGCACACATAACTGTGTGCCATGCCTACAACCCACTGCCCTGGCATAGATCAGTCAGCCCTCTAGCTGGGTGCACTATACCAGTGGTGAGGGTACAGGTGCATGAGCCCTGTACCCCTACAGTGTATAAGTCCATCCTTAGACATTGTAAGTGCAGTGCTGCCATTATGAGTATATGGTGCTGGGAGTTTGTCATTACGAACTCCACAGCACCATAATGGCTACACTGAAAACTGAGAAGTTTGGTATCAAACCTCTCAGCACATTAAACCCACACTGATGCCTGTGTGGGATTTAATGAAAAATGCACACAGAGGGCATCTTAGAGCTGCCCCCTGAAAACTAACCTACTACTAGTGTCCAGACTGAGTGGCTGCTTTCAGCTGCCACCACCAGACATGTTTCTGGATTCCTGTGTCGAGAGCCGGCTGCTCTCTGGGGCCTGAAACAATGCACATCCTGGGACAAGGTGCCAAGCCTCCTCCCCCAAGATGGGCAGGGTTCACGAAGGGGAAGCTACAGAGGCTTGCCGCCTTTGTGAGCTTCCCCAGGCCACTTGCTGCTCTTAGAAACTGGTCCCCGCTTGTTCTGACCCCCACTTTGGGTGAGAGAACCGACGGGAAAAACAAGTGAGGAAGAGAGTTTTGCCCACCTATGCCAACTCCACCACTCAGGTGGGGGAGGCGAGGTGAAGCACAATTCTCAGTCCACACCATCTTGAAGATGGGGGGACTCAGCCAACCAGGGACAGGCTAATGCCCCCGCCCACTGGAGGGTGGCATAATAGGGGGTGTACCCACCCCAAGGAAGGGTCCCCTTGGTCCTTGCCTTTTACCTACCTGTAATGCCCCTAAATCTAGTATTTAGTGGCACCCATGAACCTTGCTTCCTCAGGCAAGAACCTGCAACAATAAAAAGAAGAAGGACCGAACAGCCGTGCAGCAGCTAACAAGAGGAAGACGCCCACTGACTTGGCCCCAGCCCAACCAGCCTGTCTCCCCCTCAAACCTGCTCCTGCGAAATCCCGATGTGTCCTTCAGCCAGCAAACTCGAAAACCCTGCCTTCAACTACAAAGACTCTGTCTCCCGTGAACACCGGATGTGTTCATCTGCAACCTCTGGCTCCAGCCGGACACCGCGGATCCGCCCCACTCTTCCCCCGCCGTCCACGTCCCGAGCTCAAATGGGTAAACACCACAAGGAAGTCACCCCGGCGATTCTGACCCTAGATCCGGCGTCCCCTGACCTGCCTCATGCCTCCAGTCCGCGCCTGCAGCCTAAATCCAGAAGGTCCCCCAACCGCGACCAGGAGCTGGTAAGAAGATCCGACCCCAAAAGGCACCCCCGCACCCGAACCCCGCTGCCTTGTGTGCCAAAACCGACAGTGCCTAACCAACCCCTAACTTCCCAACATACCTCTCGAAGTGGTGGTCGTACCCAGAAGACCTTCGTCCCCGAGCCTGCAGTGCCTTTGCCAACCGGAGGTTCCCCATTGAAACCAACAGGGCGCCCGATGTCGAAACAGCATCCTGCACCCTGCCGCCCTAGTGCCGCTGAGGGTGCACCTTTGGTGCTATTTTGTTTCCCCATTTGCCCTGAGCTAAAGTCCAGGAGCTTTGCTCCTACATCCCAGTGGCCTGCTTGCCAGCAGCCACCAACCGGAGGCCCCCTATCCCCGATTGGATAACATTGGGCCTCAGCACTCTGCACCCGGCCACCCTAGTGCCGCTGAGGGTGTAACGAGAGTGCATCCTTGGCCCTGGGGGAACCCTTGTACTAATCCCAGAAGCTCAACTCCAAAGACCGATTACTTACCTGGTAAACGTTAACTTCATTTCTCTTCATAGGAATCAATTGACTGTTTTTCTCTGAAAGATATTGTGTGGATTTGATTTGTATGGAAACCTGAAAAATAACCAATTATGCAAAACTGATTTTACTTACCTTTACTCTAGGAAATGTCCCAGTGTGATATCTGGGCATATAACACTGAGTAGAAAAAGTAATCTCAAAAGTAATCTCAAAAGTAATGTAAAAGTTACTTACCTGTAATTTTCATTGCAAGATCGATACAAAGTATATGTATAGCATTCCACAGTATTGCATTACCAGTAGTTCAAACTGTAACCACTTTAAGGTACATTTGCAATTGCATTTCAAACTGTATATTTACTGCAAAGTATTTATCAACATACCTGTGCCAGGCTTGCTTGGTTCTAGAAAATAAAATAACTAAAAGAATATTTTTATACAAAAACAATTGGTCTGAAGCTCAGTCTTTGAGTGTGTGAATTCATTTGCTGACTGAGTGTGTACAACAAATGCTTAACACTGTCCTCTGATACTGCCTTACTGCTCGACCACAATACCACAGATAGAGAGTGAGGTGCTATCTAACTTTACCTCTGCCTACCTTTGGGGATCCACTGGCCTCTGTGCACACCATACCTCACTTTGGTATAGTATTTACAGCGCCAGCTTCCTACAATTTTCTTTTACCCCTTTGGGTTGACCTAATGTAAAGAGTTTCAAAAATTTCAATCTACGAGGTACCTTTAAATTCAACATTCGTTGGGATGCTATGTGGAATGTTTATGATATATTCCTGAATTCTAACCATAAGAGGCCAAACAACTATAGAACAATTGGGTAAAAAGTATTTTAAGGGTCATGTGGTAAATAAAATTCCTTTACCGGGACTTAATTTGATACGGAAACATAATAAAATAGCTCAGTAAAATGAGAGGCAGAATCCGTGGTATTAGAGGTTCGGAATGGGCTTTATTCCAATGAACGATTATAATCGGTTGCTCCAAGTTCCATCACCACGGAGGTTCAGGAAGTGAAGTACATACTTTATTGACAAGAAATGACTTTTATAGTACATACATTACAATGAAGCGAATGCAGTAGGCGTAACAATTGATAAGGAAAATGACGATTCACCTGCGTAACCGAAAATGGGTGTAATAAGGAGTAAAAAGGAACATAATTGGTTATGATGTCATATATAGGTGGATCTATAAGATAATACTTGGCATAGATGCGCGTGCAGCAGCATGACGTGTGATTGACGTGCAACTAGGGGGTGAAGGGGACTTGACATTTAGCTCTACATGTGGAGACGAAAAGTCTGGGGGGTCAAGTCAACCTAATCCCAAATCATATCTAACATCCTATGTTTAAAGAACTATGTTATCCACAAAAGAAGGACTCTCGGACAGAATCTATTCTATACTGACTGTGCGTGCGTGTACAAGCGTCTAAGTGTCTACACTAAATGCGAGGGGGTAGGAATATTCCATGGTAACAGGACTATGAATTACTTGCATAAAGACAGAGAAGCCGAGCCTTTGCTCGGTAGCTGGAAGAATGTTTATTTAAACTACTAGACAGGAATGCATCGGCTAAGGGGTGAAGCAGATAACTCGAAGGTGAAATACAGTTCTTGGCAGGCAGCAAGCTGATGTCAGGCTTCGTGAGCCGCGCAGAGAATGAGACAAAGTTCATGGTCACAGATGCAGGCTCAGACTGGAGTTTTCAGAGGCAGAAGGCAAGAAGAGTTTGACGACAGAATCAGGGCCTACTTGCCTGGACTGTAAAATGGCATAGGTGAACCATATAAAGCCGGTGGCTTTTCATACTTAGGAATGGAATATCCGGCCTATTCATGGCGGATCTGACAGAGGACATGTTGATGGTGGACGCACATGTGTTTGCGTCTTCATAACTGGAACTGGAGGGAACATACATGTACTTGTAACATGCACATAGAACCGTTGGGGTCCAAGATAGGGGACATAACTGACCAGAAAAATCCATATTTCCACATTCCCTCCTTGTCCCCTACTTGCCCGTCAAGAGATATCAATCTTCATTAATCCATTGATCTGTTCATATAGCATCATTTGTTCTTCTTTCTTCTTCCGTGACGAATGAATTCTTGGTGGTGGAATACACGATGTGGCACACAGGCCACAGATCGCTGGTCCACATTGTAGACATAGACAGCAACTGAATAGTATGAGAAGGCCAATACCTAGGAAGGATAGAACTCTCCATCCCCAGGCTGATATCACACTCCAAAACCAACCGGACCAAGTCCAAGTGCCTGGGTTCTGGTGTATCTGGCTTACAATCTTATGAAGGCGAGTTATAGCTTTATATACAGATGGCGAATTTTCTGGTATGAATACGCAGCAGCTTGATCCGATGACCCTACAAGCTCCGCCCCTATCAGCCAGGATGACGTCAAGGACAAGACGATTTTGAAGCACAACAATCCGCATAGCAGACTGCTCTTCTGTTAAATTGCCTAAGGCGGAAATAGTTTCATTCACTACCGCTTCAAGGGTTCTAGTTAATCTACGTATCAGCTTACTATTAGTAACAGTACCTATATAGGGAAAGATGCCTTTATTGAAATCTGTGTATTTTTCCCATGCTGTTTCAGTGTAATCGACAATTGGGAGATCTCTCCGCTCTCTGTTGTGTACTAAATGAATATTTCTATAATAATCAGGAGGAGCTAGGAAAACAGGTGGCAAAAGGAATGCAATGTAGCAGGTACCATCCCAATCTAGAGGTAGACGCATATAGGCAGTCTGACCACATATAAAGTAGGAGTGGCGATAAGCTCTAAATGAAGATTTGCCTTGATCACTGAATTCTACTGTAGTAGTGCATTTACTATGGCCCATATGTATGGAACCAACTTTTCTTACACACAATTCACCTTTCGCTGGGAATACTGACATGGTTGGTAAAACTAGTTCAACTTCGGATTCGACATTTAGAACCATGAGATTAGGAGTAAAGTTACCTAATCCATATACTTCATTTTCTAGATCAGTTCCTGTTCCTTTGGGGCGACCCTCCTTGTCAGGGTAACAGACTTTGAATAAAACTAGGTTCAGATTTCCCCATACCCACTGGTCTTGGTAAACGGCTGTATCTGAGTCTATGGAATTGATTAAACTAAACCATGCTCCACAGGAGCCATTATGTGTAAACGGATGTGGAAAGAAAGGCAGGACTCCTTCATAATTCTGATAGGGAGGGAGCCGGCCACACACCCAACAATTAGTTGCATTACTAGTCTGATGGGAATGATGTAACATACTAATGAAAGTGTTATTGCGCAGCGCAAGTCTATAAGACAATTCATGCGGGGGTAAGTCACTAAAAGAATGTTCAGCAGTAACATTGTAAACGTTTCTGGCAATAGGGTAATATATGTGCAACAATATACTTGCAGTAATTATTAAAAGACTTAAGAAAAACAAGATTAATAATGTCACTATGCAATGGCTACGCAGTGATTTACAATACGCCTGTCGTTTCATCATTTTTCGCGACTGTCCATGATTCAGGTCTAGGCGATACATGTCGGAGACAGATTCAACCGCTTCACCTAGGAGAGGACTTAAACAATCAAATCGTCCGACGGCCTAGGCCTTAATTTTAGTTTATAGAGTTTTTTACTGTCGGCCTCAGCCAGAGGTAGTTTTGAGTCAATTGGTGAGGACACACGAGGTGGGCTGTTTACATCTGAAGGAAGTCCATGAAATTTCTTGATATGACTTGAATGCACCCATCCTTTCTTGCCCTCGATCTTCACGGCTGTCCTTGTGGTCAGCAGGACCAGCTGGGGTGTCTTCCACCTGGGCTCCAGCTGAGTCTTTCGGTCGAAATTTCTCACAAGGACGAGGTCCCCCGGAACTACGTCATGGGGTTTCACCTCAGTGTTGTCGGGAAAGGCTGCAGCTACCTGTGAACGACAAGATTGTAGTGCAGACATCAAGGAAGCCAAGTAATCTGTCAGCATATTACAGTCAATATCAGTTATTTTGCGTGGTATAGGCGTCCCCCACATATTTGGTGGTCTGCCGAAGATCACCTCATACGGGGATAGCCCTGTTCGAGAGTGTGCTACCATTCTCATGTAGAAGAGCGCAACTGGTAACGCTACTACCCAGTCGACACCTTTCTCTCTGCATATTTTGGACAATCTGATTTTCAGTATCTGATTATGTCTTTCTACGAGACCTGCTGCTTCGGGGTGTCGGACACAGTGGAATTTCCACTGATAACCTAACAAAAGTGAAACATGTTTCATTAATTCGGATGAGAACGGCTGGCCGTTATCTGAGTGAACAACACGTGGTAAACCGTATCGTGGGAAGAATTCTCGAACCAACTGTTTGGCAGTAGTCGGGGCAGTGTAATCTGAAACCGGGTATGCCTCCGTCCAGCGGGACAGAGCGCAGACAACTACGAGAACATATTTGAATCCTCGACATCGTTCCATCTGGATATAATCCATCTGGAGTACTTCAAAAGGGTGATTAGGAGGATGAAATCCACCTTGTTCTACGGGAACACTTTTTCCTGGGTTGAACTGGCAACAGATCATACAGGTACGGACCTTTTGTTTGGCTGCTGCTCGTAAATGTTTATTGAACCAAATGTGTTGAATGCTGTCTAGCATAGCTTTTTCTCCTAGATGTGCTGGACTATGTATAGTGTTAACTATAACTTGGACCATTGAATCAGGAAGGAACCACACAGACTTTTCCTTCATTATCCATCCTTGGTCCGTTTGGATCCCTCCTAATTCAGTCCATTTCTTTATTTCGTCTGGTGTAGCATGTGTCTGTATGTCAATTACGTCAAAAGTAGGATCTTTAACTGTCATACAATGTGTCGGCATCGGGACTATTGTCTTTGTCATGTCGGATGTTTGGGTTTGAGCAGTCTGTTTAGCTGTTCTGTCGGCTAGATCATTGCCTTGAGAAATGATATCAATAACCTTCGTATGAGCCTTACATTTCATAATTGATATTGCAGTAGGTAGATGTATTGCATCTAATAAGGCATGAATGAGGGGTCCGTGCTGAATGTGGGCACCGTGGGAAGTTAAGTAACCTCTCTCTCGCCATAGCACGCCGAAGTCATGTACAACTCCGAATGCATAACGTGAATCAGTGTATATGTTGACTTTTTTATTTGTGGCTTGAATACAGGCTTGTGTCAGAGCAATAAGCTCTGCGGCTTGAGCTGACAAAGTATTTATACGATTAGTTTCAATGACTTCAGTATCTGTTGTGACTGCGTAAGCAGCCACCAACTCTCCTGTATTTGTTCTCATACATGAACCATCTACATACAATGTCAGGTCTGGATCTGACAATGGGACATCGGTTAAGTCTTGTCTAGGTTTCGTCGTTATTGTAATAACTTCAATACAGTCATGGGCTAGTGGGTCTGTTCCGATTACTGGCAAAAGTGTGGCAGGATTCAATGTGTTACAGCGTCTGATTTCTATGTGTGGCTGAAACAATGTAAGTTCGTACCCTGTAAGTCGCGCTATAGTCAAGTGTTGTGTTTGCGTTCTATTTACAAGAACCTCTACTGCATGTGGTACTTGAACTGTCAATGGATGTCCTAACACTATGGCATCGCTTTGTCTGATTGCTAAAGCTGTCGCTGCCACTGATTTTAGGCATGCAGGCAAAGCCTGAGCTACGGGATCTAATGTACTAGAAAAATAAGCACATGGTTTGTGTGCTCCTGCTTGTTCCTGTGTGAGTACTGACAAGGCAGTACCTTCGCGTTCTGTAACAAAGAGTGTAAACTGTTTTTTGTAACATGGCGTTGCTAAAACAGGTGCTTGACATAAAGCTTTCTTTAGGCTTTCAAAAGCTTGTGTATGTTCCTGAGTCCAAGGGAGAACAGTCGATGTGGCTGCCTCCTGTGTTGTCAACTGAATGAGTGGTTTTGCTAGAAATGCGTACTGAGGGATCCACTGCCTGCAATATGACGTGAGGCCTATGAAAGCCCGCACCTCCTTTTGTGTCTTGGGTATTTGCATGTTAGCTATTAACTGAATGCGGTCGGGTGTAAGCTGCCTTCCCTCCTTGGACAGCGAGTGTCCAAGATAAATAACTCGCTGGACACAGAATTGCAGCTTAGAAGGGGACACCTTGTGTCCCTTTTCAGCTAGAAATTGTAAAACTGTCAGTGATGCTTTCTCACATTCGGGTTCGCTTCTAGCGGTGATCAACAGATCATCGACATATTGAAGCAAGGCAGTGTTAACTGGCATGTGGATACTGTCGAGTTCTCGTTTCAGTGCTTGGCTATAGATGCTGGGGCTTTCTGTAAATCCTTGAGGTGCGCGTGAGAATTTAAAGCTACGTCCATTTAAACTAAATCCGAACAAATATTGGCTTTCCGGATCTATTGGGACGCTGAAAAAGGCGTTTTTAAGATCAATTACAGTAAAGAATGTTGCTTCGGAATCAATGGCTGTCAATAATG
Source organism: Triturus cristatus (assembly GCF_964204655.1). Lineage (NCBI taxonomy): Eukaryota > Metazoa > Chordata > Amphibia > Caudata > Salamandridae > Triturus > Triturus cristatus. Next base: position 1,420,101,695 of record NC_140591.1, on the reverse strand, counting down.
ACGAGATATCAGGGACCACAGGGAATTGTGGCACAATGCACTTGTTTAATTCGCGCAGATCAATAACCAATCGATATACTGGCGGGGCCTTTGGATCTGTTCGTTTAAGAATCGGAATTATCGGTGAATTACATACATTGGAGTCTGTTTCTACAACTACTCCTTGGGTAATGAGCTCGTCAATGATTTGTAGCAAAGCCACTACAGCATCTGGTGGTAACTTGTATTGTCGCATTCGTGGTAGCACCACTCCTGCCTTTAATGTGACTCGATATGGTGTAATATTCATGCATCCAACATCAGTAGGGCCTTGTGCCCATAGATGTGTAGGTAAAGTCTGCAGTCGGGGATCCATGTCTCTAGACACATAATGACCTTTAAAATCACGTAAAAACAACCTTACTCCTTCCGGAGAACAACATATTATAGCTCCTAGAGCTTTCAGTGTTTTTATTCCTAACAGATTTTCTGGACATGATTTAGTAAGTAATAAATCTGTAGTTCGGGTCAAAGGTCCTATCGTAAGTGGGAGAGGCTGTGATACGTCATTAACAATAGGTTTTCCTGAAAAACCAAGGGAGATATTCTGTGAGCCTGAGAGGGGTGCCCCTGGAACTTCACTACGTTTTATGGTTGTTCGACTTGCCCCTGTATCGAGTAAAAATTTTCTGTCTTGGCCTAATAATTCACTATGTACATAAGGTCCTTCTTGATCTACAGGGATCTCGATAAGGGGTAAGTCAACTTCCCTCTCTAGGCTTGTTCATGCGTATCGCTGATAATCAGGATAGTCGTACTGTGCGGTCTGGTACAGTTGTCGTGTCGTGGTTTGTGTGGCAGCAACAGGCAGCGCTGGTGCAGCTGGCACAAACTGTATAGACTGTTGTGAAGCTGGCATGGACTGTGCATGCTGCGGAGCTCCTTGTTCATTCTGGTCCTGTCTAGGTGGCCGTGGTCTTTCTTGTGTTTTACCTATGGCGATATTATGTTTCAAAACTGGACAATCGTGTACGTAATGACCTGGCTTTTTACAATAATTGCATGTCCCTTTTACAGGTCCGGCTGAATCACCGGAATGTGTCATACCCTTTTTATGTCCTTCAGCTGGGACTGTCTGAGAAACTAACATTTTCATTTTCGTGTCTTTCATGCGTCTGTGTTCATGTTCTTGTTCCTCTCTAATTCTATTGTGATGGTACTGTAACATTTGTAACATTTGTGATGGGGTATTACCTTGCCAGGTACTCTCGAATTTTAATACTCTATTCTTTACTTGGGGCAGAGCATTTTCTACTAATTTTGTTACAAACAGATGTGGGTATGATTCACTACTTGCTTTTAGGCCACTATTTATACCAAAACATTTTTCAAATCGGGCATAGTAATCACTAGTGTCTTCATCTTGCTTCTGTTTACAGGCTGAAATTGTACCCCAATCTTCCTTTTTCGTAGTTAATAAACGTGGCAGTACCTGTACTAATAAACCTGGTAGTGCTTTAGTTTTATCCCCAAGTCCTGCTCCTGCAGTTCGGGCCTTTTCTTCTGCTTCTAATACTGACCATTCTATCTTTTGGTCTCCTACCTCCCACTCTTTTTCCCTGAGTTTCTCATAAATGCCAGCAGGCATCAATACCTTTAATATTGTCATAATGTCGGGATAGGTATACTCTCCCATGAGTAACATGTCTTTAATTTCTCGGTGAAAACCCGCTGGATCTTTGTCATGACTGGGTACCACTTTCTTCATTTCTAACAATTCTATTTTTGATATGGGCGTATATACAAATACGCGCTTAAACTCGTTGTCCTCGCCCTTTATTGGGTGCACTTCTCGTAAGGGATTCTGTCTATCCATGTAATACGTGGTTCTTTCCTTGATGGGCAATGAGACACGGTCTGAACATACAAAAAGAATATACTGCTTTCTTGATTCTAGAATTTCTTTAATTAATTTAGTACCTGAACCTCTCCATCTATTCATGAGTAATTCAGTCAATATATCAGGTAAGGGACCAGGGTCCGAATGCTGACTCTGATATAGTATAAGGAGTTGTTGAATCATATAAATCCCAGCTAAACGCTGTTCATCTGGGGTGAGATTCAAAAATGTGCGTGCTACTGTATCATCACTATATTTTCCGGGACTGTCAACCCAATGGACAGCTGCCCTAGCTAAATCTTGTTCATCCATAGAATCGAGGAAATGATAACCCCTTCGTTCTCGGAGTAGTTTGTCGGCGGCTTGGAACGAATGCTCGTTAGACCTGATGTTAATTATAGGTATTTGGAAATTCCTGTTATTGTCTGGACATATCGGACGTATCGGGTCAATAGGACATCTATTACTATTACAAGATCTTCCTTTACCTACATAGGCTATGGTGTCTGACTGTCCTGCGGGCAGTCCTGACCCTTCCTCCTCGTTTTGTTCGAACTCGTCTACCGCTAATCTTTCTTCGTGTAGGCGTTCTATTTCTTTACGGATCTTTCGGCACATGGCTATTATACAATTTTGTTTATCATGTCTACCTTCTGATATATTCTGGCTCCATCTGGTAAGAATTTGCATTGCTTCCGGGTCTACCCCCGGTCGGTCTTCATTTCTGATCACACAATTTATGAGGAAACGTAACAGTTCCCCCTGTATCTCCACTTTCTGGTATTCCATAGCTCTGTTAATACATTCTGGATCTCGCCCTGTTTGGACAAAATGGTATATTTTATCTAGATGCGCAGTCATTCCTGGTAACTTCCCTAAGTACACTGCGGCTCGTCTGATACGCAATGATGCCAGGGTCATTTCGTCCTCTTTGCCGGGCACAGGGTCATATCTGCAATCTATAAGAAGTTCCTTAAGCGTACGGGCATTTATGAGTTTGGGGGTACGTGAATGTGCTGACTCTTGAAAAGTAAGTTTATTTATTCTGGGTGGCGTAGAAAAAATGTTACTAACACCTCCCGCAGCCCCATCTGGGGTGTCGGGTGTGAAAGGATTCGTTGAACGTGACACAGCAACTATAGGTGTGGACACAGCTATAGAAGCAGCTGTAGGAACAGATGTAGAAACAGATGTGCTTGTCGGAACTTGTGACACGATCTGTTGCTGTAGGGATACGGGTACTGGGTCTTGGCGTTGAACCTCCCTGATAGGCGGTCTATGTGGGGCGGAATTAGCATACTCGGGAGCTGCGTCATCTAAATATGAGGAAAGAAAAACATCTTCTGCGGTTCTAGGATGCCCCTTAGGATGTACCTTTATTGGGAATAATGGGGGCGGCAAGTCTTTCGGTGTTTCTGGAGTAGCTTTAGGTAATCCTTCGGCCAGAAGGGGATACATACCATTCATAAGAGCATTTCTTTGTCTGTCTACTTGTTCTGATTTCACTCGGATACCTTCCTCAATTAATAGATTTTCTCGAACTTTATTGGAATTCTCTTTACTCTTCTCCTCCTGTCTACGTGCTTTTTCTGTACGTCTATGAGATTCTTTACGCCATAACTCAACGGCATCTTTCTGTGACTGTCTGACTTTCCTTTTCCATAACTCTTCTTCGACTTTCATGATGCACTCTGCATCCCAGGTTCCCGCTGTGGGCCACCTCTGACTTTCTGGTAATTCCTTGGTGTAGTCTACCCATAAATCAAGAAATAATATAGCGTCTAAGCCATGTTTATGATACATGAAGTACCCTGGAGTGTCCCTAGGAGGAATAGGAACGGCTTCTTCGAGTACCCCTTTTCTTGTAGTGATCTGTCTTAGTTTCGAAAAGAGCGGCATATTGAGAACTGATCTGATACTTAATCTTGAACACACTTAGTACAAAAGCACAATAATGAACAACCATTCATACCACAATATGCAGGACGTTTTAACACATTAAACATTAAACATTAAACATTTTTTAACCTTTAAAATAACCAACAATGATGATCGTCTGCATAACTAATCACCAAGCATAATTCTTTGACAATAACTAGATACTTCGGAATACTTGATATACTGCTAAACAGTACATATACAGTACATATACACTGCTAAAACAGTGCAGACCGGATTTGTGTACCCAAACCCGTCTTGACCGGCACAACCTATGTGCACGTCAGAAATGCCTCCCCAGTAATGGTACTCACCGGGTAGCTTCGGAAACGGAAGGCCTCGGAAACTGAACTTGGACCGGACTGGACTCGACTCGACTCGTCGGAAACTGGACTCGACTTCGAACTGGTGGGCCTCTGTATACCTCGGATCTTGCTCTCTCAGCTAGGCTCTGGTCGGGATACTTCGCACTTCTCACCGCCTCGTCTGGGTGTTGATCGCAGCCTCAGTCGCCCCCGCTTGACCGGAGGGAGATACAGGAAATCCTGCTGGTACGCGTTATTGTCCGTCCAGCTGTGGCAGGAGACCGGGCCTGCAACTCACCGCCGGCGCGTGAGATGAGAAAGTGTCCCTATTCGGGCGCCATTCATGTGGTAAATAAAATTCCTTTACCGGGACTTAATTTGATACGGAAACATAATAAAATAGCTCAGTAAAATGAGAGGCAGAATCCGTGGTATTAGAGGTTCGGAATGGGCTTTATTCCAATGAACGATTATAATCGGTTGCTCCAAGTTCCATCACCACGGAGGTTCAGGAAGTGAAGTACATACTTTATTGACAAGAAATGACTTTTATAGTACATACATTACAATGAAGCGAATGCAGTAGGCGTAACAATTGATAAGGAAAATGACGATTCACCTGCGTAACCGAAAATGGGTGTAATAAGGAGTAAAAAGGAACATAATTGGTTATGATGTCATATATAGGTGGATCTATAAGATAATACTTGGCATAGATGCGCGCGCAGCAGCATGACGTGTGATTGACGTGCAACTAGGGGGTGAAGGGGACTTGACATTTAGCTCTACATGTGGAGACGAAAAGTCTGGGGGGTCAAGTCAACCTAATCCCAAATCATATCTAACATCCTATGTTTAAAGAACTATGTTATCCACAAAAGAAGGACTCTCGGACAGAATCTATTCTATACTGACTGTGCGTGCGTGTACAAGCGTCTAAGTGTCTACACTAAATGCGAGGGGGTAGGAATATTCCATGGTAACAGGACTATGAATTACTTGCATAAAGACAGAGAAGCCGAGCCTTTGCTCGGTAGCTGGAAGAATGTTTATTTAAACTACTAGACAGGAATGCATCGGCTAAGGGGTGAAGCAGATAACTCGAAGGTGAAATACAGTTCTTGGCAGGCAGCAAGCTGATGTCAGGCTTCGTGAGCCGCGCAGAGAATGAGACAAAGTTCATGGTCACAGATGCAGGCTCAGACTGGAGTTTTCAGAGGCAGAAGGCAAGAAGAGTTTGACGACAGAATCAGGGCCTACTTGCCTGGACTGTAAAATGGCATAGGTGAACCATATAAAGCCGGTGGCTTTTCATACTTAGGAATGGAATATCCGGCCTATTCATGGCGGATCTGACAGAGGACATGTTGATGGTGGACGCACATGTGTTTGCGTCTTCATAACTGGAACTGGAGGGAACATACATGTACTTGTAACATGCACATAGAACCGTTGGGGTCCAAGATAGGGGACATAACTGACCAGAAAAATCCATATTTCCACAGTCCATAGGTCCTTGATAGTTATTACACCCGACCCTTTCCTGGACCTGCGGATGAAATAGGACACAGACATGGGGGAGTTGGAAGATGAAGAAAGTACTGAGGCAAAAATGACACCATGAGTTTTAGCTATCCCTGTTTGCCTCAGGTTGGTTCAATTTAAATACCTGCATAGACTATACTTCCATTCCTCCAGGCAACGATACATAGGTAGGGTTCCCATGCTACTCTGCACACAATGTACTGATTTGTGCATATCATTTAGTCCTGCCCAGTTATTGGACAGGGATACACAGAGGTCTGGAGAGAGTGGTGGGTCATGAAATACTGATGGACCTTGCAGTACTGGGGATTTTGGATGGATGGGAAGGGGAAGAGGATTGATAACCTAGGTGGGAACTGGTTTCCTGATAGCCAAGCATGAGACTGCTAAGAACTGGAGACGTCCGGATCCACCCACACTGTGCAAGTGGAGGAGGAAGAGGAGAATGGACCAATGTCCATTAGCATAAGAAAGTGTCTAAGGCGAGGGGTTGCCCACGAAAATTCTAAAAGATTTTGTCCTGCTGGGAGAAAGATACAAATGTCCCTGAGTGATAATTGGGCTTTTCTCGTTGGGTGGGAGAGCTGCCCCCACCTGGTTATTACTGCTGCGGTATCAAGTCTGTGTTCTCTTTATTGATACAACTCAAGTTGTAACTGCTGGGCCATATACAATGATGCCTTGTGTTGAGTTGTTGGTCATATGTTAAAAGCTAATAAGTTTTATTTAAAAAATCAATCTACGTATGAAGTTATAAACATCAAATCTAGTTTGTGAGTATGAAATGTGGTGTCAGGACAATAAGATAATTCCAGATTTAGCATTGTAATTCAGCCACATTCAATTTTCTAGGAGACAAACTGATCACCATTTTATCATCATATGTTGGGTTTAGTCCTTCTTTTCCCTTGTTCTGCATTGGCAAGTCTTTGATTGCCCCAGTTCCCCGACTTTCTTGTTGTCGTTTCATGCATCTTTTCCTCTTTTTTACCATTGCTTCTTTTAATCTATTGTCTTTCCTAACCACAGTAATCTGAATTCCTAAAAAAAAATCCGATTTTTTTTCAAATTATCAGACTTTGAACAGCCTTTTTTTCCGATCAATTTCAGGCCCATGGCTGACATCAAAGCTTAACTCAGTTGTTGTAGATTCTTGTTGAAGTAAATTCATCTCAAGATTTTGTTCTTTACATAGAGGATAGAGGCACAAACCTTTGGCAAATGTATACACCTGTCCAGATTCAGAATCTATTTTGTCTCTCAAACACCTTACCGTTTTTTCTGTTTAATTATTGACTTTTTTCTGCCAATTGTAATCTAATTTCTTTTTCAAAAGTTTCAAGCATTTGCTGATCCTTCTAATTTTTAACTCTTGTCCTAATTTTGATATTTCATCTAATAGTTGGCCTCTGTCTATATTTGCAAATTTGATTAGAATTGTTTGCATTTTTTCTGATGCCACTGTATTGCTATTCACCCATTCGTTTCGCCCCACAGGATTTTGATTTTCACAACTCTGCATTAAAAGTATTCTTGGACCTCCAGGTACATATTTCAAATCTACCTACTTTTTGAGGTGATGTGCTCTACCACCATTTCACCATTTTGGACTTCGGCACTTTTATACTCTATAACATTTGCTTCTGGCATCATTTGTGGGCAAGATGACTTCAGGTTTATCATGTTTACTACTCGATATTACACCTTCAGAAAATATTTCCAATACAGCTTTTTCATGTTCTTTTTCTATGCCCATTGCCATGATTTAACCCCTGCTTACAGTATCAAAATGAACAGTCTCGTCTGAGCAGAAACCCTGACTTTAACTACAAACGAGGAAAGACATTACTCGGAGGTCTTACTCAATTCTGTAGGTACATGTTCACTGCTTTGGCCCTGGGATCTGGGCACAAGCTGAATTATACCAGCAGTTGATTATTTACCTTGGACATAAAGAAATTAATCTCATAAGATACCCATCTCTGCATAAGAGCAGCAAAGACCCTGTGGTCCAGAAACTGATTGCTTGGTCCTAAATGAATGTGGAGTTCCAATCGCAATTACATTTTTGGGACGTGGAAGACACACCGCTATCAGTGAAATCTGGCATTCCAGGAGAAAATGCAAGAGGTCTTTCACCAACTCTGCCAACCCCTTAGAATAAACCGTCCCTGGTTCACTGCAGAGGCCATCTCGGGAAAGAAACCTTTAGAAGGAGCTCCGGGGCAAGATGGCAGCTGTGTGACTACTGTGTGTGCCGCTCCCCCCTCGTAGGTTAAAGATGTAAGGATTAAGAGCCAGATGTAGGTAGACAATTTGCGATCGCAAACGCAGAAATTTGCAGAATTTCTACGTTTGCGATCGCAAATGACCCATGTGAAATGTAGATACAGAAAAAGCGATTCGCAAAATCAAGAATCGCTAATATTAAAGGAAAACAGTTAGCGATTCCTTATTTAGCGAATATGCCACACCGACTCCCTATTTTGCGATTCGCTAAATAAGGAATCGCTAAACAAAATCGCAAATCAATGTACCAAAAAGTCGCAAATAGCGAATTTTTGAAAAATCGCTATTTAGGAGTCGCAAATTAACACTGACTCAAAGCAGGTGGTAAACAGATGCACAGCATATAAACAGCCCCAGAATGCATCTGTGTGAACACAATGGTGGCCCTCTATGTCATTGCAAGGCGGATGCGGATGCAAGCAGCAGCACAGAGGATCTGGAGACGACAAGAACGCGTATACAGAGTGCACATTACACTGTTCCAACTCACAGAGGCAGAAATCCATGAGAGGTACAGGCTTCATCCCACCACCATCCTAGACCTGATACGTGAACTGCACCCAATCCTGGAGCACCAGACACCAAGGGCGCACGCAATACCACCACATGTACAGGTCCTCTGTTGCCTGTACCTACTTGCATCAGGTAGTTACCGGAGTTCATAGCTGTGGCTGGTGGTGTCTCTCAAAGTTGCCTGTCACGCTTCTTCAACACATTACTGGATGCCATGATTCAAAGAATGCACCACTATATCCGGTTCCCCAGCACACATACGGAACTGCAGAAGACAAAGATGGATTTTTATCAGAAGGCCCAGTTCCCACATGTCATAAGGTGCATCGATGGGACACATATTCCAATCTGCCCCCCCACCACTACAGAGTACATATATCGGAACCACAAATCAACACATTCAATCAACGTACAGGTCATTTGTAATGCGTCTCACATCATCACTGATATTGTAGCAAATCTTCCTGGGGGCATGCATGACTCCTACATTTTCAGGAACAGTGGGATCTATACACGCCTGGCTGGGGGTGAATGTGGAAAAGGATACCTGCTAGGTAAATCAAAGTGACACACTGTGATGTATACCTTGGATTAATCTGTTGCTGACTGTGAATAATGTTTGTTCCTTTACCACTTAGGTGATAGCACATATGCGGTGCGGGCATTTATCCTGACTCCATACCTCAACCCATCTACACCAAGTGAGAGGAGATATAATGTGGCCCATAAATCAATGTGAAGTGTGATGGAGCGTACATTTGGACTCCTGAAAAGTAGGTTCCGCTGCCTCCACAAAAGTGGAGGTGCACGGCAGTACCGCCCTCTGATCTGCTGCAAAATAATATCAACATGTGCCATGCTACATAACCTGGCCACAAAGAAGGGAACACCCGTGGAACTCACTGAATCAGAGTATGAGGATGAGGAATGTCCACAGCCACTGCACCGCGCAGCAGGTGTCGTAACAGTACCAGATGGGAGACACAGATGGACTGAGATCACAAGCAACTATTTCTGAATGAGTAATGAGACAAAGCAAGTAATTGCAATTGTGTAACGGTATTTTATTGACCTTACAACAGGCAATAGTAATGCACACCGCCGCACCATATTGGCATCTCAGTGCCTTCACAATCCCAGCATGGTATTGATAGACTGCATGCTCATTGCCATCCCTCATGATCCGGTCACATGGGTTACTTCACCCATCTCCCAATGTCAGCTGCAGCATGTTTTAATTTGCTGTGGCCACGCACAGCACTGCTCCGCTCACATTGGGCACTGCCCTCCCTAGAGGACTGTCCTGCGGCTGGACTTTGCCTTGCACTGCACTGCGCCTCCTAGACTCTGGAATTGGTGGAGTGATGCTGCTGCGGCTTGTTACCTCCTCACTTTCACCACCATTCCCAGACCCTGTGGCAGCGATGTGTGTTGTCTGGAGCACTTCCAACGCAGTGGTGACAGTAACTAAACCCCTTGCGACGTCCCGGCTGCAGTGGGCCATTTCCAACTGCATGGCCACTGAGCGTCTGCTAAGGACAGAGGTGGCATTGCATAGGCGGTTCACCGCCTCTGTATACCCTTCCATGCGCTGTTTGTCCCTGCACCTTGCCCCATGTCCATTTTGCTGCACAACAGCCTTACAGCATCGGCCATGTCCCGCATGCCCTCTTCAACAGTGTTATTTAGAGCATTTATGCCCTCCTCCATGTCCCTCATGTGTCTGTTCATGTCCACCATCTGGCGTTGCATTGACCACATTGTTTTACCTTGCAGCCGCTGCACCTTCAACATGTTTCCCTTCAGACCTGCAAATACACTGGGCCCTTCACCCTGTGTATCTGGACTGTGTGCCCTTGGTCTGCGTCGTCGGGCACTTGTATGTCAACGCCCCATGGGTGTCTGTGTCTCTGGAGTCTGTTCTGCCTCTTCCTGCATGGTCTCTGTGGCTCCCGTGCTCTCATCCTCTGACCCCACTATCTCCTGAAGGCTACCCACTGTGTACCTCCTGGGTCTCGGTGGTGGTGGTGGGACATTTGCGGCTGACAGTGTCTCCTCATCCTGATTGTCTTGTCCCCTAGGTGCCTCTTCTGACTCCCTCGCAGCAGTCTGGGGTGTATGTTCGCCTATGGGTACAGAATGTCAATTTACTGACTTGCCTTGCAGCATTTGTGTTTCATTAAATTACATGAATGCCATTGTAACTAACAGTCCCCAGCTTGCTTATTTACTGATGTGGGTCACATGCACTTGGGTTCATTGGACTCACTGGTATGCTATGTGTTAATTAGGACTACATCTCCCAAGATGCATTGATGGTTGTCAGCAAATCATAGACTGTAGTGGGATTCATACTTGCTCAGTGGGGATTGGGAATTGGGGAATGGGTTGGGAGGGGAAACACCATGCTGTGCATGCATCTTACCTTGTCTGTTGGTTCCTCTGGCTGAGCTGTCCACGTCTCCAGGGGTGTTGGCTCTGGCACAGTGGATGTTCCGCCACCTGTCTGTTTCGCTTGTTTGAGCCTCTCAGCCACCCTCTCCTTGGCACGTTTGCGGAGGTCATACCAGCGCTTCTTTAGCTCGTCAATGGAGCACTGGGTGACACCAATGGCATTGATTTTTTGTTGGATTTCTAGCCATATCTTTCTTCTGGTGGATTCAGGAACATGCAGGGATTTCTTCCCAAACAAGTGGTCGTGGGTCTTTACCGCCTCCTCAATTAAAACCTCCAATTCCTTCTCACTAAATTTGTGTTTCGTCTTCCTCTCTGCCTGCTCCTTTCCCTTCTACTGTGTGTCCATTGTTGAATTTGGTGTCTGCTTGGTGATTGCTGTGCAGCTCCTGGGTGTGCGGTCCTGCTCCCTGCCTCTTCCACAGCTTCAGGCACTGAGAAACAGCATGGGTGTGGTCACTTCCTGGTTGTGATGTCATCAGGCTGCACCTGAATGGCAGATTCGATAATCTGCGAATTCACAAATACCGAATCGGTAATACCGATTCGGTATTTGCAAATTCGCTTTTTAAGAAATATTACCGAATCGCAAATTTTTACCGAATTTGTAACTATATCGGATTTTGTGATTTCTTAATTGCGATTAGGTAAAAATCGCAATTAAGGAATCGCAATTTGGATTTTACCTACATCTGGCCACTAGTTACTAAGAAACGCACCTTCGGAACAGGAATCGGGCAGATTACGAGACGTTTTACATACCTGGTGACGGACACTCTTCGCAAGTTCTTTATCAACGCGGGTGTCCACTCGTTCTGGTGGAGGATGCCTCAGAAAACAGCTAAGGCAGTGCTTAATTTGTAAAATATTAAGTGCAGGTGCTCCCATTTTTTTAGGAGGCCACGCCCACTCCCCGGCTCCTACCACTTACTCCAGTGGCTCCACCCACTTCATTTATTGGCTCCACCCACACGCCTCAACACATCAGAGCTACCTCCTCACTTCTTGAGTTCCGCAAGAAGCTGAAGCCCTGGCTCTTCACATAAGCACCTCGGCGGCCTTGCACATACATACCTGCCCAAGCATCTGGATACCCTCTTGAGTGATTAGTTCACTATACAAATCAATATGACATAACATAATATAACATATAGGAAGCCTATGACAACAACTTAAAAATGTGTGTAAATCTCGAAATGCAGCTAGGAAAGGCCATTTGAGGACTTGAAGCAGTTTTGCAAACTAAAGAGAATGTGCTTGCACTGCACTGTTTAAAAGAAAGGAAGGGATGAAGGAAGGAATACATTAAAGAAGGCAGCAACAAATGCAGGCGCAAAGGAGAGTACTGGAGTGAGGAAACAAGTAATGGGTGAAAGAAGGATATAAAATAAGAAAAGAAAGTGCAAGGAAGAAATTAAGGAATAGTGCGAGAATAGAAGTGAACAATGTGTAATGGAAGAATAGAAAGAAGAAAGAAAAGGAGGAAGAACAGCAGAAGGAAGGGTTGAGGATAAGAAAGGAACAAACTAAAGAAGGAGAAGGGGGAAAAAAAGAAAGTAAGGAATAAATGGAGGAAAAAATGCACCAAGGGAGGAAGTATGGGGAATGAATGAGGATCTATGGAAACAAGAATGGAAAGAAGAAAGGAGGTATGGCTGGAGGTGCGGAGGATGAGAAAAAGGAAAAAGATGGGACGAAGGAAAGAAAGGAGGTCAAGGGAATGGATGTGAGTTTGAAAAGGTACTGGATGAAGCAGGGACAGTGGGAATAATGACAGTGTAATATTGCAAAGAAATTGAAAAACAAAAGATTAAAATATATTTCTGTGTCCTTAACACACCATGTATGTTTGTAAAGCACATATTCAGCAGAGGAAGCCTTGACACCAAATTAAAAATGTTGCTATCCAGCTCAAGGGCACTCATTTTATCGACCCCAGAAAGATGAAAGACTGAGTGGCCACAACAAGATTTAAATGTATGACCCTGAAATCAAACACAGATTCCTGGAATGGATATAAAGATATGTACAAGAAGGAAAAACATAAAAGGGAAAGGGAGGAAGAAGGAGAGGTCTGAAGACAAGGATAGATACAAAGATGTAAAGGTAGACAAAGAATGTGGAAAGAAGTGGGGAAAGCAGAGATTGGGAGTGCAAGATTGGAATGAAACATGATGAGAATGAAAAGTGGAAAGAGGAGAAAGGCAAGGGAAGAAGAGACAGCGGGGAGCATGTGAAAGGAGAGTGGAAATGAAAGATGAAAAATTAAAAGCAGTTAATGAGGGGAAACGCGGACAAAGGGCAGAAAGTGAAGGAAGAATGGAGAGAAGCAAAGGAGTGAGGTGTGAATGGGGGAAGAAAAGCAGATACCGAGGGAGATCCCCCTTTTCCCCTGCCCCCTCCACAGTTCTGGTGTAGCTTTCTTGTGACTCTGCTCCACTAGGAGAGGACTAAGTGGATATGGAGTTATGTGCTGCTTCCTTTTTGGACTAAACCTTAAAGAAGTAGCATAGAGAGGTGGTGATCTTGATACCTTTTATTGGTTTACTTACTTCCTTTCCTCCAGAAATCCCGAGAGTTATAATTATCGCCAGACTAATTGGTTGGGGGCAGATACCAAACCCTGCGGGGTCAGAGATGGAAGCGCTGTAAGCTTTCCCTTTCTGAGTTTATCTTCCTCTCTTCCACAATTTTTTTTAAAAGAAGGGGGGGACCAGGGTTGGCTCTACCCAACTCGAGACCCTAGGCTTCCTTGTGGGACACCAGCGGCACAAATTAAGCACTCGGAAGGATGCAAGTAAATTGGCAGGGTTCTTGGGAGGGGCAGACACAAGATGGAAAAGGAAAACCATCGAATAAGAAGCAAGCAATAGAGAATGGCAGGAAAGCCAATCAGTGACAATCAATGGGAGGGCTATAAGCTCCTTTATGTTCTTAAAAAGCCCACAATATGCCTTACAACAGCGCGCGCACTGTTTTGAAGGCTCTACCTACAACGGACAAGGACACAGACCTGGAGGCATAGCAACAAACAATTAAGCTGACGCAAGGCCTTATAGATAAGAAGACAGGCTAACACATATACAGAGAGACCACTGGATGTAGGGAGAGCTAATATAGGCCCTTAATGATTTATACTTTGGAATTTATTACTTTAAAGCAAACACTGAAAGAATGACAGGCCAGCGAACTTAGTGAAGAGTGTGGAGGAATTGCATTACAGATGTCTTAACTTCACAATCCTAAACCATGGTCCTTGTTCTGGCAGCCTTCTCTCCTTAATTAAGTGAAATGCATTTATTTAGTGTTGCTTGCTGAATCTCTAAAAAGCATATTCTCTCTGGTGTGCCACGCTAGAAAGGATTTCATATGCAATTGCTGAGTGATGCCATACATTTTTTGTCTTAGTTTGTTATGGCTGATCAGATATTTCAAAAGTAGACTTTAAAACATATGTACATGATCACAAAGGAAAAGAGCCCATCGGAGAACATTTGGCTTTTCACGGATTCATTGTCCCCGCTTATCTCTTCCCCGGAGTGGCATTTAATTACAAGAGTGTCATATCATGCATTGCATTGTGTTGTGTCAGGGCTTGCTGATTGTGACACAGAACTGTTAATGGGCGCGTAAATCGTGAGGCTGATTATGAATGGAGAGCCACAAGGCACTTCTGCAGACTCCAGGAATCAGACGATGAAACCAATGATTCACTCATATCTGCCTCGCCTCCATAGCTGGCACCATTTTAATTGCATTACTGTAATTGTATGAAAGTGTACACAAATTACTTTGCAACATTTTTCCTAATTCTTACACAAAATATGGCACTTGACTCTGTGCTAATCACAATCGTATATATTTTCATACCATAAATAAGCCCCAGCAGCAATCTGCACGTTTGTTAGCAAAGACGTTTCCATGTGTCACCTTGAAGAAAACTGAAGATGTATATAATTTTAACATGTTCCCCATTTTATCAAGAAGACTGATCATCAGATGTTTTTAAGTTCTGCAGGCGTATCCATCTTCTGGTACTAACACTGCTTGTCTGAAATCTCTCACCTCCAACTGCACTGACCTTTTATCCAGCGCTCGTTTGCTCACAGGACGTTTAGGGGATTCACAACGGTTTCCTCTGCTGCCACTTGCTCTGCTTGCTCCATGTCCTGTCTTCTCGTTGAACTCAGCTTCTCCTTCTCAGTATTCTGAAAGATTCCTTCGCGCCATGGCCGGGGGCTTGGATGGGGACACCCAATCAGCTCTCATGTTGCCAGGAGTGCCCCGGAAGTCAATTCGTGCCAAGGCCTGCCTGTTCCTTTCGCATCGAGGCCTGCCTGTTCCATTCGCACCGAAGCCTGCATCTCCCTGTAGAGTTGAATCTGCCTCCGACCACAGCCCCGCTCACCGCTTCACTCTTTCTCTGCAGCTGACCAACTCCGATCAAGGCCCAGGCAACTCAAAAATTTCACAATTTAAAAGTCGGCACCTGCAACACTAGCATACCCATGGCTCTCAAGTCTATAGACCCAGCCCTGAGAAATAAGTGCCGGTGCTTAGCACCGGAAAGCACCGGCACAAATTAAGAACTGAGCTAAGGTCCCCAAGGACCGGGCGGAGAGCGGGCAACGGCTGTGACTGGGGACCCACAAGGTCTGCTTCCTTCCTGGAAGACGCCAGCCGCAATGGCAAAGACGCTACACCCCGGCGAGCAGTGAGAAGGAGGAGGAGGAGGAGGAGACCAGTGTTAGAAGTCAGACATGGGAGCAGGGAAATCCAGGCAGCTGACGGTTCCAGGGATGTTCTTGGGACACGGACCACCCGGCAGCAAGAAAGTAACTGCCAAAGAAGGGGCTAACAGCAAGGCACAGAAAGATGAACAGGTAAGGCTCTAAAGCATGAGTAATTGGACTCTGGCTCTGACTAACTCTGAACACGCTGATGATGGGATGAGTGCTTCTAGCTTGCTGCTGGGTGACTGTACGGCCGGGGGGGCTGATATAACAGGTTTACAACAAGTTTCTCCAGGGAGACAAGAAGGGAAACTGGACTTGGGGGGACCCTTTACACTTACAGAGTCTAATACTATTATGACCGACTTAAAAACAGTGGAATCTCCTGAGGGGGACAAGTTCTACTCTCTTACTGATGACTCTGAAATCTCTAATGACAGCGAGTTGGGGAGACAGATCTTGATAATTCTAGAGAGGACTCAGATAGCTCTAAGACTGAACCAATTACTCAGAAACTGATTTCCGCATTAAAAAAGTGGAGAAGCACTGGCGGAAATGCTCCTCAAGCTAAGGGGGATGAATCAGATTTTGGTCGTTCCGGCCAGATGAAATGGGACTATTCAGGGATCGATTTGGAATCAGAGGCTAAAGAGCTAGGAGAAGATGGTATCCAGCTTGAGGCAGCTAAGTTATTCTCCGGATCAAATGCTGCCTCCGAGTCCTCTCCTTCAATGGGATTGATTTACTTTACCCTTAAACAAATTAAAACTGAAGCTCGACAAGAACATAAAAGAGCACACATGGCCACAAAGAAATTGCAGGGGGCCATAAGAAAAGTCAATAAATCTTGTTCTGAGATCACGGAACGGACCACGACGCTGGAAGAACGGAGAGCGGTGCTGGAGGCGGGTGCCGAGACCAGTGGGCAACAAGCAACTGCAAATGAGGCCAGAATGACTGACGTAATGTGGAAGCTTGAGGATTTGGAGAATCGCCAGCGGCGAAACAATCTGAGGCTGCTTGGCATAGCAGAAAATGCGGAAGAGGACATTCGAGGGTTCGTCCTGCGGCTACTGAAGGGGGCTCTTCCGGAACTAAATCATTGGGACTGGGACTCGGAAGTGCAGAGAGTGCACCGATTCCCTCTTATGTTGAAGAAAAGAAGGGGACAGGGTGACCAAAATGATAAAACCAGGGCCATCTTGATTTTTTGGGGCAATTTTCTGTTGAGACAAGCAGTCTTTGATTTGGCCCAACCTGAAGCCAGACGTTCAGCAGAGGGGCATACTTTCTTTGTCAGGCCAGATTTCTGCCATACAACAGTGGAGAGAAGGTGGCAGCTTAGGCAGCTAATCACTCCCTTTCAGAAAATAGGCTGCGAAGTGTACTTAATGAGCCCTGCACGCCTGAAGGTTATACACAGCGGGGTGCTCAGAGTGTTCAAATCAGAAATCCAGGCTCAAGAGTATTTGCAGGAAATATCGGGTGAAGGGAAATAGAGAGCATCTGTCCGATTCCCAACTGTTAAGATTTCATGTAGTTTTCTAGTAATTTCTCTCTGTTTTGTTTTTAAGGGGGGATGGGTGACATTGGGCGACAGCAGGATGCAGGAGGCATCACAAGGGTCTTTGGACCTATTTTGCCTGGTTCAGGGGGAGGGGAGGGTTTGATCCATAATCACATTTTTAGTTTTTAAAGGGACGGCATTTTTGGACATAGAGAACGGGAACATTAGCACTACATGGGGATAAATGGGTAAGGGCAAGGTAAGGATTGCCTCTGTTAATATTTGCGGTTTTAATAACCCCCAGAAGAAATGCAGAATTAATGAGGATATTCAGTATCTAAAGGCAGATATTGTGTGTCTCCAGGAGACCCATATAGAAGCGAGCCGTCAGAAGGTCGCAGAACTGGCTGGCTATCAATTAATTATCAGTACCTCCCAAGGGACATGAACACGGGGGGTAGCCATTATGGCGCGGAAAGGGAGAGCCAAGTTTCCGCGCATGATCTCAGACAAAATGGGGAGATGGGCCATCGGCCAATGTTGTATGAATGCATGCTCATTTACAATATGTTCTGTGTATAGCTTAGTACTTAGATGGCTGCTACCCCTAGTAATTTGCGGAGATTTTAATATTAATATAAAACCTCAATGAGGTCATCTTGGGGAAAGCTCATACCAAGGTCGTAAGCCTAAGGTATTCAAGTTTGTCGCTCTTTTATGCTCGCTTCATGGACTCCTGGATATTTGGGTTACACAAAAAGCCAGAGACCCCGGCTAAACTTTTTTTCCAACCCTCATCGAGTTCATGATAGACTAGATTATTTTTTTGTATCTCCAGCAATTGCACAGAAAGGACAGATTTATAAGTACCCTAGAGTTATGTCCGACCATAATACACTTGTTCTCAAAATAATCACAAAGGCTGATCCTCCACCTCTTCACGTTGGACTTTTGATGGGGCACTGCTCTCTGATAGTGGATATATTCAGCACATGAAGACTTGAATTCACAGATTTATTATGAAAAATCAAGTGAGTGCTCGACCAGATATCGTGTGGGACTCTCTCAAGGCAGGTATAAGGGGGAAGATTCTAGTTATGGCTGGGCGGAGCAGAGAAAGACCAAGACATTAGAACAGGATTCATACAGGAAATTAACAAAAGCCGAAGATCAATTAATTACGACTATTACGCTGGGAGGGGATCTCGATAAAGCACAAGCCAGAGGCGCAGTGGGGAAATCTGCAATAATTGATCTCTCGGCCAAAAAGGCAGCTGGAAAATATATGGCCTGGCGCAGTAAACTTTATGAGAATAATGAAAGGGTGGGACAGCTATTAGCTCGAAGCACAAGGGAGAGGATTGTTCAGGGAGATATCTCAGAAATAAAGTATCCTATCCTTGGTTCAATTTCTGATCCCTCAGCTATCCGCTCGTCATTCCAGAGGTTTTACCAACATCTATACACGGAAAATACCCGCTTTGAGAAGAGATAATTGGCGGAATATCTTATGGATTTATCTTTTGGAGGGCCAACTTCAGAGAAGCTAGAGGTTCTTCAGGCTCCAATCTCAGAGGATGAAGTAAGGGGGGCGGTCAATTCTTTACCAACAGGGAAAGCGTCGGGAACTGACTCAATCCCGGGGGAATTTGATCAAATCTTTTACCTGGGGTTAAATGTGATTTTGAGACAAATCTTTACGAGTGCCCAATCAGGTGGGGAGGCCCCGGATTCTTGGAGGTCGGCCAATATAGCGTTATTTCCAAAAAACGACAAGCCCATTAAGGAGTTAGGCTCTTATCGACCCATCACATTGATTAACAGCGATATAAAAATCTATGCCAAAATATTGGCTACTCGCTTAGCTAGAGTGATTAAGAGGTTGGTATCTCCTGCCCATCATGGCTTTGTTCCGGGCCGTAATACGACTGATCATATTCAGCGGACAATCGCTTTGTTCGACGCCTCAAAGAATGCCGGAGACCCTGGCTTTATTCTTGCTAGATGCATAGAAAGCCTTTTCTTGGGTCTCCTGGCCTTTCTTATGGGCTATACTGGATAGAAATGGCTTAGGAGGCAACTTTATCAAGGTAATTCAGACAATGTATCGAAACTCTGTTGCTCGGGTGGTCGTAATGGGAATATGTCCGAACCGATTATGATATGCCGCGGAACTCGACAAAGGTGTCCTTGTTCGCCCTTACTATTTGCGTTGTATAATGACCCCCTAATTAGAAAGATAGAGCATAATAACAGTATTGCAGCAATGCATAACAAAGGGGGAGACACTAGAATCCTCGCTTACGCGGATGACTTGGCCATTACCACCCACAACCCTGCTGATGCCCTGGGAGAAATTGAAAGGGAAGCTACCAGTTTTGGATGGTTTTCCGAATACCTACTTAATCAAATTAAAACTCAAGCTGTGATAAATAGCTTTGTCCAGTTTGATGATTTTTGGGTAGCTCCAAAGGCAAAATATCTTGGGGAAGATATAACAGCGGATGTGGGGAACATTGTTGATTTAAATTTAGGTCCATTATTACGGACGTTTATAGCTGACTATTCTCGAATGAATAATCTTAAGGTTACATTGATAGGGAGAAGCAATGCGATTAAAATGATATTTCTCCCTAGAATCTTGTACTTTTTTAGGGCCATCCCACTAGAAGCAGAAAGCTGTTTGTTTAAATTCCTAAATCAGATGACATCTTGGTTGCTATGGGCCGGACAACACCACCGAAGCGCCTTAAAATGTTTGACTCTTCCAAGAGATCGAGGGAGGTGTATCCCTAACTTTCAATTGTATTATTGGGCATCGATGCTACAGCAAATGGCGACACTCTTAACATCTGCGGGAACTGGTTCCGAGGGGGGGGATTCTGTGTCTATATATGAATTAGTATAGGGTATTGAGGCTAGGGGTCGTCTCTTGCGACAGATTGAATATGTTTATTTAAAAAGGGTCAGATTTAAGGTTTTGATGGGCGCGTTTAAGGTATGGACAACTGTCCGGAAGAAATTCGGTCTGGGTCGGGTAAATAGATACACTCCTTTATATGATAATGTTTAACTCCCTGACATCTTCACAGATGGATCCATGAAACAGTGGGATCAGAGGGGCTGAGGGTGATTGGCAATCTGGTAGATGAATGAGGGATTCTCCCCTTCGATACAATCAAGGACAAATCAGGCATTAGTAATACCCACTTCTTTAAGTACCTGCAAGTTAGGGATTTTTTGGCTAAAACATTAGGGAACAGCGCGGGTTTTACTTGTGTGGTACTTGTGGATGTATTGTTAAAATCTCCACCCTCTTTACCTACCTTGTATAAATTATTAAACAAGGAAATGGGGGACGACATCATGAAACACACGGCTCGTTGGTCAGAACTCTTACAAATTGGGACGGGAGAATGTGAGGACTCCTTTTATCTTGCTCAGATATCATTCATTGCTGCTAACTTACAGATACAATGCTACAAAACCTGGTTTATTCTCTACTTCACCCCGGCGAAGATTGTCAAATGGGGAGTCTACTGGCACTTGCTGTCCGCGGTGTGGCAGTTTCGCTGCAGATCTCACTCACCTGTTTACAAAGTGCCCCAAGCTTGAAAACTTGAAAGAAGATGTTGGCAAACTACTTGAAGCTCAGTTAGGTTTCCGCGTTCTTCTTTCTCCTAGCCTATTGGTCCTCGGGGTAAGTGATATGGGAATCTCTTGGCGACACCATAGCTTTTTGTTTATAACTATGACCGTTCTTAGAATTTGTCTGGCCACAGCTTGGCTGGATCCCGAACCTCCATCTGGGCAACAATGGTTGGGGAGACTCTTAGCAATGTATCGCTCTAAAATAGCAGTCTACGAACGTAGGGGAGGCAATGCTATGAAAAGGGGCAGGGAAATTTAGGCACCAGTAAAACAATGGATCAAAAGGGTAGCGGAATAACAACAATATTTGATTTATCTTCCTGTTCTCTCTTGCTGTGTTTCTGTTGATGTCTTTTTTTTTGCTATGTTTTAAATTTTGGATCCAATTCAAGGGTAGGGGGTGGGTCGAGAAGGGTGGGTTGGAAGCAGTCTTTGTTATTCTTGTATTGTATTGACAAAGAAAAACATAATTTGTTGGGATGAAATAAAGAATTACATTTTTTTTTTAAAGAATGAGCCGTGCCCCCCCCCCCCGTCTCCCCCCCACCAGGTGACGTATCCGAATATGGCCATGTTCTCCGTCTTCAGAATGATAAAGCGCAACATTCTGTCCTTCGTCAATGATTTGATCTCAAACAATCCCATCATTAGTTCCAGCCAATTAAAAGTGCAATACAGTTCCCTCTCCATCCATCTGCCGTCTATGGAGATCTTGCCACACCTGGATACCTAGCCCCAATGGCTGACATTTGACTCTATGATCAGATCTGGAGCTGTGCCGAAAATTGATCTCCCATTCTAAGCCTCCATGCGATCTACCCACAAATGGATCGCTATCCTGACTTCTTGTGACAATGTTATCCACTCCAAAGAGGTTAATTCTCTCCTTAGATTAAAGGCCTTGAACCTCTACAGGGCCCTATAATGCAAGGGACCCAGGAATAATGCCTGAATGGAGGATGAAAGCAGTCCCACATTTCTGACCAGCCGCTTGAGAGAGAGCTACAGTGCTACAACCGAGCACTAATGTGATAGGTTGATGAGTGATCCTGTAGAAGTGATAAATTCAAAGAAGACCGCTCCCCACACCTTCTAGAAACTGCCACAGTCCAAGCACAATTCTACGCTTCAACCGTAGCCATTTCCCAGAGGAAAGGGGAATGGGATTCTTGAGAAAAAGAAAGAGAGCCGTCCCTTGGTCTGCGAGGCCACTCTCCACATAGGTGTCCCTTCTATAGCTTCTATTTGGGGTCCTCGGTTGTAGTGGGGGGTGATCATGTAAAAGAAAAAGCAAATATGTGTTTTAATCCTTTAAAACTAAATGCTAACATCCGTTTTTCTAAAGCCAGGTTACCACACCATCCATTGCCGGTCTTACCTGCTAAATCCCTCTTTAACATTAGGGAGGTTAAAATCCTCAATTTTTGGATAGTGTTAATGTTTAAATAAAATGTCTATGGCTTCGCTCTGTGTGGCGTGCTCTCCTGCGTGTCCATGGCTGTATTCCCCGGGGTCACAAATGCGTCTGCAACTATGTAAAGGAAGATGGCCGGGAAGCATGAGGCTTTTCCAAGCTGTCTTCATGTACATAAATAAAGTGTGTGAACTAAGATCCTAAGTGCCCTGGGGCAGGATCAGTGATGTAGTCAAGAGTCAAAAAAGTGGCTAAAAAGAACAAAGTAGTCTGTAAATATTTTGTTGTTTTTTCAGGTTCAGGCAATTGCCTGCAAAATAAAGTGCAGAAACTGTAAATGAAAAATAAACGCAAGCTAAGCTAATCAGTGGGCAATGTACTCTTTTACCATGAAACGTAAGTTCGCTAATGCAATCACTACAGCTGTGTGTGTGAACAGAGGTTCACAGAATTAAATACTAGTTGGCACTGGGAATAATGACTTGTTTATATTGCTACAAGGTTCTAGCATGTGACAGAAAGCACTGTGAATATGTAAGTCATTGTTGTAAAAGTATATTACCCGGCCCCTGCGCTCAGCCCTGCCCTTCACGCTCCTACAATACTTGCCATAACATTTTGGAGGGGGCCTGACTTCAAGATATTTTATTTAGGGGGGCTCAGTGTAAAAAGGTTTGAAGACCTATGGTCTAAGCAAACAAAAAAAAAGGTTCTGCACTTATTCCTCAGTACACTGAATTATCTGTTCCTTTTAAGAACTTCTCAATAGAGCCCTTTCCTTATTAATTGATCTATGACGCAGAAATTATTATACCAATTTTACATTCAGGAATAAATACTTATTCCTCAACAATTTAAGAAACTCCACTGTTTTCAAAATAGTTTAAAAAAACGAATGAAGGTCAAAACATAGGTCTGGTGGCCAAGTTTTTAAAATAATTCAGTTTGGTTTACATCCTTTAAAGGTGCCTTGTAATAGTGAGCAACAGAAGCCTGTAAATTCATAAAAACAACTTCTTCACTTGCTATCTTATGTTTGTCATTTTAATTTCTTAATATGCCCCGTTGCAGAAAAGCATAAAGGGACTGCAGGACGGTAAGTATTAAGGGGCACATGCATCAAGCTGTTTGGCGATCGCAAACGTTGCGAATCAGTAAAATTGGCCGTTTGCGACCACAAAATAGCCATATGCAATGCATGAAGCAAATTTGCGGAATCGTCCGTAAATTCGCAATTTTTTGCGATTACCTAAATACTGAATCGAAACGTGCGATTCTGTAATAGGTAATCGCAAATTGATAAGCACAAACCCTATTGAAGAAAAATTCACAAATTACGATTCTGCTGGAAATCGCAAATTGCATTTCTTAAATAAAAACAATTGAAACCATGTGGTAACCATTTCAAAGTGAACAAATCAGGTGGTAATCATTTTAAAAACTACTTAAACAGTCCCAGAGGCATCAGAATGTTTCACAATGGCAGCGCTGAACGTCATGGCGAGGAGGATGAGACTACGAGCAGCAGCACAGAGAAGAAGGAAGATACAGGAGCGCATTTTCAGAGTGCGGGTTACATTGTTAGGGCAGACAGAGAAAGAGATGTATGACAAATATAGGTTGAGTACAAGCATAATCTATGATCTCATAGCTGAATTAGATCCACTACTGCAGCGTCAGACTCGCAGGACACATGCCATCCCCACTCTTGTGCAGGTCCTATGTTCCCTGCACCTCCTAGCGTCAGGTAGCTTCCAGGGAGTAATAGCTGCAGCTGGAGGTGTCTCCCAAAGTCCCCTATCATGCTTTTTCAACTCATTCCTTGACGCCATGTTGCAGATGATTCACCACTACATAAGGTTCCCCAAAACACCACAGGAATTGCAGCAAACCAAATTTGAGTTCTATCAGGTAGCCCATTTCCCCCACATAATTGGTTGCATTGATGGGACGCATGTAGCCATTTGTCCCACCTCAGGGAATGAGTACATTTATAGGAACAGAAAATCATACCATTCATTGAACATACAAGTCATCTGCTATTCCAAAAACATCATCACAGACATAGTGGCTAGTTACCCTGGGAGTACACGATTCCTACATCTTCAGACACAGTGGCATACACAGACGTCTCCTTGAGATGTGCAGAAATCACGCAGCATTTTTTTTAAGGTGAGTAATGATGAGACTACATGCTCCACTGTTTCTTTAAACAAAATGTGGTAGTGTTAATGCACACATATCAGGTGCAAACAAGTGTTGTAAAAAAAAAGGAAAACATGACATTGCAATGGTACTTAAATGGCAGTCCAGGCAATGATCAGGCTACTGGTTAGCTCACTAGATTTGTAAGTGTCACACAAATCACTTTTTGCAGCCACGCAATCCCGGGGGCCTTTCACTTGGCTCTGCTGTGGAAACGTGTAATATTTTACGTTAGCATAAGCGACAGCCATTTTGACTGGTGTCCATTTCGTTTCCTTCATAATTCTTTCGTACTCTGCTGTTTACCTTTTCACTCTGCTTGTGTCATCTGTTTTAGTTGACCTCGTGACATGGCTAAGCTATGTACGTGCTGTGGGTTTGTAGCTGCCAGTGCACCTGGTCTTAGATATCATCTGTTGACTGTTTACTGCTGCCATAAGCATTCTTGCTCCCCCTCCCTATTTGCTGACCAAGTGGTTATCCGTCTGCTCTTGTTTGCTGATAGCTATTTCTAAACTTGTTCTTTCCATTTCTGTCCACATGCTTACATTGCAGAAAAACGGTATAAAAGGGACGATGGTTTGTGAATTCAGTGTACTACCTCCTGCAGCACTTGAGAGTGTTGTGTGGACGTGGTCCCACTCATGAGTGATTAATAAACTTGTTATTTAATTTCAACTCCAGTTCCGATGTCTTTTTGTTAGTTTTTGGAACCCGTGGACAAGAGGGTGACCCTGCACCAGTGTACCCCTAAAAAGGTAAATTTCCACAGTTGGCGCCCAGCACGTGGGGCCCCATCGGAGACGTGGCCATCCAAAGGAGTGGTCTTGACAGAGGATTGAAATATTACTGAGGATGCGCACTGCATGAGGAGACCCTTGTCTTTGCAGGCCGATGTGACTTTTCCCGTTTTCCTGATTTGACCCTCCAGGTGGTGGCCGGTCTCAACTGTGGCTTTCTTTAGCGTACTATTTGCACTGATCATTATGTCGACCAGAGATCGGCAGGTGGGAGTTGGAGACTTTTGTCTGGCAAGGTCACTGAAGCAGCACTCTCGATTTGCTTGGTTTGGCTTTTTTTGTTTGGAATTCAAACTTTGCAAAGACTGAAGGCAGGTAATGTGGAGATTTTTCTCCTTTTGGAATATTTGTTTGGAGTAGTAATATTTTACATATATTTGTGAAAACATTCCTGTTCTCGGCACACTCCGTAAGTGGTGTTGCCGCTCTTGTGGTGCCAAGAAAAATTTAGAGCAAAGTCAGCCGGCTCCTCCAGAAAGGACCCCAAATAGAGAGATGTATATTAAATATGGTATTCCTCCCATAATGTACGGTTCGTTGTGGAACAAATACACAAAGAAAGAGTCCGATTTACAATGGCCAGTGAATGGGTCATTCGATTCTAAAAAGGTTCAAGATGTAGACCAGTGTTTATTTAAAAGAAAAAGTAGATAGGATATGTTTGATTGTGTACGTATGTGGAATAAAAGATGTGCGAGAGAGAGCGAAGAGAGCAGAAGCTATAGCAGAAAAAGAGCAGCGGAAAACAATACATAAAAAGCATTAGAATTAAAAAAATAAAGAAATGAAAGAAAAAATAGAAAAAGAAGATAGAGAACGTCGATTAGAGGTAAATGGCCAGTACCCTATTAGACGCCCTATTTATCCAATACTTAATAAACCTCATGATGATTCTATTTTATTAGATTGACCCCCCCCCCCCCCCCCATATAAATTTCCCACTCCAAGTGCCCCTGAGGGTGAGGCTTCTGACGAGGAGCATTTGTCTTCAGAAGAAAAAGATAAAGATAAGCAAGGTGGGTGGCAGACTCGCACTACTTTGACTAAAACAGAAAAAAATTAATTAAAAACCGCTGCTAGAGAGGAAGCTTGTCGGAGTACCACTGCATTGATCCTCATAGCTATAGTTCAACAGTGGAAAGATATAGAGCAATTTTATTTTGTAGAAAAATCCTGTTGGGAGGTAATATATGGTTGGCGGCATATTTCTGATGAAACAGAACCAGCTGATCTAAATGTTCATTATAAGCGGTTGGTAGATGAGACTTACATTTTTTCAGATATACCTGATACAATTAGGCGAATAGTTAAATTATGAAATGAAACATTACGTTTACGAAAGGAGCAAGAACTAGCTAGAAAAAATAAAGTTGTAGAAACAGTTCAATCTCAGACAAAGAAAGTAGGTGCTTTGGTGGATACGAACAAACCCAGTAGTTGTGAAATTACTATAGAACCAATGCATGAAGCTGCACCCCTGTATGTTCCTCCGAAGGGTGCGGGAACAAATGATGATAAAACTTCGGATGATGCAAAGGAATATTTTATATATAATTGGGTTTACACTCTTTGGAGTAGAGCAGATGTTATGGCTCTTAAGGCTGCTTTGCCCGACCCCCGGAAAAATCCCGCCGCCTTCTATGAGGAGGTGGAAGGAGCCATTAGCTCCTGCACTATGACCTTGCCAGCTATTGATATGTTCTTTGGGCTTATTTTGCCCCCTGATATGTGGAGACCAAAACGTAAAATACCTGGGAACATTTAGAAGAAATAGATGTGGAAAGAGAGCCTGCGCAGAAACCTCAGAAGGAGATATTAGATCTTCCTAAAGCTATTGTGACTAAGTTGAAGACCCTCATACCCCCTAAGAAAATAGATCGGACTACGTTAGCGTCCTGTAAACAGAAAAAGGATGAGTTAGTTTCTGATTCCTTTTCAAGATTTGAAGAGACATTCCATGATTTTAGTGGCCAGTCATTGGCCGATGATACGGGTAAGCATTTGTTTGTTGACAAATTTGTTGCTAATATGTTACCGGAGATAGCTAGTAGCTTAAAGGCTAGTGAGAGTTCTTGGACCACGTCTTCCCCAGTTTCCCTTCTGACTATGGCCCAATATTATGAACGACAGGAATAGGAAGCGAAAGGCAGGGAGGATAAGAAGGTTAAAGACTTATAAACAAAAGTTATGTTGGCCCAAGTATATGGTCCACCATTTAGGGGAGATGGAAGAGGCGGACGTGCAATGTATACACCTGGAGTGCCCCGTCTTCCTCGAGCAAATTTGTCACCTGATCAGTGTGCTTATTGTAAAAAGACTGGGCTTTGGCGTTCTGAGTGCCCTCTTTTGCAAGGTCAGCAGTACCAGCAAGGAAGGGGTAGTATGAGAGGACGCCCAGGGAATTCAGGAAATAGGGGAGGTGCAGGAACTCGTCCCAGGTTTGAGGCAGTTGAACAAGGACCAAATTACTCTAATACTTTGATAGACGAAATCAATATCAAATGTCTGATTATTCTGCTAATGCACTTCCAGATTCCGATTACGCATAGGAATGCCTAGGATGGGGTAAGGGACCGGTTGAGGTGCCAGTAGATCAAATGGGTCCTTATGTTGATGCAAATGTCTTGGGATCTACTGATCAGTTTCTAGTTGATATAGGGGCTACCCGTAGTGCTCTGTCTAAAAGATTGGTTTATAGGGCTCCCCTGTCCGGCACAATGATAACATCGACAGGGTTCGCTATCAGATCGATACCACATACACGATATGGCCTTATGTCACATGAGATCGTTTTTGGCAGGCCCATGAATATTTGGGGGATCCATAAGTCTTGCCCTATACATGATGTTCCTCACATGTTGATGAGTGATTATTTGTCCCAGTTAACTGACAGCTTGTCTTCTATTTATCAGTAGGTGTGGGAAGCTCTTCCAGACAGGTCACAGGGTGAGGGTCACGATCTGCGACCTGGCGATTTCGTGCTAACAAAATCGTTTCAACAGACAAGTTCCTTGGCACTTCGGTGGCATGGACCACAGCAGGTCCTCCTGGCTACCAGAATTGCAGTGCGAGTGACCAACCAGAAGAACTGAGTACATGCCACCCATTGTCGAAAGGTTCCGCATGCCCTTGTAAGCCCAGCTGTGCTGACAGATCACCACGACTGAGAGAGGACGAGCTGCGTCACCCGAAGGACACTTCATCACAGAAAGAGACTATTTGAGCCACTGTCCTGGGTGGTTAAAGACCGACTACAAAGGGGGGTAGCCTTTTAGTCACTACTCGTCTCAACGTTAGTGAAGAAACCAACACCTGCACAGGACCTTAGGGCATCATCTATCTTGTTGTTTGCTGATGAAAAAGAGCTTGCCTAAGAAGAAGGAGATCGCTGTGACGACGTGCAACGGCTGTACAATCTGCATCCTTGGTATGACTTTGACTGCTGCCATCATCGCTACTGTAATGTGGGTAGTGGAGGAAGTAATGCCTGGAGCCTCCTCACCTAATATTACTGTTACATCACTTGCTGCAAAAGAGCACCATCATTTTGATTTGCTGCAACAGGAACAGGAACAGGGATACCGGCAAAATCTGAGAAACAATTCATTTCTTCAAATGTTGCATCAGACACACCAGCAAAGCAATGCTACTAACTGTTGGGTTTGTGGCAAGATTCCTCCTCATCAGAACATAAAAGGAATCCCGTTGTCACCGCTGCCATTCTCTCACAATGGCTCATACCCAGCTTGGTTCAAACTTCTATATGCCTCTAAAGTATTTAATCGATCAGAAACATTGGATGTGGGTGACCTCAACACCAAACTGAACAAAGCCTGTTACCCCAACGAAGATGGGGGACCCACAAGCAAAACTGACTGCTTTAGAAATGGAAGAATACAGTAAAGGAAGTGCAGCAACAAACTATGTGTATCCAAATTCTAGGTCGGCAAGGAAATGGACCCCCTATTATCTCTGTTGCCATGACCACTGGCCCCCTTTGTGTACAGAGTACAGGCGATGTGCCAGTGGGCCACAGTAACTGTACTACAGTGTTGCAGATGTCTATGAGAAGCCGAAGCACCTTCCTTGCATCACGTCACAGTTATTTTGTTTGTGGAACTAAGGTATACTACTTCCTACCTCTAGGCTGGTCTGGTACCTGTTACATAGCCTTCCTTCTACCACCTGTGTTTTTAGCTCCCCCAACCTACCATCAAGATTGCAATTGTTTGATCACCATGCTGGTAGTAGGGGAAAACGTGCAATCGATGTCTCTGTAGTCGACCACACAGAGACCACATGGGAACAATATACAGACTTTAACAAAGGATTCTTCTTCTTTGTTGGCCCAGTCAAGAACAGTAAGCTGGTCCGTCGCCTCACCCGTGCAATGGAAGCAGTGATCAATCAGACAACTGCAGCCTTAGGGAACTTGACAGAAGAACAAGCATCGATCTGCATGGTTGCTTTGCAGAATAGACTTGTTCTAGATGTTATTCTGGCTGATCGTGGTGGAGCATGTTGCATTATCAGGAGTAGCTGCTGCGTGTTCATCCCTGATCATGCCCCTTCTGTCTATGATGCCATTTCCAAAATGCATAAAATAGCCACTGAGATACATCAAGACTCAGGTACATGGACTTGGACTGGATTGTTCTGAAGCATATTTTCTGTATGGGGTCTGAAAGTATTGTCGGCTTTATTCATAATTATTGCAATTCTCTTCTCTTGTTTATGTATTCAATGTGGGCCAATGCTCTGTTCCCTCTGTATTTCCACTTGTGCTACTTGTTTACCATCTAAAACGAATGTCCAACATGTAAATGCCCGTTCAGCAATGGAACGAGAAATCTGTGATGTGATGCTAATTGACATACATAATGTTTATCGTACCCCTTTAAAAGCATAAGAAAACGTCTTAGCTTATGCTAAAAGGGTCGTCTGTGGAAACGTGTAATTAATTACATTAGCATAAGCAACAACCATTTCGACTGTGGTGTCCATTTAGTTTCCTTCGTAATTATTTCATACTCTGCTGTTTGCCTTTACACTCTGCTTGTATAATCTATCTTAGTCGACCTCCTGACATGGCTAAGCAATGTACGTGCTGGGGGTTTGTAGCTGCCAGTGCACCTGGTCTTAGATGTCATCTGCTGCCTGTTTACTGCTGCCATAAGCATTCCTGCTCCCCCTCCCTATTTGCTGACCAAGTGGTTATCCATATGCCCTTGTTTGCTGATATCTATTTCTAAACTTGTTCTTTCCATTTCTGTCCACATACTTACATTGCAGAAAACCAGTAAAAAAGGGACGATGGTTTGTGAATTCAGTGTAATACCTCTTGCAGCACTTGAGAACGTTGTGTGGACGTGGTCCCGCTCATGAGTGATTAATAAACTTGTTATTTGTTTTCAACTCCAGTGCCGATCTCTTTTTGTTAGTCTTTGGAACCTGTAGACGAGAGGGTGACCCTGCACCAGTGTGCCCCATAAAAGGTACATTTCCACACTGCCACATCCCTTGTGGAGCCTTCGGTACCAGTGGTGCTCCGAGTACTGTGCCTCCTGGTTGTTGTAACCATTGCCAGTAGGCTACTGAGGCTAGAGGCCTCCTCCCTCTCTCCTCCTCCCAGAACGTTGCTGCCACCAACTGCAGCAGTCTGGAGTTGCTCCACTGCATTGGTGACCTGGATAAGGCCCCTGGCCACATCCCCACAGCAATGGCTCATCTCCACTTGCATCCCTACTGCACGACGGGGCAGCTGAGCTGTGGTTTTGCTCAGCTGATTGATAGTCCTGGTGTAACCATCTAGGCGCCCCATCAAATTGTGATGCCTTTTTACGTTGGGATGCATGGTCATTCTGAATCACCCTGCACAAGTCATGCATTGCTTTGGTGACATTAGCAAAGTTAACATTGGTGGCCCTCTGTCCTTCCACAACAGCAGTGGTGAGCTCCCTCATGCTGTCCCGGATTTCCCCAATGTTGGTTGCCAATGTTCCAAGTTTGGCCTGCATTAACCGCATGTTTTTACATTGTAGGCACTGGACCTTGAGCACATGTCCCTCCAGCTCACCCCAGTCAGCAGACCCATCATCTCCTGCAGCTGCCACGAGTGCCCTTGGCCTTCGCCTACAGAAATGTACAGATCTGCGTCGCATTGGTACCTCTGATATTGTTGTTGGTGTATGGCTTGCCTATGGTGTTGGAGTGTCAGATTGGCTCTCCCCCTCACTTTACAAATCTGGCAGAGGTGGCACTTTGGTCCTGCGTCTAGTGGGTGCAAGTATCGGTGATGATGCTGCCACTTCTGTTTCGTCTTCTGACTGTGCTTCATGTTCGTGTGTGTCATGGATATCACCAACGTCAGTCTCCTGTGCAGCTGCATCTCTGATGTTAAACAGTGCAAGTTCAGGTTGTTATTTGGTGTACATGTATGTCACATTGCGCATGGCAGTGGTTAATAAAGTTATTTAGTTATTCACAAAGTCTTGTTTAATCACTTGCTTGCTGTACTCTGATGCACTAATTCTGTTTTGATCCCTCCTTGCCTTTCACTTAGATTTTTCTGTCTGCTGCTACCATAATGTATTTGGGTGTTGCAAGTAAAATGTGGACTGGATTCAGATTTTCTACACTAAGCAGGATCTGTTATTTTGAATTGATCTTGCCTTGTGAGGTATTAGCCTGTTCAGAGGTGTCAATCTGTATGATGTCAACAACTACTTCCGGCTGAAGTGTTGACTCCACCAAGTCCTCCAGGGTTGTGTTGGCACGTTCTGTAGATGTTCTTCCTCCAGTTTTTATGGCATCGGCAAGTCTTGCAGCCACCCTTTCTTTAGCACGACTACGCAGGTCATACAAGCGCTTGCGCAGGTCAGATATTGAGCGCTGTGAGACCCCCACTGCATTGACCTTTGATTGAATCCCAAGCCAAATCTTCCATTTCAGACTCTAGGACCTGCAGTGATTGCTTGCCAAACAGTTTTTCATGGCTCTGCACGACTTCCTCAATGGGGATTTCAAGTTCTTTATCACTGAATTTCAGCTTTCTCTTGCACCTTTCAGCTTTCTTGTCCTCAGTTGCAGAAGCCATACTGGTGTAATACCACAGATTCAGCTCACAGTAAAGCTTGTTTCTGCTCAGCTCCAAGAGTCTGCCTCCTCCTCCTCTGCCTCTCTCAATGAACAGGTGTGAGCAATCCCAGACTCACTTCCTGGATGGTGATGTCATCAAACTGCACCAATTTGAGACAATCGCTATTTGTGATTCTGTATTTGCAGATTTGCTTTTTCTGATTCGGTAATACGTAATCGCTATTAGCGATTGCGATTTTTACCGAATCGCAAAAAAATATCAAATTTTTGGATGCATAGGCTTTTGCGCATCTCAAATAGCGATTACTTAAAAATCGCAATTTAGGAATCGCAAATTGGATGCTTGATGCATGTGCCCCTAAATACTTTTATATTGCAGCCCAAGTTCACATTACCATTAAATAGCTGACATACATCTGTTGGTGAAATCTGTGTTTTTGTCTTACAGATCTTCTCGAATATCCAGATGTGACTGCTACAGGCGCAGTTGTAACTCTGATGACTTCCCCAAGGCAAAAAATGGTGGGCTGCCGCTGAGGGTGCAGTGCGAAGAATCAGGAGACCAATGCGGGCAGGATCCAGCAAAGAACGTCTTCATGAACAGGTAAGAAAAATGCAATAACAGGTGTTAAGGATCAGGCAAACATGGTCTTTGTTCTGCTGCATCCCAAAACATGGCCAGCGTTCTTGCAAGAGTCAAATTCTCTTGAACGTGGTCCTGCCGTACATTTCATTTTCAGCTTGCCCGACCTCAACAGTCATGACACACAGTTCCTTAGAAGGTCGCTACTTTGCTCTTTCTTGATCCTGAAGACCTTCAGGATCT
Organism: Triturus cristatus; assembly: GCF_964204655.1. Classification (NCBI taxonomy): domain Eukaryota; kingdom Metazoa; phylum Chordata; class Amphibia; order Caudata; family Salamandridae; genus Triturus; species Triturus cristatus. The sequence continues at coordinate 1,420,068,538 of NC_140591.1, read as the reverse complement.
ATCACAAAAACTAAGAAACTCATGGAGCAATTGGAAAATAAGTCTGACTTTTCTGGGTTGATCACAAAGCCCAGATCCTGCAACAACGCAATAGTTGTGTTCAACTTGCACCTCAACTGCTGTGGGCACTGATTTATCAACAGGGTGATGTCCAGATAAATGATCAACCAGAGGACCCTGAATTTCAGAAATTCCATCATTATTCGTAGAAGATTGGTAAAACACCAAGGGCTCGATGACAGCCTGAAAAGCTGCGACAAAAACTTGTCTTATCTAGCAAAACTGAAGAAATCTCCTGTCTGGGGTTGTAAACGCTTTAATAATTCAATACAAATTTTGAGTCGTTGATTGTTAAATAGCTTTGGATCTTCAGTTCTGTGTAGGTGTTTATTATAGTCCATGCATGTGAGCACTCGTGCAGTTTTGTTTTTGTCCTCGAGACTGCTTATGATCATGATCCTCTTATTCACAGCTTTCTTAAATTTGCACTGGGTGGTTTGTAAGGGTGGGTACTTCTTGCCATAGTAGCTCGTCTCATATACCACAGTTTGAAGATCTAATTTTGTGACATGACTTAAGGTAAGTGCTCTGTCTCTCCAGTGACTGTTCTCGTTCCCTGCTTGTCTTTGTCATTAATCGACCAGACTCCCATTTTTATTACCTAGAATTACTACTTTGCCTTTGTTGAGGTTAATCTCCAATTTATTTTGTGTAATGTAATCATGTAACTTGCTGATTAACCTTTGAAGTCCTATTTTTGCTTTTCTGAACATGACATTGTCATCCAAGTAAAGTAGGTTTGATGTCTGTTTCCCCCCTAGTTTTTGTGAGTTAGCACTGATAAACTTTGAGATGTACAAACTGAGGAGCATGTATGCTAAAATGCACACCTGTTTCAGACCAATCAAAGTTGGAATTTTCCTCAATAAATGTGAACTATCTCCTAGTTTAATTCTGACCCATTTATCTGTGTACAGATTGCTCTTAGCAGCTTTGATGGAATTCCCAAGGTTCTGAGCTTTCTACAGAGATTATCTTGGGGAACCCGGTCAAAAGTGGTTTTGAAGTTGACAAAGTAGAAATATAGCAGGAATGGTTATGAAAAGATTGTTCCATTAGAAGGCATAGCACCATCAATTTAGAGTTTGTCCAGTTCCTTGACAGAATTCTGTCTGATTTAGTGGTATTATCCGCCTCTTGTCAGCCCAGCTATTTACTTCTTCAAGTAAAAGGATTAGGTAATACTTTGCTTCATTGTCCAGCAAATCTATTAGGCGATTATTGCACGGCTGACTTTATTTGCCTCCCTTGATCAGATGGATGGTCGAGCCTCTCCAAGAGTCTGGTATTGCTTCGGCAGCTATGACATAGCTATAAAGTGGTGACAACTATGTGGACCAGATGTTTGAACTTGATTTCAATAATGCCTGAGGTAAACCATTGGGGCCAGAGGCACAATTAATTCTGGACTTATTGATGATTTTTCACAACTGTGCTGCGCTGTTATCTGATTTTTCTATTTCCCAGTTGTCTAGAGGGAGGCCTGTTCACTTTCATTAAAGACTGCTGGGGCTGCATGCCTTGAACCTAGGACCCTAGAAGTGACACCAATGGTCAGTTGGATTCCAGAAACCTCTCTCCATGCTACTGCCCAGCTGACCAGTTCCTACAGGACCTGCCCTGGACCCTACTTCTGGCCTCTGTTGGGGCGAGTCATAACTCCAAATTGGTGTCCATGGACCTTGGCTGGTGTTAAGAGTGTACCCCTCCTGACAAAACTGCAAAAGCGAGGACTTCGAAACTTTTTACCAACTTTTCCACCAGAAAACTTCAGGGAGACTGGGACCACAGCCGAGTTGACGCCTTTGAGGTTGAGATTTAAATCTGATTCAACTTGCTGGTTTGCTCTGCTGAAGATCTCACTTCCAGAAAGGTTTCTAAGTTCAAATGTAGAGGATTTTGTTGTGACTTATGCCAAGCAGCAAACCGTCTCTGTAGAGGCCGTCCTGCCGACCGCACTGGGACCCCGCTCTTCAGCAACCCGCTGTCATCGAGCCCTGTTTCGGATTCAGCATGCTCCACCTACATTTTGTCAACAACAACTTTTAATCCAAAAAAGTTTTAAGTCAGAAGATAACCTTTACACTGGAGAAAACCTGGTCCTTGTGTCTGACCCAAGTTCCATTGCAGTAAGCCTTAACTTTTGACTCCGACCCAGTCTACAGCGATTTATTAAATTTCAGCTTCATCTCTGAATTTACTTCTCCAGATCGTTCCCAGTGTATAGCTCTAATTCTGCATTCATACTGTAGTCCATATGATGACATTCAATTCCCAAGAGGTCGAAATGCCGTTGACATTAACAGAAGTGTGAACCAAAAACAAACAACTTGCCTAGGTGTCTGAATGTCCGAGACCCTTGAATTGGACAAATTCTCAAAAGCCTAGTGCCTTCTTGTATTATACACACCATTGCACTATTTCACTGCAGTTCACCATGTTATAATTGAGCACGGCAAGGAAAAAAAGATCTCCGCTAAAGAGCCCCTCTATGGGTGCCCGTCGGGTATTGCAACGCCGACCCGACGAGGAGCAGGCCCATATGATGAAGCATGACACCTAGCTGGCTGGGTGTGTGAGGGCCCTAGTTCCGACAGGAGGAATTCCTTTCCTCCTAAACTTTCCAGAACAGCACACACTTGGGTGCTGTCTGACATATATCTCTCTCCTTCGTCTTAATCACTACGACACATTTGGATATGTATGCTGAACCTCTTTTCTCTCAAAAAAAGCCCTTCAGTCCCTCCTTGTTTGATTGATAATTGAGCACAGGGCATTTTCTTTATTTTATTTGCAGATGTACAGTTGACAAATATTGAAAATAAAATTATATGCACCTGGATCAGGCACCAAGTATATATGTTTGATCATTGATGCAACACCAGATCTGTTATCTTGCATATACTGTATTTGGAAATCGATTGGTCCACTAGGAAATAGGGTGGTCACCTGGCCAATATTATACTGGCACCACCAGTAATTTCAACCCTGAAGCTGGTGCCCGTAATTTATAAATAATGGCAATGTATTAGCCAGTATTTTGTCTTTTTGTTCTGACAAGCATATTCCATGCCCTGTGAAACTTGGAGTAGGGTCAATTTAACACTCTGCTCCCGCGCATTTATCCACTTGTGCTGACACTTCATCTTGGAGGGTGAGTTATGGCTATGTCATTCTGGAGGAGTTTGAAACCTGTACTCCCGAATACCTCACTAGTGGCAAGTCTACGTCTTTATATCTATTTTTTAAATGAGTGCTAAATTATGGGTGAATCAGTGAGCCACCAGGCTACTACGTTATGACCGGGACACCCGGATGTAGTGCATGCAACCCTCAGGGCTGAGTACAGCTAAGGGTATAAATAAATGGGGTGAAGACCGCTCATGGTCTTTCCCCACACTGAATCATTGTGTCCAGTGTGCTGCTTTAGAGTGGTTGGGGCTTTGTGAACCACGGGTAGGCCACAACACAATATCTGGCAAGGAGGAGATTTTAAGTGGTTCAAACTAAGACAAGTATGCAGAGGAAAGGGGAATCGATCGACACTTTTTATGCCCGGCTCCGAGAATTGACCAGCTCTTGCATGGCAGATGATCAGCTGAAAGTATTCCGTGCACAGATCATTCAAGAGTGCTGGTCGAAGACACTGCATGACAATCCAACATCAGCCTAGAAGATATCCTCATATTAGCATGCTCACATGACCTATCTGCAGCAAGAGCGGCTGAAATGATTGTGGCACTCACTCCTGGCCAAGGCAGTTGCAAAATGCCCATCATCAAAATGGAAATGGTTGATGCGGTCATGACCAAGCCGAGAGCTACCCAAGCAAAACAACCAATACCCTCCACAAAAGACCGCTGCAGGAACTGTGGGTGGTATGAGTACCCACTGGAAACCTGTCTAGCGCAAGGGAAAACATGTTCCAGATGTGACAAGCTCAACCTCTTTCCCAAGATCTGCAGGGGAGGCCTGACGACACATTGGGCAAGAGGGCACACATTGCTAATGAAGTCAGTGTGGCTCCTCTCCGGGATTAAAGATGAGCTTCAGAACAACAGCTCCCAGTGCAAATGGTCACCATGTGTGCAGAAGGAGGTAACCTAAGAGGAGGAAGATGTGTTTCTGGGATTGTTCACAGACCACCTGAAAAGGCAGTAACGGCCACAGCCCACATGCACGGTGGAGACTGCAAGCACGCCAATCAATGCTCTAACTGGCACTAGGGCATCAGTGAATGTGATGTGTTATCATTAATACCGCCGTCTTGATCCAAGCCCTGTGCTGGTGCCCTCAACAACAAGATCTACACCTTTGGGAAGCAGACACCTCTGCCACTGAGAGAGGTATTGAAAGTGCGTCAAACCTGTAGCCCTCATACACAGGATGGTGCCTTTTCACCTGTGGCCTTTGGTTGAAAGGGATCTTGAGAAATTGGAAAGGCTGGATGTTATTCAGAAAGTCTCTGGGTCCACACTAAAGGTATCGCCCATGGTCATTGCTGATAAACCCAGGCATCCTGGCAAAATCTGTGTTGACATGCACCTCCCAAATAAAGCTATCTAACGTGAAAAGAAAATCACACCAACAATGGATGATATTATGGCTGATCTCTATGGTGCTTGGTAATTTTCAAAGCTTGATCTAAACGCTGGCTACCACCAACTCCAGTTGGATGAGATCAGTCGATACATGACAACATTTTTGACACATCTTTGTTTGCGCAGGTACAAAAGCCTCAGTTTTGGAGTATTGTCGGTAGTGAAGGTGATCCAGAACGTTTACCAAGGAGGGCATCTAAGTTGACCCCAGGAAGTCTCAGGCCATTCAGCAGGCTCCTGCACCCCCTAATGCCACAGAAATTTGCAGCTTTGTGGCGATGGTGACCTACTGTGGCAGGTTCATCCATAACCTAGCGAGGATTGCAGAGCCACTCAGTGCCCTGGTGAGAGGAGATGCTCGGTGGGCCTAGGGGCCCAAGGAAGAATTAAACACTACTGTGTAAGGCCACAAAGGCTTATTTTGACCCTAAGCAAAAGAATGAGCTCCTTGTAGATGCCAGCCCAGTGGGAATAGGCATGATACTGACACAAGAGGTGTAGCCAGGTAGGTGGGCACTCCTGGCATTCGCAAGCAGGGTGCTCACCACACCGGAGTCAAGGTACACCCAGCTCGAGCGCGAAGCTCTATCCATCAAACGAGCAAGTGTATATTTTCATTTATACCTGTGTGGACGACTTTTCTGGGAAATAAACGACCACCAACCACTGGCACATCTTATCAAAGGCTCTGCACCTCCTCCTGTCTCCAGAATTGAGCGATGGGCGATAAAATTGCATCAATATCAATTTGGAGTGGTCTACAGGCAAGACTCCCAAAAAACGGCTGATTTTCTCTCTAGGAACCTGCCAGTGGCAGATGAAACAACAAGGTCAACCGAAGAATACATGAGGTTGGTGACAGAAGGGGCATGCCCAAGGGCTTTGAGTCTTTAGGAAATCAATCAGGCAACGATCAGAGACACCATGCTGATGAAGGTTGTGGAGACTATACAAAATTGGACCTGGATTCTGTTTCTTCAAGATGCGAACCAGGGTGGCCCAAACGAAGAATGCCTGACAGCTGTGGAGAGTTAGGCACAAACTCTGCTCTACCTCCAAGGGATTGGTGCTGAGAGAACGCCGCATAGTGTTCCGGAAGAAATGGTCCATCACATGGCAAAGTTGGTGCACGGAGGACATCAAGGGGCAGTCAAGACCAAAGCTGTCTCAAGGAAAAGGTCTGGTTCCCATACCTGGAATGGAATCAGTAGTGGATGAGCTGGTTCAAAGGTGCAAGTCGTGCCAGATAACTAGCAGTCCTGAAGCCCCAGCGCCAGTGATCACAGAAAAGAGGTGCAACGCTCCCTGGAAGAAAGTCAGCCTGGATTTTGGCAGTTTTCTGGATGGGCACTTAAAAATAGTACTTGTGGATAGCCATACCAAGTACCCTTTTGTGGAACTGGGGAAGTCAAATGCTTTCCACAATGTAAGTGCCGCTCTCAACAAGGTCCTAGCACTATTTGGACTTCCAGAGGAGATCAGAATGGACAGCTGCCCGCCCTTTCAAGGAAATGAATTTACGGAGCAGATGCTGCATTTTGGGATAAAGCACTGACGCATCACTCCCCAGTGCCCAAGCGCAAATGGGGATGTGGAACGATTTATGCGGACCTTGAACAAGGCTCTGAGAATTCCTGTCCATGAAGGGTCCAGTTCTGAGATGGCCCTCACCAATTTCTTAAGAGAATACAGGGACACTTCTCACTGCACCACGAAATGCTTGTCATAGGCGATGATGATGAAAGGACATCAGCGGGATACCATTCCTGTACACTATGACTGGTACCCACAAGACTATGACCCTGATGGCACTCGAGGTCGGAGAAAGAGCAACAATGACAAAGCGAGTCGGTCTAGGAGCCCATGTGAGGGATTTAGCTCCTGGGGACTTTGTACTTCTGAGAGACCGCCATCCAGGGTGGAAGTTTTGCACCCTGTATGAGTTGGGAACGTGGAAGGTGAAAACGGTGGTGGACATGATGGTGAAAGCGAGACAAGGAGAAGAAACAGTGACTATGAATGTATTGTGGTTCAAGAAGGTGGATGCCCCTACCAGGAGGAATGATGTGGAGGGTGGTGATCTGAGAGAAGGCGGCAAAAACAATGAAGCTGTGGAGAACTGCTTTAGTCCACCAAGAAGGGAGAAAGTGATGGACCAGCTGTCGAATGACAGCAGCGAAGTCATGAGGTCTTGAGAAGCTAACGGTAGAATCTGCTTCCTAATTCTCAACCGAACCAGAGACTGAAGGATTTTGTGTGTGAACTGAGACCTAATTATTTAGAATAAAGTGGGAAGAGGATGTAGTGAGCCACCCGGTCACTACGGTATGACCAGGACACTAGGATGTAGTGCATGCAAACCTCAGGGTGTGCCACGGCCGAGGGTATAAATAATTGGGGTAAAGATTACTCGTGTTCTTTCCATGCACTGAGAGCATTGTGTCCAGTGTGCTGCTCTAGAGTGGTTGAGGCCGAGTGAGCCACGGGTAGGCCCCAACATGCGAGACACAGTTTTTGTGAGGTCTGCATCACTAAACAATACATTCTTAAAATGGCATACGTTTTATGGACCAGAACGCAGTGTAATTGTAATAATTATTACTTTTCTGAACCAACACTGAAGTATACATTTTGGCGTAGTAATAGACCTGGTTGTTGTGTTTTAACACAGCATTGATATAGCACGATTTTTTTAAAATAAAGTCTGGTCGATGAAATCCACTCTAATGCATGTATTTTAATAACACACGCAAAACTACTGATATAACACAAGAGTGTATAACATGAGAAATGTGCACAAGGCACAATAGTTGATTTTCTTAGCTGAAATAATGAGAATATTGCTAACTGAATGTTATTATGTTTTCCTAACTGCAGAAAAATAAACGACAAAAAGAAACAGCTTTTTTCTTCGTGAAAATGGTGTAGGTTTTTAGAAATATTTCTCTGTTTTGCTAGAATAATGTAGGCCTTGGATTTGACAGAGGATGTACTTCCCGTGCTCCTGACCTTCAAAATGTTACAAATGCTTAGAGTGTAGGTATTTAGCCTGTTTCTGAAGGTCTTCTAGGTTTCTGTCGTGTCTAGGCGAGGGATGTAGATGACGAATGTAACTCTTATAATATTCTAGGTACATTTGTAACCAAGTTCTTTTCCTTTTCCTGTCTTGGAAATTTACAATATTCAGACAAAGAGTGTTTAGAAAATAGTAGTAAACCTACTGTCAGGATATGAATAACCAATAGAGTGACTTGCTGAAGAGAGAGAATGCAACATTTTTGCAGAAGAAAGGAAGTAGCATACTACAAAGATTCCTGTGGGAAAGTGTTCTTCGGCTCGTTCACATGAATGGTGACCTGCCCTGCGTTCGTGTTGCTGCATGTCGTGCTGATTCCTGATTCTCTGGCAATACCTGCTGATCCTAAAAGACTTTCTAGAGACTTTGCACATCGTCGGCTGATGGTGCTACTCTCGCTATTCCCTAACGGCCGTGGGGTTAGCATTTCAGACTAATTGCACGCTGGCATTAGTATTTTCTATTTTGTAAGTGAACAAATGTTTCGCTGATGTTTTCTCTCTCACTCCTCTTTACCTGACGTTCTGATGTTTCATGAAAGAATTGCAATTATTGTGAATCTGTCTTGTGCTTTATAAACTGAATAATGACATTCTAATTTATATTTTGTATTAGACCATTCGTTTAATGAAATAGCAAGAAAACTAATAGAAAAGAATAGTGTTTGTCTTTTATTGAGTTACTTGGATAATGATTGTAATTACCAATGTTTAGTGTATTTCTTCATTGTAGGTCCTCGTGGAGAAATAGCATTCCGTCTTTCATTATTTAGTCCCTTTTAGCTCTACCAAAGATTCATTGGAGGTCGTTTGATGTTGCTAAACTGTGTGATAAGGACTTATGGGCCCGTCCTTAGAAGTTATGTTTACGTTTAGTATATAGTGGTTGGTGCGGATAAGCGAGCTGACAAAAATCCCCCAACGCTTCCGCTGCATCAGCTTTGTTTAAAGTAATTAACGTTTGACTTAATGTCAGATGCCAGAATCTGCTTTTTAGGCCAAATAAATTGGCACATTTAATATTAAAATTCAAGGGCAATGATGTTCGTGAGTGACTGACTGCTGGTTATTATCTGACTGTCGGGAGAAGTCCAAACTACTTTAACTTTTCAAGACATGAACAAACGGCAGGTATTTCTTCTGGGAAAGGTGCCAATCCTACTTGGAATTGTGGGGGCATATTAACAAGGGCTTTATCTCCGCTTTGTTTGGCGTTAAAAGCCAAAGAAGCGGAGATAAAAATATCGCCCTATCAACAACAGGGTGCTAACATGCAAAATCGCATGTTAGCACCCTTTTTCACTACGCTTCCCTTTGCATCGCTAATGAGATGCAAAGTGGGCGTTCCAGAGCAAAATAATAGGAGAAATGTCACTAAGCGACATTTCTCCTATTATCAAGCTTCACGCTAACCCTGTTAGAGACAAAAAAAGCAGCTCTAACCACGGTTAACGCTGATTTTTTACGTCTGCTAATTTTCAGATTTAGCCATGTAATCCAATGGGAGGTGGATTACATGGCTAAATCCACCATGGGCTATCAACAAGGATATCCCTATCCTTGTAGTTTTATCGCTGCATTACCAGCGATAACCTCCCAAAATGCCGCTATCACTGGATTTTTTATCGCCTAGGCGGTTAGCGTTGTTAATAACGCGATAACCAGGCGATATTATCCAGCGATAGCGGGCGTTAAAAAAATTAACGCTAAGCGCCCTTAGCGTTAATTTTCCCCGTTTCTTGTTAATATGCCCCTCAGTTCTTTTACGTCAGAAACTACAGTACATTAAGTGGGCTGGAGCTTCAATTGTGACCAGCGCTAAAGTGCTTGTCTGCTACCGCGTCTCAGAGAAAGGAATTGACAAAAGTCAGTAAAAATACTAACCTCTTACCTTAAAGTTAATTAAAAATTAACATTTCCAATTATAGTATTGGTTTGCCGGGCTAAAAACTACGTCAGATTACATTGAGAAACTTTGTACAGAGATGTACAACAATAATAACCATCCCATATGCCGCCCCGCTTTAACTTTCGCTGACACAGTACCTGGGAAGCCTTCTTTTTAGGTCTCGCCTGGCATAGGCTGCGCGCATGCACAGTCTTGCTGGCGAGATTTAATGAGATGTGGCATTTTCTGTAAGGGGCATTAAGCCCCACCCCTCTTTTCCATTGGCTGGCGTCACCGTTTATGCTAAACGGTGGCCAGCCATTGGAAAAGATGTGTCCGTGACGTATTTGCTTGGCTTTCCATTTGGACGGACTCGCTTGCTTTGCGTTGGTCGCAAAAGATTTCTTATCTTTATGGGGCCAAACACATGGCCCCATAAAGACAAGAAACCTTTTGGCAGAAGCCAAGCAAATACGTCATGGCGAGCGCTTGTGCGATGTGAGCATGCGCAGAGCCTTTCGGTCATAGCGTCACCTCTTGTTGTGTGTTCCAGGGCGAGCCTGGTGACTACAAGGGTCAGGGAGGGAATTCAGGACAGCGATGAGAGCGGGTGCAGGCGCTACTGCAGCCTCATTGTGCCGGGTGCCCTAGGAGCTTCCAGCAGGCGACGCAGTGTGAGGAGAGCTAACCCCTCACACTGCAGTGCACACGGGGTGATGCAGCCATGTTCGGAACTGAATCTTCCTGTAAGTAAACGCACCTGGCTCCTCGAGCTGCCCCCTTTGGATCAGTTTCATTCCTGCCCTCGATGCCTCTCACACTTTTGGGGGAAGTAAATGCTGGAGCCCCCTCACACGACTGCAAGCATGTCCTCCTCCCCACAGGCATCTCTAGCGCCTAGATACTGGGTGCGTGCTGCAGGGCGGAAATCCGGAGTGTGGGTTCCAGCGCCTAGATACAGGGTGCATGCGGCAGGGCAGAGACACGGAGGCTGGGTTCCAACACTTGGACACAGAGTGCCTACTCCAGAGCGGAAAGCCGAAGTGTGGGTTCTAGAGCAGGGGACCCGTAGGTTCGGGGGCAGGAGATGGGGAACTAGTGACCATGAGTTGCCCCTCGGCATGGAACAAGGAGACCGGCGAACCCCTCACCTTCCTCGGGTAATACCTGCGAGGCGCTATGTTTCACATGTGTTGGGCTGGGTGTGGAGTAACAGCTCAGGTGGTTCATGCACGTTTAGAGGTGTGTGCGAGGGTGGAATGCACAGCTAGTTCAGTACCTTTTGACCCTCTGCGTGACGCTTTTTCAAATAATTTTACACAAACATGTAGAATTTGAGCTCGGGTGCTCCAAGCACTTTGTACACAAATCTTGAAAACCTTAAGTCGCTAATAACTTTCCAAATGTCGGAGCGTGACTAGCGCCGAAAGCCGTGAGGCGCTATATAAAGCAGCTCCCAGAGTGAAATACCTCTAGTTTTCCACGCACCTGCTGCAGAAATCGATGTGCGACCCGTATGTCTTGAATCCAAATCTCGGGTGGGATTTAGAGCAGAACTGTTATCGCCTCTACCCCCGTGCGAAGTAAATAGCAGGAGACTGGGGTCCCCGCGTTACAGGCAGCGCGACAAGGGCTTGTGGAATGCGGCTGATTCTTGCGTGAAACCTGCCTCTGTGTTCTACACTACATGTCCCTAAGTCTTGGCAACGCCTTACCGCAGGGGGCTAGAAGATACGTCTAGAGGCCCGACCCAACCCAGGTGTCAAGATAAACCGCTTAGCACTCTGGGACTTGAAGTTTAGTATGAAAACAATGAAGTGAATGCGAAGAATAAAATAAAACGAGGGCTGGATTAGCAGCTCGAGACTGAACAGGCCTAAAGAGCTTTGCCTAAAATTATAATACCTGTATAGCTGGCAAGTTTTCACAGGTCCATGAGCGACTAGTTCTGCCAGTTCTGTTGTTTTCCTTAGGACTGTAAAGCGCTCCGATACCTTCGGGTCTAGCTAGCGCTTCAGAACACAACAAAATAATAATTCTGGGCCATTTAGTCTTGGTTTTATACATGGTTAAATGAGACTACAAGTCGCAGAATCGCAAGGAAAACCGGGCCTGGCCTAACATGTCACTCAAGGACCTGCTAAACTTAGCACCTATGTACATGTAAGATGCGTGGCGCTGAGTGAGAGGACAATTTATATATCAGTCACATTGGATCGAAGGGCTTGATGTTCTTTTGATTTTTGCAGTAACTGTGATTTTCAGTGTTGTGTAGTGTATGTGGCGTTGGTGTGAGCTGCTGTGTTTTAGTGGTTATTGGCTCTGCAGATAAAAGATCTTACAACTGGCCAACTGAATAGTACAGATGTTATCTTGCCTGGCAGGATGAAGGACTGAGTTGCACCTCCTCGGATTCAAACATTATTCCTCAATGGCAGCAGTGCGCGCCTAACCCACTGAGCAGTCTCGCCAACTATTCCCAAGGGATTTGCATTGGCATTCCTCCCAGCGCAATCTTTGTACCCACTGCCCACACACTCCCGGGGAATCCTGCCGGACTCCCTCTCTGCCCCCCGCCAGCAGACCCCCACTCCTAAGCGAACATCGCACTCGTGAGAAATGCTTCTGAACAAGATAAATGTGCGGCCGTCCATCCTCAGCTGTCACACCGAAAATCTAATTTCCCAACCGCTCTGAGTGCTTTTAATCTGCTGCTGGCTGTCTGGGGGCGACTGATTCCGAAGTGCAGGTTTGCGACCTGTACCCTGTGCTTCGCAGAATTGTGCACAGAACTCGGAGTGGAGAGAGGAGTTCTCGCATCCAGGGGCGTAGCTTCAATTGGTGCTGCAGGTGCTGTGGTACCGGGGCCCAGAGTGGCCCTCTAAACTCTAATTTATCGCTGTATTTTATCATTTCTACATTATCCAGGGGCCCATTTCCTTCTTTTTTGTAGGGCGCATTACACACTGGCTACATTACTGCAACCATCTAGCGCCTTAACTCCCAAATTTGTAGGGGGTGCCTGGGGACACTGATTCGCTCCAATGTTGATTGCACCATTCATTGGTACCTAGTGTTTCCACTGAGCATCTCAGATGTGGGCATAACATATGCACTAATGTAATTGATCTGTTCAAGTACCTTGACAAGGTGTATCAGTGCTTCTTAGTATAGCGCCAGGATGCTCGCATAAAAGTGGCAGTGCGCTTTAGAGATGTTCCATTCATTCATGTCTCTTGCCTGAGCTCCTGATATCAGGTGTGATTTAACCTGGCTACATGCCGCCCCCCCCCCCCTCCCCCTGCAGTCACCGACAGACAGTGAGTGGCTCCACCCATTGCAGTGGGAAATCGTCACATCTTTGCAGGGTCGGCAGCTCATTTTCCTGTAGGAGAATAAAACCACTGTTAAATGGACACATAGTTCCCACATTGCTTGTCAGAAGAACCAACGCTGCTGGCGAAACTTCCATTCTGAAGTGTGCCTCCTGGAGGAACGTCATTGATTGGAGAAGGTGGGCCAGGTACACTGTGCCAACTTGAGGGGCAGCGTTGTATATTGGAATGTATCACTCCAAACACTGCCATTGCAGAGGCCACAGTGCTCTGCAACATGGAAGCATTCTATCTGTGGGTGGTGTCAGCACTGCTTGTTTTCATTTGCATCCAGTGATTCCACTTTCAAACTTTATGTATTTGTATGGAATGCTTTCCAAGTAGCTGCCCTTGTAAAAGCCTGAACCTCTGCCTGAGTGTTAGTGAATGAAATAGAGTGTACATTGCACAACCCTAGCATCTTTATATTTATTTATTTGAAAGTATAGTGATAGTAGATGCTTTTGAAAAAGAGCCACCGTTTTCTTGCATGTTTAAGAAAGCCTTTATGCGTGCTCGCCTTTAGCGTGGGAATAAATAAAAGCTGTAAATCATCACCGCAAAGTAAAACAAACAAAACCACAAATGTGGTTTGATAATATTCTCTTTCCAAAAGGCTGGGGCATCCAAGCAGCATGCACTTCCTAAGCACAAACAGACATAAAAAGCAATATGGCAGCACAGAAAATACATAAACTGGCTTTCATTTACAAGCCAAGCTATGTGGTAAATCGCATCTGCAATCTAACAAAAGGACTATTTGCTGCCCCATCACTCAAACTACTCAAATCGTACATTGTAACCATCCATTCAATGCTGTGACTTTGATTGTCAGCTCATTCAAGCAGCAGCAAACCCTGAAAAGAACATGAAAATCCCTGTCTCAAGGGGCCTGACCACAAACTCTCTTCCTCTTCTTCCAATTGTGCTGTTTTGAATTGACATGAGATATCCCAGACAGCTAAAGCTGCTTATATCCAGACCCAAATGGTGGAATTTGAGAGGTTCAGAGGGAGGCATGTACCAAAGCTGAAGAAGTCACACGAGGGACTTAGACCATTCTCCAAGGAAGGTAGGTTGGTTGCTAGATTGGTTGGTAGGAGAGGGAGGGTCGGGGGAGTGATAGATGTACGGAGAAGAGGAAGGTCTGTAGGTATTTCTTGAACAAAAAAATTAAATGTTGTTACCAATACATATTTGCGTTCATAATGTTTTTGTACTCAATGTGTAGGCCACAATATTTTTGCATTACAATTTTCTACCCACTGTATTCTGGTAGAAAGCCTCTTTTGTCGATTTCTCTTATCAATTGGGTGGTGCTTCCCATGGAGGGGCTATGCCATGTTAAAGATATCAGTATAGCGCTGCACTGACGTTATAGCCCTGGAGTGCAGTCGGGGTTTGGGTACCTTTACAACCTGGTCACTTCACAGACTGGTATGACCTGTAGGAGAGTTTCTCAGTCAGCCATCCAGATTTTGTTGTGTGTTCCGTGTGTAGCGCTTATGCTTCAAGGGGTGAAGTGATAAAGTGGTTACAGTAATGCAAGCTCTTCTGGATAAAAGGTAAGCAGGGAAGCCGCTAGACCAAGTCACACCATGTCTGTTTAGTTTAGTAAGCGCCTAGATACCCACTTGAGTGATTAGTGCACTATACAAATCAATATAAAATAACAAAAAGTGTCAAGACTTGTGTCTCTCTCATAGAGCACTTTCTTTTATTGCCAATATCTCTCCTACAGACAGAGGCACAATTGTTGAAGGGGACACACAATTAACTGCGTGATGATTTAGTGTTTGCATGTGCAGTAATTTTTAGGTCGTGCCGGGGCAGCGCATGTGCTGCTCTGCGAGGCATGCTGTGTTCAAGTAGGGACTCTCCGCCCATATTTTTCATTGGCTTGCGTCATTGTGCACTGTAAACTGTGGCTGTTCATTGGTCAAAAGACTTAGTAGTCCCTCCTTAGTATCGCCTTGTCTCATTTTGTAACCTCCCATGGCGACATCCCGTTGCAAAAGTTGTTATTCGGTAGATTTTAATTACAGCCTCCGAGCACTATTTTCTCAAAGAGCTTTGTCCTGTCTGCTGTTGCAGACAGGACATGCTCTCACCTAATACTTTAAAATAAATGTATAGCATGAACGCATTTTGTAGTGTGTGGGTCACATAGAGGAAGAACAGCTCATACCCTGAATTGTTGCAGGTAAGTATAGGTTTATTTATACTTGTACAATACACTTCTCAGGAGAGCGCCGGTAGACCTCTGCTCCGCGCGCGGGCTCCGCACTCTCTGCTCGCATCTAAGATGGCCGCCGCGCTCTACGTCATCACGTTGGACGTGAAGACTAGAGCGCGACGCTACATATCTCCCTTCTTTAAGGATATACATTTCACAAATGTGATAAAGTCTAACAGTCTACCTGCTGGTGGGCTCATTCCCGTCTCCCATCTCAAAGTCTCTGTACTTCAACAGTCTTACCACAGCTCTTCCGGTGCGGGTGCGTCTCACCAGGGTACTGGAAGTGTATACGGCAACTTCTTGGGATTTTCTCACTCCACTACGTTCTGTACTCAGGGGAACTCCTCTACGAGGTGATCCACTGTTATTTTCCGAGAGTTCCAAGGCACCTGGATCACTCCCCATCTCTACTTCTTCCCCTCTCTCTCTTTCTCTAGTGTTTCCTGTGCCTTCTCCCACCGGATTGGCTTCAGTATCTTGAGTCAGGGGAGTCACTGTCTGTCCTCTTTCTCTTTCATTCCATCGCAGAATCTTGTTGCATTTAAACATCCTGTCCTGAGACCAAACTTTCCCATCGCTCAGTAGGGCTGCTCGGTTGTAAACCTCTTCCACTTGCATGGGTGCGTTGAACTTGCTGTCACCTTTCCTTCTTAACTGGGCTAGTTTGACTCAAACCCACTCTCCTCTCTCTAACTCCGTCTCCTTGACATTTCATCTTCTGTTGAAGTGTTCCGTATATATTCTTTGCGCTTTTTCTAGATTGTGGTGCACTATTGCTGGAGACCACTTGCTCATGATAGTGCGCTCCTTCCAAGCTACATTGTCTTTCGTGAATAGGTCTCGACCTCTTAGGATCTGGAAAGGGCTGTATCCTGTGCTGGTCGGGGTAATCCTATATGCCCTTAACATGCTCTTTAATTCTTTTTCCCAGTCCTTCCCGGCTCCAATCGCCGACTGTATCGAACCCATAATGACTCTATTGAACCTCTCGGCTAGGCCGTTCCCTGCAGGATGGTATACGGATGTGTGTTTGACCTTTATACCATTCCCTCCCATGTACGCGTTCCACTTGTCCGACATGAACTGAGGCCCATTGTCACTTAGGAGGGAGCATGGAATACCTTCTCTAAGGAAAATGGCAGTTAGAAACTTTAATATTTTGTCAGTGTTCATGTCTTCCTGTATGTCCACCTCTGGCCACTTGGAGTACCGGTCTACGAGTACTACCACATATTTCTGGATTCCCTGACCATCCAATATCGGACCCAATATGTCTATCGACAGATCCTCCCATGGGTTATCACGGTTGTCAAATTTTCCTAAGGGTGGTCGCATCAGGCTTTGGGACTTGTCTGCTCTTTGGCATTGTTCGCACTCCCGCACATTCCTTTCTATCTGGCTATCCATCGCCGGCCACCAGTACATCTGTTTCGGCCTGAGTTTTGTCTTCACAATGCCCAGGTGACCTTCGTGAATGAGAACAAGTAAATGTGGGACCAACTTGTTGGGAGGAACTACCTTTCTCCTCTCCGCAGGAAGATCCCTCGGTCACAAACTGATAATACCTCTCTTACTTCGAAGAATTTCCTGAGCGCTGCCTCCACGTGCCTCTTCTCTGGCCATCCTCTTAGTATGAATTGCTTGACCGCTCCTATGTCTGAGTCAGTCTCATACGCTTCCTTCCACTCCTGTTCGCTTATCACTCGTTCGTGATCTTCCATGAATGCCACCTTGGTATCCTCATCCTCGAAACTGCGCGGAGCTTCCTCCATGGCTGATGCTCGACTGAGATAATCAGCTACTTTATTCTTTTGTCCCGGGATGTGTTCCACATCATACCTATAGTCTAATCATTTCAATGTCATCTTCGCGATGCGGGTGGTTGCATTCGCATGTCCCGATGACGTGAGGACTTTGACCAGAGGCTTATGGTCTGTTCTTAGCCTGAACCTCGTGCCCCATAGGAACTGGCGGAACTTTTCCATGGCCCAGACTACCGCCAACATCTCCTTTTCTATTACACTGTACTTCTGTTCCGTGGGCGACAACGATCTGGATGTAAAGCTGAGGGTGGCCAGTTCTCCTCCCTTTGTCTCCTGCATTAGGACCGCTCCTAGGCCCCTTTCACTCGCATCCGTCGTCAATACTGATCTGGCTTGCTGATCATATCCGCACAGAGGTACCGCTGTGCTGATGTCCGCTTTAATCCTTTGGAATTCTTCTTGTGTTTCCTTCGTCCACTCGAAGTTTGTCTTGTCCCGTAGGAGTTGTCGCAAGTGGTGTGTCTTGGTGGCGAAGTGCCGTACGAATTTGCTGTAAAACTCGGCCATGACAAGGAATTACCTGACTTCTTCCTTGGTCCTTGGGGGTGGTGCTTCACATATCGCTTTGACGATGGACTGTTTCGGTGTGATGCCTTGGTCGCTGATCTCATGACCCAAGTATGTGACTGATGTCATTCCAAACCAACACTTGTCCCATTCTGCCGTGAGTCTATTGCGTTCCAAGACTTGTAGGACTTTGGACAACTTGGCATCATGGTCTGCTTTGTTCATGCCCATTACCAGGATGTTGTCTTGGAAGTACTGCACTCCTTCTACTTCTTTGAACAACTTGTGCATAAGTTTCTGAAATACGGCTGCTGCCGTGGCCAGTCCAAATGGCATCCTCCGAAACTGATAGCACCCGAAGGGGGTTATGAATGATGTCAATTTCCGGCATGTATGGTGTAGGGCTATCTGATGGTAGGCTGAGGTGAGATCGATGGTCGAGAACCATTTCACACCCTTGGTCTTTGCCAGCATCTCGTCTATCCTAGGTAGTGGGAATTTTTTTACTATTATGTTTTTGTTCAACTCCCTCAGGTCCACACACAGGCGTACTTTGCCGTTTGGCTTCATTGCTACCACCAACGGTGCCAACCACTCAGCACTTGTTATCGGTTATCGGTTCTATTATGCCGTTTTCTTCTAGTCTGCGTAATTCCTGTTGTACCTTTTCTCTGATCGCCAGTGGGATATTTCTCACTTTGTGGCACGCCGGTTTCGCATCTGCCTTGAGATCAATCTTGTGCGTGAATTTAGTCAATTTGCCAACCTTGCCTCCGAACACGGTGGAAAATTCTTCCTTCAGTTTTCCGACGTCTGGTCGTTGGTCGTCGCTGGTCATCAGGACCTGTGTGGTGCCACCGGGGTTCAACTGTATTCCCAGGTCTCCTTGGTCGATCCACCCTAGGACCGAGGGACCTTTCTCTGCCACGTATAGTTTGCACCTTGCACTCTGTTCCTTGAATTCGAATTTCAGACTGCGGTATCCTACCATGGGAATGGGGTCTCCTGTGAATGTGACTGGACGAATGTCCGGGGGTTCCAGGTGGTGCCCCAGGTGGTCTTTGAAGTGTTCGTCCCACACCGTTTGTTGTATTATGGTGTAGGGGGATCCGGAATCTGCTACCATCTGTATTGGTATTCCTCCTATCACTAGGTCGCATTGGGGTTTCTTAGAGCAGTTGCAGTTGATCCCTAGTATGTGTTCGTCTAATCACAACACGCTGTCTTCATCTTCTTCACTTTCTCCTTCCTGTTCTGCCTCTTGTGCGACATACTCGACTGCCGCTCTTTTTTGCTTGCGGTGACACACTTTTTCGTAATGCCCTACTATCCCACAAAACATGCATTTGGCCTTGAAGGCTGGACACCGCTTACCATACGCTGGGTGAGACAGACTGCCGCACTTGTAGCACGTGTTCTTGCCTTCGTTCCCAGGTTTCTTCGCCGGTGCTGGTCTGGACGACCATTTGGTCTGTGTCCTCGTGTCCCCTGTTGCTCCCTTGCCTCATTCTGGTGGTTCTGCTTCCGTGAATTTGTTCACCATGGGCCTGG
The DNA here is from genome assembly GCF_964204655.1 of Triturus cristatus. Taxonomy (NCBI): domain Eukaryota; kingdom Metazoa; phylum Chordata; class Amphibia; order Caudata; family Salamandridae; genus Triturus; species Triturus cristatus. The sequence goes on along the minus strand of NC_140591.1, from coordinate 1,420,049,420 downwards.
AGGCTGTCTCTAATTTCGCTGCTTCCGCACATCTTTTCGATAGCTCCGCTTTCTTCACCATGGCTATAACTTCCTTCAGGGTCGCCTCTCCATTGACCCACAGCTTGTCCTGGATCATCGACTTAGTGGTGTGCATGACTATTTGATCTTTGATTAATTCATTGTGTAATGTCCCGAACTTACAGGTGACTGCCAATTTCTTCAACACTGCTACGTATTCATCTATGGACTCTCCCACTGCTTGTTTCCGTTGTTGGAAGTTGTATCTGTCAATAGACGTGCACACCACTGGCCTGTAGTGTTTTATCAAATCATCTATCGCGTGCTGGAACACGTCGTCATCCGCTGCTTGCCTTGGAGTAGGAACTATATTCTGGAATACTCTGATGCCTTCCGGACCTAGGTTATGAAGCAATATCCTCTTCCTTCTTTTGCTGGGAAATGCTTCACCATTCTCATCCTCTAGGGCTTCTAGATAGTTCATAAGGTATTCCCTCCAATCTTCCCACTTCATCGAGGGATCCCCCGGTTTGGGTAAGTAGGGAATCGGTGTTGTGAGCGAGGACGTTTGGGCGCACATTTCTGCTCTTCTCCATGGGGACTCTTCTTCTCCCCTCGGACTGCCTGGCGCGCTTTGTCTGTGCAGGCGTGGGGGGCTAAGTTGCGACGCCGATCCACCCCCTTTGCTGTGCTCTGCTTGCTCCGCCAGGGCCCCAAGCATTTTTTCTCTCTTCTTTGAATTGGGGAGCCTTGCCTCTGCGCTTCAATGCTCTTTTCTGGACCCCTCTGCTCTCCTCTTCTGTGGGCAGTATGGTACCTGCCGTGCCTACTCCTTTCTGCGTCTTAGCATGCTTCTGGGGTTGGTTTGTGGTCTATTTTGCCGACCCTCCGTGCCACGTGGGCAGACCCCCTTGCTATAGTGAGCTTGGACGCACCTGCCGAGTACGGTGTGCGTCTTTGCGTGGGTGGCTGCCCTCTGATGCTTGGCGTCCCCTCTGCCGCGCTCTCCCTTAGTGCGTACCTATTATTGGTCGGTTGCTGCTCTCCAGGTGCACGTGGCCACGTGTAGCTCCCGGTTCACTTTCCTCTTAGCTCTTTGTTGTAAATGAAGATACAGAGTCCATCTGTACATGTAGGATATTTCTTTATTAGTGGCTTGGTTCCAGCAAAGGTGATCAGGATAGAAGGAGTAGATAGATGGTACAAAGATAGCCCCACCAGGAGCAGGCTCCCAACAGCTCAGCCTCAGTTGACCAACTGCCACTGTAAGCACAGAGAGACACCCAGGCATTCCATGATGTCATGATACATTCTACAGAGCTATACAGTGGAGAATAGTAGAGAAGTAATCTACTACACATCCTCCTTCCTTAGAGAACGACAACAGAAATAAAGAGAAAGATATGTAAGATACCTCAAATATAACATTAACATGAAAGTACAACAATGAGATGCACATATCTAACAGTGTAATACAAGAGGTAACAGAAAAACAACTAGCATTAGCAGATATGCAATAAGAAGGAGGAAAACTGAATACCTTAAAACTGCAAATAACATTGCTTTACTACAACACGCCCCATCCCCCTCCCTTAGGGAAGCATGGCTTCGATGAATGAAACCAATGCAACAAAGAAGAGCCACACCCACAACCTCCCCAAACACGGGTACACCACAAGGTAAGCACCCTGGTAAACAAAGGTGAGTGTAGACACTGATCCTTGGGAGAAAAACGGATCCTTGGGAGAAAAACGACATCCCCAAATAAAAGGTACAACAGATAGATGGTACAAAGATAGCCCCACCAGGAACAGGCTCCCAACAGCTCAGCCTGAGTTGACCAACTGCCACTGTAAGCACAGAGAGACACCCAGGCATTCCATGATGTCATGATACATTCTACAGAGCTATACAGTGGAGAATAGTAGAGAAGTAATCTACTACACTCTTCTTCGTGTTGAGTCCAGACCCTTGTCGCTATTTGTAGTGTGTGGGTCACATAGAGGACGAACAGCTCATACCCTGAATTGTTGCAGGTAAGTATAGGGTCATTTATACTTTTACAATACACTTCTCAGGAGAGCGCCGGGAGACCTCTGCTCCGCTCGTGAGCTCCGCGCTCTCTGCTCGCATCTAAGATGGCCACTGCGCTCTACGTCATCACGTTGGACGTGAAGACTAGAGCGCGACGCTACACATTTGCATAGGTCCCGCATGTGCGAGAGTTTAAGCTAATGGCATTGTAAATGAGAATGCCTTTTTCATTTATCTGTTTTAAAAACAACACATAAATAAAAGGCATTGGGCCATATGTAGGTAGCATACAAGTTACCACTTCTTAAATACCGAACTTTACCGATTCGGTATTTAAGAAGTGGTAACTCATATGTAGGTAATCATTCGGTAAATATTACCGAATCGGAGAAATTCGGTAATTACCGAATCGGTATTTACCGATTCGGTAATGAGGCATACCTTCCCATTGATTGAATCAATGGGAAGGTATGCCTCATTACAGAATCGGTAAATACCGATTCGGTAATGGGGGGAGCACATTCAAGGGTGGCAGGGTGTCACATTGACACCCTGTTGCACCCCTGATTCCTGCATGTGTGCACATGTGGCGCACATACATGCCCTAAGGGCATGTATGTCTGCCACATGGCACTGGTAGTCCAGCAAAATATTGCTTTTTGCAATGAATTCGGTATTTAGCACCAACATATATTTGGTGCTAAATACCGAATTATTTTCCCTACACATCACTCATTTGAGTGTCACCTACATCTCATTTCAGGATTCGGTATTTACCGAATCGGTAAAATTACCGATTCGGTAATTTTACCGATTCGGTAAATTACCGAATCCTGAAATGTTCCCCCTACATAGCAAAAGCCTAAATACCGGTCGGTAACGATATATTTACCGAAAATCAGCCGTTACTGACCGGTATTAGGCTACCTACATATGGCCCATTGTCATTTACAATGCCATAAGCTCAAACTCTCGTAAATGGGATACCTATTGCATTGCAAATGCTTGTTTTTTTTTTTTTACTTTATTGTTCTAATCACCTTAGGACAGTTAGGGGCTCAATCGAGACACGAACCAGTTTATTGTGTATTGAATGGAGCTGTGAAATCTACTAGTGTTACTAATACAAAGAACTATCAGTTTACAAGACGTTATGGCAATAACTTCGCCAACAAGTACGCCAATATTTTACAAAAAAGTATGAAGAAGCTTTTGTTCCATTAATATATAACTCCATCTGCTTATTATAGTATACAGTTCGAAGATGGCTAAATAAGAAATATCATTGGCTGTTGTATTGTAAATGAAAAATATAATCGACTCATCATCTATCCTTAGATTAAAGAAGCAAGACGGCTACCATGTGGCATAGATAATTACGTTTTATCCGGGAATCGTTCGTATTTAAAGATGGCCGCTGCATTTATTGCAACCTGTCGCTCTTTCTTTTTTCTTGTCTTATTTCTGTGTCGATAGACTGCTAGCGCTTGCAGCAGCGCCAGAGTCCATCTGTACATGTAGGATATTTCTTTATTAGTGGCTTGGTTCCAGCAAAGGTGATCAGGATAGAAGGAGTAGATAGATGGTACAAAGATAGCCCCACCAGGAGCAGGCTCCCAACAGCTCAGCCTGAGTTGACCAACTGCCACTGTAAGCACAGAGAGACACCCAGGCATTCCATGATGTCATGATACATTCTACAGAGCTATACAGTGGAGAATAGTAGAGAAGTAATCTACTACATATCCTCCTTCCTTAGAGAACAACAACAGAAATAAAGAGAAAGATATGTAAGATACCTCAAATATAACATTAACATGAAAGTACAACAATGAGATGCACATATCTAACAGTGTAATACAAGAGGTAACAGAAAAACAACTAGCATGAGCAGATATGCAATAAGAAGGAGGAAAACTGAATACCTTAAAACTGCAAATAACATTGCTTTACTACAACACGCCCCATCCCCCTCCCTTAGGGAAGCATGGCTTCGATGAATGAAACCAATGCAACAAAGAAGAGCCACACCCACAACCTCCCCAAACACGGGTACACCACAAGGTAAGCACCCTGGTAAACAAAGGTGAGTGTAGACCCTGATCCTTGGGAGAAAAACGGATCCTTGGGAGAAAAACGACATCCCCAAATAAAAGGTACAACAGATAGATGGTACAAAGATAGCCCCACCAGGAACAGGCTCCCAACACCTCAGCCTGAGTTGACCAACTGCCACTGTAAGCACAGAGAGACACCCAGGCATTCCATGATGTCATGATACATTCTACAGAGCTATACAGTGGAGAATAGTAGAGAAGTAATCTACTACACTCTTCTTCGTGTTGAGTCCAGACCCTTGTCGCCATTTGTAGTGTGTGGGTCACATAGAGGACGAACAGCTCATACCCTGAATTGTTGCAGGTAAGTATAGGGTAATTTATACTTTTACAATACACTTCTCAGGAGAGCGCCGGGAGACCTCTGCTCCGCTCGTGGGCTCCGCGCTCTCTGCTCGCATCTAAGAAGCCCACTGCGCTCTACGTCATCACGTTGGACGTGAAGACTAGAGCGCGACGCTACACATTTGCATAGGTCCCGCATGTGCGAGAGTTTAAGCTAATGGCATTGTAAATGAGAATGCCTTTTTCATTTATCTGTTTTAAAAACAACACATAAATAAAAGGCATTGGGCCATATGTAGGTATTATACAAGTTACCACTTCTTAAATACCGAACTTTACCGATTCGGTATTTAAGAAGTGGTAACTCATATGTAGGTAATCATTCGGTAAATATTACCGAATCGGAGAAATTCGGTAATTACCGAATCGGTATTTACCGATTCGGTAATGAGGCATACCTTCCCATTGATTGAATCAATGGGAAGGTATGCCTCATTACCGAATCGGTAAATACCGATTCAGTAATGGGGGGAGCACATTCAAGGGTGGCAGGGTGTCACATTGACACCCTGTTGCACCCCTGATTCCTGCATGTGTGCACATGTGGCGCACATACATGCCCTAAGGGCATGTATGTCTGCCACATGGCACTGGTAGTCCAGCAAAATATTGCTTTTTGCAATGAATTCGGTATTTAGCACCAACATATATTTGGTGCTAAATACCGAATTATTTTCCCTACACATCACTCATTTGAGTGTCACCTACATCTCATTTCAGGATTCGGTATTTACCGAATCGGTAAAATGACTGATTCGGTAATTTTACCGATTCGGTAAATTACCGAATCCTGAAATGTTCCCCCTACATAGCAAAAGCCTAAATACCGGTCGGTAACGGTATATTTACCGAAAATCGGCCGTTACTGACCGGTATTAGGCTACCTACATATGGCCCATTGTCATTTACAATGCCATAAGCTCAAACTCTCGTAAATGGGATACCTATTGCATTGCAAATGCTTGTTTTTTTTTTTTACTTTATTGTTCTAATCACCTTAGGACAGTTAGGGGCTCAATCGAGACACAAACCAGTTTATTGTGTATTGAATGGAGCTGTGAAATCTACTAGTGTTACTAATACAAAGAACTATCAGTTTACAAGACGTTATGGCAATAACTTCGCCAACAAGTATGCCAATATTTTACAAAAAAGTATGAAGAAGCTTTTGTTCCATTAATATATAACTCCATCTGCTTATTATAGTATACAGTTCGAAGATGGCTAAATAAGAAATATCATTGGCTGTTGTATTGTTAATGAAAAATATAATCGACTCATCATCTATCCTTAGATTAAAGAAGCAAGACGGCTACCATGTGGCATAGATAATTACGTTTTATCCGGGAATCGTTCGTATTTAAAGATGGCCGCTGCATTTATTGCAACCTGTCGCTCTTTCTTTTTTCTTGTCTTATTTCTGTGTCGATAGACTGCTAGCGCTTGCAGCAGCGGCTGCATGGCCGCCATTGGTTGAACCGAGTCTGGGAGGCAGTCTAGGAAGCGGAACATGTCCGAGAGCGGGGCGGCTCTGGCGGGAAACAGCGAGATGCCGGGCAAGAAGCAGAAGCTTAGCAGCGATGAAAACAGCAACCCCGACCTATCCGGGGACGATAACGTGAGTAACGCCGGCAAGGGCAGCGTCTTTAACACATAAAGACCGGCGAATGCACCTGGGTTACTTTAACTAAGGTACCAATTTTGCTAAGTTTGGTAGAGAGGAAGTGGATTTCCAACCTGTGACTTCCTAGGAGTATCTTTTTAACAAAACCTAAATGATCTGTGCTTTAAGGATCAATTGTTTGACCTGAAATTTGCGAAAGGGCGTTGTATAGACTATACATATACGCCAGAAAAACCTGCAAATTTACGTCCCGTGGTTTCATTTTCTATCCAATGTTGCCGAGGGCCACACTTTCAGAGTGTGCAGCCGATATGTCTAGTCTGTGTATTTTATGCACCTGCGTTAGTTCACTTGAGGGTTGTAGTTGTCTGGTCTGGGGGGGGTCGTCATTTTTCTGAGAAATAATGCAGCTTTTACGTGGTTCGTGGCATCCATTTCTACATATTTTACATGCAAAAGTACGAAACTAATTACCGAGGTATGGTTTAGCGGAGCTCGTGGTTGGGATGTGTAGGACTTGGTTGGATGGTTGACTTTCCAGCGTAGATTTTGGAAGACCGTTTACACAGGCCGACAAATTAGTTCGAGCTATTGTTGTACCATGATGCTTGATTAAAAATAAAATTTAAACATGTTGTTCTCCCGTCCACACCACCCCCGTGACCGACGGAAGCTTTGAGAGGAAAATAAATGGTTCAGGGTTGCAGTGTTTGTGTGGTTTTCTTCTTTTTTTTTTTTTTAATGTGCTACTTCCTAATGTTTCCAAAAGCAACAGTTTTGGGAAGTTTGACGGGACGACAGAGGACCAAAAATCTAATTATGTAGCGCATTGTATTAATCAGCAATGTCGACATTTTACCTCGCTGATGTAAATTCATACTTTATAGAAAAGTTTCATTAAAGGATTTACGCTTTGCAGAAGGCTTTCACTAGTCAACATTGATCTTGTGGCATAGGGCAGATACCCATCAGTAGTATTATGTGATTCCCCATTTCCTGAATGCCTAAGCTGGTGTCTGAAATGGTGAGAGTGAATGATGTATTAGTATGTTATGTGAGGGTATAGCTAAGAGACAGTTACATGAAGGATGAAGTTCTGAGAGGACATATCTTCTGTTTCTGTAACCTAAGGGCCTGACATGAAATAAAGATCTTAATTGAGTTGCTCTTGTATGAAGATCCGGCCCTCTACTTAAACATTTTTACAATTCTTCGTGGGGAAGGTTGTTGTGAGAAGGATTGGATTGCCCTGTGACCAAGGAGTACTAGCTTGATATGCCGTCCATACTTTATTCCACCATCAAGTGGTGTCAGCTCAGCTACTGGGAAGGAGAAGCCTAGTGAGGTGGGCGGTGAAGGTCTGGCAAGGATAGAGAGCCTGCTATGGGGATTTATAAACTGAGAAGACTGGTCCCTCTTTATAGGCCTAAGAAGGGCAAAGCTATGAATATATATGGACGACGCTGTGGTGAAAGTAGAATATCTTATTACTTACAGTAAGCATAGTTTTGAAATGACCCTTGGAGCGTCAAGCAGAAATGCATTAAATTGTGACATAAGGAGAAGCGGTGGCGAGAGCGCAGTAGGCTTTCTCACAATTAGGATGGCTGTGGCAAAGGCTAGTCCATGCCTTTGAAGATTCGTGTGTGCAATCTGCATATTTCATGGCACCAAATGTAGAGTGCCCTAAAAAAATGACACTGCTCATGCTAGCGCTGGATCTAGATGATCAAGAGGTCTTGTGACAATGCGCGGCACCAGGTAAATAGAGGCTTTCCTCTTTGAGTTGGTCAGCACCAGAAGAAGTTCTGTTTGTATGGCAGCGCAACTTGCTTGTGAAGGAGCCTCACACATGTCTGTTTCCAGATCTGTCCATCATATTAGACGCTGGTTGTGTAGACTTAAGACTTCGTGAAGGGGAGCGATTAGCCGACATTTGATTGGGACAGGTCTGAAGATGTTGAAAAAAAGACTACACAAAGCCTATGGTTTAATCTAGAAAGCACAGTAGTCCTATATCCAAGGACTTTAGCAATTGAAATTATTGTTTGAGGATATACTGTGCCATTAAATTGAGACATCGTCTGCCTGTCATTTATCCAACTGAACTGTTAAACTATAGCCTACCATTGATTCGTCAGCATGATTATTTGGCTTATATGTACTATTATTCTATGTACCTCTGTTAAGTAATAACCTTTTGTCCCAATAACTGATGCATTAGGTTGTGATCCTTGCGTATTGTCGTGTCATATACACCTTCTGCTAATGCATGTATTTGGTTAGTAAGTGTGGGACTTGGCCCTTTTTGGCTAAAGTTCCCTAAACTTTTTGCTTTTCCCCTAGACCTTTTTTCTGACATGTGTTGCCAACTTGGATGCTTTGTACACTTTGCCACTGCTAGACAGTGTCAAAGTGCAAGTGCTCCCTGTGTACAGTGTAATGGTAATTGGTTGTCCATGATTGGTATGTTGTAGTGAAGTCCATAGTAAGATGCACTAGGTGTGCCAGGGATAGTAATGCAAATGCTACTTGTGGGCCTGCAGCACTTATTGTGCTACCCACACAAGTAGCCTTGATAAAGGGAACTTGGGCCTGCCATTGCAGGGCCTGCGCGCAGTTTTCTAAACTGCCATGTTGTTCTGGTAAGTGCACGCACTTAACCAGACCCTGCCCTTCCCTTTCCATACACATCAGGCACCGCTATGGTAGGTCTAGAGTACCCATTGGACAGGGTACAGTGCATGTGAAAGGTGGAACATGTACCAAAGTGTGTAACAACCATGTCCTGGCAATGAAATAATTTCCATTTTGTTTTCACTGCTGAAAGGCCATCTTGCACATTGGAATAGAATGGAAAGGCTGTGTAATGTTTTCCAGCCTATCTTCCCAAAGGCTTAAAATGGAAAGGTGAAGTTTAGTATGCCTGAACTCACCCTGCAATAACACATCTCTTTATGAAGATGGTTTTTGCATTATGTGTTTGTAAGCCAGTCTTTCAGAAGTGGCTGGGTTTTTGTGCTTTAAACATTTGTGTCTCTGCCTGGTTGTGTATTGACTGGCTGGATTTGGAAGCGATAGGATCCGGGGAATGTCTTGACCCAGGGAAGGAGGTGAGACAGCACAGGCTGACATGCATCTGGAGTTTAGGGGTGGAGTAGCCCTAGAGGTGAAGAGGCCTGGGCAGGTGCTATAAAACAATTGTCCCATCTCCTGCTGAGTGACTGAGAATCCAGACCCCCACTAATCAAAGGAAGAAGGTGTCGCTGGTAGGGAGGCACCCAGAACTGGTTTGAGCAGGGGTGAGTGCCCCCTTAACACAAACACTTCAATGCCATTAAGGGGTATAACTATGTGCGCTGAAGCCCCTAAGCCGTGGGAGAATGGCTGAATGAAGTGTGCACAAGACTGAAACTACTTCGTGGTCAAGAGGACCTTTGCCAAGGAAGAAACAACTGAAGAGACTGATGGATAGGACTGCTCTTGCTGTGTGATTTGGGGTTGGCCTGCAGTTTGGTGTTTCAACCAAGGAAAGGCTAAAGGGATGCTGCTGTGTCCTGAAGTAACTAACCTCAAGGGCCTGAGGTGAGCTGGCTCCCTGTTTGGAAACACGGGAACATAAACGTTTCCAGAGAAGACTGATACGCTCTGTGTGTGTGCTCTGTCTAGCCTGAGACCTTTGTAAGTTGTGCCCTGTGATCTTGGGCACCTGGAGTTCCAAATGAGACTCAGCGACGCAGTGTGTGTGTGTGGTGCAGCCTGAGTCCCTCTAGAGGATCGTCCTGTGATCGTGTGCACCGGGAAGCCAAGAAAGTCTCAGCGACGCAGTGTGCTTGGTGCTGCCTGACACTTTTGCGTGTATTGGCACATGATCGTGCACACCAGAAGGGCAAGTGTGTCTCAGCGACGCTGTGTGCGTGTGCTGTTTTGCAGCCTGAGACCCTTGCCAGAGGTGCCCTGTGATCGGGGGCACCTGAAGATCAAGTGTCTAAGCGACGTGGAGTGCGTGTGCTTTCTACTGCCTGAGACATGCGCAAGTTGTGCCCTGTGATCATGGGTACCAGAAGATCAAGTGTGTCTCAGCGACGCTGCATGCAGGTGTTGTGTGCAGCCTGAGACCCTCGTGAGGAGTTGTCTGGTTATCGTGCACTCGGAGTTCCAGTGAGTCTCATTGACTGAGTGCGGGTGTAGTGTGCAGCCTGGGATCTTCCCATAGCCCGGAAATTCAGAGAGATTGCATCGGAGGCCCAAGTCGCCAGGAGAGGAGAGTGGGTTCACACCCCCATGTAACGTGTGTCGACTCCTGGGTCGTGGGCTTGGAGGTAGACGCTCTTTGCCTCTTTCTCTGTCCTACAGTGCAAGCCTCTGCTTCGTCTCAGATTGCGGCCCGTGCGCCAAAGGAGTGGCAGCAGCAGGGCCGGAGTGTGAAGCTGCCTTCACTGTGTTAATCTTACCCGGGTGGGGTGGGGGGCAACTGTGGCCGGAGACTAACCGCAAGCCTGCACGAGTGGCGGAGAGACCGCCGGAGGCACCGTAAACGGTGCTGGAGTAAATTACGTATTGCATTATTTCTGCATAACAGAGTATCTGATGACTGTATGACGCGTCTCCTTATTTCTGCACAACGAACTGCCTGATAGGTGTGTTACGCATTGCACTAGGTTTGCATAACGAACTGCCTGATAGATGTTACGCCTTGTCTTAATCCTGCATCACAAACTGCTGGATTGTCGTATTGCATTAGTGTTGCATACCGAACTGCCTGATATGTGTTCCGTATTACAGTAGTTTAGCATAAAGAACTGCCTGATAACTGTATTACACGTTCTATTACTTTTTCCTAACAGAGTATCTGAAGGGAACCGTACGCATTGCATTACGGGGGTATAACAGTTTACAACGTTGTTGCATTACGCACTGCATTAGTGACAGTACAAATCGCCAGATAGCCGGATTACAATCTGCATTATTCTTATGCTGTGAAGTACCCGATTAAGGCATAACGGACTGCTTATTACGACATTAGGATTGCATAGGATTGTTTAGCTCAAGAATATTTGGCCAGGGGGAGCATTACCCCGACACATATGTTGGTTTAATATTGTGTGGTCGCATAGTATATCTTTTTATGAACATATACTTGTTTTTCTACGAAACACGTGTGGAGTCTTCGTGGTGTCATCATAGAGTTTCTGTGAGTGTAATCGCAAATACTTTACGCATTGGCCTTGAAGATAAGCCTGGCTGCTCGTGTCAAGCTACCAAGGGGGTAGAGTGGGGGCTATCTCTAGAGGCGACCCTTTCTATCCCTAACGTTTGTGGCCGCGGTATGGGATTCTAACACCGGGTCCAACAGTAAGTTTTTGTATGTTGACTTCTACTATTTGTTAATTGTTTATGGTTTTGTTGGGCTGGATGCTTACTGCTGCAAGAAAGGTTGGGAAGTTTAAATAATTCACCTGCAGGTTGTTTTGGTAGTACTGTGTGATTTACTTTAGACTCCTTTTGTAATGTAGTTAGCGGTTTGGAGAAATGGACTTAGTACCCATCTGTGTGTTATCTGGATACATGACGCCCGTGCCTGTCCAAGTATCACAAATGTGAGGAGGGGTAGCCTTTGTCTGGAGAGATACATGCGTAGTACACGTGTATTGGTTCCAACTGCTGAAAAGCAGTACCCCAAGGCTAGCATTTGCAAGCAGAAGTACTGCGTTTAAATGCAAATTTGGGGCAGTATGGTGCCCAGTCAAAATGAGTTGCATGGAGAAGGATCTTGCGTTGTGTAAGTTAGAGAAGGTTAGTACCCTGTCCTGAGACGTTTCCTGGCAGAGTATGCCTTGGGTCAGATGTCAGGAAGAGAATTAGTGCTGCGAACGGTCTCAAGGGGGATTACGCCAGGGAGTGAAAATGTGGGTTAGTGTAATAATACTCTACTGTGTTGTGGGTGATGGCCGCAACTTTCACCGAGTCATCATTCTCGAAGAGGAAAATTTGACCGATCTTTGGTACTTGAGGCACAGTATTTTTGTATTTGTTTCGTGGTAAATTTTCTTCAGTTTGTGTATATTGGAGTTGGTCAGTGTTGTGTTCCAATAGTATTTTGTTGTAACTCTAGTGTGTTATAGAGGAGTACTTCTTGACCTGCTGATGTGATCTGGTGGAAATGGTTGTGTTGTTGGACTGGTGTTGTGTTTGATTGTTGCATCAATAATTTGTAAAAATGCATATACTTGTGTGGCTGACCTTTTTAGGTCTCGCCTGGTGTTAGCAGCGCTCATGAGTTGCTCTCGCCGTGCGAGGGCTTCTTGGAATCGATCCGATTCCAGAAGTCATGTCTGAGCTCCGCCCGCAATTCTGATTGGTGTGCGCCATTTGACATCAGTTATTAATAAGAAGGGACTTTGTTGCTTGTCCAGGAGCGTTTTAAGTCCTTTCCGGTTACCACCCTGTCCGTTTTTAGGCCACGCCCAGCAGGATTGGATCTTTTACTCGCGGCGTGCCACTAAGCACGTTTTCCCTAACCTCGCATTCTATAATTTTATTCTTCAGTCTCGTTCGATTATACTTTTTTTTTTTTTTTTTTTTTTTTTTTTTTTATGCAGGTTCTGGGGTAGTCTTGTCCTCGCCCTGCACTCTTCATTCTCGAGTTGTTATACTTGTTATTTTTGTGTGCGGAGATCCACAACAAAAAAGGCAGTGCTCAGTTTTGACCTCTGTTCCCTGTAACGTGTGCGCCGGGGCACCCGCGCACCTATGTCTCCCAGAGTGCGCAGTGTAATAGGCGAAGCGCGCATACTCAGCTGAGGACAGTTTGTGCCGCCGCTTTTAAAATGCGTGTGGCGCGAAAGGCACAGGGAGACCACCCGAAGTTCGTCAGCAAGTGGCTCCTGCTGCATTTCTTTAGTTTAAAAGGACTTGGCTCTGGGGCATATTGTGTGCTTTTTAAAAAAAAGTAATCCTGTTAATCACAGCGCCCGTGTGCGCTGCAATTAAAATGATTACTTTAACAAAGGCACACAATCTGCCCAGTAGCTGTGCCCTATTAACAAATGAAAGGCAGCAAGTCTACAAGCATGCAGAGTGCTTTTAGAAACACCTGAAAGAACACGTCAAGCTTGTAGACTTAAGAGACGTTTTTCAGGAATGGCCGTGGGAGGGGAAGGGTTCGACACCCTTAAACATGCCCAGAAAGTCACAGGCTTTCATCCTGTCTTCACATGAATGTTGAGTCAAACCTTGGGGTTTTAAGACCGTGAACTAACACTGGTGCCTTCAGACAAGTAAGAAACAAAGGTCTCTTACAGTCGCAGTTTGGTAGCAAAAGGAAGCCATACTTGGGTGAGGTGGTTCTCTTAAGGTCCTGTGCCCAGTGCAACTGCTGCTCTATCGACAGCACCACCCTGCATTCAGTTTGGGTAATATATTCCTCAATGCCACCCACATTTCCTCACAAAAGCAAAAATTATATTGTTCTCTGTTTTAAAAACTATTCTGCTTTCGAAATTATTTTGACTGTGCTGCATTATAACTACACTTATGGAGTAGGGTAAAATGTAGGGCATAATTGCTTCACCCAACATGGACAGAAGGATCACATGTACAGCGCTCTCCACTGTTAACCTCCTAGATGGACGTGTGTTGTAAAAAAATTGTGTAACATAACTCATACCTCTCAACATAGCCATGCATGACCATAAAGTACTGGGGCTCCTCCACTAGGGTGGGCTCTAGCTCAAACATTCCCATTAATGCGAAGTTGAGTTCTGCTGATCGAGCCACCAGATAGTACCATTCAGCCAGCATTTTAGAATATCCACAATGAAAACATCTGAGAAAAATGTACCTTGCATACATTTCATTGGAAATAATTTGCATATATGATTGCTATCCCAAAGTAGGATTGTGTGTAACTAACTATTCGCTGGGTCAAGAAAACCAGCCAGTGCTTAAGATAATTTGTGGGGGGGAAAATGCCAGGGCTCTCGTCAGGAGGCCACTTCAGCTTGCACCACACATTGCCCCTACCATGCTGCCAATTATAGTAACAACACAACTACTAACCACCACACTCCTCCTACAAGTGTGACAATTCAGACTATTACAAGCCCCCAAAGCTTTAAGAATGACTTGAGCGGCAGGTAATAATAGTTTACAACGTATATTGAATTAATAATGAACTGTTGTTGTGTTCATCTCTAAATTAGCCAGACACTGCCACATTGTGGCATAATGTCACAAGTGCTGGTGCCAACAATGGAAACCACCAGCTCAAATTAAGCACTGAACCCAGTGCTAATAAGATGGCCAGCCATCTTTTTCAAGGCTCTCCGCTTGGACTCGCGGACAAGCGCCACACTGTCGGGGATCCAATACGGCTGCCTGCTTTTGAGGAGACCGCAAGGAATTTAGTGTGCCCATCAAACCACTAAGGAGAGCTTTGGCAAAACCCACAACAGCATGCACATAAATAAGCACAGATGGTCCCATAAACTATGAGAATGTTACTGTTTCACTTGGATCCCTCCTCCTTGCATCTGGATCTACACCTTTGTTTGAAATATCATCACGCTCTCATATGTGTTGTATAATATGTCACAATTGCTTTACAATTGCTTTACTTTTCAGCTGACTCTACTGCGGAGGGGGGGCGGATGCACAGAAAAGTAGGTATTTAATGCACATAAGGGCTGCCTACTATAAATCTACAGACCTTGCTTTCTTGCCAGATCTGGGATTGTTTGTGTCTCTCCTACCACACAGCTCAATCTGTCTGTTTGTGAAAAGACCTATGGTAAACTTGCTGTGGTCTTAGACGCTGCCCACTCCTTCCCATTGGTTGGCTTTATTTTCGCAATCAGCTTGCTCATTATTAATTTCCTTGTGTGGTCTTACCTTCCTTTCCTGTTTTCCCTCCCCCTGCAACATAGCATCTTTACTACCTTCAACCACCTACTTTTCGGGAACTGAATTTTTCTTTTTGGTTTAGCACTCCATGAGAGTGCGTGTGTTTTCCAGCTGACTCCCTCATGTACTTCTCTTCCATATTCTACTGTGTTCCATGTTGTCCTCTCTTGCCTATGTGTTTCCTCCCCCTCTGTGTTTCACGCATCTTCTTTTTTTTTTTTTTTTTTTTTTTTTTAAAAAAAAATTTTATTGAGCAATAATTCGGTTACAAGCACGGGCCTACAACCACCAGGGCCGGCCGCTAGGTACAGAATGAAATATACATTTATCAAGGCTGCAGTCAAGTCCCGGGGCGCAGATCTTTAGTGGCTCCGGATAGGTCTAAAGGAACAGGAGACTTAAGTCCAACAGACACAAAAACTAAAAGAGAAACAAAAGGCGAGGCATAAGGGCAAACAGTGCGGGTCAGGCTTCCTCCGGGGAACTTCAGTGCAGACCATTAAGCAGTCGGCAAAAGGAAGGAGTACCGGGAGGCTGGGGACGGGGGGGGGGGTCAAGGAAGATGAACGTCCATATGTAGTTATTACAAAAGGTGCCAGGAACCATCAAGGGTCAGGGGGACATGGCGATATCGGTGTCCACCAGGGGGGGCGTACAAATACCCCCGCGATACGCATTCCATTGCCCCCAGATTCTACCCCATGCCCCCGGCTTACCACGGGCCACATACACAGTCTTCTCCCTGAACATACACCAGTCCATATTCTCCTTCCATATTGACACGGTGGGCGGCCGTTGGGCGCCCCAAAGCTGCGCTATATCTCTCTTGGCAATCATGTTCCCCAGGGCCGCCCACCGAGTCTGAGCCGCGCTGTAATCATTGGGCTCCCACACATTCAGGACACAGCGACGCACCTCCGGCAGCAGCACAACCCCAGTGACCTGTCCCATAATCGTATGGACCCGGCGCCAGTAGTCCGCCACCTCGCGGCACTCCCACAGGATATGAAGAAAGGTGGCGCTGAGCCCACAACCCCGCTTACAGAGCCCGTCGTCGGAAAATCCCATCGAGACCAAGCGAGGACCCGTCACATACACCCGGTGAAGAATCTTGAGCTGTACCAACCGGAGACGGGCCGGAATGGCGACCTCCTTGGGGGACGACAGTGCAGACTGCCAGTCCTCGTCGTCCAATTCCACCCCATCCCCCATCCAAGCCTCCCGGAGGCGCACAAAGAGGTCAGCCCGATGATTAATCAGTTTTTTATAAGTTAAAGAAATGGTACTGTCAGGGACATGTCCGTCAAGTATGCGGTCCTCGAGGGGCGAGGAAACCGGGATCTTGGTCCCCTCCTCAAAGACCGATAGCAGGGCGTGTCGAACCTGGGCATAGCGGAAGAACTCCCTGTCCGTAAGCTCGTATTCGGCCTGGAGCGCCGCGAAAGTCTTAACCGTGCCCTTATGCCACAGGTCTCCCACTTTGCTGATACCAATCGTATCCCACTGGTCAAACCCCTTCGTAGTCCAGAGGCTGCCCAGGCGGTCGGAGGCAAACAAAGGAGTAGCACATGTTAGTCGCTCACTCCAGCCCGTGGCCGCAGTGGCAGCCCTCCAGGTCCGCACCGCAATCTTAGTAGGACCCGTAAGGGTCCGGCCAGCCGAGCGGGAGTAAAGTGCCCTGTTATAGTTCCCGCCGGGAAGCAGGAACTTGTCCATCTCATACGCCGGATTCAAGCCAGGCGCATACGTGGCATGGTTAATGGCCGATAGCTGCGAGGCCCAATAGTACCTGCGAATGTCAGGAAGCGCGATGCCCCCGTCGTACCAGGGGAGAGTAAGCTTAGCAAGAGCAATACGCGCCCGCCCGTCCCACACCAGTCTCCTCTGCAGGCTCTCCACCTCCCGAAAGTAGGCCACCGGGTTCACGCATCTTCTTGTGCTACTCCACCACTTTGCTTCTACACTTTTGTTCTTCTGCCACAGGTGATATCTTCCCCAACCACTCCCCATTGCTTCCCTCTACACTCCTGCTCCCCCAGGCTATCCCCTCCTCCCCTTCCAACTTAAAAGCACTTTTGTGCTACATCTTTTCTATTTTTTTTTAAATCTACTATTCCATCTGAGATTTGCCTACAAAATAGCATGACTGCATAATAGTACCTTCCATTTTTTTTTTTAGTTTTCTATTATCCTGCACAGCATCTTGATGCTGCTGTATAGCAAAGCTAAAAGGTTTTGGCAAAGAGGCCGTAAAAACAAGACATATTGGCTTTGCCAATGCTTGTTATTATTTTGGTACAATTTTTGCTGCAAAGACATTCTACTTTTCAAAAAGGGGGTTTGCCTTAATTATCCACTTGCATCTGGGCTAGAAAGACCAAAGCAAGCATTGGCGTAGCCAATAGGTCTCGCCTTTGGGACCTTATAAGTGTTTAGCCATGCAACAGTTGCATAACTAAATACTTATAAGGTCCCAAAAGCGAGACCTATTGGCTATGCCAAGGGGCCGGGAAAATGAAAGTGATCACGATCAAACGTCAAAGCGGCTGCGAAAGTGAAAGCAATCGTGGTAAAGTTCGGCGCGCGCGCCCGCACACATACACTGTAGCTCTAGGCTGGCCTGGTAGCACTTTTTGGAGCCCTCACAATAAGTCTCGCCAGACCAGCGCATGCGCTGGGTCAAGCGAGACCTAAAAATGATAATGCAGTTGAATCAATAAAACAATACTTATTTGTTAAGGTAATGGAAACCCAAATTAATACATCATAGAGAAGTTATTCTCTGAAAAACCAATTCTATTAATTCAAAAAAGTACACTCACATTTAGTAGTGGGTTCAATGAATATCATTGACCATCCAATTTTTTTTTTTTATATATATACGAATCTTTGTATCTATATAAACATTATTAGAAAATTACTATCTATTTACATAGTGTTAAACACGACATAGAGAAGGGTGTACATACAACAAATTATATGCATACAAAAAACTTACATACAAGTAATACAACAATGTCTGTAAACAAACACAAAAGACAGGATCCTTTTAGCCCTGGTTTTGAATGTGCTGCGAAAAAAGATTATAAGCCCCAAAATTACGATTCGCAGTCCACACAAATACAGATCGCCCTTAAGTCAGCAACTCTTAAGGTATTTATCATTAAATCCTACTATTTCCTGGAGTTTGCGATATATCCTTTGTAAATAAATTCAATTTTAAGCAGGGCTTCTTTCTGTAGCGAGTCGATGCGTTTCAGCCCATCTAATTGGGCCCTCATCAGGACTGGACCAGCTTGGTTGTGCCCGGAGACCTCCGCCTACACTTCGAAGTAGGCAGTAGTGCAACGTCCTCTTTGGCCCCCAGTCCTGATCTTTTTTTTCGCAGCACATTCAAAATCAGGGCTAGAAGGATCCTGTCTTTTGTGTTTGTTTACAGACATATTGTTGTATTACTTATATGTAAGTTTTTTGTATGCATATAACTTGTTGTATGTACACACTTCTCTATGTCGTGTTTAACACTATGTAAATAGATAGTAATTTTCTAATAATGTTTATATAGATACAAAGATTCATATATATAAAAAAAATTGGATGTTCAATGATATTCATTGAACCCACTACTAAATGTGAGTGTACTTTTTTGAATTAATAGAATTTGTTTTTCAGAGAATAACTTTTCGTTGATAGATTAATTTGGGTTTCCATTACCTTTACAAATAAGTATTGTCTTATTGATTCCACTGCATTATAATTTTTTTCTTTGGCAAAGACATTCTAGGCATTTATTACACATTCTGAGCTACTTCTCAACAAATCCTGGTATATAGAAATGTTTCCCCTTGTATATGATGGTCTCTTCAACTTTATTTATGCAGTTGGGTATTTTACTGTCTACCTCATCTTACTCCTCGCCTCCACATAATATGTATCAATTTTATGTCTGAAAGCGTCCTCCAAAAATTGAAGAGAACTTGAAAACCAGTACAGTGCATGACATAGTAATAGGAAAGTGAAACCATTTTAGTTCACGTGGAGACTAGGGAGCAATTCAGAGTGTACGATGGAAGGAGAGAGTTAAGTGGGACAGAGTTTCTTCATAGTTGGGCTCATAGACAGAGGAGCTTGGAGGTTCTTATCGATGCCAGATGAGGTGATCACAGATGAGAAAAGACTTTAGTTTGTTTCTCGATCTGAAGTCTTCCAATGTCATGATTTTAAAGCAGGTGAATCAGTGGGCTTGTTACTGATTTGTAGGTTCAAGACCTAAAGTCGATGCAGTTTTTGATGGACAGCATTTGTAGATTCATCACTCTCGCTGTGATGTGTTCTATATTTAACCCTGTGATGAGATGGGCGGTGGCACATTGGCTGCATTGCCATGGAGCGAATGCGGAGTGATGGAAGCTGTTGAGTAGGACATTGCCACCACGCGGGTGAGAGAGGATCAGGCCTTGTGCATTGCTTCTTTCTCAGAGCTGTGACTGAGTTCTTTAATGTCTCTCAGGAATTGAAGAATTTATCCAACCAGCCACTGTTCCCTGTAAGGTGACCTTACACTGCCGCACACAGAGAAAAAAAAATTGAGGTAAAATTGGTTGACGCACCCACAGGTGCGGCCTGGTTCCTGGCGCACATGGCCTTGGCTGCAGCGCACAGACACCTTACACTGCCGCACACAGAGGAAAGAAATTAGAGGGAACATTGGTTTTGACCGTGGTTTACTTCTATTTTTGGCGCCTAATGAGAGCACCGTGTGTAATTTTGCAACGGAATTGCCCTGGTGTTGGGGTGTCTGGTTGGGTAGACTATTTTAAAGATTTGAGACTTTTCGGGGATGTCTTGTAAAAAACGGTCATTGTAGCTGCTTACAGCTACACACTGCGCTCCGTTCAGGGGTGCAACGTGATTTCATTATTTTGAAATCCATCCACCCACCCCAGAAGTTATTTGATTATCGACAGGGTCAAAAGCCTACTTTAATATGCATACCTCAGTGCGTTCTACTCACGCAAAAAAAAACATTCCAATAGTACACATTTCTAGTGTGTGTACAAGTATTAAACTGCACCGAAAGTATACGTGGACAATGGACTGAATACAGAATGTCCTAAAATCGTTTCACGTGCAGGCGACTGAATGCATGGCTGAACCCAGGCAGCGCAGATGCAAGTAAACAGACAGCTAAACACTGGGTGTACCCAAAATAACAGATTTTTGATCCTTAACCCCTTCGGTGCTCATGACGGAACGGTTCCGTCATGAGCCACGGTTGAGCTGTGCTCATGACGGAACCGTTCCGTCATGACCACGCCCGCGCAAGATTCCGTCAGCACAGCGGCGGAATCTGCGCAGCATGGAAGGGGTTAATTCAGTGAAAAATGCGCTGTTTTTAGCATCTACTAAAACGGAGTGTATACACGCCAAGAGACCCGAATCGGGCGGTAGACCCCCCCGATTTCTGAAGGCAAAACTGGCTTTATTTTGGCTTTCTCGGGTCTAGAATAGCATCTTCAATAAAAGTCAAAGGGGGAAGGAAATGTATTCTTTCAATTTTTTTAATCCCCAGCTTTCTACTTCTTAAATGTTGGCATGTGTGAGAGTGAACTATAACAAATGACTCGATAAATGCAGCTCTAGTTCTTCAAATTGTGCCACATTAAATAAGACTGGCGAACGCCTCACATTCGTACAGAGCGTCAACCAGACACTTAATTTGGGACCACC
Organism: Triturus cristatus; assembly: GCF_964204655.1. Lineage (NCBI taxonomy): Eukaryota > Metazoa > Chordata > Amphibia > Caudata > Salamandridae > Triturus > Triturus cristatus. The sequence continues at coordinate 1,420,028,666 of NC_140591.1, read as the reverse complement.
CAGATAGATCAACTCACGAAATATAAACTAACTTCAGCCAACAAGAACCACGGTGTCTGCCTTTTATGGGATTGTGGACAGTTCTTGTTTGAAGGAGGGGCCGGCGTGATTGGGTTAGGGACGCCCCGCGGGCAGAGCCGATGTGAAGCGGTTCACGCTTGGGAATGAATGAATTGCTATACTTTTGCAATAAGAGGAGTACACTGAACGGTTCGAATGTCGTTTGCAGCCATTAACGTCCAGGCATGCAGAGATACTGCTGGTGCATGCTCTGAGAGGTAAACCTTCACCAGTACACAAAATGTTACTGCCTTAAGCCTTGCTAAATACAGCTTTGTATCTGGAAAACAGGTGCCAAGGGTAGCAGCTCTGGGACACAGGCTCTTGTCTTAGTTTGTGCTCACTACTACACACACACTACTACTACACACACACTTACTTTTCAAGGTGCGCTGAAATACAATCAAGAAAGGTAGAGGCACTAGAGAGTTGTGTGTATAAACACCCCCGCTGGAATTATATGCCATGTGGCGACCCGGAAATCGGCGTTTCTTGGAGCTGTCTGTGTGCAAATACAGTATAGTAGAGTAATGCGAGGGCTCTTATAACCGTGGTGGCGTGGTCTGGCGTTGTAGCACTTACCTTATTAAGGTTGTAGGTCACCTGTGGACCCCTTATTAAGGTTGTAGGTCACCTGTGGACCCCTATCATGCAGCATGTAGGGACACCCATAGGGGAGGTGGGAGCCCTGAGCAGAGGCGCGCTTTCCAAGGAACTGTCACCCGTTTATTTTTCTACCAGAGTGTCATTTTTGACCACAGTCCTATAAAAAGAAAAACAAGCCTAAAAAAAGGCAATAGGTTTCGCCTTTTATTAAGTTAAAGCCATTTGCTTTGTTATACAATACCATTAGCAAAGCAAATGGCTTTAACTTAATCAAAGGCGAGACCTATTGCATTTTCAATGCTGGTTTCCGATTGGAAGACACCCCAGCCTTTTTACTGGTGAACTTTCCAGTGTGTGCAGATTAAGTGCTTCCTTCAACCTTGCACTTGGTTATGTTGGTTTTGCCAGCTTGTGTGACTGGGGTGAGGACTGTTGGGCTGCACTTTTGTTTGCGTGGGGTGGTGTAGTGTTGTTCTTATGGGTTATCTGGGTGTTGCTTGTTGAAGATAAGGAAAGTGTTTGTTGTACAGTGTAGTTTAGTAAAGTGAGATGGGTTTTTGGGGACATTGTGTAATGAGTTTGTGATGAAGATGTTTGTGTTCCAGTCTGGACAAGGGCATTTTAATTGAGGTGATGTATGATTACACTTGAAGTTTCTGTTTTGTGCCATGAATGTGTAGACTTGGAGATGATGGCAAAACCCTTTACTTGAAGTTTCTGTCTTGTGCCATGAATGTGTAGACTTGGAGATGATGGCAAAACCCTTTACTTGAAGTTTCTGTTTTGTGCCATGAATGTGTAGACTTGGAGATGATGGCAAAACCCTTTACTTGAAGTTTCTGTCTTGTGCCATGAATGTGTAGACTTGGAGATGATGGCAAAACCCTTTACTTGAAGTTTCTGTTTTGTGCCATGAATGTGTAGACTTGGAGATGATGGCAAAACCCTTTACTGAAGAAAGACGGCGGAGTGCTGTGGCTATCTTCTGACTGGGCATAATCGACTAAGTTTCATGTGTGCATAAATGTTGAGGCGCATCTTGAGTGTGCAGATATGGTGTTCATGTCCAAGGGGATCGCAAGACTTGCACACTTTATACCTTTGTGTGGTAGTCACTGTATAGTTGTTTACTCGTTTCTTTGACATGAGGTGTAAAAAGTCAAATTTCTTAATCCCAGTTTCTGTGACTGTTAATTGTTGACTGTGTGAATATTAGAGTTTAACAGGTGGTCGTTGGGTGAATGTGTAAGCTAAACATTTGGGAAATTGAGTGGTTAATGATTATGCATATACTTTATATGCAAGGGAATTGCTGTTATTTGTTTTGTTTGTTAGAAAAAGGGTTGTGTAGTATTCTGAGAGTCCCCATTCTCTGGATGTCTGAGCTGGTGTCTTGAATGCTGAGAATGAATGGTGTCATAGAATTTTGATGTGTGATGTGTAAGCTGGGAGATCCACAGTGGTAGGAAAGAGAAAGCCCTGACCGTAACATACCGCCTGTTGCTGTAACCTGAGTGCCTAATCTGAAATAAATAACTTGACTTCCCAGTGGCTCCAGACTCTTGCAAGAAGTCCCTGCCCTCTGACTTCAACACAAGCATACATGCATTCAAATTGTTGTACTTTTACTATGCTCTTCTAAGCGATGCCCTAAAGATTCTTTGATATTGGGTTTACTTTGTGTTCTCGCTATTATCCCTTAAGTACCTCTTTCCATTAAGCAAAGGTCCCACAGTACCATACAAATCATCATGCATATTAATACTAACTAGGAGGCATTTTAAAACCCAAGATAAGGGACTTTAAAATGAGAGGTCCAAATGTTTGGATTCTTCACTCTTGAGTGCCCTCTTGCACTACCAGCTTGTGGTACACACTAATGTAAATTTTACTGAATAATCACAAATTTAATGAGACATGTTTTCCTTTTGAATTGCATTAAATGTGGAGATTTTGTGATGCAGCAGCTGAAAAGCGCACCAACAACTCATTTTACAGTAGCATGTCTGTCTAATCCAGGGACGCATTACCCTTCTCTCCTTCCAGCATGTGCTCCTCATTCATCTCTCATATCCAGGGTGGTGGTCCCTACAATAGACCAACCAAATGCAAATTGGTAAAAGGATGTAGTGGACACTGCAACACTATTTCTTTTACAGTGTCTTTTGAAGTTTTTTTTTGTTTAAATGTATAAAACTGCTCATTAAAAGAACACCGCTGCTGCTGATGTGCACAGACTCTGGCACAATTTCTTAATTTTATAGATAAACTAAGCTCACTCACTTGTAGAAGGATTGGCTTAGTATGCTGTTAACCATGCCACTTGTTGGGCATTTCACTGAAATCCAGTGGGCGGAAAATGCACGACAACCTCTTCCTGATGAAATGCCCATTGGTGCAGTTACCCACCCCAAACATTGGTGCTAATTCCACTATCATTTTAGTGTTTTTGTTTAGTGCTCTGTGTATAGGAATGATTGTTTTTGCTGAATGTTCTGGATTTCTGCCATTCCTGACCCTGTCACAGCTGGTAGGTTATGGCTGCTGGATCATTGTAGTCTTCCATCGTATTTCTTATAGGGCAGGGCCATACAGAGTAAGTGTAGGGTAGTAGTGCTGTGAGTGCTAATAAGTGTGGCTTACACTGAACTTGCAAAGATGTAGAGCAGAAACCCCTTTGTGATAACTTGGGCATCAAAGGAAAGAGCTTGTCTGATAAACTGCTGCCAATTTACCTCGTTACGGAGCAGTGTATCAAGGATTCTATTTTTTCAGCAAAACTTTGAAAGCTCAATGGAAACTTGCACAGCTTTTTGTTCTATAACTGTTCTGCACATTCTAATGAAACTTGCATTGCCACTATATGTATAGTACATTTGTAGGTTACTTTTGTAGCGGTGGCAGGTTTGGGGTAATTTTGTATTCCTGCCAATACTAAACGTGTGATGCATGGTCTTCTGTTTTTGTAGTGCCTGCTCTTCGAGTCCAGCTTCAGGAAACCTCTTTAATCTACAAAAGCCAACAAGATTCACTTTGTGAAATATATGCTTTGCTAATAACTGGAAAAAAGCTTGTCCTATTGTTTGAAGAAGCTTACGCCTGGCAAGTTTAAGTTGATTGGCAGAATTTAATGTCAAGGAGCCTGAACCTGGAATCTCCTTCATGACCTGGTTTAGAAGAATTATCCAAGCTGCCCAAACCACCCAATGAATCCGGGTGCGTGGGGGCGTGGGGAGTTTGTTTGAGGTCTTTGCTGCGTTGTGGGAGAAGGAGCGCCCTCCACTTCTGCTTCGGTAAATGCAGGGAGTATGGGCAAGTGAAAGGGAGGCGGAGCGTAGTCTTCTTGATGGTTGGTGGAAGTTCAGGTGGTGGAATTTAGGCGGGTGCTTGGTTGTGTAGAGCCTAGTGTGTGGTTCAGCAGCTTGAATAGGTATCTCTTCTGTACGGGGAGCCAGTGGAGTTTCCTGCGGTGGAGTTGTCGTGGAAGGCTGAGAATGAATCTAACTGCGACATTCTGTATGGTCTGAAGTCTCTGTAGAAGGTGTACGACGATTTCTTTGTAGACTGCATTGTCGTGGTCCAGCTGTTCGTGATTAGGGCTTGTCTCCTGTTGCGTCTTGTGTGTAGGGGTAGCCACTTCAAGATCTTACATAGCATGCACAGAGTGAGGAAGCAGGCTGAGGAGAAGACCTTGAACTGTAATTTCATGGTGAGCTTGTCCATGATGATTCTGAGGTTTCTGGCATGGTTGGAGGAAGTGAGTTGCAGGTCCTAGGTCTGATGGCCACCAGAAGTCGTTCCATGTGTTGCTGCTGTTGCCAAAGATCAGTACTTCAGTCTTGTTTGTGTTCAGCTGCAGGCAGCTCTTCATCCAGTGAGCAAAGTTTGTCATCCATCCTGAAGTTGGTTCGTGGTTGGGGTCGTAGGTGAGTGAGAAGATGAGTTGGATGTTGTCTGCCTAAGAAATTATGTTGAGACCGTGAGGATCTGACTATGTTGGCCAGCAGGGTCATATATGCGTTGAAGAGCGTGGAGGCTGAGGGATGACCCCTTGTGTTTGGTTTTCACTTTTTACCTAAATTGTTTCCCTAGGAATTTTTCTTTTTGCCAGCACATTGTTTTCCTGCAGTTTTATATACTGCATATTAATCGTGTGCTATGTACGCTGTTGCCTGGGTCTCTCATAGGTATCCTTATCTAGATCAGGTTGTGGATGCGTGTTTGATGGAACATAATTGAGAGGTGAAGGTGAGGCAGAAGGCAGTGAGTTTCTCGCATCAGTGGGCCATCAATATGTTTTAGAGTACTCCATCATCCAATCCTTATCCTCTCTGCAGAGCGTCCAGGGCAAAGTTGGCTCGTGCCAATTAGACTTACATGTGAAAGGGTGTGAAGGAGGTACAAAGATGCCGAAATATTGACAGGGCCAAAGTGTTTACTGTTGAATGGATGTATTCTGTGTGAGTGGTGAGTGAGTGTGATGCCAGGGAATACGTCCTGGAGAGAGTTAAAAGGGTGTGGAAGAAGAAAAGTGACGTGGGAAACACAAATGTAGGATTTTTGAATGACGTGTAGAGAAAAGGCTTCTTGTAGCAATTTAGTAGAGATCCTCAAAAGTCAGAAGGTGCCTTACAGCATGGCATTCATTGCATAGGTGTTTACATTGTTCATTCTTTGTTATGTTGCTTCAGAAAAGTGCATCCTAAACTTTGCCTAAGTATAGCTGGGTTTGTGTTTGATACCCTCTATTCAAATATCCAAGTCTTTAGTTGGTCTCCGGGCCCTCTAACTTCTCTCTGTTTGCATTGTTGCTCTTAGTTTTCTTTCTCACATTTCTCTTGAAGTTTTGTCATGTAATATTTCATTCTCCACTCTCGCTATACTTTTCTATGGCCTCTTAAATGGTTTTCTTACTACATATTCTTTCAGACAGTTCCCTAGCCTAGAGTTTCCCCTCTCTGTGGAAGGCCTCGCTAGCTGTTCAGCTATTCCATTTAGAGGTGTGTGATAAAAGGAGCATTAGTCTTGTTTAAATTACAATGTTCACAATCTGACTGTAATGTTTTTCAGAGACAAAGTTGTTGGTTTGAAGAGATGCTCGCCATTTTCTATCTTTGAAATGCCCATTTCTCTATATAAACTGGTAGTAAAGAGCTTGAAACATTTGTCAAGTATTCATCTTTTCATGTCTTGTATTTTTTTATAGGATGATGCTCTGAGCATAGAAAGTGGCACTAATACTGAACGACCTGATACCCCAACCAACACCCCTAATGCACCTGGCAGGAAGAGTTGGGGTAAGGGGAAATGGAAGTCCAAGAAATGTAAATATTCCTTCAGATGCGTAAACAGCCTTAAGGTATGTGTGCATACTGTGTGTGAGGTGGGATATTGTACAATGTTCCTGCATGGTAGCCAATTCAAACCGATTCCTCTTTTCTCTAGCAGCTTCAAATACATACCTGTGGAATATATTTCCTTTACATTTCTTCACTGTTTATTTTATGTAATCTAAGTAAGTAAATACTATTGCTACATTAATTAAAACTGTTGCAAAACAAAAGCAGACCACAAAGACAAATGACCGCAAATCATCTTATCAATCATATAAGAAATGTAAAATAAAACCTAATCATATTGCAACCATTGACCTGCCATAAGTTGAAACACAATGCATGCCCTCTGAATCCTAGCTGGGGTGGGGAGGAATACAAAGACATGGTAAGCTGGGGTAGCAAAACTTTCCCAAGGGGCCGCTCTCCCCACCACAAAAAAAATCCCCGGCTAACCAGTGTTGTGTGCGCTCTGTCATGCTCTCGCCAGGGCAGGGGGGGGCAGTGGTAGGGCTTCTGCTGCCATTCCTGGTGTGGGCGTGTTGGGTGGGGGCAGGCACGGGGGGCGCTAACTCTTTCCTCATGGTTGGGTGCTGGGACATGCTGGGCACGTCCTTTGCACCTGAAAAGCACTACAGCTTCGCACCCGAGGGATTAAGAATGATTATGAAATGCTACGGTAGCATTGGAACTCCCGTTGTCATTGTGTTGTGTACTGCTCAAAGTGTTTGCATTTTGCAGGCTATTGCCCTCCGTTTTAAGTGAAGAATGGGTAGAGGGTTGTGGAAAAACTGGGAAGTTAATTGAATGAGTGAGGTCAAGTATCAGGGAAACGCCATTTTGAACTAAATGGCAAAAAACAAGGTATTTAAGAATATCTTTAACTTTAAATGTAGTTGCTTTATCACTATATATTTTTAAGACCGTGACTCCAAGAAAAGCAAAATGCCAACCTTAAAAACACATGTTCTTGTTCGCATTATAAATATAATTAACCCTACCTGTAAAGAGCGGTCTGTTCTGGAGGCTGTGTACATTAGAGGTTTGCACAAAGAACTTTCCCATAATGTATTGTGTGATTTGCTTAAAGTGTCTTTTTTTGCAAGTAAAACTGCAAAAAAAATTAATTAAGGTTTGAAAGTGAAAAATGTTGGCATTTTTGCTACAAGAATGTATTTTGGTCTTTATTAAGAACTTTGCTTTTGAGACACTGCATATATGATTTCAAGGCAGTTGGGCATACTGAGGAGTTGTGCAGTTCGTGCTCTTACACAATGGTGAGTGCCAAAGATGCTTTCAATCCCCACTGCAACGGTCTGCTTTTCAGCTTGTGAAATGGAAGGAATCTCCAACATTCGTAACCATTGTGAGCAGAAGTGTTTCAGACTGCTTGTGTGTTTACCAGAATGTGATGCTTTTGTTTGGCAGCAATCGACCCTACCAAGATAACCAACATGTGACCTCTGACACAGAGATCTACATATAGTGCCGCTTATCGAACTTGCGCAGAAGAAAGCCTAAGAAAAACATGTACAAGTAAAATGCACTGCCTCGATCTGTGAAATGTGCGTGGTACTCTAGTTTTATTTTCTCTTGTTTATTCTTCAGGAGGACCATGGGCAGCCTTTATTCGGAGTACAGTTTAACTGGCACAGCAAGGAAGGAGACCCGCTTGTGTTTGCTACTGTAGGCAGTAACAGGGTGAGTTTCCCCCCGTAAGTTAGAAATGTGACTCAATGCTTGTGTCAGGAAGATCACTTGACTAGAAGTGCAGCATTAAAAAAAGCTTTGACTCTGCTGTTAACGTTCTGTCACTAGTCCAAATCTTGCCATCAGTGGGTGCTGATCGCTTTTATGCTCACCTGGAGGTTGGAGCTAAATGAATAGCATCAGCTTCTTCCCAAGCCGGCTGCACAAAGAGAAAAGTTGTCAGTGGTGCAGGAACAATTTTCATGGTGTGGGTGCTGGCCATCAACGTAATTGGGAGAGTACCTTCAAAAGGAAGTGGCTAAAACACCTTGTGGCAGGGTATTGTCCTACATTTTTAGGATGTTGTCCATTAAATTTGAGTCCCAGTCACCACAAACAAAACTGTGTAGATTGGTTATGTTGTCCTATATTGATGTTCTATAATGAAGTAATATCTATCAATAAAATTTAACGGAACTGCATTTTCAGAAGATAACGACAAGGCCAATAATACAAAATATTTTTTGAATTGATTACGCCAACCAGCCCAGTTTTGTGGACTATAGTGTATCATGCTTACCAATAAAGGTTGTCTTATCACTCCATGCCATGATAGCAGGACTGGTGTGTTGGGTCAGGTGGCACTTTTGAACACAAATTAATAATATAACCAATAGAATGCATTGATTTGTTTTAATTAAGCAACTGTTAACCTGGTTGTCAACTAGGTGCATGGTCAGTTGTACTAGTAATACTACAAAGCCAGGCATAGTTGTCAGAGTGCAGTAATTGCATAGTACAGCTCGTGCTGAGCACCCGGGTTCTTAATTATCCCTGTGGCCCACTAACCAAGGCTGGTATGTGAAAATGTCTGGCTAACTTTGTAGGCTTGCATTAACCCCTGCAGTGGGCCAGAGAGCTGAACTCTGCAATGTCCCCTACTGACCAGCCCATAGAGCTGTGCCATTTCTCAAGTGAGTCGTGATAAATGTGCAATAATTGCTTAATGTCATTTTGTGCTATCTATTACCTAGTTATGATGCAGTTGGGAACTTTATTTAATATTTGTTGTGTGACTGAACTTATTACAGAGTACTAATTTAAATTCTATTCTTTAATAAGTCTCTATCTAAGTATCGCTGTTATCTTGAAACACTTATTAAATTAAAAAGTATATCCTTCCTTTACCTGATCTCGTTCTTAAAGTATGCACTTATTTGTTTTACTTTGACTCTTATTTGGTGTGTGGCAGAGCTAGAGCTCCTTCCCTCTCAAACTCCAATGCCAAGCCTCATTTAGAGTCGGGAAAATCACAGGGTGCCTGGCAGCGAAGCCTCAGCTTGTTTGCCATTGGAACCTCGTGACATGACAAACTGGCTACTACAGGGATGCCATATCACAGTGACAAGTTTCCCTTCCAGGTTTACCATGTGAGGCATGACAGTCCCAGGGTGGGTAAAATATCAGTGGACTCCTGCAGAGGGATAAAAATCCCTGTGCATTAGCACCGTTGCTATTTTACTCAAACTCCTGTTTTAGTAGTTCGAAAAACATAATCAAAAGGTGGTCAAATAAAAAGCTATAGTGGCCTGTTCACCATTCATCTGAACCCGAAGGACACCTGATGCACTGCAGATGCACATAAGACTCTGTGATTCCTGTGAGGTTGGTAAGTATTGCAAACTACAATGGGTGGTCAACCCCAAGGGGGTGAAAGTGGGGCCTCCATTGCACAGCAAGTATGGTAGGCCGCACTTCTTTCTTGAAAAGACACCATTTATTTTAACCTATTTACAACTAAGAACTAACCATATCACTGATGAACCGAGAGTAAACTATTAACCAGCAATCAAACATGTTCAGTAATTCAGTGGATTAACATAGGAAAAAGATAAAAACCATTAGTTGAAAAATACCATTACACGTGGTAGTCTGAAGCAATGTGAACATTTTCAATCACAATGTTTGAAGATCAAAGCACTGCACTAAATCAAATTGTAAAACCGGAGGGCAGAACCAATGATTTTACTTAGATTCTCCTTGCAATTTATGTCTCGATTAAGACTTGTGTTGCCGCAACAAATGATAGACGGAATGCTGAATTAATCAACCACTCACCCCCAGTCACCGATCTGGGTTAAAACCATTGTTCTTTTGCTCACTTCGCCACTCCAGTTTGGACCCAGCCATACGCAAATCAGTCTTGACCCTTTTCCTCATGGGAACAGTCCAGTCCGAACTGCATATGGCTTGGTCTAAATGGTGAGCAAAAGAACAATGGATTAAACCCAGATCTGTGATTGGGGGCGAGTGGTTGAAAAGTTTCAGCACTCTGACAATCATCTTGATGTTTTTGCTTGATTAAGAATCACAAGATTACCTTTCTTCCCACATCTGAATTCCCTGGCCGTGGGGAAAAATGGACCAGATTATACAGGCTGGAAAATATGGCAGTGTTTTTGCTTCGGGAATGGGCTGCACTGCTGCCTGGACCTGTTGCCTAATTTCTACTATCCCCGTCCCCTTTGCAAGGGGGGGCAGATAATGCTAACCTGTGCCAAGCAACATTCTTCTCGCTCCTATCCCACACTCCCCATCTGACTCCTATCCCCCACCCAAACCTTTGCACACCTTTCCCATCCTACTATGTATTTCTTTCGAGCAACAATGTTTGATTTGTAGTTCCCACGCTGCTCCTATTTTGAAATGCATTCAAAGTTTAGTTTGCCAAGAAAGCAAATGTTTAAGTTTATATATGTGTATTCTAAAACTTCTGATGCTTCTCCTCTCTTCCCGCTCTCCTGTCGTCTGGGAAGTGTTGCTGGGTCATAAGTTGCAACATTTCTAATCTTTGTATTGAGAAAGTAAAAATAAAGCATGTGTTCCATATTCCAATAATTGGGATGCGTTCATCAGACTAAGCTTACTCGCATGTCTTTATAAACAGTAAATCGAGCAAGACAATAATTCAAAGCTCTGTTTCTTTTCCATCAGACTCCTGGATATGAGGGAGTGCTGCAGCACTACCTGTCCCTGTAGTTCCAGCACTACTGGGAGTTGTGCATTTCAGACGCCGTTTTCTGTGTGCTTCTAACCTTGCTGAAAGCCACAACGGAGCGGCTGCAATGTTTTAAGTACCTTCTTAATTATCTGTCTTTCACCTGGGTCTTCTGACATTTTGCTCTTTGTTGTGTAAAAGTCATGATGATCCTTTGGTCTTCTTGAATGAAAGATATAAAGATTGCCACAGGCTCCCAGCCTTCAGGTAGCCTATTCTGTTTCAATACTGCAATTTCTATAAACTAATTTTCTTTGACATGAACATCTGTCCATCCAGTATTGATGTTTGCCTGCATGTCTCTTCCGCCTTATGGTTTTCACATCTTGGCTGGACTGCCACATCCACACTTAACTGCAATAAATTGCTGTAGACATATTCTAAAGTCACAAATAGTCTAATGTAATTCCATTCTGTAATGGAAATTGTTATGATATACAGTTCTGTGTATTACTTGAATGATTAATAAAACACATGATAGGATAGGCATACCCCCCCCACCCCCCCCCCCACACACACACACACACACTTTTATCCCGCAAAGTGAAAAACTAGTTGAGCCACTCATTTCTCTTGAATCTGCCCCCACAATATTTGGATTCCATGAGACTGATGTAATTTTTCTTTAGGTTCATCTCCTCTTCTCTCCTCATTCACTGCTTCCACTTTTGTCATCCTCGATTTCGGCAGTATTCAACAGTGCATCCCCTACTAATCACACACACTGCTATGGGCACTGCTGGCTCTGAACCTTAGTGTTTCAGACCTTACTTATGGACTACTCCTATGTATCGTAGTGCTAATCCCACTCTCCACCTTCACCCATAGCAGTAGACGTGACCTATTGCTCAGTTCCTCAGTCCTGCTTTTCAATGTTTACTCTACCTCCATCTGCGAGTTCATATTTTTCCAGGTTGAAGCTGATAATGGAATTGTCTCTTTTGCTACGTTCTCCTTAAGTGCTGTCTCGGGTCTGCTTGATGAGCTCTTCATTTGGCTTGTTGACATGCTTTCAACATCACACACTGCCAGAAATATGAGAATTATTTTGATAACAAAATACAGCCCAAGTCTTAACCTTATTCCACCACTAGAGAGAAATTTCACTTTTTAAACCGCCCTTAAATTAGCCCTGCTCTCCCTTTCCTCACGGCCAAGTCAATTAACACCGTAACCATGAGCAAGTTGTAATAAGAGCAGTCTCTTGGTCAGTGTACCGCAATACTGATTGGACCTGGTGGATAAAATCATGCATTTTGTCACCATTTCAATCTTCCAGCCCATTCTCTTGTCTTACTACCATGCCAACATTGGATGACCGTTGCCCAAGTCCAGCACTCTTTACAAACTCCTGCCTCTAGTGTTCAAAGCATACCTCAGTTCCCCTTGCTCAGATGCATCCCTGAGCTTTTACTTGGCTGGTACAATCTCCTGCAGCAATTTAATTTGCGTCTGTTCTTTAGTGCCTAATCTACTTTTAACAGATGCGCAAACCAGTTTGTGAATCGTACTTACCATAACATTGAAGTATTGCTATAAAGAGTAACCTACTGTGTTTTCAGGTGGTAGGTCGTTACACTAGGTTTGAACTTTATCTGCATATTGTATTGGTTCCTAGGTGGTGCTGACTTTAATTTGGTGTGTGTGAAAACCATTCTGCTATATGCTGGCAGTGCAAGGGACAAGTGTTGCAAATGCACACTACTACAGCAGAATGAGAATTGTCATGTGAAGCAAACCATTTTTTTTTCTTCTAGGTTACGTTGTATGAGTGCCATTCACAGGGAGATATTCGCCTGCTACAGTCCTATGTGGACGCTGACGTATCCTTTTTTCAAAGTGTTGTCTGCTCGTCGGTAGAGGGAATTTGGAGGAAGATGTTAATAAATGCTTAAGGGAAAAAGTGATATTTAACTGTTTCAATCAGTTTCTCGGATCAAATGATAGCATAACGTTTTTAAAAAAATAATTGTATTGACGGATATTTATTTATCCAAAGTCATCTAGTGCTCTCTATAGCTTTGGGCACAGCTAGCCATTATGAAATTTTATCTACTGTGTTCCATGGATTGAGTTTTTTGTGCTAGGTTTGGTTAGTTGTTAAAACGGAGATCGTTCCATGAGAAATGTATTTGTTTTTATTGTTGGTATATAAGTTGTATGTAACTATATATTTCCCAAAGAAACTTATTTTATAAATTATGTACGACATTTTTATTGTAATAATCCTATAACTCTTATTGTGCTTTTATGACTATACGTCGAATAAAGCTTGTTTGGAATGGTTTATTGACGGCTACGTACGGTTATTCATATGTATTAGTCTAGTAAAACCCAGTGTGGGTTAGGAGTTATAAATCGCTAGGGGTAAACACAATTTCTGCAGACAATTGTTCCCTTTTCTGAGGTACCTGTAGCAATGAATTGATACTTTATGCTATCGATCTATAGTATTATCGCTGTTTAAGTTTAATTTATTCCCCAGCAGACTGGCACAGCTTCTCCTCTTTTCGCACTCCCCTCTACTTTCTTTGCTATAAGCTGCTGTGTAAATCACATGATTATTTGTGTAATTTCCGTGAGCACCTGTAGGCAGCACCTCTTTGAGCCCATTCCTACCATATTACTTAATTGTAGTGGACGAATACAGACACTGCGATATTTTGACTGATGAATCTTCACCTTGCTTGTGTTTAATGGGCTGCACTAGGTTTACATGGCCCTAGTTTATAGTATTTTGAAACATTCTTCTGGGTCACTGAAGGCCTAGGTTCAATTGATGTCAGATTTGAGGTCTTAATGGACACCTTTTTACAGTGAACTGCCCCACAGCTAAAATTTTAATTTGATCTGGTCACACTTACTGGTGTATCCTGTTTATATTCTCTTAGAAAATTCTGGGACAGGACACATAAATATACAATTTGGTGAAGCGTTGTATTTTAAGTGATTAGGAACACAGACCAGGCACTTACCAGTAGGGATCTGCTACCCACCACCAATCTTGTATCACCTACTCTCCTCCAGTTAATCTGAACCTTGGATCTTACTTTCCAGTGTAGAGTCAAAACTCGCAGGAAGCGACGACAAAAGCTATGCATTAACTGAAAGGCTGCTGCCACATATCTCATTATTCGGCAGTGGCCCTTGACCCAAACAGAAGGTTCAGGATAGTATAGGGAAAGGCTTCAATAGTCCTTAAATTCTAGGAAAACTACACCAGTCAGCTTTGGGGACTTGTTTGTGTGTGTTCTGGTGAGCGGTAGCAGTGTGATAAATGCTCCCAAGTCAACTGCAAGCAGCCTGTTGTCTATCTGGTTTGCTTCCATGAAGTTCACGCCATGCTGTGGTTGCTTTAACAGCTGCTTGCAACCTCACAAATGTGAGCAGTAAGTCGCGAGACTGGACAGGTGATGGATTAGGAAGGTGTTTTAGAGAAATGCAACTCAGGAAAGACAGCCCCTCAGTGATGTGCATATATTTGTGTTATGCCCTTAACTATGTGTCTCTACAGGCAGATGAAAACTTTTACACCTGTGCCTGGACATATGACAGTAACACCAGTCACCCGCTCCTTGCTGTGGCTGGGTCAAGGGGCATCATTAGGATAATAAATCCTATCACTATGCAGTGTATAAAGGTAAGCATCTGCTATGGTATGCCACAAGGGTATCGTAGTGTACGCATAACTAAGATTTTCGTGACATTGCTGCATTAAATATAGATTGTCGTCAGCCTGGATCGGGAAAATATTGAGCAGTACCTGTGTCTGCCAGTAAGTGGTGTTGATTGTCTCGGCGTCTAAGTGAAGTGCAAGGTGCCTATATAGGCGTCACCCCAGCATACTGACATGACTTTCTTTTGCAAGTGTTCCTGCACCAAAAACGCAGAGCCACGTTAGAAGCTATTTATTTATTTATTTGATCAGTGTGCAGAATGTAACAGGATGTTTGGTTTGAAGAGCCTGGTTCATAGAACCGGGAGGTTGGAAAGGTTGGTGTGGAATCTGCTGTTTGTCTCTACCAGAAAAGGCATTCCTAAAAGTAAGTAATTTGTTATTCTGATAGAGATGTTTAACTGCAGATTCGTCACCTTAGAATAGTTACTCAAAATTTACCTTCCCGAGGTGAGTCTGCGAACTGGCTCAAACCAGAAAATCAAGGAAAACCGAATGGGCTAAATGCCCCTCTCGAGATACCTGACTGTCCAAACCGTAGTGCTTTGTGAATGTGTGGAGAGATGGCCACATAGCAGCGTGGAAGATGTCCAGGGCCAGTATCCCACATGCTAAAGCAGTAGTAATGGCCTAGGCCCTATTGGAACAATCCCTGAGATGGCTGCGTCTTAGCTGGTGCATAGCAGATTTTAATGCAGAGTACACTCCATCGAGAGAGTTCTCTTCTGCACTGCCGTGCCTTTTTTTGCTCCTGTGAATCCGATAACGTTGATTATCCACCCCGTGGTCTTTGGTGTGATCATTGTAAAAGGACAGAGCTCTTTTTGCATCGAGAGTCCCTTTTTCTTGGAAGGATGAGATGGAGCAAAAAATGCACCCCGGTGTATTTGCCTTCATGGAAATCGGTCACTACCTTTGGTAGGAAAGATGCACTAGTCCCGGGAACAAGTTTTGGGTAAATCTGGTATGTGGAGGATTAAGAAGGAGCTTAAAGCTCACTGTCTCTCCTGGTCAATGTAGTTTCCACAAGAAGGCCGGCATAAGAGTTAGGCTTCTCAGCAGGAAGTAGCTATATAGGGTCTCGAATGGGGAGCCCATGAGAAACGTTAGCACCAAATTTAGGTCCCTTTGGGGAATGCAGACGGGAGTAGAAGGGAACAAACGTTGCAAACCTTTAAGAGAATGTCACAGTTGGTGACTTAAACAATGAGGGTTGATGTGGTAACCTCAAAGTCAATGCGATTGAATGATAACCTTTAACTGTGCCCAAGACAAGGCCTTCCTGGACGGAAGACCGCACAAACTGTAACCGCTCCAACAGGGGGCTAAAAGTGGGTAAACATGCCACTGAGGCAGCTGTACATGGCAGTGAACAAAATTTGGAGGGGATATCCAGCGGAATGGTTCAGCTGGAGAAGAAACAAGGAGGCTGGGAAGACTATGCATCAGATTGAAAATACTGTGATGGAGTGGAGCAGATTTATAGTACTCTGTTAATGCTGGCTGGTGAAAATATCCCACGGAATCGAGATACAGGGAATTTTACACGCATACTCTTCCAGTTTATACTGCTGTCCCTACGCTTGCCCTTTCTCCAATTAATCTCATAACAAGTCTGCAGTGATTGAGTTTGGTCTTGATAGCTTTGGAAAACTTATGAATCAATAGTTGCTTCTTTTCATGTAAAGGCTGAGTGTATAATCTTTTGGCTGGATAATATTTGGCTTTTAATGTCTGGGGCGGATACTGCTCTCTATCTTTTGATACTGCTGCTAATACAGATTCAAACTAAATTGAGTAGTTCACATATTATTTGTTGGCTGGTATTTTGTTTCATCCGCTTTACTTTTTAATTAGTGAATGCAAATATACCGGTGACTGTCGCCATAGACTTGGTGCTTAGGCAAATGAGATTTTGTTTTGCCGCTTACTGTCCCACCATTAAGTTTCAATTTTTGACTCCCAGCTGATCTTTTAATGAGTTACAGAAAAAGATGTTGGAATTTGGCCTGCACACAGAGTGCTCTTTGTGCTTTTTCAGAGTTGCTCTAAATAAAATTGTTGCATGGTTATATTTGTATTTTTTATTTTTAAGTTCACAGTTGGGAAGTGTGCATGCAGATGATTTATCAGTGGATGTAATTGAATGGAGCTTTTTGCTCTGTTCATAATGCTGTGAGATCCCCAGACTTGCAAGACAATCTGTCTGCAAACTTTGATGATAAAAGTGTACGTGTAGCATTGCGGTAGTGAGGGCACATCCCACCCTCCAAGTGACGTTTGGGATAACCCTCAATGGATGAAATTGTATTTGTCACTTAAGAAAATGGGTATTTCTGTAGCAGCAGGGGCCCTGAAACGTTCTTGGAACACTATGCATTTCTTTCTTTACCACAAAACCTAAAATGAGAATGCAATATTAAAACCTCGTCATCTAATCTTAGCCAAAATCTCTCTATTGTTAACGGTGTGTATTTAGGCCAGGTCTGTGTCCTGCAAGTTGGACCTATGTGAAGCTTCCCAAAATCTGTCCTCACTTTGATTGTGGTATGTAGAGTGCCCATTGATTATTGATGGAGGTATTTACAGTGGGGTTCAAATGTTTACATTTTCCGTTTTTGATTTTTTTTTTTTTTTTTTTTTTTTTTTTTTTTTTTTTTTTAAGGTCTTAATACGTGTAATAGAAAATATTCTGCTGGAGGACAGTGCTCACTGGTACTAGTGTGCTGACCACAATATATACCCAACTGACTTCTTAACTGTGGCTGCTAGGCGTGACTGAAAGCTGCTAAATGTTTTAGCTTGAATACTGTTCCCACTGCACATTGCCTTTCAGTGCACCTAGCAGGTACAGGGATGGGGTCCGTGTGGGCATATGTGAAGGTACATGAGTAACATGTTGCGTATTTATATGGGTCTGTAGTTTGACTAAATTTACAATGTAACTTCACGCTCACAATTACCTGCAATGTTTTATTCCATAGTGAGTTTATGCGGAACTCGTTGATGGCATTGTAGTGATTTTAGATCCAGCAATAAGTTAAATGTTAGCAAACCATAATATCTAACAGTAGGCTCTGCATTAATTCTGACCATTTGACACTATTGTTTCAGCATTATGTTGGCCATGGAAATGCCATTAACGAACTCAAATTCCATCCGCGAGACCCGAATCTCCTCCTCTCTGTAAGCAAAGGTAAGGGTCACACCTTTAGACATTGCCCAAAAATGGAACATTGGCTCTGTAAAATTGATCTCCCAGAGTTTGAATTCTGTTAACCAAGAATGTGAAGTGGAGTGTGCTGATATTGGCTTCCTTTTAAATAACTGGTACATTAATAAATCATGCAACCTAAATGGAATGATTACAGCATTATTCTATTTTATGTTCTTTCCAGCAAACCTAGTTAGAGGGATTGAGACACTTTGGTGAAGCTAACACTTGAGAAGTAGTTTTACCCTGCATGTTCTGATAGTATGTGCAGGGGGGTGAAGAAGAAAAATCTAGGCGCTGTGACTTGTGTGTAATGTGTAGTTGCACAGTAGTGAGTACCGTTTTTCTCCCCGACGCCTTGATAGTGGAGCCTCAAAACTCGTAAATCAAACAAACCATTAACCTCTTGGTGAGTCATTTCCAAAGCAGTTGTCGTATTTTTATCTAGCATTTTCTCAGTGTGGTGTTTGAGCATTAAAGGCACTCTGCAAACAAATTAACTTCTTTGGTGTTAGTTGAAATTGCACTGCCTCTTCTTAGGAACCTCACTTTGAACAGTATTATTGCCAATATACCTTGTTTGATTCTAAACCATTTCCAGTTGTTTAAATAAAGATATGTATGTGTGTGTATATGTATGTGTATGTATGTGTGTATATATATATATATGTGTGTGTGTTCGGTGCTTGTTGTGATGTTGGGTGGGATTAATAGTGCGTTTTTGTTTATGGAACATCTGAATCCGCCTGAGTGTTTAGTGGGTAGCTAAGTATTGGAGTCTTCTCAGGTGAATCACTTTGTGAGTTACACAGTAGTTTTTGAATTTTTCTGGCCTCCAGGGGAAGCCAATGACAGTAGTAGAATGGATGTATAGTGGTCTAATTTCACTTTGCCCTGATTTAACCTTGCTATTTCATGGACTATTTCTCTGATAGATGTGAAGTCAATGGCTAGAATTTCCTCTGGGATCACTTTGCCATAATAGATTCTTGAAATCAATGTAGAATGTGTTGCTGATTTCAGCCTGTTTTGTTTCTTGAATTTCTAAATGGTAGTGTGCTGATAAACAGTAAAATTAACAATAAAATCAAGAACTATGTTTTGAGAATTGATCTGAAATTTCACAGAGCACAAAGGTGAGGATTTAATAACTAGGCACTCTGAATGGACCAGGAGATTATCTGATTTAGGTTTCTGATCTACTATGCTTAAGGATTATGACCCTTTGCTTTTATTTCCTTGCGCTGCTGTGAGCGTTTTTCTTTTTGGAGTATTACCCAACACTGACTAAACCAATCATAGATTTGGGAAATGCAGTATCTGTTAACTGTTTTCTTGAAATCTGTAAGCTATATTGTTGTTTCTTGTATTTTTGTGGGACCTGCCCTATGTGGCCAAATTTTCCTGTTTATATTTAAATCCTTTATATTGAATGTCTAGTATATCGGACCAACACATGGCTACAGTGATCAATAACAACCCAACAAAGCCTGCAAAAGAAAGATGAGAGAAAAATGCAACCTATATAAATATTTTCCATCGCTAGCATCCTAACTCAGTCATTATCATTGCCTTCCTGAGTTATCAGTCTAGGTGAAGGATGAAGGAATTAGAGTAGAGAGAAAGGGACCAGGGTAGATTAATAAAAAAAATAGTGTATCGTACATGGTTCGATGACTGTTGCAGTAATACATGATAAATTCTTTTGTATCATTGCCTTCTCTAATCTTCCAGCTCCAAATGGCTTCAAGTAGGTCCAGGACCATAATAGCACAGTTTGTGCATATAGGGTGGCTGGCTAGGTTGAGCTAGAGTAGCCTCCAGATTAGCACACGTGTCTACCCCTCATTAAAATCACAACCTTGCTGAGAACCGCAGGTACTCTTCCACCGCACGGGCAATCAGCAGTTCAGTGATCTATGGATAATTGACACCCCCTTGAGGTGACAAGCCTATAGCTGCCATGGTTTCAGATTGCCTTGTGTAACTTTTTTGTAATTTTAAGTCTAATTACGAGTGACATTTCAATGACTGATTAACACTTTCTTGCAAGCAAAATCAGGCAATGAAGACTAGGTGAACAGATAAACATTAGAAATTATACCCATTTGAGCAACAAGAAACTCTTAGTTTTTAAAACTGCAGCAAAGCACCAGATATGGAAGGACACTAACCGCAGACTGCAGTTTTCAGTGACAGACCGTTTTTCTCCCGAATAAACTCAAGAACTTAAGTCCATGGAAAAAGCTAAACATCAGAAATTATGCCCTTTAAAACAACTTTCAAGCTGCTGCAAAACCCTGAATTCTAAAGTCACTAACCTACTGCCCCTTTCTAAGATGATGGTTACAGGAAGAGGATCGAGAGGAGCCATTTCGTATTTCAGGCTAGCAACAGGCTTGTCTTGATCAATCATGGTGATTAAGAAATCATTTATAGAACCTTTTTAATGTGAACTGTAACTAGTCCAAGTGTTTTGTTTTTCTAGAGATCCTTTCTCCCTTTTCCGTTTTCATACTACATTTTTTAATTTTTTTACATTTATTAAAACAGAAGCGTTCATGTCTTACAAGCAATATGCTGCTTAGGCCGCATGTGGGTAGCAGAGCATGTGCACCCTCCCGCACAGATGGCAGCTCTGCGTGTAACATGAAAACTAACTCCGGAACTCCTAGTGCTTTTTAGGTGACCTCAAGACGCCATAATGCGCTAAAGAAAGCCCATGCAGAATATTAGAATTTGGTATGACAATGCAGCGTTAGATATCAAGTTGTAATCTTCTAACTCCCCCTTTGAGGACCTTTAAATTGTGGAAAGAAACTGCCTTTGCATTATGAAAACATTACTCTGATCTATACTGTCCCCACCACTCTTATCTGTGGTAATCAAACTAATTAAAGCAAAGGCAATATTTAACAATCACTTACCAGTAAGTAATTATCAAGGCTTTCTTCAGTATCTTTACTCCCTTTGTCTAGTGACCCGAGTTGGCTGCAGAGTTATGAACTTGTCGGCTGGAAAGATTAAGAACTAATGGTGAAGCATGCAGCAGAAAGTGTATCTGTGTGTAGTACCAGGTCCAATGTGAATATGTATCGGCTTGTTGGTGCCACCATTCTGTGATGTGATAACTGGAGTAACTAGTATAACTTTTTGGGGGGGGGATTAAGTAAATGCGGCATTACAACCAATCTTTGTTTCTCATCCTGTTTACCATTAATATATTTTCTTTTTAGATCATGCACTGAGATTGTGGAATATCCAAACAGATAACCTTGTTGCAATATTTGGAGGCGTAGAAGGCCATAGAGATGAAGTTTTAAGTGCAGTAAGTTGAAGCAGTGTTCTTTATACATTAGTTATTTGCTCGTTTAATTTGTGCATTAAAGGATTATTCCTGGGGATCCAATGTCCTGGACTAGAAGCACAAAATCTCCGGGTGTATATAATCTGAAAAAGGTGTTGTTATATACTTCTCAGAAGATGGACAAGTCAGTGCCCATCTCTTCAAGGCGATTCAGGTATTAAGTAATTTCAGCCTTCCTAAAAGCATTCGGTCTCCAGTAGACCTTGCGTAACAGTGAACTCTGCTTTTAATGTGAAAAGTCATTTTAAGGAGTTGTAAATTAGCAGACCTAAGTTTTATTTCTTAAACTAATGTAAGTTCAGGCGAGAATCCACCCTAAAGTTAGGATGCCTAACTTGGGCTTTTAAACATGGTCAGGGCATTGCTGGTCACCCTGATCACCAAAATACAAATGCAGGGATTTAGATTTTGGTAGTGCTGCACCATCCAGCTATGAATAACAACTTATTTTAATTTTATCTTTTTAAATGTTTGGTTGGTATACATTTCTCAACTATCTGTAATCAAGCTGTTTTAAGAGGTTGGAGTGAGACTGAACACAACTTTTAAAAGTGTGTTGTGTTCCAACAGCAACATATAAATTAGTGATAAGTAATATGCTTAAATTATTCTCAGCCACTGGCGATCACTCTGACATAGCAGACAAAAACAAAAGATGGAAAGTGGTCCACTTTACACAGATTTGCGCCTGGCATTTCTCTCTCGCTTCAGTAGCAACAATCCAACTCCCAGTTCAGGTGTTTCCTCCTACTCCACTAACCCACCCCCCCATTCAGGGAGATATTCTAGCCTATCATTGGGAAGTATGGGCTACACTCCTGAGAACACCTACCGCACTCGTGCTTTCAACTCCCCCCCCCCCCCCCCCCCCCCATGGCAGCATAATCACCTGCAGACTGGATTCATCCTACTGGTGCCTCGTCATTGAGGTAAATCTGTAGTCCTTGTGGCACATAATCCACACTGGGGCAGATCAACTGCAGTCTACCACTGCTCCATGATCCTACCAGCTACAGTTCCACAGTATAGAGAAGGCTGGTATCTGGTTGCCCTAGGTAAGATGAGCACATTTGAAGTCCCCACTGTGAATGTGTCAAGTACATTAACCTTTCTAGGGAGATTTAGTTACAAGCTGTGGCACAATATTACACCATTCATTAAACTGCTTCTTGAAGAAAGGCGGTGTGGAGACCAAGAAAGTGGAGTAGATGTCTTTCTATAGAAGACCACCAAAGTAGTAAATACTGAACACCATCTTACAGTTACAGATTTCCTGCGCTGTTGCGGCGTTTTGTTCAGCATATCATCCTGGCCTCATGTCAAAGTGAAAATTTTCAGTGGCCCAAAGGATGATCAATTCCTTTTTGGAGAAATACTTAGCTGCACTTCTCCTGCATTTGCTATCTTTTATAAATTCCCATGCCATGCACTTTCATTTCCCTTAAATGAGATCTCTTAATTTCTCTCACTTTAGTGATATGAAAATCTGAGCTTGTGGTCACAAGGAGAGTAGAACTCCAAACCAATTGGCTGCCTGGGAGACTAATAAATGAAGTGTAAATGAGTTTGGTTGCTGTTGAATGCTTGTATGCAGGTCCTGCGGATTTAACATTAATAAAAATCCCCAGCCTGAAGATTTGGAATATTTCAAGCATGTGACTTTGATAGAAACCAGAGTTCAACAATTGTAGTCGCCTGTCTTATGAGATACATTTTGATCCCTCTATTATCGGATGCCTTTTATCAGTTATTTTATTTTTGGATGAAAACAATCCATCACTTGCATTGGGCGTTACTAATGTGTGAACTTTGTTGCTGTGCAAGGCAAAGTTGTTTCTCTTTGGCAGGGGTAGTGTGTGTTCATGAGATAACTAAATCTTAAAATAATGAAAGGGTTTAATTTGGGTAATTGGTATTTTAAGGCTGTCCTCTCTGGGCTGCTCTGCCATCCTCAGCAATTCTTCATTTACAGTCTTATTTAACCCCTTCAGCGCTGCGCGGATTTCCGCGCAGTGCTGAAGGTTCTGAGCGCGGGCGGGGCCATGACGGAATGGTTCCGTCATAAGCACAGCCCAACCGACGTGCATGACGGAACCGTTCCGTCATAAGCGTCGAAGGGGTTAAACCAGTCTTTGTTTGCCAGCATTAAAAGCAGTTGGGCCGCTACAAGCTACATTGAACTGCTCAGTTGAAAGGAGTCTTGTTAGTTACCAATGGTTGGAACAAACATGCAGTAATGGATATATATATGTAGCCTATACTAGTGTTTCTTTCTTTTTAATTTAGGACTACGACCTTCTGGGAGAGAAAATAATGTCCTGTGGAATGGATCACTCCCTCAAACTCTGGAGGATCAACTCCAAGAGAATGACGAACGCCATTAAGGACTCGTATGAATTTAATCCCAACAAAACTAACAGGTAATTGACTAGATTCATGCATTTCATGCTTGGTTGGTGACCCCCGGGTCCTGAAGTCCTAGGAGTGTAAAGAATGTCTTAGAGGATATTTTCTTGGGAGATAATTGAAGAGAATTTCCTTGGTCGAATCAGATGTGCGAACCTGAAAGCTTAGCCCCAAGCGTAAGGCATCATCTACCAAATTGGAAGCTGGTTTCCTTTTCAAAACGTTGCCCAGCAAAACAATCTAGCCCCGCAGGAAAACAAACCATACTGAATGGCTATATGTTAAGCTCCAGTACTAGAGTAAAATGGCACAGATTGTAGGTACACGAGTGTTGCCTCATGGGCATCCCCAACCTCGGATGTATAGAAATGTTTTGAAATTTCAGTTTCCTTTCAGAGAACCCACTCCTTCAAAAATCCAGAAGGTATGTTGCTGAAAATTGGCTTTGGAACCAAATTTAAAGAAGCTCATCCGAGAGGAATTGTCCATGCTCAGTGAGGGCAGTCTTTCATCTGAGGACGGGTCAATAGAGTGGCTGATTGTAGATGGCTGATGGATTCAATCTGGTACTTAGGGGAAGTACTAATCTTCTCCTTTATGTTTTTAGGAGTGCAAACCAGTGCCCATCTCCAGAGGTGGACTCGCCCTCACAAAGTAAGGACTGTGATGATGGAGAGAGAACAAACAGGTAACAAGTAGGCATGTATTACCACAAACAGTTAGTTTTAAAGTGTTATACAACATGGTTAAGTATCATTAGCTCTCAAATGCTTAACCCAGTAAAAAGTGGGATGGAGAGTTAATAAACAAGCATTGGCAAGGCTAAGAGGGCGGGTGCTGGGTGCCAGCCTTTTGCAAAAACCACAACAAAAAAAGACGAATTGTCAATCGTTTTTGTTGGGTGAGCTACTGGGCCATTATCAATCCCAAAAAAGAATTGGTTAAATTCTAAAATATTTTGATCTGCAAAAATCACCTATTACTGCTGTAGTCCCTAGCACCGAAGAGAACCACTTTTTTTGTGAATGTACTCCTTGTGAAAGGGCAACATGCCATGGCTCACAGTGAAGTTAGCCAATGGCATAAGGGGACTTACTTATTGCTTCATAATGCATGCTGGAGTGGGTGGTATAAAAATGTCAATGACCCAACTTACAAATGGATGAAGTCTGGCTGAAAAGTCATTTAACTGTGTTACACGCACAATTTTAGTACAATCAAAAGTTCTTGGTTAACACTAGACCAAAAAAGCTAATTTATCGGCTGTTGGCTGGCAGCTTCCTTGGCTAGTGCTTTTTTATGTTCTGTTTTTGTAAATCTTTATTACAAATAGATAAGAAAGCTTGCAAAGACAGAGGTCTGTATAAATAAGTAAACTGGCTAGATAGATAGCCAGGGTTCCATACATAGATATGGTTGCATGGATACAGAGAATTGCCTGAATACATGCATAGGTTTGAATACACAGATACACACAGCCAGGTTGATGGTATATAAACAGGCAGACTGAGAAGATCGGTGGATGGGAGGGCACACAGACCAGTGGATGGGAGGGCACACAGACCAGTGGATGGGAGGGCACACAGACCAGTGGATGGGAGGGCACACAGACCAGTGGATGGGAGGGCACACAGACCAGTGGATGGGAGGGCACACAGACCAGTGGATGGGAGGGCACACAGACCAGTGGATGGGAGGGCACACAGACCAGTGGATGGGAGGGCACACAGACCAGTGGATGGGAGGGCACACAGACCAGTGGATGGGAGGGCACACAGACCAGTGGATGGGAGGGCACACAGACCAGTGGATGGGAGGGGGCACACAGACCAGTGGATGGGGGGGGGCAACACAGACCAGTGGATGGGGGGGGAGCAACACAGACCAGTGGATGGGGGGGGAGCAACACAGACCAGTGGATGGGGGGGGGAGCAACACAGACCAGTGGATGGGGGGGGGAGCAACACAGACCAGTGGATGGGGGGGGGGAGCAACACAGACCAGTGGATGGGGGGGGGGGAGCAACACAGACCAGTGGATGGGGGGGGGGAGCAACACAGACCAGTGGATGGGGGGGGGGAGCAACACAGACCAGTGGATGGGGGGGGGAGCAACACAGACCAGTGGATGGGGGGGGGAGCAACACAGACCAGTGGATGGGGGGGGGAGCAACACAGACCAGTGAATGGGGGGGGGGAGCAACACAGACCAGTGGATGGGGGGGGGAGCAACACAGACCAGTGGATGGGGGGGGGAGCAACACAGACCAGTGGATGGGGGGGGGGAGCAACACAGACCAGCTGATGGGATGGGCACAGACCGGCAGATGGGATGGGGTGAGGGGCACACAGACCGATGGGGAGGGGCGCACAGACCGATGGGTAGGGGCGCACGGACCGCTAGGTGGGGGCGGGGGCGCACGGACCGCTAGGTGGGGGCGGGGGCGCACGGACCGCTAGGTGGGGGCGGGGGCGCACGGACCGCTAGGTGGGGGCGGGGGCGCACGGACCGCTAGGTGGGGGCGGGGGCGCACGGACCGCTAGGTGGGGGCGGGGGCGCACGGACCGCTAGGTGGGGGCGCACGGACCGCTAGGTGGGGGCGCACGGACCGCTAGGTGGGGGCGCACGGACCGCTAGGTGGGGGCGCACGGACCGCTAGGCGGGGGCGCACGGACCGCTAGGCGGGGGCGCACGGACCGCTAGGCGGGGGCGCACGGACCGCTAGGCGGGGGCGCACGGACCGCTAGGCGGGGGCGCACGGACCGCTAGGCGGGGGCGCACGGACCGCTAGGCGGGGGCGCACGGACCGCTAGGCGGGGGCGCACGGACCGCTAGGCGGGGGCGCACGGACCGCTAGGCGGGGGCGCACGGACCGCTAGGCGGGGGCGCACGGACCGCTAGGCGGGGGCGCACGGACCGCTAGGCGGGGGCGCACGGACCGCTAGGCGGGGGCGCACGGACCGCTAGGTGGGGGCGGGGGCGCACGGACCGCTAGGTGGGGGCGCACGGACCGCTAGGTGGGGGCGCACGGACCGCTAGGTGGGGGCGCACGGACCGCTAGGTGGGGGCGCACGGACCGCTAGGCGGGGGCGCACGGACCGCTAGGCGGGGGCGCACGGACCGCTAGGCGGGGGCGCACGGACCGCTAGGCGGGGGCGCACGGACCGCTAGGCGGGGGCGCACGGACCGCTAGGCGGGGGCGCACGGACCGCTAGGCGGGGGCGCACGGACCGCTAGGCGGGGGCGCACGGACCGCTAGGCGGGGGCGCACGGACCGCTAGGCGGGGGCGCACGGACCGCTAGGCGGGGGCGCACGGACCGCTAGGCGGGGGCGCACGGACCGCTAGGCGGGGGCGCACGGACCGCTAGGCGGGGGCGCACGGACCGCTAGGCGGGGGCGCACGGACCGCTAGGCGGGGGCGCACGGACCGCTAGGCGGGGGCGCACGGACCGCTAGGCGGGGGCGCACGGACCGCTAGGCGGGGGCGCACGGACCGCTAGGCGGGGGCGCACGGACCGCTAGGCGGGGGCGCACGGACCGCTAGGCGGGGGCGCACGGACCGCTAGGCGGGGGCGCACGGACCGCTAGGCGGGGGCGCACGGACCGCTAGGCGGGGGCGCACGGACCGCTAGGCGGGGGCGGGGGCGCACGGACCGCTAGGTGGGGGCAGGGGCGCACGGACCGCTAGATCGGGGGGGGGGGGAGTAGATGGTTGGGGGGCACAGACGGGTAGATCGGGGGGGCGGGGCGCACAGACTGATGGGGGGGGGGGAGGGGCTCGATAAGAGATCGCCCAGAGACACGACACCCTCCAGCTCGAGGATTGTGAGCTTCCGCAGGGTATTTCGCAGAGACACTATCTTGAAAGACTGTCCCGCTACCCCCATTCCCCACGACTGATTTGTGGTACGTCGTGCCACTGCTGTACTATTTGCCTTTTGGGGTCATAAAGATCCCTGGAAATCATCGATAAAAGAACTTCTCGTCCTACAAAGAATACGTGTGGTGTCCCTCTGTTCACAGTGCAGATCAGGGTGTGCGCGCCTGGTTCGGCTTACTTGGGAGAGGTGGGTCAAAGGGGTGGGCAAGACGTGTCTCGAACCCCCTTCCGGCGGACGCCTTTCGAACATTTGGTGGCAGACGACGGGATCCGAGCCGACACCGAAGGAGAGCGTGCAGTAAACGACTGACGCACTACCAAAACAGAAATGGAAGGAGAAACCTCTCTGGGTGCCACAGGTACCGAAATAAGCTCACCGTTCCGAGAAGATCAATTGGACTATTACACGCATAGAGAACTAAAACAGTTTTGCAAAGACCTTGGCATCGCTACCACCGGACTGAGCACAAAGGAAGACTACCAGAAAGTACTGAAAGCCTGGGTCGAGACGGGGGCGCCCCCGACCCAAACGGAAAGAGACTCTACCCATGAACAAACAAGCACCCCGGCGAGAAACAACGGGCCAGAGGGGAACCTGTCCTCCGAGGAACTAGCGGACCGAGAGAGAAGCCGCAACCACGAACTGGAACTGGCAAAACTAAAAATCGAGGGAGAGATAAAACTGGCAGAGAAGAAGTTAGCCGTCGAGCAGTTACGGCTACAAGGGGAACTCGAAGAGAAGAGACTCCAAAGGAGCACGACGAAAAGAAACTCCAGCTAGAACATGAACGCGGCCTGAAGGAGATTGAGTGGCGGGCTCGACACGAAAAGTCACAGCTGCCCGGGAATCCCCAGCCCGCTCCCGCCGGGGAAACCAAAGTTCACATCCCCATGGATGTGGTCAAGGAGTATTATAAGAACTATGATATCCAGCAGTGGTTTAAAGCCTACGAAGTCGCCATGACCTCTCACCGAGTCCCGCAGAAGGATTGGGGGGCTGGCCTATGGGGCCGGTTCTTAAGCGAAGGAAGGGACACTCTGCTCGATCTGCCCTCCGCGGTCATGAACTCCTACAGCCACATGAAGGAAGCCCTCGTGGGCCGGTACGGACTCACCCCCGAAATGTACCGACAACGGTTCCGAGATTGCAAAAAGATACCGGGCACCACGTGGGTCGAATACGTGAACTTTTACAGCCGAGCTTTGGACGGGTGGATCAAGGGCAGCAAGGTCTCCACCTTCGAAGAACTGTTCGATCTGATCGCCTGGGAACATTTAGCGGCCAATTGCTTTATAGAACTGCGCCAGCATCTCCTAGACAGTAAACTCACCGACCCTCGGAAGCTGGCCGCTGAGGCTGATCGTTGGGTGAACACCCGGGCCACCCGGGGCCCCGTGGGGGACTACGGCCGCAACAGTCAGGGTCCCCCCCGCCACAGGGGCGGAGGGAACCACGGCCGACCAAGAGACTTTGCCGGGGGGTCCTCCACCAGCCCCCCCAGCAGCCCACCAGCAGCGGGTTCGGCCCAGTCTCCAGCCAGCACCGGAGCCCCAGGACGACCAGGTCCACGAGCTAGGATCACCTGCTTCCGCTGCCAGCAGCCCGGACACTACGCCAATGACCCCCAGTATCAGCGAACCACAACGACCAACCCCACGACCCGGCAGATGGCCTCCGTGGCTCTGGGGGAAGAAATGGAAGACTCCGAGGAATGGGAACCGGCGGCCATGGCCCTGGTCTCCCTTGGTGATCGAGAAATGGTCCCTGGGACACCCTTGCCCGCCAACACAGAGAAATACCGACAGCAGGTGACTATCAACGGCCACCGAGTCGAGGGCCTTCGCGACACCGGGGCGAGTGTCACCGCGGTCCACCGCAGCCTAATTTCCGAAGACCAGATCCTAGCCGGGGCCCTCTGTCCGGTCGTATCCTCCGACAATTCTGAGAGCCTCTGCCAGATGGCCCTGGTGCCCTTCGAGTGGGGAGGGGTCTCCGGAGAACTGAAGGTAGCGGTCCGGACCTCGCAGCCCGTAGACTGCCTCCTGGGCAACGACCTGGAAAATTCCCCGTGGGGGCAGGTAGAACGAAGAGCCCACCTAGAGATGATGGGCCTACCAGAATGGGTCTGCGCCACCACGCGCTCCATGACCGCACGAGTGGCCCCCTCCAAGGGCGGTGAAGCCCTCTTACCGAACACTTTCCCCGAGAACAGGGACCCCCTACCAGAAGCAGACAACCCTCCTTCCGAGGAAGAAGGAGACACTAACCCAGGGGAAGGACCGGAACCTTCCGCCCCAGAGGCCCCGATGGAACCCGAAGAACTGCCCGAGTTGGCCCAGTGGCACTGCGAATGGGGGCCCTCCCGCGAAGAGTTCTGCCAGGAACAGACCACTTGCCCCTCCCTCGAGGGACTTAGACAACAAGCCGAAGCCCAGGTCGCCGGTGATCAAACCGGAACCCATTGGGTTTATTGGGACAATGGCCTCCTCTACAGCGAGCAAAAGTCCGCCGAGCTAGGCGCAGCACGAGTACTGGTGGTACCCCTGCGGTTCCGGAGCCTCCTCCTGGGCCTGGCCCACGATGTACCCTTGGCAGGACACTTAGGCCAAGACAAGACATACCAGCGATTGGTGACCCACTTCTATTGGCCCAAGATGCGAGCGAATGTAGAAGCACACTGCAAGTTCTGCCTCACGTGCCAGGGCAGTGGGAAGAGTGGCGGAAAACGCAAAGCTCCCTTACAACCGTTCCCCGTTGTAAGTACCCCGTTCGAGCGGGTCGGCATCGTGGGACCCCTGGATCCGAAGACCGCCCAGGGCCACAGATTCATCCTCGTCCTGGTGGACCATGCCACCCGCTACCCCGAGGCCATCCCCCTCCGCACCGTGACTGCTCCCGTGGTGGGCCGGGCTCTCATGGGGATCTTCTCCCGGGTCGGATTTCCCCGCGAGGTTGTGAGTGATCGCGGCACGAACTTTATATCCCGCTACATGAAGTCCCTGTGGCAGCAGTGCGGAGTCACGTATAAATTCACGACCCCCTACCACCCCCAGGGCAACGGCCTGGTGGAACGCTTCAACCGAACTCTGAAGGGAATGATCCTGGGCCTCGAAGAGCCCCTGCGCCGGAAATGGGACGTCGTCCTCCCTTGCCTCCTGTTCGCGTACCGGGAGGTTCCCCAAAAGTCTCTGGGGTTCAGCCCCTTCGAACTGCTGTACGGACATCCCGTTCGAGGGCCCCTAAGCCTGGTCAAAGAGGGCTGGGAGACAAGCCACCGGGGGACACCCCCAGATGTGTTCCGCTACATCCTGGCGCTCCGCAACCAGACGAGGAAGTTTAGGGAACTTGCAGAGGCTAACCTCGAGGCCAGCCAAGAAGAAATGAAGCGCTGGTATGACCAGAACGCAACCTTGGTCGAGTTCCAGCTGGGCCAGCAGGTTTGGGTCATGGCTCCGGTGAGACCCTGCGCCCTACAAGACAAATGGACTGGTCCATTCAAGGTGGTCGAACGGAAGAGCCAGGTCACGTATCTGGTCGACGTACAGTCCCCACGGAACCCCCTCCGGGTCCTCCACGTAAACCGTCTCAAGCCCCACTTCGTAAGGACAGAACTGAGTTTGCTACTGGCCACCGATGAGGGGGCAGAGGAAGACACTGAACCCCTGCCCGATCTCCTGTGCACAAAAGAACTGGACGGTTCCGTGGAGGGTGGGAAACTGTCGGCCACCCTCACTCCCCAGCAGGCCGACGACTGCCGCCAGCTGCTCGGACAATTCGCAGACCTTTTTCTCCCTCATTCCAAGGGTGACCGACTGGTGTGTCCACGACGTGGACACCGGCGACTGCCCGCCTGTGAGACACCGAGCCTACCGGGTGCCTGACCGGGTCCGCACCTGCATCAAGACCGAGGTACAGAAAATGCTCAACCTAGGGGTCATCGCGCCCTCCGACAGCCCCTGGGCCAGCCCGGTGGTTCTGGTCCCGAAGGCTGCCTCCCCAGGGGTCGCTCCCGAACTAAGATTCTGTGTAGACTATCGGGGGCTCAATGCGGTCACCCGCGCAGACGCTCACCCTATTCCCCGAGCCGACGAGCTCATCGACCGCCTGGGGGCCGCCCAGTTCCTCAGCACTTTCGACCTGACCTGCGGGTACTGGCAGATTGCTCTCACGGAAGGGGCGAAAGAGCGCTCTGCCTTCTCCACGCCAGATGGCCACTACCGCTTCAGGGTCATGCCGTTCGGAATGAAAAACGCCCCAGCCACGTTCCAGCGGTTGGTGAACAAGGTCCTGACCGGACTCGAGGAGTTCAGCGCAGCGTACCTTGACGACATCGCCGTATTCAGCTCTCAATGGCATGAGCATCTCCAGCACCTCCGACAAGTACTAATGGCCCTGCGCCAAGCGGGCCGGACAGTGAAAGCCAGCAAATGCCAGCTCGGACAAGGCTCCGTGGTCTACCTGGGGCATCAGGTGGGCAGCGGCCAGGTCGCCCCTCTCCAGCCGAAGATCGATGCCATCAAGTCCTGGGAGCCCCCCACCACGCAGACAGAGGTTCGGGCCTTCCTGGGCCTTACGGGGTACTACCGGAGGTTCATTAAAAATTATGGTAGTATCGCAGGGCCCCTCACAGAGTTGACCTCCAAAAAGCTTCCGCAGAAGGTGCAGTGGACCCCCCAGTGCCAGCAGGCGTTCGACGCCTTGAAAACCGCCATGTGCACCGCTCCCGTACTCGAGGCCCCCGACTACTCCCAAGAGTTCGTGGTCCAGACCGACGCATCCGAACATGGCATCGGGGCCGTGCTCTCGCAGTTCGACGACAAGGGCATTGATCAGCCCATAGCCTTCATCAGCCGAAGGCTGCTGCAGAGAGAGCAGCGTTGGAGCACTATAGAGCGAGAGGCCTTTGCCGTAGTCTGGGCCCTCAAGAAACTGCGGCCCTACTTGTTCGGAACCCATTTTCGAGTACAGACGGACCACTGGCCCTTGCAGTGGCTAATGCGGATGAGGGGGGAGAACCCCAAGCTACTACGATGGTCCATCTCTCTCCAAGGGATGGATTTCACTGTCGAACATCGCCCCGGGACGGATCATGCCAACGCCGACGGCCTGTCCCGGTTCTTCCGCTTCGGCGAGGAGAACCCCCCAGTGGATGGGTAGTTCTCCACGCCTTTCAGCTGGGGGGGACGCGTGTGAGACCGGCCTCACGGCGTTGCCCTCTCAATCATCCCGCCAACCTGCAACCACCCTCAAGACACGACATCCCCGACTCCGGCTGCCCCAGCCACCCCCGATCCACGGGCCGGCCCGAGACCTGACAGACTCAACACCCTACCACGCATGCCCAACCGAGGGAGCGGGAACCCTCGAGCCAGACCCTGAGGCGCCAGCCCAGTCACACCTCGGGTCGCCTTCCCCGGGAGGACTCAATCGGCCACCAGGCCCCTGGGGAGCAGGCGCCTCCCCTACCGAGCGTCTGGGGTCCCTCCCAGACCCACCTGAAAAGACCAAAGAAGTGAGCGGCAGGAAATCCCGCCGAACCCCCTCCGTCACCCCAGTCCCCCCTCTGCGAGCACTCCGGACTTCAAAGAACCAGCGGAGTATAACAAGGGGTGCCGGAGGAACAAGGACAGAAAAGACCTGGAACCATCTGAGCCTGCTGACGCTGTCGCGGCTCCTGAACGCTGAAGTCACCTGGGCCTGCTGAGTGACTCGCGGCCTCTTGCTATTGAACCATCTGAGCCCTGCGGACGAGGTCGCGGCTCCCGAACACTGATCCACCTAGGCCTGCTGAGTGACTCGCGGCCCCCCAGCTATTGAACCATCTGAGCCCTGCGGACGGAATCGCGGCTCCTGAACCCCGACCACCTGTGCCTGCTGAGAGACTCGCGGCGCTCCCCTTGAGGACGACTCGATAAGAGATCGCCCAGAGACACGACACCCTCCAGCTCGAGGATTGTGAGCTTCCGCCGGGTATTTCGCAGAGACACTATCTTGAAAGACTGTCCCGCTACCCCCATTCCCCACGACTGATTTGTGGTACGTCGTGCCACTGCTGTACTATTTGCCTTTTGGGGTCATAAAGATCCCTGGAAATCATCGATAAAAGAACTTATCGTCCTACAAAGAATACGTGTGGTGTCCCTCTGTTCACAGTGCAGATCAGGGTGTGCGCGCCTGGTTCGGCTTACTTGGGAGAGGTGGGTCAAAGGGGTGGGCAAGACGTGTCTCGAACCCCCTTCCGGCGGACGCCTTTCCAACAGGCGCACAGACTGATGGGGGGGGAGGGGCGCACAGACTGATGGGGGGAGGGGCGCACAGACTGATGGGGGAGGGAGGGGCGCACAGACTGATGGGGGGGGATGGGCGCACACTGATGGGGGGGAGGGGCACACAGACTGATGGGGGGGAGGGGCACACAGACTGATGGGGGGGAGGGGCACACAGACTGATGGGGGGGAGGGGCACACAGACTGATGGGGGGGAGGGGCGCACAGACTGATGGGGGGGACGGGCACACAGACTGATGGGGGGGAGGGGCACACAGACTGATGGGGGGGGAGGGGCACACAGACTGATGGGGGGGAGGGGCGCACAGACTGATGGGGGGGGAGGGGCGCACAGACTGATGGGGGGGGGAGGGGCGCACAGACTGATGGGGGGGGAGGGGCGCACAGACTGATGGGGGGGGGAGGGGCGCACAGACTGATGGGGGGGGGAGGGGCGCACAGACTGATGGGGGGGGGGAGGGGCGCACAGACTGATGGGGGGGGAGGGCGCACAGACTGATGGGGGGGAGGGGCGCACAGACTGATGGGGGGGGGAGGGGCGCACAGACTGATGGGGGGGGAGGGGCGCACAGACTGATGGGGGGGAGGGGCGCACAGACTGATGGGGGGGGAGGGGCGCACAGACTGATGGGGGGGGAGGGGCGCACAGACTGATGGGGGGGGAGGGGCGCACAGACTGATAGATGGGGGGGGAGGGGCGCACAGACTGATAGATGGGGGGGAGGGGCGCACAGACTGATAGATGGGGGGGAGGGGCGCACAGACTGATATGGGGGGGAGGGGCGCACAGACTGATGGGGGGGGAGGGGCGCACAGACTGATGGGGGGGGGGAGGGGCGCACAGACTGATGGGGGGGGGAGGGGCGCACAGACTGATGGGGGGGGGAGGGGCGCACAGACTGATGGGGGGGAGGGGCGCACAGACTGATGGGGGGGAGGGGCGCACAGACTGATGGGGGGGAGGGGCGCACAGACTGATGGGGGGGAGGGGCGCACAGACTGATGGGGGGGAGGGGCGCACAGACTGATGGGGGGGAGGGGCGCACAGACTGATGGGGGGGGAGGGGCGCACAGACTGATGGGGGGGGAGGGGCGCACAGACTGATGGGGGGGGGAGGGGCGCACAGACTGATAGATGGGGGGGAGGGGCGCACAGACTGATAGATGGGGGGGAGGGGCGCACAGACTGATGGGGGGAGGGGCGCACAGACTGATGGGGGGGGAGGGGCGCACAGACTGATGGGGGGGGAGGGGCGCACAGACTGATGGGGGGAGGGGCGCACAGACTGATGGGGGGGAGGGGCGCACAGACTGATGGGGGGGAGGGGCGCACAGACTGATGGGGGGGGGAGGGGCGCACAGACTGATGGGGGGGGGAGGGGCGCACAGACTGATGGGGGGGGAGGGGCGCACAGACTGATGGGGGGGGGAGGGGCGCACAGACTGATGGGGGGGGAGGGGCGCACAGACTGATGGGGGGGGAGGGGCGCACAGACTGATAGATGGGGGGGGAGGGGCGCACAGACTGATAGATGGGGGGGGAGGGGCGCACAGACTGATGGGGGGAGGGGCGCACAGACTGATGGGGGGAGAGGGGCGCACAGACTGATGGGGGGGGAGGGGCGCACAGACTGATGGGGGGGGGAGGGGCGCACAGACTGATGGGGGGGAGGGGCGCACAGACTGATAGATGGGTGGGAGGGGCGCACAGACTGATAGATGGGTGGGAGGGGCGGGCTGGATGGATGGATGGATGGATGGATGGAGGGTCAGGCGGATGGATGGATGGATGGTGGGGCTGGCTGGCTGGCTGGCTGGCTGGCTGGATGGATGGATGGATGGATGGATGGATGGATGGATGGATGGATGGATGGAGGGTCGGGCGGATGGATGGATGGATGGATGGATGGATGGATGGATGGATGGATGGATGGATGGATGGATGGATGGATGGATGGATGGAGGGTGGGGTTGGGCGGCTGTATGGAGGGATGGTGGGGCGGGCGGGCTGGCTGGATGGAGGGACGGATGGTGGGGCTGGCTGGCTGGATGGAGGGACGGATGGTGGGGCTGGCTGGCTGGATGGAGGGTGGGGCGGGATGGATGGATGGATGGATGGATGGTGGGGTGGGCTGGCTGGCTGGATGGAGGGAGGGATGGATGGATGGTGGGGTCGGCTGGATGGATAGATGGATGGATGGTGGGGTGGGCTGGATGGTGGGGTGGTGTGGGCTGGTTGGATGGATGGAGGGATGGGGCTGGCTGGATGGATGGATGGAGGGATGGAGGGATGGGGCGGGCTGGATGGAGGGATGGGGCGGGCTGGATGGAGGGATGGGGCTGGATGGGGCGGGCTGGATGGAGGGATGGGGCGGGCTGGATGGAGGGATGGGGCGGGCTGGATGGAGGGATGGGGCGGGCTGGATGGAGGGATGGGGCGGGCTGGATGGATGGAGGGATGGGGCGGGCTGGCTGGATGGATGGAGGGATGGGGCGGGCTGGATGGATGGAGGGATGGGGCGGGCTGGATGGATGGAGGGATGGGGCGGGCTGGATGGAGGGATGGGGCGGGCTGGATGGATGGAGGGAGGGGATGGGGAGGGCTGGCTGGCTGGCTGGCTGGCTGGCTGGCTGGCTGGCTGGCTGGCTGGCTGGCTGGCTGGCTGGCTGGCTGGCTGGCTGGCTGGATGGATGGATGGATGGATGGAGGGGATGGGGAGGGCTGGATGGAGGGAGGTGGTGGGCGGGCTGGATGGATGGATGGATGGATGGAGGGAGGTGGTGGGCGGGATGGATGGATGGATGGAGGGAGGTGGTGGGCGGGATGGATGGATGGATGGATGGATGGATGGATGGAGGGAGGTGGTGGGCGGGATGGATGGATGGATGGATGGCTGGAGGGAGGTGGTGGGCGGGCTGGATGGAGGGAGGTGGTGGGCGGGCTGGATGGATGGAGGGAGGTGGTGGGCGGGCTGGATGGATGGAGGGAGGTGGTGGGCGGGCTGGATGGAGGTGGTGGGCGGGCTGGATGGAGGGAGGTGGTGGGCGGGCTGGATGGAGGGAGGTGGTGGGCGTGCTGGATGGGATTGGGTATGTGGGATTTTGGGTTCGTGCTGGATGGGATGCCCCGGGCTGGATGGGATGGCGCGGGCTGGATGGATGGCGCGGGCAGGTGGAGCAGACTTATGGGTCGGGCGGAGCAGACTTATGGGTCGGGGGATTGAGCAATGGATGGAGCGAACTTCAGGGTCGAGCAGGCGGATGGAGCAATTGATGGCATGGATGGATGGATGGATGGAGCGGACTTGTGTCGGGTGGATGAATGGATGGACTGACCAACAGACTGGTAGCTGGGCAGACAGGTGAGCGGATAGACAGTTGCTAAGATAGGATCGAAAATTGAAAAACGGCAGAGCTAGTAATAGAATAGTTACATGTCTATATAAGCACGATATAGAAGAGCACGGAAAGCAATATGGAAAGTCATACAAGCAGGATACACAGACTAAAATGGTTCACAATATAACTAGTCCATTAAAATACACACCAGCATGATGCACAGGGCCACAGTTAGAAATGCACTTCAGTGTGTGCATATTGAAAAAAATGTTACTTCATGAAGAGTTTCATATGGACACATGTTAGTATGTTGTGAAATAGGAGCAGTCTGATAAAAAGGAATTTACAACACTATCAGCTGGAGACAGCCACTGAAAAAGCTGGAATGTGCCTTGTGATTAACCAGGGGAGCTGGTAGGAGCTTCCTGCTATCTCCTCAAACTTAAAGGCAACACCAAAGTAATAAAGCAAAAATAAAAACACTGACAATAAAGACACTACATTTTGTGTGGATGCACTCCTTGTGAAAGAACAACATGTAGTCCATGAAAGTGAGGTTATCCAGTGGCTGAAGTGGGCTGACCCTGTGCTGTGTTCTGCAGTGGGCGGAAGCAAAATGTGAATGAAGCCAACAAACCAATGGTTAAAGACAGCTGATTAAAAGCCTCTTTAAATAAGTATATTGTACTTGTTTTTTTATTTTATCAAAAGGTTTTGGCTATCACCAGAACTTGCCTAAAAAAGAATATCATTAACTTTGTTTACCAAATCCAGGAGATCACTTTAATTATATTCAGACATTTGTAATTTTTTTCATCCCTGAAGAATTTTTATTTTAATGTTCATAGAACCTTCAAAAGTCAAGTGTACTTAACTCATTTGCATAATCTTGTTTTTGAAAAACTATTGCCGAGACTGCATAATCATTTATTCAACTTAATACGTAAACTTATTTGTCCAGGACTAATGTGAAGTAGAAGGAAGCCCCATCTAAAAAGAGAAGCCCTTCAGTTATTTAGCATTTTTTTTTTCTATGCAACAGATGGCTTTCAATGCATGAGCTAAGATACAATAGTTATTCATATTAGCTGTAATGTGTAGGAAATATAACCTAGCATATATGCATCTATGCCAATGATTCCCAAACTTTTTAGAATCGCGACCCATTTTTTGGAGTAAAAAACTTTTGCGACCCACCGACCTTTAATGGATGAGACAGGCGATTTTTGAACGTAAATAAATCATCTTGTGGTAGTGCATTGCCATTTACAGGCAGAACATACATCAGAATTACAAAAAAGTACTTCACTTCTGGATGCAGTATAGTTAATTTACAGTTATTTACATTTTGTTGGGTATTGTAAAAAAAAAAAAAAATCAACATCCTACGCTATCACATTCGCTTTAAAAACAACTTACTTTGCAGTCAGGGAAAGAGTACACTAATCGCTATGTTAAAAGAATGAAACCGCTTAACATTTGATCTCTGTCTTTGGATCACTGGCAAATGTGAGAAGTTAAACACAGAATTTATAGGCATCTTTATTTATTGCTTTGACTATCGCGGCCCACAGTTAAAAAGCTAGTCTGTACATTGAGAGAAAAAGGTTCCGACTGCTATATTGCAGTATGTCTTTGCTGTGTTAGGTTAGGGACTGAAAGCCCCTGTCCATTAAATGTGACATGGCCCGAGTATATTTGCACACATTAAAGGCAGAAAGATGCTTTCTGGGTAGTAAAAGGTTAGTAGAAAGACTGTTTAGGGGTTTGAGCACAGGGAGCGCAAGTAGAGAAATTAGTGTGAAAAGGTTTGAGCATGCATATGTCGAGGAACTTTGAATTGGCTTCCTAAGCAGATAATAATTAGTCAGGTTTTTAGCTTGAAAATATTTGTAGTCTGAGTCCAATCTAGGTGTAGCAAATTCTAGAGTCTGTTTCTGGTCTCTGAAGCAGTACTTTCCTTAACCCATTTTATTTGGGGTTTTCACCTGGGCTGTAATTCCGTTCACAGCACT
Organism: Triturus cristatus; assembly: GCF_964204655.1. Taxonomy (NCBI): domain Eukaryota; kingdom Metazoa; phylum Chordata; class Amphibia; order Caudata; family Salamandridae; genus Triturus; species Triturus cristatus. Next base: position 1,419,989,734 of record NC_140591.1, on the reverse strand, counting down.
GTTTCACCTGCTGCACTTGAGGACCCGCTCGACAATACCTAGCCAGTGTTACCTTCTCTGCTCGTGCTAAAACATTCTTAGCTCTTATTGGTTGACTGCGTTTGGCTTAGTATATGGTGCTCACTTATGTAAGTGTAGCACCCTGCATTAATCCAGACAACCCGTATGGTGATTTTAGTGGTCTTAGACAACCATGGAAATCTCTCTAAGTGGTAGCTGTGGAGAGCAGCCTTCAGGCTTAGTCCAGGAGTGTAAATCAGCTTGTTTTACCAGTTCTTAATCTTGCGTATAGGTTATGTGAAAAATAATTTCACAGTGTAGTTATACAAATATGTATTGAATTACAAACACTCACTTACACAATTGTACGATCTTCTACCCGGAGATAGAAACACAGTACACACTACTTACGGAATAGAGCATGTAATTAGCACAAAAACATAGTGGTCACCAATTATGGTGTTTGGGTATGATTCAAACATGTTTGATACCAAACATGACAGGGTTCATTACAGCCAGTTTAGAGATGGTCATCACATAATGATGCATATCCACGCTATATCGTGATGGCTGTTGCACTTACAAACCAGGTGAATGGACTCTGGAGGGGCACCCTCACACTTAAGACCCAGCACCCTGCCTTCAGGTTTGAAAGGCCTGCCCTAGGGGTGACTTGCAGGTTTTAAGTCTAGTGACCTCAGATCTAGGAAAACCTTTGTCGTAAGTGGTGCTAGCACCAGCTTACACAGTCTGCGATGGCAGGCCTCTAGTCACAATTTGAGTGGTCTCTCATGGGTGGCTAATACATGCTGCAGCTCATGGGAGACCCCTGGTGTACCTATACCCTGGGTACCTTAGTACCATATACTAGGGACTTAAAGTGGTTCACCAGTAGTCAATCTGGAGGGTACCTAGAAACTCACAATGTCCAATTTAGGGAAGAAGCGCAGACTGGAGTCCTGATTATCAGGATCCCAGTCAGACTAGTCAGGAAAACATAATGACACCAGCAAAAAGTGGGGGTGACCATGAAAGCAGATCCTACTTTTCTACAGCAACACTAGGTCTGATAGCTCCTAAAGAGCATATCTTCACACCTGCATGACTTATTACAGAGAAAATAAACATAAATGTTAGTACGTCTGTAGTCCAAAACTAAGTAGTACCATTCGTAATTTCCCCTGAAAGAAATAATTACCTAAACGTAGTTGTCGGAGCTAGATTAAGAACTCATGCTGTTAGGTAAACTGACTTTAGCGCCTCAAACAGTTTTGCCAATAAAGCAAAATGATGTTCGTAATTAAATCATAAATGACAATCCTGTTTTCAAAATTAGCATGGAAAATTAAAGCACAATGAAGAGAAACATTTAATAATTAAAGATCACAATTTTTCTACCTTAAAGCAAGTTTTCGATTTTCCAAAACTTTATAGATTTGAGTTGAGAAATCAACCTGTGAAATGTCAGCCTACTGTTGAGTTTTTTTGGTCCATCCCGGGCTGGGCTTAGTGCTACAGTTTCAACTTCCTGAGAACTAGCTGACTGATGAGGCTCTGCTGCAGAAACCAGATCCTAAATGATGCATAATAGGATGGCAGTTTCTAGAAGTTTTCTTACCCAAGTTAACTTTGTGTAGGAACCATAGAACTATGAACTTGATTCTTGTCTTCAACAGAAGCCAGTGGAATACTTTTATTGTTGGTTTTACTTGGTTTATCCTCTGTAGGGTCAGGAACATTCTGGTTTTGTATCTCTTGCAGCTTTGCAGTGAGTTTAATTGTAAATGATGTAGTAGTACAAACACGTTGTACGCTGGTTGTTTGCACAAGCTGGAGCTTTTTGCTTAACAGTGATGCCTCTACTAGGCTGTACCTTTTGGTGTTTGTAAATTATCTACAGCATTGATTAGTGTCAAATTTCTGTTTTGGGAAATTCTATTTATTATAATTAATTCAGCCTTTCGTCACTGCCTTCTTGAAAGCTTGTTGTATAATCAACCAATGATCTAATGTGGGATCTGCATCCAGTCACATAATAAATTGGGAGACCACCGCAACGAGGATACAGCAAAAAACAAGATGTAGTTGTGGTCACAGCCATACACCGGAGGACCCATAGGAAATATTTGAGAAGAGATCCCAATCTTAAGAATGGCTCCCAAGCCAAAACAATGTGTTAAGTACTAACTGTAGGGAATAATTAGTCCACATCATTTGAAGCTTTAATGGATGTTTCCTTTCCACTGACTGATATTGACGACTTGGCAACTAAAACTTGTCAATCTAGACTAGAGCAGTTCTCAGTTTCTAAAAATAAGATGTCAGGAATTCCACATGCTTCCAGCCTGATTTTAATTACTTTTCCTTGCCGACTCCATCTCCATCTTTAAAGCTGGTCTGTGCATACCATCGCAGTGCATGGCTCTTCCGAAATGTTATAGTTGGAGGGCATGATCTTCACACACAAATCAGGAGCCCCTTGGCAGGAGGCAAGTTATCAGTTTCATGTCATACCCTTAGGTCACAGCCTCATAGCTCCTGCTATATCTCCATTCTCTTCCATCTGCAGTTAACTGCACACAGCAGTCAACATTCATTGCATCCTCACATTCTACTTGCTTCCACATTCAACATTTTTACAACATGCACACTCAGCCGTGCATCTCTAAAGTATTCTTTTTACTTTTATTTCTAGAAAGAGGCTTTTGACCCTACTCTCAAACTGGACTACATGTGCTATATCAAAAGTAAAACCAAATAAATTATCACCATTCTGGATTGTAATTGTAAGGTTTCGTATGAAAGATGGTAAAAATTTACTTTGAGCTTGTCCATACACAAGACGAGATTACGGTCACTGGTGTTAAAAAATGTGCATATCCACGGGAAGGAGCACATTAATCCTGATATTCCAAGTACCCTGGTTTTGCTCCATTACCGACAAATGTAACATGGCCTTCTTTTGAAAAGATATTGAATGAGGCGAATCTATTCTTTTTCCACAAGCATATGTAGCTCATCACTTGGCATGAAGAGGCTCATTGCATTTGTAATCTTTCCTACATGGAGCATACTGAATTGTCTATTTATTGTCATTGCCACTGACTGTAGAGGTAACTAAAGAACTTGTGTAATTTTTTTTTACAGGCCATTTATTTCTCAAAAGATTCACTTTCCTGATTTTTCCACACGAGACATACACAGGAATTACGTGGACTGCGTGCGGTGGCTTGGAGACCTTATTTTGTCAAAGGTTTAGTATTCCCTTAATGTTTTTAAGCGGTTTTACTATGACATATTTTCATCTGAAGTGCATTTTTTTATATGGAGTGCAAACTATTACAAGTTGTTCTAATGCTGAGTTTGTGCGTATACTCAGTTCATTATTTCACAAAGCTGTCCCTGAATTTGCAGATTGACACGTTTGTTTAGTCTTTTAATGAGGCCAGTGACATAAATGACTAGACTGATCTACTTTTTTCATTATCCAAAGTGTCGGAAGCTTGCCCTGCTATGGGGCACTTGGGTCCAGTCCTCTCACTACAGCGCCTCACGGCCACAAAATCAATGTGACTTTGTTAGTGTAAAGGTATGTAGATATATTCATGGAACCCCATGAATCACACCAAGCAGAAGATGAAAGTAGACTCCATAACGTATCATGGGTACGTGGGATCTAGCCAGGGTACATCATATTGGCAGTAAGTGCTAGGGTAGTGGTTCCCTACCTTTTGACTCCTGAAGACCCTCATTGAGTCACTACTGGAAGTTGGGGACCCACAAGCAATTTGCCCAATTTTAAATTTCAAACATTAAAGCAGTAATTCATTAAAAAAATACACAAACAAGTGCACACCAAACAAATACTTGAATTACTAAATATTTTATTATTTGATATTGAAAAAGTTTGCAAAAATCTAACATTTTTCATGGGACGGTTGGTGCTGCATCTCAGCGAATTACTTTTTAATGTTTGGTTTCATATTGCGGTATGAGGCTCTTGCTAGGGCTGGACTGGGAGCTCAAAGCTGCCCTGGCAAATGTTATCAGACCATCCCTAGTACAGTGCATATCAAGTGCAGCGAGTGAGCCTGGCCACTACAAAGGAGGCCTTAGGGGGCTCTCCCCCAGGAACATTTCGGGAAAATGGTGCATTCTACAACACATTTGTCATTGTATATTGAATTATATTGGCTTTTAGAGCATAGTAAACCATTACCTTACTGTGCACCAGGATACAACTATCTTTGTTGGGGCTCTTCGTTGAGTCCCTCACTACTACCCTCCAACAGTGCCTTTCATCTCTCCTTAGCCCTTGTTGCATGTAGTTCTTTTATTTTCTAGCACCTCTCATACCAATGTAGGATTTCAGAGCACTTTTCATCACACATACAATGAATCATGCATGTGTAAATCGGTGTATAGAAAATGTTACATAAGGTAGGGGGGACTACAAGTTGTAGGAATCACATCATCCACACTGGTATGCATTTTTTAAGAGTGCTTGGTCTGGAGAAGCACAAACTCAGGATTCAGAAGATTCAGGTGTAGTGTGATCGGGGCAGTGGAAGGTAGTCACTGCTTGCAGAAAGCAGTTCCTTTAGCCGAGCCTCTCAGTGGTGCTGTTACCTCTGTAACCTCCTCTTGAATGCCCCCATGTTGACTGCTGGTGGTTTTACTGCTCTCTCCCCTATGCTGTGACCTGTGCGGGTGTGGATATCTGAAGGACCCCAATCACCTTGGCTGTGTCCGTGTGCCTTTTCAGCTTTTCAAGCACCTAGTCTAACTGGGTCCAAAGAGGTGTTCACCTTGAGCGGTAGGTTCAGCAGATGCTGTTGGATCTCTGGCTTCAAGCCAGAGAAACTGAGTTGTCATGATGCCTGACGTCATGATGCCTGACCAGGATGCTGGTATTACCACTGGCCGCAGTGTGAGCTGTGCCAAGAGTGCAGCGGATGGTGGCGTTTGAGATTATTTTGCCTTCAGCTACCAGCTCTTACCCATGCAGTCTATACTGCTTAGGGAGGTGTTGGAGGAGTTCCACCATCTCCTCCCAATGTCCCTGTTGTGTCTGGTGAGAAGGCCAATGGAATTAGCAATTAGTCAGTGTGTGGCATATTGTACTGCCACAATCCATTTACCCTCTTTTTCAGATGGTGGCGTCACTTGTAACCTCAGCCTTGGCACATTTCCGCACAGTGTGGACCACAATTGTGTGGGGATGTAGGGTGGGTCACTGGGTGAGGGTTTGTATGTGTCAATCTCGGGTATAATGACCGAGGCCATGACCGACTTTGAAGGTCTCAGATGCTGTCATGAGCATCCCCTTCAGTATGGGTAGTCACTGGTGGGTGAGTTGGGTTTCTGAAAGTTTTTCAACCAGGAAGTCCTCTTCTGGACGAAGTGCATATCTACTTTATGAAAAGTAGCCAATCTGTGCATAGCCTGGTGGTACAAGGTGGTGTTAACAGGTGAGGACGTTTTCGCCGGTTAGAGCTCAAGGTCTTTCTTCTGAGGAGAATCCATATCAGTAGACCCACAAGTTGTCGCTTGGTTCAGGATCATAGGGGGCATAATAGGATACCACTGGGTACAATGAGCTGCCATCCCCATAGGAAGAAAGTTGTGACCCCTCCAGTGAAGGTGGAGGACATTTATGGTAGAGGCAGTGATGTAGGAGAGTGAGGCGGTAGAGCAGGGAGTGGGCTAGTCCCCCTGTACGTACGTACGTACGTATGTGTATGTGTATATATATATATATAATATAATATAATATTTTTTTTCCATTGAGGTAGGGTTTGCAAGGCAATTTGCTCCTCAAAGGACAAAACTTCCTCTTCCTTGGTAGTCTCCTGACGCTTCAGTGGGAGCTTGGTGGAGATTTTCCCAGTTTGTGGGTGAACTTAGTTGCTTCTGCATCTAACTAGAAGAAGTTGAAGTGACCGTAGGAGTCGAAGTTCCTCGAACAACGATGAGTAGTGCTATGAGGTGTTGAACACAGAGCCAATAAATAGGTGGAGTCACTAAATCTTGTGACTCAAAAGACTTCTTCGGAAAAAAGTTACAAATGTTCCAATCTAACACTATATGGCAGGTGCATGCAGAGCATCTGTATCTACAGCCACTGCATTTTCATTAACCCTACACAGGTGCAACGGACATAGGGCAATCAACTTTTAAGTTATACCAAGTACATTCTTGGAAACCGATTATCAGTTTAGATTTTCAAGAGCAGCGCTTGGTGGGGGAAAAATGCATAATAGTAGGCATAAAGCTCTGATATTCTTGTTTTTTTTTTTTTCTTTTTTTGTGGTTGGGTCCATATTTGTACATACTTGCGCATGGGCTTCAGATCATAATTGACTTAGTATCTCTTCAGTTTCAAGATCTCACTGTGCCTGTGTGTATGTTTATGGTATTTCTACAGCACGAAGCTAGCCAAAAGGCTGTGGAGCACTAAAACGGGCAGGGTTATGAACAGTTAATGCATTGCGATTTAGTGTTCTTTAATGAGGCTACTTTTTAAATTGGATGAGTGTTGAGGCAGCCCTGATGAATATGGGGCAGCTGTTCTAGATCCTTGGTGTATAGACTGAAAAGGCTGCAGATGCGCCAAGAGCAACCAGGGATGGTGAGCTTCTTTGCAAGATAAACAGGGGAACTAGCCGTCATGGCTTTGTAAAGGTTAGAGCTGGTTTGAAGACCGTGCAGACTCGCAAGGGGAGCCAATGAAGTTCTATTACGATGGATGTGATCATATTTCGTCGGGCCCTTGATGAGACATCTGCAGCATGTAGGATAGTAAGAGGTGCCAGTGTGGAGCCTGGAAGGCCACGGAGGAGGATGTTGTCACCATCCAGACACAAGAGTACTAGGGCTTGAACAGCAGCTCTGAAGTTGCTTTCAGGATGAAATAGTTGCTCTTTTTCAAAGAAGAGCCGACACCAGGCAATACGTGTTGGGCAAGAATAAGCATTGCTTGAGGGTGTCCTAGGTGAATCCGTGTGACTTGGCATTCAGGGAAAATTTTTGTTTGTTGTTCGAAGACCTCAAGGTTCGTGTCATTAGGACAGGTTTGTTCTCTCTTGTTCGTTGTACTTTTTGGCAAATAACAGCAACTCTTTCTTGCTTGAGTTGAACTTCAGGTAGGTGCCCGACACCCCTGCCTGGATGGTGTCTAGGCAATGTTTGAGGCATTGGATGTCTGACTAAGAGTAGACTTTCAAGCAGAGTTGTGTATAATAGGCACTTTGGTGAATCTTGATGCTGTGATCTGTGGGAAGAGCACCAAGCGTCTTCATACACAAGTTGAAGATGACAGGAGAAAGTATGGGACAGTAGGGCGCACTGCAGATGTTGGGGATTTTTTGGGGTACGAAGGAACCCTTATGAACAAACTGGTCAGTTGGTAAAATAGGAGGAGAACAAGCAAAGGACATGCTGGAGAATCCCTGTTGAGTCACCAGGGTGTGTATGATGGGGGGGGGATGTTCAACTGTCAAAGACAGCTGAGGACTAGCCATGTTAACCAGCATCTGCAATGCAATCAGTCTCGCCTTTGGGACCTTATATGTATTTAGCTATGCAGCACATTAGCCTGGGTGCTGAAACATCTACTGTTCTTTAACATGGAGGGAAAGTAAGCACCAAACTGTGTGACACACCAGATATGGGAACTCATGGAGAGAAATATTGCCTTTCAACAGGAAATGGTATAGTCCAAAGCTCTGTTTTTAATATAAAAGCAGGGCCTTCAGTGGTCATACATCTTTAAATACTCGATTTGAAAAAAATATTGTCTGGGTGCTCGTGGAGGACAATTTCAATGGACTGGAATCTAGAGCATGCTAAAGTGATTCTGGTATTTTACTGACCTCTACTGGTCGTTTTCTATTAAGACAGTTAAATAGAGGCAGTTGAACAGAAAAAAAGTCCCTAAGCGGAAGCAGACAAGTCCTAGGGCTGATCTCCAGAGCCCACAAAATACCTTCACATTTAAGTATATATACTAAAGTATATATACTAAAGTATATACATGCGGCCTCGAATGCTCAACCTAAAAAGGATGGGCCATCTTCATGTGTAGTTGGGAGATCTCTGTGCTAAAGTGTGATTAAGAAGCCAGATTGGTAGCTGTGGAAGAAATTATTATTGAGATCCTGGAGTTGAAGAGAATGCTTTTTCAATGATCTTGATGGTGAATGGTAACTGAGTGACGGGCAGGTAATTGGCAAACTCATTTGGGTCTAATGTAGGGTTCCTTACGACTGGGGTCATTGAGACTGGTTGAGTAGGGAGGTGAGAGTGTCCAAAACGAGAGTTTTGATGGACGAAGGTGAGACATCATTCTCATAAAAGGAGGCTTTGAGGGTGTTAAGTTAGTAGGATCGATGAGAAATAGAGCTGCTAACAGTTATCGCCAGAGCCTTGAAGGAGAAGACTCCTCTAAAAACCCTTATGAGGAGACTATGCAACACATGTTTGTACCTAATACCATATGTTCCCTCATCATAACTCCCAAATCCCCCACACTTCATTGCATAATCAGTGTCCCACATATGTGAGCCTTTTTAGTAATCTTTCTCCTCACCTGTCCAACTCAACCCACTCCTCCTCTCAACCCAGTCTCTCTGCGTCTTTCCCACTAACCAATGTAAATGCATCTGTACGTGGTCAGCATTCCACCAACAGGATGACCTTGTGGAATGTTTAGAAATCAAGACAATGCCTTGGGCTCACATGGTGGAATTGTCTTAACCACTGAACACAAACTATTGAAAAAAAAAGACGTTGAAAACTCATATTTTTTCCAGATGAATGGGCTTTGGAAAACAAGCACATGGGCCCACCATTAGTGGTCTCAACACTCCTGAAATCCCAACGTCAGTCTCCAGTCAACCTCTAGCATACAAGTTCTCTCTCTTCATGGTGTCATGGCCCCAAAAGACTTAAGGCTATATTAAGAACACATTTCCTATTAGACAGAGTGGTTAAATCTTTTGATGAGCAAGATTTAAGGATTTTGTCATATAATACAGTTGTATGTATAGGAGCAGAATAGAGGGCACCCGACATGGTTCTAATGGTCTTAACCACTGAAAAACACACCCCCACACCACCGCTCCGCATTTACTCATACAGTCTAAATTTTGAGTTACAAACAGAATTTGGGATAAAGAGGTGAAGACAATAGTTAACGCTGTAAAACATTGTGATTACACATAATGTGGCTCACCTCCACTAATCTGTCATCAACTGAGAGCCCTGTAGGAAACCATGGCAGAATGCCCAAGAACAGTGGTTCCCATACTGTGGTCTGCGGACCCCCAGGGGGTCGGTAACACATTCCCAGGGGGCCCGCAGGCAGCAGTTTGAGGCATTGCGCAGTATTTTTCAATAAACCGCAGTTGTCGGGCAACAACAAAAGTCTAGACGACTTCATGATGGTTCTTAATCTCAAGGACACCACCTACTTTCACAAACCCATCCATCCTGCTTATCACCGCAAGCTTTTCTTGTTAAGTAGTCAACCGTATCAATTCAAAGTGTTGTCATTTGGGGTTACCACTGCACCCAGAGTATTCACGAAATGTCTTGCTGTGGTAGCAGCCCATCTCAGAAGGAGCGACGTTCAAATATTCACTTACTTAGACGATTGCCTAATCAATGGTGGAAACAAACGGCAGTGTCTCGCTCGTAGCCAGGCCACTATTTCCCTCTTCTGTTTGGATGCCATCAAGTCCCACCTTTATCCCCTTCAGATTCAACCCTTTCTGGGAGCCGTACTCCATAGTCACCAGCAAGGCTCACCCCAGAAGGACAAGAGTTCAGAAATTCCAGCAGTTGCTGCCTCTTTTGCAGCCCATTTGTGAATTTTGTCATGTATTCTCTCTAAGGCAGCCTGCACTTGCTGCAGCTGTCTGTGTGAGCAAAAAGCATTTGGCATTGTACACTTCACCACTGGATACACATGCTGGCGGAGTACTTTGCGGAAGTGGACACAGAATTTGAAGACTTCCTCAGGAGGCTGTACCTACAAGTTCATGAGTGGAAACACTACCCACAGGTTCTACTTCTGTACTTCCCTGTTGGAAGCACAAAAATTGTACTAGAATAGAATTTGAGGCATCATTAAAAACTCTTTCTAAATGTGGTCCTCAGAAAATGATTACTGCTTGGATATTGCATTAGCCACAAAAAGGGAGCCTTTTATCTGGGCAGAAGGTAAAGTGATCCCCTTGCAAAGGAAAACAAAAGGTGATGGGTGTATTATGTTCAAATGTCTCAGCCACTGGCAATCATGCCTGCTGTATTTAGTCCAACTTTTTGTTTTGCACACTGAGACTGGGAATCAACCCTACGCAAATTCATCTTGGCCCTGCTTTAATAGGAACAGTTTGATCAAGCTGCCAGGTCAGCGGCCCACTATCTGGGAACACATGCTCCCCCAGACTGTGTGAAACAGCTAATGGTTTCAGGCTGTTTGTTCATGGCAATAATAAAATTGAGTTGCATCCTTTGCAAATTAGATGTCTTAATTTTTTTTAAATCATTTTATTATAAGTACACATAGATCATGATACATAGATTTGCAGGTACAGTGCACGCAGGCTCTGAAAAAAGAATAAAACAAGCTTGATAAAGCAAATGTAGGTTAACAGATGCATTCCCTTGTCGAACGTGGGATGCCTTTGTTTAGGACCACTATCCAACAAAATAATGTGTCAATGAACTTAGTATTCATATGTGTCAGGAAATGGAATAGCTGATCCTCCGGTGTTTGCATCAGCCTTTAACTCCTTTGCTTACAGAAATCTGAGCCATCCACAAACTATTTCCCTGTTATGAAATTAAATAAAAACATATTTTAAGTACTTCAATTGTTTCTTTTGCTTAAGGTACAGTACATGGCCAAGGAAAGAAACTATTTTCATTTGCTTTTATATTTGATTGATTACACTGTCCTAAATTGCCTTAACTTATTTTAGATGAAACACTTGAAAATATTTGTAGCATATGATTTATTTCGCCTACATTTTTCACATATGTCTAAAGATTAAAAAATGGTAGTTGGCTAAATGAAAAAATGCAAATGGGGTTAAATGTTGACTTAATGAAAAAATGCATTCATATGTATCAAAGCCAAATGTTTTAGGAAATGTCAGTGATTTACATTGAGACCCTTTGAAAAGCCGTTGGTAAATCATACCAACCTCTTTTCAAAACCCAAACCTATAGTTACGAATGGAACACTGCTGATGTGCAACTTAAATGTACAAAGAAAGCAATCTTTCCTCTTGTGCTCCCTCTGCAGTCTTGTGAAAATGCCATTGTATGCTGGAAGCCAGGAAAAATGGACGATGACATTGATAATATCAGATCCAGCGAGTCAAATGTGACCATCCTTGGACGATTTGACTACAGTCAATGTGATATTTGGTATATGAGGTTTTCCATGGATTTCTGGCAGAAGGTGAGATGCTGTATTTGTTGACTTTGTGTATTAGAAACCACCAGCAATCTGTAACTTAAATTGTCTGTGGTAATGCAGCTAGAGAGCGTAGCACGTGTGCTTCTTTCCATCACCATTTTAATCACTTGTATTTGATTTTGTAAAAGCAGTGTTTTTCATTTTCCTTTTTAAGATCAGTTATTAAAGAATGAAATAGGCTCCAAAGTAGTTAATGCACTTAGTATCCTCCAAAATATCACATTTTTCCTGAGGTGCATTTCTTTCAAAGCTTATTGTGCAACGGACATTGAAGCTCTGTAGTTTGAGGTTTCTGATGCACTAAAATATTTCTGATAAGTACGCAAAAGGTGGCTTGCATATCTGAGCTGCCTTCAGCACTGTACTATCCCAGTGATTCTCTTGCTATAAAATCAGTTCTTAAGTCTGGCCATGTCATTAAAATGAAATGCCTTCTGGGCCTAGAAGTCTTTTTGATGGTATTTACGTATTTTCTGTACATGTAACCTCTGCTATTGAGTTATCCGCGACTATGCACCTTGGAGCTGGTTGAGTACTCTGTCATATTGTCTTCAGCAACTGAATGCCTTACCTGTTGAATAAGCTGGACAAACATCAAGCATGGTTTTCTTTTGAGGACTCCTCTGGATTCAACTTATCCTTGATGTTTCTCTTATAGGATAAAGGACCCATAATGTGAATGAACTCTGCGATCCCGCTTGTTGTAATTTTCTCATAGGAACTAGAAGATCATTTAAGCTGTCTGTTGACTTTCCTTCCAGTTGGCGCTTTGTTCGACCAAGACTAACGTTTCTCCAAATGGAGAATATATCTGCATTTTAGGACGATTGCTTGTATTTACCTTGCGCCCTTTGACAAATACCTCTCTGTTCCTAGGGGCTATCTCAGTCTCACTAAGTGAATAGTTGCACTGTTACTCCTAGGACAAGCAATGGAATCTAGGTAGATGACTGGAAATTTCACTTTCCTGATGCAGATTAATCCAATCTGCACTCAGACACAAGTGCATCACGGTGAAGAGCATCCAGGAAGGTTATAAGATGTATCACCTAAGGCCGTGGATCGACTTGTGGGACCATTGGGCTGAGGTCATCCGTAAGGGTAGAACAGAACATGTCTGGTCAACTGCCACCAGCCTCTCCATGGTTTACCTGTTGCACCCAAATATTCCTCAAGTTGGATTTCATTGTTGAAAAACGTCACTCGTGTGTTAGCCTGATGCTTATTTACCCACAGACCAGCACTTCAGTGAATCTGGTGCCCAAAACATTTATTGTTGTATGCAAAGAGTTGGCCAGCAAAAGCAATGGCCCTTTTTAGGCCGTGCAGTGTGAGGTGGCTCTTATTTTGTCATTTCTGGCAAACTTGATTTTAGTGTGCAGTAAATTATTTTATCAGTCTTAGGAGTGTCTAGTTGCTGCCTTCAGAAGTCCATGGGACACTGTGGTATTCAATCCCTTTATCCGGCAGCTACTTTGTGTTTTTAGCTGTGGCTTTTAAAGGGAGGATAGCCTCGGTTTTGTTGACACTAAACATCTTAAGTGCATGGAAAATGCCCTGTACTCAGTGATAGAGAAGTCACCATTCCAGTTTTGCAAAAACTACCATCACAAATTTGCCATGAAAGACCCAACACCCAGTCTACTAGGTCTGCCTTCACGTAGACAACTGCTGTGAAGATTGTAATGCCTGTGCGGTTTTCACACTGATGACTCTGATGGTGAGACCATGTCAGAGTGGCCGACCATACCATGCAGGGCCAATATACATCCCAGGGAGATTTGGGATTTAATAGTGACAAGAGGGTAAACTTCACAGAGGGAACAGAAGGGAATGTAAAGGCCAAGGTTCAAATCCTAGACATCGAAGAAATCCAAGAAGGCGTCAAATGGAGGTTAAGGACACAGCGTCCTTAAAGCAAGTAGCTAAAACCAGGAGAACCGAGGCTAAAACCTTTAAAACTGCATCGATGTCTAAACCATCGGGGACCGCAATGAAGTTCAGACGGAGACTCCCTCGAATCTTTTGAGAAGGACGCAGCAGCAGTACTGACCCCTGAGAGATCCAAGATGTCCAAGGGCGGTAGAGGACGGTACACCACAACGTCAAAACAGGAGGGGTCGAAATCCGAACACAACAGCTCGACGAGCGCAATGTACGTTAAGGATAAGTTGGCGAAACGACCGCATGAAGAGCTTGACAGCCAACACCACAAGGTGGAGATCTAGAAGAGGAGATGGCTCGAGGCCGAAATGGCTAATAATTTGTAGAGGAAGAAAGACATTCGACAAGTCTTAAATACTGCATACCGAACAATTCGTCCACAGAATAAATGGAGGCAGACCTCCAGGAAATTGAGCCGCCTCGGACGTCATCTCAAGAAGAGCAGGAGGAGGGAACCTTTGATGGTAGACGGGTTCAGCAGTACTCTGAGGCTTGAGTATCAGGAATTCGACTGGCAAGAGCTAGACTCAGACTTTGCAGAGGGGTGGGGGATGTGGACACCTGCCCTTCCAGACAGTCCACTCCTGATGACATTGGCATATATAACCAGGTGATCAAAAAGAAAGCTGCTGACCAGTATGGGTTACAACTGGAAGAGGAAAAACCACAATCCTACTTCACGTTGGAAAGTTTTTTACCTACTCAACCAAGGAGCCAGTTCCTACCTATGCTCCCAAGTGTCTTGGACCACGGAAAAGCAGCCTTCACAGAGCCAGCGACATGTAAGTTGGTGGAAACCAGGGCAGAGAACAAATACAAACATTCCTCCAAAGAACCTGATTACATAAAGGGGACCATCCCAGCAGACTCTATAATAACATCCACAGCCGGGAAGGGAGCCAGCATCCCAAGCACCTTTAGGTCCTCCTCCAGAGAAGGAGAGCAAGAGGATGGACCTCATGGGACGGTAAGTAGAAAGAAGTGCAGCAATTCAGTGGAGAATGTATTTCAGTGAGTTGCTAAATCGTCATCCTATCACCATTGGGAGGAGATGGGCGTACTCGTGAAGCACCTGCCAGAACAATATCAGAGAAGGGCATGTCATCTGGTGTAAGATGGCAAAAACATCTCTAACACATGCCTAAAATCGGCATTGGATGCAGCAGAGACTGCTGGAAGACAAATGATGATTGGGATCACAGAAAGGCGACATGCATGGCTAAGAATATCCGGGTTCAAACCAGAGGTGCAAGCTAACCTACAAAGTACACTTTTTAATGGAGAATGACTCTTTGGAAGCGCAGTTGATGATACCCTGAACCAACTGAAAAAAGACAACAAAACTGCAAAATCTCAATGGGAGCCCTGCAGTTCAGAGGAAACATGCAAAGGGGATCAGTCCCATTAAGAAGGCCAATCGAAAGGGGGTTCGTTTCAGGCAGCAACGTACCACCAAAGTTACCAACAGTCCTTTGAGGGAGGCAAACAGTCAGGCCAACAACAGCAAGGCAACAACTGGCAGTATCGGCAAGGCAAGCAACTATTGTGAGAAAGTGGCTCTGTATATACTGTTCCCAAATAGGTACAGTGTGTACATAGTCCACAGTCCCCAGAGGTTTGGCAGGGGTTAAAGTTAGATATAACCTCACTCTCAAAAGTGGTAGCTTGGTTGAGCAGTAACGCAGTAGCAGAGGACAGTGTAAAGCATTTGTTGTACACACTCAGTCAGCAAATAGTCTCACACGCTCAAACTGAACTCTAGGCCAATGGTTTATATATACAAACATTGGACGCACGCGCGCCTCGCGCATGAAGTTTAAAAAAAAAAGAAAAACCAGCCCGGCGGAGCGTGGCGCGCGCTTGGGGGCGGGGGAGCGCGGACCCTTTGAAGTGCTCCCAAAAGGCGGATTGCATGGCGGCACGATGCGCGTGATTGTGCGCGTGCTAGCCATGCAATCCGCTTTTTGGGAGCACTTTTGAAACCCGTATTCTATAGTCTCTCTTTGCGATCGCTTACGTGATAGCAAGGCGAGACCTAAAAAGATATGGTTGTTTTATTTTAGAACCAACAATAGGTATTAAAATATACTTTCTCAGAATGAGATGCTTTAGTTAAATACGTTTGTAATATGCAATTGACTTTTGTAAACAGTTACAAGTGCTTGCAATAGGCAACACTATTTTAAACACAATAATATGTTGAGCTCAATGGGAGCTTTAAGTTATTTGCAATATATTACTCTCAGGATTACTTTCCTAACTCCAGGACTGGATCCTAGATTCAGTCCTGGGACAGTTCTTGGAAACAAGTGAGTAAATTCTGTTAAGTTACTGCTGTGACTTTTAAACAATATTTTGCTATTTTAAAAGTTGACACTTAGAAGAAATTTCATAGAAAAGCAGACAATGGTTTCCTATGGGAGAAAATTCAAGTTACGGGTGAAGTATGTTCTCGTTACTTTTGTAATCCAGTGCTGGGCTCCTAGGCTCAGCACTGGGGCATCTATCTAAAACAGGAAAGTAATTACGTTTTCACAGTTGGTACGATTTTTAAAGAATATTTGTAGTTTGCAATAATCGACACTTAGAAGAAATTTCACAGAAAAACAGTCAATGATTTCCTATGGAATAAAATTGGGTTAATGGTAAGTACGGTTGTGAGTACTTTTCACGGTCAGTGCTGGGCACCAAGATCCAGCTCTGGGATCTCTCCTAATAGCAGGGGAGTATTTCCGTTTTCGTTACTCGGTTGATTTTAGGTGAATATTTAAAGTTTTAGAAACTCCACACTTAAAAGAAATTTCAGAAGAAACCAGTCCATGTTACCCTATGGAAGAAAATTGGGTTATCGGCTTTTGGATAAGTACTCGACCTGCAGAGTTAAGGTTCTGGGCACAGACTCGGGGATCTCCCAGGGTCAGGTAAGTACAGTTGTTACACCCTCAGCGGCAGCCGGGTGCAGAGTGAGTTAGGCCCAATGTTATCCTATGGGAGGCAGGGGGGGGCCTTGGTTGGTGGCTGCTGACTAGCAGGCCACGCGGCTGTGGGAGCTGGGCTCCTGGTCACTTGCTCAGGGCAAATGGTGAAGTAGGTAGGAGTAGAAGTTAAACTGCCATGGCACTCGGGCGGCTGGGTGCTTTTGAGCCTTTGGGCGCTCTATGGATTTCAATGGGAAAGCTCCAGGACGTACAAAGGCTGCAAGCTTGGGGATGAAGATTCTTCAGGTGCCACCACCACTACGAGATGTAAGTTGGATAGTTGTAGGATAGGTAGGTACCCAGGAGTTGGGCACAGGGGCCGCAGGGTGCCGGGGTGCCTTTTGATGTCTGGAAATATTACCCTCTGTTGATCGCGGTTAGGGGGGGGGGGGGGGGGGGGGGGTACCTGAATCTGAGGCTGCAGGCGTCAGGAGCGTTGAGGTGAGTCCTTGGGTGCTGGATTCGGGGTCACAGTTGCCGGGGGGGGGAGGGGGGGATGTCCTCGGGGTCTTTGTTACTCCTGCACAGGCCAGGCTTGGCGGGTGCAGAGTGTGCAGGGTTCGCGGTTCCGGGCTGATGCCAGAGGTTAGAACTTGCTTTGAGCAGAGCCACTGCTCATGGGAGTCCCAGATGCTCAGTCACAAGGCAGCCAGGTCCTCCGGGGTTTGTAAGGTTGCTGGCCACAAGAGGTGCCGGGATTTAGCAGGAGCAGGTTCGAGGGTCGACAGGCCTGTAGGGTGTCTTCCTCTTCTTAGCAGCTGCATGGCAGATCTTCTTTCATCTTGCTCTTCTTTGCTTTTTCGGAATCTGGAATCTAAGGAAGGTTCAGGGTGCCCCTAAATACTAGATTTAGGGGGGGTTACAGGTAGGTAAAGGGCAGGGACCAAATGGTCCCTGCTCTGGGGTGGGTACACCCCCTATCCTGCCAATCTCCTGTGGGAGGGGGCAGTAGCCTATTCCTGATTGGGCAGGGCTTTCCATCTTCAAGATGGCGAGAGCCCGGAGATGTGCTTCACCTCTCCTCCCCCACCTGAGGGTTGGGGTTGGCAGGCTGGCACATCCCCTGTCCTTACTTGGTGTTTCCGGCCAGTCTTCCCGCCAGAGTGGGGGTCAGAACCGGTGGGGGCCAGTTGCTGAGTACAAACCGACCGATCAGGACCTGACCGCATAGGCGACGCACCTAATAGATGACCAAGAAACTCTTCTATTTTCAACCTAACGGGACACGAGTCCACTTGATTTACCTACGCCCTGAGGAAGACCCAGGCCGGATGGCCAACTTAATTGGGTGAAACACGTGTTGGCTGCACTTTTCTAGTTGCTTGTTCACATAAAATTCACAAATATCTCATGCAACTGCAATGAAAAACTTCCCTTATGCTAAAATCGCAACTGCTGACTTTGGAATTTTTCTCCACAACTATCAACAAAAAACCTACATTTGTCCTAAACACCCTTTTAAAATGAGTACAGCAAGTGGCCTGGAGAAGCTCACAAAGGCGGCATGCCTTTGAAGCTGCCCCCTGCCCATCCTGGGGGAGGAGACCTAGCACCTCGCCCAGGATGTGCATTGTTGCAGGCCCAGGAGAGCAGGGGGCTCTCCACCCAGGGGTCCAGCAACATGTCTACTGTGTTGCAGCCTCTCAGACCAGATGTGGATTGTAGGTTAGGTTTCAGGGGGTATCTCTAAGATGCCCTCTGTAGTGCTTTGGACGTTAAATCCCACACTGGCATCAGTGCTGGTTTAATGTGCCTAGGGTACCATTTACCAGGGGCTGACATGTGGCCAGGGTTTGCCAATTTGGGTTTTAGGGAAGGAACATAGGCCCTGGGAACCAGAGCACACTCAAAGTACATTCAGCAATTCAGCAAAAAGTGGGGGCATACCATGCAAGAAAGATGGCACTTTCTCACAACTATTCTTGGACGTCCTCGAGGAAGAGGACTACCACAAGAGAGTAGTAGCGAGTAACTTTACATAAATCAGAGGGCACCCGGAAGATCAGAAAGAGGGTATCAACAAGGGTGCAGACAGAAGAACCCCTACACTTCCTACCAGTAAGAGGCAGATTACAAAGGTTTCTAAAAAGAATGGCAGAAAATCACCACAGACAAGTGGGTGTTAAAACTAATACAATTCAGATATTGCATACAATTAACAAAGGCACCTCCAAGTAGGACCCCAAAGAAAAAAAGCACACTATCAGCTAGAGACAACACTCCTACTCAAGAAAGTAGAGGAGTCGAAGACAACAGCAACAGAGCTAGTCCCAAAAAGAGAAGGAAACCAGGGGGTCTACTCAACATACTACTTGATTCCAAAGGTAGATGGGTCACTCGGACCAATCCTGGACCTCAGATTTCTAAACGGGTTCATAAAGAGACAAAGGTTCATAATGACTACAAGAGGTAATACCAGAAATTCAAGTGGGAAATTTTATGGCCACAATCGATTTGACTCCTACTGTCGTATGCCCATGAATGCAAGTCACAAAAGATTCCCCAGATGCATTGTGAAGAAAGAACTCTGCCAATTCATGGTATTGGCCTTTGGCATAAAATCTCCACCAAGAGTATTCATGAAGTGCCAAGCAACAGTAGCAGCACACTTAAAGAGACAGAGCATACATGTCTACCCCACCTGAATGACAGGCTGGTAAGAGCAAGCTCATACCAAAAATGCAGACAGCACATGCAACAAGTGATAACACTATGCTCACTAGGGTTCTCCATTCACATCGAAGTCCTCACCAGAACAGGAACAGCTCTTCCTGGGAGTGAAACGAAGTACTATAGAACAGAAGGCCTTCCTGAGTGAGAAAAGAGTAGAGGCACTCCTGAAGGAGGCACAACTCTACCAGAAGGGGCAAGCTCCGACAGTGAGGACGGTGGGGAAGCTGTTGGTATGTTGGCATCCTGTATCCCGCTAATACTGCACACAAGGCTGCATATGGAATAGTTGCAAAACCAATGGTCAGTCGTCGGGAAGTTGGGAAGATCTAGTGATTGTCATGCAGAATGTAGAGAAGGAAATGGCATGGTGGAACAAAACATATATATTACATGGAAGGAAATGTAAACAGCCTACTGATAGTGACCATAACGGACGCCTCCCAGAAGGAATCTGGTGCACGCACACAAGCAATCTCAAGTTCAGGAGGGTCTGGCAGGACCGAGATGCAGTGCAATACATCCACTTCCTGGAACTAAAGACCGTTTTTTCCTAGCCTTAAAAGCCTTTCAAAGAGAGCTGGGGAAAATCAATATTGATCCAAACAGACAATACAACCACCATGCTTTAGAACAACACAGGGGGGACACATTTAGTGCAACTGTCAAACCTAGCACAAGAAATCTGGAACTGGGCCATCCAAAGGAAGATACACTTGGGGGTGATGGGCCTACTGGGGAAAGACAATACAGAGGCAGACAAACTCAGCAGACAAGCTTCATGGTCTCAAGTGGGAACTGAACCGATCAATACTGGCAAATTTCACAAATGGGAAACCCCCATAAATAAATCTCTTCGTGACTCCCCAGAATGCAAAAGGCCATCTCTTTGCCTCCAGACAACAGTGCCACTAATCAGTTGGGAATGCACAGTCAAACTGGTCAGGGAGATTTTCATACGCTTCCAGACAACCTTTATGGTGATTTAAGTGGTCTTAGACAACCATAGAATGCTCAAAATGGTAGATGTGGAGAGCAGCCTTCAAGCTTAGTCCAGAAGGAGTGTTGAGCAGCTTCTTTTATCAGAACTACTCCTGTAGAGTAGGTTAAATTAAAAAGAACCACACCGTGTAGTTATAAATAGTTATATTTATTAAACTCTCTCACTAACGCATTGGTAAATCTCCTATCTGGAGATATCGACACAATACACACAATTTCAAAAGGAAACTGGTAAGTAAGCACAAATACACATAGGTCTCCAAGGGATGACCAAACCATATACTAGAAGTGGAATGTTATCTGTGCCCAAAGTCCAGACTTGACCCAGAAGACTCAGCCTCCGTGGGGTTCCTGAGTACTTGCCTTGAGTCCCCAGCTCTTCTGTGTGCAGAGTGGAAACGCAGCGTGTACTCCATGCAAGTCAATTGGAAAGTCCGGTTGCAGTTTCGAAACAGGAGGACCCTTTGCAGTGGACCCTGAAGAAACCTGTGGTAGATGGAGGGTTGGAGAGTTGCCCCACCCGTGGATACCTGAGGAACCAGGAGACACCAGGGAATCCGGGTGCATAGGTGCGACGTGACTATGGAAACCACCGTAGACCACAATGGAGGACTTCACTGAAGATGCAGCTGGGGAAGAAGGTGAAAGCCCAGTGGAATCTAAGGATGGATTCTTGAAAAGTAGTGCCTGCAAGCAGAGGGGACAGTGTATGCCACCCTCGAGTGACCAGGAGGCACGGAAGACCAATGACAGTAAATGCAGGAGAGTTGACGGTGAGCTTGCCGCTGCAGCTGTGAGGACTAGGCGACGCTGTGGAAGACAAGAAGCCATTCAATAGCTTTCCCACATCGGAAGTCGAGAACCAGGGGGTCGGTGTCTGAATGGAGCACTAACCAGCCTTAGCAGCAGAGACAGTCGTGGTAAATGAAGACCGTGCAGTGCTGGGACAAGCAAGGTCCAGGGGACTCGCCAAAGCCAGGTGAGTCAGAGCAGGCCCCGAGCAAGCAGGGGAGCCCACTGAAGTGACAGGACCTCTAGCAGCTCACCAAGGATGCAGGCCCACTGTGCAGAGAATGTGGTGAGAACGAAGATCTTGATAGCAAGAGATGCTGGAGCTTCTTGTAGCCCGAAGATCTCTGGAAGATAGTCAACAAGCCATGGCAACGGAAAGTCAATGCTGTGCAGAGGGGTTCTGTTCCAGCGGTTCCGACAAGGGGTACTGGCCTCAAACTTGCTGAGAAGACAGTGCAGGCCGCAGGAGTTGCAGAACCACCACCTGTTGCTGAGCCTTTTGGAGTCTGTGGAACCTCAGGAGCAGCAGACCGGTCAGCTTTGTTGCGGTGCCAGCACATGAAGCACAGACTGGCAGAACGGCGAGACCAAGAGCAGCAGGAGTATTCCTTGATGCAGTCTCTGTTCCAGGCAAAGTCCAGCGAGATCTAAGGTGCCCCCAGACGGTTGAAGTGGTTTCAGATCTGAATCTCGTCCCATGACTAATTTCAAGAGCCATCCACAGGTAAGCCCTTAAGTACTCCAGGGAAAGGGTTGGGACGATTCAAGGATCCCTCTGAGGGGAGGATACTCCCATGTCCTTTGACAAGTTTCGCACCAGAGCAGGAGCCAACGGCTCCCTGAAGTGGTACCAACTAGAGCATGCAAAGAGGGCACCAAATGACACTTCCAAACAGTCTGGTGGCACTGGCAAGCACCCCCAGCCCAATACACTAAGTCCTGCCGCAGCCCCAGGGAGACCCCCTGGTGTACCTACGCACTGGGTACCTTAGTACCATATACTAGGGACTTACAAGGGTAAACCAGTAGCCAATTGGAAAGGTCCTAAAGTACTTACCATAGTCAAATTTAGGGAGAGAGCAGAGTGACTGGGGCCCTGATTAGCAGGATCTCAGTCAGACTAGTCAGAAAAACAGAATAACACCAGCAAAGAGTGGGGGTAACCATGAAAGCAGATCCTACTTTCCTATACCAAGTTTCTTCAAAAATTCAAGCAGACATTCTGAA
The DNA here is from genome assembly GCF_964204655.1 of Triturus cristatus. NCBI lineage: Eukaryota > Metazoa > Chordata > Amphibia > Caudata > Salamandridae > Triturus > Triturus cristatus. The sequence goes on along the minus strand of NC_140591.1, from coordinate 1,419,967,630 downwards.
AACATTACACACCCTAGATCAGAGGTCTTCAAAACTTTTGTAGGTTGAGCCCCCCCCCCCCAGCTGAATTTTTTTAGATGATGGGTCCCCCCACCACCTAACAGAAATTTCATCAATCTGGTACATTATACAATCAACCGCCACGTGCATATCATGGGCCATATCTGGCAAGTAATGTTCAACACGAGTGTTTAGTAAACTGCAGGTTTGTGATCTAAAATAAACTTTTTTTTTATGGTTGGATTGCAGTGCATGTAAATGTTTCCTTTTGTAGTTTAGGAAGAAAACCTTGATGGACACGACAGGACATACTTGTGTACAGGGGCACAACTAGACCCAAAGTTCAGGTGGGGGCTAACACTCCCAGCAGTGGTTGGCCCTAGCACTGGTCGCACACAGTGCAACAGTCTGTTTTGGCGCCCCCTCCCCCATTTCCTCCTTTTCCATGAATTCCCTCACTGCCACTCACCAACAATGCACCTCATCTCTCTATTGCACCTTTCTGGCAAACATTTCATTTTTTTTTTATATCACTTCTCATTGTTTACTCACACTCAGTTCTTTGCTCTGCATGGTACACAATCTTTGTAGCAGGCACATTAACCCTCTGCGCTGTGTGGGTGGCAAGAGTACCCACGTGAGTGCACGGTGACCCATGCGACAGTGTGAGAGTAGGGTAAGAGGAGGGACTACAGGGTGAGTGAGGTGACCATATGAATTTGGGCGAGGGTGTAAGTGCATCGTGGGACGAATGAATGTATGGTTAGTGTTGGGCTTATTTAAGTGAAATTCCAGATTGAGCAGTGAGGGGACAGGTGAGTGAAGTGTCCCATGAGTGCAGGTTGAGTAGTGTGCACGTGTGACTGCAGGGTGAGTTACAGGGTGAACAGCGCCAGTGCATTGTGAGTGCCAGGTGAATGGTGTGAGTGCATGGTGATCAGTGTGAGTGCATTGTGATCGCTGTCAGTGCAGGGTGAGCATGAAAGTGAAGGGCGAGAAAGAGGAGCGATTTGTCTGAATTCAGGGTCCATTCCCTGACACTTGAAGTAACTCAGCATGTTATTGACTCCAGCGTAGGGTTTCAGATATAAGCTAAAACTATTGCTATTATGGCATTAACCAGGGATCAGGGTGGAAGAAATAAATGTGCTTATCTTGTAACAAACTTGGGGGCAAATCAACAAGGGCCTTATCTCCGCTTTTTTGGCTTTAAAAGCCAAAACAGCAGAGATAAAACTATCGCCCTATTTACAAGTGGGTGCTAACATGCATTAGCGCATGTTCGTACCCTTTTTCTCGACGCCTCGCTTTGCATCTCTAATGAGATGCAAAGTGGGCGTCACTGGGCAGTACTGCTTGTAAAATATTGCTGATTAGCTCTTAACATGACAAAGAAAGGGCACGGTCGTGCCTCTCTATCTCCCCCTCCCTCCCCCCTCCGACCCTCTGTTACCGGAGTTCACCCAGACAGATAAAGACCAACACAGTTAAGATTTTAGGGTGGAGTGCGCACGCCCCCCCTGAGATGGTGTTGCGCCCCCCTGGGGGGGGGGGCGCGCCCCACAGATTGATGAACTCTGCCCTAGATGCAAGGAGAGCAGTAATCTTCTATATTGAGGACAAAGCCTCACAGGAAGACAAAGCAACTTAGTGTCATTTGCAAACCCTTTCCTAGGAAGACCAGTCGCAAAGAACTCTATCGCAAGATGGATTGCACAAACAATACAATTATGCCACAAAACAGACCGGTGTGCCACTACAAGTGAGTCCTGGTGCACACTCCGCGAGGAAGAAGGGAGCCACTATAGCTTTCCTAGGTGATAACCCACTGCAAGACATTTGTATGGCAGCAACAAGGTCATCAGTGCACACATTTGCGAAACATTACTGTGTGGACATTCAAATGAACAATGAAGCACAAGTAGAACAAACTGACTTTTTTTTAAATTTATTTTTTATTTTTGAGAGTTCGTGCAAATTACAAAATTACAGGACTGTTGACTACGAATGCATAATACAAAATGATCAGAATACTCACAAATACATTATTTGATACAGAGCTAAAAACCTTCAAAAGTGCTAAATATTTAGGAATGAACATATCTCAACGGTCTCAACACCCAGTTACAAAAGAGAAGTACTATCTGAAAAATGCGACGTGCTGGACAATTAGGCATAGGCCTATGAAGGATAAAGCAAATGTAAGGAAATTACTGCATTATTTAATACAGAAATAAATACCTTCGCTCCTAGGAGATGAGCACAACCCAACATTCTGAAACTGACCCTAACTATAACCTATGTTCCCAATAAACTCCAGGGTTTCTCATACTTTTTTATGGAGCCTGATCTTATTGCATATTTTTTTTTCCAGTTCTCTGATTTTGCTTAACTTCGCTCTCCACGCTTGAAAAGAAGGTACCTTATCTGATCGCCAACATTGTAAAATTAAAGATCTTGCTGCCAGTGCTGCAATATAGAGGCATTCTTCTTGTGCTGTAATGTTAGGAGAGCATCCCAGAACTGCGATACTGCAATATCTACATCTAGGGAGATGGAGTCCAGCATAGTTCTGGGAGAATTTTCTATTCCTTCCCAAAAACTACTGATCTTCGGACACTCCCAAACAATATGTAGCCAGGTGCCACCGAACCCTGGGCGTAGTTTGCGTAGTAGCGCTACGCGAAGTGCACTTTGCACTACGCGAGATGCGCGTAGCACAACGCAGTACGCGTAGAGCGCTGTTCGCGATGATTGCACAGTGCCAGATGCTTGTCCGCACTGTCCAATCATTGAAAACGGCATCTTCCACAGTGCGAGCTGTCGTTTTCTGCCGCTCAAGTAGATTTTTACTTGAGCGGCAGCTTTCTCAACGCGGACTGGTAGTTTCTCATCGCGAGCAGTCGCGAGCATACGCGACCACTCAATGAGAAACCTGACCTCCCCACGTTGAGAATCTCGCGAAGAGGTTAATTTTCCAAGCTCGCGATCGGCAACTTTATGTTGCTGATCGCGAATGAGGAAAGTGCCGCCGGGATGTCATTTTGCTCGCTCGCGGTCGCCAACTTGACGTTGAGGACCGCGAGCGAGCAAAGAATGCCCGCTATGCGATTTTGCACTGTGCTACGTGCAGTTCTCGTAGCGCGAATTTGCACAAACTACGCAAACGTTGTCCGCCCAGGGTTAGTGCCACCACCCTCTTTTGCACAATGGAAACACTTATCCTCAATCTGTGGGTATATCTTATGGAGAAAGGAAGGGGTTCTATAGATCAACCATTTTGAATAGAATTGCATTTGTTTGAAGTTTGCACCTCCTGAGTGTTGATGCATTCAATTTATTTATTCTACCCCATGTTAATTTTGAGACCTGCATCCCTTCCCTTCGCCACCATCTATCCCGGATTTTTTCGTATATCGAAAGCGTGTTATTTTCATCAATTTTAACCCAGGCACTAATCTTCCGTTGGATCGGGTAATCAAAGGCTTCACTTAGACTTGCTCAAACGGATGTGTATTTAATATCAAATTTCTGTAGCAAGGGTTTTATTCTGATGAATGACAACTTCAATATTCTTTTAGAGTGTAAAGGCCCCATTTCGATCTCTGGCCATGACTTCCAGCAATTTCCTGTAGTGAAATCCCAAATCTGAAGATATCCATTTTCTTCCCACATCTTTAAAATACTAGGCTCTATAAATTACTTTCCCCTGTGAAAAACTGGGACAATCTAGTTGAATGATTAAATCTCAATATATTATAAAATGTAAAAAATTGGGTTTTTTGTTTGTGTCCATTGGAGGGTCTTGTAGCGTACTTTAGGGTACTTGGTTATTCTAGTAGGATCATTAATATTATATTCCTTTAAGATCTTTTTCAAAAAAAACATTGTCTGCCTCCCGATGGTCCAATAGAAAAAATCTAAAACTGATGTGCAAAAGTCGCTTGATGGTAATTCCTAATATTTAGAAGGGACAGCCCTCCTTCTGCAACAGGGTACCTTAAAGTGCTAAGTTCCAATCTCGGTATCTTATTAGACCATACAAAAGAAGAAAACATGCTATCTATCTCTTTAAAATGGCTGCTTGTAATGGGCACAGGGCAGCACTAAAGAGAAAATTAAAAAGTGGAGGAATAGACATGCAAATTAATGCTACTCAACCCATTATTGATAGTGGGAGCTGGTTCCATGGTGTTAACAGGCCTTTCACCTTTTTCAGCTACGGAGTATAGTTTAAGTGGAATAGATCTTCAATTCTCTCCGTAAAAAAGATCCCTAGGTATCTCTTTGGGCGAGTATTATATACATGCCTAAATTCTAGCAGTAGAGAGTCAACCGAGCAATTACACTGTATAATCTCGGTTTTAGTCTAATTTATTTTGTAACCTCCTATTGCTTGAAAATTTGAGAAAATCTTCATGATTTCTAACTGAGTGTCTGTTTTTGAGTTTAAAAAAAGGACTATGGAGGAGCCTAGCGCGTGATCAAGATGGCCGCGTGAGCTCAGAGCTCCCGAGACCCTCGCTCCCTCCGGCAAATATCCTGTGAAGCATCCTGTTCTTAACACCTGGAATATTGGAGGCGAGCCGTTGCTGAGGTGATCGTCGCTGTCCGGACTGAAATCGCTCACCGGAGGCCGAAGCTGTGCTACATGGAAGTTTGCGGCCTACTCCCCGGAAGATGCCCGGGGCTTGCGCTGGCACAGTGCCCGAGCACTAATTGAACAACAGCGGCCGTGTGAGGGGCGAGCCGTCGGGCGGACGGTGTCATCGCTTTCCTGTCTTCATCGCGCCCTGGCCTGGGAGTGAGTCGCGCCGGTCACTTGTTGCATGGTCGTCTTCTCTGGATGGGCAAGGGGACTGTTTCCGCAGCAGATCACGATGTCGACCAAATCAGAAGCCGAAAAACAGAAGCCCAAGAATACCAGGCGGGGAGGATACCCCCAAACCAACAACATGGATCGTTATGCCCAGCAGAAGGGGTCACCGGGCGGATCTGGACGGCCACTGGAAGCCTTGAAAGATGGTTTGCCCCCCGCCACGGAACTAACCCTGCAGGATATCATGGGGGCCATCGAGGGGATGCAGTCCTCTATCGGGCAGCAATTTGAGACCCTGGCACATAAAGTGGACACAATCTCGATTGACGTCAACTTGATTCGGGCAGACCTGGGGAAAACTAATGAGCGGGTTCAGTCCTTGGACCTTAAAACCTCTGGCCTCATGGGAGATGTCTCTGACCTGCAGCTGGAAGTCCGTAACTTGAGGACCGCAAACTACCTCTTTGCCCGACGCCTGGAGGACTTTGAAGGCCGGGCACGGCGCAATAACGTGCGCATTATTGGGGTCCCGGAAAACTCGGAGGAACAGTCGGTGGACCTGTTCGTGGAGGACTTGGTGGTAAACCATCTGGCGCCCAAAGGCCTCAGTAAGTTCTTTACTGTTGAACGGGCCCACAGAGTCCCTGGTGGGAGGCCCAAGGTGGGGGCCCCTCCGAGACAGATTGTCGCCAGGATCTTTAATTTCAGGGACCGCGACGCCATTCTACAAGCATCACGAGTGTCCGGCCCGATGACTTTCCAGAACACCACAGTGAGTTTTTATCCGGACTTTACCCAGGTGGTGCAGAAGCAAAGGCAAAGCTTCCTGGCGGTTAAGAGAAGGTTAAGAGAGATGGGACTGAAGTACGCCATGCTCTTCCCGGCCAGGTTGCGTGTGGTGTATGAAGAGCGGACTTTCTTTTTTGAATCACCGGACATGGTCGGAGACTGGCTGGACACATTGCCCCAACGACTGACTAGCGGGGAACATGCCGGTGGAGCAGAAGGTGGCCGTGATGAACAAGAGCGAGGGCTCGGGTGCTAGATCATTTTGATTTTGCTCAGGACAGTGACTCAGTCTTCGGTTCCTCCGGGAGGGTGGTAGCCCGGGGGGCGGCGGGGGTGTGAAGGGAGCTTTTTCCTCCTCTGGGGTTCTTTTTGTAGATTAGTCTTTGAATAGGGCGACAGGCACACTGCAAGTTGGGGGGGCTTTTTAAGCTTACGCAGGGGTGCAGGGTGGGGGGTGGAATGGGGTTGTTGAAGTAGTTGTTGTTGTTTTTTGGGGGGGTGGAGGTCTCCTTACATTTCGGGATGGGGGGGTAGGGGCTTAAAGATACTCAGTTGGAATGTTAACGGCTTAGGGGATCGTATTAAGCGAGGGATTGTCCTGCAATTTCTGAAGCGATGCTCCCCTGATATAGTTTTATTGCAAGAGACGCACTTGATAGGTAACACGTGCTACGCACTCAACAGGAAGGGCTACAAATTCGTTGCACACTCTGGGTTTTCCTCGGGCTCTAGAGGGGCTGGAATACTTGTCAGGGCCTCGCTGCCGTTTGAGGTTGACTCCACCACTGTTGATGATAGGGGGCAATTTGCGGCTGTGGCGGGGAGGTGGGAGGGCAGGACGCTGGTCCTGGTGTCGGTTTATGTCCCTCCTGCGCTGCAGCCCTCCACATTTGCGGACCTGGGGAGGGCTCTGTTGGATCTCCCAGAGGGAATGTTGGTGGTGGGTGGTGACTTTAATGCGGTTGGCTCCGGATTGCTTGACAGACACCCGCCAAGAAGCTCTGGGGGGGCGCAGAAATGGCTTTCAGACTTTGTGGATACCCTTGGTCTGGTCGACTGTTGGAGACTGCTGCATCCCACTCAGCGGCAGTACACTTTCCACTCCGGGGCGCATGGCAGTCTCTCTAGAATTGATTATGTGCTTACCTTGGCTGCACACGCCTCCTTTGCGTCCGAGGCTAGGCACATGGCTAGGGGTATTTCTGACCATTCGCCGGTGTGGATCTGTATGGATGTTGGTAGAGGAGTGGGGGGCAGGGTGGCTCCGATTAACCCCTGGTATCTCCGTGACCCTAAGACTCGTAGCGCGGTGCTGAAGGCGGTCGATCGCTATTTCCAGGAAAATCTAGGCTCGGTCACGTCTGCGGTGTCTTTGTGGGAAGCGTTTAAAACTGTGCTGAGAGGAGAGGCCCTTTCCTTGATAGCGGCAGCCAAACGTCGGCGGGATGCGGAGGTCGCTCAGATCGAGGCGGAGATAGCGGCTCTAGAGTTGGTTTTGGAGGAGGAGGTCACGGCAGCAGCGCTGCATAAATTGAGCCTTAAGCAGTCGGAGTATAAGGCCCTGGTGACGAATGCGGCCAAAGCCCTGAGTAGGGAGCAGCAGGGGCGACTGTCCGACGTCTGGGACAAGGCCGGGAAATTAATAGCGTGGCTGGATAAAAAAGAGCGGGTCAATCGTGTGGTGCCGGAACTAGTAACAGAGGGTGGCGTTATTGTCACTGAGCCGAATGGCATAGTCCAGTGCTTCGCAGATTATTTCCGCACGGTCTATACCTCTGTGTCGGACAGGCCGGTGGAGGACTCGTGTGAACTTCTGCGCGATCTTGCTCTGCCTTGCCTCTCTGACATAGACAGGGAAGATCTAGATGGTGACATCACAGCTGACGAAGTCGCGGGTGCTATCCGTTCACTGCGCCCGGGCAAGGCCTCGGGCCCGAATGGCCTGCCAATTGAGTTCTATAAACTCCGGCCGGACAAGATCGCTCCACATCTGCGAGCTATGTTTGTAGAGGCGCGGGAGACGGGATGCCTTCCATTCGACCAACGCCTGGCGACAATTGTGGTCATACACAAAGATGGCAAGCCCAGGAATAAATGCAGCTCATATAGGCCGATTTCGCTACTTAATGCCGAGCCGAAAATCCTCGCTAAAATACTGGCCAACCGTTTGATCAGGGTTATCGGGGACCTGATCCACCCGGACCAATCCGGTTTCATCCCGCACCGTAACACTGTGTTGAACCTTGGGCGCATCCACGGCGTGCTCGCAAGGACGGGGACGCTGCGGGAGTCGACCATTGTGGCTGCACTTGACGCCACGATGGCTTTCGACACGGTAGAGTGGGCATATCTGTGGGCTGCACTTGCAAAATTCGGCTTTGGACCTGGCTTTGTTGGCTGGGTGAGACTACTGTATGAAGGACCCTTGGCTAAAGTCGCGGTCAATGGTAGGGCGTCCCGTCCGTTCGAGCTGGTGAGGGGCACCAGGCAGGGTTGTCCCCTGTCGCCGTTGTCGTTTGCTCTCACTCTTGAACCGCTGGCGGCCTGGATACGATGGCACCCAGACATAAGGGGGATCCGATGGGCACCAGATCATGAGGACCGCATTTCTCTTTATGCTGACGACATTTTGCTATACCTCACTTCACCCAGGAAGTCTCTCATAGTAGTCTGTGACATTTTGACTTCTTTTGGTAGGAACTCTGGTCTCACCATCAACTGGGGGAAGTCGTATCTGTATGCCCTGAGTGGAGACGTCCCTGTCCTCCCGCGGAATTGCTCGATCCAGATCGCCCGGGAGGGCTTTTTGTATCTAGGGATCTATATCTCCACCGATCCAATTGTTCGATATGAGAGAACCCTGCTCCCTCCGTTGATGCGGCGGGATGTGGCGGGCTGGCGGCGACTGCCGCTTTCCCTCCTTGGCCGTGCCGTGCTGTTCAAAATGATGTCTCTTCCCCGTTTTCTCTATGCCCTGCAGAATACCCTGGAGCTGGTCCCGGCCAGTTATTTTCGGGAGGTAGAGAGCCTCCAGCGCTCGTTGCAGTGGGATGGCCGACCGCGTATAGCTATTGCAAAGCTGACCCTTCCGTGGTACGATGGGGGTATCGCGCTTCCTGACATTAGAAGATACTATTGGGCCTCTCAGTTGAGTGCGATCAACCATGGAGTCTACGGTCCGGCGCTGAGCCCCGGCTTCGCTATGGACCGTTGGTTGCTGCGCGGGGGTAATTACTTTAGAGCACTCTACTCCAGGTCAACGGATGGGTCCCTCACGGGGCCAACCAAGGTGGCGGTGCACGTGTGGAAGGCGGTTACGAACTCGCTGGGTTGGAAGGATAGGCTCACCCTCGCTACTCTGCTGTTTGACTCCAATATGTTGGGGAAACTTTGGCACACGAAGGGATTCGAGAAATGGGATCTGATCGGGATATCCAGGGTGGGGGACCTGCTGGCTAAGGGACGAGTTAAATCGTTTGACGAGCTACGGACGGAGTACGATCTGGAGGGTACGGAATATTTCCGGTATGCACAGGTACGCCATGCTCTGCGGTCCGTCCTCGTCGAGGGGGAGACGGTGCCTGAGTCCTCTCCCTTGGAGGACCGGATCCTGGATGGCCATATGCCGGAGAGTACAATCTCCTTAATTTATAAGAAGCTTGTTAATGTCCGGACTGACCTCCTCCTAGGGGTGCGTGATCAGTGGACTAGGGACGGCCTTGAACTGGATGATGAGGACTGGCAGTACGCCATCTCCTCTCCTAAGGAGGTCGCGATCCCCGTACGACTAAGCCTGGTCCAGCTTAAGATACTTCATAGAGTCTACGTCACAGGGCCCCGACTGATTCATATGGGTTTCTCCGAGGATGGTTTATGTAAGCGGGGCTGTGGGATGGTGGGCACCTTCCTACATATCATATGGGAATGTGGTGTGATCGCGGAGTTCTGGAAGCAAATTCATGTTGTGATGCAGGAGGTCACGGGTATTGCACTGCTGCCAGAGGCACGGCGCTGTCTTTTGAATGTCTGGGGTCCTACTGACTATGACGCGGCGCAGACTCAATGGGTGACCCTAGGAAATATGGTGGCGAAGCGTGATATCGCGCGACTGTGGGGTTCTCAGAGACCTCCTGCTATGGAAGCATGGATGGATAATATGGACTGGAGCATGTTTAGGGAGAAAACGGTGTATAGTGCCCGGGGGCGGCCTAAGAAATGGCATAAGATATGGGGACGATGGAACCAGTATAGGGGTGATATGTCTGCCCCCGGCCACTGAACCGTTAGAGGAGCAACTTTCCCCCTAGCTTCACTTCCAACTTGGGGTTTTCATGATGACTATATGCTAGAATGTTAGCGCCTCTGCTTCTCCCTCATCCACCCGACCGGTGGCTTTGTTCTGATTTTGGGAATGGGGCCGCGCCCCCATCGGGAACTGGCACGAGTTTATTGTGTATACTGCCTTGCTTGTGTTATTTATTTTAGGTTGTTTTAAAAAACGGAACCTTTGTTTTTTCCTGTACCAGAGCTATGGACACTTCCATGTGTTGTACTTAATTGGCTGCCGAACCTCCGGGATGTCTGCTGAATAGCTGTGTTCCAGACTGACATAAATAAAGGTTTTAAAAAAAAAAAAAAAAAAAGACTAGATCGTCGGTGTAAAGTTTTATATTGGTCATACCTTGAAGCGGGCCATATGGGCTTTTTTTTTGTCTAATTGCTATTGCAAGTGGCTCAACAAATAATGCAAATAAAATCGGAGAAAGAGGACACCCTTGCCTAGTGCCTCTATTTATATGACATGTAGCTCCCTTTTTTTTCCTGGATGCCATCTTGGTCCATCCTTTTGCAACTCCTAATTCACCTCGTAACCGCCCTTGCCTTCCTATTATTAACAGTTCTCCTAATACTTTCTATTAAGATCAGAAGGCAACTTATGTCTGCAAAATCCCTTTTCTTACACGGCGCTCAGATCTTCCAAAAAGGTTTGAGCATCCTATTAGTCCGTGAAAACGAAAAAAAATTCTTTGGCCAGGACTTTCAATTTAGACTGTTGGACGATTGATGCTTGCGCTCCCTTAGCCTTAAAGGAGTCAATCATTTTAATAAAGTCCTTTCATCTATGAGCAGAGGCTGTAGATATATCGGAAAAGATTTTGAAGTATTGATTCTCGGTAGTGGAAAATTCTCTTTGCTATTGCTGTACTTAATTTTTTTTCCTTAACTCTATAATCCGAGAAGTTTAATAAGATTGTCCGTGGATATTTCTGTGTGTGAACTCCATGTGCTCTGGTGATTGTAAGATCTCCTTGCAGCTCTATTACCGTTTTCAAAAGCGACTCGGACCACTTTACCATATCAGACTTTTCTGTACCCTCTGGTATTCCAATCAGGCGCAAAATAGATTGTCTGTTCTAATTCTCAAGATCTTGAAGTTTTAGCTTCATCTGGTGTTTATTTTTTTTCAATACTTGGAGCTCCTTTTGCATACCCATGGAATTATCCTCTAAGGCCGAGACACGTTTCTCCACTTGTGATTATTTTAGGGACATTTGATAGACTGTCAAAGCCTGAAGAAAGTTTATCATACAATTGTGAGATTTCAAGTGCGTGGGAAATTTTTAAGTCTCTTAATTCGTGTAAGATGGTTGTAAGCATTTTTTTTTAATTGAAAAATGTCTTATGTCTTGTTTCCTCACCTGCAGTTGATAAGGCATCTTGTTCTGACTCAGATGAGAACTCAGACACTGACACATCAGTCCTGGTTTGCGTATCGCTTGTCCCTTCCTGAATTGTCTGTAAGCGTACTTGGTCAACTTGAAGGAATGAAGTGTTAAGATACGGTGTTTCTGAAAGATGTTTCTGAGAGAGGTGTCTCGGATTGCTGATTGAGGCTGTAGATGGGTTGCCTGTAGATGGGTTGCACGAGCAGGTGGCACAGGCTGACCTCTTTGAGGATGTAATGTATGCTGATCTAATCGGTCCATTGGGTCCTCAAATCTTAGGCTCTCAGCGCTAGAGTGTGGAAGGCTTTGTGGCTTACTCTGTGTGGAGGGATGCTTGCTAAAAAGAGGATAATGCTAAGGACTAAGCAAGTTGTCCTCTCCCCTATTAGGCTCATCACCAATTCTGTCTTCTCCACCTCTAGCTAGAGAGCTTGGATAAAATTTAGATGAGTGATCATCCTCCTCATCCGAGAGTTGGGACTGCTTATCCTTTTCATCCAGTGCCAATGCCTTTGCTTTTAACTCCATTCTTTGCTGTGCGTTTCTTTGCCCCTTCCGTACTCCTCCAGAGGCAGGTGATGGTGTTTGCAGTGAGTAACCCGATTGCTCTGGAGGTTCTTTCTGGTGCCTACTTTATTTTGTTTGCCACGCATTTTCTTAGTTCTTTATTGCCTTTTGCCTGCCCTAAGTGCCTGAGTTCTGGATGCTCAATTACCCAAAGCTCTCCACTGTTCCAGGACTCCAACGCTCCAGCTCTGTGGAATTTTCCTCAGGGGCTGAGCTCCGGGGGGGGAGGGGGACATGGGAAAGGGGGGGGGGGACGCCACTCTGGACTTTAACACGCTGAGCACACTGAGCAGGCAGTGAAAGGAACCCCCACAGGCATTTTCCCAGCTCTCCTCCGCTGCGCTTTCTTCTTCACACCCCCACTCCGTTATTACCGACTCTGCCAATCGTGCAACTGTGAGAGGAGCAGCGTTGGAACTATCACTGCCTGGTGCTGGAGTACTAATGGTAGAAGCTCACTGAGTTGAAAAGGTGCAGGCAGGGTTAGAGGCAAGAGGGCAAAAAGGCAGGCGTCAACAGCGCAGAAGCTATGGGGCTATCGCTGCCTGGTGTTGGAGCTCTGATGGTAGGAGCTTACTGAGTAGAAGAGTTGAAAAGTTACAGGCAGGGTTACAGGCACAGGCATGAGGGCAGATAGGCAGGCGGCAGTAGCATAGAAGCTGTGGAGCTGCGGAGCAGGCTTTCAATGCTGGAGGTGCTGGAAATGAGCAATGGCTGAAGGCTTCCAGGCTTCAAAGCAGGTGGATAGACTGGCTGAGACACGGGATCCAGGAGCTCAGAGGGGCAGGGAGCCGCAGATGGCAAACAGCAACCAGTAACAATGTGAAAGCTCTCACCTAGGACTCCAACTGCTCTGGCATGAACGATACCTCTGCAGGGTGGCACGCCTCTCCTCTGGGCCCCTTCACTCCCTCCACTCCACAGCTCGGCATATCGTCGACTGTGTAGCCAGCGCAGCCGCAGCCTCGCTTCTCAGAGTGCCTCCCCGAGCTTTTACTCAGAGTTCAGGCGCTGACTACTGGGAAAAAAATAAAGAACGAGGCCTTCAGCTTCAACTTCTGCCTCGAGCTTCAAGAGACCCCCGTTCAAGACTCAGTCGTCGGAGTCACATCGGAGCGGCAACCATTCCCCAGCAGTTCATCTCGTGGGCGGTACTTCGGTGAACCAGGCGACGCTAACTGCTACGTGCGTGGGTCACAAAGGGTCTTGCAACACATTTGCTAATCAAAGCTCATCTTCAACCCAACAACCACTGTAGTAAAGACTGCAACTAACTCAATGCAGGTATAGTTTCTTACCTGTCAGTGTAGTTTTGCAGCTTGAAGAATTTCGAACCCATCCGCCAAGAAGATTAGAAAGAGGGAGGGAAAGAAAAAGAGGGAAAAAATAATAATCTGAAGATGGCGAAAAAAGGTGGGAGCTTCTGGAGGAAGCACAATGACGTCACAAAGTTAACGAAATAGAGGTATATCGTTGTCCTCCAACAACACACAAGCATTTGCATTGCAATAGGTCTCACATTTGCGAGAGTTTGAGCTATTGGCATTGTAAATGACACTGCCTTTTATTTATGTTTTGGAAGCTGTGCCTAAGCACATACTTTGAACCTATAGTCCTTGCTAATGAGAAGCAAGGCTGGAAGTAAGAGGCGCAGAAACTGCCACCCTTGCTTCTCAAAAGCAACGACTATAAGTACAAAGTGAGTGTTTATGTACCTCCTGCAGTTTTGAGAACACAAATAAAAGGCATTGTCTTGTACAATCCAACAGCTCAAACTCTCAAAAATGCGAGACCTATTGCATATGCTTGTTAAATACAATGCCCACTACCCTATGTCCCTTTATGGCCTACCTTAGGGTGACTAATATGCATTAAAAAGGATAGGTGTAGGCCTGGCAAAAGATGTATTTTGCTAGATTGAAATGGCAGTTTAAAACTGCACTAAAGGCTGCAGTAGCAGGCCTTAGTCAAAGCTTCCTTAGTGGGTGGTACAATGAGAACTGCAGGCCATGGATTAAGGTAATAACACTTTTCTAGGGACTTATAAGTAGATTAAATCTGCCAATTAGGTGTAAGCCAATGTTACCATGTTTAAAGGAGACAACACAAACACTTTAGTAGTGGTTAGCATAGGTAAATTGTGCGCAGTCCTAAAGCCAAAAAAACCACAAATTCACCAAAGCAGGCAGTATGAAGGTAAAACAATGTGGGAAATACCAGAGCAAGGATGATGTCTGGTTTAATTGCCTGTGCCTTTTAATTTTCCATAGCGCACCATGTGATCCATTACAGGAATACGGATAGTTTCAGCACACTGCTTTAAAGCTTTCCAGAAAATAAAACTAAACTGTTTGTGAGAATTCTGATTTAAGGAGTGTTGGTGTAAGGGCCAAAATGTGTTCCATACCTACGGTCAGGAAATCTTGAACACATCACCTTCACTCCACACCTAATGAACTTCAGTATGTGATGGGAGAAGGACATAAAGATGGTTCTAAACAGGCTAAATGCTGCTAAGCAGGATGGCGATAATGGTGTGGCGAAAATAATTTGTCCCATTTTCTTGAAATTCTGTAAGCAAAGAAACCTACATGCGTTCACATAACGTGGTTGCCCTTTATTTTCTCTTATCTAGCCCGAACGTTTTTTAGCATTAAATGAAAAACAAGAATTAAATGCTTTTGTTTCTGATGTGGAGGAATATCTGCAAAAATAACCTACAGTGGATGCAAGCATGCATCGTTATGCATGTGCACGAATCTATCATTATGCCATTTATTTTTTATGTAATTAATTGTTCCAAGATAGAACACATCCATTTTGGAGTGGTATCCAAATGAAATGAGGAGCCAAGTAGCAACTTGCAGCTGCGGAGTCCTCCAAAAAAGAAGGCTAAACTAAAACCTTCAGGATTGCCATCATCACTGTCCCGTATCCTCACCGTCCCACAGCCAAAACTTTGGATTTTTGGTCTTGTAGTTCTGCTTTTCTAATTGCAATGCTAAAGTGCAGGACATGTCTGCATTGGTAACGTGCAGCACAAAGCATGACTGTCGGTCCCTTGAAAGTCAATCAAACCAATCCATGCATTGAGGTCCTGGAAGGGGGCGAGGAGGTTTTTTTAAAATCTGGCTTCAATCGCATTATAGGCAATGTGGGGGAGGGGACGCCACACTCCTTCAAGGAGAGCTGGAAAAAAATAACACTGGACATATCGCACTGGCTGAAATTAAAGGCAGTGTGAATATTCATTCTCAGGAACGACTTGTGAGCAGAAATTAGCGATGCAGGAAAAAATGTTCCAGTGCAATGAAATCTGAAGAACTCCACATAAGACTGTCCGACACAATTAGAAGGAGAAAGACAAATGACCTAGAGGCATGACGGGGCTGAAATTAAATGCTGAGATTACACGATACAGCAGTCTGGCTGGGGCACAGCCAGTCACTCGAGTCCTCGCTCCTTGCCAGTTTGTAAAAGCTAAAGGGGGTTGGGGCACAAACAATATTTGTCGCTCTGTAAAAATTGCAAAAAGAAGCAAGGAGGGGGTAAGCTGCAGTGGGGGTGGGGCACAGGCACCCCCTGCTACGAGCATCAATAGTATAGAACCATCCCAATGTGCGAACAGGGCAGGGGCTGGTGGGTGTGGATCACAAGAAGTTTTTTTAAAGTACTATAAAGCAGCCAGTTATAGCCACTTCATAGCGCTTTTTAGTTCGAGATTGCAGAGACGGGGGTGGGTGGGAGGGGTAAGAGGAACGAAGACTAATGGGGAATAGACTCATGGAACAAAAGATTTACATAATCCGCTAGCCCACGGACTGCCCCTGCTACAGTTGGGCATGCAGGCGAGGATGCCGTTGTGTGACTCAGCCAAAGAACGCAATCTTCTCACCAGGAGGAACGAACTCTCATCATTACAATGAATACCCCGCATTTCAGGTGGTGTTGGGTCTTGGCCGGGCTCCGACCGGTCCTGCAGGATTCACCTCTAAATCTTGTTCTCCTGAGTAGTGTTGCATGCTACTCAAAGGACTGCTGTGAATCGCTGGGATTATCACGTTTCCTTCCGGGGGGGGGGGGGGGGGGGTCATATGACGCCATCCTGTCATGGCAGGAAATAGTCAAACGACCATACCAATTGCATGTGCAGTGTGACCCAATCACAGCAATGAGCCACAACGTGCATATTGTAACAAGGGTCTGTTTCCATAACCATATGTAGGCCATGCCCGGAGATTCGAGAAACCGTAGGGCTCGATGCTTCCGGCAACTTCAGGGACTGGATAGGCTTCGGTCCACCTCGATAATGAACATACTACTACCAAGACATATTTGTGTCCTCTACATCTGTCCATTTGGATATAATCCATTTGGAGGACCTCAAAAGGGTGGTCAGGTGGATGGAATCCAACTTGTTCCATCGGAATGCCTCTACCTGGATTGAATTGGCAACAGATCATACATGTTCTAACCTTTTGTTTCGCTGCTGCACGCAGGTGCTTGTTGAACCATATATTCTGTAAGCTATCTATCATTGCTTTCTCTCATAAGTGTGCAGGACTATGTGTGGTATTTATAATCACTTGTACCATCGAATCAGGAAGAAACCATGTGGATTTGCCCTTTGTCATCCAACCCTGATCAGTCAGTACCCCTCCTTGTTCCGACCATTTCTTTAATTCGTCCATAGTAGCATGTGTCTGTATGTCTTGTACATCCTTGGAAGGATCCCTAACTGTCATGGCTTTGGACACTGATGGTACCTGTGACTTTGTCCTGTCTAATGGGGTCTGAGCTGTCTGTTTAGCAGTTCGGTCTGCCAAATCATTGCCTTGAGAAATGGTATCTGTGGCTCTAGTATGTGCTTTACATTTTAGGATAGCTATGGCTGTTGGTAAATGTATCGCTTCCAGTAGGGTTTGAATAAGGGGGCCATGCTGTATCTTGGCCCCATGAGAGGTCAGGAAACCTCTTTCTCGCCAGAGCATCCCAAAATCATGAACTACCCCATATGCATATTGCGAGTCGGTGTAAATGTTTACTTTCAGGTGCTCCGCTCTTATGCATGCTCGTGTTAGGGCGATGAGCTCTGCTGCTTGTGCTGATAATATGTCTATTCTTTTAGTCTCTATTATTTCTGTATCAGTAGTTACTGCATATGCTGCCACTAATTCTCCCGCCCCTGTCCCCATGCATGAGCCGTCAACATATAGTGTTAGGTCGGGGTCTGGAAGTGCGACGTCTGTCAAGTCTTGTCTCGGTTTCGTCACGGTATGTATTACTTCAACACAGTCGTGTGGTGAAACGCTTTCTGTACTGGAGGGCAAAAGGGTAGCGGGATTCAGTATGTTGCATCGTCTGATCTCTATGTGTGGTTGAAATAACGTCAGCTCATAGCCTGTCAATCTAGCTACAGTCAGGTGTTGTGTTTGTGTCCGGTTCAAGAGAACCTCCACTGCATGTGGTACTTGTACTGTCAAAGGGTGGCCCAGCACTATCGAGTCACTTTGTCTTATGGCTAAGGCCGTTGCTGCAACTGATTTTAGGCACGCAGGCAACGCCTGTGCTACTGGGTCTAATGTACTAGAAAAATAAGCACAGGGCTTGTGTTTTCCTGCATGATCTTGTGTTAGGACAGAAAGTGCTGTTCCATCCCGTTCTGTCACAAAAAGCATAAACGATTTGTTGTAATCAGGGATTGCTAAAACTGGTGCTTGACATAAAGCTCTTTTTAGTTCTTCAAATGCCACAGTATGTTCTCGTGTCCAAGGGAGGACTTTAGTAGAGGCTGCCTCCTGTGTCGTCAACTGTATTAGGGGCTTTGCTATGTAAGCATACTGGGGAATCCACTGCCTGCAATATGAAGTGAGGCCAATGAATGCACGTACCTCCTTTTGTGTAGTGGGCTGTGAAAGACCAGAAATCAACTGTATACGTTCAGGTGTTAGTCTCCTACCCTCCTTGTAGAGCAAGTGCCCAAGGTACGTGTTGTGATGAATAAGTCCAGTCAACAAGAGAGATTGTTATTCCAGATTACAGATGTTTTATTAGGAGCATAGGAATAGCGTTGGTATCCCTTCAGGAGCCAGCATACATCTGCCAGGCAAAGAACACCACTATAATGTTCCTATGGCAACATTAGAACATACGATAGAATCTCCCCATTTAAAGTACCATACACACATAGTAACATAAAGTAATAACCAGACATAACAGTACGCCACTTGCTTTTCACAGAATTGCAACTTCGAAGGGGACACTTTGTGCCCCTTGTCAGCCAGGAAATGCAAAACCATTAACGAAGCATCCTCACAATCATGGTCAGAACGGGCAGTGATAAGAATGTCATCTACGTACTGTAACATCTGTAACATTTGGGAAGGGCTGTTAGCTTGCCAAGTACTCTCAACTTTCAGTACCCTATACTTTACCTCAAGCAAGGAGTTTTCCACTAATTTGCTAACAAACAGATGGGGATATGAATCACTACCGGGCTTAAGGCCACTGTTGATAGTGAAACATTTTTCAAACCTAGAATAAAAGTCGCTAGTGTCCTCGTCTGGCTTCTGTTTACAAGCCGAAATGGCATCCCAGTCTTCCTTTTTGGTAATTAATAATCTTGGTAGAACTTGTACAAGGAGTTCAGGCAATTCTTTAGCTCGGGGACCCAGACCAACCCCCGGACCACGAGAAACCGTAATCTACCCATAGTTCCACGAACAACACGGCATCTAAACCATGCTTACAGTACATGAAATGTCCAGGTGTGTCCCTAGGAGGAATGTTAACTGGGTCCTCTAGTACACCTTTTCTGGTACATATTGTACGCAGTTTCGAAAATAACGGCATGATGGAATGTAGCCGAAAACAAAAGAATCACAATAGCGCTGTAAATACAAAAACTATAATAAAACAAACATACATAAAACCTGACACAATCAAACCTAACTGAACCTGACTATGACAATAACATTCATACAGTTATTTTGGTGCACCCTGAACATTATGAGATCTCTACTCGTAAAGCATGCACTTGAACTTGAATATGGGTCTCACAAGTAAAAACCCATCTTGATTGCAACCCCCATGAGAGAACTCACCGGGAAGCGGAACTTGAAAACTTGAAAACTAGAAACTTGTGCTTGACATCGGAGGCCTCCGGAACTTGACGCTGCGCGGGGAATGGCGTAACCTAGGTGGATCTCCGAAAACCTCGGACACAGCTCTCTCGCAGGTGGCCTCTTGGTAGGACAATCTGCGTTCCTCACCGCCTCGTATGGATGCTTGGTCACAGTCGTAAATAAAATATTACGCTCTATGTATTTCAGAATATCAATAGGATCATGCATAAAGCAAGAGGCTGAGTCTGTGGTATCAGGTTCAAAAAGGGCTTTATTCCAATAACTCGAGTCAAAGGGAGAATATTACCATCACCACAAGGGATCTGGAAGGGACTCAAAAGTATTCCCAAACAATTATTCACAGAGTACAGTATATATACATCGGAAACGAAAAGAGCAAAAGAGAGTGAGATAAGAGCATGTGGGCGTGTAAGTAGGTGTGAAAGTGGGCGTCCATGTGGGCGTCCACTTGATGATAATGGGTAATTTGTCATAGGTGGGTGGATACCTGGAGGGGGTTGCGAGATCTGCTGGAATTGTACTGGAACTTTGCCTTACTTGTGCTTAACTCGAGCATGACGTGTAACTGACGTAGGGAGGGTCGCTATGCAACCGTGAGGCCTTCAGTGAGTGAGGCCTTCAGTGTCAGGACGACCAGCACATCTTGTTTTATCTGATATCTGATGTCTGGAGCAGGGACTGATTTGTGACATAGGTTGCTCATCACCAAGAGCCGATGTGGCATCTATTTCTTCATTTACTGCAGAGACCTTACATGGGGGCTATGGGCTTTTTTCTGACGTGAGCTTTGCAATCTCACAAAGAGAGACAGAAAGGCTAGGCTTTCTCCTTTGCTGATCCCTCCTTCTCCAGGCAGGAATGCGGCTCTGTAGGAGTAAGCAGATAACCGTGCTCAATACTGTCTAGGCAGGGCCCTTCTGGCTGAGGCCCAAGTGTGTAAGGCCAAGGATACGCAGCTGCAGCTTTTCTGAACGTCCGAGGTCTGAAACCTCTGTTCGAGTCTAGCTGAGCCACAAACACGGGTTTGTATGTGGTGCAGGAAACCATGGTGCAAAACGTGTAGGCCTCAATACAGATTTGTCGTTTCTCTCATGGGGAACTGAATGATGACAGGCCACGTTATAGCATAAGTAACATGATAGGAAAGGCCATGGAGGGGAAATGCATAGGTTACATGCATGCGCACATAGGCGTTGAGGGGGGGCACATGGGGACATATAGGTCTCATAGATTTTTATTTTCCACATTCCCTCCTTGTACCCTAGTGAACCCCCTATGTAACGTCTATTTTCATGAGACAGTCGATCTGTTCTTGTAGCATTATTTTCCCATTTTCAATGCTTTGTAAATGGGGATGTGGAACACATGCAGTAGCACACAGGCCACAAATGACCGGGCCACACTGCAGACACAGGCAACAACTGAATATCATTAATAGTATCAACCCACAGACGGTCAACACTTTCCATCCCCAAGCCGATATTAATCCCCAGAGCCAACCGGACCATGTCCACGTGCCTGGGTCTTGATGTATGCTTTGGGCAATCTTGTGGAGCCTTGTTATTGCATTGTATACAGACGGTGCGTTATTAGGTATGAAAACGCAACAGCTAGAACCGATGACTCTACAGGCCCCGCCCCTATCCGCCAGGATGACGTCAAGAACAAGACGATTCTGAAGAACGACCAGTCTCATAGCATACTGTTCCTGGGTTAGATTTCCCAGGGCCGATGCAGTCACATTAGCAACGGTTTCCAGAATCCTTGTTAGCCTTCTAATAAGTTTACTATTCTGGACGGGACCTATGAAGAAAAAGAAACCTTTATTGAAGTCTGTATATTGCTCCCAAGCTGTCTCAGTCTGGTCAATGCCGGAAGCATCGAGCCCTCGTCTGTGTCTGACAAGAGTGAGCCGAAGATCTTGATGATAGCTCGATGGGGCCAAGAAAACGGGTGGTAGAAGAAATGATATGTAGCACGTCCCACCCCAGTCCAAGGGCAGCTGCACATAGGCTGTCTGGCCACAAATAAAGTAGGTGTGTCGTGATGCTCTGAAATGGGACTTTCCTTTATCTTTGAATACCATTATAGTATCACACTCACTGTGCCCCAAATGTACTGAGCCTTCTTTTCTGACACACAGGTTCCTTTTTACTGGCAGGACTGTAATTGAGGGCGGACCTGACATGTGTTGGGGCTTTACGTTCAACACTATGAAATCGAGGGTCGCATTTCCTTGCAGATACTCTTCGTTTTCTAGATCTGTACCTTTCATTTGGGGAAGACCCTCTTCATCTGGGAAACATGCTTTGTTCATGACTTTATTCAAGTTACCCCATACCCACTCGCCCCTACAATCCTCCTCTTGACATTCTTTGGCATTACCGTTGATGGATGTCATTAAGGCAAACCATGCTCCGCAAGAACCATTATGGGAGAACGGAAAAGGAAAAAGAGGCAAGACTCCCTTTACCTTCTGATATGGGGGAAGTCGGCCACAGACCCAGCAGTCTGTAGCATTGCTAACCTGATGTGAATGGTGCAGCATCTGAATAAAGGTATTGTTGCGTAAAGCAAGTCGATACGATAATTCATGGGATGGTAGATCACTAAACGTGTGTTTTGTGGCATCATTAGTGGAGGAATGTAAAAGTGAGGCAATAGGAGGAAAAATAGCATGTAGTATTAAGCTGATACATATTATCGTGATACATAGAAGAGATAGAACGATCAAAGTAACTATACATCTACCACGTTATAATTTACAGTATTTGTTTTTCATCCTGCTCTTTCTCTCGTTCGCTTTGTTTGAGATCTCATACAAACCAGAACGCATGTTCAACCGCTTCACCACCTAGTGGACTTAATCGATCAAACGGGTTCTGACTTATGGGATCTGAGTTTCGCTTTATATTTCTGCTGCGGAGTCTCTTCTAATAAAGGGGGCTCAAAATCCGAGCAGTCAGTGTTTTGTTTAAAAGTACAGTCATTCCCGAAATAGCGTTTGCAGTGGTGAAGGTGGATCCAACCTTTCCGTCCCTCGACTTTCACGGCGGTCCTTGTTGTTAGCAACACCAGTTTCGGTGTTTTCCACCTCGGCTCAAGAGGACTTGATCTGTCAAAGTTCCGAATCAGGACATAGTCGCCAGGAGCGATTGAATATTCTTTGACCTGGGTGTTGTCAGGGAAAGCGGCGGCAACCTGTGAACGACAAGAGAGTAGTGCAGACATCAAGGAAGCCAGGTAATCTGTCAGTATGTTACTATCAACATCGGTAATTCTTTTAGGCATTGGAGTGCCCCACATATTTGGTGGTCTACCGAAGACCACCTCATAGGGAGATAAGCCTGTTCTAGAATGAGCTACCATTCGCATGTAAAAGAGGGCAACCGGTAGGGCTACCATCCAATCTACACCTTTTGTCTGCGCAAATCTTTGCTAGTCTAATTTTCAATGTCTGATTGTGTCTTTCTACAAGGCCTGCTGCTTCAGGATGTCGCACACAATGGAATTTCCAGGTATACCCTAACAGAAGGGACACTTGTTTCATGAGTTCAGAGGAGAAGGGCTGACCGTTGTCGGAATATACGACACGCGGTAATCCATAACGTGGGAAAAACTCTCGTACTAATTGTCTGGCGGTAGTTACAGCAGTATAATCAGGGACTGGATAGGCTTCGGTCCACCTCGATAATGAACATACTACTACCAAGACATATTTGTGTCCTCTACATCTGTCCATTTGGATATAATCCATTTGGAGGACCTCAAAAGGGTGGTCAGGTGGATGGAATCCACCTTGTTCCATCGGAATGCCTCTACCTGGATTGAATTGGCAACAGATCATACATGTTCTAACCTTTTGTTTCGCTGCTGCACGCAGGTGCTTGTTGAACCATATATTCTGTAAGCTATCTATCATTGCTTTCTCTCCTAAGTGTGCAGGACTATGTGTGGTATTTATAATCACTTGTACCATCGAATCAGGAAGAAACCATGTGGATTTGCCCTTTGTCATCCAACCCTGATCAGTCAGTACCCCTCCTTGTTCCGACCATTTCTTTAATTCGTCCATAGTAGCATGTGTCTGTATGTCTTGTACATCCTTGGAAGGATCCCTAACTGTCATGGCTTTGGACACTGATGGTACCTGTGACTTTGTCCTGTCTAATGGGGTCTGAGCTGTCTGTTTAGCAGTTCGGTCTGCCAAATCATTGCCTTGAGAAATGGTATCTGTGGCTCTAGTATGTGCTTTACATTTTAGGATAGCTATGGCTGTTGGTAAATGTATCGCTTCCAGTAGGGTTTGAATAAGGGGGCCATGCTGTATCTTGGCCCCATGAGAGGTCAGGAAACCTCTTTCTCGCCAGAGCATCCCAAAATCATGAACTACCCCATATGCATATTGCGAGTCGGTGTAAATGTTTACTTTCAGGTGCTCCGCTCTTATGCATGCTCGTGTTAGGGCGATGAGCTCTGCTGCTTGTGCTGATAATATGTCTATTCTTTTAGTCTCTATTATTTCTGTATCAGTAGTTACTGCATATGCTGCCACTAATTCTCCCGCCCCTGTCCCCATGCATGAGCCGTCAACATATAGTGTTAGGTCGGGGTCTGGAAGTGCGACGTCTGTCAAGTCTTGTCTCGGTTTCGTCACGGTATGTATTACTTCAACACAGTCGTGTGGTGAAACGCTTTCTGTACTGGAGGGCAAAAGGGTAGCGGGATTCAGTATGTTGCATCGTCTGATCTCTATGTGTGGTTGAAATAACGTCAGCTCATAGCCTGTCAATCTAGCTACAGTCAGGTGTTGTGTTTGTGTCCGGTTCAAGAGAACCTCCACTGCATGTGGTACTTGTACTGTCAAAGGGTGGCCCAGCACTATCGAGTCACTTTGTCTTATGGCTAAGGCCGTTGCTGCAACTGATTTTAGGCACGCAGGCAACGCCTGTGCTACTGGGTCTAATGTACTAGAAAAATAAGCACAGGGCTTGTGTTTTCCTGCATGATCTTGTGTTAGGACAGAAAGTGCTGTTCCATCCCGTTCTGTCACAAAAAGCATAAACGATTTGTTGTAATCAGGGATTGCTAAAACTGGTGCTTGACATAAAGCTCTTTTTAGTTCTTCAAATGCCACAGTATGTTCTCGTGTCCAAGGGAGGACTTTAGTAGAGGCTGCCTCCTGTGTCGTCAACTGTATTAGGGGCTTTGCTATGTAAGCATACTGGGGAATCCACTGCCTGCAATATGAAGTGAGGCCAATGAATGCACGTACCTCCTTTTGTGTAGTGGGCTGTGAAAGACCAGAAATCAACTGTATACGTTCAGGTGTTAGTCTCCTACCCTCCTTGTAGAGCAAGTGCCCAAGGTACGTGTTGTGATGAATAAGTCCAGTCAACAAGAGAGATTGTTATTCCAGATTACAGATGTTTTATTAGGAGCATAGGAATAGCGTTGGTATCCCTTCAGGAGCCAGCATACATCTGCCAGGCAAAGAACACCACTATAATGTTCCTATGGCAACATTAGAACATACGATAGAATCTCCCCATTTAAAGTACCATACACACATAGTAACATAAAGTAATAACCAGACATAACAGTACGCCACTTGCTTTTCACAGAATTGCAACTTCGAAGGGGACACTTTGTGCCCCTTGTCAGCCAGGAAATGCAAAACCATTAACGAAGCATCCTCACAATCATGGTCAGAACGGGCAGTGATAAGAATGTCATCTACGTACTGTAACATCTGTAACATTTGGGAAGGGCTGTTAGCTTGCCAAGTACTCTCAACTTTCAGTACCCTATACTTTACCTCAAGCAAGGAGTTTTCCACTAATTTGCTAACAAACAGATGGGGATATGAATCACTACCGGGCTTAAGGCCACTGTTGATAGTGAAACATTTTTCAAACCTAGAATAAAAGTCGCTAGTGTCCTCGTCTGGCTTCTGTTTACAAGCCGAAATGGCATCCCAGTCTTCCTTTTTGGTAATTAATAATCTTGGTAGAACTTGTACAAGGAGTTCAGGCAATTCTTTAGCTCGGGGACCCAGACCAACCCCCGGACCACGAGAAACCGTAATCTACCCATAGTTCCACGAACAACACGGCATCTAAACCATGCTTACAGTACATGAAATGTCCAGGTGTGTCCCTAGGAGGAATGTTAACTGGGTCCTCTAGTACACCTTTTCTGGTACATATTGTACGCAGTTTCGAAAATAACGGCATGATGGAATGTAGCCGAAAACAAAAGAATCACAATAGCGCTGTAAATACAAAAACTATAATAAAACAAACATACATAAAACCTGACACAATCAAACCTAACTGAACCTGACTATGACAATAACATTCATACAGTTATTTTGGTGCACCCTGAACATTATGAGATCTCTACTCGTAAAGCATGCACTTGAACTTGAATATGGGTCTCACAAGTAAAAACCCATCTTGATTGCAACCCCCATGAGAGAACTCACCGGGAAGCGGAACTTGAAAACTTGAAAACTAGAAACTTGTGCTTGACATCGGAGGCCTCCGGAACTTGACGCTGCGCGGGGAATGGCGTAACCTAGGTGGATCTCCGAAAACCTCGGACACAGCTCTCTCGCAGGTGGCCTCTTGGTAGGACAATCTGCGTTCCTCACCGCCTCGTATGGATGCTTGGTCACAGTCGTAAATAAAATATTACGCTCTATGTATTTCAGAATATCAATAGGATCATGCATAAAGCAAGAGGCTGAGTCTGTGGTATCAGGTTCAAAAAGGGCTTTATTCCAATAACTCGAGTCAAAGGGAGAATATTACCATCACCACAAGGGATCTGGAAGGGACTCAAAAGTATTCCCAAACAATTATTCACAGAGTACAGTATATATACATCGGAAACGAAAAGAGCAAAAGAGAGTGAGATAAGAGCATGTGGGCGTGTAAGTAGGTGTGAAAGTGGGCGTCCATGTGGGCGTCCACTTGATGATAATGGGTAATTTGTCATAGGTGGGTGGATACCTGGAGGGGGTTGCGAGATCTGCTGGAATTGTACTGGAACTTTGCCTTACTTGTGCTTAACTCGAGCATGACGTGTAACTGACGTAGGGAGGGTCGCTATGCAACCGTGAGGCCTTCAGTGAGTGAGGCCTTCAGTGTCAGGACGACCAGCACATCTTGTTTTATCTGATATCTGATGTCTGGAGCAGGGACTGATTTGTGACATAGGTTGCTCATCACCAAGAGCCGATGTGGCATCTATTTCTTCATTTACTGCAGAGACCTTACATGGGGGCTATGGGCTTTTTTCTGACGTGAGCTTTGCAATCTCACAAAGAGAGACAGAAAGGCTAGGCTTTCTCCTTTGCTGATCCCTCCTTCTCCAGGCAGGAATGCGGCTCTGTAGGAGTAAGCAGATAACCGTGCTCAATACTGTCTAGGCAGGGCCCTTCTGGCTGAGGCCCAAGTGTGTAAGGCCAAGGATACGCAGCTGCAGCTTTTCTGAACGTCCGAGGTCTGAAACCTCTGTTCGAGTCTAGCTGAGCCACAAACACGGGTTTGTATGTGGTGCAGGAAACCATGGTGCAAAACGTGTAGGCCTCAATACAGATTTGTCGTTTCTCTCATGGGGAACTGAATGATGACAGGCCACGTTATAGCATAAGTAACATGATAGGAAAGGCCATGGAGGGGAAATGCATAGGTTACATGCATGCGCACATAGGCGTTGAGGGGGGGCACATGGGGACATATAGGTCTCATAGATTTTTATTTTCCACATTCCCTCCTTGTACCCTAGTGAACCCCCTATGTAACGTCTATTTTCATGAGACAGTCGATCTGTTCTTGTAGCATTATTTTCCCATTTTCAATGCTTTGTAAATGGGGATGTGGAACACATGCAGTAGCACACAGGCCACAAATGACCGGGCCACACTGCAGACACAGGCAACAACTGAATATCATTAATAGTATCAACCCACAGACGGTCAACACTTTCCATCCCCAAGCCGATATTAATCCCCAGAGCCAACCGGACCATGTCCACGTGCCTGGGTCTTGATGTATGCTTTGGGCAATCTTGTGGAGCCTTGTTATTGCATTGTATACAGACGGTGCGTTATTAGGTATGAAAACGCAACAGCTAGAACCGATGACTCTACAGGCCCCGCCCCTATCCGCCAGGATGACGTCAAGAACAAGACGATTCTGAAGAACGACCAGTCTCATAGCATACTGTTCCTGGGTTAGATTTCCCAGGGCCGATGCAGTCACATTAGCAACGGTTTCCAGAATCCTTGTTAGCCTTCTAATAAGTTTACTATTCTGGACGGGACCTATGAAGAAAAAGAAACCTTTATTGAAGTCTGTATATTGCTCCCAAGCTGTCTCAGTCTGGTCAATGCCGGAAGCATCGAGCCCTCGTCTGTGTCTGACAAGAGTGAGCCGAAGATCTTGATGATAGCTCGATGGGGCCAAGAAAACGGGTGGTAGAAGAAATGATATGTAGCACGTCCCACCCCAGTCCAAGGGCAGCTGCACATAGGCTGTCTGGCCACAAATAAAGTAGGTGTGTCGTGATGCTCTGAAATGGGACTTTCCTTTATCTTTGAATACCATTATAGTATCACACTCACTGTGCCCCAAATGTACTGAGCCTTCTTTTCTGACACACAGGTTCCTTTTTACTGGCAGGACTGTAATTGAGGGCGGACCTGACATGTGTTGGGGCTTTACGTTCAACACTATGAAATCGAGGGTCGCATTTCCTTGCAGATACTCTTCGTTTTCTAGATCTGTACCTTTCATTTGGGGAAGACCCTCTTCATCTGGGAAACATGCTTTGTTCATGACTTTATTCAAGTTACCCCATACCCACTCGCCCCTACAATCCTCCTCTTGACATTCTTTGGCATTACCGTTGATGGATGTCATTAAGGCAAACCATGCTCCGCAAGAACCATTATGGGAGAACGGAAAAGGAAAAAGAGGCAAGACTCCCTTTACCTTCTGATATGGGGGAAGTCGGCCACAGACCCAGCAGTCTGTAGCATTGCTAACCTGATGTGAATGGTGCAGCATCTGAATAAAGGTATTGTTGCGTAAAGCAAGTCGATACGATAATTCATGGGATGGTAGATCACTAAACGTGTGTTTTGTGGCATCATTAGTGGAGGAATGTAAAAGTGAGGCAATAGGAGGAAAAATAGCATGTAGTATTAAGCTGATACATATTATCGTGATACATAGAAGAGATAGAACGATCAAAGTAACTATACATCTACCACGTTATAATTTACAGTATTTGTTTTTCATCCTGCTCTTTCTCTCGTTCGCTTTGTTTGAGATCTCATACAAACCAGAACGCATGTTCAACCGCTTCACCACCTAGTGGACTTAATCGATCAAACGGGTTCTGACTTATGGGATCTGAGTTTCGCTTTATATTTCTGCTGCGGAGTCTCTTCTAATAAAGGGGGCTCAAAATCCGAGCAGTCAGTGTTTTGTTTAAAAGTACAGTCATTCCCGAAATAGCGTTTGCAGTGGTGAAGGTGGATCCAACCTTTCCGTCCCTCGACTTTCACGGCGGTCCTTGTTGTTAGCAACACCAGTTTCGGTGTTTTCCACCTCGGCTCAAGAGGACTTGATCTGTCAAAGTTCCGAATCAGGACATAGTCGCCAGGAGCGATTGAATATTCTTTGACCTGGGTGTTGTCAGGGAAAGCGGCGGCAACCTGTGAACGACAAGAGAGTAGTGCAGACATCAAGGAAGCCAGGTAATCTGTCAGTATGTTACTATCAACATCGGTAATTCTTTTAGGCATTGGAGTGCCCCACATATTTGGTGGTCTACCGAAGACCACCTCATAGGGAGATAAGCCTGTTCTAGAATGAGCTACCATTCGCATGTAAAAGAGGGCAACCGGTAGGGCTACCATCCAATCTACACCTTTTGTCTGCGCAAATCTTTGCTAGTCTAATTTTCAATGTCTGATTGTGTCTTTCTACAAGGCCTGCTGCTTCAGGATGTCGCACACAATGGAATTTCCAGGTATACCCTAACAGAAGGGACACTTGTTTCATGAGTTCAGAGGAGAAGGGCTGACCGTTGTCGGAATATACGACACGCGGTAATCCATAACGTGGGAAAAACTCTCGTACTAATTGTCTGGCGGTAGTTACAGCAGTATAATCAGGGACTGGATAGGCTTCGGTCCACCTCGATAATGAACATACTACTACCAAGACATATTTGTGTCCTCTACATCTGTCCATTTGGATATAATCCATTTGGAGGACCTCAAAAGGGTGGTCAGGTGGATGGAATCCACCTTGTTCCATCGGAATGCCTCTACCTGGATTGAATTGGCAACAGATCATACATGTTCTAACCTTTTGTTTCGCTGCTGCACGCAGGTGCTTGTTGAACCATATATTCTGTAAGCTATCTATCATTGCTTTCTCTCCTAAGTGTGCAGGACTATGTGTGGTATTTATAATCACTTGTACCATCGAATCAGGAAGAAACCATGTGGATTTGCCCTTTGTCATCCAACCCTGATCAGTCAGTACCCCTCCTTGTTCCGACCATTTCTTTAATTCGTCCATAGTAGCATGTGTCTGTATGTCTTGTACATCCTTGGAAGGATCCCTAACTGTCATGGCTTTGGACACTGATGGTACCTGTGACTTTGTCATGTCTAATGGGGTCTGAGCTGTCTGTTTAGCAGTTCGGTCTGCCAAATCATTGCCTTGAGAAATGGTATCTGTGGCTCTAGTATGTGCTTTACATTTTAGGATAGCTATGGCTGTTGGTAAATGTATCGCTTCCAGTAGGGTTTGAATAAGGGGGCCATGCTGTATCTTGGCCCCATGAGAGGTCAGGAAACCTCTTTCTCGCCAGAGCATCCCAAAATCATGAACTACCCCATATGCATATTGCGAGTCGGTGTAAATGTTTACTTTCAGGTGCTCAGCTCTTATGCATGCTCGTGTTAGGGCGATGAGCTCTGCTGCTTGTGCTGATAATATGTCTATTCTTTTAGTCTCTATTATTTCTGTATCAGTAGTTACTGCATATGCTGCCACTAATTCTCCCGCCCCTGTCCTCATGCATGAGCCGTCAACATATAGTGTTAGGTCGGGGTCTGGAAGTGCGACGTCTGTCAAGTCTTGTCTCGGTTTCGTCACGGTATGTATTACTTCAACACAGTCGTGTGGTGAAACGCTTTCTGTACTGGCGGGCAAAAGGGTAGCGGGATTCAGTATGTTGCATCGTCTGATCTCTGTGTGGTTGAAATAACGTCAGCTCATAGCCTGTCAATCTAGCTACAGTCAGGTGTTGTGTTTGTGTCCGGTTCAAGAGAACCTCCACTGCATGTGGTACTTGTACTGTCAAAGGGTGGCCCAGCACTATCGAGTCACTTTGTCTTATGGCTAAGGCCGTTGCTGCAACTAATTTTAGGCACGCAGGCAACGCCTGTGCTACTGGGTCTAATGTACTAGAAAAATAAGCACAGGGCTTGTGTTTTCCTGCATGATCTTGTGTTAGGACAGAAAGTGCTGTTCCATCCCGTTCTGTCACAAAAAGCATAAACGATTTGTAATCAGGGATTGCTAAAACTGGTGCTTGACATAAAGCTCTTTTTAGTTCTTCAAATGCCACAGTATGTTCTCGTGTCCAAGGGAGGACTTTAGTAGAGGCTGCCTCCTGTGTCGTCAACTGTATTAGGGGCTTTGCTATGTAAGCATACTGGGGAATCCACTGCCTGCAATATGAAGTGAGGCCAATGAATGCACGTACCTCCTTTTGTGTAGTGGGCTGTGAAAGACCAGAAATCAACTGTATACGTTCAGGTGTTAGTCTCCTACCCTCCTTGGAGAGCAAGTGCCCAAGGTACGCCACTTGCTTTTCACAGAATTGCAACTTCGAAGGGGACACTTTGTGCCCCTTGTCAGCCAGGAAATGCAAAACCATTAAGGAAGCATCCTCACAATCATGGTCAGAACGGGCAGTGATAAGAATGTCATCGACATACTGGATCAGTGCCGTAGAGCTAGGCATATCAATACGATCAAGTTGTCTTTTCAGAGCCTGGCTATAAATGCTAGGACTTTCCGTGAAGCCCTGTGGTGCTCTTGTGAATCTGAAGCTGCGGCCTTTTAAACTAAAACCGAAAAGATATTGGCTGTCCGGATGTATCGGAATGCTAAAGAATGCGTTCTTCAGATCTATTACGGTAAAGAATGTAGCACTCGCATCAATGGCAGTCAATATCGAAGAAATGTCCGGGACCACAGGGTACTGTGGTACCACACATTTGTTTAATTCTCGCAGGTCCACAACCAATCTATATACAGGTGGTATATTGGGGTCTGTTCTTTTGAGAATAGGAAGCACCGGTGAATTACATATGTTCGAATCAGTCTCGATCACCACCCCTTGTGCAATCAGGTCGTCTATTATTTTCAGTAAACCTACTTCGGCCTCAGGTGGTATTTTATATTGTCTGATCCGTGGTAACACTACACCGTCCTTGATGGTGACCTGGTGTGGTGTAATGTCCATGTAACCTACGTCCGTTGGGCCTTGTGCCCATAGGTGCTGTGGTACATCTCGAAGCCTGCCGTCAAGTTCCTTCATAACAAAATGTCCCTTAAAATCACGTAAATACAGTCGCACTCCTTCCGGAGAACAACATATTACTGCTCCTAGTTCTTTTAATGTCTTTATACCAAGCAAGTTTTCCGGACATGATTTAGTAAGTAGTAAGTCCGTAGTGTGTATCAGTGGACCAACCCCTAAGGAGACTGGTTCTGAAACTTCATTAACGATAGGTCTACCCGAAAATCCCAGGGATACACTCTTTGAGCCTGAGAGGGGTGCCCCGGGCACCTCGGAATGACTAATGGTAGTTCTACTGGCCCCAGTGTCAATCAAAAACCTTTTATTTTGTCCCAGTAACCGTGCATTTACATAGGGACCCGCTTGGTCCACGGGAACTGGAATGAGGGGCAAGTCGAATTCCCTCTCTGGGCAGCTTCATGAATATGCCTGGTATTCAGGATAATTATTTTGAGCGCGTTCATACATTTGTGTTGTAGCTCGGGCTTGGGAGGATATTGACGAGGCTTCGTTTTACCTAGCGCTATATTGTTTTTCAGCACTGCGCACTCATTTACGAAGTGGCCTGCTTTCTTGCAATAATGACAAATGACACCATTTTGTTTTGTGCTATTCTTGTTCGTGTTAGTATTCGTGTTTGACGGTGTCGATTGGGCAACCAGCATCTTCATCTTTGTGTCTTTCATGCGTCTCTTTTCTTGGTCATGTTCTTCTCTAATTCTGTTCTGGTGGTACTGTAACATCTGTAACATTTGGGAAGGGCTGTTAGCTTGCCAAGTATTTTTAACTTTCAGTACTCTATACTTTACCTCAGGCGAGGAGTTTTCCACTAATTTGCTCACAAACAGATGGGGATATGAATCACTACCGGGCTTAAGGCCACTGTTGATAGTGAAACATTTTTCAAACCTAGAATAAAAGTTGCTAGTGTCCTCGTCTGGCTTCTGTTTACAAGCCGAAATGGCATCCCAGTCTTCCTTTTTGGTAATTAATAATCTTGGTAGAACTTGTACAAGGAGTTCAGGCAATTCTTTAGCTCGGGGACCCAGACCAACCCCCGGACCTCTTGCATTTTCTTCTGTTTGTAACACATCCCAGCTAATCTTGCTCTCTCCCACCTCCCAGTCTTTTTCTTTAAGTTTTTCGTAAATACCAGCAGGCAATAGTACCTTTAATAACTTTAGAACGTCCGCATATGTGTATTCCCCTAAGCGGAGAATGTCCTTTAATTCCCTGTGAAAACCCCCCGGGTCTTTGTCATGTGAGGGCAACATTTTTTTCATTTCCAGTATCTCTAATTTTGACAGAGGGGTGTAGACATACACCCGTTGCAGTTCATTGTTTGTATCCTTTACGGGATGTACCTCTCGTAGGGGGTTCAGTTTGTCGTAGGTCTGTCCTTTAACCTGCGGTGGAACGGGAAGCAGGGATCTAGTTACATATACTATATATTTGTGTCGCTGGTCCAAGATGACATTAATCAGTTCAGTACCCAAGTTCATCCATCTGTCTAGTATTATGTCGTCCAGCAACCTATACAATATACCAGGATCAGAGTACTGACTTTCATATAACGTTATTAAATGCTGGACCATGTAAACACCAGCTAAGCGCTGTTCATTCGGTGGAAGGCTCAAAAACGTCTGTGCAACGACATCATTATTATATAAATCGTATTGGGATACCCACAGAGTGGCTGATCGTGCTAATTCGAGATCGGTTGGCGTTAGGGGCTGCTCATTACCTAACCATTCATTCACCGCTTTGTCGGTGATTTGGAACAGATTTTCAAGGGAAAATCTGTTTTATAGCCGTTTCCTGTTTACGGTAATTCAGGCCTTTCGGTTTCTCGAATCTCCGGGCATGGCCTACATATTGTATTTTATCTTGATCCCCTGCTTCATCATCAGATGATGAAGCAGTTTTATCGTGCGGTCCTGCTTCGTGTGATGCTATTATTGTTTTTCTGATTTTGGTCAACATGTGGTCTGTCTGTCCTGATTTATCATGTTGACCGGCATCTATGCGATCACTCCAACCAGTATAGCGATGGTCTACATCCCCGTTTCCTTAGTCTTTTTCTCTGATCAGACAAGTAATTAGGAAGCGAAGGATGTAATTCTTAACAACCACTTTTCTATTTTGTATAGCATCTGCTATGCTTTCAGGACCTTCCCCTGTTCTTATGAATGTGTACATTTTCTTTAGATGCTTATCCATATCTGGTAATTTTTCCAGATCTGTGACTGCTTTTCTAAGCCGTAGTGAAAACACAAGCATCTTGCCCTTCCCTGGGTCTGGATCATATATACATTCGGGGATGTCTACTCTTACTGTCGACACCCCTCCTGACGCTGTCCCGGATCCCCCCTCCCCACCGTCATCGAGCTCCTGGAGCTGTTCTGCTGTTGGCTGTGCAGGGAAAGATCCGTCCACGTAGGCTGGTGGGGATTCCTCCAGATAGTTGTCAATAAACCTGTCGGATGCTGTTCTTATTTTTCGGGGTACTGGCGGAGGCTCTCTACTGGGTCTTTCTACTGCAGTTACTTTTGCCAGTTCCTTCGAAAGGACGGGGTAAATACCAGCGACGACTGTATTCATTTTTCTTTCAGTCTGCTCCCTTTGTACTCGTTCCCCTTCCTCTCGCAAGTTCTGTTCTTTGGCTTTATCTGATTCTTGCTTGCTTCTCTCTAATTTGTGGAACTCTTTTTCTGTTCTTCTATGTGACTCCTTGCGCCATAACTCAATGGCATCTTTCTGAGCAGGTCTAGATTTTCTCTTACATATCTCTTCCTCTACTTTCATAATGCTTTCCGAATCCCACGTTCCCGTGATAGGCCATCTATATTTTGTCTCTAAGTCCTTCGTGTAATCTACCCATAGTTCCAAGAACAACACGGCATCTAAACCATGCTTACAGTACATGAAATGTCCAGGTGTGTCCCTAGGAGGAATGTTAACTGGGTCCTCTAGTACACCTTTTCTGGTACATATTGTACGCAGTTTCGAAAATAACGGCATGATGGAATGTAGCCGAAAACAAAAGAATCACAATAGCGCTGTAAATACAAAAACTATAATAAAACATACATAAAACCTGACACAATCAAACCTAACTGAACCTGACTATGACAATAACATTCATACAGTTATTTTGGTGCACCCTGAACATTATGAGATCTCTACTCGTAAAGCATGCACTTGAACTTGAATATGGGTCTCACAAGTAAAAACCCATCTTGA
This sequence comes from Triturus cristatus, assembly GCF_964204655.1. NCBI lineage: Eukaryota > Metazoa > Chordata > Amphibia > Caudata > Salamandridae > Triturus > Triturus cristatus. The sequence continues at coordinate 1,419,932,720 of NC_140591.1, read as the reverse complement.
TTGCAACCCCCATGAGAGAACTCACCGGGAAGCGGAACTTGAAAACTTGAAAACTAGAAACTTGTGCTTGACATCGGAGGCCTCCGGAACTTGACGCTGCGCGGGGAATGGCGTAACCTAGGTGGATCTCCGAAAACCTCGGACACAGCTCTCTCGCAGGTGGGCTCTGGGTAGGACAATCTGCGTTCCTCACCGCCTCGTATGGATGCCTGGTCACAGTCCGTCTCCTCCGCTGGCCTGAGGGAGTTGGCGGGAAGACCCGCGACGTACGTACTTGAAGTCTGTCACGGCTGTGGAAGGGGGCAAAGCTGGACCCTCATCTCCGGCGTGTGGGGAAAGAGAATTGTCCCTGTTCGGGCGCCATTATGTCGTAAATAAAATATTACGCTCTATGTATTTCAGAATATCAATAGGATCCTGCATAAAGCAAGAGGCTGAGTCTGTGGTATCGGGTTCAAAAAGGGCTTTATTCCAATAACTCGAGTCAAAGGGAGAATATTACCATCACCACAAGGGATCTGGAAGGGACTCAAAAGTATTCTCAAACAATTATTCACAGAGTACAGTATATATACATCGGAAACGAAAAGAGCAAAAGAGAGTGAGATAAGAGCATGTGGGCGTGTAAGTAGGTGTGAAAGTGGGCGTCCATGTGGGCGTCCACTTGATGATAATGGGTAATTTGTCATAGGTGGGTGGATACCTGGAGGGGGTTGCGTGATCTGCTGGAATTGTACTGGAACTTTGCCTTACTTGTGCTTAACTCGAGCATGACGTGTAACTGACGTAGGGAGGGTCGCTATGCAACCGTGAGGCCTTCAGTGAGTGAGGCCTTCAGTGTCAGGACGACCAGCACATCTTGTTTTATCTGATATCTGATGTCTGGAGCAGGGACTGATTTGTGACATAGGTTGCTCATCACCAAGAGCCGATGTGGCATATATTTCTTCATTTACTGCAGAGACCTTACATGGGGGCTATGGGCTTTTTTCTGACGTGAGCTTTGCAATCTCACAAAGAGAGACAGAAAGGCTAGGCTTTCTCCTTTGCTGATCCCTCCTGATCCCTCCTTCTCCAGGCAGGAATGCGGCTCTGTAGGAGTAAGCAGATAACCGTGCTCAATACTGTCTAGGCAGGGCCCTTCTGGCTGAGGCCCAAGTGTGTAAGGCCAAGGATACGCAGCTGCAGCTTTTCTGAACGTCCGAGGTCTGAAACCTCTGTTCGAGTCTAGCTGAGCCACAAACACGGGTTTGTATGTGGTGCAGGAAACCATGGTGCAAAACGTGTAGGCCTCAATACAGATTTGTCGTTTCTCTCATGGGGAACTGAATGATGACAGGCCACGTTATAGCATAAGTAACATGATAGGAAAGGCCATGGAGGGGAAATGCATAGGCTACATGCATGCGCACATAGGCGTTGAGGGGGGGCACATGGGGACATATAGGTCTCATAGATTTTTATTTTCCACAGTAACCTCCTCTGAGGGCCTGGCTTGCAGTGCCCAGAATGTACCAATATTTTTCGGATTAGCTCCGGCAGTGCACAATGCTGAACTGAGAGCAGAGCACATCGACCTGCAGACAGAGGAGCTATAATGTGCGACAATTAATTTTAGTGCGGCGAATCACGGGAAACGCTCAAACAAGCGTTGGACTTACCTGCTCTGTGTGGCATTTGACAGTGCTGGGGATTTGGTTTAATCTCCAGAGCTGTCGACCTTGGACCTGGGGAATCCAGGTTCGAGTCTCCGGCTTGGTAACCCTGTGCCTTCACAAAAAATAATGTAAACACATGACAATTCTTAATAAAGCAATGGCCTTACAAGAAAAGAGGAGCGATTGTAGAAGTTATTAAATGTAAACACACACTACCTTTCAGAATACATACAGTAAAACAATTTCAAAACCTTCTGTCTGACATAAAAAAAATGCACGCCTAATCCTCCTTAAAACAAAGAACCAAACAAACATCAGACTAAAAAATAGCCCAACAGACAATTGCTATCAAATTGCTAAAAACCTAAAAATATATAAACAATGAAGCAAGAGGCATGGCACAAGAGGTTGTACTAATACAAGTTTGGAATTTAAAGGAGGTAGGGAGAAAAGCTATATTTAAATGAAATCTGCTACGGTGCTGAAGTTGAACGCAGGCAAACAGTAACCGAGCAGGAAACCAAGAATAAAATAGTCCCACACAGAACAGATGAACTGTAGCGTAATGAGACAGTACTTAGTCCCTGCTGCATGGGAGAAATCGAAGAGAAAAAAGAGGGACAGAGGCAGGAATGATCACTACCAAGCAAGGAGGATTTTTAACGAACACTGACATAGACAAATGAAAACCAAAGGCAAGCAATGGGTGGAGTTGGAACTCCACAAAGCAGTTACTATAGTTCGCTAAGCGACAGCGCAAGCGCTGCCTTGGCTCAACCTAAAAATAGTAAGAAAAAAACAATTCCGGACTCCGCCAGTGGATGGCGGACTAATGCACAGAATGTGAATCTAAAAATTCTTCAATCTGCAAAACAGACTGGTAAACTATACGTTTACTTCAGCCTGTGATAACCATTCCAAGTATATACTGGGACATTTAAGGGCATACTATAGTGAGCTGGTCACGGATGACCGAAATGGATCAGTTTTCCATAAACTTGAGTCGGGCTTGAACTGGGGGCTACTTCATCTCCAAAGGTGGAGCAAAGCAAGCTATAATGTGCACTGTGGAGCCTTAACCCCTACGTTTTTTAAAAATAATTTATCATACGTCATTTGCAGTCGCTAGTTAGGACCTAGTTTCCATAGGATGAGCGTTTTTCATTTGCCAATAACTTTGGCGCTGTTTGACGAATCCTCGCGATATTTTCCAAACTAGTTTGCTGCTCCATTTAGCTGCTGTCTTGAAAGGTCCGGAGTGATTTGTCACATGGTGACCGAGAAAAAGGGAGTGGGGGGTCCCTAAACATGTTTCCCCCCATAGGAAGTTTAGTCACGGCTACAGCCCGAACTGTTAAGCACAAAAGGCACTTCCCTGGACCAACATCTACCTTCCCGTCAAATTTGGTGTTTATTTCCGTTCAAGTGTACGTCCATTTCAGTAGTTGCGGAGACATTTAAGGAAATTTGCAGTCGTATATCTGGGGAAGTGGAGGATCACCGAACCCTCCTTATCTCGTGCTGAGATCTGATTGGCTGCCAACACTTCAAACCAGGAAGTGTTGAACCGAGTCACAGGAAAAAAACTTAACCAAGAGGCCAGGGTAGAACCACCCTGACCCTGTGGGCCTTTTTTGGGGGGTAGGGGGAGGGAATCCCACAGGACCCCCTCAGGGTCAAAACAGCATTTTGATAAATGTTTCCTGAAATAAAAAACAAAACAAAGTGTAGTCTCCTGTACTTTATGAACTAGCCAACAGGTGTGCCAGGTCCCGGGGGCATTTGCATATTACAAGAGGTCACATGCCCCCCCCCTTCCCGGGGCTTGCTAATGCCCTGGGGACCACCACCTCTCCGGGGCATCATTTCAGGTAAATGCAGGGGAGGCCCATATGTCCTCCCCGCTGCCCCAGGGCCCACTACCTCTCTGGGGCTTACGTTTTTATAAATGGGGGGACTCTTGGAATCCCAAGCCCTAGGGACCGCCACTTCCCCAGGGCTTTGTGTAAATAATGCAGGGGGTGCACGGTAGTGCCCCGGGGACTGCTCCTCCCTGCGGCAAAATTTAAGCAAGGAGGGGGGATCGTGCGGCCCTCCTCCTGGAGATAGACGTGGCCCTGGGAACCGCCATCCCCCCCAGGGCCGACTCCTGTTACGTCCTGGGGTGCCCACCCCTGGGATATAGCTGTTTGCGATGGATTGGCAGGAGCTTTACTGCTCCCGCCAAGCCATAGACTGTGCTTACTTTGAGCAAGCGAGATCATTTTGATCTCTTGCTCAAAGCGGAGCTCCATTACTTTGACAGAGAGGGAGCTGCATGTTAGCAGCTCCCTCTCAGTCAAAGCAATGCTGGCTCCTAAAGGAAGCAGAGAGCTGGCAGGGACCGCAGGGGCCTTGAGGCTCCTCTCGTGGTCACCAACTGTACAAAGTGGGTGCCCTCGGTGGGACCAAATCTCCAACACTACAGGCCGGACCCTGGGGGATAGTAGCCTGACCACGGGGATCAGGTTTCACAACCATCCAAAAGAAGGGGGAACAAGCATTTACAATGCAATGGTCTCGGCATTGGTAAAGTTAGAGCTATTGGCATTGCTCATGCCATTATTTTTGTTTGTTTTTGTTTTTAAAACATTTAAAGAAACGGCATTGTCATGAGCAATGCCAATAGCTCTAACTTTAACAATGCCGAGACCGGTGCATTGTAAATGCTTGTTACATGTTGTGGCAGCTAAAAATCTCAAGTCTTTTTTCACTGCAACAAGGCTGGTTCTCCCATAGAAAAGCACTGGGTTACATTCTTACAACTTATCCTGTATAACTTTGGTTTGAGACTAGGCAGATCCTCAATTCAAGGACTTAAATGAATAAAAATGTAAAATCCAATCTGATGGTAAACTTCGATTTTAAAGAACGGTCTTGAAAATGCCACTTTTAGGAAGTTTCTAGTAGGTCTTTCTGCGATACGACCCATCTGTCACCCTGCAGGGAGGTGTGAATTGCTCTCAGGAAAGGAGCACAAGCATTTACAATGCAACGGTCTTGGCATTGTTAAAGTCAGAGCTATTGGCATTGCTGATGACATTATTTTTGTTTATGTTTTTAAAACATGTAAAGAAACGGCATTGTTATTTACAATGTCAATAGCTTAATCTGTGTGTGGGTGCAAATGCAATAGGTCTCGCATTTGAGAGTGATTAAGCTATTGACATTGTAAATAACAATGCCGTTTCTTTAAATGTTTTAAAAACATAAACAAAAATAATGTCATGAGCAATGCCAATAGCTCTAACTTTACCAATGCCGAGACCATTGCATTGTAAATGCTTTTTTTTTTATAAAGGAAAGAGTAAAACACTGTCAATGTTTGTCCAAATAAATCAGAACCGGCCCTCTGAAAACTACAGCCAGGGACAGTACTCCTACTGGCACTTGTGAAAATGCTGTGAACAGTTTCACACGGCAGCAAACTCTAAGGGATTGTATCTACAGCGCTTCTCCTCCAGAGAAAACAGTTACTAAAGGTGAGATTTTCAAATGGGAGAAAGCAATATATATTTATGTAATAATCAAACACGGATGCTCTTTCGGGTCCACTTATGACGTTTACGTTATTTAATATGGAAAGGACTACGGACAACATGTTAGCCTAGACAAAATTCAAACTTTTCCCCCAAAAGTGCGTTCTGCCCCCCCCCCCCCCCCCCCCCCCCCAAAATGAGGAATCTGGGAAGCCATTTGCACCGCTGCGGGTGAGAGCTGTGCAGTCATTATCTATTTAGAGGCGATTTGCATGTACCCCCAGTCAGCTGCGAGCAAGTTCACACATGGACTGAAAACAAAGCATCGCCGAGTGGGGTCAATTTTCTGTGAAGGGTGCTCGCCTGGCGGGTTTCCCTCTCAATGGCCCCGCTCCAGTACTCATTGTGTTCAACAGATACATCTACATACGGAGAGCGCAGGAAAACACAGACCACTTTCCTGAAAATTCTCGACTTTGCAAAACAATACCAAGCTCTTGTCATTTTGAAAAGGCTGATCGAGACCCAGGGGGTTCATTTTGAGACATTTACTTTTCTATGGGATTACACTGTGCTTTCCAGGGTCAGCCCAGGCCCTATCACTGAGGGTGAGGCAGTCCCAGCGAAAGTCTGGTGAAAGATGCATGAGACAGAGCTAATGCAGTCCATCGGCAATTTCAGAAGCATTTATTTAGGGCCTATATCCAACTTTGCCCATATTATCGAAAGTTATTTCTTTATTTGTTTTGCCTCAAAGGGAATAAAACATTCTTGAAGTTTTGGTCCTAAAATGTTTTATTTGATTTAGAAAATATTTTGTAGAGATTGTAGCTATCTGCAACACATTTGCATACTTTGAAATCAAATAATACACAATCAAAACCTTCAAAGCACCCCTTTTTATCAGTGCACATTTTAGCAGCAGATCACCACAACCGAGTCCAGGCCCAGCATTGCTATGCAAAATAATAGACAACACGAGGGGCGCGCCTGTGTTTACCGGTTATAACAGGGAGCTCCTGGTTACTGAAAACAACACGGAAGTATTATCCTCAAAGGTGAATGAATATGTCAATTGATCGAATCAAGCACTTTGCCAGATAAACACATTGCAACAGTTTGCAAACACAATATTTGAGATAGACCCTACGCAGACCTGCCAACCCTCCCGATTCAGGCGGGAGACTACCGATTTCAAAGCTATTCTTCCGCCTCCCGATTCAAGCATCCATAAACCCGGTTCCTCGGGGTTTCAGCTGACACGGCTTGGTATTGTGTAAGGTGCTAATTCTTCCCAGCAATAGTCAGAGCAGCGATGCAGGGGCTCTTGAAGGGGTGAAAAACCAACAAAGGCTCGTTAACAAGCAAATGGTCTTTAAAAGACCTGTGAAGTACCTGGGGGCGCTGTGAGGGTGCCTGGGAAGCTGTTTCAGCCCAGGCTGCCACACACGGAGGGGGGAGGGGGGGGAGGGGGGGGAAGAGTGTTGGTGTATGCACTGCCAGCAACCTGCCAGGCCAGTGCACAACACTTGCATCACCCTCTCTCTGCCTGCCATTGCGCTCCATGAAGAAAAAAACGTGCATTTGCGTTTCAAATGTCCGATCCTGCAGCAGCACACTTCCAAAGCCCATACATGACAGTAACCCGATTCAAGGTCCCATTCTCCCGATTTTTCTCCCACTTTGCTTTTCTGAAATGTTGGCATGTATGCCTACGCCCATCACCCACTCCAAAAAAAGCAGAACACACAGAGGATGATCAAATACAGTCAACTGCATTTGAGTGTGCGCCAGGGCCGGTGCCACTGCACTTGCTACACCATTGATAACTACACCCGCGGCACTGACAGCGGCCACGGGTCCCACCCTACCAATAACTAACTGTCCGATAACTATAATATAACGCTACCTTTCTTACACGGGTGCGCAGGCTTTGTACAGATCTTGTTTCAAACCTGTGTATGTGAAATGTCTTCTGTTACTGGTATGTCTTACAACAGTTCTCTGCATCAACGCGATAAATCAGGACAATTAGGAACGAAAATGAAACTATTGGGAAAATATCTGGTAATTTGGCACGTTTAATGCTATTAATGTTTAGATGAAAACAAGAGGCAAGGAGCTCTTTGTGCACGCCACTGCACATGGCAAGAGAACTGGAATGGAGGAATCTTTACGTCAAAGAAAATATGGAACGTATTTATTTCTAAAATCACGAGCCTTAATTTTAAGAGGATTTGTGCACGGTAGCAAAGACAATCTACCCTGCTGAGTTACCCGCGCTTTCTTTACTTGTAATCCATCAAGCCAAACAGCTGCAGAAGCATTGCAAGTTGAACATCACCGAGGGAGCCCTCGTCCTGATTACAGCACTGATAAGGAGAGAAACAAGAAGACCCTTGGAGAGGTGAGAAGACCAGAGCAGCAACCGGACGAAGGGGGAGCGGACGAGCACACGACCGCCTTTCTCCGAGGCAGAGCAGACATGCCTCGGAGAAAGGCAGCCTCCTTTTCGGATTCGGGGGCGTGTTTTGCTGTTGTCTCCTCCCTGAGAATTTTCGCAAAAAACACGCCCCCCGATCCGAAAAGGACGGGGCATGATTGGAGTAACGGGACCTCTTCTCCAATGGCTGGCCAGCATTTACGAGGCCAGCCAATGGAGAACAGGGCAGAAGAGGGGCGGGTTCAAGCCCCTTCTCCCAAGTCATTAAATCTCGGAGCGAGACTGCGCACGCGCAGCCTTCGCAGCCGAGACCTAAAAAAGCAAAGCACTTTCTTACTCCAACCACTAGATGGCGGAATATGCACAGTATGTGAATCTAGAAGTCTAAGCTGCAAAACTATTATTGCAGGTAAGTAACTAGTTTTGTTACTTTGTCCATCCTCCTCCCTTGCCTTTAGTTTACAGTTGGAAATGTTCATCTTACCTGTTTTAGGAAAGTGGATATTCGTTTTGGTGGCAGGTTTTGTGATAATGCATAGTAGGTAGCTGATTGTGTAACATGTAAAGTGGTGTTCTAATTTATCATACAGTACAGTTAAGGGGAAGATTTTTAAATTTTCCTCCAATGCTAGTGCATACTGCGTATTGCTTTGGTCTTTAAATGTGACTTAAACTAAAACCTTTGAATTATTGCTTGTCAATCTAATGAGACGTGTTCCCTAGATTGCAGTACATATACTTTTCTTATCCATTTTCAAGACAAGATCGTTTGATATTTTTTATCACAGGTGGTTTAAGACTGTAATTGTTGTCAGGCTTATGTCCTTTGTGTGAAGAGAGCTATTACCAAATTACAAAAAATTCCCAGGTCTGTAAATCTAGTACATTGATTGACTGCTATAGTGGATAAAAACTATTTTTTAAACTTTTTTTCTTTCTTTTAAAGATGTTGGCGCTGGGAAATCAAGTTGGTAAACTGTATGTTTGGGACTTGGAAGTAGAAGACCCTCATAAAGCTAAGTATGTTCTGATCAAACGTTATCCTTTACATAGGTTTGAGAGCAATATACTGGCTCATAATATGATATAGTTCCGTAAGTGAATTGATGCCTTGCAACATAACCAGATCATGTGATTGTATTGTGTACTACAAGCTTTGTGGTAGATATGACTATTGAAGACCCCATTTGCTAACATAATGTGGATTACTAAAACCCGGAGAGCATTGGCGTGTCATGGTGCTCAAAATAAATGTGTTTATTTGGATTGTTCTTTATGAATGCACCTTAGCCTCCTGATGCTGTCAGAGTTGAACATGAGCGACTTGAGTGTGTCCAGTACAAAACCTATCTGTATTAGTAATGAGCCACTAATGCAGTAGCATGCAGGCGTTATCTGAAAGACTCAGAGATCCTGCAGGTCATTGAAGCGTGATGTGGAGAGAGTAAGGCTCAGCAGCATAGGATGAACTGCGGTTAAGACTAAAATCATTTAGTTAGGAAAGGCAGTGGAGCGACGCATGCATCATGAAGTGCACAGGTGTTTGTTATGCCAGAATGACAGAACGCCAGGTAAGCTACCAGACTCTCGACTCTGTAGAGGCCACTTGCTCTTGGAGAAATACTGCTTTTGTAAAAGGATAACTACAAAAATGTGACGGTGACAGTGGCCTGTAATAAATGCTAGCACATACACAATATTCAGGAAAAAAATTAGTCCAACAAACAGTAGTGTGCTCAATGGAAAGATAACACCATGTAGCCCAGAGGGTGTACAGTATATAGGAAACAACTCCCCGATATACAAAAGATATATATTAAATGTCCAGAGCACCACCAAGCGGTAAGTGTCACAGGTCCAAATTTGTGCAACGAAATCCACACTTGGTAAAGTTACTACGAGAGACCAATTGTTCCAGTTGCTTTATTAAATTCTTCACTTACTTGTGCAGTCTGATATTGCTAAACAGCCGACACGTGTTTCGTTGTTTTCGATGACTTTTTCAAGGCTGTGAAAGAATATCAGTGTAGAAATCAAGTAGCCTAACCACACTAAGTGTATGATGGCAATCTTGTTCCGGGGACCAAAACCATGAGGCGACCTGTAGAGGATTCACTTGTCCCGTAGCTTTGTACAGTTAACATCCACGACTTGGATTGTATTAAGTCCGTATCCAAGGACCAAACTTAAGTAACAAAGATGTCTGCCCAAATGCACAAAAATGTATTCTTATAATTCCCTCTTCTACAACATTTTGTTCCATGAACCTTTCTCCCACACGTTTTGCAAGTAGCTTTCCAGCCATCACATTCCTCGTTATTGACCAAATGCCCATATTCACCACATCTAAAGCACAAACTCTGAAATCTCTTGATTTCTTTCTCCCTTTCTCAAGATTATGTTGAGCAGATTGCTTATTTTTGTTTTGTACGATTTAGCAACCTGTATTTCTCCTTTTTTATTAATAGCAGCTCACTCATTTATCTCCTTCACACAGGTTGACTAGGCTGACATGTCTTGGCAACTGTGAGTAGTAGTTAATGAAAGATTATTCTTTTGCCAAAAGGATTTATTTTTTCTCAAATTGCAGCCTAATACTTCCTCAACTGAAGAAGCATTACATAAACTAGATCTTTATAGAGCACGGAGTTTCACTTGGAAAGGTGAAAACCAGCTGTCCCTCTCTGGTTCTCTATCTCTTTTTCCCCCACCTCCAGAGATTACCAGCTTGAAAGTTGGATTCATAGCTGCTGAGTAGGAGAGAGCGCATTGACAGTGTAAGGAAGAACTAAGCTTGCTGCGTTTCCAGTATTTGTCACCTTGAATGTCTGAGAATAATGTATAAGTGGGTGATTGGCAGGAACCCATGTATGCTAAGGAAGCGCTACAAAACCTTTAAAGTGATGGAATCCTTTGTAGAGTTGCCCTCTTTTAAAGGAGGTAATTCCAGTCCTGTCTACTAGTGTACACAATTACCAACCAGTTGTGGAGGAGAGATCTGGAATCCACATAAATGTAAAGTTAATTTGTTTCTCCAGTATTGGGGTATCGTTCATAGATTCACATGCTTGAACCATTCCCAGTCGTCAAAGTGGGAGGCCCACGGTACATAAAAAGTAGTAAGTAATTACTTTAACATTAAAGTTATTAGAGAAAAAACATTCACATTAATATCCCTCCATAGTTATTAGGTATGGTCCAAACTCCAGCCGACAGTACCCTGTAGAACACTCTCCACAGAGGCTCCGGGCTCTCAGATTTTCTACAGCATGTCATGTGAAGGGAGTCTCCCTGAGCTCTCCTCAGTACTTTCTCTTGGCCTTCTGGGTTTCTTCAGATCTTCAGTTCAACATGTCGTCTTCTAAGAGATCTCTCTTTAGGCATTGTGACTCTTGTGGGAAACTCAGACTTCATTCAGATGATTTCCGCAAGAAGTGCATCTACTGCCTTCACCCTGATCACCAGGTGAGACTGTAAAATTTGCACGACTTTCTCTCAAAAGACCATGAGAGATAGAGAAGGATGTCTTCTGTGGCTACAGAAGCTTAAAACTAAAGACATTCCTGTTTCTTATTAGAAGTGATTCCACACTAAAAACTACAGCTTCTAAGAAAAGGGCTAGTGAGGCGGAGCTGTATCTCCTAAGGCTGCTAAGGTGTTAAAAAAGCATCACCACACCTCAAAACCTAAAGATCAGCCTTCATCTTTAAAAAAGGAATCCGCCTCTCAAGGGTCAGTCTATGCTCGCTACGCCTTCTTAAACCTCTTCAAAAATGAAGCAGGCGTCAAGGTCTCTTCCAGAGATATTTTTACCTCATAAGGAAGATACTCCTTCGACGACGACCCCTTTGTTGACTAGAACTTCCGTTGCTCCGACGTCTACTTTCTCTTCACCTCAGGCTAAGATGATCATGTTGTCTGCATCTTCTCGTTCGTCTTTGTGAGGGTGTGACCTTCATTGACGACCACTTTATCCGCTTAGTTGAAAAAGAAAAATTCTTTCAGGACCATCATCAACGTAAACTTCATTGCCGCTTCGGCTATCAGCGGCTCTGAAAAACAAGTCTTTCGGTGACGTCCTTGACGATGGTAGACACGTCGACGGTATCCTCGTTGACGATAGACAGACTTTGGATGTAGAACCTCGTAGACGATCCTTATCAACATGGAGACCGTCGACGGAAGAACTGTCGACAAAAACGTCATCTACAACATACTCGGTGGTTGGTTTGACTTCGTCTATGCTAGATCCATCAATGAATTTGACCACATCCAAGGATGATACAGGACTTCTGCGGAAGAACACCTTCACAGGAAGTAATATTGCCTATTCATACTCCCCCCCCCCCCCTCCCCCCCCCCCCCCTCCCAAGTAAAGTATCTCCCTGTCCTCCAGAGGGAATTTTCAATTGCGGAGCAAATGAACAGTAATCCGAAGATGATGGTATGTTTGTGATGGCTCACAGTCTGTTGGACCTTCTCATTGAATGTCAGGAGGAGGAAGATGAGGACTGTGTATTACCCTCAGGCCCCCAACCAGGATAGACAAAGGGAACAAATAATCCAAATGCCTGTTTCTCTAGTCTGTAACTTGCAGCGTATAGTAGAGAATTACTACTGCAGATTCCTTCCTTCAGAGCCGGTGTCTCAGTTCCCCAGCTTCCTATTACGCAGCCTTCTTTATTAATTATATCTTCCCCTCCTGTTTCTCCATTACCTGCAGCAACAGGAGGTTAGTACAACTGATGAGTAGAGAGAAGAGGGGGAGTTGGATGAGGTATCCCTTCCCAACGAATGGGATAACTAAGATTCAGACACCTCCGCCTTCCTCTCCACCTGAGGATATAGGGGGGTTTCCATACCCTTATGGGAAGAGCGGCAAAGATTTCAGCTCCCCATGGTAATTAAACAAGCTGATTGTTTCCGATACGACTTCAAGGATCAAACGGAGACCGGTTCGCTCTATTCCCGTAGTAGACTTCATATGGGAAGAAGGCTTAAAAGTCATGAACATTCCGGCAGTATTGCCCAAGTTGGGGAGAAAATATAAAGCTTCTGATAATTCGACTGCCTGCCTTATCAGACTACCCAAGCCGGATTCTGTGATTTCACAAGCGTCAACGTCGTGCCAGAAATCCTGCTTCTCCACTTTCGGCCCCTCCTGTTAGAGATGAGGTGTCTCGATTCCATGGGTAAAAAAAATTCCACCATGGCAGCAACCACTGTTCGAGCGGCCAACTCTCTTGCCATTCTGGGTAGATACGACTGCCAAATGTGGTCAGACTTTTCGCCGTTTATAGAAGTGTCACCTGAGGAATCCAAAGCAGAGGCGCTTACGATTCTACAAGAGGGAGAAAGGATCTTTGCTGAGATTATAGACTGCGGAGTGGATGTTTCTTCTACAGGATTCCGTCAATTAGCTGGGGCAGCGATCCTGAGGAATCTGAGCTGGCTAAAGGCTACTTCTTTCAGATAAGTTCAAACAAAGGTAATTGACATGCCTTACGATGGCGAATCCCTATTTGGCCACTACATCCAAGCCGTTCAAACCATCAAGAAGGACACAGATACTGCAAAGGCTCTTGGCACTCCACAGTTCAGGAAGCAGCCTTTTCGTGGGGCAAGAGGATTTGGTTTGTCTTCCTTTTGGGGAGGTTACAGCCAGTACCAGCCATACTATGGTCCATCCCGATACCCATCACAAAATCAGAAGTCATTTATACAACCTCCTGCTGCATCCTACAAACACTACAGAGGAAAGACTGCCTTCAGAGGCAGGTAAACTCCAAGAAGCAGTGACAAACACCCAATGCAGGCCACAGTTCTCACCAATTCTGTCAAAGTTGGTGGAAGAATTTCCTTTTTCCTCCCTGAATGGTCTACTATAACAGACAGATGGGTTTTAGATCTACTTTCTAACGGTCACACTTTGGAATTTGTGAAGATTCCTCCGAACTCCCCTCCCAGAGGCCCCCCCTTCCCCGGTCGAGTTTGCGCTATAGAAAACTCCCAAAAAAGATGTTCAACCAAATGAATTATGACTTTATTATTTGGCTGGCTGGCTCAACTGGAGAGGTATTTCCCCTTCAAGGCAGGAGGTTAGGCCATCTGCACACTCTGCCACATTCATTGCCAGTTATTTATTTTTCTCTGTGGTCACCTTGTGGCCAGTTTCACTGAGCAAAAGCGAATTCAAAGACATGTCAAACTGAAACGGGCTGTGTGGTCTAATCAACTGAAGAGAGCAACAAAAAATAAGGCTTTCTATATACATTTTTACCTCAATATTTATTTGCGGCAATATGAGTAGGTGATGTGTTCCCATATGAAAAGGTCACTTGTAGTCCCTCTTCCATGTATTCATTCTCAGGAAATGAGGCATGCTTCTAGAAAAGGCAGGCAAAAGTTTTTAATCTTTGTCACATTGCATCAAATATATTACATGCATAGCAGGCTAGTTGGTTTGGGATTTACAACAGGAAATCCTGTTTGCATTACTACTGTCTTTGTGGAGTTAGAACGCCAGCTGACTAGGCCCTGTCCTTGAATATCCTCAAGCAAAGTCTCCACACAATTAAAAGGTTCTGGGATCACTTTTTCCGTGATGTATTTAGAATGGGTTCTCAATGGTTTTCGAGGGCAAGCTCTGAAAATGTTAAAAGCGAGTGCCTGTGTTCTGATATTTTCTTTGCCTACCACACATATAACGCTTAAAGCTTTAAAAAGTGGACAATCCCCTAAAGGCAGCCGATGAAAAACAAGCATTAATTATTTATCTCGTAGGTGTATATTTTGAAGATAACCCCCAGCTGTGCTACGGAATGTTGCCTAATCTCCATTTAGTATTCAGCTCTCCCTCCATTTTATTAGCCCAAACTGTCGAAGTTTCTTATAAATAAACAGAGCCAGGCCTCATAAACCAAGGGCAGAGCCCCAGACTTTATCTTCCTGGGTGTCCAGATGTCTGCGGGTCACAGCAGGTTTTATGCCTTGGAGTCGTACGTCCTTAAGTGAGGGGAATTGCGTGCCTGGAATTTGAACGAAGCTCACAGAGCAGCCCTGGCTCTACCCTGCCGAAGCTCCAATAAGTCGGCGCATCAGAGCTGCCGACTGCAGACGTGGGGACCAGTGTTCGAGGCTCAGCGTTGCCCAACATCCTGTTAATGTGGTCAATCATTTAATCGCCCCGTGCCCATGTTGCATAACTGTAGAACGTAAAAAGAAACGCCTCTGTATTTCGACAATTACATAATAATAGATGCACAAAAGCACGGAACAGAAAACAAAGAAGGATGCTTTATTATAAACACACAAACAGCCCACAGTAATAAACACTGGTAATGTTTCCTGAGTCCCATGAGATGAAGCTGTATGCAGTGCTCGAACAACATTGAAATACCTTGTTTTGCCCCTTCCTCTGTAAAGGGAGGAGGGGCTGTCACACGCTGCACAGTGTGATGGCCAAACAAAATATCTCTCTAAGTTAAATTGCCAGAGGCAAAGCTAAGCACACAAAGGAGGGACTGAAATACAAGCAATAACAAAGCTGCATTTCTGATTGACACAGACAGCCAATAAGAATCGCTGGATGTGCCACAAGTCATAGAATAGGATACAACAAGTCTTGCAGACAGTGCATGCGCTGTCTTAAGCTCGACCTAAAAAGGGAACGTTCGAAGTGGTACCAGGTGAACAGCGAGGAACAGGGTTCTATTCAGGGTTTTTCCTCATAAGAAAGAAGTCGGTAGAGTGGTGTCCCATTTTGAAGCTTCGTTGTCAACAAATTTCTAACTTCACTTCAGGAGGTGCTTCAGTTGGTAAATCAGGAAGATTTCATGACTACCTTAGACCTTCAGGACGCCTATTTTCATATCCCTATCCTTCCCAGGCACAGGAAAGTCTTACACTTCGGAGTGGCTGTCCTGGATTTTCAATTTTGAGTCCTAGCATTTGGCCTTTGGTCAGTGCCTCAAGTGTTCACCAAGGTTCTAGCATCGGTGGTGGCTCACCTGCGTCAAGCAGGAATTCAAATCTTCCCTTATCTGGACGATTGCCTCATTTAAAAAAAAAAATCTTTTTATTGACTTTTCACAACAATTATCCTCGTAAGGAAAGGCGAGACATTGACATTTTTCGTATGCGGCACTTGTCATATACAGTTACATTAAAGCTGCAGCAGGTCTCAACCATATCCCTGAGAATCTGAGAGTTTGTAAATAGCACTGCAAGAATTCTTAAACTGTGGAATAGGTCCTGTTCTGCAAAGCAATATGTAAATTTGCAACACATTCGCCTTCATCAGAAAAAAGACGATCATATTCGGTTTACAAATTCAATCCTCTCTATTTATAACTATCCTACCATAACAAACTTGCCCGCCCCTCCCTCTCCCCGCAAGCCCGGCCAAAACTTCCCAATAGCAATAGGTTCACATGCCCAAAACATGGTCCTGCATGTACATATCCTCCACAGTTATTCCTGTATGCACCCTGTATAGTTAAAAAAAAAAAAACATTACTATTATGGACCTGTGCGGTCGCTACCCATTGTCTGGAGCTCAGGCAGGTGTTAGTATGATCCCTCAATAAGATAATGTCAATCACAGCGTATTCCTCCAACATTGCATTCCAATCCGTAGATATCGGTGTTTTACGTAGGCCTCTATATTCCTCTCTTCGTAATTCAGCCCCCTCCGCTCTACCCCACCTGACCATCTCCGCATGCCAATCCTGTAGGGATGGAGCCCTGGCGACCTTCCAACGTGTGGTAATGGCCCTTTTAGCCAGGAGAAACGCATGGTTAGCAAACCTATGAATAGGATTACCCAGCTTCCCACGGGGTCCCAGTACACAATATTCCATTGCGTCATTGCGCATCTTGCATACTGCCGTCCAGTAGTGCCCCAGTCTCGGACAATCCCCTACCATGTGTATCAGTCCCGCGTTGGGTGCTTGACAACGCGGACATGTCTCTTGTTCCTGGGAACATAGCGCACAGTCTACTCTGAGTCAGGCTCTGTGAAGCAACATCAATTGGATGAATTTAAATTTGGGATTGCGCGACACCTTCTTGGGATAAGCTATAATGGCATCCCATTCCTTGTCTGTAAATGCACGGCCTGCGTCCCTTTCCCATTTGTCACGGAGTGGTTGTAACGAAATCGCTGTTTCAGTGCGGATCCCGTAAGTCAACCATTTTGTCAGGCGTGCTCCATGTCCCATTAGACATTGCATGGTAAGCAGCGCATTTGTAGCAGGTTCTGTGCCCTCTGGTGTCCATGTTGTGCGAATAAATCTGGATATTTTCGCATGTAGTAGGAACAGTGTATCAGGGGCAATGTTCCCTCTAATTATTCTTCCTCATGTGCGGCAACAGAATGTTTGCGTGCACACGTTTCTAGCTTGCGTGCGCAACCGAGTGACGAGATGTGCAACTAGGAAAATCGACTAGCTACCACTGGAAGGTTGAAAAGCACGGACCATGTCAATAGGTCTGGCTTATATATAAAGTGCTTTCTTAGTCATTGATGAGTTTAGGTACAGAATAAGTCGTCATACATGCATTTTGTTACTCGTCCTTGCACTCATGCATCTATTCATCACTGAGTAACTCTTATATTCACTCATTTACAACCACATTAGCATAACATTAAAAGCATAAAAACAGAAAAAAGAAAACGTAATGTCGCCTAAAAATGACACGTATACATGCAGTAACAAACTTAAACAAGGCAGCAGGTGGTCGTCTTTCAATGGTACTGTATATAGTGTATTATTTTATAGTTGCATATTGACCATTTTGCAATGTTAAAAGCAACAAAACCCTATGGACAATATTCTTCCACTGTGGTCAGGTGGTTTAGATGCAGTGGCTGTACATGTTGCAGTACACTACAGAGAGCGGCAAGCAAGCAGCTTTAATCATGAAAATAAAGAGAAGAGGGAAAGAAATGAAAGAGCCATGTAACTAGATCATGGAAACAAAGTTAAGGACTGGCCCACCAGTGCCATTGCACTGAAAATGCACTCATTTTCAGGTGACTGTGCACATGTGGTCAGACAAATGTCACTCACAGGGCAAGACAGTCAATGACTGTAGTGGTATATATAGCAGTGGCATATGTTTTTCATTACAAGATTCTAGCAGACCACTAAGTCTGTTAAACTTTCTGAAGACATTCTAGAAAGAATTATTGCAGTGCAAATTGTGTACCTCTGTTTGTCCAAAGAGTAATAAGCAGAAAGTCTTGCCTAAAAATGAATCTGTGATTTCATGTAACAAATTACTTCTACAGGCATTAACAGGAGGCAATACCAAACCACCCATAAAGGCCTAATGGCTTTAACAGGTGTGTTTCATAATAAATAAACCAGGCCTACAGCCTATGTCAGAACTTTTCAAAAGAGATGGATCAGACCTACGGCGTATGAAATAACTTTTCCCAATGAACTAATCGGGTCCATAGCATTTGTCATTGGCTAATTGCTGTAATAGACAGGGTAACTGTACTGTGCACTACTAGTAAAATTGAAAATATATACAAAATGAAAGTTGTCTAGAAAATAAAAAATCCCCCCCTGAATAGGGCCTAATAAGGATCATTTCAGTGCAAATCTTCTATGCCCACAGTTTATTTGAGTAAGTTGCCAGTACCAAAACTCTGGTCTACAGTATTCTGTGAAATTTCATGTAAATACTATAAAAATCCCCAGGATAGACCTATTGGCTTTAACAAATGCTTTCACAATAACCTAGTTAGGCCTACTGCCTTTGTCATATCTTTCTATAATAAACAGATCAGACGTATGGCATCAGACATAACTTTTCCCAGTGAATGAATCCGGTCAATAGTCAATTCCCTTGGCTTCACACCATAACCTGTACAGTGTTTAAAAGCTCCTAACCAGTGTGCATAAAGTTATAGAATTAGAAATGTGATTGAAACATTTGACTCTCTCTCACAGTAATCAATTTCATTAGAAATCAGAAAGAACACTGCAAAGGATTCTGGTACTTGGAGTTTTCCTAAGCATTTGCAGACTATAAGCAGGGCCAATGGAATTATGCGATTTTTACGGTTGCAGCATTTTCTGCATATTTATAGATTTTTCCGCATTTGCCACATACTCCATCATCTGCTGCATGATCAGAGTTTAGCAAAAAAATGTTTATAGCACAAATATATGCGGCGACACACGTTGTCACACAGCAGAGGGCCCTTTGCAAAGGTTGACTGGTCCTCTTCAGTTTATTTCTCTCTGTGTTTGGGAGTTGAACTGGTACTGATATGGAGATCCCTTTTTCAAGACAGTGTTAACCTGTGCAAAAATGCCAAAATAAGGATCACAAAATGTGCTGTATTGTGCAGCATAATTTGCCTTTTATTGCCGCATAATTTAGTCCACCCTAACACACAATTTGGTCTTTCCTGGCCACAGTTCCAGTGGCCCTGACTATAAGGAAATAGTAATGTGTACTCCTCTCTGTAACCTATCCATTACTTTGGATAGATGACCCGGAAAACAGAATTACCTAAGTAGTTGGACTGTGAAGATTAATTTTACTGATTATTTTTTTAACTATGAAAATCGGCAGCAGTGAAAATCAGGAGGTTTAAATCACACATTAACTTAGGAGCTACCAGATGGTACATTGCAGACTTGGTACCTGGCACCACTGCACCTGCTGCACAATTTCTATCTGTCGCCCTTTAAAACCAGGGAGGTTTAAGCAATGAAAATACGCAGTTCTTTCAGCTAGTGAGTTTTAAAACGAACAGCGTCAGCCTCTGGAATGTTACTGCTGGTTAACACCTGAAGAGCGAATGTGTGTGCCAATTTCTAGAGTGTGTTAATTTTGAGAACTCCCTCACTTCCCAATGTATCCTTCAGATTGCACTCTTGGGCTGTAGTGAATGCACTCCTGCTGCTTCTGGACTGCCCTTCACTGACTGTGTTTCAACTTCCTCGATTAGCACTTTTAAAGACAAAAACACGTCTTTAAAAATGCATCTAGCAGCGTCGCTCAATCATTACGGGGGTCAAAGGCTCGAATGAATCACTTTATAAGTGCAGAGGAATGCTTTGTATTGCGTGGTGTTTGTAGGTCTCTGCGCGGAGAGAAAAGCAAGTGTGAGCGCCCGCTCAGCCGTGCAGTTTAGAGGGAACTATGATCAGGGGCCCCATGCTCGCGCACAAGTTGTGTGACATTAGGACACCCTCCGAGAAGAACTCCCCTATGGTAGTAATGCCCGCGTCGGCCCATGCCCGCAGAGTACGATTAGTGACCAGCCCCGATCGTGTGGGGATACCCAGCAGTGGGATGGTAGGGGCATATGGTGGTGTCCGACCATTGTACCTCACTGCGTTCCTCCAGTAAGTGATCGCTATCCGTAAGAGGTGGGGCGTCGATGTCTGAATCGGGGCCTGGGGCAATAAGAGCCTGTGGATAACCCCTCTGTCCCAATCCTGCTGTGACATATCCAATTCCTGTAAGTTACGTCCTGCTAACCAATACGCCAGCCACTGCAGTTGGCTAGCGTAATAGTACGCCCGTAAGTCCGGCACTCCCAGCCCCCCCTGTTTTTGTACCCAATTGTAGCTTCACTAGGCTAATTTGTCTGCGTCCCGTGCCCCAGATTAGCTCTATCATTAAAGAGTTCAACAATTTGAAGATCCCCATAGGCACAAGTATAGGCAGATTGGTGAAATAGTAAAGCAGCCTTGGTAATAGCACCATTTTAGTTATGGCGACACGGCCCGCCACCGAGAGAGGCAGCATGGTCCAGAATGTAACCTGGGATTTAAGAGCAGTGACCGCGCGAGTCAGATTGCCATCCAGGAGATCTGCTGCATCACGGTATACCTGTATTCCGAAATATCGGAAAGTTTTTGGTGCTATATGGAAGGTCCAGTGTCCAAAAGTTAACTGTCCACTCCGCGCTGGGCCGTCAAATAAATAGGCATAAGACTTGGCTGCATTTATAGCTAGGCCAGAAAGTTCCTGGAAAGACTCGTAGGTGGAGGGCATTGGATCAAAATCCATGTCCATGTCTCTTATATAGAAAATAAGGTCATCCGCATAAGCAGAGACAACATGGGTCGTATGACCTCGCAATATCCCCTTGCAGCCTAGGAAAGAACTGAGTCTAAGCAAAAGGGGTTCTAGTGCCAGGATAAACAGCAATGGCGATCTGGACGATCGCCACTGCGAAGGATTTCGCCTTTATGAGGCAAACAGTCCTACAAAAAAAGTCTCTCTCCCAATCCTTGGGTCTCTCCATAAGTTTCCCAAATTCTCAGTTAACTCCCTCAAAGGTGAAAACATTCTTAGGAGTAACCTTGAACACCGATCAGTCAGTCTTTTGCCTCGCAGGAAAGACAGGAAAAGATCCACAAATTGGCGACTTTACTCCTAAAAAGAAAGTCCACTTCAAATTCCTTGATCAGGTCAATTACAGCCAACCACGAATGGGAACTCCACCAACCAACGCTGGATCACATCTCTGTTGTGGGGCAAACCGAGGTTGGACCGATTTGCAACCAGTCTGAACCGCAAATGGCAATTCTTCGCCAGCTGGCTACCCCAACAAGGATCGTACGGGAATGCGTTTTCGATAAATTGGTCAAAGATTTTTTGCTTACACTTTTCCTCCAATTCCTTCGGAAGATGAGGAAAGAACTCTGCCAAATACTACTCATAGCACCCAGGTGGTCTCGCCAGTTCTGGTTCACAGAGCTTATGCTTCTATCTAAGTGCAAACCCAGGTTGTTATGCCCATTACAGAGCTTGTGGACAACGAATTGCGGCCAGGTCTGCCATCCGGACCCAACATCTCTACGATTAGCAGCTTGGCTCCTGAACACTAAGTTCACAGACCTAATACTTGTTGAATGTCGAAGTCCAGGCCAATGCTAGAGTGCCTTCCACTATCAAGACTTACAAACTCAAGTGGAAGAGATTCTGCCATTGGTGCCAAGCTCAGTTGTGCACCCTATTCAGTCTTCATCTGAAGAATTATTGCCTTTTTTCCTGCAGCTGGCTAAATCTGGCCCTTCTCATTCTTCTATTAAGGTTTTCCTTGCCGCGATTTCCATATTTCTGCGGCATAGTGGATGTCAGTCGCTTTGGTCATCAAGAGTAATAACACAATTTCTTAAATGATTGTTTAGAATGTTCCCTCCAATTAGGAGTCCACCTCCGCCTTGGCATCTCAACATTGTACTAGCGTAACTTATGAAGACCCTCTTTGAACCTATCCTTAGGGCTGACCTAAAATACATTACATGGAAAACTTCTCTTCTGCTGGCGCTTACTTCAGCCAGGCAATTAAGCGACGTACATGCTTTCACTACTCGTCACCCTATCCTCCAATTTACTAAAGACTGTTATACTTCGGACAAATCCCACCTTTATCCCCAAGGTCCCATCAGATTTTCACTTAAATGAACCAGTCATATTGAAAACTTTCTTCCCAAAACCACAGACACCAGCGGAAAGATCTTTTCATTCCCTTGATCTAAAAAGATGTATAAAATTATACTTGAAGAAAACAGCCTGCATACGGAAGGCTGATCAGCTTTTTGTGGCTTATGGTAAAATCAGGAAGGTATATCCAGTCACTAAGCAGACTGTAGCACGTTGGATATCTTCTGCGATCCAGTTTTGCCATCAGTAAGCAGGCAAACTTCTACCTTCAACAGTGAAAGCTCACTCTGCGAGAGCAGTTTCTTCTTCAACGGCTTTGCCAGTGTGCCTATTCAGCAGATTTGCAGAGCAGCAACCTGATCCAGCAGGCACACTTCTACCAAGCATTACTGTCTGGAAGCTGCACGTTATGTTTATACAGCTGTAGGACAGGCGGTGCTACGTAATCTTTCAGTAAGGTAAGCCTCTATCCTTCCCACCTTCCTTTGTTTGACAATTGCTATTATGATAATTGATGTCAGTTATTCTGTACATATGCATGTAAGTATGTGTATACCTTTTTAAAATATATTTGTGTGTATATATATATATATATATATATATGTGTGTATATAGATGTATATAGATGTATGAAGAAGTGATATAAGACTTCATTATACACTTGGTGGGGTACACGATTTTATACATGTGTACTATAGATCTCTTTTTATGGACATGCACACCTGTGATACAATGATATCTATTTGGATTCAAGCATGTGAATCTATGAAAGATACCTCAATACTGGAGAAGAAAATAGTTACCTGTAAACTGTGATTCTCCAATATTGATATCTTTCATAGATTTACATGCGACCCACCCTACTCCCTATAGTGGCTCCCCTGGTTTATTTAATAGGTTTATACTACACTTGTGCTTGAAAATCTGAGAGCCTGGAGCCTCTGTGGAAAGGGTTCTAGAGGGTACTGTTGCCTGATTGCCTGGAGTTTGGACCATACCTAATGACTAGGACGGGATATTCAAGTGAATGTTTTTGCTCTAACTTTAATGTTAGAGTAATTACTTACTGCTTTTTATGTACCCTGGGACTCCCACTTTAACGACGGAGAATTATTCAAGCATGTGAATCTATGAACGATAAAAATACTTGAGAACCACAGTTTACAGATAAGTAACTTATTTTCTTCTGGGTCACGAAATGGCTAACCGTGATAGCAAGTGATGTATAAAAGTTATTAATTCTCAGTTTAATCTGCTAGCACATGTAGCGTAAACACATTAAAGCCAGGCAGAGAGACACAAATACACTTTTGAAGCCTCCCTTTAATATTGTCCTTTTTGTTTCTATTCAAAATAAAAAATCAGATGGCAAGGAAGCCTTCATTATAGACCTTCCATAGTTTCTAAATTGTAATTAAATCGTTCATACAGATTTTCTGTTCAATTGTACTTTATATCCACTAACATATAGGCCGCCTCTTCCTTTCTTTGCAGGTGTACAACACTTACTCATCCGAAGTGCATAGCTGCCATACGACAGACTAGTTTCAGCAGAGACAGTAGCATCCTAATAGCTGTTTGTGATGATGCCACCATCTGGCGTTGGGACAGATTGCGATGAAGACCAGTCCAGGATAATACATTTTGCTCATCTTTTCACCTGCTCATAGTTGCATTTTCATTTTCCGGTGTTCAATATCTGGTGCTAAACATAGCTATGTTTACATTCTCTGTGCTTGCCTTGGGTCTAGTGCTTTTAATAAAAAAGAATACATATTTTTGTAACTGTTTGTATATTGTCTGTTCCAATTATTTGTAGTACATAATTGTACACTGATAATTTCCTTGGTTAACTTTCTGCGCATTTCAAACTTGTGGAATCTCATGGTTCCATGTACTACTAGACCACAGTGTGCCCCCACTTCCATTTTCTCCACAATTGTAGGCCCTGGGATTATAACACTGACATTTCTTTTTCCTTTCGCTACTCCAGAGAGGAATGTGATTGTTTTTCATGGGTGGGGATGAAGACCATACCCCTTTCTCTAGCTACACTTGCAGATACACCACAGTTCTCCTAGAGAGTGTCTAGATATGAAATCTAGATTGATGGTGTTGCTGGGGGTAAAGTAAATATTTCTCTGAATGTGACTGCTCTCTCCCCTAGTGTAGTAGACAGCTCTGGCAAATCAATTAGTATTTTGAAAGCCCGTTTTTAAATGTGTGTTTCTACAGTACCCTTAATTAGGATTGAATATGTGGGTAGCTGCTTGTTTTAAGATGAATGGTGCAATTTGTTTATTATTGTGCACCTTTAAAGTTGTATTCATTATGTGGTTTTATCGTTTGTAATGTAGCTACAACCCATTTTCCAAAATACATATCCTGATCTGCTCACCCTTCATCGGTAATGCCGACCTTAACCACCCCAAAAAAAATTCACTGCTTTCCTTATCAAATATTTATGTAGAGAAGAAGATGGGGTGTTCTGTGGATTTATTTTCAACTTGGAAAAACCCATAATCCAGTTTGTAATTCTTCACGCCTACCTACTGCGGACCTTCTCCCTTCCCCAAAAACGGTTTTGTCATTCGATATGCTGCGAAACCTGTAGGGCGCATAAATATTTTTCATTGTTGTTGACCTACTACAACCCCTCACCACCACTTTTGCCTAAATCTTCCTGTGCTCCAAATAGTTACGGTCTGGTGTTGAAAATTAATTAACTCCTCCTTTAATGTGGCTTGTCGTATGTAATGTTATATCATGATATTTATTGGACAGTTAAGTCTACCTTACAGTCGTAAGCAGACATAAATCGGTCATTCATGTCTTTTTTCCTCTTCAATTTTGTGGTCTTTGTTGTAATGTGTCCATAAAATGTTTGTATTGTGCACTAGGAAAGAAATTTGTCAATTTTAAATTATTAAATACTTTATTAATCAAATTGGTGTACTGCATAGCCTTTTCACTGAAATGCCAGCTCTCCCTCATCACCTTTTCATAATCTGTTCTATACGTAGTTTGTGTTTTGCAGCTTAGCTGTCATCTCAATCAAAGTGACCTATTTAAAACAAAGAAAAAGCCATTTAGACAACCAGTGGTTGTACGTATCAGGACATTTGACTTTCTGCTCTTAATTGAGTCGTAACAGTAGATGCATCTAACTTCATGTAGCCAATGAAACACCAATTTAATCTTATTTATTAAACAAACATCTGGCTACAGTCAGCAGCTTTGTGTGGAAACAGTGCACCTAGAGGGAAAAGTGTAAAACCCATTTGGCATCTCCAATTAAAGAGCTCCTTTAAGTGTTGTTCTCATAGTGTGGGAGGAGTTCTGGCCCCCACCTTACAAATGTTTAAGCTTGGTGCTGTTTAGCGCACTTGCACATCTCTCTTTTGGCCCCGCCACAGCATTTGAATGGGGTTGAGGTTGTGACTGACCTGCCCAATTCAATATCTTTTATTTCTCCATCCATTCAGGCATAGATTTACATGTTTTTGGATCATGCCTCTTTTGCAGAAGCGACTTTTTGGCTGAGCTTGGATGTTGAACAGATCTCATATTCTGTAGAATGTGCCAATATATAGGGACAAATGCACAATAGACTGAATTGTGAGGTGTCTAATTCATGCAGCTGCCTGAATCATCACACTTGAACCACCATGCTTCACACTTGGTATGAGATACTTGTGGTGAGACGGAGTGCTTGGCCATTCGCTCGACCAGCTCTGCTGGCAAACTGCTCCACTTTGGTATTGTCTATCCACAGGATATTTTTTCCAGAAGACAGGTGGGATGTTTAGGTGCTGGTTATTTTTACTTTTAGAGGTGCACTTGTTTAGCCTTTTCCTAATTTTAGACCTGCACTTTAATGTTAATCATATTAACTGAGGACCGTAGATCCCTTTAAGTCGCTTTTTGCAGTTTCTAGGTTTCAAGAGTTAGCCTCCACTGTCTGCCTGGAAAAGGATGTGGTTTAGATTGTAGTGCACAGGGTCCCTCCCAACCAAGTCTCCTGTGTCTGTACGTCTTCCCTAAAAACTATTCCACAATTGGACAAGGAAATAGTACCCGGTTGCCTAGGGCATTTGGGATTGAAGAGACCCTTCACCTAGGCCATACAGACTGCCACTGCAGGATGCATGGCCTGTTGCAGATAAAATGGCTAGGTCGACATGGCACACTGCCTGTGTGCCATGCCAACTAGCACTGCCTAAATTATAGATAAGTCAGCCCTCTAACAGGCTTTCCAGCCCCAATGCAGGTTGCACTATACCACAGGTGTGTGTATAGTTGCATGAGCAGATATGCCCTACAGTATTTAAGGTAATTCTTGGCCAGGGAAGCCATAGAGTACGTGGGCTGGAAATTTGACCACTCTCGTTCCCCAGCACCATGATGGCATCTCTGAACCCAGAAGTGTTTTGTACCAAACTACTACTCTCAAACCCACACTGATGCCAGTGTGGGATTTATTGAACGATGTACCCAGAGGGCACCTCTGACGCTCCCCCTGAAAACCTACCAACCCTGGTGTGGTACAGACCTGTTTCTTGACCCCTGGGTTGAGGGCCTCTGCTCTCTGGGACCACAAACAATGCACATCCTGGGTGGAGGTGTTAAACCTCTTCCCCCTAGGATGAGCACATTGCTCGAGAGGGAAGCTTCAAAGGCCTGCTGCCTTTGTAATGCGACCCCCAGCCTATGCTCCTAGCAGCAGATAACAGGCCACGGTTTACACCCACAGTTTGGGTGGGAAAACCTAGAAGAATAGGTGTGCCCACCTCTGACAACTCCACTCCTAAAGATGGGGAGGCAAGGTGAAGCACATCTTTCAGTCCCCACCATCTTGAAGATGGGGAAACCCCATCTTCAAGGGTGACATGATGGAGGGTCTACTCACCCCAGGTAAGGTGCCCATTGGCATACCTGCTATTTTCCTAAAACATGTAGGAAAGTGGCTCTGTATATACTGTTCCCAAATAGGTACAGTGTGCACAGAGTCCACAGTCCCCAGAGGTTTGGCAGAGGCTAAAGTTAGATATAGCCTTACTCTCTAAAGTGGTTGCTTGGTCAAGCAGTAAGGCAGTATCAGAGGACAGTGTAAAGCATTTGTTGTACACACTCAGTCAGCAAATGGTCTCACACACTCAATAATTGAACTCTAGGCCAATGGTTTGTATAAAAACATATGGTTGTTTTATTTTAGAACCAACAATAGGTATCAAAATATACTTTCTCAGAATGAGATGCTTTAGTTAAATACTTTGCAAGAGGCATATTACTTGAAATGCAATAGTTAGTTTGTTGCAATAGGCAACACATTTTCAAACCCAATAATACATTGAGCTCAATGGGAATTTTAAGTTATATGCAATTGATTACTTTCAGGATTACTTTTTTAACTCCAGGACTGGATCCTAGATTCAGTCCTGGGACAGTTCTTGGAAACAAGTGAGTAAATACGTTTTAGTTACTGCTGTGATTTTTAAGCAATATTTTGCTATTTTAAAAGTTGACACTTAGAAACTTTTTCTGATCAAATTACCAATGTTATCCTATGGAAGGAAATTCACTTAGCAGGTAAGTGGGGTTATGGTTACTTTTTCTAGATCAGTGTTGGATCATGGATCCAGCACTAGTGTATCACCTGTAAGCAGTTGAGAAACTGCGTTTAAGTTATACAGGCAATTTTTAAGGAATAATTATAAGTTTGCAAAATCGACACTGAAGAAATTTCACAGAAAAACAGTCAATGGTTTCCTATGGAAGAAAATTTGAGTTGCGGGTAAAGTATGTTCTCGTTACTTTTTGTAATCCAGTGCTGGGCTTCTAGGCTCACTACTGGGACATCTATCTAAACCAGGTAAGCAATTACGTTTTCACAGTTGGTACGATTTTTAAAGAATATTTGTAGTTTGCAAAAATCGACAGAAGAAATTTCACAGAAAAACAGTCAATGGTTTCCTATGGGAGAAAATTGAGTTAGTGGTAAGCACGGTCATTAGTACTTTTCAGGGTCAGTGCTGGGCACCAAGAACCAGCAACGGCATCTCTCCTAATAGCAGGTGTGTATTTCCGTTTTCGTTACTCGGTTGATTTTAGGTGAATATTTTAAAGTTTAGAAACTCCACACTTAGAAGAAATTTCAAGAGAAACCAGTCAATGTTACCCTATGGAAGAAAAGTGAGTTATCGGCTTTTGGGTAAGTACTTGACTGGCAGAGTTAAGATTCTGGGGATAGACTCCAGGGGCAGCCGTGTGCAGAGCGTTAGGCCCAATGTTCTCCTATGGGAGGCAGGGGGCCCTTGGTTGGTGGCTGCTGACTAGCAGGCCACGCAGCTGTGGTAGCTGGGCTCCTGGTCACTTGCTCAGGGCAAATGGGGAAGTAGGTAGGAGTAGAAGTTGCACTGCCAGGGCCACTCGGCCGGCTGGGTGCAGGGTGCTTTTGAGCCTTCGGGCGCTCAATGGATTTCTATGGAAAAGCTCAAGGAGGAACAAAGGCTGCAAGCTCGGGGACGAAGATTCTTCAGGTGCCACCACCACTTCGAGAAGTTGGGTAGTTGGAGGATAGGTAGGTGCCCAGGAGTCTGGCACAGGGGGCCGCAGGGGTGCCTTTTGGTGTTGGGAAATCTCTCTGGGGGGGGTCCCTGGATCTGAGGCTGCAGGCGTCCGGAGCGTCGAGGAGGGTCCTTGGGTGCCGGATTTGGGGTCACAGTCGCTGGGGGGGCGTCCTCGGGGTCTTTGTCCACTCCAGCACAGGCCAGGCTTGGCAGGTGCAGAGTGTGTAGGTTTCGCGGTTCAGGGCTGATGCCAGGGATTAGATACTTGCTTTGAGCAGAGCCACTGCTCGTGGGAGTCCCAGGTGCTCAGTCACAAGGTAGCCAGGTCCTCTGGGGTTTGTGAGGTTGCTGGCCACAGGAGGTGCCGGGATTTAGCAGGTTCGAGGGTCGACAGGCCGGTAGGTACACCCCCTATCCTGCCACTCTCCTGTGGGAGGGGGGGGCAGTGGCCTAGTCCTGATTGGGCAGGGCTACACATCTTCAAGATGGCGAGAGCCCGGGAATGTTTCACCTCGCCTCCCCCACCTGAGGGGTGGGGTTGGCAGAGGCTGGCACACCCCCTGTCCTTCCTTGGGGTTTCCGGCCAGTTTTCCCACCAGAGTGGGGGTTTAGAACCGGTAGGGGCCAGTTGCTGAGTACAGCAAGTGGCCTGGAGAAGCTCACAAAGGCGGCATGCCCTTGAAGCTTCCCCTGCCCATCCTGGGGGAGGGGACCTAGCACCTTGCCCAGGATGTGCATTGTTGCAGGCCCAGGAGAGCGGATGGCTCTCTACCCAGGGGTCCAGCTACATGTCTGCTGTGTGGCAGCCTAGGCAGCCCCTCAGACCAGACGTGGATTATAGGGTAGGTTCAGGGGGCATCTCTAAGATGTCCTCTGTCGTGCATTGTACATTAAATCCTGCACTGGCATCAGTGCGGGTTTAATGTGCTGAGAAGTTTGACATCAAACTTCTCAGTCTTCAGTGGAGCCATCATTGTGCTGTGGAGTTCGTGTTTGACGAGCTCCCAGCACCATATACTCTTAAATGGCAGCACTGCACTTACATTGCCCAGGAATGGTCCTGGGTAATGAAGGGGCACAGTGCTCATGCTCCTGTGCCCACACCACTGGCATAGGGCACCCAGCTAGAGGGGTGGCTGATGTATGCCAGGGCAGTGTATGTTGTGGGCATGGCACACAGGGATTTGTGCCATGTCAACTCCATTTTGTCTTGTACACAGACACTCAGCCTGCAAGGGCAGTGTGTTTGTGTTAGGTTACAGGGCCTCTAAGGGTGGCACAATAAGTGCTGCAGCCCTTAGAGGCCTTCCCTGGTCACAAGGCCCTGGGTACCTAGGGTGCCATTTGCCAGGGGTTGACATGTGGCCAGGGTTTGCCAATTTGAGTTTTAGGGAAGGAACATTGGCCCTGGGCACCTGATTGGCAGGAGTCCAGGGCACACTTAGTCAAAGTACATTCAGCAATTCAGCAAATAGTGGGGGCATATTATGCAAGAAAGATGGCACTTTCTCACAAAACACCGCTAAATTTAGTATTTACTTGGCTCCCCCAGACCTCGAAACTAGTTCGGCTGACCTAAGAAAACGCGTCGCAGCGAAGCATCAAGACAACTACTGACTTGGCTCCAGCCCTCACGGCCTGTCTCCAGCTTACAAGACCCTGCAAAGATGACACCTGCCCTGCAGCCAGCGACTTCTCGATCCTGAGGAAGACTTCCTGCTCTTCGACAAACTCCAGAGACCCCTGGGACAGGAGATCCGTCCACAAGAAACCTACACAAAGGACTCCAGTTCCTTCCTGATCTGCGAGTCCTGCCCACTCTGCACCCAATGCTTTCGGCCTGTGTCCCGGTTGCCCACAGACCCAGAGCAGGTTCCTCAGCGATCCTGACCTCAAATCTAGCGTTGGCTGACCCCTCCTGGACTCCATGATGACGCCTGCAGCCTGAATCCAGCAGCTCCAGCTTCCCTTGATCGGCTCCAGTAAGAATAATCCAATGTCTTGGAACACCCTTGCATCTGAACCCCCTGTGCATTGGTGAGCTGAACTAGTGGTGCCTCTATAACCCCCTACACCACTGTCTCTGCTGTCTCAGGTCTCCCTCCTGCAACCTCCGGTGCAACACCTACAGCCTGTTTGTCTGAACCAAGTTCTCAATTGAAAAGCATTAGGTGCCCAGCTCTGTATTTGCACCTGGCTACCTCAGAGCCACTGGTGGTGTATGTTTGGTGCTGCCTTGTGCCCCTCAGGCTTGCTCTAACCTCCAAACCTTGGCCCCTGCAACCAATTTACCTACCTGCAAGGAGTGCGGCTCCGAGCACCCCCAGTCTTCGTTGAAACGCTTTGGGTCCTGCTATGCATTTGACCTCTGCACCCGGCCACCCCTGGGGTGCTGGTGGTGCATTCTGTGCTTACCTGAACCTTGCCCCTGCAAATCTTGACCCCTGAAGACTGGAAAATATTTAAAAATGCACAAAGCTGGGGCGTGGCTTGGTGAGCCATCATGGTGGTCGCAGCCTGAGCAGGATCTGTACACCCACGCCAAAATCTGGCTCGAATCCTATCTTAATCCTGCCCAGAGGAGAAAATAACTGCGGCTGCGGGTACCCACGACTGCGAAGAACGGGCGGACCCCCAAATAATCTGGGTTCGCCGAGTCAGACGAGGACGCTCCAGTGCGGGCGGACTGGATTCACCCCTGGCGTCCTGGCCGCGGCCTGAGACGTGGCCGCAGCGCTCGAGGCTGAGTTCGGTTCGGGAACGGGAGAGACTGAGGTGAGGCATGCTTCCGACGCATTGAGCCGGCAGCGAAAAGCACCAAAGCAAACACAGACTTGGTGAAGAGGTGCCGCCACCCCTCCCCCTCAACTGGGGATCCGCCATTTTCTCCGTGCGCCTGGCCGAAAGTACGGCGGAGCCTTCCCTAGATGGCAGCCGGATTCCCTCTCGCCACATGGCTTCCGGAGTCATCGCGGTCCTGCCGACACCAGTTACATACCGTTGGGGCCAGCCGGGCTCAGATGTGTGAGCGTGGTCAGACTATGAAGTGCCTAGCTGATGCCAGAGCGGGACTGGGAGGTGCTGGGGCTTGATCGCAGCCTCAAGAGGTAAGCGCCCGGCCGGTACCGATCCCCACGCTGTCTCTTCACCACTGGCACCGTCTGCTCTCTTCTCCCCCCCCGTGCTGCCACATGGGCAGGACTGGGGCGCCTGCTGTTTCTGGGGGATTGCATCTACTTGCTGGACAACCTTGCCTGGGTGCCCCTGGAGATAGGGCCCACATCGCCCTGATAGGGCCAAGAGTGTGCCGCTGCTACGTAGGGACGACGACCTGCCTAGGGCCCCACTAGATATCTCACTTGGCTGGCGGTGGCCAGGCGGGATCTCACGATTGAGATGCTACCTCCGATATGATCTCTGACCCACACGCCGATTACTCTTGGTGTGGCCCCCGTTGAGGAGGTGGTGGAACTCCCTGGAGACTGGCACCATAGCCCGAGGAGCCAAGGCACGGCTGCTGTGCAGAATCCACGCTCCTGACTGGACTAGAGACCCCTCTGTGCTTCAGCGGCATAGCCTTGTGGCCTGGGATTGCACGCACGTGGGTCCTATTGCTCCCCTCTCACAGTGGGGCTGCCCATCCCTGGGCGCTCGTCTGATCCTGCGCTGCTAAGCCCCTCTCCCCCTGCCCTAAGCTGCCACTCAAGATGGGCAAGGATAATCCTGGGGGAGTATGCCCCAATCAGGTTACCATCTACCAATTCACAGTGCCCACTGGAGGTGCCACAGGCGGCAAAGGGAACTGCTCGGCCCCAGACAATGCGGCCCTCCTGGTGATCAACAATGCCCGAGACACACTAGATGCCAAGATTGGAGCGGTGGGGTCTGAGGTCTCATTTCTACGCCAAGACCTCCACAAGGCTGTCGGTCGAATCACAGAAGCAGAACCAAGAGTCTCGACAGAAGATACGGTGTCCTCCTTCATAAAAAGGTGAATAAACTCACGGTGGTGTCGCAGGAACTGGCCTCCAGGTTGGAAGATGCGGAGGGTCGAGCGAGACAAAATAACCTGCATTCTGTGGGCCTGCCAGAGGGCTGCGAAGGCGTGTCAATGACTAGTTTTATCACTAGGTGGCTCACAGACATCATACCGAAAGATCTCCGCTCCTCGGCCTTCGTGGTGGAACGGGCTCATCGGGCTTTGACACAAAAGCCTCCCCCAGGCGTGGCTCCCAGGCCAGTCATTGCCAAAATCCTGAACTATGTCGACAGATGCAATTCTACGCTATGCCAGGACTCACAAAGACTGCATCCGACACGAATCCCGATCCATTATGGGGTTTCCAGACTACACACGACTGGTCCAACAGCAATACCAGTCCTTCGCCGCGGTAAAGCGCAGACTTCGAGATCCGAACCTGCAATATATGCTGGCATACCCAGCGTATGCGTGTGATATACAACTCCCAAGTCATTCTTCTTCGACACTCCTGAGGCAGTCTTTACTTGGACTGATGAGCGCCCCCAGCTTAGATCGAACTCTCCACCTGTGGTAGATTCGGACTCTTCTCGCAGCTCACGAAGTCAACAGCCACGGCGAATTAAGTCTAAGAAACAACAGGGTTCAGGATCAGGCAGGATGTCGGCGAGTCCAGAGCGGCCACCTTGAACTTTTTGGAGCTTTACATGCGACCAAATTGCAAGTTAATTGGTGCTGAGATTGTTCAAGACTCTAATTGTTATGGTTCCTCTGGGTGGGCTTGGGGCTAGGTCGTGGGACTTCTAAGCCACAGACTTCTTGCACCCCTCGTGTTCATGTTTCTAGGGTGGGAATGGTTCCTGCTTTGGCTTTCACCATGTATATCATGCGGGGTTTACTAGAGGTTCCAGGGGAGTGGATATTCTTAGCAGGGACCAGTTTCAACATACAACACACACAGCCGATCATTGAGGTAGCCTTCTCTTTGTTACAGGCACAATGTACGGGGAACAGGTTACCAAAGGCAGTATCTATGCTCCTCCTCCCCACCTCCCCCCCACACAGGGACTGCCTTTATAGATAAGCTGTTGGGAGTCTGGGGTGACATACCTGAGGGCTTGCCCTTGCTGGGGGGCGACTGGAACGATACCATGGGGCCACTGGACAGACAACGCAGCTCGGGCGGCCTACTATTACTGGGCAAAACAATTCTATACACTGGTCTCCACCCTGGGTTGGGCTGACGTGTGGTGAGAATACCACCCCACAGAACACAACTTCACATACTTGTCCACAGTACATGGGTCACAATCCCGATTGGACTATTTTTTTGTCCCCCGGGTGTGTCTTCATAGATTCTCACATGTGACGTATCTGCCCCGTGGAATTTCCGACCACTCTCCAGTCGCCATGCAGTTTCACACTTGCTCATGGAAACCCCCCTTTCGGAGGCCTGCATATCAGGATATGCTCCACTCAGCGATCACTACCTATCTGGAAGATAACTACCCCTCTGCCCCTTCACGGGATATCTTGTGGGAAGCCCTTAAACCGACTATCCGCGGTGCCGAAGTTGACTACTGCACTAAAGAAAAACGTACATGACAGGAGCAACTAGAGGTTCTGGAGTCATGCCAGGTAACCTTGGCTTCCCAGCTTAATACAGACCCAAGCCCTATAATTTGTTGGAAACTTTTGCAGGCGCAACAAACTAAGGCAATATCTAACGGGCGAGGCCAAGGAGATCTGGGAGGCGTCTCATCACCGGATTTATCAATGGGGCGATAAGTCAAGCAAGATGCTCCATAGGCTCTGCCAGGCTGATACTTCCCCGGCGATCACACCCGCCATTCGCGGCATAGATGGGCCCCTGCACACAACACTGGAGGGTGTTGCTGAGGAGTTCGCGAGGCAATTTACAATCCTTTATACAAGACAAACAGATTTTGGCTGAACTCATAGCGGAATTCCTCGTAGACATTCTGCCTCGACGACTCCCTGATCATCTCCGCGAGCAACTAGAGGCCCCAATTACAGTGGATGAACTGACCGGGCCATCAAAGCGCTCCACCCTGGCCGCGCCCCTGGGCCTAACTGGTTCCCCATGGAATTCCTGCGGCCGAACATGCATATCTTGGGGCCTCATTTGTTGGCAGCCATCCAGGAAGCCACCGAACTTGCTACTCTGCCTGTGGATTGGTGGCACGCAGAAATTGTGCTATTCCTCCAGCCCAGCCGTCCTCCAGACGACCCCTCCTCCTACCGCCCCATCTCTCATAAATTTTTAACCTAAATTGTTGGGGAACGTTCTAGCAGCTCACCTGCGTAAATGTCACAGACCTGATCCACCCTGATCAGTTGGGCTTCATGCCGCAAAGTGCCACCCGTCGTAATATTCTGCAAGTTCATAACGTTATGGTGGCGGCCCTGGCGTTGGGACGGCCAGCTGCCATGCTCCTTGCAGATATCGACAGTGTTCGACTCTTTGATCTGGGTGTATTTATTTCAATTGCTCGAGGCGATAAATTTGGGGCCACGCTTCCTGGCATATATACGTTTATTATACACAGATTTTACGCTGGTCTGCATTGCAGGACACGCTCCTGTTCCTTCCCTATCCAGAGGGGTACTCGACCGGGCTGCCCCCTGTCCCTACTATTGTTTGCCCTTGCAATTGAGCCCCTGGCGGCATGGGTCAGGAGTGACCCGGTGCTTCGAGGTTTCGACTGGTCCCAGTTGAGATCTGATCGCATAGCGTTATACGCAGACGACGTCCTCTTTTTCATGACTGACCCCTGGTATTCGGGGCCCCGCCTCTTGGAAATTCTCAAGATATTTGGAGGCACTACGGGCCTACATACAAATCCTGCCAAATCTATATTATTCCCAGTATGTGGACATCAAGGTCGGGATACCTGGACTTCGCAACTTTCCCGAGCAGCGGATGGCTTCAAATATCTCTGCATATGTCTCCCCGTGCCCCAAAGTCTCCTTGGCGCATAATATCACCCCACTATTGCCAAGCCTCAACAGCGAAACAGCAATATGGTCTTCTCTCCCCCTTTTCCTATACGGGCGCTCAGCCATTTCTAAGATGGTGTCACTGCCTCGGATCTTATACCGCCATCAGAACTTCCCATACCCTATTCCACGCTCATGGTTTGCACAGGTTGCAGCCATACAAAATTACTTTCTGTGGAATGGTGGTACAGTTAGAGTTGCACTCCGTACCTATACACAATCTACGTACTGTGGGGAATTGCAGCTGCCGATATTTACTCTTACTATGTAGCGTCTCATATCCTTGTAGTGAACGAATGGTGGTATAACACCCCCACAGATCCGGCTTATTCAATTGAACACGCTGCGATGGAGCAGGTCCCTCTCCTTCACTTATTGTACTGTTCTGCGCACTTAGAGCTCTTGCCACCGGCGGGGAGAGTTGTGATACAACTCTGGCGGGCTAAAACCCGACAGATGGGCTGGAATGGGAAACTCACCCAGCAGACCCCCCTGTGGCAGGGTACCCATCTCCGCTCAGTGGCTGCCTTGAGGGGGTTCCGGGGGTGGGACCTTGTGGGGATCTCGACCCTCTGGGATGTATTACGGGGCACCACATTGAAATTAACAGCTACAGGCCAACTTTGATCTACGTAAGTCACAATTCTACAAATTTCTTCACAGGTATTTGTGCCATGTCGAGACTTCACTGTTCTCTCGACCAAAACATGGAGCCTGCAAGGGCAGTGCATGTTTTTTAAGGTA
This sequence comes from Triturus cristatus, assembly GCF_964204655.1. Lineage (NCBI taxonomy): Eukaryota > Metazoa > Chordata > Amphibia > Caudata > Salamandridae > Triturus > Triturus cristatus. The sequence goes on along the minus strand of NC_140591.1, from coordinate 1,419,896,361 downwards.
CCGGGCCCCTAAGGATGGCGCAATGTGCTGCAGTCCTTATGGGCCTTCCCTGGTCACAGTGCCCCTGGTACCTATGGTACCTTTTACAAGGGACTTGCATGTGGCCAGAGTTGCCAATTGGGGTTGCAAAGGTACAGTTTTAGGGAAAGAACATAGGCCCTGGCTACCTGGTTAGCAGGAATCCAGGGTATGCTTAGTCAAAGAGCATCAACATTAGGCAAAAAGTGGGGGCAACCATGCAAAAAGGGGCTCTTTCCTACAAGCGGTCGACCTCGAAGCTGGGTAACTGGGTTCGAGTCTTGGCAGGGACGCTTAACATCTTGAGATTCTGGGCAAATCACTTAATCTACCCGTGCCTAACAAAGTGAATGTGTGTGTTACGCAACTGGTGCTAATGTAAAGCGCTCTGAGACCTTCGGGCCAAGTTTGTGCTGTATAAAACACAGGGGGAAAAAAGTTATGTTTAGCTACTGTTAGAATTTGGTGAGGATTGGATGAATATCCAATATATATTATGTACAGCCATAGACTCTTAAGAGCAAAATGTTAGACTTGGTGAGCAGTGGAATCGAACTAAAACATTCCCAGATGGTAGCAGAACTTTCTTTTGAAGTCTGCATCAGATGCACCTGCTTTTGTATCTTGATTGAACAGCAGCAAAGTAGTTGTCCTCTATATAACTTTATACCCTTGTTTTTTCAAATCTTTTGATATCTGATTTTCAGAGGAGGGATATATTCCACAGAAGTCCTTGTTTCTACGATATGAATTGTTGGCATTACTGGGAGAGGAGAATGAACTCCAGTCCACCCCAGTTTTCACTGGCTGACTTTAGCTGAGTCAATCCTTTGAATGCATGGATAAATGCATATGGGTGGATATGTTGGAGTTGAGGGGGGGGGCCTCCATGGATGCTTAAGTGGGTTATCGAACAGGTGAAGTGTTAGATTGTGCATGAATAACGTTGACAGATTGTGTAAACAGGCAAATTAGTGATTTGACTGGTGGATGAGTCAACTACTGACTGAGCAGGTGGATGAATAAATGAGTTGGTGAATGGGGTGGAGGTGTACAAGTGGAGAGAATTCTGTTGTGATAAAGGAAGACCTTGACTACATGGTCAGTTTGTATCCCTGTGATGGTCAGTGTGTGTAGAAAGACTGGATTGTGTGGGGGTGGGGGTGGGGGGGGGGGGGTAAATGATCTGCATGGATGAGAGGAGAGTACATGAAGGTGGCTTGTGGTGGTTAAATGGAGCATCTGTGGTATGTTGCGCCAGTGCTTCCATCTCAGTACCAATATGTCTTCACAAGTGTGCCATAGACTATCAGTCACTGGTTAAGACAAGTGCAGCAAGCTGTATGTTCAAGGCATATGCGTGGCCTACCCCATCTCGTCTCCTCCTGTTCTCGACAATACCCTGACTGTGGTGGAACAGATGCCCTTCAGACACTGTCCTCGCTGTCACGTGAAATATCCCTGAAACCTCAGCCTCTCACCTGAGCATGAAGAGGCTTCCTGGGACACTTGCCACGCCTTCGGCTCGAGAAACACCTGCTGTGACCATCTGCCCCATCGCATCGATGCCGTGTAGGAGTGGAGCAGACACCCCAGATCTATTCAGCACTCGGGACCTCAAGACAACAACATGCGCAGCCGACGGCTGCTGATGAGGCTTTCTCGCCCAATGCCATTTCTGGCTCCGATCTGGAGATTGAAGACCTTCCGGAGCAGATGGTCGGGAGTACAGTTCCCCATCCCCCTTGACAGCATTCTCATGTTGACCAGCCTTCTGCGTAAGGGCATCCTTCCGCTCTGGACCCACAGACCATGTTTGGGCCATCGCTGCCTTCGAGCCATGATTGGCACTGAACCTCTGCTTCCAGCGCAATGGGCAGCCTCTGCTCAGTGCCGAAGAATCCATAGAAGCTGGCTCATTCTGCACCGCTTAGTCCAGCCTTGACACCAACCCACCCGTCTAAGACGAAACCCACTGCTTTGAAGCTGAAATCAAACCCAGGCCTAAAGACTTTAGCGCCGGCTCTGAATCCCTCGGTGCTGACAACCGTCGAACCAATTTTACAAAAACTGCTAATTATATTGAAGCACGGCAATGGTACATTGTGATTCACCCACTCATAGGCCTCGTCCTCACCCACCCACTGGTGAATGTTCCACAGGCCCACAAACGCCAGTTGAGTTTCGAGGAGACCCCCAACATTACAATTCCAACAAAACCTATGCTGGAAATTGAGCTACCACCACCCTCTTCATCTCCACCTAGACCATAGCATTCCTCATCCTTGCCTGATTCACCACCTGGCCCCCTCTCATATACACCTCCGGGGTCACTGAACTCCGACATAGGGGCACACGGGAGATACCATGATACAGCTCTACATGACGAAGCCTGGGACTCCTATGACCTGGAGCCCCCAGTGGAAACTGATCCTGATCTATATCCAGCCTGGTCCTCATTCCCTGATGACTACACATTTAACCACAAGCTGGTAGCTAGGACAGCTTCGTAAGATAAGGTCAACATGTTTGTCGACCCCCTTGAAGAGTATTTCCTTTTTGAAACCCGCTCCACAACCTACCACTCAATCCAATACATGCTTGTGTTCAAAGGAATGTTGCGACTAGCCCCTGATATCGTCCAAGACACAGTCAGAACCAGGTGGATCACCAGCCCGTTGGAGAAACAGAATAAAGTGTCCCCAACTGACCCATCTACATTGGGGTCCAGCTACCCCCATTCCACACTACGTGCAAGCAAGCGAAATCGCAGGGCACTGGTGACACCCCTCTACAGAATAAGAGCAAACGAATAGACTGCAGGCAAAAGCGTTGCATTGCAGTCAATCAGCTTTTCCATTACGACCGTGCCCACAGGGATGAAATGGAGGTGCTCCTCCATTAACTCTCACATGAGCATAGAAAGAGGGGATACAAGTAAGTCTGAGGGAAAACTCCTCTCAAACACCACCATTCGATGTGCCCTCAACACCGCCAACTCTGCCAATGTGGGCCTTAACTCTTGTGTACTCCTCCGTAGGCACACTTGGCTCCATATCTCCAGCTTCAAGCCTGATGTCCAGCAACACCTGCTCGACATGCTGTTTGATAGCCAACACCCATTAGGACTGTAGGTTGACCAAATGCTTGAAAAAATGAGGTGACAGGCTATGGGTGCCCTGCAAGCTCTGGATCCTTTCGTAGCACATCCTATTGTGGAGTTCTAAGCCCCCCTCCCAGAAGCTCCACGGTTTTACACCACCCACAGGCCCAGCAGCCTTCACCTAGAGGCTACTTTAGGGGATCCTGCCGGGGCAAAAATGCTAAAGGTAGAGGCATGGGTGGTTTCTGCTAACGCCACTAAGCCTGGAATTGCCTCTTTTCTCCACCCCCGGATCACACCGTCTGTTGAGTGGCATCTATAAAGGTCTTTACTCATGTGGCGGATCGTCCCCTACGACCAGTGGGTGTTTCATTACCCAACATGGTTACTGTCTGGAGCTTACTTCCATGCCTTCCACCATACTACCCTGCAGACTCACTCCCAAGAACTAAATCTGCTCAGGGAAGCAGTCTCAGTGCTTCTCTTCAGGAAGGAAGCGGCATGAGTGAGCTCCAACCGCAAAACCTCCACCAGTTCCAGAAGTGGGGGTTCAGGCAGTTTAACCTCTTCACATCAAATGCCCAAGCTTCGCCTCCAGGTACCCCGACCCACAGTCCATAGGCAACACAATGGATGAACGGGTCAGGGATATTTGACTACACTTTCCTGAATCTCCACATACTTCTGTTTGTGGTTCGGAAGCTACGGCAGGCATCCCTCACCCTGGTGGCCCCCATTTGGGTCCGCCAGCCCCAGTTCACAACCATACTGGAACTATGTGATTCCACATGAGAGGCTCCCCAAGAAGCCAGATCTTCCCCCACAGAACAAAGGAGAAATCAGTGACCCAAACTGCTCAATCGTGTGATCTGGCTTCTGAGCTCTTAGAATTCGGGTACCTTAACTTACCACCCGAATGCATGAGCATCCTGAAGGAAGCATGCAAGCCTACCTCATGCGCCTGATAAGGTGCCAAACATATCAACCCTTTGATAACGAGGGTCCAAGTCATTGTCTTCTACCTACTCCTCTTGCAGATGTATTGTTTGGCATTCACTTCCATTTGCCTTCATTTAGCCACAGTGACTACCTATCTTCAGAACAGGCAGCACGTCTCCATCTTCCAAATACCAGTCATTAAGGCTATCAAGGGGGTCCTCCCCTGCACGCCATGGAATCTCAATACTGTCCTCTTGCGAATTATTGGTTCCCTGTTTTAACCCCACCCCTCCTGCCTCTTTAAATTTCCTTTTTAGGAAAGTGGCATTCCTCGTTGCCATACCTTCACTAAGGCTTGTGAGTTCCAGGCATTAACACTAGAAGAGACTTTCTTTCAAGTACACTAAAATATGGTTGTGCCCTGCACCGACCCAAAATTACTTCCAAAGGTGGTGTCCCTGTTCCACTATAACCAGTACATTGAACTTTCCATTTTCTTTCCACACCCTGACTCCGTTGCAGAACAGGCTCTCCACACTTAGATGTAAAATGAGCCCTTATGTAGTATGGACGTAACCTTTCAGAACGGCGCAACTACTCTTGTGGCATTTTCCAAATCTCATAAAAGGCTCTACCTAAATCAGGCAGAGCCAGATGGATACTCCAATGTATTCAAACATGTGACTCAAAAGCTAATAGGGCTTTGTCTATTCCTCCTAGAGCCCAGGGTGCCTGGAAAAAGAGGGCCTCTATGGCTTTCTTGGGAAACATTCCCATACCTGACTTCTGTGAAACATCAATGTGGTCCACACCACACACCTTCACAAAACAATAGTGTGTATGTGCTGGCCCACCAATAAACCAACATTGGCCAGGCAGTACTCCATACATTCAGTTTTCCGCAATAGCCACAGGCTAGCCACTGCTTTTTGGGGAGGACTACTTTTCCATTCTTTGCAGAGCGTGTGTATCTACGGCCAAACATGCCTTGAACGGAAAATGTTACTTACCCTGTAAGCATCTGCTTGTGACGTTGTGCAGTAGATTCACATTTGCCCACCCTCCTCCCTAGACACCTGTGGTTGTTGCAGTAATCACTCTTCTATAATCTTCTCTCTTGCATGGGCATCTCTCTATATGTTGCATCACTCCGCATTGATCCTCACCTGCTGTACAGGTAAACAATGTGACAGTGGGTTTGATCCATGCACATTACCAACAATGGAAGTCTTTGCAATACCTTGTGACTCAAAAAACCTCTTCAGGGGGGAGGAGCCAAGATGGCGACCGGGATGGCAGCGTAGGCTCCCGGCTCCGTGAATCTCCGCATCCCGCACAGATATCCTGCATGAGATCCTCAGCCTGCGCTACGTGCCCGTGTTGGTGATTGAGAGCGGCAACCGATCGTGTGATCCTGAAGCTTCTAGCGGCGGTACCGCCCGAGAAATGTTCATTTGAAGTTTGCGGCCTGTGCGGCCCTGGAGCTGGGACCTCGGGTGGACAACATGGCCGGGCTGCAGTTCAACAACAGCGGCCATTGGTGACCGGGTGGAGTCGGAATACCGAAGCGGCGCGAATATTGGCCTGAATCTCGCTGTGGTCGCTCCTATCACCGAGAATAGCGTGACGGGTGCATACCCGGGGTGACGATTCCAGGGGTTATCGGCGATCGCCTGGACCCTCGCCAGTGAACTGATCGGACGCGGCCTGTGGCTCGTCCCGATTTGCGCGGGCTGCTCCCGGTTTTCGCAGACACTGGCCCAGGGGGAGAACGACTGTCACCTGTGACCACACACTGGATACACTTTTTGCCTGCCTCCGGACCCTTGTTTGCAGTGACATGGAACTTGATGCGCTTGTGCCTGAGACCCGGTCCCCATCCGGGGTGGCCCTGCCCTGCGGCCATCTTGATAGGATGGACTCTATCATCCTGTACACTGGGTCGCAGCAAGATTGGGAGTGTGTGGCGCAGAGGAGCGTAGCGGAGCGAGCGCGGGGGGCCGTGCTGGGGTACGGTGACCTTCTCGATGCTCTCGGAGCCCTTCATTCCACCCTGGTTCACGGCGCCCGGGTTTTGGGGAGGAAGCTTGATGGTATTGCGTCAGCGTCGGAACAATTGCGGTCGGCCTGTCCCCAGGTACATAAGGCTCTGTCTCACCTTCCACAGGAGGAAAGTACCGTGACCGCCTCTGTGAATAAGGGACAGATGGAAACTTTGGACACTGTGGCAGCGTGTGGTCGGCTGGCTGTGGGGTCGGTCTGTTCCGGAGGTTTTGGACTTGAGCGGAAGGTGGTGACTTTGTCCCACGCGCGGCCTCCGGCGATCCAGGCAATCTTCACGCGACAGTCGCCTGCTCTGGCTGATTCCTCCTTCCTGGACCTCGTGTGCGGCGCAGGCCCTGGGGCAGTACTGGGAAAGGTGATCTTCCATGACGATGACTGTGTTGGTGTTCCGAAACGTCCTCCCCACATGTGTGTGTCCCTTCCTGGTCTTCTTTGGACGCTCCTCTTCCTTGTAACCTTGGACATTATAATGGGTCGATGGGTATGCATTGGTGGATTCGCAAAGAGTGGCCAAGGATAAGGCTGATCCTTCAGAGGTTGTCATTTAATAGGCGGGCGGGCTTGGGGGTTGTGTGCTTTCACGATGTAACTAATAGTGTAGTCGGTGAATAATGCTCCCCATTTCTCTTAGATATGGCCGAACTTTTGCTGTTTACTGTTTGCGTTGGGGAGGAAGATATTGTGCGGGAGGGAGAAGCCGGGGGCATGGTTGAAGGCCCTCCTCCAGTTTATTATTACTCTCTCCCCTTTTCTGTTAGGGGGGGTTTCCTCTCTTTCCCCTTTTTCTCTTTCTTCTATATTTCGGGTCTGGTTCTGGGGCGACAGGCACGCTGCGGGGGGGGGGGGGCCGTAGTCATCTGCAGAGGTGCAGGGTGGGGGGTTGGGGGAGGGGCTTCTATAGTCCTTTACTTTGTTTCTATGGCCTTCTTTTTCTTCTCTTATTCTTCTTCGTCTTTCTTTTCTGGGGTCAGTGCGGGAGGTTTCCTTCGTGGCCAATCATTGTTTTTCATTTGTGCCCCATTTCCGTGGGGTTTTATGGGTCCTAGGGCAGGAGACTGCAGGCGCAAACGGCTCGTGATATCCCTCCACATCCTGAACCTCCTGTTTCAGCGCCATTGACTTGATAGATTGCTATTTATTGTTGACGTTCACTATTCTGCCTGCCATTTTTCGCTGCTGAGAACTTGATTGGCACCTGATCCTTCTATCCTTTATTGTAAAATGAAAACCTTTTATATCCTGGTTTCCCTCTTGGGCTGTTCAGTGGATAAGAGAATACTAGCATGGAGAATCTGCTTCCCGAGGTGCTGCATGTGATTAGAATCTGCTTGCTGTTACTTTCACTGCTTAGCGGCCGGCCCCGAGGGTTGTAGGCCCATACTTGTCTTTATTTGCAATGTCAATAAAGGTTTTTCAAAAAAAAAAAAAACCTCTTCAAACAAAAATAACTTGCACACATCGAGACCCAACACCAGATGGCAGGAGGATATAGAGCATGTGAATCTACAGCACTACATATTACAAACAGATGCTTGCGGGGTAAGTAACATTTTCCTTTTGGGAAACTGTTTTTTGAGTGGTACTACATTTGTGCCAATAAAATGCCTTCTCCCTTGCACTATGCGCTGTGATAGGAAGAAGCAAACTGCATTTTCCTCTTAAACGCAGAGAGCCATCAGGAATGCTGACACTATTTACTCTGTAGAAAGGCATTTTGGCCTGGTACACCAACAAGATGTATTAAAGCTACTATTCTTTGGAATTTACGGGGTACGTAGGACCATGCGTGGTGGCAACAAAGTCAGATGATTTTGACAATTGGAATCAAGATCTATTCTGGACTTAGTCTAAACATCCCACAGGTCTGAATAAAGATGAGGAATTAGAAGTACATGTGGGATAATTGTACATTCATTCTCTCACACATGATTTGCAGGAATGATTCCTCTTGGGTGAAAACCTTGGTAGATCAGATGTTTCAGGTTTACAGAGGTTTTTCCTTCTCTACTTAGGACCTCATATTGCAATTTGGCTTTTTGTTATTTATTAGTTTTAACAAGCTTTTTTGATTGAGTATGCTGGTATTTTCTATATTGTTTAGAGCGCACTTTACTGTATTTCCAGTTATTACACACACTTTGTATCTGGTTTATTAATTTCTGATATTTTTTTACTTTCATGTATACTAATTAAGGAAGGGGGTCTCCTTTCTCTGATTTTCTTTAAGTTACAGTTTGCTGTTGATTTACTTCTAATTTGTTGGCCTTTAATTATGATATACTAGGAGCAGCATGACTCAGTGGGGTGGAATTGTTTATTTATGAAAAGTCTCATGCTCGTTAATTCCTCCCTCTCTAAGGCCTGCACCAAAAGTTTTAACAACCTCCTGTGCCATGTAAGATCTCTGCCCAAACATGCGATCGATTTTAACTCCTTATCACCTGATATCTGTTTCCTCAACGGACCCCAGCTGAGGCCTGCCTCTCTACCTGCTATAGCGTTTGCTTTCCCTGATAACTATTGCATGTTCAGGTTGACCAGAGTGGGAAGGAAATGGGGCAGCATAGCTATTGCTTTCAAGGACACTCTAATACTTTCACTCATAGATTCTCTCTTTGCAGATTGGGCAGAAATATGTGTATTTAAGCTGGAACTCTCCCAGAAATGTTGGAGAGGAGCTCTATTATTCGACCAGCTGGACCAGAAAAAAAGTTGAGCCAACATCTTATTGATTTTATTGCAACCCATGTCTTGGCTTCCCAACAGTTCCTATTATTGGGAGACCACAACTATCATGAGGAAGACTCCCAAGATGAGGATGTTGCCCAACCTAATGGCAGATTTAGCCATAATTGGCTTATTTCAGAAAGTCCATGGTCCAACCCACCTAGCAGGACATATTCTAGACCTAATTTTTACTCACTCTATATCTTTGAGTTGTGAAGTCCCTCAACCATTACTCTGGACAGTTGTTTAGTGAATATGATGACAAAGGGAAGTTAGTGGTTGCACAGAACAGGAATGAGAAAGGTTAGTGTGACCAGCAGCCTTGCCAGGCCATGTTGATTGCATGCAGCATCTAATACGCCAAAGGATGGTCAAACTCGCGTCTGCATATAGTAGGTCTTCTGTATGCTGTACACAAGTGGTCATTACAGTGAACCACTGTAATAAGGGATTTCTCAAATAAAGATGTAAATAGTCTTTAAGAGGTTTATTAGAAGAATGTATTTAGGCAGTTAAGGCACTCCTGATAAAGTAACTTCTTAGTCCAAAATTAAGAAGATTCAGGTAGTTACTCCTAGAGCATCTTCATCGTAGCAGACTTGGAAATAACTAAGTCTTGTAATCTCATTAAGGTTGGCATTCTTTTTAAAGTTTTACCTTCTTCCTCATTGGTAGAATTATTCCTGTGCCTTATCTAGTCTACTTCTGAAATGTATTTCTCCAGTAATCGAAGAGGTGTTAATAGGAAAATGCCTATCACCTATTGCATACAGTTGCAGGTGGTCTCTCCTCCAATCCTTTCTTTCCCTTCTCTGTTGAAGTCCTGGCTTCCCTGGTCTCCGATTTCTATGTTCTTTTGCTGTCTCTGTTTCAAGGGCTCTGGCGAAGAGCAGCCTTGATGACAACACATCGGTAAGTGCACGTGTATTTGCAGGAGAGTTTTCTTGTCGAGCTTTTCTTTTACTGTCAATCATGCCCTAGTGTGAATATAATCGAGGAAACTGTTCTCTGTATTCAGAGTGTGACCTCCGCATCGCCTATACTATGGGAAAGGGAGGGATCCAAATGTTGTCAGTATGCGTCCTATCAGGCATGGATGTCTCCTACCCCTGGCAGTCCAGAGCTTGCTTGATGAAAGTGCTTCAGTGTCTTGCCTCCTACCATGGTGGTTCCCATACTTAACACTGTATCTCTGGACTTCAATTGCCCTAGCTTTAGGGAGTTCTTCAATGTATTATTAGTCATCCATGTCTTAGTCTCTAGAGCATACTTGGCCATTTAGTTTCTCCTATGATTGACACATTAGCACAACCTTTATGCTTGCATTCCCTCTTAGAATGCATGTTTTTTCTGTATTTTCTTTTTATTTCAAGCTCAGTTACCTCCTCATTTGGTGCATGTATTACTGCCTTCACCCAACTAAAATCATCAGTCAACACAGCTGAGCTTTCCTTTTATGACTTATTGTTTTCAGGTACATTCGGCTATTGTTCTAAAACATGAGCGGAAGGCTATTAAAAATAATTTGCAGTTTGGGACATAGTTTAATGGTCAGAAGAGCACAAGTAGAAGTCATATTGGGTGTATTATCGGCCACTGGTGTTTAAAAGTCTTCAGAGTCTGACAGAGAGAATATGCTGTGTGGATGTGAAGGAAAAAGGGAAAGTGAGGGGTGCAGTGACATCTAAGGAGGAATTCAGGCAGTGTCCTCTGTAAAGGTCCTGAGGTGTGGGTGATAGGTCTTGAGTCCCATCTATTGGGTCCTTGGGGGCTGCCGTGTGAGTCCTAACATCCATTAGTTTGGTTCTAAAGCCCACATGATTGCTGCCTGAGGTCCAGCTGATTGGGTCACAAGGTTCTTCTTGTAGGTCCTATAAGAAACTTGTGCGTTGTCTCTTTTTGTTAGGTGGGTAGGTTATAGGCTTGAAAGTCTTGCTGGTAGGTTCAGAGGGCCGGCTTGTGGGATTAGAGGGCAGGCTGATGGATCAAGGATGCCCAGGTGATTGGGTTTTAGGTCTTGCGGGTCCTTCCCTTTACCATCTGATTAGCTACAAACTGGAGCAGTTTGGCCCGAGGCCTGGCTTGTTCGTCTTGAAACTTAAACGTATTCTTCAGCAGCATTCCTTGTTTAGTTAAAAAAAATATTTTTTATTAAAACTTCTGTCAGGAGGATGCAATCAGTACAGCAGCATCTACAGTAGGAATGCAAATACGTTATGAGCAGCATCAAAAGACATACATGAAATAGAGAGCAGTAACAAGTAGGGCAAGTGGATGTCAATGAGTATCAAAATACATTACAAACATATATTGATATTGTAAATAGCAATGTCAGGGTATCCTGTACAGTTGTTACAATAATCATATGCACACACAGTGAGTCAGGAGGGGACCATCCTGGAATATAGAGGACAAAAAACGGGAGAGGACACATATCGCAGATCTCCTTCCAGAGGGGGACATGTCGTGTCTAAATGCACCCAGCGTGTAGGCTTTACGACTCATCAGTAGCAATGATAGGGTGTGCTAACAGGTATGATTGCAGCGAGCCCCAAATGTCATGGGGGCGTGAGGAATGGGGGAGTAGTTCAGCGTATGTACAGAGTTGATCTTGCCAAAGGATCATGTCGCCTAGCCATTCTTTAAACTTGGGCGCTCGGCCTCGGCCCCAACTACAGGCCACTCGACGTTTAGCCAGCACTAAACAGAAGGACACGAATTTCCTATACGTGACAGGGATATGTTTAGTAAATCCCAGGAGTGTGGGAAGTGGTGGTCTGGAGATGGGTGCGGAAGTCCTAGAGTCCAGGGCCGTGAGGACCAGGCGCCAAAAGCGAAGCACCTCAGGACATCCCCACGCTAGGTGTAAAAAGTCTGCATGTTCTGCCTGACATCTGTCGCATCTATCAGAGTCGCGCAAGCCGAAATTGTGAAGCCTAACCGGGGTGTAATAACTGCGATGGAGAAATCTGTAGTGTATGACACGGAGCCTGCTATTGGAGGAGACCTTCTCCGTCTGCTTGCAGCAGTACCTCCACTGTTCATTGGTTAGGACCTGGTCTAGCTCTGCCTCCCATTTAGCACGAGGCGCAGGCCAAGTGATCATTATCTACATACAAGGTATGATAAAGTGTAGACACCAAGTGTGAAGCGGAGTCTGCGCGCAAAATTTGGTGCAGTGGCGTCAAAGTGTTCGGTTCAGAAGGGAATGTAGAATGACATGCCTGGATGCCATGACGAAGGCGAGCATATAGAAAGGTGTCCATGGTAGATGGAGGGGGATCGTGACACATCTGCTGAAGAGTGCGGAACTTGCCTTTGATATATAGGTCTCCCCAGGATTTAATATTCTGTGTGCGTGCCATCTTCCTCAAAATGCCTTCTTGCAATAATGTCACGTCTGGGTGATAGGTGAGTGGGAGAAGAGGGGAATAGAGGCAGGATTTGGACATGCGTTCCAAGATGTGAGCCCAGGCTTTTTGTGTGCAGTCCACAGAGGTGAGGCTACGCCCACGAGGCTCAACACTGGAGAGTAAAATGCCATTCAGTGGAATAGGGTCTGCAAGCCAATGTTCAGTGGCGACATGAGGAGTGTAACAAGGTGAATGAAACCAGTAGTGAGCGAAGTGTGCATGTGCGCTTATGTAGTATAATTCATAATTCGGAATGTCAAAACCTCCCTGGGCATAAGGCCGCACAAGCGTGTCCCATTGAATGTGTGGCTGTTTACCGCCCCATACCAATCTAATCAGTTCTGTTCGGAGAATACGAAAGAAGTGGCGGCCAGGATCATAAGGAATGTTGAGGAATAAATATAAAAATTTGGGAATTATAACCATTTTTATGAGGGATATACGACTGGCCATAGTTAAGGGTAGCGCTATCCATCGAGTAATACAGCCAGTGACGTGTTCCATCGCACAGCTGTAGTTGACGCATAAGCTCATCCCGGTCTGCTGTAACGCGAATCCCCAAGTATTTAACCTCATCCTCGCACCACACAATGGGATAATCTGTTTCAAAGGGAGTGGCAGCACTGGTCAGTGGAAATATTTGTGATTTAGTCCAGTTGATATTAATACCCGAGTGGCTGCCAAATTTAACAAACTCACACATGAGTGGATTTAAATTCTGACGAGGGTTTTTTATATAGAGGGTGACATCGTCCGCATAAAGAGAGATGAGAATAGGATGCAGGAGGCAACGAAGGCCTACGTGGTTGTAGTGGTGCCTAATCTTTGCTGCCAATGGTTCCATCACTAGGGCAAAGAGAATAGGGGAAAGGGGACATCCCTGACGAGTGCCACGGGATAGGGAGAAGGAGGGTGAGTTGTGCCCGTTGATTATAACTCTTGTCGTCGGTGAAGTATACAACAATCGAACCCAAGAAAGGAAGCCAATGGGAAGTCCCATACACCGCAAGACAGTAAAGAGGTAATCCCACTCCACTGAATCAAAAGCCTTGGAGGCGTCTAAAAGGACTGCCACCAGCGCTAGTTTGGGATCGACCGTTTGTAAAATGGAGAATAAGGTTCTAAGGTTGTGGGATGTCGCTCTCCCAGGAATGAAGCCCGCCTGGTCAGGAAGGACCAGTTTATCTAGTAGGAGGCACAGGCGAGTTTGCCAATAATTTAGCAAGAATCTTAATGTCTGTGTTTATAAGAGAAAGGGGTCTGTACGATTCACAACGGTCTGTAGGTTTGACTGGCTTTAATAATGACGTGATGAGGGCCTCCCTCATTGAGGCAGGAAGAACGTGTGTCTCATGAGCTTCAAGAAAAACCTCCTTCAGTATTGGGAGTAGCTGATCAAGGTAGGATTTCTAAAAATCAATGGGTAGTCCATTAGATCCTGGAGTTTTGCCCCGACTTCATCTGCATGATAGCTTCCCGCAGCTCATCATCCTCAAACGGCGTGGCTAGGAATTCGTGCTGGGCATCACCCAACCAGCCCAGATTAATGTCGCCAAAGAAAGAGGTAACATTTTGAGGGGAAGTACATTGTGATTTATACAGATTCGCGTAAAAAGTGGTGAATATTTTTAGTATATAGTGACTGTCCCTATGTCGTATGCGCTCATCATCAACCACATAATTAGAAAAACGGGGTTGCTTAATAACATGAGCTAAGGCGCGTCCGGGTCTTGCACCCTCCCCATAGCGGCGGGCAATGAGATACTTGCCCCAGAACTTCACCTCACGGTCTGCAATGGTCGTGTAATCTAAGTTTTTCACGGAGCAAAGCCCGGTGTGCGCCGGAAGTATTGTTACACATATCAGCTTCCAATCGTTTAATCTCGCCCTCAAGACGTTGCAGATTCCTTCTGATGTCACAAAGTACTCCGAAACTCTTGGACATGCCTATGCCACGAACAGTAACTTTAAAGGCCTCCCACAGTGTGCTCATCTGCTCTACAGAGCCCTTGTTTCTGACGAAGTCCGCGATCTCCTCCCCTAGTTCAGCCTGAAATACCGTATCTAGCAATGTTTCGGGCAGTAACCTACAGCAACGAGGGGTGGCAACATAGTTGGGGGGAGCCATCTCAAGACACACAGGAGCGTGGTCTGAGTACGTACGGGCCAAATGAGAAACAGATCATATCCGGGGGGGGGGGGGGGGAGGAGAGAGGGAGGGAGAGAGAGGGGGAGAGAGAGGGGGAGAGAGAGAGAGGGAGGGAGAGAGAGAGGGAGGGAGGGAGAGGGATGGAGAGGGAGGGAGGGAGGGAGGGAGAGGGGGAGAGGGAGGGAGAGGGAGAGGGAGGGAGGGAGAGGGAGGGAGGGAGAGATATAGAGAGAGAGATATAGAGAGAGAGATATAGATAGAGATATAGATAGAGATATAGATAGAGAGAGATATAGATAGATAGAGAGAGAGATATAGATAGATAGAGAGAGATATAGATAGAGATAGATATAGATAGAGATATAGATAGAGAGGGCGGGAGAGGAGGGGGAGAGGGGGTCGTTCCGCGCGAACAGATCCAGTTGAGACCATGTGGCATGACCCGCTGTATAAAACGTGCCCTCTCTATCGGTAGGGTGTGTGTACCTCCATGCATCTACAAGTCCATATTTTTCAAGTATCCCTGAGAGCCTTGCACGCATTAGTGTAGTGGTGCAGTAAGAGGTTAGACCGGTCAGCGGCTGGGTGTTGAAATCTCCCCCCCACAGCACATGTGTGGAGCCTATTTCCAATAGGCTCCACACAATAGGTAACCGATTGCGTGCCCAGTGTACCCCACATTATGCACCTGCGGCCAGACGTGTCGCTGTATGTGCCCCCTAGTATAAATGGTGTATTTTTCTTAACTAATATGAGCGTACCTGGAGAGTACGTCAAATAGGATGAGAATGTACGTGCGGAGGCCCATCTACTGCCATAGCACGAAGGGCGGCGGGGGTCCATGTGGGTCTCCTGAAGTAGAGCAATTTGAATGTGAATACAATCCAAATACGCTAGGATTTACCTCCTTTTACAAGGTTCACGGAGTCCCCTGACATTCCACGTGAGTAGTTTGATGCTTAGGGGATCAGATTGTGCTGTCATAGGAAAAGGGGCTGATGTGGATGTGATTGTTTAAAGGTATTACCTTTATTCATGCAAAATTTGTCGTGTTGATAGACATGTACCGTACATGTGACGAAACAATAAGAAACATTCCCACCCTCCAGCAAGAAAAAACCCCAGTCGAGCGGACACAAACACATGTCAATTCTCAAAACCACCCCAATCGTGCCGGTATACAGCCACCCACCCAATGATTCCCAGTGTGCCAGTAATTGTCCCCGAGCCCAGTAAGACCGAGAAAATAGCAAATTGTGCCAGCAAACAACAACCTAAAAAACAAACATACAAGGGGGAGTTTCCATGGGGGGCGCGACAAGTGGGCAGTAGTCCCTTCCCATGTCCTGACATCACTGCAGTGTAGTCCCCCTGGGTAAGAAACCAGGCAGGGGAACCGAGCAATATGGGGGGGGGGGGAGGGGGCGGTGCTCAGTGATGCATCAAAGATATCTACCAGTTGTACATAAACTCAGTTTGAAATATATCATGATAACGTTTACAATATTCAAAGCCACTAGGGCACTTATCTGTGCAGGACCGGTCAGCAGTAACAATGGGCCCTCTAGCAGCACAATAACGAAGGAACCATGGAAGAGGGAACAGAGTCCAACAGGAAGTTCACATCTCGCAATGTCTTGTCGCGGTCAATTGAGGAATCAGAACAAAGGCATCATGGTGCCAGTGAGCTGCCAGGTGGCGAGGGAGATCTAGAAGCATGGTCTCATCTCGATGAACGTTTCAAAGCTGCTTTCAGGAAGCTGTTGAGTTGTACAGATGATTTTTGTCTTCGTGAAGAATCCGGAGCTTCGCAGGGTATAGAAGAGCATATTCTATGTTGGCCTTGCGGACTTTTTGCTTTGCAGGGAGAAAATTCTGGCGCGCCTCCTGAACCGCAAGGGTAAAATCAGGGTACATGGAGAACGAAATGCCCTCAAATTGCAGCGGTTTGACCTCACGGGCTTTCTGTAGCGCAATGTCTCGGTCCCTATAATTAAGAAGTCTGGCAATAATGGGTCGGGGGGGGGGGCTCCTGGCGGGGGACGTGGCCCGAGGATAGGTGTGCACGCTCCACCACAAGATGAGGGGAAAAGGAGGCTGTACCAAGTGATCCTTTCAGGAGACGTTCAACATATTCCTCCATACGTCCTGTATTGGTGCTTTCTAGTATGCCTACTAAACTGATGTTGTTACGGCGGCTTTGAGCTTCAATGTCTTCATTGTTAGCCGCTATGACTTAACAGTTTGTCCATGTTTTTGACCTGGTCTTGCAACTGAGAGGTGGCATCTTCGGTCTCAGAGATGTGACGTTCGGCCTCCTTAAGCTGCCCATCGTGTTTATCAACCTTGTGTACTAGGAAGTCAAGGCGATTGTTCATTGTATCCATCTTCCCGGACAGGTCCGAAAGACTATGCTGGACAGCCAAAAGAAGTGTCTTGACGTTGTCACCAGGAAGTTGGGAGGACGTTTGACTTTGATTCATGTCGACTGATTCAGAGTCTACTGAATTGGAACGTGTCGCGGCTTTTTTAGCTTCAAACGTCCGTCTGGGCTGCCGGTTGTCAGGCTTCCCCATAGCGTTGCGTCACTCGCCAAGACAGTGGGGAGATGTTGGCGTGGACTAGGATCTCCAGGCTTCCCAAGAAGCGTGTAGTGTTTCCATGTGGAAAATTGCACAAGTAGACAGCAGCGACTACTGGGCCATAGGAGGATGCAGCGTTTATACCTGTCGGCGAGTCAGAGGCGGAGTAAGATGAGACTGGGCCAGGACGTGTGCCAAGACGAGGACAGCACCCGAGACCAAGGCCCACCAGTAGAAAGGTTCCCAGGGGTAAGCTGCTGAATGGTACTGGCAGTGTGTGGCATTCATGTGAGGAGACGTCAGGCCTCAGGCTAGTAGTCCATTGAGGTGCCAGGCAAGAGAAGGGTGTCAGTATCCAAGTATATAGGCACGTGAGGACTAGTTCCTTTTCATCAAGTGTAAGGGGCAGCTTGCAGGTGATTTTGCGCCCTGGGGCCCAACGGCGTATTGGCGAGTGACTCATACGGGCCTCGGGCGATCGATGGCAGGTGGGCACAGCGCGGTCCAGTCAGCGCGGGGGAAACGTCTTCGTAAATTGGGTGAAAACCGCGTAGACTCGCCAATCACTTGGGCTAGGCCCGTGTGGGTTTCAGTTAAGGTTCTGGCCAGTTTCAAAATGGCGCGGCTGTACCAAAGAAGGCACCACTGACGGGACACCTGTGCAGAGAGGGATATTTGCTGCAGGGCCCTCCCAGCATAATTGTAGTCCGCACACTCGGGTATGAGGTGCTCCACAATAGATAGGTTCAGTGTCAGTCAGAGGTAGCGGAAGAAATTTGGAGCTCCGGCCCACTTATACACATTGTGCAGGGTCCGTACAGGGGACAAATAGGTACGGCTTCAACGAGTCAGAAGTCTCTGGCTAGTCTGGTGTGCCAAAGCGTTGCGCTACCAGAGGGGGAGGCCTGGGGGAGATGGCGCCGCCTCCGTCGTCCCCGCCGTTCTTGGAACCCCGTAATAGGCGAGTGGCTCACCTCAGTATCTGGTAGGTCGATGGTCCCAAGCGTAGCCAGTAACGAGCAAAGCAGGCAGGAGAACGGCACCCCGTAGAAGGCCCCAGATTGATCTAGGGAATCCGCAGGCCTAGGAGCACGTGGGAGCTGGGGAACTTGCGCAGAGGCAGCTGCCGATCTGGGGCTCCAGCTTAAGTGCTCGCCTCCACGCCCGTCAAAGCACAGCCGTGCATCCAGGAGTTGCGGCCTTTTGCCCAGCGTGGCAGGAGAATCTGATGTGTAGGCAGGTTACATCAGCAGTTTGAAATTACTGGTAGATACATGGATATTTTGCGGATTTCCTCACCGAGCCTCCGGAGCATCACAGGTGTGCGGCCATCATGGATGTGTGCCACCTAGCGCCCCAGCATCATTCCTTGTTTTGTAAGTTGTCTGACATGCTCTGGGGATACTAGAAGGTATGGTTCTGGAGTACTGGATCTTTCATAGGTTCATTTACTTGAATCATCCCCGTAGTAGAGCTTGGAGTCGCATGGTATACATAGTGAGCAGTACATTGTTAAAAATACACCCAATCAATCAGTGGTTTATAGAGCGCGCTACTCACCAGTGAGGGTCTCAAGGCGCTGATAACTTTAACATACTCAGACAGTAGCTTATCCATCTGTTTATAAAACACCCAGGCTCAGCCAATCAGAGCAAAGCACAGCATTCACCGCTCCTCACCCAGGCTAACCAGTTCAGATATCTACCGTATGTCATGTGTGAAGGGAGTCCCTGTGAGCACTGCTTGCGTAGTCAGATAAGTGGCCATTTCTTTCGATCAACTTTCATCATATTTTAAGGAATTACTAATAATGAGGAATGAAAAAAAATTGCAGAGCATTTGCTACTAAAACATTAAAAGACAGGGAGGCAAGAGTTTTGTTATGGCTGCAAAAGTCATAATCTTTATCTCATTCAGGGGAACCTCCTCAAAACCTTTTAAAAGGTGGCATTCCCTTTCTGGACATTCTTCAAGGAACAAATCTGTGGGAGGACCTCATAGAAAAGCCCTTAAAAATATCAAAAGAAGACACTGCTTTCTCCAGAACTAAGTCATAAGGCTGACTAAAACCTGTCAATAAAACGTTCACAAATATCATCAGCACCTCCAACACGAAAGAAATAGCTACAGAACCATTGAATCTGCATTCTTCATCTTTACCAGTGACAAAGTCTGAATCTTTATCCCTGTGGAAGGCAATGCCGATGAAGACTGCGCTAATGACTATCTACAACAAACCTTACAGTTTACGAAGACACGATCCCTGTTGAAAAGAATCCCGTCGACAATGGACTTCATCACCACACCATCCACAAGGTTGTCAATGACATTCCTGACAGCGAAGGAGTCCGCAATGACGACTCAGTCAACGCAAACAGCATCGAAGACCACATTGTTAGCAAGAAAACCATCAAACAAAATGCAGTCAATCATGCCTACTCAGACTAGCCCATATTCCAAAGCTAATCAAGCAAAACTTTTAGGATAACTATACCATCAACAAAGACTATTATCACTTCAAACAAATCCGAAATAGCTGTAATTGCAGGCACTTTAATGCCAAATCGGACTTCTTCTATTAATATGTCCCCTTATCCACCAAGACAATTGTTTGACACAGAAGAAGGAAATGAAGTGGGTCCTTTTGGCCTGGCTTATTGCCCAACCCAGTTAAACATAAAAGATCCTGTTTCTGACAAAGAAGATGAGAAATAAGAGTATACGGTTTTCACTTCCAATATATGCGAATGCACCTATCAGTCTTTTGTACAATATGAGGGATGATAATATAGTATAGAGCCTACAGAGCAGCCTTTCCAGCATCAGCAAGAAGAGATTATGCAAATTCCAGTGGGCTTGTTAAAAGTTCTACGCCTTATAGTGTTAGATTATTATAAATGTGTCCCACAGCCGTTAGTTCTAGGCGACAATCGCCAATGCCTACAGCACCATCTGGTTTCAGACCAGGCCTACTACACCTCCTTCATCAGCGCAGTTCTTTAAGCTTACTTGTGTCCTCGCCACAACTGTCTGCATTCCATTCCACCACAATCACCAAACATGGATGATACTCAAGAAGAGGGGCAGTTACCTGACACCCCTCTATACTCAGACCCAGAGTATGCGGCTACCACCCCTGATGACACCACTCATCCAGCAGTGGATTCTCCACCAGACGACATAGGTGGTTTTTATCATCCCATTGAAAGGGCATCAAAGTGGTTTGATTTACCAAAATGATTGTTTTCTTTATGATTTCAAGGAATCCCCCAGGAGAGGGTTTTAAGATTATGAAAACACCAGCCATAACTGCAGCAGTAATCCCACAATTGGACAAAAAATTGAAAGCGCCAGATAACATCCCAAGATGTCTACTCTGTCACCCTTGAGCAGATTCTGTTGGTACACAGGCTGCTTGGAGAAGGTCTTGAAATCCATCAGCACCGTGGACTGCTCCACCAGATAGAAAAGGTAAAAAGCTCAACAATATTGTAAAGCGTCTTACTGCAACTGCTGCCAATGCTATAAGAGCCTTGAATTCTCTAGCAAAATATGATCATCAAATGTGGTCCGATAAAGATCAGTATCTTGGCCACCTGCCGGAGGATAGAAAATCAGAGGCAAAAGCAATGTTGCAAGAAGAAGAAACCTCTTTGGTAATCATTGACGTTGCCACAAATGTTATCTACAGGTTTTAGACAACTGGCTGGAGCACCTGTACTGAGAAGACCAGGATGGCTAAAAGCAACCTCCTTTACACCAGAAGTGCCAAGTAGAATTATTGACTTGTCTTATTCTGGTGAAGCCTTATTTGGTCAGCAGATTGATGAAGTATTACAATCCATCAAATCCGGCACGGAAACTGCAAAATCTCTGTGTGCCATACAACAAAGGTACCCGCAGTCCTTTTGAGGGGTTCGAGGAAGAGGCATGTGTTCCTACAGAGGAGCTTATCAGCCGCATAGATACCAACAATATGGTACATCATAATTTTAATATTACTGTCCCAGGGGGGTGTGGCTAGGCGCCCGAGGAAGATGGCGGCATCGGCGTAGGAGCTCCGGTCGTACCAGAGCTCACCGGTGGTTCGCGCTTCCCATGCGAACAATGGAGGGAAGCCTTCGCTGTTGGAAGGTGCCGGGCGTGTCCTGAGCCCACTTCTGACACTGCGGCGGACTTGCTTTCAATTCTGCTGCCCTTTTCAATCCTGGTCGCGGCTCTGCATCAGCCGCGGCCGCCATTTTGTTTGTCTGCTCGAGATCCCCTCAACAGCGCGTTTCATCGCGCATTGGATTCCCGGCTGCTTCGTTGAACCTGCAATATCTGCAGCACTCCCAGCGACACAGATGTCACAGACCTGCATCTCTAGGTGACTTTTTATCAAGTAATATGGCTTTTTCATGGACTTAATTGATATTTTTTGCTCTCCTCAAATCCGGCAGCCATTTTAGGACCTCAGTCTGCGTCGCCTTTTTTCTCTGGCCTAGCATTTTTTCTTGCCAACTCCTTTTACTTGCTCCTCTTTTATTCTCCACGTTCTTTGGATCCCGCAAAGTACCTGTTTTTGTTTCCAGTCTGGCAGTGTGTTCTCTGTGAACCTGCACTTCATAGACGCGTTGATGGCTGACTGTTCCAGCAAGGTCCAAAAGCGCAATTATATTAAAAACTTCAAGCTTTTCACGGAACTGGCTCATTTAGAAGCCTCTCAGTCTCTCCCTACCAGTGAGACGACATCGAAAATGGAAGCCTCTTCACAGTCTTCAGTAAAACTGACGCCTAAGAGGTTAAAAAAAGATCCACCTTCGCCTCCTAAGTCCTCTTCGACCATTTCGATGGAGTTACTCCTTGAAGAAATACGGGCCTTGCGCCCTTTCATGGAAGAAACCAATGCTAAGTTGCAGGTTCTTACTGACAATTGGGCTTTGATGGATGAAAGAATGTCGTCGGTGGAGCGTGATGTCTCCTCGCTTCAGGACTCTGCTGCCAAGGTCACCCATATGCATGCGCAGATCTCCTCTCTCCAGAAGCAGGTGGAGGACCTGGAAAATCGAAACAGACGCATCAATCTTCGACTTTACGGCCTGGTGGAAGGCTGCGAGGGGAGTGATCCCATCAATTTTTTCAAGTCTTTTCTTCCTAAGCTTCTACACTTGCCCGAGGATACCCCGCTCAATATCCAGCGTGCCCACAGGCTTCGACGAGCTTCCTCCTCTCTATCCACGCCAGTGAAGCCCAGAGGTGCAATAATGTATTTTCTGAAATACACAGATCTGCTGAAAGTTCTTTCAGCAGCCAGAGCCTCTCCTCGTCTCACATGGTCGGGTTCCACTTTGTTCTTTGCGCAGGATTACGCCAGAGCCACTGCAAATCGTCGTAAGGCCTTCTTGGACATGAGACCAGACCTCCGCTCCATTGGTGCCAGATACGGTCTCTTCCACCCTTGCTTATTCAAAGACACCTACAATAATAAGACTATGACATATGAGGAGCCTACGCGACTTCGGAGTTTCCTGAACTCTTGCGGCCAGGCTGACATGGAGCTTTCTGGGCCTTCCTCTTCTCTCCCACCGTGACTTTTTCTGAAGTTGTATTATGATGTTCCAGTTTCTTATGTCTGCTGATTTTTCTAATTCAATGTTCTTAAACTTGCATATTCTCTTGATGAGTTTATGCTTTCCATTGTAGTATTGGTTATTGACGTTGTGGTTCCTTGGTTCGTCCCATTCATTGCTTGTCTTGTACCCCTGTCGTTTGCCGTCGCCTAACCTTGTTACCTTTCTTCTTTCATAGATCAATGTTCCGCGTTCCGTCCTGTTCCTCTGGTTGGACGTCTCACTGACCCAGAGTGTCCTGCCTTCTCCAGTTGGCACTACCTCCCTTCCCCCGCCTCCACGTATGTTCTTGCTTGTCCCTGTTCCTGATCGTATCTTCCCTAAGTTACCCCTTGTAAGTATTCCTCATCCCTTTTTTGACATGTCTGTTCTTGTTTTGTTTCTCCTTACTTTGATTTTTCCCTTCATATTTTCAGGTTTATTGGTGTCAGTACCTTTTCCGCTACCTTTTTCTTCTTCTCTTTTTCTCTTCTTCTTTCTCCTCATCACTTATTGGCTCCCTTGGTCATGCTTCTTTCTCTTTATATATTCTATCCCCCTGTTACTTCACTTCTCCTTTGGCTCATATTTACGTTCTTCTCCCTTTGGCCTTCTTCTCTCTTGTCTTGCTTGTTCATTGGTCTTTTTGCGCATGTTCTTTTTTCTCTTTCACTGGACCTTACTTATCAATATCTCTGGACTTCATTTTATCTTTTTACCGATCTCTTTAACACCTTGGCTTTTCTCTATCTTTATGGCATCTCTTAGTCTTCTTTTATTCTTCTTTCTCTTGTCCATTCCATTTCTTCTCTATTCTTATTTCTTTCTTTCTTTTTCCTACGTTCTTATTTTTTGCGAGGCTTTCTCTCGATGTTTTAATTTTTCTTTGCATTACTCTTTTAATAATCCTTAATGTCAGTAAGTATTGTTTCTTGGAACGTTAAAGGTCTTCATTCTCCTATTAAGAGGCAAAAAATTCTCTCTCATCTAGCCAAGTTGAATGTAGACATTGCCTTCTTGCAAGAAACCCATTTGTCTGATATTGAAGCTGCTAAGCTCAAGAGGGGATGGGTAGGTGATGTGTTCTCTGCCCCTGGTGATGGTAAAAGAAATGGTGTGGCTGTGTTAATTTGCAAATCTCTCTCTCATTCGCTCTTGACTTCTGAGTCAGACCCCGAAGGTAGATGGTTGTATGTCAAACTTTCCTCGAAGGGTATTCCCATCTCCCTTCTCAACATTTACGCACCTACTGGTGGTGACCCTGCCTTTTGGCGCACAATGGCTTCCCGTATTTCTGAATACGTTGATGACAACTTTATTATGGCAGGAGATTGCAATCTACCCCTTGATCCCTTTTTAGATAGACACTCCAAAGCATCTTATATCCCTAATAAGTCTCATAAACTGTTTGTTCAAGCAATATCCCAGCACAAACTCATTGATGCCTGGCGTTTATGTAACCCTACTACTAAAGAGTTTACCTTTTACTCCCCATCCCACCAATCACAATCCCGTATTGATTACATCTTTCTTTCCCATCATATCTCTCAGTCCCACAATCACGCCGATATTGGCCCCATCTTGTTCTCTGATCACGCCCCTGTACTGGTTAACATTGATGTCTTACCCAAGTCCAATGGGCCAAAACGATGGCGCTTTAATAATACTCTACTTCTTGATCCCAAATTCACCACCTCCTTTGTTGAATTTACTACAGACTTTTTTGCCATTAATGACACACCCACTCTACCCAAGCATGCCATTTGGGACGCTTATAAGGCTGCAGCCAGGGGTTTCATCATTGATCATGTGGCTAGAAAGCGTAAGACTGCTCGCAAGCGTGCTAGTGATCTTCTCCTCACGATTAAAAAACTGGAGCATTCTTTCTATACTTCCCATTCGCAGGAAAGTTTGACTACTCTTATTGAAGCTAAGATGCAATTTAACAAACAATCCACTGATGATGCTTCGTTATATTTGTTGAAATCTAGTTCAAAATTCTACGGGGGTAAGAACAAAGCGGGGAAGGTTTTAGCCAATTATTTAAAAGTCAAGCAACATAAATTGAACATTGAGTCTGTTTATGATGTTAATTCTGTTTTAAAGCACACAGATGTTGATATTTTAGAGGAATTTTCCTGTTTTTACTCCACGCTTTACTCTTCTGAAACTCACCCTACTGCCCAATCCCTCGCTACCTTTTTCTCCAGCATTCAGGCACCTCCCAATTTTCCTGTTGACTTATCCATTCTTGAACTACCCATCTCTAGCTCCGAACTACACACTGCACTTCAGTCACTCAAGAAGGATAAAGCCCCGGGTCCGGACGGATTTACAGTTGAATTTTACTTGCACTTTTCTAAATTACTACTACCCAGATTACATTCTCTTATTGATTCTTTTATTCTTTTTTTTTTTTAAATATATTTTTTATTATACTTTCAATTGCGCACATTTTATAACAGTTGGTTAATGATTCCACAATGCACTTTTTCCAACAAAAATATCATACACATAATTAGGACTTGTTCAACATAATTAACGATCCATAATCCCATTTCCAGCACAAAATCCCTCTACCCAATCCCGTCCCTCCACCGTGCTAATGGTTCCCAAATTCTTAAACCTCGAGCTCTCCCTGCTCTTCCCTTTCTAGCGTATATGGGTTTCTCCAAATTAAATGTAGCAATTAGATTCGCCAACCATATTTGCATAGACGGAGGGGTCTTATCGAGCCATGCCCTCGCTAAGGTTAATCTATACACCGCCATAGTCATGAACAAAAACTCTTTGTCTAAATTACTGTTGTTCTCATCATGTCCAATTCCCAGCAATATCCACAAGGGGGTTAGTGATATCTGTATCCCCAGTGCCCTAGCCAGGAAACTCTCAATGTCCTTAATTAGCGTGTATAATTGAGGGCAGGTATCAAACATATGAATTAAATCTGCATCAGTTGAGCTACAGCGAGGGCAGCTAATCCCATTCGTGCCCCCCCATTTAGCAATTATGGCTGGCGTATGGTACAATAAGAATAGTGTTTTATAGTGTTGGGATTGCAGTGGAGCCGAACACAGTATAGTACAGCCCAGATCCAACGACTCCTGAAAATCATCAAGTTCTCCTTGGAGTTTCTCCACCCATTTAGGTTTATGCTTATCCAAATCATCCACTTTAGTTTTAACTAATAACGCATACGCAGATCTAATCGTATGTACGCCACCAGTAGTTAAAGTCTCCAGAAGGTCATTAATTTTATACCCTACTGAACCACCCTGTCTATTAACCAGAAAGCTCCTAACCTGTAAGTATTTAAAGAAGTCCCTATTGCTTAAATCAAATGTATTTACAAGTGTGCTAAACTGTACTATTCCCCTTGAATCTCTTAAGTCCCCAATTTGCTTAATTCCCTTTTGATCCCATGCAGCCATAACTAAATCTGAAAAAATTTCAGAGGGAAAAGACTTATTGTTATATAGTTTGATGTATCTGTTGAATCTGCCCAACCCCATCTTTTTCAAAAAAGCATTCCATACTTTAATAGCTGCGGCTAAAGTCTTAAACTGTTTACTTCTGAGACGCCCAAAATCAGTATATTGTAATATACAATTTTCTGTCTCCTGACCTAACAAAATTGCATAAACATCTGTAGATGAGGAGGTAGTTTTCTGTAGGATCCCCCCTCCTCCAATTAGACCCTGCATGTATTGAAGGGCAGTTGCCAAATAGTATAATCTGAAATCAGGGGCTCCCCATCCTCCTCTTTCTCTAGGTAGAGACATAAATCTATAAGCTCTGCCCGTTTTTCCATGCGCCCATATGGACCTATTTAAGATACCCTCCAGTGTGTTAAACCATTTAGATTAAAAAAATAGTGGTATTGCGCTAAATAGATAGAGAAATTTTGGCAAGATCGTCATTTTCACCACGTTGGTAATGCCTACTAAAGAAAGATGTAAATTATTAACTCTATCCAAGTCTATTTTTACTTTGGCCAAAATAGGGGTCATATTAACCTCAACGATAGCATCCAGGTTAGCTACTATTACTATGCCTAAATACGAAGCTGACGTTACCACCCTGGGGTTGGTACAAACGGCATGTTTGTTCTTAACTATCAAGGTCTTCAATTTATTCAAACTATAACCCGAAAACTGCCCGAACATAGTAGCTTCACGTTTGACCTCTATTATAGCCAAATCAGGGTCGGGGGTTAGTATAGCCACGTCGTCGGCATACGCCAGAATTTTAACTGTTCTACCGTTCAGAACCATTGGAGGGATCCCACCATTTCTCTCCAATCGCCGTAATAGGGGTTCAAGAAATAACGCAAAAAGGAGGGGGGATGAGGGACAACCCTGTCTTGTCCCCCTAAAAATTTTAACTACATCGGAGTGCCCTCTGTTCACTCTAATTCTAGCTGTTGGTCCTTTGTATAGAGCTTGGATAGCTGTTATGTAGCCTTCCCCTATACCACACCATCTCAAAACTGCCCAGAGATATTCCCAGGCGACCCTATCGAAAGCTTTTTCGGCATCTAAAAACAGTGCTGCAATAGTGTCGCCCAGGGTTCCTGCGGCATCAAACATTGTGATAACTGTCCTTATATGTTGGGTGGTTCCCTTGCCTGGAATGAAGCCATGTTGTGACGGGCTTACAAGCTGCTCTATATACCCTGCAAGCCTTGTCGCAAGGATTTTCGAGTAGATTTTAACGTCAGAGTTCATAAGGGTGATAGGTCTATATGAGGCAGGGAGTATCGGGGATTTCCCTTTTTTTGGGATAACTATAATATCTGCCCCCCCCCCCAGGACTCCGGAGGAGAGCCTCCCCGTTGCGTATGTAGCATTATATAAAACATCTCGGCGAGCAAGATATTTTGAAACAATTTATAAAATTCCACCAGGATTTGGTCTGGCCCAGCAGCTTTTCCCGAGGGGAGACTCTCCAGCGCACCTCTAATCTCATCCAGCTGAAAGGGGGCGTCTAACAACTCTCTATCATCTGACAATAAGACAGGAGCCAAAATGTCGCTAAGGTACCTGCCTAGATCGATTGGGTCCCTCATATCTTCCGAAGAATAAAGCTTAGTGTAAAACTTGTGGAAAACTTCTCTAATGAGATCTGAATCAGTGCTTAGATTTCCCCGAGGATCTTGAATCTCCTTAATATCAGCCATTGCTGTTCGCTGTCTGGTTCTAACAGCGAGAATATGCCCGACTCTCTCGCTTAGCTCGTAGGTATCCTGTTTATGTGCAAGATACTTCTCAGCGGCTTTCGAGATGATACCCTCCATAGCATCTCCTTTCAGAGTAGCTAATCTAAGTATATAAGGGTCGAGTGGGATTCCCTGCGTTATAGCTATAGCCAGATTTTCTTCTGCTGTAAGTAACTTAAGCCTTATATCTTCCAGGTGCCTTCTTTCCCTTTTTCGTCTTGCCAATACAAAACTCATCGTTTCCCCCCGAACCACAGCTTTAAAACAATCCCAAACTGCGCCGGGGGATGGCGTACCTCTATTATCTTCCCAAAAATTTATTATCCAGCCTTCCATATGTCTCCGATACGCCTCATCTTTTAATAAAATACGCTCGAAAGTCCACTGGGTTTTCCTGACATTTATCTGAGTGGTATTTAGCGTTAAAACAAGCGGACTGTTGTCGGAAATAATCCTGGGTTGTTTCCCTATTTTTGAGTGAGGGATTAGAGAGTTCGAGATTAAAAAATAATCCAACCTGACCAATACTTTGTGTGGTACGGAAAAGAAGGTACTGCCGTCTATGAAGGGATGAGACTTCATCCACGGATCCCCAAGGGAATTATGTTGAACCATAGCAGCAAGGGCTCTATGTGACTTTTTCTTTCTCCCTAAGTACCTCCCCCCAGGTTCTGCAAAGGAGCTTCTTGGGCCATGAATATTAAAATCCCCACAGCAAATAATCGGTTCCGGCCACTGCGGCAATTCCATGTCCATAAATTGCCAGACATCAGGATCATCTTCCGTGGATCCATATATAGTAACTAATGTAAACCGTGTCCCCTTGAAACATAAATCCACCATGACCCACCTACCCCAGTGATCCTCCTTCTTCCTGTACACCACTAGATCACTACATCTCCCTAATATTGCTACCCCCCTAGTTCTAGTATTTTGCTTACTTGCCGCTAATACATCGAATCCCAGTTGTTTCAAAAGGTATAACTGTAATGCTTCAATATGCGTCTCCTGGAGGCATACCAGGTCCAACTGTAAAGATCTCAGCCACCCTGCAACCTTCGCCCTTTTCCTAGGATCATTGAGACCACATACATTAATTGAGGCGATTTTGCAGGGCATTAAGGGGTATCAAAGAGTTCTTACTCAAAGTCAGCCAAACAGTAGTTAACATAGTTACAAAAGCCTACATTCCTTTGAGATTGTCTACACCAACTAAACTGGATGTGCCATATTCCACACAAAACAAGAAATAAATAAAAAATGTGCTTTAACAAAACCAAAAAGTACCCAAGTTTTAGCCCGTGTGGTGGAACCCCCCTCCCACACCCTTCCAACACCCTCAATTATTTCTTGCCTTAACAAAAAATTCCCTAAATATACTAAAATGGCATGTGGGAAAGCCGCGTTACCTCCACCGTCAGCCCCCTGCACTTTTTTAAGTGTAAAAGGAAATCTATGCACTCTCTGGACTTCCCTGTCCCACTGCCACTGAGACTCCGGGAATGCCCCTTTGAGTAAGTTAATCACATAGCGTCTTATGTCCTGCCCTTTCGCTCCCTCAGCCACACCCAAAATTCTGATGTTGTTACGCCTTTGACGATTTTCAAAATCCTCCATTTTCCATTGGAGGTCCTCTGCCATCTTTTCTTGAACCGATTTAAAGTTTTGCCAATTGCTGTGATCATCTTCAAGCTTGCTTGTACGTTCTTCCACCTCAGTGACTCTTCCCAAAAAGTCCTCGTACAGTTTATTTGTCTTTCTTAATGAGGATTGTATTTTTTTAGCATCCTGTCTTGCCTTCCGACTCACAGCTCTAGCCTCTGCTTGCATCTGTTTCAATGTATTAAACAGGATGTCAAAAGAAGCAGATTGTTTCGGTGACCCAGTGATGTCTTCAACCTGATACATCTGGGAAGTGCCCGAGTAGTCCCAGAGCAGCCCCTTTTCAGTACCTCCCAATGCCCCAGTCTGTGGGTTGCTTAACTTTGGCTTTGACTGCCTCTTCCGCAGAGTCGAATCTTTACCTGTGCCTGTACCCCCCCCAGAGGAGCTGGAGTCTGAAAGCGATGCTTCATCGTCGTCATCTTCGTCCTCTGAGAGCTCCTCGCTTGGGTGTGCTGAGTCCGAATCTTCATTGTGAGAGAAAAATCTCTCTCCTTCGCTCGAGCCCACCTCGCCCTTTTCCATCACCTCCTCCTCCTCTCTGGGGTCAGGTAGTTTCTGTTTCTTTGTCTCTTTTATTATCAGGCTAGCGGAGCTTCCCCAAGTAGCCAGGGTTTTTCTAGGGGGGGTTTGGAGGCCTTGGAGGCTAGCAATTCTGCTTCAAGCACCATAATGGCACCCGACATGTCTGTATCCTTATTGCCCGCATTTCCCCTCTCACCTGGAATTAGCCCTGACTGAGCCTGACCCTGACCCTGCTCAGTGCATAGCGGTGGAAAACCTGTAGGGGAGGCCAAGCCCAATTAGATCTGCAGTCTCTCCCGCTCGTATTCTCCTGCGGACCGCTGTGCCTGCTGCTGCTGTTGTTGCCTAGCAGCAGGAGCGTCCGCAATTGACGTGCCTCCAGCGTCCTCGAGGACGCATCCTGGGTCTGGATCTATCGCTGCCGCCTTCGTTTGACGTTCGATCGCCTGTTACTCTTTGGCGAGTGGAAAATGCTTCTGTCAAGGTAGGCTGCCTGAGAGGGGTCTCTCTGGGTTTGGGTTTAGATTTGTCACCTTTGTCGGTTCTTTCAGCCTTCTCAGCATATCTCGGAGGTGGCTTGTTCCTTACTTCGCTGAAGCTGCATGATTGACTGCCCGTCTCCGTAGCTCCGACAGTAGCATTCCTTTCCCCCCCTCGCGTCTCAATCGTCTTTTTGTTTAACTGCGATGCCACTTTCCGAATCGCCCCTGGCTCCTTAGCGTTCAGTACTGTTTCTTCGATTAGATCCTTTGAAGGGTGTTTGCTGAGTTCTGTTTGCTCCTTCGCCTTTTCCTTCCCTTTCGGCTTGTCATTTTTAGCGGGTCGAGGCGGCATTCTGCACGACTGTATGTACCGTACCTTTATACAGTCAATAGTCCTGCTAAATCTTCCCCAGCTTTCCTTAAGCCGGCCCAGCTCTGCCAATATATAGTGATTCTTTTATTCTTAGTGGTACTTCCTCTGGCACTTTCTCAGACGCCCACATATGTATTATACCCAAAGAAGGAAAAAACACCCAGCATTGCAAGAATTATAGACCAATCTCCTTGGTTAACATTGATTATAAGGTATATGCTAAATCCCTTGCCATAAGATTAGACCCCTTTCTTCCTGAACTGTTGGGCCCGGAACAATCTGGATTTGTCAAAGGTCGTTTTATCACAGATAATACTAGACTTCTGTTTAATGTCCTGTCCAAATCCTCACGGTTCCAGGATTCGCTAGCGGCAATTGCTTTGGACGCAGAAAAAGCGTTGGATAGAGTAGAGTGGACTTTCCTTTTTTCCGCCCTCAGATGGTTTGGTCCTAATTTTATTTCCTTTGTTTCTTTCCTGTATTCCAGTCCCAGAGCGGCGGTTTGTGCTAATGGCCTAGTCTCTTCTTTCTTCAACTTAGGTAGAGGAGTCCGTCAGGGCTGTCCCCTTTCCCCCTTCCTTTTTAATCTGGCCTTGGAACCCTTTCTCTCAAAACTCCGCCAAAATCCTAATTTGCATGGTTTCCAAATCACCCAAACAAACATCAAACTTGCTGCTTATGCAGATGATATCCTACTCTTTATGTCCAATCCTGCCATCTCTATTCCCGCATTTCTAACTGAAGTTCATGAATACTCCCAAATTTCTGGTTATAAATTGAACAACAACAAATGTGAAATTCTACCCATTACAAAATTTACCTTCAAACCTGATTTTGCTGCGTCCAATTTTACTTGGAGTCCCTCACATATCAAATATCTGAGTTTGTACATTACCCCCTCCCTTCCCGATACTGTCTCGTTATGCCTTAATAAGTGTACCCAGAATTGTCCGACCTCACTTCTAGATGGCACCCGCTTTACCTTTCCTGGTGGGGTCGCCTCGACACGATTAAAATGATGCTCTCCCCAATAGTGCTTTACACTATCTCCAATATTCCAGTTCCTATTCCAGCTAAATTTTTTAGGAAAATCAATACTATTCTCTCTTCTTTCCTCTGGTCTTGCAAAAAAGCGCGTATGTCCTTGTTCAGACTACGACTTCCCAAGCCAGAGGGTGGGGTCAACTTTCCAGATTTTCACACTTATCATAAAGCATTCCTTCTGCGACAAGCTTCCCTTTGGTTGCGGGATCCTGCTGAATCTTCCCCCTTATGGCTTGTTATTGAGCGTCTTACTTTATCCCCCTTTACTTTCGCTGAGTATCTCTCATTTTCTCGTAAGTCCCAGTTTATTTCCACTCCCATCCATAAGTTCACTACCAAACTTCTTCTTTCCACTTCCCCAAGCCCTCCTTCCTCTGTAGCCGAATTTCTCAATACCACCATTTGATATAATAATAGTATCCTCATTGATCACAAGCCCTTTTATTGGAAATCTTGGAGACAAAAGGGTTTGATCTGGGTATCCCATCTCTTCTCTGGCTCTGATTTTTTACCTTTCTCCGTTCTTAGCCAAAATTTCAATCTCCCTCACTCCTTTGCCCGTAAGTATCTCACGCTTAAGAACGCAGTTATGTCCACCTATACCCAATTCTCTACCTCTCCCACCCAACCCGACCCTCCCAATCCTACTCTGCACCTCCATTCCTTGCTGCGTACTCATCCCACAGCCTCCTCAATTTACAACTCATTTCACAAGACTCTCACACCTAGGCCAAAATCCATGGTAGAGGAACAATGGGAGTCTGATTTTGACATCTCTTGGCCCACCTCTCTTTGGGATAAAATGTGGACCAAACTTCGCAAATCGTCCAGGGCTGCTTCTCTCACACAACCCCTTTTTTTTTTTATCTATAACAGACTTCTCTTTTCACCTCATATGCTGAATAAGATGTTTCCTTTAATCCCTGACCTTTGTTGGTCCTGCTCGACACCTAAGGCTACTCTTTTTCACATGCTTTTTTCCTGTACTGCTACGCACAATTTTTGGAAACAAGTTTGGGCTCAAATTAATGCCATATCCCTTCTCCTTCGTTAATATTTTTTTGGGGAGTCTCTCTCCCTGTTGGGCAGATATTGATTTTAATATGAAAATTGTTGACTTATTGCTAGCTGTTGCATTCCAGCAAATTACTGTTAATTGGAAAACATTTTGCTAATATTTCTTTTAGAGCATGGTGGTACAATGTATGTCATAATCACAGGCTAGATACTGTCTTTGTTTACCCCCGCAGTCAGGCCAAAAAGCGACATGATCTTTGGCTTCATGTGACCCTGTACCTTGATATCTGTGCTAAGCGCTCATCTCATTTGCCTCCTTTTCAGCAAGAGGTCTCTAAGCCTCCTTGATTGACCTTTTTGTTCCTTTGCATTTTTTATAATTCATTTTACTGCATATTATCTTCAGTACTGCTTCTGTTATATAGCCTCAATTATTTGTTATCTCTCAATCTCATGTTTATTTCCACAGTCATGTTCTATTCCACCTCTCATATTGATGTTATGTTTTAGGTTTTCTTATGTATCGACACCTTTATTTATCTAATAAAAATCTTTTGAACTTAAAAAAAATATATATAACTGTCCCAGCAACAATATGGAGCCCCACCTTCAGCAGCTTATCGACGATAAGCCCTTCGTAAAAGAGAGGGAAACCACAGCAGAGGCAATGAGAGTTCTAGAAGAAAATGACACACTAACTGAATTTATAAGATGCAGAGTTGCCCCAGTAGACAGCCTAATCTCTCACAATTACAACACTTGGGCCAGTATTACATTAGTCCACTGAATTTTAGACCAGATAAATTATGGTCACACGCTAGAATTTGTAGAAAAACCTCCAACGACCCTGCCGCTCCAGATGAAGCATCAATACCTGCATCTGTACAGAAGAAAATAGACCTCATGCTAAAGAAGGGAGCAATAGAACTGGTTTCTAAAATGCAGGAAGTGTGGAGACAATTATTAGATTAGAGAACCTCGACAAAGATTTGAAAAGCAAACCTTTTGTATGGTAACACTGCAGGACGTTCTGCAATTTCTAAGACCGAGATTTCAACATCTGGACCTACAGGACACGTACTTTCATAGTCCTATTTACCCTACACATCGAAAATTCTTAAGATTCTAATTAGCCAATCGTCATTATCAATTCAAAGTAGTCCCTTTCGGCCTCCAAACTGCTCCCATGATCTTTACCAAATGCATGACACCAGTAGCTACCCATCACAGGAAAAAAGGTTGCCAAATATTCCCTTACCAGGATGAATGGGTAATCAAGGCATGCACTTAAGGAGCAGCTGCGGAAGCTACAGCAGACACGGTTGCACTATTGAAAAAAACTCTGCTGTGCATTAAACCAAGAGAAATCTTCTCAGTATCCCCAGCGAATAATTCAATTTCAAGGGGCAGTTCGAGATACATAAATAGACAAAGCCTTCCTGACAGAGAAAATATTGCCATGCATAACAGCCATGGTAACACACCCACAAAGAGAAAAAAGCAACCACTGTAAGAATCTTCAAGTCCATTTAAAGGATGTCATCCTGCATCATTTGATCCCACACTGCTTTCTCCTGCTTTTTCCTAGTTTTTCTTACTGCTTTCTCCTTCCTTACCCTCCCCCGTTTTTCTGAGCGTTTTTTCCTGCTTTTGCCTCGTTTTTACTGCTGTCTCTGTCCTTTCCATCAGTTTTTGTGAGTGCTTTTATTCTGCTTTTGCCTCATTTTTTACTGCTTTCTCCTTCCTCTCTCCTGATTTTCTGCGTGCTTTCTCCTGCTTTTGTCTAGTTTTTTTTTGCTACTTTCTCTCCGAAGCAGCTAGCAACTCCAGCGCCTTGAGACCCTCACGGGGGATTTGCCACGCTTTATAAATCCTGATTGATTGACTTTGTTTACCTATTTGTTCAGCAGCCATATTATATCTTATTTACATCTGTTGTAGCTGATATTGTAATTTGAGGCATGGTTTTATTTAATATTGAATTTTATAATTGTCTTGCATTGTTTGTTTGAATTTTTTGCAATGGTTTTAATTAACCGAACAATAATGAAATAAACTTGAAACTTGATAATCCATGCTAAGTCATCACTGTTGACAGCCTTCCTGCTCCTAGTGACAGTTTCATATTTACTATTTCCCCAGACTAAGATATTAAATTGTAATTTTAATTCACAGTCATCCCTGCTCAGGGAAAATGTAGACAGGCCTACCCTTTGACAAACCGCTTTTGGCAACTGTTCACTGTGGCGACATGTTTTTCCTTAATATTTAGTATGTCCCTATTTTATATATTAAGTAAGCATGTGTAGGCTTACAAGACACACTTACGGGTGACTAAGATAATACATAATACAAAGTTTCATACGTGGTGAAGGACTTTTCCGTCTCATGTGTCACTGCAGTGGTTTTGAAACTGCGGCCTATGCAGAGCATAATGCTGCTCTCTGGAGCCAAACATGCTATTCTGTAAGTGTTGTAAAGATATACTATAGACCATATATGATATTTAACTTTTACAGAATTGATGAATATTCTGCACCAAGTTATCATTGTTTGCATAAAACTATGATTTTGGACAGTAGTGATATGTGTCGCTGCACATAGACGGTCCTCAAGAGAGGGTGCTCTACTGGCCTGGGTTAACCATAACAAAAACCCAAGCACAAATGAAATTAAAAAAAATGTAAAGGGCTCACCACATGTACAATAACAAATTAATAAGGTCCAGTCATAAGATTCAACATTATCCTGAGGTGTCGCGAGTCGACAACACTCGGTATGTATTTAAAAATATCCTTTATTTCATATTTGCAGCAGGATAAAAGATACAGCCAACACGGTTTGTCCAAATCAACAGGGCGGTCTTCCTCATGGCTGCAGTAAAACAGCCCAAAAAAATTGTTCAGAAAATCAGTTTGAAAATTATTTTGATCATTAAAAGGGCCACATGCCACAACTTTAAAATAACACTATTTAAAGGCTTATCACCACTAGGGTGAAATACCACAATGTATGACACAAAACAGGTAAGATTAATCATCTGACAGGAAATGCTTGATACAAATTAATATATGCATCTCATTCCTTCACAAACAAAAACAAATACATAATCATACATCAAATAACAAAAATGTAAATAGGTTGGCCTGCTACTTGATTCACAATCACAAAATTCCATATTCCATAAGTACAAACGTTCTACCATTGTTTTCATTGGAATGAGTTCTCTCATACCCATAACCCATGCCAAAAATAATTCAGGATCCCTATAATAGCAAGGTGTTAGACACTCACTTCATACACCAATCATATAGTAATCCTATTTGATGGAATCACTTTCTTATTCTTTGTTTATGCATTAGAACGGTGGCAACACAAATGCAATGAGAGTATGCCATTTAAAGATAGTTGACAGTTTATTAGGTCAGTGATTATTGTAGTTAATTGTATGTGAAACAGGAAGCAAAAATGTCACAACTTTCTAGAATTCCTATTTGGGATATAAATACTACAATATAAGTTCATTAATGAATTAGATTGAATTGCATTTGCGATTTGTAGCATAATGTAGCACCAATGGATTTGTGTGTGAGATCTTATTTCAATCTGTTAAAGCTAATTTTTTCAAACCCTACACAGCATGCATGAGTTCCCAACAGCCCCTCAGCTAGCATGACCATTAAGATCCTGTTTCCTCTTGAATCATTCAATAAATGTAACTGACATGTTTTCATTTTGCACCCTAAACAGTTGGGTATCAAGCTCAGCAATGTTTTATGTCGTATCAATAGGCAGCTTTTGGCTGTCAGTTGTTGAAGAGCCATTGTGTACCATACCAATAATTACAGTGTGCTTTGAGACAGCCCATTGCTTACCTTTGGTTTGCTTTCTTGTTAATTTCATTTGCTAGCTTTTTAGTTTTTGGTTTTGCATCTCATTATGTGTTTGCCTACGGTCTGGAGCATAGCTACTTTATCATTCTTTTGATTGGGCCACTTTGTTTCTTGCATTCAGCGAACTATGTTTTTCTATCCCCACTCCATGCAAGTGCCTTCTTTGCTCTTTGCTTCTTCCGTCCTCAAATTCCAATCCTCATTGCTCTCATTGTTGCTCATCCTCCCCACCCAGCTTGTCTGTTGCTTCCCCCACCTATTCCGATCGAATATTTAAACACCTCTTGGAACTACAGTACAGTTCTCAGAGCCAACTCGTAGTCCTAAATGCTTGAGTCAAACATTTTGCTTCCTGATGTGGTAGCTGCAGTAACTGCACAGAGCGCTGGGTTACCAGCTTAGCAAGTCAAACTCCAGAAAATATTGGAAACCTTAATATTGACATTCAGTACACTCAACGAAAATAATACAGTATTGACTACGAAAATATTGACACACAAAATATAGAAACACATAAATATCAAAAACATATCTATGGAAACCCAACAATATTGAGTCCACATTAAAGCCAATGAGACACTACCTAAACAATGATAACAAAAAATATTGCAAACAAAAATATATATGGGAAATACAACTATAATCAAATAAATAAAGAATATATACATATTTAAATAAATAAATAAAACACTTATTTAGGGAACACCTTATAAGGTAAAAGTGAATGTTAACAAAACATTTAATCAATGAAATTAAAAAGAAAACAGGCAGTACATAGAAACAACTTCTTAATTAAAGAAGAATATAAATAGAAAAAGAAAATATGCACCAAACTGCTCCAGAAGAAGCCATCTGAGGAGACACTGTACCCTACCAAACATCAACAGAAAACGATAGCAACAAACTCAACAGAAAATACCTCAACAAATATAAAGTAAGTAGAAAGTGATATAAGTTAAAATTAAACTAGCCCACTTTTCAAAAAATAATTATGAAGATTAAACACTAATAATTCTTTTATAAATCAATCTGAAAAAAAGATACCAAGAGTAAAGAATACTAAAGCAAGCTAACAAAAATAAGAAAAACACAGAAAATTAAAAAGAAAATTCCAAGAACAAAAAAACGACCACAATATAATCATGATATATTATAAAACTCTAGTAATAACACAAATAAATTCTTCAAGATAAATACAACAAATTTTAATGAAAATATAAACCATTAAAAATATAACAAAAAAAACTAACTTTAAACAAATTAAATAATAAAATGTTTCTTTCCCGCAGTAAAATTGGAAAAAACTAAAAAAAACAATAGGAGAAAAAAGAAACCTTATGGAAACAGAAGGACCAACACAAAAACCAAAGGAAATGATGGACGGAGTGTTGAACATTGCAAGCACTCACCCCCAGTCAACTGATCTGGGTTTAATCCATCACCGTTCTTTAGCCCACTCTGCCACCCCAGTTCAGACATGGCCATATGCAAATCAGTCTGACCCTGTGCCTCATGGGAACAGTCCACCCCGAACTGCCAAGCCATGTCTTCCCTGGACCGGAAACCAGCTTCCTAGGACCGGTTTCTGGCATTTCAGCCGTCTTCAGCCAGGCTTGCTTGAATCCAGTGGCAAAGTGAGCAAGGGACTCGCGTCTCAGCATACCCTGCCAACTTATGGCGAACAAAGCAAAAACCAAAGGAAATGATGGCCGGAGTGTTGAACATTGTAAGCACTCACCCCCAGTCAACTGATCTGGGTTTAATCCATCACCGTTGTTTAGCCCACTCTGCCACCCCAGTTCAGACATGGCCATATGCAAATCAGTCTGACCCTGTGCCTCATGGGAACAGTCCACCCCGCCAAAAGAAAAGACATAGGAGCCTATTACAATGTCGGGCGGAGTTTCCTCCGCCCGACATCGTCTCGGTCATGGGACCGAACAACACCCGGTCGGCGGTCCTGACCGACTAATTAGGATGCGACCGAACACTGTTCTGTCGCATTACTATACTTTACAATGGGAGCATGTATTCCGGCCAAAATGCATGCTCCCATTGCAAAGTATAGGAGCTGATGAACTGCACGTTCATTCCTGCACCCGGTGGCAGGCAATTCAAGGTACTTGCCACGGGGTGCAGGGATTAACAGGGGGTTCCCCTTCGGCCTCCAATCGGAGGCCATGCACCCCAGGGGACCTTGCTGGGGACCCCAAAGTCGAGTTCCGACCGCCTTTCTGTTTCGGAAAGACCGGCACAGAAAGGCTACCGAAACCCGACTTCGTAATCCCTAGTGCGGAAAAAGAGCTGCCCTAAGGATTACTGTCCACATTCCAAATGGCGGATGGGCTCTCCGAGCCAGTTGGAAGCCAGTCGTAATGACTGTTCGGATTCCTTTCCGACTGCCTCTGTCGTAATGAGGCTGTTGAAAAGGAATCCGATCAACATATTACGATGCGGTCATTTACGACTGCATCGTAATCGGCCCCAAAATGTAAGTATATAATCCAAAATGTGTTAAAAACAGTGCAGGTATTTCCCCCCCCTCCCCCCCCCACCCTCCACCCCCCACCCTCCACCCCAACCTGAGGCTGTGGAGGCAAGGGGGCCCTGCTAGGGCTCCCCAAAGTCTCTTTCCGACAGTCTTTTTGTGTCGGAAAGCCCGGCTTGGAAAGGCTGTGAGAAACCGACGTAATACGGATGTCAGAAACAACCTCCATAGAATATTATGGATCAGTTCCGTGCGGTCCGTGGACTCCACAAGTCAGTCTGAACCGATACGGAAAAACCGATCGGGTAAGTTTCTGACCGCCGACATCGTAATTAGGCGGTCGGAAACTGAACCGACCAAGTCGGTCGGAAGGCCTCCGCCTGACATCGTAATTGGCCCCTTAATGATGAATGAGACATTAAATTCTTGTTCCCAGTATTGTCACAAATGTATGTGTGCAATACCACAGTCCAAATGTGCCAGTAATATATCTCCTACTTCCAAATAAAGCACAACATATGATGAACTCTTCACGCTAGTAAAACAAAAAACAAACAACTAGCGCCTCCCAAAAATGATTGACTTTGAACAAGCCATGTTCAATAGAGACAAAGCCAGAATGACAAATACAAGGGCACCTACAAATCTGCCCTCAAACACTACCATCAGCAGATCAAAGCCACCAATTGCTCCACGCTCACAGACCGCAATGAAGATAGCACCAACAGTGCAAAGGAAACCTTTGCCATAGTAGAAAAATTCACCTCCGCAACAGCAAGATTCACAAGAATCACTCCCTTTCAGGACCTCTGTAATAAACTGTACCTACTCTCCACCAGCAAGAACACCAGCATCTATGCAACTTCAACCCTGAAACGGAATCCTCCACCTTGCAGCATTTCTGCCCATCTACACCGCCACTCGGGAAAGCACATTTTCCACCAAGCCCGCCATCACCACAGAGCAAACCGCAGCAACCATGCAATCCATCCACTCCAGAGCACCCCTGGACGCCTGCTCTCACCATCTCTTTATCAAATGACTGGACCCCATCAGCACAACACTCGACTCAATCCTGAATGACTCCATCACCACAGCCATCTACCCAGATGCCTGGAAACAAGCCACAGTTCTCCCCCCTCCATACGAAATCCTCAGCAGACCCTTTGTGGAGACACTTTCAAAATTCAACACTTAGGCCCTGATTACGATGCTGGTCGGACACCCGTCGGACCGACATCATCTAGGAATGGAAACCGATCAACTAGTAGTCGGCGGTTCTATCCAACAAATTGGGATGCAACCGTCCATGAGGTGGTTGGAAACATCCATTTTTCCATTGTGGCTTGTGCTGCGGCCAGAAAATGGCCATAGAACAAGCCGCATTGGAAAAATTGTCACACAGGGCATGGATATTTGCAAACATCAATTTTTCCAATGCGGCTTGTTCTGTGGCCATTTTCTGGCCGCAGCACAAGCCACAATGGAAACATGGATGTTTCCAACCACCTCATGGACGGTTGCATCCCAATTTGTTGGATAGAACCGCCGACTACTAGTTGATCGGTTTCCATTCCTAGATGATGTCGGTCCGACGGATGCATGGTGCTTAAAAGTACAGCATGTAGAGGTTTAATATTCCACATCTCCTTAAAATGAAAAAGCATATAAACAATTTTCACTGTAACAAGGCTGGCTGCTTCCATAGGGAATCTCTGAATTACATGGTCGTCCCTCATAATGCTAATTTCGGATTGGTAGAAGCTAGAAAAATATTTTAAGAATATCTTTTAATAGTTAACAAAATCCAATGTAATGTTAAAATCAGATTTTGTCTATTTATTACAGAAAAGTTACCTTTAGCTTGCCTAAATCTTCTAGATAGTGGTTCCCAAACCTTTTAGAACCATGACGCACTTTTTAGAAAAACAAACTTTTGTGACCAACCTTTAATAGACATGAGGCGGGCAATTTTTGTATGTAACTAAAGCATTGTGTGGTAGGCCATTGTCTTTTACAGACAATACATTCTCCATTGAATGACCACTAAATTTGTACAGACATACAATTTTACTACTAAAATTATATAGCACACGAATGATAACGTGTGGAAATAGGGACTTTGTGAATATTTTTCATTTGTGCATCACCAAGTAAGTGTCCTGATTTCTTTCGATCCTATTAAAATATCTGTTTCCAGGAAACTTCAAAATTACAAAAAATGTGCTTAATTTTTGCTTTCTAAACTATTTTCTTAACTTCATACAGTTCATTTATAGGTTTTTACATTATGTTGTGTATTGCAAAAACAGCATCCTACATTGTCTGCTGGGATTTTACATATAACACTTGGGGCACAGTTTGAAAGAAGGAAACCAGATGCTAAAATAATTCTTGTGTATCCACTATCTGGTTGCTGAAAGCCCTACTTTTTGGTTTACCAAACTTCTGTTTATGAGTTTGGGCAGGGTAGAGGGACTACCCAAAACTGGCATTTTGTGTTAGATGTGGGAGGACACTAGGATAGTACCACAGTACACTCTCTACATACAGCCAAGCCCTCCGAGCCCAAGTTTAGTGTGGTTGAAGACTTCTGCAATCTTGGAAATACCCAAAGTGGGTAGGGTGAGGCCCGGTAACCTTTACCCCATTGGTTAGGGCATCACCAAGCGTCATTCCCACCCACTAGCTCATGCCAGGCATAAATGTGCCATCACCAGGCACCCACTTCAGAACACTCCTTGACCGGAGGAAGATTGGAAGAGGAGTGAGCCTGTTGTCTGCAACCTGAGAAGAGCTGCCCTGGACCTGCTCTCTCTCTCTCTCTCTCTCTCTCCTACCCAGGATATAGCAGTGGGCTCCATGGGGCATAAGGCTGATCTCCTATTCAAGCTACAGGTATATACATCAAGCTACATGAGGCCTTTGCTGCAAGTGCCCAGCTGATCAGCAGCAAATGGACCTGGAAAGGACTAAAGGACTGACTGACAGCAACTGAGTATCTAAACTCCTCTCTTGAGGTCCTGGAGGGGCTTTAGACGTGTACTCCTGTAGTGGATTGGGACTTGAAAGACTAAGGGGCTCATTACGATGTTGGGTGGAATCTTTCCGCCCGATTCCTTCTCGGAATCGGTCCCAACCGACTCGTGATCTGCAGTTCTGCACGACCGATTGACTTCTATGGGAGCCTGTGTTTCAACTGACAACACTGGCTCCTATGGGGAAAAGGGATGTTTGCAGAAAACTTCCACTCTGTCACAGGCACCCCATGGTGCCTGCCACACAGTGCATGGTTTTACAGGGGGGTCCCATGGATACCCTCTTGGCCCCCAACCGGAGGCCTCTGGATGAAGGGGAGCCTGCTAGGGGCCTCCAAAGTCAGTTTCCAACAGCCTTTTTTGTGTTGGACAGTCTGACTAGGAAAGGCAGTTGGAATCCGACATCATAATCGCTAGGTCGGAAACGCTGTCCATAGAGCTGTACAATGAGGCTCCGACCGACACGGATTCTCTGAGAGCCGGTCGGAACCGGTTTGGAATGACCAAACATTTTTCCTTCGGACCGTGTACATCGTAATCGGTCTGGCAGATTAGAATCCGACCAAGTCGGGCGGATGAGTTTGGACAGGGTCTAGGAGCATCCGACTGTCGATTGGAGGCTATCCACACAACATCGTAATTGGCCCCCTAATTTAGAAGGCAAAATCTTTAACCAGGACGAACCTGGCTTGTGTATTTGACCCATGCTCCATCACGGACAGCCTCTATTTGCACCCTGTTCCACCACGACCATTGACTATCATTGGTACTTTGTGTTTCTTGGCACTGTTTTTACTTAAAGCTTTAAAAATACATATATCCGTTCCCTTTTATTGGATGTTTGCCATTTTGGTGTCATTTTGTTTATTAGATTTCACTCTATTGTTCTAATTTGGGGATTTTGATTGTTTTTCATTCAGAGTTATTTTCTGTTTTAATACTGCATAAATACTTTACACACTGCCTGTATGCTCTGTGCCATAGCTACTAGGGGTTGAGCTCAGGTTTATTTAGTGACTTTAGTAGTTCACCCTGACAAGAACTGTGATAATTACTTGAGGTAGGGACTCTTTCCCCCTCAACTAATAACCCAATTTCTTACAGTTATGTTTTATTCCACCAGAGTAAAGAGTCACTTGTGGCCTATTGGTTAAAGTCTTAGACTTTGAACAAGAAAACGTAAGTTTTTAAGTCATGGTGTCTTCATGGTCACGTGTCTGGTCCATTACAAAGCGTTCCAATATTCAATTTAAATGAGAATTTCATTTTGTATTTATGGTTAAATATATTTAATAAGCATATCATGCCCCAAAGTTGAAAAACAACCTAACTTTTCACTCTCTGCCTGCTATTCTGTAAATGATATAAGATAGTGTAAACCCACCTAACGCTCTGCATTAACTTGCTTTTTTTGAGCCAAATGTCATAGTTATGTTTTGAGCCAACATAGTAAAGAATAACCTGTGGTCTAATGGTTAAGGTTTTACCCTCTCAATATGTAGATTAAGTTTTCAAGTCAGATCTTTGGTCAAGAGTAAAGCTGTTGTTGCTGTAGAATTGGTACTAACAGTTGGTGGTGTTTCCACTGGTGGGTGACGCTGCTGTAGTTGAGACATGTTTCTGGGCCAACATTACGCTCTCCGGAGATTGAAGACAGCACTTCAGTTCTGCAATTGCCTCAAATTTACAATTGTTCATTTTCTAGGTCACCTGCTTTTCTGAAGATCCAGTTCTAATAAATTGAGACATTCACTGTTGAAGAAGGAATGAAAGTGGGTAGTGTTTTTTTGTATAATGGATCTTGTATGTGGCACAGATGTACTCTTTGGAGGACATATTCTCTTTTTGTGGCTTTTGGTTTGTGTTCACATGAAGAATTAAGCTATTGATCAAAGCAGCTGCTTCTTTGTTGACATTGGTAATTGTTTGTACCACCTTTTGTAAATCTTTTTGCAGCATGTGAAACAACAGGATCGCTTGGTTCATAGTACTGTCCTCCTTGCTGATTTCATGTGTCAAAATATCAAAAAGTACTAGCACGTAGATCAGGTTCTCCACTAGTCACCATTTGTCAATCTCCATCATCATGGCTTTGGCAGATGCATGCCCTCTCCTTTGTAGCACGTAATCTCTGATAGAGCCGTACTCTTCAAACAGGTGTTGTAGCATGTAGAAGGTGTAGTTCCAATGGTTTGGCATCTCCTGCATGAGGGCATTTGCACAGTCTCTGTTGGCAAGGATGATCCTGCACTGCTTCAGGGCTTTCAAAGAATGACTGGAATTAGATCAAATCCTTCAACAGGTAACCAGTATGTTGTAGACTACTACTGTTT
Source organism: Triturus cristatus (assembly GCF_964204655.1). Classification (NCBI taxonomy): domain Eukaryota; kingdom Metazoa; phylum Chordata; class Amphibia; order Caudata; family Salamandridae; genus Triturus; species Triturus cristatus. Next base: position 1,419,851,702 of record NC_140591.1, on the reverse strand, counting down.
TGGGGAAGGGCAGAAGAATTAGGTTGATGCAATGTGCTAAACATAAGACTCTGAAGTAGTCCCCATCAGCAATGTATTTTACAATATTACTGCCATTGTCAGTGGACTGAAACCATTTGTATAGGTTGGTATGAAATTCTTCAAAAATATTGACAGCTAGTGTATTTTCTTCATGGAGAACATGGAAACTGTTTCTATCCCTAATGCTTTGAAAAACATCCTCATTAGGGATGCACATGTAATCTGTTGGTCCACTTTTCTGTCATGCGGTGGATTGACGTAAAAAAACGCTTTCTTTCATTGTTTCACCAACCATTTGCAAAACCTGGCCACAGAAAAAGTGGAAAAATAGGCCCAGCTTGAAACTTTCCAATTTGGCCAGAGGGTCTACACAAATTCCGAAAAGCTTCTCCTTTCACCAAAGAAAAAGATATGAGGTCAATTGCGAACATTTTGGCCAGCTTCCCACTGCATAAAATTGATATTTTCACTGGTTTGTTGGTACAGTAACTCCTTGAGTAACATAAACTTGATAGTGGAGTGTTGTAACTGTTTTCCTTGTGAGGATACCTTCATAACTGCTTTAAAGATAGCAGATAAGCTGCTTGGTGGTGATTTTATCTCTCTTTTCCTTTTACCATGCACAAGGTGCTGCAGCTGATGACTGCAAACTATGCAAAAACAACAGTTGATGGACAGAATGTCATACATTCACCCCAGTACAGAGATGTGGGTCTAAATCCATCTTTATTTTGCTCACCATGCCATTCCAGTTTGAACCCAGCCATATGCAAATCAGTCTTGACCTTGTGCCTCATGGGAACAGTGCAGCCCGAACTGCCAAGCCAGGTCCTCCCTGGACTGGAAACAAGCATCCTAGGACAGGTTTCCTGCAAACTATGTACAACTATCACAGGGCTGCTTTGCCTGATGACAGCTTCTTCCTCCTCATCACCACCTCCAATCAGTTCAATATATTCTCCTCTCCAACCAGTAGCTATCTTTTGGAAGTGCTCTTCCCACACGATTGCCGTTTAATTTTTCAGATGAGGCAGGTGGCTTCCCACTACCGTAATGCCCACCTGGCTTACTACAATGCACTGGTTTGCAGCAAAGTGAGCATGCTGCAATGTGCTTCGTACATGACCTAATTGTAAAAAAGTATCATACTGGCAAAGAGAGCTTTTTTACCAAGCCTATGCCTGCAGAACTTATTAAGGTGGTGCTAGGCAGTTGATAGAGATTGCTGCAGGTTTTTAGGTTCTTGAAAAGATGGAAGCAGGTGGTGGTGGTGGTACTACATGACTCCGAGAAGGTTTAATAGAGGTGATCTGCACTTCCTCTGGGGCACTCTCCACATAGACAATCGCTGGTTCATTATTTTCTTTATTTTCAAGGCTTTTGGAAACCTTCCTTTGTCTCATAGCAAGTCTAGTTTGGAGTCCAATCCATATCAAGTTCATCGGAAGGGGGCTTGAAGAAGATGGGGGACTGCTCTTCATTTTCCTTGCAGGAGATAGTGAAGATGATGTGTTTTATGGAAGAGAAGTCATAACATCGTTCTCTGCAGCAAGCTCACCTGTCAGCGCTGCTCCTACCTATGGAAGATAAGGTGTAGCAGACCGTGGTTGCTGTAGAGTTTCCTCTGAAGACGATTCGATTTGCCGCTAGGAAAAATCTATTTCAAATTCACTTCTCGCAGCCATGACTACAGTCACCGCACAGCTGAGAGACATCAGCTTCAATCTTGGTGATGGTGGTACTATTGTTGATCTAGGGATTATTCTCCTTCCAGCTTGTTCCTGCCCAGTGAAGGGTCAGCAGGTATGACATGTTACTGAAAAAAGGATGAGGACTCAAATGCTAGTGGTGGCGATAGACTTCTCACTTGTGACTTTCTTGGCAGGAACCTCCTTCCTTTGTGCCATCTTCTTTACTCCCTCTATCGTTCAGCAGCATGAGCAGAAGTACTTAACAGAAAGGTCTCTGGACTCCCATGCCCGCTAATTCACAGACTTGTCTTAGTCAGTATGTATTTGTGCGCTTGCAGGGAATAAAAATGAAGAAGGAAGAGATTGAGACTTGGCAATTCTTGTCAGTGCAATACATGTAATCACCTTCATCATTATAACAGTAGTATCAAACTTGATTACATTAATAAAAACAATACCTTTTATCTCTCCATGGCCCCTGGGGCCCCTATGAGAGACTGTGGCATGGAGGAGGGTTGCATGAAAAATTAGAATACATTGATATCAAAATACCCTGTGTCCCTTCGGGGCCCTTGGGGTTCTTATGGGAGGCTGGGGCGGGCAAAATTGAACTAATTGATTTAAAAATGCGTGGTGTCCGCCTAGGGCCAAATGCGCCCCCATGGGAGGTGGGTAGAAGGTACAAATGAAATACGTTTTTAAAAAAAAAAAATGTATTTATTTATTTATTTATTTATCTTTTTCAATTATCAAACATTATTTAGAAGAACATGACATATTAATAAAAACTGTTGTTCCAAGAAAACTCTTTAAGAACTATCTGTATCGAGACTGTCGACGCAGCGTTTCGGTGAAAGTCAAAATTCTCATCACCTTCTTCAGGACAAATAATGAGTGTTCAATAATTATCACTATTTTAAACAGGATAAATGCCTCTTAGACAGAACGAGAGCCTATATAACATCAGTTGTTATTCAAGCCGGTAAAAACCTTGGTTGAGGAAGTATCCTTTCCAGAGTTGTTGTTTTTTAAAAAAATTATTATAAAACAATCACTGGAATACACAGCTATACGCCTACAACCCTGGAGCCGGCAGCTCAGCCATATTATTCATACTACACAGCTTTATAGCCCACATCCCGGAGGCTGAGCAGCATCACATTATGGAATTATGTCTTTCAACATCTTGTCATATGTGTGTGCTGCGGAACAGCGCTTAAACAACCTTACTCCTACCCTACAACGAGCAAAATAAATGAAATAAGTTAATATAAAAATAAATGGTGTACCTCCAGGCCCAATGGGAGCCCTTTTGGAGGCAGGTAACATATAAATTAAAACCAACAACTGTGTGCTATAAATTACCACAATTAGCCACAAATAAAATGAAATATATCAGGAAAACTGGGCTTTTATTGTCAATGCTCATAGTAAATGTGTTATTAAATGATTAATAATTAGAAACACACTGTCTCCACAAAATGGTGCTCATTCACCCCCATGGCCAGCAAAGAAGGAGACATGGAAAACAAAAACAAAATGGACATCACACACATACACACAGACAGAAACTGACTCCGTAAAATGGTCATTGTTCAGCACATGGCCAGCAAAGGCGGCATAGAGAGAAAAGACAAAATGGTCACCTACGACTTCAACACCTGCACTGGCGCCATAAAATGGTAAATGAAGCATGAGCAGCAAAGAAGCAAGCATGGAAAATAAAGGGAGCATGGCTGTCCTACCCTTTCTGGAACCCTTTCTCTCCCTCCACCAGGAAAAGCTTTTAGGATTTGAAGGAAAGGATTGGACTATTATTCACCCAAAATTTGATTGACTGGCCCTATTAATGTGCCTCAGTACACCACCAGTAAAGCAGCGACACCAATGGAAAAGGAGATCCAACAAAGAAAAAATTTAATAACAGTAGAGCTTAATGGAAACAGTGAGAAAAGAAAAATAAACCTTAAAATGCCCAAAACACAAACAGTACAAGGCAACAACTGCCATGCAAAATTCTTTTAAAAATTGAAAAAAACAATAATCAACCATTTGACACAAATACAAATTCATGCAAAAAGGTGGGCAAGAACCCGGGGAAGATTAAAGGAAATGTCTGGCTACATGGGCCTGGTATCTTGGGGCCATCCTGAACCTAGCAACCAGTAGGAACATGCAGACAAAAATAACCAAAATGTTGCGATTTCTATAAGGCCATCCACTAGCCCCTAAAAAAAAAAAAAATCTCGAGTCCAAAAGCAGTGAGAATGTGAAAATATATATTCAGGGCTGGCAGCAGAGTAGGCCCCAAAAAGTAACACATATCACTGTAAGAAGACAAATATAGACAACATTCTAAAAAAAACACAAGGAAAAAGAGGAACTGTTCTTACCTCCACCCTCCACCATCCAAAAAAACCCACTATCCCTTCATCTCACTTGGGCCTATCTGCACCCTCCCTAACTTAAACTTCAAGCCATCAGCAACAAACAAACACGATGAAAAAAAACAAAAAAGGAACGTAAATAGCAGTGCACTGAACTGACTTGATTTTCCCAAAAAGTAATGTTTCAACTTCAAAAGGGTGGTTGGTGCAGCAGAGATGAAAACAAAGACAGCGTGATGTTTTCCTCCAAAATCCAAATTCAAAATTACAAAGGGCTGGACATAGCACAGGAAGAAGTCTACAGGATAGGCAGAGGAAGTTGATATTCACTCTCTATAGCATTTCCTCTGCCTCTGTGCATCGATGTCATGTGGGAGTAGCCAGGGGTTGCAGCTGTGGTCTCTAGCTTGCTCTCTGCTACTCCTGACGCTTCCTTTGTGACCCATGGCCTCAGAATAGGCAACGATGTTGCCCCCTCTGAGGCCAGGGCTCGCAAGAGAAGTGCCCAGAGTAGCACGGAGCAAGGTAGAAGAGGTCACAGCTGCAACCACTGACTACTCCCAAATGGCATCCATGCCTCTATGAAAACCTAAAAATAATAAAAGAAAGATGCATTTTGCATTCACAATTTACCTGAATGTTCTGCTTGTACAAATGAGTTAACGCAAAATGACTTTTCAAGTTATTTAATCAGTGCCTGTTTAAATTTCACAAATTAAGATGTTCCTACCTGTCTTGTAGGGATGCCACACCCTCTGCCGTACCTTCCAACTTGCCCTACCCGAATCCACCGCCCAAAAGGAATACACTGTTGGCATGGTGGAGTCCCGGGGGCTAAAAGGGGATTTGGAGGAGAAAATAGACAGCTGGTTCAGATGTATGTCTCACTGGAGTGCTGATTTTCTAGTCTCTCTCTTCAGTGAAAATCTAAAATAAGTGAACAGTATTTTACTAAAGCGTAGTACTGTAACTTGGAAAATTCTCTCACTCGAAACATTGCTATGCCTGTGGCTTTACATATATTTTCTCTTCTATCTCTTCTCTATTTTATTAATCAAATATGTCCTTCTGCAAATAAACATACCCATGTGATGTGTGAACATATTTGAATACACTCAAATTGCCAGTAATTGTGTTTACACACACCTCTATGCCAAGAATATTTGAGAGAAAAGAATAGGTTTGTAACACAAAATCTGTTAAAAAAATAATTCTTTCCTCAAATGGAAATTTCCAAGAGTCAGCACAGAATAGTTCTAAATATATCTCCAATGGCTTTAAGTTCATTAACTGTCCTTCCAAATGCAATAAATTAAGGTTTGCAATCCTTTCACAAATTAAAAAAGTTCATCTGTAAGTCCATCCAGTCTTTTTCCAGATGTCTAGATTTATGACCTTTGGAACCTTGTAAAAAAAAATCCTAACTAAATAATGTTCACAAAATAAACATGTGTTGCTGTTCCTTATCTAACTTAATTAGACAGAAATGAAGCTTTAGAAGCATCAGGAATTTCTTGTCCTGTTTATTTCACTTTTGTACAGACAGCTTAGTTAAAATAACTTTATATTTTAAACAAGTGCTTCATGAAATCAGATATCGTGGGTTTAAAAGTATTGTTCCAATTGCTGAAGGTTCACACATTTAGCTCTGTGCCAAAAATAATTCATAACAATTCTACCATGGGTCTTGGGGTCAATGTTACAAACCAAGATAACATGAAACACATCTTCTGCTTGAGAGCTTCTTCGCAGCATCCAAACAGAGACTGCAGTCTGAGGAAAGAGATTAACTGGTTTGGGAAGCAAGCAGCTGCCAAATTGTTCTCTTAATATAACTTTCATAAAAGATTTACTCCAACATCTTGTGAACCAAATCTGACATCCTGAAAAACTTGTCTGCGTTTTGTCTTACCACTTAGTCAACGTTTGGGGGCCATGTTGGAAGGATTCTCTTGCCTCATGTTATTATTAAGGAAATCTACTTTAATTTTGTCAAATGTCAAAACACCTCTATTATTTCTACATAAACAACATATAAACCATTAAAGGCGATTATTTCCTGTGACAGGCACAATTTGCAAATGTGAATCTTTATTCACAATCCTGACAATAAAAGAAATGCTGCTTGCATTTGGCTCAATTACATTGGCACTGCGTATCATTCGAGTTGTTCTCTGCTCCCTCAATAGTTTATTTCTCTAAGCAGACATCTCGTTTTTATGATGCAGTATAATGGTGTCATCCTGGGTGTTACATATAGTTTTTTTCACCACAACATTCCTGAGATTATGCTAAATCATGCACCATAACGAAAAGCATGCCTGGACCTAGGAAGGAACAGATTAGGCCAAACGGCTACAGTAGAAATGTACAATACCTATGGAAGCTTTAACCATATTACCTCGTCAATGGCTCCAATAGACAAATGCAGGATGGAGAAGTGTCTGGAAGAAGACAGTACTCCAGTAAAGAGGGAATGAAAGAAGGGAGTAAAAAAATAAACTCAGCAATACTAGGGCTCCGGCAACAACTCGAGGCATTGCGGTTAAATTAGTCCTGGGCCGAATGCAGCTAACCATCTAATGAAAATAACACTAGCGGTGAGGCCAAAGGCTCAACATCACTCCATAGAGGTCAGAAAGGACATCTACCAAATGGATCTCATCTGACACAGATGCATGTAATTCTGCTACAAGACTTTAAGGAAACTAGGCCTGAGAAATTAAGTGATCTGACTTGTGTAAGCAGGACCCACACTACCTGAGGATTTAAACATAAAGTCCTGAAAGTAATGCCTTGAGGGCCTGCAGATCCATGATTGCAAGGGAGACTCATCATACTTCCATACAAGAAATTGCCATAACCTTAAAGAGCAGCATGTGCCATGAACCTCCCAGTTTGGAAGTCAGACACAACTAGATCTCTACAGCCCGAGGGCATTATGCTGTTGCATCCCCTTCAGAAAAGAGACAACCCTGCCTGAGAAGCTTTGATCTGCATAGGGGGCATTTACATACGTAGATATTCTCGGGTCCTCTCCTTAGCCCTTTGATTATGGTAATCTAAGCAGTCATATAAAATAAAATCAACATTGGAAAAACCAACATTGTTGTCAAACTGTCATTTATTAATGAGAAATAAATGCTTATTTAGTTAACATAAATAGATTGCAATTGACATACTAGCCTTTAATGTTGGCAAGACTAGGCCTCAGTCTACTCGCACTGACTTGAACACGTTTTGGAACTGGTGTTTGTAGGACCTGGGGTCTCCAGGCCCTATGGGGCGGTAACGTGACACGAGCGGTCGGGCCACCAAAGGTCTGTGTGTAAAGCAACCATACAACACGCACCTCACATGCAACGAGGAACGCACACAATAAGTGATGCCACACTGTAGGAATTATGTAAATACTCAAGTTTATCCAAGTAGGTCACGTTAAATGCAGTTCATGAGGTAGAAGTACATTTCATATGCGAATAATACAATAGCTAGCGATGTACATATCGGTCATGAGCTATACAGGCTGTTTCTACCACATATGCAATTTATGCAATGACAGTACTGCCTGGGGCACAACTACCACTCACGTAGCTGCACACGCGCGTGGGGCGCGTTAACCGGTGACGACCTCCGAACGGGGCACATAGCATGGAGAGCTACTCGTGATCTCTGGCACATAGCACTGTAATAGGGAATATAAATAACAGAGCGCTACTCGTAATCAATAGCGTTTAACACATCAGTATGGCACAGGAATAACAGCGCGCTACTCGGACTTGATAGCACGTAACACTTTAACCTGGCTCATGAATAACAGCGCGCTACTCGGACTTGATAGCACGTAACACTTTGACCTGGCTCATGAATAACAGCGCGCTACTCGGACTTGATAGCACTTAACACTTTGAGGCAGGGCATGTAAACACAAAGCGCCACTCGTAATTGATGACTCTCAGTACCTTGGAGCGGAGCGTATAACATAAAGCGCCACTCGTAATCAATGACACTCAGTACTTTGAAACGGAGCACATAGCATCAAGCGCCACTCGTAATCAATGACACTCAGTACTTTGAAACGGAGCACATAGCATCAAGCGCCACTCATAATCAATGACACTCAGTACTTTGAAACGGAGCACATAGCATCAAGCGCCACTCGTAATCAATGACACTCAGTACTTGGAAACGGAGCTTCCAGCGGGGAGCTCTGGTGCAGTTCGTTGGGCACCACGCTTCAGTATCGCTCGAGGGGGCACCCGGAAAGGATCCCTCGGCGGGGTCTCTTCCGTCGTGAAGACAGGGGGGGGAATCCCACGGAGAGGAATCCCGGCTAAGGGTGCTGTGTGGCTCCCAACCCGCAGGGGGCGCACCGGGGGCGATTTCAGCCTCCGGGCTTACCTCGATCTTGGCGTCAGCAGGCGTCCGCTCCCACGATGATGGGGGAACTCGGCCCCGGCCTCGCACACCTCCTCACGCAGCTGCGACGGGGCCCCGGGCTTCTCCGCGGGCCTCGTGACACGGCAGGGCACTTCTCCAGGCCTCCAGGCCACGGCGGTGAGCGCGCTGGCGTCGCCGTCACGGGGGGGGGGCTCAAATTAAGGATGGGGTTCTGTGCTCAGCGGAGCACGCTGCCAGGGGTCCCAGACCAGGGCAGGAAGCGCAGGGGTCACAGCGCTAATACCTGGTCGATCCCCGGTGGTTCTCCAGTCAGCTTTGCTTCAGGGTTCAGGGGTCAGTCTGGACACGCAGTCTCAGTGCTTGGTGAATAGGTTTTAGAGTTCAATCTGGACATGCAGTCTCAGTGCTTGGTGAATAGGTTTCAGCTGTTAGATGAAGTCTTATTGGCGCAGATGTATCTGGCGCCCTTAAGGGGTTCTGTTACAGGGGGTTAGGAATGGAGAGGGCGACTAGATCCTTCCTAGTCAGGCTGGCAGAGAGTCTCTGGGTCCTCCTACTGCTGGGCAAGATCAGTGGGTTTCACAGGGTCCCTCACTCACTTAAGAGGCAGCACCTAAATCCTGTCACTCTCAGAGGCATACGTCCCTGGCTAGGCCCTACCGCCTACCCTCCTGGTGGATTCTTCCAGCTCTGCTTCACCCCAATGGCCAACTCCCCACAAAAGTTTCCCTCCCTCTCTTAAGTAGCCCTAGGTCAGGTGACCTCTAGCCAAGGCGGCAAAAGAAAAACCACACCTCCCTTCTAGAAGGTTCCAGCACATTCCAGGAGCTTCTGTCAAGAATTCCTGTCATGCGAGGGGAGGAAAACGGTAACCAGCGAAAACGGACTACATCTCCCAGGATGCTTAGCGGTTGAGAGGTTATGTAAACAGGAGAGCTGTTACATAACTCAAGGAAAACACGCCCTTATGTAAACAGGAGAGCTGTTACATAAATCAAGGAAAACACGCCCTTATGTAAACAGGAGAGCTGTTACATAAACTCAAGGAAAACACGCCCTATAAAGGGAGGAACCGGGAGGTACAACGCTGTCGGATATTGTGTTTACACCGACGTACCTGCTTAGTGAAGAGCAGTGTTCCGGAGTGGTGCTCCAGTAAGGCAAGAACGGAGGTAGGTCGAGTCGTTACTCCCTGGGCCGTGTCTTGCCCCATCGTCACCTGTGAAGGACCCGGAAGCTCTACCGGATAACCATTGAGCTTCGCTTTTTGACTCGGCTGAGTCAAAGCGCAGTGGCGCTTTTGCTGGTTGGAGTCGTAACTCCCAGCCCGACCAGAGATACAGGGACTGCCAGCTGTAACGCACACCAGGAGGTGTTTGCCGCGTTACAGACTCGGAAGTCCACAGGATCGATCGAGCGGCTGCTCTCGGTTCAGTCTTCTTTGCTTGTGATTGGGGTATCGGTGACGCATCACCAGGAGGTGACTCCGCGTCCCGGTGCAGTCTGAGGAAGAGGTTGAGCGGCTGCTCCCTTCAGGTAGAGACCCCGGCTGGGTGTTTCCCTGACTCCTCGATTCTCCCCAACACTCTTCGTGCCCCTCACAGCCTACCGATTGGCATTGTCGGCCATTTCATTTCTGCCCTCTGTTGGCATACGCCGGGATCGGCGTATATGCAGAGGACGGCTAGGACCATCCGTGCTGTGGGCTGGTAACGTACTTAGCCTGGAGGATTCCAGTGACTATAACCTTTGTTTATTCCTTGTATTATTTTTGCCTTCATTAAAATAACTAAACCTTCACAAGTGGTTGCGTTCTCAATATCGTGTCTGTTAAACGATCCTGAGACGTTCAGGGCGTTACGAAATATCCGACCTTAATAACACTAACTGTCTCCCGGTCGATAACAGACATGGCAACACTTGATGATGTGCTGGCTGCTTTAGCGACCGTGCAAATTGAATTGGCTGCCTCCAGGCAAGAAACAGCCGATGTAAAAGCCAGACTGGATGCTATCCAATTGGACCCGCTCACGCCCAGCACCTCCCTCACGAACCAGACCCCTGCGGTAGTAGTGGAAATGCCGGTAGCCGTCCCCTTGGCAACACCAGAGAGGTACAGTGGGGATCCTAACACAGTGCAGGTATTCCTCACACAAGTGGCGCTACATTTATCGTGCAAACCAAGGGCGTTCCCCACGAGTCAGGCTCGTGTGGCTTTCCTTATATCCTATTTGGCTGGAAACGCGGCACAATGGGCCGTACCTCTGGTGAGCAGGGACGACCCCATCTTATGTGATTGGGGTGCTTTTCGCGAGGAATTCCTGAAAGTCTTCGACAGAAGGGCTGACTCGTACACGGCGGACCGTGAAATGCTTGAGTTGAGACAGGGATCCAACGACCTGGTGCAGTATCTCAACGCGTTCCGAAGGCTGGTTGCGGAAACCAAGTGGCCTGTTGCTAAACAGACGGCGCTCTTCCATCACGGGCTGTGCGATGAGCTCAAGGACGCCGTGGCTCATATTGACCCACAACCCAAGACATGTGAGGGCCTTATCAACCTGGTATTACGGCTGGAACATAGGCTAAGTGAAAGAAAGGGGGATCATGGGAGAAAAGGAAACTCCCTTCCATCCTATGTGACAGTGGGAAGTCCTGAAACTTCCACCGCATCCAAGGGCGAACCCATGGACATCGGCGCAATACGAGCGAGCCTCACAGCCACGGAGAAAGAGTCACGCCGTACACAAGGATTGTGCCTATATTGTGGCAAAAAAGGCCACTACGTACGTGAATGCCCTGCCAAACCAAAGACGTCATGTTATCGGGCCAACCGGTCGGTAACAGCCGTGGTGGACGTACCGGCGGAAAACTAGAGGACTCCCAGACCAAAGAAGGGGCATCTCGGAGTCACTCATCCATCCCTTCACTTTCCAACTCGGTCACTAAGGGACAACGACACCTGTTTCTCACGGTGCACGTGGGAGTGCATGACCAGTGGATACCCGTTGTGGCCATGGTGGATTCAGGGGCCACTGGCATGTTTATGGACCACAACGAGGCATGCAGGCTAGGGCTAGTGCTTCTTCCCAAAGCTGTACCCGAAGACGTCTATGCTGTAGACGGAAGGCGATTGGTGACGGGGCCCATCGGGCAGCACACGGGGGTCCTTCCGATGAGATGTGGGAGGAACCATTTGGAACAAATCGATTTTAACATCATCCGAGCGCCCCAATATGGCGTCATATTGGGATTGCCGTGGCTACAGAAACACAACCCCTCTGTGGATTGGCCAACACATCGCATCGAACTGACGTCACCGTATTGCATCCTGCATTGTTGAATAAGAACGGAATCCCTTGACGCAGATGAGAGCGGGAGTCAGACGGTGGCTACAGCGGCAGAAAAAGATGTGGCTCTCCCCCAGGCTTATCACAGTTTTGAGGATGTATTTGATGAGGTGAAGGCGGAAGTGCTACCACCACATAGACAGTTTGACTGCCAGATCGACCTGGTGCCAGGGGCCAGCGTTCCCAGCGGCAGGCTGTATGCCCTGACGGAGCCTGAAAACGTGCATCTCCGGGGGTACCTGGATAAACTCCTCAAGCTAGGATTCATCCGCCCGTCCAAGTCTCCGTCCGCCTCGCCACTCTTCTTCATCCCGAAGGCTAATGGGGAGCTGAGAGCCTGTGTGGACTTTAGGGCATTGAATGCGATAACCGTAAAGAATCGGTACCCCTTGCCTCTCATCAGTGTACTTCTGGAACAGGTCAAGAAAGCTCGTATCTACACCAAGTTGGATTTGAAAGGGGCATACCATCTGGTGCGCATGAGGGACGGAGACGAGTGGAAGACCGCCTTTAAGACCAGGTTCGGCCTTTTTGAGTACCTCGTCATGCCGTTCGGTCTGTGCAACGCCCCGGCAGCCTTTCAGTACTTTTTGAATGAGGTATTCAGAGAGGAGATGGATATCTACGTGGTCGTATATATCGACGACATCCTCATCTATTCGTCCAGTGTGGAGGAGCACGTACACCACGTCAAAGCTGTGCTCCAAAAGCTGAGGGAAAACATGCTGTTTTGTAAACTCAGCAAGTGTGACTTCCACGTCACATCCGTGGAATTCCTCGGAGTGATGCTGAGTCCAGAGGGACAGGAGATGGCAGAACGAAAGATCAAGGCGGTGAAAGAATGGCCGGTGCCCCAAAGCGTGAAGGACGTCCAAAGTTTAATTGGCTTCGCCAACTTTTACAGGCGGTTTATAGATGGATTTTCAGGATTGGTGGCCCCAATCACACAGCTACTGAGGAAGTCCAAGGAGTTTGTCTGGTCCCCTGAAGCGAACAAAGCCTTTGAGGCCCTGAAAAGCGCCTTTGGTAAGGCGCCGGTGTTGGCTCACCCCGATCCGGATCTCCCCTACGTAGTGGAAGCGGACGCATCGGATGTGGCGCTGGGGGCTATCTTGTCCCAACGCAACCACGACACAGGGGTGCTTCATCCCGTTGCGTACATGTCCCGCAAACTCAACGACGCCGAACGCAACTACCATATTGCGGAGAAGGAGCTTCTCGCAATCAAGGACGCCTTCACCGAATGGAGGCATTGGTTGATGGGGGCAAGACATGTGGTATCGGTGTACACGGACCATCGGAACCTACAGTTCATGACGGCCACAAGACACCTTTCTCCCAGACAGCTGCGGTGGATGATCTTCTTTGCGGGGTTCAACTTCCGCATCACATATCGGCCGGGGACGGAAAACCGGAAGGCGGACGCCCTGTCCCGTCAATCTGCAGTTAAGGAACCATTGCCTGCGACCGAGCATTCCATCATTTCCCCGAGGATGGTATTGGGGGTTATCCAACCGGATACTTTCCTGAGGGGAATAAAGAGAGGGATCAGGTCATTCGCATGGCGGAGGTGGCTCCTCAGTCACAGAGAATGGCAGCTGAAGGACGGGATACCCCTGAAGGGCAGGTGCCTATTGATACCCACGCCTAGGCTAAGGAAACAAGCATTCATCTGGTGCCATGACTCTCCATGCGCAGGTCATTTGGGCTTTGAAAAAACGGTGGCTAGCATGGGACGGCATTTCTGGTGGCCAACCATGAGAGTGGATGTCAGGAGGTGGGGACAGGAGTGTCCTACGTGTGCTACCATGAAGGCCGACCATGGCCGAACCCAAGGGCTCTTACATCCACTTCCGACCCCGGATAGACCATGGGATAGCATATCACTGGACTTCGTGGTGGGCCTACCGGTAGACCAGGGGATGACGGCAATACTGGTGGTGGTGGATTACTTGACGAAAATGGGGCACTTCATCCCCTGCAAGAGAGTCCCTACGGCCGGGGAATTGGCGTCACTACTCCTAAAGAATGTGGTACGACTGCATGGATTACCTGGGGTGATCGTGTCGGACCGGGGGTCGCAGTTTACTGCGCAATTCTGGAAGACTTGGTGCACTGCGCTGCATGTTAAGACCGCCCTGTCCACCAGCTACCACCCTCAAACGGACGGCCAAACCGAGCGCCTGAACCAAACGCTCAAACAGTATCTGCGATGTTTTGTGGACCAGGGCAGGGAAGAATCGGTCGACTTGCTATGGGTTGCAGAGATAGCCTATAACAACGCCACTCACAGCTCCACGCAGGCATCTCCGTTCTATAGCAACTATGGCCAACATCCCAGGTTCTTGCCATTTCTACATCCGTTCAGAGAGGACAGGATTCCCGCCACAGCGGACAGGGTGGCACACATAAAAGACACGTTGATGCGCTCAAGGGCTGTCCTAATAGAGGCCAAGAGAAGATACAAGGCTGCGGCAGACAGGAAGAGAAGGCCCGGGCCACTGTACCGCACTGGAGACTACGTCTGGATATCCACAAGAAACATGAGGTTTCGAAAGAACAGTGTGTTCCATCCCAAGTACATGGGCCCCTATCGAATTACCAAGTGTATGGGTCCCGTGAACGTGAAGGTGTGCTTGCCCCAGTCATTGCGGATACACCCTGTCTTTCATGTATCATTGCTCAAACCAGCGCCCTCCAAGCCGTCTGGGACACCTAGGCCGGTATGCGTGGAGTCGGAGGTGGAGTATGAAGTGTCGGGCATACGGGTGTCCAAATGGCGCAGGGGGAAGCTGTGGTACCTGGTTGCATGGAAAGGCTATGGCCCGGAGGAGCAGTCATGGGAACCGGCTGAAGGGGTTCATGCTCCGCGCTTGGTCTCCTTGTCCCATCGGTGTTTTCCTGCCAGCGCTGGACCCGTGGGGAGCCGCTGAGAGGAAGGATGTACTGTCAAGAATTCCTGTCATGCGAGGGGAGGAAAACGGTAACCAGCGAAAACGGACTACATCTCCCAGGATGCTTAGCGGTTGAGAGGTTATGTAAACAGGAGAGCTGTTACATAACTCAAGGAAAACACGCCCTTATGTTAACAGGAGAGCTGTTACATAAATCAAGGAAAACACGCCCTTATGTAAACAGGAGAGCTGTTACATAAACTCAAAGGAAAACACGCCCTATTTAGGGAGGAACCGGGAGGTACAACGCTGTCGGATATTGTGTTTACACCGACGTACCTGCTTAGTGAAGAGCAGTGTTCCGGAGTGGTGCTCCAGTAAGGCAAGAACGGAGGTAGGTCGAGTCGTTACTCCCTGGGCCGTGTCTTGCCCCATCGTCACCTGTGAAGGACCCGGAAGCTCTACCGGATAACCATTGAGCTTCGCTTTTTGACTCGGCTGAGTCAAAGCGCAGTGGCGCTTTTGCTGGTTGGAGTCGTAACTCCCAGCCCGACCAGAGATACAGGGACTGCCAGCTGTAACGCACACCAGGAGGTGTTTGCCGCGTTACAGACTCGGAAGTCCACAGGATCGATCGAGCGGCTGCTCTCGGTTCAGTCTTCTTTGCTTGTGATTGGGGTATCGGTGACGCATCACCAGGAGGTGACTCCGCGTCCCGGTGCAGTCTGAGGAAGAGGTTGAGCGGCTGCTCCCTTCAGGTAGAGACCCCGGCTGGGTGTTTCCCTGACTCCTCGATTCTCCCCAACACTCTTCGTGCCCCTCATAGCCTACCGATTGGCATTGTCGGCTATTTCATTTCTGCCCTCTGTTGGCATACGCCGGGATCGGCGTATATGCAGAGGACGGCTAGGACCATCCGTGCTGTGGGCTGGTAACGTACTTAGCCTGGAGGATTCCAGTGACTATAACCTTTGTTTATTCCTTGTATTATTTTTGCCTTCATTAAAATAACTGAACCTTCACAAGTGGTTGCGTTCTCATTATCGTGTCTGTTAAACGATCCTGAGACGTTCAGGGCGTTACAGCTTCCCCACTCTACCTATGGGACAAAAAGGCGGGCTGGAGTCGCAACATTGTTGTGGGGTTCCAGCCAGCTCCTGGCAGCTAGGGTGCTACTATGAAAGACCACTCTGCAGTAGCAGGGGCCTGTGGCAGCCATCTTGGGAGAAGGGAGCACCTGCACCTTAACACTGATTGGCAATGAAAAGGCGCCCGGAGACCTAGTCCAACATAAAAATGAGGGTGGAAAAAATGAGGCACGATACAAAAATAGAAGGGGAGACCACCCTAGGGCTGACAGATCCAACAGTGTTATTTCCCATTTCCATAAAATGAGTAGATTAAATTATTTATGGTGCTGTTTATTTCCTATCTTGAAATGTGTTTTCTTGTGTACCATGAAGGAGGGAGGGATGTTCCTACTGTTTCACATTATATAACATTTCCAAGGCTATTTCCTGTTGGACAACTGAGGTTAATTTATTCATCTCAATGTCTTATTGTTTTCATTGTCTTCAGTGGTGCAGGCTCATTCCCCTGTTTCTAGAGTAAAGGTTGCCTTCATTATTAATGCATGAAGGCATTTGTAATTAAATGTATCATAATTTTGTGATTATTTTTGGTTTTTCTATGTAGCATTTCACATCACACCATGTTGACACTGTGGTTTCTCTGCTCAAAATACATAAAATGTGCTCTTTTGGGGCTGTATGCCCAAGTTTGTAGAGACGACTCCAAATCAACCTGTCTATTGATTCAATACTAAGGGCCTAATTTAGATCTTGGCAGATGGGTTACTCCGTCACAATAGTGATGGAGATCCCGTCTGCCGAAATATAAATCCCATAGAATATAATGGGATATATATTTCGATGGACGGGATATCCATCACAGTTATAATGGAGAACCAGCCGGCCAAGATCTAAATCAGGCACTTACACTTTTCCTCACTTCTCTTAGCAGATTCTATGTTAGACCATTTGCTGAATTATACTTTGTTTCTGGCTGATATTTTGTTTAGAGGTTAACCTTATGTTAATCCTCTCATTTTTGACATAACTATGTTGTTTTTAACCTGACTATCCATTTTTAACTCCTCTGATGACTCTAAAATGTGTATAAGCCATTATGGTTTGAAGCTTGTCACATAAAGGCTTGATTCTGAATTCTGGTTCTAAGGTTGCCTTCCTGAAGGACGACCCTGACCTTGTGCATGAACTCTTTTTACTTGGAAAAGCGTTGACAGTGTCAATCCAAACAGACCAACACAATATATTGCACTTCGTTCTATGTCAGTTTTTATCGGGGGCATCTGTTGCCCTCGGGTGTCTTGGCAGCAGAAGGTTGAGGAATAAGATGAAAGAACTGCCAGTAGAAAAGCCCTATGAAAAATGCAGAGTATTCAATGGAAAGGGGCATTTCACTAGGTGCTGTGTGCACGTAAAAGAGACTGTCAGAATATGTGAAAACATTTCTACAACCGTTTGTCAATAATCTACCTGCATATAGCCTGGACTCCAAACATATTTTGGGATTTTGACAGATGTAAACTAGGAGGCAAATATGACACTTGTTACTTTAGATGTCATTTCTTTATACACAAGCATCAAGCAAGATTTAGGTTTACATGCTTTGAAACGCACTCTTAATACAAGATCAGCTAGCCTGTGGGATCACACAGAGATGCTAATGAACATGACAGAACGTATTTTGGACAACAACATATTCCTATTTAAGGATAAATGGTACAAACAGACTCAGGGAGTGGCTATGGGTTCCAGATTCTCTCCTTAGTACACTAACCTCTTAATGGAGTGGGGGGCGCTAGCGAGCCCGAAGCAAGATGGCCGCACATTAGTGCAGCTCTGCTGGTCGGGGCAACAATCCGTTCATAATCCTGCATTTCTTCTCCACATCTATGCCTGAGAGACAGCAAACTGGTGTCAGCTACACGTACTGCATGTTTCACGGTGCTTTCTGATAGATATACATTGGATTCCATGCATTAAAAACAACGATCCAGGCCTGGTGGCAACATGGCGGACGTCGCGTACAACAAGCTGATGTTGGGAAGTCTGAATTGCAGCGAGGGCGCTGTGCATACCTGAGTGCTGGGACAGCATACAATAACAGGAGAGCTGCCAGGCTGATTCTGGGCTCGACTGAAGATACAACAATCCAACTTGATAAGGAGTGCGGTGAGAGCTGGATAGCCGGGCCCGTGCAGAAGTCGCCGCTGAACTGAGGTGAGAGGGCTGGCTGCAGGGCTGGGTCGGAGCCACCCGAGACCTCTGTTATGTGAAGGCGCTGCTGCTCGGCGGTGTGTGTGCTGGCGGCAGCTGCGGAGTTGCGCTGGTCCCGCCTGAGTGCTGGCTCCAACTCCGGCTCCGACGGGCGGCGCCGGTGAAGTGAACGGAAGCCATTGGCGGTGCGAGGATTCCCGCTGCTGGATGCGTGGGCCGGTTGGCAGCTGGGGAGATCTGTGGGCCGCGTAGGCTGAAACGTTTCTATCGTGCCTAACCACAAAATGGAGGTGTAGTTGTCTGTCCTGTTTGGTCCTCAACAACCGGAATACAGACTGGGTGCGCAGTGGAGAGCGTGCCCGCCATCTTAGCAACAGACCCGCCCGCCATTACGATCAAGTGCTGATTTATGATGTCCCACATGTAGTACAGTGCCGAGCATTAGATTACCCTACTGAGATCCTGGCACGCACACTAAACGGTGTGGACCCCGCCTGCGAGATCGGACAGGGGAGAATCAGGGATCGGTGCATTTTCAGGTACGCAAGTACGACATAGCGTGTTATAAAACTGTTGAAAAATTGATGGAAGGCTTGACTGAGTGAGAAGTGAGTGCTACGGGGAAGATCTGCGGGGCATTTGAAGACGTGGTGCCTGGCACAGGACGGGATGGTTTCTCCCCCAGAGTGCTACATCAGTGTGACGCGGGACCCTGACCTTGTGGCGCTGTGGAATTGAACGCTGGCTTGATACGGCAGTGCAGTACCCTGTCCTACTGACGGTGAGATACTAATATAGATCTGCTGGCCTTTGCTGCGCGGGAGCTGCGCTAGAGACACTTGGATTAAGGCCTAGTGGTGGGAGTGCACTAGATTGAGCAGATTGACCAACGTTTGGAGGCTGTGGCCGGGATTTCGTTGTGTAGCAAGATTGAGATCACAGCCAACAAGATGGGTAGCCGGACAAACAGCTACAACCCAAACTCTCGTTTGAATCCAAACGCCTAAAAACAATGCAGATGCAGGCTTCCCCGGACACTGAGACGGATCCAGAAGCAGGCAGCAGTAGCAAATTGGAAAAAATGATGCTGGCCATGCAGCAAAGTTTGCATACCATTGACAGTAAAATCAACAATTTGAATATGCGTATGGATACCATGACGGGCGAAGCTGGACAAGCATGGCGTGCAAATAACGGAAGCAGAGCAACGCATTTCAAACGCAGAAGACAAAGTGGAGAACATTACGGAGCCCTGCACCCAGATGGAGAGACTATTGGAGGTAATAAGGGCCAAAAGCGAGGATTTGGAGGCAAGATCGTGCCGCAATAACTTAAGAATCACGAGTGTGCCCGAATCTACCAACACGGGCAAAATGGAACTCTACGTTGAGGAAATGCTCAAAACTATGTTGGGTGCAGAACACTTCTCAAACATGTTGGTAGTAGAAAGAGTATGTAACAATCAGGGGAAGGGAAGAAGAAGAGGCTGTGATCCATTCGGCTTCCAGCAATGTACTAATAATCAAAAGGGAATGGATCACTTGTTGCTGGCACCAGGGTTCGGAAAGTGGTTGCCGATATTGGTAAAAAACCCTCAATCACGTAAATTAGTTCGTGGGCGGTATATCTTGGTTGTCCGCCTTGATGTTTAGATACGTGACAGCATCATCATCGGGCTTTTCCCATGCTTCCTCCAACCCGGAGGTGAACCACTGGTCGTTCCAGTAGTGATCAGGGAAAAAAAGGAATTCAAAAAATGTGAGGAGTGCTCAGGTGTTTGTGATAAGTTAAAAAATTCCTCTGGCTACCTGTATTCAATTTTATTCTATTAGGCGCAGGGAAAAAAATATTTAAAAAACAGTTAGTTGCAGAAAGGATGGGTGATGTATCCGCTGCAGTTGAAAGTGATAATACTCCGTGGGGCGGAAAAGGCAGCGATATTGCGCGGCTCTTGCACCAGAGCCGCGCCTTTCCGCCCCACGGAGTTCTAAATCGGAACCCCCGAGGTATTAACCCTACTGAAGTCCAAGCGATTAACTTAGGAACTTCCAACAGATATTGGATATTATCCACTTTCACTTCACCTGAGGTCCTGAAGAAAGCCCCCCGACCCCTTTTGGGCACTCTAGGGGCTGAAACATGTCGACCGATCACTCAGACTTTTAACTGCAGCGGATACATCACCCATCCTTTCTGCAACTAACTGTTTTTTAAATATTTTTTTCCCTGCGCCTAATAGAATAAAATTGAATACAGGTAGCCAGAGGAATTTTTTAACTTATCACAAACACCTGAGCACTCCTCACATTTTTTGAATTCCTTTTTTTCCCTGATCACTACTGGAACGACCAGTGGTTCACCTCCGGGTTGGAGGAAGCATGGGAAAAACCCGATGATGATGCTGTCACGTATCTAAACATCAAGGCGGACAACCAAGATATACCGCCCACGAACTAATTTACGTGATTGAGGGTTTTTTACCAATATCGGCAACCACTTTCCGAACCCTGGTGCCAGCAACAAGTGATCCATTCCCTTTTGATTTTTGGTAGTAGAAAGAGACCATCGGTCCCTTGCGCCACGCCCTATCCCAGGGGTGCCCCCGCGCCCGATAATTGCAAAACTTCTTAATTATTGTGACAGAGATGTGGCCCTCCGCCTTATTAGGGAAATGGGCACCACTAGGTACCAGGGAATGGAAGTGGTGTTGTTCCCAGACTTCATGACGGTGGTGCAGCAGGCCCGGCGGGAATTCCAACAGGTTAAGAAGAAGCTGCAGATTATGAAGATACAATATGCCATGCTCTACCCAGCGCGTCTCAAAATACTACATGGCAGCAAGCCTCAAATCTTCATGACTACAAAGGACGCTATGCAGTTTATAAAGCAGCTCGAACGACGCGGGGCGACTGGTGCGGACGGAGATGAAGCGAACAATGAAGATTAAAGAAAACTGCCGGTTGTAAACTGGTTGTATCTGGTATTGATGTTAAAAATCTCTTTGTTTATAGGTTCACAAGTGCAGTACATACCTATAGACTGATGCACTAAGGCCTTGGTATGTGATAGTGGTACGGGACTATACTGTGCAACAGCTGCAATTATTAGGGTAGCAGTGGAAATGTCATGTCTTTGGGGGCACCTCCAAATGAACATTAACGCATATATGAAGTTGCACCAGTGGGTGAAGAGGACGTACAAATGGAAATGTACTTGAGGCTTGGATGCAACATTGGAAGTGCAACGTGCTATATGGGACAATGTTATAACACTGTTTTAAACGTTTATTGTAGTGATGCAGTAATAATTCAGAATTCTGTCATGGGTAAACTATTCATGATATGTGCTGGGATTGCAGGTGGGACATTCGTCATTTCGCGCCTTCAGCGGGGTGATGGACAACGACAGTGCGAGCTGCCCATTTTTTAAACTGAATTTTTGGTAACGAGACTCTCTATGCGTTCTGTTATAATTAGGCATACTGAAGTATAATGTGCTGAGGGGAAAATAGGTTTGACCCTGACCCACCCTCATACTAACGAGGGGATCGCTGGGTGGCTGGTGTCCTCCATATGGGTACAACCCACGCAGGTATGGGTATGATTATTGGGTGTGAGCAGAGTAGCTGCTTACAGTGGGATGGGGGTTTGCGTTGTTTACTTTTTTCCTTATAATGGGGATTCTTAGCATAATTGGGATGCTTAAGTGGGTGGGTGGGGGGGTTGGTTGGGGGTAGTTCAAATACAATATTATGAGAAACAGAAGACATGATGGCAGACAGAGTGTGACAAGCAGCATAGATATGATGGCCAAGATTACTACTCAGATAACGAACGGTATAGATGTCAGCTGAGATTGGCAAACTAACATGGGTACCGTGGAATTGCAGAGGTCTTAACAATCCGAAGAAGACGAGGCAGGTGTTTGCCTATCTAGATCGGCACAATGTGCAGGTGGCGCTACTGCAGGAAACTCACTTAACCAAGCAGGCAGCTGATAAAGTGGCCACTAGGTGGGATGAGGTTAAATGGGCATCGTCCTACTCCTCCTATGCGAGGGGCGTCATGATTTTAATTAAAAAGAATCTCCCATTTGTGACATCACATGTGGATATTGATGACAATGGTAGATATATTATTGTACAAGAAAATTATGTAGTATGATGGTGACTATTATTAATATATATGGTCCTAACATTGACGACCTTGGTTTTTATGAAGAAGTGTGGAGCAAAGTATATAGGCTGCAGCCAGCTGCCATAGTTTGTGGGGGTGATTTGAATGTGGTGTTGGACTCATCAATGGACCGCAACTCCAGGGTGGAGCCCTCAGTCAAAAAGGCTGCACAAGCTGTTAAAAATGGTATGCAAGAATTGTCCCTCATAGACATTTGGAGATTGAGGCACCCGGGGGAGCGGGAGGGTACATGTCACTCTTAAGCACATCACTCCTGGTCTCGTCTGGACTATTGGTTGACTACCGATGATGTAAACTCACTGATCACTAAGGTTCTCCACTTACCCAGAACACTTTCAGACCACTCCCCATCAATGTTCCAAATGATAATACCCATGTACACACCACCACAGTTCCAGTGGCGACTGCAGTCCACTGCCTTGCAGGATCAGGTGTTCCGGGAGGGGGTGAGGGACGCCATTGTAAATTATTTTGATGAAAACGCTGGATCAGTACAAAGTTTGGGCATATTGTGGGAAGCGTTCAAAGTGACGATACGTGGAGTATGCATAGTGCTGCAAGCTGGGGTGCTTAAATCACTTCGGGGATCTATGAAACGCCTTGAGCAAGAACTGTTAGACCTTGAACGTCAATATGAAATAACGTCGGATATCGATACACTAGCATTAATTAGAACTAAAGTAACGGAATACAATGATTTGGCAAATTCATAAGTAAAACATATGTCCCGGCGCTGGACAGCCAGATATTATGGGAAGGGTGGGAGACCGGGACGGGCCCTAGCAGCCAAAATAAAAGAAACAATATGGTGCAATCTATTGTGGAAGGAGATACTAGGCACTGTGATAGTACATGTATACTTGCCTCCTTGGTGCATTACTATACGGATATGTATAAAAGTAGACAAACAGCTAATGAAGATGAAATAGCACAATACCTGGAAGATATTGCCCTGGTTTGGTTGTCAAAAGGACAGCAAGATTTTTTTAATGCACCCGCTAAAGCTAGGCGAAATACGTGATGCTGTCCTTACCTTACCTAATGGCAAAGCTACAGGCACGGATGGGCTCCCAGCGAAGTTTTATAAGGAGTATATTGATTTACTGGTGCCACACCTTCATGCCATGTTTGAAGATGCCTATGAACAGCAAAAGCTGCCAGACACACTCTGCGAGGCATTAATTATAGCATTACTGAAGCCAGGGAAGGAATCTGATAATTGCGAATCATATCGACCATTGTCCTTAATGAATACGGATGTTAAGATATTAGCGAAAGTTCTGGCAACCAGGTTGAAACTACTGTTGTCTGTCATGGTGCTGCCAGATCAATCGGGATTTATCCCTTCCCGTTCCACGGCTCATAACCTGCAAACGCTTTATGCAGTTCTATATCTTTTGGAACCTACTTTACCTGGACGCCGCAAAGGCATTTGACTCAATTTCCTGGCGGTACATGTTGGCAGAGTTACATCGTATGGGGATGCCATTTATTTTTACTAACTGGATCAAGTTATTGTACACAGATACAATGGCTCAGGTGCGTGTAAATGGCAGGACGTCTGATACATTCCCGATTAGGCGTGGGACGAGGCAGGGCTGTCCTTTATCGCCTCTACTATTCGCGGTGGTGTTAGAACCACTGGCCTGTATATTGTGACAGTGACATGCGCGGGCAGCGCTGCGCTTTCACCAGAGGCCATTAGCGGTATCCATGTATGCGGATGACATGGTTTTGTATGTGCGTGAGCCAGCGGTGTATTTGGAACAACTCATTAGAGAATACATTAGATATGAATGGCACTCTGGATTGGGAATAAACTGGAACAAATCGGTTGTAGTCTCTCTGATAGCGAGCACAACGCAGTTTGAACTGGGATTCCCATTGGAATGGAGTGAGGAACCGGTTAAATATCTAGGTATATGGGTTCACAGAGACCCGCAGGTTGTTATCCGTGCAAACTATGGCACTGTGATCACTCAACTTGAGGAGCAGATCACTAGATGGATACGCCTACCATTAACGTTTGCTGACAGGGTGGCTCTGCTTAAAATGGTAGTTCTACCGAAATGTTTATACATATTTGTCACCATACCCATCATATTGAGAACACATTTTTTTAATACACTTCGCGGGTTACTGATTACGTTAGTTTGGGGAGGGAAAAAGCCACGTGTTAAGTGGGAGGTGTTAATGCTGCCGTATGAATTGGGAGGATTTAGAGTGCCCGACATGCAATTATACTACTTGTGTGCACAAGTGCAATACGCCTTTTACTGGCAAAACGCACTGCCATACACACCACATGTAGCGGTTGAGGCAGAGGCGGTTCACCCAATACCACTGAAAGCAATGATTGTACGAAACTTACCACCTACGTATAGATCTCCCCAGGAGTGGAGATTACGGGCATGCGCAACTTTCTTAAAAACTCCCTCTTGTAGCAACGATATTTCTGGGTGATAAATGAGTGGTAAAAGGGGGGAGTAGAGGCAAGGCAAGGGCCAAAATGCGAGACCAAGCCCTACCCGTGCAGTCTACCGAAGTGGGGGACCGTCCGCGGGGCTCAACTTTGGGAAGAAGGACACCATCCAGTGGGATGGGATCTGCAAGCCAGTGCTCCGGGGCGACATTTGGGGTGTAGCGGGGTGGGTTAAACCAAAAATGGGCAAAGTGCGCTTGGGCACTTAAGTAGTATAATTCGAAGTTGGGCACGTCAAAACCTCCGTGCGCGTAGGGCCTTTACGAGTATCTCCCATTGGATGTGAGGTTGTTTACCGCCCCACACTAGTCTAATCAATTCGGACTGAAGGGTGGCGAAAGAATGCCGCCCGGGGTCGTACGGAATATTAAGGAATAGGTATAAGAATTTGGGGAGTATGACCATCTTGATGAGGAAGATCTGACCGGCCATGGTGAGTGGTAGCGTTATCCAACGATTGATGCATCCGGTAATATGTTCCATAGCGCATACATAATTTAGGCGCATAAGCTTCTCTCTGTCCGCCGTAACTCGGATCCCTAAGTATCGAACCTCGTCATCGCACCACACGATGGGATAGTCAGGCTCGAAGGGAGTGGCGGAGCTGGTCAGCGGGAATATTTGGGATTTGGACCAATTGATATGGATGCCACCAAATTTAACAAATTCGCGCAGCAGACGATTCACATTTTGACGGGGGGTTTTTATGTAGAGGGTGACGTCATCCGCATAGAAGGAAATTAAGACCGGGCACAGAAGACAACGCAGGCTAACGTGGTCATAGTGTTGCCGAACCTTGGCTGCCAATGGTTCCATAACCAAGGCAAAGAAGATGGGGGAGAGTGGACAGCCCTGGCGGGTGCCGCGAGAGAGAGGGATGGAAGTTGGCATATGGCCGTTAATTAAAACTTTCGCCATAGGCGAAGTGTAAAGAAGTCAAATCCATTGCAAAAAGCTCGCAGGGAGGCCTATATTTTGTAAGACGGTGAACAGGTAGTTCCACTCCACCGAGTCAAAAGCCTTAGAGGCATCGAGGAATACCGCTACCAGCGCAAGCTCGGGGTCTACCGCCTGTAAGATAGAAAATAACGTCCGGAGGTTATGCGAAGTTGCTCTGCCAGGAAGGAACCCTGCTTGGTCTGGAAGGACCAGCTTGTCCATCAGGAGACTGAGGCGATTTGCGATCAACTTGGCAAGGATTTTGGCATCCGTGTTTTCAAGAGAGAGGGGCCTATAGGATTCACAGCGGTCTGCGGGTTTACCTGGTTTTAATAGGGACGTAATTAGCGCCTCCCTCATTGAGGCATGTAGGATTTGGGCCTCCCAGGCTTCGAGAAACACCTCCTTCAGGACGGGGAGTAGCTGATCTATGAAAGTCTTATAAAACTCTATGGGAAGGCCGTCAGGACCCGGCGCCTTCCCCGACCTCATCTGCATGATTGCTTCTCTCAACTCGTCATTTTCAAATGGCGCTGCCAGGAACTTGTGTTGCGAGTCGCCCAGCCACCCTAAAGCTATGTCACCGAAGTATGAGGAGAAATCTGGGGGAGACGTGCGCTGTGTACCGTAGAGGCCCATGAAGTATGATGTAAAGGTGTTCAGAATATCACGACTGTCTCTGTGGCGGGTCCCCGCAGCGTCAAGCACCTCCAGCACGTAGTTAGAGAAACGCGGTTGTGGAATAGTACTGGCCAGAGCACGGCCCGGTCTCTCGCCCTCTCCATAGCACCGAGCGACAAAGTATTTGCCCCTGAATTTCACCTCGCGTTCCGCGGTAGTGGTATAGTTCGTGAGCTTTTCACGGAGGACGGCTCGCTGAGTCCCCGAGTCTGCAGACCACATATCCGACTCCAATTGTTTAATTTCAGCCTCAAGATGGCACAGGGTTTGCCTAATGTCGCGGAGTACCCCATAACTTTTGGATATACCCACGCCTCTGACAGTGACCTTGAAGGCCTCCCACAGCGTGCCCATATGGTCAACAGAGCCTTTATTCCGAGCGAAGAAGTCGGCAATCTCCTCTCCCAACTCAGATTGGAAAACCGCATCTAATAGCGTCTCAGGAACTAGTCGCCAGCAGCGTGGGGTGTCAATGGAGTTAGGGGGAAGTAGTTCCAGGTAGACCGGGGCGTGATCCGAGTATGTGCGGGCAAAGGGCTTGACGGAGTGAAACCAGGGGGCCACCCCACGTGAGCAGAGCCAATAATTGAATCTAGACCACGTGGCGTGGCCTGCAGTGTAAAACGTACCTTCCCTACCAGCGGGATAGGCATATCGCCAGGCATCCACCAGTCCCTGTTCTGCGATCAGACCGGACAAGGCCTCTCGAGTGTTAGTGTAATGATGGGGCAGGGGATTGGAGCGGTCGGAGACAGGGCATAGAGTTGTGTTGAAATCACCCCCCCCCCATATGACGTGTGTAGAACCGATTTTTAGTATTTGTCCCCAGAGTGAGGTGAAGTAGTCTGGATTATCCGTGTTGGGACCATAGCTGCAGACAAGTGAAACAGAGTGAGTGCCCAGCGTACCCCAGAGTATGCAGCTGCGGCCGGCCATGTCACTGTATGTGCCACCCATCACGAAAGGTGAGTTTTTTTTGATTAGTATGATTGTGCCTCACGAGTAGGTTGAGTAGGAGGAGAAGGCGCATGCAGATGCCCATTTGCTACCATAGTATGAGGGACGACGAGGGTCAATATGAGTTTCCTGTAGCATGGCAATATGGATATGGTGCCTATCTAAATATGCTAAGATTTGCCTCCGTTATCGCGGGTCCCGGAGACCCCTGACGTTCCACGTCAGCAAGTTGATGCTTGGATGATCAGGTTGTGTGGTCACGTCAGTGGGTAACATCGTAGCTGGCAAAGGTGTCTATTTGAGCAAAGGTCGTGTCTTTTCCCTGACAGTGGGACATGGTGAGTAATAGCTGAATTGATAAGTCTGGCTGCAATTACCAAATGTGTAACAGAACAGTGTAGAACGTTCCCCTCCCATCTCCTCCCAACAAACAAAAAGTGAAGGCAACAGTGGTTTAGAATCACAGCAATCATCAAAGACGGACACTACCCCATTCTCCGGTGGCGTCACAAACAGCTGAACAAGCTTGATGATGGAGAAGAGCGACCTGTTCTGCATAAGAAGTGATATAGCAATGCTAAGCAATCTTATCAAAAAACTTTGTGCTGTCCATGCCATCCGGGCACTCCTAATAGTGCAGGCAAAACATCCCCAACCCCCCCCCTCCCACAACAGCATCCCAAACGTGCCGGTATTAGAAAGCCCACCCAAACCCAGCAAACAATATCGACAGTCTAACAGAGCCAGGAAGGCCAGGTACAGCAGGGCCAATACATGGCCATAGGAAATGAGGAAAACCAAACTATTCGGGGGATCTCCCTTATGAGGGGGGGCGTCAGTGGGCAGTTAACCTTCCCGCTCCCAGTGCACCCACCAGCCTTACTATCCCAGTCGCCACGAAATGACAAGTGGGAGGAGGTGGTGATGGGGGGGGGAAGGGTGCTTGGCGATATACAGGTCAAGTCTACCGAAATACAAAAAATATAATAAAGAAAGAAGATAAAAGAATAGAAAGAGAATGCAGTGGAGGTCAGTAGAAGCATTTAAAGCCCAGCAGGGCACTTAGCTGTCTAGGAGCGTGGTGCGGAGGAAGAGTCTCAACGGGGGAGCCAGTCCATGGCCACAGCATCATAGACGTCCAGGCGACGCCCCGTGCCTCTGCCAGCACCCTCCACAGCAAAGCCCGCTGGGGCAAGAAGGGTCCCCCAGGGCAGTGCAGGCCAGGTCCACAGGGCTGTCATTTAGTCAGTGGACGGAGAGGGGGGCCGGGACGCATTCCTTTCGCCTCGGGGATCGTCTCTGGTGGGCCTTCAGAAAATCCTCTGCCTGCTGTGGGTTCGTGCAGAAGACATGTTTCCCATTGCTCGAGATCCGTAGACATGCAGGGTATATGAGAGCATAGTCTATGTTGGCTTTGCATAGTTTTTGTTTGACAGTAAGGAATTTACAGTGTGCCTCTTGCACCGCCATGGTAAAGTCCGGGTAGATGCTGAACGTGATGCCGTCAAATTGCAGTGGTTTGGGGGGGCGTGGCCAAGCCGCGAGCTAAGATGGCCGCACGGCGTTGAAGCTCCGCCATCGACCCGGCGCAAACCCTGCTTTCCTCGCCCTCCTGATGCGGGTGCGGGACGCCCGACACCGCCGCTGATCCTTCTACGGCCCCGGAGCGCGCCAGGATGCAGAACGGACCTCCCGAGCCACTGGGACGTCCGGCGACGACCACATCACCCTGAGGCCTAAGATGGCGGGCTGATCCGTGGATTGGGGACGCGAGTGCGTGGAGGGCGGCCGGCCGAGAGACAGGTACCCGGGGGGTTTAGAGGGGGGGCATTGAGCACCGTGGTGCTGTCTGGCGGGGACCTGCTTCTCTCACTGTGCCGTTGCGGGCCGGAAGACGACCGGGCGCTCGGCTCTTGCCCTGCGCTCCGGGCGCGGCCTCGCTCGTTGTCTCCTCCCTGGGGCCCCGGGCTAATTCGGTCGGGGAGCCTGGGAGGGGTGGCGTGACGGCCTGCTAGCGGTGGGGGGGGGGCGGTTGGGGCTCGGCGCTGGGCCTGGCACCCGGGTTGTCTCTGCCTCGGTCCTTGGGCCCTCTCTGGGTTGGCCATGTGCTCTGCGGCCGGTTTGCGCGATCCTCCCTTGCCCCTTCCGGCAGCGTCGAGTCGCGGCTGCTGAATACATCGCGCTGGTGCACTTGATGTTCCATCGGGACCCTGCTGGCTACATATAGTTGTGGCCCTTGCCTGCTGCACAGCGAGGTCGAGATCTGTCCGGTACCTGGTGGGCACAGCAACGCCCGTGGTCCAGAGCAGCTTGGCTGAGGATTGGCCTGCGCCGTTGGAACTGACGCTCCATCGTACCTGTGCCACCCCTGCTCTACACACGACTGGCTGGTGGCCGTCTGGCGGTTGGGGGCATGGGTCGCAAAGACCCAAAGCAGAAAACGTTGCAGTTTGAGAAACTATCTGGGCAGCCCGCGGAGAGCCGCCCTGACATGCCGGACCCTGCTGGTGGAGCGACCGGCGGCTCGACGGCCCGTGCCCCATCCCCGGACTGGCTACAGGAGATGCGTGCCGGCTTCAGGGCCCTGGATGGTCGCTTTGATGCCCTAGATAAGACTCTGGAGACTATGGGGGCCAAAATCCAGGCCCACGACAAGCGTTTAGGGGAGGCTGAGGCCCGGATCTCTGCAGTGGAGGATAGATCGGTGCAGGAGACCAAAAGGGTGGAAAGATTGGAGCGCATATTGAAGGAAGTGGCCAGCAAAAACGAAGACTTGGAATCGCGCAGTCGGCGCAACAACGTGCGAATTATTGGGGTTCCGGAATCCACGGCCACGGGCAGGCTTGATGTTTTTGTGGAACAACTGTTGGCTGACATCTTTGGGAGAGAATCCTTCACTCCTGGCTTCGTGGTGGAGCGTGCTCACCGCTCCCTGGGGCCGAGACCTAACCTGGGGCTTCCGCCTCGCCCGCTTATTGCCCGTATTATGAACTTCCGAGACCGCGACACTGCCTTGCGGCTTGCCAGAGAGAAGGGTGAGATTACCTGGCAGGGCTCGAGACTCTCACTCTACCCAGACTTCACCGCCATGGTCCAGGAGGCCAGGCGTAAGTATGCGGGGGTGAAGGCGGCGCTCCGGAACCTGGGCCTCAAATATGGCATGCTCTACCCGGCCCGGCTTCGGGTCGAGATAGATGGCCGAGCTCGGCTCTTTGACAATCCCACTGAGGTGCAGGACTTCTGCCGTAACTACAAACCGCGCAGAGGCCCGCCGGGGGGGGATGAGGGCAGACGGTCTCCCCCTGGTAGTGGGTCTGCGGGCAGCCAGGACCTGTTTTTGACCTCCGGTGTCGGCTGAGACGGCGCCCGTAACCTAACTTTGTACTATTTGACTTTGGCTATCTGGGGACGTATTAACATTTGGAGTATATTTGTGCTGTAGCGCTGGGTTGATTGCGGATCGTTGTCACCCCCCTTTGGTTGAAACCGTTGGGATCTTTTTTGGTTGCGATGCTCTGCTTTTTACTGTTTGGTTACACTTGGTATTACTGTCCAGAGCTATGTTCTTTTTTTCCAGGTTTGGGACTGCCTCACGTTTGCGTGGTTTGGCTGGGTGGGGGGAGGGGGGTAGGGGTAAGCAATTTTGATCCTTCTGATATGGCTGTGTGTGAACGAACTTTATTGATACACAGAGACATCCCGGCTTTTTTGCTCCCATCACCTGCTGACTGGCATCAATGGCCCATATAGGTTTGAATGAAGCTCCTCTCAATCTATCGTTAATGACTTGGAATGTCCGGGGCCTAAACAACCGGAGTAAATGCAAACAGATACTGCACTACTTAAATCGGCACCGGGTGGACATTGCTTTTCTTCAAGAGACTCACTTGCACGCTCCGATGACCGCCCGCTTTGCAGCTTCCTGGGGCGCTCACCGATACTTTGCCAATTTCAGTAATTACGCTAGAGGCACCGCGGTGCTGATCCATAGGAGAGTCCCGTTTCAGTGCCAGACGTTTCTGGGAGACAGGGAGGGACGCTACTGCATTGTAAAGGGGGTTTTGATGGGTCATGTGGTCACTCTTGTCTGTGTGTATGCTCCCAACACTGATTCCCCGGACTTTTTCCATGCGCTTGCGGCCCAACTGGTAACCCTGGCGCCGGCTGGCATCCTGCTTGGCGGCGACTTAAACATGTTGCTGGATGTGGGGCTGGATAGCACTTCTGGGGCCACAGATTCTAAGCCTAGAGCAAGGCGCGCGTTCCTGGACCTTTGCCGTCGGTTCTCGCTGACTGATATATGGCGCAGGCGCAATCCGAGCACTACTGAATACACACACTTTTCAGGGCAACACAACACTTGGACCAGAATTGACTACTGGCTCCTCTCCCCGGGCCTGTCCCCTTGGTTCCGCGCGTTGAGGACGTTCCCGAGAACGTACTCGGACCATTCCCCGGTCTTACTTGGCTTAGACGTTCCTCGGCCTGAGGGTTTTGAGCGGCAGTGGCGTTTCCCCGGGAGGGCGCTATTAGATGACCTCTTTGTACATGAGGTTTCCGAGGCGATAGAGGAATACTTCACCATTAATACTGGCTCGGTGGACTCGTGGGCAGTACTCTGGGAAGGGTTCAAGGCATATATCAGAGGGGTTTGCATAGTTAAGCATGCGGGGGTCCTGAAGGTATTGCGCGCAACAATAACACAACTGGAGACACAGCTAGATGCGATAGACACTGAGGCACAGCGGGCGCCCTCTGACGAGGTGTTTACCAGGCGCTTACGCCTGTTGTCCGACTTCCGGGAAGCCGCGGACAGGGAGATCCTCTATCTGGGGAAATACCATGTTGCGCGTAGGTACGGAGAGGGGGATCGGCCAGGGCGCACGCTAGCGCAGGCTCTGAGACCACCATACAGCAAGTCCCTGATCGCCGAGGTGCGAGGCACGGATGGTGCGCTCCGCACAACGCCCGCTGAGATCCGGGACGAATTCCTGGCCTACTACACTGATCTATATACCACCAAGTTGGGGGACTCCGCGGCCGCTCGTGCGGCCTATCTATCGGAAATCGCTCTTGTGTTCCTGGATAGGGGCATGCAGGAGTTCATGGCGGAACCCATAACGGTGGCGGAAGTGCGAGGGGCGATCAAAGTGCTTCGGGGCTCTTCAGCCCCGGGCCTCGATGGCTTCTCCGCTGACTTTTACAAGGCCTTTTCTGATCTGCTGGCGCCCAAGCTAATAGAGGTGTATGCGGAGGCCTTGGAGCGCGGCTCCCTCCCGTCTACTCTTGGTGAGGCAGTCATAGTGCTGCTCCCGAAACCAAATAAGGACCCGTCGTTGTGTGGGTCGTACAGGCCCCTCTCCCTCTTAAACACTGACTATAAGATCTTGGCCAAAATAGTTGCCAACAGGCTTTCCCAACTGATGGAATTCATTATATCGCCCGCACAATCTGGCTTTGTCCCCCGTCGCTCGACGTCGCTGAATTTGCGTACGCTCTTCACGGTTCTGCACAGAATTAACCCGACCACACCTGCTGCAGCGATCCTCCTAGACACCGAAAAAGCGTTCGACTCCTTAGAATGGCCTTTCTTTCTTTCCGTCATGGAGCGCATGGGCATGCCTGCGAACTTCCTAGCTACTGTTAGACTCCTCTATAGTCGCCCTACGGCCCGTTTGCGTATCAACGGCACGCTATCTCGCCCATTCTCGCTCACGCGCGGTACACGGCAGGGTTGTCCGCTTTCACCGCTCTTGTTCATTTTGGCTATGGACCCCCTGATCCGGCATTTCCAGGAGCGGCACCTTCACAGGGGTCTCCAGTTTCGGACGGGCCCCTTGCTTGCCTCTCTCTATGCCGATGACACAATCCTGTACGTCAGGGAACCGCAGGCCAACCTTACCCCCTTGATACATGAGATCCTTCGTTTCAGTAGCCACTCGGGTCTGGGCATAAACTGGCATAAGTCCATCATCTTCCCGTTGACTAGCGGCACCTCCCCATGGCCGTGTGAGTTCCCTCTGGAGTGGTGCTCGGACTCGGTACGGTACTTGGGCATACAAATACATTTGAGCACGGACGAAATTATCCGCCTCAACTATGGCCGCGCGATTGCGCGGCTGGAGACTCAGGTGGATGGGTGGCTGCGGCTCCCGCTCTCTATGTCAGCTAGGATAGCCATTCTCAAAATGATAGTGCTCCCCAAATTTTTGTATCTTTTCAATAACATCCCTGTTCCTCTTACCCGGGCCTTCTTTTCCACCCTGCGGTCCCTCCTGATTAGACTGGTCTGGGGCGGGAAGCACCCCCGGATCCGCTGGACGACTCTCACACTCCCACAGGATCGAGGAGGCCTTGGAGTGCCTGATTTATATTTATACTACCTGGTCGCTCAGTGTGCACATGCCTATGCCTGGTATCACCCTGACGCTCGGATCCCATTCCTTCGCCCAGAGGCGGACTTTGTCCTCCCGGGTCGCTTGTCGGCGGTGTTGCCCAAAGGTGTCCCCAGAGACCCAATGGACATTCAAACGGTATCTACTACCAGCTGGGCTTGGAACAGACTCTCGCGCTACTTAGCTCATCCTCTGCTGTATTCCTCTTCCCTCCCGATACCCAACCCTGGGTTATTACCAGGCACGGATGAGGCACTGGTGCAACGAACGTTAACGAAATTTAACCTCTCCAGGATTGGGGACTTATACCCAGGTGGGCACATCTTCTCGGCATCGGAGGACGCGCGATTCAGTGATGCTACGTTCATGGACCGGTTCGTTCTTCGCCGGCTATATTGCGCCGCGCGAGCGGAAATTAAGGGGTTTCCCCTGGAGCCGGCTTCCTTGGAACCCCTCACCACCCTGATTGACAACGATACGGGGGCACATATTGTTTCCAAGCTGTACAAGGCGTGTGCAGCTCGGGTCCCATGTGCGGACGATCGGGCGCGGGAGGAGTGGGGGACGTACCTGGGTAGGCCTATCACGGACGAACAATGGACGGCATGCTGCAAAGTCACCGACACGGTATCACTGAACAGTCGTCGCAAACTCCTACACTATAAATTCCTGCGCCGTTGGTATATGACCCCTGATAGACTCCATTCCATTGATCCCGCGCGACCGCACACATGCTGGAAATGCGCTGCACCACATGCCGATTTTGCACACATGTCCTGGACGTGTCCGAGACTGCAGACATTCTGGACACAGGTTTACAAGATCCTAGAAGAGATGCTAGGGCTTACACTGGTTCCCACTCCTGAGGTCGCATTGTTGGGTTATACCGTTAATTTCCCTAAGAATGTCCGTAAACTGGCCTCTCTGGGGCTTCTACTTGCCAAGAGGGAGATTGCAAGACACTGGGGGGGTAAAACGGCTCCCACGTCCAAGACATGGCTTACGGCCATGGCTTTCTGTAGCACGAATAGCGAGATCTACTCTAGTCTCCTCCCCACGGTGGCGCATCCTAGAGACATCTGGGGCCCTTATAAAACATATATTGCAGGCTTACCTGGCTCAACCCCGCCATCCTCGAATCCCGGAATAGCTCCCACTGGAGTAGGGTAGGTCGTGCTGCACCAATGTTGCACAGCTGGAGTGATCATGTGATGGTGCGGACACAGGGATATTTGGCTCCTGGGGTCAGGTGATGTTTACTACACGGCGTTTTCCCATGACCGAGATATGGGCAGGGGAGGGGGGTGGCTTTGGAACCCTAGAGATAGATCCTTGGTCAGAGATCCCCCTGTTTCAGGTCGGACAGATGTTGATGATGGATTGGTAGATGGGGTCTTGTTGTCTGTTGCATTGATGATGTGGTATTGTTTATCTAAGAACCGGAAATGTCACAATGTTGCTCCTTACTTGCTTTCTGTTGTACGCACAGCCGCAACCTTTGTCTTATTTGATTTTTCTAATCTCAATAAAACTTTTCCCAAAAAAAAATTGTAGTGGTTTATGCTCATGGGCCTTTCTTAACGCTGCATCGCGATCACGATAGTTCAGTAGTTGGGCCACAATTGGCCTGGGGTCTCACCTGGCGGGGGTCGAGGACCAAGGGAGCGATGCGCGCACTCCACCACCAATTGCGGCTAGGATTCAGAACCAAAGGCAGTGGTTAGGAGGCGCTCAACATAATCTTCCATGCGCCCCGTGTTGGTGGTCTCCGCGATGCCCGTGATGCGGATGTTAATCCGGCGGCTGCGCGCTTCAATATTTTCATTCTTAGCCGCGATTACTTTTAGGAGTTTGTCCATTTGCAACATCTGCTGTTGCATCTGTGAGGTGGTGTCTTCCGTCTCAGAAATACGACGCTCCGCTTCTTTCAGTTGGCCATCGTGTTTATCAACCTATTGGACAAGGAAGTCTAATCGAGTGTTCATTGTGTCCATCTTTCTGGAGAGATCAGAGAGGCTGTGCTGAACAGCCATGAGCAGTGCTTTGACTTCATCTCCAGAGGATGGCGAGGGGGCCAAAGCCTGATCCATACTGCCCGAGCCAGAGTCCGCAGAGGTGGATCTGGTGTAGGCTTTTTTATTTTCAAAGGTGAGCTTGGGTTGTCGCCCATCAGGTTTCCCCATCTTGCAGGAGGATGAGCAGCTGGCACGACAATGGAGATGTATAGGTGATTTGAAAACGCTGGCTGATCGGGCAGAGGGATCGGGGCGCAGACCGAGAACAAACAGTGAGTTCTCCTATGGAGCGTCGTCAGGTGTTGCCAGGCGAGGATGACAGCGCACCCGGGATCATCACCGTAGGGGCACAGTCGGCTGGTCAAAGAGAGCGAGTGGAGTCGTGCAGCCCGCAGGTGTGCAGGGAGAGGCGTAGGGCTGGCAGGAGCACAGAGCGGCCCGGGGCAGCACAGGAAGAGCACCCGATGGGCGTATTAGGACCCCAGCCAAAGTAGACAGTTAGCTCCCTTTGGGCGGCGCCACTAGCAGTATGGTGCGTCAGGCGGGGGTGTCAGCACAGATCCATCCAGGTGAACTGGGGGGTAGTGGTAGTGCGCAGGCAGCGCTCTGCAGTCCTGGCAGCACCGGTGTCAACAGTATGGAAGTGTATTGCCCCAAGATGTGAGTGGGTGGGCAAGGTGTCCAGTAGGCAAAGGAGGGATGCACTGGTGTTCAGAGTGGAGCAACGGTCGGCCCTCAGAGCAGTGTCATCCCAACTGATGCGTGCACTCCTTCAACGTAGTAGGGGCTTTAGTGTCCACGGTGCATGCCAAATCCACCAGCAGGCTTTGCGAGTGTAGGGAGCAGAAAGTCGCCCATCAGAGTTTCAGCTTAGCGGGGGAGGGAGGAAAAATCTTGTCACTGCCCTTCCAGTCTGAGTGGCCCCACCGGTCCGTTGCTCAATCCAGCTCGGGCCCCTGGCCCAAACACAACCAGGGATGCGCACAGACCGCGTCCGCACAGAGCCGTCAGAGTTAGTATGGGCAGGCCCACAATTGCAGACGGCCACTGATAGTGGCGATGGTAGCGGCAGTGTCCGTGCAGAGCCGACGGTGCACACCTCACACGACCGGCCCGCAGCCCGGGTGGGTATCGTGGGTATCTTCAAGTTCCGCGGGGCTCAGTCACGCATCAGATCTGCAGGAGGATCTGTGGGCAGTGGTCCCCACGGTGACGGTGTCAGGCCCAGCCCCAGGAATGTCATGAATGGCCTCAGGTGCAACAATGAAAATGGCGTGCTCTCACCGGTAATTAGGTGTTTCAGGCTTCGGGCAGGCACAACATTGGCTGCAAAGGAAGGCTCAGAGCAGAGCAGCAGCCCCGAGACCGGCAGCAGGCAGCGGCTGGCAGAGGAGTAGGTGCAGCGGAGATCGGGCCCTCGCCCACGTGGAATCCCAGACACTCGGGTGGCAGCAGCGGCCGCCCAGGGCCTCTGGCGCAGTGTCCTCACAGGGCGGCAAAGGGCAGCAACGCGCTCTGGGCGCCCCACGATGTCAGGAGAGTTGCAAATATCGCCCCATCCGCTCCGCAGGGGATTGAGGGGCAATCGGCCATCAGCAGAATTCGTGGATGTCAGTAGACGTGAGGATAATTAATGGATAGAGGCACCAAGCGTC
Organism: Triturus cristatus; assembly: GCF_964204655.1. NCBI lineage: Eukaryota > Metazoa > Chordata > Amphibia > Caudata > Salamandridae > Triturus > Triturus cristatus. Next base: position 1,419,814,339 of record NC_140591.1, on the reverse strand, counting down.
CCAAGCCTCACATATATGCGGCCATCTTGGACGTGCGCCACCTAGCGCCCCCCCGAACCAATGTAAATAATATATTCTTTAACAATTAGAATGTATTATGTGTGGGACATGGAAAATTGATCATGAATGTTGACAGAATATATTGAATCAATGAAGTATAAGTACTTGTCACAATTGTCATATTCGGAATAATTGCAAAATATATATTGACTCGACACTACAAATCGATAATCATGCGCATGGGTTTCCACTGCATGTACCTATTTGATTGTATTTTACACGTGTGATATCTTCACAATCCAAGTCACTATGTGGTGATTATTAGGATCGTACCACCACACAACACGTTATAGCAATTTCACACTCTATACTTCTCTAGCCCTGAGGAAGTCGCTGGATAATTCTCTCTTCAGTGCCATGAAACACATATGGGCTAAAGAATCTGTGATTTTTAATATGAAGTAACATACCTGAACATGAGAATAATAAAGAACAAAAGGCAAAGAAAAGCACAATTCACATTTGTGTATATTTTGTATTGAATTTACCTGGGTGTGCTGGGGGACTATACATGCACGGCAAAAGAGCACCATCTAGCATATTCTATTTTATAGTAGGTAACATTTAGTATAGCGGCGAGGACATAATGGAATAGTCAAGTTGTAAGGCAGTGCTGAAATTTTGTCTTGAAGATAACTTGGACCATTCTGATAGGACGCGTGATGAGTAAAGAAGAGGTCCTTATACAGGACCCTTCTAGAGATTGGTAGCCAATGCAGCTGAATTTTAAGCAGGTAGACATGGGTCTCTGAAGTCCAAAAGCAATCCGCACAGCCATATTCAGAAACAACTTTAATTTAAGGATCAAACACGGAGCAGGTATAAACAGCATAGGAGGACCAAGGAACAACCTAACATCCATTCAAAGAAGAAGGTGACTCCATACTTGCTAAATGGCATGTGGCCTCAGGTAATGAAAAATGTGGGATGTATCCTGAATAAGTATCAACAATAGAAAAGGTAACAAAAACTTTTTGACATAAACATCAAATACCTTACCCAGTCACACATGGGCAAATCCCAATGCCAGGTAATGCAAAGGACCTGTAAGCTTTTGGTAAGAGATAAGTGATCCAGCATTTTCTGGGCCAACTCGCTTACAGTTGGCCTTCCGATGGACCTTTTTATCTGTCTAAGAGGTGATGGGAGTCAGCATCGACAGTCAGTAAAATTTCAATTAACAGTGTAACAACATTTGGCTACACAATGAGGACCAGGAATAGGTAGTCACGTTCCATAGATTTATTACAAATTAATATTCAGATTCAAATAAATAACTCTCAGCACCATGCTGTAAAGATACAAAATGACAACAGGTATTTCCAGATGCCGAAAGAAATTTAGACAAATTAATATCAAACAGACAAGTAGCTCTGTAATTGCAATGCAGAACAACAACATTCAAATTTGGTGCTCAGAGAATAATACAAGTTTCTCTCTCCTATACATTAGTAATCTAGAATTCAAAGTCCAAAGGAGAGTTTGGGGAAAAATGGTTCTAGCAATCAGGGAAACTCTATTAAGTAATTCAGGTCAAGACATCAAAATAGGAAAGTGTTAGCAGCTCAGAAGCTCAGTCAAGAGTCTTTTTTGGGTAAAGTGTAAGTGTCAACCTAAGCCACACTTAAGGAAAAAATCAGGGAAAGCATTGGAGCATGAGACCTCTCAAAGTCCATTAAGCTAGAAACTTCTCAACGAAGGAGGGAGTCAAGAGAAGGTGTTTGCAGGAATCTGCAAAGGGTCGGTGAGGATCAGAAAAGCATCTGCAAGGGAATCTTTGCAGAGTCAGGATGGAGTCTAGGTCATATCAGGAAAGAGATCTGCATAACAGTCCAAGGACAACAGTATATTATAATGTTCAAAGTCCATTTGGTGACAGCCCCTCAATCACACTATCGGGGGTTTACAAAAATCCACGAATCATCAGGTTGCAGACTTCAACGTTTTCAGTTTGTCCCGCACTGGACATGGGAACAATATCTTTCTCCTGAACACATGTAGGTTGCAACATTTGGATAATGGTTTATTCAGTTAGTGCTCTGTTTCTCCGTGTACCTTTTGTCAAGGTCCTTTTCTCAGGCTCCTGATCCCACTATCTCTCGAACAGTAATGTATGTATTCTAAAATAACAATGCATGTGAATACCTGCAAGAAATGTCGAGATAGAAGAAAAATGAAATCAGCTTTTTGCAGCATGGGGAAATACAGGACTTATCATATTAAGTTTAGTATTAATTTCAATGTTGCACATTGATTGTGCATGTAAAAATTTAAACACAAATTAATATATATTTCTAATGCATTAAGTTTCATTCTACATGTACTATTCAATGAGTCATCATACAATTTGACAGTAACTATGAATGGGAACTACAATTAAATCAAACATGGAATATTAATGTATACACTAAATGATTCATTTATCTTTTCTAGTGGAACTACATTCTATATATGTAAGGAAGTGTCTAGTCACATTTTAAATTCATCAATTGTTATTCATGCGAAGTAGCACAGCTTTAGAAAGTCACATTCCAACTCTACGGTGAATATATTTTCTACTAAATTAAGATGTTTCTTTGTTAATTACACTTGATTAAAGTAAACCATTTAGATAAGTAAGTTCTCTAGTCCTACAGTGAAGGCATTATTTAATATATATCAAGTGCGATACTTACATTCATTTGTTAAACGATACATGAGTCGTGGGCTAAGTGCACTTTCATACCGTTTGTTTCTCAAGTGTCAGTGACATGTAATGGGTGGGCAAACTTTGTGCTGCACCAATCCCCCCCCTCTGATGGCGAATCAAGCCATCACATCAATCTCTTATCAGATGGACAAATCACAGTTTGGTTATTTTCATCATCTTTCTTCTGGAATCTTCCAAAAGTTTCATGTCATCATAATATCTACTCTGGTTATTCTCTAGTTCCATATCTTCTCTTTTCTCTTCACTCCCTTCTTTGCTTGTACACGTCTGTACACCTTAATAGTCACAATCAGAAATAATCCACAAAGAGCAATTATCGCTAAGGGTTTAAGGATGCTTCTAACAATTCCACTTCCTTGGTTTCCAAACCATTCACTATAGCAGAAAATCCATTCCACATTGCTTCTCAAGCAACTGTTGCTGTAAACCCTTTCAAATCTTTCTTCAGGCCAGTAATGTTGATGATGTTATTCTTCAGGTCTTTAATATTGTCTGGAATTTAACTGCAAATTGTTGAACTTTTAACATCCGGCAGACTCCGCCCTCTTCTGTGAGAAAGATGTCTAAAGCAAGTTAATTCTGCAAAACTATGGATCTAATTGCAACCATTTCTGTGTTTATAAATAAGAATCCTCTAGCTGGATAGTTTATCAACTGCAGTAGAAAGCTTTCTAATCTTGTGTGAGTTGAGTATCACTCCTACAGATGGAATCAAAGCACCAAAAATGTCTCTTACAATTTCACTAACACTAGCACCTCTTTTTGTTCTCCCATGTTGCTCCCTTGCTGGGTACAACTCATGTTACAACTGCACTAGGCCCTTTGCCAGGTGGTTCTAAATCTGGTGCAGTCAACACCACTGGATGAGACCTTCCTGTTGCGACTGTTGACTCACTCAGACCCCCCATCAGGCCAAACGAGTGCTGTCCCAACAGCTTGCTTGTCCCCAACAGCTAACCACCGGCACATCAGGAACAGGTGCTGGTATATCATCAAGTGGACATGGTACACTGCGAGTATGTGTCCCCAGTTAGGAAGACCTCCACACTTCACAGCTATCATTGTTACCAGAATCACCTGGTAGGGGCCGCGCCACCTAGCCTAGGCTCATAGCATGACTTGCACACATGCTTCTTCACCTTTGCCCAGTCACCAGGACTGAGGTCGTGGCACTACTCCTGTTGAGATGGGGCTGTAGCCTCTCCAACATGGTGAGACACAGAACATACCACATCAGCCAGTCTTTTGCAGAAATCAAGAATCATATCATCTGTAATGTTCACAAGCGCCTTTGCAGGCAGAGCTGTCAGTCTCATGGTCCTCCTCATGATGAACTCATGAGGTGACAATCCTGTCCTCCTATCTAGAGTATTGCGTCGACTCATCAGTACAAGAGACAAAGCATCAGGACGTTTCAGAGATGTTGAAGCCACACTTTAGCCAACCTGGATTTCAAAGTGCTGTTTACTTGAGCCACAACTCCAGAGGCCTCTGGGTGATAATTGCAGTGGAGTCTCTGTTCAACCTGTAGTGCTGCACACAACATCTTCAGCACCTCATTGTTAAAATGAGTTCCTCGGCTGACTCCAAAGAAGTCAGGAAACCGAAATGCGGTATCAACTCCCTCAAAACATCTTTGCTACTGTGAGACTTTAATTTCTACTGGCCGGGTAAACTTCAACCTGCAGTGAAAAGATGCAAACAATCACTAGAACATATCTCAACCCATTGCACACTGGCATCTCAATGAAGTCCAGTTGCATCCTGTTGAAGGGACCTCCTGATATACCTATATGACTCATTGTGACTGCAGGTCTTCTGCCTACGTTCTGCTGTTGGCACGCACATACCTGTGACACAAACTTTCAGCCATCAATCTCAATCTGGGATTAAACCATGTTTGCCTAAAGAGGCACATCATGGTGTCTCTCTCTACATGTGCGGGTCCATGATAATGTCTCACCATTGGAGGCAACAGGCTATCCGGCAGTACAGTTCCTCCATCTCCTAAAACCCAAATATAATCTTCAGCTCTTTTAGCACAACCTGCTCTGCTTTGGGCACTTCTATCTGTAACCTCTTGACTTCCTCCCAAGTATCAACTGTAGACAACAACAGACTGCAATATGCCACATCTGAATTTTCATTGACATATTACCCATTAAAGGTGCAAAAATTCAGTGTACAGTACCTTGCATCAGCATATCTGTTACCTGCAGTCCCATAGTCATTGCCTTGCCTATGAGCGGTACACTTCACCGCTGCAATCTGGGCAGGCAGTTGCAAAGCCTGAAGCAAGTTCTTCATGCTTTCCCCATTATGGATAGGTTACCCAAATGAGGTCATGAATCTGCGCTGGGACCACACCAAATCCGTTCTGGCTATCAGCGAAAATTGTCACTTTCAGGTGTTTAGTAACACTGCATGCCCCAGTAAGAGAAATCAATCCTGCCACTTGTGCTGTAAATAATCCTTGAAGCCAGGAAACTTCAACCACCCCCGAGACAGTGAAGGCTGCATAGGCAGCTCTCAGGTTTCCGTCATAATCTCATAGGAAAGAGCCATCAACAAACAGCACATAATCTGATTTCAGGTAGTGGCACATCTTGTATGTCAGGTCTTGGCTTGGTGCACAACTCAGTAACATCAAGAAAATCATGTTCAACTTCTCCCTCAACAACTTCAATTCAATTACAGTACTCACCCTGGAAAGCATCCCTTTCGTGGCTATCCCTGTAACAGTGGTTGTGATTGCATTCTTTATAAAAATATTAAATAAAAAAAATACAAAATAAAAACAAGATTTGAATCTCAAATGAGCTCCACAGAATATTTAAGACAAATCACACAAATATCACATTACATCTTAAAACCATGGAACAATACAAAAAAGAGAAAATGTAATACTATTTACAGATAAGGGCACAGAGGTCCTTACATGAGAATCATTTAAATGCCTGTACTGGACATGGTTCTTAAAGGACATTGATACAAAACTTTTGAACAAGTATTCCACTTGATGTCCAATCAGCTCCCCCTAGAATATAGTACTAGGTATAACATATAAAAGTATTTCAAGGAAATATCTGTCCCCCAGCCCAACCACAATCCTTTACTCAGTTAAATACGTATATTAACATTTTCATTACAAATATATATATTTTTGGTGACTATAAAAAATTCATAAAAACATGAAAGAGAACTACAACTGTGTGCAAAGGCTCCATAGCTACTTTAGATATTAATTCTCCAACATAGCAGCAGAGAATATTTGCAAATTGCCCGAGAATGTATGATCAATAGAGAGTCTTCGCAAAAGTCTACATCCAAATCCGAGTTGAGAAGCTGTTGAATTTGTATCAAACAACAATTTTGGGGGCCCAAGATAAGAGACTTGTACTCAATTTTAAGACCTTATGGGTTTCCAAGAGACCCCCCCCCCAGCATAGCAGCAGTCATTATGAACAGGCTGCTCTGACATAGGCAGGTAGATAAGTTCCTGCCACTAGCAGCATTCCAAATAGCATATTAAAATAGATTTAAAAAATCCTTTAAAACTTTAAATATTTTTGTACATATTATTTCATTCTTTGTGTTAGAAATAAACTCTTGTGCTGTCACTACCGTTTTGACATTATTCTGTAGAAACATTGTCCGGAACAGCCAATGGCGCTGGGATAACAGGGCTGGACAAACAAAAAAACACATAATTAAGATCCTGAATCCCCAATTCACACATTACAAACTTTACCTGTTTTCTCAGAAGAAGACCAATTTGCTGTTAAATCATTAAAAGGAAGCAAATTCATATGGAATAAAGTCAGCAAACTGCAGGTACGATTGTCCAAATTCCATGCCAAATACTTCTGTGCTACTCTCGGATAACAAGATAGGGATATCACCTCCAACCTTGTCTTAATCCTACAACACATGAGATCTCTCTGAAAACTAACAGCTTTATTAGTGCTTTTTATGTAATGTTTTAATTCTAAAGAAGAGAGAGAGATCAGAGACTCTTCCTGTACATCAAAGTAATTGACCGCCAGAGTAAACTCAAGAGAGGAGTATGTGCCCAGATCCGAACCAAAAATGTTGTAATACAAAAAAAAAAACCCTGTAGAATCCGTTTCACTATTCTTTAACTGATAGCCCTACCAAATCATACTGATTATACCTTGTACATAGGAACTTATCAAGCGACATTCAAGCCTCATTGCCAGTGTTGAAACAGTTGTATTAAAATTACATAATTTTCACAGGATCTGCCTCTCTATTTTCTTATGGAAGTCCTATTGTGCCACATTAATAGATTCCATGGCATACAATAATGTTGGTGGGACTTTCACTTTAAACACAGAGAGCATCTGCATGAAATGCCATCACACCATTACATTATAAAATGCATGCAGTCCATTTGCATGCGACGCAGCTTCAACTTCAATTCCAGGAAGGAGTAGCAATGTAGCGGATTTCAGAACAGTATTCCTTCTCTATGTAGGTTTCTCAGCACCAAGAATGATCTGCTCATACCTGGTAATCTGACTGTTGGTGAGGTACTGTGTTTGAGTATGAGTTAACATCACTTCAACAGAGTTAGGGACAAAGCCAGTTAAGGGGGGGACCCATAACAATGCTTTCTCAGAGCTCAATGTTAACACTTGTTGAGGCAACAGCTTTAAGACAGCCAGGCAAAGCTGCAGCTACAGAGTCAAGTGTGTCAGAAAAATAGGTCACTGGTCTGCAAACAGAGCAGTGCATCTGGGTTAGCACTGAAAGAGTGCAGCCCTCTCTCCCACTGCAAAACAAAGCAAAACATGTATTATAATCAGGCATTTCTAGTGCCAGGGAACGGCAGAGACATTGTCTCACCTCTGAGAAGGCACACATGCAACTCTCATCCCATGGTACCGGATCAGACACATCTTTGTGTGTCAGCCTCTGTAAAGGCTTGGCCATCAGGGAAAAGTTGGGAATCCACTGTCAGAAGTAGCCCACCATTCCCAAAAACATTCTGATCTTTCTCTGTGTTGGCGGATTCATTTTCAGAATCGCAGAGATCCTCTCTTATGACACCTTGCTCCTTTCTCAAAGTGATGTCCCAGATACAGGACTTCTTTCTTACAGAACTGCAACTTGGTCAGGGATACTTTATGTCCATTCTCAGCTAAGTGGTTCAATTGTATCTTGTTTGCAAGCCTCCTGCATATTTGACGCCACTAATCGATCATCAGGGCTTGGAACAGAATCAAGGGCACAGAATTAGAAGACCACTGCCCTCCCTCTGCCCACAGAAGTGGAGGAGGCTATCACCATGTATACAAACTGGGTGGAGACAGCCCGCAAAAAATTAGCCCCAGTGAAAATTCTGTATCCCAAATGATCCCAACCAACTCCTTGGTACACGGGGAACTTAGGAACAAAAACTCATTTGCAAGCGCCTAGAACGTAATTGAAGAAAAGAATACAAGGAAGCTGAGAAGGAAAGTTACAAACAAAGTCTCACAGTCTACAAATCATTTTATTGAACGCAAAAAAGCATTTTTTGCAAACCGAATCAAACTGGCCAAAAGCTCATCTAAGGAACTTTTTAGAACCGCATTGAGCCTGGTTTCCCCCTGCCCACTAAGATTCAGTCAAGTCAAGAATTATGTGAGGACATTGCCACCTTTTTCCTGAAAAAGGTGGAAATCATCTTCTCAGCCTTTGATCTCTCCCCGTTAGGAGGGACGGAAGCTTCAATTGTGGGGACCAAGCCAATAAATGGCCTCCCTACCCACTTTGGATAAATTTGCTCCTATCAACAAATGATACAAAAATGTTTCTTACATCGGCCAGATCAGGCTCTCCCTCTGACCCCTGTCCAGTCTCGGTGGTTACATTCTCCCCGGAACCTATTGCCACATCACTTACCTCCTTGTTTAATGCTATGTTTAAATCAGAGCACCTACCCATAACCTGAAAGCTAGCCTCAATACTCCTACTGCTGAAAAAGCACAATTTAGATCCTAATGATCCCAACAATTTTCGGCCAATTTCTAACCTTCCACTGCTGGCAAAATTGGTAGAGAAAGCAGTGAACTTCCAGCTTAGTGCCTTTCTTCATGAAAATCAGACTAGATCCTACTCAATATGGATTCAGAGAAAGACATAGTACAGAGTCAGCCCTTATAAAATCTACAGACGAAATTAGGGAAGCCCTGGACCAGTGAGGCAAGGCAGCACTAATTTTTTTTGATAATCAAGTTTTTATTATTTTTAGTAACACAACAAGAAACATTGAGCCTGTCAAGCCGCCACTGTACAAACGCACAGCACAATGCCACACCACCCCCCCGCCCCCACTCAAAGCCCCCCCCCCGCCTCCTCCCCCCAGAACCACATCATCATAAGACATTGCCCAACCATTTCCCCCAGATCCTACGGTATTTCTTAAGGCAGCCCCGCGCCTGATAGAGTGTCCGTTCCTGTGCCGCACACCAGTCCACTCCAGCACTCCACTTGGCCAGGCTAGGCGGTTGAGGGTGCTTCCAGGCCGCCACAATGTCCCTTTTTGCCACCATTAATGCCGTCATAAGGAACAGCTTCTCAGCACGTGTGCCATCGAGACCGTCAGTGATGCCCAGAAGAGTGTGTCTAGGGTTATGTGGCACCACCCAGCCCAAGACCTCCGTTAGATCGGCTTCTATGCCCCTCCAGTAGCCCCCCAAATCCGGACACGACCACACCATATGAATAAAATCGGCCGGGCCAAAACCGCAGCGGGGGCAGGCCGCGTCAGCGGAGAGGCCCGCATGGTGTAGACGGGCCGGTGTGAGGTAGGCAGTATGAAGGTAGTAAATTTGAACAAGCCTCAATTTGGCAGAGGCCGTCACCAGCCTGGGGGCCATAAGGGCATCCCACCAGTCAACCTCGTCCAGGGGACCCACCCACACCTCTCACCGTTCCTTCAGGCCTTCCCGGGCCGTGGGGGTATTATTAATAAGAGAACGGTGTATTCGGGATATGCCCCCCCTCCCCAGGTTGCCCAGCATAACCTGCGCCTCTGGGGGATTGTGGTCCGGCAGCCGAACATCCAGAGGAGTGTAGATGCGTATGGCGTGTCGCAGTTGGAGGTACTTATAGAATTGAGAGGAGTGGAGGGAGAAGCGCGCCTGCAGTTCTGAGTACGAGCACATGCGTCCCCCCCGCCAGACGTCCCCCAGCTGGGAGATGCCGAGCAGATCCCATGATTTGAAACCCTCCAGAGCCGCAACGTCTCTCAGCCATGTCCCCTGCCAGAGGGGAGTGGCGCGAGTCAGCCTCCCAGTCCAATGGGTATGGCGAAGCGCCGCTCGCCAGGCCAGGAAAATCGCTTTGGTGATGTCTGGGCAGGAGGCGGGGATGGGGGCGCCATACAGGCGGTCTAAAATACAGGGGAAACCCAGGTCTTCCAATTCCACCCTATAGGCCGGATCGGACCATCCCCCTCCAAACCAATCGTGGATGACCAGGAGGCGGGTGGCCAAATAGTAGAGGTAAAGGTTGGTCATGCCGAGCCCGCCATCAAAGGTGGGGAGGCGACACGTCGACAGGGCCAACCTCGGTCTCCCCCCACCCCAGAGAAACCTAGTCGCCAACCCGTCCAGCTCACGGAACCAAGGCCTCGGGAAGGACACGGGAGTGTTCTGCAGTACATAAAGGAACCGGGGAAGAATCATCATTTTGTAAAGCGCCACCCTCCCCAGTGGATTGAGCGGGAGCGACTGCCATCGCGCCAGATCCATCTTGGCTTTCTTGACAAGGGGGGCCACATTGAGTGCCCAGCTCAGCTCCGGGAGAAGGGAGACCCAGATGCCCAGGTACTTGAAGGACAACCGACGGAGGGGAATACTGTCCTGCCATTCGAAGCACTCCCGGGAGGAGTGCAGAGGCACAAGAACCGATTTTTTCGGGTTCAAGTAAAGGCCGGAGGCGCGGCCGAAGCGGCTCAAGATATGAAGTGCCCGGGGACCCGAGCGCGCCGGGTCACTAAGATACAGCAGAACGTCGTCCGCGTAAAGAGCTATCCTGTCCGACACCCGGCCCGGCCACTCCCAGCCCCGAAGAAGAGGATCCGCGCGGATCAGGGCAGCAAGGGGCTCCATTGCAAGAGCAAAAAGGAGGGGCGACAAAGGGCACCCCTGCCGTGTTCCACGGCCAACCCGGAAGGGCCTCGACAATGCCCCGTTAACCAGCACTCTGGCGCGTGGGCGCGCATAAAGGACCCGCACCATTCCAATGAACTTGGGGCCGAAGCCCATGTGGGCCAGGACCTCAAAGAGATAGGGCCACCCAACCGAATCGAAGGCCTTCTCGAAATCGGCAAGGAGAAGGGTGAGATACGGAGAGATGCGCTGGCGGTGAGCCAGGGCCACGTGAAGACGACGAAGACAATGGCGAGTGCCGCGGTCCGGCATGAAACCGCATTGGTCCGGATGCACCAAGCATGACAGGAAGGGCCGGAGCCTCTGGGCCAGGACCGCCGCATAAAGTTTGATGTCAGTATTGATAAGGGAGATCGGCCGGTACGCCGACCGATCGCAAGAAGGCGGCGTAGACTTGGGCAGGACCACGATCGTGGCTATGTCGGCTTCCGGAGGGAAGGAACCATTCTCGACTGCCTCAACATAGAGGGCACCCAACCGCGGGACCAGGTGGTCCTTGTAGGTGGAATAGAACTCCTGGGGGAAGCTGTCCGGACCCGGAGTTTTCCCCGCGGACGTGCGCCCTATCGCGTCCCCAATCTCCTCAGGGGAAATGGGCACCTCCATGCTCTCCCAATCGCTGGGCCGAAGACGGGGAAGTTGTAGGTTACTAGTGGCAAGCAGTGAAGCCAGGGAGAGGTCCGACGCCCGGGCCCGATATAGCTGCGAATAATACTGAGCAAAGGTGTCCGCGATTGCCGCGGAGGAAGAGTGAAGCAGGCCAGCGGAGTCAACCACCGCCGGAATGATGCGTGAGGCCCTGGGGTAAGTGGCTAGCCGATGCAGCAGCGCACCATTTTTATCACCCCACCCATATACCCTCGCCACCGAGGATTGCCAGAGGAGCTTAGCCGCGTCAAGCGACCGCTGACGGATCTCCTCCCTCAAAAGTCGTAGTTGCCGAGTCCCGACCGGATCCCCGGTCTCAGAGAGGGATTGTCGTAGTGCCTGGGCCTCACAGGCAGTGAGCTGCTGGATTTGCGCCCGGCGGTGCCGCACCACCTGTGCCTTGGCCGCCCCCCTGACGGTGGCCTTACAGGCCTCCCACAGGGTACCTGCCGAGGAGACCGACCCGTCGTTATCGGTAAAATACTGCGCCAGTGCGGACCCCACCTCCCTACGGAGCTTCCTATCCTGGAGGAACCAGGCGTTGAGGCGCCACATCTTGCGGGCCCCACGAGGTGGGGGGCCCAAACCCAGGAGGACCGGAGAGTGATCGGAAATCCCCCTGGGAAGGATGCGGACATCCTGGATGCCCGCACAGTCGGCAGGGGGGACAAAGATCGCATCAATACGCGCGTGGGTGTGGTGGGCGGCCGAAGTGTGAGTGTACTGCCGTGCGCGTGGGTGCCAGATCCGCCACGCATCGCATAAGCCCTGGGCCTCCGTCCAGCTCGCCATCTGCTTCGCTCGCGCAGCGCGGGGCGCTGAAACCGGACCCGAAGAGTCAAGCTGCGGAGCCGAGACAGCATTGAAGTCCCCCCCCAGAACCAGAGCGCCCGGCGGGAGAATTGCCAATAACGATGCGGCGTGGGATAAAGCCTGGGATAGCCCGGTGGGCAGCGCGTAGAGCGACAGGAGACTGAGCGGCCGACCCTCATGCGTGCCGCAAACGGCAATCCCCATCCCTTGGGGGTCGTGAATCGCCCGGGTGAACACAAAAGGAAAGGAGCGGCGCAATAGGACTGCGACCCCCCGTGAGCCGCGCGAGAACCCCGAGTGCCATACCCGGTCGTACCCGTAGCGCGCCAGAAAGGGACATTTCTCACCAAGCAGATGGGTTTCCTGAAGCAAGAGCACATCGGCCTCCGCGCGCTGGGCGTACTTAAGGACAGCGGTGCGCTTGAGTCTATCTAGCAAGCCGTTCACGTTCCAGGACAGGATGCGCACCTGAGCTTTAGAGGCTAGTTCTTCCATGGTGGTGGTGGGAACTAAGCGCGCTGGGAGTGGAGTGACCAGGGGAAGCCAGGGCCATGGATCTCTCTCTAGGGGAAGCCAGCGGGCAGCGCAGGAGGGCAACTGACGGCGGCGCCTGTGTTGGAGGCGGCGTGGAGAAGCACGGAGTCACATTAAGTGAGATGCTGCAGAGGAGGCTCAAAGAAAAACAGACCAAAACCAAACAAAACAGTCCCCCAAGGAGGAACAACCCACAAACAACAAACCCCAACCCCCCACCCTCCACCCTACACTTCAAGAACGGAAGCATCTGTCGCCCTAACTAAACCAACAATTACAAGACCCCAAGCCTAAGCGCTCGGGTGTAAAGAGCGTGGTGGACCCCTCCTGAAGCACGGATTTCCAGTGTCTCGTCCCAGGTTGTTGCAGGAAAGCGTGAGGCTGCAGAGCCCCCCCAACCCCGCCACCCGGCAAGGACGTCCCTCCCCCTGTAGGTGCATGGATAGACTGTAAGTCATATAGCAGGGCTGCGGGAGAGGTCCGACAAGTCAACTTGCCCGTTGAGGGGGGTTTGAGACCCGACCGGGCAGGGCGACAGACTGCGCCGGGACCCCCCAACCGCATGGGATGATGTGCCGGAGGAGGCCGAAGAGTCCCTCACCCTTCTCCCAGATGTACTCTCAGACCGGGTCCGAGCCGTCACTGCGCCTCGGCGTTGTCGCGAGTGCGTGCGTTTCCTGCGCCGTGGTCGCTGCGACCCAGCTGCACCGTGGCCCCGGGGCACAGGATTGGAGGACGTCTCGCCGGATTGGCGCAGGGGTCGTTCGTCAGTGAGCCATGTCCAAGCCGCCCTGGGAGTGTCAAAGAACAGCGTTGTGTTCTGGAAAACGACACGAAGGCGGGCTGGGAATTGGAGCTGATATTGAAGGCCCAGGGAACGCAGCTTTTTCTTGACCTCCGTGTAGGAGCGGCGTTGCTCCTGGACCTCCCGGGTGTAGTCTGGGAAGACCATAATGGTGTGGTTGTTGAAAGTCAAAGGGCCGCTCACCCGCGCCTCCCGCAGGATAGCGTCTCTATCCCGAAAGTTGAGGATCCTAAGAATGAAGGGGCGCGGGGGGCTCCCACCGGAGGCTTGGCCGCCAGCGACCGGTGCGCCCGTTCCACCACAAACCAGGTCGACAGACTGGCCGCCGGCATCCAGGACTTGAACCACGTTTCAAGGAAGTCATCTGCTCGGCCGGACTCGACCCCCTCTGGAAAGCCCACCAGGCGAAGGTTATTGCGACGGGCGCGATTCTCGGCGTCTTCTGCCCGCCTGTGCAGCTCCTTGGAGTGGGTCGTGAGCTCCCGGACCTGGTCCTGTAGCAAGCGAATGTCATCTTCCGCCGTAGAGATCCGGGATTCTGTTTCGGTGATGCGAGCCGTTGCGTTGCGGAGGTCCTGCCGCAGGAGCGCAACATCGACCTTCACCTCCTCCACCATCCCCTCCAAGGATGTGCGGGAGGCCTCGATGGCCTGGAGGATGACCGCCAAGTCTTTGTTCGGGGTCGGCTCTCCCCCTCCACCCGCACCCGTTGGATCCGAGTTGGCGAATTGATCAATCCGGGTCTGGTGGGACGCCGCCGGTGGTTTGGAGCCCTTTTCCTTGCCCATGCTGGATCCAGGGAGCACGTGCCGGCCCCGAGGGTGGGCGCAGTGAGCCAGCAGGCGGCTCCCACCCGCCAAGCCGAGCCGCCCCCCGCACCAGGCCAGAAACGGGGGGATTCAAGGAGAAGGGGGAGGGCGAAGGCGCGTCTGATCCCCAACAGTGGAAGGCCCAGAGCCCGCTCGACATGCACCCCCTCCGGGTGATCCGGGCCGCGCTGCACTCACCGCGCCACGGGCCTCGCGCCTCGGTCTGCGCCAGCGATGGTCCTTCGTCTGTGTCCTATTGCGTAGGCCCGGGGCACCAGGGGGCGCCGTGTCCACTCGGGGTCCGGCTCCAGCGGATCAGGCACAGTCAAGATGCGGGAGGAGGGGGACCCCCCGGCCGGCAGCGGCCCCCGGGTGGCAGCGCAGGGCAGGAGAGGTCCGGCACCGTCGTCCCCGCGGGCCAGCACGGAGGCGCCAGGGAACGGCCCCGTTCCAGGAACAGCAATCGGCCACGGGGTCCGGGGCGACCAGAGGGGACGGCGCCAGGACCAAGTCAGCAGAGGTCCGGGGGGGGCCCACCCCCTGTCAGGCAGCAGCGACCCAGCACCAGGAGATAGCAGGCATCGGCAACGGCGGGGTCGGACTCAGCCCCGCAAGCAGCCCCACTCAGTCAGTCAGTCCGTTCGGGCCGAGCCGCCCGCCGAACAGGGCTGCCTCACCACCGGGGGGCGCTCACCGTCCGCCGCCCCCCGAGAACACTCGGCACCAGCCCAGGCTCCGCTCCGCAGGTCCCTCGGTCCCAGGCCGGCCTCCGGCGGCCTCGCGGCCTTCGCCCCTCGTGGTGCGCCGGGGGCTCAATTAGGGGGCACTGCCGATCTAAGAACCAGTCGGACGCGTCTCGGCCACCGGTGCAGCTCACGGGCTGTGTCTCTCGGCTCCCGCTGCAGGAAATCAGCCAGAAATCGCACCGGGGACGGGGCAGCAGCTCCTCAGCACTCGGCGGTCAGCAGGGGACACCTGGGACAGCCACAACAGATATAGGGCGGATGCGAGGGGTCAAGCATCCAGGAGCCTCACCTAAGCGCGGCCATCTTGGCTAGCGCCACCTAGCGCTCTCCAAGGCAGCACTAATTATGTTTGATCTCTCTGCCGCCTTCGACACGGTCCATCATGACCTATTGATGGATCGTCTGTAGGCATGTGTGGTCCAGGGCAGAGCATGAAAGTTACTAAAAGCATTTCTAACTGATAGAACACAAATTGTGTCTTTGGACACATTTTACTCCAAACCATTTTCCCTACCTTGTTGAGTGCCGCAGGGGTCATCCCTTAGCCCTTCTCTTTTTAATGTTTACGTATCGTCCTTGGCCCCCTTGATTAGATCCTCCGAGTTTTGTCTTACCTCATATGTGGATAACACGCAAAATGTTGTGTCTCTGCTGACAGGGCAGGAGTCAGGAATGAGTAAGAGGTTCCATGACTGCATGGAATCAGTTAAGATTTGGATGACACAGAATTCCCTAAAGCTTAACTCAGGCAAAACTGAGATCATCATGTTTGGAAACAATGCCAACTTTTGGACCCCCGACTGGTGGCCGGAAAAAACTTTGGTGAGCAGATAAATGTCGTTGCCTCAGCCACCTTTAATTCTCTCAGAATGATTTAAAAAATAATGCCGTTCCTGCCGGAGGACAGTCAACATACGGTTGTCACATCTCTTATCTTATCAAGGTTGGATTACTGCAACGGCCTCTACTTAAATATTCAAGAACGATATGTAAACAAACTGCAAATTCTAGAAAATGCGGCAGCAAGACTTCTTACGGGCACAACAAAATTTGTCTCCGTTTCCAAGGAAAGCAAAAGACTTCATTGGCTACTAGTCGGAAAATGGGTGCGCTTAAATCTTTATGCACCATTTCAAGGCCCTACAAGGACTAGGACCAGAATACCTGAAACGGCGGTTTCAATGGTATGCCCCTAAAAGAACCTTGTGCTCACTAGGAGCTAAGCTGATGACAGTACCTCCCATCAAAAAAGCTACGTGGTGAGGGAGAAGCTTCATCACTTGTGCAGCAAAGGCCTGGAATGACCTTCCCTGCCATCTTAGGAATGCCACTGACCTCTTAGCATTCAGGAAAGGACTAAAAACC
Organism: Triturus cristatus; assembly: GCF_964204655.1. Lineage (NCBI taxonomy): Eukaryota > Metazoa > Chordata > Amphibia > Caudata > Salamandridae > Triturus > Triturus cristatus. The sequence goes on along the minus strand of NC_140591.1, from coordinate 1,419,797,666 downwards.
TGGCTTTTTAATGTGTACTATCCCCATAATAATCTGTGCTCAAAGGGTAGTAGCTAGCGCCAGGACACCCCCGGGTAACCGTTGGGCTATAAAAATGTATATAACATAACATACCATCAATATATTGGACTAGGACTGAGTGAGAGGGCATCATTAAGGACTCTAGATTCTTTTTGAGTATCTGATTAAAGATAGATTGACTGTCCGTATGCCCTTGTAGGACGTGGCACCATGCCAAAACATGGCTGCCAAAACAGAAAGCGAAAAGGAACTGGCTATCCTCATGGAATGATTTAGAGAAGAAGGTTTGGCAGAAATCAGTGACATAGAACCATTTGGCTTCACATGTAATGTGAAACAAAATCACGGCTAAATTCGGTACCACAGGACCGTCTACCTTTTGTCAAGGTCCTTTTCTCATGCTCCTGTTCCCCCTATCTCTTGTACAGTAATATATATATTCTAAACTAATAATGCATGTGAATACCTGCAAGAAATGTCAAGTTAGTAGAAAAATGAGATCAGCATGGTGAAATACAGGCCTACTCATGTTAAGTTTAATATTAACTTCAATGGTGCACATTTAATATGCGAATGAACGTTAAAACACAAATGAATCTACATTTCTAATGCATTGGGTTTCATTCTACACGTAATATTCAATCAGTCATCATAAAATTTGAAAATAACTATGAATGAAAACTACATTTAAATCAAATATATGAAATATATATGTATACATTATCGTTTGTAGTGGAACTATATTCTTCATATGTAGGGAAGTGTTTACTCTCAGTTTAAATTCATCAATTGTTATTCACGTGAAGTAGCACACCTTTAGAAAGTCACATTTCAACTCTATGGTGAATACATTTTCTATTAAATGAAGATGATTCTTTATTAATGACACTTAATTAAAGTAAAACATTTAGGTACGTAAGTTCTCTGGTACTACAGTGAAGGCACTCTTTTATATATATCAAGTGCAACACTTAGAATAATTCGTTAAACCATACATGAATCATGTGCTATGTGCACTTTCATACCATGTGTTCTCAAGTGTCAGTGACATTTGTGGTGTGTAAAGGCTGATCAAACGCTGTGCTGCACCATAAGAACTTGCCCAACAGCTGAGGTTGGAACCAGATATTCTATTAAAAGTCACAGAACAGCGCGACCAAAAAATATATTGTCCCGTTCCCTGCAATATAATTTCCTGGTACCCTCCTGGCACCGTATTTGCGACCCCTAACCCTGCTTATCATCTTCCTTATCCACATGAAATGCAGGAACATTATGAGACTTGCTACCACATTGGTGTACAACAGACTCGCAGGTACCAGCATCTTACCTCGACATGGCACCAGACAAGATGAATTTTGTTCTTGGTTGCTGGTGTTTTTTATTAGAAATCCTGAATGTGTTTTTTTATGATGTTTTGATTTCGCCTGGATAATCAGCCCTTGATTGTGAATCAGTCAACGAACGGAGGTCTTGGCCAAATACGGTTGCAGCAGGTGGTGGCTTTGGAACCCGTCAATATCAAGTGCTTAATTTGTAAAAGAACAATGCCGGTGCAGAAGTCCGCGGTCGGCGCTTTTAAATGTCGGCGCTCCGAATAATACAAGGCTGGTGAACCTTGAATCCACCTCATGCTTCTTGAATCCACTGCCAAACACTGACTGCAGCACACCTATCTCGCTCTTGCAGGCCTTCCCCCTTTGTGATGGTTCCTTGTCTTTAGCTTCCTCCTTCTTTCCCTCTTGTGTTTGTCCCAGTCCTAACATTTGGAAAACGTCGGATGGGAATAAAATAAGCGCCGATCCCCAAACATTAGTGCAGGTGGGCTTCAGAGGCAACCGGCGTCTGAAATTAAATGCTATACATTACCACCATCTTCCGAGTTACGCATGTCACAACAGGGAATAAACGACAGTTCAAACGGAATATTTTCCACATTATTGGAAGTCCCCCCACCCTCGAAATTCCTACAGTTAATGCTTGAAAAAATGTGGGATGCGAAAAAACCTACCTCAGTTTCCATTCAGCCCAGAATTCGAAACCAGATGCAACTGCTTTTTGCGCTCGATTTTGAATTTACAATGAACTCATAAGGAGCCGTTAGAATTGTTTTTCACCTTTGCTTTAATTCCCTGCGTTGGTTCCCTTTTATTTTGGTCTATGTTTGTCTCTTTTACTGTGCGAATTACCTTAAATAGATGCAACTGTCGAAGACGTGAACGCTTATAAAAACCTGGCAAGATTATGCAGCAAAATTTGCGTTAATTTAAACAGCAACCAAAATGTTGGCACATTAAGTAGTACGAACGAACCACTAGTTATGCAACCCAAACTACCGATTCGAATGGCTATTTCATTTTTATTGAAACAGACGACTCCACCTATCTATGGAGGTAGTTGTGCTGATGCCGACTGTCCTAATAATTCTCTCCTCTCATTCTTCGTTTTTAAAGGGTCAAAGTGGCCTAAAGGTAGAAACACGAAAAAAAACATAAACAACATAAAATTATTATTTTTTACCTTCTGTAATGCTGTCCCTACCTAGACATTGAAAGCAGTGAAGAGGACTTGGCTAAAAAAGGCCCTGTTTATATATTTTTTGAGGGCGCATCATCCCTGGCGATGGTTTGGTGGTCCCTGATGTCATGAGCTGTGAGGCGTCACCTACACCTTTATGAGGTACTTTTGGGCTGCGCATGTAAATAAATCACCCGTCAGCCCCCAGCACAGGTTTCTGTGATAGGTGAAGCCTCGCGACAGTCACAGGACCAGAGAAAATCTGGTAAGAAACCGGGGGTGGGCGTTCCATCTCCGGTCTCTTTTCAGAACCTGTCTTTTGTTGAGATAAAGCGATATTCCTTTTAAGAGCTGGAATTGTTTCTCTGGGCGAAAGTTCACCTTTGACCACATGCGTCGCCATTTTATCATTTAGAGGTGCCATAATGGACGAAAATGGCCCCGGCGCTTTCATAGTCTCTGATGTGGACTGGAACCCGAGGTGCTGAAAGAGTCCTGCGTTGACTGAAGGCTTTGGTGAGAACCTCACCCAACCCCCTCTACGTTTGTTATTTTTAGTAATATACGGCCTTTTATGGGTTAGTAGACGGGGTACTCTCCCAGAATGTGGTCTCTGGTCTGGAACCCGAGGAGCTGAAAGATTCAAACGTTTACTGAATGAAGGTAAATCAAGCCCTTCACATTTGGTATTTTTTTGTAAGAAATAAAAGTTTTTTTTAGATAGTTTGGTAGGGGGGACTCTGTCAAAAACGTGCCAGAAGTCCTGTCTGCCACTATAGAAGTGCATTAATTATTGGCAACACCTGCACAGTGCCAGGATGCCCTCGGAGGTGATTGTGCGAATCACGAATACAAATAATGTAACAAAACAACTAAATTCTAAATATGTCAAAAAGGACATTGGCCACGTTTTGATGGCACGCCGCGTCCGCTGAGCTCTGAATGGGGCCAGAGGGTTGATACCTGGAGTTCCAGCCATGGCTCGTACCCCCTGTGCAGCCTTTTAAGATAAAGCAGGTGAGGCGGTGAAGAGAGAACATGCTAATGAAAGGTGCAGCTTTCCAATTTGTCCAAAAGACTCAACATTCTATGAAGAAAATTGTCTATAATGTTGAGACCGGGAGCTGTGCCTCTCAGATTGGCAGAATACAGCTCTCCAAATGATGTTCGAGCCTTTGTCGGTTAAAAAAACAGGCTTGTTAGAAACTGCCACAAAATCTTAATGCTGGGGAGAAATATTTGAGGTAAGCACGGCAGACACATTCATGTGCCAGGCCATGTTCACCTTTATCGAAACCGTTGCAGCGTTTGGGTAATACATGACGCCACACTGGGCATGGCTGGTCATTTGATGTGATGTGGTGAAGAGGCTCGACAATACTGGCAGCCTACCTGATGCTCAGGGACATTGGAATTATGCGATTGTGCGGCTGTGGAGAGTTTCACATAATTATAGATTGGTCGCATTTGCCACATAATACATCACCTGCTGCATAATCTGCAGATTTTCACAAACATGTTTTGTGTTTCAAGCACAAACGGTTTAGAAGTTGCTAAAAACGCAGCAGCAGGTTACCGCACAGTGGAAGGCCTTTTGCAAATGTTGACTGGTCACCTCTCTGTTGCTTATTGCTATATTTGGGTATTAAACTGGTACTAATGAGGTGCACCCAATGACCAAGCAGTGTTAACAAGTGTAAAAAGTGCAAAATAATGAAGTAATACTATTAAAAAATGTCCCTCATCACGCCACATATTTTGGCTTTTCTTGCCACATAATTTGCTCAACCTTGCTGCATAATTTGGCCCTCTGCTGCCGCATAATTCCAGTGGCCCTGCTTATGCTCAGTAAGTGTTGTCCTATGCATGTAAAGCTTGCTGCTCTCGAGTCGACGTGCGTGGTCGCTGTGTTGCACTTGAGCAGCTTGATGTTAAACATGTTAAACTTTGAAGTTGGTTTTCACATGCACTTGTAATTTGAAATGTGCAAGTCTTCCTGTGTGTTGCCTGCGCTTCGGTTGAGTCAGTTTCCCTCGCTGCCTGAGGCTTAGGTGGCACACACTGTGGGCTCGTATTGTATACGGCTCAATACATCTTATATATTCAACCTACTTGTGTTCGAGCTCTGAATATTGGATGTCATTACTCCACGTCACAGAGAGCCAATAAGTTTTCGTTATTCAAATTGCAATTTACTGTCTGACATGTAATCCGCAACTAAGGATGTTTTTTGATTTTACATCAATATGCCTGTGAAAAGTGGAAAAATATCCTTGAATTTGGGTGGTGGGGTACATTTTAAAAATGGTGTTAATAATTGTTAATTTTATCACTTTTCTAGGATTTTATTTAAGGTTTTGGCTTTTATCACAATTGAAAATTCAATATATGTTGAAGATTGTCAGGGAGTAAACTATATGCTAATGGTATGGTTGTATTATGTATTTTAGCATGAATAGTATATATTTGGGCAAATGGATGGTGTGTGGATTTAAAAGTGCCATCCATCATCTAAACATCAATATTGTTAAGTGTTAGTAGGTTGTGAGATGTGCCAGAAATTAATTTCTTTTTTGAGGGTTTTCAATGTCATACAGTAGGAAAGGTTCCTTAGTGAAAGTAATAGTTAGTTCTTGGGGAATATTTATATGAGAAAAGGACCATGGGGTCACATGTTGGGGATTACTTGCCAGTTTTTGTCTCTGGATCATCCATCTAAAGTTCCCAAATACGGGCATACTACTAGCTACATGCATGGAAATGGTTTGTGATACCTCGCTCAAAACTGTGTAACCGGGTTCATTGGAGGTGAATGCACAGTATTTTATTTGTTGCATATTTTCTCTTACTTCTAGCTCCAGAAGACAGAGTGGTTATGCTCAGAGGTGCTTCCATCACAGTCACCTAGAGTAACCACTCTGCCTGTGCAATGGGATAAAAAATATTGCACACACCTCCAATGACTCCTGGGCTCAATCTATCCTTACAATAAAGGTAGCCACCATATTTCCGCAATTGGTTTCCCCTTCTTGATTTGACATACATAGCTTGTCTAGTTACAGCCATTGTTGAGTCTGATGACAAAAAAACAGAAAAAAAATTAAATTGCAGAGTTTTTTGCATTGTTTTCATTGGGGCACTCTGTTACTTTTGCCTGTTTTGAGAAAAATGTGAATGGTTTTGGTAATTTTGTCTTCCTGTGGAGAAAATTAACAGTTTAAATACTGTGTGAAGTTGCTTTTTTTGTTAGCATTTTATTCCTAGGAAATACTTTTTTGTTACAAAAGGAGTTTTAACCTGCAGTATGGTCTTGGTGCTTTAGGAGGAGGCCTACCATTTTGGAACGCTTTCTTTGTTATAGGATGCAGGTGATTTTGTACCTTCACTTTTGGAGGTTTTCTGTTTGTGGAGAAAAATACATGAAATGTGTTATTAGTTTTACACCCTTTGGCATTCGCCCTTGGTTTGTTGGTGTCATCTTTTTTTTTATGCTCACTTACTTCAAATACGATGTTACCATCTGATGATTTTTGTTTGGTAAGGTGTGAATTTGCTCTGCATTTGGACTTTCTGTTTAGCTCTGTGAGAAAATAAAAATACAAAATGTTTTTTCATCTTTTTTTCTTGTATTTTATTTGTATTTTATTCACCCACCCTGTCACTGTCACTGTCCAGCCCCTGCCATGGGGAATGCCCACGGTGGAGATAGAATAGTAAGTACATTTGCCTCCAGTCACTGTCCAGTACCTGCCCTGAGGAATCCCCCAAGCGGAGTTAGAATAGTAAGTTTACACCCGTCACTGTCCAGCACCTTCCCTGAGGGACATCCCCAGCAAAGCTAAAATAGGAAATTTGCCCCCAGTGTCTGTCTTGCACCTGTCCTGATATATGCCTCCAGTGGAGTTGGAATAGTATATTTGCCTCCAGTCACTGTTCAGCACCTTCCCTGCCTTATACCCCCAGTGGAGTTAGAATAGTAAATTTGCTTGCAGTTACTGTACAGCACCTTCACTAAGGAACGCCCCAACGGAGATAGAATAGTAAATTTGAACTCCTTGTCCAGCACCTGCTCTGAGTAATGCACCCAGCAGACTTAGAATAGTAAATTTGCCCCCGTCACTGTCCAGCACTTGCCCTCAGAGACACCACCAGTGGAGTTAGAATAGTAAATTTACATCTTGTCACTGTCCAGCATCTGCCCTTAGGGTCGCCCCAGCAGAGTTAGAATAGTAAATTTGCCCCAGTCACTGTCCAGCACCTGTTCCGAGATATGGCCCCATCTGAGTTAGAAAAGTAAATTTTCCCCCAGTCACTGTGCAGCACCTGCCCAGAGGAACACCCTCAGTGGAGCTAGATTTGTACATTTACCCCCAGTCACAGTCCAGCACCTGCCCTGAGGGACATCCACAGAGGAAGTTAGAATCAAAGTTTCCTCCCTTGTCACTGGCCATCACCTACCTTGAGCGATGCCCCAAGTGGAGTTAGAATAGTACATTTGCCCCCAGTTGCTGTCCAGCACCTGCCCTGAGGAATGCCCCCAGCAGATTACATTTCCCCCAGTCACTGTCCAGCACCTGCCTTAGAGACACCCTAGCAGAGTTACAATAGTAAGTTTACACCCGTCACTGTCCAGCACCTGCCCTGAGGGATGCTCTGTCCCGCACCTGCCCTGATGCAAGCCCCCAGCGGAGTTAGAATAGTAAATTTGCCCCTAGTTACTGTCCATCACCGGACACCCCAGTGGAGATAGAATATTTGGTTTACCCCCAGTCACTGTCCAGCCTCTGCCCTTAGTGATGCCCCCAGTGGAGTTAGAATGGGGAATTTGTCCCAAGTCGCTGTCCAGCACCTGCCCCGAGGAATGCCCCAATAGAGTTTGAATAGTAAATTTGCCCCCAGTCACTGTCACATACCTGCCCTGAGGAACGCCCCCAGCAGACTTAGAATAGTAAATTTGCCCCTAGTCACTGTACAGCACCTGTCCAAAGGATCACCCCCAGCAGAGTTAGATTAGAAAATGTGCCCCCAGTCACTGTCCAGCTCTTGCCCAGCGTTAGAATAGTAAATTTGTCCCAAGTCACTGTACAGTAACTCCCCTGAGAAATGTCCCCAGACGAGTTAGCATAGTACATTTGCCCCAAGTCACTCTCCAGCACCTCCCTCTAAGAAACATCTCCAGCAGAGTTTGGATAGAAAATTTTATCCCAGTCACTGTCCAGCAACTTCCCTGAAAAAATCCCTCTGCTGATGTTGCACTAGAAAATTTGCCCCCAGTCACTGTCACGCATCTGCCCTCAGGGACACCCTAGCAGAGTTAGAATACTAAGTTTACACCCATCACTGTCCAGCACCTGCCTTGAGGGAAGCCCCCAGAAGAGCAAGAAAAGTAAATTTGCCCCCAGTCACTGTCCAGCACCTGCCCTGATGTGTGCCCCAGTGGAGTTAGTATAGTACATTTGCCCCCAGTCACAGTCCAGCAGCTGGCCTGAGCAACGCCCTCAGCGAAGTTAAAGTAGTCAATTTTCCCCCATTCACTGTCCAGCACCTGCTCCGAGGGACGCCCCGAGTGGAGTTAGAATGTTACATTTGCCCCCAGTCCCTGTTCAGCGCCTGCCCTGAGTGGTGCCCCCAGCCGAGTTAGAATAGTAAGTTTGCCCGGGTCACAATCCAGCACCTGCCCTGAGGGACATCCACAGCGGAGTTAGAATAGTACATTTGCCCCCAATCGCTATCCTGTACTTACCCTCAGGGACGCCCCTCGCAGAGTTACAATACTAAATTTCCCCCAGGCCACTGTATAGGACCTGACCTGATGTATGACCCCAGCGATGTTAAGGACACCTGCTCTTAAGGACACCCCAGTCACTGTCCAGCATCTGCCCTTAGTGATGCCCCCAGCAGAGTTAGAATTGAAAATTTGACCCCTGGTAATGGTCAGAATGGACTAGTGCTTTTGATTGGGCAATCAAAAGCACTAGTCCATTCTGACCATTACAAATAAAAAAAGAATATAACCGAAGGTCATTCTGAGATTAATATTAAGTTTTCACGCTATGTCTATATGTAATTGTCTGCTATGGAAATAATTTATGTATGTTTTATGTTGTATTGTGATTGATGTATAATTCAAATTTTTTCATGTTTCACTTACTCTGTGTGTATGTCCTGTTTTTTTAAAAATGACATGATTTTCTAACATATAAAGTTCAAATGAGTTCTGAGTAACGCAATCAATGTGTACCTCGTTTTCTTGCTTATGTATTTAGACGTAATGATGCAAACATTTAGGTGCCGATTCCGATCCTGTAAAACCCGGGTACGAATGGTCGTACGGAGCGTATTCTCCATACGACTCGTACCCGGGAAATCCTCCTTACAAAGCAGCAAGTACGATTCGTACAGAAATACCATTTCCTTACGAATTGTAAAAAACTACGTGTGGCGAAAAAATACCCACAATTCCGATCTGGGACATCGCGTACGTGACGTCCGGACGGAGTCAGGCAGCGTTTTACGGACCAGCAAGTACGATTCGTGCCTACGTCACTCCGCACGGCTCATATTTTACGGCAGCCCAAAACTCCCGGGAAATTGAGGACGACGCGAAGAAGGAGCACCGGTACGTGACGGACAGCCATGGACCCCATCCTACGTGTCATCCCGGCCCTCCTAGCCTACGACCTGGTGCACCGAAACCACCGCGCACGCTGCAGAAGGTCAGAACAACACCCAGGGGCAAAGGGGGTGCGAGGGGCAGGAAACATAACCCCTACCCAATTAAAAAAAACTATATTCTGTACATACTTTACCTCCAGGCTCTGGTCACTTCGGGGGGCGTGTCCACCAATCCCTGCGTTCCGCCACAACGGAAGTGGACGTCTACGCGTACCCGTCACCACTACAATGGTGGAACGGACCGTACCCACGCTCTGAGGGTGTGGGTACGATCCGTACCACCATTGTAGTGGTGATGTAGGGGTACGCGTGGTACGGACCGTACCCACACCCTCAGAGCGTGGGTAAGGTCTGTACCACCATTGCAGTGGTGATGTAGGGGTACGCATGGTACGGACCGTACCCACGCCCTCATAGCGTGGGTACGGTCTGTACCACGCGTACCCGTACCCCTACATCACCACTACAATGGTGGTACGGACCGTACCCATGGCCTCAGAGCGTGGGTACGGTCCATACCACGCGTACCCTAACATCACCACTACAATGGTGGTACAGACCGTATCCACCCTCAGAGCGTGGGTACGGTCCGTACCACCATTGTAGTAGTGATGTAGGGGTATGCGTGGTACGGACCGTACCCATGCCCTCAGAGCGTGGGTACGGTCCGTACCACCATTGCAGTGGTGATGTAGGGGTATGCGTGGTACGGACCATACCCACGCCCTCAGAGCGTGGGTACGGTCCGTACCACCATTGCAGTGGTGATGTAGGGGTACGCGTGGTATGGACCGTACCCACGCTATGAGGGCGTGGGTTTGGTCCGTACCACCATTGCAGTGGTGATGTAGGGGTACGGGTGGTACGGACCGTACCCATGCCCTCATAGCGTGGGTACGGTCCGTACCATGCGTACCCCTACATCACCACTACAATGGTGGTATGGACCGTACCCACGCCCTCATAGCGTGGGTACGGTCCGTACCACGTGCACCCCTACATCACCACTACAATGGTGGTACGGACCGTACCCACGGCCTCAGAGCGTGGGTACGGTCCGTACCACGCGTACCCCTACATCACCACTACAATGGTGGTACAGACAAATAAAAAAAGAATATAACGGAAGGTCATTCTAGGATTAATATTAAGTTTTCACGCTATGTCTATATGTAATTGTCTGCTATGGAAATAATTTATGTATGTTTTATGTTGTATTGTGATTGATGTATAATTCTCATTTTTTCATGTTTCACTTACTCTATATATATGTCCTGTTTTTTTTTAAAATGACATGATTTTCTAACATATAAAGTTCAAATGAGTTCTGAGTAACGCAATCAATGTGTACCTCATTTTCTTGCTTATGTATTTAGACGTAATGATGCAAACATTTAGGTGCCGATTCCGATCCTGTAAAACCCGGGTACGAATGGTCGTACGGAGCGTATTCTCCATACGACTCATACCCGGGAAATCCTCCTTACAAAGCAGCAAGTACGATTCGTACAGAAATACCATTTCCTTACGAATTGTAAAAAACTACGTGTGGCGAAAAAATACCCACAATTCCGATCTGGGACATCGCGTACGTGACGTCCGGACGGAGTCAGGCAGCGTTTTACGGACCAGCAAGTACGATTCGTGCCTACGTCACTCCGCACGGCTCATATTTTACGGCAGCCCAAAACTCCCGGGAAATTGAGGACGACGCGAAGAAGGAGCACCGGTACGTGACGGACAGCCATGGACCCCATCCTACGTGTCATCCCGGCCCTCCTAGCCTACGACCTGGTGCACCGAAACCACCGCGCACGCTGCAGAAGGTCAGAACAACACCCAGGGGCAAAGGGGGTGCGAGGGGCAGGAAACATAACCCCTACCCAATTAAAAAAAACTATATTCTGTACATACATTACCTCCAGGCTCTGGTCACTTCGGGGGGCGTGTCCACCAATCCCTGCGTTCCGCCACAACGGAAGTGGACGTCTACGCGTACCCGTCACCACTACAATGGTGGTACGGACCGTACCCACGCTTTGAGGGCGTGGGTACGATCCGTACCACCATTGTAGTGGTGATGCAGGGGTACGCGTGGTACGGACCGTACCCAAGCCCTCAGAGCGTGGGTACGGTCCGTACCACCATTGCAGTGGCGATGTAGGGGTACGCGTGGTACGGACTGTACCCACGGCCTCATAGCGTGGGTACGGTCCGTACCACGCGTACCCCTACATCACCACTACAATGGTGGTACGGACCGTACCCATGGCCTCAGAGCGTGGGTACGGTCCGTACCAAGCGTACCCCTACATCACCACTACAATGGTGGTACAGACCATACCCACCCTCAGAGCGTGGGTATGGTCCATAGCACCATTGTAGTGGTGATGTAGGGGTACGCGTGGTACAGACCGTACCCACGCCCTCAGAGCGTGGGTACGGTCCGTACCACCATTGCAGTGGTGAAGTAGGGGTACACGTGGTACGGACCGTACCCACGCTATGAGGGCGTGGGTACGGTCTGTACCACCATTGCAGTGGTGATGTAGGGGTACGTGTGGTACGGACCGTACCCACGGCCTCATAGCGTGGGTACGGTCCGTACCACGCGTACCCCTACATCACCACTACAATGGTGGTACGGACCGTACCCACGCCCTCATAGCGTGGGTACGGTCCGTACCACGCGTACCCCTACATCACCACTACAATGGTGGTACCGACCGTACCCACGGCCTCAGAGCGTGGGTACGGTCCGTACCACGAGTATCCCTACATCACCACTACAATGGTGGTACGGACCGTACCCACCCTCAGAGCGTGGGTACGGTCCGTACCACCATTGTAGTGGTGATGTAGGGGTACGCGTGGTACGGACCGTACCCACACCCTCAGAGCGTGGGTACGGTCCGTACCACCATTGCAGTGGTGATGTAGGGGTACGCGTGGTACGGACCGTACCCAACTGATGAATGCGGGGGTACGGACCGCATCACCCGTACCCCTAGGGCACCAGTACATTTGTGAGACAAGGCGTACACACGCCACAAATGTTGGTTTAGGGCCTGGTGCAGCATATAACCAGTACATTGGGGGGGGGGTGTATGGCCAGGACAGCAGTGTACTGCACCAAGGGTGCAGGTGGGTGGGTGGGTGGCTGCCTAGGATTCCCAGCAGTGGACAAAGACATGTGAGGTGTGGGTGCAGAGGAAGACCAGCAGTGGACAGAGACATGTGAGTGGTGGGTGCCTATCACCCCCATCAGTGGACAGAGACATGTGAGGGGTGGGTGCAGAGTACTCCCAGCAGTGGACAGAGACATGGGGGTGGATGCAGAGGACTCCCAGCAGTGGACAGAGACATGGGGTGGATGCAGAGGACTCCCAGCAGTGGACAGATACATGGGGTGGGTGCAGAGGACTCCCAGCAGTGGACAGAGACATGTGAGGGGTGGGTGCAGAGGACTCTCAGCAGTGGACAGAGATACGGGGATGGGTGCAGAGGACTCTCAGCAGTGGGCAGAGACATGGGGGTGGATGCAGAGTACTCCCATCAGTGGACAGAGACATGTGAGGGGTGGGTGCAGAGGACTCCCAGCAGTGGACAGAGACGGGGGGGTGGATGCAGAGTACTCCCATCAGTGGACAGAGACATGTGAGGGGTGGGTGCCTATCACTCCCAGCAGTGGACAGAGACATGTGAGGGGTGGGTGCCTATCACTCCCAGCAGTGGACAGAGACATGTGAGGGGTGGGTGCCTATCACTCCCAGCAGTGGACAGGGACATGGGGGTGGATGCAGAGGAATACCAGCAGTGGACAGAGACATGTGAGGGGTGGGTGCAGAGGAAAACCAGCAGTGGACAGAGACATGGGGTGTGTACATCATTATCAGATGACCACAACTCCATGGGTGAATGTACGCATCCCTAATTTTCGACTATGTCGAAAGTGCCATAACAACACATCACTGACAGCAGTGTCCCACTCCCATGAGGATGGATGTCTTTCCCCCACTGCATGACACACCACATGTGGGTGTGTGGACAAATGACACATGCATACCCACCACTGGCGGATGCAGCACAATACACACACAGAGATCATGCCACAAGACTGTATAGTCATGTGAATGCCTACTAAACTAAGAGAGCCAAAGGGAACACACACTGTCACGCACATCCCAGGACTGATAGGAATGTACAGGTGCTGGCACAGCCACCAAGATGTTGTCTCTCATGGAAGGAATAAGGTGGAGTTCCCACAGATACAATGGCCACAATTGTCAGTCAGGTGCCCAAATACCCTGCAGAACAAGTACCATATGTGTGCGAGGCTGGGATTACACACATGCATAGTGCGGAAAAGGGAGAATTACTCCCTGAAGGCATGACAACATACTCAATACACAAGTACAGCGACTAGCAAGGATGGCACAGACGATGCAGCCGGAGACATTGCTGAGCAGGCATGGCCATAGTTGAAGGGATCCGTCACCAACAAAGGCAATGTATACACACGTCAGCACAACAATTGTGCAACTCTCTGCAGGGAAGATGTCAGGTGCCACGGAGGAAGGGATACACCTTGGTACAATGTCTCAAAAAACAAATAACACACACAACCAAAGATCCTTTGCAGAGACCTTGTGATGGCACGCAGATCCCATGGGCCACCTCCTGACCATCAGACTCGAACCATTGCCCGAAACATAACACATTACCACAACCCCAACTCCTGGAGCATCAGCACCAACATCAATACCTGAAATGCAATAGTGTGCAAAGTCAAAAGAAAATGCTTTAATCAGCATAAGATAAAAATTGTATCAACAACACTATATACAAAGGCCAATGGCCAGTCAGGAATAGAAGTCCTTGGGGGGACACATGGGCACGTGTCTCCCCTAGCTTGCCTGCACATTAGAACCCTCAGGTTCGTCGACTGGGGGAGGGGCATCATGTGGGGAAGGACCAGGCACCGCAGAGACAGGAGGTGGAAGGGTAGGTGTGGTGGGTGCAGGGCTGCACGACCTCCACCACAGGGGGTGGGGCAGCGCCAAAGGTGGAGGTGAGCTCGGTGCTGCACACTTCTGCCAGGTCGTCCAGAGTATCCCCTGCACCGGAAGAAACCACAGACACAAAGGAGGGGGTGGGGTCGGAGGGATGGGGTGCAGCGCTACTGGGGGAGGGGGTGGACAGGGGGGGGGAATCAACTCCCGTAACCGGGGAGCGCCTTGCCCGTTTGCGGGCTGGTTAGCCAGTGGGGCTGAGGCCCAGCACATCCATCTTGTCTGACTGTGTGGCAGGGGAGCCAAGGGGAGTGTCTTTGGAGGGACTGGGTAGTGATGCATGCGGACTCAGACTGTGGCTGTGTGTATGCCTGTGTGCCCCAGACCCAGTGGGTGTGCCTTTATCCCCCTGAGTGTGCGTGCCAGGAGGTGTGTGCTTGCCCTTATGTGTTTGTGTGCTGCCTGTGTCTGGTGGGGTGCGTGCTTGGGAATGTCTGGGTGTGCATGGGACAGGCATGGGAGTGGGAAGTGTGGATGGTGCAGGGGTTGGGGGGTCTGTGATGAAGCGCTGCAGAAGACTCACTGCTGCCGTCAGTGAAGAGTCCATGGACCTCAGCAACATCCGTTGGTCAGACATCACTGCTGACATGCCCTCCATGAACGACACCATCTGTGTCAGCAGTCTGGTGTGGCCATGGAGGACATTCAGCATCGATGTCTGGCCAACCTGCAACTGCCGCTGAATGTCCACAGACTCTGCAGTGAGGGCAGCAGGGGGGACAGGGGCAGGGGGTGCGGTGCCTGGCACGAAGGAGACACGGTGGTGCCCTGCACGGACAGAAGGGACCAGAGCAACTAGGAGGGCGGTGATGGGAATGGAGGAGGTGGTGACAGATGTTGTGCTGCTGCCAGGTGTTGTAGCAGCCTCCGCCCCTTCGAGGAGTTCAGCCTCAGACCCGTCAGCGTCGTAGTCGGTGTCGCCACCAGACAGGTCCTCCGCCTGACTCCCCTCGCCCTCCGTGCCACTTGCTCCTGCAGACTCGCCAGCAGTGGTGGCACCGGTGCTGGATCCCTCCTCAAGGTCCGTGCCGGTGTCTCCCTCGGTGTCCTCCGATGATGCTGTGGGCAAGGTGAAGATACAGAAAATAATCAGTCACCTGTATACATCTGACACATGAGTCCAAACAAAATAGGTCACAGTGCATATCAGGAAAAGCATCATGAGTAACATCTACATTACTCCGCACATATGTAAGCCCTGCACTCCCCAGTTGGTTGACCCACCATGCCACTTGGAAACAAGGAAAATTAGGACACAACAGCAAATGACTTGATATCGAATTATTCTGAGAAGCTAGTTTCTGGGAACAGTTGAGCACAGCAATACTATGAAGGCATGCCACCTCTTGTTTACTGTGAATGAAACAGTATTGGTGCACCCAAGGCTAAATAACAGACCGCAACACTGAAGGTGTCCCCACAATCAGAGACCTGTGAGTACTTTGGAAACCCAAACAAAATACTTTGTGATCCCTTGGGTATCACAACGCTTTACACAATCTACATGTTTAGAATGTGTGAATGTGCCACTTTGTGAACAGAACACACATGTGCCTGTACAAAAGAAGTCACACAAGGAGGTGCACACAAAACTACATTTACACAGTCATTGTATGAGCTGCCAGCCTTATTCAAACAAGCCACTGTTAGAAAGAAATGGGGTTTCAGTAAGTACATATACATGGCCCCACGGTGGTCTGGATGACTTGACACTCGTAAGTTGGTATCAGCAACAACCAAGGACTTACCCAAATGCCACCACACTGTGGGAACATGGATATGTATTACCTTAAAAAAAGTGTTATTCGAACTGTGCCTTTCTTTAATATGTGCCAGCGTGTCCCCTGAAAGTGTAAAGGTGGTTTCTTGTGAACTTCCGTGGGAGACATCTGTTATGCAGGCACATTATTGTCCTACACAACAAAACATCAAAGTCAAGCATTGAAAACATGAAGACATGTTGACAAGTGTAGTGAGTGCCAGGGTACAAGACTTCTTGACTAACAACTTGAATCATGCCACCTGTCACATGGCCATCCGTACCATGATGACACAGTTGGCAACACATCTGACCCACTGTCTGTCATATTGAGTGGCACACATGTCCAAACACAGGACAATGCATAAGATAATGGGCCTGCAATTGTGTCGGAATAAGGAGCACCTGCACTGAGGAGACACACTCATGGCAAGCAAGAATGTCCACACAGATGTAACCACACAAAGAACAAACTACGGAGCATCTGGACCACACACTGGTGCCAAAAATGGATGAGCAGGAATCATGTATTTAAACTTTTGACACATGCAGCAAAGCACTAAAATTAAACCCTACACAACATGACTGGGTCACTGCATGTTGAGTGTCTGTCCAGACAATTATCCCACACAGGTCAGACCTGGCAAGGAGCCATAAGGTTTGGACATGTAGGCCTTGCCCGCACAAACCCCCCATACCTGACACAATGTGATTGCGACAGATCAAGAAGTTACACCTCTTAACCTCTTGAGTGCCCATGACGAGATGGTCTCGTCATGGGCCGCGGTTGCGCTGTGCCCATGACGAGACTATCTCGTCATGAACCCCGCCCGCTAATGAAAGGGCCGGCACAGGGCGGGGAAAGGGCGGGGCACTCAAGGGGCTAATCTGGGTTTACTAAAATGTGCATCAAGAAATCCCAAATGTACTCCACATCACCTCGTGAGGCTGCCAACACATATTTGTGACAAACAACCATCAACAGATAGTTGTACATAGACACACAGGCACTGCCCAGTGTGAGGATGCACAAGCCAAATGGGGTCACCCTGTCCAGTGGACACATGTAGCACACTGTACATAAATACAAATGAGGCCAGGGAACAATGCCACAGAGGCCAACCTATGCTGAACACACAGAGAATGGGCACAGTGTTGGATGACACACATGATTCAGAGGCAAGGGTGTCTCAGGGGACTGTAGTGGGCACACTGCTCCATGGTCCTGGAATGATCTGACTGTAACATGAGCAACCGTCCCGGCACTATGCATATCTCCCACTCATGCACATCATGTCTGAGGCCACAACATCGGTCATGCATGCTGCAAGTCTGTTAATTTGAAACCTCACACTCCTATGTTGAGACTCAGCATCAGTGCCAACAAATATGGACCCCCAAATGACTGAACAGGACAGGGCACAGGCAAGATACCAACACATGTCACAGACCACCCCCACACATGATGCAGAAAGCAATGTGCACTTGGATTAACTGGCAGCCTAGATGACCATGTGCAATAGTGTTTACACACAGACCAGGGAACACATGCCAAGGAGGGGAAGAGAGGAAGAACAGCACCGGTTGACTTGGGGGAAAAGGATATGCACTGCATATATAAACCCTGGCAGTGTATCCAGGCGACTGAGCACTTCCAAAAGCTGGTGACACACAACAAACACACATGTACCTACCCCCTTCCTGCTGCTGCATCTCCTGTAACCGCCTATCCATGTCACGGAAGACCACCGCCAGGACACGCTTCATCTGGTGGGTCAGGCGTCGGCGCCCGCCGTGGGTGCGTGGAGGTGAGTCCTTCAGCAGTACCCGGGAGATCCTCCGGGTCCAGCACCGGGTGTCCTGCCACCGTTTTCTTACTTGGGCTAGGCGCCGACTGCGACCCTCCACCGATCTCACGGCCCTGACGGCCTGCTTCCAGCTCTCCCCCTTCGCGTAGGCAGTTACCTGTGAGGATGACAAAGTGAGACAAAATCACAACACCAGCTCCATGTCAGAGAGACACACATTTGAACATCTTTGATATGTTGAACAGGGCATAGGATGCTGCCAAGGAATAGCATCTTAGTCCTATGGACATTGGCCTCTGTGGAAGCCCCAATGCACTACATGGCATATAAAGTACACAGGTGGCATGAGGGGTGCGACACACTCCATGAACATGGCACACACTGCGCATCACAAGCAACACCAGGCTGATGGACAGCACCTCCAAGCAGTTACATGCCCCAGGCCACTGACGCAACCTCAGCAGAGTACACAGACACACACAGGCACAGATCAATCACATGCCATTGGCAACAGCGGATACAAACCTCACTCTGCACATGTGCCACTTGCCTGTGGGGTGTCACAGGTGTGGGGCAGGCTCAGCAAGTCAGACACACAGCACGCCTTACTTCTCACATCAGATGGGTAGAGCTGTTGCCTCCTCCATGCAGCTGTGGTGCAACACTTCACATAGACACTCACCCACATGACAAGGAACATTCACACACATCAATGTCCAGGGGGCGTACACATCACTTGGACACTCTCACCACAGCTCCACTCAACTCACACACATCTGTGGGTACAGTCACCTGTCACACCGGGGGGACCACTGAATCACCTCAGGACTATAGACAATAAATGCCACAAAGGATTCGCCAGTCTGAATGTGTCATGCACTATGCAGTGAATGTCACAGTAAGCACAATGCAAGTGAGGAGTGTACACATGAAGTACATCATGCTCTGCATGGGAGACATAAGCCATTCCCCCCCTGGGACCCACTCTAAACAACATTGCATGTCTGTCACACCTGGACACAATGCCAGAAGTGACAGTCACAAAAAAGGTGCACAGTAAAAGCTAGTGGAGTCAGCACTCACCTGCTCCCCTGGCCTCCCATACAGGCTGGGGTACTGTGGGAGGATGACATCCAGCAATGCCTCATTCTCCTCCTGGGTGAATGGCTGGGCCCTCTCCACAGACCTTGACATGGTGCCAGAGGAAGCACAGACAGCAGCAGTGTTGTCGACAGGAAACTTGTGCAGGCAAGTGCCCTCTCATGAGTTCTGGCTGACTTATATCTGTCTTGCTGAGGGGCATTCATTTGGAGGAGTACATAGTGATTGGTCAGATTCATTCGCATCTTACGTTTACTCCAATCCTTTCCACATACAGCAGTGACAGCATTTGCATCGTTCAAAATTTCAGAATCATGTCAAGTCAACAACCACTTTGAAACAATGTATTTTGTGGCCAACTGACTTTTCTAGGCCACCTGATGGAAAATTTGAACAGAAAACTCTGTATCCATGACAACCAGCATGCATTTAGTGCCTAATACTTGTCCCTTATGTGTACCCTATGTAATTTTCAAATCCACACACAGGTACGGTGCGTTTCACACGTACCCCTACGGCACCAGTTGCACAGTGCCTTTGACACGTACGTATAGGCACTGATAGTACACGTATGTGTCCGCAATGGTAGTACACGTATGGGTACGTGTACTACCAGTGCCTACACGTACGTGTACTCCCAGTGCCTACACGTACGTGTCCGCAATGGTAGTACACGTACGGGTACGTGTACTACCAGTGCCTACACGTACATTGTTAGAAATGAGGGGACTCTGGTTGGCGCAGGTAAGTACCAGCGACAAGCAGGGACCCTTCACTTCTAGTCAGGGCGAAGGATGACTCCCCAGAATAACCCCTGCTCACCCTCTAGGTGTTTGGCGCGAGCAGTCTAGGCTAAACTTCAGGCGTACACAGTTAAGCAATTGCAATTATACATACAGTAAACCCCTTGCATGTACCACAAACGGACACCAATCAGGTTGTATATGAAAATAAGATTTTTATGTAGTTTCAGCAGAGTCAGTACACGGTCCAGTAACAGTGAAACGGTAGGGCCACAATTTCTATAAATACGGAACAAGTTCTCTTTATGTGGAAAGTTCTTATGCGGGCACAAAGGTGACTGCGGGCCTCAGAGCACTCCGCACTAAAGCGTCAACGGGGAAGCACGTGGCAGATGACAGGGAAAACAGAATATTGCGGACACTGGATTCGATGCGAGCTCGCGGTCGAGTTCGTAAGTACAGTACCTTGTTTCTTTTCGTGAAGGCGGGTGTGGGATTTCAGCGGCTCTTCGTCAGAAGGGCGAGGCAGCGTCCGGAGCTCCCACACTTCACGAGGGGGGGTCTGATCCTTCAGGCTCACGGCAAGAGCGGGGTGTCGTAGGTGGCAAGTGAACAAAGCGGGGCAGCCGGGCACGCAGTCTGCGTCCTGGCCGTCCGAGGCTGGGAGATGCTCACAACGCGGATTCTGGCGGGAGGGGTGAAGGTGCACAACGAGCCTCCGGCGAGCGAGGTGACGGGGCAGCCCAGCACGGCGTCGGGGGAGTGGCTCAGATCGAGCGAGGCTCTTCCCAAAGCAGGGGCGGCTAAGCAGTCCGGTCACGGCTCAAGGAGGGGCTCGGGGGCACGAGAGTCACGACTCCGGCGAGGGAAGGAACACCACAGTCCAGCGGCGGGCGAGTGAAGGTCAGGTTGAGCCCAATGGTTCTGGGGCTCAGTTCAGGGGGCAAGCTCACTTCCAAGCCCTTGGAGATCGTTTTGAAAAGCACAAGTTCTTGAAAGTAAAATAAAGCAAAGTCTTCAGCAAAAGGTTCCTCTTCTCTCCTGTGGCAGCAAGGTCCCCACTGCAGGCCAGTCCCCCAGGATAGGGACAGTCTTCCTCCTTCAGCTTTCCCGGTGCCTCCTCCTCAGGCAGAGATTCTTCTTGGGTCAAAAGCGGATCTGATTTCTTAGGAGCAGGGCTCCTACATTTATACTGCATTTCTTTTGTTCTCCCAGGCCAGGGGGGCCCTTGCCTTGTTCAGTCCAGTTCTGGAGCACTGTGTTGACGCGATGCAGGCTTCTTCTTTCAGAGTGCAGGGCAGAGTCATCAGACGCTCCACAGGGGGCGGAGCCAGCATTGTGGTGGCAGAGCACAGTCCTATTCAGAGTCCAGGTGTACTCCTCCCACCCATCTTTTTTTTTTTATTGACATTTTCAATAATTCAAATCACATTACAACAACATAACAAACAAGCCAGTTGGACATTTTATCACCACTTCGACTTATATACTGCTAGTGAGGCGTGCATGAAGAGTAAATGATGCATCAATAAAAACACACATTTGACTGGGCATTATCTGTGTAACCTTATGCATTAGTACATCTTTGCCTGCATCAAACCCTACAAGGGCCCGCGTTGTCACATCTGCCCTCCGTTTCATCCCTGTAGCCGTGCCTGCTGACAGAACCACGAAGAATGGTGCCGCTATACCTGGATGCCTATACATGCATGCTCACCATTTGTTAATTTGTGCACGATAGCAAGATGCCGCCCCGGATTCCCAATCTCCACACCCCCCGGGACCCCCCGGAACCAAGAGCCCCTCACATCTACATAGCCACGTCACGTTGGTTTTGTGCCCACTGCATAAAAGGCTCCCAGATGTCCCTTGGCCTGGAACTGGGCGGCATGAGCTCCCAAAATGTAGACAGCTGTGTATGACCATACGTTACCGCAGCAAGCCAGCTCTCCATCGACGGCAGCCTCTTCCCGCCAAACACACCACCACCTGTCTTTTTGCAAACAATAATAGCAGAGCATGTAATTTACGCGCTTTCGGCAGGGTATCTTTTACATATCCCAGGAGCCCCGCCTCGGGCGTAGGCGCATCAGACCTGCCAAGTATTTGATTAATAGAGGCAAATATCTTCTCCCAATAGTCTGTCAGCCTTGGGCAGTCCCATGCCATGTGCAGAAACGTGGCAGGGGAGAACCCACACCTCCAGCACCCATCGTCTGCGCGCAACCCCATCCTGTGCAGCCCTATAGGGGTCCTATAAAATCTGTGCAGAAACTTGAAGTGAATTAAACGTAATCTGTAATTTGGCGACAGCTCAGTTAACTGCCCGCAGCAAAACTCCCACTTGGCCTCTGACAGCGGGACGGCCAGCTCGTCATTCCAGTGTTGCAAGGACCTGGGACTAACCACCGGGGCCGAATCCTGCGTGATCCTGTATATCCGCGTTACCAGCCTACGAGGTGACGGGGAACCGACCACGTTTTCCAGGGTGGCCAGAACCGGCGGAGCAGCTGGAAAATCCTCACTGAGGGCTTTACATGCCGCCCGGAGCTTGTGGTATAGAAATCTCTCAGCAAAGGGTACCTCATTGTCTCCCTCCCCAGAAGGAGGGGGTCTAAAAATATTGTCAGGGAACAGGTCCGCAAAAGTGCGAAGCCCCAGACTCCGTACCAGTTTGTTATCAATTCCGTCTACCACGCACGGCAACAATGGATTCCGCGATAATGCCAGCGATGGGGCATAGAGCAGCGGGACCCCCGCCCTCCTGCGCAGTTCCTCCCAAGCCCATCTAAGCGTGCCTGCAGTGTCAATGTCTACCTTAGGTCGGCAAGCAGGCCGGCATATTGCCACCGTCAACGGAGTAGGCGCAAGCACATCACGCTCCACCGCCACATGCGGTTGGAACGGTGTTGGGTGCACCCAAAAGTGTAAGTACTGGGCCTGAGCACTTAGCGCATATAAACGCATATCTGGCGCACCCATTCCTCCCTGTCGCAATGGGAGTGTGAGCAATTCCCACGATACTCTCGCCTGTCCACCAGCCCACGCCAGTGCTACTAGATGGGATCTCAGAGTGTTGAAGAAGTGCGATGTCAAGGGAACAGGGACATTCGTGAATAGATACAGAAACTTAGGTAGTACGATCATTTTAGCTAAGGCCAGTCGACCGGTCAGAGACAGGGGGAGCCTCGACCATATTTTTACCTTCTCTTCCAGCCATGACATGGCTCTCCCATAATTTAGATTCCAGATCTCCTGTATATCCCGGCTGATCCACACTCCAAAATATTTTACCTTTTCTGCCTCCCACTGCAACGGATACTCGGAGTCCGATCTCGGCGTGCCGTCTGTCAGGGGGAAAATTACCGACTTTGACCAGTTGATGGTTATCACAGCCAGTCCCCCAAATCTGATAAATTCCCTCAACACGGGGTCCAGGTTTTCTTTCGGGTTAAGAAGGTAGAGAGTGACATCATCCGCATATAGCGATATAAGAAGGCTTCTGGAACTAAATCCAATCCCACGTGCAGTGTGGTGCTGGCGTATGCGCGCAGCCAGTGGCTCCATCGCTATAGCGAACAAAAGTGGAGAGAGAGGGCATCCCTGTCGGGTTCCGCGGGATATCGAGAGCGGGTCAGATAGCAACCCATTCACTTTAATCCTTGCCCTCGGGGAGCTGTAAAGTAGCCGTACACTATTGATAAAAAGCGGACTGAACCCCATACGGCCTAGAATCGTGAACAGAAAAGACCACTCGAAGGTGTCGAACGCTTTTGTGGCATCCAGAAACACCACTGCAGCTTGGACCTCAGGATGTAGATAATGTAATACTGAAAAAATGGTACGTAGGTTGTGCGAGGTCGAGCGCCCTGGAATGAACCCGGATTGGTCAGGGAGCGCAATCATGGGCAACAATGGCTGTAATCTATTGGCAATCAATTTAGCGTAGATTTTGACGTCCACGTTTATCAGTGAAAGTGGTCTATACAAATCCAACTGGGATTCTGGTTTCCCTGGCTTTAGTAGCGTAATTATGATAGCGTCTCTCATTGAACTGGGTAACACTCCCGTTTCCAAGGCTTCTCCATATACCTCTAACAGCCTTGGTGCCAATTCGTCAGCGTAGGTCTTGTAAAAGGCTGTGGTCAGCCCGTCAGGGCCTTGGCGAGGGGCAAATTCTTTATGACCTGTGCAACATCAGTAGCCGTGTATGGGAGATCCATGTATTTCCTGTGATTATCATTGAACCAGGCTAGTGCGATTGAGTCTAAAAAGGATTGCAGACCCTCAGGGCAGTTAGACAGTTTAGCTGTATATAAATTAGCGTAGAAGGCAGAAAAGGCTTCCAAAATCTCCTCCCTGCCTCGAAGCACCTCCCCAATCTCAGTGTGGATCTCATGTATGAATGTTGCGGCCCTGGGCGCCCTTGTCATGTCTGCCAGTGTTCGCCCCGGTCTGTCTCCCTCCCCATACCTCCTGGCCTCTGCATGTTTTCCCAGGAATTTGACCTCCCGCTGTGCCTCCTCAGAATAGTCTAATAATTTAGCTTTGATCAAACCAGTCACCTGCGGGTCCCCTGTGGCATAAAATTCGCCTTCCAGCGCTCTTATGTTTGTCTCCAACGAGGCAAGTGTCCCCCTAATTGCCTTGAGGACTCCCGCCTGGCGAGCTATGCATTTCCCTCTGATCACTACTTTAAAAGCCTCCCACAGTGAGGCTTCGGTATTAACCGAGCCTGTGTTCAGATCAAAGTACTCCCTGATATCAGACCTAATTTCTTCTTTAAAGGCTGCATCCAATAAGGCATGGGGTGGGAGTCGCCAAGCAAAGCCCCTCGGTGGCGCACGGAAGTGCCAACCGTAGCACACACGGAGAGTGGTCCGACAGTGACCTGGGCAGGTGCGCGCTATCTACAGACCAGGTGGCAACGTCCCGGGACACCAGCCAGTAATCCAGCCGGGACCATGAACTGTGGTGATCAGAGATACACGTACCCTCCCTCAGCTGGGGGTGCCTGTTACACCAAATGTCAATAAGATCCCCATCTTCCACTATCCCCCTCAGTGCGGCGCTCGCCGCCGGGTGCAGGGTGCGGGCAGATCCCCGCCTATCTAGAGTATCATCAAGGACAGCATTAAAGTCTCCACCCCACAGCACAGTTGAGCATCCCGCAGCCCTAATCTTGGACCAGATAGTGCGGAAAAAATCAGGTGAGTCAACATTAGGACCGTACACAGCCACAATTTTCACAAGTGAACCACATAAGAGCCCCTGCACCAGAACATATCGACCTTCAGGGTCGCTCTGTGTATACCTTACCCTCCAATCCAGCCCTTTCTTAACCAGCACTGCCACCCCCGTGCATAACTAGAATACACCGAGGAGTAGACATGACCCCAGCGATTATGACGGAGTCGTTGTGAAGGTATTACATTTAGGTGTGTCTCCTGCAATATGCATATGTCTATGTTATGTCGTGCCAGATATGCGTGGACCAGTCTTGCTTTCCTGCCATCATTAAGTCCCCGGATATTCCAAGTAAGTCAATTTAAAGTGCTAACAACCATAGGCTAAGGTCTCTATTTCAAGTGTGTAACCTATACCCACTGTGCTATAGTGCAGCCCACTGCGAAATAGTTGTTCCAGAGCATTCGTCCAATCCTGGCATTGAATCAAAAATGTGAACTCTACCCCCACCCCTCCACCCACTCCAACCCCCCCAAACAGGTTGAAGAAAACCCCCCCTAAAAAAACGAAAACATAAAACCCACATTGTGACAATCGGGAACCTTCCCATGGGGGCGCAGCAACACTGGCCTACTTCCTTGCGTCGTGCAAGGTGGCCAGGAGTATCGTCGGGGAGGCCATCCGCACACAGCCTGCTATCCACTTACTAATCCAACATTATGCTGATGAGTTCTGTAACATACTGGGCAGTTCCTGACCCGGCAGGGCCTATGCCCCCAGGCCTCTCAGGCACTCCGGACAGAGCGCGAGCCATGGATCATCCAGTTTAGTCATTGTCACTCAGGCTTGCGTCCCCCTTTCTCTCGACCTCGCGCTGCCCCTTCTTCTGTTTCCCACAGGCTTGTTTTGCAAACTTTAACGCCGCCTTCGCGTCCGTGAAAAAGTGGGACTGCCCTTCAGTCGACACCTTTAGCTTCGCCGGATATAACAGTGAGTACGGGATCTGTGCTTGTACTAGCATCCGCTTTGCTGGAAGAAACTTACGTCTTGCCGCCTGCACCGCCGGTGTGAAATCCGGATAAAAGAAGATGGCATTGCCTTTGTGCGTTATGTTACCTTTCTCCCGGGCCTTCCTAAGGATAAGGTCCCTATCCTGATAGTTTAGGAGTTTTGCTATAATGGGCCTAGGCGGAGCACCCACCGGCGGACGCTGTCCCAGCGACCTGTGGGCTCGCTCCACCACAAAGACCGAGGAAAGGTGAGGATCAAACAGCTCATGCAAGAGCTCTGTTATGTAAGACTCCATTTTTGTGATGGCTGTCGTCTCCAGAATCCCCGTGATACGGAGGTTGCTGTGTCGCGACCTCGCCTCTAAATCCTCGTTTTTAGCCCTGATGACCCGCAGGAGATTATCCATGTGGAGTAACTGCTCCCTGGTCTCAACCTGGAAGTCGTGATACTCCGTGTGCCTGCCCTCCAGCGCATCCAGGCGCGCCTCGTGGGTCGATACCTGCAAATTTACGGAGTCCAGCTGCGCGGTTAGGGTGTCCAACTTGGAATCTATATTGCGCAGGCTAGATCGCATCTCGAGCATTAGGGATTTCAAGTCCTCCCCTTGGCCTTCTGCCTGCGACTCCTGAGGACCACCCTCCCGTGAATCATGTTACGCTTCAATGTGTCGGGAGGCGCGCTTGTTGTCGAAGTTCAACTTCGGTTGTTTGGCGTCATGCTTGCCCATGGCTGTCTCCGCGCTGCAAATCCAGTCAGGAGCTCCAGCCCCAGCCCCAGCAGCGAATCCCACAATTACTCGACGCCTGTGTCGCAGCGGCGCCCCTCTAATGCCAAGCCGCCACAGCGGCGTCAAGGTGGCGCCACAGCTCCCGCTCCGGGTCGTCAATCCTGCCAAACCACCTACAAAAGCAGCCAGGGGAAATAGGGACAGTTCACCACATCAAAGTCTCAGGCCCCCGAAAGTGTGATCCCGTGTCCAGTGTATCACGGTGCCCTCCCGGTCTGCCGGTTCCCTCCAAGCGGCAATGGCGGGGCGAGTAGAGGCGGCCCGCAACCCCCCAATGTGGTCAGCCCTCACCTCAGCTTCGTTCTTCCCAATGACTCCCAGCAGCTCCACAAGGCTGAGGTCTCCTCGCAGGCCCGACACCTCCTGCTATCTCTCCCCCCGGGGCAGAGAATTCACCAGCAGCAGGGGCCCCACTTGCGGCCAGCTTCGGAATCTGCAGCAGCGCGAAGGTCACACCGGCGACTCGCCCATCTTTCTGGGCCTTCCCGAGGCCCCAACAACACAGGAGTACTCTGTCACAGCTCCGAGCCGGCTCCGAGTCACGCCGCAGCCCCAGGCGCCGCCGCTCTCACCTCACGAGTGTTCGCGCTCCGTCTCCTCAAGCGCCGCAGCTGACCGGGCCTCCGGCTCCTCGCAGGACAGACGGCCCTCCGCCAACACTCCACCTTCCCCGCTCACGGACAGAGACAGCAGGATCCGGCTTCCAGGCAGCAGGCCGCAGCCTCGGGCTCGATTAGTAACCCGCCTGCGTCGCGACGTCAGGCCCCACCTCGGCTCCAGCCCGGCAGATTTCTCGGCCCCCGCCCGTCCTCGGAGCGCCAGGAGATCAGCGCTGGGGTCGGGATCCCATCAGCTCGGGATCCAGCAGGTTCCGGCAGTTGAAGGTCTCCCCTCGATGCAGGATTTTCAAAGGATTATCTCCCGGCGCGCTCAGAAAGCGGCCATTCCGCTGCGCAGCCGGCCACGCCCCCCCTCCTCCCACCCATCTACCTGTCAATCTTTCTATTCACCACCAGGCTACCTAGCCCTGCCCATCTGGGTTTCCCCAGCCCTGTCACTCACACAAGCCAGACAGCAGATACACATCACGCAGAGACGGGCTGAAATGGTTAGGCAAGCAAATGCCAACTTTCTAAAAGTGGCATTTACAAACGCAGAATATTAAAATAAACCTTACGAAAAGATGTACCTTATTATTCTGAGTTCAGGCATACTAAACTCGATTTTCTACCATGTTCCCTGGGTCTGTTAGGATCATAGGATGTAACAATCTTAACAGCCCATTCTGGCCTATGAGAACATGGTAGGGTAGCCTTACAATAGTGAAAAACTAAAATGGCTGTAATTCACTATTAGGATATGCCACACACATCAGGGCTTGTCCTACCTTATGCTACAATGCACCCTGCCCTTGGGCCTACCATAGGGGTGACTCATATGAAGTAAAGGGAAGGTTTAGGGACTGGCAAGTGGGTGCACTTGCCCAGTCAGCATGACAGTACCAGACTGCACGCAGGTTCTGCGATGGCAGACCCTAGACACATTTTACCAGGCCGCTTCTGTGGGTGGCAGCAGTGGTAAAGTGCCCAGAGTCATAAAACAGCCAACAGGAGGTCAGAAAAAATGCAGGAGGAAGGCAAAAAGTTTAGGGATGACCCTGCAAAAAGGGCCAAGTCCAACAGACGTGTACTACCAGTGCCTACACATACGTGTAGGCACTGGTAGTACACATACCCGTACGTGTACTACCAGTGCCTACACGTACGTGTACTCACAGTGCCTACACGTACGTGTCCGCAATGGTAGTACATGTACGGGTACGTGTACTACCAGTGCCTACACGTACGTGTACTCCCAGTGCCTACATGTACGTGTCCGCAATGGTAGTACATGTACCCGTACGTGTACTACCAGTGCCTACACGTACGTGTACTCACAGTGCCTACAAGTACGTGTCCGCAATGGTAGTACACGTACGGGCACGTGTACTACCATTGCCTACACGTATGTGTACTCACAGTGCCTACACGTACATGTAGGCACTGGTAGTACACGTACGTGTAGGCACTGGGAGTACACGTACCCGTACGTGTACTACCATTGCGGACACGTACGTGTAGGCACTGGTAGTACACGTACGTGTAGGCACTGGTAGTACACATACGGGTACGTGTACTCCCAGTGCCTACACGTACGTGTACTCACAGTGCCTACACGTACGTGTAGGCACTGGTAGTACACGTACGTCTAGGAACTGGTAGTACACATACGGGTACGTGTACTCCCAGTGCCTACACGTAAGTGTACTACAAGTGCCTACATGTAAGTGTAGGCACTGGTATACGGGTACGTGTACTCCCAGTGCCTACACGTACGTGTACTACCAGTGCCTACACGTACGTGTAGGCACTGGTAGTACATGTACCCGTACGTGTACTACCAGTGCCTACACGTACGTGTACTCACAGTGCCTACACGTACGTGTCCGCAATGGTAGTACACGTACGGGTACGTGTACTCCCAGTGCCTACACGTATGTGTACTCCCAGTGCCTGCACGTACGTGTCCGCAATGGTAGTACACGTACGGGTACGTGTACTACCAGTGCCTACACGTACGTGTAGGCACTGGTAGTACACGTACGTGTAGGCATTGGTAGTACACGTACCCGTACGTGTACTACCGTTGTGGACACGTACGTGTAGGCACTGGGAGTACACGTACCCATACGTGTACTACCATTGCGGACACGTACTTGTAGGCACTGGTAGTACACATACGTGTAGGCACTGGTAGTACACGTACCCGTACGTGTAATACCAGTGACTACACGTACGTGTACTCACAGTGCCTACACGTACGTGTAGGCACTGGGAGTACATGTACATGTAGGCACTGGTAGTACAAGTACCCGTACGTGTACTACCAGTGCCTACACGTACGTGTACTCACAGTGCCTACATGTATGTGTAGGCACTGGGAGTACACGTACCCGTACGTGTACTACCATTGCGGACATAGTGCCTCCACGTACGTGTAGGCACTGGGAGTACACATACGTGTGTACGGTACGTACCACGAGTGCTCCTACGGGCACACAACTCTAGTGATACGGACCGTACACACGCCCTCAGAGTGTGTACGGTGCGTTTCACATGCTTACACTGTTGATAGGATGCCCACAGGAGTCCAACATACCCATACGTGTACTACCAGTGCCTACACGTATGTGTACTCACAGTGCCTACATGTACGTGTCCGCAATGGTAGTACACGTACCCGTACATGTACTACCAGTGCCTACACGTACGTGTACTCCCAGTGCCTACACGTACATGTCCGCAATGGTAGTACACGTACCCGTACATGTACTACCAGTGCCTACACGTACGTGTACTCCCAGTGCCTACACGTACGTGTCCGCAATGGTAGTACACGTACGGGTACGTGTACTACCATTGCCTACACATACGTGTACTCACAGTCCCTACACGTACGTGTAGGCACTGGTAGTACACGTACGTGTAGGCACTGGTAGTACACGTACCCGTACATGCACTACCATTGCGGACATGTACGTGTAGGCACAGGTAGTACACGTACGTGTAGGCACTGGTAGTACACGTACTCGTACGTGTACTCACAGTGCCTACACGTACGTGTAGGCACTGGTAGTACACGTACCCGTACGTGTACTGCCAGTGCCTACACGTACGTGCACTACCAGTGCCTACACGTACGTGTACTCACAGTGCCTACACGTACGTGTCCGCAATGGTAGTACACGCACGGGTACGTGTACTACCAGTGCCTACACGTACGTGTACTCCCAGTGCCTACATGTACGTGTCCGCAATGGTAGTACACGTACCCGTACGTGTACTACCAGTGCCTACACGTACGTGTACTCCCAGTGCCTACACGTATGTGTAGGCACTGGGAGTACACGTACATGTACGTGTACTACCATTGCGGACACAGTGCCTCCACGTACGTGTAGGCACTGGGAGTACACGTACGTGTGTACGGTCCGTACCACGAGTGCTCCTACGGGCACACAACTCTAGTGATACGGACCGAACACACGCCCTCAGAGTGTGTGTACGGTGCGTTTCACATGCTTACACTGTTGATAGGATGCCCACACGAGTCCAACATACCCATACGTGTACTACCAGTGCCTACACGTATGTGTACTCACAGTGCCTACACGTACGTGTCCGCAATGGTAGTGCACGTACGGGTACGTGTACTACCAGTGCCTACACGTAAGTGTACTACCAGTGCCTACGTGTAAGTGTAGGCACTGGTATACGGGTACGTGTACTCCCAGTGCCTACACGTACGTGTACTACCATTGCCTACACGTACGTGTAGGCACTGGTAGTACACGTACCCGTACGTGTACTACCAGTGCCTACACGTACGTGTACTCACAGTGCCTACACGTACGTGTCCGCAATGGTAGTACACGTACGGGTACGTGTACTCCCAGTGCCTACACGTATGTGTACTCCCAGTGCCTACACGTACGTGTCCGCAATGGTAGTACACGTACGGGTATGTGTACTATAGGCACTGGTAGTACACGTACGTGTAGGCATTGGTAGGACACGTACCTGTACGTGTACTACCGTTGCGGACACGTACGTGTATGCACTGGGAGTACACGTACCCGTACGTGTACTACCATTGCGGACACGTACTTGTAGACACTGGTAGTACACATACGTGTAGGCACTGGTAGTACACGTACCCGTACGTGTACTACCAGTGACTACACGTACGTGTACTCACAGTGCCTCCACGTACGTGTAGGCACTGGGAGTACACATACGTGTGTACGGTCCGTACCACGAGTGCTCCTACGGGCACACAACTCTAGTGATACGGACCGTACACACGCCCTCAGAGTGTGCACGGTGCGTTTCACATGCTTACACTGTTGATAGGATGCCCACACGAGTCCAACATACCCATACGTGTACTACCAGTGCCTACACGTATGTGTACTCACAGTGCCTACATGTACGTGTCCGCAATGGTAGTACACGTATGGGTACGTGTACTACCAGTGCCTACACGTACGTGTACTCCCAGTGCCTACACGTACATGTCCGCAATGGTAGTACACGTACCCATACATGTACTCCCAGTGCCTACACGTACGTGTCCGCAATGGTAGTACACGTACGGGTACGTGTACTACCATTGCCTACACGTACGTGTACTCACAGTCCCTACACGTATGTGTAGGCACTGGTAGTACACGTACGTGTAGGCACTGGTAGTACACGTACCCGTACATGCACTACCATTGCGGACATGTACGTGTAGGCACAGGTAGTACATGTACGTGTAGGCACTGGTAGTACACGTACTCGTACGTGTACTACCAGTGCCTACACGTACGTGTACTATCAGTGCCTACACGTACGTGTACTACCAGTGCCTACACGTACGTGTACTCACAGTGCCTACACGTACGTGTCCGCAATGGTAGTACACGCACGGGTACGTGTACTGCCACAGGTACGTTTCAATTCACCATAGCTGCTGTTGGTGGCATGTCCCAGACGATGTTCAGCCGTGTCCTGCATGATGTTTTGGCAGCCATGTTGGAGCACCTGGATGAATTCATCTATTTTCCGACTCCTGAGGAGTTGACAGGTGTCAAGGGTGATTTCTATGCCCTGGGAGGGATGCCCCATTTCATTGGGTCCATTGATGGGACACATGTGGCTTTTGTACCACCACAGGCACAGGAGGTCGCCTATCGCAACCGTAAACATTACCACTCTATAAATGCCCTTGTGGTGTGTCTTGCTAACTTGCTAATTTCCTATGTCTGTGCACGTTTTCCAGGGTTAGCACACAATGCCTACATCATGAGGCGTAGCAGGCTGCCAGAAATGATGCTGCGGCTGCACAACGAACGAGCATGTCTTGTTGGTGGGTATACTCTGTTTGTCCTGTGTTTTGCGGTATCTTTGTATCTTACGGCATCTCCTGACCCACTTTTTTACATGATGTTTTCATGTAGGTGACTCTGGCTATCCCAACATGCCATGGCTGATGACGCCTCTCCGCAACCCCAGATCAGCTGCAGATCACCGTTACAACGATGCACACGGGCAGACCAGGCGAGTGATTGAGAGGACGTTTGGCCTCCTGAAGAGCCGATTCCGGTGCCTTCACAAGACAGGCGGGTCCCTCCCATATGCACCGGTGAAGGTCTGCAAAATCTTCCTCGTGTGCTGCATGCTGCACAACATGGCAGTGGAGAAGGCAGTGCCACTTATCCTGGAGCAGCATGAGCAGGAACATCCACCCGTGGAGGATGAAGGTCTTGGTCACGAGGCAAGTGAGGAGGAGGAGGATATCCGGAGTCAGCTCATACGCAACTTCTTCTCATAATGGTGAGTCACTGGGTCTGAGTGTTCACGCTTGGAGCCTTGTGTGGCATGTGTTGCAATGTGTGTGTCCAGCTGACTGTATGCTAAGTGACTTAGATGTGTGTTCTGATGTGTCACTCGAGTGATGATGTCATTCCAATCATTTTAGCTGTGACCCTAATTTTTATAATCGCATGGTGACAACATTATTCCTATAGAGTAAATGACCATGTATGCGGATAACAATCTTTTAGCTGACTGCTTGTGTGTCTGTCATCCACAGGTTCTTGCGCATGTTGTCTGGTCGTGTCATCATTGGCCTCCTGCTAGTCCTCATGAGTATTGCAACGTGTGCTGAATCAGCGTTCCATGCACGAACATGTGGAAAAGTCATTTTGGGTGAGAATTGCAGCAAGGCATTTTGGGGTTGTTTGGTGTTTGGAATGTGTGGGGACTGTTCCTGTGCATGTTGGGTTACCATGCATACATGTCGACTCACCATGGGGCACATGACATGTAGCATGACTCCCATGAATTGACAGTCTACCTTCGTGACAGTCATCTCTAATGGTTAGGGGACTCTGATGAAGGCATCAATGTGTTTATAACTTCCCTCAGCTTTCGACTGCTCGGCAAAGAAGCTCCACGGCGGATAGAGAGAATTGCCGGGATTGGATGTATTTACCCAAGCTAAATGAACAGTATTAATTACATATACACAGAGAGGCACGTAATCAAGACCGTTGCCTTGCCACATTTGTTAGAACCAACTCTTGTCCTGAAAAGGATGGCCGCAGTCGCTTTGCATTAACTTCGGACTGAAAACGCATCTCCATATTTTAACTTGCCAAGAAATTTTTTTATCGTTGCACTATATGACAGAGACGTCTTTTACAGCGGGTCTCATGCCTTTTGCCTGATGCTCCATAAGACACCCAGACATCATTCATGTGTATTTCATCCTCTAACACTTTGCAGTTGGTCCTGAAGAAGGTGGTTTTTCCACTGAAACGTGCGTTGACCGCGACATTACTTCCAATACTGAGATATTGAAAACTGACAATCTTTTCACTCTGTCTATTTGAAAAATCTGACCAATCCAAGAGTTCTATCTCTTTTTTTCTCTTACATTTCCCCTTTTACTCCTTATTGTATGAATGCAAGTATGAGTGATTAGTAAATGTTTTTGTATATTACAGATGTCTAGGATGTCTTTTTTCTCTTTTTTATATTAAATGTGTAATTTGTTTGCGTCAAAACCCACCAGTGTAAAACTAAAAAAATTTTTTCTTTTAGTCTCAAGTCATGTGTAAATTATAAAACACAACAAAAGAAATAATAAAAATTGTCTGTTGTTTAAATAAATGGATTGACAGTGTGTTGGTGAAAACGTAATGTAATTTATTTTTGACATTTTGATCGGGTAATGCAGAATCTGAATAGATCAATATAAAAAGTGTATAGGCCGGTATAGAGGTTTCTACTTTATTTCGCTATAACTTCCCTCAGAAACATACGGGATGCTACGGGTGGACATGGTGTGGGACATCCCCATAACAGGCTCAATGGGGAATTGCAGCCTCTCCGTGTGCAGAAGGGGGTGTTTGGCTCATCCCCTTAACTTGTGTGCCAGGCCATTAGGATTTACTACATCTGTGTTGTGAAGGGGGTGTCCAGTGTAGGTCCCACTTGTTCAGCCAAATGACCTGTGTGTCTGTTCATATTGATGCTTTTCCCTTAGTGTGAGCCTGAGTAATAAAGGGGTTCCTCACCCTCCAAGGTGCCTCATCTCTGTCAATGCAGGTCTCTTGCCACTTTGCATGCGGCATCTCTGGCATAGTTGTCAAAGATTGTGCATATGAGTCTATGTGTAGTTTGGCTACATGCATGCAGGTCTTCATGGGTCAGAATCTCTATTGTGCCTGAAGTCCATGGTTGTGTATGTATTTGGGCATGTTGGTCCCCACGACGGGCCGTCAACGCCTGCTGAGGGTGTGTCTCCTGTGCGCGGCTAGACCTTCTGTTTCCTGATCCTGTGTCAGTCATCTTTGGTGATTGTGCATCCATTTTCTCTGGGTGTTCCATGGGTAACCGGACACTCCTTCCTTTACTTACGCCTGTTGCATTTGTCCTTTCTGACATCCTTGTCTTTGTGTGCTACTTTTGGCATAGTTTCAAGGACATGCCACCTGCTGCTGCGGCCCCTGCAGCAAGGAACCACAAAGTGGCGGGATTCTGCAACACACATGCCTCAAAGATGCTCCTCCCTGCCTACCTCCAGCCATTCATTTGGCTGTCATCACCTTGCCTGTGCCACTGTTGGGTACACGCGGTGCCAAAGGCAGGACCGTCACCACATGCAACGTGCACATTGCACAACCCTCATGTCCTTGCATGACCCACATCACACTACAGTCTGAGGTTGTAGCCACCCTCCAAGCAATGTCTATCCGAAACTCAACCGTCTGCTCTCAGCCATACCCTAAGCGCACACATGACACCTTTGCATACTGAGTATGTAACTCCAACTGCCTACACAGCGCTGCCTCTCCTTCCAGGCCCTGTCACACCAACAGATCATGTCCCTCCTGCTCCACACCGGCTCCGTACACCAGCAAGGCCATGGGAGTGGAACTCAGGCCTTCAGCATGTGGTTTAGTGGCGTCATCTGGCACATGGCCCAGGGCTCATCTCTCAGCGTGTCAATCTTCAATGTGTCCATGACCCCCCTCTCCACCATCACATGCGCACACAACCTCATCATCATGTCGTATGCCATTGACACCCAGGTGCTCCTCACCCTCACCAAGGACGCAGACATTGCCAGTTCCAATATTCAAGATTGCATGAGATCCATTGATGAATAGCAGAACAGCAGCCACCTGAGGCTGGACTTGTACAGGACAGAGGTCAACATCTGAGGATTGTCCCCTTACAGCTGGGTCAACTGCTTGTGTCCCACCCGCAATAGCCCTGCACAAGCACCCAGTGTCCACGCACACAAGATGGTGTGCATCATGGATTGCTTGATCACATTTGCCATGCTAATCACCAGCATCTGTGCCTCAGACTGCAACACCCTCTAAATTATGCACATGATCCCCAGATAGATCCACTCCAAGGAAAGACGGACCATCCCCCAGGTCCACGACAACATCCGTGTCAAATACTGCCCTTCCCTCTACGGAGCAGCCACATCCAAACTCCCGGGAAACTTGTCCACATCCAGGCTGCATGTGCACACCTCAGCTGCAACATCCCGCGCCCCAGCCACATCACCGTCCAGCAGAGATAGCTGCAATGGATCACTGTGTGCTGCAGGATGACCTTCAGACTCCCCACCCACACTCAGGAGACAGGCCACAACCCGACCCAAAACCAACCTTGTACCACTGTCATCCGAGACCCCGTAGTGCCATCTCCGTGCATCCTACCTTGACCTGGCCACCATTCTTCAGATCCACCTTACTCCAGCATGCAGGACATAGTTCTCCCACCTGGGAACACATACCTGGGACTCCCTACCCGGGAACCTCCGAATGAGGCATGACCTCTACGCCTTAATGATACTCTTCCAAATAGGTCTGTCCGCACAGTATTGCAAGCACCTCCTCAGCAGCTTGAGGCCATCACAGGTGGGTATTGTGCTCCATGTCTGCATTGAATGATACATTGTGACCCATGTGTGTCCTGTACCAGACTCAGATCCCACTCAGACATAGTTTGACATTTACACACACATATGTGGTGGAATAATGCCAAATGACAGCAACATCTCATGACAAAATTAAGTTTTTATTTTTGGTTGGGTAAGTCTTTTGTTAGATGAACTAAGGTGCTCTACCGGGTGCATAGAATCCAAAGTTCACAGGGGGAGATGGCATCCTTGTCAGTTGGAGTCATCAGAGTCCAGACCACAGTGTTGGTCATCATTGGTCAGACTGTGATCAGCAAGTCCATGTGGCAGAGAATGTCATTGGGTGAGGTGCTGCTGTTGCGCCAGAGGGCCAGGTGCCAGGCCAGGTGACCTGGGAGATGTGGATAGTCCGCTGACTCTCACGGTCTTTTCTGTGGATGACCCACATTCCTGGGGGAACCCTCAGATGCAGGCCTTGACGATGTCTGTGATGCTCCGTCGGACGAATCCTCCTCCTCCCTCCCTGTGGCTGGTGGTGGTGGTCTTCGCCTGGTGGCACAGGGAGGGTTGCCCATGTTGTCGGCGATCCGACGGAGTGAACGGCTCATGTCCGTTTGCACCGCCAGGAGCTCAGCCAGTCTTGCCTCCATCCGTCCTTGGTGTTGTTGTTGACTGGCATGTTGTTCGGCCTGCAGGTTCTTCATCTCGTCGAGGGTCCCCTTCATCTCTGTGAGGCTCGACACTACCTGGCTGATGCCCCTGGTGTCACGCCGGTATGTGTCCAGGATGTGGCGTATGTGTGACATACCGGTTCCCTCAGCTGCCTGGTCAGGTTCTCACCTCCGCCTGCCTCCACTCCCACCACCCCTGCCCACACGAGCCTGTCCTGCCGTTGTGGGCACATCGGGTTTGCGGGACCCCTGAGGGGTGGCATTAGCGGAGTTGTCTGCCTCCTCCCGGGTGCCCGGAGAACCTTGTCCCTCCTGGTCAGACTGGCTCTGTTGTTCAGTGCGAGCAGGGCTCCTGGGTGTCTCCTGGGATGTGGCAGGAATGGGGGTGGGGGTTGGCACAGATGTACCTGATGCAGGTGCTGCAGGGGCTTGGGCACCAGAGGGGCCAGGTTGGTCGGGGTCATCCACGGAGTGGTGAGAGTCGTCGCTGCCGGTGGGATCATCTTCACGCTGAGCCGGGGCTGTGATTGTTCCCCCCCATTGTTGGGGGGAGGTCGATGATATTGCCCTTTGTGTGAGAGAGAGACAATGTTAATGCTGTTTCATGCCACATCAATGTTTCATACATATTCAAGTTGTCACAGTTCCTCCAGGTAGTTGGGTGTGCCTAGCATTCCTCTCAATGTCCACTTGGGATGGGTATGTTGAGGGGGACAGATTGATATGTTCTCCTTAGTGTTTTACCAGTAGATTTTTGGCTAGGATGCTTATTTGGTTATGGATTGGTCTTGTTGTGTCACATGTCCATTGTGAGAGTGGGTAAATACGTTGCCTGCCCCGGGGGTGTGTGCTTGTGTGTGGGGGGGGGGGGGTGTGACCGGGCCTGCTGTTGGGTGTAGTGTGATTTGTCATTGGGTCTCCCAGGTGATGTGTCTGTCCCCTCATGGTGCATGCTGGCATGACAGTGAGTGTGAGTTCCTGTGCTAGATATCTGAGCTTGTGGAGTTGGTGTTTGAGTGTACAGTGGTCACAGGAGGGCCTTGTGCTGCATACAGCAGGGCCAAGTGTCAGCTACCTTGTCAGTACTTTGCCAGTCCCTGTGCATTGGGCATGGTGCATGTGTATGTACCTAGCCCATATGGGCTGAGGGCATTGGAGTCTGCTTCTGAGTTGCACAATGTGTTGTGTGAGCCCCACCCTCCCAGCATCCCGGACATCCAGTCTTGGGTTTGTGGTTGGTGTAGCCTGGGACATGGCATTGCCTTTATTTGTGAATGGGGCATGGAGAGGTTAGTGGCATAAGCGTGGTTTTTGAGTGTGGTTGTGTGCGGTGAGGGCTTGGGGGAAGTTGCGTGCATTTGGTGTATTTGTGGTGTGGATGCCATCCTCCCCATGTTACGTGAGTTGTTTGTGTACTCACCAGGCTCTGTAACTCCTTCGACTCCGTGTACTCCCACCGGCGGAAGCATGGCCATCACCTTCTCCTCCCAGGGATGGTAATGTACGGGTCTGCGGGGCAGCCCACCTCCAGTGATGTTACTCTGGGCGTATTCCTCGTTCATTTTCCTCTTGACTGCCCTGCGCAGATCGTACCACCTGGCTTGGCATTCATGCCTGGTCCTTCGGATGGGCGCAACAGCATTCACCTTATCGA
Source organism: Triturus cristatus (assembly GCF_964204655.1). Taxonomy (NCBI): domain Eukaryota; kingdom Metazoa; phylum Chordata; class Amphibia; order Caudata; family Salamandridae; genus Triturus; species Triturus cristatus. The sequence goes on along the minus strand of NC_140591.1, from coordinate 1,419,758,628 downwards.
CGATCCTCTGCCACAGGCTTGTTTTTGGGCTATGCTGGTCTGTCTGACCAATGTTCCAAACAGCTGTGGCTCGACTCTGATGACTTCGTTGACAAGGAGGTCCAGCTCCGCCCTTGTGAACTTTGGAATCTTGTCTGTGGGCATGGTGTGGGGTGTGGGTGTGGATGGTTGTGGGGGTGTGGGTGTGAATGTGACGGTGTGTGTGTGAATGTGAAGAGGGGGTGTTTGTGAAGGAGGTTGTGTGAAGGTGTGTAAGTTAAGGTGTAGTTAAGGTGTAAGTAAGGTGCAGTTGTTTGTGGGGTCTGGCAGCAGTGGGTCTGTTGCAAAGGCTCATGGGTTGTGTGTGTGGGCCCTTTTTATTGGTCCATTTGTGGGTGTGGCTGGGTTTGAATTTGTGGTGGGTGTGTTATAAGAGGTGGTTGTGATTTAGGGCCTCTCTTTGCCTGTTTGGATGTGCCAGGTCAGTCATTGAGATGTTTTTTGTCATGTAGACGTGTTTTGTGGTGTTGTGCGAGTCGAATTGACCCTCCTTGTGCTGTTTTACAGTGTCCTGGTTCTGTACGAGTATTTTTCGCGTACGTAAGGTCCGTACATACGCGATGCTGGGGGAGGGTGCTGTGGTACGGTGTTGGAGTACGGTGCGTACAGGTACGGGGCTGGGGTAGGAGCCTGGGGTGCGACGCGTACAGGTGGGGTGCTGGGGTACGGTGTTGGGGTACGGTGCGTACCGGTGCGGGGGTGTGCTACGGTGTTGGGGTACAGAGCGTACAGGTGCAGGGCTGGGTACGGGCCTGGGGTGCGGCGCGTACATGTGGGGGTCTGGAGTACGGTCTTGGGGTACGGTGCGTACAGGTACAGGCTGGGGTACGGTGTTGGGGTACGGTGCATACAGGTACGGGGCTGGGGTACGGTGTTGGGCTACGGTGCGTACAGGTGCGGGGCTGGGGTACGGTGTTGGGGTACGGTGCGTACAGGTGCGGAGCTGGGCTACGGTGTTGGGGTACGGTGCGTACAGGTGCGGGGCTGGGCTACGGCTGGGGTACGCACCTGGGGTGCGGCGCGTACAGGTGGGTGGCTGGGGTACTGGCCTGGGGTACGGTGCATACAGGTGCGGGGCTGGGAGACGGGCCTGGTGTGTGGCACGTACAGGTGCAGGGCTGGGGTACGGTCCTGGGGTACGGTGCGGAGGGGGGGTACGGTGCTGACATACGGGGGTACGGCGCTGACATATGCGGGGGGAGGGGGGGGCTGTACGACTCGTATCTGGGCACAAGTTTACCCGTGTACATGTGTACTACAGCGTTCGCTCCGTATGGGGCCTTTTACATGCGGTTGTGTATTCGGACGGGCGGTACGGATCGTACTTGCGCGCTCGGACTTCTGTTTTACGATTTGCACGTAAAAATGTCCGGCTCCCTATCGTACACTTTTCCCGACGCTATTCGGACGTAAAAATTTCTGGCTCCCTCTCGTACCCTTTTCCCGATGCAATTCGTATGTATTTTTCACGTACAAATCGGACTTCGCAGTTTGTACGGTACTTTTACGATTCGTACGTGAAAATATACGGATACGAGTCGTACGCAAATTTTTTTTGCCCCATCGGAATTGCCACCTAAATAGACATACAAAACAACAAAAATATTGAAAGCAAAAATATAGACTTCATTATTATCGTAAAAACACAAATATTGCAACCTTAATAAAACAAAATGCTAACAAAATTATTAATATAAACGAAATTTAAAATATTCAACTCACAGACAAAATTATAAAGTAAATATAAACTATTTTAATATTTAATTAAAACACCACCACACAATATTCAAAATTACTTTGCCACAAAATATAAAATAAACATGAATACTTCATACAAATAACACATTATTATCTTAATATAAAAAAAATACTTACATATTACTCTTGAAGAAAATAACCAAATTGTCTTAAATTAAAATTAATTAGAATTTTCCAAATAAGGAAATAACTGTCAAAATAATTGCTTTAAACACAATGAAAAACAACTACAAACAACATCAACCAATAAAAAATGAACAGCGAGGGGCGTGGTCTCGCCAGGAATGGAGTAGGACGCGGGTCGTGGCCGCTCCGGACCGGCGCTGTTATCAACTGCCATTTACAGCGGTGTGACGGCGACAATTGGACCGGGGACACAACCCGGGGAGAGCGGAACACTGGGGGCACCAGCCTAGGCGGTCGGTGGTAGCTACCGAGGCCGATTTGCACCGCACGGACGAGGAGTCGGGTGCCGGCCGGGCAGGCCGCCATTTTCTTTTCACCCGATCTGCGCGCCCGGAGCTGGGCGAGTCCGGGACGGAGGAGGCTTCGCGCTGGTGGCTGCTGCAGAATCCTTGCCGGAGGGCCCCGACAGTAGTGGACCCCGGACTGCGTGAGCTGTGGGAGTGGCGACTTCGAGACCCGAGTGGCGGCGGCAATCCCCGGCGTCTGGACCTGGTAGGCCGGGACACTCCCGGGTGTGCTGGGGGCTCGCTGCGGGCACGGCGGAGGCTGCCGACGGCGTTGGGTGAAAGGAGCGACCCGAATTGGAGGAAGGAGAGTGGCGACTTTCTGAGGGGGACGTCTGGCTGGCTGGTGCGACTGGGGGCACGGTGCGGTGGCTGAGGAGCGCCCGCCGCCATTTTGTATGTTACGTGGATGCGGCCTGGCGGAGAGGTTAGCGTACGAGGCGGCTTGGTGTGGACGGCGGCTGGGGGAAAGCATCCCCTCTGGTGAGACCGGGCTCTGGTGAACTGTCGCTGGCTGTCTGCTTGCCCCCTACCCTATGCGGATGCTGTGATTGTCCGGTGCCCTACCTAACTGCACCCCAATTGGCGCTGAATCGGCGGGGGGCCCTTGCTGCACCGCGCCCTGGAGACCTGCGATTACCGGTGCTCGGGGAAGAGCTGAGACGGGTGAGCGAGCTGCCGGAGCGGGGCAAAGCGGATCACGGAGCCTTGCACTGCTGCGCTGTCCCTGGGGGTTGCTCTGGGGCCCTCGACCAGGCGACGACACCGCCGCACTGATGGCCCGGCTTGAGGCCTATTGAGGACTGCGGGAGGACGCCTCTGCCTGGGGCGCTGTGGCCTGGATCTGCTTGGGGCCTGCCCGGGCTGTCGGGGGCGGGGAGAGAGGCTCGATTCCGCATGAAGGCGCTCCCCGGGCCCGGCTGATGGACTGACCGGGGCCCCACCTGGTGGACCGGGACTGGAGCGGCGAGTCGACGAGTGCTACGGCGCTCCCACTGCACTCCCCCCGTTCGACTGAGTTGGTGGGACCTCTCTTGGTGGGCAGGTTGAATGTCCGACAGCCATGCACCACGCAGTGGTTTGAGAACCTGACGCTTCCCTTCCCCGGCTGCGCTGCATCTGGAGGGCCCTTTGGAACGGGGCCCCACTGCCATTACTGGACTGCGTGGCCCAGTGGCTTGCGCTTTACGCTGAGTGTGCGTTCGAAGGTTCCGGGGTCCTTGCTCCTTCCCATCAGGACGCTGCCCTCTGACACTCTTGCAGCATGACACGCACGAAGCCAGGGAAAGAGCCGCCCGCGGCCCCCAAAGACGCCTCGGTCAGGGACTTGTGGAGTAAGCTGAGTGCGCCATCGACGAGTGCAGCATTGTCGGACCTTGGGGCCTCTGCAGCACCAGTCACACAATCCTTCATGGCGTCGTTCATGCAGGAGCTCAAAACGGAAATCGGGTAACTTCGCACAGAGGTCCAGGCATGTGTCAAGGAGCTGCGGAGAGATGTGGGGGAGCTCGGTGGCCGGGTCGACGACTTGGAGAAAACTTTGGACGCACGTACGGAAGACCAAGAACGCCTATGGCAGCGGCTCGCCACTCTCGAAGAACAACATGTCGAGCTACAAATCAAGCAAGAAGATTTGGAAAATAGGGGGCGCCGGAACAACATACGCATTTGGGGGGTGCCAACTGGAGCAGAAGGAGCGGACATCATGTCATTCGTGGCGGACCTGCTCCATGATATCCGAGGAGACGATGACACTTCGCCGCCCACTTTGGACCGTGCACATAGGGTCTCCGGACCGTCTGGAAGGCCAGGACTTATCCCTGACATCTTGACACGGGTCCACTTCTTCGTCGAGAAAGAAGCCATTCTCAAAGCGGCTAGAAGCAAACCTGAAATCCTCTGTGGGGGCAAGCCCATCCAGCTGTTTCAAGACCTGGCCCCTACTACCCTCCGGCACCGGCGGGACTTCCGGCCCATTACGGACAAGCTGAGGGAGCTCAACATTCGATATCAATGGGCCCATCCCTTTGCCCTCATGTTCCAGTGGGAATCTAAGCGTCGTGTGCTGCGTTCCTATCGAGAGGCGGCCCAGCTGCTTCAGATCCCAGACTCCCCGCCGGCTAGCCCCTCGCATCGAGCTGCTAACCTCCGAATCCCACTGAAGCCGCAGTGGTCCACGGTGCGCCGCCCTAGGCACCCCTCCTCGCCGGATGGCAGCCGATCCTCCCGGGACAAGCAAGACATCATAGAGCACATAAAATCCCTGGAGGGCGGCCCGTCCCCGTCTGGATCGCAAGCGCTCGCTTCCAAATGAATGATTTCTCGGTGGAACCTCCTCTCTGGTGGCAGCTTGGGAACTGAGATGGCTGTGGGCATAGACTGCCTGTGGCGGCCCTGGTCTTGCCTCCCACGATGCCCGGGATGTTCCCCTGGGGGGCGCACGCCTGCCTAGTCCCTGGCGCGACACCTGTACCGCTGCGGCGGTGGTCCGGAGCGGATCCTCGACATCATGTACCTACAGATAAGCGATGATTAACCCCCACTCCTATTTCTGGGAGAGTGACATCTCCGGGACAGCCTGTGCCATTGTGCCTGGCTACTCCCTAGACTGGAATAGGTCTTGCTGGCCCTGTTGGCCGATTAAGTGTTCTGGTTGTTTTTCTTGCCATTTTCCCCTTCTCTCCTCTCCCTCTCCTTCAGTATCCTTTTGGTGGGGGGGACTCAAGACTGAGGGGAACGGCAGCATGAGAGATGTCTTGCTAGTGGTTCTGTGTCAATGACTGACTCGCCTTCTTGGAAGATTGTCTCCCTCAATGTGAAAGGGCTTAATTCACCCAACAAGAGACGCCAAATATGGCGCTACCTGCTCCTGCAGAGCCCTGACGTCATTTTCCTCCAAGAAACCCACCTTCTCAAATCGGATGTGGTACGAATGGCGCACCCCCGCTTCCCCCACCAATTCTGGTCCTCGCCCAACACTAAGTCAGCGGGAGTAGCCATCCTTTGCAGGGCGGGGTTCCTCCTGGGAGACACTAGGGTCAGTAGAGATGCCGAGGGTCGGTTCTTGCGGGTGGAGGTCCGGAGAGGGAATCACCCACTCACTTTGTGTAATATCTATTCCCCCAACCAGGGTCAGGATGCCTTTCTACGCGGGATCATTAGGGAACACCTTGAGCCAGTAGACTCCGACCTCATAGTTGGAGGTGACTTCAATTTGGTGTGGGACGCGGAGATGGATCGTTGTTGGGGGGCTTTCCACAGGACGGGGGCTATGTCTGCGGCGGTGAAGAGCTCCCTCCCCTCCTTAAACTTGGTGGACACCTGGCGGTACTATTCTCCGGGACTGCGGGACTACACCTTCTACTCCCATGTACACCGCTCATACTCTCGCATCGACCTTCTCTTTGCGTCGCACTCTTTGCTTAAAGACATCATATCGGTGTCCCACTCCAACATTCGATCTCAGACCACGCCCACGTGGAATTGCTCATACGGGAGTGTTCCACTCGCCCGACGCGATTGAGCCGCTGGAGATTCCCGGACCACGTCCTTCGTGACCCGGTGGATAGGGAGGAGGTCCAGGCGGCCATCCTGGCGTACTTCGCGGATAACGACATACCGGGGACTCCCCTCCCTCTCCTCTGGGATGCCTTTAAGGCTACGATACGGGGTACCCTTACGGCAATAGCTGCCGCCAGGGCGCGCGAAGCCCGGCTCTATGAAACCAAAATCGAGCGTGAAGTTAAGACATTAAAGAAGCTGGACCAAGAGCGCCCAATGGCGTCGCGTAAGAGACACTTGGCCGTCCTACGCGGGCAGCTCCGCGCGCACCGGACCAACAAGGCCGAACGCGCCCTGCTTTCACTCAAGCAGCGGTACTACGAGGGCGGGGATAAAGTGGGTGCTGTTTTGGCGCGGCGCCTGCGAACGCGAGCGGCTAGAGCCCATATTGCCAAGCTACAAAAGCCGGACGGGTCATGGGCCATTGCGGAAACGGCAAAGCTCCAAACGTTCCGCGACTACTACGCAGCTCTCTATGCTAGTGACCCGCCGGCGACGGACCTGATATCGGAAACCGTTGACGCCTGTGGATGGGAGCCGCTGAGCGAGCGTCAATCTGAGACCCTGGAGGACTCTATCACCCGGACGGAAATGGCAGAAGCCCTGATGGATCTTCCGCTCGGCAAAACGCCAGGCCCGGACGGGCTGCCGGTGTCATTCTCTCGGGCCTTTTTGCCGCAATTACAGCTGTATCTCTTGCGCCTCTTCAATTCGTTCGCGGAATCAGTGGGGCCCTCGTCGGACATGGCAATGGCCGAAATAGCCCTCATTCCGAAGCCCGGGAAGGACCATACCCTTTCCTCCTCTTACCGGCCTATTGCCCTATTAAACACAGACTTGAAATTGTACACCAAAATCCTGGCTAAACGGCTTAGTGCCCACCTCCCGAATCTCATCGAGCACGACCAGGTGGGGTTTATCCACCAACGCCAGGGGGCAGACAATGTGCGCCGCATAGCGCACATTGTGGGGAAGGCCAAACATTGGAAGATCCCAGCATGCTTACTATCACTCGATGCGGAAAAGGCCTTCGATCGAGTGGACTGGAATTTCCTCCGGGCGGTCCTGCGGAAAGTGGGATTGGGCCCTAAGATGGTGGCACGTATTATGAGCCCATATATCTCACCGATGGCCAGAGTGCGGGTTAACGGCCAACTCACGCAGCCTTTCCCCATTTGCAGAGGTACTCGGCAGGGTTGCCCCTTGTCGCCCCTGCTGTTCGCCCTCGTGGTGGAACCTCTGGCCATTAGGATACGCCAGTCGCCAGATATAGGTGGTATATCTCTTCGGGGGGTTGAGCACAAGATCGCTCTATTTGCGGACGACCTCATCCTCACTCTCTCTGATCCCCCACGCTCGCTACCAGCGGTGCACTCGCTACTTCAAACCTATGAAAGTGCCTCTGGGCTGAAAATCAATCACACAAAGTCCTGGGCCCTTAACCTAACGATTCCAGACGGGGAACTTGCGGCGATCCGGGCCTCTGTTCCATACCAATGGGCGAGCAAGTCGGTACGGTACCTGGGTCTTAACCTGACTCCGGACCTGGATACTTGGACGCAGGCCAATTGGCAGGAATACAAACTCTCAGTCTTGGTAGACCTCCGAACATGGAAGGCCCTGCCCCTCTCCTGGCTTGGCAGACTGAACACGGTTAAAATGTCTATCTTGCCGAAGATCCTATACCTCTTCCAAACCTTGCCGACTCCTATTCCGGAACATCACATCCAGGGGCTGCAGCGTGACCTCACCGCATTTATATGGGGGGGGAAGAAACCCCGCTTTTCCAACAAGATCCTGAAACTCCCTCGGGATCGGGGAGGGCTGGCCTGCCCCAACCTCTTAGATTACTACTGGGCGTCCCACCTCCGCTTTGTATTGGAATGGGGGGCGTGGGAGAGTGAAAAAGTGTGGTTCCACATGGATCAGGCAGTCACTTGTCGTCCACTCTGGGACCATGCCTGGTTACCCCGGGAGGCTCGCCACCGCAGTGCCTACATGGCGGTCCCTACCAAAACGGTCCTTGTAATCTGGGACAAGGTGGCAGTTCGTCGGGGCCTGACCACTTTCCCGTCCCCCCACACCCCGATAGCTCGTAATCCGCAGTTCCCGCCGGCGAGTCGCCCTCCTTATTTCGCGAACTGGACGGAAACCGGCTGCAGGACGATCCGTGACCTATTCGTTGGGGACTGTCTCAAAACCTTCGCTCAATGCAAGCTGGAGTTTGGGCTCACAGAGAGGGACAAATTCCAGTATATACAATTACGCCATTGGATACAGGGCTTTTCGTTGGCGCAGGCAGCCACGCGCCCCTACAACCCGTTCGAGCAGTTGACACGTACCTTCGGCACCTACAAGGGGCTGATTTCCTGCATATACAAGGTGCTCCAACATGCACAACGGCCGGATCCTCATCCCTACTAGGTGAGATGGCACAACGTCACTGGCTCAGGTGTTACCCCTTCCCAATGGTCTCGGCTCTGGAGCGACATTCCCAAAATCCTGCGTAGCATCCCCCAACAGGAATCAGCCTACAAAGTGATGACCCAATGGTATTACACCCCCGCTAGGCTCCAAAGAATGTTCCCTACGACATCCCCCCTCTGCTGGCGCTGCACTCAGGCGACGGGAGATTTCATCCACATTTGGTGGACATGCCCTCTCCTGATTACCTTTTGGAAGGAAGTCCTCAGCCACATAAAAAAGGTTTTAGGGTATCCTCTCCCGGAGGACCCACTGGTGGTGCTCTTGGGCCTTCGGCCGACGACTCTACGGGCTATGACGGGCCGTGACCGACACCTTAGCCTCCACATGCTGGGTGCTGCGAAACAAACGGTGGCTCTCTATTGGAAGAAACCCGACACACCCTCTATCAATGTATGGTTTACCCGCCTGTGGCATGTGGTGGCGATGGAGTTCCTCACGGCACGTCTTCAACTCCGCGATACCAAAAATCGCCAGCGTTGGAAGCCCTTGATCGACCATTTGGGGAGACTAGAGCATGTGAGACTGCAGCCTCCACGGCTCCGAGCCCTGAAGCTCTTCGATGATGTAGTGGACCCTACAGAGCCAGGGAATTTATGGAGACAGGCAAACAATTTGAGGTCTCCGACTCTTGCAGACGCCCCCGGGTTAGGGGGGAACCCGCCCCTGGATGGCCTTGACCTCCGGCCTATGTCCTGTGGTACTAGTGGGGTCCGCACTCCCTCCCCCATGCTGAGCCTCCCTCCCTAGACTCCACACCCCCTCCTTCTTACCCCTTTGTTCTGTCTCCCTCCCCCATTTGTTGGTTGGCCGCCTCTTTCCTACCTGTCTGATGCAGGTGCGGTGGTGGATGGCTTTAGCACGAACACAGCGCGGGGAGGACGGAGTGGTTCCCAATCTGTTGTTACTGTGCCATAACTTGCATGCTGGTTGCTGACCTATGCAATACCCAATACGACCCTGTTGGATGCTAGCGAGCCTATACCCCACAGCGCCTAGCGGTTGCCAGTCCTCTCATGCTATACTCACTGCAGGCTATGAATGGGGAGTCATGGAGGATATGATGGAGGGTATCCCTATACGCTGTCCGTTCGACGGGCGCGATATGTTGAGATGCACTGCTTGTCATGACCGAATTGTATGATATGCTAGACAAACTGCATGTGAATACAGATGCGCTCACAGGGGAATGCATAGCAACGGTGACAAGTGAGGTCTTTAGAACGACAGGAACATTGGCCCTTAAGGGCGAGCTTGGTGAAGTTCAACTAGGTTGCCTTAGCTTGACGAATATTGTAATGTTATACACTTACTCGTCAGATGGAGGGCTCGCGCAGGGCATAGGGCCTTTTCAGTGGATCCTGGCTAGGGACCGCCCGCTCATAGACCTGCCTCTGGGGCATCACTGGGGCCCCCGGGCTTCCCTGACTCTGAAATTGCTCTCTGCTGTGTAAGCTGTTCGCTGCCGGCCTATAAGGTTGTAGGCGCATAAGCTGTGTACTGCCTCTTGCACGACCTGTTAAAAATTAATAAAAGTTTGATAACAAAAAATAATCAGCAATTGATTAAATACTTTATAACTAAAACAAAAATCTATATAATACAATTATACCTTCCAAGAATGGAGCAAGCCGAATCTCTGCCGAATTTCTACCTGAACACAAGACTTATATATTTAAAGCTTCAAAACCAGCTTTACAAGGTAAGTAAAATACCTTACTTATTTTAATAAGCATTGCAATACAACAAATTAAAACGTAACTTTTCAATTAATATTATAACTAACATATTTTTATACACTATCTCTCCTCTACAGATTTCCAAAACTACAGCAAGCTAACTACAAACAACATCCAATGAAAATCTCTAAATAAAGTAAGTATACTTCTAAAAATTATTTGCCAATAATTAAAAATCCATAACCTATTTACTTCCTTTAAAAAAATATTACTTAGTAAACAAAGTAGAAAAAAAAATTCTTCCACAGAAAAAACCCAGCTACTACAAACAATGATCAGCAGAAAACTGTAAAAAACCCAGCAATGTCAACACACCCAAACTGGTAAGTATATTAACAAATAATATTCGTTTTAATAACAAAAAGCATGAAATATATATTTAAGATTTTCTACATATATATTTAATTACCGTGCAAATATCAAAATGACTGAAGGAGCAAACTTTATAACATCACACAAAGGAAAACTTTTACTCTGCTATATGGGATATGTATATACCCAATAGAAACAAACAGCTGACAAATTTAATTGGAAATGCACAATATATTATTCACTGTTCAGAACTTGTCCTCAGGGAAGCCCCCAGTGGCGTTAGATTAGCAAATTGTCTGGAGTCATTTTCCAGCACCTGCCCTGAGGTATCCCCTCTGTGGACTTAGAATAGTACATTTGCTCCCAGTCACTGTTCAGCACCTGCCCTGAGGAACGTACCCAGCTGAGTGAGAATAGTAAATTTGCCTCCAGTCACTTTCCAGCCCCTACCTAAGATATGCCCCTGGCGGAGTTAGAATCAATCATTTTCCCCGTCACTGTCCAGTCCCTTTCCTGAGTAACGTACGCCAGCGGAGTTTGAATAGTAATTTGCCCTCTGTCACTGTCTAGCCCCTGTCCTGAGGGTCATCCACAGGATAGTAAGAATCTTATGTTCACCCTCCGCTACTGGCCAGCAGCTGCCCTGAAGAGATCCCCCAGCGGAGTTAAAATAGTAAATTTCCCCCAGTCACTGTCTAGGACTTGCCCTTGGGACGCCCCCAGCGAAGTTAGAATAGTTAATTTGTCCCTAGTCACTGTCAAGGACCTGCCCTGATGTATGCCCCCAGCAGAGTTGGATTAGAAAATTATCGCCAGTCACAGTCAAGCACCTGCCCTTAGGGACACCCCAGTGGAGTTAGAATAGTAAGCTCGCCCCGTCACTGTCCAACACCTCCCCTGAGGAACATCCCCAGGTGAGTTAGAATGGTAAATTTGCCCCAGTCACTGTCCAGCACCTGCCCTGAGGAATGCCCCCAGCGGAGTTAGAATTGTAAAATTTCCCCCAGTCACTGCCCAGCACCACTTGCCCTCAAGGACACCCCAGCGGACCTAGAATAGTAAGTTAACACCTGTCACTGTCCAGCACCTGCCCCGAGGGATGGCTTTGGCAGAGTTAGAATAGTAAATTTGCTCCGAGTCACTGTCCAGCACCTGTCCTGAGGGACTACTCCAGCGGAGTTATAGTAAATTTGCCAGAAATCACCTGCCCTGAGGGATGCCCCCGGTGGAATTAGAATCTTAAATTTTCCCCCAATCACTGTCCAGCACATGCCCTGAGGGATCTCCCCAGCGGAGTTAGAACAGTAAATTATCCCCAGTCACTATCCAGCACCTGCCCTGATTAGTGCCCCCAGAACAGTTAGAATGGTAAATTTGCCCAAGTCACTCTCCAGCAACTGCCCTGCCCCTCACTACTCTAACTCCTCTGGGGGCGTACCTCAGGGCAGGTGCTGGACAATGACTAAGGGCAAATATACTTTTCTAAGTCCACTGGGTGTCCCTCATGGGAGGTGCTTGACAGTGACAAGAGGCAAATTTACTATTCTAACTCTGTCGGGGGCACACATCAGGGCAGGTGCTGGACAGTGACTGGGCCAAATTTACTATTCTAACTCAGCTGGGGGCGTACCGGAGGGCAGGCCCTGGACAACGACTAGGGCCAAATTTACCATTCTAACTTGGCGGGGGCATTCCTCAGGGCAGTTACGGTCAGTGATGAGGGTAAACTTATGATTCTGACTCCGCTGCGTATGACCCTCTGGGCAGGCAATGGACAGTGACTGGGGCAAATTTACTATTCTAACTCCGCTGGGGGTGCTCCTCAGGGCATGTGCTGGACAGTGACTTTGGGACCTGAGGTATGCCCTAAATTGAGTAAGAATACTAAATATCCTCCCAGTCACTGTCCAGCACCTGCCCTCAAGGACACCCCAGCGGACTTTTAACAGTAAGTTAACCCCCGTCACTGTCCAGCACCTGCCCTGAGGGACGACCCTGGCAAAGTTAGAATAGAAAATTTGCTCCTAGTCACTTTACAGCACCTGCCCTGAGGAATACCCCCAGTGGAGTTAGAATAGTATATTTGCTCCAAGTCATTTTCCAGCCCCTACCTAAGATATGCCCCTGGCGGAGCTAAAATCAAAATTTGCCCCCATCACTGTCCAGTCCCTCCCCTGAATTACATCCCCAGCAGACTTTGAATAGTAATTTGCTACCAGTCACTGTTCAGCTCCTGCCCTGAGGGACATCCACAGCAGACTAAGAATCGTAAGTTTATTCCCCGTCTCTGGCCAGCACCTGCCCTGAAGAAAGCCCCCAGCGATGTTCGAATAGTCAATTCTTCCCCAGTCACTGTCTATGACCTGCCCTCATGGACTCCTCCAGCGGAGTTAGAACAGTAAATTTACCCCAACAACTGCCCAGCACCTGCCCTGAGGTACGGCCCCAGCGGAGTTAGAGTAGTAAATTTGACCACAGTCACTGTTCTGGACTTGACCTCAGGGATACCCCAGCAAAGTTAGAATAGTAAATATCCCCGTGTCACTGTCCAGTACCTGTCCTGTGGTATGCCCCTAGCAGAGTTAGAATAGTAAATTTGCTCCTAGTCACTTTCCAGCACCTGCCCTGAGGAATACCCCCAGTGGAGTTAGAATAGTACATTTGCTCACAGTCATTTTCCAGCCCCTACCTAAGATATGCCGCTGGCGGAGTTAAAATCAAAATTTGCCCCCATCACTGTCCAGTCCCTCCCCTGAATTACGTCCCGAGCAGACTTTGAATAGTAATTTGCTCCCAGTCACTGTTCAGCTCCTGCCCTGAGGGACATCCACAGCAGACTAAGAATCGTAAGTTTACTCCCCGTCTCTGGCCAGCACCTGCCCTGAAGAAAGCCCCCAACGACGTTAGAATAGTCAATTCTTCCCCAGTCACTGTCTATGACCTGCCCTCAGGGACTCCTCCAGCGGAGTTAGAACAGTAAATTTGCCCCAACAACTGTCCAGCACCTGCCCTGAGAAACATCCCCAGTGTAGTTAGAATAGTAAATTTGATCCTGTCACTATCCATCACCTGCCCTGAAGAACACCCCCAACGGAGCTAGAATAGTAAATTTGCCCCAGTCACAGTCCGGCACCTGCCCTGAGGAAATACTCCAGCGGAGTTAGAATAGTAAATTTGCCCCCAGTCACTGTCCAGCACCTGCCCTGAGGGATGCCCCCAGCTGAATTAGAGTAGTAAATTTGCCCTCTGTCACTGTACAGGACCTGCCCTGAAGAACGCCCTCAGCAGAGTTAGAATAGTAGATTTGTCCTCAGTCACTGTCCTGGATTTTCCCTGAGGGATGTTCACAGCACAGTTATAATAGTAAGTTTGGCCCAGAGGGAGGCCCCAGCAGAGTTAGAATAGTAAATTTGTCCCCAGTCACTGTCCGGCATTTGCCCTCAGGGACACCCACAGAGGAGTTAGAATAGTAAATTTGTCCCCAGTCACTGTTCAGCACCCGCTCTCAGTGACACCCCTTCAGATTTAGAATAGCACGTTTACCCCCAGACACTGTCCAGCACCTGCCCTGAGTTATGCCACCAGCAGAGTTAGATTTGTAACTTTGGCCCAGTCACTGTCCATCACCTGCCCTGATGTGTGTCCGGAGCAGAGTTAGTATGGTAAAAGAGACCGAGTTACTGTCCAGCACCTGTCCTGAGGTACGGCCCCAGCGGAGTTACAGTAGTAAATGTGACCACAGTCACTGTTCAGGACTTGTCCTCAGGGATACCCCAGCAAAGTTAGAATAGTAAATATCCCCGTGTCACTGTCCAGTACCTGTCCTGTGGTATGCCCCTAGCAGAGTTAGAATAGTACATTTGCCCCCAGTCACTGTGTAGGACCTGCACTCAGGGATGCCCCCAGTGGAGTTAGAATAGTAAATTTGCCCCAAGCACTTTCCATCACCTGCCCTGAGGAAAGTCTCCAGCAGAGTTAGTTGCATTACGTCCACAGCACTGTTAGAATAGTAAGTTTACCCCCTGTCACTGGCCAGCACCTGACCTGAGAAATGCCCCCAGCGAAGTTAGAATAGTAAATTTGTCCCCAGTCACTGTCCAGGACTTGTCCTCAAGCACTCCCTCAGCAGAGTTAGGATAGTAAATTTGCCCCCAGTCACTGTCCAGCACCTCCCCTATGGTATGCCCCCAATGGAACTAGGATAGTAAATTTGCCCCCAGTCACTGTCCAGCACCTCCCCTACGGTATGCCCCCAATGGAATTCGGATAGTAAATTTTTCCCCTGTCACTGTCCAGCACCTGCCCTGAGACATGCGCCGAGCGGAGTTAGAATAGTAAATTTGCCCCCAGACCCTGTCCAGCACCTGCCTGAGGAATCTCCCAAGCGGAGTTATGATAGTAAATTTGCCACCAGTCACTGTCTAGCACCTGCCCTAGTGTATGCCCCAGCGGAATTACAGAATGTAATAAAAATGGCCCCAATCAATGTCTAGCACCTGCCCTTAGGGACGCCCCTCGTGGAGTTAGAGTAGTAAATTTGCACGCTGTCACTGTCAAGCAACTTCCCTGAGGAACCCCACCCACAGCAGAGTTAAAATTGTACATTTGCCCTCAGTCGATGTCCCAGTACATGCCATGTGGTAAGCCCCTAGTGGAGTTAGAATGGTAAATTTGCCCCCATTCACTGTCCAGCACCTGCTCTGAGGAATGCCCCAGCGTAGTTAGAATAGTAAAGCTGTCCCCCAGTCACTGTCCAGCTCCTGTCCTGAGAATTGTCCACGGCGGAGTTCTGATAGTAAAGTTGCCCCCAGGCAGTGTCCAGTCCCTCCCCTGAGGAGCATCCCCAACAGAGTTAGAATAGTAAATTTGCCCACAGTCACTGTCGAACACCTGGGCTGAGGAAGACGCCTAGCGGAGTTAGAATAGTAAATTTACCCCTAGTCACTGTCCAGCTTTTGCTCTAATGGACGTCCACAGCGGTGTTAGAATTGTACGTTTGCCCCATTCACTGACGTACATCTTCCCTTAGGAACCCCCCAAGCGAAGTTGGAATGGTAAATTGTGATTGACAGTGTCTGGGGGGAAATGTACTATTCTACCTCTGCTGGGGACATTCCTCAGGGCAGTTGCTGGAAAGTTACTGGGCAAATTTTCCATTCTAACTTAGCTGGGGGCATCCCTTAGGGCAGGTGCTGGAAAGTGACTGAGGGCAAATTTTCCATTTAAGCGGCTGGGGTAATACCTCAGGGGAGGTATTGGACTTCCACGGGGGACACATTTACTATTTTAACTCCACTGGGGGAGTTCCTGAAGGCAGGTCTTGGACAGTGACTGGGGCAAATTTACCATTCTAACTTAGCTGGGGGCATCCCTCAGGGCAGGATCTGGCCAGTGATGGGGTTACATTTGCAATTCTAACTCAGCTGGGGTGTTCTTCAGGGCAGGTGCTATACAGTGACTGTGGGCAAATTTACTGTTCTAACTCTGCTGGAGACGCCCCTCATGGCAGGTCCTAGACAACATCTGTGGGCAAATTTACTGTACTAACTCTGCCGGAAGCATATCTCATGGCAGGTGCAGGACAGTGACCAGGGCAAATTACTATTCTAACTCTGCTGGGGGCGTCCCTTAGGGCAGGTGCTGGACAGCGACAGGGAGTAAATTTACTTTTCTAACTCTGCTGGGGGTGTTCCTAAGGGCAAGTGCTGGACAGTGACTGTATGCAAAATTACTATTCTATCGCCACTGTGTGCATTCCTCAGGGCAGGTGCTAGACAGAGACTGGGGCCAAATAAACTATTCTAACTATGCTAGGGGGATACCTCAGGGCAGGTGCTGGGCAGTGGCTGGGGCAAGTTTACTATTCTAACTCCGCTGGGGGTGTCCCTCAGGGCAGGGGTTGGGTAGGGACTGTGGGCAAATTTACTTTTCTAACTCTGCTGACGGCATCCCTCGGGGCAGGTGCTGGACAGTGATTGGGGGCAAAGACTCTATTTTAGCTCCATTGGGGGCGTTCCTCGGGGCAGGGGCTGGACAGTGACTAGTGGCAAATTTACTTTTCTAACTCCCCTGGGGGCATTCCTCAGGCTATGTGCCAGACAGTGACTGGGGGAGAAATACTTTGTAACTCCGCTGGGGGCGTCTCTGAGGGCAGGTCCTGGACAGTTAATAGGGGCAATTTTAATATTCCAATTTTGCTTGCGGTGTCCCTCAGGGCAGGTGTTGGTCATTGAGGGGGGGGTAAACTTATTATTCTAACACCACTGTGAACGTCCCTCAGGGAAAGGGCAGAACAGTGACTAGGGGCAAGTTTTCTATTTTAACTCAGCTGGGGGTGTCCCTCAGGGCAGGTGCTGGATTGTGAATGTGGGCAAGTTTACTATTCTAACTCTGATGGTGACATTCCTCAGGGTAGGTGCTGGACAGTGATTGGGGGGCAAGGCCACTATTCTATCTCTTATCGGGTGCCCCTGAGGACAGGTGCTGGGCAGTGACTGGGGGCAAATTTACAACTCTAACTCTGCTGGGGGCGTCCCTCATAAGAGGGCCCGGACAGGGACTGGGGGCAATTTTACTATTCTAACTTAGCTTGTGCCGTCCCTCAGGGCAGGTGCTGGCCAGTGATGGTGGGCAAATTTACCATTCTAACCCCTCTGGCGGCGACCCTCAGGGCACGTGCTGGACACTGATTGAGGGCAAAGTCACTATTCTAGCCCCGCTGGGAGTGTTCCTCAGGGCAGGGCCTGGACAGTGACTGGGGGCAAATTTACTATTCTAACTCTGCTGGAGGTGTGTCCTTGGGGCAATTTCTGCACATTGAGAGAGGGGCTGATTTATTATTCTAACTCACCTGGGGGTGTCCTTGACAACAAGTGCTGCATATTGACAGGGGGCAAACTTACTATTCTAATTCTGCTGGGGGCAGGTGCCCGCCAGTGACTGGTGTAAACTTACTATTCTAGCTTCTCTAGGGTGTCCCCAAGGGCAGGTGCTGTGTAGTGACTGGGGGAACATTGTCTATTCTAACTCCCCTGGGGACGTCCTCAGGACAGGCGCTGGAAAGGGACTGGGACTCCTTTGGCAGCAATCCTCAGTGCAGGCGCCGGACAGTCATTGGAGGCCAAGTCACTATCCTAGCTAAACTGGGGACATTACTCAGGGCAGTGGCTGGACAGTGACTAAGGGCAAATTTACTATTTTAACTCCACTGTGGGTGTTCCCTGTGGGCAGGGGCTGTACAGTGCCTGGGGGCAAATTTTCTATTCTACCTCTGCTTGGGATGTCCTTCAGGGCAGGGGCTGGACAGGGACTGTGGGCAAATTTACAATTCTTACTCTGCTGGGGTCATTCCTCGAGCAGTTGCAGGAAAGGTACTTGGGGCAAATTTACTTTGTTACTCCCTAGGGGAATACCTCAGGGCAGGCGCTGGACAGTGACTGAGCACTAATTTAGTATTCTAACTCCACTGGGGTCATCGCTTAGGTCAGGTGCTGCATAGATAATTGGGGCAAATTTAATACAACTTCATTGGGGGTGTCCCTCAGGGCAGGTGCTGGACAATGACTGGGGGCATATTTATAATTGTAACTCCACTGGTGGCATACATCAGGCAACTGCTGGACAGTGACTGGGGGCAAATTTATCATTCTAACTCTGCTGGGGGCCTCCTTTAGGGTAGGTACTGGGCAGTGATTGGGGGCAAAGTAACTATTCTACCTCCGCTGGGGGCGTTACTGTTGGCAGCGGCTGGACACTTACTGGGGGCAAATTTACTATTCTAACTCCTCAGGGCAGGTGCTGGACAGTGACTGGGGCATATTTACTATTCTAACTCCACTCAGTTTTTCACTGAGGGCTGTTGCTGGACAGGGATTTGGGGCAAATTTACTATTTTAACTTTGCTAGGGGGATACCACAGGGCAAGTGCTGGGCAGTGACTGGGGGCAAATGTTCTATTCTAACTCAGCTGGGGGCATCCCTGCAGGTGCTGGACAGTGTCAAGGGGCAAATTTACTATTCTAACTCAACTGGGGGAGTCCCTCAGGGCTAGCGCTGGACAGTGACTGGGGGTATATTTACTACACTAACTCCACTGAGGGCCTACCTCAGGGCTGGTGCTGCACAGGGACTGGGGGAAATGTGCTATTCTAACTCCGCTGGGGGCAGGTGCCCGACAGTGACAGGTTTAAACTTAGTATTCCAACTTCGCTAGGGTGTCCCCGAGGGCAGGTGCTGTGCAGTGACTGGGGGCAAATTTTCTATTCTAACTCCACTAGGGGCGTCCCTTGGGGCAGGGGCTGGACAGGGACTGGGAGCAAATGTATATTCTAAATCCATTTGCAGCGTCCCTCAGTGCAGGTGCTGGACAGTCATTGGGGTCAATGTCACTATCCTAGCTATGCTTGGGACGTTCCTCAGGGCAGTGGCTAGACAGGGACTGGGGCATACAACTATTCTAACTCAGCTGAGGGAATACCTCAGGGCAGGTGCTAAACAGTGTGTGGGGGCAAATTTAATATTCTAGCTCCTCTAGAGTGTCTCTACGCGAGGTGCTGGGCAGTGACATGGGACAAATTTACTATTCAAACTCCTCTGGCGGTGACCTCCAGGGCACGCGCTGGACATTGATTCAGGGCAAAGTCACTATCCTAGCTCCGCTCGGAGGGTTCCTCAGGGCAGGGACTGGACGGTGACTGGGAGCGAATTTACTATTATAACTCTGCTGGACATGTGTCCTTGAGGGCAAGTTCTGCACATTGAGAGAGGGGCTAATTTATTCTAACTCCGCTGGGGGTGTCCTTGACTTCAAGTGCTGGAAATTGACAGCGGGCATATTTACTATTCTAACTCCACTGGGGGTGTCCCTCAGGGCAGGTGCTGGACAGAGACTGGGGGCAAATTTACTATTCTAACTCCACTGGGGGAATCCCTAAGAACAAGTTCTGGACAGTGACTGGGGGTAAATTGACTACACTAATTCCACTGATGGCATCCCACAGGGCTAGTGCTGCACAGGGACTGGGGGGAAATTTACTTTTCTAAATCCCCCGGGGGCAGGTGCTCGACTGTGACTGATGTAAACTTACTATTTTAACTTCGCTAGAGTGTCCCAAATGGCAGATGCTGTGCAGTGACTGGGGCAAAATTTCTATTTTAACTCCCTTGGGGACGTCCTCAGAACAGGGGCTGGACAGAGACTGGGAGCAAATGTATGTTCTAACTCCGTTGGCAGCGTCCCTCAGTGCAGGTGCTCGACAGTCATTTGAGGGACAGTCACTATCCTAGCTATGCTTGGGACGTTCATCAGAGCAGAGGCTGGACAGTGACTGAGGGCAAATTTACTATTCTAATTCCACTGGGGGTGTTCCTCAGGGCAGGTGCTGGACAGGGGCTGGGGGCAAATTTTCTATTCTACCTCCGCTGGGGGTGCCCTTCAGGACAGGGGCTGGACAGGGACTGGGGCAAATTTACAATTCTTACTCTGCTGGGGTCATTCCTCAGGGCAGTTGCAGGAAAGGGATTTGGGGCAAATTTACTATTCTTACTCCCTAGGGGAATACCTCAGGGCAGATGCTGGACAGTGACTGGGCACACATTTAGTATTTTAACTCCACTGGGGTGCTCCCTTAGGTCAGGTGCTGCACAGTTACCTGGGGGCAAATTTAATATAACTCCATTGGGAGTGTCCCTTAGGGCAGGTGCTGGACAGTGACTGGGGGCATATTTAGAATTGTAGCTCCATTTGGGGCATACATCAGGCAAGTGCTGGACAGTGAGTGGGGCAAATGTACTATTCTAACTCTGCTGGGGGCGTCCTTCAGGGTAGGTGCTGAACAGTGATTAGGGGCAAAGTAACGATTCTAGCCCCGCTGGGGGCGTTCCTCTTGGCAGCGGCTGGACACTGACTGGGGGTACATTTACAATGTTAACTCCTCTAGGGGTTTCCCTGAGGGCTGTTGCTGGACAGGGAACTGGGGCAAATTTACTATTTTAACTTTTCTAGGGGGATACCACAGGGCAGGTGCTGGGCAGTGACTGTTGGCAAATTTACTATTCTAAATCAAATGGGGCCATCCCTAAGGGCACGTGCTGGACCGTGACTTGGGAGTAAATTTACTATATCTCTGTTGAGGGCTTGCATCAGGGCAGGTGCTGAACAATGACTGGGGGCATATTTACTATTGTAATTCCACTTGGGTATACATCAGGGAGGTGCTGGACAGTGATTGGGGGTAAATTTACTATTCTAACTCTGCTCTGGGGATACCTCAGGGCAGGTGCTGACCAATGACTGGGCCAGTAAATATTAATGGGGTAACCCAGTGTCTCACAGAACCTGGGGAATTATAACAGTATGTACTAATGGTTGGTTCTGTCGAGAAATGTAGAATTGCTTCAGAACTTTTTGCATTTATCCTGACATCTGGGAAAACCAGTCAACATTGAATACCACACACACAAAAATATGAGACTGACGTTATAAACTCAAAATGTGCCCTGTAATTTAAAAACATATACCGTATAAAACAATACATATACAAATATGCAAAGCCACAGGACTGTTCAACAACATATACTATTACATACATAAGTATGTGCCATGTACAAAGTGTATTACATAGAACACAATCCAATCTGTAAAACATTCAACAAGAAAAAGGCTTAATTGGGCGTCCGTATAAGCTTAGGAAGTATAATACAACATATAGTCTTATTCTTTGGCAAGGATATGTGAAATATTGTACGGAATTTTTCAGGACTATGGATATATTTCAGAGCGATGTGTATGGTAAAAAACAGAGTTACAATGTGGTAGCACACCTAGTCTGCCCATAAAGACAAAGGAGGGGGTCTCTCATGCACCTTTTACCTGTATCAAAGACCTTTAGGTTGCTAAATGGGTAGAGGGATCGCAAAAATATCAGAAGACCTCCATATGTACCTATATTTGAAAAACAGCATTGACCAGATGTCAAATCATATAGAAAAGAGAGCGTATAATGTGCTCAAATCATTAGTGTCCCTACCTTTAGGATCTAGTTTAGGAGCCGATATTCACTTCCCTGAATGGCCAAACCATGGGATAACTATGGAACAAGGGAGTCAAGGGTTAAACATTAGAACTACATATCAAGCACAGTCTATGATTGTGTAATGTGCTTTGCTTGGAGCACTCCTACCTTATTTGTCTAATAGCCCGTGTCACTGGGGAAAACCGCCACACATTGTGTTCCTCCCTCTGTGTTGGCATTAGGGAACAGGAGCCAATAGTGCTTCATGTGTTTTCAGGTGCCATTTTGTATGGTCAGTGTCCACCCTAGGCCTGCATGTGTTCCTCGTTTTCCAGGCCTCCTGCTTGTTATTGTTCTGACCATGCGACTGGCGGTCATTTTGATTAGCCAGCCAGTGTGCTTTAGCCATAGGTCTGCCTGTCTTCTCTGTTTGTGACCATGCCTCCTTGCTGGTTGTTTTTGTTGTTTGACCATGTGGCTGATGGCCATTTTGTGTAGCTAGCCAGTGTGCTTCCTCCATAGGCCTGCATGTCTTCTTTGTTTGTGGCCATGCCTTCTTGCTTGTTGTTATTGTTGTGACCAGGTGGTCCGGAAGGAGAACTACGGTCTATCTCTAATCAGGAGTCCAAGCTGGGAGCATCAATTCACTGAACCCATGGAGTGCTTACATTAAATGAGATCGTAACTTGGGAATAATTTGGAGACAACCGCTGAATTTGGGTGACCATCTACATTGGAATATCATTATCTGTATGTAGGACGTAAATAAGCGATAGGGATGGGATATTAACGGATGAAATTCGTATTATATAATGTTAGAATGACCGAGGCGACATTATCCCAAAGAGTGCTTAAATTAATTTGTGCATACAGATACACAGGTAAATAGTTTAAAACATGGGGTTACCTAGCGGTTCTCTGGGATATATTTTCTAGGTTTATCTCAGGTTTTTGCACTCTTCGTCTCGTCTTTTTACTCTCCGTTTCACTTTTACTTTGCCCGGTGTATCACATTGAAGTCAGCTGATGCTTATGGTTTCTCCTCAGCTCCCGACTAGCTAATAATCAATGCTCAATAAAGCATATGGACTTTTTGTTATTAATTGTTCTTATGAAGTCGGCTGATGCTTATGGTGTCCTCTCATCTCTCGACTAGTTATTGATCAATGTTCAAAAAAGCATATGGACTTTTTTTCATTAATTGGTCTTTTGACCTCATGGGTCCACTACTGGGATCAAGAGGTGCATGCCTTTACAATGTTTTCATAATCATCTGTGTTCTGTAGAAAGTATTGGTATTTGAATGTCAAACGGTCTAAATGTTTGCTCTGGGTATAGTAACTCATTCACCACACTCACTGCATACAGGCATAGCTAGGATGTCTGTCGCTACAAAGACCTAGGTTTCAGAAGGTTTAAATGCCATACAGATTGGTTCTAACCTTATAGGTCTTTAGTACTCCCCTTAATCGGAAACTCTTTTGGGGTAGTTGCCAACTAGTTAGCTACCTTCACTTTATTTAAAAACAGAAAACGATAAACGGTTTTACTCAAAGCAGTCTCCCAAATGATCGTCAAGGTGTCTAAACTCATGTGTAGTACACCTGGGGTTTCTCAATTCGATTGTCTAGTGAGAGAACCGTGAATAGACACATAGATGTGAAAAAAAGGGCAATGAACACCCCCCGGAGTGTTTTGCTGCAAAAGAATGAAAAAACTACAGAAGACTGCCTCCCGGTGGTCATGACATTCGACCCGTTAGCCACGAAGATCCGACAGTCCATTCGTAAACACTGGGCGTTGCTGTCCACTGAGGACTTCAAGATGCCCCCACCCAGGTTTGCTTTTAAAAGATCTAGCAACCTGGGTGATAAACTTGTGCATACACGGGTTAAAGTAGAACAGAAGTTCACCGAGTCGTCCATCCCCCCTGGTCACCACCCGTGCGGGTCGTGTTCAGTGTGTGTATTAACGAAGAAAACCCAAAGTGTAGTTCTAAAGTCAGGAAAAACCTGGCATTTGAAGTATAGACCTATAAGGTTAGAACCAATCTGTATGGCATTTAAACCTTCTGAAACCTAGGTCTTTGTAGCGACAGACTGTTTGAGTGGAGGGCGACCTGGGTTTCTTTCCCTCTAGAGCTCCTTATTGTATACACATAGCTAGGATGTCACCTTGTAGGTCACTGGATGATAACATGTACTGAATATGCATATGTGGATGAGAAAAGTAGATGAATGTATTATTTTGGTATTTGTAGCCCTGATGAAGTTGTGAATGTGATGAAACACGTGTTGGCTAAAGATGGAAGCTAAAGTTGGATTAACCAATCCCTGAATAAAGCAACTCACAATTGTTGGAGAATGTGCACAGCACTTGAAGACTGGACTTCTTATTTTTTGTAGCGTGTGCATTTAGGCTGTGTTTAAGTCTTCTCTGTGTGTGACCATGACTCCCTGCTAGTTGTTGTTGTCTGACCATGTGGCGGGTGGCCATTTTGTGTAGCCAGCCAGTGTGCTTTCCCCATAGGCCTGCATGTCTTCTTTGTTTGTGGCCATGCCTTCTTGCTCGTTGTTGTTGTCTGACCATGTGGCTGGTGACCATTTTGTGTAGCAGGCCAGTGTGCTTTCCCCATAGGTCTGCATGTCTTCTTTGATTGTGGCCATGCCTTTTTGCTGGTTGTTGTGACCATGTAGCTGGCAGCCATTTGTTGTAGCCAGCCAGTGTGCTTTTCTCATAGCCCTGCATGTCTTCTCTGTTTGTGACCACGCCTCCTTGCTGGTTATTGTTCTGACCATGTGGCTGGCGGCCATTTTGCGTAGCCAGACAGTTTGCTTTTGCCATAGGCCTGCATGTCTTCTCTGTATGTGAGTGACCATACCTCCTTGTTGGTTGTTGTTGTTCTGACCATGTGGCTGGTGGCCATTTTGTGTAGCCAGCCAGTGTGTTTTTGCCGTAGGCGTGCATACCTTCTCTTTGTTCCCTATGCTTCCTTGCTTGCTGTTTGACCATGTGGCTGGTGGACATTTTGTCTAGGCATCCAGTGTGCTTTTGCCATAGTCTTGCATGTGTTGTTCCTAATGCATCAGAACAGGAGATTGAGCTTCCTTCTGAGCAAGAATTTGAGCCTCCTCTTTTAGAATCATTGGCTCCCAGATCTCCCAGAAAGGTATTACAGCACCATCTTCTCAAAGTATGACTTCTGATGATGATGATAGGGACATGGAGTGGACCCCGGCAGAGACCAGGAGACAACAGGAGAGGCAAGGGAAAAGAAAAGTTCCAGAAAGACTTAGACTTATGCACACCGCGTCCTACACAACTGGATCACCGACAGCGCCCACCCCTCCAAGAAAGCTTCCAACCCTCATGCTAAGAAAACCAGCTGGTGCTCTACCCAACTCCCGAAATCTAGATGCACCTGCAAACGCCTCAAAAAGCTGTGGAGGAACTCACCAACTTCAAAACTGCCACCATCGCCCACCACAAACTCATCAGATACTCAAGGGAGAAAGCGCTTCAGAACAGAATCTCTACCCACACACACAAAAAGGAACTCTTCGGCATCATCAAGTAGTGTCGCCTAACCCAACAGTGAGACTACTGACATCCCACCCTCCCAGGACCTCTGCGACATACTCAGCACCTTCTTCCACTGCAAAATCAAGACCATTTATGACAACTTCAACGACAACAACCTCCATGAGGAACTCTCTCCCACCGTTCACAGCTGGACCGCCCTCAGCATCAAAGACACCCTAAATATTATGAAGACCACCCACTTCGGGCCCCCATGAACCCCTACCCCCTCCACATCTACCACAGAGCTGCAGACATCATCGCCCCGAGCTTCAACGAATCATCAACCGCTCCTTTGAGACCACCTCCTTCCCCAACAACTGGAAACACGCTGAGATCAACCCCCACTTAATATGAGACTGACGTTATAAACTCAAAATGTGCCCTGTAATTTAAAAACATATACCGTATAAAACAATACATATACAAATATGCAAAGCCACAGGACTGTTCAACAACATATACTATTACATACATAAGTATGTGCCATGTACAAAGTGTATTACATAGAACACAATCCAATCTGTAAAACATTCAACAAGAAAAAGGCTTAATTGGGCGTCCGTATAAGCTTAGGAAGTATAATACAACATATAGTCTTATTCTTTGGCAAGGATATGTGAAATATTGTACGGAATTTTTCAGGACTATGGATATATTTCAGAGCGATGTGTATGGTAAAAAACAGAGTTACAATGTGGTAGCACACCTAGTCTGCCCATAAAGACAAAGGAGGGGGTCTCTCATGCACCTTTTACCTGTATCAAAGACCTTTAGGTTGCTAAATGGGTAGAGGGATCGCAAAAATATCAGAAGACCTCCATATGTACCTATATTTGAAAAACAGCATTGACCAGATGTCAAATCATATAGAAAAGAGAGCGTATAATGTGCTCAAATCATTAGTGTCCCTACCTTTAGGATCTAGTTTAGGAGCCGATATGCACTTCCCTGAATGGCCAAACCATGGGATAACTATGGAACAAGGGAGTCAAGGGTTAAACATTAGAACTACATATCAAGCACAGTCTATGATTGTGTAATGTGCTTTGCTTGGAGCACTCCTACCTTATTTGTCTAATAGCCCGTGTCACTGGGGAAAACCGCCACACATTGTGTTCCTCCCTCTGTGTTGGCATTAGGGAACAGGAGCCAATAGTGCTTCATGTGTTTTCAGGTGCCATTTTGTATGGTCAGTGTCCACCCTAGGCCTGCATGTGTTCCTCGTTTTCCAGGCCTCCTGCTTGTTATTGTTCTGACCATGCGACTGGCGGTCATTTTGATTAGCCAGCCAGTGTGCTTTAGCCATAGGTCTGCCTGTCTTCTCTGTTTGTGACCATGCCTCCTTGCTGGTTGTTTTTGTTGTTTGACCATGTGGCTGATGGCCATTTTGTGTAGCTAGCCAGTGTGCTTCCTCCATAGGCCTGCATGTCTTCTTTGTTTGTGGCCATGCCTTCTTGCTTGTTGTTATTGTTGTGACCAGGTGGTCCGGAAGGAGAACTACGGTCTATCTCTAATCAGGAGTCCAAGCTGGGAGCATCAATTCACTGAACCCATGGAGTGCTTACATTAAATGAGATCGTAACTTGGGAATAATTTGGAGACAACCGCTGAATTTGGGTGACCATCTACATTGGAATATCATTATCTGTATGTAAGACGTAAATAAGTGATAGGGATGGGATATTAACGGATGAAATTCGTATTATATAATGTTAGAATGACCGAGGCGACATTATCCCAAAGAGTGCTTAAATTAATTTGTGCATACAGATACACAGGTAAATAGTTTAAAACATGGGGTTACCTAGCGGTTCTCTGGGATATATTTTCTAGGTTTATCTCAGGTTTTTGCACTCTTCGTCTCGTCTTTTTACTCTCCGTTTCACTTTTACTTTGCCCGGTGTATCACATTGAAGTCAGCTGATGCTTATGGTTTCTCCTCAGCTCCCGACTAGCTAATAATCAATGCTCAATAAAGCATATGGACTTTTTGTTATTAATTGTTCTTATGAAGTCGGCTGATGCTTATGGTGTCCTCTCATCTCTCGACTAGTTATTGATCAATGTTCAAAAAAGCATATGGACTTTTTTTCATTAATTGGTCTTTTGACCTCATGGGTCCACTACTGGGATCAAGAGGTGCATGCCTTTACAATGTTTTCATAATCATCTGTGTTCTGTAGAAAGTATTGGTATTTGAATGTCAAACGGTCTAAATGTTTGTTCTGGGTATAGTAACTCATTCACCACACTCACTGCATACAGGCATAGCTAGGATGTCACCTTGTAGGTCACTGGATGATAACATGTACTGAATATGCATATGTGGATGAGAAAAGTAGATGAATGTATTATTTTGGTATTTGTAGCCCTGATGAAGTTGTGAATGTGATGAAACACGTGTTGGCTAAAGATGGAAGCTAAAGTTGGATTAACCAATCCCTGAATAAAGCAACTCACAATTGTTGGAGAATGTGCACAGCACTTGAAGACTGGACTTCTTATTTTTTGTAGCGTGTGCATTTAGGCTGTGTTTAAGTCTTCTCTGTGTGTGACCATGACTCCCTGCTAGTTGTTGTTGTCTGACCATGTGGCGGTGGCCATTTTGTGTAGCCAGCCAGTGTGCTTTCCCCATAGGCCTGCATGTCTTCTTTGTTTGTGGCCATGCCTTCTTGCTCGTTGTTGTTGTCTGACCATGTGGCTGGTGACCATTTTGTGTAGCAGGCCAGTGTGCTTTCCCCATAGGTCTGCATGTCTTCTTTGATTGTGGCCATGCCTTTTTGCTGGTTGTTGTGACCATGTAGCTGGCAGCCATTTGTTGTAGCCAGCCAGTGTGCTTTTCTCATAGCCCTGCATGTCTTCTCTGTTTGTGACCACGCCTCCTTGCTGGTTATTGTTCTGACCATGTGGCTGGCGGCCATTTTGCGTAGCCAGACAGTTTGCTTTTGCCATAGGCCTGCATGTCTTCTCTGTATGTGAGTGACCATACCTCCTTGTTGGTTGTTGTTGTTCTGACCATGTGGCTGGTGGCTATTTTGTGTAGCCAGCCAGTGTGTTTTTGCCGTAGGCGTGCATACCTTCTCTTTGTTCCCTATGCTTCCTTGCTTGCTGTTTGACCATGTGGCTGGTGGACATTTTGTGTAGGCATCCAGTGTGCTTTTGCCATAGTCTTGCATGTGTTGTTCCTAATGCATCAGAACAGGAGATTGAGCTTCCTTCTGAGCAAGAATTTGAGCCTCCTCTTTTAGAATCATTGGCTCCCAGATCTCCCAGAAAGGTATTACAGCACCATCTTCTCAAAGTATGACTTCTGATGATGATGATAGGGACATGGAGTGGACCCCGGCAGAGACCAGGAGACAACAGGAGAGGCAAGGGAAAAGAAAAGTTCCAGAAAGACTTAGACTTATGCACACCGCGTCCTACACAACTGGATCACCGACAGCGCCCACCCCTCCAAGAAAGCTTCCAACCCTCATGCTAAGAAAACCAGCTGGTGCTCTACCCAACTCCCGAAATCTAGATGCACCTGCAAACGCCTCAAAAAGCTGTGGAGGAACTCACCAACTTCAAAACTGCCACCATCGCCCACCACAAACTCATCAGATACTCAAGGGAGAAAGCGCTTCAGAACAGAATCTCTACCCACACACACAACAAGGAACTCTTCGGCATCATCAAGGAGTGTCGCCTAACCCAACAGTGAGACTACTGACATCCCACCCTCCCAGGACCTCTGCGACATACTCAGCACCTTCTTCCACTGCAAAATCAAGACCATTTATGACAACTTCAACGACAACAACCTCCATGAGGAACTCTCTCCCACCGTTCACAGCTGGACCGCCCTCAGCATCGAAGACACCCTAAATATTATGAAGACCACCCACTTCGGGCCCCCATGAACCCCTACCCCCTCCACATCTACCACAGAGCTGCAGACATCATCGCCCCGAGCTTCAACGAATCATCAACCGCTCCTTTGAGACCACCTCCTTCCCCAACAACTGGAAACACGCTGAGATCAACCCCCACTTAAAAAAACCTCGGTGGACCCCACTGACCTCAAAAATTTCAGACCGATCTCCTTACTCCTGTATTTAGCGAAAGTCATGTAAAAGGCCTTTAACAATCAACTCACCACCATCATAAAAGAAAACAACATCCTCGACTCCTCCCAATCAGGCTTCAGGAAGAACCATAGCACTGAAACTGCCCTTTTCACTGCGACAGACCACATCCCCTCTCTCCTCGACAGAGGAGAGACTGTGGCCCTCATCCTCCTGGACCTCTCCGTGGCCTTTGATAGAGTATCTCACCGCACCCTAGCCTACAGACTCCACCACACAGGAATCCGGAACAAGGCCCTCGACTGGATCCGCTCTTTCCTCTCCGACAGAATGCAACAGGTCAGACTCCCTCCTTTCCTCTCGGATCCCACACCAACCACCTGCGGAGTCCCCCAAGGTTCCTCCCTCAGCTCGACCCTGTTCAAATTCTACCTGGCCTCGCTCGCATCCATCGTCAGATCACACGGACTCAACATTGTATCATACGCAGATGACATCCAACTCATCCTCTCCCTGTCCAATGAACCCAGCCTCTCCAAACATAACTTTGAAGACGGAATGGAAGCAGTCACCAGGTGGATGAAGAACAGCTGCCTACAACTCAAAAGTTTTAAATTTGTAACCAGAAATGCTATTGCCCTCTCTTAATAACTGACAAGATCTCTTGAGAGGCAATACGATTGTAACAACAGTATATTCAACAATAGGTTTTTTGATTGTTTTATGTGTGTAAACTGGTGGGTGGTTTTGCAGGAGGTCATATATATCTTATAATGAGCCCATTTGATAGAAGTTAAGATGTATGTTCGTTTAGAAGTACTTGTGGGAAAAAGGGTGTATCATCCAACATGAGTCATCAAGATTTCCAATCTGGTGTAACTAGTTATAAGAAATGTTTGATGTAAAACTAACACAGAACAGTGTCTCGATAGGAGGTCTGATAAACTATGATGAGCCCATTTGAGAGAAGTTAAGATGGGTGCTCTCTTTTTCAAGTATTTGTAGAAAAAGGGTGTATCATCCCATATTAGCCATCAGGGTTTCCAATCGGTTGTAAATGGTCATAAGAAATGTTTGATGTGCAATAATATAGAACAGCGTCTCTGAAATTAAATGTGGTATGAAGTATTTACTATACTAGAGTTTATTATAAAAAATATATTTTTAGGTATATTGATTTATTACAATCAAGTGCTTAAACAGAAATATATGATTTTGCCTTATACAGGAGTCGGGATTATTGGGAACCACACAGTGCGATGAAGAGAGATTAATGTTTGTCTTGAAAAAGATGGAATATTAACAAAACCATCGAAACGCGTCGACGCCCTTGTGTTTAACATAATCCGTGGAAAGAGTCTACCCTGCAGATAATAAATAAGCACTTATATCCAGGAGTAGTCCCAAAAATGTTCTGATCGGATGTGTTATCTTATGACAAAATGTACTGTCATTGTGTTTCTGTCTGAATAATTTGTAATGAATGTGAAGTGAATTTTTTATGTGATTTTATAAAACTGTCATACAGGTGATGTTTTTAATAAAAGAACAGATTTTAACAGTTAGAATGCTATTGTTGTTTGTGTATTTGTCTAACTCTACCACACGGGCTATATAATTGTGAGGTTGAACTGGTGTGCAGAGGTTACATATTCTGTTTGGTGTATCTGAGCATTGTCAATAGCTATTGTTTTAAAAAGATTCCACCAAGGGATTTTATTTTCTACCTTCAAGTAGTGCCCTAGTCCCCTGGTCTGGTTAAAGAGGTGTTGGAAAACGAGGCAGCATCTGTGAGGCCTGCACAAATAACATGACTACATTTGTCCTTCACTGGGAACCAAACACCCAATTGTAGCGCCTGACTCTCAGAGGGTAGCGTTGCAGAGCAGTCGGAGGCTTACTCAAGGGAGGTGGTGTGGGCTAGTAATCGCCATTTGCAGGTGCACAAAAATAACACTCAATAATTGATTGTGCAGTCTGTCCTTTGCTTTATAAAAGTAAGAGTACATTTATTAAACACACACACCACTCAATACTATGCACCAATTTACAAATATACATAAGCTGTTGGAATTACTTTGTGACATTGCATAACATCTCCACCCCTCCCGCAGGGGGGGGGGGTCTAGTACCACCACTCCCATGTATGCACATCAACTTGCCCCAATGCAGTTAGTTGAACATAACCTGGAGCGAGGGCCCTGCGCACTGGCACCATCCCAGTGGCGACCCACCCCATTACCTCAACAAGCATTAAAAAGGGGTAAACCTGCCTTGGTGACACATGACCCTGACTGAGCATCTCCTACTGACCATAAAGTATGCACCTCTATATCTTAAGGGCTAGCAGTCTGGGGTCTTCACCTAAGCGCAGCAGCAAGAATCCATGTTTACGCACACTTTAGAATGACAGTACTCATCACCTTGGTTGACCATTTGAATGCATTGCAATTACAGCCCCTAAAGGCATCATAGATGAAATCACAGGATTGTGCATATACAGCCAGACACCCTAGCAGGACTGTCTGGCAACATAGCCCCACTTGGCTTATGACATCTCCTGACACATGTGACTTACAGTCCCTTCAAAAGAAGTACTTCTGGCAACTACACTTCTCCTGC
The DNA here is from genome assembly GCF_964204655.1 of Triturus cristatus. NCBI lineage: Eukaryota > Metazoa > Chordata > Amphibia > Caudata > Salamandridae > Triturus > Triturus cristatus. Next base: position 1,419,726,979 of record NC_140591.1, on the reverse strand, counting down.
AGTGTGCCTCTTCACTTTAAAAGGAATCACAGGTAAAAGCATGGGATTACATAAATACAGCCAGACCCCCTAGCAGAAAGGTCCAGCAACATAACTCCATTTAGCTTAACATCACCTTACACAGGTACTTCACTTTACACATGTGACTTTCAGTCCACCTAAAAAGAAATAACCAATAGTAAATGCATTTCGGTGCAATTACACCACTTCACCTCAAGGGGATGCCCTTCTCCAGACATCCCCCAACTCAGCCCTTCACTCCGTGATGCACTTCATAGTACACCCTCAGCTGTAGAACATAAGTTCCAGCCTAGAAGGTGTTAAAGGCTGGCTGAGCCCTTGAGAGGTTATTCTTTCAGATGCCCCGTAAAACTTAGGGGTGGACAGTTCTTCTTTATGCTGGGGGAGACTGCGGTGCTCCTGCAGCCCCCCTGCACCCCTTTTCACACGTGAGGGTGACCCCCTCCTCTGGGGGCCACCAGGCACCAAAATGGCAGATTTCTTCGTGCTGGGGTGGGGGGGGAGACTAGGCCTCTCCAACAGCTCCCCCAGCACCTGCTCCTGCAGCCCTCCTGCACCTTTTCACAAGTGAGGGTGACCCCCCTCCTCTGGGGGCCACAAAGCACCAAAACGGCAGATTTCCAAATGCCTGGCGACGCATTATGGGGCGCTTCATGCTCCTCTTTACCAGCCCCCGCCACTGGGAACACTCTCCTCTGCCCTCTGGGATTCTGAGAGCGTAGGTTCAGCAGTGTGCTGTCTTCACTGGCTCCCTGCGCCAGCCTTTCGCCAGACTCTCTTTCCGGGCCCCTCTTGTCCCTGCGCAGAGGCTCCTGTTTCTGTGCACCAGTCCTGGGCTCTTCTTCTGGTGCTGATAGGGTCCTGGGGGCAGTCAGGGGGTCTCTCCTTCCAACTGCCCATTGCGCCAGGCTCCAGCACCTTCAGCCTCAGCCGAGCACACACCCCAGAGAGCTTCTCTTCCTGTGCAAGCACTTTTTAAAAGTTGAGTAGGGGGCTGGCAGGTAGTCTCTGTTGGTCCTATCAAACAGCGACACATCACGTCCCTGCCCCAGCTCCCTCCTTCTTGTCCAGCCTCTGAGCTTGTTCAAAATGGTGTCGTCCAGGGTTTCTGGCCACATGTCTGAAGCCTCATCCCCCATGCTGCCTTCCCTCCTTGGAGCAGCCTGGTGCCTGGCACCCAGTGACAGCTGCTAATTGATGAGCCTGTATCCCCTCCCATCTCTGGAGAGGAGACCCTAGCTTGTGGAAGAAAGGTTATCAATCCATCCAGCTGAGGTCAGCCCTCAGCCTGGGTCTGGTCCTGGCTGGCTCACAGAAATATGACAGTTCTGGATGACCCAAAAGCAGTACAAATATGACTTTGGACTCTGCAGAATACTTATTTTCACCTCCAATACAATGGACTTTAGTGCATGTCTGGAAACTGTAGGCCTTGTGGAAGTTAATTTAGCCATGGGCCCCACATTCCCTTAGGGAAATAATGAAGTGAAAACACAGTAAAACACACTGACTTTCCCTTGCATGTTTCTTTCCAGCGTATAAAGCCTATTCCATATCACCATCCAATACTGCATAAGTCCTGCCCCACCATTCACTTTGTAGCTGCTCCTGGACTGCGCACGCTAGGAATCTCCCCTGCGCAGCCCGTACACGTGTGCACACGCATGTTAACATGTGTCTGCATGTAACCAGCCCGGTGTCCCTTACTCCAGCTGCTGCGCAGTGGCCTGGTCAAGCCAGGGGAACACCAGTAAAATCCCCATGCAGTCTCTTACATCCTGAGTTCACTGTGGGTGAGTCCCAACTTATGAGGCTCCCCCACAGTAAAAGCTCAACAATTAGGTGCTCAAAAATCCAAAAATCCTAGCGGCCCATAGTGTCAGAACCACCTTCTAACAAGAGGTCTCTCTCTATTCTCTACATACAACTCAAAACGGACAAAACTGAACACCTCGGCCCACACCCTGATGCCTGGAACGACACCTGGCGTCCCCCAGCCATCGGGAACGTCCCCCAGCCATCGGGAACGTCCCCCAGCCATCGGGAACGTCCCCCAGCCATCGGGAACCATCCCTCCCCCACAGACCACGTACGCAACCTCGGAATCATCCTGTGTTCCAAACTCAAAATGGACCACCAGATCAGCGCTGCCACCTCTTTCTCCTACCACACCCTCCGCCTACTCCGAAACACCTTCAACTGGATTCCCCTCGAACACAGGAATACCATCACCCATGCCCTCATCAGCAGCAGACTAGACTATGGCAATGCACTCTATGCCTGTATCAACAAGAACCTCACCCGTAAACTCCAGAACGTCCAAAAGGCTGCCGCCAGACTAGTCATCAACCTACCGCGCCACTGCCACATCAGCCAACACCTACGGACACTACACTGGCTCCCCGTCGAGAAGAGAACCACCTTCAATCTTCTCACCCATGCCCACAAAGCCCTCGACAGTTGTATAACTACAATGGGGTGACCCTGTGTCCCTCAGAACCTGGGTATGTATTAGAAAAAGCTACAGTGGTTCTGTCAGAGTAAGGAAAAAGCTATTTATGATGCAGAATTAATCAAAGTAGATTGCCTAGTACAAAACATTTAGATTAACTAGAGCATATAGAATCAAGGATGTAGGAACACCAAGACAATAAAAATGATACACAGCACTCATTAGTAGATGCATGCAGCAATTTTGTAGTAAAAAAAATTTAAGCTACCTTGGATATTTACAAACATTGACAGGGCTGTCAAAGCCAAAAACAGGGAAATCAAGTGACGAGGAATAAGGTGACTTAAGGTGCACAGTGCTCTTTGTGCATAGAACATGTACAAAGTGAAACAGTACATAGAACTTCATGATTCATGTGATTCATGTGATGGCAGACACTGAGGGAGGGTATGTGTTAAACTGTAATATGGAACATTTCTTGAGATGATTATTGATTTGCATTGTTTGGGGCTTGAGTGTTGGGCACTCACTAATTTCCCTGTAGGTTATGATCAGCCCTATCACACTTAGCCAGATTTCATTAATTGCAGGGTGTTCTCATTTTTCTGGTTCTTCCGAGACCAGAACTGTCACTTCAGTTAACAAACAAAAACCTATGCAAAATACTGCAAATCTGTTTCATTCTCTACTTGTTCTTCAACAGCAGTGCACTACACCCCATGTCTGTCTTGCTTGGGTCATCGTGATTCATTATGATAATGATGACTGGTCTGGGGCGGCGTTTCTTGGAGTCAGGACTTGGAGGACTCGGAGTCAGGACTGGAGGAGTATCATGGAATAACTCAGAGCGGGAGTTGCAGGACTACCTCATCAATAGCTAGAAGCAAAAAGTTATCGAGTATACTATCAACTTCAATTCAAAGGTAAAACAAGAGTCTGAGGCCTAGTACTTAGCTGTGTGAAATAGAGAGAGGTGCATTTGTTAAATGCTGGTGTGTGTGTGTGTGTGTGTGTGTGTGTGAGTGTGTTTGTGTGTGTGTGTGTGTGCGTGTGTGCGTGTGTGGGTGTGTGGGTGTGTGGGTGCGTGTGTGTGTGTGCGTGTGTGTGTGTGTGTGTATTTTGGAATTCTGTCAAAAGTGATACTCTGAGTCCCCCTTTTGGTTTTTTTTGCGCTGCCTCTGAGTCTTCTTGATACACTCCTCATGAAGCTTACCTTCTTTCTGTCCTTCTCCTCGTCTATAAAATACAGTTTCTTTTTTACAATCCGCAGGCCTTCTTCTAGTCTCCTTTATGAACGAAAGGCGAAAGCTAGCTGACCTCAACAACACCCCTGCTTACCTTCTGGACCAGTGCAGACAGGCCCCAAAGAGTGGACATTCCGAGGAGAATGCAGACATACCACACAATTTTGCATTACAGTATAATTTTTCTTTTAAAAATCATATTAACTAAGAAAAGTGGATGGGTGAGTTCACACCCCAACCTAGAAGACTGAACATTTAGTTATATGGTAAATTGGGTCTTAAGGGCAGAAGGACTGTTTGCAATGCATGTATCTGTACTCATCCCTTTCTTTGTTTCCTTCTAACAACAGATTGATGGCGAATGATGTGCTGCTGCTTATTGCCCAGATTAATCTTGTCCTTGTGTTGTAGTGTTTGTCTTTGTCAAAGCTTTCCCCAAATCCCATAACCCATCATTCATTAAACCCCTAACCCTCTTCCCCTGAGCTGTGGGATTTATTGAGGTGTGGCTTAATTTACACCATCAATAGATCACACACTTGGTGGGGCAGATGTGGTGAAAGCAACACTAACTTACTGTAAAATCATCGAAGCAGTAGCCCACACTAGCCCATTACTACATTAAAAATGATCAATAATGATCAGAATGAAGAACATCAGTCGTCAGCATCATCAGTCAGGGCTTGTGTTGCCTAACAGTAATTGAATGAATGAATGAATGAATGGAAAATTTATATAGCGCATAGTTACCCTCGGGCATCCCAGCGCTTTCTCCAGAGTGACCAACAAAAAGAAGCTGACAGTTCGACCGCTTTAAGCCGGAAAGAGATAAGTTTTCAGAAGTTTCCGGAAACGTAAGAAACACGTCTCTGTGCGCAAACACAGGGGAAGATTGTTCCACAGGATGGCTATATTAACTGAATATCTCCGCCCCCCGGCCCGAGCCCTTCTAACTCTAGGAACTTGAAGAAGATGTTTTTGGTCCGAACGAAGGGCCCTGTTAGCTTTATAAGGCACAGCTAAATTCCGCAGGATAGGAGGTCCCTTCCCCTGAAGAATTTTGTGCGCAGTACAAAGAGCCTTAAATTTGACCCTTTCGCGCACCGGAAGCCAGTGCAAGGCTATCAGAGCGGGTCTGGCTGATTGCATCCTAGGTGTATTCATAAGAAGCCTAGCCGCAGCATTTTGTACTTGCTGAAGTTTATTAAACGTGACTTCAGGGGCACCTAAAAAGATGATATTACTGTAGTCTAATCTAGATACAATAAGCCCCTGAACAAGTAGCTTCCTAGACGGCCAAGGTAACAGGGGGAGAACTTTCCGAGCTGCACGGAGGAGACCAAAGCACACTCCTGCCGTTTTTTTTGCCTGAGTCCTAAAGGACAGGTCACGTTCCAGCCAAAAACCCAAACTTTTAATCTCTTCTTTAGGGCTCGGCAAAGCTCCCATGCAACTGGGCCAGCTGGAAAGAGGAAGAGAGGGGGTTTGCGTCCAAGCAGAATTAGTTCGGTCTTTGAACCATTCAGCTTCAACGCTGAATCGCACATACAGGTGTGAACCTTAGACATGCAGGAATGCAGCGAGTCGGGATTCTCCACCAGTTGGGATAGGGTGACCACCAACTGTGTTTCGTCGACATAGCTGACGATCTTAATGCCAAATGGGGCCACCACATCTTCCAGGGGGGCCATGTATACATTAAATAATGTGGGGCTCAGAGAGGAGCCCTGAGGAACGCCACACTGGAGGGGGATGGAGGCCGAACGTTCGCTACCTTCCCAGACCTGATACGTCCGGTTGCAAAGAAATGACTTGAGCCACTTCAATGCCACACCTGCCACCCCTATATCTGCCAGCCGTTGGATCAACACTTGATGGTTCACCGTGTCGAACGCAGCACTGAGGTCCAGGAGGATCACTGCCACTGACCCTCCCGAATCTAAAATGCTCCTCGCTTCCTCAACGACTGCCAGAAGAGCAGTGTCAGTGCCCTCCCCTGGCCGGAAGCCGGTTTGGGAAACTCGTAACAAGCCATTCGCCTCCAGGAAGTGTGACAGCTGCCGGTTCGCTAGTCTTTCGGCAATCTTACTAAGACCAGGTAGGAGGGAAATAGGCCTGAAATTTCCCAAATCAGCCGAATCTAGATTCGGTTTTTTCAACAAAGCCTTTACCACTGCCCTTTTCCAGCTCGGTGGTACCAAACCTTGCGCAAAGGAGGCATTGATAAGGTGCGCAACTGGGGCTGCGATGGTAGTTGCTACCAATTTCAAAAATCTCATAGGGACCGGGTCCCTAGGAGAACCACTTTTCAACGAACCCAACTCGTTGCGAACTTCATACACTGAAACTGGCCCAAAAGTATCCAGGTAACCATGGGCACCTCAAGATTGGTTATCTATGAGTGTGGTTCGGGCAACCTGTGGAAGGGTGCTAAGAATATTAACTATTTTCATATTAAAATAGTTTGCAAGCTCCTTACGTTTCTCGCCAGGGCTATCAAGGGTTGCCAACGGCTCGGGAACTTTAAGAAGTTCATTTACCACCTTAAAAGTTTCTCTGGAGGAATTAGCAGAACTATATATTCTCTCCTCAAAAAATTGGGCCTTCACAAGACGGAGAGCAGTTTTTTACACCCTCATTGCCGTGCGATAATCCTTTTGCCTCGCCTCTACCCCCTCCTTTCTCCATGCCCTCTCCAGCCTCCTACAGCCCCTCCTGAGTAATCTCAGGTCGGGCGTATACCATAGAGCCGAAACCGCCCTCTTCTCCCTTATTAACATTCTTTTCCTAGGAATGATAACATCAAGAGAGCTGGTCAGCCACTGGTTGATATTTGCATCTGCGCATACCGGGTCCGCAACATATGAAGGGCGCGAACCTTCCAAAACATTAGCCCAGCTGTCAGCCGACAGCCTCGACCAGGCTCTCTCCAAAGAATGAGCCTTTGGGAGAGGGATCGTAGCCCGCTTAATATGCCAGGTAAAAGGCACCAGAAAATGATCTGACCACGGAAGGGGCAAAGGAGACATGGTTTTAAGAAAGGGCATGTTAGAAAAGATAGGATCCAACAAATGACCCTTAACATGTGTAGCTCCTAAGTTGGAGAGATTCAGCTCAAAGGCTTTAAAATCGCTCAACAGGTCTGCCGCTGTAAGATCGTCGGGATCGTTAAAATGGAGGTTGAAGTCTCCTAACGCTAGAAAGTTGGCTGTGGAGGCAGCTAAAGGCATAGCAGTCTCCATCAGCGAACTCACAAAGTTACCCACACACCCTGGGGGGCGGTAGACCAATAGACCTGCCACCGACAGCGTTGATGAAATCTGCAGAGAGAACTGACAGCTCTCACAGTCTAGAACTCCTCCGGGCTGCGCCCTACACACAAAACTATCTCTATAGATAATGGCAATGCCGCCCCCTCGCCCCACCGGTCTATCCAGATGGTATATAAGGAAGCCTGGGGGGAGAGCTTGGACTATGTCAGCTCCAGCACTCGACGTAATCCAAGTTTCAGTCAAAAACAGGACATCTAAGTTCAGGTCCTGTATCAAAAAGTTAATCTCTAAAGAATTGCAAGGAAGCGATCTACAATTCAGGAGTGCCATAGCTAGGCCATTCATACGCTTTCCTGACTCAGTTGACTGACAACTCCTACAACCCAGAAATTGCCTAACCTACGCCTGTCGACTCCAGACTTTTTTATAACTTGAGGATTTCACAAATAATACTGCTAGCTCCACATTAGCCAAAACAATTAGTATTGCTATTTTTTATGTTTGTAAATCTTTGATAAATATATAACCCACTTACTCAGTCTTTCTACTTCCATTTAGTTGCTTACGATGGATAATCAATTAATCAGATAAATTCTACAGTTGGAGCTCACCTGGGTGGAACTGGAAGTGGGACCTTGCTTGTAAAGTTTTAATGCCTCCTCTGCTATTGCTGCATGTATATTCAGGTAAGACAACTAGTAGCGATGTAATTTTACTTAGTAAGAAATAAATTAAGTGCTACTGTTTTTTATTTAGATAGTTCAGAACTTCAACGAAATAGAGGTCATCATGGCAGCATTCTCCATAATGGCCAAGACAGTTAGAGGAGTATAACCACTATATCTAAGTTTTACACTCTCTCTTAAGTTACAAGCACATAAATAGGCTGCGTAAAACTACTTGAAGGTAGCAGTACAAACTAAAAGTAAAAGAAACTACTTCAGGCATAACTTTAGATTAGAAAAAATAGTTAACCCCTTTATTTATTAACAAAGCAACCCACCCTCTCTACCCAAACAACATGCCCACCTCTCTCCCAACTAAAACTGACCCAAGCCCCAAAACTCAATTTGTCCAAGAAAGTCTTTCCAGTCCCAATTTCCTTTACACCCCCTCCACCCACCGCCAACAAACAACAGGTCCCTCCCACCAAAACAAATTAAACAAGCATTGGCATAGCCAATAGGTCTCGCCTTTGGGACCTTATAAGTGTTTAGCCATGCAACAGTTGCATAACTAAATACTTATAAGGTCCCAAAAGCGAGACCTATTGGCTATGCCAAGCGGCCGTGCGGCCGTGAAAGTGATCGCGATCAAACATCAAAGCGGCCGTGAGGCCGCGAAAGTGAAAGTAATCACGGTCAAGCGCGGCGCGCGCGCCCGTGCACATGCACTGTAGCTCTAGGCTGGCCTGGTAGCACTTTTTGGAGCCCTCTCAAAAAGTCTCGCCAGACCAGCGCATGCGCTGGATCAGGCGAGACCTAAAAAGGGCTAAAAGAGGCATTATGGACGTCAGTCCAGAGTTCATCCAGGCTCTGCTCCATCGAGATGAGCCGGCCCTTGATGGTGTCCAGCCTCTGCAGGATGCAGCCCAGCAATGGCCTATTGCCATTGTGGTGGGGAGTGGCAGCAGTTCGCTGGTGGAGGTGCTGGCAATGGGATGGTCGGAGGCTGGAGGCTGAGGGGGACCAGCAGCACTGGTATTCTTACTGGTTATACGCCAGCCTCTGCTGCCGCATACGGCTGCTATCTCCTTTCTGCTGGGTGGTCTGGCTGGACCAGCAGGAGCAGCTATATTGAGAAATACAAAAAAGACAAATTGTAAGTAATGTTTTGTGCAAACAATTGCTTTAAATTACTGGGTGGCACAGTAGCAGTATATTGCTGGTCCCCAAGGGCCATTGGAAAATATTTGATGTGATTATGATTAGGAAAGTCACAAGGCCAATTTTGTTTTACCCACAAATGTTGCTAAACATAAAAAAGCACTGACTGTGTTGCAGAAAAGTATTGACAGGCAGAGAAAAGCATCACAGGATTAAAAAAACATTGATTTGATTATTTGTTTTCTTCGAAAGGCTTTTCAAGTAACTATAAACAGAGTCAGACACTTTGAGCCTCATGTAGGAAGCCAAATACCGGTCGGTAGCGGCCGATTTTCGGTAATTATACCGTTACCGACCGGTATTTTGGCTTTTGAGATGTAGGGGGAGAATTTCCTGATTCGGTATTTACCGAATCGGTAAAATTACCGAATCGGTAATATTACCGATTCGGTAAATTTACCGATTAGGTAAATACCGAATCATGAAATGAGATGTAGGGGGAGTGTGTGGTGGGTGTGGGGATTCGTTATTTACCACCAACTAAAGGTTGGTGGTAAATGACGAATAGGTGAAAAAAGCATTTTTGTGCACGTTTAAGTGTGCAATGTGGCAGACATACATGCCCTTAGGGCATGTATGTGCGCCACATGTGCACACATGGCCGAATCAGGGGTGCAACAGGGTGTCAATGTGACACCCTGCCACCCTTGCATGTGCTCCCCCATTACCGAATCGTTATTTACCGATTCGGTAATGAGGCATACCTTCCCATCAATGGGAAGGTATGCCTCATTACCGAATCGGTAAATACCGATTCGGTAATTACCGAATTTTTCCGAATCGGTAATATTTACCGACTCATTACCTACATTGCATTTACCACTTCATAAATACCGAATCGGTATGATTCGGTATTTATGAAGTGGTAAATGCCAGCCCACCTACATAAGGCCCTTTGTGTTGAAAAATACATGACTTCTCATTGATTAGTACGGCATTATGCCCTATATGGAGTACAAGTTATATGTGGGGCTAAAATAATGAAGCCATGCTCGTGCTAGCTAGTGCGTCAGCTAGTTTGCTACTGTCTGCTGTTATGAGCCCCAATGTACCCTATTATAGGCCTAGGTAATTGCACAACCTTTTACCTACATTTGCCCTACCTTGCTCTACATAACGGCTCTGGAGCTGACCTTTTACCTAGTTAGATGCCGAATAAATGTCGTGTGGTTTTCTTAAGAAACTAGCCCCATTTACTGTACATGGGGATTCTTAGTATCACAGAGAGATTACCATCTTCTACATAATAACTTTGTAAAAAGTCACTGCTATCGTCATCCTTGAATCACAGGCCGAGAGTACCATGACACATCTAGGTAGAACACCTGAGGGTACCTTTCGGGTATATGCGTACCACATCTTCACTGGGCTCAACAGAGGCGAAGCTTCCATGCTGACAAGAGACACTGAAGTCCCTGCACGCAGACACTCCAGCACGCAGTGGTCTGACATCCCTTGCGGGGTGTCCAACTCGAGTCCAAGATGGGGTCCTTCATTCTCTCCCATCAGGTAATGGGGTTAGCTCTTTCCTACGGGGATTCTTGGTTTTACACCTACATACATGCTTGGTACACTTAGCTAGGGTTTGCATAGTAGGAGCACTCATGATTACTGCCATGTATCTATATACCTGCATATATTTACTGTTTTAGCACCATGGTAGAGTTCTACCTTTTATTTACTCTGTTGGTACTTGTAATCGTATATACCTGTTTCTGTCTAATGGTTATTGCAGTACACGTATTTTATACTAGAATGACGCTGGTTTAGTAAATACTTATTGAAAATCTCCCCACTGTTTCTTCTAAGTATCTCTCTGAGATCAAGTGAGCACAAGTGATTGAACGAAAAGTACTGTACTGTTTCCATGATCACTGAGGGGTCAGGGTTGTCATGTTTGATAGTTGCCAGAAACTGTTCGCATCTTAGTAAGGTTGCATGGTTATTAGTGGCACTGAGAGCTAGCTGGTCTACAGACTAACATATCCTTTGGGGGTGTCTGGAATCAGTCTAGACACCAATCCCTTTAGTTCATGTTGTCTAAATGCACAGATCCTATATAGACTTGTAGGAACTACATGATATGGCACCCAACGTGGCATAGCAGTCACCAGAAGTATTGAAGCAAATACAGAATGAGTATGCGGCAGAATCTGCTCTGAACCTGGGGATGAAATTGATAGGCAGTTTTGCCCAGGTATCCACAATTATGTTAGCAAATATAAAAGGGGGGGCAGCAGTGGTGGCTATACGCCAATGCCTGAGGGAATGCACTCCTGCACAACAGGAGCGAGAATTACCTAAAATTATCAAAGAGACCTATGCTTTGCTCGGTAGAGATAATTTGGGAGCTAGACCTGTGAAACCACAATTAATGGGTAATCTTGAAAAGGATAATTCAAAGCAGGCACCAAATTCGTCCACAGAAGAAATGGGATAATAAACAATAAACAAATAGGCAGAATGCATCACAATCATAGGGTGGGTCTCTTCAACAGAAACCTTCTGACAGAAAATATAACTTAAGAAACCCTGAAAATATTTTTAAAGAAACTGACAGGTATTAGGATACTGATACATGTTCCTCTTGTTCCTTTCAGGGTTCATCCAAAAACTCCAAGAGGGAAAGACGGTCAGAACGCATATCAGAAGAGTGATCCAAGCCAAGAGACACATCACACTTCAGACTACATTATCAAACAAGAAGATAAACCAACACCAAAACCTCAATTTAAAAAGAAGAAGTTAGCTGGCCTTAAAATTAGAAATGCCCAGGCTACTAAGGACTCAAAACTTCTGAAAGGAGAATGGGCTCTGACGATGCTAGGCAGCGAAGCAGAAGTAACAATAGCTCGCCACAAGCTGACGGAATTTCTGGTGACAGCAGCATTGAATGAGCATATCACAGTGGAAACACCTGATACAAGGGTTAGTGTCCCACATCAGTTACACGAAATAACACTCCAGTTGGAGGGGGACATACTTAAATAAGTGAAAGGTCTCTTTTGGGAGAAGCTGACTTTTGGATATGAAATCCTTTTGGATGAAAAATATTGGCCGCCTGAGTTTGTTATGGACTGCCCAAAAGGAGAAGAGGTAATATTACCAGTCTTCTCCAACCTCGTTCCAGAATCCCTTAAACATTCATATGCGCAGGAGTGGGCGATAGCACTAGCTCCTGCATTATAACGCAATCATGTAGGGTGGGAGGCTGAGTCACCTCACCATGAAATCCCAGTTAAAACTACTCCAATTCACAAAGGCAGTACCCAATAAAACATGACGTGAAAAAACAGGCCATGGAGATCTTAGATCAACATCAATACCAAGGTGTAAAAGAGAATTGCACCTCTTTCATGAATAATCCTGTTTCCCGAAATGAAACCCGACAATTCATACAGTCTAGTTTTAGACTACAGGCATTTGAACACATGCACAAAACCATTTGCAGTACAAAATGCACACAGTGCCGCGTTAATGAATAGCATTGTGCGGAAGAAATACAGAACAATGCTATATATCTAAAAATGGATTTTTCGGACAAAATATATCTCCTGAAAGCAGATACTTGACAGTACTTTTGGCCCTAGGCTCTCAGCACCAATTCTGTAGACTGCCCCAAACGTATAAGAATAGCCACGGGTTGATCTCAGCAAGATTATCAGAATTACTTAAAAATGTTGATGAGGAGGCATTGTCCAACGTAGATGATATTTATCTGACGAACGATGAACTATTGGGTCATTTGAACAGGGTGAACAACATCATTCTGGTGTTCGCCTCTGAGAGCTACAAATTTATTTTAAAAAAATCAAAAATTGCCCACCTCAATGTCCTATTTTTAGGATATGATTTCTCAAGTAAAGGAAAAAGCCTGGCAGCTAATATTTCAGAAAAAAGTGCGCTGCACCAACCTTTAAAGACCGAAAAATCTACGGTCCATTTTAGGATTCGAAAATTTTGGCAGAAAATACATTTTGGATTACGCAAAAAAATTAAAACCTTTCTATGACTTAATTAGACCTGATTTTTCAGTTCAACATTGGACGGAGGCACACAGATATTTTCTGTTCCTTACAAGCTGACATGATAGCTTCCACTTATACACACCTGTAAACTCCACGAATTTGGTGATCCATGTAATAGCGGGTCAATCCTGATTCACCTACCTCACCTTCAATGAAGGCGAAACTGTACCCATTACATACAAATCTCATTTGTACACAAATGCATCAACTGAAAAAATACTGACGGCAGGACAGACTGCTGTAGTGAGAGAAAGAGCACTATCAGGGTAAACAAATAATTGTCATAAACCCACTACCAAACTCAGATGCTGTTACAAAGGCAAGCGTTCCAAACATAAAAGCACTGCATCTGAGATGGATACAATGTGTTAATTCTCTCACTGCAACAGATGTTGATAACAAATTTGCAATGGAAGAACTAAATGCCCTGATACTGGCACAAACAAATACGTATCAGGAATTCCCTACGCTAATTGTGTGCAATTCATTTTACTGTGTCCAGTCTAGGGGTGGGCGGAATTTGCGGAAGCGACTTTCGCAAATTATCGCAAAAATGTTACAAATCTCCGCAAACACGCGGAAATATCGCCAAGATGCAGAAGTTTTTTCCCGCCCGTTCGCGGTATTTTCTGCGTGGTCACGGCTCGCCAACTTACCCATGCGGCTGCTCGCGGGCACGGCCATCTTGTTTTCACTCTTCTCGCAGTGCATGATCGCGAGAAGAAAGACGTGATCGCGCGACGCATGACGTTACTGCGGGCGCGAATTGTCGCGAGACAGCGCAAATGACTACCAACAATCCAACATCTCGTGGAGAACGCGACCGGATCGGGAAAACTTGTCGGCGAACGCGGGGATTCAGGTAAGGCGATCGCGCGCACGCGAGAATATATTATTTTACAGCGCGAGCAAGAAACAAATTATCGCTGAGCTGCGGAATGCGGAAATTTTGACATTTTCGCGCTCTCCGCAGAACGTGAAAATGTCAAATTATCGCAATTTCCGCGAGCGGAACGGAAATTTAGCCCAGGCCTAGTCCAGTCATACTTTTAATATCTTCACTATTGTGGCAAGAATGGCTTTAGGGATTATAAAGGTTGCAGTGTAAAGCACAAGTTACTTTGGGAACAATTTGAAGAGCTGAAAAATGGCTTTGCATGGGCTCATATAAATCACACATTGAGTCATCAGAAAGTTGGCATACACGTTCAAGGGAATTCACTGGCTGACGAAGCAGCCAAGGCAACAGTGAGAACTGCTGTCATAGCTGCAATCACTTGTTCTAGCATGAGGACAGACAGACAGATAATGGTAGCTGTCAATGCTACGCGTAATAAGAGCTCAGCCTTGCCAAAACATTTCCCACTCAAGTACTCCTACAAGTAAGATGGGCAAAACATCGGGTATGCTCCAAGTCCAGGAGTGGGGGGATAGGTCAATACCAAATATGGATCGCAGATTTGGTTTAATTTTAGATGCACATGAGGGTCTGGGTTCAGCACATGCAGGAATTACTGCAAATGTTTCACTACTGAAACACCAAAATTGGTGGCCAGGTCTCACTAAACAAACTAAAGTCTATGTCCTTAAATGCAACATCTGTCAGCAGATGAAGAGTTCCACCGTAGCACGTCCACCACAAATACCGTTACTGATTCCAGACAGACCTCTTGCATGTGTCTATTTGGACCACTGTGGCCCCTTACAATCTGACGGGGCTTACAAGTACATCTTGGTGGCAGTGGATTCATGCTCTAGATTCCTGTGGGGTTGGCCCCAGTGCTGGCTGACGCTCAAATTGTTATCAAGGATTTGCGAATATTTATAGGGACATACGCAATTGGCACATTACATTCTGACAGTGGCCCTGCGTTTAGCTCTCGGGCTTACAAAGAGGCCATGGGAAGTTTCGGTGTGGTCCTCTGGTACTCCACTCCATATCACCCCGAGGGAAAATCAACTGTGGAGAGGAAAAACCGGGACTTAAAGCAATCCTTAACAGCAAGGGTATTAGAAGGGTCGAAAAAGCAGAGTAGCGCATAGGGAAGAAGTGTAAAATGCATTAAGGCTTTCAGATCCACAGCGAGAGTCGAGGAAGATTCGAGGTAGTGAAACAAAGTAGCAGAAAAAGTATTGAGAAAGAGACAGCTTGAAAGACACGTCGGGAGCAAGGCAAGACAAGGCAAGGCAAGGCACGCTTACCTTCGAGGTGCTTTGGTGGAGGTCTTGGACTGACTGGCGTGCTGTCCATCGACACTGTGTGGCGGTGCTGGTGCGGCGGTCCGGTGACTTGTGCCGGCAACGGATTGGTGGAGCGGAGTGGAGATGGTTGTGGCTGCTGGCGGCGTCAGGGAGAAGCGCAGCTGAAGCAGAGAGGGAGGCGGCAAACTCGGCAGAGTGAGGCGGGAGCCAGACGACCGAGCTTCAGGCTGAACACAAAATAATTGAACGGGGTGTCTCCTGGCTGAGAGGCGCTGCAACAGTAATCATGGACACAATCTTGACCAGCTACAGTGGCTGGTTATAGAGAGAGCTGAACTGGGACCAAGAGGGGGCAAATTGCCTCGATCTTAAATATACGAGAATCCAAATGGATGGTGCGTCTGGACACCATTGCCAATGGACTCAATGAACTGGATCCAAGCAATGCCCAGTTGGCATGCCTCACCAATGAATGATCAACCTTGATGATAGATACTCAACATGGATGGCACTTTCACGGCCATCTGATGAACATCAGTGTTTTGAAACTATGCTAGGCCTCCAACATCCTAGGTAACTACATAAGGCTCATGACACATATCTAACATCAGGGCACTTTCATGGCCATCTGATGAACACCAGTGTTTTGAAACTATGCTAGGCCTCCAACATCCTATGTTACTACATAAGGATCATGACACATATCTAACATCAGAGCTTTAGCATCAGGGCTTTGGGAACTACATTAGCCCACACATCGTCTTTGCCCACTGACCCGACATACATGGTCACAAATATTGATTTTACATCCAAACCCAATAAAGCTACAACATCACTGTGAAATATGAGCGGTTAAAATTCTCTATGTGTATATGCTTCTAGGTGACAAACATTGAATTTTTATATAAACCCAATAAGGTTGTAACATTACTGTGAAATGTGAGCGGTTACGATTCTCTATATGTATATACTTCTAGGTGACAACAATGTTTATTACAGACTGTTTCTGTCGCATTTATCTCACACTCGCTATAATTACTATGGAAGGACATCAGAATCCAGTACGGATGTTATTATACCTTTATGCATTTAATTAACTGTATGTCTAGTAGGGATGTCGCCTACGATATGATGCGTACTTGCACATTAAGGTCTTCGTCACAGAAATGTTCATCTTTAATTGTACTTTATGTATGCCATTTATTGTTACAGCAGACATTAACATGACACTTGCTAAGCATTGGACAGTCAAGTCTGTCTTCACAGTTAGTTGGCCTAGACTCGCACTCACACCGGCATCCAGTGTTTGCACCACGCTGAACGTCACACGGCTCTCGGCTTCTCTCACCATGGCTCTATTTAATGAAGTCTACACACCGGCAATATCTTGGTCACAACTTCATGGTGAACCACGGATTTATCACGGTGAGTGTGCCCGAGAATGTGTCCGAGAATGCTTTTGTTAATTGAGGCACTTGTCTCCAGTAAAACCGAGCACTTCTTAATGTAGCATCGCGTTCACTTTTTAATGCAGTATCGCTTTTTCAACCATTTAAACTAGGTGTAAGTTGACGGCTTCTAGCCCGAGTATGCGTCCGTGTAGGCTTTTGTTAATTTGAGGCAATTTCCCCAGTTAGACCGAGCACTTTTTCAACCGTCAAACTCGGTGTTAGTTCACAGCCCGTGCCAACACTTCCAGTGGTGCGCGCTTGCCCCAGACCGGTATCTCCTGTAGATTACCTGTTTTTCAATTCGACGGTTCTATGCCCGCATTTAAGCGCGGTTGCTTTGAGACCATTTTGCACATTTCCCTTGATGTAACTTTTGCGCTTTAGCCTCTACATAGACAGGGTCCTGACCCCAGCATTGACTTTATGCTTTCTCTCCTTTTATTTAGGCTTACAGATTCAACTGATTAATCAGAGAACTACTCATATATTATGGCATTCTGACCACGGAACACTCCATTAAGCACAGTTGATTACCACTGTCATGGACCAGCTTTACAGGATCCAACGCATCTCTTTTGAGTAAGATTTCCACTATATTGGGCTAATATTTTCACTTGTCAACCCCTAAGCATTCATGGCATACTGACAGACACCTTATTATTGCAGGTGTCCTTCACTCTCTTCTACTCATTCTATCTTGGAGCCGCGGGGCCCATCCGGCCTGACAACATTTAATCTTGTGAGGCCTCCTTTTATCCATTCACGGTAAATATAGTGACCAGTACATGTTCGTGTCACTGTCTTACTCAATTTAGAAATGGATATGACAATCCATCCTTTTATCTCACTCACAGGTGCCCTGTCCCTCTCACTCTCACATCAGTCCTGAGGAAGACCCCATTAGTAAGGGTTAGAAGAACCTACACACATACAGGGGTTGAAACGTCGACACTTCATTGATGCCAGTTCCTTCAACAGTACTTGCTTTACTGTGAATTTTTGTGTTACATGGCTATGTGATTTATTGTATTCATTTGTTATATACTATGCCTTGAGTTTTTGGCATTGAATAAATATGCCTAACAATTTGATTGTGATATTCACCACCATTTAACTTCATGTACCTCACTACCTCACTTGAGTCACTTTCCTTCCCCCTCCACTTATTCATCTGGGCACTTCAATGATGATTTTTAAATGTTTTGTTCTAAATGTCGCTCTTCAAAACTGTAACGTGTTCAGTGTGATTAAAAAACACTGGAGCACCAGTGGAGTTATCTTTTGATTTCCTATTTAATACACAATTGTATGTTTTCCATAAACACTTTTTTTCGATGTTATAATAATGGGACCACCATACTCTAACTGCAACAGTAATCAAGCAGGAGCGTACCTGCAACTTGAGAGGAGACGCGGGCGGCAACTAGAGCCGATAGATCTGTGAGAAGAGGCAAAAAGTGGTACTGCATGCTTGTGAACATTGTCAATTGAGCAAAGTAAACGAGGCGAAGTAAGACTGTGCTCTGTTAACATTTGGCATTTGTATTTGGCACTTGTATTTGGGGCTGGCTGCGTGATGCCGCCTAAAGCAGCTCGTGGTGGCAAGATAAGAGGTGCAGGGGAAACCCTAGTGGGAACTAAAGCAGCGCTGGCGGGGTGCAACGCTAAAGAAGCTACAGGAGGTGATCTGGACGATAATTCACAAGCCAATGAGCATGAACCAATGATTAAGAAAGTCCCACAGATATTCCAGGCTGCAGCCAGGAAAAAATCGACTCTGCTGCAGGGCGTTAACAGTACATTGGAGGTACAAGGAATAAGTAACAAGGAACAACCTGCTATTGATAGTGATTTGGCCATGGGAGTAACATCAGGTGATAATGGGCCACTAGAAATAATAGATCGAAATGCTGGAGTAGCTGAGGATAGGATGGATGCTACTGGCAAGGAAAGTGATTCAGTTTTTTTTCTCTCTCCGAACCATCGGATATGTCTGAAGATGACGGTGATTTTGCCCAAAAAAATTATTCTCTGCAAGGGTCACTAATCAGTGTTGGCAGTGATTCGAATAGTGTTGCTCAGGAGGAAGGAAATACTGAGCATATGGAACTGCTTACTGTGCGTAAACAAAATGCTACAAAGACAGGAGTGACAGGAGTGACAGAAATAGAAGCTGAAGCAATGAATTTTCCTCAGTGGGATTCCTCCTCCTTGGGCGAAATGACCCTAGACGGCATTAAAGTAACTGACCAAGTAATAGGTGGGATGATGGAAAATTCTCAAGATGAAATCTCACTGGAGTCAATCCTCAGATGCTTGTCAGAGCATAGGGTGGAAACGCGATCAGAGAATCTGAAAACCCACATGGCTTGTCGCAAGCTTCAAAACACTGTTAGAAGGCTCGCCAAAACATGCAATGATTATACAGATCGAATGGTAGAAGCTGAGACGCAAATTTCTGCACTTGAAGATCAAATGGGGGCGCAGAAGGAGATCACTGAAGCTATAGCCACTAATAAAGATTATATACAGGCTAAACTAATTGACCTGGAAAATCGGCTCCGCAGAAGCAATCTCACAATTTTGCCGTGCCTGAGGGGATTGAGGGGCAAGATGTCTGCAAATTTGTGGTTCAATTGTTTGAGGAAGCCTTTCCCGAGCTGAAGGAGTGGAACTGGGCTGTCGAAGTGCAAAGGGCAGATAGATTTCCATTCCGGCAGAGAGCTGCGAAAGCAGTGCAAGGAGGGCAAATTGAACAGAGACCACGGGCGATTTTGATCTTGTTGAATAATTTTTTGGCCCGTCAGACACTGTATGATTTGGCACGACCGGATAAGAAGAGGAAGGGAAAGGGAACACAATTTTTGTTAGACCGGACTATTGGGAACCATACGGTAGAGAAAAGGTGGCAGTTACATCAGTTGATTACCCCTTTTCAGGCCAAGGGGGCACACTTTTTTTGTTAAATCCTGCCACTCTTAAGGTTGTTTGTAAGGGGCAAATGCGATTTTTCATGTTAGAGGTTCAAGCTAGAGAATATCTACAATCATTGCAATGAGAATTATTGGAATAGCACTATAGGGTGAACATGCAAACACGGGGAGGTACACTCACCCTCCATCACAAGGGCTATGAGCCCTAACGCCTGTGAATTGGGGAAAGAGGGGGAGGGGTTCAGGACAGGGAGGGGCACAAGGGTGTTGAGTGAGGGGGGTGAGGGATTTGGGGGGAGCACGGGGTGGGAAGGGTAAGTGGGTGGGGGAGTTAAAAAAAGAAAAAACAATCCTTAGCAGACTGTTGTTGAACAACATAAACTATATTCAATTTTTAGAATACAGGAATAGCAGGGAGCCACATAATTTAGGTAAGGTATACGGGATGAATAATCTCTAATGGGGTTCGTATATGATCTTTCAATGTATGTGCCTGAATAATAATAACAAGAGGCGAAGGGTAGCTGCAGATTTGCGGTTAATGAAACCAGATATCTTATGCATTCAAGGGACGCATATACCTTGGGCAAAACGTAGTGTATTAGAAGAGCTGGGATATACATTTCTGGCTGCGACTAGGTAGACATTCACTAGCCGGGGAGTTGCTATTTTAACTCGAGGTGGGATCCCTGGGACAGGAAGGATAATGACAGACATCTATGGAAGATGGGCTGTAACTAAATGTATGGTGGAAGGAACAAAGTGTTCAATATGAACTGTTTATGGGTCTAATTTCAATGAAGCTTATACATTGGAGAGGTTTAATGTAGAATTAGCACTAAGGCCTACCCCCTTGATCCTGTGTGGGGATTTCAATATACATACCGATGGGCAAGGTCCTAGTGATAAAAATGCTAAATATATGGACTGAAAACTCAAAGTCTTTAAAGCTCTAAAACAATTGTTGCAGGATCACGGGTTAGTCGATGTGTGGAGATATTTATATGATTCTGATCCAGGCTTTACTTTCTACTCATATACGCATCACAAATTAGTGAGACTGGATTATGTATTCCTGCCTAGGTCCTACAGTCAGGGAGCAAAAATGCAGGTATGGCCTAGGATAACAGCAGACCATGGCCCACTATTGTTAGATATATATAGTTTAAGGCAGGCAAAGGTTAAGAGAGAATTTACGTTCAACAGGAAGCTATTAATGAATCAAGCTTTTATTGATCATATGCGTATCTGGATTGATCAATTTCTGGAGGTGAATAGGGGATCCTCTTCCATTCCCATAGTATGGGACACTCTTAAAGCTGGAATTCGTGGGGAGGTACTTAGTTTTGGATTGGCTAAACAGAAACAAGGGCAAATTTTGATACAGCGACTTTTGGAGGATTTAAGGGAGGCAGAACAAGAGTTGATAGAAGTACTTATACAGGGACTAGAAGGTAGGGATGTTCATACTAAGATTGCATGTTGTAAAGCTAAAATGAATGCGATATGGTGCAAGGAAATTGCCTATTAATATAAAATATATAAACAGGACAGATATGAATATGGGGAAGCTACGGGTTGATGTCTGGCACAGAGACTTAAAGTAAAACAATCTGCGCAACAAATATCTGCTATGTAGGATGCAGCTGGTAAAATTATTGAAACTGCAGAGGGAATCATGGGGGTGTTTCAGGAATTTTACCAAGAACTGTATACGCAGAGTGACATGGATCAATATGAGATAGAGAATTTTTGTCAACAATTGGACCTGAGTGGGTTAAGTGTAGAGGAGCAAGTGAAGTTAGACAAGATAATAACAACGGAGGAGCTGGAGGAGGCAATTGGGTCACTTGCGAATGGTAAAGCAGCAGGACCAGATAAATTACCGCTTGAGGTATATTGTACGTTTTTTCAAGTATTGAAAATAGATATGCTGAACACTTTCCAAGAAGCTCAAGCTGGGAATCCACCTTCATTCTGGGATGAGGCTAACATAGTGGTGTTCAAAAAGAAGGAGATGTCCCCGAACATGCCTAGAGCTTATAGACCCATTTCTCTGCTAAACGCAGATGGTAAAATATATGCGAAGATATTAGCTAATAGGCTGGCACTGGTAATAATGTCTCTGGTATCTCAATTTCAGCATGGGATTATACCTGACAGAAGTATGATTAACCATATAAATAGAGTGGTTGCTCCCATAGATTATGCTAATACGTATCATAGTAGGTTGGGGCTGATATTCCTTGACGTGGAAAAAGCGTTCGATCGTGTTTCATGGATTTTTTATGGAGTATTATGCGGAAGATGGGATTCGGGTAGGGATATATTAAGGCTATTCAAAGCATGTATAAATCACCACGTGCGAGGATTTGTGTGATGGGCAGGGAGTCACAGCAAATTTTAATTAGTAGAGGAACAAGACAGGGATGTCCATGTTCCCCGTTACTGCTATATACATCAATCCATTTTTGATTATGCTACAACAAAGTGAACGTATTAAATCTATGAGTTGTGGGCAATTTCAGGTGCATGTATTAGCCTATGCAGATGACATTGCTGTAGCTTCTGCAGAGCCAGCTCATGCAATAATTGAGATTGAAAGATTGGCGAAAATATTTGGGACATTGTTTGTGTATAAATTATATTCAACCAAAACTCAGATTGTATGTACCAATATGGCCTGTCCGGGTGAGAGTCGATTAACCGATGAAGCTAGATATTTAGGTATTAAAATACGAATGTCCTTGAAAGATTTGAAAGAGGCAAATTGGGGCAGTATAGTCTCTGGGGTTAAACAGCAGCTAGATCGGCTGGAATGTCTTCATCTTACTATGGTAGGCAGATGCAATGTACTTAAGATGATTGTTCTCCCCAAAATCTTGTATTATTTTAGAGCGGTACCACTGGAACTGACTAAAAAACAATTGCAGAGGGTACAATCCATATGTGACAGGTTCATATGGGGTCAAAGGAAATCGAGGCGGGCATTTAAATTTATGATGCTACCCAATGATAGGGGGGGATGGTCAGTTCCCAATTTCTCATTCTATTATTATGTCTGCCTACTGCAAAATATGCGGATTTTGCTGACAGAGGAGGATGTGGTGAGTGCAGAAGCACCATCCATATATCAACTGCTGTTAGGGGCTGAAGCTAGAAATTGTTTAGTAAAATTCTGTGAGCTAAGCTACTACAAAAAAAACAAGATTCAAGGTATTGATTGCAGAGTATAAGGTGTGGAAACTGGTATGGAAAAAAATAGATATTACACAGTGTAGTTACTACACACCATTAAATTTAACATCTAAGCTCCCTGCTATTTTCTGGGATCATAGGATGGCTGGATGGAGGGCCAAGGGTATTAAACAATTAGGAGATTTATTTGAGGGGGGAATATTAGCTTCATTCTCAGGGCTAATTCATAGATATGGACTTCATCACAATGAATTCTTGAAATATCTGCAAATTTGAGACTTTTTATCTAAACATAATATGTATGAGGGTATAAACAAAGGTTCGATAGTCGAGGCAATTAGAAAAAGGGCAAGGATAGGGGTACCATATACTTTGATAATGGAGGCGCAGACAGATGATCTAGTTGTACAAGATAGTAAATGGAGTGAGCGACTAGGAAAGGAAGGAGAGTACATGCAAAGATCTATCGATACTGCAGAGAAAATCTTGATGTCAGCAGATCTGAAAACACAACATTTCAAGACCATATTTGATTTATATCATACTCCGGTGAGGATGATGAAGTGGAGTGGAACTAATGATGGGAAATGTTTCAGATGTAGTATGGATAGAGCTGACATTGTTCATATCTTTTATGATTGTATTTCACTTTCACAATTTAAACTACATATAGATCTGCTCTTGTCCGAAATGACAGGGATACCAATAAAAATAACAAAAGAACTTATGTTACTGGGGATTGGGGGCAACCTCCAAATTGATCAACCGGCATATAAGGTTAGATATATGTTGTTTATTGCTACGGCTGTGGCTCGGTTATGCTTGGCTTCATGTTGGTTACAGAAGGAGGCCCCCTCGTTTGAGATGTGGAGAGCTACATTTTATAATATCTTTAACCTAGAATATAGCCTTTATTGTTTGAAATCATCAAAAAAACAAATAATTGGTAAACATATTTGGGCTCCAATGATTGAACATATGATGGAATTATCTTGATTATGATAAGTTCGTTTGGTCTCCCTGCTACTCGGATGCTGTCTTTTTAAAAAAAAATCAATTTACGATGTTCATTTGAAGAAATGTTTTTGTGTTTACATAAGGCATTATTACATATATGCTAAGGATTGTATAATAAAATATTTTTAAAAATAAATAAATAAAAAAAAGGAGGCCGTACTCCATATGAGGTCCTATTTGGGACTAGAATGTGGGTACCTGACCTCGATTCTGACAGCAAAGTGGTGGATGAAAAAGCATTTGATATCAATGATCGTTTGGCTGTTTTACAGGAACTCAATGAATTCTGGGCATTACAAAGCAACGTTCAAATAAAACGCCACTGGGGAAGTGAAAGCTGTTCCAGCAAGACCTGAATGGATCCCGAAGATTGGGGACCTGGTCAGAGAAAAGATTGTGGACAAAAAAGAATTTGGGCCATCTTACAGAAGGCCTGTACTTGTCCTGGATGTCAAAGAAACAAGAACAGTACTTCTGCCGCCCCTTGCCAGCAAGAAAGAAAAGAGATTCATCTCCACTGATCTGATCAAACCCCACTATGTGGCAGATACTGAAACGCAGGCCGCGTGGGCTCCTGGGTAGCCGCTGATTTCCTCTTGATACCATACTGGAAGTTCTGACAGAAAGATTAATAACATTGGAAAAGTCTACTCTATGAAATGAAGGAGTTACCAACAATGGAATGGAACTCATGCCTGTTGAAATTGAACAGTGACAAGATACAAATTTACACAAACCTCAATTCGGCCTAATGTCGACATCTATGTGAATATGTCTCATAACGAGTCATCTGCCAGTTCTACAAAACCTGCTGAGCTCCCAACGATAGATCGACCTGCATCTGGCTACATTATATATTTTGATACTTTCTCTCTGGATCCAAGTGAACCCGAGTCATTGCCAGCTTCTGTTTCCCACAAACAAAAACTACATGATCTTTACCTTAACCTTTGGCTGAAAAAGACTTACTTTGTTTCACCCTGGCTACAGCTCTGGATTGCAATTGGTCTATTTTTCCGAGGGCTTGATGTACGACCCATTTGCGCATGGAGAAACGAATAGGTCCATGTAAAATTCTAATTTAGCGAGTCGCAATTTTTGGGCGACCCGCTAAATAGGAATTGCGGCTCGCTATTAAGAAGGGGCGTTTCAAGGGCGTCCCTTCCTAATAGCGACTCTCTACCCCATGTATGAATGTTTTGTGACCGCAATTGTGGTCGCAAAACACTTCGAAGATGGTGGTAATGCACTTACAAATGGGAAGGGGTCCCCTGGGGACCCCTGGGACCCCTTCACCTTTGCAAATGCTGGGGAAAATATTTTTTAGGGGCAGGCAGTGGTCCTAGGACCCTTAAAAAATGAAACGAAAACGTTTCATATATAAAAAAAAAAGTGCATCCTGTTTTACTTTATGGAAAACGGGCTTTATTTAAATAAAAAAACACAGCTTTATTTAAAAGCAGTCCCAGACATGGAGATCTGCTGAGCTCATCAGGCCACCATCCCTGGGAGGGCCAGCCATTCCCAATAGGGTCACAAATTACGAGTGCCTCATGAATATTGATGAGGCATGCAATTTGCGACCCCATTGGAAATCGCAAACAGTGTCTCGGACACTGTTGTATATGGCATTTTGCAACTCGCAATCGAGCACAATTTGCGAGTCGCAAATTATCATGGTCGTACATCTGGCCCTTAGTCCTTTGGATAGGTGTGGTGAATGACTTTTTTCTCCTCCTGAATGGACACTATCTCCCAGAAGGCTCTGAAGTACAACATGTGAACTTGGTGCTGAAACCACATACATCATCTCATCGTGAACAAAGAGACCTGTCCTTCGTGAACATTACAGCAGTTCCAGTTCCAGTTCCAGTTCCAGAAGGAATAGTTTGGGTTAGGTTTTCATATGATGTATATGGTCCAACTGAACTTTTGAAATATCACACTTGTTTAAAATCTCTTTAAGTGATATTATCACCTCCACTACTTTCTCTGATGATTGGTACTTTGATACTGTAAATAATATGCTCTCTGATTTAGAACAATCTGCTGCATTTTCCAGTATGGAATTGTATGATGCTACATCTGAATTTGACACCATGTACTGTTACCAACGTTATGGTCATCATTTTTTGCATAAAGCAAGTATCCCACGTAATGCTTTCACTTACCATCAATGAGAACATTGCCCGACACCACTGAACAGTAGTTCACAAACATTTGCACAGAAGTTTGATTATTGTTTTGGGTTTAACACTTCAGACCTGACCTCTTGTTATTATAAAATTGCACCTGCACCTACACTTGCAAAGAAAAATATGCTAACCAATGATAATTGTTACGCTAACCAATAAAAAAATAGATATATTCTGCTTCCTTTATTTTCCAGCTGTCTTTACAAGGCTTCACCTTTTGGAAGGACACCACAGACACACAATCTGCCTGGGGGACAAAAAAGTGGCATGTTCAGGCAACTGAGGCCTTATTTGGAGCATGCCTCATACCTCAGCAAATCATCTTCCTAAACAACATTGTGCAACAGACTTGGGTTAGATCAAGATCAAGGATTTGAACACATACCTGATTGCCTCACTTCCACACTTTGAGGGTTGGCAGAATTACACATAACATAGTGAGGATACTCTAGATGACATTCTACATGATGGTTCGTATAATTCATCAGACCTGAGTTGGAAGGGATGGTTGGTTTGGCCTATCGACACACTTAGGTGTCAGTCAAGATTCAGAGGTACCACCGAGAGGTTTAGTATATCGATAGGGCTGATCAATGTAACATACAAAAGAACACTCAGGTGATGACATCTTACAGTGTTGGGAAGTTCTGACTGCGAGAATTCTTTAATTTGTCAGGATATTATGCTTCACAGCGCGTGTAATGCTTTAGTTGCCACCTTATCGTGTCACCTAAAAGGGTCCCCAGCTGACGTGATTCATCTGGTGTTCAAACTCTCTCGAATGGGAGTTATTTGATGGTGAATGATCAAGGTTGTTGTGGGATGCTTCCAGGCATCTTATATCTGGTCACATTGAGTTCCAGGGTTACTTGTTGTATGCAAGTATTGTTTCCATCGGCCCACACAGTCGGGGAGGCGCTGCTATGGTATTCGTTGAATGTTTCTCTTTTACGTTTGATTCTTGGAGCAGACTGAAAGCCATGCGTTTATAAAAGGTTGTGGCCTTAGCCTCAGCCCAAGAGACTTTTAATCTCCAGGTTGCAAGATCCTCAGCTGCGATACAGGCACTAGTCCGAACTAACTTCCCGCTCCATTTCGGGGAAATGGTACATCGTATCTTTAACATGTCTGATACCAGTGGGATAGTACACCTATATAAGATCATAGGTTCTGGACTATTGAGCACCTTTCAGACTATATTAGGAGTTAATCCATCCTTTGTACACTCTGTATTAGGAAGCATTTTTGGGGGCTTTGGCTGGTCCTCCTACTTGTACTGCGTGTCCTGGTTTTAATTTTCCTGCTATGCAATGGAGGTCCAAGCCTTGAATGAGATGGAAAAAGCACTCTTGGTGCGACGTTGCCGTGAACGCATGGTACTCCATCTGGGCACACCTAGCCTTTGGGAGCTAAGCAAGCATTGGTTGGTTCAGATCAGTCTGGGTTGACTGCCTCTTGCCTGCGTTCTGCTGCCTGTTCTGCGGATACGAACATGGGCATCCCTCAGGGCAGGGGCGGGACAGGGATTGGGGCTAATTTACTATTCTAACTCCACTGATGGCGTCCCTCAAGGCAGTTGCTGGACAGTGATTGGGGATAAAGATACTATTCTAGCTCCGCTGGGGGCATTCTTCAGGACAGGTGCTGGACAGTGAAAGGTGGCAAATGTACTACTGTAAGTCCACTGGGAACACTCCTCGCGGCACATGCTGGACAGTGACTGGTTGCAAATTGACTATTCTAAATCCACTCTGTGTGTCCCTGATGGCAAGTGCACAACAGTGACTGGGGGCAAATTTACTATTCTAACTCTGCTAGAGGGTTACCTCAGGGCAGGTTCTGGACAGTGACTGTGGGCAAATTTACTATAACCTCTGGCGGGGGCATCCCTCAGGGAGGGTGCTAGACAATGACTGGGGGCCTATTTACTATTGTAACCTAGGGCATACATTAGGCAGGTGCTGGACAGTGACCGGGGGAAAATATACTATGTTAGGTCTGCTGGAGACATACCTAAGGGCAGGTGCTAGACAGTGACTGGGGGCAAATATGCTATTCTAACTGCTGGGGGCATCCCTCAGGGCAGGTGCTGGACAGTGATGGGGTAAACGTACTGTTCTAATTCAACTAGGGTGTCCCTGAATGCTGGTGATGCACAGTGACTGGGGGCAAATTTACTATTCTAACTCCGCTGGGGCATTCCTCAGGGCAAGTGCTGGACAATGACTGGGGACTAATTCACAATTCTAACTTCGCTGGAGACAAACCTCAGGGCAGGTGCTGGAGAGTGACCAGGGGCAAATTTTCTATTCTAAATCTTCTGGGGGCGTCCCAGAGGGCAGTTCCTTGACAGTGGCTGGAGGCAAATGTACTATTCTAGCATTGCTGAGTGCATTCCTTAAGGCAGGTGCTGGACAGTGACAGCGGGTGAATTTACTATTATAACTCCACTGGGGGCCGTCCCATCAGGCAGGTGCTGGACAGTGAGTGGGGTCAAATTGCCTATAACTCCGCTGGGGTGTCCCTCAGGGCAGGTGCTGGACAATGACTTGGGGCACATTTACAATCCTAACTCTGCTGGCGGCATACCTCAGGGCAGGTGCTGGACAGTGATGGGGTAAACGTACTATTCAAATTCCGCTATTGTGTCCCTGAAGGCAAGTGCTGCACAGTGACTGGGGCAAATTTACTATTCTAACTCCGCTGGGGCATTCCTCAGGGCAGGTGCTGCACCGTGACTGAGTGGGGGCAAATGTACTATTCCAACTCCACTGGAGTCAAACCTCAGGGCAGGTGCTGGACAGTGACTGGGAGCAAATTTACTATTCTAACTCCACTAGGGGCGTCCTTCATGGCAGGTTATTGACAATGGCTGGAGACAAATGTACAATTCTAACTTTGCTTGCGGCTGAGGGCAAATTTACGAATCTAACTCAGTTATTATTCTCACTCCACTGGGGCGTTCCTCAGGGCAGATGCTGGACAGTGACTGGGGGCAAATTTATTATTCTACCTCCGCTGAGGGCGTACCTGAGTATAGGTCCTGGACAGTGATTGGGGGCAATTTTACCATTCTAACTCTGGTGAGGCGTCCCTGAGGGCATGTGCTGGAAAGTGGCTGAGGGCAAATTTACCATTCTAACTCCACCAGGGTATCCCTGAAGACAGGTGCTGAGCTGTGACTGAGTGGGGGCAAATGTACTATTCTAATTCTACTGGGGGCGTCCCTCAGGGCAAGGGCTGGACAGTAATTAGGGGGGAAATCACTATTCTAGCTCCCCTGGGGGTGTACCTCAGGGCGGGGCCTGGACTGTGTCTGGGGGCAAATTTACTATTCTAACTCCACTGGGGGCTTTCCTCAGGGCAGGTACTGGACAGTGACTGGAAGCAAGTTTACTATTATAACTCTGCTGGGGGTGTCCCTAAGGGCAAGTTATTGTCAGTGACTGGAGACAAATTTACTATTCTAACTTCGCTGGCGGCGTCCCTCACGGCAGGTGTTGGACAGTGATTGGGGGCAAAGTCACTATTCTAGCTCCGCTGAGGTCGTTCCTCAGGGTAGGGGCTGGACAGTAACTGGGGGCAAATTTAATATTCTAACTCCATTACTATTCTCACTCCACTGGGGTCGTACCTCAGGACGGGGCCTGGACTGTGACTGGGGGCAAATTTACTATTCTAACTCCACTGGGAGCATTCCTCAGGGCAGGTGCTGGACAGTGACTGGGGGCAAATTTACTATTCTAACTCCACTGGGCGTGTCTGAGGTCAAGTGCAGGACAGTGACTGAGGCAAATGTAATATTCTAACTCCGCTGGGGTTAATCCTCTGGGCAGTTACTTGACAGGGACTGGGGCAAATTTACTATTCTAACTCCACTAGGGGGTACCTCAGGGCAGGTGCTGGATGGAGACTGGGGCAAATGTACTATTCTAACTCCCTTCGGGCAGGTGCTGGACTTTGGAACAAATTTGCTATAACTCCTCTTGGGACGTCCCTCAGAGCAGGTACTGGACAATGACTGGTGGACGATTTAATATTGTAACTCTAGTGGGAGCATACATTAGGCAGGTGCGGGACAGTGACTTGAGCAAATTTACTACTCTAACTCTGCTGGGGGCATTCCTTAGGGCAGGTGCAGGACAGTGACATGGTAAACGCACTATTCTAATTCCACTAGGGTGTCCCTAAAGGCAGTTGCTGGACAGTGACTAGGGGCAAAATTTCTATTCTAACGCTGCTGGGGGTGTCCCTGAGGGCAGGTCCTGGACAGTGACTGGTGGCAAATTTACTATTCTAATTCAGCTGTGGACGTCCCTCAGAGCGTTGCTGGACTGTGACTGGGGTCCCATTTAATATTGTAACTCTAGTGGGGGCATACATTAGGCAGGTGCTGGACAGTGACTTGGGGCAAATTTACTATTCTAACTCAGCCGGGGGCATATCTCAGGGCAGGTGCTGGACAGTGACTGGGGGAAACAGTCCTATTCTAACGCTGCTGGGGGCATCACTGAGGGCAGGTCCTGGACAGTGACTGGTGGCAAATTTACTATTCTAACTCAGCTGTGGACGTCCCTCAGGGCATTGCTGGACTGTGACTGTGGGCAAATTCACTATTCTAACTCCGCCGGGGGCATATCTCAGGGCAGGTGCTGGATAGTTACCGGGGGAAAATGTCCTATTCTAATTTTACTGGGGTTGTCTCTCAGGGCAGGTGCTGGACAGTGACACTGAGTAAATTTACTTTTAGAACTCCGCTGGGGATGTCCCTGAGGGCAAGTGCTGGACAGTGATCGGGTGCAAAATTACTATTCCAACTGGACTGGGTGCATTCCTCTGTAAAGGTGCTGGACAGGAGCTGGGGGCAAATAAACGATTCTAGCACTGCTGGGGGGATACGTATGGGCAGGTGCTGGATAGTGTCTGGGAGCAAATTTACTATACTAACTCCGCTTGGGGTGCCCCTCGGGGCAGGGCCTGGATAGGTACTGGGGGCACATTTTCTATTCTAACTCTGCTGGCGGTGTCCCTCAGGGCTGGTGCTGGACAGTGATCGGGGGCAAAATTACTATTTTAACTCCGCTGGGTACATTCATCAGGACAGATGCTGGACTGGGACTGGGGGCTCATTTACTATTCTAACTCTGCTGCAGCATCCCTCAGGGTAGGTACTGGACAGTGATGCTTGTAAACTAACTATTCTATGTCCACTGGGGTGTCCCTAAAGACAGGTGCTGCACAGTGACTGGGGCAAATTTACTATTCCAACTCCACTGGGAGCATCCCTCAGGGCAGGTGCTGGACAGTGACAGGGAGTATATTAACTTTTCTAATTCTTCTGGGGGTCTCCCTAAGTCAAGTGCTGGATGGTGACTGGAGGAATAATTACTATTCTATCTCCGCTGGGTGCATTCCTCAGCCCAGGAGCTGGACAAGGACTGGGGGCAAATAAAATAAACTCCAGTGTGGTGTCCCTTAAAGCAGGTGCTGCACAGTGACTGGGGGCACATTTATTTTCTAACTCAGCTGGGGTCATTCCTTAGGACAGGTGCTGGACAGTGACTGGGGGCAAATATACTATGCTAAGTCTGCTGGAGTCATACCTAAGGGCAGGTGCTATACAGTGACTGGGGGCAAATATGCTATACTAACTCCACTGCGGTCATACCTAAGGGCAGGTGCTGGACAGTGACGGGGGGCAAATTTACTATTCTAACTCTGCTGAGGGTGTACCTCAGGGCAGGTGCTGGCCAGTGATGGTGTAAGCGTACTATTCTAATTCAGCTGAGGTGTCATTGAAGGCAGGTACTGCACAGTGACTGGTGGAAATTTACAATTATAACTTCGCTGGGGCATTCCTCAGGGCAGGTGCTGGACAGTGACGGGGGGCAAATTTACTATTCTAACTCTACTGGGGGCGTCCCTCAGGGCAAGGGCTGGACAGTAATTAGGGGGGAAATCACTATTCTAGCTCCCCTGGGGGTGTACCTCAGGGCGGGGCCTGGACTGTGTCTGGGGGCAAATTTACTATTCTAACTCCACTGGGGGCTTTCCTCAGGGCAGGTACTGGACAGTGACTGGAAGCAAGTTTACTATTATAACTCTGCTGGGGGTGTCCCTAAGGGCAAGTTATTGTCAGTGACTGGAGACAAATTTACTATTCTGACTTCGCTGGCGGCGTCCCTCAC
Source organism: Triturus cristatus (assembly GCF_964204655.1). NCBI lineage: Eukaryota > Metazoa > Chordata > Amphibia > Caudata > Salamandridae > Triturus > Triturus cristatus. The sequence continues at coordinate 1,419,694,892 of NC_140591.1, read as the reverse complement.
GGCAGGTGCTGGACAGTGATTGGGGGCAAAGTCACTATTCTAGCTCCGCTGAGGTCGTTCCTCAGGGTAGGGGCTGGACAGTAACTGGGGGCAAATTTACTATTCTAACTCCATTACTATTCTCACTCCACTGGGGTCGTACCTCAGGACGGGGCCTGGACTGTGACTGGGGGCAAATTTACTATTCTAACTCCACTGGGAGCATTCCTCAGGGCAGGTGCTGGACAGTGACTGGGGGCAAATTTACTATTCTAACTCCACTGGGCGTGTCTGAGGTCAAGTGCAGGACAGTGACTGAGGCAAATGTAATATTCTAACTCCGCTGGGGTTAATCCTCTGGGCAGTTACTTGACAGGGACTGGGGCAAATTTACTATTCTAACTCCACTAGGGGGTACCTCAGGGCAGGTGCTGGATGGAGACTGGGGCAAATGTACTATTCTAACTCCCTTCGGGCAGGTGCTGGACTTTGGAACAAATTTGCTATAACTCCTCTTGGGACGTCCCTCAGAGCAGGTACTGGACAATGACTGGTGGACGATTTAATATTGTAACTCTAGTGGGAGCATACATTAGGCAGGTGCGGGACAGTGACTTGAGCAAATTTACTACTCTAACTCTGCTGGGGGCATTCCTTAGGGCAGGTGCAGGACAGTGACATGGTAAACGCACTATTCTAATTCCACTAGGGTGTCCCTAAAGGCAGTTGCTGGACAGTGACTAGGGGCAACATTTCTATTCTAACGCTGCTGGGGGTGTCCCTGAGGGCAGGTCCTGGACAGTGACTGGTGGCAAATTTACTATTCTAATTCAGCTGTGGACGTCCCTCAGAGCGTTGCTGGACTGTGACTGGGGTCCCATTTAATATTGTAACTCTAGTGGGGGCATACATTAGGCAGGTGCTGGACAGTGACTTGGGGCAAATTTACTATTCTAACTCAGCCGGGGGCATATCTCAGGGCAGGTGCTGGACAGTGACTGGGGGAAACAGTCCTATTCTAACGCTGCTGGGGGCATCACTGAGGGCAGGTCCTGGACAGTGACTGGTGGCAAATTTACTATTCTAACTCAACTGTGGACGTCCCTCAGGGCATTGCTGGACTGTGACTGTGGGCAAATTCACTATTCTAACTCCGCCGGGGGCATATCTCAGGGCAGGTGCTGGATAGTTACCGGGGGAAAATGTCCTATTCTAATTTTACTGGGGTTGTCTCTCAGGGCAGGTGCTGGACAGTGACACTGAGTAAATTTACTTTTAGAACTCCGCTGGGGATGTCCCTGAGGGCAAGTGCTGGACAGTGATCGGGTGCAAAATTACTATTCCAACTGGACTGGGTGCATTCCTCTGTAAAGGTGCTGGACAGGAGCTGGGGGCAAATAAACGATTCTAGCACTGCTGGGGGGATACGTATGGGCAGGTGCTGGATAGTGTCTGGGAGCAAATTTACTATACTAACTCCGCTTGGGGTGCCCCTCGGGGCAGGGCCTGGATAGGTACTGGGGGCACATTTTCTATTCTAACTCTGCTGGCGGTGTCCCTCAGGGCTGGTGCTGGACAGTGATCGGGGGCAAAATTACTATTTTAACTCCGCTGGGTACATTCATCAGGACAGATGCTGGACTGGGACTGGGGGCTCATTTACTATTCTAACTCTGCTGCAGCATCCCTCAGGGTAGGTACTGGACAGTGATGCTTGTAAACTAACTATTCTATGTCCACTGGGGTGTCCCTAAAGACAGGTGCTGCACAGTGACTGGGGCAAATTTACTATTCCAACTCCACTGGGAGCATCCCTCAGGGCAGGTGCTGGACAGTGACAGGGAGTATATTAACTTTTCTAATTCTTCTGGGGGTCTCCCTAAGTCAAGTGCTGGATGGTGACTGGAGGAATAATTACTATTCTATCTCCGCTGGGTGCATTCCTCAGCCCAGGAGCTGGACAAGGACTGGGGGCAAATAAAATAAACTCCAGTGTGGTGTCCCTTAAAGCAGGTGCTGCACAGTGACTGGGGGCACATTTATTTTCTAACTCAGCTGGGGTTCATTCCTTAGGACAGGTGCTGGACAGTGACTGGGGGCAAATATACTATGCTAGGTCTGCTGGAGTCATACCTAAGGGCAGGTGCTATACAGTGACTGGGGGCAAATATGCTATACTAACTCCACTGGGGTCATACCTAAGGGCAGGTGCTGGACAGTGACGGGGGCAAATTTACTATTCTAACTCTGCTGAGGGTGTACCTCAGGGCAGGTGCTGGCCAGTGATGGTGTAAGCGTACTATTCTAATTCAGCTGAGGTGTCATTGAAGGCAGGTACTGCACAGTGACTGGTGGAAATTTACAATTATAACTTCGCTGGGGCATTCCTCAGGGCAGGTGCTGGACAGTGACTGGAGGCAAATTTACCATTCTAACTCTGCTGGAGGCAAACCTCAGGGCAGGTGCTGGACAGTCACTGGGGCAAATTTAGTATTCTAAATCCGCTGGGGGCATCCCTGAGGGCAGGTTATTAACAGTGACTGGAGTCAAATTTACTATTCCTACTTCGCTAGAGCGTCCCTCAGGGCAGGTGCTGGGCAGTGATTGGGGGCAAAGTCACTATTCTAGCACCACTGGGGAAATTTCTCAGGGCAGGGGCTGGACAGTGACCCTGAGACATGTACTATTATACACTACTGAGGGCATCCCTGAGTACAATGTCCTGGACTGTGACTGGGGGCAAATTTACTATTCTAAGTCCACTGGGGGTGTTTCTCAGGGCAGGTGCTGGACAGTGACTTTAGGTAAATTTACTATTCTAACTCCTCATGTGCACATCTCAGGGCAGGTGCTGGACATTGACAGGGGGTAAAATTACTATCCTAACTCGACTGGTGGGATATATCAGGTCTGTTGCTGGACAGTGACTGGGGGCAAATTTACTATTCTAACTGCGCTAAGGGGAAGTCACTGTACCATATCTGCCCTGAGCTATCCCCCTAGCGAATATGAATAGAACATTTACTCCCAGTCCCTGTGTAGCACCTGCCTGAACGAATGCCCCAGAATAGTAAATATGCCCCAGTCACTGTCCAGCACTTGCGTTCACGCACAGCCCAGGTAGAGTTAGATTAGTAAATTTGCCCCCTGTCACTGTCCGGGCACCTGCTCTGATGGACGCCCCAGCAGAGTTAGAGTAGTAATTTTGTCCCGAGTCACTGCCAAGAACCTGCCCTGGAGGGACAACCCCAGTGGAGTTAGAATAGTAAATTTGCTCCCAGTCACTATCCAGCACCTGCCTGGAGATATCCCCCTAGCAGAGGTATAATAGTACATTCCACCCAGGTCACTGTCCAGCACCTGCCCAGAGGAATGCCACCAGCACAGTTAGAATAGTATATTTGTCTCAGTCACTGACCAACACCAGCTTGGAGGAATACCTCCGGCGGAGTTAGAATAGTAAATTTGCACCCAATCTCTGTCCAGCGCCTGCCCTGATGTATGCCCTTCAGTGGAGTTAGAATAGCAAATTTGCCCACTGTTACTTTCCAGCACCTGCTGTGAGGGACACCCCCAGCAGAGTTAGGAGTAGTAAATTTGCCCCCAGTCACTGTCAAGCACCCGCCCTGAGGGACAACCCCAGTGGGAATAGAATAGTAAATTTGCCCCCAGTCACTGTCAAGCACCTGCCCTGAGATAGGCCCCTGGCAGAGTTAGAATAGTACATTTAAACCCAGTCACTGTCCTGTCCCTCCCCTAGAGAATGTCCTTAGTGGATTTAGAACAGTAAAGTTGCCACCAGTCACTGTCCCGGACCTGCCCTCGGGGACGCGCCCAGTGGAGTTAGAGTCCTGTCCAACACCTGCACTAAGGAATTCCCCGAGTGTAGTTAGAATAATAAATTTGCCCCCAGCCACTGTCCTGCACCTGCCCTTAAGGACGCCCTCAGCAGAGTTAGAATAGACAATTTGGGCCAGTCAATGTTCAGTACCTGCCCGAGATCTGCCCCTGGCAGAGTTAGAATAGCAAATTTCCCCCCATCACTATCCAGCACCTGCCCTTAAGGATGCCCCCTGCGGAGTTAGAATTGTAAATTTGCCCCAAGTCACTGTCTAGCACCTGCACTGAGGGACATCCCCAGCAGTGTCAGAGTAGTACATTTTCCCCCAGTCACTGTCCAGCACCTGCCCTAAAGAACGCCCCCAGTGGTGTTATAATAGTAAACTTTCCCCCAGATACTGTCCAGTGCCTGCCCTGAGATATGCCCCCAGCAGAGTTAGAATAGTTAATTTGCACGCAGTCCATGTCCAGCACATGCCCTGAGGAATGCCCCCAATGGAGTTAGAATAATAAATTTGCCCCCAGTCACGGTCCAGCACTTGCCTTCAGGGGCACCCCCAGCGAAGTTAAAATAGTAAATTTTCCCCAGTCACTGTCCAGTACATGCCCTTAGTGACACCCTCAGCAGAGGCCTTTGTCACTTTAGTAGTTGGGGATGAAGTCCCCTTGGCTGTTGAGGGTCGTTGGGGGTCCACTAACCCACATGTTACTTTCAGTAAGTTCCACACAGTCAGTTAATAAATTGTTTTACACAAAATGGTGCACCTTTATTTACTACTGTAGGGTTCTGGACTGTGCCAGTCCTCTTTCTACTAGAATTTCCTCTCATACTGGTGTGTAGGTCTCCTTTTTAAATATATTGCACACACCTCTCTGACTGTAGTTACTGGATGCCACGCTTGTGGAGGGCTATGCACAGACATTAGGTAAGTTTAGAGTATCGAGCCACTTGCCCTCAGCTATTTGATCCAGAGCTTCATTTTACACAACTAATTTCAGTATTCCGGTAAGTGTCAGCGACTCCTGCTATTTATTGACTTATGGGGTGTCATCCTCTTTTGCTTGTTAATTTTTGCAGGAGTTTACCAAGTCTCCTAGTATGGAAGTCTTAAAATTTCGATACGTAGTTCTAACACAGCATGATAGGGCAATATTTGCTCTGTGAGAAACTCAGCACTTTGAAGTCTGTTTACTTTTTTCAAAATAATGCTATTGGTCACGTGACACAGACGTTGAGATGTATTGCCATCATAGCACATCATGATATTATCTGCACTGTGGGGTAATATGTGTATTTCACCCTGCAGCATAACTTATCTCCAGGCACTGACTGGGCTCCATGTTTTGAGGTCCGCCTATTTGTTTTTAAAATCCATGTTGCTGACCACATATTGGTTTGGGATTCAACATTTTTACTGATATAAGCCTGCCATAGTCTCATAGTAGATGTGCTAATATACTTAGGGCTCTGTACAATTTTGTACTCTGTGCCACTTCCAGTTGTTTGTATGTCACTGGGCCTCACACCACTATGTATGATATAGAAAGTGAGTCTCCACATATGTGAAAATTAGATTTTCTTGAATTTCACTATTGGCCTGCTTCCCATCTTTCCACCCACAAGAGGTATTTAACCTGTGGTACAGTTTTATGTTATTACGGTGATTTCAAGTAATGTCTTAAGATTTTTTCTTTATTCTTTCAGGACACATTTCCCTTCTTCCCCACATCTTCTCCAATCTTATATACCCAACTTATAAAGTGATACTCTATGTTAATCTATAGGATCAGGACTATTTATTTATTCTAGAAGGTGAGCATTTTAGAATAGGTCCATGGACCCAGAAGTTCTTTCTTTCCATGCTTTCTGACTGCTGCTAAACCCAATATGCTTATCATAATCCAGGACATTGAGTGTGGAAGACTGAAATTGAGAACACAGGACTAGAAAGAGATCTACTACTTCTCTGCAGTCCATTCATGACCATTACTCTTGGCTCTGGTGTGGGTATCACTCATCCCAAACTAAATCACTAGCCTTATTTGTAGACACTCGAGCTCCTTTATGTTCAAAGCACATACATAAGTGGAAAAGTGTTTTACAGTGTTTTTTGTTTCTTTCCTAGACCAGACACATGGGCTCGGGGTCCTTTTATTAACATAAGGAAGGAATGGATAACTTTGTTCGACGAATAAGGTACTTACTTATGGGGATAATAACTTGCTCAACAGGTAGGTTTTTTTCCTCTCCCTAGAGAACACGGTGGGACTGTACGTAAAGGGGTTTCTCACCATATCCATCCTTCCTTATACTCACATGTTTTACCTGTTCCTCCTCTCCCCAAGGCAAATATATTTTTCTGGAGAAGGAACCGAGGATATGCTTTGTCTTGCTACATGCCCACAATATTGAATCTTCTGGATGTCTACTAGTATAAGAGGTGTGTGCTCTTTAATAATACATTTTCCCCCTTTTTCTCCTCGGGGATGGGTGTTGGACACACCCCAAGTTTGCAAATATATTGCACCTTGACTGGCACAGACAAGGTTCACATTTTCTTTTCCTTCCATTCTTTACAATCTTTTGACCTAAATAATGTAGTCACACCTAATCAACTTATGTCTACGGGTACTTCTTAATGGATTTTTGGACTTCTTTTTTCCTCTCTCCTCTCTGCTTAAATTCTTTACGCTCAATGAATGTCTGTTCCTACCTTTTTGACAGACTTGTGCACATATATATGTATATAAGGTTTATATGTCATATTATACTTTCCAGCATGTAGGCACTATTCCACTCTCCAGAGATTGCTTGCAAATCAGCCTAAGCACCGGAAGGAGCTCTGATACTAAGGCTTTCCATATTTTGTGAGGTAGCGGATCCAACGGAGAGCCTGAGGAGACACTAAGGGCTAATTTGATCAAATCCTCCTCTGATGGTATATCAAAGTGATCAAGGCTACCAGAGGTCTCTGCCATTTCTTGCTCTTGTTTCTGGATGGCTACATACCCCTGAGACCTTCCAGTTCGATCCTCCATCATGGGCAAAATTCCCACTTGTAGCCCCTTAATAACTTTGCTGATTTTTTCCTCAAAAAAGATGGCCAAACCATCACAGAGATCTTGTTTGGGGGGAATCTCCTTTTTTGTTCAAGTAGGGTTAGTGATATCATTCACTATTTTAAAAAGACTCCTAACACTATTAGGAGATGTCTGAATAGAATCAGCAAAGTACTGAGCTTTTGCCATAATAATTTCTTTTTTATAACTAATTATTGTTTCTCTCCAAGCATTTTTACCCTTGTCTCTATATGCTCTTCTTTTAAATATCAATGGAGAGTGGATCACAGGTCCTGAAAGAACCAGGGTTGATAGCAACAGTACAAAGTACTGTTAAGAAACCCTCAATCACGTGTTAGTTCACAGGCGGGATTCTAGCGGTATGTTCGATTATCCGCTACTTGATTGACAACGTGACAGCATCATCATCGGGTTAATGAATGCTTCCTCCACCCGGAGGCAATTCCGCTGGTTTTTTCAGTTGTGATCAGAGAACCGTGTTAGGTGTGTAGTGAAGTGCTATATAGTGAGTGAAAAAGAAGAATTTAAAAGACTCGAAAGAACCAGTTTGTTATTTTAATAAAACTGGGTTCGAGTTAGATTAAAAATTACTTATCGTGCACAGAGCAGACTATTTAGGATCTAGTGCACTAAGAAATGTGTCCAGAAAATAGATCCACATGTTTCAGCCTTTTCTCATGCCCCGAAGGGTCATATAGGCTTTCATCAGGACCCTAGTGTATGTGTAGGACACTCTATAATTGCAAAGGATCTCCCTCGTGAAATGGGTGAGTACCGTTGTTTCACCAGTTGGTCTGAGTTCAATTTGAACCTGTTTCTTAATTGTTCGTTTGGAGGGTTACATCTGATGGGGTAAGCTGTGCCCGCTCTTTGCGGCGGCAATACGTGACTTGTTCTGTCACTGCTTCTCTCCACCCGGTGTGTGCTCTTCTCCATTTCCGCTCTGCCGGTTTACATTTCTTTTTCAGAAGTCTCAAATTATCATTGTACCAGGGAGCAGAAGGTCTACCCCTTTTTTAATGTCTTTTAAGGGTGCTAACTGGTCAAGCCTTATACTTTTTTGATTACAAGAATAATAAGTAATAAGAGTAATTTTCGTCCACCTGTTTGCCTGCATCAAAAATCCTATTAAAAAAAAACTCCGGCGATGGCATTGTCTTTCCTACAATTCCTCTCAAATCCCTACCTCTGAAATTTTTATTTTCCTCAGGGTCAGGTATTTTCAATCTCGGGCTAACAATCTCGAAGTGGACTAAATGGTGGTCGGACCAGTCTACTGGCAAGGCTGTCCCCATCTCTATTAATTCTTTATTAGCAAAAATGAGGTCCAATACGTGCCCACCCTTATGCGTGGGCTCTATGACCCACTGTGTCAGATTCATGTCTTCACATGTCTGGAGAAGACTTTTGTATCCTGAATCTAGGCTCCCGTTAGGCCATAAATTAAAATCTCCTAAAATGAGTAACCTCGAGTGAGTTAGTGCCATATTACTGAGGACGTCTGCCAGCGCACCCTGCTGTTGAGAGCTAGCTACTCCAGGTGGTCTATAGCAGACTGTAATGTAATGTAATGTAAATTGCTCTGGGATGAGTGAGAAAAAGAGTGTGTAAACTTTCAACAGGAGGAGCTGTGGCAGGGGTAGGAGACTGAAAATGAGCAAATGCAGTGCAAAGAACATGTTTCAAAAGCCTATAATTTGTCTGAAAAGAGGCAAGGAGGTCAAAAAGTAGAGTAGCTTGTGAAAAAGGCATAACCTCATTCTGATCAAATAACTGATATACCCAAATTAATCCTTTGTGCCTCCGGGATCTCCAATAAAAGGGTTTACCTTGGATCAAAGAGACCTGGCCAGGCAGTTCGGGCTGGACTGTTCCCATTGGGCGCAGGGTCAAGACTGATTTGCATATGGCTGGGTCCAAACTGGAATGGCATGGTGAGCAAAAAAAACCAATGGATTTAGGCCCAGATCTCTGTGAAGGGGTGAATATATGACATTGTTCTGCATTTTTTCCATCAATTATTATTTTTGCATTTGTCACCCCGAGTGGGACGGTATGCCCAGACGTGGGTCCCGTGCTCTCCATGCTACTGGAGTCAAGCTATCCTGGCTGATGAGGGCTGAAAGCCCCAAACCGGTCCTAGGATGCTTGTGATGCAGGAAGGACCTGGCCTGGCAGTTCAGGCTGGACTGTTCCCATTAGGCACAGGGTCAAGACTGATTTGCATATGGCTGGGTCCAAACTGGAATGGCATGGTGAGCAAAAAACCGATGGATTTAGGCTCAGATCTCTGTACTGGGGTGAATGTATGACATTGTTCTGCATTCTGTCCATCAATTGTTCTTTTTGCATTTGTCACCCCGAGTGGGATGGGTATGCCCAGACTTGGGTCCCATGCTCTCCATGCCACTGGAGTCAAGCTATCCTGGCTGATGAGGGCTGAAAGCCCACAACCAGTCCTAGGATGCTTGTTTCCAGTCCAGGGAGGACCTGGCCAGGCAGTTCGGGCTGGACTGTTCCCATTGGGCGCAGGGTCAAGACTGATTTGCATATGGCTGGGTCCAAACTGGAATGGCATGGTGAGCACAAAAACAATGGATTTAGGCCCAGCTCTCTATACTGGGGTGAATGTATGACATTGTTCTGCATTCTGTCCATCAATTGTTCTTTTTGCACTTATTACGAGTACGGCGGTCCCAAGACCACCTTGCCCCGCGGTGGCGGTCCGACTGCCCAGTTACGAGTTCAGCGGTCTGACTGCCATCAGCCCGACACAAGATTGCCACCACTGCCAGGATAAGGAATCCCGACATGGCGCCGGTGAGGAAAGCAGTGGTCTGTGGCAGCAGTGCTAATGTGGACACCGCTGTTCAGATTATGACTTGCCTTTCCAACAAGCTTTCCATTGCGAGGAGCCTGCCATGAAAAGGTCGGTAGAAAGGCAGGGAAAGGGGCCCCAATCAGGGCCCCAGGGCGTTTTAGCCCGTGGGGGGAGCATGGGGTCACATATTGTGCCTCCGTCTACTTGCACTGTTGTACGTGCACTGTGTGCCATGCACAACATGGTGCATGGTATACAGAGCACCAACATGCAAGTGGCGCTGCCACAGTGGTGGCATATGCTACAGACTTTCTATGAGCCGAAGCATGCCACCGCTGTGGCACCGCTGACACAACACCGCCAGGCCGGCGGTGTTCTCGTAATATGGCAGTCTGGATGCCGCTGGCATGGCGGCACTCCCTACTACCTCAATGACTATCCGGCAGTTGGACCGTCAAACTAGTAATCGGGCCCTCAGTATGATATGCAACAGCATTGGCCAATCAGAAACATCTATATGCATTAAAAATGTTTGTTTCATTTGGAATGTTGGATCTTTCAAGAGTAAAAAACCCAATGATCCAATCGCTGTACGCAAAAAAGGAACACTTAATTGTAAGAAACACATTTTATCAACAACCAAATACATACAAAACAGACACCACACCACTTTGAAGCTCAACAAAGTACGACGTGTGTTTTTGAAAAATGGATTCAGAATTTTCAGCACAGTACTGAGGGGCCCAATGAGTGAATCAAAAGAAAATGTTTAGGTTATAACTCAAAAGTGATCAATGTTGTGCATGTATTCATGTTACAATATGAAATAATGTGTTGCCATTTGTAAAAAACACAAGTGTACTGTCTTTTTTCCCCAACCTCAGGAGTTACCTTGTCGTGGTGGTTGGGCTTAACTGCAATTTCAGTTTATAAATCGTAGGATCAAAAACTGCCCACTTTAAATAAGCAATATATATATTTAGGCCATATTGAAATAAGGGCCAGCGACCTAGAAGGACTGTTCTCAGGACACCCCCGCGCCACACTACCAGCTGTTGTGTGTGCAACTCCCCCAGCTGCTGCCCGCAGCCTCGCTGAGCCTGTCTCGCCGACCCCGCCCCCGCCGTAATTGCGTGTACTGTTGATTTTAATCTGTTTCCTTTTTGTTTCCCTGCATCTTGTTAATATTTCTTTGTTTCCCATTAGCTGCTTTGATTTGTTGTTATAACCTGTGCTGTTGTCCTGTCTCTCCGCCCCCTGTGCCTGCCCGCCCCGCTCCCCGCTTCCCGCCGCCGTGCTAGCGGCCATGCCCCCTTTTCCTTCAGTGCCCTCCCCGCTCCCGCCTCCCAGCTGCTCCTCCCTCCCTCCCACTTGGCCATAAATGGCGACCGCGCGGCGCAGGTGAGTGTGACCTGTTCTCAGGACACTCCCGCGCCGCACGACCACCAGCTGCTGTGTGTGCAACTCCCCCCGCTGCTGCCCGCAGCCTTGCTGAGCCTGCCTCGCCGACCCCGCCCCCCGCCGTAATTGCGTGTACTGTTGATTTTAATCTGTTTCCTTTTTGTTTCCCTGCATCCTGTTAATATTTCTTTGTTTCCCATTAGCTGTTATTGATTTGTTGTTATAACCTGTGCTGTTGTCCTGTCTCTCTGCCCCCTTTGCCTGCCCGCCCCGCTCCCCGCTTCCTGCCGCCGTGCTAGCGGCCACGCCCCCTTTTCCTTCTGTGCCCTCCCCGCTCCCGCCTCCCAGCTGCTCCTCCCTCCCTCCCACTTGGCCATAAATGGCGACCGCGCGGCGCAGGTGAGTGTGACCTGTTCTCAGGACACCCCCGCGCCGCACGGCCACCAGCTGTTGTGTGTGAAACTCCCCCCGCTGCTGCCCGCAGCCTCGCTGAGCCTGCCTCGCCGACCCCGCCCCCGCCGTAATTGCGTGTACTGTTGATTTTAATCTGTTTCCTTTTTGTTTCCCTGCATCTTGTCAATATTTCTTTGTTTCCCATTAGCTGCTTTGATTTGTTGTTATAACCTGTGCTGTTGTCCTGTCTCTCTGCCCCCTGTGCCTGCCCGCCTCGCTCCCCGCTTCCCGCCGCCGTGCTAGCGGCCACGCCCCCTTTTCCTTCTGTGCCCTCCCCGCTCCCGCCTCCCAGCTGCTCCTCCCTCCCTCCCACTTGGCCATAAATGGCGACCGTGCGGCGCAGGTGAGTGTGACCTGTTCTCAGGACACCCCGCGCCGCACGGCCACCAGCTGTTGTGTGTGCAACTCCCCCCGCTGCTGCCCGCAGCCTCGCTGAGCCTGCCTCGCCGACCCCGCCCCCCGCCGTAATTGCGTGTACTGTTGATTTTAATCTGTTTCCCTGCATCTTGTTAATATTTCTTTGTTTCCCATTAGCTGTTTTGATTTGTTGTTATAACCTGTGCTGTTGTCCTGTGTCTCTTTCCCCTGTGCCTGCCCGCCCCGCTCCCTGCTTCCCGCCGCCGTGCTAGCGGCCACGCCCCCTTTTCCTTCTGTGCCCTCCCCGCTCCCGCCTTCCAGCTGCTCCTCCCTCCCTCCCACTTGGCCATAAATGGCAACCGCACGGACGCGCAGCGGTCACGCGCAGCGGGCGCGCCGATTGTGCGCCGAAGGCGCGCCAAAGGTAAGCCCGTCTGCGCCCGTCCGCGCCTGGACCGCGCCCAGCGCCAGGACCCCTGGCCCCCACCGACGCAAGACAACCCGACAGACCTACAATGCCGCCGCCCTCAACGCACTCCATGCCTGCCGGAGCCCCGCCTGCTGCCGGGCCGCCCCGAAACGCTTCCACGGACCCTTCACCTGCACAACCTGCAAGTTCACCTGCCTCCGAACATGCACCGCGCCCGCCAAGCCAAACCCCAGCAGCGACCTCAAGTGCATCCTGCTCAACACCCGCTCCGTCCACAGACACGCCGTCGAACTCTGGAACCTGCTCGACACAACATCACCAGACGTCGCGTTCCTCACTGAAACATGGATGAACGCCTCCTCAGCCCCCGACATCGCCATAGCCATCCCGGATGGATACAAGATCATCAGGAGGAACCGCATCAACCAGACTGGGGGAGGCATCGCCATCGTCCACAAGAACACCATCCGCATCACGACCGACGCCGACGACACCTACACCGCCGCCGAACACCTCCACTTCCAGATTGACACCGACCCAAAGACGACCCTCAGAGGCACCCTCATCTACAGACCCCCGGGACCACGCACACAATTCAGCGAAGACATCACGGACTTCATCAGCCCACACGCCCTCCCCTCCGCGGACTACATCCTCCTAGGGGACCTCAACTTCCACCTGGAGAACAACAAGGACCGCAACACCGTCACCCTGCTGGACAACCTCGCCAACCTCGGACTCAAGCAACTGGTCAACACCCCCACCCACTACGCCGGCCACACGCTTGACCCTGTCTTCTCATCCAGCAAGCACATCGCCTTCAGCCACTCCACCGGACTTCACGGGACCGACCACAGCTGCATCCATTTCAGCTTCAGAAAAAACACTACCCACCACCACCCGCAACAGGTTCCTCACAGAAGCTGGAGCAAGATCACCACCGACCAGCTCACCACCTCCCTCAGCCAGAACCCAACTGCCAGCACACCGGACCCCAACGAAGCAGCCCGCAACTTCACGCAGTGGCTGACCGCCTGCGCCGACGACCTCGCACCACTGAAGAACCCTCCCAGCAAACCCAGAAGCAAGAAGGCCCCCTGGTTCACCGACTAACTCAAGGACTCCAAGAAGACCTGCCGCACCCTCGAGAAAGCCTGGCTCCTCGACCGGACCACTGACAACATGACCGCCCTCAAACACGCGACCCGCAAGCACCACCAGCTCATCCGCACCACCAAGAAGAAATCACTGAAGGATCGACTGGACAACAACGCCCACGACAGCAAGGAACTCTTCAGCATTGTCAAGGAGTTCTCCAACCCCAGCACCGGCAACAACGACATCACCCCTTCACAAGATCTCTGCGACTCCCTCGCCTCGTTCTTCCACCGCAAGATTGCCGACATCCACAACAGCTTCGGCGCACCACCCTCACACCCAACCGTCGAACCAACGCACCCCACCGCCACCCTCCGCACCTGGACCGCAGTGACCACCGAAGACACAGCCCGCACGATGAACACCATCCACTCCGGATCTCCGACAGACCCCTGCCCCCACCACGTCTTCAACAAGGCCGACTCCACCATCGCACCCCAACTCCGAGACGTCATCAACACCTCCTTCGACACCGCCACCTTCCCGGAGAGCTGGAAGCATGCCGAGCTCAGCGCCCTACTGAAGAAACCAACAGCGGACCCCACCGACCTCAAAAACTTCCGCCCCATCTCGCTCCTCCCTTTTCCTGCCAAAGTCATCGAGAAGATCGCCAACAGACAGCTTGCCGCCTTCCTCGAGATGAATGGATCCCTCGACCCCTCGCAGTCCGGTTTCAGAGCCAACCACAGCACCGAGATCGCCCTCATCGCAGCCACCGACGACATCCGAGCCCTTCTCGACAACGGGGAAACAGCGGCACTCATCCTCCTGGACCTCTCCGCCGCGTTCGACACTGTCTGCCACCGCACCCTAGTCCAACGCCTCAGCAACACCGGCATCCAAGAGAAGGCATTGAAGTGGATCATCTCGTTCCTCGCTGGAAGAACACAGAGAGTCCGCCTCCCCCCGTTTCGTTCCGAGGCCACCGAAGTCATCTGCGGCGTCCCGCAAGGATCATCACTCAGCCCCACCCTCTTCATCGTCTACATGAGACCTCTCGCAGCCATCGCACGCCAACACAACCTCAACATCATCTCCTACGCCGACGACACCCAGCTGATCCTCTCCCTCACCAGAGACCCCGACACCGCCAGAACCAGCCTCCACGAAAGGATGAAAGACGTCGCTGAGTGGATGAAGAACAGCCGCTTGAAACTGAACTCAGACAAGACGGAAGTCCTCATCCTTGGACCATCACCCTCCGCCTGGGATGACTCCTGGTGGCCCCCAGCCCTGGGCACCGCCCCCAAGCCGACAGACCACGCACGCAACCTGGGCTTCATCCTGGACTCCTCCCTCTTGATGACCAGAAAAGTCAACGCCGTCTCCTCTTCATGCTTTCAGACCCTCCGCATGCTCCGCAAGATCTTCCGATGGATCCCGATCGAAACCAGGAAGACGGTCACCCAGGCCCTCGTCACCAGCCGGCTGGACTACGGAAACAGCCTCTATGCCGGAACCACAGCCAAGCTACAGAAAAGACTACAACGCATCCAGAACGCCTCCGCCCGACTCATCCTGGACATCCCTCGACGCAGCCACATCTCTGGCCACCTGAGGAACCTGCACTGGCTCCCCGTCAACAAGAGGATCACGTTCAGGCTCCTCACCCACGCACACAAGTCTCTCCACAACCTGGGCCCCAAGTACCTCAACGACCGCCTGACCTTCCACACACCCACCCGCCAGCTACGTTCCGCTAGCCTCGCCCTCGCCGCCGTACCACGCATCCGAAGAGCCACCGCCGGAGGCAGATCCTTCTCCTACCTGGCGGCCAAGACATGGAACTCCCTCCCCATCCACCTTCGGCTAACCCAGGACCACCTCACCTTCAGAAGACAACTCAAGACCTGGCTGTTCGAGCAGTAGCGGCCCCCCTTCCCCCAAGCGCCTTGAGACCCTTCCGGGTGAGTAGCGCGCTATACAAGTGTTATGATTGATTGATTGATTGAAGGACTGGTTAAGGATTTACCGGCACCATGAGTACTACAAGTCATGCAAGACTTCTGTGTATCCAATATGCTTCACTTGTACTCTGCGCCAGCTGAAATCAAGCAGAGTATCAGGTAAAATAAGAGACATTCATGCATGTTATTTATTGCCATACAAATATTCTTTGGTGGATAATCATGTTCCACTGACTTACCGTTGTCTGCATTATGCGCCCTTGCAAGGGGATTACCGGGTATTTTCCAGACAAATTATTTTTTTTAGTTAAGAAAGAAGTTTCTTATGAGAGATTAAGGCATACATTTAAAATACATTCCAATAATAAACAGTCATACAAATAAGTTTGAGGAAAGGCTGAAAATTACTACAGGTTATACATGGTTTGAAAAGAGGATGGTTAGGTTAAAGTGGTCAAAAGTCAAAACAATACATATACAGAACAAGATAGCAATATTAAGCATACTCAAATGATTATAACAATAAAAGGAAAGTCATCGAGGTTGAGAAACTTCTTATTGAATAGGGGTTCGGCAAAAGAACGCTTTGCATTGACATCGAAGACACCTGTAACAGGTGACCATAAAGCTAAACATTTCACAGCAAGAGAAACAGGATATACATATTCTGGGCCCGATTCACAGGACTAACTTAAGACAAAATCCTAAACTTACTACCATTTTGGTATTCACAGAAGGCACTTACTCATTTTGGTATTCACAGAAGGCATTTACTCATTTCGGTATTCACAGAAGTTAGGAGTCCTAACTTTAGGACTCCTAAATGCCTTCTGTGAATACCGAAAGTCTTAAAATTAGGATTTTTCTCAGTTTAGTAGTAGTATAGTTAGGACTCCTAACTTTAGGACTCCTAAATGCCTTCTGTGAATACCGAAATTCTTAAAATTAGGATTTTTCTCAATTTAGTAGTAGGAAAGTTAGGACTCCTAACTTTAGGACTCCTAAATGCCTTCTGTGAATACCGAAAGCCTTAAAATTAGGATTTTTCTCAGTTTACTAGTAGTATAGTTAGGACTCCTAACTTTAGGACTCCTAAATGCCTTCTGTGAATACCGAAAGCCTTAAAATTAGGGTTTTTCTCAGTTTAGTAGTAGTAAAATTAGGAGTCCTAACTTTAGGACTCCTAAACTGAGAAAAATCCTAATTTTAAGACTTTCTGTATTAACAGAAGGCATTTAGGAGTCGTAAAGTTAGGACTCCTAACTTCTGTGAATACCGAAATGAGTAAGTGTCTTCTGTGAATACCAAACTGAGTAAGTGCCTTCTGTGAATACGAAAATAGTAGTAAGTTTAGGAATTTGTCTTAAGTTAGTTCTGTGGATCGGGCCCTCTGTGTCTAAGCTATGATTATGACAAACTGCATACCACATGGCTTGAAAAGATAATTTAGTTAAATCTTTCCACTTTTTGGTAATCTGCTGAAAAGCAACTGCTAGCAATAAATCTAAAAACTTTACATTGGACGAACAAGTATTCCAATCATTAGATAAACCACCTAAAAATATGTTAGTAATGGAAAAAGGAGCTTGAAACTAAAAATTTGGTTCATCTGAGTCCAAACATTTTTCCAAAAATTGTGAACATGAGGTTAAGTAAAGAGTAAGTGTTTTAAATCAGCATGTGCGGAGGAACAAGTCCAACAAGTATCAGGAAGGTCAATGTGTATTTTGTGTATTACCATAGGAGATAAGAGAAGTCTATTATAAATTGAAAAAAGTGTTTTTATGGTATTTGCTGCTCTAGAGGATTTCCTTATCTTGGGCCATATTCTATTCCACAATAAGAAAGACCAATCCACGTCAAAGTTTTGTTCCCAGGATAGTTTCACCTTAGTTTTCTCTCTATCTTTGGAAGGCATAAATAATTTGGAGTACAAAATAGTTGCTCTGGAATGAGTGAGAAGAAGAGTATGTAAACTTTCAACAGGAGGAGCTGCGGCAGGGGTTGGAGACTGAAATTGAGCAAATGCAGTGCAAAGAACATGTTTCAAAAACCTATACTTGTTCTGAAAAGAGTCAGGGAGGTCAAAAAGTAGAGTAGCTTGTGAAAAAGGCATAACCTCATTCTGATCAAATAACTGATATATCCAAATTAACCCTTTGTGCCTCTGGGATCTCCAATAAAAGGGTGTACCTTGGATCAAAGCGAACCTATTATGCCAAATCGTGGATTTAAGAAAACTGTTAGAATCTATAGGGACAAACGATGATACAGTCTCTAATATTTTCTATGAATGTTTAAGAATAGGAGTAGATATAGTTTGTGGTTTGTGGGTAAAAGACAAGTATTCTTGAAAAGAGAAGGGAGAGAGGTAGGCATGCTCTAACTTGACTCATAATGGAAATTTCAAAAAGGAGTCTGAGAGCCGCAAAGAGGATTGACGGAACAAAAACGGCTTATGATAAGTGGGAAAGTCAGGAACATTTACACCACCTTCTGATTTTGGGTGTGTTAACTTGAATAACGCCATACCCTGCTTTTTGTTATTCAACAAAAATAGAGATAAAACAGAATTAATCCTTTTTAAAAATGTAAAAGGAATGGGTACTGGGATGTTAGGAACGGTATAAAGTATGTTAGGAGCTAACAGCATTTTAATGGTGTTCAAACTACCCCACCAGGTAAGATACAAAGGATGCCAATTACTAGTTAATGTGGACATTTTCTGCACACATTTGTCTATACACATGGAAAGAGACGTTACAATAGATGGAGAGAAAATTAAACCCAAATATTTTATGTGCTGGGTACTAAAGATAAAATTTGAGGTAATGAAATCTGTTTTAAGAGCAAACTTGGTCAAAGGTAAAATTTAGAATTTATCATTTTTCAGCTTGTATCCAGAAACTCCTGAATGTCTTGATTTTGATGTATTCTAGATAAAAAGGCTTCTAAGGCTAAATTAAAAAGAAATGGGGAGAGGGGGCATCCCTGACAAACACCTCTGCCCAACATAAAATAAGGAAAGGGAAGGTCATTAACACAGATTGTTGCACATGGACAGAAACGGAGAATAGAAATGAAGGATATGATTATTTGACCAAAACCAAAC
Source organism: Triturus cristatus (assembly GCF_964204655.1). Taxonomy (NCBI): domain Eukaryota; kingdom Metazoa; phylum Chordata; class Amphibia; order Caudata; family Salamandridae; genus Triturus; species Triturus cristatus. Next base: position 1,419,676,353 of record NC_140591.1, on the reverse strand, counting down.
CACTTAAGCATTTGAAAGAGAAATGGCCAATTTACTCGATTAAATGCTTTTTCTGCATCAATGGCAACTGCTGGGAGATATTCAGTTATATAAGACGTTTAGGATAGGAGAACAAAAAACAAGCGAGTATTATCAGAAATAAGACGACCCTTGACAAAGCCCGATTGTTTCCTACCTAGTACTTTAGGGAGAAATGACTCTAAACATAGGGCTGTGGCCTTAGAAAAAATATTATAATCAATATTAACTAGGACTGTAATTTTTCCAATATTGCAAATCTTTTCCTTCTTTTGGAATAAGGCAAATTAGGGATTCTAAAAAGGAGTCAGACTATTCACCTGATTGCAAAAAAGTTAAAAGAGCATGTAGTTTAGGGAGAAGTAACTGTGAAAAGTGTATAAAGAATTAGACTGTAAAACCATATGGACCTGGGGCTTTATCTTTTTTAAGTATATGCAGTGGAGGAAGAAGGTCTGTCTGTGAAATATCAGATTCCAGTAGTGTAAAATCAAGTGAAGTATCAAAGGACTTTTGGATAGTAGATAGATATTGAGAGATGTGAATATCTGAGGGTAAATCTTCTGTTGTATATAGTGATTTATAGAATTACAGAAATACATCTAGGATGTTTGAGCCCTTAAACTTTAATGTTTGTTGAGCATCTATAATGGATTCAATATTGAGTTTGTTATGTTTAATCTTAAAATAGTTTGCCAGCTCTGTTTTGGCCACCATAAACATTTGCACTAGACTTCAATAAATAAAGTAAAGCATTATCTATTGATTCCTTATTAAACTGAAACTTGGTATTAATGATCTTGGAAAGACAATCTTTTGATCTAGAAGAATAATAGGAATACTCCAGTCTCTTTATCTTTGTTTAATTTTCATTAGCATGCTTACGTGAGGTACAGATTTTTTTTGGAAACGTATCTAATAATAAAATCATGCTTTAAATACATCCCAAATAACAAAAAAGGTAATTTGTCCATTTGATTAAGGAAAAAATATTCATTAAAAAAAGAAATAAAAGATGAAGTAAACGTGGAGTCTAAAAGGAGTGAATTGTTGAAACGCCAGCATTTAGACATATTAGGTTACTGAAGAATATCTAATTAAATAAAAATGGGAGCATGATCATATATTAGAACAGAACCTATATATGCAGCTATTAAGGATTGGGAAATGTTATACAATACAAAAAATAATTTGTGATTGGGTTTAATATACTAGTGAAAAATAAGTATATTCTCTTAGGGTAGGATTGCAAAGTCTCTGAGCATCAATTAACTTACATTGTTTATTAGTTTGGACAAAAAATGTATGAGCTCTGTGGGGCATGAAAGAGACAGTCGAATTGCAGTCTATAAAGGGGTCAATGACCTGATTGCAATCACCGGCTAGGATGAAATTATCTTCTGAATACCATGTAAATTGCAGAGTAAGGTGAGACCAAAAAGAGGGGTCACCAACAGTGAGAGCATAGATGTTAAACAAAGAAACTGGAGCACCCCAGATCATCAGTTTGGTGTACAACCATCTACCAACATCATCTGAATTTTGAGAAAGCCATTTAGCAGAAAGTGACTTATGGCAAAGAGTTACAACCCCATTTCTTTTACCATCTCCTGCTGAGAAAAAAACATCCCCTACCCATTCCCTCTTTAACTTTAAAGATTTATTTGCCATAAGATGTGATTCCTGTAAGAGCACTCTTTCTGCCTCAAGTTTTGAAAAATGCATTAAAACACGTTGCCTTTTGATTGGAGAGTTCAAACCACTGACATTCCAGGAGACAATGTTCATAGACATGGACATTGTACAAATAAAAAAACAATGATCTAAACAAATCATATAGGAAGCAAGGTACAAACCAAATAACAGCCTGACTAAGCAAGGAAATGATATAACATTGCACCGAAAAGAAAAAGTATATATATATTTATATTACATACTGGCGGTCACCAGTTGGTAGTTATAGTTAGGACCTAGTTTCCATTGGAAAAGCATTTTTTGATTTGTCAATATCTATGGTGTCGTTTGACGAATCGTCACGAAAGTTTCAAAACAAGTGGAATGGTCAGGTCAGCTGCTGTGTTGAAACTTTCGGAGTGATTCATCGAGCGGGGCAGAGAAAAAGGGGGGGTCCCAAAACACATTTTTTCTCCATGTTAATTTCCATAGAAAACTGTTGACGCAGCTGAAGCCCGAACTGCTGAACGGAATTACACCATATTTGGCATAAAGGTAGCTCTTGGTCCATAGTGCACTCTTTTTGTTAAATGGTGTAAATCAGTTCAGTAGTTCCTGAGCAATTTACAGATTTCTCAGATATACAAATAAGGCCAAGGAGGATCCGCAAACCCTCTTGTTCTCGAGCCTGCGCTCTGATTGGCCGCCAATACTTCAAACCAGGAAGTGTTGGCAGCCATATTGTGACAAAACCACCTCCCCAGGGCTAATTATGTTAAATGCGGGGGCCACGTGGCCCACCCGCAGCCACCTCCCTGGGGCTAAATTGAAAAGATTCATGGGGGAACTCGAGCCCCCCACAGAGCCATGGGGACCACCACCTACCCAGGGCTATATCAAAAATGAAAGTGGGGGGCTCGAGCCCCCCCCACACAGCCCCTGGGGCCACCACCTCCCCGAAGCTTTAATATTGTTGGAGGGAGGCCACACAGCCCCCCTTGTGGAGCCGTAAAAAGGCTCTGTAGACTGCCACCCCCAGGGCTGGCTCCAGTAATGTCCCGGGGTGCCCACCCCCGGGACATTGCAGTTTGTTATGGCATGGCGGGAGCACTGCTTTCGACATCCCATAGCAAACAGTGTGCTTGCTTTGAACAAGCGAGACCACACTTTACTTTTTACCCCCTGGGAGCTGCATCTCCCAGGGGTTAAAAAGCCATGCTCCCGGGGGCCTTCATGCTCCCCCGTGGTCCCTGGTGGCTTAGTGGACTAATGCATCCACTGCAGGGGTCTGTGTTCAACCTCATGGTCACAGGTTCAAATCCCGGCAGGTCCACCTGAGGTCGGTAAAATGAGTACCATTGAGTTGGGTAACAATAAACATCTGTTATTCAGCGCCAAGAGACCCTGTTGGGGTGAACGTGCGCTTTACAAATACACATTATGTTATGTTATGGTACCAAAACAGCTGGCCATACCCCAGCGGATGGGTTCCTGGGTCCAAAAATGGCCCAAGAGGGGAGCTGCTTGTCCCCCCTACATTTTTTCATTAAAACAAAATGTTCAGGCCCCGGTGGATGGGGTCCCCAGGGCCTATATCGGCCTCAGGGGCCATGCGGCCCGCCTTAAAAAAAATAATAAAAAATGAAATGGCCTGGCCCTGGGGATTGGGTGCCCGGGCCTGAAAATGGCCTGGGAGTGGGGCTGCTGGGCCCCCCTCCCTTGAAAAGTATTTGAAAAATGGCTGCTTGTGTCCTGAGGACTTCAGGACTAAAGTGGACTTCACCCTCCCAAGCAGCAGTGCACCAGGCGGCACATTTGCAGAGTGGTGGAGAAAGGTGGTGTGGCCTCTGACCACCCCTCAGCATTCCAGCTGTGAGGGCTTACTGGAGGGTAACAGGAGGGCTAGTTGGCCCCCAGGGACCCTCAAGAGGCAAGGGGGACTTCATCCCCCAACCAAAAGCGTGCTAGGTGGCGTGTTTGAAGAGTGGTGGAGAAAGGGGGGGTGGCCTGCGACCACCTCTCAGCAATCCCACTGTGTGGGGCTTACTGGAGGTAACAGGTAGGCTAGTTGGCCCATAAGGACCACCAGCAGCAAAGGGGACTACATCCCCCAACCAAGAGCGCCCCAGGTGGTGTGGCCTGCTATCAGAACTCAGCAATCCTGCTGTGTGGGACTTACTGGAGGTAATAGGAGGGGTAGTTGACCTCCAAGGATGTCATTGGGGCCAACTACCCCTCCTGGTACCTCCAGCACATCCCAAACAGTGGGATTGCTGAGAGGTATTCGGTGGCCATGTCTCCCTTTCTCCACCACTCTGAAAAAGTGCCACATGGCGCTCTACTGGTTGGGGGATGAAGTCCACTTTACTCCTGAGGGACCTTGGGGGCCAAGTAGTCCTTCTGGTACCTCCTGTAAGTCCTACGCAGCAGAATTCCTGAGCGCTGGTTGGAGGCCCAGCCCCCTTTCTTCACCACTCTGCAAATGCGACTGCTAGTTAAAAAACCATAGAAATTCAATGAAAAAAAACACAGGTTTCAGGGACGTTATAGTTAGAAATTAGCATTTAAAAAATCTTAGAAATTCACTGAAAAAACACAGCTTTCAGGGACGTTATAGATAGAAATTAACATTTAAAGAACCTTAGAAATTCACAGAAAAAAACAAAGGTTACAAGGAAGTTATGATTAGGCTGACATTTCACTCATACAAAACCAGAGAAATTCAGCCGTTATAGTTAGCTGAGCTAACTATAACTCGCGACCCTGCAAATCACTGCTTAAGACCTCACATATTACATCACTCATGACATGGTCAGTGACATCACTGATGACATCTCAAATGACATCAGTGGTGACATCATCTACAGCATCTCTGATGCACCCATTCACACCCCAATAGAATCTTTTATACACCCACTGCCACTGCTACTCCCACACAACCATTCATAAACCCATTCACAGAGCAATACCAGTACTTACACACCCACTCACTGATTCATTGATCTATACACACATCCACTCGCTCACCCATAATGCCACTCATAGACCCAGTAACTCACTAATACTGCCATTGACATATCCACTCACACAGCCATACAGGTGCTCACACACTGAATGAGTCACCCATAGACTACTTACATACCTAGACACTCACCCATACAGTCAATCATACAGCCACTTACTCACCCAAACAGTTACACACCCACCCACTTACTTACTCATACAAATAGTAACACATACTCACTCAGCTATACAGTCACTGACAGAAGCATGCACTCATCTATATAGCCACTCTCACATTCACTCACTCACGCCTACAGTCATTCATATACCCCATCACTCATGTATACTGCCTTTCACATACTCAGTTACTTACCCATGCTTACACATGCACTCAATCACTGACCCAGCCAAACAGACACTCACTCACCCATAGAACTTCTCATGCACGTAACAGTACTCAATACAGCCAGTGACTCACCCACTCAGGGATCCATACATGCAGTCACACACCTCCTCATCCACAAACACAGACATCCAGACAACCATAGATGTAGTCAGACACCCAATCAATCACCCATATAGCCATTCACGTACCCACTAATACACTCATACACTCACTTTTACATCAACTCACAGACAGATACACACATTCACACAACCATTCACTCACCCATACATTCACTGAGACATCTAAGCACTCACTTATACAGTCAGTCACGCACCCACTGAGTCATCCATGCAGTCACTCATATACCCACTGATTCATCAAAACACCTTGGGCTCTCCAACCGGTTGATCGCGATCTACCGGTAGCTCGCCCACCCTCTGAGAGTAGCTCACGCTGCTATTTAATTATTGAGATGTTGTTAAGAATTTTATTTTGTTTCCCGTCATTTTCTCTCACAACTATCAGCCCTTGCCTGCCCTCCCACAAACCAGCTGCTCTGATTGGCTGAAGTGAGCTTAGCTGGGGCGGGGCGGGCTGAAAGACGTGAAGTTTTTCCTCCTAGTCACGCGCCACCTGCCTTTTCCAGACTGGCACCGCGCTTCACATTTATTTTCCATTTGGGCCTCCCGGAGCAGCTTTAGGTAAGTGGGCCCCTGACCGTGCATGAGCCGAGTCGCTAAAAAGCACTCAGTGCTTGAAAGGCCCTTTGATTTTAGCGTTGTCTGCCACTGCGCTTTAGATCTGCCTTCAGTAATAAAGGGCAGTGGCAGGCAACGTTAAAATTAAAAGTCCTTTTTTAGGCACTGGGCCGATATCGCGGAGGCAATTGATGTTAAAATGTAAGGTTCTTGTCTGCACTAATGCGCTTTCACTGACTTTACCACCCTTTAATTTGCCTTCGTGTAGTAGTCAGTGAAAGCAGATTAGTCCGTGAAAGTGCATGTAAGTACCTTTGATTTTAATAGCGGCTGCCACCGTGCTTTACATATGCATTAGGAATAAAGTGCGGTGGCAGCCAACGTTAACCTCAAAGGTCCTTACAGGCACTGACGGTTACCACGGTGGCAGCCAACGTTAAGTGCCTGCCTGCACTGCACAGCTTCAAATTCATGCAAAGGCAAATGCATAGCGCGGTGCAGTAATCAGTGAGAGCCTTTCACTGATTAATACACCGCGCTATATATTTGCCTTTTTATGACTGTGACAGCTATTAGCAGGCCTGGTTCAGACTAGCATGCATGGACCTTTGATTTAACATCGGCTGCCACCATGCTTTACATTTGCCTTAACCCACAGTAATAAGCACAGTGGCACCCGACGTTCAAATTAAAAGTCCTTGCATGCTGCTGCCGCGCTTTAAATCTTCGGTGGCATCCAACACAAAAAATCCAAGGTGCTTGCCTGCACTGAACTGCTTTCACAGTCATGCAAAGGCAAATATATAGCGCAGTGAAGTAATCAGTGAAAGGATTTCACTGATTACTGCACTGCGCTATATATTTGTCTTTGCATGACTGTGAAAGCAGTTCAGACTCACAGCATGCACCGACCTTTGATTTTAACATTGGCTGCCATCGTGCTTCAACATTTGCCTTAACAGTAATAAAGCACAGCGGCAGCTGATGTTCAGATTAAAAGTCCATGCATGTACTGTGCTGCTAGGACGGCGCAACCTATGCCACCGGGTGCTGACTTCATGTGGGGGTGCCAAAATTATAGAAAAGCACCTGCTACTGCGTTCCTGGCCTCCAACAAATTCAAGCCAATAATAAAAATGTCAAACTGGGTGATGAATGTACTTCCTGGAAACAGAGAGAGAGAGAGAGAGATAGTTTGTGTAATAATCTGTAAACTTTTAAAGGAAGTGTTTACTCACCTTAAGGTAGCACAGAGGCCTGCTGCAAAGAAGGCGAAGATCACAAAGGGCATATATAACGTAATGTAAATAGGTCAGTGGGTTACTACTTTTGTCAGAGAGACCATATTGTTGCAAGCTCTTTAGGAGTTAAAATCCTAATTTGGAACAGTGAGCAAGTAATTTATCAAAGAGCTGCATGAAAACTGCAAGGTATAGGCTGGCTGCTGGGCCGTTATGATTTCCCCCAGCTGTTGCAAAATAGGTTCATTTGGGTAGAAATCAATTCCTATTAGAATCCCCCAACCATGGTGTTAGGTTTTAAATTCTATGTTTCTGAATCTCCTGACCAAGCACTGTTAAATGATCCTGTCTACCAGTATGGATGACCTGTGACTCCTATTCCTTCTTGTCCTCTGTGTTATGTAACATTTCACTGATTGATTGTCTCTGTGTAATCTGTGTGATGTAAAGTGTTCTGACACCTTACACTGGTTGGTAGGCCTTGCACTCTCTGCCCAGCCTTCTACTTCCAGTAATCCAACTCCACTCTCTTGGCCGCTTTTTATTTCATTAAAATGAAGTCTACTTTACAATGTTACTGTGCAGTCTAGTTTTCGTTTAACTCAATTATGTTCTCACACTTCGTGCTGCACTGCACATATTTCAGATGGCAGCATTCTCTCTGCACCATCCTGTCCTACACTAAGCACATACCCATTTTCTCAAAAGTAATTCACTAACAGTACAGCTGCCCACTGTGCGCAATCGCTACATACGCTTAAGGCACACACGTGTCAACTTCTTCAAAAAAGTTTTTTTTGAATGTGCATGCATCAATCTGTCTGTGGCTCTGTGTACAATTGTAGACATGGTGCTGCACCTGCTCAAAATGTCAAGGGCAGCCAGTGTATCGCTGAATGTATTTTACTTGTCATCATTATCATCTCAAAAAACCCTTCTGCTCTGCCTGTTAATTTTTTTGTTAGCCCACCTCTAACAAAATGTTTGATGGGTTTTTCAGTAATACTGAAGGTGCGAGTACTGTTCTAGTTGGCCCCAGTCTGACTTTCATTTTCAAAGTGCACCTCATTTTAATTACAAAAATACGGCTCAGTGCATGTGCGGCCCTTTGATTTCAACCTTGGCTGCCACCGTGCTTTACTATTGAATGAGGATGTAAAGCACGGTGGCAGGCGACATTAGAATCCAAGATCCTTGCATGCTCTGAACTGCTTTCACAGTCATGCAAAGACAAATATATAGCACAGTGTAGTAATCAGTGAAAGGCTTTCACGGATTACTACACTGGGCTGTATATTTGCCTTTGCATGACTGTGAAAGCAGTTCAGTGCAGGCAAGCACCTTGGATTTTTGTGCTGGCTGCCATAGTGTTTTATTGAAGGCAGGAAGATGTAAAACACGGTAGCCAGGGCCGGCTTTAGCACTGGTGGCGCCCAGTGCAACAATGCATGTGACCCCCCCAGTGACCACCTCCGCTAAGGATTCCTTCATAACCATCCTTTAAAAGTGCTCCTCAAGCCTCCATAACCACTCTCTCTCAGATGCATTTATTTTAATTAGTTTTATAGTGCCACTCGTACCAACCAGTGTAAGGTGTCAGAACATTTTACATCACACAGATTACACCGAGACAATCAATCAGTGAAATATTACATACGACAGAGGACAAGAAGGTATAGGAGTCACAGGTCATCCATACTGGTAGGCAGGATCGGTTAAGAGTGCTTGGTCAGGAGAGGCAGAAACCTAGAATTTAAAGCCTAACACCATTGTTGGGGGATTCTAATAGGAACTGATTTCTACCCAAATGAACCTAACAGCTGGGGAAAATCATAACGGCCTAACAGCCAGCCTATACCTTGCAGTTTTCATGCATCTCTTTGATAAGTTACTTGCTCACTGTTCTACATTAGGATTTTAACTCCTAAAGAGCTTGCAACAATATGGTCTCTCTGACAAAAGTAGTAACCCACTGACCTATTTACATTACGTTATATATGCACTTTGTGATCTTCACCTTCTTTGCAGCAGGCCTCTGTGCTACCTTACGGTGAGTAAAAACTTCCTTTGCAAGTTTACAGATTATTACACAAACTATCTCTCTCTCTCTCTCTCTGTTTCCAGGAAGTACATTCATCACCCAGTTTGACATTTTTATTATTGGATGGAATTTGTTGGAGGCCAGGAACGCAGTAGCAGGTGCTTTTCTATAATTTTGGCATCCCCACATGAAGTCACCACCTGGTGGCATAGGTTGCGCCGTCCTAGCAGCACAGTACATGCATGGACTTTTAATCTGAACATCAGCTGCCGCTGTGCTTTATTACTGTTAAGGCAAATGTTGAAGCACGATGGCAGCCAATGTTAAAATCAAAGGTCGGTGCATGCTGTGAGTCTGAACTGCTTTCACAGTCATGCAAAGACAAATATATAGCGCAGTGTAGTAATCAGTGAAATCCTTTCACTGATTACTTCACTGCGCTATATATTTGCCTTTGCATGACTGTGAAAGCAGTTCAGTGCAGGCAAGCACCTTGGATTTTTTGTGTTGTCTGCCACTGAATATTTAAAGCGCGGCAGCAGCATGCAAGGACTTTTAATTTGAACGTCAGATGCCAGTGTGCTTTATTACTGTCGGTTAAGGCAAATGTAAAGCATGGTGGCAGCCGATGTTAAATCAAAGGTCCATGCATGCTAGTCTGAACCAGGCCAGCTAACAGCTGTCACAGTCATAAAAAGGCAAATATATAGCGCGGTGTATTAATCAGTGAAAGGCTCTCACTGATTACTGCACCGCGCTATATATTTGCCTTTGCATGACTTTGAAGCTGTGCAGTGGAGGCAAGCACTTAACGTTGGCTCCCACCGTGGTAACGGTCAGTGCCTGTAAGGAGCTTTAATGTTAACGTTGGCTGCCACGGCACTTTATTCCTAATGCATATGTAAAGCACGGTGGCAGCCGCTGTTAAAATCAAAGGTACTTGCATGCACTTTCACGGACTAATCTGCTTTCACTGACTACTACGCAAAGGCAAATGAAAGCGTGGTAAAGTCAGTGAAAGCGCATTAGTGGAGACAAGAACCTTACATTTTAACATCGGTTGCCACCGTGATATCGGCCCAGTGCCTGAAAGGACTTTTAATTTTAACATTGCCTGCCACTGCGCTTTATTACTGAAGGCAGATCTAAAGCGCAGTGGCAGACAACGCTAAAATCAAAGGGCCTTTCAAGCACTGAGTGCTTTTTAGCGACTCGTCTCATGCACGGTCAGGGGCCCACTTACCCTACAGCTGCTCCGGGAGGCCCAAATGGAAAATAAATGCGAAGCACGGTGCCAGCCTGGAAAAGGCAGGTGGCGCGTGACTAGGAGAAAAAACGTCACGTTCTTCAGGCCGCCCCGCCCCAGCTAAGCTCACTTCAGCCAATCAGAGCAGCTGGTTTGTGTGAGGGCGGGCAAGAGCTGATAGTTGTGGAAGAAAATGACAGGATACAAAATAAAATTCTTAATGACGTCTCAATAATTAAGTAGCAGCGCAAGCTACTCTCAGAGGGTGGGTGAGCTACTGGTAGCTCGCAATCGACTGGTTGGAGACCCCTTGCCTACAGAGAATATATTGGAAGATGAACTGTCCCCATAAGTGAAAGAGGGGAAACTGCATTCCGCACAAGATCTAAATATATTCCTTACATGACAAGAGAAAGCGTTGACATATTCTCCGAGAATATGATTAAAGAAATCGGAACTATTCAACTAACCAAAAACAAAAAATTCTTACACAAGGAAACCTTAACATGGAAATTAAACTAACATTGGAGAAAATCGCCAATAATGATAACATCATAGTGAAACGGTCAGATAAAGGAGGTAACATTGTTCTATTGAAAACAGAGTCATACCTGGAGGAAGTGTACTAACACCTGAATGACACAGACTGTTATTGTAAGATAATAGAGAGTGAATATATTCAAGCAAATGAGAAATGTGTTACCTTACTGAAGGAGTGGACTGAATAAGGTCTCCTGAGTTGGGATGAATCAAACTATCTAGAACAGCCCTACCCAACAATACCGGTGTTTTAAATCATTCTGAAAGTACATAAAAATCCTAATATACCCCCAGGCCGGCCAGTCATTGCTGCCCAGGGCAGTACTTTTGAAAATGTGTCACAATACAATGATCATTTTTTGAATCCCATAGTGAGGACACTACCTTCTTACATACAAGATACTGCTAAATTTGTGGGTAGAATATTCAACATTAAATGGGAAAATTATATGTATCGTATGACACTAGATGCTATGGTGCTTTATACCAGCATAAAACACCCTGGTGGTTTAAAAGCAGCAAAATACTATTTAAGAATGTGACTCATTAAATATGTGGAGCATAAGAAAATGTTGTTAACTATGACGGAATGGTGTCTTACAAAAAAGATGTTCACGTTCAATGATGTCCTCTACAAACAGATAAGAGGAACAACCATGGGCACCTGCTTCACCCCCAGTTATGCAGATCTGCATATGGGCTGGTGGGAGGAGCAGGTGCTCGGGGCTATAGAACAATGGATGGACCACATCGTATTACACGTCAGATACATAGATGATCTGTTATATTATGGGAAGGTATACTTACTCAAGCTGAAGAATTATGTTACCATATGTCGCTTGTTTATGTTTGCACACTTTTATGAAATGTATAAAATAACAAGGAATCCAAAATGGTGCTTTACTGTGAGCAAGGTTGCTGTGCAACCGAAATGCGTATATTGTTTCTCGCTCGCCAAATAAACTGGAAGTATTGTCAAGAACTGCTGGAAGTGCTGTGTCCTTGATGTTTAGCCGATGTGGGATGCTGGAGATAACTCCACATATGTGTATCTTGACTCTATATATATATATTTTCAAAGTACGTAGATGTGGAGCTAAGAATCGTAAATCTATACTTTTTTTTTTAAACACTTTATTTTTCCCAAATAAAGAAAGCAATTCACATTGCATTACATATAGTTATCGCACACTCAAAAAAGGAACAAGACGTACCTGACAGTACATGCTACAAAAATGGCAAGAAAATATTGATTCACACAGTGGCAACACCCAATAGGCACCAGATTCCAACCCCCCCCCCCCTCGCTCCCGCCCACCTTCCCCACACCATCCTACAAAGTTTAAACAGTCGCTTTCCTGTGGATATACTGGGTCGTAACCTCACCACAAACTTACGCCATGTCGTTGTGTGTGACAGTGTGCGGCACCCGTCTCTCAGCCCACTCCCTCCGGCACTATGCCATCGTTAGTTTGTGAGGCAGAAGCTAGCCTGGCCGTGTCCAAGTATGCTCGCAGTGGTCCCCATATGTCTTTGGGACGGGATTTTGGCAGCATCAAACTGGCATATAACTCTGCATTGGTGTTGCAATACACCAGGCTAGGCAACCAGTCTTGTAACTTGGGGACTGTTTTCCTACCCCAGTGGATGGCTACCTCCCTCTTCGCTAGCAGCAGCCCCAGGGATGCCAATCTCCTAGTCTTCTTGGGAATCTGAACTGTGTAGCCCAGGAGGGCGATTTCTGGAAGGGGGACTAGAGGAATCTCAATGATTTTACCCAATGTTTCGTGTATCTCCGCCCAATAGGTCTGTAAACGAGGGCAAGTCCAGGCCAGATAAAGGAAACCAGCATGTGGAGCGGTGCATTTCAAGCAGTTGTGAGGTTTGGAAACATCAATCTTGTGGGCCGTGGCAGGCGTGTCATAAGCACGGTGGAGAAATTTAAAATGTAATAACTTATGACGGCTGTTAAGTGAGATATCCCCGGTGACCCCATAGCACTTCTTCCATTGGTCATCTGTGATCGCCCCGCCCACATCCGCCTCCCACTCCTGTCTGACCCTGGAATCTTCCACAGGAAGAAGCTGAGCGCAAGTCCTGTACATTTTAGAAACTAGGCGAGCTCCACCTGTATCCTCCAGGACCAGGCCGAGCGGGGGGAATGCCTCCGGTTCCACCGAGAATGAGGGAAACTCCGCAAGCAAGGCGGCTTTCATTCTGAACATGAGGAAGTGGGTCAAAAAATTGCAATCTAGGAATCTGTCGTCTTCGTCTATTGAGAAGACATGCCCCCCTGGAAATAGGTCACCTATCTTAGCTATGTCTGCTGTTGCTAATGTGCGCTGTATTATCCGCTCTCCAGTAAGTGGGAACCATCTGGTGTTGGGCAGGGGAAGGGCAAAGGAATATAAAGATGTGGGCCCCGCACGCTTGCGTAGTCTGTCCCAGGCCCAGGCAGTTGTTGACACTGTCTGAATGTCCTGCCTGTCCCGAGGGAAACCACCTGGTAGGATCTCGCTTAAGTTGTCTGGAAGTACCAAGTCCGCCTCCGGTCTAAGATACGGGATGTGGGCGTCGGGGTGAAACCAGGCATGCACGTAGCGGCACTGCGCCACCAGATAGTACAATTGGAAGTCTGGGACACTGAAACCTTCTCTGTCATAAGGCAGGGTCAATATGGACCAGTGAACTCGGGGGCGCCTGCCACCCCACACCAGCCGGATCATAAGTGACCTTAAAGTGCGAAACAAACCGTCCGACAGAGACACAGGGATCTTATTGAATAAATATAGCAATTTGGGGAGAACCACCATTTTTATGATGGCCACTCTGCCAGCTAGAGACAAGGTTAGTCTCAGCCATCTGTCCACCTGCTCCTCTAGTTTCTGAAAGGTCTGCCCATAATTCAAGCGTATGATTTGGGTGGTGTCCAGGTGGATGTGGATGCCGAGATATTTCACAGAGTCTTGGCACCATTCCAGAGGGAATTCACAGTCCCATCGGACCGTGGACTCTGTTAGTGGGAATATAATAGACTTGTGCCAATTGATGCCCAGCCCGAGAAACTGCCAAATCGGATAATTTCCCGAATTAAAGGAGCCAGATTTAGCTGAGGCTCCCGGACATACAGGATTGTGTCATCTGTGTATAGGGAAGCCAAGAGCGGGCCTGTTCTGAATTGTAAACCTCTATGCAGATGTCGCTCTTGGAAGTGCCGGACTAGTGGGTCCATCGCTAAAATGAATAATAGCGGGGATAGAGGACAACCCTGTCTAGTCCCACGGTGTAAATGAAACGGCTTGGACAGAGTGCCGTTTAGGCAAAGTCGGGCCGAAGGGCCTCTTTATAGCAAGGAGACAATTGCGATGAAAACTGTAAGGTAGGCCCATGCGCTGCATTACTTCCACTAGGAAAGGCCACTCCAAAGAATCAAACGCTTTCTCAGCATCAAGTAATACCGCTACTGCAGGAACCTCCGGTTGGATTCTGTGCAATACAGTTCGGAGGTTCAAGGAAATAGAGCGTTTGGGTACGAAGCCCGACTGCATTGGGGAAATGATAAACTCCATCAGCTGTGAAAGTGTGTTAGCGAGCACTTTCGCCAGTATTTTGTAGTTCCAATTCAGTAGCGGTCGGTAGGAACTGCACTGTGTAGGGTCTTTCCCCGGCTTTGAAAGCAGAATAATCACCGCTTCGCGCATCGTGGGAGGAAGGCTTTGATTTCCAAGGCCTCAGCGTACACCTCGATCAACTAGGGGGCCAGAATATCCCTGAATTCCTTATAGAAGCCCCCCGTGAAACCGTCCAATCTCGGGGCAGTGGAGCCCGGCATAGAGTCTATGGCAAGGAGAACATCCGCCATGGAGATTGGCGCTGCCATGAAGTCAAGCATGTGCTTCTCTAGAAAAACCAGTGCAATTTAGTCTAAATATGCAGTCTGTGCCGTGCCATCAGGGTTAGCTCTGGACGTGTATAGAGTAGTGTAATAATTTAGGAATTCATCTCGGATAGACACCCTGGAAGTAAGGGTAGTGCCGTTAGCGGAGTGTAGTTCCGTGATATAGTTCTTGCTGTAAGGCGGTCAAAGCATTTGTACCAGGACTCTGCCAGGCCGCTCCCCTTCCCCGTACCGTCTAGCTGTGTGGTATTTCCCCATGTACAAAATCTCGCGCTCCGCTGTGGCCCTGTATTCAGACAACAGGGTCAGTCTCGTGGCTCGAGCCGCTGTGTCAGGGAGTATTGCAAGTTGGGAGTCTATCACCGCTATTTCCTGCTCAATGCGAGACATCGTACGTCTGAGATCTCGAAGCCCCCCCGCCTGCTTGGAAATGCATACCCCCCTTATCACAGCCTTGAAACCTTCACACAGAACCGCCACGGTGTCTACTGAACCGGTATTAAGTTCAAAATAGTCCTCTATTGCTTCCCTTACCTCTGCCTTGAACAGGTCGTCTTGAAGGGCTCTGTCCGGGAAGCGCCATTGTCTCTCATATCCCTCCGGGTGTGGGAGGCTTAAGTGTAACACTATCGGAGAGTGATCGGAGTACGTGCTAGGAAGCGTGGTGTCAAGGCACGCCGCGCACGTGGCTTGGCGTCCGACACCCTGGTGGTGCTGTCCAGGACGGGGTGAATCAGTAAGTTTAGGTCACCTCCCAGGAGTAATGCATGGGGACTTAGTTTTGTAATCTGTGTGTTTAGGTCATGGAAAAAATCCGGGGCATCTACATTTGGTGCCCAAGGTGACCGTGTGTCCATACAGGGTGCCCGTGACCATCATGTACCTGCCCTCAGGGTCACGGATCGCGTCTGTGAGTGTGAAAGGAACCCTCCTGTGGATCAATATGGCTGTGCCCCTGGCGTAGTTGCTGTAATAGGCAAAAAATCTATGCGGGCCCCAGCTAGCGCCAAAATTTGCTGAATCAGTAACGGGGAGGTGTGTCTCCTGTAAATATGCTATGTCAACCTTATGCCGCATGAGATAGTGGATCACCTGCCACCGTTTACGAGTATTATTAAGCCCCCTGATATTCCAGGACATAAAAGTGACGGCCGAGGGCCCCTGAATGTTACCTAACCGTGACATTTGGCCAGTGTATGAGCTCTAGTCTGTCAGGACGTGTTAGCAGCGTCAATATGGCAAGCAATATTCCAATAAAGTGTGCAATATAACTACAACAATGTGTACTTGTACCCCCTTCCCCCCCCACCCAGCCGCCCTCCATCCCGAAGGTGGCCTACCCTTTCAACATTCGCCTGCCCGTTGGTCATAGGGAATCGTAAATCTATACTTACCTATTTGCAATTACCTTCTCGATATTTTTGACATGATATTCTGTCCACATGATATTTTTGGTTCTGATATCCTGTTAGTGATCCACTTTATTATCTATCATTTCTGTTTCTGTTGAAGAGAAATTGAGAGATTTGGGGCAAGTTGTCTGAAGTGGGGTACCATAAAACTCTAGGTAGAAGCCTTGCATAGTCTTCGGAATCCACGGATTGGGAGATATACCCTTCCATTTCAAACCACCTCAGTCTTTCACAGATTCATATTTAGGAAAAAGGGATAATCCTTACCAGAAAGCCCTGCTGGTATGCTTTCCCCTCATCTGAAGCTTGCTCTATGCTGAACACTTGCTTCTCAACTTCTGCCCATGTTTCTCATCGGCACAATTAAAGTAAGGTTGCCTATTTATTTGGCATATTTCAGTGGGCCCTCATTACCCCATATATTGAGTAGTAATAATTTAGGTGCTCCATCTTTTTACAAGCCTATGACTAGCCCCAAACCTTTCCAAGTGCCCCAAAGTGCTCCATAAGGCAACAAGACCATAATGCATGTGTACAGGAGCCTCTTTGGTTGCATCTGCTTGTGCATCTGTTGGTGTCAATCTTCCCCATTCTCAATAATATTTCCCTTGTGCAGTATGAACTATACAGGATCCCTTATCTATGTCAGTTGGAACCATGCCCTGATTGCCAATTTCTTTGTGGTTCTTAGGGCCTCCTCCCATTCTTCCTCTTACAGTTCACCTTGATCTCTCTTCTCTCTCCCAGTCATTTCTCAATTTCTCTGAAGGTTTTGGGGAGTTGTTTTTTTAAATATCTGCCTATTAAACATAAACATTGACATTCGGCAAAGCAGCGTGCACTTCCATGGTAAGGATTCATATGGCGATTACATTTAGACATCTTTGGTTGCTGGGACACATATTGAACGCCGAGAGGGCTTCAAGGAGACAAATGTTCATCCTCCAAGGGGACCATAGGGGCCACACAAATATCTCTCGGTAGGTGTTCCACTTACACCACACAGCGGACCACTTCTTAGGGCATCCCCGTGCCACATAGACCATTTTCTCCCTGAACATACACCAATCTAAGTACTTTTTCAAGGAGTCGAGAGTCGGTGGGATTCCCGCCCCCCCACATTTGTGCCATCTCATGTTAGGCCACCATTGCACCCAGAGTAGCCCAGAGCCTCTCCACACCCGTCAAATCAGTGGGTTCCCAAACATTAAGGAGACATCTTTTAATCTTCGGGCGAATGTCTTTATGCAGTACTTCCCGCATTACCTCGTGTATCCCCCGCCAATTCTCCTGTATCTGCTCACATTCCCAGAGTATGTGCAGGAAAGTGCCCGCCTGACCACAGCATCTTCTGCAATACCCCCCTCCCTCTCTCCATATGAACCAGCTGGGGCCCAGTGACGTACGTTCTATGCAATATTTTAAGTTGGACCAGTCGGAGCCGAGCGGAAATCGCCACCTCTCGGGGCGAGGCCACCGCCTCTCGCCATTCCTCATCGTCAATCTCAAGGCCATCTCTTTCCCAACACTCATGTAGACGTTCAAGGGGATCCGGGGTATTGTTTATCATTTTTTTATACGTTAGTGAAATTGCTTTCTGTGAGAGCTATCCATCGAGCAATCTGTCTTCTAGCAGTGAAGACTCAGGAGGGGCGGTGCCCTTCTGTAGGGTTGTGACAAGAGCATGGCGGATCTGCAGGTAGCGGAAAAATTCCGAGCCGGAGAGCTCGAATTGTTGTTGGAGAGTGTCAAACGCAGTCATATCACCCATCACCCAGAGGTCCCCTATCCGGGAGATACCAATGAGATACCATTTGTCAAATCCCTTTGAGGTACGCAAGTTGCCCAGCTGATCTGAGTCCCACAGGGGAGTTGTCAATGTGAGCTTCCGGTCCCAACCTAAACTTTTATTAGCAGCGTGCCAAATCTGAACAGAGTGTTTGGTTGGACCGGTTAGAGGGAATTTCCTGGGGTTCGAATAAAGGGCTCTATTGTATTCCCCGCCAGGCAGCAGCCATCTATCCATGGTAAAACCTGGATCATCCGGTTTTCGGTAGGTGCCCTGATTAATAGCGGCCAGGTGAGAAGCTCAATATTATTTCCTAATGTCAGGGAGACTTATGCCACTATCATACCAGTTTAAGACCAATTTATTGAGTGCAATTCGGGGCCTTCCATTCCACAGCAACTCTCTCTGCATGCCTTCAATTTCCCTAAAGTATATCGCAAGGACCAGATCAGGGTAATTTTGCAGGGCGTATAAAAAACGAGGCAGGGACATCATTTTAAATAAAACCGCTCTGCCCAGCAATGAGAGTGGGAGTGTCTTTGAACTGGCAATATTCCGCCTCAGCCTCTGCAAGGGCGGGAGAAGATTTCTCCCATACCGGAGCTTAGAGTCTGCTGAAACAAAGATCCGAAGATATCGGAAGCCATCCCTCACTGTTTGCATTGGGCTACCCCTGGGTAGAGCAGGAGACTCGCTTCCCAGGACATATATGAGAGACTTGCTCCAATTAATCAAATAGCCAGAATATCTACCGAAGGCCATAAAAATGTCCAGTACGCATCTTAGAGACATTTTGGGGGAGGCTAGGTAAAGGAGTATATCATCTGCATAGAGCGAGATGCGATCCTCCCAATCTGTCGACCATCTCAGTCCTCGAATCACCAGATCCCTACGGATCCAGGCCGCCAGTGGCTCCAGCGAGAGGGCAAATAGCAGGGGCGACAGCGGACACCCCTGACGGGTACCACGACTCAGTTGGAATGTGTCCGATCGTTTGTTATTGACCACCACCTGGGCCAATGGCTCTGAGTAGAGGAGTCTAACCCATGCTGTGAAGATGGGCCCAAACCCCATTTTTGCAAGAACGGCAAGAAGGTATGGCTATTCTATGGTATCAAACGCCATGGAGGCATCTGAGGACACAATCACGGCCGCCTCTTTTATGGTGTCAACCCTCCCCAGCACTCCATTCACCCTCCGCAAATTGAGGGCCGTGTTGCGGTGAGGCATAAAGCCCGACTGATAGGGGTACACCAGAGTATTTATCATCCGAGTCAACCGAGTGGCCAAGAGTTTGGCAAGGAGTTTAGGTTCTGCATTAAGCAGGGAGATGGGTCTGTAGGAGGTGCATTTATTCCTAGATTTACCCTCTTTGTGTCGTGAGTCGCTGGTCCGGCGGGAGTAACCCCACTCTCCTACTCTCTTCAAATATGGCTCTGAGATGCAGGGCTATTTTATCGGGACATAGTTTATAAAGTTCAATCAGCAGTCCATTGGGGCCAAGCGCTTTCCCCGAGCGGAGGCTCCTGATTGCCTGGGCTGTTTCATCATTGGTGATGTTGATTTCTAAGATACTTTTATCCTCTTCAGAAAGGGCAGGGATGCGGATATCTTGTAGGAGGTCCATCGAGTCCTCCTCGAGGAAGGACGAGCTTGATTGATGTATCGCGCTGTAGTGTGCTGCAAACTGATTCACAATTTTTAGGGGGTCTGTGATTGTTCCACCCGCCTCGTCTGTCAACTCTGGGACAAACCTATTGGCCCTTTCTTTCCTGATTAGCCAGGCCAGAAGCTGGCCAGTTTTGTCTCCCCATTCATACACTCTACCATCTCTCTCATTCCCCCAAGTTCTAGCCCTGTCAATACCTTTATACTCATCTCTCTTTAATTTCATGAGGTGAATTTTTTCTGGACTCATTTCCTCAACGAGACAGCCCTCCAGTCGGAGGATCTCACCCTCTATGGTTTCAAGATCTTTTTGTTTTTCCTTCTTGACTCCTGCAATAAGTGAGAGAGCTTGCCCCCTGATTACCGATTTGAACGCCTCCCACAATATTTGGGGAGATTCGACCGAACCCTGATTTTCCTGAAAGTAGTGGTCTATGGTGAGCAAGAGCTCTTTGCGAACCAGAGGGTTGAGGAGGAACCAGGGGCTGATGGGTGCGACCGTTCCCACCCGTGTTTCTCCCAGGACCAACCGAGCCCATAGCAGGGAGTGATCAGAGATACCCCGTGCCAAATGCCTTATCTCTTGAATGTGGGTGAGTTGAGATGCTGGGATAAGGAGTTAGTCAATACAGGAAAGGCTGTGATGCGCCCCTGAGAAAAAGGAATGCTGAATGCTGATACGATGAAACGCCCTCCATACATCCGAGAGGCCCAGAGGTGGGCGGTGCCTCAGTCCACATTATGCTGCCATGCTTACTCTGCTGTACCATGCAATGTGTCAATAAAGGTTTTGAAAACTTCAAAAAAAAAAATAATAATAATACATCCGAGAGGCCGAGGGCCTCCAGGAAGTCAGGAAGCCAGCGACACGAGGGGCCAATGTCACGGGGGGTGACGATCCAGGAAGCCAGAGGCCACCACATTGAAATCTCCTCCCACCAGTAAAAGACCTTCAGGAAGCGAGAGCAGTTGGGTACCCAGATCAGTGAAAGTTTGGTTCTGTAAACAGGGCGGGACATAGACCGACATTAAGGTAAGTGTGTTGCCCTCCCACTGCCCCATGATAGAGATGTATCTGCCCCACTCGTCGGAGCGCATTGACTGCATGGAGAAGAGGAAGGGGATTTTGATTATGATGCCCACACTCCTGGACCCGGAAGTGAAACCAGAATGTGCCACTAGCCTATATCTCCATCTGTTGAGTGCTTTACAAGTGTTACCAACCAGGTCCGACTCCTGGAGGAAAACCACATCAGGGGAGTGGCGTTTGAGGTATTGGAGGACTAGGGTGCGTTTCACCTTATCTCCGAGCCCATTAACGTTCCAGCTCAGTAGAGTAAAGCTCTTATCCCAGTGTGTGCCGATGACAGTTTTCAGTTGTGATCTTGCCTTCAAGTGCCATTATAATTGTTGCTGCCGAGTGAACTATAACAAGTGAACACCCTTCCCAACCCCAAGCCAGACCACCCACCTCCCTGCTCCCCTGCACTCTGGGTCTAAAACTACCCATGAGATCAACTTTGCAGAGTGCCTGTCGCCCAACTTAAGAACTAAAAGTAGCTAAATGTGTGGAAAGGCGCTCCATCCCCCCCGCCCCACCACCATTTTCTCAAAGAAACCAGAGTTATTTCCCGAGTGGGACAGTCACCAGTGTCTTTGAAAACAGGAAACGTGATCCGGCTCGACCATTCAGAGTTCCCCAGGACATCTGTCGCCACCAACTGTTCTCTCTCATTTCAGCACTTGGCAAAGGGCGAAACAGGCACAAGAGCTCATCAGGCCAGGCATTGTCTCGTAGTCAAAGTTTCATATTAGTCAAGTTTCAGCGGGCATTGTGTTCCTTTGCGTCTCTCCATCCCTCCAACAAATCTGCCACTGCCTCCGGGTGGTCGAAAAACTAGAACTTTCCATCCGCCTCAACCCACAGCCGAGCCAAGAAGAGCATTGCATACTTCAGTCCTTTATCTCTGAGTCTCTTCTTGACAGCAAGGAAGGATCGCCTCTGTTTTTTTACGGCTTGGTAAAGTCCAGGAAGAAAAAGATGACTGCGTTTTCGTATATGAGTGGTGGCACCACCCTAGCGCTCTGTAAGATCACATCCCGATCACTAATTAAGTAGTCTAGCCAATAAGGAAAGGGGAGGGGCTCCGGGTTTCGGACGCCTCCCGGGGACACTGTGGCCCGCTCCACCACAAAGAATTTCGACAGGCCCATAGGGCGCATATCGTTGAGTATGAGGTCCTCGACAAACAGGTCCGGTGCCTGCCCTTCCACCTTCTCTGGTACCCCAATGATTCGCACATTATTTCACCTGGAGCACCCCTCATAGTCGTCCAGCTTGTCCTCGGCGTATTTTCTGAAGGATTTCAGGTCTTGGATTCTGGTTTTGAGTTGTGAGACGTCGGCGACAAGGCTAGTCGAGGTAACCTCCAGTTGCTTAACCTTTTCACTCATTTTGGTGAGATCTGCTCTGATGAGAGTCATCTCCACTGTGATTGCGTCCGTCCTCTGCTCCATAGATGTTCTCACCCCGGCTATCGCCTCCATGACTTCTTTTAAGGTAGGCTCGGGGAGGCCACCCTCCAACCCCCCAGCCGGCCTATCTCGGGAGAGGTGCTCGGGAACAGCCACCTTTGGGCAGGTATATCTGTCTAGCTTGTTCTGCTGCGTAGTTTTGGAACCCCTCCCACTCGACATTCTGCCCCACCAAGAGGGTTCTCTCCGCTCCGTCACTCGCCCCTTGGACGCCACTGGCCAATTCCAAGGATCCTGTCGCTGTTGGGTGGGGGGGCAGGGGCAAGGGGGAAAGCACCCGACACCTCGTTACCTCTGGGATGGCGGGTATCAGAAGACACAGCACATTTCCCCCCTTGTTGCAGCATTCCAGGCCAAACCACAGTGGAGAGTTAGTACCTGCACCACCTCTATCTCTCGCCCTACGTGGGAATGTCCAGTGTCAATGTTCCGTGGGAGGGCCCCCGACTCTCACCCGAGGCACACGTTTTATGGAGTCTCACGCCAGGATTCCGATCGATTGGGTGTACCCTTTTTTCACCAGGGCCCCACGAGCACTGGGTCCCACATTCACCGTGCAGGCCGCCCAGATCCTAAGACGTACAGAGACACCAGGCGGTTCCGGAGAGTCGGGTGTTCCACCGGACCGGAACCCACTCACTTGCCTGGATCTGTTGAAGTCAGTCGCCACCACTCAGCCTTCACTATCCGCCACTCCGGGAGGACAGATCGCACCGCCGAAGGGAGGCACTAACCGCCCCCTGCACTCACTTCAGGGCTTGAGGACTCATCGCGATGCTGGCCCCAGGGGTCTCACCCCTCTGTTCAGTTGGTGGCAATCGGATCTGGTGGCATCCGCTTCACCACCACTCAGCAACCTCTGCCCTCCGGGGACAACACCCGGACAGGGTAGGCCACGCCTCCGCCTGGAGGCACTCGCCGCACCCCACTGCTGTCTCCAGGTCTGGCGGACTCACTACGGCACAGGCCCCAGGGACCTCTCCACTCCGGCGCAGCAATCACGGCTAGGGGGGAGAGCACTGCCCCCACTTCAACGCCTCCTCTACCACCTCGGGACCAGGCCACAAGCCTCGATGTTGCGCGGCGCACCAGCCTCTCGTTCACGCGCCCTTCTCGGGTCTGGCCGTCACAGCAGGACCCGGCTTTCCGCTACAGGGAGGCCGCAGATAACGGAGCTTCCCACTTGCTCTGCGTTGTCTCGGCAGGCTCTACTGCAGGGTCAGCCGAGTCCGGAACACACCTGGTAGCTTTACCCATGCTCGGGGTATGGATTAGTATGTCAGATATTGTGGTTTTGGGCCGAGGCAATCGGAGCTACTCCTTTACGTGACCATCTTGCTGCAGCGCGTAGCCATGCCCCTTTGGGGAGTTGTTGACTACTTTTTATAGATCAATGAAGATAGCACTTTTTATAGCGGTTCAGAGAGGACCTTATCCTCCACTGAGGAAAAGTACTCTATAACCAAGCCCACAGTGGTGTGAGTTGCTAGAGCATACAAGATTTGAATTTACCTATAGGCTACTGTGTCTGCCAGCTGGTACCGTCCCTGAAGTGAAGTCAAGGCAACTGGTTCTCTTCCCTTCCAGGGGTTGCTTACCTTACTTATTCCTGTGTGATCCCACCTTAGGTAGACCTTCGACTTCCCCACCGCTACTAAAGCATCACTGTCCCAAAGTGGTGATTTATTCATCAGGAATCCCTTCTGTCCTAAGTATTTGCCTCCCTCCACGCTTTAAGCACTGATTTTGTGTTTACAGTTATTTCTTTAACTTGTTTGTCTCTATAGAGGACTCCTGGGTCCCATAGCGTGCTTGTCAATCCTTAGGGCTGGCTCCTCTTGTGAGGAATGTGTCTATTCGTTAACTACCACAGCCGCCCAATAGTATTTTCTTATACCTGGGAGTGCGATATCCCCATTGTAGTCCCCCCTCGTTAATTTATTGAAGGCAACGCGAGGTGCCTTTTCTTCACTTATTTATAGGTCTAACCAGCTACTACTGTTCCTGATACATACTAGCATATACATCCGTTAGTGCACCACTGAGGGAATTAAGCAGGACAGGACCAATTTTCAAGATATCAGAAAATGAAAAATAACCTTCCAATGCATTTGTGCAAGCATCACTAATGCTGAAAACCAGGCCTACTTTACCCCAGCTCTTCACTATGAATTCATCGCTGAGTCCAGCCCTGTGGGTTTGGGAGAGATTCTAACACAAAGAGATAGTGACCCCGAAGCACCAAGACAGTCTCATACACAACTTGCAGTCAGTCTCACTAAGCCAGAGTTAGCCTCCTCTCAAGCAGAAAAGGAGAGTCTTGTAGTGGTACGGCCCTGTGAGTATTTTTATCTCTTTCTTTATAGCAAATCCTTCAATGTGATCACTGACAACTAGGCACTACTATCTTTGGTAATCCCATAACACAAATGCCCAGCAGGATAGAAGAAGAGTCTCTCAAGACTTCAGGCCTTATTACGAGTATGGCTGTCATGAGACTACCGTACTCACGGTGGAGGTCCAACCACCATCACCCCTGCAGGTCCGCCTGTTCCATTAGAAGTGTGGTGGCCAAACTGCCACAGGACCACAGCCAGGATCCTGCCACTGTGGTGGTGCGGACTGGAGGCTGAATTTGTGGCAGAACCGATGCAGTCACAGCCGAGCGAATTACGACCTGCCTTTCCACCAAACTTTTAATGCCAGTGAGCCTGCCATGAAATGCTTGGTGGAAATGTAGAAAAAGGGTGCCCCCAACAGGGCCCCTGAGCAGATCTGCCCATGGGAGTGGGAGCATGGGGCACAAGATGTGCCCCCAACAAGTCAATGTTCCTATGTGCACCATGAAGCATGCATGACATGGTGCATGCCACACAGTGCACACGACTAGACACCGGTCCCACGGTGGCTGCATGACTGCTGGCTGTAATCCTCAGCCAAAGCATGTCGCCGTCATGGGCCCGCCGCTGCACCCCCCCCCACCCTGGATTCTACTTGGAATATGGCAGGCAGGTGCACCACTAAATTGGAGGTCCTCCTGTGGGTGCAGCGGTGGTGATTCCTGCAGGAGGACCGCCAAACTCGTAATCAGGCCCTTCATGCTCAGGATACTCCATTGGCGTGGTACAGACAGATATCCTGCTTTTTTCTCAGTTTTCTCTTGAGTGTTTTGTACCTCCCTTGGTTACTAAAGAGCATCTCAGATATGTTGTAAAGAAATCAAGATAACAAACAATAAAGAAGAGGGAGTTGATTCATGCCTCACTACAAGACCCTATCCAGTGCATTTTTACAAACCTCATGGTGCCACAAAAAGGGAGAGACTTAAAATGTACTCACCAATAGTATCTGTGGAGCAAACTGAAAGATATTAAAGCTTCTCATCATGTCTGATGGGAAAATGCATATCTTAAACATTGATTAATACCCTAAGGTACACCCCTAATCATCCCTTTCTCATTTCAAGACCATGTGATCATTCTTGCTTATGAGGGCTTTCAGGGCATAGTGGCTTCTTAAAGGCTGCTCAGACAGAAAGCGTGGTTTCTCTCACTAGATAAACATGTGAAAACAAAAACGAAATAAATGCAATGACTGTTAGCAAAGAGTGACCTTCTATAAATGTCACAATTACCTACACAGATATGGAGTTAGGTGGCAATTGATTTCTTTGGACCTATTGAAACCAACCAACATCTGGTGTTTGCCATTGATGAGTGTTCACGATTTCCCGAGGAGATGGACGTTCCTAGCTCTACTTCTGAAGTACCCATATTGGCTCTCAAAAAGATCTTTTCCACATTTGGTATTCCCAAGATAATAAAGTCAGGCAATCGCTTGTTTTCTTAGGGGGATTTTCAGGATTTTGCGACCTCTTGGGTTTTAGACACTGGAAAATAAAACCATGTGGGCTCAAGCTAACAGAATTGTGAAGCGATTCATGGCGACATTTGAAAAAAAACACTTCAATTGCAAGAATCACCAACTACTCCATTTCTGAAGCATTGTGCCAAATGCAATGTGTTTACTGTGACTCTCCTCATAATACCACAGGCATATCTCCTGCTAAGCAAATGTTTGGGAAAAATATTTGTAATACTGTCTCTTACACAGAGGAAAACTCTGACATTGGGGTAACTCTGGAAATACAACATCAAGACACAAAAGAAAAAGAGAAGGTGAAAAAATACGGAGACCAACAGGGATGTGGTAGACATGCGCATGTCAGTAAAGGAAGCCTACTCGTCCTCAAATCTCTTGGGAGTTGCAAGGATGGCCCTAACTTTGATCCCAAGCCACATATAGTCACTGGCATTTCTGGGTTGATGATCACAGCCTAGCAAAGAGACACAATTACCTGGAATTCTTCACATTTTAGGATACTGCATAGAGACCCGTGTAAAGATCTATCTGAGATGGACTCTCAAGTCTCAGGTTTGGATTCTAGAGAACAAAGTGAAACAGACACTTCAATCCCAGAAAAAAAACTTTTATTGCCCCCAGTGTGTATTTAATGGGCAGGTACTGTCCGGTATGGAGTAACTGCACTTCTTTCATATGAGAGAGAGTACATGCGGTTTTCAGCACAGCTGCAATACATTTAATGGGAGAGTACCGGCACTGCTGAGAAGCAAACAGGTATTCTAAATAGTGAGTACCTGCACTTTTGTATTTCCATTTAAAGCCCTGGTTGCCACTGATGCTCCAGCTTTCTGTCACTTTTAACTCCATTCTTCCTCTTCTTCCTTGGACCCTGCTATTGCCTCTTTTGTCTACTGAACCTATGATGTCAGCCAGTTCAAATGTTTCCCTCCCTCCTCCTTTCTATTTTATCTCATTCCTCTTTTACTCACCTTCCAAAGCTAAGAAGGAAGATACGGATGTGGATTACTGGAATAAGTTGTGGGGAGATGCAGTGTTTTCGTTCTGCCTGAATTCTGACTGTGTCCCTCATAGTGTGAGACATTTTCCATGTTCCCTGCAAGAAAGGTAAAGTGGGCGAGAACCGGGCAGTGCCAGTGAGAAGAGCTCGAACTGCACAGAGGCCGGACGCAGCGCAGAGTGCTCCTCACCAGAATAACCAATAGTACTCTCTGGGTTTTTTCGTGCTGTTGTCTTTGCTACAAGTAGAGATTGTGTATATGATGTTCTTAACGTAGCATATAAAGACGTACTTAACCACAGTCACTCCTTGACTTATATTGTGCGTAGTCTGATAAGCGGCTACGCCACTGTGAGGTTAAAACCATACCTCTACACAGGCTTATAGTTTTCACTCTTCTGTTTTCTTTGCAAAGATTTGCTGACTAAATGCTTAATAAACAAAGAAACAGCTTTTGTGTCTTTGAAACTGCCTCATGGCAGGAGTACGTAATTCATTCAGCCTGCACAGGGACATTCTAGCATAACTCGTAGTTTTGCTTACACAATAACAAGCGCAGCTTAGATGTGAAAGAATTTAAAGACAAAAATGTAGGACTGCACATACATGCGAACATTTTAGAGCAGGGAAGTGGGAGAATTTTGAAAATAAATTGGGTGGATTGATTTTACCCATTGACTTCTATTGAAGCAAAGGCAATTTTAGACAGGGATATCTAAAATAAAGACATTTATTTACTTTAAAAATCGGGAATTTGTCATCTGAATCAAATCTACTGGCATGTATAAACTAACACTGTAAATGTGAAAAGAACCATGATTTCCCCCCGGGCATGAACGACTCCTTCACCGACCACCTCTTCGAAATCATCACAGCTAAGATTTCCACCAACACTAATGATATTTTCCTTGGTGATTTTAACTTGCACTGGAACGATCCCAAGGATCCACATGTCAACGCCATCAAAGACCTCTTGGCCGATCAAGCCCCGACTCTCTCTCAACTCATTCAAAAGGGGCCACTCTTGACTGAATCATCGCCAAAGAATCAACAGTCAAACTTATCTCCATAGACCCATGCGACTGGTCTGACCACCACGCCATCACCTTCCTTCTACCTGGCACCCACAAGACAAGGGCACCGTAACCGGTGATTCCTAAATGCTGCATCAGAGACACCAAGAACCTGAACCCCAGGGAACTCGAGACTCGCTGCAAATCTAACCTCCCTTCCCCCTCGCATATCACAACAGTCAGTGGCCTCAACGATCACTACTCTGCGACTATATTAAACATCGTGGATGATCTAGCCCCACTAAAACTGAAAAGAACCCAAATCAAAGACAGAAACCCCTGGTTCACGGGATCCCTCAACAATGAGAGGAGAGCCCTCCGGCAAGCTGAAAGAACCTGGAGGCAGCACCCCTCTGCCGATCATCTAAAACTCCTCCGCCAGGCCAGAAATGTCTACAACAGGAACATACTCAATTCTAAAACTGAATTCTTCAGAACTGAACTAGAGAAGGCCAAGAACAGACCCCACAAGCTCTTCAAACTGGTCAAACACCAATCTAATAAACTGGCCAAAACATCGAAAGAAACCCCCAAGTCTCTTATATCCTCAGAGGAATTCTCCTCTTTCTTCGCTGACAAAATGTCAGCCCTTGGAAATGAACTCGGCTCCATCACATACCCGCAACCCCTTCCTGACCCGCCTCCTCCTACCGCGACACCCCCACAGGCTCCACCCAAAGATCATGCCCACTGCACTGACTTCAAAGTATGTGACGAAGACTCGGTCTCTAAAATCCTATCTACCCTAAACCCGAATAACCATTTTAATGACCCGCTCCCATCCAACTGCCTTGCTGCCGTCGCCCAATCCATTATTCCTAGCTGGACTGCAATAATTAACGCCTCTCTCCGGCAGGGAATGATGCCTGACTCTCTAAAAGCCGGCCAAGTCCTCCCCATTCTGAAAAAGTCGTCGCTGGATCCAGCCTCCCCTGACAACTTCCGACCCAAATCCAACATCCCCCTCTTAGCCAAAGTTCTGGAGAAGTGTGTGCCACAGCAGCTAAGTCAACACATCAACAACTTCCACCTACTCGATGACTTCCAATACAGATTTCGACCTGGGCACAGCACTGAAACCACCATGCTCCACATCGTTGATGATGTGCTCCAAGCCCTTGACCAAGGCAAAACCTGTCTCCTAATCCTCCTGGACCTATCCTCGGCCTTTGACATGGTCAACCATGAAAAACTACTCGAACGCCTCAAACTCAGGGTGGGATTGGAGGGCACTGTTCTAGAATCGTTTAGGTCCTCCCTCCAAAACCGATCACAGAGATTCCTAATCAACGGCAACCTATCGGCACCATCCCCGGTCACAGTTGGAGTCCCTCAAAGATCAACCCTATCCTCCACCCTCTTCAACCTTTACTTAGAACCGCTTACCAAAGTACTACGCACTGCTAACATCTCCTACCATATGTACGCTGATGACACCAGCTATACATCAAAACCTCATCTCTCGAAGAGATTCTCTCCCTGAATGAAGCTCTGAAACACACTGTCCAATGGCTCACATCCAATCAACTCAAACTCAACGCAGAGAAAACAGAATTTCTCCTTATCTCCCCGACCAATACCAACCCTGAGATTCAATCATGGATTAAAGCTATCGCAGCCTTAAATTGCCCACCGACCATCGTGGATTCGGCCAAATCCCTGGGAATTACCCTTGACAGCAACCTGAACATGCGGGACCACATCAATTCGATGGCCAAATCAGCCAGATTCCACCTAAGCTACCTTAGGAAATTGAAACCCTTCCTCAATGCTCCCGACCTAAAAATGGCAGTCCAAGCACTTGTCATCTCTAGACTGGAATACGGCTGTTCTACCCTCTCTGGGTTTACCCAAGATCTCCCTGGCACCTTTAAAAGCCTGCCTGAATGCGGCCGCCACACTACTTACCGGCACAAGGAAATTCAACCATATTTCCCCACACCTGAAAGCTCTGAACTGGCTTCCCCTTGAGGCAAGAAAACAGCTCAAACTAGCATGCATCACACACAAGGCTTTATATTCTAACTCCCCTGCATATCTTGCATGGAAACTTGTGATTTCCGGAGGAATCAGAAACTCACGGTCTGCCAGAGACCTCTTGCTCCAACCTGCACGCTTTCAGAGAAAAAAAACGTACAATCGGGCCTTCTCTGGGGCTGCTGCAAGAATATGGAACTCTCTCCCACCTGTCATCAGAAGAATCCCCTCTCTGGCTCGCTTCAAAAAGGATGGCAAAACCTTCCTTATGGGTAAATTTTTTGTTTAATCTTTGCCTCAACCATCACTATGGCCCTGATCTATTGCTGTCTACTGCCTCCCTTCGGATTACCTAGCCACCCCTCCAAGAACCTTGGGAACTTGTCTTGAGTAATTGTAAATATAACCTGTAAATATGTTGTCTCGTCTTGAGTAATTGTAAATGTAATCTGTAAATACGAGCCCTTCCCTCTCTTATGTATCCTGCCCCCCCCCTACTCGATCCATTACCTGGTGATTGTAAGCCTGCCTATGCAATGCTATGTTTTCCTGTAAAGCGTTCTGATACCCTAACGGGTCAAGTTCGCGCTCTATGAAACAGAGAAATAAAATAAATAATGAAAATTCGGGTTTTTACTTGTCATTGGAAGAAAATTAGTTATTTTTGGGGAGGGGAAGGTCCTGTCAGTTCGTGAACAAATACACCACAATCAGTCCCACCAAGTACCAAGCATCAACAAAATGGAGGTGCCCTTCAATTCAAGGTGCTTTGCAGCAGTTTCAAAATCTTAGTTTCTTTTTGCTTAAATTGGTGTCATTTCTGATATTATTTATCTATTTCCATGGACTTCATTGTTTGAGTTTGCTCGCGAAAAAGTGTCACTCCAAGTGTCACACATTTGGTTGTTGAATGTCACTCATAAGCAGGGCTTTAAGTGGGACAGGGCCTGCCTGTGCTCAGCACCAGTAGTTCTAACAAGCATTTGCAATGCAATAGGTCTCGCATTTACAAAAGTTTAAGCTATTGGCATTGTTCATGACAATGCCTTTTTTATCTATTTTATAAAACAAACACATAAATAAATCACATTATCATTTAAAATGCCAATAGCTAGTGTTGCATTATTATTAGCAATGCCAACTGCTCACACTTTTATAATGCGAGACCTATTGCATTGCAAATGCTTGTTTTTAAATGTACACATTGTTATCCACTGACCATCTCTTCGCCCTTCCAGAATAGTAAAAGGTAAACACATGGCCCGTATCTTTCCTGAGTACGGTGACAACCTTAACAGGCTTATTTGGTAGGGTTGGCTCTCCCTCTCTTTTTAAGTTGGCCGCAGCTACTGTGCTGGATTTGCTTCTGCCTTCCCCTCATACCAGACCCCGTTTAGCCAGGCTAAATGCTGTATTGTTTCCTCTCGTTCACCTGAATCTCGGAATGGCTGTAAAGAGGAGTTCAGCTTGGCTCTCGGTTTGGTCCCCCCTTCCCTGTGGATTACGGATTGTTATTGCGCTATACCAGAAGCTCTTGGCGTGCTGGGCAGGCACCCTCCCCCCCCTACGTTGCTCTTTGTTTTGATGGTGGTGCAGCCCTGCTCTGGGAACGGTAAGCCGTCTGCAGCGGCAGAGCTTGTTTACTACTTTCTACTCCGAATAACATGTCAATCACTCGGTTCCTCCCCTCGCACCTTCCTGTTGGCTGGTTGTGGAATTCCACCTTTATGTCTGTCTGGACCACGGGATTGGTTGTGCTGGCCTGTCTGTCTGCAGGAGCATCCCACAAAGATGCAGTAGTATAGTAGTACCAGCAGCTGCAGAGGTGCCGTGCTGCATGCACAACGCACTTTTTTCAGGACCTTTAAAGAGTGTTAATGCTGCAGACCTCCCCCGGCTTTCAAGTCCTCCCTGTGATAAAGTAAAGCTACTTGTAATTATTTCGGTTAAGAACGGAGAAGGCGACCTTGCCGTGAGCCTCAGCCCCGCCCCTTTGGAGACCAAGCCACACCGCACGCAGACATGGCATGTTTAATTACTTATGTCTGCAGTAAAGCAGGAGAGACTTCGTGCTCCGCACACACGTGGCGTGGTTGCTCTGCTGCTGTGTTTAGGATGATGCGTTATTGTGTATGAGGGGCCACAGAGAAGAGCAGTTTAACATGGCTCATTTTTGCGTATTTTATATGTTTATTGCATGATAGCTGACTCTCCAACCTATATTCAACCCCATCTTCTTCGGAATAAATATAGAAAAACATAACACTGAAACCCAAAAACAGCAGTCCGCCGCCATTGTTGGATTGCACCGCCGATGGCGCACTGCATCTTATGCGTTGCACCTCACCTTCCCTCGGGCATAGGTATAGCCCCCTTGCACCGTAGGCACCCCGTTTTGGCACTGCGTTACCCACCCTCTCAGGTGGTCCGTCGGCTAGACTGCTGACTTTGGTGCTGGAAACCAGGGTTCGAGTCTCGGGGTCGCGTCCACATCCTGTGATTCTGGGCAAATCACTTTAATCTCCCCGTGCCTGAATGTGTAACGTAACCGGTGCTCATGTAAAGCGCGCTAATACCTTCGGGTCGAGTTGGCGCTATATAAAACCTGCAAAAAAAACACCAAAAACATTTCTACACCCTAGTCTACGTTTGCGAAAGTCAGTGGCGGTGCAGGGCGCTTCTGACCTCTCAACGTTAATTTATTTTGGCGTGTTTATGGCTGCAATAAGTCCGTTACAGTATCTGAGATATGCTAAAAAACGGATGGAAAATGCTAGCACGCTCTGGTATTGGACGGCCTCTAGCTAAAAAAAAAAAAACCCACAAGGGGTTAAATCCATACAGTGAGCTACAATTTCGTCACGCAAACGTGAAGGTGGGCGTGTTATTACAGACCCTTAACGTGATCGCCAAGGAGGAGCGCATTCTATGCATACATTGAGTACGTGGTTTTAAAAGGCGCATCTCTTTTTGTATATTTTGGCCTCGTTCCTGTATTGTGCGGTGTGTCTGAAATTTGAATCGGGTGTCTCGTTTCCAGCCTCACAACGAGCCTACAAATCCGTGTGATACGCCTGTAGTGGCCATGAATTATTTGATGGCTGATCACAATAGCCGGCCTGGAGCCCGCGCCGGATCGGATGCAAGACATTGTAGTTTCTGGGCCTTTTTGGGAATTTGGCGTGTGTGCGAAGGAAGGGAATTTCCCCAGCAGCCGCCGTAAATGCCAAAGCACAGCTATTATATGGCGCGCGATATTGGGCAGTTTCTGAAAATTACCTATTTTGGCTTAGAAGTAACCGTGACACAGGTAACAACTGCGCTCATGCGGTCATTTATAGTTTGTTCTCAGGCTCCGTAGGCGACAGCCTTAAAAAGACAAGATGGTAAACAAGCGTGCACTGAAGCTGACGAAGTGGGAGGGGGGGTGGGGGCGGGCACGCAGGCTGCCAAATGGTGCGATGAATCACGGCTAAAGTGAAAGCAAACAAGTGGTTGCAGGACTCCAAATGGTGCGCGTGCCCGGACGGGTCACATGCACTGTAGTTGGAGGCCTGCAAAGCCACTGTTTGCACTTCCAAAACGCGCTTACTATAAGTCTCGCCAGAGCCAGCGCTAAAGCGCTGGTCAGGCGAGACCTAAAAAGCAGGTGCTGAGAAAGGTCCCTTGCTGGCTCTGCATTTTGCCTTCACCCTCAGGGTGAAAAAAAATCTGAACTGCAGCAGTACCACCCTTCACTGCCTTTCAGGTAACTTCAAAGACACTTGTTATAGTTCTTTCACAATCTCATCATTTCAGCACAGAAGCATTTTGAATATTATATACAAGCAAGCCATAGCTGTTGGTTTTTTATCTTATGCAACCAACAGTGTTGTAGGTGTAATGTAACTTTTTTAATGTAACTTGTATTATATATCTTGATGTAATGACAGTAGCAGCAAAATACCCGCCAAGCAAGCTCACTACCCTAAGCACAGATATTTAGCATAAGTGTTTATTTAAGTCAAGCCCTTAATTATATCGGCCACGCCCCTTTGAAAGACCCCCCCACACATTTTTTCCATCCCACTTAAAGCTCTGCTCATAAGTACACTGACACAAACATAAGCAATCTGAAACCTTTGGCAGCGTTGTGCACAACAACAGGAGTTGCACTAGATGTGCCCTGGCCAAATAAAACGTGCATAATTAAAAAGCAGTAATGTTCCGCAGAACAAAAAAAAATGTTGTTACGGGAACCGTTGATGTCTTTCTACTCCGTAAGACACTTGTGTCTCGTGTAAAAACAAATTGGCGAACAGCAACCCTGCAAACAGAAACAACCGTTTGTTGCAAGTGAGGGTTTGGACTGGGGCAAGAGAGAGTAGACAAAAGCACAACACAGAAGCGTTTGCTCCGCCCACTACGAGGACCTAACCCCGCCCCTTTGATATGTACACAAAGGTCTGCTTCCGCCCTCGATGAGAAAATACGCTAAGGCCGTCCAATCACCGTTAGCCTTGAACATCGGCGCCCAATGAACGACCCTTATGTGCCAACCATGTTTCTTAATTGCCAACCAACTGGAGCATTTCCGGTTGTAATGCCACGGTTTCCTGCAGATGGTGTGGGCGGCCTTAGATTACTGCCAGTTCTGGAAACTTCTGTGGTACCTCCGGTCGATCTCTGGGTTGACAGCTAAACCCAATCTTGCAAGAACAGTTGCAGGCATGTTCGGGTGTCTGGTAGCCGGAAGACTGGTGAGAGACCGGGGGAGCAGGGTTGGAGGACGTTTTTTTTTATAACCAACAGTGACAAGCGCTGACTGCACGACCAACTCACAGACACCTAGTACCGACCTGCACAGCAGCACAGGCGCGATGAGAAGCACAAACTGGGCTAACATCACACTTATTTTACGAGGGTGACTTTTTGGCAGTCGTTGTTCCGCAAACGGCTGTGGGCTTGCTGGGAGCTGTAGTTTCACTTCCCTATTAAACACGTTCGAGTACAAGTCGCAGCGTGGTTAATCTAGTGGAGTGAATACTATAATCTGCACCCATGGGAAAAATTATGTGGGATTTTTCACAGATAATCAGTCGTTGACTGACTCGACACAGAAATAAGGACAAGCATTAACTGGCTGTAACGCACGGCAGGAAACACTGGCGACATGTTAGCTACACTAACAACAAGTGACTACAGATCAAGCTCGTACTGCACTGGCACAAAACACCTGTGCAAAAGCTTATCCGCACATGTCAAGTTAATTGACACAAAGAGACACGATGACAAACATTGCTCCACCAACCCAGAACTACATCTGTAAAACTAGCGTTTTAACACAAATGGAAAACTGAGGGAGCAACGATTGCACTAGCACAAAGAGACATCAGGGCGAGCTCTGACACTGCACCACAACATGGCACACAAGGGGCGTTTGCAGACAGTCCAACACAGAGAGATACCAAGCATGCACCAGCTACCCCAGTGCACTTCTGTACAGTGCTTTAAATGGGCCGGTACTCACCGGTACTGAGTACCGGCACTTTTTATGTTTAACCTCCTGAGTACCGGCACTTTTTCATTGCCAAGGAGCGTACCGGTACTCATGACTGGTAGGCTCAGTGGTACTTGTGCTGCTGAGGATGAGGCTATCTGAACGCCACTCAGCCAAAGCGCCACCGTAGCCCTGTGCCGAGCCGCTGCTGAATCATTCAGCAGAGGCTCATTACATTTTGTTAGTGTGGCAGGTGTGCAAGCTCAGTATTGCACTGTGAGTGACAGGGTCCGATCAGACCCTGCACTGCAAATCACAGGTGTGAAATTGTGCAGGCACTGAAAGTCCAGACAACTGGCTGAGAGTCTTCAAGAAGAAAGCCGTGGGAGGTAGGAATTGCAAACAACATTTTTAATTCTATTGTGAGCCTTTTGTGCCAATGAATGTCTGCTTTTGTGTGTGAGTGCCGAAGCGACAGAGAGAGCATCGGGACATTATCTGAAGGTATTTTAAAGAAAATTTGAGGAATGTTTTGTGTGTGCATGTGTGCTTGTTCTTGTGCCAGTGTGTGAGCGCGTGCTCATGGGCAAGAGAATGTATGACTGCTGTACCCAATAAAACAAATAAGAACTGAAGCTGCAAATATAAAAAAACACAGAAACTAAAGCATAACACATTGTTTGGCTTTCATTTAATTTTTTTTGAGGAGTTAACCACTTTATGTTCATACATTTATCATGTGTTGTGGTGTGTTCTGAAATTGCTGTAACTAACATTTCCCTTTAAATGCAATGGGCGGCTTACACAGTTGAAAGGGCATAGTAGGAGACAGGTTATTAATTGTCTACATATGCCATGCCCACATGTGCAGAGGTAATTTGCACATGCAGGCAATTTGAGACTATTGATAAGTGTAATTTGATTACATGACAGATGGCAGTAGTGTCTTTATATAATCATGGCCCGCCCTCAGCTCCTCCTCTTGCCCCGCCACCCAGCTCAATTTGATGAGTACCTACACTTATTTTATCCCATTTAAAGCACTGCTTCTGTACATATTTATGGACGAAACCATTTGGCTGCAAATTCTGGCCATAGTACCAGACAATCCAGTACCGCACAGTTGTAGTGATGGTTATATAGAACAGTGAGGAAGGTTATTTATTGGTGAACAAATGGGACACTCCAATGCCAAGACGTACAACTCTGGAGATTCGTCGCAAAAAAAAACAAGCATTGGCATTGCATAGGTCTCGCCTTTGGGACCTTATAAGTGTTTAGCCATGCAACAGTTGATGATCTTGCACCAAGGATATTGTGCTGCATAACTAAATACTTATAAGGTTTCCAAAGCGAGACCTATTGGCTATGCCAATGCTTGTTGAAATAGGGTACATAAATGAATGGGGTAATGCTGCAACTCGGTGCTCTTTTGAACAGGGGTAAAATAACCCACGTAAGTGATGTGTTCAGCCTTCACCACAGCTGTATATTTCACATTAGTCACGAGGATTCACTGCACAGTCCCCATGTGCGACTTGTGAGGGGCAGGCTCCAGCCTGGATGCTGCAGGACTACTATTGCAAACGTATTTTCTGCCACCGACCGCGCGCTCTGATAACTCGGAAATCTGAAGGATGCAGGCAGCGCTAGCGTTCCAGAGGAGCTAAGGCAGGAAGGAGGGGGCGGGGCCGTTCAAAATGGGATCCTGTCCCGGCATAAAACGTGGGCGGCCGTGGTTTAGATAACACAGGCCCTGCTGCGTTAACCACGGTTCGGTGTGAGTCAATGAAAGGAGTGGAGCTACTCTTCTGACGGAGCGGTGAAAGGACAACTAAAAGAGTCAGGACTGACAGGAAGTGAAGTACTAAACCAAACGTTAGCTAAACCAATAGAAACAAAGAATAAAGAAATAAACTGCAGAGAACGAGAGGGAAAAGAAAAGAGAAGCGACGGATGGAAGCTAAGTTAAGTGTCCAGGAAAAGAGGCGAACTAAAGTGGAAAGTTTGTAATCAGGAAAGGGTGCGTACAAATAATTGAACGCGAGGCTCAGAGAACAGAGGGTGTAAGAAAGATGGCAAAATGAGTGTGATATGAACAAGCAAAAAGACAGACAAAGAAAGATTCGAGGGAGAGAAAGAGGAAAGGAGGAAACGTGTGACAGGGATATGAAGGCAGCGTAAAGAGCAAGCAATAGTTCACTTTAACAAAATATCAAAGGAAATAAATGAGAGATAAACATTAAAAAGAGAAAGAGAGCAAAAGCATCACGAGACAGCAGGAGAGGGATAGTAAGAGCAAAAATATAGACAAGCGCTAGTAATGTTGCCAGTTGTGGGTGTGCTGGCAGAGGAGGCTGGGTCTGCGCAGCAAAGCGGCCGTGCGGCCGCGAAATTGAAAGTGATAGTGATCAAAGCGGCCGTGCGGCCGCGAAAGTGAAAGTAAGCGCGGCGCGCGCGCCCGCGCACATGCACTGTAGCTTTAGGCCACGGCAGCACTTTGTAAAGCCCAGATATAAAATGTCTCTTCGAGCCTTTGGCTCGCGAGACCTAACTAGGGGAGGTGGACGGGGGTTCTTATCGTGAGTTAGCTGAGTATGTACTTCAGAAGTAGGCTTAAAAGAATACTTCGAGAGAGGTGGGTTGAACTCCGAAGTTTACTCTGCGAAGTTGTGCCAGTTGCGTTTTAGTAGTCCAAAGGGTTTGAACATAGAATGCTCATTGACTAACTCAGGGAATGAAAGGCGGATGAGCTCGTGCTGGAACAGGACAAGTACTGACTTCAACCTATCCGAAAGATACGAACATAAGCACTTCCTGCTCCAAATCAGACACGAGGGTTAACGCTGGCAGACTAACACAACAAAACATAACACAGAGCGGCAGTGTGATAAATACAGGCATTCGAGCAACCGCGAAATACGCCAGAGCACACTGTGACTACATCAACACAGGGAGGCAGACACAGCCGCAGACCGCAAGATATGCTGAAGCGGCAGTGTGACACCTGTTCACAAGCATGCAACAAAAGAGGACAACATCTGATTGCATCAACGCACTGAAGTCCCAGCGTAAGCATCTACTAGACAACCACAGGGAGATGACGCAACCAGCTTCACCACTGTGCCAACACAGCGCTGTCATCACAAGTACCGTATATCGAAAACTGAGAAATACCCGGACAATCACTGATATGATAAAAATAGAGAAACACAAATGCAATTATTAGTTGCAGCTATAAATTGAGACACTAATACAATCACTGACTGCCCAGATATAAAGACAAACCCTGGTAAGCACTGATGGTACCAATGCAGACATACCAGATTAACCATGAAATGAACACACGCCCAGACAAACACACGTCCAGACAC
Organism: Triturus cristatus; assembly: GCF_964204655.1. Lineage (NCBI taxonomy): Eukaryota > Metazoa > Chordata > Amphibia > Caudata > Salamandridae > Triturus > Triturus cristatus. Next base: position 1,419,637,417 of record NC_140591.1, on the reverse strand, counting down.
TAGAACAAGAACCGACAACACCAACATAGAGACACCATGACAAGCAGTGGGTGTGCGGTTCTTGCAGCAGTCGTGGGCCTTTGGGCAGTGTCTATGGTAAGTGTTGTGATTTAACACTAGTGTCCCGGTACACGAGCTGCCTTTTTTTAAGCATACGTTTTATGGGTTTTGTTAAACAGGTGTATAAACATCAATACAAATGCCATTATGTGGACAGACATTCTTTCAGTTAACGCACAGCATACTCGTAGAATATACATTAGGCAACGACGGGTAGCTGACAAAATTCAGTTAATAAAATGAAATGATCAAGCAAGTTACTCGATAGGTATATCAATAGTTATCACAACCTGATGCATTAAAGGGTAACTGGCGGTTACACAGCTGCCAAATAAGTTTGCGGATGAAACCACATTATTAAGAATTTAAGGTATCCTAGAACGTGTTGCCAATGCATAATGTACTCCGTACCTGAGACTACAATTTACACGGTTTTTCATCTGACTTCGCTGGTAACTTCACCAGTGGGTTATCGCAGTCAGTTAAGTCTGCCACCATGCCTGCTTTGTAACTGAGATGCTTCTAACAGCTTCTGACAAACAAAAGGAAGAGACATGTATTGTACAAAACCCGTTGATTGGAAAGTTAAGTTACATTTATTTGCCGTTTGACTACTGTTTTGCAGTTTGAGTTCAGTGGGTGGCATGTGCAGATATAAGTTCAACATGTATCTGATAATAGCATCACCTATTGACCATTTCTGGGTGGTCCCATTCTTCTTATGGTTATTTTGCTTGTTCGCACCTCCTTCCTGCCTCTATTCCCAAAGGAGTAACAATATCAATATTATCTCGGTTGGAAGGAATATTGGATATTCGAGAGTGGCGCATCATGTCAGACATTACTGCAGGGTCTCCTCCCAACGCATGAGATCTTTTCATACGAGTAACAAATGGGAGCCATACTCGGTCAGACTTATATATACTTTTGTGAACGTCTGCCAATATCTTTTCCATCTCATAAATGGACCATACATTTCCCCAAAATTGATTAATTGTAGGGTCTATTGGTTGTTCCCCAGCTGCGCTAAGGCTAATCTAACTGCCAGGAGGAAGTGTAAGATTAGTTTTCCAGTTTGGATGTCCAGAGGGTACATGTTGTTCTCCTGGGTATCCTCACAACAGCCAGGGCTTTAAGTGGGCCGGGTCTCACCGGTGCTGAGCACCGGCTGTTTTTTAAAGGGGGCCTCGAAATGGGTCCCTAATGGCTCTCTTTTGTGCCGTGGCACAGGCAGGGTCGGATTGGGACCAAAATTCAGCCCGGGCAACCTCAAAAAAGTGGCCCACATTCATGGAGTACAATCTTTCACAAAACATTTCTTGGTTGATATGCCTACCCTCTCTAACCTGAGTCAGTAAATATGTCTAATGGCTGGCATAGGCGCTCAGAGGCAAATGTGATTTAAAATTAGAAGTAGGACACATTATCTGGAGTAATCTCCATAATATATGCTCGATGTTTGTAAGTAAGAGTTTAAAATCAGCCATTAAAATATTTAACATCCAAACCCTTTCAAACAGCCTTACCATTTTTGTAGTCATCATCATCAAATCATCGATCCATATTCTTAAGGATCATAAGAGGTCAAATATACATCCCTGTTTTCTAGTCTTCGAGAGCAGTAAGAGGGGCCTTGCTAGTGAAAATTGTCATGTCACCATCCAGGAAAAACAACAGAAGTAGCTGACATTGCGGTTTTAGAGACAGGTGCAACTGCCAGACAGTACAAGGCAGTTCAGCATTGGCCATATTTGAGAACAAGTTGATAGCTTTCTTCCCTGCTTCCAGTCCTGATTAGCTGGTGAAGATGGCAACTCAGGGGCTGGGCAGGTAGTGCTATGTAAGGGTTCCAAGAAGGAAAAGCTCGGGAGAGTTAGATCAGCAACAAAGTTTGAGCTGGCATTGTGTGAAAAGCAGCCTGTAGGTGAGGTGTCAAGGCACTGGGTAGTAGGCAGGTGTGGACTCAGCCTTCAGCAGGTCGCTGATGCAATGGGTGGGCCAGGTATGTCTATCTCCAGGTGACAGGCTGTAAGTGCAGACAGGCTTCTGCTGTTTCCTGGTTTGGCCTGCGTCGGCTACCAACTACCCTTTAATGCTCAGAGAAGTCTTTCTTCTAATAACATCATCGCAGCATGAGCAGAGTCTCGTGATGAGTAGCCTGGTCCGGTGATGCATGGGCTAATGCATCCACTTCAGGGAACAGTGTTTGATCTTGCGGTCACCGATTTAATCTCCGACCAGTACACTCAGCCTTTCATAGTACTGAGGTTGATAAAATGAGTACCACTGAGATTGGTACAGTGCAGGAAAAGAGGGGGGATCCTGCCGGATCACGGATCCGGCAGCTGTTATTGAGCTGGTCCTGGGATCCGGGATGGCCCCACTGAATTATTCTGAATTTGTTCTGGTAAAAGTTGCCAATGCTAGAACACATTCAGCAGTGCTCGCAGAATGTTGGCTTTCCGTTCATAGGAGCAGTCTTCAGTGGGTGAGGGAGGTTTTCTATTTTCATGTCTAGCATGGCCAATCAAAAAGGCTTCACTTAAAGGCCATCACCTCTCCTTTTATTGGCATCTCATCGTGGTTGGGAGCTATCGGGAGCCCAACACATAGATGCTAAGGCAATGGAGGGATCTAAAGGTGCGCAGTTTGTTATCACTTCACAAATGCTTAAGAGAAACTACAATTTGGAGATCCGGTATTGACTTTGTTCAGCCCCTGTAGTAAGCGGCATGCATATATATATATTTTAAATGTAATTTCTTTTGTAGAGCTATTTGTCCCAGTGTAGGGAGTCCATGAGATTTGCATCACACGCATATATTGGAAACCGAGAATGAATCAATCAAGTGTGTAAATCAATATATTAGAAATTACATAAAACAATGAGCGTTACAAGGTGTAAAAGTCAGATATCTTCTATATTGGTTGCCATCCTATGTTAAGAGTACTTGGTCTGGAGAAACACAGCCAACTTTAAACATCGCACAGTGGTTGGGGGTTTCCTGTACTAATGAAACTTTATTACTACCCAAATAACTCTTTTTAGCAATCTCAGAATAATGAAAGACTGATTTAAAAAAAAATCGTTTCTAAATCCATGCTTTGTACTTTGCATGCAACTTCTTGATGCTGGTTCATAGCCCACTGTGCTGCAGTTGAAGGATTATATCTAGAGCCACTGGACTTATGCGATTCAGTGGCTGCTGCATTTCCCTCATAATTATGTATTTTCCGTGTTTGCTATTTAATCCATCATTCACTGCATATTCTGAAGATTTTACCCCAAATATGTGTTTCTAACTCGATTGGCTTCAAGGTTACTAAAAACATGACAAGACGTGTTCTTGCACATTGGAAGGCTCTTTGCAAAGGCTGACTGCTCATCTCGCAGTTTTATTGCAGTAATTTGTTGTAAAGTTGATACTAATAAGGTGAAACATTTGCCCAGACAGGTTTACAATGTTTAGAAATGAGAAAAAAATTAAGCAATACTATGACAAAATGTACTACGCTATGCACCATAATTTAAATCTTCTTGACTTATAATTAGGTCCTTTCCTGTCGCATAATTGCAGTGACCCTTATTATAATTTATGCACTGCAAGTAACAAAAGGACCTCCATGACAAAAGAAGTAACTCACTGAGCTACATACATAAAATATATCAGTGATCTGCAAGCTACACGTTGCTTTTTGTTGCAGCAGGCACACTAACCACATGTACTAACTTATGATGAATCAAAACTGTGACTAGAAAGAACACAGATCTCTCCAGCAAGGGCATGCCACTCTCTGAAAAATTGGCATGTGCTAGTAAATTAAATAATACAATTTAGGCTGGACACTCTGAGGTGAAAATGGCCACAACACCTGACCGTCCATCGGGGCCTCTCAATCTTTTGTGCTCCCCCATGACCTAAGTGTAAAGGTCTGGCGGAGGAGTAGGTCAGATGAAAGACATTCCTATAGTTCTGGTCAGGCTGGCCCCATGGGGGCCGAGGTGAGAATGGCCAAGCGGGAGCAAAGCAACACCAGGCCTCTCAGCGAGACCTCTGCACACAACCCCCTTCCCCCACTCACTGTGGGCTGAACGTGAAACCCCAGTGGGGTCGCGATCAGGTACAGGACACAGCTTCTGGGCCAGCCACATGGAGGAAGGAGGGCGAGGAGAAATGTTGCAAAGGCCACAACATCACCTGGCCTCTTGGCATCTTCACACTCCTCCCTCCCCTCAGCATGGCCTCAGTGTAGCAGCTGGTGAGGAGGGGCAGAGGAAGTGCGCTGCTTCTAGGGCGGGCCGGCACACATAGGCCAAGGTGAAGGTTTCAAAGCCTCAATATTGGCCACCTAAGAATGCCCAAGCCCAAGCATTCCTGCCCGCCCCTCCTCTAAACATAGCACTATGTATCTCAAGCCCACCTGCTCCTGCTTGCCCCATATGATAATGGCATGGGCAGGTAGGCGTGGCGGGGCAGTAGGGCACTGTGGGCAGTAGTCAGAGGCCCTAAAAAAACTGGCCTTCTGCTGTCACTCAGGCATCGGCCCATGCCCGATTGACCGCTTTGACTACCCAACCCTGTGTTTGGGTTACCAGTAGACACCAAAGTACAAGATAAAGAAACCTAAAGCAACAGTCATGTCATGAGGGCGCCCAAGAGCCTGCAAATCCAGAGGTACCAGATAAACCAGACAAGATCCTTGCTGCCATCTCTGCCACTAAACAACCTCTAGAAGTCAACATCTGTATAGTGCGTATTGACATAAACCACTTGAGATGATCAGCACAAAATGTCGAACAGTCAAGCATGCTGAGAACCCCTTTCCAGCTGTGCAAACCAGGTGTGATTTAAAATTTTTAACAAATCCCTTCCTTTACTCGAGTCTTGAGTTTCCTGCTTAGCCTTAACCCACCAATTCCTACAATGAATGGTCTAAAGCTGTGTCGTTATTGTGAAATACCTCTTTCTAAACCAAGTTGCAAAGTGTAGGGAGTGGAGTTGGCCTAACGCCAGGGCGGTCGACCTCGGAGCTGGGGAACCAGGTTCGAGTCTCGGCAGGGACGTGCAGCATCCTGTGATTCTTGGAAAATCATTTAATCTCCCTGTGCCTAACAAAAATGAATGTGTCCTCGTGTAAAGCGCTCTGATACCCGATACGGGCCTTCGGGGCAAGTTCGCGCAAGGATGCTTGTTTCGGTCCAGGGAGGACCTGGTTTGGCAGTTCGGGCTGGACTGTTCCCATGAGGCACAGGGTCAAGGCTGATTTGCATATGGCCAGGTTTAAACTGGGGTGGCATGGTGAGCAATAGAATGATGGATTTAACCCAGATCTCTTGACTGGGGGTGAATGTTTTGATTTGTTAAGCATTCTGTCCATCAATTGTGTGTCTTTTGCATATCGTAACATTGGCACACTTCAGCCATATACCTGGTGACTGTTGATGACCTCTTACCCCTTTGTTTAATAGGCGAAGTTTGTCTTTGTTTGTTCCCGGAGAGAAAATGTTTTGTAATTGGAGCATCTTCGCCTCAGAACTGTGGAGACTAAGTGACTCAGCTGTGAGTTTTTAGGACAAGGCAGCAAAATTGTTTTTTCTTTAAAAAAAAATGAATTCTAAACAATAGATGCTCTAAATCAAAATGTTTCTTGCCTCTTTCCCCAGGTGCAGACTGCTGTACAGCAAGTCGCCGAGGACAAGTTTGTTTTTAATTTGCCGGATTATGAGAACATCAACCATGTTGTGGTTTTCATGCTGGGAACAATACCTTTCCCTGATGGAATGGGGGGATCAGTCTATATATCATACCCTGACCAGAGTGGGATACCTGTGTGGCAGCTCCTAGGATTCATCACCAATGAGAAACCAAGTGCCATTTTTAAGATCTCTGGTCTAAAATCTGGTAAGCAGAAGACGGACACATTAAAGACGTTTTGTTATTTTCCCTCTTCCATAAAGACTTTGAATAACCGAGACTTATTGGTTTCAGTGCTGCTGAAATATTTTGTGTGTGAAATATGTAGTGTTTTTTTTATTTTCGTTCTTTTAAACTTTATTTGGAACTTTTAATGCAAAAATCTTTTAATGCTCAAACTTGATGGGCCTCATTCTAGATACAAGTTTGAACTTACTCCCCATATGACCACTCAGTTCTGCTCTTCTTCAAGGTGCTTAACTCTTAGGACCAGAATTGGACTTTAAAAAATGTAATTGGTTTTATCAAACGGAGCTTAAAGTTTTTCCCGAAAAACACCTAGCTCCTCTGAGGGCTGCTGTCCACACCATAGCAAAATTAGTTTCAAGTCCTGAGTGGTGTGATCACATTACCTCGTCTGAGTACTCTCAGAAGGCTTCTTATTAAGTGAGAATTGTTTCTAGATTGGCGTGTCTCTTATGATTTTAAACAGTTCTTATTTACTTGTGTACTTAAAAGGGTGCAGCTTTGCAAGGTGGAGGTGCTTCGTCATAAGGAACCAATGTGGTTGCGTAGAGGTGATTGATCTTGATTACTGATAGAAGAAAAACTAGAAGTATTAGAAGCTGTGGAAGGAAACGTGTACCCATAATGAGCAAAAGGGGGAGGTTTAATAGAGGGTGGGGTGTAGGGAAAGGGGCGATGGAGTATAAGATCATCATATTCATTTGTAAGTTTGTGTAAGGAGGAGCGAAGTGTATTTAGTTTGGGAGGAATCAGGAGGTTGATATAGTCTGTAATTCCCAAATGGTGGCAGTGGATGAGATGCCTGAGAGGTATGCTGGGTTTAAGAGGAAGAGTGTTCTGCAAGGTGGGAGTAGAGTAGGACAGAGTAGTTGCATGGAAGAGTGAAGTTGTAGAAGAACGAGAGGTAGGGAGTGGACAGTGTGGGAGTTGATGAGAAGGGTGGAGAGGAATTGTAGAGGTAAAGATGGTTGCAGAAGTCTGGGCAGTATAGAGGGGAAGAGGGAGAAGTAGATGGAGGATGTAGGAAAGGGAAAGGGTGGCTTGAGGGGAGAGGAAGCTTATGTCGGAGGATGGAGCCAGTTAGTGGCACGGTACTAGACAGTGGAGAAGGCTTGGAGGAAGTGTACAGGGCTTAGACAAAGTTAGCAGAGATGGAGACAATAAGAGGGACCCGGGTATTAGACAAACAGGATGATAAGGATAGGGTAGGCAGGCGAGTGGTAAGTTAGAAGGTTAGGAAACCTGAGAAGTACATAGGAGCTGGTTAGAGGCAAGGAAGGAAGGAAGGAGTTACAGAGTACGAGGAGTGTACAAGACTTGATCATGGTTTGGAGAAATGGAGTTTGTTAGATGAGGGCAGCAGAGTTTGGCAAGGTAGGAGAGGATGAGTCGGGGAAGAGTATATTAGAGTTGGTAGAGGTAGGCTTATAGTTAAGGAGTAGGCATCTCGGCAGCAGAGGGATTACACAGGGTTGGAGGAAATGCGGAGGGTAAGAAGACAGCAGTTAGAATGGGAAGGATGCTTGGAGAAGTAGGTGGGGTAGAGCGGAGGAGTAGATGGAAAGGGGACAGTGTAGAAAGGAGCGAAACTTTATGTGAGACTTAGACATAGGAGGAGGATGGAGGGCAGTGCAAGGTGGCAGATGGCTTATGATAAGACATGTGGAAGTAGAAAGGAGCTGAGAATTTAGCAGGAAGTGGAAGGTTACCATAAACAGCACGGTGGGATGAAGCAGCTTGGGTTGAGGCGAGGGCTCAATCGTTAAGAGGTGGGCAAAGCGGAGCTTGGAAGGAAAGATCATCCTGGGGAGCAGGTAATCATATAAGCAGGTTGAGGTTAGGTGCAGAGCTTTTGGTCTGGTGTTTGACATTCTTGGGTTTGAGTGGATGTTAGAACACAAGTTGATCTGATAGTTGATGATCCTCACAGGGAGCGGTGGAAGTGAAACCCACTGGAAGAGAAGGGTAGAAGACACAGCTTCTAACTATTTCCACATGCTAAAGTCTACCACGTCCTTCTGGAATTAGTGAAAGTGCAACGCACAGGAAAAAACAGCCTTCAAAAACCACTAGTCCTTAATAATCTATGGTTCAACACTGATCACGCTGCAGCAGCCTTCAGATAACTGAATGGGTCAACCTGGACTTGTATTCGTGGTTGACATTTGAGGGTCACATTTCTTTGCCTTAAATTGCAGTGTGCTTCACTGAACAACACCCACATTCTGCTGGAGAAGGAGGCGACCTCTCCTGCGTCGAGGACTGAGAGAAGTGGCAGGCAGAAGAAAGAACCCGCACAGAAATTATTTCAATCACCGGGTCCTCTGCTATGCAAGGTGCATTATGATTCTGCACACAATGGTCTGCAGATTGAGGAGGAGGTGAAATCATTAGTGGTGAGCGAACTCTGCTCCAGTTTGTCACAGGCTTCACAGCAATCCTACTATAACTATGGCCATATCAACAGTGCTCCCTGCTGTACAGTCCAAATTGGATGGCTTTGTAGAAAGAGTGGCGGATTTGAGCGGGTCTTTGGGAAAGCAAACGTGGATCTGGAGGAACTGGAATGAGTTAATTCAGACAAGACCTGCTCCTGAAATATTTTTGGGAGAGTTCAAATAATGTTCTGTGGAGCGTATGCTGAAGCCTACCATAATGGATGCATTTTAGACAACCTAAGGATATGTATGCGAGTGAGTGTCTCATGGGTCTCTTCCATAATCTCTGCATTTGTCCTGTATGTGAAGAAGAGGGTTTTTATTAAACTCTGATTGGCAAGCAAGTGCTCTCCGCTGCTTCAGAGTTTCAAGGTTCCCCTGAGAAGGTGCCACATTGGCTCTGATTCCAGATGGTCAGTGATTGTGATGCTACGCTCTGGAGGCTTAAGAAAACACACTCTTGCAGAATTGATCTGATATAAAGAGAAGTCTTGTTGAGGCCTCTGTATCCTGCTGTTTCCTGGCATACACTCAGATGAGAAGAGGGCTCTGCTGATCATTTAAAATATATGAACTTACTGGGTATAATTGCAGCACTTTTCTACACTGTGGCACATAAGGTGGTTTACAGGCACAAGAAATGTTTTTGTCCACAAAGAAACAGCTATGTAATTTCTGGATAGACTGGGGGCATTTCTGTATAGCGAAAGTGGTGCAGGCCCAGGGCTGCAATGAAGTTGTGATTTGTCAGTATTTGTTTTGTATTATCAAGTAAGAATGTTTGGGGTATTGGGTCCTTTTGTTTTCTCGCAAAATGAGAAAGGAGTACAAAAGGAGCTGGCTTCTTTTGAAGATCAAGTGAGGGGGTGTTGCCTTGATGGTGACCGGGTAGGGTGTGCCTGCTTCACCTCCTCAAAAGGCTGGCCCAAAGAAGTAGTAGTCCTGAGCTGTCAGAGCCACAAAGTAATCAAAAACCGGAAGAACGCGCAAAGTAGCTTTGGTGGATTGGTGCCACTCGGGGTGACGAAGGATTACCCCGATCAGAATGATATTTAGAAGTGAGAGCTGGCCATGATATACCAACAATGGCAGCCAAAAATCATAAAAACGGAGACACGAGAAGGGCATGTTCAGTGGGTCATGGTGAGATAGTAGACAGGGCTGGGAAAGACTAAGCAGTGCCTGCTTTGTAGTTGAGGCCCCTGTGAGAAGCACAAGACTTACTGGAAGTGAGCGACTATATAGGGGTGGTTGTCGCTGGGCAGATGCAGACCACAGTAAAAGTGAGCCTGGGCCAAGGCGTGGAAATTCAGAGGAAACAGACGAGGCAAGGTGATAAGACAGGAGATGTGGAAAAAGGTAGCAAAGTGGAGTAACAGGCAGGACGGAACGGCAGTGGGGGGAAGGTCCCTGGAAGATACGAAGGCCTCCTCAACTTAAAACATATGGCCTCCCGCCAACAAGCACCAGTTATAGAACCCAGAAAGCGAGCCCCTCTCAAAGACGCTGAGACCAATTCTTACACAGTCTGAGTGAGAGAAGAGAGTACATTAGAAAGGCCTCTTAGAAACATTCAAGAATGGCATTAGGGCACCCACCACATTTCAGCCCGAAGGGCACGAGGCGCAGAGTAAAGTATATCAGGGTGAAGGAGAAAGTTCTTCTGGGACGCCTATGGTGGTAAACAAACATGGCCACTTTACTAGGAGTCAGGACTGTGGCCATGTTACAATGAAGGAAAAGCTCTATAGATCTACACCAATGGAGCCTCAAACCAACACACCCCTGAGGAGGGGTGAAAGAATAAAGAGATGCACAATGAAGCAACTGCACACACAGTCTAGCACCATAAAGACAAACCTGCTGGGATCATACAAGCATGCACCCTCTTATCTAAGATCAAAATCATCAAGGGTCCAAGATATGGACAGACTATTAAAAGTAAAGACCCTTCTTTTTGAAAGTTCATCAACTTGACCTGCAATACCTGGAATCATGAGTGTAACAAAATGCGAACAGTGCAATACCAAGGTATCAAAAGCAAAAAGAGTGGCCCCTGCAAAACACAAGAATGAGGTAAACCTTACAGACCTGCTAACCAGATCTGGGACACCCAAACCAGACAGTCTGACATTCCCCACCTACGATAGGACCACTTCCAGATACAAATGCAGAGGACGTTCTCTTAACTAGACCATTTATTTATACAAAGTGATACACAACCTAAAGGACTTTGGAATACATATCCCCATTGGAAGGCTCAACCAGCGCTTGGGAGAAGGAGAAGCTGGAAATGCTCCATTAAGAAATCTTCGAAATGAAAGAGCAGTACAGTGACTTGTAGGTGCACACAGAAGACTTGGAAAATTAGCCTCGTAGACAAAACATAAGAATTTGAGGGCTACCATTGAAAGCGAAGATTCAAACATGGAAGACTAGGCAATACAACTCTTCACACTCTGCACATTCTGTTAGCAGTTTGTGTATTTAGAAGGGAGGACATATGCTGGGACGGCCAGTCTCCCCTCAACCCCTCTAGTGTTCTCGAATACAACTCTTCTGACATGTATTTCCTGAAGGAGAAACTGCCAAAATCAAACTAGACCAAACCCACTGAGCAGGTTGATCGATCAACCTAGGAAGCAGGCCCCAGACCTCACCTGCGTCCACGACTTCAAAATTAAGGAGGATATCATGGAAGATCTAGAGGCAAATGCTTATTTGTCTTTGAAGGCCACAAGATTTTACTCTATTCTCACCTCTTCATGACCACAGTTCAAAAGCTGAAAGAGCTTTGATCTATAATAGACTGCCTGAGGGAAAGAGACATTTTGATATAGGTGGAGTCACCCTTTTTGAATGATCAACTTCAGTACCTGCGCTCAGTGACATAAGCAAGGTGCATTCAGGGCCTCCCTGTTATCGGTAATCATACAGCTCATCACAGAGAAGCACCTGCTTAATTCCCAGGAGATAATGATGGAAGAAGTCCAACTTCAACAGAGGAGAAACCCCCATCGCTCAAGAGAGGAAATCTTTGTGATAATGTCAAAGAGATTTATGGGATTGTCATTGAATAGCAGTGTTATGCATGCATTCTGTATTGAAATGCCAATAAAAAGAGTTTAAAAAAGAAATTAAAGAGGAAATCTGCCCTGGACTAGGGATATGAAACATGAAGACGCACATGAGGAGCCTGCCCAAAAATGACTGAAAACAAGAGCAAATCCCACAAAATCACATTGGGATTTGACAGCCCAACAGAATAGGGGGTGCTCGGGCAGGATGGGGAGGCGGATCCTGTTGATAAATTAATGTCCAAATATAGACACATTACATGCATTTAGGAATGCTACCATCACAACAAGATCCTCCCCCCCCCCCCCTCAAAGTGAATGCTGATCGCAATTGATTGCAGTTCGAAAGCCACAACCCACAAATTAACACCTTCCCCTTAAGTCATCCGCTTAAACATCTTGTGCCGTAGTACTATGCCAAAGCAGCTACTGGTTCCATCTATGTTACATAACTCAGGTTTTGACATCTGCCTTGTCTGATAGAGACATTTACTTTGGGAAGATTGGCATGGCTTGAGATCGGTTCCAAGGCAGTATGTTTTCAGGCCTTGGGGAAAAAGGAAGGAGTAGCTATCCAACATACTCACAGGTTAAGCGAGAGTCGAGGTACGAGGAACAGTATGAACATTTTGTTTGATTCAAGAAGCGATAACATTCACCCTTGTAAATCTATATACCTACAACGAAGAGCAAGAACCGTTCGAAAACAAGTAACCAATATTTTACAGTAACCGGACAAAGAGATACTAATGCGGGGAACTTCACTTTGGTGTGGACAATAATCTGGATTTGGCCAGAGAATTAACCCGTTGGCTGCAATCACAAAAGGTGGGAACCTTTTGGCTAAAAGAGGTAGGATTAGAGGATGTTAGGCGAACTCAACAAGACTACAATCAATCAGTAATCTTCTAAAGCGTGGCTACTCACTTGTGAGGGTCTCAAGGTGCTGAGTGTGTGTGTGGGGGGGGGGGGGTTGCAGTTCAGTTGAAGAGCCAGGTCTTGAGGTCCATCCTGAATTTGCTGCAGCGATGATGAATGCCCGAGGTCCAGAGGCAGGGAGTTCCAGGTCTTCGCAGCAAGGAAGGAGAAGGATCTTCCTCCAGCAGTGGTCTTGCGAATCCATGGGATAGTGGCCAGGGCCTGTTGAGCAGAGTTGTCTGGTGGGAGTGTAGAAGGAGAGTATAGTGGTTGAAGTATGCAGGTCCGGCGTTTTGGAGGCCGTTGTAGGCGTGCTTGAGAAGCTTGAAGGTGATTCTTTTGTTGATATATAGCCAGTGAAGGTCTCTCAGGTGGCCGGTGAGGTTGTGGTATGGGATGTTGTGGATGAGTGGTGGAGGCGTTCTAGACGGTCTGCAGTTATTTGGGTGGTGCTGGTGTAGAGTGCATTGCTATAGTAGAGTCTGCCGCTGACGAGCGCATGGTTGACCATTTCTCTGGACTCTGGGGATCCACTTGAAGATCTTATGAAAGAGGCGGAGCCTGTGGAGAAGCAGAAGGATGAAACACTTGATTTGGCGGTTCATTGAGAGCGAGGATTCCAGGATGATACCGAGGTTTCGTGCGTGATCCGTGGGTGTCGGGGGATTCCAAAGGGTGCGTGCCACCAAGAGTTGTCCTAGGCCGAAGGGGAGGAGGCCAGAATGAGGACTTCAGTCTTGTCTGAGTTAAGCTTGAGGCAGCTGTCCTTCATCCAGGTAGCAACTGCCTTCATCCTGTTGTGGAATTTGCTCTTGGCAGCTGTGGGTTCGTCTGTGAGGGAAAGAATCATCTGGGTGACGTAGGCGTAGGTGACAATGCTGCTGCCATGGCTTCTGATGATGGCTGTAAGTGGGCCATGTAGATGTTGAAGAGGGTGGGGCTCAGGGACAGATCCATGAAGCACTTTGCTGTTGATCTCTGTGGGTTCTGAGTTGAAAGGTGGAAGTCTGACTCTGCGTTCGGCTGGTGAGGAAGGAGCAGATCCATTCTAGGGTTTTGTCATGGATGCCGGCATCGTCAAGTCTTGCGCAGAGGGTGTGGTGGGAGACTGTGTCGAAGTCTGCTGAGAGGTCCAGGAGGATGAGGGCAGCAGTCTTGCCTCGGTCGAGGAGGGTGCAGATGTATGTTGTGGCGAGGAGAGCGGTCTCAGTGCTGTGGTTGCTTCTGAAGCCAGATCGGGAGAGGTCCAGGATGTTGTTTGTTTCGATGAACTCTGAGAGATGGGCGTCAATGGATTTTTCGACGACTTTGGCTGGGAAGGGGAGCAGAGAGATGAGTCTGTAGCTCTTGAGGTCCGTCGGGTTGGCATATGGTTTCTTCAGCAGGGGGATGATCTCTGTATTCTTCCAGTCTTCTGGGAAGGCTGCGGACTCGATGGAGCAGTTGATGGTGCAGCAGTGTGATGAAACTTCACATTTTTCTTCCTCATATTGCAGTTATGGTCGGCTGGACTATTCTTTTTTTAGGCACTCCCATAAATTCAGGGCACAGTAATAGGAGGACAATGAAGACATTTCGCTTTTGGATTATGCCTCCATCTAAAGTTTCACAGGTTCTAGAATTTTGTGGAGCGATGAAAACTGAAAGATCGCATCATTCAGACTCGAGACTTAGTAAAAGGAATAAATATTTGTAAGAAACTGGTTTATTAGTTGAGGGGGTGTTAGAACCCCTTTCAGAGGGTCATAGGGACTACTGGGCCTAAACCATTGTGGTTGACTTCTACTTCTGATGTCCTGGTGCCCGACCTACTATGGGTCCTGAGTAACCGGGCCAAGTGCCCCTTTTCAATCAATCATGCGCTACTTGTATACCACAGATAATCACCCGTGAGGATATCTAGGCACTGCGCAGCGGGTTTCAGTCGCAGAGCCAGGTTTTGTGTCCCTTCATGAATCCTGTCAGCGATGGTGAAGTTCGTATGTGTAGTGGGAAGGGCATTCCAGGACTTGGCAGCTAGGTGGGAGAAGGAGCGTCCTCCGGTGTGGCAGCGGCGGATGCACAATGTCTATCCGAGAGTGAGGTGAACGGAGGTTTCTCACTGTGGTTAATGTATGCAGGTCCTAGGTCATGGAGGGCTTTGTAGGTGTGGGTCAGTAGTTTGAATTGGAATCTTACCTGGATGAGGAGCCAGTGGAGGTCTCTCGGATGTTGGGTGATGTGGGTCCTTTTGGGCAGGTTGAGGATCAGTCTGGCTGCTGCGTTCTGGATCGTCTGTAGTCTCCTCATGAGTTCGCCAGTGATGCCCACATAGAGTGCGTTACCATTGTCCAGACGGCTGGTGATGAGGTCTTTCATCATTGTTTTGCTGATGGGGAGCCATTTTAAGATTCTGCGGACAGTGTGGAAACAGGCTGAGGAGACGGTGTTGACCCTGGAGAGTTCGCTGTCCATAGTGATGCTGGGGTGTGGGTGTGGTGTTTCAGAATGGGGGTGAATCTGAGTTCCGATGGTCACCAGGAGTCGTTCTAGAGGGAAGTGTGGCTGCCCAAAATCAGCACTTCGGTTTTGAGCTTCAGGCAGTTGTCCTTCATCCAGGTTGAGATGATCTTCATGCACTTGTGAAAGTTGGACTTTGATGTGGTGGGGTCTGCTGAGAGCGAGAGGACGAGTAGGGTGTCGCCTGCGTAGAAGATAATGTTGATGTTGTGGGTTCTCACGATGTCTGATAGCGGTGGCATGTGGATGTTGAAGAGGGTTGGACTGAGGGATGAACCTTGAGGGACACCGCAGATGATGCGTTTGCGATGTGAGGTGAAGGGAGGGGGCGGTATTCTCTGGGTGCGCCCCGTGAGGAATGATGCCATCCGAGAGAGTTGTCTTTGATTCTGATCTGGTGTAGTTGTTTGAGTGCATGTGGGAGAGGGTGTCGAAGGCTGCTTAGAGGTCTAGGAGGATCAGGGTGGCCGATTCTCAGCTGTCGAGTGGGGTGCGGATGTCGTCTGTCGCGGCAATCAGGGCTGTCTCGATGCTGTGGTTGACTCTAAAACCTGATTGCGAGAGGTCAAGCAGGTTGTGTTTCTCTCCAAGTGTTCGGCGAGTTGGAGGTTGATGGTCTTCTCCAGGTTCTTAGCAGAAAATGGGAGCAGTGAGATGCATGGTAGTTCTGGCAGGGATGTGGAATTCCTATAGCCCGACTCCCGGGACATATTGTTTGGGGTCAAGGGCAACAAGTTTTCATGTGTATTTTGTCCTTGGGACAAGTAGGCCCAACCCCCTACAGTACACACCCTTTGGCTGCCAGTTTACAGGACCACATTATGGATCAGGAAAAAGGCATTGCCTGCAGTTAAGGTAATATTTGTGTCCATGTGTTAATGCTGTTCAAACTTGTATTTATGGTTCATTAATGCAAAGGCTTTATTACTAGGGTGAGTGCTCTTGGTAAATGTTATAAGCTCAGACTGCACTACTGACAGTGGTTAGTGTGTAAAAATATGTACACACAGTTTCAATGTTTAGCAATATGAGGCTATCTATAATGCTCTCTGATTAGATGCAAATATTTGCAGAAGCTTGAAAGCAAGATTGATTATTCTTTGCTTTTAAAATCTAATGTTCACAAAAAAAATGCAATAACATTTTGCTAAACTACTGAAAAAATGTAGGTACCATTTGTTTTCAGCATAGTAAAATGTGTTGATGTACGCAAGTATTTCCCAAAAATATTCATAATGGAAAATCAGTGTAACCAGTTTTAATAAAATTATGGGAAACATACAAATAAACAAGTATTGGTAATGCCAGTAGGTCTGAAAATGTTGGTCAGCCTTTTGGTTTTGTCAGTGCGTCACTTGTTTTGGCATGATCACAGCTTTCGTTTTCCCCCCAGATTAGAGAAGAGTTGGTGAAAACCCTTAAAACATGCACGTTTGCACAGACTCAAATGGGCATTCCAACCGTGGAACTCATGCTTGCCATTACCTTCCGCCCCAGTATGTAGAACTGCGGAAATGTTGCAACACAAGGGGATTGCAAGTATTCAAACACTACTATGGAAGGTGCCCTGGCATAATTAGAGAGGCTATTTCAGAGGTCTTATATAGTGAGATTGCTGCCATAATTTGTCACCGCATTACATGGCACAAAAGGGACAGGTGGATTTTGTTACAGGACAAGTAGATTTATGAAGGAACCTGCCCCATGGACAAGTAGATATTTTATTAAATTTCACACCCCTGTTCTGGAGATCGTTTGGGTCTGCGAAGGGTTTCTTGAGGAGGGGTCTGCTCTTTGAGTGTTTCCAGGCATTGGGAAAGGTGGCTATGGCGATGGACGGTGGTGAGCGAGTGGATGATCTTGTTGCTTCCAAGGTTGAAAAATTGATGGGAGCATGGGTCGGAGGGTGCTCCCGAGCAGATAGAGTTCAATGAGGCTGTAGTTTTCGGTGTGTTGAGCGGGTGGCCGGTGGCTGCCATCGTGGGAGGGGGGAGGCCGAGGAGGTCAGTAGGTTAGGGATCAAAGCTTCTGTATATCCTGGTTATCTTGTTGTGGAAGTGGTCTGCTAGAGCGTTGCAGAGTTCCTGTGAGAAGGGTGTAGAATTTTCTGTGGCTGATGGGCAGGTGACTTCTCTAACAATGGTGAAGAGTTCCTTGGTCTGGTTGGCGCTGGCTTCAATGCGGCTTGTCAGGGCCTCCTTTTTCGCAACTTTAAGTTGGAGGTGGTAGTTGTTGAGGGCAGACTTCAAAATGGTTCCCTCAGTGTCGTTTCTGCTGACGCGCCAGGAGGATGGAGGGTTTGGTCGCACAATACTTCCCAGCAGCCCAGTTAAGATACCTAGTGAACGGGACAAAGACGAGTCAGAAAGGCGCTGTTGCTTTGTGGACTAGTCAGTGGCAGAAATCCATTTCTGGAAACTTCCAAGGTTAGATAATAAACACAGGACTTTGGGATACTGGGAACTGTACTCTTCCCCAGCTACAACAGCTGCATTAGCAGTTTGGGACAGGGTGGCAAAAAGAAGAGGTCTTAAATCATTTGACTCCCCTCATTACGTACAGCCACTGGGAGAACAACAAAACAGTGAAAGCAGAAATATGAAGACCACTGACAACTTTTGAGAAATGGCTTTTTACAAAAAGAAATGCTAAACGACTGCTCTGCAAAACCTAAAAACCCTTATATCCCTACTCCAGCCAGACTATTCACCTGGTACCCAGAGAAGTCCGAAAACTGAAAAGGGTGCAAGAATGCAGATCCACTGCCCCACCCCTTTGGCACTGCCCCAAATTAAACAATTACTCAGAGTGTTCTTGGTAACCATGAGTTAATATTCAATACCCAAATCTCTTGGTTCCCAAAATGCAGCATTGTAAGCATTTCCAACAAGCAACCGTTCACCTTACCCTCCTTGAAAGGGAAACAAATGGCTAGGCTGTTCTGTATTCAGTGTTTAGTTTTGTGGATTTCAGTGGTGTTTTTTCTCTGTGTTTTCCAAACCTTTTTAAATCAGTGCTTATCAGTGTTTATTTAGCTGCCTATACCCCAAAATAGACAAAAACTTAGTTTTTCCAGTGCTAACAAAATATGCATTTTTTTTTGCACTGATTGTTATAAATCATATATCTAATAGAGAAGTAATGCAAGGTATATAGTGTCTTCCCTTTTGCAGTGTGTCCAGTGGATTTATGTTAGACTGTGTTAAGCATAGAACTGCACTGACTTAACTTTCAGGGATTTTGTCCACTGGCATGCTGTCACCTTTCTGTAAGTTTTCTAGGTCCCCCCCGTCCATGAAATTTAAACCTTAAACCCTCTAAATAGTTTTCTCTCATTTACTTTAATTCCTCTCACCCAGAGCAGGAATCAGATCGAAACTTGTCTGAGACAGCGGAACATGTCTCAGGCATGTTTCACGTCTGCTATCAAAGACTTATGATGAAGGAAGGCAAAAATGACTTCAGACTATGGCATTATTGTGAAATGTTCGTGGAATAAACCTAACTAGTGAATCCAATGGGGTGAATATCAATAGGGTGAACCATGGCGCTCACAGTTCGCGTGTTATTCGGAGAAACCTTATTGTATCTTGCGGTGCTCCAAAGGAAGGCGGAATCGCCCTGCCCCCTTAAAATTCGATCCCAGAGGATCACTGTAACATAATATCATATTCCCTGAGCACCCGCTAGATAAAAATACATATTATGCGCTCAATACACAGCAAAATAATCATTCTTCTTTATCTTCATTTTTTGATTTCTTTTTTGCCCAGTGAACACGTTTTGTCGTATAGGGAGTTCCCCACGACTTCTTAAGGGCTGTCTTCTTTTCGTCAAGTCAATCCTCACCTCCAGTTCTACTTCCGTCCCGGCAGTCCAAGTTACGTTATCCCTGTGTCCCGTATCCTATGTAATCAGGTTCAGTCTTTAAATTTGTCTCTTCTGATACCGGGCCTATTGCCCCTCCAAAATGATTCCTTGAGTCTTTCACACCCTGACAGCGAGTGCACTTCAGGCATGTATCCGACAGTGTCCGCACCGTCCGTATTCACTACTTGTGTCAAGTATCTGTTTCTGTGCACCTTAGCCAAAACATATATATTGTTGACTGCACTATCTTTTTCATGAGAGAAGATGGAGAAAACATTGACATAGTGAACCAAGAAGTACCTGTATTTAGTCCATGCCAAGTAAATCAAATACATTAGCGGGCACTCCTTACGAGTTTGTCACATTTCATAACATCACATATTCAGATCCATCCAGAGGTTGTCCTCCAACCACTCTACCAATGACTGTTTGTCATGAAATATTTTGGTCTCTTGAATCAGTTGTTAAGACTGATGCTATTGCTCTTCCAGAGGTACATTAGCTCTGAGTTTGTTTTGTTTGGGTTACTGTCCCTGAATTGCCTGTACTAGAGGTTGACATGAGGGTAAAAAAAAGGCAACCACAAACTCTGCGTATGTGAGACTACAAATCAGAGAGTTGTGGTTGCGGAACTTGTTGAAATGACAAACTTCCTCCAACAGCTCTTTTTTCCACTAGCATCTAAACACATAGGTGTCTTCATTTTCTGGGTTACAGCTTCCTTTTTAGGTCTTGCCTGCGAATGCAGCGCATGCGTTGCTTCGCCTCGGTGAGAACTATTGTTGCTTCTGTGTCCGGGTTCTGTGGAAGCGGGGTTGGTGTCCGCCCTGTCGGCATTAGGCCCGCCCACCCAGACTGGAGATTTTGCAAGCCTTGCTCGGGCTTTTTACTGCAAAGCATTCTCGGCGCTTCGGGCTTTTTACTGTACAGCATTCTCTGCGCTTTGTGCTGCACTTAATCTCACCCTGCATGTTAAGGATTCATAAGGCACTGGTCTAAAAAGGTATGCCTACTACTCGGCTTCTTGTGTTCTCATTCATAAATGATCGTGATACCTTAAACACAACTTGCTTGATTTAAACTCTACTGCATTTGAAAAGTGTTATGTGAACGCTGCCTCACATTCAAAGTTAATGCATATTCTGGAGAAATTGAAGAGCCTTCAGTGATACGCTCCTCATGAAGATGCGCCACTTTCAAATATACATGTGTACACTGCACTCGGATAGGGCTTTTGCCCACTTTTATAAGATGCCAATCTAGTAGATGCAGCAATGAAAGCAACACAAACCATCACCAACCACCAATCTCCAGGGACCCGTCTTTTCACCTGGTGGTGATTATGCTATAACATTTAAATGGCATTTATAACAGCACTTAGTACCCCGGTGAGGCAATAAAGTGCTACTCTGGAACCAAAGGTGATCGGTAAGACCGGTTGTTATTGATTATTATTAGATAGTGGAATTAGGTTTTGGAGGTATTTCTTAGAATGAGACTCAGATAATCGCTAGACTAATAATTTGTTTCTGTTGGTGTGCAGATTTGGTGCATGCTCTGTCCAAAGCACATGTAAGTCAGTTGCTGGTGACCAACTGGTTAACCAGTCAGTCCCAAGGCGCACTTTCAAGTTACGCTGCCAGGCTTTTAAACGTTGAAAAAATGTACGCAGCTTTTTGAATTTCTTTTTGAACAAGGGACATGATTGTTTTGGAATTCACAACTTTTATTTCTGTGGCAATGTCAATCTGGCATGTGTTTTAAGCACATCTTTTTCAATGCGGATTTCTGCACTCTTGGATCGCGTACAACACTGCATATGCATTCCCTCCTTACATATTGAACATTTATGCTATTTAAAAGTAGGGACCAGATACCATGTGGTGATGTCCATCTGTCGAGTCTTAATGTATGCAAACGAAGTTCACTTGGCACGGACATAACCTGAAACAATATGAGGAACGTCGACATTTCAAAAAATCATTGGTGTTATTTTCTCCTAATACCAGAGGCTAAAAGCCCATTCTCCTGAATCCAACAGCAAACATTTCTCTTAAAGAACATTTTTAACTAGAGCATCCAGCGATGAAACACATTACCTGGGGAGAAGTCCGATTCATTTTTACATGTAGAAATTATAGGTTTGTACTATAAATATGTATTGCAATATGATGGTCCTTATAAACAGCACTTTTCATCCCATGTAGGAAGCATAAAGCACTTTCCAAATTGTTGAGTAAGTGGCAATTTTGTGTGTATCATTTATACAGTCGTACATAGCCCTGATGAGGTCACCAAAGCGCTCTGATTTTCACTGAATTCATTGGTTCCCTTTGGTTGTGTGGTTGAAAAGGATCCTGGTTGTAATACAACCCACATACAAAACAAGCATTTGCAATGCAATAGGTCTCGCATTTACGCGAGTTTAAGCTATTGGCATTGTAAATGACAATGCCTTTTATGTATGTTTTAAAAACCAAAATTTAAATAAAAGGCATTGTCATTTACAATGCCAATAGCTCAAACTTGCGTAAATGCGAGACCTATTGCATTGCAAATGCTTGTTGTAAACAAGTGTGCACCACTGCATGGGCTTTTGCTCTCATTAATGTCCCTCCATTGCTTTTTTCATATGGGCAGAAGAGACTGCTTTTGAGGACGAACATACCTGAAACATAAAAGTATAGTCAGGTGGTCAGACACCACAGCATTCCTGTATATATAAACCATAAATATGAGCAAAGAAATAAGGAGGTACATTGTGGATACCCCCACTTACGGTTACAATAAACTGTAATAATTGTTGACAGAAGACAAGTAGCTTTCTCAGTTATGACATTTCTGCTTACTTTGCCTATATTTCTTCAAAGATACAAATTACTTCACAGCTTGTGTTTGTATATATTCTAGTTATTCTAGATTGTGTAGTCCATCTTTCTTCGTATAGACCTATATTTAAGAGTAATAAACCATTCAGTGTACTCCACCAGCCTAATGCTTTAATACTTACAAAGTTATAGTCAAGACAACATACCTGGCTTTTGAGGCCATATTCCATCCAATTTAACTGCAATACAGTGATGTGGGATACTTGCTTGAATTTTGCAGACACTATATTCTAGGCCTGTATTCTAAATTCAGACCATTTTGGCCACGTCTTGTTAAAACACAACTCTAGCTGATGTTATCTGACAGTCTGAGCTGCCACTGTCCACTATGTATTAAGCTTAGGGACAGGATGGTGCACTGGAATTCATGTGTAAGGACATTTTTCACCCTGTAATTACACAAGTACGTTGTCCTAGGATCCCCTTTTCGTGCAACTACTTTGTCGATTTGTTGCATCTGGGAACTGAGTACCAGATAGTGCTAGTATGTGCAGGTGCCTTAATGTTGGGTGCTACAGCTCATGCTCCCTTCCTTTCCCAGGAGATTGAATGTGGCACATGTTTAGTTTGAAGTGCTTAGTGTTAAGAACATTAGTCGTAGACCTCAACACACGCTTTCTTTTGAGCTAGCCTAGCACGAGTCATTCTGCATGGTACTAATCTGTTTACCCTGTTCTGGTCATATGAGCTGAAAAACATTTTTTTTGGAGAGGCGCATACGTGGTTTAGGGCTGCCGAAGGAGTACACACATTTGGTTAGGTAGTGGAACCAAGCTCTGTCCGTTTGAAGAAACACAAGTTGTGAAAAAAGAAGTTAGTATGGTGAGTAACAGATACTGTGAGTAATTTGTTCTTTCTGATTTGTTCTTTCTGCGATGAGCTGTTTTTCATACTATAGTATAGGTAGTGCCTCAGTTGAATATTGTCATGCATGCACTGGTTTTTTAGACCATTCTTAGCTTTCTACTTTTCCTTAACAGCTAGAGTGGATGGCAGTTCAAGACCTGATATTCTTAAGAAAACCTGAGAAGCATTACTGTTCTCTGAACATAAGACCAGCAAAGAAAGGTGGTAAACTGCTATTTCAAAGCCCGCTTCAGCCATCTTTTCCTTCAAAATGGGGACATACTAAAATTCTCTATTGATAGAGGAAGTTGACAAGAACAGATAATCTCTTTTCTCTTTATAGCTGTTACTCCTTTAGTGCATGCAAACAGAAGATTGTCAAATTTCAACCTTCAAATATTTCTGATTACAATTTTCTAATATTGCATGTTAGACACTGCCTTTACTGTCCGATTAAGATAAGAGAACCTGACTTTGATATCTGGAAAAAGGTCTCCGTATTATTCTTTTTAACAACCCCCAAGTGTGTGGAAGAGGCCCTGTGTTTGCGAAGTCTGTCTGTCAGGTTATTATGGTATACTCGTTTGAATGGGCTGTTGTCGTCTTTGAAACCTTTTCACATGTTCTGGGAATCTCAAGCCTGTTGCAAGAATCCGGTATTATGTACCTTAATTTTGATTTTGTTTATGCTTCGCTTTATTTTGCCAGTATTTCCGCTGGCCTTCCCGTTTTTCCCTCTTTTACCCATTCCATTGATTGGGTCTGTCCTGACATGTCGTCTCAACTTGCAGCTCGTCTTACGCATCCTTATATACATGCTGGTAACACATCTCAGACCATTATCCTGTATCTAAATTTCCACTTCATGTGCCTTATTTCCTACGTCATTCCCTTTCTTTTATTTGTTTCTTTGTTTTTTGCAGTGACTGATCCTTTGGTGGGCTTTAGGGTGATTTTTAAAGAGCTGAGGTAAAAGCATAGCTAAACAATAACATTTTTAGTTGTGGGGTTATTAGTTCAGATAGGGTTGAAATATTTGCCATGTGGCACATAATTGTAATTGATTTACATTCCTACAGATAAGACCCATTCCATGATTCATTAGAGGTTTGAAGTGGGCAGCTCTTATAGCTAAAGCTTTATTAAGATCGACACACCAGTGATTTCCACCTGGGCAACAGATCTCTTTCCAAGGATATATGGGAAGTACCAGAGGTGCTTATCTGAGTGGGTGTGGAAATTGGAGCATATGCCTTGTTTTGAAGGAAGCATGGGAATAATATCGGAGCAGTGCAAATGATTTTGAGAATGCTTTGAGTCTTCAGTTTAGAGATATACATGACCATAGCAATGTGGGTAAAGTGGTTCCACCTTACCAGCTTGACTGCTCTCTATTTTTAGGTCGAGCCGAGACAGCGTTTGCGCTGTCAGGACTATCTGTTGTATGCACTTTGTGGGCTTGAACTTCCCCCATCGCTCGTGATTTGTCTAAATGGTTGTCTTTTAAAATCCCTTGCTTGCCAGTGGGTAATTTGTCTTCTGGTCCCTCCTTTTTGCACGACATTCACTCCCCTGGAGTACTGCCTCAGGACTTGTTGGCTTTCACTTTTTTTCTATTTTACTTTCTGTTCAGTAATTTTTAAAAATTTTATTCCAATGAGCGTTCACCTGGCTCAGCGCAGTGCCTGTTTCACGGATGCCGCACTTTATCTGGCTGGCTCTCCTCCCCCTGCTCTCTTTGTTCTCCTGGTACTGCCCCTCACCCCCTCACCTCGGGCTGCGGCTGTCTCCTTCTCCCACCTGCTTGTTGCTGACATTTTAGGATCAAATGTGGGTCGCACGCTCTGTATCCTGCATACGGATACGGAAGTTGCCTCCTCCGCTCCCTCCCCTTGTTTGAGAGTACTCTCATCCTACTGCGGGGGTCATACCTGGGCGGTCGGGCTTCTGGGTTATCTTTCCTCAAGGATGCTGCTGGACTCCAAATGGAGGCACTGGGCTTGCACACTAGGATTTGCACTTTTGAATTATGCGGGGTTCTATGGGGTCTTTGGAGTGGTGCTTCGAGGAGGTAATTGTGTTTTTTATACTCCAGCCTGTTGTACTTTGAGGGAGGCGAAGAACTGTTTATGTCCATGCTGGCGCCCCTCAGACCCAAAGCGTCTGCAGATAAAAAGTTTTTGGAAGAAAAAAGAAACTGCACTTTAAGCAACCACATACAAGTTACTAGGGGCCATATGTAGATAGCTAAATACCGGTCGGTAACGGCCGAAAATCGGTAATTTTCCCGTTACCGACCGGTATTTAGCCCTTTCTAATTAAGGGGGCAGGTTTTAACGATTCGGTGATTTACCGAATCGGTATTTTAAGAAATCGGTAAAATACCGAATCGGTAAATTACCGAATCCTTATATCCTATGTAGGGAGCACTCAAGTGAGTGCATTTGTGGTTTAAGGATTCGTTATTTACCACCAACTACAAGTTGATGGTAAATACCGAATACCTTTTCAAAAGCAATTTTGTGCTTATTTAAAAGTGCCATGTGGCAGACATACATGCCCTTAGGGCATGTATGTGCGCCACATGTGCACACATGCACGATTCAGGGGTGCAACAGGGTGTCAATGTGACACCCTGCCACCCTTGAATATGCTCCCCTATTACCGATTCGGTATTTACCGAATCGGTAATAGTGAATGGGAAGGTATGCCTTATTACCGATTAGGTAAATACCGAATCGGTAATAACAAATATTACTGAATCGGTAAAATTTACCGAATTTTTTTTTTTCTTTTTTTTACCTACATTCTATTTACCGATTCTTAAATACCGAATCGGTAAAATTCGGTATTTAGGAATCGGTAAATAGAAATTACCTACATATGGCCCTAGGTAACTGCTTGTGATTGCATGCTAGCGGATTTGCCGATTGGAGAAGAAGAAAAACTGTTTTTTGAGTTCTTTTTTTTTTTCCTGCGTACAGCTAATACTTCGGAATCTACCGTGATCCCAACGATTCGAACCCTTGCTGTTGTTGTTTGTTTACTTTGCACGACCCTGCTTTGAAAAATTGTTTTTTGTAATATTTTATATTAACAGTATGGCTTATATAATGCTAGTGACTGAAGGATTTCAAAGGTATCTAGTTGCCCACAAGTCTATGTGTACACTAAGGTAATGAGGCGTTTCCTAAGCTCCCAAAGCTTGTGTCAAATTAATGATATGTGTATGTGCTAAGAAAAGCTGCGTGGAAATGAATCGGTGCCATGTATGGACTGGTCACATGCCTGGCTCACAATGGAAACTCCAGACTTTCCCGCATTTGTGCTAATGAGACCATAGCAGACTATGAGCATCCAGTGTGGGGCAAACCATTACGGCTGCTGGGGGGTTGTTAGATAGGACACAGCGATTTCACAAGTTTTCGGTGGGGTATTCCCCCTCCCAGCCACATCAGTTCAAGATATTTGTCTGATGTGATCAACTTGTTGATGAAAGTTTAGGCGGTGATGTGTGCTTTGGGTTGAGGATGAACCTGCATTTTGATTTAGCCACCCCCTTCTGGTTGTATGGATAATCCAAGCAGTCTTGCGCTGTCCTTTGCTTGCTCGTATGAAAGGGAACCCTCAACGTTTCCTGATAGTCCTTGGGTAGGACATAATGAGAACTTTCAGCCCTTCTTCAGAGTTGCTTTTTTATGTAGATTAGACATATAATGGGAGCCCTTCAATGTGGCCCAATATGGAGGCCGCCACTTCCGTGTCCGCAATCTTCCCTCGACTGCCCCTACACCACTTCAAGCTACCTGTCACTGCTCCCAATGCCGCAAACTTCCACACATCCCTCGCTTCTGCAAGCTTCCTTTGGCTGCCCCTACACCACTGCAAGCCACACAGCACTGCTCCCAATGCTGCGAGCTTCCACACGTTCCAATTTGGGCTTGATATAACCTTACACATATCCAGAAATTAAGCTATAATTGAACCACCCAGGATAATGTGCTGCATGGCTAAACACTTATATGGTCCCAAAGGCTAGAGCTATTGGCTATGCCAATGCTTAGGGGCGGTCCAGATTTTCAGGAGACCTGTGAGGAAAGTGTTTCCATAATTCATACAAGGCAGTGCAAATACCTGCAGACAAGTCCTACATGTCAGCTATAGGTTTCAACGTCCAGTCTCTGTCATTAGAAAATCATTAAAAGCAGTTATGTTTTTCATATTATAAATTATAATGCAGCAATCATTCTCAATAAAATAATTACTATATTTACTAAACTTCCATTGATGCTGTTTTAAAACTGGGCATTGGTTAATACTGTTAATTGTAGATAGAATGCCTTTCATTCAGTATGTAAGATTGAACTTCGATAGTCACCTTTTCAGTGCTCGTATTCACTATGTTTATGTAAAATTGTAATTGTAAATTTTATTTATATAGCACTTACTACCCCGACTAGGCGTTAAAGTATCGTATAGGTTTCCAGTTAATGTCTAATGTAGGTCCGATCTGTAGAATAGCTGACTCGCTCCTTCCAGAACCTCCAAGCATCATTTATTTTTATTCTTAACAGGGGAAAATGCATGCTCATACCATGTGTTGCTGTACATAATCATGTCCTCTAGTGTTGGACTTGGGGGTTTGCAAGTTGTTTTTTCTTCGAAGAAAGTTGAATCACACAATGCACTGACTTCTCCCTTTAGTTGGCAGTATACATAGGCACCGACTCCATGTTATTTTTTTTTAATTCCATCTGTTTTGAACATGGATTACCAGGACTGCGAGTTCATCGCATTCTTTATGCTTCTGCTTGGGCCTACACAGTGAAATCCGATTCCATTTGTCCCATTTAAACCTTGACTCCTGACATGAGGGACTCAGGCCCTCTACAGGGCCATGTGCCTGCATCTTTGACTGCTTCTCTACAGAGAATGCGCTCAGGGTGATGGAACAGACTCCATTATAACACTGTCCCACAGAACCACGGCAAATATCAGTGGTCTGATCACCATTAGGTGTCCTATCTCTACCACAGACCAAGACGATGCTAAGTGCCAGGCCAGCCTCAGCATGTGCCTGTAAAAGACCACCTGTTATCTATGAGAACGAAGATGGGCCGACCAGAAGATGGGGTTGCAAGCCTCCGACGACACCCATGATCTCTTCAGAGTAGAGACCCAGGTCGACGTTGTAGAAGGTGAGGACTCTGGACCCTCGGACGTTCCACCGATTCAGCCACCACCCAGCCTGCCTAGAGGCGGTGTTTTCCCCGACTGACCAGTAGGAAGAGGAACAAGAAGTCTCATCACCTCGACAATCTCTGGCCCTTGAACGAAGACCTCGTTAAAGGTCAGGAGTACGCGCGCCATGAGAGGTACTATACCTTTGATATTTTGGCAGTCTACTCGGCACCCCACATACCTACCTGCTCCCTGCTGACGAGAGGCAATTACCTCGAAACACGTGTCCAGGGATGGCATAATACTGACATACTCGTGGCATAGGCGTACTCACCGCTGCCACTACATTATCCAGAGTTCTATGGGGCCATTTGCTGGTATGACGAGCAGTATGAGTATGGTCGACACCCTTGCCCAGCCTCCGGACAGGGCTCAGACAGAGGCATAGCACCACCACCGAACGGGTCAGGCATCAATTCTTCCCACCACCACACAGACTCAAGGGCTCTACCATTTTCGGGTTACAGTCAGCTCTGAACAGCTTTAGAACTGACGCTGGTCCCGGCTCTGGGCATTAACCCTCTTGGGTCGGCGAGACCCAAAGTCCTCCACAAGCTTGGATACCTTTGAAACAGAAGATACCCTAGGCGCCGGCACCAAGGCCGACTTTGATGCCGAACCCACTGTGTAATCTGAGGTTGCCACTGATGCTGAATTAGGAGCAACCATACCTACAGAGACTACAGGAGCATCTGGATGCAAGGCAAAAGCAACTGTTCATCCATCCCCAGATAGGGGAGATCGCCACGAAGCTCCCATCAACAACGCCCATGGAGATTTGTTCTCTGAAATAAAAAACAGACTTTTCCGAAACAGCTCGCATTGGAGCCGTCTCCAGCTCCTAAGCCTAAGACACAAGATAGGCGCACCATCCTTTTCCCCTATGTTCCAATTCTTCCTCTTTTTCCATCTCATTCTCAGGCTCCACCGCCACCACCTCCCAGGTTACCACCTTTATTGCCTCCACAGTCACCAGAGGGGTTCCCCCACTCCGCCTATGGAGAAGGCAGTCCTTTTGACCCTGCTGACAGTTATAAGGCTGACCTATTGGCGACCACCAAGTTTATCCCCCCAGGGGATCCAGACCTGCACCAATACTCCTCCTACTGTCTCTTACCAAACAACACTTCAACATATTACGGGGTGATCCAAGGGGCAGCCACTTTCCACAGTGTGGATATGCATGTCCTACACAAGGCAGATAATTTCCTCATACAAACTCTCTCTAAGTGCTCACCCAGGACGCCTCATTGGGTGGTAAGGGGGGGGAGGAGGGTGGGGACCATGGGGGATGAGGGGCCTTGGGGCGGGGGGGTTGCGGACCAAGGCTGAATCAAGAGTAGAATGTAAAGATCCACAATCGGGGAAAAATGGAGACCAAGTTATATGGTAAACAAGAGGGCATAACTATAGGAATACGGAAATATATCCGTAATGAATAAGATAAGAATTATTTCATTGAATATATGCGGCCTAAATGATCAAAACAAAAGACAAAAAGTTGCTATCGGCTTACAAACAATGGAACCAAATATTATATGCCTACAAGAAACCCACATTGAAGGTGGACAACTATATATCTTAAAAACGCTAGGGTATAAACTGATAATCGCTTCTACGCAACCTACTAGAACTAAAGGGTGTTGCAATATTAGCTAAAGGGGGAGATCTTCAATTTACAAAGACAACTTCCGACAAATTTGGTAGGTGGGCCATTGCGGATTGTCTATATAATAATGGGGAAAATAGGATGACTATCTGTACTGTATATGGCAATGTAGGAGATGACCCTGAAGCCTTGAACTATATTACTAATGAGTTGGTACATAGGCCATTACCCGTAATTATTTGTGGCGATTTTAATTTAAATCTTCCGGGGCAATGGTCGACAGATCCGACATTTATCTATCAAGGGAGAAAACCTAGGGTCTTCAGGGCATTTAAGGAGCTGTGTGCACTGCACCGGCTGATTGATACTTGGCATATGAAACACCCAGGCGATCATGGATTTACCTTTTATTCCTTTCCCCACTCACGCCATGCACGCCTTGACTATTTCCTCATTTCCAATTCCCTGCAGAATAGGTGCACAATCAATAAATTACCTACGATTCTTTCGGACCGCAACCCGTTAGCACTTAATTTAGAATGCAATAGAAGCAACTCCACACGGAGGAGTTGGACGTTTGAAAGGGCCTTTTTAAAGAACGAGGGTTATAATAACCATAAGAGGGATTGGATCTCGGCTTTCTTGGAAGTTAATATCGGTAGTGCTCCGATAGAGATAGTCTGGGACGCATTGAAAGCAGGGATCAGAGGAGAAACTCTCCAGTTCTCTGTTGGGTCCAACCGAGAAGGAAAGGCTCAACTCGATAGACTACAGCAGAACCTGAGTATGACAGAGGCGGATTTAGTCAAAGCAACACTAAGTGGTCAGGTAACTGATGAATTAGAACGGGTGGCTGTGGCAAGAAATCGGATATTGGAAGTGTTTATTGAGAAAGCTATTAGAAAAGCTTCAATCTATACAAAAAAAAATTATGAACTCAGCGAACAAGTTGGACA
The DNA here is from genome assembly GCF_964204655.1 of Triturus cristatus. Lineage (NCBI taxonomy): Eukaryota > Metazoa > Chordata > Amphibia > Caudata > Salamandridae > Triturus > Triturus cristatus. Next base: position 1,419,607,073 of record NC_140591.1, on the reverse strand, counting down.
CCATCTAGCTGTTCGCACAAGAGAAGAACAGACATTAAATACAATAAAGAGCATTAAAGACTTAGATGGAGGAGTGAGATCGGAAGCCTCAGAGATTAGAAGGGCGTTTAAGAGATTCTACGAAGATCTATATAAAGAGCCTAATAGAGAACTGGAAAACATGGATGAATACTTGGAACAATATGAGGGATTCTGCCTTAACGAGGAGGAACAGGCTAATATAAATAGTACCCGTTCGTGGGAGGAAATACAGATGGCAATGAAATCATTAGCTAATGGAAAAGCTGCCGGGATAGATGGAATCCCTTCAGAATTTTATGAAAAATTTGCAATACAGCTCAAAATAATTATGCTTGAATTATTTAGTTCCATTGTTAGTGGCGGTAAACCACCTCCCTCATGGTCTACAGCAAAAATCATGGTCTTTCTGAAAAAAAATAAAGACCCCATGGAAATGGGTTCTTATAGACCGATTACACTAATAAACAGGGATTCGAAAATGTATTCAAAAGTACTGGCTGCCCGATTAGCCCCTATTATCCATAATATAGTGTCTCCTCGTCAACACAGGTTTATCCCAGGGAGATCAACATCGGACCATGTCCAACGGGTGATATCACTTTTTGATTTCGCAGAAAAAACAGGAGACCCTATGGCTCTAATACTGCTGGATGCAGAAAAAGCCTTCGATAGGGTCTCCTGGAGGTTCCTTTGGGAAACTATGGGTAGGTGTGGACTTGCATCACAATTTATCAAAGCCATGCAAGGACTATATGTTGACCCAGGAGCCAGCGTTATGATCAATGGGACACTCTCAGAGAGATTCAAGATCACTAGGGGAACGAGACAGGGGTGCCCATGCTCTCCCCTGCTATTTGCAGTCTATATAGAGGCATTCATACGGAAATTAGAAAATCATCCGTTAGTGACTTCGATAAAGGCATTTAATATGGATACAAAAATCCTAGCGTATGCCGATGATATAGCCATAGTCACCTGTAACCCTATCCAAGCAATGCCAGCGATAGAAGAGGAAGCGAATAGCTTTGGTAAGATCTCCGGATATAAGCTGAACTCAACTAAAACACAGATAGTTATTAATGACAAGCTCAAGATGGATGACTATAGAGCAGTGGCGGTTTTACCATTAGGGCGGTGGGGCGTTGCCCCACCTATTATTTATTGGTACCATTTCAACTTTCAAACTTTTTTAAAAAGAACATTTTTTTAAAGTTTGAAAGTTGAAAATATTGCCATTGCAAATTCATCGATTATTTTATTTATTTATTTGCTCGCGACTCGCACGGCGGCGTCACGCCATGTGACACAAGCCGAGCGGCGCGCACTCAGAGTGATTGCGGCTGTGAGACTACAGCAGTGCGCTGTGCGCATGTACGGTTTGACCGGCTGCCAGGAATCATGAGGAATCCAATATGCGCAGCAATGCTTTCTATTTACAAACATATTGGTGGCAGGGGGCTGGGCCGAAATTGCCGTCCCCAGTAGTGGCAAAATGAGCGGCGAGTTTCCCTGCTCACACACGCCAATCCTGGCGCTCTCTAGCAGTGTATTGGCTGCCGCTGCTCGTGTAGAACGCGGTTTACTTACACAGCCAGTTGGCACCGCGGGGATGGGAGGGCCACCCAACATAGCAACGAACGGCCAATAGCTGTAATGGCTTATGTTAAGCCATGCAGTGATTGGCCGTTCTGCAATATTTCTACCATTATGCTGGGCAAATCAGCTTCAAGTCATCCTCCTTGAGTCTTGACCCTAGTCTAGTCTGCGCCGGGCACGAGTAGACGGAGAGGACTAACTGTGAGACACGGGTCCATGATACGACACACACGACTCGAGTCATCATAATCACCGCCGGCAACTTCGATCGGATACTAGTGTACAGTACTACTCACTCAGTGCTCCAGTCCCCATTTTTGTTACCTAAGTAAGTTAGCAGCACTATTTGTGGCAGATCATAGATAATCTATATTGTAACAGGACAGTGCTGTGGCTGGTATTATTTGCATGGGAGGGCCTCCGATTCACCGATTGCTTATTAATATTATTTGTACTAACTTGGCGTAGGTTAATATTTGGTGCATATGTGACATCTTAACAATTAAACTCGAAAAATGGACTGCACATTTGAGGAAATAACATTCAGAAAAAACGGTGTCAGTTTCTCAAGTGTTGACAAAGGGAGCCACAGCGAGTTTCTTCTGTAAGCTGGAACGCGTCTGTTATGAGAGAATTCACTGAGCCGCGTGGCTATGAAAGACAGGTTTCTGCGTTTCCGAGGCAGCGGGATAAAAACCGTGCCCAAAAGTTTGGTTGCTTACCCAGGGTGCAGATATATTGCTCATATCCAACACTTTGTGATACTTATTTCGATTAACTCTCTCAAGCTGCGCAGCAACTAAAACAAAACATTAAAGCTTGCAGGACTTGGCACATATTTATCCCTCTCATAAAGAACAATTCTGCACTACTGTTTGAGCATTAACACGTTGCGTGCACTCTACGTGTTCCAATATTTTCTTTTAAATTTAAGGATGCCACATTTTACTATGCGGCGGGTAGAATAAAGCTACAAGAAGGCACTCTGCTTCAGAATGGAGAGCATCTGGCGTTTAGTGTGCATCCACGTTCAGATTTGGACAGGGTTCTCCATTTTTTGCACGTGGTGTTAAGTGCTTTAAGCCCTTGGCTGTTAGAATATTATAAACATGCCACTTAAACTTTATTGAGACGAACTGTGAGACATGAGGAATAAAAGCATCACTGCACAAGTACAATTTACTGAGTGTCTCTAAATTGTCTTTAAGACATCCTGATCCTCCGTCATGCCCCATTGCCCCTCCCTCGCACAGCAGGGCCTTTGTGGGCGCACGTGGTGGTGTTTGGGCCGTGACTTTTCACCTCCAGGCTGTCCAAGACATAGACTCCTATAGCGGCGGATAATGTGCAGAGAAAATGCGGGCTAATTACTGTCCGTCTTTAGATCACGGCTATTATGATTATTAACCCCGTCAGGAGTCATTCCCCTACAAACGAGTATAGAACTGTGTACTGGGCAGTGTGTGGGCATTAATCATCACTGATTAATAATCAGCACAGCACTTAGTAAAGGGGGTTCAGTATTGAAAGTTTCAATTTGAAACGGAAGCATTAACTGAAATGAGGCCTCAGCTTCGGGTGTCCTTATCAGCAAAGAACAGCAGACTGCGAGGCTAAGCATGAAGGATACCCGAAGCTGAGGCCTCATGTCATTTCACTCGAGGCATCTGCTTTGAAGAGGCCCCTTTACTCAGAAATGCATTGTATCTCGAAGTCTGTTAAGAAGCTCTGTGGTTATACTGAATAAGCAGCTACCTATGTTTTATATAACATCTCTTTATTAAGGTAATAACTGCACTTTCACAATTGCTTTATTAACCTGCCTGCTTTCTCAAATTTGCTTGCAAATGCACAATTTGTCCACTCTATTTTCAAAATTTTCTCCAGGAGATTATGCCCCCGAACCCTCCTTAGGTTGTTTGGGCTCACTCTCTGCGCTCGCTCGCAACCGTGCAGTATGACTCATTTTACGCCCCACCACTTTCAAAAGTCACCAGCCGCCACTGCTATAGAGTAACGGAACATGCTGTCTACCTAGGAGTTGATACAACCGCAAACATAGATAGTATAGTTAGCTTAAATTTAGACCCACTTGTTAAACATACTAAGAAAGAACTATCCCGACTTGACAACCTACATCTTACTATTGGCGGGAGATGCAACGCTATCAAAATGATATTTTTACCTAGATTCCTGTATCTCTTTGCACAATATGCCTGGAATTCACTCCCCAACAGTTCAAAAACATAGAGAATATCTTCTCAAGATTTATTTGGGGTTATAAGAGACCTTGCCGAGTACTTAAATGGCTTATGCTGCCCAAAGAAAGAGGCGGACTCGGAATGCCAAATTTTAAGCTATACTTTTGGGCTACGGTAATCAGATATAGTATCGTGCTTTTATCAATAGAAGAGGGTCACAACTCCGATAGGATCACTCCACAAGAATTGATCCTAGGGACAGGCTGCGAGGGATGTCTCTGGCGACACATGAACGACAACTATTTTAAGAAAGTAAAACTTAAGACCATCTCCAGTATATATAAAGTTTGGATTAATGTAAGAAAACTGCTAGGACTCGGCCGTTTTTCATGTTACACCCCAATTAAGCTTAATTATGAGCTACCTGCATTATTCCACGACACTTGTATGTCGAGATGGATCGAGAATGGCATCCAGCAATTAGGCTGTTTTTATAACTCTAGTGGCTTAAAAACGTTTTCCGACCTCCAGGCTGAATATTCCATCAATCATAGAGAGTTTTTCAAATATCTACAGATCAGGGATTTTCTGCAAAAAAAAACAGGGGGACGTGACAAATTCCAAAACAATATCGTACTAGATACTATATCTAGACCAAATACCCCAAAGATTGGGGTCATCTATGAACTTCTTAGGGATAAGCTCCCTGATGACATGGGCAAACACCTAATGGAGTGGCAGACCTCTCTTGCAATTCAACCGAATATTCCTTTGCTAGCGTACGAATTATCACAAGTATGCTTAATGTCTATAAATCTCCAGGCACAATTTTATAAAACTTTTTTCTCCCTTTACTATACACCATATAAGATTGCAAAATGGACAGTAGGAAAGGGAACAACATGTCCACGTTGCTCGATGGTCGCTGCCGACATGATTCACATGTTTGCCTCTTGCGAGAAACTGTCAGGTTTGATAAAAGAAATCTCTGACTTCCTTTCAGAAATTTTTCAAGTTAATATATCTATTAATCGGGAGGAAATTGTGCTAGGAGTATCTAATAATCAAGGACCTAATCATATGCAGGGCCTTATTTTTATAGCTATGGCTGTCCTCCGACTCTGTATAGCTTCAGCGTGGCTGGATGCAACTCCACCGGCTTCTACACAATGGAGAACTAGACTATTAGCAATCTGTACTCTGGAAGTAGCTATATATAAAACTAAAGGGAAGAGAAAAAAGAGAAGAGGGATGCAGATCTGGGGTCCGCTTTTGCAATGGCAACTAGATCACACCTAAAATGCTTGGTCCATAATACGATCCTATTCGGGAGAATATTCATTGTAATCATACAGATTTTGGCAATACATGCTGTATTATCCTACAGATTTACCGAACTGTTTTTCTCTCTTTTGGATGGGTACGATGTGAAGTAATACCTTGGTCCAAAGGGAGGGGTGGGGGGTTTATGTATAATTTTGTGAAAACTGCTAATAAAAATCAATTAATAAAAAAAGAAACTCTCTCTAAGTCATAGAGTACCGTCCAGTTCCTTTCGATGTTGATGGACATGTTCAGATCAGCCCAACACATTCAAGGAGCCTGTCAAGGTCAGGTTGGTAACACCACAGTACAGAAGAAGTGCAAACCTTCTCTTATTTACCCAGTCAACATCCGGGGTCATGCTCCACCAGACTCTGGTCCTCTGTACAGCACACATGTGGGCTTCTGCTCAGACCACGGGTGACACCCCCTGCCCGATAATGGGAGCAAGAAGCTGTACGCTGCTTGTAAAAGGGTAGCAGTAGGTGCCTCTACCCACTGGGGGATGGCCACCTCCATCTGCCTCCATTCCCACTATGACAGGTTTCAGTGGGCTGAGATGCATGAGCTAGTCAAGCATCTCCTGGAGAAATTCAAAAAGAAGGGGGGAGGAAACAGTTTAGGAGGGTAAAACTATTTCCAATGCCTCCATCAGTTACTCCCTCGACACGGCTGACACTGCATCTAGAGGAGTCCACACCAGAGGATGCCGTGCCTCACTCGGCATTTAAGGTGGTCCAGTGACATCTGCTCAACCTGCCCTTCGATGCAGATCATCTGTTCTCCATCCGGGGATCTCCACTGATAATCCTAAGCACTGAATAGTTCTACCCATGTGTGGAGACCCCATAGCACATTTTGGTGTTCGTTTCTTGGAGTTGGTGGCTTTCTTCGGTGCGACTTTGTCAGCGCTTGCTATGATCCAGTCTGCTGCATGTTCTGTGTCTTCCGTGGTGGTGGGTTGGCTGGAGTTGAGGGCATTGGTCCATTGTTGCTCTGGTACCTTTGATCAGCTGCGCAGTGACTCGCTGGCAGTGGGGCGAGGGTGTTGGGGGGTAGGGGTATGGGGGTTCGAAGTTAAGTGGACGCAGTGGTGGTCGGTCCAGGTGAGCTCCTCTTTGTGGGTGTATTTTATTCTATTGCTGCCTGAGAAAATGGGGTTGAGCATGTTTAATGTGGTGTGGTTGGTGACCAGTTTGAGTCCGAGGTTGGTCATACTTTCTAGGAGGTCGGCCGTGTTGAGGTCTCCTTGGAAGATGTACAGATTCGAGCCAATGGCGATGGGGGCGATGAAGTCGGAAATAGTGTTGCAGAAAGCAGGGAGGGGTCCCGGAGGTCTGTAGGCGAGGGTGCCTCTGATGGTGGTTTTGCTGTTTGTTCGGAGTTGTGTTCTCGTCTGATTGATTCCCATAATCTGAATGGTGTGTCTTAATAGCGCTAGCACTTAAACTCTTAAACCACTGGTTTCCCAGAGTGCTTCCCGCTCTGATAGTCTGAAAACACCCATCAGTTCTAATGCACTGACCTGCTAGATTTCCTTGTCCAAAAAGCCTGCTTAGTGCTAAATGATAGCCCGAAGTGCTTGTTAAAAGAGTTACCTGTAGAGTAAATGTGGTAAATTATCACAAATTAAGTTAATAAAAAGTGTCTGTAGAGTACAGTTGCTTGCTGCCTACTGTGAAATTACTATAGAAGACTTATTTTCAATAGATAAAGTTTACAATGAACATTTCATGCATCTACCAGAATTTTCAATAGTATTTATATGTATACAGATAGGATATAAAGGGCTAGGGCGGGCATACACTTGGGAGGCAAGTAAATAGTGTAGCATTTGTGACTTGTATGAAGACAATTTTCCCTTCTGTACTAACATAGCATGCTCTTATTTGTTTTAGGAGAAGGAAGCCAGCATCCATTTGGAGCCATGACCATTCCTCAAACGCCATCTGTTGCCCAAATTGGAATTTCTGTTGAATTATTGGAGCAGTTAGCACAGCAGACTCCTGTTGCCAGTGCAGCTGTATCAACAGTTGATTCATTCACCCAGGTAAATATAGAAACATAGAATTTAATGGTGGATGAGAGCTCCCCAGTTTAGTTTCTGTCCACTCTCAGGCAGCTCAAGTTAAAACCTTACATGGTATCCTGCTTAACACTTGCTCGTTTGGTTTCTTTTGCTTGTTCTGTCTGTTCCATAACCTTTTTTGAAAGATTAATCTCGTGACCAAGTTTTTGGAGTACTCTTCAAAACAAATTACGTGTTCTTCTTAAAAGTATAAGTGACAGTCCGTTCATGTGTTATCCTTCTGCATATAACGGCACCATAACTTGGCATGCTGCAGATGAAAACATCTGGTCTTTACAAAGGTACACAACCTCCCATGTTTCTCTGCTAGTAGTATAGTGCATTTCCCTCAGGTCATGTCATTTTGTTCGATCACTGAGGTCATCAGGTCTGACAAGCCAACATCCACTCCTGTTTGTTTCCTTAAAAATCCTTAAAGACCCCTCTCCTGATTCCCTAATTTTCTTACTTTTAGAATGAACTTGGGAACGTTTCATGTTGGTCTTGTGTCTCTGAGACAGTCCAGCTAAACTCCACTCATTTCGGCTATATTAGTCTCCATTCTGACGACCTGCGTGGAGTTAGTGGGCGATGTGCTGTCACATCATGTTTTTGGTTAATCAGTGGCAGTCAGAGGAGAAGCTCCTTGGCGCAGACCCAGGCAGTAATTCGGTAAGCACACTGCCACTATAGATCTGGGCATATATACACACTGCCTGCACATGCACAGGATCTTTTCAGCTGGTTTAACACCTCTCCCCCCCCCATTCTCTCTCGAGGCTGTGGACACAACACCCAAGCAGCAGCCATATCTCACTTTCAGTCCAACACAGTTGGAAAATGAATCACTGCAAGCACACTCTAAGACTGACATTGTAAGTCGGGTAAATTGCATGAGAATCTCGGGTGTTTGCGGTGATACAGTGAAAATGACTAAAATGCATTCCTCTAACCCTAGATGCGTAGCACTTGGCAGAGCTGAAAAGCACTTGCAGGGGAGACAACTCGTGGGAAGAACTTTCAGGTTTGAGAGGTCGCAGTGGTGGTAGACTTGAATTCTAGGACTGGTGATGATCAGTGGAACCTGGTATTACAATACACACTAAGAGGAGGGTCTGGTGAGTCACCGGAAAGTGAGACAGGACATTTTCCAACATCTCTTCGCTGACACCATAGAGCGAGCAATGTCACTACTTATGTTCACTCGGGTTCCCAAGAAGAAACAATTGTTCTCTGAGACTCATTCTGCCAATCCTGGAGCACAGGACTCATGTATGCCTTTCTGCCACTACCTCTCGTGCCCAGAGTTCTGAAGACAGGAACAACCAGTCCCAAGTCATTCTAGTGGCTCCGGATTGGGAGATTGTGGTACCCGGAGCTTATGGGCTTTGAGCATCTGTCCTCCAGTTAGGCTCCCACTTTGAGAGGCTCCTGCACTTGAGCGTGTGCAACCTGCACCTCCATGCGTTGAATGGTGACTCTTTATTCCCTTTGACCTTCCTCCTGAGGTAGTGGATGTTCTCGGTGCCCAGATGCCCTTCAATGAAAATTGTTTATGCTGGATTCTGGTAAATGTTTGTGTCTTGGAGATGTCCTTGTCAGTTAGACCCGTTGCAAGGAAAACTGGTAAATGTGTTGTTGATTGTTGTGTTTTAACCCAGAATGGTTTTGCTCTGTGCACGGTTAACGTTTAACTGTTGGACGTTTCGGCCTCCTTATTTATGCACACCAACTGTTCTTGGTCAAATCACAGGTTGAGATACGTTGTCTAAAAGTTTTCCACATGTTTCCGCCTATGCCCTTTGTGATGCCACAATGGGACTTGAATTTGGTCCTCACATTTGAGGAGAGGTGTACATTGCACCTACTCTCCCTTAAGATGGTCTTCCTGGTTGTGATTGGATCTGCTCAATGGGTGAGTAAATTTGAGGCTCTTTCAGTCCAGCCTTCCTATACCAACTTTTTTCTGGACAAGCTGGTGTTAGGACTCGAACTGCCTACCTACTAAACATGAGTTATGAAACAATGTGGCGACCCAAAAGTCACTGGGCCTGGGTAAATAGTGGTACAATGAGATAGTGTCCCAGTGGAAAGTAATTGAAACTGATTAAATCAGTACAAGAAGTAATCAATAGTATCTAATCAGTCAGGCACCACCATACAGTACAGAACAAGTAAAAATAATGTATATATTTTTGTAAAAGGTGCACAGAGGGGTGAGGTGATAAGTGTATGGGAAGGATTGTGAAAAAGGACAGTAGTGCGTACATAAATGCATCAGTAGAATAATTGCAAGCTATCCCCACAGTTTTCCTGTCAAATGCATTAAATGTCAAGTCATTACACAATTACAGATAAACATTCGCTGTTGAATATGTCTGACATAATATATAGAAGTGTCGACGTTTCGACCCCTAGACGGAACAGCCGATTTCGCACATCGTGGGCGGGGTCTTCATCAGGACCAAGGTGAGGGTAGGATAGTGGGCACCTGAGGACAATAGCATAAGGTTAATCGGGTGGTGCGTACAAATAAAGATTTTTATCAAAAGATGTGTCATTGAGATTTACCAGTAAAGATAGCTATATTGCTTCTGGCTGTAAATGAGAAAGCTGGGCTTGTAGGCTCCTGTGAAACGAGAAAGGAGACAGGACACTAGGACCTCTGTCCCCAGGGCTACTGAGGAATATTACTTAAAGGCATTGAATATTGAAAAAGGCTCAAGAAAGCGAACTTACTCAGACTTCTTGGAGATGGTCGAAGTACTCAAAATGAAAGGCCCAGGTTGATGAGTAACCTGTGGCTGAGAAAGGTAATAACCTAAGTCCCAAAGTGTACCTCATGTGGAGGTCAAATTAAACAGGGCGTGCTGGGTATGCGAAACGCATAGCCGCATATTAGAATATACAAAACCAGTGATTGATGTGTTTAATACGTGTGTCAGTGTACGCTAAATGCAATGTGCCTAGCTGACATAAAAGACAACTTTATGAAGAAAGCATTAGTTCAAAGTTGTCTTTCCGGTTCTAAGCGAAAGAGAACCTGTTTATTCGAGAATTATACCACAAGCGTCTATGTGTAATACATGCAAAAAGATTAACAGCTACAAAAGACAACTTTCTGAAAAAGGCATTGGTTCAAAGTTGTCTTTCCGGTTCTTAACGATACAAACTTGCTATCTGCGGATGTGCCGATAGTAACACAATGTGTCTTGCCAGTTAAAAAGAGTTGCAAGCCAAAGAATACTGCTACTAAACTCGTGCTGCATTCATACGACCCAAGGTGCATTATTTCAAAGACTATATCTGTTCCGCGGCGAACACGCTAATAATAAAGCACAATGTATCACGCCTAATGGAGATGGCGGCATATGTATACGAAACGGTGTGGGCAAGGAAGCTCGTGCTGCATTAAGCATACCAAATCCGATTTCAATAGACCTCAATCGCTCTTAAAAACGGAAATTATGAAGTTAAAAACCTGCTAAATAGATACGGGGCTCATAGTGACCACACCGTCATCCGCTTCATTCAACACGCATGCACAGACGTCACCCAAGGATTACACTGACACTTTCATTGTGGGTGAAGAACTGCTGCAGGTTTATTTCATACAACATAAGTATGACGATAAATGGGTTATCTTACGGGCGATCCAGGGCAAGCAGCCCCTCGCTGCTCCGCCCGCCTGGTGAGCCAGCACGCACGGTGGGTCGATGCCCGGCAGTGCGGCACATATTTATTTTCAGATCATCCACTGGGTCACGTGATCTGTCTCCTACTCCCGCCCCTTCTGACAGGGGCGGAGCGTGTTGTGGCACACCCCCGGTTGGTCAGGCCCCCCAACCGCCCGAAGGACTAACGGGGCGCCGTCGCGGTCTTCCCAGAACCCCCTTCGGCTCGTGGACCTTGGCTCGGGCACCCTTACTGTGCCGGACAGGGGTACCCTTACTGTACCGCTTGTCGCAGAGGTACCCTTACTGTACCCGTCTGCCTCCAGATCGCCCTGTAACTCCGCCACAGCTCTGGGGAGGCTACCGTCGCTGCCAGAGCCCCCCCTTCCTCCCTTTGCTGTTATATGTGCCCTGCCCCTGCGAGCCAGCTTATAATGGGCTAAATTAGGGGTCCTGTTCTGTAACCCGTAAAAGACGGCATTAATTTGCAACATTACTCAGAAGCCCAGGGCAGACTAACAAAGGATGTCTTTTGGCCCCACTGCCGTAAGAATTAGACGTGACTGGTGTTCCTAACCTTCTAAGCGATGCCACAGCAGATCATCCTAACGTAATTATGAGAAGATCTAGCACCTGCATATGGAGCCAGAACTGAACCATAGCTGAATTGTTCAATCCATCGATTCCCTTCATATCCTAGCACGAAGGTTTTAGTTTCCACTCTATCTACAAAGGTGATGTATTGATAGCGTCATGGTTCCTGAGTTGCTGCTGCTACTGCGAGGATTGCATGATTTCTCGGCCGGGCAAAACATTTTTAACGCAACTGCTAATCGGACGCCTTATCATGACCCCGGATAAAGCCAATATGACTGACTGAGCTGCCGAAGAATACATCTCTCAGCTCGGGGACCCAGATTTGTGAATGTTTCCCAACTCCCTGGCTCCAAGAAAGGCTGAGCGAGAAGAGCAACACCTAACTCTGTTTCTCAGGCTGGAAAATATGGCATTGGTAACAAAGCATAGGTGAACTAGACACTTATGGACCCGCAATCCTATTAAGATTTTTCAATTGGCCAAATTAAGTGCCTTCCTGGCTTGGAATTGTGTTCCCAACAGCTACAGCACAACAAGCAGGGTGAAGGTAGCGTGTGAGTCAGCCACTTTACCTACGTATATAAACACAAGCTGACATCACGGGTATATAAATTTGCTTCCTTTCACATGGTATTATCCTATTGTTTACTGCAAACTGACCCATATCTTAGCAACATCTCCTCGTTAGCCTTTCTACTTGCAAATTAAGTTACATTAAATTGGACGATAGAGTCTTATACTAGTCCCGCTGTCCATCCTAATCTTTTCTTGCTCTCCACTGGGACAGCGTATCCAATTGCCTTGCTTGTTGAATAGAAGCTAGCTTTCAGACTTTATTGCTGCTGGAAAGGGTCAATAGGTTTGCCTACAGTCCTTGTTATACCGGTGTTGCTGTGCTATAGGTAATTCGTGGCACCGCCATAGTGGCTTGAAAAGGAAACTTCTTATTTTATCAAATAATTTGTTGTGAGCCCCAGTTATGATTTCGTTCATATCTTCATAGTTGACAGTGTCTCTATCTTGCCAATACCTGGGTCACGTCTGCCTTAAATGATGACAATACCTCTGGCTTTCCCGCTAGCCTTGCCCATTAACCTGTCAAATGTCAGTGGAGAGCAGAACATCTCTGGTCATGCTCATTTCAGAAGGCGTTAAGCCCTTTCCCTTACTAGAAAGTTTAAGTGCAAAATTCAAGAGGTATGGTCGCTCTCTCAATTAATACTATGTAGATGAGGGCATGCCATTCACGGGTGTCTGGTTGACGAATGCACAGTTAATTGACACTCATTCTGGGGTGTCTGGTTGAAGTATGCACAGGCCATTGACACTCTCCCACGTGCAGTGCTGTGAAACGTTTGAAGTAGTTCATCAAATTCAGCCAGCCACCCCCTAGGTGGCGGTTTGCACGTCCAAACTTCTGCTAGTGTAAAACCCGGCCCCACCTCCAGTTCAGTGAAATTTAGTAATTCACGACACTGACAACCCCAGGGGCCAGATACTGGGCTGTGTAAATGCGGCCCAAAATCACCATGAACAATTGGCTTGGAGTGGATGGCTTGACCTAGACTGGCTGAAGGCAAAACCTTTGACAATCACTCCTGGCAAGATGCGCCAACGCAGGTAGAATAAAGAGTTATCCACCCGCCTTACTTCCTTTCCCAGTTCGACACAGGTCGAAGAAGAATGCCCCTTCCGGAAAGGTCATGGCCTTATCCCTGAAGCCTAGCCATACAGCATTCTACCGGAAATCTACAGCATTGCTTTGTAACGCTTTTTCTGGTTCCCCAATTAATTGTGGTCGATATGCTCTCCCTCAGTTTGAACAAAGCGTGTGCACACAGAAACAAACTGCTGTAAGCGCAAGCCCCAGCAGCGCCACCCCCAACGCCAAACAAGACCGACAGAGGTTCGAACCGTGCATCCTGAATCGAACGGACAGCGACAGCCACACCTGCGCACGGCGCTGTCACTCACAATGGCCCCAATGTAATGTCCCAAGCAACCAAACAAAGGCCCCTTGTAAATGCATGCCTAGTGAGCACTGGATGCTGCGCGTGATATCCTAAAACCATGAACATGCAACATGGCAGGTAAGGAAACATAGCGGACCAGGGAAAATATACAACCCGATTATACACATAGGCCCCGTGGAACTTCGAAACAGATACCTTGACTTCTGGTATCCGGGCGCTTTACATGAGCACCATGTCCGATATCTGGTAACGCATTTAATTTATAAGGTACGACAAAGGATAAAATTATGCCAGGAATAACCAGCAATTAAGTGTCGTGCAGGGCTCTAACTCGTTTCCCCTGGTTCACTGTATGGCAATGTCTGCCCCGTACCCCCAAGACCGGCAGCAGCGCCGGAAAAATGCTCCCGGTCAGTGTGCGTGTAGGCGAGGGACAAGCCAAACTCAGCACAGACCCCCCCCAAATGGAGCGCATAGCAGAATCAACTGATGTGGCGCGACCCCGAGCCTCGAACCCTGGTTTCCAGGACCAAAGTGGGCAATAACAAAATTGCGCGCACACGACCGAAGGTATTGGAGCGCATAGCAGAGCGCCGTATACATAGCACATTCAGCCACAGGAACGAAGCGGAGATGCCGGGGAATCAATCGAACCCGCGGCCTCAAGCATGCACAGAATGCCGTCTACCACTAAGCTACAGCCCCTCAGATAAGAATAGGTGATCTGTCAAGATGAATGTGCCCTTGTTTTATGTTGCAAATTTATGTATAGCGCGAACTCGACTAGGTATTGGAGCACTTTACATAGCACCGTATTTACATTACACATTCAAGTACGGGGAGATTAAGGGAATTGCACACCAGGATCACAGGATGCGAACGCGACCTCGAGGCTCGAACTTAAGTCGGCAGTGTGCCCGGCGGGCCACATCCTCTCCCACATGAATCAAATATTGTGGCTGCGACCCCGAGGCAAATCCCGTGGATCGCAGCGCCAGAGAAAATACCCGTGTCGCTCCATGCGGTGGGGAGGGGGGGGGGGGGCCAAGCGATGCCCCAGCGCATCCCACCCAGGTGAGGCTCCGAGGAACTCTACCCGCCCGCCATAAAGCACCTAGCCATGCGCAGCCCAGCCCAGCTATGTTCCGCAGTCGGGGCGGCGCTGCAACCGCCAGCCCCAAACTCGTCTCCCGGGGAGCCAGGCCCACACGCACCCTTGCTCGAACCATGTGGCATAGGCCACTAAAGCCGACCAGGCCACGCCAAATATGGGAGGCCCAGGGGAGATGCCCCCCCCTAGACCCGGACCGAGGCATGCACTCCCACGGGGCGGGGGGATACCAAGTTCATGAAGCGCGAACCTGACCCAGGGGGATTGGAGCGCTAGACAAAACACCGGATGCCCTGGGGAGGATCTACCTTACACGAGGGCATGCACGCCCGCTCTTGTGAGGCCACCACGACTGCCGCTTTCGGGACCACTCACGGCACCCGTACCACTTTTCTGGCCCCCAGCCCTCTGGCGGCGACCGCTAACCCCACGGAGACCAGGGGCACCGCGCAAATATACCAACATGGTGGGAGAGTGTCACCACCACAGTCAAATGTCATGGGGGGGTGCGAACTAACCTCGTCCTCTACCATGCAGATGGCAGCGTTGTCTCCCACTACAAGTTCAACAGGCAGGGTCGCCGAGAGGCCCTTGCATTCGGCGTCATTCTAGGCCTCGGCGACGACGGGACTGAAAGAGGGCTACTCTCTGGGGGCGGGCGAGAGCATTTAAAATAAATTCGGGGAAAGCGAGGCCTGGACCCGTTCCCACGCCCCTGCCATCTACCACCCACACCATGCCCTAGTACTGTCGGGGGCCTGCTAGGCACACAGTATGACTTTCATTCCCCCTCAAAGCCGAGCCAACACGTCAATATGTATCACAAAGTAAACGGCAGACCACGGACACAACCGTGTGACCCACGCCAGACCTGAGCTACGGCTCCTGCTGCGGCACAGGAGACCAACGGCATGAAAAACCTTGCACAACAAAGACCCCTCCCCCGGCCTCGCACCCACACTCGACGCCCTTTGCACACTACCCCGCCGCTCAGCATAAGTCTCGCTCCCCTCTGCCCACCTCCCGAGCCCCACCAGGCAACCCAGCAACATCCAGGCCAGTGAGGCTCGGAGACAGGGGACAATTAACACTCACCGGGCTAACACGAAGGCACAAAACCCGACGCCAGACAGGACGCCCAAGACACTCAAAACGGCGGCGTGGTGAGGAATACGCGTGTCCGGGCAGGAGCGGCGCGCAGGAAGCAGAGGAGGAACTGGGCGAGAGGGATGCCTATGTAGGGGGGGGGGCTAGCCTCGCCCCCCTACGGCCCGCCTCCACCTACACACTCATTGGGAGATCTCCTCCCTGGGCGCGGCCTCGCGCGCGAGGCAGAAGAAGGGGGAGGGGGAAGGCTGCGACGGGCGGCCACTAGAGAGCTGCCCTGCTGATGTCCCACTGCGTGGGACGCGGGCAGCGGCAATCTCCGTGTTAGCACGAGGGCCTAAATAATGCTTGACTGCGAGACATGTTAAATGAAAAACCGGGCTCAGTCTCCCTGTTAAGAGAAACGGCTTAGGAGTTAGAACATACCTTCTGGCAAGATCGGTGAACAGCTAACACTGTGGTCTTGCCAGCTCCTGAATTTAAGTACCGACGAAGAACATGCATGTTCTGCACGTTAGGCCATGACTGGGTGTTTTACGACCCAATTACTTGAGGGCACATAATGTGTGAGAACGAAAGGGAAGAAATCCTGAATGGCAAAGAAACATTTCTGTCTGTCAACAGCGCACAATATAATGGCATCAGCTTGCTGTACATTAATCCGTTAGCATGAAAAACAATTAATCTATTAATATGAAAGACATATTACATTTCGATCAGATCGAACAATTTCTCACATATAATCCATTCAAATGAGAAAAGCTCAAACATTGGAGACTGACAAATGGGAGAGATCCTTCACAGTATTAAAGATACTTTTCTGTCTGCGAGGTGCAGCGCGCAATCTAGGAAGAACACATGGCTTCCTGCACCAATTCTCATTAAATAATCCGAGCCTAAAGTAACCATGTTGACAAATTGAGGGCCAGGCTGGCTTCCAATCTCAGTGCAATTAACGTATTTTTGTAAAATAGCAAAGGTGCTCAAAAGCATGGCGCACATTTTGATACATTGCATATATTGTGACTGGATGTACTCCATGGGTTGGGAGTGAGTAAGATTAATAATAAATATTAATTGGTGCCAACATGCACAGTTATACAAAATGGGCCAACGTGATTAATTTCACAGAAATAATACCAAAATGTTGCACGCATAAATCCACGATCATGTGTGTTACTCCGAGAGCAAAAAAGGTGGAAACATTCCAAAAGGTGCATAAGCTTGTACCAGCATTATGAGATATTAGTACTAGCGTAGTAGGTGAGGTCTAAATATTAATGGCCCAGCGTATGGTATCATTCAAGCTGAATACTGGCATGAACTTAAATGGAGTTTGTCTGAGCCCTAGTCGTTATTTAGAGTGGACAGATGGGCATAAATTACATCCATTTCGTTCAGACCATCATTAACTGCGTTAAAACGGTCCATCCATTTGCATTTACGGATGTTCAGGATGGAGCTCAGGTCGCCACCCCTTACTCCTAGTTTGATTTCCTCAATGACCAACCACTTAAGAGATTCAGGACGGTGTTCAAAGGTTTGAAAATGTTCAACAAGGGGTGCCCCTGGCGTCTTGCATCGTATCCTGCTGCAATGTTGCAGTATGCGGACCTTGACCTTCTGCGTAGTTTGACCTATATAAATCTTGTCACAGGGGAAGAGAATTGCGTAGATCACATTTAGCGTGTTGCAATTGGTGTGTGTTTTGAGGGTGATTGAGCAGTCTTTGTGGTTGAACTCTTTGGTTTCTGTAGTTGGTCATTGAGGAAATCAAACTAGGAGTAAGGTTGACGGTTTTTGGAAATGATTACTAATTGACATATCCACTATCTGCTCTTATAAATATTTATTTCCCCTATGCAGGCATCGCATGCATGTCGTTACAGTCAACCAATGTGTTTCCATATATGTTGTAACGTGTATTCTTACTTTGACTTCACCAGGTTTACGAGTCATGTACAGGCTCTCTCTATAGGTGCAAATATCTCCTTACACCTCAGCCCTGTTAAATTTAATTATAGCCCAACACCCCTACAATCTTTTCTCGTTTTGAATATTTTATCCAACTCAGCAGCCGAGTCTGTCTTCCCTTACTCCTCTTCACATGAGTCAGCGCCTGCAGTTTGACACGTACGCGCGTGTCATTAACCGATCCAAATCTGCGTGTATAATCAGCAGGAGTCAGTACTCCAGTCCCACCTACACGGATCGAGACGTTCTTTGAAGCAGCGGTAAGCTTTGTCATTGTAACCCGTTAACCCCTGGCAGGCACACCACTATTTTGAGCCTTTGTTCGGGCTCTGTCAGTGGTTAGCCCTTTTTTAGGTCTCAGGCGAGACCTTTAGTAAGCGGATTTTCAAAGTGCTACCAGAGTGGCCTAAAGCCTGCGTGCATGTGAGCGTGAACGTGCACAGGCCTCTCCTTGCGCACGCACCACTCGCTTGTTTTTTTTTTTTTGCGCGTGCGCGGGCACACAACTCCCGGGATTGTTGCTCGCGCTTCTTGTTTTTTTTTATTTAGCCGCCTGTCATTTTGCCTCACACGTTGTCCTGATCTTGTATGTTTGATCACTTATTTTTCGCCCATGTTATTGCAAATGGCCCAATCTCACGAGGGGGGCTTTCAGTCATCCCTTGTAAATGGCAGCTGCCCATCAGAGAACACCACGTATAAATCTCTGTGCCAATGAGGGTGGAAATATTCGGGCATACCTGGAATTTAATTCGGATTAAAAAAGAGAAATTAAATTTAAAGCACATACTTAGTATATGCATGCACTCGCCACTGCACAGCTATCTCCCAAACATAGTAACCGTGCAAGGTGGCTCAGCGCGTTAAACATTGCTTCTGACTTGGGATGTTATGGCGGACCATACTTCTGAGGTGGGTAAATGTTGTATCTTTACAATGAGTAATGGTAACAGTTACTGTTGCTATTTAAAACACTTAGAAGTGACATGAGCGGCGCCTTAAAAATGTTTTTCTTGTTCATAGGGTTCTCAGTTCATGGTAGCAACACACCTTAACAGCAGCCCCTGCAAAACGCCTAGTGGTAATGGGTAATATTTTGCCTAATCTTTATGAGCAAGGGAATCGCGTCGGTGAGAAAACTGATTTGCAGAAGATCACACAATGCGAGGAGGCAAGGGCCAACTGTGATTAGTGTGAGTCTGCTGTTTACACCGGTGACACTTGTTGTTTTCCTGCTTCAGCGCCAATTGTCTGTATTGCTGCGCATAACAAGCATTGGCATAGCCAATAGGTCTCGCCTTTGGGACCTTATAAGTGTTTAGCCATTCAACAGTAGATGTTGTTGCACCAAGGATGTTGTGTTGCTTAACTAAATTCTTATAAGGTCCCAAAAGCGAGACCTGTTGGCTATGCCAATGCTTGTTCCCCTTTTCTTTTAGTAACCCGTTAACCCCTAGCAGGCGCATAACTATTTTGAGCCTTGGCTCTTCAACACATAGCAAGTTCTTGCACGCATATTAGTAATTCTTGCTTAAGTGAACAGCTGAAACCAGCCCTCGTGTTCCTCTTTTACATAAACCAGCGACAGGTTTATTATGCCCTTGAGACTCATTGTTACTGTATTCGCATATCCCACAGCGTCCCCCAGTGGGCGCATATTTCTTTTGAGCTCTTGCTTTTAACACACGGCAAGTGGTTATAATCTTGCATCCCCGATCGGTATGACCCAGCCCGAGGTATTTTTCTTAATACAGCGGCTAGCACCAACATACACGCTGAGATCCACGATATGCACTGCTCCATTTTTAATATTATTTTACCATTTGTAAGCCTATGTTTGTAGTCGGTCGATTCTACCGGAATTTCATTTTTTTTAAACCGATTTTATTTGTCAAGTTGCACATATATTGCAGAGCTCTGTATCCCAGAGACCTCTGCACAATCAACCCACTCAGATATAATGACTTTGACTTTTTCCATAGATACCTGGACAAATTTATGCAACAAATAACTTGAAAACCCCAGCTTCCCCCCCCATCCCCTCACCCCTCCCCTTGATCGCAAAAGGTCTGCTCAACCCGGCCCTCCACATACTTGCAAAATCAGGTGAGTGGAACTCCCTGATCCCCCCCCCGCACCCCTACATCATAGCCATTACCTATCACAATAATTGAGTTTCCTCTGCCGGTGGCGGTTCTAACATCAGACCTCGATAGTCCGCCCAGCATCTCCAGTTCTTATAGTGCTTGCGTGGGCATCCCCTGGCAACGAAGATAGGCTGTTCCAACCCCATACAAAAGTCCAGCCCATTCTTCCATGCGGCCAAGGACGGGGCCCTAGGTGCCTTCCATGCCCTGGCGATGTCCCTCTTCGCCAGCGTGAGACCCAACAGCATGAGGTGTCTCTTGTAAATATTACCACCTATCCTCTCCATGACGTGCAGCAAGGCCAATTGTGGTGTGCGTGAGAGCCTCCACCCAAGGACTTCCGATAGACAGTCAAACACCCCCCTCCAAAAACAATCCAAAGACATCCAATGCCATACCGTGTGAATGAATGTGCCCTCCTCCAGCCCGCAGCGAAGACACTCGGGGGAGGCAATCAACCCCGCCCTCCACAAGCGGACCCGTGTATAGTAGACCCAGTGAAGGTACTTAAAATGGACAAGGCGGAGTCGCATAGCTATAGCCGCACCCCGCCTCCGTCCAGTCCTCCTCCTCCAATGAACCCACGTCCTCCTCCCAGTCCCCCCGCAGCGTCTGCAGTGTAGAGGAGCAATGTATAACCAGGGAATGGTATATACGGGAAATTTTCCGGTCCGACAAGTCTCCCTTGAAAACCTTTGCTTCCAGTGGACTGAATTCCGGCAGGGATTCTAAGCCCTCTAGGGCGGGGGATAGGGCATGCCGAAATTGAAGGTAGCGAAAGAACTGGGACCGTGGCATATGAAACTCGGCCTGAAGATCTTGGAAGGATTTGAGTGTCAGGCCCCTCATGACATCCCCCAGTACTGAGATGCCTATATTGTTCCACCCCCGAAACCCCTGCAAAGCCGCCAGTTGAGATAGTCGCCCATTGTTCCAGAGGGGGGTCTCCCTGGTCAAGGTATTCCACCAACCCATCTGTCGCAGTGCCTGTCTCCAAATCAGGAATACCACCCTCGTAACAGCCGGCAGAGAGCGCCTCAAGGGCGCAGAGTATAGAATTGTGTGTACTGAATAGTGCCCCATGAGCCATCGCTCGACAGCGTATGCCGGATCTCCTCTATCACCGTACCACCACTCGTTAAGGACCAATAGATGCGAAGCTTGGTAATACGATAGGACATCCGAGGACGCCAGCCCCCCGCAGTATGTTGACAAGAAACATGTACGCCGAGCTACGCAAACCTTACCCCCTTTCCTCCTCTCCCCTCCCATAAGAACTGGCCAAGCGCTGCATTCACCTGCCGGAACCATCGGGGCGAGATCTGATGTGGATGGTTTTGCAGCTGATAGAGGAGCCAGGGGAGCGCCACCATTTTGAAGATGGTCGACCTGCCATACAGTGATAGGGACATACGAGACCAGGACTTAATGTCTTCCTGGGTCCCTGCCCTTACGGGAGCCAAATTTCGCTCCCAGGTGATCGCGGGGACATCTGACAAGTACACCCCTAGATATTTCAGTCCCCCCACCGCCCGCTGAACCGAGCCCAAGCCCGTGTGCTCTCCCAGAAGCCATATTGTCCTGAAGTCTCCCCAAAGATCTGCATATTTCGCAGCAGTCGTGGCCCCGTCCTATCTATGGCCGTAAGGAAGAAGAGGACATCATGTGCATACAATGCGATCCTGTCAGACAGGCCCGGAGCCCATTCAAACCACCGAACCTGCGCATCTATACGCACCCAAGCAGCTAGAGGCTCCATGGCTAGCGCGAACAAATACGGGGACAGGGCGCAGCCCTGCCTCGTGCCCCGTCCGATAGGGAAGGAATAGGATGCTGCCCCAGCCACCCGCACCAACGCCGTCAGGTCTGTGTATAGGAGCATGAGGTAGGAGAGAAAGCGTGGTCCAAAGTTAAGTCGTCACAACAGAGCAAAGAGATAAACCCAGCTTAGGGAGTCAAACGCCCTGTCCATGTCGGCCAATAGAAGTGCCGCTGGTTCCCTCAACCGCCGGGCAGCTGCTATCGCCACATGCGCTCGCCTAATATTGTGCCTGGTCGCCCTCTGGGGCATAAATCCAGCCTGGTCCGGACGCACCAGGGCGGAGATGTGGGGCAGAAGGCGATTGGCCAAGGCCTTGACCTAGACCTTAGCCTCCACATTTAAAAAAAAAATGGGACGATACGAAGCATGCTGCTCCGGTGGCCTGCCCGGTTTATGGAACACCACCACCTCTGCGTGTCTCCAATCAGGAGGGTGCAAGCCTCGCTCTCGAGCCTCCTCTATTACGGAGCGAAAATGAGGTGCCAACTGTACAAAATAGCTCCGGAAGAATTCACTGGGGAATCCATGGGGTCCCTGCACCTTTCCGGGGTTATGTTCCCCCCAATGCCGCACCCAATTCTTCGTCTGTCAATGGGAGCTCCAGCTGGTCCCTCACCTCATCTGACACTGTTTTGGGCGGTAATCAGTGATAAATTTGTCTATAACGGCAGGCGATAGGCATTCTTTGGGCGCATATAGGGCTGCATAATACTCTGCAAAACTTTCCGCAATGGCCAGGGGTCCATAAGTGGTTCTCCCGCCTGGTCTGTCACGCCTGGCAGGGCCTGGGAGTGGAAGGTTCCCTGGCACAGTCGATGCAGCATCTTACCAGACTTATCTCCCCACTGATACACTCTGCTGCGCGTCGCTAGCCAGGCCTGATAGGCTTCGTCCATCAGTTCGGTCGCATAGCTCTGCTGGGCCATCAATAATTGCCTCCGAAATTGGCCCCCTCCTGCTTCGTGGCTCCTGCGCTCAAGAACTTCCATTTCCAGTTCCGCCCGCTTTAACACCTCTCTACGTTTCCTACGCGCTGCCGCGCACCAAGAAATATCTACACCCCTCAGAGTGGGCTTCAGAGCCTCCCACAAGGTCTCCGCACCGGACACGGATCCCGCATTAGTTGTTAAGTAGTGATCAAGGGCGTCATTCATATGTTCTCAGTATTTGCCATTTTGCAGATGCCATACTGAGAGGCGCCACCTAAACGGCTGTCGTCCTCGCCCAGTCTGAAGCGTAAGAGCTATCGGGGAATGGTCGGAGAGGCCCCGGGGCAGGATCTCTGCCGACACCACCCTACCAACTGCCGTCCTGGGGACAAAGAGGTAGTCAAGTCTGGAGCACGAGTCATGCACCGCAGATACATAGGTGAATTCCCGGCGATCGCCATTAAGGCGCCACCACACATCAGTCCAGTCAAGCCCCGTCGCTAAGGAGTGCAATCTCGTGGTGTGGCTCCCCTCCTGTCCACCCCTGGCCCGCCACCGAACCCTGGTCAGCTCCATGACGTCATACCAGTCTCCCCCGACCACCGATAGAATATCCGGCATGTCTGTCCATAGACACATCAATCATTACACTAAATTCCTCTGCAGAGGGGGAGGTGCATAGACATAGCCCAGCACCAGGGGGTCTGCCCCAATTTTGCCCTGAAGGAATAAGTAGCGCCCCTGTGTGTCGGACCACTGTCTATCATGAGTAAAAGGATCCCTGCGGTGTATCAGAATCGCCACCATTGTGAACCCCTTGCGAAGCCGGAGTGGAAGACCTGCTGAAAGCCAAATCGCTGAAGGCAGAGCGCCTTCGTACCCATGATATGTGTTTCCTGTGGCATAAGTATGTCGGCTCCAGGTCGCTTAGCGTAGCGTAGCCGGGCCCCGCGTTTAATTTTATCCAGGGCACCGCGGACGTTCTAGCTAATAATACGGAGAGTGCCTGGTGTCACCTGCTCTCCTCTGGGCGTACTAGCCATCTGGGTGGACATCTACACCTATAGCAATTGTGGGGACATTTCAGCAGTAGCCATGCAATCTGACAACAAAACCAACCCCCCCCCCCCAACAAACCCCCCACCCTATACCTCAAGAACATTAAAGCATCTGTCGCGGTGGGGCTGGACCCGGATCCCCAACGGGGGACCAGAGTCCGCTCCAACCAATGGATCCCACATACAGCCCCTGGTCCCTGGGCATGTCCCCCACCGGCAAGGACCCGGCAGAGAAACTGGCCCATATCACAGTCTCCTCCGACCAGCATTAAACAGTTAGGCAATGTAGTGCTCCGCAGCTCCTCGTGGACCCAATCATCAATCTGCCGATAACTGGCGCACTGGCACCGTGCCTCCCTCAGAGGATGTGCCACAGGGCCAGGAGCGACGCTGCGTCTGTTACTCTTCAGCTGCCCCCGGGGACCTCTCCGGGCCATCTCGCTTGATGAGGAATCAAATTCTCTCCCAGGTGGCGTGTGGACCCTCACCCGCACTGTCTCGTCAGTCCATTTAAACACCACCTCCGGAGTGTCAAAAAAGTGTGTGCGGGAGCGTTACACCACCCGAAGGCGGGCAGGGAAAAGGAGAGCATAGGGAAGCTTGAGGTCCCTCAGGCGGGCCTTCGCTGCCATGAATGACTGTCGCAGCTGTTGCACAAGTCGTGTGTAGTCAGGGAAAATGAGGATGCGTGAATTATCATAGCGTAGCGTTTGACCCGGGCCTGCTTCAGTATAGTGTCCCGATCGTGATAGTTCAAGAGTTTTGCAATCACTGGCCGCGGGCGAGCTCCCACCGGAGGCTTCTGTGTGAGTGCCCTGTGGGCCCGCTCGACTGCGAAGCTGCGGGATAGGGCCTCCAGGGGAATCCAACTCTCCAGCCACTGCGTGATGAAATGTTCCATATTGCCCCCCCTCGCAGCCCTCCGGAAACCCCACGAATCGGAGGTTATTGCGTCGGGCCCGCCCCTCTGCATTCTCCGCTCGTAGGGTGAGCCCCTTCTGCACTTTTTCCATGGCCGTGACTTTGATCTTTAGTGCGGCGACATCATCTTCCACTCCGGAGATACGAGTCTCGGCCTCAGTGATGCATGATACTGTGTTGCGCAGGTCTTGCCGCAACAGCATGGCATCCGAGCCTACCGCCCCTATTTTCGCGTCCAGCATGTCTCTCGATTGAGTAATGGCCGCCATGAGTGCTGCATTATCGGGTACCATCCCCACTTGTCCTCCTGTCGACCCGGCCGCCGCCCCCGCTCCAGTGTATTTGTCTATGGGGCCCTGCTTTGTCGAGCCACCCCCTCCCTTGTCGCGCGTCATGCCACCTTCGTCACTCCTCACACGAGCCAAGGAAAATTAGAGTATGGAACCGGAACAATCACCACTCCACCGCGAGCCTCGGTGTCCCGACTGACCGCGGCCCGATAGACCGCCGATGGGCGAGCTCCTCGGAGCTGGACTGCCGATGGGCGAGCTCCTCGTAGCTGGAAGGGGGGGGGGGGGGGGGGTGGATCCGCTCTCGCTGTTGCCCCGAATGGGCCTATGGATCCTCAGCAAGCCGTCACCGCCGTCCTCCGCGAGGCGACCACACTGCCAAGCGCCCGCTGCTAGGTAGGCCCAGTGAGTGGGGGAGGGGCCAAGGAGGCGAGCTCCACTCCGCCGGATCACAGGCCTCACATGCCCCCGGACCTCATGCGCCGCTACTGCCATCTTCTGGGATATCACTCAGGACGCGAGTACTCCAGGGGGCCCACGGGACACCAGATATTGCAGCGACTCCCGCCCCTGAGTGCCGCTCCTCACCTCCCCGCCGCGGCTCGAACTAGCTGCCGAGCCGCTCGGTCCGGCCCCACCTCGGGCAGCGCCGCGGAGCAGCAGTCAGCTCACCAACAGCTCCTTCAGCCCTGATATCGTTCTCCGTAGCGTTTCCCACCTCTCCCGCTCTGTGAACCGATGCAGAGACTGCCGCTCTCTGTTCCACAGCGGATGGCTGCCGATCATCAGTGCAGCCGCCCAGCCAGCCAGGTCCCGCTGTCGCGTGGCCCCGTCCCGGTCTGCTCAAAGATATGCCTCTGCGAATCTCGGGGGGCGGCCCAGAACTTCCCAGGTCAACACCGCTCAGGCCACGGGACTATTGAGACGTCGTTGGCGAGCAAGTAGTCGTCTGAGGACCAGGATAAATTACGGATTTATGGTGGGCTGGACGGAGCTCGCTCAGCA
The DNA here is from genome assembly GCF_964204655.1 of Triturus cristatus. Lineage (NCBI taxonomy): Eukaryota > Metazoa > Chordata > Amphibia > Caudata > Salamandridae > Triturus > Triturus cristatus. The sequence continues at coordinate 1,419,581,256 of NC_140591.1, read as the reverse complement.
CACGTCTGCCATGTTGGCTTGCCAAGCCACACCCCCTGAATTTCATTACTCTTACTCCCCCCTTTTCAGAGACTACTAATAAACGGAGCTACTTTGCCCGACGAGTTGAATTAAAATTGGAAGAATTTCTAGGCCCAACTGATTTTTCATGCTTAGCCACCTTTCATTCTTTTAGGGATTGATACCCTCTCTTGTAAGTAGATTGTCAGGCTCAACCATTTCAACTGGACGAAGTGGGCCTTTGATCCATTATTGAACCTGCTTATTATTTTTGCCGGTCTTTGTTTCTCGCTCGACCAACCGGAGCCTACGCGCCCACACTCTCCCCTCCAGGCCCATGATGGGCTGTTTCATGGTAAAATTACTTGGCTTAGGCCCTTGATGCATTCCATTCCCCATATGGAAATTCGCATTTCTCAATGGTTTTTTTATGCTCTTTTCCCAGGTAACCACCCTTCCCTCCCCCATCACTCTCCTGAGGAAGACTCCGGCGTAAGGGACGCAATAACCTACTATCCTCTAGGGGTCGAAACGTCAACATCTGATACACTAGCCAGTCTAAACAACAGCGATAAATCACTGTGTTTTCTGTTATTGACCATGGCTATCAGAATTTTGGATATTGTGTAACTGGCTTAACTGGGCTTAAAAATGAGCCCTCTTATTGTCTAAATACTAGATTTTGTGAATCTCACTTTCATTTAATTCACTCCCTGATCCTCACCTCAATCACAATACCCCCACCTTCTCCTTTTCCCCCCCGGGGCACTGTTTTAATACTGTGTTAAAAAGTTTATGAACCATCGTTAGTCCAGTGTGATTAAACAGCACTGTAGAATAAGCTTGATACGTCTTTCTCATTTTTTGTAAATATTGTTTTTCTTTATGTATATTCAATTGTTCACCGGGACCACTGTTCCAATGTACTGTTTGATACCCAGGTCCCAGTGACTTTATTTGAGTTTACCCTTCTAGGTAACTGTACTCATTGTAAAGCAAGATGGTGGGTCTGATAAGGTTGGCACCACTGTAGGAACAGGGAATCATTACAGTGTGGAAGGCTTAGTCCTTTGAACCTTTGTGAGGCATATTTCAGTGGAAGCTGGCAGGTGTGATTCCCCAGTTACGCCGGATGGACTGTCTCGTGCGTCAGCCCAAATTAAAGCAGCTTCTGTTGTGGCAGACTGTCCTTTTGACCACGGACAGGACAGAGGAGGGGGGTACTTCAAAGCAGCACAAAGTTCAAAGGACCAGACACTAAATCACATATGTGTCTGGATATGGACTATAAAGGTGGCAGCATGAGTCCCACAAACTGTTCATCATTGTAGACCGGATCGCCATGACTTCAAACTGCTGCACACAGAACTGGGGACCACAGTCTGCTAGTCTCCCAACTGGGCGAGGTACCTTCACCCAGGAAACCAAGAACACTTGCCCTCTGCCGGGAACATCAACCTTCTGGCTACCTACCTAGACAAATTTACCTTGCGAGGAGGAGAGAGCCTGGAATGGAGCGAGGCCCAGTGGGATCCTGGTGAGTGTACCCAGTAAGCAAAGTGTGAGCCATCTGGTCCAGTTGAGACCGTTGTTGCGAGAGAAGCCACCAGCTCTCCTGTGGAAGTGGGGACCCCGTCAGGGCCGCTGTGAAGTTTAAGGCTGTTGCTCATGCCTGTGATCACTGTATGGCAGGAGGGATGCACTACTACTATTGGGTCTGTTGCACATGCTTGTGACCCCCCCCCCCCTATATGCCAGAATAGCGCAACTAGGACCAGAGGAGCCATCACCTGTGGAACAGAACTTGTTGGGCCTATTGCCCATGCCCTTGACCACTATTTTCCAGGAGGGGGCCACAAGGACTGAAGGGGCTGTTACCTGGATCTTAGAAGTTGCCTTGACAAAAAGGGACTTGAGAACAAGAGCTAAGATCACCTTGCTACACCGCCACTTCCCCATCATCTTACCTGAACGAACCATAAAGTAGAAGCCACCTGCTGCACCCGGAAACTATTCCTAACACTGGCCACCTCATCGTGAAGACGTGGTGCTTCTTGCTCATTGCTAGAGTGCGGGAAGACTTTCTCCGGCTCCAGAACACTTCCTCAGGCTGCGGATGGGTAAGTTTAGACAAATGCTGGCAGGCCTTTTAATATTTGCACAAACTTGGCGTATTCGCAACTACCATAGTGAGCAGAGCTTTCAGGTCCAAAGTAAAACTTTGCTTGTGGCAATACTTGTTGAGTTGCCTTCAGTAAAACCCCTCCAGTAAACTGCCAGGGACAGGCGTGTTAGCATAGAGGAGGGAGAGGGAAGAGGGGTGGAGAGAAGGCTGAGGACTGGGGCACTGCCTAGGACAGTGCTAGAACGCTTGCCCTGACTGACTGTGTCTTATTTAGTGTGCTGTAGTATACTTTGTGTGTGTGTGTAATAAATACTTATTTTCTTACAAAAAGTAAGTATTGGAATGCACAATCAACTTAATGGTGGTCATTGTTTGGTCTTGTGCCTTTGCTATCCTTGTACATGCCTCCCCACAAAGAGCCTGGGAGTCCTCTACCTGTACTTCAATTGAGAGTCAAGTGCAGGAGTAGTAGCACTTGGCATAGTTGCTCACGACCCAAAGTAGATCAGGCCCTGGGACATCAGGAGTAAAAGGCCTCGGCCCCCATTCGGGCCCAGTAACCCCTGCTTGCCATGTGGTCCTCTGAAAGGGGTTCTGACAGTGCTTAATTTGAATCAGTGGTTGCAAGTCGGTCCCTCTGGCAATCTTTTTGGAGACTTACTTTTCCTCTTCAGGTTTTGACCCAGAGAAGATAGAGAAAAAAAGGAGGAAAGGATAAGGAAGAAAAAGACAGAAATAATGTCAAAGGAAAAATGGGGATGAAATAGAACAAGCAAGGATGAATTAAAGGGAAGGAAAGTATGTAGTGGGGGAGAAAGAGGTATGAGGTGGAACCAAGAAAACACAACCTTGGTATTCGGTAATCTCGACATTAGTCGGCAGCAGAAAAACTTTAAGCACCAGCACTATTATTGTACAAATTAAGCACTGGTGTGATTTTTGAGACTGAGTCCTGCACTAGCACTTTTATGCATTTTATTACTTCTGTCCCACAGATGCTTGCTTCTTTCCCCTTTGGCACATCATTTGGCAGGCAAGTCATTGCACCCAAGTCTCTGGGAAACATCCAGAAATTAGAGATGCACTTTAGTCATAAGAGAAAACATCTGGAATAATATGATGTAATTTTGCTAATTTAATTGCGGCGTTAAGCCTACCCTAACATTCTTCTTTTTCTCAAGTCAGCCAAGCCAGTAATAACATTAACATAAAAAATAGCATCTCCTGCTTCCCTTACTTTCTGGCTCCTCTGGCTTGACAAACAGACCCATTTAGGAGCGGCTCAACCTCTAAGGAATTACTTAAATAATTAACAAAACAAATCTCTTGGAGCCCCCACAGAATTTGGTCAGGTTAGAGGACTTCAGGGAGAGTTAGGCGATGTCAAAAATGCTGCTAGACAAATAAGGTCTAAGGGAAGAATATTTATAGACCTGCCCAGATTCTAATCCCCATAACTAAACTATGCACACACACACAAGAACTGGGGGTCTAATAACAGACAGCGCAGAAGAAAAGTAGGAGATTGGTGCATGAAAACAATCAAGCCCTGAACATTCCTCGAGCAGAGCGTGGATTACCATCAACCTCACTCATAGGATGGAGCATGTAGAGAGAACAAGGTGGCTCTCTTGATCGTTTATATCATCTGGTCATCCAACTTTTGGCAGAGGTATGTCTCTTGATCATGGAGACTGCCTCGCTAGTTTGAAGCTCTATTGCTCATTCGGGCTGATAAATGTTGAGCCAAAAGATAAGTGACAAGACTGTGGTATCTAAGAAGAGTAATCCTCTAAGGTGCAGTGTAAAGAAAACAGTGAAATCTAAAAAAGGTTGTGTAGAGATAGAGATCCTCAATATTCAATTCACTCCGCACACCTTGATTAAAAAGTGTAACAAAATTATAGCAGTACTACCTAGTGGCTGCTATATATAGGTCGACATGTTTCAGCCATCCGGGAATACTACCCACGGCTTTCTTCAGGACCTGTATTTCTTTAGACCATGCTACTGCAATTAATTAGTACACTTCCAATAATGAAACGTGCCCACACAAATCCAATATATGTGAAAGTAAACAAGGTTGAAATTGATACGACCTCAAAAAAGTCCTAATCCTCTGAATCACAGGGTGCAATCGTCACCCCACGTGATCCGGGATTGCACCTCACCTACCCTGGAACCTGGCTCAGGTGAAGGAGGCCCCGCTCTATCCGTCGTTGCCCCAAGTCTTCCCGAGCAGGGTGGGAGGCCACTGCCGCAAGTAAAAGATCCAGTCCAGGTGGGCGGGGCCAAAAGAAGACCGGGCGGTAACCAGGAGAGACTAAAAAGCCTCACTCGCAATCCAAAGCCAGCGTTTAGCATCAACGATGATGCAAGCCAATGGAAAGAAGGGGCGGAGCCTAGACTCCACTTCTGAAATCGGCTTGATTACAAGAAGCCTCGCAGAGCGTGCAGCGCATGTGCGCTGCAATGCAGGTCTGCGAGACCTGAAAACGTGGAAAGATGAAACTCTGCCTCAGTAACGCATGGTATAGATTGATTTAGTGAACTACATCGCCCTCTTGCGGTAGTAGTATGCAACAAAATCAGTTTTTCTAAAGGTTTATTAGGGAACGAAGAGGACCTTGTGCATTATGGTCTGGTACCTACCTAGGTCCCCTACTGGACTCTACAAATTATGGGTATGGTTATCACCTCCCTTGCCCCCGGCTACAGCATTGAAACCACACCAAATATTATATTTTGTGTACGGGGGGGTGTAACCCCCCCCCCCCCCCCCCCGGCCGTATTTATAAAAAGTTAAAAAACATCTTTAAAACATTATGTACAAAATTTACGCAGAAAGTACAGATACATTGATAGACAAATGTTGTTACAGGGCCAACCTTAACACAGTCTGATACACAAGACACTCCTACCGTAAATCTAACAATGCATACATTTTACTTTCTGCGTGTCCCATCTAGAGCCTACAGCAAGGTCAATGACTGGCAGCTCCCCTGATCCCAGTGTTCTACCAATACTACTCCCGGAGTAAGGTTGCGCAGGGGGTACAGCTTATCGGACGGATACTTTCCCCTGGGCCCCCCCTACGCCCTATGCCTTAAACTCCATTACGGGGGCTGCAGACTTCTGCATACTGGCGCCTTGATGCGCATGCACGTGTGGGGGTGGCCCCAGGCATTAGAAAGAGGGTCTGGACCAAACATCAACAACTCCCCACTCCTATGGATGAGCTTCCCAAGAGCGCCTTCCAATCAAAAGCATACAGGATCAGGCAACATTGACATATCTGTGTGTGAAACCATGTTGGCAGGGGAATGTCCGCCCTGCCTTCCACCAGTAAAAGTAAAGGCCTCTGACGGGCAGTATGGTCAGACCACACAACTCATGAATGACCCGAAGTCGAGGACTCGGAGCGTTTTTGACAAAGGAAAATGGAAAGTGCTTCCGGTTCAAACGTGCCGCCTTTTGCTGATTGGTTGCCAGATGGGTGGGAGCGCCGCGTCACTGACTGACGCGGCCTCTCCCCTCCCCCCCCCCCCCTCCCCCCCTCCTAAACCCCGGGGACTAGTGCAACCGCCATAATGGCATTGCGGACTATGGTAGCCCTCGCCTTCCCCAGAACACGCAATTTTGCCACTGGGAATGGCACCAGGTTCCTCGATTTGCGAAATATACTCTCAATTGCTAAACAACAAGGAATCACAACTCAGTTCTGAACGTTGCCTGCCTCATTGGCAGTTGCCACAACCAGGATTAGCACCACGAGCTGCACTCAGCAGTCCTGGGCTGCAGAGGAGAGGGTGGAAGAAAAGGTAGCGGATATTGACAGACCGAGTTGGAACTCCTTGTCGAGGAATGTGTGAGTGCAAATGATAAACCGTTCGGCAAGGGCTCCCTGAGAGTCTCAGGGCAGCAAGTAAATCTGAGCACATACAGAGCAGTGCCTACATTCCGCGGGAGTAACAAAACACGACGTGCACTCCGCCACTCCCATACCAAGGAATAGTTCGACATCAAAAGAAATGAAGCATTCCAACAGGGTGATGCCTCACTCGGCAAACACTGACAACACAGGTTCAGCCATCTTCAGAGCAGATGCATATATTACTGTAGTGTAGCGCAGCCTAACCTATTGACTTCTGTGGACCCCCATGGAATCACGGGTTGATAATGCCCACCCCCACCCCCCCTCCCCACTCCCCACCACTAAGATGGGGGACCCCTGGCAGCGCATAAAAGGCAGGTAGAAAGAACCAATAAGGGAGGTTACCTGCCTTAATATTTCTATAGGGCCCTCAAGAGGGGTCCCAATGCTAGTACACCAAAAGCCGACACTGACAAATGCAATAATGTTCCACCAATCAAATTATTTTATCAAAATAGTTTTTCATTTTTATTTTCATATTATCTAAATCAGTTAATCAAACTTTTGAAGAATAAATATATACCACAATTACACTAAACAATAAATTATTACATATACATAGTCCCACACACCTCAATCAAGATAGTCAGTCATACTAGCATACATTCCGATCAACACAGACATTCACATTCTACAACACACAATTTCATAATGTCAACAAGTACATCAAGATGGTACAACTGCCACATGATGATCAGATGACAAGTTCTCATATGTCCTCATCCACGGGTCGGGGTAGTTACAATCCAGCTACCCGGGACAAGTGAAATGCCAACGCGCGTTTCGGTGTCTAGCCCCAGCAGGGGCAACACCTTCATCGGGGCGAGGATGGACAAGTGGTGTGGGACAGACAAACACACCTAAAATCACGAAGAGATACATTATCAGTATACTTTATGACAAACTTTTTGCAGTATCAACAGTTATTAAAGATAACATTTTCTAGAAGCAAGTGTCAGCCCGGAAGAACATGAATATCCATATTTTAAAATTTAAATTTATTTAAATTAGCAAAAACATCGCATTAGAATAGGCGGAATAGGGAGCACCTAAAGATTTAAAAAAAAGACAATGTGAAATATAATCAACCAAAAAAGCATATCAGCATTTCTTTTTAGGTCTCTGCTCGAAGGCTGCGCTTGCGCAGTCTCGATCCGAGATTTAATGACTTGGAGAAGAGGGGCTTGAACCCGCCCCTCTTCTCCCCTGTTCTCCATTGGCTAGCCTCTTCAATGCTGGCCAGCCATTGGAGAAGAGGTCCCGTCACTCCGATCAGGCCCCGTCCTTTTCGGATCGGGGGGCGTGTTTTTTTCAGAAAGTCTAATTATCTCCTCCAGCCAATGGCAAGAGGAGATAACAGCAAAACACGCCCCCGAATCCGAAAAGGACGCTGCCTTTCTCCGAGGCATTTCTGCTCTGCCTCGGAGAAAGGCGGCGGTGTGTGTTTTCTTTCCAAGATGTATGAAAGGGTGCGTTGGCCACGCCGGGATCCGCACCTGTGATGCATCTATTCTTAGACCCTCCGCCGTTTCAGGCCGCTTCTTCCCACCGCCCGGACCACGCTCCAGTGCCCCGCAGAAGAGCACGCTCAGTGGAGCCGTGAATTCCCCCAGCTCAGAGTACTCTGCTCCCGTCATTAATTCACCAGTTCGAAGCTGCAGTGAGAAGTGCACCGAGGCCAGAGCGGCACCTCGGGGGGCGCAGTCCCCTGGGTACGGCCTCCGTTTGAACGACAGACCCAGGACACGTCCGAGCCCCTCCCAGTATGCTCCTATGAAGCGCACTCCTAGAACAACAGGCTGGCCACCTCCAAGTTACTACTGACACCGACCCTATCCCTGAACCTTTCACCCACAAATCGGGGGTCAAGTTTGCGCTATATAAACACAAAAACCCAATACCTGCCGAGACCACATCCTTCCACAGCCCCATCACCGGGCCCCAACCCTGCTAACCTAGCCTGCCTGGACCACACTGCGGGTGTGAAGCCCTGGGATTCAGGGCTGATTCTAGGGCATCACGGGGCATCCTTGAAGAGGTCTGTGGCGCCCTACAATAATCCAGGGCGCATCTGATGTTGCATGTGTACGGGGTGGAGGGGACGACGGTCCTTTGCTTAGGGCAGCTCCAGGACGTGGGCCAGAACACACAAGGCATGGAAGCAGCAGAACAGAGCACGAGTGGCCTGGTTCAGTCCTCCAAGTCAGAACACTCCTGTGACTGCATAAAGAGAGTGAGTGTATGTTTAATTGAGTCACTCGTGTCCGATACCGCCTTGGCTCTGCCGGTCTGCAGTGAGCGCCACTGGCCTCCAGATTCCTTTTTACAGAGGCCGCCTCCAGCCAACAATAAGACTTTGTCTCAAGTGAATTAAAAAGGAGCACAGCAGGTGCGCTGCCAGGCCAGCTGGGTTTGAGGAAACTGAAGGATGTTGCGACGCTGCATTCCACACTGCAGACAATGCAGCGCCCATATGTAGTTTACACTGCAGGTAATACCCGTAAACACGGCTGACTCTGCAGACAGACACGAACTAATCACCGGTGGCATAAGTACTGCTCTAAAGTCAACTGCTACAGACAATCCAAATAAGTGATGGGAAGCACACCAGGTGGGTAGCAGGAGGCAAGCTGCCACGTGACAGAAACCCCAAGTGCTGGCATGCCATGCACCAGGACCAAGTTTCGTCCTGTTAGACCTGGCCAGCTTCAGGTTACTGCAGGCCCTTCCCCCAGCAGTGAAACACTCCGGGTAATTCAATAGCAGAGTCTCTCCACATGCATAAGATATCCTGGGGAACAAAGGGCTCAAACACCAGCACCTCCTCCCATGCCGCCCATAGTAGGGTCCCGCTTAAACAACACCCCCGGGGCGAGCCATTCACACCAGCGGCCCTTTGTCCTGGGGGGAGGGCTTCCTGGAAGAGTCTTATCCAGGTGAGGCTGGCGAGTGCTGTTTGGGTGACAATGAGGCCGCTCTGACCCCAATCTACTCCCAGGGCGCGCTCAGTATTTCAAAGCCAATCAGTCCCATTTGGCAAACTCGAGAGTTTCACTCTGTGCGAGGGCGGAACAATCCCGCATTTCGTCACTTCCTGGCGAGGGGCGAGATCAAAGGCACGGGAGGTCACCACTGGAAGGGTGGCAGACCGATGCACCCCGGCCCGCACTCCTGTTTCTAGGCAAAGACGCCCCTTTTATTCTCTGGTTTAGGGTTTCTCCAACACTACGCCCTGCTAGACCTTTATTTTGATTGCATCTCTAAGATGCCCTCCCTCGAGCTTCTCTTAGGCAGCACTTTAATGCGTTTATGACGCTAATCACAGACCATGTGAGTCAACCGGGACACAGGCCACGGATGCCCCTCTGGACCTCAGTATTAAACAAGTCTAATTTTGAAGAAAAATAAAAAATAAAAGACACTGGCGTTTACACACAAAACAAGCATTTACAATGCAATGGTCTCGGCATTGGTAAAGTTAGAGCTATTGGCATTGCTCATGACATTATTTTTGTTTATGTTTTTGTTTTTAAAACATTTAACCCCTTGGATGCGGCGGGAATTCCGCCGCAGCGCTGGGGGGGGTTTGGGGGCAGCGCGGTGGCGCTGTGCTCATGACGGAGCCACTCCGTCATGAGCCACGGTTGAGCTGTGCTCATGACGGAGTGGTTCCGTCATGACTCCGCTCACTGCGCTAATCGCCCGCACAGGCGGGGAATCGGCACAGCGTGGGAGGAGCGGCGGCCAACAGCCGCAGCATGACGGAACCACTCCGTCATGAGCACACGGCACCCGTGGCTCATGACGGAGTGGTTCCGTCATGAGCGCTGAAAGGGTTAAAGAAACGGCATTGTCATGAGTAATGCCAATAGCTCTAACTTTACCAATGCCGAGACCATTGCATTGTAAATGCTTGTTTAAATTGTACACACTACCAGATCGTCATGCAAACTGATAGATGATAGAAAAAACCCGTGCAGTAAATCAAGAAAGCGCAGATCACCGGCCCAATAGAGAATAATAAAGAGAAAGCGCTCTCGCATACACTGCAGCAGGCTACCTGTGCGGAAAAGGCAAGTATTCAAACAGGATACGAGCCGAAACAGATCCACTCCGGCAGAATCTGAGTTAAGAATCGAGGAACAGTATTATAAATATGTGATGAAAGAATATGGGCACCCTAGAGAGGCATGGGGTGAATGAACAAAATGGAGGTGCACCGTCAAGACCCAATACCCACCAAAAATCGTCCAGTTGGGTCACAATCAGGTTTCCATTACAACGATAATCAGTAAAGGGCTCCCAAGAAAGCCACGCATCGATACTATTAAAGGGCTATGGCGGAAGGCTAAAGGTAGGCCGCAGTCTTCAGAGGGTTCAGTAATTTCTATGTAACACAGAAAAAGAGAAAATAGAGGGTTACGGGGTAATCACAGCACCCTACGAATAATGAATAACACAGAAGTTAGGTCCTCGATGGAGTACACGTATTCTGGGTACACGTATTCTGGGTGCATGCTGAATATTCATTCAGTCAAATGTGGAGGTGACTGGAGGTAAGGACACAGCGAAGGTTAATAAAGATAAGGATAAGGGGCAAAGTTACAAAGCGTAACCGGGCTAGTAGGATGTTAAGCAACGCCCACCTGGCTCACTGGTCACATACAATATCACACCGCTATCTTCACCAACGAAGGGAGGCGGATAGCGCATTTACGGCCACACGGGAATCAGGGGGGTCGGGAAAGATAAAAGTCCCGCTTACCGGGATGAAGAGAAAGCTGCTCCTTCCGAGATCATTTCTTCATGGGTTATCGCGGGGCGGGAATCCCTGGTGAGCAATACACAGAAACAAGTATGCATGAAATAAAGATATATATATATGGAAATAATTTATGTAATTTACAATCGAAATATAGAAAATTTAACTATTATTTTTATGGGAAAGTTGGAACTTTTCTATATATATATTTTTTTTTACTCTTAGAAGGTGAAGAGAGATGCTAAATTCTAGCATATTACTGTCTTTTTTGCTCCTCATGCATTATCCACTCTTCTGTCAGTGCTTTAATTGAGACCACACATTCTATACTGTATTGTTTACTGTATATGTCCTACTCCAACTAGTCAAGCCAAGGATACTAACTTAACATTAAGCTTCTAAGTTCCAATTCCTTCACAGTTACAGAAAATTTTAACATTCTCAATTTTGCTTTTTTAAAATGTATATTTGCTTTATTACTCTTCATATTATTTCATTTTCTAAACCTTTGCAGACCGCCTCAGTATGTGTCTGGACCCCCAGGTTAAGAACCACTGCTTAGTTGTACCGTCCTATAACAAGTCCATGGAGTTGCATTTGAGATCAGAATCCGACCTGCTTAAGTTTTGAAATATGTTGAAGACCCAGCTGTCTTGCAGTATTTCGTTTTCTCCTCTTGTTTTATCACTTGCTCTGCCTGGCGATATTAATGACCTGTTGGCGTCAAGATACATTCTGATGATAGTTCACACTCAGTAAAGAACATATAGGACATGGTGCATTAAGCAAACTTAATGTAGGCTCGCCTCCTGGAAACTCACTATGTGCAAACAAGCACTGTTACCTGTGAATCCCCCCTTAACATATGCTCCATCTCTCCCAACAGAGCATACTGCCTACGCGGTAGATGATGCAGATCTCACGCCCCCTGAACAGCAGAAGACTGGACTGCCGCGTCAGTCTCAGTGGAGCCCGATCAAGTGCTGTGCCACATCCAACAGTACCAGACACATTAGGTGTGTAGGCCATGCGACTCCCTCAAGTCATCTCGGCAGAATCAGTTGTTCAACAAAGCCCGTAGCATCTAGGATGTGTCGTGCCACCATGAGAGCACGTGAACTGCTGCGCCCAGAGAGACATGCTGGCACAGCAATTGCAGAGGAATTTAGAGAAATTGATAATTCCCTTCTGAAAGTACAGCTGCATCAGTTGCAGGGACAGGGAAGAAGGTTTATTCCCTCAGTCCCAATTTGACGAAAGCGTTTGAGACTTTGTCGTGTAGTGTTAACACATTTGTGAGACTATTACACTGTGTGGGACATTCCATAATGGTTCTCAAACCTCAGCAATGTCCTAAAGGATTCGTGCTGTGTTTTTTAAATTAGAATATATTTTAAATCAAACTTTAGTGCAAAATAAAAACGCCACCTCTGCTCTGTTTGAAGCTGAAAACAGCAAGTGACTCTTGGAAACATCTGCGTATCTATACATGTGCAAGGCTAAAAAAAAGGCACTCGGCGTGAAAGCATCCAGTGGCTGAACTGGGCTTGTCCATTGATCTATACTTTGTGCTGTGGTGGGAGGGAGCCTCATTTGAGCGATATTTGAACAGACCAGTGGCGAAAGAGTGTTCATTTAAGCCCCTTTATATGAATGTCTTTTTGTGTGATATTTTTTGGAAAACATTTGGCTGGCAAAACAGCTAAAGCTGTCTCTAGGCTAGCCCAAAGAAAGGGGCAGGAGTGTCTATTGTGGATACTGCATACGGGCGATTGGCCCTTTGGCTAACCCGGAGGTTGGCATAATTATGTATGGTATTAAAATATTACTTTATAAATAATAAAATCCTAGAAAATCCCTGAAACAACCAAAGGTTAAGATGTCATTTTAGTTGGGTATGTTAATAATGTCTTACTTTACATTGAAAAAATCCTTAGTTATTACCTGAAAAAACTTAAAGGTTAAAGTGAAGTCATAGATGAAAATGTCAGTTAAAACTTAACATTTCAAGTAAAAAAAAACTGAAATTCCCAACCCACATTCTCCTTTAAAAAAAGAAAATGTATATTTCAGTCCTGACTCCCGCGGTACCTCACAGGCAACATTACGGGCTCTGCGAGAGTACCACAGAACCAGCAGTCGGCTGTTTTTCAAAGTTTCTGAAAACAGCAAGTGACTCTTGGAAAGATGTGCGTATCTATACATGTGCAAGGCCAAAAAGAAGTCAGTCCGTGTGAAAGCATCCAGTGGCTAAATTGGGCTTGTCCATTGATCTATACTTTGTGCTGTGGTGGAAGGGAGCATCATTTGAGCAACATTTGAACAGACCAGTGGCGAACGAGTGTCAATTTAAGCCATTTTGTGTGATATTTTTTGGAAAACATTAAGCTGGCAAAACAGCTAAAGCTTTAGGCCAGCCCAAAGAAAGGGGGCAGGAGTATCAATGGTGGATACTGCCTACGGGCGATTGGCCCTTTGGCTAACCCAGGGGTTGGCATCATTATGTATGGTATTAAAATATTACTTTAGAAATAATAAAATCCTAGAATTTACCTGAGACAACCAAAGGTTAAGATGACGTTTTAGTTAAGCATGCTAATAACCGGGCCGGATTTAGCACTGGTGGCGCCCTGTGAGACCATGTTTTTGGCACTCCCCCAATGATCACCTCCACATCGGATTCCCGCACTACCACCCTTTAACAGTCTCTGTAACCACTCTCTCTCAGATGCATTTAATTAGTTTTATAGTGTCACTCATAAAAGTGAAGGATGTTAGAACACTTTAAATTGCACACACATTACGGAGACCACCCATCATATATGTGTAAATCAATGTATAGGAAACATGACATAAGACAGAGGACTACAAGGGGTAGGATTTATATGTCATCCATACTGGTAGGCAGTATAGTTTAGGGGGACTTGGTCTGGAGAAGCAGAAACTCTGAATTTGAAACGTAACACTATGGTTGGGGGTTCTCTTTAATAATCAGAAATTATTTCTACCCAAATGAACCCTTTGTGAAACATTAGAATAATAAAAGTCTGGGGAAAAATCAATACACTCTAGTCTATACTTGAAGTCTGCATTTTAGTTCTTTGACAGTTAATAGCTCACTGTTTTACATTAGGAGGTTAAACTGCAAGTAACAAAAGGATATCTCTGACGAAAGCAGTAACCCACTGACCTATTTATGATACATTCACTTTATTATTTGCCTGGTACACATTCTTTGCAGCAGGCATATTAACCCTCTGCACTACCTTATGAGGAACCTAAACTTCCACCAGTCAAAACCTCCACTAGACAAAACTACAGTCTCTCTCCAGGAAGAACATTAATCACCGGAGTTAACTTGACATTTTTATTACTGCCTGAAAATTGCTGGAGGCCAGGAACGCGGCAGCGGGTGATTTAAAACGATATAAACTAGCAAATAGGCGCCCCCACGCGAAGTCTGCACCCGGTGCGGTGGCACCGGTCACACCGCCCTAGAGCCGGCCCTGGTTAATAATGTCTTACTTGACATTGAAAAAATCCTTAGTTATTACCTGAAAAACACTAAATGTTAAAGTGACGTCATAGATGGAAATGTCTGTTTAAACAACATTTCAAACAAAAAAAAACTGAAATTCACAACCCACATTCTCCTTTAAAAAAAAAAAAAACATATATGTCAACTGCTCGCTTTCCTTCTGTGTCACCTTGCTGCCAACAAACGAGAGTGGACCCAAAGTGAGTGCAATTATTGTTTAATCACCGCCTCAACAGATCTCGCCATAACGCGTTTCGGCAGTCGCCTGCCTTGATCACATGACAGTGTTTGTGATTCACATTGTTGAATTTAACCCCTTCGCTGCGGCGCGAATTCCGCCGCAGCGCTGGGGGGGTTTGGGGGGTTTGCGGCGCAGCTATGCTCATGACGGAACCACGCCGTCATGAGTCACGGGCGAGCTGTGCTCATGACGGCGTGGTTCTGTCATGACTCCACCCACTTGCGCTAATCGCCCGCACAGGCGGGGAATTAGCGCCGCGTGGGCGGAGCGGCCGCCAACGGCCGCAGCATGACGGAACGACTCCGTCATGAGCACACAGCGCCCGTGGCTCATGGCGGAGTGGTTCCGTCAGAAGCATGCAAGGGGTTAAAGTGCTAGTGCAGTCAGGTTTGCCAAAGGACATGGAAAAAATGCTTTTGTGCAGTATTTTATGCATTGAAACATTGTCACTGTTATTTGTTATTATATGCTTAACTGCATATTTTGAAAATTCCTTAAACACGCTTGTTATAGAATTTCATGATTTGACATGCATTAGTCATTGTGGTTATATCATTTGATCTTGATCGTACATTGTTTTCCGCATAGATTTCCCGTCCCAAATGAGCTGGAAGGAGGCTCTGGTCTATCGACCCCCTGGCCCTCTAACTGGATTCCTTCTTCAACTCACTAAATTAATCGCTCCTTATGTGATCGCGAGCAGCAACGTTTTGCTGCTGGGCGATTTTAATATACACAGTGAGTGTGATTTCTATGTGGATGTAGGGTCACTCTTGACGGATTTAGCTACATTGGGGTTAACCAAGCTCAATGAGGGCCCAAACATACAGCCGGTCACACACTAGACATTATTTTCTCAAACTCTTCTAATGTCTCTTGTATATCCCCCCAGCCTTTGCCATGGTCTGACCATGCATCTATTGAATTTTTCATCCAGGCCCCTTGGAAGACAACCCACACTATCCAAGCCACCCATCATCTTTGCAGACAATGGAAGAGAGTTACCTCGGAGGGCTTCATAGCCTCTTTTGCAGAGCCACGGATATCAGAATCAGATAATATAGAGGAGGCGCTCGCCAAGTACAATCTGGTAGTTTCTAGTGCTATTGATCAGTTAGCTCCATTGAAATCTTTCCCTAGCACTCCCAAGCACCCCCAGAATGCCTGGTTTCCCCCCTACTTCGTGTTCAGAAACGAATTTGTAGGAAGCATGAAAAACGGTGGCGTCTCGCCCATGATGAGGAAGATAGAGACCGGTTTCATACAGCTCTGGCCGACTACCATGGGAAAATTAGGGCAGCACTACAATTAGATCAGGCTCAAAATGACCCTAAAGTGCTATACCGTGTTCTACAGTCTTTCACTAACCCAAAAGTGTGTGAGAACCCAGTGGCTCCTACACAAAAATTGTGTGATGATATTGGAACTTTCTTCACACAAAAAATGGAGATCATCTATGATAAAATAGTTCGGTCAGGGAAGCATTCTACCACCACTATGCCTCCAGAAGTACTTGTGCAGACAGCCACTCAATTTTTGGAAAGTTTCCCCCTGGTTACGCAGGCAGAGGTAGAATCACTGATTCGTACTATAAAATCAGGGTCACCTCTGGATAACATCCCGGCTAAGATCACCACTTCCCTTGCTTGTCATCTGTCCCCCTCCATTGTATATCTTCTCAATCTCTCCCTCAAAGAGGGCCTGGTCCCTTTGGTATGGAAAGCAGCACAGGTGATGCCTATCCGTAAGAACACCAAGGCCCCGCTGACTGAGCTTTCTAATCTCCGTCCTATTTCTTTCCTCCCTTTCCTGAGCAAGCTATTGGAGAAGCACATAAACACACACCTCTCCAACCATGTCGAACGGACGGGTAGTCTCGACCCTTCTCAATCAGGCTTTCGACCTAAATACAGCACAAAATCAGCTCTACTAGCGGTCACCGATAACATCAGGAGGACCCTAGATATAGGCCACTCCACGATTCTGGTGCTGCTGGACCTATCCGCCGCGTTCGACACGGTTTCCCATAAGATACTGCTCAGGAGATTGGAGGAGAGTGGACTTAGAGATTTGGCTCTTCAGTGTTTTCTATCTTCTCGTTTGCCGGTGGTTAACCTCGGTCCTTATCGTTCTGCTCCAACAGAACTGACCAAGGGAGTACCACAGGGCTCCTGTTTAAGCCCGACTTTGTTTAACATCTATGTGGGTCCCTTGGCTAATCTGTTAAGGAGTTGTGGGTTTACCCCCATCTCCTATGCTAAGTGCTAAGTGCTAAAGAGGTTGAGCACGGATGACGTGGCGGTAGTACCAGGATACCACCAAAGAGAAACAAAGAGAAACAAACAACAAACGCAGCACTTTCATCTTGAAAGCGAACGACTCAAAGAATGACGCCGACACCTCAACAGTCTCAGATCCACAGCCACCGACGATTGGGACTGAAGACATCAGAAGACAAATAGCGAAAGGAAGACCAACAGGAGCCCCTGGACCCAATGGCTTACCATCAATGCTTTACAAAAACGACGTAGAGTTCTGGAGCGTCGCATTAACACCTCTATTCAACTACGCAAAAATTAATCAGACTCTACCAGAGTCATGGCATGGTTCAATAATCAGTCCAATCCATAAACATTCGAGCAAAAAAGACCCAAAAAATTACCGTCTGATAGCGCTAATTGACGTAGAAGCTAAATACTTCGCAGGGAACATACTAGAGGAATTAACCTCATGGGCCGCCGCAAACTCGGTAATCCCGAACACCCAAACCGGATTCCGTCAGGGCCAAGGAACAATTACAAACATCACTGCCCTGTCTCTACTGATGGAATCAGCAAGAGATAACAATAAATCCTTATATCTCTCCTTCATCGACTATACTGCAGCGTTCGATCATGTAGACCGCAACATGTTATGGCAAAAACTGACCAAATGGGGCATACCTGTTCATCTCTTAAACGTACTGATAGCACTACACTCTGACACCTGGATTAAAGTGAAACTTGGTGCAGGCACACATCTTTCAAAACCAATAAAAACAACAAAGGGCCTCAAACAAGGCTGTGTCCTAGCTCCAATGCTATTCAACCTCTTCCTAGCCGACCTGCCCGGCGAACTAGACAAATTCTGCCACGCACCAAAGCTAGGGAAGACCACACTATCCAACCTGCTGTATGCAGACGACCTGGTGCTCATCAGCCAGACACCCATTGGTCTCCAGCACCTACTAAACACCACCTACGATTTTTCAAATAAAAATGCACTACAGATACATTTCAATAAATCTAAGGTTATGGCAGTAAACTACAAAAAGAAAAGGGAATATAATTGGCACATAAACGGAGAACGATTGGAAAACGTAACAACTTACAAATACTTGGGCATAATACTGGACTCGAAGATTACTTTCAAACCCCAGCTGGACTCCCTGCGAGGCAAGGGAATGGCAACCTCCCTTGCCCTAAAATCCTTAAAAACTAAACTCCCAGATCTGACCTTCTATCCACTTCTCCAAGTACTTTGCGCAAAACTGCAACCAACACTCACCTATGGGAGCGAACCCCTTCAAGGAAAAGACGCTACTCTTCTGGACACAATCATATCAAACTCTTACAGGCTCATCTTTAACTTGCCAAAACAAGTCTCCTCAGCACAAATACGACTGGAATTTGGCATCGCGAAACAAACTTTAGAAAGACGGTGCGCATACGTCACTGCCTGGCACAAGATACGTAACGCCAACAATGATTCCCTAAATTCCAACATCTGGGATGAGACTCTTCAGCATCAAAAATCATCAGCGAGGAAGTATTTAATTGACTCTCTTGAAGTGCTGGGCTTATCCAACTTATGGGACATTCCAACAGACCACGTGACGTTTAAAAAAACAGCCAAAAAAGTAGTTAGACTTATCTCTACAACTGAAGACAAGGAGGCCCTGACAAAAAAAGCACACGGTTGGGTAATCCTTAATGATTATGGTCCAATGCAACCACAGGCTTACCTCAACGTGGGCATGAATTTAAGAATGAAAGAGAAATTTTTAAAAATGCGTCTGGGTGTAATCCCGGTATATCCTCACTTACCGCCCTGGATAAGGAAAAATCTTGACCCACAATGCCGTCTGTGTAAAGCAGGAAAGGAAGACCTTGTCCACGCAGTGTGCATCTGCCCCAAACTGAAAGATCTGAGATGCAAATTCCTGCGAGACTCATTCAAATCTTATGGTATACGGACATGCAGACAGGCAGTCAAACTTTGCTTCAATCCCAGCAAAACAAAACTAAACTGTCAGGCCGTAAAATTCTTTGAACTGGCCGGAGACAGATACATGAGAGCTTGAGGACTGTTGATTTTGACAATGCAACACTTTAATCTGAATCAACTTGTCAAACTCACAGGACAGAGAGAACTTTTAAATACCCTTTGGTTAATTCTCTTTGCAACTTTTAATTGTCCTTTTAATCTTTTTTATTCGACTTGTAAAGATTTTAATTAATCATGTACAAATAAATATTTACTTACTTACTATGCTGACGATACCCAGTTGCTCTTTCCATTTGCAAAGTTCACTCCATCAGGGCAGGCCACTTTCTCATCAGGAATGATAAGCATCTCACAATGGATGAGGAGTAACTTTCTTCAGTGCAACGTGGGAAAGACGGAGATCATGCTTTTTGGTGAGGCCCAACTGTTGTGGACCCCTGACTGGTGGCCAACTGATTTGGGTACCCCCCACCCCCCGTTCCAAAACACTGTGTTAAAAATCTAGGCGTTCGTCTTGAACAGGCTCTCACCATGAAGGAGCATGCTGGCCAGACTGCCGGCTCCTATTTTCATGTGCTGGGTCTGCTGCGCCGCATCCTCCCTCTGCTCCCTGATTCGACCCGGAAGACGTTGACCCAGGCACTTATTCTAAGTTGCCTGTATTATTGTAATGGTCTGTTGGCTTCCACCAACGAGGCTGCCCTCAACAGACTACAGGTTGTCCAGAACACGGCGGCACGCCTGATCCTTAATGCGACCCCCAGCCCTACCCCCCCTACTCCCCCCCCCCCCCCTTCCCCAGGACTGCTTCTCGACCTTTGTTTTATCAGCTCCACTGGCTCCCCATACGTTGAGTGAGTGCAGTTCAGGGTCTGTTGTATTATATATAAGGCCTTGTTTATGTCTGGCCCCACTTACCTTGCTGATAAATTCATCCCTTACACACCTCGGAGGTCTCTCCGTTCAGGATCCAAATCCCTTCTTGTGGTACCTGGAATTAAAAGGACCAGACAGGGTGGGAAGTCCCTATTCTATCTGGGCCCCCGCTACTGGAATAAGCTCCCTTTACAACTAAGACAGTGTATGGACTATCTCCATTTTAGGAAACAGCTTAAGACCTCTCTCTTTTGTTTCTGATTCTCAGTAGACAGTTCTCTACACGCTGCCCGTCCGAGCGCAGAGATACCACTTCGGGGGTCGATTCTGGCGCTTTACAAATAAATAAATAAATTAGCATAAAAGCAAGGAAAACGGGGAGGAGCCTAGCGCGTAACCAAGATGGCCGCGTAGGTGCGAGGCTCCCGAGGACCTCCGCAACCTCCTACGTTTATCCTGCCTTCATCCTGAATCGGTTGAGGGGACTGTGTCGGTGATCCTGAGCCGAGGTGGTACCCGTTTTCCGTTTTTGAATCGGACCCCGGGTGCCGGGGTGAGCACCGACCGAAGTTTGCGGCCTACTTCCCTCCTGACCCCGGATTTGAGTTTGGGGGTAACCCAGTGGCGAAGTGAACAACAACGGCGGGCTGGGCCTGGCGAGTCGCGTACCCCGCACTTTCACTTTCGCTTTTGACTCCCCCTGCCCTCATCGCCAGTGGGATTACGGCGCTTCTTTGTGTTGGGGTGGCCTCGCTGGGAGACCCTGCCTGCCTGCCTGCGGTGGCCCGCTCTGCCGTCCTGGGGTGACCCCCGGGGCTCTCGGCCTTGATTGCTCGCTATCCACTGCGTAGCTGGTGAGGGCGCGAGCCACACGACGATGGCCACCAAGCAGGATGGGGATCGGTTGAAGGCCAAGTCTACCCGGCGTGGCACCGCGCATCAGGCCAACATTATGGACCGCTACACCCTCCCGAAGGGGTCTCCCGGCGGATCGCACAAGTCCTCCGAGTGCCCCGCGGATGCCCCGGATTTGCCTGCGGATCTGACTTTGCAGGATGTTATGGGTGCCATTGCTGAGATGAAGACCTCAGTGGGCCAGCAATTCGACACCTTGGCACATAAACTCGACGCGGTTCTCATCGATGTCAACCTTGTTAGAGCCGATCTCTCTAAGACCAATGACCGGGTCGACTCTTTGGCCCACACCGCGTCGGGCCTCACGACTGAGGTAGCGGCCCTTCAGACGGAGGTGCATCGGCTCCGTCAGGCAAGTGCGCTCCTGGATCGGCGCCTGGAGGACTCCGAGAGCAGGGCCCGGAGGAATAATATCTGCATTATTGGAGTGCCCGAGGGACGGGAGGAGTTGGCGGCGGATCTCTTTGTGGAGGACCTGGTCTCTACCCATCTCCAGCCTAAGGGGCTGAGCAAATTCTTTGCGGTGGAGAGGGCCCAAAGAGTTCCCGGAGGCAGGCCGAAGGTCGGAGCCCCTCCGCGGCCTCTTATTGCCCGTATTTTTAACTTTCGGGACAGGGATGCGATTCTGCAAGCTTCCAGACTGCAAGGGCCGATTAAGCTGGAAAACATGGAGGTGAACTTTTATCCTGACTTCACGCAGGCGGTCCAGAAGCAGAGACTGAGTTTCCTGGGTGTCAAGCGGCGGCTTCGGGACATGAACCTAAAATATGCCATGCTCTTCCCAGCCAGGCTGCGGGTGGAGGCGGATGGTCGCACTCACTTTTTTGACCGTCCTGACATGGCCGGGGACTGGTTGGACACTTTGACTGGGGGACATGGTCGGGATGGAGGGGGGGCGACGGGAGGTGAGCGCTCACCGGACCGGGTCTGAGGTACTGACACGGTGGCTCACCCCGGATGATGCCACTTTTGGCCATGCTTAGGGTCTTTTGCCTATTGTGCCTTGTTTCCCCTCCATGGGAGGTTGTGCTGGGTCTCGAGGGGTTTCTCCCTCCTCCTCTAGGGGGTCTTAGTAGTTTCATTTACATAGGGGCGACAGGCACACTGCAAGTTGGGGGGGCTGTTTGGGCTCATGCAGGGGTGCAGGGAGGGGGGAGTTTTGTTGGGGCTGTTGGGTTGGGGTTGGGTATTGTTTATTTGTACCACAAGGCAGATGTATTGTTGTGCTACTTCTACAGTGCTCCCTGGGGGGAGATGGCTCGACTTCGGCTATGATGGGGGGTAGGGGACTGAGTCTTTTGTCCTGGAATGTTAATGGACTGGGGGACAGGATAAAACGGGGTGTGGTCCTGCAGTTTTTAAAACGTATTTCTCCCGATATAGTATTTCTGCAGGAAACACACCTCATTGGAAACTCCTTTCGTGCTATGAATAGACGGGGCTATCGCCTTATAGCCCACTCGGGCTTCACCTCTGGTTCGAGGGGCGTGGGAATCATGGTTAAAACTTCGCTCCCGTTGGAAATGGATGAGGTGTTCCACGATGACAGGGGACGATACACGGCTCTGGTGGGTAGATTGGAGGGTAGAGTGATTGTTTTAGTTTCTGTTTATGTCCCGCCAGGGTTGCAAACAACTACTTTCGCTGATCTGGGACGCCTCCTCCTTGGCCTTCCGGAGGGGATTCTAGTGGTTGGGGGAGATTTTAACGCTGTAGTCTCCGGTACTGAGGATCGTCACCCTCCTAGGGATCTCCCCCGTGCCCAAGCGTGGTTGTCCGGCCTCTTGGATACATTGGGGCTGGTGGATTGTTGGCGGCTGAAACACCCTACGCAGATACAGTACACCTTTCATTCCGGGGCTCATGGCAGTCTTTCAAGGCTTGATTATGTTCTGATGCCAGCGGCACAGGCGGGGAGGGTTGGGGAGGTACGACATTTGGCGCGGGGTATTTCGGACCACTCCCCGCTCCTGCTGCAGTTCGACATTGTCCCGAGGGGGGAGGGGAGGGTGGTCCCGGTCAATCCCTGGTACCTGCGTGACCCCACAATTCGCGCAGATTTGGTTAAATCTCTTGAGCGGTATTTTGAAGATAATGTGGGGTCTGTATCGTCTGCGGTCTCTCTGTGGGAGGCGTTTAAGACGGTAATCCGGGGGGAGGCCCTGTCCCTTATTTCCCATTCCCGGTGGTGCGGGCGGGAGGAGGTGACCCGTATTGAATCTGAGATAACTGAGTTGGAGGGTGATCTGGAATGTGGGGTGACGGACGACAAATTACATGCTCTCCGACTCAAACAGGCGGACTATAAGGCCCTCGTCACGGAGGCAGCCAGGGGCCTCAGTAGAGAGCAGCATGGGAGACTGTATGATGTGGGTGATAAGGCTGGTAAATTGATTGCGTGGCTGGATAAAAAGGAGAGAGCGAGTCGAGTTGTCCCGTCGATTGAGAAATTGGATGGTGTGTGTGTCACTGATCCGGGTGAAATTGTTGATTGCTTCGCAGAATATTTCCGTGGGGTGTATTCTCCGGTATCTTCCCGCTCGGAAGAGGATTCCCATGCTCTGCTCAGGGACATTGCGCTGCCTTCCCTTTCGGAAGAGGATAAAGTGTCGTTGGACGCCGCCCCTACATCTGAGGAGATTGCCCTCGCCATACGTTCGGTCACTTCCGGCAAGGCCATGGGTCCTAATGGCCTTCCCATCGAATTGTACAAGCTGCGACCGGATACGCTGGCGCCACATCTCCGTGCTATGTTCCTCGCGGCCCGTTCGGCGGGTTCCCTCCCGCTGGACCAGCGTCTGGCCACTATCGTGGTTATTCATAAGGAGGGGAGGCCGCGGGATCGGGTCACGTCTTACAGGCCCATTTCTCTGTTGAATGCGGAGCCCAAAATTCTCGCCAAGGTGCTGGCTAATCGGCTGGTTAGCGTGGTGTGCGATCTGATTCACCAGGACCAGTCCGGCTTTATCCCTCATCGCAACACCGCGCTTAATCTGCGGCGTTTGCATGGGGTGCTCGCGCGGGTCCCGTTCATACGAGAGCCGGCCATTTTGGCGTCCTTGGACGCCACTATGGCGTTCGACACGCTTGAGTGGCCATATATTTGGGCGATGCTGGCGAAGTTTGGTTTTGGCCCGGGATTCATTGGTTGAAACTGTTATACTCCGGACCTCTGGCGCAGGTGGTGGTAAACGGTAGAGTGTCGGCTCCGTTTGAGCTGGGCAGGGGTACGCGGCAGGGCTGCCCGCTGTCGCCGCTCCTCTTCGCGCTTGCCTTGGAGCCCCTGGCGGAGTGGCTGCGGTGGTATCCTTCCATTCGTGGTCTCCGTTGGACCCCTGAGTATGAGGATCGCGTATCCCTTTACGCAGATGATATCCTTTTATACCTTGCTTCCCCGCGTAAATCGCTGATTGTATTAGTGGATGTTTTGCATTCCTTTGGCCGCAATTCTGGCCTAGTCATCAACTGGGCTAAATCCTGTGTGTATGTCCTCTCCGGGGAGACTCCTATCCTACCGCGGGGCTGCCCTATCCAGGTCGCTCCGCAGGGATTTAAATACCTGGGTATCTTTATCACCCTGGACGCTGAGGCCCGATATAAACAAAATTTACTCCCCCCCCCTCCAGCGCCTGAAGGAGGACGTGGCGCGTTGGAGGCGCTTGCCGCTCTCATCGCTTGGCCGTGCAGCATTGTTTAAGATGATGTCGCTGCCACGTTTCCTATATGCTTTACAGAACACGATGGACGTTGTCCCGGCGCGCTACTTTCGCGAGGTGGAGAGTCTGCAGCGCCACCTATTCTGGGATGGGAGGCCGCGTATCGCCCTTGCGAAGCTGACACTCCCGTGGTATGACGGGGGGGTCGCCCTCCCAGACATCAAACGGTACTACTGGGCCTCCCAGCTGGCCGCGATAAACCACGGCCTTTACGGGCCCGCTCTAAACCCGGCCTTTGAGATGGATAAACTATTACTGCCGGGTGGTGACTATAATCGGGCGCTTTATTCTCGATCGCTCGACGCGCGTCTGACGGGCCCTACGCGGGTCATGGTACGGGTGTGGCACGCGGCAAACTCGGCGATGGGGTGGAAGGATCGATTGACCCGGGCGACGCCACTGTATGCCTCTGAGCGGCTGGGCTCCCTGTGGACATCGAAGGGCTTTGAGAAGTGGGACATGATAGGCATCAGCAGGGTGGGCGATCTCTGGACGAGGGGGGGATTCAAAACGTTTGATGTGCTGCAGACGGAATTCCAGTTGCAGGACAGGGAGTACTTTCGACATCTACAGGTCCGTCACGCGCTGGTCTCCGTATTCCCGGATGTTGCCTCCATCCCGGAGTACTCCCCTCTGGAAGATAGAGTGCTAGATGGGCATGTGCTCATCAACGATCGCTCGGGACTGTTGACTAGCCTTCGTGCGGCGTGGGTCGCCGATGGATTGGAGCTGGACGACGAGGACTGGGTGTCTGCGGTGGCCTCCCCGAAAGAGGTGGCCATACCGGCCCGCCTTCGCTTCGTCCAGCTCAAAATACTCCATAGGGTCTATGTTACGGGCCCGGGTCTGATGCGTATGGGATATTCCGTGGATGGGTTGTGTAAGCGTGGGTGTGGTTCATTAGGGACCTTCGTCCATATTTTGTGGGAATGTCCGGAGGTGGCGCGATTCTGGCGTGGTGTGCATGCGGTGTTGCAGGCGGTCACACATGTGCCGCTGCTTCCTGAGGCGAGGAGGTGTCTGCTAAATGTGTGAGAGCCGACTGATTACTCAGTGCCGCAGACGTGGTGGGTGACTCTGGGCTATATGATGGCCAAGCGTGACATAGTGCAATTGTGGGGCTCCCAGAGGTCGCCAACGATTTCGGCATGGAAGGACAACATGGATTGGTGTATGTTTCGGGAAAAAGTGGTGTATGTCGCGAGAGGTAAGCCTGGGAAATGGGTGAAAGTATGGGGCCCCTGGAACTCCTACCGTGGCGGAATTTGTACCCCGCCGCTGACGCCTGATCTGGCACTGGCCCCGTCTCTCTAGTCTCCTTGTCTCCTTGGTTCTGGGTACTGAGTCCACTTTGTCTCCGCTCCGGCCTGTCCCCCCCCCCCCCCGCATTTCCTGTGGATCGGTAGGGTCCTCCCCAGGGGAGCTCATACTGCTGCTTTGACTTCTTGCTGCCTTGTGGATTTGTTTGTTATTTCTTACATAAAAATGGAACCGCCATCTGGGGGGTCCGGACGGTGTGGCCGCCAACGTTTTTTCTTTCCAACTCCTGTGATCTCTCTCACGCTGCAGCGTGTGTTTCCCACTTGTATTCTATGCTCTTATTGTTTGCTAGCGGCCGGCCCGAAGGTTGTAGGCCCATTTTTGTATCTCTTTTGACTTCTGTAATAAAGGTTTCAAAAAAAAAAAAAACAAAAAAGCAAAGAAAACCAAGATCAAGCATACATATTGCTTTTTCCTTATCCGACAAATCTAATCCATATTGAATTATAATGTGTACCATATAAAGAAACTAAATTACCCAAGTGTTGTGCCATAATAGAAGACTTAAAAATTCTTCCAAAGTGTAAGTGATAATACAATCATTATAATTATGTATCTTGAAGTTTCCTTCTCCTATACCCATATTCTCCATTTATAGCGACATAATGTCTTTGCCTTTACTTTTGGAACATATCCATATAGGTATGGCCATTGGGTGCAAGTTTTGGCATGTGCAAATAAGCCAGTATGTATGGAGGGATTGATAGATTCATTATACAATTGGTTCCCATGGTTGTAAACATAGACATAAATATGTAGTTAAATAATCACATATATAAATACATATAATATCCTAAAATACACAACTCAATCGTTAAACTCATCCGTCAATAGTAAAATATTCCATAAAATTGCTATGTAAACTTTCCATGTGTAATGGATATAATATCCGTGCATCCGAATTTCTATGAGAGCTAATTCAATATTTCCAATCCTACTCTCACATTAGTGATAGGAAATTCACCAGATTTGGGTTCATATATAGTACCATTGTCAGTTGGAGAGTAAAGTTCTGAGATTCAAATGGTTATAATATAGATGGTATTCGATTAGAGAAAAGGGGATTTCATTCTTGAAAAGGGTTTGCTTGTCATGATTAAATCAAACATTTAAGTGCATGTGTTATAAAAGATATTTCCTTAAAACATACTCCTATAAAATATGATTTTCATAAAAATGTATAGAGATCCTTGCTTGTATTGAGACCACCCCGGCTGCTTGGTATCTAACTCCAATATAAATTGTGTTTCTAGTCTCCTCAGTTTGGCTTCCCTGTTGCCCCCTCTTTTGTCTAGTGGGATTGCATCTACCACATAATACCGCAAATGTGAGAGGTTGCTGTCATGGCATTATTTAAAATGTCTGGCAACAGGGTAGCTCGGGTCGTTGTTTGTAATGGCCCTTGTATGTTGTAGGATTCTCTTATGTACCGCAAGTTTGGTACTTCCAATATATTTTAAATTGCAGCTACATTCTAAAACATAGACCGCATATTCAGTCTTGCAGGTCAAATGTTGAGTAATGGGCCGGGGAACATTATTAAAAGCTGTACAATATTCTGTCTTATTAGTACCAAACTTGCAGGCCTTGCAACTACTGCATTTAAAAAACCCTTTTCAAGCGGTCAGCCAAGAGCCCGTGTTCTGGTCCTCCGGATTATTGCAGACCAGGGCATTACCCATAGAGGCAGTTTTCCTATACGAAATAGCTGTTTTTTTAGTTAAACTCTGCCCTATAACTGGGTCATCCGAGATTATGGGCCAACTCCGTCTCATTATTTCTCTGATCTGTTTTTCTTGTCTCGAGAATGACATAATGAGTCGTATAGGTTCATTCAGTGATCCCACTGATTTCTCTAGTTTATTTTTGTAAGTTAATAGCTCATCTCTGGGTTTTTGTTTTGATTTTGTTATTGCTCTATCCACTACTTTTGTCTTGTATCCTCTTTCCAAGAATCTAGCTTTACTCTCCTTTTGTTTCTTTTGATATTCTGATTCACTACTACATATCCTTCTTATTCGAAGCATTTCCCCATAGGGGATGCTATCTATTAAATGACGGGGGGGTGCGGTGGATGCGTGCAGTAACGTATTGCCTGCTGTATCTTTACGATACATGGTAGTAGATATAGCATTATTCTGAATCTTAATTTCTACAACCAAAAAAGTCACACTTTCCTCACTAATGTTTGATGTGGACTTTAAATTGACATCATTCACATTCAATTGTGTTATAAATTCTTCTGCACTTTCCTCTGTCCCCCGCCAAATTATGAATAAGTCATCTATAAATCTCAGCCAACAAATTATATTGTCATGGCAGATGTGACCATATTGTTTCCTGAGTACCAGCTCCTCCCACCATCCCATGAATAGACATGCGTAGCTGGGGGAGAAGCTGGCCCCCATAGCTACGCCCTGCACTTGTTGATATATCTGGTTCTTAAAAAGGAACAAATTATTGTTTAAACAAAATGTCAACAAATCAATGATCATTCTATTATGTTGCATAAATTGCATTGGCCTACGTGATAGAAAGTATTCCGTAGCTCTAATTCCGTCCCCATTTTTGATGCAGGTGTACAATGATGATACATCCAATGCTATCATGCGATATCCCTTTTGCCATTGTATGTTGTTGATTTTTCTCAAGAAATCGCTTGTGTCCTGTACATATGATTCTAAGCCATGGACATGTTCTTGCAGAAAATAGTCAATATAACACAACATATTCTCAAAGGGTCCATCACAGGCCGAGATGATTGGTCTTCCTGGTGGCTTATGTCTGTCCATGTGTACTTTGGGGATGAAATAGATTTTTGGAATGGTCGGGTTTTCCCTCTTAAGATATTTATATTCATCAGGACTCAACATTCCTAAATTTTTCCATGCCAGTAATTTTGTCATAAAACAATCCAAAGTATTTTTATATTTCGGGAAGGAGCTTTTCCTGTAGCATTCTGTATCGCCCAATTGTCCCATAGTCTCAATCATATACTCCTTCAAAGGCCAAAGGACAATGTTCCCACCTTTGTCCGAGTTTCTAATGACCACCTCTTTGTCTTTACGTAGCCTCTCCATTAGTTGACCATATTTCCTTTCATGGTCAGTGATTTTTTATATATATATATATATATATATATATATATATATATATTCACTTAAAAAACCATAGGTTTCACACATGTTATAGTTAGGTGGATATTTCACTCGTAAAACACCAATGAAATTCCCCCGTTATAGTTAGTTCAGATAACTATAACTCGCGCGCCCGCAATGCACTGCTGATGACGTCACATATTACATCACTCATGACATGGTCAGTGACATCACTCATGACATCATCCTTGTGATAGAATGGCGGTCGCGCGAGTTATAGTTATCTGAACTAACTATAACGGGGGAATTTCATTGGTTTTTTACGAGTGATATATCCACCTAACTATAACATGTGTGAAACCTATGGTTTTTTAAGTGAATTTGCAAGGTTTTTTAAATGCTAATTCCTAACTATAACGTGTATGAAACCTATGGTTTTTTCAGTGAATTTGTAAGTTTTTTTTAAATGCTAAGCTATGTATGTATTATCATTTTTTTTGTATATTTTTCAATAAACTACGTATACATTTTTTTAATTTTTTTTATGGTTTTGCACCGTGCGCGCACCCCCGCGATTTAAAAAAAAATTCTGCCTTCGGGGTCCTTCAGGGACCCCCTGACAAAGGCTAGGGTGTCAGGAACTCTCTACCCTGCACCCTTTTCACGTTCGCCACCTTCCTTTTTCACTCTCGCACTCAAAACAAACAAAATGGCGTCCGACACTTCCTGATTTCGACCGATTCGAACGTTGACTAACATGTAACCACCAATCAGAATTACGCTCGCGCAAGTTAGGGGGCTCGCACGGTGCGCGCACGGTACGCGCTTATAGATTTTTATATGCTTTTAAATGCTATTTTCTCAGGAACTACTGAACAGATTGACACCAGACCTGCAAAAGGCACTTCCCTGACCTAAGGACTACCTCTCTGCCAAATTTCAAGTAATTCTGTTCAGCCGTTCGGGCTGTACCTTCGAAAAAAGGTCCTATGGGAAAATGCATGGTGAAAACGTGTTTTGGAACCCCCCTTTTTTCTCGGCCCCCACTTGACGAATCGCCCCGAGACTTTCAGGGTAGGAGCTGAGCGGAGCGCCCCATTAGTTTTGAAAATTTCGCGAGGATTCGTCAACCGGCGCCAAAGTTATTCAAAATAGAATTTTCAGATTTCCTATGGGAACTCGGTCCTAACTATAACTATCTACTGGCGACCGCCAGTAGATAATATATCCTCATGGGCATCCTTGCAAGTTCCCGTGAGAATACCGCAGAACCAGCGGCTGGCTGTTTTTCAAAGTTTCTACAATATAGTTATCAGTTATTTATGCCTTGTTAGTTCACAGCTTACATCACAGTTTTCTGACTCCTTTTCTTAACACTGTTCTTTGAGTGTACAGCTTACCTCTGCTAATGCCGTTTGTTCATAAAAGAGACCCTTCTCCAATCTTGGTAAGCACAAAGGTATGAGAGGCAACACAAGAACGAATTGACTAATACAATGTAGTACTGAACAGATTGTGTAATCCACACAGAACTTGTAAAGTTTCAAATTTTCTTTATTCCATAGTTTGATGCTGTCACATTCACAGCCAACGCGTTTCGCCCAAACATGGGCTTCTTCAAGGCTGTTGGAGATCATACAAAGAGTCATATGAAAACTTTATATAATGAAACAGATTTATTTCACAAACAAACTAATCATAATAAAAAGAGAAGTAGAGAAGTGAACAACACACCATAACCTAGATGTCTGTCAAGCCAAGGACCTAAGATCAAAAATAAACGTGAGAAAGAGATAGAGGTGAATTCAAAGTTTCCTAGCACTGAGGCCCGGAATAACTTGTCACCAGAAACGGTGTTGATTAGAAAAAAGAGAATAAACCAGTGTATTGTTAAGAAAGTACTAGAAATGAGACTGAGAAACAAACATATTTGGGTTAAGAATTGTCGCTTACCAAGATATCAGACTGAATGGCGCATAAAAAATAGGTCACAACAACGCAGCATGTCCTTGACGGATAGGGTCTAAAAATAGTAAGGGTAAACATAAGTAAAGCCCAAGTTTTATAGATATGCAAAGATTCAGTTAAAAGGTGCTGATCTCTGGTCAATCCACAGTCACTGACCTTGTTAAAAGCTAGCGTGTCATCTATATATGAAAGTTACAGCAGTAATCATAGAGAACTTCCTGTCTTAAGAAATCCTTGCCGGAGTTGTCTGTAATATAATTGTAATAGTAATAGTTGAGGTATGTGAAAGAGAGCAAACATAAATCTACAAAGGCGTATTGAAGGGCACAAACAAAATCAGTACCAACTGACCTTACCGAATAGTAGCGAGAGGCCAGTATACAATCGTAAAAACTGATGAGTATTCCAAAGAAAATTATTTCCTGATCAGTTCAATCTGTATTGTTCTAATGGTGAAAGAACAAGATAAAAATACAGTCAAATACGAGAGAAATTATGTGTAGGTATCGAACACGCACAAGTTAACCGTAATGGTCAAACAAGCATAATGTATTATTTATTTGTAGAGCGCCAAAACGCCACCCAATCCTGCATATCTAAACAGTAGAATGAGGTATTGACAAACAGATATTAGCCCAAATGAGAGCATAAATTTTTTTTTTTTTTTTTAAAACCTTTATTTTCAAAAGTCTGGACACAGCTATTCAGCCGACAACCCGGAGGTTCGGCAGCTTCGGTAAAGAGGAACAGAGACGCGTCCACAGTACAGTGAAGGAGGAGTGCAAAGATTCCATTTTTTAAATAAACACAAAACACACAACAACCCCCAGCAAGGCAAGAACACTAAATGCCCATGGTGATAGCCCCCCAGGGGAGGCAGGACCCCAATCATCTACCATTTACAGTATCGTGAAAAGAGGAAGAAGGGGGACAGCAGGGGCCAAAGAAGTCCATTAACCATACTGAGCTGGAAAGAAGGTTAGGAGGAAAGCTGTTCCTCGGGGGGATCCAGATCAGGGGCAAGACAAATTCCCCCCCTGTATTGGTTCCACCGCCCCCAGATGGCGTGCCACTTCCGAGGGCGGCCTCTAGCGCAATATACCGTCTTTTCCCTTAGCATACTCCAGTCCATATTTTCTTTCCACGCGGTCAATGTGGGGGGGCCCACGGATCCCCACAATCGCGCTATATCTCTCTTAGCGACCATGTTGCCCAGAGTCACCCATTGGGTCTGCGCCGCATTGTGATCAGTGGGCCCCCAGACATTCAGGAGACAACACCGCGCTTCCGGCTGCATAGCAATGCCCGTCACCTCCCCCATCACTGCATGGACTCTCCGCCAGAATTCCGTGATGACACCACATTCCCAAATGATATGCAGGAAAGTACCCACCATACCACATCCCCTCCTGCATAGGCCGTCCTCCGAGAATCCCATGTGAACCAACCTTGGCCCCGTCACGTACACTCGATGCAGTATTTTAAGCTGCACCAGCCTCAGACGCGACGGGATCGCAACCTCCTTAGGAGAGGAAACAGCAGACTGCCAATCCTCGTCATCCAACTCGAGGCCATCCCTAGATCACTGGTCCCTCAACCCCAGAAGCATATCCGCCCGGACGTTTATCAGTTTCTTATAGATGAGCGAGATCGTGCTCTCGGGCATATGACCATCAAGGACCCGGTCCTCCAAAGGAGAGGACTCAGGCACCTTCTCACCCTCTATGAGGACTGATCGGAGGGCGTGACGCACCTGAATATAGCGGAAAAACTCAGATGGCCCCAGTTCATACTCCTTCTGCAACTCTTCAAAGGACTTCACCCTCCCCTTAATCAGGACATCTCCGACCCTGGAGATGCCGATCAAGTCCCATTTGTCAAAGCCTTTTGTGTGCCAAAGCCTACCCAATCTCTCAGATTCAAACAGCGGGGTAGCGAGGGTGAGCCTATCCTTCCAGCCCAGCGAGTCAGTTGCCATCTTCCACACACGCACCGCCACACCAGTGGGCCCCGTGAGGGACGAGTCCAGGGACCGCGAATACAACGCCCTGTAATAGTTACCACCACGCAGCAACCACCTGTCCATGGCATACCCAGGGCTGAGGGCCGGGCCATAAAACCCATGATTAATCCCACTCAGCTGGGTGGCCCAATAGTACCGTCGGATGTCTGGAAGCGCAATACCCCCGTCGTACCATGGGAGCGTCAACTTTGCAATAGCTATTCGCGGCCGCCCGTCCCACAGCAAAGCTCATTGGAGGCCTTCGACCTCCCGAAAGTAGTTGGCCGGTACCCAATCCAAAGTATTCTGCAGCGCGTAGAGGAACCGGGGAAGAGACATCATTTTGAACAGGGCCGCACGCCCAACGAGGGAGAGCGGCAGCCTCCGCCAGCCCTCCAC
The DNA here is from genome assembly GCF_964204655.1 of Triturus cristatus. Classification (NCBI taxonomy): domain Eukaryota; kingdom Metazoa; phylum Chordata; class Amphibia; order Caudata; family Salamandridae; genus Triturus; species Triturus cristatus. Next base: position 1,419,548,096 of record NC_140591.1, on the reverse strand, counting down.
ATCCCGCCTCAGGCGCGCTAGGGGGGGGAGCAGGTTCCTCTCATATCGCACGGCAGCATCCATGGAGATAAAGATCCCCAGATACACGAAGCCCTGCTGAGCAACCTGGATCGAACAAGTTCGAGGGATCGGTGGAACCTCGCCACTAAGAACATATAAATACGATTTACTCCAGTTGATAACGAGACCCGAGTTCCTACCGAAAGATATGAGTACGTCACAGACAACTATAAGTGATTTCTTGGGTGAGGCAAGATACAACAGGATGTCATCAGCATAGAGCGATATACGGTCCTCGTGCTCAGGCGACCATCTAAGTCCCCGTATATCCGGGTGCCAGCGTATCCACGCAGCCAGCGGCTCAAGGGCGAGGGCGAACAGCAATGGCGACAGGGGACAACCTTGCCGAGTACCCCTCCCAAGCTGAAACGGAGTCGACGCCCGGCCATTTACCACCACACTCGCAAGAGGGCCCTCATACAGCAACTTCACCCAGCTCACAAAACCGTGGCCAAAGCCGAACTTGGTCAACACGGCCCACAAATATGCCCATTCCACCGTGTCAAAGGCCATCGTGGCATCGAGAGGCGCCACAATAGCTGGTTCACGCAGCGTGCCCGCCCTGGCGATTACACCATGTAGGCGCCGAAGATTTAACGCTGTGTTACGGTGCGGGATGAATCCGGATTGATCCGGATGGACCAAGTCACCGAGTACCCTGGGCCGCCAGGATTTTAGCCAGAATTTTCGGCTCTGCGTTAAGGAGTGAGATAGGCCTATATGAGGCGCACTTATCTCGGGGTTTGCCCTCTTTGTGTATAACCACAATCGTCGCCAGTCGCTGATCCAACGGGAGGGCCCCACTCCCCCGCGCCTCCACGAACATGGCGCGCAGGTGAGGGGCAACCCTATCCGGAAATAGCTTGTACAGGTCGACCGGCAAGCCGTTCGGACCCGAGGCCTTGCCCGAGTTCAACGCGCGGATAGCCCCCGCCACCTCATCGACTGTTATGTCACCATCTAGATCGTCCCTATCTATATCAGAGAGACAGGGCAATGCAATATCACGCAGGAGGTCATGCGAGTCCTCGGGCGGCCTGTCCGACACTGAGGCATAAACCATACGGAAATAGTCCGAGAAACACTGCACAATCCTCTCAGGTTCCACAATCACCTCTCCCCCCTCTCCCGTCAACTCCGGCACTACTCTATTGACCCGTTCTTTTTTGTCCAGCCAAGCCAGGAGTTTCCCGGCCTTGTCACCAACATCATACAGACGGCCCTGCTGTTCCCTACCGAGGGTCTTAGCGGCATTCGTCACCAGGTCCTTATACTCGGATTGCTTCAAGCACAGCTCATGCAGTGAGGCCTCTGTAACCTCCTCCTCTAGCGCTCCCTCCAAAGCCGCGATCTCCTCCTCAACCTGCAAAACCTCGCCATCTCTCCGCCGCTTGGCAGCCACTACAAGGGAGAGGGCTTCCCCTCGCAGCACGGTCTTAAATGCTTCCCACAGCGACACTGCCGAGTCCACGGATCCCTGATTGTCCTTGAAAAAATTATCTACTGTCTTTACCAGCGCGCTGCGCATCTTGGGGTCTCGGAAATACCAAGGGTTGATAGGGGCCACCCTTCCCCCTCCCTCTCGACCCAGATCCAGCCTGACCCACACCGGCGAATGGTCAGATATACCACGCGCCATGTGCCTGGCCTCAGACACCAATGAGGCATGCGCAGCCAGAGTGAGTAGGTAGTCAATCCTAGAAAGGCTACCATGCGCCCCGGAGTGGAAAGTGTATTGGCTCTGTGTGGGGTGCCGGAGCCTCCAGCAGTCTATCAGGCCAAGCGTATCTAGAAAGTCTGGAAGCCACTTCTGAGCCCCCCCCGTGTCTCTGGGCGGGTATCTATCCAGCAGGCCGGAGCCAACAGCGTTGAAATCACCTCCCACTACAAGCATACCCCCCGGGAGATCCAGCAGGGCCCTACCCAGATCTGTGAAAGTGGAGGCCTGCAGGGCCGGCGGGACATAAACCGAAACTAAAACCAAAGTTCTTCCTTCCCACCGCCCCGCCACCGCCACAAACCTCCCCCTATCATCAACAATGGTGGAGTCCACCTCAAATGGTAGCGAGGCTCTGACTAGGATGCCCACACCCCTGGACCCAGAGGAGAATCCCGAATGAGCTATGAATTTATAACCCTTCCTATTCAGGGCATAGCACGTATTACCTATAAGATGCGTCTCCTGCAGCAGGGCGACATCCGGCAATGACCGTTTCAAGAATTGCAAAACAATCCCACGCTTAATGCGATCCCCCAAACCATTCACATTCCAGCTTATAACACTTAAACCCCTACCCCCCATCCCCAAACGTAAAGAAGCCCACCCCACACCCGAAGAGCCCCCATGGAACAGTCCTGGAAATAATCACTATGCCTTGCTGAAACAAACCCCCCAACAACAAACCCAAAATCCCGGAAACCCCCCCCACCCTGCACCCCTGCTGCAGCTTACAAAGCCCCCCCAACTTGCAGTGTGCCTGTCGCCCTACCAAACCCAAAATCTACAAAAAGTACCCTAAGGGAGGAAAGAGCTCCCCTCGTCCTCCCACAACCTCCGTGTTTACTGCAAGTCATTATCTAAAGTCAGTCCGAGTCAGTCCGGTTCCGAATACATCAACCTTGTTCATCCCGGCCACTGTCCCCGTCTACGGCAGTGTCCTCTTCCGTGCGTCGTCGAGGCAGAGCGTCCAGCCATTCATCCGCCATGGCAGGTGACTCAAAGAAGAATGTTCGGTCTTCAAACACCACACGTAGTCTGGCAGGGAAGAGCATGGCGTATTTCAGATCACTCTCCCGAAGCCTCCTCTTCACCCCCAGGAAGCCCTGCCGCTGCCTCTGTACCTGCTGGGTGAAGTCAGGATAGAAATTCACCGACGCGTTCTGGAAGGGGACCGGGCCCGTTACCCTCGAGGCCTGCAGGATAGCGTCCCGGTCTCGAAAGTGAAAGAGCCGGGCGACGATCGGCCTCGGTGTGGCTCACCAGGCACTCTATGGGCCCGCTCAACTGCGAAGAACTTCCCTAGACCCTTAGGCTGCAGATGATTGAGCACCAAGTCCTCCACGAGCAGGTCCACTGAAATCTCGTCCGAGGACTCCGGGACCCCGATAATGCGCACGTTGTTGCGCCTGGCCCGGCTCTCGAAGTCCTCCAGCCGACGGGCTGCGAGATCATGCTCGGTCCGCAACTTACGGACCTCGGTCTGCAGGTCCGAGACATCATCGGCGAGGCTCGTGGTCTTGATGTCCAGGGATTTGACCCGTTCATTTGTTTTGCCCAAATCCGCGCGGATCAGATTAACATCCACCAAGATGGTATCCACTTTGTGCGCCAGGGCATCAAACTGTCTCCCAATCGAAGTCTGCAGCCCGTCAAGTGCACCCATGACATCCTGCAGTGAGAGCTCCGGGGCCAAGGGTGAAGCAGTCTTCTGTGTATCCGGGGACTGGCTCGGTGCACCCGGTGACCCCTTCTGCTGGGCATAGCGGTCCATGTTATTGGCTTGAGTGTAGGCTCCCCGCCTGGTGGCCTTGGGCTTCGGCCGATCCACCTCTGCTTTGCCCGACATGGTGGGCTCAAGCAGGTCGGGTCAAACAGGACTGCCCTCTCTCAGCGAGAGAGAGCAGGAGTGCTCCGTCTTACGATGGGTCGCCAATGTGGCATGCAGAGCGTCCAAATGATAATAAAGCAGACGCGAGCACTCCCTGGGCTGGGCAGACAAAGGGCGAGAAAGTGAAAGTGAAAGGCTAGGGACCTCCGTCCGGCAGTTCACACCTCGCCTGGCCGCTGTTGTTCAATTAGAGGTCGGGCATCCTGCCAACTCGAGCCCCTGGCATCCCTCGGAGATGGGCCTCAATCTTCCGCCATGCATAACTCCGGTTCCCGGTGGGCGATTCGACCTCGGGTGGCATCGATCGCCTCCCTGACAAGTCATCTACACGATGCCATGCATACAAACAGGATTATATACAGGATAGACGACGGAGGGCACGAGGGTATCCATAAAATTGTTTTTAATTTAGAAAAGTTTAAAAGGTATATCTAAAAATACTATGAACAGCGGACCAAAGAAACGTACACACCATTACTAGACAATCGCCCATGCGCAAACTATACACAAGGGCAATGGTCTAATGAAATTAAGTGCAAAGCCCCAAGAGGCCACTGAAATCACAAGTCCAAAACTAAGTGTGCAAACTAAACACATACTAATCAGAAATCTTGCACCGTTTCACCGGCTTCAGAGTACCCACTACTAAGTCCAGAGAGCCCCAATATCACCAAACGTACACCTTACTTGACAAAAGCGTACGTCCAATTCTAGTAGTGAAGTGGTCTGCACAGGTACGAGCACCGTCGTGTAGGAGCGGTAACCGATTAAATGCTGGGACGCCCATATATATATGTGTCTTCGGCGTCCGGATAGAATTCCCGGAAATGGGGAATGACGTCAATGCGCAAAAGCGCATCCTACCCGAATGTCCTCCATCTTGGACTAGTTCCGGATTATGTAGTTGTTCAAAGAATGACATACGACAGAAAAAATGAGCATTCAGAATTACTCATATACCGTCTGTCCTTGAGAAAGTCTCGTCGTCCTCATTCTATACCGAAATAGTGTCTTCTGAATTACGAGACAAAGTTTCAGAATAACAGTTTCGGAAATGAAACAAAAGTACGGAAATGCATAATTATAGTTAAAACAGCATATAGCTCCAAGAATACGCACACACACAGGGCGCCCAAAAGATTGTCCATTATTATATGTTCGGCGCCAAAATAATGCATCCGATATTACGGGATGAGCTGAGTAGGCTATAACATCACTCAAAAAAGAATCCTCCATATTGGAATGGTTTCGAGTGACCGGACAGTTATAAGACTTTCTTCCATCACATGAGGCGATGAATGACCAAATCCACAATGGACTGTCAACATAATGAAAGACATTGCAAAAACGTCTCAAAACAGTAAGATTTAGATTTAATAAAACCAAACAATAAAATTGAAAGCCGGAAATGCATAAATGTGATGTGACCAGAATTCAAAAAGAAACCAAACGATGCTCCATATCGAGGTAGTCAAAAAAGTGAAAAATAAGTGAAATACCAAATAACAAGTAAACGAACAAAGCAGCAATAGGTCCTGTGTCCATAGATAAAATACATGAGTATTCTAGAAACCAAAAACTATGTAGGCGGGGGGGACGTACTAAGCTTGTGCTTGTCAACCGTGAGGTAAGTGTCTGCGAATTGTATGGATACAGCTTCTGTCTCTGTCTCTGAGAATTTGGTGATAAATTTGTCTAACTATCAATTGTCAATACATGAAATTAATGTGCTGAATAAAGGATTAGGATACTGCCCTGTTTCCAAGGGTTTCTTTTCAGATTTACATATCGATTTGTATAAGTTTGTACGGAATGCCAAACTCAAATGTCATTACTCCATGAATAATTACGAATCTCACGTCATGGATGGGCCTACTATACATACGGATATTACTGTCTCTCATGTAAAAAATGTTGCTACTCTGTTATCCATCGATGAGGAGAATGATTCTTCAATTGACAATATTCTTTCAGATCTTAACATCAGACAGGACTATTCATGTGATAGTGGTCTACATACTCGTAGTAAATTCACCCCACAAAGCACACACCTTTATAGCATAGATACTTTCTATGAAGTTGTATCTCGAGACTTGTACATTCTAGAAGACAGATTACACATGCGTACTAAAAGATACACTAATGACAATTTGACTAAGGAAGAGAGAACAGCGTTACATACCCTCAGGGCTAATGACTCAATTATCATCAGAGAGGCTGATAAAGGGGGAAATATAGTGATCATGAATAGAGAGAATTATGAAGGTGAAGTACTCAGACAACTTCATGACACCACCAACTACACCAGATTGTCATCTAACCCCTGCCCTCTAGCCACTAGTGTAATAAATGATCATCTTTCACACTGGAAGGAGATTGGCCTTCTCTCAGAGATAGAGTACAAATTTCTCATTATTCATAATCCCAGATTTCCGTGCATATACCTTTTACCTAAAGTGCATAAAAAACAACCCTTCCCCCCTGGTCACCCCATAATTTCGGGCATTGGCTCCATGACAGAAGCTCTATCTAAATTTGTCGATACTTTCTTACAGCCTCTAGTTACTAATTTACCCTCATACATCAGGGATAGTACAGATATTCTGAATAAATTGGAGGATCTAGAATGGGAGGATGGCATGTGGTTTGCCACATTGGATGTGACATCACTGTACACGTGTATTAGAAAGGATCTGGGCATAAAGGCTGTTGACTTCTTTTTGGGCAAAAGATCAGCGACATTAATGGAACATAACGTCATGCTTTTGTCTATGATCAACTTGATTCTTGACAACAACTTCTTTCTCTTTAACCAAATTTGGAACAAACAAAACCAAGGTACCACAATGGGTTCTAAATTTGCCCCCTCATATGCGAATCTATTTATGGGGTGGGTGGAACACACGTATGCTTGGTCACACATGGCATCCAATTGGACTGGACATATTCCGTTCTGGGGTCGCTACATCGATGATATTATCATCTTATGGACAGGCACTGAACTAGAACTTAAAGAGTACTTTAATTTCTTGAATCAAAATACATTTAATGTGGCTTTTACCATGGAGGTGTCTCAGACCTCTATCTATTTCCTGGATCTTGAACTTTATGTTCAAGGCAAAAGAATACATAGCACACTTCACAGGAAAGACACAGCAGTCAACAGCACTTTACACTACACCAGTGCGCACCCGGCATCTACAAAAAATTCTATACCATATGGTGAATTGGTTCGGATTAGAAGGAATTGTAGTGAAGAAGAAAATTTTGAGAACCAAACCACACTGGCTATGAATAGATTGCAGAAGAGAGGATATCAGCAAATCACTTTACAACGAACCAAAAGTAGGGCCATGAAGCTCAAAAGAGAGGATCTGCTTAAGAACACTAACAGATCTGTTCACAGACAAAAAGAGAGACTTGCCTTTATTACGACTCACTCTACCCTGAATCATGAAGTATTTAAGATCTTAGACAGACATTGGTCCATTCTCAAGGGAGCACCTGGTGTCAACAGCATCATCACACCAAAACCATCTTTGACCTTTAGAAAAAGCAGAACAATCAGAGACGATCTTTGCCCCAGCTACACGTTGTCTCAACCACCCAAGTCTTGCTGGCTACAGAGACCGTTGGGATTTTTTACCTGTAGTTCTTGCAACATTTGCCCTTTGGGATGTAACAAGACCTTAACGTTTAGTTACAACTCTGACAAAGAACACAAAATCTATCATTTCATTAACTGCCTCACCAGTTATGTGGTCTATGTCTTGATTTGTGGATGTAGCAAAATTTATGTTGGCAGCACCGTTAGACCTTTAAAAATTCGCATACAGGAACATCGTAGAGCTGCCTTACATGGTGATACTACATATGCATTAGTGACACACAACTATGTTGAAGGTGTAGATAGATCCAAATTTCGTTTTCATGGCATTGATGTAGCCATGCCCGCCAGAAGGGGTGGGGATAGAGAACTCAGATTGAGACAATTGGAGGCGAGATGGATTTGTACTCTACGATCAGTCACACAGGGTTTCAATAGTGATAATGAGATGCATTATTTTCTCTAAAAATCTGAGTGTATCAGGCAGAACGCAATGTTTGCTCTCATTCTCGATTGGATGATTTTCTTTACCATCAAATTTACTGTGTTTCAATGTATCAACTGCTTTTGTGTACCTTTTAGTCTTAAATACTCATATTCGCACTATGTGCTTGTTGCTCATGTTTGTGTAACTGGTACACCTAATATGAATGGAAAACCTTGGGTATGTGCATTGTCTGTGATTTGGCCTTCTTGCTCATGCTTATACTGTGTCCACTAAGCACTGTACTAATCTATTCTAATGAATTTGTACACGAAGTGCCCAACTTCAACATGTCTTCGTCCCTATCCCATCTTCTTGGGACCAAATACTCTGGTTTACTTTCCCATTTTGCTTCTCCTTTGGATCCTGTATGTCTCGTATCCTTCCATTTTTCGAATTGAGAACGGATCGTCGCTGTGGTCGTGAATGCTTAAACATTATTTTGTCCTTTTAAATGGGTGAGGGAATGTCTCTTGGATGTGTTATACACGTAGTATTGTATGTGTGATTTTGAATTGATTAGTAGTCGCTTACCTCGCGGTTGACAAGCTCAAGCTTAGTACGTCCCCCCCCCGCCTACATAGTTTTTGGTTTCTAGAATACTCATGTATTTTATCTATGGACACAGGACCTATTGCTGCTTTGTTCGTTTACTTGTTATTTGGTATTTCACTTATTTTTCACTTTTTTGACTACCTCGATATGGAGCATCGTTTGGTTTCTTTTTGAGTTCTGGTCACATCACATTTATGCATTTCCGGCTTTCAATTTTATTGTTTGGTTTTATTAAATCTAAATCTTACTGTTTTGAGACGTTTTTGCAATGTCTTTCATTATGTTGACAGTCCATTGTGGATTTGGTCATTCATCGCCTCATGTGATGGAAGAAAGTCTTATAACTGTCCGGTCACTCGAAACCATTCCAATATGGAGGATTCTTTTTTGAGTGATGTTATAGCCTACTCAGCTCATCCCGTAATATCTGATGCATTATTTTGGCGCCGAACATATAATAATGGACAATCTTTTGGGCGCCCTGTGTGTGTGCGCATTCTTGGAGCTATATGCTGTTTTAACTATAATTATGCATTTCCGTACTTTTGTTTCATTTCCGAAACTGTTATTCTGAAACTTTGTCTCGTAATTCAGAAGACACTATTTCGGTATAGAACGAGGACGACAAGACTTTCTCAAGGACAGACGGTATATGAGTAATTCTGAATGCTCATTTTTTCTGTCGTATGTCATTCTTTGAACAACTACTTAATCCGGAACTAGTCCAAGATGGAGGACATTCAGGTAGGATACGCTTTTGCGCATTGACGTCATTCCCCATTTCCGGGAATTCTATCCGGACGCCGAAGACACATATATATATGGGCGTCCCAGCATTTAATCGGTTACCGCTCCTACACGACGGTGCTTGTACCTGTGCAGACCACTTCACTACTAGAATTGGACGTATGCTTTGGCGATATTGGGGCTCTCTGGACTTAGTAGTGGGTACTCGGAAGCCGGTGAAACGGTGCAAGATTACCGATTAGTATGTGTTTAGTTTGCACACTTAGTTTTGGACTTGTGATTTCAGTGGCCTCTTGGGGCTTTGCACTTAATTTCACTAGACCATTGCCCTTGTGTATAGTTTGCGCATGGGCGATTGTCTAGTAATGGTGTGTACGTTTCTTTGGTCCGCTGTTCATAGTATTTTTAGATATACCTTTTAAACTTTTCTAAATTAAAAACAATTTTATGCTCTCATTTGGGCTAATATCTGTTTGTCAATACCTCGTTCTACTGTTTAGATATGCAGGATTGGGTGGCGTTTTGGCTCTCTACAAATAAATAATACATTATGCTTGTTTGACCATTACGGTTAACTTGTGCGTGTTCGATACCTACACATAATTTCTCTCGTATTTGACTTTATTTTTATCTTGTTCTTTCACCATTAGAACAATACAGATTGAACTGATCAGGAAATAATTTTCTTTGGAATACTCATCAGTTTTTTACGATTGTATACTGGCCTCTCGCTACTATTCGGTAAGGTCAGTTGGTACTGATTTTGTTTGTGCCCTTCAATACGCCTTTGTAGATTTATGTTTGCTCTCTTTCACATATCTCAACTATTACTATTACAATTATATTACAGACAACTCCGGCAAGGATTTCTTAAGACAGGAAGTTCTCTATGATTACTACTGTAACTTTCGTATATAGATGACACGCTAGCTTTTAACAAGGTCAGTGACTGTGGATTGACCAGAGATCAGCACCTTTTAACTGAATCTTTGCATATCTATAAAACTTGGGCTTTACTTATGTTTACCCTTACTATTTTTAGACCCTATCCGTCAAGGACATGCTGCGTTGTTGTGACCTATTTTTTATGCGCCATTCAGTCTGATATCTTGGTAAGCGACAATTCTTAACCCAAATATGTTTGTTTCTCAGTCTCATTTCTAGTACTTTCTTAACAATACACTGGTTTATTCTCTTTTTTCTAATCAACACCGTTTCTGGTGACAAGTTATTCCGGGCCTCAGTGCTAGGAAACTTTGAATTCACCTCTATCTCTTTCTCACGTTTATTTTTGATCTTAGGTCCTTGGCTTGACAGACATCTAGGTTATGGTGTGTTGTTCACTTCTCTACTTCTCTTTTTATTATGATTAGTTTGTTTGTGAAATAAATCTGTTTCATTATATAAAGTTTTGATATGACTCTTTGTATGATCTCCAACAGCCTTGAAGAAGCCCATGTTTGGGCGAAACGCGTTGGCTGTGAATGTGACAGCATCAAACTATGGAATAAAGAAAATTTGAAACTTTACAAGTTCTGTGTGGATTACACAATCTGTTCAGTACTACATTGTATTAGTCAATTCGTTCTTGTGTTGCCTCTCATACCTTTGTGCTTACCTTTATTGTTTATGGTCTTTTAAGCAGCTGGCCATTTGAGGTGGGCAATACTCTCACTACTGAAAAGTGACATGTCCAGGCAGTGCATACGTGCTTAACCTAGCTGCTTATTTTCAAATTGTTAACCTTCTCCAATCTTCCTTATGTTGTGACCCAAGATGTTTATTTTAAGGACAGCTGAGTATAACACACAAAATATCACCGAACTGTCACGAAAGAATTCTTCTAACAAAGAGTCAAACCAGTATTTGTTTCTCTTTTGACATCTGGTTGACCGCCAAGTATTAGATCAGTTTCAAAAGCTTCTACATAACTATTCGTGTTAGAGTATTTATGGTCGCTGTTTTTAATCAAAGTGAGGAAAATATGTGAGTGATGTTTCATGATGAAAGCAGAAGGCCTCCCTTTTTTTTTTATTTATTTTTTAGAAACACCTGGGGATATTACTTCTGTTTTTATTTTTTTGTATGGTGTGGACTACATGCACAAGACTGAGTGACCGAGTATCTACCATAATATTTTAATTCAATCAATAAAATATTTTAGTTACAGCAACCGCCGATTGCGTTGTAAAAAAGGAATTTGTGTTGTATTATCGCGTAGTTTAAATTATATACAGTAAAATGGATGATAAAGTGTTATTTCTGTTGTGTGGATAGGAAGGCCCTGACTGGTGTACCAATTCTGTTTTTCAGTTCACACAAAAAATGCTGGACAACTTCTACAATTTTGCTACATCGTTTGCTGTATCCCAGGCACAGATGACACCAAATCCTTCTGAAGTTTTCATCCCAGCAAATGTAGTTTTAAAATGGTAAGGATGCAACTTCTTACACATGGGTACCTTTCAATGTGTAGTGCTAGGCCAAGGTGCTACTATTGTAGTCCTTTAATCGGGGATGTTGGCATTCTGCAGCCGTGAAGGACCAAAATTTGCAGCAGGGTTGACTAAATTATGCGACAAGAAAAGCCAGTTTTGTGGCCTATTACTGCACCTTCTATGGCAGTATTATTTTGCAGTTGTCATTTTAACACTCACAAATTCCTTCTGGTAATGTGTATACTTATTAGTACCAGTTTAACATCTGAATACATCTTGCAGCAACTGGAAAGTGACCAGTTTACCTTTGCAAAAGGTCTGCTCCTGGACAGTAACCCCTTGAGGCGGTTTCTGAATAATGTTTTATCTTTGTGAGTTAGAACCAAAATGTGTTTGATCGTTGTTGTCATTTGCATATTATACAGCAGATGGCGGATTGTGTGGGAAGTGCAGTAAATCCATCATTATCTGAAAAACACTACAGCCTCTGAATTGGGTAATTCCAGTGGCCCTGGCTAAAGTGGTTGCCTCTCAAGCGTGTTGACAGTGTAAAAATGGAAGGAATTGTAAATTGTGGAGGGAGAAATAGCATATTTGGACATCCATTCATGCAATACTTGAGGTAATTATTATTAGCATGCAACTAAGATATGACCCAACATCATCCGCCCAGTTTCTGGATACTATTGGGAAGTAGTGACCCTGCTCCTAAATAACAATCACTAGAGCTGCAAACAGCTATTAGGAAAAAGATTGCTTCACTGTTTGCCGGTGCTTTTATCTTGAAAAAGAAACATACAGAGACTTGCATTGGGTCAGCCTCCTTAAGCCATTTCTTGGTTAAAGTGTCATTTAGGTTGTGGTTTAGCCCACAGGAATATTTTCTCTCTCGCAGCACAAACTCCCTAATCCTCGTCTGTGATTGGGTGTTCATTGTGTTATGTTGCCTCTGGAAAGGCCTACCATCTTATGCAGCGAAAGGTACTGCATTTTCTTTTTCTGTGATGATGTGTTTTCCAAGCCTAAGATCAGCAAACCCATGCTCTCCCTGCAAGCACCGCAGCCTGCCTCCTCCAGCTTGGTCAGCCCCTGCCCAAGGCTGCCACTTAGGTGCTACTTCAGGTGGCTGGCTGCTCCAGTCCCTCAGTTTGCCACTCTGTGCTGTTATCAACCCGAGGGCTAGGATGGACGTGTGCCATCAATGATCTGTACTTGATCTGAATTCCTTTGAGTACTTGGGGCGTATAATCACTTTCTTATCAAGCTTGTTTCAGCATGATTCTGCATCTGGCAGAGAAGAAACAGATAACTGAAAATAACAAATATCCCTCAGCAGTTATAAATTAAGTTGGAGGATCCCTGGAAAATTGAGTGTGGCAGGTCTCAAAGTTTCTGAAATTATATCACTAGGTTTATTAAGGAAGGACAGAGTGACAGATACCGTATATAAAAGGTATCTCTGTAGCCTTAGTAGGCTGTGCCATCTAATTTATATGTGCATGGTGCGGCATAATAATCTTGCATGCTGTTGCTCAACATTTCCTATAGAGAGCCTCTTTGTCCATGCTGGTGATGGATCTTTTTTTCCGGTGTTTCCTGCGTCTTCAGTGGAACACTAAAGTACAAACAGGATGCTGTTTCCTGAAGTTCCTTAATTCATATTTATATACTTTTCGAATTTACTAGGAACACAGCAAAAAGGTTAGTTTCTGATCCCGGCACCTTCATAATCCCCGGTGGCTGTCTGTTTATCCTGTGTGTAGTCTCTTTCTACTTCCATGCCATGTCTGTTCTTCAGAAACAGACCACATGTCCACCTGAGATGGCACAATAATTTGGATAATCCCTAGGAAAGTGAGGGTGGCAGTTGATGGCTCTCTGATCAAATAAAGGAGTACTTACTTGTCCTTATTGAGTCTTTAAATATAAGACTATATGTGTAAAAATACGCTCTTCTGATGATGAGTTTCAGACTATTATTAAAGAGAATGGAACTTTTCTTAATGACTGAACCACTGCATATGCTTTGCAGCATACACTTTATATATTTCTTCTTACACCCGGAGAACCTTTTTTTAACATACTAAAAGGATCATATGCATTGTGTCAATTGTCATTCATAAATGTGATGAAAAAGTTTAGCATTTCATATGTTTAAATTTCTGCAATTTTACAGTATGTTTAAGCACAAACGCAACTTATCTAATTAAAGAGTCCTATTCAATTCGGAAAGCCATGTTTTAAGTCTTTGTGGCACATTACCAACAATTTTACATTGTATTTTAATTGCAAGGTAGGGACTAGTTAGTAGAATGTTGATTTTGCCACTTGTATTTAGACCCCGATTGTTATGCCACCCGTCCCTTCCTTTCCCATTCCTCCCTCCTATTCCTTCATTATGGTATGTAGCCTCTTTAAGGTGTTGATGAGTTTTCAGCCTTTACATTTTATATTTTTCTAATTTTTATAAACCATTCTAATAACAATCATTCATTAAACTTAACAAAAGAAGTATCTTTATTGAAGAAAAATATATAAGTCTAATATGATGATTAAAGTACAACTCTAATGATTCTCTGCGCTGTATATGCCTTAAAGATTTGTTCAAATTTGCTAACCTAAAAGGGCTACCTGATCTATCTGGTAAGTAATGTCATGGTCCACAAGACTATTTTACGCACCACCTGATACGTGTTCTTTAATGTTCATGGAGGAGTTCCCATATACACTCCTCCCTGTAACAAGATCTGGAAATATAGGCCAATACCAAAAACATAAGTGTATCCGGTTGCAAAGGTGAACCATTATTATGCACTCCCTTTAATGCATTGTTAAGAACAATCACTTGTGAAAAAACCTTCTCTAATTTGTTCATGGTAAATGAATATTTAAAGATCATACCATAGCTGTTTGAAACTACATCTGGTAAAAGTCCATTACAGGGAGATCTTTTCTGTTATTTTTCTGTATCGGGAAATACAAAGCAAGTAATCCATAATTGTCCTGAATTAGATCTTTCATAGATTTGCATGCTTTAATATTCCCATAGTTCAGTTGAGAGTCCCACAGTAAATATAGCACGCAGAGTAAAGCATAACATTGAACAGAAAAGTCAAAATGTGACAGAGGTAATCTATTCACATCATTTTGTATAGAACCAAACTCCAACCAACCGGGATGCAACTCTTGAACCACTCCCCCCCCCCCCCCCCCCTCCTCATCACCCCCTACTCCGCAGCCACCATACCTCAGATTTCTTACCCCACTTTGTGTGAAGGGAGTCTCTCTGAACTGTGATTCTTTTTCTTCAGATTGACATCTGTTTTCCAGCCTCTGCTGAACTTTGATTGAATCTTACCTATTAACTGCTAAAAGGTAACATTTTAGCTGTTGAATTCTGACAGGAAAAATCATGTCGAAGGGCTCTAAACTCCTGGGTAAACTCAGGCTATTCTTTGAGGAGTCATATAAAGAGTGCCTTTAACTGCCTGCATCCTCATCACAAACCAAAGGAATGTAAATACTGCCGTACTTTTTTGGCCAAAACTTTGAAGGACGGGGAAGCCATACTTCTGTTATGGCTACAGTAAAAGAAGGCATTAGAAAGTCCAGTTTCTGAAGATGAAGAAGAAACATCTCCCACTAAAACGCTCATAATACAGAAAGACTTGGTGGGGGGCCCTTCACTGGAACCTCCCCTTAAGGTTCACAGAAGCAAGGGAAAAAAAACTACGATCTGAAACTAGTATAACGCCTATGTCTGAAAAACATCACCTATGACGGCTTTAAAAAACTCCTAAAATCTATTCCGAACCTGCAACTCCTGTCTGTGAAGGAAACATTTTCCTCTGGCATCAAAAAGCCATCACTGGATCCACTATCGACTAAGCACGCATCGATGGGGGGGAAAAAAACAAGACGACCATTGTGATGACAAACACTATGTTGACAACAGCAATAACCAATATAGTGATGTTATGATACTTGTATCGATGATATTAGTGGCGACTAGACTGTCCGCAATAAGCACGTCAAAGGGTACATTACTGCCATCGACAACAACAGCACTTCATCCATGACTGCACCATCAACGAGACCAATAGAGTTTATTCCCATTTGGCCACACCAGACTTCTCTAATGAAAGTTTCTCCATTGCACCTTGTACAATGCCAGAACGTAGACAAGGAGGACAATGAGTACATTGAAGGAGACTTCTCTTTTAACCCCTTCGCCGCTGCAGGAATTCTGCTGCGGCGCTGGTGGGGTTTGGGGGCAGTTGCGGGTCCGCTGTGCTCGTAACGGAACCACTCCGTCACGAGTCACGGTTGAGCTGTGCTCATGACGGAGTGGTTCCGTCACGTCTCCGCCCACTGCGCTAATCGCCCGCACAGGCGGGGAATTAGCGCCGCGTGGGCGGAGCAGCCGCCAACGGCCGCAGCATAACGGAACCACTCCGTCATGAGCACAGCGCAACCGTGGCTCATGACGGAGTGGTTCCGTCATGAGCGGGGAAGGGGTTAAGGAAAGGTCATAAGTAAGGGCAAGATACTTTGAATCCTTTCAGGACCGGTACACATATGATAACTCGTATGACGAGCATAGCCACCAAGAATATATAAAGCAGGTATCGATTGGTCTAGTTACTGACCTTCACCAGATGCTCATTGATTACTACAAAAGTTTTCCAGAATCACGGAATCCACCTAAAAAGACACAATTGACTCCTACTCCTCAAGGCACCCCTGCACACACACCTCACTTGTTTCAACAGTGGAAAGGTTCAGTGTCTCAACAGAGACAACCCGCAAGCCAAGGATATTGGATTTTGTTACCATCTATGATGATTATATGCAGAAAGGTTGACTGTGCTGAGCCAGGAGAGGGGGAAATTATTCCAGATAAACCGTCTGGATCTGGAGATGAGTGGGACGATTATTTGACATCACCTTCAGCAACTCCTACACCACCAACAGCCAGTTCTCCTCCGGAAGATATTGGACACCTCCATATTCTAATAGACAGGGCATCCAAGAAAATGTATCTTCCTGTGCCAATAAAACGGATGGACTGCTCTTTATGACTACAAGGCGTCCTCCAGAAAATCTGTGAAGGCTATACCTATTGAGGATCATATATGAGCAGAAGTAGGAATCCTGCTATGGTGGTAGTAGGGGAACCCTGTCTTGACAAAAAAAAAGTACACGATCCCAGGGGACTCTCCAGTTTGCCTGATTGGTCACCCATAGCCCGACTCAGTGGTCCTGCATGCAGTGCAGAGGTTCCAGAAATCCTACTACGCCCTGCTCTGCACCAAGAGGGTAGGCGTTTAGATAACATTGGGAAAATGTTCTCTGCTATGGCAGCCACAATCATTAGGACTTCGAATGCTCTGGTGATCCCAGGCAGATATGACCGCCAAATGTAGTCTGAGCTGAGGACTTTTATAGAATTCTTGCCATAAGACAAGCAAAAGGAAGAAATGGCAATCTTGCAGGAGGATGAAAGAACTTTGGCTATGGAAATAGCTGCAACAAGATTTAGACATATTGCAGATGAGGCTGTCTTAAAACACTAGGAATGGCTGAAAGCGACTTTTTAGACCGGAAGACCCTACAAAAATATTAGACATGGCCTATGGTGGCGAGGCCTTGTTTAGAAAACCTGATGATGCCTTATAATCGATAAAAACAGATCGGAGACGGCGAGATCCCTAGGGATATTACAACCACATCTTTTTCACCCTTTCATGTAGTCCGAGGAAGATAACCATATTCATTCATGTGGAAACAACTAAAAAATACAGATACCAACAATACCCCCCAGGTTCAACATAGATACCTCCTGCAATGCCCACAGATGTACAGATCTCCACCAGCTGTTTCTTATTCCAGACATGCTACTTGAAAAACGCTGAACAAATATCTAAAGAAACAATCTCCAGGACGGCCACATTGTAGGACATCCTGCAATTGCTGAATCTAGGAGATTTTATGAGGTCACTAGACCTTCAAGACACACATTTCCATAACCCTATTCATATAAAACGTCGAAGATACCGAAGATTCAAGGTGCCTGGATGCTGTTATCAATTCAAAGTTCTCTTTAGTCGAAAGACTGCTCCTCTGGTTATTACCATATGAAGGGCACCAGTAGCGGCTTACTTAAGGCAGTGGCGTAGCTAGGGGGGGGCGAGGGGGGCGGGCCGCCCCAGGCGGCACTGGTTTGGGAGCGGCTGCCGCACGTCACTGGCGGCCTGTTGCGGCGGCCTTTCTAATTTATTTGGGGACACTCACTGTCTGACACTTTGTCAGTCAGTGTCCCCAGTCCCCAAATAAATTATAAAGGCTGCCGCAACATTAGACCCCCCCCCTCCTTCTGTCCCGCCCCCTGTCTCACGATGTAAATACAGGGTCTTCTGAGACGCCACCCCAGGCAAGGCATAAGGGCGCTCAAAATTTACGTCGTGCGTGCGTCAGCTCGCTGTCGCTGTAGTGCGTCGCCCGCACTTGAGGACCACAATGGGCCGTAACCTTCTGACACCCCCAGTTTGTTGTCAGTCACGCGGCGTTTTTAACACCCCATCAGCCCTCTTCTTACCCCCTCAACTCCGTCTAACTCCTCGCTGTCAGCCTGTCACACAGCAACAACACCCCCGCTCCATCGGGACTGGGCCAACCTGCACGATCCGGGTGAGTTGGGGGGGGGGAGGAGTGAATATATTTTCGTAAGAATTCAGTCACTCCTCTGGCGTAATGAGCCAGGGACTGACTTGGGAACCGAACACGAAAATGCTGTACCAGAGCATACGTGCATTTAAATCACCTGTAACTGTACACGGGCATCGTTACCTCTATATGCACATGTACGTATACACATAAGTACTTGAGCATATGTACACTTTAATCAAGTGTACCTGTGCTCACTCGCACCTATGCAACACTGTATGCACGTAAGTACTGGAGCTTCTGTGCATTTAAATCACTTGTGCCTGTAGTTATGGTAATGCTCAGTTCTGTGTATGTTTTCCTGTACATGTAACCTATGGACTAACATCTATAGAGTGACATGCCTGTGTACCTCTACATATTTGTGCTGTCCCATGTGCATGCGCATACGAGGAGACGTACATAAGAACTTGTGCTAACATACATTCTATTGTGCAATTCTGCGGCCATGTACCTGTGCATACTTACTATGGGATGTGCATATGTACCCATACCGAACATATGAACTTGGTACATGTATATATGCACATAAGTTCTCCCACCAGTGTGCATTTGATCCTGTGAAGTGCCCCTGAATCGGCAGTTTTGTGCCTCAATGCCGGCGCATATGTCCCTGTATACCAATGTACGCATATAGCTTTATACATACAGATAAGCACCTGTATATGTTAACTGTAGCGGTGGACCTGAAGAACAGCCCTTAGTTATCTGCTACTGTGCATTAGTATATCTGTAAGATGAACCTTTACCTGTACGTGTCTAGTAAGCTCGTTATTGTGCACATGTGAATGTTTGCACGAGTAAGTGTTACAGGTTCTGTCCAGATCTGTACCTGTGCACGCTATTTCATCGGACTAAACTTTACCCAGCACTTCCTTACGCACTAAACCCATTCCAAAGGGCCGCGCGCCTCTCTACATACGCCCATATGAACGTCCCATATGAACGTGCACCTGTACATATTTATCTGTACTTATATATGTGTGCATCTGTGCACGTGCCTCTGTACAGCGCTAACGTAACTGTAGCCACGTGCTGTTCGTCCTGTGTACATTTCTATGCTCTCAGCACAGCTTTAAAGTTAGTTGCGTCGACGGCACTCAGTGGCGTAGCTGGGGGGGGGGGGGTGAGGGGGGCGGACCGCCCCAGGAGGCACTGTTTTGGGAGCGGCTGCCGCGCGGCACTGGCGGCCCGTTGCGGCGGCCTTTATAATTTATTTGGGGACACTCACTGTCTGACACTTTGTCAGTCAGTGTCCCCAGTCCCCAAATAAATTATAAAGGCTGCCGCAACGGTCTGCCAGTGCCGCGCGGCCGTTTGCAGTGCAAGCACATTAGACCCCCCCCTCCTTCTGTCCCGCCCCTCCCGCGCCCTGTCTCATAATGTTAAGCACAGGGTCTTCTGAGACGCCACCCCAGACCGGCTGCAAGGCATCCTTCACGCGGCATTACGGGCGCTAATCTTTACATCGTGCGTGCGTCAGCTCGCTGTCGCTGCAGTGCGTCGCCCGCACTTGAGGACCACAATTGGCCGTTACCTTCTGACACCCCCAGTTTGTTGTCAGATGCACTGATCTATGTATCCCCCTCATGTGCATCACTACTTCATGCACTGCCACTTCCTCTCATAAAGCGCCTAGAAGCAATTACGTTTAGCAGTCTGTGCTACACAAGATAAACATAAACGTGCGCCCCCTATCATGGCAGTGATGCAAGCGATGTGCATTTCTTAAAAAGTGGAACCAAAGAGGAAGGTGTTGTTTACCAAGAATGTTGTGTCATCACAGGGGACCACAAGTCCCGTGTTAAAAAATAAAATACAACTTGACCCATGACCTCAGGCCTACCAATGGCTTACTCGAGTGAGGCAGGCCTTCTGAGTCACCGGCGAACCTGTGCAGAAGTATAGGAGCTGTCTAAGCTTCTCTTGTCGGCACCTGCGCTTGGGATCCGATGCACAGCTGCCACAAGATGTCATTCATCTTCAGGAGTCAGTACGAGTGCCGGTATGTTTTAAAGCAAACACTTCTGTGCAGTGCCATATGTATTTTTTAGACTACTTTTTCAGCCTGCTGCATAACACGCACTGGTGCAAGTACTCTTAGATAGTGCGGGCTTTTTAATGCTCACTCTCTCAAAAAGTATATGTTTGAAATAAAACTGCCTACAGCGGAGTTGTGACCCCTAGACTATGTGTACTTTAATCAAACTTTTCTCCTGAGGCTTGCACGCACCCCCATGCTTAATTGTGTCTCAATGTTAATTGCTTAGACTAGCAATGCAACGTAGCTTCAGATTATTAATAAATAACGGGTGGCGACGCACACCCTGCTGTTATCAGCGAATTGATTTTTATCAAATTGCTCAGTTTGTCCTTTTGAGATAAATTACAGTCTTCAGAGGGGTTGGGACCTCTAAGCTACGCGTGTACCCTTCCATTTCCAGTGCTTTGCAGCCGTTTTAAAATCTTCTTACAGTTTCTTCGTTGCTCAGATGGGTGTAATTTCTGATATTTATGTTACCTTTGTTTTTATTGCTTGATTTTCCTTGCAAAAAAAGTGTCACTCATAATTACGCTGACATTATAAAAATGTCACACTTAGCAATCTGAAACCTTGGCAGCTATGCTTCCTTTATGTCCGGCCTGCTGCTGTTAGCTGTACTTCCGGTGCCAGCTGCGCCCCTCCACATGCACAAACCATGAACTGAACATTGCAGGCATTGCCCTGTAGAAACATAGACATGGCCGCCGGTTGTACAGTAGGGTGTCGGAGAACATTCCATAAAGTATAGAACCCTGCGAATGCTGGTAATTTCTACGTTTTTATTTCTTTATTTGAAATTTTATACCACACGCAGACGACGTTAAAGTACTCTACAGTGTTTTATTTTTACAAAAAAAATGTGAGAAATGATTCCAAATAATAAACATACATATTTACAAAGAAATGTTCAGTATGATGTTAGAGCATTTTGCAATTTGTAGATACATATTTTGAGAAATGCATCCAAGTCATATAAATCCATGTTAGCAAAGACGTGTTTTCTTATAGTGAACGTTAAGTGGTCAGTTTGTTCTTCACGCTACAATATTTGATTGAAGAATGACACTGCATATGTGGCGGTGCAGGTGCTGGAGAGAGCTGCAATTAAATGTCACAAACGTTAGTGTTAGGAGTTATGAGGCATGAATATGGAGTTTTATTGGATAAATAAAAAATCCATATTCTGGGTGCTGTAATTGAGATGGAGTAAGGGCCTACTTTGGAGTTTGGCCGATGGGATACTCAGACACAAATGTATTACAGGTGCATGGTAGCTTATAGCCTTTGTATACAGAGCACAGGATATGTGCCACTGTGTGGCAGAGTATTCCATTCACCAATCTCTAAATAAGGCCATATGATTTTTTAATGTCGAATTTCAGAGCTACAAGCATCAGTGCTTCTTTGTTTCTGGGGTTTCTGTTTTGCCTCGTGACGTGCAATTGCTGATGCTAGGTAGGTTGGTGAAGGGCTTTGAAGGTTATGCACACTGTCCTGAGTATGCAGTGTTTCTCTACTGGGAGCGAGCTCAGACATTCTCTAACTGATGAGCTGTGGTCTGCCCTTTTCCATGTTTGCAGTAAGCCTTGCTGTTGAGATTAATAATAATGTTGAGGAAGCCAGGCTTGATAGGCCAGTGAGTAGGGCAGTTTCACATACCTACCTGGTGACATCTAGAGAATGGACTAAGGTTTGCAGATCTTGTTTTTAACATAAGGCACCACAGCATGCACAAATCTTGCACTGAAACAAGATCTGCTATTCTAGAGTTAGGGCACGAGAGAGGGGTTGCCTTAAAGCTGGTATTAGTGTTTGAGTTGGAGTGACAGTCAATATTAGTGTTAGAAAGAATTAGGTTACAACTAGGATGAGGGTGATGGTTAGATGAATGGGATGGGGTGGACCGAGGACTGGAGTTATTAGCATTGCTTGGATTAACAATAGGTTTAGAGATACATGTATGATTATGCTTAGATTGCGGGTTAGTTTTAAGGTTTGGATGAACACAAGTGTTTCGATTGGGTCTTACCGCAGGTTTCTGGTTAGGGTTTGTGTTCTAGGTTTAGAGTTACAGATAAAGTAATTGAGCCAACAATTGTGCAAGGAGGAATCCAGACTCCTTAACACCCAGCCTCAGCACAGAGGCCAGCAATTTACAAATAAACATAGAATTGTCAGAGACTGTATCAAGCTCTGAAAACTATAAAGGGCCTACCACAGCAGGATTCTTTTTTGGCCACTCTGGTGAGACACTAAAAACACACACAACATGCGCCCTTCTTTAAAAATGCAAATGAGTAAAATATCTGGTTACCACATTATCAGGCCAATACCTGCCTTAATAATGTCCAGAGGGCTTGTGACACATTCATATGGGAGGGGGACTAGAATTTCGTTGAGTCAGAGAAGGTAATAAGCAAGAGAAACAGGATTAGGAACACCCAGTGGTGCTCGAACAATTTTCAGAGTGGCGTCGCTGCCATCAGTGCTTCATCACTGAACTCACAATGTTGAACATATATGATTAAAGCATGGTGTGTTCGCGCAGTGTCATTTATAGACAGCACAATCTCCAGTGAAGTGGTCACTTAACTTGCAAAGACATACAATTTTACAGATAAAACTAATGTAGCGCACAAACAGTGTGTGGAAATCGGGTGTCAATCAATCAAACAAACAGGATTTGCATAGCGCTACTTATCACCTGTGAGGGTATCTAGGCGCTTGAGTGTGGGGTTGGTGCTGCTGATTAGGGACGTTAATCGAATAACCATGTTTTTAGGCCCTTCCTGAAATCCTGCAGGGTGGCAGTCTGTGTTCTCCTTTGTACTGCCGGTCACCAGTGTATTTAACTGTGTAGCCTTGGACAGTGTCATGTATGTGCATGTAACTTGCATGATCGAGGTAACTATTAGCGGCGATACTACATGTCTCTCCGTCCTTTTTCCCCAGCACCCCTCATCCCCCTCTCCAGGGGCGGCAATCTGAGGGATAGCCCCGGGCGCCACAAGCTCTAGCTACGCCTCTGACTTAAGGAGAAAAAGTCACCAGATTTTTCTAAACCTGTACGACTGGCTCATAAAACTTTTCATTGTTCAGTGCTGCAAAGTTTTCCACAGCAGCCTATCTCCAAGTCCAAGTCTTCAAAGCTCTAGGGTTGAACTCAAACTCAACAATGAAAAATCCTATGTTCAGCCTTCTTGACTGATAATATTTCTGGGAGCTATCTTAGATACAATATCATACAAAGCCTTCCATGCAAAAGAAAAAGTTCAAAGGCTGATGAATCTGGCCTCTTCCGTTTCACAAAGAAAGTCCTTTTCAGTTTGAACTTGCAAGTCTTTTCTGGTGATGATGGCCTCTTGAATTGGCTCCAAATGAGAACACTGCAGGAGGAAATAGACAAACAATGGATTCAGACACAAGGATCTTTTCACAATATAATAAAAATCACTCCAGAAATGACATCAGCCATGACTTGGTGGATACAGAAAAGCAACATAACCTCATGTCTAAATTTTATTTGTTCTCAGTCTCAGGATGTAATGACTATGGATTCATCCCTACAAGTATGGGGAGACATCTGTAGGCTCCGGAAGTAAATGACAAATGGACAGATCAGGTAAGGCGCAATGCATATAAATATTTTCGTATTGAAGCAGTCGCATTAGGCATTCAAACCTTTCTCCTGAGGTTAAAGAAATCTGTGATTCTGGTTTGTATCACCAACACAACTAGTATATTCTATCTAAACAAACAGGCAGGGACAAAATCGCACCTACTATCCATGGAAACTCATACAATCTGAAAATGGACTTAGCAAAATCAAATCATGATTAAATATTCACTTAAGCTTTCCCTCCTTTACCTCTGCTACCCCGACTACCCAATAGGATGATGAGAGTAATGGCAAATTAACTTGGTAACTCTATTGTGGCAGAGACCTCTCCAGTACATGGAACTGGTTCTCCTGTTGGAACAACAACCTGTTCTTCTCAGACCAGCCCCAGAAATGCTCACAATGCACAAATTCAGGTTGTTCATCCAACGTTGGAATCTCTGAAATTATCGACCTGGCTCCTGAGTACAGTTAATTCAATCTCTTGAATATTCTTTAGTACTGCTGAGACATTTTAGGGAAGGCTGGACCAGAATCTACAAATACCACTTATAAGGCGAAATGGTCTTGCTTCTGCATATGGTACTCTCAAAAGTCAGTCCAGAGCAGATTCTATTGTACCTACTTCACCAAGCTTGTTCCAGCCTTTCTCCTAGATCAGTATGGTCTACCTAGCTGCAGTTTCACGATTTTGGAGATCACTAAACCAAAAATCACCATGGTCAAATGGATTAATTTTTCAAGGAATTTTTAAAAGGCCTCTTTAGAACTTACCTCCAGTTAAGAAACACCCGACCAACTGGCAGTTGAACACAGGACTAGCTCAATGAATGAGAAGACGTTTTGAGTCCATTCATAAGGCTGATCTAAAGCGTCTTTCTTGGAAAATGGTTTTTTGTTAGCTCTCACTTCCGCCAGAAGAATTTGTGAAATTCAAGCCTTTACAAATAAGCACCTGTACCTTCAATTCAGTGTTCAAGACAAAAGTTATTTTGAGGACGAATCCCCTTCAGAAACCTGACCAAAGAGCTCTAGATGTCAAAAGGTTCCTAAAATTCCTCTTTGAGAGAACTAATCCATTTCGAAAATCTCCTTTTTATAGCCTTTGCCCCTCCACTGAAACATCAGGCACTGTTCAAGCAGCAGCATCGCCCGTTTGGTCTCAGTGGCTATAGTTTTCTGCCGCAAAAAAGGCTGGTCACCCATTAGTTGAAGTTGAAAGAGTTTGAGCGCATTCCTCAGGAGTGTGGAAACCTGTACTGCTTTGTTTGCTGGAGTTTCTTTGCTGACATAGTAGGGCAGTGACATGGAAGAACAGGCATACTTTAACAATACACACTGCTGTATGGATGCAGCAGCAAAAGATGATGCAGCAGTGAGTCAAGCAGTTCTTCAACATCTATTCTATTTAGGCGATCTAGAGAAAGAGAGAGAGAGAAGAAGAGAGAGAGAGAGAGAGAGAGAGAGAGAGAGAGAGAGAGAGAGAGAAAGAGAAAGATATATATGGATTACAAGACGTTTTACACACACACACAAAACCATTGAAATTCAGCAGTTATACTTATCTCAAGAAACTAAAACCCGTGCCCTAAGGTAACTAACATGCGCCCACACCATGCACAGTTTGCTCATCAATAATTTTATTGCAGATGTTGCAGTGATATTATCAATGATGTCATAGAAGATGAGAAGATGTCTTGACTGATGTCATGACTGGTGTGGTATAATTGACAGTGAAATCTGAATCTAACTAAGTCTGCTTTTTAATCCTATTTCCTAACTTTAACGTCCATGTAACCTTTTGTTTTATGAACCACCTCAGCAGTTCATTACAAGGGGCAAAGCTATGTTTAATGGCTTGTCTGTCTCCAGTCATTTATCAATATTACTTGCCAATTCTTGCAAGCAATGCCTTGTGATGTTGTTTGATTTCTATTTTTTTTAAAGCCTGAATGCCTCAAACCTTATTTTTCTCGCTTTTAAATAATATTCCGGAAAATAATTTGTGAAGTAAAACTGGGGAAATATTTCAGATTAGCTCCAGGATCCCAGTCTCCTGCTAATTGCATTTGTAAAAGAAAATGAAGAAATAAGACAGTATGGGGAAATATATGGCGGCTTTTCTCTGCCATAATTGCTCAAGCCCTGTGTCAGGCCCTGACGGCCTCCTCAGAAAAAACAGCAGCTGTGTTATCAATCAAAAAGCCCTTTTACATTTTTAGTCAAACTCTGATCAGCCAGACGCCCTTTTAATGGCAAATTCATTACATTCAAAAACATCCCTGTGAAAGTGTCAAGTTTTTTCTCTGCTTCTTAGCAGCATCTTGTTATTGGGGTGACTGTCGACAGGCGTCTTTCCATGCTTTTTGGCCCTTTTACAAGAACATTCTAACACATTAATTTGTTCATAGACATCCAAGAAATGTAGCTTTCTTGGCCCAGAACCAGAGGACTTCTTCGCATCCTAGTTTAATTTTCATTCTGTTGCTGCTAAAATAGGAAGGAATAAAGTTGGGTAGTGTTTGTGGGATTTTCTGATTTAAAAAAATATATATTTTGTACAGCAAGGTGAAAAAGCTTGAAATATGTTATCGTAGGAGATACGTGAAGGTGGGTGATACATTTTCTTTTTTATTTCAGCTTGTGAAACCTTTAGGTGAGTGTGGAAGGTGAGTCATATCAAAGAGGTATTTTTCTGATACAAAATCGCATTTGCTGCCCACAGCTAAAAAAGGCACTTCGTGTCGCAGCTCTCAATATACCCAGCCGGATTTCCAGACTCACCATAATTGCGATAGACATATCGCACAGGATAATTTTCAGCACAATGTAAGACTCGCTCGTGCAATTGTTGCTGCCCACGGCGCACGCAGTGCACCTATGTAAGAGGGCAGCCACCTTTGTTCTGCGTTCCGGCACATCTCACGCACTAGTCTCAGGGAGTCTTCCAAAAGTCCATTGTCTATGCGTGTCACTTCCGGCGCTCATTGAGCTGGGGCCAGGTCCTTATACCTGCCTTCACCCATTTTCTTTGCAACACGTTGTGTACTAATTAAAATATATACCCCTTTTATTTGCACTCCTGCCTCAGGTGGGCCTCGTATTTGATGCAGTATTCAGTTTGCGAATATATTTCATGTCCTTGTTCATTAGCAGTCCGCGTCACTGCTATAAATCATCTGCTGAGAGTGTTGAATGATCTATAATGATGTAATATATGCAATTTAATTCAACATAATATTGCACATTTCACAAAATATCTCAAGGCCGTGCAGGGGAAGAACTTGTACCTGTCAAGCCCTCATAGTGAAGGTAATGAGGCGGCGTGAGACCTTTTCCTGAACTGTTCACTGCAGGAGCCCCAGCAGACTGCATGGTGTCCGGACACTTTACTGGTACTTTCACTGCAGGATGGAGGGCAGGAAGGAGATGCTGTGCCTGCCCGCTTCTGTGCATTGTGTGCTACTGCGCACTGTACAGTAGGTCACTGGGGTCCCCTCCTCATCTGTGGGGTCCCTCCTCTTCCATGGGAACATGCAGGGTTTACTTCAGACTAGGCTGTGTTTTTCATTCATCACAGGCGCTATGAATGGGGCGAGAGGGCCGTGTCTCAGGTGGTTCTGTGTTTGTGGTATAGTGGTGTAGGTGGGTTACAATAATTGTTTTGTTTTCGTGACAATTTTGATAGGCTTTGGGTTTACTTGCATAGTGATAGGCTTTTAAATGGGCGCCTCCGTCCCCGTCTTGAGGAACGGTAGGCCACGGGGAGGGGAGGTCCGCCCTTCCTGCTGCCCCCTTCCTGATTAGCCCTATATGTAATGAAGAGTTCAAGGCAGCGGCAAACTTTGTCACCCCCTTAAAGTATCTGCCAGTTCACCCCCTTCAGGGGAATAAACCACTCCTATTGTGTGCTATGAAATAGGTTCTGACACCCCCGCCATCAATGCTAGTTACAGACAAGTGCACAGTGGAGCTGGTTAACTCACTCTTGGGCTTGCCCTTATCTGTCCTGGGGACGGGTTCTAAATACACTCATTGATCCCTCTCCAGGGTGAAAGCTGCACCTCTTCCTGAACCTGAGAAAAATGTACAGACCTAGCCCACCCAAGAGGGCATATATAAAACAAGCTCAGGAGACTGCGCTCGTTTTGTTTTTTCCTTCCCAGTTTTGGAGCAAATTCACAGATCCACCGCAATTTCACTGCAAAATGGAAAATCTGGGACTCCACCACCAGGCCTGGGGGGGGGGGGGGCGGGGTATTCCTACCCTGCCCCCTTATTTTTCTTTTTTTTTTGCCTAGTTTCTTGGGACTCGGATTAGTCTCAGTCCCAAGATAGCTGCCAACACTTCCTGGTTGAAGTGTGGCAGTCAATCAGATGTCACCATGAAATCTGTCGGATCCACTGAGGATTCGTGTCCCTAGATATCCATAAAATGTTTTTCCTTTAATAACTCAACAACTACTAAATGAATTTGCACTAAATTACAAAAAAGGTCGCTTTCTGGACCAAGATCTACCTTTCTGCCAAATTTGGTGTAACTCCGTTCAGCGGTTCAGGCTGTAGTCGTATCTGAAATCCCTATGGAAAATTGCATGATTGCATGGAGAAAACATCTTTTGGAACCCCCCTTTTTCTCGGGCCCCGCTTGACTAATCACCTCGAAACTTTCCAGGCAGCAGCTAAAGTAAGTGGCAAAGTCATTTTTACAATTTTGTGAAGATTCGCCAAATGACGCCAAAGTTATTAGCAAAACATAAACTGCTTTGCCTATGGAAACTAGGTCTAAAGTATAACTACCTACTAGCGACCGGCAGAAGGTAATCATTGCTCGAAAAATCGAAAAATTGTTGCTAGACCTACAGGTCTAGTAACTTAAAAAATCTACTTGACCTAACTGTAATGTACTTGACATCTGTGAGCAAATGTGACAAATTAACAATACTTAAAGACATTTTTATTGCTCATTCACTTTGTGAGCAATAAAAATTCCTTTAAATCTTGCTATCTTGACACATTTGCTCTGCTTTTAGGGACGGAGATCAAAAGTCAGTTTGTCTTCCTACTTGCCAGAAAGGGCGAGTAGGACCTAAATATAGCTCACCCTAATTAAATCTGCCTTGCAAATGTGAGTGGGCGAGTGGATGTTTCAAGCCCATAGGGGGAGAGAGAAAGAGCGAGAGAATGAATTACACTGTCACCACCATGTAGTTCTAGTTAAGACCTATTAAAACGCTCGCTGTTTGATGAATTTTCCTGATTCTTTACAAAAAATAGTTCATCCTCCTCAACTACTTCCTTGAATGTTTCGCAATGATCCATAAAGTGAAGGCTAAGAAAATAAGGGGGGTTCCCAAGATGCAATTTCCCCATGCAATTTCCAATGAGAATTTTTAACAGCCCTATAGCCAAAACAGCAGAATGGAATAACACCTAATTTGGCAGAATGCTAAATCTTTACCCGAAAGTGTGCTTTTTTAGGTCGAGCGTACATCGCTTGCGCTGTCGCTTGGCGACCTATTGTGCATGGTTAAGGAGTTGAACTCCACCCATTGTTAGCCGATTGCTTTTATCCGTCTCTGTTAGTGTCCTTTGAAAATGCTTGCTCTCAAATGGGCAACTCGCCGTCTTTCTCCCTCCTTGTTTCCGGTTTCCTCCATGCAGCACCGACCAACTACTACATTGTTACATGTTTACGTCTTCGTTTGGGGACTACTTTTGTTCTTTATGTGATGTCTGTAAGCAGCATGGGGGGGCGGTCTTCAGATGCGCTTTGATGTCCATTCTGTGCCGCAAGGAAGTTTAATGAAGTAGTGTGCGATCAGCATGTCTGATTGGGCTCTGTTTAAAGGCACTGGCAATGGATTGGGGTTTGTTTAGGGGCGCTCGCAGCTGGCACACAGGTTATGACTCTCTGCAAGACAAAGCGGACGCATACAATGCCTTCCTGTACTATGGAGTTACATTCCCATGTACTCAGGCTACAGCTATTTAGAGCACTCCAGCGCCGCTGGGGCTCCGAAGCGGCTCCAGCTGCTGGCCTCCGCAGCAGACTTATTTATGTCTTTTGCCCTGAATTAATCTACCCATGCTGTCTGACTGGCTGACCGTGTTTAGTGGGGGAACAAGCGTGTTTACTTGGTCGTTCCAGGTCGCATTACTCTTTACAGCAGTCGACACCTGCCTCTGTCATCATGCCCAAGCCGCCACCATTACAGGCCTCAACTGTTCTCTTTTTAGGTGGCCTCGCCTGCACAGCCCATGCGCTATGCTCTGTCTGGAAGGTGTTTACAATAAAGGGCTCACCATTTTCTAACATCGTTGTCACTCTTCTGTACTGCCTCGTAATTAGCAAGCATATGCTTTCGTCACTTCAGTTTAATTCTGTGGTGCATGGACCAAGTGTAGATTGATTTGATTGGTGTATTTCGTCCGCTCGCGATGTGATGGAGGTAATATTTCTTTCACCGTCGCCACCGTACTCCATTTCCTTTATTTCTAATCCTACAAATGTGTTGCTCCCTCGCCCACTATACTTTTCAGGCAATGAGTGATTTGCCCAGAATCACAGGATGTTGAACTCGGAATCCGAGTTCGAAAGTCGGCAGCTCTGACCCTTACGCCACATCTCCCGAACCCTCAGAAACATGTACTTGGAGTTTACAAAACAAAAATCATCAATGCTGCCATGCGGTTGGGTCGCTAGGTGCAAGCAGCTTTACAGTGGGATTAACAGGAGTGTATTCACTCAAAAAAATTATTCCGTTCGCTGGGGGAGGAGGAGTGCGGGGGTTACTGAAAATCCATAGGACCTGTCAGAGGTGGGTGAATTTGAAACCTTCTTTCATTCTGTGCAAAATGACTAAACGTACTACACAACAGTGTAAAATCCTCTGTGCTGCAGTGTACCTCGATGTTTTAGTAGGCTTTGCCATCCGAACGCAGAAGAAGTAGGACTTTTTCTCCACGCAAATGATGACTTTTTATAATGATGCGTTTATTTTTTAGCATCTCGTTCCCTCTTAAGAACCACGCTACTAGACTTGGCAATGACAATCGCGCAGCCTTTAAATGAAGGCATCTTAGTCAGCAGAGAGATTGCCTGGTTGACGCATCTTAGGGTATCATTCGATTATGCAGCACAGCCCTACTTAAGGTTAAATAGAACCTTGAAAGTTTGAGTTTTACACCTTTTTAAACCCCAGTACGGGTCCTGCAGAATATACACAGTCCTTCATTAAAATGCTACAATAACCTTAAACTTAAAAGTTCTAACATGCACAGAGATTACAGGGTAGCGTTATCTCGAACAAGAAGTTTAATTAAATTTTTTGAAACTTTAATAGTGAGCGCAGCGCCGCTTCAGGGACACCGCGCACTGCAGTACAACAGGAATTGCTTTTGCAAAACTTTGAACTATTGGTATTGTAAATGACAATGCCTTTTAATATTATAAAAGGCATTGCCATTTACAATGCCAATAGCTCAAAAACTTGCAATTACGAGACCTATTGCATTGTAAATGCTTGTCTTATTTGGTGTAAATTCCATTCAGCGGTTTTTGTAGGAATTAAAGTTCAAAATGTATAGATATCTGGGCAGTTCGTTTTTCGGTACTCGTGAGAGTCCAGCAGGCAAGCAACTTGCTATAATTAAGTGATTTAATTGGCCAAGTGGCTGTTTTTACCAGCATCTGTCTCACTCCGAGGCCCGCTGGAGCTTGCGCTGTGATTGACTAGCGGCAACATGAGCAGAAATGTAGCACATGCAAGTACAGGACACTGGTACCCTGACTCCCTGGACCTTGAGGTGGTTTGGGGCAGGGGTCCCCAGCGGACCCACCCTGGGCCAAATTTTGAAAAAACAATTTAGGTTGTCGCAATCTCGCATTACACACCTATTTCAGTGGAACTCCCTCAGGAGTACAGGGGATCATGCGGACTCCTGCGAGAGTCAGCCTGTGGTGGGTTGGCCTTGTACGGGAGATTGGCTCTGCAGTGGAGCGATTTAAGCCAACCAAAACTTTCTGATCTTTTGCCACTTTCACAGCTTTATACAAGACACCTCTTTTCACCCTCTGCAGCAACAGAATCAGCTCATCCAGCAATACGGAGGCCGTGCTAGAGCTAAAGGTCGTAGATCTGCCTTGCAACCACCCTCCTCCTTTTCTTCTTCCTCCCCCCGCACAAGGAAAGCAGATCTTGTTTGCTTCCCCAAGCCCACATGGAGCCACTGGGAGGGAGGGTGTCCCGTTTTCTTCTGGCCTGTAAGGCCATTACTTCGGAACACTGGGTCCTTCCAGTTGAGGAAAAGGGCTAGATCCTCCTCCTCCTCTTCTTTCAGCTTCTGCCCCCCATTCTCTTCCCCCACTCCTCTCTGCCTCCCAACCATTTGGCTATTCTGCTGCAGGAAGTGGTAGTTCTCCTTATCAAAGGAACTGTAGAGTTAGTGCCAAACGGGGAATGTGGCCAGAGTTGTTATGCATGTTACTTCCTGTGCCTAAGAAGGACGGTGGAATGTGCCCAATTCTGGATCCCAGGAGCCTGAACTTCCTTCTCAAAAAAGAAAAATTAAAAATGCTGGCCCTAGCTCAAATGCAACTGGTGTTGGAGCATAAAGGAAGGGTGGTGTCCCTCGACCTACAGGATGCGTATTTCCACATCCCTATCCTCTGGTCATATTGAAAGTACTTGCAGTTTATGGTGGGTTCTACACTCTACCAGTTCGCGTTACTACTCTTTGACTTGACTTCTGCACCTCGAGTCTTCATGAAGGTGATGGCAGTGGTTTTGGCCCATCTAGAAGGGTCTGGCATCCCCATTTTCCCATACCTGGACGACTGGCTCCTCAAAGCCAGCTCTCCAGAGGTGGTGTCAAACTGTCTGCAGGCAACCGCTTCCTTGCAGTCTGGGCTTTTTTATCAACAAGCCCAAATCTTAACAGACATAGTTTATATAATAGCCTTGATTTAAACTATCCTCCTACTAGATCTATGTTGTAATAGTGTACATTACATGGTTGTAAAGGAATATTGCAATTGAGAAAACTTTCTTATTGCTGTAGATGTTAACTCTTCTGATTGTCTAAGGTGCCAACATGAGCTCTAATAAGCTGTAAATTTTCCCGATTACAAAAATATAGCAACCCTGGTATCTTTTATTGCCTTCTGACGTACTCATTGCACTTTAGTGGCACCAAAATGCTGTAAACTTAATCAAATTCTTTTTATCCCGTTTGACACCTTTTAATATTTCTTTGTTTGACTTTTTGATTTGATTTTGTACTTTATCAAATTGAGGATTTCTAATGAGCATTTGTATTTTTATCTTTTGAAACTTTAAAACATACTGTGTATTTCAAATGTAAAGGGTGTGTTTTTATTGTTATGGCCTATTTTGGCTGAGCACAATAATGTTTTGTATTTGTACCAGTGGCCCTCCCAATGACTCCAGTTCCATAGGGTCAGTACTAGAAACCACCCTACTCCGTACCTTTCCTCCTCCACAGAGAATCGGAGGCATCCAAGAAAGGGTTCCATCTTTCCACTAAGACATGATTCCTAGGTTTGCGAGCTTCCTGCATTCTCCTAGTAAAACATGCATGTTAGAACATGCGTGCCCTGCAATGGTGGCTCTGCAGGCAGTGGCTATAGTACGGGCGAGACCTCTTGGACTCCATTGTGATCTCCATCAGTGCTGTGGCAGAAGTGACTTGGTGGGCGAATCAGGCAAACCTAACTCTCAGTATGGCCTTATGTTCACCTCTGACCTAGACTATGGCAGTGAAGGATCCCTCTACTCTAGGATGGAGAGCTCATCTGGAGGACCTGGAGATCAGGGGCCTCTGGTCTCCAGAGGAACAGGCGTTCATATCAACCTGTTGGAACTGCAGGTAATTCGGCTGGTGCACAAGGCCTTCCTTGTGGGTCAGTCTACTCCAATCTTGATGGAAAACACAACTGAGATGTGGTATTTAAACGAGCATGGGCGGATTAGGATCTCATCTCCTTTTCCTGGAAGCATGGAGACTGTGGTCTTGGGCAGACTGCCGTGGGACAGTCACCTAGCAGGGTCTCTGGATAGAAGAGCCAACAGCCTGAGTCTGCATCCTCTTGCTTGTGACACTGATGTTTGGAAAAATTGTAAATAGGATTCTCTCTAGTGGTCACCATCTGTAAACTTGCTTGTGTTTGGGTTTCCACTGATTTTAAATTGCTCACTGATTTTCCCCCAACCCTTCTTGGGGGTCTCTCAGTAAAATATTTTGTTTTGGGGGTGATGTGGGGGGGGGGGTTGTGATTTACTCCACCTGGACTGGTTCTCTACTCCCGTAAATCAGTCGAAGTATCCGAAAACATGATAAATGTTTACTTGACCTGTCCTGGTAATGTTTGATGATACTAAGGGTTGTTTGTAGTATAATAGTTTAGTAGTTGCCCTGGATGGGGATATGTGATGTACTTGCTGTAATAATTCTAGAGGTCCTTTTGAATTTTTTTGGTGTTCTGATTCACTGTGAAGGTCTTGGAATTCGATGATTTGTTTATTTACATTACGGGGACAACAACACAGAGAAGTGGTGGGTGGGTGGTAGGGTAAGCTACGACACGGGGCAAAACAATAGTACCTCACTCAGAACGAGCAGCAGATGGACACCAATTAAGTTTAATCAATCTGTGCTTGGTCCATGCGTCACAGAAAGGAACAAAGTGACACTTGGCCTGCGCAGGCCTATTAGGATGTACCAAATCAGTGATAATGAAGCCAACAAATGGTACGAAAGACGCTTGAAGCCCTTTTTGTAAACAATAGTGTCTCGCACTAGCGACTCTAATGATGGGTCATCCAAGAGTTTCATTTGGTTGGAGGCATAGGAGCTGCAGATCGTACACTGTGCATTAGATCGCCATCTGGTGTTGGACTCGGATGCTTGCACCTTGTTGATGTCTTGGAAGAAGTCTTTTGTAGTCACAAGATAGGTGACTCCTCCCTTGGGCGATAGTGCGCATGGGCATCGACTCCATCCTCAGATTGTTTTTTCCGCCATTGGGTTCGGATGTAACTTTTGCGCTCCGGCTCGAGAACTTTGTTTTTCAAACTTTCTCGACGCGCAAACTCTCTAGAACTCTCCGGTATTGTTTTCGATCGTGTGATATTCGACGCGCATCTCAACTACTCTATTCCGGTCATCGACGCGGGCCGCTGGGCCTATCGACGCCTTTCGGACCTACAGCTCATGGAAAGGACTCCATTCAAAAAAGCCCCCAGTGTGGAGCGAAATTCCCACACAGTGACCATCACAAGTTCTGTAACCTGTGTCTCTCGCCAGAAAACGATGAGAACAATTGCCAGGCCTGTGCCTCTTTTCAACCGAAAAAGACCATCCGTGATTGCTGGGCTCGACGACACATAATGGCGCTGAAAGCAGCTACGGCACCAGCGGACATCTTCGACGAAGGCCCAGATGTCCCAGAGGAAGATTCCGAAGACCTGAAAATCGTGTCCGAAGCAGACGACTCAGACTCAGACGACCACGACTCAGACGACCACATCACTCCTGGTCAATGAGTGAGTACAATTACCCCCACCCCCACTCTACCCGAAAAAAGAATGCCCTGGTCAAGACTTCGCCTGCTGGCCCCAGTCGCGACCAAAGACATACTTCAGAATCCCCGCCCTCGGGCTCCGAAGAAAAAGGACAAGCTTTCCGGTAGCTTTGGAGCGAGCAAACCGCATATTCCCATAACGAAAGCTCCTTCGGCACCGAAGCTGGGAGAGCAAGATTCTCCCAAAAAGAAATCGGCTCCGACCACTTTGACGCTGAAAGAAAAACCTTCGGATCCAAAACCAAACCCTTCGGAACCGAGAAAGATTTCAGTCTACATAGCCAAGCCAAAGGACTCTAAAACACCTCCTAAGGCCTCGGAGCACAAATCCCAACCCCGTTCGGACCCAAAAAAGTCGGCGCCAAAAACGGTGATCGAGGAGGAAGAACTTTTTTGACCGGATCCTGTTGATACCAAACAGAAAAAACTCCAAATTGACCCCAAATCAGGACGTGTGGCTGCTGTGCCACACAAGAAGAGGAAGCTGGACACAACAGACACTCCTGCAGTGCCTCTGAAGAAAAAAGACTGCCACTTCACCTATAAGACCCTCTTCTCCTGTTCTTCCTACTCCTGTTCTTCCTCCTATACCTCTCTCACCTCCACAGCCTATAACACTTCCACCACATACACCACCACCACAGGGTGATGATGATGATGATGTAGGGGGAGGCAACAATGACCCTTTCACTGACCCTGACAATGATACGGACACACCACAGGATGATTGGGACGATTATGATAACCCAATAGATCCCACAGACCTCCCAGATTCCCAGCCATATCCAACAAAACCATCTCCCCCGGATGACAATATTGGATTTGGGCAGCTTGTTAATAGAGCTGCTATTTACCATGGCGTTCACATGTATTCAGACCCTGCAGATGAGGATTTCCTCCTAGACACTTTTGAACAGTCGCAGAAATCTGTCCAAATACTGCCAATGGTCAAGGGGGTCATTAAACATGCCCCAGATATATTCAAAGACCCAGTGAGAGCTAGAATTCTCAATCCTAGGATTGATAAGAAATACAAACCTGACCCCGATGATCCTGCCTACATCAAAGGGCAGCTACCCCTAGACTCACTAGTAGTGTCTAGCGCTTGAAAACGTGCCAGCTCCCAAACCTCCGGTGACGCACCACCTCCGGATAAGGAATCGTAAGTTACTAGATGACTTTGGCAAGAGGGTTGCTGCCCAGGCAGCCAATCATTGGCGCATAGCTAACACCCAAGCATTACTTGCTAGGTAAGATAGGGCTCACTATGGCTGATTAGAAACCCTATTGCAACATTTACCTGATCAGTACAAGACTCAGGCAAATGACTTAATTCAGGAAGGCAAATTTATTATCACCTCAATCAAGTGTGCCCTTAATGCAGCCGACACAGCCTCTAGGGCCATTAATACTAGTGTGCTACTCAGACGACATGCCTGTCTACGCATTTCAGGTTTTAAACAGGAGGTACAAACCACCATCCTCAACCAGCCGTTCAATCAGGAACAGCTTTTTGGAGAGGCTGTAGACGCCACTCTGAAGAAAATGAAAAAGGACACGGAGACAGCTAAATCCATGGGAGCCTCACAGTCTCCATCTACACGTGGTTCCTTTCGTCTCTCCTTTTATAAAGGAGCATCCAAAAACATGGGAACAGACACTGCCTCCTCTTCTTTTAAAAACACAACACAGACATCCCCCAACAGAGGACATTTTAGAGGAGGATACAGGGGAAATAACAACAAAGGGAGAGGCCGAGGTAACCTCACTCGCACCTCCCCGCTAATAAACAGCGACTTCCCTCAACTCCCCCCAGACCATTCCACTCCAGTCAGGGGAAGGCTTTCGCAGTTCCTGCCTGTCTGGAACTTCATCACGACAGACAAGTGGGTAAGACAGATTATCCAGAATGGTTACTGCCTGGAACTTACAGCAACCCAACCCACTATACCACCCAAACAGCATCCAATGTCCACAGAACATCTCACGCTCTTAAAGTAGGAAGTTATCTCACTGCTTCAAAAGTAGGCAATAGAACCAGTTCCCTTACAGCATCAAGGAACAGGGGTTTACTCGCTGTATTTCCTAATCCCCAAAAAGGACTGCACTCTCAGGCCAATACTCGACCTCAGACCTCTCAGTCTATACATACAGTCAGATCATTTCAACATGATCACTCTTCAACAGGTCCTTCCACTACTTCAACAAGGCGACTTCCTTGCTACACTAGATCTCAAGGACGCCTACTTTCATATTCCCATGCACCCCGCCACAAAAAATACCTAAGATTCATGGTGGACGGACAACACTACCAGTTCAAAGTCCTTCCATTCGGGGTGACCACCGCGCCCAGGGTGTTCACAAAGTGTCTAGCGGTAGTAGCAGCCCACTTGAGAAGACAACAAATCCATGTCTTCCCATACCTCAATGACTGGCTGATAAAAGCCAGGTCACACAAACAGTGTGTTCATCACACTCATCAAACCATCCAGCTACTACACAACTTGGGATTCACAGTAAACTACACCAAGTCACAGCTTCAGCCCTCCCACATACATCAGTATCTAGGGGCCACAATAGACACCTCCAGAGCTCTGGCATATCCCACTCCAGCCAGGATAGCCAGTATGCAAACCCTAATCACAAAATTTCAACAACAGCACTTCCTCCCAGCAAGGGTATTCATGCAGCTCATAGGAATGATGGCCTCTTGCATCTTTATCGTACCTCATGCAAGACTTCAAATACGCCCCTTACAGGAATGCCTAGCACGTCAGTGGAACCAGACCCAAGGACAACTTGCAGATCTGGTGTTGGTGGACAGCCGCATACATCGCTCTCTGCAGTGGTGGAACACACAAAACCTGTCCAAACGGCGGCCGTTCCTAGAGCCGGTTCAACAGATAGTGCTAACAGCAGACGCATCACTCTCCGGTTGGGAAGCCCATCTCCTAAAACATACAATTCAAGGCAAATGGACCACTCAACAAAAAGTGCTCCATATCAATCACCTGGAATTACTGGCAGTATTCCTAGCACTAAAATCATTCAAGTACAGCACAAGACTGTCCTAATCCGGACGGACAACATGACAGCCATGTATTACATACAAAAACAGGGGGGCACGCATTCTTTGCAGCTGTCCCAGCTCGCACAAAGCATTTGGAGATGGGCCATTCCACAAAACATATTCCTGCTTGCAGAACAACTTCCAGGAGTTCACAATCAGATTGCGGATCTGCTAAGTCGGCAGACACAGCAGATACACGTATGGGAACTCCATTCCCAAGTTTTTCAACCATTTTTTCAAATGTGGGGCCAACCAGAAATAGATCTCTTCACCACACACGCAAACGCAAAATGCCCAACCTTCGCCGCCAGGTTTCCACACCCGTTGTCCAAAGGCAATGCGATGTGGATGAATTGGTCAGGCAGATTTGCGTACGCTTTTCCACCGCTCCCACTAATTCCCCTAGTGGTATGCAAGCTCAGACAACAGTCTCTCAAGATGATCCTGGTGGCTCCCACATGGGCACGCCAACCGTGGTTCACAACACTACTGGAACTCTCAGTAGTTCCACACCAAAAACTACGCCTCTCCCCAACATTACTAACGCAGATCCGTGGAGAGAT
Source organism: Triturus cristatus (assembly GCF_964204655.1). Classification (NCBI taxonomy): domain Eukaryota; kingdom Metazoa; phylum Chordata; class Amphibia; order Caudata; family Salamandridae; genus Triturus; species Triturus cristatus. Next base: position 1,419,508,970 of record NC_140591.1, on the reverse strand, counting down.
AAGACACCCCGACCCAGGTCAGCTGAATCTAGCAATCTGGCTCCTGAAGTCCTAGAGTTCGGTTACCTTAACCTTCCGCCGGACTGTATGAATATTGTTAGAAATGGGATTTCTGGTTGGCTAAGGCTTGCGCCAAAGCCAGGCAGAAACCACCACTCTAGTCAGGGCTTAGGAGTTACACACCAAAGATAACCCCTGCTCACCCCCTCAGTAGCTTGGCACGAGCAGTCAGGCTTATCCCGGAGGCAATGTGTAAAGCATTTGCGCACGCACACAGCAACAACATCCCAGGCAAACTACAAAAGGAACTCCACACAAGTTTATATCAAAAATAGCCTTTGTATTCTCATAACACATTAGAATAGTAATCACACAATATACACTGTGCCAACTGGCACTGCGCAATATTTACAAGGGATTATGTACACATGACAGAGCCGCATGGACCACTGTCAGAACCATCACAAAGTAACTTAGTAAAAGTAAGACCGATCATAAACGTACAACCAGTAACCACTGTTAATCACTATACTTAGCATCAGCCTGTAACATAAACTACATTATGCACAGTACCACATCAGGCGCGAATTACATTCTGCGCCAACCTCACCAGCATAAACAAATTATGCAATCCTCTCACGAGTCTGAACACATTAGACCCTAACCTCCAAAGCGCAACTCACATTAGGGGCATAAATCACACAGAGAGACATAATCTCACTAGCATAAACCATGATATGCAAAACAACCACATAATCATAAAAGACCACATTTAGAGGTATAACACAGGATGCGTAAAACATACTACATGAATTACATTTCCTAGCACCAAAATCACATTAGGGCCTGGCGCCCTATTTACCTCCCAGTCCTCCTGGTCAACTGGCCATCTCAGAAAAGGGGGCTCAAATGCCCTGTGTCCCCAAAGTCAGGGTGCGCTGCCTAGCAGCAGAATCCAAGTGCGCCACTGCGCAAACCTAAACGGTGCAGCTGGCACTAAGTGCTGCGCAGCTGTGAAGGGATGAGGGCGAGGGAGTGCGTCTCACTCCTAGCTTACAATCCATGTCCCCCAAAGGACTGTGCGCCTAAATGGTGCAGCTGCCCACTACCTGCTGGGCAGCTGTAAATATCCAATGAGGCCTGGCACCACTGTGCCCTTTAATTCAGTGTGCCAACGTTGGAGCCACCCGGGGCTCTAAAACAGTCAAGGCCACAACTGAGGCAACCACGGGATCCTCTGGCCCTTAAAACAAATATGCCCCCTTCATTGGAGCCACCTAGGCTCTAAGAACAATTATGCCCGTGGGGGGGCGACCTGGTGAAAATTAACATGCCCACCATGCTGTAGCCGCACAGGGCTCTAAACAAACAATGCCAAACGATGGGGGAGCGGCCCGCTCTCTGGCGGGGCTACGCAGGGGAAACAATAATGGGGCCAGGCACCGATAGCGTGCCTCGATATGGACCCCCCTCTCCACCAGCTCCACCAACCAGACGCCGCGTGGCACTCTGCGCTGCTCGGCTCTTGAGACACAACATGTCCCCACCCAGGAAACTGCTCCCGCAACGCTGGAGCGGCCCACTGCCAGCTGGGGCCGCTCACCACCTGAGCACTCACCGGGGATCACTTGTGCGGCTCCGGGTCTCCTCTCGTGGCATGCACTGGAGAGCCCCCGCTCCTCAGGGACTCTCTCTCACTGTGCATTGCAGTGGGTAGTATCTCGCGGTGCATCTCTACTTCACCCGGGCCCCGGGACTTCTCCGGACACCGCGGGGCTCCCTCAGCTCATGGGAGCCCCGCCGACCAGCTGCAATACTCCTTGCTTCTCCTCTCCTCACCCGGGCACAGTCCAGCGCTGGGTGGGCTCCCACCTGGAGTCTCCCCTCACTTCTCCTGTACCGGCGGCGTGCGTGGGAGTTCCCTCGAGAAACCGGAAGTCCCGCCCGCCGTCAGGCAAAACGTTGCCTGACTTACTCCAGGCCGTGGCGGTGAGCTTCTCTCTGGCACAGATGCGGGGTGGGCACCCGCAGCTGAAATAAGTAGCAGGAGAGCTCTCCTTAAAACAGGCAATTCAGAAATCCAAACTCAGGGTGGGCACCCGCAACAATGCCTGCATCACGGGGAATCCCTCACGCCGGGATTCCCCCCTTCAAGTCGAGCAGCCCAGCGCTGCGGAGCCCCTGTGCTCCACCTCATTGGGGATAATAGGAGAATCCAACACAACGCCCACGAGAAAAGAGCAAGTCCAGCAAGAGTTCCCCCAGGGATCAAGGGGCAAGGCAGGGCCCAGGGAGGCAAGCCCTCCCCTGGGCCCCAGCAGCAGCACGCCCTAGCAGGAACAGCAACCAAGAACTGAACAATTTTATGGGGACACAGCCCCTATATTTATACAACATTTTCCCTTTGTGGCTGCACAGGGCTGGGGGGAAAACCAGATGCAACTGGTTTGGGGGAGCTTTGGAGCACTTTGTTGTGCTCAGCTCCTCTCTCCTTTGTCAGGTGGGGGCTAGGTGCTCAGACGCACCACAGGGGGCGGAGCCAGCATTGTGGAGGGAAGGCACAGCCCTATTCCAGTCCCAGGTGCAACTCCTCCCTCCCATCTACATGCAGATCTCTCCATTCACCACCGGGCAGACTCACCCTGGCTCCTGGAATTACCCAGCCCTCTCAGCTCCTGTCAATCACAAGCCAGACATGCACTCCACATCAGGCAGGCAGACACACAGTACACAGACATGCCAACTTCTAGAAGTGGCACTTCTCCATCAGTCACCATAAATCTGCGCACACCATTGCGCAGCATTTATTTTCACGAGTTCGCACATACCAAACTCGACCCTGCACTCCTCTCATACCAGGAACTACCAGGGACACACATATCCCCCATGCATTCCTCCGGGAGGGCAGGCCCACCTCACCACACATACATAGAGAGCACACGCACTTTACACTGGACCCCAGTGCTAAAGTTCTAAAATCACCAACACCAGGTTACAGAAAAGGGCTAGGAGAACGCAAAAAGTTTCGGGGTGAACCTGCCAAAAGGGCCAAGTCCAACAAATATCATTAAAGAAGCCAGACGTCCTACTACTAGAGCGTGCTATGCAGCTTAATGGAAAAGATTTGTCATCTACTGCAACAACAGTCATATTGATCTGCTGGATGCTTCCATCCAGGACATCATTTGCTATTTGCTACACTTGCAAAAATGTAATTTGGCATATTCATCCATCAGATTACATCTAGCAGCACTTGCTGCTTGTTTACAAAATAGACAACACTTGTCACTATTTAGAGTGCCTGCAATTAAATCCTTTATGGAGGGCCTTAAAAGAATAATTCCTCCCAGATTACCACCCTCGCCGGTGTGGAATTTAAATATTGTTCTTACCAGGCTCATGAGTCCCCCATTTGAACCTCTACATAAATGTGAACTTCAGTTCCTCACATGGAAAGTAGCTTTCCTTGTCGCAATTACCTCTCAAAAGAGTAAGTGAGATCCAGGCTTTAACCATAGAAGAACCATTCTTACAAATACATCGTAATAAAGTGGTTCTTAAAACAAATCCCAAATTCCTTCCCAAAGTCATCTCAGCTTTTCATCTTAACCAATCAGTTGAGTTACTGGTATTTTTCCAAAACCCTGACTCAGTAGCAGCGAGAGCCCTTCACACACTAGACGTTAAAAGGGCAATACTTTATTATATCGACAGGACTAAACTCTTTCGAAAAACAAACCAACTGTTTGTGGCCTTCTCCCCACCTCATAAGGGTAACCCCATCTCCAAAGCTGGGATTGCCAGGTGCATAGTAAAATGCATTTAAATATGCTACCAGAAGGCAAAACGCACATTAACAATTCCCCCTAGAGCTCTTTCAACACACAAACTAGGGGCTTGCATGGTATTCTTAGGGAACATCCCCTTAGATGACATATTTAAAGCAGCAACATGGTCTACACCACACACCTTCACCAAACACTATTGTGTTGACGTGCAGGCTAAGCAACAAGCTTCTGTAGGCCAAGCTGTTCTTTAAACACTTATTCAAACTACTGCAGCAGACACAGGTGACCACCGCTAGGGGAGACACTGCTGTACAATCTATGCACAGTGTACGATCTGCAGCTCAAATGCCTCGAACGGCTAATGCTACTTACCAGTATGCATCTGTTCTTAATTCAAGTATTTGTAAAGCGCGAACAAATACCCCTAAGGGTATCAAGGCGCTGGGGGCCCTCAGAAAGATTAAGTGAGCTACTGCCCAGAGTCACATGGTGCTGGGCTAACCTGTCACCGGCGCCGGGGATCGAGCCGTGAGCCCCATGCTCCGCATGTTCTTGGCATGTAGAGCTGCAGATCCGTACACGCCTGTTCGCCTGCCCAGGACCTGTATCCGTTCCAGTATTATCTTAATAAGATACATTCACATGGACATCTCTTCTACTTCTTACTGACCCCATCATGGCGAAAAACAATCTGAGGATGGAGTCGATGCCCAGGCGCATTATCGTCCAAGAGAGGAGTCACCTATCTCGTGACTACAAAAGACTTCTTCCAAGACAACAACATGGTGCAATCATCCGAGCCCAACACCAGATGGCGATCTAATGCACAGTGTACGGATCTGCAGCTCTACATGCCAAGAACATGCGCTCTGATACCCGCAAGGGTCATGTTCGCGCTATATAAAACCTTCAAAATAAAAAAACAGATGCATACTGGTAAGTAGCATTTTCCTTTATGTACGTAACTAACAATGTATAGTTCTAACATGATATAATTGGAAGGTATGAATGTCTTCGGAGACATGAATTAAAATGTATTACTGAAATCAGAATAGCAGTAGGAAAGAATGAGAGAAAGTGTATTACAGGTTGCCTTTAGGCGCTAAAACAGGCCGCCAGTTTTCAAATTTGCTGAAGAAAACATATTATTTTTGTGGATAGACTCAGTTGTAGCGAATTCCTGTAATCAAAATGGTGATCCAACTACACATTAACAAGACATTAATGCAAAGATTAAAGACTTCAGAATAAGGTAAAGAGGGATTGTTTCACTCTGAGATGTTACCTGAAAGAAATATCTTCATCTAGGTGAGGCTGAAGTCCCACAACTATTATTTTACAGTTGTTGGTGTCATGTTTCATCTACTGCAGTTATCTTGGTGGGAGCTGTTCTTTAAGTTTCCCCTACACAGTGCATGCGCTGTGCTGCAAGACTATTGTTTACAATTCAGTAGGCTTTCCTTCCTTACTTGTCTGAGCTCCTCCCTGCAACCTGGACCAAGTATGTGTTCTTCCTCATCTTTGTTCTTCCTCATCTTTTTGCAGCACAGTATTTTATTTTATCAGCGTTTTGGTATTATCTGTGAACATGCACTGCGCTTTCTGACTTTTACCACAGGCATACGGCTTCTTATTTTGTTTGCTTTGACCCTATCAGACATCTCTATTGACACTTCAGTTACTTGCACCCACAACGGTACTACTCTACTCTATGCCACTCCACCCTACTGTACTCCACTCCACTTTACGCCATGCCACTATACTCTATGCCACTCCACACAATGTGCCACTATACTCAGTGCCACTCCTCACAATGGCTCTCTGTGCCACTCTACACCACTCCACGCAATGCCATTCAACTCTAGTCTACACCACACAGTGTCACTCTATGGCACTCCACTCCATGTCACTCTACGCCCCTCCATTCTCTTCTACTCCACACAATGCCTCTCTACACCACTCAACTCTGCCAATTTACTCTGCGGCACGTCATTCTACTCTACTCCTTTCCATTCAGCCCTAGACCACTGTACTCTACGCTACTCTGTGCTACTCTACACCACTCCACTTTACTCTTAACCACTCTACGCCAGTCCACTCCACTTTACTCTACTACACTCTACGCCGCTCTGCTCCGCTCTACTCCACACAGTGCCACTCTAAGGTACTTTGTGCAGCTCCACTCTGTGCCCCTACACTACTCTACACCATGGCACTCTTTGGCTCACGATACCACTGCTCTCTACTTCACAACACTTCACCCTACTCTGACACTCCACTCTACTCTGTTCCGTTCCACTCTATACCCTGCCACTCTACTCCACTCCACACAATGCCACTCACTTCCACTCCACCCTATTCCACTCCACCCCACTTTACTCTATGCCACTCTACTCCACTCTGGACCAACCTAATCTATGCTACTCTACGCCCCTCCACTCCACACAATACCATTCTACGCCACACCACTCTCCTTCACTCTGATACTCTGCTCTGTGCCATTCAATTCTACGCCAACTTTTGCCACTTCTCGCCATTCTACTCTATGCCTCTCTCTTCCACCTCACTCTATTCCACTCTACAGCACTCCAGTCTCTTCCATTCTGCTGTATGCCATTCTATGCCACTTTAATGTATGCCACTAGACTCTACACCATTTCACTCTGCTCTACACCACACCCCTCTACGGCACGCCAAGCCACTCTACAGCCTTCTACTCTGCCACGCCACTAATTTTTAGCCATGCTCAACAACAGCCATGGTGCTGTACTACATGGCAAAAAGACATTGGCAAAGTCAATACTTTTCAGTTAGGTGAGATCTATTGGCTTTGCAAGTGCTTACTTAACAAAGATGGGATCTTTTCGAAGTGTTCAATAGAAGATATGTGCAGAGATTTGGGTCTGCGTTTATGGGATTTGAGAGGGTCAGACGGCGCGACGCATGCACGTGGCCATTTTGTTGTTGAAAAATTACAACACTTTAGTCCTGGTGGATGAGGTTGGTTAAGGATAATGCACTTTCTTTGTAGACCTGGAACAGTTCACTTGTTGAGCAATGTGCTGCATTGATATTAGTGTGAAAATAGGACTTATTGTCCCTTGAACAAGCTTTCTTTTACCTGCAGGGGTGCATCATAATGCTGTGCCTTCTCCCGTAAATCAGTCTGGTGTCTCTGAAGCCCTCAAACTGCACATGTTAATGTGTGGAGCTCAGCGTTGAATCAGTTTTGCGAGTGAGTAGATTGTGCAGACAGTGGGTGAAGCCCACGTTGAGCGTTCCTTCTCTGTTGGATTTGTCTTTAACCCAGAAGTTCAAGTTGTCCAAAATTAAAGCATAATTGAAGATTATCAAGAGGCACTCTGTCAAGTCAAAAGGATGAGTCGGGAAGGTGCAGAGGCAGTTTCTTAGAGGGTAATAATTTTGCAAATGTCCTGGAGGCATACTAGGTAGTTGTGCATTATGTTAGCGAGTGTTCATTCGATTTGAATGAGGGCCCTGGGACTTAATCTCATTGTATTGAGTTGTAGTAAACAATGGCTACTCCACCTTCTCTTCATTCCACTTTCCCTGATTGACAGGAAATCAGCTCTGTCATTTTTTTAGATTAGGTTTTGGATACTGAACGTATTTTGACCGCCAATCTTGCAATTGATTAACCCTCCAATAAATTGAGGAAGGTGTGTGCATTTAGCGAACTTTTGTTCATTTGATCAGTATTGCCTAATTCAGGCATGTTTGGAGGTGAAATTTAGATTTTTTTTATACTCTTGTAGCCTGGATCTGGTGAGTTTTTAACTGCATAATTTGTCAAATAAATGGTGGGCACTGACCAGGAGGCCACTGCAGCTTGCGCCACCGATTGCCCCTGTCATCGCTGCCAAAACAACTACTAACCATCTCTCTCACCTACAAGTGCGACAGTCCAGATTATTTCAGATTCCCCAAAGATAAAGGAATGGCTGGGGAGGCAGGTATTAGCAATTTTTAATGTATATTGTATTCATAAACAACTGTTGTTCAGCTCATCTCTAAATTAGATGAGCAGCGCCACCATGTGGCAGACTGTCTTAAGTGGAGTGTTGACAATTAAGTACCGGTGCTGAGCACCGGAAACTACTGGCTCGAATTAAGCTCCTTTGGCTTGTACTTAGTGCAAATAAATATAAATGAATCAATGTTTGCGGCCGGGGTAATGAACACAGCCCAATTTGAAAAGTCCGGAGATGACTTAAGGTGGTATCAAGAGGACCGTGTAAATTCAGTGATAGCAAGCCCTGTTGCTCCTAAGTGGTTTATGTACATCCCAATAGCCCAGAAGATACTCAAACGTACATTGTATGCAACACCACACATCTGCTCATGCAGGGTTTTGGGCTATTTCGAGATCCTTTGCCATTGAGTGCGCCCGATCTTGTACTCCCTGATCTAGTCTGCAAAATAGTTCATTTACCTGATCACCGGCCCAGAGAAACGCAGGCTATGGATATTAATACTGGCTGCGCTATCTCAAACTTTCATCCTTGTAGGGTGGAAAATATAACTATCACTAAGTTGCATCTAGAGTCTTGTGGGGTAGGCGTGTTCGCCTCACAGTAACGGGCCATGCCCTACACCTACCGGCCGCTTGTAATTATGTCCATAGATATGCTTGCAAACTATTCTGAAATATTCCATAATGTTTGCATCTTTGTAAAGGACCAAACATTAAAGAAATAATTTTGGATTGAATTATTTTAAATAAAATAAAGGATTTCACACCAGTAAACAGTACTGAACCGTCCTCTCTCATTTTCTGCTATTTTCCTCTGATGGATTGCCACATTCGAACTATGTTCAATTTTGTTAACTTTAAATGATACTTAATGCACTTTCAGATAGAGTGGCCTCCTCTCTTGGGAGTCGTACCTATTGTGGTGCTTTGGCCCTATCAGCAACGTCTATAGTAGCATACCTCACCCCCTGCCAGAAGATTCTGGAAATGGTTACCCTTGAAGAACTGCATTCAAGATACCCTTCAGATGTAGTTAACTTTGGGGAACGGAATGGCAGCAGGCTTTTTAACGCAAGTTTTTATCAACAGTCTCGCTCTCTCTAAATGTTGCATTATTTACTTTTTTTATGTGTTCTCTTTCTGTTTATTACTTTTCTGATGGGCGCCGGGTGTGGAGTCACTGATTATACCCCACTTCCAGCATCAACTCAAGCACACTTATGGCTCAGGTGGAGTTTGCAAGCATCACTTACTGATTGCTGACATCTGGACTAGATTTGCAAGAAATGTCTTGATGCTCGGATGAATCCGATCCCCAGTGTTTCAGAAATGCCTTCGATTCCGTGCACCCAGTCCTTCTTTACCAGTTTAAATCTTGCTAACTCCGGGGGGAGGAGCTTAGCGCGTGATCAAGATGGCCGCGTGAGCCTAGAGCTCCCGAGACCCTCGCTCCCTCCGGCAGCTATCCTGTCTATTATCCTGCTTTTGATGCCCGGAATATTGGAGGGGAGCGGTTGCTGAGGCGAGAGTCGCTGTCCGGATCGAAATCGTCCACCGGAGACCGAAGTTGTACCGACTGGAAGTTTGTGGCCTACTCCCCGCATGGTGCCCGGGCCTTGCGTTGGCACAGTGCCCGTGCACTAATTGAACAACAGCGGCCGGGCTGGGGACGGGTCGGCGGAGGGAGGGTGTTTCCACTTTCACTTTCACTTTCGCCTTCCAGTCTCCACAGCGCCCGGGACGGGGCGTGCGTAGTGCCAGCCACTGGTCGCATGGTTGATTACTCTGTATGGGCAAGGAGAGTGTCTACAAGGCAGATTGCGATGTCGACCAAATCGGACGCCGACAAACAGAAGCCCAAGAGTACCAGGCGGGGTAGTTACACCCAGACTAACAACATGGACCGGTATGCCCACCAGAAGGGGTCTCCGGGCGGATCGGGCCCGATACTGGACGCCTCGAAGGACGCGACACCTCCCCCCACGGAGCTGACCCTGCAAGATATTATGGGGGCCATCGAAGGGATGAAGTCCTCGATTGGGCAACAATTTGAGACCCTGGCACAAAAAGTGGATGCCATATCGATTGACGTCAATCTGGTTCGGGCAGACCTGGGGAAAACTAATGAGCGGGTTCAGTCCTTGGACCTCAAGACTGCCGGCCTCCTGGGCGACGTCTCCGGCCTTCAGCAGGAAGTCCGTACCCGGCGGACGGCAAATGATCACTTCGCCCGACGGTTGGAAGAGTTCGAAGGCCGTGCAAGGCGCAATAACGTGCGTATCATTGGGGTCCCGGAAAATTCGGAGGAGCAGTCGGTGGACCTGTTCGTGGAGGACCTGGTGGTGAACCATCTGGCGCCCAAAGGCCTCAGTAAGTTCTTTGCTGTCGAACGGGCCCACAGAGTCCCGGGCGGGAGGCCCAAGGTGGGGGCCCCTCCAAGGCCGATTGTCGCCAGGATTTTTAACTTCAGGGACCGAGATGCCATTCTGCAAGCATCGCGGGTGGCCGGCCCGCTGCCATTCCAGAACACTACTGTAAGTTTCTATCCGGACTTTACCCAGATGGTGCAGAAGCAACGGCAAGGCTTCCTGGCGGTCAAGAGAAGACTACGTGAGATGGGACTAAAATATGCCATGCTCTTCCCGGCCAGGTTGCGGGTGGTGTTCGAAGAGCGGACTTTCTTTTTTGAGTCACCTGACATGGTCGGAGACTGGCTGGACACATTGCCCCAAGGACGGACTGGCGTGGAACGCTCCGGTGGCGCAGACGGTGGTGGGGACGAACACTGAGCCAGGACTTAAGTACTAGGACTCCGGTTCCTCCGGGAGGTTGATAATCCGGGGGGTAGCGGGGGCAGTATGGGAGCTTTTTCCTCCTCTGGGGTTCTTTTCGTAGATTAGTAGTTTTAAGGGGCGACAGGCACACTGCAAGTTGGGGGGCACTTTAGAGCTTACGCAGGGGTGCAGGGTGGGGGGTGGATGGGGGTTGTTGTTGGGGTTGTTGTTGTTTTTTGTTATGCAAGGCGTAAAGATGCAAGCTTCTGTGACTCGGGTCTGGTTCCACGCGGGGGGTGGTGGTCTCCTTACATGTTGGGATGGGGGGTAGGGGCCTAAAAATACTCAGTTGGAATGTAAATGGCTTGGGGGATCGTATAAAGCGTGGGATTGTCCTGCAATTTCTGAAGCGATGTACCCCTGATATTGCCTTATTGCAAGAGACGCACTTGATTGGTAACACGTGCTATGCACTCAATCGTAAAGGCTATAAATTTGTTGCACATTCCGGGTTTTCCTCGGGTTCTAGAGGAGCGGGAATACTTGTCAGGTCCTCTCTGCCATTCGAGGTTGACTCCACTATCGTTGACGATAGGGGACGCTTTGCGGCAGTAGCGGGGCGGTGGGAGGGCAGGACCCTGGTCCTGGTGTCGGTCTATGTCCCCCCTGCATTGCAGCCCTCTACACTAGCGGACTTAGAGAGGACATTGTTGGATCTCCCAGAAGGAATGTTGGTGGTGGGTGGCGACTTCAATGCGGTTGGCTCTGGCCTGCTCGACAGACACCCGCAGAGGAGTTCGGGGGGGGCTCAGAAGTGGCTTCCTGATTTTATAGATACCCTTGGGCTGGTTGACTGTTGGCGACTGTTGCATCCCACACAAAGACAATATACTTTCCACTCAGGGGCGCATGGCAGTCTCTCTAGAATTGATTATGTTCTTACCCTAGCTTCACACGCCTCCTTCGTCTCTGAGGCCAGGCACATGGCACGAGGTATTTCTGACCATTCCCCGGTGTGGATCTGTGTGGAAGTTGGCAGAGGAGTGGGTGGTAGGGTGGCCCCAATTAACCCGTGGTACTTCAGGGACCCTGCGACTCGTAGTGCGGTATTGAAGGCGGTCGACCGTTACTTTCAAGAAAACCTTGGTTCGGTCACGTCGGCGGTGTCCTTGTGGGAAGCGTTCAAAACAGTGATTAGGGGTGAGGCCCTCTCCTTGATAACAGCGGCCAAGCGTCGTAGAGACGCGGAGGTCGCCCAGCTTGAGGCGGAGATCGCGGACCTAGAGTTGGCTCTGGAAGGGGAGGTCACGTCGGAGGCGCTGCACAAGTTGAGCCTTAAACAATCGGAGTACAGGGCCCTCGTGACGGATGCGGCCAAAGCCCTGAGTAGGGAACAGCGGGGCCGTCTGTACGACGTCGGGGACAAGGCCGGGAAATTGATCGCGTGGCTAGATAAAAAGGAGCGGGCCAATCGTGTTGTGCCGGACCTTGTGACGGAGGATGGCGTCATGGTCACGGAGCCGGACGGCATAGTCCAGTGCTTTGCGGATTACTTCCACACGGTCTATACCTCCGTGTCTGACAGGCCAGTGGAGGATTCATGTGAGCTCCTGCGCGATCTTGCCCTGCCTTGCCTCTCCGACATAGACAGAGACGATCTTGATGGTGACATCACAGTCGACGAGATTGCGGGGGCTATCCGCTCTTTGCGCCCGGGCAAGGCCTCGGGTCCGAATGGCCTGCCAATTGAGCTTTACAAACTCCGACCGGACAAGATCGCTCCGCATTTGCGGGCTATGTTTGTGGAGGCGAGGGAGATGGGCTGCCTCCCACTTGACCAGCGCCTGGCAACGATCGTGGTCATCCATAAAGATGGCAAGCCCAGGAACCGGTGCAGCTCATACAGGCCGATCTCGCTCCTTAATGCTGAGCCGAAGATCCTTGCCAAAATCCTCGCAAACCGGCTGGTCAGGGTGGTCGGGGATCTGATCCACCCTGACCAATCTGGCTTCATCCCGCATCGTAATACCGCGTTGAATCTTAGGCGCATCCATGGAGTGATCGCAAGGGTGGGGACAATGCGGGAGCCGGCCATGGTGGCTGCGCTCGACGCAACGATGGCATTTGACACGGTGGAGTGGGCATACCTGTGGGCTGCGCTTGCGAAATTCGGCTTCGGGCCCGGATTTGTGGGCTGGGTAAGGCTATTATACGAAGGACCTCTCGCCAAAGTCGCAGTTAACGGTAGGGCGTCCCGTCCCTTCGATCTGGGGAGGGGTACCAGGCAGGGTTGTCCTCTATCGCCACTGTTGTTCGCTCTCGCCCTTGAGCCGCTGGCGGCCTGGATACGATGGCACCCAGACGTGAGGGGGATTCGATGGTCCCCTGATCACGAAGACCGCATTTCCCTCTATGCCGACGATATTCTGCTCTATCTTACTTCACCCCGGAAGTCCCTTATAGTTGTTTGCGACATATTGACTTCTTTCGGGAGGAACTCGGGGCTAACCATTAATTGGGGTAAGTCATACCTGTATGCCCTGTGTGGGGACGTCCCGGTTCCCCCGCGGAACTGCTCGATCCAGATTGCACGGGAGGGTTTCCTGTATCTTGGGATTTATATCTCTGCCGACCCAACGGTGCGGTATGAGAGGAACCTGCTCCCTCCGTTGGCGCGCCCGCGGCGGGACGTGGCGGGCTGGCGGCGGCTGCCGCTTTCCCTCCTTGGCCGTGCGGTGCTATTCAAAATGATGTCTCTTCCCCGTTTTCTCTATGTCCTGCAGAACACCCAGGAGCTGGTTCCGGCCAGCTACTTTCGGGAGGTTGAGAGTCTGCAGCGTTCGCTGCTGTGGGACGGCCGCCCGCGTATAGCGATAGCAAAATTAACCCTCCCTTGGTACGACGGGGGTATCGCGCTTCCCGACATCCGGAGATACTTTTGGGCCTCCCAACTGAGCGCGATCAATCATGGAGTCTACGGTCCGGCGCTTGGCCCCGGCTTTGCTATGGACCGGTGGTTACTGCGGGGTGGTGGCTACTATAGAGCACTTTATTCGAAGCCACCGGCTGGGTCCCTCACAGGGCCGACCGGGGTGGCGGTGCACGTGTGGAAGACAGTCACGAACTCCCTGGGATGGAAGGATAGGCTCACCCTCGCCACTCCGTTGTATGACTCGGACATGTTGGGAAACCTCTGGCACTCTAAGGGATTCGACAAATGGGATCTGATTGGCATCTCCAGGGTGGGGGACATGCTGACCAAGGGGCGGATTAAGTCGTTCGATGAGCTGCGGTCGGAATATGCGCTTGAGGGCACGGAATACTTCCGGTATGCACAGGTGCGCCATGCGCTGCAGTCGGTCCTCGTTCAGGGGGAAAAGGTGCCTGAGTCCTCTCCATTGGAGGACCGGATCCTGGACGGCCATATGCCGGAGAGCACAATCTCCCTAATTTACAAAAAGCTTGTGAACGTTCGGACCGATCTCCTCCTGGGGGTGCGGGACCAGTGGACTAGAGACGGCCTTGAGCTGGACGATGAGGATTGGCAGTAAGCGGTCTCCTCTCCTAAGGAGGTCGCAATCCCCGCCAGGTTGCGGCTTGTCCAGCTTAAGATACTCCACAGAGTCTATGTCACTGGGCCCCGATTGGTCCATATGGGTTTTTCCGAGGACGGGCTGTGTAAGAGGGGCTGCGGGATGGTGGGCACCGTTCTGCACATTATATGGGAGTGTGGTGTGATTGCGGAACTATGGAAGCGGATTCACGTTGTTATGCAGGAGGTCACGGGCATTGTATTGCTTCCAGAGGCGCGGCGCTGTCTCTTGAATGTGTGGGGTCCTACAGACTACGACGCGGCACAGACTCAATGGGTGACCCTAGGTAATATGGTGGCTAAGCGAGATATTGCAAGATTGTGGGGATCCCCTAGCCCTCCCACCCTGGATGCTTGGAAGGACAACATGGACTGGTGCATGTTCCGGGAGAAAACGGTGTATAGTGCGCGGGGGAGGCCCAAGAAATGGCATAAGGTATGGGGAGGTTGGAATCAGTATAGGGGGTACATATGTTTGCCTCCTGCCACTGAACCACTAGAGGAGCAACTTTCCCCCTAGCCTCGCGTCCGACTTGGGTATTTCTGATGCACCTCTGCTAGAATGTTAGCGCCTCTGCTTCTCCCTCCTCCTCTCAATCGGTAGCTTGAACTGATGTTGGACATGGGGCCGCCCCCTCGCTGGGAGCTGACGCGAACTTATGATGTATATTGCCTTGCTTGTTGTGTTTCTTTTTTAAAAATTGGAACCTTTGTTTTTATCCTGTATGAGAGCTGTAGATGACTGCACGTGTCGATTGAGGAGCTGCCGAACCTCCGGGTTGTCGGCTGAATAGCAGTGTATCTGAATTATACGAATAAAGGTTTTTAAAAAAAAAAAAAAAAAAAATCTTGCTAACTCCCCTCACAACACACGACTGCCGAAGCAACGTTGCACTAGAAAAGGGAATCTTGGCCGTGCTAGAGTGGTTTCCATACTTCATGGTGGAACAGTGGCATTCGAGCGCCTCAGTTCTGACTTTGATATTGGATTCTGGGGAGCACATGCCATTACCTACAGTTTTTTTTCTGTTGTGCTTTTATCTTTACTTTGCTAGTCTGATTCCATGGGCTTGCATCGGAATTGGATTTTTACCGTGAAATACTTGTAAGCTGCACGTGTTCACATAAATTGTCCTCCTCTTAATGCAACGTTTCACTGTTAATTATGATTGTGCGTTTGATTGCTTTACTAATTAATAAGAACTGCATTGAATGTGTGACAGTGCGTGAAAATATTTTGTCCTTAACAGAGACAGTTATTTACATCTGCTACCATGCAACGCACATACATTCAAGGACTGTAATACATGTATTATTTAGTGCAAAACAATAATAAACATGTTGTTTTCTAGGTATGAAAACTTTCAAAGAAGAATGACGCAGAACCCGCACTTTTGGAAAACATGAACACCAGGAGATCTGCTATATGCTTTGGTTTTCAAAATGACATTTGTGTGGTAAAATTACTGAGAAACGAGTCCAGTTTGAATTATTATTTCAGTGAAGTCAATAAGGTAATAAAAAAAAAGTATTTAATATCACACGTATATAACAGTATATGTCTTTTCCAATAAGGCATTTTTTTACAATGGCGAACACATTTAACCTGTTTTAAGGTTTTCCCCATGCCTTTTTGTAATTATATTGTTTTAATTCCAGATATTTGCGAAATGCCATTCTGAAATGAGGGACGTACACATTTAAACAGATTTTTTAAACTGTTTAGTTCTGAATACCCCTGGACTTCGAGCCATGAACATATCCTGTTAGCATGAAATATATTTTATTTTCTTTAGCATACAAGTATGCTTTTCCTGTTTCAGAGATAGAGATAGACAACCCTTCACTTAGTTACTCTGTTCACAATTTCATTGTTTTTTGCCTTTGGATTCAGTGGAAACCATGCAGCAAGGCGGTCCACGTTAGTGGTGGTGTTAAACCTTCTGTTTAGTTCGTTTTATCATTGTTACTGTCAAGGTTTCATAATTATATGTTAATGTGGCCTCTTGAAGCTTGACTCTGCACATTCGATCTGTACACAACTGTTGATGTGGGCTAAAATACGCTATTTGAAGGGCTTTGGAACCGAAACTTTCTAGCCCTTTTTGTTTGTCAGTAGAATATTTCATGCAGTATGATTTTACGTGAAAAAAGGTATCCGTCTCTTGGAGTGCTGTAGTACGCTTTACACAGGACAAAGCCATGCCTGTGATCAAAGCCCTTGCTACCTGGCACTCCTGTAAATATAAAGATTGATATAATTGTCAGAAGATCTAACCGTACGTAATCTTAAGAATTTTTTTAGCTGTTTCTTTGAGCGACCTTCAGAGTCGGGTAACATTTTGAGAGTATTTCTCTTTTAAACCTAAGAAAAACAATTGCATTCAGTAGGCGAATTAGACACCATGAACTGGATTTTTTTAGTATCTTCTCTTAAGTGATTCTCATTTTATTTTTGTTGATATTCCTAGAAACCAGGGCCACTAATGACATGCAAATACTGAAACCAAAGAGGTTCATGAATCCAGAGTTCTATATGGACTAGCATGTACTGCATAACCTCTTATGTTAAAAAAGTGTGTGTTTATGTACATGTATCAAATGTTTAGGCTGTTATACATATATCAATAAACTAATTTGAATGCACCTTGTAGGAATCCTCAACTCTCCAAAAATAATGCAGATCTTCAATAACTTCCTTCAGATGTGTAGCAGGGCAAGTTTAAGATCGGAACATAACTGATTAAGAGGGAATAAATGAGCACGGTTCACCGTTTTCACATCCTTTTCGGCTTCTACTTGGCATTTGAAGGATTATCAAAAGTGCTCATGATTTATATGATGGCAAAATGCAATTTTTGCCACTTGATGAACCGAAATGAATATTTATTCAGGTAGATTATCAGTAATCATTTTTATGAATAAGGTAATGGTGCACTCCTTTACCTTACCCATACCCCCAGCAAACGTAGAACAATCTGCACAAATTGTCCATTTGAGACAATTCAGGCAAAATCATTGTTGGACCACGAGTTGAGACCAAGGACCGTGTTCATGCTGAGCTGTCATTGAAACATATAAGACAATGCTATTAAGGCATTTAATATCCCTCTGCTACTCATGTATAACATAATCACAGTGCTCAGAACCTAAAATGAACCCCTGTATTATCGGTTTCTTTATGATGCGTGATTTCATTGTTATCTCACAGTATGTGTCATGATATTATTTCACCTTTGACAAGATGTTGCTGTATTTTTTCAAGTATTGAGAATGTTCCTGTAGGCAACCAAGATGTTTATTTTCAGATGAAAGATTTGTCTTTTCTCTATGGACAGAGGTTTGACTAATATAATCCAAATGAATAAAGTAGTAAAAGTGAGTACACAATGATTGATACAGTAAAAAAAATGCTTAAGGAAAACCTATCTGGAATTATCTACTCCCGTATATTTTTTCACTTTAGTTCACTCACTCTCTCTCTCGTTTTAAACCATCTGTGTATTTTCAGCAAGATGTAATTTGACAGACTACACTAGAATTTTAAGTGTGTATTTTTGGTTTTCGGCATTTTGTGAATGGCATGGAATTTAAACAATATATGTGAATTTCCTATAACTTTTGAAACTATGGAATTTATAGAATTTGTAGCCTTTAGTTGCTTTTCCATTTCTGCACAGTTTTTTTGTATTTTATATTTTTTGTCTTTGAAAAATAAAGTCTGTTTTCCCTTCAAATTGAGTTGTTCTCATGTTCATTATCAACAATTCCTCATAGTAAACTGTTCATTAACACATTACCAAGGGATTTACAATGCGATTAAGGCACAAGCAAAAAGTCTCAGTACGCACTAATTCACTAGGTAATGTACACTTTTTCTCATTTAGATCCCGATCAAAACCGCAAAAATGCCGTTCTGGTAATTATTCTTGGATTATGTATGGTAGCACCACAGGCTAGGGAAGAACTAGATTGAGTTATGAGACGTTTTTTGTAAGGAGTTAAAATTGATGAAGGTGCAACTTTCACAGTACTACTTAGTTTCTCCCCAGGAAGCAGAACTGTCCGTGCAAAAATAAGTGGCCAATAGGTGTCTGAGAATCCATTCATCTCACCACCTTGGTTTGGGGGTTCTTCATCACGGATTTTCAGTCATTTTCTTATGTTCTAATATCTCTCAGCCTGAGTGTTGGATCCTAAAACATTTTCTATAAAGGGAAGCATCCCTTTCCAGAAATAAATGTTTCAGTGCATTTTTGGGGTATTTTCTTTTTTGTTTTAAAGCCACGTAGACTTGGGTCCTCATTTAGAGTTTTGAGGATGGTTTTTACTCACTGTTATACTTCAGATCTACCCAAGTGAAAATAAGGTAGTCAGACCTTCAGTTTGGCAGAGAGGGTGTCACCATTGCAACACAGTACCCTCTCACAGATTCTAAATCAGCCCATCTGAAAGAGACAAATATGTATTGATTCCTCACCATAGAATTACCCCCAGGCATCAGACTGGATCTGGAGAATTGTTTTCATAGCACTACTCCTGTGCGTCGATAGGTGGCGTCTGTCGACTCCGCGTTCGTCATTGGCACCGTGGTCGCCGGAATGATGTCACGGTATCTACTTAGACGCCCCCCTCACGCGCTGACGTCAGTTCTTTCTTTTTCCGCGCCAGCCCACACAGATCCGGAAAGAGCGGTACCTCGAGTCACTTTTTTACTCCACTTTTTGTGACTTTTGGCAACACCTTTTTTGAGTCGATCGACTCCTGGTGCACGGAGCCAAGCCCCAACACCGGGGTTCCTGTGGACCGGATGATTGCCCGACGTCCTGGGCGGCCCCATTTTCCTCTCTTCTCATCCTACCCCTGAGAGCTTGGTAGTCCAAGCCTCTACGTCCAAAGGCTCATTCCCTAATTCTCCACCTGATAGGGAATCCAAGAAGCTGGACCACCTTGGGAAGAAGATGTTTTCTTCCTCCAGTTTGGGACTGCGGTCGGTGAACACCGCATGTCTATTGGGCCGTTACTTCCACTCGGTGCGGCACAACGTTGCGCAGATGCTGCCACAGTGGCCGGAGGAGGCCTGGGCCATGCTCTCCCATGCTGTTGCCAAAGGGAGAGATGCAGCGAAGTTCACCATCCGGTGTGAGCTGGACACCGACTCACTGGGCAGGACGATTTCCACGTCGGTAGCACGGCGACGCTACGCCTAGTTGAGGTCCACTGACGTTTCGGGTGATGTCCAAGCAGACAAGCAGATCTACTCCCATTCTTTCGGATGCGGGGCTTCCCGGACTTAAACCTGTTCGCCACACACCTAAACGCAAAATGCCCAAGCTTCACATCCAGGTATCCACACCCATTGTCCAAAGGCAATATGCTATGGATGAACTGGTCAGCGATATTTACCTACTCTTTTCCGCCTCACCCGCTCATTCCACTAGTGGTTCGGATGTTCAGGCAAACGTCCCTCACTCTAATCCTAGTAGCCCCCACATGGGCCTATCAACCATGGTTCACCACCCTATTGGAGCTCTCAGTAGTTCCTCTTCAAAAACTACATCTCGCATCCAATCTCCTCTCGCAGAGCAGTGGATAGATAAGACACCCAGATCCCAGACATCTCAACCTAGCGTTCTGGCACCCGAATTCATAGAGTTTGGCTATCTAAATCTTCCGCCAGACTGTATGAACATTATTAAAGAAGCTAGAAGATCTACTACAAGCGCTTGCTATGCAGCCAAATGTAAGCAGTTTATTTATTGCAATAACAATCATATCAATCTAATTTGATGCTTCCGTTCAAAATATAATTTGCTATTTACTGCACTTTCAACAGTCAAATGTAGCGTAAACATCTATACGCTTGCGTCTTGCTGCAATAGCTACATACCTTCAAAATAGACAGCATCCGTCCTTGTTCAGAGTACCTGTTATTAAGGCTTTTATGGAAGGACTCAAAGAGTTATTTTTCCGAGACTTCCACCTGCTCCCATTGAAACCTTAATATTGTCCTAACTAGACTAATGAGTCCACCCTTCGAGCCATTGCATAAATGTGAACTGCAATTTCTCACTTGGGAAGTTGCTTTCCTCATTGCTATCACATCACAGAGGAGAGTGGGTGAGCTTCAGGCATTAACCATTGAAGAACCATTTTTGCAAGTACATCAAAATAAAGTGGTTCTTCGTACCAACCCTAAATTAATTTCTACCTAAAGTAGTTCTGCCTTTCACATCAACCAATATGTTGCCTGTGTTCTATTCTCAATCAGATTCTGTGGCAGAACAAATGAGCATTACCTTATCACATAGAAAGGACAAAACCTTTTCGTAAAACAAAACAACTATTTGTCGCTTTTGCGCCACCTCACAAGGGCAATCCCATTTCTAAACCGGGCATTGGACGGTGGATAGTCAAATGTATTCAGACATATTATGCAAAAGCAAAAATAACTTTACCAATTCCCTAGAGCGCATTCCACTCCCAAATAGGCGCTTCAAAGGCTTTCTTAGGCAACATCCCCATAGTTGATATCTGCAAAGCTGCAACATGGTCTACACCTCACACATTCACTGAACACTATTGTGTCCATGTGTTAGCAAGACAACAAGCTAATGTAGGCCAGGCAGTTCTTCGTACACTCTTTCAAACCACTGCAACAGCTACAGGTTAGCCACCGCTTTGGGAGATTACTGCTGTATAGTCTATGCAAAGCATGTGATCTACAGCTCCATGCCTCAAACAGAAAATGCTACTTACCCAGTATGCATCTGTTCTTGGCATGTAGAGCTGTAGATTCACATGCGCCCACCCGCCTCCCCAGGTACCTGTACCTGTTCCAGTACTATCTTACTCAGATACATATGCATGGATATCTCAATTCTACTCATACTAACTCCATTCTCGCCCATCTAACAATGGAGTCGATGCCCATGCGCACTATCACCAAAAGGAGGAGTCCCCTACCTCGTGACTGGAAAAAACGTCTTAGAAGAAAAACAAAGTTCAAACATCCGGACCCAACACTAGATGGCAGGCTATGCAAAGTATGTGAATCTGCAGCTCTACATGCCAAGAGCAGATGCATACCGGGTAAGTAGCCTTTTCCTTTTTTGCTGGTATAAGTGAGAAAAAGTTGCTGTTCCAACATGGTTTCCTGACAAAACACTAGAAAAAGAGTGGAGTAATGATGCTAACCAAAGCTGCAGAGTGATCAAGGAAATCCTTGTTGCGGCAATGGCCAGCAAGTGCACTTCTGTGGCATTCCTAGAACATGATGTCATTTAGTTAGTGAAATGAATCTTGTGAAGTCACTTGAATGGAGACTACTGGCCTCAAGAGAAACAGAAGTTTTTCTGAGAGAGATAGAAAGAGGAACTGGGCATAAGTAGATTGTGTTACATCATCCTGAGGTGAACGAAAAGGATGAAAGGTTTAATGAAGTGATTAAGATAGTGTTTAAGGAAACCACTCAAAGGTCATTAGTATGTGGTATGTATTGGCCTCATGAAGTGAAGAATAAAGTGAGGATGTATAGAGCAACACCGCATTCATCAAGAGGAGTAACACCGCATTCATCAAGAGGAGTAACACCTTTTGAACTCTTTAGGACCAGAAACGCCACAACCATGGTGTGTCCCCTCTTGGGTAAATGAGAAAAATAAGGGTAAATGTTGAATATGTGAATAGAGAGGAGGTGGAAAGCAGGGAAGAAAAAATGATGGAACGAAAGAAGTATGACAAACATATAGCTGTCGAGACCACTGATGTGCGAGTTAATGATATGGTAAAAATCAGGAACCCAAGAAAAGATCATTTTTCTAAGAAAATTTATTGAACCCAATGATAGTTGTGAAAACTGTTCAAAAACGCTATCAAAGTGGAAGATCATAGAATTTGAGCATGGTAGTGAAATTACGATGCCTAAATCTTGTTCAGAGTGATGAAGAATGGTGAGTCGGGAAAGACTGATTTGGTGAGTGGTATAAGCAGTAGTACGATCAACCAGTGTACTTGAAGAACTATACCAAATAAGAATAAGAAGGAATAGCAGATTTATTTTCTACAAAACTTATTTACTTCATATTATTGTTAGTTTATCTTTGTATTATTTCTAGGTACATAGGTTTGGAGTAAATATTTACATACATAATTAGTTTTTGTATAGGTGGGAGGTGAGTGGCAATCTCAGAACATGATGCCATTTGGTTAGTGATAAGAATGTGTTGAGGTCAGTAGAAGGGATACTAATGGACACATAGAAAAGATACGGTTTGGTTGAAGTTGTTACTGAGTATCTGAATAAACCTACTTCAAGCAAATAAATGACTAAGTGATCCTTTCATCCGCCGTCCATAACAGTCAGTCCAGCAGTGGTGATTTTCCTGGTGTAAATCCCAAAATATTTTCATTCACTTTCAGACGTTCCAAGGTCTGTGTTCATGCCCTGAAACATTACAAATTATACTTCCTGGATGGTATTGGACATGTTGATGTCATACATGTGAAACCAGTAAGATCTTTAGGAACAAGTTTGCTTTAAAATATAGGAGCTAGCCGTGCCTCACCACAGCTCAATGTGACTCCTATATCTTTTGCGGTTCTGCCTGCCCTTTGCCTATTCGAAGACACCAGTAGCCGAAGACTGGCAAAGATATTTACAGCATACAGGAATACTATTGTCTTGTAAGATTTATTATAATGAAAGTCAGCCCTAAAAGTGTCCCTATCCAACAATGCCCCACCTATCATTTGTTGCTATGTCTTGCCCATAGGGCAATACCAATTACCTTTACAGACTTGCTGAGTTTGTGCATCACCACAAGAGGAGATAGCCCTTCCCTGCATGTGACGCCTCCTTCCTAGGGAAAGATGCGCACCATTCTGAGTGAGTAAAAAACTGATGCACAGAACACCTCCCTACTGATCTCCCACATGTCCTCTTCTCATCTCTAGCTTTATTTAAACATAGCAGTACCTCAACTAGAAAAACCGTTACGTATCCCCGAGTTTCCTGTGGAGCAATTAAACTGAGAGCTGATTTTTGTCTGAGCTATAACTGCTGATGCTACCGATACATTTCTTTGCTGCACTGCTTTTCTACTGTCCTGGTCTCTTATTAACACCAGGATTGACTTCTCACTCTTTACCCTTTTTAGGTCTCACCTGAGCCAGCGCGCATGCGCCTCTCTGTTAGACTTTAAGTAGGAGCTTTTAAACTCTAAACACAAGCTAGTGCGTGTGCTTTTTTTCCCCACCCTCTATTGGTCTTTGCATACGTCTTTCTAAGAAAGATAGCACGCTATTGGCCCAAGGCGGGTGCATGTCCTGCCATCTGTCTACTGTGGCCTAGGGTGCTCGGGAGCGAGCAGTAGCGCCATCTGTTTCCAATTATTGCAATTGGAAACAGATGGCGGTCAGCCTGGTCGCGCACTGGCTCCTCCTGCCCCGCGCTCTCCTCGGCCCTCCCCGAGCCCTCCCTTGCTCTCCTGGGTGCTATGTACTCCTGCACACTCTTCAATCCACCCACTGGCAGTGCACAGAGGTCTGGTGCTGTGGCAAAGTATCCGTTACCAAGACAATGCTGTACAACCAGCGAAGTATCGGGGTTTAGTACATGCCTCGATTTTCCAAACACTTTCCTTTACAACTGGCACCAGGGAATCCGGATTAAGAAGCAATTTTTTAGAGCTGATTTGGCCATCTACTTGATAAAGCAGCGCCGCCTCTGTAACGTGCACACATTTACTCTAGACAGGCGGTTTATATTGTAACGCAGCTCTTGCGAAAGCAGCCTGGTGTATGATTCATGCAATCATAACTAACAACACTTCACAAACTGTTAACTGCGGTGGCGCGCACCTCTTTCGGGCTTGTTACAAAGGTGTTTTCTTATTACGTCTTGTGGCCGCGGTACATTCAACTAAGAGTCATTATACCAGGTGCAAGATGCTAGCAGGGCTGGGCTCAGCCTCTTGGTTCCTCCTCCTGCCCGCGCTCTCCTCGGCCTTGCCCGAGCCCTCCCTCGCTCTCCCGGTTGCTCTGTACTCCTGCACACTCTTCTATCCGCCCACTGGTAGTGCACAGAGGTCTGGTGCTGCGGCGAAGTATCCGTTACCAAGACAACGCTGTACAACCAGCAAAGCATCAGGTTTAGTACACGCCTCGATTTTTCCAAACACTTCCCTTTACCACTGGCACCGGGGAATCCGGATTAAGAAGCTATTTTAGTTTTTTTCCAAAAGTAAAACTCATTTTAGAGCTGACTTAGCCATCTACTTGATAAAAGCAGCTCCACCTCTGTAACAGGCACACATTTACTCTAGAAGGGCGGTTTATATCGTAACGCAGCTCTTGCGACAGCAGCCTGGTGTACGATTCACGCAATCATGACTAACAACACTTCAGAAACTGTTAACTGCGGTTTAAGAACATAGTCCTGTTTGATAAGCATTATAGATCCGCGAGTAGAGCACGTGCTCCAGCGAAGGGTGTGTACACAGGTCAGCACGGCCAACTACACCTTTCCATCTGCCGAGGTCGACAAACTAGGGAATGAAACGAGTGGCAGGCGATCATTTCAGCTCTAGAGCGTGCTTTAATAAAGTGAAATATCTTGTATTATTCTCATAGGATGGCTGACCTTTGAGATGATATGGGTATGAAACTATACCATTCTTTTGAAAGGTAAAGTGGTATTAAACTAGGTAAACCAAAACATACTGAAAGGTTAGTTGCAGCACTCATCCAACATGCTACGTTTAAACTTAAGTAGTGTCACATTTGTCTAATAAGCAAAAATATTTTTCACCAAGCTTGGAAAGAAAATACAGATTATTGACACACGATTGCACCAGGGCGAAGAGAGTTTATTAGTACATGACAGTATCCACTACTAAATCAATGGACAGGGCATATATTTCACCATGATTTTACAGGGGGGGGGGGAGAGGGTGGGGCGCAGTCAGTGGACTGATTCATCTGAACTCACACGGTCTGTGGAAAAGCCCCTTGAAGATGGCCTTGATGTCCAGGTGAACAAAAGACTGGATTTATCGGTATTTCGGCTATTAAAAATAATACTCATACTTTGTCAAAGGCATTATCGTCTAAACATCACCTAAAGCATCACGTCAGTCTGCCCTCGGAGTCTGGCATCTGTTGATTCTCCCATAGTGTCCGTCCGCTGCTCGTGTTCTAATTAAATTACTGTTTTCCAACCTCTACTCCCCCGTTATTTATGTCCCGCTCCCCCTTAACAAAAAAATTATAACAAACAAACATGAGAACAGGCAGGAAGAAGTTGCCAGCAGTGCAAGTACATAACAAACTAGAAGACATTTTTTATGTTAAAATCTTTTTTTAATCAGGTTGTTCAGTTGTATATAATGTCGTCTTGGTTTGTATAAAGGTAACAAAAATGCTTAACACTTTTTAGTATAACTTTTCAACGTGATGCACAGCAGCCACAATGCTCTACAACATAGCCAAAAGTTCTGGCTAAACACATAAGGCCCCAAAGGCGAGACCTATTGGCTATGCCAATGCTTGTTAATCATGCCATGGGTTTCACGTTGATCTCGCATTAGCAAAAGATCTTGTGCTAGTCGAACAAGTTACGTACCTTTGGTAACGCCTTATCTGGTAGAGACAATCTCTAGCCGCATATTCCTTTAGTTTGAATTTCCCCAGGCTTCAGACTAGATCCAGACGGTTTTCTATGAGTAGTACCCCTGTGTGCCAGTAGGTTGTAGGTGGTGGCTGTCAGCTTTGCGTAGTGGCGGCGAAAGTGACGTCTGCGTTATCATGCCTTGTGCCAGCATCCCCTGCAACAGTTTTCCTGTCCAGCTTGCCCGCAGTCTTCTTCCTTCTGCTGCCTGTCTATCTGCTGCTCTCTGTTTGTGCCTCCTCTGCTCGTTTCTTGCTCTGTTTTGCCTTTTCTGCTAGTTATTATGCCCTCTGTTTTGCCTTTTTTGCTTGTTTTTCTGTCCTCTGTTTTGCCTTTTCGGCTCGTTTTTGCCCTCTGTTATGCTTTTTCTGCTTATTGTTCTGCCTTTTGTTTTGCCTTTTCTGCTTGTTTTTCTTCCCCGTGTTTTGCTTTTTTCTGCATGTTTCTTCCCACTGTTTTTCCTCCTCACGCCACTGAGCAACACGCCCTCCCCTTGGACCTACTTAATGGTGGCTGCAGTGCGACCCCATTGAGCAAGTCTCGTCCTCATGGCTCGTGCCAGCACCCTTGTGACAGTTTTCCTGTCCCATGCACTGTATCTTTTAACTTGATTTATTCATGCATTTGTGATTAAATAAAATCACATTCATTTTTTGAAAATCTACATGGTGATGCTTCATTGTGATCAAACTATTAAGATTAAGTCTTTGTCTCTGTTTATGTTATGCAACTATTTGCCACTGTATTTTAAACAACAAGGGCACCCAAAGAAGGTCGGCCAGGGACCTTGGGAGATAATTATTTTAAACAACAGTGGTCCCTAGAACTAAAAAGGATACAGCGAGAAAATAAATACAGGCTCAATCAGTGCTGTATTAACGGGACTTGTCCAGCCGGACAGAGGTCAATTTTTACTTATATGTCAATCAGCAATTATGTACAAAAACTTTTTTGAAGTAGGACACACGCCTGTATCCTGTATAAACAAAGGAAAGTGTGAAAGGTACAGGAAAAGCAAAAACAAAGGCTCAGGCAAGGGACATGGTTTGTCATAAGAAGAAATTACAACATACAAGGACAAACAAATTCAAGTGAACAATTTTATACTTTTGTAATAAATCAATTTTTAGCATATAGGTTGTTTTTAGGTTTAGGTTGTTTTACAAGGATCATCATCAGGACAAAAATTAGTTGCCTGTGAGGTGGAGCCTGAATAACCTAGGGCAACATGGAAAAGAGGGGGAAAAAAACGTATAATAAGTACAGGAGAGCTAGCTGTGTGAAGGACAACTTAACCATTGCTATAATTAGTTAAAAGGAGGGATGGATATTGCCGTGACAAGGAAGGTATAGAGTGCTCAAAGGGTTAAAACACATTGAATTGTACGTTGGGCAAAGAGTAATTTAACAATTATGTGTTAACATTGAAATAGTTAGACACGCTGGTATTAAGGCATGAAACGGTTGGGAGCAAGAGTTGGTCGGCATATATGCGTGACGAAATTCATGCGGCATATTAATTGAAAACAATCGGAACATGCATGAGTATTGCGGTCAGGAATTATTGATGCAATAACAAAAACAGCTCGAAGAAAATTGGAAGGAAGTTAAGGCGGTATAATGAAGGAAATATGGTCGATGAAAAAGCAATACAATTAATAGAATTACTCACCAACCACAGTATGGAAAGAGGGAGCAGGATAAAGTGATTGAATCAGTGGCAAAAGAGCCTAAAGGAATAACCGAGCAGGGGAGTAATTTGTGGAGACAGTAGAAGTAGGATGAGTAGAATGAGAGGGGAACGCATAGAAAACTTACTGCCTAGGAGGGGGTACAAGGGCTCCTCCGATCGGTCAATTGTGAAGGACAGAATGGGGCCCACTATAAAGCAACTAGCTCAGGGGATGAATTATCCGTGCCTGTGAAGGGCGGTCGATCCTGAAGGGAGTGAAGGAAAAAACGAAATAAGGGCCAGGTCAGAGGTGCAGATGAGAAGGAGAAAAATGGTGAAAACGTGAGCTCACCGTAGTAGCGATCGTAGATGAGACAAGCCGGTTGTCGGTACTCTTCGGAGAAGGAAAATCAGAGCCAATGTGGGCCGAGATGAAAGGCAGTCGATCCTGAGGGGAGTGAAGGAATGAATTAATTAAGGGCCAGGTCAGGGGTGCCGATGGAACGGAGAAAAAACGGTAAAGACGTGAGCTCACCGTGGTGGAGATTGTGGATGAGATAAGCCGGGAGTCGGTGCTCTCTATTAGCGGCAAGCTGGTTTCCGTCAAGGCGGGAGCCGAAAGTGGTGGTGGAGATCGTGGATGGATAAGCCGGGAGTCGGTGCTCTCTATTAGCGGCAAGCTGGTTTCCGTCAGTGCGGGAGTAGGAAGTGGTGGTGGGCGGGAAGATTAAATACCCGGGGTGCAGCGTGATAGGTGGAAAGGGACAGTGTGAAGGATGAGAAACAAAGGAAGGACATTAGATGTTCGGGGATAGAAGCCTCCATATTAGAAAGAGAGGAAAGTGATAATGAGAAATAGAGAGAACACATTAGAAGAGACAAAAAAGAAGGCATTTCAGTTTAACATAGAGGAATAGATGCAATTACAGTAGAGCATTTAAAATTCTATACAGACATGACTAGGAATGAATAGGCAGGTTAGATGATGGTGGTGCGGTCCTCAAGACGATTAAGTCCTGTATTTAAACTGTCAGTTTTCAAAATCCATTTCAACTCCTCCTTATTAAGCAGTTTGGCAATGTCACCGCCCTTCGGTGGGAGTTTAACAACCGAGATCACAGTCCAACGTATTTCATCTTCGGAATGTTTACTGTCCATGAAATGTTCAACCAATGGTGCATTTAAGATTTTGCATCTTATTCTGCTGCGGTGTTGGGAAATTCTTAGCCGTACTTTTTGGGTGGTTTGTCCGATGTAAATCTTATTGCATGGACAAAAAATCGCATATAGAACATTGTTGGAATTGCAGTTAGTAAACATTGTGAGTTCATTCCTAATATTACCAAAGACAAAAACTTTGCATTCAATTGTCAGTGCACAGACTATACAGTTACCCCATTTCGAATGGCCTTTCAACGGTGGAAGTGCCCAACTGTCGTGCAGAGTAACATTGCTTTTTTTGGGGTTGTTAGTGTTGGGTATTGCTGCGCGTACCAAGTGGTCCTTTATATTTTTGTCTTTCTTGAAGGCAAATAAAGGTCGCTTTAAGGAGAGGTCTCCGGCATTCAACACGGGCCAATTTTTTATAACGCTCTTACATATAGCGTTAGATATTGTGGAGAATGTAGTCACACAGACCAGACGGGTAGTGTCTGATTTGGGTTTGGGTTCTAGGAGAGCCTCACGGGGACAGTACCAAGCTCGTTTCATTGAATTGCGTATCAATCTGCGTGGATAGCCTCTCGTGGACAATTTCAGACTGAGTATTTTGGCCTCACGAAAATAGTCTTCCTTTAATGAACAATTCCTGCGAATACGCAGGAATTGTGAAAAAGGGAGGGAGTCTCTCAAGGCACGTGGGCGGTTACTGTTGTAGCTGAGCAGAGTGTTACGCTCAGTGGGTTTTCGTAAAAGGCTTGTGATGAGGCAGCCATCCTTGTGTCTAATCATGAGGTCAAGGAAGGGGATGGATTCTTTGTCGTGCGTCATGGTGAATTTAAGACCACCACAATTATTGTTTAGCCAGTGGAGGAAGGGTTCTAGTAAGTTCTCATTGGCCTGCCAGATCATAAAAATATCGTCAATGTACCTTTTCATACAGGAAGAGAAAGGGTTTGTGATGGTCAAAATGCAGCCCAACTCTAGTGCATCCATAAAGAGAATTGCCAGATTAGGTGCAAAATTTGCGCCCATAGATGTGCCCTTAACTTGTTGATAAAACTGATCTCCAAAAAGGAAAAAATTCTTAGTTAAACAGACCTCTAGTAGTTGGAGTATAAAATTAGTTGGGACTGTATGGGGACGAATTCTTCGATTTAGGATGGATTCAATTACAAGCAAGGATTCCCTCTGGGGTATATTTGTATACAAAGATTCCACATCTAATGTACACAAGATATTACGGTTCGGATCAAAGGGATGATTTTCAAACAAGTAAATCATTGACATGGTATCCCGAACATAGCACTCGGTGTTGGGAACAAAGTCCTTGATGAAGTAATTGACATAATGACAGAGAGGCTCTAAAATAGAGCCACATCCGGAAACAATAGGACGTCCTGGGGGTTTCTCAAGATTTTTATGAATCTTGGGAAGTGTGTAGATGACTGGTGTCCTGGGGTTTTTTGTGTTGAGGAATAGATATTCTTGTTTACTTAGAAAGCCTTGTTGCAAGCCTTCGTCAGTAATTTGTCGAATAAGTGTCTGTAGTTCCTTAGTGGGGTTAGTTGGGAGCTTACAGTAATGATCTGTGTTAGCTAGTTGCCGATTGACTTCTTCTTTGTAGTCATTTATGCCTTGAAGCACTATCCCGCCACCCTTATCAGCTGGTTTGATTATCAGATTAGGGTTTTCACGTGATGAGGCTATAGCTGCTTTTTCTTCTCTAGTGATGTTGTAGGGAATATAGTGATGTTCAGCTTCAATCTTTGCTACCTCTTTGAGCACCAATTTTTCAAATGTAATAATCTCACTTCAGGATCGACTGCCCTTCACGGGCACAGATAATTCATCCCCTGACCTCGTTGCTTTATAGTGGGCCGATCGGAGGAGCCCTTGTACCCCCTCCTAGGCAGTAAGTTTTCTATGCGATCCCCTCTCATTCTACTCATCCTACTTCTACTGTCTCCACAAATTACTCCCCTGCTCTGTTATTCCTTTAGGCTCTTTTGCAGCTGATTCAATCACTTTATCCTGCTCCCTCTTTCCATACTGTGGTTGGTGAGTAATTCTATTAATTGTATTGCATTTTCATCGACCATATTTCCTTCATTATACCGCCTTAACTTCCTTCCAATTTTCTTCGAGCTGTTTTCGTTATGGCATCAATAATTCCTGACCGCAATACTCATGACTCATGCATGTTCCGATTGTTTTCAATTAATATGCCGCATGAATTTCGTCACGCATATATGCCGACCAACTCTTGCTCCCAACCGTTTCATGCCTTAATACCAGCGTGTCTAACTATTTCAATGTTAACACATAATTGTTAAATTACTCTTTTTCATCATGTGCCCAACGTACAATTCAATGTGTTTTAACCCTTTGAGCACTCTATACCTTCCTTGTCACCGCAATATCCATCCCTCCTTTTAACTAATTATAGCAATGGTTAAGTTGTCCTTCACACAGCTAGCTCTCCTGTACTTATTATACATTTTTTCCCCCTCTTTTGCATGTTGCCCTAGGTTATTCAGGCTCCACCTCACAGGCAACTAATGTTTGTCCTGATGATGATCCTTGTATTCCCCCAATGGATCGAAACGCCGTCGACACCTTAAAAACAACCTATATGCTAACAATTGATTTATTACAAAAGTATAAAGTTGTTCACTTGAATTTGTTATGTTGTAATTTCTTCTTATGACAAACCATGTCCCTTGCCCGAGCCTTTGTTTTTGCTTTTCCTGTACCTTTCACATTTTCCTTTGTTTATACAGGATACAGGCTTGTGTCCTACTTCAAAAAAAAATGTGTACATAATTGCTGATTGACATATAAGTAAAAATTGACCTCTGTCCGGCTGGACAAGTCCCGTTAATACAGCACTGATTGAGCCTGTATTTATTTTCTCGCTGTATCCTTTTTAGTTCTAGAGACCACTGTTGTTTAAAATAACTATTTGCCACTGTGACACACAACTTTTGTAGCTCAAAAATGAGGTGCATGACCTCAAAGTTCTTTTATTTGAGCGGGCATCACTCCAGCTGTTGGACAGCTGGGGAGGCGTGGAGTCCGCTCAGGTGCAGGTTCTGAAAAACCAGGCCTCGTACGCTAATATTCCTATGTTGCATCGACCTGAAGGACGAATAGAAGTCGAAGCGCGCTTCGATTTCTTGTGTTTTTTTTGTGCCTCTTACCTGAGTGCCTGACAATTTGGAGTGGAACAGAGAGATCTTTGGACTCCAGGTACGTTCCAGAGACCTTCCTCTCGAACGGGACCGTGACTTCTGTGGAGTCACATGCCGAGCCCACTAGCAGCTTCAGGGACCGCTCCCTCAAAGCCTTGGGCGCCACGGTCCTGTAGTCCGAGCACAACTTTGAGTCGTGGTCGTGCTCCAAGCACCACAAACACATGAGTTGCTGGTCCATCACTGACATGGCGCAGTAACAGGCGCCACAGGGTTTAAAACCTGTCATCCTCGATTACATCCTGGACACACAAGGATCAACCCTAAAAAAATAATGACATAACATCGCAAAATTCCTGTCATAAGCTGACAGAGGGCCTGCTCTTCTCTCTGATCAGCACTGGCTGACATGAAAGAAAATAACTGACGTCATCGCACGAAGGTGGTGCATATATAGGTGGGGACGTCACTTACAGCTTGGACGACACAGTCTACGCCACGTGGAGTCGATTGACACCACCTATCGGCGCACAGGAGCACTGCAGCTGAAAAATCTTCTGGATCCAGTCTGATGCCATGAGAAATTCAAAGGTAGGGAATCTGCAGCTAAATGTCTCTATCAGACTCATTTGTCTGAGTATAGTGCTTCATTTACATTTTAGTATGTAGAGCAGCACAGATGCTTAAGTTGTCCTTGCAGGCTGTGGAGCTGCAACCCAGCATCCTTATGGAAATCCTGTCGTCGTCGTTGGTGGCACAGGATGCTCTTCTGCCATACCGTGACTTTGCTGGAACCAGTCTAAGCTGCCTGGGGGAGGAACACGTTAAGGGCCTGGCAGTTCACGGGCAGATCTCTCTGTGTCAGCAAATCCCAGATTTTTATTGAAGCATCTATCACCTCATTTAGTGATTCCGCCATTTTCTGCATTAGCAAATGTACCATAAGTAACTTAACTTTATGGTATATGAGTATTCTGCTAGTCCTATACTGATTTATTATGTTGTTTTTATATTTTTATGAAATTATATCTCTTTAATTTCCAATAAAGAATTATGACACAAAAAATATATTTGCCCCAGGGTGTCTGTCTGTGCACGGTGAATGCCAAGTCCCTCATTGTACCATCCATCTATGCATTGCATGAAATGGCAAAATGGTCTGTGTTTAGCCTTCCAGATCCATGGAGAATCCATTTCAGATCCTGCAAGTGAAGTTGTGGATGCTTTTAAGCAATTCCTTAAATGTGGCCCTGGCTCACCTGAGACAGTGTACATTCTGTGGCTGTGGCAGTTACTCTCCACAATTATGACTGAATGTGTTCCACAAGCTTTTCTGGAAACAGCCAGGGTGGCTTAATTTTAGGGATTTTTGATGGGAATAAGGCGACTTCTGCCTGGGCGATACACTGGCCTTCCTTCCCTTGTTCTAGTTTCCCAAACTGGGGTCCGTGATACATTCCCAGGGGGCCCGCAGGCAGCAGTTTTAAAAGCACTGCAAAGTTCCTTGTAGAATTAGCAGTTTTCGAGCAACAATAAAAGTGTCAAGATAACACCAGTGATTATTGTACCTGCTGGAGAGAGATGAGTTTTGTCCAGAGGCAGGTTTGACTTATCTAATGTAGCACAGAGCGTTAATATACCTTCTGCAAAGAACGCGTGCCATGCATTTTAAAAAACAGTATTTTATGTGCATAGGTCAATGGGTTACTGTTTTGTCACAGAGATTCTTTTGTTACTCTGCAGCTCATAAGAGACAATCAATCTAGCACTGTGACCTATAAGCGGTCATCAAAGATCTGCTTACACACTGCATGGTACAAGTTAGTAACTTATGTTTTTTCCCAGTCTTTCATTATCCTGATGCTGCTAAAGGGGTTTATTTGGTTGAAAATACATTTTTAGGTCTCGCGCCTAGCGTTGCAGTGCGTAGCACTGCTCGCGTAGCGAGAGACCTCATGTAGGGGGTTTTAAAACAGACCTACGAATCGCACACGTTTGTGCGTGTGCTTGTCCTTTTGGGCCACGCTATTGGCCTTTGCGTGCGTCTTTTTATTAAAGACAGTACGCAACTGGCCAAAGGCGGGCGCATTGCTCCGCCCATGGCCTATTGGTGTCTGTTACGCGCACCGCTGCCATGTGGTTTCAATTATCGTGCCCAGACACGGGCGCGATAATTGAAACCCCATGTCTCGCTGTGGCACGCGCACACCACTCGTTTTAAGGGGAAATAAGCTGTAATGACGTGCACATTTGTCTTTGTGTCCCTACTTTCACTGAACGTTCATATTTACGTGTGTTACGGTTTTAAATGTATTAATGACGTGCACATTTGTCTTTGTGTCCCTACTTTCACTGAACGTGCATATTTACGTGTGTTATGGTTTTAAATGTATTTACAATGCACTTGATAAACATGAGCTTTGACATGTGGCTCTGTGGCTGGCTGCCGACTCGCCGTGTGTTCTTGTGCTTGAGACGAGGATGCAGCACAGTGAGCTCCTGTATTTTCCTGTAGTAAACTACAAATATGATTATCACTCCCCTTACACAGATTACTTGGAAATTCCCCCTAAAACAAAACAAAAGCTCTTTCCAGGATAAAGGAAAACCACTTCCAAATGCGGTCCTAATTCCGTAATCCTGACGTGTCATACTTTCCAAACCCCCAACCCCCCCCCACCCCCCAAGCCATCACGCCCTCACTAGACTAGGACAATACGGAATTAAGAAAAATATTACTAACCATTCTATTTATAATGGACGTGGTACACTGCTAGTCACCACCAGGAAAAGCCTAGCACATCACGTACTTTCACAATCCGTGCGTCACGTGGCGCTGACGAAAGGAAGAAGAACCGGAAACACCGGATGCATCCAGGAAAGAGAAACTGCCTCGGGAATTGACGTTTTGTGAAAAAGCAAAACCTTTTTGAGTCGCACGTCAGTCAGTATGAGGCGCCTCTCTACCCCATCAAAGGCAGCAAAGCAGCTGCTGCCCTCCAGCTGAGATTTGACAACACGTTCCCTTGTAGAATCATGTTCTTGTTCGGATACATGTTATTGTTACAGACTAGAGTGCGCATGTATTGCCGTCTAGATGAATTGGTTAACACGTAAAAATTCAAAGTACTTCATACAACATGTAACAACATTACCCACAATGGAACATGGCATTTAATCCAACGGAGTATCTTACACTGGAGAGCAGCTCTCGCTCTGCCCCTCACCCCCAATCAGCATACTTTTGATCATAAACTCATTCATCATCGTACTAAAAGTCAGACTGCTGAGTTTTCCTGGTATCAATATGTCCACACGGACAGTGCTTAATTTGTGTCGGTGGATGGAAGAAGTGGGAACCGGCACTTATTTTCATCATCCAACTTGGCTCAGCGGGGAGAGAGAGAAAAGAGAAATACAGAGAAAGAGAAACGGTAAAAACATGAGAAACTAGGGGTGAAAAAATTAGCCCAAGAGATAGACAGTACAGGACTAAATGGGCAGGATAACAGGACTAGGCACCTCTAGCTGTTAATTATCCCTGCATCACGAGGCTCCAAAGCCTCTACGTTTTTTTCCAACACAAATTAAGCACTGGGGCGATGTGTTCAATTTAGCATTTCCTTTCTTATAAAGAGACAACATTGTCTACAATATGAAAATGTCAGATTCAGGGAAATTCACTTAGCGAACTTTTTAAGCAGGTCTGACCATCATAACTCACAGGGGCTATTTGCATAACCAGCATAATACAAACAGCCCAAGAGTTGAAGTTTATAGTTGGGTGGTATTATCAGGTCTGGTGTTCTTGGTGAAGCAGGATTTATAGGTCACAAAGAACTGCAGACTAGATAAATCCATATCGAGAGGAGGTGGTGTTATTTGACGAAATATGCAGTATTCCCAATCTCCCATGCAAATATGGGTCAATTAGCCCATAGGAAACGCTGATTAGTGGAGCTACACATACATCCTGGTGTACATGTATTGGAACTAGTCCGCACCCACTGCAACTAAGCAATGTTCAAGAAGTCACCAGCATATTCCTCTGCACACTGGTCACTATCCTGGCTGCAACCGCCTTTAGTGGTGTACCAGGATAGATCTGGTTTTATTTAAAATTATCAGAACGGACCATTGAAAGTCTGGTTTAGTCCCTGGATTTGGATATTTAACCTCCTGTCTTAAGGCGCCCGCATTTATAAAACACTGCGGCCGCCTCCTGGCCCCACAAGCATTGGCGGCTGCGGACTCACCATTATGAGCCTGCCGCCATGTAGCAGAGGATTCCAACCAGCTGCTGCCCATGGACCAGCTGAAGCGCCTCGGCACCTCCAAGGACCTAGTGAGTACCGCAGCGCTACTTCCCTTCTCGACTGCTTGCTTCTTATGCTGTGAACATGCTGCCCGGGGCTGCCATTTGATACCCCATACCCACCTTCCCCATGTCTGTGTCCCTAACTCACTGGCCATCCTTCTCCTCGTGTCTATAATCCTGCCCGCTCTTACCCTCGTGTCTGTGTCCCTGGCCGCTAGTATCCTCGTGTTTGAGCTCCTGTCCTCATGTCTGCGCCCCTGCCCGCTCCTGTCTATGCCCCTATCCGCTCCTGTCCCTTTGCCTGTGCCTGTAGCCCTGCCCATAAACCCATACCCAGCTGTGCCCAATGTATGTGCCCCTAACCCCATGCCCGCTCCTGTCCTCGTGTCTGTGTCCCTTTAACACTACCAATATCTGTACCCCCCCAGCCCCTAACCACTACTGTCCTCTGTGTTTGTGTCCCTGCCCCGGGTGCCTGTAGCCCTGTCAAAAACACTCTACCCACCCCTACCTGCTATAGCTGCGCCCTGCCACAACACACAACCTACTACTACCGCGGGCTCTGTATGCCTGTCCCCACCCCGTGCACACTCACGCCCCGGGGTCTTTTATCCATAATCACCACCCCTACTGCTCCCTCGTCCCTCCACTAACTCTGCCCTTCTCGCATCTGTGATTTTACCCCCTACCTCCAATAACCACACCTAGTAACTACGCCCTCGTAACTCCAGGGATACTACCCTTTTTGCCCCGGTGGTTCTATCCTATTACCCCCAAATACTGCCCTAGTAACAGCTCCCTCCTACCTCCCGTCGCTCTGCTTTTCCTGCCTCGGTGATTCTGCCCCATACCCTCAATAACTGCCCCTAGTAACCGCGCCTTGCTGACTCCAATCATACTACCAGCGTGTAGTTGTGCAATATGCAATGTACTATTTCTCTGGTATGTGTTCCGGAAGCTGCAGTATCAGTGTAGGTGGTGTGTGCAGGACTGTTTTTCACTGGCAAGTACTTATTTAGTAGTCTATATAAGAAATGTTTAATTGCTACTGTCCAGGGGTATGGGGGACGTTTGTCGAATTAACTGTGAACTGCTGTAACTGTTTGTGAAGGGAGTTCCTATTAGTAACATGATGAAGCCTTTGGCGTATTGACATTCCGATTCTCTTTAATAATTAAGGACACTCCGACCCTCTATTATGTTGTATTTTTTTATTTTTATGTGTTGTCTCTATAGCTTACATCGTAATCACATATCTTTTGTTTACCAAATACGTACTCCCATTGTTCTGTCATCTGTGTGTGCATTTTGTGCCATAGTGGCATACCTAGGTCTCGCATTACTGAAAATTACAGCTATTGGTGTTGCATTATTATTTGCAACGCCAAAAACTCAAACTTTTACTAATGCAAGACCTATTGCATTGCAAATACTTGTTATTGTTAGACAATGCTAATCACTGTGTTATGTTCTGAACCCTGAGTGTGTGCTTTTCCAGACCAATCACTCTTTAAAAATGCCTACCAGTATGAAAGACATGTGAATCCTACACCTTGTAGTCCCCTTTGCCTTATGTAACATTTGCTCTACACTGATTTACCAGTATGATTCATTGTCTCTATATGTGTGCGATGTAAAGTGCTCTGACATCCTACAATGGTATGAGAGATGCTATAAAACAAATGAAATACATGTGACAGAGGGGCTATGGATAGAAGAGAGGCACTGTTGAAGGGTGATAATAAGTGAATCATTGAAGAACCCCAACAAAGATTGTTGTATCGTGGTGCATAGTAAGGTCATCATTTACTATTCTTTATAAGCTAATACGATTCAATATATAATGATAAATGTGTCGTAGACTGCACCATTGTATTCCAATTTTCTTGGTGGGGGTGGGAGAGGAGCTTCCCAAAGCCTTCTTTGTAGTAGTCATGCTCACTCACTGCACTGTATGGGGACTGGTCTGAAAACATTTGCCAGGGCTGCTTTGGATTTCCTGGCAGGAGCCTTGTACTGCGAAATAAAACTAACCATTTAGTTAATCACGGAGATGCAGCACCAACCTTCCCATTAAAATTTTCAGTTTTTTGCAAACTCTTTCAATATAAAATACTAAAATCCTTAGTAATTAGAGTGTTTCTTTTGTGTGCACATGTGTGTTTATTTTTTTTAATTACTCTTTTAATGTTTGAAATTTTAAATCATACAAATTGCTTGGGTTCCCCGGCTTCCAGTTGTGAGTCAATGGGGGTCCTCAGGAGTCAAAAGTTTGGGAACCACTGTACTAAACCAACTATATACTATACTGTCACTTTCATAGCTTTTTCGGGTGCCAACCTTCCCAACAGCAACAACCTTCCTAACCGTTTAGGCCCGTCAACCGTTTTAATAAGGCTTTTGCAGAAAACGTGGTCCAAAGGGATGACTGTAGCAGCTCCTGTTTCCCTGTCTTTCTCTGACTGTGTCATTTTACACCTGCTTTGATTCATCACCTTATAGCATCAGTTTCCATGACATCTGAGGGTTTCATTTTCTGGCAAATTAGGAGTTCATGATGATAGATCACTTCATTCTCCAGCTTGTGCACAAGGGCTACACCCTCTTTCTCTCCACCTATATGGATCTCCAGTCTTCTCTAAGGAGTTGTACCCCAGCACATGCTTCAACCTTGGAAGTTCTCACCCTGTTGCACAAAAGTTAAATAGAAGTAGTGCCTTTGCAGACGTAGGTACGGGATCTTATTCCCTGAGCATGGTAGTGAAATTACGATGCATAAATCTTGTTCAGGGTGATGAAGAATGGTGAGTCTGAAAACACTTGATATGGTGATTGGTATAAGCAGTAGTACGATAAGCCAGTGTACTTGAAGGACTATACCAAATAAGAAGGAATAGCAGATTTATTTTCTACAAAACGTATTTACTTCATATTATTGTTTGTTTATCTTTGTATTATTTCTAGGTACATAGGTTTGGAGTAAATATTTACATACATAATTAGTTTTTGTAAAGGTGGGAGATGAATGGCATTCTTAGAACATGATGCCATTTGGTTAGTGATAAGAATTTGTTGAGGTCAGTAGAAGGGAGACTACTGGACACATAGGAAAGATATGGCTTGGTTGAAGTTGTTACTGAGTATCTGAATAAACCTACTTCAAGCAAATAAATGACTAATTGACCTTTTCATCCGCCTTCCATAACAGTCAGTCCAGCAGTGGTGATTTTCCTGGTGTAAATCCCAAAATATTTTCATTCACTTTGAGACGTTCCAAGGTCTGGGTTCATGCCCTTAAACATTGCAAATTATACTTCCTGGTTGGTATTGGACATGTTGATGTCATACATGTGAAACCAGTAAGATCTTTAGGAACAAATTTGCTTTAAAACATAGGAGCTAGCCGTGCCTCACCACAGCTCAATGTGACTCCTATATCTTTTGCGGTCCTGCCTGCCCTTTGCCTAGTCGAAGACACCAGTATCCGAAGACTGGCAAAGATATTTACAGCATACAGGAATACTATTGTCCTGTAAGATTTATTATAATGAAAGTCAGACCTAAAAGTGTCCCTATCCAACACTGCCCCACCTATCAGTTGTTGCTGTGTCTTGCCTATAGGGCAATACCGATTACCTTTACAGACTTGCTGAGTTTGTGCATCACCTTAAGAGGAGATAGCCCTTCCCTGCAAGTGACGTCTCCTTCCTAGGGAAAGATGCGCACCATCCTGAGTGAGTACAAAACTGATGCACAGAACACCTCCCTACTGATCTCCCACATGTCTACTTCTCATCTCTAGCTTTATTTAAACATAGCAGTACATCAACTAGAAAAACCGTTGCGTATCCCTGAGTTTCCTGTGGAGCAATTAAACTGAGAGCTGATTTTTGTCTGAGCTATAACTGCTGATGCTACCGATACATTTCTCTGCTGCACTGCTTTTCTACTGTCCTGGTCTCTTATTAACACCAGGATTGACTTCTCACTCTTCATCCTTTTTAGGTCTCGCCTAAGCCAGCACGCATACGCTGCTCTGCGAGACTTTAAGTAGGGGCTTTTAAACTCTAAACACACTTGTGCGTGTGCTTTTTTTTTTTCACCTGCTATTGGCCTTTGCATGCGTCTTTCT
Organism: Triturus cristatus; assembly: GCF_964204655.1. Classification (NCBI taxonomy): domain Eukaryota; kingdom Metazoa; phylum Chordata; class Amphibia; order Caudata; family Salamandridae; genus Triturus; species Triturus cristatus. Next base: position 1,419,468,680 of record NC_140591.1, on the reverse strand, counting down.
AAGAAAGATAGCACGCAATTGGCCTAAGGCGGGTGCATGTCTCACCTTCTGTCCACTGTGGCTTTGGGTGCTCGGGAGCGCCATCTGTTTCCAATAATCGCAATTAGAAACAGATGGCGGTCAACCTGGTCGCGCACTGGCTCCTCCTGCCCTGTGCTCTCCTCGGCCCTCCCGAGCCTTCCCTCGCTCTCCCGGGTGCTGTGTACTCCTGCACACTCTTCAATCCGCCCATTGGCAGTGCACAGAGGTCTGGTGCTGCGGCAAAGTATCCGTTACCAAGCCAATGCTGTACAACCAGCGAAGCATCTGGGTTTAGTACATACCTCGATTTTCCAAACACTTCCCATTACCACTGGCACCAGGGAATCCGGATTAAGAAGCTATTTTGGGATTTTTCCAAAAGTAAAACTAATTTTAGAGCTGACTTGGCCATCTACTTGATAAAGCAGCGCCGCCTCTGTAACGGGCACACATTTACTCTAGAAGGGCGGTTTATATTGTAACGCAGCTCTTGCGAAAGCAGCCTGGTGTACAATTCATGCAATCATGACTAACAACACTTCACAAACTGTTAACTGCGTTTTAAGAACATCGTCCTGTTTAATAAGCATGGTAGATCTGCGGGTAGAGCACGTGCTCCAGCGAAGGGTGTGTACACAGGTCAGCAGGCCGACTACACCTTTCCATCTGCCGAGGTCGACAAACTAGGGAATGAAACGAGTGGCAGGCGATCATTTCAGCTCTAGAGTGTGCCTTATTAAAGTGAAATATCTTGTATTATTCTCATAGGATGGCTGACCTTTTGAGATGATATGGGTATGAAACTATACCATGCTTTTGAAAGGTAAAGTGGTATTAAACTAGGTAAACCAAAACATACTAAAAGGTTAGTTGTAACACTCATCCAACATGCTACGTTTAAACTTAAGTAGTGTCACATTTGTTTATTAAGCAAAAATATTTTTCACCAAGCTTGGAAAGAAAATACAGCTTATTGACACACTATTGCACCAGGGTGAAGAGAGTTTATTAGCACATGACAGCATCCACTACTGCATCAATGGACAGGGCATATATTTCACCAAGATTTTACTGGGGGGGAGAGGGTGGGGCACACTCAGTGGACTGATTCATTTGAACTCACACGGTCTGTGGAAAAGCCCCTTGAAAATGGCTTTGATGTCCAGGTGAACAAAGGACTGGATTTATCGGTATTTCGGTTATTAAAAATAATACTCATACTTTGTCAAAGGCATTATCGTCTAAACATCACCTAAAGCATCACGTCAGCCTGCCCTCGGAATTTGGCATCTGTTGATTCTCCCCTAGTGTCCGTCCGCTGCTCGTGTTCTAATTAAATTACTGTTTTCCAACCTCCACTCCCCCGTTATTTATGTCCTGCTCCCCCATAACAATTTTCTTTATAACAAACAAACATGAGAACAGGCAGGAAGAAGTTGCCAGCAGTGCAAGTACAAAAAAACTATAAGACATTTTTTATGTTAAAATCTTTTTTTAATCAGGTTGTTCAGTTGTATATAATGTTGTCTTGGTCTGTATAAAGGTAACAAAAATGCTTAACACTTTTTATTATAACTTTTCAACGTGATGCACAGCAGCCACAATGCTCTACAACATAGCCAAAAGTTCTGGCTAAACACATAAGGTCCCAAAGGAGAGACCTATTGGCTATGCCAATGCTTGTTAATCATGCCATGGGTTTCACGTTGATCTAGCATTAGCAAAAGATCTTGTGCTAGTCGAACAAGTTACTTACCTTCGGTAACGCCTTATCTGGTAGCGACAATCTCTAGCCGCATATTCCTTTAGTTTGAATTTCCCCAGGCATCAGACTAGATCCAGATGGTTTTCTATGAGTAGCACCCCTGCGTGCCAGTAGGTGGTAGGTGGTGGCTGTCAGCTCTGCGTAGTGGCGGCGGAAGTGACGTCCGCGTCATCATGCCTTGTGCCAGCATCCCCTGCAACAGTTTTCCTGTCCAGCTTGCCCGCATTCTGCTACCCTCTGCTGCCTGTCTATCTGCTGCCCTCTGTTTGTGCCTCCTCTGCTCGTTTCTTGCTCTGTTTTGTCTTTTCTGCTCGTTTTTCTGCCCTCTGTTACGCTTTTTCTGCTTATTGTTCTGCCTTTTGTTTTGCCTTTTCTGCTTGTTTTTCTGCCCTGTGTTTTGCCTTTTTCTGCATGTTTCTTCCCACCGTTTTTCCTCCTCCCGCCACTGAGCAACCCGCCCTTCCCTAGGACCTACTTAATGGAGGCTGCAGTGTGACCCCATTGAGCAGGTCCGCGTCCTCATGCCTCGTGCCAGCACCCCTGCGACAGTAGTCCTGTCCCATGCACTGTATCTTTTAACTTGATATATTCATGCATTTGTGATTAAATAAAATCACATTCATTTTTTGAAAATCTACATGGTGATGCTTCATTGTGATCAAACTATTAAGATTAAGTCTTTGTCTCTATGTTTATGTTGTGCAACTATTTGCCACTGTGACGCACAACTTTCATAGCTCTAAAATGAGGCGCATGACCTCAAAGTTATTTTATTTGAGCGGGATCACTCCAGCTGTTGGACAACCGTGGAGGCGTGGAGTCCGCTCAGGTGCAGGTTCTAAAAAACCAGGCCTTGAACGCTAATATTTCTATGTTGCGTCGCCTGAAGGACGAATAGAAGTCAAAGCACGCTTCGATTTCTTGTGTTTTTTTGCGCCTCTTACCTGAGTGCCTGACGATTTGGAGTGGAACAAAGAGGTATTCGGACTCCAGGAACGTTCCAGAGACCTTCCTCTTGAACGGGACCGTGACTTCTGTGGAGTCACATGCCGAGCCACTAGCAGCTTCAGGGACCGCTCCCTCAAAGCCTTGGGTGCCATGGCCCTGTAGTCAGAGGACAACTTTGAGTTGTGGTCGTGCGCCAAGCACCACAAACACACAAGTTGCTGGTCCATCACTGACATGGCGCAGTAACAGGCGCCACAGGGTTTAAAACCTGTCATCCTCGATTACATCCTGGACACACAAGGAGGAAACCTAAAAAAATAATGACATAACATCGCAAAATTCCTGTCATAAGCTGACAGAGGGCTTGCTCTTCTCTCTGATCAGCACTGGCTGACGTGAAAGAAAAGAACTGACGTCATTGTACGAAGGTGGTGCATATATAGGTGGGGACGTCACTTACAGCTTGGACGACACAGTCTACGTCACGTGGAGTCGATTGACGCCACCTACCGGCGCACAGGAGCACTGCAGCTGAAAAATCTTCTGGACCCAGTCTGACGCCATGAGAAATTCAAAGGTAGGGAATCTGCAGCTAAATGTCTCTATCGGACTCATCTGTCTGGGTACAGTGCTTCATTTACATTTTAGTATGTAGAGCAACACAGATGCTTAAGTTGTCCTTGCAGACTGTGGAGCTGCAACCCAGCATCCTTATGGAAATCCTGTTGTCGTCGTTGGTGGCACAGGATCCTCTTCTGCCATACCGTGGCTTTGGTGGAACCAGTCTAAGCTGCCGGGGGGGGGGGGGGACTGGGGGGGGGGGGGGATGGGTAGAACACGTTTTGGGCCTGGCAGTTCACAGGCGGATCTCTCTGTCAGCAAATCCCAGATTTTTATTGAAGCATCTATCACCTCATTTAGTGATTCCGCCATTTTCTGCATTAGCAAATGCACCATAAGTAACATAACTTTATGGTATATGAGTATTCTGCTAGTCCTATACTGATTTATTATGTTGTGTTATATTTTTATGAAATTATATATCTTTAATTTCCAATAAAGAATTATGACATTAAAAATAAATTTGCCCCAGGGTGTCTGTCTGTGCAGGGTGAATGTGAAGTCCCTCATTGTACCATCCATCTATGCATTGCATGAAATGGCAAAATGGTCTGTGTTTAACCTTCCAGATCCTTGGAGAATCCATTTCAGATCTTGTAAGTGAAGTTCTGGATGCTTTTAAGCAATTCCTTAAATGTGGCCCTGGCTCAGCTGAGACAGTGTACATTCTGTGGCTGCGGCAGTTACTCTCCACAAGTATGACTGAATGTGTTCCACAAGGTTTTCTGGAAACAGCCAGGATGGCTTAATTGATGTGATTTTTGATGGGACTAAGCCTACTTCTGCCTGGGCGATACACTGGCCTTCCTTCCCTTGTTCTACTAAACCAACTATACTGTCACTTTCATAGTTTTTCTGGTGCCAGCCTTCCTAACAGCATCAACTCCTAACCGTTTAGGCCCGGCAACCGTTTTAATAAGACTTTTGCAGAAAACGTGGTCCAAAGGGATGACTGTAGCAGCTCCCGTTTCCCTGTCTTACTCTGACTGTGTCATTTTACACCTGCTTTGATTCATCACCTTATAGCATCAGTTTCCATGAGATCTGAGGCTTTCGTTTTCTGGCAAATTAGGAGTTCATGATGATAGATCACTGCATTCTCCAGCTTGTGCACAAGGGCTACACCCTCTTTCTCTCCACCTATATTGGCCTCCAGTCTTCTCTAAGGAGTTGTACCCCAGCACATTCTTCAACCTTGGAAGTTCTCACCCTGTTGCACAAAAGTTAAGTAGAGGTAGTGCCTTTGTAGATGTAGGTACAGGATCTTATTCCCTTTACTTTTTTGCTCCTCATGCTGGACTGGAGTCTCTTGAATTTCAAGAGTGTGTAGAAGTAGCTGGTGTCCCTGGATCTCCAGTACATCTATTTTCATCTGCCTTTTATACCACCTCACGTAACTATGTTTCATTGTGGAGACTTCGCACTACCGATTTGTGGTTCTACCCTTTGGTCTTTCGACTGCTGCGTGAGACTTCCCCCGAGTGTAGTCACTACCTTCCTCAAGATGTCAGGAGTCCCATTTATTTCCATATGTAGACATTGGCTGATGAAAGTGGTTTTACACCCCTCCTTACCCCCCCTCTCCCACCACCCCAAATCTGATCTCAACCATGTGGAGTATACTGTAACACTTCTCCATCTGGGCATTTCCATTAACTAGCAGAAGTCCCACCGTGCCCTTTCTGAGAGAGAAACCTTAATCAGCGTGATCATGGACACATCCTACATGAGGGCTTTTCTTCCACCTCGGAGGATGTGTGACACTCGGGATATGAGCCAGACATTTCTGATGTTGGATCTGATTCTGGGTCTACAGGTTCTCCCACTATTGGGCCTAATGGTCTTGAGCATCCTTTTGGTGCTGCACTCCCAAGTGGCTAATGAGAGCCCTTCAGTGGTGCTTCTGGAATCACTGCCTCCAGCATCATCCCTTCATTATTGTGCAATCACAGGTCACTGCCACAGATTATTCATTGGTGTGAGGGAGAGTTGATCGAGGGGAGATGATGGAGGGTGGAGTTTGGTTCCTGCAAGAACATTACATGGACACCAGTGTACTGGAGTTGAGGGCAGGGTTAAGGTGCCCAGCACTGAAGGTGTGTTGCAGGTATGATTGCTCATCCCTATCCTGCATCTGAAAGGTTGGTAGGACTGACAGGCATTGGGTCATATATCAACATAGAAGCAAAACTGGCTGAAATTGTCACGCATGACGCTGGGTAATTTGGCAACACTGTCGTCCGTTGTTGTGAATCTCAGGCAGACCAAGTGAATTGTATGTCAGCATTATCATTTTCAGATTGGCAGGAGGGAGTGTTAAAGATATTTGTGCCTTAATACCTTTGTCCATTATTAAAAACGTGCAAAATACTGGGTCCGCGAGCCGAGCCGGCCCCCGCCTCCTTCTTTGTCCTCCGCCCGGTGCGTGAGTAAGAAGACTGCCGCTACACTTGGACGAAACCGGGGCGGTAGGCGCCAATCAGGACCTGGGTGCTGCGCCCGCTGGTCCGCCGGTGGGCCCTCCCGGTGGTGGGGGCGCCTGACTTCACTGGGCCCCAAGCGGGAGAAAACCACGGATGGGGAAAACGAGGGAGCTCAGTGGAGTGGTACCACCCTGCTGCAATGAGCGAGATGCCGGGGGGTACAGCGCTAGCTACCAGAAGCAGGCAGAGGCGGGATACGGTGCCCCCACAGCAGTCGATCACAAAATGCGGGGCGCCACGAGAGGGAAAAAGCCATAACTACTAGACCAGGCCCCTGGTGAGTGATTCAGCTACTCCCTTTGTCAGTGGGCTGCGGCCTGTGGGGACAACACACAGCGCGGCCACAGGTGCGCCCCCACCCTCTCTCTGCAGGGGAGGCTGCTGAGGCTTGGAAGCAGGTTGGTGTCCTGGGGGTGAAACACGGCTGAGCCCCTTGGAGGACAGGACACTATCGGAGCCGGAGCGTGCAAGGGCCCCCGACGGTTGGTCACTGGCGGTCGTGGAGCCACTCTGGCTGCACCATCCTCCGGGCAGTGGGGCCAAGGCCATTGGTTGAAGCGGTACTGGAGTTCGGCGGTCCTCAACCACCGGGCGGAGAGGGACGTGGTGGGGGGAGTAAGGCCTGTCCATTCCGTGGTGACTTAAAGACTCCCTGCCCCAAACATAGCATTGGGTGTCTTGGAGCGCAGCGGGGGAGGCGCACAACCCTCGGGGGCACCGTCACGGACCTCGAAAGTGAGAAGTGGGACATCCAATGGCGCGCGACAAAGACCAGAAATCGCAAAAGCAGGGGAAGACTCCCCGGCGACAACCGCTATGGCTACGCCAGACAATGGTGTCCTCCTTCAGAAGATCCGCTCCTCCAGAGAGACTCTAGAGGGTAAAATTGATGGTATCAAGATAGACGTCAACTTGCTCCGACAAGATTTAAGGAACGTGTCCGAGAAAGTCACGCAGGCAGAACAACGGATTTCGGACGTGGAAGATACTGCAAATACACTCCGGAAAGAAGTCGCAGACTTGACGGCGGCTATGAAGGATGTGCTATGGAGGGTGGACGATGCCGAAAATAGGGTACGAAGGAACAACCTGCGCTTTATTGGCTTTCCGGAGAACATCGAGGGGATGGATGCCAGTGCTTTTCTGCGACAATGGATACTGGATACGCTTCCTGAGGTGCAATTCTCGTCGTGCTTCATCATTGAAAGGGCGCATCGAATTCCGGGGACCCAACCTCCAGCGGGAGCGGCGCCGCGACCGCTGATAGCGAAATTCCTCAACTACCAAGACCGTGATCTTGTCCTACGGGGACTGCGGAAGCATGGGGAAATCCGATTAAACAATACCGCAATCCTGGTGTTCCCAGACTACTCACGTGAAGTCCAAAAGCAGCGCAAAACGTTTGATTCCGTTAAAGATAAGTTGCGGCAGATGCAAATAACTTACATGCTCCTCTTCCCGGATAAGTTAAAGGTGATATATCAGGCCAAGACTATGTTTTTTGCGACGCCCGAGGAGGCATGGCATTGGATAGAAGAGCGTCCTAGGCTCGGATCCCCAGAGGTGCGGAGCTCCCTCACAAGCGTGACACCGATCGGGCGGGGTAATAGGCCCCGGACTCAGAGGCCGACCTGGAGAGATAGACAGCAGTCGCAAAAAGGCCGCAATAGAGCGACACCATACAACAGTAGGGGGGTCGCGGGTCAGACGCACCGCACCTCAGACTCGGAGAGCACATCACGGAGAGGCATTCCTCTTGGTCGTCAAAGGGAAAAAGACATGGATTACCGGAGATTGGCAGACTGTACGAACCAGGATCTAACCACGGACTCAGAGACAGACCATCCCCTTATGCAGAACATCAAGCTCCTAGAAAATCCAGTCGAGACAGGCAGGGCCTTTGGCGAAGACACGCAAGCCAGCCACGAAGAAGGGCTTGAAGGAGAAGCAGTGATGGGCGCGGTGAGCTAAAGGAAAGGAACAGTAAGCAGATGGAAGGGCTAGCACCCCCCCCCCCCCCCCCCACTGGGTGCAGTGCCTTTCTTTCAGTGTTAATTTGGGAAAGTTTGATTTATTGTTTGTCTTTTCTTTGTGTTGAGGGGACTATTCTTGGTCTTGAAAATATTTCGAGACGTAGCAACTGAGCTGCTGGTTGGTTGAGGGTGGGCAGGCGCTTATAGCCATTTCACAGGGGGAGAGGTGGGTGGGAGGGGAAGTTTGAAGGTTTAGAACTTGGGGGGGGGGGGGGGGCGACAGGCCTCTCCTGAGCCATACGATGAAGTTTGTCATGTTGACCCCGGGCAGAGTCGGATGGTTAGCGGGGGGGGGGGGGGAGTGGGAGGTTAATGCAGTTTCTGGACAAGAAAACGTGGGAATGTGTCATTTGCACATTTTCAGTGAGAGGGTGTTGCAGGAGGGTGCAGAGCAGAGAGAGCAGCAGGGTTCGAGGATACCTAGAAAGGGTCATGGCTAATCATACCCCGTATTCAGTTTTATCATGGAATATCAACGGGATGGGGAGCAAGGTAAAGCGAGGGTTGGTTGCGTCCTACTGTAAAAGGCTAAAACCGGATATTATCCTCTTACAAGAAACACACTTAAAGGGCACGCGCTGCAATTTCCTGGGCCGTCGACCGTATACGACTCTGGCAGATGCTGGGTTTTCTACCGGGGCAAGAGGGGTCGCCCTTTTAATAAGGAAAAGCCTGCCGTTCAGGATTGAACGTACTTGGAGTGACTCCGATGTCACCTATGTGGCCGTAAGAGGGATCTGGGATAGGAGACATATCACGCTCATCAGTGTGTATGCACCCCCTAGACTACAGAAACGCACCATGGATAGGTTAGCTGCCATTCTTCTAGAAGCAGGTTCCCACACACATATAATAGGCGGTGACTTCAATAACGTGATGGACCCCTTATGGGACCGCACAACGGCTTCAGCCGGAACCCCACGGGATACCCCACTCAAAAGGTTTGTGGATACTCTGGCACTCACCGACACGTGGCGCGGGCAGCATCCCCGGACAAAAGCGTATTCTTTCTACTCAGGGGCCCATAAGGCCTTCTCGAGATTGGATTATATTTTTACCTTGGTAGGTGACCTAGGGAGAGTGCAAAAAATTGAATATCTAGCACGAGGTCTTTCTGACCATTCACCTTTGTGGTTGACAATGGAGACCCAGAGGCAACACCATGCGGGGGCTTGGAAATTGAACTTGTGGGAACTGCAAGACCCACAGGTGGCCCAGGAGATTAGGGTGGACACGGAGCTGTACTGTAACGAAAATGTGGGGTCAGTGGACTCCGCTATCACTCTGTGGGAAGCTTATAAAGCAGTCCTTCGAGACAGAGCCCAGAATACCATAGCGCATAAAAAGCGCAAAGAAAATGAGGAGGTCGCAAGACTAGAAGCGCAGCTCCTGCAGGCCGAAAAGCAAGCCGCCGCAAACGCTAGCCCCGCCCAGTTGAGGAGGTTGAAGCTCCTGCAGCAAGAGTATTTGGCGTCAGCCAAGAGAGATGTACAGCACGCCATACAGGCAATGCATAGGAGGTTGTATGACGTGAGTGACAAAACGGGTAGACTCCTTCCCTGGCTCAGTAGGAAGGAGCTGGAAAATAGATGGGTAACCCAGCTACAGATGGAAGATGACCAGGTCCATGCAACCCCGAAGGCCATAGCGCATGCCTTTGCAGGTTATTATGAGGCCTTCTACGCGACAAGATCCTTAGCGGAGGATGAACAGATCCGCACGTATTTACAATCCATACAACTCCCCCGGCTCGAGTCCAGCGAAACACAAGTGCTGGAGGCAAAGTTGACAGTTAAAGAAATTCTGGAGGCCATTGGTCAGATGAAACCAAGGAAGGCTGCGGGTCCCAACGGACTCCCACCGGAATTATTTAAACGACACGGGGCACTTTATAGCAAGCATCTCTTGCAGATGTATCTTGAGGCGAGAGAAGTGGGTATACTGCCTGAAGACTTGAGAGCGGCCACTATTGTGGTGATACCTAAAGAAGGGCGGCCGCCGTAGAGATGTAGCTCATACAGGCCCATATCCCTAATAAATATGGAAACCAAGAACCTGGCCAGAATTTTGGCCAACAGGCTTATGAAGGTAATTACGGAACTTGTTCACAGGGACCAGTCTGGCTTTATGCCCAAGAGATCCACAAGACACAACCTTAGACGAGTCTCTAACTGGTTGGAGATGGTAAAACACAGACCCGAGCCTCACCTTATACTATCCCTGGACGCCGAGAAGGCCTTTGACACAGTCCACTGGCCGTTCCTTATGGCAATTTTGGACAGACTGGGATTCGGTCCTGAGTTCAGGAAGTGGATAGCCCTACTGTATGAAAGGCCAGTGGCAAGGGTCAGGGCCAACGGGGTCACGTCTCGGCAGTTCCCGATTGAAAGGGGAACAAGACAGGGCTGCCCCCTGTCTCCCTTGCTTTTCGCGATAGTCCTAGAGCCCCTTGCATGTATAATCAGGGCGCACCCAAATATAACAGGTTTCCGAGCGAATGACAGAGACAATCTTGAGGAGCGTATCTCATTATATGCCGACGATATACTCCGATATGTCACGAACCCTGGCAAGACACTCCCTACCCTTATGGCATGCTGCGAGGAATATGGTAGACACGCGGGGTACAGACTAAACTGGGAAAAGTCGTGTATCTATCCGGTGGGAAAAGGTGTTGGGACCGCAGTGTATCCCGGTCAGCTCCAGATTGCACCTCTGGGAATAAAATACCTGGGTCTTCATGTCACGCTGGATAAGCCGCGGGCACTGGAGCAAAACCTGTATGCGATATTAGGCAATTTCCGCTCAGACGTAGAACGTTGGGCCTCTTTGCCCTTGACACTGCTTGGAAGAGTGGCACTCTTTAAAATGATTACTTTACTAAAATTTTTATATGTGCTGCAAAACACTTACCATCCAATCCCGGAAGAGGTGTTTATCAGGATTGATGACACCCTACGAAAGTTCCTTTGGGGAGGTAAGCCCCCCAGGGTAGCGCTGGGGAAGCTACAATGCAACCAATATAGTGGCGGCATTTCCTTGCCGGACCTCCGCTCCTATTATTGGGCCGCCCACTTGATAGTTATTAACGATTGGGAAATCGGAGAAAGGGATCACCCCACGTATGCGCTGGAACACACACAGTTCTTCAAAAAAACGTTCCTGCATTATCTATATGGAGGTAAAGGGGCTGCGAGATTGTTGCCAGCAACGCAGATGGTAATAATGGCCTGGAAGAAAGTGGAGAGGCGGATAAAATGGGAGGGAAAGGTGACTAAGGAGACTCCGCTGTAGGTGGGAACACGATTCACGGAATTTGCCAAGCTGACAGGTTTCCAGAAATGGGACTTGGTAGGCATTTCCCAACTTAAAGATATAGTATACCGGAAGGAACTGGTGACGTTTTCGCACCTCCAGACTGAGTACCTGGCCTAAAGACCTGGCTTTTTACCCAAACTTAACTGCTCCACTGCTTTCTTTCTCCTTTGTATCTCACAGCGCCAAGACGCCGCGGCATTCGTGCGCTTTATAAGCATTTCAGTCAGTCAGTCAGTCAGTACGACATGAGCAAGACGCAGCATTTTAAATATTTGCAATTGAGGCATGCATGGAGGGCGCAGAGTATTGATATGGAGGGTCTTCCGGAATACTCCCCCCTGGAGGGTAGGCTCTTGATGGACGAAATTGGGGGGAAAGCACTGTCCTGGACCTATAGAACAATCATGAAAAACACACCGGATCCTCTGAAGACACTGAGGTCACATTGGGAAGCTGATCTGGGGGACATAGATAACCTGGATTGGGAAATGACCCTGATGCACCCGAGGGAGGTAGCTATTAAGTCCAGGCTACGATTGGTTCAATTTAAGTACCTACACAAAATGTATTATGACAGAGCCCGACTGCATAGGATTGGAAGAGCGGAATCTCCCAACTGCCTGAAATGTCACACCATGGAAGGTACCTTCTTCCACACGGTTTGGGGGTGCCCACAAGTGCAGGTATATTGGGGAAAACTGTTGAAGGAACTGGAGAATGTACTGCAAGACTCAATACCCCCAGACCCTTTGTTTATTCTGTTGGGCGTACCTACAGACGTTGATCTCCCCAAGGCAAAACTAACATTGCTCCAGTTGGGATTGGTGGTGGCCAAAAGGGATCTGGCAAAAGCGTGGGGTGCGATGTCTAACCCAACGCTAGAGGAATAGCGGAGGAGTATGGATATGTATATGTTGGGGGGAAAAAACAACCTATATAGCAAGGGGGTGCCCGAAAAAATTTAGGAAAATATGGAAGCCTTGGTGGACCTACTACGGACTTACATTCACGGACTCCCAGTGAACTGAGGGGGAGAGGGGGAGAGGGAAACAACTGGTTACGTTGGCACGTAATATCCTGGTGATGTTGAATGATCATGTCATGGTACTGTTGAATCCAGTTCTGCAGGTGGGGAACAAGAGAATGAGTTGCTTTGAATATGCAAAGTGGTTCTGTAATGTAAATGGAGAAATGCCAATAAATACATTCCCCCCCAAAAAAAAATGAACATGCAAAATATAGTTTTACTCTTGATTACACATGTACACAATGATATTGTGGCATTGCTTTGAAACACATTTTCGATGGAAGTGCATTCTCCTCACTCTTGTTAACTAGTCCCGCTGCCATCTTATCAAAATAGATGTTTTTCCCCTGCAATTTCACTATTCGTTATTGCATACAGTCAAGCAGAGTTATGTTTCTATAGACATTGTTTTTGCTGTTCTCGATTAACTCTTTCTAGCAGGATCCTAATACTGTATCATTTTCCAAAGCTGTTCCGTTTGTTTACTGTGTCCTATTCATTCATATTAGTTTGCTGTTTATGTATCAAGTTTGTCCTACTATCGCAAGATGACAACTTAGTGAGCATAATTAATATTCATATAGTGGGATAGTACTTAGGGTCTAAGGCAATATGACGATTTATAAAATTGTTCTCCGATTTGCTAATAAGAATGCATTTGCTCACACGGTAGTGAATCTACACTTTCTATTCTGTTCTATGAGCTATGAGAAGATTTCCTATATAAAAATATCTACACTTTCTATTCTGTTCTATGAGCTATGAGAAGATTTCCTATATAAACCCCTGATTTTTTTTTTTTTTTTACTTTGTCATTTTGCATAACAAAAGACATAACAATACACAAAAGACAATAAGCGGTCAGACCGCTAATGACACTCAAATCGACACAGAGCAGGTCACATAAGGACGCATTCCGAGCATGAGTCCCTTACAGTGCAGGTCATTGAAAATTGCATCATTCCAATTAACATAAACAGTCTGCATAATCACGAGCTTCCCCTCCCATGAGCAAGTATATTACACGAAAGTACCACAAGTAACCGCTGTTACCATAGCTGTATACATCATATGAAAATAAAACCTGTTACAAACCTCCTAATCATACCCGCTCATTCCACCCCCTCCCAATCCTGCTCTTCTTGGGAGTCCCCCGTAGCTGCATTATCTAGCAAATATTGTCTGAAAGGCCCCCATATGTCTTTGGGCGTACATTTTATCGGCATCAAAGCATTGTAATTCTCAGATTGTGTTGAGCAATACACTAAGTCAGTGTGCCGTTCCGCTTTAATGGGTAAGGGGCCCCTCATCCATCTCATCGCTACTCTGCGTTTAGCTAGAAGAAGGCCTATAACACCAGTTTCCGCACACCCTTGGGTATCTGTTTATCAAACCCCAGCAAGGCCTCAAGTGGCGAATCTGGAATGGTACATTCTAGCATTTTAGATAGAGCGCTAATTACCTCAGTCCAGAACTTCTGTATACCTGGGCAAACCCAAGCCACGTGTGTGAAGTTAGCGTCTGTCGCGGAACATCTTAGGTATTTACTGTCTTCCCTCAAACCATACCTGCACATCCTCGCTGGAGTATAGTAGGGTTGGTGTAAATATTTAAAATGCAGCAACCTGTGTCGGCCATTTGAAAAGATCGATTTGGTTTTGTTAATACACCATGTCCATTGGGCGAGCGTAAGTTCTGTGCCTAACTCCTCCTCCCATTCCAGCTGGAACTGAAGTTTAGGCTGCGTACCTTGGACTCTAAAGATTTTATATAATGTAGTTATTCCATGTTGTGGGGTCTGTGATTGCAGCAAGTATGTTAGGGATTGTAGACCTATTGGTTCGTGCAATTCTGGGCCCAACAATTCATGCAAAACGCTGCGAAATCTAAAATACTGAGGAGCATCCAGCTGTGTGACTTCCCGTTCCGGGACAGCTACCTGATCCCATGATTTCAATCAGGCGTTTGTTAAGCGCGACTACTCACCCGTAAGGGTCTCAAGGCGCTGGGGGTGCAGGTTCCTGAAACATTTCTCCCAACACCCGCAAACCTAATTTAGCCAAGGTGGCCAGGACAGTCCCGTCATCCTTAATTGGAAGTCAATCACACCACCGTAGTGGAAGTTTAGCAGAGTATAATATTTTTAAAGTATGTTTCCTGACTATGCTTCTGAACTGGTGCCCTGTGCAGTTCACTGGATCTATTGCGCGCGGGGCGAGTTGTGATGCCCCAGTCAGCAACTTTGGGAGTGGGATAGAGGAGATCATGTTGTCTTCTATAAGGAGGTGCGGGAGTTTACTAGGCCCATGCATCCACACGTGTGCATGTAAAGTCTGTGCGGCTCTATAGTATCTCTCCATGTCTGGTGCGTTCAGTCCCCCCTCTGCATAGGGCTTAGTTAAGGTATCCCATCTGACCCTAGGCTGTTTGCCTGCCCACACCAGACATGACATCAAAATAAGCAGAGTGCGGAAAAAGGATTGAGGCAAATTGATGGGACTGTTCGAAAACAGAAACAAAAAGCGAGGGAGCACCACCTTTTTTGTCAGTGCAATCCGACCCACCATTGACAGGGGGAGCTAAAGCCATGCCTCCGCTGCCTCTGTTAGTTTGTGTACTGCTCGACCATCATTTTCAGAGAGAACAAGTTCAGCATCTGTGTGAATTTTAATGCCTAGGTACCTGACAGGGTCAGTGGTCCACTCCAAGGGATAAGTAGTCTGTACCGGGATCGTGCAAGGTGTGAGCGGGAATACAAGAGATTTATGCCAGTTTATATCAAGCCCTGAATGTTGACTAAAGCGTTCCACTTCTTGTAACATCGGAGTTAGATTTTGCTCCGGGTTCTTTATGTATAGTAGCGTATTGTCAGCGCATGCAGAAATGGTAAGATTGTAATTCGGGGACCGAAGGCCTCGATATGCATGGTATTCGTGCATCAATCACATGAGGGGCTCCGCTACCAGAGCATATAGTAAAGGGGAGAGGGGGCAGCCTTGCCTGGTACCTCTGGTTATGTCAATAGCGCGGGAATACATACCAATAATCCTTATCTGGGCCACCGGGCAGGCATATTCACTTGCTGTATAAATATGTCCTCAACTCCCACCCTCCGAAGGACTGCATATAAAAACCTCCACTCAACTGAATCGAAAGCTTTTTTGATATCTATAAACAGTGCTGCTGCTTTGACCTGTCAACTAATGCGCGCTATGGTGCCAAATAAAGTGCGGAGATTACTGGTCAATGACCGCCCCGGGACAGAACCAGTCTGTTCCGGTCCCACCACACTAGGAAGTAAGGAGCCGAGCCTGTTTGCCAGCACCTTAGCAAAAAGCTTTGTATCTGTATTCAGTCAAGATAGCGGCCTGTAGGATGAACAGTATTCAGGAGGCTTTCCGGGCGTAAGCATAGTGACTATTGTAGCTTCCCTCATAGATTTTGGCATTATTCCCGTTTTAGCCATTTCTTCGAATAAATTCACCAAATGTGGGATCAGTTTATCCTGATATGCCTTGTAAAAGGCTACTGTTAAGCCATCTGCCCCAGGAGCTTTTTCATTAGGCATGTCCTTCAGCGCGGCACTAATTTCTGTGGGTCTCAATGGGCCTATAAGTCCTTCCCTGTCGCTATTCGTCAACCATGTCATTGTCAGGTGAGCCAGGTATTCGTCATCCGAGTCAGGTGTGGATGCCCCTCTAGCGGTGTAAAGCCCTGTATAATAGTCCGCAAACGTATCTAGAAGTGCCGGGGTGCTCTCTACTTTTACCCGATTACCTACATATATACTAGTGATGTAACTATCGCTCTTACATGGTCTGCTCGTCACCGCCAAAGTGGCACTTGGCCGATCGCTCTCAGAATACACCCTGGCCACTGCGTACTTTCCTAAGTGCTTGACTTCGTCTTCAGCAAATTCGTTAAATTCACAGATTTTTGTCCTGATCTGCGCTAGAATCTGTGGGTCGCCAGAGTCCTGCAACCTACCCTCCAAATTCCTTCAGGGTGCGTTAGATTTTACTCAATTGAGTACAGGTAGAGTTAAGGACACCAGCGTGCTTAGAGATCGTAATACCTCGAATATAGAGCTTAAAGGCTTTCCAGATAGAGCTCATTGTTGTGCCGAGTTCCTCACGAAAGACAGAGTCCAACAAGGAGTACTGGGCAAATCACCACACCCTCTTGTAAAGAAGTGCATCCGGAAGTTCGAGCTCTAAAAGCACTGGGGAGTGGACGGAAAGCGTTCGGGCTATATGAGAACAGGACAATATGGAAGAAAGTAGGGCAGTAGAGGCGAACCAATAATCGATCCTTGCGTGAACATCATGCACAGCTGAGTAGTGTGTAAAGTCCCTGCCCAAAGGTGACAAGTGACACCAAACATCCCGCAACCCCTCCACTTGAGCCTGACCAACAATAGCCTTTGCAGCTCCCAAAGGAGGCCGATGGGGTCCCCTGGAGTGGTCTAGATCAGGGTCCATTGTGCAATTGAGGTCCCCAACCCAAAGGATAGGCAAGTGAGAGTATTGTAGTATTTTGTGATGAAGGGCATGATAAAATTGCAGGTCATCATAATTGGGCCCGTAGACCCCCACTAATAAGACATGGAAGTGCTCTTTACAACATTTGGCTAGTATGAATCTACCGATGGTATCCACATCTGTCGCTTGGATCTGTATACCTGAATTTTGGCGGACCCATATAGGCACCCCCCTAGCGTGCGAAGAGAAGCCTGCCGCAACACAAGCTCCCCTCATACGTTTTTGGGATGATAAACCAGTCGCTGCTGAGATGCGTTTCCTGCAATATGGCCACGTCAATATTATGGCGATACGCCACCACCTTGCGTATTTTTCTGTGGTCATTTAGACCTCTAATATTCCAGGAAAGGAATCTAATAGTAGGAATGTTATTGTTAGGCTTGGACATAGAAAGGGTTATTCAATTCTAACAGCAAACTGAGGACAAATAATGTGACCTGCGTTACCACTGTGCACGATCTCTGTTGAAACCTGCAAAAAGACAATGAAATGCCAATTTAAAAAACTCCCCCCCCCCCCCCCCGCCCCCCACACCACATCTAAAGAAGTAGACATGGCAATTTCTGAAACCCCAACAATCCCCCACTACAACTACTGTCCCCAACTGGGGCAGCTTCCCAACAATATAAATGCAGGTGGAATACACACAAAGGCAATGGCAGCCAGACCCCTGGTGTTACCTGATGATCTGGTGTCGCCTGCTACTAATAGATACCAACTAGTCAGCTGGTTATCAGTAATACTCTCCGTTAGATTGTGACATCATTATGGTACATACATACATAATAACAAGCAAAGTAGAGTTATTGCTTGACATGTGAGTTTCGATTCTATAGTACCGCTCACTGGGACGAGGCCCCAGTGAGCGGTGGGCCTGTTCGACGACAAAGACGTCAGAGAAGGTGTCCCGACCCAGTAATTGCACCAGCAGCTCTTCGACGAAGGTTTCCATGTTATCAATAGAAGTAGATTTGGCTAGGCCCAAAATATGCGCGTTATTGCGGTGTCTTCAGCTTTATCTTTCAAAGACATTATAAGTTTCTCCATTTGCTTCTGCGCACTCCCCATGTCGGTTTGAACTTCTTCTGCATCAGCTATCCCACGCTCTGCCATGTCGATCCGTTCTGCATGTTTGTCCACCCTCTTTGACATCCTGTCCATGCGGTATACCAGGGCGTCCATTTTAGCATCGATGGACGTCAGGCTGCACTGCATGGCCCCAAGAATTTGACGGATATCTCCTTCTGGTGCGGCAGACTCCACCGCGGGCTCTGATGTTATGAAATCATGGTCATCGTCACGGTGCCTTGACGATTAGCGGTGTTCAAACTGCAATTTCGAGCACGCAGACGCCCTACTGATGTCGACCTTCTGCGCCACAGATACGTGCGTGAAGGCGGCGCAAATATGTGGGGCAGGGCCCGGAGATCAATGCGCTTCTGAGCCACGAGAGGAGTGCACCAACATAGACAATCAAGTCCCCAACTCGATGTAGGTAAGCGTAGTATTGTTAAAGAAGCTCTGCGGGTATGGCTATGCCCAAACTGGTGTTCTGCCACCAGCGCTCAGACAACAATGATATTGCAGCGCGTCGGCCTGTCTGACCAGGCCCAGTCCCTCCAAAGTGATGATTAAGTGCCTTGAGCTCCAATGCAGCGCACAACCCCCACCCATCCCCTTACCACACTTAACGATTCAGGCGACACCCAGGCAGCGGAGACACCGCAGCCCGATCATTGCCTGTACACAGGATCCACATGAAGGAGAGGAGAGCGGAGGAAAGTGCGATCCAACAGAGTGACCCCCGAGGCTCGGACTTCCGGCAAAGACGCGTCACGGTCAGGGACGCACACCACACAGTCCGGTCACCGCAATCCCTGAGGTCAAGCAGGGCATCACTTCTTGGCCAAATAAATCTTGCAGAGCCTCGCCCAGCCTCAGTCTCCCCAGCAGACACCGGGGCAACTTTCCAACCCCGCCGATTTTGTTAGGGGTCCTGCTGCACCACAAGGAGGGGGGCAATCGATCAGGACAGGCCCGCCTCGCCCAACGATCCGGGCCTCCAAGGATCACTCAGTCTGCGGCTAAGGTTACTCCGGCAAGGCTGCCCTCCCTGGATCTCAGGCCGTGCGACACGGCGCACCCGGGCCAAGTAGCGCGAACACCACACTATGCTGTACTCTCAGCGTCGGGCGTATGAAGCCTTTTCACTCTTCCGGTTGATGTCGTCCCGGTCCACGCGCCAGCGAGAAGCCTACCACAGTCCTCAATATAGGAGGCTAGCCCCGTGCAGCGCCGTCTAAACCATGGAGTCCCAGCACTCCGCGAAATGGCCGCCGGAGACCTCTGGGAGGGCGTAGGAGAGCAGTAACTCGTTGCATGACAACTAGAGACAGTAGAGCTCCCAATCTTTCCTCAATTGCTCACCACTGCTTCCGATGCCGATGTCTACGTTTTACGGGCAACCAGGTGACCCAAAGGTGCAGAATATTTAAGGATAGTTGAGGCGACGGCCGGTGCCCACTTAGGCAGCGGCCATCTTGGAGTCATGCTAGCCACGCCCCTTCATATAAACCCCTGATTTTGGTGGTGAGCCATAAGACTCTCTGATTCTATTAGGAATGCTGTCTGTTTCTCTGATTTTTCTGCCCTCTTGGGACTTAGAATATTTTTGATACTGCACTACTCTGTAATTGCTATTGCAAAAAGACTTTGACAATTCTGTATCGCATCTTTGAATTTATTCCGCTTATCTAGAACTCGGTTATTGAGTGGGCCCTTACTAAATTGACTGTATTACTGGTGTGTTGGGAGGTGCCCTACCTCGGGAGACACATTGCCTCATGAAATTGAGGTTTAAACCGTCTCAGATTTATCAACCCATGGGCATTTTGGTGAGGTAAAGATTTGGGGTGTAACATTTTCAGGGTTCCCAGGACATATAAATTTGTGGTAGCAGACAATAATTGCGAGCTAATAGAATCCCCTTTCTGCTTTAGAAATTTCCCTTTTTCCCTGTCCCTACTTTTAGCAGATTTTCCCTTGTGGATTTTGCCAAATTCTGACTTGTGCTGCGGTATCCTGAGCAATACGGATTTTAAGCATGAATAGGGCGGAATGATTTTGATGATTGTGAGTGTTCTAGTGTGTTACGGAAGTGTCCCAGGATGCTTGTTTCCGGTCCAGGGAAGATCTGGCTTGGCAGTTCGGCTGGGCTGCACCCATGAGGAACAGGGTGAAGACTGATTTGCATATAGCTGGGTCTGAACTGGGGTGGCGAAGTGAGCTAAAGAACAATGATGGATTTAGCCCAGATCTGTGACTGGGGGTGAGTGTCTGAAAAGTTTCAGCGCTCCGCCCATCATCTCCTTGTATTTGCTTTGTTCGCCCTAAGTTGGTAGGGTTTGCCCAGACATGGGTCCCTTGCTCAGTTTGCCACTGGATTCAAGGTAGCCTGGCTGATGAGGGGTGTTCCCCCGAAACCGGACCCAGGATGCTTGTTTCCGGTCCAGGGAAGTTTTGGCTTGGTAGTTCGTGCTGGGCTGTTCCCATGAGGAACAGGGTCAAGACTGATTTGTATATGGCTGGGTCTGAACTGGGGTAGCGAAGTGAGCTAAAGAATGATGATGGATTCAACCCAGATCTGTGACTGTGGGTGAGTGTCTGTAAAGTTTCGGCGCTCCGTCCATCATCTTGTGTTTGCTTTATTGTAAAAGGTGGCTACTATCTATGCTACAAGGCACATCCACTGCCTATCCTACAACAATTAATATTGAAATTTCAGCTAATGAATCTGAGAAATAAGACCTCCATGTAGCTGAAAATGTACGAACTGAAACCAGTCCCTGCGCCACACAGTGGGAGCGATATCTAATCAAGATATTTTCTGGCTCAGAAAACAAGGCCCAAAGAGGAAATTCAGACCAATCTTGAATCTAAGCACAGCAAACAACTGGATCAAAAGGGAAACATTTCATGGGTAGTCAGTATCCAAATTTCCCTCATCTCAAGATAGGGGATTAGATGTGCACTGTGTATCTACAAGATGCCAGTAGATTTGTGGTAGAAACATTACACAACCAATATGCAGTTCTCCTGTTTGTTCTGAAGTCCACCCCTCAAAAATTTTCCAAATATCATGGTAGCAGTAACAGCCCACCCTCTGAAAATATTTGTATACCATTACATAGAGAACTAGCTGATAAAGGTTCACAGCTCCCAGATGCTACAGCAAGATTCTCAAGTGACAAAATCTGTTACTCAGTTTAGTACTACCGAAACATCAGATTGACATCTCCTGTCCGTGTTCAGTCATACCTGATGGCAACTTTAAACACAATGCAAGGAAAATGATTTCCTTTGGAGGAGAGCGTTGTCAATCTCGGAGAAATGTTTACTGCTCTTAAAGACTCCCAGTGCTACAGCTCGCCAAATTTCCTCCTTGCTGGATTCCATGGAATGCAGCATTTCTACAGTCCCAAGTGCAATACTACACTTAAGACCTCTCCAGCAATGTATACAAGACTATTGATCCCAAAAGAAGATCAACTTGGACGGTTGTGACAGGGTAGACTTACCAGATGACTACACGATTTCCTTCCGGACTCTTGGCGCATACCAAAGGGACAGAAAGGCAAAGGCTTAACAGGGAAGAAATACTTTTGTATAGAACTGTAGAAAGGGAAAACACTAATATAAGGGGGCATAGAAATACACAACAGGCAACCAGCACAACAACAAAAACAGCCAATAAGAAATGAGAATGTAAGAGGATTCGGCTCTCCTCAAGAGAAAGGACTGTGGGGTGAAGAGAGCGGGAGCACAAGAGACTCTTCAGTCATCAGCTGGAAGCGTAACTTGATGGAGGCCACGCAACAGCAAGAATGAAGATGCTAAAAAAAAAATTTTTATAAATTAAAAAAAAAAAGAAAAAAAAAAAAAAAAAAAAAAAGAATGAAGATGCTGGTGAAGAGGCCAGAGACACTGAATAAACATTGGTTTATTGTTGAAGACTCACTATCCTGCCACGATGTGAAGATGGGTCGTGGCCTTCCCAGGCGAGTGATAAGCTGGGTCAGGCGATAGCAGGGAGGCAAACAATGGAATAGTAATGAAGCCAGTGATGGAGAAAAGGGAACTTCAAGTGTCATGGCGATGTTAATACTCCTGAAGGAAGAAAACTTACATTAATTATGTTCGGAACATAAGAAGGGGGAGTTTTTGAGTCACAAACCTCATAAAAGATAGTAGAGAATTAGCAGTAAAGGAAGTGTTACGTTTAGCGTCTGAGAACAAGTGGAAGCTAAAAATCCTAAATCAAAAGGCATATTTGCTAAGCCAGTTTTATGACTAAAACCACAAAAAAACCGCAAATCTTTGTAGAATGATGTTATCCAACAATACATCTCAACGTCTCAGAACAAAGAAGCCATAACTTTGCATCCTTTCTAAAAGATCTTAGTCCACTGAGCAATGCCTTTTGATGAACTGTTCCAAAACGTTACTCTACTCCTTTCCACCGACTGCTTTAATACCAAATCATTCAAAAAGTTCCAGAATTGTCAAGCAATAATCTAGACAGTGTATCAGGACCTGCTGCAAACGTCAATCAAACTATGTAAGAGGTAGTCATGCAAATCTCCAAATGAATTTGATATTCTTCTGTTTGGCAGCATGGCTCCTGAGATCAGACAATGTAGGTATCTGAATCTGCCTCCGTCGTGCATGGACATTCTAGTGGAGGCTAAACACCTTTCAAGGACTTGCTACTCTTTTAAATGGAAGAGATTTTGCATATGGTGTCGCCAAAAGGCGGTACAGTCCTGTCAAGAGGAATTGATTTTAATATACCATGTACATCCGCATCAGGCAAACCAACAGTTCTCTTCAACCTAAGTCTACCTTGCAGCTATACCAGCTTATAGAAAGTGTTGTAATCGGACATCCTTTTTAAAATACCCATCAAATGAACAGGTCAACCTTTTGAACCTATTCACAAGGCTTTGTTGTAGCATCTGTCTTTGAAGATTGCTTTTCTCGTGGCTATTACTTCAGCTTGTAGGGTTAGTGAAATTAAATCCCTTTCAGCAGTTGAACCCTATATGCGGTGTATTTGTATTCCCAAATAGCATGTTGGGGTATCATACCACAAGAGCGGGAAATCTGTTGTTGGATGACAGAAAGCAAATGTTAACGGGACCATCAGGGACTTGTCTAAATTGTTTTGAAGTCCAGAATACTGTCAAATTTGATAATTTCTCTTAGAACAGGATTAGGATTCTCTGCAGTGCGTTTCATGTAATGTATTAGGTTTTCAGCATACAGGGATTTAAGATAGCCTTTCCTGCAATGGCGAACAATCGTTTGGATGAAGGGCATCCCTGACGTGTGCCCTGATCTATCACTACGGAAGGGGATAGAAGCCTATTTATTCTTAACCTTACCGTTGGCAGGGCATAAAGTAGTTTGATCCACCCCAAAAAGTCCCCTCAAATTCCCATGCTGGAGAGTGTCTTGAACATGTATGCTCATCAAACAGAATCAAATGCTTTCTCAGCATCCAGTAGGAAGATCGGGATCCACTTGCAGTAACAACGCAAAGAAAGTGAGTAAGTGTGTCGGATGTGGATCACCCAAGTATAAATCCAGATAGTTCTGACAAGACTAAACCTTGCATAAATGGGTGAAGTCTTTTTGCATTGATTTTGGCCAGTATCTGTGTATCCAGATTAAGTAGCGACAGAGAGCGATATTATGAGTATTCATCTAGGGCAGAGGTCTTCAATCTGTGGGGCGCGACTCCCAGGGGGGGGCCGTGGAAGCATGGGAAGCGCTCTTCATTTGCTGAAAGAAAACGTCCCAGACGTATTTGAAATGCTTTCCCTGGAGTTTAATTCAGGGACACTCCTGTGCTGGGAAATCGAAGACAGACAGACCTCTAACCATGCCTTTCTGCCAGTGTGTTGCTGGCCTAAAAGAAATGCAAATGTGCACGACGAGTTAATCTGCAAATGTAAAGGATTTGCAGATTAACTCGTGCACATTTACATTTCTTTCAGGCCAGCAGCACACTGGCAGTAAGGTGTAAGCTGTCTGCCTGGCTTTGATTTCTCAGGATACGAGAGTGCTGTTCCAGTTAATAGACAGTGGCGTAACAAAACGTGAGTGGGCCCCCCAGCAAGATATGCTGAAGGGGCCCGCTCACATGCGGGGGCCTTTGTTAAGCCCCTGGTTGCTATGAGTAGCATACGATCTGCCAAGCAAATGATAGCAGCAGGTACCAACATTCAGTCTAACGCTGCACCAAACCCCACATCCTTATATAGGATTATTTTTGGCGTTCAATGTTTTGTGATTAGAGGAGCAATTATCTGCATGCTATTTATTTATATTTGGCCACTTCTAAAGCTCTATATCCAGGTAGGTACCTCAGCGCTCATTCTTCAAAGACCATTTCTGCAAATCACTAACCAGTCATGTAAAATCACAGGAGCCTTGTAGTGGAAAAGCCAAGTGTTTAGTAGCTCTCTAGTCTATATCCCAGCAAGGAGTATTCCATTCTTCGATTCAGTGTAAGCCAGTTCTAGAGCATTGCTGCAGCCACTGAAAACCATCTTTCCCCATGAAGTTCTCTGAAACTTGGGAACCGTGAATAACCACGCTTTTTCTTGGGGTATAGAACCTAGATTTGTGGGTAACAGGGCTATGTCTACCGCCATATAATGCTTTATGAACTAAGCATATGTATTTAAAGTTAACCCTCTGAAAACTCTGAAGTCAATGATGTTTATTTAGGCACTTTGAGAAGGATGTGTGTTTTTTAATGTTTAGTATGAGTCACGTTGTGGCATTTTGTACTAATTACAGTTTATTCGAGGCTTTCGCAGGATCCCCAGATATACAGCATTAATGTAATCAAACCTCACAGTCACAAAAACATAGAAAATCTGTATTCTTTGCTGGATGTTGAACAGAAACCTAACCCGTTTTAGTATACTTAATTGTAAAAAACAGTTCTTAGCCATTCAGCAAATCTACTTATACAATGGTAGGTCAAAATTAAATCTGATTACAAGATTCTTTATCAAATGTACAGGGGGGACTCTGATCTAAAGAGACGACTCCCATGCTATTCACAGAGGAAGTGGTCCCAACATTTCTACCTGGTTTCCCTACTATTCCTATTGTCCAAATCTTGTCTCATGTTTTGCTAACACTGAACCAAAACGGTATGATAGCTCAGTGAGTTGAGTGCGCATTGCTGAGAGCTGTGTGACCTGTAAATTGCTGGATAAAAGCAAGAAAACGTAATTCAGAGTTTCATTCATCTAAAGTTGTTAAAGGCAGTGGCATTTTAAATGGATAACGCTATTAATTCTTTATTAAAATGTTCTATGTAAAAGTGCAGAATAATTAGCAGATTGTTATACCGCTTTGTGATAATGAGAAAGGAATGTCTTTGTATGGTAATATATGCATATGTATGTCCTTCCAAGCATGCACCTGACGTACCGACATGGCAGAGTTAAAAGCAAATTTTAAAATTGTAAGATAATAGTTTCTGACTAGAGAGGGGGGTCCTTCCGCCTAAAAACCTTTGATGGGGAGTCTCGGCATGAAAAAGTTTGCAGACCATTGATTTAGGGCTTTACCTGATCTGGGTAAAACCATGATGATTGCCTCGTGGAGAGTCAGGGGAAGTATATTTGTTGTTCATGCTTCACCATATACCTCCCAACTATTGACGCATATTCTTTGTAAAATTCAGGAATGAGGCCGCCTTGACCCCTACACCCCCTACGGTGATTCTGACCACACTGGCATGGCTTCTGATAATCTCTTAGGGGGAATATGTTCTGTGTGTCGCAAGCGTTGTAAAGTATGGTGTAGTATTTTCCAAATGTGGATATACTCAGTGCTTTAAATGGGCAGGTGCTGTTCAGTACTGAGTACCTGCATTTTTTTCAATTTGAAAGGGAGAGTACCTGCACTTCTCAGCACTGCTGCAATACATTTAATGAGAGAGCACCAGCACTTTTCAGGAGCAAACAGGTACTCTAAAGAGTACGAGCACTTATATATTTACAATTTATAGCACTGGATGTAATGTCTTGTCCCATCGATGTTTCGTACGCATGGAATATCAGTTTAGGTGTAGTCATGTCTGAGAAGATGCACAAGAGTGTGCTCTCCCTCACAGAGTTGTCTTTCTCTACTTGATCTTCCAAGATATTTAACTTCCTTATCTGCTTCATCTTTGCATTGAAGAAGTGTTGCTTGAATTTAGGAGAAAACTGGGGGGGTTATGAGCAAGTGTCCTCCAATCTTTTCAGTGATGGCTCCCAACGTAATGAGGACCTTTTGGATCAAGTGTAATATGCCCGAATGTTTGGAAATGCAGTGTCCGCAAATGAAGGCCATAAAGGCTTCCCAGAGAATAGTCTGGCTGCTCATGGAACCTTCGTTAAGCTTAAAATAGTCAAGCATACCTTGGAGCGTTTTGTCCCAGAATAATCGATCAGTTAGTGCGCATGAAGGGAGCACCTGGGGACAGTATGAGCTACAAAGTTGTTGTGAAGCAAGGGTGCAAATGGCACTTATGACACCATTCTCTAGCCACGTATTCGATGCAGGAGTAGGAGTCGTGCACCATGGAACAGTACAAATATTCACAATCAGAGGGATATTTAAGACACCAAACCAACTAATGTGTACTGGTACATTAAATCCAATATGGTTTGGGACGCACTTGTTAGACAGCAGGAGGCAAAAGATGATTATATTGTTGATGTTAGGGCCATATGTATTCAACATATAATAGCGCTTGAGACCTATAGTCGCTTGGAGCAGCAAGTAGCAGACTTCCGGTTCATTCATGTCTAAAATGTATTGATGCTCATCTTATAATTGCAACCCCTGTAGAACCCCTAAACCCCTGTTGTGTATGAGTGCATCTAAACCAGCAGTCAATATCCCAGGTGACTGTGGAATCAGCCGTCAGGAATTGGCACGGGCCTGGCACACTCCCCCCGACTCCAGCATTGGTTGGAGTACAGGAAGGTGGCTCTCCTAGCCTGTCCACACGCACACCCCTCAGCCAGTACTCCACACACCCAGGCCGCGTGGCTGTCCACGTACAGCACAGCAACTCCCAGTGCCTGCAGCTGGAGCACAGAGCCAGGCAGTTACGGACAGACCACAGTCAACTCCTTAGTCCAGAGGGAGCGCAGCCAGGCCAAACTGATCCTTCTGTGATGAAGGGTTCAGGAATGCGTCCGCTTCAAGCACCCAACATGCTTCTTATTCCCCAGGCCTAAAGTCCCAGGAGAAAGGAAACCAAGCTACACGGTCAGGTGTAGTCAAGGAGGGGGCAGCACCGCTGGGCTCAGCCAGCCGACTGCCCGCACAGCATCAGATAGTCAATTCAGGCTAGAGGCAACAGCCTTGGCATCAAAGGCTGGACTGGGCGGTAGCTTCGCAGGTCGGAGAACAAAGAGCAGATGGAGTGGATTATCATCTCTGAACAAGTTCTATGGCATCACACCAATAGGGGAATGAAGAAGTGCATCATCTCTGGGGTATATATGCTCTTTAATCGGATAGAATTGGCAAATAGATTCTAGGTTGGCAGAGCTCCATTACTTGGTTTATTTTAATCTATAAGTGGATGATCTATCTGCTGTTGTAGACATGCAACTAATTGAATCTTGACAAAGTTTCAATTTCAGGCAACATGTTAAGGTCCCGCCCACCAAAAAGGCTATATACTTTAAAACATTTTTTTTTTTTATTGACATTTTCAAACAAAAATGTACAACAACATTATAACAAGCCAGCGCGAGGATGACCAATATCAGAGCAGGAATATGCATAATCATGTCAGTACACAATGGTTAACGACAGCATACACCTCGTGAACCCTCCACGTCTATAAGAATGTACATATAGCAAACACGTAGTCGTTCATACTAATCAGGTAATCTTAACAACAGGGCAATCTTGCATTTCAAAGTCCCACAGAGAAGCCATAAATGACAGAAATACATCATACTTCACCCATACGTCTGAAAGACCATCATAGGAGATCAGTATCAAGAGGTAGATGTAGATAATGAGCACATCCCGTCAGTGGTGTAGTCGGAGTGTCTTCTATGGTCGTCCCTTCAGTCTGCGCCTGCTGCACCCGGGCCCAGGTCAAAAACGGCTCCCGTATGTTACGAGGTCTGGAAGAGGGTGGCATGAGTTCCCAAAACATGCTCAATTGCGTGTGTCCGTACGTGACGTCTCTAACCCACTCTTTAATGGAGGGCCCCCGTCTCTTACCCCAGTGCATTGCAACCTGCCTTTTCGCAAATAATAAGAGAAGGGCATGTAATTTACGCAATTTTGGCGGTGTATCTTTGACATAGCCTAGTAGGCCAAGAACAGGTGATGGGGCCAGTGTTGCACCTAGGATGCTGTTCACAGAATGAAAGACTCGAAGCAAGAATTCAGCTACTTTGGGACAGTCCCATGCAATGTGTAAAAATGTGGCTGGTGTGTAGCCACATCGCCAGCAGTCATCATTGTCCCGTACACTCATGCGATGGAGGCTCACTGGAGTTCTATAATATCTATGTAAATATTTAAAATGTATCAGCCTCAGTTTATAATTCGGGGAGAGTTTCGTGAGCTGCCCACAGCAATAGTTCCATTGGGGCTCAGTCAGTGAAGTATCCAGGTCATCGTTCCAGTGTCTAAAGGACCTAGGTTTTACCAACGGGGCAGTGTTCTGCATATGAGTGTAGAGGCGCGTAATGAGTTTACGGGGTGATGAGGATTTCAACAGACTATCTAGCGCAGGAAGGGGTGGCGGTGCTTTCGGGAATTCCTCTCATAGAGTTCGGCAGGCTGCGCGTATCTTATGATAGAGAAAGAGCTCAGTGAACGGTACTGCTTGCCCCTCAGGCGCCACGGGGGGGGGTGCGGAACTCGTCTTCAGGGTACAGGTCAGAAAACCTCCGAAGGTTCAACTTCTTTGCCAGGGATTTACTCATACTGTCTTGTATGCAAGGCAGCATTGGGTTATGCGATAAAGGGATGGAAGGAGCGTAGAGTAACGGGAGTCCCGCTCTTTTGCGCAATTCATCCCATGCCCAGCATAGGGTTCCGGCAGAGTCTATGTCGCCACGAGAGCGACGTGCTTTTTGATATAGGGCTACCTTAAGAGGAACAGGGGTCATCACGTCTGTCTCGACCGCTATATGGGGCTGAAAGGGAGTCGGGTGCGTCCAATAATGCAAAAACTGTGCCTGGGCGTACAGTGCATATAATCGCATGTCTGGAGCCCCTGTCGCAATGGGAGAGTGAAGAGGTCCTAGGAGGCTCTGACCTGTCCGCCCGCCCATGCCAAGGTTACCAGTTGTGACTTAAGGGAGTTCAAGAAGTGCCGGGTGAGTGGGATCGGTATGTTGACAAATAAGTAGAGGAACTTTGGTAAATTAACCATTTTAGCCAGTGCCACCTTGCCGGCCAGCGACAATGGCAACCGGGACCACACCTTCACTTTGTCCTCCAGCCACATAAGTGCTCGGCCATAGTTTAATCTCCACACCTCCTGTGTGTCCCGGCTGATCCAGATCCCCAAGTATTTGACCTCATCGGCCTCCCATCGTAAAGGGAATTCTGACAACACCTGGGGAGTGCAGTCAGTCAGTGGGAAGATCACCGATTTAGCCCAATCAATAAATATACCAGAGAGCCCACCAAAGCGGATAAACTCTCTCAATAATGGGTCTAGATGTTCTTCCGGGTTAATAACGTAGAGAGTGACATCGTCTGCGTATAAAGAAATAAGCTGACTACGGGAGCTGAATCAAATACCCTGCGCGGTGTGATGCTGTCTATTTCGAGTACCCAGGGGCTCCATTGCAATCGCAAACAGCAAAGAGGACAATGGACACCCCTGTCTAGTACCTCGTGAGATTGGAAAGGGATCAGAAAGGAGGCCATTTATCAATATGTGTGCTCTAGGTGAGGTATATAATTGCCGGATAAGATTAATCAGGAGTGGACTAAATCCCATGCGCTCTAGAATGGAGAAGAGATACGGCCATTCGAGCGTATCAAACGCCTTAGTGGCATCTAAAAACACCATGCAGCCTGCATGTCTGGATGTAGATAGTGTAGCACTGTTAGACCTGTCAGCCCTTTGGGTGGTCCCTCCTCATCATTATTTATTTTGTCCCACTTTTGCCTCAAACCCTGTTTGAATTTTTCCTTTTTGGGAACCACCAGACTTTTTAGTGTTGCTGCGGATTCAGGGAGCCATTTTATCTACCCCTGAAACTTCTGTCTGAGGGCCTGGAGCACAAAATGGTGGCCACCTGTGACATCACCAGCATCCACTGGAACCTACCAGCACCTTCCAGAACATTCCAGAACCCTGTGACAGTTGGAGGCGGTTTAGAATGTTGGGAAGCTAAGACAGAGAGTTGGCAGTTGGAGCTGGCAGTTGGCACCTGAATGGTGAAGAGAGAGCAGCAGAAACCTGAAGGAGGAAGGAGTGAGGCAGCAGGGGTGGAAACTTGTGCCTGGAGTGGGGTCCATAAACCCACCCGTGATACTAGTCCCTACTGACTGAGCCCAGCCTGGAGCCCTGTGTGGGAAGAAGCAAGAAAAACCATCTTAAGGACCTGGACAGCAGGAACAGGCCTTAGAAGTCAAGAAAGCAAGTACCTGACCTGTTTACTGGTTTCCCTGGAGCCGGACGTCGAGTAGCCTGGAGACCTGGAGCCCGAGGTGGAGAAGCGGCGCTGACTGGAAAAGCAGACGTTGTACCCGGAGCCGCCAGAGATCGAGAAAGGGCACCGACGGAGGTCGTGAGGAGTCCCAGAGGTCGAGGAGGAAGTCACCCAAGGTCGAGTGAGCGGCGTCAACGGGGGAGTGAAGTCCGCCCTCCGGAGTCGCCGGAGACCGAGGTGAAGTGTGCCGGAGGTCGGGAGTGGAGATCGCACTCCGGAGTCGCCGGAACCTGAGAGAATCGTGCCGGAGGTCGGGAGTGGAGGTCGCACTCCGGAGTCGCCGGAAACCTGAGGAGAGGAGCACCGGAGGTCGGGAGTGGAGATCGCACTCCGGAGCCGCCGGAAGTCGACATCGAGTCAAGGCCGGCCGACGTCATCGAACCTGGGGTCGCCATCGGACCGGAGCCGCCCGAAGTCGACATCAAGCCAAGATTGCCCGACGTCATCGAATCGGAGGTCGAGGTCGAGCCGAGGCCGCCGACATCGATCCGGAACCGCCTGCCGGCGTCGTCAAGAACTGACATTGTGCCGAGGCCGCCGACATCGAACCGGAACCGCCTCACGGCGTCGACACGACTCCAGCGGCGTCGGAGCTTCAGAAAAAGGGCAGTAAGTGGAATAGAGGGCGCCAAAGGCCCTGTGGAATCCTAAGAGACTACTCTAGGGGTTAGAGAGGTGCTGGAACCAGCTGGACTGTGCCAGGGGTGAGCTGAGACTAATTTAGAGGGGTTGTGTAGAGTGAGAGAGCCAGGTCTCTGGTATTCCCCCCTTGATCTACCTCAGTTTAGGCCTCAGCCTTGTCCAAGCCAGGGAGTAGACACCCTCAAGCCTTCCACATCCCCACAAGCTGTGCCTGGGCCAAATCAGCCCATAGGAATTCAAATGTGATCTGATTCTATGAGTGTCACTGTCAGCTTTTAATTATTTACTGGGGGCACTGTATTTATTGTATTTAACCTATTTATTGCTTCACTGTATTTATTGGTCCACAGTATTTATTGATGCACAATATTTATTGGTTTACAGTATTTATTGCCTCAGAATATTTAATTGCCTGTATGTTTTGCACTTATATTTATGCCTTCCTTATTTATGATCACCCTCATTTATTGAATCATTAACCCCTTCAGTGCCCGCCCCTTTCCCCGCCCTGTGCCGGCGCTTTCATTAGCGGGCGGGGTCTATGACGAGCTGGACTCGTCATGGGCACAGCGCAACCGCGGCCCATGACGAGTCCAGCTCGTCATAGGCATTGAAGAGGTTAAGACAGTATTTATTTGACCTGCACTATTTAAAAAGCTTGTATATTGTGATTGTGTATTATTTATCTAATCAGCAACTAAGAGAAAAAGAAGATAAAGAAAGATATTTTCATAATTTTTACGGTGTAGAGTCGTTTTTGGAACGGATGCACGCATGGTTATTGTATGGGTATGTCGTATGCTTAGCACGGTGCCTGATTCCTGACCACTCGAGCCAAGCTACCACTGTATGTCCCTGGAAATACTCCGTTACCACCAACCCTTACCGGTGTGGGAGTGGGGTATTTCCAACATTAATTGGTGTTCAGTGGTGGGATAGAGCTGTGCCTACGTATACTCAACAATAACTGTGGGTAGTCCATAGGCCTACACCGGGAGTTTTCTCAAAGCGGCCTTCCTAATTGTGGGTTTTTGTTTTTTCCAAATTTACTCTGGTGGTGGGAGGAGGTATTATTAAAGGTACCCCCCTGCATTGTTACTGCAAATAACTGTCCTCTGACCTGAGTGGGCAAGATGGAGTTTGTACTGGAAAATTTAGAAACGTACACTGTGGCCCAACTCAGGGAGTTTTGTCAGCGGGAGGGGGTGTATTGTCCCCCAGGAGCAAAGAAGGGTGCACTCCAAACCAGCTTAAGGGCTTGGGGGGAGGCAC
Source organism: Triturus cristatus (assembly GCF_964204655.1). NCBI lineage: Eukaryota > Metazoa > Chordata > Amphibia > Caudata > Salamandridae > Triturus > Triturus cristatus. Next base: position 1,419,436,228 of record NC_140591.1, on the reverse strand, counting down.
GCCGAGAAAGCAAGGCTGAGGAGGAGGACAGGGATAGAGAGCCCGACAGTGAGGGAGCTGGTTTGTACCAACCTGAGGTGGGGAACCTGTCAGCGGGGCCCAGAACACTTTCCAGGAAGGGCAGCAGTGCCTCTAGCGGTGGCTTGTCTGAAGTGGAGTTAACAGACCGGAGGGAGAAAAGACAGCTCACATGGGACTTAGCAAGGCTGGAGAAAGAGAAGGAGGAACAGAGGATGGCTCATGAGATAAGGCTGAAAGAGATGGATCTTCAGATCCTGAGAATCGGGGCACACCCTGTACCTAACGGTGGCAGCGAAGAACGGGAGTACACCAGGGAACCCAAACCCTACCTGCCAAAGGACATAGTAGCTAGCTATGGGGTGGGCGACGATATCGCCAAGTGGCTAGCGGCCTATGAGGTCTCGTTAAGGGCCCATGGGGTTCCAGAGAAGTACTGGGGAGGGGGATTGTACAAGTACATGCCTCCAGCTGGTAGGGATGCTTTATTGGCCCTCGAAGAGGATGAGCAGACCTACTACCCCACCATGAAACTGGCGCTCATAAGGAAGTTTGGACTAACACCCGAAAAGTACAGACAGAAGTTCAGGGGTAGTCACAAACTGGGCACACAGAATTGGGTGGACTTCCTGGACTATGCAAAGAAGGCACTAGAGGGTTGGATTCAGGGAAGTGAAGTGAGGAACTACGAGGGGTTGTTTGACCTAGTACTGAAGGAACACCTGCTTGAGAAATGTTTCCCTGAACTGCGTCAACACCTGGTGGATTGCAAGCTGACCAGTCCCCGGAAGCTTGCTGAGGAGGCGGACATTTGGGCTAGTACCCGGGTGTCCACAAGGGGGACTGGAGGGGATACTCAAAAGGCCGGACAGGGCGCCCCTCAGAAGAAAGAGGGAGGGGAAAAGAAAAAGGAGTTCTCCAAAGGCCCCCAAAATAACTTCCAAGGGAAGGGAACAGGATTCACCCCTAGGGCTAACCCACCCAGAAACCCTAATCCTGGCCAGAGTCAGCAGCCAAGGGTTGTCCATTGCTACGAGTGCGGTGGCGTTGGACACTATAAAGGAGATCCGAAGTGCCTGAAACGACCACCCCCTCCCATTGGAGGAAAGACCCCCGGAGTAGCTAGTGTAGTGCTCGGGAAGGAGATGCCCTTAACTAAGGGAAGGGAGTGGGCGGGTGTCACTTTAGTGTCCCTGGGAGAACGGGAGATGGTTCCTAAGATCCAGGTGCCCGCCAATACTGTAAAGTATGGGCAGTGGGTCACCATCAACGGCCAAAGAGGGGAGGCTCTGAGAGACACAGGAGCCAGTATGACTATGGTGCGTAGCCAACTGGTGTCTCCAGAGCAGGTAATTCCCGATGTACTCCACCCAGCCGCGATGGCTGACGGCAGAACAGGCCACTATCCAGTGGCCGAGGTTCCCTTTGAATGGGGGGGGGTTGCAGGTTCACTTCGAGTTGCCGTAAGCCCTGCCGTGCCAGTCGATTGTCTGCTGGGGAATGACATGGAGCACAACGCTTGGAAGGAGGTGGAATACCGGACTCACACTGAGATGCTGGGTACACCTGACTGGGCCTGTGTTAGCACAAGGTCCGCGACTACCCGGAGAGGGAGTTCGTTTCGGCTGGAGCCTGGAACAAAGGCCCAGCCGGCTGCCAGTCAAGGGAAGAACCGAGGACAGGAGGAGCCTGCCTCGGCGTCCGCACCCCGTAGGACGGATAGGCCACCGGAGGTGGTGGACCAGGAGTCTGCGGTGGGGGACGTTACCAACCTGGAGGACCTACCCATCCCGGCCGAGTGGCACGTGGAGGGAGGCCCGTCCAGGGAGGAATTCTGCCAGGGCCAGAGGGAGTGCCCTACCCTTGAGGGGCTGAGGCGACAGGCCGAAGCCCAGGCAGCAGGGAACGCTGAAGGGAACTACAGTGTTTACTGGGAGGATGGCCTCCTCTACAGTGAACCCAAGGCACCCCTACACGGATCGTCACGAGCCTTGGTAGTCCCTCAACGTTATCGAGCCTTCCTTCTGGAGTTGGCTCACGAGATCCCATTGGCAGGACACTTGGGGCAAGACAAGACCTTCGCCCGTCTTGTCCCACACTTTTATTGGCCTCAGATGAAAGTGTCGTCCGATACCTACTGCCGGACATGTGTGTCTTGCCAAGCCAGTGGGAAAACAGGGGTGAAGCTGAAAGCTCCCCTGGAACCACTTCCTGTTGTTAGCACCCCCTTTGAAAGGGTGGGCATCGACATTGTGGGTCCGTTAGATCCGCCAACGTCAGCTGGTCACAGGTTTATCCTGGTCCTGGTGGATCATGCCACACGGTACCCAGAGGCAATACCTCTGAGGACCATAACAGCACCTGTTGTGGCTAGGGCCCTGATGGGAATCTTTACCCGAGTGGGTTTTCCCAAGGAAGTTGTGTCCGACAGGGGGACCAACTTCATGTCAGCGTACATGCGGGCGATGTGGAAGGAGTGTGGAGTGACCTACCGGTTCACAACTCCTTACCACCCCCAGACCAATGGTCTGGTGGAGAGGTTTAACAAAACCTTGAAGGGCATGATCAGAAGTCTGCCTGAAAGCCTGCGGAGGAAATGGGACGTCCTCCTACCCTGTTTACTCTTTTCCTACAGGGAAGTGCCACAGAAGGGAGTGGGCTTCAGCCCCTTCGAGCTTCTGTATGGGCACCCTGTACGTGGACCTCTCAACCTGGTGAGAGACGGATGGGAAAGAACTCCCAGAAAGCTTCCCCAGGATGTGGTGAGCTACATGCTGGCCTTCCGGAGCCAAATGGCTAAGTTGTGGAAGCAAGCTTCTGACAACTTGGAAGCCAGCCAAGCGGTAATGAAGGCGTGGTATGACCACAACGCTCACCCGGTGGAGTTGGAGCCTGGCCAGAAGGTGTGGGTGATCGAACCAGGAGAGCTTAGTGCCCTCCAGGATCGCTGGTCAGGACCCTTTGAGGTGTTGGAGAAGAAGGGTAAGGCTACCTACTTGGTGGACCTGAAGACCCCTCGTCAGCCCCTACGGGTGCTGCACGCCAACCGCCTCAAACCCCACCACGAGAGGCCCGAAGTCATCTTGATGATGGTGACTGACGGAGGAGAGGACGTGGAAAGCGAGCCTCTTCCCGGTTTGTTTGCGTCTCAAGAGAAGGATGGGTCGGTGGAGGGAGTGATTCTCTCCCCATCTCTAACTCCTGAACAGCAGGAGGACTGTCGCCAGGTCCTGGGACAGTACTCTTCGTTGTTCTCCCTTGTCCCGGGTAGGACTCACCTGTGCGTCCATGACGTGGACACAGGAGACAGCCCACCTGTGAAGTCCAAGATCTACCGGATGTCAGACAAGGTGAAGGCCAGCATTCACAGTGAAGTCACTAAGATGCTGGAGCTAGGAGTGATCGAACCTTCTAGCAGCCCCTGGTCCAGTCCGGTGGTACTAGTACCAAAAGCTGCACCACCGGGTGCCCAACCGGAACTGAGGTTCTGTGTGGACTACCGGGGACTGAATTCAGTGACCAAAACTGATGCTCATCCGATCCCTAGGGCGGATGAATTGATTGACCGGCTGGGAGCTGCCCAATATCTAAGTACCTTTGACCTTACTTCTGGGTACTGGCAGATCTCTTTGACTGATGGAGCAAGGGAAAGGTCAGCCTTCTCCACGCCCAATGGCCACTACCAGTTCTGTGTGATGCCCTTTGGGCTCAAGAACGCACCTGCCACGTTTCAGCGCCTGGTAAACCAGATCCTCACCGGAATGGAGAGTTTCTCTGCTGCTTATCTGGATGACATAGCCGTCTTCAGTAACAGCTGGGAGGATCACTTGCGTCACCTGCAAGCTGTTCTCCAGGCCCTGAGACAAGCTGGATTGACGATCAAGGCCAGCAAGTGCCAGATCGGGCACGGGTCGGTAGTGTACCTTGGACACTTGGTGGGTAGGGGAGCGGTGCAACCCCTCCAGGCGAAGATCGAGGCCATCATGGCCTGGGAACCCCCCAAGACTCAGACTGAGGTCCGAGCATTTTTGGGCCTCACCGGATACTACCGCCGCTTCGTGAAGGGGTACGGTACCATCGTAGCCCCCCTCACGGAGCTCACGTCCAAGAAACAACCTCGACGGGTAGTCTGGACGGAGGCTTGTCAGCAGGCCTTTGTGAGATTGAAGAAAGCCATGTGCGGGGCCCCGGTCTTAAGGGCCCCAGACTTTTCCAAGGAGTTCATTGTCCAGACAGATGCATCAGAACATGGCATTGGGGCAGTGTTATCGCAACTCAATGAAGAGGGTCTGGATCAACCCGTGGTCTTCCTATCCCGGAGACTACTTCCCAGGGAACAGAAGTGGAGTGCAATAGAGCGTGAAGCCTTTGCAGTGGTATGGGCTCTGAAGAAGTTGCGGCCATACCTGTTTGGCTCGCACTTCCTGGTTCAGACCGACCACAGACCCCTTCGTTGGCTGATGCAAATGAAGGGGGAGAATCCCAAGTTGTTGAGGTGGTCTATTTCCCTACAGGGAATGGACTTTCAGGTGGAACATCGGCCTGGAGTGGACCACGCCAATGCAGACGGTCTCTCAAGGTATTTCCGCCTTAGTGATGAGAACTCCCAAGGGGTTGGGTAGCTCTCCCCACTTTCAGCTGGGGGGGACGCGTGTTAGACCTGTCAGCCCTTTGGGTGGTCCCTCCTCATCATTATTTATTTTGTCCCACTTTTGCCTCAAACCCTGTTTGAATTTTTCCTTTTTGGGAACCACCAGACTTTTTAGTGGTGCTGCGGATTCAGGGAGCCATTTTATCTACCCCTGAAACTTCTGTCTGAGGGCCTGGAGCACAAAATGGTGGCCACCTGTGACATCACCAGCATCCACTGGAACCTACCAGCACCTTCCAGAACATTCCAGAACCCTGTGACAGTTGGAGGCGGTTTAGAATGTTGGGAAGCTAAGACAGAGAGTTGGCAGTTGGAGCTGGCAGTTGGCACCTGACTGGTGAAGAGAGAGCAGCAGAAACCTGAAGGAGGAAGGAGTGAGGCAGCAGGGGTGGAAACTTGTGCCTGGAGTGGGGTCCATAAACCCACCCGTGATACTAGTCCCTACTGACTGAGCCCAGCCTGGAGCCCTGTGTGGGAAGAAGCAAGAAAAACCATCTTAAGGACCTGGACAGCAGGAACAGGCCTTAGAAGTCAAGAAAGCAAGTACCTGACCTGTTTACTGGTTTCCCTGGAGCCGGACGTCGAGTAGCCTGGAGACCTGGAGCCCGAGGTGGAGAAGCGGCGCTGACTGGAAAAGCAGACGTTGTAACCGGAGCCGCCAGAGATCGAGAAAGGGCACCGACGGAGGTCGTGAGGAGTCCCAGAGGTCGAGGAGGAAGTCACCCAAGGTCGAGTGAGCGGCGTCAACGGGGAAGTGAAGTCCGCCCTCCGGAGTCGCCGGAGACCGAGGTGAAGTGTGCCGGAGGTCGGGAGTGGAGATCGCACTCCGGAGTCGCCGGAACCTGAGAGAATCGTGCCGGAGGTCGGGAGTGGAGGTCGCACTCCGGAGTCGCCGGAAACCTGAGGAGAGGAGCACCGGAGGTCGGGAGTGGAGATCGCACTCCGGAGCCGCCGGAAGTCGACATCGAGTCAAGGCCGGCCGACGTCATCGAACCTGAGGTCGCCATCGGACCGGAGCCGCCCAAAGTCGACATCAAGCCAAGATTGCCCGACGTCATCGAATCGGAGGTCGAGGTCGAGCCGAGGCCGCCGACATCGATCCGGAACCGCCTGCCGGCGTCGTCAAGAACTGACATTGTGCCGAGGCCGCCGACATCGAACCGGAACCGCCTCACGGCGTCGACACGACTCCAGCGGCGTCGGAGCTTCAGAAAAAGAGCAGTAAGTGGAATAGAGGGCGCCACAGGCCCTGTGGAATCCTAAGAGACTACTCTAGGGGTTAGAGAGGTGCTAGAACCAGCTGGACTGTGCCAGGGGTGAGCTGAGACTAATTTAGAGGGGTTGTGTAGAGTGAGAGAGCCAGGTCTCTGGTATTCCCCCCTTGATCTACCTCAGTTTAGGCCTCAGCCTTGTCCAAGCCAGGGAGTAGACACCCTCAAGCCTTCCACATCCCCACAAGCTGTGCCTGGGCCAAATCAGCCCATAGGAATTCAAATGTGATCTGATTCTATGAGTGTCACTGTCAGCTTTTAATTATTTACTGGGGGCACTGTATTTATTGTATTTAACCTATTTATTGCTTCACTGTATTTATTGGTCCACAGTATTTATTGATGCACAATATTTATTGGTTTACAGTATTTATTGCCTCAGAATATTTAATTGCCTCTATGTTTTGCACTTATATTTATGCCTTCCTTATTTATGATCACCCTCATTTATTGAATCATTAAGACAGTATTTATTTGACCTGCACTATTTAAAAAGCTTGTATATTGTGATTGTGTATTATTTATCTAATCAGCAACTAAGAGAAAAAGAAGATAAAGAAAGATATTTTCATAATTTTTACGGTGTAGAGTCGTTTTTGGAACGGATGCACGCATGGTTATTGTATGGGTATGTCGTATGCTTAGCACGGTGCCTGATTCCTGACCACTCGAGCCAAGCTACCACTGTATGTCCCTGGAAATACTCCGTTACCACCAACCCTTACCAGTGTGGGAGTGGGGTATTTCCAACAAGCACTGAAAATATTGTTCGCAGGTTATGTGACGTTGATCTCCCGGGAATGAATCCCAATTGATCCGGAAGTGCTATGATAGGCAGCATTGGCTGCAGTCTATTAGCAAGCATCTTCGCCAGGATCTTTACATCCACATTGATCATAGAAAGTGGCCGGTAGGAGTCCAGCTCCTCCTCCGACTTCCCAGGTTTGAGAATCGTCGCCTCCCTCATGGACTGAGCGAGCACTCCCTCCTCCAGGGCTTCCTCGTACACTGCTAAGAGCCGAGTTGCCAGTTCTTCAGCATATGTTTTATAAAATGACTTGGTCAGGCCATCTGGTCAAGGGGCTTTACTTAATGGCAGGCTCTTAAGAATCTGAGCCACATCTTCCACCGTGAAAGGGAGGTCCATGTATTCTCTATGATTGTTGTTGAACCAGACCAGTGCTAGTGAGTCCAGAAAGGACCGCAACTCCTCCGGGCATGTCCCTTGAGAAGTGGTATATAAACGGGAATAGAACGTGGAGAATTCATTGGAGACCTTCGCTTGGCCTCTAACCATGTCACCCTGCGGGTTTCGTATCTCATGAACAAATGTGGCCGACCTGGATGGTTTAATCATTCCAGCAAGTGTGCGGCCTGGCCGGTCCCCTTCGCCATACCTATGTGCCTCAGCATATTTCCCCAAGAACTTCGTTTCACGCTGAGCCTCTTCGGCACATTCTAACAGCATCGCCTTCAATTTTTGCGCAGCTTGGGGTTCATTTGTAGAGTAGAATGTTTCTTCAAGTTTTTTTATCTGGGTCTCTAGAGAGGAGAGCATGCCCAGAATTGCCTATAGCACTCCCGCTTGCCAAGCGATACACTGGCCCCTAATTACCACTTTAAAGGCCTCCCAAAGTGAGGCCTCAGAGGACACAGACCCCGTATTGTTGGCGAAATAGTCAGTAATGTCTGCTCTAATTTCTTCTTTAAATGCTTCGTCGTGCAGGGCATTTGGCGGGAGGCGCCAGGTGAACGCCCGGGGGAGTGACCCCGGGAGCGCCAGCCGCAGTAAACATGGGGCGTGGTCTGACAGCGAGCGCGGTAGGTGCAGGATCTCAGTGGTCCAAGCAGCCACATCCCTGGACACTAACCAGAAGTCCAATCGGGACCATGCACTATGATGATCAGATATACATGTACCCTCCCGCACTAGGGGAAGTCTGCTACACCATGTATCCACTAGATTCCCATCCGTGATAATAGACTGGATGGCAGCGCTTGCAGCTGGGTGTAAGGAGCGGGAAGCACCCTTCCTGTCTGTGTCGTCGTCTAGTATTGCATTGAAATCCCCACCCCACAGTATGGTATCAGAACCAGTCCTTCAGATTTTAGACCAAATGTCGTGGAAGAAATCCGGGGAATCGACATTCGGGCCATATACTGTTACCACCAACAGGGAAACCCCTCCCAGCACCCCACAGATAAGGACATACCTCCCCTCAGGATCTTTGTGTATCACCCCCTCACGCCAATACACCCCTCGTCTAACCAGCACTGCCACCCCTCGGGCATAGTTGGAGTAAATAAAGGAGTACACGTGACTCCACCTATGATGCTTAAACCTCTGTGACGGTGTAGTGTTTAAATGTGTCTCCTGTAAAAGACAGATATCAATGTTATGCCTGGATAGGTACGTATGTACAAGCCTAGATTTTCGCCCATCATTTAACCCCCTGATGTTCCACGTAAGTAGATTTAGTGTTGCAGCATGGACGTATCTACATCTTGCCATACACTGTGGAGGAAGCAGCGAATGTGCAGTGAACTCAAAGCATATGTTGTGTACCTGGACTGACAGCTCGCAATCACACTGGCCGCAGACAAATAAGCAATCCCCACCTCAAATAGACTGGCTTTAAACAATAGAACACCCCCCACCCACCCCCCACTCCAACCCCCCAATCAGGTTGCAGATTACCCACCCCAAACTTTAAATACAAAAAAACACAAAGCAATAAAGGGAAACTCCCCATGAGGGCGAGGTGACACCGGCGAGCTTCCCTGTTTGCACAAGGTGGCCAGGAGTATTACAGAGAGGCAAACAGTTAAGAAGTTCAAAAATAAGTCATATAATTACTCTCAGGCGGCGGGGCCCCAAGACACCCCGTATCCATTGAGGGGCTAATACAGAGGAAAGATGCTTAGTTAGAGAATTGTATTCGACTGCAGCTTACCCCAGTGCAGCATAGCGGTACAGTGAGCAAAGATGATGTAACAGGTTAATCGTTGTCACTAAGGTGGCCTTCTTGAGTACCCTCAGCAGCGCCATTGACTTTGGCTTTTTTCCCACCGACATGTTTAGCAAACTCCAAGGCAGATTTCGCATCAGTGAAGTAATGAGCAGTACCATTGTGTGAAACCTTCAACTTGGCGGGATAAAGCAGGGAGTATGGGATCTGCGCCTGCAGAAGAATACGCTTGGCTGGGAGGAATTCCCGACGTGCAGCCTGCACCGCTGGGGTGAAATCGGGATAAAATGAGATGGTGTTGCCTTTATGGGAGATTTGGCCTCTGTCTCTAGCCAAGTGCAAGATAAGATCTCTGTCCTGATAATTTAGCAGTTAGGCCAGGATTGGTCAAGGTGTTGCGCCAACCGGGGGCTTCGGCCCTAGTGACCTGTGCGCTCTCTCCACCCTAACGATAGATGAGGATCGAAGAGTTCATGGAGTAGGTCCGTCACGAAGGTCTCCATTTTGGAAATGACGGTGGTTTCCGGAATACCCGTAATACGGAGGTTGTTCTTTCTAGACCAGGCCTCCAAATCGTCATTCTTGGCCCTGATGATGCCCAGCAGTTTATCCATGTGCAACAATTGCTCTTTAGTGTCCACCTGGAATTCATGAAACTCTGTTTGCCGATTCTCAAGGACATCCAGACGGGTCTTATGTGTCGCCACTTGTGTCTTGACAGAGTCTAATTGTGCAGTTAGTGTGTCTAACTTGGTGTTTATGTTACGCAAGCTGGAATGCATTTCCAGCATGAGGGTCCGCAAATCTTCCCCGTGGTCTTCCATCTGTTGCTCATGCGAACCCTCCCCTCGAGCATTCCAGTCAGCCTCTGTATGCCTTGTGGAGCGTTTAGATTCAAAGTTCAGTTTGGGCTGCTTGGCATCTTGCTTGCCCATTTTAACAGTAGCTAAGGGCTCTTCCACGACAAAGTGCCGTATACACACGAATGGAACTTGCACAACGGCCCACAGCTGGACACGAGTCGACTAGCTAGACTCCGGGCACTAGGCATCACCGGCCATCAATCCGGCACCACACTCCACAATGTCCGTCCGGATCCACCAACAGCAGGGCAACAGAAGCGCCGCCGCTGGAGCCGGCTCGGGCCCAGCACCTCCGTAGCCAGCAGATGTACAATGCAATAGAGGCAGCGTTGAGGGCAAGGATATAATCGTCTTGGAGGCGCAATGCACCAAGGGCGTCATCTCACGCCAGCACGTCAGGACCTTCTTATCTCGCTAGCTATGCGCACTCCCACTCTGTGATATGGCGACGCTGCAGTCTCCGTGGAATGTACGATAATGTTGTGTGTGTCTCGCAGGCTTAAGCAGTTTCAGGTGCTCCCAAGTCTCAGCCTCTAGTGTCGTGACGCAGAATAATGGGAGAGTCCAATTGTGGGGGTAGGGAGCCCACAGGCCCTCTGTACCAGTGGTGAGCACACCATGAGTGATTCACTCCTCTCCGATACACACCCTGCAGCGCTGCACTCACCAGCCGGTTCCCAACGTCTCCTCAAATAATGGTAGATGTAGCGCAATTCAATTGCTCCGAACGTCCAGCCTCCTCACAGCTCCAGCCACCGATAGCTAACCCACAAGATGGGGGATGTGGCCCAGGGAAGAAGGCACCCTGGACTGCTACGAGCGCAGCCTCGCCGCCCCCAGGCTTTTCCTAGCTCACCGCCACAGCTGCCCATCCGCTGAAAAATGGCAAAGAAGGACACCTCCGCCACGCAGCCAGCCGCGGGTACCGGGCCCGCCTGCAGCCGCAGGCTCGATTTTCAGGGTGACCCGGCCGCGGCGAGAGGGAAGGACCAGCAAGTCGTCTGCGGTGGAAGGGATTGTCGCGCGACTCGGTCAGCAAGCATGACCGGTCCGCGGGAACACCAGCAACAGGGTCCAGTGCCGATCCGCCGTCTGATTAGTGGTGATAAACACCGCTGCAGCTCTCCGATTTCAGGTTTTTTCAAGGATTTCGTCCCGGCCGGCGGAGCTTGCTCACAGAGCGGCCATTCCGCAGCACGGCAAGCCATGCCCCCCAAAAAGGCTATATACTTAATCTCATTCACCACCTCTAGTTTAATTTCTGACTGCCTTTCTTTTGATCTTCCTTGGACTGATCGCTTAACAGCTACATTCTCTCTTCTGTACCCTAATTCTTATGAAAGACGCTCCTCCTCCTCTTTAAACAACTAGGAAGAACTTGGTCTCGGTTATCGGTAGAGAATAGTCAGCCGTACTTTGCAATCCATTTCCTTTGTCAGCTCATGCTGCGTCCTCCTACTCCAGGTCTAACTCTTGGGTTTCCAACCCACATGGCCTCATTCTTTACTCAAAAGAACGGCCACCCCGCCCCTTGTGCTCAATTTGTAAAAGAATAAGTTACAGGGTCCAAAGTTTTGCTCTGAAGCCCGCAGCTGTTGCTATTGAAGGTTGAGGTGCCAGTACCAGGGCTGCGTAGTCTTGATCCTCCTTCTTGCCTCTTTAATCTACTTCTAGACACCCCCTGCGTCTTTATCTCATTCATGCAGGTTGTTTTTCATCACTATTTTCTCCCTTTGTCACTTCTTTTCTGCCTTTCTATTCCTCTTACTTCCCCCTTTTGTGTTTTTCTCCCTCTTGCTTTCGATCAATGTCTGTTGAGAAAAAAGGAATGTCAGCCCTCACAACTGGAAAACTAGGTATTGCCTCACCATTATTAGGTAGTAGGTCTTGTACAAACCTATACATTTTCTTACCAGGCTTTTTAATTGGCAAAGTTGTGGTGTTTCATACACGCATGGTGGACTCTAGGACCCCTTGTTTTATTAAGGTGCCAATAATAGGTCTGGTCCTCACTTTTCCTCAGAATGTAACGGATATTGGGGAAAGTGAGTGAGTTCCTTAACTGGATTTACCATCAATATGTACAGGCTCAGGTGTTGGAACTTGAACACAATCATTAGTATGTTCAGACTATAAGGTAGAGGGATCTAGATCAAGTACGTCAGAGTTAGATTTCGGTAAGGTATATTATATTAATCATCATCAGTATATTCAATAGTTCCACACAAGGCAGCTAAAACGTAATTGGCATTACTTTTCTGCACATTTTAAATTAACACCATCACCGATACAATAAACAGTACGGGTTAATTTACAGAAAATCTCTCTCCCCAAAAGATTTACTGGAGCAGTAGGGCACAACAAAATGGCATGTTAATCTGTAATTCGGCCCAGGGTTATGGACACGGGCTTAGTGAGATGGTGTGGAACAGGAGTGCTGGAAATGCCAGCTTCATTCATGGACATGTACAAGAAGGGTAAGGGAGAGAACTCAGAAGTCTTTAGTGCACTGGATAGCATGGCAGGAGGTGTGCTCCCCATTAGTAACACATTGCATGTACACCCACTTTGTTCTATGAAAATTAGAATATTTACAGTGCAGTGGTCTTCTCTTGGGTGGTCTTAAAATGGGGGTATTGATTTTGGGAAATCTGGATGAAATCAAGTTGTTCATGTTGATAGGCACCAATAGACCCTGAATTTTAGATTAGATGGACCTAAGAAGACAATAGACAAAGAAGAGTTGCTGACTCGAGAATGAAGTACCTGCTGCAGACGTTTGGCACAAAATCCTGTCTGCTGCCTCAAGGACTCACCCATTGTGGTGTTCTGTCTCGTCCTCCTGCTGTGAGACCTCCAAGAACCCCGGAGCACCTCCAGTTGTTCACCAATCGCCAGAGAACTTCCTTGGAATAGAGGAACTATTCCCCTGCAGTCCGCAGGCACTGAACCAGCAGAGTCCAACTTACCGACTTGTCACTCCCCGGCGTCGCTGAAGCAGCAACCAAACCAGAAGCTGTTCACCAGCTCCCGAGGGTCAGATCTGTCCTCCCACCAACTGAGAGGACACCAGGACCTACCAGACCCGTTCTGTAGCAATACCTGAGGTACCGGACCACCTGCAACCGAGACGAAGAGTCCAATACGTATTCAAACCGCCCAGGAGGCAAGCAACCGTTGAGGGACGTTGAGACCCCTGAGACCTACTCTGAGTGGCCCAGCTGTCCCAGAATCGTCCCTACATCCTGCCAGCTTCTGACCACGACGACTATCTTAATGTACCTATCTGCTCTGCACCCCGCCTGCCCGGCCTGGGTACCGGCGAACCAGCTGTGCTCTTGTGGTCCTGAGGCCCTTGCAACTCGATCCATCATTTGGAGTCTCCCGGACTTACCTGTAAGTCCTCCTGCGCAGCCTGTTTTTAGGTGGCCCCCCTACTTCATAGAGCACCAGCTACCAATGACCTCGGCGCCCTGCTCTTGGCTGAATCCGGGATGCTCCTGAAGATCTGCTGGTGGAACCTTGGACCTTGACCTGCTGCTAACCTAAACCTCGATTGTGAACCCCAAGAACCGGCTATATACGATTTTATACACATTTATGTGTTTTTCATCATACACTTTCATTGTGTATAATTGCGCACAACTGTGAGTTATTTTCCGAACTTTGAAAAATAATAAAAAAAGAACTTAGTTGTGAATGACTTTCGTGGTCTAACAAATTATTAAAAATCTGTGTTATTTTTTAAAATTGGTCTCGGATTTATTCTTGTGTGTGTCTCATTTATTGCCTCTGTGAGTACAACACATGCTTAGCACTACCCTCTGATAAGCCTAACTGCTCACCCACACTACCACAAATAGAGCGTTAGTGTTTTCTACTTTTGCATCTGTATAACAATCTGAGACCCACTGGACTCTCTGCACAGTGTACTTCGTTTTAGTACACTATATAGAGAGGCAACTTCCTAAAACAACAACAAACAGTACTGTGTCAAATTTGATCTCAACAAACCGTGCCTGTATCAAACAGTAAATATAACAGTTTACAAATAACTGATCTGGAAGAAACAAACAACCCACACAATGAACTTTACACTCCAAAATGAAACCTCTCACTTGTCATAGACAACTAGACTGAGGATCAGCTTCCCCTACTTTGCATAGACACAGCAGGCGCCAAAGATATCCCACTAGAAAGGAAAACAAAACAAATTACACACAGTACAATACAGATTTTGCGCAAATCCAAATGTGAAGTTAAAACAATAAAATATATGCTAAATATTTTATAATTATTACAACAGTTAAAAAATACAAATACAAGTAGGGCAGTGACTCTCATTTGAAATAAACATAAACAAGCATTGGCAAAGCCAATAGGTTTTCCCTATGGAAGATCTATTAGCTTGTCAATGTTTTTGTAGAAATGTTGCACAGCAGTCGGCTGCTGTGCAACATGGCTTAAAGTAAAGAAAATAAAGAGCGGTGACACAGCCAGCACTTGACACTTACAGTGCTCTCATTTTATTTTATCATGCTTGTTTTTCTTTGCTGCTAATCTTTAGCAAGTAAAGAAATATGAAGATAATATGTGCCTGTGTATTAAAAAATGCAAGATTTTATGTTCACAGAGACTAGGAAGATTATTATTGCACTCTGATTAATTGCCCAAAGAAATACAAGAAAAATGCTACATAACTTCTGATAATCAGTGGAGAACATGAGCTTAATTTCTAACATTCAACATCCGATTCCGAATTTCCCCAATATAATTAAACACAGAGCAAAGACAATTGTGACCTGGTTTTCAGCATAGAAATGAATTAAACCTGTAGTACTAACAGTGCCCCACAGCATATTTTTTGTTTAACAGTATTGGAATTACAGAAGATTCTAGAACGCACTGCTAGTTACTTTATCGACCGCTGAAGGATGAAAGGCATAGTCAACTGCTGGTTTTCAAACCTGTGAACTGTAAGATACAAATTGGTGTCAGCAGCAAGAATTTAACTGACAGAACTACAATACCTGCATTGCTACTATGCACAGAGTGAGCAAATTTAGAAAAAGGGGTCCCATCTGATTCAGGATGAAACTACTTCCTTACGGGGGCCAATTAAGAAGAAAAACCAAACACATTAATGCAGGCATGGTCATACTTCTGAACCCAAGATAGTATCTTCAGACTAGCAAGAAAACTGAATTTTCAGAACTGCCTCATTCGTAAAATATGAAGATTTCTCCATACCGATTGCCCCTCGTCTTCCAAAATCGATTGGACATGGTGTTTTTGTGGAATTAACTGCGCCTTTTAAATCCAGAGAGATGGAAGTAGCCCCAGGCCCTTTGGCAGAAGCCACACTTTACGTTTCTGGGGTATTATACACGGATAATGGCCTTGGTAAGCACTTTAAAATGAATCAGTGAGTTTTATGCGTTTCTTTGATGGCCTGACAAGATTGTTTAATTGTGAGATATAGTACATTTATTTACTAAGCTTTTTCTATTGCGCCCGCTGCCACAGAACACTTCATACCATTTTATGGATGCTGTAACAATCAATAGTCCAGCAAGTGCAGATGCACGAGGCCCCAGAAGTCTAATGTCATCTGCACCCCTGTTACAGCTGTATAGAAGTACCCATACAGAACCTAGGGGCCCATTTTACCTGCTTACATCAGGATAACACTTGAGCGATCGTCAGGAGGAGGGAGCAATTATCAGTTGCTGAAGCAAGCAAACAAAAAACAGTCTTCAGCAAGTCCCACGGTGTTTGTATGCAAATAGCTTTACAAATAAAAAAAAAGGTATCCTGCGGTTTTAAGATACCTACTTGCAGCTCACAAAAGGAAAGTAGCAGCAGATAAATGCATAAGGAAGAAAAACACATCAGGTGAAACCAAGTCGATAAACAGCTGGAGGGGGGCGGGAGCGGATTAGGGAAAGCAACTCAGTGGGGAGTGGGCAAGCAGGCATGGAAGGCACCGGGCAAACAACAAAGGAATGGGGGCACTCTCACTGCATGTCAACACTTACCTAGTAAGGTAGTGTTAAAAACATTTATCATGTCAGGTTTTTAAATAATTCATGGTTGTTGTACCTGGCCCTTTTTGCAGAGCTAGCTCCAAACTTTTTTCCTCCTATTTTTTTCTCACCTGTTTTTGATGGTGTTAGGGCTCTGGGCCTTTTACCACTGCTGATCAATGCTAAAGTGCATATGCTCTCTGTCTAAATTGCATTGGTAATTGATTATCCACGATTAGCATATTTGATTCACTGGTAAGACCCTAGTAAAGTGAACTGTGTGTGCCTATGGTCTGTAATTCAAATGCTACTAGTGGGCCTGCAGCACTGATTGTGCCACCCACATGAGTAGCCCTGCCACCAAGTCTCAGACCTGCATTGCAGTGTCTGTGTGGGAAGTTTCCAACGGCCATGTCGACCTGGCAAGTGCACCCACTTGCCAGGACCAAATCTTCCCTTTAACTACATGTAAGGCACCCCACCATGTACCCCTTGGGCAGGGTGCAGTGTATTTAAAAGGTACGACATGTGCTGGCATGTGTTATGCATTCTGATAGTGAAATACTGGCAATTTCATTTTTCAATATCTCTAGACAGTCACAAAAAGGGAACTGAGGTGTGCCCTGCATATCCTGATGGCCCATCACCAGAATGCTGGATCTTCCTGAGCTAGAGTGGTGGGAGTAGCTGTGACTGACTTCTGTAAAGGGCTGTTCCCTTGTCCTCACACAAAGCTGTCTCCACCCCCTGTAGTGTGTCTGGAGCCAGCTCATGGAAAGGCAGGGGTGTGTGCACTACAAAGACTTTCCTTTGAAGTTTGCCTACTTCAAAGGCAGAAATTGGTATATGTGAGAAGTTGGCCTGGTATATGCTGTCCACTAGTTATAGTGGACACCTTGCAAACGACCCTTATTGCTGATTAGGTTAAAGACAACCTTTATTGAAAGCTATCCTAGTGGTAGCTATGGAGAGCAGCCTTCAGGCTAAGTTTCGAAGGAATATAAAGCAGCTTGGTTTACCAGATTATAACCTCTTGAATGACCAAATGAAAGGAGAACCACACAAGGTATATATAAAATATATGTATTTATTTCTAAACACTCTCTACTAACCTCTTTATGAGATTAGAGAACAAGGCACACAATATTACAGTACTAGAACAACAGTAAATAGCACAATACACAGCGGGCTCCAGGGGGAGACTGAACCATATACTAAGAAAGTGGTATAATAACCACGACTTGACTAGACACAGTGCCTAGAGCACGTAGAATCGCTGGGACCCCAATGAACCACCCAAGGTAGTGACACAGGGCTGCTGCAAATGTGCACGGTGTCCAGGGGTACGGGTTGCACGGTCCCCATGAGGGCTGCGGGTCTCAGGTTTGCTGAGAGCACTAGTCGACCTCGAGGAAGCTTGGGAACCCACCTCCTGTGTTGCAAAATCTTCGGAGTCCTTCAGGAGCTGCGTAGATGCAAACCGGTAAGATGCATTTCAGGTGCCTGCCTTGCAGGGGAGTAACTCCTTTACTCCAAGGGAGATTCTTCAGTCATCCAACGAAGTGTAGATAGTCGAAGTACTTGGTTTCTGTAGCAGAGTTTCATCCAGGTAAATCTAAAGACCTGTAGCCAGGGGTTCCTACTTTATACCCAAGGAAGGGGTGGGACAAACTCTGGGGACCCACCTATGGGAGGGTCAGGACAGAGGGGTGGCTACACCCATGTCCTTTGTCCAGTTTCACGCCAGAGCAGGAGCAAATGGCTCCTGCAACCGGTTTGAGCTGGACTATGCACAGGGACACCAAATGTGCCCCCAGTGCAGACATCAAAGCACTCTTGGCGTGCACCTACCCAGCTCCAATACACTAAAGTCTGTCTGGGAGGTGGTCACACCTCCCTGTGACAGGAAACCTATTGTCCAGCCATACCCTGCCAGAGTTTTGTCCAGCAGCAGAAGGGCAGACTCCTGTCTGTGGCTCGCAGCATCCATCTTGTGATGCCAGGGTCGAGAAAGCCGGTACCGGGTGTACCGGTGTTGTCATATTTCTCCCTCTAGTAGGGTGGAATCATACCTCCCACACCAGTTCCTGGTGTGGAGGTATGATTCCAAGGTGTTTGACACCAAACATGAAATGTTTCCATGCAGCTGTTTTAAAGTTAGCATTTACCGCTAGGTTATAATGCACTTAAGAGTATATGGTAGGCTGCATCACAAACAACCCCGAAATAGAGGTTCTGAGGCTGCAGAGGGGCTCTGCTCATGCAGGTGCACCCTCTTACATAAAACCCAGCACCCTGCCTTCAGGATTGATAAGGCCTGCCATAGGGGTGACTGATAGGTTTATTTGTGCATTGATAGGGAGTAGATATAGTGAACCTATATCTAAGTAAGGGGGCATGCACCACCTTACACAGGCTGCTGTAGCAGACCTGTTTTGTCACTTTGAATGGTCTCCCAGGGGTGGCATAATACATGCTGCAGCCCCTGAGAGGCCTCTGGGGTACCTATGCCCTAGGTACTTAGTATACCATATACTAGGGACTTATAAGGGTACCCCAGAATCCAATCTGGAGTGTACCTAAAGTACATGAACAAACAATTTAGGGAGAAAGCAGATAGACTGGGGTCCTGATTAGCAGGATCCCAGTCAAACTAAGTCAAAAACCAGCAAAACACCAGGCAAAATGTGGGGTAACCATACAGTCAGATTCCACCTTCCTACAGTATAAATACTGGAGCTGTGACACCATAACTTCAGAACACTTCTGGACTAAGATGAGATTCTTCCAAGATGATGAGCTGGAGAAGCTGTAGGAGGGCAACTGCTTGTTGCTGTGTTGTTCTGGCCTGCTGTGTGCTGCTTCTGTCTTGGACAGTGAAAGGACTGGACTTTGCTTTCTTTATCATACTTGACAAGTTTCTCCAAGTGCTTTTGTGTACTTGCCTCCTGTTGTATGTCTAATGGAGATCAAATACTTCATCCACATCTTGTTCCTAGCACTGGGACTCTTGTGCTGTGAGTCTTGAGTTGCCGAGTGGTGCCAGAACCAGTCCAGGGCCCTTGGAACTGAGTTGTGCTGTAACTCCAAGGTTTTATCACGATATAGGATAAGAACACGGAGGAATTATAAATTTGGATTTTGTCTATACATAGAGGAAAAGTCCCATGTATCACGACATTAGTGTTTTCCCCGTGTTCCCTCATTCTTCCTTAATTGAAATGTTTAAGCATGTAACATCTTTTGAATGTCTACAAAATAATATGTAGATTAGAAATAATATTTGGGTTGTGATGCTAAAGGCCCCACAAGGTTATTAAGATAATAGAATGTATTGTTTATGATTTCTTCACTCATGTATGTTCATATTGTGTATCACATACTTATTATTTTTGTTGTTTAATGTTTTGTGAACCACATGCACATTAGTATTGTCTGCATATAGACTTCAATGTCTCTTCTGTTTTGAATATACTATAAAAAGCCTTAAACAAGATTGAAAGAAAAGGTATAAATAACGTACCAGATCAAATGAAAATAAATAGTTTGGTCTAGCGGTAATTTAAGACGCCAAAAACTACACAGGTCCTGGCCCTTTCCCTTGTCACAGTAACTCTAAGAAAAGCAACCCTGATGTCGTCATCGACGCCACTGCCTGCAATGAAGCTGTGGTCACCGCTCGTGAGAAGCACGACACATTGATCGCGAATTCACAGCCCCGACCTCACTGCCGCTTCACGCCTTCATCGACGCCGTTGCCTGCACCGTGTCTGAGGGCGCCACTCATGAAGAGCACGACGCATCAGCCCATCACAGCCCCTGGTTTGCCAATGAAAGCACCATCGACTCCGACTTCGTCTAACGGTGCCACTGCCTGCTCCGTGGTTGAGGGCATCGCTTGTGAAGCACACGCTGCATCGCCCCGTCTCACACCGCTTCTGTATCGATGTTGCACCGAAGCTGTGGTTACCACTCATGAGGAGCACAACGCATCAACTGCGGCGACTTCGCAGCCTGACGGCTGCCGACACCAGCACTTCTGACTTTGACACCACGGAGATCGATCTGCAACGCGTAGCGACTTCAAGGTCTCACCGACTTCTGCACCAACTTCCAACACCAATGCCGGTGACACTTCATCTTCGGATTAGATTCCAAGGTCCCCGTGGCCAAAGGTACTACTTTGCAGGTCTTCCTGATGCCGCACCACTGAACTATTGGATTTGTGCTGTTCACGACGCTGTAATAGCCCTATTTGGCACTATGCTACGAAATTATATGTGTTTTTTTAAAAGCATATGGCTGCAATGCCTAGGTGCCAGCTAGTTTGCTTTTTTCTTTTTTTGGCATATGCTTGCAGTAAAATAAAATAAAAAATAGGAAATTTTACATAAGACAATAAGGATTACAAGGTGTAGGAGTCATATATCTTCCTAACTGGTAGGCATTATATGTTAATAATTTAGAAGAAACAAAATATCAGGATTTAAAACATAACACAGCAGTTGGGATTGTATGTACTAATAAGACTGTGTCACTAACCAAAGATACCCCTCCACCAGCTTTAGAATAACCTTCTGAACTTGTATCTTTTAGTTTGCATGCATCTTCTTGATGCTAGTTCATAGCTCATTGTGCTTGTCAGAGGGCCACAGGGCACGCAGGGGTTACTGTGCCCAATTGTGGGGGTTGAGGCTTGGTACTCCTGATGTACTGGGTGGGGCCTGACCTACTATGGATCCTGAGCAACTGGGCCAAGTATCCCTTCTGCACGTGACTCTCAGTGGTAGCTATGGTCGAGCAGTCCAAGGCTTCCTCATTGGGGAAGTGGGAATACAGGTTAGTGAACACTACTCATAACTCAGAGTGCACAGCTGTGTCAATAAATCAATATCGAGTCAAATGCTTATTTTTATCATAAAAAGTATTTAATTTCTAATTCATAGCAATGTTACGACATGTATAAAAAATGTACACATTTCCCCTTGTGGTCGGGCTCTTGTGTTCCTCCGGCAAACCCTTGTCCCACCTGCTCTCCATAATGTGGTAAGGGTTATTCTCCATTCCCCATGATGGCCGCATCCAGGGAATACTCACTAGTCGGCTTTAATTCAAGAGTCCAGTCCAACTCTTAGCAATGTAGTCAAAAGTGTCTTGGTGTTGCAGCGCCCTTAGCAGCGAATCCCCCGAGGCTTGAAAGGCCCGTAACTAGTTTTAGCCACTCCAGTAGCGAGGAAGCTTGCAGTGTCACGGCGGGTGCCTTGAACACTGGTGCTCACACTGCTCCAGTCCTGTCCGATGCATGCAAGGGGCCCCTCAGAACCCTGCGCTCTTTCCTGATCTTATGCGGCTGGCTCCAGCAACGATTGGAGATGCACCGCTGCTCCTCATGCACGGTAAGTCTTGCGCTCCCTAACGGGGGAAAGGGGTAGGATTCTGATACTCCCGGCAATGCACTCACTGCTTCCTCCTTAGTTCACAGGGGCATCTCCAGCACAATACTAAATGCTTGGTGGTGACCCATGGGTCATGTGGCTCACAGTTCTCAGCAACTTTATTTGCAGCCCCTTCTAGCATATGGTGTTGCCGTAACACTACCGGCGAAGGTGCCGGCCCTCACCACACAGCAGTCCGTACCAAAGTTGCCCCTCCTGGCATATGGGGTCGCTGTTAGGCTCCAGACAGTTTTGGCCCTTTTAATCTGGCACTAACATTCACAGTGGTTCCTTCTGGCAAACAGGTCGCTGCAAAGGCCACGCTTTCCCTGCACGGCACTCAGCTCATTGCTATCTTCATGTCAGCCCTCTCCTCGCATACGGTGGCACCGACTGGAATCTGCTCACAGTCACCAACCCAAGCGGTGAAGCAGCCGCCTCCTCAAACCTCACACCGGGAGTCAACTCAGTTGACCTCCCTACTTGACCTTGCTCCGTCCAACACTCTCCTCTCCTCTTCCTTACAGAGCACACTGGTCTTGGAGAGCAGACAGGAGCTAGTGTTCCAGGCTCCAGAGAAAGTGGTGGTAGTTTCCCTTGGTTATGCCCCCTCACCCAGCAGGGAGACTAGCATGCCTTTTCCCCCATAGCATGCCTTTGCCCCCAGTCCTGGTCACGGGCAGAGGTCTTGCAGAGCTTCCTCTCCTCACACAGCTCATCTGGCTGCTTGGCAGATGACCTTTTTTATGGGCTCAACCTCCCCTTCTTATAGTCCATTTCCAGACCCCAAATATAATTTAGAGTCTGGGTCATTGAAGTTTTATGTTGGGGTTCTGCTTCTTTTGAAGTACACATTTCTCTTCTCCCTCTTGCTCTTGAAAGGCTGTCTGCCACTGCAAGAGAGACTCCGAAGCTGATAGCCCCACAACAAAGCCCAAGGGAGTGATTAGAATTCACACCTGGATGTCAGCCACAGTGATATGTGCATCAAAAGGTTAATCCTGGTCTCCCAGTCCTACTCTATATAATTCCCTTACAATCCCCATCTCCTTCCTGGGATGTGTCCAGGCCCCTTCCTTGTGATCTCTCACTGAATCATAGAGCACACTTTAAAGTGTACAGGGGGAGTCTTTCTCCCTTCTCTAGTGTGTCCCACCCAGCTCATAGGAATGCAGCAATACATAAATCTGCCTCGGGGGGTGGGAGATTCCTCTACTTCTCATGTCTTCACCAAGCAGGCCTGTGTTTCCCAAAATGGAAGCCAGTGTCCTCCAGGTAATGTACCATTACAGGTACACTTTCACTCAGTGTATATACACAGCACACACACTGTCCAGTTGTTACCTCCATGTATTGTGCCAACCCAGGCACACACATTCAGCACATACATTAACTCTGCGTGCCCTGCTCAGTACTGTTGCCATTCAGTATTGTGCCATTGTGTCACTTGCAAGCACAGACACTTTAGCACACACATTCACCCTGAGCACACTGCATACTTCACCCTTTATGTATTATACTTCTCACAAGCACACATACACTCAATACATGTATTCACTATGCATGCACTAAACTACACTACATCTCTCATGTAATGTATTCCTCACAGGGTACACATACACTCAGGACATGCACTCACCATGCATGTACTGCACCGTGCTGCTCTATCCCTGTACTGTACCCTTCCCAGGCACACATACAACCAGCACAGTAACTACTCTTGGGCTGTGAAGCACTTTACATCTAGCTGATGTGGGTGAGTTAAGCACACAGCGGTGGAACTTTTAAAAAGGTGTGTTAGTCTGTAGATCTCACTCCAGTGACACAGGTTAAAAAGGACCTGTTCATGCAAATTCATCTTTGCACTGTATGCTGCCACCACCCTGCTTGTGCTGTTTAACTCCTGGTGAATGCAAAAAGAACAGTTGATGGACAGAATGTTGAACAATGTCAAACATTCACCCCAGTACAGAGATCTGAGCCAAAATCCATTGTTTTTTGATCCCCATGCCATTCCAGTTTAAACTTAGCCTTATGCAAATCAGTCTTCATCCTGCTCCCCATGGAAATAGTCCAATCCGAACTTCCAGAAGTTCCTCCCTGTCCCGGAAACAAGCATTGAGTAAAGTGAACTATCAGACAATTGTGATGCACAACTAGTATGAAATTAAAGGCTGTTGGATGTCAGATTTTTTCTTACAAAATGTAAACAGTTTGTAAATGAACTGCACAAATATTTCAAAGTGTGTATTTCGGAAGTTAGGAAGCACATTTTTTTGTAATCCTGTGTGATGGACAGAACGATTTTAATAGGATGAAAACAAATTAGAACACTTTAATTGCTGATATGCAAATGATAAATATTTTTGCTGAAACCCAATTTCCACACACTATTTTTATTATAGTGTCTATAGTTTTATCAGCAAAACTACATGGGGAAAGTTTGTGGCCATTTCAATGGAAAATTTGCTGTCTGTAAATGACAGTGCACTACCATGTAATACTTTAGTGATATATTTATTAAAAATTAGTTTTTAAACATGAACTGAGAATCATTCCAGTCCCGTTCTGATACCAATGCTATTGTCCCCGTCCTGATAACAATGGTATTGGTGAACTGAGGCAAGTCAGGTGTCATGTGTACTCTATATGTAGGCTAAATTCTTGTCATACCTGGAGCAAATTTTAGTCTATTAAATCAAACTAAAGAGTTTTCTTGTACTGCAGAAATGCTGAACTCACCAATTTGAAGGTGCTCTCGTGATAATGAAGAAAAAGGTGACTGTAAGATAAAGTATTTGGCAAGAATAACACAATTTAAAACTAGTTTATGGGTCAAGTACATTACAGTTAGGTCGAGTAGACTATTCAAGACACTAGACCTGCAGGTCTGGTAACTTTATGATTTTTCTAGGCCTGTGTCAAAAAACAAATATGTGATCTGCATGTTACACAATGTGCTATGCAAAAAGCACATTAACCCTCTATGTGATGAGTCATAACTGTGACTGGACAAAAGAAAACACCAATCTCTCCAAGAAGGCCTATCTTACCAATATTATTATCTCCTGAAAACTGCTGGGCACACAAAGGGCTCTGCTGCAGGTGCCTTAACCCATAAGATATTTTTAAAGTGCTGCTCCTTTGTGACCATTTAGGTTACATTTGTCCTTGTCCAGTGCTTTAAATGGGCCGGTACTCATCGGTACTGAGTACAGGCACTTTTTCATTTTCACGCATCGAGTACCGGCACTTTTCCTTGAATAAGAAGAGTACCGGTACACACGAGGGCCTGGCTTTGATGTAGGTGGCGCTCTGGACATCAATCACCTCGTACCTCGGCAGAACCTTCCACTCTTAATCACAGTGGAAGCCTGGGCTGGACTCCTACAAGAGAACAGCTGCTCTTGTCACCATTACACAGTGATCTGCATGTACTGCTCTGAAAGCCATCAGAGCAGACCTGTGGTTGCAGGGAGGTTCGTTTAGCCTTTGTTTTCACACAGCGCGGGCAGAGAGGTGGCTATTAAACCTTATGGGCGAGGGTGTGAGAGGCACTGTTCAGGGTAACACAGTGCTGCAATTATGCTTCTGTAGCAGAAAGCGCTATTTGTAAACTGCTGCCATTAGACTTCTTAACACAAATTCACCATTACATCTATCACAAGACAAGATGTTGAGCACTATGTAAAAGTCAAATACTTGATATTGTGCATCTTCAAAACACATACAAGAATTTTTTCCAGTTACTGATGACTGTGGTGGGCCGAGAATGAAAAGAGTGTCTGATGAATTGCTGGCTTTTTTGGCAGTTATGCATTTACTAATCATATGACACAGGAAGCAAGTGCCTTTCTCTTAAATAAGTAAGATTGGGCCACCATAAGTAGCAATAAAGTGGATTAATCTGGTGGTTAATGCGCTTGCTAGAAAGATCTGTGTGCATTCTAATCTAAGGTTCAACTCACCATAAAATTGCATAGAGGGTCATTGTGCCTGCTGGGAAGCATAGCATGCAACATGTAGTTCAGAGATTTTCTTTTTCTGTAGATAGCTCAGTTGGATACTGATTTTGTTGCATAGATCCTTGTCTTCCCTGTAGGTCACAAGTTAACATCCTTTGCATATATCTTAGTGAATGATGCCCCTGCAGCAAGAACCTGCAAGCAACAACAAGGCATATATATAGAACCTTACAGTTTTTTTCTCAATCTTTTCATTGTTTAAGGTTGTTAAAAAGGGGTTACTTTGGGTAGTAATAAACACTTATTAGTAAGTGCTATCTAAATGGTTATTAGTGTAAAAAGCTAATGGACAGATACATCTGATATTCTAACAATGCATGCATATTTATTGCATAAAAACCTTAGAAAGGTGACAAATGTAGCCCCGCCCCTTGTTCCGCCTTTAGCACCACCCTTATCCCCGCCCCAAGCTCCACCCCCAGTCTATCCCTCCTTTTGATGAGTACCTGCACTTATTTTAGTCCACTTAAAGTACTGTCCTTGTTGCTAATTATTTTGCTGTAGAATTTTTACAAAATCTAAATCGAAAATCAGACTTCGTCTTTCAGGACTCCACCTCCATTCCGCTGTCACACCTTGACCTCCAGCTTATGGGTTCCCAGACCTTTTGGCATTTCCAGCACTTTTTAAGTTAACCTGCACTTTCAGCCGCTTGCTTGAATTTTGCTTGTTAGAGGTTATTTTTTTTATAGAACATACATATCTCATGTCTGGTGATTATAGCCTTCCTCGGTGGCCAGGTATTACCATACCTGCTACGGGTTCCTTTTCATCCAACCGGACTAGAGGGTCCTCTATCCCTGAGGATTCGAGCGAACGCGCTCCACCCCCACCTGCGCGTTCCATCCGGCAGACGCGCGCTCGTGACTTCACTCCTGACCCGTTACTAGGAGCAACAGAGATAGTTGTAGACGCGTCCTGGAGACGGCGCGCCCCCGCCGCCTCACTCACTCACTCTGCCCGCAAGCGCGCGCGCCAGCCTGTAGCTGGTGAGGGCAACGGCGCGAGACAGCGGAACCCGGGCAGAGCGCGAGATACTGCCCCTGCAGTAATGCCTCCAGAGCCCGAGTGCGGCAGAGGAAACTTCCCCACCCTGCCCCGCCTGCCCGAAGAGGGTGAGTTAGGGGAAGAAGGGAAATTTCTAAAGTTACACGACCCAGCAATCACAGCCTCTCCTCCGGTGAGGTTTCAGTTTTCTCTGATAGGTGTAATGCTGCCTGGACCCTGGCCCAATGAATTAAACCAAACGGCCTTCCTTGCTGCCCATCTTCCCCGTGCACATGAATGCATCTTTCACGTTTCCTTACTAATCGCCGCCGTTCGCAGACATAACTTGCCACAGGATATGGAGTCATCTTAGTGACCTTATCACAGAATGGTATTGAGAGTTTTATACTAGGAGGGCTTGCTGGTTTAGCTTAAAGTTCTCATTCAAATTTGCAGTACTTGGCGAATAACTTGGAAGGTTGGAAGCTAGACGTGTTGTTTTTGTTATATTTTGGTCTAGTTTGACAGAACAGCACTTCTGGACGTGTTGTTACTCATTTTTTAGGTCTCGTTACACACACCCTTGCATGCAATACTTATGCATGGCAATATACCCGAACCAGACAGGCGACTCGGGTCTCCCGATTTTTGTAGCAAAAAATGTTTTTATTTTGTCCGTTTGCTGACTGAAATAGCATGTCCTTCAATAGAAGTCAATGGGGGAAATGAATTCTCCCGATTATTATTTTTTAAATTCTCCCCTTTCCTCTTCTAAAATATTGGCATTTATGATTATACGCTACCTAGTCACCCTGTGCTCAAGATTAGATGGCTTTTATGTCAATCTCAGTTACCTTGCGTTTATTGGTGGCTTTCTTTCTTCCGTACTCTGTGTTTGTCCAGCTCACAGGAGCTTTTTGGTTTCACCCTCAGTAGATTAGTCTTTCTCTTTGCATATTGCCTGTGTGAGGACTTTGCTGCTCCGAATACCAGGAGCGTAGCTCCAGGGGGATGTTACCCCCCCTAAAAAAGGTATTCTGTAGCAAATATTTGGGTACGAGGGCCTTCAGTCGGGTAATGTGAAGTGTCTGTGGATTTCCCCTGGGATTTTTACATTCCTACGTTAACAAAAGCACACAAACTCTCTCGTCTATGTATGAAAGGCCTTAACAAATGTTGATTATTTTGAAAAATATTGTGTTTTAAGTACACCTAATAATCTGCACTATTCTCTCTTTCCACCGCCTCTTAAGCACCCTTCCTGTCCGGCTTGTTTTATAATGTGTTTTAACAAGATGTCCCAGCTTGATTGTTGAGACATCTGAAGCTCAAACCCCACACCCTACCCCCCCCCCCCCCCCCCCAATCATACTGACCAAGCTACGCCCCTGCCGAATGCAGGAGCTGTATTTACTGGTAAGGTTAAACTAGTTATACTCACAGCCTACTCTAATGGCATCTGACATTAACATTTCCAGAAAGGTGCGCCTTTCTGGTTATTGAATTAACAGTTCCTCATTTGTAGTAAGTCATAAGGTCATCTACTTATAGGAATTAACAAACATATAAAATGAATCTACAAAGCTCACTAAGATTGTGGCGGACACTGTTTGATGGCCTGCGAGTAAAACAGGCATTGGCAATGCCAGTCGGTCTTACCTGTGTCTAAAAGTAAAGTGTATTTTAGTGTCTATGCTGTAAAATAATATACACACTATTACCAATACAAGATTGAAAAAAACTCTCCCGTGTATTCCTTTAATTTACGACAAAGCAGCACCAATTGCCATTGACCATGCTTGTTTAAAATAGACGGAGTGTGCACTCTGGCTTTACCCAGGAGCAGCCGCGGTCCGTGCAGGTAACAGCGGTGGGGCCGGGTAAGGGGGTGTTTTGAGGGACGATGCCGAGGGAAAATTAAATAAATAAATAATTTTCCCTCTGCATCGTCCCTCAAAATACCCCCTAACCCGGCCCCACCGCTGTTACCTGCACGGACTGCGGCTGCCCAGGAGAGTATCACTCTCTCACCTAATGTTGTTGACGATTTGATATATTATTCTGTCTTCCAAGGGGTACATCCTTTGGAATGGCTTAGGGACTATTTTAAGTCTGAAAAGTGCACATATTCTTCAATCTGTCAGATCTTTGAATCCTATATTTATTATATATAGAAAGCATTCATTTTCCTACTTTGTTCCAGCATTTGCATATCAAATAGGACAGCCTTTAATGTGAAACATTCCCTTTGTGCATTAAGCAGATGTAAACAGCATTTGTGAATGCCTGTGTTGATGCACATTAAAGCCAGACATATTACTTGTGCCAATGCTTGTTTCTAAAGTGCAATCCACACTATCCAAACAAGGGTCCCTTGTGAACCATACATGCAAATGATGATTCTGTTGTTTAGGGACGATGATTATAAAAGTGCCTTTACTGCCCACATTGGTCACCATCTACTTTAATTCCCCAACGCACCTTTTAGTTCTGCTGCCTTATTATAGGGGGTTGTGACGATGAATATTTAAAGGGGTCTTCTCTTCTCTTACTGGACTTTAACTTCCCCCTGTTCGTTTTGGATGTTTTGTTTCTGTCCTTGATTTTCTGAGTAACCACAATGCTATGCACTGCTCTGCAATAAATAAACAAATGATAGAAAAGTCTGCTTTATTGAGCAGTAATTTGATCAGTGGGACAGTAAGACCATGGCTTGGAGGGATTTAACAAACCAATACCTCTCGGTCAGAGTGGTGTTACTTTGTGGTGTCACTTCAAGGGAGGGCTCTCTCAAGCCTGTCTCCAAGGGTTAATGGGACTCCCAGGCCTATCCTCCCGCTCGGAGGTTTCATGGTGACCCACCTTTGCCCCTGCTTACAGTGTCCTCATTTAGATCCATCTGAAAGCTGTTGTAAATGTGGCTGTTGAATGTCCTTGCAGATCTAGCCCATGATTCTAATACTGTATACAGTCTTGGTAGTTTAACAGGCCATGCCTGTTTTGCTTTGGGATGACCCAGGGGTACTCACGGCCAACCTACCTGCCAGTCGATTGGTGATAACAAATGGGGTCTCCTGCTCTGCTGTTGGTTATTTTCCCTAGCCTGGTCTTCTCATTTCATGCCAGAAACTACCATCCTGAGGTAAGATACCTACTAGTAAGCAGAAGCTCCAGTGATGAGGCTTCTGATGGGTGTATGCTGCAAGTTTATGACAACCATGGTTATCATTCACAGAGAGCCTACAGCCCATGATGGAGGAAGCAGTGGGAGTGAGCAGTGTTCTTCTCCCAGACAGTATCTCCACCCCAGCTGGAGCACACCTCTCAGGTCTGCTGGGTGGGGCTGCATGTAGATGGGCCACATTCAGCCTTATCCCTTGCCTTTAATGAATGCCAAAATGTTGTTATGCAGGCTGTGTGGTAGGGTGAACAAATGGACAGATTTTGCTCGTCTACATTTGGATGTATTGCTGGGTGGTATCTGTGTCCCTCCCCAAGACTATCTACAAGGTGTGGGTATTTTAAAAGCATCCCATTTATTCCCAGTGAGGGGACCAAAGAGGCTCTTTCCCCTGGATGTGGGGCGCATCTCTATGGCCTCCTCTAGTGATGTTTTTATTCTCATTTGGCACTTCATTCTTGAACTTACCGTTTTACCCTTCAGTGCCTCTAGTTTTGTTAGAAGGAAATATATGTGTAATTCCTAGCTGCAAAGGAGAAACTGCACAGTGAAAGCAAAATATTGCCTGTCAGCCTACAGCAGTTTTGGAAATTCCATATTTGACAGTCCTGTACTATTTTTTTAGGTCGAGCCTATCATTGCAGCGCATGCGTTGCTCACTCTGTGAGGCATGCTGTAGTAGGGTCTGCTGTAGAAGGGCTGTGGAAGCCTCCACCCATACTTTCCATTGGCTGGTGTCATTGTCTATGGTAAATGCTGGCTTCCGATTGATAATG
Source organism: Triturus cristatus (assembly GCF_964204655.1). Lineage (NCBI taxonomy): Eukaryota > Metazoa > Chordata > Amphibia > Caudata > Salamandridae > Triturus > Triturus cristatus. The sequence goes on along the minus strand of NC_140591.1, from coordinate 1,419,406,026 downwards.
AGGCTTCTTAGTCCCTCCTTGTTACCGCCCTGTCTCCTTTTGTGACTGCCCATCTGTAGTGAAAGAGCCACTCTTGTGGTTTGCCACCCTATGATGACCTTTGACTACCATCATTTTAACTGACTTTAGTGTGTTATTTTACCCTAGCCTGGATATATGAGACGGTTCTGCATATGCCTGCTTCTCTTCTTTCTTGTAATCTTGCTGCCTTTCAGTGGGAGCTGTCACGGAGTAGAATAGTCTTACCAAGAATAGAAGGTGTGGGATGTGCATTTGAAAGCGTGAGAGGGAGAGAGAGGTGTGGAATGTACTCTTTGGTTTTGAAGTGCAGTGTTGTGGGCAGTGATGCACACATGTGCTCGGTGTTGTACACTCATGAGAATTATGAGCTCTTACTATTGTCTTTGACATGGCCTCATGTCATCCTTTTCCCTGGCTTTGCCTTGCTGCAGTTTTTCTGCGTGCCCAACAGTGCTTGCAAGTTGTTTGTGTTATGCGAATTATTAGCTCTTAGTATTGGCTTTGACATGGCCTCATATCATCCTTTTCCCTGGCTTTGCCTTGCTGCAGTTTTTCTGCGTGCACAGCAGTGCTTGCAAGTTGTTTGGGTTATAAGAATTATAAGTGCTTACTAGTGGCTTTTGACATGGCCTCATGTCATCTTGTTTTCTGAATTTGCCTTGCTTTTGCGTGCACAGCAGTGCTTGCAAGTTGTTTGGGTTATGAGAATTATGAGCTCTTACTATTGGCTTTGACATGGCCTCATGTCATCCTTTTCCCTGGCTTTGCATTGCTGCAGTTTTTCTGCGTGCACAGAAGTGCTTGCAAATTGTTGGGTTATTCACATTCAAGGTCTTTCTGTTTTTCTGAGCGATTACTTTTGTTTAATGTACTCTGGAAGGCCCTGTGGGAGCTTCGTCAAGATAGAGGCTAGAAGATGTGAGAATGTACAACTCTGCCTCAGAGTCAAAATACGAGAGCTTGGCCAGCCTCCGTCTTGGCCTTGACGCAGACTGGTACAACCAGCTCGGCTTTTTCTAATGAGAAGGGGGCGAGGTTTTCTAGAAGCTTCGTCTTACATAAGTAATGAAATTTAAGCTGCGAGCCTTCAGGGGCCAGGTGGAAGTTCACCACAGAATAGACGTATTGCTGTGGAGGTGATGAAACTTGAGTCCTAATTGAACTCCTTCCTGGGCTGTTGAAGGGCTTCCCCAGCTTGAGTTGGCAAGGATGATGCAAATTCAATCGGTGAGGTGTTCCTAACCATTTTATATATATATTCTACTCTTTGCTACTTGTATATACTGCATTTTATTTCAATTTTTCACTTGATACTTGGGACTCTGCATTTACTGATATATTTGGCCTACCGTTCTAAAATAAACTTGTGTGTGTTATTTTAAATGCACCTGAATTTGTTTTCTTGCCTCGCCTAAAGGGAATGCTGCGTCTTTTCCTCATCTTTAGAGAATGCTGCTCAGAGTGTATTAAATGCACCTGAATTTGTTTTCTTGCCTCGCCTAAAGGGAGTGCTGCGTCTTTTCCTCATCTTTAGGGAATGCTGCTCAGAGTGTATTAAATGCACCTGGATTTGTTTTCTTGCCTCGCCTAAAGGGAGTGCTGTGTCTTTTCCTCGTCTTTAGGGAGTGCTGCTCAAAGTGTATTATTTAAAGGTTCAGTGGTATATTTGCCTGCAAAGTGGGAGCGCAGGATTTGGGTCTGGCTTATTGGTGAGAAGTCACATTCATTACACCATCAGGACTGGATCTTTTACTTGTGGCGTTACACTGTCTCCTTCATTAGTCCCTAAGCACTCTTTTTTTTCATTCGGCTTTGGCAAGGCTGGCCGCGTGTTTATTTTTGCATTGCGCTTTCACTTTAACAATAGCTGCCGGCCAACCCCGCAAGTGCTGTGTGGGCCGGCAGCTATTGTTCAAGTGAAAGCGCAATGCAAATATAAACAAGCGGCTGCCTTTGCGCAATGGCGACAGCTTGTTTTATTTTCAGGGCGGCAGGCGTGCTTTCGGTTTGACAATGGCTGGCAGCAACGCTTCATTCCTCGTCTCGCACCGCTGCTCTGCCTGACCACCTTCCTCTCTCGCTCCGGGTGTCCACCTCTTGCTGTGAGTCACTTTGATGCTGGTGCACGGACTTCTCACGATTCCTGTTTGTCATAATTGAACACGCTGCACAACTGTGTTTTTGCTCTATATCGCATATTAGGCTTCAATAACTAGTAAGTTGCGCCATAGAAATGTACATTTCTGTACCACACCGTTGAAAATGGAGTTTTGTGGCAGGTACCTATTATTGCAACGATTGTCAAGTGTGGTTGAGTGCTTAATTGCTGGATAAATAAGCATTTGCAATGCAATAGGTCTGGCATTTACGCGAGTTTAAGCTATTGGCATTGTAAATGACAATGCCTTTTGTTTATGTTTTAAAAACGAAAACAAAAATAAAAGACATTGTTATTTGTAATGTCAATAGCTGAAACTTGCGTAAATGCGAGACATATTGCATTGCAAATGCTTGGTTTCTTTGTATGTAATGTGTGTGCTAATACATACAAAAGAAGAGAATCAATGATGCCCTTGACCCACTACACCGAGCCAGACCGACAAGTCTCATATCCTAAAGACACCTGATTTAAAAAATATATTACTTAACCAGTTCAACGCTCTGCGGTTACTTCTGTGACTCAAGGATACAGCGTCACACTGACTCAGTCGATCAATACTTTGAGAGGGCATCAGAGGATGTGGCGTCACTCTAGTACCTGGCGCCACTGCGGAAGTACCGATTTGTTTCTAGAAGCTATCTCACTGGCACAGTTTCCTGCAAGAATGCCCCAGGGGCGATTAACCTAATTATAGAGCGAAGGAAATGCAATAAGTCAAAGGGCCAGTCCAGTGGCAGAGGTGCAGTTTGTTTTCATGTCAGCCCCGACACCCCTATGGGACGTGCCACACAAAAAACACTTATCCTAACAACTATTTTCGGCTTTCACTCAAATTATTCCTAACCACTGTAATACCGCTCATCTGTGTCCAACTCATTGCGATAGTCCTCTCTATAAAAACATTTGTTTTCAGTTCACGTTCTTGAGCTCTCCTGAAGCTGCTCATATAAAGAGTTTCATACCCAATTACGAGGCAGCGTGCCACATTATCGGGCACGGCAGCACATTATCTGACAGGTACCACCACCGGTGACTGCGTGGTTGGCATAGCGTTGAATTTGCCGCTACCCCAATTTTTAACAGTTTTTGGCCACATAGTACATCGTTTTGATAAACAAGCATTTGCAATGCAAAAGGTCCCACATTTACGTGAGTTGAAGCTATTGGCATTGTAAATGACAATGTCTTTTATTTATGTGTTAAAAACCAAAACATAAATAAAAGGCATTGTCATTTACAATGCCAATACCTCAAACATGTGTAAATGCCAAACCTATTGCATTGCAAATGCAGACCAAATATTTGATCTAATTTTTTAGCCAGCGAGGGGCCTCCTCACCAGATCATTTTGTAGAATGTAATGTAGTACACCAGCAGTCCTACTTTACATACTTACAATTACTATTCACAGATGGCCCATTTTTACAAAGGGGCTCATTCACAAATGCATTGTTGAGTATGCGAAGTAGTACTCCAGTAGTACTACTTTGCATTCTTCTAAATGCAATTCACTAAGGTACAGGGGGAGATTTCAATTTCTGTCTGTCCTCTTACCTTGGGCCCAATTCACAATGCACTTGATTCACAAAGATTTACTCTCTGAGCCTAAATTCTAGGAATACTACAAAAGTGTCAGTTCCAACTCACTAAAGTTACGCCCACATCTACTCCAGGGGTACTACACCCAAACTACTACTACAACCAAACCTTGGAGTATGTGATACACAGCAATTGGCCTCTCACAGTTGCTACAAGGGAATCCCATACAAATCGCTAGCGGCATGGAGTAAGACTACCCACACAAAGTTTGACACCTAAAACAAGATAAAAAGAAAAATGGTTCATGTTGCTTAAGACATTGCATGCACCCACATACAATCTATAGTACAAATAATGTAAAAATATAGGAAATCTAATATGAATAAAACTTGAAGTCATACATTTTGACATTGCATATACCCACACATGTCACATTGCATAAATATTAAAAATGTAATTAATGCAAAAATGTAAAAAAGTAATCTTAGTTGTAAACATTCCAGACAAATATACAAATCAATTATAGAAAATATTTAAAAAATCAAAACGAAAAAAAGTAATATAACTGTAAGAACTGTAGACACCTATACAAATCAGGTTATAAAAATGTAAACATAACAATTGAATAGACATGTTTAAATATGTATATTGTTAATGAATTAAAAACAGATCACGTCTAACATTATTCTTTACACACTTGGACGCATCACAACATATTGTATGTCCCAAACAAATGCACAGACAAGCATGCATGCAGGTGCACAATAACACACAGCATAAATATTAGTGATATCTGTCTCCACAACTTCTCACAGGACAAGCGGAAGATGTGAGCTCCGTGGGTATGGGCTTTATTTAGGCGCTTCTAGTACAATTTTTACTGAGGTGTGTTTTTGTTTCTTCAAGTGATGCCTTTTGCTCTATTCTTTTCAATTCATAATACTACAAAGTTTAGGGAGAGCTGCACGCCTACGCTATGTAGAACAAAGTATGTCTGTTTTTGCCTTAAGCGTATGCATAAATCTAGGTGAGGGAAGATCGCTGTACGTTGATTTACCTTTGTGAAAAGGGCCTACAAATAAACCAGGAGTACTGAAATTCATAAGTTAACCAGAAGTACTTCAAGAGTAAGTAGTTCCTTTGCCTTTCTGACCACTAAATTGGTGAACACCCTCCCTACCAATCTTATATGGGCCCAGTCAGGAATCTCTTTTAGGAAACTTCTAAAGACCCATCTATTCTAATTTTGTCAGGAATGGCCAAGGACTGCAGGTGTGTTTGTCTAAGCGCTGGGAGGCCTTCGGAGTAGCTGTGTGCCATACAAGACATCTTGAATAGAACAGAATAGTAAGTCACACCTCCTCATAGCAAAGTATTTGCAAATCGAGCTCTAAGTCTTATGAAACTATGAACCACAGCAAGGTCAGTACACGCAGATGGCAAAACGCAGAATATGTCACCACCTACATAATTTATTAACAATGGTCTGAAGAATAAGCTGGTGTGAGAATGACACTAGTAAGATAAGCAAGATACTTGTGAAACAATTGTGCAGTTGTAAACCTTAGTTTGTATACAGGTACTATTTAACAGCACATTTCATGGGGGCACTCACACATATAAAAACAGTGACAGGAAGGGGGGCGAACAATGTGAAGCACACCTATGTTACTTTTGTCTTTTCAGTTAAGTGTCAGGAGTGGCATGCAGGCAGATAACCCTGTGTAGAGGAGGGTTAGGATGTGTTTCCGTGGAAGACAAGGGTACCAATGTATTGCTACTACTTACAATAATCTGCTCCTGTCTCTCAAGAATGGAATTGCAGGCCATAAAGGAGAGGCTCCTTGTCTCATGGATAGCAGTTAGAGGCTAAAAAGAGACATGAAATACCACAACACCTGACATTTCCTAGCAAGTCTTTCTGCCAAATTAACACTTGGCAGAAAGGTGGTGCCTTGCGGTGGATGAGGCCAAGATACTGCCAAAACACAGCACACAACACACAATTAGCATTTTAGCTCCCAACTACAGACACACAGCACTCATTATATCCTGTCACCATGAAGGAGAATTGGCTCTAGCATTTCAGGGACATGCTTGTAACTTGATTCATGCAGTATTCAATGGACTTGCATGTGCCACTCCAGTTAAGTGTCTAACTAAATTAAAATGTCAAAAATGTTTCAGCGAAGAGTCATTCAGTTTGTCAGGAAACCTACAATCTAGTATCTACACCCCAAAACTTCACCAAAACTCCAAACTGCAGAACCTGATCAGTAGGTGTATTCCAACTTTCAGGGCACAGAACTTCTGAGTTTCTTACCATTTTAAAGTGCTCCAGCAGGACATGCCTTATCATCATCAGAAACTCGTGCAAAACTTGCAGGTGGTACTTTGCTCCACATGCTTAGTGATCAACACCACCATTTTGTATCTCAATGTGAAGTGTGTTTTAAAGTAACCCACACACACATATTAAGCTAATCATCCTCTGTCCAGCCATTCGTCCAAGGCTTCATAGCTTGTCTGAGTATGTCTTGCCCAATTTCACAGGTGCATCTTTCACACAGAGATTTCAAAGTTTGGCCTGTCATTTATCTGATCCCCACAAACTTTCATCAATGTAAGTCAAAGACCTATCAGGCACTCCCTTTTTCCATAGACATGTGTCACTATACTCTTTTTTTTCCCCTCACAGGCCATACCATCAACTGCATCCTTCAACTAATTAGCAAGGCAGGCCGATGTCTATCCTTCTTCCTATATGAGAACAACACAAGGAGAGGAAGGGAATTAAGGAACTACTCCTAGTCCCCTAAGGAATAACAATATAAACAAAGAAGGAGCAGTTCCGAAATCAAACTTACTGCATTAAAGGGAAAACATATTCTTTTTTAAAAGAACCCTCACCCACCAACCTAGTTGGTGGCATGCTTAATCATTGGGTTCCCACCTGGGACGCCGAGTGCCTCCCAGGTGTGCATAGACGCCTGAGTTACAGCGGAGCGGTTTTGTTTGTCTGGACAGTGCAAGAAAGTGAGAAGGTGATTGAACTTAAAATTGCCACTATCATCTCCCTCCCTACTAGGAAAACATAGATATTTGTTAATGGGGTTGTAGGGCAAAGTTTAAAAGCAAGGAAAGGGGATGTTATGGGTGATTCAACTGATTGCAAACATCTGTGAATTGGCCTATGAGGCTTAATAGCTAGGCTTTCTTCAGGACCGGTGAGAAACAAGTACACTCCCTAAGGTGCACTTATTAGTGAAATGTGAACCAAAAACTTACGGTTCTGTTAAATGCGACAATTTCTGGAAAATAAATTGCATACAGTTAGTCATAGTATAGCAAATGAGGCACTCATCCCAAAGCAGTAATGTGCGCATTTAGCCCGACAAGTGCAATCAATCGTGATCCTCATTCCTGGATCGTTGATGTATCATTACACCAGTGGCTATAATGCAGATACTGGACACATCTTGTGCCTCTATGGTAAAAAGTATATTGTTAATCTGTGCATGCATTTGGTCTCACTAGGTATTCAAGTGACATCCTGTAGTGGTGGGGAGTTATCATACCTCTTGTCGATAAAAGCACACCATACAATCATCATGAGGGAAAATATCCGATAATGTGCGGGCTGTCGCTACTCATAAAATTTAGAGACAATGTGCGCATGCTGTTTAAATTAGCTATATCTCTACTCCAAAGAGTTGATCAGTGAAAGGCAAATGAACAAGAAGAATTTTGGATTGCTATCTTACATAGGTTGCGACTATGCGACACGTCATGGATCCAAGCTGGGGGCGGAGCCTGTTGTCAAACCCTGGGAAGGAGTAATTAAAAAAGTTACCGGAGTAAAAGGAAGCGTGTTCGCTGGTAAGGGGTTTGAAGGCAAATGCCCTATTTTCTTTGTCAAGGAAAGCCGCCCGTGTCTGTCACCTATTCTGGTCCTGACACTAGATCCTGGAGATACTCAGTCTCTCGTGTGGGCTGCTTTAAATGGACTCATGTCGGTGTGCCAGCACTTCCTCACACGTGATTGGGTGGGGCGTTCTGATGTCATGGCGTTCAGATCGTCTCATGGATGTTAACCCTCTGTCTCCCTCTGTTGTCAGTGTGTATTCGGTGTGGATGACAGTAAATGGGCCTGTTACAGGCTACGTCCTGATGCCGGGTCAGCAGGACATGCCATTATGTTGTGCTGGTTACCGACCAATTAAAATTGTAAATGGTGGGATGATGAACAAAATAGTGATATGCCCAATACCACGGGTCGCAGAAACTGCAGGGGGCATAGTGGTCGAGTCTCCCTTAATTAGGCAATTATTTATTATAGGATAAATCGCTACGTTGCAGCTGTACTGATGTAAAGTGTCCTGCACTTTTAAGTGCAGTATTCATAATTAAAACGTCCGGTTCAAGATGTTAGTCAGACTTGTGGGGTATGTAATAATGCTAAATTACTACCTGTGTGAGAGTGTGGCCATTTAGCGATATACAGGAGCTCCCCGTTCATAGAGGGTTGTCAGATCTGAATGTCAATCCCCGTCTTAGTGTGTGTATCATCTCTGGTTAAGTGTACTCCAGGGGATGTTGTCATTAGGCCCATCTTCGTGAGTTGAAAGTCTGTACACCTATCTCTGATGGTCCAGAAGAAGTTTTTGTGTGTTCCCTGCTGCCTCTATTTGCTCGATGATTACCCATTTGAGGTAATTTGTTGTGTGTCCTGTTCGCAAAAAATGATCTGTCATTTTTGTCGTGTTGTCATTACACCTGATGTTGCTGCGATATTCGTATTTTGACTTTTCTGCTTGTCATCCCTATGTAATTGGCATTGGGCACATTATCATCTACACCACATTTGCAGAGTTGCAATTAGTGTGTGATCATAGAAACCAGGTCTTGTTTGGTTCCAAGTCCAGACTTTTTTTGGCAGACACTACAATTGCCACAGGGGTTGTGTCCGGTCACGTTTGGTAGGCCCCAGGCATTGAGAACTATCCTGGTGGGCTGTTCACTGACTTTTTTAGGATGGGTGGATACTAGGGTATCTTTTAGGCTTCTTTTGCTTTTTTAAAACAAAAAAGTGGTCTTTCCCATTTCATGTTTTCTGTATGTAGGATTTTTCAATGTTTATTGATTGACTTGGTTATTTGACTAAAGACCGTTCAGGAAGTTGTAACACACGTCAGAGGGATTTCATTCGTTTTTCTAGGTGTGTCCTCCAGGAGTGCATCTCTTTGTTGGTTGCGGGCCCATTTTTGGGAGGTCTTTATTATTCTGTCAGGGTAGCCCCAGGCCTTGAGTTTGTTAGAAAGGTCTGTTGCTTGGGCTCGATAGTCGCCAAGTTTGCTGCAGTTCCTCCTGAGGCAGAGAAACTGCTCATAGGGTAGGTTTTCTCTAAGGGCCCTAGGGTGGAAACTGTCGAATTTTAGAAGGGTGTTTTTGGCAGTTGGTTTGTAAAAGGTTTTTGTCTCAAGTCTGCCCTGTTCCTTGGTGATAGTGATATCCAGGAATGTGATCTCCTTTTTGTCAATACAATGAGTGGACATGAGATTTTTGTCACAGTTGTTAATCCACTCTAAAAGCATAGCGTGTGTCGTTTGGGCCTTGCCAAATCATAAGTACTTCGTCTTTTCTGGAAGGTTATGTAGTTTCCAAAGGGATTATTAATGTGAAGGATAACGTTTTTTCGAACTCATAAACATAGAGACCTGCCACACTAGGGGCAAAAGTGCTGCCCATGGAAGTCCCGTATGTCTGCAAAAAGAGGTCTCCTTCAAATTCAAAGGAATTTTCTTTGAGGGCTATTTTTGCACATTGAATAATGAAGGCTCTTGGTGTCCGAAAATCCCATGTGGCTTCTGCTAGGGCTCTACTGATGACCTCAATAATGTCATCCTGCGGTAGGCTCGTGTACAAGCTTTCAATGTCTAAGCTTACTAGTGAGGTTGTGTCATTATCTACATCTATCTCTTTGAGCAGATTTAGTAGATATTTTGTGTCTTTTAAGTACGTAGGGGGGTTTTGTACTAAAGGCTTTAGAAAAAAAATCACAAAAGCTGGGTAAAGGTTCCAGTTGAAAGCCAATCCCCGATACAGTGGGACACCCAGGTGCTGGGGTCCGATTCTTGTGCATCTCAGGTAACGTACAGAAGTAAGTTTTTTTTTTCTTTCCCAGTGATGAAGAAGTCAGCCTCCTGCTTGGAGATCTGACCATTCATCTCGGCAAGATCGACAAGAGTTTTTACTTTATTTCGTAGTCCCTCCGTGGGGTCTGTGTTCAGCAGTTTGTAGTTTTTTTTATCATCTAGCAAGCGTCTGCATTCAATGCGGTAGTCTTTTTTGTCTTGTAAGACCACCCCTCCCCCTTTATCAGCCTGTTTGATTACAATTGTGTCATAACTTTGTAGTTTCTTAAGTTATGGAAACTCCCTTGGTCTTCCATGTTTTCGATGTCGTTGTAAACTGCTTGTTCAAAAGCAAGGATCTCTACAGGTGTAGTGTATTGAGGGGGACAAAAAGTGGATTTTAGTTTTAGGCCCATATCACCAGAATTATTGGTGTCTTCACTGGGGCTCTGTTTGTCAAAAAATGCTTTCAGTTTACGTTTTCTGAAAAATTCAGAAAGTTCACAATGTAATTTCCTTGGAATACATCTCTCTGAACCTATGTAAGTATGTGTGTATATGGTATTTCTATAACACAGAGCTAGCCAAAAGTCAGTGAAGCGCTGTACATGATCAAGCATGAAGTCAACAAGTAATTGCTAAGGAAGCATGGTTAAAAATGATTAATGCATTGTGATAAGTGTTCTTTAAAGAGGTACGTTTTCAGCTCTTTCCTAAATTGGAGCAGAATTGATGTGGTCCTGATGGATAGAGAGATGTTGTTCCAGAACCTGGGTCATAGATGGAAAAGGCCTGCTGTCTTGCTTTTTCTTTTCTTCATAACACTTCTTATCTGCAGTCTGATTCGTCCTTGCCGCTAGAGATACTGAGCTTGTTTGCAATATAAGTGGGGTGATGCTCGTGATGACTTTGTAAATGATGCACCTGGTTTTGATGATGGTGCAGGCCGGCAAGGGAAGCCAATGGAGTTCCATGAAGATGGGAGTGACATTATCATATTTCTTCAGGTCCTATATCAGACGTGCTGTGGGGTGTAGGATACCTCTTAGTGATGCAAGTGTGGAACCTGGGAGGCTATGGCGTGGGAATTAGCACCGTTCAGATGGGAGAGTATAAGGGCTTGAACAGCAGTTCTGAAGTCTTTCTAGAAGGAACAGTCTGACATTCTTTAGAACACAGAGTTGTTACCAGGCCGTCTTTGCTTTTTTGACAATGTGTTCCTTGAGGGAGAGGTTGGTACCCAGGGTGAATCTAACTGATTTGGAATTCAGTTAAAGTTGGGAATCTAAGCCCTCAAGGTTCATGTCTTTGAACCAGGTTTGTACTGTATCTTGTTTGTTGTTCTTGGCCAGTAACAGGAATTGTGTCTTGGTTGGGTTGAGCTTCAAGTAGGCACAGGACATCGAAGTCTGGATGATGTGCAAGCAGTGTTTGAAGCGTTGAATGTGTGAAGCAGAGGATACTTTTTAAGTAGTGTTGTGTATCATCAGCATATTCTTGAATCTTGATACTGTTATCTGTGCGCCATCAAGTGGCTTCATGTAAAGGTAGAAGATAACAAGAGACAGTATGGAACCATGGGGGACTCCACAGGTGATGGGATCTGTTGTGACCCGGAGGTGATCAAAGAGTGGAGTCAGCGCACACCTAATTTAACAAGAAAATATCAACTATTGTGGAATAAACTGTTATGCGTGCCCCCCAGTTAGAGGCAGCCAGCCTCCCATAGACACTGTCGGCAAGTGAGTGTTCACTTGTATACTGGGTGCACAGCGTGATATTTTGATTCACATAGTCACAAAGTATAGTACAAGTCAACATATTACAAAGGATTTTTTTACCAAATAAATCGTGTTATTACACAATCACCATTGAAGCCTTTGTTTGGCTTCTCTTCGTGTGATTTTCAATTTGATTATAAAAAATCATCAAATACATAAACAAAAACAAACATCAAATTCTTTACATGATAGTGTATTTGAAAAAACAATAAAGTTGTCTGATCTTCTTCATGTGAAATGCCCAATGCATATCGGGATTAAAGTATCCCTTCTTCAGGGGCCACTGTAATGATAAATAAACCAGCAAAACTAGGATGAACAAGGGTAATCATATTGTTATTCATGAGATAACAGCGTGCAGGAGAGGCAAAAAAATATCTGAATGTGCTTACACGTGGCAACAAGTAAAGTGAAAGCTATAGAAATAGAACACAAATGAATCAAAATAAAGAGATCCAAAGATCTGAACTGTGGTATCTCACCCGAAAATCATGAGTGTGAAAGAATGAAATGAATCCAGTCAACCAGAATAACCCAAAGAAAACATCGACACAAGTGTAACATAACCTGTTGAAGACTCTCAAAATCCCAATGTAAAAACAAAAGTAATATGGTGATGAAGAAGCTTACTAAGTATAGTGCCGATCAGACTCCGCTATCTGTAGTATATCCTAGACTGGACTCTATCTGAGCTGCAGAAAAATGAAAACACCTCTCAACATGCTGTAGAAAGGCCGAACCAATTGAAAAAAACTGGTGTCGAGATAAATAATTACCTCTCGTGCCATCTATTGTGATGACTAATACCAGAGTCGGGCAGCAAATGGAGTACTGAGTGCCTTGTGTACGAAGAACCTGTGTATCAAGAATCGAGGTTCTGTTAGAAATAAAAATAACGACAATGAACGCGGTGCACCATAAATGTGCACGACTTCTGTAATCTTTAGTTTGATTTAAAAGTTGCAGCGTTACCTGCAATTAAATCGTTTTGAAGCAGAAGTTGAATGTATGAGTTGCCTGTCACAACACTGTACTATTAACTATCAGACTGTGTTGCCTGTACCGCCTGAAAAACAAAACGGACTGAATGAACAATGGAGAACACTCCCCCCAGTGACCCAGAGGTGCCCATGTGAACAAACTGGTGTCGGTTGGAAAGGCAGTGGGAAAACCAGTGAAGGTCATTGCCAGTGAATCCCATTCGAGACTCCACAGTGTCTATGGTTGATGTGTTGTGTGCAGCTGTGAAGCTCAGTAATATGTAGAGGCAGGATCATTTTCATCTGTTGTCAAGTGGGCATTGTCTATGATGTGTAAAGTAGCATTCCCTGTGCTGCAGGTTGATATGAAGCCAGGCCCGTTGTCGTACCCGAAATGGCTAGCACTAATATAATCTTGGAGTTGAACATAGACTGCTTTTTCAATGATCTTGTCGATGATGGTAGGTGAATGATTGGCCAGTAGCTAGTGAGGTCATTAGGGTCTGGTGTACTTTTCTTTAGGAGTGGGAGAATTTGGACTATCTTGCAAGTTTATGGGAAAGAGCCTTGAGTGAGTGAGTGATGTATTGACAGTGGCAAGTGGGGGTGTCTAACCCTTGCAATAAAATATTAAAATCACCGTCTACTTTATAATCTAGAATATTTTAAATTTACACAGCTGTCTTATTCCACCACTTATAAACTCAACGGAACTGATCAAAATCGTCCCTCAGTTTTCGAAGGTCTCACAAGGTAGATCTTCCAATGCTAACAGCTTTTAATGTGCCTCTCCACAGGTTTTGTCATTTTGTAAAAACAAATAGGGCAAATCTAATCAAACTTACAATTTCTCATAAGAATAAAGAAGTTGCAAATCCTTTTTTTTTAGCCAGATGTTCTTTGCTGTCAATGTTGCTGAGTTTGGTACTTTGAGGTCTGAATTCCAATGGATGCTATGGCCAAAAACCTTGTGGTTCAGGTCAAATCAGTTTTTCTCCTTTGCCTCATACTGTACAATTTTGTAATGAAAAATCTGTGTAGTTTCGATACAATCTGCATAATGTATTGTTTAGTAATATCTCAAATTACATGTTTCCTTCTCCCTCCCAATCACATTCTCGCTTCTTTAAATCAATTTTAAGTGGATCATATATATAGAATGTTGTTTTATTGACAACACCTATGTATATGAGCTGTTAAAAAGGTTCTCTTTAAAGTACTTCGCTGCTACTTGCAGCTAGGTTTCCCCTGTATCAAATACCTACAGTAATAATGCTTGTATCCTGTCCCTAGTAACTTGCAGGTGGTTGCTTCTAGCAAGAACAAAATTCTTGTCTTTTGCTTTAATCAGTAACTCTCCCACATCATAATGAATCTTTTGTACCCGCATTGTTATCTCTTTTGCTGTAGGCGTATGAGCTAATGGTAATAACATAGCAACACAATGTGAATGACATGTTTGTATACAATTAAAATGTGAAACTCCTTCAGAGCAGTGTTTTGCATCGCTATAAGCAGAGGTAGCCATATTGAGTAACACAGTGCTAATGTACACTAATGAAGCATCTGAGGCATCTTGTTGGTCCCCTTCGCCTGCCCCCTGGGAATGAAATGTTTGTGTTTGTCGGCATGATGTTTCACTTCACTCCTGAGAGGCTGCCTCCTGAGAGACAGGGGTTAGCTGAGTGCAGGAAGCATGTAAGGATAACCATGTTGTGCCTTTATTTAGCTTTAGTACAATAGAAGATGTTACGTTACTACACAGACCGTCTAACATACTCTTGCAGAGGAGTAACAGCACAAGGGGAGGGCAAAAAGGGGCACAACTGCTATGGGTACCATGAGCTGAAAGCTGGAATTTAGCAGATCTGTCATAGCAAACATATCTCTTATTAGGAATGCACAGGACCTGAGATGACAGGAGTAGCATCAAGTTCAAAGTCTGTCCCTGACTCTGCCTTGAACATGGTATAAACACCAGAGTCCTCTTACCCACCTTGCAGCATTCTGATACCTGCCACAACCTGAGAAATGGTGTTCCTACAAGCAGTCATGATGGTTGAAGTGGCTATAGTAGAAGCACCTGCCTCAGTTGATGTTTGTTGCATTGAAATGGCAGGCTGACACTGCAGTGTAGTAACTACAAAAACTGTGAGTGTTGTTGTCACATCCACTTGCAGACAACCTTAGGTTTAACTCTGGGGTAGAGACAGAAGTGTAAGGTGTTGCAGCTGTAACACCAGCTATATTGGACTTTGAGAGGATTGTTTTGCTGGTGATAGCACAATTTGGGTTGTTTTTGCCTAAGGTTAGGTGCACATTTTCACCTGCAAGTAAACTGCAAATGTGCTTCTTCATATACAAGATAGTGAGTGAATGTTGGTATGAGGTGCCAAACAGGCCAATATTCAGCTACCTCATATGTGACATATATTGGTTTATATCCTTTGCAGTGGTTCTTATAGAAATAGATTGGTTTATATACGAAGAATATCAGATGTGCCTCTGTGTGCACTGCACTGGTTCACACAAGTTTTATTGGTTTGCATGCATGATTCTGATTGGTATAAAGGAACTCTAGTTTGAGTAATTAGTATTCCGGTTAATCTGTAGATAAACTACTGGTACACTACTGTGGTTTGCATGCATACTATTGTACTGTGCAGGGTCAACACACTGGTCCACATGACGAACTGTTGGGATGGAAAAGTCCCTCGCATGGTGATGGACGTGTACCCCTGTCTTGAGTCGTGGTCGAATTGTGATCACAATTAGAGGGCGCTCCTAAAAGAAAGTGGATCACATTCCCGAATCGTGCCGTTTCATGGAACAGGATTTGGTTAGTCCCATTGAACTAATAGTTTTAGAGAAATGTTTGGTAACCTAAGCATTTTAAAGCCTATACAAGCTTTAACATTGGTAAAAACAAGAAGCACTGCATTTTAATTGAGCGGGTGAGGTGAAATAAAATGTCCCATCCGCCACAACACGGATCTGGCTAGGGTTGCCCCCTGGCAGTTTTTTTTTACTGGCTTGACCTGTATTTTAAAATCCTCACTGGCGAGAAAATGCTGGAAAGTCATGCAAAGCCTGTATTTTTTCCTCTGATCAGTATGTATTTTATCGAAATAAAGAGAGGGGAGAGGAGGATATGGCTAGGTTCGTCCTCCTAGGTACTTGTAAAACAAAAAAAGATCCGACATCAGGGATCAGAGAACCTAGCTAGATGGGAATGGAGGGGTCTACTTAGTGAGTAAGACGCACCTCAAATAGACAAAAGAAAATACTTTTCTTGAGTCCCCTCACTCACCAAAGGTTTCCCCTAGGTGACATGCTTCATCATTGGGGTCATCCCAAGCATCTTCTGCTTGGGGCGTGCTGCGACTTGTGACAGTTACGTAGGAGCACTATTTAGTGAAGACTATGTGTAGTACAGTGAAGGGGGAGTGGTGTAGGTTGATTAAAAATTACCTAGCTAGTGATAAGTTAAGAGATAATAATAAACGCGCACTTCAGTGTCAGCGTAAATCAATTACATACGGTTAGATTGAACACGTAGTATTTAGTAGTAAATGAAAATTAGCCCAGTATGTATTTTAAACAGAAAACGTAAGACGAAAGTGTAAAGCTGCCTTATTGATCTGTGATTACTTGTTAAACTAAACAAAGGCAGAAAAGCCACGTTAAAAAAAGAATATGGACATTTTTATACAAAGAGTCCTCTTTCATTGTCATGCTCCAGCATTTGCAAAATCTTAAAACATTAGCAAAGACTGCTTTTTTAAATTGCATTTTTGTAGTTTTATATAGGGTGAACTCAGCTCGGGGGCATTTGAGCGATTTACATGAGCACCGGTTACACTAAACAAGTTCAAATTAATTTTTACTTTAGGACTTGGAAGATGAAGTGGTTTGCCTAGAATCACAGGATTTTGAGCAGATGCTGGGACTTGTACCCAGTTCCAAAGTCGACTCTGTAGCCATAACGCTAAATTCACTCTGTTTTTTTATTCTCTAGGCAATGTGACCTCACATTGAGGCCTATGTAGACAAACACCCATCCTGACCAAGGCCTGAAAGCCACTGGAACCGAGGTGACAACACTTGGCCCCCTGGAAGGCCGCTTCTGTTACTCACCTCCTCCCCAGACCACCTTAGCCTCAGGGTGATGGCCTTGCAGGGAGGGGTCCAGAAGAACACACTGCTGCTGCTGTTCCGCAAGGAGGGGACTGAGGGGAAAATGACCCAAAAGACACACAATCACATGCCATCCCCAGCAATGCCCCTGCATGCTATAATGCAGCTTGGGTGGAGAACATGCAAAGTATGCTTGAATGTTTGGCCTGCCTGAGAGGGCTGGCCAATCATTCATGGGCACTTACATAGTGGCCACCTCTCCTCCCCCTGCTCTGGGAGCAGAGCAGATCCGCCCGCCCCGCCAAGACGCCGCAGCAGGAACAAATAAAATTATAATAATGTTGAGTTATCATTTTATTTTTCCTTTTTTTCCACTGCGAAAAGCAGTGGGGCGACGCTCCACCGCCTTAGCGGTGTAGCCGCCACTAAGTGAAGGCTAGTTATCTTAATTGTGAACACTAACTGAAGTCTAGTTATCTTAATTGTGAACACTAAATGAAGACTAGTAGTTTACAATGTGAACATTAAATAGATATTAATAACACTCAATGTGAACTGAACTGAAGGCTAGTAGCATAGACAGTGAGCATAAAGTGAGCAATTCAGCTAAGAGCACTAAATGAAGATCAACGTTTTGTGACTATATGATGATTAGAATTTTTATTTTCCACTATCACTGCTACTTTTACGTTTCAACATAACTGGCAAATAATTTTGGTGGTCTCTAAAGTGGGTTTTGGTAGGCCAGCAGTTGCCAGAAACCACTGCAAGGGTTCTTATGCATGCCAAATAGAAATATTTTTCGGCCGGGATGTTCCCTGCAGGGCAAGATCCAGAATTCGCAATGCTAGAAGGACTCATGTTAGCCATCTGCATTGCTGGTGTCATTCGGTTGGTTCATTCCATTGGCTGGAAGGGGTAAACTTGTAAAGTGTGTCCCTTGAAGCACAGTCTGGCCACAATCAGCTGTCAACGACCCTCAGGCAGCTCTCTTGAAGTCACTTCCCTGGAGCATAAAGAGACCCAGCCTGTAAGGTAGCATAATGTTGACTGTTTATGTGCAACCCCGCAGATTTCTTGAGGAACCTGACCAGATCTACTACATCCCCAAGTGGTCAGAGCTGTGCCGGTGGTGCTTCTAAAAGAAAATCTGGCAAGGTCTACCATTATCTATCAGAATGGATGGTTGCTGCTGCTATATTTGAACCTGTTGCTATAAGGAGAGAGACAGAAAACGACTGGGAGCAGTGAGTGAAGAAGTGTGGATGAGAAACTCACACAGTGACTCAACTACTCACTGAAGGCTACTGTGATGTGTGGGAGAATGGAATTGACATTGTCTTTGTCTGGAAATTTGGCAGAGCTAGTTTTTGAATTTCCTCATTATTTGTGAAGGTTTTCTTCTAAGATGAGGTTGTTAAGTGATGTCATCATATATTGCTGAAGTCCACCTAAAAATAGTGGCTTTCAAACTTTCTTATTCTTGAATGGTCACTACATATCCAACATAAATGTTGATAAACATGTTGGTTACCAATTGTAAATGAAACTCCCAAGCTACCTTTCTGAGGGCCGGAGGAGGGCCTTTGCACTACTCCTTTTAGCCACTAGTATTAAAAGTATGTGACAGTGATGGAGGCAAGATGCAGAGTCAGTGATGCCACTCACATGTCACACAGGTGTAGCTGGTTTGAATCAATAGTAATGTTCTGGAGAAATCTGCTGTAGTTTCTGAAAGAAAGTAGCTGCTGGAGAACATTAAGTTGGTAGCAGGAGGCAGATGACCCATGGAGGTGGGTGCGGCGGAAGAGTCTTATGATACAAAAAAGCATTACAAGACTGGCCCTGTCACAAAATGAGCATAACTCTATGGACGAAAACATTGGGATGCTCCTAGTGGATACCTTATAGTTCTCCTTTGGTGATTTAACAGCCCTTCCAGTGGGTGGGCACTCTGCTACTCTTGGCTGGGTGCATCTAGTTTGCCTATGCTGGTTTAACAGGGACTCCTGTGCACCTGACTGGACTCCATAGAGCAGTCCAAAGACAAGTTAACATTGACTCCAAAGATTTGGGTCTTTTTGATGCTACTAGGTGACACCACCCTTTACCCCATTGGACCTAACTGATGCACACCATATGTAAGTCTTACATATAATACTATTGGGACAGCAATGCCCCCTGTGTGGTATACTGTCCCTGAGTGTTCGACTGTACGTGAAACGAAGATCATTCTTTTTGTTAAACAGCTAACACACTAAGGTAGCCTGGGAACTGCATTCTAGGCCTGTCCAAGGCAATGCCAAGGCCCAGAACCTATCTGTTCTCTGACCCAGATAGGCAAAACTATCATGCCCTCTTTTGTCTACATGGAACTACCGTCCATGTCTTCGGTTGTTAACATGAAAAGGTGGTGGCAGTGTACCGATTCTTTTCAAATTAATAGTCGTGAGCTTGCCTTTTTTGTGTGAGAGAGAGAAGTGCAACTTACCTGCTCCACTCACATAAAGTTCTGCTTTCCGTGTAAAACCCAGAACCTCGCACTGACATTCTGTGTGTGTGTTGCATAAGTGTATGCATGATGGATGCGTGGCACACACATGGCAGCTAGATTCTCTGTGATATGTGGGTATGATTTGTGTGACCAGTGGGACCCATTTTGAATTAACATTTGTTTAGCCCGGCACCCAATGGAGGATGGGTACAGCTTCCCCAGACAGTGGAAGTATATTTCATTTATTTATGTGGAGACCAAGACATTAAAGTAGGGAAGAATGGAGCTGGGGCCATCCTTAGAAATTCTATGAAGACATTTTAGTAAGGGATTAATAATTCGATTTTCCTGTGTACTGCCCTTTAATGGATGTAGGGGAAGGGTCAAGTGTGCAGATTCTTTAGTTAAGGTTGAGGAAGTTTCTAGACCGGGCCACTCTTTTGTCTGTACCTGATTACTAGTTCTGGAAGTCTGATGTCAGCTAGATGCAGAGACATCACACTTCATTGTGCCCTTGTTTTGGATACTCCTGCTGGGAGCCAGCCTCATCACTACTTGCTGTGAGAGCTATCACCTTGCTCAATTGCTGTGACTGTACTAAAGTCAGAAAATAACATTTGAAAAGGAGCCACCCTAAACCTGTTTCAGGACTTTAGATAGTGGATTCACATCCCCTGTGTGGAAAATGAATGTAAAAGTAGGACCCTAACCACTCTGTGTTGTTCCTGTTCCAAGTTCTTCTTGAGCAGGGCTCTGCAGGTACTTGAAGAGCTGCTGTGAGACCAGGGCTGGTGTCTGCATGACAGCCAGTCTCCCAGAAGAGAAGGCGTATCACCTGAAGTCTGTTTAATGTGCAGTAGAAGCTGTGGATCATAGGGCCCCAGAGCCTGCCTGCTTGCTGAGAGAGGGAGGAGAGTGCCTTGCCTGGTAGGAGGAGAAACAGCAGCCTCTGTCTGCCATGTGCCCCGCCCCCAAACAGGATCTGACAGATACTGTCCACTTAAATGTTGGTAAATAACTGCATGCGTGACAGCATCTATTCTTGCGTTCTTTACTACACCCCACTCTTATGCGCAGTGACACCAGAGGGACCATGCGTCCAATGTAGTGTGTCAACCTAACGCACATCATTCAAAACATCCCACATATGCCAAACTACAAACACCCTTTCTATCATGCACTCCACAAGGCTCCTAGGAAATCAATTCAAGTGGAAGTGCTTCATGACCTCACAAGGGGTATGAAGTGCAATATAAATAACTTGTAGGTTCCAACAGAAAGCATTTTAGGCCTCCTGAGGGGTATGTGAAATGCTATATAAATGCAAATACAATACAACACAATCTCTTCATCTATGTTTCATCATTACCCGACATCTAATTGTAGAAGCATGGGGTGACTGCAGAAATATATTTACTAGTAGAGAGTTATGAAGTCTGTGTTCCCTCACAAACAGTATTACTGATCAGGATCCCAGTGAAGTTCCAATATATATGTTATCAATTAATTTCTTATGAAACAGGAGAAGGTTAATTATGGCTGTATTTGATAACCTCCCTCCATATTTTCGAGCAGTGAGCTATATGGCAGGCTAAAGCTGTTCTAACTCTTCAGACAGGTGATGAGCAATAGGGTCACTGAGCAAGTTTAAGAAACTTCTCCAGCGGCTTTAGTATGCAGAGAGGCACACATTTTAAATTGTCTTGTTTTGTTTTTAAATATATATGCATGAATTACAAAGACCATTTCACCTGTGTCTAAATGCTTCTAATCGTTCAGACACAATGACATTGATGACCATAGTGATGTGTTTATATGTCTTTTCTAGGTAGTGTGCAAGACCCATTTTCTTTAGATCAGATATCAAATGTAGTTATGTTGGGAAGCACACAGTCTCGTGCCTATCTTTTCTGAACTCTGGAAAAGTGGTTTACTTGCATCAGACGGATATCTTGTATATGTTATGTTGGTGTCTCGGTGGATTTGATAAGTATTGGGATACCCTTTCAGACTTTGACCCCCCCACTGGTTTAGGTAAGTGGACTCCAGGTGCAGTCATTCTCATCTCTGTTGCCCCAGACCTCTATAAATGCTCTTTGGACAAGGAGATGTACGCCTGTAGCATGCTGATCAGCTCTGCAGGGAGCCTGCAAATGGTGGCAAAGGACAAATGTGGATCAGCACCAATGTGCATCAGAAGGCTCCGCTGCACCCTTGCAACTAGGAATATCGCAGGCATTCTGCAATCAAAGGCAGCCGTACCAGGGAGCAACAAGAAGTATGCTAATGCACACATCCAAATTCTGGTTCCAAGTTTTGAACATAGAAAGAAAATTTAATATTCTATATCAAAACTAACAAACCTGGTTCTCTGCTTACTACTCAGTAGGGTGACCATCTTATAGTTTTGTCGTTTTTCCACTGCATGAACTTAAATAAGCATTTTTCAATGACATGACATTATTTAAGTGTCCAATAAAACATATTTAGAGTTCTTTATAGTTCTTTTTTTTTTTTTTTTTTATGAAACTTTTTATTAGGTTCAGCAGTAAATATGCATACATTCAAGGTCATCGGTTCAGCATTGTACAGTATACCAATACAGCATGGAGGGGAAAGTCGTATTTACATAGTCACAACATTCAGAATTCTATCACATCTCATTTCTAGTTCTTCCGATGGAGAAATACATATGCCACCCCTGTAGTCGTTCCACTTGCCCCATTTCTTATCCCATTTCTTCGGGCACCCTCGTATTGTGAATACTTCCTTCTCTGCAATCATACATTTGTCGAGTCCTTTCATCCATGTGCGCACACTCGGCGCGTTAGCTACCCCCCAGCCCCTAGCAATCTTTTGTTTGACAAGGGTGTACCCCAGTGTGGCCAGTTGTCGTTCTATCTCAGTAAGGTCCGTGGCCACCCAGATGTTAAGGAGACCCAGGCCTGGCGTGAGATTCAAGTCTTTCGCTAATGCCGTCTGGATATGGGTCGTAGCCCCCTCCCACAGTCGCAGAAGCGTCGGGCACTCCCAAATTGTGTGATAAAATGTAGCCGTTTGGGCGCAGCCCCGAAGACAAAGCGGATCAGCTCTAGCTCCTATCTTTGCACTCCCATGAGGTATGACCTGTGAAGAATTTTAAGTTGTATAGGTCGGAAGCGGAGGGTAATCGCTGCGTCTTTCGGGGACATCAAAGCCGCCTGCCAGTCCTCGTCGTCCATAGGTCCTAGGTCTGCCTGCCACCGTTCCCTGAGTTTGTGGAATGTATTTGGTAGGTTGTTACATAGCTTTTTGTAGGTTAAGGAGATTGCCTTTGATTGTAGTGGCCCATCAAGAAGCCAGTCTTCCAAGGGGGCGCACTCTGGTATATTTGTAAGATCCGGGAAGGCTGTGGTCAGTGCATGCCTAATTTATAAATATCTAAACAGTTCTCCTTGCGCCATCTGATATTGACCCTGAAGTTCCTCAAAGTGAAGGATCGACCCCTTTTTGATCAGTTCTCCAACTGTCGAGATCCCTATGGTATCCCATCTGTCAAAGCCGGGTTGATGGCAGAGGGAACCCAATCCCTGTGCATACCACAACGGTGTCACCTTTGTGAGGATATTAGACCAACCCAGTCGAGAGGTCGCCTGATGCCATATCGCCACCGTGTGGGAGAAGGGCCCAAAATACTGCCCTCTCTTGACCTTCGAGTATAGTGCCCCTAAGTAGCCAGCTCTGCCCGTTTGATATTTATCTAGTAAGTATGCGGGGTCATCAGGGGAGCGATACATCCATTGGTTTACCACAACCAATTGTGAGGCCAATAGTAAAGTCAGAGATCCTGGAGGGCGATTCCCCCATCATACCAACCTTTCATCAGTTTTTTGGTGGCTATGCGGGGAGCCTTGACGTCCCAGAGCAGAGTGCGAACCTCACCTTCCACTGCCTGGAAATAGACCTCTGCGACTCTGTAAGGACAATTCTGAAGGATGTATAGGATGCGGGGAAGGGCCAGCATCTTAAACAAGGCTGCGTGGCCCACCAGCGATAAGGGCAGGGATCTCCAATGTTTGACATCTGTCCTCAACCGAGCTAATGGGAGGGGGGGCAGGTTACAGTTATAGAAGAGAGTTGAGTCTGGTGTTGCAAATATTCCCAGATAGAGGAGGCCTTCTGCTGCCACCTCCACCCTGCAGTGCAATGGAAGACGAGGAATTGGGCCCTGAAGTACAAACAGCACCGATTTACTCCAATTGATCTGGTAGCCTGAATATTTCCCGAAGTTCGTTAAGATATTGAGGACACTACATATGGATTTATACGGGGCGGCCAGGTATTATAAGATGTCATCTGCATATAGGGATATCCTGTCCTCCTGACCCTCCATCCACCTCGCACTCCAGCATCTCTACGGATCCAGGCAGCCAAGGGCTCCAACATAAGAGAGAATATCAGAGGGGAAAGAGGGCAGCCCTGACGAGTTCCTCTCCTCAGTGTAAACACCCGTGAGGTATGGTTATTGACTCTCACTTGGCCCCGTATGTCAGTATATAAGAGATTCACCCACCCCATGTATTTCGGACCAAACCCCATTTTCACTAGAACTTCAAATAAATATGGCCACTCTATGGAATCAAACGCCATTGAAGCATCTAAAGAGAGCACCACTGCGTCTTCCTATATATTCCTTACGCGAGAGCACATTATTCAGGCGTCAAATATATAGTGCAGTATTTCTCCTCCATGTTTTTTAAGTGAGATTGGCCTGTAGGAGCTGCATTTATCTACAGGTTTCCCCGGTTTGCGGATCATAACAATGGACGCCATCCGCTGGTCATCAGGCAACACCCCTCGTTCATAGCTTTCATTATACATGGCTACCTGGGAAGCGGTAACTTTTAGGAATTCTATAGGAGTCCCGTTAGGCCCCATCGCCTTTCCAGAATTAATTTGACTTATAGCCTTGAGGATCTCGGCCTCTGTTAGGTCGCTGACTAGGGTCTCTCTATCAGTTGCAGATAGGGTGGATACGTTACTGTTGGAAAGAAATTGGCGGGAATCTTCCGCATCAGATGTGGTTGGGGTAGAATATATCTGTTCCAGGTGCTCCGCGAAGGCATTCGTTATATCTTGTGGATGTGTTATAATGCTACCATCAGCCATAGTCAGATTTGGGACCCATCTATCCCCTTGATTTCGTCTTTCTAGCCAGGCCAATGTCTTACCAGCCCTATCCCCAAGCTCATATAGTCTATGCTGTGTATTTAAGTGCTTGGCCATCATTTGTTCCCTCACCTTTATCTTATATTTAGCCTGCTTGAGTGTGAGGCGGTGTAGCGTATCCTCCGAGGGAGTTGGTAGCATTGTCTGTTTCTAGTTGTTGAAGCTCAGTTTCTAATTGGACTAGCTGGCGGCCTTTATTACGGACATATCCCATCTTCAAGGACAGGGCCTGGCCCTTGAGGACCACCTTGAAAGCCTCCCACAGTATTGGCGCAGACGCAATCAAACCCATGTTTTCATTGAAGTAGTTTGTAGTTTGCATGGAAAGCTCTGCTTTAATGTCAGGAATTTTAAACAGCCAGGGACTGATAATAATCATCGACCTCGGCTGTCGCTCCCAGTGGGTGAACTCTATTCTAATGGGGGAGTGGTCTGAGATACCCCTCGACAGTACTCGGGGATTCTGAAAGTTCCCAACAGAGGCCACGTGTGTCAAGAAATAATCAATGCGGGAGGAACTTTTATGCGCATTCGAGAAATAGGTGTATTGCGTGTCGTTTGGATTCAGCGTACACCAAAGATCTGTCAGACCCCTGCCCGTGGGGAAGTCAGTCATATGTGTATTTGGGCGTACTCCAGGTCTCTGGGGGTGCCGGTCCAGGCTGTCATCCATAGTCATATTAAAGTCTCCACCGAGTATCAGGGTGCCCATTGGAAGGTCTATTAGTATTTTGCCTAGGTCCTTCAGTGCTTCCCTCCCTAGTGCTGGCGGTAGGTACAATGAGACCACATTAATCGCTCTCCCTTCCCACTGGGCTTCTAGGACAGCGAATCTACCCCCGGGATCAGCCCGGGTGCGTTTTACAATAAGGTCTAGGTGTTTTTTGACTAAGATCCCTGTACCCCTGGATCCCGTAGTGTGATCAGCATGCACCAGGAGCTTATAGCCCCACCGTGTCAATGCTTTGCTTTTATTACCAACCATATGTGTCTCCTGTAGCAACACTATATCTGGAGCCTGTCGTTTTAGGTATTGCTGGACAATCCCCCTCTTAATTTTATCCCCCATGCCATTCAAATTCCAGGTAAGGATGGAGAGCAATGATTCTCGGTTAACCCCCATCATCCGACAAAAGGTCAGTACAAGTGCGGAATATTGGTAGCAACATGTATAGAACCCTCCAACCGATCAGAACCAGCAAGACCTGGCACCTCCCTTTTCCCTTACTAGTATTGCAAAGGAAAAAAGCAACATGAAATAGTATACAAGCATCACTTTGTAAATCCAACAATTTCTGAAAAAGACCCCAACCACCCCTCAGTCGTGTCCCCTCCCCCCTCCCTGCCCCCCTGCCCATGGATTTTGAACTACCCACACCCCAACTTGGCAGAGTGCCTCTCCCCCTCCCAACAATAAGGAACCTTGTAGGGTCGGTTATCCCCAAATCCCCGCTGAGTACTGTTGACATTGCTACTGCAATCTTTTTGTCCCATAGTCCACCTAGTGCGTGATGCAAATCTAACAATTCACGTGTGGGGCTGTGTAAATGCAGTGCGTCGAGAATAAGTCACATGAAAACCCCCAAGGCCGACTACATGATACAATCTGTCTCACCACTTCAGCGGAGCAAATAGACGTGTCCCGCATCTTGTAGACCCAATCGCAGGCACGGCCGTGATGTCCACACATTGTCTACGTGCCTTGTGTATCAGTGGATTCGTTCGAGGACACAGTCTCACCGCTCTTCATTCGCGCCCTTGTTCTGTCTGTCTGTCCTCCACGCTAGCCCCCGACTCTTCGCCATCCCTCGAGCCACTCCCACGTGTCTTCCGGCGACGCGAAGAACCATGTTTTGCCCTCTGATTCCACTCTAAGTTTGGCCAGAAAGAGCATGGCGTATTTCACCTCACGGTCATGGAGTTCTTTCTTCACCGCCTGGAAACTCCGTCTTTGAGCCTGGACTTTGGCCGTAAAGTCCGGGAAAAATGTGATTTTAGCGTTGTCCAGTTTGAGCTGTGGGTTAGATCGCGCCATTTGCAGGATAGTGTCTCTATCTCTATAGTTAAAGACACGTGCTATAAGCGGCCACGGAGGCGCTACCGGTTTTGGCCTACCTCTCGGCACTCTGTGCGCTCTTTAGATCGAAAAATAGCTGGACAGTCTCTTGGGTTGTAGATGCTTCGTGATCAGGTCTTCCACAAAGAGGTCAGCAACTGGCCCCTCAGCTCGTTCCGGCACCCCAGAATACATATGTTATTCCTCTGGGCCCTCCCTTCATATTCATCCAATTGTTGTGTCATTTGAGCTTGACGACTTTGGAGTTCAGCGACATGGGTCAGGAGCAGAGCCGTGTCCTCTTGCAGCGACAACGTTACTATTTTGAGATCTTTCACTTTCTCATCCATTTTACGGAAATCAGCTCGTAAGAGGGAGACCTCGGTGGTGACTGAAACGAGAGAGGACCGCACTCCCCCGATAGCCGCCATGACATCTCGTAAGGTTTGTTCCTGTGGCTGGTCTGGGTCTCCCTGCGATGCCGGAGCCTCCATTTGCTGTGGACTACGACTCTCTCCTGACTTGGTCCAGGCGAATTTGGCGAGTTTATTGTGCGCCGGTGTTTTGGGGCCCCTAGTCGTCGCTATGATTAGACCACCGTGTAGGAAGGCAGGTAGCCGGCACAAGACACAGTCTGGGTACTCACCGCCGCCTACCCGGCGTAATTAGGAATGCTGGCCGTGGCCTGTTGGGTTTCCCACAGAACTGTCAATGATAGCCACCACGTCCAACCTCCCCTGCAGCACACCAAGAGTTCCCGTGTGAGTGGGGGGGGCCCCAGCGTCAGGTCTCCCCGCAACACTGGACAGTGGTGGATGGAGCAAGATGTCAGCCTCCCTTCCTCCTCACTATACACACTAGTAAAGTCACTTAGGTCTACAGACGCCCCTATGATCAGCCAGGCATCCCTCAAATAGGTCACCTGCAGGTGCGGTAACAATTGAGCTCAGGGTGACGCAGGAATCACACTCTTTGTCCCTGGTGCATGTCGCAGAGCACCCAGGAAGGGCGCCCGGCAGCGCCGATACTTGCCCTGAGTGTGTTGTAGAGGTCTATTAGTTGCCTTAGGGTCTCAGCAACGGTGTGATGTGCGGTACCTTATTTATGTCGTCCAGGAAATCCTCGCTGTTGCCCCAACAGGTCAAGTGCTGCTCCGAGCCCCTCTCCTCTCTCTACCATGAGGATGGGGTACTCACAAATGTTCAAAAGCAATCAGCCAGGGCCAGAGTTAGTCAGGGAAGGAGGGGCCCCCTAAGGCCACAAAGTAGGGGGGCCTTCGCAGAGGAAGTTTTCACTGTGGCCCTTGCATTAAGAAAAGAGGCTGGACCTGCGGTGACAAGCAGGCGTAGTCCGGTCTTATGGATTAGTGGTTTTTTGCCTTCGTGCCGCAGGTCGCGGACCGCACACACTGCAGCAGCTCCGATAGGCCCACGAAGTCAGGGCCTCGATTTGGAGCTCCCCGGGGCAGTTCAGGTCTCGGCGCCACCTTGCCCCACGAGCGCTCTTACAACAATCGGTCGGGACGGCCAGCGGGCACGTCCCGAATGAGGAGGAGGGGGGGAAGGAGTGCGCACATACAGTGCCCAGCCGCGGTCCGCTTCCGTGTCCCAGGCTCCGAGACCCGACCGGGGCTCAGGGCGCCGCCATGTTGTCCTCACGGCTCACCTCACAGTCCGTCTCGCCCCATCCGTAGTTACAGGGCAGGGAGGCACAATCAGCGTTAGCGGTGGGCACCGAAGACGTGGGGGCCGCTGCCGCTTCAACTGTGGAGATTTTACGGCACAGGATAATGACGGATCTGAGGCAGGGATGCAAGAGCCTCTCTAGCCAGCCGCCATTCTCCTCGGCAGCGCGCAACGCCCCCTATAGTTCTTTAAAGTACAAATTTGAAGTTTTCCTTACTTCCATTTAGCATTGTGAATGCAGTCTGTCTCAAATGCATAAAGAACAGATGATGGACCAGATGATGGACGGAATGCTGAACAAATCATTCACCCCCCAGTCACAGATCTGGGTTTAATCCATCATTCTTTTGCTCTCCATGCCACCCCAGTTTGGACCCAGCCATATGCAAATCAGTCCTGACCGTGCTTCCCATGGTAACAGTCCAGCCCGAACTGCCAACCCAGGTCCTCCCTGGGCCAAAAACAAGCATCCTGGGACCAGTTTCGGGGTAACACCCCTCATGAGCCAGGCAAGCTTGAATCTGGTGGCATAGCGAGCGCGGGACCCATGTCTGGGCATACCCATCCTGCTTAGGATGAAAAGTGCCCTGGCAGCAAAAAATGGACGGAATGCTGAATGAATGAAACATTCACCCTCAGTCACAGATCTGGGCTGAATCCATTGTGTTTTTGCTCGCCAGTTCATTCCAGTTTGGACCCAGCCATATGCACATCAGTCTTGACCCTGCTTCCCAGGGAGCAGTCCAGCCTGAATTGCCAAGCTAGGTCCTCCCTGAACGTGAAACAAGCATCCTGGGACCGGTTTCAGGCCATCACCCCTCATAGCTTGAATCCGGTGGCATGGCGAGCACGGGGCCCATGTCTGGGCATACCCTTCCCACTTAGGGAGACAAATGCAAAAACAACAGGCACAGGCTTTCACATAGCCCATTACAGGGACATTTAGTCTGGTTCCCGGGCACCTTTGCTTGCTTTGCATGCTATAATGCATTTGGGAAGCATCTAAACGTGTGCGTGATTACGTGGTAATTTTGTTACATTATATTAGTAATCTAGCCATACAAGTTATTTTAGCACTAAGATGAGTTTGGGCAAATATGCACCCTGGAAATGCTTTTCCCAAAAACTGCATTTTAAATCGATATTAGTGGAACTCGGATGATGAATACAAGATTGATATTCATACAATTTTTGCACACTAAATAAAGATTACAAGAAGAGAAAGAACATGCACTTTAGTTCGTCACTTTCAGTGCTGGTGAACAGAATAATGGGTTTAGTAGTCTGTTAGTATTCACTATGGTCGAGAAATATTCAAATTTTAATTGATAGGTTTGTCAATAAATGGTCTGCATTGTAATCGAAGACCAGAAAACTGGACAATCAAGTATTTGCTTAGCATTCTGTTCAAGTTCTCGAATTACCCCATCTGCTTTATTAGTCTTCGTATAGTAGTCTTACCAAAAATAATACCACTGAATACTAAAAATGACGTAATGTAGTCTATAAATGCTATAAAAAGATAAGTTAAATACTAAATGTAGTTTTATTTTTTTTAGGGAAATTATTTACTGAAAGTGGCAAGTAGGGTGGAAGCCCAATGATAGGACAACAAACACTTTTACTTAAACTCACAAGTTTCTGCAACTAAACTGATAGCATCTCCAAGTATTAGGAATGCCTAAAAAATTATTCAAGTGCAAAGGCAAGACGCACAGTATGGTCAGCGCCACCATATGTATATGAGACTGGACCTTAAAGTCCAACAGGGACACGTGTGTATCATATGGAGGCTGACAGGGCAAACTAGAGGGTAATGCGGCATATGGCACCTGTTATAAAGGATTGCACAAAGCAGATAGTGCAGGTTCATGTTGATACTCAAAACGCTATTGCTCTGGTTGAAATCTGACTCCTTGCCATTACACATCACTGCAGTCACACACCTATGGTCTAGAAAGAAAGAATGGAGGAACACATGTTGTCTGGTTGGAAATTACCTTGGTGTTACTGTGAGTGAAGCACAATTACCATTTCTCCTCTAACCTTCCTCACACAATTTGATACCTGCCACCCTGCAACACCATTTAGATTTAGGAACGCAGTTCTTAAAAATATGGTATGTACTGCTAACCGTCAACCCCCAAAAAGATTGAAATACCAAAATATTAAAAATAAAACTCTGAAAGTTTGCATTTGGCATACTGATATTTCTTATGTTATGAATAATGTTTTAGTATAGTTTAGTGTGACAATTTATTTTTAGGATTAGTATGTGCGATCGATTTATATATAAAAAGTATATTTTCATAATTATTACTCAAATATTTCATTTTTTACAGTTATTAATGTACTTAGTAAATATTCACATGGTAGATATCATGTTATTTTGACCTGAAAAAAATAAAGTATACATTTGACAAGAGAACATTTATTTGTAGATGACTTTTGGTATGCATCATGCCTCACAGTAGCCTTTAGTGAGTAGTTGAGTCACTGTGTGAGTTTATCATATAAGCAACTCATATATCATCGAGAGAAGGTACATACATTATTACATTTGCATGACTAGTGATGGGATGATTGAAGTAAAACAAAACTCACCATGTAGCTTGATGTTTAAGATTTCATTCAGACATGACAAACTGTACTTCACACGGTATGGAAAAGAGCTGATCTTATACAAGTACACATCATTGTACTTTGAACTATGCATCTTGTTATAAGCAACATACATTTATTGAAGGGGAAAATTATATATTACACCACAATATGCATGTGTGTATCATATCATGTCAAAATGGATGCTACTCTGTACATATAGGTGTATATATAAACGGTTATGCCTTCTACTAATAACTACAATAAGTGCCATGTGTATATTTATGTATATAAGTTAATTGCAATTATTTCAAACCATTGATAATGTACCACCTGTAAAATGTGGACAGCAGACCTTGTAAATATTGCTGCTTCAATTTACATATGGGCATTTATATCGAGGGGTTTGCCAAGAATCGTGTGTGTGTATATATACTCACACACAAAAAACAAAGGTTACCGGGATGTTATAGTTAGGCTCAGAATTTACACACACAAAATCATAGAAATTCAGCAGTTATAGTTAGTTATATCAAGAAACTATAACTCATGCTCTAAGGTAACTGTAATTTGCGCCCCTGTCATACACCTTTATATCATCAATAATTTTACAGCAAATATTGTACTGATATTATTAGTAATGTCATAGAACATGTCATGAGTGATGTAATATGTGGGGTAAGTAGCAGTGCATGGCGAAGGCACGAGTTATAGTTATCTTAGGGCACTAGTTATAGTTTCTTGATATAACTCTCCCTCTAACTATAACTGCTGAATTTCTATGGTTTTGTGTGTGTAAATCCTGTAACCTTTGGATTTTTTTGGGGGGGAATTTTTAAGGTTTTTTAAATTCTATTTCATAACTGTAACGTCTCTGTAACCATTGTTTTTTTCAGTAAATTTCTATGTTTTTTTTTTTAAAGCAGTGGGGGTTGGTCACACGGCCTGCGCCCAAGTATTCACTATGGTCGAGAAATATTCAAATTTTAATTGATAGGTTTGTCAATAAATGGTCTGCATTGTAATCGAAGACCAGAAAACTGGACAATCAAGTATTTGCTTAGCATTCTGTTCAAGTTCTCGAATTACCCCATCTGCTTTATTAGTCTTCGTATAGTAGTCTTACCAAAAATAATACCACTGAATACTAAAAATGACGTAATGTAGTCTATAAATGCTATAAAAAGATAAGTTAAATACTAAATGTAGTTTTATTTTTTTTAGGGAAATTATTTACTGAAAGTGGCAAGTAGGGTGGAAGCCCAATGATAGGACAACAAACACTTTTACTTAAACTCACAAGTTTCTGCAACTAAACTGATAGCATCTCCAAGTATTAGGAATGCCTAAAAAATTATTCAAGTGCAAAGGCAAGACGCACAGTATGGTCAGCGCCACCATATGTATATGAGACTGGACCTTAAAGTCCAACAGGGACACGTGTGTATCATATGGAGGCTGACAGGGCAAACTAGAGGGTAATGCGGCATATGGCACCTGTTATAAAGGATTGCACAAAGCAGATAGTGCAGGTTCATGTTGATACTCAAAACGCTATTGCTCTGGTTGAAATCTGACTCCTTGCCATTACACATCACTGCAGTCACACACCTATGGTCTAGAAAGAAAGAATGGAGGAACACATGTTGTCTGGTTGGAAATTACCTTGGTGTTACTGTGAGTGAAGCACAATTACCATTTCTCCTCTAACCTTCCTCACACAATTTGATACCTGCCACCCTGCAACACCATTTAGATTTAGGAACGCAGTTCTTAAAAATATGGTATGTACTGCTAACCGTCAACCCCCAAAAAGATTGAAATACCAAAATATTAAAAATAAAACTCTGAAAGTTTGCATTTGGCATACTGATATTTCTTATGTTATGAATAATGTTTTAGTATAGTTTAGTGTGACAATTTATTTTTAGGATTAGTATGTGCGATCGATTTATATATAAAAAGTATATTTTCATAATTATTACTCAAATATTTCATTTTTTACAGTTATTAATGTACTTAGTAAATATTCACATGGTAGATATCATGTTATTTTGACCTGAAAAAAATAAAGTATACATTTGACAAGAGAACATTTATTTGTAGATGACTTTTGGTATGCATCATGCCTCACAGTAGCCTTTAGTGAGTAGTTGAGTCACTGTGTGAGTTTATCATATAAGCAACTCATATATCATCGAGAGAAGGTACATACATTATTACATTTGCATGACTAGTGATGGGATGATT
Organism: Triturus cristatus; assembly: GCF_964204655.1. NCBI lineage: Eukaryota > Metazoa > Chordata > Amphibia > Caudata > Salamandridae > Triturus > Triturus cristatus. The sequence goes on along the minus strand of NC_140591.1, from coordinate 1,419,372,979 downwards.
GAAGTAAAACAAAACTCACCATGTAGCTTGATGTTTAAGATTTCATTCAGACATGACAAACTGTACTTCACACGGTATGGAAAAGAGCTGATCTTATACAAGTACACATCATTGTACTTTGAACTATGCATCTTGTTATAAGCAACATACATTTATTGAAGGGGAAAATTATATATTACACCACAATATGCATGTGTGTATCATATCATGTCAAAATGGATGCTACTCTGTACATATAGGTGTATATATAAACGGTTATGCCTTCTACTAATAACTACAATAAGTGCCATGTGTATATTTATGTATATAAGTTAATTGCAATTATTTCAAACCATTGATAATGTACCACCTGTAAAATGTGGACAGCAGACCTTGTAAATATTGCTGCTTCAATTTACATATGGGCATTTATATCGAGGGGTTTGCCAAGAATCGTGTGTGTGTATATATACTCACACACAAAAAACAAAGGTTACCGGGATGTTATAGTTAGGCTCAGAATTTACACACACAAAATCATAGAAATTCAGCAGTTATAGTTAGTTATATCAAGAAACTATAACTCATGCTCTAAGGTAACTGTAATTTGCGCCCCTGTCATACACCTTTATATCATCAATAATTTTACAGCAAATATTGTACTGATATTATTAGTAATGTCATAGAACATGTCATGAGTGATGTAATATGTGGGGTAAGTAGCAGTGCATGGCGAAGGCACGAGTTATAGTTATCTTAGGGCACTAGTTATAGTTTCTTGATATAACTCTCCCTCTAACTATAACTGCTGAATTTCTATGGTTTTGTGTGTGTAAATCCTGTAACCTTTGGATTTTTTTGGGGGGGAATTTTTAAGGTTTTTTAAATTCTATTTCATAACTGTAACGTCTCTGTAACCATTGTTTTTTTCAGTAAATTTCTATGTTTTTTTTTTTAAAGCAGTGGGGGTTGGTCACACGGCCTGCGCCCAACTTTCTGCATTCAGCCAACCCCCCGCTGTGCACGGCACCAAAGGCAGCCAATCTGTGAGGGGGGCACAATGCCCCCTCACCGGGCTGAATTCGGGTACATCTTCCAGGACCCAGCCATACATATAGGTGGGAAGAGAGCACGTTGCCCCCATCCTGGGGACCCCATCCCCCTGGGACTAATCTTCTAATAATTGGGAAGCGGGCTACTTGGCCACCCTCCCCAGGCCAATTTCAGCCCCTGGGACCCCATTTCCCAGGGTCTGGCTATTGTCAGTTGGGGGCTGCAGGTGGAGTCCCAATGCCCCACTGCCCCAGCCTGCTCCCCTCCTCTAGCTGGAGCCGGCATTGCTCCCGCTTGTAGGGAGCAGCAAACAATGCTACTACTGTGGGCAGGGCAGTTATTTTATTTGTTTCCCTGCCCGCTTCAGTGCGAAGCGCACCGTGCGCGTACGGTACGCGCACGGTGAAAAAACTTAAAAAAAAAAAAAAAAAAAATACATAACTTAGCATTTAAAAAACCGTTCAAATTCACTTAAAAAAACATAGGTTTCACACACGTTATAGTTCCGAATTAGCATTTAAAAAACCTTGCAAATTCACTTAAAAAACCATAGGTTTCACACATGTTATAGTTAGCTGGACATTTCACTCGTGAAAAACCATTGAAATTCCCCCGTTATAGTTAGTGCAGGCAACTATAACTCACGCGACCGCAATCCTCTGCTGATGACATCAGATATTACATCACTGATGACATATGTGTCTTTCTGAAAAAAAAATATTTGTAATATATGTATAGCTAAAAATTAATGGAAGAAGACATGGGTAAATAAATGTCTAAATACAGTGATGTAATATCTGACGTCATCAGCAGAGGATTGCGGTCGCGTGAGTTATAGTTGCCTGCACTAACTATAACGGGGGAATTTCAATGGTTTTTCACGAGTGAAATGTCCAGCTAACTATAACATATGTGAAACCTATGGTTTTTTAAGTGAATATATATATATATATATATCGGCAAAGCACTCTCCTCTCTCGTATCCGACCAGCTGAGCAGAAGGGAGCACGGACCACAAGATTCTTTTCAAATATCTGTTCGTTTATTCAAGACTTAAACAAACAAGGCAGCCATTACGCGTTTCATCCCTCCTGGGGGACTTGATCACATGACGCAGTTTATCCAATGGCATACGGTATTTAAAGGAAAAACATTTTTTTACATTTTATACATCATGTCATCTGATTGGGCAGTACTTCAACAAAGGTTTCCTTTATAAATTTCATTTCCGCTTGATGGTTAATCAGCATAGGTGTATGGTAGGTCATTATTATTTGAACCTTCACGTAAAATTTCAGGATAAATCCTGTTATGCTCACCTTTCAATATTAGTAATATCGAGCTATTGTTATTTGAACCTTCAAATGAAATCTCTGGCTAAATCCTGTAATGCTCACCTTTAAATACTAGTGATATCGTTTCAGAAAATTTGGGCCCAATTTTTAATGGTAATCCCAAATAAAAATATGATAAAATTGAATAAAATGCAGTAAAATAACACTCATGTTGATCCTGATGGAATGAGGTTGAATAATTGTCACTGGTGCCACTTATGGCTTCTCAAAAGGTCAAGAGAAAAAAAAATCATGAAATATATAAATATATAAAAAATGACGATGAATGAACATATACATATATTTGAACACAATCTGTGTGTGTATATCTGTTCAAAAATTTCTCTTATTGTGTTAGAGCCCAACATATTCTAAAATTATATATATATATAATGTCCATTTTTTCTGCCCTTCTTATAGGGAGAGATGCTGACCACTGACGGGCATACTACAATAGGCACCAGCCTTTCTGCGGCTATCTGTCTCAGACGGTGTAAACACCGGAACTGCTTGTAATTTCCGAAATATGACCGGGCCCTGTAGCAGTCTAGGAGTTGTTAGCTGGTGTAATCATTGGACATATTTATGATCTTGTTCAAACAATTAACCTAAAAAACTTTATAGCAACCATTCCAGGCTCTCCAACCATAACAATAATAGATTCCAGAAAGCTTTCTTCTTAGACCTTTTCCCGGATAGATCCATCTTAGAAATATATATGAGGGACTCCAGCCACTCTGAATGCTGTGGTGGTATATTACTCACCCATTTCCAACATGTTTCTTTCTCTTCTGGCTAGTAGCATTGCATAAAACAGCGTATCTCTGACACTGCTCACAAGTTCATCAACTACGCCAAAGATAACCAAAGGAAGGCTTACCTTTATATGCTGACCCAAAATACCTGACATTGTCGTTTCCACTTTGTTCCAGAGGTCGCTAATTATGGGACATTTATAGAACATATGCACGTCCATTACTTTTTCTAGCCCACATTTAGCGCAGCTGGTTCGACTTCCTTTCCCCATCTTGGATAGTTTTTCGGGTGATATATATGCCCTATGGAGTGAAAAAAGGTGGTTCCTTTAAAAAAGCAGGTTTGACAATGAGGTAAAGTGTGCGCATAGATACTTGCCAAATATTCTGCAGCTGCTCCCTCGGCAAGTAATTTCCCCATAGCTCCTCGGCCAAAGTGAACTCTCCGTCCATGGTGTACTGAAAGGTGCCAGTACCAGAGTGCTACTTCCTTATTTCCTGGTGGTTTGGTTACCAGTTGATCTTCTAAAATATTGCCTGTACCCAATGTCGATTTTCTACTTTGCTCCCAACTTTTCAGTTGTAAATATTTGAACTTTGAAAGAGTCCCCTCGATCAGCCCATTTAAATCGTACCAGGGTAATAGGTTACCATCGCTTGGCTGGAGCTTTAAAATTGCTCCCACCAAGCAAGTGCAAGCATACTGTGTCCCCGGGGTAGCCACTCCGGGACATAGCAGGAGCCTGGCCCTGGGGGATGGGGTCTTGAGGCCCATTAATGGCTCCGAGAAGGGTACCGCGTGGCCCCCTTCCTGTATAAATGGCTTGGCACCTTTGGATGGGGTCCTCGGGGCCGAATATGGCCCGGGAGGGGGGCCACACAGCCCCCCTCTCCATATTGTAATATGTCCAGGCCCTGGGGGATGGGGCCCCAAGGGCCGAAATCGGCCCTGTGGGGGAGCCGTGTACTCCACCCTCCCCCTTAATATAAAAGTTGTGTCCTCCCGGGACTTTGCCCACCCGAAGGGCAAAGAAAAGCAAGCGCAGGAGACCACAACCAAGAAGAATCTTTTGGCCCCTGGCAGGGTGCCTGTGGGACCAAACCACCAGGCCTAGGGGGGTCAGGGTATTCCTACCCTGCCAGCGTATGTTTTTTTTGCCTTTTTTCTTGGGACTCAGAAGATGGCTGTCAACACTTCCTGGTTGAAGTGTTGGCAGCCAAACAGATCACATTTTCAGATCTGTCGGATCTGCTGAGGATTTTTGTCCCTAGATATACAAATTTCTTTTTTCTACAATAACTCCAAAACTACTGAATGTATTTACACCAAATTACAAAAGAGATCTTTCTGGACCAAGATCCAGCTTTATGCCAACTTTGGTGTAATTCTGTTATACAGTTCGGGCTTTAGTCGTGTTCAAAATCCCTATAGGAAATTGCATGAGGACATTACGGATTGCGACCCCCCTCTTTTCTTGGCACCGCTTGATGAATCACCCCAAGACTTTCAAGACAGCAGTTAACGTGAGTGGCACACTAGTTTTGAAAATGTTGTGAAGATTTGTCAAACGGCAGTAATGTTATTAGCAAAACAAAAAACGCTTTATCTATGGAAACTAGGACCTAACTGTAACTACCTACTGGTGACGGCCAATAGGTAATATATATATACATATATACCACCCCTTGTCCCTCTGACTCATCTCAAACCTTTCCGACTACCATGAACTCCTAAACATTGTTATCAAAATTTCACCACTCCTTTTTAGACATGCCACCCAGCTAAAAAGCACTCGCAGACACTAATTATAAAAACAGTCTTACTAATTCTCATTTTCTAAATACCCAGGATACCAAGAGCACAAACATAACAAATCTAGTGCACAAGAAAAACAAAAGCAAATATTTGTACTACCCTATTACCTACTAATCTAGGATTCTGGACGAGCGTGCTACTCGCCGAAAAAAACTTCAGTGCCTCGCCAGGGGTCATAAGTTCTATATAAATACATTTGCAATTGCAGTCTATTGAAGGAATGCCTCAAGAGACATCTGCAATTTCTTCCACCTCTGAAGCAAAATATGGCATTGCGAAAAAAAATATATATCCAATACCATAGGACCCAGTAAAGTCCTATTAATCCAGGTCCCACAGTTGATTTTACTGAACACAAACATTATATCTGGGATGCCGTGCTGCTCTTAATGGAGGCCTAAGTCAGCGACATAACGCAAAATGATGGACCCCTGTGCAGAATGTGAAGAGATGCCCTTGAGTCTCACAGATATTCAATTTGGCTTTGGGTGCATGGGGGCCCCCTGGTGGGATAAGAGGCTACTGAAGAGAAAAGGCACACCTGGCCTGCAGGAGAAGTGAAGATGCATCTATAGTGACTCAAAATAGATGCCATCTCCTTCTGCCCACAGCAGTTACTTCAGAGTGAGAATTGACAAAACCAACAGTGAAGAAGCAGGTGTTGACCGGAGAGGTGGATCAAGTAAATATTCATCCAGGCCAAGTAGAGGTGTGGGCTAGATCAGTGAGCACAAAGGTGCTTGAACAATAGCGCTAGGAGAAAGCTGGGTATCACCCACCTCACCGGTGGCAGTAGCATGGGACCACCATGCGTAGCAGCTTGTGGATCTGGTAGAAAACATGCTGCACAGAGCTCATGATGATGGTTAGAATCAACCAGTTGTTGCCAGCATTTGCATAGTACATTCCAGCTAGATGTTAAGCACAGTGACACTGTCTGCATTGGAGTAGTGGGTGGGGTGGTGCCAGGTTGTGCTGGATTTCTCGCTGGAGCCTGGCGAGTATTATGTTGGCACCTGCAGTGATGAGAGCCGATAGAACTCCTGACAGCAATTACCATGTAAAGGCACAAAAGATACTGGAATTGCCACCAAAACACATTTAGAGACATGCAGTAGATCTTTCCTAATTTTCATAAAGGTAAAGACTACACCATTTATCATTAGACACATGAAGAAAAGCTGACATTGGGTATTGTGCATTCAATAAACAAACTATTTCAGATAGAGATTGTGCTGGTTGTTGGTAAAAACGTATGCTAAGAATATTAATTTAATGTCTTTTGAATTAAAATGGAAATAAGCTTCATCAAACTGTCAACAAGTGAAATGGGGACAGGAGGGGACCTCAGAAGCTCTGCCATGATAAGACAAGCATTATCCACCACATCATTTCAGAGTCATTTGTACAGTTAGGAAATAGAGGGAAGTTGAGAGCTCCCCGTAGCAAGAAGAATTTACTCTTAGAACATGGCACCCATTATCCATGAGAGCATGGATTTCTGGGAGAAGTGACTAAAGCGAATTTTTAATCCAACAGATTAGACTGTGCTTGGAAAATCTCAAGGGCTGTGTATTGTGACAGAGTAACTCTGCCAGAAGTGGGCCAGTGTATTTGTACATGAAGAGGCATTTATTGGAACCTCTTCAAGCATACACTGATATTGATATGTGTGAAGAAGGAAGGATCTCCAGGCGGTAAGTAGTTAAGAAGAGGTTCTTTATTGGTAGTACAGCATAAGCGACACCGGAGACATCTGCCTTCAACGCTCAACCCCAACCGTCTCACACAGAATCCCAGACTCCACTTTCTTACCTCACACATTCCACATGCCTCAAGCGACCCTCACGCGACACACACCGACTAGCCCAATACCACAATATGAATCTTCTCATTTATGTAACAAGTTGTGCCTTGAAGTCTTTCACACCCTTCCATGGAAGTGAGTTTTAAACAACCTATTGAATAAACTGTGGTATGTGAAAGCAAAACCATGGCATGTACTAACAATGTAAGGCAAGGAGTGTTAGATGGAGATAAGGTTGTGATCTCTAAATTTTCAGATGGTACAGAGTTTATCCTTTCTGGATAGTACATTTTGGTGTGATGTAAGATTATGTGAAATAAAGAACGCCTTCTTTAAAAAGTACCCATGCACTATGTGCACTTTAACACCTTAATGGTATGCAAAGCCCATTGGAATTGGATTAGTGCTCTCATTGGAACCTGACCATGACAGAGGAAAACAAGGGTAAGCCCAGTCTGCTGGAACAGGAATCAGTAGTACATAACAAACAACACTGGTTCCCTGTAGACTCATTTACAAAAATACTACTCAATGAATCGGTGGATGCAGCTGCTATCCACACTGAAAACATTCATCAGAATATACAATTATAAACATGATCAATAAATATCAGAAGCAACGAAAGCAAAATGTACTTAATACAGTTTATTTACAAAAATAATCATTGAATTGTAGATAATTATGTGAATCAAGTGCTCAAGCAGTGAAAAAAGTGAATAGTCAATAGAAAAGGGACAAGTGCATATGTACAAAAAAAAACAACAAGAATTATGACGCTTGACTCTGGGTTTAGTTTGCAGGAGTGGGGCCAATACAAGTATATATGGCGTCTGGAGTCAATGGTGCTTCGACCTGTGATTAATGTGTGGTCATCATTAGGATACAAGTGAACACAAGGATCTGAGTTAATAAAAGGACATTAAACAAAAACGAATATAACAGAAGATGAAGGGTGGGTAATAAACAGAAAAACTTGGAATTTGCCAAGGAAGAAGACTTACGTGGGTCAGGGCTCCTGATGAGCAGGATAGGAGGGGATAGTGGAGTAATTTTGTGGGGGAAAATTACTACAATCAGTAAAAAGTAAAAAAAAAGTGTGGGAGTTCCGACAAATAAGTGAGGAACACCAACAGGTAATAGGGGGTAGTGATTCTTACCGCCAGAAGTCGAGAATATGGGTTCCCAAAAAATACAGGCAATCTGGTACCAGAAATGGAGATCGATGATGGTGAGGTGTGTAGGAGTCAGTTAACTCGGGAAAATGTCAGCTGTGGGCTGGACTGCCCACTGTGCAAACCACGATGATAAATCAAAGGAACAGGTTGGGTAAGAATGGAGGCCCAGTAGTCAAGATGTATAGAGCGGCGTGTAAGAATCACATGCTCTTTGCAGAGATTCAGATTTACAGGCCTGGGCTCGGTGGACCAGTTCAGGTCCCAGTTCAGTGAGCGCGGCATGCAAGGATCGTGCGCTCAATGGAAGCAATTCAGAAAGGAAGCTCTGTCGGATCTGCAAGTGGCGCTTAACAAGGAAACCATTCCTGGGATTCAACAAGACTAGAGAAAAACCTCGGTTAACTGCGTTGATGTGCATGCGCGCTTAGGGCAGGATGCGTGGGCCTGCAGCGACTTAAAGGCAGCTACGGTGTGCCTAAAGGGAGATGGCTGCAGGGCAAATTCAGTACAAGTAGTTGAAACTATGAATAGATCATCATTAATATACAAGGTAGAGTTAGATCTGACAGTGTAAACTAATTATGAAGAAGCACAAAATAAATCAATGGATAATAATTATAATCACAAACATATTAAAACACAGAAAATGAGTACATGGCAGAGAATTAATTATGTGTATATGAATGGAGGCAAAAAGTACATGAAAGCCTCTTAGGGTCCTAACTATTATCTGTTGGATGGAAAGGACAATGATGAAAAATAGATCAGATACAATAAATAAATAATGAGTCAAAATAAATATATGAACATAAACAGAGGGAACAAATACCAAGAGACACAATAAATACAATAAAATTATAAGACCATAAATTAAGGGAACAATTACATAAAATCACATTGAGACAGGGCCATTGTATAATGATACAGTAAGAACAATTTGAATAGCAGGCATAGCGACAGATGAACACAGTACACAAGCGGTAGTCCGAATATGGTAAAGTGGTATATTAGTCTAGTTAGTCAAGAGAGTTCTGTTCTTCTAATGTGTACAAGTCATTGGGTATTGATTGACATCAGAAGATCCACCTACCTTCAATCCTACTACTTGTTAAAACAATGTCATCACTTCTTGGGCGATTTCTCACCATGTCAGTGACCTGCCATGTCGTTCTTGCAATGTTTGGCTGCTGTGAAATAATCTGCAAAAGTAGCATTAAGTGCTTTGCAGTGGATTCTGCTCCTGTGCTTGCTGAGACAGGCTTTCACTTTCTTTGAGGTCTGATAAATATTGATTAAGTTACACGGCAGGGAATTCAGTAAATCACATTCTTTGAATTACATTTCGAAGAGAAGTCAAGGTCCAGTTGTATGTGGTGATGATCGGAAACCTTGGTATTGGAGGTGAAGCTGAAGGCAATTAAATTGCCACATTTGTAATGCCCTTTCACCGGAGGTAGGGATTGCATTTTGCTAGTGTAGATACTCGGCTTGTAGGCCCTTATAAGGTGATCCTGCAGGTAGCAACACAGCTTAAAAGAAAATAAGTCTAGTAATAGGACGGTATGTGGTTACACATGATTTTTTAAGGGAGTGTTTGGGTTTAGGTTTGAGTTGTATGTCCCTGTGTGAGTGCCAAGCCCTTTATAAAGAACGTCATACTAATCTCTTGTGGTACCCTTTGTCAATTAGTTCACAGGGCAGAGTGTTTGCTTCTTTGAAAAAAGGCATTTTTTTAATTTTGAGTTCCTATGAATATGCAGGAATTGTCTGAAAGGGAGGCCGTTGCGCAATGCTCGGGGATGGAAACTGTTGTATTGTAACAGGGTGTCCCTCTATGTAGGTGTCTGTCCCTCTAAGTAGGTTTTCTAATTAGCGAAGTATACAATTGGTGGTTTGAGATCCTGACAGTTAGATCGAGGGAATCTATTCTTTGTTGCTGACCAAATCATAAATACATCATCTGTGTATATTTTCCATAGGCAGTTTTTTTAATGGAAAGGATTGGCGTTGTCAGGATACGTGATGTTCCTAAGGAGCCTGCAAAGAGGACTGCAAAGTTGTGTGCAAAATCTGCTCCATTCGATGTACCTCTGCATTGGTAGTCATTTGTACCATTAAACAGAAATACATTTTTTGTGAGGGCAGTCCTGAGCAATTAAATGATAATGGTGATGGATACTGGGACAGGTGCTGGTCTGTTGTTATGTAGAACCTCTATCACGTGTATTTCCCCTTCTTGATGGTTGTTGGTATATAAAGACTCCATTTCAAGAGTTTAGAAGGGTCAAAATCCAAATCCCCACAGTCAGGTTGATGAAGAGGCGACTGCCTTTAACATTGGTCTCAGTAAGGGGTATAATGTATTTGATAAAGAAATCAATATATCTTCCTAACATTTCTAGGATAGAACGCACCCAGGAAGAATGGGACTCCCAGGAGAATTCTCCATGTTCTTGTGTACTTTGGGGAGCATTTATATTACAGGAGTGCAAAATTTTTAGTTATTGAGAAAGGGAAACTCATTACTGCTAAGAAAGTAATCTATGTAGTTTTAGGTGATTGATGCCTTATTTAATAGCCTTGTAGTTTTATTGTGTCTCTTAGAATTTGCTCACTCTGTTTATGTTGGTATATTTATTTTTACTCAGTATTTATTTATTGTATCTGATCCATTGTTCATCATTGTCCTTTCCATCGTATAGATAATTGTTGGGACTCTGAGAGGCTCTCATGCCTTCTTTGTTTCTATTCATGTATATGTAATTCATACTTTGCCATGTACTTTTTATGTGTCTCAATAAGTATGTGATTTCAATTACTATCCATTGACTTATTTTATTTTTATTCTTGATTGGTTTCCATTATTGGATGTCACTCTACCTTGTATATTAATTTTGGGGAGTCTGCGGCTGGAGAGAGGTGGGCTCATATTCTCTCTTGACCAAATCATTAGGCACCCAATAAGGCATTTGCTATTGGGAGCCCAGCTTCCGACACATAGCATAACATATCGTATTTACTGCCTCAACTTGTAGCCCGATGTACCCATGCCCTTCATCAAAGCTTGCATGACCATATTGTTTGAGAAGGCCATTGCTCATTTCCAAATCCTCCGACCTAGCTGTGTAATGTGGAGTGCATTTTCTAAGGCAATACCAAGAAGACATAGTAAAGAATATGATTTTTATAAGGGAGCCACAGAGGAACCTCTATACACACAGTGTAATTTGTACTCTGTAATCTCTGGAACATTTGTTGGAAGATCCATGTTCACTGGTATGAGATACACATGTTGGAAACCTGCCTAGAACTGTAAATATATTTTTCTTCTAACCTTTTAGATCAAATAGTCACCCATTATATTCATAGCAACGTTCTTCATTCCTTATATTTGTTTACACCAGGGGATCTTGTCAGACCTTCCTAAGGGCACATTTCTGGCTTGCCAATGTAAGTAGAGCATTAAACATCGGTAAGTCCCAATTTTTATCAAAGAAGCATAAAGATGTCAAACACCGAATGGAGAAAAGATATGGACTGGTGCATGTAGCCGGAAAAAAAATTCTACCAGAACAGGGTCTGTCCTCAAAAGTGGGGAAGGGCTTGGAATAAATGGAACGAGTATAGAGGCCTTCTGTGCACCACCCCTACTGTCCAAACTAGACAAAGGGGGTTGGAGGATGGAAATTACTGAATGGGGTGGAAACTGACTAAACTTGTGTAAAAAGCAATACAGAAAGTTGATGTAATGTGCTGATATGTTTTCGGAAGAGTGAAAGACCAATGAGTGGTGCATATGTAATTTTGCTTTAACACTGTAATAAAAAGAAGATTTAAAAAAATGCCAAACACCCTGATCTCTAGTACATTGCTGTTATTTGGTTCTCTACGTTATACCAGCATTGCACCTTTTCCATTTGCACAGTGTATTCCCATGTGGAATAATTCTTACAGATCTCAGATGTGGGAGGAATTAGAATTCAATAATATCTGATTCATCCATCCTTTGTCATGAGGAAGCATGCTAATGTGCATTATGTAGCAACAAAATATATTTTTTTTATAATCTAGTTAAGGACAGTATATTTCTAATACTTTTACTTGAATAATGTATTCATAACACATTTGAGTGTGATGCAGCTGACCTTTTTTGCTTTCATTGTAGATGTCAGCACTATATGGGGGTGCGTATCTGACTTCATTGAACGGCAAATGGCTTTGCAGAAGGTAGGAGTTTAATATTGTGCAACTTCCCCTTAGTAGAAATATGTGCAACTGTTAAGAGTATCTGCTATATAGTTGTGGCTTGCTTGCACCCAAGATACCTTCCCCTCCTCAGAGCACTTGGAGATCACATTCTAAATGTTTTTTTTCAAGTAACTAAGCAGAAATTGTAGTTGTGCTTCTGTTCACAGGTTTTAGTTGTGTTTAATCTATATGCAGTGTGGTGATGAAGCTACCTCTCATTCCTCATTAAGTTTTACTCCAGAAATTCTTGGGCCCAGGCACCCGTACTTTTATAACATCCTACGGCTAACATATAATGTCTACCTAGTCACTGTTGCTTGAGAGACATGAGCCTCAAGGAGGATGGATGTTCAATCGACCCAGTCTGTTGAAAGTAGTGTAAAAATGGAGTTGCAAAGGTGGGATGCTGTTAACAAGTGGATACTGGTCAGAACGTCTTTATAGGCTAGGAGAGGGTTCTTATTACCTGCCCAGTAGAAATACCAGAATGTAAAAGCTTTAAGGTATAGTTTGGTGTTGGATGATGTGTGACCTAACCCACCATCCTTATCTAGCAATGGTGGGAAATGTGTGAATAGGAAATAGGTTTATTCAAGATAATTATGTGGTGATCCAGGATGATACCGATAGACCAGTTGAGGATTTTAAATTCTGCCTGGGGGGCATTTAAAATGGCTGACTGATGCTGGATATCCCCTTTGCCTCACTCCCCTCAGCCCCCTAACTCAGTGTTGTACCATATATCACCACTACACAAAACTCTGGTCAGCTAAGCATTTACTCATACAGAAACATCAAATTTGGATATTTTAAATCCAGTTTGCCATATTGTTCTTAGGTGAGGTACCATCTCTTGGAGCAACCTGCAAAATAATGATCAAACCCCCACATGGCAGTCTGACGGGAAGTGCACAGCTTTCAGCTGGGTTGGTGAGGCTGCTTTGACAAAGTTTAGGAACATCGCAAAGAAAGTCACATTGTGGGGGAAAGCAGTCTTACTATTAGCAGTGATGCGGTGGTGAGATAGGACTGACTTACAATACAGGGAAGGGGTGTTGCTGATAAGCTGGCTCACATGAGAAGGTACAGAGCGAGGAAATCTGAGAAGGAGAAGCTTAATAGATCTAAAATAAGTAAACGTACAATGGCTGCCATGTTGTAGTGGAGTGAACATCATATCATTTACATCTATTAATTTGTTACAATAGCAATCCAGTACACATTAAAAGAAATGTCATGTCTCAGTCTCATCAAACAAGTAAACAATTACAACACAGCAGAGCAAAGATGCTCACCTAAAGCAATAAAAAGCTACTTTTAAATCAACAGGCATACTCTTTGTATTGATCCTTTTGGGTCACCAAAGATTCCACTAACAATAGACTGCAAGATGCTAACACAAGTCATCAACGACTTATCAAATGAGGTTCCCCAAGTGACTATGTTTTATTAAACAAAAAGTATACAGTTCTACATTTTGCAAACCATTTAGGGACACTTGCCACAATAGAATATTCTACCCGAAATTAAATTGGGCATTGATTACAGTAATCCCTAAACCAGGTACAGCCATCCCAAAATGTGAAAATGATAGGCTTATTTCCATTTTGAATACATTGTAAGTATTTCATCCTTACTTGTTCGGTGCCACACTCTGGCAACGCTCCTGCGGCGGATTAAGGTTCCATAGAGCTTCAGCTCACCTGTATCGTTCCTTGGCTGTTTTACACAGGATATGGCAAGGCCCTCTGGCGCCATTCACTCCTCCCTACACATCATGGTTTAATCTGAACCTGCACAGGGCATTCTGGGGTAATTTTCTTAACTGCATGTCTGCGTCTGGGAAAGGGCACATCTTTGTTAGCTCTATTGTAAACTGCATAATTAAAGAAGTTACAAAAATGGCAAAATTATTTATTAATACCAACATTAGAGAACTTAAACTTCCTTATGGCATATTATTTGGTTATCATTTTTCACAGTTTTCAGTTTTTCCCTAGCTCTAAGACAAAGCCAAACTGAGACAATTGAGTCTTAGAATCTATATATGGGAAAAGAATACATCAACTTGTGAATATCAATTTATATAGCGTTAATAAATGCTGGCACAAATCACTATTAACTGTTTAGGTTGACTTACATATAGGTTTGCAAGTTCATATTTGGTCAAATGCCAAGATGCACATTGACAAACACTGTTTAGATGTTAGTACTGGATTGATAAATGAATTTATTGCTTAAAAGGTATTATCAAGAAAGCTCAATTATTGCTTTTAATTATCATAAGGCATTTCATCTTGCTGATTCTGAAAAAAGTGAGATACATACAACACTAGGAGTTTCTAGAAAATTAAGTAATGCAATGAAATGCATCAGTTAATCTTTAACTTCAAGTTTGGCCTGTCTGAGCAATATTGAGGACGTGTCTTCTTATAGACTCTATCAATAAATCAAGCTTTTGTAGGTCGGGTAGCAAAGAATCTTAAATGATAGTGGGTAAGGAGTTTGGATTGTTCTGTGGTTTACTGTGGTCTAGGACAGTTCTTTAAATGGGCAGGTACTGTCCGGCACTGAGTACCTGCACTTCTTTCTTTTGAAAGGGAGAGCACTGGCACTTCTTAGTACTACCGCAATACATTTAATGGGAGAGTACTGGCATTTCTCAGAAGTAAACAGGTATCTGCAGAGTGAGTACCTGCACTTCTGTGTTTCCAATTAAAGCACTGGCCAGGATCCTGGACTATCACAATGAAGGTGGACAAGAAGTGAGGTTAAATTTGCTTCCGTTTAAGCTACTACAAAACTAGCATTGGTTGCCACTGAAAATGCAAAGACTTAGACTACCATCCAATACTAATTGTTGGAGATGTATGGAAACATTCTTTGATATTACTCCCATATTGTGGAAATGTCCAATGTGACCCTTTTACTGTGAGCTTTTAATGTGAACTGCTTTTAAGAATGAATCAGTTGTATGAGAAGTATTCCAGGATTGATAATTATATCCCTCTTGCATTTCTCAGGCATTCCAACATTACATAAACATAGAAGAGGAATGATATCAAGTGCTTTTAGTTGCTAAATAATGTATCTTGCGGAAGTGGTGCCAGACCACTCGCCCACATCAATGACTGCTGAAAATTGGGAAACTACTCTCTTACAAAAGATTAAAGTATAGGATGAATGACTAAGAAAATTTTTGATATGATGTTTGTCCGTCCCTTTGTCTGGAATCACTTAAATATCAAGAGGATGGATTTAAAAAAAGCAAATATCGGCGCTCATATTTCCTCTATGTGTAACAGCAGTGGTAGTATTGAGCGATAGAATACATATCTAGTATGGAATTATACAAATGGCAAATGCTATTTTAAATATTTTTTAAATATGGTTACTCTTTTTTCAGGTGTTTCAGGTGTTTAAACAAATCAATCCTTTCTTTCGCAGGTAACCAGTAGACAGTCTTTCTTGAGAGACTCTGTCAGTGATTTTTACAGCTCAAAGATTATAGGAATAGTTGCACTTTGGATATATTAATGTCCTCTCAGTTGATATCTGGAGGTCTCCCAAATAGGGAATTACTGTAATCAACTTTGTAATTAGTCACAGCAGCAATTGTTGGAGGCCACAGTACAAAAACCTATTCAGATTTGGTGAATTTTAAACCAGCAGTCATTGAGCACCCTGTCAGTATGGGAATTTGGGATTTTCTCTGCACCACATATGAAGACAAGATTCTTTCTGAATCAAAAAGGCTAATGAGGAGTCCTAACAGTGTAGGGGGTAAAGTTCATAGAGAAGATAAGGACTGTTAAGTGCTTAGGACCTATCAAAATTCCCTCTGCATTAACGTTTAAGCCATGGGCTCCCGTACAGTTTGAGGATCTCAAAAATGTTAGACAGACTTGCTACTCATAGGTAGATATGAGTGCCGTCTGCAAAGGAGTGAAATTAGAGCCCTTCGGACTATATCAGCAGACGCAGTAGTCTGATGTAAACATAAACCATTAGCAGAGAGAGAGGATATTTCTGGGGAGCTTCCAATTAATAGATAGAGTCAATGACCAGTGCATTCTGAGCTTTATGCATTGCGGTCTACTCTAAATAAAAGAGGTAAAGCAAGGTAAAGTGTCCTCAAAAGTTTCAAACACCAATTGCCATTTTCCAGGAGCAGCACTAGCCCAAAGTTGTTGAAGGCTGCAGACAGGTCCAACTAAAAACGGAGACAAACACCTCTGACAGTAACAACTCATCCCAAGCATCCACCAATGTGGATTTAATACTATACTAAGGGCAAAGGCTGGCTGTTCATCATCTAAATTACAGCATTTTTCAAGCTAGATTTTGAATTCAACACCAACTGTCTTTTCTATGATCTTTCCCATCAAGTGTTTCCGTGGCATGAGCCAGAAGTTCTTAAAGGGGACTGGATCTAAAATAGCACACACTGGTGTCACTAGCACTTTATTGAAAGTATTGTTATGTGCCCGGATAAGGCCAATGTAACTTAGCTGCACATTTTCTTACATGGTCCTCTTTCTGCACGATAACATTACTGCTGTGACCTTTTGCACATATTCGCGTGCGTGTCAATGTTGGATTAGTTTCTCTGAAACTATTTCTGTTTATGCATCTGGCTTTGCATAACATTACCACCATGCCTTGAACACCAAGTACAAGGTCTTTACGCACAATGTACAAATGTTGTTCTATCATCATCCGTAGGGCGACATGGCTTTCTACATATCCATAACATTGCTAATTTATATGTACATCGCAAGGACGCTTTTTATTATAAATAATAAGCATCACAAAGGATTAGCAGAGGAGGCACTTCAGCTGACACCGAGGGTCCCTGCATGCTGAGACTTCACCACGCAGTGGTCTGACATCTCTGACGAGTGGCCAGATCGTGGCCAGGACGGGATCCTACATTCTCTCCCACCAGGTAATGGGGTTGGATCATCTCTTGGGGGTTTCTTTGCTCTACACCTACAGACACTCTAGACATACAGAGTAGGGATTGCATAGTAAGAGTACGCCTGATAACTGCCTTGTTTTATATGCCAGCATATATACTCTGTCTTAGCACCATGGTGGAATTATAGCTGCTATTTACTCTTTTGGTGCTTGTAATCACTTTCATCTGCTCCTGTCTACTGATTATCACAGCACATGTATTTTATACAAGAAGAACATTGGTTCAATAAATATATTGAAAAAGTACCATTGTATTTTCTCTGTAAATGTCTCTGAGAACAAAAGAGCACGAATGACTGAGCGGAAGGGTTCTAGATCTGTTACAGTGATCCCTGAGGGGTCAGGGTTGTTATGTTCATCGGCTGCCTGAAACCATTTGTGCTGTGTTCAGGTTGGGGGGCTTATGGTGGCACTGTGAGCTAGCTGGTCTCTAGGGCAACGTATTCTGCGGGGATACTTGGAATCATTCTAGGCACCTCACCCAAAGTTTATGTTGTCTAACAAACGCGCAGATCCTACGGATTAGTGGGAACTGCAAGACAGTATCTGGAACAATTGCGGAAGTTGTGTAGATATTACTAACTTGGCAACAGATATGGCAAGGGCTTTTGCTTCAGCAGGCTCTGTGGACATTGCAGAGGATTTTAAAGTTGATTTCTCTATTCAACAAGGCTTTTATTCATGCTTTCAAACCCAGGTTTATGTGGTGACATTTTAGTACATTCACACGCCATCTGGCTACAATGTATGCCATACTATTGTAGGACCTCTATCAGAGAGAACATGATGCTGTTGAACAGCAAGGGTTGAGAAGGAGAATCATACAAGGACTCTGAATAATATCCCTTATTTGGCAGTTCTGCCCTACACATTTGAGCATGTCTGCTACAATTGAGGAGAAAAGATGACATATTTTTTTTTTTTTGATCAAAAATATGATCATTCACAGCTTAAAATACAGTACAAAATCAATATACCATTAAAAAATACGGCAGTATAAAACCCATTAAAAGTGATTTATATAATACATAAAATAATGTTCTACATTTCCCATTAAGGAAAAATCCTATATAACTTTGCCCCTACTTGTTGCCTATTCAGTAGTAATGTGTGGTCAACTATGTCCTAAGCCTCTGAGAGGTTGAGAACTGTCGGATCAAATTTTGGTTATAATCCAATTATTGAGGAGTTCCATTATCTTATTTGCCGGTGCAGATTTGTAATTTATAGAGGGCTTGTATCATGAATGGTAGTTGTGAGAGAGGAGATTCAGCTGCACACAGATTCCAACCCTCTTTTGAGGATTTTGCTTTAGTGCATTAGATAGCAGACCAGTTGATAATTGGCCTGAAACACTGGGTCTGCCTGCGGATCCCTCAATAAAGGTGTAATGACAGTGTCCTTAGGTGTATCAGGTAAGAATCCTTATTAAAAGGACATTTAGTCCTAATAAATTGTTTTATAAAGACATCCCTCCATGAATTTACTGATAATTAGGATTCTTTGGTCCTCTTAGCTAACTTCCTCATGTCCCCCTCCTTCATTGCTTTGAAATACAAGAATGAGGAACATGCGTGTGGTGGAGAGGGCAGTGGTGTTGGAACAGTGTAATATCTGCAGAGGTTTGTAATTTTTATTCAAGGAGCATCATGAGATTCTTGCAGTGTTGTGGGGTTGCACAGGAGATATTTTGCATGGTTTTTGGGATGGATTCGTTTTTGGCATAAGCTAAAACTCTATTTTGTCACTTAATAAGACTTGGCTGCTTTGTAAATCAAAATCTTGTCCAATTCCTTCAGCTTTTTTTTTTATTGTCGGTGTGCTTTAGATAGTATTTTGTTCTGCCTTCAGGATGTGCACACTGTACTAGTATTTCAAAGCACTGTGGCTGAATTTGCTAAAGCTCAGGAACGAGAAGAAAAACTCCAGCTACATTTACGTAGATGATTGTCTGGCTCCACAAAGATGCTTCTAAATGTGACATCATTTTCTTTTTTGCACTCAGTTTCTACAAAATTATTCTACAGCATTTACAACTTTTGGACAGCACACTGGTTAGCTTATTTCTCCCAAAGTGCTCTGGCCTCAAGTCTTGTACTCAATGCAAAAAGAAAATGTAAGCATGTGACCCATGTAACAGCCTTATGTGATGATTGGGCTTTGCCCACAAAGGGAACACCTGAGCTTAGTGGGCTCAGATGCCGATGAATGCCATGTGGAGTGTAAAGCTAGTCTTTTTGGTGATGGAAACCTAATCTAGATTCACGTCTTGTGCATTATTCAGCTTGTGACTGTTTGGCTTTGAATATTATCTTCTCAAATTTCAGAAAATTGACCCTGAATGATATTGTAGTAACTCCTGATGACGTTGAGCCAACCTCTTTGTACAGTCCACTGAGAGTGAGCTGGCTGTGGGTCAGCTTCCTTATGTCCTTGTCTTGTTTGAGTCAGACCCTCTTTAGCTATTGCTTTAGAACAGTGAAAGTCATATCTTTCGCGATCATGGTATCTGGTAGAGACATCTAGCCGCAGATTCCTTAACTTAGAATATCCCCAGGCGTCAGACTGGATCCGGAAAACCATTTTCCCCAACAGTCACCTGGCTCCATCCTGACGTCGTCCACGGAAGTGACATCGATGGAGCCATATGAGACCGCCTCATAGCTGACGTCAGTTTTCTTCTTTTCCGCGTCCCAACGCGGATCTGGAGTTAAGCGGTTCCTCTGGCCTGTTTTCAGGCCTTTGCGACGCCTTTTGTATCTGGAACAGTGTGCCGATGCCTGCGGGCTTCAAACAATGTGCGCCCTGTTCCCGGCAGATGTCTGCGATGGATCCACACGAGATCTGTATGTGGTGCTTGGGCGAGCACCACGACTCCGCCGAATGCAACACCTGCCGGCAGCTGAAGCCAAAGACCCAGCAGGAACGGCGGATGATTAAACTGTTGTCTGCCCGGTCGGAGTCCTCGTGGCACCGGCTTCCGTCCCCAGTGGAGGGCTCCAAGAGGTGCAGTTTCTCCTCCCACTCCGAGGTCTCTGCTGAGTCATTCCCGTGGACGTCGTTAGTCAGCCTCAGGTAAGCACCGGAAGAAGTCATGGAGGTTGTCGACCTCGCACAAGCGTGACGCTGGGGGCTGACGCTCCCGGTCTTCACTGGACACAAGCCCTCAGAAGTCGGACCCGCCTATCCACCGTTTCCTGGTGCTGGGGCGACTCAGACCCAGATGGAAGCGTATTCCAGGGCTCCTCAGGCCATTCCCGTGGACGTCATTCGCCAGCCTCAGGTAAGCACCGGAAGAAGTCACGGAGGTTGTCGACCTCGCACAAGCGTGACGCTGGGGGCTGACGCTCCCGGTCTTCACTGGACACGAGCCCTCAGAAGTCGGACCCGCCTATCCACCGTTTCCTGGTGCTGGGGCGACTCAGACCCAGATGGAAGCGTATTCCAGGGCTCCTCAGGCCATCTTTGGGTCACCTCCTCTCACTGGCACGCCTTCGGGCCCCACCCGGTGGGTAGGGACTCCGGTCGGGGGTTCACCTGCGGGTTCGCCCTCGGCGCAGACCGAGTGCCTCGACTCCGGTCCTGGAGTCGCAGCGGCATTGACGTGGGGACACGGCCCGATGGGCATCCCACTCTGATCTCTAGCCCTCCTGCCGCGTCTTCGCACAGTCCTACGGGGCTTCCTGCATCGTCGCTGGATGTGGCTGCAGTGCAGAGTTTGACTCTGAGTCGACTTCGTTCCTCCCCGCAGGCTCCAGCCTTGGTGGAGGTCGAATCGACACCGATCCGACACCGTCTCGATGTCAGTCGACGCCGGCTCAGTCCCCGGTCGTCTCTCCTATGGAGGACGTGAACCCAGTTGGCTCCCCGCCCACACAGGTGTTCCCATGCGCCACGGAGCAAAATCCCATGGGGCACTGGCCGGCTCATTTCGCTGCAGGGCCTCTGTCGTTGGGGGGACGGATTAGCCTGCAACCCTCCCCAACGGATGACTTGCTGTCTCCCCCTCGGATGGCCATGGAGGCCAGCGTTGACTTTGGGAGGGCAGTTAGTAGGGCTGCACATGTCTTACAAATGCAGCCGCCCTCTGTCTCCCTGCCTTCGGATCCTTTGTTGGATCTTCTTCACTGGGGATCGGTGGATGTGGAGCCTTTTTTGCCCTTTGGCAGGTCATTATATGCTGTCCTTCTGGGGACTTGGGCCAGACCCTCGTCTGGTGACCCCGTGGCTCGTGCTGTGGCGCACTGCCACCGACCGGCTCCAGATGACCCTGCCTGTTTGTCCCTTCATCCTTGGGCTCATGGCCCTGTAGTCCAGGCTGCGCTTCCTTCCTCTCCTTCACCGTTGCTTCCTCCCACTCGGGAGTCTAAGTGGTTGGAGTTGTGTGGCCGCAATGTTTTTGCGTCCACCATCTCCGGTCTTCAATCCCTTAACACGATCTGCGGGTTTGCTCGGGCTACTTCTGCCCTTTGGGACTCCGTTGAGTTACTCCTTCCCTCTTTGCCGGAGTGCCCTCGTGCTGACCTGCTCCAGCTTGTTCGGGATGGCCGCAACATGGCGCAGTTTACCATCCGGTCAGCCATGAACACCACTGACTCCGTGGGTTGAGCTATGGCCAGCTCAGTTGCCCTGCGTTGCCATTCTTTGCTACGCGATGGCAGTTTCCCGAAAATATTCGGGAGTGACTCAGAGATTTGCCCTTTGATGGGGCCCATTTGTTTGACGACCATGCCGAATCAGCAGTTCAGCGTCTCGTTTCAGGATTTCATTGACTTCTGGGATTTTAGTCCCCTATGGTGGATCTGTGTTTTCGTGTGACAGTGTTGTCACTGTTTTTCTGTTTATGTGTCTGGGTCCAAGAGGTTCGTCCCAGAAAGATTGTATGGCTGTTCAGCAAGAGGTTTTTTCTCTTACTTTACTGCAGCTGGGCCAGCTGTTTCTGTGTTTCTTTTGACCTCTGCCTATGAGCTTGTCTCAAGAGGTGTCCCTTGCTTTTATAGGGATGTGACGTACCCTATATAGGGTATTCGTTTGCTATTGTGTAGCTGCTGTCCCTTGCCAGGAAGGTTTGGAGGCTCCCGTGTAGCTCTCTTGTTACTTTCTGCCCCCTGGGGATTTTCTCATGGGTTCTGCTTCACCTCTCCCTGTTCCATGCTTCCTGCTGTGGTGGTATATACTCTCGGTTGGGTCCCATGGATTGACGTGGCCCTCTCCTGCTGCTTCTGTATCGCTGCCTATGGTTGTTCCGTGGCACTCTTAGGCGTCTGTGGACGCAGTTGATTTCGGTGTATTGTTGAGGCTCTGCCGTTCCCGACTCGCCCCGGAGGGGTTTTTACATCCCCCTGCCTTGCTTTGGCTTCTCTTTTTGCCTTCTTTCTAAGCGCCGTTGGCGGTCTGGGACGTGGGCACGTGTCCCTGGGGGCCCCCCGTTCCGCTCCGGATCGGTTCTCTGTCACCACTTGTGCTCCGTACTGTGTTTATGTGTTATCGTAGGGGACCCATTGGGTTCCTTGAGCCAGTGTCTTGTATGCACACTTTTGCTGTGGCGTTCTTTCCTGGTGTTGAGACAGGCTTGGGGCCTACGAGTGGTGCACTTTTTACCAGAGCGATCCTCTGTTCCGTTTTGCCTTGTGTCCCTGGCCTCCCTCGGATGGGCCCCGGCCTGGGTTCAGATTACTATGGTCCTTGTCGCATACGGCCCAGGTGTTCTTCTCCTGGCTCCGCGACGGGTTTCACCACATTCTCCGGATGATCTCTGGATTCATCCTATATACATATGTCCCTTTTTCGGACTTTTTATGTCTGCATGTTACTGACTTCTTCTTCTTCTTCTTCTTGAAGTGTCAGTATTACTGCCTGTGTCGCGGGGGTTGGTTTTCCTTCCTGATCGGGAGGTTGGGCCGCCCTCTTTGTGGCTGGACTTTTGTTCCGCTCCGGTTCACAGCCGGCGATTCCATTTCTACCTTTCGGACACCTGTCTATTCTCTAAGCCGGGCGTTCTTCTGGTTTACCTTTGGTTGTCATTTCCTGACTTTTCCAGCATTTCTGTGTGCTATGTTCGCACTCTGATCCTGGGGATTGTCCCAGATTCCCCATTTGTTTCTTTTCTCCCCTCTCTCCCTCAGGGGAGCTAGTCTTGGGCATGCTCGGCTTGTCGGTCGCCCTTGGTCCTTTTTCCCAGGGGTATGATTGCCTGGTTGGCTGCCTGGTGCTGTGCCGTCTTTTCGGTCGGTCCGCACCTGTTGTTGCTGCTTTGCTTCCTTGAGTTACCCCTTGTGTGGTTTAGTTCTCAAGGTACACACTACTTGTTTGCGTGTACGCTTGCCCTTCACATCTATGAGCCTCCTAGTAGTCCGGGTTGTGTGTTTCAGCATGATGCCTTTGCCTGGCCATGCCATTGGTTGGCATTCTTTCGCTGGACCTTTGTCTTTTTCGGATCCTGGGATCCTCTCCTCAGTTTCCCTCTTTTCGTGGGACTCTGTGGTATTCTGTTGTTGTGCACTGATTTTCTGGTCCTGTGCCTTCATTTTGTCCCTGCCTGGCCGACAGTGGATTTGTGTTGCCCTCTGATGACTTGTGGTACCTTGCTTCCCTTTCTCATGCTCCGCCCTGACCTTCAAGGTTTGTGTCAGTTGCTCCGCCCTGACCTTCAGGGTTGGTTTCAGTTATGCTGGCAATACTGAGCCTTATGGGTCTGGTGTCAGCTGGCATTGCGGACCCACCTTGTTTCCGTCAACGTTCTTGACGGTCTGCTCCCTTCGGGGACATGGTGAGGTTTGGTCGCAGACCCTCCTCCCGTTGGGTATAGCTATGGTATCTATTCTAAGTTAAGGAATCTGCGGCTAGATGTCTCTATCAGATGAACAAGTTACTTACCTTCACTAACGATGTATCTGGTAGAGACACAGTCTAGCCGCAGATTCCTTAACGCCCGCCCATCCTCCCCGTTCTGCGACAACCTTTCCAGGTGGGGTTCTACCACCTTGCCTCCTTTCAGGTGGCTATGGTCTTCCTAAGGGGTGCTCTAGTTCACCCACCTCAGGGGCAGGGTGTGTCATTCTGCTTTAGGCACGTTAGCTTTCCACCTATTCTTGTTTTTAGGTCCTAGGTTATGTGCTTTTCGCTACTACTGCATCCGGCATGGAGTTTATCATATCTTCTTCCGTCCCTCCACCCTTGTCTGTCTCCCCATGTCTTTGGGGTCTCCTTGTCTCTGCTGCAGGCACTTGGGTTGCATTCCTATTGTACTATGCTCTATGCATAGGTCATTGTGGGGGTGTGGTACCACTTCTATGTGGTTTTTTTCTTCTGGTCACGGGCCATAAGTCACAGCTTTCAGCCCTGTTCCCCCCCCCCCCCCCCCCCCTTTTCAGTTGCATACTTGCTCACAGACTGTCTGTCGTACAGTTCCATCCTGTGGTTGCATTCTCTCCTTTGATTGTCATGTTATTAATTTCCTCTGCCGTTACCTCTTTAGGGGGGCACGATTCTTTATTTGGTGGAATTTTATTGGGGCGGCTGCTTGCTCGCCTCCTTCGGTCCCTCCAAGTGTTGAGTACTTTTCAACATGGCATGGTTTTTTACAATTGTTGTTACAAAGGTTTTTGTTTCTTTTTTGGCACACTGTTCCTATACTCTCACAGCTTTTGTAGTGGCTCCGCGTTGTGGCGTGGAAAAGTTTCACTGCAGAAAACTGACATCAGCACACCAAGGGGGTCTTGTATGGCTCCATTGACGTCACTTCCGTGGAAGCCGGAGGGCGGTGGCGTCTGGCGCCATCCTGACGCCAGACGCCGACCCCCCCCGGCGTGTAGAAGTACTGCTGGAGAAAAAGGTTTTCCGGATCCAGTCTCACGCCTGGGGATATTCTAAATTAAGGAATCTGCATCTAGACTGTGTCTTTGCCAGATACATCGTTACCGAAGGTAAGTAACTCGTCCATTGGGTTTATTCTCCCTCCTTGGTATTGCTTCCATTCCATTGAAGCATTGTTTTCAGCATCTGGCATGGACTATTTGGGGAGTGCAGAAGTCATCTTGCAAAGGATTTCCCCTATAAAAGCACACATTCTGGAATATAGCCAAGTGTGTAATTGAAGTATGATGAAAAATGGATGTAAATTCTCGACAATATTTACCAGCTGTTATTTATAAATCATTTTTCATGTGTACAAATATTTACTTTAAATATTAATCCTGACAAATATTATAGAGCATTTGCATACTTTTCTACACAAGTTCAAGTAAGCTTTTCTTTCTTTAATCGTCTCCCTGGATTGTCTGTATCATTTGTTCAAACTGAAAAGAAGTAGCATATGCTGCCGTTCTTTGTGTAAACCCTGAGCTGTTTGCATTCCAAGCCGAGACAAGCACTACAGCGAGGGACACCCATTTGTTTACATATAAGCTTCAAAGGCCTAAAGCAGCAAGGCTTTGAAGTGGAGGCAAACAGTTGTGAACATTGTGCTTTAGTTAATACTTGGAACCTGTTGTGAAAGGGCAATACGTGAGTTTAATTGTGCTGCCCTTTATTTGTGCATGTGCGCTTTCAAGTGTTAGCTTAGCACATTAATGCCAGTACTAGGCTTTGAAAACATTTGTTGTGACAGGATCTCTCCCAAGTCTGTGGTTTTGGCTTTAAGACTCTATGGAACATATGATTTGATAAGGACTGTTTTTGACCTTGAAAATGAGTAAAACACATTTCAAGTTTTCCCGGAAGTGCCAGAGTAGATATCCGTGTATAATGTTTTATGTATTCTTGTGATACTTTTATGACTTATTGTCGAATAAAGTTATAAATTCGTAAAAATTCGATATCCGTGTCTGGATAAAGAAAAGGTCTGACATTTTGTAATGGGGCAATGATGACTTTTTGTGTCGCCAAATGTGTGCCCTTAATTCCAATGAGCTCGGAAGTAAAAATGGTAGACATTTTAATCATTGGAATCCGCATCACAGCTGAATTAAAGTTGTTTTTCTAAAACACCACAGTGTGATCCAGCCACTGGCTCCGATACTGAAGAAACATATGAGGAAAGAACCATCTTTACAAAAACTCCCAAAAATACTATTTCGGAAGATGAAAGAGAATAACACCCCAGTTACATTTGCATAACATTGTCAATTACTTTCCTGAGCACTTACCTTTCTGCAAGAAAAAAGTTGAATAGGGCGGCCATTACCTGATGCCACCTTGACAACACTCGGAGCATCAGACGGTTCACAAAGAAGAGCAGAATAAGGTTTTAATAGTATTTGCAAGAGCTAAATGGAAAAAATAATTCCCATGGAAAGTATTGGATAAAAGGTTTTCAAGAGAGGGGGAAAAGCAAATAAAAAACTGTTCAAAGAGGTTGATAAAAACACAAAGAATAAGCAGAACATAAGAAAACATGAGTAGCAAAATGCATCTTTAATTGTCAGCTTGTTGCAGGGATTCTGCTGAATTGTGCCTTGGGATGACAGGACGTCAGAATGTAGAGACTGAGCCTCTCTACAACGTCAGTATCTGTCGGCCCAAATCATGGTTAGCTCACAGTGCCTCACCTGAACTCCTAAACTTCCCGGAGTAGTAGGTGATTTTGGCAAGCTAGAACATGACCCTTTAGTCCCCAAGGGAACCAGTGAAACAGATCCTTACCTTTCGTCACTCACTCATGCATGCCTATAGTGAACTAGTGAACATAAGAAAGACACAAAGAAAGTTTACAATACATTTATAGAAACGATTGTAGTCTATTATGAAGCAAATGTGCCGCAAACTCTAGGTAGATGAAACTAAACAAAGTAATTAGCATTACTATAAACCTGTATAAAATAAACATCCTCACTATGGCAAATTATCTATCTGTCTAGCCCTGTCTTTACTGTGAGAACACAGGAATATACAAGTGACCTCTGGGATTGGCAACAGACACCATACCGGGTGTATATAGTTAGGCGGTCCGCATCATGAGTGTAAACTCAGTTTACACAAGGCTGCATGTCAGGCTTTGCGTGTGCTCATTCCAGGGCAGGTCTCTCTGCTGGAATTCTCCTCTCACAGTTTCTATGATAAAAACTATGGTGTTGGAAAGTAGCAACTGTGCTTCTCTGTTATGTCTAAAACATTAGGAGCTGTGGCTGACTTGAGCAAAGAAAACAGTACACCATGTTGTTATGTATTCCAGGCAACGTTGTACAAAATGTGCAGACTGCAGAATCACTGAATATCAAACAACATGTACCGCGTATTCCTAAAATAATGTCACAAAAACAAATGTTTTCATCCCTGTTTTTTCATGTGTGGCTGTGCAGAACAGAGACAGCCTAAAACATCTAATAAACAAAACTAAGAGAGAACCAAAGTGGCCCCAGAAGGGAAATCTCTACATGCTCACCCACTTTTTAAACTTTGAACAACCTCCAAGAAAGAGTTTGTACTCAGTTCACCTTAACAGGATCATCTTATTAAAGTCTTTACATGACTCACAACAGATTGACCAGTATGCATTTACCACTGGAAAGACACCTTCTGCTATGCCTTGTGGAAAACTCTTCTCAGTTTGCTAAAATACACTGCACACATTTCTGAGCTGCGCCCAACCTTAGAGCCATGCTTACGACCCCAGTGTAAGTTAAACACCTCCAAGTTGGTACCCCCCATATTCTATATATTATTCAACAGTCTGCAATCCTCTACATCTTCAGCAAATGCTTGGGAATAAACAGCCACAACTCATAAACGTACTCATTACATAGAATTTGTCTGTAGCCCTGTACTGCAGCTATTTAATATGGGCACATGCCCGGACATCCACTGGTGAATTGTCAACAGATTTGGCTTTTCTCACAGATTTGTTGCAACAGGCTTTGGCTTTAAGCCCTAGCCTACTTTGAAACATGCCTCTGCAACCCACATTGTGTGCTCAGCCTTTATCTTATTTAAAATTTAGTTTTACTTGCACTCCAAACTTTACTGGTTTGTAAAAGGTGTACCATATAAATTTCAACTTGCCCAACCACCCTTGCCTCCAAGGCTTACAGTATTTCTATTCTATGGACTCACACAGATGCACACAGCAACACTATGCTGTATATGACTCTAAGCCCTTTACTTACAACTTTTTAAAAATGATGTAAGGGCTCTTGGAGAAATGTGATTATTACTAACCAGGATTATGACATTTAAGGTGTCATCAGCAATGTCATTAACAATGTCATTTAATATGCCATGAGTGATTTTTTGTTTAAATTTGTTTATTGATTTTCCATTAGTATATTCCACGTCAGGTTACACAGTTGTATCACATTTACAACTAAATACTGCACTTTTTCCCTGAGGCGGGTTGAAGCCAAAGCATTACATAAATTAGACTTTATGCTTTTACACAGCATGGCAAAAATGGCTTCGCTTGTCTGGTTAAAGAATTACATCAACAATCGCAACATAACATTGATCTGATAAGAAGATAAAAATAATTAAATAAGTAACTTGTTGACTCTCGTTCACAACATTTTAATATTTTTAACAATTCAACACGACTCTCACCCTCTATCATCTTACTCTGGGGCCCACCTGTTGATCTGTGCGCAGCGTATAATTGTTTGTTAACCAAATTAGAAGTTGCCTAACCAGTTCTTATTCCGCTATTCACGTATACTATTCGCTGTGTTATTTAACTTGGACCAGTGACAGTCAAGGGACACCACTCTTGCTTCCCTATGCACCTTGCTGAGTGCTCCTTGAGTGTTGTTGGCTTGACTTTTTATACATCCGTTAGTTGGATGAGTTCTGGCTCGTGTTCCGCCCAGGTGTATTGCTGTGTATACCTCTGCCTGATTTTGCCAGATCGCGCGGAAATCTGTCAGGATTGCGTCCCAACTCGATGCGACCGGCTGTTGGCGGGTACCAATCACGTCCTCACGGTGTAACGCTATACTCTCCGCTTGCGCCCAGCAGAGCATCGACTGAAACAGGTCCTTGCCACAGGAGGCTCCGGGGACTTCCAGCGTTGCGTGATCAGGCGCTAAGCCACAATGAGCCCTAGGTCTACATAACGGGAGGTCACTTTATATTTGGCAGACCTGCGGTACAGACCCAGTATGCAGGTCTCCCATGTCCAGCTCAGCGTGCGTTCCGTTCATTGCGTTAAGGTCGTGATTACAATTAATATGTCATGTAGTATGTGAGGTCAAAAGCAGGGCATGACGGGGGTGCAAGTTTTAGGTAGTTCACTAAACTGTACCTAGCAAATTCTATGTTTTTTGGGAGGATTTTGAACATTAGTTCTTATCTCATTTCAACATCACTAATCTTTAGTTGTTAAGTGAATACCTATTTTTTTCGTTCGTTCGTAAGTCGGACCTGGAGCATAGCTTCTTTACCATCCTTTTGGTTAGGTGACTTGTACCCATCTTGTGCTTGCATTCACGGAACAACTTTTTACTTTTACTTTCAGCACTCCGTGAGCCTTTGGCCATGCGTGGTAGGGTTTTTCCACATGTACTGGCCTGCCACTAGGCCCTATGTCCAACCCTCTGGAGTGGCCAACCCTGCTGGACACTGCCTTAGTCTGTGCGCACCAGGGGTTGACTGTGGGGCGTGACCTGTGGCCAAGCCCTGCACCCAACCCACAGTAGAGCGGCCTGCACTGAGGCAGTTGGCTGCAGCTTCTCGTCTATAACTCGACTTTTATAATTTTATAAAATAGTTTTTGGTTCTGCAGTGCCGGTACTGCTACTGTGTGGTACACCAGGAGGTGCTGCACTGTGTGATGCAGTACCGAATGCTCATACAGTGCTACTGGCGACCCAAAATAATATATTTCTTTTATTTGATTAAGTGAGGGTTCATTTGACCCCCCTCCCCGCCCCCAACTTGGCCTGAGGGCAGGGTGTGCCCACCATGCTCCCTTATGTGGCCTTTCATATTATTTTTCTGGACTTGAGGAATGACTCCTGCAATAGCAGCAGCAGCATTTTCTTCAGTGTTGCAGCATGCCAATCTGATCCTTCAGTACCACGATAGCAGCAGCGGTACTGGGGTACCAAACATGACCAATGGGAGAAAAAGCTCCCTCAGCCAATCAGAATGATCTATTTATTTTATTTTTGGTACCACCAGACTCCTCGTGGGACTACTGCGAGATGAACAGAGTAGATATACCAACATATTTCCTAGAGTTAGCCCCATCATGCCGAAGCTGAACCCCTGTTTAGATGGTAATTCAAAAGAATTGGCAGAACGGATTTGCACCTTATTACAACAAGCATTGGTAAAGCCATTCACCCTGGCCTTTCATATAGCTACAGTTACCTCAAGTAATTAATAGATGTACTTTTAGAGTCAGAAAAAACAATGTGAAATCTTTAACAAGAGTGTAGCCTTTCAGACCTTTAACTTAACAAGTCTGTCACAAATCTGAAATATAACACATGGTTACTAAATGTCCTTCTTGTGCAAGATGGAACTGCTTAAAATGTAATTCACTGCTACTCTAATAAATTGGCAATGCTGGTTTATATTTACAAATCAATATCACAACTTTAAAAAATGTCTTGATTACAATATAACACTTGTACGTAGTATATATAGGCACTAACAATCACTGGTTAAGCTAAGTCCCTTCTACTGTATTGTTGGGAAACTGTGTTTTTTGAGTGACTCTAAATTTATGTCCCAATAAAATTATAAAGTGGCCACTGCCTTATGCTATGGTAGGAGGAAGCAAAATGCAAGCCAATAAATAAATAAAGTTATTTAGTGAGGGGTTCATTAGATAGATAGATAGATAGATAGATAGATAGATAGATAGATAATATTATACATACGACTAATGCCACCTCGTTATTGGTGAGCAAGGCTGGAATCAGCCAAAATGCGTTCGATGGCGGTTTGACAATAAAAACTATTGGCAATCACACATGGCGTCGTCATCCTTGTAAGAGGAATTGGAATAGTATTCAGACCATCTCTTGGGGGGGTTCGTACGGCGACGCGCCCTTCAATTTGGAGTACAGCGAGCAGTTCGCAAGGGAACAAGCGGAAATGATATATATACATATATATTTATATATATGTATATATATCTGTGATGGGCCCCGACCCGAGAGGCTGAGACCCGTCTAATGATAAATGTCATTTGGAACATATTTGCAAAAGGAGTGGCCGCCGGCTGTATTATTGAACACTGACGGAGTATTGATGGCAAGGCCACGTTGAGAGGCCTGTCTCGACTTGGAAAGTGAACTTTCAACCAGCCAAGGTTTGCAAAAGGGATTTCCTGTGCACTTCGTGCTTGTGAACACCAATTTTGAATGCAAGTAATTAACCGAACAAGAACTGGGTGGTTGCGGAATTTTCCTTGACATGCACTGTGACCTTTTGATTCAGCCACAATATGGAACTTTCCTTTCAAAGGTGCTATTGATGCACTTGCCACACAGTGAAAGCAAGTCTAAATTTTGCCACAATCCAACATTGAATGACTGAGTGATGCAAAAACAGCAGTAATGGAGCATTATGGATGATGTGGTCCAGGTGACTACAAAACACATCAATTTAATGACTCCAGTGCAGGCAAATCAAACCTATGAAAATACTATATTTTCTAAGCATTAATCTGAAGTAAATCTGAAGACAGTACCTACCATCTCTGTAAAACAAACTTATCCAGATCTCTAATATTTGTAATCTACTGCCGCTTTAAATCAAACATGTAGACATTGGTCCTTCTTCAGTGTTGTAAGCTACGTTGTTTAAAAGCTAACAAACCCACCCAATGAACATTTGCATATGATTAGGACTCGCATGAGTTGAAATGCGTATTGCCTTTTTGCCTCTGAATAAAGAATGTATGAAGCACTGTTGGTGTGGCCTGTCTCACTTTACTGAAGAGTACGTGTTTTCTTATGGAATACTTGAGATGTCTGACACACCTGTGATGGGCCCCGACCCGAGAGGCTGAGATGCTCCTAATGTCAGGTGTCATTTGGAATGTATATATATATATATATATATATATATATATATATATATATATTCAATGAAAAAAACAAAGGTTGGCAATAAATTATAGCTAGGAAAAATTAATTAATTATTTGTATCAAAACCAACCTAACTACACAAACCATAGAAATTCTAAAGTTATTGTTATAACCTATAGTAATAATGTGCACCTACCCAAAACTTACTATAAATCGTACACCTCTGTACACAGTCTTGTCAACTCGCTAGACACACTACATTAACTATAGCTCGGGCCTTCCCCATGCACTGCTTATACCCTTTCATAATAAATCACTTATAGCAGGTTAAATGATAGCATTCATAACAAGACTCATGACATCTCAAATGGCATAATTTATGAGAACACTATCCATGGTAGATCACCGACTTTAGAATTTAAAGGTTGTGTAGTTTAAGTTGGTTTTGTATGCAAATATAAATACGTTTTCCTAACTATAACTTATCCTCAACCTTTGGTTTTTACATTGAATTTCAGTGTTTTTTTATTTTATAAAAATGTGTTTGAAATCATATAATGTTGTTTATTATGATATACATTTTTTGCATTTTTTTTATTGGTACTGTTGTATTCTTGGGAAAGTTCATTAAGATCATCAGTGTTGTCTGCGTCACTGGTTTACATTCATTACCATTTCCTCAAAAGTACCACGGTACCCCTATTGATTACCTGGGACTGGCTATTACATGCTGTGTAGTACATGCTTCCGAATTGTATTGTGGATCAGAAACTGTACCTCCCTGTGAAAAGATCTTAAATGGCATATGTTTATGGATGACTTGTTATCATTGTCTCTTTTTGATGTTACCACTAACCAATAAAGAGTGTTTTTTGGGGATAAAAATTATTGCAGTACCCGCCATAGAATTTGAAAATTGTATTTAGACCAAAAATTTAATTTTTATTTCAAATATGGATTCAGGGTTTCATGGCTAGCTATGTAGTTTAATTGTATATGTGTTAGTATTGTTACTTTAGGTTGCGGTTGTGAACTATGCTGGTACAGCAATAGTATTTAGATGCTACAGTGGTTCTTTTTTGTAAAACAACATTTCGTTGGCTTAGAATTGTGTCAATTGTAGGAAACAGGAAGTGTATAGCTCTGATCCACATTGAGTTTGATTTCTTTCAAGGAGAAGGTTGTGCTGTTTGGAAGAGTGAATATATTTTCTTCAAAAGCCACCGTGCAACTTTTGAACACATGCAATGGTTGAAGAAAATTACACTGTACTGTTGTAACAGGAGGAACAAGAGATGGCGTAGGTGAAAAAAATTAAAGGAATTGATTGTGTGGAATTATTTTCATTGCCACCTGAAGGGAAATAGGAAACCGATTTAGGTCTGGATTTAACGAAGACCTTTTGTTTTTATAAAATTTTTATTCCTCTCTATCTACGGGCTGACTTCACTTTGAGTAATAACATTCGGCTCTTTCGCAAGGAGCATATTCAGACCCAAAGTAGTTTTGTTCAATGCCAGAAACTACTGCGGCAATTTGTGTTTTTTTTTAAACTCTTTTTATTAATAGCAGCACAAGTTATTAATTCAGTTCAGACAATCTTGACAATCATACAAGAAATAAATATGTGGGTTTTTTTTAGACCAAAAATATTTTTGCTTTTGCCAGTCTTTGTTCTAATGATAAGGTTCCGCAGTTCCCACAAAAGTAAAGTTTTACAAAAAACATGTAAAAAACACACATTGACAGAACCAAAAGGCTGACAACCAATGTCATACCCATTGGCTTTGCGAATGCTTGTTTATTTTCATGTTTCCTATTATTCTGTTGAAACTCGTTACACTGATTTTTCATTATGAATATTTTTGGGAAATATTAGCATGCGTTAATACATTTTACTAAACGATGTTTCAAAGAAATGACACCTAACATTTCACAGGGGTTAAGCAAAACATTTATTTTCCTAGTTGTATTTTTTTATGAACAAGTTATTTTGAGCAAAGAATCATCAATCTTATTTTCAAGCTTTTGCATATATCTGAATCTAGTCAGAGAGCATCCTGGAAGCATTATATGAAGCCTCATATTGTTAATCTTTGCAAACGTGTGTACACATTTTTATACTTGACCCACTGTCAGTAGTTCAGTCTGAATTTACATTTTCTTAGAGTGCGCACCCTAATAACAAAGGCTTTGTGTTTATGAACTATAAATACAAGTTCGAACAGCATTAACATATGGGCACAAATATTACCTTAACTGCAGACAACGCCCTTCCCTGATCCATAATGCAGTACTGTAATCTGGCAGCCAAAGGGTTTGTGCTGCAGGGGGTAGGGCCTACTTATCCCACTGACAAAATAAACATGAAAACGTGTTGCCCTTGCCCCATAAAATATGTCCTGGGTGTCGGGCTTTAGGAATTCCAGACCCATGATCTATTCAGACCTGCATATACTCAAGTTGTTACTAGAGATTCCACTCAAGTCAAATGTTACATCTTAAAAATTACTTTCCAGAGCTGCAATTCCTCAATGCATTACTAGAGTTCATTCTTGAGTCAGATGCAAAAGCAATAAATACCTTTCATGGCGCTGCAGGTCCCCCAGCCGTTACTAGATATCCATCTCAAGTCAAATGTAAAAGCATTTATATTCCTTCATGAAGGTGCAGTTTAGCATGTCATTATTAGGTGTCCCTCAGGCATCAAATGCAATAGCATTTATATTCTTACATGAAGCTGCAGTTCCACTAGTCATTGCTAGGTGCCCTGATCGAGTCAGATGTATAAACATTGAAATTCTTACATGAAGCTGCAGTTCCATTACTGGTTACTAGGTGTACCTCAAAAGTCTAATGCAAAAGCACTGAAATTCTTTCATGAAGCTGCAGTTCCATTACTGGTTACTAGGTGTACCTTAAAAGTCGAATGCAAAAGCATTGAAATTCTTTCATGAAGCTGCAGTTTTACTAGTCTTTACTAGGTTTTACTTAAGTCAAATGCAAATAAATTGATCTTCTTTCATGAAGGTGCAGTTAAACAAGTCGTTACTAGATGTCCTTCACAACTCAAATGCAAAAGCATTGAAATCCTTACGTAAAGCCGCAGTTCCACTACTCATCACTAGGTGTCCTTCAAAACTCAAATGCAAAAGCATTGAAATTCTTTCATGAAGCTGCAGTTCCACAAATAGTTACTAGGTGACCCTTTTAGTCAAATGCAAAAGCCTTGAAATTCTTACATGAAGCCGCAGTTCTACTAGTCATTACCAGGTGTCCCTATTAAGTCAGACGCAAAAGTCCTGAAATTGTTATATGAAGCTGCAGTTCCACTTGTCATTACTAGGTGTCCTTCACAAGTCAAGTGCAAAAGCATTGGAATATTTGCATGAAGCTGCAGTTCCACTTCTTGGTAACAGAGGTCCAGCTGAAGTCAGAAGCAACTACTTCAAATGACCTGTGCCAAGCCTGTGGGTCGTGGCTTTAGCATATGAAGTGAGGGTGTGGCCTAACGGTCAGAGCAGTCGACCTTGAAGCTGGGGAACCGGGTTCGAGTCTCGGCAGAGACACTTAACATCCTGTGATTCTGGGCAAATGACTTAATGTCCCTGTGCCTAACAAAAAATGAATGTGTCCGTTTGTAACGCAACTGGTGCTCCTGTAAAGCGCTATATAAAACTCCAGGGGGAAAAAAATATATTGCATACATACTTTTGCTATATCAATCATTTGTGCTTGTTTTCCATGAGTAAGTATGTCCCATTTAAGAAATCATTCTGTATCATGCCATGTGGAGGGTGATTTTCTGTTACCTTTAATAGCTACAGATATTGATGACCCAGTTGATTTGAGAGCTTTAGCATGTTGTTCACAAGGATCATCTTTCCAAAGAACAAAAAGCAGGCAGTTTTTATGGTAAAAGAGTGCTATATTGAATCTAGTTTTCCTAATTGTGCTAATGTTAAACACCTAGAGATTCCTTTCTGAAGGCTCTTTATTCAAAATCTTCAATACGAGAGTGACAGACAAATGGTCATTCTCTTTCCAAATTGGTACTCTGAAGTTATCTCTCAAAGCAAAATACTTGTAGCAATGAAGTCAATCGATGTATCTATTGAGCTATTAATATAAGTACGACATGCAGGAGAATTAATGCATGTCATTTAACATACATAAATGAAGTTCTTGTACTATCTTTCTAATCGCGCTCACTTTAGATTGGATTTGTTTGTTACAAATTTGGAGTCAGGGATGCCCATCTCTCATCTGTGACTCTGCTTCAAGGTCTAATTGGTCAGTGTTGCCCTTGGGTAAACTTGTCTGTTGGTTATATGTACCTCATCCCAACAACTCAACAAGCTGGTTAAAAATTAGATAACGTTCTCCAAGCTTGTGGATATATATTTAGGGGAATTATTGTAATTGTAAATGCATTTATATAGCGCGTACTACCTTTGACGAGGGGTCGAACCACTTTTTCACGAGTAGCACACTACTCTGGAGCCCAAAACGGATTAGTGGCAAGGTTTTTGTACTGGGGTGAATGTATGACATTATTCTGCATTCTGTCCATCAATTGTTCTTTTTGCGTTTGTTACCCCGAGTGGGACGGGTTTTCCCAGACGTGGGTCCCGTGCTGTCCATACCACTGGAGTCAAGCTATCCTGATTGATGAGGGGTGATACCCCGAAACCGGTCCTAGAATGCTTGTTTCCAGTCCAGGGAGGACCTGGCCTGGCAGTTCGAGCTGCACTGTTCCCATTGGGCACAGGGTTAAGACTGATTTGCATATGGTTGGGTTCAAATTGGAATGGCATGGTGAGCAAAAAAACGATGGATTTAGGCCCAGATCTCTGTACTGGGGTGAATGTATGACATTGTTCTGCATTTTGTCCATCAATTGTTCTTTTTGCGTTCTCCAGCGGGCGGGCAGAGAGCGAATATCTTCTTTTCCCAGCCCACAAGCGCTATGGGCTGGGTGATGACTATTTGGCTCCTGGCCCCCTCTGCCTGGTTGGTTCTTTCCCCCGGACTCCTACATTTCACCGTGCACCAGGGGATTGGCTCCCCAGGGCAGAAAGAGCCTCAGGGGATGGGGTCATACTCAGGCCCCCACCCCCCAAGTAAACAATGAAAGCTGTGCTGACCCCCGGGCACTGGCCTGACCTGGGGTTATTTAAGAAAATGTAGCGAAACCCCATTTGCTTTCTCAGATGGGGGGTCAAAGATCAAATCTTTGTATGCTCATACATTGGACCCCTTTGGGTCAATTTTGATGATCCTGGGATTGTTTTACTCCAGTTAGCGGACTATAACCACGAAGGACATTTACAGCAGGCCTTCACAAGGGAGCACTTTACAAGGAGCTGGTTTCCCTGGCTCCCTGCACCAGCTTTTCTCCTTTGCCTGGCTCCAGGGGCTCACTTCTGCTGCTGGGGCACATACGTCTAGGTCTTCCCCAGGGGTGGAAGCTCCCCTCAGGCAACAGCCACCATCCTGTCAGGGTGAACCACAAAAGTCTCTAAATTAACGTGTGCTTAACTATTTGGTAGTTTGCCTCAAAAGCAGTCAAGCTTAACTTAGGATATGTGTAAAGTAATTCTTCAGGACACAAACAGTAATGAAGTGAAAACACAAAGCATAAAAAATCCCAAACAAATTTAGAAAAATAGAGTAATTTTAATAAATAAAATGACACCATAAAGACAAAAATCCAATCATAGAACTAGAGATATTGATTTTTAAAGTTTTTAGTGAAAATAGCGCCAAGAAGCAGAAAGCTCCACTCGCGGTTATCTGGTATGGGGATATTCACAAGTTTAGGAGGACCGTGATCGAGCACGGGCCAGATACAGGGACCAGGTTTGTCCAGGTGAAAATGTACCTTCTCAAGTCTGGTGCAAAGAGTTCCGTTCACATTGGAGGTGGCCGCAATGAGGGTGTTTTCGAGGCCAAATGTCGCAGACAGTCGTTGCTGTAGCGCTAAGAGCTGGTCATCGCTGGAGCTTTAAGTTGGTGGTGGCCACGGGCCATCATTGCTGTAGCGTGGTCTTGTGTAGCTAGTCATTGCAGACGGTTGCTGTCGGCACGAAGAGCAGGTCTCACCGAAGCTTTGGTGTGGCAGTTGTCATGGGTGACAGAATCTTGGAACAAACAACCCCATTAGCTGTCTCGAGAAGCTGAAAACTTCAGGGTTTTCACTTTTTTCTTGTGGAGTAGCTCTCACTGGTGCCAACCCAGAGGCCAGGACCCTGGGAGCACCTCTTGGTAATCAGGACTCACTCCAGCAGGTTCCAGCAGCAAGGCTCAGGCAGATCCAGGCTGGGCTAGTTGGTGCTGGTCATCTGGGCAGTTGTAGGGAGACCTCTGGACGCTTGTTGTTTGTAGCTCACACAGGAGTTCAGCCATCTGACCTTTGGAGTCACTCTGGGTAGCTTGGGGTCAAGGCAAGGAGGTCCAGTCTTCTTTCTTCAGACAGCAAGGTAGTCCTTCTGGCAGCAGGATAGTCCTTCTTCTAAATCTTCCACAGGTCCAGAAGTGTTCTGATGAGTGGTTCATATAGTCTCTTTTTTATAGCTGGTGCCTGTCTTTGTGTGGGGGAAATCCCTGACAGTTAGAAATTGGGTTATTGTTTGAGGGGGCTGGAAACCCTACTCAAGCAACAGCCACAATCCTTGTCAGGGTGAACCACAAAAGTCAGTAAATTAACTTATGCTTAACCTTCTGGTAGCTTGGCACAAAAGCAGTCAGGCTTAACTTAGAGGCACTGTGTTCAGCATTTATGCAACACACAAACAGTAATAAAGTGAAAACACAACATAGGAAAAACCCCACTCCAATTTAGAAAAACAGGATACATTTTAATAAGTACAATTACACCAAAATGATTCCTATCAGTAGAATCAGAGTTATGAATAAAACTTTTATGGGTGATATCTGGCGCCTTAAAGATCCACGTGCCAACCACGCGTATCTATTCACGCAAGACTGGGGCAGAGTCAAAAGTTAAGGCTGATCGCAATGGAGTGCACGTTGGATACACGAGTTAGATTAGGCCCTGTCTTGGTTTGCACTCAGACTTAGAAGAAATCTCAGAGAAAAGTCTAGGAGAAGGTAGAGTTAAATGAAGGAAGGCATCAGGCTGTGTCTGAGGAGGCGTCTGCAATGCCGTGGAGCCTAAGGATGAAGTCTAGATGAAGCCATCAATGGTGGGAAAAGCTCCAAATGGGAAAAGCTGAATTTCTAGGCCAAGGAGATCGTCGTCAATGGGGAGCCTCTCGCCGTTCATCCTATTGTAGATTTTTACCTTCCGACTTAGACAACTTTTTGGAAATTGAAAACCTACAGTTACGCAGCATCAAGTGGTAGCTAAAGAGGTCTCCACAAGGCCAGATATCATCACTGAGAGGTCAAACTGAACCGTATTTGCTTCTGCGAAGAAGAACGTAGTGCTAGCTACCGCGAAGGCAGGCTGACCGGCGATTCGCTTTGGGCCGATCAGCTGGCAGGTTGGTCACAGTCTCCTGTTGGTTCTTCTGGCTTTTTTTGGGTTAAAATGTTTCAAAGTCCAGACTCTTGGGGTTAGACAGGAGGAGCACCTTAAACACCACGTTCAAGGGTCAAGGATTTGTTGAACCACTTGGCGGGTTAGGATGTCATTGTCCGTGATTTGACACTGGTTCTACAAAAGATAAGCAAGAATGTATCTAGGTCAAAGGTAGGTTGATGAACAGGCATAAAATGGAGTCTTGGTCTGACAAAATGGAGTCTGGTTTTAGGGTCTATACAGCAAGTTGGAGAAATTTGAGGAGAGAAATAAGTTTCAGATAGTGCCTTAGCTATCTGGGCTAGCGATGCAAAGAGTAATCATGAGACCTGGGATCATAAGGCACTTTTTGTTAGTTATAGGATGGTGATGATGAGGGGGTAATAAATATGTTTTCACTTTTCATACTATGTTTTTTGTTATAAATAAAACTTGCGTAATTAAAGGAATTTAAGTGTTGCATAAGTGCAAAG
This sequence comes from Triturus cristatus, assembly GCF_964204655.1. Classification (NCBI taxonomy): domain Eukaryota; kingdom Metazoa; phylum Chordata; class Amphibia; order Caudata; family Salamandridae; genus Triturus; species Triturus cristatus. The sequence continues at coordinate 1,419,332,844 of NC_140591.1, read as the reverse complement.
GAAGGAGTGATTTCCATTAATCACAAATTTATACGTGTGTCTTTAAGTGTCAGGGAATAACTTAGTGATGGTCTTTTGAATTTAAGTGGTACCCCCCACTGAAGGACAGAGAGAAGGTATTCTTTATAGAAATGTGTGATTTGTAGATTACATTTGTTAAAGGGTTTACTTTCATCACAGAACCAATGAACTGAGTTTCAAAACTGGACCACATTTGCGGGGACGCATCTTTTAGCAGTGGCATTAGGAGCCTGATGCAAGTCCCACCATTTCATGCTGATGTTCGAGTTTTGTCACGGTTGGTGACAAAGAGTGCTGAGTGGAAGCTACCCTTTCCTAATGTTAAAGTGCATCGTAGCAGTTGCTTCACGTATGTTAATGCAACAAAAATGGCAGTATTCTGTACTAGATAAGACATGTTTGCGTCCACTTTAGATTGTGACTAATTTAAGTCTTACACCTGCAGCACCCAGTTCAATATCCAGCAAGATCATTAAACTCTTATTTACGTTTTGAGCAGATAATGTACTCAGCAGTGGGTCACCTGGCAGATTCTCAAGGCTGGGGCAAAAGTACTTGAGTAACGTTTTAAGGTCAAAGAATTAAAAAAAAGATTACGCGTGTCTATTCAACACCGAGGAGGCATTGGCAGTAGATAAGGAAGAGGATCTTGAATATTTTGTGGCAAGTACTGATGTGGGGGGATAGACAGCATCTCAGAAGGACGGCTTTGGTAATGATAAGGAACTGGAAACCTAATTCACTACATGTAGAGGGGGCGGCCTAGGATAGGTAATTTAATTACCTGTCTTTATTAAGTACAATTATTTAAAGGTGAAAAACATATCCCACCAGGAGCTGCTACATAGGTTTCTGGCACTCAGACATGCAAGTCTACTGGGTACAACCCTTAATAGTTAGCTTTATGAAAAGTTCTGGTGACCTTGCTTGGACTGCAGTGTTGAGAAGGAAACTGTCCATTGTCAGGTTTGAAAGGCCAGTGATAAAAGATTAAAGCGCAATATAGTGCCTATGCAGAAGTTTGATTTTTCTGAGAATTCATGGGAAATGTTTGGAATAGATTTCCTGGGACCGTATCGGGTACCACTGGCTGAGAACAAATTTACAACAGTGCTAGTGGATTGAGTAATAGTTCGTACCAATTTTTGCCAATATTGGAAATTGCCAATATCTTTTTTACAGGAGGGTTACCACATGAAGTTTTTGTTGAGCAATGGTGAACAGTTCACCTTGTGGGATATGCAGATTTGTTTAAGGAGGTGACATGAAACATAAGATGTATAGTTTGTACCACACACAAGGTGATGGCATGGCGTAGAGAGCCAGTAGGATGGGAGGAGATTGTGTGAAGTTGGCTGTAGCTTGTGGGGTTCCACTGTAGGATGCCTTGCCTATCATGTTTAGTCATTTCACAACACACCTCAGAGATGGACATGTGCTATGCCTATTAGGCATTGAAGGGCAGGGGAACACACAGGTATATCTCTCGTGGCTCAGTAAGTCAGTGTGATTAGATTGGAGGAAATTAGGCAGATCAGACACAAATTAGCTCATGAGAAGGCTGAGACTAGGAATGGCAGACTATTATGCATGAGGAGGTCAATATTAAAAAAGGAGATGTGGTCAGGGTGAAGCTACCAGTAGGATAAGATATCTGGTCTGGAAGTAGCTGCCAAGGACATTAGAGGGAATGCCATTGAGTTCAGAAGTTGACTGTAGATGATTCTTGAGTGTATTACCAAGGTTAACAAGTTCAAACAGACATCTGACAAAATAAAAGATGTTAGTTGTTAATCGAGTACTTCTTAGATGCAAAAGAAAAGCATAGAAACAAGTTTGAGGGATCGGTCAAGGTGAGCCCTAGAGGTTGTCTTATGTGACACATGCCAGAAAAATGTTATTACTTTTTTCTTTCAAGCACCTAATTTGTTATTGGTTTTCTTATGGTTATTGTTTGTTATGCTTCTGTAAGGGGTCATTTGTGTTGATGTTGTTTGGAAATCATTATTTATTGGTCTGTTTGTGAAGTCAGTAAAAAAAATGAGGACTGTTATGTCTTGTGTTGTCTTGTAGAAGTTCTGTGCCGGGTGGGTCTATGTGAAAATGTTATTCAGAATGTTGATGATGAAACCTAATAGCTGATGGAGAGAGAGCTTGAGAGCTCCAGTTGCCCTCTGTGTGGTTCCAACGAAGTACTCGCCTACAGCACTGTCTCTGTGGCACTTATTAATTGGCTGCCTTTTTTCCTCCCCCACAGCCTTCGAAGAGCATACAAACACTCCCTGCCTCTCAGTGGCTCTCTGTACGAAATGGGGATTAAGTTTATCTAATCCCCATTTAAGTACCACACAATAGATGATCAGCAGCTCTTTGAGTTCTTCGGCTTCAAGAAACAGAGAGTAGCGATGAAAGGCAGTATTTCATAGTTAATCCTCTTCTCCAAAAACGTGTGCAATCAGCTGCCAAAAAGGATCCCTAAATGACATTAGGACCACTCAACTATGCCCTGCATACATTTAGCAAATATCATTGTTTTGATTTTGGCCGAAGTAATAAAGCTCATTTTGGTTGTGCTGTGCTTCAGCAGTTCCTGATCTGACTCCCTAGTTTGATATTCCTCAGACTATCATCCTTCAATCTTACTGCTATGGAAGCCCTTCAAAATCACAGGAAACTGAGGAAAGAATTATTCATTAGAAGATCAAATTGCTTAGGGAGCTTTGGTAACATATATTATCTCAACCACAAATTCTTCAGCACCATTCTCGCTCTCCTCTCCAGTGTTGTTTGGATACTTTTTGTTCTGTTTCTTTTTGTGAATTCCCTGTTCGGTTGACTCTGTCCTTCTTGGCCTTATCTCCATGGAGTGGTGAAACAAGGCAGACCCAAAGTCACTCCCAATGCCTTTATGAAGCTGTGGCATTACTTTTAGACATCTCAGCATGGCTCTGTTACCAAGTTCTATCTGTTGCCACCTAGTGCTGTCTTGTGCATTTGGAGTTTCAAAATTATTCTTGGATCGACTTTGACACTGGGACAGATCTTAAAAGATGGCTCATATCTGAGATAGTAGATTGTCAATCAGAAAACAATGTGTTATAGGTACAACTCTAACTTGCATAACTGGTGAAAAGGGACCCAATTTTTAACTTGGTTATGTATGAACAAAGCAAAAATAAGTAATACTGATATCTCTGTTTGGAATTAAGTCATGCTTGTTTCTTTCTTTAAAATTATGTTTGAAATACTTGTGAAGAGAAATGTATTTGCAACTCTAGCAGGTTTAAAAAAATCTTTCTTTCAAACTCACTATTTTGTTCACAGGGTGTCCATATAACAGGACTTGGAACATTCACGCTTTCAAGACAGAAAATAGATGTTGGCAATAATAAATGTATTCTGCTTCAAAGACCTGTCTTTGTTGTGTCTGAAAAATTTGCACAGACTCATGGACTTAAGCATGCAAAAATCTATGCCACAGGTAAGTGATTTTTAGCACAGAGGCCTTGTACGTATTAACATTATTTGCTCCCACTAGCCTGAATACAAATATAGTAAAGAGTGATTGATAATATTAATATGTTTGGGTTAGTAAGAACCAAAATACTGTTTTCTTTCTGTCATGTGCAATGTAATTTCAAATAAAATGTTCTGAGCAAGCAAATTATTTGTTAGGTGATGAGTTAATATCAGTAGACATGGCTTTTAGCCATATGGGTTTTAGTTATCCAGCTTTGAGAATTGTTGATGGTTCGATCTGTGATGGTTTTGGAATAAATAAATGACTGACTGAATAATAGGTGGGTGTATGAATTATCGATGGCTCAATAGATAGATGAAAGAGGAAGTGAGGTGTATTGAATATATGGAAATATGAGTCTAAAGATGGGTATGTACGTGAAGGATTTAATAAGAGTTGGGGTATAGATGGATTCATATGTGGACGTATGGATGACAGTGTAAGGATAGATGGATGAATAAGAATGTAGAGATGGATATTTGAATGCATGTGCAGATAGAGGAAGGAATGAGGGTGAATTTATCAAAAATAATGTGAATGGATGTCTTAATAAAAATAATGACGGATTGATGGATAGATAAAGGAGTGTGCGAATGGATGGATAACATGAGTGTGAGGGTGGCTAAAAAGATAATTACTTGTGCCTTTATAAATGTACATGAAATTGAAAACAATATGTAACTACTTTTAAAGACAGGTTGTTTGCATGTTAGATATGTACTGACTCAATCAGCCAGTCAATAACTGTGAATGTGACTAAGAATGTATAATCAGGAATATAAACAGGGCAAAAAATGGTGCACAATATCCAAGATTAAGAAAAGCAGACTACCTCATCTAATCCAACCAACCCTTGCTAAACTTTTACCATTCTAGACCGGCAATGGTACAATATTTCCATTTTGGCTAAGGTTGCTTCAGAAGCATTTTTCACAAAAGGAACTTACCTCTAGTGCTGTTACATAGATTTCAGCTGTGCGCTTCATGAGATCAACTGCGGTATACACTGTGATTAAAATATAGGCAAGTTAGGATGTTAACTTGCGCTGATAGTCTCATTCTACTTGCCTTTACACCAGTTAGACTGAAGTGATTGTTATGTGAATCTATACATACACACAGATGCACATATACCCCCACACACACATTACACACACACACTACACACACATTACACACACATTACACAGTGATCAACACCAATGTGTAGTTATAGTTAGGACAAAGGAAATAGGTTCTTGTTTTGCTAATAACTTTGGCACTGTTTGACAAAGCTTCATTAAACTTTCCCCAAAAAAGTTCATCCACCTCCATTTCAGGAAGGAATGCTTTGGGGTGATCCATCAAGTGGGGATGGGTAAGAGGGGGTAGGGCTACCAAAATGCAATTCCCCATGCAATTTCCATAGCGATTTTTGAACAGCGTTGCAGCCAAAATGGCTGATCAGAATTATATCAACTTTGACATAAAGCTAGATATTTACCCAGAAAGCGTATTTTGGGTGATTTAGTGTAAATCCTCTCAGTAGTTTTTGAGAAATTAAGGTTTAAAATGTAGAGATATCTGTACATTTGGGGTTGCAGAAGTCCTGCGGGAAAACAAAAAAATAAATAATTAGAGCGATCTAATTGACTGTGCTGCTTTTTTTCTCTCACCAGCGCTTCACTCCCAGTAGAGCTCACACCCTGATCTGCAACATAAAGAGCAATATTGCAGCCATCATTACTGGACTCTGGGATTCAGTCACTGTGTCCTGAAAATAAAAACAAAAAAAAGTATAAGGGGGCAGAGCAGAGCAGGGTACCCTGCTCCCCTGTACCTTGTGGAGGGGTGGAAGGGGTGGTAAATTTAAAAAGAAAATTGTTTGTGGGTTCCATGCAGGACTCTTGAATGAGCCAACACGACCCCCTTACACCAGTGAGAGTCCCAAGGGATTGAAAATCAATAAAAAATAAAAACAAGTAGTGTGGGTGCCCCTTGGTGTAGGCCAAGCCCCCTTAGCCCACCCCAGTGCCACGTACAGTGAAGGTATGAGAAACCATGGGGGGGTATAGATGCAAGGCTTGACTGTGTGCGGCAGACGGCTGCCATCAACAGGAGGATGGGAATAGTAATCACATAATACGTTAAAAAAACTAGAATTCACTGGAATAAAAACAGTAAGGTAAATTGACGTTATAGTTGGGTATAGTAAACAAAAATGATTTAAAAAACTCATAAATTCACTGAAGAAAACCAGGTTATGTAAGTTAGAACCTAACCATTTAAACAAAAAAAGTCACTGAAATTCACCAGTTATAGTTAAATGAAGTAGCTACAACTTGCACACTCACCATGCAATGCTTATGACCTCACATATGATAACACATTTTACATCACTCATGACATGTTCAATGATAACATTGATGGCCTCACTGATGGCATGCAAGCGTACAAGTTATAGTTACTCAATTTAACTATAACAGGTGAAGTTCAGTATTTTTGTGAGTTTAACCTTAGTTTTTCCAGTAAATTTGGATATAGGTGTGTATCTCTAATATTAATTTATTAGTAAACCTTTCTAAAGCTACCATCATGTAATTTGGCAGAACTAATAAGCCGTTCAATTCGGATGTTGTGAGAGGGTAAGATTAACAAGACCACTAAATATGATTATTTAGGTGTAACTTTCAACCCAAAAATCTCATGAATGTCACAAATTCAAATCTAATATTAAGTACATAACAGCACAAGGTTCAATTTGATGGTTTTATAGCAGTAATGGTGCCATTAAACCAAGCATAATTTTAGAGGTGTTTAAAGCAAATATATATGGTTCAAATATATATATTTATCTGACAGAGACATCTAGCTGCAGATTCCTTAATTTAGAATTTCCCCCAGGCGTCAGTCTGGATCCGGAAATGTTTCAGCAGTACCTCTGCGTGCCGGGTGATGGCATCGTATGGCTCCGTATTGACGTCGTCTATGGATATGACGTTAGTGGAGCCATATAAGTCGCCTGCGGCCGGCAGACATCAGTTTTCTACTGTGAAACTTTTCTGAGCCAAAAAGCCGAGCTACTGCTAACACTGGATGTGGGAACAGTGTGCCAAAAGATCCCCCCCCCCCAAAAAAATCTTTGAAACACCAATAAAAATAAACAACAGATGATGTGAAAATACCAGACATGGATTTCAGAAGAAAATACCCAATAAAGCAAAATATTTAAATACTTTACCAACCACCCACATTCGGAAAAGAATGGTGAACGCAACATTTAAACAAAAGCCTAGTGACCATGTCAAGGAGTTTGTTTAGACCAAACACTGATTGAAATAGTGATCACTGGCATAAAAGCTAGCATTGAAAGGGTATAACCCCTAACTCAAAAGATCTTCACAGAGCGGGGAGGATGGGTGGGGTGTTAAGGAATCTGCGGCTATACTGTGTCTGTACCAGGTATATCGTTACCGAAGGTAAGTAACCTTTCCATCTGATAGAGACATCTAGCCACAGATTACTTAACTTAGAATTAAATACCATAGCTATACCCCACTGGAGGAGGGTCTGCAAACTAATCCCACCAAAGTTCTCAAAGAGAACTGGGCCGTCAACAAATGACTGACTAAGATAAGGTAAGAATAGTAAAACAGAAGCTTGTCTCCTAAGAGAAACTATGACCTCTGTCATAAGAGCATTATAAATAAAGCAACTTAAAGAATCCCCTGTCAGAAGACCGACATCGACCCTTTACCCTTAAAAAGGGAAAAGAGGCGTGATGACCAAAAGGGGTCAAATGCATGATAGAAGTCATAATTTTATATTTTTTCTGACAATAAAGAATCATAAGTAGATCTGTCGTGCTGGAATCCTAATATGATCTGCAAAAACACTTCAGAAAGGGAAGATGAACAAACTCCCCTTGTCATCATTAATTTAGTATGGACAAATTGTAGCATCCACAATCAGTCAATACTACAAAAGATGCATATCTATCTATCTATCTATCTATCTATCTATCTATCTATCTATCTATATATATATATATATTCACTGAAAAAACCATAGGTTTCACACATGTTATAGTTAGCGGAAATTTTACTGATAAAAAACCAATGAAATTCCCCCGTTATAGTTAGTGCAGGCAACTATAACTCACGCGACCGCAATCCTCTGCTGATGACATATGTGTCTTTATGAAAAAAAAATATTTGTAATATATGTATAGCTAAAATTTAATGGAAGAAGACATGGGCAAATAAGTGTCTAAATACAGTATTAGCATCAGCAGAGGATTGCGGTCGCGTGAGTTATAGTTGCCTGCACTAACTATAACGGGGGAATTTCAATGGTTTTTTAGGAGTGAAATGTCCAGCTAACTATAACATGTGTGAAACCTATGGTTTTTTCAGTGAATATATATATATATATATACTTCTTTGAAGAAAAAAAACTTGCAAATCTCCCGTTCCAACACTAAATGGCAAGAGTATGCAACGCATGGGCATCAACAGCACACATTCTTCAAATATATACAGACGATTATCACTAGATACTCCTATTGGCCCATCCATTCAATGAATACTGCTAAAACGCAGGTCCTGTAAAACTTGCCCACTTTTAGTATCAAAGTCCGAGGGACGGAACAAAACTTTGAGTCCCAATAATCTCAAAAGCTCGGGAAGGCAATAAAGATTCTCTCTCTTTTTTGTTGTAAATATGTGAAACACATAGATGATGTAGGACAAAGTGCGCACATAAAAGTGCAGTGCAAAATATACGTACTGCCTTGTCAACAACAGGCAAATACGACACCTGTGATGCAAGACAATATAATAAAGGCAAGCAGCACATATTAATATGTAGATCATCATATATATCGTCTCTGAAATGAGAGATGTGGTAAAAATTACACCACCACAAGATAAAAGGGGGAGGAACTACACCACCACCACAACACTGTTGGTGATTAGTCATAAGAAAATTGCCGTTTGTCAATAGATATAATTTAAAACAATGAAAATCAGTTATGAATCCTCACTAAGTGAGAAATGCTGAAAGACATAAGTACATCCCTTCCAGAAGATAGGGAATGTAGATTAGACAGAACTACATGTATCAAGAACATCCAAAAAATAGTTTGCATAACTTGGTGGGTTGCGATTGGTCCATCTTGTCCCAAAGTTAGCCCAGAGATCTGCGTACAAGACTTGAATGTACCTCGTAAAGAGTGGTCCAAAGTTCATGCAGTCCAATAACTGGAATATGAAAGGTCAGTGTACCGAATTGAAAGCCTTTTCGAAATCTATGAATACCAAAGCCCTATGGTCGTCAGAGTCTTGTGAGTATGCAAGGGCAATATTAAGTAGCTGCATACAGTGATGCGTGGCACTCCCCATGATAAAGCCATTCTGGTCTTTATGTTGCAAGCTTTGAATCACCACAGTCATCCTGCTGGTAAGAAGCTTAGCGAGGATCTTCATCTCTAGATTGATCGGGGATACTGGCTGGTTTGAGGGACATTTTGTTGGAGATTTCCCGGGCTTTAGAATACCAGAAATGATTGACGTGAGCCTGTTTCATATGCCTCCTCATACATTGCCGTAAGAGGAGGAAGCAGATGGGACTCACATCTTTTGAATATTTCAAGCCTAATTCCATTGGGTCAGAGGTCCTGCCAGTGAGTATGGTCTTTAGGGCTTTTTGAATCCCATTGGCCTAGATTCATCTAACTTTTGTCAATCTGTGTTTGAGAGTTGAGTTATTAAAACATTTCTGATTATGGGGTTAGTACTTTTGGCCACAGGGGTGTTCTGGACACTTAGAGATCCATATTAATGAGCAAATGTTTGCATTACCTGACTGGGATCTGTTATTATATCTCCTTCAAGTGACTGAATGCTAGGGATAAGCTGAAGCTCCAGCTGTCTATTAGCAAGCCAGTGCAACAATTTTCTAGCTTTGTCCCCTAATTCATACATTTTATAATAAATTGCCGTATGAGCCAAGATGGCCTAATCCAGCAGTTTCTGTCTGAGGTGAGTTTCCGCAACTTAAGGAGGCATGGCACGCGTCTGCGGCTTCTGAATGCTCTTTTTCTAACTCACATATATTAATCTCCAAACCATGCACCTCCCTTTCACTCTGTTTCTCAGCTCACATTTGATACAATATGATGCCCCCATGACTGTCTTGAAAGCTTTTCAAGTTGTAATCTCAAATTTGAACTCTCCAATATTTAATGTAAAGTATTCCACTATCGCCTAGCACAGGTATTCCGTGAATGCGTTGTAGCAAACTGACCATGGATTCAGTCTCCACAGTCCTTTGACTCCCTCCAGATCGCCAAATCTATACAGGAGCATGGTCTGTTAGGGCCCGTAGAAAGATAGAAGCACCAACCAAGCAGCTGATATTGTCAGCCGGGAGGAAAATATAAGTTCTGGATGAAGAGTTGTGCGGTAAAGAACGGTGTGTAAATTACTTAGTGTTGGGGTGGATAACCCTCCGGGAATCTCTCAGGCCCCATGATCGGGTCCATGTATTCAGATTGTAAGTGCCTCGAGGGGTTGACATACCTCTTGTATCTTAAGTAGGAGCTATGACTAAATTTAAATTGTTCCTGGTACCAAAGCAAATCGCCCACAATGTTCTCAATATCTTGTCCATAAGAGTAGGAGGTGTGTATACTGAAGTGATAATCCATCACATCATCCCCATGGCACTCTCCACTACTGTAAATCTGCCCAAATCATTATTATGGGCCTTTTTAATTTTTATGGGGAACTGTTTGTGGAGTAGTATCACGGCTGCTCCGGGAGCTGCTTATGTAGTCAGTGATAGATCCCGTTATACCCACAGCAGGCCAAAAATGTACATCTGATTCCTAATAAATGAGTATGTTTTTAGAAGGGTGACTTGCAGCGAGTGTCTCTTCAAGTATTTCAAAAACAGCCCCTTTCTTTATTTTGAAGACCGTTGTCATTCTACAGTATTACATTATTTGTTGCCTGAGATAACGTCTTAATTGATCTGTTGGTTGAATGTTATACTCTAATAAAAATAAAAACTAGGGGTGGGCGGAACTTGCTGAGATTCACTCTGCGAAATTCCACAGAGTTACATACCAACTCTGTGAGAGTTCTTTGGCATGCTGCGCTTCTCGTGCTGATATTTAGCGCCAGGAGGTTGTTCGGGCCTGTGAAATCAGCATGAATGCTACCACACAGCATGCCAGTGGGCGCTGCTTCCTTCTGCTGCTTGAGTAGTTTTTCTTCACGAGCAGCAGCTTTCTAAACGCGAACGGTCGCAACCTTCCATGACCACCCATGTTGAGAAACCTTTCCAGGAGGCATTCTAGCGCCTGAAAATCACACTAGGGGACGCAAATTCTCGCTTGTGCTTGCCAACTTAACGTTGGTCGAGCAGCGTGCTAGAAAAAACTCCGCCAAGCTGCAGTTGGGGGAGTTTTACTGGAACACCGCGTTCCAAGCACAAACTCCGCTGGTAGAGTGGAATTTTTTGCCCACCCCTAATAAAAACCAAGAAAACTAGTAACTCTTATTCCAACTCCACCCCTTCCTACACTTACGGAATGGAAAAATCTGTCACCGAACCCAGACTTGTGAAACATGTTATCTGGTAAGGGAGAGTGCAGTACTAGCATTCAACGTTTGAGGGGGATGTACTCTGGTCCAGCAATCATGAACACCTTTTGTAAGTTCTATTTAGCTTCCAATTATTCCCGAACCAGACCTCCAATGCTTTGTCTCTTCAAAGGATATTATTTGTCACTCAAGGCTGAGATTGTCTGGCAAAATGTTCTAGGTGGAAGGATCGGGGGCCTTGAACCCTTTGCTGCCACTTTTCTCGCCCTCAGTATCAGTATTAGGCTGTGTACATTGCTTTGGACAGTGTTGTCTGCCAAGATCTGAGCCCCCTAGATTGACTCCCCAGATCCTGTTCTCCAGGGGTGTGCACAGTACATCATGATATCCAGATAGGCCCGTCGTTCTGGGACCCACTGGGTGTCTCATCCCCAGTCTCAACAGCTTGAGCCAGTACCACATCTCTTGTGGACGCTTGAAGAAATGTGACTTTCCAATGTGAATAACCTTTAAGTTTGCCAGGTATAGTAGCATATGCGTTAGTTGCATTGATCTCATCTTTTGTTTGACTACCAATAATGATCCCCTCAATTGTCACACCTTTGTCATATAATACGGAAAAATACTGATCTGCCCTAAATCTATGGTGAGTCTCAGCTCAAGGCAAGCGAGCCTGAAGATTGTGTCTCTATCTGCATAGTTAAAAAAGCAGGGCCCCGGCAGGGCTTTTCCTGACAGGCACTGCGCGCTTTCAGTCACCAAAAATGAGGATAGGGTGCCAGTTGGTTTCCATGATTTCGGCCAGATAGTCAGAAACTATTCTGGGCTTGGCCCTTCCACTCCCTCAGTCACCCACAAAAATTGGATTTTATATCTTTTGGATCCTTGGCATCTTCCACTCTGCATTCTAGGTGGGCTGTCACTTCTGTCAGCTGTGTCACATCCAGTTGCAGAGTTTGCACCAGGTCCTCTGTTGTGGTGGTTGTTAGAGAGGGGTCTTCTGGTTGGCTAGGATTAGCACCTAGGCCAGGCAGAATCCACCACTCTTTTCGGGATAAGGGGATTACACATCTAAAATATCCCCTGCTCACCCCCTGGGTGGGTTGGCACAAGCAGTCCGGCTTATCCCAGAGGCAATGTGTAAAGCATTTGCACATAACTCACAGTAATACAGTAAAAACAGTACAAAAGGACACCACACCAGTTTTAGGAAAATATCCAATATTGAGCTGTGTAAAACAAGACCAAAATGATAAAAATCCACCATACAGTAATCCAAAATGCCAATAAAACAAAAATAGACTTTTTAAAAACAGTTCCGTGAAGTCAATAACTGGGGGTACCATGGCTTTGTGAGCAAACAAATCCAACATTTCTGGCCAACTGCAGTGTCACGGGCCAGCTATGGTGTGGGGGAGACCCATAAAACAGTACCTTTAGAGATGCAGGTCGCCGGACCTTGCGTTGAGCTCTGGAGGAGCGGCGTTGGCAGCCGCGGGTTCCGGGAGTCGGTGCAGGAGTCATCGGGCCCTTGAAGTTACACGCATTGCAGGTCGACCTCCGTGAGTTTGAAGTCAGGAGCGCCGGCAGGCATCGGGGCTGCTATGTGAAGTGGTGCTTCGTGCAGTGCCCTTAGGTCACCGTGTAGGCAGCGGCTCGGTGACGGTCGTCCAGCGGCGTCGGTAAGACCAGGTCTGCGGTGCAAAGTGGTGCGGGGCTCGTTGCGGTGCCGACAGGTCACGGTGCACGCAGCGTCGTCATCGTTGCTGAAGCGCTATCGTCAGTAGACACAAGGCTGCGGTGCGAGAGGGGGCAATGCAGTGTGCAGGGCCCACAGGTCATGGTACAAGCAGCAGCGTCAGTTGATGTCGATGGCGCTGGCGTCGGTGAGCCAAGGCTGTGGTGTGGAATGGGGCGGTGCGTCGAGTAACATATGAGTGGTACCTCCAAACCACGGTGCAGGCAGCAGCGTCGATGTCAGCTTGGAGCATCGTCGTGTGTGAGACCAGGGCTGCGATGCAAAGTGGGATGGTGCTTTGTGTTCTCCACGAGCAGTGTCCACAGTTCACAGTGCAGGCAGTGGCATCGGTAACAGTGTTGCAGCTCTGTTGGAGATACCAGGACTGCTGTGTGAAGCAAGGCAGAGCAGAGTGCGGTTCCCACAGGTCATGGTGTAAGCAGCGGCTCGGTGGCGGCATCAGACGGCATCGTAAGTGAGACCAGGGTTACGGTGCGAAGTGCGGCGGTGCCCTCTGCGATGTCTTCAGGTCACGGAGCCGGCAGTGGTGTTGACGATGTCGGATTACCTTTCTCCTCAGTGGCAGCTTAGAGATACAGTTCCAGAACCTGGTACCCAGAAGAAGTGTTTGATTACCCTGACTCTTCCAGCTGGAGGCAAACTCTACATCAAACCCTTGGAGATACTAAGAATTCAGAGAGAACAGTCCAGTCCTTTCCCTGCCCAAGACAGAAGCAGCAAATGCAGGCCAACCCAGCAAAGCACACAGAAAAGTGGTAGTCTCTCCACACAACGCTTCCCGCTCTCCTTCCTGGCAGGTTCCTTAGTCCAGAATTAATCTAAAGTTCTGGGGTCAGGATCCCCATATTTATATCACATTTTCCTTTGAAGTTAGTACCAACAAAGTTGCTCTGGCACACTGTAGGACTTGCCCTTTCTTGCTAAAGTTCCCTAAAATGTTTTGCTTTCTCCTAGACCGTTTTCATGACATAGAGTTGGCAATTTAGATGCTTTGAGTACTTTGCCACTACTGATCAGTGTCCAAGTACAAGTGTTCCCTATGTAAAGTGTAATGGTAATTGGTTGGCCATGATTGGTATGTTTGCCTTACTAGCAAAATCCCTGGTGATGTGCACTGTGCACTGTGTAATAGTAATAGTAATGCAAGGGCGTGCAGAGAAGGGACCTCAGGCCTTCCGTGTAGGGCCTGCGCGCAGATTGCTAAGTTAGCATGTTGTCCTGACAAGTGCAACCACTTGTTAGGCCTTACTTTCCTTTTGCATACACAGTGGTGTTGCAGGGATTCTGCTCATGCACAGAACTATGCGGAGGAAACCAGGCCCTCAGTGAATTGCGGTGTACCAAAAACTCACCTCAGTACCCAGAACCCCTATCCGACTAGCATCAGTGTCTCATTCGCTCTTCATACCATATAGAAGCTACCAGTGATTAGACAACCCAGAACATGCGACTTTAGAGTACTCTCAAAAATGGTGGGAATCAGAAATACCTGTTCGTTATTATTCTCATATCAGTCCACAACAAGAGTAATCAGAGACACGGTAAAGTTTAAAATGTTTATTTTATAAACTATGTGTCCTAAGATGCAGTACTTTGGCTAACATAAGCAGACAAATGATTAAGATTAAAACCATCAGCATTGTTACAATACCATAGAAAATGAAGGGAGAAATCATATTACAAATGAAAGTGGAATACAGCCACCCTCCCTTCGCTAGTAAACTAGTATTATTAGACTAATAGAAGGTCTCTAGGTTTGAATGGGGAACCCCATACCGTAAAGATCAGCTTAGGTGAATCACATCACAGGATCAGCTTTGCTCTGCGCCTGGAAAAGTTCTTCTCCAGAATGTGTGTCTAATGCATGCCAACTGCAATATTAAAGGCGCTCGACTTTCAGATATTTACAGCTGTGTGCGTGTTATGGCTAGAGCATGGGCCTATTAACCTGAACTCAAAAGCATACATTGTTTGTTGGCTCAGACTGTTTCTGCACACAATGTTCAGACCAAGGTCGCAGTGCACGTCTAGGGATGTGAACAACAGACAGTTCTCATGTGAAGAAAAGGCAAGCAAGCAGTTTTTCAAATAATAACATCTATCTGCAGTGTTGTGTGCAAAAGCAGCAAAAGTGGCAAGATGGTGTTTCTAACATCGAAGACGCTTATGCTAACATAGCAATGTGTGCATCTAAAACGCTGCCTCCACTACAGTGGAAACCCCTGTGGTAGGTCCAGGGTAACCCCTGGTCAGGGTGCAGTGTAAGTAAAAGGCAGGACACATGCTGAGGTATGTGCTATGTCCTGACCGTGAAAAGCACTCCATTTCGTTTTTCACTGGTGAAAGGCCATTCTGCCCATAGGACAGAATGCGGGAGGCTGGGTGTTGTGTTTGTTAACCTAGTTTCCTATAAGTTTAAAATAGAGAAGTGAAGTTTAGTATGTATGAACTCGCATAGTCATAACACATATTTCTATGAAAGTGGTTTTGTCACTGTATGTTCAGAAACTACTCTTTTTTAAAAAGTGGCTGAGTTTTGTGCTTTAAGCATTTCTGTGTGTCTCTGCTGAATGTGGATTGACTGTCTGGATCTGAGAGGTGAGAGGAGCTGGGAGAGGTCTTGACCCAGGGAGGAGTTGAGATGGCACGAGGCTGCCCTGCATCTGGAGAGTAGGGGGAGGAGAAACCCGGGAGGTGAAAAGGCCTGGGCTGGTGCTATAAACCAATTGACCCATCTCCTACTGAGTGATTAAGCATCCAGACCCCCAATATCAAAGGGAGAAAGGTAACACTGGGAGGGAAACACCCAGAACTGATATAGGGCAGGGGTCAGGGACCCCTGAGCATAAGGAACTTCAAAGACATTTAGGTGTATAACTAAGAGAGCTGAAACCCCTGAACGTTGGAATGAAACAGAAAGGGATTGAGACTGAAAAGGCTTGGACCCTTTTTGTGGTCAAGAGGAACTTCTGCTAAGGAAGGAGCAACTGAAGAGACTGCTGGGGAAGGACCAATCCTTGCTTCGGGATCTGGGGCTGGTCTGCAGTTTGCTGTTCTAACCAAGGAAGAGGCTGTTGGGACTGTGCTTGGTGCGCGTGGCCCCCTTGCTTGACGAAGACTGTGCTTTGTGCTGTCTCTTGTAACCCCAAGAGCCCGAGGTGAGCTGGCTCCCTGTTTGGAAACACAGGAACATAAAGGTTTCCAGAGACATTTCAAGCGACGCGGTGAGCGCGTGTGGTGGCAGCTTTAGACCCTCAGAAGGTGTGCCCTTGGACACACGGAGGAGAAGTGGGACTCGGATGCGCTGGGTGCGTGTCGTGCTGCACTGGAGGCGTTGGTGAAGAGCGCCTGGTCAACATGTTCACCGAAGGTGGAGCGAGTCTTGGACGTGCTGGGCACGTGTCGTGGTACACCGTAGGCGTTAGTGAAGAGCGCCTGGTCGGGAGGTGTGCACCGAAGCCGAAGTTAGGCTCGGACGTGATGGGTGCGTATTGTGGTGCACCGCAGGTGCTGGTGAAGAGCGCCTGGTCGGCGTGTGCATCGGCTGTGGAGTGAGTCTTGGACGCGCAGGGTGCGTGTCGTGGTGCACAAGAGGAGTTGGTGAGGAGCGCCTTATCAACATGTACATCGGAAGTGGAGTGAGTCTCGGACACGCAGGGTGCATGTCGGGGTGCACCGGTAGGCGTTGGTGGAGAGCGCCTAGTCATCGACGCTGTAGTGTAGTTCCTATTTCCCTTATAGGCTCTGCTCATTGGAATAATATACACTATAGTTTTTGCATAGGACTAAGGTCAGTATGCTCCTATCGAGTACATTAAACTTAATTACTTGTGTGTGCCAGCTAACTCAGAGGTCACTAGAAACTTATTGAATGAACAAGAAGGGATTCGTTTCTGACAACTACATAAACATGACAACTTTGTGTCCCTTAGAATCAGAACGCGTCTCAGAATCGTGGAAACAATAGATAACAGCTTCACCGAGTCAATCGTGCATGCTTAGTTTCTGAGTTACACAGAAATAGATAGACGGGCGTTTCAATAAAAGGATTTATTGAACAGTCTTGTTTCTCGTGTAAGAGATATGAGTTGTTACAATCATTAGACAGATATAATACGCACAGCGTAAGCAGTAAGAAGGAATAATACTGCAATAGCATTGTATTTTAGCTATGACATATATTCATGTATACATACATAAATGACACAGGCTAAAAAGTGAATACTCGTCTGATGCTTCTAAATTGTTCTACCCCAGTGTACCTTACCTAAGTGTAGTATGAGGTAAAAGTAGGTGCTGTTTTCTATAGTATGGTATATACTAAGTTTAGTATGCCAAGAGTCCCTCTAGGTTCTAGCCAACTCCATACCTTAGAATGAGAGAGGTGGGAATCTCTTTCCAGGTCTCAAACTCTAACACCCCGTGAAGGGAGTCAGAACACTGGAAGCTGGATTCTCTGCGAGCAGGGATGACAGTGTCTGGTCAGTGCGTCAGGCCAGGATATGGTCTCTTCCAAACTTGCCGTGGCGAACCGTGCAGTCAAGTCGTGCGGAGTCTTGCCTTGGTTTGCCAGGGTAAGGGAAGGTATATTTATACCTGGAAGGTGCTTAGGAATGCTAGCATTAATGTAAAGTCGGGAAGAGGAAGACGTCATGGATGAACCCCTAAGGAATAGTAGTTCATGCATAATAGATGAGTTCTTGTAGAAATCAATAATCCTAGCTAGGGAAAGTCCTGTTCGGCTTAAGGGTCTGGCTCCTAAGAACTCGTTGCGACGTGGGATGGACGGATGTAGGTGACCATGCCTGTATTTGGATAGCATGGCTTGATGCCTAAATAAGGACTGGGTTTCTATGCCTAAATAAGGGCAATGCGAATTGTGCCTATATAAGGACATGTTTCAGGGAAACCTATATACGGGTATCTAAATCTAGAAACAACACCCACTGCATTGACGAATGATCGATATTACTAAATGCTAAACATGCTAAAAATATAAAATTGAGTATCACATGTTCACTAAAAACATTTGTAAAAGCATACTAAAAAGAGTCTTTGTTAAAAGTTTGCTACACATGAAATGCAAAGTTGCTGTACATATTAAAACAATGTTTCATTCTAAGCATATATTTACAGTGAACGCTAAGTGAATGAACAGAAATAATTACACATATGTAATGAAATGGTCCAGTTTTACAGAAAGGAAAAAAGTTCAGAGCCATTTCATGTCATGAATACATAAATGTGGAAAAAGGCGACAATGTGTCGCTGGAAGTGTTTCAAAGAAGTCTGTTCTATATGAATAGTTCTACTGTAAGCAGAGTTTTTAGCCATAAAAGGAAAAATAAAAGTCAATATTCACAAAAGTGCGATCTTAGGAAAGTTCCAAATGTTGTCTTTTGTTTTGAAAAAAATTAAGGCCGAATTCATAGATCACATGGTACACTGCAAGCCAAATCAAAAGTTATTTGAAGATGCTGGGGAAAACATGAAATCCTCTAATTCTGTAGACAAAAAGTCGTCTATTGTTGGTGCACATAGATTTTATGCATCGTCAGTAGCAGTGTTTGTTGATACCTGTGTGCCTGTTGATCCATCTCGTACCTCAGCAGTAGCATGTTGCGTCTGTGAGATCCCAATGAATGCCGTCATCTGGATCGGTAGCCTCTGGGGACAACACAGAGTGACCCTGGAATTCACTGTTACTAGATATGGGATACCTGGCAACATGCCACAACAGCTCTGATCATTCAACATGAGGTAACTCCCATTTGAAGGTTGTCCAAACGTTGGATTAATCACAGCGGCTGGGGAACCTTGCAGGTGGCAGGATACATTTGCAGTGGAACCGCTACAGGCCCCATGTAAACTAATATCCCGACATTTGAGTGAACTTCTCAGTGCATTTTCACAGTGTGTACCGCTAATAAACACTTCGTGCCCCCCACTCCAACATCTGTGTGTGCAAGTTAAATCCCAGGATGTCCTGATGTATTCTTTACCCAACCATATTTGCCTACTGACATGTGTTTAAGGCAATACTGAAAATGGAAAGTTGTAACAGGCAGAGTTATTTTGCCATGTATGATCCATTCTGTAGCTGGTTTTTCTGCTACAGTAAATGGCAATTTTTCCAGTTTTTCAATGCTCAGCACTGTATACTTTGCTCCCCTTTGTGCCAGTTCAATTTGTTTATCAGTGAGATTATAATCAGAAAACAGAGAAGACGTGTTGGTGAAACGCCAAGGCACATAGCCTACATGCACATTTTGTAGCGTCCAGCTTACTGACAGAATAGAACGTAATTGAGACTTGCCTTGACGCAGCAGGACCAAATCTTGTGCCACAGTGTCTATAGCAGAGGATACAATGTTGCCCAATGAATATATCCTGGATGATAGAGTCGTTAACCCATTGTCGACCACAGCAAGAGATTTCTCTAAATTAATATGATCAATTTCTCGTATTCTTTCTGCAGCGTCTGCTTGGGTAACCTTCCATAATTCATTATAAGCAGCATAGATGCCGGCATATTTGAAAAGTTTTTGGCGTGGTTTTCTTGGACCGAGCAAGAATTCCCTAAGGTCTGCGTCTTCTTTTTTTTTTTTTTTTTTTTTTAAATTTCAAAAACCTTTATTGCAACTTCCAGCAACCATACAATCATTCGCCTACAACCTTTCCGGCCGGCTCAAAGAGACCATGTAGTAGAAGTTCAAGCAGCATGTACACAGCCATTTAGCCGACAACCCGGGGGTCCGGCGGCACTGGTAGAAATAATCCTCTGAGCATAAATGGGTCGGAAATAAAAAAAAGTTCGGCTGTGAGGGATAGAGGGAGGAAACAATTCTAAAACCCACCCGGGTCAAATACCATCCACACCGCCCTCGCAGGGGGGCAGAGCACGACCACAGGGCCCGTCTGGGGTCATCCAGCACCAATCACTCTGCGCAAGCCGGCATGTTTCCCTGCCGCAGATGCCCCCATTCACCCCGTCTCCCCCTCAGCCACACCACCACAAACCCCCCCATGCCCGATACACCAACCATACACGCAACACAGCCCGGTACCTAACCGTCCTCCTCAGCGGAGCTAGTCTGGGCTGCTAGATACGCTTTAAACGGATCCCAGATATCTGTGGCTCTGCTCTTCAAAGGTTGCGTTTCGGCATATATCACATTCTGATCCTGACAGTACAGAACATCCTCCAACCACTCCTTGAACTTAGGTGCACGACCCCTGCCCCATCGACACGCAACTCGCCGTTTCGCGAGTAACAACACAACATTGACAAATTTACGGTATGCTTTAGGCACAGACGCTGTATACCCCAGCAACATCACAAGTGGGTCAAGCTTAACCACTTCTCCCACCATAGCCGTAATAGCAGCATGGACCTGTACCCAATAATCAGCTACCCCCGCGCAAAGCCAAGCTAGATGTAGGAAATCAGCTCCCTCCGAACGGCACCTCTCACATCGATCAGAGTCTGACAAACGGAATCTATACTTCCGCACAGGAGTGTAATACCAGCGCTGTAGAAACTTATAATGGATAATACGCAATCTGCAGCTGGAGGAGATTTGGGAGGTGAGCTCACAGCAATACACCCACTGCGCCTCTGTAATGTCCCTACCCAACTCGACCGTCCAGCCATGAAGCGCCTTCCCACCGATGTCTCCACCACACCTGCGAATACTGCCATATAACTGTGAGACCAGGTGCCGACCATCCGTAGAGGCAAGCAGGATCTGCAACGGATGCACCACATCGGGCTCCTCCGGATAGTGCGGTAGCACTAGCCGCATCCCCTGCCGCAGCCGGAGATAATAAAAGACTTCCAGTGGATTCGGCTGATATCCCGCAAAGAATTGTTCCTTTGTCTTGAACTGACCATTCTCAAAGAGATCCCCCCAACAGCTGACCTTTATCTTAGCACAGAACATCCGGAACCCGCCTTCCCGCAAAAGTGAGAGGCCTGGATGATAAACCAACGGGAGCCGTGGGGCATAAAGTAGACTGGTCGACAACCTGCGCATTAAGCGCTGCCAAGCATCAATCGTGCTGGTCACGGTGGTAAGCGGTGTGTCGAGCGCAGTGACTGGGCCATGGATGAGGCCCTGTAGCGGCAATGGGCGCGCCAGCCAGTCCTCAACCGCTAGTTGCGGCATGTAGGGTGTAGGAACAAACCAAGGATATGCAAAGTGCGCCTGCGCGCTCAGATAGTACACCTGAAAATCGGGAACGTCGAATCCCCCCTTGCTGTATGGCAAGGTAATAGTCGACCAGGCCAGCCTGGGCTGCTTCCCAGCCCAGAACAATCGCAGCAATTCAGAGCGCAGTGTTCGGAAGAAGAAGGCGCCCGGGTAATAAGGAATATTTTGGAAGAAATAGAGAAAGCGAGGCAACACTACCATTTTTATCAATGAGGCCCTGCCGGCCATTGTCAACGGCAGCGAGATCCAGCGCGACACATCATCCGTCAGCTTATCTATGGCCGTACCATAATTCAGACGTAAAGTCTCTTCCCGGTTCGTCGAAACACGAACCCCCAGGTATCGGAGATCAGAGTCACACCACTCCAACGGGTAATCTAGTGCATATCGCCCGACCGCTGTCGTCAGGGGGAAAAATTGCGATTTCCTCCAGTTGATGTGGATCCCAGACAATCCCCCAAACGCCACAAATTCGCGGAGCAGCGAGTTCAAGCTGTTCTGCGGATCCACCACATAGAGCGTTATGTCATCCGCATATAAGGACACATCTATCTGCCGTTGAAAACATCGGAAGGCACTCTGCTTGTGGAGTTGTCGGATACGACATGCCAGAGGCTCGATCGCTATGGCGAACAGCAGCGGGGATAGCGGGCACCCCTGTCTGGTACCCCTAGTCAACTGTATCGGCATCGATAGTTCCCCGTTGACCAATACTCTAGCCGCCGGGCCGGTGTATAGTAATTTAATCCAAGGTCTGCGTCTTCTTTAAGTAAAGATAAGTGTTGTTTCACATCCTCCAGTGTAGATGTCTGTAGCCAATCAAGGCATCATTTTCCTACACGGTTCGTTGTTACTACCCCTGGATGCTGTCTTTGAACATACTGTGGGTCTGGCCTATTGATTGTTAAACCTATTATCTTGTTCAGGAATCTTTCTTGATAGATGTTTGTGTCTGTGGCCCAGAGCAACCATTTTTTCCATTTTTCCATTCTGAATCTGATCTGTTGTTTTGTAAGATAGTATGTACGTCGACCACCCCCTGTGTAGTGCTATTACTTGCAGGTGTAGGTATGGACGGTTTGTTCATGTCTTTGATCTTAGCTAACCCAAGGCAAGACATTTGTTGGACAGTGTCATTCAAAAACATTATCTGCTGTGGGATGATGCAGGCTCCAAACAAAGCTTCTATCCCCTGCACTTGCCAATCTTATTGTACCCCAGACAGATTTAGTGTCAATTGTGTCTTTCTAAAAGTCGAAACCCTGTCTAGACAGTTGGGCAATAAAGGCTGCAGAATAAATCTGTTTGGTATTTGTTAACATATTTTTCGTTCCTGTTTTGTTTACATTTTTAAAGTACAACGTTTCTGGATTGGTTGTATTGTACCCTGAAAAATATGGAAACTTCATTTTAAACGTTTTTGAGCTACCCCTTGGTGGTGTAGAACAATGTTCCCATTGGTTATACATAAATACATTCATGGTGTTGCAGATTTATGCAAGAAATGATGACCATAGTGGTTGTAACAAAAAAGCTGTTCATAGTCTGTTGAACCCTCTACGTATTCATGGTTAGAGCATGCAGCAGACCTTTCTAGATCAGACATCATGTCATTAACAGTCTCAAAGTCCCAATCATCAGACTAGGTACTGGAGGTAATAAAGGTGCACATACATCAACATCCCGAAAAGCGATTCCTTAATAGCGAAAAATAAAGAATCGCTAATAAGGAATCGCATTTCCGAATGCATGAACAGATTCGGTAAATCTCAGCGATTCCTTAAAAATCGCTAATATTTACCGAATACTCAATAGCGATTCCTGAAAATAACGATTAGCAATCACCGAAATCGGTATTACCGATTTCGGTATTAGCGAGTTCGGAAATTGCGAATTCGCTAAAAACGGGTCGCTCAAGAAGGGGGCTGATGACATCACAACCAGGAAGTCAACCAGCCCCACCCTCATTCACTGCCCTGAGGAGCTCACAAGAGGAGGCAGAGCACACAGGCTGAGGCAAGAGAATTCACCCACTGAAACAATCCACCCTACCTTCATCCAGGATGGACAAGGATGCACCTGCCACTGCAGACACGCCCAGGAAGAGGAAGAGAAAGTTCTGGTTTATATTGCAAAGCACCACCAGTCTTATGTAAGATCCGGAAGCGACTCTTAAGGATCCCGAATGTCCTCTCAATCACATTTCTGGTGCTAAGGTGTAGCTGGGTTGATGTAGGGGGTGAGGATATATTCCCACAGGGCGTATGCACTGTCACCTACAGGGTGGAAGCAAAGGCTTAGCGTCAGTCATGATGATACATGTGTGATACAGATGTTATGAATAGGTATGTTTACGTACCAAGCAGGAGTCCCTCTCCGAATTCTCCATTGAGCAGACGCCTGTGGATGCCACTGTGTCTGAATATATAGGAGTCGTGTGTGCTCCCTGGAAATTGTGCCACTATGTCCGTGATGATGTGCTTGGCATCGCACACGACCTGCACGTTGATGGAGTGATAGGACTTCCTGTTACGGAAGATGTACTCATTGGCTGAGGGGGGACAGATGGGGACATGCGTGCAGTCAATGCATCCTATGACATGGGGGAATTGGGCCACCTGGTAGAATTCCTGTTTGGTGTGGTCCATCTGCTGTGGGGTTGTGGGGAAACTGATGTGGGTATGTATCATTGTCAGCATGGCATCAATGAATTTACGGAAGAAGCGTGATAGTACGCTTTGTGATACGCCTCCCGCTACCGCTATGACCCCCTGGAAACTTCCAGACGCCAGTAGGTGCATGCTGCATAGGACCTGGACGTGCGCAGGAATGGCATTGGTCCGACGTGTCTGGTGCTGCAGTAGTGGTTCCAGGTCAGCAATTAGGCGCATTATCATTGCACGATTGAGACGGTACTTGTCGTATACTTCATCCTCATTTTGGCCAAGCAATGTAATGCGCACTCTGAATATTCTCTCCTGGATCCTTCTCCTGCGCTGTGCTGCTGCATTTATTCTCATCCTCCTTGCAAGCATGTAGAGGGCTGCCATTTTGTGCAAGGAAACAGGGTCTCCAGGCCCAATTTGTATGGCTTTCTGATTGATTGCATCTGTGGAACATTTGTGATTTTTTTTCTATTTTTTTTTTCTTTTTCTGCAACTTTACCTCCTGGTTCTGATTCCCCTTAATCTGCTCATGCTAAATAGCGATTTTTAGGATTTTCGGTATTTGCGACTTTTGATGCATTCATTAGCGATTCTTTATTTGCGAATGCCAGGCGCTATTTGTATTTTCGGTATTGCCGATTCTTTATTTTGCGATTATTTTTTTTTTCAACGGGGATTATTTTTGCGATTCTTTATTTTTTCGCTATTGGTGTTGATGCATTGGGAATCGTTGTTTGCCACTCGCTAACGGGAGATTTTAGCGAATCGGTATTTTTGCGAGGTGATTTTTGCTTGATGCATGTGCCAGAATGTCACTTAATGAAATCTTAAATAAGTGTGGAATCTTCAAAAGTTCAGACGGACCGAATATATCTAAGTCCGTTTTGTCCCAAACTATACCATCTTGTATAGGAACGGCTGTGATGTTCATTGCTGACAAGTCTTGCTTTACGATGGGATGATTTGTGTGGTTTCAAAAGTAAGTTCACGTTTTTACTTCCTGTGTCCAAATGAATATATCTTCCATCTATCAACATGCTCAGAGTTATTACTAAAGCTATCCATAGTAGAAAGAAAAATATTCCAGAAATAATCCATAGTTCAATCCATGGTGAAACCAGATAAGTCTTTTTTACGTGTTGAAAAAAGTATTGTGCTTGTTCTTTGAAAGTTCTTTTCGCTGGCGTCGTTTCAGGCTCGCTGGGATCCTCAGAAAACGTATCAAAGTTAATGAAATAGCCAGAAGCAGTTCTGTCAATGGTTGGAATTGCATCAGGATTTGTTTAAATAGCTGGGACCAGTGGATCACTTGCCACGTTGGTGTAGACCGGTGTATCAGGACGAACTGTTATTTGGGTTTCAAGAGGAATGAGTTCCATAGCATTGTTGCTTAGTCCTTCATTTCTTACTGTTGGATTCTCAATGGTAATGAGTCTTTCAGTTTGAACCTCTTGGATAGTAGCTAGAGGAGTGCGTATGCTACTTGATCGGAGTCCACATGGCCTACTGCTTAGTATTGGCCACATAGTGTGGTTTGATGAGGTCGATGGACACAAATCTTTTCTCTTTTTTACCAGCAAGGGGCGGCAGAAGTACTATTCTTTTTTTTTTTTTGTTTAAATTTGTTTATTAGTTTAACAGCATCGTTATACATCATAGACTGAGGATAAGTTCTTTCCTGACCCCACTTTCGTATGTCCCAAGTCAGTAAACAAAATATACATTACATTCAATTTGCTCTGCCTGTTGACGCATTTCCAATTCAGCCGTGGGGGATGCTACAGGTTCCCCTCGGTATTTGTTCCACCTTTCCCACTTCCGATCCCATTTTTTGGGACATCCCCTAGCTACATAGACCTCCGTTTCCGCCAGCATACATCTATCAAGCTCTGTCATCCAACCGCTGGGCCGTGGTGCACTACCCCCCACCTCCCCCACCCCCTCGCAATCTCCCGTTTAACTAGCGTGTATCCTAGCGTCGTGAATTGTTTCTCCGCTTCAGGTAGGTCAGTGTCCTCCCAAATGTTTAATAGGCCCAATTTCGGCGTCAAGACGAGCTCCTTATGGAGGGCTGTCTGCGTGTGTCTCGAGGCCTCCTCCCATATGGCCCGAACCCCCGGGCAGCTCCAGTGGATGTGATAAAAAGTGGCCCTCTGGCCACACCCCCTCAAGCAGAGATCATCTAATCTGGAACCTATTTTTGCTAGCGTCTGTCCAGTCATGTATGAGCGATGAAGTATTCTGAATTGAATCAGTCTAAATTTTTGCGTGATGGCTTCCTCTCGGGGGGACATAAGTGCCTCCTGCCAGTCCTGGTTATCCAACAACCCCAGGTCTACCTGCCATTTCTCCCTGAGTCTCGCAAAATTATCGGGGAGGTTATTACACAGTTTCTTATATGTGAGAGATATTCTCTTCGAGGCTAGGGGCCCGTCTAAGAGCCTATCCTCCAGAGGCGTGGATTCCGGAATATCCACCAGGGACGGAAAGGCCGCACTCAGAGCATGTCGGATTTGCAAGTAGCGAAAGGTTTCCCTACTCGCCAGGTGATATTGCCTGTGTAGTTCCTCAAATTCAATTATAGTCCCCTGTTTGATCAAGTCTTTGACCGTTGATATGCCAATAAGGTCCCATTTGTCGAAACCAGGCTGATAGCATAGTGTGCCCAGTTTCTGCGTTTGCCATAGGGGCGCTGCCTTCTTGAGAATGTCCGCCCAGCCCAAGCGACGGTGTGCTTTATGCCAAATCTCAAGGGTGTGAAGTGTTGGTGCAAAAAGACGGCCCCTGTTTCTCCTGCCGCTGGCATACAATGCCCCCAAATATCCAGACCTATCCATTTGATAGGGGTCCAGGGCGTATGCCGGGTCATCAGGAGTTTGGTAAATCCACTGATTAACGATTGCTAGCTGCGCCGCCCAATAATAGAGTTGCAATTCCGGCAATGCGATGCCGCCGTCATACCAGCTTTTAGTCATTTTCTTTAATGCCACCCTTGGGGCTTTCCCATCCCACAACAGCGTACGGACCTCTCCGTCAATCGCTCTGAAATATGAATCAGGAACCTTGCACGGACAATTTTGCAGGATATATAGAAAGCGGGGCAGAGCCAGCATCTTAAACAACGCTGCCCGTCCCAGCAGTGACAGCGGCAGGGATCTCCAATGTTTCACATCCGCGCGTAATTTAGCCAGCGGGAGGGCCAGATTAGACTCATAAAAGAGATTTAGATCTGGCCACCTCAATCGAACAACTCGCCGGAAGCTGGGGGACCTGACCTCTCAACATGTACAGCACTGACTTATGCCAATTAATCGAGTAGCCCGAGTATTTCCCGAAATTCCTGAATATGTCGAGCACCACTCTTATAGAGGTGTATGGGGAAGCCAGGTACAGCAGAATATCATCTGCATAGAGAGATATTCGGTCTTCTACTCCCTCTGCCCACCTTAGTCCTCGGACCATTCCATCCCGGCGCACCCACGCCGCCAGGGGTTCCAGGAGAAGCGAAAATATCAGCGGGGACAAAGGGCATCCCTGCCGAGTGCCTCTTTGCAACCTGAATATCCGGGATGTATACCCGTTCACCCTCACCTGTCCCAAGACATCTGCATATAACAGCCATACCCAGGCCATAAATTTTGGGCCGAAACCCATCTTTTCCAATACTGCGAACATGTAAGGCCATTCTATTGAGTCAAAGGCCATCGAGGCATCGAGAGACAAAAGTGCAACATCTTCTTCAATTTAGTCCCTTCGGGCCATTACATTGTGCAGGCGCCTGAGGTTAAGGGAGGTATTCCTTCCAGGCATAAACCCAGACTGATCTGGGTGCACCAGTGATGCAATTACCGACACCAGCCTTTCAGCAATGACCTTCGCCAATATCTTCGCTTCGGTGTTAATTAGCGAGATCGGCCTATAGGAGCCGCACGCGTCTTTTGGTTTACCTGACTTGTGGATCACGACTATAGTTGCCAGTCGTTGATCTTCTGGCAGCCGCCCCACCTCTAGACTCTCCTCATACATGGCCTTAAGATGCAATGTCATCCTCAGAGCCGTAGCTTTTAAGAATTCGACCGGGATACCATTAGGCCCCATCGCCTTACCCGACTTAAGTAGGCCTATAGCTTTGCCAATTTCCTCGACTGAAAGATCCTCGTCGAGGATTTTCCGATCTGCATCGGAGATGATGCGGACATCGCTGTCTCGGAGGAGTTGTCGTGACTCTTCTGCCTCATATGAGGTTGACGGGGAGTATATCTTTTGCAGGTGTACAGCGAATTCCTCTGCTATATCCCTAGGGTGGGTCTTAGTGTCTCCCTCCAAGGTGGTCAGCTTATGTACCCATCTTGAGCCTTGTTCCCTCCTCTCCAGCCATGCCAGGGTTCTGCCCGTCCTATCTCCCATTTCATAGATTCTATGCTGGGTATGACTATACTTTGCCAACATGTGTTCCCTGGTTTTTATTCGATACTCGTCTTGCTTCAATAGAAGAATATGGGCGGTTTTAGGGGACGGTCCACGCGCATGCTCGCGTTCTCGATCTATGAGGTCTTTTTCCACCTTAGCCAGGAGTCCACGTTTCTCAGCAATGTATCCCAGCTTCAGGGATAATGCGTGCCCCTTCAGGACCACCTTATACGCTTCCCACAACGTCGAGGCCGACGCAACCGAGCCCTTGTTTTCAGCGAAATAGTTTTCTGTTTGCGTTTTAAGTTCCTCCCTGATGTCTGGTATTTGTAGGAGCCATGGGTTTATGACGATAGTAGTGCGTGCCTGTCTCTCCCAGTGTGTGTAGTCCACCCACACCGGGGAATGATCCGAAATACCTTGTGGTAAAATGCGGGACGCAACAAAGTTCCCTACTGACGAGCCATGTGTAAGGAAATAGTCGATGCGTGATAGACTGTGGTGCTTATTGGAAAGGAAGGTGAATAATTTATCTGTCGGGTGGAGCGCTCGGCCCACGTCCACCAACCCCATTGCCGCCATAAAGTCAGGCATTAGAGTATTAAGTTTTGCCTGCGGCCGTGGCGGGTGACGATCAACTGAGTCGTCCGGGGTCATGTTATAGTCCCCCCCCCACCCCCCCCCATGATTAATGTGCCTTGTTGGAGCCGCGTCAGTCTGCCCCCAAGATCTCCCAGAGCTATTTTTCGCAGGGCTGGTGGTAAGTAAACCGAGATTATGTTGAAGTCCCTACCCTCCCAGCTGGCCACCACTCCTGCAAATCTTCCTGCCTGATCCGCCCACACCTCCCGGACCAATAGGGGTACGGACTTCTTAACCAAAATTGCCGCCCCTCTGGACCCCGACGTATATTCAGCATAAACCAGGAGCTTATACCCCTATCTAGTGAGAGCCTTGGTCTTCTATCCCACCAAGTGTGTCTCCTGCAGCAAGACCACTTCCGGAGAGTGCCTCTTCAGAAACTGCTGTACTATCCCTCTCTTTATCTTGTCCCCCATGCCATTCACATTCCACATCAACACTGAAAGCGTCTGTTCTCTACCCCCCTCCATCCCACATCCCAACGTGAGCAATCAGTCCATGAGTCAATCCGATCAGAAAGAAACGTATGTACCTCCAGCCTAGCATTAAGCAGTTCCTCTTCCTAATTAACCAATAAAACTCCCAACTTCCCAATACCTCCCCAACCCCAAGCCACCCCCCCGCCCTCTTGCCTGTGGATTTCAAACTACCCACTCCCAAACTTGGCAGAGTGCCTCTCTCCCCCCCAACAGTCTGAAGTGTACACGGGGTGTTTTAGCTCCCACCCCCGCCTACTCAGGTCGGTTGAATCCTACTTTCTAAGCCATCCATGACCATTCTAACATCTATATATCAGATCACGCTAATGGAATATATCACTCAGTAGCGGTCTAACAGTCCCCATCAGAACCGCGGTCCCGCTTCAGTGGAACCCCACCCCCCCACCTGTACTTGTCATTGGAGTTGGACCTCGATCCCCTCATCCCTCGAGTTGCTCAGTCTCTGCCCTTAAGCTGGCGTCTTCCTCCATCGAGCCATTTCTTCTGCCTTCTTTGCCAGTTTCTTTATAGCGCCCGGGTCTGTGTGGTCTGTCTCTTTGGCGAGTGCCCACCGAGCTCCATCCTTCCATCCAGTCCCACACAGCATCTGGAGAGTAAAAAAAACAGGATTTGCCCCCCGATTCCACTCTCAGACGTGCAGGAAAGAGCATCGCGTACTTTACTTCTCGATCCCTTAGTTCCTTTTTTACTGCTTGGAAACTGCACCGTTGGGCCTGGACCTTGGCCGTAAAGTCCGGAAAGAAGGCCACCTCAAAGTTGTCTATGTGAAGGGGGGGGGGTTAGACCTCGCAGCCTGTAGAATGGCATCCCTGTCTCGGCAGTTAAACACTCGTGCGATAATGGGCCTCGGGGGGCCCCCGGCTTCGGTTTCCCCCCGGAACCCTATGGGCTCTTTCGATAGAGAAATAGTTGGATAGCGATTTAGGCTTTAGGTGCTTCGTGATGAGGTCCTCCACATAGAGGTCCGCCGCCGGGCATTCAGTTCTCTCCGGTACCCCAAGAATTCGGATGTTGTTGCGACGGACCCTCCCTTCATAGTCATCGAGCTGCTGCGCCATTCTGTCCTGCCGCTTCTGCATCTCAAGCATCTGCACTTGGAGTGCCGCCGTGTCGGATTGTAGGGCCCCAGTGACCACCTTTAGTTCTTTGACCTTGTCGTCCATCTTCCTGAGATCGACCCGGACCAAAGAGACCTCCACCGTGACCGACTCAACCGATGTCCTCACCCCGTTTATAGTCGCCATAACATCATGAAGTGTGGGCTCCGGGGTTTGACCAGAAGCAGCTACCTCTCTCGCTGCCCCTCCGCCGGGATGCGTTGGCGGCGAGTCCCCTGCGCCCTGCGTTTTAGACCATGCAAATTTCGCCAGCTGTTTTTGGGCGCTCGATTTGGAAGCTTTACCACCTGTGGCCATTGCTGCACGACTGCCAGCCGGCTCCAGTGCACAAGAGGGATTGCCGGGGCGGCCGGTATGCGGGGCCTCAGTACCGATATTTCACCCCCCCCAGCAGCCGGGAGAGCCCCCCCGGACCTTTCCACCCCCACCCACCGCGCAGCACACCAACGCCCCAGTCCTCAGCACCTCCCCCGCAATGAACCTGCCAGGGCGCAGCCACTACAGAACTTCCACAGTGTTGAGCCTGGTCCCAGTTGACCGCTGGTCGTCCCCGGAAGGTGGACCGGCCCCACCCCAAGCGGCAGCACCTCACCACCCCGTACAAGTAGGGAGCGGGTCTCCACTCCGGGCGTGACGTCCTGGTTTCCTGGACCGTTCACACTGATAGAAGAGGGACGACCGGGGCACGGGGGCCAGCGGCGGGGAAGCCCGCCCCTGTCACCAATGATCCAAATCCTGCTCCCGCCGACGGCGACTAATGTCTCCCAGTGCTATCAAATCTCCCCCCGCCTCTTCCCCTCCGCAAAGCGTCCGGACCCACCAACGTTCACCCCGTGCTCAGCAGGCCTCGAAAGCCAGGGGCCTTGATGTAGGGGACTCGCCTCGGAGCGCCCGCCACTCCACCCCCGGGTCTCCGAGGCTGCGCACAGATCTTTATGCACCTCTGGGGCACAGGCCATGCCACCTGGATGTCACCCCCGCGATCCCAGGCAGGTGTCAATGTTCGCGGGCGGCCCCGATCTGCCTCTTCGCTCCATTCTCCACCTCCGTTATGGCAATGATCCTGATTCTGTCCCAGGCTTGGCAGGCCTCCAGCGTCGGGGGACTAAACTATGGGGGCCGCCTCGGGACCCCCGCCAGCTCACCTCAAGGCCTCCGCCATAGGGCGCCGGGTCCAGAGCAGCATCGGAGGGCGGGCCGTCTACTCCGGGTGCCCCCTCGGCTACCGCCGGGCGACACCGGCGTCCGCTAGCAGTCGCAGGCCAACCCCTCGCCTCCGCTTTCACTTCAGGGGGGTGGGGCGCACCTGACTCCGGTCCAGGCCCGACCGGCCTCCAAAGCCGGGGCCTCGATTTAGTGGAGCCGCTGCTGGGCGCTCGCCTCCACGCCACCCGCCGCGTCAATCTGCCAAGGCAGTCAAGTCGCGGGTCCAGCCGGGTCTGCCTCGATCGCGGGCTCGCCCCCCACGCCACCGCTCTTCCCGGAGGGGAGACAACACAGCCACTCCCACGGGGCCTCGATCCTTAGCCCCGGGCCGTCACCAAGGGGATATCCTCAGAGTCGTGTGAGTCCGTGGAGCCACATCTGCGAAGACCCCGCAATCGCTCGGACACTCCCAGTAGGCTCCAGGGGGCCTGCGGAAGATCTAGAGTGGGTTTACTGGTCTGGCAGGCACAGGATTATGCAGGTTTGTAGACGGGGTTACGGGAGCTCTCTCAAGCGGCGGCCATACTCGTCGGCCGCTAGCCACGCCCCCCAGAAGTACTATTCTTGATCCGTGGATTGCTAGGACAGGTACTGGTTGTCTGTAAGAAGGCCCAAATTTCTTCTTGTCCGCGATCTTCTCTCTGACTAGATGCCCAAGCTTTGGAACCCAGACAGGCCTTGCTGGGATGGCTGGATTTTCCCCAGTGGTGGTTGGCTTCAGGAAAACGTTGCTTTGTTTCGATCTTAGTACATTTAAGTCCTGTAAAACAGCCAAACAATCTTTGATATCAAATGGTTTATTTTCCACCACTGTACCTTTACATTCGAGATCAGGAACCCATATTCTTGTCCCAAATAGGACCTCATATGGAGTGCCCCCTTCCCCCAGAGAACTTCTTGGCAAATTGTTTAATGAGCGTTGGACCCCATAAAGATGTATGACCCACCCATCACCCGAACCTAATACCCTAGCTGTTATAGACCGCTTTATGTCCCGGTTTTTCCTTTCGACAACCGAATTTCCCTCAGGATAGAATGGAGAGGAGTACCGCAATGCAACGCCCAAACTGGCCGTGGCTTCTTTGTAAGCCCGAGAGCTAAACGCAGGACCCTGGTCAGAGTGTAACGGGCCTATTGCGTATGTGCCGATAAAGACTCGCAAACAGTTCGAGCGTCAGCCGAGCGCTGAGGCCACATCCATAGGAACCTTGAACATGAATCCACTGCAACCATGATATATTTATAGTTACCATCCTTTTGCAAGGGACCGCAGTGATCCAGGTAAACACACGGTAATGGTTTATCTGAGATTAATAGGTGCGTCTGTGCAGGACGTTTTACTGTAGAGACTTTCATCTTTTGGCATATTTCACATTCCAAAACATAGTTTTAGGTCTGTTTCCTAATGCCAATATCTCTGTTTTAATAACGATACTGTGGCGGAAACACCTGCATGGGCAGAGGCTATCCCCTCATGTGCTGCTAGGATTAGTCCTAATCTACGTTCCATGTTTGGAATTACCCTATCCCCCACTCCAGGGATTCGAGCAAACGGAACGTTGTTCGCATCAATTATATTCAAGTATTTGAGTGGAAACTTTTTAGGTAATGCTGCACCACTGCCTTTGCTTGAAGCATTGACAGCCAATAATATCTCACTGTCTATTCTCGTTTTTTTTTCTTCTTTTAAACATTTTTATTGAATTTGTTAAGAAACATTGCTGATTGCATCGGACAGTTACAAATCTTGTTGTATACAGGCATCATGCAGCGCGCTAAGCAATACATAGTACAAATTTGGTACATTTTTTCACCACCCACACCTCTGATAGTTCAATTTATGCCCCCTGGGCGTCTCCTTGGTCTGGTGTGGGCTGTTGTGGATTAGTCACTCAGATCTGTGTCGGAGTCTTCCAGTGGGGGGGGGAGCAAATATTGCCTCGAAAAGTGTTCCATCTGCCCCACACTTGTGTCCACTTTCGAGGACAACCTCTGTGGATAAATACTTCCCTCTCCGCCACCATGGCCTTCTATAGATCGCTCTCCAGCGCTGTGCAATGTTGTGCTTAGCAAGTGTAATCCCCAGCGTCGCCCAAGCCTGCGCTGCGTGATTAAGGTCTGTAGGCTCCCATATGTTAAGAAGGCAGCACCGGGGCTCCCTGGGGACCCCCACTGCACTGACTTGGGTGATAGTAACCATGACTGCCTCCCAGAATTGCGCTATAATAGGACAGTCCCATATTGTGCGCAGAAACGTGCCTAATTGTCCACATCCCCGTAAGCAGAAAGGAGTTTCCGCCCTCCCAATCCTGTGAAGCATTGTTCTGGTATAGTATGTTCTATGCAGTATTTTTAATTACACAAGTTGGAGACGGGACGGGATTGCCACCTCCCGCGGGATGCCAGGGCCTCTTGCCAATCTTGATCGTCTAGATCCTCCAATTCTGCCTTCCACCTCACTCTGAGGGCGTGTGTGGAGTCTTTCTGATTGTTTATCAGTTTACGGTAGGTGAGGGAAATGGCTTTTTTGGAGAGGTGGTCTGTAAGGAGGCAGTCTTCGAGAGGTGAGGACTCGGGGAGGTCGTCCCCTTGGGTCAAGGTCTTATTGAGTGCATGTTTAAGTTGTAAGTAGCGGCACTGTTCCGAGTCGGCCATGTGATATGTTGTTCGCAGCTGGGCAAATGTCACCATTTTTCCTTTCTTCCACAAGTCTCCCACCCTGGAGATTCCAATGAGGTCCCAACGATCAAAGCCTTTGCTATTTCGAAGCTTACCCAATCTAGGGGGGTCCCACAGTGGCGTGTGCTGGGTGATTACCCCGTCCCAACCGAGCATGCGCTGTGCCGTGTACCAGGTGTGAATCGTGTGTGCAGTGGGGCCGAATAGAGTGCGTACCTTGGCCTTGTTATATAGCGCCCCTAGTAGTCCATCCGTGCCAAGGGTGTGCCGATCAAGCCGTAAGGCCGGCTCATCCTGCGGGGCGTGGAGCCACTGGTTCACTATTATAAGTGGGAGGCCCAATAGTACCACTTAACATTAGGCAGGGCAATCCCGCAGTCGTACCATCCCCTAGTGAGTTTGGCCATTGCTATGTGGGGAGGGCATCCGTCCCAGAGGAGGAGGCTCACCTCTGCTTCGATGGACTTAAAATATGATGGAGGGACGGGGTTGGTGTATTCTGGAGGGCATATAAGAACCTGGGGAGGGCCATCATCTTACACAATGCCGCTCGGCCCAGCAGCGTCCGGGGCAGGGAGTGCCAGTATTTCACATCACTTTTGAGCCTTCTGAGAGGAGGTAGGAGGTTGCGCTCATAGTATAGAGTGGGATAAGGGGTGATGTGGATGCCCAAGTATTTAAACCCGTCTTGACTAGTTGGGATGTTCCCTCCTCTGGGGAGATGCGGGGGAGGGCCATGGAGAATGTACATGACTGACTTAATTGATTGTGTATCCCGAGAAACGGCACAGATGTCGAGTAAGCAGTTGATCAAACGGCTGGGGGAGGCATAGCAAGATATCGTTCGCATATAGGCAAATGAGGTCCTCCCAGCACCACTGGATCTCCCCTGATCCAGGCCGCTAGCGGCTCCAGTACCAGGGCAAATAAGAGGGGGCAGCCCTTTCTTGTCCCCCACCCCAGCGGGAAGTCGTCGGACACCCGTCCATTAACCACTACGTGCGCTAAGGGCTGTGTGTAGAGGAGCTGGACCCATGCAATGAATTTGGGGCCCATACTGGCGTCTAGTGATAGGATAACTGCCTCCTCCTGATTAGTCTGCTTGCGAGCCAGCACTCCGTGTAGGCGTTGTAAGTTCATTGCAGTGTTACGGCCGGGCATAAAACCGGACTGGTCAGGGTGTATGAGAGAGGCTAGGTGAGGCTGGAGCCGGGTGGCAAGCGCTTTAGCTAATATTTTAGCCTCCGCATTGAGGAGTGAGATAGGACGGTAGGAGGAGCATTGCTCCAGAGGTTTACCCGGCTTTGGGATGGCCATCAGGGTTGCAATCCTCTGATCTCGTGGGTGCACTCCCCGTTCTAGGCTGTCTTCGTACATCCGTAGTAAGTGGGGTCCCAGTATTTCTACCTCTCTTTTGTAGAGCTCTACTGGGATACCGTTCGGACCCAGCGCTTTACCCGGCTGGAGCCCCTTGATGGCCGCCGCGATTTCGTCCACTGTAAATGGCGATTCCAGTGCCTGCATCTCAGTCTCTGCTAATGCGGGCAGGCAAGAATCCTTAAGTAAGTCTAGGTTGTCTTGTACGGTGGCGGTCATGGCGGGTTCGTAAACTGCCATGAAATGTTGTGCGAAGGCTGCAGTTATGTCATGTGGGTGAGTGATGTCAACTCCGGTTGGCAGGCGTAGGCGAGCCACCCAGCGAGTTGCACGCTCTTTTTGATCTAGCCATGCTAGAAGCTTACCGGCCTTGTCCCCCACTTCGTAGATGGTGTGCTGCATTCTTTTGGCTTGGGCCTTAGCCTCCTCCCATGCATGGGTTCTGTAGGCTTGCCCAGCTAGGGAGAGCGTGTGAGCAGTATCTGCGGTAGGACCTTTGGTGTTTGCGGCTTCTGCGAGGCCCACCGCTTGTTTAAGTTCCCGTTTGTGTGATGTGATCAGAGAAATGGCTTGTCTCCGCAGGACAGTCTTGTAGGCTTCCCAGAGAGGGGCTGGAGAGGACACAGAGCGTGCGTTGTCCTGAAAGTAGTGTTTCGTGGTGTTCTGTAGATTTGTCCCTATGGCTGGGGCTTTCAAGTGTCCTGGATAAATGGGATATATACGTCTCCTCCCTGTGTGGTGTGCTGTATATGTCACTAAAATTGGGGAGTGATCAGAGATCCCTCTGGGGAGGTGCGTGATCTCCAGGACATTGGGAAGGCTCGCTAAGGAAGAGAAAATGTAATCGATCCTGGACATGCTGTTGTGGGCTTCTGCATGATATGTGAAGCTGCGGTCTGTAGGATGACATGTACGCCAGACGTCTACTAGTCCTAGTGCATCTGAGAAAGTCCGTAGTGGGGTATGTGACCCCTAAACCTTTCCCGGAAGCCGATCAAGGGCGGCGTCGAGAACAGCATTAAAGTCACCCCCGATAATAAGCTCCCCCGGTGGTAGCGAGAGCAGGAAATCGCTAAGGGCAGAGAAAGCTGCACCATGTAGCGCAGGGGGAATATAGACGTATACTAGTTTGTATGCCCTCCCCTCCCACTGACAAGAGAGTGAGGCAAACCGTCCCTGGTCGTCTGTCTTGGTGCTGTTCACTATGAGTGGGCAGCTTTTCCAGAGCAGTATTCCCACTCCCCGGGAGCCAGAGGTGAATTCAGAGTGGGCAACCATCTTGAAACCCCACCTGTCAAGTGCTTTGATGGCGGTGCCCACCAAGTATGTTTCCTGTAGGAGACTAACTGTTGGCGCATGCCTCTTAAGGTGTTGTAGTGTTAGCCCCTTCTTAATTTTATCACAGAGCCCGTTCACATTCCAGGATATTAGGGTAAGGGGGGTGTGGTTTATGTGTATCCCTGATGTGCAGGTGTTTGGGACCGGAAGTCGCTATTCCTGGGACAGCCATGTGGTCATTAGGCATTGGAACGATGTGGGTGGGACATGTAGTTTGGAGCGCGCTAGCTCTGAATTGTATTGCATCAGCATTAACTGAAACAATAACAGAAAAAAACCTTCAAATCTGGGCATTAGCAGAATTCCTTGACAACTGAGCAATAACGGTCGTGTGACTATCTCCGCTTGCTGTAGTTGAATTTGTGTATACATTAGAAAATTAAAAAACCATAAACAAGGAACAAACGCCTCCACCCCCCCTCCCTGCTCCCCTGTCGGACGGATTCCCAACTACCTGCCACCCCAACATTGCAGAGTGCTTCAGCCCCATTAAACAGTACTTGCGTGTAGGGGGGGGGAGCTCGAGAGGCGTCTCAGTCTCCCCCTTCCTCAACGACAATTTTTTGCAGCTGTGGAACGTAACGTCTCAGAGTCGGAGTGTGATGCCTCGGGCCTTTTTACTGGGGGAAAGGCCCATCTGGCCACCTTCCTCGCCTCCATCTGGGTGCGCATCTCATGGCGGCTCATGCTATGCAGGTGTCCCCTGGTTCGGGTCAGGCCCGACCATGTAGTGTCACCTTACTTTATATCTCGGCCTCAGTCTGTAGAGTGTCTCTTTCCTTGTGTCTACGATCCCTGGATCCGTCGCCCTCTTCAAGTTGATGTTGATGTCTCTCCGGCCCTTTGGATCCTTCCACCCGTCTCCAGCCCTCGAGCCAGTCGTGGGCCTCCTCAGGCGTGTCAAAAAAACAAGTTTTTCCATCCGCTACTTCACGCAACTTCGCAGGAAACAACATTGAATAGGATAACTCTCTGCGTCTGAGTTCTTTTTTCACATCAAGGAAGCTTCTGCGACGCTTTGTCACTGCTGCCGTACACGTAGCGGAGGGGCCACCCTCGCTGTTTGTAATATGGCGTCCCTATCTCGGAAGTTAAAGATGCGGGTCAGGATGGGTCTAGGGGGAGTCCCAGGCTTCGGCCTGCCCCCTGGTACCCTATGTGCTCTTTCCACAGAGAAAAAGGTTGAGAGCCCTCTGGGTTGTAGTCTGGTTGTTATGAGGTCTTCTATGTAGAGATCCATGGCTGGACCGCCCTCGCTTTCCGGAACACCCGTGATTCGTATGTTATTGCGCCTGGAGCACCCCTCCTGATCGTCAAGCTTTGCCGCCATGAGTTTGTTTTCAGCTTCTAATTGACTGACCTTCTTGAGCAGGGTGGTAGTATCTTTAGCATGGGTCTTCGTCACCTGCTCAACCTCAGTGACCCTGGTGGCCATTTTTTGGAAGTCTGCCCTCAGGAATGAGACAAAGAGGAGATTGATCCCACCGTTGTTTGTACATTGGTGAGTGCGGACATAATATCCTCCAGCGTGACCTTGATTGCACCTTCCGGCACTGGGATGTTGTCCGATGAGGCCTGTCGTTCAGGCAGGGCTGGAAAGTCTTTTGCGTAGGCGTATTTGTGCAGTTTGCCCTGGGCTGTCGTGCGTGGGCCTCTGCCCCCCATCTGTGGTTAGTTGTTGAGGCACTGGCCGGTACTCTCCGCCGCCTGCCACATGACCACAAGCCACGCGCGGCCTGACGGTTTTCCCTCCGTGCCACTAATTCGTGGAAGGTGGGGCCGAACGGTGGTGGAGAGCGCGCTTCTGTGGCTGACCTACTGGAAGGCACCACTGATGGTGGTCTTGCACACTCATTCCCTGGGGGCCCTCTTAGGGTCCCGAAGCCCACAATTACTGAGTCGTTCTATTATGCAGCGTGTGATCTTGGGCGTTTTGTGTGCTGGCAGGCACTGCTGTTGCGAGTGTTAGTTCATGGGCCGTTGGGGCATGGCTGCCGGTTCTTCCTACCTGCCCTCAGAATCGCAAAAGTCCACCCGGCGTCTTCCCGAGCGCCGCATGTCACCTGCAGTGTTTCAGCGCCTCCGGTACCCACTGTGTTTTGCCCTTCACCAATAGTAGGGCAGCTGCAGTTTTTCCCTGGCGCCGTACGCTTTCCGAGTCACCCACCGCACCTCTTGCAGTTCCCCGGGGCGCACCCGTCTCACTCGGGCTGACGAAACTAATTTAGGTCCCGGCTGAGGCCGCGAGACTAGGCCGCTCCTTGCAACTCAATCCCAGATCAGTTTGAAGCGGAGGTGCCGGACAGAAGTGGGGTCAGAAGATGCCGCGTGCACTCCGATTGCTGTGTGTGTCTTTGGGGCAGGATTATTGAACGGATAGCATGCCGGATCGGTAGGGGAGCTTGCGCCTTTCTCGGAGCTCCGTTAAGCTGCGGGCATGCTGTTTGGCTGCCAGCCACGCCCCCTCTCTATTCTCGTTTTTGAACGAGTGATCGCAGCTACTGAAGCCGTTTGCACAGCTCCCTTTGCGGCTTCGTCAGCCAAGGAATTCCCTGCAACGTGAACGCCATCACGTTGATGACTCAGCATCTGTATGACGTGAGTGTTTTGTAGTCCGTTTCGCAACTGAACTACCTGTTCCCAAAGCATTTTATACTTGATTGTGCCACCTTTTGCATCTTTGAAACCATTTTGAAGCCAATTCTGTAAATATTTATTGTATGATTGTACACGAATCGCACGCTATAAGTGTGGGGAATTCGCGATCCGTATTTTCTAGTGCCAATTTGAATGCTTGTAGTTCAGCTCGCTGACCTGTACAATCTCCTAGAGATTGTGTTTTAGTCACCATCGGTCTGAATTTACCATTGCGCATTCGACCTTTAACGATTGCATCAAGAGAATTAACCCATTGTATCCATCTTGGATGTAAAGCTTTTGCATTTGTAATGCTCGCTTTTGTAACTGCCTCTAAGGCTGGTACTGGAGTCACAACAATAATGCGTTTCCCCTGAGCTGGAGCTCTCTCTTTTGCTACAGCGGTATGAACTGCTGTCAGAATTTTTTCTGTCGAAGTGAATCGCATTTCCGCTTGTGTGTACAAATGTGATTTGTATGCAATAGGTACTTTTTCACCTACATTAAAAGTTAAGTAGGTGAATCCGCATTGACCCGAAATTATTTGGATCACTAAATTGCGTGTATTTACGCGTGTTTGTAAATGATTTGTTGCTAACAAGTCAGCTTGAAGTGAACGCAGGATTTCTGTGTGTTCTTGTGTCCAATCTTTGATTTTTGAAATCAGGTTTGATTAATTTGTAGAGAGTTTTAACCCTTTCTGCGTAATTTAGAATGTAAGTACTTCCAAAATTTAGGAAACCTAGAATCGACTGTAAGTTGTTCAGCATTTTTGTAGGTTGGAGCAGCGCACACGTCTCTGAGAAGTTTGCTGCCAGGCTTTTGCCTTCACTTGAAAGTTCATATCCTAGGAAAAGGATATTGAGATGGGCAATTCTTGATTTCTTAAAATTGAATTTATAGCCCTCAGAGGCGAAGCCCAGTATAATGGTGTTCACCCTGTTCAATTGCCTATCCAGGTCATCGTCTGTCAGATAGATATCATTGACATATGACAATGCCTCGTCATCATACATTTGTAGTAACTCTGTTACTCTTGCTGAGAATAGCCCCGGGCTGTTCATGAACGCTTGTGGGAGTCGACAGAAGTGACGATGGGTCCCCATTATTAAGAAAGCTGTCAAGTACCTACTTTCAGGTGCTATGTTTTGACAAAAGAAAGCATTTGAAATGTCTAATGTGGTTTTATATTTTTTACGCACAATGTTATTCATTAATGCTGTATTGTGTGCATTTTGCACAGCAAATGTCTTAGATCAAGTGTTCAGGTGTCTGTAAACCAAAACTAGACGATATGTGTTGTCTGGTTTGTAAACAGGAAACAAAGGATTGTTCATTGATGAAGTGAATGTTTCAATCACCCCTTGGTATTCAAGTTGATCTAAGATCTCCCTGACCTGTTTTTTAGCTTCTTGCTTAATTGGGTACTGCATTTGTGCAGTAGGTTGACATTTTAATTGGATTTTGTGGTGAGGTGAGTCCTCATCCCATCCTATATGATTTTTGTATAATGCTGGGGCCTGGGCAACTGCCCATTTCCTGGCATAAGTATAGTTTAAATGTATAGGAACATGGTTGGAGAAGGCTGGCATAATGATGTTTTCCCCATGTGGGCACTCCCTGACAAATTCTGGTAGCCAGTCTTTTTCTGCTTGAAGTATGTCATAACCCCTTGAAAGTTTTTCCCAAAAGAGTGCTTTCACTTTTCTTGGTATGTCACCATCCATCCGGAGTGTTATTTCATATAACTTTTGTGGAGAACTAACCCTGGTGTCTACAGTCTCAACTGTGATGTACTCATTCAAGTCCACTGTCTCGAAAAGTTCCTTCAGGTTCTGGCGAGCTATTGTTACTTATGCTGCACTGTCCAGCATTGTCTGAGCCCATTCTCCATTCTTGAGTTGTGTCCTCTGGATTTTCGGCATGTCTGAGCTTCAGACCTGCTACCCTTTTCGTAGTGAATTGAGGTTTTGTTTTGTTTTTCTGAACGTGTTGATTGTCTATGGACTTCACGCGTTCTTCCTTGTGATCTGACCGTCCTCTTCTTTCGGATGTCTGTGAAGATGTCTGAAAGGTACGCGAGGAACGTGTATCAGTATCTTGATACCTGTCAGGTTTTTTCAAATTATCCCTGTTCCTGAGGTTATACCTCCTGTCAGAGTGCTCCTTTTGAGGAGACATACCTCTGGATTGAGAATGTTTCCCTTTTGAATGTTGTTTTCTGTTTTCCCACTTCTTTTTAGAAGATGTAGGTTTGTGTTTAATTGAGTCCTTTTCATGACCCTCAGACAGTTGTGGTTTAACTGTGTAATTCTATCAATTCTTGTATTGGATTAAGTAATTCCTTAACTGACATTGCTTCAATGTCAGGATGAGGTCTGTAGCCGGCTAAAATCGGCCATGTTGCTCCTGGTCTACCTAGTGGACCGAGCCTGGTAATGTGATTGTAATGTTTTAGGGTGCCTTTAAACCAGAGCTGATGCTCCTGGTATGTGAGTGGAATTTCAACATCCTCGAAGGGAATGTATTCCTCAGGTGATTCATCTTCTATAAAGAAGTGAAACATTTTTGTTACTGGATTTGATTCTGAGAATACTATCTATGAATAGAATACCTCGGTCTGCAAAGATTCATGTGCCTCTATCACAAAAACTGCTTTACCACCTCTTGGTGTTAGGCCATGTTTTATAAGTTTTAGAGTGATGGCTCTCCTTAAATTTGGATGGACGTTCATAACACCCTCATCGGTTTCATTTAAACCTGTAGTATTAAAGGTTGCTACGACTTGGTCAGCCGCAGCCTCTGTATCAGACATTTTGTTTAATGAAAAATGTATAACCAGTTTCATGGAAACAAAGATAAGGTGCACAATATTTTGGAACACTGTATCCTTCAACGTTGAACAAACCAAACAGCTAATACATAGGATTCTCGTCCTACTCAGCTATGGCGGATATTATCCCTACCCACTCCAGACGTGTTATGGAGTATTATGAGTAGGGGTCTCTGAGAAAAGCACGACTGAGTTACTTCAGTATCTAGCGTTAAATTAGTGCCTTACCAAACCATTGGGCGCCTTGTAGTGTAGTTCCTATTTCCCTTATAGGCTCTGCGCATTGGAATAATATACACTATAGTTTTTGCATAGGACTAAGGTCAGTATGCTCCTATCAAGTACATTAAACGTAATTACTTGTGTGTGCCAGCTAACTCAGAGGTCACTAGAAACTTCTCGAATGAACAAGAATGGATTAGTTTCTGACAACCGCATAAACATGACAACTTTGTTTCCCTTAGAATCGTAACTCGTCTCAGAATCGTGGAAACAATAGATAACGGTATTACTCAGTCAATCGTGCATGCTTAGTTTCTCCAGAGTTACACAAAAATAGATAGACGGGCGTTTCAATAAAAGGATTTATTGAACAGTCTTGTTACAATCATTAGACAGTAAGCAAGATATAATACACACAGCGTAAGCAGTAAAAAGAAATAATACTGCAATAGCATTGTCTTTTAGCTATGACATCTATTCATATATACATACATAAATAACACAGGCTAAAAAGTGAATACACGTCTGATGCTTCTAAATTGTTCTACCCCAGTGTACCTAACCTAAGTGTAGTACGAGGTAAAAGTAGGTGCTGTTTTCTATAGTATGGTATATACTAAGTTTAGTATGCAAATAGTCCCTCTAGGTTCTAGCCAACTCCATACCTTAGAATGAGAGAGGTGGGAATCTCTTTCCGGGTCTCAAACTCTAACACCCCGTGAAGGAAGTCAGAAGGGAGTCAGAACACTGGAAGCTAGATTCTCTGCTAGCAGGGATGACAGCGTCTGGTCAGTGCGTCAGGCTGGGATATGGTCTTCCGAACTTGCCGTGGCGAACCATGCAGTCAAGTCGTGCTGAGTCGTGCCGTGGTTTGCCAGAATAAGGGAAGGTATATTTATACCTGGAAGGTGCTTATATAAGGACATGATTCAGGGAAACCTATATATGGGTATCTAAATTGAAACACAACAGTGCACTGAAGCTGAAGAGAAGTTCGGACACGGTGAGCGTGTCGAGGTGCGGCCAAAGGCGTTGGTGAGGCGCGCCTGGAGATTGAGGCACCGGAGTTGGAGTAAATCTCAGTAAAGCAGTGTGCGTGCTTTGGTGCAACCTGAGACTGTGGAGGTGATTGGCTGATCATCGTGTGCACCGGAAGAAAGTGAGTCTCTGCAACGCGGTGTGCGGATCTTGGTGCCAACTGAATCCGCAGGAAGGCGTGCCTGGTAAGCGTGCAC
Organism: Triturus cristatus; assembly: GCF_964204655.1. NCBI lineage: Eukaryota > Metazoa > Chordata > Amphibia > Caudata > Salamandridae > Triturus > Triturus cristatus. The sequence continues at coordinate 1,419,288,879 of NC_140591.1, read as the reverse complement.
TCTGAGTTGACGTGGAGTCCCATCAGCGTTGTGTGTGTGATTTCGTGCCGGAGGAGACCCGGAGGGTGCGGTGGTGAACATGCACCCAGAGTAAAGTAATCTCAGGGGCGCGGGGTACGTGTGCCCTGCGGCCGCCTGAGATCATCCTAACAGTCGCGGCCCAGACCGGCAGTTTCGGAGGAGCTGAGCTGCCAGGCTGAGCCGCTGAGGCCCATTGAGAAAGTCCTACACGAAGGCCCAGTTCGCAGAAGAGGAGAGTGGGGTTGAGCCCCCAGGTAACGTGGATCACTACCTGGGCGGGGTGCGGGCTCGGAGGGACACTCTCTTGGCCTCTCAGTCCTACCGACGACGTCAGCCTGTGCTGTATGGGGACCCGTACTGACGAAAGGAGTGGCAGTACTGGGGCCAGAGTAAAGAGCTGTACATTAAGTCATCGTTGAACTGGGGGGCAACTGTTATCAAAGAGGCTGATTGTCATAATACACATTGCCAATATTGCTGCTAATGAACGACCGGACTGTCTAATGACGCCTGACATTATTATTGCATAACGAAGTACACGATTGTAGCGCTGCGCATGGCATTAGTTATCCCTTGCCAAGTACAGGATTGTAGCAGCCCGCATTGCATTATTTCGTCATTGTAAAGTACATGACTGTGGTTATGCCTTGCATTATTCCTTAATTGCACAGTACATGATTGTAGCGGCCCGCATTGCATCATCTCTTCATTGCAAAGTATATGATTGGGGTGTGACGCATTGCATTATTACTTCATTGCACAGTACATGATAGTAGAGGTACGCATTGCATTATTTCTCCCATTGCAAGGTACCGGGGTGTATCGTTACGCATTGTATTATTTATCCTTTGCCCAGCACAGGGTTGTATCGTTATGCAGTGTATTATTGTTTGTTCATTGCAACGTGTGTAATTCTAGCATTGCGACCAGCATGGCATTTTGAAAGTGGTGGTTGGGATTTGAACCTACTAGCCAGCCAGAACATATATTACCATTTATTATATGTTGACTTTTGTATCATGTGGTCTGATCGTATATCTTTTTAAATAAAGTTTATACCCGTTTAATCAAACTCATGTGGAGTCCATTTGTGGTGTCACCAGGGGGTTACTGTGGGCGTGGTTGCACATGCTGTACACTCTTGCCTTGGAGATAGGCCTGGCTGCTCGTGCCAAGCTACTAAGGGGGTGAGCAGGCCTATCTCAAACGGTGTCTTTACTTGGCCTAACGTTGAGTGGGGAGTCCTGGGTCTCGCACTTGGTGACAGTGGTGCGGGACGGGAACTGCGGCTTCCAACACACACATAAACCAGTTCAGACTGGCTCTGGCCAGGTTCACTGCAGGAGATGGAGACAGCTTTGTGAGTGGCAGCTACAGTCCATTCAGGTGCAAGCCACAACCCCTTCCACTACTCAAAATTCAGCCAGGTCTATTCAGCTTGGCTATGAGTCACCCAGGGAAGGCAGAACACCCTCAACCCCACCTTGTGTCTGTCTAGTGTGAATGCACATTCCCTGCTTCTGTCACTCTAAACCCAGACAGGGAATACACAAAAGGAAAAGGCACACAGGATGGTTAAACGAGAAAATACCCACTTTCTAAAAGTGGTATTTTCAAACACAGAATATAAAAATCATCTTTACTAAAAAATGTATTTTGAAATCCTGAGTTCAGGCATGCTAAACTCCAATTTTCTTTCAGCTCCCACTGGCAAGCAACCTCGGTAAAGTTTTCCAAAACAGCTCCCATGTTAACCTATGGTAGAGACAGCCTTTCAAAACTGAAAAGAAAATATGCAGTATTTCACTAATAGGACATGTCCTACCTTTTAATTACACTGCACCCTGCCCATGGGGCTAACTTGGGCCTACCTTAGCAGTGATGTAGATGTAAGAAAAGGGAAGGGCCTGGCAAGTGGGTGCACTTGTTAGGTCGACATGGCAGTTAAAAACTGTGTGCAGACACTATAGTGGCAGGTCTGGACACTTTTGAAAAGCTATATGTGCAGGTTAAACAACCAGTGCTGCAAACCCACTAGTAGCATTTGGAGTACAGGCCCTGGGCACACACAATGCACTGTACTAGGGATTTAGCAGTAAATCAAATAACCAATCATGGAAACACGAATCCATAAACACAATTTACATGGAGAGCATATGCACTTTAGCACTGAATAGCAGTGGTAAAGTGCCCAGGGTCCTAAACCAACAAAAATAGGTCAAAAACAGGAGGCCAAAAAGTCTGGGGGTAAAACTGGTGAAAAAGCTAAGTCTAATAGTGGTCATAGACTCTGCCTCTTTTATTCTGGCCGCTATCTTGCTCAGATCATGATGGAGGAGACCCACTTCTGCCCCCCCGCAACTTGATTCTCAGGGGTAGCACAGGTGTTGCATATATCCTCGAGTAACTTCCCAAGGGGTAATCTGAGCAGGTTCTGGTTCAGCTGTGCGGATGATCTCTTCTGTGTGCTGCGCTCTAGTGGTTGACCTGGCGAATTTGTCTATTTTATTCTGTTGGGACATTGTTGTTGACTGAGGTTTGCCCATAATGGGTGCTGCAACTGGGGATGGATGCCCTGAACAATACAATTCCCATTTGGCAATTGGGGGGTGCCGGAGCAGAGAGGTGGAAGAAACATAGCAGGGGTAAGGGCCTCTTCCAGCCTTTAATAGCCGTTGTCTAGTAATTCCAGTCCCCAAGAGTCACACCACCATGCGGCTTTGCCGTCTGTGTTTTTGGATGATCCACAAAAAAGGTGGGGGGGCCACTATCCAACCACTAATTGCACCTCTCCCAATGCTGAGCAATTACTCATTTTTGTGGAGCTTGTGGACTTCTCGCTCTCGGTTCCTCCCACACTGCCCCTAAGGTGACCCCTGAGTTCCTCATCTCCAGCTGAATTTGGGTACCGAATGGATCTCCCCCACCTGCCTGGGACCATACCCAAATCTCTATCAGAGAGGAGACAACACACCGCTTCCTCTTCATAGAACGCCTCCGCCCGACTGATCGTCAACGCCCCCCGCCGCAGCCACATCACCCCCGTCCTGAGAGACCTGCACTGGCTCCCCATCGACAAGAGGATCACCTTCAAGCTCCTCACCCACGCACACAAAGCACTCCACAACGCCGGACCAGCCTACCTGAACAGCAAACTCAGCTTCTACACCCCCACCCGCCAGGTCCGCTCCGCCAACCTCGCCCTCGCAGATGTCCACCGCATCCAACGTACGACCGCCGGCTGCAGATCCATCTCTTACCTCGCCGCCAAAACCTGGAACACCCTCCCAACCCACCTACGACAGACCCAAGACCTACTCGCCTTCAGAAGACTCCTCAAGACCTGGCTCTTCGAGCAGTAGCGGCACCTCCCCCCCCCCCCCCACCCCTCCCCTCAGCGCCTTGGGACCCTCAAGGGTAAGTAGCGCGCTTTACAAGTACCCTGATTGATTGGGCCCAGCGCACTAGTAGCACAGTGCAGGGTCAGGCGCAGGTCGGCTCCCCGCCACCATCTGACGCCAAATGTAAAAGCTGCGCTTTTGCTTCTAATGCCAATATGGCTTCTTAGGTGGAATTCTAATCGAAGGAGGCCAGATCCACAGAGATTTGGTCACTGCCTTCGCCAGCTTAAGGTGACCTAAAAACAGGTACAGCGTCAACTCAGAGAGATGGTCCTGGAAGGGACATTGTCATCCACTGTAAAGGTTTTTAATTATCCACCAAAGCCTGGTTAGGAGGCAAAGTAAATAAGAGCACAATGTTGTACGAGCTATCTAATAATCCTGTTCAACTTGATTTAGAGAGAAAATCTGCAGCCAAAAGATAAGACGTGTGGAATTTAAGAATGCGTGTTTTTTTTTTACCTGCCTCTGTCCACCCTGAGACGTAGGTAAGATCTGCATGCCTCAAAGATAGATAGAGTTGCATTATCTGGGAAGACAGCCTGCTTTGGTTCTCTGCAAACTGAGCACCAGTGACATCGAGAAGATCACGGCACGTGGAAGCGTGGAGGATGTTATGGAGCACCTTGCTCAGTAGAAGGGGATGCACAGTACCACAAACGAGTAGAGATTATCCCTGCACCATGGGGAAGTGTTAATGCGATGTTCTCCAAGGATTGCTTGAATAATATTCCAATTCATTGTCTGCATTGGCAGTGATTACTGGGTCTGTGGCAGTGATGTCTGGGTCTGTCTCACAGTGTGCAACTGTGAGATTAGATTTTTATTTCAAAGTGAGCTGTTGAGTGCTAAAAATTGTCATATTTTTCTCTCCCTTGCGCCCCACTCATTGTTCTCCTTGTTAGGTTGTGACATTACAAGAGCTATACATTGTGGAGATGGAATGATACTTAAAATGTATCATATTAATCTATCTTTGCTAACCTGATACAATATATTTCTCTATTTTTGGCTTTTAGTGGCATGGAAAATTGTTCAATAAAAACAAACATTTGCCTGGTATGATCACAATATGTAACTATTGAACAAAAATGAAAAAGGGATCCCCAGCGGTGATAAGTACACAACATTTCATAAAGTGAAGTTGTTAATTGAAATGATTTTAAACATATGTATTTTTGATACAGGAAAAACATTTTTTTATTTTACTTTATGTATTGAGCTTCGATAGTGATTGATTTTCTCTACTTAGTGAATTGAGTTAGGTATAATTATTTGCGTCGATTGTGTAACAGGATCAAACAGAAAATAAATGCTAAATTAGATTTAGTTCCTTAGCTGATATGTCAGTTGTGCACTCAGTCTTATGGCACTAAATGGGTTACTTGATGTAATTTTTCAATACATTTAAAATGGGAAAGTATTTGTAATCATTGCATGACGTTTTATTCTATGTAAAATATTCGATTTTCTTAATGTAGTGTTGATTGCAAATAGGATCAAACAATGAATAAATACAAAAAATATATTTAATCTCTTAGGTGATATTCCAGTTGTTCCACTCAATTTCATTGCACTGTCCTTGGGCAGTTCATTTACCAGGGACATAGTGGAGGGATGTGTGAAAGAGACCCTGCAGTTATTCTCACGTTCCATCGCTATCAAGCAGAATGTGGAATTCGCCTTCACAGGGATTGGAGTGCTAATGATCAGAGATGGCAAGGTGAAAATGAAATTCTTCAAAGAATTCCTTCATTCCATGGATGGATCTGGGAACCTCGTGAAGGCTCTGGTGAATGTAAGTTTCGTTTCTTATTACAGCTTTACATTGTTTTTTTAAACTATGTATTTCGTGTTTTTTCTGTAACCCTTACATTTGTGAAGTCCACAAGCCAGAATAAGGAAGTGTGTTTAGACTATGTGACTACAAACATAAATTACTTAAGCATATTCAGAAATCAATAATTTGACATAATGTTTGATGCATTGGTGATTACATTTCTGTTGGTCTCAGGAAAGAAGGGAATGTCGTAACATAGTAGGGCGCTACATTGCATCTAGCAATTTATATAGCGCTTCAAACCTCTGACGAGGCAGCAATTTGCTGTGATTGCCACCGGGTTGATATAACTTTTCGGAGTGTATGGTTGCAAAGGTATTAGATTTGCTCTGTAAGGCAGATGATGTGTGAGGTTCATGAGGTTCAGGTACCTGCATCACATTGATATGTTTATGCATGTGTGTTGAGTGTGCATGAGTGTTGCAGAGAATGTGAGTAGGCAAAGCACGCTTACATAAACGTTTCCGAAAAAATTTAAAATGGGAATCTGCATCATGCGAATGTGAAGAAGCAAGTTTTAGTGTTCCTCAGAATTTCAGATGATTGTCCGTTCTTATTCTTGCAGAGATGGTGTTCTAGAGGTAGATGTATGGGCAGAGTAGGAGCTTTAGTCAGTTTGCAGTTTTTTAAAGTATTTGGATAGTTAAGAAGACAGATACCCCAGAGCATAATAGTCTATCTTGGCGATAGGCACAAAATCTATGTAGAAGAAAGGGTGGTACACTACCATGGAATGCTTGAAGGTGACATGCCGAACCAGGATCATTCAAGGATATGTGGCTTGGTGTAATGTGTTTCTGAAACAGCAGATTGAATATATCTGACAGATGCATTCTAAATTATCTGTAATTTGTGAAGTAGGAAGAGATGGGCTTCACCGTGGAGCCTGTTACCATAGTGAAGCTGAGAAATCAAAAATGTGATAGCCATTGGAATTTTTGTCGGAAGTATCAGAATAGGACCATTTGGTAAAAGCATCTCACAATGTAGATGCATTGTTTGATAACCTGATTTATTGGTGATCTGAGAGAAAGATTGCATTCTACAATAACCCCTGAATTCCTCAGTTTGCAGCATGCTAGTATCTTGTTTTTTTACAGGTTTAACTTTAGGTAGTTAGATACCATCCAGTGGTCAACAGCTTGTAAGTAGTTGCAATGGATTTTGAGCTTTTGTGTGATTTGCACTGCATAGTTGTAGCAGTTTAGATTGAAGGCGGGGATGATGTCAGGTAGGGGACTCAAGTAAATATTAAACAGAAAAAGGACCAATGGAATGTCAGATGTGGACCTTAGTTGGCAGCACGGTATACTGTGTAGGGTGTATGCTTGGAAGGATGTTGTCTTTGTTTTGGTCCTATGTGGTAAGTGTTTCCATGTGGTGTGTGATGACCCCTAAGGTGCGGTTATTGTGTTATGGGACGCAGCGCATAGCAGTGTGGTGGATGATGAAGTGTGAGAGACAGATGTGCAGTTTTATGCTGGTAGCTTTGAACAGCTCTGCAGGTTCCTTTGTGGTATTTCTCATGATATAGTCTGCTTGGCTGATTATTGCACTGGGTTGTGCAGTTTGAAATTTTGTGAATAGTTGTGATGCTGACCTGGCATGGTTGGAGGGAGAGAGGCGTGGAGAGATCTGTTGGGATGAGCATTTTTATTTTTGACCCACATCTGAGTGTCTTTGTGAGATATGAAGAAGCAGCCAGGTTGTATATATATTTGTGACCTGTAGTGGGGGACTATATTAAAGTCATCTGTATTTTCCAGTAATGTGTGACAGATCTCTTTAGGTATTCTATGTCTGTTCATTTGATGATGTTGTTTTTTTGGCTATACACGGCTAGTGATGGACAGCCCTCATAGCAGACATGTCTTCTGAAAATTTAGGAAGTATGAGTTGCAATTTGCTGCTGACCGCTGTGTATTATAGTTTTGGAATTATTGTGGGCCCTAACTATTATATATGCAAGTACATAATTATAAAATGCCACAAGGAACCATAGACCAGCCCTTCTAATCTTAACTGCAAATTGAAAGCAGTTTGCTGGTTCAGTTGTCTCCAAGTAGTAGGTTGTACCTGAGGATCATGCTTGAAGGTGCAACTGTTTTCTATGTTCTGTTACAAGGATGTTGGTGGTGTAGTTATCTAGGAAATATCCATGTTTTCAGCTGCTTTTAGAAGTGCTTATGCTCCTGAATGCTTCTAATGTTGGTTGTTAGTGGGTTTGCAGCTTGTATTGAGAAAGCAATGCCTCCTACACATTTCATAAGGCATAGTGGCATGATTTGTGGTGCAGCTTGGAGTGCAGTGTTCTGTTTGATTTGTATAATGTGAATTTAACTTGTAGTGTGTGCCTGCCCTATTTGCTTTTGGGTAACCTCTGTATATTTTAGTTTTCTTTGTGTTGACCAATCCAGAATCATCATAGAATTGTGCATACTTTTGCCTCTTAATTCATGTACTGATGACGTCCAGCCTGTTTATATGATGATGTCACTCATTCCCAAACAGAGACCTGGGACATGCGATTCGGTGTTGTCCAGCAGAGAAAATGACGCCCTGCGGCCACGTTCTTGCAGTGCTGTCTTGTTTCCAAGGTAAGTGATTTGTTTTTTTCCAGCTTGTTGGAAGAAGCATGTGCCCTTTAACCATGCCAGAGTTAGCTAGAACCAGATTGTTGCATCTGAGACAAATGGGTGCAACCAGTGAACCAAGCTCATGAACAGTCTGTTAGAATTTGAATTGTATCAGCTAGAAGTGTGAATACCTAGACACTATCTTATGCTGACGCATCATAATGATTTCCCTGTCGTATAGGTGACTCCACAAATCAGACACCAACTTAGGTCTGACCTTCAACTTTGTCTCCTGTGCTTTAAAAGTGAACAATATTTTCCTTCTATTCCCCACTTAATGTACATTCCTGTGGAATATCTGGGAACTGTGACCAAGCATTGTTTATCTCTGCCACGTAGATGTATATATCAGTAATCGGTGTCTGCCCATATCCCCCATTATTCACAAAAGAAGTAGAAGGATATCAACTTTCCATATTTATAGAAACCCACAGACAGTGATACAACCTGTCCTGATCAAGTCTTGTCTCTTGCTGGCATCTAGCACCCCTTTATATTGGCACAATTCCCCATCACAGAACCTGATCAGAAAACAGAGGGGAACCTCTGCCTCTAGAGTACCCACATTCTTGCATGCGTTCTCCAGTGTCTGAGCTTGGGTTGGGAAAGCCCACACTTTAGAATCCGACCATGGCATGTTTAGGGGTTTCACTGGAGGTATGCATTGCTGCCTCACTCATTAGTGGAGGAGGACATTTAGGCTCTAGTGACCGCCATGGCTCACACTGAAGCCTGCACTGCACATTAGGCACTAAGAATTCAAACAGGAGCAGGGAATTTGAAAAATGCGAATTCTGAGCCTGCTGTGTAAGTCTCTGGACTTTAGGTGCTGGGTGTGCATGTACAACAATGTCTTTGTTGATGGGAATTACCCAAGTTCAGAGTGTGATGGCGATAGCAGCCTTCATGAAAGGAAAATGTTAGTCTTCCTCAAAGGAAAAAAGACCAGATATCGTCAGAGCTTTCAGATGAATATCCTTATACAGTGTTATGGTTTCACAGTTGTCATATGCCGATGACATACAAATGTGAAATTACTGGCCAGCATCCCAGAGGACACAGCTTCCAGATTCCATGACTGTATGCATGAAATTTGAAACTGGATGTCTAGTAACTGTCTGAAGTTAAACTCTGGAAAGACAGAGGTCATTCTATTCGGGAGGAATACCTCTTTTTTGTCTCCTAATTGGTGGCCGCAGGAAATGGGAGAGCTCCCCTTCCCTGTTACCAAGGTAAAAAATCTAGCAGTGTATTTTGACGACAAGCTATCCTTTGAAGGCCAAATAAACTCCATCACATTATCTTGCTTTCTCATATTAAAAACTTTAAGGGAAGTCCTGCCTTTTATTTAGGGGTGGGTGGAATTTGCGAAATTCACTTTCGCAAATTATCGCAAAAATTTTAAAAATCTCCGCAAACACGCGGAAATATCGCGAAGATGCGGAAGTTTTTTTCCCGCCCGTTCGCGGTATTTTCTGCATGGTCGCGGCTCGCCAACTTACCCATGTGGTTGCTCGCGGGCGCAGCCATCTTGTTTTCAGATGTCTCGCGGTGCATGATCGCGAGAAGAAAGACGTGATCGCGCGACAAATGACGTCACTGCGTGCGCGAACTGTCACGAGACAGCGCAAATGGCTACCAACAATCCAACATCTCATGGAGAACGCGACCGGATCGGGAAAACATGTCGGCGAACGCGGGGATTCAGGTAAGGTGATCGCGCGCACGCGAGAATGTATTATTTTACAGCGTGAGCAAGAAACAAATTATCGCTAAGCTGCGGAATGCGGAAATTTTGACATTTTCGCGCTTTCCGCGGAACGCGAAAATGTCAAAATATCGCAATTTCTGCGACTGGAATGGAATTTTAGCCCAGGCCTACTTTTATTCCACAGGGCCTGCAGGAAGCCGGAATTTCCGCACATAGTTTGTCAAAAATGGACTATTGCAGTCAGTTTTTTTTTTTTGTAATGCAGAAAAGATTTATAAACAAACTGCAGGTTTTCCAAAATGCAGCTGCTCGACCGCTGCTTGCCATCCCAAAATATCAGTCAGTATCTCATACCTTGCCTTTGTTGCCCTGGCTTCCTGTGAAAAAAAAGCATTGAATTCAAGTCCCTATGTATTGCCTTCAAGGCGGTGCATGGCTTTCGACCGGAATACTTCAAACATAGATTTCTTTGGTATGTCCCCAATAGAACATCTGCGGTCTTCATCTGGATTTAATCTTGTGATTTCCAAAGCCAAAACAGTCCTCTGGGGTGGCAGACATTTTGTAGCTGGCACCGCCAGGCTGTGGAATTCCATGCTGCTAGAGCTTAAGAAAAAGTTAGAGCTTCTCTCCGTAAAACCCTAAAAACTTTCCCTTTTAATGAGTAACGTTTCCAGATTTTAGCCCTCTCTCACTCTCAGTTCTTTTTTTTCTCTTTGCTTCTTCCCTCCCTGTTAGATCACTAGCACCTAGACACCTTCAGGTAGAAGTGTGTGTTACAAACTAAAATTTCATTTAATTTCATTTCAAGGATTTCTTTTATGCTTACACAAATTTTCGCACTGATTTCATTTAGAAGTTGACAGACCACTGTGCTAAGTCCTAACGTTTTGCAGCGTGAATCTTTCTGGATTCACTATGCTGTGCATTATTCCGCGATCTTGTGGTTGGGTCCGGATTCGTAGTCTTTTCTTTTTTTTTTTTCCGTAGCCCAGGTGGGCGTCGACGTACACCATTTGGTGCACCTCCCGTGACGTCGTCGTGCTTCCTGCGGAAGTCCCACCTTTGGGGCGCCATCTTCAGATTCTTTTTTCCGCCGTTGGGTCTGGATCGTCATCGGGAAGCTCCAGAATTACACTCGAAGGAAGAAGGAAGAAAAGCGAGTTTCGTCGATAGAAACACTAGAAGATATCAGGAAAGGAAAAGATTTCATCAGGAGCGCGAAGAAAGGAGGACCAGCACCCTTTTTCTTCGACGGCCTTGGAGAATGCACGCTCAGAGACCCTGAGCGCAATGGACAAGACGCCATTCAAGTTCTGCCCAAACTGCCACCACAAGTTCGCGCAGAGAGACCAGCATCCGGTCTGCAACCTCTGCCTACCGGTCGATCACCAGAGTATCGACTGCAACGCCTGCTCAGCCTTCGCGCCGAAGACACTCAGGGTGAGAGAGCGGCAGAGAAGGGCCAACGCCAGCATGGATGGCAAGGGGAAGCCCCCGACGCTCTACGCTCTGGGCCTCTCCTCGGACGACGAGGACAACGTCGCCGAGACAGCCGAAAACTTCACGGTCGTAGAGACCGACAAGAAAAAAGAAGACGAGGTAAGAGAATCGTCGAGCGCAAAACAGAAAGTACCTCGACAACACGAGGGTGACTCGAGAAAATCTGAGTCAAAGTCCACGAAGGGAGCCCCGGCGCCGAAAACTTCGACGTCCAAAGGGGGAACCACGGACAAGAGGCCGAGCGGATCCTTAGATAAGGACTCCCTGGTGCCGAAAGACGCCGAAAGGCAAGGGTCGTCGAAAGCATCCCATGAAACGGGCCGATCGACGCAGAAAGAACGTTCGACGTCGACGCAAGGTTCATCGAAAAGACCCGCGGTCGACGCCGAAAGCATCTCCGAGATGGAGAAAAAGAAGAGGCGGCTCGAGGCCGAAATGGAGAACATCCTTCAAAGAAAGAAGGAGTTCGACGCCAGAATGAAGGAATTCAAGATTCCAACGGTTCCATCAGCGGACGTCGAGGAGGTCGAAGACGAGTTCGACGCCGAAGGGCTGACAAGGGAACTCGAAGAGGAAGAAGAGCCCTATTATGAGGGAGAAGCCGAGGAAGAAGACCAACGGTCGTTCTACGAATCGGCGGCATCTACCAGCAACGACGTCGAATGGCACGATCTCGACACCGAAAACCCGGAGGAGCCCGTGGACACGTACCCTTCGAGGCCTTCGCCACCCGACGACATCGGGGTCTACAATATGGTGGTCAGGAGCGCAGCAATGGCCTTCGGCGTCAAACTCGACGAGGAGAAACCGAAAGCCGATTTTCTCGTCGAGACACTGCTCCCCATCCAGACAAGGAGCCAGTTCCTCCCCATGCTACAAAGCGTGATGAATCAGGGGAGAGAAGCCTTCAAGGAACCTGCGACCTGCCGGTCGATCACGCCCAGGACAGAGAAGAAATATAAGCACTCCTCCCTGGACCCCCCTTACATCAAGGGTAGCGTGACCGCGGACTCCATCATAGCCTCCACGGCCAGGAGAAGGGCCAACGTACCAGCAACTTCGGGCCCACCCCCGGATAAGGAGAGCAGGAGGATTGACCTCACAGGAAGAAAGGTCGAGAGGAACGCCGCAATGCACTGGCGCATGGCGAATTCAAATGCACTCCTCAATAGACACCAATACCAGCACTGGGATGAGATGGGGGAGTTAGTAAAGCACCTCCCCGAAGAATACCGGCAGAGAGCCTCTCACCTGATAGATGAAGGCAAAAACATCGCCAACTCCTGTATAAAGACGGCGTTGGATGGGGCAGAGACTTCAGCAAGACTCATGGCCATAGGGGTCACAGAGAGGAGGCATGCATGGCTAAGAATCTCGGGATTCAAACCGGAAGTGCAGAACAACATCCTTGGCACCCCCTTCAATGGAGAGACACTGTTCGGAGCAACAGTGGACGACAAGCTCACCCAGCTGAAAAAAGAAAACGAGACGGCGAGGTCCATGGGGGCCCTACAGCTGAGGGGAATGAGGCGAGGAAATCCCTCGAGAAGACCCTACGGTAGGGGAGGAAGCCAGCAGGGGACGTCGCACCAGGCGTTCCAACAAAGTCAGCAGGGTGAAGGTCACGGACAAGGTCAGCAGAAGCAAAACTGGCAATATCAACCTCGGGGCCAGTCCTTTCGCGGGAGAGGGAACGGACGTGGCCAAAGGAGGAGAGGGGGCGAACAGCCCTCGACGAAGTGACTCAGCACGCAAGAGGACGCCTACCCTCGTCAGGACCCCAAGGGTGAGGCGCAAAAAAGTGTCATCAGGGGGAAGAGAAAATTCAAGAGCCTACGAGCATACGACACCAGTAGGCGGAAGACTGAGGTTCTACCTTCAGGAGTGGCGGCGTATAACCACAGACAAGTGGATACGGAACGTTGTGCAGTACGGGTACTGCGTAGATTTGGAGAAAAGACCTCCAAACAGGAAACCAAGGGGAAGACTGAGATCGGCCCAAGAACTGGCAATACTCAGAGAAGAAACGCGGAAACTCCTGCAAAAGGGAGCCATAGAGACAGTGCCGTTCAGAGAACGCAACAAAGGGGTCTACTCAAACTACTTCGTGGTTCCGAAGGTAGACGGAGACCTCAGACCCATACTAGACCTCCGTTACCTAAACAAGTTCATCAGAACGCAAAGGTTCAAAATGACTTCACTGCAGGAGGTTCTGCCACAGATAAGAGAAGGGGACTTCATGGTCACCGTGGACCTCAAGGATGCCTATCTTCACATCCCAATAAACAGAAGGCACAAGGGCCTTCTAAGATTCAACATCGAACAAGAACACTACCAGTTCACGACCCTGGCCTTCGGATTAAAATCAGCACCAAGGGTCTTTACAAAATGCCTGTCGGCGGTAGCGGCGCACCTACGAAGGCAGGGAATACATGTCTACCCCTACTTGGACGACTGGCTGGTCAAGGCAAACTCACGCGGAAAGTGCGAGAGGCACGCAAAACGCGTAACAGACACCCTCACAAAACTGGGATTCTCGATCCACTGGGGAAAATCATCGATGGAACCGGATCAGGTGAAGATTTTCCTGGGGGCAAAGATCAACTCCCGCAACAGTACAGTAGTGCCCAGCGAGAGGAGGACAGAGGCTCTACTGAAGGAGGCGAAGCTCTACCAGAAGGGGCGAGCTCTGACAGTGAGGGCTGTGAGCAAGATGATGGGGATGATGGCGTCCTGTATCCAGCTGGTGCCGAATGTACGCCTGCACATGAGACCATTCCAGGAATGGCTACAACAACAATGGTCACAAGCAAACGGAAGCTGGGAGGATCTAGTGGTTGTTACGCACGCAGTGCAGGAGGAGATAACTTGGTGGAACAGAGACAACATAACAGCAGGGAGAAGCCTGACACCACCAATCCCAACAGTGACCATTACCACGGACGCATCGCAGAAGGGATGGGGAGCGCACATGGACAACCTCAGAGTGAGGGGTCTATGGGCCCCAGCAGATGCGGTCCGCCATATCAACTACCTCGAGTTGAAAACAATCCTGCTAGCCCTGAAGGCATTCCAGAGGCACCTGTTCAACAAGAGGGTGTTGGTCCAAACAGACAACACCACGGCGATGTTCTACATCAACAAACAAGGGGGGACACAGTCGTTCCCGCTCTCATCCCTAGCTCAGGAGATTTGGAGATGGGCCATACCTCTCAGGATAGATCTACTGGCAATTCACCTACCGGGGAAGGACAATGTGGAGGCAGACTGGCTAAGCAGGCAGACCTCAGCATCACACGAGTGGGAGCTCAATGGCCAGGAAACGGAGAAACTCTTCCGGAGATGGGGGACTCCCACAATAGACCTTTTTGCAACACGCCACAATGCAAAATGCCAAAGCTTCGCGTCCAGGCAACCAGATCAGCAATCCAAGGGAAATGCCCTATGGATAAGCTGGTCGAGGACATTTGCCTACGCCTTTCCACCGATACCCCTGTTGCACAGAGTGCTCGACAAGTGCAGAACCAGCAACATGACCCTGATCCTGGTGGCTCCGCAGTGGGCGAGGCAGACATGGTTCTCACAAATTCAAGAAATGGCACAAGGCGACCCATACAGGTTCGAGAGGAGGAAGGACCTGCTCTCAATGCAGAACGGAGAGGTCCTGCACCCAGAGCCAGAGACCCTCAACCTGGCGGCATGGCTCCTGAAGACCTAGAGTTCGCACACCTAAGATTGCCGCCGAGCACGATGCGAGTGCTACGGGAGGCGAGGAAACCAACTACACGAAAATGCTACAGCGCAAAATGGAAGAGGTTCACTGTGTGGTGCCGGAAAAAGGGCCTGCAAAACAGAATGACAAGAGACTCAACAGTACTGAGGTACCTCACACACCTTCTAAAGAGTAACCTCTGCTCGAGCTCACTAAGGGTACACCTAGCGGCCATCGTGGCCTACACCAGAGGTGAAAAAGGTGGAAGTTTCTTCAGCTCGCAGGTGGTGAGGAGATTCATGGAAGGAGCCAAAAGGATGGCCCCCCCGAAAAGGTTGCCGCCGCCGGCATGGAATCTGAATGTGGTCCTGACGGAGCTCATGAAGGCACCGTTTGAACCCATTCACAAGGCCACACTGCAGATGTTGACTATGAAAACAGCCTTTCTGGTGGCCATAACCTCACTACGCAGGGTGAGCGAGCTTCAAGCACTAACGCTGCAGGAACCCTACATTCAGATTCACAAAGATAGAATAGTCCTGAGAACGGACCCACACTTCATGCCCAAGGTAGTGTCGGCGTTCCACATAAATCAGGCTATCCAGATACCAAGTTTCTTCCAAAACCCGACTACAAACGCAGAAAAGGCACTGCACACCCTCGATGCCAGAAGAGCGGTGATGCACTACATTGAGAGAACCAAGGAACTCAGGAAGTCGAAACAGCTGTTTGTGTCCTTTGCTACTAGCTTCATGGGTAGACCAGTGACTAAGGGCACCATCGCAAGGTGGATTGCCCTCACTATTCAATTCTGCCACAAACAGGCTGGACAGGAGCTAGCGGAGGGGCCGCAGGCTCACTCCACAAGGAAGAAAGGGGCCACCGTGGCCTTCCTGGCGAACACGCCCATCCAGGACATATGCCTCGCGGCAACTTGGGCATCTGTGCACACGTTCACGAAACACTACTGCGTGGACATTCAGATGAACAAGGAAGCACAGGTTGGACAGAAGGTGCTTCAGCACATTTTCAACGACCAACGCTCATCTACCACCCAGCCGCCACAGAACTAGGAAAACCGCTACAAAATCGATGCACAGCATAGTGAATCCAGAAAGATTCACGCTGCAAAACGAATAGTTTCTTACCTGTCGGTGTAGTTTTGCAGCTTGAAGATCTTTCTGGATTCACTAGCGAACCCACCCACCTCCGCCAGGAAGATGAGGCTGGAGGAAGAGGGGGTAAAATGGAAAAGATCAAAGAAATACAAACATACAGATAAAGGGACAAGAAGGATTAATCAATCGCCTAGGGTTAAAAAAAAAAAAAAAAAAAAAAAAAAAAAGAGGAAAGGAAAAAAGAACCCGAAGATGGCGCCCCAAAGGTGGGACTTCCGCAGGAAGCACGACGACGTCACGGGAGGTGCACCAAATGGTGTACGTCGACGCCCACCTGGGCTACGAAAAAAAAAAAAAAAAAACAAAGAAAAGACTACGAATCCGGACCCAACCACAAGATCGCGGAATAATGCACAGCATAGTGAATCCAGAAAGATCTTCAAGCTGCAAAACTACACCGACAGGTAAGAAACTATTCGTTACTTGATTACTTGAAGATGTCATCACAACCTTGTGATTCGAGGCATTTGATATGTATATTGCTTCTTGGGAAAGTATACATTTCTGAAGAATCTAAAGCCTATGCTGGCTGGTCTGGGAAATCATTGGCTGGTCCACTTTTAGTCCTCCTCTATTTCCATAATGGCACCTATTTGGTTTTGTTACTATGTTATCATGTGCATTAAACCCATAGGTCCACATTCCGATGGCAGTCGAATGAGGGTCCGACAGCCATCGCTGCAGGCTGGAGACCGCTCAACGAACGGTCTGCGGTTCCACCTGCTTATTATGATGAGACGGAAACATGCCTTTTACTACTGCAGAAAAGGGCCGCAGCACAAGCCACAGTTGTAAAAGGCATGTTTTCAAACATTCATGCATCAAGTGCCAAGCACCATGTGGAGCCTGGATGTTTGCGGCGCACCACATGTGCCCCCATGGGCACATAGCATAGGCCCACAGGGGGCCCCCAAAGTCCCTTTCCGACAGCCTGATTCATGGTGGTGAGACTGCCATGAAAAGGCTGTGCAAATGGAAATTGTAATCCCTACGCCGGTTACTGCACAAGCACCACCTTCATTGTAGGGTTTACTGTCCGACCACCACCTCGACAGGCTCCTTGAGCCTGTCGGAGGCAGCGGTCTTTTCCCCCCACACGCTGCGCTCCGACCGCCGGTACCTTAATCCAGCGTTCGGACTATCGCCCTGGATGTTGGGCGGACCGCCACCAACGGCCTGTCCGTGGTGGTCCACCCAACATCCTAATGAGGGCCATAGTGTTTATAACTAATATAATTTCCACTATGTAACGAAAAATAAAAAATAGTTTCCCTTGAATGTAACGGTGCTTCCGCTGATTGGGATTATTTTTTGAACAAATTATCTGCTCATTTTGTTAAATTTGTTTGCGCAATTCTTCTGTGAGAGTGTATTTCGATTTTCAATGTCATCTCTATAACCAATCCAATTTTTGCCATTCACTGAAATGCTCCTTTTTTGTGTGGGCGCGTTTGAGTTTCTCTTTTCTGTGTATAGTATGTAAATCTACTCACGTGTCATTGTGTAATTTAGTTTGCATGCAATATTTTTGTAAATCAAGTCCTTTGAAAGGAGGCATGCGGGTAGCCTGGCCAATACAAAAACGGATGTATGATGTTACAACGCATGCTTTTACAACGCATGCTGTTACAACGAATTTTTTACAACGCAAATGCTGTGACATCGCAAGTCTTTACAACGCAAGTCTTTACATCGACTTGCAGTAGATGGCGTGCTAACATTAAAAAAGGGTAATTTACTATTCTAACTCCAGTCCACGTTGCAGTAGGGAAGGTGTTTGGATAGTAAACTACTCTATTTTTAATGTTAGCACGCCATCTAGTGCAAGTCGATGTAAAGACTTGCGTTGTAATGGCATGCGTTGTCACAGCATTTGCGTTGTAACAGTTTCGTTGTAATGGCAGTGCGTTGTAAAAGTTGCGTTGTAATGGTTGTTCACCTACAAAAACACCTGTACGATCTATCAGTTTCTCCCCCAGTTCATGTTCTGAGTTTTAATCCTAATTTTTGATTGATAAAAATATTTGTACTTGTTCTCCTGCATATTGCATTACACGCCTTAACCTCCATCCAAACCCGTGCATTTTTCAGGGCTCAATATAGTAGTCCTGATGCAAAAGGAGCCATGGAAACAATCACAGAGGAAGTAGACGAACAAGAGGACAGAGAAAATATTGTTAAATGTACTGATCAGTCAGACAAAGAAGAGCAAGAAAAAGAGGATCGCAGCAGCAGCAATAAACAAGGTTTGTTAATATTCTTACAAATAATTTCTGATGGACAATATTGATGTTGGAGAAGAGCCAACCACCAATAAGTGGGGAATCTACTTACTCTGCAAAAGTAATCTGACTCCTCTTGACCAAGGGCAAAACGTTTTATGTGCACAGGCATTGTTTTGCAGCACACTTATATTATCTCTCTAATGTATATCACAAGCTGTCCGGTTGCGAAAGACCTGTTGTTGACTTTCCAAAACTTTATAGGGGCTTACAGCCACCCCTTGCTTACCATTAGCTGACTTTATTGTGACTCTCGTTTGCTTGCTTTTTATTTGATGGCTTTCCTTTTCCCATCTTTGAGTGTCCCTCTCATGAAGCGTAGCCTCTTTACCATTCCTTTATTCGGCTGATTTGTATCCTTCCACTTCTCACTTTTAGGTATTTGTCTTTCTTTCAGCTAAACACTCCATGAGAATGTATGTTTTTCTGCTCTCTCTCCCTTTCTCGTGTGCTCCCTGGAAATGTCTCTCTCCTGTACTTCTTGTTACTCTCTCACATATGTGCTACTCACTCTCGCTTGTGCACTTCTACCCCCATACTGTGTGCTGCTCTTTTCCTTGTGTGCTTCTTCCAGGGCCGCGTGTTGCTTCTCACATTAGTGGCGCCCTCTTTTGTGTACTGCTTTGCCCCTACAACCTCACACGTTCGTCCATTGTGCTGCCCACTGCTGCAGTCATTTTTTATTTATTTTTGACCTTTGCGATAAAAAATTGTAAAATTGTATTTACTGATTCAAGTGGCATCTGACAGCTATGTATATAAAAAAGAAGAGAAAATGGTGCCAGGATAATTCAACTATCGCTTACATGTGTTTTGATGCATGTGCACCAGTACGACGTCACGCATGCGTATGCCAGCAGAATGATGCCTTTTTTTTCTGATGCTGTACAGCATCAGGAAAAATCACTTTGCTTTTTCGCTGACACTGTACTGCATCGCCAAAAGGCATTGACAAAGCCAATATGTGTCAAAGGTCAACTTGTAGCAGTATACATTAGAAGTCATTGTTTTTTGCAGATCAGCTAAGGAAGAGACCTTATAAGGGAACATCATTTATCTGAATACTCAAGGATAAAACTGATTGTATTTAAGCTTTCCTGTTTTAAATTTATATTTGTTGTGACCCAGTGTTTAAAAAAAAATTTTTTCTAATGTTTTCAAAAACTATAAAAATCAGTGGCTATCACTCCTTACTCTTTTTGGTCTGTACAACATCATGGAGATGGTGTGTTTCCGGTGCATATAAAGACTTCTGCTTTTATTTCCTTCCTTCCCTCCTTCATTCATTCCTTCGCTCCTTCATTCATTCCTCCCCTTCTTCATTCATTCCTCATGTTAATTATTCCTTTTCTTCCTTCCTTATCCTAACTCCCTTCTTCATACCCTTTCATTGAATTTCTCTTTCAGGCAACTTTTCATTATCTCACTTGCTTGCCTTTATAATTATCCAATAATCAAATCCTTTTTTACAGCAGTCCTGTCCCACCCCATGTCAAGGATGTGCATGGATGGATATATGTTGCACCTGATCAAGAATTGATTGTAGTAGACAAAATGTTAATGGCGGGCATTTGACACATCTTTCTGCTGCTCTCTTCTTCAGAGCAAAGATCTGCTGAGTGAAGACTTTTAATCTTAGGACATGAGATGTCTGTTGTGAGGTGGTTGCTTCTTGATTATTGCAAGCCAGTGTCATCCTGTCCTGTTCTTTCCCTAAAGATACAAAGAAAGAACCGTGCTAATACATGTTTTATTCCTGTCTAATCTGTCCCTAACCTTACTCTCCCTGGTGCTAGGATTCAAGCTAGCCTGGCTGATGAAGGCTGTTAGCCCGAAACCGGTCCCAGGATGCTTGTTTCCGGTCCAGGGAAGACATGGCTTGGCAGTTCGGGCTTGACTGTTCCCATGAGGCACAGGGTCAGGACCGATTTGCATATAGCTGGGTCTGAACTGGGGTGGCGAAGTGAGCTAAAGAACGATGATGGACTCAACCCAGATCTGTGACTGGGGGTGAGTGTCTGAAAAGTTTCAGCGCTCCATCATCATCTCCTTGTGTTTGCTAGGAGAGAAGCCTTCTAAGGTAATACTGTTGTTAGCTTTTGGGATTTTTTTTTTTTGTGTTTGTAGTTTTATATAGCACAAACTAGATCCAGAGGTATCAAAGCGTTTTACATGAGCACCAGTTACGTTACAGACGGACACATACATTTTTGTTAGGCACGGGGAGATTAAGTGATTTGCCCAGCTCTGAGGTCGTTAGGCCACATTGACAGCAAACTGTGCTTCTGTACGAAGAAGCAGCTGAGGTAGCAAAAAAACCTTATGGTCTGCAGGGTGCCTTGGGTAATTTGCCTGTGCAGTTATCTCAGTGAATGAAATTTATTTTACATTGCTGGGATGTGTCTATGGAAATTTAGTGTTTATTTGAAAGCCAGCACAAGGACCTCTAAGCACTGATTTTTACCAATCATGTGGGTGGGTGTTTGTTTACTTGGTAATAGTGTGGGAATTGTCTTCCTCCACAAGGCACTTTACCTCTGAGTGAGTTCTGCACATTGTGCTTTGCTATAGTGTATTTTCCATCTTGGTGGAAAGAAGGAGCACAGCTCAATATGTTTCCATTAACTGTCTGGCGGGTACGGCCAGACATGGGTCCTGGGCTCACTGCGCCATACTGATGAGTGCCAAATAGGATGAAACCTATCTGGGGTTGCTTGGGTTCCCTTCTGAAAGAGGACTCATCTGGCAGCTTGTGATGGCGGTTCCCTTGAAGAGCAGAGTCAGTTCAGATTTGGATGTGGTTGGCCTCGGTCTAGCTTGCATGATGGGTGAAAAAACAATCCACTGGAATGCGGGCAGAGAGATTGTTCGCATTGGATATTAATTCAAGTATTCCATCCATCCCCTTGTTGTTTGTTAGGGTTATGAAAAATATTCTATTAAAGACTACTTGGAGGGGTTTTAACTCAGGTGGCTGACAGTGGATTTAATGTATGTATTTATGGGTTGGTTAAATGTATATATTGGAGCATTTGGTCTGCTTTTCAACATCACACACAGTAATATTTTGCTGAAGGGAGCAGTTGATGTAGTCTATTTTTCTCTAGACTTTGCCTCATTATAAGAAAGAAGCACAGTGGAGGGGAGACAAATGCAAAAAGAGCAATTGATGGACAAAATATCCATGTGATATGTGTACACTGCAGTCAAAATATACACACCAGCGTCGACATATATGAAAAAATATACACCGCTGTCAGAAAGACTGCCGCGGGGCCGACAGGAACATCGTAATACGGTGTGCAGTCTTCTTCGGACTGCTGCCGCAGCAGTACGGCGATGGGACCGCCGAACTCGTAATCATGCCCTAAATCTTTAAAATGTCTTTTTGTGCCAAAGACTGTAAGTGCAGGCATAAATACATCTTGAAATAACAAAAGTAAGCCACCAAGAAAAATAAGAAAAAAAAAACACAAAAGGATATTTTAGCTGCAATATTGTTACATATTTAGAAAAACCACTGATAGCAAATCTCCACTGTAGCATGTGTTTTACAAAACATAAGGGAATCCTAGCGTCGCAGTGTAATAGCATACAAATAAGTTGCAAAATGATAAAGTACATATATGTGAAAAAAAAATTCTAAGCAATAGTCAAAATTGGTCAAAAACTTAGAAAGCCGACATTTCAGCCCCCAAGGTTAACTTGACCAGGGTCATTATGAAGACAGGGTCTAAGTCAATTAACAAACAAAATATACTAGAGAATAATAGAAAGGAAAAGAGTCCTTAAGGGAACCCGAAGGACATAAAGCCAAATCAGGAAAGCTATAGCAAAGAAAATCTGTTCTTTATGGCATGTGGTAAATCACTGCTGAACACGACCAAAGGTATAGAAAGCTTATTTTTGGACCTGGCTCTTTTTGCAGGTTCACCCCCAGATTTTTGCTTCCTTTTGCTGAACCCATTTTTGTTGTCATTAGGACTCTGCACTTTACCATGGCTAAGCAGTGCTAAAGTGCTTGTGCTCTCTCCTTCAAACATGGTAAACATGGCCTAGACCTTAAAGGCACATTTAATATACTTGTAAGTAGCTAGTAAATGGTCGTACATGTACCCTGAGCCTGTAAATGAAATGCTATGAGATGGTAGTCCAACTATTTGTGCCACCAACTAAGCTACCCTTTAAAACATGTATCTGGAATTGCTTCCTTGCTCACCTATTGGTGAAGTTAAAAATTCCCCTCACTAGTTCCTTCACATCATTCCATCTACGTGTACCGATACCGACCACCGGATGGTCAGTTGGAGTAAAATAAATTGTGTAATTGATTATATAGGGAGGTGTTACTCTGACCCAGAATCCTCTCCACCCTCTAGGCAAAGAAAAACTTTTTTCAATAGCCTTTTGTATGCACTCAACTTGTATACAATTGTTAAACAGTGAAACCAAACACAAACTTTTCAAATACATTTTGTGTGCACTCGTGAGGGAGCTTCACCCACATCCCCGGATATAAAATATAAGAGTTCCTAGAACAGTTGTCCCAGACACAGTGTGCCCTACTAGGTCCCAAACGTGGGAAAAACAGTACTTCAACGTATAACCATAAACTAATGTCAAAAGTTTGTATCTTAATCATATCTTAAGTTGAGCATCCGTATACATAAGGTAATCAATGATGAATAATAATAATATATGCGTAGATGTCGTTTTCCATCCAGTTGCTTTAATGACAACGATGTAATCATTAACGAACGATTTCAGTGCATCAGCTAGTCTTGATTATCTTCAGATGCTGCCTGTAAAAGGGTTTCCCAATGCATTTTGGGCTTCAAAAGATTCCCTTCGTTAGGGGTATTTCTAAACCGAAAGCATATAAAATGCGGAATAATCTATTTAGTGTGACAAAAAGTGCTAATACAGTGTACTTAGACAACCTCATACCAAGCGGAACATGTGTCTGATAAAATAATATCAACCATGATGAGAGAATGGAAAGGAAACAAAGAGAAAAAAGAAATATAACCTCTTTACAAAAGTGGTTTCCAAACGCGAAAAATCATGCGGTCCTTCAGCTACTATTGGAGAGACATGTAAAGGAAATAAGGTGGAGAAGAGAAGCTGCGGAAAAGAATAGATCCCATAAAAACGAATGTCCTGGCCCAAGAAATTAGAGCAAATAAGCCACCACCAACATAATGAAATCCGAGTGCCAATAGTACAACCTATGATAGTGCCAAACTACCTGAATGGTAGTCAGTCAAAACTTCCAACGGTAAAAATAACTCTAAATCTGTGCCTGAAAAGAAAATACGGGTCTTAGAGTAATATATAGCCCAGCCCAACACATATGACACCTTACATGCCAAAGCGGTAAGTCTTACTGAAAAAATACGCAAGTCTGATAAATGCATAATGAAAGTTCACTGCCAGCAGATTAAAGAAAAGAAAGGGGAAAACATCAACCTGGGTTCAAAAGTGTGTAAAATACAATATAAACGTGAGTTTGACTGTGCAAATCTTACTTGAGGGTCCTCTGGCTGCGGCAAAGTGACGCTGTTCAGTGCACAGGCATGAAATACGCAAGCCCGGAAACGGAATGCATTTGAAGGCGACGAGAAAGCAGAAAACGGACTAATTAACCCAAAGTGAAAAAAGACCTCACTATTTGCTATCACTTGTGTGAAATGTGATGGTGAATGAGAAACGAGTGATCCCAAAACCAAAAAGAATTAAGAAGAAAAAGAGAAATGAAGAATAATGTAGAACAGATATAAAATGGTAGTACTTAAAGAAAATTGAATCATGCCAGGTACAAGCCAAACATTTGAATGCAATAACATAATATAGTCTGCAATTATCAAGTCACAACTGGAGTGATAACAGTAAATATGATTATTACAAATGTAACAAAACATGTTGGGTTGTTGTGCATAAAACAGACGAAAGAATAATGAATCTCATCTCGACAAAATACATAAAAGGTAATGGTAAGTAAAATCATAGTGGATTGCTAACCATGAAGCAACTAAAATTAATTGTGCTATCCACTACACACCAGAGTAATCAATTCAGATGTATGTTGCAATAATTTAAGTGGAAAAAAAGAAAGGTCAAGATGCAGTGAAGTACTACATACACCAGCAGGAAACTTAAAATTATATACAAAGATGGTAATATATGCATAGGCAGAGTCATTCTCTGATTAAAGAAAACAAGACAATTCCAACTTATCATTCATGCCTTTTGGGCTAAGAGTGTCAAGAAACCTTATCCAATAGATCTCTCCTAGCAATAGAAACTTAGTCAGGTCTCTTCTAGGTTTTGGGGTTACTACTTCTTGAATGGTGAAGCGTAATTGAGCAATATTGTGTTTGGATTCTACCCAATGGGTGGCCAGAGGGTAATTTAAAGCTTTAGTTCTAATGCGACTCTTGTGTTCAGTTATCCTAGTTCTGATGGATCTCTCAGTTTTTCCCCACATAAAAGAGTCCACAAGGACACTTTATGGCATACATGACAAAGTGGGTGTTACAATCTGCAGTGTATCTAAGCATTCTGCCTTCTAGTGGCAGAATGTTCTAATAGTGTTATAATCTGCCGTAGCTGGGCTATACGGCCATTAAAGGCCCACACCATTGTTAAAGGCCCTCGCCTTAGGCTCAGGCGGTTAACGCTGGTGCAGGCCTTTAATGGCTGGAAATAGCCCGCTATGGCAGAGTATAAGGCTATACTGGTAGCTGAATTCTTGAGAAACAACTTGTAAAGGAAGGTTTGCCAGGTGAGTTGGTTACTGATAATGGTATCCAGATAGTTTCTCGTGAGATGAAGCATTACCTCCAAAAGAACAATGTTAGGCATCATGAGTGTGTTACCCACAAAGATACGGCGTGTCATGAGATGAGCCTGTTTTTTTTCAGGGGTATTCATTGTTCACTGTGTGAGGATGTGTAATACAAATAAGCAGATTACTGTAGCTGCTCATGTGTTTGATGTGAAGACTTGGTATGAGATGAAGAGGGGTAGATCATTGTTAAAACAACACTGGATGTTGCACGAAAATCAGACAGGAAAGCTAATGGTGTGGAGTACACTTGTAACATAATCAAAATAATATTTCTCCCTGTAAGGTGTTACATTCTCTAATGAGAAAAGAATTTTTCCTCTTACATGAAAACCGAAACTGTACTATAGAAAAGGTAATTCCCTTTCCTGGGGCAATAGTTTTATTACATGCAATGGCTTGCAATTACATTTTAAGGCGGAAACCTAAATTGGCCAATTCGATTTCAAAAATGCTATTTATATACATGTTCACTCCTCTGTTCAAAGTATGTGGCTGCACAGAACCTGCAGTGATGGAGAAGGAATAGTTATGCTCCTGTAGCCTTGAGCCTCCAAAGTATTGGGCAGATTTACCAAAGAGTTGCGTCGCCCTTGAGCCACGCAATGGGGCACAAGAGTGCTGCAACTCTTAGGTTAGATTTATCAAGCCACGCAAGGC
This sequence comes from Triturus cristatus, assembly GCF_964204655.1. Classification (NCBI taxonomy): domain Eukaryota; kingdom Metazoa; phylum Chordata; class Amphibia; order Caudata; family Salamandridae; genus Triturus; species Triturus cristatus. The sequence goes on along the minus strand of NC_140591.1, from coordinate 1,419,263,088 downwards.
CACTTGCTGGGCCCTGAGTGACTTGATAAATCTGGAGTAACGCAACGCAGCACAATTTGCTGATTTGTGTTACTCTTCCCCAGGGAGGCATTCAATGGGTAGAGCGTGGGTGTTCCCTCGCACCCACACATGGATTTTGGCACATTCCCAGGTTTACCATTACTGGTATGCGTGAAAATGCTATGCCTTCCCAGGTGAAGCGTAACGTGGAAAATATCTTTATTTCTACTCATTTTTCCTCCTTCTTTTATGTGCTTCTTTCTGCAGCACGGGGAGCAACATGCCTCAGGGTATTGTTTTGTGCAGGGAGGTCCCTTCCTGCACAAAAACAATCCTGATTACAACGCAGGCATCCTTGCACCATGGTGCAAAGGTGCCTGCGTTGGTCCTAGACAGCACATTTTGCGCCAGCACAAGCAAAAGACACAAATGTGCCATATAATGTTAAATATGGCACATTCCAGCCCTTTCTCTATCACGCAGCGCAGCAAGGTGGCTTGCTCCTCCGCACTGTGTGATTTCTAGATTAACCTCTTGGTAGGTACAGACACTGGTGCCACAAACTGAAATGACCTCAGTGGTGCAGGACACCATGGCCAATGTAACAAAAAGCTATATAGAAACCACAATCGCAGCATTCATTTTGTATTCATTTGTTTTGTTTATTTATTTATTTATACATGCATTTATTTACTTAGTTGTGGTGTTTTGTGCAGAGTCCAACATAACTCCTTTAGGGTCAGTCAGCTTCAGCAAAGCACATATCGGGTGCAATTTGCATCATTGTTTTCAAATAGTTAAAGTTAATGCAATAATAATTAAATTAGTGAATGTAGTTTAATGTTTGAAATGCGTCTTTAGTGCTGCTGAAAATAAAGTCTCATTACTTTGAAATATTCCCATTTTGTGCCTGGCATGTCTCAGTTAGAGCCCTGGGTGCTTTTTACGAAAACCAGGTATTCCTTTATCAAAGGTGCCTTAAAAATTGGTAAAGTTGACAATTAATTCTTGAGTGGTATTTTTCCTTTTTTGCTCAACGTATTTGTGATTTACAATCATTATTCCCAGGTACATATTTTGGTTGCCTACTTATTTTGCTATTATTATTTTTACAGCAGAGTGTGTTTCTGGGAGACGTCTTCTGAGCCGTCAAACTATTGTTCCAGCCAAAGTGACAGAAATTAGCATGATAGAAGATGTGGATGAAATTTGCAAGCCAAAGCCATCCCCAGAAAGGTTAGTGAATGCTTGGTGTAAACTATAAAAGTATTGACTGACTTACATTTTACATGGTGCAGCAATTTGAGTACAGCTGTATTTGATCCTCTTCACTTTAAGGGACAAAGGGCCCGATTCACAGAATTAACTTACGACTAAATCCTAAACTTACTACTTTGTGGTATTCACAGAATGCACTTACTACTTTTGGTATTCACAGAATGCACTTACTACTTTTGGTATTCACAGACTGCACTTACTACTTTTTTTTTTTGTTGTTTTTTTTTTTGTAAAAAGTTTTATTGTGCAGAGAAAAGGGTACAAGCACGGGCCTACAACCGCCTGGGCCGGCCGCTAATAGTCAAAAAGATCAAACAGTGCAAAAATAATGACTGGCCCACAGGGGCTCCGCACATTACAGAAGATCAGACTGCACATAAGGGAAATCAGGATACACCCTTTTAACATAAATAACAACTAAAAAACAAAAGGCGAGGCGAGACGGCATGAAATGGGCGTCGGACCACAGCAGGGGGGCTCCACACCCGACCACCCGATGGCGGTCAAGAAGAAGGAGGACTGAGAGGTAGGGGGGGGCCACGGGAGAACCTAATCTATACTCAGATGTGCCAGATAAGCAAGGAACCCTCAAGGATCAGGGGGACAAGGCAACCTCAGACGTATCCACCAGGGGGGGAGCACATATAGTCCCACGATACACATTCCACTGCCCCCAAATTCTACCCCAAGCCCCCGGTTTACCACGAGCCACATACACAGTCTTCTCCCTGAACATGCACCAGTCCATGTTCTCCTTCCAGACAGACACGGTGGGAGGCCGTTGGGAACCCCAAAGCTGCGCTATGTCTCTCTTTGCGATCATGTTCCCCAGGGCCGCCCACCGAGCCTGGGCCGCATTATAGTCATTGGGCTCCCACACATTCAAAACACAGCGACGCACCTCCGGCAACAGAGTGACCCCAGTGACTCGTCTCATAACCTCATGCACCTGGCGCCAATATTCCGCCACCTCGCGGCACTCCCATAGGATGTGGAGAAAGGTGGCACTGAGCCCGCAGCCACGCTTACAGAGCCCGTCCTCAGAAAACCCCATCGAGACCAATCGGGGACCCGTAACGTAAACACGATGGAGAATCTTAAGCTGGACCAGACGGAGACGGGCCGGGATGGCAACCTCCTTAGGAGATGACAGTGCAGACTGCCAGTCCTCGTCGTCCAATTCAACCCCATCTCCCGTCCATGCCTCCCGTAGACGCACCAAGAGGTCAGCCCGATTATTTATCAGTTTTTTATAAATCAGAGAGATAGTACTGTCGGGAACATGACCATCAAGTATGCGGTCCTCGAGGGGCGAAGAAACAGGGACCTTGGTCCCTTCCCCAAAGACCGAGAGCAGGGCATGCCGAACCTGGGCATAACGGAAGAACTCCCTCTCACTAAGCTCGTACTCGCTCTGGAGCGCCGCGAAGGTTTTAACCGCGCCTTTAACCCATAGATCCCCCACTCTGCTAATGCCGATAGTGTCCCAGTGCTCAAAGCCTTTCGTTGTCCAGAGGCTTCCCAAGCGGTCTGAGGCGAATAAGGGAGTAGCACACGTTAAACGCTCACTCCAGCCCATCGCTACATTCGCCGCCTTCCACACCCGTACCGCAATCCTAGTAGGGCCCGTAAGGGTCCTACCAGCCGATCGAGAGTAAAGCGCTCTGTTATAGTTACCGCCGGGAAGCAGGAATTTATCCATCTCATATGCCGGGTTCAAACCAGGAGCATACGTGGCATGGTTAATAGCCGAGAGCTGGGAGGCCCAATAGTACCGTCTAATGTCAGGAAGCGCGATGCCCCCGTCATACCAGGGGAGAGTAAGCTTTGCCAGAGCGATACGCGCCCGCCCGTCCCAAACCAGTCTCCTCTGCAGACTCTCCACTTCCCGAAAGTAAGCCACCGGAATGACATCGAAGGAATTCTGAAGTGCATAAAGAAATCTGGGAAGGGACATCATTTTAAACAGTGCCGCGCGACCAAGCAGAGACAAGGGCAGCTTACACCACCGAGCCGTATCCACCCTCAAACGCCGGAGTGGAGACAGGAGGTTCTGCTCATAGCGGACTGCCGGGTCCAACGAAACGTAAACCCCCAGGTATTTAAAGCCGGATTGAGATGTTTGGATAGGAAGCCGAGGCGGCAAGAGAGGAAGGTCACCAGAGATAGGATACACGCAAGATTTGGACCAGTTAATTATCAGACCCGAATTTCTCCCAAAGGAAGTAAGGACATCAAAGAGAACATTAAGCGACTGCCGCGGCGAGGTAAGGTACAAAAGAATATCATCCGCGTACAACGAGACCCGATCCTCGAAGCCCGGGGCCCACCGGATCCCTCTGGGAGCCAGGCAGCGAGCGGTTCCAAGGCGAGAGCAAAAAGCAGAGGGGACAACGGGCGCCCCTGCCTAGTACCCCTCCCGAGAGCAAAAGGCTGAGAAACCCGCCCATTGACAACAACCTGAGCCATTGGTCCAGCATAAAGAAGCTTCACCCAGCTAAGAAATCCCTCCCCAAAGCCAAACTTCGCCAAGACAGCCCAGAGGAATGGCCACTCGATGGTATCAAAGGCCATCGTGGCGTCTAAAGAAACCAATACGGCTGGTTCAGAGAAGTACTCCGCCCTAGCGAGGACGCCGTGCAGACGCCGCAGGTTAAGAGCGGTATTACGATGGGGGATGAAGCCGCATTGATCCGGATGGATCAAATCACAGATAACGCTCAGCAAGCGATTGGCGAGGACTTTAGCAAGGATTTTGGGTTCTGCGTTTAATAGGGAAATAGGCCTATATGAGGCACAGCGGTCTCGTGGCTTACCATCCTTGGGAATCACGACTATAGTGGCCAGACGCTGGTCGGCGGGAAGGGAACCCCTCTCGAGTGACTCCTGAAACATACGACGGAGGCGCGATTTTATCCGGGCGTAGTTTATACAGTTCAATCGGCAGGCCATTGGGGCCCATAGCCTTGCCCGAGCGAAGGGAGCGAATCGCAGTAGCAATCTCTTCGACAGACAAGGGGGCATCCATCTGTTCACGGTCCTCGACTGATAAGCCGGGCAGGGCAATATCCCGCAGCAGAAGACGAGAGTCGTCCTCATCTCTATCAGACACCGGGGAGTACACCGCCCGGAGGTGGTCAGCAAAACACTCCACAATCTCACCAGGCTCAGTCACACACACTCCATCCGAAACCCGAAGCTCAGGGACCACACGATTCACTCTCTCCTTCTTATCCAGCCAAGCAATCAGCTTACCCGCCTTGTCCCCGGCATCATACAACCTACCCTGCTGCTCCCTATACATGGTCTTGGCAGCGTCAGTAACAAGAGACTTGTATTCAAACTGCTTCAGGCTGAGGGCATGGAGCCCATCCGGAGTAACACCCGCCTCCAAGGCTGCCTCCAGCCCCGATATGTCAGTCTCCAGCTTCACCACCGCCTCATTCTTAACCTTCTTAGCCACCACTATCTGGGATAGGGCCTGCCCACGGAGTACTGCCTTAAAAGCTTACCACAGGGACACTGCGGACAACACCGACCCCTCATTCTCGAGGAAATATTGGTCAATCGACTTGACCAGGCTATCGCGGATCGTGGGGTCTCGCAGGTACCAAGGGTTAATAGGAGCGATCCGCCCAGCAGACCGCGTCCCAGTGTCAAAAAGCAACCACAGTGGGGAGTGATCAGAGATACCCCGGGCCAGGTGCTTAACCTCTCGAATCCGGGCAGTCTGGGCCGCGGGCATAAGAAAATAATCCAATCTGGAGAGACTCCCATGTGCCCCAGAGTGAAAGGTGTACTGACACTGTGTCGGATGCATTAACCTCCAACAATCCACCAGACCGAAGGTCTCCAAGAGTCCGCCAAGCCACGCCTGGGCAGCAGGGAGGGCCCTGGGCGGGTGGCGATCCCGGTCACCCGAAACTACCGAATTGAAATCCCCACCCATAAGCAAAAGACTGTCAGGAAGCTCAAGCAGCATACGACCCAAGTCTGAGAAGGTGGAGTTCTGGAGGCCCGGGGGAACATAGACCGAGACCAAGGAAAGGGACTGCCCCTCCCACCGCCCAGTCAAAGCCACATAGCGCCCTCTATCGTCCGGGACTACCCTGGTGATCTCTAACGGAAGTGAAGATCGCAGGAGAATGCCTACCCCTCTAGAGCCAGTGGTGAAACCAGAATGGGCCGCAAGTCGGTAACCCCCCCTGTTCATGGCATGACAAACATTACCAACCAGATGCGTCTCCTGTAAAAACACCACATCAGGAGTCAAACGACGCAAATACTGCAGCACAACCCCCCGTTTGATACGGTCCCCCAATCCGTTGACGTTCCAGGACATCAACCTCAACCCGTCCCCCCCCATCCCCTCCAATAGATCAAGGGCCCCCCAGCAGATAGCGCAACACCCGAAACTGGACCAGAACCAATACCTCGCCTTGAAAACAAAACACACAAATCAAAACAACCCCTCCCACCCCCCAACCCCCCCCCCCAAATCCAACTCCCCCCACCCTGCACCCCTGCGGTCCAAAAAACCACCCCAACTTGCAGTGTGCCTGTCGCCCTACAAACCCCATTCTACGAAAAGACCCCGGAGGAGGAAAGGGACCCGTCCCCGACCGCCCCCCACACAGATCATAATGAGACAAAATGCACAAAAGAAGTAGAACCCAGCCGAACAGTACAAAATGGCAAAGTCAAGGACCAAAAGTCACTCCGAAGGAGACCCGCCACCCTCGGTACCGGCAAAGGGCCCAGGCCGGTCACCCCGGTCCGGCAGCGAATCCAGCCAGTCACTCACAGTCGCGGGAGAGTCAAAAAAGGTAGTCCGATCTTCGTGTTCCACACGGAGCCTGGCAGGAAAAAGCATAGAGTACTTGAGACCCAGATCTCGGAGACGACGCTTTACCCCCTGGAAACCCATCCGTTGTTTCTGGACAAGTTGGGTGAAGTCCGGGAAAAAGTTAATAGACGAATTCTCATATCGGACCGGGCCATGGGCCCGTGAGGCCTGCAGGATCGCATCTCGGTCTCTGTAATAGAAAAGTTTGGCAACAATAGGCCTCGGGGGGGCCCCCGGTCGCGGCCGACCGCCCGGAACTCGATGGGCCCGCTCCACGGCAAAGAACTTACTCAGGCCAGCGGGGGCAAGCTGTTTGAGGATGAGCTCCTCAACCATGAGATCAACCGGGTGGTTGTCGGAGGTCTCCGGAACGCCTATGACGCGGATGTTATTGCGTCGAGCCCGTCCCTCAAAGTCCTCCAGCCGCCGGGCCATCTGATCGTTGGCCGACTTGAGGTCGCCGAGAGTGGCCTGCAGGTCCGACACATCCGCACCAAGGGTGGACGTCCGCACATCCAGCGATTGAACCCTCTCGTTGGTCTTAGAGAGGTCCGCCCGAATCAGTGCAACATCAATGGCCACCGTGTCGATTTTACGGGCCAAGGCCTCGTACTGCGTAGCGATGGTCTCCTTGATGCCGTTAATGGCGCCCATGATGTCCTGCAGGGACAGATCCGGAGAAACGGACGGGCCACCACCGGCATCGTCCGGGGGGACACTGGCCGCTCCAGGGGACCCTCTGCCTTGAGTGTAGCGGTCCATGTTGTTCGTCTGGACCGGTCCCCCACGGAGGGATGTCTTAGTCTTACGCCCCTCGGGGCCCCCCCTGCCACCCATGAGAACCACGCTCGCCAAAGGGGACCACCGATCAAGCGTCGAGGGGGCACAGGCAAAGCAGACAGGAGCCGCACCAGGGACCGCGATGTGGCGGTGCAAGGGCACCAAAGTCAATGGGCACACTGGTGGCAGGCGGAGACAAAGGCATCCAGCAGAGGCCAAGTAAACACCCAGCCGCACCAAGCAATTCCACTTTCCAGCCCCTCAGAGATCCAAAAGTGAAACCGAAAGTAATGGAGCGGCCACTGGCACAGCCCCGCTGCCGCTGTTGTTCAATTACGCCCCGGCTCCACAGTTCACCCTCGCACCGGGCACAGCCATCGATTGGGCCTCAAAAGTTCAAACCGCCATAGATCAGGATTCCCAGGTCCGATTTGGTTTCTGAAAGGAGGTCAATGTTCAGCCAGCATTCGTCTTCCAGATTCCGTCAGCCAAGTCAGGATAAAGTCAGGATAAATTCCGAGGAGCAGCGAGGGTCCGGGGAGCCCTGTGCTCACGCGACCATCTTGGATGCGCGCTAGGTTCCTCCCCCCACTTACTACTTTTGGTATTCACAGAATGGATTTACGACTACTAAATTTACGTCTGCACTCGGGCCGGAAATTCCGGCCCGGAGGCGGAGCTTCCGACCCAGAGGCGGGGCTTCCGGGTCGGAGGTAGGGCTTCCGGGCCGGAACCGGAGCTTCCGGCACGGAGGTGGAGATTTCGGCCATGGCTAAATCTCCGCCACCGTCTGGAATCCCCACCTCCGACCCGGAAGCTCTGCCTCCGGGCCGGAAGCTCCGCCTCCGGGCCGGAATTAGTAAGTAGTAAGTGCATTCTGTGAATACCACAAAGTAGTAAGTTTAGGATTTAGTCGTAAGTTAATTCTGTGAATCGGGCCCCATGTGTTTACCATTATTTGAATAACCACCTTTTAATGTGAAACTCAGATTCACAGTAAAACCCTGTGTAAGAACCACAAAGGCTAGTTGGTAGAACTTCCATGAAGCTGACCCTGCCACAGATTCATTGCTCGCCGAGATAACGAGTAAGGAGTACTCTCCACTACTCTGGACTGACGATTTTATGACCATCTGAACATCCTGGATGGAGGATTTTAGTATGTAAATGGTTGCACAAGAATCATTGTACAAACAGCATAAACATCCGGAAATAGAGAGATACTTAGTAAGCCCTGGTGAAGTCAGAGATGCAGACGCATCGTATCTGACGAAACACGTGTTGGCTATTGTCGCTACCTGGAGAAGATTGTAACTTGTGGAAGCAAAATGACCAGTGTGAGAAGTGTCCAAGAATAAAACAATGGAGATGAAAGAAAATTGATTGGACTCTAATTATACAGTACACTTTGTGTAGTGCTCAGGATTATTTGCATTGACAGTACCAACAATACTACTAACCATCGCACCCTTACAAGTGTGACAATTCAGACTATTCCAGGCCCCCAATGCTATAAGAATGGCTAAGGTGGCAGTTGGTAGTCATTTTTACTGTATATTGAATGAATAAAAAAAAGGCTGCTGGGGTCATCTCTAAATTAGATATACAGCACCACCATGTGGCAGACTATCATAACTCCCGGTGTTGAGAATTAAGTGCCACTGCCGAGGACTGGAAACCACTGGTTCAAATAAAACACTGCACAGATTGGTGCTCAGCCAGCTTTCCCGGCAGCGCCTGTGCAAGCATGTGTCTTTGCCTTGCAGAATGGGGCCCTTGTTGCTCACAGGCAATGGAATAGGTCGGTGGCTGTCACCTCATATGTACCGATGGTGAGTGTGGAGTATCCAAACCCTCCAACCAATGTTGCCCTGTTTTAAGTGACTAGGTACCGTTGTCTCTAATCTTGAGAGCTCAACAAATAGATTGGTGCCTTAGGGCATTAATAGTCACAGTTTGGTTTATTTGAACAAACGGGACAAACGCATGTGATATATTGGTGATTGGGAAAGAAGAGCAGAGGGCTAGAAAGGAAGGGCCTCATTTACATTGAGGCTATGCCACAAGAGCATCACTTTTTGCGACGCTGCGGTGGTTCAGGCGCCTGCTCTATATTTACCAGACAGCACTAAGCCACTTTGTGTGGCTTAATGCAGCCTTGTAAATATTGTTCCCTTTAATGCAGTTTTCTGCTTTAAAGGGGCGTGCAATGGGTGTTCCTGGGGGTGTTCCTAGCAACAACTATGGCTTTTTGACACTGCCCCAGAATTACAAGGAATCGTAACTCTGAGGCAGCACCAAAAACTTACGCCACATAAGGGAGGCGCAACACGGAGAAATTCCTTTAGTTCTCCTTTTTTTTCTTTTTCTATCTGTGCTGCATTCTGCAGTGCACGTAGAAAGAGGAAAAAGCCTCTTGTGATTGTTTTTGTGCAGGAAGGTTTTCCTTCCGCACAAAAACAATCATTCCCGCAATGCAAGCAGCCTTACAACATGGTGCAAAGGTGCCTGCGTTGGCGCACAGCAGCCCATAGTGCTTCGGTGTTGGGGAAAAGGACAAGAATGCGCTGTATCTAAAAGTTATGTTGCATTCCTGCCCTTTTCTTTTACCCTAGCGCAGCGCAGCAGGAAGGCCTGCGGCGCTGCCCTACGGCAACTTCTCGTAAATAAGGCACGCAGTGTCTAGGTGGCATGAAGTCTTATGGCTCTAGTTGTGCTGCAATGTTCAGTGTTTGGTGGCAGGGTGTGGCTGGACGTGCACAGTTCAGGCTGAGCCAGAGCTACTGTCATTTACCGCCTCTTCATCAGGGGGTGCTTTGTGACATTTTTAGTTTCCCTCGTTGTAATCATTATATTGACAGATAAAATCCATTCCCATCCTCTCCTTTCCAACCCTTTGCCAGGTACCTTGGGCTACAGTGGCAGATTCCTGAATTGGTTCTTTTCATTCTTTACCTCTTCGACATGACTTTTTCCAACTTATTTATGAGAAAATTTAACACATGTTTAAAATGCCTTTTCCAGTTATTAGTACTGACACGCAAAATTTAGTTTAAGAAATCTGTTGTTCACATGGTACTACTGTATTCTCCTGATAGATAGCCAAGTAAAGTTATTTTTCTTATCTAATCTTCACTTATTCGTTTGTGACTGAATGTGTATTTGCTCTTGGTCCCCGCTAGGCAAGATTCCAGGTCTCCCCGACATACTTCTTATGTGCTTGTGATGGGTCTCCTCTCATGCTCATCTTGCCATGGTGTCCCTCGTCTCCGGATATGTACATGCCATCCTTCTCTAATAGAAATGTATTTGGTTGCACAAGACCTTCTTATTGTCTCTTCTGTAGCTTCTTATTACCTTCCCTGAATTCAAGCGCCTTCAGAACAGTAACCACATCTCTGAAAAGTGGGAATAAATGAAAGATCCTGGTTGGTAGTTCTCATCCCAGATCTAGGTCCCAATTCACAAACAGCCTGATTGAAAAAATAAAAGTCTGGTTTTGTAGTTTTATTCCTACATTTGAAGGAATTTCTACAGCTTCTCAGAGGATCTCTCCAGGAGGTCTACAATGGCTGGATATACCTTAATTACCCCAGTGCATACCAGTTACTCAAACAATCCTAAATGTGATCCATGTGTTATCTTACAAATGTGCCTTTTTTCTCCGTGGGTAAAATATTTTAAATAAAGGATCATTTCCTGTCTGTTACCACCGCGGAAGCGCACTTGCTTCTGTCTTTGATAAGACCAAATATTCTTGTGTTTCCAGAATGGAAAAACACCTATTTCTCACAAACCTTTGAGTTTGAGGATGTTCCCGCCTTCTGCAGGGTGCCACACATAGACACTCCCACAATCCGACCGCTAACATTTAACTTCCCAATGCTTGTGGTAATATTAACACATTTATCAATACTGTTTGTGAGACATAAAATTCCACCATTTGTGAATGAGGGTCTCGAAAATTAGTTTTTTCCCTCTCAAGTTATTCTAATGTCTAAATGTTGCTTTCGCAGTCAGGCATTAAATAACATGTTGCTATATACTGACCTGTGGACACAGGGATGGTCGGGATTCTGTCAGCCAGCTCCTATGCTGTCGGTCTGTTGACATCACTCCCAGGAGACTCACGACGGGCATAGTCACTAGCATTGCAAATGAGCTAAGCGAGAGAATCCAGCCTTTGAAATAACGCAAGGACGTGGGCAGATATTTAATTGGAGAACACAATCTGGGAAATGAAAAAGTCCCTAAACTTTTTTTTCCCCCAATGCAGCCGTCTTGCAATGTTGTGAGCTGAACGGTTATGTTGCAATCTCCCAGACAGAAACGAAAAGCAGCGAACAGAGTGCAGAGCAAAACATATAAAGCAACCCTCAAAAATAACGAAATCAAAATTAAGACACATAAAGTAATACAAATAATAATTAACTTTTAAATAATTATTAAATTCGCGAGTGTGACTGTCAAGAGGTCAGAGCAGTGAGTTATTATAAATAGGCGTACACGCCCTGGCCAGTTTTGGAGTTGGCGCAGGAAATGGACTTTATACTCCTGTAGCACCAGCGTTGTGACAAGGGAGTAGTTCTAGAATTCTCCAAGTTCACAGGCTGCTTCTTAGCTATCTCATATCGGACATAGGCCATGAGCGTGCTAAAGTCGATTCATGGTTCAACATTGGAATCGGTGCAGAATCGTGAACCAGGGCAGACGCTGATCCAGGAACAACAGACAGTGCCTATGGCAAAAGAGTCAAAGTGCAAGGTGATGCCGGCGGATGCCGGATGGAATTCAGATGGTGCCGGGGAAAGACCCATCAGCAGATATCTACCCAGGTCCCCTTTGGATCGGGGGTCAAAGCCACCCAGAGGGAGTCAGTACCTCTCTGCAGCGTAGCCTCCCAGCAGGTCTCAGTCTCCTGCAGCGCTGATGATGGCCAAGGGAACTCGGGTCACATTGGAACCAAGACTGGAAGTGGGTCAGAGTCTGAAGAAGTAGGTGGAGTTCGTCCATTACTGACCGTGCAACCTCTCGTTGGAGCGGAAGCAGTGGAAAGGGGGCGAACCCTTCTTGGACTTTTAGTGTGGGGGTCTGACAGAATACAGGTCACAAACATTGATGATTACGCCTCCTGTGGGAAGGTAGCTCTTATGTTTACCAATTTCAAAAGGTACATGATTCTCAAGGTCTAGCCCCCTTTTAATTTTATTATAACCACTGTTATCTTTATTGTTTTTGGACAAGAGTGCGTCTTGTCCCATTTGCCTCTGGTTTTATAGTTGTCTCCTCGTTCAAACTGGTTTTTATATCATATCCATACTGAATGCACCAAAGAACCGTACCTTGATCCATTAGTACACAACATTTCCTTATCGCGCTGGTGGCAAAGAGCCACCCGTCCCCTTACAAAAGTGTCTCGTTTAGTTAAGGTTGATGGCCAAGTGTGCAATTTACCATCAATTTCCCAACAATATTGCTTCTAGGGGGCTCCCACTGTCAAATAGGATTTTCAAAGTTTGCCATATTTACACATTGCTACTGGGCCAGGGTCTTTTAAAAGTATCATTTAAACACACCTTTGTCTAAAAACCGTAGGGAGAGTGCCCTCCAAACCCTCCCCCCTGTTAGATTTTTTTAATCCAATCATTTCCAATCTTGACCAATTTCTACTTACAGTCCACTGTCATTTATTTTTCCAAACACAAATTCTTGGGAAAAAAACCCCACATAACTGTTTAAATTTACTTTCCTATTGCACTGCTTTCCCCAGCGTTTTGGTGCGCCCCAACCTCCAATCCAGATGTTATTTCGCCAGTCCATAAACTAGGCTAGGTTTTCATCCTAGTCCGACCAAGACAACCTTGACAGAACCCACACGCCATTGTTTCTGATAAGTACATTTCCTCTCGAGTGCCACACAGTCCATTATTCCTCATCGCAGGTCACAGCAGATCTCCGTATTTAAAAGGGGCCCTGCACGGACACGCGTTTCTGTAGTTTATGAAGAATTCATTGTCACGGTCCCTGTGTTCGCTGAATGCTTGTAGACGTCTTTCAGCAGTTACCCTTGTTTGTCCTAGGAGGCCGCTGAAAAGCACATAATGAGAGCTGAGTGAACCCTATTAAACATGCAAAAGGTTTTCGGTATTTCTCTACAGTCTTCCTTTCATGGTATGCCAATACCTACAATTTAGAGACATGAGAAGGATCGGTGTAGTTTTCAAATATTTCCTAAGAGGTTAGGAGCAGTTAACCTGCAGCTGTGGTTTGGTCACCATCCTGTAATGAGTGACACCACCAGGCTCTGTGCCCTGGCGAGCTGCCATCTGTGCGCCTGTATATGGGCATCAGCTGTAGCATTCATCCATTGTGTTTATTGTATGGTGTTCTAGTAAACCCCCCCCATCAATGAGCTTTATTTACTATCCATATAAATCAGGTGCAGGGGAGTTGTTAAATTATATGTGGAGGGCACTTTCTTATCGCATTTAAACTCAATTTATGCACAATCAAAATGGCTCTCCACCTTTTTAACAATAGTTTAGCTCCTCCCCTTATATTTTAATTACGGTGGTAGAGTTATTTTGTACAAAACTCAAGTCCTTTTCATTCTCGTGGTTTATTCTCATTCTATTTAATAAGAACACATAGGTAGTAGCACTGATAACATAACTAAGGCTAGAGCTCTCAAACTCTTTGTTGATGTGCCACCATTTTCCTTTACTAAGGCAAAGTTCAACCCCGCCGCTTCAGTTTCCAAATTGCTTGTTCATTATGGATCTTGATTAAATTGGCTACTTCTTGGAACCCCATTCCAGCTTTCTGCCAGCCCCACTGCAGTTGCGATCCAGGGGTTTGAGAAACGCCGCCTTTGGGGATCCAAGCACCAGGCGTGATGTGATATAAACACTCATTACAACATATATATCTTTCATGGCGATAGGTCCTTAATTCTCATGGTGGGTTGATAATGTATGAGCAGAGCGAGAATACATATTGAAATCTCTCTCCAGGCGGGTGTTGAAAAGGGCAGGGTGAAAATGTGTCGCCTCTGCAGCTATTTCACCTCCCCGTCCGCACGATTGCTAAGAAGAAATGTCTCTGCCAAGCAGCGTGGCATTTTTGTGTTCTCCCATTCCTCTCAAAAGGAACCTCTGCCTTGGGGTGGCAGGGTCTCGTGGACCACCGCTAGGTTGAGTGGTCTTTCTAAGCGCCCTTGAACATTTCTTTCCTAGTATGAGAGCTAAGAATAGGACTAGCAACATGTTATACCATTTCCTGGGATATGTTTCTATTTCTATTGATGACATTATAATACCAATAGGTGCAGGGGGTGGAACAGGCTCATTCAGTATTCCTTCTCCTCTACTTATATGGAGACTATCTTTTTCTTAGCACTGGCACCTATTTCAATAATGCTACTATTCTTGCTTATTTTACACCTCTTTCGATGAAAGACATGGGCTGTACTCTAGTCAGTAAAGTTGGTGTTACCTTTAGATGGCACAGGTCATGCACGTAGCAGCCAACAAGCTTAAACCTCTCATCAGAGACATTTTACAGTTTATTAAAGAAAGCTTCAGTTCCTGTACCCTAGAAGCTCGATTTAATAGTCCCCTCTTGAGGAAGCCTTCGGCTGAACTTTTATATAAGTAACTTTTGGCATATTTCTCTTCTCCTCCTGATTGCTAGTATGGTTGAAAAATAAGCAGTCACCTGCTTTATACTAAAAGACATTTATGACCCGTGCCTGATAGATTTTGATGCCATGCACAGTAGTGAAGTCACATTGATTTTTTTTTTTATCCTTAACCAACTCAGAATCCTATTAGGCCTGTCTGCTGGCACATGCCTTCTGGTGAGGATAGAACCCAAGATCTTCCTAGAAGACAAAACTTTTAGATTGGATTGGAGCTATATAGCCAACAAATGTACACGTGATTGGCTAATCCTTATAATTAATACTGCTAAACGATTAAGTGAAGAATTACTAAAAGAGATTTTGGATTTAGAAGAAAGCATTAGGCGAGATACTACTCTTGTTGACACCAAGGAGCAGCTTTTAAGAATCCAGGAGGATCTGAGTGATTATAAGAACTATATGATCAACCAAAAAATTAAAGGTTTGAAACGGAATCTTGATCGTTTTTCCCATGAGTGGGCGTTCCCCTATGTAGATGACAAACATTACAATTCAGCACCAGAGCAACCATATAAGGGGGGGAAGAGGAAGAGGCGGTAGACAACAAAATAAGAGTACACCTAACAACTGGACTTTCGATAACACTTCCAGCGAAGAGGAAGAGTCAGGCCCACAGACTAATCCTGCTAGAGTGAGATTTAACCAACAGGAGAAGAGTATTGAAGATTTAGGCGCCCTCCTACGCTCTTTTTTAGGACAGAACCAGAGGGGCAACAGAGGGGGAGGTCTGGGTGGCAGAGGCCGCGGGAGGGGCAATCAAAGCCAGCAATGGCAAACCCACTCCCCGAGGATAACACGAAGTCGTGGACGGAATCAGGTATGAAGGAAAATAATATCGTGGTGAACTTATCAGATCATTTACTCACCACGAATGAGGAAAGGGTTTTAAATAAAGGGTTAGGGTTCGTTCCCACTCCCACATATGACCCCTTTAAATGTAGGGTCGAGTTCCACGAAACTATGCGAAGAGTGAAATTGAAGAAATTCTTTGCTAACAATCCACAAGACCCAGTACTTACGTTTAACGCGACTTTAAGAAAACCTTCAAATTTTTGTCCGCCTAACACGATGGTTGGTCCGGAAGTTATGGTGTTTGAAAATAAGGTACTACAAGACATTTTGTCGTTTGAACAAGAAGGCACAGTGCTTAAATATAACAACATGAGCCGTGATGATTGGGAAGCGGTAAAAAGCCTGCAGAATAATCCGCAGCTGACTATTAAAAATGCTGATAAGGGTGGAGCAGTTGTCGTCATGAACACTACCGATTACGACACTGAAGTGATGAGACTGCTGGGCGTCCGTAATAACTACCGCCCACTAAAACAGGACCCCCTTAATGAACTCCAAGAGACCATCAAGAAGATGGTAGGTTTTGCAAAAGAAAGAAAATGGATCACGACTAAGGAGGCGGAGTTCTTGGTTAATGAAAAGCCAAGAACTCCTGCCTTCTACATTTTACCTAAGATCCACAAGCCACAACGTCCCCCGCTGGGTCGGCCGATTGTGTCGGGGATCCAATCGGCGTTGGAGCCCCTTTCACAGTTCGCCGACTTTTTTCTAAGGAAGTCAGTCATCAACCAACAATCCTTTGTAAAGGATACAACTGAGATTCTTAACACCTTAGAGGACTTTCATTTTGACCCAGGTTGTGAGTTGTTGGTCGCTATTGATATAGAGTCACTCTATACGTGTATTCCTCAGGACGCTGCTCTGGTGGCAGCAGCGCATGCTCTTAATGGACAAGAGTGGTTCTATGATGCTCCACAATCTTTTGTGTTACAGTGCATAGAACTTGCCCTTACACGGAATTATTTTAGCTACAAAGACAATATGTACTTACAAACAACAGGTACTTCAATGGGCGCTACGATGGCGCCCAGCCTAGCATGTATTTATGTGGGCCAGTTTGAAGAACACGTCATATATCATCAGTCTAACCCAGAGGTCTTCAAACTTTTGGATGCCGAGACCCCCTTGTCAACATTTTGAGGTGTAAGGACCCCCTCTTGACAAAAATGTCTAAACCTGTTGACTAAATTGCGTGGGATGAAAATGTAAATAAGGTTATGTGATGCCGCGTATTTTGGGATAGCATTGCTTCATTATTTTGATATTTGTTACACACAGTAACGCTGAGGAAAGATTTCACCCAATCAGTACCCATTTATAACCAAAATACAGCAATTATCATCAGAAAGATTTCAAGTCAACGTTTGTGAAGGGCCTTCCACTCTGCAGCAATACGTGCTGCCACATTAGAAGCTCACCTGGCCCTGACCGGAAGAAGCAGGGGTCCCTAAAAACCCTGGCGGTTTTGTGTAGAGTTAAGCCTTTTACCCATGCAGCTTTCCTCTCACCCCCTCCCTTCCATCCCTCTCTCCTCTCCTAACCCCGGATCCCTCTCTCGCTTTGCAGGTCATTTTCTTTCACCCCTTTTTACAACTTCTGAACTCTCCCCATTCAACCTCTCACTTCACCTTTAATCACCTCTTGCCATTCTGTCCTTTCACTGCCCTCATCTCTAACAGTCTCTCACATTTATCTCATGGCCTCTCTGGCCCTGTCACCTCCCGTGCCCCTCAGCACTTCTCATTCACCTCGTCTCTTCATTCAAATTTTTGTCTATTTGTATCTTACACCTCTCCAGTCCCCCCATTCCTCTTTCACATCTCCCCTTTGTTCTAACAGAAGCCCTCACCTTTGGATCACACTCACTTCTTGCGTGTCCACACTTCTCTTCGGCAATTCACATTTCTCCTCATCCCTGACCTCTTCAATCAAATTATCTCACTCCCTTGCTGTCCTCTCTCATTTTGGGTGCGGATGCAAGTTCAGAATGGTATGAATGAATGTATGATTACTGATGGGCTTGTTTGAGTGAGTTGCATATTGAGTAGTGAGGGGGACAGGTGAGTGAAGTGTCACATGAGTGCAGGATGAGTAGTGTACTCGTGTGACTGCAGGTTGAGGTATAGTGTGAGCAGGACAAGTGCATTTTGAGAGCAGAGTGATCACTGTGAGTGCAGGGTGAGCGGGTGAATGGTGCAAGTGCATGGTGATCAGTGTGAGTGCATTGTGATCGCTGTGAGTGCAAGGTGAGCGGGTGAATGGTGCAAGTGCATGGTGATCAGTGTGAGTGCATTGTGATCACTGTGAGTGCAGGGTGAGTGGGTGAATGGTGCAAGTGCATGGTGATCAGTGTGAGTGCATTGTGATCACTGTGAGTGCAAGGTGAGCGGGTGAATGGTGCAAGTGCATGGTGATCAGTGTGAGTGCATTGTGATAGCTGTGAGTGCAAGGTGAGCGGGTGAATGGTGCAAGTGCATGGTGATCAGTGTGAGTGCATTGTGATCACTGTGAGTGCAAGGTGAGCGGGTGAATGGTGCAAGTGCATGGTGATCAGTGTGAGTGCATTGTGATCACTGTGAGTGCAGGGTGAGCGTGACAATGAAGGGCGAGAATGAGGAATGAGTTGTCTGAATGCAGGGTGCATTCCCAGACCCATGAAGTAACTCAGCATGTTATTGACGGGGCGTAGACTTTAAGATCTAAGTTAAACTATTGCGGCATTAATCGGGGATCGAGGGTGAAGGAAATAAATAATGTGCTGATCCTGCAACAAACTTCCAGTCCTATGGTTAGGGTTGCCAGCAGATTATTTTGGTGGCCCAGTCGGTACAAAAAAAAACAGTCACCTAAAGCGGTATTTTCAGCGCTTATCTGTGCATACTTCCCAGGGCCAGCTTTAGTGCTGGTGGTGCCCTGTGCGACCATGTTTGTTGGTGCCCCCCACAATGACCACCCCCACCACGGATTCTCTCACTAGCACCCTTTAACAGTGACCAAGTCTCCATAACCCCACACTCTCAGATGCATTGAATTAGTTATATAGCGCCACTCATACCAGTGTAGGGTGTCCGAGCACTTTGCATCACACACACATTACACAGAGACAATCAATCATAAGTGTGTAAATCAGTGTATAGGAAATGTTACATAAGCCAAAGGACTAAAAGTATAGGAGTCACATGTCATCCATACTGGTAGGCAGTATAGTTCAAGAGTGCTTGGTGTGGAGAACCACAAACTCAGAGTCGAAAAAGAAACAGCATAGTTGGGAGTTTCCTTTAATAATAAGAATTGATTTCTAGCCAAATTAACCCTTTTTGCAACATTAATCAATGGTCTAATAATGTATTCTTTGTAGTGTGCATGCTGTTCTAGGATGAAAGTTAATAGCTCACTATTCTCTATTAGGACTTTAAGTTATAAATTGCAAGTAACAAAAGGATGTCTCTTTGGAAGCAGTAACCTGCTGATCTCTTCACATCATACGCACTCTGTAATCTACCTGGTGCACGTTCTTTGCAGCAGGCATATTAACCCTCTGCACTAACATCACCTAAGTCAAAACCTCAACTATACAACATTCTGATCTCTCTCCAGGAAGATAATTAATCACACAAGTTATCTTGACATTTATGTGAGGCCTGGTAATTGCCGGGGAAAGAAACGCTGCAGCAGGTGCTTCAAAAGCACAATAAACTTTCACTCACGGCGCCCCCAGGAAGCCAACTTTGTATTCCTTTCCATGAAATGCATTCTCACACTACGGCAGTGAATGTAAAATCCAAATGTAAGGAATAGGCACAGTGGGGACCCAGGGGGTACTGGAACCAGCAAAAAAACCAAAGCCTCTGTAAGCAGTTTACAAAGGCATGTTAAATGGTCTTTAAAGACCTGTGAAAAAACACGGGGGTGCCGGAGATAGGAATCCATACACTGCCCAGCTGAGCCCCCAGCAGCTCAAGTTTCACTGCAGCAGCCCGGGCTGAGACACAGGACGGGGGAAGGGGGGGGGGCTGAAGCCCTTGGGCCTGGGCAGAAGTGTGACTGGGAAGGCGCGACCCCCTTTGCATCACTCCACGGCCCCCCTGGGGGTCGCGCCCCACAGTTTGAAGACCCCTGGTCTAACCCCTTCCAGAGTAACATTCGCCTCTGGAAGAGGTATATAGACGACGTGTTCTGCATCTGGTCGGGACAAGAAGATACGTTACTGGAGTTTCTTAACTGGCTTAACCATCAGGATGCGAGTCTTAGGTTCACATGGAATTACAGCAGTCAGATGGCGGTATATCTAGATTTAGACATACATGCAGAAGGGAATACACTATGCTCCCGAGTACATCAAAAACCCACTGATAAAAATTCACTTTTGTCCTACAACTCTTACCATCCCAGAGCCCTTAAAGATAACCTGCCGGTGGGGCAGTTCCTTCGGTACCGAAGGAACTGTTCCTCCACCGCAGCATTCCTTGATCAATCAGAAGGATTATGTGCGAAACTTGAGATGAGGCAATACCCTCGTAAAATTATCAGACAAGCAAGAAAAAGAGCGATCAACACACCGCGGAGTGTGTTGCTCCAAAAAAATGAAAGAACAAAAGACGAATGTTTGCCCGTGGTTATGACGTTCGATCCTTTAGCAACACGGATCCGTCAGTCTATACGTAAGCACTGGTCATTATTGTCAACCAAAGATTTCATTATGCCTCCCCCTAGGTTTGCCTTTAAAAGATCTAGCAACTTAAGGGATAAACTTGTGTGCACACACGGGTGGAAGGTTTGCAGAAGCCGACAGAGTCAACAATCCCCTCAGGGCATTATCCGTGTGGATCATGCTCTGTGTGTGGACTTACCAAGAAGACATTGAGTATTGTTTTGAATTCAGGAAAGACCTGGCACTTGAGGCGTTTCAGTAATTGTAACACCGCGAATGTGGTATACAGACTGACTTGCTAAAGTGACCTTAAATATATAGGTCTTACGACGAGGAAGGTGAAGATTAGAATGCAGGAACACCTGAGTACGATCAGAGCAGGAAAGTTAACAACCAAACTGGTGCAACATTGCCATGAAACTAAACACACTTTCACGTGGGTTGTACTTGGGAGAATAATAGGGAACCCTCAAAATGTTGAGGATCTTCTTGCCTCAAAAGAAGCACAATGGATTTTCCAGGAGAAGTGTGACCAAACTGGGCTAAATGACCAAATTGAATGGAACAAGGCTAAACATTGAGCTCAAGTGAATCTCCCTCTTCTGGTAGGGTGCTGCTGGTGTACGCAAGAGACAGTATAAAGCCATTTCTGCTTTGTAAAAGGAAGACGACACTAGCACTACATTAGAGAACATCGGGGTGTTACTAATGGGCCCAAGGGTATTAACCAAGTTAATGCTGGATATCAATATATAGCGCCAAACAAAATATAGAAACAAAAAATAAAACAAGAGATAGGGTACCTTGTTTCAGTGGCAGAATATTCAGCATAGATATATGGTCGCAGTAACAACATCAGTAGGGTAGTTGTTTCTCAGAACAACAATGGAACGTTGTTGTAGAGATAGGCCCACTACATAATGTAGAAAACTAACGTCGAATAAAAACACCTTACCAGTATATAGGGTCCCTTTTGAAAAAGAAAAGTAAATAGAGCCCCGCGATACAGCAGGGCGGTATGTGCACGAAATCTGAAAATATGTGAATATAAACACTCACTAGTTAAATGAGATTAAGATTAATTCAAAACTAGGAAATTTGGAAAATGTTATTGAGAATATGAAGTAAGACCAAAAGGAGAAAAACACTGTCCATTTTAGAACGGGTTGATTGTAGTATTAGTGTTTGAAAGTAAGTTGGTTTAGCATCCCATTCTAAGATGACGCCCACAGTACTGACGTGGTGACGCTGCCGTCTCCCCGCAAGAGCTTAAAAATAGAGGCGGAGGCCGTACAAGTTTAACCGGTGGAGACAAGGAGCTCCGTGAGGCCTGGGGTGGTAAGGAGGAATGACTGTAAAGGAGGGTGTTGCGTGTGAACATCGTTAGAATTGCTAAAAAGCTCGGTATTGAGGATGGTCATTATGTGAGCACAGTCCGCCTTGGGTGATGGGGATCTTTTCCGTACCTGACGATTATGACCCTGACAAATAGCAGTGTGGTGAGTGGAAAGAAGTGTGCTCTAGCTCCGAGTATCTAATATTTAGGATATTGAGCGATGCATGGAAAACTATGTGTTCTTTTAAAAAAAAAAAGAAAAAAGAAAAAATACACCGGGTCATCGAGAATGCCTGGTAGAAGTTCTAATAAAAAAAAGGGGAACATATACAAGCATGCGAATAAATGGCAGAGAGCAATGGTTAAAATTACGTTCAATAATCAGGGTGATGTGGCGAGTTCCCAGTTAGCTCAGTCAGAACTCGGTGCAGTGAGCGCTAGATAGAAGATTGAAGAGGGGTACAGGGTCTAATGAGATACTTCGTTATTTCTAGATTTGCATTACAGCTGAATGCGAATCCATTGCGAGGACTCACATATGGAGCCCGTGTTGTGACCTGTAGAAACGAGCTGGTACGAGGAACTATGGCTCAATAAGGGTAAAGAATATATCTAAGTGAGAGATTTAGAGAGAATGCCCATCTGTGTAAAACTGGTTATCTAGTGAGAATTATGTGTGTTGTGCCTTTTACTTTTGGCAGTCCCCGAATGAAAGGTTAAGAGGTGTCCCCGACTGGTGCCAAGCGACTGTGTTTGCCCTGAAGAAATCGCCAAAAAATTTTGTATGGCGATGAAACATGTCGGCATAATACAATGGTATGCATATTAAGCAACCTTTTTAAAGTTTTGAATTAGGTGCACATATAAGGAGGAATAAAATTGGTTCTATAGAAAGTGCATCCTTTTCATTTCTACTTTCACATTTCAGTCGCATCTTGGTATGTGATTATTTCACCACTTATTTTCACAATTTGGGTTTAATTGCGTGGACACTTTATTTATATTTTCTGAGCAAGATGACAACCGATGATGATAAAAGTGGTCACAGCTGGTGAGTACCAATCAGCAAGCTCAATTGGTGTTGCGCATGAGGTGTCATCTTGTCTTCTCACATTTTTTTCAAAACATTTTTTCAAATATATTTGATTTCAAGCACCCAAGAACACTTGGTGTAATTGATTTGGGACTTGATATTCTCTTTTTGTATTTTTACTGAGAGGATTATTAGTGGGGATTGCCATAAGTAAAACTTTCTGTAAGTTTTTAAAAAAAAATGAAGGTGAAAGGCTGTTGGTGACTACCTCAAGCCAAGAAAAGAGGGGAGTTCAAAATACCGAAAGATATAGGGATTTGGACCACAGCTTATTGTGTCACATTGTGATTCTACCTTCATAGACCCAGTCTTTTGTGTATGATTGCTGGTACATGCAATCAACATTTCACAACTATATGACTTTGAGATCACACCTAAAACTCCAGAGTGGCAATGCTCTTTACTTGATACTCTCAAGCTGTGACCCTCCATTTCCGTCTTTCTTTTGCTGTCTCTCTTGTATACCTCAGGGATCTTCTTTTTTATCCCTATCCAATCAAATTTTTTGGCCCTCTCTTTTGATGTTTCAGCTTTTGTTGTATGACCTATGCAGACAACACCGCATGAAACTGAGCTAAATCTAGGTTAATCTTCAGCCTCCCAATGCCATCCTTGCTGATAAGCAGCTTCGCTGGAAATATAGCATATATTTCAAGTGGTTGTCGATAGGCCTCATCTTCACTGCATCCGATGATTTTCTCTGATGTTGAATCCTCTGCATCTAATCTGGAAATATTCTAATTACCAAACCTTCCTAGGTAGCTTGTCTGCTGTGCACGTTTCTCACCAAACTGTGTTTTTATCCTTAAAATGTGGGACTCAGAAGAGGGGCCAGAGCTCTGTGTGCACTTTCTATTGAGAAAAACCTGGACTGCCACCGGGAAGCATAACATTAGTATTCACTGCTCCAGGAACCGCCTTCTGTAGGGGTCTTCTTCCCTCTCCAGAAACCCGAGATATCTCAAGTTGTTCCTGCAGAACCTCTCTTCTGCGTCCTCCACTCTGTTCTTTGAGAGTTTGTGTAGTTTCCTGTAGTTTAATGATCAGATTCCTCAGTATGGCCGCATTTGGTTTAACAGACTCAAATTACTCCTCTGCTACCCTTGATCTTGTAGACAACTCAAGGATTCTCATCTGGTCTCATAATGTTAATTTCAGTGGGCAGTGTAGGTTCACTCTTTTCCTCTAGTGCCATACGGAGATCTTTTATGGCACTTTACATCAGCAGATCTGTGCTTGGGTGATGCTCCCTGAACAGCAGCCGCTGACCCTTCTGTCTATGAAATATTTTCATGGCTCACCTTGTGCACAGACTATCCTTTGTATGGTGGAAACTTAGATTACAATTTTTAAGACCAAGACCAAGAGCTCTCTCCTCTTTTCGGTCTGAAATTTCCCTCTCCGTGTGGATTATTTTCCTTCCTTCTTGGATTTTCTCCGTAGCCTCTTTTCCATCTGTCACATTTCTTGAATATAACTATGCTTGTTTTACTCATCCTTACTTTCTTCTTCTCATGTTATGTTGCTCCTTAATACTGGATGTTCCCCTATTCCCAAGAAGTTTTTACCCATCTACATATTGATAAGACTGCTAGTGTCTCCCAAAGATCAGACGTTTATGCAGCACACTTTATGCATTCATCACTTAGTAAATGCATTCACACTCCTTTCTCCTGCCGAGGTATGCACTATGTGAAGTTTTCTTTTTTATGCTGGTTGATGGAGAGTATAACTTTCTTCTCTCTAGAGCAGTGATTTCATACCATAGACTGCTATCTATTTTTTTTCTAGTTTTCTACCTCTACAGCCTTGGGAGCCCCTGACTAAAGTACTAGTTGTAAGGCATCTGTGAAACTCCAATTCAGTGTGGAATAGCTGAATGTCCTGTGTATGAATTGCACTGAGATTGTAATGCTTTTATAGCAAACATTAATTAAGTCCGATGGGTGCACTAATGCAAAATGGAGGAGAATCCAATGAATTATTGTTTCCAGAAACTTTCAGCTGATATACAGTGATTCAAAATGGATTTTCACTTACTTCCTAACATGTATCGCTGAACATAAAATGAAATAGCTTTTTTAGTTCAATCAGTAATGAACTATTGCACCTCGTGAATGTACTCATATAATGAGACTATTGCTATTATGCAAATCAGAAAACAAGAAAAACAAGTATTTGCAACGTCTGTAGTGCTTGGGTCTAAAAATCTGAGCAATTGGCTTTGCCAATGCTTTTTTTTAAAAAATCATACATGTGTCAAGTTGATCCACAAGCATGCCTGGCAATCTTGCAATGGGGGTTCTATTAACGAAATCAGTTTGCTTCCCTGACACCTCCCGCTCACCCTCCGTTTGCGTCCCTGGCCCCTCCCACCACTCTGTTTGCTTCCCTCGCCCCTTGTGCTTCCCCAGTCCCTCCCGCCCACCCTCCGTTTGCTTCCCCGGTCCCTCCCGCCCACCCTCCGTTTGCTTCCCCGGCCCGTCCCACCCACCCTCCGTTTGCTCCCCTGGCCCCTCCCGCCCACCCTTCGTTTGCTTCCCCGGCCCCTCCCACCCACCCTCCGTTTACATCCATGGCCCCTCCCGCCCACCCTCCGTTTACTTCCCTGGCTCCTCCCGCCCACCCTCCGTTTACTTCCCTGGCCCCTTCCGCCCACCCTCTGTTTACTTCCCTGGCCCCTCCCACCCACCCTCCATTTACTTCCCTGGCCCCTCCCGCCCACCCTCCATTTGCTTTCCTGGTCCCTCCGGCCTACCCTCCGTTTGCTTCCCTGGCCCCTCCCGTCCACCCTCCGTTTGCTTCCCTGGCCCCTCCCGCCCACCCTCCGTTTGCTTCCCTGGCCCCTCCCGCCCACCCTCCGTTTGCTTCCCTGGCCCCTCCCGCCCACCCTCCGTTTGCTTCCCTGGCCCCTCCCGCCTACCCTCCGTTTGCTTCCCTGGCCCCTCCCACCCATCCTCCGTTTGCTTCCCTGGCCCCTCCCGCCCACCCGTCGTTTGCTTCCCTGGCCCCTCCCGCCCACCCTCCGTTTGCTTCCCTGGCCCCTCCCGCCCACCCTCCGTTTGCTTCCCTGGCCCCTCCCGCCCACCCTCTGTTTGCTTCCCTGGCCCCTCCCGCCCACCCTCTGTTTGCTTCCCTGGCCCCTCCCGCCCACCCTCTGTTTGCTTCCCTGGCCCCTCCCGCCCACCCTCTGCTTGCTTCCCTGGCCCCTCCCGCCCACCCTCTGTTTGCTTCCCTGGCCCCTCCCGGCCGCCCTCCTTTTGCCTCCTGACCTCCCTCTGTTTGCTTACCTGGCCCCTCCCGCTCACCCTCCCTTTGCTTCTATGGCCCCTACTGCCCACCCTCCGTTTGCTTCCCTGGCCCCTCCCGCCCACGCTCCGTTTGCTTCCCCGGCCCCTTCAGCCCACCCTCAGTTTACTTCCCTGGCCCCTTCCGCCCACCCTCCGTTTGCTTCCCTGGCCCCTCCCACCCATCCTCCGTTTGCTTCCCTGGCCCCTCCCGCCCACCCGTCGTTTGCTTCCCTGGCCCCTCCCGCCCACCCTCCGTTTGCTTCCCTGGCCCCTCCCGCCCACCCTCCGTTTGCTTCCCTGGCCCCTCCCGCCCACCCTCCGTTTGCTTCCCTGGCCCCTCCCGGCCGCCCTCCTTTTGCCTCCTGACCTCCCTCTGTTTGCTTACCTGGCCCCTCCCGCTCACCCTCCCTTTGCTTCTATGGCCCCTACTGCCCACCCTCCGTTTGCTTCCCTGGCCCCTCCCGCCCACGCTCCGTTTGCTTCCCGGACCCCTCCCACCCACCCTCTGTTTGCTTCTTCGGCCCCTCCCACCCACCCTCCGTTTGCTTCCCCGGCCCCTCCCACCCACCCTCTGTTTGCTTCCTCTGCCCCTCCCACCCACCCTCTGTTTGCTTCCTCTGCCCCTCCCGCCCACCCTCTGTTTGCTTCCTCTGACCCTCCCGCCCACCCTCTGTTTGCTTCCTCTGACCCTCCTGCCCACCCTCTGTTTGCTTCCTCAGACCCTCCCATCCGCCCTCCATTTGCCTCATGACCTCCCTCCGTTTGCTTCCTCTGACCCTCCCGGCTGCCCTCTGTTTGCTTCTACGACCCCTACTGCCCACCCTTCGTTTGCTTCCCCACCCACCCTCCGTCTGCTTCCCCAGCCCCTCCCGCCCACCCTCCGTCTGCTTCCCCAGCCCCTCCCGCCCACCCTCCGTCTGCTTCCCCAGCCCCTCCCGCCCTCCCTCCGTCTGCTTCCCCAGCCCCTCCCGCCCTCCCTCCGTCTGCTTCCCCAGCCCCTCCCACCCTCCCTCCGTCTGCTTCCCCAGCCCCTCCCACCCTCCCTCCGTCTGCTTCCCCAGCCCCTCCCGCCCTCCCTCCGTCTGCTTCCCCAGCCCCTCCCGCCCTCCCTCCGTCTGCTTCCCCAGCCTCCGCCGCCCACCCTCCCTTTGCTTCCACGGCTACTCCCGCACACCCTCTCTTTGCTTCCTCACCATCTCCCGCCCACCTTCCGTTTGTTTCCCCGGACCCTCTCGCCCACCCTCCGTTTGCTTCGCCAGACACTCCCACCCACCCTCCATTTGCTTCCCCAGATCCTCCCACCCACCCTCCATTTGCTTCCCCAGATCCCTCCTGCCCACCCTCTGTTTGCTTCCTATGACCCTCCTCCCCACCCTGCGTTTGCTTCCTATGAGCCTCCCGCCCACACTCCGTTTGCTTCCTCAGACCCTCCCACCCGCCCACCATTTGCCTCCTGACCTCCCTCTGTTTGCATCCTCGGACCCTCCGGCCCACCCTCCGTTTACTTCCTCGGACCCTACTGCATACCCTCTGTTTGCTTCCTTGGACCCTCCTGCCATTTGCTTCCTCGGACCCTCCCACCCACCCTCCGTTTGCTTCCTCTGACGCTCCCACCCACCCTCCATTTGCTTCCTCTGACCCCCCGACCTACCCTCCGTTTGCCTCCTGACCTCCCTCCGTTTGCTTCCTCGGCCCCTCCCGCCCACTCTCTGTTTGCGTACCTGGCCCCTCCCACCCACCCTCCGTTTGCTTCACCGGCCCCTCCTGCCCACCCTCCGTTTGCTTCCCTGGCCCCTCCCACCCACCCTCCGTTTGCTTCCCCGGCCCCTCCCACCCACCCTCCGTTTGCTTCCCCGGCCCCTCCCGCCCACGCTCCGTTTGCTTCCCCGGCTCCTCCCGCCCACCCTCCATTTGCTTCCCCGGCCCCTCCCGCCCGCTCTCCGTTTGCTTCCCCGGCCCCTTCCACCCACCCTCCGTCTGCTTCCCCAAGCCCCTCCCGCCCACCCTCAGTTTGCTTTCCCAGGCCCCTCCCGCCACCCTCCATTTGCTTCCTCTGACCCTCCCGCCCACCCCCTGTTTGCTTCCTCTGATCCACCCGCCCACCCTCTGTTTGCTTCCTTTGACCCTCCCGCCCACCCTCCGTTTGCTTCCTCAGACCCTCCCATCCGCCCTCCATTTGCCTCCTGACCTCCCTCCGTTTGCTTCCACGGACCCTGCCGCTCACCCTCCGTTTGCTTCTACGGCCCCTACCGCCCACCCTCCGCTTGCTTTTACGGCCCCTACCACCCACCCTCTGTTTGCTTCCCTGGCCCCTCCTGCCCACCCTCAGTTTGCATCCCCGGCCCCTCCCGCCCACCCTCCGTCTGCTTCCCCGGCCCCTCCCGCCCACCCTCCGTCTGCTTCCCCGGCCCCTCCCGCCCACCCTCCGTCTGCTTCCCCGGCCCCTCCCGCCCACCCTCCGTCTGCTTCCCCGGCCCCTTCCGCCCACCCTCCGTCTGCTTCCCCGGCCCCTTCCGCCCACCCTCCGTCTGATTCCCTAGCCCCTTCTGCCCACCCTCCGTCTGCTTCCCCAGCCCCTTCCACCCACCCTCTGTCTGCTTCCCCAGCCTCTCCGGCCCACACTCCCTTTGCTCCCACGGCCACTGGCGCCCACCCTCCCTTTGCTTCCTCAGTATCTCCGCCTACCTTCCGTTTGCTTCCCCGGACACTCCCGCCCACCCTCCATTTGCGTCCCTGGCCCCTCCCACCCCTCTGTTTGCTTCCCTCGCCCCTTGTGCTTCCCCAGCCCCTCCCACCCACCCTCTGTTTGCTTCCCCGGCCCCTCCCACCCACCCTCTGTTTGCTTCCCCGGCCCCTCCCACCCACCCTCTGTTTGCTTCCCCGGCCCCTCCCACCCACCCTCCGTTTGCTTCCCTAGCCGCTCCCACCCACCCTCCGTTTGCTTCCCTAGCCGCTTCCACCCACCCTCCGTCTGCTTCCCCAGCCCTTTCTGCCCACCCTCTGTTTGCTTCCCCAGGCCCCTCCCGCCCACCCTCTGTTTGCTTCCCCAGGCCCCTCCCGCCCACCCTCTGTTTGCTTCCCCATGCCCCTTTTGCTTCCCCAGGCCCCTCCCGCCCACCCTCCATTTGCTTCCCCAGGCCCCTCCAGCCACCCTCCCTTTGCTTCCTGTAACCCTCCCACCCACTCTCTGTTTGCTTCCTCTGA
This sequence comes from Triturus cristatus, assembly GCF_964204655.1. NCBI lineage: Eukaryota > Metazoa > Chordata > Amphibia > Caudata > Salamandridae > Triturus > Triturus cristatus. The sequence goes on along the minus strand of NC_140591.1, from coordinate 1,419,234,056 downwards.
TCCACCCACCCACCCTCTGTTTGCTTCCTCTGACCCTCCCGCCCACCCTCTGTTTGCTTCCCTAGCCCCTCCCACCCACCCTCTGTTTGCTTCCCTAGCCCCTCCCACCTACCCTCCATTTGCTTCCCCGGCCCCTCCCACCCACCCTCTGTTTGCTTCCCCGGCCCCTCCCACCCACCCTCCGTTTGCTTCCCCGGCCCCTACCACCCACCCTCCGTTTGCTTCCCCGGCCCCTCCCACCCACCCTCCGTTTGCTTCCCCGGCCCCTCCCACCCACCCTCCGTTTGCTTCCCCGGCCCCTCCCGCCCACCCTCTGTTTGCTTCCTCTGACCCTCCCATCCGCCCTCCGTTTGCTTCCCCGGCCCCTCCCGCCCACCCTCCATTTGCTTCCCCAGGCCCCTCCCGCCACCCTCCCTTTGCTTCCTGTGACCCTCCCACCCACTCTCTGTTTCCTTCCTCTGATCCACCCACCCACCCTCTGTTTACTTCCTCTGACGATCCCGCCCACCCTCTGTTTGCTTCCTCAGACCCTCCCATCCGCCCTCCTTTTGTCTCATGACCTCCCTCCGTTTGCTTCCTCGGACCCTCCCGGCTGCCCTCCGTTTGCTTCTATGGCCCCTACTACCCACCCTTCGTTTGCTTCCCCAACCCCTCCCGCCCACCCGCCGTCTGCTTCCCCAGCCCCTCCCGCCCACCCGCCGTCTGCTTCCCCGGCCCCTCCCGCCCTCCCTCCGTCTGCTTCCCCAGCCCCTCCCGCCCTCCCTCCGTCTGCTTCCCCAGCCTCTCCCGCCCACCCTCCCTTTGCTTCCACGGCTACTCCCGCCCACCATCTCTTGGCTTACTCACCATCTCCCGCCCACCTTCCGTTTGCTTCCCCAGACCCACCCCCCAACCCTCGTTTGATTTGCCGGACCCTCCCACCCACCCACCCTCCATTTGCTTCCCCAGAACCCTCCACCCACCCTCTGTTTGCTTCCTATGACCCTCCTGCCCACCTTCCGTTTGCTTCCTATGACTCTCCCGCCCACATGCCTTTTGCTTCCTCAGACCCTCCCACCCGCCCACCATTTGCCTCCTGACCTCCCTCTGTTTGCATCCTCGGACCCTCCGGCCCACCCTCCGTTTACTTCCTCGGAACCTACTGCCCACCCTCTGTTTGCTTCCTTGGACCCACCCACCATTTGCTTCCTCGGACCCTATCACCCACCCTCCGTTTGCTTCCTCTGACGCTCCCGCCCACCCTCCATTTGCTTCCTCTGACCCCCCGAGCTACCCTCCGTTTGCCTCCTGCCCTCCCTCCGTTTGCTTCCCTGGCCCCTTCCACCCACCCTCCGTTTGCTTACCTGGCCCCTCCCGCCCACCCTCCATTTGCTTCCCCAGGCCCCACCCGCCACCCTCCGTTTGCTTCCCCAGGCCCCTCCCGCCCACCCTCTGTTTGCTTCCCCAGGCCCCTTTTGCTTCCCCAGGCCCCTCCTGCCCACCCTCCATTTGCTTCCCCAGGCCCCTCCCGCCACCCTCCCTTTGCTTCCTGTGACCCTCCCACCCACTCTCTGTTTGCTTCCTCTGATCCACCCACCCACCCTCTGTTTGCTGCCTCTGACCCTCCCGCCCACCCTCCATTTGTCTCATGACCTCCCTCTGTTTGCTTCCTCGGACCCTCCCGGCTGTCCTCCCTTTGCTTCCCCAGCCCCTCCCACCCACCCTCCGTCTGCTTCCCCAGCCCCTACTGCCCACTCTCCGTCTGCTTCCCCAGCCCCTCCTGCCCACCCTACGTCTGCTTCCCCAGCCCCTCTTGCCCTCCCGTCTGCTTCCCCAGCCCCTCCAGCCCTCACTCCGTCTGCTTCCCCAGCCTCTCCCGCACACCCTCCCTTTGCTTCCACGGCTACTCCCGCCCACCCTCTCTTTGCTTCCTCACCATCTCTCGCCCACCTTCCGTTTGCATCCCCGGACCCTTCCCCCACCCTCGTTTGATTTGCCGGACCCTCCATTTGCTTCCCCAGATCCCTCCGCCCACCCTCTTTTTGCTTCCTATGACCCTCCTGCCCACCTTCCGTTTGCTTCCTCAGACTCTCCCACCCGCCCACCATTTGTCTCCTGACCTCCCTCTGTTTGCATCCTCGGACTCCCCGGCCCACCCTCCGTTTACTTCCTCGGACCCACTGCCCACCCTCTTTTTGCTTCCTTGGACCCTCCCGCCATTTGCTTCCTCGGACCCTCCCACCCACCCTCCGTTTGCTTCCTCAGACCCTCCCATCCGCCCTCCATTTGCCTCATGACCTCCCTCCGTTTGCTTCCTCGGACCCTCCCGGCTGCCCTCCGTTTGCTTTTACGGCCCCTACTGCCCACCCTTCGTTTGCTTCCCCAACCCCTCCCGCCCACCCGCCGTCTGCTTCCCCAGCCCCTCCCGCCCACCCTCCGTCTGCTTCCCCGACCCCTCCCGCCCTCCCTCCGTCTGCTTCCCCAGCCCCTCCTGCCCTCCCTCCGTCTGCTTCCCCAGCCCCTCCCGCCCTCCCTCCGTCTGCTTCCCCAGCCTCTCCCGCCCACCCTCCCTTTGCTTTCACGGCTACTCCCGCCCACCATCTCTTGGCTTACTCACCATCTCCCGCCCACCTTCCGTTTGCTTCCCCGGACCCTCCCCCCCCACCCTCGTTTGATTTGCCGGACCCTCCCACCCACCCACCCTCCATTTGCTTCCCCAGATCCCTCCGCCCACCCTCTGTTTGCTTCCTATGACCCTCCTGCCCACCTTCCGTTTGCTTCCTATGACTCTCCCGCCCACATGCCTTTTGCTTCCTCAGACCCTCCCACCCGCCCACCATTTGCCTCCTGACCTCCCTCTGTTTGCATCCTCGGACCCTCCGGCCCACCCTCCGTTTACTTCCTCGGACCCTACTGCCCACCCTCTGTTTGCTTCCTTGGACCCTCCCGCCATTTGCTTCCTCGGACCCTATCACCCACCCTCCGTTTGCTTCCTCTGACGTTCCCGCCCACCCTCCATTTGCTTCCTCTGACCCCCCGAGCTACCCTCCGTTTGCCTCCTGCCCTCCCTCCGTTTGCTTCCCTGGCCCCTTCCACCCACCCTCTGTTTGCTTACCTGGCCCCTCCCGCCCACCCTCCGTTTGCTTCCCCAGGCCCCTCCCGCCACCCTCCATTTGCTTCCCCAGGCCCCTCCCGCCACCCTCCGTTTGCTTCCCCAGGCCCCTCCCGCCCAGCCTCTGTTTGCTTCTCCAGGCCCCTCCCGCCACCCTCCGTTTGCTTCCCCGGCCCCTCCCGCCCACCCTCCGTTTGCTTCCCCGGCCCCTCCCGCCCACCCTCCGTTTGCTTCCCCGGCCCCTCCCGCCCACCCTCCGTTTGCTTCCCCAGGCCCCTCCCGCCCACCCTCTGTTTGCTTCCCCAGGCCCCTCCCGCCCACCCTCTGTTTGCTTCCCCAGGCCCCTCCCGCTCACCCTCTGTTTGCTTCCCCAGGCCCCTCTCGCCCACCCTCTGTTTGCTTCCCCAGGCCCCTTTTGCTTCCCCAGGCCCCTCCCGCCCACCCTCCATTTGCTTCCCTAGGCCCCTCCCGCTACCCTCCCTTTGCTTCCTGTGACCCTCCCACCCACTCTCTGTTTGCTTCCTCTGATCCATCCACCCTCTGTTTGCTTCCTCTGACCCTCCCGCCCACCCTCTGTTTGCTTCCTCAGACCCTCCCATCCGCCCTCCATTTGTCTCATGACCTCCCTCCGTTTGCTTCCTCGGACCCTCCCGGCTGTCCTCTGTTTGCTTCTACGGCCCCTACTGCCCACCCTTTGTTTGCTTCCCCAGCCCCTCCCGCCCACCCTCCGTCTGCTTCCCCAGCCCCTACTGCCCACCCTCCGTCCGCTTCCCCAGCCCCTCCTGCCCACCCTACGTCTGCTTCCCCAGCCCCTCCTGCCCTCCCGTCTGCTTCCCCATCCCCTCCAGCCCTCCCTCCGTCTGCTTCCCCAGCCTCTCACGCACACCCTCCCTTTGCTTCCACGGCTACTCCCGCCCACCCTCACTTTGCTTCCTCACCATCTCCCGCCCACCTTCCGTTTGCTTCCCCGGACCCTTCCCCCACCCTCGTTTGATTTGCCGGACCCTCCCACCCACCCTCCATTTGTTTCCCCAGATCCCTCCTCCCACCCTCTTTTTGCTTCCTATGACCCTCCTGCCCACCTTCCGTTTGCTTCCTCAGACTCTCCCACCCGCCCACCATTTGTCTCCTGACCTCAATCTGTTTGCATCCTCGGACCCTCCGGCCCACCCTCCGTTTACTTCCTCTGACCCTACTGCCCACCCTCTGTTTGCTTCCTTGGACCCTCCCGCCATTTGCTTCCTCGGACCCTCCCACCCATCCTCCGTTTGCTTTCTCTGACGCTCACGCCCACCCTCCATTTGCTTCCTCTGACCCCCCGAGCTACCCTCAGTTTGCCTCCTGACGTCCCTCCGTTTGCTTCCCTGGCCCCTTCCACCCACCCTCCGTTTGCTTCCCCGGCCCCTCCCACCCACCCTCTGTTTGCTTCCTCAGACCCTCCCATCCGCCCTCCATTTGCCTCATGACCTCCTTCCGTTTGCTTCCTTGTACCCTCCCGGCCGCCCTCCGTTTGCTTCTATGGTCCCTACCGCCCACCCTCCATTTGCTTCCACAGCCCCTCTAACCCACCCGCTGTATGCTTCCCCAGCTCCTCCCACCCACCCTCCGTCTGCTTCCCCAGCTCCTCCCACCCCCCCTCCATCTGCTTCCCCAGCCCCTCTCCTCCCGCCCTCCGTCTGCTTCCCCAGCCTCTCCCGCCCACCCTCCCTTTGCTTCCACGGCTACTCCCGCCCACCCTCCCTTTGCTTCCTCACCATCTCCCGTCCACCTTCCGTTTGCTTCCCCGGACCCTCCCGCCCATTCTACGTTTGCTTCGCTGGACCCTCCCACCCACCCTCCATTTGCTTCCCCAGACCCTCCCACCCACCCTCCATTTGCTTCCCCAGACCCTCCCACCCACCCTCCATTTGCTTCCCCAGACCCTCCCACCCACCCTCCATCTGCTTCCCCAGACCCTCCCACCCACCCTCCATCTGCTTCCCCAGACCCTCCCACCCACCCTCCATCTGCTTCCCCAGACCCTCCCACCCACCCTCCATTTACCTCCTGACCTCCCTCTGTTTGCATCCTTGGACCCTCCGGCCCACCCTCCGTGTACTTCCTCGGAACCCTACTGTCCACCCTCTGTTTGCTACTTCGGGCCCTCACGCCATTTGCTTCCTCGGAGCCTCCCACCCACCCTCCGTTTGCTTCCTCTGACGCTCCCGCCCACCCTCCGTTTGCTTCCTCTGACCCCCACGAGCTACCCTCCGTTTGCCTCCTGCCCTCCCTCCGTTTGCTTCCCTGGCCCCTTCCACCCACCCTCCGTTTGCTTCCCTGGCCCCTCCCACCCACCCTCCGTTTGCTTCCCCGGCCCCTCCCACCCACCCTCCGTTTGCTTCCCCGGCCCCTCCCACCCACCCTCTGTTTGCTTCCCCGCCCCTCCCACCCACCCTCTGTTTGCTTCCCAGCCCCTCCCACCCACCCTCTGTTTGCTTCCCAGCCCCTCCCACCCACCCTCTGTTTGCTTCCCAGCCCCTCCCACCCACCCTCTGTTTGCTTCCCCGCCCCTCCCACCCACCCTCTGTTTGCTTCCCCGCCCCTTCCACCCACCCTCTGTTTGCTTCCCCGGCCCCTCCCACCTACCCTCTGTTTGCTTCCCCGGCCCCTCCCGCCCACCCTCCGTTTGCTTCCCCGGCCCCTCCCGCCCACCCTCCGTTTGCTTCCCCAAGCCCCTCCCGCCCACCCTCCGTTTGCTTCCCCAAGCCCCTCCCGCCCACCCTCCGTTTGCTTCCCCAAGCCCTTCCCGCCCACCCTCCGTTTGCTTCCCCAAGCCCTTCCCGCCCACCCTCCGTTTGCTTCCCCTAGCCCCTCCCGCCCACCCTCCGTTTGCTTTCCCAAACCCCTCCCACACACCCTCAGTTTGCTTCCCCAGGTCCCTCCCGCCCACCCTCAGTTTGCTTCCCCAGGCCCCTCCCGCCCACCCTCAGTTTGCTTCCCCAGGCCCCTCCCGCCCACCCTCAGTTTGCTTCCCCAGGCCCCTCCCGCCCACCCTCAGTTTGCTTCCCCAGGCCCCTCCCGCCCACCCTCAGTTTGCTTCCCCAGGCCCCTCCGCCCACCCTCCGTTTGCTATCCCTGGCCCACCCATCCACTCTTCGTTGTCCATTCGCAACTTTAGCCCTTCGCAGCTGCTTCTGTTGGCAGTTTTCTTTGCCATATTCTCTCGCATCTTCTCTTCCCTCAACCGTGTCTTTTTGTCTCGCTCTGCATACCTCCGTGTTGCCTCGCCCCAACCCACTCACCCCTTTGTAACTAATTTTTTAAAATAAAAAAGCACATTAGCGCTGGCTGCGTCATAACACGTTTTTTTAAAACAATTTTTTTACCATGCTGCACAGCTGCGCTGCTGACCAGCATGGCAAAGGGTCATTGCCAAGGCCAATAGATCTCATTGGCGAGACCTGCTGGCTTTGCTAATTTTTGTTAAAAAATATCTATTTTGATATTTCTCAACATAAATAAAGCACTACACCCTGAACTTCAGGAGACCGTAACTGTATCAGACTGTTCCAAAAGTGCAACAATGGCTGTCTTTTCACAAGGTAGCCAAATGCAGCCATTTTAAAACGTTTATTTCGGGGAAGCAGCCACGTAGAAAGGCCATACACCGCACGCCTCAGCAGGACAGTCATTTACGTGGCCTTCTAGTGTTGATCACCCAAACAAGACTACCTTCTAGGCGAGCCCCTAATTGTGCTTTGATGCCCGATTCAATTACCCTGGACAAGTCTTTACTTTAGCTATAGTTCTGAATTTGTCTGGGCCCTCAAGGTCTAGTGATGGCTTTGTCAAGCGAGGGAGTATCTGCGCATGTTTTGTCTATTTGGCAATATATCTTTTTGCTCTAGCGTTCTATTTACAGCTTCAGTATGAATAAGAACAAATAACGCAGCGTTTTCAAAAACGATCTATTGCATTTGTGGCGGGGTTATATGTTCCTTCCTGTCTCACTGAGGCCATGCACAATTGTGGAGAGCACACCTTCTACTTTACCCTTGGATGTGATTTGTCACTGACAGAAAGTAGAGTGCATGTAATTAATAGGTGACATCTTCTTTGGTTATGTTGGTGCCTTGAGACCCTATTGGGTGAGAAGTTGCGCTTAACAAACCTATGATTGATTGATTGATTGGTGACCTGAAAAAATGTCAGGCCAGTCTCGTCATAACTGGGGCTACACTGGCAATGAAGAGGAAGCCATTTTGCACAAACTGGGGGTGCGGACTGGACTGCAGACCTCAGACCGTGGCGTAGGTCTATGGATCCCAAAAACTGGGGGAACGCCGCGGAAAGATGGTTTGAAGCTCTTTTGGTGCTAGCCTGTTAATTCCAAGATATGCAATGCCTGGCAATGCTGGGTACTGCTAATAATGAGAAAAAGTATTCTTTTTAATTGAAGATTACACCTTGTTCTTGCTTGTTCCTAGGGCACGTTCACCACTATCTCCAAAGGCTCCGAAGGTGGATGATGCATGCATTGTCACCCAAGCATACCAGAAAAGACGTCCGACTCCTTCATGCCTCGGTCACTGCAGGGCAGGCCAGGTACATGTACAAATAATGCATTACTCTTTTTTTTAATTTAATAAAACCAACGAAATCTAGAGTACTAGGCTAGTATGTCATTTTCATTTTGTTAAAATCACTAAATGCATTAAGTACATCGCAGGGTTTGCAACAATATAATGCAGTTTTCAAATGCAATTAATGTATTTTGCGATTCGGTAACATGTTACTGAATTGCTAAATGGGTTAAAGAAATCACAAGGAATTGTTATTTAGAAAGGGCATGTTTAGGGTGCTCCTTCCAAATAGTGGTTCCTTGAGGATGTATTCATGTTTTTCAACAGAAATGCGATCGCAAAACATTCATATTTTACCGACACCTGAAAGGAAGGAATATTCGCAAACAGGAAGAGGTCCCCATGAGACGCAGTCCCCTTTGTGAATGGTCCAAAATAAAAAAATTAGGCATAGGCAGTGATCCAAGGTTTCGACTGCCTACTCTTAAAAATAGTTTTTACAAACGTTTCTTATTTTTTGGTAAATGCTTCCCATTTTTCTTTAATTAAAATGGACTGCATTAAAAAAAATGCAAAAAGATTGCATTATTTAAAAACAATCACAGACATGGTGGTCAGCTGACCCCAGCAGCCCACCATCCCTGTGATGGCAGTGAATTCTAGTGGATGGTAATTTGCAATCTACCCCATTAATATTCAAGAGGTGCATCAAATTGCAAACCACCGTTCTTTGGTATTTTGTTAACCGAACTATCTGATAGAGACTACTAGCCGCAGATTCCTTCACGTAGAATTATCCCCAGGCGTGAGACTTTCTTGCCCAGCATCCCTGCGCGCCGGGGGGGACGGCATCACGCGACTCCGCCCAGGCGTCGTCCGCGTACCTGACGTCAGTGAGGCCACATAAGTCCCACCCCAGCGCGCCTACGGCAGTTTTTTACTTTTCCGCATGCAACTGGTTTGTGCTCTGGGCCTGTTTAGGCCTTTCCCTAACGCTATTGCTGCGTGTGTGGGAACAGTGTGCGAATGCCTTCGGGCTTTAAAACTTGCTCGTCGTGTGGCCGCCTCATGTCGGCAACGGATCCTCACCCCATCTGTATGTGGTGTTTGGGGGAGCACCACGACTCCACTGATTGTGAGGCGTGCCACCAGATGAAGCCGAAGTCCCGGCGGAAGCGCCGGATGAAACTTCTTTCGGCTCGTGTGTCGTCACCTCACCCGGCCCCTGCGGAGGGTTCTCGGACCCGCGGCTTCCCTCGCCGACTTCGATCTTTTCTCAGGTCGCAAGAGCGCCGCTCACCTATTGGTAAGTGTCGCAGTTTGTCCCCGAGGGTCGGGTTCCGGCCTGTCGGGGGCGTGGGCTCTCCGCGGGTGGTGCGGCCCCGCGTGTCCTCCCCTTATCCGCCGTTTCCCAGCGTGGGGGCAACCAGAGCCCAGATGGAGACATTTGCAGCGGCTTTGCAGGCCTACCTGGCTTCTCCTCTTCCTCCTCCTTCCCCTCCTGGGACGTCAGCGGATCCCTTGCAGTGTGCGTGGCCCTCCGCGGCGTCGCCGGCGGCTCCGGCCCCGGCACCGACTGGTTCGGATCCAGGCTCGGAGGATGTGGTGCCGTTGGGGTGCGGCCCTTCGGGGGTCCCTCCTTTGGACCACGGCGCCTCTACTTCGCTGCAAACTCCCGCGGGAGTCCCTGTGGAGTCGCGGGAGGTCGCCGGGGCTCGGGTCGCACCCTCGAGCCCCTCTCAGTCCTCGGGACAGGCGGCGGCCTTGTCCGAGGTGACGACGCTATGGCGCCGGCACCTGCTGGCCCTGGCGGCGCCACAGTGGTCGGCAGAGGGCCAATCTCGCCCTGCCACGAGTTGCGGCTGGCGGGGGACTCCTCGTCCCTCCCCGGGCCCCTCTCGTCCCTTCGCCGCCCCCCTCTCGTCCCTCCGCCACCCCTTTGCCACCCGGCTCCGGCCCAGCTCTGGTCTCCTGCGCCGTGTGCTGTGTCAGAGGTCGCCCCCGCGTCTCCTCCGGCGCCGGTCGACGACGGTGTCCTGACTCAGGTTGCGGACTCTACGGCGCCGGGCCGACGTCGGGTCGTTGACTCGTCTTCGGACGCCTTCTCTTCTCCAGAGGTTTGGCGGTTGCTGGTGTCATCCTCGCCGAAGATGGGCCGCCGTGTCACGGCTTTTTCCCCCCAACGGCATCTAAAGGCGGCTCCTCGCTGTCACCACGACCCCGGTCTTCGCCGGAGGAGCCGCAGGTCCCCCACCCCTCGGTCCCTCTTCCTTCCTTCCAGCCTTGGGCCTTCCTTCTTCCAGTTGGCTTGGGGGATGGCCGCCTTAGCTTGCAGCCGTCACCGAACGAGGAGCTGCCTTCCCCTCCGCGGGGCCCTACGGAGGCGGGTGCGGCTTTTGCCCGCGCTGTTTCCACAGCTGTGGGAATTTTGCGCATGGGTGATCCAGCTTCCCATTTTCCCGCAGATCATCTTCTGGAGGTTCTCCATCAGGGCTCTGGTGGTAGGAAACTGTTGTTTCCCTTCGAGGGATCACTCCACTCTTCTCTCTTGGGGACTTGGGGCCGTCCCGCCACAGGGGACCCGGTGCCCCAGCTCCTTCTGCACCGCGTGATCCAGTGTGCCTTTCTCTTCACCCTTCGACCGGAGGCCCACTTTTGCAGTGTGCCTTTCCTGCTTTGCCGCTGCTGTTCTCTCCCCCGTCACGGGAGGCCAGCTGGCTGGACTCCTGGAAACGCAATATGTTTGCCTCAACCAGTGCGGCTCTGTGGCCCCTTAACACACTGTGTGTTTTGGCTAGAGCCACTTCTTGCTTGTGGGACTCGGCGGAGTCCCTTATGTCTGCCGCTTCTCAGGAGGGTGCCTGTGTGGATTTGAGACACCATGTCTTGGATGGTCGGGAGCTGGCGGCGTTTATCCTTCGCTCCGCTCTGGACATCTCGGAGGTTCTGGGTCGTGCCATGGCTTCTTCGGTTGCCCTTCGTCGCCATGCCTGGCTTCGGGACAGTGTGTTCCCGGAGAATGTTCGATGACGGCTGGTAGACCTTCCCTTTGATGGTGCTCTTTTGTTCCATGTCCCTGTGGACTCAGCCATCCAGAGGTTCTTGGCAGGGCTTCCTCCTCCTCCTCCTCCCCCTCCCCCTCCTTGTCCTCCTCCTCAGTGACCTGCATGTTGATCTGGTTCTTGGAGCTGTTCTTCCGTTGGGGCGGGTCGCCCCGGTTGTCTGTTCTGTGTGCTTCATGGCCACTCGAGTCCTCCTTGCTGAGGCTGTGGTTCTGTTGGCTGCTGGCCAGCCCTTTTTGACTGTGTGTTTTTCCCTTGGGTTTTTTATATCATGCTGGGCCTGAGATTGGGCCTTCTGCTTTTCCCCTCTGGCTGCTTGATAGGCCTCCTGTGGGGTTTTTTGCCGCAGGTCTTGTTTTTTTGTTGTCCTCTGCTGCGGAAGTTTCTTCCTAAAAGGTTCCCATGTCTTGGGATATGACATGCCCTATGTGGGGCAGGGTTGGCTGTTATATAGTCCCGGTATGTGCTGGGGAGTTGTGGTCGCCTGCGGGCTTCTGCTCTTCGTGGCGTTATGGTATGTTGCGGATGCAACCTTCTTCTTCGACTTTTTGCTTTGAGTGTTTCGTTCTGTGGTGTCCCTGGTGTCTGGCGGAGCTTGCCAGTGTCACCCTCTTGTTCTTTCTGCACCGTTGTGCCTTCTTGGGGCTTTAGTGGGACTGTCATCATGCCTTCTCCGCTGCTTCCAGTGGGCCTTGCACTCGGTTCTACCTCTTCTCCCTGTGGGGGGAATGGTCCCTGACTTCAATCAATCAATCAATCAATCAATCAAGCATTTATATAGCGCACTACTCACCCAGAGGGTCTCAAGGCGCTAGGGGAGGGAGGTCCGCTACTGCTCGAACAGCCAGGTCTTGAGTTGCTTCCTGAAGGCGAGGTGGTCCTGGGTCAGGCGGAGGTGGGTCGGGAGGGAGTTCCACGTCCTGGCGGCGAGGAAGGAGAAGGACCGTCCCCCTGTGGTGGCTCTTCGGATGCGGGGGACGGTGGCGAGGGCGTGGCCGGTCGATCGGAGCTGGCGTTTGGGAGCGTAGAAGTTGAGGCGGCTGTTGAGGTATCCTGGGCCTTGGTTGTGGAGGGCTTTGTGTGCGTGGGTGAGGAGGCGGAAGGTGATTCTCTTGGTGACCGGGAGCCAGTGCAGGTCTCTCAGGTGTCCGGAGATGTGGCTGCGACGGGGGATGTCCAGGATGAGTCGTGCTGAGGCGTTCTGGATCCGCTGAAGTCTTTTCTGGAGTTTGGCGGTGGTTCCGGCGTAGAGGGAGTTGCCGTAGTCCAGACGGCTGGTGACGAGGGCCTGGGTGACCGTCTTCCTGGTCTCGGTGGGGATCCACCGGAAGATCTTTCGTAGCATGCGCAGGATGTTGAAGCACGACGAGGAGACGGCGTTGACTTGTCTGGTCATGGAGAGGGTGGAGTCCAGGATGAAGCCCAGGTTGCGTGCGTGGTCTGTTGGTTTGGGTGCGCTGCCTAGGGCGGGGGGCCACCAGGAGTCGTCCCAGGCGGAGGGTGAGGAACCCAGGATGAGGACTTCCGTCTTGTCCGAGTTCAGTTTCAGGCGGCTGTTCTTCATCCATTCGGCTACCTCTTTCATCCCTTCGTGGAGGTTGGCTCTGGCGGTGGCGGGGTCGTTGGTGAGGGAGAGAATCAGCTGGGTGTCGTCGGCGTAGGAGATGAAGTTGAGGTTGTGCTGGCGGGAGATGTCTGCGAGGGGGCTCATGTACACGTTGAAGAGGGTTGGACTGAGCGAGGAGCCTTGAGGAACGCCGCAGATGACTTCAGTGGCTTCAGGACCCTCTTGCGGGCGCAGTCTGTCCCTGCGGGGCGTTGGACGATTCATCCTGGGTGACCTTGAGTTCCCCTTTTCGGCTTCCGCCTGCTTCTTGCTGCCGGCACCGTCCTGTCTGGGATTGCCTTTGCTCTGCCTCTTCTCCTTGGAGTCTCTAGGTTGCTCTTCTCCTTCGGTGCTCCTTTCCTTGCCTTGGCTTGGGCGGATGTTTTGTTGCCTCACACGGGTGTGGGGTGTTTGGCCTCTTTGCGCCTTGCCTTGTTTCCTCTGCTGAATGAGGACAGGCTATCTTCTTCTCTTCTTTTCCCTTTGCCTGGGGGACAGGGCTCCTCATCCTGTTTTCGGACTCTGCCCTGTGCGGCCATCTGTTGTGCCCCGGTGGGTGGGGTCCTCTCGCAGACCCTCCTTCCCCTCGGGTATGGCTAGGGTATCTATTCTATGTGAAGGAATCCGCTGCTAGTAGTCTCTATCAGATGTACGAGTTACTTACCTTCGGTAACGATGTATCTGGTAGAGACGATTCTAGCCGCAGATTCCTTCACGGCCTGCCCTTCCCCCCCGTTCTGCGACGGCTTGTGATTTGGTCTTTTGCACTTGCTTCCCTGTGGGTGGCTGTGTCTTCTATGAGTACATTCTTTCCCTCTTTCTGTCAGGCTGTCCCTTTTCCCTCCCCGTTGTCACATGGGAGGATAGGTCTGTTGGTACTTCTGGCTCTTTGCGATCCTTGTTGTTGGCGTCTTTTTGCTGTGCCTCTGCCCTTGTTCCTGATGGGGGTTGTCACACTCTGTGATGGGGATTTCTTGGAGTTTTGTCGTTCCCTGTGTGTCCTCGACTGGTTCCCCTTCCTGGTCTTTGGTTGGGGTTGTAGTCCTGTTGCATGTTATCGTGCAATTTTTACGTATGTCCCTTGTCTCCGGGGGGGCTGTCTCTATACTGGCAGGGTTGCTGCTCTGTTCTTTATTCTTTCCCTGCCTTTGGGTACTGCAGTGCCGAGCACTGCTCTTTATGGTGTTGTTCCTCACCATTCCTTTTTCGGCTCTTTCGCACACTGTTCCTATACTCTCACAGTTTTGTCTGCTGGCTCCGCGTTGTGGCGCGTAAAAGTTCTCCGAAGAAAACTGACGTAGGTGCCCCGGGGTGGGACTTAAGTCACCTCACTGACGTCACGTACGTGGACGACGCCTGGGCGGTGTCGCGTGATGCCGTCCCCACGATGCGCAGGGATGCTGGGCAAGAACGTTTTCCGGATCCAGACTTACGCCTGGGGATAATTCTACGTGAAGGAATCTGCGGCTAGAATCGTCTCTACCAGATACATCATTACCGAAGGTAAGTAACTCGTACATTAGTACATAGGACAGTTTGCAAAATACAGTTGGATTTGCAAAAAGTTGGTGCGCAGATTGCAATCACTGTTAGCAAATACATTATACGTGCATCCGGTCCTATACCCTGTAAAAATGTATTAGGGCTGTGACATGTATTCAATGTGTATTCAGTGTGTATTAAGAGGTAATGGTGCTCACTGGATACATGGTATTGGACAAATGAAAGACCTGAAGTTCTAAGGCTGAGTTGCAGATTAACTGTTTGCCACCCCACCTTCATTTTGTGCTGCGACTGATTACCAAGTAGTAACAGCATAAAATACCATGTCCCACGGGATGCTTTCAAAAGTATAAGTCATACAAAAGGTGATGGGAAGAATGCTTACAAGTAGTCTAACCACTGGCAATCGCTCGGGTAGCATTCCAACACAGAGTTTTTCACACATTATGCCACTCTGGACAAAGGCCCACTTTATGCAAATCAGTACTAACCCTGCTGTTCATTGGAACACTGCAGCCCAAACTTCTAGATAAGGCACACACCAGAAGGGATCCAAAGCAACCCCAGACTGGTTTTAGCCTTGTTAGGCCTCGCCCGTGAGGTATAGCTTGGATCAGTTCTGATTTGCATAAGGTGGACCTTTGTCTCTAGTGTTGAAGTGGCAAAAAGTGATGGGCTGAATTACTACCCCAAGCGATTGCCAGTAGTTAGATGTTTTGCAAACATTCCCTCCATCACCTTTGAGTCACTGATGTTACACCCTCAGTGGCAAACAGTACACCCAGACGTGGGTCCATTTTTCACTGTGCCATAGGATCCAAGCTATACCTCACTGTTGAAGCCTCCACTTTCAAATTCCTTCACATTTAAAGAATTTTTAATAAAATTATATTTTACATTTTGCTTGTTTATGTACATACACTTTATTATTCTTTACATATTATCTAATTCTCTGAGAAGGCATGGTAGACCCCAGGGGTCCTTGGACCACAGATTAAGAACCACTGGTCTAGATCATCACAGTACTTGTCCTGCGATGGGAGCTGTGGACATCCCCTCTTTTGGCTATGTCTTTCCAAGCCAGCCCTAAAGCTAGGTTTAATATATGGAGTCTAGGAACCGCCAGGTCTTCCCATATTGCCTGAAGCATTAACCTTGGTAACATCAACCACGGAGTGCCAACAACAGATTTCAGAACTCTTGCATTTTCAATGCACTCCTCTCCCAATGCACAACTTAAAGTTGGCACTGGGACGAATGCATGCACAAGCAACTCAAACTGCTATAGACGAAACTCTTTAGCCTTCTGATGCTGTATCCTTCACCGAGCCTGGCTTGAGTGTTCAAGTAGACCTAAAGTGCCTGCCGTTTGGCCATCCCATCCAAAGGAGCACTCTTGAGTTGTAGGAGAAAGTATGTGGTAGCAGTTCCTTGCTGTGGATGCTCTCTGCATCAACAGATAATAACAAAAACTTGTTGGCATGCAGGGCATAATTTGACTGATTCTAAGTCCTGTACATAAGTATCCCTATTAACCAATTTTTTGGGACTCACTTTTTTGATCTTGTAAAGATGAAAGGCTGAGTTGGCCTTGAGACTTGCTCAGAACCTGGAAACAGAGCTGGTTGAGTACTTGCTTAACTCTCTGAACCATCCTTCCAGCTCCACAGTAGGTGCCTAAAAAAGCTATACAAGAAAAAGAATGTAATTATTCTGTGCTGTGTTTGTACCCATAGGATCAACTAATTGTATTGCAGTAAATTCCTGACATCAGCCGCCGCCTGCATCTATCTCCAGAACATTGCATTGACATATTCATGCTTGGCCTAGGTATCCCCAATCAAAGATACATTAGCTCATAAACTTGGCATCAAGCAAAGTCATACAAAGTCCCTTTTTATTGATTGGGGCACACACACGATCCGCTTAAAGGAGGACCTCTTCTTAATTGTCACATGTCCATCTAAAGCCTTTAATAGTTCAGCCTGTGCAGTGGGACAGATTTAGAAATTAAAGTGCAAATGCCCCTTGCCCCTGTGTCTGAAGTAGATAAGTAATTTTGGTGTTCCTTTCCGTACATCAAAGCAAACTCTCCAAGTATTGCGATAGGAGTTTTTTTCTGGTCTTTATCAGGATGTGAAGCCCCTTCGGCTTCATATCATAACTTTAAAAGTCTTGTTTCGCAATGCACTTCATCAACTCTGTTTCCGTATGCCACATATCCTTACCTCCATGTTTCTATTTCCCCAACTGAGTGTGCCCCTGTCACCGGTCTAATCTCCCCTCCAGCTGAATGCAGTTTCCTTCATGACACTTTGAGTTGATCCTGCACTCTCTCCACTTTTTCCCTTCCCAGGACCCCACCTACAAGTATGGCACTGCCACAACGGATCTATTCTCCTTATTTCCCCTTAGCAACCTACTCTCGTCCTCACCATACAGCGGAACTTTTTTGGGGTAAAACTAATGACTCCAAGTAAAATAAAACTATCAGTACCTGCAGTGAGGCACCAATATGTGTTGTACACTCAAGTCTACCTCTCTCCACCTCTGGATTCATCCACTTCCATACCATACAATTCCTAACCACAGTCTAATCATATCAGCTTTTTACATTCTCCTGTTGCCTCTCACTAGTTTTGCAATCTTTCAAACAGTATCATTGCATATTAAATGTGATATTCCACCTATATCTTTCCTCCAAACTATTTTTCTTCACTAGCATCTGTTTTACTTCTTTGGTAAGCTTGCCGACTGTAAGCCTGCAACAGTGTCTGTGACTACCCGCATGTGATTTCCAGCGAATTTAATTTGAAAAGCTTTGCGATTTATTAATGACTATGTTTAATTTATGACAAATTGAGTGCCGGCCATCCTTGAATTCAAAGACCAAATGTGAGTTTTTGTAAGAGGCTGAAACTTTAATTATATTAATTTTACAAACAAACTTTAACTATAATGCGTGTAATGCTACGGAACTATTCAGGAGCTTGATGTAGTTCCGGTCTGGTGATTTTATATGCTTACATTTGATACTCTTCTACTATGTGCAGCCTACACACACCTGATTGTCCTCCCTGAGGACACCACTGGGAGTGGACATAACATGAGTGGGTTCTGATTAGCAACTTCAGCCACATGACGGATGAATAAACCTACATTTCCTTATGAAAGAGTGCACTCAGTACATAGGATCTGAGCAGAGCTGGGCCTAGAAGGCTCTTGGGGGACAGGAAGTCCTGCACACAAGTGAAACCTTCTCATCCAGTTATCCTGGAACATCTATGGAGCAATAGCTTTATGATTTAATGATCCATTTTGGCAATTATTCACTCCAATACAAGTGTACATTCTGCCCATCTGAACTCTTCCTTATTGTGCTCAGTGAGGTCTCTGATATAGGATGATATTCCAAATCTGCTTCGTAACTGCTGTATATGTTTTATAATTTCAGCTCAAAGCTGAGCTTGGTGATAGTGAATATCTGCTCTGCAACTTAAAATATATTTGGTGTTCATGATTTCTCCACATTGAATATCTCTGAGTTAAGACCCGATTTAGAGTTTGTTAGACAGAATAAAGGCACTAAGGGTGGCGGAGAATTTTACATCGGTCACCCTGCCTTTACTCCGCCCTGCGGTGAACACTATGGGTTTGTTTGAACTGCTTCCATGGTGGTTTATATAAAGCCACTTAAGAATTTGGTGTGTGTATACATCATTCGTTACTGACTCTTACATCAAACTTTTAAGTTTTTACTTTTCCAAAAAAGCCTCTCAAGGTGGAGTTTTCTTTTGGCAGAAATTAAAAGCTAATGGCCAGAACACCATGGGAGTTTTCTCCCATGATGTGGGATCATTTTTTTCAATTTTTTTAACTGTCCCTCACAGCCAGGATATTCCTGGTGGTGACGGATAGTGAAGAAGAAAAAAAAACCTCTAACTCCCCACTCTAAATAGGGTGGCATTCAGATGGGTTACCTCTGACGACCCATACTTCCTCGGGCCATTGGAAGAAGGTTTACACCCACAGAGTTAGAAAAAGGCTTACGCCAACCGAGTGAATTTTACTCCGTTGGATTAAATCTGGCAGTCCACACAATTCAAAATTGGCTAGGCGGACTGAGAGTTTGGTAGATAGAGTACTCCGTCGCCTTTGCAACGGAGTACCCTTCCAGCGAACTCTAAATAGGACCCTTAGTATTATACTACTTAACCATTCTTTAGAGGAGTCTGTAGCTCTTGAAAGTGGTGTGGATTGAACATGCCTGAAGACCACAGTGATTTTAAACAGATTCGGGCTGTCTTTGTTTGGGATGATAGATCCTGCATCATGGCTTGGTTTCCTCCTTTTGATAATACTCCTGATGTTTTCCATATCATTGTGCGATCTTTGTCTTGAAGGTGTTTCTCCCTTTTCTAGCCTCTTAGAGTTAGTGTTGTCCTTTCTTTTCACACTCTAATAACCAATCCTGTGAAAAGAATGACAACTCGTTGGCGTTTTCACAAACCAGATAGCATTGCCTATTTTTTGAGCAAAGACTAATGAAATATTTGAGGAACGTTTTCTCAATATAGGTCATTATGATACATATATATCCAGCTCTTTGTTGGTCATATATTTAGATCAACAAAACTTTCTTATACAGAGACTGTCTTCTTATATCATTAGTGTTGGAAATGGGGGTCTCTAGTTGGCAATGGTTTGCACCGTTGTCCAAGTAGGGATCCTTCTTCCTAGTCAGGGTAAGGGGGATACACTTCTAAAATAACCCCTGCTCTTCCCCTTGGTAGCTTGGCACAAGCAGACAGGCTTATTTCAGTGCCATTGTGTAAACCATCTGTGCACACATACAGTAATACAGTGAAAACACTACAAATGGACACCACACCATTTTAGAAAAATAAGTAATCTTTATCTAAACCAATAAGGCCAAAACAACAAAAATCCAACATACAATAATCAAAATGTGATTCTTTGAAGGTAAAAACAGTTCTGTCCATAGCAAACTATAGATGTGACACTTTCAACACAAAGTACCTTGGATACTTCACAATCATAAACAAAAACAGCCGCAGGGAAGGTGATGTGTCAGTTGCTTACGCCCATGGAAGGTGATGCGTCGGTTCCTTACTTCAGGGAGGTGATGCATTGGTTCCTTACTGCCACTCAGGGGAGGTAATGCGTCGGTTCCATACTGAAGGGGAGGTGATGCGTTGGTTTATTACTGTGTGGGTAGGTGATGCGTTGGTTTCTTATTACCACCCCGGCGTTCTTGTAGACTTGTGGCCCAGGTGCGATGCATGGGGATTGGGAATGCTGCGGTTCTCGATGCAGTGGCAACAGTGCTGCATTGGTCTCTCCAGCGGGGATCCCACAATGCGTTGGTTCTTGCAGCCACACAGCTGGGCCTGCGTCTGAATCGGTGCAGTGATCGCGGACTTCGGAGATCGGTGGACAGGATTGAGCGTGCGGCGATTTCTCCAGCCACGGGCAGGCGCTGCATCTGTTTCTTCAGTGGCACATCGGCGATGCGTCGGAAACGGGTGCAGATGCGTTGCGCTTCTCTTAGTCGCGTCTCTTTTCCAGCTCCCAGCAGCAGGAACAACATCCAGATGCCCAACACAGCAACAGGCATCTCTTGGCAGGTCAGAACTTTCAATCAATCAATCAATCAAGGGTTTGTAAAGCTCTCTACTCACCCGTGAGGGTCTCAAGGCGCTGGCGTGGGGGAGATCCGGAACAGTCGCAGCATCGGATCAGTCGAAGAGCCATGTCTTGAGGTCCTTCCTGAAAGTTCGCAGGGTTGGGGAGCGTCTGATGTGCACGGGGAGCTCGTTCCAAGTCTTGGCTGCGATGTAGAAGAAGGCTCCCCCGCCTGTTCTTGTTCTACGGATGCAAGGGATCTCTGCCAGGGCGAGGTTGGCAGAGCTGAGGTTCCTTTTCGGTACGTGGAAAGAAACTCTCTTGTTGAGGTATTTGGGTCCGATGTTGTTGAGGGATTTGTAGGCGTGGTTGAGGAGTTTGAAAGTGATCCTCTTCTCGACGGGGAGCCAGTGGAGGTTTCGCAGGTGTTGGGTCATGTGTTCATGGCACGGAGTCCCGAGGATGAGTCTGCGGCGGCGTTCTGGATCGTCTGGAGTGTGTGTAGTAGGGCTCAGTTGATTCCGGCGTATAAGGCGTTGCCGTAGTCAAGTCTACTGGTTATGAGCGCATGGGTGATGGTCTTTCTGCAGTCTGGGGCGATCCCTTTGAGGGTCTTACGGAGGATGCGCAGGCAGTTGAAGCTGGTGGAAGTGACGGCGTTGATCTGGCGATTCATGGAGAGGAAGGAGTCCAGGATGATGCCGAGGTTTTGTGCGTGGTCCGTAGGGATCGGTGGATTTCCTAGGACGTAGGGCCACCAGGTGGTGTTCCAGGCGGATGTGCAGGGTCCGAGGATGAGAACCTCGATCTTCTGAGTTGAGCATCAGACAGCTGTCTTTCATCCAGGCTGCCACGTTCTTCATTCCTTCTTGGAAGCGGAGTCTGGTGTCTTCGGGTTTCTTCGTGAGTGAGAGAATGAGCTGGGTGTCATCGGCGTAGGATACAATGCTGAGCCCATGCTGTCTTACGATGGTGGCGAGGGGGGCCATGTACATGTTGAAGAGTGTGGGGCTGAGTGAAGAATCCTGGGGTACTCTGCAGTCGTTATCGGTGGGGTTGAAGATGAAGGGAGGGAGTCTGATCCTCTGGGTTCTGCCGGTGAGAAAGGATTGGATCCAGTCGAGGGCAGCTCCTTGTATCCCTGCGTCGCGGAGTCTGGTTGCGAGTGTGCTGTGGGAGACATTGTTGAAGGCTGCGGAGAGGTCTAGAAGGATGAGGGCAGCGGTGTGACCCTGGTCGAGTAGCATGCAGATGTCGTCAGTGGCAGCGAGGAGGGCGGTCTCGGTGCTGTCATTGCTACGGAATCCAGACTGGGAGGCGTCACGGATGGTGTGCTCTTCGATGAAGCTAATCAGCTGGGCATTCACAAGTCTCTCGGTGACCTTTATTTATTTATTTATTTATAGGCTTGTAACGCGCTAGACTCGACTCCCGAAGGAGTATCTCCGCGCCGTTGGTCGACCATCCTACAGTAAAAGAGGGCTAAGCGGTGTGTCATAATAATTAGTTCTGAAATAGGTATGTTTTTAATTGCTTCCTAAAAGGGAGATAATAATCACAGAGTCTTAGGGATAATGGGAGGTTATTCCAAAGAGTGGGCCCGGCAACTGAAAGGGCTCTAGCTCCCTGTCTTGTTCTTTTTACTCTGGGTACACACAGCAAAGCCTGTGTACTGGATCTCAGAGGACGCAATGTTACATAAGGGGATAATTTCTGAGACAAATATGCAGGGCCCATCCCATGCAGGCATTTGTGTATAATACAACAGACTTTAAACTTCACCCTTTGTCTGATGGATAGCCAGTGAAGCTTCGTTAACAGAGGTTTGGAGGGAGTGCGAGGGGGTTGATTTAGGACAAGGCGGGCAGCAGTATTCTGGACCACCTGGAGTCTAGAAATTACTCCCTCATTTGCTGCCAATAGTAGCCCATTACAATAGTCCAATCGACTCATTACTAAAGCCTGCACCAAAGTCTTTCTAGCAGAATCTGGCAGCAAAGGGAAGACTTACCGTAACATACCAATAATGTGGAAACAAGAGCCCACCACTTGGTTGCCATGGTGTTTTAGGGATAACTCCTGATCCAGTCTTACCCCAAGATTTTTCACTACGTGTTTGGGTTCAGGGACTGGACCCAGATCTTGGGGCCACCAATCCGGTGACCACAGGAGTTTAGCCTCCCCGAATAGCATCACTTCTGTCTTAGCAACATTGCATTGCAGGAAGTTAGATGCCATCCAGTTAGCCACCGCTTTCATCCCCCGGGAGAAGGAGTTTCGAACTTCCACAGAGAGGCTTTTAAAAGGAAAGAGGAGTTGGGTGTCATCCGCATATAACACTGGGATAAAACCGTGGGACCTCATGATGTCAACTAGGGGGGCCACATAGATGTTAAAAAGAGTAGGGCTCAAACAAGAGCCCTGTGGCACCCCTTTAGAGATCCCTACCTCCTCTAACCGATATTCACCCAGAATAACCCTTTGGGTACGCCCTGTTAAGAAGCTCCTCAGCCAGGCAAGAGCCTTGTCTTCCAGGCCGATGTTAGCTAGCCTGGTGACCATGGTGCTATGTGACACCGTGTCAAACGCCGCAGACAGATCTAACAGAACCAGGACAACAGAATAACCTTTGTCCTGGAACATGTGTAGATCGTCCGCGACTGACAGCAAGGTGGACTCAGTACTATGTCTTGGCCTAAAGCCCGACTGGGAAGAGTCTAACCCGCCTGTCATTTCAATGTAGTTTGACAAGTGTCGATTTACGAATTTCTCAATCATTTTACCCAGAAAAGGGAGGAGCGAGATGGGTCTTAAGTTAGACAGTTCCATCCAGGGGATCGTAGAGTTTTTTCTCAGCGGTCTTACCAAGGCCCTTTTCCATTCTGGAGGAACATCCCCTGTGCTAAGGGAAAGATTGACTAAATTTAGCATATCTGGTCCCAGAACATCTGCCAACATAGGCATAATGCGAGCAGGGATGGAGTCTAAAGGACTACCACTCTTGATTTGAGAGATCAGAGAGATTACCTCCTCTAAGGAGATAGGGGGAAAGCTCTTAAGACAGTGAGTACCTTGCGCTTGCTGAATCGCATTCTGGGAGGTGTAGTTTTCTCCAGCAGCAATTGCATTTGAGGCTATAATCCTATCATAAATTCCATCTATCTTTTTCATAAAGAAGAGAGAGATCTCATCACAGAGGTCCTGAGAAGCAGCCTCCATAGTATCGCAAGCTACTGGTTTGGTGAAAGTTTGTAGTATATTATACAATACTTTTGGGTCTTTCCCTGCTGCAATAAGTTGTGCTGCAATGTAATTTTTCCGTGCCGCGCTAATGGCCCTATGGTATGTCTTTAAGGAAGTTCTATACTGTTCTTTATCACCTAAAGACTTAGACTGTCTCCATAGCTTTTCCAGTTTCCTGGTTTTTTGTTTCAGAGATCTTAAGTCCTCCGAAAACCAAACTTCTTGTTTATTTGTCGGTCGAACCTTGTATGTTTTCAGCGGAATAATAGTGTTAATTACCACTTTGACCGTCTCCTCAAACCTGTTGAGAGCAGTTACCATATCATCTGTAGGGTTCTCGAACCGGGAGGTATCATATACCTTTTTAAAGGTTTCCGTGGTAAGTTTGTGCCAGGGTCTCCTTTTACTAGCCAAAACATTCTGAATTCGTGGCTTACACATAGGGGCAGTATAAAATTTTAAAATAAAATGATCAGTCCATTCTACCTGAATAGGTGCCAAACATTTAATAAAGGGTGAGCTGGACAGAACTAAATCCAGGGTGTGACCTGCTTCATGTGTGGGCCCAGTATTGATCTTTTTTAGTCCCAAAGAGTCAAGATCCATTAGGAGCATTTTTGCCTCCGTACATTTCTCTGACTCACTATGGACATTGAAATCCCCCACCAGAAGGAAATCCTGGTTTTCTGCGACATACGGTGCTAAGGCCTCTATAAGTGCGACAGAAAAATTCCCACTTGGGCCCGGTGGACGATACACCAGTGCTCCCTTCCTTTGTTCCCTAGGTGTTGAATTAATTTTAAAGATTAATAGTTCCATCTGGGGTGTGCATATTTCTTCGAGGATAGTGATATTCAGGTCCTCCCTATGAACAATTGCCACCCCCCCACCTGTTTTAATAGGGCGGTCAAGCCTAATTATTTTATATCCCAACGGGATGCCCATTGTAATGGCTGGAACTAAATGAGACTTCAGCCATGTTTCTGTTAGAAAACAGAGTTCAGGTTCTTCCGTCGAGATGAGATTCCACACTTGAGTAGCATGCTTCACTAATGAGCGTATATTGCACAGCAGATTTTTGCTCCCTAAAGGGTAACTGTCCGTTGTGTTTTTCCTCGGGGCCAGATCTTGTACTCTAGGTTGTATGGCAGGTGAGCCAAGCAAATGATCCTTTGCCACCCCAGATAGGTGGAATTGTGTGTGACATTTCTGACAAGTGAACGGTCCTTCGAGAGTAACCCCCATAGTTTCATAGCATCTACTCGGGAGATGATGTCGTAACTTTAACAGTACCTGTGAGGTGTATATTATCCGGTTACTGGGCGTGATCTCCATAATTTGCGATCCTACTTCCATATCCCCCTGCCCCTGGCCCCGGTCTGTCGCGGACGGGCGCAGACGGGCTGGTCTTTGGCTCGTCTTAGGCGCAGGAGTAGGCGCCTTACTGCGCGCCAACGCTGCGCGCTGGAGCCGACGAGGGGCTAAATAGCCCTGAACTAAGGAAGGGCTAGAGCGCTAACCGCTCGACTTCCTGTGTAACCTGTCTCTGCCCCGCCCTCCGCACACTGTGATTGGTTAGCAGGCATGCAGGCACAAATCAGGGTTCAGGAGGCCGTAAATGACACGCAGCACCTAGCAACCTCAGTGTTTGCGGGTATGCAATTTTGTTCACAGTGTGTCACTACATAAAAATGCTACATAAAGAGCAACAATATTAAAATTTCAATTAAACAAGCAGTTCGTTTTTACATATTAAAAATAGTATCTCAGGCTGCCTTCTCTCTATCACAAGCGCACAGCGTAGCCGCTTAATCACTATCGTAATGGTCGCCAAGCGGAGTCAGGAGAAGCTGCCACCGTCTCCTTACCGTCTCCTTACCTTGGCCGCGAAAGGGAGGAGAGAGATGGGCCTGTAGTTTTTCAGGTCAGTAGAGTCGGCCGTGGGTTTCTTGAGGAGTGCTTTAACCTCTGCCCGCTTCCAGACCTTTGGGAAGATGCCGGACATGAAGGACGCGTTGATGGTCAGTCTTAGTTCGGGTGCGATAGCTGCGGCGGCCCTGTGGAATATGTGCGGTGGGCATGGGTCAGTTGGGGCACCTGAGTGGGTTTTCTTCATGGTAGCGGTGATGTGTTCGACTTTCAGCAAAGAAGTTCGGGGAGCTGGTAGTGAAGTGTTTGTGTCCCTGAGACAACAGCAGAAGAGCAGGCAAGCCCCGAGACAACAGCAGAGGAGCAGGCAAGCTCTACTTCAAGCCCTTGGAGATCTTCTTCAAGAAGAATACACAGTGCAGAGCAAAGTCTTTATCCTATCCTCTGCAGAAACAGCCACTGCATGCGAACCCCAGACAGCACACAGCAAAGGGGCAGTACTTCTCATTCAGCTTTCCTAGCTCTTCTCCTTGGTAGAGGTTCCTCTTGAGTCCAGAAGTAATCTAAAGTTCTGGGGTCTGGGCCCCAATATTTATACTCAATTTCTCTTTGTTCTCTTGTGACAGAGAGGTTCTATGCGCAGTCAAAACCAGGTCTGTCCTCCCTGATCCAGCTTCCCAGCAGGAGGTGGAGACAGCATTGTGTAAGGCAGACCAGGCTCATTCAGGTGCAAGGAAATCTCCTCCCACTACTGTAAATGCAGCCCAGGCTTATTCAGCCCAGCCCTGACTTATCCAGGAAAGGTAGGGCACACCTTCACCCCCTCCGCCCCCCCCCCCCCCCCCCCAAGGGCTGTCTACAGTAAATGCACATCCCCAGCCCCTGTCACTCCAAAGCCAGACAGTCAATCCACAAACCAGCAGAGGCACACAGGATGACTAAGCAAGAAAACAGCCAGAACATGTCACACACATCAGGGCATGTCCTAGCTTTCCCATACACTGTACCCTGCCCACTGTACCTTGGGCCTACCTTAGGGGTGACTCACATGTAATAAAAGGGAAGGTTAGGGCCTAGAAATTGGGTGCACTTGCCAGGTTGACAAGGCAGTAGAGACTGTTCGCAGACACTGCAGTGGCAGGTCTGAAAACCCTTTGAAAGGCTGCTTGTGTGGGTGGCACAATCAGTGCTGCAGGCCCACCACCAGCATTTGATTTACAGGCCCTGGGCACACATAGTGCACTGTACTATGGACTTAGTAGTTAATCAAATAAGTCAATCATGGAAAACACCAATTTTCACAGAGCACATATACACTTTAGTACTGAGCAGCAGTGGTTAAGTGCACAAAGTCCTAAAACCAACAAAAACAGGGTCAACAGCAGGAGGCCAAAAAACAAAAAGTCTGTTGATAAACCCGCTGGAAAAGCCAGGTCTTACACAACCCCCTTGGGGTGTGACTCCCATTCTGCCTCCCCCCCCCCCCCTTTCAGGGGCAACTCTGTCCACCAGGACAGGACGCCACAGTGGCCACTGGCAATTGTCCCAGGCCTTATGCCTCACAGGGCTCTCCAACCTCTGTGGCTTCAGAGAGTGGAGGGCAGTAGCCCCTGGTGCCTGGCACCCTTTGTCATTCTACCTCCTGTCAGGTCAGGGGTGACATCTTGACACCGACCCACTAGCCGAGGGTCTGTAGCCTGAGACTAGACAGGAGATAGGGATGGGCTCTCCCACACCCTGTCCTCCCTGGGGCTCTGTACCCTCCCACCTGGAGTGGTACCCACAGACTACAGAATTGTCAGGGCACCTGTAGCAGTTGTCCTGCACAATTCTCCCACCTGTTCAGGGGTGCTAACCTGCAACTGGTACACCAGCCTAGGGTCTGTACCCTGAGGCTGAACAAGGGACTGGGTGGGCTCTGCCATACCCGGTCCTCCTTTCTGGGGCTCTGCACACTCCCACCTGGAGCGGTATCCCCTGACACTAAAATTGTAAGGTCACCTGTGGCAGGTGTCCTGCACAATTCACCACCAGTTCAGGTGTGCTATCCTGAAACTGGTATCCTATCCTGAGGTCTGTACCCTTAGAATAGGCAGGGGTCAGGAAGGAGGCTGCCCTCTACCCACCCCCCTACTGGGGCCCTGCACCCTCTCACCTGGAGTGGTGCCCACAGAAGAGAAACCAGTAGGGGCACTGTTAGCAGTTGTCCCTTTCTCGAGGTCAGGGGTCACCCTGAACCTGGCCATCCAACCCAGGGTCTGCACCCTTAGGCTGGACATGTGCCTGGCAACCCAGGGCTTCCGGGGGAGTACACCAGCCCCCCTCCCAAGGGAAACACACTCCTCAGGAGTTGTGCAAAAGTCTGCCAGGCGCAGGTCTCCAGCCTCCTGTCCACCTGACAGAGCATGAAGACCCCCCAGGCCAGAAGTGGCCCCACCAGGGTCAGTCCTGGGGGGCTCTGACCTCAGAGCTGGCAAACCTTGGCCCACTGGTCCTTCCACTGGGGATTGCGTCTCCCCCTCATCCCTCTCTCTGGACTCATGCACCCTACCCATTGGAGAGGTGCTGCCAGACACCTGAACTGGTGGGACGCTTGTTACAGCAGCCCCCTTCCCCCCAGCTCTCCGAACACCTAGAGATCCCCTCAGGGGATGGCCTCCCATTACAGACCAGGCCCCCCTCCTGGTGTTCCCACAGGGAACCAACCAGGCCTTGAGACTGGGTTTCGCACCTTGGGACAGAGCCCAATGCCACTCCCTCTCATCTTGAGACAGGACATGGGAATATACACCCCTCCCACTACTCCGGGACTTATCTGAGTTACCATAACCCTCCTCTACGTCACTTGGTTGGGGAAAACCTGAGCCACCTCCTTCAGGATCAACCCCAGATGCTTCTTCAGACCCTCTGGAATCCACCAAAAGATCCACCTCCTTTGCGAGCTCCCTGGGGTCAGAGAACTCACACTCCACCAGGTGTTGGCATAGCTCTGGAAAACAGGGACTTAAATAATGCTCTCCAACAATTGAATTACACAGCCCACACAGGTGTTAACCAAGCTACTGTTTCCCTCACCATCCAGTGGCTCGCACAAGTACCCCACATCACTCTCGAGAGACTGTCAAGACAGTGTCTGACTGTCTCTGTCACTCAACACACAATCTTCTGGGCGGTCTCCACACTCACATACCAGAACTTCTACCATGGGGGAACCCCTCTCCCTGCACCTCTCACCCAGAGTCAGTAGAGTATCCCTCCTACCACTAGGAATATGATCCCCTGTGCCAGTTTCCCAATCCACCTCAGGGACACTATGCACCACTGGAGCCACCTCATAAACTTGAACCCTAATGTATGTTAACCCCCTCCTTCAAGTCAGGTGCCACATCTCTGGGTGTGTGTACTTCTCCCTCAGCACTAGATAACACATTTTTGCTGCCACCATCTGAGCTGGACTCCACCTCCAGCCCAGTCAAGCTCGGTTCTTGAGCTACACACACTTCCTTTTCTTGGGCTAAGGCCCTCTTGCTCAGCCCTCTTGAGTTCCTGGTTGAACTCTCTCAGCCTCCACTCAACAGCTAGAAGCCAATCATTTTTCTCTGTTTCTCCCTCACTGTCAGAGAAGTCTTCCTCCTCAAAATCATCTTGTAGTGTTGCTTTCCAAAGTGTGACCTCATAAGAATACAGGCAATGGTTCTCTTCTTTGCCAACACACTTTCGCCTGCCTCCCAAGCAGGGCTGGATTCAAAACCAAACTTAGCCCTGGCAAAGCTGCTAAAACCAGACCCACACCGCATGACGCTGCAACTAGAATGGAACTATTGGGCCATGGCTGGGTTGTGGCAGCCTATTATGCTCTGAAAGCAGCCCCTTCCCTACTGCCAACCAAGAGTGCATTGCAGAATGGCCAGTTAAGCTCTCCTCCATGCACTATTCACCTCCTTCGCTCATCAGGGTGGCCGTTTTTCTGTCTAAGTCACATCCCTATCTACAAAGAAACGTACATAGGGATTTGTGTCAAAATCCTACGCCTCCTCGAGTTTTCCCACTTTGCATTGTGTGCTGCAGTGTACAGCACACATACAAAGCAGGAATTTCCTTAAAGCAAAGGTTTTGCAGTGGAAAGGACCCTTTTCAGCTCAAAACCTACGCTTACCACAACGCAGACATCCTTACACTATGGCTCAAGAGGATGTGTGCGTTGGCGCATGGCAGCCTAAAGTGTGCAAGCCCAGAAAGAGAGCAGAACAAAGCCACATTTTAGAAAATCTGGCACTAATCTGCTCTCGCATTCATGCAGCACAGCAACTTTACTCGCTGCACTTGGTTGCGTTACTTTACGATAAATCTGTACATTAAGCTGCAGTTATCTGTCACCCTCTGTATTCAAATTGGCCCTAAAGAATCACATACCATGTGGATAATAAAAAAACTCTTATTGTTCCACATGTGCCTTACTCCGCTGTCACCACCAGCACTGTGATTGGTTTACTCGTTTGAACTTTACAAAGACTGGTCCAAAGTACATTTTGTAAATTTTTCTGTAATCTTGAACTTTTACAGATTTTCACACTACCCTCTCCTTTTTTCACCCTTCTTATCAAGAGCAGGTTAATGTCGATATAGGTAATAATAACATGTACATCGATTCCTAGTGCATTGTTTCTTGTTGAGATTCTAATAAAATACAAAAACAAAAAGGCATGCATTTAGATCCATGTAGCATTATTGATTTAAGCAGGTATGGAAACAACACATGACTGCCTGACATGTTATTCTTATATTTTGGGACTTCAGGAGCTGTGCTACCTGTGTATGCAACGTGCTCAGAGGAACATCCCGGTTTACTTTCATGAAGAAAGACGAAAAAAGGAGGAAGATGAAGACCGCATATTGCAGCATTATCAGTACATAAAGGACCACGAGGCCTTACAGCAGGCTCAGGTATGTTTATGGAAACGGATTAAGCATCACTACGGTTTAGAATTCAAGCAACATACTGCCAGGCGTTAGGGGAGAAAATGAAGCTATTTTGAGGTTTTCTGTACTCATGGCCAGGGTGTCTTGGCCATCCTTTGTATCCAAGGTTTCTGTACTCAAGGCCAGGGTATCATGGCCATCCTTTGTCCCCGAGGTTTCTGTACTTAAGGCCAGGTTATCACGGCCATTCTTTGGCCCTAAGGTTTCTGTACTCAAGGCCATTGTATCATAGCCATCCTTTGTCCCCTAGGTGCCTGTACTTAAGGCCAGGGTATCATGGCCATCCTTTGTCCATGAGGTTTCTGTACTCAAGGCCAGGGTATCAGGCCATCCTTTACCCCGAGGTTTCTGTATTCAAGGCCAGGGTATCATGGCCATTCTTTGTCCCCAAGGTTTTTGTACTCATGGCCAGGGTATCACAGCCATCCTTTGTCCCCTAGGTTTCTGTAATTAAGGCTAGGGTATCTTGGCCATCCTTCGTCCCTGAGGTTTCTGTACTCAAGGCCAGGGTATCATGGCCATCCTTTTTCTCTGAGGTTTCTGTACTCAAGGCCAGGGTATCATGTCCATCCTTTGTCCCCGAGGTTTCTGTACTCAAGGCCAGAGAATCATAGCCATCCTTTGTCCCCGAGGTATATGTCCTCACAACCAGGGTATCATGGTCATTCTTTGTCCCTGAGGTGTTTGTACTCAAGGCCAGGGTACCACGGCCATCCTTTGTCCGCAAGGTTTCTGTTAGACTTGGGACTCTCTAGTTGGCACAGGTATGCACTTGTGACAAATAGGGACCATCACCTCTAGTCAGGGTAAGGGGGTACACTCCTAAAATAACCCCTGCTCACCCCCTTGGTAGCTTGGCACGAGCAGACAGGCTTATCTCAGAGGCAGTGTGTAAAGCATTTGTGAATACATACAGTAATCAAGTGACAACACTTCAGAGGGACACCACACAGGTTTTATATAAAAAATAAGTATTCTTTATATAGATTTACCACAAGACCATAAACGACAAAAATCCACAATACTGTTACTTTATGATGGTAGAATTTAGCTTAGTTCTCTTTAGTTCTTAAATGCGACACTTTAAGTCAATGTACCTGTAGATGCGACACGCAGGGCAACAAAAGTGTTGCAACGATGTTGATCCGATGAAAGTTTGGTGCAAAGAAATAAAGACGTGAAGATCTTCCAGATGCGGCATGCTTCTCCTGTAGTAACCTGCGAGTCCTAAAAAGGCTCTCCCCTCTGTCTGGGTTTTGGGCGGCTTTCAAGCCAGGATGGTTTCAATCTTGGGCTGCAGGGGCGCCACCTGGCCGCTCCCCACCTGGTGTCCCAAGTACACCACGGAACCCTGCCCGATCTGGCATTTACTCGCCTTGATTGTGATGCCTGCCCTCCGCAGCGTCATCAACACTTCCCAGAGGTGGCGCAGATGTTCTTCCCAACTGGCGTTGAACACTGCGATGTCATCCAGGTAGGCGGCACTGAACTCCTCCAGTCCAGCCAACACCTGGTTGACCAACCTCTGAAAGGTGGCAGGGGCATTCTTCATCCCAATGGGCATCACCCGGAACTGGTAGTGCCCATCTGGTGTGGAGAATGCTGACCTCTCTTTTGCCCCACCGGTCAAGGCGATCTGCCAGTACCCAGACGTTAAGTCAAACATGCTGAGGTACCGTGCAGCCCCTAGCCGGTCTATGAGCTCATCAGCTCTGGGGATGGGGTGCGCGTCAGTCCTGGTGACTGAATTGAGCCCTCGGTAGTCCACACAGAACCGGAGTTCTGGTGTGGCACCCGGTGCGGCAGCCTTTGGGACCAAGACCACTAGGCTGGCCCAAGGACTGCTAGAGGACTCAATCACCCCTAACGCAAACATCTTGGAGACCTCCTCCTTGATGCAAGCTCTCATCCTGTCAGTCACCCTGTAGGATTTGTGCCTCACAGGTGGACTATCCCCAGTGTCCACATCATGGACGCACCAATCAGTGACACCGGGAACCAGGGAGAACAGATCAGAAAACTGTCTCAGCAACTGGCGGTAGTCATTCTGTTGCTCAGGGGTCAGGGAAGAAGAGAGGCTGACACCTTCTACTGACCCATCTTGCTCTGTCGCCGACAGGAGTTCTGGAAGAGGCTCGGTCTCCTCCTCCATTCCACCATCTGTCGCTAAGAGCATGCCCACTTGGGACCACTCCAAGTGGGGCTTCAGGCGGTTGACATGCAGGACCCTCAAGGGGTTCCTGGGAGACCGCAAGTCCACCAAGTAGGTAACCGGACTTTTGCGCTCCACAACCTCAAATGGTCCGGTCCACTTATCCTGGAGCGCGCAGGGCTCCACTGGGGCCATGACCCACACTTTCTGACCAGGCTGAAGCTCTACCAGAGTGGCATTCTGGTCGTACCACCTCTTCATCTCCTCCTGGCTGGCTTCCAGATTCGCCTCAGTGAGTTGCCTGAAACGCCGAGTTTGGTTCCTAAAGGCCAGCATGTAGCTATATACATCCTGGGGAGGTTTCCTGGGAGATTGCTCCCAGCCTTCTTTAACCAAACTCAGAGGTCCTCTTACTGGGAGTCCATAGAGAAGCTCAAAGGGACTGATCCCTAGAGATTTCTGTGGCACCTCGTGGTATGCAAAAAGCAGGCATGGTAGGAAGACGTCCCACTTACGCCTCATAGGTTCCTCAAGACCCATAATAATGCCTTTTAGGGTTCGGTTGAACCTTTCAACCAACCCATTTCCTTGGGGGTGGTAAGGAGTGGTAAACTTGTAGGTTACCCCACACTCCTGCCACAGGGACTTCATATACTTGGAAATTAAGTTGGGATCTCGGTCAGACACTACCTCGCGAGGGAATCCCACTCTGGAGAAAATTCCCATCAGTGCTCGTCCCACCACGGCGGCCGTCACTGTCCTCAGAGGTATGGCTTCCGGGTACCGGGTGGCATGGTCCACCAAGACCAGGATGAACCAGTTGCCCATGGCTGTCTTGGGGTCCAGTGGTCCCACAATGTCAATACCCACCCGTTCAAAGGGGGTGCTGACTACAGGGAATGGCTGGAGAGGAGCCTTGCGCTTCCTCCCACTCTTTCCACTTGCCTGGCAAGTCTGACATGTCCTGCAGTGAGTTTCGGAACTCCTGCGCATTTGGGGCCAATACAAATGGGTGACAAGCCTTTCAAAGGTCTTGTCCTGCCCCAAATGTCCTGCCAATGGAACATCATGAACCAGCCCCAGTAGGAAGGCTCTGAAGTGCTGGGGTACCACCAGCACACGGGCTGACCCAGGCTCAGCAACCTTAGGCTCTGTATACAGGAGGTCATTCTCCAAGTAGATCCAAGGTGACCTAGACTGATCACCTGCTGCCTGGTCTGCAGCCTGTTGCCGCAGACCCACAAGAGAAGGGCATTCTTTCTGCTCCTTGTAGAATTCCTCCCTGGAGGGTCCTGCTTCTTGCTGCCAATGGGTCAGCTCAGGCATGTCCCCCAGTTCGGCTACCTGCTCCCCTGTAGGCTCCAGGGCATCCCCCTCAGGGTCTGCTCCCTCCTGGACCGTGGGAACTTCGGGGGCCGGTTTCCCGCACCCCCTGCCTCTACTCTTGACGGCAGGTACCTGGGCCTCCCTCTCAGGCTCCAGGTCCTCTTGAGCACCTTTACTCGCTGCCATGGACCGGGTGGTTACACACGCTCAGTCAGGCAACCCCAACATTTCTAAATGAGCACTCCGCTCCACCTTCGCCCAAGGGGAGCTCTCCAGATCGTTCTCTAACAAACAGTCAA
Source organism: Triturus cristatus (assembly GCF_964204655.1). NCBI lineage: Eukaryota > Metazoa > Chordata > Amphibia > Caudata > Salamandridae > Triturus > Triturus cristatus. Next base: position 1,419,200,717 of record NC_140591.1, on the reverse strand, counting down.
CAGGCATGGCGGGCCTCACATCTACCTGAAGAGTAGCAGAGACCCCCCCACTCAAAGGGAACCTGAGCCACCTCGCAGTGACTCTCTGTGTTGTCAGCGGCAACAACTGGGTAAAATGCACCAGGGACAACCTGCTCTTGAGACACCAGGTGACACTTGACAGCTGTCACACTGGCCCCTGTATCTCTAAGAGCCTCCACTCTATGGCCATTGGTGGTCACCCACTGCCTGTATTTTTTAGTGTAATCAGGCAGCTGGGTCCTGGGGACCACCTCACAATCTCCTAATGAGACAAGGGACATCTCTGCGGGACCCCACCCACCTTGGGCACCCATCTCCCCACCCAGGGCTACACTAGCCATCTGCCGGGGGGCTGCACCAGGGGGTGCTGGTTTTCCAAACAGGCAACACTTGGGATCATTGGCAAAATGACCCAGGTCTCCACATTTGTAGCATTCCGGGGGCCCTCTTTGAACAGGTGGACCTGTCGGGGCCCCTGACGGTTTCTGGGGGGGAGGCTGAGGACCTTTCCCTTGGGGACTACTTTGGGGCCTTCTATAGAACTCCCTCTGTTTACCCTTGTCCCCCCACTCTTCTGCTGGGGACCATGCCCACTCTTGGCTGAGTCTCCCATGTGACCCTTGTGGACCCTGGTACTGACCCAGCGGTCCGCCTCCTCAGCAAGCTTCCTAGGATTAGTCAGCCTACTATCAATCAGGTGCTGGCGTAGCTCAGGAAAACAGTTACTTGACAAGTGCTCCCATGCAATTAAATCAAGAAGTCCCTGAAAATCATCAACTTTGCTACCCTTCACCCAACCATCCAATGCTCTGCAGACAAAAAGTGACATATTCAACATAGGTACTGTTCGCTATCTTTGTGCAACCCCTGAACCTCTGTCTGTACATTTCAGTAGTTAAACCATATCTGGACATTAATGCATCTTTCATGTGGGGATAGGAATTATAGACATCAGAAGGCAAGTCTAGCAGTGTGTCCCGCCCCTCACTAAGGAACCGCCCCCACAACCCCGCTCCCCAATCCTTCTCAGGGACCCAGTGGAAAGACATGGCTACCTCATAGGCCTTGACCCACTGCCCAATATCATCATTTAAAAAAATTCCACATCTTTAGGGATATATACTCTAGATTCCACAGGCATTGACGGTGTGCTGCCACCAGAGGGAGTAATCTCTAAGGCCTTGGCTTTCAACTCCAACTCCCTCAAAACCTTTTCATGTTCAAACTGCATTTTCTTCCCTTCTAGTGCTAACTTTCTAGTTTGCATTTCAAATTCTAACTGCCCGCCTAACTTGAGCTTGGTCAGCTCCATTTCGTGCATCCTACACTCTTTTCTATCTGCCAACTCCTCTGGAGACAGCCTCTTAACAGAAACACTGCTACCGGCAGGAGAAGGGGTTTTCCTTCCTCTTGGACCCACTGGCCCTTCCAGCTTCTTCTCTGCATTATCAGTGGCATTACTTGCTTCTACCCAGGCCCTCAGCGCCTTGTAGAACTCTGCCTTATTTTTAAATCCAGTAGTGGGAACATTGAATTTCTTGCAGAAGAACTTCAGCTGTGTTACTTTGTAGCGTTCCAGTTTCTCTTCTTCCATTATCAACAGAGACTACAGATTCTGCACTCTCCATCATGATCAAACTTGGCAGTACTAAAAAAAATAGAAATTCCCAGAAAGAAATCTACCTACAAGTATGTGGTCACGTCTTGGTCTGCACTCACTAGTAGTGTTCACCAATCACTGTACATGAGTCACAAATGCAAGTCCAGAATCCTCACCACTGACCACCAATCGTAGACTTGGGGGTCTCTAGTTGGCACAGGTATGCACTTGTGACAAATAGGGACCATTGCCTCTAGTCAGGGTAAGGGGGTACACTCCTAAAATAACCCCTGCTCACCCCCTTGGTAGCTTGGCACGAGCAGACAGGCTTATCTCAGAGGCAGTGTGTAATGCATTTGTGAACACATACAGTAATCAAGTGACAACACTACAGAGGGACACTACACAGGTTTTATATCAAAAATAAGTATTCTTTATATAGATTTACCACAAGACCATAAACGACAAAAATCCACACTACTCTTACTTTGAGATGGTAGAATTTAGCTTAGTTCTCTTTAGTTCTTAAATGCAACACTAAGTCAATGTACCTGTAGATGCGACTCGCAGGGCAACGAAAGTGTTGCAACGATGTTGATGCAATGAAAGTTTGGTGCAAAGAAATAAAGACGTGAAGATCTTCCAGAGGCGGCACGCTTCTCCGATGTTGCGAGAAGACTCGATTCGATGCGTCAGCTGCAGCGGCCACACCCCTTTACGCGATGCGATGACAGCGGCTTTGGCGGCGACACTCCTCTCCGACGTTGCGAGACGCTTCCGCTCGATGCGACAACTGCAGCGGCGACACCCTTTACGCGATGCGACGACAACAGCTCCGATGGCGGCATGCTTCTCCGTGGATGCGAGGTGCTTTACTTGATGCGGTGCAATGCGACAGCTACGATGGCTGCGATGGCGACACGCTTCTTCGGCGTTGCGAGACACTTCTTCGAAGATGCGAGATGCTTCCGCTCGATGCGACAACTGCAGCGGCGACACCCTTTACGCGATGCGACGACAACAGCTCCGATGGCGGCACGCTTCTCTTTCTTGAGTCGCGCTTCCAGCTCCTTGCGACACGCAGCTTTCGGAAGGCCCCAAAAACAGCAGCAGGCACTTCCAAAGAACTCTGGGGAGCTGGGGGTTGAAGTCTGTTGTACTTGAGACTTCAGCAGGAGGCAAGCTCTTTTCCAAGCCCTTGGAGATCCATCACAAGTTGAGCAAAAGTACACACACAGTTCCTTTTTCCTCCCTTTGGCAGTAAGGCAACCACTGCAGGCCAATCCCCCAGTTTCAGGGATAGTCTCTCCTCAGTTTCGTCTTGGTTCCTCTCCTCAGCAGAGTTTTCTTCTTGATTCCCAAAGTGATCTAAATTCTTGGGATCAGGGTCGAAATACTTATACCCCAAAATCCTTTGTCCTCTGAGGGCAGAGGGGCCTTTGCCTTGTTCAAACCGGTTCTGGTCAGTCCTGGAGTACTTTGTTTACTTGACTCCTTCTTTCTTTTCAGAGTGCAGGGCAGAGACATCAGACGCACCACAGGAGGTGGAGCCAGCATTGTGGAGGGAAGGCACAGCCCTATTCAGGTCCCAGGTGCAACTCCTCCTTCCCATCTAGATGCAGATCTCTCTATTCACCACTGGGCCACCTCACCCTGTCTCCTGGAATTCCCCAGCCCTGTCACTCAAACTCCAGACAAGGAATACACAGCCTAGCATAGGCAGGTTTGAATGGTTAGACAAGAAAATACCTACTTTCTAAAAGTGGTATTTTCAAACACAGAATGTTAAAACAGATGTATTTTATCATTCTGAGTTCAGGCATACTAAATTTGAATTTCTACCATGTTCCCTGAGTCAGTTAGGATTATAAGATGCAATAATCAAACTGCCCATTCTGGCCTATGGAGAACAGGTAGCCTTGCAATAGTGAAAAACGAAATTGGCTGTAATTCACTATCAGAACATGCCACACACACCAGGGCATGTCCTACCTTATACTTACAATGCACCCTGCCCTTGGGCCTACCATAGGGGTGTCTGATATGAAGAAAAGGGAAGGTTTAGAGACTGGCAAGTGGGTGCCCTTGCCCAGTCAGCATGACAGTACCAGACTGCACGCAGGCTCTGCAATGGCAGACCTTAGACATACTTTTACAGGCTGCTTCTGTGGGTGGCACAACCAGTGCTGCAAGCCCACCAGCAGCATTTGGATTTACAAGCCCTGGGCACTCCTGGTGCACTGTACTAGAGTCTGACAGGTAAGCCAAACCAACCAATCATGGAATCACAAATTCATACATTAATTTACAATAGGGAGCACTTGCACTGTGGCACTGGACAGCAGTGGCACAGTGCCCTGAGCATCTAATACCAGCAAAAACACCTGAGGCAACAGCAAAAAATGGAAGGGAGACCCACGCCAAGGTGCCAGGTCTAACAGTTTCTGTAATGAAGGCCAGTGTATCTTGGCCATCCTTTGTCCCTGAAGTTTCTGTACTCAAGGCCAAGGTATCATGGCCATCCTTTGCCCCCGAGGTTTCTGTAGTCAAGGCCAGGGTATCATGGCCACCCTTTGTCCCCTAGGTTTCTGTACTCAAGGCCAGGGTACCTCGGCCATCCTTTATCCCTGAGGTTTCTGTACTCAAGGCCAGGGTATCATGGCCATCCTTTTTCTCTGAGGTTTCTGTACTCAAGGCCAGAGTATCATGGCCAACCTTTGTCCCCGAGGTTTCTGTACTCAAGGCCAGGGTATCATGGTCATTCTTTGTCCCCGAGGTTTTTGTACTCACAGCCAGGGTACCACGGCCATCGTTTGTCCCCTAGGTTTCTGTACTTAAGGCCAGTGTATCTTGGCCATCCTTTATTCCTGAGGTTTCTGTACTTAAGACCAGTGTATCTTGGCCATCCTTTGCCCCCGAGGTTTCTGTACTCAAGCCCGGGGTATCACGCCATTCTTTGTCTCAGAAGTTTCTGTAGTCAAGGCTAGAATATCATGGCCATCCTTTGTCCCCAATGTTTCTGTACTCAAGGCCACGGTATCATGGCCATTCTTTCTCCACGAGGTTTCTGTACTCCAGGCCAGGGTATGAGGGCCATCCTCTGTCCCCTACGTTTCTGTACTTAAGGCCAGGGTATTTTGGCCATCCTTTGTCACCAAGGTTTCTCTACTCAAGACCACGGTATCATGGCTATTCTTTGTCTTCGAGGTTTCTGTACTCACGGCCAGGGTATCATGGCCATCCTTTGTCCCCTAGGTTTCTGTACTTAAGGCCAGGGTATTGTGGGCATTGTATGTCCCCGAGGTTTCTGTACTGAAGGCCAGTGTATCATGGCCATCTTTTGTCTCAGTGGTTTCCATACTTAATGCCAGGGTATCACGGCCATCCTTTGTCCCCTAGGTTTGTGTACTCTAGGCCAGGGATTTCATGGCTATCATTTGTCCCTGAGGTTTCTGTACTCAAGGCCAGGGTTTAATGGCCATCCTTTGTCTCCAAGGTTTCTGTACTCAAGGCCAGGATATCATGACCATCCTTTGTCCCCTAGGTTTCTGTACTCAAGACCAGGATATCACGGCCGTCCTTTGCCCCCTAGGGATCTGTATTTAAGGCCAGGGTATCTTGGCCATCCTTTGTCCTAGAAGTTTCTGTACTCAGGGCCAGGGTATCACGGCCATCCTTTGTCCCCTAGGTTTCTGTACTTAAGGCCAGGGTCTCATGGCCATCCTTTGTCCCCAGGGTATCTGAACTCAAGGCCAGTGTACCATGGCCATCTTTTGTCCCCGAGGTTTCCGTACCTAAGGCCAGGGTATCACGGCCATTCTTTGTCCCCTAGATTTTTGTACTCAAGGCCAGGGATTTCATGGCTATCATTTGTCCCTGAGGTTTCTGTACTCAAGGCCAGGATGTCACAACCATCCTTTGTCCCCTAGGGTTCTGTACTCAAGGCCAAGGTTTAAAGGCCACCCTTTGTCTCCAAGGTTTCTGTACTCAAGGCAGGATATCACGACCATCCTTTGTCCCCTAGGTTTCTGTACTCAAGGCCAGGGTATCACGGCCATCCTTTGTCTCCGAGGTTTCTGTACTCACGGCCAGGGTATCATGGCCATCCTTTGTCCCCTAGGTTTCTGTACTTAAGGCCAGGGTATTGCGGGCATTCTATATCCCCGAGGTTTCTGTACTGAAGGCCAGTGTATCATGGCCATCTTTGTCTCCGTGGTTTCCATACTTAATGCCAGGGTATCACGGCCATCCTTTGTCCCCTAGGTTTGTGTACTCTAGGCCAGGGATTTCATGGCTATCATTTGTCCCTGAGGTTTCTGTACTCAAGGTCAGGGTTTAATGGCCATCCTTTGTCTCCAAGGTTTCTGTACTCAAGGCCAGGATATCATGACCATCCTTTGTCCCCGAGGGTTCTGTACTCAAGACCAGGATAGCACGGCCGTCCTTTGCCCCTTAGGGATCTGTATTTAAGGCCAGGGTATCTTGGCCATCCTTTGTCCTAGAAGTTTCTGTACTCAGGGCCAGGGTATCACGGCCATCCTTTGTCCCCTAGGTTTCTGAACTCAAGGCCAGGGTATCATGGCCATCTTTTGTCCCCGAGGTTTCCGTACCTAAGGCCAGCGTATCACGGCCATCCTTTGTCCCCTAGGTTTTTGTACTCATGGCCAGGGATTTCATGGCTATCATTTGTCCCTGAGGTTTCTGTTCTCAAGGCCAGGGTTTAACGGCCATCCTTTGTCTCCGAGGTTTCTGTACTCAAGGCCAGGATATCACAACCATCCTTTGTCCCCTAGGGTTCTGTACTCAAGGCCAAGGTTTAAAGGCCACCCTTTGTCTCCAAGGTTTCTGTACTCAAGGCAGGATATCACAACCATCCTTTGTCCCCTAGGTTTCTGTACTCAAGGCCAGGGTATCACGGCCATCCTTTGTACCCTAGGTTTCTGTACTCAAGGCCAGGGTATCATGGCCATCATTAGTCCCCGAGGTTTCTGTACTCAAGGCCAGGGTATCATGGCCATCCTTTGTCCCCAATGTTTTTGTACTCAAGGCCACGGTATCATGGCCAACCATTGTCCCCGAGGTTTCTGTACTCAAGGCATGGGTATCATGGCCATCCTTTATCCCTGAGGTTTCTGTACTCAAGACCAGGATATCACGACCATTCATTGTCCCCGAGGTTTTGTACTCCAGGCCAGGGATTTCATGGCTATCCTTTGTACCCCAGGGTTTGTGTACTACTGGCCAGGGTATCACGGCCATTCTTTGTCCCAGAGGTTTTGTACTCAAGGCCAGGGATTTCATGGCTATCCTTTGTACCCCGAGCTTTGTGTACTCAAGGCCAGGATATCACAACCATCCTTTGTCCCCTAGGTTTCTGTACTCAAAGCCAGGGTATCACGGCCATCCTTTGCCCCCTAGGGTTCTGTATTTAAGGCAAGGGTATCATAGCCATGCTTTGCTCCGAGATTTCTTTACTCAAAGCCAGGTTATCATGGCCATTCTTTGTTCACGAGGTTTCTGTACTGAAGGCCAGTGTATCATGGCCATCTTTTGTCCCCGAGGTTTCTGTACTCAAGGCCAGGGAATCATGGCCATCCCTTGTCCCCAAGGTTTCCGTACTTAAGGCCGGTGTATCTTGGCCATCCTTTTTCCCCAAGGTTTCCGTACTTAAGACCAGAGTATCACGGCCATCCTTTGTTCCCAAGGTTTTTGTACTCAAGGCCAGGGTATCATGGCTATACTTTGTCCCAGAAGTTTCTGTACTCAAGGCCGTGGTATCATGGCCATCCTTTTTCCCCAAGGTTTCCCTACTTAAGGCCAGGGTATCACGGCCATTCTCTGTCCCTCAGGTTTTTGTACTCAAGGCCAGGGATTTCATGGCTATCCTTTGTACCCCGGGGTTTGTGTACTACGGGCCAGGGTATCACATCCATCCTTTGTTTCAGAGATTTCTGTACTCAAGGCCAGGGATATCACAACCATCCTTTGTCCCCTAGGTTTCGGTACTCAAGGCCAGGGTATCACGGCCATCCTATGCCCCCTAGGGTTCTGTACTCAAGGCCAGGGTATCATGGCCATACTTTGTCCCCAATGTTTCTGTACTCAAGGCCACGGTATCATGGCCATTCTTTGTCTACATGGTTTCTGTACTCAAGGCCAGAGTTTAATGGCTATCCTTTGTCTCCACGGTTTCTGTACTCAAGGCCAGGATATCATGACCATCCTTTGTCCCCTAGGTTTCTGTACTCAAGGCCAGGGTATCACGGCCGTCCTTTGCCCCCTAGGGATCTGTATTTAAGGCCAGGGTATCTTGGCCATCCTTTGTCCTAGAAGTTTCGGTACTGAGGGCCAGGGTATCACGGCCATCCTTTGTCCCCTAGGTTTCTGTACTTAAGGCCAGGGTCTCATGGCCATCCTTTATCCCCAAGGTTTCTGAACTCAAGGCCAGGGTACCATGGCCATCTTTTGTCCCCGAGGTTTCCGTACCTAAGGCCAGGGTATCACGGCCATTCTTTGTCCCCTAGATTTTTGTACTCAAGGCCAGGGATTTCATGGCTATCATTTGTCCCTGAGGTTTCTGTACTCAAGGCCAGGATGTCACAACCATCCTTTGTCCCCTAGGGTTCTGTACTCAAGGCCAAGGTTTAAAGGCCACCCTTTGTCTCCAAGGTTTCTGTACTCAAGGCAGGATATCACGACCATCCTTTGTCCCCTAGGTTTCTGTACTCAAGGCCAGGGTATCACGGCCATCCTTTGTCTCCGAGGTTTCTGTACTCACGGCCAGGGTATCATGGCCATCCTTTGTCCCCTAGGTTTCTGTACTTAAGGCCAGGGTATTGTGGGCATTCTATATCCCCGAGGTTTCTGTACTGAAGGCCAGTGTATCATGGCCATCTTTTGTCTCCGTGGTTTCCATACTTAATGCCAGGGTATCACGGCCATCCTTTGTCCCCTAGGTTTGTGTACTCTAGGCCAGGGATTTCATGGCTATCATTTGTCCCTGAGGTTTCTGTACTCAAGGCCAGGGTTTAATGGCCATCCTCTGTCTCCAAGGTTTCTGTACTCAAGGCCAGGATATCATGACCATCCTTTGTCCCCGAGGGTTCTGTACTCAAGACCAGGATAGCACGGTCGTCCTTTGCCCCTTAGGGATCTGTATTTAAGGCCAGGGTATCTTGGCCATCCTTTGTCCTAGAAGTTTCTGTACTCAGGGCCAGGGTATCACGGCCATCCTTTGTCCCCTAGGTTTCTGTACTTAAGGCCAGGGTCTCATGGCCATCCTTTGTCCCCGAGGTTTCTGAACTCAAGGCCAGGGTATCATGGCCATCTTTTGTCCCCGAGGTTTCCGTACCTAAGGCCAGGGTATCACGGCCATCCTTTGTCCCCTAGGTTTTTGTACTCAAGGCCAGGGATTTCATGGCTATCATTTGTCCCTGAGGTTTCTGTACTCAAGGCCAGGGTTTAACGGCCATCCTTTGTCTCCGAGGTTTCTGTACTCAAGGCCAGGATATCACAACCATCCTTTGTCCCCTAGGGTTCTGTACTCAAGGCCAAGGTTTAAAGGCCACCCTTTGTCTCCAAGGTTTCTGTACTCAAGGCAGGATATCACGACCATCCTTTGTCCCCTAGGTTTCTGTACTCAAGGCCAGGGATGAGACAGAGATTTAGAAAATTAGAAACCAGGAAAGAACCTCATTACAATTGAAGGGGACACCTAAAGTGAGGTGCAAGTGTTTTAACGATCTCAACATGGAGTGCAAATAAAATGTAGTTGCTATCTCTAGAGGAGTAAGATTCTGACTCAGTGGCCTACATTTGCATGAGTGCACTATTCAGGTGTGTTTTTCTAAATACTTTTAAAAGTGTTCTTTCTTTCGCTTTCAACGAGGAAGATATGCCTTTGGCTATTAATATAAACACGAATTAAGGAATCACTATTTTTTTTACTTCCAAGGGAGCATTGTATACTTGAGCTCGAGTGTAGTGATCAAGTCCACTCAGTTGAGATGTTTCAAAGAGATTTATTTCAAGTTGATAAAAGATCACAGGTAGATTATAAGTAGATCAAATCAAGACCAAGTCGAAATCAGATAAAGACCCCACCAGGAGCAGCCAGCAGGCAGCTCAGCCCAGTCAACTGCCCCTTCTCTGACAGACTCCCCAACATTCCGATAGCATCATCACATTAACATTCCACTTGTGATAGAATAACATTGGATTGACATTAGCAGGATATAACATATCTCCCTTTCTTATACGGGAAACAACAAAACTAGAAATATCAGAAAAACCTGATAAAGTGAAAGCAGAATGATTATATAAAACAAAAGGAACAACAACAAAAGAACATCCATCAAAAGAAGAGCAATGTAAGAACAACCATAGAAAGGAGAGCAACCAAGAGAAATCAAGGAACAGAAAAGAAATGAAACACAGAAACCATCCTCCCTTCTCACACAACAGCGAAGAAAAAACAACGTTAGAGGATATAAAAAAGTACAAAAGACTTCCCCAAAACGCACCCACTAGCCAGAACAGGAATGAAATGGGGCTGAAAGTGCAAAACCAACAAAACATAGAGCTACAGGCTGCGACAACACAGAGAAAGAAAACCCAACAGAAAAACAAAAGAAAGTCCAGAATCCATACGAGGCACGAAAAGCAGACCTCAGAAGGAAACAGAAGAGAAGAAAAAACAAGGAAGATGAGGAAAAAAAATAAAGGCGATCCTCACCTACAAGAAACACCATCATCAATAAAATCTTTAAAATATGATATAAAGACAACAGTGTATAATAAAATTCTTACCTAGATGTAAATGTTTGAAAAACCCGCACCAATGCAATAGGACTGTAACCTTTGCATGGGTACACCCTGTAAACAGGTACATTTGAAAGCGTACAGGTAAGAACCCGCAAATTGATACATGCGAAAGAACTGTAACCTTTGCATAGTCACACCCTGTTAGACAGGTACATTTGAAAGCATACGGGTAAGAACCCGCAAATTGATTCATGCGAAAGGACTGTAACCTTTGCATAGTCGCACCCTGTAGAGAGGTACATTAGATAGCGTACGGGGAAGAACCCGCAAATTGATTCGATTAGATTCATAGACGCACCCTGTAGACAGGTACATTAGAAAGGGTATGTATAAAACCCCGCAAATTGATAAATGAGAAAGGACAGGACAAAAAAAAACCCTGTGCACAGTAATGACGGGATAGACGTTGTGCACTGCTCTGCACTGCTCAAATTAAACAAAAAAAACAACCTGACTGGTTATAAAGCTTGACTAGTCGCACTATTTTAAAAGTTACTGAGCAGTTTTAGAAAATGTAGAGTTAACAACAACACAGGAGGTTGAGACGTTGTAAAACTGTAACTGGAACGTAAAACTATAATAAATTAAAGTTAGAAATTGGCATACAAATACTGAATGTTTTTTTAAATAAACACTAGATGGCAGCATGGCAGTGAATAAAGCTCGAAATGTTTGAAAATGTCACTAGAGAGTAACTTCGTCATTTCAAACTCACAGGTACTCCGATAGATCAGCTGATGCCATGCCGGTACTCGACTTACAGATGTTGAAAAGAGTTTGCCATCGAAATTGACAGATTCACAAAGACACACATCCTTCTAGAAGATTGTTCTGACGAACTAAAACTGTGACAGAAGATTGATGAGTGTACCCACAGTGCTCATAATGATGATGAAACTGCCGTAGAGCCGATGACAAACGTGGTTGGCAATAGAAACGAGCACCGGTGGTGCATGCACGTACTACTGCTTCAAATGCACAGTGCATTGTAAAAGATAGGGTACTGCCAAACAAAAGATGGCGGCGCGCACAATGACAATGATGAGTGCCTCCCCGTGTCTCCGTGCATGAATACGTCCGTGTGAGGAGAAATAAGCATGACGTCACAAATGCAGCGAAGAAAACATCCTAGGAGTGCAGTATGTAGGTAAGATCGCGTGCACATAAACGAACGCGCTCTCTTGATTTTTTGAAAATAAAATAATGTTAAACTGCCAAATGAAGCAAAGGCTTACCAAAGGCCCGTCAATACAAATAAACATGGCTCACCTGCCACAAAAGTAATAACACTTCCCCATAGCGCTTGAAGGTAGCTCCTCTGCATGTCAGGCAATAACACCAGAACGCTTAATGCTTGAATTAAAATATTAGTTCTACCCTTCTTGGATAGAGGTTTCTCGATAGTTGCCAAACAGGAAAAATTGTCCCAACCACGTTGTTTTGCCCGAACAGAAAATTTCCTCTCAATCATAATAGCACCGGATAAAAAGCTGACATGAGGTTGCATGGTAGGTAGCAGGTAGATGCGACACACACTCTGAGGGGATTGAAAATTGTCCCGTGGTGTGACACTGAAGACAGGAATACATCAAAACAGTCCAATTACCTTGGTAGTTGAAACGTTATAATGAAGGAAGAAACAGAGCTTTTAAAACTTGAACCGGCACTTGTTATGCTGTGGGAACAACAAGTAATTCATTGAGCAGCATTTGAAATCCAGTTAGAGTAGACTCAGTTAAAGAAAAACCTTGAACAGCCTTGAGTTGTAGTTTGGACAGACACTGTAGGGAAAGCTAGAAAAATCTTTTTGAGATGCTGTGAGGACAGCAAGCAGATATGGTACTTTGAGTTGAGGGCACGGCAGTCTGTGCTGTGCAGACAGGAACTGGTACTTTGATTTGAGGGCACTCTGTGTTGTAAAGACTAGATCTGGCACTTTGATTAGAAGGCACTCTGTGCTGTGTAGACTGGAACAGGCACTTTGATTTGAAGGTACTCTGTGCTGTGCAGACAGGAACTGTTACATTGAGTTGAAGGTTGATAATAGACTTGAACTGGCACTAAGCATTGAGTGCAACCGATGGGAGGTCACTGGTGGGGTCTAGAATGAGAGTTGAGAGCGGTGCCAGCTTGAGTTGATTGAAGATTGATGAGGTTGAAGTAGCAGGTTCTTTAAGTTCAAATCGTCGCCAAAATTCTGTAGTGATCAAGTCCACTCAGTTGAGATGTTTCAAAGAGATTTATTTCAAGTTGATAAAAGATCACAGGTAGATTATAAGTAGATCAAATCAAGACCAAGTCTAAATCAGATAAAGACCCCACCAGGAGCAGCCAGCAGGCAGCTCAGCCCAGTCAACTGTCCCTTCTCTGACAGACTCCCCAACATTCCGATAGCATCATCGCATTAACATTCCACTTGTGATAGAATAACATTGGATTGACATTAACAGCAGGATATAACATAGAATCACTATTTTTTTTACTTCCAAGGGAGCATTGTATACTTGAGCTCGAGTTATAGATTTAACTCCCAAAACATGTTGTCTAATGTTAAAGGTGTTGTCAGCCCAAGAAACAACTTAAGAAGTAGGTGAACAGCTTTGAATGTCGCGGATTGAATGCACCCTAAGATGAACCATCCATAATTTGACGAGTATGTCACAAGAAGCAACTTGTCTTCGGCCAAGGAAAGGGACTCGTAATAGTTGTTGCTGATGTCACAAAAATGGGCATGGCTCTAAAGGAGCATTATCCCAAACTCTCTAATGCATACTGTTAAACACCCCCTTTCAAAGACATTGACTGTAGACCCACTAGACCTTATAAATAATTGACCAGTCTCAAATCTCATTAATCTCAGTAAACATCTGGGAATAGAAGTGACAAAGCAACCTCAAGAACACTTTAACATTGTATCTTCTATGGACATAAGTTGGGTTTTAGATCCAAAAGGGGGACTGCAAATAACATACAGGACTCGTTGCCATCCTTGATGACAATCAACAAGCCACACTGATACTGCTTGACCTTTCTGTGGCTTTTAACTCCGCAACCCATAACATTCATCGGCTTGAAGGAATTGGCGCCCATGACTTTCTTAGAGTTGAAGGAATGGGCAGGACTAAATGACACTGCCTTAAAGCCAGTTCACTCTTTCCCCACTGACTACATTCAACAGGTGCACATTGGGTCTTAGATTTCATCTAGTGTATGGTAATATGTTGTGTGTATACCTGAAGGCTTTGTCACCACTGCTGTTCAACCTCTTCGGGCTCCTGTTGGCCATTTGCAAGACCATTACTAGGTATGCTTTCAAATGTACTTACATGATACCCAGCGTATTTACTAGTTGAATAATATTTGGGGTACTCATCCTAACATTTCTAAACGCCCTTGAGTGAATGCAGGTGATAACCAGATCATTTTCTAGCTGTAGACTATCTTGGATACACTTCTACACCTACCGTTGGATGATGGAGCAAAGACCAAGCTGCTCCTCTCGGGGTCACCATGCCCACATCTTTGCCATCTGAGAGGCCTGAAAGTCCTGGTTCACTCCAGTTAATTCCCCAGAAAATATGAAACCAAGACTCATTTTTGATGCAGTTCTCTTTGCTTTAAAAGAGTGAGATTCCTTGCAGCACAAGACCATATACTCTGGAATTATCTGAACCTTTATTAAGAAAAGATTCCAACCACTTGCATTTTAGGAAACTCCTGTAAACTGAACCGGTGAGGTTATTTCGACAAAGTTACTGTCGTTCAATAAGCATTGATGGAAGCACTATTCAAGAAAAAATAAAAAGTGAATCATTGCATTTTCTGTGTGGTTGAACCATAAATGTTGTTTGGCGGTGTCCTCCAGTAGTAAGGACTGAGGTGAGGAAAGAGATGAGAAGGTAATGCTTGCTTTACTTTTTGATGACTTCCATTGCTCTGATTCCCTCTTCCTCACCCAATCCTTACATTTTGCCTTCGCCCCTTGGTGTCTGTCTCAGTTGTGAGTTTTAGTAGATATTGAGGAACGTGGAAAATCTGCTTCCCCGCATTAGGAGGGGCTGGAGCAAAGGAGGAATATTTTTAAATTTGTTTTAGCTGCAAATTGTGGATGTTTGCCTGGGGAGATGAGAAGCTGATTACCACCTCCAGTAGGAAAGACTTTGAGGATGAAGTAGATTTGGGGTAATGAAGTTTACTCTGTAAGAAATCCCAGCATTCTTCTATCAAATAGATGCATTCAAATGCACAATGCCCTTACCCTCTTAGATACACAGAAGCAAGCAATGTATCTTCAAATGCGCCTGGCACAGATTGTATTGCAGTTTGCATGGGAACTTACATTGACCCCAGACGTCCATCTCTAAGGTGTCCTACACGCTGTCTGCGATGGATAGGCTCTGCTTTTATCCCCACCTACTTAAAGACGCAGTTGACTCTGCCAACTTACTGTGCTGCAGCACAGTCAGAAAACGCTTTTTAATATATTTTCAAGATGGAAGTCACATTGTGCATAGATGCAACGTAGCAGCCATCTTGGAAGGATTGCAAATACTGGCCAGCCGCCGCTATTCGGTTTGCCATTGCTGATGCAGTTTTAAAAGTATCCAGCATTGGCAAAGACAATAACGATGGACAGAGGAGGAGGGAAAGAAACAGAACAAGGGCGAGATAGTCCAACACAATGGCAGAGTAGTGATTGGTGTCGGAGGGAGCTGGCAACTCATGATGAGGGAGGGTGTGAAGGGAAGGGATCAGGAAGCGAGGGAAAAAGCATGAGCACATGTTCAAGAAAAAGAGGGAGAAAGAGGAATGAGAAGGACATGCACTTCCATAGAGTGGTAAATCACAGATAGTAAGAAAAAATAGTTCCCTCACATTAGGAGTGGAAGGTTGCAGCTCCTCCAATCAAAAACCAGGGTAAAGCTGAAATGCTCCAAGGGCAGGAGAAGCACAAGAATAGGGAGGAAAGCTATACAGGATACCCTGGCTGTCTAGTATTAAAACCCTGTTGATTGATCTTGGGATGCGTGACCTATGGGCTAACCCAGATTCAGAGGTCTTCCCGTCGAAAAAGGTCCTTAAGGATGCATACTGGAGTTTTATTAAGAATAGGAGATGTGCTTCCCTTATAGGCACCACGATGACTGTCACCTTCCTAGTTTTTAAGGACGAGTCTGTTTATGAAAGTTACTGGGATACTATTCTGAAGTATTTTGATCGCAAACTGTATCAGCAGTTTAGAGTGGGCGCCCTACCACTGCGAGGACTCACCAAAAGTTGGAGTCCTCTTGGTAGTGATAAATGCCCCTTTTGTGTAGACAAGATCGAAACCATGGACCATTTCCTTTTCTGTTGCCCAATCTACCAACTCCCTTGACGCGTTTGGCTTCGACCTGTCTGCAGATTAATGAGCACTCGTTCTGCACAGGTTGCTAGTAGAATATTGAAAACAGATACTTCAAAACCTGTAGTAATAGGTGTTCCCAAATTTATTAGTTGGGCGTGGATCCTTAGGGCAAGGAAACTTAAGTCGTGATTTGTGTTTGTTAGTTGCTATTAATTAGCATCATATTATGGACCATTAGGTTAACTGGCGTGTCCCTAATTGTATTTTATTGTATTTTATCATGTTGCGATTATTTTAAATCTACTGTTTTATGTAATATTTTAAAGGTTTATGAGTCTTATCTTGTATTGTAATATGAATTGCATTGTTTATGAATTGTTTTAACATGTGTAGAATGTCTTTTATGATGTGAATCGAATAAAGTCCTATTGACTGACTGACTGGCTATTGAATCAGGAGCAGGGGTTTGAATCCACAAGCAAACCATCCAGTTGTGAGCGGCGGGCTCACCCAAATCCCACCCTGTGTCACATTGCATTGAGTGCTGTATGTGACAGATGACTGAAGCTGTCCATAGCAACAATGCAAAAAGAATTTGATGTGGAAACTGGTGGCAACTTTCAATAGAAACGTATAACTGTAAAGTTGAATTTTACTTCACACCTTTTTTACATTCCACATATTTTATTTAAACATGTTTGCAAAATGAGGTACATGTTGTGTTCACCTCAGGACCTTGATTCACGCTACGTAACTTCCTCCAATAAATCCACATAAGGTTTTAGCTCTCTGACTGTGTCAAGGTTCGAACACTTTGGTGAAATCCACAGGTAATACAGTATTGAAAGCTGTAAAGAGGACTTAATTATAAAAGCCCCATTTCAGATAAATGCCTGTTTAGTAGCATGCAAAAGTAAGACAACATCTTGGCGTCCTGTGTGCTCTTGGTCACGTCATAGCACTTTCCATCTCCGATTTGATTTTAACTTTTGCAAATATGCGTTTAATGCTTCTCTGTCACAAAGGAATATGTTTAAAAATATTAACATATATAAATAGCTCTACATAGACGTTTGTGACTTTTTCACCTTTTTGGTTTCATGTTAGATGAAATTCTTGGCCAACAAAGAACACAGCCAGAAAATTGCTGCTTTTAATCTTGGAGTCTCCGAAGCCATTAGAAACCAGAAATGTGAAAGATCGACAGAATTCCAGGTACAGTTGTTGTCATTTTCATTAGGAATTCATTTGTGACTGTATAAAACACGCGTGATTTGTTGTTCTAATTTGACTTTATCGTTTTCTCGATGCGAGTATCTAGAATGTAAGTTTAAAGACATTAAGCAGGGAAAGAAGTGATGTTCTTATTGCAGTTCCCTATTTTTAGTTTTTAAATAGAACAATTGATGTACAGAATGCTGCACAATGTCAAACATTCACCCCAGTACAGAGATCTGGGCCCAAATCTATCGTTTTATTGCTCCCCATGCCACTCTAGTTCAGGCCTAGCCATATGCAAATCAGTCTTGACTCTGGGCCTTATGGGTAAGGTCCAGCCCGAACTGCCAGGCCAGTTCCTCCCTGGACTGGAAACAAGCCTCCTGGGACCGGTTTCGGGGCATCACCCCTCATCAGCCAGGATCGCTTGACTTCAGCGGCATGGAGAGCGCGGGACCCATCTGTGTGTATTTTGGATTTAGTTTTAGTCACATTAGTAATACAGTTTCACAGAGTTTTCAAAACCAGTAGTTTCTACGTATCTGGCACAGACTTGTTTTGTGAAATATACCTGCCTTTAGTGGGCAACGGCATGCGGGGGAATTCCCCTTCGTTGTTCCTCTATGCTCTTCAAAATGCCTTTGCCACAAATCCGCCTTGAACCACAGTTGATCCAAACTTGAGAAAGACCCTTGGCAGTCATTGCAGATATGGTCATATCCATATGGAATCTAAATTACCTTCTTACCTGTTGAACAGCTCTGATATACAAAGTCAGACTGTGCAAAGAAGCTTTCACTGCAAAAGACCCCTTTGATCATCACAAGCCAGGACTATTCCCAAGCACTAAATTCACACCCCAAATTGCAAAAAATGCTTGGAGTTGTGTCATTTGATTAAGTGTGGTAGACACAGGTGGTAGCTTAGACCATAGCGTTCAACTTACCTCGACGCATGCTCTGCTCCTCCAGCGGAGGCCTGGCTGCTTACTTACCAACTACTTTGTGGTGATCTTCAAGTCTTCAGTGCATCCATCAGTGCCTTGGATCTGTTGAAAGCAAAGCAATATCCTGAGTAGGTGTTCTATTTGGCCCCAATCAACATTTTTTCTTTTTCTTAATTAAACTCATAAAACAGTAGTTTGTTTCAATAAAACAAAAGGAACAAACAACAGCCCTGAATGCTCAGGGTTTTGTTTCCCTTATGCATCAAGTGTTTGTGTTTTTTCCCTGTTGAGACCGCCGCGCTGTGCATGGTGAGCATGGGAAGGGAAGTCCAATGACAGTGGCTGCCACTGTAACCAGGTGGTTCTATGTCGGATGGTCTGCAGGGTCAAGGGTTTCTGCTGGTGGAGCCAGATTACGCTCCACTAGTGGAAACCTGGCATTTCCACCACCGCTAAATGATACAGGGGAGACACAAGGTTGGTGAACGTACCATCACCCATTTTTTCCAGATGCCCCTTAGCCTTCAACCACTAAATGCCCACCATATTCTGGCTACATATCTATTTAGATGGGGAAGTGTCTTCTCACAGAATCGTGGTTTACACTATGCACCAGGCTTATCTGCCTTCCATCTGTCAGAATGTTCGAAAGATGTTGTTTATAGGGATGGGAACAAAGGGACTGATTACGATGGCAGATGGACTTGAGTCCGCCCGCCATCGATGCGGGGACTGTGACATCCCGCCTGTAAGGCGGCAGTCCTGCACCCCCGATTACGATGCGACCACCACCGTGGCAGTTGCATCGTGCAAGTTTAACATTGCGGCGGGTGATCCTGGCTTTCAGCACCCTCTGCAATGCTAAACAAGCATATCGTGCGTTTCCCTTCACCATTTGGTGCCTGCCACCTGGTGCATGGAAATGTAGGTGGGTATCATAGGTACCCCCCCCTCAGTGCACAACCACCTCCCCCAACACAAGGGGGGCCCTCAACGCGCCCCGAATGCAATCCCCGCCTGCTAGGCATCACCACCATTTTCCAGATCCTTGATGGGTCCGCCAGGTAATCAGAACGATTACCTGTGGCGGACGGACTTTGCGTCCACCAGCACACCGCCCGCCATCGTGATATGGTGAGCGGAGAAGTGCTTAAACGGCCACAGGCAGGCTGCTGGTGGCGGTTTCACCGCCATCGTAATCAGCCCCAATGTCTGTTCTTGTAAACCTGCCTCCATTTTCCTGATTGCAAGCAACATTCATCCTGTTCTTCCCAATGTAGAGGCAGAACTGTGGTGTGGACCGCATATTAGAGGTTGGTTTTAAAAGCTTTTACTAAACAACACCGAAAACTAGTCGTCAACCCTTGAAGGAGCCCTCCCACTATTGCAGCGATACAACTGGAAATCCCTTGCTGCTTGAGCAGCGACAAAAGTAAATAATGTAAATGTTTTTACTAAATGTTGTATTGTGTGCTTTTATTAGGTAGTTTGATGCCATGTACCTCTCATGGCAAATCCTATAAGGCACCTTGACATCTGTGTGTCAGAGCCCTGCCCTAACTCTCAAATGCAAAGTCCACCCACTACAGCGCTCACCATTATTAGGATAGCACAACAGTCAGAGAGACATATTTACAGTAAGGAAAGAATGTTTCTTTTAGGCTTTGCCAGTGGAGCTTTAGGAGCACAGTGACAGTGGTCATTAACAAGGTAAGTTAGGGACGTTTGAATACAGTGGTATTTGTTAGTAGTTTTTATGGAACATGGTTGGCAGTGGTCATGGACAAGGTAAGTTAGGCATCTTTGATGGCCGTGGTGTTTGACAATGGGTTTTATGGAACATGATTGGCAAGGTTCATTGACACTTTACAATAGGAAGCATTATTGGCAGAGGTAAGCAAAATTAGGTCTAGGGTTGGAATTATGAACTGTGTTTTCTTAAACAACTTAGGGCCAGATTTAAAGTCTTGCAGACAGAGTACTCCTTCAGAAACCCACCATCTACAGTGGTCACGTAACCAGTCACTGACTTGCTCCCAGAAACTGTCTACTCAGTTATGAACGCTATATAATATTCACTCAGTCATCTCATTGGTTGATGTGCATCTGTCTCGGAAGTAGTGAATGATTCAGTCTCTGATTACAAATCTGTGGCTGACTGTGACAAATGAATTTGATGATATCTGCGTTTCCGTTGCTTCTAAATCCTTGGTTACGAAGAGAACTCTTGTCAGACTTCAGTAAAGTGTGTGGACATTTTTATTACATGTCTTCATAATGTCAAGATCCAGCAATACATTTTCACATAAACCAATGTTCGATCTAATTATTTTTCCTGAAACATTTGCTCACAATTGGTTTTGCAGCTCAGGGCCTTGGTATTTCATTATCTCCCCCCCCCCTCCCCCCCCCCCTTATTTTCTGCCTGCAAAAGACCCCTATCTGGCCAGGATTATCTGCTCATGGTCACTAAGGTAGAAACCTTTGAGAAAGAGAAGCTTTATACCTTGGGTATCTGCTGAAGGAATTTTTTTTTAAACAGTTTTTATTAAGAACAAACTGCAGCATTGAAATACATTGTACAGACATCTTTGGCAGAGTTACACAAGGTTTCAGCACATTGTGTATATTGTACTACATTACAATAATTAACAGTAACCATGAGGATTAGGGACAACTTTTTCTCATTGCTTTGATAGTATAAAATCTGTTTTGATGTTTCTGTCTCTCCTCTGTATTTATTTCTAAACCCTACCCTCAAGATGTCTGCTTGTATGCTGTTATTGTCAATAAATGTTGTGGTATTTGGTGTGTAGTTCTGGTTTTACGACTATTCAGATTCCAGAGCAGCAGTGTAGGTGCCATTGATGTGATTGTGTTTAAAAGGTCACCAACCCCTCAACCACACTATTATTGCTAAGGTGGGGGAGATTTGGGTAGACAAGGAATCCTAAGCAAACAAACCACCTCAGGACACATGGTGAGAACATAAAACTAGGGATTACTGGCTATCCCAGGACATATCAATACTTGGTTTTGCAACTTCAAGGGAATGTCGGGAGCAAAGGAGATCATGTGTTGACCTCTCATGCTCTGCTTCAATGGCCCAGGACCACACACGCACAGCGGGTACGCCAAAGGGAAGCCATATGCACCAACTAAGGCACAGAGTATATTATGCTGTCCATTTCACCTATTGTATCATGTAAAATAAACAGGAGCTGCTTAGCCTTGACCCACAGGTGTGTTCCACTTCTCTTGTAGTTAGGAATAAAATAAGGGACCTTTCTAGAGAAGCTTTACATCATGCACGCATTCCTTCTTCTTTGCCTGTGCCACAGTACTGATGTTTGTGAAATTTTAAAAGATTATGGATTTGACTTACTGTTTCTCACAGAAACCTGGCTACATAAGGCTTCTGACCTCCTCATTGCTGTGCCTTATGGCTATACAATCTTTCATGTTGCTCATAAAGTAAGACCTTGTTCAAGGTCACTTTTAAACCATTGCTTGTTTGAGATACCTTTTTTTTTTTTACTTTCTTTATCATTTTAGCATGTAAGTGCAGTACAAATATGAGGGCTCACTGTCATTAAATGCATTGAAATGAGGAACATAAAATGAGCTAATCGTATCAGCACCGCAATGTCAGGAGATAAAGAAAAAATCAGTGGTCCAAAAGCGTAAATACAAGCATTGCATCCGGATGCGCTTTTTTCAGTTTTTTGAGGCACCCACCCTCAGCTCACCACACAGCTCTCACGCCAAGAAAAACAGTCGTAGACATATGTACACAGTTCAGGAAACCCACCACGAAAATGATCATGAACGCCATTTTTAACTGGTGATTGTAATACCCAGGGTATCAATCCTACTCCAACTGGGACAATGCCATGCTCCAGATGAGAATCGGTGGTTTGGCGGATGGCCTCCATATAAGCCCTGAACGGCCCCCTTATGTCTTTAGGACGGGGAAGTGTAGAGGAGTATATTTCACTATTGGTATTGCAGAATGTTAAGCTGGGCAGCCAATCTTGTAATGTGGGTACTGTTTTTCATCCCCAGTGTAGTGTGATTTCCCTTTTGGCCAGCAGAAAACTAAGAGCGGCAAATCTCCCAAATTATTTTGGGGAAATTGACCACATATCCCAATAAGGCAATCTCAGGGGGGGGGATGAGGGTTAGGTCAGTTATGTCACCTAATGTCTTGTGCATTGACTCACAGGACTGCAGTAGTTTGGGACATGTCCACATGAGATGGGCAAACTCAGCGTGGGGGGCCTGACATTTACAAGTGTGTGGTCTGGAGAGATCAAGCCAGTGGGACCTGGCTGGAGTGATGTATGCCCGACGCAGAAATTTAAAATGGAGCAGTCTGTGGCGACTATTCAGAGAGACCTCCTTGGTGACTGTGCAGCATTTAAACCATTGGTCGTCCGTGATGACGTGACCCAAGTCCACCTACCAGTCCTTACGAATCTTGTCATCTTTCACTGGGATAACGTCTGAGCAAGCCCTGTACAGCCTAGACACGAGATGCTGCCCTCCCGGAGAGTCGATGACCAATGACAACAGGGTGAACGAGTCCGATTCAATGGGGAAAGCTGGGCAAGGATGCCCGTAGTGCCAAATGGATTCGCCCTAGGATGAAGCGATCCATAAAGGTGGCATCACGAAAGCGCTCCTCGTCCTCCACAGAAAAGACGTGTCCACCAGGGAACAGGTCCCCCACTGTAGCGATGGCAAATTTGGCCAAAGTGCGTTGCACCAGTCTTTCTCCCGTGATTGGGAGCCAGAGAGCATTAGGAAGGGGAAGAGTCGATGCGTAAAGTGTGGACATGCAGGTTATCCGCTTCAGTTTGTCCCATGACCAACTGGTGCTGGAGACCGTCTGTATATCGGTGGGGTCTCTAGGTATACCCCTGGGCAATACGACAGACAGTTTCTCAGGTTGTACAAAATCTGCCTTGGGACGGAGATAAGGGATTCTAGCATCTGGGTGGTACCAAGCATAAGCGTAGCTACATTGGGCCACTAAGTAGGACAGTTTAAGGTCGGGCATTCCAAACCCCCCTCTCTCGTATGGTAGGGTCCTTATTTGCCAGGGCACCCGAGGTTGTTTGCCTCCCCATACCAATCTGATGAGGAGTCAGCGCAATGTTAAAAATAAACTGTTAGGAAGGGGTACGGGGATTTTATTGAAGAGATATCAAAACTTGGAGAGCACCACCATTTTGATAATTGCTACTCTGCCGGCGATAGACAGTGACAATCGCAGCCAGTGCTCCACCTGTGTCTCCAGGGCGCTGATCGCGTGACCGTAATTTAGCCGGATGATGTGGGTCGTGTCCAGGTGTACACAAATGCCCAAATACTTAACGGAGTCAGTGCACCATTCAAGGGGGAATTCGCATTTCGATTGCGCTGTGCTCAGGGATAAGGGGAAGTTAACGGATTTACGCCAGTTGATGCCTAGGCCAGAGTGCTGCCCAAAGCGAATTATTTCCCTTATCAGGTGTTCCAAGTTGGTGTCTGGCTTTCTAACATAAAGGATGGTATCATCCGCATAAAGTGAGACTAACAGCGGCCCAGTGTTAAATTGGAGGCCCCTCTGTAAGTGTTTCTCCTGAAAATGCCGGATTAGGGGGTCCATTGCGAGAATGAACAATAATGGGGATAATGGGCAGCCCTGCTGAGTACCACGGGATAAAGAGAAGGGCCGGGAGAGCGTGCCGTTCAAGCAAAGTCTCTCTGTAGAACAGCAATACAACAATGCCGTAGTGGCAATAAATCCCTTCGGCATACCCATGCGTGCATAATGGAAATAAAGAATGGCCATGCTAGAGAATCGAACGCCTTCTCAGTGTCTAATAACATAGCGTCCGCTGGGGGTCTCCGGATTTATCCTGTGGAGGATCGAGAAGAGCATCGGGCGATTCAAAGAAGTGGAGTGATGTGGCAAAAAGCCAGATTATGCAGGGAGATGATGAATTCCATCAGAAGAGACAGGCGCATAGCGAGGATTTTGGATAGAATTTTATAATTTAAGTTAAGTAGGGATAGGGGTCGATACGATCCACACAGAGATGGGTCTCTGCCGGGTTTAGGCAGGAGGATAATGACTGCCTTGCGGAAGGTAGGGGGTAGAATTTACTTTGAGGGCTTCAGCATATACCACAATGAGCTGGGGTGCCAGGAGGCTTTGTATGTCTTATAAAAATTCCCGGTGAAGGCGTCAAGGCCGGGGGCAGAGGAACCGCGAAGCGCCATGATGGCGTTGGTAACATCATCCACCGAGATTGGCTCCGCCAAAAAGTCCAGCAAATTCCTCTCTAAGTATACCAATGCAATCTCAGACAGATATGCCTCCTGTGCAGTGGGGTCGCACCCCACTGTAGACGTTTATAAGGTGGTGTAATAATCGAGGAGTTTGTCGAGTATTTGTGTGGTGGTCGTGAGTGTGGGGCCAGCGGAGGATGTCAGCTCAGTGATATAGGCTTCGCTGTATGGGGGGCGAAGCATCTGCGCCTGCTTGAGATGCTTCATGAAGTTGTATGTATAGCCAGTTGCAGCTTGTTGCACCCTTGTCTGTTATGGAAGCTGTTACCCCGGCTGACTGAAAAGGGCCTTGGCAGTGCTCCTGTTGAAAAGTAAGAAGCATTTGGCTGATTTATCCATCCTTAGCAAATATTGTCCTTTCTCTGCCAGTGAAAATATTAGAGAAACTCATTAGTATCTACTTACCTCAGTACATCTAATCTCCTTCTATTCTGGACTCTTTTTAGTCAGGGCCCTGCCATCTCAACAGTACAGAGTCCACTTTGCTTGATGTAGCTGATGAGCTCAGGATGGTCCTGGATCATGGCAGATTTGCCGCCCTGCTCCTGCTCGATCTGCCCACAGCATTTATTATGGTTTCTCACCCAGTCTTCGTTCCCATCTGGTTGCCTGTGGTGCACATGAAAATGCCCTGGCCTGGTTCTCTTTCTCTCTAAAGCAGTATTTTCAATCTGTGTGCCTCCCCCTCATTCATCAGTTTTGCCCCCTGTTGTGTGGGGTTCCTCTGGGTTCTTTTTAGAGACTTATTTTTCCTAATATCTACATCACCCATCTTCTATACCACCTCCGTTCTTACATGCAGATGGTATCCATCTTTTGTTGCATTTCAGTGGGCATATATGCCCATCAGCTTAATTTTCACACTTGCTTGTCTGAAGCAGCTAATTGCATGAGTTCCACTGGCTGAAACTTAACTCGAATAAAATAGAGGTACTAGTAGTGCGCGTCCATCCTCTATGTGGCCTTCAACATTGTGGCCTTCTAACCTGGATCCTATTCCCACCCCATGTGATTCTGTTAGGAATTTGGCGGCTATTTTTGATGTTACCCTCTCTTTCACTGTTCAAATCCAAGAAGTTGCATCAAGATGTTTTTACAGTGTTGCACTGCTTACTTAAATGCTGCATACCCTTCCTTTCTGCTGCCACATATCTGTGGTCCAGACGCATATTCTATCTTACCTGGACTATAGTTTTCTCTTAATTTGTGTGTTCCATCCTGTCTTGTGAAATAGCAGCGGCGGCTCCTCGGCGAAGGCAGTGAAGCGTCGCACCACAGGCAAAATAAAATGATAATAAGACCATGTTATTATAATTTTATTTTTCAGAAGGCTCTGAAGGTGCGGGCAAGACTGCCCATGGAGCAGGGGGAGGAGTGGTGAGCGCTTTCAAGGTGTGCATGATGGTTTGACCGCCATCCTGGGCTGGCCAAACAGTCATGCGCACTTTGCATGTTCTCCACTGGCTGTATTGCACAGCCTTGGTGGAGAACATGCACAGGCTCCCACTGTCTGTCTGAGCGGCAAACCACAGCGCTCAGACCAACCACGATGCTGATGTCATGCTGGTGACAGCAGCATCGTGATTGGCCAGGGGAGTCTGCTCCTTGCGTCGACCGAAAAGGATGGAGGGGAAGCAGCGGCCCATAGGTAAGTAAAATGTTCTTTTTTTTTCTTCTCCATCCTCCTTCGCCCCCTCTCCCTCACCAGTACTGCCCCATAGGAGCCGCTACTGTGAAATAGCGCCAGATTGGTCAGAACACAGCCATCCAGTTACTTTTAAATAGAACTTGCTAGAATACTCCAACCAAAGTTAAATTTTTAGGTGTGACTTCCAAGTTTGCAAATGAGTGATTTGTGTGTAGGCTTACATCTGATTATAGGAGGTGTCCACCTTTTCATTAACTGGTCACAACTTTCTTGATTCTAGGATCGTTAGCTCGAACACAGTCCTCTGCATTGCGATGTGTAGTGTCTTGTGAGTTAGAGATGACCGGACCCTTTTGGTACATGATGGACTGCGTAGAACAGTGACATAAGTGTGTGGGTCTGGGTGATAGAATTTGTGATGTAGAATGTTCAATTAACGGTTACACGCTGATGAATAAGTACGTGTAGTACCATGCTCAGTGTGTGGTGTGATCATTTGCATGTACCTGGCTTTGGGAGGACGTAAACCTCGTGACCTGAAGAACCAAGAGTGCCAGCCCTCCCCCGAGGAGTTTGCTCTGGTCCAGCAAACTGCTCGTGAATGCCACGTGTGCCTTAGTGGAAGTGAAAATCAATGGTTGGTGTATGTGGAGTCGAAGCGCCACTCCAGCCAGTGCAAGGCCTGTGTAGAAAATGAAGGCCTTACAAAAAGTTTGTTGGTCGTCGGCTAGAAATTTGCTAGTAAAGTCGAGACAAGAGGTACTGCGCTACAACATGACACAGAGCCATTAGTGATCCAGAACATTAACGCTAAAGGCAGCAACTACCTGGTACAGAGAATGGCTAAAGGCAGTGATAGTTGAGTGCAAGGAAGCGCTAAAAGCGGAAACATTTCAAACGCAAATAAATGCTAAAGGCAGTAGAAACCAGGTACAATGCAAAGAGGTGCAAATGGTTAAGAACCCATTCAAGAAACAATGCCGCCACTCACCGCCAAAGAAGACAGTGCCTCACAGCCATAGAGCATGCACGACCACCCAAATGTCAGCACGCGACTAGTGCTTGACGAAGGTGCTGTTCCAAGCGGGCAGCAGATGCTGCCAGTGCGAGCTCTGCTCCAGACAGCACAAAGTTCCACAGGTTATGATGCTGCTGCATTCCTAAAACCACTGCCTCCCTTCAATACTGCTAGAAGGCAGACTATTAGCGACAGATGGACTGCCTGGATAGAATCCTACGATGATTTCATTGATGCCCTGAAAGAAGTAAATGACAAAAAAGAAAATCAAATATCGAAAGAATTTGGCGGTTGAAGGAGTAAAAAGTGATAAAGAAAATACCACACGGTGGTGACATGATGTACTGTTAAATTAAAGAGATACTAAATGTCAAGTTCAATCCTGTGCCAAATGTTGACTATGAAAGGTACATTTTCAACCAAGAAAGGCAGTAAGCTGGTCAAACAGTGGATATGTTTGTAGAAAGACTTGATTCAATCATCAAGCATTGCAAGTTCAACAAGTTCAATGATGAAGAGGCCATGCGTTTCAGAGTAATAAATGGTTGTCTCTCCGATTCCTTCAGAGGACAAATGCTGGAAGAGACACTCTGCTTGGAGTAAGTACTCATGGCTGCCAGACCGGAATAAAGAGCTAAGTGTGAAAAGTGAAGTCGAAACACAAGGTAGAAGGACATAATGTAATGTCTCCAAAGAAAAAGAAGTGTTTCCGATGTGGATTTTCCTTTCCACATGAAGGAATCTGTTCCGCCATTGGATGGATATGCAAAGGCTGTGGTAAAGAGAACTATTTTGTAATGATTTGCAAAGCGAGGGAAAGATCAAGTGCATCATGTTGAGAAAACAAAATGGAGGAACAATCAACTGCGTCAAGTCAAGAAAACAAAATGGATGCCAGAAAGTTCCAGAGATGTTCCAACCACGTCTACTAGGCCAAGCAGCAACATCAGTTGAAGCAAGTAGAAACAGAATGACACGATTGTTGGCAAATTCCCCATCTAAACATTTGTCATCGTCATAGTCAAGCAACAAGATGGGTGTGCGATGTCAACATTGACCTCTGGACGACATGCGCATGTAGGATTAGTTTCTTGCAGGGAAGAATGCCGGTCAAAGCTAGATCAACAGGTGAAAGTGCGAAACTCATTTGGATTCTGTCCCAAAATCACACTGAAAGTGAACAGGTGCTCCATACCTTTTATTTAAGAAATTACTGATTAGGGAATGACCCAGGATCTAATTAAATTACAAGCTGTGTCATCCACTTCTCCCCCACAAGATGTAACTATTCTGCGATCCTTCCTTGGTATGGCCAGTTACTGTTCAAGGTATATACGTGACTGTGCCACTATAAGTGCCCCATTGAGAGACTTAATATAACAAAATGTTCCATTTCCTTGGTCACGTGAATGTGAACAAAGCTTGAAGAAAATTAAGCATGCAATTGAGAATGCAACTGAAATGGCATACTTTAACCCGAAATTGCACACAGAGGTTGCTGTTGATTAAAGCCCAGTGGGGTTGGGTGCCATTATTGCCCAGCACACTGGACATCTCAATGCCCACATTGTGGCTTATGCTAGCAGAAGTTTGCCATTGACGGTTTGAGATATGGGGTTTTCGATTATAGGAGTATGATTATGCGATTGTGCATCATCCAGGAAAAGATCAAAACCCTGCTGACTCCTTCTCACGTGTACCAATAGGGTATCATGGCACTACTTCTAAATCAGCTGATGCTTACATTAACTTCATTGTGAAATCCAGTACCCCTGCTGCCATATCACTGGAACAAATCATTGCTGCTACGAGCACTCACAGATTTGCTGATACTCAAAGACGTTATTGTACATCAGTCGTGGCGAAAACATACTCTACCTCTTCATGATGACCTTGCATACCAGAAATTAAAAAATGTGCAAGAATAACATTCAGTTACCCCGAAAGGCATCATCTTATGAGGGTTGAGAATTTTCATACCAAAGAGTCTGAGACAACAAGTTACTGCAGCTGCTTGTCATTCAAAACATTTTGCATCCATTAAACATGTCTGATCTTCCAAAGCATGCATGGGGGAAGATTTCCATTGATTTCTTTGGACCCCTTGACAATGGACATCCTTTACTAGTAATTGTTGATGAATATTCTCGTTTTCCCCTTATGGAAGATCTGTCGTCAACTACTTGTGACAAAGTCATTGACAGATTAGAAAGTATTTTTGCAACATGGGGTATTCCTTCGATTTTTAAATCAGACAATGGTCCGGCTTGCAATAGTCAAGAATTTAAAGATTTTCCCACTCATCTAAACAAGTTACTGAACTGACCCATGATGGACATCGTGGAGTTGTTGCTACTAAAGAGCTCTACGGAATGGAGTGGGGTTCCCCCGTCTTGATGAAAGAGTTGAAAAAGAGTCACGGTCATGTCATTTCTGCAGCTGCTTGTCATCCAAAACATTCTGCATCCATGAAACATGTCTGATCTTCCATAGCATGCATGCATGGGGGAAGATTTCTATAGATTTCTTTGGACTCCTTGACAATGGACATCCTTTACTAGTAATTGTTGATGAATATTCTTGTTTTCCCCTTGTGGAAGATCTGTCGTCAACTACTCATCACAGAGTTATTGACATATTAGAAAGTATTTTTGCAACAAGGGGTATTCCTTTGATTTTGAAATCTGACAATGGCCCGGCTTTCAATAGTCAAGAATTTAAAGAATTTCTCCCTCATCTAAATGTCAAGCCTCACAAAATCAAACCTCCTGGCCACAGGCAAATGGTGTTGTTAAGAAATTTATAAGCACACTTAAGAAGACTGTTAGAAATGGGGTCTCTAGTTGGCAGTGGGTTTAACCCTGTCCAAGTACGGACCCTCACTCTAGTCAGGGTAAGGGAGACACACAGCTAAGATAACCCCTGCTCATCCCCTTAGTAGCTTGGCACGAGCAGTCAGGCTTATCTCAGAGGCAAGGTGTAAAGCATTTGAACATACACACACAGTGACACAGTGAAAACAATACAAAAGGACACCACACCAGTTTAGAAAAATAGCCAATATTTATCTGAATAAAACAAAAAAAACAATTAAAACCCAACATACACAAATCAAGATATCACTTTTAAAAAGATTAGTGTAAAAATATACAGCTCCTAGAAAACAATAGCTCCAACCGAGGCTACCTTGACATTGTGACAGGTACTAATACACCGGTTCAGCACCGCGGTCCGGTTACGGAGTCCTATGAACCCCCAATAACAGAACCTTGAAAAAAGTGAAAACAAAGGACCTTGCACGGCGTTGGGGAGGTGATGCGTCGCTGGTTGTGGTGCGTTGTCGGTTCCTTGCTGCTCCACAGGGTAGGTGATACGGCATTGGCGGCAATGAGTCGATCCCTTGCGACGGTGCGGTGTCAATGAATTTGGGAGGTCACTCGCGTTGGTTATCGACTCTGCGGTCAGGCGGTTGGGGCGCTGCGGTCAACATGCATCAGGGCTGCAGTGTAAGTCGGGTGGTCTGTTGTGATCTTCACGAGCGGGTCTCTCGGCTCTGGTGCAGGTAGCAGTGTGGCATCGGTGCAAAGCAATGTCATCGGCGGGTCAGTGCAGCAGTGCAAGCCGGGGCGGTGCCCTTGGCTCTGGTGCAGGCCTTGATGAGCTGTTGTGGTCTGCAATACCCAGGGCTGTGGTGTAAGTCGGGGCGGTGTGTCGTGCTCTCACGAGCCGTGCCCTCGGCTCTGGTACAGGCAGTGGCATCAATGAAGGCGTCGATGTTGCTTTTCTTGTGTTGCAGCTCCAACCATGTGATTCTAATGGCCCAGGAACTGGATTTGGCACAACTTGGCAATCAGGACTCCCAGCAGAGAGGTCCAGATGCTGTTAGCAAGATGCAGGTGAAGTCTTTGATGGCCCTGAAACTTCTTAACAGGAGGTAAGCATTCACAAGCCCTTGGAAGAAGGATGTAGAAAGCAAAGTCCAGTCCTTGCACACCCAGGACAGAAGCAGTATCAACAGGCCAGCACAGCAAAGCACCCAGCAAAATGGCAGTATCTCCTGAAAGCAATCCAGCTCATCTTCCTGACATAATGTCTTCAGTCTAGAAGTGTTCTGATTTGGGGGTATCAGAGGTCCAATACTTATACCTCTTTCTGGCTCTGATGTAGGCAGACTTCAAAGGAAAGTCTTTGTAGTGCACAAGAACCTGCCTTTCCCTGACTTGGCTCCAGACACTCTACGGGTGGAGACATCTTTGTGTGAGGACAGGCACAGCCCTATTCAGGTGTCAGTGACAACTCCTCCTACCACTCTAGCTCAAGAAGGCTCATCAGCCTAGTGATGGTCCATCAGGATATGCAATGCACACATCAGCTCCCTTTTTGTGACTGCTTAGAGGGAATGCACAAGATCCCAACTGTCAGTCAGCCCAGACGTGGATTCTAAGCAAGAAAATGCCCCTGTCTGAAAGTGACATTTTCAAACACACCATTTAAAAACCAACTTCACCAAAATATGTATTTTTAAATTATGAGTTCAGAGATCCCAGGCTCCAATTATATAACTGCTCCCAATAGGATATTACACTTAAAAGATATTTCAAGGCAATCCACTTGTTGCCCTGTGGGAGAGATAGTCCTTGCAATAGTGAAAAATAAAATTATCAGTATTTCACGATCAGGACATGTAAAACACAACAGTACATGTCATACCTTTTTAAATGCACTGCATCCTGCCCATGAGGCTGCCTTGGGCCTTCCATAAGAGTGACTTACATGTAAGGGAAGGTTTGGGCCTGGCAGGTGGGTGCACTTGGAAGGTCGAAATGGCAGTTTAAAACTACACACACACACACAGACACTGCAGTGGCTGGTCTGAGAAAGGTTTGCAGGGCTACTCATGTGGGCAGCACAATCACTGCTGCAGGCCCACCCCAAAACCGGTCCCAGGATGCTTGTTTCCGGTCCAGGGAAGACCTGGCCTGGCAGTTCGAGCTTGACTGTTTCAATGGGGAGCAGGATCAAGACTGATTTGCATATTTTATTTTTATTTAATGCATTTTTATATAGCGCGGGCATTACTCGAAGGTGTCAGAGCGCTGTACAAAACCAGTTACGTTACATGAGAAAAGTGTTACACAGAAGAACGTTGCAAAAATAAACAGGAGACTAGAAAAGGTAGGGTACAAAAATACAATATCCAACACAGCAAGCAAGGGTGAGGAATATACAAGAATAAATTACAAATTTACAATAATGAACAAACTTCCTAGAGGGGCCTGAGAATGAAAGTATTAGTTCTGAAAGTGTCTTTGGTATAGGAGAGATTTGTGGTCAGCTTTGAAGAAGGTAGAGGAGGTGGCACGGAGCAATGGAGGAAGCGAGTGCCAGATTCTCACCGCATTACCTGAGAAGGATTGCGCCATCGATCTTTCCCTTTTGAAGGAGGGGGGCTCAAGCAGAAACGTTTCCGCATTACGAGAAGGTCTAGAGCCTCCAGACATTTTCAGTTTATTCGCCAGGTAACGAGGGGAGGAAGTGTGCAAGGCTTTGTGGGTGATGCAGGCAGTTTTGTAAATAGATCTTGCCTCGATGGGAAGCCATCGAACAGAAGATAGGATAGGAGTGATGTGGTCGCTTTGTTTGGACCCTGAAATAAAGTGAGCTGCTGAGTGGAGTATGGGTTTGAGAGGGGAGAGGTGGGATTTGGGTAGGCCCGTCAGAAGAGAATTGCAATAATCCAGTCTAGAGAGAACCAGCGATTGTACCAGGTTTTTAGGTCTTTCTCCTGGAAGAACTGACGAATCCCTCACAGAAGACGCAGCTGGTAAAGTGCATTCTTAGCAATAGAGTTGATGTGGGAGATTAGGTTGAGTCTTTTGTGAAGTATGACACCTAGGGATTTAGGGCTGTCGACAATGATGGGTTTATTGTTGAGTAAATTCAGCTGATCCATCCAAGATTGAACAGGAGGAGGGGAGAGAGAGGTAGATAGGGGAGGAATTCAGTTTTGGAGGGATTTAGAATGAGTTGATGAGCTAACATCCTGTTGTGAATAGAGTTGAGAGTAGATTTGAGTAGTGAGATCGTGTGCGGAAGACACCTTGAGGTAGATTTGAGTGTCATCCGCATAGAGATAGTAATGGATCCCAGATTTACTTAGGAGGTTCCCTAATGGTTCCAGGTAGTGATTAAACAAAGTGGGTGGCAGGATAGAGCCTTGAGGGACGCCTTGACCTACCGCCAATGGAGACGAAAGACTTTTCGCTATCTTGATCATTTGGGATCTGTCCGAGAGGAATGAGGCAAACCAGTTAAGCACTGTGCCTTCCAAGCCCATTCTCTGTTGAAGAGTGTTATGGAGGGTGTTATGATTAACAGTGTCAAAGGCTGCAGAGAGGTCTGGAAGAATCAAAAGACACGATTCCCCAGAGTCGAGTATATGCAGAGCATCGTCAATCACTTGCAGCAGGACTGTTTCAGTGCTGCAATTTAGAATGAAGCCAGACTGGAAAACGTCAAGGAGATTATTGTCCATAATATGTAGGGAAAGTTGTTTCGCAACACATTTTTCTGTGATTTTTGAAAGAAATGGGAGGTTAGTGATGGGGTGGAAGTTGTTGAGGTCATTCGCATCAGCAGAGGGTTTTTATTAGAAGAGGCGTAACATGACCTGTTTTGAGGGCAACAGGGAGGGAGCCTTGACTGAGAAAGAGAATAACTAGCCTGGTCCAGTAAGAGAGAGTATGGGTGTAGATATCAATGGCGATGTCACTAGGGATCAGGTCAGAAGAATGGTTGCAGGTTTTGGTTTCGAGGATGCATTTGAGGAGGTCATCTTCCGAGATGACGGCAAAGTTCTGCCAAGTGACTAAGGATTTTCGCTCCTCAATGGGGGTGGGGTGGGTGACCTGATCCACCAGTGATTTGACCTTTTCATCAAAGAATATAGCGAATTCTGCTGCTTTCTTTGTAGAATACTCAGGCTTGATGGTTAGGGGAGAAATCTGGTTGGAAATATGGCTGGGTTTAAATCAGAATGGCATAGGGAGCAAAAAAACAATGGATTGAGGCCCAGATCTCTGTCATGGGCTGAATGTTTGACATTGTTCAACATTCTGTCCATCAATTGTTCGTTTTTGCAGACCCACTAGTAGCATTTGATTTACAGGCCCTGGGCACACCTGGTGCACTTTGGTAGGGACTTCTTAGTAAATCAAATATGCCAATCATGCACAAACCAATCACAATTACAATTTACACAGGGAGCACTTGCGCTTCAGCACAAGCCAGCAGTGGTAAAGTGCCCAGAGTCCTAAAACCA
This sequence comes from Triturus cristatus, assembly GCF_964204655.1. Lineage (NCBI taxonomy): Eukaryota > Metazoa > Chordata > Amphibia > Caudata > Salamandridae > Triturus > Triturus cristatus. The sequence goes on along the minus strand of NC_140591.1, from coordinate 1,419,166,436 downwards.
GTAAAAATGATATGCAGCACACAGTAAAAAACACAGGAGATCAGAAGTAAAAAGATTGGGGAAATCACGCCAAGGGTGCCAGGTCTAACAAAGACCGTTCGGTGTACTCTGCTGGAAAAGCTTGAACCCAAATAAGTTCTTCAGTATATGTCTACAGTTCTACTCCTCATTCTACTACAGTTGAAAGCCCTGTCACCTTAATGTTTGGGAGAGGCAGAGGAAACAAATTGCCACAATGGACCATTGAAAGATCTATTGACATAGATAATCTTTGCACCTCTGATTAATCTCACAAACTCAAAAGGAAAAAATGTAGAGAGATGATACTGTGCTCGGAGCACTATGTTCAGACGAGGAGGCCAAGTTATTGTCAAGGAGAAACAAACGCAAGTCTAGTGCTCCTTTTAATGCTGACTCACTGAGGTTTGTGACTAGTAAAGGACACATGGTGACTGCGCACCGTCCTGGAAAGTCAATTATGCAAGATTCTTCCCATTTGAAGCACCTGCCTAGGCATTCGCCAACTGCAGATGTCAGAAGTGAGACTTATCCACCTGAGAATCTGAAGAGCCCAACGACTATACCATTGTCTCTGTCACCAGTGCCAGTCATGGACACTTCTCCGGTATCTCGGCAGCCTCAATGACAGATCTGGGTGTTTGATTCGAGCACTAAAAAAACTTATTGATGAGTTGTGATGTATATATGTATTGTTTGTACTTTTATTTAAGAAAGGGGGAGATTTGGTGTCTTGTGAGTTACAGATGACGGAACCCTTTTGGTACCTGACAAATTCCGTTGAGCAGTGATGCGTGGGTGTGGGTGATAGAATTCATGATGTAGAATGTTCATTTAATAAATAATAAACTTACCTTCCTTCCCGGGTCCCGCGTCGTCTCAGCTCCTGCCGGGTACAGTGGAACAGGAAACAGGCAGCCTCCCTCTCCCTTCCCTAAGCCAATTACAATGCTGCAATGGTAGCGTTGTGATTAGTGGGGACGGCGCCCAGCTGGGCGCCTATGGGGAGGCCATTTTCTCCATGTATGCTGCATGCAGCCTACATGGAGAAAAGGGAAAGTGTGCATGACTGGTTTGGTCGGCCCCGGAGGGCCGACAAAATAGCGCCCACAGCATTGGGCTAACCACTCCTCCCCTGCCCTCCAGCAGACCCCCAATACAAACCCTTCTGCTTTCTCGCAGTGCGAGAAGCAGAAACATAAAATGGTATTTTTACCACTTTATGTTTCTGCTTCTCGCACTGCGAGAAAGCAGTGGGGCGACACTCATCCACCCTAATGGAGGAGCCGCCCCTGCAATATACATTAGAAATTTACTGGACAGTCACTGGGGGAGATTTACTATTCAAATTCAGAGATGTCACCTCAGGGAAAGTGGTGGACAGTGACAGAGGGGACAGATTTACTATTCTAACTCATCCAAGTGTTACCTTGGGGAAGGTGCCGGAGAGTGACTAAAAGGGGGGGGGGGCAACGGTGCTGGACAGTGACTGGGGAGACAGATTTACTATTTTAACTCTACCAAGTGTCGCCTTAGGGAAGGTACTGGAAGGATGGGGGGTAGAGATTTACTATTCTAACTCAGACAAGCATCACCACAGTGAAGGTGCTGGACAGTGACTGAGGGTCAGGTTTACTATTTTAACTTCATCAAGCGTTACCTCAAGAAAGGTTCTGGACAGTGACTGGAGGCAAGATTTCCCATTCTAATGCCGCCAAGTGGCACCTCAGGGAAGATACTGGACTGTGACATAGGGGGCAACATTTACCATTCTAACTCTGCTAAGTGTCACCTCAGGGAAGGTGCAGGGCAGTGACTGAGGGTCGGATTTACTATTCTAGCTCCGTCACGTGTTACCTCTGGGAAAATGCTGGACAGTGATTGGGGGCAAGGTTTACTATTCCAACTCTGCCAAGTGTCCCATTAGGGAATGTGCTGGACAGTGACAGAGGGGGAAGATTTACTTTTTTAACTCAGCCAAGTGTCACCTGAGCATTAATACACTTCCCCATCCATTCCCTCTATATCCCTTACATCCTGCTCCTTAAACTTTATTTTGATCATTTTAAAATTAATTAGCATAAATTATTTAAAAAATATTGAAATTATTTTTAAATGGTTTACATATTTAAAACTCCGGTATCACTGTTGAGAACTTAGTATTAACATACTTCCACACCCATTACCTCTATATCCCTTACATCCCTCTCCTAAAACTGCCCAAAAATTATATATATTTTTTTGTCTTTTTAAACACTTTAATATATTTAGAAAAATACATTTAAAATACATTACCTAAAAAAAAAATGAAAAAAACAAACACTTAGATATACTTACCAATGTGCTTGGTAAAGGCATACGTGGTACAGGAATATGTGGTAAAGTCTGATGCGTGGTAAAGACTGCATATCAAAAACATTTGGTGGTAAAGACTGTATGGCAAAGGATTTCCTCCACAGTGAGGGATTTACAAATCCAGTGCAATTTGCTCTCCGCCATAATATTAAAATGGGTGAATCTGCTTTCTGCTTACTTGCAATGAGACAGCAGATCTATGTCAGACCCTTCACTTTTGCAGAGTGCCGGCATTAAATAGACAAGGGTCATTGCACATTATGAGTTGGTCATCGGTGACTGCATAAAGAGGTCATTACCACTGCATGCTTCTGACCCTACGAAGCACAAAGCCTGTCCATCAGAGTGTAAGCTGTCATACATTAACAAAGTACACTTTGCACATGGTTGCCTTCTACCCATGACTTTATGATAACCATTCCATGCTTTTGAATCCCAGTAGCAGTTGCACAGCATTTGTGCATTATCCTGCAAGTTGCAAAGGCGGAGGAATGCCAATGTGCTTCCCATCTCTCCTTGGAACTCTCAGTGGTCCACAGAGTCTGCATTCTGAATCGCAGTGCATCTGTGTGCATCGCTACTTGGTCCTTGCTTTGCAAATGCACAATTCCATTACGCATAAGGCCCGTCGTTTCTGACTGAGAGCTCCTTGTATCAATAGAAGACCTTGCAGTGCTTTCAGATGCCAAGGCTCTGCATTGCAATAAATGTCAATGCAAATATCAAAGCTTCCAATGAAGTCCACAACACTGAGTTGCGAGTGGTGGTAAATGTAGAATCCATCCTCGGCCATCCAAACCTGCCATTCCTTTGCCTTTCCTGCAGCTTGATATGCTTTGTAAAGCAAGATGGTCCTGGAGATTCCCATAGTAGGGTGCAGTTTTCAGGCAGTGCTGGTCACCAAGCCTGCGGAGTCACGAAAGGGAACTGGGAAAAGCAAATGTCCTTTTGTTAGCACCAGCCTACATTAAGCTCATTCCAGCGTTCATGTTTATTTAGAGCTGACAAAGCAATAGTCACGCTGCCATTACCTTTCTCCTGTGTCACAATATATTAGTGGAAGAAATGTAAAATATACAACTAAGTAAACATTCTGAGAACATTCAAATAGAGTTGCCATTGTGGATTCCTAGTTGTGTCCATCAAGCGCCTTGTTAAAATCACAGTTAAAGTTTTCTACACTGCAGCGCCAGGGTCTGAAACCCCATCCCAGTCCATTGGGTCATTGCTTTTAGGAAGGGCTGGGGCTTGGGGCCTCGGGACTTCTGTGGTCACAAAACCTGTATATCTCAAAAAACAGGGCTTGCGGCCGCTGAAAAAGTGTTATATGATGTACAAACCCCCTTTTATGTGTCAGAAAAGTCTTTGAGACTTGCACAAGGGGTTTTGTGACCGATTATGAATTTCAAACTAGTGGGAGTCTAAAAGGCTCACCTCCTACATATTTGGGAGTCGCAATTGAATGCATCCGTGCTTTTCTGACCACAGACGTGGTCACAGAACATTGATCAGATACGGAGATTGAACTCGGGGTGGTGTCAGATTCTCAGAGTGGAAGCTGTCCAACAGAGATAGCTTCCCTTTTGGTAATAGTTTTTGGCGGCCTCTGTGGAGGAGACAGTGTCCAGGAGACCACTTCTTACCCACCCTCCCTTCCCCCTAATTGCTTCCTATCGAGTTGATCGAGCGCAAAAGCCGGGGAAAGAGTGAGAGTACAACTGTCCTCCCTGCGTTGCAGACCCGCCGTCACACTAACTTATTCACACACGCATTTATTGGTGGTGCCCATAACACCAACACTCATACGTCTCTCTCTCTCTCAAGAGTCTGCACACAGGAGGGATGAAACGATTCTTGCGCTGGACATGTGAGGGAACACCTTATAACCTATAGGGAGAGAAAAGTTATTTTACAAAATATACATTAGCATTCGTCGCCTATAGATCCCTAATCCTAAACATCAAGGCATTCCACCCACTTGGTCGACGGACCAATTAGTTGGATTGGTTGATGGTGATTTAGAACCAGCTAAAACACTTTTTTTAAGACTCAGAATCCTTATTCCTGAAAAACCACAATCTCATATTTCTTGATATTCAATATTTGTTTATCTATAATTTCATAATGATTTATATTTCATTTGTCTCGTCAAAAGTTTAGAATTTCTAGATCAATTTAAATAAATCGCAGAACATCATATTTACCTAATCTGGCTATATGGAGTCCTCTAATTCATTTGCTCTGTATAACCAAATTTATCGTCAATTGTCCGAATATAGCAGGTCAAGGCTCAAAGTTCAGGGGGGGCCTGGCTGGCAGCCTAGCATGGCGGCCGCGTAACAGTGGAGCTCCCGACCCACGCCGCCATTATCCGGCTAAACACCCGACTGGGATCGTAGGACAGCCTCCTTCGCGATCCTCAGCGGTGGTGGAGGACCCGGTGCGTCCAACACCGGGATCGGACTGGGGCTGACTGTGGAAGAGCTCCTAGGGCCGGGCGGCGGTAGCGACGTGGAACCTGCGGCGGGGGATCGGCCTACGAGAGGCAGGGCCGTAACGCCGCGATTCACGCAACGCGCGGCTGGGAAGAAGACGCGGCAGCTGAGGTTGGGCACAAAATATTGCAGGGTGAACGGAGGGAGCGGAGGCGAAAGCCGTAGCGACGGCAGGTCCGACAGACGCCTGGCGACTGGGAATAGCAGCAACGGAGACCGCGGCCGGGTGAGGCCTGCAATCTCTACAGGCCCGAGACACCACTCACTGCAGACCGGCTGGAGGGAGAGGAGACGGGCATCTGCGTTTGTCGAGTGAGTCCACGGAGCCCTGGCACATCAAGGGAAGACGGTGAGAACGGCGGCGCAGCTGGCAAAACACGGGTGGCGATAAACTGCTGGCAGTGCAGAAAATTATGGCAGGACGGGGGAGACTGTAAGCAGGCTGCGCTGCAGAGGCGGCAGACGCGCGAAACGCCTGATGTGATTCCCGCCTTCACACCACAACCGCCGCAGTAAGGTGGCAGTGCATGGACTGTGTGAGGGCTACGTGGCACCGACCGGGAGAGATCGCCGGGCAAGAGGCCCATTGCATGTTTGGACATCACCTCCCTCCCGGACGATCACGGTGCAGGCTGGGAGAAGCGACCGGGCTGGAGTTGGAGCGGGCTGCTGCGGAGCAGACGGCGACAGGCACCGCCATTGGAGGCACCAGGGCATGGTTCTGGGACCCGGAGACATTGTACCAGGGCAAAAGCAAGGAGGACACAGCAGGCTTACCGGATAGGGTGACCAGAGGAAGGGCGCCACGCAGCGAGAAGCAATCACCCAAGCTGAACATCGCTGTCCTGGCCTGAAAGATGGGGCGAAAGGGAGTACACCAACAAGACCAGGGTGGGCAAGACTGTGTTCCGGACACGGCGGATCCTGCCGGAGGCAAGTCAGGACTCGAAGGTGCAACATCGGCGCCGACGGCAGGCCCAGTGGATAAACTAGACCTTATCCAACAAGAAGTGCGTGACTCCAGGAAGGCACTAGAACTGCAAATTGGGACACTGTCGGCTGGCCTTGGGTTGCTTAGAGCAGACCACACTAAACTGGCGGATAAAGTGAAGGCAAACACAGCGGCGCTAGAGGAAGTTGTCCCGCGACAGGCCCAGAATGAAACCAAGATCACACGATTGCACGAACAAGTGAATACGCTGTTGGACCGAGTGGAGGATGCAGAAGGAAGGGCTCGAAGGAACAACATATGAGTCGTTGGACTGCCGGAAAAAAGCGAAGGGAGCGACACGACGCTCTATATGGAGCAATGGTTCCGGGATCATGTAACAAACGAAGGGCTGTCTACGCAATACTGCATCGAGCGCGCGCACAGGATACCAATGGGGCGCCCAAAACCGGGTGCAGCACCTAGGCCGCTCATAGTAAAATTGCTGAATTTCCGGGACAGGGACCTCTTGCTGCAAAAAGCCAGCGAATTGTCCCCGATAACCTTCGAAAATACGAAGATCTCGTTATACCCAGATTACACAATGTTGGTGCAGAGGCAGCGCTCTTCCTTCCTGGCGGTCAAGAAACAACTTGGAGACATGGGCCTGAAATATGCACTGCTTTTTCCGGCGCGCCTAAAGATTATATATGAACAGAAAGCTTATTTTTTGGAAAGCCCAGGGGACGCAGAAGACTGACTGGAAGTGATGGAACTGAAGGCTACTACATCGGCGGACCCGCAGGCATTGGCAAAGAACAGGAACAGCGGGATGATTTCATCTGCAAAAAGTGGAAGAAGAAAGGACAGAGCACCAGCGAGACAGTACATCACAAAGCAGCAAATGGAGCAGACCACGACTGGTGCACTGGTAGCGGCGGCCGCTCTTACGAACAGCTCGGGGGCGACGACTCGTCCCTCCTCGGAGGACGAAGTCACGCACGAATCGGACTCTGAGAGCAGTGTGGCGCTGTTCCCATCCGCGACCCCGCAAGTCATTAAAGACTTATATGGCTGATTGTATTCGCAAGTATAATTTTTCTTGTTATATGTCAATGTAAAGAAATTCTTTGCAATGGGCTGTCGAAACTGGCGGGTCGATCCCTACTACTCTAAGTTTAACCGGCGCAGGTCTGTAGCAAGCTTCACAACATCGCTGAGTTAGGATAAGTCATATGTGTGGCGCTAGCAATGTCCCCCAAATGGCAAAGGCGCTATACATGACCAATGAGGTTACTTTTTTGTTTCAGTTAAGTTGTGTGGTCCGGTATAGTTGGAAGACCAGACCGAGTATTGGGTTGTTAGGGGGAGGGGACGGTCTCATGACATTAGGAACATGGAATGAGCGATGGCGATCGACAGATGCACTGATTCTCCCGCAGGCACCAACAACAAATAAAAGACAAAACAAACAGAAATGACAACGCAAGGTAAATACACCATAATAACGTGGAACATACGGGGCATGGGGACGGTACAGAAAAGGCATAGAATACATGCGCAGCTTCAATGCCGCAAAGCACAGATAGTGTATCTTCAAGAATCCCACATGACGGACAGTGAAGCGGCAAAGTTGCGTAAAAGGTGGAGGGGAGAGATCTTCTCCACTTCCTACTCCAGCTATGCCAGGGGTGCCACAATATGGTTGAGACATGGAATACCATTTCAGGCGATAGAGTAGAGGGTGGATAAGCTTGGTAGGTACCTTTTTGTGAAAGGCATGTTAGACGGTCAGCCTGTGGTGCTTGGTACCATCTATGCTCCGAATACGGAGCAAGACAAATATTGGGAAGTGGTAAGCGGGGCACTAGTGGGTTGGGAATCCCATCCCTGGATACTGGGAGGGGACTGCAACGCGGTGATGGACGCAACACTGGATAGGTCGCACCCGCCACTACATGGGGCAGGCGTGCTAAGACAAGCTGAAGCACTGAACAGATGGGCAAAAGGGTGGGAACTATGAGATGTATGGAGACTGAGACACCCAATGCACAGGGAATACTCCTACTACTCTGCAGTGCATGATCTGCATACAAGAATTGACAGGGTATACTGCTCCACCAGAATAGCAATGCAAACGCTTACTGCCACCTACTTACCAAAAACCTTCTCAGATCACAATCCTCTGGAGATAACAATAGCGTGGGGGAGGGTGCCTACACCGGTCCCCACATGGAATCTATGGCCGCAGATGTTGGAAGATCAAGTGTTCTGCAGCGATCTTTCTGGGACCATAGAACATTACTTTGCAATCAACAGTAACACGGCAACAAGTAGACTGGTAGAATGGGATGCTTTCAAATCAGTGATAAGGGGGAAAGCAATCAGTACGACAGTGGGAGTCAGACAGGAAATACATAAAAAGCTGAAGGAGGTAGAGGAGAAACTGGGTGCGCTGGAGCAGAGAGCAGTCACGAGTACTGAATGTAAGGGCCCGTTGCAGGAAGCAAGGATACAACACGCAGAAACGCTAGAGGTATTGCGGGTAATAGACTATCAGGCATACACGATGAGAGCACATGCGGAAGCGGATAGATCAGGAGCACTGCTTGCCAAGTTAATACGGAACGCTCCCTCTACAGCGATAATACATGAGATAGAGACGGTAGATGGAGGAAAGGTACATATACGCAGGCAGACAGCCTTTCGCCATTACTACGCCACATTATATAGCACCATAGATTGCGATGTAGAGACCCGAGCGGCAGACTTTCTTGCTGCTCTGACGTACCCAAGGCTCGCAGAGGAGGCGCAAAAGGGCCTTACCGGGCCTATTACGCAAGCTGAGATTCGGGCAGCTATAAAGGCCTTACCGCGAAATAGGACCCCCGGTATGGATGGGCTCCCAATAGAATTTTACAGCACATACGCAGATCTTATAGTCCCCCAACTGGAAACGTTATACAAAAATGTATGGAAGGAGGGAACCCTACCGACTACAACGGCGCAAGCATTGGTGGTATCACTGCCAAAGGTGGGAAGGGACCCGACGGACATGGCAAATTACCGACCGCTGTCCCTACTAAACTCGGAATATAAAATCCTAAGCAAGGTACTAGCTACTAGACTGTTACCCTCTCTACCGCAGCTCATACACATAGATCAGACTGGGTTCTTACCTTCACGTAGCACATCCTTGAACATTAGGAAATTACACCACTTGATGTCGGAAGCCCCAAGTCAATATCCCCACGCGGGTTGCCTCTCACTGGACTTTTTTTTTTTTTTTTAATTTTCAAAAACCTTTATTGATAAATGGTAAACGGACAGGTCAGAACGCCGTTAAGTCGCGAAGCCATGAGTTGGCCCCACTGATCAGCGGCGGGGGGGGTGCAGTTGTCGCTTACACGGCCATTCAGCCGACATCCCGGAGGACCGGCGGCATTTCAGGAGAACCTACACTTGTGGTAAACCCGTCACTTTTACTTCTGAAAAACAGTGGCTGCACCAGACCCCAGACCACACTGCAGTCCAACCTGCATGTAAGGCAATCCTACCAGTGCCCGCCATCCCCTACAATCCTGGTCCGGTCCCTGAGTATCCGTAACCATATCCCAACGCCCCCCCACCCTCCCCACCCACCCCACCCACCACACGCACGTCGTCTCCTCCCTCTCACATCTACTTGCAGCCTTATCCGCAGTCCTTGCATCTAGCAGTGAGCAGCCATTGCGTCCCTCCACACTCAGATCACTGACAACCCTGCAGCACTCTTCTGCCTTCCGCACGACCCCATATAGAGCATACCAAACACCTCCGGGCAGTTCCCCGCTACACCCTCTACTCACAGGCGCACCTCCAGACTGTCACGCCAACGTCTCATCCAGTCATGCGTCCACAAGGTCGCGATCCTGTACTACATCCCCCTCCGTCCCGCTGTGTGCATTGGATACATCGCTCTGCGTCTCCCCCTGACCCGCCGTTTCGGCGGCCCCAGCGGCCAGGTATGTTCTATACAGCCCCCAGAAGTTCTTGGGGCGGCTTTTCGGGGGTAACAATTCACTATATGTCTCCGCCTGTGTGATGCAGTACAGCATGTCCCTGGCCCATCGTTTCTTAGTGGGAAGCGGCCCCCTCATCCAACATGCCGCTACAACGCGCCGAGCCACTAACAGCGCCATGTCCGTCAGGCGTCTCAGCGCCAGCGGGAGAGGCCTGGAGTAGCCCAGCAACGCCAGCGCTGGGTTAGGCTGTATGTCAGTTTCCAGTATCTGGCTCAGTTCCCGAAACACCCCCGTCCAGAACCGGGCTATACCCGGGCAGTGCCAGGCCATATGTATGAAATCCGCTACTGGGAAATGGCAGCGCTCGCACTCTGCTGTTGGGCGAAGCCCATACCTGTGCAGTCTCTCAGGGGTGTAATAGACCCGCTGTAGGTACTTAAAATGTATCAGTTTATGCCTACCGTTTAAGGAAACCTTCTTGGTGCTAGAGCAGCAGTATTTCCACATCTTGTCCGTTATTTCCATTTGGAGGTCGGCCTACCAGCCGCTCCGTGCCGCTGAACACTGGGGCGCCCGGTGCTGATCCCAGAGTTTTTTGAGGGTCGTAACCAGTTTGGCCGGCGCCTCCGTTTTGGTAACATAGGTAAGTTCCGGGATTTCCGGGGGTTCTTCCATGTCCGGCCCCAACAGGGCCGACAGTGCACTGCGGACCCTGTGGCCTCTCACTGGACTTAAAACAAGCTTTTGACTCTATAAACTGGGAAAATTCGGGATACCGGAAGGTTACATAGCGTGGCTGCGTTTACTGTACAAAAACCCGGTGGCCAGGGCCCGCACGGGAAACCATATCTCTAGAGAATACACGATACACAAAGGGACCAGACAGGGATGCCCTCTGTCGCCTTTAATATTTATATTAGCCTTGGAACCGCTGGCCATAATGCTGCGGAAAGAATTTCTGACATGTGGAGTATTACTGGGACGCACGCAACACTTATTCTCGGCATACGCAGACGACATTCTCTTATATTTGCATGACCTAAGAAGGCCCCTAACTGCAGTACATGAAGCATTCAGTCGCTTTGCTAGGGCTTCAGGATTATCCATTAATATTAGAAAGTCACACGCCTTCTTTTTCACTGAACACGCAGGGATCGAGAGGGTGGCTTTTGGAGACGAGGGAATAGAAATAGCCACGGATACCTTTAAATATCTAGGTATACAAGTATACAGGAAGCATGCGGACATGCTGGACGGTAACCCGCATAAGGCACCCTGCACCTTAAGATCCAGTATAGGGTTTTGGGCAACGCTGCCATTGTCAGCGATGGGAAGAGTGGCCCTTGCCAAAATGGTAGTCCTACCGAGACTGTTATACTACTTTACTAATCTCCCATTGATGGTACCGCAAGCCACGTTCAAAACACTAAATACGATGCATATTGATCTTATCTGGGGCAATGGCAGACGCCGCATAAGCCTTAAAAAGCTACAAGTGGGTACGCGGATGGGGGGGGACTGGGAGTCCCTGACCTGCATGCATACTATTATGCAAGACAATTGCAGTGGCTGTCTTATTGGACGGCGGGCCGCAACCTGCAGGAAATAGGATATACAGAGGTAGACATTGAGAATGGCAAATTGCATGCACTGCTGCTGCCGGGTGGCGGACCCTTAAGGAACCTCCCCCCGTTATTAGACACGGCACTTCGCTGCTGGAAAGCGGTGATGCAATATACACAATCACGCAGTGCGTATGCAGGGAACATTCCCCTGCTGGGGATTCCCCTGTTGAGCGGCACGCTTACGAAACACACATTAACGCCGTGGCTGGACGCGGGGATCGCCACGATGTCGGATTTATTTGGGGAAGGGACACTATTGGACCATGACATATTCGTTAATGAAACTGGGGCCCCGGAACAGTTGTATCTAGTGCACGCTGCACTGGTGCAATACGTTTAGAGGCACTAGGCACCAAACAGGTAGGAACCTTTCACGAATGAACTGGTGAAAATGGTGTATTATATGGGAAGGGGGCGGCACCTTATAAGATGGTTATACACTGGAATCAGAACACACGCTGCAGCCCCTATGGATTCTCTGAAGGCTGCATGGGAAGGAGACATCGGTAGGCCCCTCACAGACAAGGTATGGGCAAGGGTATTAGAACACCCGCGGAAGGTATCGCGGAACGCGAAATTTACATTTATACAGACCATGGTCCTGCACAGAGCCTATCTCACTCCGCATAGGCTGGACAAAATGTTCCCCCAGATGCAACATCACTGTCCGAGATGTTTGTTGGAGGGCGTCGACCTACTTCACATGCTGTGGGCTTGTCCCAGAATACGAGAGTATTGGGACACTATAAGACATGGAATAGGGGATGCAACGGAGCGGGAAGTGAAGAACACGGTAGAGGAGTGCATTTTAGGACTACATACGCAAGTACACAAACACAAAGTACAGTAGAGACTGATGGATCTCGCACTTATATTAGCCATACACAACATTACAATGCGCTGGAAATCACGGAAACCCCCAGACGTCTTGACATGGCACTCGGAATTAATACGATGGGGCACTGCAGAGAGTACAGCACAATGCAGGGAAGAGCTCAAAGGGCTGCGGAAAGTACCAATAGCATTAGAGTGGGATGCCTTCTTAGAAGCGTTAAAGTCCGCAGCGGCAGCCGAAAATAACCCGTAGAAGTCATAGCATAATAGGCACCAAGAACTGTGCTCTGAAGACAATGTATATACAGGAGATATCAAGCTACACGAATACGACTGGGCAGCCAGCGCAGGTCGAAGTCCACACCCACATGATTGTAAGGAAAGTTAGATAAGAGACCGGGGAGGGTGGGGAAAAGGGGAGTTAAAGGTAATTAGTTTTAAATATTGCAGTGAAATTTTAGCCATCAATGTTGACTGGTTTCTTTGCTGCTTAACTCATTGTTAAACAAATGCACCAGCTGTATTGTGATGTTGCACATAACTGGATGGTGGAGGAGAGCTGCAAAGGATAAATGTATACGGGATTGGATATATTATATGCAACAGATTATGTATATTGTAATGATGCAAATGAAACTAAAAAATGCAATAAACTATGTTTTAAAAAAAAGGCTCAAAGTTCAAAGTCCTCTGCTCAGCACGTTACAGTCCCAAATTTTATCAAAGGACCAGAATCGTGCAAGCATCAATCATAGCCCATGGATTTGGAAAAAGTTTGCAGTCATCAAGTGGTTAGGCAGCTTCTGGACCATCAGGAAAAAGGCGTCGCGCCCCTCCCTATTCTACTACCCTTTTTTGTAATAAATCTCAGATTAACAAGATACATCTTTAGGCCCAGAACAGTGGTGATTGGCTGGTCCCAGGTTCTCAGTTCAGTCCGAGTTGTGAGGTCACTAGTCCACATTAGTATCGGCTTGTTCCGGTCTGTTGTATTCTTAATTGTTCCCTTATCTTGGCAGACCACCAAATACTTATCCTTGACCGGGAATATGATGTGTAAAGGTTGCTAAGAAGTTCACGATACCGTCCGAACACGCGCAGTTGACTCCGCGCTTCACGAGACGGTGGCCACTTCTGTGTACGGTGTCAGCGACCATTTTGGATTAGGCCCAGATGTCAACTTAAGCGAAACAAACACAAAAGAATAATTAATATATAGAAATGATGATTCTAATCTTAACCCCTTACTAATCCGTTTATGTGTTAGTATTTATCTAGCATATAGCGACACTTAAAGCAATCATATTCACCTTTTCGATCCTCCACAAAGATGCAAACATCACAAAGCAATATATCATGCAATATACTATTACCACATATACTATTGTTAATATGTGTACAGATTTTAGTTATATGAGTTATTTAGCCATGTAAATAGCAGTATCCCACGTGTAATTTGTGTTTTTATAATGTTGATTAATATACATGCAGCACTCGTTTAATAATATTATAATTAATAGATTATTTAATTCGTATTTTCATGCAAATAGAGGAGGTATACAAAATTTTGCACTACCTGCTCCATCAATCCCCCATTTGGTGAATATATCCCACACTACCTAAAATTTTGTAACTCTATAAAAAAGAAATTAATTCAATAGTTTTTAAGTTTTATTAGCTTCACCTATCTCTTCTTCTCTTGCTTTTCTATACATACTATCTTTCATTTCTTCTAATTCTACCTCTTCAAATTCTCTCTCGTCTTTTATTTTCTTTCTTCTTCAAAGTTTCTCTTTTTATGTTTTTCCGTATTTTCTTTCTTTTGCAACATAAACATCCTAGTCTTAAGATTAATACTAAGAATATCGCACATGTTAATGGAAATAAGATCTTACCTATAAATGTACTACCTAATTTTAATAGGAAATCTTTAATAGAGGAACATTTCTTTCCAATCTTTTCCCAAACACCTTCAACCTCCAGTGGTGCAATTTCTTCATGCAAATCATTTATATTTTTAATGTAGGTCTTTAAATCTTGACTTTCGTCAGGAATGTAAGTACAACAATGTTGAACTTTCAGCATTCCACAGACTCCACCCTCTTTTGCCAAAATTATATCAAGGGCAAGTCGATTTTGCATTACCATGGCACGCATGGCAACCATTTCTGTATTTACTAATAAGAATTCTCCTGCGGTGCTTGTTGACAAGCGATCCACTACTGTGGATAATTTTCTTATTTTGTGTGCATTCAGAGATATTCCCACTGCTGGTATCAATGCTCCAAAAAAGTCTCCTACAATTTCTGACCAAGATTCTCTTTTTCTACGTGTTAGTTGACTACCTAACTTATGTACACCATCTCTTCCTCTTCCCACATGGAATATCTTTGGGGAAACCAGGCCTATATAACATGTGCCATACCAATGATCTGGCAATCGATAATATGCCTTGTTCCCGCAGATAAAATATAATCCAGGAAAGACTGGATAATTTCCTCCTTTAAATCCCCATCAACCCATGATTCGATATGTATCATGGCAATCACTTGTACCTACAAAATAATTATCATATGCAGTTTGATTCCTTCTAATACACAACTTTACTTTCTGATGCCAATCTAAAGCCATTGTTGGACTAGCCTCTCCCTTCAAATGTGTTTCTCTTTCAACATCCCAAACTGTCTTTTCTTCTTTTCCTTCAGGTATTTTCCTTTGCATCTTTAATCTCCTTTCTCTCCTTTCTTCAACCATAGCTAAGAAAATCCTTTCCTCCTTCTTTAAGCTGCAAGTTAGATTATTTCTAAATATGGACTCTAATGTTAGTTCTTTAGTTTCTAAGAAAAATTCACCTAGCACCTTGGCAGGTTTCACTTTATTCAATTTGTTAACTACAGGTACTTGTGAAAATATGTTATCTACATCTGAAAAATAATATTCTAATTTCCCTATTTGGTCAAACAAACTTGCTACTACACTACATGTTATTCCATATGTTACTGGGAGGTGATGATAGGTCACTCCCTCTGAAACAGATGCAGGTAACTGCATGCAGACGTAGCAATCCCTCACGTCCATCGTCTTTACATATTCGTATAGTAATTTTGAAAATACATTGTTAGAGAAATCATTTATAGACCTGTCTTTTTGTAAATAATTTCTATCTATTTTAGTCGGGTGTACTTTCTGAATCTTTTCTACATTTGTTTTATTCTCACTATATCCTTCTATTGTTCCTAGTGTAACCTTGAATGAAACTATTAAAGCTAATGCACTCCACAGAAGCATTAGTAATTCTGTACAACAACACATTTTAAACCATCTTCGAATAAATACATATTTAGTTTTTCTACCTTCTGTGTTTGCCATTTCAAAAAATTATCAGTGTCTTTTCACTTAGCCTCTTCTACTTCACAACTAATTTTGTCTAACCCAAGGCTCTAAGCACCTACTTGGTTCTATCAGTTAGGTCTTTTTCAGTAAATTATTGTCTTCCCACTTGGGTCACTTTCGGTCTCTTCAATTTGGCATTTGATCGTCTTCTACTTTTCTTACATAATCTTGGTACAGAACTTCCTGAACATCCGTCTCTTCTCCAATATCGGACAAGATAACTCTCAGGACTTCCAATTCTTCGTCTTCCTCAACCACTTCTGGTACAGTCACCCCTGGATCCCCTTGGCTGTCCGCCCCTTCTTTTATTTCAGGCAGTGCCGCATATGACCATTCCGGCGACTTATACTTCTGGTTAGGTTTTCTTGTTCTCTTATTTTCCTCTGTCGTTTTTTCTCCGTCTTTTAATTTCTCTTGACTAGATACTTCATTTACTTGTTCAGCTCTAGATGAATTCACTCGTGTCAATCTGTATCTCAATCTCTTTATTTTATTTGGCCAAATTTCATCTCTTGCTGATCTTTTAATTTATTTCCCTTTTCATTTTTCTCAGTTCTCCATGCTCTCTTTCTTAGGACTCGACCTTCTGGTACTTCTTCATCACTGTCCTCTGATTCAGTTTCAACTTGACATTTACCCTCAGCTGTTCTTTTTTCCACCACTTCTTTTATTTTACCTACTTCTGTCCCTCCTCGTGGTTCTTCCACACAATCTTCCTGCTGACTAATTGTCCCTTCTTCTAACTGGATATGTGAATTCCCTACAACTCCTCGGGGGTCTTCCGCAAAAACCTTTCTCTCACTCTCTGTATCTGGCACCTCACCATCTAATGTTATTACCTCAGATGGAATTTCTCTTGAACTTTCACTCAATCTCTTTATCAAGAATTTCTTTGACAATTTCTTCACCGTTTATCTTCCTTTTTCCGTGTACTCGTACTGGTTCAGTATCCTATTCTGAGCTGGTATCAGAAATCTGCAATTTCCTTCTTAAGGGCAGATTTTCTGGGGCAACAACTGAATTTGGTTCTGATTCCCCCCTTTCAGGAGTTTGTCTTGTTCTTGTGTCCTCAGTATCAGATTCAGAACTAGTATCTGATTCTTCGAAGTATTCTCCTTCCTAGTTATCCACTGGGTTTGGGATTCGCAAGGTGTGACTAGCATGAATCCAGTTTTTTACTCCTGCACACTTTACTGCTGTTGTTGTGGTCAAGATCACCTGACGCGGTTTTCCCCAATGTGGGACCAAACTGTTTAGTCTTCTGTGCACCTTAATTCTCAACCAGTCCCCTGGGCTCAAATCATGAGCTGGCTTCTTTTCAAGGGTGGTGGCATCCGATCCAACCTGATGGAACACAGAATGAACGGAATCAGCCAACCCCTTGCAATAATCCAACACCAAGTCATCAGATATAGGCAACAGTTTGTTGACTGGTATGAAAACATGTTGCATGACAATTTCATGAGGACTCAGACCTGTATTTCTATCTGAAATAGAGCTAATAGTCATGAGTACCAGAGGCAAGACATCAGGCCATTTCAAACCTGTGGCTAAACACATTTTTCCCAATCTGTTTTTAATGGTGCCATTTACTTGTTCCACAACTCCAGAAGCCTCTGGGCGATAGGCACACTGTAGTTTCTGTTGTACATTCAATGCTTCACAAATTAGCTTCATGATTTCATTCTGAAAATGCTTTCCTTTATCTGACTCAATTGTGACTGGGAACCCGAATCTAGGGATAAACTCTCTCAATAGTAGTTTGGCTACTGTAATTCCATCACTACTTCTTGTGGGGTATGCTTCTACCCATCTAGAAAATAGACAGACCATCACTAAAACATACCTCAACCTGTTACAGGGAGGCATTTCAAGAAGTCAATCTGCATTCTGGTGAAAGCCCTCCTTCTCGACCTATTGTAGAGACCACTCTGACTCCGCGTTCTCCAACTTCCGCCTGTGCCTCAACAACATCAGTGGTTGGATGTCTGAAAACCATCTAAGACTCAATGCAGACAAGACAGAGGTGCTGTTTTTTAACCAGAAAAACTCCACCCCATCCTCCTGGTGGTGGCCCGCGGCACTTGATCCCGCTCCCTCTCCCGTCCACTCGGCCCGCAACCTGGGTTTCCAGTTTGACGACTCCCTCTCATGCAAGACTCAGATTAATAAAGTGACCTCTGCCTGCTTCCTGAAGCTGCGCATGATTAGAAAAATACTTCCCTATCTCCCTCTGGACTCCCGCCGTACAGTTACCCATGCCCTCATCACGTCCCACCTGGACTATGCTAATAGCCTCTATGCTGGTGCTCCCCAATACCTGATTGACCGGTTGCAGATTATTCAGAATGCGGCGGCCAGACTGATTGGCAATATTCCCTACCGTCAATCAGTAACCGCATATCGTAAGGAACTGCACTGGCTACCTGTGGCCAGCCGTATCCAGTTCAAGGTCCTCACTCTCACTCACCGAGCCATCTACGATCGCGGACCAAACTACTTGAAAAAACGTGTCTCAATATCCCGTTCCATCAGATCTTTGAGATCCAATGACCTACGCCTTCTGATTTCTCCCCGTTTCAGACTATCCAGAATGGGTGGCAGAGGGTTCAGTGTAATTGCGGCAAAACTATGGAATGCACTGCCAGTCGATCTTAGATTCTGTCCCTCCGTATCCATCTTCCGGGCCAGACTCAAAACCTGGCTCTTCTCTGGACTCTGATTTACTACGCTACTTCCCCTTCTTGCTCCTCTCCTCTCCTTTGGAGGTTCAGGTTCTAGCGCCGGGACACCCCTTCGGGGGTAGCTGTGCGCTCTACAAACTACATAAAATAAAATAAATAAAAATATTGTTCCTAGACTTACCACTGTTTTTCTTCCAGGATTGAACTGCTGACATATAAGGCATCTTTGACAAAGGCTCTCAGCTACAAGTCTGAATTTTGCATCATACCATGTTTGTTTGAACAATCTGATCATTGCGTCTCTCCCTACATGTGCTTGTCCATGATACATCCATGCCATAGCGGACACCATGCTATCAGGCATAACTGGTCTTCCATCTGATAAACCCACACATGATCTGTTTCCCTTGGTGCACATCCTGCTTTTACCCACTGTCTCATTTCCTCATCTCCTGCGTCATCTTGTAACTGCCTCAATTCTTCCCATGTATTCACAATGTTAGTAAACAAGTGACATGAACTCATTTCCTTTTCTCTTGCCCGATTCACAGAATTCTGATTGCGTGCGCAAAATTGAGCCATATCGTTGGCAAACTGGTTGCCAGCTGGGATATAACCTCCAGCCTTTGAATGCGCAGCACATTTCACCACAGCTAATTGCTTAGGCAGCTGTATCGCCTCGAGCAATTTTCCAACCACTTCAGCATTCCTTATAGGGGTTCCACTTGAAGTCAAAAACCGTCTTTGGGACCAAATTTGCCCAAAGTCATGCACTACACCGAAGCAATATTGACTATCGGTTATCACAGTCACTCTCACATTCTTTCCCAACTTACATGCTCTTGTTCAGTAACTTGGGCTGATTTTACTCCTTTCAGGCATGACGCTTCTAATACCGCTGCTACTGTGCATACTGCATATGCCGCACTGAGAATTCCATCATCCGTTCTCAAACATGATCCATCCACAAACATCACATAGTCACTTTCTGTCAAAGGTACATCTTTTATATCAGGACGTGGTTTGGTACAGAAATCAAGCACTACCAAACAGTCATGATCCACATCATCTCTGACTTCCACATTCTCAGCATCAGGTAGCAATGTTGACGGATTTACATTCAAACATCTCACAAGACTCACATTTGTTGCACCTAAGATGACTTTCTCATATTTAGTCAGACGACTATGCGTCATGAACTGTGTATGGCTCCTTGTTAAAAGAATTGCCACATCATGAGGTACAAACACTCGCACAGGATATCCCATCACAATTCCTTCACTTTTTTCAAGGCTCTTACATGTAGCCGCGACTGCTTTTAGACAACCCGGTAATGCTACAGCTACAGGATCCAATATAGCTGAAAAGTATGCAGTTTCCCATGTTTCTGTATCAACACAGAAAGTGCACACCCATTTCTTTCACTGCAATAGAGTTCAAATTCTTTTTCATAATGAGGCATACCAAGTGCTGGTGCTTCACACAAACTGTCTTTCAGTTGTTTAAAGGCCATCAATTCTTCTTTATTCAATTCAATAGGATCTTTCACATCACTTCTTGTCAAACGTACTAATGGTTTTGCAATCAGGGAAAAGTTACTTATCCACTGACGGCAATATCCCACCATTCCGAGGAACATTCTCACTTCTCTTTGCGTCATTGGGGCTCTCATTCCCTTAATTATTTTGATCCTATCTGCAGTCTCTTTCCTCAATCCTTTCTCGATTTTATGGCCTAAATATTGTACTTCCTTTTGACAGAATTGTAATTTTGACGGAGATACTTTAAGTCCTCCATCTGCCAAATGATTTAGCAATGCTATGGTATCCACTACACAAGCTTCTCGCGTTTTTGACGCCAAAAGTAGGTCGTCAATGTACTGCACCAGTACTGAGCTCTCGGGCATCTTTAGATCTTCTAAGGACTTTTTCAATATCTGGTTGAATATTGAGGGGCTCTCTGAATATCCCTCTGGAATTCGGCACCATGCCAAAATACGTTCGCCAAACCGGAACGCAAAAATTTGTTGACTGTCCTGATGCAATTGGATAGAAAAGAAAGCATGACACAGGTCGATTACTGTGTACCACTCTGCATCATGAGGAATCTGGTACAAAATCACAGATGGATTTGGTGCAACAGGACAACATGACAACAATTTTGTTTATTTTTCTCAAGTCTTGCACTATTCTGAACGTTCCATTAGGCTTTTTCAGGCCCATAATTGGTGAATTACATGGGCTACTCATTATTTCTCTCAAAATACCTTGTATAATAATTTTCTCTATTATAGGTGTGACTCCGGTAATTATCTCAGGTGTCAATTTATATTGTGGAATATTCGGGTAATTTACTCCTTCATTTACAGAAATTTTTATGGCATCTACATTTTTCATCAACCCCACATCTTCTCCTGTAAAATCCCACGTTTTAAATTCTTGAGGCAATTCCTCAGGATCAAATACAGCAAATGCCTCGGTAATTTCTGTTTCCATGTTAGCCATTGTCATTTTGTATAGCACATCCTCATCTGGAGTCTCAAATGCTATACCATCTGGAGTCCAAAATATTGTGCAATTAATTTTGCACAGCAAATCTCTCTCTAACAAATTTACAGGGCTTGAATCGCACACAACATTTCAGAAAAGTTCCCTATTTTAACTTTGACTGGATCGGTGAGATACGTTTTTATCTGTCTGTTAGACACTCCAACTACTTGGATTGTTTCGTCCGAGAGAGGAAGATTTTTAAAATCAGCTGACCTAACAGTTGAATGAGTAGCACCAGTATCTACTAAGAAAGTAACATTTTCATCATTTACCTTTCCATCCACAAAAGGGCCTGTCTGGTCTACTTCTAGAGTTGCGCCAAGCACACACTCTTGCACCGTCAATAGTTTTCGTCTGACTCACTCTCATCGCGTTGTAGCCAATATTGTGAAACAGCACTAGCGCGTGGCAGCTTAGTTACCTGTTTTTCGTTGTAGAATCCTGTCTCATTACTGTATTTCTGAGGATTTACGCTCTGTGGCAAAGGCGGTTTTGACGCCTGATTCGGTTGGGCAACAACCTGTTGCTGTCGCTGTGGTTGACAACTCACCTCTTTCTGCACCTGTGAATTCAATGATGCATTATCATCATTAGCACTCAGGGGAAATTTACACTCGGATTTCCAATGCCCTATTCTTCCGCAATTATGACATGGCCATTTCTTTTTGGCTTCATCTATATTAAATTGTGCCTTTCCTTTTCCACCATTAAATTTAGGTTTCATACCTGCACTATTTGCCTGTTCAATCATTTGAGCTTCCTGTCTTTCTGCCACTTTTACCTGTGCCCACATAGCCTTTTCTTTTAATTTTCGCTATTTTGCTTCAATTTCATCACTAAAATATTTTGCATGTCTCAGTACTTAATCTATCTTATTATTTTGCCAGTCCACTGTATGCTGTTTAATCATTTCACTTATTTCTGGTCGCAGCCCATACACAAATCGATATACAAAGTGACTCAAATCCTTTTCACTCAAATTTTCATCACCACTAAACTGCCTAAAGGCGAGAATTAACCTTTCTTTTTATTTTTTTATTTTTTATTTTTATTGAGAGCATATCCAGGAAAGTTAAATACAAATACATACAGATACATTACACCAAGGAGATGACAGTTTACAGAGGAAAACTTATAATAATACATACATGGGCACAACTAATTCATCCTCGCATCACTACTCCAATTGGCGACATACGCCCAGATCTTCCTACCCCTAATTCTTGCCTGTTTGCCTCTGCAGGCATATATAGACATCTCTTGTTTATATATCCCAAGGAGCCTGGCGAGCCACATATGAAAGGTTGGTGAGTCCTGGTCTTTCCATCTTGTGGCCAGTAATAACCTGTAGACCGCTGCCCCAAGGAACACACCATATTTTTGTTCGGTGTTAAGACCCAGCGTACTGTCATGGCCAGGAATCAGCAAAGTCGGAGTTAGATCTGGTCTAAAACTGAACAATGATTCCCAGAAACCCGACAAACCTTCTTTAAGTAGGGCCAGTTTGTCGCAGCCATAAAACATGTGTAACAGGGTGGCGGGTCCAGCCCCACATCTAGGACATTTGTCGTCGGCCCTCATCCCCCATTGATATAGTTTAGCAGGGGTAAAATATAGGTTAAATATCGTTTTATTATTAGAAAAATTTCAGCTGTTAAGGAAAGGCTCATGTAGATATCAACATCGGGGTTACTAAGATTAGCTGCCCAAGATGCTTCAGTTTTTTCCAGGTCATCAGGGCTTTTATCAATGAGTATTTTATAAAAATCCCTAATTCTACTCATTTCCCTGGTTGCTGTTTCTAATAGCGGAATCTCCTCCAATTTAATCTTTGGCTTCCGTGTGATAAGGACGTTCTTAATCTGGAGAAATTTAAAATATTGATTATCAAGGATACCAAAGACCCGCTGTATTCTAGGGAATTGAGCCTCTTGGACCCCTCCACAGAAGTCACCTATTGTGCGTATCCCATATTTTTCCCATCTTTTCCCCATATCATCGTTTGCCAGGTGGGGCAGCAATGATGAATGCCATAGAGGGGTGTATCTAGAGAAATAACCTTTCATAGTAGGCATGTACCGATTCTTTTGCTTCTTGATGAGTTCGGTCAATTTTTACCCAATCAGTTTCTTTAGGGGGTACTTTGTTTTTCAGAAAGGTAATTACCTGTTCATATTTTTTCATTACTTCGGGAGCAGGGGCACCTGTTTTTGGGTCCTTGGGGTACTCTTGTGTAGGCCAGCTAATCATTATTTTACATTCTGTCCATAAGTCTGCTGGTAATATTATGTCAAAAAGACTATTTAAATCAATCCATAGAACTTTTGATAACTTCACAAACCTATCTAACCTGCCTATACCACTCGACTGGCTTTTCGCGCAATCGAGGAAAATCATTGGTAAATGACAGAATATCTTGTCTAGTCCAGGGGACATGTACATATCCTCCACCTGGAATTTCTCTCATGGGACATTCTGTGACTACCTTTTCCTTTTCTTTCACTGGGAAAGCTGCAAACGTTTTTTCTGAGACATCATCTCGCTTCCGAAACCACCTACTTTTCCATTTATCTACATCTCCCCATTTTCTTCACAAAATGATTAAGTCTTTAATCTGAGTTGTTCGTCCTGTAATGTTCACGTTTTCACTATCCTTTTCAGAGAAATCTACTCGGTATGGTTTTTGTAAAGACTTCACTCTTTCAAAGTCTATACCCATTTCATTTGCTACTTCTCCTAATCTTTCATGTAGATTCCTTGCTCTCCATGTTATACTTTTGCTTAAAAATAATAATTCTTCCTCTTGATAAGCTTTTAACTTCTCTGTGGGGATAGTCCCTACTATTAATTCTTCCAAAACAATTTTCAGCGTAGCCACATCTATAGGTTGGGGTTCTGTATCTTTCTGCTGTAAGCTCCTCAACCATTCGCTTAATTCTTCTGAAGTGGGTCCTACTGGATTTTTCTCGCTACTAGGTTGTTCTAAACCCTTTGGTGATCCTGGGACTGATTCTGTTCTCATTATTATTCTGTCCACTAAACTTTGATTTACTGTCAAGTTTTTAGGCGTATTTTGTTCTGAAATGCTTACTGTTTGTCTCCATGGATTCTCATCTGAACTTTTTCTTGGCCTCTCGGTCTGTTTATTACTGTTCTAAGGAATCGTCAGACAATGCTCACTGTCCTTTTGTTTATCAAAAATAGGCATTGCAGGTCCTATAGTTACAGGAACAGTTACGGCTTCTAAGTTTTTGGTCAAATCCCTAATCTTTTCAGTTAACTCTAAGGTGGTTTTCGCTAGTTCAGCTGAATTTTCGTTACCCGTTTTACCATGTTGTTTTTTCTCTATTTCTCTGAAAGGATTATTTCTTCCTACCTCCTGTGGTAATGATTCAAATTTTATATTTCATGGTGTCTCTTTCATTGGGGCACTTGGTATCAACAATGTGGAATCTGATTGATATGGGGGTGGATTTTTATAAAACATGTCATCAAGAACATCATCCTCCGATTCATGCACACCATACCCTCCTGACTCTGTGTTATTCCTCTTTTCCATACATTTTCTACTGCTAATCTCTTCAGCATGTCTCACAGGAAACAAACCATCAGTCATATTTGCGCTTTGCCATCTCCTCATTCTGTCATCATGATTCTCCTGTCTATATGATCTACCAAACATATACTTATACCTTCCGCCACTCCTCTGTCATGCATCTCATCTTCCCATTCTGTCAATGCTTCAAACTGAGTTGGTCTAGGTCTCGGTTCTAAATTCATCATTCTTTCTCTCAAATTTCTCAAAACCGCTATATTAAATGAACCATGTTCCGGGAATTCTGAAACTCTATCATCTTTTGTATACTTTATCCAATTGTCTAACCACATACATGTATGATGTCCGTATTTCGCAACCATAAAGGATGCGGGCGATTTTGGTGGAGGAAGCAACTGTCCTGCTCTAGTCACAATCGGTTTGTCCTTTTTAAATAAACTTTTGATCTTTCCAAACCAGGACTTTCTCTTTTTCTGGTGGATCGTAATACACCATTTTGTCTTTTCAGTACCGCTAGATTTTCCCTATGACTATTCTGTTTTTATCCAATCGTAGCACGACTTTCACTAACGCACCTATCCAGAGCGTTTGTCACTTCTGTAATTCTCCAATCCCAGCGCGACTCACACTAACGCACCAATCCGGAGCGTCTACGTCACCCTGTAATTCTCCAATCCTAGCGCGGCGTACACTAACACGCCAATCAGGAGCGTCTATGTCATTTTACAGCTGGCCAATCCCAGCGCGGTCTTTCTGACGTCAGCTTTTCTCGCTACTCCTGCTGACCCCTCCTTTACAAAATTTATCAGCAAACTTTTTTACGTTCTCTCTGACTTACAAACCTGTAACGACAATAAAACGCCACCATTATCTGTTTCGCTAACAAACGTATAGTTAATGACCTTTCTCACAAGAATTCCGTCTTTCCCGAGAGCAGCGCTTACCTCTGCCCTACTACAGAATCGTTACATCCGTTGATAAAGTAGCACATCCCTCTACCTTACCCTTCTAACAAGCATTAGCTAACCGTTTCTCCAGAATTAAGACACCTGTTGGAGACGCTGTGCTCCTGAGAAATAAAACCAGAGTTCCACAATTAGACTGAATGCTATTTCATTTACACACATCCATACAGAAAATGTAGTTCATTCACACAGAATCCTGCCTTTCCCGAGAGCAGCGAACAGTCTGCCCTACTATAAAATTATGACACTCGTTAATAAAGTAGCACTTCCCTCTACTTTATCATTCTAACAAGCTTAGGGAACACCTATTACCTTTCCAGTGATAAGCGTAATCAGAGTGCCTTTTGGACTCCTGGTACTTAAGACCAAAATTTCACAGTGATCTTTTGCTACCATACATTTCTCTCATACAGAAAATGTCCCTAGCGGCAACACACGACGATGTTACCAAATCGAACCCAGACAATGCGTCGTGCAACTTCAATCGTCACACGTTTTTCCCCGTGTACCTACAGGGCAACAACAATCCTGTCTTTCCCAAGAACAGCGCTTACCTCTGCTCTACTACGGAATCGTTACAAACTTCCGACTTCCTACATCCCAGAAGCCGTCAAACAACATAGAACTCAACACGACTCAACATAGAGTGTTAATACATAAACCAATACTCATCCAAACATCAGCAATCAATAACCAATAAGCAAAAATGAGAAATCAATAAACAATAATCAGATCAATAAGCAATAATCACCAAACCAAAACAATAAAACCATCATCCTGCTACCAGAAAAACTGATCCAGCGCAAAAGCCGGGGAAAGAGTGAGAGCACAACTGTCCTCCCTGCGTTGCAGACCCGCCGTCACACTAACTCATTCACACACGCATTTATTGGTGGGGCCCATAACACCAATACTCATACGTCTCTTTTTCAAGAGTCTGCACACAGGAGGGATGAAATGATTCTTGCGCTGTACATGTGAGGGAACACCTTATAACCTATAGGGAGAGAAAAGTTATTTTACAAAATATACACATTAGCATTCGTCACCTATAGATCCCTAATCCTAAACATCAAGGCACTCCACCCACTTGGTCGACGGACCAATTAGTTGGATTGGTTGATGGTGATTTTGAACCAGCTAAAACACTTTTTAAGACTCAGAATCCTTATTCCTGAAAAACTACAAACTCATATTTCTTGGTAATCAATATTTGTTTATCTATAATTTCATAATGATTTATCTTTCATTTGTCTCGTCAAAAGTTTAGAATTTCTAGATCAATTTAAATAAATCGCAGAACATCATATTTACCTAATCTGGCTATCTGAAGTTCCCCAATTAATTTGTCCTGCATAACCAAATTTGTCGTAAATTCTCCGAATATAGCAGGTCAAGGCTCAAAGTTCAAAGTCCTCTGCTCAGCACGTTACAGTCCCAAATTTTATCAAAGGACCAGAATCGTGCAAGCATCAATCATAGCCCGTGGATTTGGAAAAAGTTTGCAGTCATCAAGTAGTCAGGCAGCATCTGGACCATCAGGAAAAAGGCGTCGCGCCCCTCCCTATTCTACCACCATTTTTATAATAAATCTAAGATTAACAAGATACATTTTTAGGCCCAGAACAGTGGTGATTGGCTGGTTGGGATCGTCCGATTCTTATTCCCAGATTATCAGTTCAGTCCTAGTTGTGAGGTCACTAGTCCACATCAGTATCGGCTTGTTCCGGTCTGTTGTATTCTTGATTGTTCCCTTATCTTGGCAGACCACCAAATACTTATCTTTGACCGGGAACATGATGTGTAAAGGTTGCTAAGAAGTTCACGATACCGTCCGAACATGCGCAGTTGACTCTGCGCTTCACGAGACATGGCCACTTCTGTGTACGGTGTCAGCGACCATTTTGGATTAGGCCCAGATGTCAATTTAAGCGAAACAAACACAAAAGAATAATTAATATATAGAAATGATGATTCTAATGTTAACCCCTTACTAATCCCTTTGTGTTAGTATTTATCTAGCATATAGCGACACTTAAAGCAATCATATTCACCTTTTCGATCCTCCACGAAGATGCAAACATCACAAAGCAATATATCATGCAATATACTATCACTACATATACTATTGTTAATATGCGTACAGATTTTAGTTATATGAGTTATTTAGCCATGTAAATAGCAGTATCCCACGTGTAATTTGGGTTTTTATAATGTTGATTAATATACATGCAGCACTCGTTTAATAATATTATAATTAATAGATTATTTAATTAGTATTTTCATGCAAATAGAGGGGGTATACAAAATGTTGCACTACCTGCTCCATCAAAGTCAATATGCTTTGCTTTTTAAAGCAACAACTGTTGCTTCAGGGGCAAAGGTCTCCTTTTAAAACCAAACATTGACATGCTGAGAATGTGAATGCATCCATTTATTGGGAGATGCAACTTGCCTCGTTAATATTCATGAGGTAGGAGGTTTTGTGTCCCTTTGAAAAATGTTGCACAATTTCTACTCACTGTTTGCGTCCTGCCCAATGATACATCAGATCGTTGGCTCTTAAACTTGTAGAAGTGGTACTCTATGACCTAGTTAGCGATTTCCACCAAATTATGCTATATAAATTTAATTAACCTCATTTATAAATGACCTAGAACTTGCGAACAAAGCCTTTGCTCCTCTTTCAATTATGAACTTTCAGGTGGCCCAAACAAATGTATTTGTTTCTGTCATAAGACGTAATTGTCATAACATGAACCACCTTGTTGCAGAAAAGCACTTTCACACTGTTGCAAGGTTTTCGGGTGGAAGGATGAGAGAGTAGTCGACCTAAATCTTGGGATGGATTTCATTGTGATGCTTGCAAATAAAATGCACGTGAACAAACCTGAGAAAAACATTTCAAGTTTACCTAAACCATGTTTTTCCAAAGCCTTTAGTGGTAAAGCTCTGGAGTTTAAAACACAGGTAAGTCATTCGGCGAGTTTGCAACATGAGCGAACTTAAGCAGAAAATTGTGGAAAGGTGCAAAACTCATGTGTGGTAGAAAATCATTCAAAGTGAGCCTCGTATCGTTAGCAAACATTGCAAATAAAATAAGAGTGCAGTGCCTTTATTGGGCAATGAAAGTGCCTTTTGCATCATGTTGGCGAGCATCATTATGTGGCCATGTGGCTTCACTGAATCCTAGTAGAACAGAGAAATGCCCTGCTATGCATTGGCAAAGCCTTACTTGCTGAACACAAGTAATGATGACACACCCTGGTATGCTTTGGGGCTTATTAGAATATTTATACTGGATATAATTAAATAGACAACCTTTAAGGTTAGGTATGGCTCATACAGAAAAGTATATGGTCACATCTATAGGGCTGGCGTTCAGGGAACATGTACCGTATGAGGACACACTGCTAATATCAGACAGTTCTGCTGTAAAAGAGAAACTGAGCATGGAAACTACAGAAATGTAGAGGGCCACAACTATGAGTTTTATTACATGTGTGATATTTGCTCCTTAAAATATCCCCTTTTCTTTCAGAATTCATACATTCTTCTGAAAAGGCCACTCACTCCTCCAGCTTTCCTGAAGCAAGAGAAGTATCTAAAAACCCTCAATACGGATGTGGAGTGGAGAAAGAATAGAGAGGCGAAGATGAAGCAAGACAAGGAGATTCTTGACCGTCTGGAGCAGATGCAGCTGGCCGAAGAGTAAGTCTGACCATCATCTCTCCCTAGGATGCTCCAAGATGTACCAGGTTGAGGGTTCCTTACAAGATTCACCACTGTGGCCCACACTGATGCAGATACCATAGATGTTGCACCGACCTATAGCAGACTGAACATGGGTCCAAGGCGGCGACTGGAGCAACTTCTTCATCAGTCTGACCTTGTACATTGCATGTTGAGGGTCCTCGAGCCTCATATCTTTACATGAACAAGACATTTGAGATGGTGCGGGGTAGAGCTAGTCCATTTGAGGGAACTATGGGATGGATTCCTAGATACCCCAAAGGAGTCAGCTAATTCACGGAATTATTAATTGCAGGTGGGAGACCCATTTGTTTGGTACGGCACACTCTTGCTTTAGACTGCCTCACGCATGCGCAGAAAGTCAGGGAAACTATCTTGGAATTAACTCCACCAATGGGGAATGGAACAGAGACTAGTTTGTGAAAAAAGTCTTCTGCACCAACTATTTTAAATTAATCCAGTGTAACGAGTTGCACAGTAATTACGTCACATCTATGTATTATATAGAACTAATCCACAGAGATCTGAAGCCTGGGCTTGAGACAGATAACCACAGACTGCCTTTTTTGTTTGTGTTTTGGAATTGTCCATGTATTCCATTCTGCTAGCAAGATGCAACAGTGGAATTGCAAAGGGTTACATGTATGCATGATTTCCGTGTCATCGAAATAGGCTACTAGGATTAATTCAACGGTAGAAGGAAACAAAGCAGATTTAGTCGCCGGCGCGTCACTTGTAATATGGGACGCACTGGGCCCATTAGTTTCTGGTCAGTGGCTAACATTAGAAATCAGGCCTATAGCTGTTCAGTGGAAAGTCAGCAAAACCCCAAGCGTGAGGGTTGGGAGGGAGACTTGTTTTGGTGAACTCTTGTCGCGTTACAGATCTCCGTAGAGTGCGGCCGAGGTTGTACACATTATGGGTCATCTTTCAGCTTTTCTGATGAAAATAATTCCCACTTGCCCAATTATGATAGGACTCTCGTGCAGGCGGTCAGAAAGTGCCTTTTTCTACAGCGGCTTGCGCGGCGGCCCAGGAAAAGGGCCGAGCAAAACCTAAAGTTGTAAAAGGCACTTAGTGCACATTCATGCACCTTGTGCCAAACACCATGTGGTGCCTGGCACACACTGCATGGATGTGTGGAGGGGCATGACATGTGAACTCTCATCTCGTTACTGATATCCGTAGAGTGCGGCCGCGGTTGTAAACATTATGGTTCATCTTTCAGGTTTTCTGATGAAAATAATTCCGTATCTTCGCATCTTTAGTCCTGTGAAGCTGGTTTTCTCAGTTGTTGCCTCCACCGATGCTTAAATGGCCATGATTTCTACATGTGCATCCTTTAGCTGCATTGTTTAGATACAGGAGGGTGATGGATGCCTCATGTATGATTTTAACATGGCTTGTCTTTCCTTTCACAGACTTGCTTCGCAGAAAGCCAAGAGACTGAGAGAAAAGAACGAAAGGATGATGTCATACAGGGGGTCCCTTGATACACAGGTAACGATTTCCTAAGTCAGAAACAAAGTTTATTACAGTGAGTAGAAATAAAGTGCAAATTACAACGTGCTGCAGTTACTTTACTTCAAAAGGGATAACATGACAGAAGAAAAATGTGCCAATTTTGACAGCTGCCCCCTGTGATCTTGCATGATCCTGCATGAATGACCTTGCTGTGCTTATGGTTCCCTGTAGGATAGATGCCAGTGTTTAGGCTTGACAGTGTAGTGGTCAGCCACCTTCAGCTATTGGCTTGTTTGGGTTGGCTCCTTCAGCCATTGGTTTGAGACAGCATCAGTCATGTCTTAGATCAGCCCTGAGGGGTACACATCTCTCATGTCTCGCCAAGGCTTTTTTGGTGCATTATTCTGCCCCTAAGAAGAGACTCAATTGAAATGCATAAGGAAATATTTTACATTAGAAAAGTAAACCTAAACATACTTTGTCATATGCAATTCTTCATCTCATACATGCATTGTATACAAAAAGCAGTTCTTGTGTTTTTCCACTGCAAGACACATTGATTCAATTTACAGGAGGGCAAATGCACTACTAGTGACACCACTGTTTCTGTCCTCTAAATGCGTCCAATTAGAGGAATGACTGTTTGGACTTACTTGCAACCACAGTCAGCCACCAGACTACTGGTTTCTCTTCAAACTGAATAAATCTTTCGCCTTTTACCAGACTACTGTTAAGAATTAGCTTGCACAGTATTTTCCCTGTTGCTGCTGGACTGATGTTGAAATTCACAATCAGCTTATTGGCAGCTCTTGCAAAGCCGATAGGTCTGGCTTTTAACTGAATTTGCAGACTAGACCTACTGGTGCTACGAATGCTTTCTTACAAATGCCGTTTCTCATTTGGGTACCACATTGAGTAAGATAGGTCAGTTGTTAATTGCTCTCTCATGCAAGCATATATTCATGACTTAGTGGTAAAAACAAGCAAGAATAAAGTAATACCATTATACAAAACCAGCCAATTTGGAACCTATTATTGGAAACGTGTTAGACCTGTCAACCTGGGAGTGGTCTTCCCCCAACATTGTGCCTTCCTCCTCCATTTTTCTGACCTCGATTTTGCTGACCTTAGGACTCTGTGCTCTTTGCTACAACTAGCCAGTATTAAAGTGCGTGTGCTTTCTCCTCTAAACATGATAACATTGGCTTATACCCAATTGACATATTTAATTGACTTATAAGTCTCTAATAATGTGTTGCTACATATGCCCAGGGTCCTGCAAATCAAATGCTACTAGTGGGCCTGCAGCACTGATTGTGCCACCCACTTAAGTGGCCCTTTAACCAGGTCTCAGGCCTGCCATTGCAGCCTGTGTGTGTAGTTTTAAACTGCTATTCCGACTTGGGAAAATAAACCTTCTGCCGTGCCCAAACCTTACTTTTTAATACATATAAGACATCTCTAGGGTAGGCCCTGGGCAGCCCAGAGGGTAGAGTGCAATGTATTTAAAATGTAGGACATGTACTTTTAAGTTTTATATGTCCAGGTAGTGAGAAATTCTTAAATTCATTTGTCACTACTGCAAACTGGGAAAACATCGGAGTTGCCTTATTACATTTTATAAATTTAATTCCCCAATGGTAAGAGATGATTGATTCAAGTTTGGTGTCTCTGGAATCAAATTTAAAATCCTAACATTTATTTATTTATTTATTTTTGCTATTTTTAAAGCGCGCAAATACCTAAGCAGGTGTCTCGGCGCTGGCGTTCAGAGAACTCCTTACTCTTTAAGGGAATTTAAACAGAGGAGAAAAGCCACGTCTTGAGGCTCTTTCGGAACTTAATGAGAGTGGGGGCCGCTTTTATATGCAAAGGGAGGGTGTTCCATAATTTAGCAGTAGCTGTAGTGAAACACCTATCTCCCCAAGTGGCTTTTTTTGTCCGAGGGACAGACAGCAGAAAGGTTGCAGAGGATCGAAGTGTTCTGCTGTGCTCCAATGGATGGAGAGCCTTTTTTAGGAACTTAGGCCCTGGATAGTTCAGAGTCTTGTAGGCTATACAAAGAGCCTTGAATTTTATTCGGCTCCTGATGGGTAGCCAGTGGAGCTCTTTGATGTGATGGGATATTGATGCGAATTTGGGGATAGAGAGTAAAATTCTTGCGGCCGCATTTTGAACAGTTTGGATTTTATTGAGGACTCCTTCTTGTGCATTAAGAAGCAAGGAGTTACAGTAGTCCGTTTTTGAGAACACTAAAGTACTGATAAGTGTTTTACCGGCTGACTGTGGTAGGTATGGAAGAAGTTTCTTGATCTTTTTGAGTGTATGAAATGCAGATGATAAAATGGCATTTGCGTGATGGTGTTTGTTGTCGAATAAGACTCCCAGGTTGCGGACCTTAGCCACCGGTTGGGGGGGGAGTCCCAGCTCTGGTGGCCACCATTGTGGGGACCATGCTGGTTTCAAGCTCCCGAATGTCATCACTTCCGTTTTGTCGGAGTTAAGCTTGAGGCAGTTTGATGACATCCAGGAGCCTATTGCCTTCATGCCCTCCTGGAAGTTGGCTGACACGCTAGCTCCGTTATTGTACACCGACAGCACCAGTTGCGTGTCATCGGCGTATGTAGTCAGGGCAATGCCATAGGATTTTATCACCCTCGCCAAGTCCGATACATAGATGTTAAAAAGCGTCGGACTTAGCGAGGAGCCCTGTGGAACGCCACAGGGGAGAGAGAAGGTTCGGGAGGTGAAATTGCCCATTCTGACAGTCTGCGGCCGATTGGCGAGGAACGAAGCAATCAGGTCTTTAGCTGTTCCTCCTATTCCCAGAGCTGCGACACGGTCGATCAAGGTGATATGATCGACCGTGTCGAAAGCAGCAGAGAGATCTAGGAGTATTAAGACAGCTGCTCCTCCCTTGTCCATGGTTATTCTGATTTCGTCCGCGGCTTTCAGTAATGCCGTCTCTGTCCCATGTCCCTGCCTAAAGCCAAACTGTGTGTCATCTAGCAAATTGTTGTCATTGATGTACTTTGACAGCTGCAAGTTCATCGACTTTTCAAAAATCTTAGCTGGAAATGGGAGACAAGCGATAGGTCTGTAGCTTGCTGGGAGAAGAGGGTCTAGCGTTGGTTTTTTCAGTAGTGGCCTTATGATTGCTTCTTTCCAAACTGAAGGATATATTCCTGTTGCAAACATGGCGTTGCATATGGTGGATAATGAAGGGGAGATTGCTTCCGGTATGCGGTTAAGGATGGAAGGAGGACATGGGTCAAGGGGAGATCCGGATTTAGTGATGGCTACTAGACGTTGGATATAGTCTTTGTCTACGGGGTTAAAAGCCAATAGAGTTGATGGAATGCTAGTAGTAGGAAAAATCACAGAAGGTAGGGGGGTAGTACGTGAAAAAGTCTGGAAGATGGAACTAACTTTTTCCTCAAAGAACCTGGCTAAGGCATCAGTCAGTGGTTGCGATGCCTCTAAGGGCGGCGACGGGGGGTTGGATAAGGTGGAGACTACCCTGAATAGTTCTCCTGACGAATTTTTTGCCTGATTAATCTTGGTGATGAAGTAATGGCTTTTCTCAGTTGTTATCGCTCTTTTGTAAATAGTAAGGGCATTTTTGTAGTTGAGTTTGTCTACCGGGTTATAGTTGCGACGCCATTGTCTTTCAAGGTTCCTGCAGAATTGTTTGTGCATACGTAAGGCTTCAGTGAACCATGGGGCTGAAGGTGTAGGTCTATTTTGATGTGATGATTTAGGTGGGGCTAATTTATTACAGGCCATGTTTATGTTGGTCAGGTAATTAGAGGATGCTTTGATGGGATCAAGCTCAGTGGGGTCAAATTTATCCTGTATCATCTCTGCTAATTGAGATAAATCAGTATTTTTCCAGTCTCTGAATGTTGAACGAGCTGGTGCAACGGAATTAGATTTAATGTAGTTTGCTTGTACTGTGAAACAAATAGCAGAATGGTCTGTCCAGATCAAAGGAATTATCTGGGTGATATTTATATAGGGGCTATTCGTAAATAGTCCATCTAATGTGTGCCCTGCGCGATGGGTAGGAGAATTAATAAGTTGTCTTAGGCCTACAGCTTCAAGGTCTGTAATAAGTTGCATGGAATCATGATTATTTGAAGTCTCGAGATGAAAGTTGAAATCGCCTAATAGCGTGAAATGAGGGGCATCAGCGACTATTTCGATTAGATTCCCTATGTTAGCTAGGAACTTAGCTCTTGAGCCTGGCGGGCGGTAAATCAACATTCCCTTAAAGGATGATTTTGCCGATAATCCTAGGGTGAATGAGAGAGACTCATATTCTGAGCATATGTACGATTTAGTCGTAAGTTTGAGGTGGCTTTTATAGATTATGGCAATGCCGCCACCTCTTTTTATTGGTCTGTCAAGTCTACAAACATTGTAGTTGCTGGGAGTGGCTACTGCAAAGTCGGGACCTGAGGCCTCATCACCCCATGTCTCGGTGATAAACAATAGGTCGAGTTTTTGCGCATCTATCAAGTCGGCGATTTCTAATTTATGTTTGGGAAGAGATCTGGCATTTATTAGTGCTGCCTGTATTAAAGGTGAATTGATTAATGGAGGTTTGCCTGGACATTTGGTGCAAGTTGGACAGGAAGTTGGATTTTAAATTGCAATTCCAAAAATGCCACTTTTAGTAAGTTTAGTTACTAACAAGTACTGGGACTTGTGTGTGCTGCGCAATATTCACCTGGTGCTAACACCACTCATTTAACATTCAATGTTTGATCTGATACACATTTTATTCTTTTTGTATCAAATCAATATCTTAAGCAATAAAGCGATTTAACTGTACATTTCATTTGGTCAGTACAATATATACATCAAATCACAGTATATGCTTATTGTACAGTTTTTTATGAAAGAGAACAATGTTCTATCAACTTAATCATGATATTTTAAATTATGCCCAATGCATTTCGGGACATCAAAGAGTCCCTTCCTCAGTGGCCAATCTGTAAAAAACAAAACATAAAAAATTACATTCACTGGCTGTTCAAATAGCCCCAATATCACTTATTTTAACACCATCTTATGAAAAATAAGTCTCTTTGTCAACTCACAACGCTTGCTTATACTGGTCACTTGTGTATTTAGAGACGAAATCTAATATTTTTTGTGTTTGTTTATATATAAATTGTGTAATCATACCTTCAACTTCGTAGCAAAAGAATCCTGCTTCCAGAAATCTACAACAGACCAATGCCAGGTGTTAAAGAACCGATATTATCTTCAACTATCCACTACAATACCATCTTGCCACAATAAACTCCGCGTCCCGCTACTATGACTTACCTCAAAATCACCAACTGAGGCCAAAATCTAGAAATAATAGAAGCATAGGAATCAGAAATAATGTCCGCGTGACATGTTCTCAAGTAACATATCCGTGTTATCATAACCGCTGGGGCCCGCAACAGAGTCTTACCTAAATGCATGATTATACTCTCCAAAAACAAGTCCCGTGGCTTGCACTAGCTGTTCGTTACCGTTCGCGATTCAAACCATATGTGTATGAGTTCATCGACACAGAGGACGGACTCTCAAACTGGAAGCCACCTACTGTGTGTTAAGGGAAATCGCCATGTTGGAAGAGTGTATGATCGTCAGTGTTTATAAGGAAGTTTTTATGAAAAAGTGTAAAAACCGATGGCCCAAATATGCTAATAGACTTATGATGTGCATATCAAATGGTGATTGTAATGTGCAATGCTATTGTCGCAAATATACGGGGAAAAAACGGCTTTTTTAAAAAATCAATGGCAATGTTGGAAAAACTGAACGGAAAATAAAAACCAGGCTCACAGAGCATAAAAGTAGGATTAGAACAAAAAAAAAATGTATTCGGCATTAGCAACCCACTGGATTGAGGCAAATCATGTAATTTCGCAACTCAGATTTCAAATTATAGAAAAAGTAAACATATATCCAGGGGTAAACAACAACAAAAAACTACTTCAACGTGAAGTGTACTGGATAAAAACTCTTGACACCATGATACCGAAAGTGCTCAATGACAGGTTAGACATGTCATGTTACATGTAGGTCCAGCGCATGGCCACATAGGAACTTATATTAAGATGACGGATCACTGACATAATATCGACTACAAAAATAGATGACATATCTGTATAACATTGAACAATCAGGGTCACACACAACATTCTAAAGACAACATAAACAGGGTACACATTTCATCATGAATACCAATAAGGGACATAGGAGTGTATCTAATGTTTTTATTAGCTGGTTTGGGAGTGTTGGAATTGAGCACACGCCGATAGATTAACGTCATTCTAGCGTCTTGATTAGCCGGTTTGGGAGTGTTGGAACCAAGTACAAGCTGATACATTAACGCCGTTATAGAGGTTCGGTAGTTGCTTTGCAAAACATAGTTCATTACAGCTATACAACCCAGGTGTTAACACAACGTATAGACAACAGCATGGCTTTTCAGAGTCAGTGTTTTATAAAAGGATCGTTCAATCTGTTAGACGCGTTGCCATTGATTTTTTTAAAAAGCCGTTTTTTCCCCGTATATTTGCGACAATAGCATTGCACATTACAATCACCATTTGGTTTAGCACATCATAAGTCTATTGGCATATTTGGGCCATCGGTTTTTACACTTTTTCATAAAAACTTCCTTATAAACACTGACGATCATACACTCTTCGAACATGGCGATTTCCCTTAACACACAGTAGGTGGTTTCCAGTTTGAGAGTCCGTCCTCTGTGTCGATGAACTCATATACATATGGTTTGAATCGCGAACGCGTCCGGTAACGAACAGCTAGTGCAAGCCACGGGACTTGTTTTCGGAGCATATAATCATGCATTTAGGTAAGACTCTGTTGCGGGCCCCAGCGGTTATGATAACACGGATATGTTACTTGAGAACATGTCACGTGGACATTATTTCTGATTGCTATGCTTCTATTATTTCTAGATTTTGGCCTCAGTTGGTGATTTTGAGGTAAGACATAGTAGCGAGATGCAGAGTTTATTGTAGCAAGATGGTATTGTAGTGGATAGTTGAAGATAATATCGGTTCTCTAACACGTGGCATTGGTCTGTTGTAGATTTCTAGAAGCAGGATTCTTTTGCTACGAAGTCGAAGGTATGATTACACAATTTACATATAAACAAACACGAAAAATATTAGATTTCGTCTCTAAATACACAAGTGACCAGTATAAGCAAGCGTTATGAGTTGACAAAGAGACTTATTTTTCATAAGATAGTGTTAAAATAAGTGATATTGGGCCTATGTTTTGTTTTTTACAGATTGTCCCCTGAGGAAGGGACTCTTATGTCCCGAAATGCAGTGGGCATAATTTAAAATATCATGATTAAGTTGATAGAACATTGTTCTCTTTCATAAAAAAATGTACAATAAGCATATACTCTGATTTGATGTATATATTGTACTGTCCAAATGAAATGTACAGTTAAATCGCTTTATTGCTTAAGATATTGATTTGATACAAAAAGAATAAAATGTATACCAGATCAAACATTGAATGTTAAATGAGTGGATTTAGCACCAGGTGAATAGTGCGCAGCACACACAAGTCCCAGTACTTGTTAGTAACTAATCTTTCATATACAGCAAGTGTTGACAGCCCCTGCTTTGCTGCAGCACCCGAGGAAAAATATAGGCAAAACATACAGAAAAGTTGTTTATTTATAAAAAAAAAAAAAAAAAAAGAGGGAGTGCACCCCCAATCGCATAAATTACTTTTAGTAAGTTGGCATTTTCGTGCCTTAGCCATTTAGTGCCTGTATCCTATCTCTTGTCACATGACTGGGCGTAGCGGACAGTTGAGCTTTGTGTATTCCTCCTAGACACACACAATAGGGAGCTTAGGTGTGCCTGGATGGGCCATCACTGGCAGGAATGGGGGAAGGAGGGGATCTAGGCAGGGCCCCACTTATACCTGGATATTGTCACAGAAAACTTTAAAATTCAATATCTGACTTTACTCATTGGGTTTCATTTATTAAAGTTTGTTCTATTTTTCTAACCTGGCATGAGATCTTCATGTGTGGTGTTTTCACTGTTTTACAGTAAGAAATGTGGCACAAATACTTTACACATGTTTTCTAAGTTATGCTTGACTGTTCTGTAACAAGCTGCTGTGGGGATGAGCACACGTTATTTTGAGGTTTGCTTGTGCACACCCAGTCAACCAGCAACCCAATTTCTTGCAAAGGAGAATTATTTAATAGGAACCATAACATCTTTTGACTATATAAAAGTATATATTTCTCAGGGATGGTGCTGAGGAGCCCATGGAGCGAAAGTAAATCACAATTAACCTGGTCAACAAAACAGAGACCTCTCCTTCAATCCAGTGTTTAGGGAGATTGTGGTTGGGTTGGCAATCCACAAGTGTTTTGGGTATCTGTAGATACTGAAGGCCAAGTTTTGGGGTGCAACAGTTTGCTGGAGGGAATTAGCAAACAGTATAGTGTTCCTCAACCAGGTACAGTTAGAGGTTTCATACGATAGTCTCTATTGTTTCCCACCAAGATGTGAAAAGGGCACTCATAAAAGGCACACTCACGGTGCAAACTTTATTTGCATGAGGGCAATGAATGCACACTATTTGCGTAAAGGTGTAACAGGCCTGTTAATTCGCATTGAGTTAAGCACAAAGTGCACAACTCCTATTTTATTGCCCATCCATAACGAAGCTTTTGCACGACAGGAGCTTTGTACTTCCTGAAGAAGAGTTTGTACTACTGTTGGTGTTTCGTGTGAGCGTCATCATTGAGGCAAGTAAATCAAATACTACACAATCATTACCAAAGCCAATAGGTCTGGATTTAAGATGCTTTGCATACAACATTACCACATAAGAGTGAGAAACATAAAATAGTGAATCAGTAAATTTGTCCTTTATGTAGTTCAAGTGTACGCACAGGAGCTAAGGCACGGAACGATACACCCAAACAGCCAGTAGTATTAGGGGAGGGATACATACTCCTCTGGGGTGAGCCAAGGCATGTTTAATAAACCCTCAATTAAGTCACTGGCTAGAATAGGTTGGCATAGAAAATCAGTAGTTGTAATGGCAGGACGCAAAGCCCACTATGTATAATATTAGCAATAGGTTTGTTTGACAGCTGCGCTGTCTAAACCGAGATCTCAAAAACTACCACAGAAAACGGAAATGGTTGTGGTTTGCCCCAATTCAAGATGTCTCTTCTGGAAAGGCTATTTCTAAAAACTTACACAAAGGCAATTCCTTACACCTGGTCGACGATGGCTTTAAGAACAGTTCGATCAATAGTTTCCATCCTTGAGAATGCAGCAGTTAAATAAATAATTAAACTAGCACTTTTCTGCAACACTCCAAAACACCATTAAAACGCGGTTTCAAAAAGAGAATAAAAAGGCTGATGAGAGCCTGAGGGACACATTTCTTACCTTCACTCTGTAGAGCACATGGCTGGAATGCCCATGCTCAACTGGAAGAGAATTTATGGCAGCGGTGATGGAGGAGTTATTTGGAGTCATAGATGCTACTGAAAGATTTCTATTTGGGAAAAAATTTAACGTTTTGCAGTTTACAGGGGAAAAACGGAAAATGTCTTATTTATCTGCCACATTTACATTATTGTAAGTAAAAAAGAAACCGGACCAATTTAAGATGTAAACCTTTGGGGGCATATTATCAAGCACGGCGTTAAAATTATCGCTAAAGCGGCGATAATGGGCATGATAATATGCCGCAGAGAATTCCAATAGAAGCCCAGG
Source organism: Triturus cristatus (assembly GCF_964204655.1). Classification (NCBI taxonomy): domain Eukaryota; kingdom Metazoa; phylum Chordata; class Amphibia; order Caudata; family Salamandridae; genus Triturus; species Triturus cristatus. The sequence continues at coordinate 1,419,126,004 of NC_140591.1, read as the reverse complement.
TTCACACCAGAACATGGGCTTCTATGGGAATTCTCAAGGGCATATTATCAAGCCCATTATCGCCGCTTTAGCGGCCGTTTTCTGCCTCTAAAGCGGCGATAATTTTAACGCCGTTTCTTGATAATATGCCCCTCAGTGCGCTCAGCAATTGTGAAAAATATAATGTTTAAATCTGTTTGATTAGAAGTTGCCTCCCAAATAGTAGAGTTGTGTGTCTCCAAGTTTCGTCTTAGTAGTTCATTGTAATTGTTGTCTTTACAAAACCCATTAATTTCCAGAGCAATCAAGCATGGAGAAACCCTGAGTGACAGGTAAGAACTTTGCTTTAAAAACTAGAAGACTTCTTTATCCAGTTGCTTGTTTCTCTAGCACTTACACCAGATCCATGAGCTACCAAATCATGTAGCAGCATTGGACATTTTTCCATCATGGATAGCGCAGACGTTTCCCCTTATAAGTTTTATATATTCTTCCTTCCCAGGGTTAAAGCTATTTCTGAAGCCACCTCTTTTCAGCAAACATTATGTTATTAACTGGTTGATTTTCGATGTTGGGGATGAGGAACAGAACGAGAAGGTTGTATGGTTAAAGTCTCAGCTGAATGTTCTATATATGTTAAACACAATCAAATGTCATTATATACATGTTGAAGTATGGTCCTGGGCTGATGAGGTGTAGCATGTGAGGCTGATTAATACAATTTTAAGACCTGTAGTATATTTTCAGGCTAGAATATATTTTTGTGTTTAAAGGTTTTTAATAATTATCATTAAAAGATATATTGTTTTTGTTCTACTTCAGTGTCCTCATTTCTCATTATGCTGCTTGTCATAAAGTAAAACTTCTATGCAATTCTTCCAGATAAAATTGAAGTCTTCTCTCAAACCAGCCGGCCCTGAACCTTGTGTTTTTGAGCCGCTTTTTGGGACTTGTGATATGACCAATGAGAAGCTGCTGGAGAGAAGGCAGAAAGCTGAAGAGGTCTTCAGGGACCAGCTGAAGGCGGCAGAGGATCGCAAGAGGATGATCATCTTTAACGGTCTGATGCAGCAGCGGAAGGAAGCAGACATGTTGAAAAAGTTAAAACAGGAGTGAGTAGACCAGACATGGAGTTGTTGATGGTCTTTCTTGATCCACACATGAATTCAAAGCAACTGATTTAGAGTGGGTTCAACTGATATTTCATTTCCCGCTGGTGGAAACTGCACCTCCGACATTGTAGCGGAGGGCAGAAGCCACATTAACAGAAAGTTGACAATACAGAGCGGCGGTAAGTTCCTTGCTACAATTTCCTTCAGTGACCTGAGATCCACACGTGGAATTTCTGACAATATGTGTATACACTGGAGGTATATCTCTAATAAGCGGGTGATACCCCCACTTCGTATAGATCAGGGGAGGCTGGTTCCTTATAATGGTAGAGGAGGGGGCAGAAAGAAACCACATCGCTGTGGCCATCGCTAATGGTAGCAGTACGTATACTCTGACATACTAGTTATTGCGCATGTTAAGCCCACTTTTTTTCAAATGAATATAAAATCTGTGTACAATTATACATGTGAAAGGATGAAATCGTTTTTTTGTGATCTGTTTTGCCATTTGTACTACTGTTGTGGTGGCGGACGTGTCCAGAGAGGAAAAAGTCCCTTTTTAAGAGTCGGAAGCTTTTTTCTTCACCAAAGTGGAAGGGTTGCCGGTGCGACTACATATCAAACAGTGTCATTTTAAGGATTCTGGGGGACCTGGCCAACATATATTTTGGGCGCCCTTGATCGGGACTACTTTTAATGTTAATATGCATTTTCTGCTAATTCAGTTCTCATGATGCCAAACAATATTGAATTCTATTTTAAATGATGGGACAGAGAAATAAAATTTAGAAAAATAAAAAGTTCACTTTCCCTGGAGGACCCTTGGTAGGGAAGGGGCTAAGTGGGTGGCAACTGCCCGCTTGGCCATGCTGTAAAAGGTTTAGGACATTAAGAGGTCCTAAACCAAAGGCTAGAAAGTATCGGCGTCAGGAGACACCATTGGGGGTGGATCCGAATTTGCTATTTCTACATAAGACACTTAAAACATTCTTCGTTATCAAAGAAAGGGATGGTGTGACAACACCAATACCTTGAAATCCTTCATCATGTCTTCAATGATTTTAACATTGACCTTTTTTATTAAACACATAGGTCCTCATTTATGATGTTTTTCGGCTGCCCTGTCCTACGGAAAAAGAAAAGGGCAGGAATGCACCATATCTATCAGACACAGAGCATTCCTGTCCTTTTCCCAGACGCACAATGGGCTGCCGTGCGCCGACGCAGGCACCTTTGCTCCATGGTGCAAGGATGCCTGCGTTGCGGGGATTAATATTTTTGTGCAGGAAGGGAATCCTTCCTGCATAAAACCAATCAAAAGAGGCTTTTTCCTCTTTCCATGTGTGCTGCACAATGCAGCACATATAGAAAAAAGAAAAACAAGGAGAAATAAAGATATTTCTCCTCGTTGTGCCTCCCTTACGCCTCCCCTGGCAAGGCGTAAAATTTTGGCGCTGCCTCAGATTTACGATTTCTTGTAAATCTAGGGCAGTGCCCAAAAAGCTATGGATGTGGCTGGGAACACCCCCAGCAACACCCATGGAACGCCCCTTTCGTGCAGTTTTCTGCGTGAAAGGGGCACATATTTATAAGCCCATGAAAAGTCACCTAACATGGCTTTACATGGCCTTATAAATATGCCAGTGGCACATTGCACCACCGTAACGTAAACAAAAGTCACGTTTTGGCGGCGCAATAGTGCCAGTAGGGCCTCGTAAATGAGGCCCATAATTATAATTGTGCAAGATTCTGAATTGTACTCAGCATCGATTGATTTGAGGAAAATCCCTGCAACTGAGACTACACTCTTATTCAATCCATCCTAAAAAATACCTATTATAATGGACCCTGCACGTGGGAAAGCTGATTTGCTCACATTTTCTTTGCCAAGGCATTCACCTCCAAGCTGGATCCTTATATGCTAAGAGTCTGTAAGGAAATATCAAACCTAAATGAAGTGCAGAAGTTAATGAGGAACTCAATGAGCAAGAAGCATTGGCAAAGCCAATAGGTCCCGCCTCTTCAAGAGCTATTGGCTTTGCCGATGTATCTTAGCAATGTTATACACCAGGGTGGTTGCTGTTCAGCATGATTACAAGTTAGCGGTGTAGAGGAGAGTTGCATGCAGTGTTGTAGAGTGGAATGGCGAAGAGTGGAGTGACAGAGTGTCATGTATTGGAGGGGCAGAGTGTGGAGTCGCATAGAGTGGCATACAAGGGAGTGTATAGTGCATTGGCGTAGAGTGTTGCAGAGTATATTGCCATAGAGTGCAGTGGCATTAAATTCAGCAACGTACAGTGCAGCACAGTAGAATGCAGTGACATAGATTGAAGTGGTGCATAGTAGCGCAGAGTGGCCTAGAGTTGGGTGGTGCAGAGTGGAGTGGTGTAGAGTTGAGTGATGCAGAGGGCAGATGTACAGACTAGTCGAGAATGCAGAGCACAGTTGAGTGGCATAGAGTGCTGTGGATTAGAGTATAGTGCAGTGGAGTAGTGCAGAGTAGAGTGGCATAGAGTTCAGTGGTGGAGAGTGTAGTGTTGCAGAATAGAGTGCAGTGGAGTAGAGTGGCATAGAGTACAGTCATGCAGAGTAGAGTGCAGTGTCATGGAGTGCAGCTGTGTAGAGTGCATTGGTGTAAAGTGCAGTGGCACAGAGTGGAGTAGAGTGGCATAAGGTGCAGTGGCATAGAGTATATTGTTTTAGAGTGGAGTGAAGTGGCGTATAGTGGAATGGCGCAGGGTACAGTGCAGTGGCGTAGAGTAAAGTGGTGTAGAGTGCAGTGGTGCAAAGTAGATTAGAGTGCCATACAGTGGATTGGCGTAAAGTGCAGGGCATGGAGCGGAGTGTTGCAGAGTAAAGTGCATTGGCGTAGAGTATATTGGCATAGAGTGCAGTGGCGTAGAGTGGAGTTTTACTGAGTAGATTGGTGTGGCCTATACTGGTGTGGTGTAGAGTGTAATGGTGAAGAGTGCAGTGGTGTAGAGTGGTACAGGGTAGAGTAGAGATGTATTGTGAAGTAGCATAGAGTGCAGGGGAGTGGGGCAGAGACATGGAGTGGTGCACAGTACAGTGGTGTGGAGTGGTGCAGAGTAGAGTGAAATATACATGATATGATAGCACACTACCATTGCAGACAACACAATTTCAATTGAAATGACCAATACATCTGCACAAACAGTTTTACTAATAAAACTATACAGTGCACAAATGAAAACGTGTGGAAATTGCATCACCTAAGGATTTATTTTGATCATATTAAAGTATTGGTTTCCAACACACTTCAGACATAACAAAAAAATGTGCTACATTTGTGTTCCTAATTCTGATATATTCTGAAGTGCTTACACAGCTCATTTAAATGCTGTCGTGTGCTAGAAAAACCCTGTTTCCTACCCCCAATACCCGGCAACATTGACACATACATCCTCTCACTTTGAAGTCAGGGAAAGAAAAGTAAACAAGCACCTTCGGAAGACAGTGCCTAACATTTGACCGCGGTCTTTGAATGCACAGCAGATGTGACATGATAGGAACAAGATGTAAAGGCCTGTTTAAAGAATGTGTGTATGTGAAAGAATACAGTAAACACAGTTTAGGCAATGGGAAGGAGGAATTGAACCTAACGCAAATAGAAAGCCAGAAATTGCGAGCTACAAACCACGAAGCCACTGGTAATCAATGAGCGGAATGCATTCCTAGGCCAACTTTCTGAAAGTGCCCAAGATGTCTTTAGCAAACCAGACAGCTGCAACCTAAAAAGAGTAAGAAAGGCCTATCTCCAGTACCTTGAACAGGGGTAATGAGAAGATCTTTAAAAGGGTCGCTGCCTCCCTAAATTGGCATTATAAAATCGATTTAGCATGACAGTTTTATGAGGCTTGTGGCTTATATCTTCCTTGAATATTAATAAATCTCAGCAAAACAATATTTGCTAGGACACTCGCTTCTGCTAACAATAAAATTGATCCGCCCAGTCTAGATTTACTAGGGGCCTCTCTATCCTTTTGAATTCAAAGACATTAATTATAGCAACCACACATGCTGCAGCTGGTCAAGTGGGGCAAATGTTTTTAAATTTAAAAAAAAAACTTTTCACAGTATGGAGGAAGATGAGGTTTGAGGCATTTTATATTGCATTAAGAACATTTTGTTCAGCCGCTCTAATAATGACACAATTAATTACTCTGCTTGCTATAATTCAAAGAGGGTGAGGCAGGGAGGTTTTCTCTCTCCAGCTCTTTTGGATCTAGCAGTGGCTCACCATCAACTTCAGAGCTAGACCTTTGCAACCTGGGACCTACCTTTACCCAACATAAGGTGCCACTTGTTCTGTCTCTTAGATTCATCTCTTTTTTGAAAATCTGTTTTTTAGTTTTGGGGACAATTGCCATCCTTTAAGTTTGGAATCACAGTTCAATTATCAATAACCACTTCAGATCGGTCTATAGCTGTAGGATTGGTCTGTTGAGCTTCCGATATATTACTAAACCTGTTCAAGACTTTGCTTGTGCTAGCTGAGACCTTTGCCTGTCCTCTCAAAAACTGTGGCCATCTTGTCCAAGTGCTCATCTGTTTTTCTGCCCTAATTGGTTATCCTGGTCCCTCCCTGTGATGGGCCCCTTTAGCTGACAGGATGGTTTCACCCTCACTATTTTCTAGAGCATCAGTTATTGCTTCTCTCGTTATATACTAGACAAGAAACCCTTCTGGGTTGAGGCGAGTACATGTTTGCCAAATGTGTTAAATGTTCCCTTCTGTTGTTAAAGAGGGAGTACGCATTCCAACATACGTACTCCTTTATTACTGCCTACAGCCCCAAGGCACACTTCTACATTCATTTTTATATGTAACAATGATTGATAAAGACTCAGATGGGGTTTGTCCTCCCCTCTTCCCCACAAGAAGTGCCGTAACTGTCATGACCTAAATCAGTGATACTCATTGAATTGAACCTGGAATGGTAAAATACTGAAACAACCTTTCGGTAATTTCAAACTTTTTTCCCCTCAAGCTTCACACAGTTATTATCAAGGAGTTTGTAATTCATATGTATTTTACATGTTTTTCTAAGACACTGATCAATAGACATTTTTTTTACAACATGACTGAACTGCATCCTATAATTGTTCCTCACCATAACCTCTTCTCAGACTATTTCAGCTTTCGGGCTGAAACCCAACAGGAGACAGTAAATGTATTTCCCCTTCTTAAGAATTCCAGCTTTCCATTGCTATTATTTGAAGTAGGTCCTTCTTTTCAAGTAATCAAAAGTAACTCTCTTCCTGTAGGTGACACTCTCTTCATTTGTCTGGAATTAAAGTGATCCCTTCTCCCTCTCAAAGTGCAGGTGGGCTGGCTGCCGCTTGCACAGCGAAACACGGAGTAGCTTTGAAGCAGCTGCTCCATATTTCACTTGAATGCGCTGTTCTCCACAGCAGCATGAGATCACGGCTGCACATTCCTTGTATGAGGGTGCACTGCCCCGGTTTGTGCCTGGCACACCTATTTAAAGGTGCACCCATGATGCATACAAAGACAATGTACCCTTTCAGTAATACGGCCAAAGAGGTGCATAAACATACAGATAGTATCACAATCTGTATGTAGTCGGGTCTTTCAGCTTCACTGATTTTCACTTTTTTCCAGGCTCTCTCAATATTCCTGATGACAGAAATGTTATTGCTTATTGGTCTAGGATGGCTATCATTTGACTCAGTACCTAGCATTTTCATCTACCCATAATATTTGTGCCCAACTTTACCTGGCTCCTATAGATCTTGTCCACCAGGCTTTTCTAAGCATTTTTGTGGAGAGCCTCCTCTAGTCTCTGTGGAAGTTGACTGCCTCCTAGATGGCAGCAGGGCACCTTTACTGAAGAATGTACACGTTTGATGCTGAGGGGGAGTGAGAGGGACTAAGCCATGAAACGGTGACTCTTGTTTCAACTTACTGTCCTTTTTGATCTGAAAGGACTTTTGGCTTCTGCCTGTACTGCTTGTAGTCACCTTTTCCTGTGGTACCAATGAGGTTGCCCTGCTTTTACCATACCTATTCTTTCGTCAGTTTTGTAAACCATGTTCCTATATCTAATGTGCCTTATCCACCCACTGGCATGCTCTGAAAGACATTGTATTTTCTAGCTGTCTTTCCAGGGGTTCCTGCTGTTTTGATAGCATTCCTACCTGAAGACACTTTTAGTCAGATGAGGACATTGTCACCTCAACTGCTTTGAATGGTCAATGTTGCAACATTTACATAATCTACAAAATTGCTCAGTAGGTGATACCGATCCCACTATCCATGTGGCCCGTCCAGCCCATTACATGCCATCCTGGCACAGTTTCTTTGTATTGTGATCCCTAGGCAAGGATAGTCAGAAGTCGCTGCAGTGTCGCTGTACCCTCCCCTCAACGTTGCCAATATTAACCCTAAATCTAATGCAGAACGTAATGAGAAACTCAATGATAAAGAAGAAAGACAAACCTATCTCCAGTACATTGAATAGGGGTAATGAGACGATCCTAACACCTATTAAAGAACACATTAAGAAAAAAATCTTTGAAATTGTACCAAAAAATGCAAAGTCAAGAAAAGTTTTGATTAACTTATGCATGCTTGCTCAGTTTTGCATTTTCAGCAGTTTTGAATATGGAGATAGACCCTAACTTTCCTGCAGCTAATGAGCATAACTATCTCAGCACAATTAGCAAATATTTTATAAAATAGCATCACTACATCCTACATCCTTAACCAAATACATTCTAGAACACTATAGCCAAACATTGCTGCTTATCTGATGGAACGAACATGTATTTTTCCATCCTGTGAACATTGCACATGAAGACTCCTAAAGATATCAATCTGGGTGCAGAAAGTTCTGGCTATTATCTTTATACCTGTTAATTTGGGACTTCCTTTTCATGGCTAAGGCCTCTTCATGGTCTCCATGGATGAAATGCTCACTCAGTGTAAGCCTGTTGCTGTGACCACAAATAGGACATCCCCACTAGCACTCCCTTCCTCGAACAACCAAGCCTTCAAGTGGTTTGGGGAGAGGTTCGAGACATTTCCAAGCAAGACAGATCCAAAGATTGCTTTGATTATTTTACTTTCAAGAGCCATTGGGCAAGGGAGGGCAGATCCAATGAAGACATACTAAAGCATTCTTCAAGAGGTTCTTTTCTCCTCCTTTCTTAGATCAACGCAACAGAATGGATTCTTCTATACCTAGGTACTGACAACTGGGAGTGGGCAACCCTTTCCCTCCACAGTTATCCTGGACCTTTGTGTCCTGTCAGTAAGTGGCAGGCCTTCAGACTCACTCTAACAAACATCTCAATTTCTGCTCCTCTATCTGACTCAACTTCCAGGAAATGCATAAGTGTAAAAGCTCAGCAGATACACCACACTTTCCAAGAGTGGTAGCTCTTCGTTGACATTGTTTCACAAATATTTGGCTGACTGGTTACTGTAACTGTACCCAGTTATCCTTGTAGGAAGAAAAGAGTTTATCTACAGCAAAATTACTAGTGAGGTCTGTCCACGGGGACAGAAAATGCCGCTTGGAAGACTTTTCATGCTGATCTGGAGCCATCCTAGTCCCACTTGCCTGCCTGTGTTTCACTACATAAAGTAAGAAGTGCATCTCAGGAGTCTGCAGGCAAGTGGATGAGCCATCGATGCATGGGTAATGCTGCCTGCCCTCTCCTAGGAGAGTGCAGGGAGAAAGTGGGGTGAGGGTGGAAGAACTGAGTGCCTTCTACATACTGAGAAGTTTGCCTTTATCGCACAGAGGTGAAATTCTCTATTACTGTGAACATGCGGAACTTACTGCAGACAATTAATCACCTGCACTCATCTCAACAAGACTACATCTGGATTTTTCAGTTTCCATTTGTACAGGAAGTGATATCACTGGAAATCTCTTATGGGCTTCGTGGGCACAATCCTACAATAGTTCACATCCTACCTCACCAACCAAAATCAACTTATTTAATATGAAGTTCCAGATCTCAGATTCTCTCCACCACCTGTGAAGTCCTCCAGAGCACCAACCTGTCACTCATAATTTTCAACCTCTATGCCAAATGCATGGGACCATCCTTACAGACAGCAGTATCAATATGTACCAGTATGCGGATGACACTCAACTCTGACTCACAATCTCCACAACCAACAAAATACAAAACCTTCCTCAAAAGCATTTAGACCTGGATGTCAACTGTTGGACTTGGCCTTTTTGGCTAAAGTTCCCTAAACTTTTTGCTTTCCCCCAGACCGTTTTCCTGACAGAGTAGCCGATTTAGATGCTTTGGGTACTCTGCCACTGCTGATCAGTGTCAAAGTAAAAGAGTTCCCTGTTTAAAGTGTAATGGTAATTGGTTGTCCATGATTGGTATATTTGCCTTGCTAGTAAAGTCCCTAGTGATGTGCACTGTGTGTGCCAGGGCTAGTAATGCCAAGGTGCACGGAGAAGGGAACTCAGGTCTGCAGTGTAGAGCCTGCGCGCAGTTTGCTAAGTCAGCATGTTGTCCTCACAAGTGCAACTTGTCAGGCCTTATTTTCCCTTTTGCATACACCGGAGGTACCCCTATGTAGGTCCCGGGTAACCCCTGGGCAGGGTGCCGTGTAGGTAAAAGGCAGGACATATACTAAGGTGTGTGTTATGTCCTGACAGTGAAAACACTGTGTTGTGTTTGTTAGCCTAGTTTCCAGTAAGTTTAAAATGGAGCGGTGAAGTTTAGTATGCATGAACTCGTAGTGTCATAACACATCTTTCTATGAAAGTTGTTTTGTCTGTGTATTCAGAAACCACTCCTTTAGAAAGTGGCTGAGTTTTGTGCTTTAAGCATTTCTGTGTGTCTCTTCTGAATGTGGATTGACTGTCTGCATCTGTGGGGTGAGAGGAGCTGGGAGAGGTCTTGACCCAGGGAGGGGTTGAGATGGCACCAGGCTGCCCTGCATCTGGAGAGTAGGGGGAGGAGAAGCCCGGGAGGTGAAAAGGCCTGGGCTGGGGCTATAAACCAATTGACCCATCTCCTGCTGAATGATTAAGGATCCAGACCTCCAGTATCAAAGGGAAAAGGGTGACACTGGGAGGGAGACACCCAGAACTGATTTAGGCAGGGGTCAGGGACCCCTGAGCACAAAGAACTTCAAAGACATGAAGGGGTATAACTAAGACAACTGAAACCCCTAGAATTTGGTGTAGTTTTGAATGGTGAAATGGACATGTCGAGTCTGCAAAGGCTTTGACCTCTTTCGTGATCAAGAAGAACCTCTGCCAAGTAAGAAGTTGCTGAAGAAACTGCTGGATAGGACTGACCCTTGCTTCGTGATCGGGGGCTGGCCTGCAGTTTGTAGGTTTTACTAAGGAAGAGACTGAAGGGACATTGTAGTGGGTGGTGTCCCCCCACTTCTTGAACAGGACTGTGCTTTGTGCTGTGTCCTGAACCCCAAGGGCCCGAGGTGAGATGGCTTCCTGTTTGGAAACACAGGAACATAAACGTTACCGGAGAAGTCCCAAGCAATGCGGTGTGCGCGTGATTTTGCAGCTTGAGACCCTCGGAAGTAGTGCCTTGTGATCGTGGGCACACAGGAGTAAACGGAGACTCGGATGCGCAGGGTGCGCGTCGTGGTGCAGCCAGGGCATGTTGGTGAGGAGCGCCTGGTCATTGTGTGCACCGAGTGAAGAAGTGAGTCTCGGACGTGCAGGGTGCGTGTCAAGGTGCAAGCCAAGGTGTTGGTGAGGAGCGCCTGGTCGTTGTGTTCACCGGTAGAAGAGAGGAGACTCGGACGCGCAGGGTGCGTGTCATGGTGCAAGCCAAGGCATTGGTGAGGAGCGCCTGGTCGTTGTGTGCACCGAGTGAAGAAGTGAGTCTCGGACGTGCAGGGTGCGTGTCGTTTGTGCAAGCCAAGTCGTTGGTGAAGAGCTCCTGGTCATCATGTGCACCCGGGAGAAGCGGTGAGACTCGGACGCGCAGGGTGCGTGTCGAGGTGCAACCAGAGACAATGGTGAGGAGTGCCTGGGTAGTGTGTGCACCGAAATCGAAGTAAATCTCTACAGTGCTGAGTGCAGGTCTCCGTGTCCACTGAGACCGCTGGAAGGAGGGCCAGGTCATTGGGCCCTCGGAGTTAAACAGGAGCAGCCCAGACTGGCAGCCCCAGAGGAGCTGAGCCGCCGGCCCAAGCTCGCCGTGCCCATTGACGGAGTTCTGGATCAAGGCCCGAGTCGCTGAAGGAGGAGAGGAGAGTGGGGTCACGCCCCCCCCCCCCCCCAGGTAACGTGGATCACCAACTGGGGCGGGAGGGCGGTCACGGAGGGACACTCTCTCAGCCTCTCGCTTCTGTCAGATGCGTGAGCCTGTTGCTTCAGCTCAGATCGAGGCCCATGCTGACCCAAGGAGGGGCAGTACTGGGGCTGGAGTGAGAAGTGGTACTTTTGTGTCATCATTGATACGTGTTGGGGCAACTGTTACCGGAGCACCTAGATGGTCGTATTACACTTTGCATTATTGATGCTAACGAACTATCGAACTGTCGTATGATGCCTGACCTTAATTGTGCCTGACGAACTACGTGCTGGGTGTGCTACGCACTGCGTTATTTTTCCCTTGCAGAGTACATGATTGTAACGTGGCACATTGCATTAATTCTTCATCGCACCGTATAGGATTATAACGTGGCGCATTGCATTATTTCTTCATTGCACAGTACATGATTGTAGCGTGACTCATGCTTTGTTTCTTCCTTTCACAGGGCATGCTGGTAGTTATACTCATTGCATTATTCCTTCTATTGCAAAGTACATGACTGTGGCGCTACGTATGGCATTGTTTCTCTATTGTACAGTACAGTAGTATATCGTTACGCATTCCAGTAATTCTTTTCTTTTGCAACGTGTGATTCTAGCAATACGACTTGCCTGACCTTTTGGAAACGGTTAGAAGTAAGCTTAACTGTTGGTTAGAAGCGGTGGTTGGGATTAGAACCTACCAATCCACCGGAAGGAATACTACCCATTATTACATGTTGGTTTTGTATCATGTGGTCATATCGTATATCTTCTTATATAAAGATTATACTCGTTTACAAAAACCCGTGTGGAGTCTATTTGTGGGGGTCATCATTGGGTTGCTATAAGTGTGGTTGCACGTACTGTAAACTCGTGCCTTGGCTGCTTGTGCCAAGCTACTAAGGGGTTGAGCAGGGCTCTCTCAGATGTGTCCTTACTTAGCCTAATTTTGAAACGAGGGGTCCGGATCTCGCACCTGGTGACAGCGGTGTGGGACAGGGACTCCTGCCTCCAGCATTTGGTGGCGGCGGTGAGAGATAAGGACCCCCACTTCCAACATCAACAAATTATCTAATGTTGAAGCCCACAAAGACTAAATCCATCCTATTTGCCAACAACGCCAAACATCTTCTGATTCAATCATTACTCCATATTACACCCGACGGCCTCAGGTTCACCTTAGACTCAAACGTTTCACTCAAAGCATTGTGAGGAAGAATAAAGCAGCCCGGGTCTAGCACTCTCTCGCTCATGAAAAAAGTGAAACCTTTTCTTGCAGTAATAGAGTTCAGAACTTTAGTTTAAGCCCTCCCCCATCTAAATGGGGGCAACACCCTGCTGAACAGCATTCCAAACACCACTTTCGCTCACTTGAAAGGCATCTTCCACACAGTAGCAAGGCTCATCAAGGGGCTGAAGAAATCTGAGCCACATCACCTTTTGGCTAGAAGATCTTCCCTGGCTCTCCCTGCAAACCAGAGTCATCTTTAAGATCAGCTGCATAACTTACATGCACTGTAAACATAGCCCCTATCTACCTAGCTAACAAACTAACACTATCTGGAGTTCAACGCCAGACGAGGACCTCAGACATCAGCTGGTAAAAGCCTAAATCCTGCAGGAAGGAGACATCGGAACTACAGCAACTCTTACACTTCAGAAAGAAACTGAAAACTTCACTCTTCAAAGTACGCTATCTCAGATAGGCTGACTTCTCACCCATTCCAGAAGTCTACCTTTTACTCTCACGTATCCCCCGCCTTCCCTATGTCCGGTGTGCAGCGCTTCTTTGCTAGTCTGCTAAGTTCACGCTTTAGGAATACTAAAACATACATACATGTTAGTACACCTAAGCTTATTTGGGTAGTCTCATTGCATCTTGTGTGGGAATGTATCATTTTTTCATGTGAATGTGTTCTTTGTAATCTGGGGCTCACCAATGTCTATTAGCAGAACAACAAATAAACATTTCCTATTATGCATGCACACATCCATTACAATCCTCTGTGAATTGTTCTCAACATTGGGTCAAGTAAATCGTGTAAGTCTACCAGCTAAATAACAGTGTCAGTTCAAAAACAAGCATTGGCATAGCCAATAGGTCTCGCCTTTGAGACCTTATAAGTGTTTAGCCATGCAACAGTTGCATAACTAAATACTTATAAGGTCCCAAAAGCGAGACCTATTGGCTATCGAAAGTGATCACGATCAAACATCAAAGCGGCCGTGCGGCTGCGAAAGTGATAGTAATCGCGGTAAAGCGCGTCGCGTGCGCCCGCACACATGCACTGTAGCTCTAGGCTGGCCTGGTTGCACTTTTTGGAGCCCTCTCAATAAGTCTCGCCAGACCAGCGCATGCGCTGGGTCAGGCGAGACCTAATGACTATCATCCAATTACATATTTTTTTTAAAGATTCGAAATTACAGATTCTTCCACTCGGGTTTGAAAGGTGACCATACAATGCTGTTGACATATGTGAAAGAAATTATTCTGGAGGTCTGTCGAATGCCAAATAATTTCAATATATAAAGAAAAAATATTAAGGATAGCATAAGTCACATTAATTTGTCATTGAAGAGAAGTGAAATGGATATGCAGAGCATACGTTCTTATATGGTACTCCTGTTGTAAGGGAGCAAAGCTCTCTGGGATGACAAGAAAGCTGTGATGAGATGAATGTCATTTTTAGGAGTATTGCTAGATAATTTGAGAAATGAATTGTATAAACTTGCAGTATTTGTCGTAGAATGATTTTCAAATTGATTCTTTAGGACTATGGCTGAGAGAGCTGCTCAATTTGCTAAGATGTTCAAGCTGCAAAAATCATTACAGGAAGATTGGGCAAGGAGTGCAGAAATGAAAAGGCAGAGAGACTGTGAAGAGGAGAAGATTATTCAGTAAGATTTGCTCCTTTATTTCAGTATACATATTCTTTACGTACTCTTGAGTGAATGGGTGAAGGAACAGATGACATAATTGGTATGCTGAGCAAGTAATGCAATTTACAAACCAACAGCATATTGTCATATAACAAAGTTTTCCAACATTTGATCTTTTATATATTCACATGCTTGAATCATTCTCATTTGCCAGGCTGGGAATCCCCGGTACACTAAAATAGCAGTATGCAGTATAAAATCACCATAGGCCTGAAACAACATTGAATATTTAGTAGCACATCTACCTCATTTGAAAGAACCCACACTTCAGCCAAAGAGGTGGAAGCGTAAGCTCTCCTACTGCCCCGAGCATCCACCATAGCTCCGATTTCTACTGCACGTCGTGTGTGAGGGAGTCCCTTGGCAAAGCTCTGTTCTGACCTCTCACTGAACAGTAGCTCTATTACTTTCTTGATTTGCCTGGGATATGAACCAGCCCCATCATCAGCACTAAATTACTGTGAGTTGTATTTAAGGTAATTTATATCAAATTCTGGGCCAGGGAGATCTTTTTATCTAACACACAGAAGGTGATGGGAGAAGGATTGCAATAAGTCTAACCACTGTCAATCGCTCGGGTAGCATTCCAACCCATTGTTCTTTTGCCCATCATGCCACCCCAGTTTGAACCCAGCCATATGCAAATCAGTCTTGACCCTGCCCCAATAGGAACTGGCCATCCAGAACTGCCAAGCAAGGTCCTCTCTGAACTGGAACACAAGCAACCCAAGACTGGTTTTGCCCTTATTCGGGCTCTTCAGTCGGGTGTACCCCGAGTGATTGCCAGTGTTTAGACAAATTGAAAGCATTCCTCCCACTTGTGTGTCTTATAGATCTTTATATTTAACAACCAACTGTCATCATGGCTAGCATAGATAGTTCAGCCATTATTTCTCTATTGGAGACCAAACTTTCCTATGGGAATTAAAGTGTGAATTCACACTTTTGGAACCCTCCTGTTTCTTGGCTCCTGCTTGACGGATCAGCTCAAACATTTTAACAAAGGAGCCAAAGTGGATGCTTTTATTTCAGAAAGTATAGTTGTACAAAAACCCATAGCTGTCAGAGAACTATGAAAAATATTTCATGATTCACTGTGTGATAGGGATTTTTTCTTCATAATGACAGCCCCTAACCGTTCTTCAGAACTTTAACAATGGATCTAGGACTGTGTGGCAGGGAGTACCAAGTTTTTTTTTTATAACTCTTTTTATTGAAAATAAACATAAATCAAATAAAAACAAACCTTTGGCAGTTACAAAACAAAATACAGTTCCTGCGGACAGCAGGAAATATGAATGAAACAAAAGAAGACTTTGGGTCAAAGGAAAACGCATTAATATCATCAGTCCCAGCCTATGGTGTTACATTGTCAACATCAGTCGTCTCAGTGAGTGGGGTGCAGATATAACCTCTACTTTCATTCCAGGGGCCCCACACTTTGGTCCATTTACCCGGGCCACCTGTGCTTTCATACACCACCCTCTCCACTTGCATGCACCAGTCCATGTCCAATGCCCAATCCACGTGTCTGAGTGCCAGCCCTCCCCCCCCCCCTTCCAGGCTCTAGCAATATTGCGTTTAGCGATCATACATCCCAGTGTGACCCAGAGCCGTTCACATCTGGTTAGGTCAGTGGCTTCCTAAACATTCAAAAGATAGAGACGTGGGGATATCTCAAATGATTTATGGCATATTTGGGACATGGCACCATTCTTCCCCAGTATCTCTGAAGGGCAGGGCAATCCCACCAATGATATAGAAAAGTACCTGGCTGCCCACAGCCCCTGGGGCAATCCAGAGAAGACAAGAGATCCATCTTAACGAGTGCCGAACTGGTGTAGTATGCCCTATGCAGCAATTTAAGTTGTATCAATTTAAAACGGGACCGGATCGCCACCTCCCGAGGCGATGCCAAGGCCTCCCTCCACTCTTCGTCATCGAGCTCTCCCACCTCATCATTCCATTTTGCCCATAGTTTACCCATGGAGTCGGGCATATTATTAAGAATCTTACGGTATGTCAGGGGAAATTGCTCGTTCTGGGAGGTAATCATCCTATAGTCTATCTTCTAACGGGGAGGAAACCGGCAGTTCGGAGCCTCTGGGAAGCACCTTTTGCAGTGCACTATGTACCTAAAGGTACCAGAACGTTTCCCCTGCCTGAAGATGGTATTGCTGTTGTAAATCACTAAACGGGACAACTCCACCCCCCCCCCCCCCCAGCCCAAAGGTCACCCACCGTGGAAAGGCCAATTAAGTCCCATTTGTCAAACCCTGGGAACCTCGAGAGCATTCCTAGCTGAAGAGACTCAAGCAGTGGGGTGGCCTTCGTAATCTTACCCTTCCATCCCAACGCCGCCGTGGCTGAGTACCATAAGGAGACCGTAGTAGAGGTCGGAGTGAACTTGGGTGCATATTTCTTCCCACCATACAGAGCCCTGAGAAAGTTACCAGAAGACATATTATACCTGTCCATTGCGTACGTCGGATCCGCCATGGGCCGATGCATCCAGCGGTTGAGAACCACCAGCTGCGAGGACCAATAGTAATATTCAATGGCAGGCAGGGCTATGCCCCCATCATACAAACTTTTAGTGGACTTGGCGAGAGCGATTCTGGGAGTACCATTATTCCATAATAAGGAGCGTACCTCGGACTTTATAGAGAAAAAGTATTGGGAAGACACCAAAAAAGGCGTATTCTGCAATGCATAAAGAAAGCGGGGAAGTGCCATCATTTTATAAAGAGCGGCTCTACCTAAGAGCGTGAGAGGTAAAGAATTCCAGTGTTGCACATCAGCACGGAGCCGCTGGAGCGGAGGGAGTAAGTTTTGACGGTGGAAAACACCATCTTTGGTAATATATATACCCAGATACCGAAACCCCTCAGTAACGATCTGGGCCGGACAACCCAATGGGAGTATTGAAGGCTCACCACTCAAGACATAAACCAGAGATTTATCCCAGTTGATCGTATATCCGGAATATTTTTGGAAGAAAGCAAAAATGTGCAGCATGCTATGGACGGAGAATCTTGGTCGGGCCAAGTAAAGTAAAATGTCATCGGCATAGAGGGAAAATTCTGTCTGTCCAATCTGGTGACCAATTTAAACCGCGAATCAGGGGGTCACCTCTAATCCATATGGCCGGGGGTTCCAGGGCTAAGGCAAAAAGAAGAGGTGACAGGGGACATCCCTGACGCATGCCTTTACCTAGCTCAAAAACGGCTGACCGGGCTCCGTTAACTGTAACCCGGGCCAAAGGGCGGGCATAAAGCAGGCGCACCCACGATATAAAATGAGCGCCAAACCCATATCTCTCCAGCACCACAAACAAAAAGGGCCATTCATTCATATCGAAGGCCATCTTAGCATTCAAGGACACTATCACTGAATCCTCCTGAATAGTGGAGGCCCGGCCCAACACCCCAAACAAGCGACGCAGATTGAGTGCAGTATTTCTGGCCGGCATAAAGCCAGATTGATCCGGGTGGATCAATTTGTAAAGACATGGGGAGAGGCGAAGGGCCAAGAGCTTGGCCAATATTTTGACCTCGGGGTCCAAAAGAGAGATCGGTCTATACGAGGAGCAGCGGTCAGGAGGTTTGCCCGTTTTATGGATGACCACAATGTTGGCCAGTCTCTGTGTAGCTGACAAAGTACCGAGGGATACTCCTTCGCCGTACATACACACCAAAAAGGGCGCGATAACAGGCGGTAATTTTGTAAAGTTCGATTGGGAGGCCACTCGGACCCATGGCCTTCCCAGATTGTAGCGCCCCAATGGCTTTGGAAACCTCCTCAGAGGTCAAATCAGCATCGAGGTCTAACACCTCCTGCGGATCCAGTTGTGGTAAAGGCATTGTGGAAAGCAATTCAGCTGCCTCGGCCTGGGTGGATGTGGATGAGGGGGTATAAACTATCTTAAAATGACTGGCAAAGGCACCTACAATCCCAAGCTTATCATGGTGCCAGACATCCTGCAAGTCTAAAATCTCCGCCACCCATCTATTGGCCAACTCCTTCCTGTCCAGCCATGCCAACAACTTACTCGCTTTATCACCAATATAGTAAAGATGGTGCGGAGTGGCTCGATAATAGGCCCTAGCGGCGTCCTCAGCTATATCCTTCTGCTTTATAGCCAATGCATGGGAGACGTCCGAGGAGGCGGAGGCGACCATATCAGCTTCTGAAGTTGTCACTTCCCTCTATATATCTTGCAGTTGTTTGCACTTCTCCTTCTTATGCCCTGCCACAGCTGCCACTCCGCACCCACGGATCACAGCCTTATATGCCTCCCCCAGTATTATGTCAGAGGCGACAGAACCATCATTATCAATAAAGTAATGTTGGTTGGCTTCCAGCAACTTGGCACGTACCGCTGGTACGCGAAGATACCAAGGAGGGAGCGTCATTTCGCGGCCATTGGGGGGGAGGGAGGAGGTGGGAAATGCCTCCATCGTAGGTGACAATAGGTGAGTGGTAAGAAATACCCCTTGGAAGAAAAGTAATCTCTCCAAATTGTGTAGGCTGGGTTGCCTTGCAAAACAAATAATCAATGCGAGACAGACTCCTGTGTACCCTGGAGTGAAAAGTGTGTTGCCTGGATGTTGGGTTACATACACGCCACACGTCAATCAAACCTAAGGCATCTAGAAATTCCATCAGGTGCTTGCCAGGTGGCTACCCCTGCTTAGGCGGCAAACGATCAAGGTCACCACTAAGAGCTGCGTTACAGTCCCCTCCCACCAACATTTCACCCTCCTGTAAAATTAAGAAGGTGTTAGCCCAGGTCAGTCAAAGTACAAGAATGAAGTTTGGGGGGACATAAACAGAGATTACATTTAAAAGCCTCCCCTCTCACTGCCTAGAGACCAAGAGAAATCTACCCCGGGGGTCGGAAGTGTTTTTAGATACCTGGAATGGAAGGGAGGTGCGTACCAGAATGCCCACTCCTCAGGACCTACGGGTTTAGCCCGCGTGTGCAATCAGTTTATAGCCCCACCTATTAAGTGCGCAGTAGGAGGTACCCTGAATATGCGTCTCCTGAAGCAAAATCAAATATGGGGACTGTCGTTTTAAATATTGCAACACTATACTCCTCTTGATGCGATCTCCCAACCCATTCACATTCCACGAGAGTATTTTGAGGCGGCCCCTAGATGGACTAGGATTACAGTCTGGACTCATTAAAATCCGTGAAAGTGATGCCCCCCCAGCAAGTGAAAGAGCACGATTAAACATTCTATTCTGGCAGAGGAGACACAATAATGAAAAACCATCACAAATGAGCATTGAAAATCACCAGAACCACATACCCAGGACCCAAATGGTGTTGCAAATAAGATTGTTCGAGAAACTGCACCTAGAAAAACGAACTGGCTAAAAGCCCTCAAAAAACCCCAAGAATCCAAAATCAAAACCCTGGATCCTCCCCCTCCCCCCCCCCCCCCCCCAACCTGCAACGTGGACTCAAAACTGCCCACCCCCCCCAATTTGCAGAGCGCCTGTAATCCCCGTTCATCTAAACTAAGGAGGGCGTGTCCCGCTGCCGAGCCACCCGACAAACCCCCTAAACAAAGTAATGAAGCAGCTGTGACACTTGTTATCAAAACCCAGAGGCCCGCAGCATATGCAAATAAAGCAATTCTCGACCCCGACCCCCTCAGCGCACAGCAAAACAAATTACAGATTAGCATCAGTCTAATAGGGTTTAGGTCTCAAAAACAGCGATAAGCAGAAGAGCGTTACCCCCCCCCCCAACCCCCTGAAATGTGAATAAATACCCATCATGACCGGAGAGCTGTCTGGGTCCAACACATGGTTCAAGTTGTGGACGCAGTGGACGTACCGCAAGGATCAACCAGTCCCATTGCTACCCGAGTGGTCCTGTGAATTATCCAGTCCGTGCCCCTGGGTTGGGGACAATCAGTGATGGCAGGGAAGAAGCACGCCATTACTCAAGCCAATCCCACGTGTCCTCGCGGTCTGAAAGAAACGCGTTTTCCCATCAGCCTGGACTCGCAGCTTTGCTGGAAAAAGCATGGCGTACTTAAGGCCTTCCTCTCTAAGGGCTCGCTTGACCTCCAGGAAGAATCTCCGTTGTTGCTGCTCTTTAAAGGTGAAGTCCGGAAAAAAGGTGATAGTGGCGTTGCCGAGTTTCAGAGGTGGGCCGGTCCTGGCCGCCTGAAGGATTATATCCCGGTCCCGGAAGTTGAAGATTCGTGCCAGCAAGGGTCTTGGAGGAGCTCCTGGCCTTGGGGGACCCCTGGTCACCCGAGGCACCCGTTCCACGGAGAAGTATTTCGAGAGGGATCGAGATTGCAGATGTTTCTGTATCAACTCAATTCAATTCAATTCAAATGATCTTTATTCGGAATTAGTACATCCATAAAAGTGCATACAGATTAAAAAACATAAAAACATATATAAAAATTTAAGAACAAGATTTCCAGTTGGGTTTGAGCAGCATATATAACAAAGTGCAAAGTTCATAATAAGGGTATACATAGTCTTTTTAAGGACAAGATTTTCAATTGGGTTTGAGTAGCATGTATAACATAAAGTGCTTAGTACATAATAAGGAATACATGGTCTATTAAAATATGTAGTTTGTGGATTCCAATTTATCCACTTCCATAATAATCATACAGATCCAAACACACATATAATTGATTCTATATTCAATTTATATTAGAATTGTAAGGTGCAATATACATTCAGTGACCATTATGTGTGTTCCATACTTGCCCTAGATCTTACACAGGCTTTTATAAAACAATTTACAGTATGTATAACCTCGTCTGTTGACAACATTTGTAGAAATCTCAATGCCAGATTGAAGTCCCTTAGGTTATATTTACGGAGAATCGGCATTAAATATTGGCGGGTATACAACTTGTAATGGCCACAGAAGAAAAAATAGTGCAGCAAGCTTTGTTTTCCACCCTCTGCACAAAGGCAATCCAGCTTTTCTAAACTTTTATTATAGCCAAGAGGGAAGCTTAGTAGATTAACAATGCTTCCATCCCGGAACCTAAATAAAAGGCTCCGGTTCCATCTTCCAATTGTGATTGACAGGTATCTACAAGGCTTGTTTAGATTATCATTGTCTGGATCAGTTAATTGCAGATATTTAATCACGACAGGTTTTACCAGTTCGGATCTCCTTCGTTCCTCCTTATATAAATCAAACAGTGCCCGTTTTACACCGTTCTTGTGAGCGGGGGCAATGGTGTTAGGGGAGCTGAACAACAAGCCTTGTCCCACACTCAACAGGCTATTGTTGACTGCGTTTAACCAGGGTATAAGGTGAGCTCTTTTGTGTAATAAACAATCGGATATTATACTGCGTGTTAAAGATGCAGCTGGATTTGACCATATTTTTATCCAGAAAAGCGCGGGCCTTGATCTAATAAAGTCGGCAATATATGGCAGCCTAAGTTCATTATGACAAATAAATGTTGGCGCACAGGGAACTCCCCCCAGTACCCTTCTACAAAATCTATTTTCCTCAAACTGGAGAGACGTGCTGTTACAATAACCCCACACTTCTGCTCCATATGTCCCAGTTGGTTGGCATTGGGTACGATAAATGTTGAGCAGGGGGGAAATGACATCAGCCAGTTTGGGTTGTCGGAGAGATAAAATTGAATTGATTGATTTACCAATTTTATTTCTCGCATAGGTAGCATGTGGCTGCCATGATCCTGTATTAGAGAATAGTAACCCTAGATAAGGGAAGGTGCTGGTGTATTTTAATATATTGTCCCCTGATTTAATCGAAGTAATGTTGTACTTTTTGGGTCCACAGTTCATAATGAAAGATTTTTTAAAATTAGTACTTAAGCCCAAATCGGACATAAAAGCAACAAACCCATTGATTAAAGTGCGTAAAGCATTCGGGGTACGCCCCATTAATACAGCGTCATCCGCATAAAGTAGGGTAGAAATGGGGGAACCATTTATAATTGGTACATCCTTTGTATTCTTGCTCAGGGAGCAGCTCAACCCATTAATATATAAAATAAAAAGCAGTGGGGCGAGTACGCAGCCCTGTCTAACTCCTCTGCTAATAAAAATATCATCAGATAATTCATCATCGTTATTAATACGTACTCTGCCTTTTAGATCCCTATGTAAATAAGAAAGAAAATATACCAGTGAGTCGTCCAAACCATAATCAAGCAAAAGTGACCACAACCTAGAACGATTAACAAAATCAAATGCGGAACTCAGATCCATAAAACCTAAATAAAGCGGGGACTTTTTAACAATAGTATATTTGGCCATAATCAAATTCAAATTAAGGCATTGTTCATTAGTACCCACATGGCTTCTGAATCCCAATTGACTGCAGTGTAAAACATTATTATCCTCAGCCCAGTTTCTTATCCTTTTAAAAATTACCCTTCCTAGAACTTTTAGCGTATTATCGATCAGTGAAATCGGGCGGTAGCAGGCAGGATCCGACCTGTCACCTTTTTTAAATATCGGTACGATGACACTGTTCGACCAAGAAGCGGGAATTGAGCTGTCAGCCAAATTATTAAATAAGTTACATAATAAGGGGGCCCAAAAATTGATTTCAGATTTAATCTGGTCGATAGAGAGACCATCCGGGCCTGGGGCTTTATTGCTGGCACTCTCAAATATAGCATCCTCGACCTCGGATATTGAAAAATTCAATCGGTCAACAGTGTTGGATAGGGGGATAGTGTCTGAGGAAGTGGGTAATATAGCATAAATTTTAGAAAAATGTTCTGCCCACACCTCACCGGTTATATTGCAATTGATTGGTTTGATGTTAGAACCAAAGGATCTGAGGGACTTGACTT
Source organism: Triturus cristatus (assembly GCF_964204655.1). Classification (NCBI taxonomy): domain Eukaryota; kingdom Metazoa; phylum Chordata; class Amphibia; order Caudata; family Salamandridae; genus Triturus; species Triturus cristatus. The sequence continues at coordinate 1,419,102,842 of NC_140591.1, read as the reverse complement.
CTCTCCAGAAACCTGTCGTGTCTTTTAAGGAGGCGGAACGCGTGAGAGATTCCCAGTGATTAATCACTAGGGCCTCAGATCTAATACGTAACACAGATTTGTATTTTGATCTTAATTCTCTCACAAGTTGAGTGTCCCTAGGATTGATTTTTAGGGCCGCCCTCAGGTCCCTGTTGGCCTTAGAGCAGGAGGAGTCGAACCAGCGAGGGCCCTGATCTATATTAGGCCTAGTTGGTTTAGAGGATTCTCTTTTAATAGCCCCCCAAAGATTGCCAAAAGCAATGACCACATTGTCGCCTGAACTAATGTGCGACAGACAGGTCTCTATAACCGTAGGGTATTTTTTGATTACTCTAGCTAGAATGTCTTTATTGTCCACCCCTTTCCATATTAATCTTAGTCTGTCGGTAGATAGAACCAAATTTTGTGCCCCCAACTCTGCTCTCGGTGCAACCTTCGTGGTCTGTGGATTATCTAAGTATATTCTAAGCGGGTAGTGATCACTGTATGCGGAACAGATGACTTCTGCTTTTAAAATTATATCACACAAAGTGGGACAGATAAATATATAATCTATCGTAGAAGCACAGCCCTGGCCTATATATGTAGGTGTTAATATGTTGTTTGCACTAGAACCAGCAATTTCCATTGCGTTTACTAAATCACGGGAGGCTAGATGGTTTTTCAACTCTTCACCGTTTCTACATGGACTATTGCGGTACATATGAGCATTAAAATCCCCTCCGATGCAAATGCCATCAAAGAGCCCATACTTCTGCCCCTCCATGATTTCATCAATAAAATTAAACAATGACAAAAAATTGTCATTAGGACGAGTAACAAAATCATTATTATAAAAATTAATTATGCATAATTTCATCCTGTCGATGTACTTCATAGCCATAAAACATTTACCCGGAGTAGGAATCAATTTGGTTTGTACCCCGGATTTTATTTTAGTCCACCTAGATAAACCCCCACTGGGACGTCCCATAGGTGAAGTAGAGGCCTTCAAATTATAACAGCAAAAACCCTCCATTGTAGGTGTAGTTATACACCAGGTCTCTTGTAGCATCAGTATGTCACAGTTATTTTTAACCCATTCTAACCATTCTTTAATTTTCATTTTAGTATTAAGTCCCGCTATGTTCCAACTTACAAAAGATAATTCGGAATCCTGGGGCAATAGTCTTTGGTTCATGGGTTTTTCTCTCTCTACAATCCAAGGCAAGGGTTGTGGGACTTCCAGGGTTTCAGTGATTGATGCCAAGGATGATTCGACTAAGTTAGTCGATAAGGGTCAGTCTAACATGTCCAAATTTGACAAAGGTGCGAATCTGTTAAACATATTGAATGGAAATGGAGCTGACTGGAATTGCAAAGGGGGTGACTGGAAATGCATTGATGGTGGTTGAAGTTGCATTAAGGGTGGCCGTGATTGCATTGTAGGTTGTCTGTAAAAGTAACTCAAAGGTAACATAGTTACAACCGTAGAAGTGGCAGAGCAGTTACCATTCCTGTTGAGTAGAAATCTTGCAGTACCAGGGTTTTTAAAATTGAGGACGATACAGTCACCTTCCTTATCTTTAATTAAGGGGCCGACCCAAGACACCCTACGAGCCGATAAAATCTCTCTTGAGATATCGAATCCGACACCTTTCTGCTTAGTTAGTCAGTCTATACATTTGTTTTGCAGTTGCACCCATGATTCCCCCTGATCCTCCCTCAACGGTGGTACTCCTGCAAGGAATAGAACAAAGGGACAGGCATCCGGTGGCAGATGTAAGGCAGGCCCTTGATGTTTAAAAGGCTTGCTTGTTCCTGGTTGCCCAGTACCTTTATTGTTAACAGCAGTTGGTCTTGTAGCTGTTATAGGTTGGATGGAACCGTTTTTGTGGTTACTGGCATTTTTATTAATACTAACGGAAGGGGCAGGTTGTCTGGGTGCAGGCGTTGGGGTAGATTTGGGAGGTAGATTGGGTTTTATCATGTTCTTCCCTCCATTAGCAGATCGGGGTTCAATTATAGGTAGTACAGTTGAGTGGGATAATATTCCTGGGTTGCTCGTGCCACCGCCCGGTAAAGTTGGAACTTCCTGATTCTTTACTGACAGAGTGTTGCTTAAAGATTCAAGTTGTTTTACAAGACGGTCAGCTCTGATACGATCCAAGTTGACAGACCCCTTTCTTTTTGCTTCTTCGTTTTTAACCAGGTTATCTAATCTATCAAGTCTTTTAAAAACATTATTAAATTGATTGATCATTTGCTTCTCCAGACGATTAAAAATAGTATCCACTATAGTTTCTATAAGGTTCCCATTCTGTTTCGAGAGATGATAATTATCTCCCATTAGTGTTGTTTGGGTCCATATAGTGTTAGTGGTCCCACTTGAGTCAGTAGTGGTTGCGGTAGGAATATCATCATCCGCAACCACAGGGTCTTTATCCACAGCATAAGTAGTTTGTGCCCCAGTAAATTTTTGTTTATTCCACAGGCTCTGGGGCGTGGGCTGATTCTTGCTAGGTGGGAGTTGTTTCCTTTTATTGGCACTGGGTTTGGTAATGCCCCTTTTACGTTTTTCCCCTCCCTGTTTATTGCTGATGTCCGTAGAACCCAAGGTAATAACGTCATCCTGGGAGGCAATTGTAATAGAGGGAGCAATTTCAGACAACAAGGATACGGGTGGTGTTAGAACCAATACCGGTTTTGTAATTACAACGGCCCGCGATAGTGGAATCCCAGGGCTATTTGACAATGGTGTCGGCTGAATACTATTGTTAATGCAGCTCATAGACATTCTTCTTTCAGTGTCAGCTATTTCACTTGATACCAAGTTCAGTGCATTTTCAAGTAGGGACTCAAATGTAGCAGGGGGGAACGGGAAATCCTCCTGTGTGATACCATCATTGACAAACTCCATGGTAGGAGACAATTCCAACTCACCACAGACAAGATGTAAATGTTAAAGGGGTGGCCCGCCCGACCACTGTAGTCCACTGACGGCCACAGACGGTCCCGCCCTTGTCCCGGGCTTCTCCCGGCGCCGCCCGCGCGCATCCCGCGATGCGGGAGGAGCGTCGCTCTTTTATGTGCCTTCCGGCGCGTGTGAAGCGCAAGGCACTCTGGGGGTTGTGGTCTCCGGTCTCCGGCCGCGAGAGGTGTCGGTGGCGGCGGGGAGACACAACAAGGAATTTCCCAGCGGCAGCAACGCCAGCTCCGAAGCGCTAGGAAGAGTTCCCCCCACAGGTAGGCGGCAAGTGTTGTTCCGATGTCCGAAGTTCCCGCTCTGCAGCAAGAGCGTCGCTCTTTTATGTGCCTTCCGGCGCGTGTGAAGCGCAAGGCACTCTGGGGGTTGTGGTCTCCGGTCTCCGGCCGCGAGATGTGTCGGTGGCGGCGGGGAGACACAACAAGGAATTTCCCAGCGGCAGCAACGCCAGCTCCGAAGCGCTAGGAAGAGTTCCCCCACAGGTAGGCGGCAAGTGTTGTTCCGATGTCCAAAGTTCCCTCTGTATCAACTCCTCCACAAACAAGCCTGCAGTCTTCCCCTCTGATTTTTCAGGAACCCCCAAAATAGACATTATTTCTCCGAGCTCACCCCTCATAGTCCTCCAGCTTCGCCTCGAAGACGGACACTTGAGACTCCAGGCATTTGACTGTAGCTTCAAAGGATTTTGATGAAGCCGACAAGGTTTTGACAGAATCCTCCGTTTCCTTGACCCTGTCCCTCATTTTGCGAAGGTCGACGCGGGTGAAAGTAATTTCTGTCATGACATTATCTATTTTAGCCTCCAACGCAGTGTGCACTCCCTGAATGGCCATCGTTACGTCCACGAGGGATGGGCCCTCAGCCGGCGTCTGTAGCTTCTCCCCCGTCCCCGCCTGTTCATCCTCCGCAGCCCCGGTCCTCGAGTGCGCAAACTTGGACAGTTTGGCCAGACCCGATTGTCGAGTCCCTTTGTTGGTGGCCATATCACCAATGTCACCACTGATGATTGACAATTGTGGGCAAAGCTGGATACCAGTGCGCTCCGAGAGAAGAAAATGGAGGGGGGGGGGGGGGGCAGACCATAGAACGAGTCCGCCACCACCCCGTATCCAACTGCGTGGGGAGGGCGGGGAGGACTTGTAATTGTGTCACTGCAGTAGGTCCGCCTGGTAAACAGGCCCACAACTTAGATGCCCGACTCCAGCACCCAGCACACACCCCAGTGGCGTCCTGAAGTGGTCGGGGTTCGTTGACCAGCAACAACTGTAGAAGCTGGAGTTCACCCCTCTGCTCCGATCCACCTCCATGAGGAAAACACTGTCCAACCGTCCAAGAGCCGATGGGGGACGAGCACTGCTGCACAAAAATTGGGGGCGATGACCTTCTCAGCTCCCTGCGCCCACCCCCGCCTGTAGAGCAAGAGGGGGGGGTGGAGGATCAGGGGATAAATACCACGTTACTAATTTCCCCTCAATTAGGCCTCACCAGAGTCTGCCTGGGACACGGTCACGCCCTACTCCGTCATGTAGGGCCCAAGGAATGTGCCATATAATGGCGCACACGTAGTTCCTGGTGAAAGGCGCGGTCCGGAGCCCACCCGGTGCAGCGCCGCCTCAAGCATTCCACATAGTCCCCCCGACGTTCCCGTGGGTGTGGGGGGGCTGCCAGCCACTTTCCTGCCCTCACCTGCCGGGAGGGTGACGCTTCCAGGCCGAGGGCCTCCCCGCACTCGGTGTCCGGGAGCCGCGCCGGCGCTAGCGTGCTCCAAGCATCTGCATGGCCTGCGTGTCCCAGCGGCCCCGGCACCGGATCTTTTCTTCAAGGCTCTGGCACCGTTCCCTCAAACTGCGTCGGAAGAGGATCGGAGAAGTCCTCAGCGCAGCAGCCGTCTGAATCACGGCGGCGCGTACGGCTGCAGGATGTGCATACGGATGTTTTGAGGGTGAAGGTGGCTCAGAGCTGTGAGGCCATCACGGTTGCCTGCAAGCCACACCCCGGGTGTACCAAGTTTTGAGATAATCTTATCTAAATTATGCCTCACATTCTCTGGCAGTATTATTTTCATGCATTTGAGCTATAAACACATTTATTTTGTAAGTTCTACAAAATATGCAAATTATGTGGGAAGTGCGCCACATCTTTAATTAATGTAGTAAACGCTGCAGCCACAAAATCATATAGATGCACTAGCCCTCACTATTATCCATTGCTTATAAATAATTTTTCGTGAAACAAAACGTAATCATTCCATTTTCAGTCAGTTCACATTGTTAGCTGCATTTTGAAGAAAAGTTCTATGTACCTGAAAAAAATCACCGTGATATTAAAAAAAAAATACATAACTGGTAACTTGTGTAATATGTTTGCATATTCCTGTCTCAGGGATCTAGTGACAAGAGGAAGCTGAATTTTGAGAGCAGCTAGCATTGGAGGCCCATCCACCTCCAAAACTGAAGAAACATCGAGACAGGGGCACCCATCCTGCTCCTACTCTGCCGCTTTCATCTCCTTCCCTGGCGAGCTCTACACATTCTTTGTATTTGGAGCAGAGTCCTCAGCCCTTAGACCATTATGACGCTCCCTATGACCCAGAGCCCCAGGATGATACATCGGATGATTATGGGGTTGTCCCCTCAGATGACAACAACCCCGAACTCTACCCTGCTAAACCTTCCCCTCCATATGACACTGGGGCATATGTATCAAGCCCTTTTCCCGTTCGCAAATGGGCGGATTGCGAATGGGAAAAGGCCTTTTGGGATGTATCATCCCAAAAGGGCATCGCAAAATAGAGAATCGCAAAACTTGCGATTCTCTATTTTGCGATTGCATTTAAGGAATCGCAAATTGCGATTCCTTAAATGCAATGTATGAAGCCTAGAAAAAGTGCAATTTGGCCGTAAAGAATCGCAAATTACCACCAACTTCAAGTTGGTGGTAATTTGCGATTTCTTTGAAAAATGCACTTTGGCATTTTTCAAAGTGCCATGTGACGCACAGACATGTATGTGCGCCACATGTGCATACATACATATTTCAGGGGTGCAACAGGGTGTCCTGGCACCCTTGAAATTGCATTCTCATTTTGTGATTCTCAAATTGAGAATCGCAAAATGAGAATGTCTTCCCATTCACTCCTATGGGCCTCCTAGCCCATAGGAATGAATGGGAAGGTATTCCTTAATTGCGATTAGCAATTTGCTAATGGCAATTAAGGAACGCCAAGGAATCTCAAAACATTAGCAAATTTTTTTATTACATCCCATTTTGCGATTCTCAAATAGCGATTCCCTAAAAATCGCTATTTGAGAATCGCAAAAACGGAATTTGAGACATATGCCCCACTATCTCTTACCACAAGGTAATTCACAGGGTGACCACCTTTCACAAGGTAGACCTACGGACCATTTCAGAGGAGGATGACACAGTTTTGGTCCATGCTTAAGGGGATGCTCAACCATACACAGGATTCCTTCAAAGACCCCATTAATGTCTATAATAGTCACCCTGATGGATCATAAAAAATACAAGCCCTTCCTTTCTGACCCGCCCTACATTAGAGGCTAGCTCCATCCTGATGCGCTGCAAACCGTCTGTAAATGGGTAAATGTACAGGTTACTGGGGAATACTCCACCGCCAGAAAGAAAGAAAGAAAGAAAGAAAGAAAGAAAGAAAGAAAGAAAGAAAGAAAGAAAGAAAGAAAGAAAGAAAGAAAGAAAGAAAAAGAAAATCAGCGGTAAAGCGAGTTGACATACAATGTGCAACTCACTGGCAGATCTCTAACTCCGTGGGGTTATTGTCTGGATATGACCAGGTCCATAAGAACGAAATGGGTGATGTGATACAGCATTTCCCTGACCAATAGAAACAACGAGCACAGGAGATTGTAGCAGAAGGCCAAACGATCTCCAACACCACCATCAAATGTATTCTCAACGCGGCCGCCACCAGAGTCATTAACTCCAGAGTCCTGATTCACAGACATGCTTGGGTCCGAATATCTAGATTTATACCTACAGTTCAGCAGCATCTGATCAACATGCCCCTTGATGGGGGGGGAACCACATCTTTGTGCCTCATGTTGATCCAGTACTTGAAAAGATTAAAAAAGACACAGCCAAAGCAATGGGCGCTTGCCATTCTTCATCACCCCATGTGACTTTGTTGCTCACAATACTGCAGTGGTGCCAAAGCCACCTCCCAAGAGGCCTCCACCCCCTATTGGAGGCAGCAGCACCAGCCACAAGACTCCTGAATGCTATTTCAGGGGTGCCTATGGGGAAACCATTCCAAAGGCAGGTGTAGAGGTGGTGCGGCTAAGGGAGCCGCACCTGCCAAGCAGTGCCTTCCTGCTCCCTTCCCCCCGATCACATAACCCCTGTGGGGGATGTCTGCAGGGGTTCCTTTCACAATGGGAAACCTTCAGACCAGACAAATGGGTGCTGTCCATTGTAGAGCAGGGTTACTGCCTGGAGCTCACTACCCCCCCCCCCCGCCTTCACAAACATTCCCTTTCACCAGAACACCAGCGGCTCCTCCAGGAGGAGGTGGCCGCATTCTTACTTAAGTTTGCCACAGAGCCAGTGCCCACCACCCCCAACAACACGGCAATGGGGTGTACTCCCTTTACTTTCTAATCCCAAAAAAGATGGGTCCCTTAGGCCCATATTAGACCTCCGGCCCCTCAACAAGTACATCCTTTCGGATCTACATGGTCACGCTCCAGAACGTTATTCCACTATTGAAGCAAGGAGACTTCATAACCGCCCTCGACTTGAACGCCTGTTTACATATCCTTATTCACCCTGTACATCGGCACTACCTCACATTCGTAGTAAGTGGACAACACTTTCAATTCAAAGTTCTGGCCTTTGGCATGACTACCACCCGAGAGTTTTCACCAAATGCCTTGCTGTGATAGCCAGTCATCTCCAGTGGAGCAGCGTCCGCACCTTTTCATACCTCGACGACTGGCTGATAATGAATGCAAGCCAGTATCAGTGTTTGGCTCACACACAGATCACCGTAGATCTTCTCTACGATATGGGTTTCACCTTCAACATGGGCAAGTCCCACCTCCATCCCCTACATTCCTAGGGGCAATACTGAACTCACTAGGGAAGTGTTCCAGCTCATGTTGTGGAGGAGTTGGGTGGTACCAGCTATGCTTTAAATATTGTTAGTTTTGTTGTAAAGGAAGTTGGGCCAATCTGGTGGGGCTGGAACGTTGAGGTGGAGCATTAAGGGCGGAACCCTGGGGGGTTTGTTGTGAAAGTGTTCCAGCATTGGCAGTTGCTGCATGGACTCCAGGACCGTTGATTGTGAATGAATAAACTGCAATCACTTACCGGATATCCTGTCATTCTTTCATCTGGGAAATTATGACCAAAGCAAAATCGTTCTTGTACAAATACCAACACGTGGGAACGGTCATTGCAAAAAACAAAACCAGGAGGCATGGTTTGTGTTGCTTTGCTAATGGGAAATAGTGCTAAAACAATATTTGCACCCATTTTTAACACTTACTAAATTACCACGAAATTAGTATATATAGTACAGTCGTTTTCGTAGTATGACAAAATTCCAAGACTATCATCAGATTTCGTATATAAAAAAAATGGCATCTGGTGTGTTGACTTGTACACATCAGTTTCAGAAACTAAAGTTCAGAGAATGCGGCACTACCACCTTGCAACTCAAGAGTATATCATTTTAATTTTATGTTGAAAAATCAAAGCTTTAAGGAGTGATAAACTGCCCAGGTGCCGCTAATCTGCAGAGAGGGTTTATTTGGCGCCTTATTACGTATTGTACTATTTGACTCCATTTATTTTTGTAGTGCTGTTTAGTGACTGTAAAAAACAATGTTTTATTCCATTTTTTGTATTGAAAAGGAATGTGAGAGAACAGCATACTCTTGCACTAGGTAACACACAACTTAACAGGACTGCTGTGCTGCTGATAACCACCACCCGGCCATTTTATGAAAACTTGCACCTAGATTTGTTGGTCCTGTAACGCTCTCCAAAAATATGTTTTTTCCCAATAAAATGTACCTTTTCCAGACCTTAATTGAATCCTATTTTTTACTTGTCTTTTCCTTTAGTTGTGGAAGCAATCTGGTGCATGAACAGTGCGACAAGTACCGACGCTGCTGCCAGTGCAAGAGACGCCTGAGCAACGTCGGAGAAACCAACATATGGTGTGAATCGAGATACATACCAGGAAGCCGAATATTGATCTAGATCTCGGATTCTGTTTCTTCATCTCTTTTTCTGATAATGTTTCTGGTTTAAGAGGTGCACCTAGATGTTAATGATGGCTATCTGATTGACATGTAAACTATCTAAAAATATCTTGAAGATAATGTGAAATAAAGAAAGAATATATGGCCAGACAATGAATGGGCCCATCATTGCCATGGGAAGGTCTTTTACATATCTGAAGACTAGATGTTCTCCTGTAAGTCAGCAATTTAGCCCAATTGAACGGATTAGACATTGTTGGTGAGGTATCCCAAGAAGATGGGGGGAGCTGTGACCTAGCGGCTCGAGCTGCCACCCCTGGAACCTGTAGACTGAGAGACCAATCCCGGCCACAAAATGAGACTCAACATCATGCGATACTGGGCAAATCACCTAATCTCCCTGTGCCTAATTGTGTGTATAATGTATTTGTGTGATCCCCACTTGGTGTAACTGCAACAAATGATGGACGGAATACTGAATGATTCAAACATTCTCCCCCAGTCAAGAGAGCTGTGTTAAATCCATCGATCTTTTGCCCATTACGCATCCAACTGAGGGCGAAAAGTGTAACTGCAACAAATGATGGACAGAATGCTGAATGATTCAAACATTCTCCCCCAGTTCTTTTTGCAATCCCCACTTGGTGTACACAATCTTGTAGCTTGTCTCCTGACCCTTCACTAATGTACAGCCCTGCATTGCTCCACAGCTAGGTTTGCGCTATATAAATTACAGTGCACCTTGCAAAAGGTGACCGACAAGGTAAATTGCCCTTTGTTCTTGCTACTTGCCCTCATTGCCCTGAGATAAAAATAACCCTGTTAGTATTTACGCCCACTAGCCTGAGCATGAGTAAAACCTTACTCGTGTGAGGAGATGCTATCTAGGTAGAGATGAGGTGGGTCTTCAACCAAGTAAATTGATTATTATGAAAAAAATGATTTCTCCACATCTTATTAGGTACTTAAATTTGTTTAATGTTGATCAGCACTTTCTTCATTAATTGATTTTTCTATCTCTGATTCATTCCCGTTGCTGTCAAGAAATAGATATGTATATGGACCTATCTTTATTCTTCTTGATGTAGGGACAACCTCTTTTCAAAAGCTAGTATGGCTGTCCTTACAGAAGGATGCATCTTGCAAGGTTTTGCAAAAAGATAAAGACCTAGGCTTTTGCGCTACATTACATCAAGGTGGCGCCCCGTGGGTGGTATATGGGGCATTCCCATGCAATCGCCTATGGGTTTTAATGCAAATCACCATCTATTAACATTGGGAACATTTTTGCTAAAAAATGTATCTCCTGGAGGCAGGCATAAAGTTGGAGCATTGTTTAAATGTCTCCAAACGTTTCAAACTTTGAATGTGCACTGTGTAGCACAGCATGCATCCAAAGTGAGAACATTGTACAGTATGTAAAAGCATTGTATTTTCCACTGGAAGGGCACCCTTCTTGAACAAAACCTATGCTAGAAATCAACCTAAAGTGTGCCTGCACTACAGAAAAGAGCAACAGCGCCATTTTTCAGTCACTTTCTTGCAACACAGTGCACGCTGCATTTCGGGTGTTTTTAATAACTTTTCAACAGAGTATCTGAGCACCCCGTGCCAATGCTCCATCATTCGTCATGAACACTAGGAGCTTGAGTTCTATAACCAGCTTTGGTGTCATGCGAAGATGCATGAGAGTTAGAACCAGAGCTGGTGTCATGTCCAAGAGTGCTGGAGAATTACTTGTTAAAAATGCAGGCTCATAAAGGGTCCTGGCCCAACCTCCACCATTAACCACTAGAAAGCGGCAAATCAGGACCTTGCATGGAACAAATATTCAAAGGTGGATTTCCACCACAAAACCAAATCTGAACAGGGAAATAACAAAGGAAAACTGTAACGTGCTGGGCACGGTCACTGTCTGATGGCCAAAAACACAAACTGCTATTACAGGGACCATCTAGATCAATCCTGTCTTTGCGTCACCCAAAACCATGGGCACAACGGGAAACAGCAATACCATGACCGCCGAACAATGCGTTGCCCTTTGCAACGTGGGCAGAACGTATCCGTCTGAACCACGCATTCCATTTCCAGCAGAAGTCGTTACAACAACCTGCTTTAGATAAAGCGCCTTTGGACTTTAAAGTCCAATGCTTTCCCTACTGTTGCAGGGACTGGAGTTGGAATCGGAAATTATACTATTCCAGAGAACCCCCGAAGGCAAGTCGTCATAACGACTTGCGTCGTGAATGGAATGCATGGTTCAGACACATTTGTTGTTCTGCCTGTGTTGTTAAGTAACGCTTGGGAAAGGAAAGTGCGGTTGTGTCATACAACCAGACACAACGTGCTGTGCCTTTCTCTTTCGTTGATATGTGTAGGACATTATTGTAACTTTATTTTTGTAAAGAGCTCACACTGTGCACGTGCCTTACCTGGTGTAGGTTTGTATCACCACTTGCTGTAATTTATCATAGGGCTGGCACTCCAAGCACGTATGTGAATAAAAGCGGTGCCTGCTGCACACAGCTTAGCCCTACACCCAGAAGTGTGGAAGAGTTACTTAGGCCCACTCAGAGAACATACCTGAAGTGTGAGATGGCGTGAACTGCCATAGAAACTGAATATCAATAGAACATGAAGGTTCTATGTGTTCTACATAAATTGGTACACTTCTACAGTTGCTGCATTCCAATATAAGCACTTAACTGTATATTACTGCTATGTAAATAGCCAAAAAAGATTGAAGTAAAGTCACAAAGTCTTCAACTCCTTCTCCACTTATCCGTCCTCCACCTACATCATTTTCTTTGTCTGAAGGACTCTGCAAGGCAGATAGCTAATCAATTAGTTTGCCACAATCCTAGTATTTAGTTAATTAGAAATCTAAAAACAAAAATAGAAAATGGCAACCATAATCTCAAATCAGATATCTTTATTAAAAGTACACACCCACATGAAAGCATTTCATTACTCAGATCCTTTTAATATCAACAAAGTGTTTTAAGGGCTAAAGGGATCTGAAGGGGTTTTCCAGTTAGGATATTTTTAATTGAGCACTATAAAATATATCTGATGTTATTGTACACTCACTATCACCGATCTAATATACCAGCAGTAGTGAATTATAAGTTAAGACAAAACCAATTGATAATCTTCGTATATCCAACAAGGTATGTTTTACATACAAAAGCTTTTGTTGAAGGGTACGTTGATTTCCACGACAGACCATACCTCTTTGGACCATCCAACCAGTAAGCTTGAGAAGATCAGGTTCAGAGCAATGCACAAAATATATAAAAAAAACTGCAGTACATAGCAATGTCAGCAGTGTAACTGCAGGGAAATTTGTTGTAGACTGAGTCAGATTTACTAACTTTTCACGCAACATAGCACACCTACCAAAGTTGCTGTGCTACATTGTGTGAAAGGGAGAAAGCAAAACAGCACTGTATTTCCTAAGATATGGTGCTGTTTTCCCCTCTACCTGTGCTAATACACTTTTATTAAGTATAGGATTGTACTTCAAGGGGACCTTTCCATTCCAAAAACTGATTTCATATTTTTCCCACTTTGTGAATGTGGGCTGCTCTGTACAGCACATATGCAGTTACAAAAACGTGGGGAGTTTTAAAACTTGCTCCACAGTTACACTTGCCTCGATGTCTCATACGTTTTTGGCACAAATCCCTGTCAACCAATGTTCGTACATAGAGATTTGCATCAAAATCCATTGACGATTGCATGGGAACACCTCCATGACGTAAAAGTTGCACAAAATAGCAGATATCGCTGCTTTGCGGTACTTTGGGCAACTTTCCAACGCAAATCCTGATTTGCATTGGAATGTAAACCCCACTACAACACTTTGCACCAGGTTTGTATTAAAAACGTAATGCAACCCCGGCACAAAGTGTTGGTAAATATAGGCCTGTGTCCTTGTCTCCCACTAGTGGTTGCGTAGTTTAATGCCAGAAGTGGTTTTTGTCTTCAAGGTGCTCAATGTATGTTTTTTTTTGCCACGGCATAAAGGAAACAATGAAATCAAATCATCCTTTAGACATCTTGAATTTCCATAGCTTCTTTTGGCCATGTGTAGTTATCGATAATAAAGGAGTCATAGTCTGGACTGTAGATGAGAGATCGGACAAAGCTCTCCTTATCTTCAGGTTCAGGATACCAAGATGCCAAATCATTTCTGTATGCATAGTCGACAACCTGAAAATAATGAAAAATCATAGTCATAAAGAAAATTTTAAAATGCAATAGTTTATCATTAAGAATTTGTTATGAGCAGAGTTTAGCTCGTAGTTCTTTGAAACCCTGATCACCAAATTCTAAAGTATAGTCTAAAACTCCATATTAAGGTGTGATGTATTCAGGTATATCTAAATCACTGTCTAGATATAGCTTTATAGTTTATATAACACTACAACCAGTCTACAGTAGCTTAGCTTTAAAAGGGCCTAGCGAGTCAATGACAGATGTCTTTTCTCATATCTGCAATGAAGCCTTTAATTGGTTGTTCCTTACTTGTATGTTCTAGATGAAGGTTCTCCAAAGTCGGTCCTGGAGGGCCAGATCCATGCAGATTTTTAAGATAACTACATTTATCTAAATGTGGATATGCTAAAAATCTGATATGGATTGGCCCTCCAGGACCGACTTAGGAGAACCCTGTTCTAGATTAGAGCCCACCAAGTGTAACGTGCCTGGATAATCAGAATGTGATATATATCTAGACTGGAAGTAGAGCAGAGCACATATACTCCCAATGTACGAAGGCCAAGCTAGATCGTCTTATAGGCGATATAGAGTGGGTTTATAAGCTCTGCATCGGACATACATTTAAATAAAAACTAACTTCAAAAATAAGTTGGAAAATCTTTTTGGAGGGCAATGCCTATGTAGCCCCTCTACGTTTATAGTGGATATCTAGCAAGATTATACAAACATAATACTGTTATGGGTACTACCAGGGTTTGACATTGCATTACAGTGGGAAGGCAAATGTTCCCTTTTTCACAATTAATTTAGAAAACTGCAAAAAATATCTGTTAAGTCTCTCCCTCAGGGGAAAGAAATTCTAAAACTAAAGAAAGGATTTGGTTACGGTTAGCCACTAGAAACTTGCAATACTCTACATAGGCATAGGACTTCTTAAATGTTGGTATATTTAGTTATTCATATTTTTATGTAGCAGAGAAAAGACCAAATGTGAGGCATGCCACTTTGCAGAGGAATAATATTATACAAGCAGTAGGAAAATACTATAATTTTGTATAATATATACTAACATAATAAATTGTGACCCATAATGTAAACAGTTACCTAGGTCTAACAGAAAATAAAAGGTAAATACTGTATAACCGGATTCAAACTTTATCAAGCCCATAAAGATTTCAGAATGTACAACGAAGGGTCACGCTTAGAAGCGGTGCTAAAATAGCATGATTTTCAGGATTAAAAAAAAAAAAAGTAATAGGACATATTAGCCTTAATCAATTAACCTTAATCAATCAAAGAACTTTATTTCGGCCGCTCGAGCCATAAAAGTACATAAAATAAAAGATCACAAGTATTTACACAGACTGATCAATATTTGCAACCCTTACATTCATATAGGAGCTGACAGGTGAAGTTCCACACCGTAGGTACAATTCCAGCTTTTTGCAAATTAGCATTTTTGAAACAAGGTGGTTCCAGGAGAGAGTTGCCCCTAATCCAAAGGGGGCATTATCCACCAGACATAGTTAGTTTTTGAACAAGCTAATTATAAAAGCCCATGGCTTTATTTGTTATGTACATTCGTTTAAAGATGCTCTTCATTTCTATGGAGAGCCTAAGATTAGTGGATCCTTGTAATGAATGAAGATGGTGGCAGAGAGAACAGAACCTCAGGGGACCCCTTGTAGCTAAAATGTAATGCAATAGAGATGATTAAGTATTTTATATGCATTGGCACTTATTTTCCAAGTCTAATGAGAAGCAACTAAGGAATGTTCCACTCTGCTGCATTCTGCCTAAGAGAATACAGATTAATATATATCGACATGCTAGAAAGTAATTTAATTCAACCATAATTAATTTTGCAACATAGTGTGCATGATAAACCTCCCTTCAGTTCATAAGCAGTGCATTGCTGGGGTGTAAGTTATTGTTAGCTCAGATAGCTGAATTTCTCTGGTTTTGTAAGAGCAAAATTTGAGCCTAAATATGTCCCTATAACCTTTATTTTTTCAGTGGAAATATATATATATATATATATATATATATATATATATATATATATATACATCTATCTCCTACTGGCGGTTGCCAGTAGGTAGTTATAGTTAGGACCAAGTTTCCATAGGAAGAGCATTTTATGTTTGGCTTATAACTTTGGCGTCGTTTGATGAATCTTCATGAAATTTTCCAAACTAATTCCTTGTTCATATCAGCTCCTATGTTGAAAGTTTGGGGGTGATTCGTCAAGGGGGGGGGGGGGGCGATAAAAAAGGGGGGTCCCAAAACGTGTTTTCTCCATGTTAATTTCCATAGGAAACTTTAGCAAGGCTACAGGTCGAACGGGTGAACGGAATTACCCCAAATTTGGTAGGGAGAAGGGTCTTGGTCTAGAAAGCACGATTTTGTTTATTTGGTGTAAATCCATTCAGTAGTTTTGGAGAAATATCGAAATTTACAGATATCGATATTTGAGAATTCTGCCTTCTGATTGGCTGAGGCATTACGAGCACGAGCTTGCTGCTTATTGGGTGCGAGCAGTTTCAACTAGGAAGTGTTGGCAGCCATTTTGTGATTCCGTTGAAGCAAGTAAGGGGAAAAAACGGCGAAAAAAGAGTAGGAGAGAGGAGGGTAGAAGCGCTGTGAGGTCTGTGGGGTGGTTAGGGTGTGCTACACAGGGAGTGTGAATCGATGTATTCACCCCTACTGGTGTGAAAGTGCTGTTTTGCCCAGAGTGAGATGGTGCTGAGGTGAGGTGCTGGTACACTCGGGGATGAAACCGTGAGCTGATTGCTATAAACTGATGTGCTCTGGGCGCTGTAGCATACTGGCCTCTGTAGCATAGGTGTGCAAGTGGTGTTAGTATGGGTTTAGACTACAGCGCTGTGAGCTCTGTGGGGTGGTTAGGGTGTGCTATACAGGGAGTGTGAAGCGAAGTATTCACCCCTAGCGGGGTGAAAGTGCTGTTTTGCCCAGAGTGAGATGGTGCTGAGGTGAGGTGCCAGTACACTCGGGGATGAAACCGTGAGGTGATTGCTGTAAACTGATGTGCTCTGGGTGCTGTAGCATACTGGCCACTGTAGCATAGCTGTGCAAGTGGTGTTAGTATGGGTTTAGACTATAGCGGGAGTGGGAAGCAAACTACTCACCCCCTACCGGTTTGAAGACTCGAATGGAGTGTTTTAGCAAGCAGAATTAAAGAAATAACCGTGAAGAATATAATGCAGAATGTTGCAATGCCACACAAGACAAATTGTGAAATCAGGTGTGTTTAAGAAAGTGGCTGTGTGGGATAAAGCAATGGAGTCTGCAAGTTATATAAAAATTGTCTTTATTTAAGTGCCATAAATGGAACCACTGATGCAAGAGCTAAGGCATCCAGCTGGGGTAAACTCCAACGCTTCTGCTGTATTCAAACCTAAGCTCCTGTATCAGTCAATTCCACATTACATGTTACAGTTCCATGTGACATAAACAATACCTATTAGACATGAATGACTGTAAATTGTAGAATGAAAATAAAGGTAGGATACGATTACCACACTGTGGCAACCAGTTCCTAAACAATGCCGTGTTTTTTTATCTTGAGCGCCAGCTTGTGAGCAGAGGCTGAGCTAATTTGTGTGAAAGGGCTTTGTGGATAACAGGCAGGCAGAGAGACGTGTGTACAAAGAATAGATATGGTTTCAAAATGGATGTCGGGTTTAGGCTAATTTAGCAAGCAAATAGCGTATTTACATAGGCCATACATCATCCATCCCTGGTTAGTGTGGAGACGTAAGGGCCAATAATGAAAACAGAGTACAAATGCCTAAGCATACTTAGAAAGTTATTATATGAAAATAGTTCAATTGAAGTGTATTAAAAAATTTAATAGGAAAAAGTCTAAAAAGTTGGAGAAAAAAAAAAAATCGTTCCAAGAATAAAGTGAATTTCTTACAAGCCTTGGAGATTGCAGTCCGGAAGTTCTTCAGCGGCTTGAGATGTGTAGTGTTCCAAGAGGTGATTGTTGCCATCGTGTGAGAAAAGCGAAGCGATCCAATTCCTATCCTCGAAGGGACAGTAATGTTCCTCGAATGTTGAAGCGGCATTTTTTGGCAGGCAATCTGCGATGTCAAAGGTCGTACGTTGCAGGAGATCTTTTGCGGGTGCGCAGGAATCCCATTCCGCCAGGATACTTTTTTGCGTTGCATCCGCCATTGCTCCACTGCCCGAACAATCAAGCTCATGGTTTTCAAGATACTCCATTACCTGCTGGATATCGGGAGCGTTTGCTGGGATGTTGGCAAGGCATAGATCCATTCGCCAGTCGATTGGGCAAGTTTTGCAATAAAAAGATGGTTGCACGCAGATTGTATATGTGTAAATAAATGTCATGTTGTAGCTGGCTCCGATAATAGAGGCAGGCAGCCGAAAAGTTGTTCCATTTTTTCACGGTATTGATGTAGCTTTGCGTAGAGGCATATTCTGTCGGACATGCTTGTTACCACAAGGAGCGCAGCCATTTTTAACAAGCTAAAATAGTAGTAGGATGCGAGAATTATGGGCACTGTTGCTGTTATTCCAGAGATGATCGAATGAATTAAGTCTTGTATTAGACTCAAAACAGTTTGAAAGCCTGTGAGAAGGCCGGAGGAGACAGTATTAAAAAAAAAGTGTGCCAGACCTTAAATGTCAGATGTGTTGGAAATTGTGTAACAATTCACAAAGTGTAATGGGAGGTTCGTATTTAAAAGGGAGTGTATTTTACTTGAAGTTCGTGCTATCTGCAGTCGATAAATTACTTTTGGAGAAGTGAGGGACACTTCTGTTTGAAAGAAAGTGCTTTCAGTTTTCTCAGTTTAATAAAATCTGTTTTCAAAGTAGGTATTGAAGGCCAAGTTGAACTTTGGGAGTTACTTTGTGTGGGTGGGAATAGAGATTGCAAGAGGAAGTTATACGGTTTGAAACAGTAAGGACATACGGTATGCCAGCTCACATTGCGTAGCAGTCCATGTTATTAAGAAGCAGATAACTTCCGTTAGAAAGCTGTGTGAATGTTGGTCTGATTGTGGGAGTTGCCGTGCTTTTAAGAAAAACAAGCAAGATTGGGGGCTGTAAGCTTAGAAGCGTTGTGCAGTTGGACATTCTTGCATAGTAATGAATGACTGCCATTGTGGTCCCACTTTTCACCTGTGAGAAAAATTTCGGTATCTTCTTTAAGACAGTGATATGTAAATGGGAGAAACCACTGCTCGTAAATATATGTGCTACCTTATATAATCACATACAACATGACAAACAACATGTACACCTAGCAGACAACGACACTACGTACTGTGGGAACCGTGGCTAGCCACGTACACAAACCAAACATAGCACCTCTGCCACACAATGCAGAATGCGGGGAGAGATGGGAGTAAAGTATGTGCGAAGGTGGCAAGTGAATCATGATTATAAAAGTATACAATGCAAAGTGTTGAGGGGGATGTGCCGGACAGACTTGAGTATGCAGAGCACAGACATGTACATGTCAACAGACGCTGATGGTCTATTGAGTGAAGTGGACAGTGGACGCAAACAAGAAAGTACAGTTAGTAGGGAAGATTACGAAAACATAGCGCGTACGTGCCCCCTCCACCCCCAATCTTTAGCGTAGTGGGCTGGCTCGGTGTACGCAAGGCTAGCGTAGGGGTATGAAAAAAAAGGCACGTTTCTCTGGGTGTGGTTCTATTCCGGAATGGCGAACGTGTCTGCTAGGTCTGCGCAGCTTACACCGCCACGAGGTTGACGCCGTGAGCGAAGGTGGGTGCGTGAATGATGCTCTCAGCCTGCTGGTACCCAGACACCGTCCTGGCCGCTGCGACGCACATATGCCCCACAGTTCACCTTTCGACACCGCCGTATGTGAAAGAGGGCCCACCACATGCCAGCGGAAGCTCCTGGGCCGAGGTCTGCGAGCTGGGAAGACTCCTGAGATCAACGCTGGCGACCGCTGAACAGGCAGACAGCGCCCAGCCTGCGGCCCAGCACCAACAGGTACCAACAGTGGAACGGTGTCTTAATCCCACAATGGACGATGTTAGAACTGCATCTGAGAGTGCAGATGAAGGTACTCCTTTCGACCAGCTGTAACCAACTCTAGCTCCCAACAGTGGAACGGTGTCTTGATCCCACAATGGACGATGTTAGAACTACATCTGAGAGTTGGGGAGAGGAGTTGGCCTAACGGCTAGGGCGCTCGACCTCGGACCTGGGGAACTGGGTTCAAGTCTCGGTAATGAAACTAAAACATCCTGTGATTCTGGGCAATACACTTAATCTCCCCGTGCCTAACAAAAATGAATGTGTGTCCTCATGTAACGTAACTGTTGCTATGTAAAGCGCTCTGATTCCTGATTCGGGTCAAGTTTGCGCTATATAAAACTCTGCAAAAAAAAAAAGAGAGAGAGTGGAGATGAAGGTACTCCCTTTGACCAGGTGCAAGCAACTCTAGGTCCCAACAGTGGAACGGTGTCTTGATCCCAGAATGGATGATGTCCGATATTACCTGCTGCTTGGTTTTCACAGAGCTCCCTCCGTTGAGGTGCATCAGACTGTGTTTCCGTAGCTAATTGCTGCACATGATTATTGGGGTTGGCTGACTGCAGTCGGTGGAGTACACCGCGGTACAGCAGGTCCGAACAGTGGAACAGGGTCTTGATTCCAGAATGGACGATGTTAGAACTGCATCTGAGAGTGCAGAGGAAGGTACTCCCTTCGACCAGGTGCAACCAACTCTAGGTGCCTACAGTGGAATGGTGACTTGATCCCAAAATGGACGATGTCCGATATTACCTGCTGCTTGTTTTTCACAGAACTCCCTCTGTTGACGTGCATCAGACTCTGCTTCCGTAGCTAACTGCTACACATGATTATTGGGCTTGGCTGACTGCAGTCGGTGGAGTACACCGCGGTATAGCAGGTCGGAACAGTAAAACGGGATCTTGATTCGGTGATTGAGGATGTCAGAAGTTAAAGTTTGTGATGATTTGTGTGTACCCCCTCCGATCAGGTGCAACAAACTCCGTGCTTCTGAATCCAACGGCACGTGGCTGTGTGGCGTTAATGACCACTGCCTCTGGCCTACACTGCGGTCAGCAAGGCTCACAATTCAGATAGAGTGGTGATTTTAAATCCCCGGTTGTTAACCGTTTTCTTAAAGGCATTACGCATACGTTCCCACCTGTGCCCTTTATAATGCCCCAGAATCTTGTTCTGACTTTTTTGATGTGCGCTCCGTTTGAGCCTCTTCATAATTGTCCCTTGCGTCTTCTTACTCTCAAGACGGCTTTCCTGGAAGCTATCACCTCTGCCAGGAGGGTGAGTGAGCTCCAGGCTCTTTCTTCCAAACCTCCTTTCCTTTCTGTTCATCCGGACAAGGTGGTTCTGAGGACACGTCCTTTCTTGCCAAAGGTTGTCACGCCCTTCCACATCAGGCAGACCATCACTTTGCCCACTTTTTCCCCACCTCCGCATCCTTCACGGAACGAGGAGCAGCTCCAGAGTCTGGCCCCAAAACGTGCGCTCGCGTTCTATCTGCGGCATATACAGCAGTTCCAGGTAGATGACCAGCTCTTTGTTGGCTACGTGGGCGCCAAAAAAGGTCGGGCGGTGCACAAACGGACCATCTGCAGGTGGGTCGTTCTGTACATCAAGGCATGTTACTCCTTGGCCAAGAAGGAACCTCCTGTGTGGCTGCGTCCCATTTGACCAGGGCTACTGCCGCCACTACTGCCTTGGGACGTGGTGTCCCCTTGCAGGATATTTGTCAGGCAGCCACGTGGCCCTGCTGCACACATTTACCAAGCACTATTGCCTTGACAGTCAGGTCTGGAGAGATGGCTACTTTGGCCGTTCTGTGCTCCGTGACCTTCTGGTGTAATTTGTTCGCAGACCCTCCTCCGGGGTTGGTATTGCTGGGGTATCTATTCTAAGGTAAGGAATCTATCACGAACGTGTCTCTTTCAGATGCACAAGTTACTACTTGTGTAACGATATATCTGTAAGAGACATTAATTAGTGATAGATTCCTTACCGCCCCACCCATCCTCCCCGTTCTGCGAACTGATTACTAGGGTTAAGGTCATCCCCTTTAGGGCCCTAGTTTTATGCACCAGTAGTCAGTTTCTTGCATGGCTCTGCGTTTCGGCGCAGAAAGTTGTGTACAGAACTGCATGGGTGGCGCCTAAGTAGCCTCCGTGTCGTCATCCCAGCGCGTATGACGTCAGTGTCAGGCGCTGAGCCGCACGGTGCCACCTGCTCACGCGCAGGGGTACTGCTAAGCAGAAAATCTTTCCGGATCCAGCCTGATACCTGGGGATATTCTAAGATAAGGAATCTATCACTAACTAATGTCTCTTACAGATATATCGTTACACAAATAGTAACTTGTGCATTACATCACTCATGACATGGTCAGTAACATCACTGATGACACCAGATGTACTTTTGAATCCATACAACCAATGAATCACCCACTCAGACATGTATGCACAGTCACACTCCCCCCCCCCCCCCTCCCTCCCCCCCCACACAGACAGACACTCAGGCACTCATACAGATACTCAGACAACAAATCAATAACCCATATAGACACTCATGTAGCTACTCACCAACCCATGCAGCCGCTTATACACCAACTGAGACACGAGTACAGACTTTTACACAGTTTAGTCACTAACCCATACTTTCAGTAACACATGAATATATCACTCACTTATACAGTCAGTCACGCACCTACTAAATAATCCATTCAGCGACTTGTAAATTCACTCTTTCTTCAATACACCTTGGCATAGATATATCTGAAAAATATTTAAACTTCACAGAAACACACATTCACTGGATGATGTCATCAGTGATGTCATTTGAGATGTCATCAGTGGTCATCAGTGATGTCACTAACCATGTCATGAGTGATGTAATATGTGACGTCATCACCAGTGCATTGCGGGCGTGCGAGTTATAGTTAGCTCAACTAACTACAACAGGCGAATTTCTCTGGTTTTCTATGAGTCAAATGTCCAACTAACTATAACGTCCCTGAAACCTATGGTTTTTTTAGTGAATTTCTAAGGTTTTTTAAATGCTAATTCCTAACTATAACGTCTGTAAAACCTATGTTTTTTTCAGTGAATATATATATAAGATAGAGAGAGATATTACTTTGTAGAAGAAGCTTGTTCTCTAAACTGTCATGCACCATACCCAGTGGATGTCGGAGAAGTTCACCTTTGCCATGTTTGGAGACTGATGTCCTCATACCAAAAGCTCCAAGAAGTTACCCCTGTTGTTCCCACACCCGATCACCGGGCAGGAACATGGGACACAGTTTTACCAGGTGTAGATCAGCACCATGTAAAATTGCAGGCAGTTGCTATAGCGCATCTTCTCAACGCGACTCCCACTAGACACCTAAAACTTCATGGCAGAAGTACAGAAGTTTCCCCCGGCCCCAGATCCCATCCTCATCCCCTGTCCACGGCCCTATGACATCACTTGATTCCATTCGGCTCGGGCAGAGATCTGAATGTCTTTTCTTGTTCTAGAGAAGCAGGGTCTGCATCTTCGACCCCAGTACGGGCTCAATAAACTGGAAAAGCCGGATTTAGGTGTGGGGATAATATTGCCCACTAAGTGTTGCAAAATAAGTAATTACACTTTTTAGGGCCTGATATTTGCACTGGCAGAAGGAGGGAGCTTTCTCTACCACGGTTCTAGCCTCTGCCTGATCTCGTCGTGAGCAGACGTGGAGCACCTGCCAGCTCTCTTGGTCTGTGGGTTATCTACAACATTTATAAACAAGCCTTGTGGATCTGTGTCTGAGAAAAAACAATATACACTAAGTTTACCTATATCAATGCAATCAAAGTGGCTGCTTGCAACATGAGCACCATTCTGCTTAGAAGTCATGAGAATTCTTTAATATCTTCTTAGGCTGATTACAAGAACAGGTAAAAGGTATATGTGGCACACTGGTAAAAAAGGAATGTCGCCCCTCACCACTACTCTCATATCCAAAGTCTCAAATAAAGTTGAGGGATGCATCCATCAGGTAGAGAGCAACAGGATACTTCCAACAAATTCCTAAAGCCATATCTACTCAGACTATCCTGCGGCTGCTGTCTTCCACTGCGATGGGGCTTTTAACCTCTTTGCCGCGGCACAAATATTGCCGTGGCGCTGGGGGGTGGGGGGGGGGGGGGGGGGAGGGTGTTTGGGGGCAGCGCGGCGCCCCCATGCTCGTGACGGAACCACTCCGTCATGAGTCACGGGCGCGCTGTGCTCATGACGGAGTGGTTCCATCACGACTCCGCCCACTGCGCTAATCGCCCGCACAGGCGGGGAATTAGCGCCGCGTGGGCGGAGCGGCCGCCAACGGCCGCAGCATGACGGAACCACTCCGTCATGAGCACACGGCGCCCGTGGCTCATGACGGAGTGGTTCCGTCATGAGCAGGGAAGGGGTTAAAAGGTGCCTGGTGCATGCTGACTAGCATAAGATTTGTACTGGAAGCATACCCTACAGTACAAGTTCCTAGGTCTAGACAAAGACAGAAGGATCCCACACACTGGATGTGTGCTGTTAACTTCAGCATGTATGGATTGCATGTCATTTTGTGCAAATGAAAGCAATTCTCTTTCTTGGTTCCTGCTTCAAAGCGTTAGTTTTTGATGTGAAGCAAGGTCTGGCTGTTATAGCATGCCGATCTTTGCAATAAAAACGTTGGGTTTTTGCACTAACGCCCCCTTGAAACAACTCAGTTCAAAGCATTGATTGTGCTGAACAAAGGCGCCTATTCAGGGTACAATGACCTTTTGCGATAGAAAGTAAATATCAAAGCGTTGCTTTGCATCACTTTGTAGGACTTCGCGGTGGCACAAAGTGTCAATAAGTCTGGACCTATGTGTTTCCTACTTTTGCCCCCACTGACCCCTACCTGTGGGACCATGGCACCAGCAGTTTGATTGTCGATGCTCGTTTCATGGGCCATACAAACTGTACTTCCTCCTGAACAACAATGGGGATTATTTGAGGTGTTGCGTGCCTATTTGGGACATAGAAAGACTGACGGCCTCTGTCAAATTCTGCTTCTGAGAAGGGTGAACAGCTTCATAAAAGCTGTTCAAAGCTCACATCGTGGCTGCCTGAAATAAGAAATGTTTATTAATTTCTTTACCTGAATGGTGCTAGTTTTCAGGAAGCACCTAGAACTTACACAGGAAATATCGACCATTTTTGTGGAGCCCCCCCCCCACCACTTGGTTCCAGGAGAATCCACTAAGGTTATGGTGGCCATTGAGGCATGTCAGATTTTAGGGTCTACACCTGTATATTATCTGGATGTCTGGCGTTTACAGCATTATTGGTGAGCCTTTTTACCATGATCCTGCTTTTAAAGGCAATAATGAGCACATGCCATATAGTCAACTTTTGCTGCCTTTTGCCATTTCTGTCGGCTCTTGAGTGCGCTATCCAGGCCCTTGGCAATGTCATTGAAGCTTTCTTTTTTCCCCTTCTGTTAGCTCAACAAAATGCCTAATGACGTGAATAACCTTCATAACAGGTAAATCTGGCTGAAGGAGGGAGGCCCCTCACGTCCATATTCATTCCGTAAACTCCCCTAACACTGTGCTCCGAAGCAAGAAGCACATCAACTTGTGCCAAGTACAGGCTATATTCCTGACTTCAAAAGCATCATTCCTTTCCTTCAAAGGTATTAGAATCTAGATCAGGGTGGATTACACAATAGCAACTGGAATAGGCTTCCAGCCACTGAGTATGTAGGTGGTGAAGATGGTGAAAACTCAGTGAATTTGCTGGGTGGCAGTCTTCTTTATAGCAGGTATGACACAGTATGATAAGTATAAAAGATTGTTTTTACACAAATTGGGAAGGAAAGTTTAAAAGCCTAAAAAGGAGTTCACTTCGGGCCAGAAAAGCAGGGATCTTCAGTGCCTAATTTGAGCCAGTGGTTTCCGGTGCTTGCCACTAGCACTTAATTGTCAGCATTGGGGCTTGATATAGTTTCCCACAAGGTGGCACTGTCTGGTTAATTTAGAGATGACTACGACAGTTAATTATTATTATTATTATTTTTTTTTTCCAAAACCTTTATTCAGCAAATAGAGGCATCACACAGCGTCTCGCCTACATCCACCTCGGGCCGGCAGCGCATCATAACAAACAGAGGAATAGAGCTGTACACAGCGAAATGCCAACAACCCGAAAGGGCAGGCCGCAAACAGTGTAGATGGATTTTGCATTTTAATAAAACAAAGAAAAAAATCCCCCAGTAATCAAAAAATAAATGCCAACTAAATAACCCATTCAAAACCAGCCTCACGGTGAGAGAAGGAATAGTCCAACAAGGATGCCTCGGAACCAGCCAGGGAGCAGCTGGGTCAATAGACCCCACTCTGAGAGCCACAGGCACTGCCATGCCTATCTGAACTGTATTAATGGCAATCCTTTAAGCAGCCTCATTGTCGCACCATAATCGCAGCCAGCCACGCAAGCACCCCACCTGCCTCAGCACCCATCCAGCCGCCGAGGGCGACTCGACACTGAGAGGCCACAACAGCCCCCCAAGGGTCAACAAGACCGGCCATACTCTCTCTGCACGCTAAGCAGTGTCTAACCCAGTCGGGGGGGAGGAGCCGTCTCCTCAGGCAATAGCGGATATTGCAACAAGTACGTCTTCAAGGGGTCCCATATGTCCCGGGGTCTGGAACCGCTCGGGAGGAGATCAGAGTAAAGAGCAAGTTGATCTTGCCAAAGGATCATTGTCTCCAGCCACTCTTTGAATTTAGGTGCCCTCCCCCTGCCCCATCTGCAGGCTATCTTCCATTTGTCAAGAAGGAAGCACAGCGAAGCAAATTTTCTATCCACCACTGGGAGACCCGCAGTATACCCCAAAATGCCTATCAAGGGAGTAGGCGGGAGCGCAGTGTATCATTTTCCCTACTGCCTCAAAGACTTGTTCCCAGTTTAACTGAAGAGCCGGGCAGCTCCAGGCCAAGTGCAGCATATCAGCACCATCCGCACGGCATCTGTCACATCGAGCGTTCTCCCGGAGCCCAAATCTATGTAGTCTGGCAGGGGTGTAATAATATCTTTGCAGGAATTTGAAATGCGTGATGCGCAACCTGCCACTAGCAGACACCATCTCCGTCTGTGTACAGCAGTAGTGCCATTCCCGGTCCGTAATGTCCTGTCCGAGTTCACTAGCCCATTTAGCCCGAGCAGGGCCATGCGAGGTGCCGAGTTCAATATATACAGACCTGTATAAAGCAGACACCGAGTGGGAAGCCGTTTCCGCTCCCAACAGGGTGTGTAGCTGAGGGAGCATCGGCTGCTCACGCGGGTATTCAGGCGTACATGCCCGTATTCCCTCCCGTAAACGAGCGTAGAGGAATGTCTCCATTCCAGTTGGGGGGGCTCCGCACACAGCTGCTGGAGGGTAGCGAACCTCCCGCTGTTGTATATGTCGCCCCACGTGCCGATTCCCCGCTGCCGCTGGAATCGTTTAAAAATTCCCTCTTGTAGGAGGGTCAGTTGGGGATGAAACGTCAATGGCAGGCGGGGGGGAATAGATCATTGAGGCTTGCGTCTTGCGCGCGATCCAATGCCACGCTCTCACCGTGCAGTCGACAGTTGTGGGATCGCGTTCACGCCGCCCCGTCGGGAGCAAGATCGCCCCCCTCCAGCGGAACGGGCTCCACAAGCCAGTGCTCCGTAGCCACATGGGCCGTGTATTTCGGGCCGCGGAACCAGTAGTGCGCGTAATGCGCTTGCGCACACATGTAATAGAGTTCAAAGTTAGGGAGCTCAAGGCCCCCCGTCTCATAGGGGCTGGCCAACGTTTCCCAACTAAACCGCGGCTGCTTGCCGCTCCAGACAAGGCGCAGTAGCTCCGTCTTCAACGTGGAAAAAAAAGTGCGGCCAGGGTGATAGGGGATGTTCAGGAAATAGTAGAGAAACTTGGGCAGCACCGTCATCTTAACCAAGGAAATTCTGTCAGCGATGGACAAAGGCATAGCCACCCACCTTGTTATAGAATCTCGTAATGCGTCGATGGCTCGGCGGTAATTGTCGCGAATCAGCTCCTCCCGATCCAGGGCGACATTCACCCCCAGGTACCGAACCGAGGAGTCGCATCATTCCAAGGGGAAGTCCAATGCAAAGGGAGCGGCAGCCGGAGTAAGGGGTAGGATCTGAGATTTCGCCACCGAATCTAACAAATTCTCGCAGAAGCGGGTTGAGATTATTAGCCGGATCCTTTACATACAGGGTGACATCGTCCGCATATAACGAAATCAGTATGGGACGCAAAAGGCACCTCAGGGCCTTCTCCTGATGGTGCTGGCGCACCCTGGCCGCCAGCGGCTCCATCGCCAGGGCGAACAGCAGTGGCGATAGTGGGCACCCCTGCCTGGTGCCCCACGATAATGATATCGCCTGAGACGTGTGCCCATTGATCTGCACTCGGGCCACTGGGTCAGTATAGAGCATTTTAAGCAGGGCGGAGAAGCCAACCGGGAATCCCATACAGCGAAGCACTGCATGCAGATAGTCCCACTCCACCGAGTCGAAGGCCTTAGTGGCGTCTAAGAAGACGGCCGCCAATGGCAGTTGCGGGTCTACCTGCTGAATGATCGAGCTTAGAGTGCGGAGGTTGTGGGATGTGGAGCGTCCAGGAATAAATCCTGCCTGATCCGGCATGATCAGTTTGTCCATCAGGAGATTCAGCCGGTTAGCTACCATTTTAGTGAGGATTTTACTGTCCACATTGATGAGGGACAGCGGTCGATAGGAGTCGCATTTATGAGCTGGCTTCAGGATCGACAGGATTAGGGCCTCTCTCATCGTGGGAGCGGGGGCTAGCTGGTCTATGAACAGCTTTTAAATTCGCTCGGCAGCCCATCCAGGCCAGGCGCCTTACCAGACCGCAGCTGGAGTATCGCCTCCCTAATTTCCTCATTCGTGAAGGGGATACACAGGAACTCCCTCTGGTTATCTTCCAAGTATCCCAGCGTGATCTCACCAAAGAACTGTGGGTAATCAGTCACATTAGTCCCTTTTGAGCGGTAAAGCTCCGCGTAGAAGTCAGTGAAGGCCTGCAGTATTTGGGCACTATCCTTCTGGCAGTTGCCATCGCCATCCTCGACCTCTATAATGTAGGTAGCGTGGCGAGGCTGTCTAATGTCCTGTGCCACGGCTTTCCCAGGCCTCCCCCCCTCCCCGTATCATCGCGCCTGGGCGTATTTCCCTCTAAATTTCACCTCTCTATCCGCCGTGTCCGCGTATTCGTTCCATTCGCTCTCTCATCTTGGCCCTGCCCTCTCCATTACCCCTTCGCCAAAGATCTGCCTCAAGGTCTTTGAGCGACTTCTCCAGTAGATGTAGCCGTCTGCGTATGTCTCGCAGTACCCCAAAACTTTTAGCCATACATATCCCCCGCATAGTGACCTTAAACGCCTCCCAAAGTATTCCCACGTGGTCGACCGATCCTCTATTCCGGTCAAAGAAGTCTGTGATTGCCTCCTCCAGTTCACTTCTAAACACCTCGTCAAGCAACGCCTCAGGGGCAAGTCTCCAGCATCTGACACCGTTACCTAAAGTCGGAACGTCCACCATCAGGCATATCGGGGCATGATCAGACAGGGTGCGGGCCGGGTGAGTCACATTCCGCACCCAAGAGCACAGCCCCCTAGATCCCAACCAATAGTCCAGTCGCGACCAAGACTCATGTAGTGTGGAGTGAAATGTTCCCTCTCGCGTCCCGGGGTGTCTGTGCCTCTATAAGTCCACCAACCCGCCTCCCTCCAACAGTCCCCCCCCAGTGCGGCTTGACTTCTCGTATAGTGATGGGGCAACTGAGGAGAGCGGTCCAGAACCGGGTCGCTGACTGTATTAAAGTCGCCGGCCCAGAGAATGTGAGTGCCACCCACTGCAAGTACCTGTCCCCACAGTACGTGCAGGACGTCCGGGTTGTCAACGTTAGGGCCATAATAGCTGATGACCACCACTGACTGCGCGCCTAAGGCGCCCCACATCATGCAGAACCTGCCCTCCCTATCACTCCGCATTCCAGCGCATCTAAAGGGGGTGCCTTTAACCAAAATGGCCGTGCCCCGAGCATAGGTAGAGTAAGCAGAAAATATCCTATCTGAAGCCCATCTACTACCAAAGGTGGGGGAGCCCCTAGGGTCAGTGTGAGTTTCCTGCAGTGCCACTATGCTGATGTCGTGTCGGTCAAGGTAAGAGAGTATCTGCCGCCTCTTCCTGGGATCCCGCAGCCCTCTCACATTCCATGACAAGAGCTTCAGACTGTTTCTCCGTCCACCCTCCACTGTCATGTTACAGTTCCCTGGAGGATCGCCCAGGCCTCCCCAGTAAACGGCGCAATAGGCCCTAGGGCTGTGCCGCGCGTGGCCGCGTTAGCCGTCATGGTGCAGTGTCGCAATGTTTTAAAAGTGCCTCCCGCTCTATCTCTACCCTGTTCTGTTCTCTCTGCTCCGTGAAGCTGTCTCCCATCCCTCCCTCCCACCCTGCCCTCCCACAACGGTGCCCCAAACGCGCCGGTATCCCAACACCCTCCCTCGCCGCCCTCCTCCCGCAACATTAATCAAGTGAAAACACAAAACGTCAAGATGCAGCAAAATAAAAGTGAACCAAACCCTAGACCTCGTCTAGCTCTTAACTTTTGAGTGCAGGGGACCTCCCTCAGTGGGGCGCCAGGTTGCCTCCGAAGCCCCCGTATCCTACCGTACAGCAGGACTCTCCGTCTCCTCCCCAGGTAGGCTGGTATGGAGGGGGATTAGAGTCGGGGGTGCCCTCCCCAATGAAGCAGACCCCTTCAAGCCCAGTACAGTTTAACAGTCCAGCAAAGTTATCCTAAGCATGCACAGCGCTGGCTAAACAGTCCCGGGGGGGGCCCCCAGTGTAACATCAGTACATGTTTGTTTAAAGAAATCGCACAAGATACTCATCTGACGATGCCAACTCAAGCAGAGGGTCTTCTCCATTCAATCAGTAGACCAGGGGCTCACCGGCAGCAGCCAGATCTCGCAGGAGCAAGTCCATTCCCAGGCATCACGGAGGCGCTCTCGCAGACCCCGCCGCCGCGAAACCCAGCAACGAATCGCCGTGCCTCTCCTAGCCACTCGAGTACTTTGGTACATGGTTTTCAATCCTCGGCACTGGGCGAGTGCGAACCCGAACGCACCCCCTTATTTCCCTGTGGCGGAGATGGTCGTTTCAAAGTCTTGAGGAAGTCCTCCGCTTGCTGTGGGTTCGTGCACATTATCGTGCGATCACGGTGTCGGATCCGCAGGCGAGCCGGTTATAACAGAGCATATTCGATGTTCGCCTGGCGCAGTCTCTGTTTCACCCCTAGGTATTTCCGGCGAGCCTCCTGAACCGCCAGGGTGAAATCTGGATATAGGGAGAATGGGTTGCCGTCGTATTGTAAGTTCTGAAGTTCTCTCGCCTTGCGTAGGGCCACGTCCCTGTCCCTGTAATTAAGCAGCCGTGCCACTATGGGTCTCGGCGCAGCCCCAACCGGCGGCCGCGGGCCCAACGCTCTGTGCGCTCTTTCCACTATCATATGCGCCGAGAAGGATTCCGCTCCCATCGAGAACACGAGTAGTCGTTCCACGTACTCTTCCATCTGTCCCGTGGCCGTGGACTCCGGTATACCCACCAGGCGTATGTTATTGCGTCGACTGCGCGCCTCCAAGTCCTCGCTTTTCACCGCGATCACTCTCAGCAGTTTGTCCATTTGAGTCAGTTGTCGAGCCATCTCCGTGGTGTTATCTTCGGTGGCAGAGATTCGTTTTTCAGCCTCCTTTATCTGCTCATCCTGCTTGTCCACCTTAAGCACCAAAAAGTCGAGCCTGGTATTCATGGCGTCCATTTTTCCCGATAGGCCGTTTAGGCTCTGTTGCATCGAGAGTAGCAGAGTTTTTAGTTCATCACTGGGGGCAGACTCTGGAGCGGCCGACGTCCCCGGGGCAGACGCCCCCGTGTCATCAGTAACAGGGCGCGTGGCCGCTTTTTTCTGATCGAAAAGGAGCTTGGACTGGCGTGCCTCCGCTTTCCCCATGGCAGTGGGTTTCGGGCTGAGCACCCAGGAAGGAGCACCGACCTCCGGCAGCCCAGCTGCGCCTTCGCACCATCGCCGCTGGACCCCGGCCCAGGCGCCAGCCGCACCTCAGCTGACGACGTGGACCGAGTCTCTGCAGTCCGGCTCCAGCCAGCAAAAGGGCAGGTCTTCGCGCTGTGGCGCCCCCCTCACTATGCGCATGGGGGGAGCAGATATGTCTTCCAGCGGCAGCCCTTGCTCGGAGATGCCCCAGCCGTTTTTCTTGGATCGTATGGCGCTGTCCTCAGCGCTATCAGCACTTACAAAGGGCTCACTCAGGTATCCTCCTAGCGACTCCCGGCCACAGGCTGTGCAGCGCCCCACAGGCCACCAGGCCACATGATTGTCCACTATAGCTCCTCCAAGCGCTTTCCGCCTGTGTACCGCGTCAGCACTGCGGTGTCTCCTTCACGCCCGAGCCCAGGCTCGACAGTCACGCGATCAGGGGTCACAGATAAGCAGTCACGGCCTCTCCCGCAGTGCTGGGGCCTCCCCGGTGACTCCGCCGCCCGTCCTATGGTGACCTGTGCTCCCGCAGCGCCGCTCCTTCATTTCTCCCGCCTCGCAGCAATGGTACGGGGCATTCACGCACCAGCCTACAGCAGTAGTAGCATCTCACCCAGCGTAGCGCCGCCACCGCTTCAGCTCCGTCGGGGTGCTTCCTCTCTCAGGCCCACCAGATCAGCGCCTCGCAGCTCACCGAGCGACCACAGCGGGCCCCAGCAATCTCCGTCACCAGAGGCTCCGTCCCCCTCTCTATGTCCGCTGTGCGAGTCGCCGGTTGGAGCCCACTTAGCAGGGTATGCAGCAGGGAAATGGCGCAATCAGGCCTGTCACCTCGTGGGCGCCCTGGACCTCGAGTAGTCAGCAGAGCCGCCGCGATCGCCCGCCAAAGGGGCTCGCCTCCTCCCCGAGACCAGTCCGGGCTCGATTACTTCACCGGGGATTGTCGTCGTACCGTCAAACTTTCAGCGAGTCTCCGTAAGCATTGTTAGCACACTTCCATATGGCATGTACTTGTGGGCGAGGGGTCCTTGTATGGATTATTGACGGATTTCGGGGTCAGGCATCCAGAGCCTCACATCGGTGCGGCCATCTTGGTTCAGCGCCACCTAGCGCCCCCCACGACAGTTAATTATTGATTCAATATACATTAAAAATGACTATTTCCTGCTGCCCAAGCCATTCTTAAAGCTTTGGGGGCCTGAAATAGTCTGAATTGTCACACTTGTGGGAGTGTGATAGTTAGCAGTTGTGTTGTTACTATAATTGGCAGTATGGCAGGGGCAATGTGTGGTGCAAACTGCAGTGGCCTACTGAGGAGAGCCCTGGCATTTCTAGTCATTTGCCACTTACGAAGAAGGAAGATAAACGCATGAACATGCAGTGAATACTGCTGCATCTTCATCTCCACCGCACCCAACAGGTCAGATTTGGACCTGACCATGTTTACAGATAACATCAGAGTATTCTTGGTGAGAAGCATGCAACATGTTCTGCATCCTGCAAACACATTCTTCACTGAATTTTATAGGATTGAATTATCAATTGGAGCTCAGTAAATTCTCATACCTTGACTGCGATTTTGAAGGACACTTCTCGGATAGTGCTCAGCGGTGGGTACAGGCGACCTTCTGCAAGGTGCTCTTCTGTGACTTCTTCAGCGATGGCCTTGGATAAGAAAACAATATTTTAGGTGTCATCAAGATACTGCTATGGAAAGAAACAGTGGAAGATTATGCTCCTTCACTCCTCAGTTTTGTCATAATGGCGATAATTAAAGTATTTGTCATAATCTGTGTGAAGAAATTGCGATTTCCCTGGACCTACTATAGCTTCAGGTGGCATTCTTGTGCATGTCATCCATTTCTACCTCCACATGTCCCCATCAATAACATATCCCTGAAACGCTAGAGCTATTGCCTTAAAAACAGAAAGCAACCATCTTAAGGCGCATTCAACTTGCATCCCACTGGTCCTAAAACAAGATTTAGGAGTGTAAAGTTACTACTAGTTTACACACATAGCTCATCTCTGCCACTGTGGCAGAGATCTCCCTATGGGAAAACATAGGGAAAATTATTACATTTATTATTTGAAATATATATCTATATATATATTCATTTATAATAGAAATTAAAATATTCCTTATTAAAATATGATGTTATAGCACATTAACTCATCAATGGAGGTGTGTATTAAATAGTGTACATGAATGACTGAGTCACTTTTTTAAAAATCCCAACCTCAGTGACATTTTTATTTAATATGTGCTGAATCTTATTAAAATGTGTGTTGAATTAATTTCAATATTTTTCATTTTTAATACATTTATTATTCCATTCAAATATAATTATACGTAAACGAACAAATCTATAATTTAAAGGTCAAAATAATGTAATTAATGTAACATTAGTTACTATGGGGTGTGCTTCAATTTCCCTTCCTCAATGTTTTTTTTATAGGAATGTGGTGTAGTACCTATGATTGACCATGCGTGGTGGCTGACTTATTCCAAGGCTGGAGTACATTTAAGCCTGTTTTGACCCCTTACTTGCCATTATGTGATAGAGGCGATAGGGGGTGAACGCGCCACTGAAGGCTTGATGAAGCTTTAGACAGAAACTAGGCTCTGGCTCAGCACAGCATAGCTTTCTCTTAGATTCTCAAGGTCAAAACGACCCAGGCCTTGATGTGGCTTCTGTCTGTCACCTACACTCACCCCATGCACCAAGAATTAAAGACAGAACATTAACATTTGATGTAAAATGAGAGAGAGAGCTATTGACACCCACTCTATTTGCTGCATGTGGGATCAACACTGGCTTCCCCACTTTGCCAAACTGTGTGATTCTAGGCAGTTGCTTTATTTTATCTTGCCTCCTTTTCCTCCATTATGAGAGCATCTCGAAATAAATGAGCTCTGGGTGTGTTTTGTACAAAACCTCTTATCGTTCATTTAATGGACTACAGTGTTGCTTCATGTAGAACAACAACCGAGGTCACACAGAGGGTTCATATGACAACTGACTTGCCTCTTAAGTCACTAATGACATTGCCAGAGATGTGGGGAGGGCATGAATATTTGTTAAGTTCATGTTTGAAAGCGATCACTTCTAATATATGGCACTCAAAACCGCGATGCAATCTGTTGTACAAAGATGAAGTAACTCCACGTTTTAGAGAAATAAGTTCTTGAAAATTCAAAAAGTGCATCATATTTTTTACTTTTTGCACAATGTCTCTAAACATGAAGGTGGTCCTGAAAACGTGATGCAAGGCAGCTTCTCTGCTTCTTTTCCTTTACTTCAGTTCATAAATGCTTGCGTGTTTAATATCTTTCTGGGCGTTAGTTCTCAGCCTGCTGTTCAGCAGGGGGCCACATGTAAGTGTCAGGAGGGCCGCCAGAGGTCCCTGGGCTGTACAGCGAATATCCTCGCTTTAATAACTCGTGATAAAATGCTATTGCTGATCAGAAATATGTTGGATAAAGTACCTCAAAACATGCTAGAAAATAGAAGTGACCAAGAAGTTCTAGGACCGCATAAAGGAATATGGTAGGAAATGTTCCTTGATAAGATGTGCAGGGTGAGTAGCCTCCTGCAACCCCTAAATGCTATGTGCTCTGTGATATGAAAGATGGTTTGTTTGCAGGCAAGTCAGAAGGCACACGGGTCACATCGATTGTTCGTAACTGACCCTGTGTGCCATTTAAATCATAAGAAAAACAATCAGTTATGCATGTCTTGCCCGTTTGCACATAGAGGAGCTTGCCAACAGAATAAGTTGTATAAAATAGAGCTATCTCAGTCGATGGGAGAGTTTTAATAGCTTCTCCATCTGATCACATATAATTTTTTTGCCCTTTTGCAGATTTAGTAAATTGCCCAACAGAAACACTGTCATTTTCTTATTAGTGCATGTCATTGTGAATGACGTCTACGTCTATGAAACAGAATATGTACGGTAAGGATCAGACATCCACCTCAGTTCTGGCGAAGACACCACATCCTGTTGGTGTGTGTTGTCAATACAAGTGTACTATTGTGCTTTATTGTATATATTTTTAGGTCTTGCGCCTAGCGTTACACTGCGGAGCAGTGTTCGCGCAGCAAGAGTCCTTTTGACGGGGTTTTAGAAATGGACCCTGGAAATGAACAAGCTCGTGCGTGTTCATTTCCTATGGTCTTCTCTGATTGGGCTTGGAGTGCGTGTTGTTTTATAACAGAACACGCAATAGGCCATAGGCGGTCACGTTGCTCCGCCCATGGCCTATTGGTGTCTGTTACGCGCACCAAAGCATATGTCTTCAATTATAGTGCCCAGACAAGGGCGCGATAATTGAAGACATATGGCTCGCAGTGGTGCGCGCGCACCACTCGTGGGCGTTTTTTGTTTTTTACAATAGCGATCGCTAAAGCGATCGCTTGCAGTGCTGCTATATAGCAGCACTTGATATATAGCGATCGCATTTGCAGTGCTGCTCAATAGCATTGATTTAGGTTTCCCGGTTTAAGTATTTTAGTCTCACTCAATATTAAAATCACATTCTAGGATCTGCACAGGCCTGACTCGGATTGGCCCAGCCCTTGCAGTACCATCAGGAATGCCCTGCTGAAGTATTCGTTCTTAACATGGAACGAGAGCGCCTCCAGCCAATTATGTAGCTCCCAAATATCAAAACAATGACGGGGCAATGAGACCGACAGAACGTATACAAATAGTTTACTTTTCTTAAAAAAATTAAAAGGATACATTGGGGTCAAACATGGCGAAAAATAGGGCATGCTTCTGAAAAAAACAGCTGGACGGTTGCCTTTAAATGTCGTGCCTTATCTGTCAGAGCGCGTTCTGCATAACAGAGGCGCAGCCACGTTTGTAATGATAAACGTATGCTTTATTGACTTATTAAGCAAACATTCATGCAAAGAATATGCAAATCGCCAAGCCCAAGGTATAATTCGGCCCGGGTTGGGAGTCTGTCAAGCATTTTATCAGCGTTGCCTTAATTTTCTTTTTTTTATAGTTATTTTTTCAGTTCCAGTTACATTTCATCCTGTGTTTTGTTTGTGGCTTCTCTTACTTCCGCCGCCATGAAAATGCTCAACAGCAGGAAAGACACCTTTTCTACAACATACGACATTGCCTTTTAGGTAAAGACAAATGTTTGAGACGGCTGTAACCATAGCTAGGAGTTCAAACAACTTTTACATTTGACTACGTGCCACCTGTCAGGCCTTTTTTTTCATAATCTCCTTTTACGCTCTGTATTTCTATCATGTCCACCATGCAGACTGCGCGTGCATGCAGAACGTTTTATGGATAGTAGTCAAACATTTTATGTATTTGCAAGCGCATTTACGAGCAGTCTTCCCATTTTAGGCAGCAACACGCACTAACAACTATAAATATGCAGCCACCCGCCACGACACGTACAGAGGGAGATAATGAACTAACCCCTTCAGACAACAGGATGGAGAAATCCCACACTGTTGTCAAAGTCAAACAAGCATTGGCATAGCCAATAGGTCTCACCTTTGGGACCTTATAAGTGTTTAGCCACGCAACAGCTAATGTTGTTGCACTAAGGATATTGTGCTGCATAACTAAATACTTATAAGGTCACAAAGGCGAGACCTATTGGCTATGCCAATGCTTGTATTGACTTGAAGGCGACGCGGTTCAAAGCATGGATTAAACAAACGTAATATGCTACAAACAAACAAAATAATGCAACAGCGCAACACCTTGGAATTAGCTAACACTTTTAATGAATGCAAGATTAAATAGAACATAAAAAGTAAGCAGGATATAAATTGCTCACGTTGATTACTGTAACTTTTTTTTTTTTAACATTCATTGTTCCGAAGTCAATAGGTGTTTTTGCCATTACAGTTAAAGACATGAGTATATTGCCTCCTATAGGAACTCGTTTCAAAGTTCATTTTTAATTACTGCCATCTCTGATAACCGGAAGGACGCAACCCACATAAAACCCTGGGCACACTTCGGCAATAGACTTGCCATTAAAATAATCTTCAAAAGTGTTCATTTGGAGCTACTTAGAAAAAAGAACTGCAGATCAAGCGCTCGAACTAGCAGCCACGGCAGCATGGACCCCAGCAGCTGATCAACAACCAGCGCAGTCAGACAGTGGGAGAAGGCATGCGACACACAACAGCTGCTGAAAGAACAGGGGAGCGCTTGTCACGATCTCCACATGCTAATATTGCTGCCGGTGAGATTAGTTTACCAAAAATATCCTTCCAGACTGTCAAACAACGTGCCAAGGTCCTTGAAAAATGCATATTGAGCAACCACTTCTTAAAAAAAAAGGTTTACAGACTGTCAAACAACGTGCCAGGGTCCTTGAAAAATGCTTATCGAGCAACCACTTCTTAAAGAAACAAGCATTTGCAATGCAACAGGTCTCACATTTACGCAAATTTGAGCTATTGGAATTGTAAATGACAATGCCTTTTATTTATGTTTTAGTTTTTGAAGCATAAATAAAACGCATTGTCATTTACAATGCCAATAGCTCAAACTCGCGTAAATGCGAGACCTGTTGCATTGAAAATGCTTGTTTAATGTGCAGCTGGCATACCTACCCTTTCCACCAGAACTAAACATGGCAATGGACGAGCATAAATTAACAAGCAAAAAAAAAAAAACATTATGCCTTCTAATAATAGTGTAGCAGATCTAAGAAGAGATGCTGCGGCACTCACAGTTAAACTTTGATGGTTTGCTGTCAAAAGCAAAAGTTAGGGGCAGAAATATGGGTGTTCCCAAGGTAGTGGCCATTGCATGTGTTGCCAACCAGGCGCAGGGAGGCCCCAACCCTTCCGAGGGTCCCATAACACCCAAGGCAAATGAATATCTGTGAAATGGGAGACTCTGGGGACCCTCTTCACATTCTAAAGGGGGGTGGCATCATTTTACGTTAAGCTGCTGTTGGGAGCACCCAACAATGTGGATTTTCTAATGCAGCTCTCCTCCTAAATGCACAAATCAATTTACACTGCATACCTTTTGGGCTAATATTTCCACACTCTGTAGAACACTGTTGCACAAGTGCTGCCACGGGTCTCGGAGGAGGCCCAGGCAGTACTCTCCCAAGCTGTCATCTAGGGAAGAGATGCAGCAAGTTCACAATCAGATGCAGACTCGACACGACCGACTCGCTGGGCAGAGCGGTTGGATCAAAAGAGGTCCCAAGGTGTCACATCTGGTTGAGAACAACTGTCGTTTCAGGGGATGTCCAGGCTTCCCTTATGGACATGCCCTTCGATGGCATCCGTCTCTTCGTAGACTAAGCGGATTCTGTGTTCCAGCATTTCAACTCTCGGGCTAAGGGCAGGTCCTTGGGAATTTTTGTGGCCTCACATCACCCCCAAATGTGCTTTTAACTCCTTTTGTGAATACAGAAGGGGCTTGCAGCCGTGCCAATTACCTCCTAGCCGCCGTGCCACACATGATTCCCAGCCTCTGTGTGGATGACGGTGCGGTACCCACAGAACTCGTGGGTCAGGTGGCCAGCGATCTGGTCAGTCCTCCTCCTGGCAGCTGCAGCCTCCAAACCCTCCTAATCTGCCCCCTTACCACCATGGGCACCCAGTAGCAGCAGGATTCGCTATCACCTGCCCCATTGGCAATCCATAACATCAGACAGGTGGGGTTTGAAGATTGTCCGAAGGGGCTACGCCCTCCCCTTCAAGACTACTTCTCCCCCATGCCTTCATCTCACAACCGGCTTACGAAGGATCGTCTGTCACTTTTCCGTGAGGAAGTTATGACTCTTGGCCAAGGGAGCCATAGAGAGGGTTCCGGTGCCAGAAGTAGGCTGTGGTTGCTATTCCCGCTACTTTCTGGTTTCCAAAAAAGACAAAGGCCTTGGTCCTATTCTAGATCTGTGAGCCCTCAATCTCTTCCTCAAGAAGGAGAAATTCAAATTTCTTATGTTGGTTCAGGTCTTGTCTGCCCTGGACCCAGGAGACTGGATGGTAGCGTTGGACTTGCACAATGCCTATTTTCAAAGTCCTGTCTGCCCACTGGCATTATCTGCGGTAGGCCAGAAGTACTTTCAGTTCACCCTGCTCTCCTTTGGCCTTACCATCGTTCCTCGGGTGTTCACCAAGGTGATGGTGGTAGTTGCAGCTCATCTGTAGACCAGGGGTGCTAGTCTTCCTCTATTTGGACGACTGGCTGCTGAAGGCGGGCTCACCCCAGGCTGTTGTCTCCCAACTCCAGACTACAGGAACCTCTTGCACTCGCTGGCGTTCACTATCAACATGCCGAAGTCACACCAACTCCTTCTCAGATGCTTCTTTTCATCAGAGCTGTTCTGGACACAGTACATTTTCAGGCTTATCCTCCTGAGTGGCGAGTCCAGGATATTCAGGCTATGATACCGATGTTTCAGCCCCTATCCTGGGTTTTAGTGAGATGGAATGAGGCTGCTGGGCCTCATGGCCTCCTGCTGGTGACACATGCCCGATGGCATACGTGGGCTCTGTATTGGGACCTGAAGTTACAGTGGGCGCCGCATCAGGAGAAATCTCTCTGACGTGTTCCAGTTTTCGGAGGGAACTGCAAGAGAGCTGCAGTGGTGGCTCACGAACCTTGATTGGGTCAGAGGGAGGACTCTTTCCTTTCCCAAACCAGACCTGACAGTAGTGACCGATCTGTCACTCCTGCGATGGGGCGACCATCTGGGAGAGGTGGAGATTAGAGGACACTGGTCTCCGGCGGAATCCAGATTTCACATCAACATGCTGGAGCTCCGTGCGATCAGACTTGAATTGAAAGCCTTTCTACTCTCCATCAAGGGAAAGCTAGTGCAGATGTTCACGGACAACACCACTGCCATGTGCTACTGCAACAAACTGGGTGATGTAAAGTCGTGGACCCTGTGTCAAGAGGCCCTGTGCCTATGGACATGGCTGAAACAGCAGCTCATATTCATGGTGGTTCAACACCTGGCGGCCTCTCTGTATGATAGGGCAGACAAACTCAGCTCTTGATGCCTAGCAAATCACGAATGGCATCTCCATATGGAGGTGGTGCACGGTCTCTTTCAACATTGGAGAGAGCCTTGGATAGATCTGTTCGCCTTTGCAGAGAACATGCAATGTCAGACGTTTTGCGCACTGGCGTTTCCAAGGTGGCTCTCGCTTGGAGACACTTTTCTTCTCAAGTGGAGCTCAGGCCCCCTGTACGGCTTTCCTCCCATACCACTCTTGCCTAGAGTTCTCAAGAAGATCAGAAACTACCGGGCCCAAGTCATTCTTGTGGCTCTGGACAGGGCACGGAGAGTCTGGTAACCCGAGCTACTGAGCATGGCCATCGATCCTCCAATCAGGCTGCCCCTTCGGAAAGATCATCTGTCGCAGCATCAGGGGAGGGTTCTTCACCCAAACCTGTCCACTCTCTGCCTTCTTGCATGGAGATGGAGTTGACAGCTTTTGACCTTCCTCTCGAAGTCTGTAAAATGATCTAGGCAGCTATTTGCCCCTCCTAAAAGACGGTATATGCCTGCCGTTCAAAAAAAGATTGTGGCATGGTGTGCAGAAAAAGTGTTGATCTCCTTTCTGTCCCTCTTTCTGAAGTCTTATTCTTCATTCTTTCCCTTGCCCCATCAAGGCTCTGCTCTGGGCGTGCCATGTGAGAAGCCCTTTCTATCTTCTTACTGCTGCCTGGCCAACCCTCTTTGTTTAAGACTCCTATTGTATGTAGGTTCTTCAAAGGTCTTACCCATCTCTTCCCTCCATCACCATTT
The DNA here is from genome assembly GCF_964204655.1 of Triturus cristatus. Taxonomy (NCBI): domain Eukaryota; kingdom Metazoa; phylum Chordata; class Amphibia; order Caudata; family Salamandridae; genus Triturus; species Triturus cristatus. The sequence continues at coordinate 1,419,061,434 of NC_140591.1, read as the reverse complement.
ATTATGCCCTTAATTTGGTCTTAACTTTTTTGTTGCGCACTCCTTTTGAGCCCCTATATATTTGTTGCCTCAGGCTTCTGACACTGAAAACAGCCTTCCTTGTGGCAATGACATATGCCCGTAGACTGAGTGAACTGAAGACCTTATCATCTATGCCACCTTACCTCTCAGTATATCTAACAGACTGGTTCTTCGCACAAAGGCCTCTTTTATACCAAAAATGATTACACCCTTTCATGGAGGCAACTCAATCACCCTGCCTACTTTTTATGCACCCCCACATCCCTCTAACACATGAGAGCTCTGGGTGAACGACCAAATCTTCGTGGGGTATGTGGGTGCAAAGAAAGGTAGGGTGGTGCAGAAACTAACCATCTCTCATTGAGTCGTACTCTGCATCAAAATCAACTTCAGGTGTGTGAAATTTAATAAAATATCTCCTTGTGCATGTTACAGTTTGTTAGACCCTGGATCCCTGGTTGGCTGAGGTAGGTACCTTAGGCCAAGTAGGGACCCACGTTCCAATGTCACGGAAAGGAAGGTCAACTTCTTAGATAGCCCCGCTCACCCCCTCTGTAACTTGGCACCAGCAGCCAGGCTTATCTTCAAGGCAAATGTGTAAAGTATTTGTAACCACGCTCACAACAACCCAATGATGACACCACAAATAGACTCCACACAAGTTTTATAAAAACGAGTATAAACTTTATATAAAAAGATGTACGATAAGACCACACGATATAAATCCAACATATGATGTTGTTCGGCCGGCCATTTTAAGTTATGGCGGTAGCAATGAGCACATCTGAAAGAGACACGTTAGTGATAAGATTCCTTACGTTAGAATATCCCCAGGCATCAGACTGGATCCGGAATCCGGAAACTTTTTTGTAGCAGTACCCCTGGGCATCAGGGTGGCATCGTGCGGCTCCGCGTCTGTCGCTGGCATCGTAAGCGCCGAGATGACGTCACAGAGACTACTTAGGCACCAACCATGCGCACTGACGTCAGTTCTGTAATTTTCCGCGCCAGCAAGCGCAGATCCGGATAGAGCACGTACCTTAGTCACTTTTTGACTACTCTTTTGAGACTTTTTGTCTCCCCTTTTTTTTCTCCTGGTGCATGTAGGGATGCCTGGATTTAAGTCTTGTGGGGCCTGCCGTCGCAACATGTCGGTGGCGGACCCCCATGATGTTTGTCTCTACTGCCTGGAGACCGCACATGACTCCCGGTCCTACCGGGAATGTCGAGCCACGGCCCAGAAGGCCTTAAGCGAGCGGTGCCGGAAACTGCTGGAGGCCCGGCACACGTCCCAACACCACTCCAGGTCTAGGGACTGTTCCCGGGACCGCTCGCGGGGCCAAAGTCGTCGCTCCTCGGGCTCCAAGTCTTCACCCTCAGATTCCAGTAAGCCCCGACATAAAAAGAAGTCAAAGAAGTGGGTTCGCTCTCCAACGTCCCCCCGTCGGTCCTCGGATGCGGACGAGGGGGTTAGGGGTTCTGCCGTGGCCTACCTGCCTTACCCTGGTCCGTCGGCGACTCCTGAACAGGTTCAAGAGTTTCTTGCCACCATGGACCGCCTTTTTAGGCCTCTGGCTCCCGCTGGCGTGCCTCCAGGCCCCGCAGTCCCGTGTCCAGATCCTGTTGGCCCGTCGGCGCTGCCAGCGGATCCGGCTTCGCCGCCACAGGATCCTATGCCGTTGGCTCCGGCCCCGGCGCCACAAGGTCCGGCGCTGCTGGCTCCAGTCCCAGCGCCGCCCTCGGCTCAACCTCCGACGCTGAAGTGGGCGCCGTTCGTTCTGCCCTTGCCACGGTTCCAGGACCATTTTGTTCCTGCCTGGAATCCGCATTGGGACACGGCGCCAGCCCGGCCCTGGCCAGCGCCGTTCACAGCGCCGTTTCCGATGCCATTTGTCCCTTCTCCGGCTCCGGCTCTTCCGCCGCGACCGGTTTCTCCTGCAACGGAGGTGGAGGATGACTGGGAGGGGTCCGAGGACCCTCTTGCCTGTCAGTGTGACTCTGAGCAGGACTGGGTGGACGATTTGTAGGACGCCGGCGACCTAGATGTCTCTTCTGACTCGGGTTTTGCCTCTCCCCCGCCTACAATGGAGGAGGGCGCTTCCTACACGATGGTGCTCCGTTGGGCTGCTGAGGTCCTCAACCTCGATCTTCCTATGGTGGCCTTCAAAACTAACCTCCTCACCGAGGTGCTCCAGTCGGCGTCTACTTCGTCTGAGCCACTGCTTCCCTTCAATGACGCCCTCACCGACGACCTGTTGGGAACATGGTCGCGGCCGGCCACGGGGGCCCCTGTGGATAAGAATGTCACCAGGCTTCACCTCCCGACGCCTGGTGTCCCCGCGTTTCTGACCACTCATCCCACGCCTGAGATTCTAGCCATCCAGGCCTCGACGTTGAAGAGTGCCTTTCCCACGGCTCCGCCGGATAAGGACTCTAAGAAGCTGGAACAGTTCGGTAAGCGGCTGTTCTCTTCGGCCAGCTTGGGGTTGCGGTCGGTGAACATGCCTGCTTATTGGGCCGCTATTCCCACGCGGTGTGGGATACCGTTGCTCAGGTGTTGCCTCAGTGTCCTGAGGAGGTCCAGGCTGTACTTTCCCAGGTGGTTGCTGAGGGTAAGGATGCGGCTAAGTTCACCATTCGTTGTGGTTTGGACACTGCTGACTCATTGGACAGGGCGATTTCTACGACTGTGGCGCTGTGTCGCCACGCCTGGTTGCGATCTACTAGGTTCTTGCCAGATGTCCAGAGCTCGCTCATGGATATGCCCTTTGATGGCACTTGCCTGTTTAGCGATAAGGCCGACTGGAGCGTTTTAAGGACTCACGGGCCCCGGCCAAGTCCTTTGGTCTTTCCACGAAGAGCCCTGCCACCCCTGGTTTTCCTTCCTTTCGTGGCCAAGGCAGGGGCGCCCAGGGACGTTCCTTCAGCAAGCCTGTGCAGAACCAGCCTCAGCGTGGACCCGGCTTCCGCAGGGGCGGGTCTGGGAACCAGCGTGGGGGACAGTCCACCTCCGCCCCCACTGTTTCTACCTCCAAACCTTCATAATCTGAGCTTTGTGGAGCACCCCACGCCGTTGGGTGGCAGGATTCGCCATCACCTCCCCCACTGGCTCGCTATCACATTGGACAAGTGGGTGTTGCAGATCATCTGCAAGGGTTACTTCCTTCCCTTTCTGTCCACCCCTCCAGCCATGCCACCTCGGTGCCACCGCATGTTGGGGAAACACTTGGCGACTCTCCAGCAGGAAGTCGCGGCCCTCTTGGCCAAGGGGGCCATCAAGTGCGTTCCTGGGCCAGAAGTAGGGAGTGGTTGTTATTCCCACTACTTCCTGGTGCCCAAGAAGGACAAAGGGGGGTCTGCATCCCATCTTGGACCTCCGGAACTTCATCCCCTTCCTCAGCAAGGAGAAGTTAAAAATGCTGACTCTGGCTCAGGTCCTGGTTGCCCTCGACCCTGAAAACTGGATGGTAGCGTTGGACTTACAACGCATATTTTCACATCCACGTCCTGCCGGCCCACCAGCGTTACCTGCGGTTCACGGTGGGCCAGGAGCATTTTCAGTTTGCAGTGCTCCCCTTCGGCCTTACCAACGCCCCTCGGGTGTTCACGAAAGTGATGGCGGTGGTGGCAGCTCATCTGCGCAGATCAGGGGTTCCAATCTTCCCCTGTCTCGACGACTGGTTGTTGAAGGCGGGCTCGCCCCAGGCAGTCGTCTCCCACCTCCAGACTACGGCCGACCTCCTGCATTTGCTGGGGTTCTCCATCAACGTGCTGAAGTCGCACCTGAGTCCCTCTCAGAAGCTCCTCTTCCTCGGAGCGGTTCTGGATTCGATGTGGTTTCGGGTTTATCCTCCCGAGCAGCGAGTCTGGGATATTCAGGCTATGATTCCGATCTTTCAGCCTCTGTCCCGGGTTTCAGTCAGGATGTCCCTCCGGCTTCTGGGCCTGATGTCCTCCTGCATTCTGCTTCGGACGCATGCCAGATGGCATATGCGGGCTCTGGAGTAGGACCTGAAGTTCCAGTGGGCGCAGCATCAGAGCAACCTTTCCGATCATGTCTAGATCTAGGAGGACATTGCACGACAATTGCAGTGGTGGCTCATAAATCGCAAATGGGTCAGTGGCAGATCCCTCTCCCTTCCCCTACCGGATCACACAGTGGTGATGGATGCATCCCTCCTGGGATGGGGAGGCCACTTGGGAGAGGCGGAGATCAGAGGACTCTGGTCTCCTGCGGAGTCCCGGCTCCATATCAACCTTCTGGAGCTGAGGGCGATCCGACTTGCACTGAAGGCATTCCTTCCCTCTGTCCGAGGAAGTGTGGTGCAGGTGTTCACGGACAAAACCACCGCCATGTGGTATTGCAACAGACAGGGCGGGGTGGGGTCCTGGACCCTATGTCAGGAGGCTCTGCACCTCTGGACATGGCTCGAATATCAAGGCATCACCTTGATGGTTCAACACCTGGCAGGTTCTCTGAACACCAGGGCGGACGAACTCAGCCGCCAGTGCTTGATGGATCACAAATGGCGTCTGCACTCTGACGTGGTGCAAGGTCTCTTTCTGCAGTGGGGAGAGCCTTGGTTAGATCTATTTGCCACCGAAGAGAACGCGCAATGTCATCAGTTCTGCGTGTTGGAATTTCCAAGGCGGCACTCGCTCTGCGACGCTTTTCGTCACGAGTGGAGCTGCGGTCTATTGTACGCCTTTCCGCCTTTACCACTTCTGCCCCGAGTGCTGAAGAAGATTCAGCGTGACCGGGCCCAAGTCATCCTTGTGGCCCTGGATTGGGCACGAAGATACTGGTAGCCTGAGCTACTTAGCATGGCGATCGATCCCCCGACCCGTCTGCCTCTTTGGGAGGATATTCTGTCGCAGCAGCTGGGGACGGCCCTCAACACAAACCTGTCCAGCCTCCACCTCCATGCGTGGAGATTGAGCGGTGACAGTTGACAGCATTAGATCTCCCTCCTGAAGTCTGTGATGTCATTCTGGTAGCCAGGCGTCCCTCCACTAAAATGGTGTACGCCTGCAGGTGGAATAAGTTTGTGGCGTGGTGCGCAGCGAAGGCTGTGGATCCCCTTTCTGCCCCTCTTTCTGAAGTTCTTCTGTTCCTTCTTTCTTTGGCCCAGCAGGGCTCTGCTCTGGGCACTATCTATCTTTCGGCCATCTCTGCCTTTTTACGGCTTCCAGATCAGCCTTCTCTCTTTAAGTCCCCGGTTGTTAACCGTTTCCTGAATGGCATTACGCACATGTTTCCTCCTGTGCCGTTCATCATGCCTCAATTGGACTTGAATCTCATTTTGACCTATCTGATGTGCGCTCCTTTCGAGCCCCTTCATACCGGTCCTCTGTGTCTTCTTACTCTTAAGACTGCTTTCCTGGTCGCTATCTCCTCGGCCAGAAGAGTGAGTGAGTGCCAGGATCTTTCCTCCAAACCTCCTTTCCTTTCTGTTCATCTGGACAAGGTGGTGTTGAGGACCCGTCCTTTTTTGCCAAAGGTGGTCATGCCCTTCCACATCGGGCAGACCATCACTTTGCCTACCATCTTCTGCCTCCGCGTCCTTCAAGGGAGGAGGAGAGGCTCCACCGTCTGGACCCCAAACGTGCGCTCGCATTCTATCTGAAGAGTACACAGCAGTTCCGGGTGGATGACCAGCTCTTTGTTGGCTACGTGGGTGCCAAAAAAGGTCAGGCTGTGCACAAACGGACCATCTCTCGGTGGGTCGTTCTGTGCATCAAATCATGTTACTCCTTGGCTAAGAAGGAGCCTCCTGTGGGGCTGCGTGCCCGTTCTACCAGGGCAACTGCAGCCACTACTGCCTTGGGATGCGGCGTCCCCTTGCAGGACATTTTTCAGACAGCTACGTGGGCCTCGCTGCACACGTTTACCAAGCATTACTACCTTGACAATCAGGTCCGGAGAGACGGCTTTTTTGGCCGGTCTGTTCTCTGTGACTTTCTGGTGTAATCTATTTGCGGACCCACCACCGGGGTTGGTATTGCTGGGGTATCTATTCTAAGGTAAGGAATCTATCACTAACGTGCCTCTTTCAGATGCACAAGTTACTACTTGTGTAACGATATATCTGTAAGAGACATTAGTTAGTGATAGATTCCTTACCGCCCCACCCATCCTCCCCGTTCTGCGAACTGATGTCTAGGTTTAAGGTCATCCCCCTTTTAAGGGCCCTAGTTTCATGGCACCAGTGGTCAGTTTCTTGCATGGCTCTGCGTTCCTGGCGCGGAAAGTCATGTACAGAACTGACATCAGCGTGCATGGGTGGCACCTAAGTAGTCTCCGTAACGTCATCTCGGCGCTTACGACACCAGCGACAGACGCGGAGCCGCACAACGCCACGTACTGACGCTCAGGGGTACTGCTACAAAAAACTTTACGGTTCCAGTCTGACGCCTGGGGATATTCTAAGGTAAAGAATCTATCACTAACTAATGTCTCTTACAGATATATCGTTACATAAGTAGTAACTTGTGCTTCTAAACATTCTCCTGTAATCCTAATATTATGTTATACAGTTCGTAATGCTAGAATCAGGCACGTTTGCAATGTAAAAATACTGTAAGGCGTAACGAAGCAATCAGACACTCTGCAATGTAAAAAGAATGCAATGCGTAACGCAACAATCAGGCACTTTGCAAGGTAAAATAATGCAATGCGTAATATAACCACCAGGTACGTCGTTATGCAGAAATAAGGCAATGCGTAATACACTAATCAGGTAATTCGTTATGCAGGAATAATGCAATGCGCAATACGCTAATCAGGTAGTTCGTTATGCAGATAAGATGCCATGCGTCATACACTAATCAGGTAGTTCGTTGTGCAGGAATAATGCAATGCATAATACACTAATCAGGTACTCCGTTATGCAGAAATGATGCAATGTGTAATACGACAGTCAGGTACTCCGTTATGCAGGAATGGAATAATGCGTAATACACTCAGTCCCCGATCACTGGGCCTTAGGTGGTCTCTCCGCCTCTCTTTCTGACTTGCAGTCAGCCTCTCAACAGGTGCCCCCAACACGGGTACGATGTCATCCGAAAGTGCAGCTCTGCACTCCGGCCCCTGTATTGCCACTCCCTTGGCAATACGGGCCGCGACACAAGCCGAAGCAGAGGCTCGCGCTGCCAACACGAGATAGCGGCTGAGAGAGTCTCCCTCCGAACGCCCCGCGAGTCGACACACGTTACCTGGGGGGCGCAAACTCACTCTTCTCCTCGTCCAGTGGCTGGGCCTCCAATGCAACTTTGTGAATTGGCAACTGCGGTCTCAGGCAACGAAGATCTCAGGCAGCCACAGAACACATGCACACAGCATCGCTGAGTCTTCCTTAAGCTTTGGGTGCATGCTCACTGGGCACTCCACACACAGGTCTCAGGATGCACGAAGATCATGCGCACAGCGTCGCTGAGACTCACTTTAACTCCGGTGCACCCGAAAACAAGGCAAATCCTCACGAAGGTCTCACGGTGCCCAACGCACCAGCACACTGCGTCGATGAGACTCACTTGGATTCCGGTGCACACGATAAGGCAAATCCTCACGAAGGTCTCACGGTGCCTAACGCACCCGCACACAGCGTTGATGAGACTCACTTGGATTCCGGTGCACACGATCACTGGACAATCCTCACAAAGGGCTCAGGTTGCACAAAGCACACGCACACCGCGTCGCTGATCCTTGCTCGGACTCCAGGTCTCAGGCTGCAACAGGCACGCACACACAGTGCCACTGAGACTCTCATGGAAACCTTTGTGTTCCTGTGTTTCCGCAACAGGGAGCAAGCTCACCTCAGGCCCTTGGGGATAATTACTTCAGGACACAGCACAGAGCAAAGTCCTGTCAAGCAGGGGGACACAGCACACAGCAAAGTCCCTTTAGCCTTTCCTTGGTTAAAACAGCAAACTGCAGGCCAGCCCCAGAACACACAGCAAGGGTCAGTCCTATCCTTCAGTCTCTTCAGGTGTGTCTTCCTTGGCAAAGGTCCTCTTGACCACGAAGTAGCTACAGTCTTGTTCACACTTGATCAAACCCTTCTCCAAAGTTCAGGGGCTTCAGCTCTCATAGTTACACCCCTCAATGGCTTTGAAGTATTTGTGTTTCAGGGGGCACTGACCCCTGTTCAAACCAGTTCTGGGTGCCTCCCAGCCAGTGACACCTTTCTTCCTTTGATAAGGGGGGTCTGGATTCTCAATCACTCAGAAGGAGATGGGCCAATTGTTTTATAGCAGCAACCCAGGCCTCTTCACCTCTAGGGGCTTCTCCTCCCCCTACACTCCAGATGCAAGTCAGCCTATTGCTGTCTCACCTCCTTCCCTGGGTCAAGATATTCCCCAAATCCTATCGCTTTCAAATCCAGACAGTCAATCCACAGCCAGGCAGAAACACAGAAATGTTAAGAGCACAAAAACTCAGCCACTTCTAAAAGAGTGGCTTCTAAACACAATATGCAAAAACCACCTTCATAAAAAGATGTGTGTTATTACATTGTGAGTTCAGGCATACTAAACTTCACCTTTCCATCTTAAGCCTTTGGGAAGATAGGCTGGAAAACATATTACACAGCCTCCCCATCTGTCCTATGGGCAAGATGGCCTTTCAACAGTGAAAACAAAATGGAGATTATTTCACTGTCAGGACATGGCACACACCTCAGTACATGTCCTACCTTTCACTTGCACCTGTCCAGGAGGTACCCTAGACCTACCATAGGGGTGTCAGATGTGCATAGAAAGGGAAGGGTAAGGTATGGCAAGTAAGTGCACTTGACAGAACAACATGGCAGTTTGAACAAACTGCGTGCAGGCCCTGCATTGGCAGTCACGAGTTCCCTTTTTACAGCTACTTGTGTGGGTCGCACAAATAGTGCTGCAAGCCCACTAGTAGCATTTGCATTACCAGCCCAGGCTCACAGTGCACTTTACTAGGGACTTTTCTAGTAAGGCAAATATACCAATCATGGACAACCAATTACAATTATACTTTATACAGGGAGCACTTGCACTTTGACACTGTTTAGCAGTGGCAAAGAGTCCAAAGCATCTAAGTTGGCAACACCATGTCAGAAAAAAGGTCTAGGGTGAAAGCAAAAAGTTTAGGGACTCTAGCCAAAAAGGGCAAAGTCCTACACAGGCTGATTTATAAATCTACTTGTCCTGTAAAGAAATCCACTTGTCCCTTTGGTGCCACATAGTGTGACCACAAATTAGGGCAGCAATCTCATTATATGATAGCTCTGATAATAGCTTGTTTGATCATGCCAGGGCTCATACTATAGTATACTTGTAATACTAGCAATTCACTGATTTTGCAACCTTTTCCACACATCTACATACTGGGGCTGGTGGTAGCGGTAAGCAATAGTTTCATTGTTGGAATGGCCTTTGAAGTCTGTGCAAACCTACTAACATGCATGTTTTAGGGGGTTTCTCTAGCTCTTCTCTAATCTTTTCGCATACTGAGAAAAGTTGGAAACTTACTCGCGACAAGGGCAGAAGTAAAAATTCTTCCAGGGTTGGGAAAAAATGAGCAGGAGGAAAAGTGATCTTGTAAACGCTCAGCAGATTATGACATGAACAAATCTACACATACATATTTGCTCGTGCTAAAATGCCATTTACAAATATTTTCTAGGAGTACAATTTCCTTGCCTACGTTTGTAAATTCTTGAAATTTGTGAAAGTTGTAAATCTGCACTAATGCAAGGACTTAAACCATGGATGTACCTCTGTGACGTTCTTTAAGAATTGGACCCCTAACTAGATTTAGCGTTAGCGAAGACCTCTTGTTTTTATTACAAAAATATCTCTCTCTGTCTGTCTATCGGCTGGCTTCACTGCTTATTTGCACTCAATGCAGGGACTATTGTGGCAATGTGTCCCACAACAATAACGTTTTACTAAAACCATGTCAAAACAAGACACGCATTGACAAAACCAAAACGCTGAATACCAAATGTCAGAGTTGTTGGCTTTGCCAATGCTTGTTTATTTCATGTTTCTCATAATCTTGTTGAAACTGGTTACACTGATTTTCGATTATAAATATTTTTGGAAATACTAACATGTCTCTTACTAAACGATGCGTTAAAGAAATGTTACTACCCCCTTGGTAGCTTGGCAGAGCAGACAGGCTTATCTCAGAGACAGTGTGTTAAGCATTTATGACCACATACAGTAATAAAGTGAATACACTACAGATGGACACGACACAGAAGTTATTATAAAAATAGGATCTTTATATAAGGTTTAGCACAAGACCAAATAACGACAAAAATATACCACAGTCTTAATAAATACCCTTTGGAAGGAAAAATAATAGTTCAAGTAAGGTTTCTTCTTGGCAAATAGTTCTTTAGCAAAGTATTCTTCTGAGCACAGTTCTTTGGCAACAATGTAACCCCTACAGGAGTCACACGACGTCGAGTCTACAAGATTCCCAAGGTTCGGCGTCGACCGCGAGGAGCGCTACGTCGAGCCTGGAGTTGCAACAGACCCCACAAGTACAGTACCTTGAGAAACGAAGAAAACGATGATCCACGGCGTCGAGATGTCGGCGTCGAGGTCGGCGTCGATCGTGCCTCGGAGTCGGGTCAATCCGCAGCGGCGTCGAGGGATGTCGGGCCGGAGCAGCGCTCACGGCGTCGAGAAGGGCGTCGAGTCGATGCGATCAGCAGCGGCGTCGGGACGGGGTCGCTTGGAGGTGGAGCCGATACTCACTCCTCACTGGCGTCGATACCGGCGTCGAGACGGGGTCACTGGGAGCCGGGGCCGATACCCACTGCTCACTGGCGTTGCTGCTGGCGTCGATCGGGCCCGGCGGCCGGCGTCGAAGGCTCGGGACACTGGAGCCGTTACTCACGATGTCGAGCTGGATTCGGCGGCGTCGGCGGCGTCGAGACTGCAGATTTTCCCTTGTGTACTGGAAACAACACTTTCCAGCAATTCAGCAATTCAGTAGATGGTGAAGTCCTTTGGCCCTGTGACTTCAACAGGAGACTGGCACTCTTCCAGTCCTTGGAGATTTCCTAGCAAGTGTTCAGAGAGTACACACCAAGTTCCTCTCTCCTTGTTCCTTGGCAAAAATAAAGAAGCAGCTTTCAGGTTCCTCCACAGCAAAACAGCACTCTGGCAGAAAGGGGAGGCAAGTCCTTAGATCAGCAGGCTTCTTGTCCTTGGTACAGGTTTCCTTGTCAGAAGTGATCTGAGTTCTTGGTTCAGGGGTCCTTCTCTTATACCCCTTTTTCCCTTTGTCCAAGCAGGGCGATTCCCACCATCTCAGGTTTGTTGTGGGTGTTGCCAGGCAGAGGCACCTGGCCTATTCACTGAGCAGGGCAGAGTCCTCAGCCGCCCAGCAGGAGGCGGAGCCAGTATTGTCACTGGCAGGAGCAGGGCTATCAGTCGCCCAGCAGGAGGCGGAGCCAGTATTCTGTCAGGCAGGGCAGGCTACTCTTCCCTCACTCTATGTGTAAACGCCCCATTCACCCCACACTGACTCACTCAGACCTCTGGAGCCACCCAGCCCCTGACACACACACCAAACCAGCAGAGACCGGTAGATAGTTGGACAAGAAAATAGCCACTTTCTAAAAGTGCTATTTTCAACCATAGAATTTAAAAACCATCCATCCTAAAGGGTGTGTTATTAAATCCTGAGTTCAGGGATACTAAACTCGACTTGCTACCATGCTCCCTGAGTCAGATAGATTATAATGGAGTTAATAATCAGTCTGCCCAGTCTGGCCTATTGGAGGCAGGTAGCCCTTCAATAGTGAAAAACGAAAATGGCTGTAATTCACTATTAGGTCATGCCACACACATCAGGGCATGACCTACCTTTTACCAACAATGCACCCTGCCCTAGGGCCTACCATAGAGGTGTCTGAAGTGTGGCAAAGTGAAGGTTTAGAGACTGGTAAGTAGGTTTCCTTACCAAGTCGACATGGCAGTCAGGGACTGCACGCAGGCGCTGCGGTGGCAGGCCTGAGACACATTTTACACGCTGCTTCTGTGGGTGGCACAACCAGTGCTGCAAGCCCACCAGCAGCAGTTAACTTACACGCCCTTGGCACACTCAGTGCACTAGACTAGGGACTGAACAGTAAGTCAACCAAGCCAATCATGGTAACACCAATCAATGTAACAATTTAACATAGGGAGCACTTGCACTGTGGCACTGATCAGCAGTGGCACAGTGCCCAAAGCAATAAACCAGCAAAAACATCGTAAACAGAGGAGGCAACCAGAAAAAAAATGGAGGAGAGACTCATGCCAATGATGCCAGGTCTAACACGTGTCCCCTCCAGCTGAAATGTGGGGAGAACTACCCTTCACCCAGGGAGTCCTCATCACTAAGGCGGAAAAATCTGGACAGACCATCAGCATTGGCGTGATCTGTACCAGGGCGGTGTTCCACCGTAAAGTCCATCCCCTGTAGGGAAATGGACCACCTCAACAGCTTTGGGTTCTCACCCCTCATCTGCATTAACCATCTGAGGGGCCTGTGGTCCGTCTGAACCCGGAAGTGAGACCCAAACAAGTAGGGTCTTAGCTTCTTCAGCGCCCGGACCACAGCAAATGCCTCACGCTCTATCGCACTCCACCTTTGCTCCCTGGGAAGTAACCTCCGGCTGATGAAGGCTACAGGTAAGTCTCGGCCCTCCTCATTCATCTGTGCTAGAACAGCCCCCACACCATGCTCTGAAGCGTCCGTCTGGACAATGAATTCTTTTGAAAAGTCGGGTGCCTGGAGGACCGGTGCTGTACACATTGCAGTTTTCAGGGTGTCAAAGGCTTTCTGACAGGCGTCAGTCCAGATCACAAGTCTCGGCTGCTTCCGGGAAGTCAGCGAGGTCAAGGGGTGCACAATGTTGCCATACCCCTTGACAAACCTCCTGTAGTAACCCGTGAGACCCAAGAAGGCTCTCACCTGAGTCTGGGTTTTGGGCGGTTCCCAAGCCAGGATGGTATCTATCTTGGGTTGCAGGGGGGCCACCTTGCCGCTCCCTACTTGGTGCCCCAAGTACACCACTGAACCCTGCCCAATCTGGCACTTACTAGCCTTGATTGTGAGGCCTGCTCTGCGCAGGGCCAACAACACTTCCTGGAGGTGGCGCAAGTGTTCCTCCCAGCTGGCGCTGAACACTGCTATATCGTCCAGGTAGGCGGCGCTGAAATCTTCCAGCCCGGCCAATACCTGGTTAACCAACCTCTGGAATGTGGCAGGGGCATTCTTCATCCCAAAGGGCATCACACGGAACTGGTAGTGCCCATCTGGTGTGGAGAATGCAGACCTCTCTTTTGCCCCATCAGTCAAGGCGATCTGCCAGTACCCAGACGTTAGATCAAACGTACTAAGGTACCGGGCAGCCCCCAACCGATCGATGAGCTCATCAGCTCTGGGGATGGGGTGCGCGTCGGTCTTGGTGACCGAATTGAGTCCTCGGTAATCCACACAGAACCGAAGTTCTGGTGAAGCACCAGGCGCTGCAGCCTTTGGGACCAAGACCACTGGGCTGGCCCAAGGACTGCTAGAGGACTCAACCACCCCTAAGGCAAACATCTTGGAGACCTCCTCCTTGATGTATGCTCTGACCTTGTCAGTCACCCTGTAGGCCTTGTGCCTCACAGGAGTGCTGTCCCCGGTGTCCACATCATGGACACACCACTGAGTGACACCAGGGATTAAGGAGAACAAATCAGGGAATTGTACCAACAGATGGCGACAATCTTGCTGCTGCTCAGGGGTCAGTGTGTCAGAGAGGACAACACCATCCACTGACCCATCTTTTTCTTTTGCACACAGGAGGTCAGGAAGAGGCTCACTCTCCTCCTCCATCCCAGCATCCGTGGCAAGGAGCATGCCCACTTCGGACCTTTCTAAGTGGGGCTTTAACCGGTTGACATGCAGGACCCTTAAGGGGTTCCTGGGAGATTTCAAGTCCACCAAGTAGGTGACATCGCTCTTCTTCTCCACAACCTCAAATGGTCCAGTCCACCTGTCCTTGAGCGCACAAGGTTCCACAGGGGCCATGACCCAAACTTTCTGACCAGGTTGAAGCTCAACCAGAGTGGCATTCTGATCGTACCACCGCTTCATCTCTTCCTGGCTGGCCTCCAGATTTGCCTGAGCAAGATCTCTGAAGCGCCGAGTCTGGTTCCTAAAGGCCAGCATGTAACTATATACATCCTGGGGAGGTTTCCTGGGAGATTGCTCCCAGCCTTCTTTGACCAGACTCAAAGGTCCTCTTACCGGGTGACCATACAAAAGCTCAAAGGGGCTGAACCCTAGAGACTTCTGTGGCACCTCACGGTAAGCAAACAGCAGGCATGGCAAGAGGACGTCCCACTTACGCCTCATTGGTTCTTCAAGACCCATGATCATGCCTTTTAGGGTCCGGTTGAATCTCTCAACCAGCCCATTACCTTGAGGGTGGTAAGGAGTGGTAAACTTGTAGGTTACCCCACACTCCTTCCACAGAGACTTCATATAATTCGAAATGAAGTTGGTGCCCCGGTCTGACACCACCTCTCTGGGGAACCCCATGCGGGAGAAAACACCCATCAGTGCCCGTCCCACCACGGGGGCCGTCACTGTGCGGAGAGGGATGGCTTCCGGGTACCGGGTGGCATGGTCCACCAAGACCAGGATAAACCTGTTGCCCATGGCTGTCTTGGGGTCCAGTGGCCCCACAATGTCAATTCCCACTCGCTCAAAGGGGGTACTGACGACGGGAAAAGGTTGGAGGGGAGCCTTCTGCTTCCGCCCACTTTTCCCACTTGCCTGGCAAGTTTGACAGGTCCTACAATGGATATCTGAATCCCTTCTCATCTGGGGCCAATAGAAATGGGTGACAAGCCTGTCATAGGTCTTGTCCTGCCCCAGATGTCCAGCTAACGGAACGTCATGAGCCAACCCCAGTAGGAAGGCTCGGAAGCGCTGGGGTACCACCAGCACACGGGCTGACCCAGGTTCAGCAGCCTTAGGCTCGCTATACAGGAGGTCGTTCTCCCAGTAGACCCAATGTGATCCTGACTGATCACCTGTCGTTTGGGCTGAGGCCTGCTGCCTCATACCCACAAGAGAAGGGCACACTTTCTGTTCAGCACAAAATTCCTCCCTGGAGGGACCACCATCCTGCTGCCAATGGGTCAGCTCGGGCAGGTCTCCCAGTTCGGCCACTTGTTCTCCTGTCGGTTCCAGGGCATCCCCCTCAGGGTCTGCTCCCTCCTGGACCGCGGGAACGATGGGGGACGGTTTCCCGCGCCCCCTGCCTCTTCTCTTCACGGTGGGGACCTGGGCCATATTTTCAGGCCCCAGGGCCCCATCAACACCCTTACTGACTGACATGGACCGGGTGGTCGCACACACCCACTCAGGCAGACCCAACATTTCCAGATGCGCTTTTCTCTCCACCTTAGCCCAAGGGGAGTCCTCCAAATCATTGCCCAAGAGACAATCAACAGGCATGGCGGGCCTCACAGCAACCTGAAGAGTACCTGAGACCCCCCCCCACTCAAAGGGAACTTGAGCTACCTCACACTGACTCTGTGAGTTGTCAGCAGCTACAACGGGGTAGAATGCATGAGGGACCACCTGCTCTCTGGACACCAAGTGACACTTGACAGCTGTCACACTCGCTCCGGTGTCTCTGAGAGCTTCCACCCTATGGCCATTAATGGTCACCCACTGCCTATATTTCTTAGTGTTACTAGGCAGAGGGGTTGGAGGGACCATTTCCACGTCTCCTAAAGAGACCAGGGACATTTCTGCGGGACCCCACCCACCGGGGGCACCCATCTCCTCCCCTCCCAGGGCTACACTCGCTACCTGACGAGGGGGTGCACGCGGCGGTGCATTCGAATCCTTCATGGGACACTGGGGATCATAATAACGGTGTCCCACCTGCTTACAGGCATAGCAGGTCATGGGGCCCCTGTGAACAGGTTTACCTGTCGGGGCCTCTGGCTTCTTTCCAGGGGGAGGCTGGGAACCCTTCCCTTGGTTCCCTTGGGGATTACTTTGGGGCCCTTTCTGAAACTCCCTCTGTTTACCCCTGTCCCCCCCACTCTTCTGCTGGGGACCCTGCCCACCTTTGGCTGAGTCTCCCACTGGACCCTTGTGGACCCTGGTACTGACCCAGCGGTCCGCCTCCTCAGCAAGTTTTCTAGGGTTAGATAGCTTGCTATCAACAAGGTGCTGGCGTAGCTCGGGAAAACAGTTATTAGACAAGTGCTCCCAAGCAAACAAATCATAAAGAGCATCATAACTATCAACCTTGCTACCCTTTATCCAACCATCCATGGTTCTGCAGAAAAAAGACACATATTCAACCCACGTAGTACCAGGCAACTTCTTACATTCTCTAAAGGTTTGTCTGTACTTTTCTGGGGTTAAGCCATATCTCAGCATTAAAGCATCTTTCATATGAGTATAAGACATCCTACCCTCAGCAGGAAGGCTCAACAAGGTATCTCTCCCCTCGTTTGTAAAGCGGCTCCACAACCCCGTTCCCCAATCCTTCTCAGGGACCCGGTGGGCCAACAATGCTAACTCATACGCTTTAAACCATTGGCTAATATCTTCATTCTTACTGTAATCCTTGATCACATCTTTAGGAAAATAAAACCTACTTTCTGCAGGCACAGATGGAGTGCTGCCACCAGAGGGATTCAACTCTAAACTCTTAGTTTTAAGCTCCATCTCCCTCACCATCTTCTCACGTTCAAACGCTAATTTCTCTCTCTCAAAATCTAATCTTTTGCTCTCCATTTCAGCTTCTCTCTTGCTTCTTGCATTCTCTAATTCCAACTGCCCTCCTAACTTAAGTTTTGCCATCTCTAACTTGTATTCCCTCTCCTTCTCCCTGTCTTCCAACTCTTCAGGAGAAAGGCTCTTAGAGGAAACACTGCTGCCTGGAGATGACACTGGCCCACCTGTGGGCTCTTCCTCTTCCTCTTCTTCTTCCTCTTCCGGTACCACCACCGGGTCAGAGGGATCTCTGGCCTCTAACCAGGCCTTCAGCGCTTTGAGGAAGTCGCCTCTCAATTTGAGACCTGTGGTAGGAACTTTAAACTGCTTGCAAAATCCTCTTAGATCCTTTAGCTTGTAGGAATCTATCTTCTCCTTATCAAATTCCCCCACAACAATCTCCACAGGTGTAGCAGCTCCGGCATTCTCCATGGTCAAAACTGGCAGTGTTTAAAAAAGTAAGCTCCAGGAAAGCGGAGAACAAAAATAGAATATCCTACCAAAAACAGATCGTGGCTGCGTTATGGTCTGCTTTCACTATGTAGCGTACACTAATCACTGCACATGAGTCATAAATGCAAAGTTCAAATCCCACCGCTGACCACCAATGTTAGAACCGGCGGTCTCTAGTTGGCAGAGGTATACACTTCTGACAAATAGGGACCTACCAACTCTAGTCAGGGCAAGGGGATTACACACTCAGATAACCCCTGCTACCCCCTTGGTAGCTTGGCAGAGCAGACAGGCTTATCTCAGAGGCAGTGTGTTAAGCATTTATGACCACATACAGTAATAAAGTGAATACACTACAGATGGACACGACACAGAAGTTATTATAAAAATAGGATCTTTATATAAGGTTTAGCACAAGACCAAATAACGACAAAAATATACCACAGTCTTAATAAATACCCTTTGGAAGGAAAAATAATAGTTCAAGTAAGGTTTCTTCTTGGCAAATAGTTCTTTAGCAAAGTATTCTTCTGAGCACAGTTCTTTGGCAACAATGTAACCCCTACAGGAGTCACACGACGTCGAGTCTACAAGATTCCCAAGGTTCGGCGTCGACCGCTAGGAGCGCTACGTCGAGCCTGGAGTTGCAACAGACCCCACAAGTACAGTACCTTGAGAAACGAAGAAAACGATGATCCACGGCGTCGAGATGTCGGCGTCGAGGTCGGCGTCGATCGTGCCTCGGAGTCGGGTCAATCCGCAGCGGCGTCGAGGGATGTCGGGCCGGAGCAGCGCTCACGGCGTCGAGAAGGGCGTCGAGTCGATGCGATCAGCAGCGGCGTCGGGACGGGGTCGCTTGGAGGTGGAGCCGATACTCACTCCTCACTGGCGTCGATACCGGCGTCGAGACGGGGTCACTGGGAGCCGGGGCCGATACCCACTGCTCACTGGCGTTGCTGCTGGCGTCGATCGGGCCCGGCGGCCGGCGTCGAAGGCTCGGGACACTGGAGCCGTTACTCACGATGTCGAGCTGGATTCGGCGGCGTCGGCGGCGTCGAGACTGCAGATTTTCCCTTGTGTACTGGAAACAACACTTTCCAGCAATTCAGCAATTCAGTAGATGGTGAAGTCCTTTGGCCCTGTGACTTCAACAGGAGACTGGCACTCTTCCAGTCCTTGGAGATTTCCTAGCAAGTGTTCAGAGAGTACACACCAAGTTCCTCTCTCCTTGTTCCTTGGCAAAAATAAAGAAGCAGCTTTCAGGTTCCTCCACAGCAAAACAGCACTCTGGCAGAAAGGGGAGGCAAGTCCTTAGATCAGCAGGCTTCTTGTCCTTGGTACAGGTTTCCTTGTCAGAAGTGATCTGAGTTCTTGGTTCAGGGGTCCTTCTCTTATACCCCTTTTTCCCTTTGTCCAAGCAGGGCGATTCCCACCATCTCAGGTTTGTTGTGGGTGTTGCCAGGCAGAGGCACCTGGCCTATTCACTGAGCAGGGCAGAGTCCTCAGCCGCCCAGCAGGAGGCGGAGCCAGTATTGTCACTGGCAGGAGCAGGGCTATCAGTCGCCCAGCAGGAGGCGGAGCCAGTATTCTGTCAGGCAGGGCAGGCTACTCTTCCCTCACTCTATGTGTAAACGCCCCATTCACCCCACACTGACTCACTCAGACCTCTGGAGCCACCCAGCCCCTGACACACACACCAAACCAGCAGAGACCGGTAGATAGTTGGACAAGAAAATAGCCACTTTCTAAAAGTGCTATTTTCAACCATAGAATTTAAAAACCATCCATCCTAAAGGGTGTGTTATTAAATCCTGAGTTCAGGGATACTAAACTCGACTTGCTACCATGCTCCCTGAGTCAGATAGATTATAATGGAGTTAATAATCAGTCTGCCCAGTCTGGCCTATTGGAGGCAGGTAGCCCTTCAATAGTGAAAAACGAAAATGGCTGTAATTCACTATTAGGTCATGCCACACACATCAGGGCATGACCTACCTTTTACCAACAATGCACCCTGCCCTAGGGCCTACCATAGAGGTGTCTGAAGTGTGGCAAAGTGAAGGTTTAGAGACTGGTAAGTAGGTTTCCTTACCAAGTCGACATGGCAGTCAGGGACTGCACGCAGGCGCTGCGGTGGCAGGCCTGAGACACATTTTACACGCTGCTTCTGTGGGTGGCACAACCAGTGCTGCAAGCCCACCAGCAGCAGTTAACTTACACGCCCTTGGCACACTCAGTGCACTAGACTAGGGACTGAACAGTAAGTCAACCAAGCCAATCATGGTAACACCAATCAATGTAACAATTTAACATAGGGAGCACTTGCACTGTGGCACTGATCAGCAGTGGCACAGTGCCCAAAGCAATAAACCAGCAAAAACATCGTAAACAGAGGAGGCAACCAGAAAAAAAATGGAGGAGAGACTCATGCCAATGATGCCAGGTCTAACAATTACTCCCTGAAATTTACTGGGCAAACAAAGATCTCTGAAGCAGGTGCCATAATCCCATAAGATATTTTAAAATGCAGACTTTGTAACAAATGAAGCAGAACAGTCTTACTTCCAAGTTTCTCCTTGCTGCCAATTTCTTTGTGGCACAGTTTAAAAAAAAAAAACGTATAAGTAGAGGCTCTGATTTTGTGTTGGGGTTGCTTCACTTTTTTGATACAACCCAACGCAAAATCTCATTTTGTTAAATCTCATAATGTGCTCAAATGTACTTATGATAGACCTGCTAAACATGTGTGTGGTCTTAAAATCTGATGTTACTTCCTGTGAGGCCGAGGGCTGTGATGTCACTTCTTGTGATGCTACGTGCGATGTCTCGCACTGCGATACCACGAGCTTTGATATCACGCACCATGATGTTACTTGCATATGGCTTAACTTTGTTAGTCCCCCTACTTTTGTTAGGACCTGTGTAGCAGTCAGTATAGCAAATCTTCACTATCGCATACAAACAAACAACACAAACCTCGGCAGTGGTGAGAAAGATATCTTCAGAGATGTGTCGTACTCCGCAGCCGATGATTCCAAGCGCCACTCCGGGAAACACGTAGGCATTATTTCCCTGACCGGGGAAGAATGTCTGTCCGTTGGGGAGGGTGACCTTATCAAATGGACTACCGCTGGCAAATATACCTCGGCCCTAGGAAAACCAGAGGAAGAAGTCTTAGGCAAACAATAAGTATCAAAAAGAAAATACGCATTGGTAAAGCCAGTCTTGGCATGCCAGTGTGATGGGTATTTGCTAGCACACAAACTTTGAACAAGACTACCGGCAAAATAAATAGCTGGCATTTAAAGTTAATATGATCAAATAAAACATCAAAAAAGCACGCTTTGAGCCAGCTATGCAACTAAAGCAAAATGAAGTATTTTTAGGCAGATGAGATTAATGTGCACAGGCTTTGTGCAGTCACTCAAACAGTCAGTGGGTAAAGTGGGCTGACCGCCTTCTTCATGCTTTGTGCTGTTGTGGGCGGAGGCAAAATGCAAGTGACTATTTAACAGACCAATAGAAGAAGCCCACGGACCAAATGGCCCTTTTGTTATGCATAATATGTATGATAATTGGGGAAAACAATATTTTTATGCACAACTGGTGGCATCACTAAGGCCAGACCTAATGAAAGAACTTTCGTCCAACATATCAGACCTCTGATGGCATCTTTCCCAAAGTGACAGTGGCACACGCTTGCATAGTTTCAGTCCCAGGAAGAATTAATGGCAATTTTATTGCTGCTTAACTCAGTCAGCACTCCCACACAGCAGGCAGCAGCCTTTGGGCACCACCAAATAATAAAGAAAGGCCTGAAAAAAATGCCTGCATCTTTACTGGACAAGGAGTGCTTCAGAAGCAAAATGGTATTTTGTGTGAAGTCCTAAACATCCTTTTACTGTTGTGGATACTAAATTACCCACCTGAAATTGAGTCATGGCCCGCCATTAGTTCTTGCAGCACTTTCACACCCCACAAATGTACATTAAGTGAGTAACCTTTTGTGAATCTGGATTTGTGACCTTACCAGAGGCACAGATTGAACCTACCTTAGAGATTTAGATGTAAAAGCCACGTGCAAACAGTACAAACAAAAAAAAGTTGGAGGGAATGGTTAAACTCCCCATTCAAACTCTACAACAACAAACAAATGTATAACTTGTAGTATCCAGAAAGAAGCAACATGTCAAATCTATGAATTGCTCCACACGCCTTGTTAACAGAGGAGCAGGGCCATGCTTCATTCCCTTGGAGTGTGTGCGTGATTACCTCTGTGATGCGGTAGCACTGCTCTGCGGTGCATTCAGCTTTGCTCGTGGGATTGCTGAGAGCAAATATGAGTGGACGATCATTATAAGAAGCCATGTCTCTCAGGATCTGTTCTGTAAAAGCTCCTCCAATGGCTGCTACACCTAAAAATGAAAAACAAGCATTGGCAATGACACTACGCCCGGCTTTTAAAACGAAGATGCCTTATCAGTCAGCGATGGGTTTAGAAATTCAAATAGTCATCATAAATGCACACTGTCACTGAACATATGGAAGATAAATTAAAATAATAAAAGCACAAAAAGAAAACATGCTGCCACCTAAACAGGGCAGGCATATGCTTGAAATAGAAAATAAAATTAAACACAGGAGCAGGTAGCCATCTGGCAATGGTATTGTACATGGTTTTATTGTTTTGAAGCTCCAGCATTGCCGTGACATTTAGAACCAATATGTTGGCTATTTTGGAATAATAAAAAAAATTAAACAATGGATAATACACCGTACTATGATGGTGGCCTGTTCAAGAGGCTGTGGCCGGTGCACTGTAGATTAAATGAAAGGCACACAAGCAGCCTGTTAGCACTGTCTGGGGAGTTGTAATAATGCTAGAAATAATGAAAATAAAAAAATAAGAAGGAAAGCAATGAGAAGTAAACATGGAAAACTGAAGGATTGGCTTGCCAGTTCCGGCTCTTACGTGAACGATTTTCAGGTGAATGTGTCTGTATTCAGAGAAATGCCCTCTGATAGAGGCTTCCAGCCGCAGATACCTCACCTTTTGAATATTTCCCAGGTGTCAGACTGGATCTAGAAACTTTTCAGCAGTACCTCTGCTTACCAGTAGGCAGTGCTATGCAGCACTCCACTGACACCGTCCCACTCTGTGAATGATGTGCAGAGCCTATATAGGTGCCACTCCTACACACTGATGTCAGTTCCTTTCCATGCCAACGGACGCACACCAGGAGCCACCTCTTGCCTCTTTGAGACACTTAACTCTGTTAAAATTGAGTGTGCAAGGAAAATTTCACCTCCCAAAACAACAGATTTTTGGCCCTGTTAGGACTGTTGTAACCAAATGCCTGTGACAGATCCTCATCAGATTTGTTTGTGGTGCCTGGGGTCGAGTCATGACTCCAAAGACTGCAATGATTACGCGTCGATGAGGCCAAGGCCACAGGAGACCGAGGAGAAACCTTACATCGCCAAGCACTGAAAGCCTTAGTGAGGAAACAAGTCCGAAGTTTAGTCCTGATCCCATCCCATTCCAGATCGAGATGTTGAATGAGTCATTCAAAAGTTTGGTCTTCGTCTCGTACAAAGTAGTCGGGTAAGTCGAAGGAAAAGCACAAGAAATCTAAACGGGACTTGGGCCCTTCCTGCCACTAACATTCTCCTGAGGTGGTGTGGGGGTAGCCCCATACATCTTGACCTCGCTCCCAAAGTAGGTCGTCAGAGCCTATCCCACAACTTGTTCCGATACAACCCAAGTTTGTGGGGTAATGCGCCACTCCGAAACACATAGAAGAGTTCTGCGAGGCCACGCTCAGAATTTTGAATCCTTGCTGACTCTCTTTGGCACACCTTCAGGCCTCACAAGCCAAGATGATCTCCATACTGGACACCGTAAGCGGAATCACTCTCATCGCTGGTTGGACCTTCTGAGACCATCACAGACCACCTTATACTCCAGTTCCGACTCCATTGCCGGCACCAGGGCTTATGCCATTTCCCGAAACTTCGATGTTGACTCCATCAACACCAGCAAATGAGGTCCCTACTCTACTCAGACTCAGAGTCGATGCCAGAATAACCTCAATCGTCACGGCACCACTTCCTCCACTCAGCCTGCCACCTCCACACGGGAGAACACACCCTGCATTCCTTGTTTGGCATGGATTTGGATAATAATTACGATTCGGGTGATGGGATTGGTCAGCTATACAAGAAAGAGAATTGGTTCAATGACCTACAAGAAGCTCATGGCCGCAATACCTCCCCTGAGTTGGGGTTCCTCTCATCCAATGGTCCTGCCACAGAAGAGAGTGCCTTCTTATGCTATGATAATGTGTTGAGTGGTTGAAGTCCTTGACCTCCATATCCCTACCTTGGAGGGTAAGACCAATGTCCTAACAGAAGTCCTCAAGCTGGGGCAAACATCCACTGAGCACCTTTTGCCTTTCAATGAGGTACTTACAGAGACCTTGATAGGGGCATTGGCTAAATCTTTCTCTGGCTCCTCAGTCAACTGCCAGATTGCACAATGCCACTGCCCTGCCCCAGGCGACCCTGCATTTGTATCTCAGCACCCCTCCTCTGAACGCTTAGTTGTGCAGACATCTACAAGTAGGACAAACCAAAAAATATTCCCATCTACTCCCTTTTATAGGAAGACAAAAAAGGTGGAGACATTTGGAAAGAGCATATTCCCATCCACTAGCTTGGCTCTTAGATCAGTGAATGCTAGCCACCTCCTGAGGCAATATTCTCACGCCCTCTGGGATTCAATGGCTCAAGTCCTCCCAGATGCTCCTGAAGATCTCCGACCTGCCCTCGCCCAAGCTATGTCTTGCCCAGGATGGTCATGTTGCGGCCAAGTTAAAAATGTGTTGTGGCTTGGACACCACCGATACCAGCAGGTGGGCCACTGGCACTAGTGTAGCTATTCGCTGCCATGATTGGCTACAGTAAACCATTTCTAGGCGATTTTACCCTTCCTGTTGAAGGGACTCGCCTATATGGGGACAAAGCAGATTCTGCTCTGGAGCAGTTCAAGGCATTCAGGGCCACAGTACACACTCTTGGCTTATCTACCCCACTCGCCAACCACATCAATCCTATTGCTCCTTTCGCTGCTTTGGAAGATGAAACCCATACTATCAGCCAATCCAAACTCAACAAGGTGCCCAGCAGTTTTGCGGTCGAGGCCGTTGTGTCCACAGCCCTAGTGTTCAAGGTCAACAGGACACCCAGTCCACTGCACCCCCTTAAAGCCCCACCTGCCAAACCCCTTTAGCGTGCTCTTAGTAGATAACAGCCACCTGGTAGGATGCAGGATCCGTAGATTCTTGCTGGGTTGGCAGGCCATAATATCAGACAGGTGGGTCCTGCAAATTGTTGATGCAGCTGCACCTGCCACCCCTCTCTCCCCCCAGACAACTGGCAGAGGACGATCTGTGCATTTTGCGGTAGGAAGTGCTAGCCCTTTTGGCCAAAGTGGCTATTGAGAGAGTACCTATGCCAGTAGTAGGTTGTGGGTATTGCTACTGCTACTTTCTGGTGTCAAAGAAGGATGGAGGCCTTCATCATATTTTAGCCCTCTCAATGCCTTCTCCGGAAGGAAAAACTCACCTGTTTGCCCTCGACCCTGGAGACTGGATGGTGGTGTTCGACCTGCAGTACATCTATTTCCAAATACCCATTGGCACTACCTGATGTTTGTGGTGGGACAGGAGCATTTCCAGTTCGCTATGGTCTCACCAGTGATCTTCAGGTCTTGACAAAAATAATAGTGGTGGCAACAGCACACCATCAAAGGACAGCGGTCCCAGTTTTCCCCTACCTCGACCACAGCTGTTGAAGGCGGGCTCGCCCCAGGCAGTCATCAGCTACCTCCAAATGATGACGAATTTCTCGTCATCTTTGGACTTCATTATCAACGTGCTGAAGTCACACTTGACTCCTTCTTAGACTCTCCTCTTCCACCTGAGGAGAAATGAGTCTCCGAGCGAGGGATGCCTTTGGAACTCCAACGCGCAGATTTGCTGACATTGCGCATTCTCTGCAGTGACTAATAGATCTAGCCAAGGTTCTCCGCTAGGCAACGATGGCTGAGCTTGTCCACCCTTTCATTCAACAATTTTGCCTGGAAGTTGACCACAACCAAAATTCTTTGGTGGTCCTGCCAGTTACACAGGTGCACGGTCTTCTATCACAGGGTCCGTGACCCCACCCAACCCTGTTTGTTGAAGAATCACATGGCGGTGGTGTTGTCCGTGAGCCCTTATACCAGCCTCTCCTTTTGCCAGGATGATCCTCAACTCTCATCCTGCTCAACCTCTCTGCAGCCTTTGACACAGTCTCCCATTCTACCCTCCTCAGAAGACTTTGACTTCATGCAGTGGGTATCCAGGGACCTGCCCTCAACTGGATTGGCTCCTTTCTTACAGGAAGAAGCCAAATAGTCAGCCTGCCACCATACAAGTCAGAAGCCAAGAACCTCATATGCAGAGTTCCTCAAGGGTTTTCTCTCAGCCCAACCCTGTTCAACATCAACATGACCCCACGGGCAGACCTCAACAGATCACATGGAACCATCATTCTTTCAAATGTAGAAGACACTCAACTGATGCTTTCCCTGTCATACAAGACCGCAGCAAACAGAAACAACTTTGCGAGCTGTATGGCAGCTGTGAAAACCTGGATGAGATCTAACTACCTAAAGCTCAACACGGTCAAGACCAAAGTGATCTTTCATAAGACCTCAGCATGGGACTCCACTTGGTGGCCAGCAGACCTCGGCCCCACACCAGTCCACACCACTCATGCCAGGAACCTAGGAATCATCCTCAATGACATACTCAACATGTCAGCCCAGATAAATGCAGTGACCTTCACCTGCTTCCACATCACGAGGATGCTATGAAAAATCTTCAAGTGACTCCTGGAAAATAATAACGTAGACCCGGATTACCAGCAGATTAGACTACAGCAACATATTCTATGCAGGGAGCCCCAAACCACTCCTGAACAGGCACCAAAACATCTAGAAAATGGCAGCAAGACTTGTCCTCAACCTATCCCACCGCGCCTACATCTTCCCTAAAAGCACTGCACTGGCTCCCATACACAAGAGCACTCAATTCAAGGTACTTACACACATAAGCATTACACAACATGGGTTCTACCTACCTCAATAGCTGCATACACTTCTACCACACCAATCTGCAGGACTCACTAGCACAAGTACCCTGCATACACAAAAACAGAACTGGCCTGTGCGCTTTCTCTCACATTGCCCCCAAAGCCTGTAAAGACTTGCCACAGCACATCAGAGCCTCCTATTCACTTCTTGAATTCCGCAAGACGCTTAAGACCGGGCTTATCGAGAATCACCCCTCTGGGGGGACACAGCCTACCTATTTGCAAGCACCTGGATACCCTCCCGAGTGATTAGTGTGCTATACAAATAGGCATAACATAATGCTGTGTATTTCCAGAACAAACTGTGCAGTACATCACAAGGCAGGCTCTGTAACACGTATAAGAATTTGGGCAGAGTAATCACAAGATGGCTGCCTGCCCCATAAGCACGAGGGGGAGCTTTCTATCAGGGCTCATTTATCATTACCATACTCTGACACAGTGAAGAGTAAAAGAAGGAGGAAGCGAAAGATAGGGAAACAATGACAAAGAAAGAAAGCAGGAATGAAAAAGAACATATGAGTGAGCTTGAGAGAAAGAAGTGTGGAGTGGCGAAAGAAAAACATGATGGGAAATTAAGACAAGGCATCCTAGGTGTTCAGCAAACCTGTAATTCTGCAGCAGGATCCTCAGAGAAACTCTGGGCCTCTGCACTTATTTTTTCTACAAGATAAGCACTGTTGGGAAGCAGTCCATTCAATCACTGACCTCTACAAGGAAATTCATGTACAGAGGGATTTGGTGTCTTTGTTACCTGTTGTGCCAAAACAACCCTATCTTGAAGCATTAATTTATTAATTCCATGTAGGAAGATTGCAGATAACCAGCCTTGCGTTATTTACATTTTTTAAAATGAAATATAATGCAAAGGCAACCGTGCACTGTACTGTACCTATAATTGCAGTGGGCTTCACTGTTTGTACCACCTCCTCGAGCGTTTTCACCGGCGGGTGGTCCTGGGCGAACATCTCCTTCTCATGGTTCAGTTTACCGCGAGCCTTCAAAGACATCAAATGATGCACAGAAGTCAGTGAGCAGGAAGGTCACCGCCAAGAGGCTGCCACTCACGCTCTGCTTGATACTGTACACTTTTAATTCCATATTAAAATACCAGTGTCTGCTTTTTGAACAGTCAACAAGGCTCGTTTCAATATTATCTCCCTGCAGCCCCCTAGGTGCCGGAGAGGTGAACTGGCAGCCACAAAACAGATTACAGGGACATATTCCAACCAGCATCGAATATGTAAACATGGAGGTGACTACATTAGGTGAACTTATTTTTGGTGTTAATTTGGAGGAAATCATTTGGAAATATTTTTGAATTTCTGTTGTGAAAAAAGTACAAATAAAGAGTGTAACAAGCAAATTACTACTATATGCCCTAAGAAAACAGAGGTGCAGTAAAACACTTATGTTTATGGTGGAGTTTGCTTTACCCAAATAAAGACATTTTTAAGTTAAAAACAAACTAGACAAGAATGAGCAGCTTTTCTTTTGGATGTGGATGCTTTTAATTGAGCACCAGCGCTTCGCGAAGGCCTGCAATGAAACCACAGCGCATATCACCCATAACATGCACGTAGTGTATTATTTTACAGCAATTCTGCTCTTATGAAATGATTGTGTTCCTACTTTTTTGTCAAAATAAGATATCTAAAGCTAACAGTATAAAAACACACCAAAGTACTGGCACCTTCTAAACCATTTTGATATTCAATGCTTATGCTTATTTTCAGACCTTTTTAAGAATATTTTTGGGATGTTAATTTGAGGGTACAAATTTGCACTATTAAGCATTCTGCTGCATATTTTGGAGACAATGTTGTACCCATTATGGTAACACTGTGTATGTAATGTGTCTATTCCGAAATGTCTCATAATTCCCTTGATGCAGAAGGAGGTGCATAAAGGCGCCGCCCAGTCTGCCAGGGGTCAGTTGCACCACTGCAGCTGGTCCAGAAAACAAATGAGCCAGCAGAAGTGAAGTGAGCCTTTGTCTCAACCCAATACAATGTGGGAAATGTAATTTAATAACAGTAACTTGGCTACTGAGGCTTCATTACTTCACACCCACAAACTGTAGGTTGTTAAATCTATGTGCGAGGTTCATGGCCTATGTAGAGGCCCTAGGTTTTAGTGGAGAAAGAATAGACCAGGTGAGCTCTCAGTTACAGCTCTGTGCTTGCTAAGTAAAATATGTACAAAGGTGTAATAATGGTGAAACCAAATCTATGACAGCCTTTTCAATATAGGTGATGAGATCTTTTGTCCTTATATTTGATTTGTGTTTATTTCATCATTTTGGTGCTTATAAAGCAGTTTTCCCCCCCTGTAATAATTCCAACATAAACATCTAATGTGTATAATGTACAAGTACTCTCACACATGAAAAAACAATGACTCCCAATCAGTTTTCCAGTAGGAGAGGGATAAATCCTGTGCCCCTCCCCCCTCGCTATACTATATTAAGATTAAGACATGGAATCATACCCAATTGTTGCTCATCCAGCATTTGTTGGTTACTCTTCACATTGCTATGGAAATGAAAGAATGACTAATGTGGAGACTAGCCATGAATACATAGCAAGACCTCTTACTCTAATGCTTGTTCTTACCCTTGCATTTACCTTATCTGACATACTGGAATTCTTAGTGATAGAATGATGTATAA
This sequence comes from Triturus cristatus, assembly GCF_964204655.1. Classification (NCBI taxonomy): domain Eukaryota; kingdom Metazoa; phylum Chordata; class Amphibia; order Caudata; family Salamandridae; genus Triturus; species Triturus cristatus. The sequence continues at coordinate 1,419,032,317 of NC_140591.1, read as the reverse complement.
TGATGTTTACTATGTAACTGCACCTCCACTTTGCTTACACACAAGGCAGTGAAGGATCGAGCTCAGTCTAGCCCTGCCAGTTCCTCGTTGGGCTCGAATTCTAAAATTACAGGAGGAAAAAAAAAAATGACTTGAAAGTAAACTTTCTCAATCTGTGTCTTCCAGGCTGTAGTTCCACCTCCCTAAATTGCTTTCCCCTAGTGCTTAATTTGAGCCTGTGGTTTCCGGTGCTCGGCACCGGAACTTAATTGTCAGCAACGGCACTTATGATAGTCTGCACTGTTTATCTCAATTAGAGATTAACACAACAGTTGTTTATTATTTCAATGAACATTAAAAATGCCTAATATCTGCTGCCCAAGCCATTATTGTAGCTTTGGGGTCTGGAATAGTCGGAAATGTTATACTTGTAGGGTGTGTTGATTAGTAGTTGTGTTGATTCGGTCACTGGCGGCATGTATAGGGGCAACGAGTAGTGCAAGCTGCAGTGGCCTCTTGACAAGGGCACCAGCAATTTTTATTTTATTTTTTTACAAATTAAGCACTGCTTGCCTACTCTCCTACAGCTGAAGTATGAGCACAAGACACATCATTTTAAAGAAGACCCCTGTACCCATTCCACTTGAAGCTCGCCCCCTCCTTAGTAAGTCCACCTTTCCTTTATGCTAAATGTTGAGGTCAAGCACCCACCCACCTCCCTCCCTCACTGTTGCTGATGATCTGACCCCCCTCCTACCTACCAGTATTCCTAAGATGCTGCATTACCTGTTCTATGTGCAACACTCTATTGCAAGGTCCACGTTTTATTAACAATAGAGAAATAAACACTGTTTATGTTCATTTAAATATAGGCTCTATTAGGATATTTCGAGGCTGCCCTATTACCAGGATGGTACCACAATGCAATAAAGTGGTGTAAATTGCATTCATACAGCTGCACTAATGGAATAACTAACAATGTTAAACTAAGACTACACTATGCAAATTAAGATGATTGGCAGATGTAAAAATTGTTCCACGTTAGGAGAGAAATTTGAAATGAGTGTATTTAGGATTAATAGGGCAGCATATACATCTGTTAGTTGTTTTAATAAATTAACTACAGGGCCAAGATTAAAACAACTGTTGATTTTTGAAGTTAGGTCTAGTCAACAAGCATTATTATATTTTACCTGTTGTTTTACAATACTTCACACATGCTCCTTTTGAGGACAAAAATGACAAGTGTTAAAATAGGGTTTCTTTACAAGGTGTAATTCACATTATTAACAGTTGAATGAGGAAGCATAGACAAAAATTTTAACTATTCAAATGAGCAATCAGGAACGTATTAGCACAACAGTTTCACAAGCCAAAGTGTGTGGTAAAGTGTGTCTCGTTTAGACATGGGTATCTCAAACTAGCTAATTGTGTCTAAACGACTAATCAGATCTGTTAGTTATACTTTACTTAAAACCACTAAAATTCACCAAATATGATTAACAGAGTACTCAACACATGCTATAAGTCGCACCGCCTGCCTTATTGTACTCTTGATGACTCTTTTTGTTTCTTTGCCTTTGGTAAATTGGTGTTTCCATCATGGTGGGCAGTGCAAATGATGGCATGCAATGTGTGCCATGTTAACAATATTGAGTGAATTTCAGAGGCGTTACACATTTGAGTTATGACCCATAACTCAGTTTATAACTTTTTTATAAAAACACTAGACACCTGACCTCGGGGTGCTGTGTGTATTGTTAAATAAATACAAATGTTGCCATAAAAAAGTACTTGACTGGACAATCATGGATTGTTGCTATTGAGCATGTTGAGTTGTGAGCCTGTGCACACCCCCTTGACCTACCCTCATCCCCCACCCCCCTGAGATGCCTTGGACTGATCTACCCATGCTATCACTGAGAGTCAAGTGCTGAAGGGGTGCTTGGTCCAGTTGCTCGGGATCCATAGTACGTTGGGGCCCAAGACATCAGGAGTAAAAGGCCTCAACCCCAGGAGCTCCTGCCTGCCTCGTGGCTCTCTGACCGCCGGCCCCTGTGGTTAGAATATTGGCACTGCAGAAAGCAACTACCATCACATTACAGATGTTCATCATGGAGATCATGATGACCTTCAATATAGCATTCACATCCATAATACACTAAATGGGGGGGGAAATGATAAATTACAAATTAGGATTAGAAAATAGAAGTGACAAGCGCTCTACCTTATCAAGCAAACTATCAATATTGACCTCTAAAACGTCAAAATTAGGCAAAAGTTGTATAATGCTGGAAACCTGAACAGAGGGTAAAGTCAGCAGTATTCATGGTCTCCATGAAGGCTATGAACGATTCATTGAATTGTTCATCTGTATTTGTAGTACAAGGTATGAGGGTCAGGTGACGTCTTCTTTCTTGCTGATCCATTGCTCAGAGTGTAGCTACCAGGTGAGATGCACATGTCCACACAGAACTATCAAAAGGCACATATTCCCAAGGCTCCCCCTGAAGGGACAGCACGTCGCTTCTAATTACATGCAGGCAGGGCACTTACCCTCTCCAGGTGTGTCAGTCCCAGAGAGGATGCTGCTGCATCGTTCGGGCTGGGAAGCTTGCGACACTTGGATTGATGTGGAAGGAGTTAACCACTAGCAGTCATTTTTTAATTTGATTTTTAGTGGAGCCTGTGCTTTCCTTGTATAGATGAAGCTTAGTTTGCAGTGTTGAACTTTACAAATACAGTACAACTAGAAAATATATTTTAGCACAAGAAATATAGTAAGCTAAAAAGCTGCAGTTACCTTAACAATTAATCCCTTTGAATCGACCATCCAGATTTTGCGGATTGCCTCTTTCCTCGGAACGCCTTCTTTTTCCATCGCCATGACTATGAGATTAGCGATACCCATAGCAGCCTATAGAAGAACAGAAGAGCATTATAAACATAACAATATAGTAATTTGAGAATAGATGGAGCACTTCTTCCTCTGGAAATGGGAGCATTTTTAGGTAATCTCTCTTTCTGATCACTAGTTCCAGTTCTAATGGTGGATCTCTGAAACTGTTGGTTGGACAGACTGGAGCTTCAGCTGTGCCTCACAGGGTCTCCAGCAAAGTGTCAAAAGTTAACTGAAAGTGTATCTAAAAGCATCAATGCATGTTCATTTTTTTATGGAGGTGTGGGTCAAAGATAAACAAGATGAACTTTATACTTTCCATTGGCAAATAGCTAAGAAAATTGGAGAGCGAATATATCCACAGTAACAGATGTGATGTTTATGTTCTTGTCAATTTATTACATAGAAGCGCTAAAGTAAAAAAGTATTTTTTTACCTTAGCAGGTCATATTTGCTATTTATTTCCTCTCTAGGTCCTTCATATTGACATAACAGCAGCAGTAAAATCTTTCCTCACTATTTGACATGATAGATGGAAACCATTTCTCAAGGTGCCAAGTTCATTCTAGTTCTGTTCACTTGTGTCCACTCTTCGGGAAGAGAGGTGGAAACAACAAAACATGTCTATACATGTACCTGGCAAGCTTCCCCTTTGGTAAGACCTGTCTCCAACAGTAAGAGTAACTCACACTTAGTGGGCATCTTGCCATAAGATGGAGAATACTCTTGATAGTGTGCCCTTGAGGGACAAGATAGTCCCATATGCAATAAATTATTTCTTCATAGCTCTGAAATCCTCTCTCTTGTCCAAGGAATAGGTACTACAGAATCAAAAAAGTGAAAGATTGGGTCAGAAGTAGTATGAAACAGTGCAGGTCCTGACATATAATGTGTTTTATTTGTTTTTGTAAGATCTGCAAAGCGATAGAGACCTAGACATTAAAGTGCAGTCGTAACCGTTATTTAACAGCATGATGTTACATTAAACTTTAAAATACACTTCAAAGCACAGGTTCGATTCACTGATTGCCCCCAGTATCAGGATGCAATCAGAAGCTGTGCATACCTTCGTGCTAGGTTAGCATCAATTCAAGTAAGAAGAAATCATTGAGCAAACCTCCTTGAGTGCCAGGTTAGACAACCTTTTGGACACCTCATGAATATGTATCCTGGTGCCCAACCCAAGATGGAAGAACAAGAACTTTCTGGCTGAACTCAGGTCACAGGTGGTGCATGCCAACTGTCTGGAGGATGAAGGCAGTGGATTGCTGGAGTGCAGAGCTTCTGGGCCGCACTCAGCTGGGCAGATCATCTGTCAAAGCTAAACTGGGCATGATGTTCTAAGGGGAGCCTTGGTATTGTGGTTGAATAAAGAGGTAAACTGGTTCAGGTCAGATATGGTGCAGGCCAAAGCTTTCGGAGAGCATAAGTGAGCAGCAGGTACTTATGTTTAAAATAAAAGTGTGACACAACTTTGGTGAAGGAGCTACAAATAGCTTGAGAACAGACAGGACACACCATTCCCCATCAGGTATATATGGGCAATGTTGCTGCATGGGCTGAAAGGAACATTTTATTATGCAAACTGGTAACTGGTTTATCACCAGGAATAGATTTAACTGTAAACTCTCAAAGAATTCATAGATCACTGTTCAGAAATTAGACTATTTTAGGTATGGAAATAAACATTAATGAGCATATGGATATATAATGACAACCTCAATTTCCAGGAGAAGGTAGGTAACAACTGTCTCATTATAATTGCATAAAACAATCAATCGTCTTAGCAATAATGCCACTTATGGTTACCTGCATCTCATAATTTTTAGGGTTAGAGGCTGAAAACTTTTTCAAAGATAATAGCACCACCTTAAATTTGGAAATGCAGATCGCAAGTAAGCAGGCCCTGAAGAAAGAGACCCAGAATAGCATGCAAGATTCCTCCTAGCCCAGGGCAATATAAGCTTTAACTACATAGCATTTCTCTAGCTAAGCTGTCATAACCTAAGGGTTAATCGCATCCAGACATAGGTCATCAAAAGTGGGCGCAAACCCCACGTGCCCTCATGCAGGGACCTTTCTTCCAGAACCTTGTGGCTACTGTTGAGAAACAGAATGACAGGGAATCAAAGCCGATGTGCTCGATTGAGATCATTCGATTTCAACTCTGCCTGAATTTAAAGCTGCTTCACTGGAGTCAAAATACCACTAATGCAAGATTTCTGATCATACTGAGTTTCTATCCAACAAATGTGCAAGATGCAGGTATTTGTCGCTCAATGGGAATCATATTACTGACTTGAAAAGGTTTAAAAGATGAAGCAGCTAACTGTGGAGCAAACCTGCAGATTTCACAGTCACTAGAGAGCCCCTGCATCTCCTAAACTATTTCACCACGTACAGTCAGGGCTGCTTTGTTCGGAGCGTCAGCTATTTTGAATTCCTCCAAGATGACCATTTAGGCCAATGAATTGGCAGGAAGTCAGGTATCTTTGTATTACCTTCAAACGAGACATAAATCTGTGTCATCAACAGACGCAGTCTTGGAGAAGGCTTTTCATTATTCAAGGCAGATATGAAAACATTTTTGACACAGCATTTTCTGTAAATCCCTCTCAGACACAAGGTTGCATAAAAAAACCAACATTTAAATATCGGCCAATTACGTCAAATGGTTATGAGTCAGTGCCTGCACATGCACAGCTTCATTTAGGCTATAAACCATCTCTGCCTGTGAACGATGGAGTGGAGGTGATGGATTGTAAAAGTCAGGCTGCTACCTCTTCTGACACTGCACAGAGAAAAGGTGACTGTAGCGAACAAACAATGGCAAAGCCAATAAGTCTCTGTATTCATGTGACTCGGTCTAGTGCATACGATACAAACGTCATATCTGGTGTACTAAAGGTCATCTGAAAAACTGAGTCTGTCGCAAATAAGGTATCCCTTCTTTTTTTTGTAGCATCTCTTTTACGGATGTTTTTGTCTGAATCTGCTCCCCAGTGATACTGGGACCCTCTTCAACTGATTTCAGATGCAAAATAGTCTCTGATGCAATCCAAAGGAGGCTGAAGGACACACCTAAACAATCAATAGAAAAATGGGGAGACTAAAACTGATCTCATATAGGTGATGTAGCGTTTAAAAGGTTGAAAACTGTAGGGGTGCGTTATATTCACTGTTAGTTGGCACCCGCATATAATCAAATGTGTACTCAGGTATTTTGTGTGCAATGTATTAAGAATTGTATAACCTATATCGATTTAAATAGAAGTGTTAGCAATGTACAAGCACATTGTGAATGTATTAGAGAAAATGCACAAGAGCTTGGTATAGATTAACTCCAGGCGTTGTTAAAATGTGTAGCCTAGAATAGTGCTTGTAGACTGTTTAGTTTAAACATACATGAAAAGAAAGACGTAAATGTCAATAGTGTGATTTAGACATGCTTGTGTAACCGAAGTAGTGGCCAGAATTCACATACATCGTTGAGGCGAAAGGCCTGTTATTTTCTTATGTTAGTCGAGGGCAATAGGCCAAAAAGGATTTATTCCAGTAGAGGTTTCAGGCTGTAGTAAATTGCAAAGTTAAAAGATGTGAAGTATGTCTGCATTGCATGATCTCACCCCAGGTGCAAGGACAGTTGCTCGTTAGTAGAGAAGTTCTTTGTTCACGAATTGACTTATGTAGTTAAAGCCAGACATGGGAGTGCATTGGAATGTGCCAATCGTAACTCCTAGTGCGGACGGTGTCTGGGACTCAAGGCCAAGCTGATGGACGATGGAACTGGACAGCGCTCGATGGAAAATTACTGAAAGACGACCCGGCTGAAGAGGAGGTGCAAAAGGGCGTGTTCTGGGAATTGGGGTTCTGTATTAGGGAAAGCGCCCCGAGGGTGGAGGCAGAACAGGGCAGCCCAGAGCAGAGAAGAGTTAGGCGAGGAGCTAGAGGGGGCAACTTAGATCAAGCTCTCTAAGTGAAGGCTTCTTAGGAAGTTTCACTCTGACACCTTTTTCTCGATTGAGGGTCTCAAGGGATTGCTAAGTAGGGATGACATCCAGTACAGAGTAGGGACAGAGATGGTATGGTCCAGTGTCCCTAATATCGACATTGGCTTGGTAGTTTTCTACCTCATGCTTTTAGAAATTGTGCTTTTAGTTATTTTTAGTCGTATGCGGATTCTTCGAAGAGTAGCATTTGTGTTAGTGCCTATGTACTTGTTGTGCCTCGTATGAGGAGTTTGTACCTTCAAAGTTTTATGCTGATAATAAAAGCCAGAGAGCCAAGAGATTAAGTCTCGAGTCCTTGATTATAACAAATTGCGGACAGCACTTTCTGATAATTGTGTTTATTCCCTCCACGCTATTGGGCAAGTAAAAAGTTCCATCCGACCAGAGTGGGTTCTAGTAGATAATTAACGGATACTAAAATGGGCCGGAGCAGTTGGTAGCAGAGACGGATGGTTACTTCCGATAGCGAGGGACGATTAGATAAGGATAAGTGATCCTTGAGGCCCATAGACGATAAGTGATGGTGAATCATCAGATGGTGAGCGGGAGACGACGGCGGCAGACAAGCATCGACGGCGAGTAGCAGTGCGGCAGGAAGCAGCAGTTCCAGGAGTGAGTATGAACAAAATGAGATGTTGTAGATTGCGGTGTTGATTTGTTGTGTGATGTCTTGCGGAGTTGATGTGTATGTTGTGTGATTGTGAGATCAGGCTGTGAGCGCGCGCAGCCTGGGAGTTGTGGTGTAGAAGACACCTGAGATAGATTTTGTTGACCACCCAAAGGAGATCGTGAGGTACCATCGATCAACTGGACCGAGATAGGGGGAGCGAATGTGTGTGTGTATGGCAACTTAATGCTGGTCGTGGGTTGTTGTGAGTGGATCGGAGTGTTAGTAACCTATCAGGGGTGATCTGTCTGGCCGGACGGGGGCAGACGGTCGCCAATCGAGGTCAACAAGGTCGAGAGACTGTGGACGAACAGTCAGAGGCTGTGGACAGACAGCCAGATAAGTAACCTAATCGGTTATTTCAGTGTATGAATGGGACGAGAGTAGGTGAAACGTGTCTGGAGAAGGGAACTGCTGCGAACGAAGGAAGGTGACGTCAGGGAGTGTCGCGCTGTGATAGGCCGGTTGGTGTGAGTCGCGCTGTTATTGGAGGATTTAAGAGTAGGAAGTAAACAGAGCACGAGATCGAACTTGCACGTCATGAAGTGTCTTAAGGTTTTACGGGAATTGTGTAGAGGCGACAAGCATGTGGTCACTCGGAAAGGAGAAGAAGCCCCTCCCGAGGATACCCCAGCACATTACATGGCAAAGAATGTGGGATTACATACCATAGTTTGGATCGAGAATTGGCACAAGATTACACAAGGTGAAGGGGAACTAGCTTTCCCGAGGTATGGTTCATTTAGACTAGCGGTGCTGTACCAGCTGAAGTCGGTGATGGGGTCCTTAAGACCCTTGCCAAGACCAACACAGTTCGAAGCATTACATGCATGGATTCGAGCAGCGCATGATAAAGAAAAGGGAAGGAGTCAGGAAAGGATGAGAAAATCGATCAGGGCATTCCAGGATGCCAAGTGGGATGCAGCGGAGAACAGATGGAGGGTGCAGGCGATTGAGGAAGAGAAACTGTATCCCTTATTGATAGATTCAACGGGGATAAGGCATGTGAAGGCACAGGATGAAGAAAGTGACTCTGATGACGGAGTATTGGAAAGATTGTTGGAGGAGAGGCCACCTCCATACAATCCGGAAGAAGCAGATGACAGGTGGGGTGAGAGAGGAGAAACTAGAAGGGTAACAATACAACCCGAGACTCGAGTAGAAGGGTTGGTCTCGTTTGGAACAGACAGTCCACAGAGTCAGTCTGAGGTTAGTGGGAGGATTGAGAGAGAGATTAGGTTACCGGATGCATTGAGGGTACCGGTCACCATTGGACCGATTGTGTCGATCTATAGTCCGGAATCGGAGGAAAGGGAGAGGTCCGAACAGGTAGCAGAAAGAACGAGGAGAGAAAACGAGAAAAGTGGGTTGGAGGGCGCAATGGCCCGACCTCCAAGCCCTGTACAATGGAGTACACCATTGGTAGCGGTGTCAGACACATCTAGGGGCGAAGAGGAACAGAGACCGGTGAGGCCGAGTAATCTGATGGAGTCAAGGTCAGATTTAAGGTCGTGGGTACCATCAGAGAGGCATCGGAACCCGAATGTGGTCCAATCGGAGAGGGATCGGGCTAATTTTAGGAGTTATTCTGCTCCTATAGAAGCACCGGAAGAGAGGAGAGAGAAGGAACCGGAATGTGAATATGATGAGGGACGTGGAGCAAGTTGTCAGGTGTTGAAAGGAGCCTTGAGAGCAGGGATGTTAGACATCGTAAGACTCAAGGCGGAGGTAGATGAAATAGTCTATGGAAGTCTACCGCTTGAGAGAATAGTAACATACAACCCGGATGAGCTGTTCTTTATAGCGAAAGATGTGACTCGTAAAGCACGAATCACACATGAAGAATTGAGGGGATTGGCGAAAGAATATGATGTGGATTTATCCAAGACTAGGGCGTTGCAAGGAAGTCATAGGATGCATTATACCGAGCGAGAGCTGGAGGAGAAAAGAGTTGTTGGATTAAGGTCACATACTAGAGAACTGATTCTAGCCATGCGACCATGGCTGATGCTTGATAAATGGGAGGAGAGATGGTCTAAGAAAAAGACCTCTAAGGGAGCGGAAGGAGGAACTCCGGGTGAAGGGTTGCTACTAGCAAAGACCTTCCCCCTGAGGGAAGTGGCGAATGGAGGATATGTGCATGTACCATGGAGCAGGGGGGATTTGGCATCATTTAAGAATGATTTTCCCAGGCTCAGGGAGAAGCCTGCAGAGTGGTACAAGCAAGTTGAGGGCTTTGTTAAGATTTCGAAGGTATTATGGATCGATCTGAATACTTTATTTGATATTGTGGTTCCGGGAGATCTGTGGAACGCATGTAAGGTTGCCGTTGATTGGCCGGACTATGAGCCTGATAGGAACATGATGACGAATGGTCCGTCGCCAGTGGTGATGAGGCTGTATGATAAGGTAATTACCTGGTTGAAATCGAAGGTTTCACCCCAAGACATTGATTGGGTGAAAATAGACAGGACAGTGCAAGAACCAAAGGAGACAGTACATGAGTTTTATGAGAGACTCTTAAAGGCTTTTAAGCAGTACAGTGGCCTAGATGAGCTGGAAACAAAAGTTATGGGACAGTTTGTTTCTAAGTTCGTGCTGGGTTTGAAGCCCGAGGTTAGTCTCATGATACAGCAGCATTTGATCTGTTGGCAGAATAAGCCCGTGGATGAAATCTTACGGTACGCCAGGTACTGCACGGATGAGATTGAGTCGAAGCATAAGAAGATGAAAGATAATTTGTTATTTATTCAGATGCAAGCCGCGCAGGGACCGCCGAATGGGGGACCCATGGTAAGGAGACAGGGAAACTATCAGGTAGGAAATCAGAATGTTCAGGGGCAGGGAAGGCCAAGGCCTATAGACCCTAGAACAGGCATGGATGTAGCGATACTGAAAAAGACGACTGCCTGTCACCAGTGCCACCAGGTGGGACACTGGAGACGCAAGTGTCCCCTGAACCCCTGCAACCAGCAACAGATGGAGGGAGGAATAGTTCAGGTCCCTGGGGCGGAACAGGTACAGACGGTGACTACACCGAGAATGATGCAAGGGGGGACCGGCATCCCACAAGTGCAGGTTCCCCAGCCACCCAGGATACAGAACATACAGCAGGGAGCTCGAACCTATTTACAGATGCCCATGTTTGAAGTAAGCGAGGAGAAGGATATAGATTTGCTGGCCCGGTTGAGTTTAAGCCAAGATGATGACTGCATACTTAGGGCCATCTTAGAAGTAGACCAGAGAGGACCCTTTGTGGAAGCAGAGCTTGACGGACACCCTACTACCTTTTTGGTTGATACGGGGGCTACTAGGTCGACTATAAGATCGGCAGTAGTTCCGGGGGTAGCCCTTTCTGGGGAAAGTATACCGGTTGTTGGAGTGGCGAATAAGAGGCTAGTTAGCCCTTTGACAGAACCGATTCCAGTCAGGATAGGAAATTTTAGGGATCGACACCAGTTCGTGGTGTGCGATTCTAGTCCTGTTTGTTTATTGGGGAGAGACTTATTGTGCAAGCTCAACTGCACAATCTACTGTACCCCGAAAGGAGTAGAGGTACAGACAAGGGATGATGATGCGACCTTTAAGGTTGCAAATCAGCGGGTGTGTGTGGAAATGTACCCAGCTTTGACAGTGGAGGAGCTTCCACATGATTTGAGGGAGTCAGTATCGACTGACGTGTGGGACCTAAGTGGAGAGGAGATTGGTTTAGTCAGGGGAGTGGAACCAGTGAGGATACAGATCAAGCCAAACGCGGAATTCCCGAGGACCCCTAGTATAAATTATCCCCTGAGACGATTGCAGGGATTAAACCTGTGATCGAGTCCATGATTAAGCAGGGAATATTGGTGGAAATCATGGGTAGTCCATGCAATTCGCCCATTATGGGACTGCAGAAACCAAGTGGGAAGTTCAGGATCGTACAAGATTTGCGAAAAATAAACGATCTAGTTGTTCCATGTTGTCCAGTGGTACCGAATCCATCTGTGATACGGTTTCGGATCCCATGTGAAGCTGTGGTTCACAGTGATTGACTTGTGTCAAGCATTTTTTTCGATTCCCCTACATGAAGAGAGCAGATTTCTTTTTGCATTTAGACTAGAAAACAGAGTATTAACATGGTGTCGTATCCCACAGGGGTATACGGAGAGCCCATCGATTTTTAATCAACTTTTGAAGAAAAACCTCGAAAGTCTTGTGTTGCCACAAAACTCTGTTTTAGTGCAATACATTGATGATCTGCTTGTTGCGTCGGAAACAGAAGACGCTTGCAGAACTGATACGATTGCGTTGTTGAACTTCCTGGGAGAGAATGGTCACAAGGTGTCCCCAAACAAGCTGCAATACTGTTTACCCAAGGTACAGTATTTGGGGCACAGAATTGAGAAAGGTAAAAGAAAGGTGTCCCCAGATCGCATTGATGCGATTCTGAGAATGCCAGTTCCCTCGACGCAAAGGGAAGTTAGAATGTTTTTGGGAATGGTGGGTTATTGCCGCCAGTGGATCCCAAACTTTTCCTTTGAAGCGAAGCCGTTACAGCGGCTGACGCGAAAGGATATAAGTGATCCGGTACCATGGGACGACGACTGTTTGAAATCATTTCTGAGGCTGAGAGAAGCCTTATGTAGCGCTCCTGCGTTGGGAATGCCGGATTACAACAAGGCATTTGCATTGTTCTGCTGCGAAAGAGAAGGTTGCGCATTAGCAGTGTTAACTCAGAATCATGGAGGTGTCCATAGACCAGTTGCCTATTTTTCAGCTACTTTAGATCCAGTAGCTTCTGCGTTGCCCGGATGTCTCAGATCCGTTGCGGCAACCGGTGTCCGCATCGAAAGATGTGAGAGCATTGTGATGGGTCATCCTCTTACTGTACATGTGCCACATTCTGTTGAGCTGTTGATGACTAGGACAAAAACACAGCACCTCACGAATAATAGGCTGACTCGTTATGAGCAAGTTATCCTTGCAGCCGATAATGTGATATTAAAGAGGTGTGCTGTTTTAAATCCTGCTATGTTGTTACCTGTTCCAAATGTAGATGATGAAGATTGTGAGGACCATGATTGTCTCGATGTGACTGAACTATGCACCAAACCAAGACCAGACAATGTCGATGAACCGCTCCCAGTTTCAGATGAGGTCTTTTTTGTGGACGGTTCATGCTTAAGAGACAGTGTCGGTCGACTGAGAGCAGCGTTTGCTGTATGCACCATCACGGGGGTGGTTGAAGCCGCTTGTTTAGAAGGAGTACACTCCGCGCAGGTGGCTGAGCTCATTGCTTTGACTCGTGCCTGTTTGGCAGCCGACAAGATCCGTGTAACTATTTACACAGACAGCCAGTATGGGTTTGGTGTGGTTCATAACTTTGGACAGCTATGGTCCCAGAGAGGGTTTATGACATCTTCAGGTTCACCCATTAGAAATGGTGACTATGACCGGAAATTGCTTGAAGCATTGCAAGGTCCTGACGAAATTGCTGTTAAATGTTCTGCACACACTAAGGGAAATGATTTTGTTTCATTGGGTAACAATTATGCTGACGAAGTAGCCTGGTTTTGTGCAGAGCAGGGATGTAATTACACGGAGAACTATATTGAGGAAACTGAGGAGAAAACAGTGTATGATCAGATGTTAGCCATGGCAGACTCATGGGAGGAATTGAAATAGTTGCAAGAAGGGGTTTCGGATCAGGAGCGAGACAGTTGGATACGAGCTGGATGTGAGAAAGGAGATGTGGATATATGGGTTTCGAATGATGGACGAGAGGTGTTGCCGGAATGTTTATTGAATCCCATGGCGAGGTTGATGCATGGTGCTGTACATCTTGGTAGAGACGCAATGATGAGTGTTTCGTCAGACTTGGTACAACCCAAAGTTTCGGGCAGTGGCCGAAACCGTGTGCCAGAGGTGTGTCACTTGTCAACAGATGAATGTAGGAAAGAGGACAGCTGTGACGTTGAGTCACATAGGGAGGTCAGGTGGACCTTTTAATAGGATGCAGCTGGATTTCGTTGAAATGCAGAAGTGTAATGGGTTGAGGTACATATTAGTGATAGTATGTGTCTTTTCCAGGTGGGTGGAGGAATACCCTACACGCAGATGTGACACACTCATGGTAGCAAAACTATTATTGAGAGAACTCATTCCAAGGTACGGGTTCCCGACGTCCTTTGAATCGGACAGAGGAACTCATTTCCACAGTGAAGTCATGAAGTTGCTTTGTGCTGCCTTAAATATAGATCAGAGGTTACACTGTAGCTATAGCCCAGAAGCTTCAGGGATAGTGGAGCAGGTGAATGGAACTCTGAAGGCTCGGATGGCGAAAGTGTGTTCGTCAACGTCCTTGAAATGGCCTGACGCATTACCTTTGGTCCTCATGAGCCTCCGAAGTGTGCCTGATAGAAGGACTGGATTGTCACCCCATGAAATCCTCATGGGGAGAGCGATGCGTTTGCCTGCAATACCTGCCACTGCTCTGATAAATATCACTGATGATATGATCCTGGACTATTGTAAAGGCCTTGCTGACGTGGTCCGTTCTGTGTCTCAGCAGGTGCAGACAGCAACGGTTCCAGCTGCGAGTGACCTGTGCCACGACTTATGCCCAGAAGATTGGGTCCTAGTCCGCAAGCACGTGAGGAAGAGTTGCCTGGATGCTAGGTGGAGAGGCCCGTTTCAAGTGATCCTCATCACGAACACAGCGGTCAAGTGTGGAGGTTTACCGAACTGGGTGCATGCTTCCCATACCCGTAGAGTTCCAGCACCCTTAGAAGATACAGCCCCTCTCGAGAACGAAAACCCAGCTGAGGTGGCAGAGCCATCTGAGAGGGCCAGTCAAGCTGTAAGGGTTGCTGAAGCAGCTGATGGTGCACGGAATCGAGCCGAAGAAGAACCTGAGAGAAGCGCTGACCCAGAAACAGGTGAAGGAATAAGAGGTGCAGTGGGCAGTACAGAATCGAGTTCTGCTGAGGAGGAGGAGGCCAGTACACAGGGTATCGAGGGGAAGATCGAAGGTGCCACAGAAGCAGAAAGGGTTTGGCCCGCAAGACAGAAATGGGTAAACCTGAGGTTGGCACCGGGCACAGATCTTGCACCAGTTTCGGAAGAGCCAGAAGCAGAATCGAGTGACGAGGAGCATCCTCAAGGTACTCTGAGAAGGTCAAAGAGAACTAGAGTGCCAAGCCAGAAGTACGCTTCACCGGAGTGGGCATATCCAGTGACTGATGCCAGGCTTACCGAGCACAGGAAGATTGAGGTCAATGACATTGGTCAGCAGTGCTCCGTTTCCGAGAGTGGAAGTGTTGCTGAGAATTCCAGGATTGGAGATCGATGGAATCCTGACCCTCAACATCCCGAATCCGCCATTTCTAAGCCTCATTCGTGGTGTGATCTTGGACACTTTGGATTTCCCGACGTTCACAGTTGTGCCAGCTCCACAGGAACTGACCATTCTTAAGCTCGAAATATTGCAGGGGGTCCTAGAACTGTTGGGACCAGCAGTTATTCTGGACTGATTCGAGAGCGTTGTAAAGCAGAAAAAAAAAAAGAAGATAACCTAGGTCCGAGCGGAAGAAGAATAAATTTAGGGACTTTCCGTTGTAGAACGAAGAAAAGTTAGGGAGGTTTTGCCAAA
This sequence comes from Triturus cristatus, assembly GCF_964204655.1. Classification (NCBI taxonomy): domain Eukaryota; kingdom Metazoa; phylum Chordata; class Amphibia; order Caudata; family Salamandridae; genus Triturus; species Triturus cristatus. The sequence goes on along the minus strand of NC_140591.1, from coordinate 1,419,017,129 downwards.
GTTCGCAAAAGAGACATTAATGAGAAAGAGACTTACCATTCCAGAGACTGTATTGGACATTGAGTATATTCCGAAGATGGCAGATCCTGCAAACACCCATCGTAGGGCTAGACTGATAATAGGCACATTGGTAGGAGTTGTGATAGCCACTATATTTGCAGTAGTGATAAGTTCGTACATGGTGGCCCACAGGCAGGAGGGGGAGGTTCAGGGAGCACCTACACCTAGTACCTCAGGACAGAAAGGTGTCAGTATCAGAGAACAGGGAACATCAAAGTTAAGGGAGGATCGCAGACTCCACATGGATTTGTCTAAGGGTGATTTTAAACTTAATGCCTATGCGAAGTTGTTGTACGAGTATGTTGATGCGATGGATGTGAAGGATTGCTATGTGTGTATGCAGTTGCCTGCTTCAGTGGATGAAGGTATCAAGTATCATCATCTCCCATTGACGTATGGGATTTCTTGTAGTTTATTGCTTAGTTTATTTTATGACAGGAGGCAGTTTGAGTATTTCTTTTCAAATTTTGATACGGTACTTCCTGAAGTTCCAGTAATCAAGCATTTGAATAAGTACGATAATTATCAGAAAGAGGACAGACTCCTGAAGTATTTTAGACCTGTGAAGTTGGATACTGCGCAGCTCACAGGCATAACCTGACATGTGCGTTATCTGAGACGGAGAAGAAATTCATTGACCAGGTAGAGGACAGATGTAGAAAGTTGACCCAGACACGAGACACCGGAGATAGTCCAGTAGATTGGACTGAGGAGGAGAAATCTCACAAGTCCAAGGGAAGCTATGGACCAATAGCATTAGATGAAGTGCAGAAAGGGAATTTGTGTATTGGACGTCCTCAATCAGCCACAGAGAAGGTTGCAGTAGGACATAGCACCTGTTCTCAGACCTTCATTATGGAGACTTCTGTTAAGGACTTTATGCAGGGTCCAGTAGAAGTGATTCCGACAGTGTATTATGTATGTGGGAAGAATGCATATGTCAGATTGCCTGCAAATTGGTATGGCATATGTTATTTGGCCATTATATTCCCGAAGATTTATCACACAGAGGACTTGGAGCTGTTGGAGACGAGACAACATTCTAGGAGACGTAGGACTGTAAAGGCAGGTGCAGTGATTGGTGATCTGTATGGAGCAATGATACCTAGTATGGGTGTGGTTTTGAATGACGTGAAGATCAGAAGGTTGGCGACTGTAGTTGATGAGTTGTCTATGAATACGGCGAGGTCTTTGTTGTTGGCGACGGGAGAGATGTTGTCGATATGGAATATGGTTATGCAGAATCGCCTTGCGTTAGACGTGTTATTAGCTAAGGAGGGTGGGGTCTGTAAATTATTGAAGGTTCAAGAATGCTGCACATATATTCCAGACAATACGAAGGAGTTGGGGAAGTACATAGACAACATCACGACTATTCACAAGGAAATTATGGATTTGACGGAGGAGAATGTGTGGGAAAAAATTGGACAAGGATTTGGAAGAGTGGGAACATGGTTTGCGAATTTGGGAAGAGGATTTCTTGGATCAGTGTTGAAACCAATTATCATTGCTGTAGTTTGTGTGATTTGTTTGTGGGGATGCGTGAAAGCGTGGAAGTGGTATCAAAGAGGCAAAGTTGAAAGAGCTCTTAGAGCAAATGAGAAAAGAATGGCGAAGTTTCAGGATCAGCAATATGAGAATCTTAAGAGAATGGAGGGAATTCGACATGGCAGAGTAATGACAAGTACCGTCTAAATCAGTTTCCGAAGAAGGGAGATTGTAATGGTGTGATGACAGATGTCATCAAAGGGGGGAACTGATGTAGCGTTTAAAAGGTTGAAAATTGTAGGGGTGCGTTATATTCACTGTTAGTTGGCACCCGCATATAATCAAATGTGTACTCAGGTATTTTGTTTGCAATGTATTAAGATTTGTATAACCTATATCGATTTAAATAGAAGTGTTAGCAATGTACAACGACATTGTGAATGTATTAGAGAAAATTCATAAGAGCTTGGTATAGATTAACTCCAGGTGTTGTTAAAATGTGTAGCCTAGAATACGTGCTTGTAGACTGTTTAGTTTAAACATACATTAAAAGAAAGACGTACATGTCAATAGTGTGATTTAGACATGCTTGTGTAACCGAAGTAGTGGCCAGAATTCACATATATCGTTGAAGCGAAAGGCCTGTTATTTTCTTATGTTAGCCGAGGGCAATAGGCCAAAAAGGATTTATTCCAGTAGAGGTTTCAGGCTGTAGTAAATTGCAAAGTTAAAAGATGTGAAGTATGTCTGCATTGCATGATCTCACCCCAGGTGCAAGGACAGTTGCTCGTTAGTAGAGAAGTTCTTTGTTCACGAATTGACTTATGTAGTTAAAGCCAGACATGGGAGTGCATTGGAATGTGCCAATCGTAACTCCTAGTGCGGACGGTGTCTGGGACTCAAGGCCAAGCTGATGCACGATGGAACTGGACAGCGCTCGATGGAAAATTACTGAAAGACGACCCGGCTGAAGAGGAGGTGCAAAAGGGCGTGTTCTGGGATTTGGGGTTCTGTATTAGGGAAAGCGCCCCGAGGGTGGAGGCAGAACAGGGCAGCCCAGAGCAGAGAAGAGTTAGGCGAGGAGCTAGAGGGGGCAACTTAGATCAAGCTCTCTAAGTGAAGGCTTCTTAGGAAGTTTCACTCTGACACCTTTTTCTCGATTGAGGGTCTCAAGGGATTGCTAAGTAGGGATGACATCCAGTACAGAGTAGGGACAGAGATGGTATGGTCCAGTGTCCCTAATATCGACATTGGCTTGGTAGTTTTCTACCTCATGCTTTTAGAAATTGTGCTTTTAGTTATTTTTAGTCGTATGCGGATTCTTCGAAGAGTAGCATTTGTGTTAGTGCCTATGTACTTGTTGTGCCTCGTATTGAGGAGTTTGTACCTTCAAATTTTTATGCTGATAATAAAAGCCAGAGAGCCAAGAGATTAAGTCTCGAGTCCTTGATTATGACAAATTGCGGACAGCACTTTCTGATAATTGTATTTATTCCCTCCACGCTATTGGGCAAGTAAAAAGTTCCATCCGACCAGAGTGGGTTCTAGTAGATAATTGACGGATACTAAAATGGGCCGGAGCATAGGATTGGCAATGTTTTAAGCTAATGGATCACAGTTTCAAAGTAAAATAAGCTATTTACTGTAGGAAGCTGACCAAACCGATATAAAATAAGTATAAATTACAATATGTCCGCTACTAGGCAGCACAATATTATTTTAGATGAATGTATCAGCGGAGTCCCTAATGTATATAATTTAAGCAGCGCACCTGGAAATGTATTAGTAAAGTTGTGTGTAATTATTTTTATGCAGGCACAATCTCTTGTAAACACTTATTATTGGGCTATGCGTATCATGAGCAATTTGTGGGTTTTTTTTGTGCTAATTGCATAATTTTCCCCCTGAAAGATAATTGGTTTAAATAGAAAATGTCTTGAAGTAACTGTGAAACTAGATGGCATACAATGACATATGTGCTATGCCAAAAAACACTGGGTCTCGGCTCAAATCAGTAAGTATGTGTAAATGGGGACTGGGAATTGCTTGAAGAAGAGAGTTTGGTGAAAAAGGTTTGATTATTTTTTGCATAAAGAAGGTGTTTCAGTGTTATTGTGTTTTATAAAATGTAGAAGAAAATTTGAACTGATTTTCTATGAAATATAATGTTTAAAAAGAATTTTGAAATAGATTTGAAAGAATTCAACTGAGGAATAGGGTTGTCATGGACTTTATTTCTATGCACCTTTAAAGTAATGTCGGAGGCAATATCAGTATTGGCAATTGTGATTGTTTTGTATATGCGGTATGCCAGCATCTTTCACAGCATGAATTTAGGAACTAGATGGATTGGGGATTGGACTGGATCTCTTGCGAGCCATTTGCCTGTAATTTTCACTGTCCACGGGTAACAAGCATAAAATCCATAATTCTTGCGAGAATTGTGTGCTGCTTTTGAGAATACTTATACAATTTCGTTCAAATCTATTCATTGTTGAATGCAGGGATCACAGTAATGAAGTCAATAAAGGAGCGAAGGACACCTCATTCTATTATCTAATTCAAGAAAATTGAGGAAAAACAATCTTAGGAAAATCCTTATAGACGCTTTTAAACCATTTGATGGGCATACTGGCTGGGATGTCCAACCACCCCAAAGAGATTAAGATTTTATTGAGATTTGCACACATGGTTTTACGTAAGAGCTACAAAACATCTTTATCACAACAAATACAGTACAAAAAAAAGGATGCACATTAACTAGAAATGTCAAGGTGAGCATCTACAAAACAATCCAACATGTACAAACAGGAGAGCAGCTGGTGGCAATCTCAGGCTGATTGGGGTTTACTCAATGTTATTTATTGACTGCTTTGGAGGGAGGGGTGCTAGGATTTGATTAGAATTTTAAAGCAGGAGGGTAGCGGGTTCCTTTGCATTGAGATAGGGGTATGCATGCTGTATAAATTTACATGAGATTGCAAGCAAAAGATGATACATGTCTTATTTGTATGCTGTTTATATGTTCAATATCGTACATGATTAGGTCCATGCTCAAAGATTGAATAAATTAAACTGTAAATGAGGAGGAGCTCTTTTTTATTTAACACAACGACCGTATATCCTTTTCACATTTGATAATTTTATTTTTTTAGATTTGTAAATTATTCATTTGATGGACTTTCTGGATTTACTCTGTACCTCTGCTGGAGGAACACACTATTAATAATAAAATAAATTACTATAATCATACTAATAATATAAAATAATGTTTATCTTAATAGGGTGCATTTGAGAGAAGCAGAAACAGCATTTTACATAGCCAATGGTGCAGACAGCAGAAGTGTAAGGGCTTGTTCACGGCATCTTTCAAACAATGGTATATATCTGCCTTGACGCGCACACACCAAACAAGGGGAAGGTAAAGGTCAAGCTTATGGTCCATTTAATACTAGTCTTCCAATTGTTTAGGACTAGGCAGACATTCAGTACAAGTGATGCATTAGTTGATTATATATGGGTTAAAGTACCCGTACATCATAAGGAAATAGCAAGTCACAGAGGAGTTCCAAAATCATATAGCGGAACGAGGACGAAGACAGAGTTCCTTTAAAAGGTCATGCAACTCTGAGGTGACTTGCAGTATCCTCACTATGTACTGTCCCACCATCACCTTTTCCACAAAGGACTTAAAACCTTGGTGCATAGCTCTTCCATATGAAAGAGAGAACATGTTGACTAAAAATGGAATCTCTAGAGCAAAAGTAAACATATCAAAAATGCTGTTAGATAGTTCTTGCAAGAAAATATTAGAGGCAGTTTAATACAAGTCAGTTCATGAAAACATGCAGAAAGATTCTAACTTGTATAATTGCCTAAGGAGTGCAAAAAATAAAGATGTAGATATAAATATCTGCTTGTCATTTTACAGATATAAAACGGAGCAGACGAAAGAAAAAACTATTCATTCCTTTAAACAGCTACTTTAATTATGCCCCATGACCTGACCCGCTTTTCCCTTTTAGATCTGGCAGCAGACATTGTGAAGTCAGAACTCAACTGCGATGATATGTTATTAGAGTGGAGTTCTGACGTCATTTCTTTATAATCGGCAACTGGGTCTGTCACAAGTCGCCTATTATAAAAAAAAAAATAAAAAAAAATAATAGAGACAAGCTTTTAATACAGGGATTGCAGAATCCCGTGCATAGGGTACATTCTGTCAGGCCCCTTCAAACTAAATATGAAAAAATACAGCAGGCCAATCATTTGCAACATTAATAGCGGACCATAGTGTGGCTTTATTTTATTGTTTTTAGTCTACCAACTTTGATTACTAAAATGTTTATATTGTAATGATATGATACCGCTTCTTTAAAAATGCCCTGAAAATGTCTACTTTTTCACAAACGATTAAAGAAAAGCTACTAACAAATACAAAAAATAATACTGTACCTCCCCAGCACCTTGGAAAACAAATTTGTGGTCCGAGAGTTTATTCTTTGTTATTCTGAGTGCTGCAAAGATGCCAGCAACCGCGACAGAAGCAGTTCCTACAACGAAAAAACAAGGGAATGAGGGAGAACGCCATATGTAAAGACAAATGTTCTTCGTGGTCAATAAGATGCATTTAGATTTCAATCAGCTTGGCCCTTCGCTCATAAAAAGTAAATAAAGCTCACACTGCTTTTTGAGTACTGGATTTCTGTTCACTACAGCATGCATGTTTTCAACACTATTTAATAGGACAAAATGCAGGGCTTGGTTGAACAGGAGCCACACCTGAAGTTGACCCACCTCAGTCATGAAACCCGTAAGTATGAGATGGTTGAACCTCAGCTGGTTCTCTTATGGGAATCCAATGGCCGGACGGCCATCCGCCAGGGGGCTGATGGGTGGGTGCATCAGAAGGTCCTCCCTCTTAGTTTGGACCTTGTGACAGAAATCTTTCCTACCTTTGACTGGCAGTGAAATTTGGCACACCTGGGCAACAAAATTTGAGGGCCATGGATAGGTTTTTCTCAGAAACAAACCATTGGTTTTAGGGTTTGTGGCTAAGAAATAAAAAGAAAGCTGCCATGACATGGTGGGGCGACCCAGCTGCATAGCATGGGGGGTGGAAGGCCAGAGAGGCAGTTGCCCTGGGTGCAAAATTTTTAGGAGCATTCTCAGGGGCGCAAAACTGTAACGGAAAAGTGGAAGCATACTTATCTGCCCCGCTGGCAACCCACACTACGCCAATGGGGCGACCATTACATTTTTAACGTCCTGCTCAACAGAAGCACTTAACTCTGGAAGGTCCGCAGCAGCAGCTTGAAATACGTTTAAGTGGGAGGGGAAGAGGCAGACCTTTTATGCCTCGTGACATGGCTGACCACCTCTGTGGTCTACATTACTCCCGTAGTTTAAACGCTTCGCAATGATACTGCGCAAGACTTGCATGTCTTAAGGTTTTTGTTATTTCCTAAATACCAGGACTCGTGTGTAAAAGGGCGAATACATTTTTGGTTCGTGAGGCATAAGCAATAAAACCGGTGTCCTCATTTTTGCAGTAGCGAAAATTGTATATATTGTATAAGAAAGAAGTCTGGGCATTACTTTACAAGCATAATCCATAGTATAGAACAACTTTTAGTGCCACACTTGTGTGCTATCTATAAATTATGACACCCAAAAACTAATATACATCCGCCTTCAATTAAAAGTAAGGTCTGTTTTACTAATTGCCATTGAAATAGGATACACAATATCAAAGTACAAGTATCTGTCCATAATACAATATAAATAGAAAAAAAAAACAGTTGACAAATGAAGGAATGATGTTACCTTGGTAACAGTAAATGCCAATTTGTAATAAGGATGTAGACAAAGTTCTGTCCCTGGTGGACATGCCTAAATGTGTAGAAGGCAGACGGTGGACTATTTTCTTTAGAATGGTCGAGAGAGCCAGTAGGAAAACATGTCTTACAAATTGCTTTGTTGTGGGGACCAGGGTGTGGTGTGGTGTGTTACGGCTACACTGATCTATAAAGTCAGACTGGGGCAGCCATTAGATCTGCAACCGGCAACTGACATCCTAGGTGAACCTTCCAATTGGCCTCTCCAAATTTATTTTTCAATGTAATTTGATTTTACTTTGATGGTTTTCCTCAAATTTGGGGTCCCGCTTGTTTTGGGGCTTTAGGCAACCACCTAGTTCATCTATTTGGTAGGGCCACACTGGACAGAAATGTTAGCAGACAGGCCACCAGGAAACAAGGATAGCTACAGAGTGACTCTACAAATGTGTTCGATTTCCCTGGATTCTGTGTAAAACATACAAAAACGCATATCATTTGAAAAATTCAAGAACAAACTGAGACCTCTTAGTGTGCAGGGTATGCTGCTATTCCCAGCAAAGGGTAAATTCCTACAGAATGGAAAATCCCTCTATTTTGAGGCCCCTGAAGTGGGATGGGAATGAGCAGCAGATTGGAATGATATGGCGGACGGGAATGACTTGAAGAGATGGCTGCGTCTCAACAAATTCAGGGAAAGGGCTCATAGTGGAGGACCTGGTGATTAATCCAGGGTAAATAAGGAAGACATGTTGGAGCAAACCCAGACTGAGAAAGTATGGATGAGGTCAACTGCATAGTGAAGTATAACGTAGAATGCATACACCAGCCATGAGGACACTGCAAAGTACACCAGATTATACCGAAGAGGAGGACATGGCCTCCAAAAGCTAGATGCACATGGCCGTGTATAACTATTTGGGAAGTGACTTCTGACTCTTGGGTAACAGACACATGGCTTACCAAGCAGGAAACCCTAGGATCAAAATCTTCATAACATTTCTGATCACCTACAATTTTGTAATCATCTAATGACCTTCTTATCTCCAAATTTATTTTTTGCGCAAAGAACCACATTTTGTTGCATAAGAACTTTACAACACAAACAAAGCAATATGCAGCCTTAAAGCTTTGGGAACAAAATCATATTATTCCGTCCCACAAATATTTAAAGTTAAATTGTAATATGTTGTGAGGAAAGTAGGTGCAACTGTGAAGAGGAACAGTTGGGAGGAGTGTGTTCCAAGAAGTGCCTAACATAGTGGAGACAGCTACTTCTCAGGTGGAAGTATAGGGAGTGGGGAGTTTATTTAAAAGCTGCAGGGTGTTCAAGGGGGTGAGAGGTTTATTGGCATTACAAATCCTGTCCCTTTTGTGTAGCTGTGTTCACTGCAAGCCTCTGGTGTACTGGGGCAGTTTATGCAAAACTAGAAACGGTGATATGTGCAACAGAGGAAGAAAACTATGAACGGAAATACCGTCATCTGACAACTTCCTAAGGAATAGTGAAGTACCACATAAGTCCACATGGTGTGCAGGAGCCACAATGGTAAATAGAGCACCACGATTCTTGAGTCTGCCACATGGACCTAGACAGCCACAGACAATGAACAAAACAAGGGAAGGAGGGAGTTGCAAAACAATAATAACAAAAAAAAAGCCCAGTTCAAAACTGACCAAATAAATGGGTGATCTAGCCTTGAACCTAGAGACCATCCTAGAGTCAAGTTCCAAAGGCCATTTAAAACTCACCCGCTCACTCTCATGGGAAAAGATGAACCATGAACTGCTGGGGGGACTAAAAGGAAGCTCACTGGTGGGCAGGTGAAGAATTCCGCTCTGCCGGCAGAGTTTGCAGAGTTTTACCCACTCCATGCTCCGTGCAGAGTTCCGAAAAACTCTGCAAACTCCGCCCAGGGTTATGCTGGTCCCCAGCATCTACGACAGCCTGAAAACGTGTGCCAAAAATTAAGGCAGCTCACCCCATACAAACCACAAACAGTCAGTACAGGTCTTCAGTCACTCTAGCAGTCCCTCAGAGGATCAGGAAGGTGATGGGTTTCTTGGACAGTATTCGTTCTGCTCACGCAACCTTTCTCGCGGAACCAGAATGCAGAAGCTAGCTGTTTTCCAATGGAACATACTTTTTTTTTTTTTTTAAATAAATTTTTTATTTGAGAGATCGTACCGGCAAATACATATTACTGAGTGGATACATAGATACATAAAATAAAATATAATGGAGCATTGCATTTATACCCTCATCCAAAGGTAAAACAGACAGAGTGATAAACAGTGAAAAAAACATTACAAGTTAAATTAGCATATTAAATATCGATACAGCCAATATATCATTCGTTTGTGGTTAATTTTGCTGTCCTCCATGTCGCCAATGGGGCCCAGAGTCGCTTACCCACATCCCTTAACTTTGCTCCCTTTAAGTCATATAATGCCTCCTCAATATTATGTATACCCAACAATCTACACAACCACATTTGAAACGTTGGGGCTTCTGTATCCTTCCAGGCTGCGCTAATTAGAATCCTAAAAACTGCTACAGAGATAAAGACTAAGGCTTCAGCCTCGATACTTATGTTTAGTTTCGCGTCACAGCCAATTATTATCAGGGTCGGGGATAGGTTAATTTTAACATCAAGTAGCCCCTCTAAAAACCGCGTTATTTCAATTTTGATTGGTTTCAATTTTTCACAGCCATAGAACATGTGTATAAGATCTGCCGTACTTTTTCCACATCTGGGGCAATTACCATCTATCGCTTTCCCCCACGAAAATAGTTTTTCAGGTGTGTAGTATAAATTAAATAGGGTTTTGTAATGTTGGGCTCTGAGATTCGAGGAGCGTAGGAACCTCTTATCCATAGCTAATGCCTTATCGACGTCTATTTCTGGGTCTCCCAGTTTTTTGGACCATACAGCTTCGATTTTGCCGACATCATCTGTTATTGCATCATTGAATATTTTATATATATCTCTGATTCTATGGCCCCCTGACTTCAAATACTCAATTAGTTCATATTTCCCTTGCAGAGTGATACATGGCCTAATTGATTTAATTCTATTTACAATCTGCATGTATTTGAATTCTTGATAACCTCGTAGAGAATAGTGTTGTGTAAGTTCTTCAAGTGTTCTACACTGATCACCAATCATTATTTGCCCCAGCTCAACTATACCCTGACTCTCCCAATGACGCCACGTTCCATCCCTACTAAGATTCGGAAAAAGTGTTGAGTTCCAAAGTGGTGTACGATAATGGATGGTAGGTATATCTAGAGCTTTTTTAACAGTTTTTCAGATATACCATACATCCTCAAGCGTCTTATATCCAGTTTCCTTGAAATAACTCCTCTGAGTTTGCCTTAATAAAAGCCCTACGGCTTCTCCTCCTACCAATAGCTGAAAAATTGATGGTATTGCCGACTGTCTAAGGGTTGGGCCACCCGGATGGAGTAAAATAGCCGTGTCTGTAAGGAGGCATGCAAGATGGTAGCTCTTAATATCAGGCAGTCCCAAACCACCTCTATCTTGTGGTAATGACATATCTATTTGACCGCCTTATTTTGCCATATTGCCATAAAAATTTCATAAAAATGGCCTCAATCCTCCTAATAATTTTCTCATCAATTTTAAATGGGATTGATCTTAATTTGTAGAGCACCTTAGGAAACATTGTCATTTTTATAACGTTAGCTCTCCCAATCAATGACAGCTGTAATGAGTCCATTCGTTTTAGGTCTGTTTCCATAGATTTCAAGAGAGGGGTGTAATTGTCGTCAATTATTTTACCTGGTTCTGCGTTTATTGTTATACCTAGGTAAACTACAGAGCCTACATATCTTCCATCCACCTTGGCTATTTTTTTTGAGCATAATACCTGAGTTTTGTCAACATTTAATCGGTAGCCAGATACCTCTCCAAACTGACCAGTTATGTTAACTATCTCCCTCATAGCTAGCTCTGGATCTTTTGTGATGACTGCTAAGTCATCCGCATAAGCGAGAATTTTAGTATGGAACCCATTTGATGTTACTGGTTTGATAATCGCGCTATTCATTAATTGTGTAATTAAGGGATCTATATAAAGTGCGAACAGGATTGGAGAGCATGGGCAGCCCTGTCTAGTACCCCTTGTTATATTAATCCTATCTGATCTTTCCCCCATTGATTGAATTCTGGCCGTGGGTGATGAATACATAGCACGAATAGCTTGACAAATTCTAGGGCCAAATCCCCTTGCTTCCATAACCTTCCATAGAAAGCTCCATCTGACACGATCAAATGCCTTCTCTGCATCGAGGAGGATCATTGCGACCCTCTCTCCCCTAGCAGCACCAATGTCAAATAATGTAATAGCTCTCCTAATATGATTTGTAGTTCCTCTTCCTGGGATAAATCCATGCTGCCAGGGGGAGACCAGGGACGCAATAACCCTCCCGATACGAGCAGCCATAATTTTGGCATATAGCTTGTTATCGCTGTTGATCAGTGATATTGGCCTGTAGGAGCCCGGGTTAGTCTTTGATTTCCCTTTTTTATGAAAGATTACTATATTGGTTTCTTGCCAAGACTCTGGTATTATTCCGGTATTCATAACCCCATTGAATAGATCTAAGAGCAATGGTGTTATTTCCTCCCTTAGACTTTTATATACCTCTAACGGTATGGCGTCTGGGCCCGCCGCTTTTCCACTTGCAAGATCTTGCAGAGCTTCCGATATCTCCGTCAATGTAATATCCTGTTCCAATGATATAATCTGGCCTAAATTTAGCTTGCTGCCCATGTCTAACCAACTTATATTCGTGTGCCCTCCAGCTGCTTCCTCCTGATATAGTTCCTGATAGAATTTCCTAAATCCCTCCAAGATTTCACCTGGCTTGTTGTATATTTTGCCCTGATATTCGATTTGTGACAGTGTTTTTGCTTGCAGCCTGCCTTGTTCGCAGGGTGAGAGCTCTGCCTGCTTGCTCACCGGTTTCATAAAGACATGATCTCTGTGCCTGATAGTATGCTGCCGCCTTTCTTGCTAATTGTTTCTGGATCTCAGCTTTTATGGAATTTACTTTATGTAGGCTCTCAACAGATTGATCGCCTGTAATTAAATCTTGTCTATGTTGTGTCTCTGCCTCGCTCAATTTTCCCATCCATGTTTCCCTTTCACTTTTAGCCTTTTTCCATAGGTTGGTGGTATAGCTTATAGTCTCTCCTCTTATTCCTGCCTTAAAACTATCCCACACCACTCCCCGTGATGCGCTATACCTATTGGCGTCGAAAAAGGACTGAGACCATTTTTTCATACGAGAAATATAGTCGATATCCGCTAACAATTTTTTATCAAATGTCCAAGGTCTAAGGACCTTGAATGATCTATTAATGATCATATTTAGGACTAGGGGGTTATGATCTGACATGATTTTGGGAAGCTTGTTGATTTGAACACTCTTAAGTAGGGTATTCGAGATCATAAAGTAATCTAATTTCGAGTATTTATTATACGGATGTGAGTAATACGTGAACCCTGGATCTCCGGTCGATAAGTTTCCCCACACATCATGTAGGTCATGTGACTCCAGCATTGACAAAATTGCTCTAAACACCCTTGGCTTCCTGCCTGTGTATGCACTACCATCCGTGAAATTCGCAGAAATGTTAAAATCTCCACATAGTACTATATTGGTATGCCAATCGATTAATTCGTTTTCAATATGGCTAAAAACTTGTGGCTCATCTGTGTTAGATCCATATATTGTGCAAATAGTGAAACCTAAGTTCATTTCGCATATTGCCCATCTTCCTAGTGAATCCGCCTTACACCTTTTAGCCCCCCCTAGCCCCACTTTGCCAATTATGGCCACGCCTCTTATCATAGAAGTCTGGGATGAACATGACAACAATTCATAACCTTTAATATTCAACCAGTGTTTTTTGCTCCACGGTAGGTGGGTCTCTTGTAGGCATATTAAATCTAAGTTTATCATTTTTAGATACTGTTCAAACTTCCCCCTCTTTTTCCAATTATTTAATCCTCCTATATTAAGAGATCCAATACTAAGTTTAGACATTGTCAATTTTTAAATACTTCCATAGCATCAACCTGTCCGGATACCTGGATTCATTATAAGAACCCAACATTTGTTTCAAATTTCCTCCTTCATACACAATCCCTTTAACAGTACGACCTCTCTTTGGTTTTTTATTTTCTCCCCCCAAATCCACCATCCAACCCCCTTTCCCCCCCTCCCATCCCCCCCCCCTCTTACCCCCCCCCTCCTGCCACCCTTCGAGGCATCCTGGGTTTAGACTCACCCAGCTGTTGATGGCCGTGTGATCCACCCGCCTGAGCCTCCCACCTGGCCTGCTACTATATAATCACGCTAAGTGTCAGCCTTATATCCAATAACAGAAGTTAATAGTTGATCGACACTGAATGTCTCCTTCTATTCAGTTACCAATGTTTTACTTCCTACTTGCTTCAACCTCCTTAAGATAGACCTCCGCCTGTATCTCGCTTGTGAAGCTCCTTGTTGTGCCTTTCTATGTTATTTTTAAGCGTGCCGGATTTTGCAGATAGACTGTTGCTCCGAGTTTTTCAAAAGGGGCGAACAGCTGTCTCATTCGCCATCGTCTTTCGACTGTTGCATGTGCAAAATCCGGTCTTACAAAGAACTTAAAGCCCCTATATTCTCTTTGAGCCGTTGGCCTTGCCAGATCATATATAGTGTCGCGTACCACAAAGTTTCCAAAGTTGACTAGGAAAGCTCTCGGATATTTAAGTGATTTCTCTGACCGTTTTGGTGTTGTCAGTGGAAAGCGATGCGCTCGGCATACTTCTTTATCCATTTCCCAGGAGTTAAGTTCCGGGAAAGTGGATTTCAGTAAATTGATCATAAAATTTCTTGGGTCACTAGCTTCTGAGCCCTCGGGGATCCCAAGAAATCGAAGATTGTTCCTTCTTGTTCTATTTTCTTGGTCTTCGACCTTTGTCATTAGGTCTTTGATTATACCCTCGTGCTCCTTGGCTTGGAGTTGTAACTTGCCAACATCTGATTCCAGGTTTTCTGCTCGAACTTCTACCGAACACATTCTATCTGAGATTTCCAGACATGTATTGCCAACTTTATTGATAGCTCCTTCCAATTTTTGAATAGCGACATGGTTTCTTTGACTATCTTTCTTTACATCTTGATGAAACGTTTTAGTCGATTCGAAAACTTCACTCAATGTAGGTTCTCTATGCTTCATCTGCTCATCGTCATCCGGATTGTCAAGAGAAATATTCTTATTTCTTTCAGATTCTGCATTTGTTTTGTGATGAGGACTTTTGCGTGACAGTTTGGTTCTTGCTGTTTTTTGTTCTGGATTGCTCCCCGGATCTGTTGTTTCATCCTGAGTTATATTTAGGTGCCTTTTGGGTTTGCTTCTTTTTCTCCCGGATTTCTTTGTTAATATATAGTCGCAAAGTAGAGTGTTTTTATATCCGTTTTCTGTTGGTAAAAGTACTTTTTTGTCCAGTTCCTCCTGTCTAGAATACTTGCCATGATCGGTCTCTTCACTGGATTTGCTGGATATACTATATTCACTGGAAATTGATATTCCTGTCTCATAGATCTCTGATTCAGAACCATCGGAAACTACTGCCGAGGCATACTCCTTCGTAGGTTGGTTTATATTCGACAGTTCTGCTGAAGTGCTGCCTTTCACCTTCCGCATATTTCGCTGTTCAAGATGTTCTGCCGGGACTAAAATCTCTTCTACAGCAGTCATGGTTTAAAAAAAAAAAAGGAACATACATTAACAACTAAAAGCACAGTATTAGACTGTTTTTATAAGCAGAAATCAAATCCGGACCATTTACAAGCTCATGGTCGGAGAAGAATGTTTGCTTGCTGATTCGTTATTTCAAAACCGTGGGCTCGGTCAGAAGCTCCTTTAAGAGTCAGGCAGAGACACAGGTAAGCATGCACACATGACGCAGGATACCTGAATAAAGGTAAGAGCACTCTGCTTGGGATTCCAACAAACAGTCAACTAATTTAATTTAGAATAAATATGGTTGATGGACGGTGATGCTACAAAGATTGTGCTTTTAAGAAAAAAGGACTGTTTGTGGTCCGGATTAAATTTCCATAACTCAGTTATCTGACATTCTTTAAACACAAAATGAGGATTTTTAAAATTCGTAAATAATTTATTTAATGATTCTTTTTAATCAAGGTGAGTATTCTAAAGAAAGTAACACTTGGTAGTCCAGGAGACAAACCAGACAGCAATACCCTAGACTGTATCCATAGCTTGTGGCAAAACAGCCTGGTGAAGGTCGTAGCAGAGTGATTTATTTATATGCAGAGTTTTATATAGTGCTCTTTAGACTCGGAGGTATCAGAGCGATTTACATGAGGATCCATGACTTACAAAATGAAATCAGTTACAGGAGCAAAGTCTAGACATAGGAAAATTCAGTGTTGCACAATAACATGAGTAGCTATAGCATATCAAACAAATATACACATGTCCAATGGGGTGTAGAAGGAAAGGGGGGAAAGGAACAAGCATTGGCATAGCCAATAGGTCTCGCCTTTGAGGCTTTATAAGTGTTTAGCTAGAGCTATTGGTTTTGCCAATGCTTGTTAGCTAAGTTGGCGTGTTCAAACCTCACAACATATAGCATGCCTCGCAGAGCAGCACATTCTCTCTGACTCAAGACACCCCAGTTTTTTCATCCCACTTAACCCCTTTGATGCGTGTGACTGAGCGGTTCCGTCATGCGCGTCGGTCGTGCTGTGCGCATGACGGAACCGCTCCGTCACGGCCCCGCCCGCGCAACGAACCTTCAGCACGGCGCGGTAATCTGCGCCGCGCTGAAGGGGTTAAAGTCTGTCAGTTTATTTACAAACACAGACAGGCCATGTACCAACTTAAAACTAAACGCACATTCTTGCCACTTCAGAAAACTCCAATACTGCAAGATCAGGGAGAGGCGCTTTCATAGCTTATTTGACATGCGGGAGGGTCACTTTTTGAAAGAAGGACAAAGCAAACATCCAGGGACAGCATAGAACACCAATCTGAAAGTGGTCCCCATTTTCTGCTAAAAGGAAACAAATGCTGCGGTATATAGAACTACCCGCCCATGATCATACTGCTGAGTAGGAAAGCCGGGATTATGAAAACAGAGGCCCCTCGGTTTGGACAGCATAGGTTGGCCAATAAACTACACAACCTTAGAGTATACACAAGACCTGTCTGTGGGACGGCAGGAGCAAGGGCAAGTATGCGTGTCCCCTCTTGTGCCGGGCAGCCACGGACTGAGCGCAACCCTCCCACCCAGTCCTCCTCCCAGTTCCAGCACGCCGGTTCCCGGAACTAGGCTAGATACCAGCTCAAACTGGTTTCAAATGGATTTGTAAGTTTTCCGAGATGGAGTGCCCGTGTTGTGTTTGTATAGCGTTGGTTCCACGCAAGGAAACTGGGTTGGTGTTAAAGGTACATGTAGCACTAGAAACGTAAAAAGCCCTGTCTTGTGTTTAGTTTACATAAGGATTAGGGAGATTTAATTAAGAAAGGGGTTCGGACTCCCAACTCGCATGTTTGCTTTGGCACAAACAGACTCATTGTCATATATGAAACTGTTACACTGTTGTCGAATCGGTGCTTTTGTGTTCTTTCCACTGAACTAAATGTAAGTAAAGCATTCGTCCGTTGCTACAATCAAAATATCCTTGAAACACACAACTTGAAATGCACTTGGCTTTGCATGTGTTGTCTGCACAAATGATTGTAGAAATACACACCAGTGCACTGTGCGCACGTGGGAGCGGTTTACAGTATCAAGAACAGCCAGCGCGAGGAAAAGTGCGTGTTCAAGGAAAGCTTGTGCACAAGTAGACATCGGTGTGCATGTCCGTGGGCAATGCTTGAAATGAAAAAATTGAACTGCTGTACCATAGTACCTGCTTGTTTTGAGAAGTGCCGGTACTCTCCAATTAAAACCATTACGTTTTTCTTGAGAAAGGCAGGTACTCTCCATCACAAAATAAAAAAAAAATGATGGTTCCGGACCATTTAAAGCACTCTTAACTTGCATATGTTTTGTTTGTTTAAAGTGTTGTGTGTATCAAAAAAAGAGTGGAGGGAACTGGAAAGCGAAAGCGACCGCAAGACAGGCAAGAAAGTGAAAGCGACCGGAGGGACCAAGAAAATGAAAGCAACCGCGAGGCAGGCAAGAAAGTGAAAGCAACCGGAGGGAACAGGAAAGTGAAAGCGACCACAAATGTAAACAAGCGCGCGCGGCCATGCTAATTAGAAACAGCTGACCCCTGTGTGCTGCTGCTCGCTCGTGCAAGGTGGATGCCGCCATACGCACGAGTGTTACAAAAGTGCAGACCGATTCCAAAAGGTCATCTCTAGGCGCTAGGCTCGACCTAAAAAGGGGACGGAAAGAACATTGGGCCAGGTAGAACTGGCAAGGAGGAAAGTACTTAAAGGGAGCCAGAAAACAATGAGAAAAGTCAAAGAAACCGGCTGGGGGATTAGTAATCATAACATACAGAGTCCCAGTGACAGAAAAGAAAAGAGGGGAGAGGGAGACCATTGGGGGGGGTCAAAACGGAGTAAAGGTTTGTCAGGCAAACAAAGGGCATAGTCCTGCAGCATGCGAAATGGTTGGATCCACCAAGATGAAGGGTCCGGGTCGCAGGCACCGTCTGCATAGTCACAAAATGGCAGGATAACGCAAAAAAACAATCAACAAAATCACAAGGGAGCTGGCTCCACGGGGCAGGGTTGAAGTGGAGGGGGGTAGCCACAGGAGCAAGGACGGAAGGGGGCTGAGGATCGCGGAACACAATTTGGTCGCCAACTGAGCAGAAGCTCGGGCCGCAGAGTCAAAGCTTGGCATGCCGGGCAGTCGCTCCGGAGAAGGGGGGAAGCAGCGGGGGTCAGGAGGGCGTGCCTCCCCCGATTCGAGAGCTGAAAACATGCTCAGGGGCAATGGTAAGCAGTGCCATGGAACTCACTCCGATGCACCCCTGCCGGGGGAAAACAACATTTAGGATTCCCAGACGCCATTATGGAAGGCCAAGCAAGGGAACAAGCAGAAACGACAAAGCTCGGAAAGAAGGCAACGGCCGGGAGACTGACCCCCAGCCCATCTGCACCACAGTCACCCAGGCATCTCCATCGGAAACAGCAGCTCTGAAACTGGTTTCGCCATCGGCCGAATCCTTAGTGTGTCATCGGGAAGGTGGGGGCAGGAAGGAGACAACAAACAAAGAGACGAAAGTAAGTGTGCCGGATGTCCAGCTGGGTAGGTGATGGCTGAGGGGGTAATCCACAGCCAATCTCCCCTATAGCTATCAGGGTAGCTCCACCGGGCATCGGCCATGACGGTAGGTCTCCAAAGGTTGGCAGAACACTCCAGGCTCATCAAAGGCTTCAGAGGTAGGTCACGAAATATTCAATTGTGGAAAAATTGGTGGATCAGAGGACCATAGTCTATAGAAGCCCAAGTGTGTAAAAAGGTCCAAGGGGGGTAGGTTCCAGGGTCAAAAGCCAAAAAAGATCACTAGCTTCCGGCCATAGCTCCTCACCTGTCAGCCATCTTGAAACAGTCTCTGGTAAAACTGATAAAACCAAAATCTTAAACATACAATTTAAGAAGCATTCACTCTGAATTGGAGTATAAATTTGGTAAACAGTGTAGAACAAAGATCTCACAGTTTATGCAAATAGTCAACAGAATTTCTTACAAAAAAAGAATGGTAGGTACTGGGAACCACCTTGTGCTTATAATGCTTAGACGCATGATGAGACATTTGACCTTGTACATCACCAGAGTAATGACACTAGATACCATGGTCTCAAATGTCACCAGAGTCAATACAGATAAAACCATGTATAAATCAAAACAAAGACATGCATTGTAGTAGGTTACAAGTGGATGAGGTTCTATCATGACAAACACTCTCAGAGCTCCTCAGATACTATCCTTTGTAGACAGGAGTTTATGACTCTACATACCTAATTCAGCCAGGTGGTAAGTAAAGCACAGGATGAGAAATGCATTAACATTATTCCTGCTAAGAGCCCTTAAAGTGGCATCTAGTGGCATCAGTTATGGCCACCCAAAGGGCACTGGGGCTCTGATTAGATACACAGAGATGTCATTGTTCAGTACCACAGGAAGCTTAGTTACTGTAGGAATGAATGAAGGTGGAGGACCCAGTGCTGACGAGGGATTGCAAATCCGAGGCCACAGGAGAAAGGGGTCAGGATGCCCCTGCACCCTCGAATATTCAGGAATAACTGGATTGATTTGGGGAACGCAAGATCCACGAAAAAGTCAAAAGAAACATTTTCTGCTTGTCTATCAAGTACTAGGAATAATGAAACGTAGGCCCTTCCCCATGCAGGAGGCAAGCATGCCATATTTTGAGCCTTTGAATGCTTCTAAAAAGGACACCCAGGCTTGGTTACAGATCTCAGGGTTTCTGAAGGGTGGAGCCTGTGAGTAATGACTCTTGCAAGTGTGAACTGATCATGGGAACCAATGGTAAAATATTTACTGATAAATTAATTCTCAAGTGTAAAAGTACATATGTGGTGCATATATTATTGTGCCGTTGCGAGCCATTGGACATAGGCAGCACCGTTAGGCAACTTTGCCTACATATGGCTGAGAATATTTGTTCAATGAAGGGAAACGGCGATAAATATCCAGTACTAGAAGAGAAATCCAAAAATAGTCCCCCATATCAGTAAGCGGAAGGATACACGTCAAGTAGTGAGATGCATGCTAAAAGTGAACTGCTCCTCTGGTGGGTCAAACACAAGAAGACGGAGAAAGGGCACTGAGTAAGAAGCACTCAACTGAGACGAAAAATAAAGGCATCTAGGTATGAGCAAGGGGCTGACCGGAAATGGTCTCTATATTGTATTGTAGACAATAGGTCTTCACCAGCAGGCAGCTGTATATAAGGGACCGTGTCCACGTACCTGCGTCAGTTTTCCTTGCTAAAAAGGAATCGAAAGATTATTAAAGTTTCATAATAAATTTAAAAAAAATACAACCCCAACATTACATGTATTGGTTTCAATGTCTAGCTATGCCCTTCACTGCGTCTTTACCTCAGTAAGAGCAAAGGGGCCAAGCAATTGGTGAACATAATGTGTTTATTTGTCATTTTATCGATCTCAGAAGGATGAAAGGCGGAGTAGCCCCGGGATTTTAACCTGTGACCACACAGTCAAACAGGGACTCCTGCAGTGGATGCATTAGTCACTGGGCCATCAGACCCGGCTATGCGGCGCTCACTGCATACACTGAGCGACAGAACATAAGAGAAGAGCTGAAAACTGCCAGGAGGAAGCGATCTTGTCCCTTTGCAGCAGTAGAATAACTCGTGCACATGTTGGCATCTGTGCCCCATGAAAGGCTACAGTTCATCATACAGGTGCAGCAATGCGAACGGGCCTCAACAGAGTGTACAAAACCGACTTTTTATTTAACAAAGCAGCGGAGCACATTGGGAGCCTTAGCGCACCCACAAACAGAGCTTCAATCACTCTCAGTGAATGTACAAATGAACATCTCGTGGCTACTACGGGCATCTCAAGATCTGCTCCGGTGCCTCTCTCGGGGAAGAAGGTAAAGTACGGGCAACTTCTACCTGGGGTGCTACGATTAGTTCCTACTAATTTGTATCAGAACAAAAATCACACTTAGTAATTACTTCCTGTACAAATCTGGAAAAATATGGTGAACGACTTCTAAACGGTCACTAGGTGGCAGTAGCTGCACGCTAATCAAACAATGCCTAGAGCACAAGCACGAAGAACAGGATCCAATTGAGACGTTTACAAATAAATATGTATATTGTAATACAGTATAATGTAAGCGATTTCTCGATTAGTGAATGCACGTGTTATGTATCTCTTCGTATTTGAATGAAACCTTCTCTATTTACAAGAGAAAGTATTTTTTAAAGGTACACGTTTTTATTTGATCTTTTCTCTGTCACTACAATGACATTCCTTACTATACGCTCACTTGGGTAATGTTATGTAAAGTCTTGTGGGCATTCAGTTATTGAGAATAGGGAGTTAACGGTGGAACAGTGGTACTCGGTGTAATGAAGATTACCAGTAAGTAATCCAGACAATAAATGCCTCTGGAGATACAACACATTGCTCCGCGCCATCTGGTTGGTCCCAGTTTTGTACCGGGTGCAAGAGAAATTAATGGTGCGCAATGGACAGCATGGTGTGGGACGGTATTACAGATGGATGCCAATGGACGCATAGCTCTGCCCAGACTCAGTGACGTGCACGGCAGGCAGTGCTTAATTTGTTTAAAAAACATAAGTGCCAGGGCTCTCGCCAGGGTGCCACTGCAGCTTGCACCACACATTGTCCCTGCCATGCTGCCTATGATAGTAACAACACAACTATTAACCAACCCATGCCTACAGGTGTGACAATTTGGACTATTTCAGGACCCCAGAAGCTATGAAAATTGCTTGGGCAGCAGGCAACAGTCATTTTTAAAGTTATGAATGAATAATTATCTGTTGTTGTGGTCCCCTCTAAATTAGCGAGACATCGCCACCTTGTGGCAGACTGTCGCAAGCCAAGGTGTTAATAATTAAGTACTGGTACTAAGCACCGGAAACCACCGGCTCAAATTAAGCATTTACGGCAGCTAAGAAGTACAGTAATGGCTAAATGTGGTCTTCTCCTCCAGGACATAGCCACTGTTGATGAAGTTGCCATACGTGGTTAAAATGGGGACGCAAGAGGTTCAGGAGAGGAGATGGCCGAAGGATCTGGTGGGCCCTTCTAGACCATTCCAAAGACCTCCCTAAAGTGCGATGTTGCTAGGGAGAGTCCTGGATGGGTGTCCAGTGGTGGCAGAGGCAGGGCGGGACTGGCCATTCTGGGGTCTCTAGGCTGCAGGTTAGAGGGCTGCTTCCAGACATGGGTGAGCTGAGCTGACTCGACCCATTTATGCCCCCATGACCTCATTCCTGTTGCAACCTCCTTTGGTCCGGGGATGGGATTAACATTTTCCAGGCCTGATTTAGATTTCCAGTCCGGCCATAGGTGCAGGGATTTTGGGTACTATGTCCTCCAGGGGAATACCAGTGTCAAAGATGGGGGGACCACAGGGAGCTGTTCTTAACTCTTTCGGTACTTTGCGTAGACGCCCTGCAGGTGGCTTTAAATGGAGGCTCTGTAAACATCTGCCTGAGTCACGTGACCCCGCTGGCCAGTCGTGGCAAAGCAACGTTAGGACCAATTCAACTACACCAGCGAACTGTACTCAAAACAGCACACACACAATCAAGCATACACCATCCTGCAACTACCTCTTCACCTTAGCAAGGCTGCCAAGAGAATGGCTTCAGGGATGGGCGAGGACACAGGGAGTGCACCAATAGGAGGGCAGCAAAAGAAAGGAAGAGGGAGGGGCAGGGATGGTGCAGCGAACTAGATTCTACATCCAAAGCCAAAATACCACAACATATGATCTGAGTCTGCTTTTAAATTTTTAAATCCAATGAAAATATGTTCCAGAATCACACAGCAATATTAAGACACGTTTGCCCAACGTACCACCACGATGAACTTTTGCTTCTTCACTGAGAGATACAAGCACATTCACAAGACGGTTGCCTGTAAACTAGCTGTCAGGAGAGTGACCGTGAAGTCAGTGCCTAGGCCACAGAGAACTAGGAGGAGGAGAGTAGAGAGAGCTTGGCCACCAGCCACTACAATGTAAACGCTGCACAGCGCCACAGGCAATGTTGTGGTGAATGTGAATGAAGCTCTCTATATGAAGGCCCTCATTACATATCAAGCCTGTCTGTATGGGTGGACAATATTGACAAATGTCATGGTGGTAATACCGGGACGGAAATGCAGTACAAACAGGCCACCTGCTGGGTGAGCAGGACGAAGGATCTGCCACCTGGTTAGGTTGAGCCTGGGCAGCGCATGCGCTGCTCTGCAAGCCATGCTGTATTGGAGAATGTACTTGAAGCCCCGCCCACTCTCCGCCCATATTTGTCATTGGCTTCTGTCATTGCCCTTCGTAAATGCTGACTTATGATTCGTTCTTAGGCTTGTTGGTCCCTCCTCAGTATTGCCTGGTCTTCATTCGTAACCCCCATAAGAACTGGCCCTTTTACTTTGGCTGTTACACGGTACGTCTTGAGTCTGTAAGCAGTATTTTCTTTAATGAGTTTCTCTTACTGCAAGAGGGTCTCATGTGCAGTTGTGACCACCGACTTGTTTAACTCGTAGCAAATGGGGAGCTCTTAGGGGCCATGGGAAAAAGAAGGAGTCAACTCAGCGATGCCTTTAGGGAGCTCAAAAGGTGCGTGATGTAAATGCGGGTAGATCTGGTGTGTTTATTTTCTGAACGAATATCTATGTTAAACATGAATATGCTTTAGATTTGCTCCTCCGCTCACTTGCTAAAAACCATGACTTAAAAAAAAGGGCTCTCACCCTCTTTTCTCAATGTGTTCCTTTGTGAAATGGATCCAAAAAAGAAAACCTCTCTGGCTGCAAATGTCTCTTTGGACACACTCTCCCGCAACCGCAAGTGGAAACCCGACGGAAGGTTTTGGAGCACTTTACTGAGCAGTTCTCCAGTTCCAAAGTGCCAGCTCGCTGCGCTCTGCCCCTCGACTCAGATTACCTGTAAAGGGTGTGCTTTCACCCCCCCCATAACGTTGCCCTCGCTCATTTGCTGTCCTGCCCCTGCCTGCCACATTGCTCTATCGTATGCTTCCCTATGCCCTCCGTGCCCCTTCCACCACCGCGCCATCATTTTTGCTTCCCCACACCTGCACCCTCAGTTTTGTTTCCCCACACTCTCCCTGTCTGTGTTCCTTCTGGTACCTTCTGTTTGTAACAACCCCCCCAACACATACACACAAACTTTTAATTTTGAATGCAATAGGTCTCGCATTTGCGAAAGTTTAAGCTACTAACATTGTAAATGACAATGCCTTTTATTTATGTTTTAAAAAACAAAACATAAATAAAAGGCATTGTCATTTACAATGCCAATAGCTCAAACTCGCGTAAATGCGAGACCCATTGCATTGCAGATGCTGGTTTTATTATCCTGTTGGGCATTTCCACCTGTAAATTCAGTGGACAGCTGGGCTGAATTGCCTTCAGCAGGCAATGCGATCCCCTCCACTTAGTCACCCTGAGAGAAGACCCAAGTGGCTTCAGCCCAGAGGAAGATTCGGGTCCCTGCTAGCCAGTGGCGTAGCAAGGGGGGGGGGGCATGGGTTTTGGGGGCAGCGGCCTCCTCCCGCTCTTACCTGCCGTCTCGGGGCGGCAATCGCCAGCACCTTTTTCCCCCATCCCTCTCCCCGCTCTACAGTACGGCTGCCGGGCAGCAAACGCAGGGACAGCCACGGGCGAACAAAGGGATCGCAACGCCACTGCTGCTAGCCTCCCTACATGCCAATGAGTTGCCTGCAAACATGTCAGCAACATGATCGTCTAATGTTAGTAAATCAGCTCTTCCTCCACAGCTTCACCCTGCCTCAAAGCACGGCAAGACCATGCTGCCAGCAAAAGCCAACCCACCGGTGATGATGGGCCGGCTTTCCATCAGCAGGAGTCTCCTGCTGCTGGGAGCCTACATCTGCCGCTGCTGCACTCCCCATAATAAGCAGTGACTACCCCTGGGCTGAAGCCTTCTCTATTGACAGACAGGAGGCACTGCTGGTTCAGGCAACGAAGGCCTATATTTTCACACCATTGCTTACAATGTCTGCACTTAATGCCTCGAGTGTGCAGAATGGAGGCACATAGGACCTTCATGGATTTCTGGTTAAATATGGGAACAATTTCAAACAATTTTCAGAACTCTGGCCACAGGTATGAGTTGGTCTCATAAAATCTTCAGATTAAACCTTTTTTTGCTCCATTGATGGGTAGACCACTTTTTGTCGTTAATACTCTTGGAAAGCAGCAACAGTCATGCTGTATATTGTGGATGGAAAACCTTCTATTCCCCCTCCCCACTCTCCGCCAGCCTTTGGAGGACTCTACCAGGGATAGGTCATCCATCCGCTTTCCCTCGATGCTTCTTTAGAGAAAGAAGGTACATTATGTCAGCTTTCATTTCAATTCATGGACGGAGGGAGAGTGAAACATTTGCATCAATGGTCATTCACTCATTCACTCATGCACCTGCTGCGAGAGGCCGGCGACCAACATATCCTCCAGCCTCGATGCTGGCCAGCTCTAGCTCCCAGCTTTCGAATTTCCTTCCTCCCCAATAATTTGAACCAAAGTATAAACACCAAAGAGCGCAGAGCTGCCAAGATACAGCAAATCCGCAAAGGGGACAGGATTTCTTGCTGACGTTGAGATGGCAAGCTTGAAGGCGAGCACAATGAGTCACTGTATTCTTTTACGTGCAGCTGGGATTCCCCCAGGACAAGGTGTGCCATTACTCACGTCCCCACACTTTCACAAAACACACCGTATGACTAACTGGAGACGGGAAACCTCTTTTCAACGGAGAATGCCTTTTGACCTGAATTCAATTTACAGCCATGTCAGACCAGGCGAGTTTAATCACCGCGCCGAGCCTTACATGGTCACCTAAGCAGCCTCCTGGTCATTAGCACTTACACAGCGCCCTGCCTTCCTTGGTATGCCTTCAAAGTGCCTTTCAAGCTTGTAGACGTAAATAGGTTTATGTTATTTATTAAGTGACGTTACTGTGTTGGGAGGGGAAGGGGGGGGGGGGGGAAATAGCCATTTCTAAAAGTGCAGCTGGCAAAAGCAGTGGAATTGCTGGCCCTGAAGTCGCTACCTGGCAGGATTGGCACTGGAAAGTTTTCAGCCGGTTGAGAAAAGATTGGTAGTTCGGCATGGGTTTTCCAGATCCGAAGGAAGACGGCTCAAGAGAGGAGCCCACAAGTATGGAAATTCTCTCCGCCTTGTTCTAGAAAGTCAAATGCTGGGAATCTCAGAGAAAGCTCCTCTTGACAGAACAGGCCCTCAACGATGAGAGATGTAGTCGTGAAAGAAGTCACTATCTATACAGGTTTTCGATTTACTTAATTTAGTATCTTGTACATACTTTATTGAATGTATCTTTTTGATGGGGAGGGTCCCAGATGCGATCACTCAAGAATGAAAAGCAACTCCCCAACTTATTTCACAGGATTTTGAAGTGTTCCATTACTTGCTCCTTCTAGAGGGTATATGCGACCTTATAAAGCAAATAAGACCTTGAGATCTTGATGCACAACCCCTTGGGCTTCTTCTAGTGGGCCATACAACACAACATTCTACTGGGTGGGTAGAAACCTTTTAGGGCATAACTTTCACTTACTCTTGGATGGACGTATCCTTCACCCTTCAAACTTTCCATCAGCAGATGGGGATGCTTACATTGTATTTACCCAGCAAGAAAGACTCCATTTCAGATTTTCTGACTCTGGGGGCAATCCGCGGACCCATTTTGTAATTTCAGATGAACCCATACCTTCAATCTGTACATGTGCCAGACTACTGTTGAAGGGATGAGTGATTTTATCTTGGTTCCACCTAAATACAATTCGTGCCACTTTCATTTGTTTGAGACTCTTCAGAATCTCTCCCTCAACATTTTCTGTAACCTTAAAAGTCCCCACTCGGAACTTCTCAAATGAAACGATATCTCATGAACAGGGAGACTTTTTCTTAACCTTTCTTTCTTATGCTTCTCTGGTTTGTAATTAAAAAAAAGCCTAGATCATTGCCTAAGACTCCGCAATGTTTGTACCTTCCCAATGCACTGCTGTCAATGCATGCATGGCACAATATATAATAACTATATCACAAAAGTGCACAAAACTGAACATCCAAACGAAAGTTCAGAACTGCTCTACTGTAAATCCCTGGTTAAATTATGTATAAAAAAAAAAGAACAAGTGAGAAAAAGGTGTGGTGCCGCGGCCAGGGCGACTGACTCTGGAATCTGGGGATCACGGTTCGATCCCCGGCGTTGGGGGCAGATTAGCCCAGCACTATGTGACTCTGGGCAATAGCTTGCTTAATCTTCCCGACAGCCCCCAGCGCCTAGAGACCCTTACGGGTGATTGTTCGTGCTTTACAAATGTGGATTATTATTGTTATTATGGTATGGAAATGGCTGTGTCAACAAGTGCACCCTTCACATACGACCCAACGCACATGATGTGCCACAGCCTCAATTTGCATTTGCAAGCCTATTTACAAATCTCAGGGCTTATTTTCAAAACCAGTTTACTAAGCGAGTGAAACTTACTTCGGCAAACAGTTGCATCTTTGACCGCAATTGGCAGATTCTGGTTCTAAGTTTCTGAATTTGAGGATTATTATGGTTTCAAATCGAATGGGGTCGCATTTGGTGTTTGTTGGACTTTTGCCTGGGAAGGAGCCCAGACCTACGCTTCCCAGGATAGTTTGCTGCTGCAGACCCCGCAAATGTGGAGGGGGAGATGATAGACACTACACTGTGTGCTCTGCTGTCACTCAGCACAGGGCTCTTTTGGGGTTTGCTGGGCATTTTCATTAGAAGGAGCCAAGAACTACTCCAAGATACCTCTACTGCTGTGTGCCCTGAGGTGGGGAGGAGGAGAAGGAAAGGGACTACATCATGCACTCTGATCTCGGACAGCATGTGGCACTTTTGGTATTTGCTGGATTTTGGCTTTTGAGGGAGCCAAGAACTACACCTCCCAGGATACCCTGCTGCTGTGGACCATGAAAGTGGGACGGAGGAGGAGCTAGGTAATACATAGTCTGCGTAGCTCTTCCGGGTGAAGACTGGGCCCATCTGCACACTTCAGCGCCTAATAGTGGTAGGACTGGCCCGAACAACTTTTGTCTTTCCTTTCTCACTAGGCACTCTTGTTCAATGAGGAAGTGCAAAACTCCAGGTAACTCTAAGTGGGTTGATAATAGCCCCTCTCACCACCATGGACTGTTTTGAGTGTTTCGTTGGTGTATTCTCCCCAAACATTGAATTACAAGATTACAAGTGAGGTGTATATGAGTGGAGGGTCTCGCAAATTTTTCCCTCTCTCACTTTACATCCTCAATTACAACACTTCGACTTACAGAGCCCTCTATTTCTTCAAACATGTTCCTTTCCGGTACGGTCCCGGACTCTGTGCCACCTCCTGAATGTGATGTAGTTAATGCTTCCCATCTTGCGAGCCCTGCTCCCAAACACAAAAAAAATAAAATCTGACTCCTGTTCCAAAGCTGCTGTGTGCCTTTGCAAGACCGGAGATGAGTCACTGCTAGCTCCTATAGCTAAAGGCCTCTTAAAATGTGAACCAGTCACAGAAGTGATGTTCCCTACATGCTAAGATAGTTTAAGACAGGGTTAGCACTTAACCTGCCTTAGATACACGGTTTAGTAATCCTACCCTTATTTTGGTTTCTCAATTATGTCCTACTACTCTTGTCACACCCAATCCCTCTCATGCCAGTAGTGCTTTCCAAGGGTGTCATGTGACTAACAATGGTGATTCTTTGGCTTCAGGTTACGCACCAGCTATTGGCAATTGTTTCGCCTCCCTTGATATCCAGCCTGTTCAATCTTCTAGATATGGCAGCCACCGGACTACCTCCAACTTTATAACTTCTAACAGCCACATCACAGGTCCATCCAATGCATCTACTTCTCCTCCCTCGGCTCTGTATCTCCCTACGAAGCTTCTCCTTTTGTCATAATTCTGACCAATATTCCTGTTTTTACCCCCAACTCTACTGAAGGCCGCCTCTCAACTTAAGAATAAGGGGATGCACTGGTTGTCCACTAACATCACTTTAAAATTTGCTGTGTGGTAGAGTTTTGCTTGAGCGGCAAATTCCCTGGGTCAGCTTAACATTTAAAAGCTATCATGGGATTGAGCATTTGCTAATTTTAGATAGTATGCCAATGTAAGAGAATTTCTCCTTAAATTAAGCTTTTATGGCACCCCTAATGATTCAAGAATGGTTGTGCCACTGGTCTTCTTTTATGAACCCTACTCCACATCTCATGTGCCTGGATAAATAAAAAGCACTGCTCAAATCCACAAAAGCCAAGTATAATACAGTATACTTGCTGATGGGGATTAAATGCAGATCGAGGCTCTGCTCCATAGTCTCTAGAATTCTTTTTCCCGACCTGCTGATTTATCTGGAGCATTATTGTATTGCCTTGGAATTGAACGCGATCTTGTTAATCTATACTAGTTGTTTTATGATCATGTGAGGTTTCCAATTGTTCCAGGTAGAGGCTGTTCTATTATAGATTACATTTTTGTATATAGGGGTCTGTCTAACTTTGTTACTGATTATTCTGTACAGGTGAGCTCTTATATAGTGACCATAATCCTCTTCATTTCCATTTGTTTGCCTGGCTATGACGTTCATTTTCCTGCATCTGCGATCTGTTGTGAATCCATTAAGAATCAACAGGTGTCTCGTCGATCCTATTAGGTTTTTAACAATTTTGTTGGGTTTTACTTTAGATCTTTTTGATGTTGGTCTTTCATCTTGCTTAAGTCATGGTTGAGCTGCAAGTTCTTTTAGGTTCCTTTGTGTCCTCATTTCAAAGTTGCTAACTAGATCCGTTCTACTCAGCAGCCCACCTGTATATAATTTAACTCCATTGTTCCGCTGCCAACATGTGTGTTTCAGGCGGCTCTTTCTAGATGTCCTAGAAGTAGAGTTCAGATCACTTCCTGCAGAGCAGCTTATAAATAGGTACCAACATGAAGAAGGGGCATTATTAGATCAGATGCTTGCATGCAGCCTGAAAAGGCTAGCAAATTGAAAGAGGTTTCACTTTTTGGAAAGTGGTTAACAATTCCTTTTTTGGTAAGGGATCTAAAACTTTTTTCTAGCTTCCCACTTCTCAAATCCACAGTGAGTTATGCACTTTTAGCTTATTTATGATAATGTTGGCTACTCCAGTTCCACATTTTCTCATTTGACCTAATTATTAGCACGTTCTTCATCTGTGATTATGCAGATGTGTTAGCTGCAATTTCAGAAGGTCTGTCTTGTATATCCCCTGGACCAGATGACATTCCAATTGAGCGGTTTGAATCTAAATGGAACTCTGGGCCCCACTTTTTATCAACATCTTGCACTCTGCTAGTCATTTGAGATTACATGGTTTCTGGACCAATGCATCATGCATCTGTATTCAAAAAGGGTAAACGAAGTAGCCCCATCATGTTAACGGATTCTGTGGCTAAGTAGCTGGAGGGTAATGTTGAAAGCAAATTAGCTTCTTCAGACAACATTCTTGCAGCCGTCCAATATGGCTTTAGTGGGGCGTGGAGACTATGGAGCAGAGACTCAATCTTCATTTAATCATCAGTAAGTATGCTGTATTATAATGGGCTTTTATCCATGTGATCAGTGCTTTTTGTGTTAATAGATCTGAACTGTGGCAGAATTTATTCTCTATAGGTTTTGATACATCGCTTATTA
Source organism: Triturus cristatus (assembly GCF_964204655.1). Classification (NCBI taxonomy): domain Eukaryota; kingdom Metazoa; phylum Chordata; class Amphibia; order Caudata; family Salamandridae; genus Triturus; species Triturus cristatus. Next base: position 1,418,986,225 of record NC_140591.1, on the reverse strand, counting down.
ACTTCCTCCACTGTTTACATACTGGCTTTTCAGCTAGTGTCGGACTTGGCGATTGTGGTGAATACTCCAAATCCTTTGATTAAACAGAGGGGTTTGGCAAGGTTGCGTTTACGCCCCAATATCATTCATTTTGTACGTCAATAATCTCAATCCTTGTTTAATTTCATAGGGACAAGATATGCCTCACATTGATAATAAGGCTATCCCGGATCTTCTTTAGTCAGATGATGCCATTTTACTTTCACAAACTGCTAAGGATCTAAAAAAACTTGTAGATTTTTTTTCACCTTAATGGATAACCTACATGTGGATACTCTTCTTTCTAAAACTCATGTGATGGTTTGTGGATCAAAAACAACTAAGACCAGGACACTACATGTTAAAACCAAAATCAAATAATTGAGAGAGTTGATCACTTCTCTGATCTGAGGGTTATGTTCAATTCAGCTAGGACCTGGTTTCTTTGTTGTAACCTCATATGTCTGAAATTTGCCTAATATGTCGAGGCTGTTTTTAATTTCTCTTCCAAACTGGGAAAGAAACCTCTATCAGATGTATGTGATGTACAAAATGAAGTGTGCTCCCATTTTGTGCTATGGCACTGCTATTTTGGGTTTCTCTTTCAGTGCCAAATCACAACTACAAGAAAATTGCTGCTGTGGCAGGTTATTGGATGTGCCTCCTAACACTTCTCACTTTTTATGCCATGTGTTGAGGAGTTTATTTTTCCGACTCCTTTATAATATGGCTATCAATTTGGTCTAACCCTAAAGCCTCTTTCCATAGGACCATTATTATTGATTGTCTTAGCTTCCCTGATGCACTTAGAATTTCCTGGCTGAAATGTATTAAATCTTCGTTTAGCAACCTCAGCAGATTGTCTCTGTTTACTGACCCGGGGTACATTGTTAAGTTAGATAAAAAACAGGGTTAGGCAGCACTTTCTTAAAAATTGCAACAGTACTCACAAGGCTTCCGAAATTCATAAACCTTTTTATTGCATATGTTGTGTTGCAGAACTCATTTGCCTTGGAGTTGTACTTATCAGCTGTTATGCCACCAAAACCCCCAGAAGTCAGAAGAAAATTCTCCTTTGCCTTTTCAGGTTGGGCTCTATTCGCTGCATACTTTCTTGCCCTAATGGGCAATACACCTCTGATTCCATATGTTGTTGTCAATGTGACCAAGTCTCATCCCAATCATTTTTGTACCTTCTTTTTTTGTAAATGTTATAAATCTTTTTCCTTAAGTTTTTTAATCCCTTTGCTTAAAGCACATGGTTTTACTAGGTGTAGGCTCAGTAGGCCTGCTTTTATGCATTTGCAGATTGCTGTCTAAATTAAATGTTTGTTATGTGATAGGGTCTGGTATTTAAATGTGTGGTCAGCTACAGTAACTTGTTTATGTTTTAATGTATTTTATTAGATGCATTTGAATTTAATATTATTAAAATAGTTATGTTTGTTATATGTGTTGGATTGTACCTTTTCTAAAGGGCCTTCATTTGCTAAACCTGTTTTGTTGGCTTTTAGAACTCTGTGCACTTTACTCCTGATAATCTGTGTTAAAATGTATGAGCTCTCCATTGAAAACATTGTACATTTGACCTAAATCTGATTGGTACATTTCATTTACTTATAAGTCCCTAGGATGAGGTACTGCATGTACACAGGGCCTGTAAATTAAATGCTACTAATTTGCTGCATGACTCCTTGTGCTAACCACTAAAGTAGCACTGTAAACCATGTGTCAAGCCTGCCACTGCAGCCTGTAGTACAATTTTAAACTGCCACATTGACCTAGCAAAATGAACCTTTTGCCAGGCCTAAACCTTCCATCTTAATCCTTATAAGTCACCCCTAAGTTAGGCCCTAAAGGCACCTAGGTCAGGCTGATTAGTATTAAAGAAAAGTAGGACATTTGTGTTTAAGCTTTACATGTCTTGGTAGTGAAAAAACATCAAAAGCTGTTTTTCACTATAGCAAGGCTATCTCTCCCATAGACTAACATTTTGATACCTTATTACACTTAATAAGTGATAACTTCGGTTTTGAGAACCGATAGAGAAATGCTTCTTCCACTCATCTGAATTGTAATTTTACATTCTCTTTAAAGGTAAAGTCAGATTTAAGTTACTATTATTAAAAATGCCACTTTTGGTAAGTTGAAATTTTTCTGCCTAAATGAAATGTGCCTTTCTGCCAGTGTCTTATGACTGTGAATGGCTCTCCTGTAGTGTGTTGTGTATTCACCAGACATGGAGACAAAAGGGCTTTGGTTGTGGTGCCAGGTATTCCTCTCCTGAGCAAGATCGCCTGGGATGTTTTACTCAGCCTTCTTGAACCTCAAATAGTAGCCTGAGAGCTATGCCCACCCTCTTCCTGAATTCTGATGCTGCCTGCCCTGCCAGAGATAAATGCAGCTCACACCTAGGCCTGCCTGCCCTTTGTTACTCTAGACAGTTTGGAGCCAAACCCAGAAAACAGGCAAAGGTTAGACAATAGGGGAATCCCCTACCCACAGGCTGGCCCTGGGTATAAGAAGAGCATCTTCAGAACACCCCTAAACCTGTGGACGAATTAGAAGGACTGCCCTGCGTGCCTTGATCCCAAGCTCCTCAGAAGTGGCTTCAAGTGTCAGTTGGGTGATCTCCTGTTTGAGCTGCAGGAACACACCAAGCTTTCAGAGGCCTCCCTGCAACTGTCTAGCTGACCAGCACCATGTAGACCTGCTCAAGCTCTGCTACTGGCCTCCGCTAGAGTGAATCCTGATCCCCAAGAGGTGTCCTCCAGGTCCTGCATTCTTGAATGGAATTAGAGGGTGGAACACTTACCTCAAAACAGAACTCCAGGTGAAAATCCAGAAGTTTTATGGTCCGTGTGACTACGAGCAGATTTTTCGTACCAAGAAATGACTGTTTTTGGTGGCCATCAATGTAAAGTCCAGTGAGTGCCTGTTCTTCGAGTCCACTACGACCGTCTGAATCAGCAACGACTGCGGTGTCTCCTGTCAACTCAAAGCTCCAGCGGTGACCAGCTTCTTGCACGGACAACGGAATCCTCGCTGCCCTCACCAACGCGAAGCTCCAGCGGAGGCTTCCTACGTGGAGGTGGACTTTGAGAAGGTAAACTCTTCACCGGGACAAACCTGGTCACTGTACCAGACCATGTTCTCTAGCGGTCGATCTGAACGTGTGGCTTTGACCTGGTCCAGCACCACCAGATACGGGCAAGAGGCGCTTTGTGCTTTTTGGCGCTATTTTCACCTAGAACTCTAAAAATTCATAACTCCGGTTCTACTGATTGGATTCATGTTATTTGGTTTCATTTTACTTATTAAATTCTATTGTATTTTTCTAAATTTATTAGGAATTTTTCTTGTGATGTGTTTTCACTTTATTACTATTTAGGTGCTGCATACATACTTTACACATTGCCTCAAAGTTAGGGACTGCTTTTGTGGCAAGCTACAAATAGGTTTATTTAGTGTCTTTTCTGTTCACTTGGACAATGATTGTGTTGTTAGTTGAGAGGTCTTCCACCCCCTCAACTAACAGCCTGAATTTCTTACAATATTGTAATATTTGACATGACTTATTTGGTTTGATGGCATTTTTTATATAGCCGAATAAAGCTTTTTTTGAGGGAAATGGAATGCACTATGATAGAAAATGTGTCAAGTTGGTGTGTTTTTCAGAGTCTTCGGTGTGGACTGGTGGTGGGAAAAATGGGCGTTGCTATGGAGGTTGGAATGGACAGTTTGGTGAACACCCATTAATTTGTAACTTTGAAGCTATTTACTAATATGTGTAATACTTTGTCTCACTTCTAAACACCTGCCTATTCCAAATAGACATAAGTGAACCAATGAGTGTGAGCAAGCGCCCTAAAGGGCTTCATTGTTCAGGGGGTGTATAGGAAGGAATTACTGTACAGGGAGACTGGCATAAAAAATGAGAAAAGAACAAAATTGTGCATTTGCACCTTCCCACTGGCCCTCTAATCAGGGATTTTTCACAAGATTGACAGCACACAATCAGAGCATAAGGTTAATAGGCCAAGTCCCTGGTGTGGGACTTGCACTTATAAGAATCGCAGGAAATTGTGGAAAGCATTTCCATAGACATCTTCCAGCATGGAGTCACTCACTTTGTATGGCTTGGCCACTATGTGCTGACCAGTGCTGAATAATAGTTTAGTCTGAAGTTCATCTCATACTGGTTTGGAGCGAAACCACAAACCCCTAGTGAGTATGTTAAGACTCAAAATAACTACTGCATGAGGATCGTCATATACAGCCCGATGCACTAAAGAGCCCTTTGAGAAGTAACCACATAGGCTTGCACCAGTCTGAGTACATTTCCAATTTTTAAGGAATTCTCAACGAATGCCCTAGTAAATGGGACTTACTCACACTTACATTTTTCTATAAAGAGGTAAACCTGCTGTAACAAATTCTAAATCTACTGTTATGATGTGATTATATAGCACACATATGGCAATTGTATGGCCCTGTATTGCTTTTCCTTGGAGACGTAGGAGTATTCGGTCGTGGGATTGCCCTCGGAGGGTTGTGCCGGTGGTTGTCCATGCTCAACATAGTGAGAGTGGGGTTGTGTTGAATGCATGGTTTTCCCTTCCAATGCCTTTGGAAGTAGGAAGACAGAAACACAGCTGCTACTATACGTAAATATGGTTCTTTCTTAGTTATGAAGTTGTGCTGGTGCATAGGGCTCTGAACACTAATCTTTGTTTGAGGTGAGAGTTTTTTATTCCAGATGTTGGTAGTAACTGCCACTCAGCAGCAGTGTGTGCGTCCATACTTTCAGGATTTTCATGCCCTCTCCCCAAAGAGACATTTGATTGGACAGTACGGTTTCCTTTCACATTCAGTCCCATAGCAGCTGGTGAAAACGCCGTTTGTTTGCAAATAGTCTAACATTCTTTTCCTCCATATTTTATTTTCCAGTTTCCTATCAAAATGATCGACTCTGAGACCTGCTGCAGCTGAACAACAATCAACGCTTTTAGCAAACACCATAAAATGTATTAATTACAGTCAGCAATGTTTCTATCGACCCCCCCCCCCCTCCTCTGTACCCATTCCTCTATCTATTGCTCACTTCTCGCATCCCTCCCTCCCTTTCACTGCAAGTTGTGGTATTTATGAGCTTCTGATCCAAGTCAACTGTGCCACAAAAAAACAATGTATAGGTTTTGTGATGCACAGAACTGCCCAGTGGCACCCTACCCCCCCCCCCCCCCCCCATAGTCAAGCTGCTAAAGTGGGAGGTTCATGACGCCTCGAACTGGGCCCATTAGACATGTTTGATCAGTCAGGATCTGTAGTAGAAAGACTTGGTTGAGGGTGTCAATCTTCGCCGACAAGTTCTGGAGAACTACCAGGCAGGATTCAGGCTGGTCTAAGACTATAGGAGCATCGTCCATTACTTGCAGAACAGCCAATGCTGTGCTACTGCCACATTTGGAAACCAAAGTCGGGTCTTTTTCTTTAGGTAATGCCATCAGCTGATTCGCCACACATCTTCCCAAGATCTTTGAATTCATTCTAAGCATTACAAGTTTGAGACAAGCTATGAACGCTGGGATGAAAGATTTAAAAGCCAGTCTTGAGCATTTGACTTAGCATCCAAAGGCTACTAATGCACAAATGACGCTTATCTGCACGCTGAAACTGAACCGGAACGATTCTGGTATATGTGCTACAAAAAGTGTTACAAAGTTTACAAATACCCCTAATTTCCCACAACGGACCCTATTCACAAATGTATTTCAGAATACATAAAGTTGTACCCACTTAGGTACTCATATATGCCTTTGTGATTTGGCACCAAAACATCTAAACTAGAATATAATGGGAACATTCCGGGAGATTCATGAGCAATTAACACAAATAGAAGGGAATGTGCCCTCTTAGCACACTTACTAATAGGGAGTTAGTCGTTGTTGAACCGATTTACAAAGGCATGTTAGTGTATGTAAAAGAGTACTCCTGTAGTACTACCAGCCGTACTCCTAAATGTTTGAGGAGCGGCCTCAATGTGTGTAGAAAAGAAAGACCCTTCCCTTCCACGTAACCATATTTCAAACGAAGGAAAGAATGAAATTCAAAGAATAAATATATGGCTCACTAATTTTCCAACCCTACATATGCAAAAACGACACACTACAATGACTATACACACATTAGGGCAGGGGAAAAACACATGCACGTGAGCAACGTTTCACAGAACTATCACTTCGATAGTGAACATTTTGAAATGGAACCCCGGTGAACCTGCCACGCGGTGGGAGATTACAACCATGCATGTTGGAATGTAGGACGGTTTTTGTTACCTTGGCAAAGTGGTGCTTCAGGCCGCAATGCACATCTCACTTAATGACACTAGCTAAAGCCAGACTGCAAGGAGAAGACTTCATAAACACAAACACGTCCACACACAGACCTCGCTTCAGGAAGTGCCCATACACCGCCGCTTACCTTGAATATCATCATTGAAAGTGCAGTATTTGTTGCGATACTTGTTCAGGAGTCTGAACGCGTTGGAGTTGGCAAAGTCCTCAAACTGGATAAGGCAGTCCATCCCGTACCTGTGCACAAAAAGAAGAAAAAACGAATAGAAAACCCTTCTCTCAAAAAATAACATTTACGTTTGTCGATATCGAAAAATGATGGGAAAAAACAAAACAAATGCGAATACAGTATAAAACTTTAGTTAACATTTAGCTCCAAGTAAGTGTTGGAGAATTAGAGGGTTCAGTACAGATTACATAACAAATCGCTCACCATTTTCTTTATTTTGGGAACCATAGCTTTGTTAATTCCCCAACAAGCCCCTAGATGTCGCTGTTGAAACAGAGTATGCTAACCTACGCGTTAAAACTCGTTTTTAAATTAATGAGTATACATACAGATCACCTCTTCTCAATCACTTATTTAATGAAATAGATTTGAAGTTCCAAACTTTTAATCCGAATGCTCCAAACTATATCTACGGATCCTTCTACCCGGATATACTCGTTTCCACCAGTATTACAATGTGAGCGTACGTTCTTCCAAATAAAAAAATATTCAAAATCATCAATGCAGACGCTGTGAGTAGGTAGTAGTTTTATTTATTAAATGGGCCGCATGGCGTAGAAACATACGCAGCTGTTCTCATTCCCAGTCAAGCTGGGCTGACAATCGCCAATAATAGGCAATGCGTTGATACCTTGGGGCTGATTACGAACAGAGCGGTCGGATCGCCAGGCCGTGGTGTCAAGCCGGCGACATCCCGACCTCCGTATTATGACATGACCACCGCGCAGGGCATGCCTATGTGAGGCCGAAGGCGATGCCGCCGCGGTGCAGCTCCTGCCCTGTCGTGCACGCACGGTTACTATGCACCATATCGTGCATGGCACACAGGGCACACACAACAGTGCATGAAGGGGGGGGGGGGGGCACTACATGTACCCCCATTGCACTACCCCCCTTGGGCGAAACTGTCACAGGGCCCTTTTTGGAACCCTTCTCTCGCTTTCGGCCAACCTTTCAAGGTGAGATCACCGCCATGAACAGGCTGTCGGAAAGGCAGATTGTAATCTGCATGGCGGTGCCTTCCTCTGCACCATTTCCATTCCCCTAAACAATCCCCACCACTGCACCATATGGATCCATGATCCTGGCGGTGGTGTCTCATCGGGCTGATGCCAGTCCGACCGCCATACTCTTGATAGGCGGTCAGACCGCCACTAACAGGCTGGCGGCGGTTAGACTGTCAAAGTATGACATCATTCACCAGACCACCCCTTTAAACAGAGTGTGACAGCGTGCACTTTCCACCTCTTGGAAAACCCAAACGTTGACACGCACTAGCTCGGGGAGATAGATGGGACACCCAAGGCAAGAAGAGTAGGGTCCATCTTAAGATGGATAAAAAATAAAAAACCTTTAGTTGAGATCGTATTTTAGCGCTTCTCTGGCCCATATCGCCCAGCCGCTTGATCAATATATATGTACATTGTGAATGGAGGGGCAGTGCATACAGCATCCGTACAATGCTGTTTTCAGTTTTTGGTATCGTGTTTTAAAAGGTCATTGTCCAACCCCCCTTATTAGCTCTGAAACCCTATTGCACCTCGTGGTAGTTGGATTATGGCATCTTTGCAAAAATCAAAAAAACGAAAACAAAAAAATATTGGTCTTGATATTCTGATTAATTTATGTAATTTTTTGTAAATACAAATACTTTTTGGTTGCACTTTGACATTTATGTATTTATTATTGCTTTTACTATAACTAGCACGCGGCCATGCAGCTGCCAGAGCATTTTACAGTGAGTTTTTCTTTTAAAACCTAAAAAACCCCAACTATTTTATTGAGTTTAAGAACAAAATTGAACGCATAAGCACAGCATATTTACTAGGGTGATGCCCCTAACATTTAAAGATATCATGATATATACGACTTGGGAAAGTTTATAGTCAGTTACAACACCATGGTAACCATTAATACCGTCAAGTCAATATTCAGTCCTGGATATGTATGTGATGTGAAACCTTGGGTTACCTTTAAGGCAATAAAACAGTAAAGAACGCGACAGAACTGAACATTCATAAGCCTGGTCAGGGTGTAATGGCAAATGAAAACCAAACTCGGAGGGAAGCCAGACTGTCAGAGGCAATTAACCGGAGGCACAATCTGGAAAAGAGCAAACCAGGGAGGTGAGCAGGGGCCAGGATGTGGTACATTCAACCAGTGAGGTAATGGGTGGAATGAAGGCTAGATTGACTCTCTCCCTCTAGTGGGGCTTAGTATATACTTTAAGGCAGTAAGTAAAGGGAGTAAAACAGCTCATCCTACAGGCTAGTAATAGGGTGCGCTCAGAGCCTCCTGGCATCTTCAGCTCTCAGGGAGACCGGCTCCACAGCGGCCCATCGAAGTACAGTAGTATGCCACTGGGATGCTCCAGTCAAGGACGATGCCATCCGTCTTGGTGTAATCGAGCATCTAGCTAGCTGAAAGGAAAGATTTAGCCATCTACTTACTACTTTGCCTGACTTGGGGCACCTATAAAAGATCTAATATGCAGCACTCTAGGATATATAATTCTTGACGACCAGCACACATGCCAATATAGTGCTAATCTCCCTCCAGTAGGCATACAGCGAGCTATAACCAGGGGTACTGGAATTATGAGGCAGGGGCAGGCCAATTTATGGGGCCAGTGCTGAGTAAATTATGCGGTAGGAAAAGGAAAACTATGCAGCGTAGTGTGGCACATTTTGTGATAGCATTACTTCATTATTTTGTCATTTTTAGGTCTCGCCTAGCATTGCAGCGCATGCACTCCTCACTCGGAGAGACATATAGTCGGAGAAGAGATTTCAGAAGGGGACTTGAAGACCCGTCCATCATTTTCCATGGGTCGCGTCAGCGTTTATGCTAAACGCTGGCTTCCCATTGAAAAGGATGCTTTTTGGCCACTGCCCATTCTCCCTTTCGTCCGGCCCATCCGGACTTGCTCATCTGCTTCACGGCTGTCGTGAAGCAATTTCTGATCTCACCATCTGTTTCACTCAGCCGCGTGTTTATTTTTGCATCACGCTGTCACTTAACCCCTTCTGTGCCACGCCCTTTCCCCCTCCTGTGCCGGGCGTTTTTTTAGTGGGTGGGGTTCATGACGAGATAGTCTCGTCATGGGCACAGCGCGACCGTGCTCCATGACGAGACTATCTCGTCATGGGCACTGAAGAGGTTAAAGTGAAAGTGAAAGCGCGATGCAAATATAAACAAGTGGCTGCCTTCCTGCAATGGTGAGCGCTTGTTAACTTAGCCTCTTAGGGTTGTACGCCTAGAAATGCTAAATACAGTTCATGTAAACTTTGTGTGTGTGTGTGCTAGATAAGTGGTTGCTGGTGTAATCACATGGATGTACCGGATATTTCCTCAAAACTCTCGCTCGCACGTTAAAACACTTATAAATCGTATTTGTCCTTTTGGAAACGTCTTGCTTTGTTACTGGGTCTGGAGCACGGGCCCCGCTGTGCCGCTCTCTTGATCTCCTGCAGCCCCCAGCAGGACGCAGGACTCCAACACAAGGAATGAGTGATTCCCGCAAAGTGAGCCATTTAATGCAAGCAGCACCGGGTGGGAAATAACCACCGCCCCCTGCAGCTCAACACAGCCAAGAGCAGTGAATTTATGCGAGACCCCTGAAAGTGTCACAGGACAACACTGCGACACAGTTAGGAACATTCGGAGGACCTGGCCCGGAGCCCAGTCTGGATCTGAAATAGTTCTAGGAACCAGGATACGATTGGTCCCCACTCTCCCCAGCACTGACTTAGCTTGGGGGAGATGTCGCCTAACTTATAGAGCTGCCAGTTTCATCTGATCTGAACTTCCTATGATTACGGGCCAATCACGTAATCTCCCAGTGACCCCCGCACCCCCACCCCCTCACTCGCCTCCATCCCCCAAAAATGAATCTGACCTTGTAGAATGTAAGCTGGTGCTCACGTGAAGCAGAGCGCTCCAACGCCCTTGGCCAAATCCACTCTACATAAAACTGCAAAAAATGTAACGTAACCCGGTCTGTGTGCGAGACAGAGGCAACCTTCCACCTTCCCATCACTGGATGTATATGTACCACGCTAAAAGATGTCATGGGTGTTGAAGAAAACAATTCACTGAAAAGATGCTGGAGATATCACATAATATAATGCCACTTGCGTCATACGTGATCTCGTGAGGCGAGAGCTCCTGTGATCGAGTCGCCGATAGTCTAGGACGGGTGAGCCTTACATGGTACGGTTTCGGGAATGCCGAAAGGAAATGTTCATGTGCAAAAGCAAACATGCGCGTGAATTTTCGGCGCCCCCCGACCCAGTTAACTGATTTATGACTATGTGAGTACAAACGGTTTAAATAGTGAAGTAGAAAGGGCTATTCACTTTTCACTAAACACGGAAGAGTGATTATTTAAGAAGACAAAACCCAGAGTTTGATATTTTTTTTTATGAATTTCTAATTCCTTATATTCTTACTAATATTTGACTGATGCCATTTAAATTAATTTTTATTTCTATGTTTATACCCATATAACTCGGCAAGATATTGTGACAATGAAGCATAAGAGCAAGTGACTGGATCCATTGTGTTCACCACCCTTCACTCACACATGCAATCAACATGAACCCCCTGGCACGCGCATACACACCCTGCAGCTTTAGCCTTAAAACAAAGTGAGCTATTGACATTTTCAATTACACAATTTGATTAATGCTTCACGAAGGTAAAAAAAGAAAACAATAACATTTTCGATGCCAATAGCTCAAAACAATGTAATTGCGAGTCCTATTGCATTGTAAATGCTTGTTACACTTGTTAACACTACCTGGGCATTTGTTGCACTTCATTAGTAGCAGTTGAACACCCAATTAGAACAATAAGCAACAGAAAGGTGACCCGTCAACCTTTGCAAAGGACCTTCCACTCTGCAGCAAAACGTGTTGCTGTGTTTTTAGTTAGTTTTGAACTGTTTACAGATTTTAGCAAAACATATTCTATCTAAGATTATGCAGCCAATGATGGATTATGTGGCAAATGTAGCAAATATATAATTATGTGGAAAATCACTGCAGACGCACGATCGCATAAATTCAGTGGCCTTGGCTATAACATGGTGCCAGGGACTTGAGACAAGCAAGGAGAAAAGTGGACTTCTACTGGTCAGTGTTCTGAAGAAAGCAGTGTATTTCATTTCGCATGTTTTATATAGCACTAATTTGACCCAAGTATTGTGGAGCACTTTAGAGTACCAGATAACATTCGTACCATATCACATTGCATAGTTTTTTTGTTTTTTTTTGAGAGTGCGGGAGATTAAGCGAGGTGTCCAAGGTCACAGGATGTTGGGCCGACGCCAGAACTCCAACCTGGTTCTCCATTTCCAGGCTTGGCAAGCTCTGGCCGTAGGCCATATTTCGTCTTTTCTTCATCTCACACCTTGTAGGCGACTACCCACTCTGAATGTACTACTATTACACAACATCACACAGCTACTACTACAGCAGGGTATGCATTAGTGAAAGAGTTGTGCAGAAGCAGAACAGAAGTTATCCGAGTGATCTTGCTAGAAAAGTCCTTCTATGCTGTCAACTGAAGACCCAAGCTCAGTTCCTAGTCATCAAGCATCCTATAGTTCACAATTTTAGCAGTAGCATCTATGAGGAGAAGAAAACAAATTGTGCTCAATCGTGTTTTTGCACATGCTATTCACATCAGCCTGTCAGGGGTGGTAGAAAAATGAAAAAAGCTATTTTGCGCAACAATAAAGAACAGAAACTAACATTTGATTTTAAAAAAAAATATATTTTTTTAAATTACCACATCATTGTAGGGTTGAGGTTACGGCTATGGAAAGAGTAGTGTAAAGTTTTGATTAGGTTTAAGGTAAGGATAACATTTACAAAACAGGCAAAAAAAAAAGTTTGCTCGCATAACTACCCATTTCTACACCAGTTTGTAATTTAGATGTAAAAGCGCACAAATTATTTGGAACCATGAGCGGAGTAAAGTTTTGTAAATCCAATCTTTCATCAAACCTTTCCCGACACAGTAATTTCTGAGACCGCAATATCACAAATCACGCTCAGTTCTATCTTGCGGTGCGGCAAAAACTTGACAACTTAACATTTCTTCCAGGTTCCTACGCATGCTTGACCAGTGACTGACCTTGACGTGTCAGCATCTGATTAGAAGTAATCCACATGGTTGAAGGGAAGCGTAGCTCTTGGGTCGGTACTGCGGTTTGTTATTTGTCCTGCGGTATTTTATTTATGCGTTTTTTATATAGCGTGAACTTTACACAAAGGTGTCAGAGCACTTTACAATAGGACCAGCTACATTACATAAGGACTTCAGAGTACATGAATAACAAACTATACGAAACAAACTCTAAACTCACATAAGAATGGTACTAAGTACATATGTCTACTACAGATACTGGCAGTTAAAGTTACATATATACAAGTTGCAAATACACTTAAGATTACATTTTAAGAAGAGTTGAAGCGATTTGGGTTGGACAAATATATATTACATATTTACAGGGCATGATCTTCTCACCATTGCTATGGTTCTTGCGGTGCATGTTCAGCCAGGACTTCAGGGTGTTGTTGCACTCATGGGCGGTGATCTATGGCCTTGAGGGATCCTCGAGCTGGTGAAGCAGAGATGTACACCATGCCCATTGTCCTGGTTGCCTCAACAACTCCAAGGCAGCAGCAGACATGCCGGGGGCCTACAGGGTGATGGGAGTACGGAAGTTCGCTTCCGAGTTGCTGAACCCTGCATATGGGCTGGGGGTTGAGATGGGGGAGGTGGGATGGGGGTGGCAGAGTGGGACAGTCCACGGGGATGTCCAAGTAAGAGGGGCCTCGAGCTCACCTTTGGAGCAGAGTAGGTGCCTCCATGACGCCCGCTATAGTCTCTCTGCTACACAATCCCCCGCTGGAGTGGGCTTTACCATCAAGATGGTGACCTCCCACATTTTCCGTCTCCGCTGTTGCGGTCTGGTTCTCGCTGTGTCACCTGTTAAACAATCCTGGGCTCCACTGTCCGCCATGGGAGATAGAGCAATCGTCTCCCTCGACTCCCGACATGCGGTAGCTAGATGGAGGGGCTCCGCATCAAAATTCCCTTCGTTGATGAGTTATCCAATCTTCTGACAAAATCCTCAATATCCAACTCTGAAAATCTCTTCTTTGGAGATCTTACCCTCCATTGGAATGATACCGATGATCCCACAATCACCCTCCTCACCAATCTTCTTGAGATCAATGACCTCAAACAACTTTGTCAGTCCCCAACCCACACCAAAGGAGCCATCCTTGATGCTATCATTACCAATAAGGACCTGGCTTTCTTGTCCAATATCGTCCCCATCGACTGGTCTGACCATCATCTCTTACTGTTCACCATAGCTGCCACGGCACTTCCCCCCACTAAAATCATGAAACCTATGAAATTGACCAGAAATCTAAATCTTATCCCCCATGCTGTACTAGAGTCCAAACTCCATGCTCAACTTCTCCTCATCCCTCCTTCACAAAACGCAAATGAGCTTACTGAACACTTTAATAAAGCAGTCACAGATACCCTTGACCAATTGGCCCCGCTGAAACTAAAAGAATCAAAGAAATATCCCTTCCAAATCATGGTTTAACTCAGAGCTCAACAAAGAAAGACATACATTCAGACTGACGGAAAGAACATAGAGACAGCATCCCTCTCCCTCACATCTGGCTCTCCTTAGACTAGCTAGATCGTCCTACAAGAAACACATTTTTAACGAAAAGGCATCCTTTCTTCCGAAGTCAACTTGATCGGGCCAAAAACAGACCCAGAGAACTGTTCAACATTGTTCGTAACCAAACTGGCATAATTTCCACCCTGTAACTGAACGTGATGTTTTTAACATCATTACTAAACTAAAACCGTCCTCCCACACTAAAGACCCCCACCCCTCCAACCTTGTCCAAGACCTAAAACACATCATTACCTCATCTTGGACCTATATCATCAATACCTCTCTTGCCACTGCTCATCAAACTCCACTCCGGTCTCCCTAGGAGTTCCCCAAGGATCTATTCTCTCACCCTCTCTCTTTAACCTTTTCATGGAGCCCCTCACCCTCATTCTTAAACAAGCTGGGATCAAAAAACATCTGGAATGCCCTCCCAAAAGACCTACGATGTAACCCTTCCTACTCCAGCTTTATAAAAGTACTCAAAATGCACCTCCTCAATAACGTTTGGTGTGTATAACCAGCGCCCTGAACTCGCCCTTTCCCCTTCCATTCTTTCTGGTCTCCCCTTCATTCCTACTGTTCTCTCTCCTCCCCCCCTGCCATTTCCACCACATTCTACTGGTGCAGATTTTCCTCTTACCCACTTCTCTCATCCTCTCCCTCTCATAGTACTTTTATACAACCTTCCCTTCCTCCCAAAGTTCCCCCCTTTGCCTCCCTCCTCCCTGTTGCTCGTCTAACCCCCTGCTGCCCACATGCCTTTCCCCTTCTCCTACCACCATATGAAATCTGATCTCCCACTTCCTTGTCTTACTGATGTATATTGCCCCCGCTCTTTCTATATGTGTTTTGTGATTTATGTAAACTTAAGCCGTTTTTCTAGCTTTTTAACATGTTGGTTTTTAACGAAAAGGCATCCTTTCTTCCGAAGTCAACTTGATCGGGCCAAAAACAGACCCAGAGAACTGTTCAACATTGTTCGTAACCAAACTGGCATAATTTCCACCCTGTAACTGAACGTGATGTTTTTAACATCATTACTAAACTAAAACCGTCCTCCCACACTAAAGACCCCCACCCCTCCAACCTTGTCCAAGACCTAAAACACATCATTACCTCATCTTGGACCTATATCATCAATACCTCTCTTGCCACGGGTTGTGTCCCCACCTCCCTTCAACTTGGACAAATCACTCCCATTCTTAAAAACCCTACGGCCGACCCCAATGACCTTAACAATCTCCGCCCCCATTTCTAACCTCCCCCTTCTTTCCAAAGCCCTCGAAAAATATATCCTGCTCCAATTAGATAAACACATTGAAAATTTCAACTTACTGGACCCCCAACAATCGGGCTTCAGGAAAGGTTGCAGCAACAAAACTGCCTTGCTTTACATTGTCGACGACATATACCACTCGACAATGGCGAGACCTGCCTACTGATCTTCCTAGATTTCTCCGCTGCATTTGATTCTGTCAACCACTCGGCTTTGCTGAATGTGCTCAGAGATCGTTTCGGCCTCAATGGTACGACACATAAATGGTTTGTCTCCTACCTCCAACACCGATTACAGCAAATACAAATTCACAACTGCTCATCAAACTCCACTCCGGTCTCCCTAGGAGTTCCCCAAGGATCTATTCTCTCACCCTCTCTCTTTAACCTTTTCATGGAGCCCCTCACCCTCATTCTTAAACAAGCTGGGATCAAATACCACCTCAATGCCGATGATACACAACTCTACCATAAGATCAAAACCCATGCTGACATCCTACACATTAACAACACCCTCACCAAGATTCAATCCTGCTTCCAATGAAATCATCTCAAACTTAACCCCGAAAAAACTTAAATCATTCTCTTCTACCCTAAAAACAACCATCTCCCCATTCAAACCTGGATCTCTGACCTCAATGCCCTCAACTGCTCCCTATCCATGTCCAACTCAGTAAAATCCGTGGGTATCGCCCTCGATAATAGCCTAACCCTCAATGTGCACATCAAAAACTCGGCTAAAGGAGCCCTCTTCACTCTCGGTCATCTAAAGAAAATTAAGCCCTTTATCTCAATTGAAGACTTTAAACTAGTTGTCCAAACTCTTGTCCTTTTGCGTATTGATTACGGCAACGCCATCCTTACCGGATTCCCCAAGATCCACCTTGCTCCGCTCAAATCTGTGCTCAACCTTGCAGCAAGGCTCATCACCGACTGCAAACGCTTCAATCACATCTCCCCTGCCCTCAAAACCCTTAAATGGCTCCCCATCGAAGGCAGGTCCGCCTCCAAAACCGCTTGCATTACACACAAAGTCCTCCACCAAAATACACCAACATACCTTGCCAACAAAATCTGCAAAGCGGGTAGCACACGACCCTTAAGAAGCACCAACTCGCTCCTCCTAGTCCCACCCCTACAAAAAAAGAAATCCACACAGTCCCGCTACTATTCCGCCAATGCCCTGAACATCTGGAATGCCCTCCCAAAAGACCTACGATGTAACCCTTCCTACTCCAGCTTTACAAAAGTACTCAAAATGCACCGCCTCAATAATGTTTGTTGTGTATAACCAGCGCCCTGAACTCGCCCTTTCCCCTTCCACTCTTTCTGGCCCCCCCTTCATTCCTACTGTTCTCTCTCCTCCCCCCCTGCTATTTCCACCACATTCTACTGGCGCAGATTTCCCTCTTACCCACTTCTCTCATCCTCTCCCTCTCATAGTACTTTTATACTACCTTCCCTTCCTCCCAAAGTTCCCCCCTTTGCCTCCCTCCTCCCTGTTGCTCGTCTAACCCCCTGCTGCCCACATGCCTTTCCCCTTTCTCATACCACCATATGAAATCTGATCTCCCACTTCCTTATCTTACTGATGTATATTGCCCCCGCTCTTTCTATTTGTGTTTTGTGATTTATGTAAACTTAAGCTGTTTTTCTAGTTTTTTAACATGTTGGTTTTACATGCTGTTGATTGATTGTTCTACACTGTGACAACCTTCTTACCCATGTAAAGCGCTCTTATACCTCTGGGTCCAGCCAGCGCTATATAAAACCTATAAATAAATAAATATATAAACTGGCAAGCCCGAACCCAGGCGCTCCCGACGGGAATACAATATGTCTGACGAATACAATATGTCTGACGGGAATACAATATTTCTGATGGCAAACATCTGCTCGGGGAAGGAGATCGGACCGCAACTCCCTCTCAGGTTCAGAGCACCTTGATAATTTAAAATGCGCCACAGAATTTTAGTGTTTCAGCCAGGGGCTATGCTCAGTGGTGCAGACGCGTACCCCGGCCCTGCCGACCCCCTTCCAAGGCAGGGGGTTCGAATTCTGCTCTTGGAGTCAGCAGCTCTGGGGAACCGGGTTTGAGTTGTGTCGTCGCCTCAACATGTTGGTGATTATTTTGCCTATGCAGTTTGGAATGGGGGATAAATGACCTGGTAAACCCACTGCTCTTTTCTAGTTATTTACTGTTTTCTTCAGCGCTCTAATGTCCACCTTTCAAAATAAAAGGGCGGGAACAAAGAGGAGGGTTGAGATGTCGATGCATTCATTGCTCTAGGTTCCCCCTCTAAAGAGCTGCTCGAAAATATTCAATACATTTAATTAAATTGGCAAAACAATGTCTAGTGCAGAGGAAATGGAGTGGCACCCATGGCAAGGAATATTAATGATTTTCGCCTTTCAGGCAAATGGCGCCCTATTAATCATGGGCCCGTAGTGCAGCTCAAAGAATGCTTTTAATACGAGTAGAACTAATCGGCCATTTCCTCCAGGGAGCAGCTCTTGTTTTGTAGCCTGGGTCTGACAATGAGTTCCTGACCCGCGATCTACGACCATTCCACTATCACACCACGCGCACCGGGCGGTCTGAAAAGATCTTTGTATAACCCAGCATCCGAGTCATTCATAAAAACATGTATACAACTCAAGTGTGCTGCTGAATGGATGGCATCGTTCATAGTAATATCGGAGTTTAAAGTAGTCAGTATTAACCTTCCCTTTGCAAAATCCTAGATTTATTAGGTATTTAAATATTGTGTATACCCCTAAACTTGTCAAGAAAATTTCCAAGAGCACTGCACAAACAAAAATCGCCTAGGAGTAAGAAAAGCGGTAAAATACACAAGAAACAAAAAGAAAAGATTTCATATTAGTCCCATCCATTATTTCAGTACAATACATTCATCGGTTTCATACAGGACGGGTCCCCATAGGGTAAAATCCGATGCCTTCTGCTCCTAGAATATTTCTCCTCGAGGGGGATGGGTCACCAGTCACCATTATCTTTTGCCTTACTCATTGTATATTTAGTTCTCCCATTAGGCATAATATGTAAATTTTCTTCTGGGAGCACCAGCGGCAACAAATAGTGAATTTTAAATTGGTGCAGAAGCCAGCCGCTACTCTGACCTCAGAGACTAGAAACAAGGTTGGGACAGCCTTGAGCGCCTGGCCTAATATGCCAGCTTGATGTATGGCTGTCATCACAGTGCATTGCTAGCTAGACTGCACAGGTCACACGCTGTTGTGGGTATACACTGTATATAGATGACAGGAAAAGCACTCGTACCTCTGGGGCCACACGATCCCTATTAAGGCTTCTGGTGAAACATTGGACCACTTTCAAGGTCAACTGTTTGACATTGAAGTGTCCACAGGGTGCAGGATCAAGCTAATGTGTATAGCGGTCTGGTCAGCTCCTTCAATGCTAGTCTGAAGTTCTGACAGATGCGCTCTGCCTGCTCCCTTTTATGAACTCTTTCAGAAGGGAAAATGTCAGAATCCTGCTTGAGCTTCAGAAATCTGGAGCACTCCTACTTAATGCCCAGTCTGGGCTTCGACAGAAACTGCTGCCCTTAGGAGCGCATCAGAAAAGGAAGATTAATTTTGCCACGCCAAGGAACCCTTGTACTCCGTGAAATCAGCCAATCAGTCAGCGAAGAGCTTTGATCATCAACACTATGCCACAGTGTTTTAGAACTAGGTTCATTGACCGCTGTGCCTCCAGTCATCACCCATTTCCCTTTTTCTGGCATATTCTATATACTCCTTACCCACCTTCCCTACGTATTCATGGACTACAAACACTTCTTCGCCTTCATTTCATGCTTCAACTCTAACCATCCCACACGTGTAGCAACCCATCTGACCTTCTTTGACATATCCAGTTGACCATATCTAATCAAATGTAAAAATGTAGTTATTTTTTTAAGCGAGGGTCTCATTTTGTTTCCTAAAATAACAGGCTATAGAGTAGCCTACCATTATGTAAAACTATGTATATTCTGCATGGGTAGGTAATTATGCATGTGAGTACTAGAAATCTGGACACCCACTGTATTGATATGGAAAATTCCTCTGCATGGTAAAGACGTGTACCCCGGCCCTGAGTGCCCAGCTGTACTGTTGTCTGGAACCCTAATGCTGATTTTTGTTGTCATAGGCGAACACGGATCATGCATGTGAGCTATGACATAGGACTGTCTCAGGGTTTATGGTCTTGTTTGACCGGGAGGGGTGCCCAAATCGCTACCCTCACAGTAGTAGAAGGCTACTGCCTTCACCAGAAGCTAAGCAGCACAAGCGCGGTGATGGTTGCAAACAGTGTAGTGATCAGTAGTATTGAACAGAACCTTTCTAGCCTGTGTCACTGGAGTGAGGCCCACAGGCTCACTCAGCTTTTTAAAAGTTCCGCTGCTGTGTACTTAACGCACCCTTGGCCTACAGCAGGTAGATGCAGAGTGCTCTATGCAGCACAGGAGTAGTGACTACGCATCGGTTGTATGAGTGCCTGGAAAATATACAGTACAGGGATAAAGCAGTACTGTGTAGTACATGTGAGATTAGTGCATGTGCTGAGTATGTATGCCTGCAATGAGTACATGACATGAGAGATGTAATGCTGTGCAGTGCATATGCAATGAGAGCATGTGCTAGGTGTATGTGCACTTGCATGAAGTGCAATATATGAAGAGTGAAGTGTTGTGCAGCGCACACATAGTGAGTGTAGGTGCTGGCAGAGTGTGTTTTCGTGAATAGCACACCCTGGTTAAAGATAGAAAAGCTTCAGTGCTGAACAGTGCATGCAGACAGAATGTTTGTGCAGAATGCATATGTACATGTAAAGGTACAATGCATGGAGAAACACTGCTGGACAGTAAGTTTGCTGTACATGTACACTGAGTAAATGGGCCTTGCAATAGTACATTACATGGAGGAGTCTGGGTTCCATTTTGGGATGCCCAGGCCTGCCTGGTGGAGACACGAGGAGGAGAGGAATCCACCCCAGACAGATCTGTGTATTGCTGCATTCCTGTGAGCTGGGGGAGGCACACCATGGAGGAAAAAGGAAGAGACTCCCTTCAAACTTCAAAAGACTGCTCTTTGATTCAGTGATAGATCACAAGGAAGGGGCCTGGGCACACTGCAGGAAGAGAGATTGGGCTGATAAGGGAATCATAAAGAGTAAAGCTGGGGGTCTGGGACTAACCTTTTGATGCACATATAATTCTGTCTGAAATTCAGGTGTGAACTCTGTCCCACAACACAATTCATGGGAGTGAGCAATCAGTTTTGGAGACTTCCCTGCTGTCACAGGCATCTTTCATGGTGGAAGACAAAAGAGAGACGTGCCCACTTGAAAAGAAGTAGAACACCAACATAAAACTTCAAGGACTCAGATCCTAAATCACATTAGGGTTATGGAAAAAGACTAGAAGAAGAGGAGGGAACCCCCCCAAAATGTGTTATCTTGCAAGCAGCCAGACAGGCTGTGTGAGATGGGGAAGCTTTACAAGACTTCTGCCTGTGACCAGGTCAGGGAGCCAATGCCTGCTAGTCTTCCTGCTGGGTGAGGGCACATCACTCAGCGAAACTGAGATCACCAGCCCTGGAGCCCTCGTGCCTGCCTGCTTGCCAAGACCAGTGTCCCCTGTGATAAAGAGGACAGCGGTGGAGGGAGCGAGGTACAGTGGGGAGCCCTACCGCGAGGACTCCATGTACGAACGTGATGATTCGCCTGTGCACCGAGGGGGCCGTAGCCCATGTGCAGGACTATTTTTGGGGACTCCAATATGCCAGAAGAGAGACCCCATAGATGGAGCTCAGAATTGAGAACTGTGGTGAAGGCACCAACCTGTCACTGCCTCGTTGCGGTGACCCTGTATGCCAGAAGGGGCCACTGTTGAAGGAATTGTGTGACCAGCATGGCAGGACTCGTGAATGTCTTACCGGCAACCCCGTATGCCAGGAAGGGCCACCATGCTGTAAGCGATTGCACCTGAGGAGTCTATGTTGCATCCGGAATGTACAAAAGGCAACCCCGTATGCCTGAAGGGGCTCTGGAATCCAATCATCAAAGACTTTGGGCTGTCACCTGCAACTGGAGCGAGCCTTAGACCAGTGGGTTTAGCTGCATCATGAGATCTACCCTGACTGACCCCCCAGGACCAGGAGGAAGCCGGGGAGGATGACATGCACTCGTGGGACTCCAGTTGAGAGCCAAAGGATTGAATCCCCCACTGGAGGCAATTTGACTTACCGTGTCTCTGCAAGATGGAAGCTGCTTCAATCGATGGGGAGAGCCAGCCACGCCACTCTGAAGAGTAAGCCTGCGAGCACCTGATACTGCCATGTGTACTGCGAGCAGCCTGACTATGAGCTGGATCTGATCTTGCAAGTGCCTGTGCTCAGGGCACACTCTGTAATGCCGAACGCTTCTGTGCTGCTGGAGCGGGTAAGACTCGAACTGGGCCTGTGGTCCCTGGAGGATTTGATGTTGAAGGTGCTGCAGCACCATAGACACTTTGATTAAAATCCTGAAGAGTGAATCCACACTAGTAGGGTGGATTCCCTTGATGCGGCCACCAGTGAATAGGGAATAACCCAAGCATATTACATGAAGGAGGGTGGGACAGGGATTTGCCTGAAAACTACTAGAGCCCCGACCTCAAGGGAGATTGTGTTGTTGCTTCTAAATGTCATATTTCTTTTCATGTGTACAGTTAGAAATAAAATAAGTTTTCTTATAAAAGCTAGTATTTGGTTGGATAATAATTTATTGACAATGGCAACTATCTGAAAAAAGACTCAAGGCCTCTTGTCTAGTGTCACCTCAATGTTTGTTAAGCAGTCATCGAAATAGAAAATAGACACTGCATGTTTTTTTCTGCGAGTCGAACCACAGGGGCTCGGCATTCTGCATGTGTTTAATCAACAGATCACGAACCTAGCAAACCTTAGCAATAAATGGGAAAAGGATCTGGGGTAGAACTAACTGACTGGGCTTGGTTGAGAGTACTGTGCCCAGTCTCCAAGGTGTCTTGAAATGTAAGATTTCAGTTATTACAGTTTAACTGCGTGCATCACGTGTGTCTCACCTCTGCCAGATTGCACACAGTGTTCTCAAATGAACTACACATGTGCATCAGATGTGGTGTGGTCATGCAGATTACTACCAGATGACCTTGTTTGCACCGTGAAGCCGACCGCCTGGAGTTGCATGTGAGATGAAGGAATGAAACTGGCCAACAAGCAGCACATCTGGAGTTCAAAACACTGTGTCCTGGGGCTGATGCCTGGTATAAGCCCGAAAACGTCCACAGTAAATTGATTGATTTGGTGATGGGCGCTGTGAAAAGCCATCACTATCTAGTGGAAATTCCATATTCTCCCAGTGATAGAGACAGACACCTGCACAAGAGCCTGGATACACTCTCAGTTGATTAGTACACTATACAAATCAACATAAAACAACAACACATGGCGAGAGCACAAGACGGCACTAACAGATGTGTCAGATACAAGGCTGGAGACCCGATGCAGTGGCTCCATCTTACTGACTCTCACACTTACATTACATGATACACCACCATAAACTCAGTTAAGGCAGATTCCTACCTGTGCTATGTATTATGTGGCCTCAAATACTAAGCATTAACTCCTACCTTCAGCCAAAACAAGGAACTAATGCAATCTCAGGCGTGAAAGTTCGGCCATCGAGAGTGTCAATGCCATCTATGTAGAAGGATCTCACGAAGCTGTTTTTGTAGAAGGCAATATTTGGAGCAGGGAGGTGCATTGGTCTTCACTAATTAAAGGATAATACCATATGAGTTTCAAAGTACCTGTTAACTCTTAGGGATATGAAAGAACAGATACATATTTAGGTATTAATGATGTTGAAAACCGGTATACAAGTTTGATACTCTAAATTGTACAGCCTTGCAAATGATGTCACAAGCTGTCTGTTTATTGCACTCTGTATGAATCTTTCTCGATTTGTTTGAGAGAGTCTGATATCTCGACTCCAACTCTTGCCAAAGTGCTATTGTGGGCAGAAGAATCATGGGGCAACACCGGTTGTACAAAGCACGTTCCTTTAAATATTCATGTATATGCACATTAAAATTAACCTTTAGCACGGTGCACACAGATAGCCAAATAAGTTGCCTGAAATTTATTCAATTTTGAAAGCAGCAAGGTGTGCAAACACGAAGTTCTGATATTTACCACAAATAAAACATGCTAAGCTGGAATTAGGAGAGTGCTCAGTAGAACCTGGGAAGGAACCAGATGGCTTCGTATGACATATGACAAGTGGTGAGTGTCAGGACACCCAGACAGATACTGGAACTAAACTAAAAAAAATAATGTAATTCAAAAACAAATAGTGAACGGTGCAGGACTGCACACGGAATGGATTTCTCTAGGAATGTCTGGAAATCATTGTGTTCTTGCAATAGGGGATTCTGTAGTGGCGGCTCCTCCGCAATGGCGGTGGAGCGTTGCCCCACTGCCTGGCTCAGAGCCAACAAATGTACATTAAAACAATTTTCCTGCATCATTTTAATTTACATTTGGTGGCTCTTTGCCAGCGGTGTTGGGAGGGCTGGGGCCATGGTATGGAGGGCGGAGGAGGAGTGCTAGTGCACTCCACTCTCTAAGTGCGCAGATGTGTTGTGGCCGACAGTCTCAGGCTGATTATAACACACATGTGCACTTAGGTTTTCTCCAGCTGAGTTGCATTGAGCAGCCAGGCTGGAGAACCCACAGACTGCCTGATCTGTCAAAGCTGCCCGGGGGGTTGCGCAGCGGCCCCTCAATAGGGCGGCCGCCTTAGTGCCACAGGAAGGCACTGGAGTCGTCAGTCTAGTTCCCTGGGCCAGGTCCAGGGAAGACGTCCGGCCGACCCCATTTCCGGGGAGTGGGAGGAGACAGGGGTACTTAGGCTGTCCCCCGCCCATCTTGCGGCCTCTTGTCCCTCGCCGTCTCACCTTGCCCGCCCCTCCGCTTACCCGGTGGACGGATGATATACGGTTTAGGGGGGGTGGGATAGGTCTAACATGTTGTTTTGTGTTGCAGGAGGAGTTACAGGGCGATCCAGAGTCTGCAGATACCAAGGGGTACTTCATGCAGCAGCACAGCTTGGTGCTAAGCCAGGATACCCAGGGATGTCTTAGCGTTGTCCCCTGGAAGAACTACGGCGCCCTGTTAGTCCTACGGGCGGTTGTGGGTCTGAGCAACCGGGGGCTGCCACGAACGCTCCGCCCACCTCTTTCAGGGAGGGCGTGAGTAAACGAGTGAACTGGTGGTCCACGGATGGGAGGGGTGGCCCCTCCCAAGATTTGGTATGCACCAATTGGCGACTGCCACGGTGTAATTTAGGCTTATCAGACAGGCAGGCGGCATATGGGTTGGCCTGCCCTGGGATCGCCCGCAAGATAACCCACCATGTTTGCATATTGGTTATGCTAATAAACCTGCAGCAAATTTCTCCACTAACAAGGTGTCGTGTGGTTTATTGATGTATTGTGTGTGTATATGTGACTACAGTTGCCGATATTGGCACTATGAGCAGGGAGTCTTTCCTGCCTGCTCAGACCAATCTCCGCACTGCTCTGTGGCGCAGGTATTGGACAAGGACTGCTGGGACCAGCAGGCAGGAAGAGGAGAGGTGGCGCAGCGAGATGCGATGCTGGAGCGGCCAGCAGCAAAAGTTACGTTTTATTTTTGTTATATTGTATTCCCCCGTGCCCACCCGCCCACCACCCTTCATCTATGGCAGCCGCAGCTGGGATTCTGTAGAAACTGATTATAGATGTATCCCCAGTATAGAGGCATCCCCAAGTTTTGCCTGTATGTGCGCCATAGCAGACCTGAGGCCCATATCCCCAAGGAACGTGCACCGTAAAGGTCCAGGCACTCGAACCTCACCCCCTCCTCCATCCAGACCCTGGGGGAGCACTGGGGGATCCCAGTTCAAAGGCCGCATGGTTCACCAGCACACTTCGCTAACTGCCTGTCACAATAAGTACTAAGCAGAGAGTATTTTATCTCTGTCCACCTATGAATCAGGTTTTTAGTGGTGGGAGGTTGGCGGAGTAGGTGCATCACTTCAAACTGCTCTCAGTGGTCAGGTTTCAGCACAGAAGGCTTGTGCCATCTTCAAAGAGTTGCCCCAGAACCTTTTTTTTTTTTTTTGCTTGACTGGGCTAGTCAAGTCTGAGAGTGTGTTTTTCATTAGTATTCTGGTATTTGAAGCCCTTCTTATATAGTGGTAATAGAATATTAAAAAGAATGCAAAGGGAAAGAAGGTCTGTATTTAAAACGTGCAACAAACCAGGGAAAACATGAGAGCTCAGCCATAATGTGACTCAATCAATGGTCCTTTTTTGACTCACCCTCTGAGTCTACGGCAATGATCCATGTCACTCATGCGGGGACTATTCAAAATCATGAACCATTTTTCAGAGGCAAATAGGAAAATATCAAGTGTATCCTTATAAAAGGAGTGCTGACATTCTCACCTACAGGCGAGTGGCAGGCATATTGTGAAACATGTAGTTTTATAGCGCTTTGAAAGTGGGGCTGTTTGGGAATCACCAGAAACCGCTTTGGGAGCATCCTCTACAACCCCACGTGAACTGATCTTTAAATCCTTACACATTTTTTAGGAACTTTACTACTGAACATGTGCTTACAAATACAACATAGCTATGCAAGTTCAACTAACATCCTTGGTAGGAAACGTCACTCCACAGTAAAGTGGTCTTTAAATCTCAATACATTCAACCACTCCCACAGACCTGTCTCCCTAAAATCTCTGGAAGAAGGGAGCCCCACCATGTGATTATGTGTTTACTACCTATGAAGGGTCCTTAGTCCCAGCATTGAAGCGTAATGTTGGGCCTGTTGCGCCATAGACCATGGACTGTCAACATGTCCTCGCCTCACCTTGAAGCTTGCGTTATTTACTTTATACTCATACCTTTTCTGACCCATGAACTGCGGGCAATAGGATGATCAGTTTGTTGTAAACCATTGAAAACCTGATAACAATGTTTTTTTCAAAGAATGAGACCCCACCAACCTGTAACGTAGAGTGAGTTTTAAATAGTACAATGTTTTGAGGAATATTAGTGGCTTAACAAGTTTAGAAGCGCACTGGCACCAGTTTGCACTCTTTGTAGATATCAGGTACCCTGCACACACGGTGTGGGAGAATCAGGACCCAAAAATGCAATTTGCCCAGTTCACATACCTGCTAAATTGGGGGTAAAGGCTGACATAAATGTGGGGCAAACCCGAGAGGGTCAGGGGCTGGCATCCTTGGCCATCAATCAGTGGCACTGAGCTAATGCAATAGCTTTAAGCTGTGACAAAGGAAGTTTCACTGTGGGCGACACAGAAATAAGACGGGAAAGCATCATTTAGGACTCGGAGATCCTCTTTTGAGGATTCTTGGCGGTGGTAAATCTGCTCATTTGGCCTGTGAATCAGACTTGCGCGGGGGAAACGCACATCCTGGGACAAGAATGCCTGAAAACGGATTTCTAAAAATTAAACTCATCTGAAGACTTCAACTAATAGCTTTTTCTCATTTTCCAAGCTGCCCCTTGGGTCACATTAAATATATCAAATTCTAAAGCGCCCTTAGAGCCTTGCAGGCAATGCTCATCTACTGCTATCTTTTCCCATCCCATGGCAAGGAGGCGTATGTTTATTTAATCTACAGATAGGCCTGTTTTTCCACTTCTTGAGATGAAGAAAAAGGCTTTGCTTTTCGGAATGAGCTTAAATTGCAAGTTTTTTTTTGCATGACATGCCATGAAATGAATCCCTAAAAGAAACAGATGTTTCGGGTGAGATTTATTTTTTATTGGCAGTGTACAAATTCCCTTAGCAGCAAAGTGACACAGCATATACCGCTAATGACTAGCAAATGTTTATAAAAGTGTTCTAAAGTCACCCCAGGAGTAACGGGCAAAAGCATGAAGCGGTGAATTCTTCAGCACGAGCAATCTACATGGATTAATAATAAATCTTATAATGTCGGTTCTGCAATGAAGAGTTCCGTACTGCAAAGTGCCTATCAACCCTAACAAAGTAATGACTATCATAAACAGAAAGTGCAAAAAAAGACACACCCCCAAATCCCTAGCCAGCCTCACCCTCCTGGGCTCTCTAAACGGTCGATTCACAGGCCATTATACGCACCTTCGTTAAACTCATGTGTACAAAATAAGTACTTTACGAACGTCATATCTCAGTTCCGAGTCTAATAATGACTGATAGAATTGTATACTCGCAACGTGCTAGTGGCGTAACGAATGTTGACGGGGCCACCCTGCAAGGTACACAGAGGGCCCCCGCTCCGGATTTAATCTGGAGCTCTCCGGTGTGAGTACAGTGCTGAGGGGGGCCCCTGCAGCTCGCGGCCCCCCGCACTGCGCGGGATGCGGGGGCCTGTGTTACGCCCCTGCAACGTGCGCTTTGGATAGAGCCATTGTGCCAGAGTGGTGGAGCGAATGCATGTACAAGTTCAGAATCAAGGGCGGATATACTAGGGATTCCAGGATGGGGCACATGAACAAGTAGTCCGAGTATCAATTACCTCCATCAGGGAGTTTTTACACCATGAAAATAAAAGCAAGTATTTTGCTTTGAAAACTAGAACTCAGTGTTTTTTCCGAGGCGGCAAATGGGAAGGAACATGTCTATATTTAATCGATAAGCAGGGCATCTAAGGAGCAAATATAATTTAGTCAGGGAGAAAAAAAAGTTGCCTGAGCAAATACACCTTTGTACATTTATTATCGCAGAACTTACTAACGGATTGACGTTCTTCATAAGTAAATGGTCCACAAGAAACTTTAGGACAAGCGAACATTTCATGGTTTAACCCTGTCGGTGCTTAACTTGTAAATGAATAAGTGCGGGGGGGTGTGGGAGAGAGAGGGGAAAGAAACTAAAGAATGTGCTCAGAAGCCCACTGCAGGCACTATCGGATGTCGGGGTGCCGAATAGTGAGGCTGCATAGATTTGATTCCACCTCGTGCCTCTATCATCCACCATGGGACGCTCCCTGCCACTATATCTCACTCGGAAAAAAGAACAATTGATGGTGGAATGCTGAACAATGTCAAACATTCACTGCCTGTACAGAGAACTGGGCCTAAATCCATCTTTTCTGCTCACCACGCCATACCAGTTTGAACTCATCCATATGGAAATCAGTCTTGATCCAGCGCCCCGTGGGATCAGTCCAGCCCGGACTGCCAGGCCAGGTCCTCCCTGGACCACAAACAAGAATCCTGGGACTGGTTTCAGGGCATCACCCCTCATAAACCAGGTTAGCTTGTCTACAGTGGCATCGCGAGCACGTCTGGATTCAAGCTAGCATGGCTGACCCAAAACCGGTCCCAGGATGCTCGCTTGTGGTCCAGGTAGGACCTGGCCTGGCAGTTCGGGCAGGATTGATCATATTGGGAGCAGGGTCAAGGCTGCGTATATGGCTGGTCCAAACTTGGGTGGCATGGTGAGCAAAAAACAATGGATTAAACCCAGGTCTGTGACTGGAGGTGCATATTTGGTTTGTTCAGCATTTTGTTTTATTAGAGCTTGCATTAGACCTAGGACTAAATCATCCCTATAGATGAATCTCTTGGAAAACTCACACTGCTTTCCAGGTGTAGAAATCCACTTATAAAATTTAGTTTTTATAGCGACCTCGTTAGGGTGTCTATCGATTACAGAATATTAGAAATCAACTAAACCTTTTCAATTCCTAGAATGGTTAGCTAAGATAAACGGGGGGAGAACATAGGAATTCCAGTATGCAAAAATGGATGGTTCTAACAACAGTTAAGAAAATGTAGAGGGGATTTGATCACTACACCACAGGAATTCATTGGAATAAATATTTTGACAATTACATTTCTTCAGTTATTTTTAATGAATTTTAAGTGATGTGACAAAACTTCCACATACAATTGCTATTGGAGAAGGAGCTGTAGGGTATCACAATTTTATATTGGTATAATTCGATAGTCTATTAATATGTTTATCGTTGGCGATGTTTATCTAATTAATAAATCCAATAAAAACGTTTTTGAATTACTGCACTAGTACAGTTTTAGGCATCCTACTATATCATCACATTATACTTTTGCTTTTTTAATCTTACTTGGTTGTAACTGCTTGCATGAACTCATCAACCAGTTCATCGTATTGTGGTCCTCGAACACGCCTGTGCTTTAATCCAATATAAAGGGGATCATTGAGAAGAGCCTGGAAAAGAAAGATATTGGTTCACTGTACGTGCCACAATGAGAAGGATGCAATTGGTTTAAATTCACAAATGTGTAACCCGTTGCATTCATGTAGAAAATAGGACCGCATAACAAATCCAGTGTATGGGGGGTATAATGCGTCACCGCTGGAATGGGGATTTCCAGACTTGGCTCTTGGCACATTATCTGCACATTCATTTCTTTAAAAAAGAGCCTGATGATCTCCAGAGTACAGAACCAGAACCGTGCCACCAAACTAATCTGCGGCCTGTGACTTCTCAGTCACACCAGTCCGCAGGGGCGGCTCCTCCGTAATTGCAGAGGAGCATCACCCACTGGTCAGTCAGCGAAATATAAAATGATAGTAAAACAATAGTATAATTTTATTTTCAACTGACTGACCCAGCCATGGAATCTAGGGTGGGGTGGGGCCGGACCATGGCAGGGCGGAGGAGAGTTGTGCACTGTACGTGTGCATGTCAGTTTGGCCGGCCATCTTAGGATGGCAAAATAACATGCACACTTAGTTATTCTACAGCCAGGTGGAGAAATGGCACAGGCTCCCTGTGCCCGAGTGAGCATCAATCCAGCCCACTTAGGGCAATTCGGGCGCTGCTCTCATGCTTGGTATAGCATGAGGGCAGCGTCTGGATTGGGTGGGGAGCTAGTGCTTTGTGTCCCAGTGGCTGCCGAGAGGAGCACCGAAGTGGCCGGACAGGTACTTTATTATTATTTTCCCTAACACCCCCCTCTTCTCCCCCGCTTCACCACTTTGGATTTGTGGTAGCTGCCACTGCACTCCAGCCCTCAGATGTCTACACTAGGTACCGACGACTGACAGATATCAGTTTAAGGCACTGTGTCCCCACCCATAATTCATTGCCACATGCAAGGATATTTCTCTAAAGCCTTCCACCTCTCCACCTCATCCAAACACCTGATGTCAGCAACCCCAAATCTCCAGCATATCCAGCCAACAAGATTAAACAGATTTGGTGAGTGAATCCCTCTATGTTGGTCGGGTCTATCGATGTGTAATTCTCTTGATGGCCTTCTGAGGATTAAGGAAGTATTCTCTCTCTTTTTCAGGAACCTGAAGATGAATCTCTTTGAAACAACCGGTAATGTTGATGTAGGAACTTGTAGGACAATTTCATCCTTCCAATATATTCCAGCACCTCCGATTACCCTTACTTTCACTGACATCAGGTGAGCTGGACGCCCTACAGCTAGCAGACAGAAGCTCTTAAAATGGTCAAAACAGACTAAGAAGTATTTTCCAAAACGTACACAACATCTTTTAAAGGACAGGGAATATTATTCACAACTGCTACCATATTTGCTAAATTATAAGCTGCAAGTAAATCAATCGCCCAACCTGATTCCACTAAAACTTTAAGCATTTTGGCTATTCATGCCTGCTTCCCAGATTTCAAAATATAGCTGTATGCAGCTCTCAACACCACCCCAAACTTGCCACCTATTTCCCATAGTCCCCACTTGGGTGTTTCCATGGTTTGTAGTTACCCGAGATCTCAGCCATGAAACTTCATTTCTGGTCCTATTACAAAAGAGGAAATGGCATTCAAAAGAGAATGGCATCTGAACCAGACAGCCTCCCTACTGAATTTTACTACCAATTTCTGGACACCATTTAACTGCAAATCGACCCATGATGTCTAGTTTTGCCAGTGCTTGTTTTGTAAACAAAATAAGTGCCAGGGCCCTCTTCAGGAGGCCACTGCAGCCTGCACCACCCATACCCTGCCAGCGCTGCCAATAGCAGTATCAACACAATTATTAATCATCACACTCTTACAAGTGTGACCCTTCCGCTATTCTAGGCCCCCAAAGCTATAAAACTGGCTTGGGCGGCAGTAAATAATCATTTTTAATCTATCTTGAATTAATAAACAACTGTTGTTGTGATCACCTTTAAATTAGATAGACAGCGCCACCATGTGGCAGACTGTTACAAGCCCGGTGTTGACAATTAAATGCAGGTGCCAAGCGCCGGAACCCAACGGCTCAAATTAAGCCCGGAGTATAGCAAAAGCATGGGAGTTCTGTCTCCATTACCAGTGTGAGGCCAAAATTGTAAATTTCCCTCGAGATGAGTGGAAAGCTACTCTTTGCATAATGAAAGCAAAAACATAGTTAATCAAGCTGCATGCACATGTCTAGACTGAATACCTGGAAATCATGATGCAATAACAGTCAGCTTCCACTATCAGAACCCAGCGACCCCTCCAATCATGGACTCCATTTTTGCCTTTAGAACTATACGCTGCTCCTCTGCGTTTCAACCAGGTTTGTACTGTACACATATCACATGCATACATATACATGGTTAGACAAAATCATCTTTAAGTTAGTTGACAATGATCATACTAGTTGCATCAGTGGAAGAATCGTTGGGCAACATAAGGCATCACTTCAACAGAACTGCTTCCTGTACAAGGGTAGATTAAATTATTCTCTCCCTTGACCCCGAGAAAGTACTAGAGTGTCAAGTGGGATTTACTCTTTCACACTTTGGGTACTAAAGGTTATTTCTTTTACAGCTTGTTGAAGCACTTTACAGTTAACCCTCTAGAACGGCTTGTGTGCCCTCTTTTTTGGCTATAATGAGGCACGAGAAATGCTGCCTTGTACAATCACTCCTCCATGCTTTGGCTATTGAACTGCTGGTGGCTCGAATTATAACTATGAAGCACTTGTAGAGCGCATAGCTACCTATAGGCATCCCAGCACCGATAGTGCGGCACAGAAGCATCAGAAAGGTATTTAGTTTGTTCCTCTATTGAAGGGAGATAGTCTGGAATAGCCATGTTTTTAGCATTTTCCGGAAAGGAAGTAGCTGATTTACAGAACGTAGATAAAGGGGAAAGGTGTTCCACAGTTTGGCTGCATTATATGAAAAACATGATGGCCGACAGTGAACTCAAGCTATGGGGAAAGCTCGCAAATCTCACTGTGTGACGCATCGTTATATATTTTGAACAACTCAAAAATCTATCCCTCGTGTAGGGTTATGTCCCCATCTCTGGCCATAAAATCCATCTTCATTAATAATTTAATTAATGCAACGGACCCAGCCTGTGTTGGAGAAGTACGTCTTTAAAGATCCAAACAGAGCAGATCAAGTATCCGGCAATGAACGCACTCAATCGATCTACCGTATACAAGTATTGCTAGGAGTGTCTGATAGCCACTAACAAGGTGATCATAACAATGGCATCTTCTTCCACCTGCCCTTATCTAAAGAATGAATGCTTTGAAGATTACCACTGGAAAATGAGTTTACCTTTTCCAAATGATTCCCATAGCTCTGGTTCTCAAAGTGCAAAAGGCCCCTTTAGCACATTCAGAGGATTTAAAAGATGGATGAGGCTTTCCATTATGAGAGAAATTAGACAGCTGGATTGGTTGGTGTGACTGAGGCAGTACCAAATGGCAAGCAAAAGGTTTGTCATAGTAATGAGCAATAAAAAGATGCAACTCTCTGGAAAAACACTGCACAAGAGTTGATGAACCCTTATAGGTCAACTCTATGCACTTTTATCCCAGCATACTTGGGTTCGCCTATCAGTGTTCTGTACAACTTCTGAGACACAGAATCTGTGCCAGGGGTCTTTCATTTCTCACCTCATTGGGTGGCTGTGGGCACTTTCTTGTCCACTCACGCCTGCACTGCTTAATATCTCGGATGCGGCCTCAGCAAGGGACATGTTACATAGAAAGCAAAAGACACCCAATTGATGGCCGAAATGCGAAACCCATCAAACATTCACCCCCAGTCAAGAGATCTGGGTTAAATCCATCGTTCTTTTGCTCACCATGCCACCCCAGTTTGGACCCAGCCATATGCAAATCAGTCTTGACCCTGTGCCTCATGGGAACAGTCCAGTCCGAACTGCCAGGCCCTGGACCAGAAACAAGCACCCCTCATCAGCCAGGCTAGCTTGAATCCAGCGGCACAGTGAGAAAGGCTTGCTTGATTTAGTGAATCCTTAGTGACATTACTCGAGCCTGGGCATCTCATAGTTCCTGCTGTCCCAGTGGGAGAACTGAGAAGTCCTGCACTTCTTAAGTTTGAAAGGGGGGGGGGTGCTACGAGGCGATCCACCACAAGCCAGTGCTATATACAGCAATTAAAATAAATAAATACAAGAGGTGTTTTCATCCTTGGCATCCATGCTGCTGATCAATGCTGCAGGTATACTTCTCGTACAGCTTTTTAATGTTTTCTTATTAAAGGCAAAAAACTTCGAAAAAGTTCTGCTGGCGACCTTTCCGATTCCGTGTCACTTCCAGAGACTGATCTCGGGTTAATTTATTGTTAATTTCATTTTCCTTGCGTACACCTGAATACTTTAAAAACAGATCTTTGACGGAGAGAAACATGCCATTCTAAGTACTTTAATGGAGGCGGTCACACCATTGAGACAGCAATGACGGATGTCCAAAGAGACTAAACTCGGGAGAGTGTCATGACGTAGCCTGGCGCCGACAGCCGTGCAGTGGAGGGCGCCCTCTGATGAACCTGACTCGGTCCCGGAGACAGGTCAGCTGCTGCCTTAAGATGGGCTCCCCTGATTGGCTCCCCGGGTGGCCCCCCCGCTGTTAGCGCAAGGGCACCGACTTTTGAAAGTCCACGCTGGCATCTTTCAACAGCTCTCACTGAAGGGCTCTGCTGCCCCACGGTCGGCGAGGCTGCCGAGTTCCGATCTGATCTTGTCCGTCTTAACCCAGACGTGTTTGTTCAGCAGTAAAACTAATACGGAGGGCTTTTAGCAGCACACGATGACTGAGGGAAATAGATAAGTGTGTGTGTGTGTGGGGGGGGGGGGGGGGGGTAGGGGAGGGTCTACATTAAAGGACTGGAAAATTGATGCACAAATGCTTGGCTGAAGTGAGACTGGCTCGTGACCCAATTTCTTCAGTAATAAACATTTTCAATACTGGTCACTTAAATTAATGTGACAATATCCACGTAATTAGACACTGGGCCTGGCTTAGGGGCTGCTTCACAAAGCTGTGCTAGTGACAAACGTTAATGCGAGTAAGAAGGGTGGCGGAGGTTTCTTCGCATACCTCCTGTAACCCCCCACTCACCGCAGGGCTGTGGTGAGACATTTCGAGTTTTCTCCTCTGCCCAGCCACATACAAAGATGCGAGCACCGCAGGGGTGGCTCCTCTCAGACATACAATAAAAGCTTCCCGTCCCTGGAATGCCAGGATAGTCACACCATCCAGCATACTCTAGTTTTCAACAAAAAGGCAAACAGCAAAACAGGGTCACCGTATATTATGACTTTTTAGACTCAAATCTCCGCTTCCCTTAGAGATATCTTAATTATGCACTTTATAGTAAGTCATTTGATTCACTTAGTAGTGCACCCTTAGAGATATCTTAATTATGTACATTATAGTAAGTCATTTGATTCTCTTACTCGTGCACAACTCTCTGCCCCAACTCTGTCCCAACCCACCCGACGCCCTGAGCAACCACCTGTGGCTGAGACTTCGGCGCGCACTGCACTCGCCATCTTTTGTTCTTTGAACCTGGCTTGGTGTTGCTTCTGCTCCCGCTCAGAGGTGGCAGTTCGGCTTGGAGTATTACTGTTGGAGCAGGAACAAGACTGGTTTGCACATGGTTGGTCCTCCTCTGCAGTGGCACAGTTGCTCAAAGATAATGGAATACAATGCAGCCCAAGCAATAGCCTGTGGCTGAGACTTTTACAAACATTCCGCCAATCACATTTGTTTTAACGTGCCAACCTACGTACAGTGGGTGTGCCAGCAAGTGCGCCCCACTCTTGCCGTGCCGTAGGATCAAATCTGCAGATCACTGATGGAACCCAACGTGGTTGAAACCAGTCTGGAGTTGCTTGCGCTCCCATGCAGAAGGGATACGACCTGGCAGTGTGAACTGAACTGCTTCTATTTCAGAAGGACCATGGCCGATTTCCATGTGGTGGCTCTTGGCATGCGGCGGCGCAATGGGTAAAAAACACAATAATGCAGCTGCAGTAATTGCCAGCTGATGAGACAATAGCAAGCACTCCATTCGTCATATTTTCTTTTTGTAATGTGTCCCTCCAAGTGTGATGGTTGCTTGTGCCTCTGTGCAGTTTGGGCTTGACTGTTCCTACCGGAGCTGGAACCAAGACTGATCTGCACATGGCTGGTCTCCATCTGGAGTAGGGCAAAGAACAAAACACATGGTCTGAAATGCACCCTTGAGCAATTGCTCGCAGCTAAAACCTTTGCAAGCAACTCACTCATTGTTTTGATGCAGCGTTAGGAGCAACCATGGAATAGATTCTCTGATTCTAGCACTTTGCCAATATGAGAAAACTCGGTGCAGAGGAGGCAAATGCTGATCTTTTGAGGATGGGAATCATTTGAGGACCCGGACCTGAGAGACCAGGTTCCTACAGTTTTCTTGAGTATTGTTTTTTACATTTATCTAAATCTGACTACATCATAGCAATAAATAATGCGTTTTTCAGTAGATGCAACGTCTCTACTATTAACCATCACATCAGCATTGATTATTTTATTTATTGTCACATGTATTATCAAAGCTGCATTACCAATGTGCAGACTATAAGAATAAAGATTTAAATGAAAGAACAGTGACCGCTCTGGGCTCACAGGGACAATACTGGGCAGAACATGCATACCCACTCTAGCCCCCTACCTTTGCGACCAGTGAGTTCCCCGCCTTCCGCACGCAAAGGCCAGATGAAGTTGCTTGCTTCATAGAAAATCCAGGAGCCCCTTGCCGGCCCACCCTAAAGCGAACCACAACATCGGGGGAGAATTGACAAGTTTGCCAGATCCCAATGGAAAGGTGGAGCCCATCTGAGACACTAGCCCGCTAGTCGTGCTCAAGATCCCATATGTGAACTCCTATATATTATATTTCTCATGGAATATTAGATGGGATTGACATACTTCACAAGTGTTTATCTCCTGCTTTGCCAACGAGTAGCTCATGAGCTACAGTCAGCTCTCCAGATACCT
Organism: Triturus cristatus; assembly: GCF_964204655.1. Taxonomy (NCBI): domain Eukaryota; kingdom Metazoa; phylum Chordata; class Amphibia; order Caudata; family Salamandridae; genus Triturus; species Triturus cristatus. The sequence goes on along the minus strand of NC_140591.1, from coordinate 1,418,949,292 downwards.
GCAAGAAGTGCTCCTGTGTGCAGACCAATCTACTGAATGAAAAGCTTTTACGTAGATGAATTAGTATGTGTAAACCAAAATTGAAAAGCATGTAATTGAGACAAAAATATGCGTATATTGACAACTCAAACTGATGTTTGGAGGAAAATTATAGAATTTGCCCAAGAATATGTAAAGCTGATATTTGAGTGATAAATCATGTGGCTTTGGAAGACTTATCAATAGTATTACTACCTTGGTGGGACGGGCATGCAAGCTATTGCTGTCCTGTATTATCCATCTATGGGCGTTCCAAACTACAAAGCAGTTTTTACATAACTACTGCCAACCCTCTCTGGTGCACTGAGGTGTTCTCTGCTGGTAATCTTTCATTGGGTGGTCACTAAAGTAATCTTCTGTAATGTGGTCAGTACTACAACACTAACAATGTTAGTAGCTCGTGATGATTTTCATTAATCATAATTAGGGCTCCCGGTTTTATGGTATTTATTTTTTGGTCATGTCCGTCTGTATTTATCCATATTTATTTTTTGTCAACTTTATCTGTGTTTATCCATATTTATTATGGGTTTTGTGAAAAAAGTAAAGCTGAAACTGGTATATATCAACATTTATTTAACCAATAAATATACAGTCATGCGTGAATGCCTGCCCGGTTTCAGTGATATGAACACCTGCAGAAGATAAATCAATGCACTTATATGAAAATATGTACATTTCAGTATCAGCCTTATGCATAGCTACTGCTGTGTAAGTCTTTTTACTAAAATTCCTTTCTTTTTTAAACCCCTTACCTATCAATCCACACAGTTATTGGCCTGACAGTCATGGCAAAGTGTATTTAGAATCACTCAGCACCCAATTTCCCTTAAATAAATGGTTTTCTATCTGTATTTATCTGTAAAAATCAGTAAAAACGGAAACAGGGAGCCTTAATCATAATTAGCTCTTATTACAGAATAGGTTGGAGACCCCTGGTTTATCTAGTTTAAGGTAGTTTTCCTTCCATTTGAACAACATACTTAAGGCATCATTTGTACTAACCTCGTTGTCTGTCCCAACATCGAGAAGGACAGGGAGACATTGGTGAGGGTGAACTCCACCACACGCGGTGTACAGGGCCAGTTTTCCAACAGGAATTCCCATTCCGTAACTTCCCAGATCTCCGAGGCCTAGGATCCGCTCTCCGTCAGTCACCACAATTGCCTAAAATAACAAAATAAGGTGAGATTTGTTATTTTGCAAGTACTGAATACACCTCTCCATCGTTCTTCAAACATCTCTTTACACAGTCATAGCATGCTTAGAGTGGAATCAGGTTCCATAACCTTACAAGAAAGAACACTAATGTGCCTTTATCACATGGTATGTAAAATATATTGACAACTTCTGGGCACCACCAGGTGTCATTATTTATAGCAGTGGAGCTGCGGTACTCAAAGTGCGGCCTGCGGGCCACTGGCGGCCGGCACACCTCTCCTTGCGGACCACAGACAAATTCTTTGGGAAAGAGCAGAAGAGACATAAAAGCGGCCAGAGTACCATTTTATCCTTTTCATTTTACTATCCAAGGAACTTGTTTCCTGGTTCTGGCGTTTTTTCCTATAGAGTTGGTTCAGGGAGTAGCTCACAAATTTTTGAAGTAAAAAATGGTTTTATATTGGGTTTCGCCAACCTAAAAAAGCCTCGGTTTCAACATAAGCCAATGGGAAAAATACATTCCACGTTTTTTTTCACTAAATCTCCCATTTTCCAGTTAAGAAAAGGTGGTGTGTTTTTCAACTGTCCCAATGATCTCCCATCCATCCCTGTCTCCCTGGGGATGGCCCAGCATCTGCGGGGCCCTCAGCACATCCCAGACTGCACTTTGGGGCCCCAGAGAAAATATTTATGAATACCAATGATCCATAGTAACAAATCATTTTAATGAACTGGATTAGCAGAACATTTATTTAAACATGTACTTGTTCTGCATAACTTCAGCACATCACCCTAAGGCTGCCTCCATAGCCACATCCATAGCCAGGTGAATGCAACAAGGGAGTCGCAATAACACCACGTGCCTCATGGCGCTCCAGATAGTTCAGATAAAGTCTGTGTGTCACGGGCAAGCTGGAAGTCGTCAGAGCAGAGGATACGGAGGGCCCGATTTAGATCTTGGTGGACGGGTTACTCCGTCACAACGGTGACGAACACCCCATCCGCCGAAATATAAATCCCATTATATCCTATGGGATTTATATTTCAGCGGACGGTATATCCGTCCTCGTTGTGATGGAGTAAACCATCCACTAAGATCTAAATCAGGCCCAAAGTCTTTAAAGTGGTTCAATTATTTCAAGAACTGCATGGAAAAATACACACAGCAACTACAGTGTTGCAAAAGCAAAGCTACAGCTGGAAACCATGTTGGGTCGGTGTTCTTAAAAGTGAGGGAATGGGCAGAACAAATGATATTAGCAAACTGCCATCACATAATGTATTTCTATGGGAAATCCACACTCCAGCAGGTACTTGGCAAAGCGGTCATTTACTTTTACATAAGTAAATATGTGATTAGAATACAGAGCAGTGAATTTGGATGGGCGGTTGAATGCTTATATGATCCTGGAGAGATTCAGGTCTTATATCGAATTAATATTTAGCTGTCATGCAGAGGGACAACAAGGAGCATCAGTTCAAACCTTGGCCCCTCCATGGAGAATGTACTTCTACTGCATGATGGAAAACTTGATTATCGATCCACTATTTGCTCTCCTACCGTGTCCACTCGATCCATTACCTCATCGATATAATCATAACAATGTAGCTGCTGTAATACGCGTGCGCATCTCTCTAAGGAGATACGGCGCATGCCGGGTTCCCAGCAGAGCAGCAGTGAATATTACGGATAGGGGGCTTCACCTCGCATTCTGTTGGACGATACCTCCTCTCTCTATGTCACTTTAGACTCGGTTTCCTACTTTCAGTGGTCTATAGCAGACACAAGTCAACAAGTCTAATACTTTACAAAGCTAAAAAAAGGGACATCAATAAATACAACAAGCATTGGTAAATGCATTAAATTGCCTATGTGATAAATACGTTTTTTGTTGTTGTAAATTTTAGCTTGGTGAGCAGTTTTGCAATACAAGTTACTGAATCTTCGTGAAAGTGTTATGACTTGTTTATTGAGAAACGCAATATGTGCAGAAATGACATTTTTCACACAATTGTGGATTTGCCGCATTTGCCACACAATCCATCAAATGCATAATCTGCAGATACCCAAAACGGTTTATAAGTTTATGAAAATGCAGTGACAGATAGTGAAATGCCTTTTTCATAGGTTGACTGGTCACCTTTCTGTTGGTTGCTTCTTGCTATATTTGGGTGTTGAACCGGTACTAATGAGCTGCGACCTAATCCCAGACAGAGCTAACCAGTGTAACTGGAGGTCAGCGCAAGTTTAGAGACAGACATCTCTCCCAGAAGGCACATGCATCCTTGCTACACCTCTGCATGATCTCCTCGAAGCGCCCTCCGTCAGACAGCTGAAGAAAGCAAGAGTAAGAGTGTAATGGCTCTGATGTGATGTAACGGCCAGACCTGCCAAATTTGGAGCTGGGGAACCAGGTTTGAGTCAGCATAAATAATAACATTATAATGCACGCTTCAAATGTATGCTTACAGAAAGAAGATAAATCAAGCATGTGGTTTCCGAACAAATTTATGCAGCTTATGCTTTAAACAACTTTATTTAAAAGGAGTCAGAACCCCAAAAGCGTATAAAAGCAGACCTTGGATGCACAGTTTCCAAAAAGGTGAACCAGTGAAGGCCACGTTTTTTTTTTGTATTTACATTTTTTATATAGTGTGAACTCCACCCGGAAGGTACAGAAGCGCTTTTACATGAGCTCCAGTTACGTTGCACATAGACACATTTTTAATTGTTGGCGCAGTGAGATCAAGTAATTTGATCAAAAAGACAGGATCTTGAGCCTGTGCGGAGACTGGTTTCTGAGTTTTAAAGTCATCAGCTTTGGACGTGCAATGATGCAACCCTTATGTAATCTAGGTGGTAGCGTTTATTATATGTGTGATCCTGCTTTTTCATTTGTAAAAACATTTGCATTTCCTTTTGTTTAAAAAGTTAAATGATGCATGCAGGTTCACCTTTAAAACGGGTATGTATGCGCACAGAAAATAAATGAACAGAGTTGTATGAAATGGGTTATACAACCACACAAACTAATAGAGTGGTGGGAAAGAAAAAGGGTACACAAACATTGGTTCATACTGTCTAAGGCTAGGTAAACCAAGCATTTGCAATGCAATAGGTCTCGCATTTATGTGAGTTTGAGCTATTGACATTGCAACTAAAATTGCCTTATATTTTTTTTTTCATTTTTAAAACATAAATAAAAGGCAAACTAAACGCTACCACCTAGATTACATAAGGGTTGCATCATTGCACGTCCAAAGCTGATGACTTTAAAACTCAGAAACCAGTCTCAGCACAGGCGGCTCAAGATCCTGTCTTTTTGATCAAATTACTTTATCTCACTGTGCCAACAATTAAAAATGTGTCTTTGTGCAACGTAACTGGAGCTCATGTAAAAGCGCTTCTGTTCCTTCCGGGTGGAGTTCACACTATATAAAAAATGTAAATACAAAAAACAAAAAAAAAATGTGGCCTTCACTGGTTCACCGTTTTGGAAACTGTGCTTCTAAGGTCTATGCTTTTATACGCTTTTGGGGCTCTGACTCCTTTTAAATAAAATAGAGTTGTTTAAAGCATGCTGGCAAGCTTCATACTGTCAAGTGATTTTCTCTATTTTTTGGGTGATATGTAGTAATTTTCGCTATATTTTGTTTCGATTTTTGTGGAAAAATAGCAATTTCCTATTTTACCAAATTGAGGATGCATCGTTATTTTAACATTAGTAGACTTCTGCCGATCCATGAGTCCCGAAAAATAATGCAAGCACAAGCCTAATAGCTTTGTAGCAGCTATACACGATTCAGCACTCTGAATTTAATACACCATTCAATAGTTTACACCCATGTACTACAATTCCAGTTTCAAGAACTATAAATTAAACATACCACGCATTGTTTTCTGTTAAACAAACACATGTGAGAAAGGATCAACATGCTACAAGAGTTGGGTAATGTGTGGGGACATTGTTTTAATTAATACACTTCCTGCATTTATCTGAGAATCTATTCGGTATTCAGATGGAATTAAAATCCCCCAAAGAAAATGTAAATAGAAGGAAAATATGCCTGCATTCTGCCAATTAGCTTCATTCAATGACAGCTACCAATCACCATAAGAACCTGTGCTCCAGGAGCCACACCGCTTCCCTCCAGCTCTCGCCCTTGTAGTGCTCCAGCGCTAGGCTGTAGGTGGCCGTCCGGGGCGCCAGGTCCGGCCGGGAGAAGCCCCAAAAGCTGTACTTCTCGTACTGTGCCCGGGGGCAGGGGGGCGCCAGTGAGAGCAGCAGACCCCAGAGTAGGGCTAGGCGGGCGCTTCGGTAGGAATGTAGCCGGGTCTGGGGGTCAATGGAAGCTGACTGTGGGGGCAACACCTTATTGAAGCTAAGGTGCCCTGTGCAGCCCACCCGTAGGGTCCACCAACTGCTGGCTGCCCCCTGGGGCTCTTCTTGCCCCCAGGCACTTCCTATGCTCCGTCCATCCCTGGTGCCTTTTGTTACTTTTGAGGCACTAGATGTCCTGCTATTTCTGCCCCGACACGGAGCTTGCTGTAATATGTGCTGCACAAAGTGAGGTTTATGATCTGTTTCTGCGCCACACGCACCTCTCTCCCCTCTGTAAAGGCATTTCGTGACGGTAAGTGTGGCGGCAAACGGAGGACTCGAATTATATAATTGTGGTGTAAAATAAATAAATAAATAAATGGAGCGTGCTGTCCCTAATGTGGGCACCGCGCTCCGATGTAAAGTCGCGCTCCGACGGCATTATGCCAGTGCCCCAATGCAAACAAAAAAGTGCATCTGGAGCAATAGAGGGGAGAATGTCACGCCGCCGGTAAAAGATCAAATCCCGGCGGGCATGGCTAAAAGGAGACAGGGTGGCAATAAGCAGCGATTGACATGCCTTGCATGCAATCATTGCACTGCCTTCAGCATGATTCGTGACGCCAAACGACACGCACGAATCAACACTGAAGGTGGACCTGGGACGAGGCTTCTTGGAATCGTATCGATTCCAAAAAGTCCCGTAAGATGAGAGCAGCGCATGCGCTACTTACGTCACGAGACCTAAAAAAGGGTGAAAAACTAGTAAAAAATGATGAGGTGAGAAAAGATTACTGTGCTGTAATGAAAGAAGGTTGAAAAAGATTCACTGTGTTGTGAAAAATCCACTTTGTAAAGAGTGGAAGAGTCACCCGGTACTAAATTAAAGGTGAGTGCCATACTTTCTGGAAACACACAAGTGCTTAAGAAAAAGACTCAAGGTTTCTTTCCCATCACTCTGTTTAGTTTGCATGGTTGTATAACCCATTTCATACAACTCTGTTAATTGAATATTCTCGTTATTTTGTAGGATCCCCTGAAGAAGGGCAAGTCCTTAAATGCATTGGGATGATTGATTCATGGGATATGGGATTTACATAGTGTGATGACCTAACACTTTATGCGATAAGAAGAATTCTTACCAATAGATGGAGTTATAATATGTTTAGTGTCAAGGCTATGTGATTACTTGACTGGAAGAAGTGGAAGAATTGCCAGAAACATTTGAGGATTTTGTTAAAATAATTCAGTAGAGTACACAGTGGGGACGTTTCTCCCTTCCAGGAAAACGAATCTACTCTTTTGCAAATGTTATCATTGCTTTTTCCAACTCTGTCTTAAGCAGGTTTTGAAATCATTTTCTTTTACTAAGTGTAGGGAGGCTATAACCTACCATCAGATGTTAGGTAGTCCCGCCATCTGTTTCAGTGTCTGTTGCTCTCTTAAAATGTCTATACGAAATAGGATATCAATGGAGGGGGTAACGGCAGTAGAGGTAGCTTATTGCTTAGTAAATGCATTGTATGTAGTAGTTCATTCTGCACTGTAGCCATATTTTCTTTCATTGTTATTGGATTCTGTATTGAAGTTTTAAAGTTTTCCGATTCGTTTTTTGTGTAACTGAGATGAATTGTATCAGTGAAACTGCATTATTTGAAGCAGGGAGTTGATGGGGGGGTTAACAACAGCAGAGACAGCATTTTGTTAAACTAATGCACCTTATTGCAGCAGTCTGTTTTGCACTGTTGTTATTTTCAAACATATTTGTATTAATATCTTAAATTGCGAACTTCCATCTTATGGTTTCATCTAAAAATCGAATAAAGATTCTTTGAATTGAATTAAGTCCTGTTACTAGCCTTCAGTCACATGCTTCTCTCGTTTTCTTCCTCTTCATTTATTGAATTCTCTACTGCAGATCTTGTTTTTATTTTTTTTAAATTCTTTTTATTGAGGGTAGGAATCACAATTACAAGGCAAGAAGACGATTCAATCAGGTGTCTTGTTTGAGCATGAAACACTTATCAGTACCACGCATGAACAATTGGTCACAGGTAATTAACGCAGTTACAATGTAGGGTCCAATTGAGCCGGTAAAAGTGGTGGGCTGCATGTAGTCCCTCTGTATTCATTCCACATATGGATCCATTTCACAGATCTTGTTTTTAGACTGCGTTTTTGTATTTCATAAATTTGTTTGCAAACATCCTATTTAATATTTGCTATTCTTACATTGATTTTCTAATAACTGAATGGAGTTTATATAATTTTCTCCTCTCCTTTTCTTTATAAATCTTTTATCACAACTTTACATGCTTTTGGTATACACGAAGCACATCGGATCAGCATGCTTTTCTTGTGTTATTGTTTCATTAGTGAAGCATGATAGCTTACTTAAACATGAAAAACCAGAATCAGAAATCCTTAGACGATTTCCAGCTCTGGTTTGCATGAATTCTAATCAAACACTCAAAAACCCCTGTTTTTCACGGAAACCTCCTGAAATGGCACTTGTTTGAAAAGGCCAGCTTCAGAACAATTGATTATTTTAGGCAGAACTCACACATTTTACCAGGGTTTCAGCATACAGCAGCTATGCATGCAAAACTTCTCTGAAAACATCTACCCCCTGGAATACAGGTAAATATATTTATGACCATTCTCTTGGATCAAATCACACACAGGAGTAGGAGATACACCTAGGGAGAAGAAAGCTTGAATGATGAAGGCTTAAATAGGCCTTACTACTTAAGGGACTCTTTTAAGCTTAGCTTTATTTAATCTGTATGTGTAAATAGGAGTGCTTAATTTGAGCATGTGGTTTCCGGTGCTTGGCACCGGCACTTAACTCTCAGCACCGGCTTTAGTGACAGCTCACAATATGGTGGCGCTGTCTGAGATGAGCACAACAGCCGTGTTTATTAAGTCAAATGGCTTTGAATTGAATAATACCAGCCTCTCACAACATTACTAAAGCTTTGTGTGGCCTGAAATAGTTTGAATTGTCACACTTGCATGAGGGTGATGGTTAGGTGTTATGTTGGTACTATCATTGGCAGCACTGGCTGGGGCATTGCGTGGTGCAGGTGAGGGGTCTTCCGAGAAGGGCCCTGGCACTTCATTTCATACAATTTAAGCCCTGGTAATTAGTTGAGTATGATTGGTTGTTCTTTTTTTTTCGTTCACAGTTTAATAACACCCTGCTGGCTTTTCTTATTACTGGATGCACGACAGCTATCTGTCACTCAGAAATATATAAAAAAAGATGCTTGTATTGCACCCCTGCTGCCAACATTCCAGCCTCTCTCTCACTTCCCCCATAAACACACTGCTGCAGCCAGCATGGAAAGCACCTTTAGCTATGGGAAGGAATTCAGGCTTGGAAACAGCAGGCCACAAAAGACAGAAGTGTTGAAATAGGATTGAAGCCAACGAGCAGGATTAAGTTGTTGCAAAACAAAGTAAGCAACTAGATACAACAGGCAACACAGTGATGACACCTTTACAGAGGGCAAAATGGCAGACCAGGCCATCGGTAGGGCTTGCACGGTCACCCTGGGGTGAGCTTTCAGTCTGATAAGCATCAGCACTTTGCGAGAGATGAAACTAACACAGAACATAACCCTCATTTTTATTGTTAAAGTGTTTTTAGTAACAACGCATTCACCTTATGCCTCCTTACATAACGGCACTATTTCCTTCGAAATTTATAAATGTAGTTTGAAGCAGATTGCATGGCAATAAATGCCCTAACAGAGCTCAGCTGCACAGACGATGATGGTTTTCTAAGGTCATAGGTGTGTTTTCTCATAAAAGTATGTTTATAGAGCAGGCCTTGCACAGTTGTGTGTAATCACTTACGTGATAATAGGCGACCAAGGCAACCACCCTAAGGTACTTAGGATGTATGTACCTATAGTTATTTGTAAAGCGCAACACAAAAAAAGCAAATTTTTTGGGGCTTTGGGAGAAAATCAAATTGATTTACATCAAGTGGGGATTACACAACACATTTACATTTCTTTTTTTTTAAGGGAGATTCTATACTGTAACTTATTTTACAATTCCAAACATCCAGAAACCTGCGTGCAGAATATCAGAACCTTCAAAGTGTGTTAACAGATGTGCAGTTGATCAATAGGATTTTCTCATATCTGCATCATGTGTTCACAAAATACAATGTACATGCAATCAGAAAACACGGCTAGAGATTTTTGCTATATGATATGTTAGTGCAACAAACAATGGGGCATGTTTTCCTTAGGCCTTACGATGTGCTATAATGTCCATAAGTCCTGCACATTTGACCTCTGACAGAGGTAAATCAGTGGCGGCCGGAAAAAAAAAAAAGTGGTGGGCGAGTGGAGGAGGGGCAGGGTTTAATAATAAATCAAATAAAACTTACCTGATACTGCCAGCTTCCTCACGCCTCAGTGCTACTATGATTCATGCTCCCAGCAGTCCCTGAAACAGCACCAGAGACTCCCCAAGGAATCCCCACGCTGCTCTCATGCTATGTTACAAAGCATGAGAGCAGTGCGGGGATTGGTCTAAGCGGGCTGGTTTAACGCTCGCTCAGACACAAGGAGTCTGTGCTGCTTCTCCAATACAGCTGGGTTGGAGAAACATAACTGCGCATGCCTGTTTGGCTGGCCTAAAATGCCTGGCCAAATCAACATGCGCACTTAGCAGTGCACATCACTCTGCCCGCCATGGCTCGCCCACCCCTCCTCCCCCTCCAGCCCTACACACACTGGCTTATCCACCAGCTGAAAAATAAAACAATAATAAAATCTTGTTTTAATTTTCAGCTGTAGGCTCTGAGCCAGTGGGGCAACGCTCCTGTGCCATTGCGGAGGAGCCGCCGTTGAGGTAAATGTGGTAAGTAGAGTACAAGAGAGGAGTATGATATGAAGTAGAAGCCTGTAACTGGACATTCAGCTTGAGGGTTCCACATACCCCACATGCCAATTTTAGCTATTTCTTTTGTGGAGACAAGTAGGTCTCTAGCACCTAAATTGTTCACCAAGACTGAGTTCTAACCCTAGCTTCTCCAATTAACCAAGGTTTGGGATCTGGGAAGACCAACTTTCTGTTCCTGCATTGTCCAACGTACTGCTCAATGAGCATGTGAGATAACATTTCTATCAAGAATAAGGCACGCAAAAGACACCAATGTAAAAAAAGTTTCAAAATATTAAAAACAAGGCTCATTTGATCATTTAATTATTGAATTTGGTGGCAGTCAAATTTCGTAGTAGGGTGAGAAAACAAACCAATACACATTTATGTTTTTTCCTTGCATGAATGGCTAAAACCACACTGATTTACGAATGGGATCTTTACAATATATTTTTTGTTGGTACAAATTGACACAATATATTCATATATTTATGAATATTGCATCATAATGCATTTCTTTACTAAAAGTGTCTCACAGTATCTCAGCAGCTCCTTTTGTTAGAGTATCATCCTTGGCCGGGAGCTATCTGATGCATAACAACTAGATGCCAATGTAATGCCAGGGAACAAAGGGAACAGCTTGTTATCACCTCACAAGTACTCAAGAGAAACTATTATATGGAGGTAGTTTTCAACTTAGTTCAACCCTTGTGTATAAAATGATATACATGCATTTTAAGAATGTCAGATGTATATTTATGAATAATTACACTAATGTTTGAAATTTAATTCATTTTATAGCGCGACTCATACCAGTGCAGTGTCAGAGTTCTTTATATCACACACACGTTATTTAGAGACATTGGGCCCGATTCACAGAACTAACTTAAGACAAAATCCTAAACTTACTACCATTTTGGTATTCACAGAAGGCACTTACTCATTTCGGTATTCACAGAAGTTAGGAGTCCTAACTTTAGGACTCCTAAATGCCTTCTGTGAATACCGAAAGTCTTAAAGTTAGGATTTTTCTCAGTTTAGGAGTCCTAAAGTTAGGAGTCCTAACTTTACTACTCCTAAACTGAGAAAAATCCTAATTTTAAGGCTTTCGGTATTCACAGAAGGCATTTAGGAGTCCTAAAGTTAGGACTCCTAAGTTTACTACTACTAAATTGAGAAAAATCCTAATTTAAAGACTTTCGGTATTCACAGAAGGCATTTAGGAGTCCTAAAGTTAGGAGTCCTAACTATACTACTACTAAACTGAGAAAAATCCTAATTTTAAGACTTTCAGTATTCACAGAAGGCATTTAGGAGTCCTAAAGTTAGGACTCCTAACATCTGTGAATACCGAAATGAGTAAGTGCCTTCTGTGAATACCAAAATGGTAGTAAGTTTAGGATTTTGTCTTAAGTTAGTTCTGTGAATCGGGCCCATTAAGTTATACAAGTGTGTAAATCAATGTACAGGTAATGTTACATACACAAATTAAGGCTGAAAGGCATAGGAATCACATAGCACCCATGCTGGTAAGCATTATATGTTAAGAGTGCATGATCTGGAGAAACTAAGTTAGAATGTAAAACAGAACACAGTGACTGGAGCTAAGTGCACTGATAACATTTTATTACTACCCAAAGGAACCTTTTTTAGCAACATTACACTAATCAATGATTGGAAAAAAATATTATTAAAAGATTATAAAAATAATAAGTTCTAAACCGATGATTGCAGTTTTCCAGTTTCTCGTTCAGTTCACAATATTAGAAGGATTGCAACTTATGAACTGCTAGTAACAAACGGAAATCTGTGACTAAATCAATAACTTTTAGACCTACAGCCTTTGGTGTGAACTTCCCCCAATCATTTTGCCTTCTCCCCTCCAGCTTCGCTGTTGTTGGCATTAGGACTATGTGCATGTACCACTGCTAACCGGTGCTCAAGTGCTTGTGCTCTCTCCTTTAAGCATGGTACAAATGGCTTACACCAATTAACCCATTTTAATTCACTTATAAGTCCCCATTAAAGTGGTACTACATGTACCCAGGGCCTGTAAATTAAATGCTACTAGTGGGTCTGCAGCACTTATTGTGCCACCCACTTAGGTAGCCCTCTGAGGTGTGCCATTGCAACCTGTGTGCAGTTTTAAACTACCAATTTGACCTGGCAAAATAAACCTTTTGTAAGACCTACACCTCAGTTTTTAATACATACAAGTCACACCTTAGGCAGGCCTTAAACAGTCCATAGGTTAGGGTGCATTGTATTTAAAAGGTAGGACTTTTTTTTATTTATTTATTTTTTAAGGTTTTCATGTCCGGTAGTGAAAAACTCTCAAATTCATTTTTCACTCCTGTTTTATAGGATAACAATGAGTTACAATATTCCATTTAATAAGTGCTATCCTTTGATTGGGAACTGCTAGAAATGTCACGTTTAGTCTCAAAAGAACTGTAATTTAAAATCCTCTAGAATGGTAAAGTCAGATTTTAATTTCCACTTCTGAAAATGCCACTTTTAGAAAGATATGCCTGGGTTCAAACTGGAATGGCATGGTGAGCAAAAAGCAATGGATTTAGGCCCAGATCTCTGTACTGGGATGAATGTATGACATTGTTCTGCTTTCTGTCCATCAACTGTTGTTTTTACTTTTAGAAAGATTACTTTTTTTGTCCTACCCATTTGGTGCCTGCAGCCTGTGTCATGGGTAATTGACTGTGGATAGTTGGTAGTTGGCCTTTGTGTATTCCTCTCAGACAGTGAGACAAAGAGGGACTAAGTGTTAGCAGTATGGGTGGGGTGGAGCTATTCCCCATCCTCATTTACATTTCAAAAGCTGCCTTCGGCACACTCCATGGAACTGGACACCAGCCTTTTGTCACCTTAGACCACTTGGAGCCTTTGCGTGGCAGAGCTCTCCCCATATAATGTAGAAGTCCAGGCGTATACTAATGACACATAAATCCATCCCTGGTTAGAGAAATATTAAGTTAGTTTTTAAAAATAGCCCTTTTTTGCAGGATTATCTCCGAACATTTTCCATTCTTCCTCCTTTGTTTTTACTTCATTTTTGCTAATTTTAGGACTCAGTGCACTTTGCCTCTAGTGACTAGTGCAAAAATGCATGTTTTATGTGGCTAAAATGTAATGCTATTTGGTTTCTCCATGATTGGCATATTTGATTTACTAGTAAGTTCCTAATACAGTGCACTGCATGTTCCCAGGGACTGTAAATCAAATGCTTCTAGTGGGCCTGCAGCACTTATTGCGCCATCCACATGAGTCGCCTTTCAACCTGTCTTAGGCCTGCCACTGCAGAGCCTGTGTGTGCAGTTTTAAACCGCCATGTCGACCTGGCTAATTCACCTACCTGCCAGGCCCAAACCTTACCTTTTATTACATGCAATGCTCCCCGAAGGTAGGCCCAAGGTAGCCCGGTGGGCAGGGTGAAGTGTATTTAAAAGATAAGACATGCATTTGTGAGCTTTACATGTCCTAGTAGTGAAAAACTGCTAAATTCGTTTTTCACTACAGCAAGGCCTATCACTCCCATAGGTTAGCATTAGAGCTGCCTTGTAACATCTTACAAGTGTATCTTCCAATTGGGAGCAGATAAAAAAATTGGAGTTTGGCCTCTCTGGAATCACATTTTAAAAACATCTTTTCGTTATGTTAGATTTAAAATTGCAGATCTGAAAATTTAATTTTTTTAAAGTTGGCATTTTCTTACTTAACAATTCTGTGCCTCTGCCTGTCCCTAGAATAGTCGTCTGAATTGAATGACAGTTGAGCTTTGTGAATTAATTCACTCTAGACCATCACACACAAAGGGAGTTGATGTGTGCCCTGCATATTCTGATGGCTCATCACCAGGTTGATGAGCCTTCCTGAGCTAGAGTGGTGGACGGAGCGGACACTTTCGCCTGAATATGGCTGTGCCGGTCTCCAAATAAAGAGCTGCATAACCCCCCTGTAGTGTGTCTGAAGCTAGGGCCAGGAAGGATAGGGTATTTTGCACTACAAAGACCTTTTTTTGAAGTCTCACTACTTAAAAGGCTAAAATTGGTATAAGTACTTGACCTCCGACGCCATATATTCAGAACACTTCTGGACTGACGACATTCTGCCAGGAAGAAGAGCTGTTGTGCTGCCAGAAGGACAGCCACTTTTCTGTGTTGGCCTACTGCCTGCTGCTTCTTGCCTGGCAGTAAGAGGACTGGACTTTACTCTCTGCATTCTGATTTCTAAGGTTCTCGAAGGGCCTGACTGAGCTTGGCTCCTGTTGCTAAAGTCTCAAGGACATCAAAGTCTTCACCTGCATCTTGCTACCAGCACCTGGGCTCCTTTGCTGCGATTCCTGTCCTGCCACGTGGTGCCAAATCCAGTCCTGGGCCCTTGGAGGTATATTTGGTGCTGCAACCAAGAAACTGACGCATTGACTCAAAGAGGCAGTTCTGAACCGGACTGTGTGAACTGACACATCGTGCTGCCTGCATAACACACTGACCTAGACTTTCAACACAGACTGGACTTTGCCGCAGAACACGTGAATAACTACCGCTGCGTGAGTTACGAGTATCGCTTCACCAAAGTCTAGGACACCCGGCTCCGATTCAGATGGCACCTGGCCCGGCGTGGCTTTCAACCGATGCAGCACCTCAGTCCAGCGTTCAGACATCGACACCATGCACTCTTGACATCGACACATCATCGACAGCACGTTACCTTCTGGAACCGAGGTCTTGCACAAGCAACAGACGCATCACCTTCTCTGCGCAACGCATCGTCCTGGAGTGGCAAAGCTCAAACGACCCTGCACCGCCTTAAGGAACGGATGCCTCACCTGCATCCATGACGCCTCACCTCCTCTCTGCCTTGCATCATCTTTGATTTAAGATATATCCAAGGTACTGTAAGATGGTCTGCATGATTCCTGTATCCGGCCCGTGCTCCATTGCAATTGGAGTGAACGTTTTGATTTGTCCCGGTCAAGTGCGACCAGATTGCCCCAGTTGGAGCTAAAGACTTCTAAATACTGTATTTATTTAATCTTTGAAAATTCATATGTTGACTTGTGTATGCTGGATTTTTGTCGTTTTACTCATATAAATATTGGAAATGTTTATATCTATATATATCTATATATCTATATCTATATTCACTGAAAAAACCATAGGTTTCACACATGTTATAGTTAGCTGGACATTTCTCTCATAAAAAACCATTGAAATTCCCCCGTTATAGTTAGTTTAGCTAAATATAACTTGCGCGACTGCAATCCACTTTAAAATGCTAATTCCTAATTTAATTTAAGTGAATTTGCAAGGTTTTTTAAATGCTAATTTATGTATGTATTATATTTTTTATATATTTATTTTACAATAAACTACCTATGTAGATAGTTATAGATTGACTGTATCCTGTAATATGGAATCGCTCGTTTAAAATGTTTTTTTTTTTTAAGGGTTTTTCACAGTGCGCGCACGGTGCACCCCGCGATTTTTTGAAAAAAAAATAAAATGTTTTTTTCACCCTTCGGGGTCCTTCAGGGACCCCCTGACAAAGGCTAGGGGGTCAGGAACTCTCTACCCTGCCCCCTTTTCAAGTTCTCCACCTTTGTTTTTCACTGCCACACACAAAATGGCGTCCGACACTTCCTGATTTCGACCGATTCGAATGTTGACTGACATCTAACCACCAATCAGAATTACGCTCGCACACGGTGCGCGCCTAGAAATATTTATGTACTTTTAACTGCAATTTTTTCAGAAACTACTGAACAGATTGACACCATATATGCAAAAGGCACATCCCTGACCTGAGGACTACCTCTTTGCCAAATTTCATGTAATTCTGTTCAGCCGTTCGGGCTGTACCTCCGACTAAAGGTCCTATGGGAAAATGCATGGGGAAAACGCGTTTTGGGACCCCCCTTTTTTCTCAGCCCCCGCTTGACGAATCACCCCGAGACTTTCAGGGTAGGAGCTGAGCGGAGCGCCCCATTAGTTTTGAAAATTTCGCGAGGATTCGTCAACCGGCGCCAAAGTTCTTCAAAATAGAATTTTCAGATTTCCTATGGGAACTCGGTCCTAACTATAACTATCTACTGGCGACCGCCAGTAGATAATATATATATATATATATATATATATATATATACACACACACTCGAACTCCACTTCTCAACGGAGCACTCTCGGACGGGTGCAGACTTGCAGCTGTGGACTCCGCAATATATTATCGCTCTGTTCCTTTACTTGACAAAGAAACTCCACACTTATATATATATATAAATTCACTGAAAAAACCATAGGTTTCACACATGTTATAGTTAGCGGAAATTTTACTGATAAAAAACCAATGAAATTCCCCCGTTATAGTTAGTGCAGGAAACTATAACTCACGCGACCGCAATCCTCTGCTGATGCTAATACTGTATTTAGACACTTATTTGCCCATGTCTTCTTCCATAAATTTTTAGCTATACATATATTACAAATATTTTTTTTTCATAAAGACACATGTCATCAGCAGAAGATTGCGGTCGCGTGAGTTATAGTTTCCTGCACTAACTATAACGGGGGAATTTCATTGGTTTTTTATCAGTAAAATTTCCGCTAACTATAACGTGTGAAACCTATGGTTTTTTCAGTGAATTTGCAAGGTTTTTTAAATGCTAATTCCCAACTATAACGTGTGTGAAACCTATGTTTTTTTCAGTGAATTTGTACGGTTTTTTAAATGCTAAGTTACTTTACGCCATTCGTGGCGTGCGTGCCCACTCAACGCAGTTCGTTCCGTGCGCGCACGGTGCGCTTCGCGCACCGTGCGTGCACAGTGAGCACGCGGTGCGCTTCGCGCACCGCGCGCCCACTTTACGCAGTTAGTGCCGTGCACGCGCGGTGGGCACGCGGTGCGCTACGCGCACCGCGTGCCCACGTTATGCTAGATGGGCCATGTACGCACGATGCGCTTCGCGCACCGTGCGCACATGGAGGACATATTATGCGCTTCCTTGTGATAGGTAATCTGTTGAAATTTTTTTGGGAAATGCTGTGCTCTTATATGCCATGCACAAATGGTGGCCTTCGGCCACCATTTGCACACGGGGTGGAGAGAGTGGGTTTTTTTTTTTTAATAATTTTTTACCGTACGCGTACGGTAAGCGTACGTTAAGCGTAATCGGCGAAATTTTCGAAAAATAAAAAATTACCGTTTTTTGCCTTGGGGGATCTTTGAAGACTCAACTAACATGGTTATGTGCATGGGCGCTGTCTAAACAGCCCCTTTATATGTTTTTGGCATTTGTTTATCAGCTCCCCCCTCAGAGTGCGAGAGAGAAAATGGCGGCCGCCGCTTCCTGGTTTCGACCGATTCAAATGTTTACTAAGATCTAAGGGCCAATCAGAATCGCGCACGCCACCGTACGCGTACGGTAAGCGTACCGTAAGCGCACCGTAAGCTGGCTCAGATATATATATTGAATTAAAGGCTATTTTCTCAGAATCTACTGAACAGATTTACACCAAACCTACAAAAGGCACTTCCTTGACCTGAGGACTACCTCTCTGCCAAATTTCAAGTAATTCTGTTCAGCCGTTCGGGCTGTAGCAGTGTCTAAAGGTCCTATGGAAAAATGCATGGGAAAAACGCGTTTTGGGACCCCCCTTTTATCTCAGCCCCCGCTTGACGAATCCCCCCCGAGACTTTCAGGGTAGGAGCGGAGCGGAGCGTAGCGCCCCACCTATTTTGAAAAATTCGCGAGGATTCGTCAACCGGCGCCAAAGTTATTCAAAATAGAATGTTGCGGATTTCCTATGGAAACGTGGTCCTAACTATAACTACCTATACTGGCGACCGCCAGTAGGTAATATATATATATATATACACACACACACATATATATATATATATATATATATATATATATATATATATATATATATATATATATATATATTTTACCACTTGCCTCATTAGTTTAGCGTGACTGCTCTGTGTCAAGCTACTAGATGGTGAGCACAGGTAAACTTAGTGTGTACTACACTTAACTTGACTAGAATGTGGGTCCCTACTTGGAGTGGGTGCATACCTCTGCCAACCAGAAACCTCATTAGAAGTATTACTCAATGTCTAAAGAATAACTTACTCTGGATCAAGTCATCCTTTTGCTTAAGCATGCAACTTTTGAGCCAGATTTTCTTAAAATCACAAACCAATAATTCTCGGTAGCGAACCATGGACCTTTACTTACAAGTCCTCTTCAGGTCTTCTATTGTGAATGAATGCAAATAATGCTACTTGAAGCCTGTGCAGAAGGAAGGAACTTTCTAGAACCAGAAGTTGGGGTAGCCTAGGAGTTTACCCCATGTCAAAGGCTGGCACCAGGTATGAATACTGGACCCTCAAACCAACTCTTCAGTACATGTCTGGACTTCAGAGGACCCCCAGAAGGGCTGCCTTGCTCTTCAAAGGACTGCCTTACTACTTGAGGCCTACCTTGTACCTCAGAGGACTGCCCTGCTGTTTGGGGCCTGCCTTGCTGCTTGACCCCAGGACTACCAGAGCGACTCCAAGGGCTTAGCTGGCTAGCCTCCTGTGTGAGCTAAAGGGACATAAGTTCCAGAGTCTTTGAACCCTGTAAGTAAGTCCTGACCCTCCACCTCGGCCCCACTCAAGTGGTGCCCACCCAGTCCAGGACACTTGTAATTGGTGCTAAAGGTGCTCCTTCAGCCAAAACCTGAAACTTGCGACTTAGAAACATTTTCACCAAAAAGTGGCTTGAGAACCGACAGCATACCAGGACCTACCTGGTGGCCGATCTGTCCAAGGTGCATTGCTGAGAGGCCAGCCTCCGCAGTAGCTTTCACTATGTTCTTATCTGGTGTGGCAAATCCTGCTCAACGGACCGCTCGGAAACGGTATCTCGGCCTCGTGGAGCCCTAGTTAGTTACAGCCTGTAGTGAAGTCCAGCTGGAGAGCTTCGACTTCCAAAAAATTGTCAAAGTCAAAGCGTAGTAGAAATCTTCGTCCAGTGGTTCCCCAACGACTATGCCTCCTCTTCGGATACCACCAGTTGCCTTGCCCCGCTGAACTTTACCTTTTCAGGAATTTTTGGTTGAAATTTTTACTAAGTCCGAAGGTAAGCCGAGACCAGGGCCAAACCACCTCATGTAGCCGAACCGCGCTCGGCCTTAACTTTGCACTTTGCCCAGGTATCGCGTGACCAGATACCAGAGATTGGCGCTTTGATCTTTGATGAGCTATTTTTCACTTAAAACTTTAAAAATTCATAACTACGGTTCTACTAATTGGGCTTGTTTTAGTGTCATTGTATTTATTACATTTTAGTCTGCTTGTCCAAATTGATGTGGTTTTTTTTCTTGTGCTGTTTTCACTTTATTACTGTTTTTGTGATGCATAAATACTTAAGACAGTCTATTAAGTTAAGCCTGGCTGCTTTTGTGACAAGCTACCAGAGGGTTAAGCACAGGGACTTTGGTTTCTTCTGAGGTTCACACTGACGAGGTTTGTGGTTGTTGTTTGAGTAGGGTCCCCCGCACCTCAATCAATAATCCAATTTCCTACAGTAACCCACTAAGATATCTTCCTAAACTACAAATCTGTGACCTGCATGTTACACAATGTGCTTTGCAGTAGGCACATTAACCATCTATACTACTCATGGGTCATAACACTGACTAGACATAATATTAATCTCTCCATCAACTACATTAACCACCAGAGTTCATTATTCCCTGAAAATTGCTGGGCACAAAAATATCTCTGCTACAGGAGCCTTAACCCTGTAAGACATATTAACATGCAACCTCTTTGTGACCAATTAGTAAGCCAACCAGATTTACTGTGACATTTGTCCTTGGTGACAATTTCTTAGCAGCAGAGTTTAAAAAAAATAAATGTATAAGTTGACTGTCAGACCCCGCTGTTCACAATACGCTCCTTGTGACTCCACTTCCTTTTCGCTGACACACCTTGACACCCAATTTATGGGTTACGGGAGAATTTTTTTTCCATTTCCACCATGCAAGATAAACCAAAATAAAAGTACAATGGGTGTAGCCTAACATCAACTTGCAGGAGCCCTTAACACAGGATGTTTTTGATTTTGGTGCATTCGTGAGACAGATCTCAACAAATAAGCACACTGCTTATTGCTTCAAATCAAATGCACATTTGTTTTAAATTTTGATAAACTGAACCATGGCTTCTGATAGAGACCTAGATTAGAATAGCTTGCGCGCTTATTCAGCATTGCTACTTTGGCCAACATCCAGGAAAGTTTACTTGAGTGCAAGAGGCCATCTAGAGACAGCACAGCAACAGGGCTGACATGTAAAATCAGGAAACATGCTGCTCCTCAAACAGAAACTCCACAGGCCAGAGGCTTGATATCCTGGAACATGTTCCCACCCTTCCTCAGAAACATTCATAATTCATATACCTCCCAAAACATCCGAAAAAAAGCCATTAGGCCACTGAGCAGCTGTGCGGCAGAGCAAGAGTGCAAGCAGCAGCTGCTGGCCCTGGATACTGTTGCTTGGATGCAGGCAAAGTGGCTTTCTGTACTGTATAAACCTCACCTACATGAAGTTAAGCTACAGACAGGGCCAGTGCAGTTTAGTACAAGGGCCACTGAAAATTCAGCATTTCGAGAATTTATGTACTTGATGCATAATCTGTAGATCTCAGCAAAACAATTGTTTGTTCTTAGCAGAAATCTCCTGACTTTTGCAACAACTACCTGGCCACCTTTCAGTCTTAGTAGCATCCTGTAAACAACTGACAGATGTCCCATCAGCCCACCTTTTGGCTCCATTGTCTCAGAAGAAGGGGGAAATGCTAGCTTTCTGATGGCCGAGCTACAGCTGTCTCTGCCATCATAAAAACACCGGCCCTTGTCATTGCAAATATCTCCCTATTTAATGTGGCCAGCCGAAGCCATGTCAGCCATTTTCCTTCCTGTCCATGAGCAGTCCCATGCACCTGGAAAAGAAAAGAAAACGTATTCTATGCACTGAGAGAAAACTCCTAGCAGGTCAGGGACATTGTGTTTTTTTTGTTTTCCAAACGCAACACCATGCTTTGGAAGGGAAGTTGGGGTGGGGGTGGAAAAAGAAAAAAATGCCATATTGACCAGCATTTCATGGTGGACTCTTCACCCGTGTTAGTTTTTGCAGAAATTGTTCTTGCAATGGCAGTAGGAGGTGTCGGCAAAAAGAACCTTCGACTCCGCGTCACACTCATTGTTTGGTTGACAGGTCGAAGCTCTACCTTCTTGGCAGCCCGTAAATCACAAAAAGAGGCTCCAAGCCATACTGTACAGTACTACTATTGCCTGCCTATCATATCTTCCAATGTTGGTCACACTCATGGATTGGGCCATAATCCAAGCAACTCCCAAGTACCCGCTAAAATAGAAAAATACATGTCAGTTTCAGGGCTCTATATGGAAATTCAGTTTTTGCAAGTAAGTCTTTTTGGCATTGACCTATGCTTTTGATTTGCGATAGCTACTAGAATTGGGCACTTGGGAATGCTTAATTTTGGTCATCCCAAGGAGTGCTTGGTGGAGTTTCCCTTTATCCAGATGCCTGTGACTGGGTCCGGCAGATAGTGGGAACAGGGACCTCTGAGAGTTCACACTTTCATCTTGATTTAGACTGCAGCTGATCTGCAAACCCCCCTGGGGGTACTCCAGGAATGGTATGCTCCGGCAGTCAGTCTGAAAAAACAGAGCAGCAGCGATGAGTCAAGCTTGACATGAGTCATAGGAACACTCCGTCTCCTGGAGGACAAAGCACTTTTTCATTGTCTGCCAGCTTCCTATTTGTCCCACTGCAATTAACTCAATTTCCTGGGATTTTAAAACAATGTAGCAAAACTCAAGTTTTAGCAAGATTCATATAGGTGATTAACACAGTGACTCATAATCATGTAGGTCGGCAATAACATTTCCATGTAAATTATAGGCTAGACACAAAATCCTCCAGAGGGACGTTTTCACAAGAGGTGTGAAAAATGGTAAATTCCACTGGCAATGTTTTATGCAAGTGACTGAGTTCACGTCCTCACTAAGGGCTGTTTAAGAGTTTTTCTTGAATCCTAACTCGGGCACAAACTAGTGTTTGCACCTGCATACAAAAGGAGTGGGTATTACCACCCCTGCATGTCCCTCGCTACATACTTATTGTCAGGGAAAACCTGTTGAAATTTGTGTAGGGAAAATACCGTAATATTCTGAATTTTAACCCTGAAATATAGGAAACCATGCACTAGTATTGCGTTATCCCAATTTTCAGGTGCAGAACTCAGAATGATGTGGTAGTCACACACGCATGGTAGCAGTATGCATCATTGAAGATTTTCGATATAGTAAAGCTGATGCGAATTATAATGCTGATGACATTGCTGCTCCTGAAGTGGTTTCTTCTTGGGTGATTGAGTGCTCCTGGGTAAATCAGAAACAGTGAATTATGATCCTCAGAGGAAGGTGAGCAGGTGGGACAAGGTCCATCCCTTGCTGACAAGACATCCCTTTGGGTAAGCAAAAATAAATGTATGAAGGTGATATTTGTGCCCTTGAAATCCTCGTCGCCAGGGCCAGGGTGGTGACCTGCCATATCCAATCAGATAGTAGTGCTAAAGAGGCTAATGCCTTAGAAGACAAACCATTCTAGTTTAAGAGGAAATCTGCGGTTAGTTACCTTGTCACTCTAAATGCAACCCACCCGACCGATTCAACTCACACCGCTAGGAAGAACTGGTCGGGAGTTTACAGACACTACTTCTCTTAACAGCAGAGGCAGCCGTGCAGCACATACACTTGAGCTCCTTGTGCATCATACAACGTGTAAGTTATAAGGCCCTATAACACTTATAGTACTTTATTCTGCAATGATGACGTGCTACTATGGCAGCACTCATCATGGCCATGGAATAGGTGCCAACGCTCCCATTATGCATATGAACCCCACACTGGCAATGTGGGGAAGTGAAACACAAAGAGACCATATATCCAGAGTCAGCCACAGTGATTTACTATCATTAACCCTATAGGCCTCAGATACGGCTTCACCTTCCTACTTTCTTGCCCGGCACACCACTGGAGATCGTGCGGGATGCTGGTACAGTCACCATCATCCATGTCCTGAGGACTGGACCTCCCTACTCCTCATCTACTCCAACTGCATGTGTAGAACATGCACTTTCATCTACAAACAGCCTTAGGCAATTAATTCACGTTAAAAAGTAACACTGCAGGGGTACATTGTGCTATTCGGGAGTCTCTATATTCAGTTACGCACAAGTGTAGTCTACCTTGGCTATCCACTGGCCGACTTATAAAGTGGTCTTTCAGCTGTGTATCAAAGTGCAGTATGTGATGTTCAATTCTCCCTCCCCATTCAACCTCCTCTGTTCCACATGGGTATGTGTGTCCTGCACTGGCAATGCATGAACAAGATGTATAGCCTGGGTTAGGTACATATGAAACAAAAGAACACATGGTATCACACACCCATGCACTTTTGGTGAGGGGGGCCAGATGCAAGGATGGTTCTCTATAGATCTTTTACACCTTTCGGACAGAGATCCATGACTGCCAATTTAAATATTATATTTGTCAATAACAGTTTTCTTGTACCATACATCACTACCCAATGACTTTACAGTTATCTAAAACGATTAATATGAATAACCAGAATTGAAATCTGGTTATTCGCTGCTATTACACAACTGTGGGGAGCACAAGTTTCTTCTAACTATTGCTACATCCTAAGGGAAATTGCTTGCTTCCCCTGGGATCCTACATCCGCCAAGTTTGCGAAATCTAGAACCAAGTGGTGGAATGGCATGGTTGCACCACTTTTTATGGCTCTCTTGGGTATTCATAGAACTGAGGAAGGAGAGAGAAAGAAGGTGGCACACTGCCTGTGTGGAAACTGACATATTCCTTTACAGCCGCAGATCTGCAAACCTATACTAACAGGAAAAATATGTAGGGCAGACCATCATCTCTCACAGAGCCATGTCTACGCAGCGCTGGCTCTCTGCTCATGTGAGAGTGACGAGCAAGACTAAGTACTGGGTGGGAGGCACTGAAGGTGGTGCGAGTGGGATGCAGGATGCAGGATGCTAGGTATTTTTGGTTTTTATATTGTGAGCTGGAGAGGGGAAGGGTTTAAAAGAGGGTGGTCTGGATGGGTGCCAGAACATCAAGTATGTTTTTTAAATGTCGTAAAAGCAGACCGAGGTGGGAATGGGTGGCAAGAGGCCAAGTATTTTATTATATTTGGAAGGGGAGTGTTAGAAATGGGGGTCTCTAGTTGGCAATGGTTTGCACCTTGTCAAAGTAGGGACCCTTCCTTCTAGTCAGGCCAAGGGAGTTACCAACACAACCCCCTTCCAGCCTAGAGCCAGGGTAGACCAATCCATACCTCGATGGGTTTCCCTGCTTGGGGCGATAGAACATGGAACCTGGCCCGCAACAGCAGGGGTCTATTCCCGTACTACGCCTCCTTGAACTCAGTTGGATCTCTCTATCCATACTCTCAGGGACCACTAAGCTGACCCATGGGGAACCATTCTCATCACCTGTGGACCCCATCTGTGCAGCGTCTAAACTTACTTTGCTCACAGATGTGTCCCAACAGGCAGACAGTACCCACATAGCCAACACAGTGGTGCAGACAAGTCCACCCCCGGGGTGTGACTCCTGTCCCCCTCCCAGGGGCAACTCTGTCCACCAGGACAGCAAGCCACAGTGGCCACTGGCAACTGTCAGTGATGAGAGCCAGGCCTCATGCCTTTCAGGCCTCTCTATCCTCTATGGCATCAGAAAGTGGGGAGCGGCAGCCCCAGGTGCCTGGCACCCTTTCTCCACTCTCCCTCCCGCCAAGTCAGGTATGGCATCCTGACATTGGACCACTAGCCCAGGGTCTGTACCTTGCAGAAGGACAGAAGACTGGAGTGGGCTCTCCCACACCCTGTCGCCCTCCCCGGGGCCCTGCATCCCCCCCACCGAGAGCAGTCTCCCTCGATTCCAGAATTGTCGGGGTACCTGTGGCAAGTGTTCTGCACAATTCTCCCACCAGTTCAGGGGTGCTATCCTGCAACTGGTCCACCAGCCCAGGGTCTGTACCCTGAGGCTGGACCTGTACCTGGCAACCCAGGACTTCCAGGGGAGTACACCAACCGCACCCCCTCCCTCTCCCCCCAAGGGAAACACACTCCTCATGAGCTGTGTGAGAGTCTGCCTGCCGCAGGTCTCCAACCTCCTGTCCACCTGACAGAGCATGAAAATCCCCCAGGCCAGACGTGGCCTCACCAGGTTCAGTCCTGGGGTGCTCTGACCTCCGAGATGGCAAACCCTAACCCACTGGTCCTTCCACTGGGGATGGTGTCCCCCCCTCACCCTTTTCTCTGGACTCATGCCCCCCCCCAACTGGAGCTGGGCTGCCAGACACCAGAACCTGTGGGCCGCTGGTTACAGACGTACCCCCCCAGCTCACCTGACACCTTGGGATTCCCCCGTCAGGGAATAGCCACTGGTTACAGACTAGGCCCCCCTCCTGGTGTTCCCTCATGGAACCAACCAGGCTCTGGGATGGGGTCTTGGGCACCTTGAGAATCAGCCCTCCCCCACTCCCTTTCCTCAGAGACAGGACGTGGGACCCCTCACTCATCCCACCACACCGGGACTTATCTGGGTCACTACCAACCTCCCCTACCTCATCTGGTCAAGGAAAACCCAAGCCACCTCCTTCAGGATCACCCCCAGATGCTTCTCCAGACCCTCTGGAATCTACCAAAAGGTCTGCCTCCAGTGCAAGCTTCCTGGGGTCAGAAAACTCACACTCCAAAGGGTGTTGGCATCGGTCTGGAAAACAGGGACTTAAAATATGCTTTCCAACAATTGAATCACACATCCCCACACAGGTGTTACCCAAACTACCCTTCACCCAACCATCCAGTGCCTCTGAAAAGTACCCCACATCATTCTCCCAAGACTGGTGAGACAGTGTCTCACTGTTGCTGTCCCTCAACCCATACTCTTCTGGCTGGTCTCCATACTCACTTACCAGGGCTTCTATCACAGGAGAACCACTCTCCCTGCACCCCTCATCTAGAGTCAGTAGAGTGTCCCTCCCACTACCAGGAATATGATCCCCTGTGCCAGTTCCCCAATCCACCTCAGGGACACTGTGCACAACTGGAGTAACCTCACAATCCTGAACCCCCTGGTGTATGTCAACCCTCTCCTTGAAGAGAGACAAGAGAGTCAAGAGAGACGAGAAAAGACAGAGAAAAGACAGAGAAGAGAGAGAGAGAGAGAGAGAGAGAGAGAGAGAGAGAGAGAGAGAGAGAGAGAGAGAGAGAGTGTGTGTGTGTGTGTGCGTGCGTGCGTGTGTGTGTGTGTGTCTCTGTGTCTCTCACCCCTAGTACTGGGCAGTACAATTTTTGCTGCCACCATCTGAGCTGAACTCCAACCCAGCCAAGCTCACTTCCTGAGCTGCATACTTTTGCTCTTCAGCTAAGGCTCGTTCCATCTCCTCGCACTCCCGGTCTAGCTGCCTCAGCCTCAGGTCACGAGCACACATCCGATTCCTCTACTCACGAGCCACTCTTTCCCAGAATGTTTCCTCCTCAGGGCCACTGCTCTGTTGGTATTCTGGCTGGGGATCCTCCCCCTCAGAGTCATCTGATAGTGTTGCCTCTCATTGTAGCACCTCATAGCTATGCAGGGCTACCTCAAGATCCTGCAATGTGGATCTCCTCTTCACAGGTAGCCCCCACCCTTTACAAAATACTTTTAGTTCCCTCATCTTGTAGACATGCAGGTGGCAAAAGTTGATTTCCATTTTGCCAAGGCCCCACAGTTGTAACAACTAACCAGAGTTCCACAACCAAATTCTGAAGGGAAACAGGGAAAAACAGTGTGTGGTACGTAATGATCTGCGATATGGTAGTAGTGCACACCAATCACTGTAAGTAAAGTGCAAATGCAAGTCCTATCCTCACCGCAGACAACCAATGTTAGAAATGGGGGTCTCTAGTTGGCAATAGTTTGCACCTTGTCCAAGTACAGACTCTTCCTTCTAGTCAGGATAAGGGAGTTACACTCCTAAAATAACCTTGGCTCACCCCCTTGATAGCTTGGCATGAGCAGTCAGGCTTATCTTAGAGGCAGTGTGTAAAGCATTTGCACATAGCCAACAGTAATACAGTGTAAGCACTACAAAAGGACACCACACCAGTTTAGAAAAATATCCAATATTTTTATATACTTAAGATAACACCAGAAACAATAAAAATCCATACTACAGTACTTGGAAATCTTCAGTTTCCATAAATAATCTTGAAATAAAGTTCTTTGAAGTTGATAGCTCCATCCAGAGCTATCACGGCGTCGTGAACAAACAAATCCAAACAGTTCTGGCTGACCGCGGCGTCAGGGGCCAGCTACGGCGTCGGGGAGACCCACAAAACAGTACCTTTAGAAATGCAGGGGGTCGACGACCTCTCGTTGGGTTTCCCGATGCACGGCGTCCGCAGGTGTCCATTCCGGAGGTCGGTGTAGGAGTCGTCGGGCCCTCGAAGTAACACGCGTTGCAAATCGAACTCCTCGTGGTTGAAGTCAAGAGCGCTGGCGTCGCCGGGCATCGGGTGCTGCGGGGTGAAGTGCAGCGGTACGGCGTGCGGCTCGATGGCGGCATCAGATGGCATCATCGGTGAGACCAGGGTCACAGTGCGAAGTAATGCGCTACTCGTCGTGGTGCTGGCAGGTCACAGTACAAGCAGCGGCGTTGTCGGTGCTGAAGCCCTGTCGTCGGCTGATGAACTGGAGTCATGGCGCCGGCAGGCCAAGGCTGCGGTGCGGGATGAGGGCAGTGCGTCGAGTCACTTTACGAGTGGTGCCCTCGAACCACGGTGCAAGCAGCGGCGTCGATGTTTGCGTGAAGCGGTGTCGTCGGGGATACCAAGGTGGCATCATGAAGCGGTGCGGAGAGCGGTGCTCACAGGTCACGGTGCGAGCAGCGGCATCAGATGGCGTCGTCGGTGAGATCAGGGTTGCGGTGCGGCATTGCGGTGGTGCCCTCTGCGGTGCCTTCAGGACACAGAGTCGGCAGCGGTGTTGTAGGCAGTGTCGGGTTGCTTTTCTTCTGTTGCAACACAAAAGACAGTCCCCAGTGCTGATGGCAGAAGAACTTGAAGTCTTTGCTGCTCCTTAGACTTCTTGAACAGGCGGCAAGCTCTACCTCAAGCCCTTGGAGAAACTCACAAAATGGAAGTTGCAGAAAGTTCAAGTCCAGTCCTTTCACTGCTCAAGACAGAAGCAGCCACTGCAGGCCAACACAGCAAACCACACAGCAAAGTGGTAGTCCCTCCTCACAGCTTTTCCAGCTCTTCTTCTTGGCTGTCTTCGTGGTTCCAAAAGAGTTCTAAGGTTCTAGGGTCTGGGCCCCAATATTTATACCACCAAATCCTTTGTTCTCTGAAGGCAGAGAGTGTCTGTACTCAGCCCAAACTAATTCTGTCCTCTCTGGTGCAGATTCCTGGCAGGAGGTGGAGACAGCATTGTCCAAGGCAGACAGGCCTATTCAGGTGCAAGGGAACTCTCCTCCCACCACTATAAATGCAGACCGGGCCTATTCAGGTGCTAGTGACAACTCCTCCCACTACTCTGAATGCAGACCAGGTCTATTCAGCCCAGCCCTGACTCATTCAGGAAAGACAGGACACAAATCAACCATGGCTATCAGAGTGAATGCACCTCCCCAACTCCTGTCACTCCACAATTTACACAGAGAGCATATACACTTTAGCACTGATCAGCAGTGGTGAAGCGCCCAGAGTCCTAAAACCAACAACAGCAGGTCAGGAAAAAATAGGAAGAAGCAGCAAAAGGTTTGGGGATAACCCTGCAAAAAGGGCCATTTCCAACAGGGAGTTTATGGCATGTTCTGTATGGCTCCTCTATTACTCCTGTAGCCCTGAATAGCTACTGGAAGATGATTTGTTTAAGGTTGGGGCATATGAAACAAATTGGTTATTAGCAGAAGTGAATAGCAAGGATGTTATTCACCTTCGCATTCGGAGTGACATCACTGAAAACTCCATGTTAACCCTGGTCTGTCACAACAGGAGCATTGGTCTCATACAGCACTGATTGGATGAGGTGCATCTTCCCACTGCTCATTAGAGGGAACTCAATTTCTTTCTCTTTCATGCAATCAAGCATTGGCAAAGTTATTAGCTCATCATTTTACAGCAGAGACCGATTTGTTTTGCAAATACTTGCTTACTTAAGAAATAATAGGTTACCTATCCAGCATTAAAAACTTTTACTAAAGCACCAAATGAGAGGGTATCTGGTTAAGCTCCTTAACAGGACTTTGGCATTACAATTGTTTCAAGGCTTTTTGTGGACTTAAATTTCACATTAGCCCCATCTTAAAGATCTTAAAAACAGCAAATATAATTATGTGAGCCTCAAAGATTTGAAATCCTAGCAGAAGTGACTCCATCTGAATTCTGCACCTTCCTTCTGGTGTTCTAACACTTTGAAAGCAAAACTGTTTATTTAACGTTTCCAAACCAATTGTACAGTTTTAATCATTTTTTTTAAAAAAATCAAATAATTGTGATTTGATTCAAAATGCCATAGGTCCAACCACTCCCTGGCATATTATTTTCCTTCCAAACATGAGTTCTTGCTCTTCTCTTCTGTTTTTTCACACATAAATATTTAAAACCTATTTATAAAAAGTTGGTTTGGAAAGTCTGGTTTCCCTGAAAGAGAATGAAAGAGCATGGAATGAAATAGAATTTGTACAGAAGTGAAAATGTAGCTAATGTACCTTTATGTCATCTTCTGGCCATGAATTCAGCATGGTGGCAATGTGACCCTTGTCATGGATTGTGATAAACAGCCCACTAGAAAACAAAAAGGAGAAATCACATCAGTTTTGAAAACGTGTACATCTAGGAGTAATAAAAGGTAATTATTAAGTAAATAATAAACCCAGTAGGTAGACATTCAAGCTTTTGGAAGGGCCACGGAATTAGATGTTTTATTTATATTGGGGTGGGTGTTACAGAATGAGAAAGAAATGTAGGTCCACAAATATCTAGAACTTGTTAATATTTTTCAAAACTAAATTGATTTTGTGATGGACATTACTCCTTATGACTATATTCTGCTGTGATAGACACTGCTACTCATGGATGGCAGAGTGGTAGAAATGTTTGCACCCAACATAAATGTTGATCTGCCTTTTAATTGAACAATAGTATAGTGTAGTATGCTGAGACGTGGGTCCTGTGTACACTGTGGCCCTGGAACCAAGCTGTACCCGGTTGATGAGCTCATAGCCAGGGCAAAACTGGTCCTGGGTTGCTTGTATTCCTGTTCAGGGAGAACCTGGCTTAGCAGTTTGGGCTGGACTGCATCTATTGGAGCAGAGTCAAGACTGATATATATATAGGTGGGTCCAAACTGAGGTGGCATGGTGTGCGAAAATAACGATGGAATAGGATGTGGCCCAAGTGATTACCAGTGGCTGAGATTAATTCAAGCATTCCATCCATCTCGGTTTTGTATACCAATTCCTTATGGCAGCCTTATCGTTCATTTCAACATGGTTTCACCAATTCACCATGGATTTATACACTCCCAGAGCACATTCTTGCAATTCTACACTATTTAAGATGCTGCTTACATACTATTTGTGCGGACCAATGCTTAAGGGTTTTTTTTTTCGTCTAAGATTTTTTCCTCTGTGATTTTTACCCATTTTGTGTCTTCTTTCTCCAGGATTCTATTCTTGCCTATTGTTGGCTGAATTGATTGGATTTCACCTTGCATTTACCTTAGTGCTGCCTCTGCTGGAAGTCTCTACTGCTAGGTCCTATCTGCATACCACTTCTTCTACAAATTCTTATTTAAAGCTTCTCTAGATCATTGCATTTGCTTCCACTTTGCCGGTATCTTTTAAGGGGCCGCTCTCTAGCCAAGTGCTAAACACACACAGCCTGCAAAAGTGTCTACTCAAACGATCGCCCTTACAAAGCCCAAGACTACCAGGATAAAGGAGTGCCCCTTGCGTTCAGCAATCCAGATCCAAGGGAGGAAGAGACCCCAACTTCTATCTCTATTTTGAAAAACAAAAACTGGAACAAGCTACAAAACAAAAAAGTACCAATTTTCATTGAATGGTCGAGGAACAGAATTACTTCTTTAATAGAGCATATCAACATAGAAAGCACAGCCAATAATGCACTAAAGAGAATTACATGCAACACAGTATCATCTGAATTAAATAAATTGCTTTATTTATGGGCGTATACATATTGTACACTGGAACACATCAACATCCGACTCCCTCTGTGGTCAGTTGTCCCTCCATGAAAAACAGGACAAGTTCAAGTTTACTGAAATTGGCCGAACAGATGTGAATATGTGAATAACCCGGAATGATCTGGCAAATCCAGGGCATCTCTACCACTTTCTCACACCATAGTCTTCTTTATAAAAGACAGCAGGGGTTTGCTCTCCATCAATTCTCATATCTACTCCAGCCAGACACTTGTGTTATCGCGGGTGGAGGACAATTTGCCCTTACTGTTGGCTTTAGGGAGAGAGCCCTTGGTGAACATGTCTGCTATGTAGGTTCAGAAGAAATGGTGGATGGGTTTCTTGGTGGGCACACACACACACACACACACACACACACACACACGCACACACACACACACACACACACACACACACACACAGTCAGTATCACAGTATGTGAAGCATATTAGTACAGTTGGTTCCTAACATGAAAATGGGTGTTCAAAGATGACAAAAAGCCACCAAATCTTCTCCAATGGGGACTACGTCCATGTACATGAAAAGAAATCTTGAGCAGTCAGACACCCGTCAATCTTTTCCTTTGTGCTCAATCTCCTTCCATTCTTTATTCTGCTGAAGAGATAGAGATTTCCTTCAGAGTCCATATACCCAAGGGTGTTTGAACACTGTATATAGGTTTGAGAAACCCTGTTAACCTCAGCCCTGATGAAGTCTATTGGAGTAATATCCAAGGGCCGAAACACTTGTGGATAATGTGTGGTGGAAACTACAATGATTCATTGATTGCGGACATGAATAAAGAACATAAAATGATTGAATGCAAAGGAATGGATTATGGACTGGTGTCGGAGTGCTAAAGATTTTCATTCATGTCTGCTATGTAGGCACCCAGTTATGCCCCTTACAACAAAAAAATCTTTTAAACTTAGTATTCATCCTGGTTTCCAGCCTCTACAGCTATAGAAAGTGCAATTTTGATTCCTACAGCATGTACAGTGGAGAGTAGAAAGTGAGTACCTTTTATTAGTTTATTCTATTTGGGTTGGCAGAATCTTATTCTTTTGAGTGACTAGGACATACACGTATATTGGGTGTTGGACCCAGAGTCAAATACATTTTGCGAAGGAGAAACACTGTTGATTTTAAAGAACTACAACACAAGTCAGCAGTATTCATATTGGAACAGTTTTCAGAAATGTGAAATGCTTAGCTTCCCACAGGACTTCAATAGAATTTTAGAAATGCCACATCATGTTGTAAATTGGGATGGGTCTTTTTCGTAATCACATTTTATAACTCACTCTTTGGTTGTAAAGTGTTCATAACAAAAGCTCAAGGCAGAAGAATTTGCCAACTAAAGTTACTCACTGAGGCTGTGAACTTTGGCTAAACAAGACTGTTGAACATTATATGCAATTTAGCAAAAGACATCTGGACATTACTTAAATATGTAAAGATGTCTCCTAAAGTTATGTAATTGCTACTTTGTTCATTTTGAAGGCTCAGTTGTTTTTGGGAAGCAAGATCTTGCTTTCTCTAAGCACGTGACATGGTTAAGGACTGAACAGCCCAGGTCTAAAAAGGGACCAGCCTGTGCCATTTCAAGGATTTTTGGAGTTCTGGACAAAACATATTTTGGGGCGGCTATTCAGTATAGATTTAAATCTATTACCCATTTTCAGCTAATTCAAGTAATTGCCAAACAACATCAAATTATATGTTAAACTTTCACAAACCTGGGCACGGAGAAATGGATGAAAGCTTAAGCTGCCAGACACCCACCATCTAAAGACTACCAAAATAAAGTAGTAACAAGCATAGATAAAGTCATTTGTTTTTGCATTTGGTTCTAGCATTTCTTCTCTTGTAACAACCATATTTGTTGTGGCATTCAGTATCTCACCAGGATTTTTCTATGTAGCAAAGACAAGGGTGACTTGGCATATGTTTGGTGGACACCTGCATTATAGGCAAACAAAGAGCAATACCGGCAAAGTGGTCCTTGTGTTCAGGAATGTGGCAAAGCAAGGGAAAGGGCACCAGTTCACTTCACAATCTAGCTTTCTGTCCCTTCTGGAAAGGACACTTGATTCAAGGGGTTTTTCCAACGAGGACACTGCCCTATTCCAAGGAGAGGCAGAAACAAAGGCAGAAGAAAAATACCAGAGACCACAACAACAGTTGCATTCGATATCAGACTCCAACAAGAAAAAATGAACAATTTGTGGTCAACTTGTGTGCATATTAGTTATCAGAAATACCATCGAAGGTCCTCAACAAAGGATTCGGTTTTGTACTTAGACAGAATAAGAACACTTTTCACAGTAAAAAGAAACAATTCAAGTCCTTATGCTGATCAGGAAAAGGTTCTTCTTGGACAGTCAAGAACTGAATACAAACATCGAGGAAAGCACAGGACTGAGAAACCAGCCTAATTTGCTAATTGCCTTAATGTGATCCCTTTGACGTAATCACATACAAGAATACTGTTCTAAAAGACATTGCTAATTGAGAGAATAAAGTCAAAATCTTTATAGTAATCTTGCTAGGAATTAAAGAGAAGTCCAACAAGAAGAGAAATTGTAAAACAACTTGCAAATAAGAAAGGTCCATCAACGCATAGCATGTGAAGTGTGTTGCTCCTTCTATCACATTAATCAAGTTATGAGAAACACGTAAATAACCCAACATAAGACTACGGAAGATGATCAACCAACTGGACTCTCAAGCAGAATCAATTGGTTGGATCATTAAGAAATAACTGTAGTTTCTGACAGCCAAGCATCCGGTCATATCCTAATTCTACACACTGCCCCCCCAAAAAAACCAAAGTCAGCGGACCTCCAACAGCACGCTCCACTGGGTTGAGGATTTGTTCTCTTCTGGAGCCACTTCCACAATTCATTGATAACTTCCTTGGACCTGGAGTATTTAGGATGGTGTCCTTCCTAAAGGACCCAAAAGACATATTTAACTCTGTAAAATAAATCATCTTAAACCACTTCTCTGAAATTCTCCTAATTCCTTATGTAGAATCACCCCACACCAGTATATAAAACAGGAAGCCATTCTCACGGTGGTGGAAGATGTTCTTCGAGCACAGGAAAGGACACACACAATTCCTATCAGCTTCAACATGAATCTAATAGAAATTGTGCTTACATTTTGAAAACGCAATTTATAAATCAGATAAGCAAGATTGTCATGGCTTGTTCTGTAGCTCCAAATCTGGCCAATTGTATGTATATTGGTGTGAAGGCCACTGGAATTACAACTCTAAAAGCCCTTTTAGAAACAGCACCAATATATGATGGCGGTACATTGAGGATATATTTGTGATATGGCAAGGAAACAGAAGACACACAATTGATGGACGGAATGCATAACAAATCAAAACATTCACCCCCAGTCAAGCGATCTGGGTTAAATCCATCATTCATTTGCTCACCATGCCACCCCAGTTTAGACCTGACCATATGCAAATCAGTCTTGACCCTGTGCCTCATGGGAACAGTCCAGCCCGAACTGCCAAGCCAGATCCTCCCTGGACCAGAAACAAGCAACCTAGGACCGGTTTCGGGGTTTCACCCCTCTTCAGCCAGGATAGCTTGATTCCAGTGGCACAGTGAGCCCAGGACCCACATCTGGGATCTGGGGATATCTGGTGCACTTAGGGCAAGGAAACAGAACAGAATCCCAAATATTTACAGAATGGTTGAATAGATGTGACCTCTGTTGAAATTTAGCAGCCATATTGGCTGACACGCCATACCATTTTTTGATGTATGCATCAAAGCATAAAATGGCGACTGGAGAACTGAGGTGCTCCGAAACAGATGAAAATGCACCGTTGTAACACATCAGTCGATATTCAGAAGCTCTACACATTGATCTTGTATTTGGGTAGCGTTTAAGGATAAGAAGTAACTATACAAACCCTAACTAAACCTGATGAAAAAGCAGACAGCGACAGGTAAGCTGTTAACATGGGAGGAGACAAAAACAAGCATTTGCAATGCAATAGGTATCGCCTTTACGCGAGTTTGAGCTGTTGACATTGCAAATAATACCAATAGCTTAAACTCGCATAAATGCGAGACCTATTGCATTGCAAATGCTTGTTCTTTTTGCAATTGACAAGTGTAGTATATCAGTAATTCTGGCATTTTATTGCACAAATTTCCGGCTTTCTGATTTTTCTCTCTAAGCTCAGCTTGATCTCTTGTGAAAAGCCTTGTTCTTGTCTTGCTTACCTCATTCTGAGCCTCCATCTCCAATAAGTCTGTATCTTAATTTATGCGGGACTCTGATTTGGACCCACTGAAATGACTTTCCAGAACCTTCATCTTACTAAGTGCTAAAAGTAAAAAAAAGAAAATAAGCGCACTGTTCTTTTGGAGTGCGGTGCTGCAAATTAATAACTATTTTCTGTCTTTGGCCCTTGTTAGGAGTTGACCAGTAATGCTGAAAACCCCCAACTCTGCTGAGTCTGAAAGGTGCAATCATTATCCAATTACACGCTTTTTTCCTGATCGCGGGGAATAACGTGCGTTGGTGTTTACTGTAGTTGCCAGGCATTTTTCCACCGGAAGGCTAGGACTAACTGGTAACTGCCAACACATTAGCTAATGAAAACTCTGCTCTGTCTTTCAAGAAACAATTTTGAAGAACAGATTAAAGTCATTCATTCTACGGAGCCCTGTTGTGTGTGTGTGTTTTTTTAATACTGGCAGAGGAAGAATTCTGTCTAAGGCTAACAAACAGTAACTGACAGCCTGTGACACGCCCACTCTTCTGGAACTGTTCCCTTTCAGTCATCAGACACAGGCCCTGTATGTCGTCTATCCTCATCTTCAAAGCATCAAGTGGGCGGGCTCATGTACATGACTGACAGGCGCCGTGATTAGTCACCTATCGACAAATGCTGCGTCGTCTCTCTGGACCGGCCTCACAATTAGTTTAACGAGCAGCCGCCCAGGACAGTTTGTGTGGACGTGCCCGGCATGCAGAGCCCCCGTCCGCTGCATTAAGTATCTCAGGTCGGCATGAACGTGTTGGTTCAGTGGCAGGGCCCGTGGCCGTCCATAAGTCAGCTCGAAATGTGCCCTGTTTCACTATTATTGTGTGATTGCGCCATCGCTTGCTGCTGGCAACATCTGCAGGCTGGGTATGCCTTTTAGCATACGGTGCAAAAAAAAATGAAAAATATGTACATACTGCGCCGAGGGCTGACAGTACAGTAATTACCAAGGAGAGAGATGGCAGTACACATTGTTGTCTAAATCTGGAAACATGAATTATAGATCATGAATTGAAATGGCTCTCTCCTGAAATGTCACCCGGCGGTGTGCGTCTACAGCAGCCAGCAATTCATCTTGCTGCCTTGCAATAAGTGTTACAGTTGTTACATAGCCTTTGTGGCCCATCCGGAATAATGTTTATTATAATTATCCCATTATTTTACCACTCAATTTATTACAAATCCCATTCGGGGTTTTTGACAATGCAAACATTTATTGGGCCAAACTAAAAATAATAATGTAGGTTTTACAGAACAAAGAATGCACATTTTGTGGCATGTTAGCGTATGTGTACGGTTGCTAATTACACATGCACTGATTTTCAGGCTGTGAGTTCGGATCCGTGCAAGTTTGACTCAGCCTTTCATCTTTTCGAGGTGGGTGAGATGCGTGCCGTTACATCGAGCAGTGCCAACCTCGAGTAACATTAGCATCGTTTGTTTGCACCACTTAGAATCCTCAGAAGTCTGGTGCGAAGCGTATGTAAGAAGTAATATCAACAAGCCCGGCGGAGCGCACAACAACCAAAACAAGATTTATGAGCCCATGTGCCGGGATCTGACTGGGGCTGTTAAGCCCTGGAGAAAAACAAGCTCGGCGTGGCGCACGCGCGCTTGGGGGCGGGGGAGCGGACCCTTTGAAGTGCTCCCAATAGGCGGATTGCATGGCGGCACGATGCGCGTGATTGTGCGCGTGCTAGCCATGCAATCCGCTTTTTGGGAGCACTTTTCAAACCCGCTTTCTATAGTCTCGCTTTCGCTTACGCGATAGCAAGGTCGAGACCTAAAAAACTGTGAACCAGATAAACAAACATTGTAAATGCCAATGCCTTTTCCTTATGTGTGAAGAAAACCCTAAAAGTACAAATTGTGTGTTTGCGCTCTGTTGCGTGCAGGTTTTTAAAAACACAAACAAAAAGCATTGTCATTTACAATGCCAATAGCTCTTTTGTGTATTATTGTTGGAGCTGCTTTATGAATATTCACGTATTTACAGCTCATTAAGCGGAAAGTTATAGGATGTTTAGACACTAACTTCAGTCACACAAATATTGAAATTGCAAAACTTGCTCAAGGCAAAGGTCGATTAAAATCCGCAACAGACATGAAATATTCCAACAATGTTAAAGTCTGCACTCAGCAGTCACAAAAACAACTAACTGATTTTGCTTCTTCCCCTTTTCTCCTTGAAAGATTCCTATGATTTCAAAACGGTCCTGGCAGTATAAGCATTCTAATTAGGGGTGAAACAACAACAAAGCCCCGTTAACAAGAAAATGGTATTTTAAAGACCTGTGAAGTACTTAGGGGCGGTTGCGATAAGACGGACGTCAGGCCACACACAACAGCTCAACAACTCTCTGTGTGTGCCTGGGAAGCTGTCTCAGCCTGGGCTAACACACGTTTTGGGTCAGAGATGAAAAATGACACCTGGATGACAATAATGACGAGGGGAACGTCAGGACTGCGCGAGCCTGCAACCTCGCCCCCTCTTATTTTTAAATCAATATCGGAAAAGTGGGGGTGCGCGGGGAAAAAGGGCTGTGAACAATTTGTCCGTTATATTTTTCAGTATGGAAATTAATATATCAATGGACTTCAGGGGCCATTGTTAGCGCGAAGGTCTCAATCAGCCGTGATTCTGCCATGATATTTAAGTTATAGGGGTGGGGTTGCTGATGGGTGGGGTGCACAGCACCCAGGCGTTAATACGACTTGTTGTATTTTATATTGATCACTTTACGCGGGATATGGGGATGTAGCTGGACCAGTTGATGGAACATAACTGACCTGCAAACGAATAAACATTTTTAAAGCCCAAAAAGGTGACTGGAGTGTTGTGCAAGATCTTGTACAGGTGACATCAATTCGTTAAAAAGTAACATTGCTATCGCTCGGTAAATGACATCAGGTGACCTCCTGACCCCTCCAGAACACGCCCTTCGATGGATTATTCCAACTATAATAATAATTTAGAAAGCAGCAGGGGTCTGCTCTGGCATTTAGTCTCGGCTCGGCAGGGCCTGTGTGCTGCGCGCCTCCGATAACGCTTATCTGCGCTGCGGCCCATCACCCCTCGGAGCTGGTGACAGGAACCCTCCTCCCCACGGCTTACTCTTTAAAGGGGCCGCTGCGCTGCCCTCGAGTGCGGGCATTACTGGGGCCCCCGGGGCGTTTATTACGGAGAGGACCTTGCGGTGCACGTGGCTCTGTGAGCCTCGCAGGAGGGCCTCTGCACGGATTCTATGTGGAGCCGCATACAGTCCGTGTGCACCGGTGCACGACCCCAAGAGTCTAACATACGCGTCTGCCTCTCCAGCTTTTCAGTGGGGCTTCAGCACTGTAGTGTCCTAGCAGGGACACGTTCTAGTGTTCCTATGTGTGTGGAATACACTGTACACCCACCCACCACAGACGTCACTGGGTCAGGTGACGCTGTTAATAAAAAGGCCGAGCGCACGTGCTCGTGGCCAATAACCCACTACCCAACCATGTGTCCTGTGTCCGTTATTCCCAGCATGGGGGCCTAGGGTCCAACATCACAAGCACGACCTCGGATTACAAAACTGCCAATGAGAAGAAATGGGGTGCCTCGTCTAGGAGTAGACCGCCCTAAACTATGAGACGCACTAAGCGGATGAGAGGCAGACACTTCTGCCTGCTCTAAACAGTGACTTCGAAAACCAATACCGCAGGGAAGGAAGGCTGCGAGTACAGACTATGTCTCCACCCTGTTACATGTCAAGCACAGACTGACAGGTGAAATCTGTCCGTCAAGGGCAGCAGCCCCGGGAGGTACTCTCTGAAAGGCTGTTTGAATCAAATGGTATTTTCATTTTCTTGGGCCGCTTCTGCCCTGTGAGATGTGCAGAATGTGTGCATGCTGGTCTGAGCGCTGGCGCACGGTGGCACCCGGTACAGCTGCCACAAGCCCCGTACTCTGCCGCCTGCTTCAGTTTACAGCTCCTGGCACAGCCCCGCCGTGTTTGCGCATCTCCCTGATGCCCCCTGGCAGGCACAGCTTCCACCGCTCAGTGTTAACGCGGGATCTGCCGCTGACGCAGACCGGAGCCCCCCTCCTCGGGCTGGCCGGAAGTGACGCGTAATGCGTGTCACTTCCTGGCCCTGGTGTGAGGGGGAGGCTATTTAGCCTTCCCCCACCCTCCTGGCGACCTCTGTCGCCCACCTCGCCACATTGCCACACAGCATCGGTCGTGTCCGTCTCCTCGCTGTGTCCTGGATCTACGCCGCATCGGTCGTCGTCTCGTGCAGATCTATGGTGAGTCTTGCTGCTCCTACTCCGCCCCGGCCCTGTCCCTGGGCAGTACCAGGTTGACGGGGCCCTGTGGCTCGGCTGGCCACGGGCGCAAGATGTTGGCAGAATTGGAGTAGGGAAGGGCGGCTAGTGAGCATGCCAGGGACGGAATCTTGGCGGGGTCCATGATGATGGTAGCGAAATTATGTCGCACCCCCCAATACGGGTGTCGTAATGCCACCCCGGCCTGGGTACAACCTTTCCTCCCGCATCGCGCAGGGGCCGTAAGGGGTTTTCGTTTCCCTCACCCTCCCCGCACCTCGAGCCAGGCCATGAGGGAGGGTGGGGGTGGGGGGGTAGGGAGGGTGGGGGTGGGGGGTGGGGGGGGGAGGGATGCACGCGCGGAAAGGCAGTGTAGCCTGCGTTCCATCTCCTGCCCCGCGCCTCGAGCTAGGCCACGTGGGGGTGAGCCGGGGCGGCGCAATAGTGGTATTATTGGTAACGGTTACTGGAAGAAAGTCGTATGTTGAAGCCTCAGGCGTGCGGGGTAGCGCACCCACAAATTACGAGGGCCGACCTTAATGTTCGGACTCTCAGGCGCTAGGCTTGAGGGTGTGGGGCGGCGCGCTCGCTACATCGCGATTATTTCTCGCATGTCCCGGGGCCGGGGGGATGCATTTTACAAGGTACAGGGGTGCCGGGCCAATTTTCTAACCTCGGGGTCGTATGCTTACACTAGGCCTAATTCGAAGGAAGTCGCCCAGTTGTGCACCTCACACCCACCCCCCCAGATTGTGTGGAGGTTAGGCAGGAGGCCGAGTGTACGGGCCTCGCGGCAGCGGCGCCGTCGAAATCTAATCGAATGTACCCGGCAACCGCAAATTACCTGTGAAATGTGTATAGTTTTAGCATGCATACGTAAATATACACTACCAACGGGGCAACGTGTAGCAAGCACTGGTTTGGAGGAGCTGCCGACTGTAGAGCGGGGGTACCGGGTTCACGGCTATATAGCCCCGCAACAGCCATTGATGTTGGGCAACTCACTTAATTTCACCGTGCCTACTGCGAAATGAATGTGCCGTTTTATAACATAACTGGTGCCCGTGTAAAGGGCTCCAATACCTCCTGGTCGAGTTTAGCTTGCTATACCTTGGTGCAGTGGCGGTATTGTGAACGCTGTAATAGTTGCAGCGCTCCAAATACCGTCGGGGCGCGCTCGCGCTCAAGAATATCCTTGCGCAGAGCCCTTCTTTACCTGCACCTGACGCTGTAATTTGAACGCGGCCTGGGTAAGCGCTATAACAATGAAGCAACATTATCTGTACCGCGCGCTTGAATCGGTAATGGAAACGCGGTGCAGTGTGAAGCGCTCCAACACGCGCTAGATGACGTGCATGTAAGAGCCCCGGTGCATGGCTTCCCGTGACTCGCGTTGGGTCCGGGCTTGTAAATATATAATTTAAAAGTGGGTAGCGGCACATGCTAGGCCTCTGGTGTGGGCTCGTTGCGGCGCACCACGTGACCACGGTGCCTATACCGCATTCCCTGCGACGGTGTCTATCGAATAAGCGTGTGCATACGGCCCCCCTCACAAGCATTGCTGAGATTGGGAACTGGGCTGCCTGGGTCCCCGGGGGTCGCAGACGGTGCTAGCCTCGTGGTCGCTGCCTGGATGACAAGGTTATCGCCCCCCCGTAGGCTACGCTGCCGCTGAGGGCGTGGGGGGGGGCATGCAGCGGGACGCGGGAGCGGGCGGCTGTATTAGTGCATGAGCCCCG
The DNA here is from genome assembly GCF_964204655.1 of Triturus cristatus. Classification (NCBI taxonomy): domain Eukaryota; kingdom Metazoa; phylum Chordata; class Amphibia; order Caudata; family Salamandridae; genus Triturus; species Triturus cristatus. The sequence goes on along the minus strand of NC_140591.1, from coordinate 1,418,907,150 downwards.
GCGCCTGGTCACCAGAATGGGAGCTCAGCGCTTGCGTATTAGCACACAGGTGGCAGGCATTAGTTCATATCACTGCGCCGGAGCTCGAGTTCGAGCAAAGGACCTTCCAACAAACTTGCCTCTGCCGTTTTGGATTCCTGAGGACACTCTGTGAAACTTTGTCCACGCTGCGCGGGTCCCGCTTCGCAGAGGGGCGCTTTCCTGGGCTGAAGCTGCTGCGGGGGTACACCAGGGGCCGAGGGCTGCGAGCAAGAGGGCTGGGACTCCATTTCCCAGGAGCCCCAGCAACCCGCGCCCGCTCCACCTGGGCTGCTCTCCCTCCCCGCCCCGCCCCCAACGACCTGCCCACCTCCACCACAGCTATAAACTAACGCGTGAGTACCGCTGCGCGGGAGCGCGCGGGAGCTCGCCGGGAGAAGCCCGGGACAAGGGCGGGACCGTCTGTGGCCGTCAGGGGCCAAAGGAGGCCGGGCTGGGCCATACCCCTTATCCTTTCCACCCAAACTCTGGTTGAACTCTGCTTGTGCATAAGGTGATGCCCTCACCTGCAGCACGTGAAACTCCAGCAAGGGAGGGGGGTAGCAATACTGGGACGCTGGACAATTACTTCAAACCCGCCAAAGGAGATGGGGGCAAAGAAAACTCCCTAGAGAGACGTAGGGCGGACCGTCGGCGATCCATTGAATCAATGAAGAGTAGACCCCTGACTGAAATTATCCCGTATCCTATCTCTCAAGAGGAGGGTACTCCCCCAATAGCTTGAATCCGACGACCCTTGAGGACTTCCCCCTCTTACTTCGGGAAATCCCAAGCACCCCTGGCATGCTGCCTGAAAAAGTCGCAGACACAACTCCACTCTTGTCATCTGACACTCCAGTTAACCTGGTTACCCAATCTCCCCCCTCGAATATAAATAAGAAGAGCAAGCCAAAGCAAAGTGTTGTGGTGGAGATGCATATGCCTCCACCTAGCAAACGCAGTAGGAAGTCCATGGGGGGGCGGGGGAAAACCAAACTATCTCACCTAGATTTTGGCAAAAAACATAAAAATGCACTCCAATCTGGGAAGGACAATGAGACTGCGCCTATCGCTGTCCCCCCCCCAAAGATCCAAGCCTCAACACAGCTGCTATTAACAGCGATCCAGTGGCCAACACATCCAACACAAACCCCCCTCTCACATCTATAGGGAGTATAGAATTCTTATTTCGTTCCCTCTTGCAGCCTATTAGTGACAGCCTGAAAAAGGTTGAGATAAGGCTGACTATACTAGAGACATCCCTAAATACCTTAGTTAGTAAGCAATCCAAGAATGTGGGACCTCATCTCCCTGTAGGAAACGCCCCTAAAACAGGAGCTTTACAGGGTAACAACATAGTCCCCTCTCGGGGTGTTCCTACTGCTCCCCCCTTGCAGCAACTAATGGCTATTCCAGTCCAGCCACCGCGTAATAATCCAACTTATAGGCCTTTACAACCAACAGACTCTGCCCCCCAAAGCTTTCAGACAGGGACCAATGATGGCCTCCCCGAAGCTGGAAGCACCCTCCTTCTTCCCCCGGGGCGACCAGTCCCAAGACCACGGAGACCAGATCTGCCGCCAGAAGCTAATAATCTAACGGTGGTGTTAGCAGGTGCTCCTCAACTAAGAACTGGCGAAAATGAAGATTACCAATCCCTAAAGAAAAAGGTGATCAAGTGGCTAAATTGGAACCGACCCTTACCATCTCATTTTAACAACGAGATTATTATGGTTAGAAGGGTCCCTTGGCTAGGGAAGACCAGAAAAACAATAATAGGGGACTGCATTCTGGTAACTTTTAAAGATCCGGGCACCGTTTTGCATATTTGTGAAGGAGTAAATCGTTCATTGGATTCCACCATCCAGACCCGCCCAGTATCCTTTTTCTTCCCTCCTATTCGCATGCACTATGCTCCTCCGCATGACGAATGGATAAGGGTGGAACGTAGACGCGGACACAAAGCTTATGCACAGCACCCTAACTTCCAAGTGCCTGATACACCCTATTTCCACTTCAATCGTTTTAACTGCTTGAACAGCTTGGATGGGGTTGACTGACTCTCTGCTCACAGCCCAGTGACTCTGGATAATGGCACCGACGGATTTCCTGATCCATCTCCCCCGATCGCTGGTAAAATTCCTGGTCTATTGAATGTCACGGTGACCCCGGACAATGGCTCTTGCAGACTCTCTGATCCACTCGCCCGTAGTGCTGGCAATGTTCCTGAACTATTAAATGGTCCAGAGCTCCTGGATAATGGCCCCTGCAGTCTCCCTGAGCCATCTGCCCCCACCGTCGGTAATGTCCCAGAACTATTGATCGAAGCGGCACCTGTAACCATCTCCTCCAACCCTTCTGGCACGGCAACTGACACCTCCGAACACCTAAGGCTAATCTGCTGGAATGTTGCTGGACTGGCCAACAAACTGGGTGACCCGGACTGGGTAAATTACATCGAGACTGGAGATGTATGTATGTTCCAGGAAACCTGGGCTAGAGAGAATTATGGTCATCAAGGCTACATGTCCTTTTCCATCCCAGCTAGGTGGGAAGGCAAGGGCCGTCCGTCAGGGGGGCTGACGATCTGGGTTGCATCTCACCTAGGCTGCACGGCAACACGGCTGCCGGCTAACTCAGAAGACATTCTTGTGGTTTCATTATCCTGGCCTAACCAAGCCAAACTTGTGTTAATTAACATCTATTCTAGGCCAGTGGGAATTGCAAAGGAATCACCGACCATAGATGAACTCACGAACTTTATATCTGAACTACCGAGTGATTCATTTTATGTGGTGGGAGGGGATTTTAATTCTCATTTTGAGCCACTTCCTGGTCTTTTGGAGGGGTTCTCATCGGAAGAAGAGGCCAGATGGGCAGTCCCCCCAGTGGAAGCCCCCCCCCCGAAGGCTTGGACCCCACTTGCACTACAAATCACAGCTCTAACCCTAAAGTTCGGAATCAGAGCCTGTAACGGGCGAATGCAATCAGATATACCCAGTAAAACCACCTACAACAGACTGGGAAGAGAGTCCCGCCTGGATTATGTCCTGGCCCAAATAGTGAAGTGGCCGACCATTCAGGATTTTAGGGTTATGGAACGGTCAGATAGCGACCATAATGCACTCGAGCTCGACCTGGTCATCCCTGGCCCTCAAGCTCCTGTGACCAATGTAGAAGGGAACAAACCTGCGCTTCTCCTGGAAAATAGTAGGAGAAGAATCAGGTGGGAGCACTTGGTTACAAGTAAGAACAAACTCCCCATGCTCTATGACGGGATAACTCCCATCTTGGAAATTGTGGGGAGTTTGGACAACGAGGCAAGCAATAATGATTCCCGGGCTAAATTGTACAAGGCTCATGAGGACCTTATAAAGGCTGCGGCCCCTCATCTCTCTAGTAGCTCACGAAAACCTAGACAGGGGCGACAAGGCAAAACAACATGGTATAGTCCGGCATGCAGAAGGGCAAAAGCAGAACTCCTCAGACTTATTAAGGAGGGACTAGGGGGGGATAGCCTAAGACAAAGCAGGCGGGCTTACAAGAAACTAGTTGCCCACGCTAAGGCCGAGTGGGAGGAAAATCAGTGGGAAGAACTTAGCAAGGCCCTAGCGACCCAAAACCAACGTCTGTTCTGGAGGATAGTGAATGGGGGGTCGGGGCATCTTCAATCGGCAATAGAGCCCAATATTGCCCCAGGGGTGTGGCAGGCTCACTTTCAGTCTCTTTACAGTTCTGAGCCGGGAGAATCTCCTACTGTCACCGAGGTTGGTTGGCCAGGCTATGAAGGAGAGCTGATAACGCTGGGTGAGGTCACCGCTGCCATCTCAGGTCTTGCTTCTGGAAAGGCGCCAGGACTGGATGGCTTACCTTGGGATATGTTTAAACAGGAGCCCATTGTATGGGCCCCCTACCTTACTGCCCTTTTCAATGGAGTTCTAAGCGGCATGGAAATCCCTGGTACTTGGCTGGGGGCAGAGGTGGTCCCTATCCTTAAAAAGGGCTCGCCTCTCCTCCCGGCCAACTATAGACCCATCAGCTTAATCGACGTAGCACAGAAGCTGTTTGGCAGGGTTTTGCTGAATCGCCTCCAGGATTGGATGGAAGAGGTGGGTGCCCTTAGTCCCTATCAGGCGGGATTTAGGAAGGGGGTATCCACAGTGGACCAGGCTTTTAGGTTGAATCTCATCTGTTGGAGGGCAGCAATATTCGAGGGCGGCAGTCTGTACACAATTTTTGTGGACTTACGGGCCGCCTTCGATCTGGTGCCCAGGGGAAAACTCTGGAGCGTCTTGGCAGAGATGTGCGTCCCCCCGGACATCCTAGTAATCTTACAGAGGCTTCATCATAATAATTATGCCCGAGTGAGGTGTGGGAGGTCGGGGGAATTGACCGATAGATTCCCCGTTGACCGAGGGGTAAGGCAGGGTTGTGTGTTGGCACCGACCCTGTTTTGCCTCTTCGTCAACGGGGTAATCGCCCACCTAAATGCCACCGATTATACGGACGCCCCCAAACTTAATGGCAGCAGGGTGCCCGCAATTATGTTTGCGGACGACACCCTGCTGCTATCTAAAACCCCCATGGGGATACAGAGGATCCTTGATTCTTTTGTAGCCTTCTGTACGGACAGAGGGCTAGAAATCAATGCGGCCAAAACTAAATTCATGGTTTTAAATCCGAGCCAAAAATTGCGGCCGAATCCGCAATTGGGAGTAGCACGGCTCGAGAGGGTTGTCACCTTTGAATACCTAGGTGTGACTCTCAATGAAACCATGACTTGGGGATCCCACCAGATTAGGGCGAACCTCAAACTTACACAAATTACTGGGGGTATCGCCCGGATGATGACCGGCTCCTCATACCGCCCGCTGGGGGCCCTAATTCAGATATACAAGGCCCAGGCCAGGGGAGCGATCATGTATGGGGCGGAACTGTGGGGACACACATCATGCCATAGCCTGTCATTAACAGAAAACAAGTTTATAAGACAGATAACCGCGCTTCCCCCCAGTACCCCGCTCCTCCCCTTGAGGCTTGACCTCGGTCTACGACCATTATCTGATGAAATAAGCCTGAGACCAATAGCCTTCTGGCGTAGGTTGTGGAGCAGTAATGATCTTGCAGCATACAGGGCGGAACTGGCAGAATTATTGAACCACCCAAAAGCGCTCCGTATCCCTTGGGTCAAAAACATCCAATCCACCTGCATGGAACTAGGGCTCCCCGACTTATGGACTGACCCTGCGAATGCCGCACTGAATATCTCTAAAAGGTCCCTGACTAACGTATACCACGAACGCAAATTAGCTAGGGCCCGAGTTACCCAGGCAGAAGGGTCTCTATCCTCTGTGTTTTTGCAAAGCAAGGAACTTTATAGGTTTGAGAGGGTATTGGATCCTATCTTTCCGGTACTTGCTAGGAAGCTGTTTCTCCAATGGAGATACGGCTCACTGCCCTTTCGGTCCTTTACAAGTACTTGGTCATCGCCCCCCACTACGACGCAGTGCCCGGCTTGTGATGCCTTGGAGGAAACCGATTTACACGTGGCCTTCTTCTGCCCAGCTTACAGGGCAGCGCGGAAATACTGGCTTCTTCCCTTGATTAGGAATATGGGCGGCAGGGAATATGCTCCAATGTATAGGATTTTAAAATCTGATCTCTCTGGTCCAACTGTCCTCGCATTATCAAAATTTCTTACTAATGTTTGGCATACGCGCAACCGCATTTTAAAGGTGTTGGGTCCCCCTTAAAATTTTAGATGCAGTTTTTATTGTATTTTTAACATATGTACTTCCAATGTTTTAATGTTTTGATTTATTGTGATTGTATATGTGTATTGTTTTTCTTTTATGGCCAAATGGCCGAAATAAAGATTAAAAAAAAAAAAAAAAAAAAAAAAAAGGTCGGGTCCATAGGGTCTAATTATTTCTCTCTCCGCGACTTGGGCCTGGGGGACCAGGGTTCGAGGCCTGGCAGTGGCAATGGTCTCAGCGGCGGCGCAACATTAATATTGCCGCCATATGGCGAGAACGCGGGCTGCAAGCCTTGGTGTCGCATCACCATCCTGTAAGTCTGAGCAAAGTATATATTGCCCAGTGCCTCAAGCTGGGTCCGGGTGCAGGGGTCGTAGCTCCAAACGGCAGAGCATTGCTTACCTCATCAGGCGAGAGGTAGCGGGATCGATGCCCGCACTCTCCACAATCCTTGGTTTGCTGCATACGTGTTTACGGTTCGAGTCTCGAGGTCGCGTCCACAGTACGTGATTCTGGGCAAAGTACTTAATCTCCCCGTGCTTCAATCTAAATGTAAATACGGTACTATGCAAAGCGCTCCAATACCTTCGGGTCGAGTTTGCGCTATATAAACATGCACAATAAGAACCCTTCTGTAAGCTTGTCACCGGAAAGGGAAGGAGTTGAACTATGTGTCTTCACGGGTTGGAGCTAGGCGGGAACCCTAGGCGCGCTCTCCCCAACTTGCCTGTGAGATATGTGTTTTATTGCCGGTTTGAACTGGCTGCATGCTCTGCTGCGACTGTCCTAGTGCATGGCTTCCTGACTTAGAATTGGTCAGTACTATGTCAATCTACCCACCAATACCACAAAGGTAATGCAGTACAGGTACCATAAAGTGTACGACGTGTCTATTGGTGTCACGCTTAAGGTCCCGTGCATGGGTATCACGAGAAGTGGGACCCTGTCAGTCATGCCAAATCACCCTAAAAGGTTTGAGTTGATTCTGATAGACAGCAGACTTGTAGGGGTGCATGGTGCCAATCGAACCAGTGTAAATAAATTTCACGGGGCGTACTGCGTAATGTTGCGCATATTGCGCCTGTCACCCCCTGCTTGAAGGTGTAATGTAATTACGGTGCTCATGTAAAGTCCTCCAATACCTTCCGGTCGAGTTAGCGCTATATAAATATGCAACATGTAATTGCTGCCTTCCTATAAGGCAGATACATGACACAAGTACATGCATTGTTCACATTACGCGATTACGGGCATTACTAAACACCCCGCGCCTCAATGGTTAATCTGGTGCAGTGCTCGCGTGAGTTGGCATGGGGATCGTGTTATATGGTACGAATCTCCTACGCTCCCCGTGCCGGCATGTGTAATGTAAATACGGTGCTCATGTAAAGCGCTCCAATACCTTTGGCGGCGAGTTCGCACTATACAAATATGCAGTATGTATTTGCTGGCTTCCTATAAGGCAGATACTTGATACAAGTGCAGGAATTGTTCACAAGATTTTGCTCCAATACCTTCGGGTCGAGTTCACGTTTTTCAACCACTGTTCCGCGGCACACTAGTATGCCACGAGATGTTGCCTGGTGTGCCGTGAGAAAACGTGGGAAAAATGGAAACATTGCAAATTTAAAAAAAAAAAAAAAAAATTCCCCCACTAGGCCGGGCAGCGGGCACCGGACTGTATCCTGGGTATGGGGGGGGGGGGGGGGGTTTGGCGCTCCTCGGATGTCCGGGCTGTGATTGGTCCAGACTCCAGCCTGGACCTATCACAGAGCAGTATCTCGCGACTTCCTTCCCGCCCGAGCGCAGTGTGCGCAGCAGCGGAGAGAAGAAGACGTTGCGTCACCAGGACCGGAGCAGGAGGACTGACGGACGGAGACCAGGACTCGGCGGGAGTCGGCACTGACAGACCGCATCCGGATCCAGACCAGGCCTCAGGTATTTAAATTTTAATGTTAATTTCCTCCTATCCAGAGTATTCTTATATGCTTTCTACTTGACCTGACTAATACCAAGTCTCTGGGTGTATTGAATGTAGAGCCATTTTTAAAGCTCATAGTTAGAGAGCGCTTAACGGTAGATGTGCGTTATGTCTGCATTTGGAGGGATCCTGTCAACAATGGTGTGTAGTAGCGGTAGCCTTACAAGGTATATATAAGTCCTCGTATGCCCGACCCATGAATGCGTACGGGGGTTCAAGAGGGATGTGGGGCTGCAAGCTGGGCGTTGGAAACTGCACGCTGTTAGCGCCTTCCCCATAGTATGTTTAATAGGTATTACTATTACCAGATCCAACCAGGTACTAATTTCCTTGATGCAGAGAAGCTTGCTGGGATCTGCACCTGCGACATTCAAGCAGTTCTCAGCAGTGGGTGCATCGCCCACTACGCATTTATTTTGCAGCGCGAACTCGACCCGTTACAACGTTTAGATCGTAGTTGCTTCCTAGTTCAGGCTGCACCTTCGAAGGCATAGGAGCCTCCAATACGGATTCCCCTAGTTTAGGCCTGCATGCCAAGATGTTTTCAGTTACGTTTTTTGGGAGGGCCAGCGGGTCACAACGTCTTTAAATTGGAGTTCTTTTCCAACTACTTGGAGCTGTGTGATACGTTTCAGATATAGCACCCTGGGTATTTTGGCAGAATATTAGGGGCTGCAGACAGAACCCATCGGCTGTCTCCGACTCTCTGGGACGCTGCTCCTCCCAGCCCTCGCCTCTACGCTGCTGCCTTACCTTTGAACATCAACTGATGTGCCGTCTCTGCACGATTTTACCCCCGGGGTCGTCAGTGAAGGGCAATGTTCTTGAGTGATCGGCAAACTTACATGATCATTACACAAGTACACGTTCCTTTTTGTAGGGGGCAGGAGGTTAAATGATTGCCAGAATCACAAGACGTTGACTACTAAAAACAAGGAGACTCGAACCTGGTTCCCCTAAGATAAATTGCGTACTACTTACCCGTCAGTCGCGCAATCCCGGTATGACTTTCAGACCTGACTATAAGAGCGTTGTCTGCAGTGCACAGCAGTAGCCTCGCAGCTCCTTTGGCAACACCCAGGTTTTAATATTACCCAACACAGTGGTACTCATTCACTGATCATGGAGGAAGGATCGGATTAGCAGGCGCTGGGATACACACCCATGGAAGCATGTTGCACTGAGTTCTCAGCGGGGCTAAGCTGTCTTTAGCAGCCAACAGAAGGGCAGTGGGAAGGGTTCTTGGTGGTAAAGCTTGGAAGATGTGTTACGAGTTACACACAGTTGCATCCTTTGTGACTTCTCAACACCTACCCCTTGTCACTTTCACTCAACTGAAACAGATATGTGAGAAAATGTTCAACTATCTGTGTGGTACGTGTATTGGCAGAGCAAATCAACTTCCAGGAATTATTCCATTTTAGGAGTTTGCACAACAAGAAATGTCGGCAATATGCTGAGTTTAAATTAATTAAGAAGCCATCGTTATGTAATTAATAATTATTATTCTGGAAGTTGTATTTTTAATTCGTGCACAAGACTAGAGCCCGGCGCAACCATTCCTACTTCACAAATGTTGATTCGTCCTAACAGCGTGCACGCGCCTCCTTAAGCTTAAGTGCTTCTGTGATGTGGTCCATGGTTTTCACTCCTGTGGAATGGATTTTGGTGTGATCATAAGCTTGCATGTGTCAAGGAAAGCTATTGCGCACCTAGTCTGTGGGTAGAGAGCAGTTTTGAGTGATGCTTGAGGCAAGATGTATTTACAAAAGTGTCTGTTTAATAAAAATTTACATGGTCACCCAATATCTGTTGCAGAAATTAACTATCTTTGGAGAATTCCGCATGGGTTGTAGCAGCACTAACTAACCTTTGTCTCCAGACTAGAGAGACGAGCAAGCGTTATACTAGTACTGTGTGGTTCAGTCTTTATACACAATGAGTACTAATAATGAATTGGGCAGACGTAACGTTTGTAGTTAAAGCACGTGCTAACCTTAAGATTGGCATCAAGGGCTCTCTGAGTCTGAGAAACCATCCAGTCACAATTTGCTCCTTATAGATACAAATCTTAAATTTCTTTTATAGGTAACTTGCAGGTGCAGCGTCCTTGTGTATGCCTAGTACTGAGTGACAGTGAGATATACTGCAGTGATGGACACGTTTTTGAAAAGGAAACAACTGGACTCTGAACAAAATTTGGAGCCGGATGAGAGCCCAAGTATGAGTGGGGATCAAAAGAAAGCAAAGATGGTTAGCTCAAGCAAATTCTCTGGCACAAGGCAATATAGCGAAAGCTATATTTCATTTGGATTTACTGTCACCGGAGATGCAAACAAACCAACTCCACTGTGCGTGGTGTGTGGTGAAAAGCTAGCTAACAGTGCTATGGTCCCAAGCAAACTTAAACGCCATCTCCAAACGAAACACCCTTTGCTTCAAAACAAGAATGCGGACTATTTTGTTCGCCTGCGCGAAAACACAGAGAAACAGGCAACTTTCATGAGAAAAACCACAAAGGTAAATGAAAGCTAGCTATCAAGTTGCTGAACTTATAGCCAAGTCAAAAAAGTCGCACACTGTGGCAGAGACATTAATACTTCCCGCCTGCAAAGCTATTGTAGAGGAGATGCTCGGACCTGAAGCAGCTAAGGAAATAGCCAAAGTCCCTCTCTCAGACAACACAATTTCCAGACGTATTAATGACATGTCTGCAGACATCGAAAGTGTGGTTTTGGAAAAGATCCGTATCAGTGAGAAATTTGCATTGCAACTTGACGAGTCTACTGATATCAGTGGACATGCTCAACTCTTGGCCAATGTGTGTTTTGTTGATGGTGATGCAATTAGAGAAAACTTCTTTTTTTGCAAGGCATTGCCAGAAAAAACAACAGGAGAAGAAATTTTTCGGGTCACATCAGAATACCTTGAACAAGGAGGACTTAAGTGGGAAAACTGCACAAGTGTCTGCACCGATGGAGCTGCAGCCATGGTCGGGCGCACCAAAGGCTTTGTAAGTAGAGTGAAGGAAAGAAATCCAGATGTGATTGTTACGCATTGTTTTTTACACTGTGAGGCCCTCGTAGCCAAGACTTTACCAGCAGACCTAGTTCATGTGTTGGATGATGTTGTGCGCATGGTAAACTTTGTAAAGTCACGACCCCTGAAAAGTCGCATATTTGCAGCTTTGTGTGAGGAGATGGGAGCAAAGCATAAAACCTTGCTGTTTCATACAGAGGTCCGGTGGTTGTCGCGTGGCAAGGTCTTGGTTCGTGTGTATGAGCTGCGGGAGGAACTTAAAGTGTTTCTGACAAATGAGAGGCCAGATTACGCAAAGCTGCTTGCAAGTGATGAGTGGTGTGCAAGGCTGGCATACCTGGCAGATATATTTCATCATCTGAATGAACTGAACACACGAATGCAAGGCCAAAATGAAAACCTGCTTACAAGTACAGATAAAATAAATGGATTCCGTTCAAAGGTGCAACTCTGGCATCAACACGTGGAAAGTGGCAATCTTGAAATGTTCACACTCACCAAGCAATGGCAAGGTGTTCACACTGCTGCACTGTGTGAGATAATAGTTAAACATTTAAAAACTCTCGAGGAGAGGTTGTCATTTTATTTCTCTTCAGTCTCCACTGAATGCCTTGACTGGGTTAGGGACCCTTATAGCTCAGCATCAGTTGGTGGAAAGGACATGACTTTACAGGAGCAGGAGGAACTAACTGAACTGAGGCAAAATCGTGGTTTCAAGCTAAGATTTGCTGATCTACCTTTGGATAGTTTTTGGTTGGATACTGCCAAGGAGTTCCCCCTTCTGGCAAACAAAGCTATTTTGACATTGCTCCCATTTTCCACTACATATCTGTGTGAGATGAGCTTTTCAAGCATGATTGCTATAAAAACTAAATACAGAGAGAGACTGAGAGCTGTTGACGAAGAGCTACGTGTGTGTCTTTCTTCGATTCCAGCCAGAATATCAGCTTTGTGTTCAGCCAAACAGGCCCAGGTTGCGCACTGATCAATAAGTATTTTATAATTTTTCATATTTCTGTTTACTTACTATTTCATAATAAAGTAATTATAAAATACTTTCTTTGTGTTTATTTGATTCCTATTCAAGAGAATTACTTTATATATAGTCAATCTAGGCACAGAGTTAAATTTTTTAACATTTTCTAATGGTGGTGTGCCTCGTGATTTTTTTCATGAAACAAGTGTGCCTTTGCCCAAAAAAGGTTGAAAAACACTGCGCTAGATAAATATGCAACATGTATTGGCTGGCTTCCTATAATGCAGACACTTGATAGGAGTGCATGTATTATTCACAAGAATTTGCTCGTGCCCACATTCGTGCGCATTAGGTGATTTCAGGCATTACGACACCCGCTGCACCCGAATAGGTTATTTGGTCGGTGCTCGTGTCCGGTGCTCTAATAATTTAGCGCGCTTTACGGTTTGAGCTAATCACTAATCCACCGTGCCCGAATAGGTATGTGAATACGGGGCTCATGTACTGCACTCCAACACCTTTGGGCGGGTCACGCTGTGACTCTGGGCAGATAATTTAATATCCACTTGCCCGATGATGCATGTTTATACGGTGCTCATGAACTGCGCGCCATTACCTTCGGATCGAGTTCGCGCTGTGGTTGTCACTCTGGGCAAATCACTGATCACCCCATGCCCAGATATGCATGCGTGCTGCTGGGCCTGGTCTACCTGGGCCCCAGAGGGTCGTGAATTTTGGCGGCTCATGATCCTACTTCCGTGCACGATTATGTATGTAGATACGGGGCGTATGGACTGTGCTCCATTTACCGTTGGGCGAGTCGCGCTGTGACTCCGGGCAGATCACTTAATCTCCCCGTGCCCGATGATGTATGTACATACGGTGCTCATGAAATGCGCGCCATTACCTTCAGATCGAGTTCGCGCCGGGTTTGTGACGCGCGAGCTGCTGGACCTGGTATGCCTGGGTTCCCGAGGGTCGCGGACCTGGCGGTTCATGATCTCACTCCCGTGCCCAAATATGTGTGTAAATATGGTGCTCATGCACAGCGCTGCTATACCTTCGGGTCTAGTTCGCGCGATATAAAAGTGCTATTTACAGCAAGGGTCGCGCAGTCCGATCCTGACCACACGGGACCACGTGTCCCTCGTCTCCAACCTTTTGCTGAAAGGGGGCTTGGGCCGTTTGTCATTGTTGTTGTTGTCTTTACACCCACCCCCACTGCTTACGGTCTCGCACTCCCAAGTGCATCAGTCCTTGGGCAGGGTGGATCAGAGTGGGGTTAGTCCTAACGTAGAACGGTCATTGGGCTATGTTAGTAACAGTTAAACACGGGACGCTGCCGACAGTCTAAAAGAGGTGTGCTATAAGTCCGAAACTCTGCCCCTCCAACATGCTTATGTGGGCCTTGACCTGAGCCCGGTGCGGTTTTGCTCGCAAGATAGGGCCAGTCTTAGGCCTTCACCTGCCACTCATAGTCGCACAGATATGGGAGAAATCACACATATCTAACAAACCTAGCCACCCAGGTGGGTGCCTAGTTCTGGGAGGGCAACGCAACCAAGATAGAATGGTAGTTTATTATCTAATGCTAATAGAAGCCTGGTTTAATCCATTAGATGGGTGTAGATATGGCTACCACACTGCTGCGCCTGCGCCTACATTAGCGCTGTGTTTTTTAGCATTTCCTGTTTGGTATTTGTGTTTATTATGTGTTTAACTTACCCTTGTTTTTAAGCTCTCGCTTGCAGTTTGCGCGCCTATTCCCCTCACTGCATATAAAGAAGGCATCTTTGCCAGAAGCACCACCACTTTGGTGGGTCCGGGTCCCGGGGGCGAACTTTGGTGGGCGCCATTTTGGATTGGGGTACTTGATCCGGCGGCGGCCGCCATCTTGGAGCGGACTCGCGCGCTAAGGGCTTATTGGAGCGCCTATTTAAAGTCGCTTTTTCCCGCGCAGCGGGACGCGCAAGTGGACGCCTTCGCTTAGCCTGAGTCGTGCCGGAGTCCTGCCCGTCTGCGCCCGTCAGCGTCCCGGAGGCGCCGGTGCGGCGGTGGATTGCGGCCCAGTTAGCCTCAGACGAGGATGATCCGTTACACCTCGGCGACGCTGCGCGCCTTGCAGATATTCTCTTGCTCTTGTCGCTCTGTTTTCCCGGGCCGTGTTAAGGGTAAAAGGCGATGCCCGGGCTGTGGCTGGTCGCCTGTGTGGACTCCTGTCACCGTCCACCGACCAGCAGTGGCTCGTGTTAAACATCTGTGCCTGCTGCTCAATACGAGGTCAGTAGGTAGCCATGCCCTGTACATTTACGATCTTCTTGTCAGGGAAAATCCATTATGTCTTCTACTGACTGAAACCTGGTTGGGCGAGGCGTCCAATCCGGACATTTTTTCTGCCATTCCTCCGGCGTATAATATCTTCCGGCAGGACAGAGGGAAGGGAAGGGGTGGCGGCGTTGCTGTGGTGGTGAAGAAGAGCGTATCCTGCTCAGTGCTCCCCCTGAATTCTATCGGGGGTTCCGAGTCCCTTGCCTTTACGCTCAGACTGTCCCCATGCCAAGCTTTGAAGGGGCTGCTGGTATACAGGCCGCCTGGTCCTGTGGGCTCCTTTTTGGATGACCTGCAGATGGCCATTTCCGAACTAGCGTTGTCCACACAGCATTGTGTGGTGGCGGGCGACTTCAATTTCCATCTTGATGTGGTGGATGATTCGGACTCAATTAAATTGTTGGATATTACATCTCCGCTGGGCCTTGTACCTTTTGTGATGGGTCCTACACATGAGAAAGGGCATACCCTGGACCAAGTGTTTTCGTCGGTCCCGATTGTTGATATTGAAACCCTGCCTGTGCTCTGGTCGGATCATAGGTTGATTAGGTTCTCCGTGTTGGAGAACGGGCGAACGAACAGTAGTGCCCCCATACTGCCCAGACCAGCTGTGAGAGCGCTGCATAGAGTGACGCCCGATATGCTGGAGCAGGCGCTTATGGATCATCCATGCCCCTTTTCGGGCGTTCTGGAACGGGACACTGAGGTTCTGCAGCTATGGCTGACTGAAAGGTTGAATGATCTTGCCCCAAGGGCGGCCCCCCGGTCCACGGCAATTCGGCGATCTGCGCCGTGGTTTACGGAGGTGCTGCGAGTGGCTCGCAGCCAATGTAAGGTTGCTGAGCGGGCCTGGCGCCGTCAGTATGACGGGAAGGCCAAACTCGCCTATAGGTCGGCTATGAAGGCTTATCACCGGGATATTCTGTGTGCAAAGAAGGAATATCTCGCTAGGAGGATAGAGGAGTCGGTGAACTCCTGCAAGGAGATCTTCACTGTGGTGAAGGAGTTCACGACCCCCAGCTCCAACTTGCCCCTTCCAGTTTCGCCTGACGTGTGGGCGTGTGATCTTGCCAGTTTCTTTACAGATAAGATTAAGGCGATTCAGGCCTCCTTCTTGGAGAGGTCGGAGGAGGGATGTTGCGGTTCTGGGGCCGGATGCGTTCCACCGCCCACGCCTGTTGCTGTGCTGTCGGACTTTCCATCTGTTTCCAGCGATGCGTCCCTGTTGCTGCTGGCCAGCTTGAAATCAGGCTCGCCGCTAGACCCCTGCCCTGCCAAATTTTTGGCTAGGATGGCAGCGGTGGTGAACCCACTGGTCAATTCCCTTCTCAATGCCTCCTTGAGGGAGGGGAGTGTCCCAAGCACCTGGAAAAGGGCGATGGTGATCCCCCTCCTGAAAAAGCCCGGTTTGGACGCCGAGGTCCTGGCCAACTACAGGCCAATTTCTCTTCTTCCGGCTCTGGCGAAGATTACAGAGAAACATGTGCATGGCATCCTGTTGGGTTTCTTAGAAACAATCTACTTCATCCATCCCAATCCGGATTCCGTCCTAATTTAAGTACGGAAACGGTTTTGTTGGAGGTCTCGGAGGTTATTCGCGAGACCCTGGATGTTGGAGGCAAGGCCACGCTTGTCATGTTAGACCTGTCGGCGGCCTTTGACACCGTTCCCCATACGGCGCTCCTCCCCAGACTCCATGCCATCGGCCTTAGGGGGACGGTGTTCAAATGGTTTACATCTTTCCTTGAGGGCCGCCGCCAGACGATCTGGGTTTCCCAGAGCGCCGCCGAGATGCCGCCATTGGGAGTCGGAGTTCCACAGGGTTCTGTGTTGAGCCCGACGTTGTTCAACATCTTCATGTCCCCCTTGGCGGCCTTGGCGGAGGCTCATGGGGCCCAGATCGTGTCTTACGCAGATGACACGCAACTCCTCTTCACATGCGGAAAAGATCAGGCATTTGATGGAGAAAGTATTCGGGGGTGCCTGGGAATGGTCTTCGACTGGTTCCAGCAGAATAGTCTGAAGGCCAATTCCAGCAAGTCGGAGGTTTTATTCTTCGGCTGTGCTACCGATCCGGAGTGGCAGGAATGGTGGCCGTTGGATATGTGTCCTCCTGCACAGTCATCGCTGGTTGCCAAAAACTTGGGAGTCAAGCTGGACAATAAGCTATCGTTGAGAGTGCATGTTCTTGGTCTGGCTGGCACCTGTTTTGGCATTCTGAAGATGCTCCGCAAGTTTTTACCATTGCTTTCTGTGGAGCATAGGCGGATCACTGTGCAAGCTCTTATTGGATCCAGGCTGGATTACGCGAATGCCCTTTTCCTTGGTCTTCCGGATTACTTGGTCCAGCGCCTGCAGGTGGCGCAGAACTCAGCTGCTCGTGCCATTTTGGGCCTTCACAGGCGAGCGCGAGTATCTGGGCTGCTGCAGACGCTCCACTGGCTGCCTATCCGGAAGCGGATTATGTTTAAATCCTGGACGCTGATGCATAAAGCACTTTTTGGCTCTGGCGCAAGATCTTTGCAACGGAGGTTGTCTTTTTACCGTCCAGCCCGCTCACTGCCGTCAGATTCTCTTTTCATGGCCGCGGTTCCGCGTGTGAGGAAGGCTCGCACTGGGGACGCTCTTTTAGCCTTAAGGCTCCCCAGCTTTGGAATTCGCTCCCGTTGGTTTTACGCAGCACTGCTAATTTGCTGCGGTTCAGGAAGAGCCTGAAGACCTGGCTTTTTAACCTTTAGGTTTCTTTTCTCCTTTGTTGCTTTGTGCTCTGTACTTGTCTGTTGTGTTATTTTACACTGAGCTGCATGTGGAAAGCGCCGGGACACTCTTTTAGAGTAGCCGTGCGCTATATAAACACAATATAACATAACATATGGGTGTAGTTCAGTGCCCCAATCGCATTGAATACGGGGATGCACTGACATAGCGACGAAGAATAAGTGGTCACCACATAGCGCCTCACTAGGGCCAAAACCACGGCACAAAGTTACCGGTGTGATTCGACCAAGTGGTTGCGGGTGCGCCGCTCGCGAGCGAATTGCAACCTGGCGCTGGGAACAGTCTGCCACAAGCCAGGGCGGCCTGTATATAGTAGAGATGACCCAACAGGCTTGGATCTATGCCTTTGGGTTTAAATTCACTGTTGCCAGCTGAATAAGTATACAAGGTTCTGTAGAACTGCCTGCGGTGGAAGTGCGCGCGTATACCAATTTCTAGTTTGCGCATTCTGGTTCTCTAGGTACTCTGTCGCGAATAGCTCTAGGTCGGTGGTTGTGTGTCACTCTGCCTACAGCTGGCATGGCAGTACGCCTGCCATGGGGGTGACCGGACAGGATATTTGTCCCTTCACTTTGAGGAGCAATTCATTCAAGTATTTCTTCATAGAACTGTCTCAAACCCACCAATAGTTCCTTGTTAGGCCGATTACTTACTGGCCACCGGTCCATGTTCCAGACCGCCTCATGGCGCCCGAGTTAGAACTGACAGCGCGCAATGCTTAAGCCAGACGATTCCCGAAACTGGTATACCTAGGGGGTTTCATCACTGAGGGATCTGTAGGGGCATAATTCCCATAAGGAATAAGGGATGGTGGGCAGGGGCTAGAGTCGCCCCTTGCCCATGGTCACACGCTGGCAGCCAGGAGCACTCCTGTGCTCCAGGTTTAGCAATCTGAGGGGACTGTCCAAAGGTGAAGGAAAACCCTTCTCGCCATAATAGCCCAAGCGGGCAGGCCCGGAATTGTGAAGAGGGTAACCTTCCCGCATGGGGGGCGAATAGTTCTTGCCACATCTCCCCAGGCCCAACGGGTCCTTTCTTTCAGCAGACCCTATCCGATTCAGATAGCGTCTCGGGCCTTGGAGACATAGATGGGGCCATCTACAACTCTAGGAGCTGTAGCTCACTGGTAAGTCTGGTGCCTGTGGATATAAGGGATCTCACAGGGTTTGAGTCCCGCTAGCGCTGTCACACTGTCATGAGGTGGCAGAATTTCAAACTCTTCTTTCTGCTAGGATGGTTCCCTTCCAGCTAGTTGCAGAAGCCCTAGATAGGAGAGGTTGCAGGTAAGACTATAGAGGGTTGGTGGGGGGCCCTGGCTGCGACGGTGAGCAGCCTCCAGGGCTGTGGCGGAGTTACAGGGCGATCTGGAAGTAGGCCGGTACAAAGGGTACCTCTGCGCGGCACCATAGGGGGTGCCTGAGCCAAAACCGAGGAGCCTCAAGGGAGGTCCCGGAAGCCGTGTCGGCGCCCCGCTAGTCCTGCGGGCGGTTGTGGGCCTGAACAACCGGGGGCTTGCTATGCGACGCTCCGCCCCGAGAGGGGGGGCGTGAGTAGAATTACCAACGGCACGTGATCGTAGAAAGAATCACCTGGAGGGCAGCAACGGCGGGCATCGCTCCCGCGCTGCCCGGCTCATCAGGCGGGCAGGCGACCCAGTTGGTTGCCTGCCCTTGGATCGCCCGTAAGATAACCCACCCATTACATATTCTGGAATTATGTAATAAACCTGCAGCATTGTTACCCAACACCAACTGTCTTGTGTGTGTCATTTGGGTAACCTATTATGGGGGAGGGGGGACAGCGGGGTGCCCCTGGGGGTACTATGCCGCTGACCGCGGCCCCCGCAGGGGGCCATTCGCCGGTCGGTGCCTTAGTGCCCCCGGGGCACCGGTCACCCCTCCACACCCCCTCCCACTGGGGGGGGGGCGGGGACGCAGACCGGAGCCCCCCTCCTCGGGCTGGCCGGAAGTGACGCGCAATGCGTGTCACTTCCTGTCCCTGGTGCGAGGGGGAGGCTATTTAGCCTTCCCCCACCCTCCTGGCAACATCTTTGTCGCCCACCTCGCCATTTCCCTCCCTACCGCTTACCCGGCGTAGGCGTTGGGTGGGGGGCGTTTCTGAGCGTTGTAATGTTTTCTTTTTCATTGCAGGCGGAGTTACAGGGCGATCTGGAAGCAGGCCGGTACAAAGGGTACCTCTGCGCGGCACCATAGGGGGTGCCTGAGCCAAAACCGAGGAGCCTCAAGGGAGGTCCCGGAAGCTGTGTCGGCGTCCTGCGGGCGGTTGAGGGCCTGAACTGGAGGCTTGCTATTCGACGCTCCGCCCCGAGAGGGGGGGGCGTGAGTAGAATTACCAACGGCACGTGATCGTAGAAAGAATCACCTGGAGGGCAGCAACGGCGGGCATCACTCCTGCGCTGCCCGGCTCATCAGGCGGGCAGGCGACCCAGTTGGTTGCCTGCCCTTGGATCTCCCGTAAGATAACCCACCCATTACATATTCTGGAATTATGTAATAAACCTGCAGCATTGTTACCCAACACCAACTGTCTTGTGTGTGTCATTTGGGTAACCTATTATGGGGGAGGGGGGACAGCGGGGTGCCCCTGGGGGTACTATGGTGTGCTGAGCCCTCCACGGCGTGCACATTGGGCCCCTGCGTCAGGTGTACTCTGGGTGTGGTGTGCTGAGCCTTCCGCTGCGATGCACCCGGTCCTGATGTGCTCATCCCTCCTTGGCTGTACCTCGGGCCGGTACCGGCACAGCTGTCACAAGCCCCGTACTCTGCCTGCTTCTGATTACAGCTGCTGGCACAGCCCCACCGTATTTGCGCCTCTCCACGATGCCCCCTGGCAGTCAGCCACCAGCATCACTTCTGGTGTTATTGGGGGGGTACGTGTTTTCTGTGTGTCCTACATTCGTTATGGGGTGGGGGGGCATTGTTTCCCTTACATGTACAGGTACCGCTCCGTGTTTCGACGAATCCTTCGATGTCTACAGTTATTCCACGGACTCCAGGCTGTCCACTGCGGCCCTTGAACCTCTGCAGACCCGTGTCCAAGGAATGATATCTGGAAATGGATGCGTTAGTGCGATGCAGTCTCCCCCTACAACCACCAGGCGAACTCTGAAAAATGCCGCACAGCGCAGATTCCCAGCCAGCCACGGGAAAGCTCCTGGCAGCGCCGTGGTGGATTTTACGAAATTTGCGCTGTAAAGTCTTCACGATGCAGCATACTGTATTTCATATTTTTACCGTCCTCTCTCTCCTGCAATTTACATGTAAACTCCTAGCCTGATGAACAGCCCCGCCAACGTCCCCACGTTAACATTTTGGACGGCAGTCATTTCAGCTCAGAGCATTCCTTGGGTGTTTCGGTCGCTGCATCAGCTCCTGGCCCTAGGTACGTTTTAAAAAAGAGAAGAGGTGAGCCATGCTATTTACATTTCTGCGTGCAGAGATCTCAGCCCGGAGAAACCAGAGGATCAGTCCGGTTCGATCGATGGAGTTGTGACATATGTGCAAAGGGTTGAAGCGTGTGCACATTTAGTGCTGTGACTATCACCCCACACGGTTCTGGTGTAAATTTGCCGCCTTTTATGTATAGATGATGCTGTGCTTTCAGTGTATTAACAAGCTGTGGCGCTTTCACTTTACAATAGCTGCCGCCCCACTCCGCACTCGCGGGGTGGAGCGGCAGCTATTGTTAAAGTGAAAGCGGTATGCAAAAATAAATACGGGCTGCCATTGCCAAAAGAGTGCTTATCGACTAGTTAAAGGAGACAGTGTAACGCCGCGAGCAAAAGATCCAGTCCGGGTGGGCGGGGCCAAAAGAAGACAGGGCGGTAACAAGGAGCAACTAAAAAGCCTTACTCGCAATGAAAAGCCAGCGTTTACCATAAACAATGACGCAAGCCAATGAAAATACGAGGCAGAGACTACACTCCACTTCTGAATGTGATCGATTACAACGCCAGGCGAGACCTAAAATGGGGTAAAAACAACAATCGAGATGATCTCAGACACATATCACAACGAGCCTATGGACTGCATTACTTGTGTCAATAGGTTTTAACTAGTTTCAAACCAAATGAAAAAGATCATAGACACGGAGAGCCCCTCATCACAAAAAAAGGCCAGTTTTCCTTAAAATGGCAGTAAGAGCTTAAGAGATACCCTGGCACATGCCAGACCTAAAAGAAAATCCTCCTAACAAACAAGAGGGATGATGGGATCTATCACACCACTGCCCTTAGTCCCCCTCCCCAACCCTCTAATCCCTGTGACAGGACACCAGCTATGTCCTGACTGTAATGTTTGTTGGATGACAAAGAGCACCAAAGACCTCCATATCGGATTTAGGTCTAAAATCCTCATTGGAATGACGGTGACCTACAAACTGCAATAGTGATTACATCATCTGCTAGATCACCTGTCTGTTCAATCAAAATGATAAATATAAAAGTAAAAGTGTGGATGAAACACAGTAGTAACATCCAATGTAAGCTCAGTACCACAAAAATGGCAGCACAATACATTGAACTGGACCACATTGAAGATGATGTACAGTGTACTGTGACTGAGAACATGCAACAGTGCACAGCAGCGGATAGGATTCTGTTTAAAAAAAGAACTGCAGAGGACATGCAATGAAATCCTCTGGCATCAAATCTAAAATAACCTTCCCTTGGCCATATCCTGGTGAGATCTTGAGATATCTCAAGGGATAGACTGTCTGAGGCCCATTATCTTGAAGGACATGAAATACACTGTGAACATACAATATATACCAAACACATAATAGGTGTTTGCTATATAAACAATTATGCAAAGTATAGAATTAAACACCAGTAAAATTTCCAAGTCACATATAAACAACAAGAAATTTAATGAAGAATATGCCTCGTTCAATATGGCGTCCAACTAGGACCAAATTTTATGCATGTGAACTGCTCCGGGTTGTAAATAGAGGTAGCACAAATATACATATAAAAGGGGGTGTAAACATGGATTGTCAAAGGCAAATGTTTCAAGAGGTTTTTTAGTTAATGTTAGAAACATACTAAACATTGTAACCATGAATAGCCTCTTTTTAATATTGTGCCGAGTCAGGATGCAGTCCAGTAAACCCGCGGATTGACACATGCAATGAGTCTCCACCAAAAGCAACTCACATTATATATAATATTCATTTAATACAACGATATAGACACATTAGGATTATACATATTAGAGTTCAAGTGGTTCTTTTGTGCTGCAGGAAGCAATGGTGGACAAGAGTCCTACCATATAAATAAAAAATGCCCACCATGAATGTGACATAGGCCTAGTGGAAGGCATTCTGCCAAAATGTTTCAGATGCGATATTCAATTATATGCACCTTTATATGTTTTGTGTCTTTACAAGATTTGGAATAAATCCTTTTTTTTTTTTTTGAGCAATTAACTGGCCATTTCACCTCTTTGTTGCCTGGGCTGCCCTTACCCTAGCATGAGATATATATATATATATATATTCACTTAAAAAACCATAGGATTCACACATGTTATAGTTAGCTGGACATTTCACTCGTAAAAAACCATTGAAATTCCCCCGTTATAGTTAGTTCAGATAACTATAACTCGCGCGCCCACCATCCACTGCTGTTGACGTCACATATTACATCACTCATGACATGGTCAGTGGCATCACTCATGACATCACTGATGACATCATCCTTGTGATAGAGTGGCGGTCGCGCGAGTTATAGTTATCTGAACTACCTATAACGGGGGAATTTCAATGGTTTTTTACGAGTGAAATGTCCAGCTAACTATAACATGTGTGAAACCTATGGTTTAAGTGAATTTGCAAGGTTTTTTTAAATGCTAATTCCTAACTATAACGTGTGTGAATCCTATGGTCTTTTAAGTGAATTTGTAAGGTTTTTTAAATGCTAAGTTATGTATGTTTTATTATATTTTTTATATATTTATTTTACAATAAGCTACCTATGTATATAGTTATAGATTGACTGTATCCTGTAATATGGAATGGCTCGCTTAAAATGTTTTTTTTTTTTTTTTTTTAAGGTTTTTCACCGTGCGCGCACCCCGCGTTTTTTTGAAAAAAAAATAAAATGTTTTTTCCACCCTTCGGGGTCCTTCAGGGACCCCCTGACAAAGGCTAGGGGGTCAGGAACTCTCTACCCTGCCCCCTTTTCACGTTCTCCACCTTTCTTTTTCACTGTCACACACAAAACACACAAAATGGTGGCCGACACTTCCTGATTTCGACCGATTCGAATGTTGACCGACATGTAACCACCAATCAGAATTACGCTCGCGCACGTTACTGTGCGCGCACCGTGCGCGCACGGTGCGCGCCTATAGATATTTATGTACTTTTAACTGCAATTTTCTCAGGAACTACTGAACAGAGTGACACCATATATGCAAAAGGCACATGCCTGACCTGAGGACTACCTCTTTGCCAAATTTCAAGTAATTCTGTACAGCCGTTCGGGCTGTACCTTCGACTAAAGGTCCTATGGGAAAATGCATGGGGAAAACGCGTTTTGGGACCCCCCCTTTTTTCTCAGCCCCCGCTTGACGAATCACCCCGAGACTTTCAGGGTAGGAGCTGAGCGGAGCGCCCCATTAGTTTTGAAAATTTCACGAGGATTCGTCAACCGGCGCCAAAGGTATTCAAAATAGAATTTTCAGATTTCCATTGGAAACACGGTCCTAACTATAACTATCTACTGGCGACCGCCAGTAGATAATATATATAAAAAACAACAACACTTCTTATTGCGCATATGGGTAAATGCGATATATGACGCTCCAATTCTCCTCCAACTCCTGGTAATACCAAGGAAGACAGCACTCCCGGGTGCCGGTTCTGAAATTTTATTCAACAGAACACTCGCACAAGCAAACAGACGCGTTTCGGCAACGGCCTTCTTCTAGGTTTACCATATGCGCCGGGGTTCATGCAATATAAACAATATCACTTCCTATAACAACACAAACAAGGGACTATCGCGTCATCTCGATCTGTCGTCCCAAAACAAAATCCATAAGTGCCATTTTAAAATGTCCTCGTATGTACATAAACACTTGAAGACCTGCTTAAAGTCACCACTTAAAAGAAGAATAGCCATAGTGGTGAACTATAATTTTAAATTTAAATTCATTAACGCCCATAATGGGCCCACGTATAAAAATGACATGGTTCGCTTAGTGCCAATTCCGATATTTAAAGCCCTGTATGGGCAAAAATCTCATTACGACCATGGTGGCATTGTGTTGTTAAAATCTAAATTCATCCAACATGTTCATTTTTTTAATTATTTTTTTTATTGATTTTTCAAAAATGTTCCCTTATATCCATCAGTAATACAGCATTATCACAGCATTATACAGTATATTGCATTTTGAAAAATAACCCTAAATACAATATTAATTCAACTAATATTCACATTATATTATATCTCATTACATATATATATAATCAGCTATATCATAGAGGTATTTAAACAAACAATCAATCCAACATCCTTAAATTAACACCATTCCCTGCTTCCATGTCCTTACAGGCTCCCAGATTTTTAACCCAAGTTGCCTCTTCTTTTTACCCTTACGTGCATAGATTGCTTTTTCTATATTATAAGCAGACAATAAACTTGCCAACCACTGACGCATGTCCGGAGGTCTTACATCCAGCCAGGCCCTGGCAATCATTAATCTATATACTGCCATTGCTATAAAAAGGAATTCCCGATGTGGGACCGATGGGTCTGTACTAATCCCAAGTAGCACTAAGGTTGGTGAGAGCGCAACTCGGATGCCTAAGTGTGTAGCTAAAAACATTTCCAAATCCCGTTTTAATGTGTATAACTGAGGACAAGATGCAAATATATGAATAATATCTGCTCCAACTGAGTTGCATCTTGCGCAGCTCGTCCCGCTGGTACCTCCCCATTGTTGAATTCTAGCAGGAGTATAATACAGAGCATATATTGTTTTGTAATGCTGGGCCTGAAGTGGGGCTGAACACAAAAAGGTATATCCCAAAGTCAATGATTCCTGAAAGAATCCCAGCTCAATGGGCAGCTTCTCCATCCATTTATTCGCAAACTTATCGATATCATCTATTTTAGTTTCTACTAATGTTGCATAAAAGCCACGTATTGTACAGCCCTGCCCCCTACTTATTTTGTCCAATATTACATTATTCCCAAACCCAGCAGGCCCCCCTTTCTTAGTATTCAGAAAACTCCTAATTTGGAGATATTTAAAAAAAATTCTAGCATCCAGCTGGTACTTGGTTCTTAGGACCACAAACTGCACTACGCCCTCTTGTCCCATCATGTCCCCTATCTGCACTATCCCGTTACTCGCCCATTCTGCCATAACATTATCTGCAAAAATCATTTCCGGGAACGATTTATTCCGATATAGTCGAGTATATCTGTTTATCCTACCCATACCAAATGTTTTCCTAAATGCGGTCCAAATCTTAATAACTGCACTAACAGTCTTAAACCTAGTCCTCTTGTAATATGAGAAATCAATACAATTCAAAAAACAATTTCCAACATCTTCGCCAAAAACCACTGCGTAAATATCCATGGAGCTATTAATATCCCAACAATCGTGTGACCCCCCCCCCCCCAATTAGACCCTGCATATATTGTAACGCTGCGGCCCAATAGTACAATTTAAAGTCTGGTGCAGCCCACCCCCCCCCTTTCTCTGGGAAGAGAAATACATTTATAAGCCCTACGTGTTTTCCCCTGAGCCCAAATAAATCTGTTCAAAATTAACTCTAATGCATGAAACCACCTAGCCTCAAAGAACAAAGGTATGGATCTAAAAAAGTAAAGACATTTTGGCAATATTAACATCTTAATAACATTGGTACACCCAACCAAAGATAAATGAAGATTATTCATTTGTTCCAATTCTACTCGTACAGTTGCCATAAGAGGGGTCATATTCTGCTCTACCACATTCTCCATCTCTGCGGAAATCTGAACCCCAAGATATACTGCTGATTTTACAACTCGATTGTCAATACAATGCGTATATTTATTTTTAACAATCTGTGTCTTAGTACTATTGATTTTATATCCTGACAGCTGTCCAAAATGATGAGCCTCAGCGTCCACCTCCCTAATAGCCTCCGATGGATTAGATGTTATAATGGCTACATCGTCCGCATACGCCAATATTTTACAGGCTCTTCCATTTATTGAAACTGCAGGTATCTTAACGTTAGCCTCTAGTTTACGTAGATATGGGTCAATAAAAAGGGCAAATAATAATGGGGATGACGGGCAACCCTGTCTCGTCCCTCTGCTTATCCTGAATGTTGAGGAGTACCCTCTATTGGCTCTTATCCTTGCTTTAGGGTTCCTATAGAATGTCTGTATTGCTCGTATATACCCCTCCCCTATATCAAACCATCTCATAATTGCCCAAAGGTAATCCCAGGAAACCCTATCAAACGCCTTCTCTGCGTCTAAGAATAAGGCTGCCATAGGGTTTCCCAGGACCTCCGTTGCATCAAATAGTGTGATCAACCGCCTAATATGATGGGTGGTGCCTTTCCCCGGAATAAACCCGTGCTGTGTTGAACTAACTATACTCTCAATGACTCTACCAAGTCTTTTAGCCAAAATTTTAGAAAATATCTTAACGTCTGCATTTATTAACGTGATTGGTCTATAAGAACCGGGGAGTATCGAGGACTTTCCATTCTTCAGGATTACTATAATATCTGCTCCCCCCATGAATCAGGAATTGATTCCCCTCTCTGTGCTAACCTCAAAATATTAAAAAAGTCCTCGATTAGGATATCTTGAAATACTTTATAAAACTCAAGTGGGATCTGGTCGGGACCAGATGCTTTACCTGAAGGTAGATCATTCAATGCTGTTTAGACTTCTTCCAACTGTAAAGGTAAGTCTAAAGCCATTTTCTCTTTCTGCAGTAGTTTGGGTGAAGCTATATTTCTAGTATACCCTTCAACATCAATTAAATGAGTTCCACCCTCTCCTGAATACAAATCTGAATAAAATTTCCTAAAGACTTCTCTAACGGTATCAGAATCTGTAACCAGATTACCCTGCCCATCTATAATCTCCTTAATATCTGCCGCAGCTATTTTCTGTCTTGTACGGACAGCTAGTATGTGCCCCACTTTCTCGCTTAATCCATATGAATTCTCTTCTCTTGTTAAATAGCTAACTGCTGTTTTTTGTGGCAATACTCTCCATAGTTTCGGTTTTAATCAACATCATTTTAAGCAGAAGATCCTCTAAAGGTAGTTTTAATCGAATTCCCTGTACCAGTTCATTCTCTAAATTCCCTAGCTCCTTAATCAAGTCATCTAATCTGGTCTTATCCATCTTACGTTTATAACCAGTATAACTAAGAGTCTCCCCTCTAATACCTGCTTTAAACTAGGCCTGGGCCAAAATTCCGTTCCGTTCGCGGAAGTTGCGATATTTTGGCATTCTCGCGTTCCGCGGAAAGCGCGAAAATGTCAAAATTTCCGCATTCCGCAGCTTAGCGATAATTTTTTTCTTGCTCGCGCTGTAAAACAATACATTCTCGCGCGCGCGCGATCGCCTTACCTGAATCCCTGCGTTCTCCGACAAGTTTTCTTGACCCGGTCGCGTTCTCCACGAGATGTTGGATTTTGGTAGCCATTTTGCGCTGTTTCGCGAGAGTTCGCGGCCGCATTCAAGTCATTTTTCACGCGATCACGTCATTTGTCGCGCGATCAGGTATTTCTTCTCGCGATCATGCACCGCGCGAGTATGAGAAGATTGAGATCTCGAACATGTAATTCTACATCGCGAGCCAGAGAATGAGGACGCGGGCACATGAAATCGAACGCGAACAGGAGAAAGAGACCGCGAACACGTCATATCCAACGCGACAGGGACAAAGAAGAGAACGCGATCATATCGTTTTCGACACGCCGGCGGAAGTAATGTGAAGCTGGAGAACTCAACAATGTAAAATTTACAATTTGGAGAGGAATATCGGCTCTAGCAGCATGAAACCATCTGCAAATACTGATTTTGGATGAAAAGAACTCCTTACATTCACATTTGGCTTTCCTTTTTTGTGCAAGGACTCCAGGAGTCATTTTTTTTTTACAAAGTGGAGAGAGGGAGGAAGTGACACAGATTCTCCAACTTCCTGTTCCTGTCCAGCAGGCTCCTCCCAGTGCTTTGTCCATCTCCTGCTCATTCTGCCTTTGGATTTGGAGCTGGAAAGATCTCTCTTTTTGTCTGCTGCATCATTGCAATTGGATTTCAGGATTTTTGGAATAGGATATTTTACAAGTAAGTGGTTGTTGTGTTTGATTGTGGGCATTGCAGTTGTTGTGTAACTACAATTTATTTTTGATAATTAATTATCATCATTCCTTTTTTTTTTTTTTAATTTATTTTAATTTTGTGGGTTGTAGTAGTAGGCCCGAGCTAGCCATGGGCATGGCCTCATGGGTGTGTGTGTGCATGATGAAGCAACTGTTCCTTTTGTTTTTTGAATATATTTCATTTTCAATCACATTTAGGGCATGGATGGCATTGGATTGAGTTGGGGAAGTGTGTATTTTGGGGTGGCCTTGCTGATGTTGTTGGGGCTCTCCATGTGGCTGGTGGCCATTTTGAGGCCTAGGCCTGCAAGCTTGCCTGGCCTTGTCTGCCAGCAGGCCTGCTTTCATCCACTGCTACCAGAGCAGGTAGCCACAGCTTTAGTAATCTACTGTTTTCTGTGTGTTCTGTTGATTTTAGACATCATTTTGGGCATGGATGGCATTGGATTGAGTTGGGGAAGTGTGTATTTTGGGGTGGCCTTGCTGATGTTGTTGGGGCTCGCCATGTGGCTGGTGGCCATTTTGAGGCCTAGGCCTGCAAGCTTGCCTGGCCTTGTCTGCCAGCAGGCCTGCTTTCATCCACTGCTACCAGAGCAGGTAGCCACAGCTTTAGTAATCTACTGTTTTCTGTGTGTTCTGTTGATTTTAGACATCATTTTGGGCATGGATGCCATTGGATTGAGTTGGGGAAGTGTGTATTTTGGGGTGGCCTTGCTGATGTTGTTGGGGCTCTCCATGTGGCTGGTGGCCATTTTGAGGCCTAGGCCTGCAAGCTTGCCTGGCCTTGTCTGCCAGCAGGCCTGCTTTCATCCACTGCTACCAGAGCAGGTAGCCACAGCTTTAGTAATCTACTGTTTTCTGTGTGTTCTGTTGATTTTAGACATCATTTTGGGCATGGATGGCATTGGATTGAGTTGGGGAAGTGTGTATTTTGGGGTGGCCTTGCTGATGTTGTTGGGGCTCGCCATGTGGCTGGTGGCCATTTTGAGGCCTAGGCCTGCAAGCTTGCCTGGCCTTGTCTGCCAGCAGGCCTGCTTTCATCCACTGCTACCAGAGCAGGTAGCCACAGCTTTAGTAATCTACTGTTTTCTGTGTGTTCTGTTGATTTTAGACATCATTTTGGGCATGGATGCCATTGGATTGAGTTGGGGAAGTGTGTATTTTGGGGTGGCCTTGCTGATGTTGTTGGGGCTCTCCATGTGGCTGGTGGCCATTTTGAGGCCTAGGCCTGCAAGCTTGCCTGCCCTTGTCTGCCAGCAGGCCTGCTTTCATCCACTGCTACCAGAGCAGGTAGCCACAGCTTTAGTAATCTACTGTTTTCTGTGTGTTCTGTTGATTTTAGACATCATTTTGGGCATGGATGGCATTGGATTGAGTTGGGGAAGTGTGTATTTTGGGGTGGCCTTGCTGATGTTGTTGGGGCTCGCCATGTGGCTGGTGGCCATTTTGAGGCCTAGGCCTGCAAGCTTGCCTGGCCTTGTCTGCCAGCAGGCCTGCTTTCATCCACTGCTACCAGAGCAGGTAGCCACAGCTTTAGTAATCTACTGTTTTCTGTGTGTTCTGTTGATTTTAGACATCATTTTGGGCATGGATGGCATTGGATTGAGTTGGGGAAGTGTGTATTTTGGGGTGGCCTTGCTGATGTTGTTGGGGCGCGCCATGTGGCTGGTGGCCATTTTGAGGCCTAGGCCTGCAAGCTTGCCTGGCCTTGTCTGCCAGCAGGCCTGCTTTCATCCACTGCTACCAGAGCAGGTAGCCACAGCTTTAGTAATCTACTGTTTTCTGTGTGTTCTGTTGATTTTAGACATCATTTTGGGCATGGATGGCATTGGATTGAGTTGGGGAAGTGTGTATTTTGGGGTGGCCTTGCTGTTGTTGTTGGGGCTCTCCATGTGGCTGGTGGCCATTTTGAGGCCTAGGCCTGCAAGCTTGCCTGGCCTTGTCTGCCAGCAGGCCTGCTTTCATCCACTGCTACCAGAGCAGGTAGCCACAGCTTTATTGATCAAGTGTTTTCTATGTGATCTGTTGAATTTTTAGACATCACCTTCCTGAGAGTGTAGTGTGGCTGTACACAGTACTAGTAGTATAACATAGCTCTAGTTAAAAAAAATTCATAAATGGCTAGACTATCTTTTGTTTGCACTAGTACAGTACTAAGTAACTGAACCACAAAAACAAATGCAACATTTCACTGATGTTCTTCTCCTGTCTTCTTTGCTTTTAGGTGCACAAAAGACAGAGTAGGAGGTGTCATCGGCATCACCTGGCTACCCGTTGTACTGCCAGCCAGACAGAAGTCCTGCTGCGCATCACGCCCACGTGTGACCAGAACTTGTTGTGCATCTGCCTCCTGCCTGACGTCGGAATAAGATGGCCCCAAAGAAAGGTACCAGGTCCAGTACCAAGAAAGTTGCTGGTGAGAAGAAGGAACAGAAAAAGGAAGTGCCATTAACCACGACTGGTGGTGTGCCGGCCAAGGTTTTTTTTGGCACCAAAGCGTTGTCCGGGAACCAAGCTGGGAGCAGCACAGCGGTCCAGCAACCCCACCAACCTAGGCCCAAGGGCTTTACTGTCGCAGAGGTAGCCAGTCTACTAACGGGCAGCGATGTTGAAGAAATGTCATTACCGCAAAGTAGTACACAATCAAGTTCAACGCAGGCGCAAACTCAGCAGATCAGTGTGCAGCCGCCGCAACAAGAACAGCAGCAGCAGCCGGCGCAACCAGAACAGCAGCAGCAGCCGGCGCAACCAGAACAGCAGCAGCAGCCGGCGCAACCAGAACAGCAGCAGCAGCCGGCGCAACCAGAACAGCAGCATCAGCCGGCGCAACCAGAACAGCAGCAGCAGCCGGCGCAACCAGAACAGCAGCAGCCGCCGCAACCAGACCAGCAGCAGCAGCCGCCGCAACCAGACCAGCAGCAGCAGCCGCCGCAACCAGAACAGCAGCAGCAGCCGCCGCAACCAGAACAGCAGCAGCCGCCACAACAGCCCACCATAGTAGTTGTTGCTCCTGACGTAGGGGCATTTCAGGAAATCGAGCTTCCTGCAGACAAAGCGGAGCGAAGTCAAACCACTGTTTCAGAACATCTATTGTCTTCCAGACCACCAGCAAGGAAAAGGAGGCTTAGTCCATCATCTTCTTCTTCAAGCCCCGCTTCTGATGATCGTGATGACACTTGGGTCCCACCAGCTCGGTCTGAGAGTGAAGTACGCCACAAGACATTGCTTCTGAAAAGGAAGGTCCCAGAAAAACTTAGAGTTATGGAGGTAGATGTAGAAGAGGGGGGTGATGATGTTGATGAAGACGAGCCAGTCATCACGCACATTACTCCCGCCCCAAAGGGATTGGAGACCGACATTCTAACCCTATCCAGAAAGGCTGCTACTGAGTGGGATGCAGCACGGATCTCACCAACACAGGTTACACCACCACTACCTCCAGCTGCCATATTTTCCAAGGCCCGGCAGGGACCTACATCCAGCTCAACCACCTCAGTAGGAAGTGGTAGTAAAAGTCACAGTGTAGGTGGACAGGGTCACATATTTTCAAGGACCCCCTCAAGTTCATCTGGTGTTGAAAGTGGCACATCCAGCAGTGCCAGAAAGTTCTCCTCCCCAGTTTGGGACTTCTTTTCTGTTAGCGCCAAGGAGGAGAACATTGCTATATGCGCAATTTGTCGGCAAGGTGTTCGGCGTGGTAAGCTTGGTACAAACTATGGTACCGGAGGACAAGCAAGTCATCTCAGAATACACCACACTATTGTGTGGGAGGATCACCTACTTAAGTTAAAAGAAAGTAGGAAAACTAAACCCTTTGAAGTTGGTCAGGAATCAGGGAGCGATATTATTGTGGTGGCAGGTGAAGAACAGGGAGGCATTTCTAGCCCTGTCTCCAGTAGTGCAGTCACTGCAGTGGTAACGCCCACATCCTCCTCAGTAACATCAGAGTGGCACCGCAGTAAGAGCCATACTCAGAGTGTGGGTGAGACACCAAGGCGACCGGCGGCGAGTACCTCAATGAGACAATCTGTGTCGTTGAGCCTTAGTGGGTTAATGGCACCACTAAGGAAAGTAAGCCAGCCTACCATTGACAGCATGTTTAGGTTGGAGGGGCAGTTCCAACGCAACCACCCAACGGCACGATTGTACAATGCGAAGCTGGCTAAAATGTTAGCGCTGGACCTTCTTCCTTTTTCATTTGTGGAAGGGGTGGGTTTCCTTGAATTTGTGTCTGCCATCTGCCCGAAATGGAAAGTTCCAAGCCGGTCCTATTTCGCAAGAATTGCTGTTCCGGCACTACATCATGATGTGCTGGAATTGGTTGGACAAGCTTTGCAGAAGAGTGCTGTGCACAATATCCACCTGACAACAGACATGTGGACCAGTTGCCAAGCCACAGATTACATGTGTATCACTGCACACTGGATCTCTTTTGTGGGGGTTAAAGATCAACTATCTGCACGAGGTGTTGTTGACACAGCTGCGATTTTTGAAGGTACTCGGAAACATGCAACTGTAGCCATGTTCGCCATGGAGAAATCTCATACGGCTGAAAACATTTTAGAAGAGTTTCGCACCAAGGTTTTGGAATGGCTGCAGCCCAGAGGGCTTGGTATTGGTTTTGTTGCCACAGACAATGGCAGTAATGTACTTAAGGCCATGGAACTTGGTTCCTATTTCAGGGTTCCGTGTTTGGCACACTGCATAAACATTATAGTGCAAGACTTTCTGAAAAAAGAACCCATAGTAAGCAATTTACTGTCCATCTGCCGAAGAATATGCACTCATTTCAGCCATTCTTTTAAAGCTCGGAAGCAGCTGAGGATCCTCCAACGTGAGCGTAGGGTGCCAGTCAAGGCACTCATCCAGGAGGTGGCAACATTTTGGAACTCAACGTATTACATGCTTGATCGTCTGTACGAACAGCACAGGTCACTCAATGATTATGTCTGGTACAGAAGCAGTGATGCTAGTGTTAAAGGCATGACCCTTCAGAGGGAGCAATGGACCCTAATTCAATGCCTGACTGAGATGCTGTCTCCTTTTGAGGTCTTCACACGTGAAGTCAGCAAGGAGGACTGTACAATGGGCCAAGCGATCCCATTGTTGCAAATGCTAGAGCATGAGCTGAATAATGTGTCTGAATCCTACAAAGGTGTAGAGGACAGAAGGCAAGCCCATGACTTGGTGGAGAGCTTATCCAGGCGCTTATCAGAAAATGTAAGGATACAAAATAAAATTTTGTCACAAGACCATTACATTTGTGCCACAATTCTGGATCCACGTGCAAAATTAGGACTATTCCTTTCTTTTTCCGACACTGATGTTGCCCGCTACAAAAGTTGTATAGCTGAAGCAGCCATCAAGTTTGAAAACGAAGGGCTGCTAATTAAAAGCCCGCCACATCAACCCACAACAAGTACTGATACTGAAGCAGGCCATGCAGAATCAAGTGCAACTTCGTCGGCTGAGGGCAGTGCGGTTGGCTCACAATCGCAACACTCACCATCACCATCGACTACAAAAACAATAACTGGATCATTCAGCCGAGTACAATCATTATCAGATTGGTATGTAAAGATGGGCCGTAAGCACAGTGCTGATGCACAGAAAAAACAGCACAAAAGCTTACCAGCAGCAACCCTGAACATTGAGCGGATGGTCCAGGCCTATCTGGACGACCCAACAGAGGTGTACGTTGATCAAAACCCAGTGCAGTATTGGTATAGGAAAAGGTCTGAATGGCCACAGCTCAGCAGGCTGGCAATAAGCTATCTGGCTTGCCCTGTCGCAAGTGTCTCTTCCGAACGTGTTTTCAGTGCTGCTGGTTCCATTGTAACCTTGAGAAGGACCAGTCTATCTCCCAAAAACGTGGAGAGGTTAACAATGATCAAAATGAATCAGCACTTCATACCACCGAATTACACAATGCATGAATCAACAGAGGAAGATGAGGACAGCGGCTCAGGTGACGGAAGTATTGTGTCAGATGATTACCTACTACTGGACGATCCCCCAGAGTTTGAGGACGAGCTATACTTCCCTGACAATTAGGCTCGCACTTACTGTCTTCCTCCCTTTTTTCCCCCTTTGTTTGTGTCTGTTGTTCCGGTTATAAACTTGTGAATCGCAACCAATGCATTATCACCGTCTTCTAATCTTCTAATTTAAGATACAAGTTTCAGGTGTCTGCCATTTGACACTACAGTCCTCAGAATCCAGCTCCTCCGCTCGATCATACTGCATCTCCTGGTCAATTCCATTTCCCTCATGAATGATGATTGGATGATGGTAACAACAAATTCAAACTTTCCTCGTCCTTCCAAAACAAGTGGACCATGAATCTGATGACTTCTATAGCTATCCTCCTTCAGAGCCGAGAGAGACTGGCCATTAACTGAAAATAAGATGCAACAGGTAATGATTGATGCCATGCATTGTCCGCAGAAAAGCAGACTGAGTGATGTAGATTTTGTTGTGTGTGTTGCGCATGAATGAATTGATGTAATTGTGCACTGCCACTAATCAACTTTCTACAGAACACACTAGTAATTACTAATTTTCCTCTTCTGGCAAACAAGAAATGTGTACTTCTCTCCTGCATCTTGGTGATACATTGCTTTTAATTCAATACAGGAAGGGCACTCACTCAATCTGCGCAATGCAAATGACTGTGACTTAACAGCACCGTCCATCATGATGATGGCGAAAGAGACGGCCTGCAGCGTTAACGAGATGAGATGCAACAGGTAATGATTGATGCCATGCATTGGCCGCAGAATAGCAGACTGAATGATGTAGATGTTGTGGTGTGTTTCGCATGAATTGATGTAATTGTGCACTGCCACTAATCAACTTTCTACAGAACACACTAGTAATTACTAATTTTCCTCTTCTGGCAAACAAGAAATGTGTACTTCTCCTGCATCTTGGTGATACATTGCTTTTAATTCAATACAGGAAGGGGACTCACTCAATCTGCTGCGCAATGCAAATGACTGTGACTTAAACAGCACCGTCCGTCATGATGATGGCGAAAGAGATGGCCCGTTAACTTAAGATGAGAAGTAACAGGTAATAAATGATGATAATTAATGGCATGCATTGGACACCTGACTCTGAGCTATTGATCTTTGTGTTTGCGTTGTTTGTTGTGCACAAAGTGAATGATGTCAAAGTGTACTAGTGTTAATCTATCTTTCTGTACACAATAAAGAATGACTCAAGTCAGTAATATTTATATTTCTACTCTTGTTGTGTTCTAAAAATTACACTTGTACTGCAGGCCGATCTTCAGTCAGTAGAAGTATCAGAGCTGATGATGAAGTCAGGAGGATGTTTCATGAGTGGCATAAAACGGAAAAGCCTAAAGGTAAACACGTGAACCACAACCACAGCACACCCAAATGTCTGTGTAGAAGTTGAATAGAGTGTAGCGGTGGGATGACTGCAGTGCATTGATTTTACTAACTTTAACTGTAAAATGCTATGTCTGGAATGGATAATGTGCTTTGCGTTTGTCCAACTCTTTGAGAGAAAAAAAAAAAGGACTCTAAAGTGTTAACGTAGGATGTGCTAATGGTAAGCACTGTGGGCCTGATCTCTCCTGTTACTGTTGAAGGTCTATGCTGGAAACAGACTACAGTAGAGATGATGCATATGCATACATGCCACCTCGGAAAGTGTTCTTGTTGCACTACACCATCACTTGTGCATTTGTTTTCACTTTCTTTCTGAATATCCCCTTTGGTTTTCAATCTAAAATTACAGGTCGGGCTTGTCCAAAACTTTGTAAAA
The DNA here is from genome assembly GCF_964204655.1 of Triturus cristatus. Classification (NCBI taxonomy): domain Eukaryota; kingdom Metazoa; phylum Chordata; class Amphibia; order Caudata; family Salamandridae; genus Triturus; species Triturus cristatus. The sequence continues at coordinate 1,418,871,098 of NC_140591.1, read as the reverse complement.
CATTACAATGCATATTAATTACCTTACCAATCAATCACCTTTTTATTCCAGCCGGGCAGTGGCGAGTGGTGAGGCGACACACCCAAGATTGATGGACGAGAGGAGCAAGAGGAATGCCGAGATGCAAAAAACCAGTCCACATTTTTGACCAGGATAACACAGTAACAGTATCCACTTTTCACTTCTTTTAAATAATTTGATTAATATCTTGTATACATTCTTTACAACAGTGTGTTCTTGGAGTTGTTATTATCAATCATCATTACGTTTGCTCTGTGTTTACGATTCTTCACTACCAATATTTAAAATTTCTATTTGCTATCTGTTAAAGTTTTAAGGCCGGAACAGAACAAGAAATAGAAGTGTATGTAATCCGGGTCTCATCATGCATGCATTTCCTTTTTTATACCTTAACATATGGAATGGATATGGTATGGTAGTCTTCAATGATTGTCGTTTGTTTGTCTATGTATGCATACTGTTTTTCTATGTCAAACCTTTCCCAAAATCCCCCTTCCCATCCAATCAACGGACCCTAACCCTCTTCCCCCGGGCTGTGTGACTTATTGTCGAGGTGTAACTAAATTAAATGTACACCAATACTTAATCACACACTTGCTGGGGCGGATGTGGTGAAAGCAACACTACTTCAATTTCAATGCAGAGCGATGATCTTCTTCTGCTTGCCCACCCATGAGTAGGATATTTCACAGGTTATTTTATTTAACAAAGGAACATATACCTCAGCATGAATTGCCGGCATTGATTTGATTTGTTTGTTGTCATTCCTCATATACAGCACTAACTGTTAGACTGTAGGCATAGCCAAGTCGACAAAACTATAGTTTGTAACTCTGTCTAGTAGGCTATCCTCATAATATCCAGCATTCATTTTTTTTGTCAAATATTTGAGCATATAATTGTTGCTCGGTAAATTCTGTGATGTACTTCATTCAACTACTCCTCTAACAGTCTCTCAAAGGCGATTGACTATCTCCTTTTCTTTTTTTGGAAATGCTGCTACCCTGCCAGTGTATACTACTACTATACTACCACCACCACCCCAATCATGGCATGTATGAAAAAGGAAACCATCTTCACCATGCAGCCAGTGCTGTGCCACAGTTGGACATAAACATCAAGCACCGGTAAGAGAGAAGTTTGGGGGAGGCAGAATCAATAATGGACATGTTGTCAATGATGTCAGTTTCAAACACCACTCCAAAGAATGCATAGTAGGACCAGTCAATGAGTGAGGTGTGTCGCATCTATCTGTTTGTGTCTTATACAGTCAGCAAATTATTGAAATCAAACACACGCTATGGGCGGCCATGCACCAGCAAAGAAACAGTGTGATGTAAAACAGTTACCCCACCTACAAAACATTAACAACATTGCATGTAACATAGAAAAATATATTTAATTGACCCTAACAAATAAACTAAACCCACAAAAGCTGACCCACCCCCCTCCCTAACCCCAACGACTGTCCATAGAAATAGAGAACGCCCAAACGAGTGAGGAAACAAACAGGAATTAAAAAAGGGGCAGTGACAGGGACTAACTGGTGGGGCGGGACTGGAGGAGGACACAAATCTGGTCCTCTAAATGGGCGACGCGGCGTCTAAGGCCGCGGCAGTTGCAACCACAGTGGGGGGGGGCACCGGAGATGGCACGGTGGCGGCGGGCAGCCGCCAGACGGTGGCGCCGTACCGCTGGAGGGCGGTGGCTGGGGCCCGGGGCACTGGAGGAGGCTTCAATTGCTGCTGCACTCTCCTCCTCCTCCTCGGCTAGGACCACCAGCCGCCGGTATTCCTGCTGGATTGCCTCCAGCTTCCGGCGCCGTGCCTTGGCGGCCAACTCCTTCCGGTTGATTTTCGGAGTAGCTGTGTATCAAAAAGAAAAAAACAAGACAATTGTAAAATATAGTCTTAATAAAACAGTAGGACAAGGTAATTATTTATACACATAGTGGCATGGTAGAGTAGCACTATAAAATAAAGCACAGTAGTACATAACATTTTAAATGTCGCCCGTCCTTCTTCCTTCCACCTGTCTTACACTTTTTAGTTGAACAGTGCACCAGGTGCTCTTCTCCATAAAACTTTCAAAGCGGAGTTGAAATCAGATAGATGAGGCCATTGGTTACTCAATACTCTGGCTCCTAGTCCTATACCAATTAAAGGGAATTCTAGTCTTCTAGTTCACTCTTCAAACGTCCCCAAGAACTCATACTTACTTACGACATCGGATAGCGGGCGGACTTTGTCCGCCCGCCATCCGACTGCTAAAAAGGGTGGGGGTCCCGTGGGGACAATTAATTAGGATGATGCGCCCGGCACAGTGACGCTGAAAGCAATGCTAAAATGTTGTGCTGCTTTTCCAAGCACAACATGACGGGCCTCGCACGGAGCCTGTCACGTTTTGCTTTGAAAGTCGGGGGGTACCATAGCATCGGTAGGTACCCTCCATGGGGGCCCCCAAGCATACTCTGCAATGTGTGCATGCCTTTCCGTGGCGGACGGTAATGCCGCCACGCAAAGGCATTCCAAAATGCAGATTATATGGCTGCCGGTGTGGTGAGAGAGACACCACCGCCATATTGAACCCTTTTCCGCCTAGACATGTCTGAATATTTTCTACAGGGATGGCGGGAGGTTTGCCCCTGCTGTGACGGCAGTGAATTCCAGCCAGCCCGGCGGGGGCAATACGCCCACCATCCTAATGGGGCCCTAATTCACAACTTTACAGTATACATATACATACAGTACACCTTTGCAGTGAGTGTGCTGTCAAGTTCAACAATAGTTAAAGATTATGAATCTAACTTACCACCGCCTGCCACTGGTGCTGCCACTCCCCCTCCGTTGCTATCTGCAACTGCCGCATCCTCGCCCTCTGCGTCGCCTTCGCTGGCCCCAGCAATGGTGGTCGGTAGTGCGCCTAGAAAACATTACACATTTATTAGGCAACATATACACCTCCCCCCTATTGATCAGTAGCAAGGTTGAAAAATGAGTTAATACTAACATAAATCACTAGTACAAATCAGGTAGTAGTAGAGTAGACACTAAGTTATATGATCATTGTAGCATTTGCTTGATTAGCCCTAGCCATGCACATGTGACGTTACCTTTACCTTGCAGCTTCTTAAGACACCTTTGAGCCCACATGACCTGCCTCACACTGCTACTGTCTAGTCTACGCGCTGCGTACAGGCGGTCAACAAACATTAACAAGCCACTTTTTTAGGAAGAACTGGTGTACTACTGTTACTGTTAGTCCATATTGCTTATCCATAGATGCTACACTTTTTGGCACGGCTGAGAAATGCTTGCAAGTTGCAATATACTAACGCACACCATTTCCTTTTTTCGCATTACAGACGCAAGATTCGCTTCTACGAACCAGAGCTTCTGAACGATGCACCAACTACCAGTACTAGGTTCTTCTGAGGTGAGGGGTCCCTTCACTCACATCTTCATTTATAAATGTATATAAACTAAATTGCTATGGGATGGTGGTGCTGCCTTCCACCACTTCAGTTATCATGATTTAATTCCCAACTGTATTAGTGTAACAATGTATTTTGTTTTAATGTTATTGATTTGCCGGTTGGTGCTGCTAAGATAACAGTGTACAGACCTTCTCAAATTGAAATAAAAATTTTAAACTTACATAGACTTTGTGGTATTTGGTGTGGAGTGGACTAACTTACACGATTGAGCAAATTAAAGTAAGGGTGTGCATGTGAATTGCTTCCACGACAGAGGTTGGGTGTGTTAATGTTCTGGGTTGTCTACTTGTTGGTTGTCTTGGGGGGAGGGTTCCGAGACCTAATAGGTATGACAAGACAGTACTATAGTCAAGCAGTGGAATTGTGGTGGGTGCGGAATTTCTGATTGAGGTGTGCAAGGAAGGTCCAACCTACCATCACCAACATCCTATTTTCTGGTGCAAATGTATGTGCAAGATCCCTACAACAGTTGTATGTCCTATAGGGTATCATATCAAAATATTAAGAAATCTGGTAGGGCTGTTGCTGTGAATTTTCAAAGCCTAAACATCAACAAGAGTAAAAAGTAGTACAAGACAACGACCCAACGGATTGTACGAGCTACTGGTGAATATGAGTTTTATATTACAACCTTTCACAAAGAGTGGCACTGGGCAAGACTAGCTACTACAGTACAGACAGACAGACTGATAGTATGTAGTAGTACTCAGTCATCATAGCGGAGGCAGGGATAAGCTTTTTGAAACCGTACAGATCGAAGGATAATTGGTGGTAAAAAATAGCATTTGGAAACACACTATAGTTCGGGAGAAATGGGGCAGTAAAAGTTATGGAATAAGAAATATTATTAAAAACAAGAAGACTTACTGGGGCCAGCAGAGGAGCCCTCAGCGGTGTCCTCCTCGTGGTGTTCCTGTCCCGCCGACTGCCCAGTCCCTGCCCGTCTGCCCCTGGGTGCTGATGAACAGGAAAGATATAAGAAAGACAAACATTGATGGATGGTGTCAACTTAAGCAAATACAATTTTTTTCAACAACGGTCAAAAAACACTAATGTAAACAATTGCAATAACTACATTGACCGATCTCATCTGGTCAACATGTAATATCGGGGGATTCGCAGTTCGACTACTTAAGTTACTATTTATCAACAGTAATCCATTCTTCCATTCTGATTCCAGAAAACTAAGTTACAAGTAAGCCTAAGTATTAGTACAACCTACCACCCAACCTAGCCCACCTATTCCAGGCATGCCAATTGTACATTAAGTATGCATTTCGACTGTATTCCTCAACAATGTGTATGATCCAATCATGGAGGACACATTAACATGACTACATTTTTTGTATATACACAATTTTGGTTTGATTGATGCTCATCTGCTACTGCTAAGTAACTGCAAAGCCTACCTCCACTCATTGAACAAACTAGAAAGGTTCTAAAGACTGGCGTACTAGCAGCACGTCACGTAACTGAGTGAGGGGGCATCACGCATACCACTAACCAATTAGAAGCTCATACAAAGTACCTAAACCTATGTATCAATCCGCCCCTATCTATTAGTGACAGGACAAAGTAAGGAGTGGACATGAGTCACTGTAGCATTACGTAACTTAATTTCTCTAAAATAAACTCGTAAAGAATCACGCTAAGCAAGCGCAAACGCAAAGCTGCAAACAAGTAAGATTAGTAGTAGCGCAGAAGAGCACCTGTGTCATAATCACAGAAGACTTTTAAACATTATTAACCTGGAATGTATTGCAAGCAGCAACATTCTATCTGGTTGGAAGGAAAAAAAGATATTCGCAATATATAACATAGAGCAGAAGAACAGACACAAAGTTGTAATAATTAAATAGGTACTCACCAAGCCCCGGGACCTCCACTCCTAGCAGGTCCAGCAGGTCCTGCTCACGGTCCAGGATGTCGGACCACCGGTGCGTCAGCTGTGCCTGGGTGCGCCGGACCCCAGAGATGCGAGACACTGCCCGGCGCACCTTCCCCCACCGCTGCCGACGCTCCCGGAGGCCGTACCCGGACCCAGGCCTGCCACCTGCTGCCAGGGTTGAGGGGAGGTGGCGCTGCACAAAGAAAATTAGTGCAGCCAACTCCGCCTCCCCAAATAAGGCCCGTGCATGCACCCCTTGTGGGCGCCGCCTTCCGCAAGGAAGGCGGTCGCGGCTCTGGCTGCGCCGGCGAACAGCCCTGCCCTTGGACATGGTTCTGGGGACGGGGCGGGAAAGAAAAGGTAAAATAAATAAAGGAGTAAAGGAAATAAATAGCAGGCAATACAAAGAGAAAAAGTAGCTAAAAAACAAAAAAAAAGGTACACAAAAACCAAAAATATAGAGGCAGGAAAATAGTTAGAGAAATAATAAGTAATAAAGATCCGAAAAAAGTGGCTATAAACAAAGGATTGAAAAGATTTAGGGAGGATTGAAAATCAGGCCCCAGAACCATGCAATAGAGTGGAAAACAAGATGGCCGCGCCCGTTGCGACCACGTGGGCAAGTTCGCGCGATATTTTCTCCCTGAGCAAGCAAAAAGCAACGCGATCAAGTAAAAGCGATCGCGAACAGGAAATATCGACCGCGAACATGCATTGCGCGACCCGGAACAGGAAGTAAACAACGCCAGAGGGCGGGACAAGTGAAAACAAGATGGCCGCGCCCATGAGCGACCGCATGGGTAAGTTGGCGACCCGCGAACACGCAAAAAATACCGCGAACAGGCGGCAAAAAACTTCCGCATCTTCGCGATATTTCCGGCGTGTTTGCGGAGATTTTCTGCAATCTCGCGATAATTTGCGGAGGTTAATTCCGCAAATTCCGCCCACCCCTACTTTAAACGCATCCCAAACCATTCCTGAGGCTGCTGTTCCTCGATTTATTGCCCAGAAGCTCTCTATCCATATGCTCATATGTTCTCTATATCCTTCATCTTTTAATACTGCTCTCTCAAATGTCCACTGTGAGCTTTTCCTTTGAGTCTGCCCTATATTCACTTCTAGGATCAGGGGATTATGATCTGAAACAATCCTAGGTTGCTTTTCCATCAATAATCCTGAAATAAGGGAGCTGGAAATTAAAAAATAATCAAGTCTAACCATAACTTGGTGTGGTGCAGAGAAGAAGGTGCTGCCTTCCCTATGGGGATATAGCTTAACCCATGGATCCATTAAGGAGTTGTGGTACGTCATATCAGATAGGGCCCTGTACGTCTTCTTTCAACCAGTATATTTCCCCCCTTCCTGTACAAATGAACTACATGGATCATGTATATTAAAATCACCACAACATATTATAGGTTCTGACCATTGAGCCAACTCGGTATCTAAAAATTGAAAAACCTCCGGGTCATCCTCAGTGGAGCCATATAATGTAACTACCGTGCACTTTCCTCCTTTATATATTATTTCCACCAATACCCATCTCCCCCATTGATCCTCTTTTTTTCTATTTACAACAACATCCCTGTCTTTGGCTAGGATTGCGACTCCCCTTGTCTTTGTCCCCTGTTTAGAAAATGCCAACAGATGAAACCCCAATTGCTCCAGAAGATATCCCTTTCCTCCCTCAATATGTGTTTCTTGAAGACACAAGATATCAACCCGGAGAGTTTTAATTAAAGCAGCCACTCTCAATCTTTTGTTAACATCATTTAGCCCACATATATTAATTGATGCAATTCTACACGACATTAAAATACATCAAGCACACCCCTACTTAGAGAAGCCAATACTTTAAGATAACAAAAATAAACATTAAGAGATATTAATGAATATGCAATTTGATGTGTACTGTGAAAAATGCTGTGAACAATGCCTAACTTACAAAACCATCTGCCCCCCCTCCCCCTCCCCTTAACCCTCCCTTCCTTCTTCGAGCCACCACCCCCCCACCCCCGCCCCCCCAGCTACAGGCAAATAGGTCAATCCTGACCTATGTGTGGTCGCCTGATAACAGCAGACATGTTGCCCCTCCCCCCTCCTAAATCATAAGCCTGCTTGCCCCCTCTCTCTCCACCACAATAATGATAATACTCAACCTTAATATGTAAACCACCATATTAGATAGAAGAAACTTAAATTAAAGTTTTTTTCCCCCCTTGGGGTTTGAGAGAGTTCCAAGCCCCAGAATTCCTAAATAAGACTAGAATATCTATGAATCACCTACCCCTCCTTCTTTCCCTTGAGCTCATCAATATACAGCTGGACTTTTATATCAGAGGTAAACATCTTAATATTTCCATTGACAATGATCTTAAGTCTCGCAGGATAAAGTAAAAATGCTTCATGACCCAGCTTCTGTATTGGGGCTATAAGTTGTCTAAGGCGCCACCTCCTCTCCACCGTGACATGACAAAAGTCAGGCCTTGCAAAAAACGTGGTCCCCTCATAACTATGCCTTGCCTCTGGTTTTGCCTTATTCAAAATCTCTTGCCTGGCCAAAAAATTTCCCATATATATACAAGGATAGCTCTAGGTTTTAGAACCTGTGACTCCCCATATATCTTCCTTTGTAGCAGTGGGAATCGGTGAGCCCTCTGCACCTCGTTCTCCCAATCCCATTTAGTAACATCTGGAAATGCCCCCCTTAACAGACCTATTACATAAGCTCTTATGTTCTCTCCCTCGAGTCCTTCAGCAACCCCTAGTAATCTGATGTTGTTCTGACGCTGCCGATTTTCATAGTCTTCCAGTTTCCACCTTATGTCTTCTGACATCTTTTCCTGCGATTCCTTGAAAGTCTGCCAACGAGAAACATCATCCTCTAGTCTAGATGTACGCTCCTCCACATGCGATACTCTACCCGCCAATTACTCATATACTTTATTCATTTTTCGCATGGAGCTCTGTATCTTTTTTGTCGCCACCTTAGCTCTTCGGCTTTCAGTTCTAGCCTCTGCTTGCATCTGGATAAGAGTCTCATACAGTAGACCCAATGAGGGTGCTGAGGTAGAGGCACCCTCATTCACAACCTCTTTGACCCCCCCCTCAGCCTCCTCTTCCTGATACAATGAAGCCGTTGCAGAATAATCCCAGCAAAGCTTAGGATTAGAAGATTGAAGTAGAGGGCTATTTAAGGAGTCTGTTTTAGCTCGCCTTTTCATTCTCTGGGGTTTAGCATGGCCTGGCGGTGCTTTCTGAACTGAGGATTTCGCTGCAGAATCTGAGTCAGTACCCGAGACAGAACTTACATCTTAACTTCCGTCACCCAGCTCACTAGAGAGATAAGATTCTGAATCAGAATCCTCATTCACTGAGAAAAAGCACTCCCCATCGGGTGTTGCCGGGACCACTTTTCCAGGGATACTCCTAGTTACTAGACCTCCCGTTTTTGTGTCCCCAGCCAGTGTCCCACCAACATTTCCTCCAGAGACCATCTGTGAAAGCGTTTTTTGTGTTATCTTACTTAGTCCTTGATCAAGGAATTCACTCCGTAGTTCTGAGCCCATCTCCTCACCCATGCATGCCGTATCAGCCTCTGCATCCACCTCTGCATCTTCCTGCTTGTTCTGTCTCTGCCGTTGCTTCCGGGTCGGTTCAGAGTATCGGCCCTGCTGCTCAGGAACTACTGAACAGAGTGACACCATATATGCAAAAGGCACATGCCTGACCTGAGGACTACCTCTTTGCCAAATTTCAAGTAATTCTGTTCAGCCGTTCGGGCTGTACCTTCGACTAAAGGTCCTATGGGAAAATGCATGGGGATAACGCGTTTTGGGACCCCCCCTTTTTTCTCAGCCCCCGCTTGACGAATCACCCCGAGACTTTCAGGGTAGGAGCTGAGCTGAGCGGAGCGCCCCATTAGTTTTGAAAATTTCACGAGGATTCGTCAACCGGCACCAAAGTTATTCAAAATAGAATTTTCAGATTTCCATTGGAAACACGGTCCTAACTATAACTATCTACTGGCGACCGCCAGTAGATAATATATATAAAAAACAACAACACTTCTTATTGCGCATATGGGTAAATGCGATATATGATGCTCCAATTCTCCTCCAACTCCTGGTAATACCAAGGAAGACAGCACTCCCGGGTGCCGGTTCTGAAATTTTATTCAACAGAACACTCGCACAAGCAAACAGACGCGTTTCGGCAACGGCCTTCTTCTAGGTTTACCATATGCGCCGGGGTTCATGCAATATAAACAATATCACTTCCTAAAACAACACAAACAAGGGACTATCGCGTCATCTCGATCTGTCGTCCCAAAACAAAATCCAGAAGTGCCATTTTAAAATGTCCTCGTATGTACATAAACACTTGAAGACCTGCTTAAAGTCACCACTTAAAAGAAGAATAGCCATAGTGGTGAACTATAATTTTAAATTCATTAACGCCCATAATGGGCCCACGTATAAAAATGGCATGGTTCGCTTAGTGCTAATTCCGATATTTAAAGCCCTGTATGGGCAAAAACCTCATTACGACCATGGTGGCATTGTGTTGTTAAAATCTAAATTCATCCAACATGTTCAAAACAATCTATCTATGTTCTATATACAATTACTACGAGTGGATACATACTGTTGCTGTAAATGATTAAAAAAAATCCAGAAAATTCAAGAAATTCAAAGAATTCAAGACTGTTTACAAAAATTATACAGGATTTCAATATTCAATGATCCAAAACTGAACGATGGAGAGAAAGTACATGATAAAATTCATATTAAAGTTATGTAAGAATTTCATATACATTTCTCAAAATATGTCAATATGTTTTCTCTGATGAATATTCAAGATCATGGAGGTTGGTACCTATAAAACAGCTTCATTCCCCTAGGTGTATAGCAAGCTCCTCACTACTATTCAAGCCCAGGGGCGCTTTGGTCTGGAGATCAATTATAAATCGTGACTCCAGCCTCCTCAACCTTAAAATCCTATCACCCCCTCGGGGATTACTCGGTACATGATCAAGACAAAAGTAACTGAGCAGATCCCGGTTACGCTGATGTACTTTGTCAAAATGTCACGCAACAGGGTATGTCTCATCCCCATTGGCTATTGCCCGCATGTGCTCCAATATCCTGATCTTAGTAGGATGGATCGTGCTGCCCACATAACGTAGGCCGCATGGGCACATGAGACAATACAGTATAGGGGGTGGTACAAGTCAGGAACTTGGTGATACTCCTTCGGATCCCCACTCCAAAGATCTCATAGGTGAGGACCCTCTTGCTCCCCCTGCAGGCTTTACACTTCCCACATGGGAAGAACCCTTTCATTGAACCAAACGGTAATCTTGGAGTATCCGTAAGATAGCTATGGACTAAGTCATTTTTCAATGACCTAGCCTTCCTGAATGTGACAAGAGGGTTAGATGGAAGATCCCCTCCCATCACATTATCAGTCAACAAAATATGCCAGTTCTTTCTCAAAAGTCTCTTCAAATCCTTTGCATTCCTTGAAAATGTTGTTATAAGGCGAAATTTACCTTCACTTGTTGTGGATTCTGTGTCTTGTTTGTCACTGTCTACCAAAAGTCCTTCTCTCTTTAGGGAATTAGCCCTACTATATGCTTCGTTAAGGACCTTCTGACTAACCGCGTGCTCTAAAGCGTCTGATGCTACCCTTAGCAGCCTCCTGAAATTCATTTTTATCCGAGCTGTTTCTCTTAATCCTGAGAAGTTCCCCATAGGGGATACTTCTCACTAAATTAATCGGGTGGCTGCTAGAGGCATGCAGGATAGAATTCCCTGCCGTTTCCTTTCTACAAAGCTTTGTATGCAATTTACCTCCTTCCACATATAAGTTAAGATCTAAGTAATCTACTGAATCTGCACTAACTGATCCTGTAAACTCCAAATTCACCTCATTCTTACTCAAGATCCCAATGAAGTCTAAAGCGGTTTCTGTTGACCCGTCCCAAATAATGAATAGGTTGTCAATAAATTGGTACCAGCCCACCACCCGATCTGTCCATTCTCTATTGGCTGCGCCCCAGACCACCTGCTCCTCCCACCAGCCCACGAACAAGTTTGCGTAGCTGGGGGCGAAGCAGGTGCCCATGGCTGTACCTGAAATTTGTTTAAACATCTGGGTCTGAAAAAGAAAGATGCTATTATACAGGCAGAACTCGGCGAATTCCAACACCAAAGAATTGTGTTCCATATACTTCAATGGACGTTTGTCCAGGAAGTATTTCATTGCATTCAAGCCATCTCGATGTGCTATTGAGGTGTACAATCTGGTAATATCGAGCACCATCAATTTATAATCAGCTTTCCAGTGTATAGATGCAATGTGTCCCAATAAATCTTTAGTGTCTCTGATATACGATTTAAAGACTTTTACAAGGGGTAAAAGAAAAGAATCCACATAGATCGACATGTGTTCAGTTAAACTGCCTTGCGAGGCCACAATAGGTCTTCCTGGTGGTTCCAGCTTGTTCTTATGTACCTTCGGTAGATGATAGAAGGTCGGGATTGTTGGATTTAATCGTCTTAGAAACAGAAATTCATCCATCCCAAATAGTCCCTTTCCATGCCACTTTGCGATTAAAGAATGATAATCCGCAATACTCTGATAATACTCATTGATGTTAATCACAACATAGTTCTGCCGATTAGAGAGTTGACGTACAGCTTCCTTGTCATAATTACGCCTGGTCTGAAGAACAATGTTCCCGCCCTTATCCAAGAGCTTACAAACAATTCCATTATCTTCACTCAGACTCTTTAAGGCCAATCGTTGTTTGAATGAGAAATTCCCTTTATTTCCTCTATTGCCATTCATAAACCTCTGCTTTCGTCGTAGCTGCACCAAATCCTTCACTACAGAGTCCGCAAAGGTCTCAATGGCATCTGGCGGCATCTGCGGGGAAAACTGAGAAGCAGGCTTGAATAGAGTCAGGCCGCCACTTTGTTGAATGCCTGTCACTGATAATTGCTGTGATAGACTAATAGAAGTTAAAGCATTCTCTGGTGCTTCCGTTCTCAATTCTTCCAACACCATAATAGCATTCAGATCTTGTCCTGCCAAAACATCCATTTCTTGTTGAACGTTATTTCTCTTTGTTGATCTTAACAACGTGGGCTTGATCTTAAAATACTTATGCAGTTTTAATTTTCGAGTAAACTTGAAAAGATCTATACGTGTTTGGGTGAACTCCATATCTTTCTGGGGGCAGAACGTGAGTCCCAACTTTAGCACCGACTCCTCAGTGTTTGTCAATTGTTTCTCGGTGAGGTTGATGATGGTAAGATTGTCACCCATCATGGACGTTTCCTGTTGTAAATTTTCTTGCCCTGTGTCGTTGGTGGGGATAGGTTGCTTCTTGCGGCCCCCTTGTCCCCTCCTTGTCTTCCTCTTCCCGCCCATTCCGGCGGCTTGCCTCTGCCCCCTCTTTGCCATGACTGGCGAATAAGCTTGAACTCCTCGCGAAAAGGAGTGCGAATCAAACCAGATCCCAGGGTACTACGATTCTCATCCCCTGAAGATTCATTCTCAGTAATATCAGATTCAGAGTCACCTGGTCTCTCAGCCGTTATTGGCCCTTGTGCTTTAATATCACTCAAAAGTTCTTTTCTTGGATTGTCATATTTCTTTGAGAAGGTCAAAACCCTCCCTTGGGCATAATCCTCTTCATCCCGATCAAATTTGCTCTGTTTACGTAATTTGATCTTTTCCTCATTGTTTTTTCATTTGTTCTCTGAATTCTGATATTTTGGTTTGATCCTCTTCACCCGTGCACTCCTCCCACGGGCGCGAGCCGCTTTAGCTCGTCGAGTCCTCGATGATCACTTCATTCCACTGCGACGGTGCTCCGCAAATCCAAATTGTCGCTCAAAAGCACCAGAACAGTGCACTCACAGGTGGGTGCTTCTCATATGCGGGGGTGCTCCCGCATCATAATGACGCTCCAATTCTCCTCCAACTCCTGGTAATACCAAGGAAGACAGCAGTCCCGGGGGCCGGTTCTGAAATTTTATTCAACAGAACACTCGCACAAGCAAACAGACGCGTTTCGGCAACGGCCTTCTTCTATGTTTACCATATGCGCCGGGGTTAATGCAATATAAACAATATCACTTCCTATAACAACACAAACAAGGGACTATCGCGCCATCGCGATCTGTCGTCCCAAAGCAAAATCCATAGGCGCCATTTTGAAATGTCCTCGTATGTACATAAACACTTGAAGACCTGCTTAAAGTCACCACTTAAGGAAGAATAACCATAGTGGTGAACTATAATTTTAAATATTAATTAATTAACGCCCATAATGGGCCCACGTATAAAAATGGCATGGTTCACTTAATGCCAATTCCGATATTTCAAGCCCTGTATGGGCAAAAATCTCATAACCACCATGGTGGCATTGCGTTGTTAAAATCTATATTTTAACAACACCACGGTGTTAAAATATATATTTTAACAACACAATGCCACCATGGTGGTTATGAGAGGATCAGAGAGAGGTGAAGTAGTGGAAGGAGAGATACAACCAGGTGAGATGGAAACATCATGGATGTACAGAGAGTGGTGAGAGAGGGGTGAGGTAGAAACCTAGTTTTCCGGTTGTTCCTGACTCCACAACTATATTTTCTTGTTCTCCAAACACTGTCAAATGATTGACAGTAGTAGATTTTTGTTCGGCCTTGATCTCTATCCCTGTATACCCTACGAGCAGTGCCTTATGTTCTCATTCTCGGGATGGGTGGGCTGCTGACCGTGTCATCTCCCTTAAATGTTTACACAGTCACCGTCTATCTTCTCTCAAACACTCAAGAAAGATTGGAACACCCTCATCTACCCAGAAGGATGCACTCTAATATGTAGGTGATTTGTTGGTTGCATCTGACTCCTTGGACAAATGAAAGAGACTACCTGTATATATTGGGAATGGCGAGTTACTGCAGACAATAGACACTGGGTTATGAAACTATTCTTAAACCCTTGCATTGGAACAAGAAGGTGGAACAGGCTATTTAGATTTCGAAATGAACATTATGCTCTACCCCTACATTATGGCTACCAGATTATAATAAACCGTTCTTTATGTACAGTCATTAAAAGGATGGGTTTGCATCCAGGATGTTGGTGCAAGATCACGGAGCTCAGAAGAAACCTGTTGCATACTATTCTACCTTCCTCTACGCTGATGAAGCAGGACGTCTGCCTTGCTTACAAGCCACAGCGGCTGCCTCCCATCTCACAAGACTTCCTGCTTCCCAAGCTTCTGCAAATGCTATCCTTGGCTCATCCCTAATAGCAGCTGTACCCCATGGCTTAGCTGCTCATTTGCTCAAGCTAAAAATCCAACATTTGCCAGTGACAGGACTATCACAGTAAAACATCCTTTACCACTTCTCACACCACCCTAGTTCAATGTCCTGTTGTAAACCCTGCCTCCTTGCTACCCTCTGCCCAGTACAGTGAGGCTCATAACTGTCTTATCATAAGTGCCCATCTGACTACATTTGTATGAATCTCTCTGATGCACCGATACTCAATTGTGATCTTGTGCATGATGTTGATGGAGCATATCTCAGAAATAACTGCAGCTGTTTATGCCTTAATTACACGTCACAAGGTTGTCCAACGCAGAGGTTTACCTCAAGTACACTCCACTCCACACAAGTTGGTGAATAATTTGCTCTTGCCGATGCTTGTTTTCTTGCTGCTCAAAACATTGCTACCAGATTCACTAACTATAAATACGCCTATGGAGTAGCACATGATTTTAGGCTCCTCTGGATGCCCAGAGTTTCTCAACATCATCCAGAACCACAATTAAATGGTACCTATGTTAAAGGAAACTGGAGAATCAATTGGGTTTTGTTGGCATGGGAGTCCTTTTTGTGATTTTAGTCTACCTTGTATAGAATGGCCTCGTCCCAATCAATGAACATAGACGTTAATGTACAAGGCCTCGTGTAAATAGAAAAAGAAGAGGAGAAGTGATGGAAACACGGAGCAGACGAAAACCAGAGTGGATCTCTTATGTGTTTTCCATTTTTAAAGACAGAGCATGCAATTGACTGTATGAAGACCAAGAGGACAACCAAACAGGAAGTGCAGCATTAGTGGACACATCACTTCAATAAAAATAAGAAATATACTAAGGTGGAGATCAGGGGCTCTGCTCAAAGAACTCAGGTTTGTTCTCAGGTCAGCGTGGATGATTCACAGCATCACAGCAGCCCAGCATCTATGTGGGCTATTAATCAGGCATTCCAGGCATGCTTTCCACGAAATGGGCTGTGTGCTCTAAGTGGAAAAGATCTGAGTGGCTTAGTTATGAGCATAACAGGAACAGAGGGGGGTAAACAACTTCATGGGAAAACAAAAATGGTTAAACATTAGTTGCCCTCTGAAAAAGAAAGTCACACGGACGGCATGCAATGGCTGCCAAGAAATCAAGACTTGGGAACTCTGCAAATAAGTTTATTTCACAGACCGGGACATAGTCTGTGAAATAAAAGTATGAAAACTCTATACATGCATGCTAGAGCATAATGAGAATTCTTCTTGTGCAAGGAACACATACCATTTTGACTAAATATTGCATCAATCTGGGGATACTCCGCAGTTGCTCATTGTCAAAACATGCATTAGCACAGAAAGTGCAGATATTCAAAGTTTCCGTTGTTTTAACCTTTTGATGTGCAAATAGTCATTTTCTTTTGAGTTCAAAAGACGATTACTCCCAGCTCCCCAGGTTTAGGGAGGTGTTGGACTTGGCCCGTTTTGCAGGGTCATCCCTGAACTTTTTGCCTTCCTCCTATATTTTTTCTGACCTGTTGTTGGCTGTTTTATGAGACTAGGCACTTTACCACTGCTGATCAGTGCTAAAGTGCATATGCTCTCCCTATTGTAAATTGATGTATGGATTAGTGATTCCATGATTGGCTGGTTTGGTTTACTTGTCAGACCCTAGTACAGTGCACCAGGAGTGCCCAGGGCTGGTAATCCAAATGCTGCTGGTGGGCTTGCAGCACTGGTTGGGCCACCCACAGAAGCAGCCTGTAAAAGTGTGTGTAAGTCTTGCCATTGCAGAGCTTGCGTGCAGTCTGGTACTGTCATGCTGACTGGGCAAGTGCACCCACTTGCCAGTCCCCAAATCTTCCCTTTTCTTCATATCAGACACCCCTATGGTATGCCCAAGGGCAGGGAGCATTGTAAGTACAAGGTAGAACATGCCCTGGTGTGTGTGTGTGGCATGTTCTAATAGTGAATTACAGCCATTTTCGTTTTTCACTATTGCAAGGCTACCTGTTCTCCATAGGCCAGAATGGGCAGTTTGATTATTACATCTTATAATCCTAACTGACTCAGGGAACATGGTAGAAATTCGTATTTAGTATGCCTGAACTCAGAATGATAAAACACATCTTTAAGTGAAGTTGGTTTTAACATTCTGTGTTTGAAAATACCACTTTTAGAAAGTAGGTATTTTCTTGTCTAACCATTCAAACCTGCCTCTGCTAGGCTGTGTATTCCTTGTCTGGAGTTTGAGTGACAGGGCTGGGGAATTCTAGGAGACAGGGTGAGGTGGCCCAGTGGTGAATAGAGAGATCTGTATCTAGATGGGAGGGAGAAGCTGCATCTGGGACCTGAATAGGGCTGTGCCTTCCCTCCACAATGCTGGCTACACCTCCTGTGGTGCGTCTGATGTTTCTGCCCTGCACTCTGAAAGGAAAGAAGGAGTCAGGTAAACAAAGTGCTCCACGACTGACCAGAACCGGTTTGATCAAGGCAAAGGCCCCCCTGCCCTCAGAGGACAAAGGATTTTGGGGTATAACTATTGGGACCCTGATCCCAAGAATTTAGATCACTTTGGGAAACAAGAAGAAAACTCTGCTGAGAAGAGGAACCAAGAAGAAGCTGAGGAGAAACTATGCCTGAATCTGGGGGGATTGGCCTGCAGTGGTTGCCTTACTGCTAAAGGGTGAAAAAAAGGAACTGTGTGTGTACTTTTGCTCAACTTGTGAAGGATCTCCGAGGGCTTGGAAAAGAGCTTGCCTCCTGCTGAAGTCTCAGGACTTCAACCACCAGCTCCCCAGAGTTCTTGAAAGGGCCTGCTGCTGTTTTGGGGCCTTCACAGGGACTGCGTGTCGCAAGGAGCTGGAAGCGCGACTCAAGATAGAGACGCGTGCCGCCATCGGAGCTGTTGTCGTCGCATCACGTAAAGGGTGTCGCCGCTGTAGTTGTCGCATCGAGCGGAAGCGTCTCGCATCTTCGAAGAAGTGTCTCGCAACGCCAAAGAAGCGTGTTGCCATCGCAGCCATCGTAGCCGACGCATTGCACCACATCAAGAGAAAAGTCTCACATCGAGGAAGAAGCGTGTCGCCGTCGCAGCCGCTGTCGTCGCATCGCGTAAAGGGATGACGCCGCTGTAGCTGACTCATTGCACCGCATCAAGGAAAGCACCTCGCATCCACGGAGAAGCATGCCGCCATCGGAGCTGTTGTCGTCGCATCGCGTAAAGGGTGTCACCGCTGCAGTTGTCGCATCGAGCGGAAGCGTCTCGCAACATCGGAGAAGAATGTCGCCGCCAAAGCTGCTGTCGTCTCATCGTGTAAAGGGGTGTCACCGCTGCAGCTGACTCATCAAATCTAGTCTTCTTGCAACATCAGAGAAGCGTGCCGCATCTGGAAGATCTTCACGTCTTTATTTCTTTGCACCAAACTTTCATTGCATCAACATCGTTGCAACACTTTCGTTGCCCTGCGTGTCGCATCTACAGGTACATTGACTTAAAGTGTCGCATTTAATAACTAAAGAGAACTAAGCTAAATTCTACCATCTTAAAGTAACAGTATTGTGGATTTTTGTTGTTTATGGTCTTGTGGTAAAACTATATAAAGAATACTTATTTTTGATATAAAACCTGTGTGGTGTCCATCTGTGTAGTCGTCACTTGATTACTGTGTGTTCACAAATGCTTTACACACGGCCTCTGAGATAAGCCTGTCTGCACGTGCCAAGCTACCAAGGGGGTGAGCAGGGGTTATTTTAGGAGTGTACCCCTTTACCCTGACTAGAGGCGATGGACCCTATTTGTCACAAGTGCGTACCTGTGTCAACTAGAGACCCCTAAGTCTAAAAGGAGGTCTCCTTTCTTCCCAGGGGCATCTCTGACCATTACCCGTTGGCAACGATCTATTGCAGCGACGCAACCTCCACACGCCGCAAAATGGTTATCAACCCTTGGTACCTTAGGGTGCCGGCAATTAGAGATAAACTTACTGAGACAACCAGCAAGTACTTTATTGAAAACAAGGGATCTGTAGATTCAGACATAGAATTGTGGGAGGCATACAAGACGGTGGTGAGAGGTAGCAGGGTGGCAACAATAACAGAGCACGGGACAGAGAAAAGAAAGCAATTACAAATGCCCTTCGAGCGTGGCGACTTGGCGTTGGACACCCCAGACACCAAACAAACTGGTCATGAAACAAAAATAATACAGGAATATTTCTGAAGATGCAGCTAAGGCCCAATACCAGGCCACCCAGCATCGCATATATGATATTGGCGACCAGGCGACCAAACTATTAGCTTGGTTGGACAAACGGGAAACAGCCAACAGATGGGTGGCTGAGATTGTAAGCCAGGATGGTACGAGAACACACAATAGATCTGGGATTGCAGAGGCGTTCGCGGACCACTTCAAACAGGTCTATACTTCCACTCAGGCCTCCACCCATGTGGCAGCGAACGAATTGCTAGACACACTGGGGCTGCCCGTTCTAGAGCCCCAGGATATTAAGGACTTGGACTCCGCCTTGACAAATGAGGAGGTGTCTAAGGCGATTGGCGCCCTCCAGTCCAGAAAGGCCATGGGCCCTAGTGGCCTTCCTATTGAACTCTATAAATCAAATGCATCCACAATTGACCCATACCTCATACGAATGTATAAGGAAAGTATGAGTAGGGGTGTTCTGCCCGACACACAGAGATTGGCTAATATTGTCGTTATACACAAAAAGGTTAAACCCCCCTCTACCCCCCCCCCCCGAGCGCTGTGGCCGTACAGGCCTATCTCCCTCCAAGACCGAGAAGTCAAAATACTAGCCAAAATCCTGGCACAGCGTCTCTCAACTCTTCTCCATAAACTGATCCACCCAGACCAATACGGTTTTATCCCAGCTTGAAATATCGCTGTGAACCTTCGGTGCCTTCACGGAGTCCTGGGCAGGGCAGCTACAATTCAAGACGAGGCAGTGATCATGTTTCTGGGTGCCAAGATGGCATTCGATATGATCGAGTGGCCCTTTTTATTTGCGGCACTCAAAATATACGGGTTTAGGGAGAGATTTCTATCCTGGGTGCGGCTTCTTTATTCGGAGCCAATGGCCCGAATTACAGTTAATGGGAGGCGATCAACAACATTCACATTACAAAAGGGAACGAGGCAGGGATGTCCCCTTTTCCCCTTACTTTTTGCACTGGTCTAGGAGCCCTTGGCGATATGGATCTGGGGGACCCCCTCATTAGAGGCCTCAACTGGTCAACGGGCTAGATGAATAAAATGTCCCTCTATGCCGACGATATTTTGCTTTACCTGGCCAGATCCTACTTTTCCATTCACTGTGTCCTACATATATTTGCTCTTTTTCGGAAATACTCTGGCTATACCATTAACTGGGCCAAGTTTCTAGTTTACGTTCTAAGTGGGGAACACCCAACCCTGCCTAGGGGCTGCAGGGCTAAGATAGTTACAGACTGTTTATTTTTACCTGGGAATTTATGCCACGACCGACCCTACAGAATTTTACACAATCACAATTTGGCTCCTCCCCTTCGCCCCTTCCAGGTGGACTTCCAACATTGGTAAACCCTGCCCCTCACCCTATTGGAGAGGCCCGCCCTATATAAGATGATGGCACTCCCTCAATTTATCTATGCCCTGCAAAACACACCCTATTTGGTCCCAACACAGTACTTCAATGCCATTGAAGCGGAGGAACGCTCTTTACTTTGGAATAATAGTACCCCTCAAATAGCATTGACTAAACTCATGAAAAGCTTTTATGACGGAGGTATTGCTTTGCCTGCAATCAAAAGCTATTATTGGGCCTCCCAGCTAGTGGTTATCAATCACTGGGTGCACCGACCAGGGACAGATCCTGCTTACAGGATGGATAGACACAATTTGCTCCCTGGCAGTAATCCCAGGGAAAGTTATGGAGGAGGGAAACATGCACCAAAACACACCCCAATCTCCACCACAATTGACATATGGCACACGGCGAAAGCTGCTTTGGGTTGGAAAGCTAGAAACGCACAAGTCACCCCATTGCTAGACACATACCAGCTGGGAATGTTATCGAAGCATCCAGGCTTCGATAAGTGGGACTTGATAGGCCTCTTGAGGGTTAGCGACCTGTGGGCGAGGTGGTCCCTTTCAGTGATCTCCACCAGGATTATCAATTGCAGAGCAGTGAAACTTTTAGATACCTCGAAGCCTGTAATGCACTACGAAAGGCGATACCCAAGGGCACCTAACTGCCGGTCTCCTTGCCTCTTGAGGATAGACTTCTAGACAACTACCTCCAGAAAATGGCTCTCTCATTGACATACCGGAAAATACTCAATAACACACCGGACACATTAGGAAGAATACATGCAAGGTGGGTGGAGGATATTGGCAGGGGCGTAACACAGGCCCCCGCATCCCCTGCAGTGCGGGGGGTCCTGAGCTGCAGGGGGCCCCCTCAGAACTGTATTCACACCAGAGAGCTCCGGATTAAATCCAGAGTGGGGGTCCCTCTGTGTACCTTGCAGGGGGGGCCCCTTCAACTTTTGTTACACCACTGGATATTGGGGACATTGACAATGAAGATTGGCAAGAGGCTTTGGCTTACCCCCGGGAGGTGGCGATCCATTCCCGGTTTAAACATATTCAACTCAAACTTCTACACAGAGCTTACTATACCAGTTCGGTTCTTGTTAAAATGGGAGCCCTGAGCTCCGCTGCCTGCCCCAGGGGATGTGGTCAAACCTGCACCTACCTACATCAGTAGTGGAATGCCCGATTCTTCAGACATATTGGGGGAGGGTCACATTAGCACTGTCTTTAACATGTCATACAAAGTTTGAGGCCTCACCCCGCCCGTGCCCTCTTAACATCTGGGACGCAACTGATTTATCAAGAACCAAGAGATTGTGGGTTTCCCTGGGTTGCATGGTAGCGAAACGCAACATAGCTAGAACATGGAAGGGCATAGCTAAACCCAAGTTACGGGACTGGGAGTCTGATATGGACTGGTGCATGCAGGTGGAAAGGGTGGTATACGAAAGTAGAGGATGCCCACAAAAGTGGAGGAGAATCTGGGAAGCACGGAATGTTAGTTGGGGGATGATCTGCACACCCTTCAACGATGCCCCCACCAATGTCGGCGGACCTCAATGGGGAATAATGTGTGTACCACTAAGTATTGAATGAGGCACGTGATTGAATTATTGCTCCAACATAACGTTATGACGAATACTGTACTAATGCACCCGGAATGTTGGACAATATGGAGATTGCACTGCACTTTGTCTTCTCTTTTTTTTTTGTCGTCTTTGTTTATTCAATAAAAAGATCTATAAAAAAAAAAAGACCAATTACTAGCCCTTTGGGAAACGGAAGGTAGTCTGAAGACAATTTTAGAGCAAGTGGAAAGGAAATCCAGAGTTTGGGACCAAATAAAACAAGCATTTGCAATGCAATCGGTCTTGCCTTTGGGACCTTATATGTATTTAGCTATGCAGCACATTAGCCTGGGTGCTGAAACATCTACTGTTCTTTGACATGGAGGGAAAGTAAGCACCAAACTGCGTGACACACCAGGGATGGGAACACATGGAGTGAAATATTGCCTTTCAGCGGAAAATGATCTAGTCCAAAGCTCTGTATTTAATATAGAATCAGGGCCTTCGGTGGTCATATCACTGAAAATACAAGATTTGAAAAAAATATTATTGTCTACGGGTGCTCGTGGAAGTCAATTTCAATGGACTGGATTCTAGAGAATGCTAAAGTGATTCTGGTATTTTACTGACCTCTGCTGGTCGTTTTCTATCAAGAAAGTTCAATAGAAGCAGTTGCTATAAAAAATTTAAAAAATAAAGTCCCTAAGCAGAAAGCTATTCTGGTGTTTTACTGACCTCTGATGGTTGTTCTCTATTAAGACAGTTAAATAGAGGCAGTTGAACAGAAAAAAAAAGTCCCTAAGCAGAAGCAGACCAGTCCTAGGGATGATCTCCAGAGTCTACAAAGTACATACACATATAAGTATATACTAAAGTATATACAGGAGGTCTTGAATGCTCGACCTAAAAAGGACCATAATCTGGCACGGTTGTCCTCATCTCTACTGGCCAAGATGCAGAGAGCCCAGACTGTCCCTGAATGCTCCTTTATAGTTTATAATCAATTTTACAGTTTACAATTAATAACAGTGGAGCCCATCTATGAAAGTCATTATTGCAATGGTGGTCGGCTCGGGGACAGGGGCTTTTGCATGATTCGGTCACTGTTGATATCTTGAAGGCTAAGCATGTGCGATTTTGGGACTGTACAATCAGTATCTTAAAACACTTAACTAAAGCCCTCAAGGACCTCGATTGGAATGAATTCCTTGCAAGAATGGAGGATCACCAATGATCACTCACCTCACTTGCAGTATTCCAGATCTTTGAATGGTAAGATACTTTCGATATTTTTTAAGTGATTTCCATAGGTTCACCAAACCGGTCATGAAGAGTGGATTCATGTGTCTACTGAAACATTAGCTCAAGAATGCTGAATGAATGAATGGTTCTTAAGTGCACTATTATCTAGAAAAGAAATACGGGTTCTAAATGGGGGGAGGCTACTGTTGTTATTTGTAGATATATATTGTAGTTTGTATATGCTGCAATTAAAGTTTGTTACCCTGGCCCCTTTTCTTCCTTCCTTTACTCCCTTCCATCCTTCCCATTCTCATGGTACATTCCCAGTCTTTATTCAAGTGAAATCTGAAAGTTGGAATCATCACTGTGAAGGATCTTCTGGACTGTTGTGTTGGCCTAAGGGCTGTTGTTACGTTCAATAAAACCTACTGAAATTCCCACGCTAACCACCAACTTCAGACTGTATACAGCTTTGTATTGTCTACTTGTATACTGTATACCCCTCAACCAGAGGTGGTACTTAAATTGAAGTCTCCTGATCTTTGAATGCCCAAGAGAGGTAATTTTACAACACTTGGGTACTTTATTGGCCATTGTCGTACATTCGGGATTCCTTCAAGGCAGATACATTAATGTGTATACTGAAACCGCTTGCTTAAGATATCTGAACCATGCTTGATTTCTTGATACTGTTAGCAACTTTGCATTGTCCATTTGTTTGCCACAAAACTAGTAGGGTGTCTGGGGCTGCACATAATATAAGTTCGGGAGATGGCCTATCTCGTGTATTTACAACCGGAATGTCTACCCATAGCATTGGAAGTTGGACTAAATGAACCATTGTGTGTTGTTAATAGTAGTTCATTATGTGATTGACAATATTCTCCAACCAGCTACACTTAGTTTTTGTTTGTATTGTTTAATGTCTCACAATTACACTCGTTTTTTCACGGCTTTGTTTTCCCTATTAGTTGAGTGTATGAAATGATTAATGCTGTATAAGATGTGTATTAATCTGCCACAGGTTTACTTTGATTAGGTTTTCCATTACTGTCATGTAAAATTGGTGAACCTGGGAATCAGTATAAAATGATCAGAAGGTTTATTCTTGGGATTGGGGGGGGGGGGGGAAGAGGACGAGAGAGAGGACGAGAGAGAAATAGGACGAGAGAGAGAGAGAGGACGAGAGAGAGAACGAGAGAGAGAGAGAGAGAGGACGAGAGAGAGAGAGAGAGAGAGAGAGAGAGGACGAGAGAGAGAGAGAGAGGACGAGAGAGAGAGAGAGAGAGAGAGAGAGAGAGAGAGAGAGAGAGGACGAGAGAGAGAGAGAGAGAGGACGAGAGAGAAATAGGACGAGAGAGAGAGAGAGAGAGAGAGAGAGAGAGAGAGAGAGAGAGAGAGAGAGAGACCAGTAGTAAAGGAGAGTACTTCACAGGAAATAGAATATGCCACCTTGGTACAGATTTAGCATGTTAACTAACATGGAAAGAAAATATTCGAGACCAAATAGTTTGCATTCATCTAGGAAATCGTATGTACCTTTTGGGAAAAATATTTTCTTTTCATTGAGAAGGAAAAGCTGTTTCAGAATACGTTAAAAAAAATTATGGTAGAAACCCTTTAGGTCTCCATTGTTTCAGCTTTACATATGTAAGTCATAC
Source organism: Triturus cristatus (assembly GCF_964204655.1). NCBI lineage: Eukaryota > Metazoa > Chordata > Amphibia > Caudata > Salamandridae > Triturus > Triturus cristatus. The sequence continues at coordinate 1,418,846,302 of NC_140591.1, read as the reverse complement.
AATAGTATCCAATTTAAATAGAACTCTTAAAATCACAACCAGATTTATGCTTTAATAAAATTATCTCAGAATATAATAGGACATTCTGACATTCTGCAGTTTACAATAGTTAATTTCTAACCGGGCTAACAAGTTACATGGCAATTCAGAACTTATACCAAATACCCGATTACACTATCTGGAAGGCACTAATCAAACTATTAAACCAGCATAAAATAAGCATACAATGATGGGGGCGGGCGGATACTTCTCTTCCTCAAAGAAGTATAGGCCTCTACACACTTTACCACTGCTAACCAGTGCTAAAGTGCGTGCGCTCTCCCCTTAAAACATGCTGGATTGGCTTCTACCTAATTAGCATATTTAATTTACTTGCAAGTCCGTAGTAAAGTAGCACTACCTGTGTCCTAAGCCTGTAAATTAAATGCTACTAGTGGGCCTGCAGTATGGATTATGCCACCCACTTACGTAGCACTTTAAACATGTCTCAGGCCTGCCTTTGGAGCCTATGTGTGTGCACTTTTAAACTCTCATTTTGACCTGGCAAAGTAAACTTTTATCATCTAAATAAGAGGACCCGGGAGCTTTTGGTTAGGTCCAGCACACGTACTCACTTCTGTGGTGATGGAATGCAAGGGTGTGCAGTTCCTGGGAAGGGAAGGTAGTCATGGCAGTAGCATAGCCTCCAATTGGAGTAAGTGCCCTCCACTCACCCAGAGAGGTGTCATGCTTCATCTTTTAGGCGTGCTCCTCATCAGGCCAGCGCTGCAATGCCCGACGGACACCCACGAAGGGCCTCTTTGCCGGAGATCTTTTTATAATAATGCCGCTGGGTGAAGGTATATAGGCTGTGTTAAGTAGTGTAGTGAAGTGAAAGGAGTGGTTAAAATAGGTTTAGTGATGCTGGGGGTTTACTAAACTTTATTGATGGGGCTCACTAACCTAATATAAAATCAGTGTAGCTCGTGTGGGATGCAATGGTCCAATAGAGCATTTCTGTTGTAAAGTTGTATGGTCAACATGTTTCGTGCCTCATACAGCCCCTAAGGTGTCTATTGGCAATTCATCAGGACCGAGAAATGCTCGAGGGGCTCTGTTATTTTTCGCTAGGACATGCTTTTACAATTTATACCATAAGTGCCCTTGTTGTTGCACCCACACTCTGGTTTGACAATATATCACTTATTTGGATAGCGAAGGCGGTTTAGTGAAATTACCATCTCTTCCACCAGATACAGGGGACTTCAATGGGTAGCACCTTCGCCCCCTGTCTGGCGTGTCTATACATGTCAAACCTTGAAGAAAAACACATTCTGTCCCCTACTAATCCCTACACAGAGAACATTATCACATGGCGTCGATACATCAATTACATACTAATTTCCTGGAAGGAAAGTAGGAAGAGGGTCACTCAATTTGTAGGGTGGAGCAACAATCTGAACCCTTACCTAAAATTTACCATCAAAGCCTAGGAGAAAGAACTTCCATTCCTAGAATTACTTATCAGTCTGTCAGGAGGTGATTGCGTAAAAAAACTTTTAAGAAGTCGACTGACAGCCACAGTCCTTTACTGTTCAGCAGCCACCATCCAAAAGCCCTGCAGGACAACCTTCCTTATGGGCAGTTTTTGCAACTACGACGCAACTGTAGCAATTTGAGGGACTTTTCTATTCAATCCTATGATCTAGCAGCACACTTGACTAGACTAGAGTACCCTCTAAAAAACAGAAAATGCACACAAAAAAAGCACGCAACAATAGGGAAGCTCTCCTAGATTCACAAGTAAAACCAGAGACAGACTAACTCACATGCGTCACTACATACACCCCAGAGTCCAAGTTGATTAAAAAGGTGATATGAATTCACTGGAATAGTTTACAGACGGAGAATTTAACATTCAATTCCCGAAGGATCGCTTTCAAAAGAACAGTAAATCTCAAAGACATGCTGGTCAATACAAGACCAAAAACAAAAGTACCCCCATGCAGAGACAACTCTGGAACCCTCCCCTCAGTAGTGGGACATTATCCCTGTGGCCACTGTACCATGTGCCTCTTCCACTGATAGAAACACTTACATGGACACAACAAAAACATACAAATTGCAACACACGCAACTGCATTTATCTAATCACATGCAAGAAAACCAACACCAAAATGTGTGCCCATTACACCACTGTAGGACACACGTCTGATGACCTGAGATGGACCATTCTAGAGCCCCACCCACAGATACAGAAAGAAGCTCTATTCAGGAAGGAGCAGAAGCAGATTTTTAGGTTGTCTACACAGAGTGTGGGGCTAAATTATGGCATCCCGTGGGGTGAGCTGAATAGGTGATCACTCACCACGACCTTTAAATGATCACAATTGTTTAGTATGTCTCACGCTGTAGTTCCTAATGAACTAGTTTTCATGTATAATACATATAGTAGGTCTCAAGAGGTACTTCCCAACAAACAAATTCACATACATGATACAACTCCCAATGACCCATTGTCCCTTTTATACGGTTCCTTTTGATACTGTTCCTTGGGACACTGGTCCATGTTGGAATTACCACTCATTGATACAAAATTATCTATAAGGAGGGAGGAGATTTCCTTAGACACATCCAGGTGATTACTTGCATACCGCAAAGGTTTATTTATTGATTTACTTCAACAGATGAAAAACAGCTCACCAACTTCTGTCTCATCCCCAAATCACCTTGAACTACTATTCCAGATCCTTAGATTGTCCATGACTTTTCTTAAAGAGCTGGTCTGTCCCCAACCCTCCCAAGATGGCCCCCTTAGTCAGCGTTCTAGTCTTCCTTAACTCAAACAGGAAGTACTGCCACAAGCATATTTCCGCCTGCCCGGCTCGTCTCGTCACGGGAAACAGAGCAGGGGTACGTGGAGAGGTATTCGCCACGCCAATACAAATGAGTATAGAATACTAAGGACACACCTTGCATCTACCAGGGGAAGATATCTGATCTCTTTAACGCTTCTGGTTCATTATTAAACCTCCAGGTCGTGATCTAGCGACATGCTCTGTAACATTCCCGTATGTCTTAGACCAATGGAAATCGGGTGAGTGATTAACTCGACAATTGTCAAAAGGATCGGTTTGTGTGGAAACATTTCACCAAAAAGCCTTCACTATCCAAACAAGTGATATATTGTCCAACCTGAGTGTGGGTACAACAAGGGCACTTAAGGTATAAAAAGGTAGAGAAAGCATGACCTAGTGAAAAATACCAGAACCCCTCGGACATTCACGCTATGGCACTGTCTTGTTAGCATTTCAACAAAAAGTACCCATGTTCACATATTGATTTCCACATATTGTGGTGGTGATACTAATGCGTTTCACATGCTCATCACCGGATTTACAATATGGTGTATGTGGAAATATGATGTGAAATTTATGAAATTCGCTAATACTGAACAATGTTTTACCAATTTTCAAAAACAAACCATGTGTTTGTCCTATCTTTTGTTCTGTCCCCCTTTTCCTTTCTTTCAGGCCGGTCCAATAAGCAAGGTAGAATGTAACCTTGTGAAGCACAGCAGGACTGGTTACTCTGCATAAAGAGAGTGCTCTATGACTAAAGATAATAATTCCATATATAATCAAAGGCATTTATTCTGTCATTCACAGTATAAAACAACCTCGCACATGACGCAATCTTACACATTTCTGAAACCTATTCTGTCAATGTCAGTTCAGAGGTAGCCCTCCAGGGTCTTAGAACATATATCTTAGCCATGTCTAGTTGTGTTGCCAGCCATCTACGGCTATGCTTGGTTAAACCTAGAAAAATTGCCAAATCATGTAGTATGGCAACTGGGACAGACAGAGCAAACTGAAGACAAAGTCTCTAGAATGTTTTTCTGCATGTCACTCCAGAATTTATGTAATTTGGGTCACAGCCATAAAGCATTTAAAATTGTACACTTATCTACAACAGAAGTCACATTTCCAACATCTGTCGCGTGGGAGCAACCTTGCAGTGTAAAATCTAAACGAGGGCCAATGCCAGTCGGGTAACATCTTAAAGTATGAGAATTTTAGTCTATGTATTCAAACACTATTGCCAATAGCCTGGCATATGTTTTTCGCCCAATAGATAATCCAAATTAGGCCCGTGCAATTTGTGTAATTTCAGGAAAGTCACATTACACTTGTATGCATAATTCCTGAAATTGCTCTACTTTGTGTGATTACATGTCATTCGAAAGTACAAATTTACTGAAAACACGTCATTTAATAAAATTTACTGCAAACGCACAGGAACAACAGAACATAAGCTGCTGTTTGCAGTGCTTTTTTTGTACTATGTTTTAGTGTGAAATGCGCCCAAGCTGTAAAATTGACTTGATGGCGCATTTTGTACTAAAATATTTCGCAACATTTAAAATATTTCCCTTTACGCTATTATGCATACATTGGCTGACATTTCACGGAATTCTACAAACTTCACACGCCTCATTCCCAGCGCACCTTGGCACTTTTACTTGTAGGGTTGGAGCAAGTCTGGTTGATTATTAGGTTATAAATATCGGTAATAACTCCCCTATAGTTGGCCTATATATGCATGAGTATACTCTGTCACTCCTCAGCTTTTTCTGCACAGACAGAGACGGACCACAGAATGGTGCTTGAGTATTTTTATTGCCCGCTTCGGGCCTGACGCGTTTCGGCTCTGGGTGAGCCTGGATATATTTTTTTTAAGTCTGTCGCACTCGGTGAAGATAGTGGTATTAATAGACTAGCACCCTGCTTATATCATATACAGGATGTTACTTGCCTATATTGCCGGTGGCACGAGCTATTTAGCCTACATTCTTCCTTGAGCACGAAGAGTTTTAATCTCTTCCCGAGTGAAGAGGTGTTCCCCTCTACTTATGACTGTTCTCTCCCATGCTTCTTAATGCAAAGTGCCTTTCACAATGCACATTTCAGGCTAGAATTAGAGTATATTCTTGGATGAATATCCAGAAATTTACGAAAATGGTTGCAGTTGTTAAGCAAAGAGGTCTCTTTTGGGTATCGTTTTAAACTTGCATCTGGGATCCAGTTCTCTGTGTGTACCGGTCAACCTACTGTCCCAGTGTCAGTGTACCCACACTGGAGGAGTCACTTGTTGAGGGAAGTAATACTAACGAGGACAATTAATGAGGCAGGTAATAACTCCTCGTGCGATAGCAACAAGCGACCTGCTTCAGTATGGGTTTGTATTTTGGTCGCTTTTAATCGTGGCTTGCTCTCCCCCCCCCTAACCCCCCCCCCCCCCCCATCAACCAAAATAAAGGACATGTCATTATCAATGCATTTCAAAGAGTCTCCGAGTATGAATAATGTGATCATGGCAAACAAATAGTTGAAGTGCAATGCTAATGTCATTTTAATGAAGTCCTCCTTGCCTCAAATGGATACGTTGAAGTGTTCCCACCAGGCCACGTCACTCCTTGTGCCTGGCGTAAGAGGTTGGTTGTAGGTTGTTGGGGTTCATTTGTTCTAGCCCGGGGTCGCCAACCTTTTCTGTAGTGAGAGCTACTTCTGATCAGCGAAAATCCTCATGAGCCACTAAAGGCAAAGCAGCTAGTGCATTGTTCCCAGAGACCTCCAACGCACAGCTTCATTGACTTGCACAGTGCGCACGCACTGCTAAGTGTACAACATCCACCCCAGGCCTATAATGTTCCTGTTGCAAACAACGCTGTGTAACGTAGGGCACCCTAGGCTGGTAGGACACTTCAATTAGTTGGGGTCCTGCCAGGAGAGCTACAAGAACAGGGTTGAATTCCAGCCGGGCCTACTTTGCCTGTCATCCTAACAAGGTCCATAACATGCTTTGTGTCCTGTAAACATTACAACTGGCATTCACGCACCTGGATGCAGTCCGTTTGTTGTTGACCAAATGCATTTGCTACTGTTCACGACTGCACATGCTACACACAGGCAATTTAAAAAGAAGGGATCACGCCGACATGTTGTCACAGTGAAGTAAAACCATCAACGGCTCCTGGTACTCTGGTTTTGAAAAGCTTGTAAGGTGTGATCTGGGTGAGACTAGGGTGTTTAAGGCGGCTCACAATGGCAGGATATATGAAGCTTGTCAGCCAGAGGTCAGCAACAAATCCCTTTGAGACCAGAGAGAAAGCTTAGCGCAGTCCTGCCTAGAAGGAGCTTTAGGCAAACCACCGACAGGTGCATGTTATAAACTCCACCACCCGGGCGGTTCACTCAATAGCACACTGTTGCAACTCTGCTGCGCCTTTGGTCCACATTATAACACAGTGCCAGATTGTGGTGCACTTTATGGCACTGTGTTGAAACCGCGACATCCGAATTGCAGAGCTCTTTAAAACACAGTCCGCCGCCCAGATCAGGGCACATTGTACCACAGAGTTGCTACTTCCCCACCTGGACTGCAGCCCACATTGTACTGTAGTCCATTTCTCCCGCCCCCCAAAAAGATCCTGGTTTCCGTTTTTAGTGACGAACAGCTAGCGTCCCTGGTTTGCTTTTCAGAAATTTCTGGGGGTCGTTAAAGAGGCAATCTCCTAAATTAAATAAACAAAATGTAGCTACGTCGGACCCATCAGACGTCAGAACTTTGGAACTAGAGGACGGAGTGACACACACTTTGATTACCAGTGAAGTCCCTTGTATGCAAGATTCGCCCTGAGCACTTGCGTTGCCTTTCCCATCTTTACCGCAGTGCTAGAAAATAAGGAGTTTAAAAACCGGAGCCAGGAACTTCATTTTACGTTTATTTGGGCTGTAAAGAAATGTAAAATGAAGTTGCCAAAGGTATTTTATTTATTTAAAACAAAAAAAACCCTGTGAAATGCCACTTTCATTTAATGTAACGTTTCTCTTCTTTTTTTTATAGAGTACCTCTTCATGTTACATTTATCACATATTTCAACTATAAAACAGTGTTTCAAATGGATATATATATATATTTTTTATTAAATAAAGTACCTCTTGCATGCTGACCACAAACCAGCGCCAGGAACCTTATGGTGTCGTTTCTAGTCCGAACACTGGCTGTGCTCTTCGGCCCAAGGTGCCGAGCTCTGCACCCTCTGTGCTGTGGCATGCAGCAGCTACAACAAGCCAAATGAATTCCTGGGCCTTGCAAGGGTCCGGTGGCACGGCTGCTGCCCCAGAGGATGCATACTGTGGGGCAGCAGAAGGCAGGCCAATCGGTTTCCAGTCTAATACTGCGCATGCCGGATTTTGGCACCGACATCACCCCCGACGCCCCGCCCCATATAAGTTTAATTCAGCCAGTTGTACGCAGCTTGTTTGAGTGAGAGCGGTCAAGCACTGTCAGAGGCCTAAAATAAACACAATAACGACAGGCCACATTTACTTAATACACGGCATCAAAGTGCACTAAAGTGGATGTTTGGGCCTTGACCTACTCGCAGGGTGTCGGCAAGCTACCGGTAGCTCGCGATCGTCCCGTTGGAGACCCTGTTCTAGGCCGTGACTGAGTGTAATAGCCTGATCTTTTAGGCCTTTGGCTATCCATCTCATGGGGAAATCAGCTAGGCATGCTTTGATAGTTATTTGGGAAAGTAGCAGTGTTCCACATTTGGACCAGCTAATTTTGTATCCTGCAAAATACGAGACTGTCTTTATCAGTGACATCTAAGCCTGGTGTGGTAATGCCTTTAAACTCCTTTGAACCACAAATAGCCACACACATGGGTTCCAGCGCTAGTGTATGATGTGTAGCAGTAGTGATAAGAATCAGAAATCAAATAGTCAACCATTGCAACCTGTGGAAATTCTGATGGAACCATAGGTTAAGGTTGCAGTAGATCGCAGGGGCCCAACTGATGTGCCAAATGAACGCAAAGTAGTTTTAGAATGATAATAGTGAATTATTTTTCGAAATGATTCCAGGCCGAGTTCAGGAATGGGGTGTCTATTCTTAAGGTAATCAGATCCATGGAAAAAGTAGTCATTAGTGAGGATTATCCAGAGGAGCTAATGTCGGACAATGGTGCACAATTTTGTACTATGGACATAATGAAGTCTTAATGTATTAGTAGAATGAGTAAATACGATTGTAAGGATTTAGATGGCGGTGGCAAATTGAAAACTGTATGTGGAGTTGGTTGATCTGATGTTGACGACTTATTGAACAACGAAACATGATGTACCAGGTAATTCCCCTTTTGAATTTCTGAGAAAGAGAAAACTGAATTAAATTGACAATAAGTGAAGTTACTTATGCTGAAGGCATACATGAAAATGAGAGTAGAGTGAGATCAAAGGAAAAATCAGAAGAGCATAGAAAAAGGTTTGATAAAAGCGGAGAGTGAAGAGATTGAATGATATGGAAAATTAGGAAAATCACTAAACATTACGCATCTTCTACAAATTTGCAAAGGGATGACAAAATATTCTGAACCTATGAGAGTTGTGAGGGCGGGATAGGAATTATGCTGTGCTAATGGGCAGAACAAAAGTAGAGTTGTGATAAGGAAAAGAGTGAGAGAACTAGCTGTGGATTGGAAGGAAGAAAGGAAGGGAACTACATTAAGAACCAGTAGTGAATAGAAATGGCCTAGGAATAAAAAAGGTGAATGCAAAGTATCTCCCCCTCACGCCAGGAGAGGCGAATTCTCCCATCTGGGCGACTAAAATCATTTTCCCTTTGAGTTTACTTTACTGCAGGTGGTTAAAAGAAGAAGGGTCTTAAGAGTCTCTCTGAAGATGAGCAGGGTGTGACTTTGCCTATTGGAGGAAGGGAGCCCTGTCTTGCAGCCAGCATTGTGAAGTTTCCAACTCTCTGGCTTTCCACGGCCTGCACTAGTGTTTGCCAGAGTGAAAGGGTTTTCTTGCATCTGGCAGTCCTTACTCTCTACTAGGGTGGGCCTACGTGCTGTGGATCCTGGCATGAAGGCTGGCAATGACTGGCAGCTGGTGGACAGCAAAGCTATGCAAGATTATGTTGCCTCATTGCTTATACATGGACAGGCTTCTTGGTGGACAAAGTGGTGGATAGTCACGATGGGCCATCCATATGACTTACTCAACTTCTATGAATTGGTCATCAAATGAATTAGATTGTGGTAGTCGGCCTCCTCACTCTTCTCACTTTGGAGGAATTTATGGGAGAGAAAAAACATATAACAAACAAAATGTATTCAACACACTTCCCACAATCATAAGGCTCTACATAACCAAGGACCTGCGTACATTAACCACCGCCTGAACTTCCATCACCGTCGGGAAGACTATGCTCCTCCTCCCTTACACTTGCCCATACTGCCCGTATCTATCGAGGCAGAAGTGGAAAACGCTCCTTCTCCTACATCGCAGCAAAGACCTAGAACAGCCTCCCCACGCACCTCCAGACCATCACCTCACTTCTGGAATTTCGAATGGCCGTCAAGACCTGGTTGTTCAAATAAGCTTCTGGGACCGGCAAGCACCTGGAAAATCTATCGGGCGATTAGCCAAACTCCTTATAAATCCTGATTGATGATTGAACACATTAAAAAAAATTATTTGAGCTAATGATGGGCATGCAATCCCAAATAAATCCTAAATAAATAGCTTCCAATAGGCAATTGGTCGCAACTAACGGTAGTGGTGCTGTAAATACAATCCTATCCGTGAAGAGTCCTAGACAGTGGGTAGTTCAAAAGCAGTGGCAAGAAGTCTAACATGAAGTAAAATATTTCAGATTCATAAAAACAAAGGTGATGCTGAATTTGAATGTGTATATCATTGAATGGCGGGAAGAAAGGCGGCTTCTGTGAATCTTGAAACGGAACTATCCCTTTGTTCCAAAGGCAATATAATTTCTAGAGCTGGGTCATCATAAAAGGAAGGCAAAGAGAAGATGAAAGCGATGATAAGTGATTTCTTCTGAATTTCAGAACAAAAACGTTGTGTTAGAAGTGTTCAGCAAAAAAAAACAAAAAAAAAAAAAACAGTAAAACACCAGCTTTGCTTCAAAAAAACAATACAAAGAACGCAGCATGGGGGTAGTTCTTCGCTTGGAGCATAGACATACTTTTATGGCCTGGCCACACAGAAAGAAGGGAGTGTCCTGCACACAAAGGCACATTCAGAGATGTAAAAGGCTAGTGTGGCTTACCGGGGCCTTCTGAAGGCCAGGCCGTACTGCTGACAAGCCAGGCCGACGGTGGGCGTGTAGACTATGGGCATGAAGCGCTCTATGTCAGATGTCAGCACCCTGTAGAACAGCTTCTCGTTTCTGTCCTGGAGGGTCATCAGTATGATATATCTGAAAAACAAAAGAAAATGACATTTATGGAGTGCTGGAAACTCCCAAGTATGATCCAGCTGATTAAGGGTTTAAGTGAAATTAAACATGTGTAAGTCATCGCAGCATATTTTACAGGAACAAGTCATAACACCACAGGGCTCAATTGTGTAACGCTCGGTTGATGTTTAATCAACAAACCATTAACACTAGTCCCAGTGGTGTCAGAACAACGCCAATCAAACAATAAGATTAACAACATAAGCGTATTGTAAATCAAAAACCGATACATGTTCCAGCTTTCCACTGAAATGCATTAAAGCACAGAAGGTTTTCAAAAACAATACACAAAGCAGGCTACACGAGGCAAATGTTACTTCCCAAAAGAGGAATATTCTTCCCAATGTTGACACAAAGGCACAGTTGACATCCACCAGAGGTCGTAGGTACCTTGACCGGACTTCCCTTCCTGGGCACATGCTTGAGAGTTTCTTGAGTTCCCCTTTTACTGCTTAATCTTATTGAAAAGAGTTAAAAATGTGTTTATGTCCATGCCTGTATTGTGAAATACTTTGATGCTGCATGAGTGGACCTCTGCTATGAATAAAGAGGATTTTTTCCCCCTCAAACCTTGGAGTCAAAGGTAAAACCAAGCGTTTTCTGAGGAGGGATTGATGGTGTTCAACACTAACCAGGACACAAGTTATGCACTCGAGAGAAAAATGGCCTCCCAAGCCTTCTTCGCTCTCTGGGTTGCTGTAGACGAGCAATCGCAGCTTAGATTAAAGGATGTGGTGTAGGGTTGAGTATGGGTAAAACTCAACACAATCATCACAAGAAAGGTGTGAATGTCCGAGTAGATCGTGAGTGTTTTGTGTAGTAAAGAAGCAACATGTTCATTTTGCCTCAATATATTGGACAGTATGAGTGGCACATAGTAAAAGACTTCTAAGCACTATGTTCACGTCCGCAGACCTAGGATAGATGGGAGTTTCCACGCAGACAAGTCATTCGGCAGCAGCAGCACACGCAAGCAGAGCTTCGGCAGGCCCTTCAAGCTTGTTCCCAGTAAAGAGGAAATCGGCAGCGCTGAGCTCCACGTTCTAGAAGCACCAAAACAGGTTTCACACAGATCTATTACTTGTTGCCAAGGACCCCCCTCTAGATAGAGTGGAGGCCCAGCGTATATGTCCAGGCCTAGGCAGGAGTCTGCTTGAAATCAGAGCACATGCCTCCTCCAGTCTTAAAATCAAATCTACCAAGTTTGGGCAAGAAGGATTTCTGTCAGACAACCCCTTACCTTCTTACAGTGGTGGCTGGTCAACACTAAAAAGGGTGAGGCACAAATCCATGCTCCAAATTGCGAGTGCCTCGATGGCCAGCCCAAGCACCTCCAGTAACGACTCTGCAGTTGCAAGGACCCTCAGCCTCTTCATGCCCGATGTCAGCTGCAGTGTCTGCACAGTCTAGCCCCGGCCTATCCTTACACACTCGGGCCATATTTATCATTCTTTCACGCAGTAAGCCACCTTGCTGTGCTGCAGTGTGCAGAAAGGGAAATGGCACTAATGGTAAATCTAGGAATGCTCCAAAATTCATGGACGGATGCGAGGGAACACACACTTCACCCATGAAACGCCTCAGTGCCGCAGAGTAACTCAAGGTAGCAATTGGTGCTGCATTACCTTACTCTAGATTTATCAAGCCAAGCAAAAGGTTGCCATGCATGCGTGGCTTCGTAAATGTCACTTAGATTTTGCATTACCCTTGCACGGGCAATGTAAAACCTTCTGGTCCAAAAGTTTGTGGTTATCATAGTATGCTGTTCGACCGGTATTGTGGTTCTTATCTGAGCTTCATGTTATTGCATCTATACAACAATTGACATGCACCCAAACCCAGCCAGGATTATTGGCTTTGAGATTATTGGCTTAATTAATGGCTTATTGGCGTTGTTAATGATTGCCAGCTGTTTAATATAAATGAGTAATAATGATTTTCTTGTTAATAATATTGAAAATGTCTTAATACTGAGTTTGTGAATTAAAGTTTACTATGGCCTATGCATGGGAGACAATAATAAAAATTCCAGATTTGCGAAGGGCAAATTTATCATCCCTGCGGTCATCCACGTGCTGGAAAGCCATGGGGAGACTAAGTGAGCTATTGCCTTGAGTCACGTGATGCTGAGCTGAGCTGAGCTGCCGCCAGTTATCAAACCGTGAGCCCCGCACTCCAGAGTCAGCCGCTGCGCCACACCTCTCCCACAAAGACAGAAGATATAGAGAATGGGACTTTGTTTCTGTGAACCCACAGCCGCTCTCCAGCTCTTGCTAGCTAATTCATACGAACAAATGGTCGCGGTCAGCCCAGAGTAACTGACAACAGGCGCTCTGAAGAGGATCAGAAACAATACCATTCATGTGCGCATGCTCCAAAGTTTGTAACAGTTACTGCAGTAACCATGAACACAACTTCATGAAAAATCAAATGAATAAAAAAAATAAAAATTGAAGGGACCGATTTCCCTAAACCACTGGCTGTAAGGGGAGGCCTGTAAACATCACACGTGGGCAGCAGATGCACCAACAAATGCTGCATTGCCACCACCAGCCAGGGCCCCGCCATCTTACATCACAGTTACACCCGACACTCAAAGGATAATAGCACAACCCTGCCATTTAAGCCTTTAGTTTGGTAAACCCTGCCACGCTGCAGAGACCTGTGGGCTGGAATGGGAGGTCCTGTAGTGAATACACTTAAACGAGGAAATGTAGAAGTATAATTTATTGTTACTCAACCGGACATATGCATCCTGTCCGGAGTTCAGACCAAATTACAAATGCCAACGTACACTCTGCTTTGAAACCTAACATCAGTTCCCCAACTGCTGTGTACTCGTGAGAGTATCCACGAGCTTATTCCATTTTATCGTAAACATGTTCTCGTTCTGTTTTGTCCTCGCGATGACCCGCTAAAGCAGCACGCGGCAAAACAGAACGAGACATGCAACACTACACATCTCCTCCTTTATATACAACAGAAGAATTAATCACATACATAGTCTTCCAAAGAAACAGGACGTTTGATGACTCTTTTTGCTCTAGTATTGATGTCCCCACTTTCTGACGAAACAAGTTGACTACCTGTTTCCTCATCAGTGTGAGGTTGACACGTAACCTCTTCTAAGTCAACCATCACACTGGATTGAGCAGCCATTGAACCTTTAACATAGTTAAAGCAATAATGCATAATGCAACGCTCTTCAAGTTCCAACACTTGCCATCATCTAAGATAACAGCATTTTTTCTTAAAGCAACTATTCGCTGAGGCAGAAAGAATTTGCTAACACCTTTCTTCGTAAAACCAGGTTTCCTAATTCTGACCCATTGACCAATCGAAATTTTGACATCCTTGGTACTATTTAGTGTCATAGAATTTTTTATACTTGTCGTGTTTGATAGCTAGATTCTTCTTGACCTCACTAGAAGACCAAAACACTTCTCCAGAATTTTTAAACCGACCCGGGTACCACTTACCCCTAGGTTTCCTGCCCCTCATGAGCTCAAATGGAGAAAATGTTGTCGAATCAGTAATGGCAACTCTGTATGCCCATAACGTTTTAAAGACTTGAATTTCCCATGGAACATTGTTTTGAGATGCTAATTGAATTGCACCTTTTAAAACCCTGTTATACCTTTCAACCAGGCCATTTCCACTTGGATTATACAACGAAGTGGTTTTATGTGCAATACCGCACTTCGCTAAATATTGGGTCATTGTTCCTGAAGTAATATTGCGTCATTGTTCCTGAAGTAAACTGTACACCATTGTCACTGCTAATATTAGCCGGAGTACCCTCTGATGTAAAAACTTCATCGAAGAATGAAATTACAGTCTCTGTATCTATTTTTTTGATAACCTTGAGCACAGGCCACTTTGAAAACACATCCATCATGGAGATGATATATTTTTCAGGACTACCAATAGGACCCATGATATCTACCGCAACACTCTCCCAAGGTGCATTGGGGCATAAAAAAAATCACTCATGGGAGGTCTGAGGGTTTTGAGGATCTTATCAGAAGTGGAACAAAGATTGCAATCTCTTACTAACCTCTCTACAGAGATATCCAAACCAGGCCACCAGAACCTACTTTTCACTATGCACTTTGTTTTTGAAATGCCCAAATGTCCCTCATGGCACAAAGTGAGAATCTTATCTCTCAACGCTAAAGGAGGAATGACCTTATCACCTCTCATTAGGATTCCCTATGAACTAGACAACTCACTTCTGACTTCCCAAAAAGGTTTAATGTCACAACCATCTAACTTACGGGGCCCATCCACTGGTGACACATTCCAAAACTTTCTTTAAACAATCATCAGAGGATAGAGCCTGATCCCATTCATCTTTTCCAAACGAATCCGTACCATGATCCCACAGAAGTGTGACTTGTACACTGTCCATGAGATCTTCCTGGTTCTCAATCATTTGGACAGGCAATCGCGACAGAAAGTCAGCAACCGCATTTTTTCTTCCAGGGAGGTATTCAACATTGTACACAAAGTCTAAAAGTCTCATTGAGATCCTAGCTAACCTCGAGGACAAATTTATCATGCCAACATTTTTTTAAACTTTGACAAGTGGTTTGTGATCGCACTTGACAGTGACTTCATTCCCCCAAATGAAAGTTCGAAAATGTTCTAATGCCCAAGCACAAGCAAGTGCTTCTCGTTCAATCACCGCGTACCTAGTTTCAGCTGGAGACAAAGATCTTGAAGCATATGCAACAATGGATTCTACACCACTATGATCCACTTGTGAGAAAACAGCACCTATACCTGTACCACTAGCATCTGTGGTGATTATGTTTTTTCCCTGAGGATCAAAGCCTTGAAGTGCAGGTGCTGAAATGATTGCGTTTTTTAAATCATTGAACTCTTCTTGGCACTGACTGCACCATGTGAAATTATTCTTTGACTTTAAGAGTTCTCTAATATGGAAAGTTCTTTTCGAAAAAATTTCTACAAACTTAGAAAAAAACTCCACCAACCCCAAAAAGGATTTGACCTTCTTTGTTTTTTGGACTGGGAGCATCGGTTATTGCAGAAACTAGTTTGGTCTTGGGGAGGATCCCACAGGCGCTAATTTCATGGCCTAGATAAGTTACAGTATTGGCAGCAAACTTACACTTGGACTGTTCAATGGTTAGACCATACTTCTTTAGCAAAGACAATACTAGAAATAACCTTTCTTTATGCTCTTGACTATCCTTGGCCATGATCAAAATGTCGTCTTGAAATATAAGCACATACTTTAAATGACCAAATATCTTGAACATTAAGCGTTGGAATACTGCAGCGGCAGAGGCTAGTCCGAAAGGCATCCTAGTGTATTGGAAACATCCTATGTGAGAAATAAAAGCTGTTAAATGCTTACATGAATCTACCAACGGAATCTGATGGTGAGCCTGAGATAAATCAATTGTGGAAAAGACATTCATCCCCTTACACTTTGTGATCATTTCATTAATCTTAGGTAAGAGAAACTGATCAATCAAAATGTTATCATTTAAATGTCTCAAGTCAATACATAATCTGAGTTTACCATTAGATATCCTCGCTGCGACCAATGGAGAAACCCACTGGGAGGCTTCAACCGGTTCGATTACACCTTTTTCTACTAGGTTTCCAAGTTCTTTCTCTACTTCTTCCCTAACTGAAAAAGGTATATTGCGTACCTTGTGAACCTTTGGGGATGCATCAGGTTTGAGACGAATTAGGTGTTTAAAACCCTCTAACTTCCCAAGTTTGCTTGAACACACCTCAGGAAACTTTTTGTATAATTTTTTTTTAAAGATTCCCCTTCATTCACAACAAGAACCTGTTCGGTCCCATTGGGGTCTAAAATAATATCAAGTTTCCTTTGGTCCTTCCAGGACCCTTTTTTGACACATAGAGTTTACACAATGCACTTCTGTTCTTAAATCTGAAAATGAAATCTCTGCAACCCAAAAGGTCAATTGGTTCACCATTGTAACTTAAAGGTGTAATATCAGCTTGATATAAATTAGAACCCAACTTCATAACAAATTTCTCTGTCCAAACTGATTCGTTCACTATGGTGAAGGGAGAACCTGAATCAGCTGCGATGTATATGCTTACACCACCTAAGGAGATATGACACATTGGTTTGCTAGAATCACTATCATGGATGATGTTAAGTACCACATAACTCATGGGGTTCAGAGAATCATCTTCACTATCATCATTATTGGAAGAAGGGTAACTTTCTTCTATGCATTTAACTTGTTCTCTTTTGAAATTCCTAGCATGACACACTTTGCTGAAATGACCCACTTTTTTACAAATAGAGCATCTTTGCTTAATAGCAGGACAACTTTTATCGTTAGCTAAATGATTCTTGCTGTCACAACGATAACATTTGAAATTTTTGTCCTTTCTAGATATTAGCACTTTGTTTTTTACCAAGGCTTTGGATGACTTCTCTTTACTACGATTAGAGACAATTCTGGCTACAGTATCTTGTTGAGAACTATCAGTACACTCTTTTTTAAGTGCTTTAGCACATCTTCCTGACAATTCTGCTTTCCTAGCAATGGCTAGAACATCCTTCAGAGCGTTATCACCGTTTACCCACAGTCTATCTTGAATAGCGGAATCATACGCATGCATTACTACCTGGTCTCTAATTAATTCTTCTTCAATAGTCCCAAATCTACAATCAATGGCTAACTTTTGGAGAGCAGTTACAAAATCATCAAAAGTTTCATCCTTAAGTTGTTTTCTCTTAAAGAATTTAAAACGCGTGACACCAATGCAAACTTTAGGGGAGAAATAATTATCGAGTTGTCTGATAGCTTGGTTAAACACATTATCATCCCCCGATGCACTTTCCTTATTTAACTTATTGTATACCCTTAGACCCTCAGGGCCTAAACTGTGCATCAATAAACCCTTTTTCCTGTCCGCAGACAGTTTGTTAGCATGGTCAATGGTGAACAGGTAATTAATGAAGTATTCTTTCCATTGTAACCATGGAACAGGAGGATCACCAGGGACACATACAAACTCTTTTGGTGGATTAACTGTTATGTTGGTGACAGGAGTAGCCATGACTGCACACTCTTAACAATTTGAGCCTGTAGAAAACAATGTTGCACAAACACCAACCGATTAAAATTACTGTATGAATATTAGAACATATATTAATTATTATCTGAAAATCCAGCAAGTGATTGTTGTACAGTGAAATTTTGTTATATTGTTTATAGAGTTTCCAAGCTATACCATGAAGTACTGTGTTGTGATCTTGTAGGCCGAGTTGTTAACCATCCTGTGATTGTGCAAAGAACGAAGCATGGAATAGATGAGCAACAAAATTGTCACTTGAATACATAAAAAGCCAGCATATAAAAACACTGTTGAATATACTGCTAGAGTGCTCTGGATTAGATTACATCCAATTAAGTCATTCGGAGTTGTATAACCATACGATTATAAGCTCCACCTATGTGCTTTGAATTAACGTACTCTTAAATATACACGCGTTTGCAAAATACGCTGCTTGTAAGGAAACAGACAACCATTCAAAAGGTGTTTCAGTCAAATGCGCTTTCAGTAACGCGCGTATTCAAAAACGAAAACAATACTGCTTGCGAAGCAGTTCCACCAGCAGGGTGATGCAGTTCAACCCCTTCGTACAATGTTATTCCTCTTACCGCTACCTCCGTGTAGAAGTTGAAACCATATGGTGGAGGAAGACGTCAGAAGAACAGGAAAATCAAACCGCAAACGAAGAACGCTTCCACTTCACTCCTGTGTCTGACGATATGCAAATCAACAAGGTTGCAGACGAACAGGAAGTAAAAACAGCGCATGGAGATTGGCCGATTACTTCAAATCGCTCCGGAATGAATTTTGCCAAAAGGCGGGTCTTCTGCTGCAGAACCAATCGGATTGGAGCGCAAAACCAGAACCACCGAAGGCAACAGGATGCGAGCACCTCCTCCGAGCAGGAACACGAAAATGATGAAAGGAAGAAAATGAAGAAATCCGCATGGTTCGACTCCGGTTGAGTCCCAAGTCGCCAAAATGTAAGTGTAGTGAATACACTTAAACAAGGAAATGTAGAAGTATAATTTATTGTTACTCAACCGGACATATGCATCCTGTCCGGAGTTCAGACCAAATTACAAATGCCAACGTACACTCTGCTTTGAAACCTAACATCAGTTCCCCAACTGCTGTGTACTCGTGAGAGTATCCACGAGCTTATTCCATTTAATCGTAAACATGTTCTCGTTCTGTTTTGTCCTCGCGATGACCGGCTAAAGCAGCACGCGGCAAAACAGAACGAGACATGCAACACTACAGGTCCCAACAATGATGCCTATCGCGTCACAGAGGCAAGTAGTGATATCATTTCCTCAGATGATACCCTTTAGCCACTGACTTGTACAAGCCACGTAGAAGCTTGGGAAGAGGGCTAAAGTGGCATCAAGCACAGTCTCAAACACTCCATGCCACTTGCATCCTCATCTGCTCGCCAAACCCACCTTCAAAGACTGGAGCAATTGGAAGCAAGCTGCAGTTTAGGCTTGAAGTAAGTGCCAGAGATACCTGGCTCTGGTACTAGAAACAGAGGCCAGCAGAGCTCCTGGTGAGCCGCACACTTTCATGGAGTCTGATAATGAAGCAGGGCCATCTTTTTTTAGAAGCTGAATGGTAGAAACGTTTAAAACGAAGATTGTACCTATTTCACTTTTCAGCTTTATTCATGCAATTCATTTCCACTAAATTTACAAAGATACAAAGCCAACGAGATTGAAAATGCCTAGAGTTAGTTAAAATGCCAGCTCTGTGGAAGGTAAATGCAAGTGACCTCTGTGATGGGGAGGTTCAAGTTTGGCAACAGGATTTTGTGTTGTTGAAACAAACAATTTGACTGCATTTTAGGTCTCAACTAAGCAAGATGTCCTTTTGAAGCTGGCACTAGAAACCTAGCCTAGCCAGGATACCAATAGACTTGATGGGAAGTTGTATGCACAAAAGCTTGCAGGTAGCGCCGTCAAAAGTAATGGAAGGGATTGCAAATCAGGCCCGGTGAGATGAAAAGCACAAGACGAGATTCAAAGTAGGTGCTGCTGATGTAGTATAAAAGGCTCCTAAATGTTGATAGAATTAAACAACACCTAAACATCAAGGGACACCTGATCAGAAGGGACACCGGATCAGAAGGAACACCGGATCAGAAGGGACACCGGATCAGAAGGGACACCGGATCAGAAGGGACACCGGATCAGAAGGGACAGGCCACATTTGACCTTGTGACATGCTAATACATGGAGTAAGCTAAGCCTAGGGCAGAAGTATTTGGGGTAAAACCACAACCTGAGAAGAAAGCGCCAAGAGGTAAAGTGAGGATGCCTACCTACCTTGTTATAATTCATTAGCACTTAATATTATGACTGCTTTAAAGTCCTCTGAAGGCCTGTGGATTTACCCTCACATTTTGTCAAGATGGTGCATGTGAATACTATGCTGCCTCAACTCATAGTGGTAATATATTGTGTGCTAGCTACTGCTCAGTTGGCGTTTGCATTGCATAAGACACAACACTTTACTCAGTATGCAGCTATCAAACCACTTGCATCAACAAACCGGGGCTGATCCACAATAGCATGTAGGAGTACGCAAACGAGTACTTCTGTGGTAATCTTTTATGTACTCCTATATGCCTTAACCAATCAGCCGTAAAACGTCTACAATGGGAACCATCTGGTCATCTCGTTATACAGTTAGTAGAAAAAGAAGGGGCGGTGCCCTGTCTGAACTTTTACTAATAGGGAGTTGGGCGTTTCAGAGACGATTCACGTAGGCATAAAAGAGTACGTAAACGAGAACTCCTGTAGTACTACTTCCCGTACGCTGAAATGTCTTTGTGCACTATTTTCATAGGACTCAATACTTGCGTATAAATGGAGCATTCCTACTCGGATGAGTTTGAGACTCTGTTGCTGTTGCTCATGAGGATAACAAAAGATGGGGCAGAGCGCGTACTGCGGTTTTACTCACTTGTCCAGGTCGCTTGATTTGGTCTCGTAGCTTTTCATCACACGGAGTACTTGGACATCCTGGCTCAAGAAGCAGGGAGGGAGAAGGCCATGAATACCAAGCTGCAGCCTTTCCTCCAGCGTGAAGGCCATACCCTGTTGAATGGAGGCAGAGGTCACAGTCACACAAAGAACAAATACAAAAAGTTCAAAGTAGTAGACTCTTAGTCTCACACAAAGCCTATCAGAGCAAAGCAACGTGAGTGGCAAAATATTAGTTTACAGGTTTTTACATTTAGCAAGTTTTGTTACATTTCCATTACTGGACTCCATTTATTTCCCAATACAAGCATAGTATGAACAGCGAGGGATAGATGATGGTGTTTATGTAATTAAGACTTGTTGACTACCTTATCACTAAGGCGAATAATCCTTCAGGTGTTAAATTCCATGCAGTCGATAAGAGGGTTGCATATAATGCCACAACGTCTAACATTTGATTGATTAGCGGGGACATTTCCCTATATATATTTAAGCATCGTTAGTAAAAACCTTCTCCATCAAGGACCAGGTTGGCAGAGAAGATACTAGGACCTTATTCTTACTCAGCCAGATTTACCATGAGGCAAAACATGCCTTTGGAAAGTCCCTCCCCACACCTTGAGGTTTTCTTTCCACTGGCAATTTTAACAAAGGAATATGGGATTTCCAAGTTAGGAATGAAGGCTAACTTGTAGAACTGAAGTCCCTACACTTGAATTCAGCTCATTTCCCCTGGACCCGTAGATCCGACCTCTTTTGTTGGTTTATTCATGCAAATTCCACTTGGTATTTTCACCATGAAAATGTCTCTAAATTAATTGATAAAATGATCACAGGGAAAAATAAGTGGTTTTACAATTGCTGCACTACTCAAGACTCGGGTTGGATGCATTCCTAGTCTTCCAAAGGCATTGATAACAAGACCCTAAGTAGGGGTTTGCCTATTTCAAAACACTCCCAAACTTGATGCAGCAGAAGATACAATGATTGTGCACAGGATCCAACAATTTTGTCCAGTGTAGAAATGGGAAGCAGGCCCTCAGGTAGCAGAACCAAGTATTTTGGTTACTCAACCCAAAATCCTCCCTATTGTTACAAAGTTGTGTACATGAATGGCTTCTGGCAAGTAGAGCACTGGGCTGGGGAGCCATGAACTCAGGCATGACAGTCTCAAATCCTTACTGTGGGTAACTATATTCCAGTCAAAGGGTAGTTTGCAGCCCCATCTTAGAACCCTGAGGCACCAATAACAAATACAATTTGCATGGCAAGTAACAACTTCTTGCCTTTGAGTGAAGTCGAGAAAAAAGGAAACTGCACTAGAGTACAAACAGGCAAGGGGCAAGTAAGACATTAGGTTATTGGTTTAAGGGGGTGAACCCCTTCAAAAGTAGAAACCACAATCCTTGTCAGGGTGAAGGCACAAGCAAACCCCAAATTAACCTGTGCTTAATTAACCCTATGGTAGCTTGGCACAGAGCAGTCAGGCTGAACTTAGAGGAAATATTTTAAGCATTTATGCAGCCAAACTGTAATAAAGTAAAAACAATACAGAAAATTGCACGCCCAATCTTGAAAAAGAGTATGTTGTAATAAATAAATCAAAGACAAAATGACAAAAATCCAACCAGTACATCCCGAGATATAGTATTTTAATAATGTCAGTAAAAAGCGTGCCAAAAAGCATAAGACGCCAGTTGTGGATATCTAGGTCGGCCTAGACCGAGACAAAGTCACAAGTTCAGGCCGACCACAATGGAGCGCGGGCTAGCTGCAGGGACCCAGTTAGGCCCACTGAACTAGAGTACCCTAAATCCTGGCTGCGAAGAATTGTAGAGTCCTGTGTCAAGGATGTGCCATGCAGCCAAGACAATGCAAGGTCGGAGTCAGGGATGTGTCGCACAGCATCGGTACCAAGGAGCTGAGAAGCTGCGATGCAAGGTCCTGCAGCACCCACCCGCTGGTTCCAAAAAAGCTGCAGGGCTTACAATGTGGAGTTGCCATAGAGGCTTTCATTGACGAGAGGCTTGCGATGCGAGGACCTACATCTAGAATGTTTGCACAGCAGCGACTCAGAGCAGGCTGCGAGGGCGATGCAAAGTCCTTGCACCAAGAAAGTCCACACAGCAGCGGCAATGCGTTAGTTCTACTCGGGGTTGCGCCGCGCAGCAGAGGAGATAGGTCGGTTCTGCTGCATTCACAAATGGGCTGGGCTTCAGGCCCACTTCCAGGACTGGGGTTGCACCTCTTTGCATGGTATGACTCACAGGTGGCAGAGTCCAGGTGCTGGGTTCAAGGTTGTTGGAAGCCTGTTGTTAAGTCCATGAGGCTTCTGATCTGGACGCCAGCCAACTAGCCCAGGCAGGAGGGCAGCAGGTCAGAACGGCAGGGGTAGCCCAGCACGGGGGCAGTCCAGGAGAGTCCCAGTCCTTTGAGCAGCACAGCAGTCTTTTCAGCAGCACTTCAGTCTTTCTTCATGGAAGAGATCACAGGTCCAGAAGTGTGCTGCAGAGGTGGGTCTAAGGGTCCAACATTTATACCTGGTGCCCACTTTGAAATGGAAGAAGCTTCTAGAGGTTTCCACCCCCACTGAGGTGTAAGGCTTCACCTTCCTCTTTGTCCTGGCCCCAGCTTGTCTGGGGTTACAAAAACATCAGTGACAAAGCCTCAGTGAGAGTGCTCAAGCAGAGCCTTTGTGATGTGGAAGTGTGGTAGGTAACAACTCCTCCCCCTCGTTAACTTAGAGTGACCCATTCTGTCAAAACACCTATCTTCCCTTTGTCTCACTGTCTGGGAGCAATACACAAAGACCAACTGCCAGCTACATCGAGTCATGTGACCCAGGATCAGGCTGCAGGCACCAAAAGGTTAGGACAAGAAAATGCCAACTTCCTAAAAGTGGAATTTTCAGATGTAGGACTAAAAATCTGACTTTACCATTAAAGAGGGCTTTTAATTATATCTAAACACACCAAACTCAAAAGATCTACCGACTCCCAATTGGAAGTTACAGCTTATTAAATGTAATAAGATAATGCCAATGTTATCCTATGGGAAACATGGGCCTTGCAGTAGAGAAAAATGAATGTAGGCGTTTTTTACTGCTAGGACATGTAAAACTTAAAAGGTACATGTCCTACTTTTTACATACACTGCCCCCTGCCTTGTGGGCTGTTCAGGGTCTAGCCTGGGGGTAAGTAATATGTATTAAAAGGGAAGATTTGGGCTTGGCAAAAGGTTTAGTTTGCCTAGTTGATATGGCAGTTTAAAACTGGGCACATAGGCTGTAATGACAGGCCTGAGATGTTTAAAGGGCTACTTAAGTGGGTGGCACAATCAGTGCTGTAGGCCCACTTGAGGCAATTCATATACAGGACCTGGGCACATGTTGTGCCACTTTACTAGGGACTTACTAGTAAATGATTTGGGCCAATTCGGTGTACGCCAATTCCACCATGGTTTCAACTGATTAGCAGTGGTTAAGTTCTCAGAGTCCTAAAGCCAGCAAACACGAAGTCATCAAAACGAATATGTGACGATACAACGCGTGGAGTTACCACGCAGTAGGTAACAACCCGGTCGTTACAACGGCCGCGTTGTTTCCACGCGTGGCTTTACATCGCAAGTCCTTTCTACGACTTGCGCTAGATGGCGTGCTGGATTTAGGAATAGTATAAATTACTATTCCTACTCCAGTTAGCGGAACAGCAGGGAATGTGTTGGATTCAAAATCCAACACATTCCCTGGTGTTGCATGCCACCTAGCACAAGCCATAGAAATGACTTGCGATGTAAAGCCACGCGTGGTAACAACGCGGTCGTTGTAACGACCGCATTGGTACCTACCTGCGTGGTAACAACAGCGTTGTAACCACTGTTTCCCCATAAAAACAGTAGGGTGAATGCAAAAAAATAGGGGAGAACCACGCCAAGGATGTCAGGAAAAACACAATAGAAGAGGACAGGATAAGTAAGGATAAGTAAGCTGTTCTACAAAGTTATCAGAAGACTGTAGATTCCTATCACAGAAGTAGAGGAAGTTGAGTTCAGATGAAGATCTCTCCATGGGATGAAAAATGCAATTGGAAATTCAAAGCATGTTCAAAGTTGACACAACAAGAGAAGAAGGGTGTGGGTTGACGGGTCAGGGAACAAGAAGGAAGTGAAAGGGCATTCAGCAAGTATCAAAGAATAGGAGAGAGGAAGCCGAGCACACAAATGACAGCACAAAGATCCAAAGTAGCCAGAAGTGACAATCTTTTTATTCTTGTATATTTTTTATTCTCGCATTTGAATTTGCATGTGAACTCAAGATGCCACCAGTAAACACGTCTTGCTAGCCAACCCATTTGAGACCCCTGCTTCATGTTTCAGAGTAATTTATATCAGTTTTTGGGCTAATTCTGAAATGATCAAACACAGATTTGTCACACAAAAAAACGGTCCAGGCATCATTCCAATATCCACATCTTATTTCCCTTGAATTAGTGTAAAAGCTTTCCGCTGGGTTTTCTTTGTATTCGGATTTATTGTGATTCACGGATAAACCGGAGTCGTCTCTTTGAATTTTCAGAGTGAACAAAATACTGCATAATTTGTTCCCCAGCAGGAATTCAGCGTTGAAAAAAATATAGTATTGATGCACAGTCTTAAAATTAATTTGACATTATACTGAAGAATTCCGCAGTCCCTTTAAAGTCTTAAAAAGTAGGACTGCAATCTTCCCGGGTCTGACCCCAGAAGGCCCGGGTTTGGACTGCTCGTATTGATTAGAGAGGACATTGTCTTGATAGAAACTCCTGGTATGTTCTGATGTAGATAAATCACCCTTAGTTTTCTTCTTCAGGCAAGAACCCACTGCACTCCCCAGCCTGCGGAAGGCACTCTTTTGGTCTGGCTTGAAACAGCAGGCGTCGCCAGACCTCATGCGATCAACCTAAAAAGGAGATTACAGGAGTCCTTCAAAGAGGAATTTTGAGCCTGCCCAAGTTGGCAGCCAGGCTAACATGATTTGAGTGGTCAGAAATTGTTTGCTTTTCCTGAAAGAGTGTTTGTATTGGACTCCTATTTGGGGGTTTACCCCTCACCTGCTATGGCTGAAGTGTTAAAATGTGATGGCAGCAGGCAAGGGAAACTCTCAATGCTGCAATTCCATTGGCTGGGCCAGGGGGGGGGGGGGGGTAGCTCCTCAACCAACATGGCTGCCTCTTTGAAACTAGTTTACTGAGCTGCCAAAGCCTTTGTTTTGTAGATTGTTCTTCTCTGGGTTGCACAACACCAGTACCTGCTGCCCTCTGGCTTCAGGGCTGCTTTACAATATAGGATTCACAGAGAGCAACTGACCCGAAGAGGGGCACAGATCAGTCAGCACCTGCCTGAAGATGGGCTCCATGATTGGCAGAGTGGACCGGGAGAGAGGGTAGTCTGAATCTTCAGTCCTTCCCTACACCTCACTGAGTGACTCCAGGGAGCCAGAGCTCTCTGCATACTATGGTCTGTGTGCCTGGAGGTGCTGTGCCGGCCCATGAGGACACATGCATGTAATCGCCACCTGCTGCTATTGTGCTGCACCTGTCTTCTCACCCACAGCGCCAACTTAAGCATTCAATACTCCTTAATTTATACTTTCTAGCCCCTTCCTCTGAATCCCTAACCCCTCTTCTGTGACTCTTAGTACATCTTTTGTCATTTTTTCAATTTGCCCCATCTCTTTCCACACTTGTTTTGTCTATTTATATGTAACTCAAGCTAGAGTGATGGTCTTCTAAGGGCAGATATCTTAAAAACAAAAAAAAAAACAAAAAAAAAAAAAAAGACATAGCAAAACAGTTTCCCATAAAATGAGACGCTCCTGTTGAAAAAAGTGTCTTCTGCATCACTAAGAGTTTTCCATTACCCTCAATAATTTTTATGAGTCCTTCTCCCTGTCCTCGTTCATACTTTTCTACACCCCACCACTCTCATGGTCGTCTTTTTTGTTCCTCTTGATTGGTTGTAGCACTAGTTTTCTGCCCCTTCTCTCCTCTTCTTCCTTTTGTTCTAATGAAATTTCAATTCATGCGTTTCTCCCCTCTTCCTCTGCCTCCTCTCTGTTCCTCTGCATCTGGCAGTGGGCCTGGTCTCTTGGGATCGATTGTTGCCTTTGTGCAAAGACCAGTAGATCATATAGTACAGAAACAGACAGGATCCGCGATCCAATAGGTTTAAATGCTTTCTTTAGATCACAATTCATTTTGAAAGAGTCTCCATCTCACAAAGTTAAACAAGGCCATGAGTTTTAGTGCAGATGTTAAGACAGTGTCTCTCAACGAAGAGTGACAGAATGAGTACAAGTGCCCGAGTACAGAGTAAGTGGTGTGCGACTGGAGGGTGTGAGGTGTGTCTGAGTGAGCAGTATACGAGCGATGACTTTGTAGCATGAGCTGTTGTGTGTGCAGGGTGAAATGTGTGGATGAATGGTGAGCAGTCAGGGTGAGTTTTGTTTTAGTGGTATGTGAGTGCATAGCAAGGGGCAAGTGTGGAATGAGAAGTGGGTTAGTGCAGTGTCCGGTTTAAGAGTACAGGGTACCTACTGTGTGACTACCGGGTAAGGTGAGAATGTATGGTGATTGAGATGTATATTAGTGCAGGGTGTGGGGTGTGCCCATGTGAATACAAAGTGAGAGGCGTGCATCGGAGTCCAACGTGCAGCAGAATAAAGCGAAGGCATTGCCAATGCTTTTTTATTTTTGCTGGGCCACCTATCCAGTTACGGTGCTTCTTTGATGTCTGACCAATAGCCTTTCTTCGATTAGCTTCTGCATTGGGGCATTTTGTGTGCTACAGCCCCATGTTTGGTCTCGCCTACGCATAATGCTCCACCCACTTTCCATCAAACTTTTTAATTGGTTCCTGTGCCTGTCCTTTGTAAATGGTGGATTTCCATTGGTCAATAGGCTTAATAGTCCCTCATTAGTACCACCTCGTCTCTTTAAGCTCCCATGTGGACAACCCCTTTTACATGTGTTGTTACTCGGTAGGTTTTAATTACAGCCTCCAAGCACCATTTTCAAAAATAGCCTTGTACTGCCTACGGTTGCAGGCAGGACACACTCCCTCAACACTTATTTTTTTAAATGTTATTTATTCAGTGTGGTATGCCTTGGCAATAATAATGCCGGTGCGCTTTTCTTTTGCTATTTGCTGGCTGACCGTGCCCACATGCATTTCTTTTTCCGTTTTCTGTTTTTTTTCCAATGGCGGCAGCTAAAGCGCGGGTACTGAGATTGCTTCAAAAGTAAACAAATAGAAAAAGAAATTGCATTTTTTTCTATTTGTTTACATTTGAAGCAATCGAGGCACCCACGCTTTAGCTTAAGATATTCAAACCTAAAGCGCGGGTGCCGCGATTGTAACAAAAGTAAATAAATTGAAAATTAAAGTTTGCAGCCACCACTTTTTTTTCTATTTGCCAGAGGCGGCGAGCACCGATTGGGAGCACGGTGGCAGGGGTAGGGATTGTAAAATAAAAAATAATAGTACATGATTGCTGCATCTCTCCTTTGTCATCTCTCCTGGCCAGAACAGGAAGCAGGTAGCACCAGACTCCCCATAGCCAATCACAACACTGCAATGCAGCAGTACGATTGGTCTGAGCGCCGTGGTTCGGTGCGCAGACAGGCAGTGGAGCCTGGGCACGTTCTCCACTCAGGCTGTAATGTAGCCTGGGTGGAGAACATGCAAAGTTAGCATTGCTTGGCAGTTCGGGCTGGACTGTTCCCATGAGTAACAGGGTTAAGACTGATTTGCATATGGCTGGGTCTGAAATGATAGATTAAACCCAAATCTGTGACTGGGGAGTGGGGGGGCAGTGTCTGAAAAGTTTCAGCGCTCCAGCCATCATCTCCTTGTATTTGCTTTGTTCGCCCTAAGTTGGCAGGGTATGCCCAGGCGTGGGTCCCTTGCGCACTTTGCCACTGGATTCAAGCTAGCCTGGCTGATGAGGGGCGTTACCCTAAAATCGCTCCTAAATTCCTTGGTTCCTGTCCAAGGAAGACCTGGCTTGCCAGTTGAGGCTGGACTGTTCCCATGAGGCACAGGGTCAAGACTGATTTACATATGGTTGAGTCTGAACTAGGGTGGCTAAGTGAGCTAAAGAACGATGATGGATTAATTCAGATCTGAGACTGGGGCGGGGGGAGTGTCTGAAAAGTTTCAGCACTCCGTCCATCATCTCCTTGTGTTCACTTTGTCTTTCATTGTTCCACATACATCTTGCTTCTTCTCGGAAGTTTGACAAATAGCACTACTATATTTGTTTGCCTTTTTTCCCACTTTATTATTGATACATTGCATTTTCCTGCTGACTACGCCTCTTCTGAGGATGAAGGCATGTGACAGCATCCTCTAGTGTTCTATCTATTCTCCCTCAGACTTGGGTCCAGCCAGGATTTTTCAACTACCAAAATTATAACTGACAAACATTTACATTGGTTCTCCTACAACTATTGCAAATCCAAAGAGGACTGTGGGTCCTTCTATCATGGATACGTGCACATGTTTTTGGTCAGCCCTCTCGATCCACTGGTCTGTTCAAGTGTAATTCACGTTCTGCTTTCATCCACCACCGCATCCAGCATGGGGCAGCGTGGCAGCCCACTTCATCCACTGGTTCTTCTGCATTGTGTGTAATGGCATTCAGCCTGATCATCTGGGCAGAGCTGCCCGAAAAGGAGGGCACTTCAGTTCCAGGTCTGGTGTGCCAGGGCTGCTGGCTCTCTCCTTTATTTTTTATATGTTTTCCATTTTGATTTTTGTATATTGCATATATTTGCAAACTAAAAAAGGAAAAATAAATAAAGTGAATAGCATGGTTGCCAAGGCCAGACTCATTAGGTTTGCTCTGGCTTTTTCGAGTGTCGGAGGAGACCGACAACTATTTAGCAAACAGAAGAATGCGCTTGTAGGAGCTTGTTTGTAACTCTTTACCATTCTGTGGTTCATAGTCTGACCATGAGAGGCAAGTCCAACCCAACTGCAGGGATGATTTATTGTTCCAGGGGGGAGGCGCTTTGCACCCACACTGTGCCACGAGGCTTCATGCTACAGTGAACCTCTTATATGATGCAATGTCTTTCCCACAGCTCAAAAAAGACTCCAATTTGGCACGTGCAGCTGGGAATCTTAGTGAAAGGGTTAATTCATACAAGAACACAATTGCAGCAGCAAGGCACACTAACCTTTGGCTTCCAAATATTAAATCATAAAAACATAAGACAGAAGCTTCCATGGTCGGAGCTCAAGCCCTCATTCCTTAAACCTTTCTCTTGACAGACAACACTGTCTGTTTGCCTCCCATACAAATGAGGATCTGGTCTCAGACCCTCTTGCTGGTCAAAAGAGTCCATCTGTGTATGTGGTCCCATAATCCTAAAGTGAAATATGCAATTCAGAACACTGTAGTCAGTAGAAAGGACGCAGGGTAAAACATCCAATTATCTACTTCTAAAAGGAGTATATTTGAATGCGTTAGTTTCAGTGACTACATTTTTTTTTTAGTTTTCATAGGAAAATGAAGAAAAAAAAAAATCGAACTTCAAATAGAGTATTATTTTTCCTCAATAATCATTTTCGAAAGGCTCAGCTTTTTTTCCAAGCCCTGTTTCAGGGTCATTTATTTCTTTGCCTGTAAAACTCCGTTCGTCAGTTTTTATACTTCTTTTTCCCTTTGAGATGTGGTTTGTTGAATGACCTCCCTCTATAGATCTAATATGCACTTGGTTATTTTTTTTCTGTAGGGAGAGCACTCGAAGGTACCAGGACAACAAAGTCGATAGATTGCATACATTTGGGAAATTAATAATAATCCTTCGAGTCTTTTTTTCAATTTTTAGAATGACTTTCAATGAAAATTCTTAACTTTTTTGCACTGGAGACTCTGGAGCACTTTTTCCATGATAATGGCAGTAGTAACATCGGGTCCATCAGGCACAAGCCATTAAGTACACATTAAAGAAGGTGAAATGCAGAGGAACCACACATCCCCGGGTAATATTGCGTTTTTTGCACGGACCCCTTTCCCCAACAGTCCCATGTGAACTTATGCGCTCACTTTAACCTAGCCATGTGCACTGCTCAGTAAAATTGTCCGCAGTGGCCTAACAGGAAAGGATGCTCCAACCCACCTCCCCCTTGCAGAATGTGATGCGGGGACGGGTCTCCCCCGTGGCGTAGCTAGACCTTTTGCTGCCCGTGGGAGGCCCTGTGTTTGCCGCCCCATGTCGGGCGTTAGTGCGGGGGAGGGGGTTTGCTGGTGATTCCTGTGTTCGCCGCCCCGCGACGGCCACAAGTAAGAGCGGGGGGTTCTGGCCCCAATATTTCTGCCCCCACCCCTTGCTAAGCCACTGAGTCTCCCTTATTTCACAAATATTCATTGGCCTGGGCCTGAATCTGGCCCCCCATGGAAGGTGGGTGGGCTGGGCTGAAGGAGTGGTGCTCACCTGCACCGCAGGGACTTGTGTTACGCCCCTGTTGCTCTGGGGTAAGTTAGTTCACTACAGCCCCTTGCGATTTTACTGTGGGGCGAGTTTATTGCAGGTTGGAATGGGGAGCTCCGTGCAGGCAAAGTACTCAAATTCCTCCCACTTCCCCCATGTGTGCACGTGGTGATCCGAAATCAGCTGCCTGCAATAACGTTTGCACCTCCTCTTTGAATCTACCCAGGCATTTAAAATTTTGGCCTTTCACTATTGGAACTGAAACCTCCACACATAGGTCTGCAAGTGTTTATTCTGCAAATGGAGATCTGATTATTCGATGCACAAATGCCACTTTTTCCACCTCCAAGTGAAATCTACTAACAGAAAAGTTGCGTGAATCGGTACGCTATTTGCAAATTTTCAATCGTTATAATTTATACATAAAAACATCTTGCTAGCAAGATTTTCCAGTTAAATTGAATGCGCTGCAATGTAGCACTTCTGACATGGTGTGGGCTTTGAGCCACAAACGAGTGTGTTTTGGCTTCAAGTCCGGCTGCTGCTGAGCCCAGCATGCCAGGTGCCACTGGCTTGTTCCAAATTCTTCATCAAAAACAAGCCTTCCTATTTTAGTTCATTTATTCTACATCCTTGCGAGCACTACTTGATTTGCCAAAACAAGTAAATGAATAAAAGTGCAGGGGCCAAAAAGATTTCTTTGGTGCCCACTGCTGAGAGTGCCAAACCTGGGGTTGCGAAATACCAACGCTGCCTGGTCTTGACTTCACCTCTTGGTTTCTTTCTTCCACCACCCTACACTTCCTGTCCCTTTACCTCATCTTGAGGGCTCTTTTTCACCCCTCCTGCCCCTTTCTCCCTTTGTGATGGTTTTCCTTTCTTTTTCCTTCCTTGTTGCTCTGGGTCAAAGTCTGATGAAGAAAAATCATAGCCCACAAAATAAGGTCTGTAAATTTATACAGCGGGCATATCACTCATGAGGGTATCCAGGCGCTGTCCATGGGCACGGGAAGATTAAGTGATTTCAGGCCTCGAACCCAGATTCCCAGCTGCCGAGTCAGCAGCTCTGGCAGCTGCGCCACAGCCTCACTGGTGCCTGCCACCTGCAATCACCAGCAAAGTTTAGGCACTGCTTGCAAGAGAATTGAGCCTAACCACCCTCTGTGAAAGGGTTGACCAACAGACAAATTGTGTGTGCACCCACAAAGGAGTGAGACAAACCTTACCACTGCCATGTGCCCCTTGTGCTAATCGGCAACTCCTTATCAATCAAATAACATGGTTAACCACACATAGTAAATGTATAATTAACAACAAAAAAATGAAAATAGTCTATTTATTGTTTCTAAAATAGATACAGGTGGCATCTCATTATCAGAGACAGCTTGCTGGGTTTTCTCAACAGTACACTAGATTTTCTGTGTCTGAAGTGACGTCATTTACCAGCATTAACATTTGAGAAGATATTTTGCAATAATTGATTGCCAGCTGAAAAATGTGAAAGGCAATTATTTAAAAAAAAATCAAAAAAAATCCGTAGTGGTATAAAAATAATTTTTTGTAACACCATGATTTTGTCAGCACATGTTCCCAATATAAAAATATAGCACTCCTTCCCAGCATGCGAGAACTGGTTCCTGAAGCCCCAGGGCAGCCAGTGGTCACTGGGTCCACTGGTGACAGATGGAGATGCTTATTACCGTTATCTTGGGTTCACGGTACTCTTGGACCGCAAAAACTGGATCACCAAGTACTCACCTTTAGCACTTAACGCTCATTGGTTACGAGGCAGAGCATTCTAAAGCCTACCCAACGAGGTAACAAGGGTAAATCACGCGAAACACAGAAAAACACCGAAAAAACACTTCATAACTTAATGACCAGTTAGTGCTTTGCTTCTTAAAAAAACAAGTACTTTAGCATACAAAAACAACGAATTCTTTCCATAAATTATGGAACTCCCCATTTTCTTCATGGTCCGAGATAAATGTTTTATGGCATTTATGTGCTAAGCTAATATATACATAAAGGCACCTTAAATACCTATCCCACGTTTATGAAAGTGAAAGAACCCAGTTGGCAGGCACCGGAAGAACCGTTTTACACGTGGAGGTTAGCAGGCATCTACCCTTGCTTGAAGAAGACTAGTATAAAGGTCTGCTCATTCACTAGATACCATGCTGCCAATACTGTGAATGCGTCAGGGTGGGCACTTCTTCAAAGAGGGGTACCCATTGGGTGCCCCGTTGAACTCACAGCACCGTCCTGGGGTCTCCATCCATTCAGCAGGTAGGTCCCAGAGTAAGCTTTCTTGAGTCTCAGGTTCACTGGGACAAAATGACAAACTGCAGAATTTACAGAAACATGACACAGGGCAGGACATCATAGTGGTCAAGAGCCAAGCCTAGCATTGTGGACATTCCATTCTAGGACACCATACATGGCCAATAACACGGTCCATGTGAGTAACCCAATCTAGCAGAATCACATGGATTGTGGTGGTCATCAGAAGCACCAACACAGAATAAACTAATCCAACGAGCCATGCAGGCCTGCAGAAGGATGCTGTGACAGGCTAGGCTCATGCATGGTTCCGAACATACCGAGGCTCCCTTAAGTATATAACAGACCATACACTACTGCAGTCCCTCTAGTCTCATTACACAATGCCACAACCACTGTTGACGCTCCCCTACTTGTGCATAAAGTCAAACAAATGCCCACCCACTCTTTCTCTCACTAACACATTCAGTGATCGACACCCCCACTCTGTCAGACATCGGTCCATACAGTTTCTTTAACTTTCATCCAGGTGATACTCACATTAAATGTCTGTCAAACATTGAAGTGATACCTGCTAGAGGTCATTCCTTAGTCACCATCTTTTCATATTAATTTTGAGCTAAGCCTTTTTGAGAAGAGGCCCATCAAGAACTTCACCCTCACTGCAGGAGCCATTCCAGGACTGGGACGGAAGCCACCCAGGGCGGAGACAGGATCCACCACAGGGGGGGACAGGAGCCATCACAGGCAGGGGGGACAGGAGCCATCACAGGCAGGGGGGACAGGAGCCATCACAGGCAGGGGGGACAGGAGCCACCACATGGGGGGGGGGGAGCCATCACTAGGGGAGGGGGGGCAGGAGCCATCACAGGGGGGGGGGGGGGGGACAGGATCCACCAGGGTGGGCACAGGGGTGGGCATGCAGTATTCTAGTATCATCTTGGTCTCTTCCAGGGTGGGGTAGGGCTCCTCACCCCCCTCCTGGACAAGACAACGAGAAGACAGGCTCTCTTTCCAAACTGTTAGTTTTGCCATCCCCCACTGTGATGTACAGTACTTAAAGGAGATACTCCAAGAGAACTGATTTAACTGATTGTCCTCCATACTTTGTTAATCAGTGTGGGTGCGATTGTGCCATTTCTTTATTTTATTACATTACAGACTGCATGTTTGAAGAACCGAAGAGAACCACGTGCTGCCTCGGTGTAATCAGGGCAGTTCTAGGATGTTTGGGGCCCTGGGCAGAAAGTGAATATGTGAGGTCCCTCTAAATTGCAGAGCCACGACGCATTCAGGGCTCTTTGCATCTGAATAGATGCCCCTGAAGCTGCAGCCCCTCCCTCTCAGTCACCTTCAAGCACCTCTTAACAGCTCATCAAGGGCGGAAGGTGCGAGGGTTGCCATCCCGCTGTGCCTCTCCAATGCTGCTGGGTATCTGAGCTTTGGTACTGCATGGGAGTCTGTTACACCTGACCTCAACAGCATCCGAGTCAAGAAGGGAGGTGGGTGGAAGCTGTGCCGGCTTTTGGGTGGTCCGACCGGTGCCCAGTTAAAATTACAGACAAATGGCGTCCGTTAAAGAATCCTTCACGGACAATGGACAGACGGCCGAAATTACGGACTGTCCGTGAAATTTACAGACGGTTGGTCACCCTATTCCACGCAGGCCTTGGCAGTATGCAACACTCCCCGTTTGTGTTTAATTGGTGGGTGGCATTAACTCTCCTGTCTCATATGGTTTATGGCAAGATATTCTGATAAAGAGCTCCTCTAGCTGTAGTTCATTTTCACATTTCTCAACTTTGCCCAATCTCTCCTCCACCAGCCAACGAGCTCTACCCCACCCAACAGTTTTGTCCTTTTATAGTAGTGGACGTGCCTACGTTTTGTGGTTTGGGCTGCACCGTTTGGAAAATATCACACATCAACCGAATTAGGAATAAAACCGACCGTATGAGCCGTTAATTGGTCGGCGAGAGCTGTGTAGATCAACACTGTAATTAGTTAATCCAACTGCTACTGGACCACCGCCAGTTGGCACATGATGGCCCCCCTCCTTTACGCCTTCTTTCCCAGGCAGGTGTGGGGAGGACTGGAGTCTGGGTATACATTACACACACCCATAAGCCTCTGTTTTTGCTGCTTTTTCTCAATGTTTTGGCATGCATGCCAGCACCAAGTGTGTATCACCTTGTACACACAGCGCTTTCTTGTTAGACCATAGGAAAAAACGAATTCATGTGGCCACCCCACTTTTATACTTTACCACCACCCTGCACGCAAGCTCGCATGGGACATACTGTTCAGGGACACCAGACTCTTCCTCGCCCCCGAGCAGACAAGAAAAGTCTCTCGTTAGCAGTATCTAGAGAGAGGATGTGGCCTTATGGCCAGAGCTGCCGACTTTTGAGCTGGGGAACCAGGTTTGAGCCTCAATGTCGGCTCAGCATCCTGTGATTATGAGCAAATCACTTAATCTCCCCCTGCCTAACAACAAATGAACGTATCCTTGTGTAGCATAATTGGTGCTCATGTAAAGCGCTCCAATACTTTCGAGTCGAGTTTGTGCTATATAAATCTGCCCCCAAAAAAATCACACACATGGGAACGAAGTCTTTCGTCTGGTCAGCCTCAACACTTTTCACAGGTATAAATGTCTCCCCCACCCCCAAGGGACTTGTAACTGCTCTGCTAAAATGTCAGCTTGTTGTCCAAAATGTTCAAGTCCCACCCATGTGCCCAAGGAACCTCATCAGGTCTGCTAGTGATTTGCCGCTTATCGCGGCACCCACAGGGGGCCACTAGAGCGGTCGGTGCCCTAGTATCGCCTGGGCACCGGTCACCCCTCCCCGCCCCCCCCCCCCTCCTCTTGGGGGAAGGGACTCTGGTCGGTGTCCCCTCCTCTTCCTGCCCGGTGGTGACGCGAGGGGCGTCACTTCCGGGGCTTCTTTGTTCTGGGGGAGGCTATATAGCCCTCCCCCACCATGCTGGCGACCTCTTGATCGCCTCGCACGCCGCATTGCAGATCCTGCCGCCCGTTCTCGAACTGCTACGGTGAGTCCCGCTCCGACCCCCCCCGCCACCCCGGCCCTGTCCCTGGGCAGTACCAGGGCCCCATGGCATAGACTGCCATAGGTGGGGGGGGGGCGCGAGCACCGTGCGGTTTAGCCTGCTTTAGGCCCTAAAGGCCCAGTAAATGGGGATCACGCGCTCCCTCTCAGAAAAAAGCCAGCAGGTTGGGGGGCGCACGCCCATAGGGGAGGGGGTCAGCAGATCCTTTTGGGCCCTGGGGTGTGCCACTTTGCCGGTGACCCTGGTCAGGGGTCGCGCCACCCCCACCTTTGCCACGGCCCCTTGCCGCGGGACGGGGCGCATGGCCTTTCAGCATTTGAGGGGGTTTGTGGGTTGGGTTTGCGGGTTGGGATTTTCAAACACTGTTCACGCGCCGGCTTGGGCTTGCTGCGGGCTGGATACGCCAGATCACAATGGCGGGGGGGGGGCGGGGGTAGTTGCTTACTCAGGCCACCCCCCGCCCCCCATGCCCTGTACTCGACGGGGTTGAGTGTGCGTCATCGTCGGGGGCCGCCCGGACTGCATGGTGTAATGCGATCGGATCAGGGGCTAAATGTGGGGGAGGAGATGCGCGGCCGTGCAGCCGGGCCGCTAAGCACGGTCGCCGCTGCGCAGGCATCCGCTCCTCCCCCTGCCCGTCAGCGGCGGAAGTCGGACACTAACAGCGTCCGTAGCATAATAAACAAAGCTGCCGACTTTAGCCATGGGGAAACGGGTTCTAGTCTCGGTTTATCCGGGTCTGGTGGCTTAGTGGACAAATGCCTCCACTGCAGGTAGGGGCCATCCTCACAGATTCAGTTCCTGGCGGGTTCAATCAGCCTCCATCCTTTCAGAGATCGATAAAATGAGTACCATTGCGTTGTTCAGCACCAAGGTGACTCTTGGGGGTGAACGTGCGCTTTCAAATACACGTTATGTATATCGTGTACATTTTGGTAATACATTTAAACTTTTGCAGGCAATGTAGGAGGGGGTGGAGCCCGTGTGGATTAATAGCCGGCCATGCAAACCGAGACCGAGTTCAAATCCCAGCTCTCAGCTCCGGCATCTGACCAAGAACATAGAGGGATTACACTGCAAATCATTTTATAGCCTCTGCCTTATTAACGCACGGTCGGGCCGCGTATTGCACGGTGCTAGGGGCAGGGGGGGCTCAAGATGCCAGCCGTGAAGGGGACACAACGGGGAGTGCATCTTCCCTGGTCATCCATCCATCGCAGCTTGGGGGAAAGCGCTCAGTCTGGCCTAATGGTTAAGGTTTTAGACTCTTACTCTGAAGATTAGGTGTTCAATCCCTGGTCTTTCAATGTCACTGTTTGCTCAGTATAAGGTGCAGGCAATGGTATTTACTTCAGTAAGGTGGGGAAATAATTTCACACCTCTAGGGTGCGCAGCATGTCCGGGGCCCTAGGGTCAACAGGTACCAACGCCCACCCTGTGCAAACCCGCTTGTGCTTCACCATGTGAATCGCCCAGGACCCAGGCAAGAGTCCAGCGACGATTCTTGCAGCTAACATGCCTTTCATATCTTTTTTTACAGCTACTGCAGCACTCCAGGTTCAAAGGAATAGCGACGGAGTGCGCGTCAGGATCCAAGGTTAAGGTAACCAATTGGGGCGGCCAGATAACATTGGGCCCTTGGGGGCTCTGGCTTGCCGCGTAGGGTGCGGCTGGCCCCCCACCGCCCCTGGCACAGGGTAGTTGGCAGGGTTCACGTGGTAGTTTTGGGAGCACCTGTCCCCGGCGCCTCACACTTGGTTTTGTCTCCCACAAGCAGGTCCTCGTGAGACGAGCAGCGCTCTCGAAGCAGGTTTCGTAAAGGAACATACGAAGGCAGCAGGTAAGGGTACTGGGGAGGGTCCTCAATTGCCCTAGGGACACCAATTGCGCCTGCGAGCATGAATTTCTTCTGCCTGGCCCCGTCGACGGGGGGGGGGGGGGGGTAGGGGCCATCGCTGA
Source organism: Triturus cristatus (assembly GCF_964204655.1). NCBI lineage: Eukaryota > Metazoa > Chordata > Amphibia > Caudata > Salamandridae > Triturus > Triturus cristatus. Next base: position 1,418,808,141 of record NC_140591.1, on the reverse strand, counting down.
GCCCTGGTGGGGTGGTGGGTCTCAAGGGTGGGGCAGGGAGGTAAGGGGGCACCGGCTAACTTATCCTTCATCTCCCTCACAGTACCGCCGAAGCCCGTCCGCCCGGGCAGACGATCCATCCTTGCTCTCCTGTTTGTAAGTAAGTACTGAGCCACGGGGGGGGGGGGCAGAGTGAGTCCCCTGGGCATTGACCTGTGCTACTGGTGTCCGCGGGTGTGGCTTCTTGGGCTAAACACTTTTCCCTTATCCTTCCAGATTAGGAGGCACCCGCAGGTGAATCGATGGATAATCAGGGATCCCCACCGCTTTTCTCGATGAGGTGCTAAGTCAAGGAGACCCAGACTGGCCTCTCCGAGGATGCGCTGATCGCAGCTTTTCTAGAACTGGCCAAGACCAAGGGATTGGCTTGGGCCACCGAACTTTTGAAAGTCAACAATCCCGAGGACTCTGGAATCGCCATCGAGGCCACGGCCGCAGAACACGAGCCCAATGAGGAGGCTGGCCACTCCAGGTCTAAGAGGATCCACAGGCCCACGGTCAGAGACTTCCCGGCAGAGCAGTTGCCTGCGAAGAGCCGGGCTTTGGTCCCCACCCGGGGCACCGCCCCCTTACCTGCACCACCAGCACTGGCTCCTGGACCAGTGCCCACTCCGGCCCGCTGGCTGCCCTCGGTGGCTTACGCCACATCGGATGACTTTGGCAAGCTCTCAGACACTCAGCGGGGCTTCATGCCTGAGGTTAGAGTGGGCCTAGCTTTGGCCAGCCCGGCCAGCGTGGTTGGGATTACTGCCACCCCCCCCCCCCCCCACTGTGGAACCAGCGGTCCCAGCTTTCACGCAAGTCTGGGGTGGGGCGGGCAGCCTGCCTGGCGTACCGCCTGCTCAGGTGGGGGGTCTAGCACTGGTGAGCCCCTAGTCCTTGGGAGGACAGCCTCCAGCAGGCGCGGCCCCCTTGCCGACGGGTACCCCCTCCCCACCCTGGGACCGCCCACCACACCCACGGAGGTGGCAACCGCGCCCGCCACACCCACGGAGGTCTCCACGGTCACGAAACCAGCAGTATTACCCACCGCAGTAGTGCCAAAGCCCCTGGTTACCATGGAACCGTTGCTATCCGGTCGCTGCTGCTTGGGGTGGGAAGTGCCCTTGGCAGCTAAAGAAGGTATATGGGGAAGAGAGCTTATTGATATTTTCACCCTCCTTATGCATGGGGCCGAGGGGGTCGACACTAGGAAAATGGGTGGGAAAGATGACGACAAGAAAGTGCGCTTTCAGTCCTGGCCCGAAAAGAACATTGGCACGTGGGGGCAAGCCTTCGCCATATTGGCGACGGTGATCATGGAAAGATTTCCAGATCAAGGTCCGGGCCTTTTCCAATACACTAGCATTATCACTAAGGAGGCAGAGACAAGTGGGGAGATGGGCTGGTATCGCTACGATTGTGATTTTAGGAAGAAAATGGCCATGTGCCCCAAACTAGAGTGGGACCAATTAGAGGTGAGGCTCTGGGTCATGCACATGGGGAAGTGCACAGTTGAGGGGACAGCAAAGCCTAGCACCTCCAATAGTGACAAGCCCAAGGACACAAAACAGGAAGCAAAGGGCCAGTCTAAAAAGTCCTTTCGTGGGGGTCGTGGAGGGGGTTGGAAGCAGGGCAATAGATCAATGTCCAATGGAACCTGTAGGCTATTCAATGCGGGCTTCTGCTCTTGGGGGAAAGCATGCAGGTTCGCACACCACTGCAGAAAGTGTGGTGCCGCCCACCCTGCCTCCTCCTGCTCCAAACGAGACAGCCCGGCCCAGCCCCCTGCCAGACATGACAAGTAATCCCTGCCCTTCCCACGTCCCCCACCCACTATCCCTTCCCCAGTTTTCTACTAACAGCGATACAGACCGCCCTGTGCTCCCCGGGGGTGGATCGAAACTTCTCCTTCTGGCTAAGGGTCCTTCCCCCATCAGTATCGTCAACCTCCTTCCCCGATCTGTGGGTATCCCAACACCAAAGATGGATCGCTCATCGCGGAGGGCTTTGTGGAAGGTTTTAGAATTCCGTACCTTGGCCCCCTAGTGACCAGGGACGCGGAGAACCTCAAATTGGCTAGAGACCACCCAGAGATCGTGCTGGCCAAAATAGAGAAGGAAGCGGCCCTGGGGAGGATGGTGGGCCCTTTCAACCTACCCCCTCCCGCACTTTGTAATTTCACCACTGGGGGTCCTGCCCAAGAAAGAGCATGGGTCCTTTAGGCTGATCCAGCACCTGTCGTACTCAGAGGGGGACTCTGTGAACTCGTGGTTGAAGGAAGGGAGGTGTTCTGTGTCCTACTGCTCCCTCGACCTGACGGTGGATATGGTCAGGAGGGTGGGGAAGGGAGCCTGGTTGGCTAAGTCAGACATAGAGCCGGCTTTCCGACTGCTACTGGTCCACCCCAACAGCCAACACCTCTTGGGCTTCAAGTGGCAGGGCAAAGTCTTCTATGACAGGTGCATGCCCATGGGCTGCTCAGTTTCTTGTGCATACTTCGAGGCGTTCAGCTTGTTCCTTCAATGGGTGCTAATGAGTAAGTTCAAGGTTGAGGGAGTGATACACTACCTTGATGACTTCCTGTTTATCGGGGGGGGCTGACACGCAGGAGTGCATGAGAGCCCTGCAGTGCTTTCAGGACTTGGCTAAACACCTAGGGGTGCCGTCAGCACCTGGCAAGACTGAGGGTCCGGCACAAGTACTGAAATTTTTAGGCATCGAGTTGGACACGGTCAAGGGTGAGCCCAGACTCCCTGCGGATAAGGTACAGGCGCTGCGCGAGGACATTCAGGCATTGCTGGGGAAAGACCAGGACACTCTGGGTGACATCCAATGCCTCTTGGGCAAACTAAACTTTGCAGCTAGGGTCATCCCTATTGGGAGGGCGTTTGCTCGTAGACTAGCCAGGGCCACATCAAAGGTCAAGAAGAAGCACCACTGGGTCTGTCTGGGGTCAGGTTTGAAGCATGACCTCGCCATGTGGGGGGGGGACATCCTCTCGCAGTTTAACGGGACGGTGATCTGGCGGGAACCCTGGGTGGATAGTCAGGAGCTATGCCTATTCACAGATGCCTCGGGCAGGGAGGGCTTTGGGGCCATCCTAGGCGAGGACTGGTGCGCTCAGGGGTGGGCAAATGCCTGGTGCAGGCGCAACATCACTGCGAACATCACTGTCCTGGAACTCTTCCCCATCGTTATTGCATTACACCTTTGGCCGGAGACCCTGTCAGACAGAAAGGTCCTATTCTGGTCAGACAACATGGCGGTAGTTCAGGCCATCAATGGGCAAACAGCCAGGGCCAGTTGGTCCTCTGCCTGCTTAGGGAACTGGTCAGGGCTTGCCTGCGATGTAATGTGGAATGCAGGGCTAGACACATTGAGGGGGTAAAGAATGTGGCAGCAGATGCTCTCTTGTTTTCAGTGGCTCCGCTTCAGGGAGGCCTGGCCGCGGGCGAGAGCACAGATGACCCCCTTCCCGGTGCACCTTTGGAGGATCCTGCAGTGGACCAACGACTAAGAACCATGAGGGAGAGAGCACTGGCTCCAGGTACCAGGAAGCACTATGGGGCACACTTGGCCACTTTAAAATCCGTGTCCCACACCTTGGGTATCTCTTCTGCACCAATTGAGGGTAGAGTACGGGCATTTGTGGTGTGGGCCAGAGAGCAGGGGAGGAGCCACTCATGGGTGTGCAGCCACCTGGCGGTAAGCCACGACGCCAAGCTGTCTGGGGGGATGGACCCAACCAAATCTTTCGCCATAAGGGCAGCTCTCTAGGGATGGGCCAGGGACGAGCCGAGGGCCCCGGATAATAGGGCTCCCATCGATTTCAACATCCTCATGGGCATGCTGGGGGTACTGGATTTGGTCACCTTCTCTAAGTATGAGGCTACCCTCTTTGCGGCTGCTTTCTGTTTGGCTTTCTTTGGCACCTTCCGCATTAGTGAGCTGGTGGCTAGGTCCAAGACAGACAGTTCGAGGGATGCCTTAGGCATCCTAGATGTGTCCCTCTCTGATTCCCTGTCCATTCGCCTCCGGAGATCCAAGACTGACCAGGCTGGGCGGAGGGTGGATGTGGTCCTCAGGCCGCTCGGGGACCCGCGGTTTTGTCCGGTCCACTGGGTCAGGGTATACTTGGAGGGCCGCCTCCCTGCTCCCGTCTACTTACTGATGCACGTGGACCAGGGGCTCCTGACCAGGTATCAGATGGAGAGAATGATCAGGGCTAGTTTGTCCAGAGCAGGTTTGGCCCAGCCAGATAAGAGATACCCCAGCCACTCATTCAGGATCGGAGCGGCCACGGCTGCTTCCAGGGCAGGCCTGGAGCCGGGAGTGTGAAGAAGGTGGGGCGGTGGGAGTCGGATGGCTACAAACGATACGTTCGCCCGTGATGTACCTTATCATTTATTGCTTGCAGTGTATTGCAGTGGATTGTCTTATTTTGTGTGCTTTGACAAGATTTAATGACTAGAGAGTGAAACAGTGTCTCTTGTTTTACTAGGGCGACCGGTATGGGTGATCGGGCATTCATATATCTCCAGGGTGGCTCAGTGGGCGGCGCACCGGAATTGGACGCGGCACTTCCCACAGACACAGTTTGAGTGGATGGGTTTCCCTGGTATGAGATGGAGCTGGCTCAGGAACAAACTGGAACAGAGACTGGCGGCGCGGGGGGCACCACCAAATATTTTAGTGATTCACCTGCGTGGGAACGACCTCATTGCCATGGGTAGAAGGCTTCTCCTGCAGGCCATGAAAAGCGACCTAGGCGAGATTTGCAAGCGCGTAGGCCAGTGCGACGTTCTTTGGTCAGAGATGATCCCACGCAGAACCTGGCGAGGAGCCAAATCGGGCGAGGCGGTTGAGCATTCACGGAAGCGACTCAATGGGGCAATGCGCAAGTTCACTGACCAGAGGGGCCTGGGCTTCATCAGACACGAGATGATCAAAGAGAACGTGAAGTGTTACTTTGAGGACGATGGAGTTCACTTATCGCCAGTAGGCATGGACCTTTTCCTTTTAGACCTAAGCGAGGTACTAGAGATGAGAGGTTGCAGGTAGACTATAGCTGTGGTGGGGGGCCCTGGCGGTGACTGGGGCCACCTTCAGAGCTGTGACGGAGTTACAGGGCGATCTGGAAGCAGGCCGGTACCAAGGGGGTGCCAGAGCCAAATCAGAGGAGCCTCATGGGAGGGTCCTGGGAGCTGTATCGGCGCCCCACTAGTCCTTTGGGTGGTTGTGGGCCTGAACAACCGGGGGTTTGCTATGCGACGCTCCAGCCCCGGGAAGGGGCGTGAGTAGAAGTTACCAACGGTCACGTGATCCGGTAAGACAATCACTTGGAGGGCAGCAAAGGCGGGGTTCGCCCCAGTGCTGCCCGGCTCATCAGGCGGGCAGGCGTCCCAGTTGGTTGCCTGCCCCTGGATCGCCCGTAAGATAACCCACCTATTACATAACGGTGTATGTAATAAACCTGCAGCAATTATACCCAATGAAACAGTCTGTGTTGTGTGTTTATTATTGGGAAATGTATATTGGTTGGAGGGGTGGACAGAGGGATGCCAATGACGATACTATGTCGTGAGTGATTGCCACCACTAAAATGGGAGGATGCCGTACGAGCTGGTTGCAGAAAGGCACGATCATTTGTAACTATTTGGTGCATGAGAGCTTGCTTTCCTCAAATATATTATTGAAGCTTGTTTCAGATGCACTCCTTGATATTCCACGCAGGCCTTTACGGTGTGCAGTGCACTCTGTGCGTTTACTTGGCATTAACTCTCCTCATCTTTTTTGTTCAATAAAGCTTTGGAGGAAAATAAATGTTCAACTTTTTTTGACTGTTACAATTGGCACTTCCAGCTGTTTCTATATTTCTCTTTAGCTTGAATTGTTTTATATGGTCCATAATTTTAGGGCTCACCCTGCTGACATTTGTCTATTCATGCAAGTTGTTTAGATTTTGCGATGCTCAATGGCAGATGTGCTCCATTGACACATGAAGGCTGCATCCGACTCCGTCTAGGGCCCATCAAAAGACAATCGCCGGCCTACGACAAACCCAGGAGTGGATTGTCTCTTTTCCTAAAACAAAGTTGTTTTTGGCTTCAAAATTGGGAGTCTTCTGCCTAAATCAGGCCTATTGGCAAGTATGAATTAGCCATGAGCCCCGAGACCTGCTGCTGATTCGCCCACCACTTTCAAATGTCACTAGCCGTTACTGGTCAATATTTTCTATCCACCATGCTGATTTTTTTGCACTAGAAACAGTAGCGGCTGCTATGGGGCAGTAGTGGTGGAGGTGGTAGGGGGGAGGTTTAAAAAATAAAAAAAAACATTTTTTTTTTTTTTTTTAAAGTAAAGGAAAAAAGTAATATTTAACTTATCTGCTGGCCACCGCCTCTCCTCCATCCTCTTCGGTCAAAGCAGGGAGCACTCAGGCTCCCAGACTCCCCTAAACCAATGATGACGCTGTTGTCATCAGCATGACAGCAGCATTGTGATTGGTCTGAGATGCCTGGTTTGGTGCTCAGACAGGTAGTGGGAGCCTGTGCATGTTCTCCACCCGGCTGTGCAATATAACCAGGTGGAGAACATGCTAAGTGCACATGTCTGTTTGGCTAGCCCAAGATGGCCAGCCAAACCGTCATGCGCACTTAGAAAGTGCCCACCACTTCTCTTCCTGCTCTGTGGGCAGCCCAGCCCCGCCCGCACCTAAAAGAAACACAACCGAGCCAGTACTGAAAAATAAAATGATAATAGCATGGTGTTATTATCATTGTATTTTTCCTGTGGGGGGGGGGGGGGGGGGATGCTCCTCCGCCTTAGTGGAGGAGCCGTTCTGACTAGAAATTGAAACAGCTACCGTCCTAACAAGCATTGAAAATGCAATAGGTCTGGTCTTTGATTAAGTTAAAGGCATTTGCTTTGCTAATGGTATTGTATTCTAGCTTTGCATTATTTAGTGTATATTTGTGATATGTGCATATATTTGCTCTCCCTTCGCCCCTTTCCTCTGCCTCATGCTATTGTAATCCTCACTATACGAAATTAACACACATACTATTCTTCTATTCATTCACCTCCCAAATCTGAAACACTGCTCTTTTCCTACTAACGCTATGCTTTAAACTACTACACAGCTAACACAATTCTAACTACAGTCAACTACAACATATCACAAATATACACTAAATAATGCAAAGCTAGAATACAATACCATTAGCAAAGCAAATGGCTTTAACTTAATCAAAGGCGAGACCTATTGCATTTTCAATGCTTGTTGTCTCTTTGTGGGCATGCTTTATGGTCTGCTGGGCCAGTTTTTACTGATGATTTTCCTGGCAATAAAACAAACATTGCCTGCAGCAAGCTCAAATCCATGCTGTCTTCAATGCCTTACAAAACCCCTAAACAATGTGTCTTCACATGTTCAAAACTGCCCCAGTTTACAAATATGGGCAATTTTTTTAGCTATACAATTCCCTAATGGATTCAAATTTTATTTTGGCTCCCCGGGCCAATTTTCGGTTTCAGTCCTACCCTGCCCAGCAGCACATGTTGCATAGCTCAACATCGCCTGCTGTCAAAGTAATAGATGAACTGACACGTTTATCATCAACCTATCCATCTATAAATAAACTGTTACTTCCAAAGAGCCCAGCAGAACTAAGAAATGCAGTGTAACGCTAAATTGATCTAGAACGGGAACCTCTAAAATGCACAGAGTTTATGAGGTGAGCCCCTCCCCCCCCTGGTTATTTTACCATATTTCTTCTGGAGGAAACTTGCAGCAAAAATTGACGCATGTCGTGCAAATATTGACAATTAGTCACCATACAAATGCCAAAAGAAGTTGACAAAGTCAGCAGGGCAATAAGGTGAGAACTTGGCTTTGGCAACGCTTGTTTAAGTAGCTCTGGTGCCTCTGAGGTCACAACAAGTGAAAATACATTGGCAGCGGAAGCTTACAAAGCAAGCAGGGCACACCCAAAGGCAAGGACAGCCTTCTTAAAGGTAGATACATCATGGCACGCTAATTTTGGAAAACCAATCTGCTCAAACTGGTAATTACTTGAAACCCACTGGATCATTCATTGAAAAGGTCACTTTGTGCTTTGACAGGCTTCCTAACGTCATATCTGAGGATGCCCTCGAGGACGGATGTTGTTGGAGCCTCGACATACCAGCTTGCAATTTTTCACTGAAAGGCAACTGGTGCCAGCAGCTGGACAATTAAGGTTGGTGTACCTCGATGAAGGTAACGCATACAAAGCAGACACATCAAAAATGTGCAAACAGAGTAGGACATTAGAAACACTGCATGCAGCAAGCTGGCTTTTCAAGAGTGGACTGAATGAGAAACCACGCTGCGAAGGTGACCAGCCCTCTCTGCCAAAGCAAGGCTAAAACGAGGCTACTGAAAGAAGCACGGCAAACACCCCAGTTCCTTTGAACAGGAGGAGTCTAATTACCTCTCAACAGTGTCCCAAAACTCAAACAGGGGCCTCAAGTTTTCCTGAAAGAATACAAACAGTATACTAGAAAATGCTAACAAAATAACAGCAAATCTACCAATACGGAAAAAAAAATAGTTAAGAAAACGAAGCACTTCATTAGCATATGACACCACCGGCAGCCAAAAAAAGCACCGAGGAGCAAGGGGAAACGGGCAGTGGGGCAGGCAGAAGGAAGCAATGGGGCAGGAAGATGAGGAGATGCAGAAAGCGAATCCGGGAGAAAAGGACAAAACCTACCCAAACAAAAAACAAAAAAATGGCGGTGGTTGCAAGTGATAACCCCCGCCCCGCCTCCCCCGGGTCCTTCTTTCTTGGCACTAATGTTCTTGCATCTCAGAACAGTTTACAGGGACCGCTGACAAACCGCAAGCAGCTATCAGCACCACCTGTAGGTGCGTAAATTAAGGCATGTAACGGAAGTGACGTTCAATGGTTGAAGACCTCACTTGACCCGGGTCTCTGAAATCACGTTTCCAGACGCGAGCTGCCGTTGTGTGTGAGTGCGAACAGGAGTTACAACAGGTGTTAGTTTAACAGGATTCAGTGTATTTTTAGCCATTTGCTGAGAATGAATTCCTGTGAGGTAAAGAGGCTGTGTTTTTGCGAATCAAAACTGGGAACACAAATCAAAAGCACACTCACCTTTTGGCCGCATACCTTCGTAGCTACGTGAATGTTGTAGATCGTTGTAAAAAAGTGTAATCTTACCACCTGTGTGTGTGCAAGCACCGGGGGCAGAGAAAAGCAAGGGGCGCTGCCAGCAACTCCACGATGTAAGCTCATGAACAGTGCAACTCTGGGGAGTTTGCTTTTGAATGGAGGGGAGGGGGAGGGAGGAGCTGGTAGAATTCCCAATGAGGAGCCAGCATTTCCGCTTGCAGCGCACCCTCCGTCACGCCAAACAAAGATGGCGTTGGCCTGTCCACATGGGCGTCCTAAAAGTGGACAATGCGGTAACCCAAACGCCCAATTTTCAATCACGTAACAGCGTTTAACAAACGATGATGCAAGCCAATTGAAAACAAGGGCGTGGCTTAAAGTCCCCTTCCGAAACTGTATTGATTCCAAAAGGCCCTCGCAGAGCGAGTCGCGCATGCGTGCTGCAACACCAGGCGAGACTTAAATTTCAAGGTTATGTGACCTTACTGGCTGTTTTAAATCACTCTTGACAGACATCTTGCAGAATAATTTCTATGAGAACCACCTTGAAAATCTACACCAGTTGAAACTGAAGGAGAGGCTCGCAACTCTTCTCTCAATCGCTCACCATCCCGACACTGTTGACCCCACCTCTTGAAAGTGGACAGCTGAGTGAGTACAACTGACATTACGGACTGCTTTATTTTGCATTTAGAGTGCAAATTGTAGAGGTTTTAATCTCTTACAAGCATGGAAACTGAAGTCATTGCAAAATCCTCTAGCTGATGAGACAGGATTTTTATTAAAACTCAACTCAGGGTCTTCATGTCAAGGTGTCCCAGAAAACAAACCCCTGTGCAAAGCAAACAAGAACCTTCTCTACATGGCAAGGCTTACTCAAAATGGACTACTGTCGCTCGCTTTTCTTGAACTGGTTTGTTTTACAAACTGATTTTCAAGTGTATTTCTTTCTGAATTTTTTTTTCGGCCAATGGATAATGACTTTTTGCTAACAGTGACATCATGCAAACCATTTTAACTCTTCCATTAAACTTTAATTTCTCGACCGTTTCTCATTTCTTGTTTTCAGTTTAATTACATGCTAATCGTGTTGTCCTCATCACGGTTGCTTGGCACCAGGAAGTCCAGAATGTGATTGCAGATGACATGTTCCACGATGGATAATTTCCGCACTTTCCTCCAGCCATGTTCTAAAAATAGTTGAGATGCATAGGTGTCTTGCTGTTTTCTCCTGGATCAGACGTTCATCAATGGTGTCCAGCATAAGTCCAGAAGGACCATATCCATGCCAGATTTTCAGGTTATCCACGTAAAATACATTTACGTTAATGAATAAATAAAACACAGTTACATTGACTGCCATTATCCTAAAAATCTAGCAAGGATCCAGCCGCCTGCTTCTATTTTGGGCATCTCTGCTCTAAAAGGTACTCTCCGGGCAACATCGTTAAGGTTGTGTTTTATTTACTGATAGCGCAATGAAATGAGTGTTACATCTTCCATACTACTCGTAACAATACCAATTATCCACATTTGAAACAGTTCTTTACCACAACACATGCATTATATAATGCCAATCACCAAACTGTAGGTAGTGCCACTGGAATTATGCGGAAGGGGACCACTAAATTCTGTGACAGGATCTACTAAATTATGTAGAAAGGAAAACTATGCGGCACTTTTTTTTGTAATTTTTTTTTTTTACACATGGCAATACTGTCTGAGCAAACATTTCACTTCACTAGTACCAGTTTAACAATCAAATGCAGAAATAAACAACTGAAAGATGACCAGTTAAGCTTTACAAAGGGGCTTTCACTGCACACAAATAGATCTTCACATTTTTAGAAACTTTTGATCTGTTTGAGGTACCATTTATTTGTTAATATCTGCAGGATATGCAGCAGATGGATTATGTGGCAAATGCAGCACATCAATAATTATGGGGGAAAGTGGCCGCCAAACAATTGCATACTTCTAGTTGCCCTGACTGTAGGGTCTCTCTCAATAAAGGCATAGTCAATAAAAAGTGTGATTATAGAAACCAGCGTTTGAGGTCCCTTCTGTTATACCAAAGTGACTTGGGGGGCACAGAAAGTGGGTGCACACATTCGTTGTGTCCCTCGGGCATTTATGAAAATATGGACCCTGATCCACAGAAGTTCTCTTATCCTTACATCAGAAATATCAAAATTACTCGAAAAACACATTTAAGTCACAAATGAAAATATGTAAACAACCACAGCATGTGAATAAAGAGAACACATTGGAAAAAGGCTGATGAATGTGGGAGACAGAGTAGGAACTTCTACACATTTATCCTACCACAATTCAAAAAGAGAACAGGTGCAACATAACATGTCACACATCCAGCCATGATTCACCCTGCCATCCTACAAAAATGTCACCGTGCACCTTCACTCAAAGATATGCTAGGATAGGAGTTCTAATAGTAATTAAAAACATGAGGATGAATTAAATCACTTTAGCTGATGCAATAGGTTGAAAGCTTTCTTTTTGTGACGCGACATCCGGCAAGATGCACACAAATGTATCCAGTTTATTCTTTCAGTCCACAGATTTGTTCTATCCTTGTGGTTCTTCTGTGATGCTACTGAGACTCAAGGGAGATATTCGGAATTGACGAGCCTGTTGACATAGCCAGTGATTCGACTAAATCTGGCTGATAATTACCATAATCAGGCATGGCCTACAGAGGTGGAACCATCATTTCTGGACTGCCATTTTGGACTTCGAGAGATGCAACCACACAATTAATGCTGTTTATTTTACTATCCAGCCGGGCTGGAAGACCCCACCTTTCTTGTTTGCGTTAAGAACCATTGTGACATTATGGCACTGATGGCCCACATGCTGCTGGCTTTTCTACCCCGATTGTGTTTTGAGTTCTTCAAAATAGCTTATGCCATGTGAAGTCTACTGGCACTGAAGTGGATTTTAATTGGTTTCATCATAGATGGCAGCAGAGCTGGGCGCTTCTTGTCTTTCCCTTTTCCGATGCTTGTTCCCACTGATCCTTCTTTTTACCCGGTTGTGTCACATTGCTCTAGTCCTTACCCCTTTTCCTCACTCTCTCCACAGCGGACCTTGAATTCAACACTCCACTTCCCCCTACAGGCCTCTCCCACGGACCTCTCTCCCCCAATGGTCTCCGCCCTTTGTGTGCCTAAACAGAAGATACAAAAGACACACTATTGATGGACGGAATGCAGAACAAATCAAAACATTCACCCCCAGTCAAGAGATCTGGGTTACATCCATCATTCTATTGCTCACAATGCCACCCCAGTTTAGACCTGACCATATGCTAATCAGTCTTGACCCTGTGCCACACGGGAACAGTCCAGCCCGAACTGCTAAGCCAGGTCCTTCCTGGACAGGAAACGAGCTTCCTGGGACTGGTTTCGGGGTTTCACCCCTCATCAGCAAGGATAGCTTGAATCCAGTGGCAAATGAGCATCCTGGGATCAGTTTTGGGTCAGCCATGCTAGCTTGAATCCAGACCCGTGCTCTCCTTTCCACTCAAATCAAGCTATCCTGGCTGATGAGGGGTGAAACCCAGAAACCGGTTCTAGGATGCTTGTTTCCAGTACAGGGAGGACCTGGCCTGACAGTTCGGGCTGGATTGTTTCCGTTCGGCACAGGGACAAGACTGATTTGCATAAGGCTGGGATGAAGCTGGAATAGCATGGGGAGCAAAGAAAACGATGGATTTAGGCCCATATCTCTGTACTGGGGTGAATGTATGACATTGTTCTGCATTCTGTCCCTCAATTGTTCTTTTTTTTTTAAAAAAAAGTTACTGCAGGAAGACTGAATGAACAGTAGAATAGATACGTTTTCAAGGGGCTTTCGGAAGGACACACATGAGCAGATCAACTAGGATTCCCGATGGTAGATTATTCCAAATTTGAGGTCCTAAAAAGGACAAGGTCCTACCTCTAGCACTGGGCTTCTTCAAACGAGGTATTACCAGGATGACTGAGGACGCTGAATCTGCACCGCTAGAGGGAGTTTGTTGATGATACCATAAAAAAATCTTGTACATCAAACGTAAGGATTTAAAATCAACCCTCTCCTTCACAAGGAGCCAGGGCAGCTTATTTCTGGCCTGAGAAATGTGATCACTTATCGTCAATCCACAAACTACTCTTACACCAACATTTTAAATTCTCTCCAAAACTGTAAGAGTGGGGAAATGTCTTTTTCTACTAAATCCAAGTAGTCTCACCTCCATGTTTTACACCATCAAAGTTTGATTAGCAACTATTTAGGTAACACCACTTACATATGGCATTACTCTCTGTCAGGTAGCCAATCATCATTGCACAGTGTTAACCTTTTTACAGCTGGTTTTGCAAAATATTCACTCTCTAAATTGGCCACTCCTGCCAAAAGGGCGGATCCCCAATGGCAGAACCCGTGGAAAGAGCAGACCAGCTCCTTCAACACTTCAGAAGGAAGCCAAGAAAGAAAACCGCGCTTCTTTGATTTTAGTTCACTTGAACACACACTCACGTACCACAACCTAACTGGAGACATTTTTTATATTTCCCTACTAGGTTTCCAGACAATTTCCCCAGGGGAGCAGTTGTTTTTGAGGAGGAAAGTATATGTCATCTTTTTGGCCAGACTTAAAATATTTCAGACACCGTTTAGTTTCCTCTTATTATTTAATACAAACACTATTGTCGCCGCCTTGAGGGTTGCGGATTTGATGAACGGATAACAGACCATCACAGGTGCCTAGACGCGGAGAAAGATACTATTTTGGCGACTGCAACAGACATATCCTTCCTGCAACAGGACACTCCGAGTGCATCCGGCTCAGTCCCTAAACAGAGAGGAAGCTTGGGTAACAGACGTAAAAGGCCTGGCTAAAAATGAAACACCTTGTTCTTGTTTCAGCAATCCTTAGGTTTAGGTCAACAGGTTATGAGAAAAGACCTAAAGTTGCATTATTAGCATTTACCACTTAGTTAGGTACCGGAATCTGTAGCTTAACTTTCCAAATCTTTATTCACAGACTCCAGATAAGTGGCTTTTTTGAATACATCTTCCATTTATCATGTCAGAAAACTCACCTACTTGGCAGAATGTGGCACTATAGTAAGTTTGGCAAAGGGGCTACTGAGAATGTTGGGAAACCCACAAAGACGTAAGTTGGTAGGTGTTGACAAGATTTCCCACCCTATTTGCACACATATAACTGTAGTCTTGAAAAAGGGCAGGGTGGGGTTTGAAAGTTCTAAAAACACCACCATATATTCAGGAAGAACTTGCCGTGGCGGTCCACATGTAAAAAAGATGGTCAATGTTGAGGGAAAGAAGTAAAATTTGCAAATGCACATTTTGCGCGGGCCTACTCCTGGAGAGGATGTGCTGCTCGTATTGAGTCTCAAAACTGCACAAGATCCCGGGGTGAGGACAAGCAGCACAGGATCGGGGGGGGGGGGTCCGGAGGGAGGGCCACAGGGCCCTGGGAGAGGAAGACTGGGTCCAGGGTAACCAGTGCTGAGTCTGGTAGAAGTAGCATAGAGTCTGGCGGTGACCAGCCTTCCTTGGACACAGGGTCAAGCAGCGGTGGTCAGATGTGAGCAGGGTCCAGTCAAAGGGTGATCGTGGGGAGGACAGCAAGAGGCAACCTGCAAAAAAAGGCAGCACACCAGGGACGCTACGTATTGCACCGGGAACAATAAAGACAGCACAACAAGTACTGTATCATGCGGCATCATGGGGGATGGGGACTGGGGAGGAGTTAGTGCAGGGGACCCAATGAAGTGACTCATCTGTGACACTCTTGGCAATGAAAGTTGCCTCAGATGCAGGTACAGAACGGAGACTAGAACCGCACATGGCAAGGCAAGTATAAGGAGGGAGGACAATTGGGGTTAATGCAGAAAACTGGTGAGTGGATGACAAATGGTGAGGGACAGGGAATAGAAGGCAGAATGGACCCGAAGCAATGGGACAAAGTGCCTTTAAGTATCAGTAGCTGAAAGGGGCCAGTGTCTGGGAGATGCCAGCATCCGTTTTAGCATCACTTTCCTCTAGGCTACAGAAGATACCACATGTCCTGTGTAGGCAACGGTGTGGCTATGGTTACAAGATAGGAGACAGGCAGTTGCATTAGGAGGATCAAAAATAATACACATCACTAACTGCACACTTCACTGACCATGTAGAACAATGAAATAATTTGTTATCTTGGGCAATGTAAATGGATTGCAAGGAATGTGTGGTGAAACCAGCAGTTTATTCCTCCTAGTGGCTACAGCAATCATGTGAGCCATACCACCAATCAGACATCATGGCCAATAAAGGCCAAAACAGCTTGACTTGTAATTCAAACAGGGGCGATTTAAACACCCCATCCTTCAGAGGTCTCTAAGTGAGTGCTTTTTAATTTAGACAATGGTAGCACCCCTTCTGAGTGGTGGGACTTTGGTGCAAGATGAAAAACACTTTATTATACTACATCTGGACCCGGCTGTTAACATGACAATGCAAAGCAAGGCAGCCGATTGCTTTTCGAAGTACCAAATATGGCTTCACTGCCAAGGAGCGGGCAGAAACATCTCACTTTGCCCAGGGTGCGGAAACTCCTTGAATTGGCTCCAATTTTGGCTGTCCTGTCCAAATCCTGATTCAGTTCCCAAAAGACTAGATTGCATTCCTAGCATATGCAGACTAACATTTGTTGTGACTGTTGCTAAGTCTAGATTTCATCGCATCAAGCTGGCATCAACATCAAACAAGCGCTTATGGGTTTTACTTGAGGAAGCGGAGATTGGCAGGCATCCGCACCAGGAAGAGGTGAGAAAAACACATAATAGCAATGGCAAAGCTAATGCACACACATTGTTGAACCTATAGCTGTCCTTTCACAGCCAATCACCAGAATCCATTCTGGAGCACTTTCCCTAATTCAAATCAATGTGACACACCAAAAGAACCCGATCAGAGTCTGACAAATCTACATACAGTTATTTGTGAACCAAACAAGGAAACTACCAAAGCTTTCTTCTTTTCAGAATCTTCTTCTGAAGGGTTGGTTGACTTTAGAGATCAAGTTGTGCCCTTTTTTGGGCACAGCAGAGTATAATGTGTATTCACCTTTTAGGCTTTGCCTACAGTCAGCTTTAGCAGTTTGGTGAGAGCTACTGTCACCATGACAAACGCCACCCACATACGCATCCATCCATGCATACATACATACATACATACATACATATACATGAATACGCAGAAAGGCAAAAAGGGACTTTTGGACAGCCAGTTTCTGCCATTGCCTACTCTGGGTCAGCAGGCTTTAGGCATCTTCTTCGAGGGCTGTCCACCAGCTTTGGTATCAGCTCGCTGCATTTTGTGGATGGAAACATCATAAAAATAGTTCCACTCATACATGTTTTGACCCCTGGTCTCCGTTTACTGCACCCCCGCACAAGCTCTTCCCAGTCTCGTCCATTGCGCCCAGCCTCTCCTCATTCCACTCTTCATGCCGCAATGCGTGAATTGATTCAGCCCGCTGTCATTTATTGATTAACATGGTTACTACTGATGGTAAGGCCTGCGTGCAGAGCCTGCTTGCTTCATGTGCAGGATGGCCCAGATGAGGGGAGAAGAGGAGGACCTGAAACCCCCCCAGGTCAGTGAGGTGCTCATTGGTGGCTGCCACACTAAAAATATGGCGGAGGCAGCGCAGCCAGGAAAAGGAGACCGGCACGGGTGCGATGCAGGGAGCCGGCATCACCTGTTGGAGCCCTGCACGGAGAGCACATCTGACAGTCCAGAGGTGTTGGGACTGGAAGCACCAACAAGAGCAGTGAGTACTGGGAGAGCGGAGTGAGCACCCGCCTGGGTAGCCCAGAGAGCTGAGGCAGCAGAACCGAACCCACTGTTATCCAGCGGACCCCTCCATACATTCTGCAAGGCACATATACATGCTCTCCATTTCAGCGGCGGCTCCTCTGCTATGGCCGAGGAGTGTTGCCACCCCCTATCCCCCCCCCCCCCCCTTCTAGCAGCCTCAAAAGTTGAAAAATAAAATAATAAAACAGGTTTATTATCATTTTTTTTTCCAACCTCTAAGTGCCAGTCATGCGGGGGAGTGGTGGGCACTGCTATCAGTGCACATGTCGGTTTGGCCGGCCGTCTTAGAACAGCAAAACCGACATGCGCATTGAGCTGCCTCTAACCCGACCCGCGTTGGAGACAGCAAGCACAGGCTCCCAGTCTCTCTGGGAGCACAAATCCAGGGGGCTCAGGCCAATCTGGACGCTGCTCTCATGCATGAGAGCAAATTCAGGATTCAACAGTAGAGGAGTCAGAGTGCCTGTGCTGCAGTCAGGAGCAGAAGAGCAGCGATGCGACAGGCACGCTTTTTTCTCTTTCTTTTTTTTAATGTATATTCATGGTCATCATTCACCCCCCTGCACCATCCCTGTCCCCACCCGCCACTCTGCCCTGACGCAAGGCGCTACGGATGATCACCAGGCATTATTTTAGAACCACTAACATTGGGTTCTGTAAAATAACAGATTCTACTCTACGAGAGCTCTCGCATGCCTTACAGCTAAGCAGCAAGCCAAAGCCAGACACCAGAAAGTGTCATTGGGTCTTTATTCATTACATTGCACAGAGATCATATTACGCATTTGTCATTTACAGGGTATAGTACATCATTGGTAGGCTACTGCTAGCAAGTTATATCTTGGCAATCAATTTATCAAACCCCACCCTGTTTTTCGAGGCGATTTACATGGACCAGTATTTTCCATAGTATTAACTTGGAATGTAGCAGAATAATAAAATGAAGTAGTAACCGAACAATAGAAAAACCCCTTGGCAGAGACTGGCGGCGGAACCCTACTCATGAATAGGATAAATAGATCATCTAGGGCTTAGCCTAAAACTGAATATTTGCGACTGGCCGGTTGGGGCAGCACCCATCTCGGTTCCCTGTTTAGAGTCATACTTTCCTCTCAAATGTGAGGCCTCAGCAAGTGTAATTTGGTTACCTTCAGTCTAAATAAAAAACAGCCTTTAAATGTCATGCATAGGCTTCTAAACAGCCACTTGCACCAGCGTATACTCCACTTCTAAGCACTCACCAAGATGGCCAGTAACAGAAGGGAGATCAAGTGACTTTCCCAGCCTCAAACATTGTGGCCTAGTGGAGAACCTGGGATCTGCCGGCAATTTAGCGACTGCTAGACATGACTCCCATCCCGCACAGCTGCTTACAGACCTAATGAGTCTTGCATCAAAAAACAGAGGACTGTGTTTAACTTTAGGAATTTAAATATCTGCAGCACTCTTCAATTTGCTACACCCTGGCTTCATACCCCACCAAGCACACCCACCAGCAGCCCCCAAAGTTTATGTTCTGTGTCCACCAGCTTGTAGTGTTCAAGGATCCACATATGAGCCCTAAAGAGAGGATCCAACCAAGGCCGGCTTTAGCGCTGGTGGCGCCCGGTGCGACAATCTCTTTTGGCACCCCCACGACCTCCTCCTCCTCGGCTTCCCTCACTACCACCCCCCTCGTCTCTCCATACCATTTCTCTCACATACATTTCCTTTGTTTTAAAGAGCTGGTAAAGGCTGGCTTTACTAATAAGCTCAGCTAGCAACATACAATACAGATCTGTGTTTGTTCTCTCTCACTCACTCTCTCTCACATTAATCACAAGAGTTATCTTGACATTTTTATTGCTGCTTGAAAGCTGGATGCATAAGGAACTCTGCAGTAGGTGCTTTAAAATCTTAAGTTATTGCTAAAAACTGCGCCATCCCCTTGAGATCAGATGCACTGTCGCACCACCCTAAATTCAGGCGTGGACCCTACACATAGGAATACAGTCTGTTTTTAGGTCTCGCCTGACCCAGCGCATGCGCTGGTCTGGTGAGACTTATTGAGAGGGCTCCAAAAAGTGCTACCAGGCCAGCCTAGAGCTACAGTGCATGTGCGCGGGCGCGCGTGCCACTTTTACCGCGATTACTTTCACTTTAGCAGCCGACGGCCGCTTTGATGTTTGATCGCTATCGCGATCACTTTCACTTTTGTGGCCGCAGGGCCGCTTGGCATAGCCAATAGGTCTCCCTTTTGGGACCTTATAAGTGTTTAGTTATGCAACTGTTGCATGGCTAAACACTTATAAGGTCCCAAAGGCGAGACCTATTGGCTATGCCAATGCTTGTTTCTATCGTAAAAGGAATGCAGAAACATAACTTTAATTTTTGTTGCAACAAATCACATGTATATAAAATAGTGTGCAGCAATACATCTTCTTCGCCCAGTCTTGGAAAGTTGATAATAACAATAACAAAATTCGTTATTAACAAGTTCACTTAGGAAGGGTTTTATTGGATAGTGTTCATGAAAACGTTCATTTAAATCCACCAATAAAAAAAACAATATCCTTAACGCTTCTTTCATTAGGGCTATTTGATTTTCCATCTCAAATTACGAATTCCTTCCACCACTCGGAAAAAATAGGTGGTTTTTCAACTTTCGCCCTTAATATTCCAGCGTTTACGAAAACATGCAAAATTAATTCATCTGCATCGACACCCTGTAAAATGGTGCTCGACTCACATTCTAACTCAGTTCATCAGATATTACTTCATCTTGAAGATATAAATCCAAAGTTCATTCAGCTTTGGATAGATGACCAACAAATAAAATAAATCAACCTGGGCTAGGGGGCTGTCTTATTTCCATGGTACAAAGTGGCCATCACAACTAGATCATTGTTCTGGTGGTCAGACGCTAAGACTTGCTAATGCCCTCATCATTCCATGTTTCTCAAATCGTTGAGGCTCCCACATCACACATTCAGCACATATGTATGTTTTCGCCAGTGGATGCCATCATCGCTGGCCAGGTACCTTTTCCCTCACCATTCTGTATTGAATGTTATGTCTCCTCGTCTGCACCCCTCTCCGAAGCTCTCAGAGACCACCACATGGGATTATGCAGCTACCTTACAAATTAAATGAAAATAAATTTTGAGGTATTGCACACAACTCATTTCCAAAGGAGCATCTCGGCACTGGGCACAGCAGGTTGGGATGAATGATCACCGGATATTTAAGGAGAAGCATTAAAAAGCCATGTTTTTAAAAGCTTTTTGAACTTACCATGATCCTCACATAACTGAATGGACACATGAAGTTTATTCCAGAAGTAAGAAAATGATCTACTGCCAAATCGGACAGTGGAATTTTTAGAACATATATATTCCAAGATCTTAGGGCTCGAGGTGGCAGATACAGGCAAAGCTTGGAATGCCGATAAGTGGGTAGGCTTTTACTAGGGCTATCTGTTTCAAGCAACATATCTTAATGGATAAGCTTTTTTTTAAGGGCAGCCAATGCAGGTCTCTTAGACTAGGGGCCTTAGAAGTATGGCGAGGCAAGTTGCAGATTAACAGGTGGCACTTTTCTACACCACTTGGAGTTTTGATACTGAGGCATCATTGGCTGCTCCAAGAAGTGCATTACCATAGTCCAGGCAACTGGTGACAAGTTCTTAGACTAACAACTTTCTATATCTAAGGTGGAGCCATGAAAAAATCTTCCTTAACAGCCCCTTAGTTGCATAACAGGTACCACATGTAGAATCCACCTGGACTTTCATCGATAAAGACTGATCGATTTTAATCCCTAGATTTGTTACTAGCTTTTTGGGGACGGGGGCAGTGCCAAGCTCAGATGGCCACCAATAATAAATAATGATTTTGAGTTTGACCACCATCTGCATGAGCTATGGGTAGTACCATATTTTTGGGCATTTCTTATTTAAGGCGGAATGATCATACAGGATTTATGTTAAATGGCTCATTTATATGTGTTGGACTTGGCCCTTTTTGCAGGGTCATCCCTGAAATTCTTGCCTTCCTCCTGTATTTTTTCCTGACCTGTTGTTGGCTGTTCTATGACTCTGGGCACTTTACCACTGCTGATCGGTGCTAAAGTGCATATGCTCTCTCTACTGTAAAATGTATATGTTGGTTGGATTCCATGATTGGCTTGTTTGGTTTACTGTCAGACCCCAGTAAAGTGCACCAGGAGTGCCCAGGGCTTGTAAATACAAATGCCGCTGGTGGGCTTGCAGCACTGGTTGTGCCACCCACGGAAGCGGCCTAGTAAAATGTGTCTAAGGTCTGCCATTGCAGAACCTGCGTGCAGTCTGGTACGGTCATGCTGACTGGGCAAGTGCACCCACTTCCCAGTCCCTAAACCTTCCCTTAACTTCATATTAGTCACCCCTATGGTAGGCCTATGGGCAGGGTGCATTGTAAGCATAAGGTAGGACAAGCCCTGATGTGTGTGGCATGTCCTAATAGTGAATTACAGCCATTTTCGTTTTTCGCTATTGCTAGGCTACCTGTTCCCATAGGCCAGAATGGGCTGTCAGAATTGTTACATCCTATGATCCTAACAGGCCCAGGGAACATGGTAGAAATTCGAGTTTAGTATGCCTGAACTCAGAATAATAAAATACATCTTTTAGTAAAGTTTATTTTAATATTCTGGGTTTGCAAATACCACTTTTAGAAAGTTGGCATTTGCTTGCCTAACCATTTCAGCCCGCTTCTGCTTTGATGTGTATCTGCCTGTCTGGTTTGTGTGAGTGACAGGGCTGGGAAAACCCAGAGGGGCAGGGCTAGGTAGCCTGGTGGTGAATAGAGAGATTGACATCCAGATGGGTGGGGGGAGTGCACCTGGACTCTGAATAGGGCTGTGCTCTGCCACCACAATGCTGGCTCCACCTCCTGTGGAGCGGCTGATGTCTCTGCCCTGCACCCTGAATAGAAAGTCAGAGTCATGTAAACAAAGTGCTCAGGAACTGGTTTGGACCTGGCAAAGGCCCCTCTACCCCAGAGGAACAAAGGAATTAGGGGTATAAGTATTGGGACCCTGCTCCTAAGAAATTAGATATTGCTTGACAAGAAGAACCTCTGCCTGAGGAGGAGGAACCGGGAAAGCTGTAAGGAGGAGTACTGTCCCTGACCTGGGGGATTGGCCTGCAGTGGTTGCCTTGCTGCTGAAGGAGAGGAGAAAGACTACAAAGACTTTATTTCAACTTGTGCTTAAAAAGATCTCCAAGGGCTTGGAATAGAGCTTGCCTCCTGCTGAAGTCTCAGGAACAACAGACTTCACCCCCCAGCTCCCCAGAGTTCTTTGGAAGTGCCTGCTGCTGTTGTTGGGCCTTCTGAGGGACTGCGTGTCGCAAGGAGCTGGAAGCGCGACTCAAGAAGGAGAAGCATGCCGCCGTCGGAGCTGCTGTCGTCGCAACTCGTAAAGTGTGTCGCCGCTGCAGCATCGCATCGAGCGAAAGCGTCTCGCATCATCCAAGAAGTGCCTCAACGCCGAAGAATCATGTCGCCATCGCAGCCATCGTAGCAGACGCATCGCACCGCATCAAGAAAAGCGCCTTGCATCCACGGAGAAGCGTGCCGCCGTCGGAGCTGCTGTCGTCGCATCGCGTAAAGGGGTGTCGCCGCTGCAACATCGAATCGAGCGGAAGCATCTCGCAAACGTCGGAGAAGAGTGCCGCTGCCAAGGCCGCTGTCGACGCATCGCGTAAAGGGTGACGCCGCTGTAGCTGACGCATCGAGTTGAGTCTTCTCGCAACGTCGGAGAAGCGCAACGCATCTGGAAGATCTTCGCGTCTTTATTTCTTTGCACCAAAAACTTCATCGCATCCACATCGTTGCAACACTTTCGTTGCCCTGCGTGTCGCATCTAAAAAGTACATTGACTTAAAGTGTCGCATTTAAGAACTTAAGAGAACTAAGCAAACTTCTACCATCTAAGTAACAGTATTGTGTATTTTTGTCGTTTAATAGTCTTGTGGTAACTCTATATAAATAATCTTCATTGTTAATATAAAACCTGTGCGGTGTCCATTTGTAGGGTTGTCACTTGATTACTGTATGTGTTCACAAATGCTTAACCTATAACGCTCTGAGATAAGCCTTGTCTGCTCGCGCC
Source organism: Triturus cristatus (assembly GCF_964204655.1). Classification (NCBI taxonomy): domain Eukaryota; kingdom Metazoa; phylum Chordata; class Amphibia; order Caudata; family Salamandridae; genus Triturus; species Triturus cristatus. Next base: position 1,418,784,916 of record NC_140591.1, on the reverse strand, counting down.
AAGCTACCTAGAGGGTGAGCAGGGGTTATTTTAGGAGTGTAACCCCTTACCCTGACTAGAGGAAAGGTTCCCTGCTTGTCACAAGTACCTACCTGTGCCAACCAGAGAACCCGGATTCTAACAATATGTAACTGACCATCAGGTTTTATATTTACATACTGTACACTTCATTCTCTTCTCCATCACACAACTTACAAGAGGATGATCACGTATGTGCAACGTGTTAACATGTGACTCCAAGTATATTTTTTCCCTTTCCATCTGTTTGCAGTTATTGAAGACCAACACTCATTTCCTGTGTGAAGGATGCATTCTGATAAACTGCTAATGAGGCCCTGGTCGACAGTGCCAGTTTCCGTTCCAGCACAGTCTGCTCCTCTTAAAAACTGGAAACATTCAGTAAAGTACAAATACTGTTGGACCACAAATTGGAACCACAAATTGGAACCCCGCCGACTGTAAGCCACAGAAATGCGCCTGTCCCATACAGTGGGAACAATGCTTTGTCAAGAAATCTGCCTAAAGCATAGGTATCAATATATCATATTAATATATATATATATATATATATCATATTGTTTTGGGCTCTGGAAGCCTAAAAACTGTGCTTTAAATTTGCACGTTAAAGCAGCCAGAGTCAGACTGGGACGGGAAATAGGCTCAGGCACCAAATTATACCAGTCTCTCATTAGCGAACCAGACAGCTAAAAAATTGGCCCATGTTTGCAAAGTGGGGCAGTTTTGAACTTGCAAAGATGCACTGCATAACTGTTTTGCAAGATGTGGAAGACTGCATGGATTTGAGATTGCAGCAGGCAATGTTTGTTTTAATATCAGGAAAATCAACAGTAAAAACCGACCCAGCAGACCATAAAACAGGCCCACACACAGGCAAAAAATGCGCTCATTCACTGACCTGTCAGACCAGCCCATCAGGCACTGCGTGATTGCCCTACAGGCCAGCCCGATCCTGAAAGCAGATGGGCTGGTCTCTTTGCAAGGATAAACAATGTAAGGTAATCACAGCAGATGTGCGGAACAATGTTGCCTTCTGGCTCACACGCTGATGCTATGTTAGCCATTCAGAGAATTATGCCAAATTCAATTGTTAGAGCCAGGCTCTCCACTAGCACGCATCAGTGGTGGCTCCTCTGCTAAGACAGACATGTAGCACAACTGCTTTTCAGCAGTGCAAAGAAGGAAAAATAAAAAGCTATGTTATCATTTAATTTTTCCATGTTGAAGCAGGTTTTGGGGAGGGCGTAGCTTGGCTGTCATCACAGCCAGCAGGGGGAGGAGGAAATATGTGCACTTAAGTGTGCATGACGGTTTTGCCAGCCATCTTGGGCTGGCCAAACTGTCATGCACACTTAGCAACTTCTGCCTCGGGCTGTAATGCACAGCCTGATTGGAGAACATGCGCAGGCTCCCACTGCCTGCCTGGGCGCCAAACCATGGCACTCAGGCCAATCCCAAAGCTGCTTTCATGGTGACAGCAGCATTGTGATTGGCTTAGGGGAGCCGAAGGTCTTCCTGACTCCGGACCAGAAGAGAAGCGGACGTAGACGACGGAGGAGAGTCGGCGGTCTTACAAAAAGTAGTGAGATTTATTTTTTAAGCCCCGCCACCCTCGTTCAGCACCAGCTACTACTGGTGCACATCCTTTCACTTTAATATATGTGGGAAATAACTACGTCTTATCTCCCTCCCTGTAATAAATTACAGAAATTCAAAAAGAAATTCAAACTCTAGCAGCCAGAAAAGTTAACAGTTTACAGTTTAGATTAATCTGTGACAAGAATGTTTGTGCATATTTGTTGTGTGGTATTTTGATGAGGTGGTGAAGGTTTGGAAGATGAGCGGAGGGGATGCAGGCAGGACAAGGAGGGATAAATGAGGGGGCCCATCATCTGGAGGATCTTGAAGATAAGTGTCTTCAGTTCTTTTCTGAAGAACTCCCTCTACAGGTCCTAGAACCTTACACCTCAAAGATGGGCCAGGTTTATGGGGGGGGGGGGGGGGCGTGGCACTCAGGTACCCAGGACTGCTCCCGGCCGTCATATATCACGGTGGGCGTGTGCTCATGATGGCCGGGAGCCGACTGAACTCCGCCCACTAATTAATTAGCCCGCACAGGCGGGGAATTAGCCACGCGTGGGCGGAGCGGCAACGGTCGGACGGCTCCCAGTCATCATGAGCACACGACTACCGTGACTCATGACGGCTGGGAGCCGTCCTGAGGTATGGATGTGGTTAATATTCCTATAGTGATGGACATGACAAGCAATTATGTGCCTTGCTTAATGTAAATTAAACGGGAAAAATGTAAATGCATTAGTAGGACAAGAAGAAAAATATGAGATAAATGCACATATCCATGCCCGGGCAGTAAATGCAGTTTATAATTAATACCAACATGCTTGTTCATTTCAAAGTTTTGCTTTTACCACTGAAGTTGATTCACTTTCCATCTGGATGCTTTAAATGCAAACTTTGCATTGGCCTTTATTCTTTGATGAATCTAAAAATGTGTCGTGTAGGGACACATTCAATATGCGACAACTCCGCTGAGGGTCTGTTTATTGTTGAGTACTACGAGAAGGAGGATCCCAGAAACCTCACGCGGTGTACAAAGAATGAACAACAAACTAAGCTATGGGGACAGGTTTCAAAACCTACTTGGCGCAGGCAGAACACAGGTGCAGTGTTTGTTGAGAGAAATCTGTGCATGTATGCAAAGTACAACATTGATATATTTAGCACAAATTAATTTACTCTGTGGGGAAACGTTTGTGCTGACGGGAGTATCAAAATCAATGGGGTTCTTTGTTTTACTATAAGATAAAATAATGTAATTGAAGCAAAACATATTCTGCATGGTATCAGATAAATACACATACTGGCTTGCTTAATTTAGCCATGTTCCCTAAAGCATTGGTATTTATTGTATATCAATGCCATAGAGGATTTAATATAGTAATTGAAACATATTACAGCAGAATATGACATGTAAATTGCCTTCATGCACATAATAAGCCACACATGTAACTTTTCTGCTCTAATTCTGCAGACCCCATCTTTGAGGGAGGACTGTTCCTGTCCTAGATGCCAGGCATCCCGGGCGGCTCTCTCCCACATGGGTTTTGGATGTCACGCAGTGGACTCACTCTGGGAACACGTCTTACAACAGGGCTATGCTTCATGATCTTGCTGTTTATTGGCTTTATTTGGTATCATCTTGTGCTTGATTCATAGCAGCTTGCTTCCTTGTAAACTCAAGGAGTTGCTGAGGAGGAGCTGTAAAGAAATCATATCCTAACATTTGTGACCGGCTTTGGGTTTTATTCAAATGCTGTTGGCTGGTCAGGGATAGGCATACTTTGAAGTAGGTGAACAACTCAAAGAGTGTGAGTTGCAGAGCAAGACTTAATCCCCAGTGCCCAAGATCCATTACCAGGAAGAAAAGACTCACTGTGTGGAGGTGTAAGCAAATACAGGCACATTTTATAACAATAGTATTTGAAAGTCATTGCATTTTAGTGTGCTAGTGAAATAGCTTTTATATTACCATTATTTACATTATTTTGCTTGCTTGGAACGTGCATTCGTTTGCATGGACCAGGTGTGGAGTAGGGTTATTGGGAACCCTGGCATTAGGTATGCAGAATATCATTCCACCTCTGTTTTTTTTTTGTTTTGTTTTTTAGAGTTTGCTATTGCGCAAACTTGACCCGAAGACATCCAGTGTTGGAGCGCTTTACATGAGCACCAGTTTCATTACAGAAGGACACATTCATTTTTGTTAGGCATGGGGAGATTAAGTGATTTGCCCAGAATCACAGGATGTTGACAGTCCCGGTCGAGACTCAAATCTGGTTCCCTAGCTTTGAGGTCGACCTCTCTAGCCGTAAGGCTACATCCTCTTCTTCATGCGTAACCCTAGTGAGCTGCCCATGCCATGTGCCAAATGGATACAAGTATCTGAAAAGTATGTGAGGGTCAGTGGTCCCAACATTGGTGCTGACAGAAAGTCGGATCTTTTACTTCATCGTTTTGGTGCTGATGGACAGGAAGTCTTGGAGGGTCTTTCTAAGATAGACAGAGATTCTTCAAGAGGTTTAATTGAGCAGGAGGTGCATGTTAAAACGCTTGAATTACATGTTCTTCAAGAGTGTCAACCATACTTGCAAGATATCACTTTGGAAAACGTAAACAAACTGACCAAGAATCTGCATAAGAATAGGTTTTGGATTTCAGAAAACTGGCAGCAAAATGTAAGTTTGGTCACCAAACTGATAAGTGCATACATGACCAGTTTTTGCTCAATTGTAATTCAGAAAAGATGAGCAAAGAGTTATGGATCAAGGATGAACCACCACTCCGTGGGGTGATTTTGTTTGTAAAGGGAATAGAACACATTGTACAGTGTGTAAAACGATTTAAAAGGGGAGAATGACAAGTGGTATTTTTACTATGAAAGGAGATGGAAAGAAAGGAGGAATGCAGTAATCAGTTCAAGAACCAATGCTTCAGGTGTTGCTTATCTGGTCATATGGCGAGCAGAAAAGCCTCTACATATAAAAGCCACATCCAAAAGACGTTAAAAGAGGGGTCGCTATGCAAAATGCTGCAGTTCGTTATGTGCATCCCTGTGTCTGCAGGGAAGCACATGAAATCAAACAAGTGTGTGATGAGGTAATGCTTCAGATTGGAGGAAACAATGAAACCTGTGGAAATCCTGAAGATTGGATTTTGGTCAACAATAAAAGAGTTACAATGATGTTTGGCGCATCTTCCTAGCTAATGATAATTTCAGAGAGAGATGACAAGAGTTTATTTTTGAAGATAGTAAAACTAAAACCGATGGATGTGAATCCTAAAGTGTGTGGGGGTAACCCTTTTAAGATATTGGGCTTGTTTCAATCTACCACTGAGATGGGAGATAAAATTAATATTGGTAAAATACAAAGTAGCTAAGAAAGACGATGAGACATTGTTGGCCGCATCAAAAAGATTGAGATTTGGTTTGATCCTAATGCCAATCCTCCGGATCAAGTTGAGAATGCATGTGAAAAGCATGATAATGCGTTTCCTTATGTTTTTGAGAATGTGTTGGGCCTCTCTAGAGACTTGGGAGAGGGACCTTGACTGGTGCATGTTTAGGGGAAAGACTGTCTACATAGCCCGGGGCTGCCCCCAAAAATGGTCCCGAATCTGGAGCCCTTGGAATTCCTACAGGGGGGAGATCTGTAACCCACCACGTAGTATAGAACACAAGGATCCCCCTATGCCGTAGTGGATTATATTTTTCACTATTGTATCGACCTGTAGCATGCTGAAATTGCCTATACGGAGAGTTTTCTTTTTGCATCCTCTGTACTGTATAATTCTACTGTCGAGGAATGTTAAAAAAAAGAAGAATAAAAAAAAAAAAAAAATAATTAAAAAAAAAAAGTTAGGGTGTCTAAAAGGATGTGTACGCTGAATTAGATTATATCAGTATGCCAAACCTATTTCTGCCCAAATGAGGAGATTGCCAGTTTTGATGCATGAAGCAGTCTGAGCTAAATTAGACAAATAAAGTAAATCTGGCGTCATTGAGCATGGAAAAGCAACAGTTATGTATTGATCTTCATTTAGGAGGAGAGGTTAGTGTATATGTTTCTACTACCTAATATCACAGAAATGCTCATGTTGTTGGAGGGGGCCAAATATTTAACCACCTTTGAGTTGGCCTCGGTTTATCAACAGATAAGACTGCATGGAAAACCTCAGGACCTCACAGCGTTCTTCATGCCCAGGGCTGCTTAGAAAGTTAAGCAAATGCCTTTTGACTGGTCACAGCGGCTTCAGTTTTTCAAGATCTTCCCTCCTTGATGAACATCCAGGAGGGTTGTTCGACCAGGATGATATATTAGTATTTACTAGTAATGTGGCTTGAACACAACCAAAGAGTCAAATATTTGTTCAGAATTATTTTTGAAGAACAAGGTCTCACACAGAGCAGATAAGCGTTGTTTTGGTCGCGAAACATGAACTTATTTAGGTCAGAAAATCAGTTGTTAGCAGGTGCGCCTAAGAAAGGATTTGGAGTAGACAATTAAGAAACCTGAGCAACCACAGAACAAGGAGGAGATGCTTTCTTTCCTGGGAATGGTGAATTATTATTAGCATTTTGTAAAAGATTTATCGGCCAAAACAGCTATATTGGGAAGTTTGCTTAGGAAGAGCGGGATGAAGAATGTATTCAGGCATTCAATATAATGAAGAATGACTTGGACCAAGTACCGTGCTTGAGAGAATTTACGGGAGAGGAATGTGTAGGGTACAGATGCCAGCTCTTAAGGGATAGAAGCGGTGTTGTTTCAGTTGGCAAATGGTTGAAGAAAGAAGAGTTGTATAGGAGTCCTGTGCATTGAAAAGTATGGAGACTAAAAATTACCGAGAAGGAAGCGCTAGCTGTAAAATGGCCAATTGACAAGTTTAAACTATTGTTATGGGGAACAGGTTTTAAAGTCAAAACTGATCATACACCGTGGAATGAAATCTTAAAAATAAAAGGTCAATCACAGTAAAAATAAGAACGCTGGTTATAAGTTTAGGAGAATTTTAATTGGATATTGAGTATCGACCAGGTGTATATAATTGTGATGCTGATTTGCCTGGATTAGTCGGAAGGAAGATGATGTTTGGGTAGGAGTACGCGCTGTGACGGATGGGGCCATTAAAGAGGATGCATGGAAGTCTGCCATTCATAGGAACTCTATTCTTACTGAAGTAATGGAAAGGGTGAGTTGGGAATGGAAATTAGGCGTTTGAAGGTTCATTGAAACCAATTGGATTGATGCTCAGCTTTTGATGGCATGCTATTACCAGATAATAGATTGACTGCGCCCTCCTTGTGGTGGAGTAGAGTTGCTAGGCTGGCTCACATGGGGCTTCTTGGAGTGCTGAAATCTAAAGAGAGAAAGTGTGCTGACTTTTCGTGGCCTGCCTTCTTGGGGCATTGGAAGTGACAAGGCCGATTAGAGAGTGTCAAGAATGTTGTGCAAGTGACAAGGCAGTGTGAGAGTGTGAGAGTGTCAAGAATGTTGTGCAAGTGACAAGGCAGTGTGAGAGTGTGAGAGTGTCAAGAATGTTGTGCAAGTGACAAGGCAGTGTGAGAGTGTGAGAGTGTCAAGAATGTTGTGCAAGTGACAAGGCAGTGTGAGAGTGTGAGAGTGTCAAGAATGTTGTGCAAGTGACAAGGCAGTGTGAGAGTGTGAGAGTGTCAAGAATGTTGTGCAAGTGACAAGGCAGTGTGAGAGTGTGAGAGTGTCAAGAATGTTGTGCAAGTGACAAGGCAGTGTGAGAGTGTGAGAGTGTCAAGAATGTTGTGCAAGTGACAAGGCAGTGTGAGAGTGTCAAGAATGTTGTGCAAGTGACAAGGCAGTGTGAGAGTGTGAGAGTGTCAAGAATGTTGTGCAAGTGACAAGGCAGTGTGAGAGTGTGAGAGTGTCAAGAATGTTGTGCAAGTGACAAGGCAGTGTGAGAGTGTGAGAGAGTCAAGAATGTTGTGCAAGTGACAAGGCAGTGTGAGAGTGTGAGAGTGTGAGAGAGTCAAGAATGTTGTGCAAGTGACAAGGCAGTGTGAGAGTGTGAGAGAGTCAAGAATGTTGTGCAAGTGACAAGGCAGTGTGAGAGTGTGAGAGAGTCAAGAATGTTGTGCAAGTGACAAGGCAGTGTGAGAGTGTGAGAGAGTCAAGAATGTTGTGCAAGTGACAAGGCTGTGAGAGAGAGTGAGTGAGAGAGTGAGTGAGTGAGTGAGTGAGTGAGAGTGTGAGAGAGTCAAGAATGTTGTGCAAGTGACAAGGCTGTGAGAGAGAGTGAGTGAGAGAGTGAGTGAGTGAGTGAGTGAGTGAGAGTGTGAGAGAGTCAAGAATGTTGTGCAAGTGACAAGGCTGTGAGAGAGAGTGAGTGAGTGAGTGAGAGTGTGAGAGAGTCAAGAATGTTGTGCAAGTGACAAGGCTGAGTGAGTGAGTGAGTGAGTGAGTGAGTGAGTGAGTGAGTGAGTGAGTGAGTGAGTGAGTGAGTGAGTGAGTGAGTGAGTGAGTGAGAGAGAGAGAGAGTGAGTGAGTGAGTGTCTGCTGAGCACCTGTGGCAAAATGAGGTGTTGGACACAGTAGGGCCACTGAATGGAGAAACCTCCCCACCTTTCCTTTTAGTTGATTTGTATTCTCTGAGGCAATTGTTCAAAGAGCAGGTAAGATTTCCTGTGCAAGTGTGATAAAATGTTTGAAAATTACTTTTACTAGGGAAGGTTTTTCTACAACTGTTCTCACTGACAACGAGACACAGCTGGGGCCAAGAAAAACGGATGGGTTTCTGGATGAGTGTAGGATTATGCGCAAGAAGTGTGCGCTCTATTACCGGAGCCAAATAGGGTAGTGGAACATTTTGATTACAAGTTGGTTCCAGATTGGGTGTGTTTTGGAAAAAAGGTTGGTGAGACATGGGTGATATCAGATGGACGCATAAAGAGCAAAATCACAGTTCGCTGTGAAACGTGAATAGGACAAGAGGAAGTGTGTGAAGGATGTGAGTGTCGGTGAACTTGTGAAGAATAAAGCACAAACAGGTACCGGAAAGTGGTCTAAACTCACTATGCTGCTTAAGGGTACAAAGTTGTGTCGCAGTGCGATCAAAACTTCAGATAGAAGGATTCACAACCTCAACGGGGCAGCAGTCTGGGAAAGGGATGTTACTGAGTAGGATGTGGTTGGTGGAATGGTCGCAAAGGCAGAACTTTTGACTGTTAATCATGGTCAGGACAGAAAAGAAGCTTCAAGAGCCTGTTGGGGATACCATTTACACGGATACTTACAAGTCCTAAAGATCTGAAAGACTATGTATGCTAAAGCAAGAATATTCTACTTTGAATGCTCCAATGATCAAATAGATTTAGTAACAATTTCCCCTTATCGGTTTGATAAATTTATAAATGGTAAGGTGTGTGATTTTTTGGGTTAAGAGCATTCTGGTTCGGACCCATGGAGAGCTGGTGGGAGGAAGATTCCAGGGAGGGGGTTTGGATGGAGGAGATGTTGGATGGAGAGCTGTGACTGAAGTGTCTACAATAAACATACATCAGGACTACCTGCAGTTGGGGGTCCTCAAGCATCCTATCCACACTTGTTTACATGTTGCTTTTGTTACAGAATTTTGTGTGGCAGTCGCCAGTAGGTAGATATAGTTAGGACCTATTTTCCATAGGGAATCCGCAACATTCTATTTGGAATAACTTTGGCGGCAGTTGACGAATCTTCGCGAATTTTTATATATATATATAAAAATTATACGCTGCATGTAATTTGCACAGTTACTGATTTGAAGGCTTGCCGTTCCCTACATGACCTTGACAGTCCAGACCACGAACCAGCTTTCTTTCCACGGTGGTGCAGGCTTCACGGCTGGACAGCCATAACAATGCTTCCCATCTTTTTCCCCAAAAGAAGCCGCACTCCCAAGCAGCCTGCATGCAATCTTGTGGCAAAAACCGGCAATTACAGCAGCTGTACTTTTATGCCCAACGCGTTTCGGATAGCCAATATCCTTGATCCTGGGCTGACTTTATGGCCTCTGAATCGCTGCAGACCACTCGTTTGTTTTCGCCATGCTTTTTATTGCCCTCTAGTCTAGACAGACCTACTGCATCATTTTATTGTCTGACCACATTGTCCGATGATCCTCATTGGAAGGGATTTTTGTCAGATATTACCAATCAAGGTAGGTTTAAACTTTGAGTCTGCTGATTTGCAATAGTGTGCATGATGTAAAGGAAGAAGATATCTTTATCTAATGAAGTCTTAAATAATTTGTTTAATGAGTTAGAGCTCTTAAGAATTATTTACCAATGCTGGACGTGCCATACAAGACACAGAGAAAATCCCTTATTAGTAGGTGCTGGGGTGAGTGTAGTCTATTGAGCACTGAATATAGTCCCAAAAAAGCAGCACACAATTCTCTTATAAAGAGATACATAATTTGCGTATGCAGAAAAATAATGCTCATGGGTACTGTGGCAGATCATAAAATACTGTACATACCCAGAAACACTTGAAAATGAACTCGCTTTTAAGTCATTACATTGGGAACATCGACTTACAATGAATTCTTTGGCCCCCGTTTCTTTTTTTTTCAGAAAGATTATCTTCTAGTACCACCTACAAACATGCTGAAGGAGCCTGCTGAAAAGGCATGTTATGCTTTTTTAGGCACAAAATACAATAGGTATTATTAAAATATTTTCCAAGGCTGCTGTCCTAAGGTCCCTGTGCCCTGCTGTGTACAATCTACCAGCTTGATTTGACCTGCTTTAAGATTTTCAATTTGCTGATCTGCTGCCCATATCTTGGTGTGTTTGAAGTTGAAAAGGTTTTAGATTGGATGCCATACCCAAAAGGTGGACTACCTATTACATGATTTTTTTTGGCCCTCTTTTGTGTGGCGAGTTCTTTCGAATGCAAGTTTTTAGAAAGATTTTCTTAAATGCCAATCATAAAATTTGAAAGTTAATACTGTTCAGGGTGGCGATAAAACGTAATTTAAGTAATGTATAGTTTGGTGGACTGGGGTCAGCTTTGCTCCTGGAGCTACAGATTTAGTGAAGTAGCACTCAAAAATAGGGAAGTGTGGATGTATATTAAAATCATCAGGGAATAAGTTATTTTTGAAGGTGACTTTTTCAATGACAAGGATAGTTTTGTTAAAAAGGAAAAAAAAAAAAAAAGAAAAAAAAAAAAAGGAACTGGACCCGTGTAGGAATTAGACCATCAGGAATTCCATAGTAGAAAGATTTTCTTGGAGTCTAAATGACATTGTGTGCATTGTGCCATTTTATACAGGCAGACTCGAGCCATTTCCATGAGTTGAAGCCATTGTTCTAGAAATAGGAGCGAATACAGAAGGAACGCCTTGATACAGATATATTTCACAATGCACACCATGTAAAATTGTTCAGAATCTTTAAATTCTATGTTGTCTTTTCCTTGCATCAGAACTGCAAAAACGATTTTTCATAAAGTGAGCTTCAATTGCAATGCATATTATCAATTAAACAACTTGCTAGCTGTGAGGGCAGTAAACAAAGTGCGTACTGGTGTATTATCTGGGAAGTTTATTACAAAGCTCCAATCACGCTCTACTTTATGTGGTCCCACGGCGGGAATCAAAAGAATGGCAGAGTCAGATACGCGTTAGAAGGAAACACGGCACGTAATAGATGAATACCTAAACACAAGGCTATATTATAAAGATCTTATAAGGCACGGCGCACTACAGGACATTATAAGACGTGTGATTCTCGTGAGATTTGAAGCCCTGATGATGTCCACATAGGACGAAACGCGATGGCTGGATCGACTTGATTTTTGTGTTCTGGATGAAATATTGGATTGAACAATAAACTCAGAATTGAGAATTAAACAAAAAGACTCCCTAAGGACTTTCTTTGCGTGGAATATTAAGAATGGACGATTAATGAGCATACTGCTCCGAATTTTTACTATTATTGAAAGACTGATGAATTGCACGCTCCTTTTGCATAGTTTGTTGCAATGTATATAAAATACATCTAACCCATTTTTATATTGCAGACCTAGCCGTTAATGGCAAAGAAAGGCTGTACACAGATCAAGATGGCACATCACAAGTGAGCAATCTTACATATCACAGCTTGTGTGAAGTAAAATACATATCACAGAGAGATACAACACAAGTGTGTCAGAGATACAACAGGACTCGTGACAGAGTCTAGTAAACAGGATATGCATAGTTACTCAGAAACATCAATGGTGTAGGTCTAGGCACAAAAAGGATCACTTTCGCTTTGATAGCAAGACAAGTGTTACACTGAGTCAGACTTGCATAAACCCTTCTTCGCCCGGTTAGCCAGGTTTTGTATGGAAAGGAAGGGTTTAAATCCCTTTGTAAGTGTTAGCGATAGAGATAATCTTAGATATGCTGGGAGCTTGTTCCCAGGTCTCACTGAGTGAACAGAGATGCGGTCCAAGAGGCGATATAGTCAATTTGTTTGCAAGTTAGATTGATTTCTTAGCACTGATCGCCATATAGAGGATACTGAAGGTATAAATGAGATGGGAGTGGGAAACAAAACAGAGCCCTCTGTGCAAGATATGGTCAAATTATTTTAGTCTATATTCGTTTGAGTGACTGTGCAGAACAATTAATTTAGTGGCCAAAGTGTGATGTTTGGCAAGATTAAAAGTAAGAAGCACATGTTGGTCAACACCAAGGTCTTTGGCGGGCTTGACTGTATGATGGATACAGACATATTCAGCCTTTTAACATGCAGGAATAAAATACACATATTTACATACAGAGGATAAAAATAAGTCGATGAGAAAATCTGAATAAAAACAAGCGCAGGAATAAACTGAATAAAAAGAGGGCCCCCTAGTGAAATGCAAAACAATTTAATTTATATCGGGGAAGCCAGAAAATACAGGTGCAGTTCTTTTACTACAGTTCAAACTAAGCCTGGGCGGAGTTCACAGAGTTCTGCTAGGCGGAAATCTGCTCAGTGCAAAAAACACTCCGCCGCGCTATGCGGAGCTCCGCAAGTGGCAAAGTGTGTTAGATAAAGGACGTTCGCAGTGAATTTCAGTGCCAGGTGCTTGTCCACACTATGCAATCATCGCGAATGGCACCGTGCACAGCGCAAGCGGGCACTGCCTTCTTTCTGCCCCTCGAGTAGATTTTTACTCGAGAGGCAGCTTTCTCAGCGCGAACGGACAGTTTCTCAATGCGAGCGGTCGCAAGCATACACGACCTCTCACAATGAGAAATCTGACCGCCCATGTTGAGAAATCTCGCCTGGAGGTCGATTTTCCATGCTCGCGCTCGCCTGCTTGATGTTGAAGATCGCCAACAAGGAAACATGTCGCCGGAGGTGGATTTTGCGCGCTCGCCAACTTGAGGTTGATGAACGTGAGCGAAGGAAAAAACTGAGTAACGCGGAGTGCGGAAAACACCACAAACTCAGCGAGCAGAGCGGAGTTCGCCACCCAGACTTAGTTCAAACTTTATTTAGGTTTTGATTTTCCAGCAGGGTATAGACCACTTTTTAAATTCAGCTACTTAACTGAGGTCCTACCAATCAGGATATAAAAATACTCTTTGTACAGTCAGCTATAAATATTATTGCAAAATTAAGAGAATAAGCGCGTATACCCTGTAGGTTATCAACACTTCATGTGCATTGCTACTTTGGGTCAGCAGAGCACTCTGCGAACATCATTTGGGAGAGGCGAACACCATGTAGAATATTCAGCCTTTACTTTGTAACACAGGCTCCTTCTTTAGGTCTCGCCTATAGACAGCTTTTTGTGCAATAACAGTGGGTTTGGGTCAGCCCATTGATTATCATTGGTTGGCTTTCTTGACAATCTCATTTGCATCATACTTAGTCAAAGGTTTTCCTTTCTGTTAAAGTGCATGTCTCTACCCTAAAACATAGTATCTTTAGAAGGTCTTTTTATTGGATAATTTACATGTTCCAAGGCTGACCTCAGGGAACTACTATTTTCTTTTTGTTCCTGTTCTCCAGGGGAGTCCTTGTGTTTTCTTGGTCTCTCCCCCATATTCTGCTTCCCCTCACATCCCCACCCCATGCTCTGTGTTGCTCTCACTCCCCAGCTTGTCTACTGCTTTCCCCACTGCACTTTTTTTCCTCCCCTTCTGTGCCTCCGCTCCACTCCCCTTGGCGGCCTTGACTCCTCCATTCACCCTTCCATTGCCCCCCCTATGTATTGGCCCTCCTGGTCCAATTGTTTGACTTTTTCAGAGGACCTGAAGACTGTAATTTGCTGCTATAACATTCTTTTTTCTCTATTTTGTGCTTTTGTGCACTTTGTTAAAAAAAAAAAATATTAAAAATTAAAATAAACTACTCCAAGATTGGCACCCATGTCAGAGTGATTATGATAACGACCACAGCAGTATCATGATGCATCATGAACAAATGTTCAGATAACACCTTTCAAGGGTGAAACCTTTCGGATATACAATGGATTTTCTCCGCCACAGGGAAGAGTTGTGGTGCAGGGACCAGAGCGGCTGACTCCGGAGCGCGGGGCTCGTGGTTCGATTCCTGGCGGCAGCTCAGCATCATGTGACTCTAGGCATTAGCTCGCTTAATCTCCTGACTGCCCCCAGCGCCTGGATAACCTTAGGGGTGATATGTTTGTGCTTGGCAAATGTGCCATTATTATTCTCCACTTCTGCCACATAGAATGCCAGGAGTACATAAGTGACATCAAACTCCTCTTGACAACTGGTGATATCACTTAGGTTGCCCCATATCCCTCCCATCAGCAGGCTACTTTTACCTGCTGTTCAAGGAATGAAAGCTACAGAGAATAAACAGCGCTTCCCGAGAGACTGGTGATAGCACTGGTAGTGCCAGGGGTCATGAAGGGCCAGCCAAGAGTTGCAGCTGCTATCTCTTGCCAACCTAACCTGCAATAGAGAATCTGCAGCGATGCCATCTATGGGAAGAAAAGGGCAAGCGAGCTTCACAACAGACATTCCCAAAGCCGTAAATAAATGATAAAGGAAGCAGAGCCCGACATATCAAGACGCTGGTGGGAGTTCTACTCAAGGCAGCAGCAATGTACAGAATGTACCAGAAAAGCATTCCTGCTGCCCACAGCCTGTAGATGCCAATATGCCAAGCATAATATTTTCATAGTTTATTCTGCTCTCAATGTAAAAATGACTCGAAACTTTCCTTCGTAAAAGAAAGCGATGGGGTGACATTTTACTGTACTGCTTATTTCTACTTATGTTTTGATCACGATTGCATTATTTATTGTAGCCAATAAATTACGATATCCTGGGAATGGCTATTTATCGGATATTATAAATATTGGCAATTACGAGTTTCCTTGTTAATATGGGGAATAACACACATATGGTGCTCTTCGCACTAAAATCCGCATATCCCAATATGCACCAGGCACTTTTCACCTGATAAATTTGGCAGGTTTGACCTACCGAAATTTGTAATGGGGACATGACTGTTTAGATTTCGCGATAAATGTATCATTCTGACACTCAGGAGTGTCTGAATGTAACCATCACATAGACTTTGTATAAGGAAAATGCTACTTACCAGTATGCATCTGTTCTTGGCATGTAGAGCTGCAGATTCACACACTGTGCATAGATCGCCATCTGGTGTTGGGCCCGGATGTTTGCACTTTGTTGTTGTCTTGGAAAGTCTTTGGAAGTCACAAGATAGGTGGCTCCTCCTTTGGACAATAGTGCGCATGGGCAACACCATTGTCAGATTGTTTTTTCGCCAATAAGGGAAATGATGGAGTTTTGTGATAAACAGAAATAGATGTCCATGTATGTAGTATCTAAATAAGATAATACTGAAACAGATAAAGGTAGCCGGGGAGGTGGGTGGGCCTGTGTGAATCTGCAGTTCTACATGCCAAGAACAGATGCATACTGGTAAGTAGCATTATCCATTCGAGGCATATGAGCTGCAGATCACACACTGTGCATAGATTGCATAGCAGTACTCCTCCTTAGCGGCGAACACCAATATCTGTTGCAGTAGTTTGAAATAGCGTTTTAAGTACAGCTTGGCCCACACTAGCTTGTTGTTTTGCCTGAACATCTACACACTAGTGTTTTTTGAATGTGTGCGGTGTAGACCATGTAGCTGCTTTGCAGATGTCATCTAAGGGAAAATTCCCTAAAAATGCCATTGAATCCCCTATCTTTTGAGTAGAGTGGGCTTTAGGGGGGAATTGCCAGTGTACGTTTTGCTTTGTGATAGCAAATTTGTATACATTTGACAATCCACCTAGCAATGCCAGATTTTGATATGGAATTGCCTTTATGTGGTGGTGAGAAGGATACAAAAAATTGTTTTGTGAAAAGGTTTTGTTCTGTCAATATAGTAAAGGAGTTCTCTTTTTACGTCTAGGGTATGAAGAACTCTTTCTGCTACTGTTTGTGGTTGAGAGAAGAACACTGGCAATTCAACAGATTGGTTGAGATGGAAGGGAGAAATAACTTTAGGAAACAATTTGGGATCTGTCCTGAGAACCACTTTGTTATGATGGAGTTGTAAAAATGGTTCTTGAATAGTTAGTTCCTGTAGCTCACTGACTCTTCTAAAATGTAATGGCTACAAGGAAAGCGGCTTTCCATGTAAGAAATTGTAGCTCGCATTCATGTAGAGGTTCGAATGGAGGACCCATTAATCTTGTGAGTACGATGTTTAAATTCTGCACTGGGGAGGGAGGTACCCTGGGAGGAATATTCTTTTGATGCCTTCCATGAATGCTTTAATGGCAGGCACCCTGAACAGTGACAGATGTCTATTTTGTAGGTAAGCGGCAATGGCAGCGAGATGTATTCTAATTGACGTGTATGCTAGATTACATCTTTGAAGATGTAGTAGGAAGCATAGGATGTGCTGAGTGGAGGCATCTAGAGGATTGATGTTGTTATTGTTACAGTATACAACAAATCTTTTCCACTTGGCTGTATAGCAGGCCCTAGTGGTGGGGTGCCTAGCTTCTTTGATGACGTTCATTCAATCAGGTGGAAGATTGAGATAACCAAACTCTTGGACTTCAGGAGCCAGATTGCCATGGTTCTGTGTTAACAGCTGTGGGGAGAGGCGTAGTTTTTGGTGCGGGACTAGTGATAGTTCCAGCAATGTTGTGTACTAGGGTTGTCTGGCCCATGTTGGAGCAACTAGGATCAGTGTTAGCAACAGTTGTTGCAGCTTGCACACCACTAATGGAATGAGAGGGAGAGCTGGAAAAGCGTACGCAAATCTGCCTGACCAGTTCATCCATATCGCATTGCCTTTGGACAATGGGTGTGGATATGTGGCGGCGAAGCTTGGGCATTTTGTGTTGTAATGTGTGGCGAAGAGATCTATCTCTGGCTGCCCCACATTTGGAAAAATGGTTGAAGAACTTGTGGGTGAAGTTCCCATTCGTGAATCTGTTGTGTCTGCCGACTTAACAGATCTGCTATGTGATTTTGAATTCCTGGGAGATGCTGTGCTAACAGGAATATGTTTTGAGGAATGGCCCATCTCCATATGCTCTGTGCTAGTTGAGAGAGCTGGAGAGAGTGCGTCCCCCCTGTTTTTGTAAATAGTACATTGCTGTCATATTGTCCGTGCGGACTAAGACAGCTTTGCCTGATATCTGTTTCTGGAATGATTATAATGCCAGAAAGATTGCTAGTAACTCCAAATGATTGATGTGGAGTAGCCTTTGCTGAGGTGTCCATGTGCCCTGTATGGTGTGATGAAGTAGATGAGCTCCCCAGCCGGTGAGTGATGCGTCTGCTGTTAGCACAATCTGTGGAACCGGCTCTATGAACGCTCGCCCTTTGGAAAGGTTTTTGGTATTCCATCACTGCAGAGAGCGATGTGTATGGCCGTCCACCAACACCAGATCTGTTAACTGACCTTGAGCTTGGTTCCACTGACGTGCCAGGCATTCCTGTAAGGGACGTATCTGGAGTCTTGCATGAGGTACTATGAATATGCAAGAGGCCATCATCCCTATGAGTTGCATGAACACTCGAGCTGGGAGTGAGTGTTGCAGCTGGAATCTTGTTATAAGGGCTTGTATGCTTACTACCCTGGCTGGGCTGGGATAAGCAAGGCCCTTTGAGGTGTTTATTGTGGCGCCCAGATATTGTTGGATGTGGGATGGTTGGAGGTGCGACTTTGCGAGGTTTATGGTAAACCCTAAATCGTGAAGTAGTTGGATCGTGGCGTGTGTGTGATTTACACACTGGGTATGTGTTGGAAAATGAGGCAGCATCTGTGAGGCCTGCACAAATAACATGACTACATTTGTCCTTCACTGGGAACCAAACACCCAATTGTAGCGCCGGACTCGGAGGGTAGCGTTGCAGAGCAGTCTGAGGCTTACTCAAGGGAGGTGGTGTGGGCTAGTTATCGCCATTTGCGGGTGCGCAAAAATAACACTCAATAATTGATTGTCCAGTCTGTACTTTGCTTTATAAAAGTAAGAGTGCATTTATTAAACACACACACACACACACTACTCAATACTATGCACCAATTTACCAATATACATAAGCTGTTGGAATTACTTTGTGACATTGCATAACATCTCCACCCCTCCTGTGGGGGGGTGGGGTCTAGTACCACCACTCCCATGTATGCACATCATCTTGCCCCAAAGCCATTAGTTGAACATAACCTGGGGCGTGGGCCCTGCGCACTGTCACCATCCCAGTGGCGACCCACCCCATTATCTCAACAGGCATTAAAAATGGGTACACCTGCCTTGGTAACACATGACCTTGACTGAGCATCTCCTACTGGCCATAAAGTATGCACCTCTATATCTTAAAGGCTAGCAGTCTGGGGTCTTCACCTAAGTTCCAGCAGCAAGAATACATGTCTAAGCACACTTTAGAATGACAGTACTCAGCACATTTGTGGATCATTAGAATGTATTGCAATTACAGCCCTAAAGGCATAACAGATGAAATCACAGGATTACATGTACAGCCAGACACCCTAGCAGGAAAGTCTGACCACATAACCCCACTTTGCTTATGACATCACCTTACACCAGTCCTTCACATTGAACAGGTGAACTTCAGTCCCTCTAAAAGAAATATCCATTAGTAAATGCATTTCAGTGCAATTACACCTCTTCACCTCCAGGGGATGCCCTTCTCCAGACATCTGCACTTCAGCCCTTCACTCCTTGATGCAATTATCAAAACACCCAGCCCAGAATGTATTAATTGCTGGCTGAGCCCTGGAGGGGTTATTCCTTTTGAATCCCCAGGACACCTAGGGTGACTTGTCTCTTCATACTGGGGGGGGGGGGGGGGGGGGTTCTTTTCCAGCAGCGCCCCCCAGCACCTTTTCACCATTGAGGGTGACCCCCCTCCTCTGGGGGCCACCAGGCACTAAAAACACTGCATTTCCAGATGCCTTGCAAGGCATTGTGGGGCGCTTCGTGCTCCTCTTTGTGAATAATAGATGAACGGCTCTCCCGCTGTGCCGGGGAGAGCCGCGCTGGTGGTGCTGGCGCTTCGCCGCTTTGTCATTCTTCGTTGGGGGGCCCGGTCCCACCCGGACCCCCAGGTGAGTGTTTCCGGCGTGGGGAGCCCACCCCCGGCCGCTCTGCCCGTTCTCGGGGTCCCGGTCTCACCCGTTGGGGCTCAGCCTGGGGAGCCCACCCCCGGCTGCCCCACCCGGCTACCCCCGCCGGCCAGCACCCTCGCGTGCTGCCGCGGGAGCCGGCGCTGCAGGTCTGGTCTGTCCGCTCCGGCGGGCAGACACAGAGGCTCACGCTGGCTGCAAGGGAGTGCGAAAGCACTCCCCCGTCCCCACTCTGCAATTCGGGGCCCGGAGATGGGGTCCCAGGCCCCTCCTCCTCCTGACAGGGTTGCACGACGGCACGCCCCATCACCATTTTCGTCGGGGGCCAGGGTGGGCTCCTGGCACCCCGTGGGGGCATTTTCACGGGGAGCGCGACGGAGCTCCCCGGCTTCCCTCTTCGCGGGGGGTGCAACGGCGCTCCCCCGCCTCCATCTTCAGTGGGGGCCAAGGTGGGCTCTTGGCCCCATGCAGGGCACCTTCACGGGGAGCGCAACGGCGCTCTCCGTCTTTACTTCTCCTTGGGGGCAGCCCCCGGGACCTGACCCACCCTGGGGGCATCGCTGAGACCGGCAGCAGAGCCCCACGCGCCTCGTCAACGGTCTTCTTAGGGGTCAAAGGTCGCCTACCCTTCTGGGGGCCAGATCTCAGCCCCTGGGGGTCCGATCTGCCCCATGTTCGTGTCTTCTTGCTCCTGGTGGCGTCCCCCAGCCACTGGGAGCACTCTCCTTTGCCCTCCGGGTCTCCAAGAGGGTGGATTCAGCAGGGAGCGGTCTTCACTAGCTCCCTGTGCCAGCCTTTCGCCTGCTCTTCTCCTGGGCCTCTTCTCCCTGCGCAGAAGCCCCTGCTTCTGCACACTGGTCCTGGACTCTTCTTCTGGCGCTTGTCAGGACCCTGGGGGCAGTCAGGGGGTTCTTCCTTCCAACTGCCCATTGCGCCAGGCTCCAGCACCTTCTGCTGCAGCAGACCACACCCCAGTGAGCTTCTCTTCCTGTGCAAGCACTTTTTAAAAGTTGATTAGGGGGCTGGCAAGAAGTCTCTGTTGGTCCTATCAAACAGTGACGCATCACTTCCCTGCCCCTGCTCCCTCCTTGTCCAGCCTCTGGGTGTGTTCAAAATGGCGTCATCCAGTGTCTCTGGCCACATGGTCCCCTTCCCCCAGTGCTGCCTTCACCTTGGTTCAGCTTGGTGCCTGGCACCCAGCAACAGCTCCTGATGGATTAGCCTGTAGCTCTACCCATCTTCCTCTTCCTCGGAGAGAAGATCTTCGCTCTGGAAAGAAAGGTCAATAATCTACCCTGCCAGTGCCAGACCCCAGCCAGTGACTCGGAGAAATATGACATTTCTGGATGACCCAAAAGCAGTACAAATATGACTTTGGACTCTGCAGAATACTTCTTTTCACATCCGCTACAGTGGACTTAAGTGCATGTCTGGAATCTGTAGGCCTAATGGAAGTTAATCTAGCCCATGGGCTCCACATTCCCATAGGGGAATAATGAAGTAAAAAAACAGTAAGACACACTGACTTTCCCTGGCATGTTTCTTTCCAGTGTATAAAGCCTATTCCATGTCACCAACAAATACTGCATAAGTCCTGCCACACCAGTCACTTTGTAGCTGCTCCTGGACTACGCACCCTAGGTATCTCCCCTGCGCAGCCCGTCCACGTGTGCACACGCATGTACACATGTGTCTGCATGTAACCAGCCCGGTGTCCCTTACTCCAGCTGCTGCGCAGTGGCCTGGTCAAGCCAGGGGGACATCAGTAAAATCCCCATGCAGTCTCTTACATCCCGAGTTCACTGTGGGTGAGTCCCAACTTATGAGGCTCCCCAACAGTAAAAGCTCAACAATTAGGTGCTCAAAAAGTGAAAAATCCGGGCGGCCCATAGTGTCAGAACCATCTTCTAACAGTATGTGACATGGCTTTTATGAGCTAGTCGTCCAAATATGGGAAGGCATACATTTGTTGTCTTCTTAGGTGGGCTGCTACCACTGCCAGACATTTTGTGAAGACTCTGGGTACTGTGGTGACTCTGAATGGGAGAACCTTGAACTGGTAATGCTGTTCATCCACCACAAACCGAAGATATTTCCTGTGAGCAGGGTGAATGGGAATGTGGAAGTAGCTGTCCTTGAGATCTAATGTGGCAAGGAAGTCGCCTTGTTTGAGTAGCGGGAGGACCTGTTGAAGAGTGACCATGTGGTCTGATTGTATGTAGAGGTTTAATGGCCGGAGGTCCAAGATGGGCCTCAGAGTTCCGTCCTTCTTTGGAATGAGGAAGTACAGGGAGTAAACCTCTGTGTTTTGGTGATGAAGGGGAACTGGTTCTATGGCATGTTTTTGTAAGAGGGAAAGTACTTCTTGTTTTAGAAGCGTTAAGTGGTCTGTTGACATTGGACGCTGTTTGGGTGGTATGTTTGGGGGAGTGGAATGGAGTTCTAGGCAGTAACCTGATTGGATGATTTGTCTCACCCACCTGTCTGTGGTGATGTTGTTCCAGACAGGTAGGAACTGTAGCAACCTTCCCCCGACCGGAGTGGAGTGGTCCGTGGGAGTGTAGGGAAGTCATTGTTTAGGGGTAGAGGCGGTACGAGTGATAGTTTTGCCTCTACCCTTGTTGTTATTGCCCCTGTAGCCTCCTCTATAGTAGCCTCTGTTTAATGAGGCCTGGGTGGGACTCTTGTTGGAAGTGGAGGGGTTATCAGTGGCAAAACCTCTAGAGGCGCCCCTATAAGAGGAGCGGCGAAAGGAACTCCTGGGAGCTTGCGATTGCAAAGCTCCCATTGATTTGGCAGCGTCGGTATCCTTATTCATCTTTTCTAAAGATGAATCTACAGTGGGCCCAAATAAGTGTTCCTGGTCAAATGGTTGATTTAATATGGTGGTTTGAACCTCAGGTTTAAAGCCGGCAATGCGTAGCCAGGCATGTCTGCGTAAAAGGACACTGGTATTAATACCCTGGGATGATGCATCTACAGCATCTAGAGCACAACGAATGGAGGTATTAGTTATGAGCTTGCCTTCCTGGATGAGATCATTAGCTGGTGTTTTGTATTGGTCTGGAAGGTGTTGTAGTGCCTCTAGCTCGTAGTGTTCCCCATCATATCTTGCGAGCAAAGCCTGTGTGTTGGCAATCCTCCATATGTTAGCTGCTTGGGACGCCGTTCTTTTACCAGACGCGTCCAGCAGTTTTGATTCTTTATCAGGAGGTGGGGCATCTCCTGTGGTTTGTGAATTAGCCCTTTTCTTGGCATTGGAGACCACTAAGGAATCTAAGGGTACTTGCCCTTTAATATAAACAAGATCAGCTGGAGCAGCTTTGTACTTTTTTTCTACCCTGGGGTTAATGACTATGGCCCTTAAGGGGTCCTTAAACACTTCAGGAGCGTGTTTGATTACCCCTTTTAAAATTGGGAGAATGGCAGTGTACCTTTGGGATGGTGCGAAAGTGTCCATAAGGAAATCTTCCTCTACAGGGTCTGTATGTAAGTTCACCCCATGATATTCTGCTGCCCTGTGTATAAGCTGAGTGAACCCTATAGTGTCCTCAGGAGGGGATGGCCTAGAGGGGTAGATGTCGTCCTGAGGTGTGTCTGGGACATTTGATGTGTCATAATCCTCCCATGGGTCTTTTGGAGTACCAGGAAGACTGGGTTCCCCTAAAGGTTGATCATCCCCTAGGTCTTCAGAGGTGTCATCATCATCCGGAGGTGGAGGAGATGGTGAGGGGGTGAATATGGGATAGGAGAGTGGTGTGGAGGGGGAGGTGGAGAAGGAATCCTTAAAGGAGAAGTTGCAATGTCTTTTTTTTTTTTTTTAAAGGAAGTGGAGCTGGTGCAGGTTTGTCCATTTTCCGTTTCTTTGAAGGGCTAAGGATGAGTTGACCTATTTTAGGGTCTTTTTGAAGTGTTTTTGTGTTGGATCCAGTCAAAAAAGCTCCTCCTCTGATGTGTGTTCCTTCGGCGCCAATTTTTTCGGGTCGGATTGTGCGTCAGAGGTTTTGGAGTCGTTTTGTGCTCTGTAGGCCTGGAATCGGTAGTTCTCTTCGATTCCAGTATGGGCTTCGGTACCAGTTGTTTTTTCGGTTCCGATGGTGTCTTCGGATCCATAGGCTGAGCGCCAGTGAAGATGGGAACTGGGTGTTTGCTCGGTTCCGACGATTTTTGCAGATGTTGGATCTGCTCCTGCTCCGGTACATTGATGCCTTCCTGTAAGATGTCGCCGGGAATATCAATTGATGATTGAGCGATGGTTCTTCGAGCTGGACGATCCGGAATCGTCTTCTTGGAGCGGACAGAGGCACAAGCTAGACAGTCTTTGGCCTCGTGCTCGGGTGAAAGGCAGAGGTTACACACCTCATGAAGATCGGCATGTGGAAACTTGGATCCACATTTAGGAAACTTTTTGAAGGGAGTCCTTTCAATGAGCTGATGGTGCAGGTAGGCCCAAAGGCCTGCGATGACGGCCGGAATCGAAGATTTGAAGTTTGGAGAGATGCGCGTCGAATGGGAACATGATCGAAACAATACTGAACTATGGGTGAAAGAATTTGCGTCGAAGAGATGCTCGGTAACGACACCGAACTGGAGCGCTATGAACACATCCGAGCCCGATGGCAAAACAATCGGACGATGGAGTCGATGCCCATGCGCACTACTGTCCAAAGGAGGAGCCACCTATCTTGTGACTTCCAAAGACTTTCCAAGACAACAACAAAGTGCAAACATCCGGGCCCAACACCAGATGGCGATCTATGCACAGAGTGTGATCTGCAGCTCATATGCCTCGAACATAATATTTTTAGATTTCATAATTACACTAATGATTTAAAAGAAACCCAACAATTTTTTATTTCTCTGCTTTTTAGCACTACTCGTCCTAGTGTAGAGGTGTTGGAGCACGTTACACCACATACAGAGACTCAATAAGTCATGCAAGTGTGTAAATCAATGTACATGGAATGTTACTTAAGACAATTAGGGTTATTAGATGATACTTGTAGGCATTAAATGTTAAGAGCGAACAGCTGGCAGAAACACAAAGTCAGGATATAAAATGAGATGCCGCGATCATGGTCGTCTGTACTAACAAGACTTTACTAATTCCCATAGGAGTCCTTCTCTGCAATCTTAGAATAACAACAAATTGAGAAAAACACCAATACAATCAATGAGGATCTAGACTTACAGTTTGCATGCAGCTCCTTGAAGCCAGTAAATAGATCACTGCGCTATGTTAGGATTGCAACTTATAAACTGGAAGTAACAAAATTATCTCTGAGTGAAAAGCAGTAGCCCACTTACCTGTCTACTTAAAATACAAATCTGTGATATGCATGTTACACAATGTGCTTTGCAGTAGGCACATGAACCCCCTACACTAATTTAAGAGTCAAACCTGTGCTTAGACAAAACACAGAACTCTCCCAGAACTGCATTATGCACCAGAGTTATCTCAACGCTATTATAATCCCCTCAAAATTGCTAGGCACACAAATATCTCTGCAGCAGTAAATGCTTCCCAATTCCCTCTACCCTACCCTCTAATTCCAGCACTTAAAGATGATAATGCTCAGTAAACTTATTGTTATTAGCTTGCTTTTCTTTCTTTTTCTGGATGGGGAAAATACTTTCCCCGTACAGAGATAACTTCTCCATTAACCTTTACATTCACATCCCGGTGGTGGAATTATTCCTGCTCCTGAGGAGAGCAAATAACATTCCATACAGGGCTGTGAAAAATGTATCAATACCCACTATGTTGCAGGTTTATGAGAGTTCATCAATCTTCGGTGGCATCCTAACCCTGAAATGCCCTTAGTGCAAACTTACTCCCATGTAAAATTACACCACCTGGGTGCTATTTTACATGTGAGTAAATCAAGTAACCAAGGTACATTCATGGTTTGTAAATTTCAACCCTCAGTATTCAAATGACATGATCTGCAAATGAACACCTAGCTTAATTTGGGTGCGAAAATGCCTTTGTGAACCAGGTCCATGCTCCCGTCATAGTGCATGTCCAAAGTCACCTCAGTAGCCTCAACACTGGTTTTATGGCCACAGCATCATCATTTTGGAGGTGGGCGAGCCACTGAAAGCTCAACCCAGGCGCAAGGTAGACACCGGTCTCTGGGTCAGCTCGATGTCCTCTTGGTCCCTTTGAGCCCAAAACGAGATGAGCTTTTATGTGATTTTGATGCAACTTTTATCTTCCTATCCATTTCCTTCATTCTTCCCAACACCCAAACTCATCCGCTGCTCCCCCACCCCTCCTATTCATTTTACAAATAATAAATAATTGAAATGGATTATGTGAGGGTCCAACAACTTCATCTGCTACTGAATTGCTCGCTTCTCTGGTTGTCCTTTGCTCCTCTGGGCCTGCCCTCACCTTCCTGCATCATTTTAGTTTTTAAAGTTTATTCAAGGGCCCAGCAGTCACACACTGCCTGGCTGCTCAAAAACACCCCAAGACAGCTGCGTATGTGTACAGATGCACAAACAGGCACCTTTATTTTATTTTTTATCGTATAACAAAACATGAAAAGGCCGCTGCCCATGCTCGCAGGTATTGACAGAGGCATATTGAGCCATCTTGGAATGGTTTCTTCAACTTCGCACATAAAAATATTCCTAGGTGGGAACCTGCATGGACAGATGTACTCATGGACACGAAGGATTTAGGCTATAAAGTATGCAAAAACAGCATTGGCGAGGCAGGAACTCTACACCCGCATTTGAAAGGTGAGACCTATTTGCTTTGCCAAGGCTTGTTAGATATGAAGTGTGCCCCCTAACAGGAAGTTTAGTGGGAAAAAATTGTTCTCCATGGTAGAGGCGTATGATCTTCAGGCTACTCGACATGACTCCACCACCGATTGCTACATCTACACTCTACACACAGCGCTACATTCGTCGCTAGGAACGGTATAGTTCACTTGTTCCAAATAACTAAAAAAAAAAAAATCACCTGCTGTACTCTGACATGCAGCAATCTCCTTCTAGGTGCAGCCAATCCCTGTGCAGATTTCCGCCCAGTTTTGGGTTCTTCCAGGGCACATAGACCTCTTCTGGCAATTATTGTGACAGCTGGCTGCTCCTTGTACTGCAGCGCCCTAGAAATCCCTCATACCTCCGAGTTCTGCAAACCAGATGTCTGGGAAACCCTCTCACATCTTGATAATGTCAAATATCTTGGCAGTTAGAATTAGGAGGATTTGAGCAATGCATCAGCTGCCAAGAACATGAGCGGAAAGAAGGAAGCACAAGAGAAATATGTGGGAACCCAGCTGCGCCAACCATTAAAAAACACAAAACCAGCAACCTCCACCCCGATATCATTGAGTGAATAGGTGCTGTGCTGCATTAGGCCATTGCTGTGTGAACTTTGAGAAGTCCCCGGATTGTTGACTTGGCAACATAAAAATATTTTAATAATAGAACACGGGACGGGTGGGGGACCTCCGGTTTCAATGTGCTCATCTGGTCTTTCAAACTAGACCAGAAAATCTACAAAAGGAGGGGTGAATGTTCGCAGTAATTGAGGTGATCGCTGGAAAGAACATCAATAACCAGAAAAATTCCAGTAAAGGAGTTTAAAGTCATGGGGTACTGAGAAGTAGGGAAAAAAACAGAAGAAAAGACCCCGCTTACCCTTTGCCTCCCAGCTCAAGGAGCCATCTATAGAAGAGCTCTTAAAGGAATTACTTTCTTGAATTTACTAAGCCTGTTTAATAGGCTGGAGCATATATTTGTCGTGTGTTGGGGTAAATCGCACAGTACAGGGCCCTCCTTTTAAGCCGACCCCAAGTTACGATGGGGTCGGTAAAGCAAGTTACTAGCCCTATTAATATTAGGAGGTCCGCGATAACTCTTCAGATCCTGTGCGTGTCACCCCGACAGTTCGACTGCTCATGGCAACTAAAACGTCCAAGCGAATCTCTAGGGAAACAAATGAGGTGAACTGGGAAAATCTGGTGTGGTATTCCCTATACCTCCAACAAAGGTGTCATTTTTTATGGCACACTCCTCGTGCATGTCAAACTAGACAAAAATCCCACTCCCTCCAGCCCAGAGTTACCGATGCTCCTGTAAGTCTAATGGAGGGGGAGAAATACTGCACCAGGTAGTGGGGCACTTGTAATGACGCCCAAATGTTTAGTTTCCTCCCTTCTGCAAGTCTCCAGTATCTGTTCAGGTCCACAGCCAAGGCGTTCTTCGATAAGACATTCAATAGATGCAGATGGCTCAGTTTTACTCCGATGGGGATTGTCTGGCACTTCTGCCAAACTTGGCTGCTTGTGTTGCCTCACCCACTTTTTATGTTAGAGTTTTTCGGACAGCGCTTTGTGTGGTCCTGTCTAGTAATGCTGCAAGGAGGTGTTCCTGGTAATTTCTGTTTACCAGGTTGGGCACATTACTGGCAACTCTTTTCCTCTACCATTTGTATAGCTGTTGATGTGCTACAAAGGGTTGCAATTTAACAGGTCTGAACTTTATACTAGGTTTCATGGTTGACACATATTTAAAGTAGGTCCTCTCCTTATGTCTTATATAAATATAAGGCTGGTGGTTTAATAAATACTCTACATTACTCCTATGAAGCTAAGAACAAGCTCCTAAAGCCAGTCTTTCTTACAGTCATGATGTATCACTAGCCACCTTCTCGTACTCTAAAACGCAGGGTCCTCTGCTGGTGCTGATGCAAGCACGGCGGGATGCACCTACAAGGAAGCCATCTCATCTACCAGCTACAATATCCCTTCATGCTGCTGCTACTTTTGTGCTGTCCATGGTCTCGCTCTTTGGGTTAATAAGGCTTTTATTTCGGTTAGAGTCTGCTCTATTGAGATTATATATATATATATATATATATATATATATATATATATATATATATATATATATATATATTCAACAATCCAGTTCAAACTGTTTATGAAGAGGCGCTGACTCCGTGGGAAATTCGTCAAAGAAAAATATTTATTTACAGCAAAATGGCCAAACGCGTTTCGACGGACTCGCCGCCTTGGTCACTGAACAGAGGTACAACACAATTACCATGTTATTTAAATCTTTTGTTGCCATAGTTACTCAACCAATTGGTAATAGAAATAGAAATAATTTCATTTTGTCAAAAAGAAAAGAAAGATACACAAATCAAATACGAGTGAAATACTCACACATTTGAACTTAATATATCACATATTTAGCATGTTGTCGACTACATAGAAAACAGCTATGTTAAATTTTAACCCCAGTGGGTTTTATATATATATATATATATATATATATATATGTCAAGTTGTCAAGAAAAACGCACTCTCGGAGGTCAATTGTTATTTAATAAACACTCGCTACGCGTTTCGACACAAAAAAGTGTCTTGCTCACACGATTTATGCATTATATCCAAACGTGCATTTATACAAATATATAAACGATGTCGGTTGTCATTCCTGTTTGTTCTTCATGCTGTTTTATGGTAATCAAGATAATCTTATATTGCTGCAAGGATGATCATTTTGAGCTGTTTTTAATTTCAACTTGTTTTTCTTATTATCCAGGAGGAAAGGAAGGGACCCTTCACTTTTCAAGACACGGCACAGGTTCCCTACCCTTTTCTTCAACGGGATGCCACTGCACGCTCAATAAGATAAGAACTGCACATCTTTTGTTCACACCTTTTATTTAATATAGATTCACTGTATTGCCAATTCTTTCTTTAGGGTAGCATGATGTGGTTTCAATTAAGAAGTACTAACTGCTATCAGTATTACTTTGCCAATTTGGCATTCAGAGATAATCATGCAGAGTTATTTCCTGATCATCTACATGTCGGTGAGGAGATATAGGGGCACTAGTCCTGGTACAAATCTAACTTTTGGTTCATAGTCCTTTTAGCCACTTTGACTTAAGCAAGGCTCTGCGGTGGGTCATGCTTACATGCTTAATATAATGTTGAATTTGCGTGTATACCTGGTAATCACCCTTGCATACCAGCTTTGCAAATATGCCCGCATGCGGCACTAGTCCGCTTGTTTTGTGTATAGCTAAGTAGGAGGTATTGAAATGTTACAAAAACTTGGTCTGTTTGCTTGACTGCAATCTATAAAGTTTCGCCAATTCAAAGGCAATTGCATGCAAGATACCGGGTGTCATATCGAGTGAGAGAAACTCGCATTGTTTGTTTTCTACATTACTATAATAAGTACTTGTAATCATTATCTTGTTTTACACTTTGATGTACATTGATTATCAAGGTATCATGTATCTACTGATTCATTAGCATGAGTCTGTAACCCGTTCCAAAATGGCTGCTACATTGACAATGTGGACTAGGAAATACGAAAGTACTTCTTTTATGTTTATATATTTGTATAAATGCACGTTTGGATATAATGCATACATCGTGTGAGCAAGACACTTTTTTGTGTCGAAACACGTAGCGAGTGTTTATTAAATAACAATTGACCTCCGAGAGTGCGTTTTTCTTGACAACTTGACATTGGATTATCCGGCTCTGGGTTCGCCAGACAATGCACCACCTGACGAGGGATTGATCCCAGAAGGACCCGATTGTGACTGTGTGTATATATATATATATATATATATATATATATATATATATATATATATATATATATATATATATATATTACCTACTGGCGGTCGCCAGTATTACCTACTGGCGGTCGCCAGTAGGTAGATATAGTTAGGACCCTGTTTCCATAGGAAATCCGCAACATTCTATTTGGAATAACTTTGGCGCCGGTCGACGAATCCTCGCGAAATTTTCAAAATAGGTGGGGCGCTACGCTCCGCTCCTACCCTGAAAGTCTCGGGGGGATTCGTCAAGCAGGGGCTGAGAAAAAAGGGGGGTCCCAAAACGCGTTTTCCCCATGCATTTTTCCATAGGACCTTTAGACACAGCTACAGCCTGAACGGCTGAACAGAATTACTTGAAATTTGGCAGAGAGGTAGCCATAAGGTCAAGGAAGTGCCTTTTGCAGGTCTGGTGTAAATCTGTTCAGTATTTCCTGAGAAAATAGCATTTAAAAGCATATATATATATGTGGGCGGAGCCTAACCACACATCTCATCCTGAGATCTGATTGGCTGTCAGCACTTCATCCAAGAAGTGTTGGCAGCCATCTTGGGACCAATATACATGATAGCACCTCATTAAAAAGCATTGCAGTTAATAGAAGGTTTTAAGACTTTAGTTACATTATAAATCATTTGTTGATGGTACCATACTCATTTTAGGAATTGTGGTATGTTCTAAGGTGATTTCACCATGTGAAAAAGCCTTCTGCTGGGATATCATGATTGAGAGAAAAATATTTTCTCATGCTTTTACCACAGAGGTTTGGAAGGTGATCTATAGGCTAAACTGAGAGCTTATTTTCTGTAAATTCACATTATCTTTCTCAGTCATGTGAGAATGAAGTCTGACATTCTCAGTAAAACATGTACATCCAACAAGGGCAGAGACTGTCAGTTGATTCCTTTGTGTTCTACTGCAGCTTCCCAGAGTGTTCCAAAGAACTACTAGAGCGCTAACAGTCCTACTTATGATAAACGTATGGCACACCTGAAGCCATCTTGCTTGGATTAAAGTGGTAACTCTTAAAACATTTAATTTAAAAAGGAACAAAATGAGGGGGTTCATTTTTCCATAAAAAGTATGATTAGTGCTGCAGAAAGAAAAATTAGGGCACATTTTGAGTGACTTCTCAAATCCTCTTCTATTTCATTAAAAAATTCTGACATGCAGACTGAAACATGCACTTTCAATACCAGCAGCAGTTTTCCCTGGTGAGCAGTAGCTTTACTACAGTGATCTAATGAGCAAAAAGAGTGCTAACATTCTGAATTTATGGCAAATGTGTGACACATCTGAATGCCTTCTTGATGGAATCAAAGTAAAAAACTGAAAGTATTTCCTACTGAGGAGACTGCAGTAAATGAGGAAATTAGGAAACTTCATAACAAATAAGTCTCCCAAGATGGCCACCAGAGACAAAAGAGCCCAAATGTAGCCCAAATATCACCCAGATGTAGCCCAAGTATAGCCCAATGACAGAATGTCCCAGAATGTTCTTAAAAACAACTAGAGCGCTTACTGTCTTCATTATGACAAAAGTAAGGCACACCTGAAGCCATCTTGATTGGAATAAACTGGTAACACTTAAAACATTTAATTTAAAAAGGAACACAATGAGGAGGTTCATTTTGCCATAGAAATTATGATTAATGCTGAAGAAAGAAAATGAGGGCACATTTTGAGTGACTTCTCAAATCCTCTTCTATTTCATTAAAAAATTCTGACATGCAGACTGAAACATGCACTTTCAATACCAGGAGCAGACTTCCATGGTGCAGTAGTTTTACTACAGTGATCTAATGAGCAACTAGAGTGCTAACATTCAGAATTTATGGCAAATGTGTGACATATCTGAATACCTTCATGATGGAATCAAAGTAAAAAACTGAAAGCATTTCCTACTGAGGAGACTGCAGTACATGAGGAAATTAGGAAACTTCATAACAAATAAATCTCCCAAGATGGCCACCGGAGACAAAAGAGCCCAAATGTAGCCCAAAATCACCCAGATGTAGCCCAAATATAGCCCAATGACAGAAGTGTGCAAAACACTTATTATTTTGTGTTTTTGCAGTGTTATATAGTGCAGACTTGTCAGGTATTGGAGTGCTTTACATGAGCATTGGTTACATCACACAAGAACAAATTCATTTTAGTTGTAGACATGGGGAGACTAAGTGATTTGACCAGAATCACAGAATGTCGAGCTGAAGCAGAAACTTCAACCTGGTTCCCCAGTTGCAAAGTCTGCAGTTCTGGAAGTAACACCACATCCTCTCCCCTAAGTGCAACATTTAATCAAGTGGTCAACTGGATAAAAAAACATAAAGATAACAAATAATTTAAAAGTGCTTTGTCGCTATTTGAAAACTCAGAAAATATGTCCTTATTTTAGTCTTTTAGAGCACTAACCATAATTTTGATGCCAATAAGACCCTCTCATATATGTAATTTCTAAAGGAAATGCTCTAGGTATTACAGTTTTGATTACATCAAGATGATGTCAGGCGTTCCACACTTTTGTAATAAATATAGAATGTTAGCAATCTAGTTGTTCATTAGGATACTGTTGAGAGGCAGAGGCCAGGGGCACGGACTCTGAAAATTGAAGGCAGGTAGGAGGGTGCAAAGGCAACAATTTAACCACACTGAGCAGGCAGGAAGGGCCGTGGAAGCACAACAGACTATGGAGGGCAGTGGAAAGGGGGGCAGGGGCAACAAACCAACAATACAGGACTTGCAAGAGAGGCTGTTGGAGGGAAGATCTATTACGGGTCAAGGAAGCTAGGGGCGGTCCCCAGATCCCCGGGAGCCACCACAGAACTGAGCAGGAGAGTGAGTCAGGGACAAAAGGGGCACCTTAATTTGAGCCGGGGTGCCTAGGAACGCTTGCTCCAAAAATGAAGAAAACAGACATATGAGACATGGAATTGGAGGCAGAATACAATGGCAGTTTAATGAGAAGATGCAACTTCAAAGAAACCGCAGAATAGAGACATAAAGTACAAAATACAGAATCCAGATAATCATACAGCTGTCATAATATTCTCTGTATCTCAATTAATGTACTGACAGAGAGAGAGAGAAAACACATCTATAAATGCATCATGAGAAACAAGTTACACCAAGGAAAATGTTACCTAGGAACACTCACGTTTACTCTTAGAGCAAGCATTCCTGCAATTACAATACAAAATCTTTTAAATGCAAAAGTAAAGAGAACAATGGTTAAACATAACATGACATTTCATATAGGTAAAATAGAATAAGATACTTCAAGCAAAGCAGAGCAAGACATTTTAAGCAAAGGAAGACAAGAGCTCCCAGCTCTTGGGGAAAACCTGCACTGCCTGTTAACCTACATACAGACGGCGAGGTAGTGCGTCGATATCTGTGGGTGCTCCCTTTTTATATCATTTTGTGGGCTCCTTTGCACGCTACATCTACCTACGTATGCTACCCAAAAGCTTCGTCTGCAGATTTTACCAGACATTTCGTCATTTACCCACTTAATGCTGACAATGGACTGGGTGAAAAGGTCAGTCTCTCAGGCCAATCGCTTATCGTAAGTTCCATAGAGCAAGCAGAAAATAATGGGTATTGTACGGGAATTCAATATATTCATGTATAAAATCTCCTCAGTTCTCCTAACTTGACGCTCTGCGGTTGCCACTTCCTTAAAAGCGGGAAACCTGCCCAGGAAGCAAGTACCAGTCCAGGATGCAGCCTACTGTATGTCGACAGCTTCAGGGGGATGTTGAACTTTGATACCGAGCACGGAGCACTCGGGTAGGGTGGGGGCTACTAGTTTGGATCAGAAGGCCTCGCAGACCTGCCTTCAGACTGCTATACACTAAAATTGCAGAGCTATGGTCAATTTAACAAAGAGGCCTACATATTGAACAGAAGGGCCTACACAGGGGTTTTATGCTGGCTGAGTGGTAAGGATGTCTCAGGATAATTATATAGCAACACAGGACCCGCTGGTCAATTTAATACGGCCTACAAATGCAGCTGGCAGGGCAAGGACAAGGGTCTCATACTTCAGGTGTGGACAGAACGGGCCAGGGGCCCCCTGTGATACAAAATCTACCCTCCTTCAAGGCTGTGGCAATGTAATAGACCATTGTGGGCAGAAGGAAGAGGCAATGGTAGTACAACCATACATGCCAACAGACCCGATTCAGCCAGGAAACGTCCAATGTTTTTAAGCTCAAATGGGCTTTATTTGATCTGTCTCCTGTCTACAATATCCTCTTTTTCAATGTAACTCAAAGGGGAAAATCAATACCCCAGTTTTTTTTCAAAATCTCCCTCTTACCAAGTTCAAAATGTTCGCAAGTATGGTACATTGGATCATGGAAGGAAATGGGATAGGGACATGGACTTGGATAACAGAGGACAGGAGGGACATGGAGAGGTGCACCAAACTGACCCTGCAGGGCAGGCATCAGGGTTTGCAGCAGCACAATACACCACACAGGGCATGCAGGACGGGAGTGCAGCACAACAATCCATAGAAAGCAAGAGGGAGGGGACAGGACCATGCACATGGACAACAGAGAACAGAGGGGCAAGAGGCAATGGTAGCTAGCTGACCATAATGGACAGACAGGAGAGAAAGCTGCAGTATAACAGACCATAAAGGGCAGGAGGGACGGATCAGGGGCATTACAATGGAACAGACAAGCCAGGAGGGAGGGAGTAGGGCTGGGGGCAAGGGGGCAGGGCAGGAGCAGCAAGATAGCCATGGAGGTCAGGCAGGATGGGCACTAGAAGCAAGACACACCATGAAGAGCAACAGTGAGACTGTGATGGCATACACACACAGACCATGGAGGGAAGGTGGGAGGGGGTCAGGGGCAGCTAACTGACCACACAGGCAAGGTGGGAGGGGCCATGGCAGCACAGAAGACCATGCATGGCAAGTGGGAGGGTTAGTGGCAGCACAATGGCTATGATGGGCAAGAAGGAGGGTGGAGGGGCATGCACAAAGGACGATGGAGGATAGAAGGAAGGGTCAGGACCTGTGCACAGACAAGAAAGTTCAGGGGAAGGGACCTCACAACAGACCACACGGGGCAGGCAGGAGGAGCAGTTGCAGCACAACAGACCAGGGAGGGCAGAAGGGTGTGGCAGTACAATGGACCATGTAGGACAGGAGGAAGAGGATAGGGGCATGGCATGTGGACAGGCAGGGTGGAGGTGGCAGGGACAGGTTACAGTCATCTGACAATGCTAGGCAGGTGGGAGGGGAGTGGCAGCTCAACAGAACACTCAGTGTAGATAGGAGTGGCAGGTCCATGGGACATGGTGGGCAAAAAGGATGGAGCAGGGGCATGCACAAAGACATCGGAGGGCAGGGGGAAGGAGAATAGGGGCAGCAAGCTAAGCACAGAGTTTAAGCAGGAGGTCAATGATGGGGCATAGAATTGGGCAATGGAGGGCAGGAGGAGTGGACTGGTACATCATACTAAATTGAGGGCAGTGGCAGCACATCAGACCATGCATGGCAGGAGGGAGGAGGCTAGTCCATGGATTCACACAACAGAGGATAGGGAGGAAGGGGATGGGGCAGCAAGCTAACTGTTCAGAGAAGGCGGGTATTAGGAACTTTATTGTTTTTAAAACATTGTGTCTGTGCGAACTACTTAAAATATGAACAAGTATGCAGCATAATCTCACTTTTATTCAGGAAGAAGAGGACGTTTGTGACTGTGACTCCGGGCTCACTTGGCAGAAACACCCCCTGACCCTCCACCCCCTATCGCAAAATGTAATGCCCGTGAAAAGGGTAGGTGAACACAGTGTTATATAGAACATAGTCCTGAGAGCACGATTGAAAATGAAAACTAGATATAGTGTATGGTATAAACTATGCACCAAAAAGTGTGATATAAGATGAACCGGGCGTGAAATATAATATGCAATACATTGTGCGCAATGACAGATTCATGGGAGAGCGCGAGATAGCACAGGCACTAGCGCGTGCTATGCGATATGCGCCTTGGAGTGTAATATGCACAGGGCAGTGTTGTGTAACCTAACTAGTCTCTAAAGTTGTAATATAAAATATGTGCTGGGGAGTGTAACGTTGCATATGCACTGTGACAAAGATATGGATCCCAGATTGTAATATGTATGGCATAGCACTGTGTGTTATAACATAGGCATCGAGAAAGGCACGTTAGATGGGGCAATATAACCCGTGCGAAGACAAGTGTGGCATGACATATTCACGGGGTGGTGTTACAGTGCACATGGGCTAGAGAGTGTCATAGCATATGCACTAGCTAGTGGAATACAACACAGAGGTGTGTGGCACTCGGCAGGCAATGGTGGGTGTAACACAGCATTGGGCTCTGTCAGGAGCACGCTGTGACTCTCAAGTGATGTTCGTCCCCTTTCCAGAGAGTAAAATAAAAAGTATTACACATCCGGCAGTGGATGTGTGTTTTATTAACCGTGAGGGGGGTTTCTTGCATAGTTTGTCAAATTTTTGTCGAATCCCCTTTGAATGGCTTGGTGTGCATGTGTATTAAATGTGCCCGTCAATAGCTACCCATGTTTGTATAAATAAACGACAAGGGTGTCTACCAGGATTAGGCACGGTAGGGCATCAGACATGTCAGAGCTTCACTAGTGGTGTAAATACATTCCACGTGGATTCATTGCATGCATAGTCGCCTTTTAATGAATATCACGCAAATCGTCATGGTGATAGGTACGTACGGTTTGTCCAGCATGTCCTAGGTGTGTCTATAAATATATATTTTTTAAAAATAATAAAAAACAGTGGCCGGCCCTGGGGATTGGGGTCAAAAAAATATAATTAGGAGACTGGCCCTGGGGGATGGGGTCATCAGGGCCAATAAATTAGAATAAGAAGGGGAACCAAACAGCCCCCCTTCTTAAAAAACTAAAATAAATAAAAGACTGGCATCGTGCCGGAGGCCATGCCCCCTCCGTGCAGCACTCTGCAAACGCGCCCCCAACAGGCATCTCCAGTATGCGCCAGGGAGCTGCGCTGCAGCCAGGTGTTCTGAGGCCAAGCCCCTTTTTACACCTCTCTGCAACGCAGCTCTGTGGCGCTTACTGGAGGTACCTAGTGGTCTAGTTTGACCCTAGGGACCCTTAGGATTCAGGGGGACTTAATCTCTCAACTTAGAACAGCCACAGGGCGCGTTTACACAGTGGTGAAGGGAGGGGACGGGGCCTGAGGTGACGTGTGCAAACACGCACTATGGCACGTTTTAAATTGGGGATATAATTTCCCTTCAATACTGAGGGCCCCTGGGGGCTAACTAGCCCACCAAGTGCTTCCAGTAAGCGCCACTGAGCTGCATTGCAGAGAGGTGGTCCAGGCCGTGCCACTTTTTACACCTCTCTGCAACGCAGCTCTGTGGCACTTACTGGAGGTACCTAGTGGGCTAGTTGGACCCTAGGGACCCTCAGGATTCAAATGAACTTAATCTCCCAACTAAAAATGGACACAGGGCGTGTTTACACAGTGGTGAAGGGAGGGGACGGGGCCTGAGTTAACGTGTGCAAAAACGCCCTGTGGCCTGTTTTAAGAGGTAGTTTTAATCCCCATGCCCTATTATACACTAGGGGCTTACAGAGGAGGTCATGCTAATCACAGGGGGACCCCAACGCATAATGTTCCCTAGTGTATGTAGGTGTTTTCACTGTATTCTAAGTGTCTTTTAACATAGCACTGGCTCTAGGACTGGTTAGTCAGACTCAGTTACCACCAGTATCCGTCTGAAAAAGTTGAGGGTACAGGATGATTTTGCAACAAGGCTTCTTTCTGCTCTTCTTTTTGTTCTTTCTGCACGTTATCCTTCTTCCTGCACTTATCTTCGTATTTGAGGACTTCTGTTGCTTCTTTCTGCACTTCTTTTGTTTCTTTCTGTGCATTTTTTCTTCTTTCTTCACATGTCCTATCTCTGTAGGCATAGTTAGAAATTAGCATTTAAAAAACCTTTGGAATTCACAGAAAAAACCATAGGTTTCAGGCACGTTATAGTTAGGAATTAGCATTTAAAAAACCTCAGAAATTCACTGAAAAAACCATAGGTTTCAGGGGTGTTATAGTTAGCTGGACTTTTCACTTGTACAAAACCATTGAAATTCCCCCGTTATAGTTAGTTCAGCTAACTATAACTCGCGCGCCCGCAATGCACTGCTGATGACGTCACATATTACATCACTCATGACATGGTCAGTGACATCACTCATGACATCACTGATGACATCTCAAATGACATCACTCATGACATCACTCATGACATCATCCTTGTGATAGAGTGGCAGACCTCCTCTTCCCCTAATATAACCTTTGATACACACATTCAAAAATAGAAATTAAAATTTTAAAAACAATGGACATACCAATACCAGTTACAACAACCTATACAGTAATTCTAAGATCCACATACACATCCACTCATTCACCAACAGTCCTATACAGTCACTCATACATGTACTCACTCATCATATGTACTCATACACCTATACATCCTGTTACACAATGCCACTCATCCATAGAGGTACTCACACACATAGTCACTCATGCTAATAAAGAATCAAACATACATTTACTTGCATATACAGTTATACACACACCACCACACTTACTTCTACGGAAACTTACACATACTTAGTCTTTTAAACAATCACTTATAGAAACACATACTTATTCATATAGGAACTCTTTCAATCTCTCACTGTCACATATACTCGCTTATATACACCAATAGTCACATATACTAGTTTAAAACATATGTAGTTACTCATAAAGACACTATTGAGACAGTCATTCACTCACTAACACACCCATACACTCACTCATCCACCCATAGAGTCCTGCACACATGCTGTCTTCAACACATACAAAGAGTGAGTCATTCATTCATGCACCTATGCACTACGTAATACCCCCACCGAACCATGCAGACACTCAGACTGATACTCATAAAACCAACTAATAACCTATATAAACACCCATGTAGCTACTCACCAACCCATGCAGCCACTTATACACAAAGTGAGAGACTGATACAGATATTTACATATTTAAACATTACTCACTAAGCCATGTATTCACTATGAAACACTTAATCAGTCAGTTACACAATCAATTTTTCAAAAACAAATCATCCATTTAGACACTTATATACCCATTTATTCTTCCATCGACCTTGAGATATACATATATAAAACATATTTAATTTTCAGAAACACACACATTCACTGGATGATGTCATCAGTGATGTCATCAGTGATGTCATTTGAGATGTCATCAGTGATGTCATGAGTGATGTCACTGACCATGTCATGAGTGATGTAATATGTGACGTCATCAGCAGTGCATTGCGGGCGCGCGAGTT
Organism: Triturus cristatus; assembly: GCF_964204655.1. NCBI lineage: Eukaryota > Metazoa > Chordata > Amphibia > Caudata > Salamandridae > Triturus > Triturus cristatus. Next base: position 1,418,745,716 of record NC_140591.1, on the reverse strand, counting down.
ATAGTTAGCTGAACTAACTATAACGGGGGAATTTCAATGGTTTTGTACAAGTGAAAAGTCCAGCTAACTATAACACCCCTGAAACCTATGGTTTTTTCAGTGAATATATATATATATATATATATATATATATATATATATATATATATATATATATATATATATATATATATATATATATATATATATATATATATATTCACTGAAAAAACCATAGGTTTCAGACATGTTATAGTTAGCGGAAATTTTACTGATAAAAAACCAATGAAATTCCCCCGTTATAGTTAGTGCAGGCAACTATAACTCACGCGACCGCAATCCTCTGCTGATGCTAATACTGTATTTAGACACTTATTTGCCCATGTCTTCTTCCATAAATTTTTAGCTATACATATATTACAAATATTTTTTTTTCATAAAGACACATATGTCATCAGCAGAAGATTGCGGTCGCGAGAGTTATAGTTGCCTGCACTAACTATAACGGGGGAATTTCATTGGTTTTTTATCAGTAAAATTTCCGCTAACTATAACATGTCTGAAACCTATGGTTTTTTCAGTGAATTTGCAAGGTTTTTTAAATGCTAATTCCTAACTATAACGTGTGTGAAACCTATGGTTTTTTAAATGCTAAGTTACTTTACGCCATTCGTGGCGTGCACGGCCACTTAACGCAGTTCGTTCCGTGCGCGCACGGTGCGCTTCGCGCACCGTGCGCGCACAGTGAGCACGCGGTGCGCTTCGCGCACCGCGCGCCCACTTTACGCAGTTAGTGCCGTACACGCAAGGTGGGCACGCAGTGCGCTACGCGCACCGCGTGCCCACGTTACGCACCGTGCGCACATGGAGGACATATTATGCGCTTCCTTGTGATAGGTAATCTGTTAAATTTAATTTGTAAGTGATGACAATAATATGCCATGCACAGAGAGTGTTTTTTTTTTTTATTAAAATTTGTAGCGTAAGCGCACCGTACGCGTACGGTAAGCGTAATCGGCGAAATTTTCAAAAAATAAAAATTTACCGTTTTTGGCCTTGGGGGATCTTTGAGGACTCAACTAACATGGCTATGTGCATGGGCGCTGTCTAAACAGCCCCTTTATATGTTTTTTGCCTTTGTTTACAGCCCCCCCCTCAGAGTGCGAGAGAGAAAATGGCGGCCGCCGCTTCCTGGTTTCGACCGATTCGAATGTTTACTTAGATGTAACAGCCAATCAGAATCGCGCTCGCGCACGCCACCGTACGCGTACGGTAAGCTTACGGTAAGCGTACCGTAAGCTGGCTCAGATATATATATTGATTTAAAGGCTATTTTCTCAGAATCTACTGAACAGATTTACACCAAACCTACAAAAGGCACTTCCTTGACCTAGGGACTACCTCTCTGCCAAATTTCTAGTAATTCTGTTCAGCCGTTCGGGCTGTAGCCCTGTCTAAAGGTCCTATGGAAAAATGCATGGGAAAAACGCGTTTTGGGACCCCCCTTTTATCTCAGCCCCCGCTTGACGAATCCCCCCGAGACTTTCGGGGTAGGAGCGGAGCGTAGCGCCCCACCTATTTTGAGAAATTCGCGAGGATTCGTCAACCGGCGCCAAAGTTATTCAAAATAGAATGTTGCGGATTTCCTATGGAAAAGGGGTCCTAACTATAACTACCTACTGGCGACCGCCAGTAGGTAATATATATATATATATATATATTCACTTAAAAAACCATAGGTTTAGCTGGACATTTCACTCGTGAAAAACCATTGAAATTCCCCCGTTGTAGTTCGTGCAGGCAACTATAACTCACGCGACCGCAATCCTCTGCTGATGACGTCAGATATTACATCACTGTATTTAGACACTTATTTACCCATGTCTTCCATTAATTTTTAGCTATACAATTATTACAAATATTTTTTTTTCAGAAAGACATAGGTCATCAGTGATGTAATATCTAACGCCATCAGCAGAGGATTGCGGTCGCGTGAGTTATAGTTGCCTGCACTAACTATAACGGGGGAATTTCAATGGTTTTTCACGAGTGAAATGTCCAGCTAACTATAACATGTGTGAAACCTATGGTTTTTTAAGTGAATTTGCAATGTTTTTTAAATGCTAATTCCTAACTATAACGTGTGTGAAACCTATGTTTTTTTTTTTTTTTTTAAGGTGTTTCACCGTGCGCGTACCGTACACGCACTGTGTGCTTCGCGCACGGTGCGCTTCATGGACCGCACGCGCGCTTCGCACACAGCGCGCCCACGTTACGCAGTTCGCGGAATTTTTCCGTTTCTACCGTACGCTACGCGTACTCCGCGATTTTTCGCACAAAAATTAAAGGAAATTTTGGCCCTTGGGGGGTCCTTCTGGGACCCCCTGACAAAGGCTAGGGGGTCAGGAACTGTCCACCCTGCCCCCTTTTCACGTTCTCCACCTTTGTTTTTCACCCCCTCAGACTGCGCGAGACAAAATGGCGGCCGACACTTCCTGGTTTCGACCGATTCGAATGTTTACTAAGATCTAACAACCAATCAGAATCGCGCTCGCGCGCGGCAGCGTGCGCGTACGGTAAGTTTTACCGTACGCGCACGGTGCGTGCTTATAGATATATATATGTTTTTAAATGCTATTTTCTCAGGAAATACTGAACAGATTTACACCAGACCTGCAAAAGGCACATCCCTGACCTGAGGACTACCTCTCTGCCAAATTTCAAGTAATTCTGTTCAGCCGTTCGGGCTGTAGATTGGACTAAAGGTCCTATGGAAAAATGCATGGGGAAAATGCGTTTTGGGACCCCCCCTTTTTCTCAGCCCCTGCTTGACGAATCCCCCCCCCCCCCGAGACTTTCAGGGAAGGAGCAGAGCGGAGTGCCCCACCTATTTTGAAAATTTTGCGAGGATTCGTCAATCGGCGCCAAAGTTATTCCAAATAGAATGTTGCGGATTTCCTATGGAAACACGATCCTAACTATAACTATCTACTGGCGACCGCCAGTAGATATAGATATATATATATATATATATTTGTTAATCTATTGTTGCCTTGGTATTGTGTGTTTTTTTTTTATTTGAATATTCCATCTTGATTTGAATAGGTTGGTCATCATTGACATCTCACCTTTCAAACCATGAATGAGAAGTTGATAAGGCCATAAAAACTTCTATGTACTTCATGTGTCAAGAATGCAGCTTTCAATACTGGCCACTGAGAATACTTTGCTTAAAGGTGAAACCTTTTTAACTCCTAGATCTTGCCGGGTTTTCCTTCATACACCGATCCGAGCATCATTTGTCAGCGTTCTCTGTCTGGCTGCAACTGCATACAGTTAGGGACACCATCTGTCTACTCACAAGACCTGCCCGTCTTGTTGCCTCTTGTCCCATCATTGGTGAAAGAAGCTACTTGCAGCAGCCTTCAGCCCAGGTGGCCTCCTTTGGCATGCTGTGCAGTTTAAGTAGCAGGTGCTCATTAAAGACAATTAAATCATGAAACTTTGAGATCAGAGAAAAGTCTGTAAATGTTAGAATCCCCTATATAATCAAGAGACAAAATAATTCAGAGATGCAGGGTATGCCTGCAACCATATGCACCCAAGGGAACCGAGTGACCCTGGGAAGGCTGAGAGCTTCAAATTCCAACAGACCATTCAAGTGTACACAAAGAAGGAATGCCTGGTCAAAGCATGCTACATGGGAGTTACAGGGAGGAGGTTTGCTTAGAAAAGTCCAATAAGCTTGCTTTGTGCCTGGGGAACCTTCACAGAAATGTATGGTCAACTGTTATATTATAGTGACACTCCCATTGCTACACCTTTACACGCAAGATGGGGCATCCATGCACTGTAATGTTTGCAGACATCTGACTCGGCTTTTGGAGTTGAAGGGCGAGGATGTGGTCGGTCGGCTAGATTGCCGACTTTGGTGCTGGAAACCAAGGTTCGAGCCTTGGGGTAGCGTCCACATCCTGTGATTCTGAGCAAATCACTTAATCTCCCCGTGCCTGAATGTGCCTTGTGTAACGTAACCGGTGCTCATGTAAAGCGCTCCAATACTTTCGGGTCGAGTTTGCGCTATATAAATCTGCATTAAAAATAAAAAATAAAAGGGGACAAAACCTTCCTAAGCGAACAGTAGGCCTGGGTGAAAATTCTGTTCCGCTCGTGGAAATTGCGATAATTTGACATTTTCGCATTCCGCGGAGAACGCGAAAATGTCAAAATTTCCGCAATCTGCATCTTACCGGAAAAAATGTTCTTGCTCGCGCTGTAAAAAGATTCATTCTCGCGTGCGCGCGATCGCCTTACCTGAATCCCCGCGTTCGCCGATCACGTCTTTCTTCTCGCGATCATGCACCGCGAGAGTATGAGATGATTGAGATCTCGCGCCCGTGAGCAACCGCATGGGTAAGTTGGCAAGCCGCGATCACGCAGAAAATACCGCGAACGGGCGGGAAAAAAAACTTCTGCGTCTGGATATTTCCGCGCGTTTGCGGAGATTTTTAACATTTTCGCAATCGTTTGCGAAAGTGAATTTCGCAAATTCCGCCCACCCCTAGCGAACAGCAGTCCAACAGAGGACAGCCTATGTGGATAACACACGTGATACGTCTTATGAGTCACTACTAAACTTCCTTGGTGCAGTGTATAAATGACATTTAGTTGGAAATGCACTAATGCTGTAAAATCATGGGTATGACTTTCTCTCAAAGTTGCATGGCTGCTAGACCAAGTCATAGTACAAATATCTATTTGGACACAGGACCAAATCAAACCTTACATTTCAGGACCTCTTTTTTTTTTTTTTTTTTTTTTTTTTAAAAACCTTTATTTGTGCATAATAAAAGAACAAATACGGGCCTACAACCATCAGGCCGGCCACAATACGGTTGAGCACAGAGACAAACAATACATCCCCTGTGCGTCAAGGTCAAGATTAGCAACGATTCAGGATTCATACACTGGAGGGATCCTTGACACCGGGGGAAGGAGAAGTGAAGGTTAATTTTAAGGTTTTCAAAAAAAATTTTTATCGAGAAAAAAAGGGCAGTAAAGGATAGAAACAAGGAGATTCGAGTCCACAAGTCGGCTTCATACACTGGAGGGCAGCAGCATCATTAAAACAGCCATAAAAAATCTCATACAGTAAGGCGATGCAGTTAGATAACAGGATCATCACAGTAGTAAATACGCACCCCCTAAAAGCCGCCCCCACTCAATCCACCCCACACCCGGACCCCGAATCGAAACAAGTATAGCGCAGAGAAATGAAAGAAAGAGGCCCATAGAACTAAAAAGAAACAGTAAATTACCCCCCCACCCTACACCAATGCGGAGGCTATGGCCTACCCCCCCCCCAGCATAGTGCCTGTCGCCCAATGAACCCGAAATATAGACAAGAGAGAAAGTAGGAATAGAGTAAAGAAACTAAGAGAAGAAAGAAGAAAGGAGGTGGGGAGGAGCCCACGTATCCTCGGAGCGCCCGACACCACCGGCCAACCAATCCTCCACACACCGAAATCACACTACACCCAAAGGCGGTCGTGTGAAGATAGCATGTAACACCAAGGCAAAGAAGGCAGACAGATCGCGACGAGTGCGCACAACATATGTAGACAATTCCAGTCCCAGTCCAGCCCGGCCGTGAAGCCATGATGATAGAGAGTAATCTAGCCCTGGCCCGATCGCGGGCGTACGATTAGACCCGCCCCCTCGTGAATGCCCCGCATCCCGAACAGACAAAGACAATATGGCCACTTGGGAGAAGATGGAGAAGTAGAGTCACAAAATGGCCGCCGATCATCTATGGAGGTCCCCTTGCACACCATATAAAATCCAGACCTGGCTTGTAAAGTACATGAGTTCCACATAAAAGGAGCCGTAGGCCACCGTGAACGGTTCCTCGAGGTCGCCAGGTGTAGTTCAGCTGGAAACTCCTGCGGGCACGGTGAGGCAGGCAACAACAAAGCAGGCAGCAATGACCGGGGAAACAAAGTGTCTGCCATTGAGCAGGAGAGCGATTGATCCTGAGCGCCGGGAAAGCCAAATGAAGACACCAGTGTAGCACCGTTATACCCAGTCGTTGCTTCCCCGCAGGAGGACCACAGCACTGGCAGACTCACGTCTTGTTGATCACAAACGGGGCGCTCACGGCCCGCAGCAGACAGTGTAGAGTCGAACCGCTCACTCAGCGTTTGCAAGCCGACACACAATTGCAGACGAAAGTCCCGCAGGGCAGCCAGAACGGAGCCGTATGTCAGCGGAAGCTGCGTCCCCACAACGGCAGCAATCCGGGACGGCACTGGGGAGCTGGAGTCTGGTAGAGGGAGGGCGAAGCGGGCAGCGGGCGAGACCGGAGCATCACCCCCCAGCAGCGAGCAGGCAATCAGTGCCATGTTTTACCGTTGAACGGTACCGTGGCCAGGGGGGGGATCGTGACAAGGAGGCAATTCCCAACAGGTCTGCGCCGCAACAGGTGAAAGCCAGCAGGCGCTTCCCCTCCCTCGGGCTCTCTTTGCAGCCGACTAGACCATAGAAGAAGGGGGACTGCAGCCTTCCACAACGTGGTCCACAGAGCGGGGTAGGAGACCCGCCACACCGGGGCCTACCCTCTAGCTCCAGCCCGTCAGGTGCAGGGTACAGGAGGTGTCCGGGCGTCTCTCTCCCGGCTCTTCTGGCGACCGTACGTGGCGTGAGGCGGGATCGGGACCTCGGGCTCAGATTTGCACCGGCGGGTCCGGTGACTGCAACGCTTCCAGAGGGCCGGCCGAGGCCACAGTAGAGCCAGGGTCCAGGGCGGAGAACAAAGGCACCAAGAACTCCGGCATCCGGGCGGGCTAAGACTTCGGGAAAGCGACGGCGCAGTCAGCGCGTCGTCGCACGCGTTGCACCTCGAAAATCGGCAAGGATAGGAATCAGGATGATAGTCCGAGGCCAAGGGCCGACGGAGCCGGGCGCTCAAGCGACTGCTCCGGTCGCCATCTTGGCTCCTCCCCCCTTCAGGACCTCTTTTGACACAGATTTGTGCTCACCTGTCCCAAGCCTTGTTTCTACCCGCCAATCATCAGAAATAAACAGTGCCCATTGCATGGCAGTGCCCTTTGGAGAGTGCCGACCTGGTGATGCTGCCAGCGACTTCTCTGCAGCATACAAGCTGCAGGGGGGGGGTTACTACAGCCTAATTAGATTTTTGTTTGGCATCTTGCACCTCATAGTGCTCAACAAGAAGCGTATCTGCTGCAATGCCCGACACAAAGTCTGTTTTTTCACACCAAAATATGAAACTGCACAGTCCTCCTTTAGGCTGATCCAAACATGAAAGGCACGTTATCTAAGCCAGGATTCTCCATCGAGTAGCTTGTGTGCTACGGGTAGCTCTCCGCCTACTTGGAAGTAGCTCTCCTGAATTAGAAGCTCTTGCTGGGCTAAATTGATACATGTGCAGCAAAATTAAAAAGTGTGTATTAGAGACAAAAATGTGTGTATTTTCAGAACTCACAACCTGATGTTTGGAGAAAAAAATGGTTGAATTTTACAAATATCTTTAAAGCTGATGACTGAATGATAAATCATGTGGCATTGGGTAGAATTATTACTAATCGTTACTTGGTGTCGGGGCATAGCAGCTATGGTTGTTATGCATTATAGCGCCTTGACATTTCCAGGGGTAGCTGTGTGCTCTATAAATGCCTTTTCTTTTATTCATTCATGAATTATCTATGTGGAAGTACTGTACATTGATAAAGCATTTTACACATTACTGCTGGCGACCACACCGGATGCACGGAGGCGGCCATTGCTGCTAATCTTGCATATGGTGGTCATGAACATAATCTTATCTGATGTGGTCACTATTACAACACTAATAATGTTAGTAGCTCATGAGGGTTCTCATTGAACATAAGTAGCTCTCATTACCAAAAAGGCTGGAGACCCCTGACCTAAGCGATGGCTGAAACAAACCAACCCAACACGGTCAATGGTGTAGTGGGCTGACCCAAAGCCCCCCATCTATGTAATTTTGTGGGTGTTGTTGACACGTGCCCTGGCATACAGATAAAGCAGACTGTAGCCTGATCTAGAAAGGGCTCAGAGAGTGTATAGGAACATAGAGCATGGTTTGATAAGACTAGTGAGCTTTTCGTATGTTTGTCCCCCAAACGAGTGCTTCTAAACTAAATTTCAACTTTATTTTTTATTAATAAAAAAACAATCTACGGGAAATCGATATTGCATTCGCGTTCTATATAGATTAAAAACCGTGCGAGGGTTTCGATCCAAGTGGAAATGTTTCGTCATTTTAAAGCATCACAAATACAGACACACAAAGCTGTGCACATCAGCTGCATTTCATCATACAGACCCTAGATAGCCTGAAGAAATTGTGACACTTTGGCGCTAGAGGGCGCTCTGGACATGTCCTCTTCAATCAAACTGGTCCCACTTATTTACCAACAGATAAAAAGAATGGACATCCGGGATCTAGCTTCTTGGTCAGTATATTTTGCTAACCGAGGGTAAGAGCTGCACCCTCGACTGTCGACTGTGATGGTTAGTGAATTACGTCCTTACAATACTGTGTGTCCAATTCACATGAAAATAAAACCTCTGTACTATCACTGTCGAGAAAGTGTTATTTTGTGGCTCACTAGCGGTACAGTACACGGCCGCCTGCACCCACTGTGCAGGCACCCGTCTCCGACTGAGACTGCCTCACGTGAAAATGCTTAGAGTTTATTTTCGAAAGAAATCCTCCCCCAATTGTGTGTACTGATGTCTTTATTTTAATTGTACAAATTGCACGTTTATTACACATTATCTACAACTAGAAGATCTGATCAGAAGGACTTAATTGGGAGATAGGATGGGTGATATGTGACCATGTATTATACGGAATAAAAGTAACCCTATCATACGCAAAAGGATACTGCGAGCCACCTCAGAGGTCAATGACTGTATATAGGAGCTCTGATTACAGCATTCTGCCTCCATTTAGTCAAGGAACTACACAGGGACTTGCAGTGCCTTTACAAAGTAGTCTAGGGGCTACTTTATCCAATATGTAAGTACTTATTTGTGCAACTATGTGCCGTGCTGCGCGGTACCCTCGTGTGAGGTCTTTAAAATATGAATTCGCTGAAAAAGAACTGTGCACAGGTTGTTAGCAGGAATCAACTAGCAGGTGTCGTGGTCGGACCTCCCCTGGCGTTTCCATCACCCCCTGGAGGGGTCCAACACATTCTGAAGAGACATACCAATATTCGCTGGGTCCCAGGGGTGGGAGGCACTCCGGGCCTCACATCAGGAGTGACATCAGCCTAGCAGTGAATCTTTGGGCGAACAAATGGAGCGGAGCGACGACCCAGCGGGGGAAAGTTCACATAAATTACGTGCATGCCATGCTGACATTCTTGTGGCTGTGGGAGGCATTGGTAGGGGCCAGTGATTGGGCCAGACTTGGTACTTTACTCTCGAGGCAGCTACGCAAGGACGCATTTCCAGAATCCGTGCGTAAACCTCGTTCCGCCCTCCCGGAAATCCATTAACCTTGATTGCCAGGGGCTCCAGGTTGGAGGCTGAGCGCCGGGGAGGGATTGACGGTTGACGTCACCATGACCTGCAGATTACAAGTGTTTTGCTGTGGAATGTTATGTTTTAATTCAGTTGTTAAGTTGGTTTTTCTATGCTGTGGTGTTATGTTCTATTATTTACTTTACATAGGTCAACAAATGATGCTCCATTTACAGTCAAAGGTAGAACATGTCTTTAAAGTTCCTGTGACTAGCAACAGTTCATCATTAAGGGGGTGAAACAGCACTGCTTCGGATCTTCAACTATTCAAGACACCACTCAACCAGAAAACTGTGGCAGAGACAATGGGCCGCATGACAACATATTTTTCACTGGCGCTATTAAGGTAGTGGTTGCTCCAAACACCTTTTATCGTAGCTTTATAAACACCGGATTCTGTAGCTAGTAATGCGGCAACAATGTTGGAGCACATTTGTTGGGTGGTATTTGGTTGTTCTGACAATGCGTTCTGTTGTTTTTTGTCCCGCTGTCTTTTTTTTACTTCATTATTTTAATGTGATTTTGTTTTGTTTTACTGCAGTTTTTGTATTGCATTCTGTTTTGAATGTTTTGTTGCTATTTGCCATATGTTGTAACTGTGGTGCGCATTGTTGCTTTGTGTACGTTTTTGTTTTATGTTTAATAGTTTACTTTACATATGTCAACAAATGCTGCTATAATTTCAGCACAAAGCAGCACATATCCTCAAAGTTGCTGTGACAAGCAACCATTGATCACTTTATAAGGTGACAAAATGGCGCTGCTGCAGCTCTTCAACTACCTGAAACAGCAGCCAGCCAAAAACTGTTGCCGCCACAAGTGCTCACTTTGTGACACAGCTCTTGATGCAGACCTGTAAATCCTGCGACCATTAAATTTAACATTTGGTCATCTGCTACTACGGACTCTTTCACTCATTAGCACCTCGAGGATACTGGAAAGTGTCTCCAACTGTTCTTTGTATAACCCTAAATAAATAAAAGCGGTGCACACTAGTGAATTAGAGAGCTAAAAAAGAAGAAGCCCATATATGCAAACTGGGGCAGTTTTGAACTTGTTAAGACACGCTGTATGATTGTTTTGCAAAGTATGGACGGCTGCATGGATTGCAGGTAATGTTTGTTCTGAGATCAGGGAACTCAATGGTAAAAACTGGCCCAGAAGACCATAAAACAGCCAAAAAGCCTCCCCCACACCGATCTGTCAGACCAGCCCATCAGGCACTGCCCGATTGCCCTATAGGCCAGTCCGGCCCGGACTACTGCCACTCATCTTCAAAGTAAACCTTACACCAAGCCATGCTACTATGTGAAAATCTCCCCCCCCCCCGTCCACATGCATGGTCCCTGCACGGACAGGCTTCACTGACTTTGAGCTGTGCGATGGGGGCCCCGCAGTCCTTCAGAGAGCTGCCTCCAAGAGCACTATTGATTTCAATCTCATAATTTGAATGTTTAGACAAGGCTAACCAGAGGAAACCTAGTATTTTCGGATCTTCCCATTGGGGCTGTTTTTGAGAGATGTTGACAGATCTTCAAGACAGGGCCTCCCCTTTGCAATATATACACGTTCAATAACATTACATAATAGAGCAAAAAGGAACCAGATGTTTCTGTTTAGTGATCACGCTCAGTTTAATTGTGGGCTGAAGACTCCAAAAAAATAAGAAAAACTTTAAACGTATCTTGAAAAAGCAAAACTGTTAAAAAATATAGGGGGAAATGCCTTATGCAGGACAGTGGGTACAGCACGACAGCATTGCATACCACACCCACTGTTAGCAGAATGCAAATACTTCAACTTTTATTGTACTTCACTTATTAGAGAAGCTTAGTAATAAATATTTATACAAAGAAACCATCAAAAGATGCCATAAACATCATCACTATTGGATGTGCAGGGGAGAGGGCAAGGGAGGGCGTAGAATACGCAATGTGAACCAGACTGAGGTGAAGTGATGAAAGCAAATGCAAGATCCCTGAGGCACGGGGGCTAAGTGTGAAGTGGAGCAACATTACCACAGGGAGGGAGAGAAGTAAAATAAAATTGAAACAATGCAAGACTGAAACGCTCTGGAGAAGTTTGATATGGCCAGGGTTACGCAAGGTAAAGGAAATAAGGGAAAAGAGCACCGATCAGGTCTAGGTTGGACAGATTGATACAACTTTTTTTGACAATTCCAACAAGTATTGATAAGTCTCACAAAACATTTTGCAGTAATCCAGAAAAATGTAGCATCTGAGCCCCAATTCACAAATTCCAATTCACAAAAAAGGGACGTGGGATTTTTCAAAAGGAAATCCCAAAAATATGGTGGACTTTGCACAGTTGCAAGTTTAAATTTAGTGGTAGGATTGTGCCTTCCACCAAAATTCATCTGCTTCATGTTTTGAAGGAACTAGATGCTAATCAATATCTGGAAGCACTGGTCCATTTGGGACTGGCAATTGCACAGCTGGATATTGCCCGAACACGGTCATCCCGCCTCTCTCCATGGAGAGGATGGATAAGGGGCATGAAGATATGCCTTTTTCTGGAGATGCCCATTTGCAAGGTAAAGGGCTGCCCAAGGAAACGACAGCAGTTATAGAACTGTAACAAGAATTACAAATGAAGTGGGAGAAGCAGGTGTGCAGAGTGACTCTTCTGAGTGCTGCCCAAACTATTGTAAGCTTCTTTTTATTTACATTTAGCTTACTGAATACCATCACTTCTCAGAGTTTGAACTGTCTGATAGCAGATGTCGAGTATACCTGTTAATTTGCTTGATATAATTGTGCATAAGACTTTATAAAAAAGAAAACATAGGGGTGGGAAAAATGGGAGTGGCCATTTAAGGTGTGGAGAACATTTGCAAAGTCATTACTTTAAGGGTAATCACAAATCTTCCCGATAGCATCACAAACAATGAGTCGACTTAACTTTATTGCTTAAAATGTTGAAATGTGTATTAAAATTGGATGTAAAAATGACCAACCACACTCAAGCTAGGTTAAGAAATCATTTTCCATGGGAAGAAAAAGCGCACATTGGCCAATACTTACTCATGCGGACAATCCGAAGGAGTAAGTGAAGCAGAGTAGAAGTGCGGTAGGAAATCAGAACATGCATCGATTCCTGGGTGTCCTACTGGGGACTTGTTACCTCCCTCCAAATGAAGAAACCTACATAGGTCAAAAACCAAAGGCTACAATGCTGAGATGTATGCTTTTATTGAGGAAGGTTTGTGAACTGGGTCATTAGAGGTCACATACAAGGACTTGGGTCCTGTGTTGCCTTTGCGACAGGTTTTCCAGTAAGCAGTTATTATCGAGGCATAGGAAGCATTATTAGTAGATTAACTGAACCCACTGTAAGGGGTTACAACTTGGAAGCAAACCCTGGAAGGACTCTCCAGAGATGCACTGATTTTGAACTTAAATGTGGTCTTTACCTTAGGAAGGAAAGAAGAGCAAAACACCATTTTCAATGGATGCTGGAAGCTTACGTGGATGGGCGCATTTTTTCTCCAGAATGAGAGTCTGCATCAGTGATAATCTGCAGTAGGTGGGTAACTCTATAGTATGGTCTACGCCTAGTTTTATGGATACTGTGCACTGAACAGTGGTTAAAAGTAGAATGGAACAGATGACATACGTTTTCCAGGATTTATCCCACAACTACATCCCCGCTATCAGAGTCCAAAGCGAACTAGAAAGGCAAGTACAGAACAACAAGAGCAGATAAATTCCACCTCTATGCAGCTCTCCTGTTTTCTGTTGTCCCTCTTACGCCCTTTTAGAAGTACTCTTCAGCTAAAGACACGCGTCTCCTTTATTCGGTCATACAACAGAAACTGTAATGTCTTTATCATATCTTCATATTGCCCCTTGAAAGAGTGTGTGTACATTTTATATAAAATTATTCATACCAAGCCAGTGAAAATAAATACAGCTCAATATAACATTTTGTTTGGATCAAGAGCAGTAATAAACCCAAATCCAGACACAAATGACTACGGTGCAAAGGTCAAATTCCGTATTATGACCATAGCAGAGCTCCATATTCTGGACCTTTTTGGCCTTTGGGCCATCTTCCTCTTGGGCCGTTACTGCTTACACCCTGGGCCTTTGTAATGAGGGATTGCTCTGGCATTAAGCCCTCGCCTCTCACCCGTCATTGCTTCTGAGGGCCTCTGCATCATGAATCTGAACTTGCCCATAGCAGCATTGCACCTAATCGACCCCCTCCTGAGCCACTTATGCAGCTTTTTAAATCAAGTCCTCATTGTGTATGTAGCACTGCAATGAATTATGCTTCATGCTCATAATCCTTAAATTAAGGTTTATTAGCAGTCAGCTAGAAAGTCACTATAATGCACAAGGGGCCAGGAGGGAGGCTGGGGGTGAATGCCAAAGATCATGTGCGACGCAAAGGGGAAGTAAAATACCTAGAACCAGGAAAAAAACCAGGCAGTTAATTGAATAGATAGGTCCTGATGTTTTTTAAAAATTAAAATGGCCATGTTCATTTGAGGTGATTGGATCCCCCAGAATATAAACAATGCTTTGATAATCTTGGTAGTTACTGGAGTGTGGTGTTTGATGACCGGTGTTCCGTTTAGTAGATCTAGTAAAATATCTTATGGTATCAGGTTGGTTAGCGCCATAGAGGTACACATGGTTTACTCGCCCACAACCAGAGTTCTCATCCATTTGTACCCAATGCGTACTCCTTTCCGGTTACACCCATCAGCAGCATGATGGATGAGGCTTGCCAGGCAGAGATACACACAAGGGTCCGCTCAGTTGGCATGTCAGGAACATTGGCTCAATGCGCCAGGACATAATGATACTGGCCAGGTTCTTCCAGGGGACTGGGCTGCAGCACTGGTACCCAGCAGTCTCACTGTGTCTTATTTACTGTGCACCCTGGGCTGTGATTGGCAGTCAGAGTTGCTAGCTGGCTGATACCCCTTCTCTCTCCGGCCTCACAACATGTACCGCTCCCCAGGATGAATGATGGCAGCTAGAGCTGCTAGCTGGCCATTGCCCAGGATCTAACTGGCCCTCCACCAGGGTGTCCCTCACTGGGCTGCAATCAGCTGGCACAGATGGTACCTCAGCCTCTATGTGACCAAAGAACTGGAAATTCAAGGGGCCCCAGGCACACCATTAGTGGCTGCTTAGTCTGCAGGAGTGGAGTTGTACTGTTGCCGCCTTTCCTAGAAAGTGTGATCGTCCCACACCAGAAGCCAACGGTGGCCGTCTGTCAGAAGAACCTGTCCCAGGAGTCGCTTTTGGAGCCACCATGGAGATACAACATTGACAGTTAGAGGGCCGGAGGGAGGCATTGTGATTTGCTCCCACAAACTAGGCCATTTTTACAGTCTTTTATACTGACTAGCTATCGTTCTTCTCTCATGATTGCGTACCATGCCCTCCTTCACCTCCAAGCAGAGCTCCTGAAGTCAGCGTTGTCAGATTGCGGTCATTGGATTGTGAGAGTGATTCTCCCCATGCACGATGATGCCTGACTCATCACATTCATTTTACATAACAGAATGCACTTAAAATGATCAGTGCTGTACATTTTCTCCCTTTAAAATGGGTGCTTATCTACAGTCATTGGCCACTCACTACCCTGCAGGCTACAACAGGCAGATGGGGGGTCCCCTGCAGTTGTACTACCTCTCCAACAGATTATCTTCTGCGATGCTAGACCTGGGTTATCCTTCCAGTTACCACTGGAACAGGTACATCTGTGCAAAACTCCAGGGGGCTGATACAAAATCTGAAAGGCACTTCAAAAAGTCAGTGGGTGGAGGGGGCCGACCCTTTTCTGGGTGCTGATGGCATGAGCTTCAGCTAAAGCCATCTCTAGCCTGACCTAAAAAGAGCCTGGGTTAGACCTCACTTGAGAAAGCAACTTCAATCTGCGTGACGGAGTAGTTTTACACTCCTAGACCACCCCGAGCTTCAAAGGGTACCTCAATGTTGCACAACCTGGCAAGTTGTTCAGGACTTTAACCTCCAAAATGGCTCTCTTGTATAGCAAAGTCTCTAGGCTAATGCCTGGAAGCAACAAAAGCTGGTGCTTACCATACCTCACCTACTTGTTTGTGATGACAGCCCAGAGCACCTAGTCTCTCAGTTCTGCTGATCCTATTAGCACTACCACAGTCCCAAGCACCTTCCTTCACACCCGCTGGCCCACCAGTAGCTATTATGTAGGATTGTTGGATCAGAGGAAACACTATTTCAACTTTCCTTCCACAAAAGTTGATCACCATCTTCTCACTGCAAGTTTCGGTCAGAGACTTACGGCGGCACTCCTGGTAATCTTTAATGCACACCTCCTTTCATTTGCCAAGACCTCCAATTTTGCGCTAACACACAGTGTTCTCCACTGCGCAACTCAAACTCAGTATCTTCTTCAAGAGACTTTTCTGTTATGTTTTAAGATTTCTCCAGGTGACCTGTTTCAATCTACCAACGGTCCCACTTTATTCTCTTTTCTTGCCTCTAACCTTGTAATAACTGCGTTCATCACTTGGTCAACGATGCCAGTCTTTGTTGTGAGAGCCCCATGCAGGGCTTTCATGGACTAAATTACTGCACTCCCTCCTGTAGTCACAGACACCTCCCTCTTCCTAGGGTTCCCGGTTGGTCATTCATTGGGAGGAAGAGCGGGGTTTCAAGAAATCTAGTTTACCATATTTGGTCTGCCTGCAGTATCCACAGTCTCCTCCAACAAATTTCACCCAGCTAAATCAAGGGTTCTGTTATGGCAGAGTTACTATTCTTTCTCATCAGTCTCAATGCAAGGGTGCTCCTAGAAGGCCCACATTCAACCGCTGCTTGGGCTTCTGCACAACTTTGCCTGGTCCGAAATGAGAGGTCCCGGATTTTGCTCTTGTGACTCGTTCATCATGGGAAAACTCTTTGTGTTCTCCTCCTCCCGGAGGCTGCAATCTCTTAAGTGCTCCTGGAGGCACTTGCGTCGTTTTCCACGGTTACTGAAAAATCACATTCAAGGTTGCCCAGAAAGACTAATCAATTTGCTAATTAGTGAAAGTGGTGGGTTATTTTTTTCGCTTAGACTAGAATAGACTACGGGCTGCAAGTGCAGTAGGGCACCTCCCATAATCTGATTTCCTTTCCTCTAAAAAAGGACTGAAGGGGGATTAAGGTGAGAAATTGCTTCTGACAGGATGCATAGATCCATGTCTTTTTGGATTTTAGCAAAATACTTGGATTTACGCCACACCAAATGTCAGACGATTTTGACAGACCATGACACAGTAAAGGCGACAGCATAGCAGTTTAGCAAATGACTGAGCTTTGTTGGTGCTTAGAGAGCATGGAAAAATCATTGACATGATTAGGACTTTTCCTTGGAAAGTTACAAGTGGGGTCCACAGAGCACTGCTGCGGCTTTAGAAGAGGGAACATTCTCTGACTCGTTGGAGCGAGCCACGGTAGGAGGTGTTCTCCTTTACACAGTGTCCATGGGAGTTCAAATGTAAGACTTGGTAAATGAGTAGCTTATATTTCCAAAACCAGGTATTTGGGAATATGCCAGCTGCCAATCAGATCCCACGGAATCCTTCCAGTTCAGATGTCCATCCACATCATTCGCCTCCTCTCTGGGAAGGCCATCTCCCTGGAGAGAAGGGCTGGGGCCACTGCCTAGTTATTAGAGTTCAGATCAACCTCTCTGAGGTGGCTCTGGTATGAAACTAAGTGGATTCCCTCCTGACAAGCTTTTAATAGAGAACAGGTTTGCAATAGGATGGTTTTCTGTACACATCACTCATCCTTCATCTTGCAAATGCCCTTCTTACCTCAAGGTAAACGTATGCGAACAGTTAGAGGTAATGTTAGTTAGAGGTGGGCGAGCCACTGAAAGCTCGAGCCTGAAGACCGGCTCTGCTCAAAGTCCTGTTGGATCCTCGAGTGAACAACCAGCCAAGCTACAATGTGGCTTCTGTCTACCTCCCTCCCTCTACCCAGGATGTGGCGTTACGGACAGAGCAGTTGACTTTGGAACTGGAGAACCAGGTTAGAGTCTCGGCGTCAGCTCAACATTCTGTGATCCTGGGCAAATCACTTAATTTCCTAGTGCCTATAAACAATGAACATGGCCTTGGGATAAGTAACTGGCGCTCATGTAAAGCACTAATACCTTTGGGTCGAGTTTGCGCCGCTTACAAATTGCAGAAAAATACACAAAGAGGTAAAAACAAAGCCTTAACATAAAGATAAAAGAAATAGATCCCCATTTACTACATGATTTTTACAAAGTGAAACGAATCCAGAAAACCTGGCTAAATCATGGCTTCATTGCTTAAATTGTGTGATCTTAGGCAAATATTTTATTTTACCAACACTTTGATTTCTTCATCATTGCATTAGAAAGTACTTTAAAAAATGTAAGTTCAGAATACTGGTTATAAAAAAAAAATACTGCGTTTGATTTATTCGACTATTTGAATTTTGAAAAGACTATTCTATTTTGTGTGATGTTCTGAGATTTACATAGCACGCATTTTTAGGGCTCGCTCGTGCTTGGGCTCCAAGATCCAAGCCACGCCAGACCCTTGGCTCAGCTCTGGCTCAGCTGTCCCGGTTAATTGTTGGATCGCCCATCTCGGATGCTAATGACAGGGAGACTGATCATGTTTGCAAAGCTTTCTTATTCTACTTCACTATTGTTGATAAAGGATCACGCCAGCGACGACTATAATTGATGATCATAAACATTTTGTTCCTTAAATAAAAATAAAAATGTGTGTGGGAGGGAGTGGGGGTGGGGGTGGGGGGGGGGGTGGAAGTGGCCCAGATCCTCCTGACTTCATTAACATGGGGAGGCTCCACTGTGTGCCACCGGGCACCCAAAATATTATAGGTTATGCTACCACGAGCCAGCGCCCGAGCTAAGGTCACAAAGGGTGCGGGGACCAACTGGGTATATCCCCTCCAAGGATCCACTAAAAGGATGACCCCGATAGGCGATTATTGCTTATTTGGGAACTCTAGTGATTAGGGGGCCCTCAAACTACTGCCAATGTTTTTTTTTTTTTTTGAACTCAGGGGGTACTTGAGGGACAAAGGAAAATCATGTCAGGACGACACAGTTGTACAGTGTGTCCTGGATTTTCCTTCTTAGATCGCATATGCCAATTATATGTTGCATTTTACGCCTTTTAGGCTGTGTAGTACTAGCTTTTGTGTTTCTTCAAAAATATCACCACATTGTGCTTGTTTTAATTAAAACACAGATGGTAGCGATTTTAGTGTTCCATCACATATCATGGTTACGGGTTCACCAAACTCCTATCTAGTCCCGAGTTATCCATTCAGAAGGTTTTCAGCAATCAATATTGTAGGATCATTCAACAGCCTTGAACAGAGAATTCTCTAGTTTACTGGGAAGGATGGACCAGGAGTCTGGCATTTACCAAAATGGAGTTTCTATATGTGGATCACTTATGCGATCAAGTGACGCACAGAGATGAGGCTGCAGTTGCCCACCATAGACTAATCCATTTGCATAGCAGTATTTATAGTTCTTGATTATGAAAATCATGAATTTCTACCTTGAATGTGGACGGACTCTACTCAATAGGCCTCCTCCACTGGTACTCTAAGATGTTTTGTCTCCTAGTGCTGCTTTTGAGGCCCTCATACTGGAACTGGAGAATAATAAAACATTAACAGGATAACTGAGGCATGTACAAGTGCAAGTCACTGTACATGTTGTGTTTGCCTCAGAATATTTTCAGTTTACCTATGGGGGACAGTGCAAAAAATGGATTGTACAAAAGTCTGACATTGTATTTATCTTTTGTGAGAAACTGTTGGTAATATTTTATTGTGGTCTGAACAAAGTACTTCTGTCGGAAGAATATTATGGATTAAAGAAAAGACCCTTTCCACAAAGTCACTGGTAGGGAGATGAAAATTCATTATGGCGGAGCTGATGATTCCAGCCTGCTAGGGGGATCAAGGTCGCTTCACCTGGACGTCCAGAGCCTGCCTGAGTCTGTTCATTCATTTTCTGGGCTGTACAATCATGTGGTAAACGTAGGGCTTCATTTGTAAAAAAAAGTGCCTGGGCCATGGTCAGGAGGACAATGCAGCTTGCACCATCCTTTGCCCCTCTGCCAATGACAGTAGCAACACAACTACTAACCGTGGCACTCTTAGAAGTGTGACACTTCATATTATTCCAACGCCGCAAAGCTATACATTTGGTTTGGGTGGCACATATCAGTCATTGATACTGTATATTGAATTTATAAGCAGCTGTTGTGCTCACACCTGAATTAGGCAGACAGCATCACCATGTGGCACACTGTCATAAGTGCTAGTGCTGACAATTAAGTGCCGAGCCCCAGAAACCACCAGCTCAAATTAATCACTGGTTTAACGTCAGTTCCCCATCACCTGTTGGTCCTGCTTACCCACTTCATCCTTGGTCTATCTCAAACCTTGACGGTACAATGGTGACCAGCTGGTGATACAGAGTGTAATATTGTGAGCATTCTAGTGGTTGGTGGGGCGGAGCCTTGGGGTGAGGGGAAGAGGAGGAGCGACGGGAGAAGCGGGCAGTTAGAATAGGGACGGCCATGTAAGAGGTTAGGGATAATAAAGCTCCGTAGTTACCGACCACGGTGTCTGTCGTTATTGGGAGCCTCCAAGACACGACAGCTGGCGACGAGGGTGGGATGAGCAGCATGCTCCCCTGAACCCTGAAAGGAACCGTGGTCTGTCTCCTGGGCGAGGCGCGAAAGAAGAAAAAAAAAAAGGAAGTTTGGAATTAGCGCCGCCCGCGCTGACACCGGAGCCTGTACCGGATCAAATGTCCCAGGAGTGCAGGGTGAAAAGCGATACCCTGGCACCTGCCCTGACCACTGCTGTGGGGACTAGGGTGCAGCGTCGATCCCAGGCGAAGAGCAACTCGCCGAGTGGAGGTCAAGCCCAGCGTGAAGCCAATGTCACGTGCATGCCAAAAGATGTGGCAGTGACAGCGCGCGCTTACCCTGTAGTGAAGGAAGTTCCCAGGAGCCAAGCCGGTGAGTGAGACGCCGATGTAGCGTGATCCATGTGGGGAAGAACCTGAGGGAGTGCTGAGCCTCGTGTCAAGCCCCGTGTGTGGTGCCGGTCCGGCGGCCATCTTTAAACCAGGCGGCTGCTTCAGGACACCCTTTGTGAAATAAGCAAGCGGCCATTTTGAAGTCAGGCACCAAACAAGCACTGGCGAAGGCAAGAAACAAACCCGAGCAAAGGCAAGAAGAAAGCAAACAAGCACAAGCAAAGACAAATTGCAAAAGAAAAAAAAAAAAAAGCGATCAAGCCCGAGCAAAGACCGGGGAGCAAATAAGTGTGAGTTAAACGATCGCAAGAGGAGTGAGATGTCACGCCATGGCTCGCCCGCTCGTCAAGAAGTGAAACCCATTGTGATGGGGCTGTCGCACTTGCGCCCTCCAGAGCCTCTGGCGCTCGTGGTCGGGAGTAGCATGGGGCCTCGATGGGAGGAGTGGATCGAGGACTTCGAAGACTACATCAAAGGCTCCAAGGTGCTTGGTGATGAAGACCAACTCATAGCGCTCCGCAACCTTGTGGGAAAAGACATTAGCAAAATGATTAAGGAAATTCCAGCCGCGGATGCAGGGACGTACGCCAAAGTACGTGAGGCGTTGGAAAAGAAATTTCTACACAAGAAGAATGTGGACTACGAGAGGCATGTGTTCCAGCGGGCGCATCAGGGAAAAGACGAGATGATGGATACATACATAACTCGACTTCGCCGGCTGGCACGCCACTGCAACTTTGACGCGTTCTCGACGGACGACGCCATCCGGCTGCGCGTTATCGATGGGTGCCAGTCCGAGACGCTCAGGAGAAAACTATTGAAGAAAAGTCACACCCTCGACGAAATAGAAGAAATGACGAGGGTGCACGATCAGGCTGAGGAGCACGCCAGGACCATGGAAGCAGGACGTACGGAACGCAGGGAACAAGTATGCCATGTGCGGACCAGTCGCTCCCGCCGAGGGTCCAGGGAACGAGGGCGGCACTCCCGGCTGTCGTCGCGCCGCCGTTATTCTGGACATCGCCAACCGGAAGCAAGGCGGAGAAGCAAGCGTCAGGATCATGTAAGAAAAACGCCAGCACGGAAATGCTATAGATGCGGGTATGATTTCCCGCACACCGGAGCCTGCCCAGCCATGGGTCAGCAGTGCCGCAAGTGTGGGCGGAGCAACCACTTTGAAGCCATGTGCAGCGAGTATCGTCGGGAGAAAGACAAGAACGCGCACAGGACGTCGCGCGGCGACACCCGCCAACACCACGCGCGAGCGGTGCACAACCGCCCAAAGTCGTCGTCCAGATCCTCTCACTCCAGCCGGGAGTCGCAGACATCCCGATGGTCGAGGAGATCACCATCCAGAGACTCCAGGTCAACATCGGATGAACAAGAATATTCAGTTGAATATGCGAATATGGTTGCTGACCCAAACCAACTTAAGAAATATTCCCGACTGGACATCAGCGTCGGTGGACATGCCACCAAATTCGTGATGGACAGTGGAGCGTCACTAAATTACATTCCGGTGACGGAGTACAAAAAAATGAACCCTCCCCCGCGCCTAAGTCCTGCATTTGTTCGGGTCTACACCTGGATGTCCAGGAAGCCACTTCCCTGTCTCGGGAAGTTTTCAACTACGCTGAGACACAACACAATGTCAATTCCCGCTGTGATCCACGTCATAGAAGGGCCGGAGGCTGACTGTCTTCTTAGTCTGCCGACGGCCGAGCGGCTGCGTCTGGTGGAAGTCCTCTATCGCGTCAGCAATGACATTGACATCGTGCACAAGCCAGGCAATTCAGTCAACCTGGCCGGTTACATGTCGCGACACCCCAGGGCATCACACACACCTGGACTGTCTGTCGTAGAGGAAGATGTCCATCACGTGGAGGATCAAGCGCGACCGCCTGCAGCTTCCCTGGAGATCATTCAACATGTCAACCCGAAGGAGTGTCCGCAGTGTCCAGTAGTAGGGCACGGTGACCCTCGAGCCCCAAGTCAGATGACACCGCCGCCGCCTGGAGTGTGGCACGAACTAGCCCTAGACTTTTATGGCCCGATGCAATCAGGCAACTATGTTCTCGTAATAATGGACGAATACTCACGGTTTCCCATTGCCCAGTTGGTGCCGTCCACCAGTGCTGCCGCCACCATTGCAGTTCTAGATGAAGTCTTTGCAGCCTGGGGTGTGCCCAAGGAACTGAGAACAGACAATGGTCCACCGTTCACTGGACGGAAATTCAGCGACTTTGCGAAATCATTGGGTGTCCAGCATCGGCGGATAACACATGTGTGGCCACAAGCCAATGGCACTAATGAAAGGTTTATGGACATACTCAAAGAGACTTTCCAGCAAGCTACCCTTGATAGACGAGATCCACAAATGGCTCTCAATGAAGTGCTTCGAGCATATCGAACAATACCCCATGCCACTACAGGCAAATGTCCAGCGACACTCATGCTAGGGTGCCCCATCTGGACGAGGATACCCACCTGGGAGGATGCCTTAAGACCGGTGTCACCAGGTCGTCTTCACCAAGCAGTAGTAACTGATGCTGATCGCGCTGGCAAGGAGAGCATGAAAGCTTATGCGGACCACAGGAGACGAGCTAGATCTTTCTCGCCTCATAAAGGGGACTGCGTCGTGGTCAAACAAGAACCAAGTAAGGAAACGGACTGTTGGTTCCGGGCAAAGCCCCCCACGGTCACCAGACAAAAGGGCACCGCGCTGACGGCTGAGTCGGAGAACAGGCGCATCACTTGCAATATCCCCCACTTTCAAAGATGCAGTTCCACCATGAAAGAGACACTCACGCCGGGGCCTACAACGTCTGTGACTGAACACGGTGAAGGACATGATCGGATACCTATAGGTCAGGAACGGGACGCTGAGGGCAGCAATGGAACTGTGTCTGAAGGCATGTCCCTTCGGACAAGAAGAGACATTGACGGCTGAGTCGGAGAACAGGCGCATCACTTGCAATATCCCCCACTTTCAAAGATGCAGTTCCACCATGAAAGAGACACTCACGCCGGGGCCTACAACGTCTGTGACTGAACACGGTGAAGGACATGATCGGATACCTATAGGTCAGGAACGGGACGCTGAGGGCAGCAATGGAACTGTGTCTGAAGGCATGTCCCTTCGGACAAGAAGAGACATTCAAAAACCTAGACGGTTGATCGAAGAGATGTGAGCACTGGTCACAAGCTTTATTAACAAAGGGGAGATGTAATATTGTGAGCATTCTAGTGGTTGGTGGGGCGGAGCCTTGGGGTGAGGGGAAGAGGAGGAGCGACGGGAGAAGCGGGCAGTTAGAATGGGGACGGCCATGTAAGAGGTTAGGGATAATAAAGCTCCGTAGTTACCGACCACGGTGTCTGTCGTTATTGGGAGCCTCCAAGACACGACACAGAGTTCCGCTGAGAGCGTGGCTGTGTATGCAGGCATCCATCCTTCCTAGCTTACGCCCCATTTAAAGAGCCGGTTGCATATGCTGTGGTGCAGCAAGATGCTCTGTCCAGCCTGGTCATCTTACATCTGGTACCACCTATGTTCAGAAGATGGGTGTACTGGTAACTTCATGGTGTCACTTGACCGGATTAGGAATTTCCCAAACCCTTATATTAGGATTGCCACCTAATCGGTATTTTACTGGGTACCGCTTGCAATCAAACAGCACGAGCTGGTGTCAGTAATTAATAGATACCAGCAATAATGTAGCCAGTATTTCTGTAACTGCCCTTTGTGCATACAAATCTGCATCATTTCTGTCCATGGTTGGGCTCAGCGTTGGCAGCATGTTAAAAAGTAAATTCAGTGAAGGTGGAGAGCAAACTGTATAAAATTACAAGCTCTTAAATCAGCACAGATTATTATGCACTTCAAAGTGTACACCACTGCTTTCAAGAGCCCGCCCTAAGCGCCCCCTCAGTGAGCAAGACTGCCTGCCATAGGCTGATTTAGAATTGAGGGCATGTTTAGAGAGTGCATGGGAGGAGCTGCAACATGCGAGTGCCATTGAAGGCCTTCGAGGCATCCAGGCCAATCTACAGCAGCATGCCAGCGCCGGACTGGGATAGAAAATAGGTCAGGGTAAAAAATGAAAGTGTTCCCCAGTAGTGAATCAGATACCTAGAAAAGTGGCCCACCTTTGCAATTCAAGGCAGTTTTAAACGTATACAGACACACCCTAGAGGTGTTTTGGAAGGTATGGGAGCAGTGCTTAGTTTGCAAAAAAATAAGTGCCCGGGCCCTCATCTGGAGCCCACTGCAACTTGCACTATCCCTTGCCACTGCAAGCACTGCCAATGATGTACCAACACAACTACAAAGCATCACACTCCTACAAGTGGGACAAATCAGACTATTCCCGGACCGACCACAAAGCTATAAAGATGGTTGGGCGGCAGGTATTAGCCATTGTAATTAAGTGCCGGTGCCAAGCACCGGAAACCGCTGGCTCAAATTAAGCACAGTCAATGGAAGAGTTCAAGCATTTGCGTGTGCTTCAGCCAATTTTTATACTAGACAGCCAAAAAACCATCCCACAAACTAAGCTGTCAAACCAGACTTCTGGCACTGCCAGATTGTCTGTTGGCCAAGTCGAACCTTTGGGTGCGCCATAAATCAGACAGTTTCTTTTGGAGTGTGAAAGGCTCGTCTGCAGCCACCATCACAACCCGAGGTGTATCTGGAGGGGTGCGCGTGCGCCGGCTAGTGAAAGAAGCCGGAAGCAGCGTGAGACTGTTCTAAAGAAAGGTTATGAGTGTGCGATGCAGAGGGTGAGAGAGCGAAAGAACACGTGAGCATGAAACGAAAGGTGAAAAAAACAAGTGAAGAGGAAGAAAGAAAAGGGAAAGACAGAAAAGAAGGAAACACGGACAGCAGATAGGTTGAATGCGAGAGGAAAATAAGAGTAACATCATACATTGGTGGGAATAAGATTGCGTGCGTTTTAGGAGAGCAGCGCAGCCCTGTGGATGAATGGAAAAGAATCGGGATGCTGTTTTGTGGCCGGCAGGTCACCTTCACAAAGGTGGCGCCTACCTTATCATAGTTATCATGGGTAAAACAGCTTGCGTTTCATGTATATGTTCCTTAGTAAAAAGGACGGGTAGATCAAAAGTTGTTCAAATACAGAGGAGGTCGGATAGGCGTGCAAGAAAAATAAAAGATCGCTCTTCTATTCGATGCCAAGAGAGCACGCGAGTGCCTTGTAGAACACGGCTGATCAGCTCCAGATGAGGGCGATTTATTCTGAATTTTGGCGTTTTGTCAACATATGCAATCACACTTCAGAGTACACAAGGAAACATTTGAAACACTGCAAAATGGGCCCGCCCTGGCCGCAGGGAGTGCTCCAAACTCCATGCTTTCGAAATGCTGTCAAAAGTGGGAAGCGCGCGCCGTGCTGTGTGTCTGACACGCATCAGTTATCTATGGAACTGGCATTGACAGATCAAATATTGAAAAATAGTGATAGGAGAGTGCACTGGAAAGCACCGTGCACCCTCATCACAGGGCGGGATAACCCTGGAGTGCAGCAACTTCCCCAAATAAGGTAAAGTATGTTCCAGCTTATAAATCACTACCATTTCTTGCCTTAGCTGACCAGAGGAATGAATGCTTTTCCATGGAGGCTTGAGGCAGCCTTTGAGACGGACTACCTCTATGACCACCGAACGTTTCATAGGAGAAATGATGATACGAGGTTCAGGGCGCCGCCCATCAATCAAACGCAGATTAGCACAAAACAAACTGTCAGAAACTGTCAGAAATTTTAAAAAGCAAAAGAGGGGACAAAAACTTTAAACTGACATAGAAACAAAAGTATATTTTAATCCATGGTGACACATTGAACATGCTCAATTACATCACAAGAGGTTGTTCAGTTGGTGTGTAGTCTCGTCCTAGCATCTTCCGTTTATCACTACAGCGCCAGACAGCCAAAGTCGGAGGGCAGCACTGGACTCTATGAAATAGATGACAATGTACATTTTCTGTTTCTTTACAGAACCACTGTTGGGCCTGGAATGTCGCCTGCACTGAATATAAGCATACATCAGATTGGTCGCACACTGCTACACCTACCAGTCGTGTTCCCCCAATGTAACTTTATATTCAGGCTCCCTTGAGCCGGTGGAGTCGACGGACTAATGGTTACGCACCTGCGCGCTAAGAGAGGTACTAGACCTGATTATGTTTTTAGCAGCTTACACAGCAACCCCACTCTCATTTTCCTACTCCCTGCTGACGAGAGGCAACTACCTCGAAACACATGTTCAGGGATGGCACACGCCACGCATACTTGCACGCACTCTTGAGCATAGGTGTATCCGCCGACGCTGACCTTCAGGGACCATTTTCATTGGGGGAACACGACTGGTAGGTGTAGCAGTGTGCGACCAATCTGATGTAACTTTATATTCAGGCTCCCTTGAGCCGGTGGAGTCGACGGACTCATGGTTACGCACCTGCGCGCTAAGAGAGGTACTAGACCTGATTATGTTTTTAGCAGCTTACACAGCAACCCCACTCTCATTTTCCTACTCCCTGCTGACGAGAGGCAACTACCTCGAAACACGTGTCCAGGGATGGCACACGCCACGCATACTTGCACGCACTCTTGAGCATAGGTGTATCCGCCGACGCTGACCTTCAGGGACCATTTTCATTGGGGGAACACGACTGGTAGGTGTAGCAGTGTGCGACCAATCTGATGTAACTGAATATAAGCATGTTCTTATGCCCGAGTGCATGTGAAACTCGTTTCCTGACTTTATTTTAGTTCTGGCATCACACTAATCAAGGGTGGGAGCAGAGACCTAGGCCTGTCCCTGACAATGCAAGGTCCAGTACCTTTCGTGTGACCTGGACGGGTTTACCACCATTGCGGTCTTAGCGAACATTGGGCTACTCTCCCTGTTCAAAGCTCATCACGTAAAGCAGCAGTGAAAGCGGGTATCCGGTTTAATGATGTGTAGAGTATACAGACCTTTTTATCTGTGTCAGTGACAGAGTGGCCTACTAACCCCTGTAGAGTAAAGTTACACTGTTACATGAGGCCAAAAACCTTGCACTGACATCCTGTGTGTATGCTGAGTGTGTGTGGTGGAGTGTGTGTGTGTGGTGGAGTGAGTGAGTGTGTGCTCGTAACATGAACTTATATGATATGCGAGTGGGTGTGCGTGTGTGTCCTGAAACCAGTGGTATCTATCTTGGGTGCCCCTCGTTTACCATGGCACACAATGAAAGATGAGGACAGCTTTCCCAGACTGTGGAAGTGCATTGCCTGCATCCATGTGGTTGGAGGGAGGGCAGCCAGACACTGAAGTGAAAAGGATGGAACCTGGGCTATCTTTAGAAACTCCATGAAGACATTATTAACAAAGGGTTGCTGATCCGTTCTTCCTCAGCTCTGCCATTTGGTAGATGGTAGGGATGAAAGGTGGGAATACAGTTTCTGTTGTCCAAGGGGAGGACAGTTCTAGGCAAGACCTGCCCTTTAAGTCAATAAATACTACTACTGCTACAAAAAGGCGGATGCCAGCCAGGTGCAAAAACTCAAACTTCACTGAGCCCTTGTTGTGGGCGCTCATGCACTGATGCATCACCAGTGCTACCTGCTGTGAGAAGCATCGCTTTACACAAAGGCTTGAAGTGAGCCACGTCAAACAGTTGTGAAGTTTGAGAGTATGGATCCATCCACACAGTCTGAAAATGTGTATAAATGTGGGATCCAAACCACTCTTTGTTTCAAGTCCATGTTTCTGTTTAATAAACAAGGGAGGGGGCCACAGATAAGTCTAAGTGCTTCTATGACCAAGGCTGGTGCCTATCTGACAGCCAGTCTTCCAGATGTAAGATGACATCACCTAAAGTCACAACTTACTGCTGAGTGGAGCCTGAAGAAACCTGGAACCCTGCCTTCCCTCCTGGCCATTTGCAGGAGGCGAAACTGTCCAGGAAGGAGAGGCCAAGCATGTTCCTTACATAAGGAGCACTCAGAGGAAGCTTACAAACTTAAGAGAGCGATCCAAGAGTGACCAGTCCAAAGACGGCGCCTGTCAGTGTTTGAGAAGTTGAAAGTAATGCTGTACCATGGCCAACCACTCTGAGTCAGTCCAACAGTTTGCCCTGGGCCAAGCGGAATGATGCTATTGCCATGAACATGAGGATTGAAGTACTGTAGGGAGAAGCGCCAAGCTGGCCCGGTGGCTGCAACGGCTCCAACACCAGAAGAGGATTAGGCTGCAAGGCCATAACTACCTCCAGCTGAAGCGCCGTTTCGCAGCCAATCCCAGAGGGCGGCTGCTGCTGAACACTGGCGCCGCTACGGAAGGCTGCCTGTCCCACAGAGAGGACCCTGCCATTATGGCTGACGCAGAATGACAGGTAGCCGTGGGGTTGAACTGCACCCGGGGACGAGAGAGACAGATGGCCACACTCACTTGAGACTGTGTGATACAAAACTCATCCTGAGACTTTGAACTGAGCGGTCTATTCATCTTATGAGAAGAGAGAGCATTCGGCACCCGAGCCTAATCACTGCCTATACCCTAGCCTAGTAGGGATGGGAATAGTGGGGTCCCGACCTCAGCAGGAGGGAGACTGTTACCCGGGAAGTGAGTTAATTGTAGTACTTCATGGATTTTAGTGCAATTTAGGACAACCCTATATAGTGGATCAAATGAAATGGGCAGCATTTGGTTTTGCTGCGAAACAAAAAGTACTTTTTTTCTAAACTATAAGCACTAAGCTGGACATTATCTTACTATGTCTATTTGACTGCTGACTTCTGAGCTCCTGCACCCTACACTACGTCCCTGAAGAACCTAAGATGGCTTTCCCTCACTACCACGAGAGTCAAGTGTGCAAAGAGTCCTACTTACCCAATTTATAGCGCATGTACTTCTCAGGATAAAGAACATTTTAGCTATCGTTGTGAAAATTATCAGGTGAAATTTTGAAATATATCCCCTATTCCAGGTCCTGAAAATGTTGACAAGGCATAGAACCGGCGAGGTGTTCTACCAGCATATTGCGTTTTAATGTAATTTACAAAAATATTGCAGGTGGAATATAGACTAGAGCCATATTCTAAAGATACACATACTTGTAAGTACAGATTTAGGATCCTTAGCTCACATCATATACACGTATATCATCACAATATAGTTGAAGTTGATATTCCGGATAGAAAATCTTTGTAGGATGATATTTTTGTTGCCGATATTCTGATACACAATCTGTGTTGCTTGCCATGACATAAAAGACAGTGGATGAGCACATCACAAAATCACTTTTTAAATGTTGCAAAGTTCAATTGTATAATTTACATTTTCCAGTAAAACTTGATGGTTGGGAAGTAACTTAGTTTGTTTTCGGATTACACCACAAAATAGTTTCAAGTTGTCGGATTACTTAAAACACGTTTTTGGCCTCGAGGACGTGTCTTGTGCTCTTGTGTGGCGGGAGAAGCTGCCGAGCCAGCATATCCAAATCAGAACAACAAACAAACTTATCCGGGTGGGAGGGTGTCAAATGCATTTTTAAAAATCCATAGAGAATGATACAACTACGAGAACAGACAATTAGCCGGCTGTGGTCTCACGTTTGCACATGGGAGCCTGGGGTGCATTAACTCAAATGGAGTCCTGATTTTGTGGCGCTGCTCTTAACATGGAACAGATGGGGCAGGATGCTCGCTGGAATGCATCTTATGAAAAGAATGTATTCCGACCAAACCCAGAAATTGGGTTGGACCAAAGGCCTAAAGAATGACTCGAGGGGTAGGCTTAATCGTGCACTCTTTCAATGACTAAACAACACACATACTTGGAAAAAGAAAAAGGAAAAAAAACGACATTGAATATAGAATGGCTTCAAACTATGCCTCTTTGATAGTGAATGTGGGAAAGGTTCTTTTCAGAAAATGCATTGCTGGAATGACCTTCCCCATGGTTGGTAATTACATATTTTGGTTACATTTATGTTAAACTTATCTGCAGAAATCTGTGACCAGAATTACCAGTAGCAGCCCGTCCCCTGCCAAAGTGGTGGAGCATGCTGGAGGAGGGGAGTGGTTCTGGGGGGACAAAAAAAAAAATCAAAACAATAAAAAAATAAAAAATATAACTTACCTTGAATGCCGCTGCCCGCCACATCGCGCTCTTCCTTCTTCATTCTGGGCACAGGCCCCCAGACTGCACTGCGACCAAGAATGGCCTGAGCGATGGTAACTTGCGCTCCCAGGCGGACTGGGATCACGTGCCTGTTATCTATAGCCCCAGCAACGCAGCTGGGGCTGGAGAGAGCTTCACTGCGCACAACAGTTTGGCCGGCCGGAGACAAACCGTCATGTGCAGTGAAGGGAGTGCGCTACCACACCAGCAGTGCCAACCCCTTGGACCCACTCCAACAAGACTCGCCAGAGTCCTGGGGGCGGGTCCAGGGGGTTCAAATAAAATGAAAATAAAATAGGTTTAAAACCCATTTTATTTGATGGCGGTGGCAGGGGGGCAGCGCTCCTCCACCCTAACAGAGGACCCACAGCTGAGAATTACCCTGATCCAGGTTAATAATCAGGGGGCAGTTCTGACATGGTCGGGTTTTAGATCCAGGTTATTAACTGTAACTGGAATACATCTTTAACAATTAAGAGGAAAGTGGGGAAAGTGAGCGTGTCCCAGAGTAGTTTCCGGTGGCTGCTGCTATGGAATGGTGGTGGTGAGCGAGGTGCGTGTTAAAACAATAAAAAAAAAAAATCACTTACCTGTGAACAGCCGCCGCCTCTCCTCTGTCCTCTTCTCTTCTCGACTCCCTGCAGCACGGAAGCACACAGGCTCCCAGACTCCACTAAGCCAATCGCGATGTTGCTGTCACCAGTATGACAGTAGCATCGTGACTGGTCTGAGTGGCCTGTCTGGCAACTCAGGCAGTGCTTGGGAGCCTGGGACAGTTCTCCACCGGCTGTGCAACACAGCCAAGTGGAGAAATGCAAAGTGCGCGTGTCTGTTTGGCCGGCCCAAGACGGCCAACCAAACTGTCAAGTGCACTTATTGTGCACCAATCACTCCTCCTCCCTGTGGCCTCAGGCCCACCCACCCTAACCTGGCCCTTTAGCCCGTATTAAAAATAAAATGCTAACATTGTGTTATTTCAATTTTCCTTTTTTACAATGCTCAGAGAGCAGTGGGGTGACGCTCCTCTGCATTAGCGGAGGAGCTGCCGCTGGTAGTTTCCAAATAATAGACAGTAAAGCTCATAAGACGCCATTATTTGTATTTACACACGTTTTACAGGTTCTTTCCAGTCCCGAAAAGAGCAGGAGTAAAAAAAATTGCAGGATGTGAAAAAAAATTAAGTACCCCTGACTACCCCCATAATTTATGGAGGTGCTTGGGAAGGGACTTCTCAGCAGGAAGACATTTTTCCTGCGGCAAAAAAAATCTATGTTGAAAGGGCTTTTGGGCTTTTCTGATTCGTGTACTCCGCACATGTATGCATACTGGACATGGAATAAGCATGGAAATTATATATGTATAGATTTCAAGGAATGCACCCTCACCGTATTTTGTTAATACAGACAAATAAGAAAATCTGCATAAATGGTGGGTTAGTTGTGAATGCATAATTATTTTCAGTTTAAGAGGCGCCCAGCATAAAGCACAAAAGACCGCTATGAAGCCGACTAAAACTTCAGAAGGCCTTCACAGAACATGCCTAAAGTTTCTAAACCAGATTTTATTCTACAAAGGCACTTTAAGATAATCATTTGGTTTGTGTCCCTGCCCAGCTTGACTCATCTTAACCAGAATTTGTTTAAATGTAGGTAGAACAGAAGGGAAAACAAGCTTTGGCAACGCCAATAAGCCTTGCTTGCATTTTGAATCCCAGCTATTTTCGTTTTAAAGAAAAGAAGCTGCAGTGAAAAAAAACAAAAAACAAAAAAACAATTGCGCTCTGCATACCATGGATCTATGAGATAAAGTCTTTAATGTGTCATGATGCAACTTACTTTTGAGATGTAAAATAGTCCCTCTTGTACTACAGTACTAGAACTCCTCCATAAAAGATGGAATGATACACCAAACAACCAACAGCAAGAGGTCATCCCCACTGCTGATAGCAAGTTGGATGCAGGGAACACTTATCCGGTAACATTTAGACTAGTATCATCAATGAGACCTTTGTCTCATCTAAAAAAATCATTTTTCAGCATCCAAAGACTTGGTTTGCATTTCCTAAATCATTCCAATTTCTTACTGATCGGTTCCTTTTGTCCTACTGGAACATGAAATCTAGGCACTAAAGTTTATTTGAGGAAATTTGTTTTAAGTCTTCTCTTCATGTCGGCTTCTAGCCTCGAACGTTCCCTTTTTAAGAAAAGCAAGGCAAAAGTATTCATTCATCGAGTCCCGCTTCAGCTCCCAATCTAGTTTTCATGGGCATCAAATACCTATTTGCATCACATGGAAATGTGCTGCCCATCCGTTGCCTTTTTTGCACAGGTAAGACCTCGACGACTTCTCTACATGGGAATGGACCTTGCGGCCACCATCTCTTACATCCTTCTTTGTCTGTTCGTCTGTCCTCCCCCTTCCATTCTACTCCCTTTTCCAGCCAACTTCATTTCCTGCACAGTTGTCCGCACTGCTAAGCTGAATCCAGTTACTCCTCCTATGCCCATATGCAATCACATTCCCTGCCTGCCTTCCATCAATTCTCCCCTTTCTGCCTGCTTACCTTTTCTCCCTCTACCCAACAACTGCCAGTCTTCATATCCTTCCTCCCAATATCTCCCACATACATGTCCCTTCTCCCTCCACTTCTTGCCTCCAAAGTCTCCTCTTTATGATGTTTTCGGATCTGGTCTCCAAGGTTCCTTCTCCCACTTCCTCCTAGCCTGTCTCCCTTTTCTTTCACACTCCTCTTACACTCTCTTCTACATTTCCCTTCACCACTTAGGATTTCAGTGGCTCCTCCAAACTCACCCTTAGGCAGCTACATAATAGCCCCCACACCAACCGCCCATTGAATGGATAAATATGGTGCATCCTGAGGCGCTAGAACTTCAGGTCAATCAGTTGAGTAAGAGCGGAGAGACAAAGTTCACAGAGATCTCAGCACAAGTGGCATAATTAATGCAAATCCATTTCCAATTAGAACATGTTCTTTTTTTAGCATGCTTAGCTTTACAATTTCAAAAGTATACAAATAAGAAGATGTTATATCTATCAATCCTCCATTGCACAACGTGTCTAATAAAAATGACATGATTTAAAATAATAATAATAAGTGGGGATTCCACTGGCTCCGGACTATCTTACACCAGGGAATGTTGTCATAAGATGTTCTACTCCGCTTTGTTGAAGGCCCTCGATCCAGGACCATCGCACCCATGAGCTGCAGAGCAAGGCCTGGCCAGACCCATCGGACCTAGGATTTGTAAATGGTTATCCCAAATTATATTAAGTGCGATACCCAATGCTGTCAGTTACTCTACTATGACTGCCACTTATCACAAATTATTTTTAGGTGGATTGGTGTTGTTTCGTACGTTGTCTTGGCAACATGTGTTCAACAAATCTTTCTGGGAGTGACTCAAAGAGTGCTTGAAACTTTCTAAGAGGAAACTCTTTCCATAGGCTCGCAGTGTCTGCAGTGCAGCTGCTTCCGTCATGTCATTGATTCAAATCTTTCCAAATGTAAGGTAGTGTTCTGCCAAAATAAAAATGAATTATTTCATATTATTTCCTACCGCCTTAGTATTAGTATTTCTAGAGTCTAGAGTCTAGAATGCCAAATTCACATTACTTTTATGTAACCCCGGGCGGAGACCTCCGTTCCTCCCGCGGAGTGTGCGGGAATTTGCCTTCTCCCTGTTCCACGGAAAAGGGCAGTTCTCACAAGGATTAGCGAGACGGCGAAGAAGAGGAGGGCAGCCCGGGGACGCTGCGTGCCAGGTAAGTGGTTTTTAAATTATTTTTTAATAATATTTAATTTCAGTTTATAATGGGGGGGTGTAGGCGGGTGGCGTAGCGGAATTTGTTTTCAACTCCGTGGACCTCCGCGTAGCCCCGCTATGCACACTACGCCCGGGGTTACTTTTATGCCTTTTAGGTAAAATCAATATTTAGCGAGTGGCCTCCAAATTGCGGACATTTAGGCTTTTTGAAACAAAGAATCAGTGTTCAGAGTTATCCGCAACTGCAAGATTGTCAAAACAGCCCACACGGAAGGGGAACCAGCTGGAAATAGAGTTTAACTGAACAAACCTAGTTCAAAACCAGACCCTAGACTTGTAATTCAAAAATCACATTTTTGAAAAATAATTTCTTTATTTACTCCGTGAACTCAACAAAGATGGTGATAATAATATTAGGAGTAAGCGTAATATCTGCCCGGAGTGCTTGCAAACCATTTTTTGCCTTCCCGTAGCACGGGAGATAGTGGGTGTTACTATGGTCCAACTTCAACTTCCTATTTTTTTCACTCCAGAAGGGTTATGGCTCCTGTCAGCAAGCCAGATTTCCAAATTTTGAGTGAAATGCACATGCAGAAAACAGCAGTAAGAGCTGGACACAGTCAGTTATCGGACCGACAAGTTAGAGGCGAAACAAAGGAAAAGAATTGCCTGTTCCTAGGAAATGGAACAGGAATGCAGGAAGACGGTGGTCCATACGCTCATCACCTCTCAGTTGGACTACGCCAACAGCCTCTTCATTGGTCTCCCTGACTATCTTTTGAGGAGACTTCAAAGGATCCAAAATGCTGCTGCGAGACTTATTAGAAATGTGCCCTTACGGTATCACATTACCCCCCATCTGCAAAGCCTACATTGGCTGCCGGTTAAAAAAAAGAGTGATGTTTAAGGCTCTAGTCCTTGCCCACAAAGCACTCAGAGAGGTTGGTCCTCTCTATCTGAGACGTAGGCTCCAAAAATATCAGAATGCTAGAACTCTTCGTTCCAGCAACCTGAATCTCCTAGCCATTCCACGCTTTAGGAAAGTAAGGTTAGGGGGGGGGGGGAAGAGCCTTTGCGGTAAAAACAGCCACGCTCTGGAATCTGATGCCTAACCCCCTGCGTCGGATAAAGGAGGAACTTCCTTTTAGAAAGGCCTTGAAAACTTGGTTGTTTGGCCTTTCTGCTACACTCTAACTCCCTGTTTCTCTCTCCTGGTCTATCACCCTCCCTGGATGGATGCCAGCGCCGGGACACCTCGGTTGGAGGTAGCTGTCGCGATCTACAAAAGCTAATAATAATAATAATAATAATAATAATAATAATAATAATAAATGTGATACACAGAGCTGACAAGATAGAGTTGCTAAGTCGCTATTTTTCGGTAAACTGAGTCTACAGTATTTAGAAGCAGCTTTTGTTTCTGTAGGCGGGGAAAGAGAGCGGGAGGCGGTGTTGTTACCATCTCCAGTTTGCAAGTTACTGGTGCCTGTGTACCCCTGCACTGCCAAACATTTGCATCGCGCATGCACTGGAATCTGCTGTTCAGTTTAAGAGACTGTTGTAATTATTATGCCCCTCACACAAAATGCGTGCATATGGTGGAGCACCCCGTTTCAAAGTATTAGCATGATCTGTACTGTTCAATGAAAGACATTTCACCTGCTGCAAAAAGTTCCCACCATCTCGTTGAAAGCATAGAGGCCCTGGTGAATCGATTTGTACTGTCAATCAATTGCCAGCCTGTCCCATTGGTAAGAGCAGGAATTTTCCTATCAAAACTATAAAAGCTGTGCCGACTTTTGACATCACTGTTCCTTTTAAAGTGTAATAGATCTCTCTGCCCTTTTACATTAAAAGCCTTGCAACCCTACCAACAAAAGTAAGTAGAATATCATGTGTGCGAAATATGTGGCAGTACTGCGAGCCAGCCACTTCCTCTCCATATCCAGCACTGTATTGACCCCTGCATCAATGGTCTGCTGGACTCTGCATTCCCACCATCTCGCCCCCGCTGCCATTTAGTCCTTCCCACGATCAGTCAGAACGTGACCCCCCAGACTCGAGCCTGTGCTGACCTGTTATCTAATGATTATAATCCCATCATCCGCTTCATCTCAAATATTTTCAGGGAGAAAAATGGAAGTACTCCTGAGGCCGGGCTTACATCCCCGTACCCGCCCAAAAAAAAAGTTACATCATGGGGAGACGTGGCCAACGGCCAATAGGTCAGGGGAGCCGCGGGTCTCAAACGTTTGTGAACCACTGGAGTAGATGGAAGCCAGAGTCCAGGTCACAGAGGACAGCCAGTGGCATAGACAAGCCCACTGACTGAGCCAGCCATCCATCCATCCATCAATGGATAAAGGAGACTGGCAGCTGCGGGGGTGGGGCAAGGCACCTGAGCCTATCATAGTCAGCTGTCAATTGTAGAAAAGGCGGTCATTGAAGGCTTGGGCACATGGGGTTCTCATGGTTGTTGTACGAAGCCAGATCTTCATATGGTATACCAAAAAGAGGTATACCGGGAAAAGAGTCCAGGTATTCCCTTACCAGTAGAAAGGAGCTTACTCTAGCAATCCCAAGGTGCTCTTCTAGGGGGTAGTGTGGTCGAGCAGTGAGGAGTGTTCGACATCTGCAAATAGTCACAATAGTCAGTAAGGGATGCGCACGACTCAATAAGGAGATCCACACCACTTTATAAAAATAACACGTCTTTATATATGTTTAGGCACCAGAATCAATACAATCAGGTAAGTATATTTTTCGAGAGGACTACTTTTGCATTTAAAAAGCGAACAGTGAATGTTTCAGATAATGCAATGTTATCCTATCCTATAGGATGTAAGACAAGTATGGCATTCAGGTACAGTACAGCGACTTACGAGACCAGTCTTCTGGACTTGAGGAGAGTATAGGACAAGGTCCAGGGCAGCGCCCACAGGTCACGTCAGTGGCACTGGGGCGGCTGGGTTCAGAGGTGTTTTTCAGCGTTGGGTGGCCAATGTTATCCTATGGGGGAAAACCATGTACTGAATTCAGGCACTCCACAGCGTCTTAAAGGACCAATCTCTTGCACTTAAGGGGAGTATGGGGCACGGTCCAAGGCAGCACCAACATGTCACCATGGGTGGCACTGGGGCGGTCGAGTGCAGAGGTGCTTTCCAGCGTTGGGGGCCTAATAATATCCTATGGAGATTGGTCCAGTCGAAAAGAGGCTGCAGGTTTGGACTGGGAAGCCAGTCAGTCTGAACTGCAAGAGGGCTCAGGTCTCATGATGCTTGGGGATGTGGGGATACCTTTGGTCCTCTTCTTCACAGGCCAGGGGCATCCAGTACAGAGGTGTCTTCAGGCATCGGATTTTCATTACCCAGAGCGCTCGCAGTAGATTGGGCCTGCAAACATAGGCTGCAGGGGGTGTCGGGAAATCCACAGTGGGAAAGTCCAGGGAGGGCTTTGTCTCTGGAGGGCCGAGGGACCAAGCTGACACGGTTGGCCCACTTTAGCTTAGGCTAGTTGGCAGGGGTGCTGTGGTGCTTTCCGGTGTCTGGTTTTGGCGGTCCGGAGTCCTATCAGGTCTTGTTGGGTGCCTACAGGTTGCACGGAAGCAGCCCCGCTGCTCCATGGATGTTCCGGAGTCCCGGCAGAAGTGCTAGCAGTCCTCCCAGGCTTTTGGAGGCACTGCAGCTTGCAGGATGAGTCGACTTTGGCGCAATTATCGGGGACAGCAGAAAGGCTGGCAGGATTGGCACCAAGTCAGTTGCTTCTTCCACAGTTCTTGCTTTTCGTGGCTCTTCGGTCCTTCTTCCTTTGGTTGGCAAGATCCAATTTCCTGGTGCCATGCTCCCCTAAATACTGAATTTAGAGGTGTTAGGGAAGTATAGAGTAGTACTCAATGGGCTACTAACTCCTGGGGGGTTACTATGCCCCATATATAACAACTTCCTGGGGGAAGTGGGTATAACCCTGTCCCAGAGATCCTAGATTTGCCATCATGAAAATGGCCACTTCTGAAAGTTGCATCCACTTTAGGCGGCTCAGTTCAAGGGCGGAGTGTGCCAGAGGGTGGACACGCCCGTCTTGCCTTGCTAATTTTCTAGCCTGTCCAGGTGTCAAGGGCTCTGGACAAGGGGTCAGTTTCCTCTCCTGTGAGTGAAACCAGATTCATATACCAAAGGCGGTGGGCCTCTTTGAAGCTGCCCCCTTCCCCCAGCCTTGGATTGCTAACCCACAGTTCATCCTTTGGCCAGGAGTGCAAGGCATCTTCTGCTCGAGCAGGCTTGGTTTATGGCCCCCGGAGAGCAAAGGCCCTCACCCTTGGGCATCAGGCACCTGTCTCTGGTGGTAGGCTGATGTAAGCCACTCAGTCAGCACCAGTTGCTGGTAGCCCTCCGTGTGCATGTATTACTGACACTGGCATCAGTGTGGGTTTATTCATACGAGATGTTTGATACCAACCATCCCTCTTTTCAGTGAAGCCATCATGTAGCTGGTGAACTCGTTTTCACCAGTGTCCAGCGCATGTTTGAAAATGGCTTCCCAATTCCCTTGTACTGGCAGTAATGGAACTGACCAGCACAGGGGCATATTTGCTCCTGCAGATAGGTCTTCACATGTAATACAAGGGGACGCTGCCTTAGGTCTGGAAGAACTGCTGTAGGGGTGACCTGCAAATATTACATGCAGTGTTAGGGGACATGGCACACAGGGATGTGTGTCATGTCATGTTTTCACTTTTGTCTGCACCAAGACATGCAGCCTGTAGTGGCAGTTTTCATGAGCTTGGTGAGAGGTACTATGGGGTTGCACAATTTGGGCTGCAGCCCTTAGGGACCCTCTTTAGTGCCTTAGGCCTTAGGTACCATTCAGTAGGGACTTATAGAGGGTACTAAAGGTATTGCCAATTGGGAAAACAATTGCACAGTTTTGGGGAAAGAGATCTGGCACTGGGGACCTGGTTAGCAGGAACCCAGTGCACTTCCAGTCGAAATCACATCGTATACCAGGCAATAAGTGGGGGGGGGGGGGGGGGGGGTTGACCATGTCAAAAAGGCATTTTCCAACAGATGTGACAGTGCAGGATTGTGGCGTGCCGGCCTCTCACAATTATCGATCAGTGGTAGAGGTGCAACGATAAAGGGGATGACACAGTGGCCTCTTGTGACCGGGCACTTATTTTTAGCTGAAGCAAGCAATCACTGTTCCTGGACTCATGAGGTTTGCTTAATACAATGTCTTGGAGAATTGGCCCATCTGTACAATACCCGAGGTGTAACCCACTTTAGGTCTTCCATTCTCCCCTTGTGTTTCCTTGAGGCAGGCTGGCAAGGTAAGAGAAGGAGGCCACTGTCGGGACGTAGCGTGGACGCTTCAGTGTCACACCTTAGCATTATTTGTAAAAGGTGAGCTCAGTAATCACTATTCCCTCTACAGGTTCCATGTAAGTGTCACCAATTCTCTGGTGCGGAGGCACTGAAGAAATAGGATGCAAAGAGCTGACAAGTCAATAGTAGAGCTTAGTTATAATCTACGGCTTGGACGAGGAAGCAGGATTTCATTTGTTACTACTAAAAACGTAATAAGAATAGTGTAATAAATGGTCTTTGACTCCTGCTGCCCCATTACAATAACTTCTCCCAAACGTGAATGAACCCTCACGCCAAATAGTTCTGGATCTAAGATTGACTTAACAATGCAAAGTTGATCAAAAACCAAGTCACCGGTGCTGAGGATCTGGAAAATGTCCCTCAGTCACCACTGGGGACTCCACAGTGGTACCTGCGGCCTGTGCTGGATCAGCAGGCTGCACAGAAGCGCTGCAAGGACTGAGCATCCCCCAGAGCACACGCAGTCCAACTATCACTCTGCAACTGTCATCATGACCCCTTTCTTTCATCCAACATTGTAGTCCTTAAGGTTACAAACACCAGAATTCAATAAAACCCTTTGAAACTCCTGTAACACGGTCTATGAAAGAGAGGCATAAAGATCTCGGCCACTAGTGATAAAGAAATTGGAAGAGCCCTGGGTTAGAGAGATTTGGAGCAGCAAATAAATTACATTTCCGAATATAGACAAGTCTCTGGTCTTGACAAACACTTTTTATGGTGCTCAGGTAACCCAAGTTCTGTCCAACAGAGCTTCAGAAACTAAACCAGCTCAAATATAAATTCTTAAATTAAGGCAGAGAAACACGTCACAGTTATCCACAGGAGACAAGTTTCAGAAATGTCAGGAACTGGAATGTAAAGCAAGCTCCTGAAGCCCCCGCGGTGCGGGGGTGGGGACAAACACTTCATAGGGGGTCTCATTCTGCCCAAGGTCAATGAATATCTGTCAAGTATTGGAGACTCTTGGTTCCCTCTTCACATTCTGCAGGGGTGAACCATTTTACGTTACGCCACTTGCCAAGAATACCATCAAGCTTCGGCTTGCCAGTCAACCAAACAACCAATCACCCAGCGCTGTGAGACCCAAGGGGGATTTGCCGCATTTTACAAATGCTTGATTGATTGACTAATGAAGCAAGATCCAAGACAAGTGACCACTTTAGACTCTACTGTCAAGGACATCCCACTAGAAGTCAGCAGTAATGGGCCAGGCCTTTAGATTGCTCTGTTTTAAGCTGATGTACTGCTACAATACCTTTCATCACTAAAAATGGTATATTAAAGTAAATCAGATCGAGACCCGAAGACCATACTTAAAATACAATACACATTAATCCCTCATGGTATTAAGCGTAAGAAATTTAATTTTCACAAAGAACCAGCATTGCCAAAGACAAGTGATCTGGCCTGGTTAACTGCTGTGCTGGTACATGGTTTTACCTTTTTTATTGCTTCCATATTCCACAAAAAAGAAAAAAGAAAGAAAACATGCTGCTCGAAGCGTGGCAGACATATGCTTGCAATTATTGGCACAAAGTAAATGGATTGCTGGCTTTGAATTAATGCAACGTGAAGGTCAGTAAAATAAAAAAGAAACGAAGAATGGGAAAAACCATTGGCCCAGCAGCCATGCCACCATTTGCAATGCAGGGGAGTGAACAGGGAAATGGGTAGCTGACTGACAATACCAGAGATCGTGAAGTTGATCATCAGTAATCCTGCGCTCTATGACCAAAATGATCTCCTCTCGCCATCTTTACATTGCATACTGGATTTCTGGGCACCTTTGTTTTGGCCCCTTTTTGGTAATGTGTCTGTTGAAAAAACCATCACCCAATCCTAGAAGGGCAGGAGACCCATACCTGAAGGCAAGGTGATTACTAATGACCACGACAGTCAACCTGGATTCAACTTTTTCCAGAATGTCTGCTCTCCCATCTGACAATAAGGATAGACGACAGACTGATCCCAGAGAGACAGCCTGGATTTTGGAATGTTGCATGCACCCTGGATAATGGGGTCTTCTGCGATGATCGGTAAAGGCCCGGGCTGTTTTGCAGATTACTTTATAGCCTTCAACAGGGGTTTACCCGTTTCGGTTTCTATTGATCAGGCACTATAGGGGCTGATCCCAACACTTCACAGTGATACATGTGTTGGAGTCGGGGCTTAATTTGAGCCAGTGGTTGTAGGTTGGGCACAGTCGCATTTATTTTTTGGGACCAGCACACATTTTTCCTTCCTCATCAGACTTGCATCCAGAGCAAGAGATAGAAAGACACACAAGGGGGAGAGGAAGAGAAAGGCAGAAAAAACAGTGTCAGAGGGAGAAAGCAGGGATCTA
Source organism: Triturus cristatus (assembly GCF_964204655.1). Classification (NCBI taxonomy): domain Eukaryota; kingdom Metazoa; phylum Chordata; class Amphibia; order Caudata; family Salamandridae; genus Triturus; species Triturus cristatus. Next base: position 1,418,703,384 of record NC_140591.1, on the reverse strand, counting down.
AATTAACATGAAAGAGATGAAGAGGGAGGCAATGAGTGCCTGGTGGTGGATTAAAGTGGTACGAGTTGGAATCAAGACTAGGCAGCCTTGGTCTTCGCCAAACTGGATATTCGTAGTGCCGGCCGCGGCCTTTGAAGTAAAACTTTGGGCACCAGCACTTATTATTATATAAATTAAGCTCTAGTTGGAGTCCTCTAAGGATTCTTTCTGATTCCATCCGCGCTGTGAACGGACTCCAGGAGGGGTACATATTAGGATACTCCCTGTTGAACTTTGTGGCAGACTCATCTTAACCAGAATTTGTTTAAATGTAGGTAGAACAGAAGGGAAAACAAGCTTTGGCAACGCCAATAAGCCTTGCTTGCATTTTGAATCCCAGCTATTTTCGTTTTAAAGAAAAGAAGCTGCAGTGAAAAAAAACAAAAAAAACAATTGCGCTCTGCATACCATGGATCTATGAGATAAAGTCTTTAATGTGTCATGATGCAACTTACTTTTGAGATGTAAAATAGTCCCTCTTGTACTACAGTACTAGAACTCCTCCATAAAAGATGGAATGATACACCAAACAACCAACAGCAAGAGGTCATCCCCACTGCTGATAGCAAGTTGGATGCAGGGAACACTTATCCGGTAACATTTAGACTAGTATCATCAATGAGACCTTTGTCTCATCTAAAAAAATCATTTTTCAGCATCCAAAGACTTGGTTTGCATTTCCTAAATCATTCCAATATCTTACTGATCGGTTCCTTTTGTCCTACTGGAACATGAAATCTAGGCACTAAAGTTTATTTGAGGAAATTTGTTTTAAGTCTTCTCTTCATGTCGGCTTCTAGCCTCGAACGTTCCCTTTTTAAGAAAAGCAAGGCAAAAGTATTCATTCATCGAGTCCCGCTTCAGCTCCCAATCTAGTTTTCATGGGCATCAAATACCTATTTGCATCACATGGAAATGTGCTGCCCATCCGTTGCCTTTTTTGCACAGGTAAGACCTCGACGACTTCTCTACATGGGAATGGACCTTGCGGCCACCATCTCTTACATCCTTCTTAGTCTGTTCGTCTGTCCTCCCCCTTCCATTCTACTCCCTTTTCCAGCCAACTTCATTTCCTGCACAGTTGTCCGCACTGCTAAGCTGAATCCAGTTACTCCTCCTATGCCCATATGCAATCACATTCCCTGCCTGCCTTCCATCAATTCTCCCCTTTCTGCCTGCTTACCTTTTCTCCCTCTACCCAACAACTGCCAGTCTTCATATCCTTCCTCCCAATATCTCCCACATACATGTCCCTTCTCCCTCCACTTCTTGCCTCCAAAGTCTCCTCTTTATGATGTTTTCGGATCTGGTCTCCAAGGTTCCTTCTCCCACTTCCTCCTAGCCTGTCTCCCTTTTCTTTCACACTCCTCTTACACTCTCTTCTACATTTCCCTTCACCACTTAGGATTTCAGTGGCTCCTCCAAACTCACCCTTAGGCAGCTACATAATAGCCCCCACACCAACCGCCCATTGAATGGATAAATATGGTGCATCCTGAGGCGCTAGAACTTCAGGTCAATCAGTTGAGTAAGAGCGGAGAGACAAAGTTCACAGATCTCAGCACAAGTGGCATAATTAATGCAAATCCATTTCCAATTAGAACATGTTCTTTTTTTAGCATGCTTAGCTTTACAATTTCAAAAGTATACAAATAAGAAGATGTTATATCTATCAATCCTCCATTGCACAACGTGTCTAATAAAAATGACATGATTTAAAATAATAATAATAAGTGGGGATTCCACTGGCTCCGGACTATCTTACACCAGGGAATGTTGTCATAAGATGTTCTACTCCGCTTTGTGGAACGCCCTCGATCCAGGACCATCGCACCCATGAGCTGCAGAGCAAGGCCTGGCCAGACCCATCGGACCTAGGATTTGTAAATGGTTATCCCAAATTATATTAAGTGCGATACCCAATGCTGTCAGTTACTCTACTATGACTGCCACTTATCACAAATTATTTTCAGGTGGAGTGGTGTTGTTTCGTACGTTGTCTTGGCAACATGTGTTCAACAAATCTTTCTGGGAGTGACTCAAAGAGTGCTTGAAACTTTCTAAGAGGAAACTCTTTCCATAGGCTCGCAGTGTCTGCAGTGCAGCTGCTTCCGTCATGTCATTGATTCAAATCTTTCCAAATGTAAGGTAGTGTTCTGCCAAAATAAAAATGAATTATTTCATATTATTTCCTACCGCCTTAGTATTAGTATTTCTAGAGTCTAGAGTCTAGAATGCCAAATTCACATTACTTTTATGTAACCCCGGGCGGAGACCTCCGTTCCTCCCGCGGAGTGTGCGGGAATTTGCCTTCTCCCTGTTCCACGGAAAAGGGCAGTTCTCACAAGGATTAGCGAGACGGCGAAGAAGAGGAGGGCAGCCCGGGGACGCTGCGTGCCAGGTAAGTGGTTTTTAAATTATTTTTTAATAATATTTAATTTCAGTTTATAATGGGGGGGTGTAGGCGGGTGGCGTAGCGGAATTTGTTTTCAACTCCGTGGACCTCCGCGTAGCCCCGCTATGCACACTACGCCCGGGGTTACTTTTATGCCTTTTAGGTAAAATCAATATTTAGCGAGTGGCCTCCAAATTGCGGACATTTAGGCTTTTTGAAACAAAGAATCAGTGTTCAGAGTTATCCGCAACTGCAAGATTGTCAAAACAGCCCACACGGAAGGGGAACCAGCTGGAAATAGAGTTTAACTGAACAAACCTAGTTCAAAACCAGACCCTAGACTTGTAATTCAAAAATCACATTTTTGAAAAATAATTTCTTTATTTACTCCGTGAACTCAACAAAGATGGTGATAATAATATTAGGAGTAAGCGTAATATCTGCCCGGAGTGCTTGCAAACCATTTTTTGCCTTCCCGTAGCACGGGAGATAGTGGGTGTTACTATGGTCCAACTTCAACTTCCTATTTTTTTCACTCCAGAAGGGTTATGGCTCCTGTCAGCAAGCCAGATTTCCAAATTTTGAGTGAAATGCACATGCAGAAAACAGCAGTAAGAGCTGGACACAGTCAGTTATCGGACCGACAAGTTAGAGGCGAAACAAAGGAAAAGAATTGCCTGTTCCTAGGAAATGGAACAGGAATGCAGGAAGACGGTGGTCCATACGCTCATCACCTCTCAGTTGGACTACGCCAACAGCCTCTTCATTGGTCTCCCTGACTATCTTTTGAGGAGACTTCAAAGGATCCAAAATGCTGCTGCGAGACTTATTAGAAATGTGCCCTTACGGTATCACATTACCCCCCATCTGCAAAGCCTACATTGGCTGCCGGTTAAAAAAAGAGTGATGTTTAAGGCTCTAGTCCTTGCCCACAAAGCACTCAGAGAGGTTGGTCCTCTCTATCTGAGACGTAGGCTCCAAAAATATCAGAATGCTAGAACTCTTCGTTCCAGCAACCTGAATCTCCTAGCCATTCCACGCTTTAGGAAAGTAAGGTTAGGGGGGGGGGAAGAGCCTTTGCGGTAAAAACAGCCACGCTCTGGAATCTGATGCCTAACCCCCTGCGTCGGATAAAGGAGGAACTTCCTTTTAGAAAGGCCTTGAAAACTTGGTTGTTTGGCCTTTCTGCTACACTCTAACTCCCTGTTTCTCTCTCCTGGTCTATCACCCTCCCTGGATGGATGCCAGCGCCGGGACACCTCGGTTGGAGGTAGCTGTCGCGATCTACAAAAGCTAATAATAATAATAATAATAATAATAATAATAATAATAATAATAATAAATGTGATACACAGAGCTGACAAGATAGAGTTGCTAAGTCGCTATTTTTCGGTAAACTGAGTCTACAGTATTTAGAAGCAGCTTTTGTTTCTGTAGGCGGGGAAAGAGAGCGGGAGGCGGTGTTGTTACCATCTCCAGTTTGCAAGTTACTGGTGCCTGTGTACCCCTGCACTGCCAAACATTTGCATCGCGCATGCACTGGAATCTGCTGTTCAGTTTAAGAGACTGTTGTAATTATTATGCCCCTCACACAAAATGCGTGCATATGGTGGAGCACCCCGTTTCAAAGTATTAGCATGATCTGTACTGTTCAATGAAAGACATTTCACCTGCTGCAAAAAGTTCCCACCATCTCGTTGAAAGCATAGAGGCCCTGGTGAATCGATTTGTACTGTCAATCAATTGCCAGCCTGTCCCATTGGTAAGAGCAGGAATTTTCCTATCAAAACTATAAAAGCTGTGCCGACTTTTGACATCACTGTTCCTTTTAAAGTGTAATAGATCTCTCTGCCCTTTTACATTAAAAGCCTTGCAACCCTACCAACAAAAGTAAGTAGAATATCATGTGTGCGAAATATGTGGCAGTACTGCGAGCCAGCCACTCCCTCTCCATATCCAGCACTGTATTGACCCCTGCATCAATGGTCTGCTGGACTCTGCATTCCCACCATCTCGCCCCCGCTGCCATTTAGTCCTTCCCACGATCAGTCAGAACGTGACCCCCCAGACTCGAGCCTGTGCTGACCTGTTATCTAATGATTATAATCCCATCATCCGCTTCATCTCAAATATTTTCAGGGAGAAAAATGGAAGTACTCCTGAGGCCGGGCTTACATCCCCGTACCCGCCCAAAAAAAAAGTTACATCATGGGGAGACGTGGCCAACGGCCAATAGGTCAGGGGAGCCGCGGGTCTCAAACGTTTGTGAACCACTGGAGTAGATGGAAGCCAGAGTCCAGGTCACAGAGGACAGCCAGTGGCATAGACAAGCCCACTGACTGAGCCAGCCATCCATCCATCCATCAATGGATAAAGGAGACTGGCAGCTGCGGGGGTGGGGCAAGGCACCTGAGCCTATCATAGTCAGCTGTCAATTGTAGAAAAGGCGGTCATTGAAGGCTTGGGCACATGGGGTTCTCATGGTTGTTGTACGAAGCCAGATCTTCATATGGTATACCAAAAAGAGGTATACCGGGAAAAGAGTCCAGGTATTCCCTTACCAGTAGAAAGGAGCTTACTCTAGCAATCCCAAGGTGCTCTTCTAGGGGGTAGTGTGGTCGAGCAGTGAGGAGTGTTCGACATCTGCAAATAGTCACAATAGTCAGTAAGGGATGCGCACGACTCAATAAGGAGATCCACACCACTTTATAAAAATAACACGTCTTTATATATGTTTAGGCACCAGAATCAATACAATCAGGTAAGTATATTTTTCGAGAGGACTACTTTTGCATTTAAAAAGCGAACAGTGAATGTTTCAGATAATGCAATGTTATCCTATCCTATAGGATGTAAGACAAGTATGGCATTCAGGTACAGTACAGCGACTTACGAGACCAGTCTTCTGGACTTGAGGAGAGTATAGGACAAGGTCCAGGGCAGCGCCCACAGGTCACGTCAGTGGCACTGGGGCGGCTGGGTTCAGAGGTGTTTTTCAGCGTTGGGTGGCCAATGTTATCCTATGGGGGAAAACCATGTACTGAATTCAGGCACTCCACAGCGTCTTAAAGGACCAATCTCTTGCACTTAAGGTGAGTATGGGGCACGGTCCAAGGCAGCACCAACATGTCACCATGGGTGGCACTGGGGCGGTCGAGTGCAGAGGTGCTTTCCAGCGTTGGGGGCCTAATAATATCCTATGGAGATTGGTCCAGTCGAAAAGAGGCTGCAGGTTTGGACTGGGAAGCCAGTCAGTCTGAACTGCAAGAGGGCTCAGGTCTCATGATGCTTGGGGATGTGGGGATACCTTTGGTCCTCTTCTTCACAGGCCAGGGGCATCCAGTACAGAGGTGTCTTCAGGCATCGGATTTTCATTACCCAGAGCGCTCGCAGTAGATTGGGCCTGCAAACATAGGCTGCAGGGGGTGTCGGGAAATCCACAGTGGGAAAGTCCAGGGAGGGCTTTGTCTCTGGAGGGCCGAGGGACCAAGCTGACACGGTTGGCCCACTTTAGCTTAGGCTAGTTGGCAGGGGTGCTGTGGTGCTTTCCGGTGTCTGGTTTTGGCGGTCCGGAGTCCTATCAGGTCTTGTTGGGTGCCTACAGGTTGCACGGAAGCAGCCCCGCTGCTCCATGGATGTTCCGGAGTCCCGGCAGAAGTGCTAGCAGTCCTCCCAGGCTTTTGGAGGCACTGCAGCTTGCAGGATGAGTCGACTTTGGCGCAATTATCGGGGACAGCAGAAAGGCTGGCAGGATTGGCACCAAGTCAGTTGCTTCTTCCACAGTTCTTGCTTTTCGTGGCTCTTCGGTCCTTCTTCCTTTGGTTGGCAAGATCCAATTTCCTGGTGCCATGCTCCCCTAAATACTGAATTTAGAGGTGTTAGGGAAGTATAGAGTAGTACTCAATGGGCTACTAACTCCTGGGGGGTTACTATGCCCCCTATATAACAACTTCCTGGGGGAAGTGGGTATAACCCTGTCCCAGAGATCCTAGATTTGCCATCATGAAAATGGCCACTTCTGAAAGTTGCATCCACTTTAGGCGGCTCAGTTCAAGGGCGGAGTGTGCCAGAGGGTGGACACGCCCGTCTTGCCTTGCTAATTTTCTAGCCTGTCCAGGTGTCAAGGGCTCTGGACAAGGGGTCAGTTTCCTCTCCTGTGAGTGAAACCAGATTCATATACCAAAGGCGGTGGGCCTCTTTGAAGCTGCCCCCTTCCCCCAGCCTTGGATTGCTAACCCACAGTTCATCCTTTGGCCAGGAGTGCAAGGCATCTTCTGCTCGAGCAGGCTTGGTTTATGGCCCCCGGAGAGCAAAGGCCCTCACCCTTGGGCATCAGGCACCTGTCTCTGGTGGTAGGCTGATGTAAGCCACTCAGTCAGCACCAGTTGCTGGTAGCCCTCCGTGTGCATGTATTACTGACACTGGCATCAGTGTGGGTTTATTCATACGAGATGTTTGATACCAACCATCCCTCTTTTCAGTGAAGCCATCATGTAGCTGGTGAACTCGTTTTCACCAGTGTCCAGCGCATGTTTGAAAATGGCTTCCCAATTCCCTTGTACTGGCAGTAATGGAACTGACCAGCACAGGGGCATATTTGCTCCTGCAGATAGGTCTTCACATGTAATATAAGGGGACGCTGCCTTAGGTCTGGAAGAACTGCTGTAGGGGTGACCTGCAAATATTACATGCAGTGTTAGGGGACATGGCACACAGGGATGTGTGTCATGTCATGTTTTCACTTTTGTCTGCACCAAGACATGCAGCCTGTAGTGGCAGTTTTCATGAGCTTGGTGAGAGGTACTATGGGGTTGCACAATTTGGGCTGCAGCCCTTAGGGACCCTCTTTAGTGCCTTAGGCCTTAGGTACCATTCAGTAGGGACTTATAGAGGGTACTAAAGGTATTGCCAATTGGGAAAACAATTGCACAGTTTTGGGGAAAGAGATCTGGCACTGGGGACCTGGTTAGCAGGAACCCAGTGCACTTCCAGTCGAAATCACATCGTATACCAGGCAATAAGTAGGGGGGGGGGGGGGGGGGGGGTTGACCATGTCAAAAAGGCATTTTCCAACAGATGTGACAGTGCAGGATTGTGGCGTGCCGGCCTCTCACAATTATCGATCAGTGGTAGAGGTGCAACGATAAAGGGGATGACACAGTGGCCTCTTGTGACCGGGCACTTATTTTTAGCTGAAGCAAGCAATCACTGTTCCTGGACTCATGAGGTTTGCTTAATACAATGTCTTGGAGAATTGGCCCATCTGTACAATACCCGAGGTGTAACCCACTTTAGGTCTTCCATTCTCCCCTTGTGTTTCCTTGAGGCAGGCTGGCAAGGTAAGAGAAGGAGGCCACTGTCGGGACGTAGCGTGGACGCTTCAGTGTCACACCTTAGCATTATTTGTAAAAGGTGAGCTCAGTAATCACTATTCCCTCTACAGGTTCCATGTAAGTGTCACCAATTCTCTGGTGCGGAGGCACTGAAGAAATAGGATGCAAAGAGCTGACAAGTCAATAGTAGAGCTTAGTTATAATCTACGGCTTGGACGAGGAAGCAGGATTTCATTTGTTACTACTAAAAACGTAATAAGAATAGTGTAATAAATGGTCTTGGACTCCTGCTGCCCCATTACAATAACTTCTCCCAAACGTGAATGAACCCTCACGCCAAATAGTTCTGGATCTAAGATTGACTTAACAATGCAAAGTTGATCAAAAACAAAGTCACCGGTGCGGAGGATCTGGAAAATGTCCCTCAGTCACCACTGGGGACTCCACAGTGGTACCTGCGGCCTGTGCTGGATCAGCAGGCTGCACAGAAGCGCTGCAAGGACTGAGCATCCCCCAGAGCACACGCAGTCCAACTATCACTCTGCAACTGTCATCATGACCCCTTTCTTTCATCCAACATTGTAGTCCTTAAGGTTACAAACACCAGAATTCAATAAAACCCTTTGAAACTCCTGTAACACGGTCTATGAAAGAGAGGCATAAAGATCTCGGCCACTAGTGATAAAGAAATTGGAAGAGCCCTGGGTTAGAGAGATTTGGAGCAGCAAATAAATTACATTTCCGAATATAGACAAGTCTCTGGTCTTGACAAACACTTTTTATGGTGCTCAGGTAACCCAAGTTCTGTCCAACAGAGCTTCAGAAACTAAACCAGCTCAAATATAAATTCTTAAATTAAGGCAGAGAAACACGTCACAGTTATCCACAGGAGACAAGTTTCAGAAATGTCAGGAACTGGAATGTAAAGCAAGCTCCTGAAGCCCCCGCGGTGCGGGGGTGGGGACAAACACTTCATAGGGGGTCTCATTCTGCCCAAGGTCAATGAATATCTGTCAAGTATTGGAGACTCTTGGTTCCCTCTTCACATTCTGCAGGGGTGAACCATTTTACGTTACGCCACTTGCCAAGAATACCATCAAGCTTCGGCTTGCCAGTCAACCAAACAACCAATCACCCAGCGCTGTGAGACCCAAGGGGGATTTGCCGCATTTTACAAATGCTTGATTGATTGACTAATGAAGCAAGATCCAAGACAAGTGACCACTTTAGACTCTACTGTCAAGGACATCCCACTAGAAGTCAGCAGTAATGGGCCAGGCCTTTAGATTGCTCTGTTTTAAGCTGATGTACTGCTACAATACCTTTCATCACTAAAAATGGTATATTAAAGTAAATCAGATCGAGACCCGAAGACCATACTTAAAATACAATACACATTAATCCCTCATGGTATTAAGCGTAAGAAATTTAATTTTCACAAAGAACCAGCATTGCCAAAGACAAGTGATCTGGCCTGGTTAACTGCTGTGCTGGTACATGGTTTTACCTTTTTTATTGCTTCCATATTCCACAAAAAAGAAAAAAGAAAGAAAACATGCTGCTCGAAGCGTGGCAGACATATGCTTGCAATTATTGGAACAAAGTAAATGGATTGCTGGCTTTGAATTAATGCAACGTGAAGGTCAGTAAAATAAAAAAGAAACGAAGAATGGGAAAAACCATTGGCCCAGCAGCCATGCCACCATTTGCAATGCAGGGGAGTGAACAGGGAAATGGGTAGCTGACTGACAATACCAGAGATCGTGAAGTTGATCATCAGTAATCCTGCGCTCTATGACCAAAATGATCTCCTCTCGCCATCTTTACATTGCATACTGGATTTCTGGGCACCTTTGTTTTGGCCCCTTTTTGGTAATGTGTCTGTTGAAAAAACCATCACCCAATCCTAGAAGGGCAGGAGACCCATACCTGAAGGCAAGGTGATTACTAATGACCACGACAGTCAACCTGGATTCAACTTTTTCCAGAATGTCTGCTCTCCCATCTGACAATAAGGATAGACGACAGACTGATCCCAGAGAGACAGCCTGGATTTTGGAATGTTGCATGCACCCTGGATAATGGGGTCTTCTGCGATGATCGGTAAAGGCCCGGGCTGTTTTGCAGATTACTTTATAGCCTTCAACAGGGGTTTACCCGTTTCGGTTTCTATTGATCAGGCACTATAGGGGCTGATCCCAACACTTCACAGTGATACATGTGTTGGAGTCGGGGCTTAATTTGAGCCAGTGGTTGTAGGTTGGGCACAGTCGCATTTATTTTTTGGGACCAGCACACATTTTTCCTTCCTCATCAGACTTGCATCCAGAGCAAGAGATAGAAAGACACACAAGGGGGAGAGGAAGAGAAAGGCAGAAAAAACAGTGTCAGAGGGAGAAAGCAGGGATCTAAATTAACATGAAAGAGATGAAGAGGGAGGCAATGAGTGCCTGGTGGTGGATTAAAGTGGTACGAGTTGGAATCAAGACTAGGCAGCCTTGGTCTTCGCCAAACTGGATATTCGTAGTGCCGGCCGCGGCCTTTGAAGTAAAACTTTGGGCACCAGCACTTATTATTATATAAATTAAGCTCTAGTTGGAGTCCTCTAAGGATTCTTTCTGATTCCATCCGCGCTGTGAACGGACTCCAGGAGGGGTACATATTAGGATACTCCCTGTTGAACTTTGTGGCAGCTATGACATCACATCTACAGAGTACTGTTACCCTACCAAATTAGGGTGCACAAATGTAGCACTCCCTTGTTACGTAGCAGGGTCAGACTGGGAACCTAAAGCAGCCCAGGCAATTTTGTAGGATCAGCCCCCTGAAGGAAGGGGGGACGGAGGGTGCAAGTGTGTAGCACTGCTGCTTTTGTTATCGGAGGCCCAAATTGCAGCAATGCTGCAAAACCGGCCTCCAGTAACACAACCAGCGCCCACCACTGCAGAATAGGCCCCCACCCTTACAGCCTACCAGGTAAAACGCCTGATGCTCGCTACGTCCAGACCGGCCTTCATACGTAGGCAATTTAATAATTTTACACCAATAAGATCGAGGCAATTTTTTCAGGCCCTAGGCTTATAATGATTTTCATTGTTAAACATTAAGCAAGATCAGGGTTTTTGGCAGACGTAAAACAAAACATTCATGTTAGGTCCATCACTCAAAGCCAGAGCTTGTCAAACAACAGAACTATATAGGTGTCAAATTAGGTCAACTTTGAATTTTAAATCCCATTTGTGTAAACTTGTTTTCAGAGTTTCTCATGGCTGTGTAGGCCTATGCTGTTTAATTGACCCGCGGTGGCTACCCCACTGAGGCGGAGGAGCGTCGCCCCACAGGCGAAATAAAAGTGATAATAACACCAGGTTATTATCATTTTATTTTTCCGTACTGGCTCAGTTTAGGTGCAGGGCGGGGCTGCCCACAGAGCAGGGGGAAGAATGGTAGACACTTGGCCAAACAGTCATGTGCACTTAGCATGACCTCCACCCGGTTGTACTGCACAGCCTAGGTGGAGAACATGCACAGGCTCCCAGTCCCTGTCTGAGGGTTTAACCAGGGAGCTCAGACCAATCACAACGCTGCTGCCATGTGGTGACAGTAGTGTAGTTATTGGCTTAGGGGAGTCTGTGTGCCTCCTGTTTCAGGCAGGTGGCGGCTGGCAGGTAAGTAGATTGTATTTTTTTCAACCCCCCTTTCCAGCCCACCACAACTGCCCCGTAGCAGCCGTAGCAGCCGCTACTGTTAACAACAACATTGTTTCTCCTTGGCTTTACTCTGCCCCAGCACCTGTAAATTGATATGCTAATTTTCTTTAACTTTTAAAAGCTTTATTTTCAATTAGCAAACCAGACAGACAGACAGACAGATATTTCTGGGCACTCATTGCTAACCTCCATTTATATTCATATCCCCACATTTTAAGTGAGAGGTCAAACACTTTCAATACGTGCCACCACCCACCTTCAAACAACACAGCAAGTCAGAGACCTGTTCCCTCCACTTTCAGGCCCTTTACCACTTAGTAGTGTTTGTCTTATTCTATCGATGTCACACGCCTAATTTTGACAATGACACAGATCAAGTAAAAACAATGGAATAGAATGCTACACATACAAACTCTTTGGGATTAAGACTGAGTCAAGAACTGCGACCTCTTGTTTGCTATAATATTTGTAGAATAAATGCTTCATACTAGCATTAAAAATATATTGAACACGTGTGTAGGTCACAACCTAATCTGGACTCTCTCTCCTTGCTTAAATAGGTGTTGATATATTAGTGGAAATCAATGGATCAGTGTTAGCAGCCTGCAGTCACGATAAGTATCCACTTAACACCATCGTCTCCAATGATCCGTAGTGCCAGTCTCTGAATGTTCCTTAGCACAAGGATCCTAGTGCCCCTAGTGCTTGGCACCATTGCATTACTGAACTTTTGAACCAGGGTGTTCAAGACCTGGGATGCAGTTCCAATTCTTACCAAGAGTCCTCTGCTCTTTACGGCCAGGGTCTTTCTGCCCCTTTTGGTAAGGGTCTCCGTGCGTGTGAGCAATAGGAAACAGTCCCAGTTGGCCAAGCACCAATACTACTTAGCAGGAAGGTAGTTGTACCTGCGTGCCACAGCTATGCAAGAAGGTAACTGTGCCTGTGTGCCAATGTCAATGTGCTGTTTAATACATGTCCCTTTCGTCTTTACACTTGCACCTATGCAGTGTTATTGGCCCCCACATTTCATTTAGTACTAGCAACACAAGGACTCTAAAAGCCAAACCCCCTCCTCCGCTATATCTTTAGGACCTGGGTGTATCAGCCTTGGAACAGGTTCTCCGTCAAGTTACATGAGGAGTCCAGGCATTCCAGAGAGCGACCATCATAGGCACCAGCGTGGATTGCCAAATGTCCTCCGTCAAATCTAGTGCCAAGATTCCAGTCTTCAACAGCAAGCGTTGCAGTATGAACCATTTTGATTTTGGATTCCAAGACTTTCTTGGTACCAGAATCTTCTTTTGTTAGGGAGCACACCTCTTCAATATGAGATGCTGAGGGGTGACCTCCAATAATGGCACCACGGTCCCCGAAATATTAGCATAATTGGTGCAACGATGAGGCAGATGGAAAGGGACGTATCCATGTTAGAAGGCCTCTACTGGCATCTTATGCGGATTAACACACGCTAGAAAGTCCATACTAGAAAAAAGTCACAGCTTCAATTCTTGGTCTAAATTTGGACAACTAAGTCCATTCTCCTTTTGGCGTGCTTTGAACTCCATATTCGAGTTTTTTTTATTTGAGAAATAATAAACAGCTACTATCTTTATTGTCAAAATAACTCTTGGGACTGGGAGCCATGAATCTTAGCCTGAAGGGGATAAAGTTTTAATTAAACAGAAACATATGTTGCATATTTAAGGAGTGGTGTCATAATATACCGAATTCATGGATCACAAACTATAATAAACTTCAAGCACTGGCTATGATTTTAGTCCATCAGGTAAAATGGTTCCCAACAATTTGCCTGTTCCTGTAATTAGGGACGTGTTTTGGATTCTATAAAACCCTGAGCAGGTATGGGCACCGAGGTAATCATGTAAAGAATGTTCACTGCCTCCGCGCCTGCCTTGCCAGGAGAGGTTACAATGGTTTAATGTGTTATAAAAACCCAGCAGGTATGGTGTGATAATTTAAGCCTGAAAGATTTTACGATTTCTCCATTACCAACTTTACTAAAAAATGTTCTAGTGATTTACAAGCTGGCGCAAAACTCGATTCTGGAACACAGACATGTCTTTGTCTTAGTCCTTGTATTCTTTACGGTGGAGATGTGGGCCAAGCAAACTGGGATACAGAACAACTGGCAAACACTGGTTCCACTGAGGAGTAGTTAGTTAATCAGAGAAAGCGAGCAAGCCTTGCAGGTACATCTTTTGCTAGATTTTCTTTTAAAGATCAGTTTAGGTTTTGTTTTATTGTTAATTTTCTTTTTAAATACTATGAACCAATTCATTTTGTATTTCGTATGAATCACCCATGTTCTCTTCAGTGTACTGCAGCATGTCTTTTGATAAGATGTCACTGAGATTAAGAAAGTCAAAATAACAAAGACATGTACCATGTTTCTCTTACATGTTTTACTCAGTCAGAACGCCAACACGTTGCAAGAAGATTAGATGTGGGCAGAAGGTTTACTTACACTTCACCTACACTACGTTGCAGAGTGACCTACATCTATGGTCCTGAAGAATGTCTAAAATCCATCCAAGAAGGACATGAGTTGTGCAGAAACATGTTGATCACTCTTGCACCAGGTGGAAGTTTCAGTCCCCACTGATCTTTGAAATCTATCCCTTGGAGGCATAAAGTCTTAATTTAGCCTACCAAGAGGCAGTTTTAACTCACTTCACACACATTTAGTACTCTGAAGTCCTCACCCATACCATTATTTTCACAAGGGCCTGCATTATCTGAAAACACCTCAAGAGCTCCGCTCTATTATAGAGAGTTGTACCCACACCAGGTACCATTTGTCCTGGTGTGAGGAGGGACCGGATGATGAAGCATGCCACCCAAGGCTTTGTTAGTGATTGCAGAAACAATTGTCCTGTTAACCAAACATACCTTGCAGTGCTGGTTAATGAAACAATCCACACAGCGAGAAGATACGTCTGTGAATCCTCTGCATATTATTAGAAGCAATCCTTCTGCACCACATGTATTTTTTTTGTTAGCTTAAGGGTTAACTGGAGGCACTGGATAATGGAGTGGCGCTATGAACAAAAGTAAATGGTCACCATAAAGGTAAATTTATACAACCTCCGGTACCTGCCTCGGTCTGATTCTCAACGTGGGGAAAGATTCCACAGCAGATTCCACAGAAAGGAAGGAGAGAAAAATTCTAGTTGCCCAAGTCTAAGCAAATAAGATCTCCAGTTCAGAATCAGCTGACCAAACTGAGCAGCTTTCCAGGCATCTCTAGCAAGCACAGCCCGTCATAGGATTGTGTTAGAGTCTGCGCCAAAAGTACACAAGGAGTGTGTTCCACGCAAAGAGTAACAATGGAAGACGCATTATGCACCCCTCCAGCAATGGCTTCTTTAAGTTTAGATCAGCCAGAATCATTCCCACTATAAATCACAAATAGCGCCTCTACAGAGTACAAGTCCTCGATTCTCTCCAGAGAGACACGAAGAGGTTGCAGGGCATCAAAGTGTGCAAAGGTAATTAGCTGAGAGAGGGTGTGGCTGGAAAACAACTACTGGAATAAAAAAGGACTTAGTCAACAAAGTTAGAACAAAAGGGAGTGAATTCTTGATAGCCCCTTGTGTGGGGGCAAGGGGTGAGGGAGCAGTGTACAGGTCCAAGACAGAATCCATAGCTCCCTGATGCACATGGAAGACATATTGAAGGCAATGGAAGAACATTTCAGAGAATGAATCCTTGCGTCCCAAGATGCCTTGGGCTTGAAAGGTTTGAACAGGAGCTTGCCTAGAACCAGGTTAAATTCCAACTGGTAGACGCTAGCCTAAAAGAAGAGAAAACAACAGGTCAAAGGCCAGTCAGATGATGTCCAACTCCTTAATAGTTAGTAGGTAAACATTCCTGTAGTCTACTGCTGTAGTCATTAATGGCCTCAAGGTAGGTCTTTCAGATGTATTTATGAACTCTTGACTCTTCCAACATTGGTGAGCAGGTCAATCTTTTTAGGCAACACCCCGAAAGAAAAACTCATCTATTTGCTTTTTCAGCACAATGTAGCGCAGGGCTTCCTGGAAGCTGCCAGAATTTATAAATTCAACGAGAAGGGGTGCTGATGGGTCTTCAGGAAAGAGGCACCAAAGTAGATCAATGGTGGGCAGGGATCTTCCCATTCTTCGTGTGTGCGAGTTGCTTTCTCTGGGTATGGAAGTAGGACACTGTCACAGTGGAGGATGTGTCAGATGCCCAAGCACCAAATATGTTCAGGCCAAGCTGGCGTTACTAGGACAACTGAGCCTTAGGAGGAATCCATAAGTTTTTGTTTTACTCTCAGAGAGTCAGCGGTTGAAGCAGAGGTAAACAGGAGCCTTCCTCTCCTATCCAGCGAGATCTCATCTACAAGAGATGCAGAACTGCTCCACACCTTCACCTGCAGGATGCTGATGAAAGATGGAGGGGTATCAGTGAAATCTCCGGTCCCTCCAGAATCTAGTGTGGAAGCAAGGAGCTCGGTGAGCTAGATGACCCGTCCTAAAGGGGGACATGCAAGGGTCTGGTTGCTCTCAGTGCTAGTTTTTACATTAGACTTTTTCTTGTTTTAGCAAGGCATGTCTACCTTCAACTTTTCCTTCAGCGAGTCCCCTCATTCACGGATTTGGCAAGCCTTTCCTTCTCAGCAGACTTCTGCAGCAAACGCGTACTAGATCAGACCACAGGGTCACTTGCAAATTTTGCCTATCGCCAGTGACTGCGGCTTGCACACAGTGGGGTATACTTAAGAACCCAATGTCTCTCTGCCAGAACGCAAATTCTTTAACATTTTTCAAGGAAGTAGGAGATGGTAATAGGGCAGATAGTCCCACGATTAAGAGGTTCCAGGTATGTCAAAACCGCCCTGCATTTTAGAGGGCTGGAAAGACCGTAGACAACCAAAAAGATTCAACACCGGAAGCCAAAAAGACAGTTAGATGGAAGGGGTAATTTAAAATAGCTAAGGTATTCACGGAATCTGGGAGCCTTCTTGTCTTGCAAATGGTACAATATAGACTCCTGTTAGGAAAAATACATTTGCCTAAAAGCAGTCTAGTAATGCTGCACATTTATGAACGACAATTTACTTGCGGATTCCACAGTGGCAAGGACTGGAGTTCAAAAATGAGTAGTGTTAAGCCTTTTGAATTGTATCTCACAATGTCCATACAATTTGTTGGGTTTTCTTCCAAAAATAATAATTGATCTAAGAAGGGGAATATAAAGTTTCTATTTGTTACAGGTGTGCTTTTATTTATTTGTTGGGAATGTTTAGATCAGCCCATCAGACCATCAAATCTTACTAAATATGGGGACCTCTTGTGTTACTTAAGTGGTGCATACCAGAAGCCAACCTATTGTCAAGTGACTTCCCCCCCCCCCCAAAAAAAATTAGACGGACCAGATGGTAACCATAAATAGTGATGTGTGGCAAAGAGGTTATCATTCAGTGGTTCATTTGTAAATAAAGGTACATTCCGGGGCACCCATCAGGAGGCAGCTTGCACCAGCCCATTTCTCCTGTTAGCGATTCCTAAAACAGAACCAACTACTTGCCTTGAAAGTGGGGAAAGGATGTGGTGTAATGGACTGAACTGCTGACTTTGGAGCTGGGGAACCAGGGACGAGTCTCGGCTTCAGCTCAACATGCTGTGATTCTGGGCAATTCACTTAATCTTCCCATGCCTACCATAAATGAATGTGTCCTTAACTGGTGCTCATGAAAAGCACTGGTGTTGATTAAGTGCCGGTGCTGAGCACCAGAAACCACTGGGTCAAATTAAGCACTTTTATCATTGCAGAATATCTTTAGTAAAAAAATGAACATGCCAATGCAAGAGGGCCTTTGATCTGGAGGTGAATGAATGGGATGCATGAAGATCCAAACACAAAGTTTTGAGTCAGAACTGTGACGTAAGCTCCATTTATTTCACAAGTTTAATGTTTCCCACTCACTCATTAATCCACTCATTTATTCCGATAACTAAGAGTTGTTTTGATTATTTCCCTTTTTAAACCAGATTTTATTGGCATTTCAACCTAGAGGACCTGTGCGAAGCCTGCAAAAGCTGTGTGAGGCTCAAGTGC
Source organism: Triturus cristatus (assembly GCF_964204655.1). Classification (NCBI taxonomy): domain Eukaryota; kingdom Metazoa; phylum Chordata; class Amphibia; order Caudata; family Salamandridae; genus Triturus; species Triturus cristatus. Next base: position 1,418,685,802 of record NC_140591.1, on the reverse strand, counting down.
TATCCCCGTGTATCGGGCCCGATCTCCCCAGAACTTCCTGTGTTTTTGTGGGCTAGCTACATACATCGGCCTCTCTAGGTTCATGCATTTGTTCCAACCGCTCCTCTATTCCACCAGGGATGGAGCCCCTGCAGACTTCCAGTGTCTGACAATGTCTTGCTTGCCTACCGCCAACTCAATCCACAGTAGAGCCCTTTTGTATCGCTTGCCCTCAATTTTTTCTGTATTGTGTAGGAGTGGTAATTTAGGGTCGCTGGGATGGGCCCACCCTAGTATAGCCCCAAGACCGGTTTAGACCCTGACCCAGAGAAGGGGAATGGACAGGTCAACCTCAGACTGTGTGGAAAAAATCTGAGGTGAGCAGATCAACACAGGCAACGCAGAGATGCAATCACTCCCATTTGCCATAGCCTGGAACATGTGAGGTAGACTGTGCAACTATCTGAACTATCTGTGGCGGAATTGAGAGCCTATAGCTGCCTGCTAGTCAGTGAGTGCACAGCTCTATAGTAAGAAAGAATTTCAGGTGTGGATAATCTGCTGTCAACAGTGGATTTGAAGCATTTATCGAGCACAACTCGCCGTCGATTCCAAGGAAAGCGTCTCAATGCAGTATTAAGACAAGTAAAAAAAAAGGTCCTGTTATAGGGCATGGGAAGTTTTAAAGTTGGTACAGCAAGCGTGGGAGTCCAGCCACCTTGAAGATCACTGATCTACCCATGAGGGAGAGTGGAAACATGGACTAGAATTCAAAGTCTTTATTTATCCTAGCTAGCTGAAGTTGCAGGTTTTCATCCCATGCCCCCTGACTGTCTTCTGTGATATATGAACCCAAATACTGAAAGTCAGTGGTGTAACAAAGGCCCCCACAGCCCTGTGTGGTGCAGGGGGGCTCCCGAGCTGTAGCCCCCCCCCCCCACCCCCCAAGCTGCAGGGGGCCCCCTCAGCAAAGTACTCTGCCCGAGAGCTCCTGGTTAAATCCAGAGTGGGGGCCCCTCCACGTACCGTTGTGGGGGTCCCACTCAAGTTTCATTGCGCCACTGCCGAAAGCCAGTCGTGAGCACCTATAGATCACCTGCCCAGGATGCTAAGTATTTCTGACTCACCTAGAGAGTACAGAGAAGACTTAGCCACGTTGATGCACAGGCCAAAGAGATCCCCAAAGATCTGCAGAACCTGGAGGGCCTGCGATCCAGACCATTGTGTGACAGCCAGGAAAACGACGACATTGTCAACATATAGTGCAATCTCATCTGACAATCCAGGGCCCCACTCGAACCCTGAGACCAGTGTGTCCATTCCCTACCATTCCGCCAGAGACTCAGTGGTAGGCATAAAGAGCAAGGGAGACAGGGGCAGCCCTGCTTCATGGCCTTCTGTATAGGAAACATGTGGGATATCGAGCCACTCCACCCCCACCCCCGCCATCCCCATCCCAGGCGAACACGGGCCACGAGGTCAGTGTATAGTAATTTAACTCTATTGGAAATGCATTCTGGCTAAGAGACCAAACTGATAAGTCAAACCCACAGAATCAAATGCTTCATGGAAATTGACAAGAAGTAGCGCTTTCCCGCCCGACGTTCCTGCTGCAAGTGCCAGGGCATTCTGGACTCGCTGGGTGTTGTATTTTGTGGCCCGGCTGGGCATGAATCCAGACTGATCCGGGTGAACCAAAGAGCCAACCACTTTCAGCAACCAGCTAGCCAGATCTTGATTTCTACATTCTGAAGGGAGATGGGATATTAGGAGGAACAGTGAGGTGCGTGCAGACTGGGTTTCTAGAGGACGGTTATGTCAGTCAGACACAAGTCTAATGGTCGCTGACCGCTCTCAAGAGTCTCATCAAAAGCATCTACCATAGCCAGACCCAATCAGGTCCAATATGCCTTGGAAAATTCCACTGGGAACCCGATGGGACTTTGGGTTTTACCGGACTGTATTTAGGTCATGGCATCCCACAGTTTCTTCTGTGTAACTGTGCAATTTAAAAGGTTCATTTCCTCTGCAATAAGTCAGCGGGTGGGTAAGTCAGCCATGAAAGAGGCCACAGCGGAGTCTATAGGGCCTTTAGCTTGGAAGGAGAGACTAGCATAGTAAGGTGCGAATGTGGCTGGTATCAAGGGTTCTTCGTTGATACGGTTAACCCTGTAGTCCGTCAGGCAGCATATAGGGGCACAGCTGGCAGTGGTGGAGCAAAGGTGATGTAGAAATGTACTGGTCTTTCTCCCAGTGATTAATGCAGCATTGCAGTGCAAGCTACGCCAGTCGCCCCTCAAACAAAGTTTGCTTTACAAAGGATTGAGTATGTGAATTATTACAAAGAATAGTTGGAGTCCGGGTCACCGAATTATTCCTTTCCATTTAAAGTATGTGAGCTTCCTAATCCTATGCATCCTGTTGGCTCTTCCACTTACTGCTTGTTTGATAACTAATAATTTCCGCTCTCAGCTTAGCCTTGAGCATCTCCCACAGAATACCTGGGAAGGTAACAGACACCCTGTTGTGTGACAGTTCAAGATCTATCACTGCCTTAAGTCGGACCCTAGTAGGTAGGTCTTTAGGCAACCACGCATTGAAGCACCATCCGGACCTGGGCCTTCTTGGCCCAAGCCACATGATGAGCTCGACCGGGGAATGGTCTAACAGTTCCTTTGCCAGTATTCACGTGTCTGCTACCCTGGCTGCTTCGGAGGTACGGAGAAGAAAGTAAACAAGTTAGGAAAATACTTTCTGAGCTACCAAAATGAAGGTGTAACCTTGTATACTAGGAGGATGTAAGAGCCAGTCATCGTTAGTTTCATATGGTCAAGAAATTGGAAAGGCATATTGGTGGAGCGGGGACTACACTGCTCCGGAGGACCTGTCCAGAGAGAGAGAAATCACCCACTCCATTAAGAATCCTTCCCCCCGCTTTCCCCCAAAGACCCAGGTGAGCTGAAACAGGATGTTGCCCAAAGTCCTAAAAGCGCTCAGTGGACAGTGGGGACAGTACATCTACACTGATGAAAAAAAAAAAAACTTGTACACGTGCAGCAGACAGGAGACTGCTACATAGCTCCCCCTATATCACACCAAACCCACATTTTCTAAAAGGGAACAGAGGTGCTGATCAAGACAGCCATTCTGCTGGAGTCCAGAGTGAAACTAGTGTGAAAAACTTGTGTGAACCCAGCACTAGCTAGGAAACAAAAGGTAGTCACCCACTAGGTGGGTTTCCTTGATCATTACACACATTAGGGGCGGTGTGTCAGGCAGCCTGAAGTACTGCTCCTCTCTTCATTTTGTCCAGGAAGCCATTTACGTTCCAGGTGTGGAGCCTAAGCCACCCCCTGTCACTGGGATGATGTCATCAATTCACCAGGAGAGGAATAGATGGGCGGCCACTGCCGGATTGGCACAGGGGGACATTGTCATCATAATACATAGGGTTTCTCTAAACAGGTGGCAGCTGGCTATAGGCCTACGCCCCCAGTGGTAAGATTGGAGCCCAATATTTAAGGTCCTGACGAATGCCACGTACCCAAGTGGACAATACAGGCAGAAACATGTTGACCCCCTATTAACAATCACTGATTCACAGCGGCGACGGGATGATAAGGTCCCCACTCACCGCACTTATATATTTTAATCCCACATAGTAACCCCATAGAATAAAAATTGTTCAGGTATACTATGATGGTTTTTAAATTCACTCACTCCTTTTTTTGTTTGGGCCCCCACTTAGTCTAGAAGTGCATCCCTGTCTTCAGGTGTATGCCTGCCCTCTATCAAACGCGTTTTTTAGAGGGCGAGGACTGGCAGATGATGAAGCATGACACCTGGTGGTGTGTGATGCCAGTCCGTCAATTTTTGTGATTTGCCCCCACTAAATTGGGCATCTCTTAAGACACAACTAGGGACGGTCCTTTCTGTGGTTCATATCATAATACATAGACCCTGGAGTCTGCGTCTGGGGAACAGAAAGTTGCTGAACATTATGCAGTAAAACCCCACCCAATACTTCTAAAACTGGAAGTATCTGTTGCAGATAACAGTAGGGACAACTGCCAATAGGCAATTGAACAACCAACCAGTTCCTACCCTCCAACTCTCCACATAACAGTCTGTAAAAACAACTTATCAACAAAACCTTACAACAGTTGGGGCATGCGTATTCCACCTAGAAAGAAAGCAGGAATAAAAGGCAGTCTACAGTTTGTGTTTGAAGACAGAAGGGGACAAGTTTCAGTGTATTATGGATTGTCAGTCACAATTACTGCATGGTCTTCGGCACTCATTGAAGGTCACCAGCACCCGGTCATGCTGGCTGCTACCTCTGCCGAATGGTTTCTACGCTTGTTTATCTGGCTCCAGCATGGTGTCTGAAACCAGGCCCGAGAAGTATGACAAATGTGGGTTGCTCCCCTCCATCTGTGCTGCATCTCCACCACACCAGTCCGTGTGCTCTTTAATCTAATGCCATGCACTTTCCAGGGTGTCAAAGAAGAACGTTTTCTCCTCGAAAAGGACTTTGAAGCAGGCCAGGAAATCAACATATATTGAATCTGCATAGCTCTCAGTTTGTGTTTGATGCGAAGGAAAGAGCAGTGTTGTTCCTGTATGTGCAGCATGTAGTCTGGGAATAGCAGTATTTTAGAGGAGTCATAAGACGCGATCTCATTCACAGAAGGTCCGAGAGATCACACCTCGGTCTGCAAAATTGCAGGTGATGACAGGCCATGGTGGAGCTCCCAGGGGTGGCCAAGGGGTCTGAGACCTGCGGACCTGCTAAACAACGAAGCACTGGGACATTTCTTCAGCTGAGACCCAGTACCACAGCCACTATGTATTGAATTGTGTGGTATTACTCCCCTCCATCCCTCAGGGAAGCCCAGCAGGCAAATGTTATTGTGCCAGCAGCGATGCTTTGGGTCCTCCACCCAGCTCTCAAGTGTTCGTACAGTTTTCTGTACTTGCGTGAAGTCCTTGAATGGCGTTTTCTCTTTCAGAAATGCGACCCTCCGCTACTGTGATCCTGCTCACTGTGTTCCACAAATCCTGATGAAGGAGTAAGAAGTCGACATGGAGTTCTCCAATTTTTTGCTCAAGCAACGTTGTGGACTCCCGAATCGCCAGTAGTATCGCCGCAGCGGAGTCCACGGGCAGCTTTGCAGAGGGTTGAGGCTGGCTGGGTTCATTGTATACTGGAAAAGCTTCATTCAGGATACTGCAGGAAAACTGCTGATGGTTGAGGGCCGGACAGGTGTGAAAAGGAAAACTGCATATGGGTGCTAGAAGAGGGCAGTGGAGACAGCGGCTCTAGTTTGTCAGGCCGGAGCGGAGACCAAGACACCAGGGAGCTGGGACAGACACCGGGCAGAAAGGGACAGACACCGGGCAGAAAGGGACAGGCACCGGGCAGAAAGGGACAGGCGCCGGGCAGAAAGGGACAGACACCGGGGCAACAGGGACAGGCACCAGGGGAGCAGGAATAGGCAGGAAGGAGTTGCACAAAAGGCACCATAATCAGAAATAAAACAAGTGTGCAGTAGTAGCGCCGCACAACAACCCCTCACGGCGCTGCATGCAATGAAGGCTTCGCTTTGCATCTCATCCATTTCAATGGCATTCACAGACTGGCAGGGGCTCGCCTGAAAGATTAGAAACCTCGCGGCGCTCAGTCACATTTGGCTCCGATTACAGAAAGCAATCACTCACTGGTAGGGACAGGGAGGTCATCTCAGCAGAAGCGCGGATTAACAGATTGAGAAGTCAAAGAGATAAAGAGAAAGTGAACCTCAAGTTCAAGAAAACAAACGGACCAATCGAAAACCGCGCAACTAATATAGAGAGAATGAAGGGGGTGCAAACTGACAAGACATCAGAATCTTGGGGGCTTTACTTTAGTTTCCAAATTATGAACTGGTTTTCAAACGATACTGCAGGGGTCTGCAATAAATCACCAGTCAACGAGACAACGCGTCTGAGAGGGTTCGGTTAGAGTCTGCCTTGTTTCATCCTTTGGCAGCCTGAACCACCAGCTGACTTTAGAAACAGAACCTAAAGAATAAGAAACTCTGGCACACCCATTAGTTCTGGCGTTAGACGCCAGCCTTTTGAATTCATCAGTGCTTATTGTCGAAGCTGCCAGGCCCTCAATCTTTAAAAAACACACACAACCAAAAAACACAGTGGTTAGTAGTTAGAAGCAGAAATATTTGTGTCTAAAAAAACGCGTTTCTATAGTACTTACTGACACTGAGGGAACTACTTTGTGTGAGGATGTGCTCAGTGTTAAAGGGGCGGCTGCCTTCACTCACAGCGAAGTTAGCCAATGGTTAAAGAGAGCTGACCGCTTGCAATAGAGTGTATACATGAATTTTGCACCTAGTACTAATGGACACAATAAAGATTACACCAGTTAACCAATGCTATCCAGGAATCTTCTAATGCTGAAAGACCCAGACGTGGCCTGCCCAAGTGAAGGGAGGGCCTGACCTGATCAGCCAGAGTTCAAGGTTCACCAATTTGGTTTGAGGAGGTCAAAACCGCCAGGCCTGCTGAGATTGGTAGCCTGCAACTGAAGCGCAGACCGATTGACACACATCTTGTAAGTGGTGCTCCTGAAGCCAGAGTACTGCCCAGCCGCAGCCATTGTGAGAGACCGAGTTTGCGTGGTGCTGTTCACTTTATAAGGCTTGTATGCCTGCTCTCTTAATTTGGAGTACAACTTCTTGTCCATGAGGTTCCAATGACTGAACGAGGCCCTGGTGCCTGCATCTGCACACAAATACTTCTGTGTGTTGCCAATAACTGCGCAAAACCCATTTGGTTGCACCTCACATTTGCATCACAACATTCTTCAAGCAACTTTGAGGACCTACAAGGACCGTGAGCCTGCAAACTGCATCTCGCCTCAATTTCTTCACGCAACATTGAGGTAAGAGCAGGACTGTGAATCTGCATCACCACTTTATATTTCGTCATGTAACATGAGGATCCTGCACTACGTGTGTGCCTGCATCTTCGCAGAAACCTTTCCCCAAGCACTCCAGTCCACGCACCACCACCTGTTGCTGATACCCAGACTTCCACTGCTCCCGAGACTGCACCGCTTTCCCATTGAGCAGCTGATGGCCCCAGAACTGTGCAACTGATTCTGATCTGGATGGGTTGAAAAAGGCCATGTCCTTACCCGGATACCATATCCCTGCATGGTAATGGCCAACATATAATGAAACCAGTTATCAAGCGATGCCGTAACATCACTCTTGAAGCCTAGTCTAGTGCTTGGCTGTTAGATTGTATGAGCTTTCAAATGTAACTCCAGATTGTTGTACATAAAGCATAGGATAACCAAAAAAAAACCAGAGGGCCCGATTTAGATCTTGGCGGATCTGGTCCCTGTGGTTCCGTGAATTCTGAACCCGTTCAATGAAGGTTGTCGTATCGTGATGATTTTGGTATCAGCGAACCGCGAATGACAAGTGCGGTATGCATGAGTGTTTCGTCATGCTACACCGATGGATTCACTGTGTATTTGACGATCTAGTCTGAACCCTTGGGTTTCATTTTGTGCATAACCGCCATTTTGTGGTTGCCCTCACATAGGCTAATGACTACAGGATGACTGTGCCCAAGCAAGCCTCTAGGGACGCATACCCCTTAGCTTGAGTTCGTGTTGACTCCTTTTTGACCTGAGTCAACTGACCCAAACTTGTTGAGCCAGTTCCTTGTTAAGCAGCAGGTCAGATAGAGATCAAAGAGCAGGACATTATTGATTCTATGACACACGCACACACCCCTCTATCTTGCTTCTCATCTGTTTCTGCTCTTTCCTTTATGGCCTTATGGCCTAAATATTGACTTGGGATGAGGTCTTTTATGATGGGCCCGTCCGGCCTGTTCGAGCAAGAATGCTGGATTTTTGCCTTGTCATTTGCGATGGGCTGGATAACTGAAAGTGGGTTTGTCGTTATGTGATGCCTCTGTAAATGTCATCCTCTGATTGGTCAAATTTGTAAGTAATTGATGCTAGCCAGGAACGTGGTTTTTGGCATAAAAGACGATGCTCCGCTCTATGATTTTGAGCAGTCTCCTGAGAACATACACCGTGTTGTACTTCTAGGATCTCTGTTACTGGCTGCAGCTAATACATTTGATCTTTGATGTCAGCAGAAGAATCCCGTGTCTCTGTACTCTAAGACAGGTGGACCCGAAGACTTTGGGCGTGTCCCCTGCGCCGCTGGGTTTAAATCCCGGTTCTTCATCCCGCCGTCACTTTTTCAATGGACCACGACGCTAATCAATCAACTTTGTTGTCGCTGGGATCTAAGGTAAGCTTCTTTAACACTTGTCTGACTATGAATAGTGAGTTGACAATTGCTTTAGACTTGTGAATTTTTACATAGCTCTTACATAAAATTTGTTTTTTGTGTGTAACATACTAGTGTTCATTTTACAACTTATCACGGAAAATGAACGCAGCTATATTGACATTTGAATTATTTTTTTGTTTTGTTGTGGTGGCTGTGTGTGTTGTGCTTGTGGTGCCTGTGGGTGTGCATTTAATCATGTGTGAGTGTTTGTGTGCTATGCAATATGTAAAAATAAAATGGGGCATTACACATTACCTACATATATTTTTGAAGCAAACACAACATATATGTGTATTGACAAATTAATAAGTATACTTACTAGTCTCCACTCCACTCTACCAGGAACTCAGTCAGCAAACCGCCGCTAGGACAAAGCCAGCATAAAGGGGAAATCTAAATAGGCTTGGCGCAAACCCGCCGACCTGACGGCAGTGGACTACTGTTAGCCAGCAGAGGAGTCCGACGCATGGATGAAGGTGCGCCGTTTACGCGACTGGAACAGTCTTTTGATGTGGACAGTGGTTGAGCCAGCAACATCTAAATACGGCGAGTGGGATACCATTAGCTTGGGGGAGTACTTGTATACTACACCATGGAGGGAGGACGGAAGTCCCGACATGATCAAACTTAGGCCCAGAGTAACCAAGATACTCTACAGGTGATTAGCGTAAACAGAGTTTATTAGTCCTAAGCATATTTACCTAGTAGCATGAAAAGTTTTGTTTTTGACTTTAAATTATTTTTTAAACTGCTTACACATTCAAAATATTTTGAGTGATAGTTGTGTTGCCTCGGTTATACGTTCTTACAAGACATCACCCTCAGCAGCAAGTCTTAACTTTTTGACATCGCTAAACATTGAAAATTAAGACCTCAATGCGTGCAGTGAGAAACAGCGACAATATGAAAGGAACATTAGTGAGCAGAGTTACAACTCCTGTTTAAATCATGCCCCTTTTGAAAATTATGCATTACACTGCTTAAAAACTTACTAGGCAACCAGCTACAACCACAGGACAGGCTTGATGTGCATTCAAAGTATCTGCAACCATACTATATTATTCATTATAAGTAAAAAAAAATAAAAAAAAATTAAGGATTGAAAAGAGAGCCGGGGAGGAAAGGTAATGGAATGGCCTGGTATTTTAAGGAATAAGTCACCTGCTAGGAATGTTAAAAAGATATTGCAAGTTACCTCAAAGTTCCATGAATTTATAAAGGAACTCTGTCCGACTTTCTTTTTTTTCTCTCTCTATAAATAACTACTTGGTTATATGCAATATCCTCTTAATGCATGGGCGCCTGCAATCTCTGTATTAAAGCAAATCTCTCATTTCCTCATTAGAGGGTGTCTGTGAATTCCCTAGTCACCTGTAATGAAGAAATAACATAGCTCTTGAACTGTAATAACTGACGTCATAATGCCAGCTGCTAGAGCTAGCAGCCAAGGGGAAAGTCATGACATGGAGCATAATTAAACCTGCATTAAAAAAACTAACATGGCTTTTCCTTCATCCGCTTTGTTTTTCAAGATGAATGGGGATAAGCAGAAAAGAGATATGTATGGCAACCTACATGCTTATTTTTTCCACGCTTTAGGTAGTTTCTACGCATTCTGATGTACATTGTTTTGTTAAATCTGAACTATACTAAACTCATTCTAAAATGTATTTGCAACAGATACCCAACTGCTTTTTGTTGGGTTTAATTTTCAGTAGATATTTTAATTTTATTCTTCGGGTTTACAAGCATCCCATCTCTTTCATAAGAAAGTGCACCACACCAAGGATATAAATGGTTTGTGGTGAGGGTTGTGGTCTGAGCATGTATTATAAGGAATAAAATACCCACTTGCCATACAATCTAAGGATATTGCAAGTTACCTCAGATTTCCATGATCTTATAAAGGAACTCAGCCTTGTTCCTCTATTTGGCCTTCCTTAGTGACCTGCAGTATTATTATAACTTACAGCGGCGGATACTTTATCCCATATATTACGTATGGATGGGGGACTTTATGCCAAATATAAATAAGGCTCTGTCTAAGATCTTTTAGGCATGAGCCATCAAATGTTCTGAAATTGCTGCAACGTAATAGGTCTCAAATGTACATGCATAATTTATTTGTTTCCAGGCATGACCAATGGCACCAAATCTAAGTGGGCGAAACGCTGCTGTGACATGGAAATATAATCAGTTTCTTTCTTTTTTTAAACTTACATATGATGTTTAAAAACCCTGGATGCGGGTGGAAGCAGCTCAGATTGTTTATGTACATTCTACCAAAAAAACAGTAAGACAATGATTTCCAAAAAGAGAATTCAAGGGCACCACTCGGCGTGTTCCCTGGACTTGTGTCAACAGTTTCCATTTTAACAGATTTGTTTTCATTACTCCTTTTCCCCAGCAGGTTTTATGGTCAGCTCCTGGCCCACTGAGCAGCCGCTAGCCTGAAGCTGGCCTGCTATTAGCTTTCAGTTATCTTTACTAAGCAGAATGTAAACTGCCTGATGGCCAAAGAAAATAACTGGAAAGAAAAACAGAACAGCTTCAGAGACACTGCCATTTTCACACGAGCAGTGAGCAAAGCAACCGCGAGTATTAGCAGCAACAGCAACGCCCTGTTTTAAAAACACGCTCATTGACAAAAGCAATAGTTGTGGCTTTTGTATCATGGAAAGAGGTTCTCAAGCTTCACTAACACGCACAGAAAAGGTTTAGATTGAATAACAGTGCACATGGCCCTCACAGAAGAGGGAGAGCCTGGCAGCAGGGGGCAGGATTCACTCAGAGAGACAAGGTACACAGCACGCAGCAGAGGTGCATGCTTCACACAGAGTAGGTGCAGCAATGCCAATCACAGTGCAAGCTTCACTCACACAAACATATAGATGATGGAAATTATACACAGGAGCAGAGAGGTTTCCCCTTATTCATAGAACAGGTACAGCAACATCAATCACAGTGCAAGCTTCACTCACACAGACAACATATAGATAAATTATAGGCAGGCGTAGTGAGAGCTTCCCTCACATATACATCAGGTACACTCATGTCAATCACAGAGCAAGCGCCCCTCATATAAACAACATATACATTAATTATAGGCAGGAGCAGTACGAGCTTACCTCACTCATAAATCAGGTACAGCCATTTCAATCACAGTGCAAGCTTCACACACTCAACAAAGATAAGTTATTGTCATGAGCAGTGTGAGCTTTCCTCCCTCATACATCAGGTACAGCAACGTCAATCACAGTGCAAGCTTTGCAGACACAGACAACAGAGATAAATCATAGACTGGAGCAGTGTGAGCTTCCCTCACTTATACATCAGGTACAGCCATGTTAATCCAGTGCAAGATTCACTCATACAGTCAACATATAGATAAATTATGAACAGAAGCAGTGTGAGCTTCCCATACATCAGTTATAGCTTATCGGGGGGGGGGTGAGATAAAATTCTTCTACACTCTGAAAGGCTACTGTGCTGCCAACAGCAGCCCGAGCTCACGTGCACACGCACAGATACATACACATGCAGCAGTCAGCAGCAGTGAAAGCTTCCGCACAAAGCTAGGAGAAAATATGAAAGACGTGATATTGGTAATTTGGATTGTAAAAAACACTACACCTGCTTACCAAATCGAAGAAACAACGCACACAAAAAAAAATGCGGTCAAGCTAATGCTTGCGGGACAGTGGTGCAACGCAGCGAGGGCTCCAGATTGCATGCGTACAACTGCAGCACTTTCTGTGCTTAAGACTGGTGATATAGAAAACAAGTCATTGGTTTCTCAATTGTTAAAAATCAATGGTTGGGAGGGGAAAATACTCAAATAAACCCCTTTTAGGTTTGATGTAAAGGATATTGCCCCATTCATGGGAAAAAAGTATAATTTACAAAGGCTAGGCTATTACTATAGGTATATCCTTATTATATATGGAGTCTGGTATTTACTTGTGAATTGTAGACAGAAAGGGTTATGCAAGGTTCCTGGCTCTGGAATAGAAAGTAGCTTTCTCACATGAGAATACCATTTTTAGTGTTTTCATTGGTGGCTGCTGGAGGTGACAGAAACAAAGCACAGTTTGTGCAGACAGCACTTTCATGCTGGCAGTTGCTGGTATAGCTGTTTTATCCAAATGAACGACATATTTATTTTTAAAGCAGAGTTCTATATGGAACAGCCTTTCATATATTCAGAGAGTTAATGCATAGATACAATTGTCAACCAAAAAAATAAAATAATACACACATGCTTTAAAATGCAAGCTTCGCCTTGATGCCAAGACGTCTAATTCGGCACCAAAGAATCTGTACCCATTCTTGGGACTTTCATTTTACAAATTATTATTTTCAATTATTTAGATTAATTGAAGCTGGTCTTTATATTCTTGCTTCGCAGTGCTCAGTGTGCTAAACAATACATTTTAGGCTCATTCACAAAGGGTCTCCCCGCTGGTGGGTGCTTCACCGCTAAGGCGGAGGAGCGTCGCCCTACTGCCAGAAAGCAGCAAAAGAAAGGAAAAAATAAAATGATAATAATGGAATGTTATTATCATTTTATCTTTTCCTCCCGCTGCGGTAGTGCATGAGGGGGTGGGCGGAGCTGCAGGGGAGGAGTGGTAGAACACTCCTGTGCGCATTAACTGTTTGGTCGGCCCTCTCGGGCCACCCAAAAACAGTCATGCGCACTTTCCCCCTTCTCCATGCATGCTGCATTACAGCCTGCATGGAGAATATGCCCACCCCTACAGTCCCTGGCTGAGCGCCATGTATCGGTGTTCAGACCAATCACAATGCTGCATTGCAGCATTGTGATTGGCTTAGGGGCGGGAACCTGGCTGCCTGCTATCTGTTTCGACATGGAGTCGGACACAGGTGAGGAGGGAAGATGCGGGACCTGGCAGCAGCAAGGCAAGTGTTATTATTTTATTCAATGCAGCCCACGCCCCTCACGTGTCCTCCCCCGACCCACCCTACAGTATACCCCCCCCCCCCCCCCCCCCCCCGAGTCGTGCCGGCCACCCCTGGTCTCCGCACTCATGGCAGAACTTCCGCACCGCAGTTACTCACTGTGGAGGTCCCGCCACAAGAGTGGGGCCCCCGCTACGAGTGTGGAGGCCCTTTGTGAATCTGCCCCATGGTGTTTATAATGTCGTGTTTGTACTCATAAGTGAATTGAATGTTTTTTGCCATTTGGAATCTAGATCAAAATTTCAAGCATTGCACACATTACATTCTTTTTTTCTCCTCATTTTAAAGTATCTATGTATTTATTTGTTTGTTTCTGGCAATTGTTTCTATGCCCCACCTTTCTGCAGTGCACGGAAGGCTCTTACACACGTAACTCAACGTTTAAACTACAGACCTGACCATCAGCAGGCTGGCGTTCGTGTGGATACCACCGCTATAACAGCAAATTCCAATCTGAAAGTGCTGCCTGCACAAACTGCACTTTGTTTCTCTAGCACAGGCTTGCAAAATCTGTTAACGCCCCTACACCAATAAGGCTCGACCAATGAGCTGTCTATTATCCTTGAGAAAACAAAGGTACTCATATTTGCAAAAGGATAATCAAGAGAAAGACATGGCACGGGGGGGGGGGGTGGGCAGAAGCAGAAACTAGAATTACCTAGGTGTATGGTTCCAGCTCCGCTGATCTCATCGACTGCATTTAAACACACGTTTGCATCACAAATCGCAGCACTCCAATTTCTGGCAACCAAACTGCAAAGTCCAACCTGGCAGCCATTGCTTACAGCGATAAAGGCAAAGTTCCTACCAACGTGAACATTTGGCCTGGAAAATCTTCTCCGGAAAATTAGCAAGCTTCTTGAGCATTGCACAGACCTAAGTCAATCAATCAATCAAAGGCTTTATTTCGATAAAAAGTTATCATAAAAGCATTACAATAAAAAATTTCAGTTCATTTTGGTCATAAAAGCCATACAATACAATAAAAGATAAGAAATTACATCAATAGGGTTTAAGAAACAGATTAAATAATTAATTTAAGCCTGATGATTCTGATACGCCACGCCCAGGCTAAAAATTTCGAGAGGGCGCAAACATACAATGAACGAGAATCAGATTTTAAAATACGTAGCGCGACAGCGTGCTGTCTAGTGCCTAATGAGCGGCACAAATTTTTAAGCCATCTTCTTCTAGGGAGAGGATACACTTGGCATTCAAATAAAAAGTGTGCTACAGTCTCGCGCCTAGATGTACAAAAAGGGCAAAGATCTGTCGTCTGTACAGGGGGTTTCCATCCAGATGTGAAAGCGTGGAGTGGGAGAGTCCCAACCCTAAATCTAAAATAAAGGTTCCTATCAAAAGGCTTCTCTATAATGTCCAGGTATAATTCTCGGAGGGGCAGGTCCTTAAAACTCAGAAAATCCTCCGTGAGTCTGCCCAAAGGAGAAGTAGTATTCTCATGTACTGCAATCCAGTTCCAATATAATGTTTTAAGGGTCGCTTTTGGTGGGGAGGACCTGCTTTCCCATGCTGATCTCAATCCCAGATTGCAAAGGAGAGTTTTCATATTTCTCAACCATTTAATCTTGTGCCACCCGGGTAGTGACATTACTTCTGCGAGACCTTTGGCGTAGTTTGCTAATTCTGGAACTCTCCATATCCTCGCCCATAACAATAAGGGTCGGAATTTTGCCAACTCATCAATGGGCCGGCAACCTAGATCAAGCATCAGCGGGGTCATGGGGGTACCCTGAGGAAGTGACATGATAGCCCTGCAAAACTTTCTTTCTGATCTTAACAGCTCACTAGAGTTACATGAGCCCCACAATTCTGCCCCATAAAGTGCGGAGCTAACTCCCCTAGCTGTGTAAATTTCCATAACAGGGGCTATAGGTCTAAATGTGCATTGGTGCTGTTCTCTCAGGAGTGCCCCCGTAACCCTTTTATGTGCTAACAGCATTTTGCACAGATGGGGGGCCCAAAGCATATTGTGCGACAAACGAATCCCAAGATAATCAAACTCGTCTACCCTCTCCAAGGGCGCGCCATTCAACCTCGGCGGACGCACAGGTTTCTTGGGTGGGTTCATCACAAGGTATTTTGTTTTATCGACATTTATTATTAGGCCCCGTTCTGCGCAAAAAGTCTGGAAGTTGTTTAACAATTTGAAGCCCCATTGGTGATTTGGAAAGTAAGAGTGTATCGTCCGCGAAGAGGAGGGTGGGGATACGTTTCCCCGCCAGGGATGGTTCATCTGAGGGATCTTTCAGTAGATGCTCTACCACGCCATTAACATAAAGAGAAAAGAGGGTGGGAGCCAACACACAGCCCTGACGGACCCCTCGCTCTACCGGGATTCTACCAGTTTTTTCTCCCTCTCTACCCCCATTTAATCTGTGCAAAGGTGTTTTCATGCAACCTTATGATTAGCAAGAGTATATGGTGGGGTACCCCCATATCAGTGAGGACTTTCCATAGGGTCGCTCTGGGTACTAGGTCAAAGGCAGTCTTCAAGTCGATAAAAGCGAGATAGAGACTGCCCCTGGCCAGGACCACCACCTTCCAGTAAACTAGTAGCAACCTGAAGGCTTGCTCAATTGTGCCGGTACCCACTCTAAAGCCTGCCTGGAGGTCGGAAAGGATGTTATTTTCGTCAGTCCATTGAAGCAGTCTAACTAGAAGCACCTTGCCAACCACCTTTTGAGTTATGTCAAGCAAGCTTATCGGCCTGTAGTTGGATGGGACGTCCCTAGCCCCCTTCTTGAAGACAGGCACAACTTCCGCCCCCTTCCAAGATGCGGGAATAGGTGCTCCCCTACCAATCGCATTAAGCAGGGCAAGGATGAGCTTGTCCCATTTCGAGATGTCTGAGCGCAACAAATCCCCCGGAATGCCCTCAGGACCAGCTGCTTTTTGGGGCCTAATGGTTCTGATTGCATATTCAACTTCTTTAATAGTGAAGGGGGGATTAGTCAAATCAAGGTTTTGGGCAATCAGAGATGAAGTAAAACATGGGATGTTAGTGGAAATAGTGGTACATGTAAGAGGAGTAACAAAAGTAGCACTATCTAACGACCCCGCATGTTCGTCATTAGAGGGGATTATGACAATTTCACTCACTTGATTTGAATATAATTTAGAGAAGTGACTAGTCCACGCCTGACTAGTGATATTGCATGTTATAATATCACTATCTGGTCTACTTCTGGTTCTTATTGTGTCCCAGAAGCGCCTAGAGTCCTTCCCAGAGCTTGCCTCTTTTAAGGTATACCAATACTCTAGGTCCCACTCCTTTCTGGCATTTGCCAAAGTGTCCTTATAATTTTTCCTAGCACCCTGGATTTTTCCTTGGTTTTTACTTTTAATAGCCCTAATCAAATTAGTTTTAGCATGTCTACAAGTGGGTGTAAACCACTCCTGTTTGCCCCTCAAAGTCCGAGCTACCATTTTTTTGTCTACCCGATTCTTTTTCAAGAACACGTTCCCAATAGATTCAAGGGTTCCCTCAAAGATAGATGTAACCCTTCTTATAGAAGGCAAAGAGGCAGAGTCAATGCTATCCAGCTCTATTTGTGAAGCAAGAAGGACTGAATTAATGATGTTGAGCTTATTTTCGTCCCCCGCAACCCGTTTCCACTTCAACCATCTTCCACAAGAGGAGACAGAGATGTCGTTGGTTGACCTAGAAAATGGTCTAATAGTTTCACTTGGCCAAGGATTCTTGAGGGACAAAGAAAGTGCATTATGGTCACTTTCAATGGTGGGTATAACTTTCATATCTTGAACCAAACCCCAAAGAGAAAGATCAAGTATGATATAATCAATCCTTGAGGTGTGGTTATCTCTGTTGAATGTAGCCGCACCCATGGGATCTGAGATTGTGCGGCCGTTGGTAGCTCTTAAGCCGAACTCTGATGTTAAAGCATTCAACTGGATCGCTGTTTGCGTCCATTTCTTAATCGGGGGGATCGTTAGAAATGGGATGCCCCATCTAGCATCCTCCTCGCCCAAGTCAAGAATATCATCTGATGTGAGAGGCTCATATGTGCAATTAAAGTCTCCCGCAACCAAGACTTGAGCTACAGCTGAATTATTCCTGAGTTCCGATTCGAGGGTAGACACTGTCAAGGACATTGAACCATGTTTAGTGCCTCTGGCATAGACGTTGTACAAATCAAGGGTGGGACCCATACGAGGGCCTCTTAAAGTAATTCCTAGAATATCGGGGGAATTAATTTTCTTTTGGTCTATTCGGCAATTCAAGGCAATATTTACCCAGATAAGCAAACCACCCAAAGGTCGACCCATGCCGTTTCTAGGAAGGCCAGCTGGGACAAAATACGTAGTATAACCAACCCGATGGAGCGGTTCAAGAGACCAAGTCTCCTGGAATAGGCAAATCATGTGGGCCTCCACTAGGGCATTCCACTCAGGAGAGCACAGTTTCCTTTGAATGCCTGCCAAGTTCCAGCTTAGGACCTTAACAGTATCGAAAGAAATAAGATCAATAAGTTTGGGGGAACTAGTGCATTTGGCAATAGATGGAGCTGCAGCTGATATAGAAATAGGACATAAGCATGGATTTAAAGCCTGCGGGACTCCATAGGGGGCTGACTTCTGGGTAAGGGGAGTGGAGTTAATATCGCTATCAGTTTTGGGCAAAGAGCTATCCGGGGATTGAAACGGATTAGAGATAATATGATCTTCGCCCTCCGGGACACGCCCTCCACTTAATAATGGTCAGTCTACTGCGTCTAGACAGCTGAATCTATTGGCCAAAGGTATATCACTCCAACCTGTACTAAGAGCTGTGCCTCTGCACTCACGAAGCTGTCTACCATCCTGCGCCCCTCTTCCAATCCAATTGCCGCCTTGTGGCCCACCCCTTCCTGGAGTGGGACAGGAGTTTGGCGAGGAGTAGAAGAAGGAAAGCCTTTGTGTCTCAATACCATCTTGTTTAGCCCATGTGCCACAACGGCAGATATAATCACCGTATGGGGGTTGTCAAAGTTAACTATAACACAATCTCCCCGTATGTGTTTCTTTTTATTACCTAACCAAGAGACCCTACGTACCATAAGTATCTTACTGGCACAATAGGGTGGGAGTGGTCTATTGGTAGTGAGCCAGTGCTGAACCTTGTTTTTTAGGGACCATAGAGGCTCCTCCGAATTGGGTCTAAGACAAGGGACACCTGTCAAGATCACAGCATATGGCTCAGCTTCGGCTGGTAAATGTATATGTTGGGCATTCGTAACCCCATTATTATTGATATTATTTACTGACCCAGGAGACTTAGGTGGAGAGCAGTTCAAATTAGCCACAGGGGGTTGGGATTTAGCAAACTCGACGAGCTTCTTCCGTGCATCTGGGGGTTGGCTAAGTTTTTTATTACTATCTTTGGGTAGGGTTTGTTCCTTCCTTGTAGCGATGTTGGTTGGGATTTTCGACATCCCAGATGCTGGCAGCCCCTCACCCATCCCTGCCTCAGTGGAAGCATTGGAGGGGGATCTGTTCCTAGCTACTAATAGTTTTTCAATTTTCGAGAGCGATGATTCAATGGGTTGCATCAAGGTTTTTATAAGATCGCCTATTCTGCACAATAGTTGCTGGTTAGATTCGCAAGTCTTACAAACCTCCCCCAAGTTAGCTGGGTCTCTAGGGCAGATTATATTGGGGGAAGGAGCAAAAGTATCCATAGCCGCGCTATGGATGGAAGTTTTTTTATTTAGTAGCCGACTAAAGGGGACTTTTTTGTTTGGTTTACTTTTACTTTTGCGTTTCTTTGCCTCCTTAACCTTCTTGGTTTTAGGGATAGCACCCTCCCTCTCCCCTCTTGGCTCATCAATAATAGGAGATTCCTGCCTTGGGGTCCTAAAAAGAGCAGGGGTCCTCTCCAGAGTCTCACTAGATTGCGTGTACAAGGAGGCCAAAGATGCCGAGAGATCGACAACATTTGGAACTCCATGCGTCTCAGCCTGGACTGTGATTAGGGGCCTAGGATCCCCAGGATTTAAGGGCGATTTAGATAGGGCTAAAATACCAAGGGAAGAACGCTTTGCTAGTGCCAGATCTTGGGAGACCCTGCGCTCCAATAATGATATGCCTTGATTGATGGCCTCATTCGCCCTGGTGATGTATTGATCAATTGGCCCTGATATATGTGTTGGGCCATGGACTGATTTACTTCTGCTGCCCCTCGTCATCATTGCGCTAGCTCACTAACGGAGGTGAACGTAAGTACCACCAAAGTAAAGGTGGAAAATCACTACTTTAAGGAGAGATAGGCTAATAGCCAGCAGTTGGAGGACAGATGCTTCCGGGGGGAATGGTTATGGACAAGACCCAGTCCGATCTTACCTGCTCTTTGGCAGATTTCGAACGCCACAGGTGGTTGCTTTATATGCCTACTGGTCACTTCGTGGCAGGCAGGAGATGGAGAACCTAAGAACCTGTCCTGCTTCTGGTCTTGGTGTCCGCGGCGTTATACAGGTACGCCTTAAGTGCACAGATGCATATGCCAAGAGTAAGGGGGGTGGCCCAGCCCAGTCCGGTTCGGTCAGGGACGGGCAAGGACAGGCCCGTCCTTGGCCCGGGCTTCGCCCGGGCGCGGCCCGCGCGCGTCCCGCGCTGCGGTGACACCTGGCGGCCTATGTAGTGGTCCGGCGCTGCCAGGTGTCGTCACCGCAAGCGCCACTCGCCTGGGATGCCGGGAAACGGAGTTCCGGTGTGCCGTTCCTCTCACGGCAGTGGCGGAGGCGTCCGCAAGCAGGGCGAGGACAATGATGAAGACGTATCCCCACTGAACTAGCCGTTCCCCTCACGGTAGGTAAGTTATCAGGGCAGCAGGCAGATTGGACACAGCTTGTTTTCTCACGTGGGGTTAAGGCAGCCAAATACAATTTCAGTATCTTATCCTTTTCCTTGTTGAGAAGTAGTCAAGAAGAATCCTGGCATCTCCTGAAACAACTTGACTCTATTCTGAATCGAACCACGGCGACGCGACTGCTCGCCAACTCATGGACCAGATGCGAACCGCCGTGAGCAGAAAATCATCCTTCTGATGCCTGCAGCAAAACCCTTG
This sequence comes from Triturus cristatus, assembly GCF_964204655.1. Classification (NCBI taxonomy): domain Eukaryota; kingdom Metazoa; phylum Chordata; class Amphibia; order Caudata; family Salamandridae; genus Triturus; species Triturus cristatus. The sequence continues at coordinate 1,418,665,378 of NC_140591.1, read as the reverse complement.
TACTGCCAGTACTAGCGCTGGCTAGGGGCGGCCTCGGACCCAAGTCTTCTGCCTCATTTTCCAACTGCCACAAAGCACCTCTCTGGCACACATCAGACTAGAATTTGGCTTCCAAAACTGGAAAACTGGAGCAAGAGGGCGATTTTCTCAAATATGCATCGCTGCTAAGGCAGGCAAACCCAAACACACTAAGAGCATTGTTATGAGAGGAAATTGCATCAAACACGCCCCCAAATCCAAACTCCTAGTCGGAGAAAAAAGCAGCAGGAGTTAAACATTTGAAGACAGGACAACTTTGACATAAAAAGCTTACCTCACCAGACTTTCAAGCTAGCACTGTACAAACAAATCAAGCAGCTCACCTGGCGTGATGACAAAGCCAAATACAGAATACGCAGCCACGCATGGATGACCATCAATACATACAAGGCACCAACCTCACAGGCTTACATGGATACCTCCTTCAGAAAGTATATAAAAATAAAAGTGCTGCAAGCCAGATTCCGGCTCCTGCCATCACTCGACGCCCTTCCAAAATGGCACCAACATATAGAGAACAACGTGTGCAGGCTTTACCACCATCCTCAGAAAGACTTCCTGTACATACTATGCATCTGTCCAGATGTACTACCTTGGAGCAAAATCTGTCTTCGCAACATCTTCAATTCAAACGGCATCAGATCATGCCACCAAGCAATCCTGTTCTGCTTGAAGGGTCCGACACCACAAACTATGGCATACTTTGCAAAATGCATATTAAAAGGTGGATTCTCTCAAACATTCCACAATTAAATCCGCAGGAATCAGAACAGAGCCTGCTCACAATCTCCTTTTAGAATTGTCCTCTCACCTCCATTTATTACTGAACCAAAATTTGCCAAATGCGCTGCACTTTATTAACTCATCACGTAATTAAGTACGTCAAAGAAAAAGCACTTTGGCTCTTGCAACAAAATAAGGGTCGATTTTAGTATGTATAGCGCCTGAACTCGTGACGGCGAGGTAGCACACACCCTTACGTTGAATACTATCTTAAGCGGCAGCGCGGCATTGCAGCATTTTACTTTCTGTTGGATTTGGACCAAGACTTTTTTAGCCTGCTGTGACGATCTTAAAGTCTTTTCACTTCTCTTTTTTCTACTTTCTCAGTTCATGATGTAACTAATGTACTGATCTCGCCTTTTAAGTTTTTTAGTAGTAGTTTGCAATGGTTTTTATTAATTGTGTAAATAAAGTATTACACACTTGGTTTCTCCAGTGGGCCACCAACCAAAACACCAACATCTGTATTAGTGTGTAAGGAAGGAGCAGAGCGGTGGTCTTATTCCTTTGAAAATTAAGCACTGGTAAATTGAACCTAAGAACTTTAGGGGATGTAGAAGTTATTGGGTACACAGAAAATCACTCTCAATAGCCATCCAGATGGAGACAAAACTAATTATCCAGGGCTGCAGCTGATCCTTGGACAGCCACTGTAATCGCATACAGTAGGAAGGATTAAGGTTTACAGAGTACGTCAAGAACACGAAGCAATTACTTCCTGTTGAACAGAGATGCAATTGTTTTATGCAGCGAAAATACAGTGAATTCTTAGAGGTAGGACGCGGCCACTGCCGCAGCTCTTGGGTTGAGCAGATCTGTATATAGGCGCAGCTTTGCATCCATGGCATGGGGTCTTTCTTAAGTGAGGACAGGCTCACACCTAATCCTGAGAAGATAAACAGTATTGACATTTGACCTTGCTGGAGCCAGGTAATACTTGGATGACATTCTTCTGCACTAATGTCGGCAGGAGACGTCTCTCCATGTGGTACCTTTAAATGGACCATAAACCTGCGCCTTCCTGCCCCTGTGTCTAGTACGGCAGACAACATCGCTTCGAGTTTTCGAAGATTTGACGACGGGCAACGGTAAACTGGACTTAACAGACTTTGGAAATATTCTTTTGAAAAATAAGGAAGCAGATTGTGCATGGGTTGGTCAAGGGTTTTCGAGCTCCTCTGTTCTTCACAGAATCACAGGGTCTTGGAGGCTGCACGGGGTCATCACAAGGGGAGGTGGGCGGCCTTTATGCCCCCGCGCTTTCCAGGGCCCCACTCTCACGCAATATTCATTTATAGATTTTTAATTGCAAGCAAGCCTGCCATCTTCGTTAATAAAGCGACTTAGGTGGCCACTAGATGGCGCCAGACGCCATGCTGTCTCCTTCCCTGAAGTCAACTTTTTAATATCTAGAAACCGGTGCCGATTCATCACACCTGGGCAAAGGGGAAGAAGCACCTAGGGATGCGCATTAGGTTTTGCCAGCAGGCCTTGCACTAACGCCTCAGGCTGCATCAGCTTGCACAGTCCAAAATGGTGCAGAAACGCACCTGGACGGTCACAGCCATGCAATCATGAAGGGACACAACCAAAGAATCTTTTTTTTTACCCTCAAAACATTTGTCATAACACTGGGTGTGGAGGCCACAACTGGCTAGATTTACTGAACTGCAGAATCTATGGGATGAGATGTACTGAGAGAACTCAGGTTGTGGGGGGTGAACCCCACTCAAGCAACAGCCACAATCCTTATCAGAGTTAGCCACAAAAAGTCACTAAATTAACCTGTGTTTAACCTCCTGGTAGCTTGGTACAAAAGCAGTCAGGCTTAATTTAGAGGCAATGTGAATAGGATTTATACAGCACTCCACCAGTAATAAAATGAAAAAACACAAGAAAAATTCCACACCTGTTTAGAAAAATAGGGTAAAATGTAACTGAAAGACAACAAAAATCTATCAGTGGACCCAGAGATTTGCAGTTTATTTAAGGTAAGTATAGAGCCTAAAAGCATAAAGCACCACTCGCAGTTATCTGGTCGTGCGAGACCAGGTGAAAGTCACGAAGATGGAGCGCGGGCTGGATACAGGGACCAGGTTAGTCCAGCTGAATAAGTAAACCTTCTAAAGCCAAGCACAAAGAGTCCAGTTCACGGTGGAGGAGGTCATGCTGAGCAGCAGAACATTGCAGATGGTCATTGCTGCAGCATGAAGCACAGGCAGGGCATCGCAGATGGTCGATGCTGTATGAAGGAGATCCTGTCCGGTCTCATGGATGGTCATTGCTGGAGCTTCGAACTGGTGGTTACCGCATGCTGTAGCTGTGACACGAAGAGCAGGGTTCAATTGAGCTTCCCGTGGAGGGAAGATCTTGGCACAAATGGGCTTGTTTGCAGCCGTGAAGAGACCAAAACTTCAGATCTCTCATTTTCTTCAAGGAGGAGCTCAAGTGATGCCACAGCAAGGGTCCAGGACATGAAAGGCACCTCTTAGGTATCAGAACTTCACTCCAGCAGAGGCCAGCAGGGCTCATGCAGGTGCATTTTCAGGTCCAGTAGCAGTAAACAGTTGCAGTAGGCCAATTGGGCAGTTGCAGGGGGGGCCTCTGGAGCCGCTTGTGTCCCTGTAGCTCAGACCAGGAAGTCAGTCAGTTGAGGAAGAGGATGAAGGGAGCAGGTCTAGTCTTCCTCCTCAGCAAGCACGGCCTCAAGCAGCAAGGCATCCTTCTTCTGTAATATCTACATGTCTAAAAGTATACTGAAGAGTGGGTCTGAGGGCACCCTTTCATACCTGGTGCCTACTTTGAAGTAAGAGACCTTTCTGTAGTTTCCCCCTACAGAGATGTCTGTAATTTCCTGCCTCTCTTCCCTGCTCCCAGTCTGTCTGAGGGGGACCACAATAGGCTAGTGTGAAGTCCTTAGAGTGCAAGCTGAGTCATTGCTTTTGAACTGCAAGTGTGATAAGTGACAGCTCCATCTCCTCCCATCCTGCCAGAGATGACCCATCCTGGCCACACCCAGACCTTCAATATTGATACTGTTTGGGGGAAAAACACAAAGGCCAACTGCCAAAAACAACTTGTTGTGACCCATGGACAGGATGCAGCACCAATTAATTAGTACAAGAAAATGCGAAAAGTTACATTTTCAGAATTGTGACTTCAAATCGACCTTCACCACCAAAGAGGGTTTTAAACTACAATTCCTCGGACACCGAAAATGACTTTCCTACTTGCTCCAAATTAAAAGGTATCACTTATTAAATGTAATAAGGTAACCCAATGTTACCATATGAGAGAGGTAGGCCTTGCAATAGGGAAAAATGAATATGTGAGTTTTTCACTACCAGGACATGCAAAACTTAAAAGTACATGCCCAACTTTTAAAAAACAACGTACCTGCCCTATAGGCGGTTTAGGGCCTACACTAGGGGTAACACATATTAATAAGCATTTGCAATACAATAGGTCTTGCATTTGTGAAAGTTGGAGCTATTGGCGCTGTAAATGACATGGTTTCTTACTTATGATTATGTTTTTTTTTTTTGTTTGAAGTGGAGTGTGATATAAAGAACAGCCTGTAAATTGTCCTAGTTTTTTAGATATTCATGCTCAGTTAGAGGTGAACCTTGTGCGATTGAATGGAGTTGTGAAATGCTTCAATGCAACCCGATAACATTACTTTATTGGCATGGAGAAGTGTCGGTAGTGTCGGCAAAGGTAAACAAATTCAGTTACACAAAAATAAAACATAACAGTAGGTGGACTGGGGAGTCAGTAAAGGTAGAATTTGAGATCGTTCTGTGTAAAAAGCAATATGGGGTGGGGAGCAAAAAAGTAATGGGGGCAAACCATATTAAAGGGGTGCTTATCTTTGCATTTATGTGCCCTTACTTTGTCTCGCATATTACAGACACTGGTACTACAAGTCTTACGCAGAGTAACTTGGTAAAACTAGGTAAACATGTGTAGTAAATGCGCTTCTTTTCGCTTAACCCCTTCCCCGCTCATGACGGAGCCGCTCCGTCATGAGCCACGGTTGAGCTGTGCTCATGACGGAACGGTTCCGTCATGTCACGGCCGTTGGCGGCCGCTCCGCCTATGCGGCGCTGTTTCCCCGCCTGTGCGGGGGGACAACGCAAATGGGCGGAGTCATGACGGAACCGTTCCGTCATGAGCACAGCTCAACCGTGGCTCATGACGGAGCGGCTCCGTCATGAGCACAGCGCCACCGCGCTGCCCCCCCCGCACCCCTCAGCGCTGCGGCGGAATTCCCCCCGCAGCGAAAGGGTTAAAGTTTTGTGCACACCACGATGACTCTGGATATACACCAGACCTGATCAAATAAGAAACTTTACCAGGCAACGTGAAATCCGAGAATAAAGTACGCACACCTTATATGGACACAACAAATTCTACAATTAGAACAAATATTCAGCCTTTGGTATCATTACTCGGTGACTTGGGCGATATTAAATAAATGCTGCACTCAGATCTGATCGATCTGAAGCAAACAGAGTAGCTTCCATGAAAGCAGCAGTGAATGCCTTTTTGGGAAAAAAGGACAACAGTTTAAGGGAAGAATTACAGCAGTTTCGGTCCTTCAGTAAACTGTGCACTTCCTGCTACAAAAGGAAAGATTGCTAGAGCAGAGAATACTTAATGAAGGTTGTGATACAGTTTAAAGGCTGCGTGTCTGGGCTGTTGAACTACAAGTAAATTACCTAAAGCAGTGAACTGTCACATTCTCGCCACCACATTGCTGCTGCAGCTGGTCAGACTGTCAGGGACCTCACATTTGAAACCAGAAATGAAACAATGGGCACACAGCTTTGTTGTCAGCTGTCATACATAGAGCGTTCCATAACTAGAAGGGGGGGGGGGGGGGGGGGAAGGGAGAGAGAACGGCACAAAAAAAAAAACAGATCAACTTCCACACATATACACAGAGACAGATGTGCACATAGGTGCACCGACAACTGCACACAAACTCAAACCAGACAACTCACAAACAGATGCTGTCCCACCCATATACACGCACACGTACGGGACACCTAGACGAATGTACACAGACATATACACAAGTCACACAAACCGATGCAGACAATGGATTGAACACGCCATCGAAGAATGTATACACCGACACACACTGTCACACAGCGACATAAACATGCCCTTAAAATAAGGTATATGGCATATAGAGACCGAAATACACAATCCCACACACACACACTTCAACTGATACAAATATCTCTGTGCACACTGACACACAGTCACACAAACAGGTGCATACACAGACATAAAAATACATGTAAACTCAGGGACATGGTGCAGAGACACGTGCACACAGGCAATACATAGGCACATACACAAAGACACAAATACCCTTGTGCACACCAGCACACACAGTCACCCAAACACGGCACATATGTGCATTCTTTATTTAGCGGAGTGCAGTGAATCTCTGCAGAGTACATAGCTTTGAGTGCCCTTCACTACACTGTCAGACACCCTCGGGCTGTGCATGTTGAAACACTAGATGTCGAGCTAAGGCAGGAGCAACCTTGTGGGTGCATTGGCTTTCCCGGATGCCTTCACTTGCATCCACAGTGTGAACCCACAGCTGGGCTGTTTGTGTCAGTGTGACCTCACACCTTGCTGAGGTTTGGCTTTAGTATAAATGCATAAACACAGAAGACAGACTTACCACCCTTCCGAAACAAAAGTAACACCCTTCAACCGCACACACTAATGGTCCATACAATGGGTTAACTAAGCATCTGGCCTCACAATGCCGGCTGTTGGCTGAAGATTGGCTAAAGACGTGCTGGGCAGTGCAGCTATACCTCTGGTGTCCATATGGTATGCTCCGCTACCAAAAGTGAAATAAATAATGTTAGAACAGTTGAGTTGGGCGAGCCGCGCAGAAGAAAACATAAGTGCAGCCACCATTTTAAAGATTTAGCGTGGTGTGCACAATAGCAAGGCGCATGGCAGAGTATGGCCACTATTATTAAAGAGAAAGCGTGGGATGGCGCGCTGCCCAAAAAATAAATAAACAAGCATATGGAGGAAGGAGAAGGAGCGACCTAGGGCCAATGGAGAAACATGGGCGACCTAGCATCATAGTAAGTAGGCAAAGGAAAAATCCAGCACTGCCAGCGATGGGCAGAAAGGAACTTTTCAACAAAAGAGTTCTGCGAAACAATAGATAAGGAATTGAAGCATAAGGACACTTTCCTTGACCAGTGCACCTGAGCCATTAACGGAAGCGAGGTATCTGCTGCCTGAACAAGTTAAGTGCAAAAAGAACAATTGATGGACAGAATGTTGAACAATGTCACACATTCACCTCAGTACAGAGATCAGGACCTAAATCTATTATTTTTTGCTCCCAATGCTTTTCCACTTTATGCATAGCCATATGCAAATCAGTCTTGACCCTGCTTGTCGTGATGCTTCTTTTCGGTTCAGGGACGACTTGGCAGTTTGGGCTGAATTGTTCCCATGAGGAGCAGGGTCAACACTGATTTGCATATGGCTGGGACCAAACTGGGGTGGCGTGGTGAGCTAGAGAATGATGGATTTAAGCCAGATCTCTTGACTGGCAGTGAATGTTGGATTAATTCACCATTCCATCCACCATTTGTTACCACAGCACTTTTCACCCCAAGTGTGATGGGTATGCACAGACGTCGGTCCCTTGCTCGCTGTGATACTGGATTAAAGCTAGCCTGGCTAATGAGGGGTATTATCCCCAAATCCGGTTCCAGGATGCTTGTTTCTGGTACAGGAAGGACCCAGCTTGTCAGTTTGAGCTGGACTGTACCCATGAGGAACTGGGTCAAGACTGATTTGCATATTGCTCGGTCCAAACTGGGGTGGCGTAGTGAGCAAAAGAATGATGGAATTAACCCAGATCTCGACTGGGGGTGAATATTTGATTCATTCAGCATTCCGTCCATCATTTCTTGCAGCAGCACAAGTTAGGAGGCAGCAAAGCAGGGCGACGTACAAGTGAACCAACGGTAAGCAGCAGGCCGGATTGCACTCCTATAGTGTTTGCAGCAGGTCTTGCAAACAGCGCATGTGCGCTACCTAGGCTTAACCTATTTGCCATGTCGAAATGGCAGTTTAAAACTGAATGCACCGACGGGCCTGGGGCATGTTTTGAAAGGCTATTTAAGTGAGTGGCACAATCAGTGCTGCAGGCCTGCTAGTAGCATTCAAATTACAGACCCTGGGTACATGTAGTACCACTTTATTAGGAAATTATAAACACATTAAATGTGTCAATTGGGTGTAAGTCAATTTTACCCCATTTAAAGGAGTGAGTAGTTAGCACTGGTTAGCAGTGGTAAAATGCGCAGAGACCCAAGGCCAACAAAACAAATTCAGTAAAACAGGAAGTCAGTGAAGGAAAAAAGTTTGGGAGAAGACAAACCTAAGGCTGATAGGTCCAACGCCTACATTTTGAATGTTCTTAACATGAAGTTCAGTTTAAAAGAATATAATATGGATTTGAAGCACTAGAATCAAATAATTAATTCTTAACACACGAATGTGATAGCAGCCTCTGAAGCTGGATGAGCCCTATGAAATTTTCAATTAAAGTTATGACATATTATAGCGTGAAGGTGGAAGGGTCAAAGTTAGATGAGCCTAGAGATGGCCCAGTCTCTAAACTTCAGATGTAGGCCGAGGAGGGCTAATGCTTGCAGAGGAAGAACCAGGGATAGGAACGCAGCACTCGAACCCAAGATTGTCTATGTGTTCGAAGCACCACTTCCCCATAAAAACTGTCAGAGGGCAAGAAGAGGAGTATTGTCACCAATGAACTAGAGACCAGATCTTTGTGGCTGGAGATTTGGTGAGGATATAGCTAGTTCAGACACTGTATAACTACAATTAGAGAAGGGGCAGTAGATGCAGCAAGGGAGAGGGTGGAGGGCACTGGATTTTACAGTCACAGCTCCAGTTGGCAGCAGTGGCAACCAAAGTTAAGCTGATAACCTGAGGTGCTGTGCCGGGTGTGAAACAGGGCAAGCAAGTCTACATTTGCTGTTTCAAATTAGTAAACAGCAAACATCCCAGACAATGGTGGAGCATCAAACAAAACATGCAGAATCTCCATTGTGAAATCTCAGAGGAGGTGTAATATGGGGAAGAATAATCACAGAGGGGAAAAGAGATACATTTCTGAATATGCTCACCATGATACAAAGGGAGAGAGAGGCATGTGGAGAAGAGCAGTATGGCATGCTCTACATCCCAATTGTACCCTTAGTAGAAAACCTATTATGGAAACCTCAAGCAGTTTACATTAAAAACACAGGTGGGGTAAAAGACATCATTAATTGGTATGCACCTGGAAGGCTGAAGCTTTAAAATTCCCTCAAAATGAAAGCACATCCCTTGAAGTTAATTCTTAAAACCATTCGTCAATGCACTGCAGGCACAATGTAGAAATAGGATAAAATGGAAACTTTGGAAAATTGTGAGAGAGCAGGACACCTGCATATTTCCCAGATGTGTCCAAAGAAGGATAGATGCCTCAAGTAGGTATGGACAAGCCATTTTGCAGAAATCGCTGAATCTAGAGAAAGCCTCGCCATCTGCGGAGGTTGTGAAAGCATACAGACTGCGTGTAAGATGGCCGTGAAAGAGCACTAAAGGGCAGGCACTGCACTTGTTACACTGAACACTTTGAGAACAGGGTGGCAACCTGGGAGCATTGGTGAAGAAGGGCTTGTTCCTTATACTATACGTGCATTTTCAATACGCTTCAAAGGAACCCCACAGAAGAGCAGTGTTTCACTGCTGTTAGGAGAAGAGCTGGCATCCACTGGAGTTTAGGTCACTGTGTTACATCCAAGAGGGCTACAAAATGTGCGCAAGTGAAACCTTGACAGCTGTGAAGTCCAAAGGGGCACAGTCAATCATTCTTCAAAAACCTAAAGAAGGGTAACAACTGAGGCACAGGACTATTGATCTTTTTGTCTAATGATATGCTGTTAACCGAGCCTTATATTATGAGCCTGGGTTTCATAGAAGCCATACCATGATGATGGTCCAGGAGCAGAATCTGAAACAAATGGACATTTCAGTGCATGTCTGTATATTCCATCCCATGTCTGAGGACTTCAAAAAAAATTTTTTTATTATTGCAGGGATAAATTAATATGGTAACAGCTAGCACAAAGGTAGAAAGAACCTAGGAAAACAAATTAGTGTGAGAATATTTAGGTGGAGAGACGTTGCGTAGATAGAATGAAAAAGAGTAAGAATAGGAAAGAGCACAAGGGGTCAACATAGAATACTTACCTGTGGACAGAAGGCATCATCAGCTGCTGGCATGGCCGTGAGCCAGTGAATAGGCCAAAAGGTCATAGAGGCGACATGAGCCAAAGTGTAGTTCCGATCCACCCACAGTGGATGAAGAAAATGACACGGATAGGATACACCAGTGAGACATCACCTAGGAGTCATATTTGAGGATAAAGTCATCAGCAGTTATCATCAGATTCCTTAGGTGGGCCAGATTGAGAGCATCAGGATATAAGGTGTGCACCGAAACAGCCACAAATCAAGAAAAAATGTTGGAACGTGACCGGCAAACCCAGGTCTAGCCTGTTATTTACCATTTTGAATAGAAGAACTCAGAACAGCATGGTTTATTTCCATGATGTGCCTACGTGTTGTAAAAGGGACGTGCAGCTACTAAAAAGCACGGAGCTCAGCTTCCTTTCACTTATGACGTCCCCGACTGTGCTACTCGTAATCGAGGTTGTACATAGGTCCCTACAGTTCCATAATAGAGCCAATCCTACAGGTGACACCTCCCATAACATTATTTAGGGGCAGTAGGCAGTTGAAGGGTATCTTATCAAGGTCAAAAAAGGGTCAGTGTCAAAGTATGATTTTGTTTGACAGAATTGTTTTGTTGATAGAGGAGTGTTTTCAATTCTAATCGAAGGAATGTTATAGCACAACCAAATAAGGAGTGATTGGGTGTATGTTTTCTCATGGAGTTTGCTATTACCATTAACACCCACCCACGTCAGTTTTAGACAGTAACTATCACTTACAATAAAAACATCCTGGTCCTGATAAATCACCCTAACTCATACAGTCGTTGCAAGGGAGCGGAGAAACATGTGGACCGCATTAGCAAGAAAGATAAGAAAAAAGACAGGCTGTTAGAATCCTTTTAACCGTGTGCACAGGAGTCACCAATAAAAATTCTTAGCCTGCCTAATGCAGACATTCAAACTTTGGTCTTGAACCCTATCTACAGTACAAATCAAGCACTGGTGAAGGCAATAGGGCTGGTATTGACTGCCAGGATTTTGACTTTGTCAAGGCTTGTTTTGTCATGGTTTAAGTAAAACATTATTTTCAGAAGCTGTTGCGCCATTACCAAATTTTTTTTTTTTCTTTTTCATAAAACATTGGCTAAAACAACATTTTATTTTTGGCCTTCTCAAAGCACACTTGGTCATAGCGGTCCCTGGTAGTGAAGGAAACTGATATGTTTGGATTGGTTCTTTATCAAAGAGCAGAACGTAGTGAAGCAAGCCAATGGCTGAAAAGGGTTGACCCATTATTGTATGCTGCAGAGAGCGGAAGAAAAATGTGAATGACACAATAACAGACCAATGTGAAGATGGCTGGCTGAAAACCCTTACAAGAAAGCATATATCATTTATATAAGGTTAGTAAACTCAAAAGACCTTGCCTAAGGACAGACCCAAAAATAACTTACAGGAACATTCCTCAGGAAGAGCTCATGGTAAGCCCAGCAGCAATACGGTCTGCGATGAAGGGGCGGCCCCTACGAGGAAGCATGCCGCCCAAGTGGATAGGGGAGGGGGAGGGGTCAGTGTCCTTGTGGAGATTCCACCCGGGTGCGGACACTCCCCCAGGACTGCAGAGACGCCATCGGAGTGTGTTGGCCCACTGTGAATCAGGCCCTGGACAGTTAGGTCCCAGGTGCGTAACACAGGCCCCTGCAGCCCCGGCGGTGCGGGGGGGGCCGAGCTGCAGGGGGCCCCCTCATCACAGAACTCAGGCCTGAGAGCTCCAGATTAAATCCGGAGCGGGGATCCCTTTGTAAACCTGGTAGGGGGCCTCCTCAACTTTCGTTGCGCCACTGTTCGGTCCAAATAGACTCACACACCAGAGACTCGTGGCCTCCAAGCCTCGGAATACAAACATCTCAGTGCTTATTTCCACAGTAACACTAAGGTGCAGGGAGGGTGTGTGGTAAGAGCAGCATTACCACACGGCTGGACCTTCCTGCTATTCGAACCAGGAATATTAACAGGAGCACAACATCCCTTCCAGAAACATGCACTAACTTCTGCAATGTAATACTAACAAAAAGTTGAAATACAAAGAAAATAACCCAAAACAGGATTCCCTTTTCACCATGGCAGCAAAAAACAGCCCCTGACCGGCTCCAGATGCCGCGGGACGGGGCCGTGAGTCAGCGCTTCCTCCTCCGCTGCTGCCGATTACTTCAAGCCGCATCGGCACTTTTTTAAAGATGGTCTTTTCCTCCGCATAGCACAATATTTACGGTTGTTTTCACCCGGTTGCTATAGCGCGCTAACAGTAGTGACAGTTGCACACACTGCTGCACTCTCCAATCATAGACCCCCCCCCAGTCTCCCATCATAACTCCCCCCCCCCTCCTGTGCCCTCATTCATACAGAAAACATATTCCTTCAAACGGTGCTCGTGCACAGCGTCATATGTTCACATACAAGCGAACAGAAAAGCGCGTGTGGGGGAGGTTTCTACCCCCCACCCCTAAAAAAACAAAAAAATGAAAAACCTCGGGAGGGCCTGCTGCGCTCGAACATACATGTGTTCATTCAGGTAAAGGTACAGAGAAGACCAGGGCCAGTGATGGAATAGGTTTCCATATCAGAACCTCTTATACCTGGTTCAGCCAATCAGAATGCTTCTACGAACTACTCTTAACTACCTCTTTAAAGTCAGTGAGATTGTGAAGCAGGGATATTTATCATTCATGGGCCGAGGTGAGAGTTACGTTAGTAGCCTTACGGCATTCACGCTGTCAGGCGTTAATAGGTGTCAATTGCCCCAGAACATCTTTATATAAGGTCGCTTTCATCTCAGGCCAGAATTGCTGGCTAGGAAATTAAGAGCGTCTAGCGTCATCAGTTTCTATGTTTCTGTTAACGCCCTGAGCAGAGTGCAATAATGCACATTCATATGACAGCTATTAGTGTGAAAACGTTTGTCTTCTCAGCGCTTCCAATGCACAGCTGTGTATGTGAGGTTCTCCGTTCACAAACTCCCAACACCAGACATGGGCTCTAGAAAGGACAAACCTCTGCAGTAAATGCAAAATTGACGATGCATCTCAAATTAAAAAATAATAGGTATCAAAATAGTTTGCATCAGGGGGCAACTGGAATCAGATCAATTTTACGTCATATTACTTCATTTTAAATGTTCACATTAAAGGACATCTCTTGTTTCCCCTCTCTCGCCCCTCGCCCCTCGCCCCCCCCCCCCCCCATGCGACCGCACAACGAACTGCAGACTCATGGAAACAACCGCTTTTCAGAATGTTGTGGAAAGTGCACTCTCTGAATTTGGGAGCTTAGGTGGAAATCAGGTCATAAAGTATATGTCAAAAACAGGAGAAGATCGCATCTGTTGGAAATACATAGATTAGGATTCACTGATTAACACCACCAATAAACTCGCAGACTCCAGCATGGATGGAGGAGAGCAGTCCCAGATAACCCGCGGGTTATCAGCTCAAGGCACCGCTCACCTCCAGGTCAGACTAGGAGACCAGACATTGCACAAGGAGGGCCCGGCGAGCAGTCGTTTTAAGGCACCATCTTGCATAGGCCTTGTGGGAACTGCACAGAGGTATCCAGGTCTAGAGCATTACGGTGCCCACCCTTGTGACTCACATCGCTGGATGGTGCCTTCTTGCTGGCCGCTGCACTGAAGCAGAAACGAGTTCATTCATAAGGAATCCAACCATGCAAAAACGGACCATTCAAACCGAATCCAGTCATGCAGCGCCAGCACATTCAAAACGCATGCAGCGCCAGCACATTCAAAACGCATGCAGCACCAGCACATTCAAAACGCATCCAGCCATGCAACACCGGTCCATTCAGAAAGGAACCCAGCCCTGCATCACCAGTACATTCAAAACACATCCAGCCATGCAATACCAGCCCATTCATAAGGAACCCAGCCATGCATCACCAGTCCATTCATAAGGAATCCAGCCATGCAACACCAGTCCATTCATAAGGAATCCAGCCATGCAACACCAGTCCATTCATAAGGAATTCAGCCATGCAACACCAGTCCATTCATAAGGAATCCAGCCTTGCAACACCAGCACATTCAAATCAAATCCAGCCATGCAACACCAGTCCATTCAAAACGCATCCAGCCATGCAATACCAGTCCATTCATAAGGAATCCAGCCATGCAGCTCCAGTCCATTCAAACCAAATCCAGCCATGCAACACCAGTCCATTCAAAACGCATCCAGCCATGCAATACTAGTCCATTCATAAGGAACCCAGCCATGCATCACCAGTCCATTCATAAGGAATCCAGTCATGCATCACCAGTCCATTCATAAGGAATCCAGCCAAACACCAGTACATTCAAACCAAATCCATCCATGCAACACCAGTCCATTCAAAACGCATCCAGCCATGCAATACTAGCCCATTCATAAGGAACCCAGCCATGCATCACTAGTCCATTCATAAGGAATCAAGCCATGCAACACTAGTCCATTCATGAGGAATCTAGCCATGCAACACCAGTCCATTCATAAGGAATCCAGCCATACAACGCCAGCACATTCAAACCAAATCCAGCCATGCAGCACCAGTCCATTCAAAACGCATCCAGCCATACAACACCAGTCCATTCATAAGGAAACCAGCAATACAAGACCAGTCCATTCATTCGGAATCCAGCCGTACAGCACCAGTCAATTAATAAGGAATCCAGCCGTAGAGCACCAGTCCATTTATAAGGAATCCAGTCATGCACCGCCAGTCCATTCATAAGGAATCCAGCCATGCAACACCAGCACATTCAAACCAAACCCAGCCATGCAACACCAGTCCATTCAAAACGCATCCAGCCATGTAACACCAGTCCATTCATAAGGAATCCAGTCATGCAACACCAGTCCATTCATAAGGAATCCAGCCATGCAACACCAGCACATTCAAACCAAACCCAGCCATGCAACACCAGTCCATTCAAAACGCATCCAGCCATGCAACACCAGTCCATTCATAAGGAATCCAGTCATGCAACACCAGTCCATTCATAAGGAATCCAGCCATGCAGCACCAGTCCATTCAAACCAAATCCAGCCATGCAACACCAGCATATTCAAAACGTATCCAGCCATGCAATACCAGTCCATTCATAAGGAATCCAGCCATGCAACACCAGTCCATTCATAAGGAATCCAGCCATGCAACACCAGTCCATTCATAAGGAATCCAGCCATGCAACACCAGCACATTCAAACCAAATCCAGCCATGCAACACCAGTACGTTCAAAACACATCCAGCCATGCAATACCAGTCCATTCATAAGGAATCCAGCCATTCAACACCAGTCCATTCATAAGGAATCCAGCCATACAACATCAGTCCATTCATAAGGAATCCAGCCATACAACACCAGTCCATTCATAAGGAAACCAGCAATACAAGACCAGTCCATTCATAAGGAATCCAGCCATACAATACCAGTCCATTCACAAGGTATCCAGCCACGCAACACCAGCACATTCAAACCAAAACCAGCAATGCAACACCAGTACGTTCAAAACACATCCAGCCATGCAACACCAGTCCATTCATAAGGAATCCAGCCATTCAACACCAGTCCATTCATAAGGAATCCATCCATACAACACCAGTCCATTCATAAGAAATCCAGCCATACAACACCAGTCCATTGATAAGGAATCCAGCCATACAACACCAGTCCATTGATAAGGAATCCAGCCATACAAGACCAGTCCATTCATAAGGAATCCAGCCATACAATACCAATCCATTCATAAGGTATCCAGCCACGCAACACCAGCACATTCAAACCAAAACCAGCCATACAACACCAGTACATTCAATGCGCATCCAGCGATGCAACACCAGTCCATTCAAAACGCATTCAGCCATGCAACACCAGCACATTCAAACCGAACCAAGCCTTGCAGCACCAGTCCATTCATAAGGAATCCAGCCAAACAACACCAAAACATACAAACCAAATCCAGCCATGCAACACCAGTACATTCAAAACACATGCAGCACCAGTCCATTCATAAGGGATCCAACCAAACAACACCAGTCCATTCAAAACGCATCCAGCCATGCAATACTAGTCCATTCATAAGGAACCCAGCCATGCATCACCAGTCCATTCATAAGGAATCCAGTCATGCATCACCAGTCCATTCATAAGGAATCCAGCCAAACACCAGTACATTCAAACCAAATCCATCCATGCAACACCAGTCCATTCAAAATGCATCCAGCCATGCAATACTAGCCCATAAGGAACCCAGCCATGCATCACTAGTCCATTCATAAGGAATCAAGCCATGCAACACTAGTCCATTCATGAGGAATCTAGCCATGCAACACCAGTCCATTCATAAGGAATCCAGCCATACAACGCCAGTACATTCAAACAAATCCAGCCATGCAACACCAGTCCATTCATAAGGAATCCAGCCATGCAACACCAGCACATTCAAACCAAATCCAGCCATGCAGCACCAGTCCATTCAAAACGCATCCAGCCATGCAACACCAGTCCATTCATAAGGAATCCAGACACCAGTCCATTCATTCGGAATCCAGCCGTACAGCACCAGTCAATTAATAAGGAATCCAGCCGTAGAGCACCAGTCCATTTATAAGGAATCCAGTCATGCACCGCCAGTCCATTCATAAGGTATCCAGCCACGCAAAACCAGCACATTCAAACCAAAACCAGCCATACAACAGCAGTACCTTCAATGCACATCCAGCGATGCAACACCAGTCCATTCATAAGGAATCCAGTCATGCAACACCAGTCCATTCATAAGGAATCCAGCCATGCAGCACCAGTCCATTCAAACCAAATCCAGCCATGCAACACCAGCATATTCAAAAAGTATCCAGCCATGCAATACCAGTCCATTCATAAGGAATCCAGCCATGCAACACCAGTCCATTCATAAGGAATCCAGCCATGCAACACCAGCACATTCAAACCAAATCCAGCCATGCAACACCAGTACGTTCAAAACACATCCAGCCATGCAATACCAGTCCATTCATAAGGAATCCAGCCATTCAACACCAGTCCATTCATAAGGAATCCAGCCATACAACATCAGTCCATTCATAAGGAATCCAGCCATACAACACCAGTCCATTCATAAGGAAACCAGCAATACAAGACCAGTCCATTCATAAGGAATCCAGCCATACAATACCAGTCCATTCATAAGGTATCCAGCCACGCAACACCAGCCCATTCAACCCAAAACCAGCAATGCAACACCAGTACGTTCAAAACACATCCAGCCATGCAATACCAGTCCATTCATAAGGAATCCAGCCATTCAACACCAGTCCATTCATAAGGAATCCATCCATACAACACCAGTCCATTCATAAGGAATCCAGCCATACAACACCAGTCCATTCATAAGGAATCCAGCCATACAAGACCAGTCCATTGATAAGGAATCCAGCCATACAAGACCAGTCCATTCATAAGGAATCCAGCCATACAATACCAATCCATTCATAAGGTATCCAGCCACGCAACACCAGCACATTCAAACCAAAACCAGCCATACAACACCAGTACATTCAATGCGCATCCAGCGATGCAACACCAGTCCATTCAAAACACATTCAGCCATGCAACACCAGCACATTCAAACCGAACCAAGCCTTGCAGCACCAGTCCATTCATAAGGAATCCAGCCAAACAACACCAAAACATACAAACCAAATCCAGCCATGCAACACCAGTACATTCAAAACACATGCAGCACCAGTCCATTCATAAGGGATCCAACCAAACAACACCAGCACATTCAAAACGCATCCAGCCAGCAACACCAGCACATTCAAAACGCATCCAGCCATGCAACACTAGTCAATTCATAAGGAATTCAGCCATACAACACCAGCCCATTCAAACCGAACTAAGCCTTGCAACACCAGTCTATTCATGAGGAATCCAGCCTTGCAACACCGGACCAGTTAAAAAGAATCCAGCCACGCCACACCAGTTCATTCAAAAATAATCCAGCCGTGCAACACTAGTCCATTCAAAACGCATCCAGCCATGCAACATTAGTCAATTCATAAGGAATCCAGCCTTGCAAAACCGGACCAGTCAAAAGGACCCCGGCCTTGCAACACCGGAGCAGTCAAAAGGAACCTAGCCTTGCAACACCGGAGCAGTCAAAAAGAACCCAGCCATGCAACACAAGTACATTCAAAACGCACCCAGCCATGCAATACCAGTAAATTCATAGGGAATCCAGCCATGCAACACCAGCACATTCAAACCAAATCCAGCCATGCAACACCAGCACATTCAAACCAAATCCAGCCATGCAACACCAGTACATTCAAAACACATGCAGCACCAGTTCATTCATTGGGAATCCAGCCATACAACACCAGCACATTCAAACCGAACCCAGCCTTGCAGCACCAGTCCATTCATAAGGAATCCAGCCAAACAACACCAGCACATTCAAACCGAACCCAGCTTTGCAGCACCAGTCCATGCATAAGGAATCCAGCCATGCAACACCAGCACATTCAAACCGAATCCAGCCATGCAACACCAGCACATTCAAAACGCATCCAGCCATGCATCAGTCCATTCATAAGAAATCCAGCCTTGCAATATCGGACAAGTCAAAAAGAATCCATCCACACCAGTTCATTCAAAACACATCCAGCCATGCAACACCAGTCCTTTTATAAGGAATCCAGCCATACAACACCAGAACATTCAAAGCGCATCCAGCCATGCAACACCAGAACATTCAAAGCACATCCATCCATGCAACACCAGTTCTATTCAAAACAAATCCAGCCGCACAACACCAATCGATTCAAACTGAACCCATTCTTGCAACACCAGTCCATTCATAAGGAATCCATCCTTGCAACACCAGTCCATTCAAAAGAATCCAGTCCACGCAACACCAATCCATTCAAAAGAATCCAGTTCACGCAACACCAGTCCATTCAAAAGAATCCAGTCACACCACACACCACTCCATTCATAAAGAATCCAGCCACAAAACACTAGTCTGTTCAAAAGAATCTAACCTATGCAACAAGAAGTCCATTCAAAAGAATCCAGCCACGCAACGCCAGTCCATTCGAAAGAACCCAACCCGCAACACCAGTCCATTCAAAAGAATCCAGCCCACGCTACACCAGACCATTCAAAAGAATCCAGTCATCGCAACACTAGTCCATTCAAAAGAATCCAGTCACACCACACACCAGTCCATTCATAAAGAATCCAGCCCGCAACACCAGTCCATTCATAAAGAATCCAGCCCACAACACCAGTCCATTCATAAAGAATCCAGCCCGCAACACCAGTCCATTCATAAAGAATCCAGCCCGCAACACCAGTCCATTCATAAAGAATCCAGCCCACAACACCAGTCCATTCATAAAGAATCCAGCCAGCAACACCAGTCCATTCAAAAGAATCCAGCCTACGCAACACCAGTCCATTCAAAAGAATCCAGCCTACGCAACACCAGTCCATTCAAAAGAATCCAGCCCACGCAACACCAGTCCATTCAAAAGAATCCAGCCCACGCAACAGTCTATTCAAAAGAATCCAGTCACACTACACACCAGTCCATTCAAAAGAATCCAGCCCACGCAACAGTTTATTCAAAAGAATCCAGTCACACCACATACCAGTCCATTCATAAAGAATCCAGCCACACAACACTAGTCCGTTCAAAAGAATCTAACCTACGCAACAACCAGTCCATTCAAAAGAATCCAGCCATGCGACGCCAGTCCATTCGAAAGAATCCAGCCCGCAACACCAGTCCATTCAAAAGAATCCAGCCCACGCAACACCAGTCCATTTAAAAGAATACAGTCATGCAACACCAGTCCATTCAAAAAGAATCCAACCATGCAGTGCCAGTCCATTCATAAATAACCCAAATGCACAACACCAGTCTATTCATCAAGAAACCAGCCGCACAACACTTGGAGCCGAGCACCAAAGACCCTCACTCATACGATCTTGGTCTCCAAAATGATCGAATGATGAGCTGCTGTTTCACTCTGTCAAAGCGTAAACATTTTTTGGTTTGCTCATTGGAGTCAGTCAAGAGCCTGCACTTCCACTGGCACAGACACTATACGGACCCTCACCTAGGATGAGCTGCTGGTGGTCCCGGGCAAAGAAGGTGCAACAATGTGCATCAAGCGATAATTCTCGATGGCCACATACTGTGGTCGTTCAGCAGCAGGAGTGTCATCCACTAGTTTTAAGTGCTACAGACCACGAGGACTGTGAACCCCCCTTTCCAGGAGTTTTTTCATAGCACTGTTGGACTCCGTTTGCACTTATTAAAAAGGTGCGGTCTTTGTGCTACAGATCTACCAGAGTGGGAGCTAAATATGTAGGGGCCTTCCAGGTACTGTCAGCCTCTGTCAGCAGAGACTTCTTAGCGCTTGAGTTCCTCTGGAGTGAGTGTTCCCTATTCTCCCTATCAGTGCCCTCCTGGTGCTATAAGTACCCAGCAGTGAGTTTCTTCCACAGTCTTGTCAGTGCTATAGGACATCTGCGGCGTGACCTTCCTCCAGGCATGCTTTTTTAATGCTTAAAAACATCAGATAGTGCCAGGTGTCCCAAACAGGGTCATCTGAGCGCTACAAAGCTGCGGCATTGTAAGCCGCTTCTCAGTAATGAAGGACCCCAACTGTGTGCCTTTTCTCCCGAGGACCCTTTACAGTACGAGAGGGTCCGGTAGTGAAGCCTTTATCTGGAAAGGCCTCCTCAGAGATTTGGGGGGCTATATAGTGTTGACTCCTCAGATTGTGGCCTCTTCATGATCGAGGGCTCCATCAGCGTGAACTTACTCCACTAATGCGTTTAGTGCAATGTGATCCAACCTCCTTAATGGTAGGAGATATAGTGGTCAGTTATTCATTATTTTTCACCATTTGTCTTCCCTTTTTCACAACACCCTGTGCCTTCATCATTACACAGGTTTAAAGGGACTAAAAGGGTGGTGGATTAAAGAGGCGTGCGGTGGGCCCAAGACCAGCAGCCTTGGCATTCAGCATGCCAACATTTACTAGCAGCAGCTGCGACCTTCTGACCAGAGCATTGGGCACCGGCACTCATCCTTTTACAAATTAAGCACTGCTTCCAATAATCTACAATACAGGCCGCTGCAAAAGAGGTGTTGCAAATTTCAATAAGGGAAGAGAAAATAAGCAGAATGGACTGGAATAAGGAGGAAAGATTTGACTACATTCAAAAGTCAGGAAGGCAGCTAAAAAGATGAGACTCCCGGGAAGTCAAGTAGCTTTAGAAATGGAAGGCACGGTCGCATCGCACGACCAAAGTAAGCATTTTTTCACTTTTAGAACAGAAAAAAAAAATCGAAGGGGCCGTCTGAAAAGATATCCAACGCTGGGATCAAAGAGTTTTCTGTCGGCAACATTGAAGATTTCTTCAGCAGAATCAGAAGCCTTGAGAATCATCTCGGTAAAAGAAACACCCACCAGAGAGCTGTAAACATTTCCAGCAGTGAAGTACACTGTTTTGGCTAGGGTACTGAAAGTGCAGAGCCAAGCCCATTCTAATCTTTCGCCTCCAATTTTTAAAATCTTGTGCCTCATTATTGAGATGTATAGACAAAGACATTACAAATTTTAAAAAAAATCATAAAATGGGGAAAAAAGAATGTCGAGAACATCTGTTCCTACTGAGAGGGGCCACCATATCGGCTGCTGAAATAAGCCACTTAATGAAGTAATCCATAGCCACAGAAGCATCCAAGTTAAGCAGAGGACAAGAGGTGAGGGGCACCCCTTGAGCACTCCGGTCACCTCAGACCAGCGTCACGAGACGGGCAACCTCAGGCACCGGCCTAGCACCTCTGCTAGGTACAGAAAGCGACCAGTGCCACGAGAGGAGAGACGGAGGAACCATCCTTCCTTGCATCTCCGATACGTACATAGAGTGACCAATGTCATGAGGGGAAACTCAGGCACTGTTCTTGCAGCTCTGTTAGGTACAGATAGTGACCAATGTCACGAGTGGGTCAACTGGTGTCACCAGCCGAGCATCTCTACTAGGTACAGAAAAGGACCAGTGCCACGCGAGGAGAGACTGAAGAACAGTGGCGGCTCCTCCGACAAGGCGGAGGAGCATCGCCCCACTGCTTTTCAGCAGGGACACTAAAGCAAAAATAAAACGATAATAACTCTAAGCTATTATCATTTTATTTTTTCCTTGTTGCAGCAGTTTTCTTAGGCGGGGCGGGCTGCTCTGCTGACGGAGTGGGGGAGGTGAGGAGTGGTTTGCACTCCCTAAAGTGCGCATGAATGTTTGGCCGGCCCTCTGGGGCTGGCCAAACATTTAGGCCCACTTTACATGTTCTCCATGCAGGCTGCATTATAGCCTCCATGGAGAACATGCCTAGCCTCCCGTTCTCTGGCTGAGCGCCGATCCACGGCACTCAGCCCAATAACAACGCTGCTTTGCAGCGTTGTGATTGGGTATTGGAAGGCTGGTAGCCCTGTGCCTCCTGCTTCCTGCCCTGGAAGCGGGGAACAGGACCGAGGGGAGGCGGCAGCAGAAGACAGGTAACTGCCTTTTTTAAAATTTCATTCCCTCCCGCAAGCAACCCGCCCCCCCACCGCCTTCAAATACCAGCTCCCACTGCTGAAGAACTATCCCTCCTTGCATCTCTGCTAGGTACAGAAAGCGACCACTGTCACGAGAGGGGAAACGGAGGCAACGACCTACCATCTCTGCTAGGTACAGAAAGTGACCAGTGTCACGAGAGGGGAAACTGAGGCAAGGACATACCATCTCTGCTAGATACAGAAAGCGACCACTGTCACGAGAGGGGAAACTGAGGCAAGGACATACCATCTCTGCTAGATACAGAAAGCGACCACTGTCACGAGAGGGGAAACTGAGGCAAGGACATACCATCTCTGCTAGGTACAGAAAGTGACCAGTGTCACGAGAGGGGCAACTGAGGCAAGGACCTACCATCTCTGCTAGGTACAGAAAGTGACCAGTGTCACGAGAGGGGAAACTGAGGCAAGGACATACCATCTCTGCTAGGTACAGAAAGTGACCAGTGTCACGAGAGGGGCAACTGAGGCAAGGACCTACCATCTCTGCTAGGTACAGAAAGTGACCAGTGTCACGAGAGGGGAAACTGAGGCAAGGACCTACCATCTCTGCTAGGTACAGAAAGTGACCAGTGTCACGAGAGGGGAAACTGAGGCAAGGACCTACCATCTCTGCTAGGTACAGAAAGTGACCAGTGTCACGAGAGGGGAAACTGAGGCAAGGACATACCATCTCTGCTAGATACAGAAAGCGACCACTGTCACGAGAGGGGAAACTGAGGCAAGGACATACCATCTCTGCTAGATACAGAAAGCGACCACTGTCACGAGAGGGGAAACTGAGGCAAGGACATACCATCTCTGCTAGATACAGAAAGCGACCACTGTCACGAGAGGGGAAACTGAGGCAAGGACATACCATCTCTGCTAGGTACAGAAAGTGACCAGTGTCACGAGAGGGGCAACTGAGGCAAGGACCTACCATCTCTGCTAGGTACAGAAAGTGACCAGTGTCACGAGAGGGGAAACTGAGGCAAGGACATACCATCTCTGCTAGGTACAGAAAGTGACCAGTGTCACGAGAGGGGCAACTGAGGCAAGGACCTACCATCTCTGCTAGGTACAGAAAGTGACCAGTGTCACGAGAGGGGAAACTGAGGCAAGGACCTACCATCTCTGCTAGGTACAGAAAGTGACCAGTGTCACGAGAGGGGAAACTGAGGCAAGGACCTACCATCTCTGCTAGGTACAGAAAGTGACCAGTGTCACGAGAGGGGAAACTGAGGCAAGGACATACCATCTCTGCTAGATACAGAAAGCGACCACTGTCACGAGAGGGGCAACTGAGGCAAGGACATACCATCTCTGCTAGATACAGAAAGCGACCACTGTCACGAGAGGGGAAACTGAGGCAAGGACATACCATCTCTGCTAGGTACAGAAAGTGACCAGTGTCACGAGAGGGGCAACTGAGGCAAGGACCTACCATCTCTGCTAGGTACAGAAAGTGACCAGTGTCACGAGAGGGGAAACTGAGGCAAGGACATACCATCTCTGCTAGGTACAGAAAGTGACCAGTGTCACGAGAGGGGCAACTGAGGCAAGGACCTACCATCTCTGCTAGGTACAGAAAGTGACCAGTGTCACGAGAGGGGAAACTGAGGCAAGGACCTACCATCTCTGCTAGGTACAGAAAGTGACCAGTGTCACGAGAGGGGAAACTGAGGCAAGGACCTACCATCTCTGCTAGGTACAGAAAGTGACCAGTGTCACGAGAGGGGAAACTGAGGCAAGGACATACCATCTCTGCTAGATACAGAAAGCGACCACTGTCACGAGAGGGGCAACTGAGGCAAGGACATACCATCTCTGCTAGGTACAGAAAGCGACCACTGTCACGAGAGGGGCAACTGAGGCAAGGACATACCATCTCTGCTAGATACAGAAAGCGACCACTGTCACGAGAGGGGAAACTGAGGCAAGGACATACCATCTCTGCTAGGTACAGAAAGTGACCAGTGTCACGAGAGGGGCAACTGAGGCAAGGACCTACCATCTCTGCTAGGTACAGAAAGTGACCAGTGTCACGAGAGGGGAAACTGAGGCAAGGACATACCATCTCTGCTAGGTACAGAAAGTGACCAGTGTCACGAGAGGGGCAACTGAGGCAAGGACCTACCATCTCTGCTAGGTACAGAAAGTGACCAGTGTCACGAGAGGGGAAACTGAGGCAAGGACCTACCATCTCTGCTAGGTACAGAAAGTGACCAGTGTCACGAGAGGGGAAACTGAGGCAAGGACCTACCATCTCTGCTAGGTACAGAAAGTGACCAGTGTCACGAGAGGGGAAACTGAGGCAAGGACATACCATCTCTGCTAGATACAGAAAGCGACCACTGTCACGAGAGGGGCAACTGAGGCAAGGACCTACCATCTCTGTTGGCTTCAGAAATATGAAACCGGATATGGCAGGACCCGCCACTGTAAATACTACTAGGACACATGAATGAGTTCAGCGGCAGTGAAAGGTGATATACATTACGTCCTACTCTAGGAGCAGAACCGTATGCAGCTTGAGCGAGGCCTGCAGTCATATAAGCATATGAAGTACACAAGCCACTTCTTTTGAGAACACCTTATTTTGAGGTGGTGTCTGCTTACTTTGAGACTGTTTTATTCTTTATTCTGTTTCGGTTTGAACGTCGTTCAGCAGAGTAGATTTTGGAAGCTCTTGTGCCGAGAGGACCTTCGCTCCCCTCCACGAGTATAAAACAGGCTTAGAGCAGAACTGGGAAAGTGAAGCGGCAGCCCATGGGTAAGGGACATCGATGGCATTTACTCAAGCTGCAGGAAGGCGGCGCGTTTTATTAGTGCCTGGGAGAGAGTGAACACATGCCCGTGCAAGGACGCCCAGTGCTGTGGCTGGCCGGCCCCAGGTTTGCACGGTGCTCGCTGCACACACACATGGAAGGTGACACTGGACTCCTCTGCTTAGCACCAGCAGAAGCTGATACAGCTGGACACAGCACAAGAAATACTTCTGGGCTATTTATTCCTGTCCAATGGGGTTACACACTCACTCCCCACCCTCTCCCAGCGACTGGAATCCGCATTTCTCTCTGAGGCACTAAACCTTCCAGCTCTGCCTTTTCCATCTCTGAGGTTTTTGACTCACACTGTGGTGGTGAAAACGAGTTTTACGAATAACAAACAAACGAAAACAAGGTGCGACTGGTTTCACAGCTTAGTGCCCCATGCACTGACACACCCCTGACACATCTAGCGACGCTACACACTTCAACAGCAGCCCCGCCTTCACATTATCTGCAACAGGCACCGTGCAGATGGCCTCCATGCTTTGATTGCACTCGGTGTTTTATTTGTAAAAACGCAAGCAGTGAATCATTTGTATAATTTGCAGAAAAATAAGTGCTCAGTCTCTCGTCAGGAGGCAGCTTGCAGCAACCCATTACTCCAGTTAGCGCCGCCTAAAACAGAACCAGCTACTAACCATGAAAGTGGGGAGGGGATGTGGTGTAATGTCAAGAGCTGCAGACTTCAGAGATAGAGAACCAGGTCGGAGTCTCAGCTCAACAACCTGCGATTCTGGGCAAATCACATAATCTCCCCATAAATGAATGGGTCCTTAATTGGTGCTCATGATGACTGGTGATTAAGTGCCAGTGCGGAGCACTCAAAACCACCGGCTCAAATTAAGTACTGAACGCAAGTGCCAGGACCCTTCTTGTGAGGCCACTGCAGCTTGCACCCCCCATTACCCCAGTTAGCTCTGCCATTGACTGTACCAACTCAACTACTAACCATCGCACTCCTACAGGTGTGACAATTCAGACTACTGTAGGCCAGCTATAGCTAGAATAATGGCATAAGTGGCAGGTATCGTCCTTTTTAAAAAATGTATATTAACTTATTAACACTGTTGTGCTCATCTCTAAATTAGATAGACTGTGCAACCACGTGGTGGGCTGTCACTAGCGCCGGTGCTGACAATTAAGTGCCGGTGCAGAGCACCGGAAAGCACCAGTTAAAACTAAGCACTGCAGTTGCACGGAGGATGGCGCACAGATGGTCATGGTATAGAAGGCAGTGGCAGGTCCTCCGCTAAGCTGAGGAGCGTCGCCCCACTGTCCCGCAGCAGGAAACATAAAATGACTCGCGTCATTATCATTTTAGGTTTCCTTCTGCTGCAGCAGCGTCCTGGGCGTGGGGAGGCTGCTCAGATGACAGAGGAGGAGTGATTTGTCCACTCCTAAGTGCACATGACTGTTTGGTCAGCCCTCTTGCACCGCCCAAAACAGTCATACGCACTTCTCATATTCTCCATGCAGGTTGCAATACAGCCTGCATGGAGAATATGCCCAGGTCCCCAATCCCTGGCTGAGCGCCGATCCATGGTGTTCAGACCAATCCCAACACTGCATTGAAGCGTTGTGATTGGCTATCTGGAGCCTGGGAGCAGAGTGCTTCCGCTGCTTCCTGTATCCTGCTGTGGGACTGGAGCAAGAAGAAGAGGACGGAGGAGAGGCAGCAGCTGACATAGGTAAATTAAATAAAAAATAAAAAGTGACTTAAGAAGCTGCTAAGGGTCTTAGTGTGAAACAAAGGGTGAAACGTGTGATCCCATCAGGGAGTCAATGGCGGGTGATACGACTTTCGCTGCTACATGACAATTTAATGCATAGGTATCCTTGAAGGTAGCTGGCCAGATACATGTGGCAAGTGTTTGTATAGGAATGAGGCACAGCTCCTCCACTTAGGCGGAAGAGTATCGCCCCACTGCTAAAACGCATCAGAAAAATAAAATGAACAACTACCTTATTGTCATTTTATTTTTACTTCCAACCTGCTGAGTCCAGGGAGAAGGGTGGGGGGGCAGGCAGCAGCATCTCACAGCATGGGGAGTGGTGGTAGGCAGGCACGCACAAAGTGCGAATGCGGGTTTGGCTGGCCGAACCCACAAGCACACTTGGATATCTCCAGGCTGTCCCCTTGGAGATATCCTAGTGCTCAGGGGCACAGGCTCCAAGACCCTGCTGGAGCGCAAAACGGGCCCGCTCTGCCCAATCCCAGTGCTTCTCTTATGCGGAGAGAAGCGCTCGGATTGGATGGGGTTTGGGAGCCTGTGCCCATGGGAATTGTAGTGTCGATGGGACGGGAGCAGTTGAGCGGCACGGGAGGAGAAGATCGCGGCGGCCGGCAGGAAAGGTACATTTCTATTTTTTTCTTTTTTCTTTCTCACCCCTCCACCGTGCATTGACAGCAGCCACCTCTGGTAGGGATTGGGGACCACCCTACATAATTTACAATAAGTTATTGCTCTGTTTTGTTGGTCACGTATAGGCCACACTAACAGTCAAGATCAATATTTTTTGTTTTTTGAAGAAACTCCACTTAAACAAATTTCAACTTCTTTAGCTCATTAAACACACCCTCAGTCTTCACCCTGCAATGATGAGAAAAAAAAAACATTTAACTCCTCCTTTCCATTTCCTCTCTCCCGCTTGGTTGCTCTTCAGCTGTTTCTGATTCCCATACCCCCTCCCCCTTACTTCACATTACATTTTAAATATACATAACATGAAAAAACAAACAAAAACTCCTAGTCTTGTGACTCTCAGAACAGCAAACTCACCTCTCCCGCCTCTATTTGTTTTTGCAACAAAACTAAAATAACCTCTCCCGCAGAGTGCCAGCCTCCTCATCTGTGATACAATAACAAGTATATTGGGTTTCAGGAATGTTGACAATAGATGGTCCCAAAGCGCTGAAATAAGGAAAAATATATTCTACCGGTTGTCGTTTATCTGCCGATTCCCAGAATTGAATAATAGCAGATACTCGAGTGTAAGGCCCTTATATATCGACGCATTTTTACAAAGACACAGATTGGGTAAAATCCTTTGATAAAGAAGGCCCTAAATTCTCTAAGCCCTACAGGTTAGAAAAGAGAGAAGACACCACTGGATTTATTAATTCACACAAATCACTCTCGGTTTTGGCTCCAATTTAGACTCAGACATTGAGTGCCGCAGAGGGATATTGAGCATCTGCTGCTCTTGCAAGGAAATTCACCCCCCCCCCCCCCAACTAAGGTTATACCTTCTCAGTTGGTTTTAACGTACAATTCTAAGGGTTGCAGAAGGGTCACCAACACCTGATCATGGACACTTAAGTAAAAGCGTGTGGTTACAACTTCAGCTTGATATCCCCGATCCTTACTCTTTACCCTGAGATTATCGAACAGATAATAGGGTCTGCCCGACACCATCGTCAACTCTTCCTCTTCTTTACACGCCATCCTCATTTGTCCAGGTTATCAACAAATCCACCTCATCATTTATGCCAATACCTGCTTCATCTAGATTTGCAACTCATGTTGCTCTTTCTAGGCATCAGCACATTAAACTAAAACAATCTACAATAACTGCGGTGTCATTTCGGAATTCTCAAGCGTATACTGGCACAAACTATGATCTCGCCCCGTTCCACTGCTGTTCCCGACACACTGCTCTCCACAGTGAAAAAAACAACCCATAAGACTCCAGTAGACACCAATGTTCCTTTGCTTTTGATTCGAACTGAATCCTTTGCACATTGGTACAAAGAAGAACTCCACGCTAGCAAAATAAGCGTCCGTAAATTTGAAAATTCTTGACGAAAATGTCAATTCTCAAAGACCCTCACGATCCTCAAATCGGTACGCAACACTTGCAAAAAACAATGCAGCTAACCTCATAGAAACTATCAAGTTTAACAACAAAAGCAAAGCGTTACTGAAAGCGGTCGCTCTTTCAAATTCGTTCCACAAATATATGTTCCATCCAGAGTACAAAAATCAAGGGATATCAATGACTTATTCTATTAAGAAAATTGACATGATCACACTTAACAGACAAATCCACGCCTCCCACACACTACTGAACACACAATCCCTGGCTACCATTCTTAAAGTCTCTAAAACCAACGCCTTATGAGGATGCTCTCATTCCATCATCGGCCCTTCAATACAGTGCCTCATGCGGTGTTTTCTCCTACATTAAATATCACCAACACCTCTTTGCTCACAGGTATTTTCCCATCATACTGGAGTTTGGTGAAATCTGCCCGCAGCTTAACTCAACTTAAACGAGCTCTGCAATTATTACCCATCACAGGCCTTCCCTTCCCGAGCAACTAGTAGCAAACCAGCTTCGAGCACGCACCTCCGACACTTTAAATCAGTTCTCCTCATACCCAAGAGAAAACAATGTGCACCGATGGTATCCTCTGGATCTCCGCCATGTTTCACTGTTTTCTAGCCTTGGTCCTGTGATGTTTAAATAGAGCTGCTGGGAGAACTCCAAAGCCACCAATATATTATTATCCAGCAATAAACTCACAACACCCAATTAGATCTTCAACACAGGATGCCTTCAATACATCTTAAACTCAACTCAAGACTGAGAAAGTACTAATAAATGATGGTATCACTGAACCTTTCAGTTCATAATTGGCTCAATAAAATGGATCTAGATAGCTTCTGTCCCTGCCTTGTGCCCACCATTAAATCTGTAGCTTTCTCTTAGGTTCCTCTCTTCCAGTCATAGGTCATGTCAAGATAACAATGAGCAACTTGATTCTCACTTACTGTGCACACTCCTCCATGCCACGAATTACAGTGGCTTCCAAACAATGCACACAACAGACGTTTTTGGCATGTGGACCAATATTCTAGAATGATGCCCTCGGAATCTTCGCTTTTTCACTCATTAGCACAGTTCAAAATAGAACTAAAAAACCCACCTCTATAAACATCTTACTACCTCTCTAGGTCGAAACCTCTCACAAGTATTCCCTTTAGATTCCCATGTTTCTCTCATGCATTTTGCTCGCATTTCTAACCTACCTTTGTAAACATACTTCCATATCTGCCATCTGTGAGTTATGAGAGATATTTTGCCGTGCGGGGTTATCCTTTACTTTACAAGGATAGCTCTGCACTTCATAAATACTCCCAATAATACAGTAGTAAATGCAACTGGGAGAGTATTTGAGAGCAGGCCTCAAAATACCTATAGTATGCTTTTTATATTTACAGGTGTAGGCACAAGCAAATGAACTGATATGTACGCAATCATGCTTATTTTTGGGAAAACCCCAAAGCCAGGATTAGAAATATGAAGTACCATACAGCACGTGTTTGTGCAATCTACATTCACCTTTCTGGAGGTTTGTTGGAGCTATTGACAGATAACGGATGTTTATTAATACCCTACTCAATGGTGGTCATTTTATCAACTTTGGAAGATTCAGGGTCTGCGTGGATCCAATAGGATTCGACCCTGTCACCATGGGGCGAAACACAGATCCCTGGAGCAGATAAATGAGAGATCAGTCCAATGTGGTACTGCAAGGCCAGTAACTTACCCGGAACTGGTGCTCAAAGATTCTGGGGTTACTACACGTATATAGACCCGCCACACAACTCCATGATCTTTTACTTGGAGTTCACCTTCCTTTCCAAGCCAGCATCCTTCTCTTTGCTCGCTTCTCCCAGAGAGGCTCGGGTTCGCGCACAAGGTCATATGGGGCAGTCAGCATTAGTGCCTGTATATCTTAAACTATCACTGTGAACCCCTTAGAGCACAAGGAACAACTGCCCAGAGCACCCCAACAACATATCACAACAAAGTGCACTGATTCTGCAACTTGACTGCCTTTACCCCCACACCTTATTCCCCGAAATATCACTAACCTAGCCACTAAACAAAATACTAGCTTAATAAACACAGTTTTCTTATGGGAGACGCTGAAACGGTTGCTGGGGCGGGGGACCTAGAACAAGCGTGAGAAGGTCAGAGAAAAGTTTTCTTTGGGAACTGCTGACCTTTGTGTACATTTGTTTTGCATGTACCTGGGAAGTCGGCAGAGATGCCCACTATGTTCTCATCAGTGTAATTTTACATGTGTCTACTGTTAGCATGTATTGCTTAGAGTAAGAACTACTATGTCTTCACCTCACTGGGAGCATGCCTATTCACACTGCTAAGAGCATATTCCAAAAGCAGATTCGGACCCTGGTCAGCAATGGAAGCCTTCGGCCCCTGGATTATCGAAAGACCTCATATGCCGTACTAACGTGCAGCTCAGAAATGCCAATAATATAATTTATAAGGAACATGGTAAAGACGTGCTCGGCAGCATCGGATTGGGCTGGCGGGCAGTCGGGCATTGGCCGATGTGCCGGTGCCTAAGGGTCACCTGTGGGCGGGTTTTTGTCAACCAGCCCACAGAGCCTTACTGTCTCTTCCCAGTCAGGCCACTGTAATGTGGGGCCAGCATCAGGGGGGAGGCAGGTTCTGAGGGGGGAAGCATGCAGCAAGGTCCCTAGGCAGCCAGATTCCGGCTGCTGCAGACTTTAGATTGGCCCCTGTGGGTCAGGGGCAGAAGCTGGGTCTCACTTCCCTGTTGTGCTCTTAAACAGAGGTGTCTGGCTGGGGGCGGGTGATGTGGTTGTCGGCCCATCATCACCTCATCTCCCCTGGAGCAGCAGCAGGTCCCTGCTTTTCTTTCACCCCTCCCCTGCCACGCTATCGCCCTGAGGCTTTAGTGTGCTGGGGAGGGGGAAGAGAAAGTGAAGCGGCTTCACTAAGGGCCGGTTGTTGGCACTTTGTCCCAAGTGCCTTTCACGCCTTCGGGGGGCATTCGGGCATGTTTGCATAGACTTCACTGTGAGGCGTCTTTTTCAGCGAGGAAAATTGAGAGGATGTAATGTTAGGGTCAGAGCTGCTGAATTTCAAACTATGGAAATAAGTTCAAGTCCCAGCCTCAGCTCAACATCCTATGATTCTGGTTAAATGACTTAATTGCCCAAGGCCTAAAATAAAAATGAATTTGATCTTCTGTAATGTGACTGGTGCTCATATAATCACTACCCTTGGGCTGAATTCATGCTAAAACTACAATAAAAAACATAACCTTCTGTTTGCTCATGTTCGAAGAGTCGGCAAAGGCTGGAACAACAATAAAAGAATATTCTTTATACAATTATAAATACATCCTTATTCCTTTTTAACATGGCTTTTCTGCCTTTGGTTAGTTTTTAACTATATGTCACAGATCATTAAAGCAGCTTTAGACCACATTTTAAACTGCGTTCATCTTATGTTAATTTTTTGAAGTACATATTGATCAGCGGAGAAAATACGAGTTTTAGGTGATTTTCATAATTTTCCTACCAGCCAGGACATTAAAATACCGGTAATGCTGGTTAGAAAAATAAAATGACCAGGTGGCAAACGACAGGTGTTGTGGCCTTTGGGCCACTTTATTTCACTTCGCCCGCCCCACCAAAATGTAGTTTTCACCAATGTTTTTAGCTCTATGAGCTTTAAAATACGCAATTTATTCAATATTTCTCTAAAATTAGATTAGCTAAATGCTGGTTTATAAACGGGTGTGATCCGGGAATGTGGGCCACTTTTTTGGGGTCCCCGGCCCGGATTGTGATCCCAATCCGACCCTGGTGCTCGATATTTTGTGGGTGCATGCAGCTCTTCCCCACTGCTAGTCAAACACAGGCCCTTCGAAAAGTTCAGTGAGTCTGCCTCTACTGTTCGTAGCTCTCATTCGACTCTCATGACTGCATGCTTTATAAGCTGTATAAACAATGAGGGAACGTCAAGCCTCAAAGTTCTAATGCTCGTGCTGCGTCACCACGTCAGACGTGAACGCCGTGCTGGTTTCTAGGAATGGAAGAAGAGAGCAGCCAGAAGAACAGGAAAGCAGCTTAGCAGTTTATGATTAACCGATTGTCCCACACTGTGCCAAGATATCCATCTTCATACCCCGGAAGTCCTTCGAGGTAACCTTGACCATACAAATACGCAAAGGTTTCAAGAGGACAAATTGATACAGAGACGTTTAATGCTCTAATCCTGTACATGCTCCTACCTTTGGAAGCCTACGTGTATTCGGTGCTATAATGCCCTGTCCAGTATTTATGGTTTTGATATTTTCCTTTGCTGTGTTTTTTTTTTTCCTGTTTCCCAATAGGCAGGGCCACTGGAATTATGAATCAGTGGAGGACCAAATTATGTGGCAGGGTTGACTAAATTATGCGGCAAAACTTTGATGTTCTGTCAAAGATCTACAATAGATAAACACCACAGTAATTTAGTTGTGACATCACTTATCAGTAATATGAAATTGCATCACAGGGTACATCACCACCCTATTGAAATAACCTAGGTCACTTAAGTTCTGATGTCAGGATCAGTAAAGAGGGTTAAATAGAGCTTGGTAACCATAAAAGCAACAGCCATTTAAACGGACGGCTTTTCACATTCCTTCCATGGGAAATTTGGTTTAACGGCTGTCTCGGTCATTAGCTGGTACAGTGCTGGGGCTAAGAATAGATGTGTGTCCACACAAATTTAAACAAGCATCGGCTACGCTTCTAGGAGTCGGCTCTAAAATGCAGTGCCGGCTCCTCCTTTAAGGCAGCCTACACCACCTATTGCCCCTGCTGGCACTACCATGACAGTAGCGAACCAGCTACTGACCATCACACTCCTACAAGCAATGCAATTCAGACTATTCTAAGCCCCCAAAGCTTTATTAATAAGAAATTCTTTCTACCCAAACAAACCTTTTTAGCAACATCAGGATAAAGAAAGATTGGGAAAAAACGCAAATATTTCAAATGTGTACCATTCAGCTCACATGCAGATCTTGGATGGCAGTTCATTGCTCGCTGTGCTAGATTACAATTGTAACTTATGAACTGCAC
Source organism: Triturus cristatus (assembly GCF_964204655.1). Taxonomy (NCBI): domain Eukaryota; kingdom Metazoa; phylum Chordata; class Amphibia; order Caudata; family Salamandridae; genus Triturus; species Triturus cristatus. The sequence continues at coordinate 1,418,630,832 of NC_140591.1, read as the reverse complement.
AGTAACAAAAGATCTGTGACAAAAGTAGTAACCTACTGAGCTATACACATAAAATATTGTCCTTTGACATGCATGGTAAACTTTGCAGCAGGCATATTAACCCTCTGTGCTACTTTAGCGGAGTCAAAACTGCCAATGGACTAAACTCCCATTTCCCTCCAGCAGGTACATCAATCACCAGCGTTATCTTGACACTTTTACTGTTGCCTGAAAACTGCTGAATATACCAGGAACCTTGCAGTGCTTTTAAAACTGCTGCACTGATAAAACTGGCCCCCACTAACAAAACCAGCCGCCGGACATTCCAGCTTCCCCGTGAAATGCCCGATGTTCGGTCCGGCCAGTCCGGCCTTGGAACTAGTACTCCTAGGCTATCGATTTAAGAGACCGATGTCTGAGAGACCATACTCCCTCTTATCCTCAAGGCTCTGCTGATCACCCCTTACCCACCGATGCCCTACCAGATGCCCCAGCCTGGTGTGCACTAACTCAAAGCCTCCAACCTTCTCCACCTTTGTTTCCTCTCAGCCGAGAACAGTTCGACTGGCACACCGCACAGTGGATCACCACTCGATGTAGCGCTTTCTCCAGAAATTGGAGGATTTTCTGTTCCTGCTCAACTGTATACCAGGTATTATTTGTGATATGAAACCACAAATAGCACTACCTATTAAACTGCACAATGTTGGGGTGTTTCTTCGTGTTTTAAACACATCTACAGCTGTGCCTTTGGCATCTAAATGGAACCAGAAATGTCTGAATATATCAAATAAAATTGAAAACAACGAAATACTGTAAGAGTCAAATCAGGCTTTTCTCTGAACCAAGAGGAGATCCCTGTAATTCGGAAATTCACACAAATCCATACCTCAGAACCGACTAACTATTGTTAAACAGAACCAACTTCATGGTGTGAGCTTCAAGTCCACAAGTGGAGAGTGCAGAGCTTAATTTGTAAAATAAAACCTAAGTGCCAGGGCTCTCGTTAGTAGTCCACTGCAGCTTGCACTACACATTGCCCCTGCCAGTTTTGCCAATGACAGTATAAACACAACTACAAACCATCAGACTTCTACAATTGTGACAATTCAGACTATTACAGTCCCCCACGGCTATAAGAATGGCGTGGGCGGCAGGTAATAGTCACTTTTTAATGTATATTGAATTAATGAGGAACTGTTGTTGTCGTCATCTCTAAATTAGCCAGACAGCTCAACCTTGGGTCAGACTGCCACAAGCCCCAGTGTTGACAATTAAGTGCCGGTGGCGTGCCCTGCAAACCACCGGCTCAATTTAAGCACTGAGAGAGTGGAGAGTCAAACCTGCATTTGTTACAACGATTAGGGAGGTATGCAGACCTTAGTAGGTTTTGGAGGAGGGACACAATCCATTAAGCTTTTGAGAAGAGGACTCAGCTTAGACTGAGGGGATTTGCTGCAAAAGTTGCATCATGTTTTGCCTGCAGACCCAAGCAGAACTAGAAAACCCAGGACTTAAATCTCCATTTCATGAGACATTTTTAGCCTTATTTTTGCTTCTTCCTCTGCATTCAACTTCCTTTATTTACTTGTACGTGAATCTCACAGATTTATTTGGGTAGTCTAGGAAAAAAACAATTTCTCCACAAGGCTGACAGATTGTGGGCCAGGGTGATGGACATTGCATTGTCAGAAACCTTGTCTGTATGAAGGGACAGATAAAAACTCTAAAAAACACCCATTACTCCCCTCAAACCAAAGCAGCTCATTCAACAGGGCACTAGCTTTTCCAGCTGAGGACCGATGTTAAACCAGAGCAAAATGAAGATTAGGATGGGGTTTGTGGATGAACGTGGGTAATGTGGCCAAGTCGCATACTCTCCGTGTAAACAAGCATGCACAAAATACAATTTCAACTCAAGCAGGCTGAAAGTTAGAGTGTGTATGTATATATATATATATATATATATATATATACACACACACACACACACACACACACACACCCACACACTTGTAGATGAAGGATCACAGGAAAACAACAGCCAGCCAGGGCAAAAATCTGGATCCCAAAGGATACAATTAGTCACAAAGAAATAAAATATCCGAGAAAGAAGTGACTCAAACAGATAGATTCACCAAAGAACAAAAATATATTTCCACTCCAACGTTTCAGCCTCCGCCTTCCTCAGGTAGTACAAGATGGGTTGCTCAGTGGCTGCACAGATGACACAGCTGAATTTTCAAAAATCATCATGAGTGAAGTTTCCATTTGGAATGTGGAATCAATGCAGTCCTGAGCGCTCGAGATATGCAGTAATCAGGTTGTATTGTCAGTAATGTTCAGTCCATCTGGATGCAGTGATTTTAAATGGTACATCCAGATGTTTTCCCTGGATTCTAGTAGTTATTCCTTTGAGACATGTTCCACGGGGAAAATCTTCAAATCTGATAGTGAATGATCCACAAGGTTAAAATGATTGGCTACAGGCTGCTCAACTTTCTTATTAATTATTGGCCGATTTGTGGTTCCTGAATCGTGTATGGAGGTCATTCACAGTTTGGCTTACATATTGTTTTTTTACAGCTTTGCCGTGGACACTGAATCACATATATAATGCATGTTGAGCGACATGTAATTTGCTGGCTTATTGCATAGGTCCTTCTCGTAACAGAACTAGTTACTGATGAGGTTTGTAAAAGGTATTCACACGTGATGCACCTTTTAGGGCCACAGCAATAAACCCCTGCATTTGTTACAGCTTGCTTTGCAGTTACCCAGAGAAGCACTTATTTGGAATACCAACAGCAGAAACAAAAGTGACAGAAGTCCATTTGTGCTTGACTATCATCCATCAGAAATATAATGCAAAAAACATTTCCCTTACAGTCCACTTGTGAAAAATTGCAAAAGGTTTTTCCAAAACCGCCAGTCATTGCTTACCGCAGAGCTCCAAATTTAAGATCTCTTATTGTGAGAGCTGAACTCAAGCAAGCTGTAACAAATGCAGGGGTTCATTGCTGGGACTCTAAAGGTGCATCACGTGTGAATATCTTTTACAAACATCATCAGTAACTAGTTCTGTTATGAGAAGGACCTATGCAATAAGGCAGCATCTGACATTTCGCTCAACATGCATTATTTATGTGATTCAGTGCCAACGGCAAAGCTGTAAAAAACAATATGTAGGCCAAACAGTGAATGACCTCCGTGCACGATTCAGAAACCACAAATCGGCAATAATTAATAAGAAAGTTGACCAGCCTGTAGCCAATCATTTTAACCTTGTGGATCATTCACTATCAGATTTGAAGATTTTCCCCGTGGAACATGTCTCAAAGGAAGAACTACTGGACTCCAGAAAAAACTTCTGGATGTACCGTTTAAAAATCACTGCGTCCAGATGGACTGAACATTACTGACAATACAACCCGATTACTGCATATCTGAAGAGCTCTCAGGACTGCATTGATTCCCCATTTCAAATGGAATCTTCACTCATGATGCTTTTTGAAAATTTAGCGGTGTCATCTGTGCAGCCACAGAGCAAACCATCTTGTACTACCTGAGGAAGGCGGAAGCTGAAACGTTGTGGTGGAAATATATTTTTGTTCTTTGGTGAATCTATCTGTGTGAGTCATTATATATATATATATATATATATATATATATATATATATATATATATATATATATATATATATATATATAAATTCACTGAAAAAACCATAGGTTTCACACATGTTATAGTTAGCTGTACATTTTACTGATAAAAAACCAATGAAATTCCCCAGTTATAGTTACTGTAGGCAACTATAACTCACGCGACCGTAATCCTCTGCTGATGCTAATACTGTATTTAGACACTTATTTGCCCATGTCTTCTTCCATTAAATTTTAGCTATACATATATTACAAATATTTTTTTTTCATAAAGACACATATGTCATCAGCAGAGGATTACGGTCGCGTGAGTTATAGTTGCGTACAGTAACTATAACGGGGGAATTTCATTGTTTTTTTTATCAGTAAAATGTACAGCTAACTATAACATGTGTGAAACCTATGGTTTTTTCAGTGAATTTGCAAGGTTTTTTAAATGCTAACTTACTTTACGCCATTCGTGGTGTGCGCGCCCAGTTAACGCAGTTCGTTCCGTGCGCGCACGGTGCGCACAGTGAGCACGCGGTGCGCTTTGCGCACCGCGCGCCCACTTTACGCAGTTAGTGCCATGCACGCACGGTGGTCACGCGGTGCGCTGCGCGCACCGCGTGCCCACATTATGCGGGATGGGCCATGTACGCACGATGCGCTTCGCGCACCGTGCGCACATGGGGGACATATTATGCGCATCGTTGTGAAATGTTTTGTTTATTATTTTCATTGCTTTGATATGCCATGCACAAAGGGTGCCCTTCGGGCACCATTTGCACATGGGGTGGGGAGAGTGTGGATAATTTTTATTTTTTTTAAAAAAATGTTACCGTACGCGTACGGTAAGCGTAATCGGCGATTTTTCGAAAAAAAAAAAAAAATTCTTTTGGCCTTGGGGATTGTTTGGGGGCCCGTATATCACTGCTGGGTGATTATTATCTCAATATACTGCCCCTTTACACATTTTTGGGCTTCATTTATGCTGCCCCACTCAGAGTGCGAGAGAGAAAATGGCGGCCGCTGCTTCCTGGTTTCGGCCGATTCGAATGTTTACTAAGATCTAAGAGCCAATCAGAATCGCGCTCACGCACGTCACCGTACGCGTACGGTAAGCGCACCGTAAGCGCACCGTAAGCTGGCTCAGATATATATATTGATTTAAAGGCTATTTTCTCAGAATCTACTGAACAGATTTACACCAAACCTACAAAAGGCACTTCCTTGACCTGAGGACTACCTCTCTGCCAAATTTCAAGTAATTCTGTTCAGCCGTTCGGGCTGTAGCTGTGTCTAAAGGTCCTATGGAAAAATGCATGGGAAAAACGCGTTTTGGGACCCCCCTTTTGTCTCAGCCCCCGCTTGACGAATCCCCCCGAGACTTTCAGGGTAGGAGCGGAGCGTAGCGCCCCACCTATTTTGAAAAATTCGCAAGGATTCGTCGACCGGCGCAAAAGTTATTCAAAATAGAATGTTGCGGATTTCCTATGGAAATGTGGTCCTAACTATAACTACCTACTGGCGACCGCCAGTAGGTAATATATATATATATATATATATATATATATTCCTAGAGAGTGAGAGAGAGAAATTCATATGAGGAGATATTTTTGGAAATAATGTGAGACGATATAATGAAAATGATATTCTAGTATCACAACTAACGTTCACTTGCTGAAGTGGGCCCAGTCATCTTGTGCACTTTCCACAAGTGAGCATCAGTCATCCCCACATCCAGACCATGTTGATCCACAGTCCTGGTCGAAAGGGGAGATGTGGTGGTCTAGCTCATCAGTGAAGCGTTATGACTAATACAATTTTATGGCGGCTGGCTGCTTGCAGCTGTAACGCAATTGTTTAGCGATAACGAAGTCAGGGCAGTCAGGAATGGAATGCCCCTTTTATTAACTGGTACTCAATTAAGAATGTGTGCCCAACGTAAGCCTGAGAAGGACAGATTAATGCCAGATTTTTAGGATATTGATGTAAAATCAATTTAGATAAAATTATAGTGAATAATCCGTGGTGATCCTAAGGATCTAGCGTGGATGCAGCCCCAGAGGGGCACCAGTGACTTTGAACAAGGAATGGCATCTTTTGGAACAATGGGTGTCATTGGAATTCTGTAAAAGAGGTCACCCGATTTCAGTATCTGACCACGGGCAGATACTTTCCTGGTATAGATCCACATTCTAGGATGAAGACTCCTAGGTAGAAAAGAGTCGACAGAATTCTCATTTTGGTTTGGTGGTGTTTAATTACCAGTGAAGGACATTAAGCCATTTATCATGACCTTGCGAACCTGTGCCTCCACTCCCCTTTCTTCAATGCCATTCATACTTTTGACTATTGTGAAGGAAGTGTCACGCAGCATCACATGGGCAACAACTGGAACACAGAAGAGAGTGGAAAAGGGAAGGAAGGTGTCCAGATGGAGTACAATGGCATACCTTTGACATGAGGGTTAACATTTGTGTTGCTTTTCCCAGGATATTTCTCCAGAGCAATCCTCTTAAAAAAAGGATATATACTGCATCAAGTTTTAAAATGGGGTTGTAATACACTTCCACCATGGTACTTGTCTGAATGTCTACTTGTACCAACTATCCATCAATGTCAGCAACATTGTAAAAGACATCAGTGACTCAATCTGTATTAGGTTTTCCATATTTTCTGCCAATCTAGCTATGTGTCACATTTGTGCTTCTGAATGACATGACATTTCTAGTACAAACGTCCCACTTACCACAAATGAAGAGTTTAAGAAACAAATAACACAATCATTCTTTTCATAAGTATGCAAGCTATGCACAGAAGCAATAACTTACTGTGTACTGTAAACTGGTTTCGGCAGCACAAACAAGACCATTGATTTGAACAAGAGCACGCTTACTAGTTTATTAAACAGACCAGCATGCCTTTGCAGGGCAGGACTGGCCGTAGCGGGCATCGGGCATTTCCCCAGGAGGCTGGAAGGGAGGGGAATGGTTTTGCAGCAGTGCTGCAATATCGGCCCCCAGTAACAAAAGCAGCAGTGCTTCACATTTGCAGAACCCCCCCCCCCCGTCCGCTCCCCCTACAGGGGATGGTCCAAATAAATTGCCTGGGCTGCTTTGGGTTCCCAATCCGGCCCTGTGTCTTTACAAATGACTTAACCGGTTTAATAAAGAATGCCGTCCAATGCCACGGCCAGGCTAACTGTAGGCATACAGTGCAGAGTTTTCAACTGTGAACCACCATTCAGAGCAAGCCTATAACGTACACCGTACCTCCCCACTCACAATACAACACAAATCAAATCTACCTCTGCAACAGTCTTAAGAAGCAGTACGAGTGAACTACACCACAACACAGACCAGCTTCAATGGGACAACAGTATTTCTGTGCCTGGATTTCAGGCTTGTGCTGCCCTACAGTCACCTGCATCATCACTTTAGGTGGAGAGAAGAGGCAAAACTCTGGCCACTACTCAACACACACCTAGGCATTTCTTAGCCTCAGCTAGTCTAGGCACCACTCTGATCCTGGGGTAAGGATCTAACCCTTCAAGCACTTTCATTGTTGTTGCATTCCATCATTGCCTAGCTCCTTCATGAACTATTTTTGCAACCTTACCTTAGCAGCAGCACAAAAAAAAAAAAAAATCAAGATTGTTTACACAATATGACTAGTCGCCAGCCTTAGTGTGACATGTATGCTCCCCCCCTGCAAAGTAGTGCACAGGCACCCCCACAACTCTGCTCAGAGACCATCCCAAAGGCCAACTTGGTGAATTTTAAATCCAGCATACTACAGGTGTTGACAAGAGAGACTCAGCCATTTTATCCATATATATTTGTACTGCCATATCCTAGCGTGACTTATCGCTGCCTGGAACGACCTTCCCCTCCAGCTCCGTACAGCCCCCTCGCTGGCAGAGTTCCGAAAGAGACTCAAGACTTTGCTCTTTGACTACAACTGCACAGCACTACTGGTGTTCCTAGCATTGGCGATGATCCACGTTGCTTAACAATGCGTTAAAGGTTGTCATTAATTGCACGGACATCCCACATAAAATAGATATGAAAATGTAAGAATGCAATCTACCTGCTCAACCTTTGACCAAAACTGTAAAAGAAGCGTATAACAACCCTGCTGATTAGATTTTATGGGAAGGAAAGTGATATTAAGTTATGAACTAGAGGCTTCCATTTTTAGCATTGGTTCCACTTCACTGATATGGATTCAGATGCAAGTTCAGCTAAATCAGAGGTGTAATAAATGATGGCTTCCAGTACTTGCCAAGTCAGGGTTTCCTGCTTGACAGTATAATATTCAACCTGGTGTACTCCACCCACAGTGCAAGAGAGAGAATGGATCTGCAAGGCAAACTCACACCGGTGGAACATCATCCACCACATAAAGAATGCGGTCACCCCCAGGACTGGCAGAGTCATATTTAAGCAGCCCCTACACTCTCCAATTTAAGCACATGAGGGAACAGAGTAATGTTTTGATAAGCGATTGGTCTACGATTACACTATTGGGTCAAATGAGACATTGGATGGAGACCTGGCCCAGGTATCAATTGGTTAGAAGAGATGGGGAAATGTGTGGTATTGGAAAGTTACCATAAATATATGGGAACGAGAAGTTCCAGAAAACATGGGAAACTGCATTGAAAAAATATATAGTTCTAGGAGCGACTGGAGAACAATATTTGGTAAGAAAACCAGCTCTATATTGCCTGCACCTTTTTTCTTCAACCCTTATACGCATACTAATCTTAATAGGCGTATCTTGAAAAAACAAGGATTTAGAAAAAATAAAAACATTAAATCTAATCTAAAAAGTTTTTCAAGTCAGCAACTGAACCACGTTATAACGTCATCTCCCTACCATGATGCAAATATGCAAGTAGGTGGCTGGAAAGAAAATTCTATTTACTTTTCTGCTATTTGAAACAATTCCTTATCTGTGGGATTGATTAGGCACCAAATATGTGCAACAGGGAGCTATTTCGGGAAGTGGGTGAAACGAACAAGACAACGATTATGAAATAGTCAAAACAGAAGAGCAAATATAGATAACTGGAACATCCAAATCTTTCAATAATATCCTCGGTCCATGCATAATCATGTATAAAGTTTGCTTTAAAAAAAATTCAGACAATATGATTGTGACAGAAATAATCAAAAGGTTAGCTGAAAGGTAGGGCCTCCAATATGGGCTATTCTGACCATATGAACAAACAACTAACGGAGCCTGTGGCACTCGTACTCCGTTTCAGCCATCTTAGTTGGTCACAAAGTCGGGCCGGTTTCTGATGCTTTTCAGCATCACTGTTTCAAAGAGGAGTACTGGGTGTGTATATAGCATAGGAATTTCCAAAACCAAATGCTGAAGCACAACTTGGCCATCTTGCTTTGGGTTAATTAAACGTATATCAATGTGGGCGTAATTTTGAAAATAGAGAGTAAATTTAAGCAACACCTACAATTTGTATACATTTACCTTTTTCGTGGTATTCAAATAATCTCAGGAACTAACATTGGAAAACTATAAAAATCGCATTTCTGCAAGCACATTTACATAGCTACTAGTCAGTCACACTTCTCCAGAACATCTGCAGGGTTATAATTACTAGAAATGGGAATTTGCACTGGTCCTCTTTTTACAAGTATTCCATTTAGAGAAGCCCCTATATTTATAGCCCTTCATGAGACCATCCTAATTTGACGCTGTGGATGTTCCTGGCATTCCCACTGGTCTCCAATGCACGGTTCCCTGGGAACTCGTAATACCACCCCTTAACTAAATCTAAGATAGCGGAAGTCCCGGCTACCTGCTGTATTATCCCTCGCTGTGTACTCTCCAACTGCAGATCATTTTTGCACATGGATGTTTCCCTTGGAAACCTGAAATGTTCTGTGATTAGGACCCTAGTTTAGTGGGGAGCTGCTCTTAAAAAAGGTCACACATTGCAGGATGAAACACTGCATAAAAACAAAGCTAATGATATTACTGGGTGCATTCCCTTCCACAGCAGCATTTGTGTGGTTCTCTCTCTGCTGCATCATTGCTCTGCTACATGGAATGTTGACTTCATATTTTGAGGGTTAGCATGCAGGGGAGCAAGGTGGAAGCCCTCATTTGCATTGAACATTTAGGCCCTCCCTACAAGTCGCCCTGTGTTTGGTGTGGTAAATATTACACCAAATAAAAACATCAAATTGTTCATAATTTATCGAGTTAGATAATTGTCACCTATTGCTAGTTTGTCTGCTCAAAATGGGGACTAACGTTTTTTTCCCTGATAAATATTGGCAGGTTTGGCATGCTGATATTTATCTGGAGAATGCGGTTTATCACAAAACTCATAATTCCGATATATGTAATAGCAGATCCCACACACATCAGAATGTAGCCACCACTCATAACGAATGCTTTGGGATCTATGCCGAAAAGGAACTCAGCCCATCCACCTCTGTGTCTTTACAAAGTTTGAAAAGAGCACTGGATTCAGGAAGCCTTCATAGCACGCTGGTCATTACTACCACATCAACATCTCATTTAAACATGAAAGGATTTATATTAAATAAATTGGAGTTAGGACTGCGTAACAACTAAACAAAAATTCATAAAAACAAGAAAGGATTATAAAATACCCATTATAAAAGCGGCTACTTTAAATCACAATTATTCCAGGTATTGAGAGGGAACATTGATAGATAAAAAGCAAATAACACAGCAAGAAACACACAATAAGGGAAATTAAATCTCACATCAGTATATTCAAGATCCCTGAAATTGCTTATCATTCTAGAAGAGAGTGTGAGCGACAAGAACATTGCAGGCAAACAATCACCACAGCCATGGAGAACTTTACCAAAAACCCGAGATGGAGACAGTGTAGGGCACGGATAGCGTGGGGTCATATTCAAAGAGAATCCAAACTCGATGCTCCTTAAGATAATGACCAATCCATCAGACCTTACGGAGTGAGGAATGAGAAGTACACAAAAATGGATCATTGTCTTTGGTCGACGCATATGTTCCTTCACTGTACATCCAGTGTTTCAATATTCTTCAAACACCAGTAGGACCTGCTGAAGCTGTAATACTTCCAGGATCTAATTACTCTAAACTCTTGGTAAATACGAATGAAGCCATGTGTTGAGGACACTCTAACAGACCCTTCTTATACGCTCACTTTCAATTCTTCATTTAGGATGCCACCCGGCAGAGGACGGTTATGCCTAAACAAAGCTTTCACCATCCTTGAAGTGTCCTACAGCGCGTTAATGCATTTCTCTACCTGGTGTGGCCCTGTGTGAGATCAACAGGCAGTTTGTCTCATCAGGGTTAGGAAGAGTTACTTCAGAGGACTGCCTGTAATCTCAGAGAGAAGGGTGGAAAAATTGCCTTCTGGTAAGTATGGAGATTAGGGGCTATTTGACCCTGAATGTAGTGAGACCTTATCATTCGCACTTAGTTAAAAAAAAAATTAGATTAAAATAAATCACGAAGTGTGCTAAAGTACCCAAGCCTGAAGTTACTGCAGTAGTTAAAGCCTCAAAGAAGGCAGTCTCCAGGATAAGCGCTTTAATTTCAAAGTCAGGTGCTCGAAGGAAGGCATTGCAGGGAGAAACAGGCTAAGTGCTTGGATTCCAATCAGAAGGCGATGCCTTACTAGAAAAACAGGAGAAGCAAACTTTTAAAATAACATTCTTTTGCTTAATTTGCCAACACAGACAATTTTTCATGTCGATGCTAAGTACATCTATGAAACACAAAGAATGAATACGAATCAACATAAATGGTGGCTAGAACTCGATACAACTGTGAAAGATAACTGTTGATAAAGAAACAAAAAGACTGTATGCACTTTTTTAAGCAGAGTACGGAGTGGCTGCTTGCCCGTATAACGGCTACTATTTCATTATTTGCCAAGAAATGTCACAACGCTGATGCTTGACCCAGGTGTGGCAATCACGTGCCCAGATTCTCAGTTGAAGGATTGCAGGCAATGATGGGCTATGTGCTATGCCATGCTGGCGCTGTCTGGAGTTTGCAGGCCTGGTGATCGGTTTGGCTGTGCTGGGCAGTGTTCCGACGGGTGATTAGGTGTAGGTGCATTCATATCCCTAGTCAAAACAATTCCCAAAAACCCTGAGTTCCTAGAAGTCTGGAGGGCAATTCTTGCTCCTTTTGTTTGAGGCTCTATTGTTAAGGTGGTTCTGCTCTTGCGACTAAACACCAACGCCAACACCAACACCAATGTAAGTAAGGGGGAAATGAACAAGGGGGCCTCTTGCATCTTAGGCAGGAGCTCAGGACTCATCTGTGGAGGGCTCTGGAAAATAAATCTGCCATTCTGAGAATGGACACACCTTTTAAGACAGTTTGTAGATTAGATCAATGGGTGTAGGCTCACAGCAGAAATTCCCCAAAAAGAGGACTACTTCTGGAGCTCTTTCCATAGCACACAGAAAGTGGTTGCTAGGTTACTGCATGGACATTTATATCTATGTAAGAGGTTTTTGCAGTCATGAAAAGAGGACGTTTATTTATTTATTTGCATGTTTGTACCGCGCTGGAATCGACTCCCTGAGGAGTATCTCCGCGCCCTTTAGCACCATCAATAAACAAAAGAACAGACCCTAGCCGTGTACCATTATAACATTGAAGTGGTATCCTAATTCTGAAAAAGGAAGGGTTTTAATTGTTTCCTGAACGGAAAATGTTCTCTGTACAGTCTGATAGCTATGGGGAGGCTGTTCCACAAAATAGGACCTGCCACAGATAAAGCTGGACCCCTGTTGCGGTGGGTGCTCACCTTGTTGAGGAAGGGGTTCCTGGTGATGTCATAGCCCCTCTTCTTGACGGCCTGGTTCTTAGCTGTGTGTTTCTGGCCGCCCCCCGCCGCATGGCAGACCCTCACCGCCTGCCACGTGGTCCTGCCGCCGGGGGATGCAAGCGGAGGGACCCGTGGACTCCTCTGCACCATCTCCAGCATTCTGCCGGCAACCCTGCTGCAAGACGTCATCATGGCTGAAGAATAAAGAGGAGGCAATGTTCCAAACCTGAGAAAGGAAAGAAGAATGTCACAAAAGTAACAAATCATTACTGCACTTTTCTGAGGACTGCTAACAATCCATGAAAACAACATTAGCCCATGCACAAGAAAAAACGCACGATATATTGTTTTGTAAAAGTCTACGTTTCTCCTACACTATATAAAAAAAAACACAGCCATCTGCCTATGTGCAGTTGTTTAGAGACATTAACGAAATGTGTGTAAATCAAGGACATCGCTTTGTGAATGAATGAAACACACAACACGCTTGGAAACTGGGGCGGAGAGAAACACAGTGACAGAAACAAAGCACGGGGAGAGGGGTGGGGGCTTAGGGGCACATGGGAAATGCATTTTTTTTGTGCAAGTCCTGAAACCACGCGTTAATATAACACTCGCTTCAAATGTTACTTACTCAATAAAACGTATTTTCAGGAAATGTTGCCACGAAAGTTGCCTTTACACATGAACTTGATACAAATAACGAAGCTTGCAGGCATTTATTCTGACTTTATAAAATGCGGTTACATTGTTTCAATACAAGAGTCAGAGAAACAAAGAGAGGGCCCGCCGGGGAGAAGACTGGCATGGGAGATCAAGGGAACGCATCTACTTTGCAGCCCGAGAAGTACAGTGAATGATGAAAGGCGAAGCGTGTCCCCCTATTTCACGCGCACACAGGAAGCAGAAAGCGGCAAGTGCACCATCACCCGGAGGATGCAGCCGTCTCTCACACACGCACGCGCTGCCCCAGGAAGAAGAAATAAACAAGACATGACGGCACAGGCTGCCACACTCCACCCACTCACCGGCGCCTTGCTTCTGTTTGCCCGCTGCTCTGCCGAGGGAAGCCGTGGAGGGGAGCAGGCTGTGCACCCTGTCTTGTGCTCGGGTGTTGTTATGCAGCAGGCCGGGGATGTGAACAGCTGATGCTCAGCGCAGACCTCTTCCCGCTGAGCAATGGCATTGACAGCAGCGCGAGCCTCCGCCTTCTGCCGCACCACGTGATCCCCGGAGAATAACGCAACAGGTCCCATCTCTTAAAATATACCCTTCGTATTTCTTCTCTTTCTAAAGGGCTCGCGCGTAGGTTTGCGAGACCCCGGGGAAGCCCTCGTGCTCCCCTGGAGGTAGGACGGCACACAAGCTAGAACCCCTCACAGCAAGCCCATTCCACATAATCCTAAAAGTACATGCCCATTGCGAAAAGCACTCATATGACAGTAAGCAGTTAAAGTATCGCATGAGAAATACAAAATATACACGCAGCCTGTGCACATGTGCATTGAAACATTAATGTGTATTACAACATGCACAGCGTGCTGTGCAGCATGGAAGTCTGCTTTGCAAATCTTGCATTTGCTTTTACAGCATGAGGCACACACGTGTGTTACCCATATCTCCAGGCAAATATGAGCTACCGAATAAGAACAACGATTGTGTTGCTAATGCATGCACCGAGTACGAATATCAAAGACTCCCCACACCAGCACAATTATATACGTTTTTAAATGTCTCCAGGTTGTACTGTGTATGTCTTCGTCACCTCATTTATGTGCCTCCAACTTTGCCTCTGTTGTTGCATTTTATACTGTATGGATTGTTATGTACAACTTTTCTGTTCGAAGTGCTTCAGTCCCTGTTCACAATAATCAATGCTTGGGTTTCAGCAACCGTTTTTTATCCATCGAGTGGCATCACGAACAACCATAGCGGATTTTGAGTTGTGTACGACACTGCGAACCTCGAGGTGGAAAATATCCCTTTGTAGCTACTCAAGCATAATTATGTTTATACAGAGCCTTTCCACTCACCTTCAACTGATCGCATGGAGCAGAAAAACAGTAAGCGGTGAGAAGGCACATTGTGGGGCGCCCATTGATAAACCTGCTCACCCTGCCGTCCCATCCCCATAAAATATATAGCAGACGTAAAGCGCCTCTCGGCACTTCTCCTGAACTATTTACTATAACAAACTTGGGGACAGATCTAGGACCTGATAACAACTTTGGCGGTGCCGGGTCTGTCCCACTGCCGCACCACCAAAGCCGCTCTTGGGCCGCCTGCAAGATCAAGAGTTTCCTCCAGTTTGGCAGGCTTTTTTTTTTTAGTTTCTAAGGTGGTGCCTCTGAAAATGGTAATTGCAATGGGAACACCAAAAACTGTTCCTGCACGGCATGGACTGAAAAGTCCATGCTGTGCAGGAGCTGGGTTGCATGCACACAGGGGAGCCTATATTGTGCCCCCCTGCATGCACCCCAGGGCACAGACGCACAAAGGGACCCTGTAGGGTCCCCTTTGTTTCCTCTCTGCCAGGATGTTCATGGAGGAGGAACCGCCATGAAAACCCTTTCAGAGAGGAAATTCCCAATTAGCCTGGCGGGACCATGGCAGTCCCGCCAAGCATATTGATGCCTCCTGACCACCGCAACACTGCCAGAAAGTGGCAGCTCCCTGGCGGCTGCGGCCGGGAACAGGCAGTCCGACCGTCCTAATCGTAATAAGGCGGTTGGAAGACCACAACTACCGTGCCACCACGAGTCCCAGACTCGTAATTGAGGCCTTAGAGTGTGGTGGATAGTACTCTGTCCGTCAAGGTGGTGGAGTACATTACCTGACTGACTACCATCTCACAAATTTAGAGCTCACAGTTGGCCCAGCAGTATTTTCTGTACCTTTACCCCAGCTGCCATCATGGCGCTTCATGTCAAGGTACAAAAGGTTTGGTGGGCAGCCACCATTGGTTTTGATGGCTGTCCATTAAACTTTAACAAAATTTCTGTTTTTCAAAAACTAACTCCGAAATTGGGAGGTTTGAGAAAATACTAGAGTGGTCAGTAAAAGATATTTTCTACTTAGTGTTCCAAAATCTAATTCAAAGGTGAAAGTAATTTAAGGGGAAAATTAACTAATAAGAGTGTACTTAGTGCTGCTTGAAAGTATATTGTTGTAAAACTGCTTTGGATCACATCCCTGCTCCAGAGACTGAATACACATCCATGGCTGGCGATTTTCAACCCTCCTCCAGGGAGACAATGGCCTCTGGCAGCAAGAAGAGAGAGTGGTGCTAGCACTAACCACTAAGCAGGAGTTAGCCATCCGGGAGGAGGCAGGACCAGGAGACCACGTAAAGAGCAGCTTACACAGCTCTTCCTTTGCTGTAAAAATCCCAAATAGAATTGGCATGTACTGCAACAACTGGTTCTTGGAGCCATCATAGACTTTCTGTATGTGCCCTGCAGAAGAGAAAATGAGTTGTGGCACTGGGATTCCACAGCTCCATCCGAGAGTGGCTGGAAAGAGAGGCTAGGCTCAGGTGGCTGGAAGAAGGCTCATGCCACTTTGGTTGAAGAATTCTGGGAGGGTTTGCAGTAAACTGAGAAATGAAGCTCTAAAAATAAGATGGGAATGCTTTGAAAACATAGCTAGGAATGAGTGTTGTAAATTATCCAATCACTGGCTTGTTCACAGGATACGTTTGTACCCCACTAACACCTTCTTAGAACATTTCCGGACCTGGGACTAAACACCCTGCAGGAAAACCGCTCTGCTTGGCTGCTGGAAAGAAAATCGAATTACTCCTGACCTCTTATGGCATCCTGGGACTGGAACTGGTACCAAGTTTCAAGTGGTTACCCCCTGATAACTGATATAGGCTCTTAGAAAAAGCAGAAGGACTCCTGAGTCCAAAAAGCTTAGCTGACCACTGTGAAGCGGACCCTGTAGGTGCCCTGGCTGGAGAGAGATTGGTGTCTAGAAGTCCGAAGGTAACAACACTGACCGATGTAACCTACCTGGCCTCTGCTGAATCCCAGTTGGCCTGAAATTGTGATTAGGTGACTATGATGTTTGATGTTTTACTGGTGTATTTTATTTTCTTGGCAAAACATTTTGAAAAAGTGTTTCTTCAGTTCCCCTCATCAAATTTCAATCATTTTTGTGTCTTTGTTCTTATTATATTTTTCTATGGGTGTGGGGATTATATTGTGGTGTGTTGTTTTCTTGTCACTAACATTGTTTGTCACTGCTTAAACATAACACAGATTTCTCTGGCAAATTGCTTGCTTCTAGACCATTGGTACCAGGGGCTGATCTGAAATTAGTATTGTGTGGTGACCTAACCAGAGCGTGTTAACTACGTTGGTATGAGTACCCACTGTCCAAATTTATAACCAACTTTATGACTCTAGGTATTGTTATACTTTGAAAGTACTAATTTAGGAACTATGTGGAGCTCGAGATGAGTCCACCAGAACATGCACGCTTGCTTGCTGATACACTGACATAAAATGTGATATTGCTGTACGTACTGCAAAAGTTGGATGTTATTATTCGTTCACTGTGCCACTATCTTGGTTTGTATCTGTGATTGATCGCACTAAATATGCCTGTAATATCGCTGGACATGAAATGTACTGCATAAGTTTGTATGTAACAAAACCAATAAATAAAATATTTAAAACACGGTATTATTATACAAGTGTGCTATTATCACACAACAAAGAAACTGCACTTCACTTTTAGCGTAATGTAGTTTTACCTGAGTCTCAGAATTTGTCATCACTTGGTGAACACTAAAGCATCAACACAGTGGATTTAACACATTGGATAAATGCAGGAATGTGAAATATTGCACCCTGATATTTTTTCTGGATTTAAGAAAGAACTCTAAAGGAGGACTTTTAAAGTTTTATACATGGTGTGTGCTAGTCATTTCAAGGATTTGTCTGGCGAAGTCTCCACAAAGTCAGATGAGCAGAATTGAATGTTGCAATAAAAAGTCTAAATCAACAGGCAAAAGCTCAGAGTTGCTATTAAGCACCCTAGGTGGATGAAGCAAAACGTAAGATCATCAGATGCTCCTCTTTGGTTGGTTTGTTGTGGTGCTGGAATGGCATCCAAACGTGCCGTTTGGCATGTCCTAGAATCATAGTTTACCCAATGCTATAAATATAGGGCTACGATCTACAGCTTCCCTACTTTCCTGCACTGAAAACTTGTTGGGTCTTTTCCAACTATTTTCAGCCTGAGAGTACTTTAATTGCATCCTCAGAGACACTCATGCTTGTCATTTGAAGAGTTTAGAGTGGACGGCAGGACTTTTACTGTTTCAGACCTCCTGCTTGAAACTGTAACTATCCTGTTGTCCAGAGGAGAACTGTTAGAAATTGGGTTTCTTGTTGGCAAAGATATAAACCCTGTCCAAGCAGGAACCACAATCCTAGTCAGGGTAAGTCAGAAACACACTTTAAATTAACCTCTGCTCACCCTCTGGTAGCTTGTCACAAAGAAGTCAGGCTTTACTTAAGAGGCAATGTGTAAAGTATTTGTGCAACACTAAAACCTGTAAAACAGTGAAAACACCACACAAAAAGATACCACACCTAGTTAGACAAATAGAGGTTAATTTATTGAACAAAACAAGACCAAAATGACAACAATCCAATAAGTAGAACTAGAGTTATGAATTTTTAAAGAATATCCTGAAATATAGTGCTTAAAAACTTAGAGCGACAACGGGGTCTATTTGGGCATGCTTGACTGGAAGAGATCCAAAGGTTCAAGCCAACCATGATGGAGCGCAGGTTAGATACACAGACCAGCCTTGGCCCGCTGAAACACTACCTTGGTTCGGGGTTGCATCGAGGACAAGATGCGAGGAGAAAGGGAGGCAATGCGTTGGCATTGATCCTGGAGATAAAGGCGGTGTGTCAGTTCTGAGCCACGCAAATCGGAAACGGATTGTTGTCAAATCTCTCTGATGTAGATGATGCAACGTCATCAAGCCACGCAGCCTGTGATGTCCTTGATCCTGGCAGTGGCAGTGATGCATTTGCGTCGATGGAGATGCACCCCTGTTGCGAGCTGGGCAACGACAGCGATGCATGTGTTTTTGCAGTAGCAGCACTTTAAACCCACTCTCAAGGGACCAGGACTGGATTGGCACCACTTGGCAGGGCAAGACTCTCAAATGGTGTTGTTGTGGAGTGGATTGAAGTCTTTGATATCCCTAAGACTTCCAAAAGGAGGCAAGCAGACAAGTCTCTTGAGCAACTTTGGGTTCAAATGTCGGAGAGATGCAGGTCCAGTCCTTCTCACTCCCAGGCAAGAGGGCAGCAGGCAGCAGGTCAGCACAACAGAGAAGGAGTCCAGCAGAGTACCAGTCCTTTTAGCAGCACAGCAGTCTTTCTTCCTGACAGAGTATCCACAGGTCCAGAAGTGTACTGAAATGGTGGTGTCAAAGGTCCAGTTCTTATACCCAGTTTTCCATTTGAAGTGGGGGAGACTTCAAAGAGAGGCCTTTGAATTGCACAATGTCCCTGCCTTTCCTGGCCTCGGTCCAGACTCACTACAGGGGGAGTATGCAGCCCTTTGTGTGGGGCCAGATCCCAGCCTATTCAGATGTAAGTGTCAGCTCCTCGCTCCCATCCTGCCCAGGATGGCCTATCAGGATGTGAATGGCTCATCAGTCACACCTAAGCTCCCTTTGTGTGTGGCTGTCTGGGGGAATGCACAAAGCCCAGCTGTCACCTAACCCAGACGTATTCAGAGACAGGCAGAAGGCACCAAATGGTTAAAATAAGAAAATGCAAACTTTCTAAAAGTGGCATTTTAAAAATTACAATTTAAAATCTAAGTTTACCATAAATTAAGATCTTAAATTGTAATTCCAGAGACACCAAACTTGGGGATCCCTTCTCTATCCAATTGGAAATTAAACTTATAAGATGTAATAAGGTGATCCCAATATTAACCTTTGGGAGAGACAGGCCTTGGTGTAGTGAAAATCAAATTTAAGAGTGTTTCACTACCTGGACATGCAAACCTTGAAAGTACACATCCAACATTTTAAATACACTGCACCCTGACTTTGGAGCTGTCCAGGGCTTACCTTACGAGTAGCAGATGTATTGAAAAGGAAGGTTTGGGCTTGGCAAGTGGATTAACTTTCCAGGTCGACATGGTAGTTTACAACTGCACATATAGGCTCTGCAGTACCAGACCTGAGACATGTTTAAAGTGCTCCTAAAGTGGGTTCCACAATCAGTGCTGCAGACTCACTAGTAGCACTTAATTTACAGGCCTTGGGCACATGTAGTGCACTTTACTAGGGACTTATAAGTAAATTAGATATGCCAATTGTGGATAAGCCATAAGTACTATGTTGTAAGTGCAGAGCACATGCACTTTAGCTCGGGTTAGAAGTGGTAAAGTGCCCAGTATCCTGAAGCCAGCAAAAATGAAGTCAGCAAAATAGGAGGTCAGAAGGCAAAAAGTCAGGGGAAACCACGCCAAGGATGCCAGGCCTAACAAGAACTCCTGTACTCTTTGAACAAAATTGAAGTAAATTAAAACTCACAACTGGTCATGTATTTGTTGCATATATAAATGCCTATCATGGACAGAGAACTTAAGAAATACTAAGCTCTTTGAATGGCTACTGGCTGCAATAGATTATGAAAACATAAACACTTTAGGCATCCATCCACACCTAATTAACCTTTGAGCCATTTCTGGTTGCTGTAATCCAACATGTTTATATTATTACTTGTTACCATGGCATTTGATTTGAGGTGTGATGGTTCATTTGTTAATATAAGCCCCTCCTTGTGTTAAAACCTCTTGTGTTTTTATTCCTTAGATATTATTCAAGAACATGTAGAATGTAACCTGATATGAACTCTTTCTCTGAAATGCCCTACTCACCAAATCACTGTTTCCTCTAAGCCTCTTTGCTGTCTATCAGGAAAAACAAATTTAATTGGCATGTGGTCAGTGGCGTCTATTTGGGATTGGGGTAGGCTGATATTTACCTAGTTTGGGCACTACACTTTTGTCAATCTTCTTTTTTTGGAGTTTTATATAGCGCGAACTGGACTCAAAGGTATCAGAGCTCTTAAAATGAACACCAGCTGGATTACAGATAGACACATTAATTTTTAGGCACAAGAGATTTAGGGCATGATTACCTCTGCAAAAACACTGGCATCCTTGAACCCTTGGTGGTGGTGCAGCATTCAGAGGTGGCAATATGCTGGTGGTGCTGCTGAGGCACCGCCAAGCATATTACGAGTTGCCTCACTGCCATCATTTCCATGCAGTGAGGCAACTCAGGGGGCCCTTACAAAGTCTCTGTGCATGGAGGTGCAGGCAGGGGGCGTCACGTGTTCCGTTCCCCTGTATTTTTGCACCCCCTGCTTCTGCACAGAAATAAATGAACAATATTGTGCATTTCTTTTCGTGCAGGAACGGACTGGGCAAGTCTCACAGCGGTGCATTTATAAGGCGCACCTGTGTGCCTTAGATAGGCACCACCGTGGGACCTCTGCAGCGGACCGCCCAACCTGAATTTCAGTCGGAATCTGGTGGGCAGTCTGACTACCAGTTTGGCGGTCTTGCAGTGGGGCGCCGGTGTGGCAGCCTGCTGCAAGACCGCAAAACTTGTGATCAGGCCCTAAGTGATTTGCCGAGAGTAACAGTATGTTGAGCCTCCCAGCAAGACTTGACTCCCCTGCTCCCCAGCTTCAAAGTTGGCCGCTCTAGCTGTTACACCACATCCTCTCCCAATCTCCTTTTGTCTAGCGAGAATTATGGCTTTGAGGAGACAGGGCATCACATTCAGGGATAACCTCCCCATGCATGTATTCTACCTTGGGACAAACTATTAAACCTGGGGCTTATGGTGCCCCTGACAACATTAACCTTTGTCATCTTGAGTCATACATACCTAAATTGACTGTGCCTATGGGTTGCTCAACAGAGGAAAGTCCCAGGCAACTCCATGAGTATATAAGTTAGATTTGGTGCCCCCTTGTCAGCAATGTACATTCTGAGTATCTGTAGAATAAGTTACGATTT
Source organism: Triturus cristatus (assembly GCF_964204655.1). Lineage (NCBI taxonomy): Eukaryota > Metazoa > Chordata > Amphibia > Caudata > Salamandridae > Triturus > Triturus cristatus. The sequence goes on along the minus strand of NC_140591.1, from coordinate 1,418,609,285 downwards.
TGAACTCTGTACAAAAGTTAACTTTTGGAAAATATGCAAAAAATAACATTTTGTTTTATTTTACTTCTATCTCTCTTAGTTAATAAAATGCATATTTTTCTTCAGATGGTCATTAATGAGTAACAAACAAGTACAGTATATTGGATATGTACCAATATACATTTTAGCTTGTGAATACACAATTATGCCCAAAACAACTTTTTTAGATCAATTAACATTTGTGGAAACAACAATGATTACCCTGAAGGACTTAGAAATCCCAGCCCCACTACTCCAGACAGTAGGAGTTACTCAAGGTGAGGGAGGAGAAGGAAACAGATCAAATCAGCAGTTGCTGAAACTATGGTATCAGCAATAATCAACTACAGGCTCCACCTTTCCCCATTTAAAGTTAAGCAGGGAGTCCCAGTTCCCTCCAAAAGTGGGATGGGCATCGGAAAAGGAAGCCCTTCTATCCTTGACCCATTTGTAGGCCTGCCATTAACCCCTTCAGTGCCCGCCCCTTTCCCCGCCCTGTGCCGGCCGTTGCATTAGCGGGCGGGGTCTATGACGAGCTGGACTCGTCATGGGCACAGCGCCACCGCGGCCCATGACGAGTCCAGCTCGTCATGGGCACTGAAGGGGTTAAGGAAAATATTTTTATTTTTAATTTAAAAAAAAATGTATACTGTACATACATATACTTACTTACTGGGGCTTTGGGTCAGCCATCTTCATCCATTGTGTCATTCACCTTTTGTTTCTACCCACTTCGGCATACTGTATGGGGTACAGGATAAGACACTTCAGCCGTTGGCTTATCTGACTGTTGCGTGGGGTGGAAGTGCAGAAGCCAAAATATTGACGGGTCTCAATATTGTCACCACAGTATGGAGAAGCTAAATATTGAAAGGTAAGTTGCTATACATTTTCTACACCTACTCGGGGGGCACATATATATCTTCAAGGTACGTAGTTGTGGAGTTAAGAATAGTAAATCTTTACCTCTGTCTGTACACTAACCTGTTCGACAATTTGTCCATCAATATTATGGTCACAATATTGTGACCTGTTGTTATTTTGGATTCAATATTCCATACTACAGTCACGGACTGTGAGTGATACCATATTGTCCTTTCATAATACGTAGATTCGGACAATAAGAAGTCCCTTTCAGTTCCAGGGACTACTAGCACAATGAGTGGTTTTACATTTACATTTTCATTGGCTCTTAGACAAAGCTTGTTTTATTTACTCGAGACACTGGCATCTCTACTGCTACTGTCCAGGTGTCCAGTGTCTTTATACAAAACTCATTTACAAGCAAAATATGTATTGACAGAAGATTGGCAGCCAATGTGAGGCCCATTGGCTTTGTAAATGCTTGTTGTAGGAGAGTAGGATATGCTTCTTATAGTTACCCCCACATTTTGCTGATGCTTCACTGTTTTTCGACTTTAGTCTGGCTGGGGCCCTGCTAACTAGGACCCCAGCCTAGTGGCTTCCTCTCTAAATTGATTACTAGTACTTTAGGTACACTCCAGATTGGATTCTGGGGTACCCTTATAAGTCCCTAGTATATGGTATACTATGTACCCAGGGCATAGGTACCCCAGAGGCCTACCAGGGGGTGCAGCATGTATTACGCCACCCCTGGGAAGCCTTCCAAAATGACACCACAGGACTGCTACTGTAGCCTGGGTAAGGTGGTGCATGCACCCCTTACTGAGATATAGGTTCACTATAGCTCTCCATATCACTGCACATATAAACCTATTAGTCACCCCTATGGCAGGCCTTACTAATCCTGAAGGCAGGGTGCTGGGTTTTATGTGAGAGGGTGCCCATGCATGAGCAGAGCCCCTCTGCAGCCTTCGAAACCTTTATTCCAGGGTTGTTTGTGGTGCAGCCAAACCATATACTCTTAAGTGCATTATAACCAAACGGTAAATGCTAACTTTGGGATGGCAAAAGAGAAAGGATAGGGGAACCCTACTCACTAACGGAACCAGGGTAATGGTTATATAAGGGGAAACAACAGTTCCTGTGGACTCATAAAAAATGATTCATGCAATATAATTTGCACAATCGCAATAAAAAGAGGGTAGAATAATGTCAGAGGGCAAGGAACCACCAACACTTTTGTACAATTATGACTTGTTTCATAAACACAACAGACTTATTATATACATTGTTTAAATTTACAATAGAACAGATATTTGTGCACTGTATCCCAAAGTGAAAAATGGAACCTAATCGTAAGTGACAGGGTGTATATTTATATACAAGGTTTCCATAAATCTTAAAAGGCGACCATTCTTGTATAATTTCTTTGTAAACAGCAACTGTATATAATAATACGCGCTGAGCAATGGTTCGCTCTTTCAGCTTGTCGACGGCGTTTCGACCCTCTATCAGTACGAGGTCTCCTCAGGACTAGTGATGCAGGGACATCTATAATGAAATAATAAGAGCATAAGGCCCATGTACCGGCACAAATGCGAGAAATAAAAAAGGGGGGGACATGGAGTGTGAATTTCCTAGATTGCTTAATGCACAGCCTTGTGAACTAGTGATGTGCCACAAGTGAGAAGTGAAAGGGTATTACTCACAAGAGGACCCGTCCGGGTACTGTCGGGGGGAAATGGGAGAGAAGGAGAGTATCGTTAAGGGAAAGCGGTGAGACAGGGCAGGATATGTGATGCACTTTGGTTCAAAAGGTGCTCTTACCTCAGTGTGAGGAAAGGCAGGCAGTCAGGGGTACGGTTTGGCCGACCGGCTCTTTACATCAACTCGCTATAGCTATAGCGGTATGGTTAATCCCTGGTAAATTCTGGAAACAGTGACAATTCACTGTGTAGGTCTATGGACGTAATAAAAGGGGAGGTTGGTTTCTAGGGAAGGCGGTGAGCGTAAGGTAGTGCGCCAGTGGCGTAACGAAAGTTGAGGGGGCCCCCTTGCAAAGTACACGGAGGGGGCCCCCTCCCCGGGCCACCACCTGCCACTTTTGCAGAGGAGGTCCCCTGGAGCTTGAGGGCCCACCCTGCACCAAGGGGGCTGCGGGGGCTTATCTTACGCCACTGTGAAGATGCCAGACATGCCTCTTATTTCAGTTATGGACCTATCACATTAGAAAAACAACTTCGGGCCATAAGACATCCACTTTAACACCAGGTAAGAAACAGAACAAATTCATTTTGCACTGACATAGCAACAATAATTAGTCCATAGTAAGATTATTCTATTTTGGCCACAGCCCAAAAATAGAAAAACGTTCTCATATGCTCCAGCAGTGAGGTCTGTGGGACTAGCAGGTTTCTGTGCCCGGGCAGGTCTGTGGGGACTGGCAGGTTTCTCTGCCTGGGGAGGTCTTTGGGACTGGCAGGTTTCTGTGCCCAGAGAGGTCTGTGAGACTGGCATGTTTCTGTGCCCGGGGAGGTTTGTGGGACTGGCAGGTATCTGTGCCCGGAGAGGTCTGTGGGACTGGCAGGTTTCTCTGCCTGGGGAGGTCTGTGGGTCTAGCAGGTTTCTCTGCCTGGGGAGGTCTGTGGGGCTGGCAGGTTTCTCTGCCTGGGGAGGTCGGTGGGACTGGCAGGTTTCTGTGCTTGGGGAGGTATGTGGGGCTGGCAGGTTTCTGTGCCGGGGAGGTCTGTGGGGCTGGCAGGTTTCCGTGCCCGGGGAGGTCAATGGAACTGGCAGGTTTCTGTGCTTGGGGAGGTCTGTGGGACTGGCAGGATTCTGTGCCTGGGGAGGTCTGTGTGGCTGGCAGGTTTCTCTGCCTGTGGAGGTCTATGGGACTGGCAGGTTTCTCTGCCTGGGGAGGTCTGTGGGGCTGGCAAAATTCTGTGCTTGGGGAGGTCTGTGGGGCTGGCAGGTTTCTCTGCCTGGAGTGGTCTGTGGAGATGGCAGATTCTATGCCTGTGGAGGTCTGTGGGACTGGCAGGTTTCTGTGCTCGGGGAGGTCTCTGGGGCTGGCAGGTTTCTGTGCCCGGGGAGGTCTGTGGGACTGGCAGGTTTCTGTACCCTGGGAGGTCTGTGGGGCTAACAGGTTTCTGTGCCTGGGGAGGTCTGTGGGACTGGCTGGTTTTTGTGCCTGGGGAGGTCTATGGCACTGGCGGGTTTCTCTGCTTGGGGAGGTCTGTGGGACTGGCAGGTTTCTCTGCCTGGGGAGGTCTGTGGGGCTGGCAGGATTCTGTGCTTGGGGAGGTCTGTGGGGCTGGCAGGTTTCTCTGCCTGGAGAGGTCTGTGGGGCTGGCAGGTTTCTGTGCTAGGTGAGGTCTGTGAGGCTGCAGGTTTCTGTGCCTGGGGAGGTCTGTGGGACTGGCAGGTTTCTATGCTTGGTGAGGTCTGTGGGGCTAGCAGATTCTGTGCCTGTGGAGGTCTGTGGGACTGCCAGTTTTCTGTGCTGGGGGAGGTCTGTGGGGCTGGCAGATTCTGTGCCTGTGGAGGTCTGTGGGACTGGCAGGTGTCTGTGCTTGGGGATGTCTGTGGGGCTGGCAGGTATCTGTGCCCAGAGAGGTCTGTGGGACTGGCAGGTTTCTGTGCCCGGAGAGGTCTGTGGGACTGGCAGGTTTCTCTGCCTGGGAAGGTCTGTGGGACTGGCAGGTTTCTGTGCCCAGAGAGGTCTGTGAGACTGGCATGTTTCTGTGCCTGGGGAGGTTTGTGGGACTGGCAGGTATCTGTGCCCAGAGAGGTCTGTGGGACTGGCAGGTTTCTGTGCCCGGAGAGGTCTGTGGGACTGGCAGGTTTCTCTGCCTGGGGAGGTCTGTGGGTCTAGCAGGTTTCTCTGCCTGGGGAGGTCTGTGGGGCTGGCAGGTTTCTCTGCCTGGGGAGGTCTGTGGGACTGGCAGGTTTCTGTGCCCTGGGAGGTCTGTGGGGCTAACAGGTTTCTCTGCCTGGAGAGGTCTGTGGGGCTGGCAGGTTTCTCTATCTGGGGAGGTCTGTGGGGATGGCAGGTTTCTGTGCCTGTTTAGGTCTTTGGGACTGGCTGGTTTCTGTGCTTGGGGAGGTCTGTGGGGCTGGCAGGTTTTTATGCCCGGGGAGGTCTGTGAGACTGGCAGGTTTCTGTGCCCGGGGAGGTCTGTGGGGCTAGCAAGTTTCTGTGCCTGGGGAGATCTGTGGGACTGGCTGGATTCTGTCTCCGGGGAGGTCTGTGGTGCTGGCAGGTTTCTCTGCCTAGAGTGGTCTGTGGGGATGGAAGATTCTGTGCCTGGAGAGGTCAGTGGGTCTGGCAGGTTTCTCTGCCCGGGGAGGTTTGTGGGTCTGCAGGATTCTATGCCTGTAGAGGTATGTGGGACTGGCAGGATTCTCTGCCTGGGGAGGTCTGTGGGACTGGCATGTTTCTCTGCTTGAGTTCTGTGGGACTGGCAGGATTCTGTGCTTGGGGAGGTCAGTGGGACTGGCTGGTTTCTGTGCCCGGGGAGGTCTGTGGGGACTGGCAGGTTTCTCTGCCTGGGGAGGTCTTTGGGACTGGCAGGTTTCTGTGCCCAGAGAGGTCTGCGAGACTGGCATGTTTCTGTGCCCAGGGAGGTTTGTGGGACTGGCAGGTATCTGTGCCCAGAGAGGTCTGTGGGACTGGCAGGTTTCTGTGCCCGGAGAGGTCTGTGGGACTGGCAGGTTTCTCTGCCTGGGGAGGTCTGTGGGTCTAGCAGGTTTCTCTGCCTGGGGAGGTCTGTGGGGCTTGCAGGTTTCTTTGCCTCGGGAGGTCTGTGGGACTGGAAGGTTTCTGTGCTTGGGGAGGTCTGTGGGGCTGGCAGGTTTCTGTGCCCGGGGAGGTCTGTGGGGCTGGCAGGTTTCTGTGCCCGGGGAGGTCAATGGAACTGGCAGGTTTCTGTGCTTGGGGAGGTCTGTGGGACTGGCAGGATTCTGTGCCTGGGGAGGTATGTGTGTCTGGCAGGTTTCTCTGCCTTTGGAGGTCTGTGGGACTGGCAGGTTTCTCTGCCTGGGGAGGTCTGTGGGGCTGGCAAGATTCTGTGCTTGGGGAGGTCTGTGGGGCTGGCAGGTTTCTCTGCCTGGAGTGGTCTGTGGAGATGGCAGATTCCGTGCCTGTGGAGGTCTGTGGGACTGGCAGGTTTCTGTGCTCGGGGAGGTCTCTGGGGCTGGCATGTTTCTGTGCCCGGGGAGGTCTGTGGGACTGGCAGGTTTCTGTACCCTGGGAGGTCTGTGGGGCTAACAGGTTTCTGTGCCTGGGGAGGCCTGTGGGACTGGCTGGTTTTTGTGCATGGGGAGGTCTATGGCACTGGCAGGTTTCTCTGCCTGGGGAGGTCTGTGGGACTGGCAGGTTTCTCTGCCTGGGGAGGTCTGTGGGGCTGGCAGGATTCTGTGCTTGGGGAGGTCTGTGGGGCTGGCAGGTGTCTGTGCTAGGTGAGGTCTGTGGGGCTGCAGGTTTCTGTGCCTGGGGAGGTCTGTGGGGCTGGCAGGTTTCTATGCTTGGTGAGGTCTGTGGGGCTGGCAGATTCTGTGCCTGTGGAGGTCTGTGGGACTGCCAGGTTTCTGTGCTGGGGGAGGTCTGTGGGGCTGGCAGATTCTGTGCCTGTGGAGGTCTGTGGAACTGGCAGGTGTCTGTGCTTGGGGATGTCTGTGGGGCTGGCAGGTTTTTCTGCTTGGTGAGGTCTGTGGGGCTGGTAGGTTTCTGTGCCCGGGGAGGTCTGTGGGACTGGCAGGTTTCTGTGCCCTGGGAGGTCTGTGGGGCTAACAGGTTTCTGTGCCTGGGGAGGTCAGTGGGACTGGCAGGTGTCTGTGCCCTGGGAGGTCTGTGGGGCTAACAGGTTTCTGTGCCTGGGGAGGTCAGTGAGACTGGCAGGTGTCTGTGCCCTGGGAGGTCTGTGGGGCTAACAGGTTTCTCTGCCTGGAGAGGTCAGTTGGACGGGCTGGTTTCTGTGCCCGGGGAGGTCTGTTGGACTGGCAGGTTTCTGTGCCCAGAGAGGTCTGTGGGACTGGCAGGATTCTCTGCCTGGAGAAGTCTGTGGGGCTGGCAGGTTTCTCTATCTGGGGAGGTCTGTGGGGATGGCAGGTTTCTGTGCCTGTTTAGGTCTTTGGGACTGGCTGGTTTCTGTGCTTGGGGAGGTCTGTGGGGCTGGCAGGTCTTTATGCCCGGGGAGGTCTGTGAGACTGGCAGGTTTCTGTGCCCGGGGAGGTCTGTGGGGCTAGCAAGTTTCTGTGCCTGGGGAGATCTGTGGGACTGGCTGGATTCTGTCTCCGGGGAGGTCTGTGGTGCTGGCAGGTGTCTCTGCCTAGAGTGGTCTGTGGGGATGGAAGATTCTGTGCCTGGAGAGGTCAGTGGGTCTGGCAGGTTTCTCTGCCCGGGGAGGTTTGTGGGTCTGGCAGGATTCTATGCCTGTAGAGGTATGTGGGACTGGCAGGATTCTCTGCCTGGGGAGGTCTGTGGGACTGGCATGTTTCTCTGCTTGAGTTCTGTGGGACTGGCAGGATTCTGTGCTTGGGGAGGTCAGTTGGACTGGCTGGTTTCTGTGCCCGGGGAGGTCTGTGGGGACTGGCAGGTTTCTCTGCCTGGGGAGGTCTTTGGGACTGGCAGGTTTCTGTGCCCAGAGAGGTCTGCGAGACTGGCATGTTTCTGTGCCCAGGGAGGTTTGTGGGACTGGCAGGTATCTGTGCCCAGAGAGGTCTGTGGGACTGGCAGGTTTCTGTGCCCGGAGAGGTCTGTGGGACTGGCAGGTTTCTCTGACTGGGGAGGTCTGTGGGGCTGGCAGGTTTCTTTGCCTCGGGAGGTCTGTGGGACTGGAAGGTTTCTGTGCTTGGGAAGGTCTGTGGGGCTGGCAGGTTTCTGTGCCCGGGGAGGTCTGTGGGGCTGGCAGGTTTCTGTGCCTGGGGAGGTCAATGGAACTGGCAGGTTTCTGTGCTTGGGGAGGTCTGTGGGACTGGCAGGATTCTGTGCCTGGGGAGGTCTGTGTGTCTGGCAGGTTTCTCTGCCTTTGGAGGTCTGTGGGACTGGCAGGTTTCTCTGCCTGGGGAGGTCTGTGGGGCTGGCAAGATTCTGTGCTTGGGGAGGTCTGTGGGGCTGGCAGGTTTCTCTGCCTGGAGTGGTCTGTGGAGATGGCAGATTCCGTGCCTGTGGAGGTCTGTGGGACTGGCAGGTTTCTGTGCTCGGGGAGGTCTCTGGGGCTGGCATGTTTCTGTGCCCGGGGAGGTCTGTGGGACTGGCAGGTTTCTGTACCCTGGGAGGTCTGTGGGGCTAACAGGTTTCTGTGCCTGGGGAGGCCTGTGGGACTGGCTGGTTTTTGTGCATGGGGAGGTCTATGGCACTGGCAGGTTTCTCTGCCTGGGGAGGTCTGTGGGACTGGCAGGTTTCTCTGCCTGGGGAGGTCTGTTGGGCTGGCAGGATTCTGTGCTTGGGGAGGTCTGTGGGGCTGGCAGGTGTCTGTGCTAGGTGAGGTCTGTGGGGCTGCAGGTTTCTGTGCCTGGGGAGGTCTGTGGGGCTGGCAGGTTTCTATGCTTGGTGAGGTCTGTGGGGCTGGCAGATTCTGTGCCTGTGGAGGTCTGTGGGACTGCCAGGTTTCTGTGCTGGGGGAGGTCTGTGGGGCTGGCAGATTCTGTGCCTGTGGAGGTCTGTGGAACTGGCAGGTGTCTGTGCATGGGGATGTCTGTGGGGCTGGCAGGTTTTTCTGCTTGGTGAGGTCTGTGGGGCTGGTAGGTTTCTGTGCCCGGGGAGGTCTGTGGGACTGGCAGGTTTCTGTGCCCTGGGAGGTCTGTGGGGCTAACAGGTTTCTGTGCCTGGGGAGGTCAGTGGGACTGGCAGGTGTCTGTGCCCTGGGAGGTCTGTGGGGCTAACAGGTTTCTCTGCCTGGAGAGGTCAGTTGGACGGGCTGGTTTCTGTGCCCGGGGAGGTCTGTTGGACTGGCAGGTTTCTGTGCCCAGAGAGGTCTGTGGGACTGGCAGGGTTCTCTGCCTGGAGAAGTCTGTGGGGCTGGCAGGTTTCTCTATCTGGGGAGGTCTGTGGGGATGGCAGGTTTCTGTGCCTGTTTAGGTCTTTGGGACTGGCTGGTTTCTGTGCTTGGGGAGGTCTGTGGGGCTGGCAGGTTTTTATGCCCGGGGAGGTCTGTGAGACTGGCAGGTTTCTGTGCCCGGGGAGGTCTGTGGGGCTAGCAAGTTTCTGTGCCTGGGGAGATCTGTGGGACTGGCTGGATTCTGTCTCCGGGGAGGTCTGTGGTGCTGGCAGGTTTCTCTGCCTAGAGTGGTCTGTGGGGATTGAAGATTCTGTGCCTGGAGAGGTCAGTGGGGCTGGCAGGTTTCTCTGCCCGGGGAGGTTTGTGGGTCTGGCAGGATTCTATGCCTGTAGAGGTATGTGGGACTGGCAGGATTCTCTGCCTGGGGAGGTCTGTGGGACTGGCATGTTTCTCTGCTTGAGTTCTGTGGGACTGGCAGGTTTCTGTGCTTGGGGAGGTCTGTGAAGCTGGCAGGTTTCTGTGCCTGGAGAGGTCAGTGGGGCCGGCAGGTTTCTGTGCCCGGAGAGGTCTGTGGGACTGGCAGGTCTCTGTGCCTGGGGAGGTCTGTGGGGCTGGCTGGTTGCTCTGCTTGGGGAGGTCTGTGAGTCTGGCAGGTTTCTGTGCCCGGAGAGGTCTGTGGGGCTGGCAGGTTTCTGTGGCCGGAGAGGTCTGTGGGGCTGGCAGGTTTCTCTGCCTGGAGAGGTCTGTGGGGCTGGCAGGTGTTTGGGGCAGGATGCTGGGTGATCTTGTCACACCCACAGAGTCTGGGATTTGGAGCCATTTATGGACCAGAAACATTGATCCTTTTACTGCTACTGAGTGGAATACGACGGCTTCAGGGCGGGAAAGTGCATGCAAGTACAGGTAGCAAGTGAGGTAGGTTGTGCTGGTGTTAAAAAAAAAGTCCAGAAAGAGAAGAGAGTTACAAACGCTGGTGCCTGTTTCCACAAAAGTCACGTGCAACCTCTGGTAGAACATGCTTCGTAACATAGAAAGGCTGTAAATGTTATTTTTTTCCTTTCATATCAATGGGGTAGGATTGGTGGCTGTTTGCGACAGCAGTAAACAGAGGGGAAGTACATGGTATGCAGTGCCATGAGAATTATGCTGCAGGTACTCAATTATGCAGCAGGGAAAGGCAAATTATGCGGTCTAATACTGCACATTTTGTGATACTTATACTTAATTTTTTGTAATTTTTGCACCTTTTAAGACTGTTCTGGCAAATGTTTCACCTCAGTCTCAGTTTAACAACCAAACAACAAAGAGTAACTGAAAGGTGGTCCGTCAATTTTAGCGAAGGGCATTCGACTGTGCAGCAAGGCATGTTGCTGTATTTTAGTAACTTTTAACTGTTTCAGCTAGAAACCATTTTATCTGCAAGCTGCAATTTATGTAGCACCACTGCCACCACAGCCCCAATCCTCCCCCTCTCTGCCCCACTCACACCCTGATGTCCAGTTCAGCTGGACCTGCCCCTTCAGAACCGACATCACTTGACAACTAGAAATCAGCGACAAGAAATCGGGTCAGTTTTGGGGGGAAGTGGGTATCACTTTGCCTTGACAAAGTTGGGCGAAACCGGGAAACTTCTCCCAAAGTCACAGACTAAGGTGTAAATTCATAGGTGAAGGGTATATTTTCTTGTGCCCACAAACTTCAATGACGATTTTTGTGTTTTCTGTAAAATCCGCAAATCAATATAAATCGCAGGTGAAACTGATGACACACACTTTTAATCTTTAATGTGTAACATAACCACCCCCATATTTTCCAAACAACCTTCATGTACCAAAGGCGCCTTTCTTTTACTAAATGCCTTCACACTAAACTGGAGACCTTACGCACACAAGTGGTCGTCGCAATACATTTTGGGTGGGGTGCACTTGTCTGCGGTCGGGTGGCGTAGACTGGGCGAACAGACAGACTCACCTGCGCGAGCCGCAGAAGACAGGGCAAACAAGGCTAGCCAGAGAAATAATTAAATTATGGCAGGTAGTCGCCGCCGCACGTTACCTCTCAATTGTCTCCACTCTGGCCTCTGGGATGCCTCCTCGCTTCACCAGTCAGCAATGCGCATGACAATTGGTCACCAGCCCCACCCTAAGGGTGAAGAGTAAGACCGCGCAGACGCGGCGACGGAGACATCTGCACGCTGCGCAGTGTGCACCATTACCATTTTTTAAATGTTATTCATTTAATTTATAAAGAAAAGTCTAGAGCAAGCGTAAGTTACATAACCTACCTATATTAATTAATTACCTATCCCAGACAGTCACGGATTTGTGGTGCTTGCTGGCACCGCTGAGGGGGCCTCTGGAGCGCTGGGGCCCCCCGCAACACGGGAGCTGTGGGGGCCTGTGTTACGCCCCTGGGGCCTGTGTTACGCCCCTGCTTATAAATCCACACTGCACAATTCAACTATAAATAATTTAACCCTACAACATTCCATACCACATAATTACAATCCAAAAAATACACATATTTCCACTTCACTCCATACCACATAATTCCACATCACAGAATCACATTCCACACAACTTAATACCACTCCCAACCACATAATTACACTCCACACAACATATTTACACTCAACTCCAAAACACATAATTACCCTCCACAAAATACAACTCTGCAACATGTTGCATAATTCCACTGCGCATATTTATACACCACACCATGCCACATAATTCCACACGTCACACAATTCCACAATTCATCCCCACACAATTTATCACACAGCATAATAACACTCCACATGATACCACTCAGCTCCACATAATTAACCTCCACATAATTATGCTCTACTCCATACTGCATACATACACTCCACATAAATCCAGTCTATGCCACGTAGCAACACTCCACATAGCTACACTTCACACCATGCCTCATAATACCACTCAACATAATTTCACTCAACACCGCAACTTCCACATCACACAATTCAACTCTACATATTTCCATTCCACACCACATAATTCACAACAAACTACATAATTCAGACTAACACCACAAATGCACAACACACCACATACATCCAATCTACACCACAAATTCCACATCATGCTATAATATTTAACAGCACACCACATAAGGAAACTCCACTACATACCACTCCACAACACAAAATACCATTCAAGATAATCCCACTCCAAGACACACAATCCCACTCCACTCAATACCACATAATTGCACTGCACACCATGCCACATTATTTCACTACACAGATCCAATCCACGCAACACAATTCCACAACCAACAATTCCAATCCAAACCATATATGTCCACTTGACACCACACACATTCCCTCCACTCCAAACAGAAAATGCATAGTAAAATACATTGTCCATTACAACATCAATAGCTCTAACGCTCACCTTCCGATGCCTCCCAGCAGATCCTGTTTCTGGAGCTGCAAACTTTCTGGCTGAAGTCAGCTCTGTGCTGCCTCAGAGGAGCAGTGCCCTGTGGTGAATGCTGTCTCTGGGGCCCCCACCCCCATCCTTTCCCCTGTCAGCTCTCCTCTGTGCTGCCTCCTGCTGTCTCTGGGGCCCCCACCCCCATCCATTCCCCTGTCAGCTCTCCTCTGTGCTGCCTCCTGCCTGCTGTCTCTGGGGCCCCCACCCCCATCCTTGACCTCTCCCTTCTCAGAGGCAGTGCCCTGTGGGGAATGCTGTGCGGCCTCCTGCTCTCTCTGGGGCCCCCACCCCCATCCTTTTTCCGGGCCTGGCTGGTGGCTCTGACTGAAGTGAAACAATGTAACTTGTTACATTGTTTCTCTTCAGTCCTGGGTCAGCGCAGGAGCTCCGTGCAGGCTGCGTTAGTTAGATAGAGAGGCTTGATTTAGAGCAAGCCTCTCTCTCACAGCTCTCTACCGAAGAGCTGAGGGGGCCCCCTTCATTTACTGAAGAGCGGGGGCCCCCCCGCACCGCGGGGGCTGCGGGGGTGTTTGTTACCCCCCTGTATTGCGCTCTTCAGCTATAGTTATTCTTACCTGGATGATATTCTGTGCGCGAAGAATCACAGCATCTGTATTCCCAAGCTGCATGAGTCAGCTTCAAGGATGGTACAATGACAGTGATCGCTTTGGAAGACTGCTCCTTTATGCAGTGTTTCCCGCCTTTTTGCATTGAGAACCGGCCGGTCTTGCTAGGTATAGTGGAAAACACCGTTCAATCCGGTGCTCGGAATCCGTGAAGGATTGAAAGTAAAGAAAGTCCTCTGTGTTCTTGTGGCACAAGTGTAAATGCTGCGCTGCTGTTAAATGCAAGTGATATTGTGAGTCATGTAATATTGTGAGGCATTAACTAAATTCTTCTGCAAAGGGAACAGATACAGAAATTTTTATCATGATCAAGGACAGTATCATAATTATTAGTCATCATTTACAAAAATCATATTTTTGAGAGAACTTCATATTACATTACATATGATTTGGTATAAGTAAAACCATTTGTTAGGAATAGTGTGAGAGATAAAATTAAACAGTGAACATTAAAATACTTCATATTTCATACCAAAATGGCATTTCACCTTTAGTCTCGGATTAGTACACAAATAATCAATATTAAGTTCTTATTGGAGGGTGGTGACATACCCCCTCCATTCCTCAGAAGAGTTAAGTCCATCATCTATTGAGTTGACCCTGTCAATCCAACGACACTCATTGCGTTGTAGTATGTGTGTAATATCCCCTACCCTCTCTGGTAGAGTGGCGACATCAATTACTTGCCATCTTAGTTCGTCTGCAGTGTGATTTTTCTCATTGTAGTGCGACACCAGAGGGGCATTGGGAACCGATCTATGTATGCGACTACGGTGTTGACTAATACGTGCTTTGACCGATTGTTGCGTTTGTCCAATGTATGGGGTCCGCAGGGACACCAAATACAGCACACTACATTTCGTGTGTTACAGTTGGAAAAGGTTAATAGATCATGCTTCACATTGCCATGTTCAAATGTGGCAGTGTTAAACATGAGATCACAGGAGACACAATTATGTGATGTCCTTTGATTTTGGGAAGGCCCCAAGCGCTGATAAGTGTATTGGTATTGTTAATCTTTTTTAAAATCTTTTTATTAAACACACAACAAAAGACAGTGGCTTACAAGCGTACATTTTCTTCTTGCAAAGTACAGTGTTGGTCACTCGTTATAGCAGTTGTTTAACAGTGTACTTACACTATTGTGCTGTCTCGATTCTGGGACTGCAAAGCATTACATTGTTCTTCTAGGGAGGGGGCCAGTGGGGGCTCACATATGTTCCCACGGTATACGTTCCATTTAGTCCATAGCTGTATCCATTTTCGTGGACATCCACGGGTCACGTACACCGTTTTTTCCCTTGCCATACACCAGTCCATGTCCTGTTTCCAGGCACTGATCTTTGGTGGCAGTGTCGCTCCCCAATGCCTGGCAATGTTCCTTTTCGCGACCATCTGCCCCAGCGTCACCCAGATCCTACCTTTAGTGTTTAGGTCCGTGGGCTCCCAAATATTTAGAAGACATCTTTGAGCCTCAGGCCGTAGCTGCACCCCCCAGATCCCACTCATGCACTCCTGGGTATTGTTAATCTTGATATCTGTGGCAGATCTGACAAGATGATCTTTGATATGTTTCCCTCTCTTGTATGCAAATAGTGGCGTCTCTATTGTGGGGTCAACACTTTGGATTATGTTCCAATTTTTTGTGATCAGGTTGCGCACTTGATTGGTGTGAGTGCCAAAGGTCGTAACACATACAATCTTTCCAAGATTTGGTTTTGTTTTTGTTTTTAGCAGTTCCTCTCTAGGGCAATGCCAAGCCCGTTTAAGTGACTTCTTCACTAGTCTATTTGGATAGCCTCTCTTGACTAGTTTCATTCTTAATATTTCAGCTTCTCGCATATAGTCAGCTTTATATGTGCAGTTACGCCGCACCCTCAAAAATTGGCCAAATGGTAAGCCATCTCTTAAGGCACGGGGTGTTGGCTGCGATAAGATGGAAGGGTGTTTCTTTCAGTAGTCTTTCTGTGGAGGGAGGTGTAAAGTGTGCCACTGTCATGGTTGATATTTAAGTCTAGAAATGCTATACTGGATTCATGTTCCGTGGACGTGAATGAAAGATGAGTTTGGATAGTGTTGAGGTATGTGACGAAGTTATTAAAATCAGTTTCACTGCCTGCCCAGATCAGAAAGATATCGTCTATGTACCGCTTCCAACATTTAATGTTGGAGCGGTACACATTGTTGTCATTTAGGGGAAATTTGTGCTCAACATTGTTCATATAGATATTCGCCAGATTGGGAACAAAAATTGCTCCCATACTGTTACCAGAGCACTGTTGATAATAGGTGCCAACTGATATGAAGTAGTTGCTCTGTAAAGCAATGCGCAATAGACTGATAATGAAACTGGTGGGTACCTGGGTAGGTCTAGGTCTGCTGTCTAAGAGTTTTTCTATGACCTCAATACTTTCATTCTGGGGTATGTTAGTATATAAAGAGCTTATGTCTAGGGTAGCTAGCAAGTCAGTGCCAAAGTTAATGGGCATACCGTCAACCAGATTGATCATGTACACAGTGTCTCTGATGTATGTGTCTTGTAACGGGACAAAGTCCTTGACAAAATGGTCAATGTACTTGCCGATAGGTTCTAAAATAGACCCACATCCCGACAGTATAGGACGACCAGGAGGACTTGTGGTGCTCTTATGTATTTTTGGTAGTGTATAGAGCACTGGAGTTCTGGGGTTATCCGCGTTTAGAAATTTGAATTATTTTTTAGAGATATATCCCTCGTCCCTGCCTTCACTGGTAACCTGTAAGATCGCATTTCGAATTTCTGTAAGGGGATTGGTGTTGAGCACCCTGTAGTGTTTCTTCTCACTTATTTGTTTGACGATTTCTGTCTCATAATCTTTCCGATTATGACGATTCCTCCGCCTTTATCGGCTGTTTTCAGTATTATGGAGTTATAATTTTTTAATTCTTTAAGAGCCTGTCTCTCTAGTAGTGTGATATTATAGGGGATAAATGTCCTTATAGATTTCCTTCTGTCTATGCCTTGTATGACCAATTTCTCAAAGGTCAATAATTCTGGTGGCATCATCCCATTAGTGGGGTAGAAGGTAGATGGTGGTCGAAGACCTGTCAGTAAGTCTTGTGTCATGGGTTCCTTATCCCTGAAGAACAATCTTAATCTAATTTTTCTAAAGAATTGAAAAATTTCTGATTTGAGGGTAAAGAAATTGGTTCTTTCAGTAATGACAAAGGAAAGGCCCTTGCTTAAGAGCGAGATTTCTGCTGAAGAGATAGTATGCTGTGACAAATTAAACATAGGGATAGTCTCCAATTGATTCATGTTTTCATTCAATAGGGTTGGGGACCCCATTGGTAATGTTTCCTGTGGGTTTGTCTTTCTCCTGGGTGCTGATACCAGGTTTTGGTTTTGGCTTTGCCTCCCCGGTCTAAAAAAGGCCTACCTGGGTGATTGTCTACTCGACTGGGGCCTGCTTGTGTATCGGAGTCGTCTGAGCCTCCAGAAGATTCCAAAAAAGTAACTGGTTGGTTCCTCCTGAATCTACCCCACGTGTTTTGTCTGTTTTGATTGCCAATGGTGGTATAATAATCTTCCCTCAGGTATGGGTATGCTCTTTCTTTTGAGACAATACCAGGTTTTGGTTTTGGCTTTGCCTCCCCGGTCTAAAAAAGGCTGACCTGGGTGATTGTCTCAAAAGTACATTGACCATTTTATCAAGGACTTTGTCCCGTTACAAGACACATACGTCAGAGACACTATGTACATGGTCAATCTGGTAGACGGTATGCCCTTTAACTTTGGCACTGACTTGCTAGCTACCCTAGACATAAGCTCTTTATATACTAACATACCCCAGAATGAAAGTATTGAGGTCATAGAAAAACTCTTAGACAGCAGACCTAGACCTACCCAGGTACCCACCAGTTTCATTATCAGTCTATTGCGCATTGCTTTACAGAGCAACTACTTCATATCAGGTGGCACCTATTATCAACAGTGTTCTGGTACCAGTATGGGAGCAATGTTTGCTCCCAATCTGGCGAATATCTATATGGACCATGTTGAGCACAAATTTGCCCTAAATGACAACAATGCGTACCGCTCCAACATTAAATGTTGGAAGCGGTACATAGACGATATCTTTCTGATCTGGGCAGGCAGTGAAACTGATTTTAATAACTTCGTCACATACCTCAACACTATCCAAACTCATCTTTCATTCATGTCCACAGTACACGAATCCAGTATAGCATTTCTAGACTTAAATATCAACCATGACAGTGGCACACTTTACACCTCCCTCCACAGAAAGACTACTGAAAGAAACACCCTTCTATCTTATCGCAGCCAACACCCCCGTGCTTTAAGAGATGGCTTACCATTTGGCCAATTTTTGAGGGTGCGGCGTAACTGCACATATAAGGCTATCCAAATAGACTAGTGAAGAAGTCACTTAAATGGGCTTGGCATTGCCCTAGAGAGGAACTGCTAAAAACAAAAATAAAACCAAATCTTGGAAAGATTGTATGTGTTACGACCTTTGGCACTCACACCAATCAAGTGCGCAACCTGATCACAAAAAATTGGAACATAATCCAAAGTGTTGACCCCACAATAGAGACGCCACTATTTGCATACAAGAGAGGGAAACATATCAAAGATCATCTTGTCAGATCTGCCACAGATATGAAGATTAACAATACCAATACACTTGTCAGCACTTGGGGCCTTTCCAAAATCAAAGGGCATCACAAATGCGGCAATTGTGTCTCCTGTGATCTCACGTTTAACACTGCCACATTTGAACATGGCAATGTGAAGCATGATCTATTAACCTTTTCCAACTGTAACACACGAAATGTAGTGTGCTGTATTTGGTGTCCCTGCGGACTCCCATGCATTGGACAATCGCAACAACCGGTCAAAGCACGTATTAGTCAACACCGTAGTCACATACGTAGATCGGTTCCAAATGCCCCTCTGGTGTCACACTACAATGAGAAAAATCACACTGCAGACGAACTAAGATGGCAAGTAATTGATGTCGCCACTCTACCAGAGAGGGGAGGTGACATTACACACATACTACAACGCAATGAGTGTCGTTGGATTGACAGGGTCAACTCAATAGATGATGGTCTTAACTCTTCTGAGGAATGGAGGGGGTATGTCACCACCCTTCAATAAGAACTTAATATTGATTATTCGTGTACTAATCCGAGACCAAAGGTGAAATGCCATTTTGGTATGAAATATGAAGTATTTTAATGTTCACTGTTTAATTTTATCTCTCACACTATTCCTAACAAATGGTTTTACTTATACCAAATCATATGTAATGTAATATGAAGTTCTCTCAAAAATATGATTTTTATAAATGATGACTAATAATTATGATACTGTCCTTGATCATGATAAAAATTTCTGTATCTGTTCCCTTTGCAGAAGAATTTAGTTAATGCCTCACAATATTACATGACTCACAATATCACTTGCATTTAACAGCAGCGCAGCATTTACACTTGTGCCACAAGAACACAGAGGACTTTCTTTACTTTCAATCCTTCACGGATTCCGAGCACCGGATTGAACGGTGTTTTCCACTATACCTAGCAAGACCGGCCGGTTCTCAATGCAAAAAGGCGGGAAACACTGCATAAAGGAGCAGTCTTCCAAAGCGATCACTGTCATTGTACCATCCTTGAAGCTGACTCACGCAGCTTGCGAATACAGATGCTGTGATTCTTCGCGCACAGAATATCATCCAGGTAAGAATAACTATAACTGAAGAGCGCAATACCTTACGCTCACCGCCTACTCTAGAAACCAACCTCCCCTTTTATTAAATCCATAGACCTACACAGTGAATTGTCACTGTTTCCAGAATTTACCAGGGATTAACCATACCGCTATGGCTATAGCGAGTTGATGTAAAGAGCCGGTCGGCCAAACCGTACTCCTGACTGCCAGCCTTTCCTCACACTGAGGTAAGAGCACCTTTTGAATCAAAGTGCATCACATATCCTGCCCTGTCTCACCGCTTTCCCTTAACCATACTCTCCTTCTCTCCCATTACCCCCCGGCAGTACCCGGACGGGTCTTATTGTGAGTAATACCCTTTCACTTCTCACTTGTGGCATATCACTAGTTCACAAGGCTGTGCATTAAGCAATCCAGGTAATTCACTCTCCATGTCCCCCCCCCCTTTTTTATTTCTCGCATTTGTGCCGGTACATGGGCCTTATGCTCTTGTTATTTCATTATAGATGTCCCTGCATCACTAGTCCTGAGGAGACCCCATACTGATAGAGGATCGAAACGCCGTTGACAAGCTGAAAGAGGGAACCATTGCCCAGCGTGTATTATTATATACAGTTGCTGTTTACAAAGAAATTATACAAGAATGGTCGCCTTTTAACCGCTTGTATGCGCATGACGGCTCCCGACCGTCATGCATCACGGTGGGCGTATGCGCACGACGGCCGGGAGCCGTCGTAATCCTGCCCACCGTTTATTTCTTCCGCACAGCGCGGGAAATAAACCCGCACCCAGGGGGTAAAGATTTATGGAAACCTTGTATATAGATATACACCCTGTCACTTACGATTAGGTTGCATTTTTCACTTTGGGACACAGTGCACAAATATTTGTTCTATTGTAAATTTAAACAATGTATATAATAAGTCTGTTGTGTTTATGAAACAAGTCATAATTGTACAAATGTGTTGGTGGTTCCTTGCCCTCTGACAATATTCTACCCTCTTTTTATTGCGATTTTGCAAATTATATTGCTTGAACCATTTTTTATGAGTCCACAGGAACCGTTATTTCCCCTTATATAACTTTGGGATGGCTGCACGGAAACATGTGGTGTTTGGTGACAAACACCTTGGAATCATACCCCCACACCATGGCTGCACGGAAACATGTGGTGTTTGGTGACAAACATCTTGGAATCATACCCCCACACCAGTAACTGGTGTGGGAGTATGATCCCCCCCTGCTAGAGGGAGAGACATGACAGCACCGGTATACCCGGTGCCAGCTAACAGAGCCCTGGCACAACAAAATGGATGCTGCCCACCACAAACACTAGTCTGCCCTCCTGCTGCTGGATGAAACTCCGGCAGGGGAGGCCCGGACAATAGGTTTCCTGTCACAGAGAGATGTCACCACTCCAAGAGTGCTTTGAAGTTCAGCACTGGGGGCACATTTGGTGTCCCTGTGCATAGTCCAGCTCAAATAGGTTGCAGGGGTTACCAGCCCCTGCTTTGGCATGAAACTGGACAAAGGAAATGGGTGTAGCCACCCCTCTTTCCTGACCCTCCCATAGGTGGGTCTGTAGAGTTTGTCCCACCCCTTTCTTGGGTATAAGGAAGGAATCCCTGGCTCCAAGATTTTAGATTACACCTGGACGAAACTCTGATACTGAATCCTGGAACTTCGACGATCTACATTGAACTAGATGACTGAAGAATCTTCCTTGGAGTAAAAGAGTTACTTCCCTGCAAGGCAGGCACCAAAGACGCATCTGACCGGTTTGCATCACCCAAGGTCCCGCCGGACTCCGATGAATTTTGCAACACAGTAGGTGGGTTTCCGATATCTTAGAGGTTGATCTGTGCCCACAGCAAGTCTGAGGCCCGTATCCCTCGTAGCGACCATGCAACCTGAACCCTGGACACTGCGTCACTTTGCAGAAGCATCAGCTTCCCAACGACTCCTGCAGCTGAGCTTTGGGTTACTTGTAGCCCTGACCCCGAGCAGCATTTACACCGAAGATTGCCCCCCTACACTCCACGAGTGTTCCGTGAGCTGGCCCTTTGTGTTTTCTCTCGAGGTCCCTTTGCGATCCCTAGTCCATCAACTGGTGGGTCCCTGTGAAGGCAACTTTACTTTTAATTCAACTTACCTGGTTGCTCCAGACGTGCCCTGACTCTCCATTGCTTGCGGAGTCCCCAGGACCTTGCTGGTCCGCACCGAAGCATCTTTTCTCTTCCTGTGTGGGTTGCTGTTGGCAAGGCTTGTTGGGTCCAATCCGGGCATCGACACTGCAGCACTCGACATCCTTTGTGGGACAGCTAGAATCCAGCTCCTGGTTGTCGTCGACACCTCCTGGTCCACGTGGCTGCAGAGTCAAGCTTCACCTCTTCGCACATGAATCACCCGACATCGGTGGGCATTCGTATATCGTGCCCCTGGTCAGTGGCAAGTGACACAGACTCTGTCCCCTCCTCTGCTTTCAGGTTCTTCTGCTCTTCGATCCGGACACTTTTCTCCTTCCCGGCAGCAGCACTTTGCAGCAGATCGCCATTGAAATCAACTACGATTCCCGACACCATTTGACACCTATGTACCCGGCTTCCCTGGGTGAGGTAACTCGAGTACTCCGGTGCTCCCATGGGTGCTGGCCCTTATTCTAAAGGGGTTTGCTCAAATTCCACTCCTAAGTGTCCTTAACTTCTAAAATTCCAACCGTGACTTTCCCATAGAATAGTACGGGCTCGCGCCTGTGTTCTCACACTGCACGCGTCCCCCATGGGTCTCCTGTGTCACTACCTCAGTGGTTCCTTGGGATCCCAGAGATTCTACGTGCTCTAGGCACTGTGTCTAGTCAAGTCGTGGTTCTTATGCCACTTTCTTAATATATCGTTTGGTCCACCCCTAGAGCCCATTGTATATTGTGCTATTTACTGTTGTTTTAGAACTGTTTTAGTGTGTATCTTGGACTCTAATCTCATAAAGAGATTAGTAGTGAGTGTTTAGAAATAAATACATATATTTTATATATACCTTGTGTGGTTCTCCTTTCATTTAGTAATTCAAGAGGTTATAACCTGGTAAACCAAGCTGCTTTACACTCCTTTAAGACTTAGCCTGAAGGCTGCTCTCCATAACTACCACTAGGATAGCTTTCAATAAAGGTTGTCTTTAAACCTATCATCAATAA
Organism: Triturus cristatus; assembly: GCF_964204655.1. Lineage (NCBI taxonomy): Eukaryota > Metazoa > Chordata > Amphibia > Caudata > Salamandridae > Triturus > Triturus cristatus. Next base: position 1,418,587,389 of record NC_140591.1, on the reverse strand, counting down.
GGGTTGTTTGGACTGATACAAGTTGCCCACTATAACTAGTGGACAGCATATACCAAGCCAACCTCTCACATTGGTGTGCAGCGGTGGGGAAACGGCCACTACAACGCGGCCGTTTCCACGCATGACAATAACCACGCATGCATTACAACGCATGCGTGGTTACAACGAATAGCCTTTACCACGCATACCTTTACTACGAGATACGTAGTAAAGGCATGTGTGATAAAGGTTAAAAAAAAGGGTGGGGGGCTTGGGGGGTCTCCCTACCCCAAAAAAAGAAAAAATAAAGCGTGGGTTTATAAAAAAGCACCTGTTTCCGTCATTTTAAGTTAATAAAGAGAAACGATGTGGAGGCAATCAGCGTCGTTAGAGGAAACGGAAAGACACTTCCGCTTCCTCTTAATGATGTAAAATGCAAATCAGAAGTGCTTGGAGTGGAGAGGTAAGGGGGAATGGGGGTGGTGTCACGCAGGGGTAAATTTTAAGGGTACATAAGGGTTAATTTGTAGGGATAGGAGATATCCTTTAACATGAAAATGCCATTAACATGCATAGTTTAACAACGAAAAACGTTGTAAAAATATGCGTGTTGAAGGCATTTTCGTGATAAAAGATATGCGTGGTGATGGCATTCCCGTTGTAACGCATGCGTGGTAAAGGCATGCGTTGCAACGGAATGAGGTTTGACGTCGTACAACCGCAGCAGTGGGATTCCAGCTTGCTATTGCTTTACCAGATAATCTCTTTGAGTGACTAACTGAAAACCACTATTGGTACATAGGTACATATAAAACAAGTCTAGAATAAAGTAAGTTCTACTGGACTTGGAGTAGGGTTAGCAAAGGGATCAGCACACCCCTTTCCCCAACTCAAGAGAGTCTAGTATCTCCCACTAGGTTAGGTAGGTGCAACACCTCACTACACTGGTATGTCTTCAAGACCTGAAGCCAGTGGCTCCTTGTCATCCAAGTATTGTATTGTATTGTATTTCGTTCTTATAAAGCGCAACTGTCACCCTACGGGTATCCTGGCGCTAGGACTAAGATGGACGAAAGAGACTTTTAGCCAACCAAGTGTCCACATCTTACAGAAACGAGATAGAGGAGAGATAGGAGAAAAAAGGCCGACCGAGAGTGCAGGATTAGGAAGTCATAGGCCCCTCCCTAGGAAAGAGCCAGGTTTTCAGACTCCGCCTGAAGTCCATCAGGGAGTTGGCCTGTCTGATATTCAGAGGGAGGTCATTCCAGCAACGCGAGGCCACTGTACTAAATGCCCTGACCACCTCACATTTGTGGAATTGAGGAATATGTGTACAGCTAGGAAGTTGAAGACAGGGAGGAGTGCAAACACTCAGCGCCTCATGGAGGCTCTGCTGTTAGATGATCTCAGAAAGACCCCAGAGTTTGATGAGGCAGTCAGGTTGGGTGGGGCAGCAGAAGAGGAATGGCCAAGAGGTGACAACACCTATGACCAGGACTCTGAAGCTGACCAGGAGGATCAAGATGATTATAACTTGGAAAATCCAATCCATCCATAAGGTGAGGGTGAAGGCATCAGTGGCCCTCTCTATACCCCACCTGGAAGGGTTGGTGGTGTGCCAAGAAGATCACGATCTCCTTCTCTGGAGTCTAATCATTCTGGTGCATCTGGATGGACCTCTATCTCTCATAGGACCAATTTCCCCCAGAAGAGGGAGTCCTCTTATGAGAGAAAATGCAGACTGATCCAGTTTGAGGAAGCTAAGCTTAGGATAAAGAGGGAACAGTTAGCATTAGACAGGGAATCCCTGGAGCTCCAGAGAGCTTCGCATAGATGGGGGCAAGAGCCCCATGGTGGCAGCAAGAGTGTCCCTAGAGGTAGAGATCATACTCATGACCATAGGAACCTGAACAATATTGTCCCTCCCTACCAGAGTGGGGATGACATCCACAAATGGATAACTGCACTGGAAAGGTCCTGTAAAGTACAGAGGGTCCCTCAGGAGCAGTGGGCAGCAATCTTGTGGCTCTCCTTTGCAGACAAAGGTAGAGATAAGCTCGTCACTGTAAGAGAAGAGGATGCAGACAATTACACAGTCTTGAAGAATGCTCTGATAGATGGGTTTGCCCTAACAACTGAACAGTACAGGTTGAAGTTCAGAGATACCCAAAAGGCTCAGACTCAAGACTGGGTTGACTTTATATATTGTGCTACTAAGGCTCTGGAAGGCGGGTTACTTGGCAGTAAAGTGTGTGATTTTAAAGGATTATACAATTTGATTATGAGGGAGCAGATCCTTAATAATTGTCAAAATCAGCTGTTGCATCAGTACCTGGTGGACTCTGATCTGACCTCTCCCCAATAATTGGGTCAGAAGGCAGACAAATGGGTCAGAACCAGGGTGAGGAAGAAGGTTCAGAACCAAGGTGGTGACTACAAGAAGCAGGATTCTAAAAACTCTGACAAGGGTGGGGACAAGGGTAAATACCAGAAGTCTTCTCAAGGGCCCCAAATATCTGCATCTGATGGGGAGTCCCAATCAAACAAAGGAAAAGGCCAAAAGAAACCATGGTGTAACATCTGTAAACAGAAAACCCATTGGACAAGTGATTGTACCAAGTCCAAAAACTCAAATCCAGCCACCATTTCTCCTAAGGCAACTGTTCCCCCTAGTTCAGCTCCAAGTAGTGGTACTCAGAATAAGGGTGTATTAGGGTTAACCCGGGGTTCTGAGGTAGACTCTGGCCTAGTCAGAGTTCCAACTCAGGCAGTCCTGATCTGTGATGGAGACATGGATATGTCCTCCTTTGTGAGTCCCAGTAATCTGGGCAAATACAGACAGCAGCCTTTAATCAATGGAAAAGAGGTTTTGGCATTTAGGGACACAGAAGCAAGTGTCACAATGGTGACAAAAGATCTTGTGGCTCCTGAGCAGATCATACTTGGTGAAATGTACTAAGTGACCAATGCTAGCAATGTCAGGACAGACCATTCCTTGGCAGTTGTTAATTTCTCCTGGGGAGGGGTAACTGGCCTTAGGAAAGTTGTGGTAAGTGGAAATGTCAGCTTGGGCTGAAGTGGAGCTCAGGACTCATGCAGAAATGTTGGCAATCCCTGCACATTTGTTTGCTGTGACCAGGTCGCAGTCAAAAATGTCAAAAGCTGAACAGGCCCTGGATTCTGGGAGAATGGACCAGGTGCCTCCCAAGAAAAGGAGCAGCAGGGGTAAGGCAGTCTCTTCTCCCTTGGCTCAGGAAGCAGATCAGTCTCTTGAGGGAGATGATCTCAGGCCTGAAGAAGGAACTGTCCCAGATGAGCTTGAACCTGACCAGGTTGAGTTCTTGGGGACAGGGGGCCCTTTCAGGGTAGATCTGAGCCAGGAACAGCTGAGCTGCCCTTCTCTTGAACCCCTCAGAAAGCAAGCTGCTGATGAGGCTGCTGGGAATGCTAGTGGAACCCAAAAGATATATTGGGATGATGGACTCCTGTACTCAGAGAGCAGAGACTCCATCTCACCTCCAGGAAATTGGTTATACCTCTGAAGTTCAGGGGCTTCCTATTGACACTAGTCCATGATATTCCCTTAACAGGACACCTGGGCTAAAACAAGACTTGGGACAGAATTGTCCCTCACTTTCATTGGCCTCACATGTCTGAAGACACCAAGGATTTTGTTGCTCCTGTGTCACCTGTCAAGCCAGTGGTAAGGCAGGTGGTACAACAAAGACCCCCTGATACCACTACCTGTGGTGGGGGTTCCCTTTGAGAGGGTTGGGATTGACATAGTTGGTCCCATGGATCTTCAGACAGCCTCTGGGCACAGATTTATACTGGTGGTGGTGGATCATGCCACTAGGTACCCAGAAGCCATTCCCCTTAGGACCACTACAGCTCCTGTAGTGGCAAGGGCCCTACTTTGAATCTTTTCGAGAGTGGGTTTAACTAAGGAGGTAGTATCAGACAGAGATACAAACTTCATGTCTAGTTACTTAACAGCAATGTGGAAGGAGTGTGGAGTAAATTCCAAATTTACCTCCCCTTATCACCCACAATGCAATGGGTTAGTTGAAAGGTTCAACAAAACCCCCAAGGGCATGATTAAAGATCTCCCAGAAAAGCTTAGGCGCAGATGGGACATACTTTTGCCCTGCCTTCTATTTGCCTACATGGAAGTTCCACAGAAGGGGGTTGGTTACAGCCCATTTGAGCTTCTGTTTGGACATCCAGTTAGGGGTCCATTGTGTCTGGTGAAGGAGGGATGGGAGTTACCTCTCAAACCCCCTAAATAGGATATTGTGGACTATGTACTTGGTCTCCGCTCAGGATGGCTGAGTACATGAAGAAGGCAACCCTTGAGGCTAGTCAGGAATTACAAAAGGCCTGGCATGACCAAAAGGCTGCGCTGACTGTTTACCAGCCAGGGCAGAAAGTATGGGTGTTGGAGCCTGTGGCCCCAGCTGCCCTCCAAGATAAGTGGAGTGGCCCTCATACAATACTTGAGCAGAAGGGAGAGGTCACCTACCTGGTGGACCTAGGAACTCCCAGGAGCCCCCATAGGGTGCTCCATGTCAACAGGCTCAAGCCATATGTTAACAGGGCTGACATGGGCTTGCTCATGGCAACTGATGAAGGACAGGAGGAAGAGAGTGACCCACTCCCTGACCTGCTCTCTCAGAACCCTGATGATGGATCAGTAGATGGTGTAGCCTTGGCAGGCAGCCTCACTGTCCAGCAACAAACTGACTGCAGAAAAGTTCTCAGCCAGTTTAGACATCTGTTCTCACTGACTCCAAGTCAGACTACCTGGTGCACTCATGAAGTGGACACTGGGTACAGTCTGTCAGTTAAAAATAAGATTTACAGGCAACCTGATTATGTCAGGGACTGTATCAGGGCTGAAGTCCAGAAGATGTTGGAATTGGGAGTCATTGAACCCTCAGATAGCCCTTGGGTTAGTCCAGTAGTCTTAGAGTACAAACATCACACCAAAGATGACAAGAGAGAGATGAGGTTTTGTGTAGACTACAGGGGTCTCAATGCAGTCAATAGGATTGATGCCCATCCAATCCCAAGGGCAGATGAGCTTATAGATACTTTGGTCTCAGCCACGTTTCTGAGCACATTTGACTTGACAGCTGGCTACTGGCAGATCAGACTAGCTGATGATGCAAAGCCAAAGACAGCATTTTTTACCCCTAGTGGGCATTACCAATTTGTGGTGATACCCTTTGGTTTGAAGAATGCACCTGCCACATTCCAAAGGTTGGTGAATAAAGTCCGTACAGGCCTGGAAGCCTATAGTGCAGCATATCTAGATGATATTGCTGTCTTTAGCTCCACCTGGGAGGATCACCTGGTCTACCTGAGGAATGTTTTGGAGGCCCTGCAAAAAGCAGGCCTAACTATCAAGGCCACTAAGTGCCAGATAGGACAGAGTCAGGTTGTGTACCTGGGCCATCTTGTGGGTAGAGGCCAGGTTCAACCATTACAGAGCAAAATCCAGACCATAATGGACTGGGTTGCTCCAACCACCCAGACTCAGGTCAGAGCTTTCTTGGGCCCGACTGGGTACTACAGAAGATTTGTCAAAGGATATGGATCCATAGTGACCCCCTTGAATGACCTAACTTCAAAGAAAATGCCCAAGAAAGTTCAGTGGACAGTCAGCTGTCAAAGGGCATTTGATGACACAAAGCAGGCCATGTGCACTGATCCCATTCTGCAAATTTCTAACTACTCCAAATAATTCATTGTTCAAACAGATGCATCTGAGTTGGGGGTTGGGGCTGTGTTATCACAATTGAATGATGAAGGTCAGGATCAGCCAGTAGTTTTTATTAGCAGAAGGCTGACCCCCAGAGAGAAACGTTGGTCACCCATTGAGAGGGAGGCCTTTGCTGTGGTTTGGGCTCTGAAGAAGTTGAGGCCATACTTGTTTGGCACTCACTTCATTGTTCAGACAGACCATAAGCCCCTCTGATGGCTAAAACAGATGAAGGGTGAAAACCCCAAACTTTTGAGGTGGTCCATTTCCCTACAGGGAATGGACTATACAGTGGAACATAGACCTGGGAGTAACCATGCCAATGCAGATGGACTCTCCAGATATTCCCACTTAGAACATGAAGACTCAACTGGTCAAGGTTAGTTTAATGTCCTTACGTTTGGGGAGGGGGGTTGTGTAGGAGAGTAGGACCTGCTTCTTATAGTTACCCCCACGTTTTTCTGATGTTTCACTGTTTTTCGACTTTAGTCTGGCTGGGGCCCTGCTAACCAGGGCCCCAGCCTATCTGCTTCCTCTCTAAATTGATTACCAGTACTTTAGGTACACACCAGATTGGATTCTGGGGTACCCTTATAAGTCTCTGGTATATGGCATACTATGTACCCAGGGCATAGGTACCCCAGAGGCCTACCAGGGGCTGCAGCATGTATTATGCCACCCCTGGGAAGCCTTGCAAAATGACACCACTGGACTGCTTCTGCAGCCTGGGTAAGGTGGTGCATGCACCCCTTACTGAGATATAGGTTCACTATATCTCTCCATATCGCTGCACATATAAACCTATCAGTCACCCCTATGGCAGGCCTTACTAATCCTGAAGGCAGGGTGCTGGGTTTTATGTGAGAGGGTGCCCATGCATGAGCAGAGCCCCTCTGCAGCCTTTGGAACCTTTATTCCAGGTTTGTTTGTGGTGCAGCCAAACCATATACTCTTAAGTGCATTATAACCAAATGGTAAATGCTAACTTTGGGATGGCTTTACCGAAACATGTCATGTTTGGTGTCAAACACCTTGGAATCATACCCCCACGCCAGTAACTGGAGTGGGAGTATGATCCCACCCTTCTAGAGGGAGAGACATAACAGCACCAGTATACCCGGTACCAGCTAACAGAGCCCTGGCATCACAAAATGGATGCTGCCAGCCACAGACACGAGTCTGCCCTCCTGCTGCAGGACGAAACTCCAGCAGGGAAGGCCTGGACAATAGGTTTTCTGTCACAGGGAGGTATCACCACCTCCCAGACAGGCTTTAGTGTATTGGGGCTGGGTGGGTGCACTCCAAGAGTTCTTTGAAGTCTGCACTGGGGGCACATTTGGTGTCCCTGTGCATAGTCCAGATCAAACCGGTTGCAGGGGCTAACAGCCCCTGCTCTGGTGCAAAACTGGACAAAGGAAATGGGAGTAGCCACCCCTCTTTCCTGACCCTCCCATAGGTGGGTACCTAGAGTTTGTCCCACCCCTTCCTTGGTTATAAGAAAGGAATCCCTGGCTACAGGACACCTGGACGAAACTCTGATTCCTGGAACTTTGACGATCTACATTGAACTAGATGACTGAATAATCTCCCTTGGAGCAATGGAGTTACTCCCCTGCAAGGCAGGCACCAAAGATGCATCGGACTGGTTTGCATCTCCGAAGCTTCCGCCGGACTCCAAAGAATTTTGCAACACAGGAGGTGGGTTCCCGTGGTGTTAGAGGTCGATCTGTGCCCACAGCAAGTCTGAGGCCCGTATTCCTTGTGGTGACCGTGCAACCTGAACCCCTGGACACTGCATCACTTTGCAGAAGCATCAGCTTTCCAACGACTCCTGCAGCTGAGCTTTGGGTTACTTGTAGCCCTGACCCCGAGCAGCATTTGCACAGAAGATTGCCCACCTACACTCCACAAGTGCTCCGTGAGCTGGCCCTTTGTGTTTTCACTTGAGGGCCCTTCGCGATGCCTAATCCGTCGACTGGTGGGTCCCTGTTATGGCAACTTTACTTCTAATTGGGCTTACCTGATTGCTCCAGACGTGCCCTAACTCTCCATTGCTTGGGGAGTCCCCAAGACCTTGCTGGTCCGTACCGAAGAATCTATTCTCTTGCTGCGGGGGTTGCTGTTGCCAAGGCTTGTTAGGTCCAATCTGGGAACCGACACTGCGGCACTTGACATGTGGGACAGTTCGAATTCAGCTCCTGGTTGTCGTCGACGCCTCCTGGTCCTCGTGGCTACAGAGTCAAGCTTCACCTCTTTGCACCTGAATCACTCGACATCGGTGGGCATTCATCTATCGTGCCCCTGGGCACTGGCAAGTGACCCAGACTCTGTCCCCTCTGCTTTCAGGTTCTTCTGATCTTCGATCCAGGCTTGGATCACACCGGACACTTTTCTCCTTCCCGGCAGCAGCACTTTGCAGCAGATCGCCATTGAAATCAATGACGATTCCCAACACCATTTGACACCTATGCACCCGACTTCCCTGGGTGAGGTAACTCGAGTACTCCGGTGTTCCCGTGGGTGCTGGCCCTAGAACCCCCTAAGTCTAAAGAGGTTTGCTCAAAGTCCTCTCCTAAGTGTCCTTAACTTCTAAAATTCCAACCGCAACTTTCCCATAGAATAGTACGGGGCTCGCGCCTTTGTTCTCACACTGCACGCGTCTCCCGTGGGTCTCCTGTGTCACTCCCTTGGGTGGTTCCTTGCAGTCTCAGTGATTCTACGTGCTCTAGGCACTGTGTCTAGTTAAGTCGTGGTTCTTATACCACTTTCTTAATATATGGTTTGGCCCGCCCCTAGGGCCCATTGTATATTGTGGTATTTACTGTCGTTTTAGAACTGTATTATTGTGTATCTTGGACTCTGATCTCATAAAGAGATTAGTAGTGAGTGTTTAGAAATAAATACATATATTTTATATATACTTTGTGTGGTTCTCCTTTCATTTAGTAATTGAAGAAGTTATAATCTGGTAAACCAAGCTGCTTTACACTCCTTCAAGACTTAGCCTGAAGGCTGTTCTCCATAGCTACCACTAGGATAGCTTTCAATAAAGTTGTCTTTAAACCTATCATCAATAAGGGTTGTTTGGACTGGTACAAGGTGCCCACTATAACTAGTGGACAGCATATACCAAGCCAACGTCTCACAGTTGTTACTTGTTTGCTTTAGTTGGATTATGGTACTGTCTCACCAGAACTCTAAGATCTAAGATGTCACAAAAATCTGAGAAATATAGGACGTACTATGTAATACAAATACAGTGGTTACTAAGAAGAAGCGACTCACTGACTTATTGTTGCAATGTTTCTCACCTGTTATCTGGTATTTTGTATGCAGCTCTTACTGTCTGTGTTGCCGGTCTCTACTTTTCAGTTTCTCTGCCTTACGTGCAGAGACGGGTTAAGGCATGGACCAAGTGGGCATTTACCCAGGTCTCCAACTTTCCAAAGTCCTCCCACCCTACCTCCCCCAGTAAAATGTTCGTTCTCTCTATAACACCTTAGTTTGCCTATCTCAATCTATCTCAACCTCTTCGTTCTGACTGCCTACCTCTACCACTGGCTCGGTCTCCCTCTACCCAGCATCCAGTTAAGGATTTTGGGGCCTCAGCCAAAACACATTTTGGCTTTTTTTGCGGGACCCCATATCTGATAATTTAACATATAATTCGATATTGTTTAATATCTTGAAGACTTGAATTACCAGAAATTGGGCAAAGTTGTTCTGAAAAGGGTGTGTCAAAGTTTGCCTCAGCTCCTGTCTTGCCATACAAATCAAATTACTTCTGAAAAGGTGTTAAAAAAATCCGCCCTTGAGCCCTATAAATCCTTAAAATGACACTGCTCCAGTTAGGAGGGGATTCATTTCCTTGCAGTGCCAGTTCATGGTGGGACTCCCTTTTTCACGTCCCCTATTCCCGTCACATTGTATCCTCCCCCAGAAGGTAGGAATTGCTCTGCCGGGGTTGGAAGGCATGGGAGCATCCCATAGTCCTTATCAATCCCTGTGGCGTTGTAGAATGTAGGCGATACAGGGAAGACAGGACCTTCAGTGCCTTGAAATCCCCACAGTAATCTCTTGATATGATCTCTGCATAATCACCTCGTGTTCTGCCAAGGGTCTACATAGTCGTTACCACTCTAATGGGGTCATGGCATGGACCCAGAAAAATCAGTCTTCTGGAGATCTTGCAATCTTTGCCATTAATACAAAAACATTTGTAGTTCTTTTTAAAGGTTTCAATACACAACGGCGTGCATACCCACTGGGTACAGGTGTGCTTTGTGGCACAGGACAAGGTAGAGAACATTGAGAGAAAAATAAAAACATGTATTCCTTCCTCACTTTTAAAGACGTAAAGCAACTGGCAGAAGTCACATTCTGGGTGCACATTTAATGGAAAGGTAATTCAGATGACATACCAGCAGATAAGTCCAAGCCAAGTCGCACTCGTGTAAAGTGTGTGGATGGAATTGGATTGTAGGTACCACCTTTCCAAAGCAAGTACGTGACATTTGGGACAAAATACAGAACTCAGTCCATAATCCTCAGTGGAGGTATAAAACGAAAGGTTCAATCATGCAAATGAAAAGCAAATGGGATCCCACAAACAGAAGAAATGTGGTTTTAGTCACAAAACACGTTAACAGAGTCCTGCTGTCATAAGCCAGGAGGAGGCTTCATGTGATTCTGTGCTGATGCTATTTGCTAGGGAGACTCATAACGTGCCAGGATGCTGCCTGTCATATAAGTGTCCAGGCACCACATGCCGGGGGCTGCTCACTATGCCCAAGCGCATTCATGCTAATCACTCTAATTTTCCCAGGAGTACCACGGTAACCTAGTGGGAGCTCCTGATGCTGAATTATCCAAAGCGCCACAGGGGCGTGGTGTGCATTTGTGGCCACTTCTTGCACCCCTGGGCTTTTTTGGTATTATGGCAGGGGCCTCAGATGCTTGAGCAGCCCAGTCAGTTTTATGGAATTTACTGGCATACATGTAGCGTTGGTACAATCTGAAGGGGACGTTCCCTCATCTTCATGGGGGAGTAGCTCTAAGCCAATGAGGAAAAGCTTTGCCTCTGAACTCGTGTTGCATTGCAGATGGGGGCGCTGAGACAAAGGAGCTGTCATGAGGCACACTGACTGTGTACCACATAGATGTGGAGCACAGTCAGTGCGTCCACCGAGGGTGCCCCACTTTCAAATGTAGTCTGGGTTGCCATATGCACAGTGAAAGGCAGACTAGTGGCTTTAAACAGCCAGTCCACCTATCACTACTCCGCTGCCCCCAGAGCAGGCGCAAGTTTGTGTTAATTTTGTGTTGCAGTGCAGATCACGACACAGCTCCCTATGTCTAATATGGGCCTTGGAAGGTAAGCCACTACTTACTCTTTCCATCACCACAATGTCAGAGGTGGACCCTGGACAGTAATGGACCACTTCTTTATTCCCTCCCCAGAATGTATCCAATGAAACCTAGCATGCAAACCTTTCCATAATAGACCCATTTACTTATTGATTTCTGTTTGTATGATCACACAAAATAAATTGTTGTCATCGTTCATGCATTAAGATAAGAAACTCCTGTCTGCATCTAGGGAGCTGGAATTCTGACACATACCAAGTTTTAAGCACGGGATAATTACAGATTGGGTTAAATATTGCCCCACTGCAATTTTACCCAAGTCTGTTTTAGCAGGACAGACTGGACAAACCTGCCTAAACGTAGCAGGGTGAAAATATCTGGCAATTTAAGAGATCTGTGAAATCTGATATTGTAGGCTCCAAATTCTGTATGTTGTGCCCATTTGTTATGTTATGTGAATTTATAGAGCGTGGTTAATCACCTGTGAGGGTATCCAGGCACTGAGCAGGACCGGCCTGAGGGGCTAGAAGAAGATCATGCCTGTTTCATCTGGAAGAGCAATATCTTGAGGTGTTTTGGGTGGTCATTTGCAGTTAAAAATCAATAGAAGGCTTTTAGTGGACCTAATACAAACTGTATTTGTGGTATCTGCATCTGATAAACACTTCAGGATTCTTCAGGGCACTTGTAATAGTGGCCAGATGCGGAAAACGCCTGGTTCAAGCCAAAGCTAAACAGGGACATACACTCTGGAAGTCGTTCCCATTTCTTTGCATATCATTTCTGTTAATCATGAATCAGGCCAATTTTGGAATTGGTTCACTTTATGCAGTGAGAAGACCTTGGTTAATATATTACTTGCTGAAGCATTAGAGCTATTACCATGAGAGGTAGGTCTTGTTGCATATACCTTATGGAGTTTCGAAATGGTTATAGTGGTACTAATGAGGAAATTCAGAGTTTGGAAGGGTGGGAGCATGGATATAAACTGGTTGTGATCCTCCTGTATTTAGAGCTGGGGGAAGCTCCGGCTTTATATCACTGGAGCCTCAGCTAGCTCCTTCACCATAAACATTTGACCTCACGGCCTGTCCACTACTGGGCTATTAGATCAAAGTGACAGGTTGTAGAGCGGTTGACCATGATTTGTTCATATCAGCAAACAACGCTTCTCATGCCGTCTGCCTTTAGCCCTAGCGAGGTGGGGTGCGTTCAACAGGTCAGGAACCTGGAAATACTAATTCCAAGCAGTACGCTCTCAGCAAATAACCACTCCTGGTGTGGATACAAGTGCAAAAAAGATCTTTTAATCATGGATATCAATCCCCCAAAATGCCAGGGGTAGCGGAAATGACTTCACATGCCCTTTGACCTTTACTTTCACTCACACATAAACATGCTCACACATACGTACACTTACACATACACACGTATTCACACATCGAAACACTAACTCTCACATACTCTCCCTACACATACACACACATACACACAATCTCTTACATAAATAAACTCACAGCTGCAAGCACACACACAACATACATACATTTAAAATAGAAAAAATTAAACTTACCTCAACTGCTATGATAACCATATTCCAGCTATTTATATTCCATTTTTTATTAAACTAATAGCGAATAATGTAATATTATTTGCTATTGATATAATAATGTTTTTTTCTTTATATGTGAATGGGCTGGCACATCATCTTTTAAATGTTGGGGCTGATGCCTCAAGCTTGTTGAACGGTAAAATTCCGTTGCTGTTGTTGGATGGCCTCCTGTTAATCTAAAAAAACACTGAGTGGCCTCCAAAAACCTTTGGCCAGTTTTAGCAATTTTTTGTGTGGAGCCTGGTTTGCAGATTAATGTTGACAAGACTAAATTTATGAATTTTAGTCATCGTAAAAAATGTAAGGGAAATATTCTCTTAGGTAGTGAGCTTTTGGAACAGGTAGACTCTTTCACATATCTGGGGATCAAACTTACACCCAATTTATCCTGGGGCCAACAGATTGACGTTGCTACGCTAAAACAGAAACACAGCGCTGGAGTCATTTTAAAAGAACTGCATGCTAGCTACACTAGGTCCACTGCTCCTGCTCTGTAGATTTATGAAGCTAAAGCTCCAGGGGCTGCACTGTACCGGGCTGAGCTGCGGGGGTGTGGTGATGCAACGGGGTTGGCAAAATCTGAGTATAAATTTGCTAGAGAGCAGGCTGCGCTCCAAGTGAGTACCCAGTTATTGCCCTTAGTTATGGATCTGGGCATAAAAAAGGTAACCCTGAGGCCCAGTTGTATGCCTTATACTGGCGTAGGATTTGGGTTACACCTGAGCTAGCGCATTGTGCAGTGGCATTAATCGCATTGATCAAATTGGATAAATCAAATAAAGTACCATGGCTGGTCCCAGTAAAGCAGTCATTGAAGGCGATCGGCCTTGGTGAGCTTGGTCTGCACGTGGAGATTAGAAAAATCCCACCAAAGGATGTTATGAAACAATATTATTGAGCTATGTCCTGCAGAAGAGGGGAGAGCTAGGAATGCCTCACCCTCTAGCAAATTTTAAAATTGTAAGTTTGCCACCAGGTATGAGCAGTATTGGGATTTAATAACTGTCCCACTTGACAGAAAGCTCTATCATCAATTTAGAGTGGTCACTCTCCCTGTAAAGGCGTTTGCTGTGAGATGGAAGGGCGTTGACAGTGTGGAATGCTCATTCTGTGAAGGATAAAAAGAGACCATTCCGCATGTGTTATTTGTTTGCCCATTGTATGCTAAGCTCGCTCTGCTTGGATTGCACCTGTCTGAAGGAAGCTAGGCACTGCTAGCTAGCTTGTAGCACTAAGAATTTTACGTACGGATCCATCTTCGCTGTACGTATGTGCCATTGCCAGATTCTTGGGCCTGATGTGGGCAAAAAAGAGGGCCACCATTGCTGCTAATAATGCCAAAGGTTCATAAACGTTTTAATCGACTGTGTAGTCATTTTATCATGACTTTTAACTACATTTCATAGGGAATATCATTTTTAATGGGTTTAATTTTAGGTGAATAGTGAGTGTGGCCTGAAATGGACTTAAATAAGTCGTTGCATGTGACTCAGTGTTAGTACTGTGGTACTGTGTCTATGAAATATGTTTATTTATTGTCTACTTTTTTGGCTACGACGAAATAAAATTATTTATGATAATAAAAAATGTACAAAAATTGAGGTGAGCGAAGCCCCCAAGACGTCCATAAAGACGAGCTGCCTCTGTTCCTGGCACTGATGCTGCCACTGCTGATGCCAGGAGTTGCAGCAGTGACCCCCGGCAACCCCTAACTGATGTCCATGCCTTTAATGCTGTCCGTGCAGAGAAGACAAACCAATGCGCGTTGACATGGTTGTCTTGTCCATGGTTGTCTTGTCCATGGTTGTCTTGTCCATGGTTATCTTGTCCATGTTGTCTTGTCCATGGTTGTCTTGTCCATGGTTGTCTTGTCCATGGTTGTCTTGTCCATGGTTATCTTGTCCATGTTGTCTTGTCCATGTTGTCTTGTCCATGGTTGTCTTGTCCATGTTGTCTTGTCCATGGTTGTCTTGTCCATGGTTGTCTTGTCCATGGTTGGTTTGTTTTCTCTGCACGAAGATCTGTTTTGCACTTGTAACTGTGGCCAGGAGAGCGTTCTTCACCGGGTTTGTATGTGTACTTTAAGGCATATGAATCAAAGTAACACATTGGACATTTTTTATTTATATTGATATATGTATTTGTTATAAAAATAATGCTATAATATAGAAACGGTCTCCAGGTATTTTCTAAACCTATACTGATGGGTTTCACAGTGAATGTTGATAAATGCCTGTACCTACAGACACTGTCAGTGTTGAGAAATATGAAATGGTGAAGCAGATATTTATTATTTGAAAGACTGATCATGATGGGCTCAGTCCAGGGTAAGGGTTCGACCAAAACTGGCTGTTGTGTTGTACTCCTTGTTCTCTGAAATATTTCTTACCTTGCCAATACTTTAAGTGCTCTCTGAGACCTCAAATCAACACAAAACCCACATGTGTCTGTTGATGGCAAGAGAAAAGTGGTATTGAGTTTGTGGGCAAAAGGGGGCGAACTGTGGTATAAATGGAGATGCAGAAGAAAACATCCTCCCATGCCAACCAAAGTATGAAAGTGTCTATTAGCAAAAGAAAAATTAATAGTCCGTGAACCACAGATTCGGTTTGGCAGAATTTCACCCCACATGACTATACAGAGCAATCTCGCGGAACAACGCAAAATACACATTTGTGCACTAACACTCTCAAGTTTTGAATATGGTTGGGTGACTGATTCTTTCAAAAGCTACAAGCAGGAGTCGAGGCTGAGCTCATAAAAACAAGTGAAATGAACTTTAGATAGTAACAATATCATGAGAACATTGTGGCTGAGCCAGCTAGTCCCTGCTTTCTTGCCTCGTGAGACAAGGGGTGGACACAGCACAATGCCAGTAAGTGGAACTTCTTGTGAGCTTTGTTAGCACCAACAAGAAAGTATGGCAGAAGCAAGTTATGGTTACACTTATGCAAGGATTTTTATTCTACATAGAAGCTGTGTGAAAGTGTTAATTGTGGATTGGGATTTTATTTTTCAGGAAAAAAGAGTGGTTCGAAGGCAAAGCTGAATTTAGATTAAGAGAACTCACCATTGATCTGAAAGGGGAGGTGGGTAGATCTGTGAATAAAGCATTTACCCCTTTCCTTGCTTTAAGTGTGATTCAAGGAGATTTGGACCAACTTCAAAACGAGGCTATACTTACTGGGGCATTCAGGCTAAATGTGCAATGTACGACACCAAAATACCAGATGGCAGTACATTTAAACTATGTATTAATGTGCAATAGAGAAAAGGCTTTGGCAGTATTTTAAGAAGATCCCCTTTAGGTATATTTCAGACAGCAGAGCCAAACCACTCTTCACATCCAAACCATCACCAGAACATAACACCATCAAAGGCCCATCACCAGAACGTAATACCTTCAAAGGCCTCTGATGGTGTTATGTTCTGGTGATGGTTTGGATGTGAAGAGTGGTTTGGCTCTGCTGTCTGAAATATACCTAAAGGGGATCTGGTTTTGACTACGGTCTATTTGGTGCCCTACCCCTTTGGTGGTTAAGGGGCCCCTCTCATTTGTTTTGAGTAATTTAATTTACATAACAACTATTTCACATTCTCTCCATGAAGTGAAAAACGTGCAACAAGTCAATGACATTTATTCAGTGGCGGCTCGCACAGGTAACGCTGTAGGTTGGAGAGGCGGGGTGGGGCGGGGCACTGGGGCGGTAGGAGTTTGACATACGATGGGAAAGATTAAAGTAAATAAATAAATAAATAAAACCACTTACCTGGCGCTCGCCGCATCGCACGTGGTTTTTATTTATTTATTTCTTGTTGTAAGCTTCACGGCATCTTCGTAATTCCTAGATAGGTTGCACGGTAGAATGTCTGATAGAAGGGGCCACATGTCCAGCATACCAAACCCCAGGCCCATCTCAATGTACCAAGGGATAAGTGTACTTGCATCAAATGAAATGTCTACTCTTCTCTGAAGTGGTGCTTATGAAATAAGTTGCCATGTGAAAGGTCTTTTCAAAGGGGGTAAAGCAGTCAGGCATTGTCTCCATAACAGTGTCACACTCACTTTGCCCCACAAAGATGCCCCGGTTATTTGGATCTCGATGTTCACAAAACTATCTATGCTCTGAGTAAGCAAGAAGAATATTACCTGACGAGAAGTAACTTTGGGGGTGGTAGAAATCATCAATAACTTCTGTAGATCTTGGGGAGCTACCTGCAAACTCTGGCACACAGTGCCATGGTAGAATACATCAAGGCGAGTTTCATTTTTGCAGAGGGTACGCTAATGAAAGGCAAACCCATCAAATAAATAGACTTACAGTTTGATATTTTTCTAGTAAGAGCATTTACGAGATGTTCTGATTGGTAATCAGACAAAATATCGAATCAAAAATATTGTGTTACAAAAATATCATGTCTAGAATATTGTGATAACATTAATATCATGGATTTTATTATCATTGTCAAAAATATCGTTTTAGGTGTTGTTTAAAATATATTTTTTAATATCAATGTAGTATATATTGTTGGTGATAATATCGTTTTTTAGAGGAAAATAGTGTTATATATTGTTTTAATGTGATATATCTTTATTATTTATGTTAATGTTTTATAATTTTTAAATATATTTTATTGATAAATGTTTAGTTTGTAACTTAAAATGTTTTAATTGTGTTTTTGATATTTAGAAATATTTTTAGTCGCAGGAAGTTGGATTTATAGGGGATATGGGTGGGGAGATTTATTTTTATTATTAATGTTTAGTTTGTAATTGAAAATGTTTTAGTGTTGTTTTTGATTTTGAGAAATATTTTTTTAGTAGTGGGATGTTGGGTTTATAGGGAATAAGGGTGGGGAGATTTAAAAAAAAAAAATTAATAACATTTTTACTTTTAAGTTAAATATTAAGTGTGAAAATTGTTTTTTAATTGCAATAATTTTTTTAATAATTGTAAGAAAAATATTTCATGTGAAAAACTGTTTTTTGTTTTTATGAGAGGGAATTTTATATAGCGCGATCTTGACCCGAAGGTATCAGAGCATTCTACATGAGCACCAGTTATGTTGCAGACGGACACATTGATTTTTTATTGTCACTGGGAGATTAAGTGATTTGCCCAGAATCAGAGGATGTTGAGTGCCCCTGCCAAGACTCGAACCCGGTTCCCCAGCTTCGAGGTCGACCGCTCTAGCTGTAGGTAACAACACTAATTCATATTAGACCAACATTTATATCTCTAAAATTAATTAAGTCCAGCATTGATTTCATGGTCTAAACCCTGATGTTTTTTTTAATTTCTCTTTCTTTAAGGTGAATAGCCAATTAGCTGTCTTTTTCGGACACCCCATTCACCTAATTTTAGGTCATTCTTTCTTTATTGTCTTAATTTAGATATAAGTCTGTATAAAGAATTGACAGGTTGTAACATTAATTAATATGTTGTGACTCACCACTTGTTACTTAGAAACACTATTTCATTAAGTAAATGCTTTGAATAAGAATATCATTATGTAGTCAGTGTCCTCCTTGATTTTGCACAGCAATATTCTCATAAATTCCATCTATATATTTCATATGTTCTTTTGAAAAAAATGAAGGAATTATACCAGGCGAGTAACACTGCCAGAGGTTAAAAATACAAAGTGGGCCTCTCTGTAATATTTTTGTGTATTCATACTGCTAGAGCCATTTTCCTTTTTTCACCGGTATGTCCTAGGAGCAGGTGGGGTGTCGCTGGTGGCCTTTTTAGTGCGTGTTATTAGGCGTTTTAAGGTGTGGATCGATGGTATTCGGCTTGTTATATGTTCAGGGACATTGGGTAGTATATTTTTTAGAATTTGGGTTGTTGAGAACTAGTGCTTGCTTCTCTTATGTCTTGCAAAACATCTCTCACTTCTATTTCTGTGACATTTGGGAGGTGGTTATGCTCTCTTACATAATTAAATTTTCTTTTGCTCTCCCATAGCATGCATTGGAATTTTATTTAGTATATTTCCAGTTAAAATTTTCTGTAGATTCAGTTTCTTGGCTGTAGGTGTACCCCCTATTACTTAATAACTGTTTTTCTTTTTGTGAAGTGATACATTTCGCACCTTCTGTCATTATATCTGTAATTACTCTAATCATATAAATATAGAAAATATAGTTACATTATGTTTGTTTATTTATAAATATATATGTAAAGATGCATTTACTTTTTATTTTATTTACTTGTATGTCTTTTAGAGAAGTTTTGTATGGTTTTGCAGTGTTTTTTTGCAGCTAGTTTGAACTTAAACCAGGTGTTTCTTTTGTGTTGGAAGAGAAAAAAAGTTATATTAATTACAATTGGTATATTTTACGAGGTTTAGGGGGTTTGGATTTTTTGGTGTGAGTTTAAAATTATTATTTATTTATACTTGCTTTGTTTTGTAATTTCAATGTGTTGTTTTAGGTGGAACTTTGCAGCAGTTTGGTTGTCTAGATGTTTTTTTTCTTTAATTTAGTTATTCTGTGTAAAACGAACAAAGATAAACAGCGTGTTAGCATTTATTTGTTAATTAATTGTTTTCTAGTTTAGTATTATTTCACCTTTTAGTTCACATATAATTATTACTTACTTGGATATGCACTTGTAGAATTGTATTTTTTGCAGTATTCTTTTTTGTATCAAAGATTGAGCAGTTTCCTCCTCTCCAAATTGTTTTTTGAGTTATTATTTGTTTTAATTTGTGTGCCTTTTATATTGTTTGTTTAATTGTTTAAGCTGTTTGTTTGGTTAAGTTTGTTTATAGTTTGATTTATTTGGTTGCTTTAGTATAATTCAAATTGTTTTGGTCAGATATATCCTTATTTGGTAAACACTTATTTATGTGTTGTTATTTTTGTATTATATATAATTTTATTTATCTAATATTTGGTTTATTTGTTTTGATATAATAATAATATATATTGTTCATTTTATGTAAATGTTATATGGGTGTGGACGCACAGCGGTCGTGTTGGTGGTGGGCTAAAGGCGCGCCCATCTGTGCCTGAACGGGACCAAGGGCAAGGGACGCTGCCAGTTTGATCACAGACAAGTGTTGTTTGACTTATGCAAGGCAGGTTCTTATGACCCTTATGCCCAAGGGAAGATGTGATGGGGAGCAATTAGTAATCCTGGATGGGAGAGGATTGGGGTCTTGTCCTTTGTGTGGCTGGACCACTGAGAACCCCTTTTCCTGGGGAAGTGTCGTCACCAGAGTTGGTTTCCTCCAGGTACTCCGGTGAAGAGCATGGGGAAAACCCTCCAGATATGAGTCGGACAGACCCTTCTCCCAGCGAGATCGGAATCGCCCCCTCTGTACGGCAGGAGGGACTGCTGACTTATCACCCGCCGGGTCCCAAAAAGGAATTAATTCCTAACTGTCTCCACGAGCTTTAGCATTTTATTGTTTGGAACAACCTCATTATTCTGGGGAACTTTAATCTCTACCAGGAGGAAGAGGGGACCAAGATACCAGGGCTTTCCTGGATCTCCTGCATGGCTTCGGCTTGACTCAATTAGTCATGTTCTCTACTTATAAAGTCGGCCATACTTTAGATGGGATTTTTTTCAAACTAGAGACCCTGATCATGGACGAGTGTTGGCCATTATCCTGTTCTGATATTAGTATGATTTTATTTCAAGTTGATAAGGCACACATGAGAGAAAGCTTGCTGAGTACCATTAAGAGCATCAGGAACATGGGGAAAATTAAGGTGGGAGAGCTCACTAATGCCCTGGAAAAGTCTAAAGACAAGGCTCTGCGAGGTCCAGGTGCACCCACAGAGAATTTCAACGAATGGGTTAGGGCTGCTGTAAAAGAGTTGGTGCCTCTGACGAGGGTCGGTCCAAAAAGTAGGAAGAAACCATCTGCCTGGTGGTTTTCTAAGGAGCTCAAGGAACTTCAAAGGGAATGTAGGAGGTAAGAGCGGAAATGGTGATTATCCCCGGAGCGGGCAGAGAAAATCAAACTGAAGGAGCTTACTCTCAAATATAAAAGCAAGATTAAAATAGCCAAATCTGCATATTTCTCCCTTAGTATAAGGTCATTCATCAATGCCACATTAGAAAACTTTTATAGTGTCCGCCTCTTGATTTTACCTCCCATGTATCAGGGGGGTGGAAAATCCAAGGTCTTCTGCAATAAGGTAGCAGAATTCTTCAAGGATAAGATCACAAAGCTTTATGCTGACTTTCCACTGATCACCAGTAGCCCTGTAGAATCAGGTGTATTGCCACCTCTTAGTGAGGAAGGTGGAGCTCCTGAGCCTTTTAACCCTAATGATTTAGCTATATTCTCCCCACTGACGGTACCAAAAATTAATAAATCTTGTTAGGTGCCACTACCTCAGGTTTTCCCGATGACCCCTGTCCCCCCAGGGTCCTGCAGTTAGTTCCTGATCTGGTGGCAGAGGCCTTGGAGAAGATTTATGGGAATGTCTTGGACTCAGGGGTGTAGCCTCAGGGCTGGCAGGAGGCTGTTGTTGTTCCCTTAAAGAAAAAGCCAGAGAGAGACTCAAGTGATTTAAAAAAACTTGCAGCCTATTTCTTATTATCTGCTACTGCTAAGAACTTTGAGAAGCCTTTAAACCAGGAATTAGCGAAGTACCTATTAGATCAAAAACTCCTGGACCCTTCTCAGAATGGATTCAGGAGAAATTATAGTACTGAATCAGCGCTTATAGGTACATCTGATAGTATTCAGAAACAAGTAGATCAGGGAGGTGCAGCTGTCCTGGTTTTGCTTGACCTGTCAGCAGGCTTTGGCACCATATCTCCATCGTTGGTGCAAAGGCTACGACAGGCAGGGCTGAAGGATATATTGCTGGACTCCTTCCCATGGAATAGAATGATCACAGTCAGCTGCAGGGAATTTAGAGCACCCCCTTTCAGCTTCCCTGTGGGGTTCTGCAAAGTTCATCGTTGAGCCCCACTTTATTTAACTTGTATGTTGTTCCTTTAGCAAACTGGTACGTTCTGTTGGTTTCCAGGTATATTCCTACGCAGACGATACCCAGATCATCATGTTTACCTCTGATGACTGGGATGAGGTGGTGGACAGGTTCAGGGCTTGAATACGGGAGATCGCAGATGGATGAGGGACAACTTCCTGAAAATGAATGGGAAAACAACTGAGCTCTTGGTATTTGGAGCCGATTGCTCAATCTGTACTAACTGTTGGTGGCCAGAAACAGGTGGAACTCTTCCCACTCCAGTGGTTGCGCCTAAAAATCTGTGTGTGTTTTTTTTAATAACACCTTGTCGTTCAACACCCAGATTAATTGAACAGTGAGTTCCTGCTTCTGGATGATTGGTATTCTGAAGAAATTATTACCTTTCATTCCAAAAGAGCTGAGGGCGTCAGTGGTCATTGCTCTGATCACCTCCCACTTAGACGACTGTCATGCCCTTTATTTAAACTCTAACCAATATTCTTTAAATAAGCTCCAAATTATCCAGAATGCTGCCAAACGCCTGGTTCTGGGTATACCAAAACTCTCCTCGGTTAGGGAAGGACTGAGATCTCTTCATTGGCTGGCAGTAAAGAAGCGAGCGCGCTTTAAAGCACTCTGCTTGACTCACAAAGAACTCTGCCAGGCTCTGGAACTCTCTTCCTGCGCATATCAGGATCCTTAGTTCGCACCTGTTGTTCCTCAAGCAAGTTAAAACTTGGCTTTTTGCAGATTAATCCTTCTTCGGGGGGGGGGGTGGGGTTTCTGCTGTTCTGAGCTGCTTTCTTCTTCTCAGTTCTCCCTCTTGCATAGCGCTTTGATGCCGTGATTGGTCTAATACGCTCTATAAGGTCTACAAATACAATACAATACTATGTAAATCTGTTTTAAATATGTATAGTCTATATTTTATAGGCGTACTATTTTTATAGGGTATATGTTTTATTTTTGGGTGGTGTAAAATATTTGTATTTAATTAAAGATGGTTATTATAATTTTCGAATATACTTATTGTTGTTTGTGTAAATAGTTGGTTATTGGTGGGTTATAATTGTATTTACTAGTTGTGTTGACGATTATTTTTTAGTTGATATTGTGGTAATAGATATTTTTGACATGGTAGATGTTTATTTATAAGTCACCATATCTGTGTTTCCTATATTTTTGTACTCAATATATGTAAAAGTTAATGTTTTTGTCAGTGATAATTATGTGTTCAATATAAGTGACTTTATTCATTTTATATAAGGACTCCAAATTTTTGTCATCAATATTAAATTGTCGAATATTGTGAGAGTCAATGTTTATTGACTAGATATTATGTCATTGATCCGTTCAGGTTACAGGCGGTGACGGTGTCGTTCAAGGATAGGCATGGTACAGTTTCATTTTTCACCAGCACCCCATTTAATTTCCATGGGGTATCCCACAAGGAGATAGAGATTTCAGTAGCAGCATAGAGAGCAGGCT
Organism: Triturus cristatus; assembly: GCF_964204655.1. Taxonomy (NCBI): domain Eukaryota; kingdom Metazoa; phylum Chordata; class Amphibia; order Caudata; family Salamandridae; genus Triturus; species Triturus cristatus. The sequence continues at coordinate 1,418,564,235 of NC_140591.1, read as the reverse complement.
AGATCCATGGGAGTGGGGGGTCCAAAGTCAGGAGAAGTGTTTTTATTTACTTGGACATAGGTGGCAACAATGAGTAGTGGTGAGTGCATTATTGTGTGGCTGCATGGGAGCCTGATGGGTGGGCTGATTCACCTCATGAGCGGGCAGGGCAGCCTGGCCTTGAATGTCTGGTCCTGGAGAAGAGGCAGAAGCAGGAAGAGTTCCAACAAATGGCCTTGGTCAGAGGGCAGTGCGTGTCTGGAGATGGGCACTGGTGGGCAGATGCCAAGTGGGAGGGCTGCACTCTTGCACTGGGAGGAGTGAATCCTCTTTGGCAGTCCGCAACAATCCATGGCTGTGTTGGTATTGAGTAGCACAAGATATGGTCCCTTCCAGAGGGGTCCAAGGCAGACTTTCTCTGGTGAATCTTGATGAAGACCTAGTCACATGGCCGAAGGGTGTGGCAGACCTTGGATTGGTGGTCAGTTAAGGCAGCTTAAACCTGAAAAACAGAACTGTGAGGCAGTGAATACGTTTTCAGCAGTACTAGAGAATTGCATTGTCTTTCAATTTCAAGTCTAATATAGCAGCAGGAACGGCAGTATTTGAAAGGAACATCATAGGGCATCGCATAAATATCTCCCAGGAGCTCAGTTCAATCCTTTGAGTTGAAAAGTATCGCAAACCCAAGGGTGTAAGGCCTTAGGCCGTTTGAGTTGGGTCTCGGAACAGATTTGTGCTACCTTATTCTTAAGATTGCTGTTATTGCGCCCAGCTTTCCCCTTCTAACTAGGCGTGATAGGTACAGTGGAAGTGTTGCTTGATCCTTAAAGTTTTGTAAATCTCCTGAACTACAACTGAAATAAAGTGTGTTCCTCAGTCACGCGAAAGGCACACCAATATACTGAATCATGGAATGAACTCCCTGAGTGGGCGCTTAGTCATAGTAATAGCATCTGTTCTTGCACGTGAATATACTTCAACCTCCCCAGAACACATGCAGAACGGTGTTACACCTTGGCTTAGTGCTATAAGATCTATATGTAACAACTTAAATCTAACAAGCATTTGGAAGGGCTCTACTATGATGGATAGGAACTCAGCCAAACGAATAAAAGGACTTTTCTGGGAATATGTCCCACAAAGAACATGGCGTGAAACGAGGTCTGCATGGCTTGTGGACAAATGCTTGAGCCACAAGCCCTCCTCACAATTTGAACTATCCCTTGATAGGATTACCCCAGCTGAGGCATTCGTTTTCGTATCGGCACATTGCCACTAAGGACCTTTACTGCAAAGTAGGACCCTTATGGGCAAGGATCTGAGGGCTGTCCTTTTTGTTGTAATACTGCTGAAACTGAGGTATACTTTTTATTGTTCTGCCAAAAGTACAAAGCCCCCAGAGCTATATGGATTTTCCCTCTGTGTCGTAATTTGGGAGTTAAAAAATGTGCGTTATCCCTACGCATATTGAAAACTGATACGACTGAAGGTACTGTATTTGCCCTATCAAGATATCTATAGTGGATTTAGGGGCATATTATCAAGACAGGCGATAAATTTATCGCCGCTTTAGTGGCATAAAACTGCCGCTAAAACGGCGATTATCGGCTTGATAGAATGCTCTATGGAATTCCAGTTGAAGCCCATGTTAGATGTCCTTCACATCTAACATGGGCTTCAATTGGAATTCCATAGAGCATATTATTAAGCCCATTATCCCCGTTTTAGCTGCAGTTTTCTGCCGCCAAAGCGGCGATAATTTTATCGCCTGTCTTGATAATATGGCAGCTGCACTTAAGCCTGGGACCTGAGGCGATCTGGCTAAATGTTAAATTTCATGAGATATTGTTTACACCTGACCGGTAGTTGCTTTCTGGCAGAAGAAGAATGTGTACTCTGCCTAATGGATGAAGAAAGGCTCTATGTTAAAGACTATGCACTTTAGTCCGTCTGGCTATGTTCTAGTTTCGTGCATTTCTAACTGCTATTTATTTAATGCTTGTGATTTTATATTCAGTCTTTTGTATTTTTTTATGATTGGTTTTTAAATGTGATGATTGTATGTGGGCTTGATGTTGATGTATTGTACTTTTATGGCGTTTAAAGTAAATGAAAGGGATGGACTCGTCCCTCATGTAGGCAACCAGAAGCACATATGAATAGGGTGCACATTTTGGCATTTGTATGAAGCCCTTCTGTAGATAAACAAAGGGGCATCAAGAAGGTGTACGGGTAGCGGGGTGATCTTGATTCCCTTGCCAGTGTTATAAGACTGACAAGTGACATAAGAGTGACAATAGTTATGGGTGAGAGAAGGAAAGAAGGGCACACACCAGTGGCTTACAGTGGCTTGAATCATACTTTCCCTTCCAACATGAGCAGCCAGGGCTGGACTAGCCATAGCGGGCACAGGACATTTCCCCGGTGGGCCGCCAGGGTGGGGGCTGGATTGGGCCCCTGGGGGCCTTTTTTGTTACCAGGGTCCAGCAATATCGGCCCACTGTGACAAAATCGGCCAAAACCGGCCCTTGCAAACAGCTCTGCAGCAACCCTACCCTCCCGCACCCCCAACCCTGGCGGCCGTCCGAGTATTTGCCAGGGCTGGTTTCGGTTATCAGTCCCGCCCTGTAAGCAGCACCGTGATACAACCGTGCGAAGCTGGGAAGCAGACATTTTTGTTCAATGACAAACTATAAGCTGTCTGCTCACTCTCTTTCTGGGTCTCTTGTGCAATTCTGTATTGTACTATATTGTTTTTCAATATCTGAGGCTTGTTCCTGTAACACAGACAGATCTTTTAATGAGGGAAAAGGAAGCAAATTGATCTGTACAACATACATAAGAGCTTACCGGTTAAAGATAAAGCAGCCTATTTACCAGCAGAATCAGCGTGGGTATTTCCCTGAGAAACCTCAACAAGAGAATGTTGATGAACAGTGCTTTTAACCACAATTCTGAGTGGCAAGAGCACAGTGCTCACCAAGTTTTTAAACAGTGACCATTTTTAATTGGGGTGCCGGCAGAAGTTAGGAAACCCCTTTGCATTCAGAGAAGCTCAGAGTCATGTGCGACTCCGAATGCAAACTTTTTGTCTATGAATATAGTTACAATCTTTTTCTCAGCAGGGATACAAGCTCTGGTAAGGACGATGTGCTCAGCAACCTGGTCAGATCTCAGCTCTGAATAACTTGAGATACAGTACATAGGGCATATCCTGCAACCCTAGTTAATTATAAGACTTGACTGGTCCACAAACTAGATCAATTCACAATTTGGTTTAGGAGCATCAAAAAGACAATTGTGGGGCTTTGTCACATGTTCTTTTACTACTGGACAATCATGGCGTTTTCCCTTCTTGCTGTTTGGAATTAAAGATGCAGGATTTAGAATGGGGCAGCAGACTAGGGTGATATGAGAGGCAGACAATAAAAAGATCTTCTATCGGGACAACCTGGCAGTGAATCGATTTTGGATCTTGGACGTGATGAGGAGAGGAACACCAGAATGCGGAACAGCCGTAATCAAGTTAGAACTCAATATAACGTTTTCAGAGTCTTTGCCAAAGCTGGCAGCAGCAAATACAGAGTGGAGACATGGAGAGAGCCCTATTACTATGCGGTCTACAGAGGAGTAATAGTATGCTTTGGACTTTTTATGATCACCACGGTCTTGCACCAGTAATCCAAGGGGAAATCCCTTTAACTTGTGGCAATGCAAAGTAAGCAGTTTTGTGGAATCTGGGACCCCCCATGCCAGGTGCAATGGCCATGGCTTGTTTTATTTGTTGTACAAATGCATGTTTAGCATCTTTAGACCATTGCAAGGTTTTGATGGTGTCCTTTTTATTATAAGTTTGCAAACATTTTGCCATAGCTGCACGCTCCAGGATCCACTCTCTACAATGCCCAGCCTTTCTCCAAGAATGTTCATACTTGGGAGACAGTTACAGAATGTGGTAACTTATGGATGGCTTCAATCCATTCTGTCGATAATTGTTTTTTTCCTACAGAGATCTCAAAAACGAAATATCGTATATTGGGAAGACAAAATTATTTTGAAGCCTTGTGGTCTAGACTTCAACATAGGAGACAGCTCATACTTCTTGACTTAATCTGAGTTGGATGATTGTACTGAACTTAAATAGTGGGTCTGAAGGAACACGGTTGACAACAGTGCATCCTTAAAAGGTGTCCTTCTGTACCATTTAACACCCCTTCAAATAAACAAATAACTAAATCAGATTCCAAAAGAACATCTTTTTCTTACTCTTGAAAAGCAGGTACCATGGCTAGAAAGATCTCTGTGGTTCGTTAATGCCTCCTTCCTGCTGGTTCCTCTGGCCCGGTTCTCCAATGCAGAATAAATCATTGTTATATAAGAAGTGGGGTGGTTCTTCATCTACTGTGTACATTATCACTAGCACTAGGTACATGTACACATTACCCAGGTAAGGCACTTTATAGTCTCATAGCTCTTATGGTACTGTCCCAATGAATGAAGGTATAATTAATTTCTTAATGGACCCAAATGTAATCCGTCACTTGCATAAAACATAATGTAATAGATGCAGTGCTCTAGTAGCTAACTTTAATGCTTTAATGGACTTGAACTCACATCTCAGATCTATCTCACTGCTCTGCACCCAACTCATTCACATCTGAACACCCCTGAATTTGCTGTTGTTCTTGATAGTCGGGTTATTTAAGACTCTTTGACACTGTGAAGCTGCTGCTCAGGGTTTTGTCTCCAACACTGCAACATAATGAGATGGCTGTCTAAGCACTATTTGTACTACTTCTTTATATTCTAAGGTGTTACCACCATTTGTAGATCTCATAGACAAGCCTGCTCAGAGGGCTACATACGTATAATGTATCACACAGCTGGACACATTGTACCCCTGTGTCAACTGCCCAGCTTAGTCCACTGCATGAATACTCGTCTCTCAAGTGGCACTTATGAAATACTTGTGGGACAGCTTTCTTCAAAGGGGGTAAAGTAGTCCGGCATAGTCACTATACCAGCGTTACACTCACTTTGGTCAACAAAGATGCCCCAGTTATTTGGATCTTGATGTTCACAAAACGGCCTACGATCTGAGTAAACAAGAACAATAGTGTCTGACAGGAGGTACCTTTGGTGGTGGTAGAAATCACTCATAACTCCTGTAGATTTCAGGAGGGGCCTGCACACTTGAGCTCACGCTGGCATGGTAGAACGGGTCAAGGCGTTTCATTTTTGCAGAGAGCACCATAATGGATATATTTACCCCATCCTCTTGTGCAACTGACACAATGACCGGAAAGTACAGTTGGCAACATGTTGCTCTTCAAGCATTAAGAGAATGAGTTGCATCTGCTTTAAAGGCCTACCTCATAAGTCTTCTCATAAAATAGGTAATACACAGTTCGATATAAGCTTCAGGGAGGTCAGCAAAGCTTTACATGCCCCCCTTCAATATTTACCTAGAATTACAGATGAAATGGCACCATGCAAGAGGGATTTTAAATCCTGTGGGATAGGTTGATCAAAGCGTCTATCAATAATAATGCACAAGATTTCTGGAAGATTGTGAATAATCTGTCACATACTTTGGAATGTGGTAAGCCTTGGAAGGTAATATTTTATACATGACTTGTGCTCAAAATTTCTCCTTATGTATGTTTCTAATTATGATCCTTCCGCACATATTATCACACTTCCAGCTAATGATGCTGTTATCTTTTGAATTGAGCAGGATACCATAGCTTTAAATGCGCGCTCTAGTGAATGTCACCACATCCTAATGGGGTTCTAATGGACTTTTGTTTAATAAATTTGATTCACACTTTGAGACCTCAGTTTGTCTGTGATTTTTAATATTGCCACATAAGGCAACATTGCTGCCATAAGGCTACCATAGTCAAAATTATTAACAAAAAAGGCACCAGGGATGATTCTAAGTGCTATCACCCTATGTCTTTAATAGGTTCAGTTGCTAAAGGTATTGGACAGACACTTAAGTTATCACTTTGCTCATGGGCAGAGAACAAGATCATTTTAGTAGAACAATATGGTTTTAGACAGGGATTAGGAACAGTAGATCATAGGTTAAACCTCTATTTAGTAGACACAAATTATGTACAAGTCATTGAGGGCACATTACATCTGGCCTTCATGGAATTAACCACTGTGTTTGATTGTGTTAATCAAGCAAAAATGTATCTTTACCTATATAGAGAATGAACATAGAGTAACCCTTGATTAACATCATACAAAACTTGTGTGAGCATTTGTAATGTATTGTTCATTATAGGCTAATAGATGAATGTACTGAATGTTTGTCTGCAGGTAGAGGAGTCCATTAATGATGTGTCGCGGCCTCTCATTTATTCATGTTTTACATTGACCATCTTGAACATGTTATAGAGGTCTCACCATGACACACCTAGACTTGGGAATGTAATCTAGTCCTCCTTTATGTGGCTGATGCCCTTCATATATCTAAAGCAAAAAAGAGTCTGCCAGGACTCAGCTCTGGCTATGTGACACATATGAAGGATCTTGAGCGAGTTACTAATTTAATAAAACTCATGTTATGTCACTCGGTTTGAAAAAAACAGTAAAAACAAGGGGCCTGATTCACAGAACTAATCTGAGACAAAATCCTAAACTTACTACTTTTGGTATTCCCAGAATGCACTTACTACTTTTGGTAAAACTTACTACTTTTGGTTAAACTTACTACTGTTGGTTAAACATACTACTTTTGGTCTTCACAGAAGGCATTTAGTAGTAGTAAACAAATTTGATTTTAGTTCAGTTCAATTTAGTTAATTTCAGTATGAATAAACCACAAAACCGTCAAAAACATCAAAACAATTAAAATCAATACACACAGAACAATCTAAAAGCGCATAATAATGGTCAGAATAGACTGTATGTTACATATTAATGACATTTGAAAAAATCTACAAAAGCTAAGACCATCTCTTATTGATCCTAGAAAAACAAAACTCCCAGATCTGACCTTCTATCCACTTCTCCAAGTACTTCGCGCAAAACTGCAACCAACACTCACCTACGGGAGCGAACCCCTTCAAGGAAAAGACGCCACTCTTCTGGACACAATCATCTCAAACTCTTACAGGCTCATCTTTAACTTGCCAAAACAAGTCTCCTCAGCACAAATACGACTGGAATTTGGCATCGCGAAACAAACCTTAGAAAGACGGTGTGCATACGTCACTGCCTGGCACAAGATACGTAACGCCAACAATGATTCCCTAAATTCTAACATCTGGGATGAGACTCTTCAGCATCAAAAATCATCAGCGAGGAAGTATTTAATTGACTCTCTTGAAGTGCTGGGCCTATCCAACTTATGGGACATTCCAACAGACCATGTGACGTTTAAAAAAACAGCCAAAAAAGTAGTTAGACTCATCTCTAAAACTGAAGACAAGGAGGCCCTGACAAAAAAAGCACATGGTTGGGTAATCCTTAATGATTATGGTCCAATGCAACCACAGGCTTACCTCAATGTGGGCATGAACCTAAGAATGAAAGAGAAATTTTTAAAAATGCGTCTGGGCGTAATCCCGGTATATCCTCACCTACCGCCCTGGATAAGGAAAAATCTTGATCCACAATGCCGTCTGTGTAAAGCAGGAAAGGAAGACCTTGTCCACGCAGTGTGCATCTGCCCCAAACTGAAAGATCTGAGATGCAAATTCCTGCGAGACTCATTCAAAACCTATGGTATACGGACATGCAGACAGGCAGTCAAACTTTGCTTCAATCCCAGCAAAACAAAACTAAACTGTCAGGTCGTAAAATTCTTTGAACTGGCCGGAGTCAGATACATGAGAGCTTGAGGACTGTTGATTTTAACCATGCAACACTTTAATCTGAATCAACTTGGCAAACGCACAGGACAGAGAGAACTTTTAAATACCCTTTGGTTAATTCTCTTTGCAATTTTTAATTGTCCTTTTAAATGTTTTTTATTCGACTTGTAAAGATTTTAATTAATCATGTACAAATAAAATATTTACTTACTTACTTTACTTACTTAGAAAAACAAGTCTACCCATTGTAAAAATAACTACCAGAGTTGTCAATAACCAAAGGAACAAAAAACTGGAAGCAAATCTTTTTTAATAATGACACAATATACTGCCCTCTTGGAACCTTACAAAACCAGCAAAAGAAAAAGAAATGGATAGGTGTATGACTAGATAAATTATTGCAGGGACACAAATCATAGGCAATCTTAATAAAATAATTAGATGGAGCCAGTTGCTGCTGAATCTCACCAGAAGATTTTAGATATTGCCTTTCTTCTTATTGTTATGAAGAATTATTGCAATAGGTATATTGATTTCTCCCTCCCTCCCCTCTATTTCCCTTTTCGATTATTAGGAATAAGTTTTTAATTGTTTTAATTTTATGCATCTCTAAGATTGTATTTCACTTATATAATGTTTTTCTTATATGTTTTGCTTCAACTTTTCCTTTAATAAACTTTAAACTTAAAAAAAAAAGAAGCTAATGTTCAAAGGATTACCTACCAGTTTCAGATAAGGTTCCATTCCTTTAACAGTTTTTAGGAGAAGAAAAGATTTAACAGTGCTTTTTGAAAGATTCGAGTGATACCGCTCATACTTAAACTGCAAAACTAGAAAAAAATCTGAAACCCGTTTCATGTAATTTTGTTTCCAGTTTATTAGGTTTCGCCTTCGTGAGCATGTGCTCTTGGAACCCGCCCATTACTTAACATCCATTGGCATCATTGTCACTCCTCTTTGCTGCCTTCTAATGGGGCAGCGCTTGCAATGCATTACTTCCTTTTCTTTCCGTTTCGCACAGACCAAGCACAGATTAAATATACATTTGAGTGTAACTCCGCTGGCTATCAGCTGCTCGCACTGTGACTCAGGTACTACTTCTCTTGAAAAGAGCAGTATAACACGGTCAACACTTGCAGCATCATAGTTACTATTTTTCCCTTCTCCCACCCCGTCTCAGTTTGTTTTTCCTGTCACCCGCCGTCCCATGCCTGTTTCTTCTCCCCTCCTACCCGACCCATCTCTGTTCATTCTTTCAACAGATTGAAAACAAAAGCGGAATGAAGCGGCAAGTGCTGGTAAATTCATAGTGCTTTCACATCATTCCGTTATACCTCCCATCTGCCCTCACTGTCCTTTAACCCCACCTGATTGCCAAAGCCAATAGCTCACCCACAGGCAAGATCTATTAGTGTTGCCAATGCTTGTTAAATACGATGGTTAATCCCAGCTCAAGGGAGACATCATTTATATGTTTTTGCCAGGGAATTTCTATATCGGAAATCAAGTGAAATGCAATCTGGTATTTTTATCCTATTCTGTTACTCTATACAAAGATCCAAAACAAGATTGGCACCACTGTTATGTCGTCTTCTATATAAGCGCGACCAGTGCTAATTTAGAAAAGAATAAGTTCCGGGACCAAAAGTCTTGTTCAAGTGCCCATGGCTGGCACTACCGAAGGATAAGGTGTTTAATACAAGTGCTTGGTTGTCCTGATTCGTTTTGATGCCTCTTTAATCCACCACAAGACACTTTCTGCGTCTTTTTCTCTTGCAGATTCTTTTTCACCCCTCCTGGGGTCACTGGGTTTTCCTTTTCATTGTTTTTCCTTTTCTCTTCCTCCTTCTTTCCCCCTTTTGTGTTTTTTTTCTTGCCCTGATCAAAGTCTGTTAAAGAAAATTAATTGCCGGTCCCAAAAAATGAGCGCTGGCGGGCCCCTCCTGCAGCCGCTGGCTCAAATTAGGCACTCAGCGAGACCCACTTCCTTATGCAAAATTGAGAAGGAAATGGATTGCCATAAACTTAGCAAATAACTTGTCTGAAGACAAGATGCATTTATGAATCCCCCAATGATGAAGTTGAGAATCATGCATCCATAGGTAGTCCACTGTCTGTTAGCTCTACATAGCGGCAAAAGACATGAGAAAAACTTAGAGTTAACAGATTTAATGGCCCACCGTAAAGGCCACACTATTAAAATCTTTCAGTGATGGCTAACAAATGAAATGTTTAAAATGTGTACCACTTCATCACCTATCTGTACTGACCAATATGAAATGCAATTAATATTCTCACTCCCAAGGTTTTGATAACTTATTTTTAAAGTGCAAACTCTCTAAAGATATATTTTTATATTAGATGTTTTTATCAACACGGCCAAATGTGTGCATTATGGTGCTGACCTTTTCCTAAATGTACTTTTAGCCTGCACATGGCACTTTAATGGACTTCCACAAACAGAGCTACATTTGTGTATTATGCTGCTGATATTCTTTTATTGTACTTTTAACTGGCACCTGGCACTTTAATGGACTTGATTGTCTAAATAAAGTATTTCTCCTTCTGCAGTGTAATCCCCAAATATCTGCATGATAAATCACAGACAAATTGTATTTTCCATTGTAAACTGTTAACATGTTTGACATAGGTCTATGGCCTACTCTACCTGCAAAGCTGTGACGGTTCTGACTATGTCAATTTTGAATCACAAAGTAACCCCATATTCTGAAAGGCCTTCAACACACTAAACTGCATATTATCTATAAAAATGCTCCTTGGGCCTGATTCACAGAACTAATCTGAGACAAAATCCTAAACCTACTACTTTTGGTATTCACAGAAGGCACTTACTACTTTTGGTTAAACTTACTACTTTTGATTAAACTTACTACTTTTGGTTAAACTTACTACTTTTGGTATTCACAGAAGGCATTAAGTAGTATTAAACGTAGTTTACTACTACTAAATACCTTCTGTGAATACCTAATTTTCAAAGGATTATCTACCAGTTTTGTAGATTTTTTCAAATGTCATTAATATGTAACATACAGTCTATTCTGACCATATGTATGTGCTTTTAGATTGTTCTGTGTATATTGATTTTGTTTTGATGTTTTTGACGGTTTTTTCAAACTGAAATTAACTAAATTGAACTGAACTAAAATCAAATTCGTAATGTAACAGTAACCATCTGTTAGAAATCGGGTTTTGGGTTGGCAGAGCATACACCTTGTCCAAGCAGGAACCACAGTCCTAGTCAGGGTAAGTAAGGTACACACTAAAAGATCACCTGTGTTCACTCTCCGGTACCTTGGTACAGAGCAGTCAGGCATATCTAAAGAGGAAATGTGTACAATTTTTATGCACACAACACACAGTAACACAATGAAAGCACCACAAAAAGACTCCACACCAGTTTATAAAAATAGATTATTATATTCTGAACAAAACAAGACCAAAACGACAAAAATCAAATAAGTACAAGTTGAGATATGAATTTTTAAAGGGTAAGTGACAAATAGCACTTAGAAACAAAATAGAGCTTTGGGGTTACTGGACCGGGACAAAGTGAAGAGTTCAGGCCGCTCACTATGGAGCACAGGCTGGCTACAGGACCCATGCAGGGCCCGCTGAGCAAATTACCCTAATCCTTGCAGCAGAACGAAATGCAGTAGTGGTAATGCGTCGGTTCCGTGGATGAAGCGCCTCGTGCAGAACGCAAGGATGATATGCCGGGTCCAGCACCCGCAGAGGCGATGATGTGTCGATCTCGATGTCGCGGCATCTGATTTCTCTGTGTCTGATTGGTACAGAGATGGCAAAGGGTAGGTTCTTGCAGATGCAGCACTTTAAACTCACATTCAATGGCCCTGGACTGGTGAGGCACCACTTGGCAGAGCAAGACTTACAGCAAGTAAAGTCCAGATGCTAGGACGAAGATGAAAGGTGAAGTCTTTGATATCCCTGAGACTTCAGCAACAGGAGGCAAGCCATTAAGCTCTTAAAGAAACGTAAGTTCTTACAATGTAGAGAGCAGGTCCAGTCCTTCTCACTTTCAGGCAAGAAGCAGCACTCAGCAGGCCAACACAGCAGAGCAGGTAGCAAAGTGCCAGTCCCTCCTATAGCACAGAAGCTCTTCTTCCTGGCAGTGTCCATAGTTTCAGCAGTGTTCTGAGTTGGTGGTGTCAGAGGCCCATACGTATACCCATTTTAGCCCTTGAAGTAGGGAGACTTCAAAGAAAGGTCTTTGTTTTGCACAAGACCCTGTCCTGGCTCCAGACTCACACCGGGAGGGCATGCAATCATTTTTGTGGGGACAGGACACCACCCATTTCAAGTGCAGAGTGTCAGCTCCTCCCTCCCCTCCTGCTGAGGCAGCCAAATTGACATGCAGATGACTAGGCAGTCACACCTATACTTCCTTTGTGTGTGGCTGTCTAGAGAGAAAGGAAGAAACCACTGTCACCCCGCCCAGACGTTTATTCAAGAGTCAGGCAGAAAGCACCAAATGGTTTAAATAAGAAAATTCCAACTTTCTAAAAGTGGCATTTCAGAACTACAATTTAAAAATCAACTTCACCATAAGTTGTTTTTTAAAATTGTGATTCCAGAGACACTAAATTTAGTTTTCCTACCTTTTCCCAATTGGAAACTGTACTTATAAAATGTTACAAGGCAGCTGCTATGTTATCTTATGGGAGAGATAGGCCTTGCTGCAGTAAAACACAAATGTAAGAGTATTTTACTACACTGTCCATTTGCTGTCCAGGGATTGCCTTAGGGGTGACCTATATATAATGAAAATGAAGGTTTGGGCCAAGCAAGTGTGTTACCTTGCCGGGTCAAAATGGCAGGTTAAAACTGCACACACAAGCTCTGCACTGGCAGGTTTGAGCCATGTTTGCAGGGCTACTGAAATGAGTAGCACAATCAGTGCTGCAGGCCCACTAGTAGCATTTAGTTTACAGGCTCTGGGTACCTATAGTGCACCTTAATAGGGACTTATAAGGAAATTAAATATGCCAATTGTGGAGAAGCCAAATGTTACCATGTTTAAAGCAGAGAGCACATGCACTTTAATACTGGTTAGCAGTGGTAAAGTGCCAAGATTCCTAAAGCCAACACAAATGAATTCAAGAAAAAGGGGAGGAGGAAGGCAAAAGGTTTGGGGTGACCCTGCAGAAAGGGCTATTTTCAACACCATCCAAATCAGTCAGCACTAAACAGAGCCAGAACTTGCCTTATCTAATCTAACATTTCAACATCAAAGACTACTCCTGCAGCAGAAATGATTAGATGTTCAAACCACACCCACTGATTCACACGTGAGCAACGCCAAGGACCACAATGGGGGCAATGTGCGACTCTCTAAAGGAGAAGTGTCAAACCCAACAGAACACAGTACACCATCTTGTGGCTACATACATGGCGTGCCCAGAAAATGGCATTCCATAATCTCCTCTATTTAGCAGAGCCATAAGCAGCATACACTCATAATGCAATCAGGGGAGTGAGAGCCACCAGCAGTGAACGACTGTGCAGATTACACAGAGAGGGCCAGATTGAGGTATCCCAACCAGGCACGAAAATTAGCTGGCATCAAGAGCTACTTTCTCCCTAGCCTGGGTAGAGCATCCGCAGTCTCACTCACCAAGATGGGCTTAGACTTTGTTTTCCCCACTTTTCCAGCAGACTCTAGCATTCTGCTGGAGAGCAACAGTGAGTGAAAATAGCTTCAGCAGCCCTTGGGCTTTTGGGAATGTTCTGCAGAATGTCTGCACTTTAATTAGCCCGTGTATTTTTACAACAGAGACATATCTTTTGTGTCAACCGGTGCTGGAATACCAACATAGATAGATATAAGTGCAACAGACTATGCCATGTAATTTTCCACACAATCTTTATTTCCTTGCTTCATAGTGCACATTCTGTTTGCTGTAATTTAGTCAATCCTGCCACCTAATTTGGCCCTCCACTGCTACATAATTGTAATGTCGCTCCTAATGCAGTTGATAACGCCGGATTCTTATCTTATCTTATCTTACCATTCCTAAGAATCCTCGGCCGACTGGACCTTTTTACCTGCTGTGAAGTGTAAAGGGGAGAAACCCAAATCATTCAACTTAAACCAATAAAGTAATCAATTCCGACTCTGAAGAATCACTAACTCTGAATTTAAGTTTTGGGGATTTATTACAAAGCCAAAAATAATTGAACATACAAACACCTCATGATGAGCTTAAGAAAATACATGGGCACTAATACAAAATTTATCCTGCATAATTTTATTTATTTATTTATTTGGTGTTTTATATAGCGCGGACATGACCCTGAGTGGGGTATCAGAGCACTTTACATTAGTATATCTAGCAACAATTTGTTACCAAGTCAACAGGCGTTGTACACTATTTGCGAACACAATTATGCTTAAAAAAAACAACAACATATATACAGTACCCCAAAGAGGTTAATGTTCGGTGAGAGGTAGCATGCATATGATCATGGTGGATCCATGCTAATGACGAGCCTGTTGCGATTATGGTAGGTATTTACTCATGTAAAAAGATGTGGCTTCCTTTTTGAAAGCAGAGATTGACGAAATTCTTCTAATGTCTGGGGGAAGAGCGTTCCAAATTCTAGGCGCTGCACCAGAGAAAGCTCTGTCATAAGTTCTTTTCTTACGGAATCGGGACGGTTTCAGTAGTAGATCTCCCTGACTCCGGGATACGCGGCATCCTCCTGATAGTATTATTTTCTGGGCTAGGTATGCTGGTGTTTTGCAATGAATCGCTTTATGGGTAATACATGCCATTTTCAGTTGTATTCTCGCTTTGTAAGGCAACCAGTTAAGCGCTTTCAGATGAGGGGTGATGTGGTCGAATTTCCTGGAGCCCGATATAAGTCTTGTGGCCGCATTGAGACAGGCTTTCAGTGGGGCTGTTGAAATCTTGGGGAGACCAGCTAGGGTTGTGCAACCGTACTCGATCCTTGATATTACTAGTGCCTGGACTGCAGTTTTAAGGTCTGTCTTATTTAGGAAGGGTTTCAGTTTTCTGAGGTATCTTAGGTGGAACCGGGCATTTTTTGCCATTGTGTTGATATGCGATAGCATATTCATGTTTTTGTCCAGTATAATTCCCAAGGATTTGGAAGAATCAACAATCCTCGGCATACAGTTTAGTGCTGTGATCAGGTTGGTCCACTCTAGGACGTTCGTAGCGCTTTTCTGTGGGTGAATCATCAGGAATTCGTTTTTTTGAAGGTTAAGCTTTAAGTGATTATTGGTTAGGCAATGGATGGAACTTTTTAGAGCTTGGTTCATGATATCTGTCTCTTATGTCAATGTAATCTTGATGTACAGCTGTGTGTCATCTGCGTACATGTGGAAAGAGATGTTAGCTCGATGCAAGGTTACTGTGAGTGGCTCTACGTACAAATTGAGTAGTGCCGGGGATAGTGTTGAGCCCTGAGGGACTCCGATCGTATTTCTGGATGAATCTGATATTGTTTGGTTTACTGTAAATTTTTTCGTTCTATTCTCTAAGAAAGATCTAAACCATTTTAGGACTGTACCCTCTAATCCTATCCTATTTTTCATGCGATCAAGTATTTTGGCATGATTCACCGTGTCGAATGCCGAAGAGAGGTCGAGCAGGATTAAGAGAGAGGTTTTTTTTGCGGTCTAAGGCAAGTAGAGCGTCATCCACGATGTGCCGAATCGCTGTTTCAGTACTATGGTTTGGTCTAAATCCTGACTGGCAGTCATTCAGCAGATTGAATTCAGAGATATGATGGCTCAATTGTTGTTGTACGCATTTTTCCAGGACTTTGGCTAGCATGGGGATGTTTGTTACTGGTTTGAAATTGTTTGGGTCAGAGGGTATCTCTGTTGGGTTTTTTAAGATTGGGGTGACTTGCCCTGTTTTAGGCAGTCCAGTATTGAGCCTTGTGCCAGTGACATGTTGATGATCTTTGTCCATGAAGGGATGAGCAATTGGTTTATTGAGGACCAACACTTTGCAGGTAAAGGATTGTTGTAGTGATTGTTTGGTTTAATGGTCGAGATGATCTTTGCAATGTCTAGATCACTGATAGGCTTGAATTCGGAACATCCCGCATTATTTTTAGGCTTTTCCAGAACTGGTTGCAGTTAACCATCATCTGGGGTGCTCTTAGTAATACAAGGGTCTTCAGCTGCTTTTTTGAACTCCACCTTCATCGATTTGGCTTTGGCTGTGAAGAAGGAAGAGAAATCTTCACTGCTTATATTCAACTTTGTGGTAGTTGGTGCCGATTTGGCCGTTTTATTGGATTGATCTTTTAGCAGGTCAAATAGTTTCCGCTGTCTACTTTTTGCATTGTCCAGTTCTTTCCTAAAGAATTCTTTTTTAGAGTTTATAATGCTTTTATTGTATGCTTTCCTGGCCATTCTTAGTTGCAATAGATGGGGAGAGGAAGGGTGTTGTCGCCATTTCCGTTCTGTGAATCTAAGTGACCGCCTTTCTTCGTTGAGGTCACCGTTAAGCCAAGGGTTTTTGCCTTTATCAGGGATCCTTTTGAGTTTTAGTGGGGCTATGTCCTCCATAATACTTGTCATTGTATTATTGTAATACTCTGTGAGGTCACTGACGTCCACCATGTTATTAGGAGGTTGCAATTCTATCTCACAGCGTGCTGCGACCAGCTCCATATTGAGCCATCTAGTGTCCCAAACCCATTTTCTGTTTTTTTTTTGCTTGTGAGGAAGCTTTTGGTTTTGTGAAGGGTATTTGGAAAGTAATGATGTGATGAGCAGACCAATCGCATGGAGTGATTTCAATTTTCTCTATAGCTTTTTCTTTAGCTATAATCCAGTCTAAGGTAGAGCCTTTGGAGTGGGTTGGTAGAAGACATTCTTGGACCAGTGATTGATCTTCAAGGAAGGCTTTGAGTATCTTGATCTGATTTTCAGAGTGATCTTCTCAATGAAGATTGAAGTCTCCTAAGAAAATATCTTTGGAATGAGGGGTAGAGTTAGCTGTGATGATTTCTATCAGCTGGTCTATGAATCTGGTGTTATTGCCTGGGGGGGGGGGTGGTAAAATGTATGCAGTTTGCAAATGTGATTGTCAGCGGATTTTAAGGACATTCCGAGATACTCACATGACTCAAGAGGGTCAGATTGTATTTTCATGATGGCAAAGTCAGCTCTATGTATACAGGCGATGCCTCCTCCCTTTTTGATTGGTCTGTCTAGTCTCATAATGCAATAGTTGGGGGGACTAATATATCTAGGCATGCTGAGGAAGAGTCAGATAGCCATGATTCTGTTAGTATAGTTACATCGATTTCCTGGCTTAATATGAGGTGGCTATGTCTGCAGCATGTTTCTTTGCTGGCCGACAGTTGAGAAGAATACACCTAATGTGTTTCTGTGGTTTAATCGTTGATGATTCTAGCTTTTCGGGAATTATTATCACATTTGTTAGGCTGTTGAAATTTGGTACTCTATTGAAATAACCGAATTCTGTGTAGCATAAAAAGAATAAGAAACTCTAAAAATATTAAACAGGCGATAACTGCTCGATGTCTAAATCAGTCTTCATGGATGCCTACAAAGAAATTGATTAGCCTGTCCCTACCCTACCACTAAGGAGACATCCCTACTTAGCATTTCCCAAGCAAAATCAAGGAAATGTGTCAGCATGTGAAGACTTCCTAAGAAGTACACTCATGTTGAATGGGTCAGTAGCTAAAGTAAAAAATGTGTTCTAAGTCTCCTTCCTCTGTATCGATCCCTTCCTTCTTACCCTCTAACAGCTTTCTGCTCCATCTACCCTCATCTGCCGCTCATCCCTCGGGGCACTGTCCCTACTACAAAATGCACAACATGAAGGACATGCCTCTGTAACACCTTCTTTGGCTAAGCACCTCTCGAAGGTAAATTTCCACCAAAACTTATACTTCATCCAGGAACGGTTGATACATCCTTGGGTCCCAGGCTCTCTCAGCTCAGAAAGTATCATCCTCCAATTATCAGCATTCCTGGAGACTCTTGTAACAACTCTCCTCCATACCTAACTCCTAAAACAAAGGGTTAGTCTTAGCTAACGAGGACGATGTCCTTGCACCTGCAAAAGAAGCATGTGAACAGAAAATCCTTCCACGCACATGAAATTCGCTGACTACCTCCAAATGAGAGCCTTACCAAGAGAAGTATACTTCGGCCTGCACAATTCAGCTAGCATAAGAAATGTGAATAGGCCTTTTCATAGCAAAATGTGAACATTAATTTAGGCCTCTATACATCAAAAACTACACACATTAATAAACGTTGCATTAATAATCCTACATTTCATCACTGTAAGGCACAATTAATCATTTCTATATATGCAGACTCTAATATCATGCACGTTTAAATCTAATGCATTACATTACACATGAGCAATTCACTAAGCATTTGCAATGAACATCAACATTTATATAACCACATTCAAATGCCATCTTACTTTCTCGAATGGCACAAAATAATTTTCTATCATTATAGTCACACATTTCATTATTAATTATACAATTCTAATGATCAGTTTTAGTACCACATGTGATTACATGCGGGTGCAGGCTATTCACGATTATGATGCACCCCTACAATTTTCAGAACATCACGACGCTCTATCACAGTTTAATTTTTTTTTTATTAAGTTGCCTTCCAGTAAGCTTTCTCCACGCTCACTTATATTACTATTACAGTTTGTGCCTAAATCAAGTTTACAAGGTCAGATCTGATATATAGCTCGATTTTTATGGCTGACGTGCAGAATAATCAATGTTATCTCTTAGTCAAACAAATCAGATTTTCCTTTCCTCTTTGCACTCTGACCTCACGTGCAGAGTGAAAGAGCAGTGACTGGTTAAATACAGCACATCATTGTTCATTATGGTTTCTGTTAGTGGTTGAAGTCTTCGCTGTGATAGCAGGGTATATAGTTAATATTCAGACGTGATGTTGTGTTATAGATGCGCCGATTCTGTGGGCGATCGATCGTATACACAGATCTTGCATTTTGAAGCATAAGAGATATTTTCTACAGCACTCACGACTGGTACTCAGATTAAATTTGTGACATTATAAATCAAAATAAAATGGTTGTTGTTAGCACCCTACATTGAGCAGTTCTGGTAAGAGACATCCATGCATGTAGCCACCAGGCCTAGAGAACTGGCAAGAAAGATAGCTGCCTTGAAATAACTTTGCAACAAATGATGCTCTAGCAAGCAAAGGAAGCAGGTACTCCTTCATGCCCCAGAACACGTGTGGCTGATGGGTAGTGTCTTGAAAAGATGTCACTTCAACAGCATCGGAAACACTTGCTCCTAATAGCATGTCTTAGAACAACAACTACACTTTAGCTTTGGTTCTGAGGCCCCCAGCAGATCCAATGTCAAATCCGGTAAAGTTTCAATGTTCTTTTAAAATCCTGCAAGTGTAATTTGCATTGTTAATGCTAAATGTATTGCACATTTTCCAAAATTCTGCTTGCTTTATAAATGGTGCCCGCACAGCAATCCTGCTGGGCTCTCAAGAGGAGCTGTGGCTGCCCTCACAGCACAGAAATACCCAGGGCCGGCTATAGCGCTGTTGGCGCCCGGTGCTACAATCATTTTTGCCGCCCCCACACCAAATGACTGCCTCCTCCAATTCGCTCACTTCCATCAGGCAAAAGTGCCCCTCATCTCAACAATAATACATTTTTGCAAAACACAGCGCCCCCTATGCAGGTCAGCGCCCAGTGCGGCCGCACCGGTGGCACTGCCCTAAAGCCGGCCCTGGAAATCCCAGCCGGGCAGGTACGTATCTCTAAATAGGGTGGACAGCAGGTACGTATCTCTAAATAGGGTGGACAGTCCCTTTCTTAGTAGCGGGGGCCATAGACTAGCCCCAACGGCAGATCTGCTGACTGTCCACCAAGTTCTACGCTTTTTGTGACTTTAAGGGAAATTGCAGCAGCCCGGGCTGAGAAGCATGGTGGGTGGGATGGTGGGGCGAGGGGGCTGCTGAAGCCCTTGTAGCCCAATGGGATTTGCACGCCTGACTGTTTCACATCACATCTGTGAAGAGAAGGCTGTGCTCACATCACTGTGTAATCAGGTTCAGTTCATTAAACATGGTTGTCTTAAGGGATCCAGAGTCTAAACTAACAAGCTGTCTTCACTTTGATTACATGCACGAGAGAACATTGCATCATGAATTGGCGCAGAACCCGGACACTGACAAACATCCCGGAAAATGCATGCGTATTGAAAGCGAATATGGCTAGAGTGTAAGTCAGCATCAAAGAGGAGGCCACTCTTTTGAACAGGTCCCCCACTGAATCGGGATTGGCTGATATAAGGCCTGGTGTGCCCGGTGGTCAGCACCCCCTGCTCGTGGGTGATACCCTGCCCGGGACAGCGCGGGCTGTTCTTTCGGCAGTCACATTTAGAGCGCAGGTGCCATTTCCGGCACTGGCTCTCCCTGGGTGACGTCATCAGAAAAGGAGTCGGAATAGAGATGTCGAGGCCCAGGAAGTGATCGCTGGAACAATGGTGGCCCTCTTAGGACAGCACATGCCGCACGTGCTGCACCACTTTAAGGCGGGTCATAGGCAGGTGCTCAGGAAGATGGATGACAGTATATTGTTTTTATTTTCCTACTATCTCTGCTGCCCACATTCTTTTGGGGGAAAACGCCGTATTATAATGCTGTTTTCTTTCCCAAGGAGTGTTAATGTTACCCCATTAGCGGTGAGATATTCTTGTTTACATTTGAAAGGCTATCTCTGCCCTCTCACCCACTGGGCTGTTTAACTCTGGCGAAAAAAGACACAAGGTCAGGAACTACATTTTATTTTTGCATTTCACAAGTCTGTCAAATGCACAGTGACATGTCAGCCATTCTTCACTTATCAGCTAACAGCAGGTTGCATTGTGGCGCTTGTATTTGTGTCTTAACACTTTCTAAATCGGTTCAAGTCCCTCAAGGCAAAGTGATGTTGGCTAAAATGCCAGAACCGGCCAAAGATGGTATACATGACATGGATTCACTTCTCAGCTACATTTTACAATGTTACAAAGTCATCTAATCCATAAATAAACGCTTGTTTCACACATAAAAACCAAAAGTACACTCTTCTCAGGTATTTTGTGAGGGTTGACTCTTTAATTCACATCACACACTAAAACAAGCATTGGCAATTCAAGTTGTCTGTTGTGTAGTGGAATGTTACATACTGAGCTTCACAACACAATAAAGATAAAAACATGGATAGCAGCAGTGTAGCCTTCCCTAACTTAATGATGGAAACAAACCTTTAACACAGTTACCATCCATTCTTAGACTAGAACATAATGATGAAACCAGTGCAGGTGTCCCGAGTTTAGCTCAGAAGCCAGCAGCCAGTACTTACGAAGATCGGGTGATGAATCCCAAGGCTTTGCAGTCTTGGTACCACCTGATTGCTCTTTAATGCATCACCAGACACTCCCTGCTACTCTATCCCATTCTTGCAGGTACTTCTTCATCCCTGCTTTCTCCCTTTGTCACTGGTTTTCTGTCTTAATCTTCTTTTTACTTAGCGCTTTTTGTATTTTTCTCTCTCCTCCTCGCTCTGGATCAAAGGCTATTAAGGAAGGTGCCAGTCCCCCAAAAATGACTGCTGGTGAGTCTCACCAACAACCACCTGCTCAGCTTCAGCACTCGATGAAATCCACTGTCATAGTCTGGTATGATTCAGTGGGTTCCACATCTACCACTGTAAACATCCAGGAGTGCTACTATTCACTGGTTGCACAGTCTCCTAGTTATTCCACCCCTGGTTTTGGTAAGGTTATGCCCCTTATGTGAACATTTATGATCTCCTTTGTTTAATCTCTCAGACCAATTTTAAAATTGTTTGTGTGTCAGCTCAAATTGTGTTTTATTGGTGTCTCCCTGCCACAGTATTAAAATCTAAGGGTAGAGGAACAGACCCTACTTTTCTTTTCCGTCAACATGTTTGGTGCTCAAATATTTCCTCCTAGGAGTCAAGAACTTCCTCAAGAGTATAGGCATCTCACATCGAATGTTTTGACAAAATCTCTGTTCATAGAGTATGGGTAAGGTATAGGTAGATAAGTGAGTGAACATGTGAGTTCAGACATCATTCTTACATAGGTGATATTCCAGGTCAATATCCGGAAAGTCCCAGATTTTCCACATATTGAGAATTAGCCATTAAACTGTAGGTTATTGTTATCTGGAGCAGCCACAGCCAAAGTAACTATTGTCTATGCAGGCAAACTGGTGGCAACCTCTTCGAAAAGATTTTGAGTGCACGCGCTTTAGATGCTGTGAAATCCCAGCCTTGGTGCTGGAGCTGATCAAAATGTTGAGGGCACCAGTGCATGGAAAGACATACGTTTAAAAGGCCAGAATGAGTTTACCTCTCCATTTTCCTCCTCTTACTTGGCCGGGGCATCACGTGTTTCCCACCCCTCTAAACCAAAAGGTCAGAAGTGGAGCAGTTGGTTATGTGTAGGGCAGAGAGTATTACTACGGTTGGACCATTCCAATCTAGTAGTAGCAGGGGACCCTTGTCCAGGACGGTTGTCCATTTTGGTCTTACCTCAGGATGACTGTGCAGGGATGTAGGCTGTTCCACCCACATGGTTTTAGACAGAATGAGAATGCGAAGATCTTTGGATTTTGTATAGATCATGATGATGTTAGAGTAGTGGGATATGTAGGCAGATGATTATGTTTGATTAACGTGAGGCTTAAAACCATGTATGTGCGTGTAAAAGATTTGTTGGGGCTATATTAATAAGTGCTTGTTTTGTCTTGTATTTTAATAAATATGACCTGTGTTCTGCCAAAGAAGATTTTTAAGTATTTTGTAATTTCCTCGTTAGGGTTGGCAGGGTTGTGGACACCACTGGGTGCCTCTTGGACCTATAAGTGTATTGAGCAGAAAGAGTTAACAAACGAAAATGATTTAAAAAGCAACTTATGCATTCTGTGTTCGTGTAGCAATATTCAAATTTGTAAATATAAACATGTTTCAAAAACTGTGAATCTGCAGCTTGCAATTGTGGTTTTTGCTTTTTGCATAGAAATCTTACAACATGTTCTAATGCTGAAGAAGACTATGAACGTAAGGGAATTTAAATACTCAAAATAGAAGCACCAAGGGAAATTGAAAATTGAAAAGTAAAAAATTAGAGTTTTTTGCCCTCAAAATTTTCAGAGAAGCAAAAAGAAAGCAAATTTGGCACCAAATTTCATTGTATTCTATTGTAACATTTATAGAGTGCTTCATATCCCTATGTGGATTGCCGAAGCCAATCGTGGGGGAGTGAGTGGTTGATTTGACAGCTTTAAGTAATCCTGTTCTGGAGGATCTTTCTCAAGGAACCTGTTTGCTTGAATTTTTTTATATTAATAGCATTCCTGAAATGGTAAGTCGATATTGGTCAATACCCTTTATGTTGAAGGATTGCATAGTTCCCTTGTTTCAACTTTAGGGATGATACTCTGTGCACCACTTTATCCTCCAATTTATCTACCCTCTCTTGGTCTTTTAAGTGGGGGAGGGTCAAAGCCCCCCAACACCTCTTTGATCTTTTCTATCCTCTACTCTTTGTTCCTCTTCCCATGCTCGAGGTGTTTCCTTCACTTTTATCTCCCATGCACCTTTTCTTTGCTCTATTCTTTTTTCCCCTCAACTAATTTGTTCTTTATCCTATTCGTTTTCCTGTGCATTTACCAAAGTACTTCTACTGTTACCCATATCCACCTGTTCACCAACTGGACACATATCCATACCTAGACCCTCCACAACTGCCTCTACCCTTTGTTCCTCTACCTTTACATATCCCCTAATACCTTTAGTCCTACCCTTATGTAATTCATCTAATCCTGCCTATAATCTGATTCATATATACCTACCTATTCCCTAGTAACTCTACCCCTGCCTATTTCCTGGAGAAATCTTTGTTTAACATGAATATTACATAGTTAAGTGCTGACAGCCCGAATCAATTTAGCTTCTCATGCTTTGAAGGTTTATATAATGAGCAGCCTTGGCCCGTGGAGGGAGTTCCGTTGGGCGGAAAGGCGGGGCGGGGGAGGGGCAGGGTGAGGGGTACTAAAAACCGGAATATGGATAATTGGAGGTAGGTAAACAATTAAATAAATAACACGAATTTCGTAGCGTGCGCTGCATCGCATTTTGTGATGCAGGGCGCAAAACGAAATTTGTGAATGCTCAACAAAATTTTTATCACTTATCCCCCATCCTTTCTGTTTTCCATGAGCTTCCTATGGTGGTACATTCTAAGTCAGAATTGGAATGTTTCACGTGCAAGAACGTACATCTTAACACACCATCTTACCTCAGCAGCCTACTTAAAATCTTAAGTGGTACACAAGCCTGGCCCCCTCTTACAGGGGCAGCCACCACATTACAGAACTCACTTTGGAGGCATCTGAGACTGAACTCAGACCTACTGTCTTTCCATCAACAGCTAAACACTTACCAGGTTCGAGACATCTTTCAAATGTGTAGTCCACTAAACATTGCACCTTGTTTTGTTACTGATTTATGTGTTACTGCTCTGAATGTTGATGAGGCCTCATTTATTATGCATACCAATTGCTGGTCAGTTGTTTATTGATCGACGGAGCCGACCGGGGTGGTTGATTTGGCGGGACACTGATCCCTGGAGTCGTAGCCTACTTGGCACGCCCACCACTCGGTTCACGAGCTCATGAGGTTACTTATCTCCTGTTAATAGGACTATGTAAGACCTATTAAGGCATTGATATCGTGGAGGCTATTTACTTCCTTTTACATATTCTTTTTTTCTCACAATCTTTGTTACTTGACACAACACAGTTAGTGACAGGAAGGGATCCTTAAGGTCCTGACGAAGAAGCATGGGGAAGCTTCGAAACATGTCGACACCACTAGGAGATATAGCTCATTGAGGCTTACACCCTCCTTACCCCACCTTTTAACAATACCAGCTCGACCGGCAGAATAAATTTTCCTAGACCTGAGAGCCAGGTATTTTTTAATTCACTCCTTATTCACTCCTGACCCTTCCTCTCACACCCCCGCATCACACATAGCTGTCTCACCAACAACAGTGCTCCCGCGCAAACGTAGGTCGTAGCACGCCCTGTCCCGTAGAGGGGCAGGAAGACCCCTATGATGAAGCATGACACCAAGGGCCCTTTTGGTGTGTGAGGGGTATTTAAACAACTAATGTGTATTTTCCACGACCGTGGGATACACATTGAGTAATTGGGTGATCTCTTGTACTTGTGGGTGGATCCTTTTGTTTATGTATAACTGACTGGGAGGAAGTATCCACCTCCCCCACTCGCTGAGTGGTACCTCTCTACTCCTCTCTTTGTTTTTCTTCAGTTGTTTATTGCTCACAAGTTGTTGGAGAACAGACACTTTAGGAAACTTAAAAATAAATGATAAAGAAATATAGAAATACAAAAGAAGAGCTATTAAGGCCAATGGGAGATTGTTCCGGAGTGCAGGCTGAAAATGTGTGATACATGGTTCTTACTTTCTTTGATTATAAATCTCCAGTTTTGCTAGGATGTGTCTGGAATTGCTAGATATGGATAGCTTGTCAACACGATATTCTTGTTTCTTGTAGTGAATTGTCTTGTGTACAATGCAGAATGTTTTGAACTTGGTATAAGATGGGAGTTGAGCAGTAGAGCGGATGCGTACAGTGTACAGGAGCAGCTTTATTTTGTGGAGAAGACACAGCTGAAACCAACTAGTTTGAGATAGTTTTGTGGTCATTGAAGGAGAGCTGGTAGAGAGCAGGTGAAATCACTGACGGACATCACTGAGCAAGGTTTACCTCTGTGGTTGAACAAACAGTTTTGGCCGGGATCCATTCAAGGTATTCAACATTTAGACGTACAATACAATAGCTAGGTTTGCATATAATCAAAGCAGGACATCAGACAGGGGTTATTGTTGACCAGCTACATCTTGAGATGGAGCTGTTTGTCATTGGAATATTGTATGAAGATTTTTGTCATTGGAATATTGTATGAAGGTTTTTGTCACTGGAATGTTGATGAATAGTGATGTCATAGTTAGAGATAATGACCCCCAGAGGATCCACGTAGAGATTAAAGAAAGTGGGGAGGAATATGGAGACCTTGGGAAAACCTACGACTCTCCATATTTATAAAGTATTATCTTCCTAACAGAAGTGAGTAAAGCCATTGACCTATGTGCGCTGTGTGTTCACGTGAATGAGCTGCTGATCAGGAGTTCTTAGTGATCCATGGTGTTGAATACCTCAGAGCAGTCAAGGACGACTAGCAGGCAGGGATATTCTCTATCAGTAATCTTGACTTGTTTATCGCCATAAATCCAACAACGTACATGTGACATGTACACATGGTTCAATGTGAGAGTGTCTAATGACAGCTGCACATTTGTAATGAGCACCACCAAAAGTCGTGACTGTATACATATCTCTGTTCCTCCTTTCTCTTTGTGTCATATATGTATTCTCTTTATTTAATTTATAAAGTACAAATTACATTCATGGGGTTCCTTCCCCCTGACCATCATAGTACTGCTGCACGACTTGAACTTTGCTGTATAGGAAAGGTTGAAGTATGGTTGGTGTGGTGGTACTTTTTGGAGTTGATCAGCCAGTGATGCTGCATTGTGGGAATTCTTATTAGTACTTGCAGTCCTGCATTTGTAATGATAAACACTGGAATAGAAACACAAGTTTTAAAAGTGCTTGTGCATCACAACTTGAGGTCTCTGCTTTCTCTGTGCCTTAAATTTGGTTCAGGAAAAAATATACACCGTCACTCAGTCTTTCAATCACTCTATCACTCAGTCAGACATTTAGTCATTCACTCGCTTACTCACATAACCCACATCGGATTAGTGTTTGTTCTTTCATACATCAGAAAACACCAAAATGTTACAGCTCTAATTTAACAAGGGACCAGCTTCTATTGGGATTCACAAAGTTGTCTGTCATCAATACAGCGATAATACCTGAGCACTGGTTGATAGACATTCACCAGAATATATAAAAAGAAGTCTTTTTATAACTAAAATATATATTGCCATAAATAATACAAATCTTTCTGTACCATTTCTTATTTTTATAGACACAAGCATTGACAAAGGCAATTGGTCTGGCCTTCAATATGCGATGTGCAGGGAATTATTGACGGGTCCAACTTCTTTGCTACACACCAATGAAAACAACTTTCCATGCTCTAAGCCAACATTTGTCAAAGTGAATGTAACACAGTGTTCCAGAGCGTAAGCTGCAGCCCAACAACAGTGAAATAGTGGCATGAAATATTTAACAGTAAAACCTTTTTTATATAGTGCTTCATACCACACTGCAGCTGTTTAATGGCTGAAAGCAACTGGTGTTATGATTTCCATATTTAACGGTTTTCAGTTTCCCAAACTGGGTAGAATGGGAGACTGAGGCAGCCTTATTGTAAACACATGTATTAGTTGTGAAGCTAAAAGAGCCCTCTTGCAGAACGGGAATGATCCTAAACTAGTAACTCACCCATCAGTGATGTCATTTGAGATGTAATCAATGATGTCATTAGTGATGTCACTGACCATGTCAAGAGAGATGTTTTTTGTGAGGTCATAAGCAGTGCATTGGTAGGGCATAAGTTATAATTAACTCAGTTAACCAACACTGCTGAATTGCACTGGTTTTGTATATGAGTGAAATCTGAGCCTAACTATAAGGTGCCTGTAACCTTTGCTTTTTTAATGAATTTCTAAGGTTTTTTAAAAAAAATCTATTTCCTAACAATTACCTCACTGTAACCTTTGGCTTTTTTAGTGAATTTTTATGTTTTTTTAATGTTATTTCCAAACTATAATGTCCCTGTAACCTTTGTATTTTTAGTGAATTTCTAAGGTTTTTTTAAAAATTCTATTTCCTAACAATTACCTCCCTGTAACCTTTGGCTTTTTCAGTGAATTTTTATGTTTTTATAATGTTATTTCCAAACTATAATGTCCCTGTAACCTTTGTTTTTTTAGTGAAGTTCTATGGGTTTTTTAAGGTTATTTCCTAACTATAATGTCCCTTTAAGCTTTGGCTTTTAAAATGAATTTCCAAGTTTTTAAAAATTGTATTTCCTAACTGTAACCTGTAAACTTTGAGAGTAAGTGTTTGAGTGAGTTCATGACTGTCTCAGCGGGTCTGTGAGTGGGTGCGTGTTAGAAATGGGGGTCTCTAGTTGGCAGAGGTAGGTACCTTTGTCCAAATAGGGACCCTTTCTTCTAGTCTGGGTAAGGGGGATGCACTCCTAAAATAACCCCTGCTCACCCCCTTGGTAGCTTGGCAAGAGCAGACAGGCGTATCTCAGAGGCAGTGTGCAAAGCATTTGTGAACACGTACAGTAATACAGTGAAAACACTATAAATGGACACCACACCAGTTTAGGAGAATAAGTAATCTTTATTTAAACCAAAACAAGACCAAACGACAAAATCCACAATACAGTATTAAAAATAAGGCTTTCAAATGGTAGAAATAGTTCAGCTCAATGCAAGTTGTAAATTCTACACTTTTCTCAAAAGTACCTTAGAACGGTCACGCA
Source organism: Triturus cristatus (assembly GCF_964204655.1). NCBI lineage: Eukaryota > Metazoa > Chordata > Amphibia > Caudata > Salamandridae > Triturus > Triturus cristatus. Next base: position 1,418,535,774 of record NC_140591.1, on the reverse strand, counting down.
AAACAAACAAAATGGCCGCAGGGAAGGTGATGCGTCGCTTCCTTACACTTAGGGGAGGTGATGCGTCGGTTCCTTACTGCAGCGCAGGGGAGGTGATGCACCGATTCCTTACTGTGTGGGAAGTTGATGTGTCTGTTTCTTACTACGGCCCCCAATGATGCGACAGTCTTGGCGCCTCAATGCGATGCGTTGATCTGGTACAAAGCGTGGTTTCGTGCAGCTGCACAGCAGGCTTGCGTCAGAACCGGTGCGGTGATCTCAGGCTTCGGAGATCATTACACCCAATGCATTGTGCGGTGATTTCCCGAGCTGCGGCAGGCATTGCAACGGTTTCTTCAGCGATGCATCAGAAACAGGTACGGATGGGTCACGCTTCTTCAATGTTGCATCGATTTTCCAGCTTCCAACGACAAACAGTCTCTAGAGGTCCGAAACAGCAGCAGACCAGCAAGGAAATTCAGGGGAGCTGGTGGTGAAGTCTTTGTGTCCCTGAGACTTCAGAACAGGAGGCAAGCTCAGTTTGAATCCCTTGGAGATCTTCCTCAAGATGACAAAGCAAACAGCAAATTCCTTTTCTCCTTTCCTTGGCAACAAGCAGCCACTGCAGGCCAACCCCAGACAGCAAACAGCACAGGGGCAGTATTCCTCCTCAGCTTATCCGGCTCTTCTACTTGGCAAAGGTTTCTCTTGATTCCCAGAAGTGATTTAAAAAGCCTGGGGTCTGGGCCCCACTTTTTATACACCAAAATCATTTGTTCTCTGAAGGCAGAAAGTGTCTGCACCCATCCAAAACTTTGCAAGTGCACAACAGCCTCCTTCATCAGTGTGAGCCCTGGCTCCAGACACACCACAGGGGGCAGAGCCATCATTGTGTAAGGCAGGCACAGCCCTATTCCAGTGAAGGTGCTACTCCCCCCACCACTCCAAATGCAGACCTGGCCTATTCAGCCCTGCCCTGACTCATCTGACTTCTGGAGACGCTGCCCTTCACCAGTCCCTGTCATCCAAAAGCCAGACATGCAATACACAAACCTAGCAGAGGCACACTGGATGGTTAGACAAGAAAATACCTAAATTCTAAAAGTGGTATTTTCAAACACAGAATGTAACAATCACCCTCACTAAAAGATGCACTTTAACATTCTGACTTCAGGCATACTAAACTTTAGATTTCTATCTTGTTCCTTGGGTCAGTTATGTTTATAGGATGTTATAGACAAACTCCCCATTCTGTCCCTATGGGAACAGATAGCCTTGCAATAGTGAAAAACGAAATTGGCAGTATTTCACTATCAGAACATGCCACACACACCTGGGTATGTATGTCCTACCTTTAACATACATTGCACCCTGCCCACAGGGGTACCTTTGGTCTACCTTAGGGGTGGCTAACACGTAGAAAAGGGAAGGTTTAGGGACTGGCAAGTGTGTGCACTTGCCAAGTCGACATGGCAGTCCCAAACTTCACACAGGCTCGGCAATGGCAGGCCAGAGTTACACTTTACAGGCTGCTTCTGTGAGTGGCACAATCAGTGCTGCAGTCCACTAGCAGCATCTGATTTACAAGCCCTGGGCACACATAGTGCACAATATTAGGGTCTGACTAGTAAATCAAATAGGCCAATCATGGAATCACCAATCCATAAACACAATTTACACAGAGAGCATATGCACTTTAGCACTGATCAGCAGTGGTAAAGTGCCCAGAGTCAGAAAACTAAGAAAAACAGGTCAGAAACAGAAGGCCAAAAAGCAAAAAGTCTCGGGAAAACCCCGCTGAAAAAGCCAGGTCTAACAGTGCATCAGTGTCTCAGTGGGTGTTTGAGCTCATGTCTGAGTGTCTGAGTCAGTCTGTGAGTGGGTGTCAGAGTCTCTGAGTGGGTTTGCTAGTACCTCCATAAGTGTGTGAGTCAGTCTGTGAGTGAGTGCATAAGTGGGTCTGTGAATGGGTGCATGAGTCTCTGGGTAGGTTTATACGTGATTGCATTAGACTCTGAGTGGGTCTGTGAGTCTTTGAGTGGGTGTGTGAGTGGGTGCACGGGTCTCTGAGTGTGTCTGTTTTGCCCTCTTCTGCTCTGTTTTGCCACTTCTGCTCATTTTTCTCCCCTCTGTTTCGCCTTTCCTGCTAGTTTTTCTGCCCTCTGTTTTGCCTTTCTGCTCGGTTTTCTGCTGTCTGTTTTGCCTCTTCTGCTCATTTTTCTGCCCTCTGTTTTGCTTTTTCTGCCTTCCTTTTTGCCTTTCCTGCTTGTTTTTCAGCCTTTCAGTTTTGCCTTTTCTGCTAATTTTTCTGTCCTTTGTTATGTTCTCTTCTGTTCTGGTGTGCTTGTTTTGCTTGTTTTCTATTTTGCCTTTCTGCTCATATTTTGCCCTCTGTTTTGCCTTTTCTGGGTGTTTTTCATCCCTCAAAAGGGGAGGGGGGCCACATGGTTGTTTTTTGCCCCAGGGACCCCATCCCCTGGACTCAGCCAGGTCCGACTGGGAAACCAAAGCCACCCTTTGTCAGACCAGCTGGCATACAGTGTGTACCGAGCAAGTAAGCCTGACCACTGCATTGGGGCTTTGGGAGGGGGGGAGGGGAGGCGGGGATGTTCTCCATCCAAGAAAATTTGGGAATAATGGCAAACATGGTGCATTCTACAACAACCTTTTCAGTTTAAATTCAAATCTGTTAACTTTCAAAACATAGTAAATGATGACCTTACAGTGCAGCAGGATAGCCAGTCATACCCACATTCTTACGAAGAACACAAAAAAGGCAGACCAGAACAGAGAACACAAAAACTGAGCCAGATCAGTTCCTATATGGTGCATAACGCGCAAGCCTGACCACTGCACAGTCAATTTGAAGGCATTATCACACATTTTTCATTATATATTCAAGTGTATTACATTTTAAATCATAGAAAATGGTGACCTGACAGTGCACTAGTATACTCAGTCATATCCACATTCTTGCAGAGCGCACAAAAAATAGACAGACTTGAGAAAAGAGACTGCCGGATGCTGCCCTTCACCCAGGTAAGATTGCTGGCTGTATGAACTTTTTTTTTACCATTCCTCTCTCTGGTGTCTTAGCACACTGAAGCATACTTCTAACTGCTTGTAGCACTCTTTAAATCAGCAATGGCATGCCGTATCACAGAAATATAACATAACACAATGTAAAACAAAAAGATAACACATAACCAATTGGCACATCATAGTATAGAACAGCATAGCAGCATGAATTTCCATTATACCATAACCCAACACATACGGCTTGGCAGCTCTTACAAAAGTAGCATGATTCTTATAAGGAAGTGAAAATCTTACAATGTTACTATCACTGTTTTATGTTTAATATAACATTTTATTTAAAACAGAAGTGTCACAGATCCTCTTTAGAGTCACACTGTTGCTAAACAATGTACTTACTATTCACCGTCTCGTGGTAAAAACAACAATGGTGCAACTTCAAAACAGGGCCAGTCAGAGGCACGTGTTCAGGTATTGGGTCCAGCCACTTGTAATGTAATCTAAGAAATGACACAATAGAGAGCCCTGCCACGCTAACTAAAATGGAAGTCAAAGCACAATACTAATACACGCTCCCTTAGGTGTGAGGTCTCCACCACAAAGGTATAGGAATACTGGCAATACATTCACAGTGGCTGGGAAGGACTACATTTCAATGTGAAGACCCTGGAGGAGGGTATGTGGTGTGGGAGGAGAATCATTGTTAGCGTCTTCTCTTTTGTATTCCAGCAGATAGTGTAAAATCCAGAGGCAGAGGGAACCAGGTTAAACAGTGATAATGGAGAGTGTCAGAAGCACAGCTGGTGAGGATACATGAGCGCACAAAACTAAAATGGCCACCTCCCGGTGAGCTCCGTGATGAGGAGCCCGTTTTTACCTATGAAATAGCGTAATTATAGTCGGAATATATTAGAAATTACCCTGGCAGTCCTGTGAAGCTTGGTTTAGTGCTGTGGTGCTTGTTCCTCGATCCTTCAACATCGGTGGTGGTGTTTTTCGTCCTCTTGCTTCTTCTGAGAGCTCTGCTTGAGGTACTGCCCAGATTTCCTCTAAGGGGGTCGGAGCATACATTCAGGAAAAGGCCTGTCTTTGGCCTAACCACTCCCACAGTCAGTCTTAGCTGCTGCTCCTGGTTTTTTCTTGCTGCATTTTGACTGCATTTATTTTATCTTTCTCTACCTTACATTTATTTACTCCTGCCAATTTTTCTAGTGCAAAAATGGATGTTAAAAATGCGCATAATTCTAATAATAGGAGGAAGTAACAGGTTTCTCCTCCTCCTGTAAAATCTAAAGTGGTGAAATCTAGTGAGCCTTCTTTGGCATTAATTCTGGACGAAATTCATGCGCTGTGAACCAACACAGACACCATTGCGTCAGAGATTAAAAACTTACGTAAAGATATGTCCAGTATGTCAATGAAAGTTTTTGATAATTCCATTAAAATTCAGGATAACAAAGTTAAAATCGACGCCTTTGCGCCCCTTGTGTCAAAGATTTCTCCTCTGTCAGACCATCTTCTGGATATGGGAAATCGTAACAGGCAATACAACCTGCGTATTTTTAATTTACCAATGGATGTTTAAGGTCCTAATTGCAGACTATATCTGGAGAATTTGATTCCTGGTCTTTTAAATATTACATTTTCAGAGAAATTTGAAATTGGTAAGGCGCATAGGATTCCATCCCATCGCAATCCTCATCACACTAAACCGAGACAAATGATTTTTAAGGTCCTACATCATCACCATTTGGTCTTGATCAGGAAAGCAGCACGCGAAATTCCATCCTTAATGGTTAATGGCAATAAAATCTTTATTAACCAAGACTTTGCCAAGGATACTGTTCGGATTCGTAAAGAATTTACTGACATGCGTCCTCAATTGAGAAGTCTTGGATTCAAATATGGCCTATTTGATCCTTCAACTATGCGAATCTGGAAAGATAATTTATCTAAGTCCTTCCAACGGCCAGAAGATTTAAAAATGTTCCTAGATCAACATTCACAGCATTCTATGGATACGCGTGATTCTGCTACTTGAATACTGTTTTAATATGTATTTCTGACTAATGTTACAGTCCTTTTCACGCTGGGCTCCAACGGGTCTCTCATGCTTGTAAAGTGCGTGTGCGTTTCAGATCTGTTATTAATGTTTATTTGTGGCTGTCTTTTTTATGTTTGTTTTGTTTTTTTCTTTTCCCTTCTTTTCCTATCATACGGTTTTAGAACTACTATTTTCTATACTTTTCTTCAATCTTTTTTCCTCTTCTTAAATATTTTCTTTTCCTATCTTTTCTATTATGGCTAATGCTCATAATATTAAAATAACTTCTTTAAATGTCAAGGGTTTAAGACATCCAGTAAAGCGTACAAAGATTTTGGACTATTTAAGAAGTTGCAAGGCAGATATTTGTTTTATTTAGGAAACACATATTGAAGATAAAATACTAGACTATATGAAAAAAAGGGTTGATACTATTGTCTCTTCTCCTGCTAAAGGTCGGAAAAATGGTGTTGCTATTCTTTTTTCCAAACAATTGCATTGTCAAATCTTAAGTAAATCATCAGATTGAGAAGGTAGATTTGTCATAGTTAAAATTAAAATCTTTGATTCAGTTATGTTTTTGATTAATATTTATGGTCCAACTGCTGATGATCCTATGTTTTGGTCTAATTTAACTACAGAAGTTCTCAAGGTAGGTAATATTCCTCTTATAATAGGAGGAGACTTTAACCTTATATCTGATCCTTTATTGGATAGAAAATTTTTCACTTAATTTCGACCTTCAAAAGCTTTTTTTACTTTCAAATCTTTCCTTAAAACTACAAAATGAATTGATATTTGGCGATTGCATTTCCCTATGGAAACAATGTTTACCTTTTTCTCTCATCCGCATAATTCACATTCGAGACTTGATTATTTACTAATTTCTAGACAATTAATTAATTCTGCAATTACTCCTACCATTGGTAATATTGACATATCAGATCACGCTTTAATTTCTTTTGTTTTACAACTTATCTCAAATTTTAAATCACAATCCATATGGAGAATGAATACTGATGTTGTTCTTAATGAACAAAATAAATTGAAAATATTGGATGCTATTCAAGATTATTTTTATCTTAATCCAGAAGGTTCTACATCCATGGTGAATAGATGGAACGCTTTTAAAGCTTATATTAGAGGTGCCTCTATTTCTCTCATGGCACCTGAAACCAACATTTTTAACCTAAGAGTTAAAGAATTGGAAAGACAAATTGCAAAATTTGAAAGGCTATTTATTACCTCTAATGATCCCCAATATAGGTTAAAATTACAAAACCTTAGATATGAATTTAATTCTATTCTTAGCAGAAGAGCTGATATTCAACTTTCCAAATCTAAAGCCAAATTTAGTTTTAATGCTAATAGATCCGGAAGGCTTCTAGCTAATTATCGACGTATTAAAAAAGATTAATCCCAAATAAATTTGATTCATGGTCCCAATGGGAAAATTGCCATTTCGCAAAATGATATTGTTAATGCATTATTACATTTTTACACTACTTTATATAATACACCTAATTTTGATGATTCTTCTCTAATTGATTCCTTTTTATCTACATGCGGATTACCTTTAACTTAAAATAAATTGGATCTGTTCATTTACTGAAGATGAAATTTGGTTAGCTATTAAATCTCTTAAACAAAAAAAATCTCCTGGACCAGATGGCATTCCAGCATAATTTTACAAAGAATTTCAAATACAATTTATCCCTCATTCATTTAACTTATTTACCTTTTTTAGCTCTTCAGGGACTGTTTCAGGTTCTTTTACTGAAGCGTTAATTGTTCTATTATCTAAACCTAATAAAGACCCTACACTGGTTTCAAGTTACCGTCATATTTCCTTATTGAATCAAGATTGTAAGCTCTATGCTAAAATACTTGCAACTAGGTTAACCTCTGTATTAGATTCTATCATTCATCCAGATCAATCCGGAATTATTAGAAATAGATATTCTGTCAATAACACTAGAACATTATTATGTGTTATAGAGCAAGGGTCCAAATTATCTTTACCAATAGGGGTTTTAGCATTAGATGCTGAAAAAACCTTTGATAAAGTCCATTGGCAGTTTTTATTTCGTACTCTATTTGCATTAAATTTTGGTGACATATTTATTCGGATGATATCTGCTCTTTTTTCTAGTCCTACAGCTCGTTCATTTATTAATGGCCAAACTTCTAATCAATTTTCTCTTTTCAGAGGTACCAGACAAGGCTGCCCCCTTTCCCCACTCCTATTCCGTCTTGTAATTGAGCCTTTGCTTTTTTCAATTAGGAAATGTAATGATATTACTGGTATTACAATTAAAGAGGTTAATGTAAAAACGTTAGCATATGCAGTTGATGTATTGTTATTTATAAGTAATCCTATTTCCTCACTTCCTCCTTTATTTGAGATTATTTCATCGTATTCCTTACTTTCTGGTTATAAATTAGACCAGCGGTACTCAAAGTACGGCCCGCGGGCCAGTTGCGGCCCGCCAGCCCTTTCCATGCGGCCCTCGTGTAAAACAACAGACAGTTGGCAATCAACTGCAATTCCGCCTGTTGTTAATCCTCGGGGGCCGCATTCACTGGGTAAGGGATGAAAGAGGCATGCGCAAAACCAGTGCCTCGCAAGCAGAGGCGTAACTAGAGCCAAATTTCGGCGGGGGGGGCGGGGGGGCTTGAATCTTTAAGCTATAGGCAGAGTGGAGCTGATTTCGGGGGAGGGGGGGGCTGAATCTTTAAGCAATAGGCAGAGTGGCGCTGCAGGGCCTCTTAGAAGGGGTGAAACAGCGAGGCCTCATTAACATGCTAATGGTCTTTTAAAGACCTGTGAAGTGCTCGGGTGCGGCTGTGGCCCGGGAAGCTGTCTCATCCCGAGCTGCCACACATGTGGTTAAATGATTGTAAATAGATATTCCTTCTTGCCACATACTGCTCCAAGCAAAGATGTGAATAAACATGAGAAATGACGCATAGTTTAATTGTCCACTGATGTTGCTGGACTGTGCTTGTTTTCCATTTTCCAAAAATAAATGACAGTAAAATATTTTTAACGTACGTTTGGCCCATATTCAGGGGGCTTGTATTTGTGGGCTGGCAACTGCCAAAGATCACCGATGACGCCAAAAATCAGCACACAGAATCTAATCTTCAACCAGTTACCACTTACAGGTCAGCATGGCCTGTAGAACTTGGCGGGTTTTAGAATGGGTGCATGTTTAATTTTCGTCACAAGGACAATGAGTTCTCAGACAGAGAGCGGCAGAGAGATGTAGAAGACAGAGGGAGAGGGAGGGAGGGAGACAGGGAGCGAGACAGAGGGGGGGAGACAGAGAGAGGGAACAGAGGGAGAGAGAGGGAGGGAGACAGCGAGAGGGAGGGAGAGAGAGAGAGAGAGACCGAGAGGGAGGGGGAGAGGGAGGGAAACAGAGGGGGAGGGAGACAGAGGGACACAGAGGGAGACAGAAAGAGGGAGACAGGGAGAGAGAGAGGGAGACAGGGAGGGAGAGAGAGAGAGGGAGACAGGGAGAGAGCGAGGGAGACAGGGAGAGAGAGGGAGACAGGGAGAGAGAGAGGGAGACAGGGAGAGAGAGAGGGAGAGAGAGAGGGAGACAAAGGGAGGGAGACAGAGGGAGACAAAGGGAGGGAGACAGAGGGAGACAAAGGGAGGGAGACAGAGGGAGGAAGAGGGAGGGAGACAGAGGGAGGAAGAGGGAGGGGGAGACAGAGAGAGGGGGAGACAGAGAGAGGGGGAGACAGAGAGAGGGGGAGATAGGGAGGGAGATAGAGAGGGAGGGAGACAAAGGGACACAGACAGAGGGAGACAGAGAGAGAGAGGGAGACCGGGAGAGAGCGAGTGAGACCGGAAGAGAGAGAGTCCCTGTTTGGCAGTATGTCGTATGACCAAATGGGCTGCTCTATATGAGACAGCACGTTGCGTACGATATACTGCCAAACAAGGACTCGGGAAACTTTCATTCGCATACTACTGACTGTGTGAGCCTCTGAGGAAGAGAGTCATCGAAACATGTCGGGCTCAGTCAGGTGTGAATAATTACAGGCAAGCGCGATGAACCATACCTAATAAAAGCTTGTGGGGAAAAGCAGCTTGTGTTCAAGTGCGGTTCTTCTGATGGACAAATCCCCAATGAACTGTATACATATGTGTGTGTGTATGCTGGGTCTGGCGGCTCAGTGGACGAATGCGTCCGCTGCAGGGGTCTGTGTTCAACCTCATGGTCAGTTTTTTTTGTTGCTCTAGCCCCGCCCCCTCCACCACTGACCCCGCCCCCACCAGTGCGGCCCTCGGCCACAAACCACACTGTAAATTTGGCCCCCGAGAGAAAGTTTGTGAGTACCCCTGAGTTAGACACTAATAAAACGGAATTCTTTCCTATTTATATTCATTGCAACCCAGATATGTCGCACATGAAAGATTTCATTTGGCAAAGAGAGAAACTTAAATACTTAGGAATTTTGTTTTCAACCTCTATAAAAACTACTATATCATTAAATAGTGAATCTATTTTAAATTACATTAAGGATAAAATATCCAAATGACCTTCTCTTCATCTTTCATGGTGGGGGAAATTAGAATCAATTAAAATTACTATAGCTCCCAAAATGTTTTACTCCTTAGCTATGATACCTCCTATGGAGTTTTATAAAGATATCAATTGGCTTTTTACTAAATTTCTTTGGAACAATAAGGCACCTCGTATTTGTTACCAAAAATTAAAAATTGTCTAAATGTAATGGAGGTTTTGGTATACCAGATTTTTTTTGTTATCACAAAGGTTTTATATTAAAGCAAAGTTATCTTTGGTGTAATCATTCTCATTTGATTAATCTTCCTGCATGGCTTTCTATTGAAAAAAGTTTAATAGATCTGTTCCCCCTACCTTCGTTATTAACTATGTCCAATAAATTACCATTATTCAACAAATCTGTTATTTTGAAATCCACTACATTTATATTATTTGATTTTGATTTAATTTTTCAATCGCCTATATCCATTACTGAAGATATGTCTTTATGGTATAACTCTAGTATAAAACTTACTAAAAATGTTAGATATTGGCATTCATGGATTAAAGCTGGTATTTTCTACCGTAAAGATATTTGTTGTAACAATGCTTTTATCTCTTTTGATGTTCTAAAAGAGAGATTTAATTTACCTTCCTCTCATTTACTCAAATAAGAACTTCTATGCAATTCTATTTTAGATTATTTTCCCAATTTTATTCCTTCTAATGATAAATCAGATTTATCAATCTATATCCAAACCCTTTCTACCTTGCCTCATACAGTTTCAATATTGTATAAAAAAATGATTGCATTTAAAGGTGACAATATTAATACGCTTATGACATTTTGGAATAATGAGCTTTCTTTATCTTTATCTTATGAAAACTGGAAAACTATTTGGCTTAATGGTATTTCAGGATGGTTACCTGTTTCACTTTATCAAACAAACTCGTATATTTTATATATTTGTTTATGGTCTCCATTGAAATTGTTTAAAGCTAAACTTCTCCCGACTTCAAACTGTTGGCATTGTCATTTACATACTGGTTAATTAAGACATATGCTTTTTTATTGTCCTTCTATTTTGAAAATTTGGACTGAAGTTTGCGAAGTTATAAAGAAAATACTTATTATTCATGATGATTTATCATATAACTTGATCATTTGTATATCTGTTATTCTTTCTTATAAATTAACCTGACTTAGAATGTAAGCTTTTTAATTTTTTATTATCAGCAGCTTTAAAATCTATTACCTCATGTTGGAAAGACGTTTCATTATTATCTGTTCATATTTGGTGGTCATGGGTTATTTTCACTAGAAGAGGAGCTCACTTATCCTTAAATGGTATTATTCATAATTGTAATTCTTTTAATTTATTCTGGAAACCTATTGATAAATATTTATCTTCTTAGAATGTATTTTCATATGTTAAGTCTTTTATTGATATTCATGCATATTTTCTATTTATTAGTAGTTCTATTTATGATTATTGATAACATATGTATAATTGCTTCTTCTCCCTCCATTTTTAATTTTCTGTAACATTATATTATATTTAGGGCTCCCGGTTTTCCGTATTTACGGATTTATACATATAAATACAGACAGAAATCGATATTTCCTTTGTCTGTATTTATATTTATAAACGGTAAAATACGAGTAAATGTTGCCGCGCTGCCGTGCCGTTTCTTTGCCACGCCCCCTGCTTCCTGGAAATTCCTTCCAGTCCCTTCCCATCTTCCAATCAGGGTCCTTTTGGTGCACTCGTGGGGGCCTATGGGCTCAGGATCTTGCAGTGACGACTGACCACTCCAGCCAATCCTGGCCTGATGTAAGCGTCACTGTGTGGGCGTGCCACCATCAGCATTTGCTGCATCTGCTCTGCGCCAGCCCGCCGCCATTCCTACGCGCCAGGTAAGTGTATCGCGACGACGGCGGAATAGTTTTTTTGCGGGTAGTCTTGCCCCAGCGGGTAGTGTTATTTGTTGGTGTGGGTGCATACATGCCAACATTTCAGAAGAGCAAAGTGGGAGATTCTTTAAAAAAAAATCGGGAGAATGGGACCATTCGCTTGTTAGATGCTTTGTTGGTTTTTCACCCCTTCTAGAGCCCCCGCATTGCCACTCTGACTATTGCTGTTAGAATTAGCACGTTACCCAATGCCAAGCCCTGTCTGCTGAAACCCCGAGGAATCGGGTTTTTGCTTGCAGGAATCGGGAGGCGGGAGACTAGCCTTGAAATCGGTAGTCTCCCGCCTGAATCGGGAGGGTTGGCATGTATGGTGGGTGTGTGTCTCAGCGGACAGTTGCTATCGTTACACAGAGTTTTAGATTGTTTTGTGAAAATTCCAGGTCATCTCCCACAAAAAATGAGCAAAACTAGGCTGCAGCATAGAACATGACAACGTAATTGCTGCTTTATGGATCCAAGCAACAAAGCGAACCGTCGCTGCCAGGGCCGGCTTTAGTGCTGGTGGCGCCCTGTGCGACAATCAATCATACGAGTGTAAATCAGTGTATAGGAAATGTTACTTAAGCCAAAGGACTGGAAGTGTAGGAGTCACATGTCACCCATACTGGTAGGCAGTATAGTTTAAGAGTGCTTGGTGTGGAGAAGCACAAACTCAGAGTCGAAAAAGAAACAGCATAGTTGGGAGTTTTAATAATAAGAATCGATTTCTAGCCAAATTAACCCTTTTTGCGACATTAATCAATGTTCTAATAATGTATACTTTGCAGTGTGTATGTAGTTCTGGGATGAAAGTTAATAGCTCACTATCCTATATTAGGACTAAGTAACAAAAGGATGTCTCTTTTGAAAGCAGTAACCGGCTGATCCGTGTACATCATACGCACTCTGTAATCTATTTGGTACACGTTCTTTGCAGCAGGCACATTAACCCTCTGCACTAACTTCACCTAAGTCAAAACCTTAACTATACAAAACACTGATCTCTCTCCAGGAAGATAATTAATCACACGAGTTTTCTGAATGTATTGTGTTGACCAATAACAACCGGGCGCAGGTGTGCCTTGTCAATGTAAATAAATGTGGAAAAATACTAGCTGTAGCGTCGCCTTTTGCTTGTGGCAAAAATAAATACGGATAAATACAGAAAAAAAGCCCAAAAAATAAATATGGATAAATACAGACGGAAATGGCAAAAAAATAAATACCATAAAACCGGGAGCCCTAATTATATTGTACCTGTCAAACTTTATTGATATGGATAATCCTCATATATGTCTTATAGGTACTTTTATTGTACTATTTTTTTTATTGTCTTTGCATACTAAAAATTTAGTGAACTATTTTGAACACAAAAAGAAGCACAGCTGGTTCCTAGATAAGGAACGCAGCGAAACAGATGTCAGAGAGGGGCATTAGTTGGCTGAATCGTGTGTTTACTAACTCTATGTAGTGCCAAACTAGCTCCAAAGGGCGATGGAGCACTTTATAGAGAACATTTTATTGTACCCTGAGCATCTCAGCCACAAGGTGCTGAGGATACAAAACTTATCCAAGGGTGTCATTAGGTAGAAGTGAGGAGAGAGATAGTCAAAAGGAGAAAGCTAGTTAGCACCTTTCTTCTCTCATTATCAATACAAAGTGCTTGCGGGTTAAATAATTTGTCGAGAATTAAACATTTGGTGAAATAAAAAAAGCCGAAATTAGAAGCCAGCTTTCGTGGAAGTGGGGGCAAAGCAACGATTGCAAAATCTCCTCTGGAATTGGACAAAATTACAACTTAAAATTAAAAAAAACAAGGATGGCATTACTATAAGAAAGTTACACCAGATGAAACCATGGCCCACTGCTGGGCTTTCCCTTTAAACCCATGGTAACAGTACCTCCAACTGATGTGTTTCAATGGTTGTGAGCCACCACTACAACTCCCAAAATGCAACAGACTAAAATGAAAACTCCATATAAGATCTTAGTATTCCAAGGCCAGCACACCATGGCTCTCTCCAAAAGCCCACGCAATGAGGGGGCTCCTGTGTTCATAAAGACGCTGCTTGTATTCCTAGCTAGTCCCCCAGATGTGGTTCAGCATTTTTGACTCGGTCGGATTACCTCGGGCCCTACAGCTCTAGCTGCCTCAGAAGTTAACACTGCAGATCAAGTGAAAACAGGTGAAATGCACAACTTAAAAGCGCAGCGAAGTGGCATCCGGTGACGGTCATAAGACATTGCTACAAAATAAGTGATATAACCATGCATTTTGGTCTCCTATGAAAGGACCGAAAAGGGGTTTGCTGCGGTCCATTGTTGTTTTTTTAAATAAATATTTTAATTGCTAAAATAAGCAACAACGCAAGTACATTGAATTGCAACTTTAGTAGCATCACAGCGCAGTAGTTGATCACACACGCTGCACTTTTACGCAGTCTTTATGAAATAACTATTCACAGTTAACTCCAAGCATCAGCCCAGAGACAGTTAGGATAAAAAGTATTAGCCATTTTCGACGGAGAGGATTAGGAGACATTGGGCCATATGTATCACAATGTTCTTTTGCGATTCTCAAATAGCGATTTTTTTGCGAATCGCTATGTGAGAGTCGCAAAACGCTATGCATGTAGGATTTGCAAATAATTGTGCGACTCCTACATATTCCTTAATTGGGAATTGCGAATTGCGATTCGCAATTAAGGAATACCTCCCCGTTCATTCCTATGGGCCTAGAGGCCCATAGGAATGAATGGGAAGAATGTAATTTCAAGGGTGCCAGGGTGTCAAAAGGACACCCTGTTGCACCCCTGAAATGTGCATGTGTGCACATGTGGCACATATACACGCCCTAAGGGCATGTATGTGCGTCACATGGCACTTTGAAAAATGCAAAAAAGGGAATTTTTCTGAGAAATCGCAAATTACCACCAACTTGAAGTTGGTGGTAATTTGCGATTCGTTAAGGCCAAATTGCACTTTTTCTGTGTTTCTTACATTGCATTTATGGAAACGCAATTTGCGATTCCTTAAATGCAATCGCAAAATAAGAAATCGCAAATTTTGCGATTCCTTATTTTGTGAGGCAGTTCTGCTTCTCGCACTGCGAGAAAGCAGAAGGGTTTGGTTGGGGGCGGGCGGGTGGGCATGTCTGCTCGAGAGCAGGGTATGAGTGGCTCGCCCAATGCTGAGGGCCCTGTTTGTTTGGTCGGCTCTCTGGGGCCGATCAAACCAGTCATGCACACTCTCCCATTTCTCCATGTAGGCTGCATGCACCTGTGTGGTCAGCGTCCCAACCAATACCAAAGCTGCCATTGCAGCATTGTGATTGGCTTAAGGGAGGGGTTGCTGCCTGCTTCCTGCTCCTGTGGAGGCAGGAGAGCAGGAGCAAACCCAGCAGTGAAGAAGCTGGACACAGGAAAGGCAAGGTTTAAAAAATATATATTATTCAAACTCTCCGCGCAATTCCCCTTCCGTCGTGACCACTCGCCTGTCCCCACCCCACATGACCCCTCGACCGCCCCCCCCACCCACCCGTAAGCCATGTCGGCTGCAACTGTTCTGTTGCTTCTGGTATGGCTTTAGGATGAGGGAACTCTTTGTCGGTCAGACCAGTACTGGTGTATTTAGTCTGCTGTTGTAGCTTAGGCCTCTCTAATTCTGGTAGGTTTAGGGGAGATGTTTGGTTTATTTTGCTTAGCTGTTTCATGATGATTTAGCTGATCCACCCTCTGGGTGAAAACCTATGCTTGTTCACATCTGGAATTCACTTCCTCAGAATTCCACAGCAGCCAAAATGCTAATTTGGCAAGAGAATCTAAAGTTATGCTGCAGGCAATCAAATTTGTGGGGCTCTGTTTCCATTAGCTGCAGTGCACCCAGTAAATATCCATCCTGGTAAATGAAGGGGTCTCTTCTGGGTTGGCAGATCATTTTGACGTAAGTCCACCCGCTGACACAGCAAAAGCACTTTCAATGAACAATCGTTGTCTGGCTGCCATGACTGTCACAGCCGTCTCCTCAGCATTGCTTTTGTTTTCCAGAATCAAACTTTCAAAGCATGTGTTTGTTTCTGAGAAATAAGATACATCTCCTGGGTTAAGGGAGTTTCTTTCTGCATGTCAGGGACATTTCTGCTTTTCCTGCTTGAGATCGAGGAAAGAAAACAGAACCCCCTAAATATGGCAGAACGTCTGACATTCAGTGGGTGGCAGCATCAGTGGGTGGTAGCGCTGTGGCACATATGCCCTTGGCTAAGGATTTCCAACAGAGAAGCCAACCGAAGCCTTCAGAATCCATGCACTTACCTCATCTGTTAATGAGGTGTGGAAATCATGGTTGTGGTGGAATGGATTTAGAAGGATTCGCTTGCACTGCCAAATCCCAAATGGCCGCCTAAGTTTTTTTTGGGACTGTTCAGGTATGGAGTGGGAGGAAACACTCAGTTCTGACACATTCGTTTTACTTACCCAATTTGCAGTTTTATTAATCAAAAATCCAAGGCTCAGACGGGAGTAAAAATCAGACCAAGGGCCCCATTAGTATGGCGGGCGGACATACCCTCGGGAAATGGGACCGCCCGCTGAGGGTGTGGCGGTCCCACACTCCCGATTAGGATGCACCCGCCACACTGACGGGCGCATGGCACATCTGCAACATTGCGGCGGGCGGTGCAGAGAGCACCGCCTGCCGCAATGCCACAAAGGCAGGTTGTGCGTTTCAATGCACAGCGTGAAAGGCACCGTGCGGTGCCTGCCACGTTGTTCATTGAAAGGCAGGGGGGTACCATAGGTACTCCCCATGTGCACCCCCCACCCCCCAGAGTCCCTGGGGGCCCGCAACGGTCCCCCGCAAGCAGACTCCGCATGCCTTTCTGTGGTGGCAATGCCGCCACGGAAAGGCAGGTTCCCGCCAACATTGTAATATGGCTGGCGGTGTCTAACAGACACCGCCACCATATTGAACCCTCAAGTCGACAGGGCGGAAAAGCAGCGGACGGTCTTTCTGTCTGCCACGGACCCCCCAGCCATCGCAATATGGCGGGGGGTCTTTGCTGCATGGATGACGGACGGATCGTCCCCGCCGGGCCGGCGGCGGCTGCCGCCGGCCCGGCGGAGGCGATCCGCCCGTCATTCTAATGGGGCCTCAAGTATCACAATTCACGACTTTTTGCTGCAGAGTTATCTGCCTAAGGGGCACAATTTGGGGAGCAATTTCAGGCTAGTGGTACATTCAACAACACAATGAGTAAGTAGTACTGAAGTAGTACTGTGCAAAAACTGATTACCTTTTAATGCATCTTTACTGGGGTTAAGGTTGCTTAACACCAAAAGACCCCTGGGGTAAAGTTGTTCATTTCAAGGCAGGGCACCAGGCCACTGTGGCCACAAAGCCACCCATATTGACCTACAAACATAGCTCATACTGGCCTTTTGGGCCAGACCATGTGCCATTGTCCTATTGCCAGAAAGGCCAGCCCTAGCCCCAGTATTGAGAATTAGCGACCTCCAGCTGTTGATTTTTTCCTTTTGTGTATTACAATACCTATGCATCAGGCTGATGGCAATTGCCTTTATGTACAGTTCATTCCAACAAGCATTTGGGATTTCCATTTCATCTAACATTTAGTTTTATGATTATTTTCTGATATCAAGCTCCTGGCCCCTGTAGGCCTTTTCAGGTGATGTTTGTCACCATTCTTTCCACCTGGGCTCTGATTACAGCCCACCTTTCATTTTGTGGTGCCCAAACAATTGGATGGACGACCCTCTCAGATGTGACTATGAGGAGTTTACAGATGCGATTCTCGCACTATATTCCACCTCTGTGCCAGGGTCGGACTAAGGCAGAAAACTGACACTGGCAGTACAATAAAAGTGGCCACCATTTGTGTACCATATAGTAAAATAATAGGCAAACAGTTCCAAATTGAGTCAGTCCCTAACTCTGTAAGACATGCTTTAGACCCAATATAACAGCAATTGTATGCTAATGTTGTTTCATTTTCACAAGGATTTTAATATCTGTCCTTTGATTGAAATGTGTTGCTAAAATGTTAACGGCAATCCTATTTCTAATCGCCTATCTGCAAAAAATGCTCTCTTTACAACTATTGTGCATTTGTACACAGATGCAGTAAAGCCTTATTTTCAGCATCTGTAATGGGCAGGGGCAGCACAGTACATTAATTGATTCTTGTTTATTGTATCTGTGGTGATTGTAGGTGATCTTCAAATAAATCTCACCTTACAATTAAAATAATTTTGAATGTGAGAACACCTTGAGAGTACAACATTGTATGCTGTGCTAAACCTATGATGCACACACTGCCATCTAGTGTAATGTGCATGTAGTGTTTGCAAAATTACTTGACAATGGAGGGTAACTACTATGGCATGTGTGTCTTGGCATAATATGATGATTCAAAAGCTTGATGAGTTAGATGTGAATTTACTTCACAATGTGTTCCTCATAGAACGGATGTGATTAGTTGTACTCATGACATACCAGACTAACATTTCCAGTAGAGTACTTTTAACTAGTATATTTACGAATTTGAAAACAAAGTCACGTGCCAATAAAACTATCAATCTTGTTCACTTATACAAAATGTTCAATATGCTACAAGTTTCGTAATGCTTCATTTTGTGCATTTCAAAATATGCAACTTCTGTTGAGGTCCTCTATCGTTGGCAAAGTAACCACGGCAGATGGTGAAAATGCCAGCCAATGGTCCACAGATTGCTCAGTGATGGGGTAGTCTGTAAGATGTACAATGATATTCATTGACCGAAGAATCTGTCATCCATGGTGCTGTTGTCCACGATTCATCATGCTGGATTCATTATTGCCATCAGTCTCTGTAAGTGTGGCTAATGCGATGTATCATGGCTGGCAGATCTTTTGCCGCTGGTAGACATGCCACTGCGAATGATTGCAGGTGCTGTCAATACCGGATATCCTGTCTGCCTTGATGCTGGATTTTGCACCAGATGTACGACTCTACCAATTTGTGAGTCGCACTTTGCATCGTTTTACGACTCGCAATTTGCGACTCGCAAACAGAAATATACAAGTGTCTCAGACATTGTTTGTGATTCTTAATGGGGTCGCAAATTGCCTGCCTCATTAATATTCATGAGGCAGGTGCAATTTGCACCCCATTAGGATGGCTAGCACTTCCAGTGATGGTGGCCTGCTGGGGTCAGCAGACCACTATGTCATGTCTGTGACTGCTTTTTAAAAAAAGCAGTTTTTTTTTTAAATGCAGCCCCTTTTCCTTAAATGAAAACGGGATACATTTAAAAAAGAAAAATGAAACGTTATTGTTTCATTTTTTAAGAGTAGGCAGTGATCCGTGGGACCACTGCCTGTTCTTAAAAAATATTTTCAATGCCAGTCACAAAGGAGAAAGGATCCCCTGGGCACCCCTTTCCGTTTGCAAGTGGCTTACCACCTACTTGAAGTAGGTGGTAAACCGCAAGTGTTTTGTGACCGTAATTGCGGTTGCAAAACAATCGTACATTGAAGTGCGACTCTCCATTAGGAAGGGACGCCCTTGGCATGCCCCTTCTTAATAACAGGTTGCAAACCCTATTTTGTGAGTCAGTAATAGGTTAATAGGGCCGATTTACTGTTTGCAGCTGCAAAAAATTGTCGTACATCTGGCCCTTTCTGTCTTCCTGATGCCAGGCATTAACCATTTAGACGTTGAATGTTTCCGATGGTGGATGCATCATGGTGGAAGACATACTCGTCTGCTATTGAAATATGTCTGTCCTCTGTGCAACATCTGTCAATGGAATTCTTTCATGTATGAATTGTGGAAAATGCAGCCAAAAAAGTTTGCTTCCCTAGCCACCGCCTATCATATCTTACTTCCTGTAGAGCTGCTGCTCACCTGTGATGCTTGTTCTATGAATGGCTGAGACTGGAAGGGACAGGGCACCTGTCTTCTCTCCTGAAGATTGAGATCTTGGCAGGCCGGAACTGGCCAAGTAACATGATTTTTATGACACAGCACAAAGGCAGATGAGCATACATAGTGAAGAATATGTGGCCCTAAGATTGCATATTTGTTTCATTGATATTCCTTTGGTGATAAACTTAATTTATGTGGTTGTTAGTCACACTCGCCAGGGCTGGGCAGGCCAAGAAATCCACCACCATGCAACCCAAACCCCTTAACTTAATTGGAATACCTGCCTGACCTAACTACACAAGCACAAGCTTGGCTCTAATTGGCTGCAAACACTTCAATCCAGGACGTGTTGGCAGCCACCTTGGTGCAATACTTTTTAGGTCTTGCCTAGCGACGCAGCGCATGCGCTGCCCACTACACAAACACGACTGCACTGCCCTAAACCCTAAAACACTAAACCAGCAAGACCCCCTATACTGCACGAACACCACTGCACTGCCCTAAACCCTGAAACACCACCCCCAGCATGACCCCCTACACTGCCCGAACACCACTGCACTGCCCTAAACCCTTAAACACCACCCCCAGCACGACCTCCTACACTGCCCGAAGACCACTGCACTGCCCTAAACCCTGAAACACTACCCCCAGCAAGACCCCCTACACCGCCCGAACACCACTGCACTGCCCTAAACCCTGAAATATCACCCCCAGCAAGACCCCCTACACTGCCTAAACACCACTGTCCTAAACCCTGAAACACCAGCCCCAGCACGACCCCTACACTGCCCGAACACCACTGGACTACCCTAAACCCTGAAACACCAGCCCCAACACGACCCCCTACACTGCCCGAACACCACTACACTGCCCTAAACCCTGAAACACCAGCCCCAGCACGACCCCCTACACTGCCCGAAAACCACTGCACTAAACCCTGAAACACCACCCCCAGCACGACCCCCTACTCTGCCCGAACACCACTGCTCTGCCCTAAACCCTAAAACACCACCCCCAGCATGACCCCCTACACTGCCCGAACACCAGTGCTCTGCCCAAAAACCCTAAAACATTAACACCAGCACGACCCCTACACTGCCCGAACACCACAGCTCTGCCCAAAACCCTAAAACACTACCCCCAGCACGACCCTCTACACTGTCCGAACACCACTGTACTGCCCTAAACCCAGAAACACCAGCATCCGCACGACCCCCTACACTGCCCGAACACCACTGCACTGCCTTAAACCCTGAAACACCCCCCCCCCCGCACGAGCCCCAACACTGCCCGAACACCACTGCACTGCCCTAAACCCTGAAACACAAACACCCAGCACGACCCCCTACACTGCCCGTACACCACTGCACTGCCCTAAACCTTGAAACACCATCCCCGCATGACCCCCTAAACTGCCCGAACACCACTGCACTGCCCTAAACCCTGAAACCCACCCCCGCATGACCCCCTACACTGCCCGAACACCACTGCACTGCCCTAAACCCTGAAACACCACCCCCACACAACCCCCTACACTGCCCGAACACCACTGCACTGCCCTAAACCCTGAAACACCACACCCCAAGCAAGACCCCCTACACTGCCCGAACACCACTGCACTGCCCTAAACCCAGAAACACCACCCCCCAGCAAGACCCCCTACACTGCCCGAACACCATTGCACTGCCCTAAACCCTGAAACACCACCCCCCAGCAAGATCCCCTACACTGCCCGAACACCACTGCCCTAAACCCTGAACCACCACCCCCAGCAAGAACCCCTACACTGCCCAAACACCACTGCCGTAAACACCGAAACACCAGCCCCAGCACGACCACCTACACTGCCCGAACACCACTGCACTGCCCTAAACCCTGAAACCTGAAACCCCACCCCCAGCACAACCCCCTACACTACCAGAACACCACTGCACTGCCCTAAACCCTGAAACACCCCCCTACACTGCTCGAACATCACTGCACTGCACTAAACCCTGAAACACCACCCCCAGCAAGACCCCATACACTGCCCGAACACCACTGCACTGCCCTAAACCCTGAAACACCAGCCCCAGCAAGACCCCCTACATTTGCCGAACACCACTGCCCTAAACCCTGAAACACCATGCCCAGAAAGACCCCCTACACTGCCCAAACACCACTGCTCTGCCCAAAACCCTGGAACACCAGCCCCAGCATGACCCCCTACACTGCCTGACCACTGCCCTAAATGCTGAAACCCCACCCCCAGCACGACCCCCTACACTGCCTGAACACCACTGCCCTAAACCCTGTAACACTACCCCCAGCAAGAACCCCTACACTGCCTGACCACTGCCCTAAATGCTGAAACCCCACCCCCAGCACGACCCCCTACACTGCCCGAACACCACTGTACTGTCCTAAACCCTGAAACACCCCCTACACTGCTCGAACACCACTGCACTGCACTAAACCCTGAAACACCACCCCCAGCAAGACCCCCTACACTGCCTGAACACCACTGCACTGCCCATAACGCTGAAACATCACCCCCAGCAAGACCCCCTACATTGCCCGAACACCACTGCCCTAAACCCTGAAAAACCACCCCCAGCAAGACTCCCTACACTGCCCGAACACCACTGCACTGCCCTAAACCCTGAAACACCAGCCCCAGCAAGACCCCCTACACTACCCGAACACCACTGCACTAAACCCTGAAACACCACCCCCTGCACGACCCCCTACACTGCCCGAACACCACTGCACTGCCCTAAACCCTGAAACACCACCCGCAGCACGACCCCCTACACTGCCCGAACACTACTGCACTGCCCTAAACCCTGAAACACCACCCCCAGCATGACCCCCTACACTGCCCGAACACCACTGCTCTGCCCTAAACCCTGAAACACCACCCCCAGCACATCCCCCTACACTGCCCAAACACCACTTCTCTGCCCTAAACCCTGAAACACCACCCCCAGCATTACCCCTACACTGCCCGAACACCACTGCACTGCCCTAAACCTTGAAACACCACCCCCTGCATGACTCTCTACACTGCCCGAACACCACGGCGCTGCCCTAAACCCTGAAACACCACCCCCAGCATGACCCCTACACTGCTCGAACACCACTGCACTGCCCTAAACCCTGAAACACCACCCCGCACGACCCCCTACACTGCCCAAACACCACTGCACTGCCTTAAACCCTGAAACACCACACCCCGCACGACCCCCTACACTGCCCAAACACCACTGCACTGCCCTAAACCCTGAAACACCACCCCGCACGACCCCCTACAGTGCCCGAACACCACTGCACTTCCCTAAACCCTGAAACACCACCCTCCGCATGACCCCCTACACTGCCCGAACACCACTGCACTGCCCTAAACCCTGAAACACCATCTCCCGCATGACCCCCTACACCGCCGAAACACCACTGCACTGCCCTAAACCCTGAAACACCACCCCAGCACGACCCCCTACACTGCCCGAACACCACTGCACTGCCCTAAACCCTGAAACACCACCCCCAGCCCAACCCCCTACACCGCCCAAACACCACTGCACTGCCCTAAACCCTGAAACACCACCCCAGCACGACCCCCTACACCGCCTGAACACCACTGCACTGCCCTAAACCCTGAAACACCACCCCCAGAACAACCCCCTACACCGCCCGGACACCACTGCACTGCCCTAAACCCAGAAACACCACCCCCCAGCAAGACCCCCTACACCGCCCGAACAGCACTGCATTGACCTAAACCCTGAAACACCACCCCCAGCACGACCCCCTACACTGCCCGAACACCACAGCACAGCCCTAAACCCTGAAACACCACCCCCAGCATGACCCCCTACACTTCCTGAACACCACTGCCCTAAACCCTGAAACACCAACCCCTGCACGACGCCTACACTGCCTAAACACCACTGCACTGCCCTAAACCCTGAAACACCACCCCCTGCATGACCCTCTATTCTGCCCGAACACCACTGCACTGCCCTAATCCCTGAAACACCACCCCCAACATGACACCCTACACTGCCCGAAGACCACTGCACTGCCCTAAACCCTAAAACACCACCCCCAGCATGACCCCCTACACTACCTGAATACCACTGTACTGCCCTAAACCCTAAAACACCACCCCCAGCACGACCCCCTACACTGCCCGATCACCACTGCACTGCCCTAAACCCTAAAACATCACCCCAGCACGACCCCCTACACTACCCGACCACTACTGCACTGTCCTAAACCCTAAAACACCACCCCCAGCACAACCCCTACACTGCCCAAACACCACTGCACTGTCCTAAACCCTAAAACACTACCCCCAGCACGACCCCCTACACTGCCCAAACACCACTGCACTACCCTAAACCCTAAAACACTACCCCAGCACGACCCCCTACTCTACCCAAACACCACTGCACTACCCTGAACCCTAATACTCTACCCCCAGCACGACCCCGTACACTACCCAAAGACCACTGCACTACCATAGACCCTAAAACACTACCCCCAGCATGACCCCCTACACTACCCAAACAGCACTGTACTACCCTAAACCCTAAAACACGACCCCCTACACTACACAAACACTGCCGCACTACCCTAAACCCTAAAACACTACTCCCAGCATGACCCCCTACACTACACAAACACCACTGCACTACCCTAAACCCTAAAACACTACCCCCTACACTACACACACACCACTGCACTACCCTAAACCCTAGAACACTACCCCCAGCATGACCCCCTACACTACCCAAACACCACTGCAGTACCCTAAACCCTAAATTACTACTTCCAGCAGTACCCCTACACTACCCAAACACCACTGCACTACCGTAAACCCTAAAACACTACCCCCAGCAGTACCCCCTACACTACCCAAACACCACTGCACTACCGTAAACCCTAAAACACTACCCCCAGCAGTACCCCCTACACTACCCAAACACCACTGCACTACTGTAAACCCTAAAACACTACCCCAGCACGACCCCCTACACTATCCAAACACCACTGCACTACCCTAAACACTAAAGCACTCCCCGAGCACGATTCCCTACACTACCCAAACACCAGTGCACTACCCTAAACCCTAAATCTACCCCCAGCACGACCCGCTACACTACCCAAACACCACTGCACTACCCTAAACCCTAAATCTACCCCCAGCACGACCCCTACACTACCCAAACACCACTGCACTACCCTAAACCCTAAAACACTACCCCCAGCACGACCCCCTACACTACCCAAACACCACTGCACTACCCTAAACCCTAAAACAGTACCCCAAGCACGACCCCCTGCACTACCCAAACACCACTGCACTACCCTAAACCCTAGAACACTATCCCCAGCACGACACCCTACACTGCACAAACACCACTGCACTGCCCTAAACCCTAAAACACTACCCCCAGCACTGCTCCCTACACTACACAAACACCACGGCACTACACTAAACCCTAAATCTACCCCAAGCATGACCCCCTACACTACACAAACATCACTGCACTACCCTAAACCCTAAAACACTACCACCAGCACGACCCCCTACACTACACAAACACCACTGCACTACCCTAAACCCTAGAAAAGTAACCAACACCCCATGCCCAATCCCCCTTACCTCTCACTCCTTGTTTCCTCCTTCATGTCGTCTCTGAGGGGCGGTGCACGTCCTTGTGAGGAAACGGAACAGCCTCTGTTTCCTTACAACGACTTGGATTGTCTACATTTTTTTAGAACACATGTTCATTTACCATACATACCTTTACAACAAAAGTAGTTGTAAAGGCATGCGTGGTAAATTACCATGAATTCTAAAAAAATGCGTAGTAATGACTTTGCGATGTACAACGCATGCGTGGTAATGCATGCGTTGTAATGGTATCGCGAAGTAAAAAAGTAATTATAACGGCTGTTTAGCGATCGAAGCTGGCCCCTGTTCTTCAGTGAGTCGTTTATTTGATAAATTAGGAGGAAGGAATGTGTTTTCTTTACCGAAAAACGCATTCCCGGCTGTTGTATTGTGAAAGTGTCCGCGTGGCCTGGTTTCACTTCCGGTGTGAGAGTGGAAAAGTCTGTTTGGATCTAAAGGGGTTCTGCTGTTGGACGGGGCCGGCGCGACACGTCATCAGAAAACACAGCTAATGGAAAGCGTTGTCCCCGAAGTGTGGAGCAGTGCCATGAGAGGTCAACGAGTGTGCATAACCAATAAAGGGATAAAGAATTAGCAACAGATCAAGCATTTCTCACTATTAAAACATAAGCATGATTAAGACATATTAAAAACATTCATGCCAAAGAGTAAAAGCATCTTTTTGGTAGAAACAGGTGGACAACGGGGTGGCGGGTAGGACAGTGAGGAATCCACAGGCAGATACTGTATCCACCAGAAAAAGCGTTACCGAAGGTAAGTAACTTGCTCTTCTGATGGATTCTTCTGCCTGTTGATTCCTCACCTTTTAAACAGAATCCTCAAGCCGTACATCACCCGGAGGAGGGTGTCCACCTGACTAGACCAAAAAGTCGTGCAAAACAGATCGAGCAAAATGGCCATCCCTCCTAATCTCCGAATTCAATAATAATCGAATAATCTTTAGTCGAAATTATATTGAAAATAATACTTTAAAAATACTTTTATTAATAAATTTAAACAAACACTTAAAGGAAAACTTTTATTTATAATTCATTTAAAGATATATCATACTTTACAAACTACGCCGAAGTCGCGAGCCCAGCGTGACTTTTCAAAATGGCAACCGGAATGCGCGCAGCCATCGTGTAGGGTGCACAAAGGGTGCGCGGCTTCTGTATAATATAACAAAAAAAAAAGAATGAATATAGTTTTCCTAACTAAAAATTATTCACAATTTTTTTAAATATATGTGTATGTGTATATATATATATATATATATATGTATATATATATATATATATATATATATATAATAAAAAAAACATAGGATTGAGGTAGATGAGACTTACAAATTTTCATTTAAAAAACCATAGAAATTCACTGAAAAAACAATAGGTTTCAGGAACGTTATAGTTAGTTGGACATTTCACTCGTACAAAACCATAGAAATTCCGCCGTTATAGTTAGTTCAGCTAACTATAACTCACGCCCCCGCAATGCACTGCTGATGACGTCACATGTTACATCATTCATGACATGGTCAGTGACATCACTGATGACACCTCAAATGACATCACTGATGACATCACTGATGACATCATCCAGTGGGTCTTTTCGGTGAAAAAAAAAAAAAAATATATATATATATATATATCCTTCCACAAAACAGCTCCTACTGGAACGCTGGGACCCTCGAAGGGTGGCGTATGCTCCGGTGGAGCAAACCGGAAAAATCAATCCAAGGTATGTAAAGGTACATAAATACGCTCTCAGGAAGGAAAGGCAGACACGATCGTCCCAATAACCAGTTTAATTCACACGACGCGTTTCGGCAGAAGCCTTGTTCACGTGTGACGTGCTGTCAAAATTACACACTGATAAAGTTTAACACGATCCAAAGTAAACAAAATAAACATAGGACAATCACGTAGGGTGAAATACATGGTGGCCATCTTGGAATGGGTAAAATACCCTTCCATGCAGTAGGAAACGAAGCCAACCCCTGGCCAAAATTAAGATCAGTTTTGCAAGATGAAAATCAAATGTACATAGCCTGGGGAAGGAAAACGTAATATGCATTCACGTATGGAGACACATTGAAATTGAGAGCAATGTCTTCAAATAACAAAGCTCAGGTACATGTTAATTACTAGACAGTCTAGCATAATGTGTGTCACGAATATAGTACAGTTCCGCATAATAACAAAAAAAGAGGACAAGAGAGTGTCAACCAAATAGGTGAGAGTACTGCATCTAACCTAACTGCAGTAATAACAGCATAGACATAGATACTACGTGGAAGTAGTGTAATCATTGGCTAGGTGCCTGTGTGGGTGGCTGAGCGAAAGTAAACACATAGTGTGTATAAGTAAACCGGGAACAGTCCATGCTGTGAGGATAACGCCCGAAAGTAATACAAGCACAAGGAAGAACATAATAATTCCAAAATTGTTCCGCATTACAGAACTACCTGGCCAACCTGGAACGTGTCAATATCAGTGGACGTGGTTGGTGACAGCATAAATAAAGATGTGGCAAACGTGTAGGTCATACCGGATGAAAAGGGTAGGTTGCCCGTGCAGGTGAATACGTGAAGTTGGGCCCCTTCCTTTTCTCCTGTAAAGAATAATAAAAGGTAATTAGAATACTAAGATATAAAAACAAATTACATATGTTGCACATCCTAACGAGGAGTGGAAGAAGCAAGAAGGTTATATAAATGTACTGACAAACCAAGTCAGATACTGAAAGTCCTAACAACCTGTAAGACAGAGAGATACATAAGGCAAGTCACGATCATACATGTGGGTCTATACATCACTAGGGTTACGGCACTGTCCTTATCCTGGTATACTACAGAAAAACCCTATTATGAGCTTTCTTTGAGGTGAATGGATAACTCTTCATCCATGTTCAGCCCCCCAGGAGTCTTAGTATGAAAATCTATGATGTATCTAGATTCTCGTTGTCGTAAAGAGAGTACCCTGTCACCACCTCTAGGATTTCTGGGGACATGTTCAAGGATGGTGAAACTTACATTGGAAATATTGGAGAAATGCAATTCTTCAAAATGTCGTGCCACGGGATATTTGGGGTCATGATTAGTAATGGCTCTTAAGTGTTCTAAGATCCTCTTTTTTGCTGGACAGGTGGTGCTCCCAATGTACCATAATTTGCAGGGACACTCAATGGCGTAAATCACAAAGCTGGTACTGCATGTAAGGAATTGTGTGATTCTTTTCGTTATGCCATTGTAAGATAGGATGCTCTTGAACTTACTATATTTACACGCCTTACAGTGACCACATGGATAAAATCCAATTAGACCATGACTAGTGGTGGTGGGAGATTGTGTGATATCATTCCTAACCACCAGATCGCGGATATTCTTGTTGCGTCTGTAAGTGATGGTAGGTCTATTGGGAGTAGTGCTACCCAGGACACTTTCGTTTTTCAAAATATCCCAGTTTTTGACAAGTATGTGTTTGATTTTTTGTGAGTCGGAATTAAATGTAAGGATCATCCTAGTGTTATCCGAATCTTTGTCAATGGGGGGGCTCTATGGAATCAGAAAGAGTGTTCTTTCTCTCAATCAATTCAGCCCGAGCTGTGGCCTTTTTAAGAACCCAATTAGGGTAACCCCTGTGTTTGAATCTTTCAATGATGTTATCCCTTTCTTCAGTATACGATTTGTCATTGTTACAATTTCTCTTGGCCCTGAGCAATTCCCCGTAGGGTATGCTCCATTTCAATGCTTCCGGGTGACTACTGAGAGCATGTAAAACACTGTTACCCGCAGTAGCTTTCCGAAAGAGGAAAGTGCAAATCTGACCCTGTTTGATTTCTAGGCAAACATCAAGGAAATCAGTCTGTTCCGCACTGATGTTACCCGTGAGTAAGATGTTATACTTGTTAATGTTGAGTTGCTTGATGAAATGCTCAGCCTCCCCTTTGGTACCATTCCAGATAATGAACAGGTCATCTATGTAGCGAAGCCACATGATGACCTGTTCGAAGTCTCTCCTGAGTGTGGTACTACACATGATCTCCTGTTCCCAAAAGCCCATAAACAGATTGGCAAAGCTCGGCGCAAAGCACAAACCCATGGCAGTGCCATTGATCTGCCTGTAGAGGGCGCCATTGAATGAAAAAATATTGTTGGTGAGACAAAAATGTATCATTTCCATTATCATCTTGCTGTGTTCGCGATATCTGAGCGGTCTCTGTTGTAAAAAGTGCTCACATGCCTCCATCCCCTGTTGGTTGTCTATGATGGTGTAGAGTGAGTGTACGTCAAGAACAATAAACAGAAAATTGGTGTTCCATTTTAACTTATCAATTTTACAAAGAAAATCTTTGGTATCTCTGAGATAACTGGGTAGCTCTGTAACATACTCCCTCAAAAAATGATCAACGTATTTAGATATATGTTCGCTGACACTGCCAATGGAGGAAACTCTGGGGCGCCCGGGTGGTCTGATGCTATCCTTGTGCAATTTGGGAAGTAGGTAGAGTATGGGAAGTTTGGGATGATCATTTTTTAAGTAGCAAAATTCTTCCCACACTAACAATCCCTTATCTTTCCAGGTAACAAGTTTTTCCCATAAGTTGGTAATGCTCTGGTCATAAATGTCTTGAGTGATGGGTGTGTAGAATTTGGTGTCATTCAATTGCCGTAAGGCTTCCTTTATGTAATCATCTCTGTCTAAAATCACAATGTTACCCCCTTTGTCGGCAGGACGGATTACAATGTTGGTGTCATCACGTAGGTCTTTGAGTGCTTGTCTTTGACTAAAAGACAAATTGTTAGAGTTATCCCTAAAGTGATTCTTGTTTTTTCGTCTTAACTCCATGAGTGCCTGAGTGGTGCAATCATGGAAGGTGTCTATATTATCGTGAGGTAACATGGGTATAAAGGTAGATTTAACCCTAAGTTCTGTCCTAGCCGATGCATCTTGCTCTATTTCCATGTTCTCAAGAATTTGGGAAGTGGTGATATCTTCATTAGGGATCTCATTGGTGTTGTCCAGTGAGGCTAAGATAATGAGAGTATCGACATCACTAATGGTGAGATTATCATTAGACCTGATAGTGTGTTGTTTGGCCGGAGTGTGATTAAGCCTTCCATAAACTCAAAAGGCTTAATCACACTCCGGCCAAACAACACACTATCAGGTCTAATGATAATCTCACCATTAGTGATGTCGATACTCTCATTATCTTAGCCTCAGTGGACAACACCAATGAGATCCCTAATGAAGATATCACCACTTCCCAAATTCTTGAGAACATGGAAATAGAGCAAGATGCATCGGCTAGGACAGAACTTAGGGTTAAATCTACCTTTATACCCATGTTACCTCACGATAATATAGACACCTTCCATGATTGCACCACTCAGGCACTCATGGAGTTAAGACGAAAAAACAAGAATCACTTTAGGGATAACTCTAACAATTTGTCTTTTAGTCAAAGACAAGCACTCAAAGACCTACGTGATGACACCAACATTGTAATCCGTCCTGCCGACAAAGGGGGTAACATTGTGATTTTAGACAGCGATGATTACATAAAGGAAGCCTTACGGCAATTGAATGACACCAAATTCTACACACCCATCACTCAAGACATCTATGACCAGAGCATTACCAACTTATGGGAAAAACTTGTTACCTGGAAAGATAAGGGATTGTTAGTGTGGGAAGAATTTTGCTACTTAAAAAATGATCATCGCAAACTTCCCTTACTCTACCTACTTCCCAAATTGCACAAGGATAGCATCAGACCACCCGGGCGGCCCAGAGTTTCCTCCATTGGCAGTGTCAGCGAACATATATCTAAATACGTTGATCATTTTTTGAGGGAGTATGTTACAGAGCTACCCGGTTATCTCAGAGATACCAAAGATTTTCTTTGTAAAATTGATAAGTTAAAATGGAACACCAATTTTCTGTTTATTGTTCTTGACGTACACTCACTCTACACCATCATAGACAACCAACAGGGGATGGAGGCATGTGAGCACTTTTTACAACAGAGACCGCTCAGATATCGCGAACACAGCAAGATGATAATGGAAATGATACATTTTTGTCTCACCAACAATATTTTTTCATTCAATGGCGCCCTCTACAGGCAGATCAATGGCACTGCCATGGGTTCGTGCTTTGCGCCGAGCTTTGCCAATCTGTTTATGGGCTTTTGGGAACAGGAGATCATGTGTAGTACCACACTCAGAAGAGACTTCGAACAGGTCATCATGTGGCTTCGCTACATAGATGACCTGTTCATTATCTGGAATGGTACCAAAGGGGAGGCTGAGCATTTCATCAAGCAACTCAACATTAACAAGTATAACATCTTACTCACGGGTAACATCAGTGCGGAACAGACTGATTTCCTTGATGTTTGCCTAGAAATCAAACAGGGTCAGATTTGCACTTCCCTCTTTCGGAAAGCTACTGCGGGTAACAGTGTTTTACATGCTCTCAGTAGTCACCCGGAAGCATTGAAATGGAGCATACCCTACGGGGAATTGCTCAGGGCCAAGAGAAATTGTAACAATGACAAATCGTATACTGAAGAAAGGGATAACATCATTGAAAGATTCAAACACAGGGGTTACCCTAATTGGGTTCTTAAAAAGGCCACAGCTCGGGCTGAATTGATTGAGAGAAAGAACACTCTTTCTGATTCCATAGAGCCCCCCCATTGACAAAGATTCGGATAACACTAGGATGATCCTTACATTTGATTCCGACTCACAAAAAATCAAACACATACTTGTCAAAAACTGGGATATTTTGAAAAACGACAGTGTCCTGGGTAGCAGTACTCCCAATAGACCTACCATCACTTACAGACGCAACAAGAATATCCGCGATCTGGTGGTTAGGAATGATATCACACAATCTCCCACCACCACTAGTCATGGTCTAATTGGATTTTATCCATGTGGTCACTGTAAGGCGTGTAAATATAGTAAGTTCAAGAGCATCCTATCTTACAATGGCATAACGAAAAGAATCACACAATTCCTTACATGCAGTACCAGCTTTGTGATTTACGCCATTGAGTGTCCCTGCAAATTATGGTACATTGGGAGCACCACCTGTCCAGCAAAAAAGAGGATCTTAGAACACTTAAGAGCCATTACTAATCATGACCCCAAATATCCCGTGGCACGACATTTTGAAGAATTGCATTTCTCCAATATTTCCAATGTAAGTTTCACCATCCTTGAACATGTCCCCAGAAATCCTAGAGGTGGTGACAGGGTACTCTCTTTACGACAACGAGAATCTAGATACATCATAGATTTTCATACTAAGACTCCTGGGGGGCTGAACATGGATGAAGAGTTATCCATTCACCTCAAAGAAAGCTCATAATAGGGTTTTTCTGTAGTATACCAGGATAAGGACAGTGCCGTAACCCTAGTGATGTATAGACCTACATGTATGATCGTGCCTTATGTATCTCTCTGTCTTACAGGTTGTTAGGACTTTCAGTATCTGACTTGGTTTGTCAGTACATTTATATAACCTTCTTGCTTCTTCCACTCCTCGTTAGGATGTGCAACATATGTAATTTGTTTTTATATCTTTGTATTTTAATGACCTTTTATTATTCTTTACAGGAGAAAAGGAAGGGGCCCAACTTCACGTATTCACCTGCACGGGCAACCTACCCTTTTCATCCGGTATGACCTACACGTTTGCCACATCTTTATTTATGCTGTCACCAACCACGTCCACTGATATTGACACGTTCCAGGTTGGCCAGGTAGTTCTGTAATGCGGAACAATTTTGGAATTATTATGTTCTTCCTTGTGCTTGTATTACTTTCGGGCGTTATCCTCACAGCATGGACTGTTCCCGGTTTACTTATACACACTATGTGTTTACTTTCGCTCAGCCACCCACACAGGCACCTAGCCAATGATTACACTACTTCCACGTAGTATCTATGTCTATGCTGTTATTACTGCAGTTAGGTTAGATGCAGTACTCTCACCTATTTGGTTGACACTCTCTTGTCCTCTTTTTCTGTTATTATGCGGAACTGTACTATATTCGTGACACACATTATGCTAGACTGTCTAGTAATTAACATGTACCTGAGCTTGGTTATTTGAAGACATTGCTCTCAATTTCAATGTGTCTCCATACGTGAATGCATATTACGTTTTCCTTCCCCAGGCTATGTACATTTGATTTTGATCTTGCAAAACTGATCTTAATTTTGGCCAGGGGTTGGCTTCGTTTCCTACTGCATGGAAGGGTATTTTACCCATTCCAAGATGGCCACCATGTATTTCACCCTACGTGATTGTCCTATGTTTATTTTGTTTACTTTGGATCGTGTTAAACTTTATCAGTGTGTAATTTTGACAGCACGTCACACGCGAACAAGGCTTCTGCCGAAACGCGTCGTGTGAATTAAACTGGTTATTGGGACGATCGTGTCTGCCTTTCCTTCCTGAGAGCATATTTATGTACCTTTACATACCTTGGATATATATATATATATATATATATATATATATATATATATATATATATTATCTACTGGCGGTCGCCAGTAGATAGTTATAGTTAGGACCGAGTTTCCATAGGAAATCTGAAAATTCTATTTGGAATAACTTTGGCGCCGGTTGACGAATCCTCGTGAAATTTTCAAAATAGGTCGGGCGCTCTGCTCCGCTCGTACACTGAAAGTCTCGGGGGGATTCGTCAAGCGGGGGCTGAGAAAAATGGGGGGTCCCAAAACGCGTTTTCCCCATGCAATTTTCCATAGGGACCTTTAGTCCAAGGTACAGCCCGAACGGCTGAACAGAATTACTTGAAATTTGGCAGAGAGGTAGTCCTCAGGTCAGGGATGTGCCTTTTGAATATCTGGAGTCAATCTGTTCAGTAGTTCCTGAGAAAATGTCAGTTAAAAGTACATATATATTTATAGGCGCGCACCGTGCGCGCACCCTAACGTGCGCGAGCGTAATTCTGATTGGTGGTTACATGTTAGTCACGTTCGAATCGGTCAAAATCAGGAAGTGTCGGCCGCCATTTTGTTTGTTTTCGAGAGTAAAAAAGGAAGGTGGCGAACATGAAAAGGGGGCAGGTTAGAGAGTTCCTGACCCCCTAGCCTTTGTCAGGGGGTCCCTGAAGGACCCCGAAGGCAGAAAAAAACATTTTAATTTTTTTTTGAGAAATCGCGGGGGTGCGCGTACCGTGCGCGCACGGTGAAAAACCCCCCAAACAAAAAAGAAATTAAAAAAAAATTTTAATACGTAGTTTATTGTAAAATAAATATATAAAATATATAATAATACATACATAACTTAGCATTTAAAAAACCGTACAAATTCACTGAAAAAAACATAGGTTTCACACACGTTATAGTTAGGAATTAGCATTTAAAAAACCACATGTCGCAAAAAACCAATGAAAATCCCCTGTTAAAGTTAGTTCAGATAACTATAACTTGCGCGGCCGCAAGGTTGATGTCATCAGTGATGTCATGAGTGATGCCACTGACCATGTCATGAGTGATGTAATATGTGACGTCATCAGCAGTGGATTGCGGGCGCGCGAGTTATTTATTTTAGACATTTGTAAAGCGCGGCTGTCACCATTGCAGGTATCCTGGCGCTGAAAGAAAAAGAGACTATAGTGAAAGCGGGTTAGCAGGGGAAAAGCCAGGTTTTAATCTTCCTTCTGAACGGGAGGAGTTCGCTGGTGTGTCTAATCTCGATAGGGAGAGTATTCCACAGTCTGGCGGCAGTCACTTCGAAGGATCTGCCCCCGGCTCTGACCTTCCTGAATCTAGGAACAACTACCAGTTTAGCAACAGAGGATCGAAGCTGTCTAGAGGGGATATACCAGGCAAATTTAGATTGCAGGGGAGCTGGACCAGCTCCATGAAGAGCCCTAAAAACTATACAGAGGGCCTTAAAATGAATTCTCTGCCTTATAGGAAGCCAATGCAGTTTTGCCAATGCGGACGCTCCATGAGAACTTCGCGGCCACCCCAAAGCCAGTTTAGCTGCAGCTGATTGGACCCTCTGGAGCCTGTCCAGCAAGAACTCAGGGGACCCGAGCAGGAGGGCATTACAGTAATCCAACCTGCTGAGAATGGTACATCTAACCACTTGGGTGCGGGCAAAGGTAGGTAAGAGGGGCAAAACTTTCCTTAGGGAGCGAAGGATGGCAAAACAGCAGGCAGACGTTTTTTGAACATGCGTCTCCATTGTGAGCCTCTGATCCAACATGACCCCAAGGTTGCGCACAGATTCCACCGGCCGTACGTTGGACCTTGTTTCCGGAGGCCAAAAATTAGTTGGAAAAGGTTGTGGAATCCTAGTACCCGCACTGAAAAGCACCTCCGTCTTTCCTGCGTTAAACTGAAGGGAGTTATCCTTCAGCCAACTAGACGTTTCACGCAGACAATTATGTAAAGCCTCCACGGAAGTCGAGTCCTCGCCTTCCAGGGAGAAAATCATCTGCGTGTTGTCGGCATAGTTCACAATCTTGATGCCGAAGCTTTTGATGAGAGAGATCAACGGTCTAAGGTATATGTTAAAAAGAATTGGGCTGATTGCCGAGCCCTGAGGGACTCCATGTAATACCGGGGAAAAAGCTGACTGGAAAGGTGGCATGGATACTGCCTGCTGCCTATCCTGCAAAAAAGAATTGAGCCAATGCAGTGCGGAATCTCTCACTCCCGCCTCCCACAGCCGCCGCATTAGGATCCTATGGTTCACTGTGTCAAAGGCGGCAGACATGTCGAGCAGGATCAGGAACGCTGCCTGTCTTCTGTCTGCCCGCCTTTGAAGCTCGTCCATAGCGGTGATAAGAGCCCATGAGCAGGCCGAAAACCGAATTGATCCCCATCCAATAATAGATGGCGTTCGAGATAGTTGGAGAGAGTGTTACTAACCAAACGCTCAACTATCTTGGCGGGGAAAGGCAGCAGGGAGATGGGTCAATAATTCTTAGAACAGTCAGGGTCTAAGGAGGGCTTCTTTAACAAAGGAGAGACTAACGCCCTTTTCCACAGAACTGGAACAGTACCAGTCACCAGAGATTGGTTACAGACTTGGTGAAGAGGGGGGAATAGTTCATCCTCAAATTCCTTCCAAATTTTGGGAGGCACCGGATCCAAAGGAGAGCCAGAGACGATCCCTCTGGCTAATTTAGTGAAGGCCTCATAAGTAAGTGGAGGGAACGGGGGAATTTCATTGGTTTTCTGCGAGTGAAATATCCACCTAACTATAACACCTCGCGATTTAAGAAAAAAAAAAATTGTTTTGTTTGAAAAACCTGAAAAAAAAAACAAAAAAAAAACATAACTTAGCGTTTAAAAAACCATACAAATTCACTGAAAAAACCATAGGTTTCACACACGTTATAGTTACGAATTAGCATTTAAAAAACCTTGCAAATTCACTTAAAAAACCATAGGTTTCACACATGTTATAGTTAGCTGGACATTTCACTCGTAAAAAACCAATGAAATTCCCCCGTTATAGTTACTGCAGGCAACTATAACTCACGCGACCGCAATCCTCTGCTGATGACGTCAGATATTACATCACTGATGACATATGTGTCTTTCTGAAAAATAAATATTTGTAATATATGTATAGCTAAAGATTAATGGAAGAAGACATGGGTAAATAAGTGTCTAAATACAGTGATGTAATATCTGACGTCATCAGCAGAGGATTGCGGTCTCGTGAGTTATAGTTGCCTGCAGTAACTATAACGGGGGAATTTCATTGTTTTTTTACGAGTGAAATGTCCAGCTAACTATAACATGTGTGAAACCTATGGTTTTTTAAGTGAATATATATATATATATATATACTCAAAATAGGGTAGATGGACATTGGGATCATTGATTAGTCATCTCCTACATCTGCTCAAATCTAAGCGGTTTAAATAGGCTTTTGCAGATTGGTAGAACAACCATAACATTTCCAGACGTCGCATCCTCCATATTAAGAGTGTATTTGGATCAACAGCACTCCAAATCCACCATTTAAAACATAGTGAACATGACATCCACCATTTTTAATATACAAAGCTACCAGTCACAGCTGCTGCCAATATGCAGTGGTAGGGCGTGGTAGGGCAGCAGAGGCAGCAGGGGAAGTTGAATTGAAAAAAAAAAAATCTTTTCTGATCCTGCGGCTGACTTGTGCTTTGATGCTCCTCTGTTCTCCTGCTGCTCCGGACAGTCCCTGGGACAGACTCCCCAACCAATCCAGATGTTGCTCTCATACTATGAGAGCAGCGCCGGGCTGGTTTGGCACTCCGCTCAGGCACAGGGAATGTGTGCAGTATTCTACAGCCGGGTTAGAGAAACCTAACTGCGCATTTCTCTTTGGTCGGTCTAAGACGCCGGTCAAACAGACATGCGCACTTAGAAGTGAACTAACCACTCCTCCCTGTGACCCCAGCCCCGCCCTGCCTTACACACGCTGGCTGGCCAGCAGTTGAAAAATAAAACGATAATAAAATATTTTTCAGCTGCTGGCTCTG
This sequence comes from Triturus cristatus, assembly GCF_964204655.1. NCBI lineage: Eukaryota > Metazoa > Chordata > Amphibia > Caudata > Salamandridae > Triturus > Triturus cristatus. Next base: position 1,418,498,106 of record NC_140591.1, on the reverse strand, counting down.
AGCCCGTGTGGTGATGCTCCTCTGCCATTGCGGAGGAACCGCCGCTGAAAGCTACAAAACTCTAAATTAATTCCTACACCACACCCTATGTTCTACGAGAAAATATTCGGTTGATGAGCATGAACAGCCAAAATAATAACCATTTGACTATTGCAGTGATGTGATCAGATAGTCCACTTCATAATGTTATACACCAGCCGGTCCTAATGTGATGGGTGTTTTGACTCCAGGCTTCTTGAGGCTATACGCTATGTAGCCCTGTATGATGGAGAGCACATTAGGCCTTGTGCATTTTAATTACAAGGATAATAGTGAGTTTGGGGGTAGATTTCATAGCATGGGTTATTTCTTCATCATGTGGAATGCAAATTGTGACTCATCAAATTTTTACTACACACGTGACTTTTTTCTAGCTGTTTTGTTTGCCTTCACACCAAAAGAACGATCTGGAGAGCCATTGCTAAAGAGGTCTGTAGTAAAGGGGGTATACAGTCACCACATTAGCTGCAGAAAATGCTGGGAGGACCTCCACCGCTGTATGCGGCTCACATGCTTACACCTGTGGAAGAGGTTCACCGACCCCGCTGATGCTGTAGATCTTGGCAGTGGCCATCCACAGTTGTAGGAGGAACTGAACGCCAAGGAAGAGCAGCAAAGGGGTAAGTGTAACCCAATATTAACACAAACACAATATTTATGGGCTAGGTATAGATGTGATCATTCAGACTTTCACATGTTCAACTGATGTCATGGGCATGCTCGATAGGAAGGTAACAGCTATACAGTGCCTAAATGTACTTGTCTGCCTTGGCAACCTATTACTCATGCTTTTGGCCCTTATTTTGAGTTAGGTGGACCCAGTACATCCACTAAAATTGGAAATGTCCCCTGTGTCATACTTAGTATGCCATTGACATATACTATTTATAAAATGGGTGTGACATCTACTCTAGGGACCTGATTACGAGTTTGGCGGTGCAATGCCGGGGGCCCACTCCCACACAGCCAAACCCGTGGTCACACAGCCTGCTAGATTAGGAGTTTCCTCGTGTGTGGCGGGCTTTTTCTGGTGGTCCCACGGTGGTGCCTCTGAAAATGGGCACCGCAATGGAGACGCCTTAAACAGATCCTGCACGGCATGGACTGTAAAGTCCATGATGTGCAGGAACTGGGGTGCATGCACACAGGGGGGCACAACATGCATCCTTATACACATGGGCAGTAGGGCTCCCTTTGATTCAGGACCGCCAGCCTTTTCATGGAGGAAGGGCTTCATGGCATCGCTGGTGGTCCTGAAACTCGTAATATGCATGGCAGTGCCGCAGCTGCACCACCAGCATGTTACTTAGCCTCTGACCTCCATGCCACCGCCAGGGAATGGAGGTTCCTTGGCAGTGGTGTGGCGGTGCAATGCTGGTCTGACCACCAAAGTTCTAATTGGGTGGTCTGACCACCTGTGCGGCGGAGGCTGGACAGCCGCCCCCACAAGTCTGGCGGTCCTCAGATGGCCAGACTCATAAATTGGGCCGAAATAAGGTCCAAAGTCTAATAAGAGGGTATTGTTTTGGAAATGCCATGTGATGGGCTGTGTTATATTCATGCTTCACAAGGATGATTTCCATAGATATCGGGCCTCATGCAGATTTTATTGGATGAGTGATATGTGCCAAAACAAGGCAGATGTCCCATCCACTGTATTGAGTGCCCTCCTGTTAATGGGACTCTTATGACAGCAGATGGGACACCGACTACTTTTTGATGCATGAGCCACTCTCCAAATCTTTGAATAACGACCGGAGTGTCATAATAGTTTGGAATGGATGCCTATTTTCCACGCAAGACAATTGGGGGAGGGCGGAATTTGCATAGTCACGCTACGCAAAGCTCTGCGAAACGGTAAAAAACTCTCCGACGGCACGCAAAAGTTCCGTGAACACGCGGAATTGCTTGTTCCGCCCGTTCGTGATGCTTTTTTCCTGTTTACGAACGCTGTTTGCGTGCTCGAGGAGAAATATCTCACGAACACGCATTTTGAAAGCGTGAACAAGCACAAAATTCCGCGAAGCCGCGGATAGCGGAATTTTTGGCAACTCCGCGTTCTCCGTGAAACCCAAAATTACCCAAATTCCGCGAGCGGAATGGAATTTACCGCCCAGGCCTAAAGACAATATAGATGTTGATTGTGCAGTGACGTTCGGTCTATTATATGACGCATTATGTGGAGCGTCAATCTCACCATGCTTTAGTCATTGGTGTTTACACCTTAGGTTTACAGAAACTATCTACAATATGTGCTCATATTCAATGAAGGATAAGCAAACATATGCATTATACATCTACTCATATTCATCAAGTAACACACATCTGTGCAGACTGTCCACAAATAACAGTTACTGTTAGCGTAATTGTGCAGAAAATATATGTATTGCTGTATTCGCTGACCCAAATGTCTAGGCACAGTGGATGTGGAGTCACATGCACAATGTGATTCTACTTTTCTTTGGTAATTATAAGCATAGTTTGTAAGAATGCATTTGAGTGCTGTACTTAATGACACCAAAACGCACTTGCACACTACGCTTGACAGTTGGGTTCAGTAGAAGAGAGAGTTCGATCATAGCTACAGTTGCACTACAATGGTTATTGTGAAGGCTTATGCCTTACGTGTTCTTCTCATCTCATTTTTTGAGAGTCAGCATTTTATATCTACATTTAGATAAACCTTTTTGAATGGACTGTAAATGTGTTGTATGCACTATGGTTAGAGAGAACTTCTGTGTTTCTGGGTTAGGCCATGTGAGGATTTCTCTGTGCTTTTGACATGATTTATACCAGGAAATATTTGTTGCATTTTTTTATTTTTTGGGGTTCATGATGTCATGTTATCAAAAGTGCTTTTTGGCATGAAAGTGTCATATATAACTATATGAATATATAGCTATATCTAAACCACAACTATGTGCGCAACTTGGAGCTCAAGGACTCAAGTGCTAGTCAGGGAAGCTCAGCCTTTAATCCTTCTTGATCTGAATTCCCAGTCTGCACTGGATTTGTCGAGAATGTATCTGTAGGGCTGGGTGGGGCGTTGGGGAGGGATGAACAGATGGATGGTGAGATACATTTTAAAAAAACACTTATCTGCCACATCGTGCTCCTCTCTACTGCAGGCACTGGCTCCCAGAGCCCATTGCGGCCAATCCTGACGCTGCTGTCATGCTGCTGAAAGCAGCATCAGGATTGGCTTAAACGCTGATGATTTGCGCTCCCATTTAGACTGGAGCATGTGCCTGCTCTCTCCAAGCCGGCAATGCAGCTCGAATTGGAGAGAGCTTCAGTGCGCATGACGTTTTGGCCGTTCTGAGATGGTTGGCCAGATCGTCATCTACACTGAATAGCAGTGCAACCACTCCTCCACCAGCCTGTTATCCACCACCGCCCCCAAGCCTCGGCTCTGAGAGCAAAAATAAAACAAAAATAAACTAGGGTTTATTATTGGTTTATTTTTCATTTTTTGGCTGGTGGCAGGTGGAGCGACGCTCCTCCGCCATAGCAGAGGAGCCGCTGCTGCAATGTATAGCCTTTAGAACCACCTAGAACCTGTTAGAAGCTGCTACATAAGCACTACGTTCAAAATGTATTCAGCCTTTTAACCTTCTTAGTCTGTCGAAAGTTTCTACTAATTGTTATTCAAGAGAGAAAAAACTTCAAACGATCTGTAAAACAAATTATTGTGTACTCATTTTGACATTGCTGATACAGTTTGAAGAAGTAATTTTTGATATCTTACATTTATATATGAGCCATACTATTGTAAAAAATAATAATAATCTGAGAATGATTTAGAGGATTAGTGACAGAATATCGGAAACAGAAATATTGGGTGGACAGAATATCGTGTCAAAAATATCTAGGACCAAAATATTGAGCAGGTAAGTGCAAATAGGTTAGTATATTTACTATTTGTAACTCTACATCTACATACCTTGATGATAAATATATAGTCAAGGTACATATATGTGGAGGTATAAATAGTAAAACGTTGCTTACCTATAGAAACTTATCTTCACAATATTTGTGTCCTCGATATTCTTGACACAATATTTTGGTCCATGATATGTCTGTTTCAGACCCGATTTAGATATATACTCCAGCATGGTTTGCAGTAGCTTTACTGAATAATGCAGCCATTTCATATTACACTGTGTTTTAGGAAATGTGGTCAAACAGGAACTTTCTACCACATGATATGCAGCTGCCTGGACAGACAGGAGTACTGGGAATGTGGTGGCCTGTCTGAATGATGTTTGGGGGACGGCTGTTGGATCTCCCCGAAGTGATGTCTGTTAAACCTATGGGATTAAACTGGCCTCACCCACATGGACCAAATGTGGATGACCTTGGGCTTAATGATAGCTAAGGGTCTGCTCGGGTCTGGAGAGTTGAACAATCGCCGCAACTGAATGACTGGCAGCTGGATATGGACTGGTGGGAAACAGCGTTTACAATGCTGCTTTTACCCTGCAGGTAAGTAACAACGCGGTGGTGACAACGACCGCGTTGTTACCACGCGTGGCTTTACATCGCAAGTCGTTTCTATGACATGCGCTAGGTGGCGTGCAACACCAGGGAATGTGTTGGATTTGAAATCCAACACATTCCCTGCTGTTGCCCGAACAGGAGTAGGAATAGTAATTTATACTATTCCTAAATCCAGTGCGCCACCTAGCACAAGTCATGGAAACAATTTGCGATGTAAAGCCACGCGTGGTAACAACGCGTTTGTTGTAACAACCACGTTGTAACCTACTGCGTGGTAATAGCATGCGTAGTAATGTGCTATATTCGGACTGGTGCATGCTTGTAGAGAGGGCGGTATATGAGAGCTGGGGGTGTCCTGGTAAATGGAATAAAATATGGGGGAAATGGAACGATTATCAGGGTGGATTGTGTGCCCCTGTTGGAACTGATGTTTAATGCCCCGAGCACCCGGACACTGCTACTGCCCAATAAACTGTTTTGTGTTGTGGGTAATGGGAAGGGGGGTCGCTGGAAATAGTGGGGGAATTGATCTCAATTGGTTGTATCTTGATGCTACACTGTATTATGTTTTTGTTTTATTTGCAATAAAAAGATTTAAAAATAAATAAATATACCCACATTTCTATCATGGCTTATGGAGTACAGTTAGGCTTTTGCCATATAATGCGACTTAGAGATTTAATTTCCTTTGATTCGCAGCATTGTGTCATTATTACAGCATCAGTACTTGGAAATACAATTTTACTCACACCATGGACCTGCATTGCTTTCCTTCTCTTGCAAATGTTGATGATTTTGGAATGTGCAGTCTTTCCAGCATGACAGCATCGACATGAGCTAACATGCATAACATCTCACAGATAATCACTAGGTAAAGAAAGAAAGCAAGGTGAACCCATGGGCAAATCAAATATTTGTGTTGCTAAGTACCAAATGAACAAGGAAGCAGAGTTATATAACTGAAAATAAACCCTTCCAGATCTGGAAATAGCTAAGATATACTTTACATATGCTGACGAGCTTAGGTGGAATAAATGAGAAAATGTCCAGAGAACTATTTCTACAATTAGCAACTCGAATAGCAACCTCTTCGAGTCCCCAGGGGGCAGAGAATTGAAACAATGTGTGACTCCTCTTTCTTCTTCCCAGCAACATGCTGTGAACACTGACTAATACCTCTGGTTGAAGAACAACTTTCACAAACCATAGCTAATAGCCAAGTTTTTTTGTGAGTACAATATCCATTCTTTTATCTAAACAGTTGTACTTCACGATGGGTACATTCTCTTAAACTGCAGAAAAAAACAAGCATGTGCCCATGATTTAAGTGGGAAAATTGGATGAACATTAAGTTGTGTTGGACTGGCCTGACGGGCCTCTGTCGGGCTGATATCGCCAGTTGAGCACGCATGAAAGGGCCAGTGTGTGGGAAGTTGCATCTGTCACGGCCACAGGGCAAAACAAGCATTTTCAATGCAATAGGTCTCGCATTTGCGAGAGGTTAAGCTATTTGCATTGTAAATGACAATGCCTTCTATTTATGTGTTTTTAGAACCAACACACATATATAAAAGACATTGTCTTTTATAATGCCAATATAGCAAACTCTCGCAAATGCGAGACCACTTTAATGGTGGCCGCACCCCTTTCTTTAGACACTGCTCGCCGTATTCAGGTTACAGCGAGCCGCGTCTAAAGAAAGGGATATGTCCACCATTAAAGACAAAGCACGGCATGGGGCGCTTTTACAACAACAAAAAACATTGTTTTTTTTCCAATCAACGCTCTTTAGCTCACTGTGCCACCCCAGTTCAGTCCCAGCCATATGCTGATCAGTCTTGACACTGTTCCTTATGGCATGGAGAGCAAGAAAACGATAGATTTAGGCCCATAGCTCGGTACTGGGGTGAATTTGTGACATTGTGCAGCATTCTATCCATCAATTGTTCTCTTTGCATTTATCACCTAAGTGGGACGCGTGTGTCCAGATGTAGATCTCGTGCTCTTCATTTCACTGGAGTCAAGCTAGCCTGGCTGATGAGGGGTGATGCCCCGAAACCGGTCCCAGGACATTTGTTTCCAGTCCAGGGAGGACCTGGCCTGGCAGTTCGGGCTGGACTGTTGTCAGGGGGAACAGGGTCAAGACTGATTTGCATATGGCTGGGTCTGAAATGGAATGGCATGGGGAGCAAAAAACGATGGATTTAGGCCCAGATCTCTGTACTGGGGTGAACGTTTGACATTGTTCTTCATTCTGTCCATCAATTGTTCTTTGTGCATTTGTCACCCCGAGTGGGACGGGTATGCCCAGACGTGGGTCCCATGCTCTCCATGCCACTGGAGTCAAGCTAGCTTGGCTGATGAGGGGTGATGCCCCGAAACCGGTCCCAGGATGCTTGTTTCAAGTCAAGGGAAGACCTGGCTGAACTGTTCCCATGGGGACCAATGTCAAGACTGATTTGCATATGGCTGGGTCTGAACTGGAATAGCATGGGGAGCAAATAAACAATGGACTTAGGCTCAGTTCTCTGTACTGGGGTGAATGTTTGACATTGTGCAGCATTCTTCCCATCAATTGTTCTTTTTGCATTCACTTTAATTGCAGCAATGCACCTTTCTTTAGATGTGTCTCGCTGTAACCTGAATATGGCAAGAACGTCTAAAGAAAGAGGTGCGGCTACTATGAAAGTGAAAGCTGCGTATGGGGCGTTTTCACCCAAAACTAAAAGATCAAACAAAGGTTTGATAGCGTTGCCGCTAAAGTTAAAGTCGACTGCTCTGATAAAATAAATTAAGAGGCGCGGTTGAGTTGAGTTTGAGTTTAAAGCATTTATAGAGCGCACGTTCACCTGGCGGTTTCATGGCGCTGTAGTGTACAGAACCCAGAGAACAAGAAGATCAGGGGGGAGGTTATAGTTAAAGCGGATTGTGCTGGCAAACTGAATAAATAAAGATGCGTGGCCGCAATAGTTAAAGCAGACCGCGCTGGCAAATTAAATAGAGAAGTGCGGCCGCTATCGTTAAAGTGATCTGGCCGCCATTACTAATAAAAATATAAAAGCGTGCGGTGTGCTGCATTGTAGGAAAGCACGTCGTGGGTGGAACACGGGAAATCATTAAAGAAAATAGTGCTTACAGACAAGATAAAGCAAACTGTGTAATAACAGAAGTAAAAAGTCCAGTCCTTATGGGAGGTTATAAATGCACACAAGGCAGTACCAAGGAGGGACTACTAAGCCTGTTCATAAATCAAAAGCAATGATTTAGAAAGGGCAGTAACAGGAGCCAATTGAAAAGATGGGCAGAGCTTCAAGTCCATACCTGAATCCTTATGCCTCGCAGAGCAGCGCATACCCTGCCCAGGCTCGACCTAAAAAACTGAACTACACATTGGCACTTTCAATGCGGCTCATCTGACAGTGCCAAACAGGCCAGTCTAACAGTGATTAAGCTTTGTAAGGGCAATTTACTAACTTGGATTTCCCCCCAAAGCCCCTTTTAGTTGCTGTGTCACTCTAAGGTTTCCCTCCCGTCTTTATTGGATATTAGTTCAATACCTTATAACATTTAGACCCTGCTAGATAAGCAAAGCGGTCATCATTTATTAAAGTCATAAGCATATTGGATATATAACATCACATGCCCATTAATCCTGATGATGACATCACAGGAAGTGGTTCAACATAATTTTAAACCAAATTACATATGAAGAAATATCTACTGTAACTTTAGGGAAGAAAGTCTGTGCAATGTGGTGACAGCTGTGCCAGCCAACTCTCTCACAAGAGCTGCTGGTGGTTTAACTTTGTGGATTTAGAACATGTGGGCCTACTAAAGGTGCTATATGTATTTCAGGTTAATTCCCAGGAGAGCCCACACATTGAGAAACTTGGGGCTGTACCCTAAGTGTACCATTATTCATGGTAGAAGGTGGCTAGTGAGCCCCTCACCAGGCTGTGAGGAAACAGGTGGGTGACAAAGCTGAGGTTCTAGGGAGAGATGTGGCCTTCTCATCTATACTACTCAGAAGGTTGTCTAATAGGTTTCAAATCTGTTTCATCTCAAATAAATGGTGTTCTCCTTTTGCCCATAAGTAGGTATTGCGTGCTTGGTCTTACATAAGATGTACATGGAGTTCAAGTGTTATATTATTTACATCCCCTGTATGGCAAAAATATAAAGTTAGTCAAAATGCAGTGTAAATCAATGTAGGGAATTAGCACAAGACTCAATCAAAGGCAGCAAAGAGAATGACATAAAGTCTAGTCTCAGCGTAAAAACTTTCTATAATCCAATCAAGAGACAGACTAGCGGGTGTCTGCTCCCTAAAATCGGGGCAGACCAGACTGGGCTCACCTCCCGATTGCACCCTTCTTTATATAACAGAAGACACAGCGCAAATCGCAATGTCAGCATAACATAATTGAGTCATATACATAAATTGACCAAACCAGATTGCCAGATGTAATAAAGCATTATCTAGCACCATCCCAACACCTTCCCATAAATTAATATTAATATATAACCCCTGTTGAGCTAATATCATTGGATGTGCCAGTGCTAATCTAGTAACAATCAAAACAATGGCAGACGCATTTTCTGAATAGGCCTACAGTAGCACATGGTACTTGTTGAACGGTGGCAGCAGCTGGCTGGTTCACAGATTGCTAATCTCAGGGAACTGGAAATGTCAGCTGAAGGATGGGTGGGAAACTGGATGATCAAGAAGGAGTGGGCCCACAACATCCAAAACAAGGCAAGAAGAATATCTCCCAGCAGTATGCCAGGAAGCATTTGTCGAATGGCCACCCCAACTCCGAGTCCACCCAGAATGAAGCAAAGTCCGAAGTAAAATTATCCTTTCACCAAGGCCGGCGTCAAAACAGTGACATCGTAAGAGTGACATACTTATCATCAGTAAAGATCTTGGATTTTGGTCGGACAGCCATTTGTCCACATCCATGGGGGAGGGGTTACCCATCCCAAAACAAAAGCTAAAAAATGTTGTAGTCTGGTTTGACAAGGATGTTTTCTGTCACTTCCAAATTCATAAGCTATTGACCTCCCCTGGGCTCTGAAAAATAGGACGCCCTTTCTCTCATCTGAATTGCATGCTGCAGCAGATAGCACTTGGAGTCATCTCACACTTAGACAATACCAAAGCAGTCTACCTTGGACTCGCTGAGGCCCAGAGTAACTACCCACAGATGATACAAAGCTGCTGGGCTTGTAACAGGTCCGTACAAATGTCATCGTGCTTACGCCGTCTGATGAACATTACACCGGCTTCTGGTCAAGCAACGTGTTCACTTCAAGGCGTTGTGCCTGGCTCACTGTGCTTCTACAAGAAAGAACCCAAACTACTCTCCCAGCTTCTGATGGTGCAAGTACATTCACAGACTTACCAGATCCTTTAATCTGGCTCTCTCTCACCACTGACTGTTCCTTGTTATCCCTCATTTTACGAAAGGACGCAGTGGAGGAGTACCAGACTGTGAACTTTGGAACACCCCCACCACTGAACTGTGGCAAACATCGAAATACACACGGTACCTTCTATTAACCTCAATTCTGTCCCGTTCCTTTTCTTTTCTCCTGTCTGTCTGTTTCTTGTTGTTACTGTACTAGGGCAATGATTGGTGCCTTTCTGCATCACACTAAAAGAAAGGACTGCCCCCCATTTAGTGATAAAGAGATATCTTGTGATCCCAACTGGGCAATACACTATTTTGGTGTGCCTGCGGATATTTTACCCCGATATCTTTGTACAGGGGCATGTCATATTTATAAAATCTTGTTTTCTGTTCTAATTGTAAATGAACCATTGATGATTCCATGTTAGTCCTTAAAGATTCATAAATAATTCAATATAGATAGTTTAGTGCACTTTGAGTAATATTAATCATTTTGTATATGTCTTTGTTTTTAGGCACTTTTACAATTAAAAAAAAAAAGTCTGTTGTGATGGTACACGCTACAAGTGTATTTGTGTAGTTGGGAAGATAATTAAAAAAATGTATTGTGTTGGCCCGAAAAAAGAGGTTTGATTTATAAAGATACCACCGAAATGTGTCGATGAATTAAGTGATCTTATAACCTTGATGTGATTGAGATCTATTTCACCAGCTCTTTTTTGTTGAACCAACTTTTATTGATTTTAACGGTCGTGCAAAAATCCATACACAGCTTGTTCGCCTACAACCACATGGGCCGGCAGCAGGTGACTAGTCATTGGCATGAATACAGGCATATGCTTTAGCACCAGGAACATTATCCATAGCCCAGAAACCGGCCCCCACAGGTGCATTGACTCTCAGAGGTTGTTTGCCTTAGTGGCGTTAAACCCTCAGTAGACCTCCCGCCCAGCAGCCCTGTAGGGACAGTTCTTAAAGGCTAGAAACCATGGCTAACGAAATGTCCAGCTCTTTTTTTATAATGATCTGATAGAAGACTAGAGCAATGAATTTGGTCTAGATTGTGTTTTATGTTTTGTCTTACCATTTATGGGTTTTAATATAAGACTTTGTTATCATTGAATAATAAATATGTATTTTATTTTTGGTATTTAATAAATGAAATGTACATTTTTGTGACGTTTTTGTTATGTTTTTGCACAGTACGCACTGCCCAAAATCAACAACTGAAGGGAGTCCCTTTGTTTCAGTGTCAATTAAGACCCTGTCCCCTTGGTTTAAAGGGATCATACTCCTTTTGTTTGTGCCTGTGTGCATGATCCACCCCTTTAAAAAGATAAAAAATAAACAATTAAATCAAACAAATAAACAAAGTGTAGAGTGATATACGAGGGGAGAAAGCATTATATGGCACAGGACAGCCATGGAGGTTCACAGGTGCAACCATCGTACGCCAGACATTTGCCATAGAATACCAGTAGAAATAGTTGATAGGCCAGGAGTCTACCTTCATAGGTCAGGTGTGAAGAAGTCACAGTTAGGATACAAATTGGGGAGAGGCTATGTAAGAAATTGGATTTTTGATTGAGGGGGTGAAGACCCAACAACCACAATCCTTGTCAGGGTGAACCACTAAAGTCACTAAAACAACCGGTGCATAACGGTCTGGTAGCTTGGCACAAAAGCAGTCAGGCTTAGTGCAGAGGCAATCTGTAATGTATTTATGCCGCAGACAAACAGGAATAAAGTGAAAACACAACACAAGAAAAATCCCAAACCAATTTAGAAAAATAGAGTACATTTTAATAAATAAAATCAGGTCAAAACGGGGCAAGGCCAAAATGGCAGACACATTTTAGTAATTCTCTGGACCTCCTCCGTCATTTGTCCACATCCATAGGCCTGCGTGCTTCTCTGGGGGTCGACCTGGCTGAAGGGCACTCTGGGCCCCCCTGTTGCTGTTGAATCGGGGAAATTGCTGGCAGGAGTCCCCGCCACGAGAAAAGCCCCGAAGAATGGCAGCTCAAGGTGGTGGCAGCCTTTTAGGCTGATCGGAGCCTGCAGACTGTGGTGACTGCCTTGAGGAGCCCTGCCTTTGGGAACTGGCTGTTCCTGCAGGGGGCTGAAGATGTGAGTATGGCTGCTTGGTGGGCTAGCAGTGAGGAGGAGGTCGTTCTCGGCTCCTTATCCTCTGTCCCGGCCAATTCAGCAATACAGGCTTGCGAGCCAAGGGAGTGCCCACCAGCACTTTCGTTGCCTTGCGCTGAGGGCGCAGGCATGGGAGGACCCGCTGCCTGCGCTGCTCTGTGTGGGGTAGGTAGGGGTGGAGAAATTTAGGAGCCCTGCCATGGGGGAATTCACCTGCTACTCTGGCTCGGACAGAATTAGGCCAGGACTCTGCACCACTAGGGAATTGGGCAGCGAGCCCCATTCTGTAAGACAGCCACGTCCAGGTATAGGTGGCTGAGAGGACTCTCATAATCTGCAATGGGGGCCTGTCATGGAGATGGAAGGCTGGTCCTCCACAATGATCCTTGCAGTTTATGCTGCCCCATAAGAGATCAGGGGGTAAGCGGGCCGGGTAGTGACTTATCCAGTGGGATGGCACTCCGTCGTTCCCATGGACTGAGTGAACGCCAAATAGGGGAGTCCATGTGAAAAACTGGACCCCTGAGCCATCTACCACAGCTGCTTGTGCATGGGGAAGGATGAGAACCCACAAACCCACACCAAATTGAGATTTACAGGTATATTACTCCTGCAGTGCAGCAGAATAGACCACCAGGTGACCCCTCACCTTTGCAGGAAATCAAATCCACTGAGGTATTGATTAGTCCAAATGTCCCGTGACACGGTGGGAGCCAAAATTGGCGAGGTGGGGGTGGATGTTGCCCTCATCAGGCAAGATCTCCGGAATGTGGCCAGCAAAGTGGCTGATGCTGAAGGCTGGATCTCACTCCTTGAAGATGAAGAAGAGGCTCTCAAAATGAGGGCGAACCGCCTGACCACTTCTACGTGCACCTTGGAAAACAGGGTGGAGTATTCCGAAAAAAGATCCTGGTGTAATAACCTGTGACTAGTAGGGTTCGGAGAGTGGGCCGAGTATACCACAATGGAAGAGTTCATAGAGGAGTGGCTCCGGTCCTGGATTCTGGAGGAAGCTCTATCCCCATGGTGTGGGGTGGAATGGGCACACAGAACTCTGGCTTCGAAGCCCCCACCGGGTGCCTGCCCAAGGCCCATCACAGCTCGAATACTGAATTTCTGAGCTCGGGATAAAATCCTTAGAGAAGCTTGCAAGAAAGACACCTTAATGTTTCAGTCTGCCAGCATCATAATTTTTCCAGATTACACAAACTCGGTGCAGAAATAGAGGAAATCCTTGGAAGCAGTCAAGGCGAAACTCAGAGAACTATCCTTCCCGTTCCTGCTGAATTATCCAGCAAGACTTAAGGTGGTCTACAACTCCTGAACCCTCTTTGAAACCGTGGAGGACGCATGGTACTGGGTGGCAGAGAGAAAGGAGTTATACTGCCACAACCCCCCACCTTTCTGAACTGAGGACCAGCAGCTTCCGCATCCCAGCCCGGGTCAATCAAAATGCTCCTGCAAAATACTGACCTCCATAGGGGCCGTGGATGTCACAGAGATTCCCCGAGGTCATCTGATTCAGAAGGAACCTGCAGGTGGGTGGACAGTGACTCCCCCTCTTAAGACACTGGCACTGGCCCGGGGATAGGAGGGGACGCCCCTGGAAGGGCTGGGCCCCCAGCTGACCACCCCAGCTGGCCAAGGTTCCTTGGAGAGTTGAGACTGTATTTTCTGGGTTTCCAGGGGGAGGGGACTAGAGGAGGTTATGCCTGGGTGCACAAAGTACTACAAAAAATCTCAGGGAATCAGTCCCTGGATCCACAGGCAGATATCCTATTTAGGAGGAGATCCAACTATGATGCCTGACATTGGTTATAGATGTTTTTGTTTCAGAGGGATGTTGAGGTGACAGATACTTCTGGGGTGTAAGTGTGGGGTGGGTATTGTTGGTTCTGTGTTTTGGTATAAGGCAATGTTATGCACCAGACTGACAGCACAGACACTCCCTGCTACAACACTAGAATGCCCATATCAGGCTGCACCAGGGCTATACAACAGTGTTGATGATTGAAACACGCAATTTACCTACCACACCCCCAATGACTGACTTCCGACCTGGAATGTCAACTGTCTCCTGGATCGTATGAAGAAGACAGCAGTTCTCAGATATGCTAAAAGGATGCACCTAGCAGGGCTGCTGGTATAAGAAATGCACCTCTGTCTTGGGGTCAAAATGCACCCTTCTTTGTAGTTTTAGGTACAATAAGACATTTTACACGGGATATGTTAGAGGTTCAAGCTCTTTGCACAGGTCCTTCCCAATGACGGTGCTGAATATTGTTCAGGACCCTCATGGTCAGTATTTAGGCTCGCCAGAGGGAAAGCATATTAATTCCAAAGCATACATATACCTCACCAGGCGCCTACCCATGTGCTACATGACATTACCAAACTGGTGGCTGGTTTCTCCTCCAGTTTCACAATTTTAGGAGGAGATTCTTTGCGGTCTTTGACCCGGACCTTGACTCCTCTGGCCCTCCAACGCACCATTGTATTCAGTGGTCGAAGCAGCTGAAGGCCTCGATGGACTCCCTGGGCCTCTATATTGCATAGAGGGTCTGGCACATGGAGGCCAGGGAGTTTACCCATATGTCGATGTCCACCAAAACACTATCATGTATTGATTTCCAGCAATTTCCGGTGACTGACATGACCCAAACTTCAGCCGTGACTATTCACCCTAGAGGGATTTCAGACCACTCCCCAGTGACCCTTCACTTTGGGTTTCCTGTTGCGCATAGAAGGCCCATCTCGTGCTTGAACGCCTGGTGTCTGATGAACGATCGGGTCACAGAGTTCCTCCACACTGAGCTCCAAGCATAATTCGAGATGAATGAGGCCATGATGGCATCAGAGGGCACAATATGGACAGTGGCTAAGGCCACGATTAGGAGGCCTGCCATATCACACCTATGGGGGGTTGAAAAGGCCAAGAATCGCCAGATCACAGAGTTGGATACTCGAATCCTCTGATGGGGCAACAGCAGCCTGCAGTCAAGCAGAGGGTGGATAAAAAAACAGTTCCTCCTCCTATAATTAGGACCACCGTGCACCCACTGTCACTTCTTCAACTCTCAATCCTACGCCTCCCCTTGTCTCCATGCCAAGCATTAGCATCAAAGCCTAATTTTTCTATGCCATTTGTCTGCTTCTTATCACATGTCTCACATGTGGTAGTTTCCAGTTTTCTTATTACTTTTGCCCTTCCCGAGTCCAGTCTTGCTTAATGTAATGTTTTTCCTGGTTAGTGCCTCACTCCCGGTTCTTGGCTTGCTGTCCCTTCCCTCACTATGCACATTTTTTTTACCTTGCTGATAACAAGAGCCTTCCACATCTCTTGTTTCTTCTGAGATCCATTGTTTGTCTTTCACTACAGTTCCCTATTTCCATTCAACCTCTTTCTATCTTTGTAACTCAATTACATTTTCTCTTCACTATATATGTCCCATCACTCCTGATGTTAGCCTGCCTGCCATAGCAGTTCTATTGAGTCCTGGGGAAGTGTGCTATTGTCAGATTTGCATTCTTCAACAATGGTAAGGCCCAGAATAACCTTGCTGAGTTTTAGAACTTCATACTCTCAAGAACACTTCCCCTAGTTAGTATGCCTGAACAGTTGGAGAGAGAAAATGCTGCATGTAGCAGAGAGATGAGCCAGGAAAGCAACGTCAAGCTGAACTTCAGGCCTATAGAATCAATAAGCAACAAAAGCTGGAAAGGGAAGATAGACTGTCTCTGGGGATAATGGTCCATGAGGAGCAAATGAAATAACTTGTACATGATGCACTCAAAATGAAAACCAGCAAGCATCCTTCTGATAATAGTCTGGGCCATGCCAAGATGAGTGGTAACTGAAGGCTGTACTAGAGCCTATGTTCCTGAGAAGGTGGTAGAGAGTTATATGGGGGGTATTTAGGGATTTTATTGCTTGGTGAGCTGGCCTAGAATGTAGCTGTACTGTGCAACAGTTGGCTAACCAACACAAGGGAAAGAGTGCTTTCAGGAAGATTTCCTGTAGAGGGTAGTGACATAATTTTAACATTAATGCGAAAAAGAAAATTAACTACACACAAATGGATGACTCAGTTCTGGCAACAGTAGAGTCAGATCAACAAACTTTCTCAAGTCTTGGGAGGATTTGTGTAAACAATATTTAGAAATTGCTAAGCAGCTAGATAAACCATTAACCAAAAGCATCTTTCTTTAATCTTGTAACAACAGAGAATACCAAGAACTGTTGTGTTTACCAGAATTACATCAGCACTGTAATGGTGCCAAACCAACAGACTCCGGAGAGCCTATGAAAACAGCTGATGGATATATCTGTACTATAGCCACCAGAAATTTAGGTCAGACATCTAGCAAACATTCTAGGTTAGGAATCAAAAGAGTTCCCAAGAAGTCCCAGAAAATTTGGTAGAGGGGGCAGAAATCCAAACCTATCCAGTCAACCAGGAGTACTCAGAGAGGGAATCAGCCCTTTGGCAGAAAAACCAAGTAGAAAGTTTGGGAATGCCATAAAACCAACCAATAGAAATTGACTGAGAGATGCCCAGTGTTCCTATGTAACAGACACACTAGTGAATTGATGTGTTGGGTTTCGCACAGAGAGTGACCCAGTGGATTCAGAAGATGTGACAGAGACTCTCAGGTTACCCTAACCGAGTTGGTGCTAAGTTCAGAGGCTCCAGTTGGAACACCTATTGATATTCTTAAGACTTTTAGAAGGTGTTTTCTAAATGGCATTCAATTGCAGCACATGACCATTAGCCAGATATAGTTAAAGGAGAAGGTTGTTGCTCTAACTAGTATTTCACTAGCACGTTCTGCTGATTTCTGGGAGTTCACAGTACTAGGCAAGACAATCCTTGGCTATGGCCACCCTAGACTGAAACTGGGTCGGTACTCAGTGGATAGCAGCTGAGTGCACAATTCTGTCTTTCAAATGCAATGTACACAATAAATCACCTACTTCTAAGTAAGGGTATGTGATTACCAGTGCCTGAATTTCCTGTCCTGAGGGATCTGTGGGCCATTTCCCTCAAAAAGGCAACTTGAGATCCCAAAGAAAAAAAAAGGAGTAGACCAGAGTTTGACCATGTGTCAACATACCAAACAAAAAGAAAGCTCATGGGTTGGTGAAAGTCTATTGAGAGATTTATTCCCTTCAGAGTGAATCCCTGAGCCTGGGGGATTTGACGGATATGGTGGCCAAGTGTTACAGAATGTTTTAACTGTATAAGGCTTTCCTGAACCAGTAGCTGATGCCCTAAGGGAAACATAGATATGTGCTAGTCTATCGAGCTAGTTTGGCCGCCTCCATAAGGATATGCTTGATTTTCCAAACAAGGGTAAATCAAGTCAACTGACTAAGGCTTCATTGGCAGCTCTACCAGCAAAAGAGAAAACTATGAAATGGTGATGATTGATATTGTTGGGCTCCTGCAACCTACGATCACATCAGGAAACCCAATAATTTGGGGATGAAGACACAGAGGCTATTCCTCTCAAGAGCATCATTGCTCCTGCTAAAGCCCTAATCCAAAAGGTTTCCAGAGTAGTGTTCGAATAGGATGTGGTTTATGACAGAGGAATACATTTCATGCCAAACCTATATGATGTTTATTTTTGATGAGTAAATTGTAACCTATAAATTTGAAAATGATGGGTAGAATACTCAGTGTAAGAAATTGGATTATTATTTGGGGTGGGAGACTATCCACCTCAAGGAATAATCACAACCCTTGTCAAGGTGAGCTCTCAAAGCTACTAAATTCACCTGAGCTCAACTCCTTGGTAGCTTTGGCACAAACCAGACAGATGTGACTTAGAGCAATGCTTAAAACATTTATGTAGTACCAAAACAGTAAAAAAAGTCAAAATACAAAACAATTTAAATCCCCCAAAAATTTGAAAACCTGAGTGAAATTTGATGAACAAAAAGACACCATAATGTCACCAATCCAATGAGGTGAAACGAGCTATGTATTTTTAAAGTTTAAAGTAGGAATAGCGACAAGAAGAATAAAGTGCCAATGATAGTCAATGGTCATAGTGGACTGGGACTTAGACGCAATTTGAAGCTGGCCACAATGAAGTTTCACCAGGTTTACAAGGGGCAAATAGTTTATTTTCTGACTTAATTTTTCAAGCCACAATTCACCAGTTGGGTACACTTTCCAAGCTCCCAAGACCTCAGTGGATGCACTTAGAGACTCACAGGGTGATAGGCAGATGCCAATTGCTGGGTTCAGTCCTGGTCCACTTGCCACTATCCAGCTGGGTAGTTTCAGGAAAGGCCTCTTCCAGCTTGTTTTACCCCTATAGCTTGAACAGAAGGTTAGCCTTATGACCTTGTGCCCACTTCTTAATACTGGGTACAAGCGTGAGCAGGTCCAGTCTTTCATGGTTCCCCTCAGGTCACACACAGCAAGTCCAGTCCTTTCTGATCTTCCTCAAGTTCAGGAGTATGCAAAAATGGGTGCCTTGAGGTGCAGCATTTAGGCCTAGCATGAGCTAGTGGGTGGAAATGACTCCTCGGCACGCCCTACCCAATAGGGTGAAAGTTCCTGGGGCCAATGGTACCCACTTTGGGAGTTTTCAAGATGGCAAAGTCCTTGGCTACACTAAACTTGGGCTCTGAGGGCTGGGTGTGTGTGAAGTGTATTACGGTAATGTTATTGTTCTCCCACATCTAGCACTAAAATCCAGATTGACTACAACCACAATAAACCAAGAGACAGGAGCCTGGTAGAACAAAATTTGAATTTTCCAGCACCCCGACAGAGGATACACAGAAATGATCTTGGAATCCTGTTTCACTTCCTATCAATTGCACCCCAGTGTACGATGTAAACCCAGCAGACCTCTTAAGCAAGATTTTGACAGTCGTCAGAGAAGTCATGCCTGCCCATTCAGATCAGCCTATTGTTTGCTATCTGAGACATTTCACACCTTCCTCACACATATTCAAATGCTAATCCCTGGCTGGGCTAAATTGGAGAGCAAATGAAAGTTAGCCTCTAGAAAATTCAGGCAGGGAAAAGGGGAATTTCTTAGAAGTTCTCTTTCCTTAACAGTTATTAAAAATCTGACTTCTGCATTGAATTGGATTTTTAATACCTATTAAAAATAGTTTTTTAGTTATTTGTCTAGCTCGTCCCATTCTCAAAATACATTGAGTGCAGTGGGTTGACATAACCTGGAGCGAGGGCCTTGCCCACTGGCACCATCCCAGTGGCGACTCACCCATCATCTCAACAAGCATTAAAAATAGGTACACCTGCCCTGGAGACACATAACCCTGACTGAGCATCTCATACTGTCCATACAGTATACACCTCTACATCTTAGGGGTTACCAGTCTGGGTTGTTCTTCACCTAAAGCAGTAGCAAGAATACATGTTTAGACATTACTTTAAATGAGTTACTTATCATAGCTGATAACAGTTGTAATGCATTGCAATCACAGCCCCTAAAAGGCATCACAGTTATTATCACAGGATTAAGTATATACAGCCAGACACCCTAGCAGGAAGGTCTGGCAACATAACCCCACTTTGCTTATCAATTCACATTACACATGTGACTTACAGTCCCACCATAGAAATAACATTGGTAAATGCACTTGTCGTGCAATTGCACCTCTTCACCTCCAGGGGATGCCCTTATCCAGACATCCCCAGCAGAGACCTTCATACATTGAGGCAGTCCCTAATACACCCCCAGCTGCAGATCAAACGTTGCTTTGACTGTAAGCTGAGCCCTCTTCCTGCTGGGGGAGACTGCACCTTGGCACACACCTGGTAATGACCCCATCCTCCTGGGGCCACCACACACAGAGAACGAGCTGCATTTCCTCGCAGGCCGGTCCAGGCCTGCAAAGCATTATGGGGCGCTTCATCCATCCTTGTGAATAATAGAGCAGCGGCTCCCCCGCTGCTTTGGGAGAACCACGCTGCCCTTGTGGGCTGCCTCACTCTGCTTCTGATCTCCATTGGGGGCCTGGTCCCACTCGAACCCCCTGCGCCAGGTGAGTCGTTCTGTGGCTCAGGGTCCTCTTCGTCGGGGGCGTGATGGCGCTCCCTGCCCTCCATTGTCGCCGGGAGCCAGGGTGGGCTCCTTGCACCCCATTTGGGCTATTTCACAGCAAGCATGATGGCGCTCCCCGACTTGGCTTCGTGTGGGGCAGCCCCCGGGACCTGACCCACCCCGGGGACACATCTTGGACTGTCGACGGAGCCCCATACGCTTCGTCGTCAGTCCTCACTGAGGTCAAAGGCCGCCTACCTTCTGGGGGGTGTATCTCGGCCCCCATTTGGCCGATTTGCTCCATTTTGGCCTCTTCTTGCTCCTGGTGGCGCACCCCAGCCACTGGGAGCACTTTCCTTTGCCCTCCTGGTCTCAAGGAGGGTGAACTCAGAAGGGAGCAGTCTTCACTGGCTCCCCACACCAGTTTTTCACCTGGCTCTCCTACTGGGCCCCTCTTCTCCTTAGGCAAAGGCCCAGGCTTCGGCTCTCTGGTCCTGGACTCCCCTTTTGGCCCAAGTCAGGGTCTTGGGCCAGTCTGGAGGTTCTTTCGTCCAGCTGCCCATGGCGTCAGGCTCCAGCACCAGTCTTCCTCAGCAGACCACACCCCAGAGAGAGCTTCTCTTCCTGTGCCAACCCCTTTTAAAGAATTTTGAGGGGGCTGGCAGAAAGTCTCTGTTTGCCCTATCAAACAGCGACACATCACCTCTCTGCCCCTGCTCCCTCCTTCTTGCCCAGGCCTCTGGATTAGTTCAAGATGGTGTCGTCCAGGGGTCTCATGCCACATGGTCTCTGAAAGCCCCTTCCCCCCTTTCTGTCTTCTCTCCAGAGCAGCTTGGTGCCTGGCACCAGGGGACAGCTGCTGATGGATTAACCTGTAGCTCCACCCATCTTCTCTTGTTGGAGAGGAGGCCTTTGCCCTTGGAACGCTTGTCGTGAAGGGCTAGGCCTCTGATGCTACAGCTTGGGGAGGAAGATCATTAATCCAGCCTGGCAGGGTCAGCCCCAGCCAGGCTCTGGTTTTGAGCTGACTCAGAGGAATATTACATTTCTGGATGACCCAAAAGCAGTACAGATATGACTTTGGACTCTGCAGAATACTTCTCACGTAAGTTACAGTGGACTTTAGTGCGTGTCTGGAATTTGTAGGCCCTAGGAAAGTGAAACTATCCCATGTGGTCCCCATCCTCGTAGGAGACTAATGAAGTAGTCTTTCAGTGAAAACAATTAAGCACACTGACTTTCCCTTCCAAGTTTCTTCCCATTGTATAAAGCTGTTTCCATGTCACCACCCAGCTCTGAATAATTCCTGCCACACCATTCAATTTGTAGCTGCTCCTGGGCTGCGCACGCCAGGAATATCTCTTGCGCAGCCCTTACACTTGTGCACATGCATGTACACACGTGTCTGCATGTAACCAGCCCGGTGCCCCTTACTCTGGCTGCAGCGCAGCGGCCTACTCTCACCAGGGGGACACCGGTAAAATCCACATGCAGTCTCCTTCATCATGAGTTCACTGTGGGTGAGTCCCAACTTATGAGGCTCTCCCACAGTAAAAGCTCAACAATAAGGTGTTAAAAAAATGAAAAATCCAGGCGACTCAGATGGTCAGAACCACCTTCTAACAATTAGGTACTGCAGTCCACTTGCAACATTTAACTTACAGGCCGTGGGTACATTTTGTACCATATGCTAGGGACTTATATGTAAGTTAAATGTATCAATTAGAAATATGCAAATTCGACCATGTTTAAAGGTGGAATGCAGGCACTTTACCACTGGTTAGCAGGGTTAAACTGCACGGCGTTCTAAAGCCAGCTGAAATATAGGGTCCAGCAAAAGGCAAAATATAAGGGGTGACCACTCAGAAAAGGAGGAATTCCTACCCATTGCATTTGGTAATTAGTCTGGGTTGTATTCCAATTAATTTGTTATGCTCACTGTGTCACTCCAGAAAGGGAACATCCATTGCCCACCCAGCTTTTGTTCCACTGCAATTGGAACACTCTAGTTCAAATTGCCAGACAGCAGCTCCTCTAAGGACACAAGCAACCCCAGACACATTTTAGCCTTGTGGGGCCTCATCAGTGACATGCTTGCAAAAAGAATGCCCCCCCCCTATTTCCTAGAAGAAGGGTAATAAAAATACAAATAAACAAGTGGTCTGCCAGGAGTTTATTTAATTACACTTACCAAAATAATGGGCTAAATATGCACAACGAGGTAAATCAAAGATGTGCTACAACTGAAGAACAAGCGATCCACAAAAAATGAGGATGTTCAGGTTTGTATTTGAAACCATGGATTCAAAAGACTGATCACCATACTGTAGTCAGTTGGCCCTTTGTACATATTGCAAATACTCATCATCTTTGTACTTTTTCCATTATTTGATAAAACTGATTTTCACTTTTCACTGCGCCATCACTTGGAGCACCTGTTTGACTATAGTATGATGATCAGAATTTTGAATCCATTGTTTCAAATACAAAACTGAACATCCTCATTTTCTGTGGATCATCTGTTCTTCTGTTGTTGCAAGACTTTGATTTGCTTCTTTGTGCATATTTGACCCATTACTTTGCTGATCATATTTAGAAAAACTCCTGGCAGAACACTTTTTATTTGTATCAAATTGTCAGATGTAGCTTGAGTCCTATGGCACAGTGTTCTATAAGACTAACATCGCACTGTGGTCATCACCTAGAAAAGCAAAAAGCCATTAGTGGAGTGCTTGAAATAATTTCAGACATTGTTAATTACTCTGGGTCACACTCCCATCATGTTTTTTTTAGTCAGAATGTTGCTCTAAAGGCTGCAAGCAAATGGAAGTCAAACTTAGTCCTGCTCTAATAGGAACACTCATGAATGAACTACCAGACCACACCCTCTCCAATCGGAAACAGAAGGCAACCCTTACCAGTTTCCACATTATAATTTTGTCACATATTGTTACTCTTTTGTCACAGAAATCTAACAAGGCCATTAAAGACATGATTGATGGCCTAGAAAAGACCTTGAGTAGAAGGCGGAATAGCCTTCTGCATTCATTTTGTTTGCCTACAGGGATGTGCCACAGAAGAGAGTGGGATTTTATTACTTCGGGGAACGTTTTATGAAAAAGGAGCATTCTCATAAGTAAGCTTAAATCTATGATTTTTATAAGATGACTAATTTTGTGAGATTCATAAAAATCATAATGATGTCTACGAAATTGTACGTTTTGTACACATGCTTTAACCTAAACCTGCACTGGTGCAAAATACCCAGTTAATCATTGTGCTTAAGGTGAAAGGCTACTTATTTGTTTTCTCTTTTTTCTCCACTTGGAAAACGTTTTTTCTAAGTGGACAAATCCATTCTACTACACAAAAGGTTTTTGGGTACTAAAGTATTGCAACCTAAGAAGGAATGCACACTTGCATTGGGTGGGGGGATCTAACTAAAAGAGAAATAGTCACCAGAGTGATAATCGGACCCATGGACACACTCAGCTACACTGATTGTACCATTTAACCAGTGTGTGTGTGGACCTGCAAGTGCATGGGTTTGGCAGATCAACACATAGTAGCACACAAAAAATAGTGCAAATGAAGATGGGCATCCCTCTACGGTTGCTGGGATGAACACCCTCTGAGAGTCTGTTACTCTTTCATAGGCATAGTTCATCATGGGACCCCGAAAAGATGTCTCTGCGGCAATTTTCCAGGAATAAACACAGTGGCGGATCCCCTCATATGGGGGAAGAGAGTCCCCCCTCGCCAGCAGACTCAAAACTTGAAAAATAAAACGATAATATAACAGATTATCATTTTATTTTTCAAGTTCTATGGGCCGAGTCTTGGGGACGGCCATTGCGGGAGCAGTCATGAGGGGGAGTGGTGGGCACTACTATTAGTGCGCATGTACATTTGGCTGACCGTCTCAGGACGGCCAAATCGACATGCGCACTGATCTGTCTCCAACCAGAACTGCGTTGCCTGGTTAGAGAGAGCAGCACAGGCTCTCAATCTCTCTGGGAGCGCAAATCCAGGGCGCTCAGGCCAATCCTGATGCTGCCCTCATGCATGAGAGCAGTGTCTGGATTGGCCACAGGGGAGACTAGGAGCCTGTGCTGCAGTGAGAAGCAGAAGAACGGCTACGCGGCAGGTAAGATTTGTTTTGTATGTTTTTTTGTACTGTCGTCGTCCGTCTCCTCCGACCCCACCGCTCTGCCCTGATTCCATCCACTACTGACTAAACAATTGCTTTTACACGTTATACTGCTGTATATACTAAGTGATGAGTTCACATGCTCCTGGGAAAGTTGTGCTACTGACACCGATTAACAGGCTATGAATGGATGTCAGTGATGTAATCAGCCAGAGACACTGGTCCACATACTATTTGTGTGGCAGGCCATTTTTAGGCAGAAGAGCATATAACTAGAGCTATTTTTCATATCAACACACATACGACAATATATGTGGCTTTGAGATTTTGCCTGGAGGCCATAGATAACAGGGTCTATGACTGAATGGATGTATTTATCAAAAAAGTGTACAGGCCTGATTTGATTTGATTTGAACAATTGTAAAGCACACCAATGCCCGAGAACGCCTAGGTGCTAAAGCCAGTGGAAGGTTGCCAAAGAAATAGAATGAGAATATTTAGTTGTCGAAGAGCCAGGTTTTTAGTGCTTTTCTGTAGGAGACATTGAACTGTTCTTTATATCAGCCGCAAGCAAGTTCCATGTCCCTAAAATGAAACTTCTTCCACCCCAACGAGCTATTCCTTAACCTGGGGGTCTGTAGAAGTTTACTGTGTGAAGACCTTAGGTCTCTAGAGGCCAGAACCAAATCATATGTCTTTTAAGATACTGAGGGCCGGCACCATACAGTGCTTTGTATGTTAAGCATTGGGATTTAAATGTAATTATTTTTCTGACTGGGAGCCAATGCAGCGTTCTCAGACCGTGGGAGACTGGCTGAGATCTAGGGATATCCAGCAGCAGTCTAGTTGCCACATTTTGGAGTTGCTGTAATTTATGGAGGTACTGTGTTTGAATGCTCATGAATAGAGCATTTCCATAATCCAGTCTGGACAGGGCTAATGCTGACACAACTGTTTTGAGGGTATCCGGAGGTATGAAAGGACAAATGTTTCTGATAATCTTTAAGATGAAAATAAATGTAGAGGTATGAGCACTGAAATAATTTTTAAAAGTCAGCTTATCATCAATGAAAAACCCTAGGTTTTTTACTTTCTTCACTGGGACTGGATGGTCTCCCAGACTAGATGGCCACCATCTGGGAGTCCAAAAGGAGGTATCTGTACCCAGCAGGAGGACCCCCCTTTTTCCGCCATTAAGTTTTAAACAGTTGGAGCTCATCCACGATTCACCTGAGTCATGCAGCTATTAAATCGATCTGCAGTTTCTTCCATATTACTGGAGTCTGGTACTACTAACTGAGTATCATCAGCATTAGATACGACTGAGAAGCCGAACTCCCTAATAATTTGAGCCAGAGGGATAACATAGGGGTTAAACAATGGGGGGTTTAGGGACGAGCCCTGTGATACCCTGAATGGAAGTCTGAATTGGGCGGATGAGAAAGCTCCCATCTCTACTGATTGAACCCTTTTGGAGAGGAATGATTTGACCAGTTTAAGAGCAGTGCCTCTTATTCCGAGCTTGGATAGCCTATTGGCCAGTATTTGGTGATTCACTATGTTGAAGGTCACCGATAGATCCAACAGAATCAGGGCTGCCTTACCTCCGGCGTCCAAAATTAATCTTAGCTTTTCGACAGCCATGACCAATGCAGTCTCAGTGGTATGCCCCTCCCGGAAACCGTGTAGAGATGGATCTAAAAGTTCCTCCGAAGAGACCAAACACTTAAGTTGTGTGTTTAACACTCTTTCAAACACCTTTTCCGGAAAGGGTATTCCAGAGATTGGTCTATAGCTACTGGGAACAGCTGAATCTAAATTGGTTTTTTTCAAAAGGGGGAGAATCGAGGCAGTTTTCCAAATATCTGGGAAAATACCTGAGCTGATCTCTTTAAATACAGCCCCCAGTGCTGATAATTTCGGGAGCAATGTGCAGTATTTTTGGGGGCAAGGATCAAATGGTGCCCCAGATTTGGATGTCTGTACCATCTGAGTAATCTGTTCTACGATGGGTGGAGAAAAAGAAACAAATTAGATGGTGAAGGCTTTGTGACTATTGGAAAATTTCCATTTGGAGTTAAGTCACTGTCCCTAAAGGACTTATATACTGCCTCCACTTTGTCCTTAAAAAACTGTGCTAGGGAATTACAAAATTCAACACTGCCATCAATGCTAGGGGGCTCTGGAAGTTTAGCTAGACTTTTTACTGTCGTGAAGAGTGCTTTGCTACAATTCTTTACCTGCAGAATTCTTGCCGAGAAGTACTTGCTTTTCTCTTCCATTATTAATTTCTTATAGTCAGAAAGTGATTGTGCATATTTCGTTTTCTCTGATTATTCATATTTTACTCTCCATTGCCCCTCCTTCCTTCTGCAGATTTGTTTCTGCGCTCTCAATTTATCGGTGAACCAGGGAAAAATTATTCCCGGAGCTAGGGGATCGACCACAACTTTAATCCAGGAAGAAAACCTATGAGCTGCTGTGTTTGCCTCTGTGATCAGATTGGGCTTTGAGCTGGTTAAGGACAGATGTAGTGCAAGGGGGTCAATGTTTCTCAAATCCTGGCCTTTAATTACTGTAAGGGTATTATGAGGTCTTGAAGAGTGCTGTAAACATTATTGCTTTATGGTCTGATCAGAGGATAGGCAGCACCTCTGAGACCTTCAACGACAGATTTGATGTAAATATACCATCTAAAGTATGTCCTACAACCTGGGTAGAGTGCTTGACTATCTGTCTCAGGGAGAAACTGGCCATATTATCGACGAGCAAGGCTGTATTACAGTCCTCCAGTTTTTCCAAATGATAGTTAAAATTCCCCAACACTGAAAAATCAGCTGCATCGATACTGGACTCAATAAAAGGACATATGGAATTCACAAAGGTATTTCTTGGGCCTGGAGGCCTATATAGTAAAAGGCCTTTAAAGGTATAGCTTTTGCTTAATGGAATCTGGACAATAGGGGACCGGTAATTTTAGCAGGGGTGCTGGAAGATTCTGGCCCCTGGTCGTTCTATTGTTAAACCTTGAATTAAATGGTTTATATCAAAATTGTATATTTGATCGCTTGTCAGAATTTAGGGCCACATTCGAAGTTTGAGAGGTGCTTAACACTTTCCAAAATATCTGGTTCCCTATACAGAGTAAAATTCACATGCTGAATCTCCTCCAGCGTAGAGAAATATTGTGAATGGAATTCAGTGGAGGGATTGCATCCATATTTAGAGTTTCCTCCAGAAACTGGAGAATTTTCAGCTTTTGCCAAACTTTTTTTCCAAAACAAATTTGTAAAATAATAAGTGCAGGTGCCCAAATTGTTTTTAGGAGGCCCCCATCTACTCCCCTGGCTCCACCCACATCCTCCACTGGCTCCTCCAACTTCCACCATTGGCTCCAGTGAAATGGCCTAGATTATGTGGCCTAGATAATTATTATTGATGGAGCAACATAGGCTAATAAGGCGAATCAGTCAAAGACAAGAGAGGTTTGTGTGCAGCGCACATCCTAAACTTTCATATTTTAAGGTGCTCTCAGTTGTGGAAATGAACAAAAAGACGGCTCGCTTTGTGAAATCAAGTATTTGCCAACGATCACACAATTTGGACAAGCATAGAAGCCTGGATTGACCCCAGATTCTCCACTTTCACACTCTGCAGTTCACCCATAATGAGTATATGTGTTATTCTTTCTAACATCAAAGGTTAACACTGTCCTTAATTCATGGGGTGTGAGATTAGTGCAGGGGTGGCAAGAAGAATCCATATTTTATTATTTGCATGTATACATGGTGAGAACCCTGACCGCGGACAGACACAGGAGCACTTCCAAACAGACACACACAGACTACTTTACACTTTTTTCCCAGGCACCTCCAGATTTTCAAGAAATCTAGGGGTGCGGCTGAGCCCAGGGATTTGAGCCTGCTTCTCTGTGTCTCTCCCTTGCCTTTGCCTCTCGTGCAAGCTCATCTCATTTTGTACTCTAGGTTCCAAGAGGACCTCGAGCTTTCAGCAGCTCATCCACCTCTGTTGCAAGCACACACACAACAATAAGCAGCAAGGGCCTGGCGCCAACAGTGGTCGCTATCTGTGCCTAAAAGCAACTGGTTTGGCCTAGCAGGGAAGCTTGGATAGACCCCCAGAAAGATTCTCTGGTTTTGCACAGTGCTGTTCAGCCATAACAATTAGATGGGGATACAATGCAGGCATCAAGGGTTAATGCTTTGTCCTTAATTTATGGGGGATGAGATTAGAAAACGCGAAGTGAAGCTTGCTCGGGGGGGGGGGGGGGGGGGGGAGAGGAGGTTTTGGGGGAGTCGGAGGAGATCATTAAAAGAGTAATTATTGCTAAGTTACATTTTGACGGAACAGGCGTTACTTTCGAATGTAGCTGTAGGGCAGCAGTGAGGGTGCTGGCATTTAAGTGTAGTGCAGCACACAAATAGGCAGAATGTTCCTACTGGAGTTGGTGATGGGTAACAAATATTGATGATGTACATCAACAGATCGACCTGTAGTATTAGGCATCAGATGTCTAGTCCTGGCATTCCCCCAACATATCCAAGTATAGCAGGGAGCGTCACAAGAGAAGAAGTGGATGAAAGGTTGGTGTTGCCCGAGGGGGAATGGCTTGTAGGTGCCAAAATAAGATCTGGCACCCCTGTAATACCATAGATTGCCATTTATGGTGGTGGCGCTGCTCTCACAAAACTCAGGTAGTCCAAGGGTATGTTTCAGTCCCACTTCAGGAGAGGCTTAACGTGTTAACTGTATTAATAACAACAGATTCCACTTTCTGCCATGGGCACTGCTCACTCAACCATGAGCAGATGAGGAATACATTTCATTCCAATTGGATCTTCATGATTCCACCCGATGTGATCGAAGCCTTGTAATTGGCATTTTACCGCTAGTAGTGTGTCTGGAGAACATTTGAAGGGGTACATCTGGAGGAAGCAAAACCCTGCGGGTGCGCTCTCTCTTTCTCTCTCTCTCTCTCTCTCCTCCCATTCTTCCCCTCCCCCTCACCCTCTCCCTCCTCTCCCTCTCCCTCCCCCTCCGCCTTTCTCTCCCTCTCCCCTCCTCCTCCGCCTTCCCCTCCCCCTCTCCCACTCTCTCTCTCTCCTTCTCTCCCTCTCCCTCTCTCTCTCTCTCCCTCCCTCTCTCCCCCCCCCCCCTCCCCAATTTACTTCAGTGAATAACCTGTAGGAATTAAATTCTCTTTATATTCCCACGTGTATGAGGTGCACGTGGATGGCTTCGAGCATTTGCTCTGTCACATGACACCACTGGACTAAAAATTCACTGAGTTTGAGACCCAAAACTCTCCCTCCATTGGTTCTGTGAACCTAAGTCCTTTTAAAAGGTTGTCGGCAGAACTATACTGAGTCAAAGGTGCGTAATTGCTTTTAACTCCATATCTCTCAATATATCGCCACCTAGCGGCCGTTTTGCAGTCCAACGCCCTCCACTGTGCCACAAAGTTTTCGCGCAACCCTTGAAAACACCTGTTTCCGCCCTCGTTTCCTTGAGCCCAACAGTTTTGAAAAAGGAAATTAAATGGTTTTGAGTTTATAAACGCGCATTTTTTTATATGCAAAGTTTCTACTTTTAATGCAATTGCTTGCAAGGAATTTCTACTGCCCCAAAGGGCTGTTTGCAACATTTTATTCAAGCCAGCAACCTCCATTTCTACGCTAAGCTTTCTCCAGGATCCAACAGATCAAAGGACTGAATAGGACAGTTGTTCTGAGGAGCCAGGACTTTTTATATCCTGATCCTAACATAGCGAGTGCTCCCTTTGAAACAGGCAGTCCAGTACCCCAGAAACCTTTTGGGTTAAACAACCATAACTGGCGATAATGCTACCGAAAACGTTTCTCTCTCATCCGTCGCCAGTCTCATCTTTTAGTATTTTCTGTGTAACTTGTATGCTCTTTTTCCTGCCGTTTGTGCCCTCCTCTTTCCCTGCTCTCCCAGTTCTCTTTCTCCTCTACTCTGGCCTTCTATTTTCTTAATGCCTCTGTTTCTCACAGACCCCTTGCCATGCCCCTGTCTCGGAAACGGTCACCGTTTCTTGGCTCCCATCTGTTAAGTGCTGATGTCGAAGGGAGCACTCAGGCTTCCTGCTTTCAGCCAGTTCTGCATGCACACACCTATGAGTGCAAGTGAGCGGGGGGCACTTTGTATCGCTTTCAGTCACAACAAAAGTGCCACGGGTACCTGCCAGGCAAGTTTACAGATCCTCGGAGTACATCAGGGTGCAGTGGAGGTTCGCGGGCCTCAGGGGAGCCAACGTGCACCCAGGAGCAATTGTCCAAGAGCACACAGGGCACAGAGTGGACCTCAAAGATGCTTGGAACTGGCAGGCAGCCTATACAACTGGGTGTTGGAGCTCCACACAAGGCTGGTTGGAGAGCTGAATGAATAAATGGACGAAATAATAAAAGATGGTGCACAGAGGTGATCTGCCAGGCTGATCTGCCACCATCTCAGCTACACTTGATGGGTTACCTCTTAGGCAGTCCAGCTCTGTCTTTGGTGTGGGTTTGGAGGGGCTCATGACAAGGCTGAACTCACGAGGGCGGCCTCAGGCTTGTAGTGAGGGTTACAGCATGCCCAGGCCTCGGTCAGACTCTCTTTAGATGCAGGACGTCTTTGGGCTGGCTGGGGGCTTCTTTCATGAGGGCAGATTCAGTAGCAGCAGGAGGGCAAGCCTATCTTTAGTCAGTGGCGGCTACATCTACAGGGAGAGAGGAGGGCACGCGTGCAAATATATATATTTTTTAATCGTACCGGAACCAAAGTCCTCCGCTCTACTTCTTCTGAACTGGATGCTGCAGTGTGGGCACCAACACTGGTGCTGCTCTCATACTATGACAGCAGCGCCCTGATTGAATGGAGTAGCCTCTTTCTGTGCTCCCCAGCGCCATGGAGACCTGCACTTACTCTAACCCAGCTGTCTTAAGGCAGCTATGTTAGAGGTTTCAAAGTGCGCATGTCTGGCTGGCCGTCTCAAGACTGCTGGCCAAAGGGACATGCACACTTTGAAAAGTGCACAATCGGCCCACCCTCCTCACTGCTGCTGTCAGTCAGCAGTGGCCCTGCCCCCATCATTCAGCAGCGGTCCTGCCCCCATCCTATCGCTCAGTTCAGGGCCGGAGGATGCAAAATAAAATGGTAATGTATTACCATTTAATTTTTCATCTTTGGGGGTACCTTAAGTGGGGCGCAGCTCAAACGGAGGAGCCGCTGCTGGTTTTAGTCAGCTGTGGCTCAGTCCCAGTCTGGAGAGAGCACTCCAATACCATATTCTCGACAGAGATCAGCAATAAGGACCAGGCTAGAAAAATCTTCAATTAGCTACAGGGCAGCTCTAGCTTATGTTCAGAAGATAGGGCAGTTCCCAAATGTCTGGTGCCCAATCACATCAAATGCATTCTTACAATTTCAAAGGCTCTGCTAATCAGACTGTCAGATTTTCATCCTTAGAGAGGTGAGTGGGATATCTCCTGTACCGGGAATCCAGGTGAACCTTCAAGGTGCTACTCTGACATGAAGATATGAGGATTCTTTCTAACAACCTACACAAAGCAAGGGCAGGAAGAAGAAGTGGAGGATAGGTTTGTCTTCCATGTGCCCCACTTTACTCCCATTTTAGAAGCACCATTCTTACTTTATGAGAAATCTTAACAAATACTCTCGGATTATGCTGATGTTGGAATACCAAGTAGGTTCGCAATCCCCTTTTATAACTCAAGCACACTAACATTGTCAAAGCTCACACCAGAGATATCTAAACCTTAATGTTCATAAACATTATATTTAATAAAAAATGCTCATGCAGGGGCTACTGTCGTGTAAGTGTGGTAATCCAAGGAAAACGTCCACACCAAAGTAGAGGTATTGTTAATTTATTCCATTTTACAGAGCTGCCCGCATAGACATTACACAGCCTCTGTGTCTTCTCAGCATCTTCCAGCCGACATGGAACTACCGTCATGGAATCCTACAGAACACTCCACATTCCTTACTGTTGTTCTGGTTCTGGACAAAGTATAACAACCCCAGAACAACAGTCAGGAAAACTAAATTTACTCTTCCCCTTGAACACAACAAAAGCTATAGATAACCCAAACCTCCCCCCAGCAGAAAACACAATGAAACAAGCCCCAACAAAATATCATAAAAACATGTAGTAAAATAAAAAAATATATATAACAATAACCATTCATTACCCCAGAAAGGTAAAAATAAAACCCACCTAACAATGGCAAAATGCATACAACAATTATACACATTAGTAATACCAAAGAAACCGATCATGAACCGAGGCAAGATGGCCGCCGTGAGGTTGTGGTGAGAGGACGCTCCAGATCTCTCTCTCCCCGAGATACCTGATGGCTGTTGGATGAAGATCAGATATTACACACCTCTCCTATGGATTTCACTATTTGGATACAGGCAGGACTAACCAGGTGTTGGTCAAAATATCCCACTTCTAAAACTCAAATCACCCAGCTTGTTCTAAGATTAATTAAGTGGGAGACCACGGTTCGGAGACAACTGACGAGGATGCCGGCACGATTAGCAAAAGCTATCAAAGATAAGGAGAAGGAGAATGATAAAACAAACCCGCACCACGATATACCAAAGAACCAGCGAGAAGCGGATGAAAAAGGTACTATTGCAGATCCAAAAAGAAGCAGCAGTGATCCACCCCCGGGATTACAACAGCGGGGGTCGGGTGCAATACGGAAAGCATTACCAGTTCAAAAGATGAAGAAACTTGAAAAGACGATCAAACCACGGGCAATGGAGAAAGCCGAGAATGTCGAGGTACAGCCGAAAACAGACTTGGCGTTAGCAGAAAGCTCCGATCGACCCCGCTACAGGCAAGTCCCGGAGCATCTCATCAAAGATACTTTTACAAGTGTAACTCAGGGGGCAAACAAAGGGAAAGATGCGTTATTAAGGCAGCCTACCTTGATGGAGGTCTTCATAGCCAGGAAAAGCCCCCAGCCGCACACCGAGCCAGACACCGAGCCTGACACCGAGCAAACCGTGAGTACGAACGTCCTCGAGGACGCAACGGTACACGCTACCGGCGCGGAGGCGGCCGTTGCTAGGCAACCTCACACTTCGACAGCAGCACTTGCCGGCAGCTACGGGGATAGCGGAGGTAGTACAGAAGGCAACGCAGGAGTTACAGAGTTTAAGGTACCACAACCTATATCCCCTAATAACAGTGGGCTGAAAGCAATATTGGGGCCTAAGAAGAACTTAATACTGGATTCTATCGAGGGTTCATGTGCACTTGGGGGATCTGGAAGTACGGATATGTTGGAGGCACTTATACAGCTAGAAGCTGAGATGGGCAGGAAAAGGGGCAAAGAAACAAATAATGACTTTTACTTAGCAGAAAAAAGGCCCACGTTGGTCACAGATAACAAAACTGTGGGGCCAGAGAAGAAAGAGGGAGCTTCAGCCGACTGGGAATGTTTTTTTTCACTGAATGAAGACACGGATCAACTGACGACACCTCAGCAGAGGCGGAGTCAGATGGGGAAATAAGCTCTGGATCAAACTCTTCTACGAAAGAGACCACGCAAAAAAAGAGAAAGGTAAAGGGCAGAAGGTACGGCGGAAGACTCGAATCGCCTACAGCAGAGGGGAAGAAGCTAGATTGGGACTATTCTGCAACATCGCAGTCTTATGTGGAGGAGGGTAAGCCTTTAGATAACACTCCCATTCCTGCACAGTATCTGGCCCCTTTCGAGATGATCTGTACCACACTTAAGCAGATGCAAGGGGAAGCAAGGTCGGAAAGTCGGAGGGCAAGACAAGCCACAAAGAAAATCCATAATACCCTTAAGAAGGTCAATAAACTCTATGAAGGTGTTGCCGAGAGGGTGACTGAGGTGGAGGAGCGGACTGGAAAACTAGAGGATGACCTCGGGGGTCTGCAGGATTTCAAACAGGAGCAAGAAAAACTGACTAGCGACCTGCAATGGAAGCTGGAAGACTTCGAAAACCGTCAGAGGCGGAACAATATTCGTATTTTGGGTGTAGCGGAAGGAAAAGAGGGGGATGACATTATGCACTTTGTGGTCAACTTGTTGAGAGGAGCTTTCCCTGAATCGCAGTGGGAATGGGAAAGAGAGATTCAACGAGCCCACAGATTCCCCTTCACTGTTAGAAAAAACCAAGGGAGCAAGGGTCAGGCAGGCCAACTCCCATTTCCAAGAGCCATTTTGATATATGTCGGGAATTACCTGCTTAGGGAGGAAATTATAAATAAGGCTAGACCTGACAAGAAAAGAACATATGAGGGAACCACCTTCTTCGCCAGACCAGATTTTTGCCACGTAACGGTAGAAAGAAGATGGAGACTCAGACAGTTTATCAAACCTTTTCAGGCACTAGGGTCTGAGGCGTTCCTCTTATTTCCTGCAAGGCTAAAGGTGGTTTACAAGGGTAGAATGAGTATCTTTCTTTCCGAGATCAAGGCCCAACAGTTTTTAGAGGAGATTAAATCGCAGAAAGGGGGCTGAGAAATACAGAAATGTTAAATGCCAAAGGCTTGAATGCGACTGGGCGGGGTTTACGCGCTGATTAAGGAAGACTTTAGATATAGGTATATCCCAGATTGGATTACTCTCACTAAGGAGATAGCAAGGAGATAGCACACACAAAGGATTAAATAGTTAAATAGATAAATAGTTAGGCTAAAGACACAGAGGAGAGGTATAGGATGAATTGGGGGTCAGGTGCAGGGGGGAGAGCGAGGAGCGTTTCCCACAAGCTAATGCGGTCACACATAGGTCCAATGGACCTATTTGCCAGCAAAGGCGGGGAGGGGGGGAGGGGGGCAGAGGACAGAGGACAGAGGGTGGGGAGGGTGGGGAGGGTGGAGCTAGGGGGGAAAAGAGGGGTAAAAACGGAAAAAAAGGTGAGGTAGGGTTTAGGAAGCAACACAGGAGAGCACAATATGTCGCGCAGGGAGTTCACTTTGCACAACACAGATTAGTCATAAGGAGGAGACTAAATGACAACTATAATTATCAGATACATATTTCAAAACAGAACAGAATGATAGATCGAATAAGGTATGCACTGCCGGATAAAACTTATGATGGGTCTTAATGAATTGTAGGATTGCTACTATTAATATCTGTGGTCTCAACGACCCAGGTAAGAGACTTAGGGTGGCGGCATTACTTAGGACACTCAGGCTCGATTTGGTTTGCCTTCAAGAAACCCATGTTGAAGCATCTAAGGGCTATCTAATAGACCACCTAGGATTTGCGGTATTAACAAATACAAAGCAAGGGACAAAGCATAGGGGAGTGGCTGTATTAGGGAGATCCACCGATGTGGAGGTGATAAGGAAAAAGGAAGATCAATGGGGGAGGTGGGTAATACTTGAAATAAAATTCAAGGGGGAAAAATGCACTATAGTTTCTGTGTATGGTTCAACAGAAGACGACCCCGAACTCTTCCAATTTTTAGACATTGAGTTGGCATTATGGCCCGAACCAATTATATGCTGTGGCGATTTTAATATCCACGATCCCAGTAGCTCATTTTTATACCCGGGAAGGATATACGCAGGGAGAAAAAAGAGAACCCATAAGGCACTCTCAGATATGGTGGCGAATAACTCTTTAAGGGATCCATGGATTAAGGTGAACCCAGGTAGCGATGGTAGTACCTTCTATTCGGCCCCTCATAAGGTGCTTGTCAGATTAGACTACTTTTTGATTTCATCTTCCCTGATGCCAGAGGCACAAATAGAAAAACATCCTCGAATCTTCTCGGACCATAGCCCCCTGATTTTAACTATTAGAATAGGTCAGATAAGGCGAAAGGATATGCAGTGGACATTTGACAGAGCCCTTTTGAGGGATGAAGGATATAGGGTCTACATGTCTGTTTGGATTAGGGAGTATTGGGAAATTAATAAAGGTACGGCTCCACCGGGAATAGTATGGGATGCCTTTAAGGCCGGAGTAAGGGGCGAGACGATGAGTTATGTGTTTTCATCACAGAAAAAGACAAGGCTCGAAATCAAGGAGGTTTACCAAAAGATATTAAGGGTAGAGGATGAATTGGTTCGGGACATAGGAGATAAGGTACCAATAGAAGCTCATTTATTAAAATTAGTGGCCCTCAGGGCAGAGGCGACAGAAAGTATCTAAAAAAAAACAGTAGAGAATTATTTAACTAAGAGGGAAGCTGTCTATGAGTTAAGCGAGAAGGTAGGCCATCTATTAGCAGTACGTACCAGACAGAAATTAGCAGCATCAGATATTCAGGAGATTATGGATAGGAATGGAACTAGGGTCACTGCATCGATTGAAGTAAGGGAAGTGTTCAGGAAATTTTATGAAGAGTTATATACGAGGGGTAAGGGAGGATCTATAAGTGAGATTCAAAGCTATCTTAGCGATATTATTCCTCCGGGTTTATCTATGGAAGAAAAGCATAGGTTGGATTCCCCCTTTAGGTTGGAGGAATTCCATATGGCACTAAATATGTTACCATCAGGCAAAGCAGCCGGTCCTGACCAGATCCCGGTGGAGTTCTACAAAGTATTTTATGAAGTTATCGGGATGGATATGTTTCAGGTTATGTTGGAAGCACAGACAGGGGATACGATCCCTGAATCATGGGGGGAAGCAGATATCATTGTTATTTTAAAAAAAGGAAAACATTTGCTACTCCCAGGGTCATACAGGCCTATTACACTGATGAACGCAGACACTAAGGTGTATTCTAAGATACTAGCAATAAGACTTGCAGAGGCAATAGAGGGATTAGTAAGTCATACTCAGCATGGGTTTATTCCAGGTAAAGGTACCACACAACATATTAGACAGGTGATTACAGCTTTTGATGCGGCGGCTGTCCTGGGGGACCCTATTGCAGCACTTTTTTTAGATGCTGAAAAGGCGTTCGATAGGGTCTCCTGGGAATATCTATGGCAAATACTAAAGTGGAATGGTTTTGGGAATAGTTTTATAACCGCAATGCAGACTTTGTATAAGAATCCGTCAGGAAAGATAAGAGTTAATAGGGGTAAATCAGCAGCAGTTAGTATTGGAAGAGGGACGAGACAGGGCTGCCCATCTTCTCCATTATTATTTGCTCTTTACCTGGACCCATTGATAAGGAAAATAGAGGACAATGTAAGGATCCCTCCAATTAGGTTGAATGGAAGCGAGGTAAAGACCTTAGCCTATGCCGACGACGTGGCCATTTTGACGCCCAATCCTAGTATGGCCATAGGAGAAATTGAGTCCGAAGCACAAAGATTTGGGCAAATATCGGGGTATAGTTTAAATAGCTCTAAAACGCAAATAATATGTAATCATCACATTGTCTTCAGTGATCAAAGAGTCATCGACTCAGCGGTATATCTGGGGGTTGCAATTACAGCGGACTTAGAGTCACTGATACAGAAGAATCTGGCGCCCCTGATGCTAAAAGTTAAGACGGATTTGGATCGTATGAATAATTTGCATCTGACATTAATGGGTTGTACCAACGTTATAAAAATGCTAATACTGCCAACATTTTTATATTTCTTTAGGACAATACCGCTATGGTTTGAAATGAAATGGTTTAAAGAGCTTGACAATATATTAAATAGATTTATTTGGGCCCATGGCAAGACCCGCAGGGCATATCGCTTTATGTCTCTGCCTAGAGAGAGAGGAGGTTGGGGAGCCCCTGATTTTAGATTATATTATTGGGCAGCTGCATTGCAATATATGCGTGGGCTAATAGGCGGGGGCGGCTTGGACGGTAGAACACGAAATGATTCATCTAGGATATACGCCATAGTATTGGGATCTGAGGTGGAGAACTCCTTTCTTAAATGTATTGATTTTGCATACTACAAAAGAACTAGGTTCAAGACAGTACAAGCAGCAATTAAGATCTGGAATGCAGTGAGGAAAAAATTTGGCCTGGGTAGATATAATAGATACACCAGGCTGTATAAAAATGTCTCCTTCCCAAAGCAGATCTTTTGAGATACCACGATGGCGGTTTGGAGGGAGAAGGGGGTAGTACAGCTTGGGGATCTGAGGAATACGGAGGCGATGATTCAATTTAAGGATTTAGTAAATACTTTTGGATTAGACAGGAGGGATTTTTTTAAATTTTTGCAGTTAAGAAGTTTTCTGGGGAATAAACAGGGTGGAAGGAATGGGTTTGATAAGGTAGAAATACTGGAAAAAATAAGGTTAGGGGGGGATTGCTCTATTAGGAGTTTTTATGCGAATCTGCTAGCAGGAAAACCAGACGATATGGATAAGCAGATGGAAAAGTGGGCAGATAAGCTGGCAGGGAAGCCAAGCTGGTTTAAAGAGTCACTGGACCGAGGGCGTACTCTCCTCTGCTCAGCGCCGTTGCAATCACAGCAGTATAAAACCCTCTACTCGTTATATTTTACTCCAGCAAAGATAGCAAAATGGGGGGGTACCACCGGCACCACATGCCCAAGGTGTAGTTCTCCTGCGGCGGATCAAATCCATATATTTGCGGTCTGCCCGCAAATACAAACAGTGTTAAAAGATATAGAGAAATTTCTTGATGCCTCCCTGGACATTCAAGTTACCTTAAATCCCCCGGAAATATTGCTAGGGATTGTTACGGATACCAATATTATTCAGAGGGACTTTATCTTCGTTGCAATGGCAGTTTTTAGACTATGCATTGCCAGGGCCTGGCTGGATAAAAACCCACACGAAATGCAAGTTTGGCTCGCTAACCTGTTGTCTACTTATAATTTGGAGAAAAATATATATGCGCGGAAAGGTAGAACAGGGAGGAAACTGGGGTTAAGGATATGGGACCCCATAATAAAATGGAAAGAGGGTTTGGGTTTGAGGGATTAAGTTAGGAGAGCCTGGATGAATTTGATGTATCTGGTGTTGGAATTTGTGTTGGTATTAATTCATTGTATGTAACATCTTATAAGAATCTAAATGTACTATTGGAGATTGCGCGATAATATGTGCTAACTGTGTAATGGTGAAATTAATAAATATATTTAAAAAAAAAAGAAACCGATCATGAACCAAAGATTATTGTCTGAACCTCAAAGGAATCCGTATGGAATGGTTGCTTCTGCGCAAATCCTGTACCAATTCAGCCGTCTTCAATTCACTTCCATCACCTTTGCTACATTCCACCAAATGGTACCAGAAACTCTCACTGCACTCCCGCAAACCTTATCAACCACAAACGGCCCATCAAATTTTCTATCACCTTTTTTTACTTAACCTCCTTTTTTTATAAACACTTTATCACCAACATCTACCTTGAAGGCTTTGACCCGATTGCGGTTGTCAAAATTCTCTTTCTGCCTTAACTGGGCTTCACCCTCCTTTATCCTTGCCTTTGCATCCCAAACACCCACATCAACACCAAACTTTACCCATTTGCTTGTCCAACTCGGGCACAGCCTGGTAGCAGGCTTCCTGCCCCTCAACATTTCAAAAGGGGAAATTTGGGTGCTAGAATGTGGAGAAGTCAGGTAAAACCACAACATGGACTTAACAGCATTAACCACGACGCACCTGTTGTGAACTGCCCACTGAACACAATGAACTGGGACATGGTTCATGCGCTCTCCCTGACCGTTAGTTTGGGGATGATGCAGAGACGTCTTCAAATGCTTGACACCACCCGCTTGAAGAAACTTCTCAACCTCTTCATTGACAAACGGGACCCCATTGTCAGAAATCCCAAATCCAGGATACCCTCCCCTGAGAAAAAGTTCCCTAAGGAAATTGATAACTATACAAACATTTTGTTCAGTTACAAATTTGATCTCTGGCCACTTTGAGTACAAATCAACTGCCACCAACGCAAAGCGATGCTGTCTTGGCAACTTATTAAATGGACCAACCAGGTCAACACCAATTTTTTCCTAAGCTCTTGCAGGATATTCAATGGGGTTGAAGATGTGGATTCCTCGCATGCAACCGCCTCCCCTGAGGAAAGATATATCATACAACTAGCCACAAAAGATTCAACCTCCCTATCCATAGAGGGCCACCACACAGTTTGTCTAGGTCTTTTTTTGTGAAGGTAGCTCCCATGTGACCTTTCTGAGCAATCCTAATTAACCTACATCTTAATCCTGTAGGCGGTACCAATTTGTCACCTCTGAGAAGTAGACCATCGTCCACTGAGAGTTCATCAGAAATCTTCAAGAAAAGCTGACACAAATTCACAAGAGACCTTTCACTGGGCCATTCACTAGTAACATACTCCAACACACTTTTCATAACCTCGTCCAATTCCATTTCATTTCTCCATTCTCGCTCAGTAACAGCACACATTTCCTCCAAATCCTATGAGGAAGTAAAGCAAGTTTCCTCTGTGGTCTCTTCACCTTCCACATCAATTTCCTGGATCGCAAAAGGGGACAAAAAATCAGCTTGCACAATCTTGCCCCCTTTGATATGTATGATATCAAAATGAAATTGTAATAGTTTGGACGACAGTCTTGAGATTCTGGGTGTTTGTTCTTTAATTTTCTCCCCACACAAACTGGAAACCATAAGTTTATGATCTGTTTTCACAGTGAATTTAGTACCCCATATATAAGGTTTGAACTTCTGAATTGCCCTCCAACAAGCCAGCAATTCCTTTTCTATGGTAGAATAATGAATTTCTGTGTCCGTCAACACCCTGGAGGCATAACTAATGGTGTTCTCCACCACACCATTCTCTTGTGTCAAAATGGCTCCAAAACCATAATTAGAAGCATTCACCATGACACAACCAGCAAGCTTGGGGTCATGCAGTTTCAAAACCTTAGAACTTGCCAATTGTTTCATGATCCACTCAAATGAATCCTGGCATGAACTATTTCAACAAAACTTGGAATCCTTCTTTTAAAGTTTGGTTAATGGTAAAATATGAACCAGTAATAAAATTCACACATCCCCATGAAAGATTTAAGAGCCGTTTTGTCACTAGGAGCTTGTACTTCAATGATCGCCCTGACCAACACTGGCCTAGGTTCAAAGCCATTGCCTGACACTACATGACCGAAATACTCAATCCTATTGTTGCAAAATTCACATTTTCTGATCTTAAGAACCACCCAATTTTCCTGGAGAATAGAAAGGACATGACTTTAGGTTGGCTTCGTGTTCCTCTTTAGTCTTAGCAAAAATTAGCACGATTTCCTGGAAGGCGACTACCCCGTCTATGTCTTTGAGTAATTGAAACATAATCCTTTAAAAGACCGATGACGCCAAAGCTAACCCGAAATGCATCCTACGATACTGAAAAGTACCCACCGGGGAAACGAAAGCAGTATAATGTCTGGACCCGGGTTCTCATGCTACCTGGTGGTAGGCAGAGGCCAGCCCCAGTTGACTGAACATTTTCGCACCTGACACCGCAGCCAGCAAATCAGAAATCTTCGGAAGCGGATGCGAATCAAACCAAATTGCCTTGTTTAGGTTTCATAAGTCAACAGAAACCCGGAGTTCCCCATTCCTCTTATGGGCTACTACAAGGGGAGATAACCACAATGAGGATTCGATTGGGTCAATAACTCCACTGTCACAGAGCTTCACTAATTCTCTTTCTAAATCTTCCCCGACAGAAAAAGGCACATTCCTCAGTTTATGTTTGTCAGGAATGGACCATCCTTGACTATGATTTTGTGTTGAAAGCCCTTGACAGTTCCCAAACCATTTGAGAACACTTTGGGAAAATTTCCACAACACTCTTCAACTGTACAGTTGCCCACAGTACTCGCTTCAGCCACCCCCACAGTGGAGACTTGGTCTACAGTGCAAGGCCTCAAAATCATCTTAAACAAACCTTGGTGAAACCAACCCAAAATGCATAAACCTTTGTTCGCAACATACACCTTTCCAAAAATCTTCCTGCCCCTGAAAGCTAAAACATCTTCAAAAAATCCAGACAATTCAATGCGATCCCCCTCAAAAGATAAAGGAGCCCGGTCAGGAGGTTCCAGCACTCTTCCAGGCCAAGGTTCATTGAATAATTCTTGAGGTATCATAGATATTCTTGCACTTGAGTCAACAAGCAGTTTAACTAACCTATCTCCAATATATATATCTACATATGGGTCTATGCAAGTACGTGGATCACCTGACACTACCTTATCATAGGCAACCACTAGAACCATGTCTTGGAGATCTTCTTGCAATTGGTCTAGTTCGTTTTCAGAAACGTCTTCTCCCAGATTAGTAGCTACAGGGTTGATTTTACTTGCCTGTTTACTTCGACTCTGGCATACTTTGGCAAAATGGCCTAATTTTTTGCAGATTCTGCATGTAATATTCCTTGCTGGGCAAGATGTTCCAGTCTTAAAAAGTGATGAATTGCGACACCTATAACAGAAATGTGTTTGTTTAAAAAGTTTTTTCTCTGCCTTTGACCTATACCTTGGGTGATTAAAATCTTTAACAGAGCCTTTGACTTTCTGCTTAACGACATTTACATTTTCAGTATTTCGTTCTTTTAGGTCTCTAACGGACAACTGTGATGTTTCAATACTCGGCTATACACAATGTTTGCTCCAGTGTAGGATTAGTCAAGGACAAGAACTTCTGTTGTATAGCTTTGTTAGAACAGTGACAAATGGATTGATCCGTAAATAATTTAAAATGGCAGTCTGCCACCAAACTCCTGAGAAAAGAGACATATGTGTCAACGTTTTCCCATGTCATTTGCTTTTTCATAAGGAATATGTGTCTCAAAACGACTATAATAGTTTGAACATCAAAAGTTTTTCCAATTTTTTTACACATTCTGTATAGTCATCATATTGCTGCACTTCAGAATCTTCTATATTGGGTAAATGCTTAAAAATAGGTCGTCCTTCAAAACCCAAAGAATGTAACAATAAAAACCTCTTCCGTTCAGGGCAAAAACTTGAAGCCCCAATGGCTGTGAAATAGGTTACAAAAGCATCGAACCAGTTTTTCCATCCTACAAGAGGTTCTCCTGGTAATTTCAAGAAGGGTGGAGGAGGATTCACTGACTGCATTTTCCACCTAGAATATCACTAGGAAGGAAATACTGTGATGAAAACAATTCTGTGTAAACTAAAGAAAATTCAGAGGTAAAAATAATAAACAACCAATTAGAGAACACAGTATAAGGGCACACTATAAACGCACTAGTATATCCAACTTTTCATGATGCTATAGTTGAAAAGCATAGCATGCAGTAACAAAAAATTTTCATAAATATAAATAGGAAGGCGTGCGAATTGGCGTTCAACTAGTAAAGAACAAGTTCCGGTTGGTTACACACAGAGACAACAGCCGTGCGCATCAGCGAGCAATATTTCATAAGAGACAACCTTCTTCCAGGGCTCCTTGTGGGACACATTACACACGAGATGTACAAAACCGTGTGCATCAGTGAAAAATCAGGAAAGGATAGCCAGAAGAAACACGTTGTCAATCGATCCGTTGACACTATGCAGGAGCGTGACGTAACAGCCGTACACATCGGCGAAGAACAGGAAGCTTGTGTCTTAGCAACTGAATCCCAGGAGGAACACATGCGTTATCAATCGATCCGTCTGTACTATGCAGGAGCGTGATGTAACAGCTGTGCGCATTGGCGAAGAACAGGAAACTTGTGTCTTAGCAACTGAATAGCATCCACGTTGCCAGAGTAATCAGCAAGACAAAGAAACATGTGCACCAAGCAAGAATGTGAAGTCACTCACTTGCTCCTTG
The DNA here is from genome assembly GCF_964204655.1 of Triturus cristatus. Classification (NCBI taxonomy): domain Eukaryota; kingdom Metazoa; phylum Chordata; class Amphibia; order Caudata; family Salamandridae; genus Triturus; species Triturus cristatus. The sequence goes on along the minus strand of NC_140591.1, from coordinate 1,418,454,064 downwards.
ATAATGTCTGAAACGCATGTGGAACGCAGCACTACACACAATGCAGGAGCGTGGCTGTGCCTGCTGGCTCCGCGCTGATGGCCATAGTGCCAGAAAATGTGAGACTGAGGAGAGTGAACAGAAAGAACAGAATAGAACAAAGAACAGTTGCTGCTGACCCAGTTTTCATAGGAAAAGGGCAGAAGCCCTGACAGAGTACTTGCTGTTAGCTCTCCATCCTGTGAGAGTTCGACTGACACACAGGTTCTCTGGCAGTTCTCCAAGGAAAATGTCCACACTGAAGTAGAGGTACGGTAAATGTATTCCATCTTATAGTCATGCTCGCATAGACATTACACAGCCTCTGTGTCTCCTCAGCATCTTCAAACCGACATGGAACTCCCGTCATGGAATCCCACAGAACACTTTATATGCCTTACTGTTGTTCTGGTTCTAGACAAAGTATAACAAACCTAGAACAACAGTAAGGAACACTACAGTAAGCCTCTGGATTTTAATTCACATTCAAAGGCCATTAGGTTTGTTTCTTTCGTGGACATGGGCACCACAAAAATTATTCATCTGCTGTCACCAGCTGGGGTATCGGTCCATGGGCTTAATGGAGGCTTCCTGCTTATGATTCTCATCATTGATGCCAGCATCTTCATCCTCCTCATAGACTCTAACTTTCATCTAGAAGACCGCACCGACCCAAACTCTACAGCCCTTCTAGAAAACCTTAGAAACCTTAGCCTCACCCATCACATTACTGAATCCACCCTCTTCACCAGACACCTATTGGACCCGATTTTCTCCTCATCCAACAAACATCACTATCAACAAGCCAGCAACTATGACCTGGACAATCCACACCCTCATCAATTTCAGCATACCCATGCCTTGCCATCACAGACCTACCATCGTCGGAACCGCCTGCTGCAGCTGGAAAAGCATCTCAGAAGAGGAGTGGACTTCCGCCCTTTCCGAGCACTGGCCTGAGCCCACCAGCAACTTGCTGAAAGTCATTGGTGTGTCCTTACTCCCTTAGTTTCCAGCATTTGACATGGTCTCACACCCCATCCTCTTCAGGCACCTGATTGAGATTAGCATCCAAGGAACCTCTCCCCACTGTATATGCTCCTTCTTAATGAATAGAACACAAGCTGTCAGCCTGGCATTTAGTTCCTCGGAAGCCCGCAAAATCATCTGCGGAGTGCCTCAAGGTTCATCACTCAGCTCCATCTTCTTCAACATACACATTCACCCTCTGGTCAACATCATCCGCGCAACTGACGTCAAGATCCTCTCCAATGCAAATGACACAGAATTCCTACTCTCCCTCTTGGACAAGACACCCAACACAATAAACAAATTCACTACCTGCATGACCATCGCCAACTGGATAAAAGCCAACTGTCTCAAGCTCAACACCAACAATACAGAAGCAGTGATCTTTGACAAGAAGACCACACCATGGGACTCCAACTAGTGGCAGCTGAACTCAGACTCACACCCACACACAAAACCCATGCCAGGAACCTCAGAATAATCTTCAACAGCAAACTAGACAGGACCGCACAAGTCAATGCCGTCAATGCAATCTGCTTGCACACCCTGAAGATGCTGAGGAAGATCTTCAAATGGCTCCCAAACAACACTAGAAAAACTGTTACTCATGCCCTACTCATCAAAAAGTTAAACTATGGGAACACCCTCTTCTGCGAGTTCACCAAGCAACTCACTAGAAGACTACAAACCATCCAGAACTTGGCAGCCAGACTCATCCTGAACCTCCCACACAACACTCACATCACACCACACCTCAGGGGACTACACTGGCTCCCGATATACACATGCGCTCAATTCAAACTCCTTGCACACACATTCAAGGCACTACACACCTCAGGCCATGCCTACCTGAACAGTGGTATCTCCTTCCACCAGCCACCCAGACTCCTTCGCTCCATAGGACTCCTACTTGCACACATGTCACGCATACACAGAACCAGATTAGGAGGATGAGCATTCTTTTGCATCTGTCCTAAAGAGTGGAATTACCTCCCACTTCAAGGTTGTATGACGGAACGAGTTCCACAACCCAGCATGCCTAAACCACGCGGTCTGAAAAATGACCCTATCTTAACCACGCATTGCTTTACCACGCATGCCATTATCACAAAATTTTGTGGTAACGGCATGCATTGTGAAGGGGTATGCTTGGCTAAATTTGCTACCCCCCTCCACACCGCCCTAAGGTACAAACTCTCCCTGCCCCCTCCCGCCCTGAGGTGAAATTCCATGCTTTAGCCTCCCCCTGCCCTAATTCTTAAGACCATGCTTTAGCCTCACCTGCCCTAATTCTTAAGATCCTGTCCCTCAACCCTGTCCTTTAACCTGACCCTGACCAGCCCTAAAAACTGCCCCACCCTCCCCAACATCCTAAAAACGACCCAACTACCCTTTCCCCACCTCTTGCCCTGAGGCCCAATTCCCTAACCCCTAATTTAAAAAACTACATCAACACTTCCCAAGCCCTAAAAACTCTTCCGACTACCCAGCCCTGAAATCTACCCCTGTCCCCCCAGCCCTGTAAACATGGCCCACCCCCCAGCCCTGAAAACTAGCCCCACCCCAGCCCTGAAAACTAGCCCCAATCACCCTAGCCCTGAAAACTACCAAAGCTACCTACAACGCTCCCAGCTAATAAAACTACCTCCAACCCCACAGCCCTGAAGACTAGCCCCAATTTCCCCAGCCCAGAAAGCTACCCAGACCCACCCCCCGCCCAGAAAACTACACCCGAGCAACCCCCAGCCCAGAAAACTACCCTCAAGCCCAAGCCGACAAAAGTACCCAGACCCCCCTAGCCCCACTAAAAACAAACCAGACCCACCCCATTTCACAAAAGAACCCCAACCTCCAGCCCACAAAAAAAACCCCAGCCCACAAAATAACCCCAACCCACCCCCAGCCCAGAAAACTACCCTCGACTCCCCAGCCAACAAAAGTACCATGACCCCGACTTCCTGCTTCCGTCTGTCTGTAAGCCCTACCGCGCATTGGCTTAACCACGCACATGCGTGGTTAAGGCATGTGCGTGGTTAAGGCATGCGTAGCAGGGCTTGCAGAGTCAGAGCACTCATGGGTCAGACGCAGTGTTCCCTCCACTCCACATCAGAGCCTCCTCCTCTCTATTTGAATTCAGCAAGAAGTTAAAGACCTTGTTTTTCAATTAACTAACCTACCATAGTCAGGGCTAGATACACACACCTGCTCAGCACCAGGATACTGTTGCGGGTGACAGTGCACTTTACACATAACATAACAACTTAACATAACATAGTTGAATGATCTTTCTTAAAACTAAAGGAACACCATTCTAGGATGTTCATTACATATAGACTACATGCACGGTTAGCATGGGTGGAAAAAACAAGGACTGACAAAGAAACTAGTTATCATGGGTGAACCATATTGCCTTGCCAATACTTGTTTTAATTGTAAAACTTAAATATTTACTCAAAGTGTTCGAAACTAAATAACACACTGGTTAAAAGAACCATTCTGAATCATCCATGAAAACATAGAGTCTGCACCTCTCCAAGACGATACCTTCTGTATACAGCTCAACCCCAGCCGAAGCTCAAACTTGATGCCCCGACAATCACCACCCACTTCGACTTGTTCAGTGTGGAGTCTAAGAAAGGTGATGATTAGATACTGAAAACTGAAGTCTTTTTCACTACCTTCAGCTCACAAAATGGGAATCTGACATAAGCATGCTATTTACCAAACATTTTGATAGAAAGTGTTTAAAGAAGTTTAAAGAGTGTTAAAAATACACACCGGTGCTTGATGGAAATGATTCTCAACATTGATTCAAAGGTTTTATCAAAACAGACAAGCAGTGTGATTAAATAAGTGGATCTGAGCTAAAGTGAACATACTCCTGAGCCTGGCATAAAGAGATATAGTTTCTCAGACAGCAATGCAGTGTTATCCAATTGGCCAAGCACCTAGGCCCATTCTTCTCACACTATGCAATGAGACCTATGCTGTCTTCATGAGTTCCTCCTGAGCCCTTAGTACATATAGGGCACACGTTTCCTGTTTACCCCACGGCCCACCATTAAATAGGTGCGCCGTGTGCCAACAGGAAAAGTGCACCTTATTACAGAGAATGCACTGCCCTCAGGGCATCCGCAAACTCGTGCTGCCCTTGAGGTAACGCATTCAAGTGAAATACAGATCGGCTGCTTCAAATCCACTCTCTGTTTCATAGTACAGGTGGCAACCCCGGTGGCAAGCTAATCGGATTGGCAGACCTGGATTTGGGTTTGTGGACCTGATATGGATGACAGGAGAAAAAACACCATTGGTAAGTTTTAGGTCATACAGAGGTCCGTGAAACAAGAACAGTCCCTATATGTCAATAATTTCACCCCTTTACGCCCATCAAAAAGATTTTAATGCTCATTTCTCAAAAACTACTGAATGGATTTACTCTAAACCAAACCAAGCAAATGCACTTTTTGAGCTCTATTTCAATGCCAATTTTAGATATAGTTCAGTAAAGTAAAAATCTGGGGTTTGCCACCATGCACTACACCCCTTTGCCAATAGCTCTGGAAAAAGAGGAAATAAAGCAAGAGCTTAACATGACAGGTGAGGCCAGTTATGGGATGTGTTGAGCGCTTTGCATACCATAACTGGAGAATTTCAGTGGTTTTGCATATTTGAACCAGACCCATATCTCAATTTCCTTGTTCTAAATGTTTCATTGATATGTCCTTACTTTAGGTGTTGCTCCTGCATGATATGAAAAGCAGGGATGATTAATCAATGAAATTCCAGTTATGCTCCACTACCCAGCTACAAGCAAAGAACTATGTGAGGAAGCAACGTTTTAACCCTCTGAGCTGCAAGACGCGTGTTGGCAAATCTTATATAGAATTCTACGCGTTGTACAAAAAGAAGATCAGTCCATGAGAAAAGGATTTTCTATCTTCTAGATTTCGCAAAGTTAAGGAATGGGACACTGCAATTTTGAGGTCTTTGTGTCCGTCAGTAATTTTCCTCTCTTATATATGTAAAAACATGATACATAACTGTTAAGGTGTAATATGGACCTATATTGCAATTGAGGTGTTCTGGTGAGACTGAAGGTCGCTTTATAGATGTAACCTGAACCTTGAGATGGTACTATAGGACCATATTACACATATAAATTACTTGTTATATATTTTTATGTAGTCTGTATAATATACATTCCTATATATTTATATATGTTATGTAATATATATATCAGCAAACTACTTAATAATACCGCACAGTCCTCCTCCCTGAGCCTTTAACGACCCCGGGGACTACATCACCCAGGGATGATATAATTTATTGAGGGGAGGGTGGCTGCAAGGACCCCCTCAGAGGTATTGAAGACGCTGGAGAGCCCACCCCAAGGCCCAAGCTTAGGGAGGGGGCTGTATGCCTCCCTCCCCCTAGATTTTGGCCCCTGGATGGGGTCCCTGGAGACCCTAGAAGGCTTGGGAATGCAGGCTGCATGCCCCCCCCCTTAATATATATATATTTTTGTCCAGGGGATGGAGAATCCTGGGCCCAAATGCCAATCCTACATTGCGCACTCCAAAGGCTGTGTGCGGTGTCAGGTTAGTACCCTGCTGGGGGTTTGGTCAAAGGGCCTGGTTGCAAGCCAAGCCCTATAGCCAACACATATCTGAACACGCCCAATGGCTGTGTGCAGCATGGGGTTGGCTGCCTGCGGGGAATTAGAAACAGGGCCTGGCTGCAAGACGGGTACTGCTGCTAAAGCCGGGCTATGCACGACCAAAGGCCATGCATAGCGTGGGGTGTTTGCCTCCGGCTGGCTGCCTGTGGGGGGTTGGACGCTGGCCCTAGCTGCAAGCTAGGCCCTGCAGTCAATCCCACGCTGCACACAATGAAAAGCTGTGTGCAACATGGGGTAGGCTGCTTTTTGGGGATTTGCTGCAAGAACTGGGCACGGGCCATGTTCGGTGGGCAAACCCACCGCATTGCGGGGCTGGGGGTTGGCTTTACGTATTCTAAAAAAATATTACTGTAGGTTAAAAAGAAACAACTAGAAATTCACTGAAAAAAACAAAGGTTAAAGTAACATTATATTTAGGTCTGATAAATAGATCTGTTTTTGTTTAAAAAAACCTTAGAAATTCACTGAAAAACGAAAAGTTAATGGAACGTTATAGCTAGATGAATATGTCAGTCAGTCAATAATATCTCTTTGCATAAAAGGAGATGCTAACAATAAATACATTCATTTAATAAAAATGTGTCAATTAACTAAAATATTATTGATAAACCATATAAAATTCAGTTATAAAAACATTTTTCACCAATGGTTGCCAATTACATAAATAATCAATCCACCTCTATATTACATTAATCGAACATTCAGGGTTAAAACGATGCAGAGCCCCCTAACCCTAGCACCACTCCCTTTGACCAATGTTCAGTTTGCAACAGCACCATTGAAGGTCAAGAGTTCACGCACGCCTCCATCAAATGGATTCATGAAGACTTCACAAATGCAAAACTAAAAATACAGTTTATGCAATCCAGTGCTCATGCCCCAAGCTATGCATTGGGAAGACAAATCAACAAATTAACCAGAGAATTGTACAACATTGATCTCGAATAAAAAAAACAGGTATTAACAGCACCAATGGTGGCACACTTTGTTGAGAAAAGACACTTCGAAAAAGATTTTGTATGCAGGATTAAAACAACCGCCGTGTGGTGGCAATGTAACAAAATTATTGTTATAAAAAGAGGCCTATTTAATCTTAAAATGTAATTGCATCCAGAAAGGCCTCAATGAAATGTCTGAATTAAACCAAGTCATCACTTAGCAAGACTGTGATTAAACAGACCCGGGTAACCAAATAAATGATCTACGTTTTACATCAAAAACGTTGAAAACTACATTTCCCATAAATCAACAGAATGACACACTACCTGTCACTGAAATAAAAAAGTGCAACCAACCGAAAACGGAACTGAAGGACTGAGTTGTCAGTGAGAACGTGCCACAGATGAGCAACTACGTAAGTGTTTAAACAAGCTTCGATAAAATCTGCTTCTGTAAATTGCCAAGATAGACAAACGACCGTTTGCTTTTTCCTGTTGCGGATCCCAAACGCTGAACGAGTCTGTGACTGCATTGATCAGTTCTTGTAGTCAGGAATAAACACAATACAAAGACTGGGGCAGATTTACAAGCCCCATGCGACACTTTTACGTCGCCGTTGCGTCACTTTTGTGTCGCAGCGGTGGCGTAAACCATGCACCACGTTGCGTCTTATTTACAACGTGACGCATCTAGGCAGATGCGTCACGTTGTAAAGCCCTGCGCCACACGAAACCTGGGTCAGGTTTCATGTGGGTGCTCTGTCTCAGGGTGGGTGTTCCCTCGCAGGAAAGCCCCGTAAAACTGACGCAGTGAAATCTACAAGATTTCACGGAGTCAGTTTTACGACGCTGCTGCGTCAAATCCTTACGCCTGCTTGAAGCAGGTGTAAGGAGTGACGCACCACGTTAAGTATGGGCGGCCCCTGTGCATTGCAGGAGTTGCATCGTGCTTGCGACGCGACTCCAGCAATGCGCCGCCCGTACGCCACAAGATGCGTCACACATCTGCCCCTCCTTGCACCATGGTGCGCCGCATTGTAAATGCGACGCATCCGTGGTGGCGCAAGGGGGGGATTCTGTGACGCATCTGTTCTGGCACATCCCTGCTGATTTGCAGAGGTGCGCCAGAAGTTGTAAATCTGCCCCACAGTCTTTAAGGCTTGCTTAGTTGCACTTTAAACAAATGCGCTACAACTGATTTCAGAAAGGCATTGTGATACGTTGTAGCTCTTTTTACAGATACAAGCTTTCTAAACAAATCCGAAACTTGAACGAAGGTAATTCACGCTTCACCAAGTCCATAACGGAATAAGGAGGCACACTCATTTTCCTTTCTCTACTCGAACAGATTCACAGTCCTGCAAAAAGTAAGCGATTTTTTCTGAAACCCAATGCACCCAAACGCCTTAACCGTTTTTGTCAGACAATTTTAACCACATAAAATTATGTCCGTTTTTTCAGATTCAACACCATTCCTAAATGGTATATTGAAGAAAATGTATTATGCAGTTAGGAAGACCGCTTCTCATATTTCAGGTACAATTAATTTACAAAAACAGGTAACATTAAGGTAGAGAGAAGGGTTTCACAACACTGAATGTTTTTCCCTCTTTTAATTACAGATTACACCGTGTCTCAGCCCTGACGAAAATCCCTCAAGTGCAACGGGGATTGGAAACGTGTCGGCATTTCCTCGCATCCATGAGGGTGTTTAATTTATTTGATTACAGACTGTGGAGAGGGATTTTGCATAATGATTGATCCCCACAGACATTAATTCCTCCCCCATGGAGAGCATCTCTCCAGAATAAGCTAACTACAGGCAGGGGCGTAACAAACACCCCCGCAGCCCCCGCGGTGCGGGGGGCCCCCAGTCTTCGGTTAGGTGAAGGGGGCCCCCTCAGCTCTTCGGTAAAGAGCTGTGTGAAAGGCTTGCTCTAGAAAGCAGGTGCAGTCTGCAGCCTGCTCAGAGCTCCTCGCGCTGACCCAGGGCAGGAGTGAAGAGAAACAAAGTAACAAGTTACATTGTTTCTCTTCAGTCAGATCCCGGCCGGAAAAGGGAGGGGGGTGGGGGCCCCAGAGAGAGCATTCCCCACAAGGCACAGCCTCTGAGAAGGGACGAGGCAACAGAGAGTTGGCGGAGAAGGTTTGCAGCTCCAGGGACAGGACTCTGCTGGGACACATTGGAAGGTAAGAAAGCATTGGAAATGCAATTGGCTTCGCAGTCTCCCTGGATGGCACAGAGTGTTTCCTCAGTGGCCTGCAGTGTCCCCGATGCTGATAGTGAACATGGAAACGTTCCCAGATCTCCACAGAAGAGAGAAAAAAAAATGGCTCAAGAATGTTTGAAAATGGATGTACGTGTAGAAAATGACAGAGAATACTTTTTTAAATAGTTCAATATAGCGTAAGCTCGCCCCCAAGGTATTGGAGCGCTTTACACGAGCACCAGTTACATTACATGGATATTTCTTTTTCTATGCAGCGCAGGAGAAAATAAGTTTGTTTATTCCTATTCCCCTTTCCTGTCCCCTGCAGCTGCTTATCACATCAGGCTGTGACACAAAGTTTGACTAATGGAGTAGGTAAGAGAATGTGTTACCATTTGTTTTTCTTTTTAAAATATGCACAGGCCCAGCAGGACACATACTTTGTGTGTGCTTCATTTAAACAGTTTTTATCATTATCATGGCAGATGCAGGACAACAATAAGACAATGCAAAATGCCCAGATAACGCTGGTGCTAAATGATCCTGCTGGAGAGAAATCATTTGTCTGTTAGTAGCTTTTAATTGTAGATGAACTGTATTTTATGTGGAAGCTCAGTGGGTTACTGCCTTTGTCACAGAGATCCTTGTGCTACTTGCAGTTCAGTAGTTACAATCCTAACATAGGACAGTGACCAATGACCTGTCATCAAACAGCTGCAGACAAACATGAATGGTATAGTTAGAACTTCGCTTTCTTTTTTTGTGATATAGTTAGAACTTATCCAGTCTTTCATTATTCTAATGTTGCTAAAATGAGTGTGGGCAGATATACATTTTTATCAGTAAAGCTGACCCCCATGGAATACTCTTTAAATCCTGAGCTTGTGTTTCCCCAGACCAAACCCTCTTAAAATATACTGCCCACCAGTATGGATGACATGTGATTCCTACACCTTGTAATCCTCATTGGCTTATGTGACATTCCCTGTCGACTGATTTACATACTTGTATGATTCACTGTCTCTGTATAATGTGTGCGTGGTGTAAAGTACTGACACACACTACACTGATATGAGTAGCGCTACACAACAAATGAAATGCATATGAGAGAGGCGCTACGTAAAGATGAGGAGCACTGTTGGAGGATTACACAAGGCCACACTTATTTTTTAAGCACGGGGATATTAAGTGATTTGCCCAGAATCACAGGATGTTGAACCAACGCTGAGACTCGAGCATGATCCCCCAGTTCCAAAGCCAGCATCTCTGGCTGTTATGCCACATTCCATTTGTATCAGTGGTCTTCCCAGCTGCAAAGGAAGGGAGAACATGTCTGTGGTTGTTGCACATTTTTGAGCGACATTTGAGACCAAGTGCAAAACTATCTGGAGCCTTCAGCACAATTCTATTTTTATGTTTTTTCCTCCCTCCTTGGAATTAATTGGGAATATTTGATGCTTTTGGTGTCAATTTGGCACTGTCTGGTGCTGGCACCCTCGGCACCTGCCTAGTATTATTGACTCGCTTTATCATCAGCCCTTTATTTACTTTTAGACTCTGGCCATGGGCATACGTAGCAATGGTGCCGCATGTGCAGTGGCATCGGGTCCTAGGAATGGGAGGGGCACACTGACTATAGCTTTCTTTCACTACCCAACCAGGAGCCAGGGAGCAATTTTCACCTCCTTAAATGAGGGCGCGTGAGGCTCGTGCTACGCCACTGACTCCAGCTTAACTGAAAAACTCACATTTTAGGGGCCTCCAGAGTACTATAGAGTTGGGGAAAGTCATTCCCAGGTTCCACAGCACAGAACCTTCATTTTCTTTTTTTTAAATACATTTTAGGTATTCAGTTTCTGCCCATGCTGTGCACTTTTTATTTTATGTTTGTTTTGCTATGAATTCTATTTCTTGTTATTCACATTGGTAATATTTTTTATTGAAGAATCCAATAAAGAGCAGGTTATGAATTGGTACTTAAAGTCTAATGAAGCATAGAATGAGCCCAGAACAGCAACAAAATGCTAAAAATAATAGAGATATATTCAGGGAAATGAATGGGACTGGAGTGTAGCAAACTATCACCAGAGTCATATGGGAGAGAGTAGGACACACATAAGAATGGAAGGACATTGTGGGTCGGAAGGGGAGAATCCATGTAAGATGTCATATCTAATAAGCGTTGGCAAAGCCAATAGGTCTGACGTTGGTTGGAGGACTATTGGCTGTACCATTGTATGTTTCTTTTGCTGTAGTTTATTATGAATTTATTGTTCCAAGATGGCTAATGGATGCTGAGAGAAGAAAGACACGAAGGAATCATTGAAATACGAAAGGTTGTAAATACAGCGGGTGGACAGCGGTGTATGAGAGACAATGAAATACTTCAGGGTGTAAATACAGTGGGTGGACAGTGGTGTATGAGAGACAATGAAATACAGGGTGTAAATACAGTAGGTGGACAGTGGTGCATAAGACAATGAAATACTGGGTGTAAATACAGAAGGTGGACAGTGGTGAATAAGAGACAATGAAATACTACAGGGTGTAAATACAGTGGGTGGACAGTGGTGAATGAGAACCAATGAAATACTACAGGGTGTAAATACAGTGGGTGGACAGCGGTGTATGAGAGACAATGAATTACAGGGTGTAAATACAGTAGGTGGACAGTGGTGTATGAGAGACAATGAAATATTAAAGGGTGTAAATACAGTAGGTGGACAGTGGTGAACAAGAGACAATGAAATACTGGGTGTAAATACAGAAGGTGGACAGTGGTGAATGAGAGACAATGAAATACTACAGGGTGTAAATACAGTGGGTGGACAGCGGTGTATGAGAGACAATGAATTACAGGGTGTAAATACAGTAGGTGGACAGTGGTGTATGAGAGACAATGAAATACTAAAGGGTGTAAATACAGTAGGTGGACAGTGGTGAATAAGAGACAATGAAATACTGGGTGTAAATACAGAAGGTAGACAGTGGTGAATGAGAGACAATGAAATACTACAGGGTGTAAACACAGTGGGTGGACAGTGGTGTATGAGAGACAATGAAATACAGGGTGTAAATACAGTAGGTGGACAGTGGTGCATAAGACAATGAAATACAGGGTGTAAATACAGTAGGTGGACAGTGGTGAATAAGAGATAATGAAATACTACAGGGTGTAAAAACAGTGGGTGGACAGTGGTGAATGAGAACCAATAAAATACTACAGGGTGTAAATACAGTGGGTGGACAGCGGTGTATGAGAGACAATGAATTACAGGGTGTAAATACAGTAGGTGGACAGTGGTGTATGAGAGACAATGAAATACTAAAGGGTGTAAATACAGTAGGTGGACAGTGGTGAATAAGAGACAATGAAATACTGGGTGTAAATACAGAAGGTGGACAGTGGTGAATGAGAGACAATGAAATACTACAGGGTGTAAATACAGTGGGTGGACAGTGGTGTATGAGAGACAATGAAATACAGGGTGTAAATACAGTAGGTGGACAGTGGTGCATAAGACAATGAAATACTGGGTGTAAATACAGAAGGTGGACAGTGGTGAATAAGAGACAATGAAATACTGGGTGTAAATACAGTAGGTGGACAGCGGTGAATAAGAGACAATGAAATACTGGGTGTAAATACAGTAGGTGGACAGTGGTGCATAAGACAATGAAATACTGGGTGTAAATACAGAAGGTGGACAAGGGTGAATGAGAGACAATGAAATACTACAGGGTGTAAATACAGTGGGTGGACAGTGGTGTATGAGAGACAATGAAATACAGGGTGTAAATACAGTAGGTGGACAGTGGTGAATAAGAGACAATGAAATACTAAAGGGTGTAAATACAGTAGGTGGACAGTGGTGTATGAGAGACAATGAAATACTGGGTGTAAATACAGTAGGTGGACAGTGGTGAATAAGAGACAATGAAATACTAAAGGGTGTAAATACAGTAGGTGGACAGTGGTGAATAAGAGACAATGAAATACTAAAGGGTGTAAATACAGTGGGTGGACAGTGGTGTATGAGAGACAATGAAATGTGAAAGGATGTAAGTACTGTAAGTGGACAGTGGTGAATAAGAGGCAATGAAATACAGGGTGTAAATTCAGTAGGTGGACAGCGGTGTATGAGAGAATGAAATACAGGGTGTAAATACAGTGGGTGGACAGTGGTGTATGAGAGACAATGAAATATTACAGGGTGTAAATAAAATGGGTGGACAGCGGTGTATGAGAGACAATGAAATACAGGGTGTAAATACAGTGGGTGGACAGTGGTGAATGAGAACCAATTAAATACTACAGAGTGTAAATAAAGTGGGGGACAGTGGTGAATGAGAGACAATTAAATACGAAAGGGTGTAAATACAGTGGGTGGACAGTGGTGAATAAGAGAATGAAATACAGAGTGTAAATACAGTGGGTGTACAGTTGGATATGAGAGACAATGAAATACTACAGGGTGTAAATACAGTAGGTGGACAGTGGTGTATGAGAGACAATGAAATACAAAAGGGTGTAAATACAGTGGGTGGACCGTGGTGTATGAGAGACAATGAAATATGAAAGGGTGTAAATAAAGTAGGTGGACAGTGGTGTATGAGAGACAATGAAATACGAAAGGGTGTAAATACAGTGGGTGGACCGTGGTGTATGAGAGACAATGAAATACGAAAGGGTGTAAATACAGTGGGTGGACAGCGATGTATGAGAGACAATGAAATACAGGGTGTAAATACAGTGGGTGGACAGCAGTGTATGAGAGACAATTAAATGCAGGGTGTAAATACAGTGGGTAGACAGTGGTGTATGAGAGATAATGAAATACTACAGGGTGTAAATACAGTGGGTGGACAGCGGAGTATGAGAGACAATGAAATACAGGGTGTAAGTACAGTGGGTGGACAGTGGTGTATGAGAGACAATTAAATACTACAGGGTGTAATTACAGCGGGTGAACAGTTGTGTATAAGAGACAATGAAATACTACAGGGTATAAATACAGTGGGTGGACAGCGGTGTATGAGAGAAAATGAAATGCGAAAGGATGTAAATACTGTAAGTGGACAGTGGTGAATAAGAGACAATAAAATACAGGGTGTAAATTCAGTGGGTGGACAGCGGTGTATGAGAGACAATGAAATACAGGGTGTAAATACAGTGGGTGGACAGTGGTGTATGAGAGACAATGAAATATTACAGGGTGTAAATAAAATGGGTGGACAGCGGTGTTTGAGAGACAATGAAATACAGGGTGTAAATACAGTGGGTGGACAGTGGTGAAGGAGAACCAATGAAATACTACAGGGTGTAAATACAGTGGGTGGACAGCAGTGTATGAATGACAATGAAATACAGGGTGTAAATACAGTGGGTGCGACAGCGGTGTATGAGAGACAATGAATCACAGGGTGTAAATACAGTAGGTGAACAGTGGTGAATGAGAGACCATGAAATACTACAGGGTATAAATACAGTAGGTGGACAGTGGTGAATGAGAGACAATGAAGTACGAAAGGGTGTAAATACAGTGGGTGGACAGCGATGTATGAGGGACAATGAAATACAGGGTGTAAATATAGTGGGTGGACAGCAGTGTATGAGAGACAATGAAATGCAGGGTGTAAATACAGTGGGTAGACAGTGGTGTATGAGAGATAATGAAATACAGGGTGTAAGTACAGTGGGTGGAGAGTGGTGTATGAGAGACAATTAAATACTACAGGGTGTAATTACAGCGGGTGGACAGTTGTGTATAAGAGACAATGAAATACTACAGGGTGTAAATACAGTGGGTGGACAGCGGTGTATGAGAGACAATGAAATACTACAGATTGTAAATACAGTGGGTGGATAGAGATGTATGAGCGACAATGAAATACAGGGTGTAAATACTGTAGGTGGACAGTGGTGAATAAGAGACAATGAAATACTATAGGGCGTAAATACAGTAGGTGGACAGTGGTGTATGAGAGACAATGTAATGCGAAAGGATGTAAATACTGTAAGTGGACAGTGGTGAATAAGAGACAATGAAATACAGGGTGTAAATTCAGTGGGTGGACAGCAGTGTATGAGAGACAATGAAATACAGGGTGTAAATACAGTGGATGGACAATGGTGTATGAGAGACAATGAAATATTACAGGGTGTAAATAAAATGGGTGGACAGCGGTGTATGAGAGACAATGAAATACAGGGTGTAAATACAGTGGGTGGACAGTGGTGAATGAGAACCAATGAAATACTACAGGGTGTAAATACAGTGGGTGGACAGTGGTGAATGAGAGACAATTAAATACTAAAGGGTGTAAATACAGTGGGTGGACAGCAGTGTATGAATGACAATGAAATACAGGCTGTAAATACAGTGGGTGTGACAGCGGTGTATGAGAGACAATGAATTACAGGGTGTAAATACAGTAGGTGAACAGTGGGGAATGAGAGACAATGAAATACTACAGGGTGTAAATACAGTAGGTGGACAGTGGTGAATGAGAGACAATTAAATACTAAAGGGTGTAAATACAGTAGGTGGACAGTGGTGAATGAGAGACAATGAAATACTACAGGGTGTAAATACAGAAGGTGGACAGTGGTGAATAAGACAATGAAATACTACAGGGCGTAAATACAGTAGGTGGACAGTGGTGAATGAGAGACAATGAAATACGAAAGGGTGTAAATACAGCGGGTGGACAGTTGTGTATGAGAGACAATGAAATACTACAGGGTGTAAATACAGTAGGTGGACAGTGGTGAATGAGTGACAATGAAATACTACTGTGTGTAAATACAGTAGGTGGACAGTGGTGAATAAGAGACAATGAAATACTACAGGGTGTAAATAACGTTGCACGACATAGACCATGAATGAAGACAGAGCAGGGAGTAAACACAGTGGGCTCTGAAGTCGTGACCCGCAGCTGTCCTGCAGAGAACTGTACGCCAGTGCCCCATAGCCAATTACAGACCCCGCATCACGCATAAAGGTCAAGCTATTTTTATTCTCTAAAATTTCTCCCCATACTTTCCTAAATAAGTGACCATTCCAGGATGGTTGATATGCCTTTGACCCGTGGAAGGGTACACGGGACAGATGGGTGTCCTTGTGTACTGTGGGAAAGGCTGGGACGAGAGTGGGTGGACTGTTAAAGAGACAAACAAGGAAGCCGTTCATATCTTGTTCTCTCTTTTCCATAGTTGCCTTTGTGTAGAAAAAACAATCACTAGGTAAAGAGGGGAGCTTGTCACGGCCACTAGTGAGATTCTACAGAGCTACCCCATTTCAACACCAGCAATGTTCCATGATTGTGTACTTAATAAATAAAATAACCTGACATAATGTTGGCCCAATGTGCTCACCCATGGTATAATGGAGCCCAAACCGCGTAAAATGCGGGCACTGGCATAATAGTGGTAATTCCTGTCTGATTGCGTGGTGCACAGCCCTCATGCTTGCTTCGGCATAATGGCGGTAATTCTTGGCATAAGATTGGCGCATATGACATGCAACTATGACACATAGATATTCAAGGCGGAATCTATCATGTGTTTTAGTGGTTCATGACAATAATTGAATGTTTTCACAAAAAAGATAACTTCTTTATTTAGGGAATTTTAATTATTTTTCAAGAAGGCAAAGCTGGTATTTAATAGCAAAACGTGTCTGCTTTCATAAACTGACAAACTGATATTTTGGAGACAAATGACTGAATTTATTTAAAGCTGAAATTTGAGTGGTTAAAGGGCCCACTTGGGAAGGCCAACCCCGAACACACCTCTTTCACTTTGGTGTGCTTGCTGTACTCACTTGCTCCTTCAACTTGGTTCTCAGCTTTTCGTTACACCACTTTTAGGATTCACCAGCCGCCACTGGTGCATGCGCAGCAGGCCCCTGACCTGAGAGCTCCTGACTGAATCCGTGAGCGTGGGGGGCCCCCTCCATATTCTTTGCAGGGGGGCCCCCTCAAGTTTCGTTACGCCACTGACTACAGGGCTTTATGGGAGTGCTCATTGTTTAATTTAGTGAGTTAAAGACATGCTGGTGTAATTTTTCACATATTATTGTAATGTATTCAAATTTATGTTTTCACCGTTTTCCTTTGTTTTTTGCACAGGTGTCTGTTTAACCCCTTCGCTACTAGGCATTTTCCCCCCCTATGCTAAGCCTTTTTTTGGCTATTTGAGGTAGTTCGCGCTTAGGCCCCTGTAACTTTTTGACCACATAAGGTATCCACGCCAAATTTGCGTCCTTTTTTTCCAACATCATGAGAATTATAAAGGTATCCAGGGTTTGTGGATTCCCCTGGAGGGGACCCAGAAATTAGCTAAAATACAGCTAAATTGTTTTTTTTTTTTTTAAATGGGAAAAAAGGGCTCCAGATGAAAGCGTCTGGTTTATTCCCTGCCAATGGTATCAAAAAAGGGATTGTGGTGCTGAAATCACCATCTTCCCAGCTTTCAGGGACATGCAGACTTTTGTCAGAAAACCAACATTTTCTACACAGTTTTTGGCATTTTTCTGGGACATAACCTATTTTTGCTATTTATTGTGCTTTCAACCTCCTTCCAGTTAATGGTAGAAAGCTGGAAAGCTATACATTTTAGAAAAGTAGACAAAATTCTGAAATCAGCAAGGGGTCATTTGTGTAGATCCTTCAAGGTTTCTTTATAGAAACTAACAGTTAAATATAGGAAAAATTGAAAATTAGTTGAAAAAAACAGCTGTTTGTGTCAACGTTTTCACCTGTAACTTTTTCTAATTATGACAGCTGTTTGAAAGCAATATACTGTTACATCCGCTGGACCTTTCTGGTTGTGGGGATATGTAGGACTTGTAGGTTCACCAAGAACCCGACAAACCCAGAGCCAATAACTGAGCAGCGACTTGCAATGATTTTTTATTATATACCGGGTATATAGCAATTATTCTGGCAAAATGTATACATGGAAAAATTGGTATGAAAGACACCTATGTATTTCTGAAATGGGAACAAAATATAGAGTTTAGAAATAGTAGATATTAGCACATTTCCGAAATTGGGAATGCCCATACTAGCATGAGAATCATAGGACATTTTTCAAAATTACTTCTTTTTTACACATTGTCTTTCATTTGGAAGGCAGAAATGCATCGAAAGTCAATAGGTAATAACAGTTGCTATACAATTCTGTGTTACCCCAAGTCTCCTGATAAAAATGGTACCTCACTTGTGTCGGTAGGCCTAGTGCCCGTGACAGGAAACTGCCCAAAACGCAAGGTGGACACACCGCATTTTCACAGTGATAAATTACCCTTTTTTTGCAAAATGTCTAGCTGTAGTTTTTGAATCCTAGCTCTGCTGGCACCTAGGGATACCTAGCAGACCTATACATTTTTGAAAACTAGACACCCAGGGGAATCCAGGATGGGGTGACTTGGCTGGCTGTCACCAGGTTCTGTTAGCCAGAATCCCTTGCAAACCTAAATAATTGTAAAAAAAAAAAAAAATGTCCTCACATTTCTGTGGTGCAAAGTTCTGGAATCCGCGTGGATCCACAAAATTCCACCCAGCCCGCATTCCCCAAAGTCTGCCAAGAAAAATGCTACCTCACTTGTGTGGGTAGGCCTAGTGCCCGCGACAGGAAACGGCTCAAAATACAAGGTGGACACACCACATTTCCACAGTGAAAAATTAACCTTTTTTTGCAAAGTGCCTAGCTGTAGTTTTTGAAGCCTAGCTCTGCCGGCACCTAGGGAAACCTAGCAAACCTATACATTTTTTTAAACTAGACACCTAGGGGAATCCAGGATGGGGTGACTTGACTGGCTCTCACCAGGTTTTGTTACCCAGAATCCCTTGCAAACCTAAAGAATTGTACAAAAAACCACATTTTCCTCACATTTCTGTGGTGCAAAGTTCTGGAATCTGCATGGATCTACAAAATTCTACCCACCCCGTGTTCCCCAAAGTCTTCCAAGAAAAATGGTACCTCACTTGTGTGGTAGGCCTAGTGCCTGCGACAGGAAACGTCCCAAAACGCAACATGGAAACACCACTTCTTCACAGTGAAAAAAGACCCTTTTTTTGCAAAGTGCCTACCTGTGTGCTTGAGGAATAGGTGGTTGTGCAGAAATATTTGTCTTTTTGGTCTTTCTTAAGCAGGGTGTACCTTGTCCCTTTTTGTGAATGTTGTAATGTGTTGGTTTCGTGCCTGGTGGTGTGAATGGTCTTGTGTGTATCACGTATGAAAGGTGTGTGAATGGCCTGTAAAGCGGTTGGTGCCTTGTCGTGGCTCTACAGCTCACGAGCTGCGAGTAAATGGTTCAGTTTTTTGTCCTTTCAATTATTGACAGTGCATTTCATTTTTGTGAAATCTCTTGTTAATATAATTTTATATACTGAACCATCACTCGCCCTCGTGCCAAATCCAACCAGTATGTGTGTGTGCTTGAGGAATAGATAGCTGTGCAGTAATCTTTGTCTTTTTTGTCTGTCTGCAAAGGTGTACATTTCATCTAAGAAAAACCTACCAACTGTAGATATTGTTGTAAACTAAGCACCCATGGGAGTACATGGTGATGTCTTTCTTGTAGATCCCAACAAATGATCTTACCAACAATGTCCTGCAAACCTCAAAATGTGACTGTCACATTTTCCCTGCATTGTTGTGCCCAAATTTTCATGCTGCAGAAATTAACAACAAATTTCCAACCCCCCAGCATTTCTCCAAGTATCCCAATAGAAATGGTGCGTCGCTTGTGTGGGTGGGCCAAGTATCCGCGGCAGGGAAGGACCCAAAACCTATTGAGGCGACATCAAAATTACCTATCACAACCAACCTGGTTTTGCAATGGGGGTCCCATGAGTTTTTGCGTGGATCCCCCAACGTTTCCTACCCAGAATGCCATGCAAACCTCAAAATTAGCTGAAAAAAACAAATTTTCCACATATTTTTGAGGTTTGCAGGGGATTCTGGGTAGGAGAATGTTGGGGGACCCACGCAAGCCACACCTCACTGGACTCCCCGGATGTCTAGTTTCCAGAAATGTGCAGATTTGGTATGTTTACCTAGATAGCCGCCGATACCCTGGCCAAAAACTCATGTGACCCCCCTTGCAAAACCAGGTTGGTATGTGAAAGGTAATATTGATGTCGCCTCGATAGGTTTTGGGCCCTTGCCTGTCGCGGGTCCTTTACCCACCCACGCAAGTGAGGTACCTTTTTTATCGGGAGACCTGGGGAACGCTGGGTGGGAGGAAATTTGTGGATCCACGCAGATTCCAGAACTTTCCCACACAGAAATTTGAGAAAAAAGTGATTTTTTCCAGCAAAATTTGAGGTTTGCAGGGGATTTTGGGTAGGAGAATGTTGCGGTCCCACGCAAGCCATACCTCTATGGACTCCCCCGGGTGTCTACTTTCCAGAAATGTGTGGATTTGGTAGGTTTCCCTAGATGGCCGCCGAGCCCCGGGCCAAAAACTCATGGAACCCCCATTGCAAAACCAGGTTGGTTTGTGATAGGTAATTTTGATGTCGCCTCAATAGGTTTTGGATCCTTCCCTGCCGCGGGTACTTGGCCCACCCACACAAGTGAGATACCATTTCTATTGAGATACTGGAGAAATGCTGGGGGTTTGAAAATTTGTTGTTAATTTCTGCAGCATAAAAATTTGGGCAACATAATGCAAGGAAAACGTGACAGTCACATTTTGAGGTTTGTAGGACATTGTTGGTAAGATAACTTGTTGGGATCTACAAGAGAGACATCACCATGTACTCCCATGTGTGCTTAGTTTACAACAATATCTACAGTTGGTAGATTTTTCTTAGATGTAATGTACACCTTGGCAGACAGACAAAAAAGACAAAGATTACTGCACAGCCATCTTTTCCCCAAGCACACACACATACTGGTTGGATTTGGCACAAGGGCGAGTGATGGTTCAGTATATAAAATTTTATTAACAAGAGATTTCACAAAAATGAAATGCACTGTCAATAATTGAAAGGACAAAAAACTGAACCATTTATTCACAGCTCGTGAGCTGTAAAGCCACGCCAAGGCACCAACCGCTTTCCAGGCCATTCACACACCTTTCATACGTGATACACACAAGACCATTCACACCACCAGGCACGAAACCAACACATTACAGCATTCACAAAAAGGGACAACGTACACCCTGCTTGAGAAGGACAGAAAAGACAAATATTTCTGCACAGCCACCTATACAAGCACACATACATACTGGTTGGATTTGGCACGAGGGTGAATGATGGTTCAGTATATACAGTTGTATTAACCAGAGATTTCACAAAAATGAAATGCACTGTTAATAATTGAAAGATGAGAAACTGAACCATTGACTCACAGCTCGTGAGCTGTAAAGCCACGACAAGACACCAACCTCTTTAGAAGCCATTCATACACCTTTCATACGTGTGACACATACAAAACCATTCACACCACCATCCAGCACATTACAACACTCACACCAGCAGACAGGGCCATTCAAGGGCCCATCACTTTCATACGCCCACATTCCTGACACAACAACCACACCAGCTCACGGATTGCATGGAGTGGTGTTTAGCTAGCAGTGTGTGTAGTGACAAGCAGCAAGTCACTACTCACACACCGCCGGCCAAGCACCAGTCCACACACACCGCCAGCTAAGCACCAATCCATGCACACCGCCAGCCAAGCGCCAGTCCACTCACTGCCAGTCAAGCACCAGTCCACGCACACCCCCAGCCAAATGCCAATCCACACACACCGCCAGCCAAGTGCCAGTCCACTCACCGCCAGCCAAGCACCAGTCCACGCACACCGCCAGTCAATTGCCAATCCACGCACATCGCCAGCCAAGTGCCAGTCCACGCACACCGCCAACCAAGCACCAGTCCACGCATGCCGCCTGCCAAGCGCCAATCCACGCACATTGCCAGTCAAGCGCCAGTCCACTCACAGCCAGCCAAACGCCAGTCCACGCACACCGCCAGCCAAGCACCAGTCCAAACACACCGCCAGCCAATCGCTAATCCACGCACACCGCCAGCCAAGTGCCAGTCCACGCACACCACCAACCAAGCACCAGTCCACGCACACTGCCAGCCAAGCACCAATCCACGCACACCGCCAGCCAAGCGCCAATACACGCACACTGCCAGCCAAGCGCCAGTCCACTCACTGCCAGCCAAGTGCCAGTCCACGCACACCACCAGCCAAGTGCCAGTCCACTCACTGCCAGCCAAGCGCCAGTCCACTCACTGCCAGCCAAGCGCCAGTCCAAGCACACCACCAGCCAAGCGCCAATCCACGCACACCACCAGTCAAGCGCCAGTCCACTCACCGCCAGCCAAGCACTAGTCCACGCACACCACCAGCCAATCGCCAATCCACGCACACCGCCAGCCAAGCGCCAGTCCACGCACACCGCCAACCAAGCATCAGTCCACGCACAGCGCCAGCCAAGCGCCAATCCACGCACACCGCCAGCCAAGCGCCAGTCCACTCACTGCCGGTCAAGCGCCAGTCCAGGCACACGGTTAGAGACGATTGTGCCACAAGCAAAAGTGTCCACTTTAAACAATTCCTTAAACAATTGCACAGCAATGTAGAAGTTATCAAGGTACAAATGGTGGCCTCTGTTAAACAGTCCTCTAGCAAGGTCCCACACAATTTTCTCAGAAACACCAAAAGTGGACGGACATCCAGGGGGGTCAATAGTGGAATCCCTACCAGTGTACACCCGGAAATTAAAGACATATCCTGTCCTACTCTCAGACAACAGATTCAGCTTGATTCCATAACGAGCCCTCTTGCTAGGAATGTACTGCCTAAAAACCAAACAGCCCTTGAACAGGACCAAAGACTCATCAACAGATATTTCTTTGGCTGGAGTATAGATCTATGAAAATCGATCTACAAAGTGATCAAGAACAGGCCAAATCTTAAAAAGACGGTCACAGTCATGATGAGCTTGTGGAAAACTCAAAGTATTATCAACAAAATGCAGCATCTGAAGCAAAAGTAAATACCGATCACGACTCATAATTGCAGAAAATATGGCCGTTGCCATCAAGGGACTGGTAGACCAATATGAAGCCATGGACAGCTTCCTTATCAAGCCCATCAAAAAAGTAAAACCCAAAAACTTCTTCATCTCATCCAGATTTGTGGGAGTCCACCGGATAGCTCTAGAGTGGGGCCTAAGTCTGGCACTATTGTCCCTCAAAAACTGTTCAGCATACTAATTAGTCTGCTCAACAATCTCAGCCAAAAATACATCATCCATAAACAACTGAAAAAAATGTATAGGCAAAAATAATTCGCAATCCACTCTACACCCTGCATCCCCACTAAAGGCAGGCAACACCGGCTGCACCATGTTTGGATCAACCCTGAGTCTTGCACTTCCAGTAGGAAGCCTTGCAGCCTCAGGCTGCAATACCGATGTCTCTTGCTGAACCATCGGCACATCAGTATCCTCCTCTAAAACAGGCACATCATCTGCACTTTTAGTAGTTTCATCTGCACTGAGAGTAGCTTCATCATCCGATGATTCCATTTGGAGAGAAAACTCACTGCCAGAATCTTCCCCTCCCTCCTCTGCCTCAGATGCAGAGTCAGTGTCATAATCATGGTCAGAGGAAGATTCAAAAAGCAAACCAACAACCTGCTGAGCAGTAATCCTGCAGCCAGCCATAATCCTTACTAATAAAGGTAACTTGTCAAACATGTCAAACATGTCAACAACAACAAACACTTTGTAAAATAAGTAATAAATAAAATGTGTCTTTATCACAAAGACCTATATACTCCAACACTATACCACTCACTTGCCAGAAGCAGCTAGACTCACCAACACCTGCTCTGCACAGACACAGTAAGGACCAACAGTATCCCACTAAAAAAGAAAAAGAAAAGAAAATGACACATAAGACAACGCAAAACACATCGCAAAGAATTTCCTGCTCAAAACACGAAATATGCTGCTATTATGACACCACTTACAAAAACTTCATTCATGCATGACCTTAATACTCAATTGGAGTAAACACAACAAAAATGTTTTTCTTATCAAAAAAATGCAACTATGCAAAACTGCAGATCAACCACTGCCGAAACCGCAAACAAGAATCAAAAGCTTTGCACTAGAATAGAAAGGTGAAATACAACATTACAATCACATATGCAAATAATGCACTAGTCCACACACTATCCACCAGCCAAGCAAAGGTGGTAGGTGGGCCTAAAAGCATAAGGCCAATCTGCCCCCGCGGGGCGCAGAAACAGCCAAACAATTCACAAGGGTTCACTCCCCAACACCAACATTTAAAAAGCCCTGGTGTCTAGTGGCTTCTGCCCCCCTAGGGGACAGATGGGCCTGAAAATATATGGCCGATATGCCCCCAAAGGGGGCAGAAACGGCCACAATATTCACCTCCTAAAGGGGAGCGACCCTTGCCCAAGGGGCCGCTCCTAACAACACTAAAACAATCCTTGGTGGCCTAGTGGGCATACAATAAAATTAATTATTTATTTTGGTCGATCTGCCCTTCCAGGGGGTCATAAACAGCCAAAATAAATGATCCCAAAAGGGGAGCGACCTCTGCCTAAGGGGCCGTTCCCCAAAAACATAATTTAAAAGAAATGTGGGCACACAGCTACTTTTTTTTATTTATTTTAAATTCGATCTGCCCCACCCCCCCAAGGGGGGCAGACCCATCTAAACAAATTGCTCCCCCAAGGGGAGCGACCCTTGCCCAAGGGGCCGCACCCTGACACAAAAGGGCATTACAAAAATCCATGGTGGCCTAGTGGGCACACACCTACTTTCTTAAAAACAATTTAATCAGATCTGCCCCCCCCCCGCAAGGGGGCCAGAACCAACTAAACAAATTGCTCCCCCAAGGGGAGCAACCCTTGCCCAAGGGGCCGCTCCCCGACACACAAAGGGCATTTAAAAAAAAATCCCTGGTGGCCCAGTGAGGGCACACATACTTTTTTTATATTTTATTATTCCGATCTGCCCCCCCAGGGGGGGCAGAACCAACTACACTAATTGCTTCCCCAAGGGGATCGACCCTTGCCCAAGGGGCCGCTCCCCGACACACAAAGGGCATTTAAAAAAAAATCCCTGGTGGCCCAGTGGGGGCACACATACTTTTTTTATATTTTATTATTCCGATCTGCCCCCCCAGGGGGGGCAGAACCAACTACACTAATTGCTCCCCCAAGGGGATCGACCCATGCCCAAGGGGCCGCTCCCCCACACACATTAGGCAATACAAAATAAAAAAACAAGCATTCCTGCTGCACGATCGTGCCCCAGCGCAAACGACATCAGAGGTAAGGTAAACCCTTTCCTTTACTCTGATGCCTTTTCTAACAAACCCCCCACCCTCCACGAGCAAAAACTCACCTGCTCTCCTCCGGATGCACTGTAAGCAAATGGCTTCCAGTGCATCAGGAATCCTCTAATGACGTCAGCGCGCCTCGCGCGCTGACGTCATTAGATCACGTGGAGGGGGGTTCGGGGGGAGGCAGGGGAAGGGCTTCCCCTGCACTACCTGGTGGGGGCACCTGAAAGGGCGGCCCACGGGGGAAGCGCCAGCGCTTCCACCGTGGGTGGGTGCTATGAAAGCTGGGAGCCGTCCCACGCACATGCCCACCGTGACGTGGGACGGCTCCTGGCCGTCCCACGCACGGAAGGGGTTAATGTATATTTGCATTGCTATTTTGTATTCAATAGTGTATCTTTGAATGTCTCAGACATAATTTAAATCATGGCAAAATAATTAAGCCAGGTCCAAAGACTACATGTCTGCTGAAATAAATAGCAGCATGTTAAAAATAGTAGCCAGGTACTTTTGTTTCTTTAAACTTTGACCAATAGCAGCAGCCATATGCAATGGTGGCTTGACCTTACAAACCACTAAAGTGCTTTCCTGTGTTTGACAATAGCCCATAAGTATGTTGCCAAGACCCAGCAGACTAAAGGGCTGTCAAGCTGTTAGAAATGGGTCAATGCTTGTTTATACTGTCTAAAATTCATAGCGTGCAAATATGGAGTCAATGTTGATTTTCTTTGTTGGGAATAAAATAAACAAAAAAGCGTAAATGATGAGCTGTTTGCTCTAAAACCCGATCACATGGACAGCCAGACACATTTTTAAATGTGTGGGAATTAGCTGGGAAGCCAACCATGAGTGGGATAAAATGTAAGCGAAATCTAACCAAAATACAACGACGCTGCAAATTATGAACAAAGGTTAGATACGATTGAGCGTCACATCTTACTGTGGGTGCCCTATAATAAAGAGCTACACTAAATTTGTTTTTGTTAGCCTCCCGTCTAATAGCAGCTGCATTTTCTAAAAAGATATGCTTCAATTTGGTTTTAGGGAAGGTAACACAAACTAACGGAGAGTCAAACAATTTGTGCAGGCCAATACTTGCCAAAGTCGATCTCACGTATCTCAGCCACGGTATTGCTTTGGCATGATCCAATTTAAGGCAATCCCTTAATACTGCCTGATTTAAATTCAATGTCTCACTCTTCCAAATAGAAAGCCACAATAACAGAGGGGCCAATGTAACAGCATCACTAATATAAGAGAATCTCAACTCATTATGACATATGAAATTGGAGCAGCTTCGAGGCAAGGAAAGTAGCCTTTTAGCAAAGGCGTCTTCTATGTATTGTAAAGAATCTATGTTTGCTATTCTCCGCACTGCCACCCCATAAGTGACTGCCACCTTAGCTTTAGAGGAATAAATCTGAAGCCTTTCAGGAATCGGTTTGTTCCCCACCTTCTTTGAAAATTTAAAGACGACTGCAACATCTCTCTCCAGATGCAGGGCTCTGTTGCTCACCATATGCTTCCGTGAAGAATTCCCATTAAATAAGACTCCAAGGTATGGAAAGGAGTCAACCACCTCCACTCTACGCTGGGCAAGATAAAATACTGGGCACTTCTTTGATGGTGAACCTGCGATTAATACAAATGATTTGGATGGGTTGACACGCAGGTCCAGGAAAACATGAATCTAGCAATCCCTCTGAGACTTTCCAATGCTTTAGGAGTAAGCGCCATGAGCACTGCACAGCCGCGGCCTGTACAGGTAAGAGCGGTGGGGCCGGGTGGGGGGGAGGGGGGATTTCAACAGACGATGACGAGGGAAAATTATTTATTTGTATAATTTTCTCTTGTGGTCGTCTGTCGAATCCCCCACAAGCCGGCCCCACCAGCCCATGGCTATTACCTGCACGGGCCGCGGCTGGCACTGCATCATTTGCATAGAGAAGAATCGAGCGCTTACCCCCTTCAATATATGGTACATCCTTAGTGCATTTTCCTAGAACATTCTCAACCCTATTGGTGTACAGGGAAAACAAGAATGGAGGAAGCACGCATCCTTGTCTCACTCCACCTTTTATTTAGATGGGTATAATGGTGGAGTGTTTCCATGAATTGGGGGTGACCCTTTTTGGGAAAAGCATTAAATACATTTGTCAAAAGAGTGATCCAGAGATCTAAGGGACTCAAAAAGATATTGTCGGGAACTCTGTCCGGGCCAGGGTCTTTTAAAGAAGTGGTTTGTGACAGAGCCCGGGAAATCTCATCCATCTCAAACTTTTAAGGAGTGAGATTTGCCTTCTTAATTAGCTAACTATTAGAGATATCAGTCTCTAGCAAACTCTGAAAAAATGTCTTCGAAGTGTGTTACCCAGCCCAATTCCTCAATATGCGAGTCGACAGAAGGTCCGACATCTTCCTGGAGAAAGGGTACATTTACCACTTTCCAGAAGCCTCTATAATCTTTTGCCTCTGAGGGTCTCCTTAATTCCAACCAGACTTCCTCCCTTAGAGATTTTAATATGTTCTCTCTAACCACCTTATAACTAGCCTTTAGGCTCTGGATCAGATGAACATCTCTTAGGATTGTATGCAGGGCTTTATGAAGATTCGACAAAGGCTTAGTACACAAAGAGTCGAACGAACGCTTGGGGGTGGTTTAGAATGAAAGGGACTTGTCAGATAAAATTTCACCTCAGCTAGTAATGAGGTGAAATGGGTTTTAACCCAACAAGGGTCCAAACTTGGATCTGAACAGGCCATGACCTCTGATTGTTTGTGATGTAATATATAAGGGAGAATTCTCCTTATCCGCTTTATACCATCTCAGGATGCATCCATTTTTCCTAGCTAAGAGGGGTTTAGGAGTAATGTCTAAATAGATCTTCCGTCTACCTTGCCATTTTAATTTGCAGGCAAGGACAGCATTATCACTAAGTTCAAAAACTTTGGGTATTAGTCACTCTCTCACTAAGGGTGGTTGTTACAATTATGAAGTCTAGCATGGATCCCTTGTCAAATCTCGCAAATGTTACCCCCAAAGCACCGGTTGTGGGGTTTATGGTGTTGATATGTCAGTGATAAAATTAATGTTTTGAGCTAAAAAAAACACAAAAATGTACAAGTTATATACTTGCACCCCTGCCATGCACTGCTTATGATCTCACATATTACATCACTCATGACGTTCTATGACATGATTTAATTAAAAAAACTCCAAACTGCGGCTGACCACAGGTTCAGCACATCAATCCCTGTTACACAATTATAAGAGTCCTGTGCATTTTGCCTCCGGAACTCGCCGCAGTTGGGCTCCACTGGAATCCAGACAAGAAGGTATCAGATCATGGAAGGTGCACCAGGAAAAAAGTCAGTCTTTTAAGCAAGTCCTTTAAGTTTCTTTTATTCTTCTTTGTAAAACAAGCGACTATGCATAAGTAACTTCATCAGGGCTGAAACAATTAACATAAGACAGCACATAAATAACCACAACACATAAATGTACAACAATAATTTAACATAAAAATTAAACAAATATATACACATATAACAACAATAATAATAATAAAAGGTAGTATTCTTGTGTCATACTAACAAATAAAGATAACATATAACCCAAGACACATTACTGAATGTATATCCACAAAACATCACACTGTACACTAGCCCACAATAAAAATAAAGTGACATATATATACCAACAAAACTACAAATATACATATATATTTAAAATGGAGTGCAAAACATTACAATTTCAAATTACAAAAGTCGATCAACGTGAAGAGCAAAAAGAGCAAATAGAAAAAACTGGGAAAGAATCATAAAGTAGACAAAGATTGAACTAAGAAAAGTGAGAGGAAGAGCAGGGATACAAAAGTGAGGCATGCAGTCAAAAAGCAAGAAGATATAAATAAATAACCTTACCTATATATGCTAGGTTAAATAATCCAAGATTTCTAGTGTATTCACGATGAGATTCAAGATTATTATAAGAAGAAGCCCCACAATGAGGGTTCAAATTTATCAAATCCAGCCACGACTATCTGAAAGATAACATCACATGATCCAATAATAATCGTATAATTTAGACCACAAAACACAATCATCTCCCACGTGATTATGCACCCCTAAGAAACCCCAATCAATGGCTTGCAACTAGCAAGGTATGGCAGGGTATGCTCAGACGTGAGTCCCTTGCTCACTTTGCCACTGGATTCAAGCAAGCCTGGCTGAAGACGGCTGAAATGCCAGAAACCGGTCCTAGGAAGCTTGTTTCCGGTCCAGGGAAGGCATGGCTTGGCAGTTCGGGCTGGACTGTTCCCATGAGGCACAGGGTCAGACTGATTTGCATATGGCCATTTCTGAACTGGGGTGGCAGAGTGGGCTAAAGAACGGTGATGGATCAAACCCAGATCTGTTGACTGGGTGTGAGTGTTTGATTGGTTCTGATGCTCTGTCCATCACCACCCCCTTTTGTACCGCTTTGTTCGCCATAAGTTGGCAGGGTATGCTCAGACGTGAGTCCCTTGCTCACTTTGCCACTGGATTCAAGCAAGCCTGGCTGAAGACGGCTGAAATGCCAGAAACCGGTCCTAGGAAGCTTGTTTCCGGTCCAGGGAAGGCATGGCTTGGCAGTTCGGGCTGGACTGTTCCCATGAGGCACAGGGTCAGACTGATTTGCATATGGCCATTTCTGAACTGGGGTGGCAGAGTGGGCTAAAGAACGGTGATGGATCAAACCCAGATCTGTTGACTGGGTGTGAGTGTTTGATTGGTTCTGATGCTCTGTCCATCACCACCCCCTTTTGTACCGCTTTGTTCGCCATAAGTTGGCAGGGTATGCTCAGACGTGAGTCCCTTGCTCACTTTGCCACTGGATTCAAGCAAGCCTGGCTGAAGACGGCTGAAATGCCAGAAACCGGTCCTAGGAAGCTTGTTTCCGGTCCAGGGAAGGCATGGCTTGGCAGTTCGGGCTGGACTGTTCCCATGAGGCACAGGGTCAGACTGATTTGCATATGGCCATTTCTGAACTGGGGTGGCAGAGTGGGCTAAAGAACGGTGATGGATCAAACCCAGATCTGTTGACTGGGTGTGAGTGTTTGATTGGTTCTGATGCTCTGTCCATCACCACCCCCTTTTGTACCGCTTTGTTCGCCATAAGTTGGCAGGGTATGCTCAGACGTGAGACCCTTGCTCACTTTGCCACTGGATTCAAGCAAGCCTGGCTGAAGACGGCTGAAATGCCAGAAACCGGTCCTAGGAAGCTTGTTTCCGGTCCAGGGAAGGCATGGCTTGGCAGTTCGGGCTGGACTGTTCCCATGAGGCACAGGGTCAGACTGATTTGCATATGGCCATTTCTGAACTGGGGTGGCAGAGTGGGCTAAAGAACGGTGATGGATCAAACCCAGATCTGTTGACTGGGTGTGAGTGTTTGATTGGTTCTGATGCTCTGTCCATCACCACCCCCTTTTGTACCGCTTTGTTCGCCATAAGTTGGCAGGGTATGCTCAGACGTGAGTCCCTTGCTCACTTTGCCACTGGATTCAAGCAAGCCTGGCTGAAGACGGCTGAAATGCCAGAAACCGGTCCTAGGAAGCTTGTTTCCGGTCCAGGGAAGGCATGGCTTGGCAGTTCGGGCTGGACTGTTCCCATGAGGCACAGGGTCAGACTGATTTGCATATGGCCATTTCTGAACTGGGGTGGCAGAGTGGGCTAAAGAACGGTGATGGATCAAACCCAGATCTGTTGACTGGGTGTGAGTGTTTGATTGGTTCTGATGCTCTGTCCATCACCACCCCCTTTTGTACCGCTTTGCAACTAGCAAGGGGCAAACACGGGAGGAGCTAGGTAATAAGGTAGTCCCATGTCGGCATCAGTAAGGAATACAGAAATGCAGAGGTAACATCAAGTTGGAATGTCCCAATTGAGGCAGTAAATACCTAACATAGCGGGAACTCTTGACATGATTGATGGCATCACTGATGACAACTCAAATGACATTACTGATGCCATCATCCAAACTTCTTTTGCACACATAACTCTAGTTCAAAACGTTAATGTTATCACTGACATATTCACTCGACTACAATGATACTACAACCTTTGTTTTTTTCAGTATATAAACACACACACAAATCCACACACACACACACATGCAAACTAATATCTCTACACTCAGACAGACAGTAGTATCTAAATAAACATGAGGGAAGAGCAGCTATTTTAAAGTTTAGACTAACAATGTTATACTTCTGATCCCTGATATGAGATTTGAAATTGGCTGCATTACTGCAAAGAAAAGTCGTGAGTGCTCCGTTCTCTTCACCTGATGCTTTAGGGCCCAGAGGCTCTGTGGTCAGTTTGAGCTTCACTCATTCTTTAACCCTAGGGTGGTTAGCTTCATCGGATTGAACACAAGTTCAGATTGCCATGCCTTTTCTTTCTGGGACATACCTTCTGATTGTGCAGGGAACAATAGGTGCTCCTACGGCAGAGATGGCGATCACAGCAGGCTGTTAGTGATCTGCAGGCCAGGTTCTGGTGTCCAAGTGGGCTTGTGGCACAACCTGCTGCAATTGGCTCAGCTTGGACTTAATGCTGCTGCATCTTGGCAGGTCTTATGCGAAGCAAGCTGGTAAGGTTAGGCTGACCCAACACTGGACACTGCACTGTGATCCGAACCACTGACTCCCCTAGAAGGCTTTCAACATAATATATGGAGAAATGTGTTGCCGTGTCTGAGGGGACAACGGAGTACACCAGACCCTCTTAGGGTACACCAGACCCTCTTATGTTCTTTGTGCCGATGACAGGTTTCCTGCTTTTTCGGTTGGGTCTAAGTGACAGCTGAATATTAAGCAAATCCCATTGTTGCTAGCTCTTTAAAATATGCAGAGTGGGCTCTGGCTCCACCCACAGGAGTATTCCTCTCCTGCCTCATGCTATTGGCTGTTTAGCCTATCATTCAGGGCACTCTGGAATGTTTTTTTTTTTAAACTTCTGTTTATTGAAATTAAACAACTTTGTCATGCTTACATAATTCTGCTTCAAATGAGATACTATTACACTGGGTTAAGAGGCTGGCACACACTTCCTTGGCTTTTCCCGGAGTCTCCCTCCGTCTATGTCATGTTATTTATATCATACAGTGGTCTTCGGGCGTGGGGACCTCCGGGGGCTCACACAGTCCTCCCCGGTACACATTCCATTTAGTCCATATTTCAATCCATTTTTTTGGGCACCCCCGAGCAACATAGACCGTTTTCTCCCTCAGCATGCATCAGTCCATGTCCTCCTTCAACTTCTTCAGTTTGGGCGGCGTGGAGGCCCCCCATGCCTGTGCTATGTTTTGTTTTGCAATCATCTGCCCTAAAGTGACCCACGGTCTCCCCCGTACATGCAGATCCGTAGGCTCCCAAATATTCAATAGGCATCGCCTGGCCTCAGGTCTAAGTGGAACATCCCAGATCTCACTCATGCAATTTAATACTTTCCCCCAGTAACTGTGTAGGATTTTTAGTTGGATTAGGCAGAGCTTGGCGGAGATGGCCACCTCCCTTGGCGACGAGACTGCCACCAGCCAGTCCTCATCATCCATTTCGAGGCTATCCCTCACCCATTTCTCCCGCAACGCAGTGAGGGGATCAGGGGTGTTGTTAACGAGCTTCTTGTATGTGAGCGAGATAGTTTTGTCAGGTAGGTGCCCGTCGAGGAGCCGATCCTCGAGTGGGGCAGACTCAGGCAATGTCATACCAGATGGGATATTAGCCTGCAGCGAGTGTTTAATTTGTGTATACCTGAATTGCTCCGAGTCAGTGTTAGACCCGGCCATCGTACCATAGCTAGACAAGACCCCTGCCTGCACAGACTCCGGACATCAAAGAGGGGTCACCCTATAACAAGGGGTGCTCGGGGACCATCCGGCAGATTCGCCTTGGAACACCTGAGCCCTGCTGAGTGACTCGCGGCTCCCTGAAGATCGTAAGACCTCCGAACTTGTGCTTGAGCCCTGCTGAGTGACTCGCGGCTCCCTGAAGATCGTAAGACCTCCGAACTTGTGCTTGAGCCCTGCTGAGTGACTCGCGGCTCCTCGAAGATCGTAAGACCTCCGAACTTGTGCTTGAGCCCTGCTGAGTGACTCGCGGCTCCTCGAAGATCGTAAGACCACCGAAGTTGTATCCGAGCCTTGCTGAGTGACTCGCGGCTCCTGCAGACTCTCTTGGTCCCGCCGGACCCCACGACGACAAGCGTATCCCCCAGCTCGAGGATTGTGAGCTGTGCGCCGGGTACGCTCCTGCATTTGATCCATATCCCCAAAGACTGTCCTGCTACCTCCTACCCCCCTCCAAGACTCTGAGAGCCCACGCTCTGCTTGTATATATTTGCCGTGCGGATCATAAAGATCCTACTACTCTAACTTGATAAAGATTTGCTCGTAAGAACTCCTCGTGTGGTGTCCCTCTGTCGTGTGGTGCCGAGTGTGCGATCCTAGATACGAGGTTCCTCCCGGAGGAATCTCTCGCCAGTGCCCGGCTACGATACTTCGAGGGTGGGTCTCAGGGCAGTCAGGGCCCCCTCCGGGCCCCTCTGAGGTCTCCTTCTAACATTGGTGGCAAGCAACGGGATTCGGGCCCATAATCTAGAGATCGTACCGTGAACGGCTGACGCACTACCGACAAAGATGGCAGAAGGAAACGCCGTGGTTCTCGTAGAAGACGACGCCAGTACCGTGTTCCAGGTGGAACAGCTGGAAGAGTACACTCACAGAGAACTAAAGCAATTCTGTAAGGAACTCAGAATCGCTACCACTGGTCTCAACACCAAAGAAGATATGCAAAAGGCACTGAAAGCTTGGGTGGATTCAGGGGCCTCCCGGCCAGAAGGAGCGGGGGAACCCCACGACGAAGCTGGACCCTCCCAAGGAGAACGCAGCAACAACCAGGTGCGAGGCTTCGTACCAGACGGGGGCCTATCCCCGGAGGAACTCGCAGACAGAGAAAAAAGTCGCCATCACGAACTCGAATTAGCGAAACTCAAAATTGAGGGTGAGCTGAAATTAGCTGAGAAAAAGCTAGCAGTAGAACAGTTGCGAGTACAAGGAGAGCTGGAAGAGAAGAAACTCCAACGAGAACACGAGGGAAAGAGACTTCAACTGGAGCATGAACGCAGCCTGAAGGAAATAGAACTGAAAGCAAGGAGCGAAGAAGCGCGGCCCCCGGGGAACCGGGAGGCGGCCGCCCCGACGGAACAGAAGGTCCACATCCCCAAGGATGTGGTCAAAGAATATTATAAAAATGATGACATTCAGCAGTGGTTCCGGGCCTACGAGGTCGCCATGACCTCCCATCGGGTCCCACAGAAGGATTGGGGGGCTGGGTTATGGGGACAATTCCTGAGCGAAGGGAGAGACACCCTGCTCGACCTACCCACCTCCATGCAAACGTCCTATGAACACATGAAAGCGGCCCTCCTCACAAGGTACGGCCTCACCCCGGAGATGTACCGCCAGCGGTTCCGGGACTGCCGGAAGATCCCGGGTACCACCTGGGTGGAATATGTGAATTTCTTCAGCCGCGCCTTCGATGGTTGGATCAAGGGCAGCAAGGTAACCACCCTGGAAGAACTAACCGACCTTATGTTGTGGGAACACCTGGCGGCCAACTGCTTTGTAGAACTCCGCCAGCATCTGCTCGACAGCAAGCTCACGGACCCAAGGAAGCTGGCTGTCGAGGCGGATCGCTGGACCAACACCCGGGTCTCCCGGAGCCCTGTAGGAGAGTACCCCCGAGCCAGTCAGGGACCACCCCGCCAGAGAGGGGGGGGAAACCAGGGAGGGCAGAGAGAGTCCCAGGCTAGCCTCCCGAAGTCCCAACCTCCACCCTTCCCGGCACCCCCACCTGCTGTATCCGGCACCCCCCTTAGACGGGGGCACCGGGTAACCATCACTTGTTTCCGTTGCCAGAAACCCGGGCATTACGCCAACAACCCTGAATGCCCCATGGCCCCACGCACCACCCAGGCAGCACCCCCTGCTAGACAGATCGCCAATGTAGCCCTGGGGGAGGAGGTTGAGGAGGCCGAGGAGTGGGAACCCGCCGCTATGGCACTAGTATCCTTAGGAGATAGAGAGATGGTCCCTGGGAGCCTCCTGCCCTCTAACACAAAGAAATATGGGCAGCTCGTAACGATCAATGGCCACCAAGTAGAAGCCCTCCGTGACACCGGGGCCAGCATCACCGGTGTCCTTAGCCATTTAGTACGCGAAGACTAGGTCCTCCCCAACGTCTTTTGCCCTGTCATCTCAGCCGACAACACAGAAAGCCTATGTAAAGTAGCCCTGGTGCCCTTTGAGTGGGGAGGGGTGGTCGGTAAACTGAAGGTTGCAGTGAGAACCTCCCAGCCCGTCGACTGTCTCCTGGGGAACGACCTGGAAAGTTCCCCCTGGGGACAGGTTGAGCGCAAGACCCATCTAGGGATGATGGGCCTCCCTGAGTGGGTGTGCGCCACCACTCGATCCATGGCGGCCCGACTGACCCCCCTGAGGGAAGTCGACGACGCCCCGACCCCTGAAGATAGGATGGTCCCAGCCGAGGGTCCCCCCATTACCCCACCAGAGGAGTCGATCGCCAGTGACGAACCCCCGCCTTCCGACTTCACCCCAGTCACCGAGTTCGGCGATCTGCCCGAATTAGCCCAGTGGCGCCACGAGGGGGGCCCCTCCCGAGAAGAGTTCTGCCGAGAGCAGGCTTCCTGTCCCTCCCTGGACGGGCCCCGGCAACAGGCAGAGGCCCAGGCCGCGGGCGACCAGACGGGGACACACCGGATGTACTGGGAGAATGACCTCCTGTACAGTGAACAGAAGTCGGTGGAGCTATGGTCCGGCCGAGTGCTGGTGGTACCCCTACGCTTCCGAAACCTCCTCCTGGGCTTGGCCCACGATGTCCCCCTCGCAGGCCACTTGGGCCAGGACAAAACGTACAGTCGCCTCGTGACCCACTTCTACTGGCCCCGGATGAAAGCCGATGTAGGAGCCCACTGCAAGTCCTGTCCCACGTGCCAGGCCAGTGGGAAGAGCGGAGGGAAGAGCAAGGCTCCCCTCCAACCCTTCCCTGTCGTCAGTACCCCTTTTGAGCGGGTCGGGATCGACATTGTAGGGCCCCTGGACCCCCCGACTTCCCAAGGGCACCGGTTCATCCTCGTCCTGGTGGACCATGCCACCCGTTACCCTGAGGCCATCCCACTGCGCACCGTCACGGCCCCCGTGGTGGGCCGGGCGTTGATGGGAATCTTCTCCCGCATGGGTTTCCCCCGCGAGGTCGTGAGCGATCGCGGTACCAACTTTATATCCCGATACATGAAGTCTTTATGGCAACAATGCGGGGTGTCCTATAAATTCACCACCCCGTACCACCCCCAGGGAAACGGCCTGGTAGAGCGGTTTAACCGGACTCTGAAGGGGATGATCGCGGGCCTGGAAGAGCCCCTCCGGCGTAAGTGGGACATCCTGCTCCCCTGCCTCCTATTCGCATACCGCGAAGTTCCCCAGAAGTCCTTGGGGTTCAGCCCCTTTGAGTTACTCTACGGGCACCCCGTCAGGGGGCCCCTCAGCCTGGTCAAGGAAGGCTGGGAGGCGGCGACTCGAGGCCCCCCCCGAGATGTGTTCCGGTATGTTCTGACCCTCCGGAATCAGACTAGAAGGTTCCGAGAGATGGCCGAGGCCAACCTGGAGGCGAGTCAGGAAGAGATGAAGCGCTGGTACGACCAGAACGCCACTCTGGTCGAGTTTCAGCCGGGCCAGCTGGTATGGGTCATGGCCCCAGTGAAACCCTGCGCCCTCCAGGATAAATGGACAGGGCCCTTCAAAGTGGTTGAGCGGAAGAGCCAGGTCACGTACTTAGTGGACGTCCAGTCCCCCCGGGACCCCCTCCGGGTCCTCCACGTGAACCGCCTCAAGCCCCACTTTGTGCGGACGGAGCTGAGTCTGCTGCTGGCCACCGATGACGGGGCCGAGGAGGAGTCCGATCCTCTCCCCGATCTCCTGTGTACCAAAGAGAAGGACGGCTCCGTAGAAGGAGTGAACCTCTCCCCGTCTCTCACTCCCCAGCAACGGGAAGATTGCCGCCAGCTCCTAGGGCAGTTTTCGGACCTCTTCTCCCTGGTCCCTCGGGTCACCGACTGGTGTGTCCATGACGTGGATACCGGGGACAGTCCGCCAGTGAGACACCGGGCCTACCGAGTCCCTGATCGGGTCCGGTCCTGTATCCAGGCCGAAGTCTCGAAAATGTTGACCCTAGGCGTAATCGAGCCCTCAGATAGCCCCTGGGCCAGCCCCGTGGTCCTGGTCCCTAAAGCAGCCGCCCCCGGGGTCGCGCCAGAACTCCGCTTCTGCGTGGACTACCGGGGACTCAATGAAGTCACCCGAACCGATGCCCACCCCATTCCCCGAGCCGACGAGCTCATTGACCGGCTCGGGGCTGCTCGATTCCTCAGTACCTTCGATCTCACCTGTGGCTACTGGCAAATTGCGCTCACAGAAGGAGCCAAGGAGCGGTCCGCCTTCTCCACCCCGGATGGGCACTATCGCTTTCGCGTGATGCCTTTCGGGATGAAAAATGCCCCGGCCACCTTTCAGCGACTGGTAAATAGAGTCCTGGCCGGGCTGGAAGAATTCAGTGCCGCATATCTCGACGATATCGCGGTTTTTAGTTCTGAGTGGAGTGAGCACCTCCAGCACCTTCGGAGGGTGCTGACCGCCCTGCGCCAGGCAGGCCTCACCGTGAAAGCCAGCAAGTGCCAGATTGGGCAAGGTTCGGTAACCTACCTGGGGCACCAGGTCGGAAGCGGCCAGGTCGCCCCCCTACAGCCCAAAATCAACGCCATCCTAGCCTGGGAACCACCCACTACCCAAACGGAGGTTCGAGCCTTCCTGGGCCTCACGGGCTACTACCAGAGATTCATCCGGAATTACGGCAGCCTGGTCGGTCCTCTCACGGGACTCACGTCCAAAAAACAGCCCAAGAAGGTGCACTGATCCCCTGCCTGCCAAGAGGCGTTCGAGGCCCTGAAAGCGGCCATGTGTACTGCCCCCGTCCTCCAGGCCCCCGACTACTCTAAGGAGTTCGTGGTACAGACTGATGCCTCCGAGCATGGCATCGGGGCAGTCCTCTCCCAGGTGAATGACCAAGGTCTAGACCAGCCCGTGGCCTTCCTCAGCCGAAGGCTATTGCCCAGGGAACAAAGATGGAGCACCATCGAGCGAGAGGCATTCGCCGTAGTCTGGGCCCTCAAAAAACTACGCCCTTACCTGTTCGGCACCCATTTCAAGGTCCAAACCGACCATCGCCCCTTGCGATGGCTCATGCAAATGCGAGGAGAAAACCCCAAGCTACTGCGGTGGTCAATCTCCCTCCAGGGGATGGATTTCACCGTAGAACATCGCCCTGGGAATGACCACGCCAACGCCGATGGCCTCTCCCGGTTCTTCCGCCTCAGCGAAGAGAACCCTCAAGAAGATGGGTAGTTCTCTCCGGCTTTCAGCTGGGGGGGACGCATGTTAGACCCGGCCATCGTACCATAGCTAGACAAGACCCCTGCCTGCACAGACTCCGGACATCAAAGAGGGGTCGCCCTATAACAAGGGGTGCTCGGGGACCGTCCGGCAGATTCAGTTTGGAACACTTGAGCCCTGCTGAGTGACTCGCGGCTCCCTGAAGATCGTAAGACCTCCGAACTTGTGCTTGAGCCCTGCTGAGTGACTCGCGGCTCCCTGAAGATCGTAAGACCTCCGAACTTGTGCTTGAGCCCTGCTGAGTGACTCGCGGTTCCTCGAAGATCGTAAGACCTCCGAACTTGTGCTTGAGCCCTGCTGAGTGACTCGCGGCTCCTCGAAGATCGTAAGACCACCGAACTTGTATCCGAGCCTTGCTGAGTGACTCGCGGCTCCTGCAGACTCTCTTGGTCCCGCCGGACCCCACGACGACAAGCGTATCCCCCAGCTCGAGGATTGTGAGCTGTGCGCCGGGTACGCTCCTGCATTTGATCCATATCCCCAAAGACTGTCCCGCTACCTCCTACCCCCCTCCAAGACTCTGAGAGCCCACGCTCTGCTTGTATATATTTGCTGTGCGGATCATAAAGATCCTACTACTCTAACTTGATAAAGATTTGCTCGTAAGAACTCCTCGTGTGGTGTCCCTCTGTCGTGTGGTGCCGAGTGTGCGATCCTAGATACGAGGTTCCTCCCGGAGGAATCTCTCGCCAGTGCCCGGCTACGATACTTCGAGGGTGGGTCTCAGGGCAGTCAGGGCCCCCTCCGGGCCCCTCTGAGGTCGCCTTCTAATAGTCAGCCAATTCATATGTCTGTTGTAGTGTAGAGAAGGGAATCACTCCCGTCCTTTCCCAGAGGTCTCCGATACGCGAGATACCTATTAGATCCCATTTGTCAAAGCCTTTCGTGCGCCCCAATGTGCCCAATTGTTCCGCATCCCAGAGAGGGGTGGCCATGGTGAGCTTGTTATCCCACCCCAACGCTTTGGTGACGATGTGCCACAGCTGCACTGCATGCTTCGTGGGTCCAGTAAGCGCGAACCTGGTAGGTTTTGAATAAAGTGCCCTCGTGAAATCACCCCCGGGCAGTAGCCACCTGTCCATACCGTATGCCGGGTCATCTCCACTCCCGTACTGGCATTGGTTGATAGCGGCCAGTTGTGCCGCCCAATAGTATTTTTTAATGTCGTGGAGGGCGGTACCCCCGTCATACCAGCCGAGCGTGAGTTTACCAAGCGCTATCCGTGGTCTGCCATCCCATAACAGTTCCCACTGCAGGGTCTCTACTTCCTGGAAGAAGGCCCGCGGTACCATGTCTGGGTAGTTCTGGAGGGCATATAGGAATCGAGGCAGGGCCATCATCTTAAACAGTGCAGCCCTCCCTAGCAGGGACAGGGGCAACCCCTTCCAGACCTCAACATCCCGTCGCAGCCGCCGCAGGGGGGGGAGCAAGTTCTCCTCGTATCTCCGTCTGGGATTGGTGGTAATATAGACGCCTAGGTATCGGAAACCCTCCGCCGCAACCTGTATCGTGCAGCCTCTAGGGAGGGTGGGGGCCGTCCTGTGAAGCACGTAGATTATCGACTTGCCCCAGTTGATCCGGAAACCAGAGTTCCGCCCGAAACTGGTAAAAATGTCCAGGACTACCCTCAGCGAACGCGCAGGGGAAGAGAGGTAAAGAAGGATGTCGTCTGCATAGAGCGAGATTTTGTCCTCCCACCCCTCGGTCCAGCGAAGCCCGCGGACGGAGAGATCCCTCCGGATCCACTCCGCGAGCGGCTCAAGGGAGATGGCAAACAGCAACGGAGAAAGGGGGCAACCCTGCCTGGTCCCCCTTCCCAGGGCAAACACCGCCGACCGTTTATTATTGACCGCTACTTGGGCCAACGGGTCCGCATACAGGAGGCGGACCCACCCCATGAAACTGGGTCCAAATCCCATCTTCTGAAGCACAGCAAAGAGGTATGCCCATTCTAATGTGTCAAATGCCATGGTGGCATCCAACGAGACCACCACTGCATCCTCCTGGATTCCAGGGCAACGCCCCAGTACGCCGTGCAGGCGCCGTCGGTTGAGGGCAGTATTCCTATGTGGTATAAATCCCGATTGGTCTGGGTGCACCAACTTCGTGATGACAGGCCGGAGTCTGTTCACTAACATCTTCGCGAGAATCTTTGGCTCCGCGTTTAGAAGGGATATGGGCCTATAGGAGGCACACTCGTTTCTAGGCTTCCCAGGCTTTGGAATGGTGACCAGCGTCGCAATGCGCTGATCTCTCGGCAACCGTCCGAGTTTCTTACTGTGATCGAACATAGCTTTCATATGTGGGACTATTTTATCCGGTTTGAGTTTGTAGAGTTCGATAGGAAGACCGTTCGGCCCCATCGCCTTGCCTATTTTAAGATCCCCCATGGCCTTAGCCAGCTCTTCTGCAGTGAGGTCTCCCTCCAGCGCCTCGCAGTCGCTTTCAGAGAGTAGGCAGTCTTATGTCCGCCAAGAACTCGGTCGAGTCATTCTCCGTGAGCTCCGAATTCCCTCGATAAACTCGCCCAAAATGCCTTGCAAATTCTTCCGCTATGTCGCTGGGCTCTGTGAGGAGGGCACCCGCTGCACTCTTAAGCTCAGATACAACTCGGTGTGCCTGCTCTTTTTTATCGAGCCAGGCTATCAGTTTACCCGCCTTATCACCCTGATCATATATGCGCCCCTCCTTTTGACGCGCCAAAGCCTGCGCCTCATCAGTAGCTACAGCCCTGTAGTCCGCCGCCCTTAGTTGCAGTTGATGGGTGAGATCGTCCTCTGGGCCGCTCCCTACACGTTCTTCGAGCCTGATGATTTCACCTTCGATCTCCCTTAGCTGTTTTTCTTTATCTGCCCGCCGACCTGCAATGACCGAGAGGGCCTGGCCCCTTAGTACCGTCTTGAACGCCTCCCACAGAGTGGTGGGGGAGTCCACAGTGCCCTCATTGTCGAGGAAATATTGCTCCATCACTCTACCCAGTGCCGCTCTAGTTTCTTGCCC
Source organism: Triturus cristatus (assembly GCF_964204655.1). NCBI lineage: Eukaryota > Metazoa > Chordata > Amphibia > Caudata > Salamandridae > Triturus > Triturus cristatus. Next base: position 1,418,412,259 of record NC_140591.1, on the reverse strand, counting down.
CTGTAGATACCAAGGATTAATACGTGGGACACCCTCCCCTCGTAGATCCCCGATCGTGAGGTGAACCCATAGCGGTGCAGAGATGCCCCTAGGGAGGTGTTTGATGTCTGTCGTTCGCATGTCAGCCTGCACAGGAGACAGAATGTAGTCAATGCGCGAGAGCGTCTGATGGGCACCCGACAAGAACGTGTATTCTTTACTATTTGGGTGCTTCCCTCTCCAGAGATCCACAAAACCGAAGGCGTCAAGAAATTCAGGAAGCCACTGCTGTCCCGGCGCTATGTCCCGGGGAGGAAACCTATCCAGCTCCCCCGACACAACGGCGTTGAAATCGCCTCCAATTATCAGGCGTCCCTCCGGAAGCCCCAGGAGAAAGGTGCCCAGGTCCCTATAGGATTGGACTTGTAGTCCAGGCGGAATATATACTGCCACGAGCACCAGCCCACATCCCTCCCATCTCCCTGCCACCGCCACGAATCGACCAAGCATTGTTGTTGGACCTCGAAGGGGAAGCTGTGGCGCAACAAGACTCCCACTCCCCTAGAGCCCGTCGTGAACCCTGCATGAGCAACCAGCCGGTAGCCCCACCGATTAAGTGCTTTACAGGAGTTGCCCAGTAAGTGGGTTTCCTGCAGCAACGCCACATCTGGGGAGTGCCGCCTAAGATGTTGCAATACAATACTTCTTTTGATTTTGTCCCCCAGCCCATTGACATTCCAACTGATAAGTTTAAGACTTTTGTCCCAGTACATGGTCGTTGTAACAGATGTTTGCCTCAAGCCAGTCGTGTGCCCTGCCCACCCCGCGTCGTATGATAACTTCAGATTCGCATGACAAATAAACAATCTCTCTTCCCCCACTTCCCTCCCCCACCCACCGCCCAACATGCCTCAACAACAAACTTAAGAACTCTACCCTCCAACCCTCCCTCCCTGCTACCCTGCCACGTAGGTTCCAAACTACCCACATCCCCAATCAGCAGAGCGCCTATCGCCTTAACAGGTGAACAACTATGCCTGGGGGGCCGCGGTCAGTGGCGGGCTCCAGCCGTCCGCAGCCAAATCCCCCGTATCACAGTGGCGTAAGTGCCAGTCATGTGGAGTAGGGCGGCTCCCAGGCGTTTCTGGTTGCAAGAGCACATGCAGCCTCCCCAAATCCCAGCACCAAAAATATGTGACCCGCACTCATCCCATCCAGCTCATATCCCGCCGCCCCCCCGGGTTCGCACCCCCAGGGTATACATTACAGTTTTGCACCATCTGTCCCTGGCGGGTCTTATCCACGCCGGCTCCCTCGGAGCCCTCATCAGGTCGCCGGGCTCGGGCTGCTGGACCTCGTCCTCCACGTGCGCCCCGTACCGTGATCCTGGTCCAGGAGTTCATCCGTGGCTACATCCTCACGAGGGCCTGAGTCCCCCCGCTTCGTCGTGGTTCCGGGCCCCTTACCGCGGGCCGGACGCCCCTCCAGCCAGTCCCGGACCTCTTGGGGCTCGGTGAAGAAGAGGGACTTTCCGTCCACAAGGATTTTTAACTTCGCAGGGAAGAACATCATATATTTGATCCCTCGCTGTCGCAAGGACGCTTTCACGCCCTCAAAGGAGCGCCTCTCCTGCTGCACCTTCAACGTGAAGTCTGGAAAGAATCGAATGGTGGCATTGTCCAATTTGATGTCCCCCCGGGACCTGGCGGCCTGCAATATTGCATCTCGGTCCCTGTAATTTAGGATATTCGCGATAATGGTTCTAGGCGGTGCTCCCGGCTTCGGCCTGGGAACCGGCGCCCTATGTGCTCTTTCAACAGTGAAGAGTGACGATAGCCTGGCAGGCTTAAGGTGGTTCAGGATTAAGTCCTCCAAGAAGAGGTCAACGCTCGGTCCTTCCCGTCCCTCCGGGACCCCCACCACTCTAACGTTGCTGCGCCGGGCCCTCCCTTCTTGGTCCTCGAGCTTCATCGCCATCTGACGGTGTTGGTGAGTAAGGGCGCTAATTCTCTCTTCCAGGCGTTTAGTGGTGGTCTGGAGGTCAGTGACATGCATCTCAGTCTCTTTGACCCTGTCTGTAGTCTTGGTCATATCTGCCCTCATAAGGTTCATCTCATTCGACATTTTATCCATTTTTGTCTCAAGTGTGGTCCCCAACCCTTTTATGGCCGCCATGATGGATTGCAAGGACGGCTCCGGCTCCCCCTGGGGCTCCTCCTGCGCGGCGTCCGGTTGCTTCATCATCTTGGGGAGGGCGTATTTGTCGAGTTTGTTCGATTGCACTGCATCGCCATGTTTAGGCCTCATGGCCGTCGCCCGTACGCCTACTCGTGCGCCTCCAGTGGCCCGGCTCCGTTAGCCCTCGGCGCAGGTTCGACGCTCGGGTCAGTGGGCCACATGTCTTCCAACTCTCTCCGGGCCCCCTCACGGTAAGCGTGGTGCCCTCCCTGCAGCCGTCCCACCAGCCAGTGGTCAGGTATGTGTTACTAGGGAGACGCGTCCCACCGCAGCTGAGGCCCGTATCGTGTGGTCCCCTCCGCCGCCTCAGGAGCACATCCCGGCCACTACGCCGTTGTCCCACACAAGGCAGCCCCCTGGGCCCGGAACCCACTCTCCCTCTGCTTGCCGGGCAGGGCTGGGGCGCCTCAGTGGGTCTCCAAATGTCTCGGTGGTGGCGCCCTACTGCGTGATCTCCAGTGGCTCAGGAATAGGCCCCCGCATGACCAGGTCAGGCTCCCGCCTCCGCAATGGTCAGGCCGAAGCGCAGTCTCACTCACCGCAGACCGCAGGAAGTCGGACCTCCCACAGTCCCGCTCACCACCTCGGCGGCGCCAGCTCCACGGGCTCCTCACACCACACCGGGTTTGTCCGCTTCAAAATCTCGCTGGCCAAGTTCGTCGCTGCTGCAGAGGCCCAGCCGGACCCTCCGCCTCGTCCGCTTAGTGCTCCGCCTCACCGCCGCCCAGCACTCCGATCCGAGTCCGGGATCGCCTACAAGTTGGCCGTCCCGCAAAGGGGTTTAGAAAGTAGCCGAGGGGGTCCCACAGCTGCCACAGTCCTCGCGGCCTTCAGCGCTCTGCCGCCGGGGCCTCCCGTGTCTCTCGCGTCCCCACGCCGCCCGCTGTCCCACACAAGGCAGCCCCCGGGCCCGGAACCCACTCTCCCTCTGCTTGCCGGGCCGGGCTGGGGCGCCTCAGTGGGTCTCCAAATGTCTTGGTGGTGGCGCCCTACTGCGTGATCTCCAGTGGCTCAGGAATAGGCCCTCGCATGACCAGGTCAGGCTCCCGCCTCCGCAATGTGCAGGCCGAAGCGCTGTCTCACTCACCGCAGACCGCAGGACGTCGGATCTCCCACAGTCCCGCTCACCACCTCGGCGGCGCCAGCTCCACGGGCTCCTCTCACCACACCGGGTTTGTCCGCTTCAAAATCTCGCTGGCCAAGTTCGTCGCTGCTGCAGAGGCCCAGCCGGACCCTCCGCCTCGTCCGCTTAGTGCTCCGCCTCGCCGCCGCCCAGCACTCCGATCCAAGTCCGGGGTCGCCTGCAAGTTGGCCGTCCCGCGGCGGGGTTTAGAAAGTAGCCGAGGGGGTCCCACAGCTGCCACAGTCCTCGCGGCCTCCCGCGCTCTGCCGCCGGGGGCCTCCCGTGTCTCTCGCGTCCCCACGCCGGCCGCTCGGGCGCCAGCTCTCAGTCGTGGCGCTGCCGGTTCTTTACCCCGGCTCTCCCGGCTGGGGTCCGAGGGTCCAGCGGACAGAAAAAGGATATCTGGGGTCTGGGCCCCCTCCGACACCTGGGGCGCCGCTCCCCCTCCATGCAGACGGATTCTGACGGATTTTACGGGGTTTGAAGGCCCCGGCTGCGGCGGAGCGAGCGTGTTAAGCGGCCATCGCTGTCGGCGCCAAGCCACGCCCCCCCACTCTGGAATGTTTGCATTCATGAGGAACTATTTTACGTCTCAAAAGTACACTGAATCATCATTATACATTAAACGATGCACATCATGGTGCATTGTGGGAAAAAAGCCATTCTTTCTTGTTTTGCTTCTTTTCTCTGTTAAAAATGAAGTTCAGACCTTCTGCCTTTTCTAATGCTTGTTTAAATTCCCTAGGCGCTTCAAGGATCCAACTCTGAGGGAAAAGTAGTCTGCCTGTTGTAGGATGAAATAAAGTCAAAAGACCCATTCACATCAGGCTTCTGTGCCTTGGCTTCTTTTCTCCATTTGTACTGATGCTGCTGTGGTTTGCTACACCTCCTAGTACACACACACTCCAAAGTAAGTGCTGATGGTATTAGACTACAGTGACACACTGGTAAACTTCCAGCTCACCCATTACCGCCGTTTGGCCTGGGGCTACCAATTACAGTCTGCACCTCTGCATTACACACAGGTAGTAAGAGGCCCTAAAATTGGAACCCTGTGCAAACAGACAATACTTTACCTGTTGTTACAGTTATTTCTAATGCAAATAAATTGCCTACTTAATTGCAACCACTGTAAAGCATCGCAATAAGTATTTCAGCATGCTCCAAGAAAGAAAGTCGCGGCGGCAAAAAAGCCTTCAAACGAGGAAGCCTTGGGGCATTAAAAGAGGCACAATGGAAGATTGATCAAATGTTCTTTGTTCCGCTTCCGGGTCATTTTATACATCACTCATACTATGGATATTCGTTAATTGCATATTTTTCTGCTCAGAAATGTAAGGTACTCATTATCCTGGACTATAGGAAAGTAAGGAAAAAAGTTTTTTTTCTAGGGGTGTGTGCAAAATTTGCATAATCATATTTTTTGTTAGGTGAGGTTACACAAAATTCCAGAAACATTAGGTGAAATTACTTAAAATGACATTTTGTTCAATATTGTGCACTGCATCCTTGCATCAGGTAAGGATGCGGGGGGGGGGGGGGGGGGACGCACTCTGCGCTAAAAAAAGTAGCGCAAAAAATACAAGTGCCCGAACAAGAGCCGCTGACGTTCTGTTCCACTTTGTTACAGTTCTCCAGCGATAGGGGATTTTTAGCCGAGTGACCATCAGTTACGCAAAGAGGCATAATGACAAAATGTCACAGAATTTTACATTAAAAGCATAATGCAAAATGCTGGAAATTACACGAAAATTATGCTGGGTTCCTTGAAACATCATTTTTGCCTAGTTTTTCTAGACCTCTTTATCATTTAATACAATGCTAGAATATTAGTTTGCCATTATATAAAAGTGTATTAGGAAACAAGCTCCTTAGCCACATAGTAAACCACAGCGTCTCGCCTGCCAGTCATTATGCACAGACACAGATCTGTTTGGAGTGTCAGGTCTTGGTAGACAAAGGGGAATTAAAGGCGTTCCTAGCTGTGGTCGCGGTCTAGACTAGACCCAACATAATGTCAATGTGCAATGCTAAGGTGGGGCCAGACAGGAAACTGGCATGTGAAGACATCACTGGGAGTTGGCCTTACTCAGGTATGCACTGTTGTTTTACAGCTGGCACAGGCACGCTGTCAATTTTATGGACGAATTTAATCTGGTAACAGACAAGCTGGCATCAAAGAAACACAGGAAAGAATAATATCTGTGCAGTATCTACCAAGGACCAAAAAGCATGTGATATTGACACCATATCGCCAACTAGGATGATTTGTGGTCACGCTTGAGAAGTTTTGCAGTGGAAGGACAGTGTTCTATAATACTGCATCTGATTTTTAAAAATAATTTGTATTGTACTAAACAGTTATGTCCTAAAAAGTGCATGCATGATTTATCCCGATTCCACAGTTTTTTCTGCTTTGTGTGGACGTTTCACTCTACCTTTTTGATATGCAATATATTTTTTTTACTTGAAATGGTCCTCTATACTTTTTTGGTCGGGTTTCTGTAGCTTTGCCAAGTGACAAGTGAAGTCTTCTTACAAGGAAATGTCTACTCTGTTTAATTTCCATTCTATTGGAACTAGAGGACAATTTTACATTCTTCATTGTAGCAAAAGACACACAGGTGATGGACGGAATGCAGAAGCAAATCAAACATTCATCCCCAGTCAATAGATCTGGGTTAAATCCATTGTTCTTTTGCTCACCATGCCCCCCCTGTTTAGACCCAGCCATATGCAAATCAGTCTTGACCCTGTGCCTCATGGGAACAGTCCAGCCCGAACTGCCTAGCCAGGTCCTCCCTGGACCGCAAACAAGCATCCTGGGACTGGTTTCGGGGCATCACCCCTCATCAGACAGGCTAACTTGAACCCAGTGGCACAGTGAGCCCTGGAACCCACATCTGGGCAGACCCGGTGCACTTAGTGAGAGAAAGCAAAAGACACACAGATGATGGACGGAATGCAGAGCAAATCAAACATTCACCCCCAGTCAATAGATCTGGGTTAAATCCATTGTTCTTTTGCTCACCATGCCACCCCAGTTTAGATCCAGAGTGGGCCGGGTATGCCCAGACATGGGTCTCCTGCTCTCTATGCCACTGGAGTCAAGCTATCCTGGTTGATGCGGGGTGAAACCCCGAAACCGGTCCTAGGATGCTTGTTTCCAGTCCAGGGAGGACCTGGCCTGGCAGTTCGGACTGGACTGTTCCCATGGGGCACAGGGTCAAGACTGATTTGCATATGGCTGGGTCCAAACTGGAATGGAATGGTGAGCAAAAAAACAATGGATTTAGGCCCAGATCTCTGTACTGGGGTGAATGTATGACATTGTTCTGCATTCTGTCCATCAATTGTTCCTAATTGTTATTTGTACAATATAGCCTTATAGCCCGCCGTAGCGGGCTATACCGGCTGTTAAAGGCCCGCTGCAGCGTTAAAGGCCCGAGCCGAAGGCGAGGGACTTTAACAACAGCAGCGGGACTTTAAAAGCCGGTATAGCCCTGCTACGAAGGGCTATAAGGCTATTAGAACATTCTGCCACTAGAGGGCAGAATGTTCTAACAAAACGAAGCCTTCAGGGAGCGCGAGGGGATTCAAATCCCCTCCGGCTCCCTGAAGTCTTTGTTCACAGCCAGAGCTGTGAACAAAGACACATTGGAATGTTGGCGCTCCGGGCTTATACCAGCCATTATAAGCCCGGAGCGCTCCATTGTTTTCAATGGAGCTCCCAACATTCCAATGTTCTAATCTTCATTAGAACATTGGAATGTTGAGCACTCCATTGAAGACAATGGAGTGCACTGGGCTTCTAATGGCTGGTAGAAGCCCTGAGTATAAAGAACAAAGGCCTCACAGAGCCCAAGGGGATTTCAACCCCCTTGAGCTCCGTGACATCAAAACATCTGTATTTCGCATCACTAGTGATCCATAAAATTTCCAGACTGCTTTGTTTATTTAAATTCTTATTTATAGTTATATTTGTACCTTTGAAAATTGTATTACTCATGCTTTGACATTTCATCGGCTTATTTTTGTGCTGATAATTCATGTTCATATAGATTCATGTTTGAATGATAGTGCTGCTGCTTTCCTTATCTCATTGACGTCTATGACCGATACGTCGCCCTAGGAGCAAAACAAAAAACGTTATAAAAAAAACCCATAAATTCTACAAAATATTGAACTTCTATCTCAACCTACTGTTGTAGCGCGCACTACCCAGTACTCGTCATTTATTAAGTCTCATGCTTTGCCAGTTTTTTTTCTGGGGATCTAACGTTAATGAGAGCTCATCGAGTTCCAGTGCAACGTCCTGCTACATCTAAATTTCCACGTACAATCCTAGTCAATTTTGGGGATTATTGAATTAAAGAGCTGGTACTGTGCAAGGCAATACAGCAGCCAGACGCCGAAAGTACTTTGTTAAAATGCTCCATCTATATAAAGTGCAAGAGGTACATGCTAGTATTGCCCAGCAATCCAAATGGAATGTTCTCTCGAAAGGGCGGTTTCATCTGTTTTCTAAGGTTTCTGAGGCTCAGGAGTTTTTGCATCGTATTTCTAAAACTTAGTTAAAAAAATGCGTCTTGTATATTGTTTTTTGTTGTAGGTAAGCAATGCTGATATCTTTCTAGATTGTGGATGGGGTGGGCAGAGGGTGCAAGGGTGCAATGCCATGGCACCAATCTTAGATAGGTTTTCACTGGGAGGGGTATGGTGGGCTCTTCCCCCCACATTAGGGGTGGGTCTCTGTGTGGGGCACAGGGGAGGGTTTCTGGGAAGGGGTAGCAGTATTAAACAAATGAGCAGATTTGCCTTGTTTACATATCATTGGGGGAAAGATGAGGGGGTCAGAATCCATACTTATGTTGAAAGCAGGAGTTTTATTCTTCTTCTTTTTCCTCTCTCTTTTTTAGAGCACTTAAAAATAGAAAACAAAATGGCATATAAAATAAAATGTTTATCTTGTAATGTGAATGGGATGCTGAATAAGCAAAAGTGAGGCACGATGATTAGTTGGCTTGTTTCCTTTGGGCCAGAAGTAATATTTCTCCAAGAGACCCATCTTAAAGATAACTATCCAAAGTTTGGTACACCAAAACAGTATGCACATGCGATATTCGCTTTGGCCGGCTTGGCAGTAAGGGGTGTTGCAATTGATCTGGGCAGAGCCCTTGATTGGGTTTTAAGCGACATAATAAGGAACCTGCAGGCACGCTGGCTCTGAGTAAAGGCTCTGGTGAATGAGTCTCCAGTTATTATGCCCCAGTTATTGATATACCTGAGCTGTTACAGCAGATATATAAAATTGCATTAGGTGCAGTGGGACTGATTTTTTTGGGTGGGGATTTTAATTTTTGTTCAGGAACTTAGGATACTTCTAATAGAGCAAAACAACAGTTAAAACATTGAACTAAAAAGGTTGTTGATACCTTGAAGCAAGATCTCCATTTGATTTCATTTGATTGACCCATAGCAGGTGGGTCACCCCACGGATACACATTATGCTTGTTTTTCTCGTCGATATCGTACTGCTTCTCACATTGATTTTTCCTTAATCTCACACTTGTTGACTAGAGCTGGTTCCTGTATTTGGGCCAATTCATTTTCTGATCATGCCCTGGTCTCTCTTACTATCGAGGTTAAGGATAATCAGAACGATCAGCCCAGGTGGCAGCTGGACTGCTCGTTCTTAGCAGACGAACAATAGGTCTGCGAGATGAGGGGGTTCATTAAGGACTATTTCCAAGTAAATCAGTTCACAGGCTCTCTTTTCAATATGGGAGGCATTTAAAGCTACTGCCAGGGGGTGTATTATTTCTTGAAATGCATTCCTACATAAAGAGCCTCGCCAAAAAATCGCCAAATTACAAGATGATGTAGATCAGATATCGCAAGTAAATAGACACTCTTCTGCCTTTGACAAAAGCCAAACAGAAATTGAGGGATTTATTTTATACTTCAGGAAATTACTAGCTTGTTGTCTCATCATCAGAAATTTTATGAAGAAAGTCAACTGATCAGGAGGTACGTAGCCTGGTCTGTTTGGCGAAAACAAGAGTCTGCGTATGTGAGGAAATTAAAGAAACCTGAGTCGGGTAAACTTGTTATGGTAAAAATCAAGTATCTCAAGTTTTCCTTGACCCTTATAACTCTGTGTATGAGACCAGTTAGTCCATCTCTTTGATAAGTATAGCGCAGTACTTTCAGTCTGTTAGATTATCCTCCATCGAGGCTTCCCAGGGGCAGCAATTAATGTCAACTACTACAGTGAGTGATTGAAGGATGTTTTAGCTTTAATGTCTTGCGGCAAGGGGCTGGTAATGATGGCTTTCCAAGCCGAATTCTATCAAACCTTTGCATGGGAATGACTCCTTTTTCTGGCTGATTTATTTAACAATATTAAAGATATGGATCAATTATCTTCTTACTTTAGGGAATCTACGGTCGTAAGCTTTTTAAAGGAAGGGAAAAATCCTGAGGACGTTAACTCGTATAGGCACATAAGTCTGCTCAACACTGATTATAAGCTTTTGATGAAGCTTTGGGCCAGTTGGATAGATCCGCTGGCTCAGGACGTAATTCACAGAGATCAATCAGGCTTTGTCACTGGGTGCCTAATGGCTGCATCATATGAGTTTCTTACTTCAGGCATTGGATTTTTTTTCAGTTGGCCAGATGAATAGCTGCGGTCATCATGGTTGATGCGGAGAAAGCTTTCGATCTGGTTATCTGGGAGGCCTTGTTTTTTGCTCCACAAAAGTTTGGCTTCCCAGTAGGCTTTGTCACTATGCTCTCTAAAATTGATCAGGGGGCTAAGGCTCAAACTGTTGATAATTTCACATTTAGCCGGTACAGTCTTAATTAAGAAGACGTCCCGACAGGGACGTCCCTTTTCTCCTATATTATTCACTTTTTTTATAGAGCCTTTAGCAGTTGAGATCAGGGCTTCTCAGAATATAGAGCCACCTATTGTTGGTATGACTGAATTGAAGCTCTTTGCGGATTATATCATCTTTTATTTGAAACCAGAAAGGGGAAATATTCAGTGGGTATTAGATGAGTTTGATACTTTTAAAGGTATAGGAAGGTATAAGAGTAACCTAACAAAAACAGAAGTTCTGCTTTTCAATTCTGTTCCTTTCATTAATTTTCTAATCGCAGGCAGGGCATCATGCTCCCATTTATTATTTGGGGATATATGTAACTCATGATTACTCTAAGCTATTTCAGTTAAATTACATTCCAATGTTTTTTAAGATAAGGGGTCTGCTCGAAAGATGGACTTTGCTTCCTTTGGCCTTAGTAGGTAGAGGAGCCCTTATGAAGATGTCTGTCCATTCGCTTTTATTGTTCTTATTCTCAAACATCCCTTTTAAAGTTAAGAATTATTTTTTTTACAGATTTGGATGTGCTTCTTAGGCGTTTTATATGGAATAGTAAATCACCTAGGGTAAAATATGCGGCCCTTCTACTCGATATTCTCCATGGAGGGCTCTTTCTTCCCCATTTTCGAGATTATTATCAAGCAACACTCCTTGATTTCTGTGCTAAAGTTTTGAACGGTAAGGAAGTACTTGATTCTTTGCTTTTAGATAGAATGATGCAGGACACTGGCATCCACTCACCAGTTTATATGAAGGTTCCTACATTTCCAAAGAGAACTAGATATAAGGTATTATCAGAGCTTAGTGCCAGGCTTCTGAGTTCATATGGTCGTGTTAAAGTGTCTTCGGGTTGGGGGTTTCTTTCACTTTGGGAGTTAGGATATCTAGGTTTGATAATCCCATCTGTTACTGTTACACTGTGGGAGCAGGCTGGGTTCAGTGAGGTTGGCCACCTCTTTCTCCAGGGTAGATGTATTACATGGCTCGAAATGTCAGCTTGTAATAGTGAATTGGGCCCACGTCTTTTTCTGTTTTATTATAAGATAATCTAATTTTTTTAAGATTATCAGTCTAATCTTGGTCAGGAGAGTCATAATTTTTATCAAGCCCTGTTTAGGGTAAAGATGGATGTAATAGGGAACTGGTATTGGCTATTACATGATCAAGCGACACATCTGAATGGCATTCACAACATTTTAGATAAAATACGTTTAACAAGGCACTGTGATTTTTCAGTCAGGGATTGGCAGACAATACCGCTACTAGGCCATAAGTCTTTGAGAGCGGCAAATTTTAAAAGAATGTTGTTTTTCTCGCACTGGTTGGCCTAATATACTCCTGAGGCTTTAAATAAAATGTGCCCAGCTCTTGATAACTGCTGCTTCTGGTGTAGCTAGTTGCAGCTTTAAATATGGCTATTGGTCTATCTCTTAAATTAGATCATGCATTGGTACTTTTTGTTTTTTTACATAATGGGCAATCTTGGAAAGTATCTAAATCAGGTCAGAAGTTTTTGGCCTTTGCTGTGGCTCGCTCGCTGATTCTTCAAAAGTGGAGAACCTGTAGGGTCCTGGAGTATCAAGAGTGGTTTAGTAAAATGATTAAAACAAAACAATTTGAGGAAGCTGATGCTAAGCAGATATGGGGGGTGGCTAAAGCTATTTAACGCCTCCTCGCAATACTTCTTTGATTCAATTAGCAACTAGGATAGGGAGGGCTGCTATGGTCAAGAATAGGTCTAGATTTTAATATATTGTAGTGTTCTTCGACCTAGAAGGTGCAATTCTACTAGGAACCCCGCGTGTATAAGCTTTGATATCTTCTCAGGAAATTATTGTTTTTTTATCAATTGAGGTACTTATCGAAGCACTTTAACAATAGTAAGGCACTTTACATAACCTAATCCACTCTGCACTTTTTTAAGTACTTTAATCTACAGTAAGGTACGTTATTCAATCTTAAGCACCTTATAGTAAGGTTCCCTTAGTATATGATATCTAAAAACCTTTATGTGGATGGCAGCTAGGGTACTGTAATAATTTTATGTTTTATTATCTGCTGCCATTCCTCTTGTCTAAGGTAAATTTGAAATGAAATGTGACATTTTATGGAAAACCTCAAAAGTACTCTATGTAGGTGTAGCCATCTTCCTTTATTATTTATATATATATGAACCCTGATCTCCATCTGTAAAGTTACGAATATACTCAATAAACAAAATTCCTAGAATGTGTCTATGTAGGAATTTCAAGGAAGGCGCCCCGTATGGCTTCAAATGCTGGTATCTGGGTATTTAACTTGTAAATCGATTTTTCAAACGAGCTCAGTATGGTCCTAATCTCCCACCTTTCAGGCAGCTTAGACGATAGAAATGATTGCCACAATCTCAGTATGCACAATCTGCAGTTGTCAATGATGAAAAGTCAATCTTTTCTGGTGATTAATCATTAGTGAATTTCACAATGTCTCCAGTGTCATGTAAAACTATCAGTTATAAAGATGGGTAGATAGCCCTTTTTGAGGATTTGCCTCATGTGCCCCATAATGCCTCCTAAAAGACAGAGATGCATGGGCAGGACAACAGCACATTTCACCCATACTTACAGTGTCAGCATCAAGAGATACTGACCAAGTGTGCCCTATGTAGTTTGAAGGGAGATCAGTGCCCATCATGAAATGCTTTAAAGAAAGTTTAACTTCGAGCCAGCTTCACACAAGCTTTTATCGTGTACCAGTAGCAGAGCAGTCCATTCTTCTTCTGTGAAATCCTGTTGACACATCACTGACCCAGCATTTATAAGGTATTTCCTCGTTGGATTGGAATACAGTTAATCAATGATCACATTGGATATGTCTAAGAATAGCCTTTTGTAAGTGTCCAATTTCACCATATAATCATCATGACATGTAAGGGGGGCGTGGCTAGGTGCCGAAGATTTTGGACGCATCTTGAGTTTGCACCGTGCCCCATCCCCTGTTTATCCTTGCAATCGCTACGCCATTCCTATTAACCCCTTCTCTGCTAGGCCTCGTCCCCCCCCCCCCCCCCTGTGCTAAGCCTTTTTTTGGCTATTTGGGGTAGTTCGTGCTTAGGCCCCTGTAACTTTTTGACCACATAAGGTATCCACACCAAATTTACGTCCTTTTTTTCCAACGTCATTCGGGTTCTAAAGGTACCCAGGGTATGTGGATTCCCCTGGAGGGGACCCAGAAATACCGCTAAATTTTGTTTTTTAGGGGAAATGTTTTTTCCCCTACAAATGGTATAAAAAAGCGGTTGTGGTGCTGAAATCACCATCTTCCCAGCTTTCAGGGACAAGCAGACTTTTGTCAGAAAACCACAATTTTCTACACAGTTTTGGCATTTTCCTGGGACTTAGCCTATTTTTGCTATTTTTAGTGCTATCAACCTCCTTCCAGTTAATGGTAGAAATGGGTATTAAAGCAATAATGCATCCTGGAGAGCTATACATTTTAGAAACGTAGACAAAATTCTGAATTCAGCAAGGGGTCATTTGTGTAGATCCTTCAAGGTTTCTTCCTAGAAACTATCAGTTAAGTATAGGAAAAATTGAAAATTAGTTGAAAAAAACAGCCATTTGTGTCAACGTTTTCACCTGTAACTTCTAACTATGACAGCTGTATGAAAACAATATACCGTTACATTTGCTGGACCTTTCTGGTTGTGGGGATATGTAGGACTTGTAGGTTCACCAAGAACCTGACGAATCCAGAGCAAATAACTGAGCAGCGTCTTGCAATGGTTTTTTATTATTTACCGGGTATATAGCAATTATTTTGGGAAAATGTATACATGGAAAAATTGGTATGATAGACACCTATGTATTTCTGAAATGGGAACAAAATATAGAGTTTAGAAACAGTAGATATTTGCACATTTCCGAAATTGGGAGTACCCATACTAGCATGAGAATTATAGGTCACTTTTCAAAATGAGTTCTTTTTTACACATTGTCTTTCATTTGGAAGGCAGAAATGCATCGAAAGTCAATAGGTAATAACAGTTGCTTACAATTCTGTGTTACACTAAGTCTCCCGAGAAAAATGGTACCTCACTTGTGTGGGTAGGCCTAGTGCCCGCGACAGGAAACGGCCCGAAACGCAAGGAGGACACACCACATTTTCAGAGTGAAAAATGACCCTTTTTTTGCAAAGTGCCTAGCTGTAGTTTTTTAACTCTAGCACTGCCGGCACCTAGGGAAACCTAGCAAACCTATACATTTTTTAAAGATAGACACCCAGGGGAATCCAGGATGGGGTGACTTGACTGGTTCCCACCAGGTTCTGTTACCCAGAATCCCTTGCAAACCTAAACAATTGTCCATAAAAACATATTTTCCTCACATTTCTGTGGTGGAAAGTTCTGGAATCTGCGTGGATCCACAAAATTCCACCCACCCTGCGTTCCCCAAAGTCTTCCGAGAAAAATGGTCCCCATTTGCGTGGGTAGTTCTAGTGCCCGTGACAGGAAACGGCCCAAAACGCAAGGTGGACACACCACATTTTCAGAGTGAAAAATTACCCTTTTTTTGCAAAGTGCCTAGCTGTAGTTTTTTAAACCTAGCTCTGCCGGCACCTAGGGAAACCTAGCAAACCTATACATTTTGAAAACTAGACACCCAGGGAAATCCAGCATGGGGTGACTTGACTGGCTCTCGCCAAGTTCTGTTACCCAGAATCCCTTGCAAACCTAAACAATTGTCAAAAAAACACATTTTCCTCACATTTCTGTGGTGGAAAGTTCTGGAATCTGCGTGGATCCACAAAATTCCACCCACCTTGCGTTCCCCAAAGTCTTCCAAGAACAATGGTACCTCACTTGTGTGGGTAGGCCTAGTGTCCGCGACAGGAAACGGCCCAAAATGCAACGTGGACACACCACATTTTCAGAGTGAAAAATGACCCTTTTTTTGCAAAGTGCCTATCTATAGTTTATGAATCCTAGCTCTGCCGGCACCTAGGGAAACCTAGCAAACCTATACATTTTTGAAAACTAGACACCGAGAGAAATCCAGCATGGGGTGACTTGACTGGCTCTCACCAGGTTCTGTTACTCAGAATCCCTTGCAAACCTAAACAATTGTAAAAAAAAACACATTTTCCTCACATTTCTGTGGTGGAAAGTTCTGGAATCTGCGTGGATCCACAAAATTCCACCCACCCCCCCCCCGTTTCCCAAAGACTTCCGAGAAAAATGGTACCTCACTTGTATGGGTAGGCCTAGTGCCCGCGACAGGAAACGGCCCGAAACGCAAGGAGGACACACCACATTTTCAGAGTGAAAAATGACCCTTTTTTTGCAAAGTGCCTAGCTGTAGTTTTTTAACTCTAGCTCTGCCGGCACCTAGGGAAACCTAGCAAATCTATACATTTTTTAAAGATAGACACCCAGGGGAATCCAGGATGGGGTGACTTGACTGGTTCCCACCAGGTTCTGTTACCCAGAATCCCTTGCAAACCTAAACAATTGTCCATAAAAACATATTTTCCTCACATTTCTGTGGTGGAAAGTTCTGGAATCTGCGTGGATCCACAAAATTCCACCCACCTTGCGTTCCCCAAAGTCTTCCGAGAACAATGGTACCTCACTTGTGTGGGTAGGCCTAGTGTCCGCGACAGGAAACGGCCCAAAATGCAACGTGGACACACCACATTTTCGGAGTGAAAAATGACCCTAATTTTGCAAAGTGCCTAGCTATAGTTTATGAATCCTAGCTCTGCCGGCACCTAGGGAAACCTAGCAAACCTATACATTTTTGAAAACTAGACACCGAGGGAAATCCAGCATGGGGTGACTTGACTGGCTCTCACCAGGTTCTGTTACTCAGAATCCCTTGCAAACCTAAACAATTGTAAAAAAAAAAACATTTTCCTCACATTTCTGTGGTGGAAAGTTCTGGAATCTGCGTGGATCCACAAAATTCCACCCACCCCCCCCCCCCGTTTCCCAAAGACTTCCGAGAAAAATGGTACCTCACTTGTATGGGTAGGCCTAGTGCCCGCGACAGGAAACGGCCCGAAACGCAAGGAGGACACACCACATTTTCAGAGTGAAAAATTATCCTTTTTTGCAAAGTGCCTAGCTGTAGTTTTTGAACCCTAGCTCTGCCGGCACCTAGGGAAACCTAGCAAACCTATACATTTTTGAAAACTAGACAACCAGGGGAATCCAGCGTGGGATGACTTGACTGGCTCTCACCAAGTTCTGTGGTGGAAAGTTCTGGAATCTGCGTGGATCCACAAAATTCCACCCACCTTGCGTTCCCCAAAGTCTTCCGAGAACAATGGTACCTCACTTGTGTGGGTAGGCCTAGTGTTCGCGACAGGAAACGGCCCAAAATGCAACGTGGACACACCACATTTTCAGAGTGAAAAATGACCCTTTTTTTGCAAAGTGCCTAGCTATAGTTTATGAATCCTAGCTCTGCCGGCACCTAGGGAAACCTAGCAAACCTATACATTTTTGAAAACTAGACACCGAGAGAAATCCAGCATGGGGTGACTTGACTGGCTCTCACCAGGTTCTGTTACTCAGAATCTCTTGCAAACCTAAACAATTGTCAAAAAAAACACATTTTCCTCACATTTCTAGGGTGGAAAGTTCTGGAATCTGCGTGGATCCACAAAATTCCACCCACCCCCCGTTTCCCAAAGACTTCCGAGAAAAATGGTACCTCACTTGTGTGGGTAGACCTAGTGCCCGCGATAGGAAACGGCCCAAAATGCAAGGTGGACACACCACATTTTCACTGCGAAAAATGACCCTTTATTTGCAAAGTGCCTAACTGTAGTTTTTTAACCCTAGCTCTGCCGGCACCTAGGGAAACCTAGCAAACCTATACATTTTTGTTAACTAGACACCCAGGGGACTCCAGGATAGGGTGACTTGACTGGCTCTCACTAGGTTCTGTTACCCAGAATCCCTTGCAAACCTTAAAAATTGGCCAAAAAACACACTTTCCTCACATTTCTGTGGTCGAAAGTTCTGGAATCTGCGTGGATCCACTAAATTCCACCCACCCCGCGTTCCCCAAAGTCTTCAGAGAAAAATAGTACCTCACTTGTGTGGGTAGGCCTAGTGCCCGTGACAGGAAACGTCCCAAAGCAGAAGCTGGACACACCACATTTTCACAGTGAAAAATGACCCTTTTTTTTGCATAGTGCCTAGCTGTATTTTTTAAACCCTAGCTCTGCCGGCACCTATGGAAACATAGCAAACCTATACATTTTTTAAGACTAGACACCCGGGGGATGCCAGGGAGGTATGGCTTGCATGGATCCCCCAATGCTTTCTTACCCAGAATCTCCTGCAAACCTCAACTTTAGCTGAAAAAATCACTTTTTCCACACATTTTTGTGTGGAAAAGTTGTGGCATCACCGGGCTGACACAAATTTCCTACCACCCAGCGTTCCCCCAGGTGTCCCGATAAAAATGGTGCCTCGCTCATGTGGGAGGCCCAAGTAGCCGCGACAGGCAAGGGCCCAAAACATATACTGGGGCTGTTCACTGGGCCACGGAATGGATTGCCCTTGGAGCTTGGGGGAAAACACCCTCACTGGACGGGGAGGGGGCTAACGTGGAGGGGGGCCGCATCCCCTTCTCCCTCCTATTCTTTAGCTGACTTGCCTCAGTAAATGCTGTAGCGGGGGTACGACACAAGGCTCATATCGGGCCTAGGTCATTTATTCCCCCGTGCCCTGGAGAGACTCTAGAGTTGCCCTGGGAGCTATGAGACGGACCCCCTGCTGGATTTGCTTGAACAGGGTGGCTAGAGTTTAAGGCTGGGGCCTGGACTACACAGCACTGGCCTCCGTATCAGATTTGTTGGGGCACATGGACTGACCGGGCCCAGGCTGCATGTGTTTGACCTGTTACAGCTATGGATGCACTTCCCCGATCACCTGGTGTGTCCCCTAAACACCGCACCGAGCAGATGCCTAGACACTGTGATTCTGACTAAACGACCATTTACCTACACCAGAGGGGGCTTTCTTGTTCTAAGTGGCCTGTCAGTTGGTGAACGAAGATACCATCCACCCCATGCCAGGCATACTTCCGGTCTGGGCTCGAGCAGGGCCTCCACTGGTGACGGATAGCCTGACCCTCCTTCCAGCCGCCGAGGCCCGGCACACCTCACTGAATATCCTCCTATGCTCAGTGCACAGCAACTAGCCATGGGCCACCTCCACTCTGCCACCCAGCAGGTGGTGACACCTCAAGACACTGGGGAAGGGTCATCCTTTAGGACAGAGAAGCTCACAGAACCTCAGAGACCTGATCTCTCAGCTAAACTCAACTCTGTACTGGCAACACTAGAGAAGATTGGCACAGCACTGGATCAGAAGCGCACATCCCTCTATACTAGGATAGGCAAAGTAGTGTCAGACTTCACACTTTTGAGGGCTGATCATCAGAAATTAACTGACCGGGTATGCGATGCTGAACTCACACTTTCAGATCTCCAGCCCAAAACCCGATATCACACTGCTGCTTAGCAGGATTTGCTGGACCGTGTCTGTCCCTTGAAGATTAATTTGATGACGCAGAAGGCCGGTCGCGTCGTAATAATGTGCGAGTGATTGGCCTTCCTGAGAGAGCGGAGGGGAAAAACCCAGTTGAATATGTAGAAAACAGGCTGAAGGATTTGCTTTTACCTGGAGTTCTTTCCCCCACTTCATGGGGGAACATGCTCACAGAGTACCTGCCCGCAGACCACCTCCTGGAGTTAACCCACGACCATTCCTATTCAGAGTAATGAACTTCCGAGGTAGAGACACAATAAAGAGGGAAATTAAGAAGCATCCAGGGCCCAGGGTACAGAATGCTATGGTCCTATTCTTCCTGGATTACACCGCCCAGGTGCAAAAGCGACGGGCCTCCTTCGGGGTGGTGAAGCGCCAGCTGCAGGACCTTAACCTGCGCTACTCTTGACTCACTATCCAACGCTTGGGACTGGCTGGAGGAGACGGGCTCGGCCACGTCATCTAGGCCACCTGAAGATTCCTCATCCCCTAGATGGGGCAGGCATGGCCGTCGAAAGGAGAGAGGTGGAGGAACACCCCGACATGCCTCACTAATTAGTGCCCCGGACCCGGAACAGATTCTGACAGAACGTTAGGAGGCACTACATGTGGTGGCAGCCCTTCACACCACAAAATCGGCATCAGCCTCCATGGCATCCCCATTCACTCTTTACCGGTATGGTCTGCTGACTCAGACTCACCTCACCTCCCTTATGTCACCCCTCAGACCTCGGATATTATCATTTGACTGTACTGAATAAACTGGATATCACTAACTTCACCGGCATACACCATCCTAAGTAGTTAGCCGGTAGATGCACTGCCCGCGACCAGGTGATGTAATGCATGTGTCCACGTAACAACACACAATGACATCTTCTCCTTCTCTTTTTCAGTGTTACTCACTGGGATGATTCACACAGATTACCTCTGCACTCACCCGCCCTTTCCAGATTCAAAGTCTGGCTGACTGTTAGATGCCATGTTCCGGCACATCAGTTTGGGTCAACTCCCGTTAGGGGTTCGCTCTTATGTAGTTCCACACCTTAACTGTAGACTTTTAGTTTTCCCCCGAACAGTTTCTGTTATTCCTAGTGAAATGCTGCTGCACCATGCACTCTTACATTTCACGACTGCTCTGGTGACGGAGCCCCACCACAACAACCCTTCCTCATGGCATGCGTTAACATAATCACCTGGAACGTGAGGGGGATTCATACCCCCTCGCGCTGGTATTCCATATATACATATCTCCAGCGTAGATCCGTTGGTATTGCTCTACTCCAGGAAACGCATTTGACAAGCATTGAAGCAGCTCGGTTGTGACACCGCTGGCAGGGTCAGGTATACAGCACTAACTTCTCCTCTATAGCAAGGGGCGCACTGAACTGGGTGGAGGCTGTGACCCCTTAGGAAAAGGAGGAGATGGTAATCAACAGAATTTATGAATTCCTCAAGGGTGAACTCAATGGGCAGCCCCTCTTACTGGGTTCAATTTATGCCCCCAACATTGAACAGAACACCTTCCTTTGCAGCCTATCTAAAGTATTATCCCACTGGAGCACTGTCCCAAGGCTCTTAGGGGGTGACTTCAACTCAGTCCTGGATGTCTCACTGGACCATCTTTCCCACCCCTTATGCGCACAGCAGCATCATCTAATGCACAAGCTTTACGTAATTGGTTGTGACACTGGTCCCTGACTGCTGTTTGGCAAGCACGCAACCTGTACTCTCGTAGATACTCCTACTCACTCGTCCTCAACCTACATGTGCAACTGGATCACATACTGGCCTCATCTGCAGTGCTTCCCTTAATCCAGGATACTGAATATCTTTGTCGCACACATTCGGATCATAACCCCCAGATCATGATGAGTAGCTGGGAGAGGAGTCCTCCTCCGATCCCTAACTGGAGGTTGCAACTGGCAGCGCTAGAGGATCAGGTCTTTCGCAGATCCCTGGGAACGACGTTACTAGACTATTTCAAATACAACGTTGGCTCCACAGGCTCTCTATCATTAGCATGGGAAGCTTTTAAAGTCACAACTAGGGGGCATTGCCTGGGCCTAACATGGAACATCCGCAAACTACTCGACACTTTCCTAGGTGCTCTCGAACGAAAACCCCTTTAATACGAATCCAGTTCGGTAACCCACCCTGAGACTAAAACACAAATTGATACAATGCAAGCAGACCGGTTTGAGCTCTTGGAAAGATTACGCTGTTATAACTTCTTAGCTCACTCAGCACTTACACATGCCACGTCGGACAGGGCAGGTAGACTACTTGCTTATCTCATACAACAGGAGCATCCACAATGTCCTATTCACACCATACGTGAGGATATGGGACTTATGTGATACACGCAACTCGACATCCAGACAGCCATGACTTGTCACTATTATGCTCTCTATACATCCAAAACACAGAGGACCAGCACCTGGCGTTGGACTGTCCCATAACAATTGCCCAGGTGTGGGAGGCACTAACGTCATTGGCATCGGGGAAGGTTCGAGGACCTGATGGGCTCCCCGTTGAATTTTTTAAGACATACGCTGATATGCTTATCCCACACCTACATGCCCTCTATTGCTCTGCGATAGACAATTCCACACTGCTGCCTTCCTTGTATATGGCCAAAGTAGTCTCCTTATTGAAACCGGCAAAGGACCCCACAGCCCTAGGATCCTACAGGCCGTTGGCGATTTTAAACACAGACTATCAAATTTTGGCAAAGATTCTAGTTAATAGACTCACGCCCTGCATTCCCACCCTGGTCCATTCCGACAAGAATGGATTTGTCCCTGCCTAAAACACCTCCCTCAATATTCGCAGCTACTTCAAAGTGGCGGTATATGCCCCACTGGACTGGGCTCGCTCAGGTTGCTTAGTTTTGGATCTTGACAGAGTATTTGACTCTCTTGAGTGGGATTATCTTTTTGCTGCCTTACCCAGATTTGACATCAGGACCTTCTATATTGGTATGGTCAGACTGCTGTACAAACATCCAACTATCCGAGTTAAAATGGGCCCTTACATCTCTGAGTCCATAACAATAGGTCACAGGAACCGGCAGGGCTGCCCCTTTCCCCCCCTTCTTTCCTCCTTGGCAGTGGAACCGCTAGCGGCATATGTCCGTGCTCATGTTGATGTGGGAATTCCCCTTGGGGATCACACACACACAATCTCTCTATACGCAGACAACATTTTGCTATATGTTAGAGATATCCACTCCATCCCTCCCTTGCTGGATCTGGCGCTTTCATCATTTGCTAATGTATCTGGCGTGCGTGTCAATGCACTGAAGTCCACCCTTTTTCCCTTCTCCTTGACCACATAAGACCGGGGATACTCTCTGAGCGGTGTCCCCGTGTCATGGTGTGTTGTCACCTTCCACTATTTAGGGATGCGCCTAAATAGGTGCAAAACCAATCTTTTTGATGGCAACATCACTAGGGGCGCGACCGCTATTCAGTCCCAAATGTCCTTCTGGGGGACCCTTCCGCTGTCCATCTCTGGCAGAATCACCCTCACAAAATGGTGATTCTGCGTCAGCTTCTTTATTACTTTACGAACCTACCTCTCGACATACCTCCTGCCTTCTTCAACAAATTTAAAAAAAACATTAGCGATTTTATTTGGGGGGCATCCAGACACCGAGTTTCAATTAAAAAGCTCTACCTACCCGCCGGACAGTGTGGCCTCACTGCGCCTAATTTTGAGCACTATTATTTGGCTGCTCGGGTACAGTGAATTGCCAGGTGGCTGGCATCCCATCATCTTTCAGGCATAGCCACTGTACACCCTCCTAGATTGCACCTCTCCCTCCTACATCTGTTTCATCCATGTGCACGGCCCAGATGCATAAATTCCCTGCTGCTCTCAGTGGTCTATAAATGCTACTGAAGATGCCTATTTATCACCTGTGCCACAAAACCATAAGCCCCCCCTATCCCTCTTTTGGGGACATTCGGGGAACATAAGATTACCACGGCGGCAGAGTTGCATAATTGGGACACAGCTGGAATCCGCAACACCAGGGACCTCTTCCGGGATGGTAACCTTATCCCATTCACCTAGCTCGTATCAGTGGTGGTTCTCTATCCGGGGTATTTCTTACTGCACTGCTCACTCATTGCAACCCTCTCATCCAGATGGGGTAGCCTGTCCACAGAGCCTCCCTTACACCACACAATCTAATACTCACACATCATGGGTGAAGGGGGTCACTTGGTCCAATGGTTCACAGTGTCACTCCGTCAGCATGCTACAATCTCACTAGCCTCCTTAAAACTATAATGAGAGGAAGATTTGGCACGTACTTTCTCCGAGTCCAAATGGACAGCTTCCCCGGAAAGCCCCACTCGCATGCCCCGTAACCAGCGCTTCCGCCAAATTCAGTTTTTAATTTTACATCGAGCATACCTCACCCCAGCCAAAATGAATAAGTACTTTCACCGCACAGACTCTGCCTGCCCCAGATGTCACTTATCCAATGCAGACGTCCTACACATGTTATGGCACTGCGTAAATCTCTTACATTTGTTCAAAAGGGGCAAGAAACATAGGGTCACTTCCCACTTCCTGGACCTGGGCCTAGCCACCGCTAAACGCCTAATCACAAAACGGTGGAGAACACCGGTCGCTCCAATTACCGTAGCGTGGCGCCGCTCTTTGCTTAATTGGGCCGGAGAGCGTCGCCCTGCGCAGGGATGCTGCGCCTCTTCAAATTCCCTCTGGCTGACAATTGGGAGGCCATTCTGGCAGAGCTGCTGAAGCTAGATGTAGTCTCTATGGATTCCTCCACCGGGGTAGGGGATCAGACTGCTGTAGCGTCATAATTGGGAATGCTCCTCTTCCACGACACCCTCGGAGATATATTTGGGGCCGACCCCTAGCTGAGTCAGTTAACGAGCTAGCACATCCTTATGAGACATCCCCCGCACACACAATACACACGTGGATTGGTACTCAATGGAGAATGACGCAGCAGCGTGTCACTAACAGTTCATTCTTCCCTCCTTCCGCTTCGTTAACCTCATTCTGTTCAATCCCACTCCCACTGGTCAGATCTGTGACAAAACACTCTTGGATTCTATGCATTTCCGCGTACCAACCTGTGGTACTCGTGTCACAATGGATGCCGATGAATAATCCTCCAATGTATGCACTTTGATTCTCCTTTCATGGCACACCATATGCTCAATAGAATTCGAGCTATGATTGTAGCATGCATACAGCTGTTATTTTGCTCTTGCTGTTTTACTATGAAATGTAAATTAAAAGATTGAACAAAATATGATAGAGGGTGCGAGTATGGATGGTTGTCTACCTAGATTCCTAGAGGGACAACTTTTTAACTGTAAGTATTGCACGATCAGGCGACCCTAGAGCAAATTCTTCCTGCAATCCAAGGAAACTTTCAATTATGCCATCTTTCATCAAGTGCTGAATGGTAAGGATACCTTTTGAGGATCACAATTCCCAGTAAAAGGGGGCTTTGTCTATTAACAACTTTGTATTTATCCAGATTGGTTCTCCAAGATGGAAAAAAACTTTTTGTTTGAGGCCTTCATGATGAGATTCCAAATCTGTACTGAGTTTTGAAGCATCAGGTTGGCAGGATCGTTATACCCCAAAAGTTGCCTAGATAGAACTTGTGGTCTTGCCATCATGCTGTTTAGCTCTTTCCAATATAATCCAGTCAGGTGTTTCCAGCTCACTTTGAAAGTGACAGGCTAACTGGGAAAGTTGATGGGCAATCTTAGGGAGGTGCAATCCTCCAGAAGTGGTATCCGCATACAGTTTAGACATGCTCAGTCAGCGGCGGCTCCTCCGCTATGGCTATGGCGTCGCCCCCATCAGCCTCGAAACTAAAAAAGCGATAATAAAAGTGTTTATTGTCATTTTATTTTCCTTACACTAGCAGAGGCTTGGAGGTGGGACCGTCATGGAGGGGGAGTGGTGAGCAGGGCGCTGCTGTCAGTGCACATTACGACGGCCGGCCAAATTGTCATCTGCAGTGAAGCTCACTCCAACCCCAGTTGCATTGCTGGGTTGGAGAGAGCAAGCACAGGCTCCCAGTATCACTGGGAGCACAAATCCTTGGCGCTCAGGCTAGTCCTGAGGCGGCTTTCAGCATCATGAAAGCAGCGTCAGGATTGGCTGCAGGGGATTCAAGGGGCCTGTGCTGGTGACAATGGAAGAGAAGAGGGAGATACGGCGAAGCTGCAAGCAAGTTATCATTTCTTTCTCCTTTGTTTGTCCTCCGTACCCCCATTCCCCAACCCAGCCCCACCACTCTGCCGGGACACGAGCTGCTACTGTGCTCAGTCAGCACTTGTTATCATCCCACACATACTTGTTTGGTTCGGTACCTGATTGGCATATGAATTGGAAGCATGTCAAATGCATCATTAAATCTGGGTGTGACAGTCATTTTAACAATCTGCACTCTGCCCTAGGTCAAGAGTTGAAGGTTCTTCCATTTCATGAATTTTCGGTGCATCTGCTCTACTAGCTGTGATTTCCCGGTACCATCTGTCCAACATCACCTCTTGCCAATATGTCCAAATACCTTAACTTACATGAAATCCATTGAAAGGGGAATCCTGTGAACAAACCTGTCATAGTGATGCTTAGCCTTGCTTCTCAACCAGTTAAGTTTAGAAATGGAAAATGCTGAAAAAGTTGTTATGGTGGACTTAATCGCAGAAAGAGGCATGAATCGTGAGCACAGGGCTGCATCTAGAGTGGGCTGGGGGGGAGGGACACTATGTTTAGTAATAACACGGATTTAAAAAGCACCTGCTTCAGATTTCTGACCAGAAGTTTTCAGGGAACAATAAAAATGTCAAGATAACTCTGGTAATTAATGTTCCTGCTGTAGACCAGAGTTTTGTCTGGTGGCAGTTTCTGCTCATGATGAAGTAGCACAGAGTGTTACCATGCCTTCTGCAAAGAACAAGTACCTCTCAAATTACTGAACTGTATTGTATGTGGATTGCTGAGTGGCTTACTGCTTTTGTCAGAGAAATCCTTTTGTTACTTTCAGTTTTTAGGTTACAACCCTAATATAGCACAGTGAGCTATGAACTGTCATCAAAGAGCTGCATGTAAACTGCATGGTATAGGTTAGAATGCTATGTTTTTTACCCGGCCTTTCGTTATCCTAATGTTCCTAAAAAGGGTTCATTGGGATAGAAATGCATTCATAGTAGTAAAGCCAACCACTGAGGTATGTTTTAAATCCTGAGAGTCTACTTCTCCAGAACAGACACTATTAAAGTATACTGCCTACTAGTATCGGTGACATGTGACTCCTACACCTTGTAACCCTCATTGTCTTATGTAACATTTCCTCTAGACTGATTTACACATGCATGGTTCATTGGCTCTTTATATTATGTGTGTGATATAAAGTGCTCTGACGCCCTACACTTGCATGAGTAGTGCTATCAAATAATCAAAAAGCATGTGAGAGAAGGGCTGTGGAAAGATGAGGGAAACTGGTGGAGCGTGGTAGTAAGGGAATTCATGGAGAAGGACATTTGTGGGGTGGGATGGTGGCAACAAAGATTGTAGCACTGGGAGCCACCGGTGCTAAAGCCGGCCCTGGATGAGCCTAATGTCAATAATATATTGTCACCATAAAGCATCAGCTTTAGCTTCCCTGCTGATTTTGTTTTCTCCTTAATAGAAGTTTCTCTTCTAACGGCAATCAATAGGGGTCCCAAGGCTAGAGAAACAGAAGGGGGGCGGGCTCTAGCCTCGTGCCTCCATTGATTGTTACTCTATCTGAAAGTAACAGATCAGTTGCAGTGAAACTGTACAGTATTTTGGCTATCTGGATAAACATTCTGCCAAAGCCCATGCAATTCATGACACTGAACAGGTAGACCAACTCCACCCAATACAAATGTTTCTCTGTGGAGGGAGATGGCCACGTTCTCATCATCATCATTCCTCACCTGCCAACGCAGATGTAGCAGCGTGCAAAGATGATTGTGTGATGATCTGCCCAGGACAAAAGTAACTTGGTGTTTGCGTATCATCAATCAAATCACTTTTCGTAGCCTATTCACCAAAACATTTGCCCATATTTTAATGTCACAGTTAAGAAGCACAATGGACCTGTAGTTTGTATATTGCCTGGTTTCGGGATAAGTGATATATAAGGTTTATTAAGTTCTTGGTTCAATTGATCTTGGTCTGTAGCTTCCTGGAAAACTTGAGTCAACAAAGGTGTAGACGTTTTGGATGTGATTTCATAACTGTGAATTGGAAAGCCATCTTTGCTCTACTCTTTCCCTGAGAACATGCTTTTGATTGCCTCTGCTACTTCTTAGCTGGTGATCTTTTGGTCAAGGTCTCTCTGGAGGTGTACTGATAGCTTCAGGATTGGTTGTTGGTTCAAAATGCCATCTTCAGGTTTGCTGGTACTTTCCTCTATTACATATAGATGTGCATAGCAGATCGTAAATTCCCTTGAGATGTCAAGAGGGTTGGTCAACGGCCCCACTAGATTCATAAATTGCTGGGATCGAAGAATTACCTTCTCTTTGTTTCAACTGAATCGCAAGTTACCTGTCAGCTTTTTCACTATGTTCACGCTGAGATATATGTATTCTGAGTAAAGTTTTCTCTGCCATTAAAGAATATATATTGTGCAGACCATATTTTTCTCCGTGTCAGCATTCTCAGGTGTTTGTCAGTGGGTGTGTGTTGATACCCCTGTTGTCTAGGATCTCTTTTTCTAATGTCTCTGTGAGATTCCAAAGTATGTTCCATTTGGTTTTTGTATCTCTCATCATCAACCCTGTAGTGTATGCCCTTTCTGCTGCCCACAAAATTTGCGATGAAGCCACAGAGCCTTTATTCAGATCCAAAAATTCCTGCATTTAGGCATAAAGCATCTTTTTCTCACTTAGCTGTCTATAATGTAGGGTATTTGTTCTCCATGTTTTTGCCTTTGAGGTGGTAATCCTGAACTCCAAAGACATGGCAATTGGGGGTGATCAGACAGTCCAATCGGAATTATATTTTAATCTGAGAGCTTGGTCAACAATTTAGGTGCCGATTAGGATCCTGGAGAAACCGGGTACGAACCGTCGGACGGAGGCTTTTCTCCGTCCGACTCGTACCCGGTTGTAAAACTTTACAAACATGCAAGTACGATTCGCACGGAAACACTATTTCCGTACGAGTCGTACAAAACACCAACCGAGGAAAATAAACATACAAATGACATCCGGAAAAGCGCCGACGTGACGTCGGGACGTATGCAGCCTGCGATCCACGAACCAGGAAGTACGATTCGCACCGACGTCATCTCGCACGGAGAATATTTTCCGGCAGCCAAAAACTGCCGGGAAATCAGGACGACGCGCACAAGGTGCACCTGTACGCGACGGACAGACATGGACCCGAACCTATGTGTCATCCCGTCCCTCATAGCAGTCGACCTCCTCTACAGGTACCGACGCAGACGCCGCAGAAGGTCAGAACAACACCCAGGGGCAAAGGGTGGGGGGGGCAGGGGCAGGACACAAAACCCCCACCCAAGTCACACAGCACACATGCCCTGGACATACCTGACCTCCAGGCCCTGGTCACTTCGAGGGGGTGGGGGCGTGTCCAGCAACGCCAGCGTCCGCCACAACGGAAGTGGGCGACGACGCGAACCGGCAACACAACAATACAGGTACGTACCGTACCCACGCCTTAAGAGCGTGGGTACGAGTCGTACCACGCCCACACCCACGTCACCCCAACAATGGCGGTACGGCCCGTACCCATGTGCCAAAGGCCTGGGTACGGGCCGCACAAGCATTCCACAGCGTGGGCACGGGTAAGTACGGACCATACCCTCACCCGCGTATGTATGGAGCGTACCCCCACCCCAACAGTGTGTGTACGGACCGTACCCCCACCCGCGTATGTATGGAGCGTACCCCCACCCGCGTATGTATGGAGCGTACCCCCACCCCAACAGTGTATGTATGGACCGTACCCCCACCCGCGTATGTATGGAGCGTACCCCCACCCCAACAGTGTATGTACGGACCGTACCCCTACCCGTGTATGTACATCAGTGTATGTACGGACCGTACCCACACCCGCGTATGTATGGAGCGTACCCCCACCCCAACAGTGTATGTACGGAACGTACCCACACCCGCGTATGTATGGAGCGTGCCCCCACCCCAACAGTGTATGTACGGACCGTACCCCCAGCCGTGTATGTACACCAGTGTATGTACGGACTGTACCCACACCCGCGTATGTATGGAGCGTACCCCCACCCCAACAGTGTATGTACGGACCGTACCCACACCCGCGTATGTATGGAGCGTACCCCCACCCCAACAGTGTATGTATGGAGCGTACATGCCCAGACGCAGGAGGGGTGGGTGTAGAGTCCTCCCAGCAGTGCCCAGACGCAGGAGGGGTGGGTGCAGAGTCCTCCCAGCAGTGCCCAGACGCAGGAGGGGTGGGTGTAGAGTCCTCCCAGCAGTGCCCAGACGCAGGAGGGGTGGGTGTCTATCACTCCCAGCAGTGCCCAGACACAGGAGGGGTGGGTGCAGAGTCCTCCCAGCAGTGCCCAGACGCAGGAGGGGTGGGTGCCTATCACTCCCAGCAGTGCCCAGACACAGGAGGGGTGGGTGCAGAGTCCTCCCAGCAGTGCCCAGACACAGGAGGGGTGGGTGCCTATCACTCCCAGCAGTGCCCAGACACAGGAGGGGTGGGTGCAGAGTCCTCCCAGCAGTGCCCAGACGCAGGAGGGGTGGGTGCCTATCACTCCCAGCAGTGCCCAGACACAGGAGGGGTGGGTGCAGAGTCCTCCCAGCAGTGCCCAGACGCAGGAGGGGTGGGTGTAGAGTCCTCCCAGCAGTGCCCAGATGCAGGAGGGGTGGGTGCAGAGTCCTCCCAGCAGTGCCCAGATGCAGGAGGGGTGGGTGTAGAGTCCTCCCAGGAGTGCCCAGACGCAGGAGGGGTGGGTGCCTATCACTCCCAGCAGTGTCCAGACACAGGAGGGGTGGATGCAGAGTCCTCCCAGCAGTGCCCAGACGCAGGAGGGGTGGGTGCCTATTACTCCCAGCAGTGCCCAGACACAGGAGGGGTGGGTGCAGAGTCCTCCCAGCAGTGCCCAGACGCAGGAGGGGTGGGTGCCTATCACTCCCAGCAGTGCCCAGACACAGGAGGGGTGGGTGCAGAGTCCTCCCAGCAGTGCCCAGACGCAAGAGGGGTGGGTGCCTATCACTCCCAGCAGTGCCCAGACACAGGAGGGGTGGGTGCAGAGTCCTCCCAGCAGTGCCCAGACGCAGGAGGGGTGGGTGCCTATCACTCCCAGCAGTGCCCAGACACAGGAGGGGTGAGCGCAGAGTCCTCCCAGCAGTGCCCAGACGCAGGAGGGGTGGGTGTAGAGTCCTCCCAGCAGTGCCCAGACGCAGGAGGGGTGGGTGCAGAGTCCTCCCAGCAGTGCCCAGACGCAGGAGGGGTGGGTGTAGAGTCCTCCCACCAGTGCCCAGACACAGGAGGGGTGGGTGCAGAGTCCTCCCAGCAGTGCCCAGACGCAGGAGGGGTGGGTGCCTATCACTCCCAGCAGTGCCCAGACACAGGAGGGGTGGGTGCAGAGTCCTCCCAGCAGTGCCCAGACGCAGGAGGGGCGGGTGCCTATCAACCCCAGTAGTGCCCAGACACAGGAGGGGTGGGTGCAGAGTCCTCCCAGCAGTGCCCAGACGCAGGAGGGGTGGGTGTAGAGTCCTCCCAGCAGTGCCCAGACGCAGGAGGGGTGGGTGCAGAGTCCTCCCAGCAGTGCCCAGACGCAGGAGGGGTGGGTGCAGAGTCCTCCCAGCAGTGCCCAGACGCAGGAGGGGTGGGTGTAGAGTCCTCCCAGCAGTGCCCAGACACAGGAGGGGTGGGTGCAGAGTCCTCCCAGCAGTGCCCAGATCCAGGAGGGGTGGGTGCAGAGTCCTTCCAGCAGTGCCCAGACGCAGGAGGGGTGGGTGCCTATCACTCCCAGCAGTGCCCAGACACAGGAGGGGTGGGTGCAGAGTCCTCCCAGCAGTGCCCAGACGCAGGAGGGGTGGGTGCCTATCACTCCCAGCAGTGCCCAGACACAGGAGGGGTGGGTGCAGAGTTCTCCCAGCAGTGCCCAGACGCAGGAGGGGTGGGTGCCTATCACTCCCAGCAGTGCCCAGACACAGGAGGGTTGGGTGCAGAGTCCTCCCAGCAGTGCCCAGACGCAGGAGGGGTGGGTGTAGAGTCCTCCCAGCAGTGCCCAGACGCAGGAGGGGTGGGTGCAGAGTCCTCCCAGCAGTGCCCAGACGCAGGAGGGGTGGGTGTAGAGTCCTCCCAGCAGTGCCCAGACACAGGAGGGGTGGGTGCAGAGTCCTCCCAGCAGTGCCCAGACGCAGGAGGGGTGGGTGCCTATCACTCCCAGCAGTGCCCAGACACAGGAGGGGTGGGTGCAGAGTCCTCCCAGCAGTGCCCAGACGCAGGAGGGGTGGGTGCCTATCAACCCCAGCAGTGCCCAGACACAGGAGGGGTGGGTGCAGAGTCCTCCCAGCAGTGCCCAGACGCAGGAGGGGTGGGTGTAGAGTCCTCCCAGCAGTGCCCAGACGCAGGAGGGGTGGGTGCAGAGTCCTCCCAGCAGTGCCCAGACGCAGGAGGGGTGGGTGCAGGGTCCTCCCAGCAGTGTCCAGACGCAGGAGGGGTGGGTGTAGAGTCCTCCCAGCAGTGCCCAGACACAGGAGGGGTGGGTGCAGAGTCCTCCCAGCAGTGCCCAGATGCAGGAGGGGTGGGTGCAGAGTCCTTCCAGCAGTGCCCAGACGCAGGAGGGGTGGGTGCCTATCACTCCCAGCAGTGCCCAGACACAGGAGGGGTGGGTGCAGAGTCCTCCCAGCAGTGCCCAGACGCAGGAGGGGTGGGTGCCTATCACTCCCAGCAGTGCCCAGACACAGGAGGGGTGGGTGCAGAGTTCTCCCAGCAGTGCCCAGATGCAGGAGGGGTGGGTGCCTATCACTCCCAGCAGTGCCCAGACACAGGAGGGTTGGGTGCAGAGTCCTCCCAGCAGTGCCCAGACGCAGGAGGGGTGGGTGTAGAGTCCTCCCAGCAGTGCCCAGACGCAGGAGGGGTGGGTGCAGAGTCCTCCCAGCAGTGCCCAGACGCAGGAGGGGTGGGTGTAGAGTCCTCCCAGCAGTGCCCAGACACAGGAGGGATGGGTGAAGAGTCCTCCCAGCAGTGCCCAGACACAGGAGGGGTGGGTGCCTATCACTCCCAGCAGTGCCCAGACACAGGAGGGGTGGGTGCAGAGTCCTCCCAGCAGTGCCCAGACGCAGGAGGGGTGGGTGTAGAGTCCTCCCAGCAGTGCCCAGACGCAGGAGGCGTGGGTGCAGAGTCCTCCCAGCAGTGCCCAGACACAGGAGGGGTGGGTGCCTATCACTCCCAGCAGTGCCCAGACGCAGGAGGGGTGGGTGCAGAGTCCTCCCAGCAGTGCCCAGACACAGGAGGGGTGGGTGCAGAGTCCTCCCAGCAGTGCCCAGACGCAGGAGGGGTGGGTGCCTATCACTCCCAGCAGTGCCCAGACACAGGAGGGGTGGGTGCAGAGTCCTCCCAGCAGTGCCCAGACGCAGGAGGGGTGGGTGCCTGTCAACCCCAGCAGTGCCCAGACACAGGAGGGGTGGGTGCAGAGTCCTCCCAGCAGTGCCCAGAAGCAGGAGGGGTGGGTGTAGAGTCCTCCCAGCAGTGACCAGACACAGGAGGGGTGGGTGCAGAGTCCTCCCAGCAGTGCCCAGACGCAGGAGGGGTGGGTGCAGAGTCCTCCCAGCAGTGCCCAGACGCAGGAGGGGTGGGTGCAGAGTCCTCCCAGCAGTGCCCAGACGCAGGAGGGGTGGGTGTAGAGTCCTCCCAGCAGTGCCCAGACACAGGAGGGGTGGGTGCAGAGTCCTCCCAGCAGTGCCCAGACACAGGAGGGGTGGGTGCAGAGTCCTCCCAGCAGTGCCCAGATGCAGGAGGGGTGGGTGCAGAGTCCTTCCAGCAGTGCCCAGACGCAGGAGGGGTGGGTGCCTATCACTCCCAGTAGTGCCCAGACACAGGAGGGGTGGGTGCAGAGTCCTCTCAGCAGTGCCCAGACGCAGGAGGGGTGGGTGCCTATCACTCCCAGCAGTGCCCAGACACAGGAGGGGTGGGTGCAGAGTTCTCCCAGCAGTGCCCAGACGCAGGAGGGGTGGGTGCCTATCACTCCCAGCAGTGCCCAGACACAGGAGGGTTGGGTGCAGAGTCCTCCCAGCAGTGCCCAGACGCAGGAGTGGTGGGTGTAGAGTCCTCCCAGCAGTGCCCAGACGCAGGAGGGGTGGGTGCAGAGTCCTCCCAGCAGTGCCCAGACGCAGGAGGGGTGGGTGTAGAGTCCTCCCAGCAGTGCCCAGACACAGGAGGGGTGGGTGTAGAGTCCTCCCAGCAGTGCCCAGACACAGGAGGGGTGGGTGCCTATCACTCCCAGCAGTGCCCAGACACAGGAGGGGTGGGTGCAGAGTCCTTCCAGCAGTGCCCAGACGCAGGAGGGGTGGGTGCAGAGTCCTCCCAGCAGTGCTCAGACACAGGAGGGGTGGGTGCCTATCACTCCCAGCAGTGCCCAGACGCAGGAGGGGTGGGTGCAGAGTCCTCCCAGCAGTGCCCAGACACAGGAGGGGTGGGTGCCTATCACTCCCAGCAGTGCCCAGACGCAGGAGGGGTGTGTGCAGAGTCCTCCCAGCAGTGCCCAGACACAGGAGGGGTGGGTGCAGAGTCCTCCCAGCAGTGCCCAGACGCAGGAGGGGTGGGTGCCTATCACTCCCAGCAGTGCCCAGACACAGGAGGGGTGGGTGCAGAGTCCTCCCAGCAGTGCCCATGGAACGCAAAGGGTGGAGTAGCCACAGATACAATGCCCACAAAGGTCAGTCAGGTGCACAAAGACCCTGCAGTACATGTACCATATGTGTGCGAGGCTGGGAGTACACACATGCATAGCGCCTAAAAGAGAACATGTCCACATGAAGTCATGTCAACAGTCTACATACACAAGTACAGTGACCACCAAGGATGCCACGAATGATGCAGGTGGAGACATCGCTCAGCATGCATGTGCAAAGTTGAAGGAGTCCGTCACACCCCCAGCTGATGCAGACACAGCTCAGCACCACATAGTGGAAACACCCTGCAGGGAAGATGTCAGGTTACACAGAGGAAGGAACACACCTTGGGACGATGTCACCATGCAGTAACTGCTTACATGAACAAAGTAATTTAGCCAACAGCTTGTGATGGCACACAGATACCAGGGTCCACCCTATGACCAGCACAAGACTACATTTCCCACACACCCAACACATTATCACCACCCAAAATCATGGAGCAGGTCCACCAACAGCAATACCAGATAAACAGCAGTGTTCCAAGGAAAAAACAAATTGCTTTATTCAGCAGGATGTAAGTAAGAATCATCATAAATGTCAATATATACAAGGCCCATAGGGCAGTCCATGACTCCAATCCGGATGGGGGACACAGTGGTACGTGTGTCCCCTAGCTTGCCTGCACAGTCAGACTCCTTTGTCTTCCACAGGGGGGGGGCATCATGTTGGGGGGAAGGACCAGGCACCGCAGGGACAGGAGGGGCAAGGGGAGGTGTTGTGGGTGCAGGGACGGACGACTCCAACACAGGGGGTGGGGCAGCGCCAAAGGTGGATTCGAGCACGGCGCTGCACACTACTGCCAGATCGCCCAGCGTCTCCCCTGCACCCGAAGGAACCACAGGCCCCAAGGAGGGGGGGGGGTTGGAGGGATGGTTCGCAGCGCTACTGGGGGGGTGTGGACAGGGGGCCGGTGTCCTGCCTCCACCGCTTGCGGGGTGGTGCCACACTGGGGCTGATGGACAGACTGGGCAGGACTGACCCTGTGTCCGACTCTTGGCCAGGAGAGCTGAGGGGAGTGGATTTGGAGGGTGGTGGTCGTGAGGAATGTGGACTCCCACTCTGGCTGCGTGTCTTCCGTTTCCCCCCCGACCCAGTGGGTGCGCCTACTTCACCCTGTGTGTGCGTGCCAGGAGGTGTGCGCTTTGCCTTCCCTGCTGGTGTGGTGCCTGTGTCTGGTGGGGTGTGTGCATGCTGACATCTGGGTGTACGTGGGACAGGCATGGGAGTGGGAAGTGTGGATGGGGCATGGGTTGGGGGTGGGACGAAGTGCTGCAGGAGACCCACTGCTGCAGTCAGTGTCGAGTCAATAGACCGCAGCAAGTTGCGTTGGTCAGACTGCGATGCTGAAATGCCCTCCAAGTATGCCTCCATGTTGTTGAGCACTTGGCTGTGGCCATGGAGGACATTAAGCATCGCAGCCTGACCAACCTGCAACTGCCGCAGGATGTCCACAGACTCGGCATTGGCGGCAGCAGTGGAGACAGGGGCAGGGGGTGCGGTGCCTGGCAGGAAGGAGACACGTGGTGACCTAGCACGCCAGGAAGGGACACGAGCAAGTGGGAGGCCGGTGATGGCAATGGAGGGGGCGGGGAGAGATGTTGTGCTGCTGTCAGCTGTTGGAGCAGCCTCCGCCCCATCGGAGAGCTCAGCCTCGGACCCGTCAGCTTCATATTCCGTGGTGGCAGTGGACAGGTCCTCCGGCTCACTCCCCTCGCCTCAGTTCCACTCGATGTGCCAGCTAAGATGTCACTGCTGGCACTGGTGCCCGGTCCCTCCGCACGGTCCATGCCGGTGTCTCCATCCGTGTCCCCCGACGATGCTGTGGGCAAGGTGAATAAACAGGAATTAATCAGACACCTGTATACATATGTCACATGAGTCAAATCTACATAGGTTACAGTGCATAGCCTGAAATGAAAGATGAGTAACATCTACAATACAAGGTACATATATAGGCCCTGCAACACACAGTTGGTTCACCCACCATGCCACTGAGAAACTATGGAGAGCATGACACATTTGCAAATGACATGATATGGATTTGGACAGAGGAGCCAGGCTCTGGGGACAATCCAGCACTGCATCTGCACCACACAGCGTTGCCGTAACTAATGATGAGCAGGGACCATCTCCATGAACTTGAGGCACATGCTGCAAAGGTAATACTTAAAGACATGCCCAACATGAATGGGACACTGCACCTTGAGTGTATGTCCAGACAAACATCACACACTGGCCAGACCGAGCAATGAGATTTCAGGTGTCGACATGTAGGCCTTGCCCGCACCAACCACCCCCTACATGAGACAATTTGATGAGACACAGGAAGCACTTGCATCTCTTAGTCTGGGAGAAATACACATGGGCTGCCAGAAACCCATATTGGACCCAAAATACCCCATGTGCGCCTGTACAACGATCTCATTTACAAATGGCCATCATCAGATAATTGTAACAAGACACACAGGCACTGGCCACCGTGAGTATGAACGAGGAAAATTAGGTCAGGCTGTACAGTGGACACTTGTAGAACACGTTACGTAAATATACATGGTGCCAGGGGACAATGGCACAGAGCACATCTTATGCTGTAGACACTGAGAGTGTCCACATATTGTGATGACACACATGATACCTAGCAAAATATGCCCCAGGGGACAGTAGTGGCCACAATATTCCATGGTCCTGAATGGTAATTACTGCAACACAGGCCACCATCCCTGCACTCTGCGTATCGCACACTCATGCACATCATGTCACAGGCCACAACGTAGGACATGCTTGCTGTGAGGCATTACACTTCAGAGACATACTCCTATGTCTGGACTCAGCATCAGTGCCAATTGACATGGACCCCACAAGTACTGAACTGGACAGGGCACAGGCAAGGTCCCAAAACCTGTTACACACCACCCCCACACATGATGCTGCAAGCATTGGTCACGTGGATAAACTGCCAGCCCAGATGACCTTGTGAAAGAGTGACTACACACAGACCAGGGAACACATGGCAAGGAGGGGAAGGGAGGAAGGACAGCACCGCTATACTGTGGGTGACATGACCTGCACCGCACATTTAAACACTGGCAGTGTATCCATGCAACTGCGCACTTACAAATGCTGGTGACACACAACAAACACACATGTACCTACCCCATTCCTGCTGCTGCTTCTCCTGTAAGTGCCTGTCCATGTCTGGAAAGACCACCGCCAGCACACGCTTGTGGATGTGGGTCAGACGGCGACGCCCATGGTTCTTAGGGCCCACAGGTGAGTCCCCCAGCAGGACCCGTGCGATCCTCCGCGTCCAGCACCGGATATCCAGCCAGCGTTTTCTCACCTGGGCCAGGCGCCGCTTGCGACCCTCCGTCCTCCTCACGGCACTGACGGCGTCCCTCCAGATCTGCTCCTTGGCAGAGGCGCCTACCTGTGGGGTTGAAAAAGTGAGACTACATCAATACACCTGCCACATGTCACAGAGACACACATTAGAACAATTTTTCTGGTTTCAACAAGGCATAGTATGCAGCCAAAGCATTGCACCTTTGTCATAGGGACTTTTTCTCTGTGTAAGGGCAAATGCACCACGTGCCATAGAAAGTACACAGGTGGCATGAGGGGTACGACACAATAAATGATCCAGACTCACACTGTGCATCAGTAGGTACACCAGGATTATGTGCAGCACCTCAAAGCAGTCACATGCCACAGGCCACTGACGCTACCTCAGCAGAGTACACAGACACACACAGGCACA
The DNA here is from genome assembly GCF_964204655.1 of Triturus cristatus. Classification (NCBI taxonomy): domain Eukaryota; kingdom Metazoa; phylum Chordata; class Amphibia; order Caudata; family Salamandridae; genus Triturus; species Triturus cristatus. The sequence goes on along the minus strand of NC_140591.1, from coordinate 1,418,374,773 downwards.
GGACATACACCTTCCATTGCCAAATGCAGCTACAAACCTCACTCTGCGCATGTGCCACTAGACTGGGGGGGCTCACAGGTGTGGGGCTGGCTCTGGACGTCAGATACACAGCACTGCTCCCTGCTCGCATAAGATGGGCAGGGTATATCCATCCCTCATGCAGCTGGGGTGCTACACTCCACATATGCACCCACCCACATGACAGGGGACTTACACACACACCGATGTCCAGGGTACGCCCACATCATGTGGACACTCTCAGCACAGGTACACTGAACAAACACACATCTGTGGGTGCAAGCACCTGTCACACTGGGGTGACCACAGAATCACATGAGGACTGTAGAAGCAACATTCCCAGGAGGATTAGACAGGCAGAATGTGGCATGCACCATGCAGTGATTGTCACAGTAAACACAATGCAAGTGAGGACGGCAGACATGCACCACAGCATGCTCTTGCTGGGAGACATCAGGCATTCCCCCCCCTGGGACCCACTCTACAGTACAATGCATGTGTGTCACATCTGGACACAATGCCAGAAGTCCCAGTCACAAAAAAGGGACACAGTCTGTGCTAGTGGACTCTGCACTCACCTGAAACCCTGGTCGCCCATACAGCATGGGGTACTGTGGGAGGATCACATCCAGCAATGCCAGATTCTCCTCCAGGTGAAAGGCTGGGCCCTCTCCACAGACCTTGACATGGTGCCAGGGAATCACGAGCAGCAGCAGTGTTGTAGAATCAAAAGATGTGCAGGCAAGTGCTCTCTCATGCGACCTGGCTGCCTTATATCTACCTTGCTGCCCTGTTTCATGCACAGGAGTACAGAGTGATTGGTCACTCACATTTGCATCCTATGTTTCCTCCAATCCCTTTAAACCTAGCACAGTCAGTGGCTTTGCTTTTTTTTTTCTTGAGCATGATGTCAACTCCACAACCACTTTGCAACAAAGTAGATTCTTTCAAACCGACTTTTGCTGGGCACCTGATGAAAAAAATTAAAACTTTAAACTTGGTCTCCATGACAACCAGCATGCATGTAGGGCTTTATACTTGTCCCTCATGTGTCCCCTATGTAATTTGTAGATTCACACACAGATACGGTGCGTTCCGGGGCCCTAGGGCACCTCAAATGCATAGCAACGGGCCGTACAGGCGTGTGTACGGTCCGTATCACTATGGGTACGCATACGCGAGCAAACCCATAGTGATACGGACCGTACACACGCTTGTACGCTCACTATCACTATGGGTGTGCTCGCGTATGCGTACCCATAGTGATACGGACCGTACACACGCGTGTACGCTCACTATCACTATGGGTGTGCTCGCGTATGCGTACCCATTGTGATACGGACCGTACACACGCGTGTACGCTCACTATCACTATGGGTGTGCTCGCGTATGCGTACCCATAGTGATACGGACCGTACACACGCGTGTACGCTCACTATCACTATGGGTGTGCTCGCGTATGCGTACCCATTGTGATACGGACCGTACACACGCGTGTACGCTCACTATCACTATGGGTGTGCTCGCGTATGCGTACCCATTGTGATACGGACCGTACACACGCGTGTACGCTCACTATCACTATGGGTGTGCTCGCGTATGCGTACCCATGGTGATACGGACCGTACACACGCGTGTACGCTCACTATCACTATGGGTAGGCCTACGGCAGCACTCCCATAGTGATATGGAACGTACACACGCCCTCAGAGCCAATGTACGGTGCCTTTCACACATAACAGTGGTGACAGGTAGCACACTGAAAAGAATAGAGCTGACATACTTGTCCATGGATGGACATCAAGGCATTGTCTGGGCAGTACTACATGTGTGGGGCACAGGTGCGAAAGGCTGTGATGTGGCACATTACTCCTGAGTTGTGAAGGCAATAGATGTATGATGAGATGTGTACAGATGTTATGTGTGATGGTGCACTATGTGCCAGACATGCCCTTCACTCCTTTGACATGTGTGCATGTCGTACAGAACACTTGAGATGAGCGTCACTGGCATGGCACAGTCAACAACACACGCAAGTGTCCCCTGATGCCCGCTACAGGGGTTACCACACCTGACATGTGACTACCCACGTTGCACGATGTGACTATGTCATGTATGTGTGGTGTGTTCCCATTAGCTTGATGTTGGTGTTCCCTCAAATGCATCTGCAGTTGCTGCAACCAACATGTGTCTGTGTGTAGAGGGCCATGGCACACTGTTACGCACACCAGGCCACATGTGGTATCGGATGTAAGGTGTGTATGTATGCATGGGACACGGAGTAGCGTAACAAGGACCTGTCTGCATACTCTCAATGTATGTGTGGTCAGTCATGACATGTACACCTTCATGGCAAGGTGTGTGGGCTGTCCTAGTGTAATGTCATGTGACCTGTGGCTCTAGTGTTCCGCTACCTGTCTCTGAAATCAACATCCTACTTCTGCTGATATGTTGATGTATGTCACTCCTGTATTGCGTCTGGCTGTTCACTTACACTGGGACACATCTAGTCCCATGCCATGGGATGTGGAGGTTCACAATCTCCGTGTGTAGCTGGGTCTTGGTAGGAGTGTCACCTGGCAGCCATACGTGTCCAGGGCATGTAGCACATACCTGACTCCGTATGTAGCCTATGTGTATTGACAGATTAACATGTGCTCAGTACATATACATTGTTGTTGTAGTGCACTCACTCTTCCTTGTCACTTCCAAATTACTGCAGAGCGCCGCCTCTTCCCCGACCAATTCCGGACTTGGCTGACATGCGGGAGAATGACTGTATACGCTGCTACCGCTTCCCCCAACCGTTGATTGAGGAGTTGACGGCAAGGCTGGCACCACACCTGCAACCGCTGCACAGGTATCCTACGGCACTGACACCCAAGCTGAAGGTAATGGAAGCCCTACATTTTCTTGCCATGGGTACCTTTCAATATACCATAGCTCATGTTGGTGGCATGTCCCAGAGCATGTTCAGCCGTGTGCTGCATGATTTTTTAGAGGCCATGTTGCTTCACCTGGATGAGTTCATCCATTTCCCAACTCCTGAACAGTTGACAGGTGTCAAGCGTGGATTCTATGCCCTGGGAGGGATGCCCCATGTCATTGGGTCCATAGATGGGACACATGTGGCTTTGGTACCACCACAGGCACAGGAGGTAGCGTACAGGAATCGCAAGCACTACCACTCCATCAATGCCCTTGTGGTGTGTCTGTCCAACATGGTGATTTCACATGTCTGTGCTCGTTTTCCAGGATCAGCACACGATGCCTACATCATGAGGCGTAGCAGGGTGCCTGAAATGATGACGCAGCTGCGCAACGAACGAGCATGTGTTGTTGGTGGGTACACTCTGTCTGTCCTGTATTTTGCGTAGACTTCCAGCCCAACTGCTTCTCCTGTCCTACTTATGTCCATGTGGTTCCCATGTAGGGGACGCTGGCTATCCCAACATGCCATGACTGATCACACCTCTCCGCAACCCCAGCACGCCGGCCCAGCTCAGCTACAACACCGCCCATGGCCGGACAAGGCGAGTGATAGAGAGGACATTTGGCCTCCTGAAGAGCCGATTCAGGTGCCTACACAAGACCGGTGGCGCCCTCCCATATGCCCCGGCGAAGGTCTGCAAAATCTTCATGGTCTGCTGCATGCTGCACAACATGGCAGTTGAGAAAGCTGTGCCACTCATCCTGGATCAAGATGATCAGGACCATCCACCCGTGGAGGACGAAGGGCTTGGCAATGGGGCTAGTGATGTGGAGGATGTGGTTCCGCAAGAGGACATCCGGAGTCGGCTCATACGTGACTTCTTTGCTTAGTGGTGAGTACCAGTGTCTGAGTGTGCACGCATTGGTCCTTGTGTGGCATGTGTTGCAATGTGTGTGTCCATCTGCATGTATGCCACGTGAGTCAGAGGTGTGTGTGGATGTGTCACTCGAGTGATGGTGCCAGTGATGAGTGTATTTCCACAGTCATAATTGTGACCTAGCATGTTGTCATCCTTACATGTGTCGAGTACATGCACATGCAAGTGGATGTGCTTTTTGTGGCTGACTTCTTCTGTGTCTCTCATCCCCAGGTACTTGCGCATGCCGTCTGCTGGTTACATTGTTGTGGCACTGCTATTCCTCATGGACACGTCATCGTGTGCTGACTCAGCGTTACACACACGGACAAGTTTGGAAGTCTCCTTAGGGTAAGGGATGCATCAGGGGTGTATTGGGTGTGGCAGTTGTTTACGATGTGTGCACACTGCCCCTGTCAATGTTTGGTTCCTCTGCAGACATGTCGCATCACCATGGGACACATGACATGTAGCTGGATACACCTGAATAGATGGTCAGACTTGTTGACAGTCATCTGTGATGGGATAGTGGATTGTGATGATGGCATCAATGTGTGTAACACTGCCCTCGGACACATACGGTTTGCATTGGCTTGACATGGTGTGGGACTTCCACATCAGAGGATCAATGGTGTATGGCAGCCTCTCCGTGAGCAGCAGGGGTTGTTTAGCTGTTACCCGACACTTGTGTGCCAGTTCCATGGATATCAAGCATTTGTGGTGCAGAAGGGGGGTGCCAGTGTTGGACCCACATGTTACTCCACATGACCTGTGTATGTGTACTCCGAGTTGCCTCTGCATTCCGGAATACATGACTAATAAAGGTGTCCCTATGCCTCCAAGGTGCATCTTCTCAGTCAATGCTGGTGTGTTTCCACGGTGCATACGGCATGTCTGGCATGGTTTTCAGTGATAGTGGCTATGTGTCTATGTGTAGAGTAGCAAGATGCAAGCTGTTTGTCTGGGATTAGACTCTGTATTGTGCATGATGTCCATGACTGTGTGGGTATTGTGACATGTGCCATCCCCATGCATCCAACGTTGGCCAGGCCACCATTCTCTGCATCCACCTGACTCAAGCTTGCAGGACATGGTTCTGCCACCTGTCTACACATACCTGGGTGCCCCCCAGGACACTCCACATGATCCCTGACCTCTGCGCATGACTGTTGCTGTACTCAATATGTCTGTCGGCACGGTTGTGCGGCCACCCCCTCAGCTGGTTGGGCCCATCACGGGTGTGTATGGTGCTCCATGTCTGTCTTGCCTAATACATCATGACCCATGTGTGTCCTGTGCCAGACTCAGGCCCCAGGGTATGGATGGTTGAAGTCATATGAGAACTCAGGCATGGTTAGACTTTACAAGACACATGTAAGGTAATAATGCAAAATGTAGGCATCATCTCTTGATCGTGTAAGTTTTTATTTGTGTTGGGGTACGTGATGGGGGGGGGGGGGTATGACAAGAGGGGCTTTCCGGGTGTGTGGAATCCAAAGTTCACTGGGGGAGTTGGTATCCTTGCCATTGGAAATCATCAGAGTCCATGCCACAGTCTTTGTCAACATTGGTCAGACAGTGACCAGCAAGTCCATGTGGCAGAGAATGTCATTTGCTGATGTGCTGCTGTTGGGCCAGTGGGCCAGGTGCCAGGCCAGGTGTCCTGGGAAATGGTGCTGTTGCGCCGACCCTCACGGTCTTTTCCGTGGACGACCCGCCCTCCTGCGGGAACCCTCAGAAGCAGGCCGTGACGATGTTTGGGATGCTCCGTCGGATGTATCCTCCTCCTCCTGATCCCTCCCTGTGGGTGGTGATGTTCTTCGCCTGGTGGCACAGGGAGGGTTGCCCATGTTGTCGGCTATCCGACGGAGTGAACGGTTAATTCCCGTGAGCACCGTCACAAGCTCAGCCTGTCTGTCCTCCATCCGTCCTTGGTGTCGCTGTTGACAGGCATGTTGCTCCGCATGTTGCTGGGCCTGCTGGGTCTTGATCTCCTCGAGGGTCCCCTTTATCTCGTTGAGGGTGGACACAACCTGGCTCATGCCCGTGGTGTCCTGCCGGTATGTGTCCAGGATGTTTCTTACTTGGGAATATACCGGTTCCGCAGCCAACTGGTCAGGCTCGCGCCTCCGCCGTCCTCCACTCCCACCACCCCTGCCCACTTGCACCTGGCCTGCCCTTGTGGGCACATCGGGTCTCCGGGACCCCTGAGGGGTGGCATTTGCGTTGTCGCCTGCCTCCTCCTGGGTGCCCGGTACACCGTGTTCCTCCTGGTCAGCCTGGCTGCGTTGTGGTGGTGGGGCAGGGATCCTGGGTGTCTTCTGGGATGTGGCAGGAGTGGGGGTGGTGGTTGGCCCAGTTGTACCTGACGCAGGTGCTGCAGGTGGTTGGACACCAGAGGGGCCAGGTTGGTCGGGGTCATCCACAGAGTGGTGAGAGTCGTCGCTGCCGGTTGGATCGTCATCCCGCAGAGCCAGGTCCTGTGAGTCTTCCCCCCCAATGTTGGGGGGTGATCCACGACGTTGACCTGTGTGTGAGAGAGACAATGTTATTTTTGTTCCATGCAACATCCATGTTTCATTAGTTTCAAAGTTGGCACATTTCCTCTGGGTATTTGGATATGTCTTGCATTCCACTCACAGTGCACTTGTGCATGGGTATGTCCCTTGGCCACAGCTTTTGAGACTTTACCTATGTGTGACACAGTCTTACTTGCTGCATCAATTGTGACTGCAGTCAGCAGTGGAGTGAGCAGGTGTGGCGAGCCATGCATTGGCGCCTTCTGTGTAGCACTGTACGTGGGCACATGGAGTTGTTCCACACACTTATATAATGCAGGTAGCTGGCGTTGTGCTCGTGCACAGGTTGAGACATGGCCCAGTGTTTTGCCATGGAGAAGAGAGGGGGATTGAGGCACTGGCCACCCTTGTCTACATGCACGCAGTCCACCTGCTGACGAGCAGACATTCCCACACCACCCAAGGCTGAATTGGTCTCCCTGTGTCTCCCTTTCTCACTCCCTCTCTGTCCCCCTCTCCCTCCCTCCCTGTGTCAGCCTCCTCCCTCTGTCCGTCTCCCTGTGTCTCCCTCCCTCTCTCTCCCCCTCTCCCTCCCTCTGTGTGTCACCCTCTGTCACCTCAGCCCAGATTCCTAGGCACACACTTTTTGCAGATCTTTGAATGGCCCTTGGCTTGTTCATGTGAGTTTGTTTCTGATCTCCAGGCACCCATTGGGTGTAGTGTCTGTGTCTGCGCTGCTGCTGTGGTGGTGTGTGCTGCCACTCTTTCACAGTGTTGGCTGTTCATTGGCTGCTGTCATGTGCAAAAAGTGCCTTCACCCCCATGTCTTCATGCAAGGCGTCCGCCATTTGCAGGCAAGTCTTTCCTGTGTGGGGACACACTGTTTGTCTGGCTGTGACCTAGGCCACACACTGACTTTGGGACTATAGCTGATCTTCTCGCAGCGCTTAGAGACCTGTAGGTATTAAGCGCTCTATAAATCACAATTAACAATAACAATATGGGCAGAGGGCATTGTTGTCTGCTTCTGAGTTGCACTATGTGATTTTTGAGGCCCACACTCCCGCCATCCGGGTTACCGTGTCTTGTGTTGGTGTTTTCTGTGGCCTGTGACTTGGCATTGTCTAGCTGGGTGCATGGGGCATGGTGGCGCTAGTGGCATGTGCGTGTTTATGGAGTGTGGTTGAGTCATGCGATAGCTTTGGGGTGGTTGCGTGCATGATTGTGAGTTTGATTGTGGATGACGTTCCCCCCATGTGAGGTGAGTTGTTTGTGTACTCACTAGGCTCTCGGAGTCCTTCTACTCCCTCCACTGCCACCACCGGCAGTATGGCCATCACCTTCTCCTCCCAGGGATGGTATTGTACGCGTCTGCGGGCCGGCCCTCCTCCAGTGATGTTGGCCTGGTTGTGGTCGTCGGTCATTTTGCGGCGGACCGTCCTCCGCAGATCGTACCACCTGGCTTGGCATTCATGCCTGGTCCTTCTGGTGGACGCAACAGCATTCACAGCATCGACAATCGTCTGCCACATGGCTGTTTTTTCGGAAATGCTGGTCTGTCTGACCAATGTTTCAAAGAGGTGTGGCTCGACTCTGATGATTTCGTCGACAAGGACCTCCAACTCTTGGCTAGTGAACTTTGGATTCTTGTTAGTGGGCATGGTGAGGGGTGTGGGTGTGGATGGTTGTGGGGGGTGTGGGTGTGGATGGTTGTGGGGGCTGTGGGTGTGGATGGTTGTGGGTGTGTGGGTGTGGTTGTGCAGGTGTGTGTGTGAATGTGATGAGGGGGTGTTTGTGAAGGTGGTTGTGTGAAGGTGTGCAGGTGTAAGGTGTAGTGGAGGTTGTAGTATGGTGCAGTTGTTTCTCTGTGTGGTCTGGCAGCAGTGGGTCTGTTGCAAAGGATCATGGTTTGTGTGTGTTGGGCCTTTTTATTGGTCCATTGGTGGGTGTGGCTGTGTTTGAACTTTGGGTGGGTGTGTTATAAGGAGTGGTTGTGTTTTGGGCCTCTGTTTGGGAGTTTGGCAGTTGCAGGTCAGTGAATAGGTTGTATTTGTGCTTGTTGGACATGTTTTGTGGCTTTGTGCGATTCGAATGGAGTCTTCTTGTGTTGTTTTGCTTTGTCCTGGTTGTGTACGTGTGTTTTTAGCGTCTGTACGGTGCGTACATCGGCCATTTTGTTGAACAGTGCTGTCCTTGTCTCTGGCTTGGTACGACTCGTACATGCGCGATGTTGGGTGAGGGTGCTGGTGTTGGGGCCTGGGGTGCGCTCCGTACTTAGACTGGTGGGGTGTGTGTTCGCTCCGTACATACACGGGTGGGGGTACGGTCCGTACATACACTGTTGGGGTGGGGGTACGCTCCATACATACGCGGGTGGGGGTATGGTTCGTACATACACTGGTGTACATACGCGGGTGAGGGTACGGTCCGTACATACATGGTTGGGGTGGGGGTACGCTCCATACATACGCGGGTGAGGGTATGGTCTGTACATACACTGTTGGGGTGGGGGTACGCTCCATACATACGCGGGTGAGGGTACGGTCCGTACATACACTGTTGGGGTGGGGGTACGCTCCATACATACGCGGGTGAGGGTACGGTCCGTACATACACTGTTGGGGTGGGGGTACGCTCCATACATACGCGGGTGGGGGTATGGTTCGTACATACACTGGTGTACATACGCGGGTGAGGGTACTGTCCGTACATACACGGTTGGGGTGGGGGTATGCTCCATACATACGCGGGTGGGGGTACGGTCCGTACATACACTGTTGGGGTGGGGGTACGCTCCATACATACGTGGGTGGGGGTACGGTCCGTACATACACTGTTGGGGTGGGGGTACGCTCCATACATACGCGGGTGGGGGTACGGTCCGTACATTCACTGTTGGGGTGGGGGTACACTCCATACATACGCGGGTGGGGATACGGTCCGTACATTCACTGTTGGGGTGGGGGTACGCTCCATACATACGCGGGTGAGGGTACGGTCCGTACATACAAGGTTGGGGTGGGGGTACGCTCCATACATACGCGGGTGGGGGTATGGTCCGTACATCCACTGTTGGGGTGGGGGTACGCTCCATACATACGCGGGTGAGGGTACGGTCCGTACATACAAGGTTGGGGTGGGGGTACGCTCCATACATACGCGGGTGAGGGTACGGTCCGTACATCCACTGTTGGGGTGGGGGTACGCTCCATACATACACGGGTGGGGGTACGGGCCGTACGTACACGGGTGTATAGACACGGGTGGGTGTACGGTCCGTACGTACGGGGGTGTACATGCACGGGTGGGGGTTCGGCGCGTACATACGAGGGCTGGGGGGGTGGTTGGGCGCGTACATACGGGGGCTGGGGGGGGTGTTCGGCGCGTATGCGGGCACATGTCTCCATGGTTGCTATGGGAGTTCGGTGCGGACGGTGTTTTTTCCATACGGTTGTAACATCGGACGCACGGGATGGATCGTACTTGCGCGGTCGGACTTCACTTTTCACATTTGTATGGTAAATCGTCCGGGGACGTGTCGGACACATTTTCCGACCCGAGGACGTGTGGGGAATTATTCCCAATGCGATTCGTATGGAGTTTTTCTCATGCGAATCGTACTTGGCAGTTTGTACGGCACTTGTACGATTCGTACGGTAAAAAGACCGGATACGAGTCGTACGGGGAAATTTTTTCCAGGATCCTAATCGGCACCCAAATCAAGAGAAAAATCAACTCAAGTTTTAGTTTTGTGGGGCCAGGAAAAGAAAGTATGTTCCATTACTTGTAGGGTGCTGTGTGTGCCATGAAATCTGATAGCCCATGATCCAACATCAGATCTTTTAGCATGTGGCTGTCACAATTATTGCTGAGATCTGGTCTACCCGATATGTCTGTTATAGAGTTGATTGTGACGTTCCAGTCTGCTCCAATGAGTAATTGTGTTTGGGCAAATTCAGTGCATAGTCTACTAAGTCAGGAGAAGAAATTGCTCTTCTGAAAATGTGGTGCATGAATAGAGCCTACAATGGTGAAGTATTTCTGGATGGAGAGTTTTGCAAATGCATATCTGCTCTTTAGATCCTTCCAGGTTTTAATGAGTCTCGCTTGGAGGCATTTATAGAGGAGAATGTCTACTCCTCTTTTCCTATAGGTGTGGTAACATGTTGTGGAGTCTTGTTATGTCCTATAAGAGCCCAGCGAAGAGATAATTTTACCCACCCAATCTTTCTTTAACTAACCGGATTCAGTTTTATACAGCTGGGTCTCCTGGAAGAGAACGATATCCAATTTTGTGGGTGCAAGGGATGTCAACATCTTTTTTGTGTTTTACACATGATGAGAGGCTATTTACTTTGAAGGACCAACATTCAGGCTCATGTCCCAGGCAGGCGTGCCATGGTTGTGTGTCTGTGTCATCGCAGATGAATTATGATGTTTGGCTGAAAAGTGGGAGGATAAAACAAAGAAAAATGTTTGAAGTCTAGGATAAGAGGGTCTAAAGAAAAGCCTGCACAGTTCAGTTATATGTGTATCACAAGTTAACTGTCATAAAAATAGTTCTCTAACTGGATGGAACTTAGAAAAATAACTCACTACTAACTTTAACTGGTGTGCTATTGTTTTCTCTATGTCCCATTGCTTTTTTTAGTATAGGTCTCTCTATTTGGCTGTGGGTTAGTGACAAAAGGCCCGATTCACAAAGTCCTCTGCACTCGTGGCGGTGGCCCCACAGTAGTGGCCTGGGGCCCACACGCGTGGTGGGATGTTCGCAATTAGAAACTGCAATGTAGAGGTTCCGTCATGATTGTGGGCCTCCCACCACGACTGCGGGCCTCTGGAACAAGTGCAGAGTCCCTTTGGGAATCGGGTCCAAAGTCTGTTGTGTCGAGGTGTTGGAGATGGATTTCCAAAAAACGTAAGCTTAGAGCGATAATCATGATTGGTCCCTGATTTGGAAGAATCTTTGTCCATGGTTTGGTTTGGTCTCTGTACACATCTCTTTCTCATTGTGATAATAGGTTATAAGTGTCTGCATTTTGATTACTGTTGCCATTGATTTGCCTAGCTTGTCGAGCTATTGAGTCCGAAGGGGGTGTCCCTGCATGCATTGGGCTTTGTTTCATCTCCGAGATATAATGTTTCAGTTCTACAGGATCTTCAAATTTCCTGTTTTTTCTTTTTACTATCACTAGCATTGTTGCCAGTTCTACCAGTCCATACCCAACATTTAATTTTTTCAGTCGAGGGTGGCAAGAATTTCTTTTGTATGATATTCATTTCATGGGAATAGTCTGCTGTAATGAAGATGCTGCCCCCATCAATGGTTTATGGACCATGTGTCATGGAAAGAGTGAGCAGCACCCTAACATGATGTTTAATATGCATGCCATAACAGCTTTAGTGGCTGCATCAGTGAGACCAAAGCCTTGTTTGAGTGTATGTGTAATTCAAAATTCAGATGAAAGTATAGGCCAGTGAGATTAGACAGAAAAATTGTTTTTTACCATGTGCATCTCATGTTCCAAAAATGTGGATGTTCTTCCTGCTTCTGTCTTTGATGTCAATGTTATTTCATTTGAGGTTCCAGATTTTGTCTCCCCAGGTCGGTGTAGTAAGAAGTTTAGCTTGAAATTCACCCATCCACTTCTCTGAGGTTTGCAATTGCATTTTAAATCTTGCAAGGTCTCTATGAATGAGTTTGCGTTCCTTGTTGGTTGAGGCAGTGGCTTATTGTTCATGTAGACCTTGATGCCCTTTAATTCTGCTATTCTGCCATGAAGAGCTCCAAATGATACTAGTGCCATGGTTGTTGGTTGAGGCTGCTGCTGCTGCTTAGTGCATTTAAGCCCTGAGATACAGCTCCTGAGAACACTATTTGGTGAGAAGATTTACTTTGAGATTTGGGGCCCTCCTTTGAAAAGTGTAGGAGCACTCGACCAGGCACCTTGCCACTGAACAAATCGTATGATAGCCCCTCCCAAAGGTCGTATTTTGTCATCTGCAAAGATCTGTTGATATAGACTGTACAGAGCAAGAAAAACCTGCAGGCTTGTGTGAATGCAGCAGACTATTAGCTGCTGGTATATAACAACAGTTTATGTTTTTATTGAAGCCCCAGGAATATTAATGATGTCATTCATGGAGGCCCATCCCGATCTAAGATGACCAATAGGACCACAGCCTTTCTGATATTCCAGTTATGCTCCACTGGGTGCCTTCTAAATACCTTTCTATGAAGGCTGACAGTCCCCAATCTGTTGCTTTGTCTTACCCGCGGCTGTCGTATCTACAGATCTGCTCCTCTCTCTGAACTAAGTAAGTGCTCCTGAAGCAACTTACCAGTCCGTAGATTCCACCAGTACCTCACAAGGGCAGTGTAGAGCTCTTTAGAGATTTGTGCGATCATAAAAATCACCCCTTAAGGTCTGAGTGGCAGAGCATGTCTTCCACTACAAGCCGGCAAGGGATGCTGTCACTCATGTTCTGAGAAACCGCTATTGAGCCACATGATCTTTACACCTGCTGGTTCCAATTTGAGAATCCTCAATAATAATGCTTTAAAGGAGACTGGGCCAAGAAGCTCCCTAGAAGTCAGGCATCTCTATTGCGGCCAAGCTTTGCCATGCCCCATATTAACCATCCTCCTTGATCATTTTTGTCACCATCAGACTACTGATGTATCATGTTGGTGCGAACAGAGTTTGTGGTCCCACAGCACATTGGTTCTCTGGTCACAATGCAGAAGTCCTCCACTCACTACATATGAGCACTACAGAATGGATGAATACCCTTTTGCATTTCAGGACTTTCCAATTTCAGCATTGGCATACAGTTTTCAGAAAGACTTCTCTTGCCCATAAATAGAGAGTGACTTGGAGAACACGCCCATGCCAGCCAGTGTGTATGTGAATTCTGGGCTTATTTGATTGAGTGCATGTCCATGTGGGTCTAAATACAATCTGTAGACATCGATGTATGCGTATGCCCAAACACATTTGCATTGTGGTTTTGTGTGCTACATCACAGCACATAAGCAAGCATAATTCTATGACAGGACCTGGAGGCAAGGATTAGGGTTGTCTCTCTTCTCTTTTAATGTAATTTACTCCAGCAGCCATTTTAACTTTTGTGAAAACATTGAAAGACAAACTACATCTCCCATGAACATTAGGGAGTGACATCAGCACATTTCACCCAATAACAATATAGCCCATCAAATAACATCCTGTGTAGACCATATAGATCCCTCTTTCTTCGTTGCTCCAGCAGCAATCAGATAAGTGCTCTGTTACCTTTATTAATTAGTAACTGTTACCGTGAGCGCTGCGGAGCTTCGCGCCTCGCGTCCGCTCCTATTGCTGTCTTTGATGCTAAATACTGGGTAATTATAAGAGCCGCGGGAGCCTTGGCTCCTACCCGGCTGTGCTTGTGAGGCTCGTGTACGGTCAGTCTTCCGACCGGCAGGGGGCCGGCGTTACTGGTTACCCGTGCAGTGCGTCCCTCTCTTCCCCCCGGCGGCCGGAACACGGCAGTTTTGTTTGAAGCTGAAGCAGTGTTCCAGCGGTAATTGACATCACGGATGAAAGTGACACATGCAAGTTGCAATTGACTGAATACCTGCTGTCATTGCATTTGCGTGCTGTTGCCAGTGATTCGAGCCAGTGCCTGAAGGGATTAACACACTGCGGGGTAAGACAGAGATTTTCCAGTATTGAAAGGGACACCCCAGGCACTTTACCCCACGGAGAATTAACGGGGCAATCCCTATAATAAGTGCAATACTTGCATATGTTGTTTTAGAGACTTTAAATCCTTCAGTTTAAGTGGGAGTTTCTTCCCTTAATAAATATTAGCCTCGTGGAATATGAGGAAGTTGGGGACTATGTAGAGGAGGAAGAAGTTACTTACCTTCCTATTGATAGATTCACAATACACCTGAGCACACCCAAAGAAGGTGACTGTAATCCAAAGGTTTAGTCAAAACCTGAGCAATGCGAACAGTTGTCAGTTATTCAAGTGTCCTTTATCACAATCGCATAAAAGGAAGCTTTCCAATCAGGTCCTGTCGCAGATTTTTAATAATCAGAGAACAACGCAGAACAGCAGCAGCCGACGCGCGTTTCGCCCTCTGGGCTTTTTCAAGGCTTGAATGTCGAGGCTAAATCTCCTAACTGGTTCAGTGTTGAGGGTTATGTATCAATCTCTTGCTGGATTAGTTCCCAGGTCACCAACGCCAAAGTTAATCGTCTTGTAACACGTTGATATGTGAGACTGAGACACGTTCTAGGAAAGCGGTTTGTAGTTGTTATAAATAAAAATCCCATTCAATCCTGGGAAACGAGCACCGGACCTTGATAAGTCCTGATTCGTGGAGTAAAGTCTTATAAAAGACGCGTGGCAACTCGGCGTTCTGTCAGAACGTGTCTCAGTCTCACATATCAACGTGTTACAAGACGATTAACTTTGGCGTTGGTGACCTGGGAACTAATCCAGCAGGAGATTGATACATAACCCTCAACACTGAACCAGTTAGGAGATTATTATCCTGTCGCAGAGTTTCGGATGTCCGGGAATTTGATATAACATGTAGAGTGTTCACCCCGGAAGGGGTTTTGTTTCATATTTCACGCAGAACGAAATCTAATTCTTAATCTCTTTCTTATCCAGCGTTAACGGCAAATCCTAAATTATGTGTGGTTCACGCTATTAAAGCTTACGAGGTTTTGACTGAAGAACTCTGCCCTCATCGGGAGAAACAATTGCTAAATGCACTCACCAAACCTCACAAAGCGGTTTCATCTCCTACGATTGCCAGATGGGTCAGGTGGATCATGCAAGAAGCAGGGATTGATACGTCCCGTTTTAGAGCCCACTCAGTCATGGGGGCCATGGCTTCCAAAGCATTCTGTCAAGGAGCTCGCCTTGAGGATATCCTTAATGTGGCAGACTGGTCGAATGACTCCACCTTCAAGACCTTCTATTTTAGACCGGTTCCCTCTCTAGCAAGCGTGGTAGTGGATAAGCTTTGAACTAGCCCAATCCTGCCATTGAATGAAAGATTTCCTAGCTAACGTAACGGAAAGTTTCAATTCTATTAAGGACACAAAGGAGAGGATTATCCCAAGGAATTCTTGGGACAAATAATTCGCCCTTGCCCTCTATTTGAGAAATGTTGATGTTTCTGGATTAATTGATGAAATGGAAAACTATTTTAATCTGTGTTGTGGTTATGGATTTAATCTTATTGCACTATGATTTTAAGTTTTTCATTACCATAGCAAGTAATGGGTATCCCTTTGTTACAGGAGCAGATTCCAATAAACAGGAGCAGTTAACATGGTGATTGTCGACTATCGCAGGAAGAAAGAGGTATCTAGATGGTCTACATGGGATGTTATTTGATGGACTATATTGTTATTGGCTGAAATGTGTTGATGTCACTCCCTAATTAATGTTCATGGGAGATGTAGTTTTTCTTTCAATGTTTTCACAAAAGTTAAAATGGCTGCTGGAGTAAATTGATTACATTAAAATTGAAGAGAGACAAGCCTAATCCTCGCCTCTGTGTCCTTAATAGAATTGAAACTTTCTGTTACGTTAGCTAGGAAATTTTTTATTACAGTGTGCAAATGCTATGCTATATCAAAGTGTCCATCAATTTGCTGTGTTGTATTTCACAATCATACAATGAGCTTTCTGCCAGACCTATAAATCAAGCCATGGATGAACCACATGACCATACAACTTGGTGGGGATGCACTTAGAGTCTTATTTAATGTATCTTCTTTATGTCAATAAACATTGTCGGTGGTAATAAAAGAAATCTGTATATTAAAACGTGTTCTTATTTATCAATGCTTCTTCCCCCAGGGCACCTATCTCATACAATAGATCATATTTTGTGTGTTACAAGGCAGCCTTCAATATATTCCCATCAACATATTGCTTATCAGGATTATGCTCAAGACCAGGCTTCACTCCTAATCCACTAAACCCAGCCTTATCAAATAATGTGGTCAAATGGCAAACAAATTTGGTGTTTGGGCCAAATATTGAGTTTTAAATGTTGTGGAACATAAATATCGCAAAAATTTGTTACTGCCAAAATATCATGGGAAAGGATATCATTTTTTTTATGGTACATTATATTGTTTTTAGGAACATTGGTGTATTTTAATGGAACTTATTAAAATATATTTTAGCTGATATTAATTTTTGGTTTTAGGATTGTTCGTATAATTGTTAATATTATTTTAAATCTTTTTTAAATTTGAAGTGTTTCAGTAAACTATTAATTATGTATTCATAGTGAAGTAGCCATTCATTCTTTCACTAGGTCAATAGGGTGAGAAGTTAATTAAATAATAAATAATTTACCTTGAGTTGTAATTATTTTTTATTATACATTAATGATTTAAATGATTATTATATTCATTGTTTGTTATATTATATATTTAAGTTTAATTTGTTCGTTTTAATGTTCATTTTAATCTTATTGTTATTATTAATAAAAGTAGTAAGTTATATTTTAGTAGCAGGTTGTTGGGTTTGTAGGGGAAAAGGGTGGGAAGTTAATTAAAATAAAAATGTATTTAAATTTCATTTTAACCTATCCTTTGTGTTATTTAAATGTTTAATCAAATATTGATTGTGTAACTTAAGTAGATTGTTAAATGCTATTCAATTTTTGAAGTGTTTTTTCTTTAATGCATATTTTAGTTGTTATATTTGTATTATGCTTTTATTTTATCAGGATGTTTTATTAGGGGAATTGGGTGGGAAGATAATAAAGTTATAATATGTTATATATTAATTATTTGTATATGTAATGGACTACTTGATAATGGACTATGTATAATTTAACTGATGTACTTTTTCTGTTAATTATTTAGTTTGATTGGAATTAATAATTAATTCAATTGTGTTTTTAAATGTTGTCTGTGCAGTGATTTTTCCTATATTTTATGTGTTACTTAGTATTAATTTAAATTAAATAATTTGTTGTATATTTTAAAATTGTATGTTTTTTATACTTATGTAAGTGAATGCTATAAGTAATTTCTTTACCTTTTAATATTTTGTTTTATGATTTATTTTCTTCATATTTTTCTTTAGTAATAGTATATGTATTTTTCTATGTACTACATATTAATATTAATATTAATAAAATAATTATTTTTAGTAAATGATTAGGACTTGTATTCTTATATGTAATCTTTTCAAAGTCCAACACTTTTCCTAGTGTTGATTGACTGGTGTGGGAATAGTAAATCTAACCACTCCGAAGTCCAACACTTTCCCTTCTGTTGTATAAAATGGAGTTGAAATAGTAAAATCTAACCCTGGGGAGAGAATGTGGCCAAACGGCTAGGACTGTCGACCTTCTGTGATTCTGGGCAAATCACTTAATTTCATGTAAAGCGCTCTGATACCTTCTGGTCTAGTTTGTGCTATATAAAACTCTGCCATAAAAAAGCCCTCTGAAGTCCAAAGTTTGCCTTATTGTTCCGTGAACAGATAATTCTTTTTCACATTTAAAGCCCTCCAGTGGGCCTCAGAAAACAAGTCTGGTTTTCATTTGCTGATCTCCTGTGGTGCTTCCAGACTGAGCATAATCCCCAGCCCCTGCAGCCCCGTTTTGTTCCATGTAATTGTGGTGCAGCCTTCCATGGCTGGATTGCCGGGTATTAGTTGTTCCCAAGTTGCCCTGATGTGAAGACGCACTCGACAGGAAATGATTCTCCAGAATCCTTTATTTAAAAACAGCACATTGCATTCCAATCTTTTAAAAGGCTCGACTGGTTTCGGAGCCCCAAGCTCCTTAATCATAAATATTTTCTGAAAGTCACAGATGCACCAACACATGCACTCTCCCATCTGCATGCTGAAAAGTAATTACACTCCAGTGGGCCTCTCAGGTGAGTTTATACTTGGCATTGCATGCTGGTAATTGTAGTCTGTGTTGTGCCAATATTTCTCCCTCCAGTGGGTTCTGTGTTTTTTTCCAGATAGCATAATTCCCAGCCCCTGTGGCCCCGTTTTGTTCCATGTAATTGTGGTGCAGTCTGCCACGGCCGGACTGCCGTGTGTTAATTGTTCCCAAGTTGCCCTGACGTGAAGAGGCACTCAACAGCAGGCTGCAGAAATACCATTTATTCACCTCAGATGTGTTTCGGCAATGCTGCCTTTTTCAATGAAAGTTACATGTTAAGATCAAAAGATGTATAAGGGATCAGGGTAGAAAATAGGTAGAAGTACCCTGATCCCATGGGTGGCATATAGGGGTGTTTGTGGGGCCCCTCATTTGTAAAACCTGTTGAAAAAGTATTTTTCCATGTGTGATATTCATAAATGCATCGCGATGCTCAGCACGTCCCAACCCCATGTAACGTTGCAACAAATGTGCGAATATCACTGACATTCAAAAAACAAAACATTCAGATACTCACTCAGACACTAATGTACTCACTCACAGACCCACTCAGATACTCACACACCCACTTACAGACTCCCTCTGACACTCGTGCACTCACTCACAGATCCCCCTTGTCTGACACTCACACATCCATTAACAGACCCACTCAGACACTCACGCACCCACTCACACACCCACTGAGAGACTCTTAAACTCACTCATAGACCCATATTCAGAGAATCATGCACTCACTCACAGACCCATTCATACTCATGTACTCACTCACAGACCCACTCAGAGACTCACACACCCACTCAGAGAATCTTGCACTCACTCACAGACCTCCTTAGAAACTCCTGCACCCTTTCAAAACCCACTCAAATAGTCATGCACCCACTCTCAGACCCACTCAGAGACTCATGACTCATTCACAGACTCGCAGAGAGAGTCATGCACACACTCATTCACCCACTCAGAGATTCAGGCACTCGCTCACAAACCCACTCGGAGACTCATGCTCTCCCGCAGAGACCCACTCAGACACTCACGCACCCAGTCACAAACCCACTCAGACACTGATGCATATACTCACAGACCCACTCAGAGACTCGTGTACCTACTCACAGACCCACTTAGAGAGTCACACAACCACTCAGAGACGTGTAGCCAATCATAGACCCACTCAGAGACTCATGCACCTACTTACACACCCATTCAGAGACTCATGTAATCACTCACAGACCCACTCAGATGCTCACACACCCAGTCACAGACCCACTCAGAGACTTATGCACTCACAGACCCACTCAGACACGCATGCAACCATTAACTCACCCACTCATAGACTCATGCATCCACTCACATATTCATTTAGACACTCACACACCCAGTCACATGCATAAAGTCACTTATATAGTTGTGAATTTTAAATCTGGTGGTGTCCATTGAATGTCTGCTTTTGTTTTGCGTATTCGCAAATTTGACGAACCACTATTTGGGAAATAAGGTGGCTCTGAGAAGAGCCTTTGTGTTTATTGTGTATAGATAATAACTACACATAAAAATCCTGACAGCGGTGCCTGCCTGGGCACTACCACCATTCCGGAGTACGATTCTGACTGCCGCTCTGTTGGGATCATAGATCCTGTCAGAGGCGGCGGTCTTTCATTCATCTGCAGTGGGTCCCACAGCGGAATTGTAATCCAGTGGTTGGACAGAAGGGCTGTCAGCGGTCGGACCGCCACTGACAGCCTGTTGGTGTGCGGTCCAACTGCCATCGTAATCGGTCCCTTGATGTCATATGGTGTCTACACTGGGGCAAGCACGTCTCTTGAAATGTGACATACCCAATGTTAACCAGTAAAGCCCTCTTTATTAGGGCCCATATAATATTCTTAATAATTATGGCTTTTTACAGTTTTAAAAATTTTAATTGACAGTCAGACTGGTGATTTCTTCTTGGGAATTTAATTGTGTGTTGTATGCTGGGGCCATATTACATAATGTGCCCCAGGGGTGCACAGGCATGTGTGCACGCTTTGCGGGCCATTACAGAAAGGGCCGCAGATGCTTGTGCAGCCCCTTCTGTAATACAGATAGCGCTGGCGCACATATACCGCTAGTGTTATCACCAGCGAGTGTTCTCTCATTTCCAATATTATAGACGCGGGCACAGAGACATAGAAGCTGTCAGGAGGTGTGCCACCTACAAGGTGGCGCACTATCAGTGCACCCCTGATGGTAGCCATCAGGAGGGAAAAACGACCCCAGACATCCCCTTGCAGGGGGGTGCAGCCACTCACTGCACACGCCTACAAGAGGATCTCAAATCCTTTAAAGTGCAGGCGGGCTGCCCACTGCACAAAGAAACACTGAGCAACTTTAAAACAGCTACGCCGTATTTCTCTGGAATGCACTGCCCCGGGGGTAGCACAAGTGCGCATGTGCCCTAAGGGCAGCTTATTCTTCATGATAGGGTACACTTTCCTATTTGGAGCCGGTGAACCTGCTTAAAGGTGCGCCATGCCTCAAACAGGAAATAGGGCCCCTGGTGTGTTGTGGACATATGAGGGAGACAACTGCACTTATTTAGCAGGTGCTGGTCAAGATAGTAGGTTATCATCGCTTCACCTTGCCCCCATGGATTATGTATAGCATCCAGGTGCATGGCTGCAGGCCTCTTTTCTTGGAATTCCAACAGAATGGGTGGCGGGTAGTGCCTGGGCTGTTTAGCCATGCAAACAGTTAGTGGGCTTGGTTCTTGTGGTCCCTGAGCTATAAAGCTCCTGCCAAGAGTTACAGTCCTCTGCTGTTCTTCCACATCCAAGATGATGGCTAAATAGAACATAAGACGCATTAGTTGGGCAAGGGTCGTGACCGACGAGGCAAGGCTGGCGGAATTATACCGCAGCGTTGCTTGCTCCCTAGAGGAGGTCTCCCACCTTTTGAGTCCCAATGGTGATATTTTGCAGAATAACTTTCTAGATCTGCAGGATATCCACAATAAACTTCTTGGTGGTCTGGTTGGCTTTTTTTACAGCCCTACTACACTGAGGCCAAGCACCCCAAAGATTGACCACTGGTATAATAAAACCTGCAGGTTGGCTAAGACTGCTCTGATTAGGGAAGTAAAAGAGGGTACTCAGTCAAGCATTAGAGTTGCGAGGGTCTATTATAAAAATTTGATAAAAGAGGCAAAATCCGAGTGGGAGGATTCAAGATGGCTAAGTATGAAGCAAGCACTAGAAGATCGCGATTTGAGGGCTTTTTGGAACCTTGTACGAACAGGTTCGGCAGAAAGTCCGTCAGCCATCATCCCCAATCTTAGCGAGGAGGTTTGGCTTGAGCATTTCAAACCCCTCTATTCGCTTAGTAATACTAGTAGTAGACTAGACCCAGCATTCCAGCTAAATGATATTGCTATGGCTCATCCTGAACATGAGGATTTGGAGAGTCGATCTTGCACCCTCTTGGAAATTGAGTTGGCCCTTAGTACCCTATCTGTGGGGAAAGCCCCGGGGCTCGATAGGATCCCTGGCGATCTGTATCGAAGTGAAATAAAAATCTGGGCCCCCTACATTCGGGTTTACTTTAATGCTATTCTGCAGGGCCTTGAGATCCCCGACACTTGGTTAGGAGCCGAAATTATACCCATCCATAAAAAATCGTCCCCTTTGGACCCGGCCAACTACCGCCCCATAAGTTTGATCGATGTTCTACAGAAACTGTTTGCCCGAGTCCTTTTAGCAAGATTACAGACCTGGATGGAGGACCATCAAATTCTAACCTCTCTCCAAGCGGGCTTTCGAGCAAAGGTTTCTACCATTGATCAACTGTTCAGGTTACAGCTGATATATTGGAAGACAGTTTCTATGGGTGCTGGTAATCTCTATTTGATCTTCGTGGACCTTCGGTCCGCGTTTGACATGGTCCAAAGGGAGAAACTATGGGTCTTATTAATGGAGATGGGTGCTCCCCCTTATCTCTGCCACTTATTTAAACGTATGCATGAGGGCACTTATGCAAGGGTGAGATATGGGAGATGTGGGGAAATCTCAGGTCCATTTCCGGTCGAAAAGGGTGTGAGGCAGGGTTGTGTTTTGGCCCCAACACTCTTTTCCCTTTTTATTAACGGGCTGATTGAGCACCTTTTGTGCGCCACTAATCTGGATTCCCCAATGTTAGCGGGGCGTAAGATACCTGCCCTAATGTTCGCGGATGATACGCTCCTGCTGTCTAAATCTTTTATGGGCATCCAGCGTTCCTTAGAGGCTTTTTGCGCCTTTTGTAAAAAAAGGGATCTGGAATTGAATTTATCTAAAACAAAATTCATGGTTTTCAGCTCTAGCTCAGCTAACTGTCCTCTTCCTCAGATGGAAGGCGTAGAGTTGGATAGGGTATCTACTTTTGATTATTTGGGGGTAACTCTTAATGATAAAATGAAATGGGGGTCCAATATGGCGAAGGCCAATTTGAAGTTAACACAATCCGTGGGGGGCATCTTGAAGGTCTTCAATAATACCTCTTCTAAACCCTTGGGCCCCCCTATGGAAATTTATAAATCCCAAGCTAGAGGGGGCGCGCTCTATGGCGCTGAGCTTTGGGGACACTGTAGTATTGCCCCTTTAACTTCAACTGAGAATTCCTTTATTAGGCGACTCCTGAAATTACCTATGAGTACCCCCTTAATTCCCCTGAGATGGGATTTAGGCTTAGTCCCTATTGAAGAGATCGCCTTGAACCGCCCTCTCCTGTATTGGAGACGACTCTGGTCAACACCCGAGCTTGCGAGTTATAGGCAGGATCTTGGTGATCTCTTGTCAAGGGGGAATTTGGGGAAAATACCATGGCTCACATATGTAAAGAACCTCTGTTATCTAATAGGAATGGGGGACCTGTGGTCTGTACCGGAAGAGACAAGCTGTTCGTTAACTAAGAAATCATTGATTGAGGCTCTACAGTTGTACCGGTAGGAAATTTTATTACATTCTACTTTGGGTAGGCTTACCAACACCTTCTTGGACATTAAGATCAGTCCCTATTTTGAAGCTTTCCTGGATGTTATCGAACCCCCATTGGCAAAGAAACTATACATTCAGTTTAGACACGGCTCGTTACCACTGAGGGCTTTTACACATAGGTGGTCTAATGTGTCTTACTCTACGAGCTCGTGTCCTGAATGTATTGATACCTGTGAGACAGAGTTGCATGTTGTCCTTTTTTGCCCGCTCTACACTAAGGCAAGGAAGAAGTGGATCATCGAACTCTGTAAAGCCAGGGGCCTTAGGGACTACCAGGAGGTGTTTAGAATCCTCAAGTACGATACGACTCCAATGATAGTGTTTGCGACGGCCAGATTCCTCCTTTCTATGTGGTTTTCTAGGTCTAAAAAAATACAAATTGTGTGATAATCTTCCGTCCCTAGAGATGATTTCAGCACTTTAGTAAAAGCAAGTTGAGATGTGAGATTATTTAGGGACAGGGATATTGTTTTATTCCGTCTCTACTAATAATGTTTTAATTGTGTTCTGTAATTTTATTTTTAAAAATAATGTCTTTGATGGATTGTACTCTATGCATTGTATACTTTAACCAATTTTATTGTAAATAACTATTTATGTCTTTTTATGGTATTTTACCGAAATAAAAGCTTTTGACTGACTGAACATAAGATGGCAATTTCATTGCTGGCTCACTGCCGATTCTTCTAGTGGTAACCATTTCTCTCTTCTTGTCTGAACCATGAGCTGCAGAGAGAACTCCAGAAGTACTCAACTATAACTTGAACCACATGGCCAACACTTGGCAATTTGTATATAGGAATAAACCTCAGCACCAATACTATATGTCAGTTTTCTTTCTACATAAAGAGTGATGTGCTACCATTAAAACCACCACTGCCGTTTGTTGATACTTGGCAATGTGTACTAGCTTAGCAAGCTTACTGACATTGTCAGTAAATAAGCAATTCATTCACTTGCACTTTTCAAGGACTTTTTAGCATATCTATGTAGGTGAACAGGTATGTGAACATACCAGATAATCTTTTCTAAATTGCTCTCATCTGATGCACATGGTAAAATGGTTAGTGAGCAAAGGTCTCTACCAGTGAATTAGTGCATGCTTTAATAAGATCGCAGGGCAATATTCTTTATAATACTTGCTAAGGATTTTCTGCCAAGTAAAATACAGAAAATAAATAATTAAAACTGAAATGACACGGAAAAGAAGAATCAAAGTAATCCACAAAGATTAGGAGAAATGTTCTAACAATGCAGTGGATGAGGCACTGGAAACATTCCTTTGAGCAATCATCAATTAAAGTTCTTCAAACATAAATTTGAAGAAATAAATAAATATTTTCAGGTCATTGCTCTTGTCCACAACATGGGGTTGAACACAAAGATGCAATGCAGTAAAATTGCAAATCTTCGAAGCCCGGTTCTCAGATTTCTTTACATCTGTAGGTTCAACCAATGTGTGTAAAGTTTCAAAAATGTATATTCTCATTAACAGAATTATAATTTGCGATGTGATAAGTTTGCCTGATTGGTGGACCTTTCAATGTGGGTGAATGAAGGAAAGGAGAGGTAAAGAGTGAAGCAAAGAAATAGGAAATAAGGTGACAATGCAAAACCTGTATGAACTCCAACCAAGTTGAAGCTGTGTGGTATTCACAAAAGAATTGCTGATACATTCCAATCCTGCGAACTCCTGCAAATGTGCATCACAAATGACTGATGCCAGTGTGCCTCGGACGTGCGAAAGAGAAAAAGAATCAACCAGAACATTCAATAGGGGTTCATAGAATGATGGGAAAATAAATTGCAAATGAAATGTTTAATTAACATCTGGCCGCGAGTCCTCTAATGGACAATACACCAGTCAACTGGGTAGGGAAGAGATAATGTTACTCTTGGGAAACTATGAGAGTCATAGTTGTCAAGATTTAACCTTTTTCTTAGGAATTCCAAAACATATGTCACTTCAAGCTAAGTTCAGACTTAAATGTGAACAGTTCCATTAAAGTATGTTTTCTTTCCTGAAAAGAATTAATTAAAATCATAAACATCTACTTTTATTAGTGATGGCAGCTGGTGAATTCATACTAAAATATTAAGTGCAGTATTTCCTGGAGCACATACATTTTCAAACAAATTTTAATTTCAACTTTTGTTGTTTTTGAGACATCACCAATTGCAGAATTCTTAATTTTTCCACTCAGCAGTGAATTCCATAGAACACTATGAGTGTGATTATGAGTTTGGCGGTCCCACAACGGATGGTGCAACGCGCCGTCCGCTGTGGGACCGCCAAACCCATGGTGCAACCGCCTGCCTGAAGAGTCAAATCCTGGTCTGGCGGGCAGTCATGCGGTGGGCAGTCCTGCTGCAGTCTGACAGCGGTGGTCTGTCAGGCTCATTGAAGAGCCTGACATGCAGACCACAGCTTTCACAGCGCCGACTGCACCTTCTTGCATGATATGGCATACATGACACACCGAGGGACTGGGGATGCAAATACAGGGGGGCACTACATGTGCCCTCCCACATGTACCCCCTGGGCCCAGAGGCAGCAGGGAGGCCTAATAGGGCCCCCTTAGTTGCCTCACTGCCACCCTTCATGAAAAGGGTGGTGATGAGGCAACTCATAATTTGCTTGGCGGTGCAACAGCCACACCGCCTGCATATTGCTGCCTCAACTCACACTGCCTCTGCCGCATGGGATCCTTGATCCCGGTGGTTCCAGCGGTCTCTTGGCAGTCCAACTGCCGCAGGCAAAATAATGTGGCAGTTCCTCAGTGCGGTAGTGGTTGGACTGCCACCGCGGATTCGGTGGACCAATGGACCGACAAACTCGTAATCCATCCATTACTTTCTTGATGTGGTAACAAAACCCATTAGGTTTGGCAAATGTGTCGGGAGGCAATAAAGCTCTCCTAGAGGTAGCAGCGCAAAGGCATCCCACAAACAGGAGGAGGAGCCATTAGGAGATTAAACCTTCTGGCGGATGAACTAATAACAACCCTTGTGGTGAGCCCATGTCAGTGCAGAATCATGCCTGTCACTTCTTCCTGGGACTTCTCACAGATACATGTCTTTATCACATTTGCAAGGGACACTGTAGTTACTGATGAGCTGATTTTTATTCGGAAAATATCTTTTCATTTCAGGGAGCGATTCACAGTATTGCTTCAAGCCTGAAACTAGCTATCCCAAGAATGTTCTAGAATTAACCCAGTGTCATAGCTGGATTTTCCTTTTATGGCCCCATCTGAGTACTTGTACATTTTCAACACTTAGGGGCCGATTCCCATCTCGTTGGGAGAAGTCTCTGTCCGACTCGGATCTGGAGGGTTTTCCAACCGACTCGTGCTCCGGGGCTCCGAGCGCCTGAGTACCATGTGAACAAGCGCTGACGGACACGGGTCGGTCGGAGCCCCATTGAAGTCAATATGAGCCTGTTGTACAACGCATACATAGACTCCCATTGACAAAAAGGTATGTTGCGCACAAAGGCACCCCCTGTAGTGGGGCCGCATCTGTGCCACCCGCACCGTACATGCATGTGTAGGGGGGTCCAAGAGCGTTTACATGTCGGATGCTCCGGCTCGATCTAGCTGTCCGAATCGTGCATTGTACTGGCTCGGTCGTAAATCGCCTCCATTGCACGGCACGGTTTGCTTATGGACGAGATGTACAGAGCGGTTCGGAGCCGGAAACAATTCGGTCGGCGATTTCACGTTCCTCGCATCATACTTGCTCACTCGTACAGCTGTACGAGTCGGACGGAAAATACGCTTCCGGCTTGTACTTTTTCCGGCCGGATCCAGTTCGGAGCCCTTCCGAGCGAGATCGGAATCGGCCCCTTAATGAAGAACAGAATAAGGCAGCCATCAAATGCACAGCTCTGGAGGAAATCCTTAAGATGTGCTAGAACAGCAACTTCAATTCTTATTTGCTACAGGATTGGAAACAGGTAATATCCTGAAAAGTTCTCCAGGCAAATTGAGGTCAAGCCTGGTTATAAAGGTTTCTGCTGGGGGTTAATATGTCACTCCTCTAAGCTTGGATAAGATACTATGTGTCCAGAGCCAGCTGCTGACTTGTGCTGAATGTCCGATTAACTCTATAAGTTCCAATCCTGAAGTGGACCGTCCCCGATTGTATAGTCCTATAGGGACTGTGATTCTGTATTGAAACTCTCATACAACATTTTCGGTGAGTGAGGAGTATCACTAGAGGGATGCCTTGATGAGATTTGCAAGAAAATAAATTAAATGCTTGTTAAATTATCACCAAAGGGAAACACTGTGAATCAAATTAATTGGCTTTGCCCTAATGCTTCAAGCTTCTCAGCAACATTGAGCTGAGAATTAGGGATATGTGAAATTCATGTAATTTGCTTATGCATTATTTTTTAGAAATCTCTACAAAACATTTCTTAAAATTATGTGTAATTACGTGTAATGCAAACTTTCATTTAGCTTTGTATTTTTGTACGAAATGCATTCTCAGATGCATTTCACACTAAAAATGTGCAACAACTACGAAAGCACAGTGAACAACAGCTGCTTACATTTTGTTGTTCACATTGTTTCCATGTGGTCATGTTAAATATTTACCTCAAATGGTGCGTATTTATGCAATGTGGTGTGATAGCATAATTTTGGGAAATTCACAAAACAAGATTTACACAAAATTAACAAAATTGCGCTACAATATGCCGGGCCTCCTGAGAATCTCTTGCGAAAATCTTTGTGGGCTTTTTCCCTGTATTGGCAATTTTTTATATGACTTTTTTATGCTGTACATCTCCCTCCACCATAAATATAAATTTTGAAGGAATTCTTACCCTAGAAATACTTTTTAGCTTATCAATACACCTGAAAATGTGTGCTATGTAATTAGGGTGGCTTGCTGAGAAGTCAGGACGTATGAAGATCACTTAGCATCCATAACCGCCCCTCAGTGCAGCCCCTTGATTGGCTGTGGAGGGATCCAGAGGAGCAGTTTACATGCTGTGTTGAGACTTTTTGGTAAAGAAACCTTTACCTGCAAATCGTCTGTTGGGCAACTCGTCTCCATTCACCTGCGAGGATCTGTGGACCCTGGACTCTGCTGGCTGTTTCTGCTGCCCTGCGCCCTGAAGTGTTCCTGGTCTCCCGCCGCCGCATTTCCAACGTCCGCGGCCGCAGTGGGGAGACAGGACTACATGTCCCAGGAGGTTTAGCGGGCACACACCACCTGATGTACAGCTGCGCGCCAGGAGGCGCTTAAATTACCGCCGCCGCTCCGGCAGAGCGGGTTTCTTTACCTGCAAATCGTCTGTTGGGCAACTCGTCTCCATTCACCTGCGAGGATCTGTGGACCCTGGACTCTGCTGGCTGTTTCTGCTGCCCTGCGCCCTGAAGTGTTCCTGGTCTCCCGCCGCCGCATTTCCAACGTCTGCGGCCGCAGTGGGGAGACAGGACTACATGTCCCAGGAGGTTTAGCGGGCACACACCACCTGATGTACAGCTGCGCGCCAGGAGGCGCTTAAATTACCGCCGCCGCCCCCGCGACGCGGGATCGCGCGCGGGTAGCGCCGGAAGAGGCCGGGCCGGGCAACACCTCTTGGCTGTGGACTTCGGGTTAGTTTGGACTGTAAAATCTCACCAACAACGAGTAGTGTTTTAATCGTTACACAGTATACAGTCATAAGCTTACATATCGTGTTTTATGTTATTTTATTCTTGTTTTTTTAGCATTTAGCTATCGTACCTAGAGGGGTTTTTTAACTGCATTGTACCAGTCTGCTAGTCCCCAACTGAGCTATGGGGAAACATACTAAACCCTCCTTGAGTCGTCCCATGACCAGACAATTAGCTAATTCGAATCCTCCGCTGCCAAGTTTGACAGCGATAGATAAAATGTTGCAGAAAACAATCGGGGTGGTTGCTACAGCCATTGAAAATACGGAAAGACGGCTGTCCATTACTCCTGCATTTACCATGGAACCCCCACATGAGGGCTCGGCTGATGTGTCCACATACCAGGTGGATATGGAAGCTATGACATCTATGCTGCCATCTTTTACCCACTTACCTTGTGCGCAGGTGATTGCAGATGAGCCTGTGCGCTCGGAAATTGGTCCATTATCATCCTCTTTTGTTTCTATAGTGGCCCCCACGAAACGGGTAAAGCCAAAGAAAAATAAACAGAAAACAAAACAGAAAACAAAACAAAGGACCTTCAACTCTGCCCTCCCTGATCCTGGCCTTGCCTCTCTAGACCTGATCCAACAACCCGCTACTATTAATCCACCGGTTTGGGCTTCTAACCTATTATTAGATCTTCAATCGCATATTGATCACTCCCTAAACCTTCTCCTAAAAACCCTGTCATCTAAAATAGACAGGTTGGTATCCCTTGTTAATACCAAAGGTATAGGGCCACAACAGTCTCATTCTGATCCATTGCCCAATTCTCGCTGTACGGTAGGCAGTATTACCCAAGCTAAGAGTACTAATCCTGTTCCCCAGGGTCAGCCTAGTGCCTGCTTGCCCCCTACTTCCTCTATTTTACCCCAGCCTCCTCTGGCTCTACCAACTGTCCCTTCTCCTTTTGTTGGTTCTCCTACTCCCCGGAACGCTCCCCGAATCTCTATTGCTCCATCAGCATGTGATCAGCCTCTGAGCAATAAGGAACATAGCCCACGGGGTTCTGGTGGGGGTAGGACCCTTCCTACTACGGGAGGGAATTTAGCCTCTCGGAATCTGGTTAATCTTCTGCCATTTGTACAGCTCCCCCCCGAGTCTGCCCCGTATGTGATTGTGCTCACAGGAGTTCCTCCGTTACCTAGTACTAAGGGGGAAACCTACTATGAATTAAAAAACAAAGTCACATATTGGTTGTCCAAAAATAGACCACTGAATGGAGCCGGTAATGGGGAGATTCTGTTTGTTCGTAGGGTTAGTTGGCTAGGGACCCACCCAAAGGACATTAGCGGGGATTGTGTTTTGATCAACTTTAGGGACCCTAGAGTAGTGGGACATATACTGGATTTGGGTGGGAAGCTTAAACTAGGTTCTATTGATACTTCCCATTTGGGGTATTTTTATTCTCTTCCTAATGTCCGGAACACGGTAGGACTCTCACACTCCCACCATCCTTCCCATAATCTTTTATTTAATATCCCGGTTGCTAACCGTTTTGATGTGCTTAGTTCCGTGGATTGACCATCATCCGGAAGGATCACCAAGGGTAGGCACATGCGTATAGAGGGGAACTTTGGTAGAGAGGTTTATGGAGTGGTGAGGGATTCTTCCCTGATCGAATCTGGTATCGGGAGTCGACCTACTTCCCTCCCCCTTTCTCATCTGAACAATAGCCCTATGGAAGGATATCCCGAGCTGGGTCTCCCTGAACATACTGCCTCGCATGAGTCCCCTACTTCTCCCCACTTGGTGGCCGGTCCTTGTTCCACACCCTCCCGTAGACCACTAGTAGGGTCCTGGAATGTGGCCGGACTAGAGACCAAACTCTCTGACCCTGAGTGGGGAGAGCTAATGGACCAATTTGATATCTGTTTATTTCAAGAAACTTGGCTCCGGTACAGCCCAGCGAGGGTGGGTTACGCAACTTATTCTATTCCCGCGGTTCAGGGCGCAAGGGGTAGACCATCGGGGGGGTTAGTTATTTGGGTTGCAACCCATTTAGGTTGCTCTGTAAAATCAATTGATACAAAATCCCCTGATATCTTGTGCCTGTTACTTACCTTCCCTGCCGGATATTCGCTGGTAGTCCTAAACGTTTACTTACGCCCCTATCCGGCTCAGCTGGGGTTGTCGATTTTGGGAGCTTTGGATGAGGTACTATACTCCCTTCCTCCTGCGTCGCACAAATTACTAGGTGCGGATTTTAACTGCCACTACGAACCTCTCCTCGGGATCCCTTCCCTTACCTGTGATGAGGACGAAAACTATAAAATTCCTGTCCCTACCATCTACCCGGCCAAGCGTCTCCTCCCTTTAGCCCTCGAGATTAATAAGTTAGCTATTGCACATTCCCTGAGGGCTTGTAATGGTAGATTGTGCCCTGACATACCGGGAGCTTTCACCTTCAATAGACCCGGGAGTTGTTCAACTATCGACTATATCTTGGTGAACGTGGAATTTTGGGGCTATTTAGCAGCATTTTCTGTTATTCCGCGGGTCGATAGCGATCATAACCTACTGTCACTAGAGTTGATAAGTAATATTGGTGGCAGTGCAAGCCTACACGGCCAGCCGCCACATAATAGCGAGAACTTGGTTTTAGCTGCAGGTGGTAGACGGATTAGGTGGGTAAGGGTTGTGACCTATGAAATAAAGCTTGCAGCCTTATATAGTAGTGTTACTCGTTCCTTGGAGGCGGTTTCCCTCCTATTGAGCCCCAACGGGGATATTGAACAGAATCATCTCCTTGATCTTCAAAACATCCATAATGAACTTCTCGGTGGCCTGGCCGGTTTTTTCTATAGTGCCTCTGTTTCAAGGCCACGGGCCCCTAGGCCTGAGCATTGGTACAATAGTTCCTGCAGGCTGGCCAAGACTGCCCTGATTAAGGAGGTAAAAAACGGCACATTCTCAAGTATCCAGGTTGCAAGGGCCTTTTATAAAAATTTGATTAAGGAGGCAAAATCGGAGTGGGAGGATCTTAGGTGGCAAAACATGATACAAGCACTAGCAGTTCATGACTCGAGGGCCTTCTGGAACATTGTTCGAACTGGTTCAGCAGCTTGTAGTCCCGCTATCATTCCTAACCTTAGTGAGGAGGTCTGGCTCGCCCATTTCAAACCCCTATATTCTTTAAGTGTCCCTTCGGGAGGATCTGTTCTGGTAATCCCGCCTAATGCTACTCCATTGAACCAGAAGGACCAAGAAGACTCTGCGAGTCGTTCTTTCTCCCTCTCAGAAATAGAGTTGGCTCTTAGCACCCTAGCTGCAGGGAAGGCTCCGGGGCTTGACAGGATCCCCGGTGATCTGTTTAGAAGTGAACCAAATATTTGGGCCCCTTACATTTTGGTATACTTCAATGCCATTTTGCAGGGCCTTGAGATCCCGGATACCTGGTTGGGAGCAGAAATAATACCCATTCATAAAAAATCCTCCCCCCTGGACCCAGTCAACTACCGCCCCATTAGTTTGATTGACGTCCTGCAGAAGCTGTTTGCCCGAGTCCTTTTAACAAGGTTGCAGTCCTGGATGGAGGATCATCAAATTTTAACCTCGCTCCAGGCAGGGTTCCGAGCAAAGGTTTCTACCATCGACCAACTGTTTAGGCTGCAGTTGATCTATTGGAAGACAGTCAGTATGGGAGCTGGTAATCTTTATTTGATCTTTGTGGACCTTCGCTCCGCATTTGATTTGGTCCAAAGGGAAAAACTGTGGCTTTTGTTATTAGAGATGGGTGTTCCCCCCTACCTTTGTCATCTATTCAAACGCCTACACCAAGGCACTTATGCAAGGGTGAGATATGGGAGATGTGGGGAAATTTCAGGGCCTTTTCCGGTTGAAAAGGGTGTGCGGCAGGGTTGTGTCCTGGCCCCCACCCTTTTCTCCCTTTTTATCAATGGGATGATTGAGCATCTCCTGCGCTCCGCTAATTTGGATTCTCCTATCCTCGCGGGGCGTAGGATACCGGCCCTTATGTTCGCGGATGACACGCTCTTGTTATCTAAATCTTTCATGGGCGTCCAGCGCACATTGGAGGCCTTTTGCTCTTTCTGTGAAGAAAGGGATTTGGAACTGAACCTATCCAAAACAAAATTTATGGTTTTTTAGTCCCAAGTCAATCAACTGTCCCCACCCTAAGATGGGAGATGTAGAACTAGATAGAGTTGCTACCTTTGACTATCTAGGAGTGACCCTCAATGATAAAATGAAATGGGGGTCTCACATGGCAAAGGTAAACCTGAAGCTAGCTCAATCAGTGGGGGGTTTACTGAAGGTTTTTAATAACACTTCTTCCAAACCTTTGGGCCCCCCCATGGAAATCTATAAATCCCAAGCAAGAGGGGGCGCGCTATATGGCGCTGAGCTTTGGGGGTACTCTACTCCTGCTTCTTTAGCGGTAACTGAGAACTCCTTTATCAGGCGTCTATTGAAACTACCTGCAAGCACCCCCC
Source organism: Triturus cristatus (assembly GCF_964204655.1). Classification (NCBI taxonomy): domain Eukaryota; kingdom Metazoa; phylum Chordata; class Amphibia; order Caudata; family Salamandridae; genus Triturus; species Triturus cristatus. The sequence goes on along the minus strand of NC_140591.1, from coordinate 1,418,341,321 downwards.
TAATCCCCTTGAGATGGGATTTAGGCTTAGTTCCTATAGAAGAAATCGCCCTGAATCGCCCTCTCCTGTTTTGGAGACGACTTTGGTCAACACCTGAGCTTGCAAGCTATAGGCTTGACCTGGCCGACATATTGACAAGGGGGAAACTGAACAAGATTCCCTGGTTAACATACGTTAAGACCTTGTGTTATGCCATAGGGAAGGGGGACCTTTGGACCGCCCCGGAAGAGACAAGCGGCACATTATCCAAGAAATCCTTGAGTGAGGCCTTGTGTCTCTATCGGAAGGAAATGTTATTACATTCTTCTCTGGGTAGGCTCACTGACATCTTTTTGGACATTAAGTCCAGCCCCCAGTACGAAACCTTCCTGGATGTTATCCAACCCCCCCTGGCAAAGAAACTCTACATCCAGTTTCGTCACAGTTCGTTACCTTTGAGGGCCCTCACTTATAGATGGTCTAACGCATCTGATCGTTCAAGCATGTGTCCTGCTTGTATTGACACTTGTGAAACCGAGATGCATGTTGTTCTTTTTTGTCCCCTTTATATCAAGGCTAGGAAGAAATGGATTATTCAGCTATGTAAGTCTAGGGGCCTTAGGGACTACCAGCTAGTCTTTAGAATTTTAAAATATGATACCACCCCATTGATAGTCTTTGCGATGGCTAAATTTCTTTTTTCCATGTGGCTCACCAGGTCCAAAAAGATGATCATTGTCCCATAACCCTTTTTGATTCCGGCATTATTATTATTGTAATTCTAGAATCTGCCGGTGTTCTGAGATTACTTGGGGTTTGGTCACAGTTCTAATAATTGGCTTCTTGTGGAAATAATCAATCTTGTTTCTCTGTGCAAATTTTTTAGCATAAAGTTTTAATGTTTTTATGGCTTGCACTCTATGTATATGTGATTTAATTGAGTTTTATTGTACAGAATTATTTATGTCTTTTTATGGCATTACGCCGAAATAAAAGCTTTTTGACTGACTGTAATTAATCCATGTGATGTAAAACGGGTTAAAACCTTTTTAGCCCTTCAAGGTTCTATTTTCTTGAAGTTGATTGTTCTCTCTTTTCAGTTACCTTTCTTCTCTATCCATTTTTCTTTTGCTGTAACATATAAACCCCTTAGTTTTCTTTTATTTTCCTCATTGCATTTTTATCATGTATCTAAACGTTATGTGGACATTGTACGTTATTTATTTCTAATGTACCACTGACTTACTTGGCAAACTTTCAAGCTTGTTTTGCTGTGGTTTACCTTGGTCTCACCCCAGGCTTCCAAAGTTAGCCAATGTTACCTTAATTGTTATTTTTTTTATCTTTCTTAAGTGAATGGTGGGCCATTACTCCAAAGTTCAGTTTGTCCCAGAGGGCATTAAATCTGACTGGAAGCTAAAACCAGTGAGAGCTTGAAACATGGACTTGAAGGGAGAGTGGGTGTGTGGATCTGTCTTGCGAGAAGTTGGACCGGTTGGTGATGATGTAATTATTACCCACATGCTGTTAGGTGTTAAGTGCTGATAATTGAACTCTGCTCTTTATTGGCACTTGTCTTTGGCTTGGGACCGTGTGTATGTGTAAGGCCCGATTACAATCCAGGATAATTTACATTGCTAAGAGGAGAAGACTATTGAAATCTGGAAATCAGGAAAAGACATGGAGCTTTCTAAGGAGTCAATTTAAAATGTTCTTTAAAGTTCTTTTTTTTATTTGGAAGTGGGTTGGGGCAATTCTAATGGTTACAAAGATGTTATTCAAGATCCTGGGGGCAAAGATAAAGAAAGCCTCTTTCCTGTTTGTTTCCATCCTAAATTTGTTTGTTTCCATTCTGGCTGTGACCTGGATGCGAGTGTATTGTGATCCTCCAGAGAGAGTTCATGGTTCGTGACATTGTTGTTCTCTTCTTAATTATTACACAAATGACATGAACATCCACAGCACACAGCTTTAGTTTAAAAAGGCATGCATATCTACGTTACCCTTTGTATATAAATGGTTGAACCCCTTACAGTACAATAAATCCACTTCTCTTCCTGAAGCAATGTGGCCTTGGATATAATAATGTTGGGGTATATTGCAGATGGTAATTACTGTATATGAGGGTGCTGCTTGTCAAGAATTTTCTCTGATGTTGTTTACTGAAGTATGCAAATTGCCCAAAGGTAGTGATCAGACCATATGGATTACAGTATTACAGCTTTTTAAGGGGGCCCTATCTCTAGTGCTGGACAGGAATGCAGACAATGAAATATCTTTCCTCAAGGAAAAGAATTAAAAAAATATGCGGCATTTAGGTGTTTGGAATCTTGGATCATACATTGTATCCATAATTCCAGGTCGCAACATATTACAAATTTGTGGAGAAACACGTGTATAGCAAAGTGTTAATGGTTACTAATGATAAGAAATAGTCAGATTTAGCATTATTGCCCTGTAGAATTTGTATGTAAAATTGGGCCAAATGGCAAAAAGATTTTCTGTGAACACCTAATTCCCATCTATTTGAATATGCAAATTGTCTAAAAGAATATGGGGTATTTCTGATTTTTAAACTTTAACATAAACTGAGTGAAATTGTTTATATGTTGTGTAAACTTTGAAATAGTTCTTTGGAGTAGAGTCATCTAACATGCTGTTGTGTAGTTCCTAAAAATATATAGGATCTGCGCATTTGATGGACAACATAAACTGAGGGATTGGTGTCTAGACTGATTCCGGACACCCCCAAAGGATATGTCAGCCTGCAGACCAGCTAGCTCACAGTGCCACTATAAGCCCCCGAACCCTACCAAGGAGCGAATAGTTTCTGGCAACCATTGAACATGACAACCCTTGACCCTTGAGGGATTGTGGCAACAGTACAGTACTTTTCGCTCAGTCAATCGTGCTCACTTAGTCTCAGAGAGATACACAGAATAAACGTTAGGTACGTTTTCAATAAGCATTTATTGAACCAGCGCCATTCTAGTATGAAACATGTTTGCTGAGACAATCAATAGAGACAATCAATAGACAGAAGAAAATGTAAGAGATTCCAAGCACCAACTGAGTAAACAGTAGATACATTTCTACCATGATGCTAAGCATCAAATATATGCAGTCATATATAAAAACAGTAATCTCAGCGTATTCCTACTAGATGTACCCCACTTAAGTGTACCTTAATGTACCTAGCATGTGTGTGGGTGTGAAGCTAAGAATCCCTAGGAAAGAGTCAATCCGATTACCTGATGGGAGAGAATAAAGGACCCCGTTTTGGTCTCAAGTTGGACACCCCGCAAGGGATGTCAGACCGCTGCGTGTTGAAGCCTCAGCATGCAGGGACCTCAGTGTCATCGTAGAAGCGTCTCATCCTTCTACCTAGTGAAGGTGTGGTTCTTTTAAACCAAAAAGATAACCTGGAGGGTTCTACCACAATCGATATGTTGTGAGTATGATTATGTAGATGAGCCTAAATCAATAATTGTAACTATGTAAAGTAGCCCTGTCGCCCGAGGATGACGGTAGCGATGACTTTTTGTACAGAGTATTTTAATCCTGTTAAGTACGTCATGTGCAGGGGATTAAGATATGATGCTAAGAATCCTCTTGAATAATAAATGAGGCTACTTTCAAGGAAACCAATCAACATTTATTCAGCACTTAACTAGGTAAAAGGTAATTGCTAAAACTATTATGCAGAGCAAGGAAGGACAAATGTAGGTAAAAGGTTGCCTCACTACTTAGGTCTAGGTTGGGAAACATAGCAATGTGTCTTTAAATAAGATGACTTTTGAAGCCGTTCACAAAAACGAAATACATTATAGGAGGTGAAAGATTATTTTGGGACTAGAAGTGATCTTGACAAAACACAATTTGAGAGATTAAAATCTTAAAGTAATAAAACACTACATGAAAAATGTGGAATTTGTTCCTTTCCATTTGGGACAATGGATAAAAATGCAGATGTCTATCTGTGTACAGGTTCAAGGATATAGAAGCAATTCTATAGACCTTTGTAAAACGAAATCGCTATAGCCACACACCAATAGAAGATAATATTGGCAAAAGTTTACAAAACCATGTACAAGAAGCAGGAGTCACAGGTGAAGATAGAAAACCTTCTGGACTGTGTCGAATGCTTTAAGAGTCCTAAGGAGGCAGCAGCACTGGAGTGATATTAAAACTGAAGAGATCAAAAAAGGTTGCAACATTATTGACAGGGGATTTCAAAGGAATTTTATAGATTTCACATATAATTTTATGACCTTTAAGGAACAGTTCCATCTATGGACTTGGAGATTTATAATAAATGTAAATGAAGAAATAACTTTCCAGAAGCTATGCATTTGTCAAGGGATGCTTTCATTCTTAAATCAGGCAGCGATCGCGTTAATGAGACAAAATTCCTGAATTTCCACTTGGTCCTTATGCTGCAATATCAACTACGCCTTGCTCTATACAAATAGATACATTAGTAAAATTGATGTCAAAGAAAAAACTATATAACCTTTACAAAGTTATGACAGTACACAGGGCACCAGATGTACGACGCCCAAAATAGCACCTTGCAAATTGCTAGTTTTTGGGAAGTACAACAGTGTGTAACAAACTGTTAGCGATTCCCAATGGGATCGCAAATTGAGAGGCACATGAATATTAATGAGCCTCTCGCAATTTCCGACCCCATTGGGAATGGCGGGCCCTCCCAGGTATAGTGGCCTACTGGGCTCAGCAGACCACCATGTCTGGGACTGCTTTTAAATAAAGCAGTTTTTTAAAAAATGCAGCCCGTTTTCCTTAAAGGAAAACAGGATGCATGAATGTTTTTAAAAAAAAGAAACTTTTTCGTTTCATTTTTTAAGGGCAGGTAGTGGTCCCTGGGATGTTTTATACATTACTGAAAGAAAGAAGCAGGCTAAAGACTCCCTCCCTCCTTATTTAAAAAAAAATAATTTGGTAATCTGAATTAAGATTATCAAAATTCTTTTGAGAAAGAATTCCATTCAAGATGAACGTTCATATGAAAGTACTTGTCCTTATATAATTATTAATGGCTTCTTATCTGATAAATGTAACATGGCATTCAGGGCGCAACCGTTTTATATTTCATTTCATGTTATGTAAAATAGTTTTGGGTAGCCATCAGGAAAAAAAGCTTTTACTGAGGAATGGCAAAAGAAATGAGATCTTTTGCTGTGAAAACCTAGGGGCCTATTAGGATGGCGCACCCTAGCGGTGCTGGGACTGACCGCCAGTGGTGCGGCGGTCCCGCACCGGCAATTAGGATGCCACCGTCACCGTGGCGGTGGCATCCCTCATACATTGCATTGTGGCGGGCGGTGCTGGAAGCAGCACCCGCCACAATGCAATATATGCATGTTGCGTATTTGCATGCACAACATGGCAGGCACCATACGGTGCCTGCCACCTTGTGCATGCAAATGTAGGGGGGGACATGTGCACCCAACACCCCCCCAAAACCCTGGGGGCCCGCAACGGGCCCCCAACTGAGAGGACCCCAACTGAGAGGACTGCCTTTCCCGCCACGGAAAGGCTGCTTCCCGCTGCCATAGTAATATGGATGGCAGTGTCTAGCAGACACCGCCACCATATGCAACCCTTTTCCTCCCAGTCGCCGAAGCGGCGGATGGTCTTCCCATTCGACGCGGTACCCCCGCCATCATAATATGGCAGGGGGGAAATGGGAGGTGGGCGGTGGGCGGGGGATTATGTCGGGCGATTCACCACCACCATGCGATCCGCATGACATACTAATAGACCCCCTAATTCCTTTCTTTCTGAATATAATAGAATTGAATAGGTTTGTGTCTTGCAGGCAAAACGTTCCCATGTATCAACAATCGAATCTGAAATTTCTGTATATGAAAGTAATTCACACAAAACACACACTCTTTCTCTCTCTCTCTCTCTCTCTCTCTCTCCCTCTCTCTCTCTCTCTCTCTCTCTCTCTCTCTTCCTCCTTTCCACTGTAGGCATTGATGCTGATAGAGGCAGAATATGAAAAGTGCAAAGGATGTTCAATGAGTTTATTCTAAGGACTGAGGTCAGATATAATCACAGGGATGTACATGCACACAGATTCATTGGAACAGACATTGATATTGTGCACAGGTGCTAGTCATGTCAGGAAGGTGACGGAATGAGGATTGTGACGTTTTCCATAATTCCTGGTGGCACTCTTTGAGGGACTGGCAACTTGGAGCAGGTAGTGCCTGAATAATCAGAACACACCCTCCTTTCTCCTGCAGGCTCAATGTATCAGGATGTAGAAAATCCTAGTTGGTTGTCCATTTAGCTTCAACGTTTCACCGCTGTGGACACTACCCTATGGCATAAACACATGCAGACAAATTGAGCTGTATTCTGAATCTAGATATTGCTGTAGCAACGCAGAGACAGGGACTGCATTGAGACTGCCACAACTCGATACCCAGGTGTCTGGGACGTGCTCCTGCCTCTGACCTCCCTAGGAAGGTCTCATATCCTCACCATGGCTAATTTATTTAAGAGTAAGTTCCATTGCCCTCATCAGGAGGCAAGTGCAACTTGCACCACCCATTACCTCTGCTAGCGCTGCCAATGACAACGCAACTACTAGCCATCACACTCCTATAAGTGTGACAGCTCAGACTATTCAAGGCCTCCTAAGCTATATAAATGGCTTTTTCATGTTCTTTAGGATAGTCCCATCATGTACATACCGATTACATACATTTTGTCCCATCCACACAAAATAATGGTTCTACACAGGTGACCTTTTACCTAGTTGCTTACTTCTGTCTCTTCAACACCAGGCTCTTGTTACCCTATCTTAATCCCTGACGTACATAAACATGTCCCCAGGCATGGCAGATTTATTCTGTATAAGGGTTACCACTTTTTCATCCATGGCCAACAGCCAGCTGTGCATGAGTGTTTTTGTTTAGAAAAGGATTAGCAAAAGATTAGTGAATGCTTTCAAAACATATAGATTCTATAAGAAACCCTGGAGTGACCACTTTAGTGTAAAAGACCCTCACTCCCCCATACAAAGAGCAGAGGAGAATTCCTTCCAGGCTGAACTGAAACTCTGCAGGCTGATCCTTCGACAGGCAGAGACCTGACATCCCTTGCGGGTTGCCATCCTCGAAGCAGAGACGGGGTCCCTCATTCTAAACCATTAGGTAAGGGGTTAGTACTTCCCCTGGGGATTCTTGGCTCAATTAGGATCTATCCTGGCATTTACATACACATGCTTCACCTACATATCTAGGCTAGGTACATTTAGGTAGGCTACGCTTCGTAGGAGTACGCCAATACTATTGTTTTATATGATCTGTTTATATTCATCTTATTAGCACTATGGTAGAAATGTATCTACTATTTACGATATTGGTGCTAGCGATCACATTTGTCTGCTCCTGTCTTTTGATTGTCGCAGCGAATATGTTTCGCACTAGACTGATGCTTGACCAATAAATAATTATTGAAACCGTTTCAATCCTCATTCTATGTGTATTCTGAGAAAATTAAGCTTTTGTGACTGAGCGAAAATACCGTATTGTTTTCCACGATACCTGAGGAATCAGGGTTGTCATGTTCAGTGGTTGCCAGAGCACTGGAAACCACCTGCTCAAATTAAGCACTGATCCTGACACTAAGACAGTTCATCTTGCTAAGGTGTCATGCTTTTGTGGGTCACGGCAGACTAGTTTCTACAGTGGGCCTTCCTGTTTGAACCAGCCTAACAGAGATGATGGGTTGTCCTGTACTCAAGAATGTTGAGGCTCTGGGCAAGAAATATTTGGGTTTCCCTGTTAGCATGCAATTTGAATTTTATTACCTTTTTTTTCTCCTAATGCAAGCCTAACTAATACCAAATAGTACGAAGTTATACTTTAACTTCCACACAAAAACAGCCAAAAGTCTAAATTTCATTAAAAAATGACACCTGGGGGCCTATTATGACCTCGGTCATAAAGCCTTGGACCTTAGGTCGGAGGCTTTACAACCAAGATCGTCAGTTTCTCTTCCGACCAGCAGATTACAATACAACCAGTCGGAATTGTAACTGGCCGATCATTCCGTCTGGCTTCCAACTGGCTCAAGGAACCCATCGGCCAGTGTAATACGCCGTCCGGATTACGATGCAAGATTTCCGTCAGGCTTTCCATGTTGGGCGTTTTGACGTGGAAAGCTTGTCGGAAAGTGTGTTTGGGGGCCCCTAGCAGGGCCCACTTTTCCTTGCAGCCTCCGGTTGGGGGCTGAGTGTGGCACCTATGGTGCCCCCCTGTTAATCCCTGCACCTTGTGTCAAGCACCTTGAAGTGCCTCCCACGGGGTGCAGGGATAAACACAATTTCCCATTTCTCTATGAGAGCTTGTGTTCTGGCCGGTTTATGTCCGTAACACATGCTCTCAAAGGGAAATGTGAGAATGAGACCGCACCATGTGCAGTCATATTGTAATTAAGCATTCGGGACTGCAGACCGGAAGTCATTCGGTCCCGTTTCCACAGTGGTGTCGGTGGGAGGAAACTCTGACCAACATTGTAATAAACCCATTGGTAGTGAAACTCAGAAGTAGAGATAGGCAGAGAGAGGTTCTGATAGATAGAGTGAGTGGGAGAAAGATCACTTTACTAGGGGGCACCTGGGTAAGTGCCCACTTTGCTCATGCATTAAAACGTCTGTGGGTAAAGTTGAAAATCTTGCCTTTTGTCATTTGCCTAACTGTATGGTCTTTTAATTACAACCAGCTGTTGAGCACCGTTATTAGAGTTGCTTTCACTGATGGTGACCCCTGTGGCAGTTGTAGCACACCTGACATGTTGCAATCCTATGTGACTTCTGCTATGTGAAGAGGTGCCATCCACAGACACCAGCACCTGCTCCCACAAAGAAACTGGACCAGAATCACCGACGACCAGCTTACCTCATCACTCAGCAACTCCACCCCAACCATCGCGGAAAACGACGACGCCAACACCGCAGCCCGAACCATGCACAGATGGATCTCCGACAGCGCCAACACCATAGCCCCCCCTCAAGAAAAACAACAATTCCCACGCCAAGAAAGGTAATTGGTTCACCACCGAACTTCGAGAGTCCAGACGCACTTGCCGCCGCCTCGAAAAGGCCTGCAGGAACACCAAATCCACAGAAGCCCACAACAACTTCAGAGCCGCCACCAACGCCTACCACCAACTCATCAGAAAAACGAGGGAAAAAACGATTGAAGAAAGAATCTCCCACCAGCGAGTCCACTGACATCCCTCCCTCACAAGACCTCTGCGACAAACTCAGCACCTTTTTCCACCACAAAATCAAGAGCATCTACGTCAATTTCGACGAAGACAACCAACACACTGAACCCTCACCAACCACCCCGACACCCTGAAGCCAGCGATCGACAACTGGACAGCCTTCACCACTGAAGACACACTGATGACGATGAAATCAATCAACTCTGGGGCCGCCACGGACCCATGCCCCCACCACATTTTCAACAGAGCCGCTGACACCATTGCACCCATGCTCTGCCACGCCATCAACCGCTCCCTGGCAACCGCCTCGTTCCCTGACGACTGGAAACACGCTGAGATCAACCCCCTCCTGAAGAAACCCTCGGCGGACCCCACCGACCTCAAAAACTACAGACCCATCTCCCTGCTCCTGTTCCCAATGAAAGTCATTGAGTAAGCCGTCAACAGCCAACTCGCCACATTCATCGAAGAGCACAACATCCTCGACTCCTTCCAATCCGGCTTCAGAAAAAACCACAGTACGGAAACAGCCCTCCTTGCCGCAACAGATGACATCTGTACCTTACTGGACAAAGGAGAAACAACAGCCCTCATCCTCCTCGACTTCTCAGCGGCTTTTAACACAGTCTCTCACCGCACCCTAATACGCAGACTCTATGACGCAGGGATCCAAGACAAGGCCCTCGACTGGATCCGCTCCTTCCTCTCCGGCAGAACGCAGAGGGTCAGACTTCCCCCCTTTCCTCTCGGACTCTACACCTACCACCTGCGGAGTCACCCAGGGGTCCTCCCTCAGCCCTACGCTCTTCAACGTCTACATGGCTCCGCTCGCCCCTATCGTCAGAACCTATGGACTCACCATTGTGTCATACGCAGACGACACCCAACTCATCCTCTCCCTATCCAACGATCCCAACACCGCCAGACACAACTTTCAAGAAGGCATGGAAGCCGTCGCCAAATGGATGAAAAACAGCTGCCTACAACTAAACACCAACAAAGCGGAAGTACTCATCAAGGGCCCAAACCCAGATGCCTTGAACGACACCTGGTGGCCCCCCGCCCTCAGAAGCCTGCCCACCCCCACGGACCACGCACGCAACCTGGCAATCACCCTGGACTCAGAGCTCAAAATGGACCGACAGATCAACTCCGTCTCGTCCTCCTGCTTCCACACCCTCTGCCTGCTACGTAAGACCTTCAAATGGATCCCCCTCGAACACAGAAAGACCGTCACTCACGCCCTGGTCACCAGCAGGCTCGACTACGGCAACGCACTCTATGCCGGAATAAACAAAAACCTCACCCACAAGCTACAGAACATCCAAAACGCCGCCGCAAGACTGGTCCTCAACCTGCCAAGACACTGCCACATCTCCCAGCACCTGTGCACACTCCACTGGCTCCCCATCGAAGCTAGAGTCACCTTCAAGATGCTAACCCACGCTCACAAGGCCCTCCACGACACCGGACCAGCATACCTGAATAGCCGACTCAAATTCCACGCACTCCAAAAGACCCTACGATCAGCCCAGCTCTCCTTCGCCGTGGTCCCCCGCACCAGAAAGACCAGATCGGGAGGCCGCTCCTTCTCCTTCCGCGTGGCCAGAGCCTGGAACGACCTTCCGCTCCACCTCAGACAGATAACATCGCTCCCCATCTTCGAAAGAAACCTCAAAACCTGGCTCTTCGACAGACCCACTCCTTGATGGACTGGAACCTGCGAACCAACCCCCCACACCCCCAGCGCCTTGAGACCCTTACGGGTGGGTAGTTGCGCTTAACAAACACCTGATTTGATTTGATTTGAGGTGCAAGGAGACAACGTAGAGAGAGAAGGGTTGTGAGATATCTGTGGCACTGATACATTTTGGTGCAGTAGCATCTTGGATTTCGGGTGTGCTGTTATGTTATTACTAAAACTGAAACTGCATTTGTCTTCCAGTAGTGGATGTATCGGGGGCAGATGTAAGGATTGTACTACGGTATATTAAATGAGGAATATCAAAGAGACGGAATATTGTTACAAACATATTGAGGTACAAAATTTCCAAGCGCTAAGTGCACTGGGGACCAGATGTACAAAGCTTTTCTGAACGGCCCGATTCGTAGAATCGGACTGTTTGCGACCCCAAAAAAGCATTTTTTAATGTACAAAGCCCTATTTGCGATTTGGTAACCTATTATCGAATCGCAAATTGAGGGCGTCCCTTTCTAATAGAAAATCGCTGTGGTATGTGTGAATGTTTTACTACCAAAATGCATCCGTAAAACATTCACATTTTACCATCTACTTCAGGTAGGTGGCAAACCATCCACAAATCCCATCACATCCTATCCCCCTGCCCAAGGGACTCCTTACCCTTTGTGAATATTTGTAAAAACATTTCTTAAGAGCAGGCAGTGGTCCCAAGGACCACTGCCTGCTCTTAAAAAATGAAAAGAAAACTTTTCATTTTCTTTTTTAAGCACATCACGTTTTCCTTTAAGGAAAACAGCTACATAAAAAACATAGCTCTATTTAAAAGCAATCACAGACATGTTGGTCTGCTGACCCGAGCAGGCCACCATCCCTGTGATTTTTGTGATTTTCAATGGGTCGCAACCTGAGACCTACCTCATTAATATTCATGAGATAGGTCTATTTGCGACCCACTGGGAATTGCAGAAAGTGTAAAGGACACTTTCGTACATAGTGGCTTGCGATTACCAAATAGCGAAACACAAACATTCACTATTTAGTAATCGCAAACTCTCACCTACGTACATCTGGCCCAGAGTGAGTTAAGAATTTGCTATTCTTAAATGTATATCCACGTACCCTGAGCAAGATGTTTGTATTTATGGTTTTGTTACATGTTACACCACTCTGATGTGATTCACAATTGGTGAAGTCAAGGTGGTGCTGTAGTTTGGGATAGAGTGCCATGTGGTGGATGTTAGTGTAGTTCGTATTTGTGCAACATGCTCTTTTGCTTGGTTTATGATCAGTTGTGTTTTCATGTTTGTACTGGACCAATATATGGAGAAGTTGATGGTAACATTGGGGTTGTATACATATTTGCAGTCCCGTGTGCGTGGAATGGGTTGTGGTCTGTGCACGTCATGTGTTGGAATGGCCTTCTGCACAGAGATGGATATGTAGTTCTTGTTGACTCACTGGTTTTTGGTTTGTAGCAGCGACTCAGGGCGTAGCATTTTACCAGCCCTTGATAATGGCGTATTCCGTGATTGAGGTATAGGGTTCAAGTTGTTAGCGGGCGGTGGACCAGTGACCAGTAAATAATGTTTGGCAAGTATGTAATAGTGGAATAGTATGTGTATGGGTTTTTTGTAATGTGCAGAGGAATGTGTGTGAATTGTAGTGTCAGATTTCTCCCCATATGCAACTCCATGTCGCCTACAAATTGTCTATGCATAACACCCATGGTAATAATTGTGCCTCCTGTCCATGTGCCTTTCTGGGCCATCCATGGAGCTGATGTGCTTGCTAATTGGAGTTTTATGATGTTCTTTTGGGCTACTTGTTGATAGTGATGTGTTTATCTGAGCCTGTGTATTGTTTTTCTTTTTGTTCATCAATGAGGATAGTTCCATTCCGGTCAGGCTGGTGCACACATTCCCATATTGCATTGATAGGTGTGCAGTTCAGTTGTAATGTCTAAGGATTGTGTTTGCGGGATCGTCATAATCGTTGGGATTCTATGCTGTTATTGGGATGTTTACATATACTTGTCCCAGACTTTGTGATTGCTCAATTTAGGCACACAAGCTTATGGACTTATGGGTCAGTTTGATGAAGATCAAGAGATCTTTGAGGTTGCCAGCTTGCCTACCAGGCATTTTTATCTTCCTCAATCAGATGCTAAGAATTTGATGTGGGTGATAACATCATTTATTTCACTCTTATGTGGCTACATATGTGCCAAGGAAACCTCCATCCTCCTTAGTGCCCAAATTCTATTATGCAATGAGAAATAGGTCCAAGTTCATATCTCCTATACCACCATAATATGAAGACCACCAGGCAAAACAACTAAAGAGATCTGCAACTCCTAAAAGGACTCCATTTGAGATATAGTTGTACCAGGATATACTTGGAATCATAATCTCCCCGCCTTCTGGCATTGGAGCAAAGCTCAACAAGTCACTACATCTGCCTGATGATAATGCTGACTGAGTAATGTCTGCTTCTTGGCAGACTAGCTAAGACCCAATCAAGTACCAGCCGCTGGAAAACAAATGTCTTTTTGAGGTCAGCACAGTATGTGTCACTCAGGGTGTAGGCAAAATGTGTTTACTTGTCTTGGCAGAACTGAACATACGCTTACCTGTGTGAAAATGGGAGCTCACAATGAACTTCATTGAAATTAGGAGCTGAGTTCTGTACATGGTTAGTGAAAAGACATTGCTGAATAATATTATAGTAATCATAAGTGCAGTTTCTTGTGCGCCACACAAACTCTGGACTCAGCTGCCCGAGCCTCACTGTAAAATTATTGCAGGTAGACTTAGTTGACCATGTGACTTCGCGTCATGGGATACCTTGTGTCTAGTTTGGAGCTTCATAAATCTATTTATTCTGGAGGTGTGGTTTTGAGTCAGTTCTGTTGAACCAATTGGAACCAGACCTGAAAATAATGATGTGCAAAAGGAAACCTTGGGACTGGAAAGTTGGGTCTTGGTAACATGAAGTTACTTAGTATTGCTAAGTGGATTTGAACTCAAACACAGATATTAATGGGAATAAGGGTAGGCCCTGATCTGCCCTCTTAATGGAATAGAGAGTAGGCCTTGGCGGTGAACTACGGTCCATTCGCTGAGATTTACACACTCCGCGGAGAACGCGTATATCCGAAACATTCTGCTCCATGTAGCGGTACAGAGTTTTTTCCTCGCTTGTGTTCACCGACGTCAAGTTGGTGAGTGAGGAAAATCCGCCTTTCAGCAAGATTTCTCAATGCAGGCAGTCAGTTTTCTCAACGCGGGCTCTACTCGAGCGGCAAGAAAAGAAACAGCGCCCTCTTGAGCTGTGCATTGTGATGTTCGTGCTGATTTACAGCGCGGGTCAAACACCCGGCACTGAAATACACTGTGGACAGCCTGACCAAACGCACTCCACCGCTTGTGGAACTACGCGTAGCGCGGCAGGGTTTTTTGTTCTGCATAACAGAGAGCTTGTTCCAAGTGCACTAGCCAGCCGCTGTTGCACTTTTTATCTAATTGCCATCTGATTTTAACGCTTGTTGCCTTTTAATTTTCTGCATGGTGTGTAACTGTTAGCCTGCGCTTTTTAACCAGTTTATTGGTAAGTCATAGTGATTGTGTTCTCTTGTGCTACTCACTGTCTTTCCCACTTTGCACTTGCACACTCCTCATTTCCTTTCCTGAAGTGGTCCCTGCCCCGTTCCGCTGGGGCTGTGTGCCGTTTGTGCGGAGGGCGTTGAGACCCGTTTCAGGCTCCCTTGTTTTTGGCACTTCCTGTGGTGTGTGGTCTAGTGATTACTGCCACGACACTACTCAATCAATGCCGAAGCGGATGTGCACCGGGTGCGCTGCAGGCATGCCGAAGGCGCACCAAAGGCAAGCCCGTCTGCGCCTGGACCGCGCCCAGGGACAGAAACCCTGGCTCTGCCGAGATTGATCTCGTAAGGTACTCAGGTAGGGAATGGTTAGACCTTGTTTACAAGACTACTAACCCGGTTTGCTGTCGTTTCAGTTTGGGCAGTGTTGTCTTACAAGAGAATCGTAGCTGTGAATGCAGTTTCTATCTTCCGGCAGAACAGATGGTCAGGGCATGTCAGAGCGCAAACACAACTACTACGATGAATTGCCCAGAGACCTCAGATCTGGCAGACCTTTGCTGTGATTTTATTAATGTTAGATCTTTAGCCAAACATAAATATGAAATAGCGGACCTCATCTCACATTATGAGCTGGATGTGCTATTTCTTACTGAAATCTTGGCCGACGCAGCATCGGACCCAGATTTCGTGACAGCGGTACCCCTGGGATTTTTATCTTTCAGGTGGACAGACCTATTAAGAGGGGAGGTGGACTAGCTATAATCTATTGTGAAAGTTTCAGAGCTACCTTTTCTTTAGCTCCGAATCCCTAGTGTGAAGCATTTTATTTATACCCTAGCAATAAACCCAAAAAAGACCTTTAGAGGCATCCTCCTCTATCGCCCTCCAGGTTCAAGAAGCAGTTTTGTTAGTAACCTAGATTTTCTTCTTGAATCCACACTCATTGCAAATGAGTTTACAATTCGGTGCGACTTTAATATCTCCTTAGAGGATACTTTTGACAAAGACTCTTTTGGATACCTTAGGGACTCTAGGACTATCACAGGTGGTGCACTAATCCATGCACAAGTGAGGACACACCCTGGATGGTATATTTACATCTGAACCAACTCTGGCAGTAAAGGATATTTACCCTCTAACTTGGACAGACCATTCTATATTTCTGTTTAACCATACTATCCTGAAGCAATAGTTGCAGCAAATGCTTGAGCACACCAAACTGTCTACAAAGCTTGGAATAAAATTGATGAGGGCACTCTTCTGACTCAGCTGGATATGTCTTTGCTTATGTTAAGTGCAAATCCAGATTCAGCAGCCAGTGAATATAAAAATTGGCTCAACGAAGCTTTTAAGGCTACTGTCACCACTTGTAAAAACTCTGGTAACCGTAAATTACCCTCTGCACGATGGTTCACGGAGGCACTACGACTAGAAAAACAAATGTGTCGCAGACTAGAAAGATGTTGGAGAGTGCAATATGATGAATTGGCAAAAAGTAACTATAAATCTGCATTGGTTAAATACAAAACCATGCTAATCACTGAAAAAGGGGATATTTCCACCAAGCAAAGAGAGCTAAGAACTCAAATGTATGTCGTTACAACACAAACATTCACAACGCATGCCTTTACAACTCAGATTTTACATCACAATATCCATTACAACGCATCATTTTACATCGCATGCCATTACAATGCATTTTTAGAAACTACATTTACAACGCATTCCAGTAGATCACATTATACCATTACAACGCATACCATTACAACGCATACCATTACATTGCATTTAAGGTAAGTGTTGGATAGTGTAGGGGTAAAAATTACTATTCTAACTCTAGTGAGTGCAACAGAAGGGTAAGTGTTGGATAGTGTAGGGGTACTATGCGTTGTAATGGTATGCGTTGTAATGCCTGCGTTGTAGTGACATGCCTTGTAATGACATGTGTTGTAGTGACATGCGATGTAATGGCTGCGTTGTAATGACATGCGATGTAAAGGATGTTGCGTTGTAATGACTGTGTTGTAAAGGTAGTGCGATGTAATGACTGCGTTGTAAAGGTTGTTTACCTAAGAACTCAACTAAAGAACTGTTTGGGGTAGTAAATAAGCTCACTTCCTTGCCTAGTAAAAAGGCCATAGAAAGCAATCAATGCTTTTGTGACAATATTGCTCATACCTTTAGGAATAAAGTCAATACCATCTATGATCTATTTGAGGCGACCTCTTCGCATGAGTTAACTGAGGAAAGCCCTAGCATTGACCATGGTAAAAATGTGCTTTTGGGCTTCTCCCAGGTATTTAGCGAGCTAGTGGAAAAACTTATTATGGAAATTAAATGAGGGTCCCCTTTGGACCCTTGTCCTCTAGCAGCACTGAGAGGTATAGCCAATAAAGTAAGTTCTATTCTAATGAAAAATTTTAACGCAATGTTTTCTTGTGGAATTTTCCCTGCTCTATGGAAGGATGCATCTATCCTCCCGCTAATAAATTTTTTTAAATTTGTATGTATCCAATCCAAGCAATTACCGGCCCATTGCTAGACTGACACTTTCAGCTAAAATAGTGGAGAAAATTATGAATCAACAGCTAGCCCAATTTGTCCGAGATAATGAATTGATTCCTCTGAATTTGGCTTTCGTCCAGAACACAATACGGAGACTGCCTTAATTAAGGCTACAGAGGAGATTAGGACAGTGATGGATAGAGGTGGTGCCGCTGCTCTAATTCTCTTAGAATAATCGGCAGCATTTGATACAGTTGACCACAATCTACTAAAACTGCACCTGAATAAATTAGGTACTAAAGGTCTGGCACTCTCCTTGCTATCTTCTTTTCTAATGGAAAGAAGACAAACAGTGACCCTTGATCATTTCAAATCAACCCCCTATGTTCTGCCTTGCGGGGTTCCACAGGGCTCGTCGCTGTGCCTATCCCTTTTTAACATCTATGTGTCAGAACTGGCTCCTTTGATCCGGCAATTCGGCTTTAGTTTAACTTCTTATGCCGATGCCTCACAGATCATGATAGGCGCTTATAAAGATCCAGCTTCCCCTGCACGTTAGTTTCAAAATTGTATGCTGGAAATTAATAGTTGGATGAGCAAACATTGTTTGAAGCCTAATTCGGAGAAAACCGAGATAGTGATCTTTGGTAATCTCCAACCTAAATGGGACGGCTTATGGTGACCCATTGAGATGGGAGAACTACCAAAACCAGTAGCAAAAGCAAAAAATCTAGGCGTACTGATTGATAACAAGCTATCGTACTCACTGCAAACTAATGTTATTGTTTCTGCTACCTTTCATCTGATTAAGAAATTGAGGAAGGTTCTTCCGTACACTCCTATCGATACTATGAGGACGATTGTGACTGCACTTGTGCTATCAAATCTACATTACTGCAATGGATTTTATCACAATATGCAGAAACAACATCTTACAATACTAAAGATGGTACAAAATGCAGCCGCAAGACTCCTATTGAATCTGCCTAAACATGAGTCAACCTCTAAGGAAATTCGGAAACTCCATTGCTTCCAGTACTAGGTCACGAACCTCTGGGCATACTTTTAGTCTCAGCACCAAGACACCTCCAGGTATTTGTGCGCTCCATAAATTAAATTAACATAACATAACATAACACCCCTGAGATGTTCAAGAGAGTAACATTTGAACGGTACGAGGCAGCGGCCATTGTAGCGTCAAGTGATATTCCTAACATAATTTGTTGGCACTGTTGATAAAGAGAGCTAGATGCATAAATGGGTGCACAACTCTTTTTTGTCCCCAGCTTTAAGAATGGAAAAACCACTAAATGTATTATGGTCATGCATTCATGAATAGTGCTATGTTCCCAGGCTATATGATAGGTAATTTGGTTCCAGTGTTTAATTTGTGCTGGTGATTGTAGGTGGTGTGCTCCGACACTCATTTGGGGGGACATAGAATAATTTTGTCACTATCAGACTTTGACCTAGAGCATGAGAGAGGAAGACAGAAAAAGGAGGAGGTAGAGAAAGATAGGAAAGTAGTGCCAAAGGAGGAATGCTGGGATGAAAAAGAACCAGCAAGAGAGAGACAAGGAGAACTGAAGTGTAGAGTTGAGGAAGAAAGAGACATGAGGTGGAGTAAGGACCAGGCATCCTTCTCACTTTGGTAGTACCGTCAGTGGGCTGCTATGAAAAACTTGGTTGATTCTCAGTATTGTTCCGGGGCTCTGAGAAGGCGATCATTAGGTGCACCACTGGTAAGAAGAGACAGCCGCAGACTTAGCTTCGTAGTTTGCAGCTGTTGGCTGTAGCTCAAGCTGACTGAGATGCTTTGGCATCATTAGGCTGTATTTTTCAAATACACTTTAACTGTAGGAGAGATCTGTGGCATTAAATACTATAGTCCATGGTCATTGTTCTAAACATGACTGCCTGAAGATCAGCTGCAGTGTTTTAGTGTCCCGCTGGTGGATTATTCAGATCCTTCGTGCCCTATTCTGCACCCTTTATTGTTTGCACACGGAAATTTACAGAGGGATTGTATATGATGCTGTAGTATAACCAACCTGGGAAAATTTGTTCTAGACTAGTTGTAGACAATGTGTTCCATGAACCTATTTTCCGGCCTTTTCCCAAGTGAATGGCATTACCAAGATGTTGATGCAGTTTGATGAATACCTTTCATGCAGTCCTTCTTACGCCTAAGTGGTTCCTCCTCATATTTCCTCAACTGTTTTTTTACCATATTTTTCTACTGTGTTAAACACCCTAGTACTGCTACCTCTACCTATATTCTGGTACATATACCCCTATCTATAGCCTCCGGCACTACCTTTGCCTAAGTATATCTACTCCTGCTCATACCCTAGAACTTTTGCCCCTACATTTATCATATTACTTTTTCCCTTGGCTTACAACACCCCACTACCTAGAGTTAGTACCTACCTATGTCCTAGTACCGCTACTGCTGTCTATACGCTAGTATCTCTGCTCTTAAATTTAGCCTGTATCCTAGTACCTCTACCACTGCCTATACCTTAGTATCTCTTCCCTTGCCTATACCTCCTATTTATATCCTAGTATTTCTACCCTGTCTATACCCTAGTTTCTCTACCATTGGCTATGCACTAGTACATCTACCTGAAGCTGTACACTGGTACCACAAACTATACTCTGGTGCCTCTACTATTCCTGTACAGAAACAATGCCGTACATGCCATGAAGGCTCAGATACAAATTTACAAAGTCAGAAATCAGAAATCATTTAAACAGATCCTTAAATGTCAGCCCCATAAAGAACACCAACAGCATTTCTAATAGGGAAGGAAAATCTCTCAATAATCGGACAGAGTTAAGGGAGGAAAGATAAAAGCTTCCATCCAAATGGACAGAATTCCATGCAGAAATGAAAAGTCTTATTTTCATCAAATAAAACCAGGGTTTTTTTTATATACATTTTATGCAACAATAAGCAAAACTTCAGATTCAGCATAGCATTACTAGCAATAGCACATATTAAACAAATCAGGAACAGGATTGTCATGTTAAGGTTTATAGCATTAGCCTATGTCTAAGTATAATCAAAAGAATTCCATTACCTTGCACAGCAACAGCAATCTGGAGATGCAAAACACAATATGAAACATTCTCAAAGATTAATACACTAATGTGCTAGCAAGCCTGTATCGGAGCTTCCGACGGAAGTGTCCTTCAAACAGGTACATCAGGAACACAATAGACAGTTTTATTCACAATACATGCTCTGTGAAGGAATATCAGTTATGGAACATTGTACTACGCACTGTGGAAACTGTAAGGCAAGAAGACTCACAGTGGGGCATTGAATGGAAGGGGGAATGAGGGGGAGCAGGATGTAAAAAAACGCTAGAAACTGCATCCATTTGAATAAAATAGAGTCTTCATGAAAATATGGCATAACTAAAGTTTATTTAATCACAACTGATGTAGCGCTTAAAGGTTTTGAAATTTTTAGGGGTGCATCATATTCACCGTTAGCTGGCACTCGCATATAATCAATGTATACTTAGATGTGTCGTGTGAAATGTATTAAGAAATGTATCAGTTATATCGCATAGAAATGTTAGAGATGTGAAATGTAATGCGAATGTATTCAGTAAAAGGTCTGATGATTAGTTTCGTTCAATATAATGTACTAGGTTAAACGCGTGACATGATTTAGAATTGTTCGTGTAGGTCGCTTATTCATGTAGATGAAAGTAAAAGCACTAATGCTTAGAATGTGATTTAATAGTGTGTTTAAACGAGTAGATGCCTGAATGTCCACCATATATATTGTTGAGGAGATAGGCCTGGTATTTCTTATGTTAGCCGAATGCGGTAGGCCGCAATGATTTATTCTAGTAGAGGTTTTGGGCTGCAGTAAATTGTAAAGTTAAAAGATGCGAAGTATTTCTCCATCCCATGATCTCACCGCAGGTGCAAGGACAGTTTGTTCGTTAGTAGAAAAGGTCTTTGTCTAAGAATTGAATTATGGAGGAAGCCAGACATGGGAGTACTTTGGAATGTGCCAATCGCAACTCCTAGCGCGGACGGTGTCTGGGACTCAAGGCCAAGCTGATGGACGAGGGAAAGGACAGTGCTGAATGGAAAAGTACTGGAAGAAGACCTAGTCGAGGAGGTGTGTCGGAGGGCGTATCCTATGTTTTGGAGTTTCGTAATAGGGACAGTGCCCCGAGGGTTGAGGGCAGAGTAGAGAGAGCAGAGGAGCAGAGAGAAGAGGTGGGCAAGAAGCTAGAAGGAACATGGTAGATCAAGCTCTCTAAGTGAAGACTACTTAGGGAGTTTCACTTCTGACACCTTTTCGCGATTCTTTGGGTCTTAAGGAAATGCTAAGCAGGGACGTCATCTAGCATAGTGTAGGGACAGAGATGTTCAGGGTTAATGATTCCTAATATCGACATTGGCTTGGTAGTTATCTACCTCATGCTTTTAGAATTTGTACTCTTAATTATCTTTAGTTGAATGCGTATTCTTCGTAGAGTAGCATTTTTGTTAGTGCCTATCTACCTGTTGTGCTTGGTACTGAGGTGCCTATATCTGCAGATGTTTATGTTGATAATAAAATCCCGAGAGAAATAGAAATTGAGTTTGAGTCCTTAATTATGTCAAATTGTGGAAGATACTCTCTGATAATTGTGTTTGTTCCCTCCACGCTATTGGGCAAGTAAAAAGGTTCAGTCGACCTGAGTGGGTTCTTGTAGCTTAATGGAAAACAAGAAATTGGGCCGGAGCAGTTGGTAGCAGAGACGGATGGTTACTTCCAATAGTGAGGGACGATTAGATTAGGATAAGTGATCCTTGAGACCCATAAACGATAAGTGATGGTGAATCATCAGACGGTGAGCAGCAGACGACGGCAGATGATGAACATTGATGGCGAGTAGCAGTGAGACAGGAAGCAGCAGTTCGTGGAGTGAGTATGAACAGGATGAGATGTTGTAGATTGCGGTGTTGATTTTGTGTGATGTCTTGCGGAGTTGGAGTGAATGTTGAGAGATTGTGAGATCAGGCTGTGAGCGCGTGCAGCCCGGGAATTGTGGTGTAGAAGACACCTGTGGTAGATTTTGTTGACCACCCAAAGGAGATCGTGAGGTACCATCGATCACCTGGACTGAGATAGGGGGAGCGAATGTGTGAGTGCATGACAACTTGACGCTGGTCGTGGGTTGTTGTATGTGGATTTGAGTAT
Source organism: Triturus cristatus (assembly GCF_964204655.1). NCBI lineage: Eukaryota > Metazoa > Chordata > Amphibia > Caudata > Salamandridae > Triturus > Triturus cristatus. The sequence goes on along the minus strand of NC_140591.1, from coordinate 1,418,319,046 downwards.
TTGTAACCTATCAGAGGCGATCTGTCCGCCCGGAACTTGACGGGGACAGACAGTTGCCAACAGAGGTCAACAATTTCGAGAGACTGTGGACGAACAGTCAGGCTGTGAACGTACAGCCAGAGAAGTAACTTGTTTGGGACAAACGGTTATTTCAGTGTATGAATGGGACGAATGCAGGCGTGAGGTGTAAGTGTAAGAAAAGGGAACTGCTGCGAACGAAGGAAGGTGACGTCAGAGAGTGTCGTGCTGTGATAGGCTGGTTGGTGTTAGTCGCGGTGTTATTGGAGGATTTGGCATTGAGGGGTAAACAGCTTGTGAGATTGAATTTGACAATCATTAGGGGCCATATGTAGGAAGCCTAATACCGGTCGGTAACGGCCGATTTTCGGTAAATATCCCGTTACCGACCGGTATTTAGGCTTTTGGTATGTAGGGGGCATATTTCAGGATTCGGTAATTTACCGAATCGGTAAAATTACCGAATCTGTAATTTTACCGATTCGGTAAATACCGAATCCTGAAATGATATGTAGGGGGAGTGTGTCGTTGGTGTGGGGATTCGTTATTTACCACCAACTAAAAGTTGATGGTAAATGACGAATACCTGTAAAAAAGCATTTTTTTTTCCATTTGAAGTGTGCAATGTGGCAGACATACATGCCCTTAGGGCTTGTATGTGCGCCACATGTGCACACATGGACGAATCAGGGGTGCAACAGGGTGTCAATGTGCCACCCTGCCACCCATGATGATGCCTCCCCCATTACCGATTCGGTATTTACCGAATCGGTAATGGCAACTGGCTTCCCATTCATTCCTATGGGCCTCCAGGCCCATAGGAATGAATGGGAAGCCAGTTGCCATTACCGAATCGGTAAATACCGATTCTAAAATACCGACATATACCGAATTGGTAATTATTTACCTACATTACATTTACCGATTCATAAATACCAATTCGGTAAAATTCGGTATTTAAGAATCGGTAAATGTAATTTACCTACATATGGCCCTAAGTGTTTTAAGGTCTTTCGGGAACTATGCAGAGGCGACAGACATGTGGTTACTCGGGAGGGAGAGGAAGCCCCTCCTGAGGACACTCCAGCACATTACATGGCAAAGAATGTGGGATTGCATACGATAATTTGGCTTGAGAATTGGCATAAAATGACCCAACGTGAAGGAGAATTAGCATTTCCGAGATATGGCTCGTTTAGGTTAGCAGTGTTGTATCAATTGAAGTCTGTGATGGCGGCTTCACGACCTTTGCCAAGGCCAACACAATTCGAAGCACTACATGCGTGGATAAGAGCGGCGCATGATAGAGAAAGAGGAAGGAATCAGGAAAGGGTGAAAAAGTCGGTCAGGGCTTTCCAGGATGCCAGATGGGACGCAGTGGAGAAAAGATGGAGAGTACAGGCAATAGAAGGAGATAGATTGTACCCCTTATTAATCACTTTGGAGGGGGTAAAGAACGTACAGTTCGATGATGAGGACGGCAGTGATAATGAGGATGCCCTATTGGAGAGGTTGTTATCAGAGAGACCACCTCCGTATAACCCAGAGGTCCCAGAAGAGACGCCGGTTCAGATAGGAGAGACTAGAAGAGAGACAGGTCTACCAGAAACGAGAGTAGAAGGAAGGATCTTGATAGGAACAGAGAGTACAAGGAGCCAGTCTTCGGCTAGCGTGAAGGTCGAGAGAGATGTGAGGTTACCGGATGCTCTAAAGGGTACCCCTATTTTCTCAACAAGAGACTAGAAGAGACACAGGTCCACCAGAAATGAGAGTAGAAGGAAGGATCTTGATAGGAACAGAGAGTACAAGGAGCCAGTCTTCGGCTAGCGTGAAGGTCGAGAGAGATGTGAGGTTACCGGATGCTCTAAAGGTACCGGTCACTATTGGACCTATCGTGTCGATTTACCACCCAGAGTTAGAGGAGGTAGCGAACCCAGAGCAGACAACCGAAGGGGTAAGGAGAGAGGTCGCGGGAAGTGGCCTAGCGGGTGGAATGGTCTGGACTCCGAACCCTATAGAATGGAGTACACCATTGCCAGCCATGTCAGACTCGTCTAGGGGTCAAGGAGAACAGAGAATAGAGAGGCCGAGGTCTCTGATGGAGTCGAGATCGGATTTACGATCATGGGTACCACCAGTGAGAAAGCAAAGCCCAACAGTAATGACAGCAGAAAGAGAGCGGGTTACTTTCATGAACCTGTCTGCTCCGACGTGCATACCAGAAGAGAGTAGGTCGCAGGAGCAAGAATGTGAGGACAGCGACAGAGAAGGGGCAGGCTGTCGAGAAGTGCTGAGAGGAGCCCTGAAAGGGGGAATGATAGATGTAGTAAGGTTAAAGGCGGAAGTGGATGAGATAATAAGTGGAAATTTATCCCTTGAGACGATATTAATGTATGGACCAGATGAATTGCTTTTTGTAGCGAAGGATGTAACTCGGAAAGCACGAGTTGTACATGACAAATTGTCAGAATTGGCTAGGCGATATGAGGTGGATCTGTCCAAGTCTAAAACATTGCAAGGAAGTCATAGTTTGCAGTACAGTGATCAAGAATTGGAGGAGTAAAGGGTTGCCGGATTGAGGGCCCACAGCAGAGATCTGATCGTAGCCATGCGTGCATGGAGGATATTTGATAAATGGGAAGAAAAATGGTCAAAGAAGAAAAGCTCTAGGAGGACGATAGGAGAAACCCCACCTCCGGGTGGAGGGGTGTCGGAAATAAGGAATTTCCCTTTAAGGGAAGTGCAGAATGGAGGATACGTGCATGTACCCTGGAGCAGGGGTGATTTGGCGGCGTTTATGAATGATTTTACCCAGCTTAGGGAGAAGCCCGCAGAGTGGTATAAGCAGGTTGATCGTTTTGTTAAGATCTCGAAGGTATTGTGGATCGATCCGAATACCTTATTTGACATCGTAGTTCCGGGAGATTTGTGGGCGGCATGCAAGATTGATGTTGATTGGCCGACTTACGAGCCTGATAGGAATGTGATCACGAATGGTCCGGCGATGATAGTGATGAGGAAGTACGACCAAGTGATTGCTTGGTTGAAGTCAAAGGTCTCACCACAAGACATTGATTGGGTGAAGATAGACAGGACAGTACAGGAACCTAAGGAGACAGTACACAAATTTTATGAGAGACTTTTGCAGGCTTTTAAACAGTACAGTGGCTTAGATGCGTTGGACACGAAAGATATGGGACAGTTTGTTTCAAAGTTTGTGTTGGGATTGAGGCCAGAGGATAGTCTCATGATACAGCAGCATTGGATTTGTTGGTAGAACAAGCCTGTTGATGAGATTTTACGGTATGCCAGATATTGCACAGATGAGATCGAGTCCAAACACCGAAAGCTGAAAGATAACTTGATGCTTGTTCAGATGCAAACCGCCCAGGGACAGCCTAATGGGGGAGCATTGGTAAGGAGACAGGGAAATTATCAGGCGGGAAATCAGAATGTTCAGGGGCAGGGAAGGCCAAGACCAATAGACCCTAGAACAGGTATGGATGTGGCGATATTGAAAAAGACAACAGCATGTCATCAGTGTCACCAGATTGGACACTGGAGACGCGAGTGTCCCCTGAACCCATGGAATCAGATACCGCCGGAGGGAGAAACAGTTCAGGTCCCAGGGGTGGAGGCGGTACCGACAGTGACGAGACCTAGAATGATAAAAGGGGGGACAGGTGGTCCGCAGATGCAGGTTCCCCAGCCGCCTAGAATACAGAATGTACAGCAGGGAGCTCGAACTTATTTGCAGATGCCCATGTTTGAAGTGAGCGAGGAGAATGATACAAGCCTGTTGGCACGATCATGTTCAGAGAGAGATAAGGATTGCATGCTTAGAGCTATCCTAGAGGTAGATCAGAGAGGACCCTTTGTGGAAGCAGATCTTGACGGTCACCCTACAACCTTTTTGGTTGATACGGGGGCTACCAGATCGACTATAAGATCAGCAGTGGTTCCAGGTCTAGCTCTTTCTGGACAAAGTATTCAGGTTGTTGGTGTGGCAAATAAGAAACTGATTAGTCCACTGATGGAGCCAATTCCAATCAGGATAGGAAATTTCAGTGATCGACACCAATTCGTGGTGTGCGATTCTAGTGTGGTTTGCCTGTTAGGGAGAGATCTATTGTGCAAGCTCAACTGCACGATCTATTGTACCCCGAAAGGAGTGGAGGTACAGACAAGAGACGATGACGCAACCTTTAAGGTGGTGAATCAGCGTGTGTGTGTGGAAATGTACCCAGCATTGATGGTGGAGGAGCTTCCACCTGACCTGAGGGACTCAGTGTCTATTGATGTATGGGACCTTAGCGGTGAGGAGATTGGATTAGTCAAGGGAGTAGACCCAGTGAAAATCCAGATTAAACCAAATGTAGAGTTTCCGAGGACACCCCAGTATAAGTTATCTCCTGAAACGATTGCAGGGATTAAACCTGTGATTGAGTCTATGATCAGGCAGGGAATACTAATGGAAATTATGGGTAGCCCATGTAATTCGCCTATCATGGGACTACAGAAAGCAAGTGGGAAATTTAGGATTGTGCAAGATTTGCGAAAAATAAACGAAATAGTTGTTCCATGTTGTCCAGTGGTACCGAATCCATCTGTGATCCTATTTCAGATCCCGTGTGAAGCTGAGTGGTTCACAGTGATTGACTTGTGTCAAGCTTTCTTTTCGATTCCTCTACATCAGGAAAGCCTATTTCTTTTTGCATTTCGGCTGGAAAATCGTGTGTTAACATGGTGTAGTATCCCACAGGGGTATACAGAGAGCCCATCTATCTTTAATCAGATCTTGAAGAAAAATCTTGAAGGTCTTGTGTTGCCGCAAAACTCTGTTTTAGTGCAATACATCAATGATTTGCTTGTTGCGTCGGAGACGGAAGATGCTTGCAGAATTGATACCGTTGCTCTGTTGAATTACTTGGGAGAGAATGGTCACAAGGTGTCTCCAAACAAACTGCAATACTGTTTGAACGAAGTACAGTATTTGGGGCACCGAATTGAGAAAGGCAAGAGAAAGGTGTCTCCAGATCGCATTAACGCGATTTTGAGAATGTCAGTTCCCTCGACTCAGAGGGAAGTCAGAATGTTTTTGGGAATGGTGGGCTATTGCCGCCAGTGGATCCCAAACTTTTCCTTTGAAGCGAAGCCTTTACAGCGGTTGACGCAAAAGGATGTGAGTGATCCGGTACCATGGGATGACGACTGCTTAAGGTCATTTCTGAGGCTGAGAGAAGCTTTATGTAGTGCGCCAGCTTTGGGAATGCCAGATTATAACAAGGCATTCGCCTTATTCTGTTGCGAGAAGGAAGGTTGCGCTTTAGCAGTGTTGACTCAGAGCCACGGAGGTGTCCGTAGACCAGTTGCCTATTTTTCAGCTACTTTAGATCCAGTAGCTTCTGCGTTGCCTGGATGTCTCAGATCCGTTGCTGCAACAGGTGTCAGTATCGAAAGATGTGAGAGCATTTTGATGGGTCATCCGCTTACTGTTCATGTGCCACATTCTGTTGAACTGTTGATGACTAGGACTAAAACGCAGCACCTCACAAATAATAGGTTGACTCGTTATGAGCAAGTCATCCTTGCTGCCGATAATGTGACGCTGAAGAGGTGTTCTGTTTTAAATCCTGCTACATTGTTGCCTATTCCAAATGTAGATGATGATGAAGATTGTGAGGACCATGACTGTCTCGATGTGACTGAACTATGCACCAAACCGAGACCTGACATTGTCGATGAACCGCTCCCAGTTTCGGATGAAATTTTCTTTGTGGACGGTTCATGTTTAAGAGACAGTGTTGGTCGATTGAGAGCAGCATTTGCTGTGTGTACCATCACAGGGGTGGTTGAAGCTACTTGTCTAGAAGGAGTACACTCCGCACAGGTGGCTGAGCTTATTGCTTTGACTCGTGCCTGTTTGGCCGCTGATAAGATCCGGGTAACGATTTACACGGATAGCCAATATGGGTTTGGTGTAGTTCATGATTTCGGACAGCTATGGTCCCAGAGAGGGTTTATGACATCTTCTGGTTCACCTATCAGAAATGGGGATTATGTACGACAATTGTTAGAAGCATTGCAAGGCCCAGATGAAATTGCTGTTGTTAAATGTTCTGCACATACTAAAGGAAACGATTTTGTGTCATTGGGTAATAATTACGCAGATGAAGTTGCTCGATTTTGTGCAGAGCAGGGATGTAATTTTACAGAGAAACATGTTGTAGAAAGCGAAGAGAAAACCGATTATGATGTGATGTTAGCTATGGCAGACTCATGGGAGGAACTGAAGCAGTTGCAAGATGGAACCTCCGATCAGGAGAGGGATAGCTGGATACGAGCTGGATGTGAGAAAGGCGATATGGATGTATGGGTTTCGAATGATGGACGAGCTGTGTTACCAGAATGTTTGTTGAGTCCTATGGCGAGCTTGATACATGGTGCTGTACATCTTGGCAGGGATGCAATGATGCGAGTGTTTCGCCAGACCTGGTACAATCCGAAGTTTCGAACGGTAGCTGAAGCTGTGTGCCAGAGGTGTGTCACCTGTCAACAGATGAATGTAGGAAAGCGAACTGCCGTGACGTTGAGTCACATAGGTAGGTCAGGTGGGCCTTTTAATAGGATGCAGCTGGATTTTATTGAAATACCGAAGTGTAATGGGTTGAGGTACATATTAGTCATAGTATGTGTCTTTTCCAGGTGGGTGGAGGCTTACCTGACACGTAGGTGTGACACACTCATTGTAGCTAAGTTATTATTGAGAGAACTAATCCCGAGGTACGGTTTCCTGACCTCTTTTGAATCAGATAGAGGAATGCATTTCCACAGTGAAATCATGAAGCTGCTTTGTGCTGCTTTAAACGTAGACCAGAGGTTGCACTGCAGCTACCGACCAGAGCCTTCTGGGATTGTGGAGCAAGTTAATGGGACTTTGAAAGCCCGAATGGCGAAAGTGTGTTCCTCGACATCTTTAAAGTGGCCAGATGCATTACCGTTGGTTCTCATGAGTCTCCGTAGTGTGCCTGATAGAAGAACTGGATTGTCACCCCATGAGATCCTTATGGGAAGGGCGATGCGCTTACCAGCAATACCTGCCACTGCTTTGATTAATATCACTGATGATATGATTCTGGATTATTGTAAAGGCCTGGCTGACGTGGTCCGTTCTGTGTCTCAGCAGGTGCAGACAGCAACGGTTCCGGCTGCGAGTGACCTGTGCCACGACTTGTGCCCAGGGGACTGGGTACTTGTGCGTAAACACGTGAGGAAGAGTTGCCTGGATGCTCGCTGGCGCGGTCCGTACCAGGTAATACTGGTTACGAACACGGCAGTGAAGTGTGGAGGATTGCCGAACTGGATACACGCCTCCCATACCCGTAGAGTTCCAGCACCCTTGGAAGAAACAGCCCCTCTCGAGAACGAAAACCCAGCTGAGGTGGCAGGGCCATCTGAGAGGGCAAGTCAAGCTGTAAGGGGTGTTGACGCAGCTGGTTGTACACTAAACCAAGCTGAAGGGGAACGTGAAAATAACGTCGAAGAAGACTCGGAAGAAGAAGAAAGCGCTGCAGTGGGCAGTACCGAGTCAAATCCTGCGGAAGTAGAAAATAGTGCACAGGGTATCGGTAGGGCGAGTGGAGGTGCCACCGAAGCAGAAAGGGTTTGGCCTGTGAGTCAGAGACGGGTAAACCTGAGATCGGCATCCAGAACAGATCTCGCCCCAGTGTCCGAAGAATCGGAAGCAGAGTCAGGTGACGAAGAACAACTCCAAGGTGCTCTGAGAAGATCAAAGAGAACCAGAGTCCCGTGCCAAAAGTACGCCTCACTAGAGTGGGCATACTCAGTGACTGATGACAGGCTTACTGAACACGGGAAGGCTGAGATCGATCACACTGGTCAGCAATTCTCCGTTTCCCAGAGTGGAAGTGTTGTTGAAGATCCCAGGATTGGAGATCGAAGGAATATTGACCATTAATATTCCGAGTCCGCCACTTCTGAGCATCATCCGTGGTCTGATTCTAGAAACACTGGAATTCCCAACTTTTGCAGTTGTACCAGCTCCCCAAGAACTGACAACCCTTAAACTTGAGATTTTGCAGGGGGTTCTACAGCTATTGGGACCCGCAGTTATTCTGGACTGATTGTAAATTTGCTGTATATAAAGTTGAAAAGAAGATAACCTAGGCCCGAGTGGAAGAAGAATAAATGTAGGGATTTTTCAGTTGGAGAGCGAAGAAGAGCTAGGGAAGTCTTCCTAATCCAAAGAGACGAGAAATCGAACTTTGCTAGAGGTTTCCCCAGTATAAGAGAGCAGCTCAACTGAATTTCTGGATGAGAAAAAGACTTGTGTCAACGGAGATTGTACTGGACATTGAGAACATTTCCAAGATGGCAGAACCTGGAAATACACATCGTAGAGCCAAAGTAGTGATAGGCACACTGTTAGGGGTAGTGATAGCTGTTATATTTGCAGTAGTGGTAACTTCATACATGGAGGCCCATAGACAGGAGGGGGAGGTTCAGGGAACTCCCACACCTACCACTCTAGGACAGGGAGTGGTCACTATTAGGGATCAGAGAGCGTTGACACTTGAGGAGGGCCTATGTTTCATATAGATTTGTCTAGAGCTGATTTTAAACTTAATGCTTATGCAAAGCTGTTGTATGAGTATGTTGACGCGATGGATGCGAAAGATTGTTATGTGTGCATGCAGTTGCCTGCTTCGGTAGACGAGGGTATTAGGTACCATCATCTTCCATTGACATATGGAATCTCTTGTAGCTTATTGCTTAGTTTGTTTTATGAAAGGAAACAGTTCGAGTATTTCTTTTCGAATTATGATACAGTACTTCCTGAAGTTCCGGCATATAAGCATTTGAATAAGTACGATTATTACAAGTCAGAGGATAGACTTCGAAAGTATTTCATACCGACCAAGAAACTAGACACAGCTTATGCACACAGACATAATCTGACATGTTGGTTGTCCGAAACGGAAAAGAAATTCATAGGTCAGATAGAGGACAGGTATAGAAAACTGACCCAGACACAAAATACAGGAGATAGTCCAGTGGATTGGACGGATGAGGAGAGATTGCATAAATCTAAGGGAAGTTATGGGCCAATTGCATTAGATGAAGTACAGAAGGGGAAGCTATGTATTGCTCGTCCTCAAACCTATTATGAGAAGGTGCCAGTGGGACAGAGTACGTGTGATCATACTTTTACCATGGAGGACTCTGCTAAGAATTTCTTGCAAGGTCCGGTACAGGTGATTCTGACCGTGTATTATGTGTGCGGGAATAATGTTTATGTGAGATGGCCTGCGAATTGGTATGGTGCGTGTTATTTGGCTATCATCTTCCCAAAGATTTATCATGCAGAAGATTTGAATCTACTAGAGACGGGACGTCATTCGAAAGTGCGTAGAGCTGCAAATGCAGGAGCAGTGATTGGCGATTTATTTGGAGCGACTATACCTAGTATGCGTGTGGTCCTGAATGATGTGAAGATAAGAAGGTTGGCGACTGTGGTGGATGAATTGTCAATGAATTCGGTGAGGTCATTGTTGTTGGTGAATGGGGAAATGTTGTTGATACGGATTATGGTTTTGCAGAATCGACTTGCGTTAGACGTATTATTGGCAAAAGAGGGCGGAGTCTGTAAATTGCTGAAGGTCCAAGAATGTTGCACGTATATTCCAGACAATAGCAAGGATTTGGAGAAATACATAGACAACATCACCACAATCCATAAGGAAATATTAGATTTGACAGAAGAGAATGTGTGGGAAAAGATTGGTCAAGGATTTGGTCGAGTGGGAACTCGGTTTGCGAATCTGGGAATGGGATTTGTTGGATCTGTGTTGAAGCCAATAATAATTGCGGTGGTATGTGTGATTTGTCTGTGGGGACTCGTGAGAACTTGGAAATGGTATAAAGGGAATAAGGTCGAAAGAGCCCTTAGAGCGAAGGAGCAGAGAATGGCGAGATTACAGGATCGGCAATATCAGAATCTTAAAAGGATGGAAGAGATTCGGCAGAGTGGAATGGTAACAACTGCCGTTTAGATCAGCTTTCATTCCAGAAAAAGTGAGAAATGATGGTGTGATGACAGTTGTCATCAAAGGGGGGAACTGATGTAGCGCTTAAAGGTTTTGAAATTTGTAGGGGTGCATCATATTCACCGTTAGCTGGCACTCGCATATAATCAATGTATACTTAGATGTGTCGTGTGAAATGTATTAAGAAATGTATCAGTTATATCGCAACATAGAAATGTTAGAGATGTGAAATGTAATGCAAATGTATTCAGTAAAAGGTATGATGATTAGTTTTGTTCAATATAATGTCCTAGGTTAAACGCGTGACATGATTTAGAATTGTTCGTGTAGGTCGCTTATTCATGTAGATGAAAGTAAAAGCACTAATGCTTAGAATGTGATTTAATAGTGTGTTTAAACGAGTAGAGGCCTGAATGTCCATATATATTGTTGAGGAGATAGGCCTGGTATTTCTTATGTTAGCCGAATGCGGTAGGCCGCAATGATTTATTCTAGTAGAGGTTTTGGGCTGCAGTAAATTGTAAAGTTAAAAGATGCGAAGTATTTCTCCATCCCATGATCTCACCGCAGGTGCAAGGACAGTTTGTTTGTTAGTAGAAAAGGTCTTTGTCTAAGAATTGAATTATGGAGGAAGCCAGACATGGGAGTACTTTGGAATGTGCCAATCGCAACTCCTAGCGCGGACGGTGTCTGGGACTCAAGGCCAAGCTGATGGACGAGGGAATGGACAGCGCTGAATGGAAAAGTACTGGAAGAAGACCTGGTCGAGGAGGTGTGTCGGAGGGCGTATCCTATGTTTTGGGGTTTCGTATTGGGACAGTGCCCCGAGGGTTGAGGGCAGAGTAGAGAGAGCAGAGGAGCAGAGAGAAGAGGTGGGCGAGAAGCTAGAAGGAACATGGTAGATCAAGCACTCTAAGTGAAGACTTCTTAGGGAGTTTCACTTCTGACACCTTTTCGCGATTCTTTGGGTCTTAAGGAAATGCTAAGCAGGGACGTCATCTAGCATAGTGTAGGGACAGAGATGCTCAGGGTTAATGATTCCTAATATCGACATTGGCTTGGTAGTTATCTACCTCATGCTTTTAGAATTTGTACTCTTAATTATCTTTAGTCGAATGCGGATTCTTCGTAGAGTAGCATTTGTGTTAGTGCCTATCTACCTGTTGTGCTTGGTACTGAGGTGCCTATATCTGCAGATGTTTATGTTGATAATAAAATCCCGAGAGAAATAGAAATTGAGTTCGAGTCCTTAATTATGTCAAATTGTGGAAGATACTCTCTGATAATTGTGCTTGCTCCCTCCACGCTATTGGGCAAGTAAAAAGGTTCAGTCGACCTGAGTGGGTTCTTGTAGCTTAATGGAAAACAAGAAATTGGGCCGGAGCACACTTCTAAACATTACTACTAATTTGTTTTAAGTGCAACATCATTAGTTCATCAGTTATGACTATATTCATCATAAACATTATTAACACACACATATAATTTATTACCCAAAATTGCACATATGAAAAAACTTCAACAGCGTTAGAACCAACAGACGTTTTCAAACAGAAATAAGATGTCCATTGGTGATATCGGTAAGGAGACATGGGTAGGGAGAATCTTAGTTCCTCACCATAACAGGGGTGGAGGTTAATGTCCTATGTTGATGCTTCTAGGAGAGGCGTATTCTGTGCGGAATATGTTTAGGCGTATCACCTGTGAAGACAGGGCAAACTCTTGTAGCAGGATCTGTCATTTCATTGGTGGGGCTTTGCGGGGAGGAGAGAGATGATAGCAGGATTGGGTTGTCTCTTGTGGACTATATTGAAGGACGTGCTTTGCCTTCTAACCCTTCCAGCGAGGGTATCACCCTTTGATTGACATGTGCTTGAAGAGTGACCAAGCCTGGTGCGACCTCACCCTTGGTTGACCTTGGGTCAGCATTAGCAGTAATGGGAAAGTTGCTTTTGGAAGGGGACCCACGAAAGTCTTGGCCTCTCAACAATCTCCCAATTGGAATTGGATGGGGGTCGATCTCTTTGTTTGGGTTACTATTCTCAAACTGTGACACAATGTATCTGGTTGTATTTCCATATTTACAATGTTTCTTTGCCTGTTCTCATAACATATGGCTTCCATGCCACCCTTTTAATTACGTTTTTTTCTTTTTTTCTTTCCAGTCTACTGACTTTGCCTTGACTGGTTGCACCTTGAAACCCTGGACAATTTGTAGAAGTTCTTTTTTTAGGAGTTTTATATAGCTCAAACTTGGCCGGAAGGTATCAGAGCACTTTACATGGGCACCAGTTTCATTACTGACGGACACATTCATTTTATTAGGCAAGAGGAGATAAAGTGATTTGCCCAGAATCACAGAATGTTGAGCATCCCTTGCCGAGACTCGAACCCAGTTCCACAGCTTCGAGGTCGACCGCTCTAACCATCAAGCTACATCCTCTCACGAATTTCCATAATATTTCTCCATTCGAGGAGGAAGAAAGCAATGTACTCTCCCACTACCATTGAAGAAAGTGGAGGTAGAGGGATAGACAATCATTTGCAAAGCCAGCAGGTCTTGCCTTTGTGACCTATTCCTTTGGACATGGATGATACTGCAGATTTGAATGCACTATAGTCACACATGGATGATACTGCAGATTTGAATGCAGTATAATCACACATGGATGATACTGCAGATTTGAATGCACTATAGTCACACATGGATGATACTGCAGATTTGAATGCACTGTAGTCACACATGGATAATACTGCAGATTTGAATGCACTATAGTCACACATGGATGATACTGCAGATTTGAATGCACTATAGTCACACATGGATGATACTGCAGATTTGAATGCACTGTAGTCACACATGGATAATACTGCAGATTTGAATGCACTATAGTCACACATGGACGATACTGCAGATTTGAATGCACTATAGTCACACATGGATGATACTGCAGATTTGAATGCACTATATCACACATGGATGATACTGCAGATTTGAATGCACTGTAGTCACACATGGATGAATCTGCAGATTTGAATGCACTATAGTCACACATGGATGATACTGCAGATTTGAATGCACTGTAGTCACACATGGATGATACTGCAGATTTGAATGCACTATAGTCACACATGGATGATACTGCAGATTTGAATGCACTGTAGTCACACATGGATGATACTGCGGATTTGAATGCACTATAGTCACAAGAGCACGTGCGTACAGGCTGATCTTGGTTTTACACATACATATTTTTTAGGGTACTGGAGAATGTTGATTTCTAAACAGCAGCCAGAACGTTACACGCTGTTATTAGCATTGCAAGGCCAGTCCAGCTCACAAGATAATTACAAACATGAAGAATGGCAGCTGGCCAGTGCTGAAATTGGAAACGCTCAATCAGGAAACTCATAAATTTGGGGTCAAGGTGAGCAACAGAAGGAGATGGAGTCAGAAGAGGCAGAGTCATGAAAATAAGTCTGACAGTCAACTTACACATTTATTTATTTTTAAACTATGTCACAACAAAATTGGCATCAACGAGAAACGGGACCGTCAATCTGTTCAGGCTTAATAGGTTTCAAAGGCTGCATTTAAAAATAACTTATGGGGTTAAAGACCCTGCTTCAGAGACCTTTGTGTGCTCAGTAAATCTCAGAGAATAATAACAATGCTAATATAACTCTGGTGGATAATGCACTTGTTGGAGAGATCTGTGTTTTGTTTAGTCACAGATTTGAAGTAGCTGAGAGGGTTAATGTGTCTCCTGCAAAGCACATGAGTAGCATGCAGATGACAGAGTATTATTTTATGTAGATAGTTAAGGGTGTCACTGCATATGACACAGAGATTCTTTTATTACTTGCAGTGTATATATTGCTATATAGCACAGTGAGCTATGCACTGGCATCAAGGATCTGCATGCTGTACATGGGCCAAAAACCCTATTGATTTTTTGCAATCTTTTATGATCCTGCTAAAAAGCGTTTCTTTGGGTAGTAATGAATTACAAAACTAAGCACTGCGTTACATTGTAATTCCTGACTTTGTGTTACAATCTTAGCATATCATTCCTAAAAGTAAAGACAATGTGTGACTACTACAACTTGAAAACCTCTTTGTCTTATGTAACATCATGTACAGTGATTTACACTACACAGTTGTATGACTTATTTTTCAATATATAATATATGCAGGTGATGTAAGTCGCTCTGACACTATGCAGTGAGATAAGTAGCGCCATAAAAGTATTAAATTAAAAAAAATAGCAAGTGCTATTTAAATTGTAATTCATGTAAATACCCATACATGCTGATAATTGACCTGGCTCTTCGACTGAACCACAGTGCCTTGCGACCGATCTGTAGCCACCCCCCAGCGCCTTGAGACCCTCACCGGTGAGTGAGTAGTAGCGCTTTACAAGCCACTTGATTGTTTGTTGATTGACTGATTGATGAATTTACTTTCTTACCGGAGGATGGTTTAATAATAATTAACACACACAAAAACAACAAGAGAGGAAGGGAGAAAAAAGGACACTCTTAATCCCCTCAGTAAACTAAGCAAAAAACAACAAAAGAGTGCCTCACAAATTAGCACGGAAGAGAAAAGGGGGGGAAGGGAGTCAATCTTGTGAGTAAAAAGAACCCTCACTCACCAACCTGGTTGGTGACATGCTTCATCATTGGGTTCCCACCAGAGAGGCCGAATGCCTCCCTGGTGTGCTACTACGCCTGGTTACAGCGGAGCTGGATGTTTTTTTTTTGGGGTGAGTTAGTGGTGATTTAAAAAGGGGCTTGGTTTACACCCAAAACAACTTTATTCGTGGTTAACCAAGCACTCGTAAAAATTAAATGGACTAGAGAACCAAATTTTATGGTATAGTCCAAAGTGCAAATAGGATAAAATCATGGTCAACATGTTTCTGCCTTCAAATTTGCCCATTTAGCAAGGCTTTCATCAGGACCAACTGGTGAAAAAACAAAGAAACATCTCGGCGGTATGCACGCTCTAAGGTGCACCCTAACCTGGGGTGTGAGTGAATGGACGCAAAAAGACTTACAAATTGTAGTCTGGCTTGCTGCTTTTCAGGAAGCCTTAGTATCTGCAAGTGAATAGAAAGAAACAGATACATAGTTTTGTAGACATAAAAAACCTTTGTAATATATCTTAAATACAAGAGTGACTCATTAATCATTGTATCAACTGTTAATACTGCTAATATACCTTTATTACTCTCTATAGTTTAGAAACTATTAGGTCTTATCCAAAGCCAACATTGTGCCTCAGTTTTTTAAGGAAAATTCCTGTGGTGCAAAGTGCCTATCTCTTGCACACATTGTGAAACAACTGAGTATTATCAATAAAGTTTCACACATACACACACGCAAACACGTTAAAAAACCAAATGATTTGACTGAATTTAAACTGTGAGCGAAAAGGCATAGTGAATGTAAAGCCCATCACTTACTGTATAGGGGGAGGGGGATAGCCCCATGGGTCCAGGAGGGGAGTGCGTACTTATAGTCACACTCTGTTTAAAACCAAAGACAAAGGAGCAGGGCATATTCGTATGCCATTATCGTCGGGGTCCTGCAACTGGGCAGTCACAGGTGTCGGGTGGGCGTTGTACTTTGGAGTAGTAAGTGAAACTAGCGCAACCCTTTACCTAACGTTCGATCTTCAATTCATACGACAGCCTTCATTTATTTATCCCTTTTCTTGCACTGCTCCTTTGTCTTTGTTTTTAAACAGAGTGTGACTCTAAGTACACACTCCACTCCTGGACCCATGGGGCTATCCTCCTCCCCCTATACAGTAAGTGATGGGCTTTACATTCACTATGCCTTTTCGCTCACAGTTTAAATTCAGTCAAATCATTTGGTTTTTTAACGTGTTTGCGTGTGTGTATGTGTGAAACTTTATTGATAATACTCAGTTGTTTCACAATGTGTGCAAGAGATAGGCACTTTGCACCACAGGAATTTTCCTTAAAAAACTGAGGCACAATGTTGGCTCAGTGCATTTAGTACTTTGGTTTTATGACAAAATATCTTTGTTTGTCTTTACAGCCCGGTTATATGCGGGCATCCATTGCTCTTGCCAAGGGGAGTTACATTTTTATAGTGCTAGGTAAGCACTCCCTTTACAATAGATAGTTGTGTGTTATCAATTTAGCAACATTAGAGTGGCGGTACCGCTATCCGAGCATGGTACCTTTTGGCTAAAATAGCTTATGCATGGAGTAAGGTCTCGTCATAGTGCCTATGATACCATACATGATTGGGGCTCAATGGAGCATCAACAATTAATTTGTTTCGTGTGTCTGTTCTGTTTCTTTTGTCCAATCGATGTGCACACAGTGGTAGCACATTATGAATGCATCAATATTTACTGATGCCCACATCTGTGGTTGATTTCGTTTTCTTTTTCCTAGGCACGGTCAGGAGCAGTCTCGACCACACAGCTGTAGCCACAATGAGGGTATACAGATTTCTGCACTGCCCTGACTGAAGAAAAGAGGGTATTTTAATGTAATGTATATTGGTTCACGTGCACTACACTTTTTTGATGATTTTGGTCCTGAAGAAGCACCACCGACCTTTATGGCGATCTAGGCGCGAAACATGTTGACCTATGACCTCTGACACCCAGGCATAGTGTGCCTTTGGGGCGATATTTTTACTACAAAGGGTAAAATGTTTACAACTACGCTGCAAGTTTACCCTTGATTATTATTATTATTATTTTTTGTATCACTTTGCACGCACCTTTCTTACCCTCAGTAGACCCTCCCTTCACACACCCTCATGCACCATCCGGCAGTCCTGAAAAGATCTCCGACAAAGTGACCCTTCGGGGGACCCTTAGGGAATTGCAGCGCCGGCCCTACAAGGAGCAATTGCCCGATGATGAAGCATGACACCCCTTGGGGTGTGTGAGGGCACTAAAGGACAAAGAATGATTTTTCTTTTCCCCTTTTCTATGGACTCTCCATCCCTAGGATTCTCTTTCCTCTTTCCTTTTTCTTCCCCTAATTTTATATGGGTGACTTTTGCACCCCAAAGCATGGGTGACTTTTTGCACCCCGCTATAGGAACAGTGTCCTCTTGTTGTTTACACCCTGATGTATACCTTGGATGATGTATTGGTGACTCCAATTAATTGCACTTTCTTTCACATTTAGGGGACAGCGCATATGCCGTGCGGTCATTTATCCTAACTCCATACCTCAACCCTTCCACCCAGTGCTTAATTTGTGCTGGTGCTTTCTGGTGCTTAGCACCGGCACCTATTTGTCAGGGCCGGGTCTACTGCATAACACCACGTGTCTGCAGCTTTGCACGTCATCTGGCAATATGAATGTGGCGTTGGCATAGCCGTAGACAGACTAGACAATATATCAAATTAAATCACCTCACTGACTCGGCGTAATGACTCATAATGTATTTATTCCATGAATGAATCCAATATGGATGGTCACAATGCGCATTTTGAATTTGCTTTACATAGACGGTGCCGTGGCAGCCCTTGCCGGTGGGCGGCCCGGGACACTGATTGGGCAGGGGGCTGGATTTGGTTCTGCGCAGGTTCTGTGGGGGTAGAGCTGTGAGGCAGGCAGCGTACGAGATTTTTTTCCCCAAATGCCACGCCCGCCCGGTACACCCTCACGCACCCTACCATGAGTCATCAGCGGTTGAGGTGGTTAGCCCGGACCAACAACATCGTAGTGCAGGCAGCAGCAGCAGGCCTAGGCCACCTATCGAATAAAGGCAGACAGGCAGGCCAGTGCCCAGCCGCCCACCACCACAAGTAACTGTAAGTAACAACAGCCATAATAAGCCATTACCAGTGCTGCTTTATTTTGGTGGGTCATGGACTGAAGGGTCGCGTGACGTGACGGTCACCGATGTGGTAGCTCCGACTCCCGCTGGGCTCCACTTGAAGTCCGGGATTTGGTTAAAGCGGCCCTTCACCAGCCCCTGCCCTCGTTCTTCCAGCCTTCCCTTCTCCTGTCCTGGCCTGGGCCGGGCAACTTGCACATGCTCAGGTGCCCGTGCTCGGCGCCAGAGGCATGATAACTCCGGGCAGGCCTTGGGCTCGACACTCGGGGGTGGTCACAGTTCACTTCATATGCATGAAGTGACAAGTTGGCACACTTCGGTACCTCTCTGGTTCGAACGAGCCGAGACTTCTACCTCCAAGGCAGGTCACATTTCTAATCTACATTTAAGTTGCAACCCGTAATTACCAGTGCAAAGTACTGTGGAGCAGGATATACGGTCAATGTGCCACCCGTAGCTAAAAGTGTAAAGTGCTGTGGGGCGAGGACATTTTTTCAAAATGCGCATGTAACTTCTAATGTAAAATTCTAAGTGCCGCAATATCCCTTCAAAGTATGGCTCTCGTAACTACCAAATACAAAATTGGGAGGGTTGTGGGTGGAATATCCGCTCAAAGTCCAGTGTGCAGCCCATAACTTCCAGGGTAAAGTAAATGGGGCAGGGATAGTAATTGAAAATGCAACGATGTACAGTGAATATAGAGTGTAACAGTGCAGGGGATATGTAATTTGAGTGTGGCCTGAAGTATGCATTCTGTGCGCAGCAGGGAAGTGTGTGTCCAAAGTCTCGCTGTAAGAACTCGACCACTTTAAATAGGAGAGGTGAAAAATAAGTGAAAGTGGAGCAAAAGATGAAAAAGAAAGGGCAGTTACTTCTAGGTGCAGACGGTAAACTATTAAATAGCAGAACGCAGCGAGTGGATGTGAACTTGAAGTGCCGCAGGAGCGGTTTAGGAGACTACTGAATCCATCTGCAGGACATCACAATCCTAAAAGGGAATGAGAATGCAGAGTAGCTAATGAGATTAGCAGAAGTCCCTGACTGGGTACAGTGATTGGAGGGATAGAAACTAGGGAGACACCAGAGGGAGAAATGATACATATCCGGCCACAATACGTCCAAAGCGCCAACTCCAGGTGTTTTCATTTAAACAGAATGCAATCTGGCGAAGCCTCTGGCTTATTAGCTCTTTTATTTTTTGTGTTTTCTTTTTACCTTTCTGGATTCACAATAATCCAAAAGAGTCTCACTCTCTAGTATATTTATATTTCTTAGGTATGTAAAGGTTTTTCTCAGCTCCTCCTTTATACCTAGTTATACTTCTCTTGTATGTACAAGATTGCTTCATATATTCCCTCTCGCTCCAAATACCGTAGATTTACCTCTGAGGTATCTAGATGCCTCCTTCATATTTTCCATGCCCATATACCGTGAGTATACTACTCGGGTATGTAAATGTCCCTTTTGGTAGCTCTCCACATACTGCAGACGTATGTAAGTGTCATGTCACCAATCTCCACATTCTGTAGGTATACCTAGGTCTGTATATGTTCTCTTCCCGAACCAATAGTTATTAATACTTCCAGGCATGTGAATGCCCGAGTCCTATACCTCCTCCTCATCTGCCAAGTAATACAGACGGACCTTTTCCTCGCCTATTTCGGTCAAATGATAACACTCACTCCAAACCCCCCAAAACTGAATATAGTACTTTGGATATGGACTCCAGAACTAGGCACCGCCTTCTTCATGTGAGGTCTACAGAACTGAAAACAGTACTACAGGTATATATGGTGTCCAGAACTGGACACAACCATCCCCCAAGTGAGGTCTCCAGAACTTAATACAGGATTCCAGCCATGGCGTCCAGAACTGGACCCAGCATCCTCCATGTGAGGTCTCCATAACTCAATACAGTACTCTAAATATGTTGTCTATGTCTTCCAAAAGCTCAGTATTGGCCAATGTGATGTTCGAACAATTCATCCAACCTGGACTTAAATCCAATGAATTGAGCTGAAAGTAGTGCTGCTTACACTGCAAAACATCTTGCAGCACTGACTGATCTCTCTCCTTCCAACCTCAGTGATTAGCCATGATGTTAAATTGTTCCATCGTGAGAAGTTTTCCCATTATCCTCGTAAATCAATAGCAGTTACCCGCATGATGGGTTATGGTTTGGAGATAAAACTGGGCCTAAATTAGGAAAATGCTGACCTCACGTTGGTACCACATATATTAATAATTACACTTTGATAGCATGCACTACCATTTTCGGATGTCGAGTTATGGATAATAGGCCTTAATTATCACCCAACATTTAGGAACTCTTTTTATCCAGATCAGCAGGAGGAAAGGCAGAGAGGATCCATTGGGGTTCAAACCTGTGACCTTCAAGTGACATTGAACACTCTCCATTAGATACATGCACCCACTGGGATAGTTTACCAGCCTAAAGTACAGCTTAACTGCCATAAATAGTAAGAGTGAATAAGGAGTTACATTTAGGCATTGAGTTAAAATCTCAGGAAATGATCTACACAGACATTTGAATGTAGATTTTTGCCTATAATTTGTGTGGCTCTGTCTCCATTTTTTGCGGGTTGTAGAATGTTGTGATGCGGCCTCAGTAACCAAAAACCAATCCCAGATTTCAGGAAAAACCTAGAAACTCACGTCTTCAAGGGATATCTCACTCACCTCTGATACGAAGCTCTCCAACTTCCCACCATGAACAGGTGTCCCTGTCCCACTTTCGTCTTACTAGACATGTTGCTGAATCACCTGCATTACCTCCCTGGGGGTAGGAAGCTCTACAAGGACAAGCATTGACAATGCCAATCGGTCTGGCATTAGCTGACAACCGTTTGGCTTTTTCAATGCTTGTTTTATTTTGCCTTTTTTAAATAAAACAATGGTGTAGAAACTTCAGTACCCTCTCACCAACAATAAAAAACTTGGTTAAAAGCAACTTCTTTGTGCGTGAATGTCCTCCTTGTGAAAGAGAGGAATGCTGTCACTTGAAGTGAAGTTAGCCAATTGCTGAAGTGGGCTACCCTCAGTGCTTAATTTGAGCCAGTTATTTCCGGTGTTCAGCACTTAATTATCAGCACCAGCACTTAATTAACAACATTGACATTCATGACAGCTACCTCATGGTGGTCTTCTTTGTGTAATTCTGAGAAAGACAGAACAACAGTTGTTTATTTATTCTATATACATAAAAAACAACTAATACCTGCTCCCAAGACATTCTTTGGGGGCCTCAAACAGTATGAATTGTCACACCGGTAACAGTGTGATGGTCAGTAGTTGTATAGGTACCATCATTCGCAGCACTGACAGGGGTAATGGGTGGTGCAAGCTAGGATGGCCTCTTGCAGAGAGCCCCGGCACTTATTTTTTTACAAATTAAGCACTGCTTCCACCCCAAGCGAGAGGAGATACAATGTGGCACATAAAAGCACGCGCAATGTTGTGGAGCGCACCTTTGGACTACTAAAAAGCAGGTTCCGTTGCCTCCACAAAAGTGGAGGTGCATGTCAGTATCGCCCCATCATCTGCTGCAAAATAATAGCAACATGTGCAATGCTGCATAACCGTGCCACAAAGAAAGGAACAGCAGTGGAACTAACTGACTCTGAGGACAAGGGTGAGGACTGTCCACAGCCAGAGCACAGCACAGCATGTGTGGCAGCAGCTCCGGATGGGAGACACAGACGGGCTGAGATAACATGCAACTATTTCTGAGTAAGTAAGGAGACATAGCCAGCTACTGTATGTGAGTGATGGTGTTTAATGATCATAGCACACAAGTGAGCATATGTACATTCTGTCTTCACAGGCGAACCATCTCGCAGGGCAGCAGAGGGGAGCAAAGTAAAGGCACCCAGGACAGAGAGGAGACAAGAGGAGGAGGTCCAGTCGCCTGCAGGGCCCACCACCCTACCACCACCGCCGCCACCATCACCACCACCTCCATCACCATCACCACCGCCACCATCAAAGCCACCAGCACCGAGCGGCAGGAGGCATTCAGTGGCCACCTTCCAGCAGATGGAGGGGTCCGAGGAGGACAGCACAGGAGCACAACAGTCCCAGGTGGCTGAGGATGCCAACGGGGCAGGGTCACAGTCCCCCACAGAGCGCACCCACACACGTTCCAGACGCCACAGGGCAAGGGCAGCCAGTCCTCATTCTCAGGGTGAAGATGAGAGTGTGGCCCCATTCTTCCGATTTTTTCTAAAAAATCTCCCACTTTGCTCTTCTGAAATGTTGGCATGGGCAAACTGAAAACTCGACAGATAGCACTTCATTGCGCACTGCCTCACCTCTTTTCCTGGTGCCCCCTTTATCTGTCGTCCCTCTTCCACACTTCTCTTCTCCGCTCGCAATTTCTGGGCCAGTCCCCATGCCCCCGAAACCTCAGTTAGCGCCTCTTCTTGGCCAGCTACAGTGCCTCTCCGGTTCCTACGGCTCAAAGCTTGCGCTACTCCTCTGATGGGCGCAGCCACCTTTCATTGACCCCTGACCTTCTGTAGGATATAAGAGGGCGTTACGGCCATCTTGTATTGGGAACTATCTCCATTCAACAGAGTCTCTGCTGTAACACCGTAAACGTTAAACGGAGACTGAAAGACCCTGCTTCAGATTGTCGGCCATTTTTAATAGGGTGAATTCTCGTTTTGTTTAAACTGATGGAAAACTTCAAGAGGACTTGCTCACCGCTAGGTCGCCATTTTGGGTCTGGAAGCAGATTTATTTTAGTGGTATGCATCAAAGCAGGTAAAATCCTAACGTGGTAAATAGGCCGGTGGCTCCCCGCTACAAACGAAATAACGGCCTGTGCTAACCTCGTGATAACCGTTTCTGCCCAACAGTAAACAGGGCAGGGGCGCTGAGATAATCACTCTCTGCCGCATTGAGCCCTAAATAATGTCAAGCTGGATTCTCCCCGTTTGAAATCTAGAGCCTCCTGGTAAATCTCGTGCTCTAGCCACTCTTCTGGCACCCGAACATCTTTACCCGGTACGCCAAAGCATTAACCCATGGCTACACTGTGCTCCCGTGACCTACGTTGTTAACCGGAACCTTGCTGTTGTGCTTACTTTCACCACATGATGTCCAGAGACATTGTCTACAACCGTTTCGGGGGCACCAGCGCCCGCACCGATCTACAATGCAGCGGCTGGCCACCCTAAGGTAATGCCGCCATCTTCTACTGAGCACTGCTGTACTCACTGCAGGCGCTGGTAAGTTCCAAGTCGTGAGATCATGAGCCTTCCGTCCATCCATCCTTCCAGATCTCATGAAAGGGCCATCCTTCAGGTTCCTCGCCGACACGCATCTCTCCTAAGCTCGCCTTCATGCTGCTGCCCGCTACTATTGCTGGCTCTCCCCCTGCCCGCTCTTGCACCCGGACTGGCTCGTAAGCCGTCCCAGTTGGACTGACTCGCATAACTGGTTTCTTATCTTTATGGGGCCATGTGTTTGGCCCCATAAAGATAATAAAACCTTTTACGCCAGCAATAAGTCGGGGCAGCCAGTCCAACTGGGACGGCTCTAAAAGCAAAAAGTGTACATCACGAAACGCTCCTTTCCAATGGCTGGCCACCGTTTACCATAAACGGTGACGCCAGCCAATGGAAAGAAGGGGCGGGGCTTAAAGCCCACTAGAGAAATCTAACCTAAAACGTTAAATCTCGCCAGCGAGACTGCGCATGTCTGCACAGCCTATGCTAGCCGAGACCCAAAAAGGAAAGAGTTCCTCAAAAGCAAGCACTCATGCAAGCAACGAAGAAGCCAATCAGAGAGGTGGTAAAAAGGCTGTGCTCCACAGGAGGGATAAAGACAGGCTGGATGAGCTAAAACAAATAGAGTCAGAGGATAGAAAGAAAGCAACAATGAGTGACAAAGCAAAAAGCCAATGGGGACACAAAGGGCGGAATTCATTCCTAAGTCACCTTTCAGCATGTCCCCAATGTCTTTACAACCAGATAGCGGTACTGTCTAGTAGGTTTTAACCTAAAAAGGGAATACTTCGCAGAGATATCATTGGAATGGGCTTGAGAAGACTAAAAGAGCCCTCTTCTGCCATTTCTGCTGTGCTATCCTCCTCTTGTGCCTGAAAATCTCCCTCCATAGAATTGGGGACGTTAACCTGCAGAGCTTTATGGAAAGAAGTGGTGGAAGGACCGGTCTTGAAGGTTACTTGGACGTCCTTACTTGTAACTGGCAAATCCAAAAACAAGTACCATGAAGAAATCTCTCTTTATGGTAGACAGGCTGCAGGCTTTGTTAAAATGGTCATATAAAGACTCGGCCAAGTCTTTATATTTTTAATATAGTCATATAATGACATTGCCTTGTCCCTGACATAAAGGTAAAGTGTGGTAAATTGTCATAACTAAACCTTGACCTGTTAAACAGGGGCGGCTCATTCGCTAAGTTGGAGGAAAAACTCCCTACTGCTTCTCAGCACCGCAAAAAAGGAAAAATAAAATTATAATAACACAATGTTATCATCAGTTTATTTTTCCGTACTGAGGCAGCTTTGCTGGGCGAGGCTGGGCTGCTCACAGAGCAGGGGGAGGAGTGTTCGGGCATTTTCCAAGTGCGCATGATGGTTTGGCTGGCCGTCTTGGGCCAGCCAAACAGTCATGTGCACTTAGCATGTTCTCCACCGGGCTGTAATGCCCAGCCTTATTGGATAACATGCCCAGGCTCCATGTCCCTGTCTGAGCGCCGAACAACAGCACTCAGATCAAACACGACACTGCTGTCACGATGACAGAAGCGTCATGATTGACTTAGGGGAGCCTGGGTGCTTCCTGCTTCCAGTTTACAGAGAAGGAAAGAACGCAGAAGATGGAGAGGAAGGAGGAGACGCTGTGGCGGGCCAGCCAACCATCCGGCAGATAAGTAATATTTTCATTTTTTTTTAACCCTCCCCCCCACTCTACCCCACTGCTAATGCCCGGGTGCAGCTGCCACTGCTGTTAAATGAGAGAATGTGAGTATGTGGAGGAAAATGGTAGAAACTGCAAACAGGCAGAGTCACTTACAATAGCTAAATAAATGTCCAAAAATAAACAGCTTTACTATCTTCCCTGCCTCATGTTGTTTGGAAACCTACCTGCATGGGCGTCCACCCACGTACCTCACATGGGACTCAGTGATGATCAGGGATGGACTGGGGAACCAAAACAAGCTCTGGCAAAAATGCTCAAACCAGCCTCCTCCCTTTGTTGCTTTGCACAGTCTCTCACTTTTCATCCATCCATCCATGTTCTCTCTAGTCTCTTACAGTTCTCCCGCTCTGGTCTCTCCCTCTCCAGGTTCCCAGCATGCATCCCCTGTTCTCTCTCTTCAGAAGTCTCCATGCGCCTGCAGCAATTAACAGTAGGGCCCAGTAAGAAAGATCAGAGACAATGTCATCTATGTAGGACCCCAACAAGCAGCTTACCATTTCTTCCTAAAATGCTGTGTTCGAAAGGGAGGTGAAACTCAGGGGCACAAACCTGTGGCGTAACCTGTGTGTAATGGACCCTGAAGCAAGTAAGCAAAATAGACTCTATACCCGCCCCAGGTTGGTATTAAAATACAGAAGCAACTGGAATGCACTGGTCCCTTAACAGCCCTGGACCCTGGTGTCAGTGAACCTACTGCACTTACAAAAGCTGCACCATGCTTATGGACCTCCAAGTTTCACCTGTTCTGCTTCTCTCTTTTCTGTCTCATCCCTCTTTCATTTCCTCCCACCTTTCATTCACCCCCACTCTCTCTTTTCTCATCTTCTCTCACTCATCTTCTTCCTCACTTCTCTACCTGTAATTTTTAATTCTGTCACCTTTCTCTTCCTCTTCCCTTGCCAATGTTGCTAGTCTTCATCACGCTTCTTTTTCACTCTCTCATCATTTCCTTGTTCCATTCCACCAAATGTTCTCCTGTCGCCTATCTTGCGGTAATCTGACATCTGATTGTGACAGGGGAGACCCCTTTGAACTAAATTAAGTTCCTTGGCACAGCCCAACTTGTAATCCCGCTGCAGGAAAAAAACACCTCCCCATACCCAGACCTTTGTCTCTGCTCTGAAAGCAGTTTTCACACCTTATTCACGACCATTCAGCAGCTGGGTGACAGCTAGAAGGCTAATGTAAAGTAGCCGGCAAGGAAAAAGTAACTTTATAAAAGTTGTTTTTACTTAATGGTTATTAAAAAAATCAACTTCACCATTGAGTTGGTCTTTCAATAAATACCAAAAAGAGAATCATTTTTGTAGCTGTCCCTGACCGGAGATAGCAGAATTAATATTTATTATTGCGTTCCAGTGTTGCTGTATGAGCAAGCCAGTCTTCCTACAGTGAAAATAGCTGTTGGGTCCATATCACTGTAAGGACATATTAACTTTACATTTCTACATGTCTTACTTTGAAATATTCTGCCTTGTGGGCAACATGGCCCAAATAGGGGTGACATTAATATTAATAGGAAGGTTTTAACCTGTTAAAAGGATCTATTTTGACAGTTGCAGTGCATCCATTGCACGATTACAGTCAGTTTACAATAGTAGGTCGCAGACATGTTTTCACTGCTACGACAGTGGATGGCACTAAAGGTGCTGCAGTCCGCACATGGTATTTAACTTCCAGACCTTGAGTACATTTTGTATCATATACTATTGACTTATAGTCAAGTTAAACATACCAATTAGTAGTATACCAGATTGACCAGGTTTAAAGGGGGAGCACAGTCACTTTAGTACTGGGTTAGCAAGGATAAGGTGCACAGAGTTCTAAAGCCGGCAAAAATATAGGATCCAACAGAAGGCGAACAATCTAGGGTGACTACGGAGAAAAGACGGATTTCCTACAGTAACCCATGTCAGCGATGCAATCCTTGTTTATTTTCCTGCCTTTTATACTTTATTTTAGTCTTGCATTCCCAAAGAGCATTTACTTTTTTCAAGATGCTTTGTTTCTATCATTTTATCCTACAAAAAATAACACTTGAATAGTGCACATTTTGAACGGAGTCATCTGCAGGTGTCTGAGTTCAGTCTGCATGTGGGTGTCTATGAAGAAGCTTGACCGAGAGCTCTGAAGTTGGGACTGAAGGTGGCGTAAGTTTCTCACAGTGCCAGTCAGTGGATCATAAAGGTGCACAGACTACATGCACATCCATTCTTTGTCCTCTCTGCAGAGCTTACAGGGGGAATGTTGCATATGTGCCATTTGTACTTTTTGGGAAGTGTGAGATAGGCTGATGGAGCATTTCAGCAAAATGAGGGGAGAAAAATGGTGTAACTGTCTGACAGAGTGAGAGACTGAAACAGGAAGTAGTGTGAGATGGTGAATGCAAGGGTTTAAGGACAATTCTCCTTCCACAGACCTTTGTCATGTTTAATTAACAGTCTCATATTTTCAGAATAGAAACATTTTCAACTCTAATTATTCACAGAAGAATCACTGTTGCTATTGGTTTATTTGATACAGCTAATAAGCATTAACAAAGCCAAGAGGTTTGGGTTGTTTTTGGTATATGCATAGGTCGCTGTGGGACAAGTCTGGATGCAGTAACAGAAAACCCCATAGTGAGGCACCCAAAAACTGGTTTGGTGGCTCCCGGCAGGAAGTACAGGATTTTAGTTTACATGTATTAACCACATCTTTAATTACATAGCCTATGTCTCTTGGCCATGATTCCTAGTTATGCTTCTTTTGTCACAGCCCATTTAGAGCACCCCCCACACACACCAATGTCATCCCCACTTAAAATACAGGTTAACCATTGGTGTGCATACTGTCTATCACACTTCAGACCAAGGGGCAGATTTTCAAAGAAGTCACAGAACGCAGCGCAGCAGCCACAAATGCTGCGCTGCGTGACAGGGAAGGAGCAGGAGAGCGCCATATCTACAGAAAATGGCTCTCTCCTCCCCTCTCCCTAGCACTAGTGCTAATTTCAGCTGCCGTGCGCCAGGCACACACCTTAGCGCTGCGCTAAGGTGCACGCCTGAGTCTAGCATAGGTTTTGTATAGGAAGGGTAGCCTCACAGTACAAAATACTATGCCTAGACAAGTTCAATCACTTTTCATACTTTGTATGTGTGCTGCACAGTGCAGCATGCAGGAGAAGTTGAAACAGAAAGGAGAAAACATTTCTCCTCTTAACGCCTCCTTTTAGATGGTGTTAACTTTTGGCGATAAAACTAGTCTACAATTGTTTGTAGGTAGAGTCTTGTGTCAAAAGGAATGGGTGGTTGCATGGGAACACCCAAGTACCACCCCCATGTAACGCCCCCTTGGGGCTAAGTAATGCAAAGCAAGGCTTTGCGTTACTTGTAGGGTAGGTTGTAGGGTACTTATCAACGCAAAACAAGTTTTTCACTGGAAAGTAAATTGGTAAAAAAAAACAGTTTTTGTCGACCCAACACAAAATGGTTGAAAATCTACCCTCGGCTATTTCACAGGAGTTCTTTTGCTGAAACTTAGAAACATCAGGTTTCACCTTCGCCCAAACAGTAACTGAAAGGCGCCGCCCACACTGCGGAAACAGAAGGGATAAATAAACTCGCAACGATCCCAGAGGGGGCACTGGTGAGCTTGGGAGACTCCAAGTTCATTTCCTCTGAATGTTTTGCCTTTCCACTCCAAAAATGAAATGTCAATGATTAGCCCAGCTGACAACAACCCGAAAGAGGTTTTTTCACCGATGCTCACTCGGGCGGCTTTTGAAGTCATCACCTGGACATGACCTTCGATAGCAGGAGAGGCTTGGAGTGTTGTTAAATATTTGCTCGTCTTTTTGCTGGATGGATTTAGCTCTTGGACATAGATTAGGAGCAATCATTCACACCTGCCAGGAAACACGAGCTGCCCTCGCGGGGAGTGCGTCCCCACAGAGGGCAGACTTTCCGCTGCAGGAGTCGTCGGTGTGATGGAGAGCAGAACTTGTTTATTCTTGGACACGGTTTGGGCTGGAAGGAATGCAGGCCTTGGGTTTCAGCGGCACAAAAAAGTCAAAAATGTAAAACATTAATTTTTGGCCGACAAGGATTAGCATGCTTTATGTTTGTCGGGTCTAGGTTTGACCTCTGGCAGGGTTCAGGAAGCGCCTGATTGTCGGTCTCGTTACCTTTGTGCCAATGTTGCCGCAGTTATTTGTAAGAATTAAAGTTCATTGGGTTTGCCATTAACTGCATGTGACTGAGACTGGAACTTGTCGTTGACTATTAGAAACTTTGCAAACTTCCCACTTAAATAACACTAATGCTTGGAATAATGTGCTGTATCGAACAGTGGCGGCCGGCATGGTTCATGGGTGGCAAGGCGGGTGAGTCGCGTGAGGGGAGGGGCGGTCGCATGGGGGGTCACACATATTTTTTTTTTTAAATAAAAAATAAACATATCTTTGCGCCAGGTCCTGCGTCTCTTCTCTTCTGCGTATCGGACGGAAACACAGCTAGGCCCCACTGACCAATCACAATGCTGCAATGCAGCGTTGTGACTAGTTTTGAGGGTCCAGGTTTAACGTTCAACCAGGGAAAGGGCACCTGGGCGTGTTCTCCACGCAGGCTGTAATGCAGCCTGCATGGAGAACAGGGAAAGTGTGCATGACTGGTTTAGGTGGCCGAGAGGGCCCACCAAACAGTCATTGTGCACTTAGGAGTGAGCAAACAACTCCTCCCCTGCCCTGCTCTGCGAGCAGAGCAGACAAGCCCACAAAGAAGCACAAAGCATAAAATAATAATAACAAAGTTATTATCATTTTATGCTTCTTCTTCGCATTGCTTAAAAGCAGTGGGGCGACGCTCCTCCTCCATAGCGGAGGAGCCGCCACTGGTATTGAAGCAAGTCAATTCAATGGTCGAAATAAAGAAACCTAACCAGGTGCTATTCACAGCGTGTGGCATAGTTAAGGCCAAAAACTGTGATAAGTTTGCATGATTCTAGTGAAAATAGTAACAGCAGTAATGCCGTGCCTAAAGAGCACAATGCAACCAGAAGTGCAAGAAATGATGGTATTACAGCCTAACTCCGTAGCATTATTTTTATCGCATGTGTGGCACAATAGTTAGGGGCATATTTACAAGCCACTTGCGCCACAGTAGCATCACTTTTTCTAACGCTTCGGTGGCCCTGCTCCCTACCCCATATTTACAAGGTGGTGTTAAGCCACTTAACTTGGCTTAATGCCACCTTGCAAATATGCTCCTTTTCGCAGCAGTCCGCTGTGGCAAAGGGGCAGGCAATGGGTGTTGCTGTGGGCGGTCCACTGCCACTCCCATTGCTAGTCGATGCTGCCCTATATTTTCACACGGATGGGGCAGCACCAAATAATAAGGCGAGGTAAAACTGGTCTTAGAATGGCGATACGAGGAGAAATTATTGATTTCTCCTCATATCTTGCTCTTTCTGTGTGTGCTGCATTGGGGAGAGAATGTGGTCCATCGGCTTTGGTGCTGGAAACCAGGGTTCGAGCCTCGGGGTCGCGTCCACATCCTGTGATTCTGGGCAAATCACTTAATCTCCCCGTGCCTGAATGTGTAATGTAAATACGGTGCTCATGTAAAGCTCTCCAATATCTTCAGGTCGTAGTTCTTGCTGTATAAATATGCAACAATAGAAACAGCAAATCGCATTTAAAGATTGTTTATGTGCAGGAAATTGTCCCTTCCTGCGCAGACACCCTTGCAATATGGTACACGAGTACCTGTGCTGGCGCTTAGCAAAATCTTTCGTGCCAGTGCTAGGAGAAATGTAGGGGTGCACCATATTTTTGTAAATAGGGCACATCCTTGCGATTAAAATATGTTGGTGCTCGGTATTAGCAATTTTGGAGTAACACCATGCTCAGACATTTTATTGTAAATATCTCCCTTAGTGTCTCGCGTTTCCATGCCTCCCAGCCTCCATTCCAGCATGTGCAGCATTTGCATTTCACTCTTGTCAAGTCTGCAAATCTGCGTAGCGCACATGGGAAACTTATGTCTTTATTATATCTTGAAAGAAAGGTCAGGTAAGAATGCTGATTGTGTCATTCGTTAAGCAAATCTAAACAAGGCTTGACAAACCCAGTAGGTCTGGCATTTAGGCAGCCTAGTGCGATAGTCAATAAAAAAGAAAAGTATTACAAGCATATGCCAGGAAAATAAAAAAGTAAACAGCCACCGTCTAAAGATCATAGTCACATGCCTGTAACAGAAATTAAAAATAAAACTAGCCATCTCATATAAATTGAATAGGTGCTATAAACTAAGCAGGCATAGTTAGAAAAGGTATACATTTTTTTCATCTTAATGCTCATCATAGGAAAATATTCTTATTGACACAATAAAAAAATATACGATTAGCTTTCATTGCTGTAAACTGAAGTCTTTGTTGAAATTCTCAAAGATTAATTAAAAAACAAAATATGATTATGGTTGAATGTTGGGCGCAGAGTGCGGTTTCCCGCTGCAGAGGTCGGCAGAGTGATGGACGGAGGCACTTGCTTATTCTTGGGCACAGTTTGGTCTGGAAGGAAGGCAGTCCTTGGGTTTCAGTTGCACAACAAAAAAATAATTTCTGAAAGACGCCAAAGGGACAGGAAAGCCGATCTAGAGAATTAGGGTGGGTTATATCAACTGCCTCTATGTTTATTTTTCTACCTTCACGTTAGGCGAAATCCTCGCGGAAAGATATCAGGTGGGAGAGAAAGTTTTAGATGTTGCCAGAAGCCCGTCCCCCAAAGGACAACCCAATTAGAAACCACATAAACATCCCTGGTGGAGGGAAAGGGGTGAACAGGAATAGCAGTATAATTCATCCTATTTCACAAAGAGAGCACTAGTCCAACCCCAAACTCCCCATCCAATGAGTGTGGTGACGGTTGCTATTATTTATAGTACGGAAGAGAGTATTCTTACTTACCGCCACTTATTATTTATTTTTTTTTGTTGAGCCTCCCGATGATACCCTCCTTTACGAAGTCGAGGTCCTGTAGGAGAAACTGAGAAAGAAGTCAACAAGGACCAACCACGAAGGCTTAATTTAAAGGAAGAAGTACCGTGTCCTCACTTTTTGCCAAAAAGATAAGGAAATTCACTATAAAGAAGAACATTCAGCCTCCTCGCTTCTTTTTCTGCCCATCCCCATCCCTCTCACACTCCACCATCATGGCAATCCGCAATTGAAACATAATTTATGTGAGACAGTTACCCAGATTCAATGTCCGGGATCTCGAAAGAAATCCTTTGGCTAATTCCACATGTGAGAAGATGTGTCCCATTCCCTGATGCTCCTTCTTGACTGGGACACCCACTTATTCCAGCAATCCCTTCGCTGTCCCCTCTTCTGTCCCCTCCAGCAGAGCTCTCCTCCTTGTCAAGACATCTGGGTTCAGATGAAGAAACAGTGGGAGTGGACAACTATGCAACTTTATACACAAGATTGTTGTTGCTGCCTGTAGCGTTCGTTCCTTCTAATCTGTTGATGTCAGGGCACTCATCATAGCGCTGTGTACAACTGCATTATTCTGCTGGTTCTTTGGGAAGAGTCTATATGCATTTTTAACCAGTTATCACTTGGCCTCGACCAGTGATCTTATCAGTTGACCCAGCACTTTCTTCATGTATTCACCGTGTGACCCTCAATGTGTCATAAAATGGCAGCTGGACTCTCCTTCCTGGGGCTCTCAAGATGCACAACTTTAGCATTGTGATGCCACAAGATTTGATGGCAATCTTTTATTGCATGATGGTACCCTCCACATCTCCCACTCTGCTACATAGGCTCTCCAGTTCACTTCTACAGGCATCACAGCTGTCTCAGTACTTTTCGTGAGCACCGTCGCATGGCCTGCAGAGTTTTTCCTTATGCTCCTTTCTCTCTAGCACGGTGGCTCGTTGTAAGTGGATAGCTTGAAACTGTGTCCGGCAAGCTTAAGGGACCTCAGGATTCCAACATATGAAGTTGGTCGACATAGTTACTGCAACATGCACTTAGGTTGTGGTCCCTCCAAATTGCCTTGAGCAGGGTCATGGCCTGTTATTAATTCAGATCAACAGGGTCATGGCCTGTCATTGATTCAGATCCTTACAGCATCCATTGAATCTTGATGGTCATGGCATGTCAGCTACAGTCCCTTTTAAGTCTCGACACTCTGGCCATGAATCACTTCCTTTTTGATCCCAGCATGGTGGTATGTCAGAATACAGTATCCAAATATAATGTCTGGCATATATATATATATTTCATTTATATTCATTTCAGTATTGCTCAATAATAATGCCCATTTGATGGAACCTGATTACCAAAAATAAATTGCTCAAATATGTTGACTTTGTGGAGCTATCAAATATAGTTTTACCATTAACTACATCATGCTTAATTCTGTCGAGAGCTACTCGTTTCATTTTGTGTAAAAATGACTCCTTTTATTATTGCTTGAAGGCTTAGAATAGCTCAGAACAGCTCAGTATTTAAATAGAAGGCAGTGAACACCCTCTTACATCCCTGCATGTTGAAATCTTCTTTTGAATTTCCAACTCAGTGGAAGGGAAGGGCGAGCGAATTTATCTGAAACTATTTAGCAATTCCGAGCTAGACATACAATGTCTCAAGTTTAACAAATGCCAAAATTAACTCTTTTGACCTACCCTGTTACTACATTTTGATTATAATGACGAGGAAGTCGTGAGTAATGATGATGTTTCGTGGTAAATGTTTACAAAAATATAATGTTTATCGAGAAGGAAGAGTAAGTTTAAAAGTATGAAATAAATAAGCACTGAGCAAAATGCCTTTGATTTTCGACTGCCAAAATGCAATGGAGTCTCATCATCACAAATTCGTCTGCAGTTCTGCATCTCTTTGTCAATCAATAAATCAATCAATCAATCAATAAGTCATTCAGGAGGACGTGGACTCTCGCACCACCCATATGTAACAAGCCACTAGATCTCGCCTTATTGACTTTGCCACAGATTTTTTGCAGATACTGTTCAACGGCAGAAAGAAAGGACAAAAAAGGCACGCTGACTCGGCTGCTGCAAGCAACTGTTTATGTCCCTAGGCATGCACATCCGTGATGATGTATGCACACTCATGCGGGCACGTTGGGAAAGAGAAGTGGCATTTTTTTATTTACCGATCCAAGGTGGTAGATGCCACATGGAACCGTAACATTTGTTTTATTTTAGTGGTGCAAAAGTACTTTTAGCATATGAACCATTAGAGGGGAGGTTACTACCAGGAGGAACTTACAGAAAAAGTAGTTTCCTTTACATATATAACAATAAACAAAAACATGCCAGATAACCTTGTGAGACTGCGTGAGAGATGGGAGAGGGACCTAAGAGCCTTGGAGGATGTTGACTGGGAGGTGGTCGTGATGCACCCTACGGTTAGCCATTAAAGCTAAATTGCACCTCGTCCAATACAAAATCCTACATAGAATATAGTACGCTAGAGAGAAACTGCACAAGATGGGCAGGGTAGAGACACCATTCTGTCTTAAATGTAGGGTCGGTAAGGGTGACTTCTTTCACATAATATGGACCTGCCCCACTATACAGTTCTATTGGAGGGCAATCATTGGGGAGCTAGGTGCGAATATAGAGGTAACATTGCCGACTGACCCTGGGTTTATCCTCCTGGGAATCCCGACATCACCAGGACCCAGCTGCTCTTTGGCTCTTTAGGTCTGACGGTGGCCAAAAGAGATGTGCCTAGATGGTAGGGTGCAGAAGAGGTCCCCAAGGTGCAGGAGGGGAGAGGGTGGATGGATCTCTATATGGTCCATGAACGTACCACATACAATAACAGGGGATGCCCCTGAAAGTTCAGTAAAATATGGGGTCCCTGGAGGTGCTACTATGGGCTAGGCCTGTTGGATAATACACACGAACCCATGTCATCAATAACTGTATATGTTGATACCACCACACACTGAAGTAATCAATAGATTATAACCCATTATGGCCAGGATATGGAACTTGGACTCACCGCATTTCTACAATATTTACTGTTTCTAAATTGACACATTGGAGTCGATGATATGCTGTCCTTGATGATTGTACTTTACGCGACAGAAGTTATTGTTATGAAGACTGTATGTTTATGTTACTTAAAACATGCAAATAAAATTAAACAAATATTTGAAAAAAAATAAAAAAGTACTTTTAGCACTGCAAAGTGACCTGGCAGCAAATGGCAGCTATTGCCCCCCCCCCCCAAAAAATAAAATATATATATATATATATATATATATATATATATATATATATATATATATATATATATATATATATATAATCGTGAACAAGGTGGTGAGAGGCCCTCGAAACGCGTTGATGTGAACTCATCAATAAAGGAAGCCGTAAAAGAAAACCCCTTGGAGTGCAGTGTGGTTACTGTAGAGCTGTTCGTAACCCTATGCTGAATATATATATGTGTATATATGGAAAATATGGAGAGTGATGGGTTAGTGGAACAACGAAGGAGCAGCTGGAGGAATGGGTGAGGACGAATCAACAGGTAGTGGTCAGGAGGCGAGGGAGCAAAGGAGGCGCTTGAGGTTTGGCCTGAGCAGAGATAAAAATATATCCAAACTAATGTGGGGTGTTGAAAGCAATGGATAAGGTCGGGGGGAGGGATGAGGGAGCAACATAGAGAAATGGTGGGGGGAGCAGTGTTTGAGGGATGCAGCACATGAGGAAGAGCGCTAAAAAACACATGCATTGTTATGGAGTACTGAAAGAAAAAGAAGTTCTCTGAATGGGAACAATGGAAGGATACACATCGGCTAATCAAAGAATGGTAGAAAGGCTGTACTCCATAGGAGGGATAAACACAAGAAGAGAAAGAAAAACCATGGAATACGAAAAAAGCTAATGACAGTGACAAGAAATCGAACCAATGGTAAGAATAAGCAATGGGTGTGCTCTAAATCCACAGTAAATATTTGGTATAGTCCATGAGAGGCTGGTAGGTAGAACCTAATAAATGGACTGCAGGAACTACAATTTGTAATTTTATTTATTATCAGCCATATGTGTACCTGTGGAATGATTGAACAAGAGAGACAAAAGCTGATGGTTCTGATCTGATTTGCATAAATTACATTTTTTAAAGCCTCATCCACTGTAATCCAGAGATTGGTAATCTGCACTATTAATAATTTACCATACAAAAACCTAAACTTTTTTCTGAATCCCGCCAGAAGACCATGCAAAGCATTAGATTCAATCATCAAAAGATACAACTTTCCGAGCCTTTGGCAGCTCTTTACCAATCCTTGTCCATCGTCGCATATCTCCTCACTTTGAGCACCTGCAAGCTTGATTCAATCCCCTTTAACTGTATTGGGCCTGAGACTGCAGCAGCGGCTGTCTCATGAGATTAGAGCTCTGGGACTTCCAAACTGACCAAGAAAATACACAAACATCCAGCAACCTCTGATCAAGCATCTGCCATTAAGAGGCGCCTTTCAGCAACTACATCTTTTGGTTCCTCTGCCATTTGCTTTATCATGGTGAACCATCATCATATCCAACCCCATGCCATGCCACCATTGTTAGAAGAAGCTGAAGGATGCATTCCTACTAGGTTTGAGATCCATAAAAGATGATGAATTCCTGCGGCGACTTTGCTTACAGGGCTAGACCTTATAAGTTTATCTGACCATGTAACCTTGCTAGGATACCTAATTTTTGTCTGCGTGTCACGGAAAATACTCAAGGAGACAAATCACATTTCTCATTGTTTCACCATTCTGCAGAAAATAACATTGGATGAGATAGACTTATATGTCACCTTACTTTTATTGCCATGTTTAAAGTTATTTTTGTATTTCCTCTTCGTCTATTTTCTTCAATTTATTATGATAGTGAGCAAATCTTTTTTCCTGTATACGAGCTTGGTTTGGGGTCACACATTCTTTATTATTTTAACTGTGTATGTTTCAGTTACTGTTCCATGCAACACTGACATCTCCCTTGTATTCAGTCCCCAGCTCAGCCGAACCTACCCAAAACTGAGACAAAGATACATATCTGGTAAGCTTTACCACAGCACATGTAAAATATAGTCCCATATGCCTCTTAAAGCATGTCACAAGGGCTTCCTAAATTATTGACCACTGGTAATGAGATATGCAGAGTTTTCAAACACAAACCAGCCTCAAGAATAAGTGTACTTTTTCTCAGAGAATTTTTTGAAGAGAAGGATGTAGCATGTGACATCAAAACGCAAGAGCAATGAACTGCATCGAAGTTGAGCTGGTCTGGGGAGACCTAGAGGATTACTGAAAGAATGACATCCACAGAATAAGAATGGAAGATACATTTGAATGGATTTTGATCCTACTAACCACCAGTACCTCCAAAACCAATCCAAACTAATAGGATAATCCCTCTAAGACAATCACCTCAAAGGAAGTGGAAAAGGCCTAAAAACAGGAAACAGGGACAGCCTTTGAAGAGCAGTGAATGGTTCCTCTTAAGGTATGCAGAGACATTGGATGACAAAAATTGAAAGAGAAGAAAGACTGCCTCTTGAAACAAAGGCCCAGTGACAAGCAGCTGAGAATGTGGCATCCAACAGCTCTTCTGGCACAACACATAGCAATTGTTGTTCCACAAGTGGTAAGCCTCACTTGAAAACGGTTGCATAATGAAATTTTATAATGTTTGCGCCAGGAAAGGATGTTGTAACTTTGGCTTCCTACCCTGGAATTTAGCCACAGCATGTGCCAGGTTTAGAAAGAACACCTGGGAGGAAATAATGGCTAGGATACGTGTGCAGGATACAAGTCATATATTATCTTTCGAGACAGAGAACACTTGTCTGTGCTGCTGTTGCCATCATTAACACACACTCATGCAGTTAGTATTTACATTTCTAATAATAGAGATGTTCATGCAGGCTCACTGAAGAACACATATTTACAACAAAACAGAAGCCAACATGACCACTGGTGCTCACATCATGTGTGATCTTCAGGTCATGGGTTTGAGTCCTGGTAAGGTCAACTCAGCTTTCCATCCCTGAGAGCTTGGTAAAGTGATATCATCAACATGGGTTACAGTAATGTGTAACACCTGTTATTTACAGGGGTTGTATGAGATATACAAAATGAAAAGGAATTCCTTTTAAGGTAAATCCTTTAACTGGAGCTCAACATTTCAATGATACATTTTTCTCTAAAACGTCTTTACTGGGTTGTTTTTTTGTTGGACCAATGTTGTACTCTACCTGCTATTTTTCCCTACTGCTCCTCCATCTCGTACTCCTGTTTCTCCCTCTTTTTTTGCTCTCTTTCCATCATGATCTGAAATATTCACCACACCCTTTACAACCTATGCCCCCTATACCTTCCTTCTTCTTCTCTCTCGTTGTTTTTTTTCAGCATCATCCTGCCTCTTAGGTGAACTCCCCTAATCAATATCAATATTGCCTTGCATGAAGGCACCAAAATGGAAGGCATTCAGAAGCGTCTTGACCCAAACATTAAACCTGCATGGCCATCCATATCCTCCCCTCACCTGGCTTCTAAATGTATTGAAGGTTCCCACCACGCATTACAATAATTGAATTCACATGAAGTTGCAATAAATCGTGAAATGTCAAACCAGCATTCATATTCACCGCCCCCACTGACAAACGGTTAGTGTTTTCCTGTTAAATATAATCTGTACACCATTGTGGGACTGAGCATATGTTCCAAAATAGAGAACAAAACTACACATGGATATTCCTCTATGTAAATGCGATTCTCGATTCATAGAAGCCACACAATGCAAGGAATAGTCATTTTGTACAAAACACACACACAGTCCACACGCACACACACTCTCTCTCTCTCTCTCTCTCTCTCTCTAGATCATGGCATTTGCCTTCAATACACTGAAAACCCACCTTATATGTTGCTCACTGATTTTGCATTTCTTCAATAAGCACATGTGGCTGTACATCTCTACATGGTGGCTTGATCGATGAATGCATAGTTCAGGAGTTGCAAATGGGTGTCACTGGGATCAGATCACTAAAACCTTATTCTCATTGTACACAGCACCTAAATGTGCACCGCTATTTAAATGTGCCCGGACCTGCTGCTTGCAGGTTAAGCTCACCAGAAATATACATTGTACTGTTGGTAGATGATTCTTAAGAATCTCCCACTCTTTTACCTCGGCATCTACTTTAAGATATATCACCTGAAGACCACCTAGGAACTGGATTGATACTGCATCTCTGGTTCAGCAATAGTGAAAAATGTTACCAGATGTTGGTGAGTGAGAGTGGAGTGTCCTTCAGGGTTTGCAGTGATTTCTGCTGGGCAGGCGCTGGGCATGGAGAAGTTGTGCCTGCCTTGGTAGAAGTCCTTTGTTAAGGTCAGTGTCCCTCTGCTTTTATCCTCCTTCTCAGAGTTCCTTACGACACCCAGTGCAAGGAAGAATGTCTCTTTCCTCTCTCCTTCCCTGTTTTCCTGTTATTTCTTTACAGTGTTGCCAAATTTCCAGTTTTCAGACATCCCTTTTGCACTGGCTCTCTCTGGCTCACTCTCTTGCTCACCTTTAATAAGTCCTCATCTAGGATGTCCACCTCTGATCTCGTGATAAATGAACCACCCACATTCAGCTGACAAAACCATGTGCACACACAAACGTTTTTGCTGCACTACAGGATGAAAATGTGACCTCTTGAGTTGATGGATCTAGACTGGCCTTCTTTTGAAGAATTATTGTTGGGTGGGCCTGATGATGTAGGATGGACATAAAAGCCTGCAGTAAATCTTGCCTATGAAATCAAATTACTGTCTCACTATCGACTCCTTGGACCTCTGACATCAGTGCCTGCATCTCCATGCAGTGTTTGTTTCTACACTTGGCCTAGGTGTGATGGCTTCCTTGCTCTCAGCAGGGGCCCATGGCTGGCCCCTTGCTGCAGTGCAAGATTGAGAACTTTGGCCCCACTCCATTTTCCTATGTCTGGTGCCTCATAGTTGAGTGGTTCTTTAGAGGAAGAAGAGGGGTACCACTTGACCCTGATGCGGGGTTCCCATAAGTCTGTCTAGGACTGTGGTCACTGTCTGGAGTTAGTTCATTTGGACCTCCATCAGGGCACACCTTGTGAATGTGCAAATGTTGGACGATTTTGAATCATACCTGTGTGCAAGTTGCACAAAGAAATGTATCAGTCTCAGTGCTGAATGCCAGGAGCATTCAAATCAGGTGAATGTCATTAGAGAAACAGTGCCCATTCAAATACAGATATATTTTGATAAAAGCTAGGAAAGAGCCAAAGTGCAAAGATAGTCTGTGGAGTCAACAAAATGGTATATTTTTGATCCATTGGTGCAATGGAACATATGCACCGTATCAGAAGGTGCTTGCTTTGTATCAAATAAATATGGGCAATGATGCTAAAAGCATCACGTTAAGTGCAAGTGTTAACCATCCTGGTACTGCCTAAAATGGTTTAATCTGCCACCATTGTATCAAACTGGCATTAATCTGGGTTCATAGCTTCTGAGCACATTGTGGGTGAATTTGGAAAGAAGGCTAATGCCATATGCAACTATCATTCGGAAGGTGGTGATGGGGGCATGCGTTGCATAAGCTGCATCAAAGGCATTCCATTGTTATGGAAGTTTGAGGCAGTCTGCATTTTCTCCATAACTTCCCAAAACCTTTTGATTTAGACCTTCAGAGATCAACAAAAGAATACAATTAATACTATTTCAATAATAAACTTTCAAACTGAAAACCATTTACAGTACGTCTTTTAGAATACTTTAAAAAAAGTTTTAATAAATGTATACAAGTTATTACAGACAAGTTCATTAGGTGGGGATCTTAAAAACTCAATTAAATCTTGTACAGTAAATATTTTGTATCTGAAAGATATAGATTTTAAAAAACTGCTTCGATCCTCTACCAATGGTTTGTTTGGACAGACATATAGCACATGAGTTACATCTTCTCTGCCCCAAAGTTCACATAAGCCTGTCTCATCGCCAGAGTTGCACCAATACTTTATCTAAACTCTTAAATGTAGAATCCCTAGGCGCAACAAAATGATGCAGTGTCAAACTCTATGTGCTAATGTAAATCTCATGTATCTTTGATGGATCTTATATTCTAAGGTACCTGCATAAAATTTGCAGTGCAATGTTTGAGATCGAGCTCAAAGCGTAATTTTGTTGTCAAATTCTTGAGAAATAACTTCAAGAGTGTGGGAGACCTCGACTGCAAATGTGCTGTTGTGCTCTGCAAAACGTCTAACACTGTTGTAAGATTTTTATTAAATGTATAATGCCCTAATTCACTATTAAGGTGCTGATTCCGATCCGGGTCGAAAAGCACTCTGACCGAGCCGGATCCGGGGTGTTTTCCGACCAAGCCGGAGTCCTGCAGTCCGACCCAGCGAGTACGATGCAGCCGTATGCTGCCGGACTCGTTTCGGTCAGACTCCCATAGAAGTCAATGGGAGCCTTTTGTACGACGCGTACATGGGCTCCCATTGACTGAATGGGTACGTTTTGCGCAAGGGCGCCCCCTACAGTAGGTACGCGTCGATGCCATCCGCACCGTACTTGCCTGTGTTGGGGGGACCCTTGGGTCTCCCCTGTGTCTGAGTCGTAGGGCTGCGGGTGACAGGGGTCCGACGCGGACCCCCAAAGGCAACCAACCGGACGTTTTGCGAGCCGGACACTACAGCTCGCACAGGCTGTCCGACGCGTTCATCATCCTGGCTGGGTCATAAATCGCATCCATTGTACGCCACGGTTAAGTTACGACCGAGACGTACGGAGCGGTTCGGACCCGGAAACGACTCGGTCGGTGAATTTCACGTAGCTCGCATCGTACTTGCTCGCTCGTACAGCTGTACGAGTCGGGCGGAAAACACGTGTACGGCTCGTAGTTTTTGCGGCCGGATCGCGTTCGGTGCCCTTCCGACCCGGATCGGAATAGGCCACTTAATGTTTTAAGTTTTAATAGGTCTCTTAAAGGAGCCTGCTTCAGCGTGCAGTACATTATAGGCCCATCTAATTGGATTTGCTGGGCTTTAGAAAAGGAACTTACTATGGAGAGCTCGAGGTGTAGTGCTTGGACTGGGACTGCTTGATTTACCTTTAGTAATTTTTCACAGCAGCTTCCCGTCATTTATATTTATAGTATGCCATTTGTGTTTTGGGATGTATGATCAAATAGAAGGAATTTTAGCAGGATATACTTCTAGTAGGGGTTACAAATCTCTTTCCAGAGGAAGAGTATAGTCTCTTCAAGACACCAATATGGGCATCCGCCCTAAGGCCAATATGTTGGAGACGGGAGGAAACTTGGAGTGTCTGAGAAAAACTCTCCCTAGATAGGGATATACTTTGGCTACCTCAAAAGACCTCCCCCTTGTGTCCAGTCATAGTGGATATAATGTTTTCTCCCGTGAACGGTACTACTTTCATTTTAGAGATGTTTACTTTTGAGAAATTTGCTCTGTGTAGCTAAATAGTGCATCTATATTGGGTGGCATGCCGATTGGTGTAAGGTAAAAAATGACAAACATAATCGACATACATTAGAATATATATGTTGCATGATGCTATTTTTGGAGGAAAATTGTTTATATTTAAAAAGAATTCTGGTAGATCACTTAAAAATAGGTAGAAAAAAAGAGGTGTTAAAAGGCATCCCTGCTTTCAGCCATTCGATGTAGATATTTGGGTCAGACCCTTCCACCCCATTTGCACTTTGCAACAGGTTAGAGAGTGTAGTGCGACAACTAGCCTTAAAAGACTTTCTGGCATTCCTATCTTCTTTAGATTCCTCCTCAGTGTGGGTCTGTCTACTCTGTCGAAAGCTGTTGAAAAATTGACATACTGTCCATTACATAGTGTTTTAGTTGAAAATTAGCTTGGACCTTAGGAATATCCTCTGGAAAATACCCAGTCTTACAGATGAATTAGGATACTGTCCGCAAAGATCTTCCCAGTTGCATCCAAAAGAGCGATTTGGTGATGTGGCAGGGCAAAAGGTGGGAGCCTGTTTTTAGGTCTCGCCTTAGCAGTGCATGCGCTGCATGCGCTGTCTCAGCGAGACTTAAAGTAATCTATATATTGGCTTCAACTCCGTGTAATTTCTCCTGCCCCTTACGATTGGTTTAAATCTGGCATTGATGTTGTTTTCTTGATTTCTGTTGGCTGTTGATCCTATGGTATCTTCCTTGTAGTCCCGAGGCAGCGGATCCTAACTACAGTTTTCCTCCGCTTCCTGGCACTTAATTGCCTGCAGTGTGCCATCTGTTTTTTACCCCTCCCTGACTGACGTGTCAGACCCTGCTGACAAATGTAAGCGGCGGTAGTGGTTGGGGGTGTGGCGCCCCTCCTCTCTCTCCTCGCCTTGTTGTTGTTCACAATTGTTGCAACTCAGCATGGTGAGCTGTATCTTCTATTATGGGGCGCAAATTTGTTTTGTTCTGCGCTGCATTACAAAGAGCAACTGGCGCCGTGCCCCGTGGGGAATATGTTTGTAGTGGAAACGTGTGAATTAGTTTAATGCGGATTGTGGACTCCTTATACACTGACATATGATTCGGTACATAGCGGGACGGT
The DNA here is from genome assembly GCF_964204655.1 of Triturus cristatus. NCBI lineage: Eukaryota > Metazoa > Chordata > Amphibia > Caudata > Salamandridae > Triturus > Triturus cristatus. Next base: position 1,418,275,520 of record NC_140591.1, on the reverse strand, counting down.
AAAGCACAGTGCTTGCTTCCTTTTATTTTCTGTTATTTCATGGACACTCCTGGTCCGTAATTTTTGTTGAATTTGGGGAAACACCAGCCAGCAGCTTTCATGTAAGGCGGCTGGTCTTTGATGCATGTGCAGTTTTGTTTTTGTTCGACTGCTTTTTTTTTCTTAATGCAGATTTATACAGCGCGAACTCATGCCGTAGGTATTGAAGCTCTTTAAATGAGCACGGATTAAGTTAGACAAAGACACATTCAGGCACGGGGAGATTAAGTCATTATTATGGTGGCCAAATGCTTAACTTCATTTTGCAGACGGCACAAATGCTTATGTTTATTTTGCAGGCGGCAAAGAACAAAACAGCGGGACGGTAAAGCACAGTGCTTGCTTCCTTTTATTTTCCTTTATTTCACTGACTCTCCTGGGTCCACACCCCTAAGTGTAATCAGTACATAGCGGGACGATAAAGCACAGTGCTTGCTTTCTTTTATTTTCTGTTATTTCACGGACTCTCCTGTTCCGTAATTTTTGTCAAATTTGGGGAAACACCAGCCAGCAGCTTTCATGTAACGCGGCTGGTTTTTGATGCGTGTGCAGTTTTTTTTGTTTGAGTGCTTTTTTTTTTTAATACAGATTTATACAGCGCAAACTCGTGCCGTAGGTATTGGAGCGCTTTAAATGAGCACGAATTACGTTACACAAGGACACATTCAGGCACAGGGAGATTAAGTCATTATTATGGTGGCCAAATGCTTACTTCATTTTGCAGGCGACACAAATACTTAACTTTATTCTGCAGGTGGCACAGAACAAAACAGCGTGACGGTAAAGCAGAGTGCTTGCTTCCTTTTATTTTCTGTTATTTCACGGACTCTCCTGGGTCCATACTTTTTGTTGGATTTGGGAAACTATACCATCACAGCTGATGTAAGCAGCGAGCGTCACGGACTCTCTTGGGTCCATACTTTTTGTTGGATTTGGGAAAACATGAAGTATTCTTTTTTCTCAACTTTAAAAAGATAATTACATTTAGCGTGCATTTAAAAATATGCGAATGCGATGGGGATGTTGTCTTTTTACCCCTTACTTTAGCAGTAACCTATATTTTCTTTTAGGAGCTTATCATCCTGCTGGTTGTTCATTTGCATCTCACAGATGCTGCGAGCCAAGAGATTACCATCTTTACTGCGAGGCTCAAAGCACTTAATTAGCTTGTCCTGGTTTCCTTTCCCAACTTGCAAACACATGCTAACACTTCACACTATACCAGACTTTCGGTCTGTCTTTTTTCACTAAACAAATGTCAATAGATTACAATCTATCAGCACAGTTACAAAATAAAGGTTAACTCGAAGTTATTTAAACCGAAATTGAAAACGTATTGACCAAAACCACATTCTTTTTTAAAAAACGATAGTACTTTTATTTGTGTGCGTGCGTTTGGGAATTTTATAAATTGGATATAACATGCTTCAGGGTCTATAGACACTTCACGCACACTGGCTACCGGGATGTGCGCACCATCTACGGGCGCAAGTACTGCACAATGGAGTTCAGGGACACTGGCGAAGTGGCTTTTGAAGTGAACGTTGTTTCTAATTTAATTAGTGCTACAGGCATTGAATAAAATTATGGAACACATTTTGGAGTCGGTCCCTGAGGAGTAGATTGTGTGTAATCGGTACATAATGAGACGCTAAAACACAGTGCTTGCTTCTTTCATTTTCCGTAATTTCACTGACTCTCCTGGGTCCGTACTCTTCCTTGGATTTGGAAAACTAAACCATCACAGCTGATGTCAGCAGGGAGCGTGAAACTTGCTGATGTATTTTGGCAGTGAGATATCCGATGGAACACATTTTGGAGTCGGTCCCTGAGGAGCAGGTTGTGTGTAATGCAATAGGTCTCGCTTTTACTTGAGATTGAGCTCTTGGTATTGTAAATGACAATGCCTTTTATTTATGTTTTGGTTTTTAAAATAAATAAAATCGATTGTTATTTACAAGGCCAATAGTTTAAACTCGCATAAATGCGAGACCTATTGCATTGCAAATGCTTGTTTAAGAGTGGTGTGACAATGCTCCCCAGCCATTCCCTTGTAATTTTACTGGTTTCATAACAATAAGAAACATATAGCCATAGAGACATAGCCAATAGGTCTCGCCTTTGGGACCTTATAAGTGATTAGCCATGCAACAGTTGCATAACTAAACACTTATAAGGTCCCAAAAGCGAGACCTATTGGCTATGCCAATGCTTGTTTAAACTGCTGCAATCTATTGAAGCCTCACGGAGAACATCAAAGCGGAAGTGCGGCCGCGAAAGTGATCGCGATCGTGATCAAACAACAAAGTGAAAGTAATCACGGTAAAGCGCGACGCGCGCGCCCGCGCACATGCACTATAGCCCTAGGCTGGCCTGGTAGCACTTTTTGGAGCCCTCACAAAATGTCTCGCCAGACCAGCGAATGCGCTGGGACAGGCGAGACCTAAAAAGGGCGGCTACAAACTTACTCCAGCCTTCTGAGTTGCTCTGGAGGACTTTCACTAGGATCTTATCTGGCCCCATAGGTGTTGAGGCTCTGGCCTTCTTTTTGTAATGAGCAATTTGCTGTTCAGATGGAGCTGTTATCTGCTGGTCCATTTCGACCTGGGACTTTTTGTTACATGATTCACTAACGCTATCGGAGATGGAATTTACTTTATAGAGATCTTAAGATATTTTCCCCATTCATACGGCGATTCAGGAGAGGCTTTTAAGGATTTTTTACTCCCCGTCACTTTAGCAATTATGCTCCTGAATAAGTTGCTGTTTTTTTGCGTGGCTGCTACTTGTCAGTCTACCCAATTTTTATCTTTTATATCTTTTTACTTTTATCCTTCTATCGTTTAAGTTTTTTTTTAATATGGAGATTTCTTTCTACTTAACTACTGAGAAGTTGATAAATTGTTCTCTAATTACTTTATTGAGCCTACTTGTAAACTGATCTGTTGGTTTACTTTTTGGTCTTTGGGTAGTTAAATCCTGGTGAATTGAGAGCTTCTGCAGTGTATTCACCACTGAGGAGACAGTGTTTACGAATTCTGTAATTGGGTAAGTATGATCATTAATTTGTTGCAACTGTGGGGAGATGATTCATTCATTTTACTTATGATGTTGGTGCTCCATATTATACGGCCTTGTTTGCGCCATTAAGATATTATCATTCACATGTGTTTAAGCTCATGAGGAAGCACACTGCAGAGATAATTCAAGTTGCAAGTGCAGTATTGCCTGATCACTCTCTTGGGTGAATTGGGAGTATAAATCCTGGCTACAAATTATGTAATCTAGTATAGAAGAGCTAGTAGCTCCCTTTCTAGTATATGCAGCCGGGACGTCTCCATATAATTTCCCGTTCAGTATCACTCCATTGATTTCATTAGATAATTCGAGTAGCATTTTACCGCGTTTGAATGCTTTTATGGAAGATGGAAACTCTGGCACTAGTATAGAGCAAGTTTCTCCAGATCTTTATTCCTATAGGTTTCAGAAGAGCGTTAGAAATTTTCCATTGAAATCCCCTGTTAGGAGAACTTGCGATTTTCTGCTTGCTTCAAGAGTATTTTCTATTATATCAAATATTCTCGCTAACAGCATAATCAATTTAGAGCCAGAAGGGACGTAAATATTGAAAATAAATAAAGATTTAGCTTAGGAAGATCTTTCATTCAGGTACTTTAGTTTGACACATTGAGCATTATCGCAAGACAGGTCAATTGTTTCAAAGTCCCACTGGATTTCTTCCCTTAATAAGATTGTAAGCCTGCCTCTTGCATGTCCTCTTCTTATCCCCACAGCTGGAATTTCAAAGACGAAGTAGTCTTTCTGATTGAAACTGATTTGAGACCACGTCTCTTGGAGGCACACTATAGCAGGGGAGTTTTCCATTATACGTGATAATGTTTGATGCGCAATACCTGCGATATTCCAAGTAGTGATGGTTATATATCTGCTAAAAAGGAAGTTTATTTACCCTTCCTTGTCTGTAACTGTTTAAATTACCAGAGATCCAGGACCATGTGTTATCCTTTGGTAGTTTTTCTGGTTGAGATGCATTGTGATTCCAGATCTGCCTTTCTCAGTCATTGATACAGATGATACATTTTTTGACAGGGGCGCATTGTGGGCCGTTGTTACTATGATTGAATTTAGGTTGTTGCTTTTTCATCTCAATGCACACCGTTAACCTTGTTGGGACCACTGAAGAAGTTTTTTGGTTGACTCCTACTATGTCAAACCCATTTATATGAAGTAAGTCGCTCTCCATAAGAATTATCAACGGAATTGCTCTAGACCAGAATTCCACTCTTACCGTGATTAGTTCAGATCTATTTGGGAAGACCACCAACTTTATTTCTTTAGAAGTAAGTGATTGAAGGGAGTGAAATTTATTAAGCAGTTTAAGAATCTTTTGACAATTTAGAGGTTCATATCCTGTAGAGAAGACATCAGTTATCTCTAAGCTGAAGTATTGGTTCTGTGAACGCTTTCTTCTACATATTTGGAGTTTTAATTATTTACTCCTTCAAATTCAGTCATAAACCAGTGATCATTTAATGAATTTAAGCTTTTAAAGTTTGGCACTTGGGGGTTCAATTGCATAGAGAATTTCTTCCTGTGAAACAATGGGAATATTCCCTCATTTTGTTTGGGCTCTATTGTAGATGAAGTTTCCGCTACCGCCTGTTTTGATTCTTCTGATGTCGATTTGTTTGCTTAGAAATTCTGCATAGGATTCTTTTGCTTTTCTTCTTCTTAGATGTTTTTGTTGGCTTTATCTTTTTTACACTGGTGGTTTTTAGAAGTGTTGATCCCTTAATTGACTTTGTTCCTTCTGTATTTAAGGTTTGAGTTAGAGAATCTGATGCTCTCTTTGTTTAAATGTGGGAAAAGTAGGGATGTCACTGTTTGGATCGCTTTCGCTGGCTGGAGCGGAAAATAATATTCTTAGAGAATAGATTTTTTCTGATTCTACGCCTATTTTTCCCTTCTCTCTTACTCGTCCTACTAGTTTGTGTTGCACTTGTTGTTTTTAATGACTTAGTTTGCGTGAGCCCATTGTGCTGAAATTCTGTATTACCGGACTCCTCATCCTCTCTTTTAGTTCCATTATTGACTATTGCATTTGAGATTTGAGGATATGGCAGAGTTTGCTTATTGCTCTTATGATCCACCAAATATTTTAGCACTGTGGTTTGTATTTCCAATATCTGGGCTGAGTTGTTGGTAGATTTCTCTAAGAGAGCCATTATTGACTCGAGAATCCTCTGCAGAGCAAAACGTGAATCTGAGATTGAATCTTGCTTATGAATAGACTGTGGGGATGTTAGGCACTAATGGATTGAATGCAACAAGATATGCTAGTATATGGCGTTGGCGATTTTATCTGAAGATTGGAAATAATGGGATGTATGGTGGGCAGGCAATCACAACGATGCATGAGAAACTGCCTCTTGGTAATAAGTTTGTGCGCTGTTACACATTGGAAACACTCAGCTGTAACGCAAACTGTCGATTTATACAGCATTATTGTCGTATTGTTTTGTACAGATTTGAATTAGGCTCTAGATAATTCTGTTTTGTCATATAATCAAAGAAAAAGGAAAAATAAGAAAAGACCAATAAAGATATTTAAAAAAAATAAATGAATATACTGTGAGGATGTGAAGAATGGAAAATCTGGGGAATGAGATAAGTTCTCCTCTAAACCTGAAGGGTTACTCAGAGTACTGTTAAATAGTTGTAATGTCTCCTTCATTGGTTTGGTCTCCACTAAGTATCTTGCTAGACTCAAGTTTATGCCCAGGAGAGTATAATCTATTTTTGGAATATGAGATGGAGCAAATTGAGCTACTGGGTAGGAGATATCATGCTGCTCAGCTGTTATTATGGAGTCAGGCGAGATGGTTCCTTCAATTACGTCTTCTTGTTGATTTTGTCTTTTAGCTTCTATTTTCTCTGAATTTGTTTTTTATTCTTCTCTGGGTTGCTAAAATGTGGTTATTTGCTTTTATTTGATTTTTAGTTTCATTTGTTGCACAGGGGGAAAAACACATTGTTATTGTAAGAGTCCCTGGGAAAACTTCTAAATGAGCAAACTTCAGTTTACTCTTTCTCAGAGATTGCTCCTTGCCAAGTCTTTTCGTGTGAAAAGTCCGGTTTCTAATTTTGTTTCAAAACCATATCTTTATGCGCTTGTAATAAAGCTTAAGGAGTCTTTGTCTTCGTGTGGATTCTGGACAGAGCCAAAGGAGTTCTTCCGGTTCCTACAAGTAATATTCCTTCTGAGGAAACAATTGTTTATAACCTACTTGTTGGTTGGTGCATCTTCCCCGTTCTTGTTCTCTGCCTTGCTGCTCAGCCAATGGTGATGTCTTTTGGAATGTTGAGTGTGTTTGTAGTTGAGATGTCAGTTGGAGCGGATGGGCTGAGCAGCAAAGAGGCTGCTCCTGGTGGGGCATTCCATGGATCTTCCTACCATCCTGTAACTTATATTTGATTCTGTAACCTGACAAATAAACCTACAACTGGTTTTCTACAAAACCTGCCTACGAGACATCATTCATTTTAACACTGGCGATGAGGATGGGACTTTGTTCAGTTTCTAAGGGAGGTGCGTTCCCCTATAGGGAGGTGTGTTCCCCTATTACAGTGTGGATGTTGATGTTCTGTTTCTTAGGGAGGTGTATTCCCCTATGGGGAGGTGTGTTTCCCCCATTACAGTGTTCAGTTTCTAGGGAGGTGTCTTCCCCTATAGGGAGGTGTGTTCCCCTATTACTGTGAGTTTGTTGGTGGCAAGTACCCAACTATTAGTTTCTCTAAGGGAGTGGGTTGGAGCTCTCCTGCCATGAGTTCTGTAGGGGGGTTTGTAGTCCCTAGTCCTGCCATAAGTTGTGTAGTGCAGTAGGGGGGTTTGGAATCTCTAGTCCTGCCATGAGTTCTTTCTTATTTTTCCTAGTTTAGAAGGTTATGTAATTTTTGATGATTTTATTGGTCATGACTTATATGTGTTTTATCATCTCATTTAAATTTGATTTTCTTTATTTATTATAAGGGGGAAGATGTGTTAGAACCTACTTGTTGGTTGGTGCATCCTCCCCATTCTTGTTCTCTGCCTTGCTGCTCAGCCAATGGGATGTCATTTGGAATGTTGAGTGTGTTTGTGCTTGAGGAAATGTCAGTTGGAGCGGATGGGCTGAGCAGCAAGGAGGCTGCTCCTGGTGGGGCATTAAATGGATCTTACTACCATCCTGTAACTTATATTTAATCCTGTAGTCTGACAAATAAACCTACAACTTGTTTTCTACAAAACCTGTCTACGAGACATCATTTATTTTAACACCCCTGTGTCTCGATCAGAAATATCATAGACACGTATTGTGCATGGCTACTAGGTAGCCTACGGCAAGGAGCTGCTATTCAAAAAAAGAAGTGATGTTGGAGGGAGGTAGGAAAATAGCAGTTATCTAGGAGCGCCTTAGATATTTAATGCGATTTTATATAGCATGAACATTACCCGAAGGTGTCAGAGCGCTTTACAAAAGAACCAGTTGCGTTTCATAAGGACTTTGGGTTACATGAGTTACATAAGAGATACAAACAGGGGATTTATGTGAGCCTCCCTGTTTGCGGCACACTCACAACACGAGAATTACTTTTAAGTAGATGCAGATAAAATTGGTACCCCTAATTGCTTCACAGTGAGTGGCGTCCTAGTTTTATGCATGTGAAAGAAATCTAGTCTCCTTTTATACCCTGCTCCCAATCCTTTAAAGGGTTCCCCCAGAAGATGAAGTTAAAATCTGCAGCTATGAAGCAGCTTACTCTCCCTACTTAAAATATCACGTAAAGTATGTAGGGTAACGAACAGGAGAACAGGACTGCTGGGATGGCGATCTGACCACAGGGCCCACTAGTGGGGGCATGGCAGAGGCAGGCAAGTGGCAAGCAGGCAAGCACACAAGCAAGCGAGCGAGAGAAGCCAAGACCAAGCGGGAGCTCACCGGATCATCCCACAAGCCACACCCAGACCTAGCTGGGCCACTTCAGCGGGGGCCCATGCTCACTCCCTGCTGGAGATCACTACACCTCCCACGCTCGGTCACCTTGCCTTATTTCTGCTCCTCCCCGGGCTTGGAGACTTAAAAGCATGGGGGTCCCGGCTTCAGGTTCGGGTTGTAGCGTGGTTCAGCTGCGGCTCCGGGCTCCTGTCAACGCTCACTGCTCTGCGCCTCGCACTATGCATGTTACACGAAGCGGAAACACCCCGGATTATTTCCACCGTAAGGAGTGATGGCAACTGAAGGTCTCCACAGCTACAGCCATATGATTATTAATGGTTCAGATCTCTTCTTGTTGCTTCATCAACTGTACCCCTAAACTCTCTCACAAATTTAATTAGATGGTAATACTTTGGGAAATGATTTACCACTGATACAAACTGGACTTGCCTTCACTCATCAACAATCACCAATCATCCATCTCTCCAAATGCACCCTGTGATCCAACACTTGCTTCAGGAAATGTAAGGAATCACATGCTGCCAGTGAAGTGTATTATCTGTCAGTGCTATGTGTCTGTATTGTAGTACATGCTGTCACGTGCTGAATATTCTCAAACGTGCCCCAGGCTTATCCTGTGTACTATACTGTACTCAGTCTCAGTAAACAAGTCTTCATTCCGCCGGAGCCATAAAAGCACAACAAGAGACATACTGTTAGAAATGGGGGTCTCTAGTTGGCAGAGGTTGGTACATTTGTCCAAATAGGGACCCTTGCTTCTTGTCAGAGAAAGGGGGATACACACTTTAGATAACCTGGGCTCACCCCCTTGGTAGCTTGGCACGAGCAGACAGGCTTATCCCAAAGGCAATGTGTAAAGTATTTGTACTCAAAACACACAGTAATACAATGATAACACCACAAATGGATAACATACCAGTTTAGAAACAATAAAGTATCTTTATCTAACCTTAACAAGACCAAAACGACAAAAATCCAACATACAAGAATTAAGAAAAATGACTTTCAAAAGGTTTTAGCAACTGAACCCAAAGAAAACTATGGAAGCGTGATTTCTTGCAAAGTACCTGTCGTTGCGACAAAATTCACCAAGCCAAACTGCTGCAGCGATGGGAAGTGTCAAAAAACAAAGAGATGCATTGTTTCCTCAAACCTTCATGGATGTGATTCGACAGTTCTGCTGGACACAGGGGAGCAATGCGTCGGGTCCGGTCTGTAGGGGGAAGCGATGCGAGACAACTCCGATCCGCGGGTGAGGCGTCAGGGAAGATGTGTGAAAATCCGGTATGTATTGTTGAACGATGCGGCGGCATCGAGCGGCTCTGCTTTGATTTCTTCAGCCGCGATCCCTCGATGCATCGATTCTTGCAGTGGCGACAGGCGCTGCGTCAGTTCCAGCAGCAGTGTGGCGATGCATGGAGATTCCTCTCACACCACAGTGTTGCGCCGAAAAACTGTCGCAAGAAGAGCGATGCGTTGATTTTCTTGTTGTGTTGCCTTCCAGCTTTCAGCCGCAGAAACAACCTCCAGAGGCCCCACACAGTCACAGGCACTTCTTGGCAGGTCAGAACTCCCAGCAAGGAAGTTCAGGAGAGCTGGGGGTGAAGTCTTTGTGTTCCTAAGACTTCAAAACAGGAGGCAAGCTCTACTCAAACCCTTGGAGACTTTCCTCAAGCAAGGGGCCGAGCACACAGCAAAGTCCTTCTCCTTACCTTGTCAGAAACAGAAACTGCAGGCCAACCCCAGAAACACAGCAAGGGCAGTACTTCTCAGTTTCTCCAGCTCTTCTCCTTGGCAAAGGTTCCTCTTGATTCCAGAAGTAGTCTAAAGTTCAGGGGTTTTAGGTCAAATACTTATACCCCAAAATGTCTTTGTTCTCTTTGTGCAAGGGTCTCTGAGCCCGGTCCAAACTAGTTATGTCCTCTATGGTGCAGCTGCCTGGCAGGAGGTGGAGAGAGCATTGTGTAAGGCAGACAGGCCCTATTCAGGTGCAAGGAGAATCTCCTCACACCGCTCTAAATGCAGACCGGGCCTATTCAGGTGCTAGTGAGAACTCCTCCCCTACTCTGAATGCCGCCCGGGTCTATTCAGCCCAGCCCTGACCCATTCAGGAAAGGCAGGACACACATCAAATATCCCCCCCCCCCCTCCCCAGTGGCTGTCTGAGATAAATACACCTCCCCAGCCCCTGCCACTCCAAAACCAAACAGTGAATAGACAAACAGGCAAAGGCACACAGAATAGTTAAACAAGAAAATGCCCACTTTCTAAAAGTGGCATTTTCAAACACACAATTTAAAAACCATCTTTACTCAAATGTATGTTATTAAATTCTGAGTTCAGAGAGCCTACACCTTATTTCTCTATCTTGTTCCAATGGGAAGTTATATTTTATAAGATGTTAAAAATAAACTCCCATTCTATCCTATGTGGCAAGATAGCCTTTCAATAGTGAAAAACGAAATTGGCAGTATTTCACTATCAGGACATGTCACACACACCAGCACATGTCCTACCTTTCACATACACCGCACCCTGCCCAGGGGGGTACCTTGGGCACACCATAGGGGTGCCTTACACGTAGGAAAAGGGAAGGTTAGGGCCTGGAAAGTGGGTACATTTGCCAAGTCGACATGGCAGTTAACAACTGCGCACAGACACTGCAGTGGCAGGTCTGAGTTATCTCTTCAGGTGGCACAATCAGTGCTACAGGCCCACTAGTAGCATTTGATTTATAAGCCCTGGGCACACACAGGGCACTGTAGTAGGGACTGACTAGTGAATCAAATCAGCCAATCATGGAAACACCAATCCATAACAACAATTTACAAAGGGAGCTCTTGCACTTTGGTACTGAACAGCAGTGGCAAAGTGCCCAAAGCATCTAAACCAGCAAAACGGAGTCCGACACACAGTAAAAACATGGGAGGTCAAGTCACAAAATACTGGGGAAACCCACGCCAATGATGTCAGGTCTAACAACCGGTCTTCAAAGTCTGAGACCACTGCACACACAACGACACAGGCCGTGATGTGCGGCTAACAGAAATGGCGCATTGTGGGACCACGGTTGAAGAAATCGGCACGGCGCCTGTTTGCCACCACAGCATCGACCTCCAACGGATCCCGGATTTTCAAGCATCACACCAGTGGGCCAAGCATCTCCAACGCAACTCCGGCAGACCAGAACCACCTTGGAATCGACACATCACTTACCCCTACAGTCCCGATTTGACGCTCACTTCTTCTGCATGCAGCAAGACTGTCGCATAGCCTCCCCAAGGACTCAGGAACTGACTCATCGCTGTGTTGTCTGATGCCTCCCTCCTCTGAGGCTGTTTTGCCTTGTGGATTTTGATGTGTTTGAGGTACTTTGTGTAAAAATCATGCATCCATAGATTTCTACGGACAGAATTGCTTGAAATCTTTTAAAAGTCAAATTTTGTGTTGTAGATGTTGGATTTTTCTCAGTTTGGCCTTGTTTGGTTTACATAAAGATACCTTTATTTTTCTAAACTGGTGTGATGTCCGTTTGTCATGTTTTCACTGTGTTACTGTGTGTGTTTTGTACCAATGCTTTACACATTGCCTCTGAGGTAAGCCTGTCTGCTCATGCCAAGCTACCAAGGAGGTGAACAGGGGTTATCTAGGTGTGCAACTCCCTTATCCTGACTAGAAGGAAGGGTCCCAACTTGTACAGGCTGCATACCACTGCCAACTAGAGACCCCCATTTCTAACAGGATGTCTGACAGAACATTATTTGTCAAGGCGGGACAATAAAACTACGCCAAGAATCTTGGCGCTGGAATCCATAAGGGAAATCCGCTTATAGCAGGTGGTCTGGGACCGGTCCCCCTTTTTAAATATCTGAACTACAGTAGCGGTCTTCCAAGAATCCAGAATGGGGCTCGAACTATTACTCTAAACACATTTGTGAGTAGTGGAGCTAACATATGGATATTGAACTTAAGGATGTCAGCTGGAACACCATCTGGTCCCGGAGCCTTAACTCAGATACATTTGTTTATGCCTACAATTACTTCGTGGACTTCTATCAGGTTCTTAAGATTACAAGGGGACTCAAGAGCTGGGGTGCAGCTAGGTCCTTGAAGCATGGACATCTCCGTGTGACAAAATGTTTGTAAAATGGAGAAACCCATGCTTCCACCGTAATTCCATTTTTGATGTTAGGGGCGTCTAACTCCTTAAAGAAAGGCCTCTTTACCACCTCCCTGCTCTCAATTCACCTGGCCTGAGTTTACACCTCTCTAAATGCCTCAGTTTCTCTGTCCATTTTGTTTTCGATCAATTGCTCTTTTCACCACCTTGTCCCCAAGCACTGGACGCCACACATTTCTTAAGCACTGCTTCTTTTGGCATTGCACGCTATGTGTGCTTGTCTTTTTGTTAGCACTTATACCTTAAAGGCAGAATGCTGAGTTGTTTTAAAATAGCAACATTACTTTCTATAACAAGAAGGCATTTTGGTATGACTTCATTATATCAAAATGCTGCTTACATAGCTACTAAGATATTTTAGTTTGTGAAACTGTGTCAAGGTGAAATTACAGGGCCTGGTTTGTTTCATCATGTACTTTTCAGTTTGGAATTGAACCAGTAGCTACAAAAAGCCTATGTACTTCAGTACTGTGTCCAAATATATCTGGCACAGAAGCTTTTTTAGTCAAGCTTAGTGCTGAGATTTCTTGTTTTATAATTATTTCCATGCTCAGTATTGTACTACACATTATCAGGCTCCTTTCTGGCCATGCTAAGAATCTTTCCTTCAAATGTGAGTCTGGCAAACTAGAGAAATGTTTTAAATTTGGCACTGACGCTAAAATCACCCCTTTGTGCCTACAGGGTGGTCAACAGTGTGCCATAGTTTGTTATACAAGTTCCTTCTTCTAGCATACAGCTTCTTTCATACCTTCAGAAACCTCTAGCCTCATGCAAGCCATGCTCCTCTAGACTCTGAGTAACCCCTCTGGTTCACAAACCCATTACAAGCTAATAAACCCCAGGGTGCATCGCACTTTCTTCTATTCTGATATTTCTTGGACCCTCGATTCGACAATGTGACATTGATATGCAAGCTGGCCCTTTCATGACCATTGTGATATCTTGAAGGAGGCTTATCACAAGGCAAAGGAGCACACTGAATGCAGGTACTGGATTATGGCACTTTATTTAGAGAAGACGGAATATACCATGTTTCCTAGGGCAATCAATACCAGGAGCTCATCTTCTTTGCTCCTTATGATACTGGTTTGTGTGTCATCCAGATGAAGATTGTTACATTTGTTTTTCTTGTCTTGGTGTAGGCGTCATCTTCTGATATTCAGCAGTGCAGACGCAATTTAAGGATGCTTCACCGTCAATGACAAACATGGCGTGATGATTGTCCATTTTCATATGTTATGTTCTGTTATGCAGATTTGTAGAGTGCACTAACACCCGGGAGGGTATCCTGGTATCGAGGGGTTGAGAGTTTGGGCACACTTAGGGCCTAGTGTGACTACTCGAAAAGCCAGGCCTGCAGCTTCTTGCAGAACTCAAGAAATAAGGAGGAGGCCCTTATGTGAAGCAGTAGGTCATTCCACGCTTTAAGGGCGATGTAGGTGAAGCTCGATCATGGGATCTGGTTTTCTGTATGCATGAGATTTGTGCAAGAAGAAGTCAGGAAGAGCAGAGGTGTCTGAAAGGTTTGTGAAAGCAGATGCAATTGTTATGTTAGTGTTATCAAATCTAGGGACATAAACCTTTCTGTTTGTGTCGCGTAGAGATCATAAAGATGTATACATCGATGCCCTGTAATGCAGGAGTATGTGGTTCGATACTAAACTTGTTATGTTGACAGTGACCCTCTTGAGATAGAAGTCACTGTGGAAGTGGCATGCTATATAGGATTGCTGCTACTCTCACTCATCAACCTGGCATTGTGGTAATGTTTCTTGTCTTTGTTTCTTTGTTTTGAGGGTCCTTCTCAGTTAACTTTACAGATGGAATCCTAATGGCTGTCTTTTCACACCATTGCTGGACATTTGCCTTCATGTGGTTATGGTGCGATGTTATGCCGAAGTAGTTGATCGCGCTAAAGTAAGGGTCATTAATAACCTAAGTTTGTTTGTCAAGTGATACCGGTCATTCACAGTCATTCAATACAGTTCTTTATATACAGATATCTGTTTCCCTACCTGGGATCCTCTTGGACTTCTACAGCCTTAACCCGCATGATAAATCATGACATATTTTGCGGGCACACTATCAGTAGGTGATCATAACTTTGAAGATATTGACAATTACTGTCTAGCAACTCACATTTGTAGCTTAATAAACTTACCAAGGTTCTCCCTTTCATCATTCAGAACCTTTTTGCAGAACAGAACACGTCTACAGATATGATCTCTGAGTCAGGGTGACCCTGACCACCCAATGAGCATCCACTATATCTAAATAGGGTAAGCATTCTGCTACAAGTAATGACATGTCCGTTTTTGTATAATTACTCTCTGCATCGTCTTCTTTATATTGACGATGCTTTTAGTAATTTAACTTTAGGGTGCAAAAATCTCTATCATATGAATTACCCTCACTCTAAGAAGGGCGAGTTCTAAAATCAGATAGGTCAGTGGCGTAACGATAATTGAGGGGCCCCCCTGCAAGATACATGGTGGGGCCCCCTCCAGACTCTATCAGGAGCTCCCCGGCCAAAGTGCAGTGCTGAGGGGGCCCCCTGGAGCCTGCGGGGGATGCGGGGGCCTGTGTTACGCCCCTGAGATAGGTAAGTATTAAGACTGGTGGTATGACCACCCTTGCACAATTCCAGATGAGGGACCGAGCACTGTGATCTGCATGATGAATGCCCCCATATAAACAGGAATTATATCCAAGAGAGAGACTTAGTACAGTGATCTGCATGACGATTGCATCACATAAATAAGAAATACACTGAGATCAAATGAGCTTGGATGTGCACTGGTGTCATATTATGAACATCGTGGTATGGCTTGACTATTAGCATCATTGCAGAGCATCACCTGCATGGAACATTTTCCATCATGCTACATCACATTGCTGGACATTGGTTGGCGGTTCTTTCCTTCCTACACACAAACTATTTCTTGAATTCTTTATCTTTTTCAATTGAAACACTTAATAGTACCAGAGGCATATATTAGTATAAAATATTGTTTTTATTATTCACAGAGAATAACTTGGTCTGTTTATTCTGTGGTTTCCTGAGAAAGGCGATTTGCCGAAAAGCGAGCAGAATAATGAACAACATATAAATCAGGCCACTACTCTGTAACCATCAGTTTAATAATCAGTCTGCTGTAACATATGTATTTATAATGATTGTTGTTTTCACTAGTGTGCAAGAGAGATGTCTTATAGTATGATTGTGTGCGGTTGGGAGAGTATGATTTGTTAATGAATTGTTGTTTGTATTATCAATTACAATGATCATGTATTTGTGCAAAAAGAATATATTATAGATATATCTCTATCTTTATATTTACTATAATAATAAATAAGAATATATTGTTCTATTCGATGTACTGATTCTCTCCCTGATTGTCCTATTATGTACTCTAGTTTTGAGACAAGAATTATTAATTGCCTGAGTTTCTCTTATTTTTTAATCTTTTTTCCCTGCCTTGAGCAAATATTTTTGTAGCAGGAGACCCTTTTTCTTTACATTTAGTTATGGCTGTCCACATCAGTACCTTTCTTGCTTATGTTTGAGGTGATGTTTGTTGATTATGTACTTCGACTTGTGTTTATGGGAGTTCTCTTCTTGAGAACTTGACTTTCTTCTGGGATCTCTATATGTTATTCATTGCATGCCCTCTTTTTTGCGAGGCAATGTTGAAGTAGCACCTTTCATACCCTATACTTCCCTTTGGAAGAACATTGGGATTTAGAAATTCATACACAGTATTGTAGTACGATGATTTTGTGGCATGGAGGTCCTTGATTATCTTGCAACTGAATGATTGCCTGCCTGCTAGACTCTTCACTGTAAATAGCATTTAGCTCTTTGTTTTTGTGCTGTAAGTAGTTATGCTTGAGTGCTCTTTGTATAGGTCTGTTTCATTTTCTGGTTTGTTTTTATCCTACTTCAGAGTTTCCACTTCTCAGAAGTGGCTTGCATGCCTAACTGCCTTCACTTTTTTTGGCAGATTACTTTGTTTCTGTGGCTGCCTGACTGTAAAATGTCTGCCTCTATATCTTCCCAAGTAAGTGCTTGGTTTCAAAAGCTTCCACTCATTCACTCAGGGCTTCTTTCTAGAAGTAAAGACAAGAAGATCTGGGTTGAATCCATCATCGTGCTTTAGCTCACTTCTCACCCTAGTTCGGACCCAGCCATATACAAATCAGTCTTGACCCTGTTCCAGTACAGCTCGAACTGCCAAGCCAGGACTTCCCTGGACCGGAAACAAGCATCATGGGACCGGTTTCAGGGTAACACCCCTGATCAGCCAGGCTAGCTTGAATCCAGTGGCAAAGTGAGCAAGGGACCCACGTCTGAGCATACCCTGCCAACTTAGGGGGAACAAATCAAACACAAAGAGATGATGGACGGAGCACTGAAACTTTTCTAGACACTCACCCCCAGTCACAGATCTGGGTTGAATCCATCATCGTTGTTTAGCTCACTTCGCCACCCCAGTGCAGACCCAGCTATATGCAAGTCAATCTTGACCCTGGGCCTCATGGGAACCCGGCCTGCTTTTCGCGCAACATCGACTGCCGCCTGTGATGCTCTACCTGTTCCCGGCAACCCTCTCCAATGCGAACTGGACTCTTGGATACCTTGAGAAGCTAAACTTTCAGCAGGACTAATCTGGGTGTGTAACTGATTGGTGCTCCATCGTGGTTTTCTTTGGAGATGTTTTGTTTGAATTGGGTAAGTATTGCGTCGTTCTTAACTTCAGGCAGCTTTGTTCTTTGCTTCTTGGGTCATGGTGTTGTCATAGATTTTCCACCATGGAATATGATACTTGGGTTGACATTGGTGGCCTGATCAGTGTGGTGAGCTAGTGGAGCTAGTTTTGTTCATGTTGTTGGTAATAGGGGTATTTAATTAGCATATAATAATGTTTTGTGACTTCTGTTACATTGACACATGTAACACAATAGGCTTTCTTATTTCAGGTCCAATTTCTAAGTTAGTTGCAAAATTCTGTGCTCAAGGTGGATTATTGTAGCTGCCTCCATATACTCTGGTTAAAGTGATAGATCCCCTGAGGTGCTTTGAGTGGATAGACTTTAAGCATGGTTGGAATCTTTGCCTGTTCAAATCTATTATGATTTTTGTTGTGTGTTATGTTAGTTATTTTGTATGTGTTTGCATTTTATTGTGTGTTGAAATTTGTCTGTTAGGTTACAGTACATGCACTATTGGGATGTTTGTATTTTGATACTTGTAATGTGTATTTTTGAAGGGATGGTGGAGGGTTTGACTTAAAAGTGCCATCCACAATCTATGTGTTACATTTAGTTATGGTTAGTAAATTATTATTGGTAGCATAGACGCCTTTTTCGATATTGTTATTGGGGTTGTAATATAGTAAAAATGCTTCTTTTTTATGTGTGATTAGTCAGTATTGGGTATGAATTTAGCATCATAATTTTAAGGTGCTACAGGTCTTTCCCTGGGAGTTCTATGTGTTCTGGCAATTAATCTTTTTTGGATTGTTGTGCCAGAAGTTTAGCCTGTTGTTGGATCATGAACATTTTGTATAATATTTGTAAGTATTGTTTCTGTGGGCTCTTGTGAGCTTGTACTAGTCTTTTTTAGGTCCTAGTAAATATTTTTGACTTCTATCTCATTAAATTTAGGGATATGGCTGTTTCCCATCACTTTGAGCTATTTTTGTTTTAGTGGTAGCCCTGACATAGAATGTGTTTTAATAACATTTGGTGCATTTTGAGTGTGTTTTGTCACTGGTGGTGCCCTCCTTACTATCAATATATCCTCTATAATTTAATACCTGCTTCCTTTTTTGCGATTAGATGAATTTTGATCTTTCTGACATTGTCTGTGTGTGTTAGAGTATAGAAAATATACATTTGTTCTATAATAAAACAATGTAGGCTATATTTATTTTAACATTTTTACGCTGCAGGTGCACGTTTGAACTTACAGTGTGGATGTTGTGTTTTATCATTTTTGGTGTAGAATTGGTATTTTTGGCACAGTTTAAGTTTGTTTGATAGTACTTTTTTTAATCTAAAATGTAGTTAGGGGTTTCTTTGTTTTATTTTATTTTTTAAATATGTTAAAGTGATATTTTTCTTTTAGTTTTGTGCTTTGGTTACTATACGTACTTTTGAGGTGCTCTTTTTAAATTTGAGTAATTCAGTGTCTGTGTCGTTATTTTATTTTCATTATAGTATTTTTCCTTCCTGTAGAGTATGCACCTGTAATTTGAAGAAATAAACATGTAGCATAGTATTTGTTTTTTGTTAACTTAACATACTTTAGTTATTTATCAATTGTGTTAGTTATGTCTTGGAATGTTCGTGGGCTGAATGATGCGAGAAAATGTCGTAAGGTGGTGGCCTATTTGGACCAACATCAAGTGCAGATAGCCCTGTTGCAGGAAACTCATCTTGCCCCCAGAGCTACTTACACCTTTGCCAATAGGTGGGCGGCAGTGCGTTGCTTCTCCTCATACTCTGCATATGCTAGGGGCACGGTGATTCTGATAAGCAGGGCGGTGCCGTTTGTACGTCTGGGTGAGCGAGTGGATGAGGAGGGGAGATTTGTATTGTTGTGGGGCAGACTGGGAACTGATACGATTACGATTGTCAATTGTTATGGGCCTAATGTGGACTCGCCTGTGTTTTACACCAAATTGTGGGGCGAAATACTGAATATTGGATCCATGCATGTTATTTGGGGTGGGGATTTCAACGTCACACTGTCGCCTGGGCTGGATAGATCGGATGGTAGTCCCCAATACAACAGACATGCCAGAGATGCGGTGATGGGTATAATGGCGGAGGGTGATCTCATAGATAGTTGGAGGTTCGCACATGCTGGAGTCCGTGAGGGGACGCACTTCACGGTGTACGCTAACACTTGGGCTAGACTAGACTACTGCTTGTTGTCCCGTGGACTGGCGGTCGATTTGGGCAGGGTGGCGCATTTGCCGCGGTCCTACTCGGACCATTGTCCGGTGTTGGTGCAGGTGGCTGTCCCGGGCTATGGTAGAGCGCCGCCGCGGTGGCGTATGCAACCCACGGCGTTATTGGACCCACTGTTTCAGACGGAACTGGGGGAGGAGATAGCTGAATTTTTTCCACGAAATAAGGGGTCGGTGGCCAGTGTTGAGACAATCTGGGAGGCGTTTAAGGTCACGATTCGCGGGTTTTACATCTCCAAGAGTTTTGGAGTTTTGCAGTCGATACGTCGCACTCTTGCCAAGCTGGAGGCTGAACTTACGGAACTGGAATCTGCCATGGCCCGAGGGCCGATGGGCCCACCCCACGAGGCGTTTAGGGACAAGCTGACACAATATGAGAAAGAGGCGGATAGAGAAGCCAATTTCAGAGGGAAACACTGGCGGGCCCGACGATATTGTGAGGGGGAGAGACCGGGGCGAGCACTGGCGGGCGTTACTAGGCCTATGAGGGGCGTCTCACACATATTAGAGATACGCACACAGAACGGAGCTCTTTGCCAGGACACACGGGGAATATTGCGGCAATTCACTGAGCATTACCAGAGGTTATACACAGCATGTGACGCCGGGGAGGTTCAATTTGGGGACTTCTTAGACGATATCGCTTTGTGTTGGCTGAGTGATGAACACAGGGAGTTTCTGGGGGCTCCGTTCGAGCTGGATGAGATACGGGAAGCGATCATGTCATTGGGAAATGGCAAGGCGCCCGGGCTGGATGGCTTGCCGGCGGAATTTTATAAATGCTATATTGACATAATGGCTCCGGTGCTTCGAGAGGTCTATGAGGACTCACTGGAGGCAGGTGTGTTGCCGGGCTCGATGAGAGAGGTGGTGATCACCTCCCTGCTGAAACCTGATAAGGTGGCGGAGGATTGTGATTCCTATAGACCACTGTCCCTCATAAACTGTGATGCTAAGATCCTGGCGAAGGTGCTTGCCACGCGCCTTTCATTGTTAATGACTAAAATTGCCCTCCCTGATCAGGCAGGGTTTGTCCCGGGTAGGTCCACCGCGAGTAACTTGCGGACGCTCTTCTCACTGATCCAAACGATAGCACCGGAGCTGCCGGTCGCGGCAGTGTTCCTGGACGCCACTAAGGCGTTCGATTCTGTGGAGTGGAATTATCTCTTCGCTATTCTATACCGGATGGGTTTCCCCAAAATCTTTGTAGCTTGGATAAAACTGCTTTATACTGACCCCACGGCTAGAGTGTTGATCAATGGGGAACTATCGACCCCAATCCCATTAACTAGGGGGACCAGACAGGGGTGCCCGCTGTCCCCACTACTGTTTGCCATAGCAATTGAACCACTGGCGTGTCGTATCCGCCAACTCCACAAACATAGTGCCTTCAAATGCTGTCAGAGGCAGATTGATGTGTCCCTGTATGCGGATGACATAACACTATATGTGGTGGATCCGCAGAACAATCTGAACTCGCTGCTCCGCGAGTTTGTTGTGTTTGGGAGAATATCTGGGATCCACATTAACTGGAGGAAGTCACAATTTCTTCCCCTGACGACGGCGGTCGGCCGCTATGCATTGGACTACCCGTTGGAGTGGTGTGACTCGGATCTCCGATATTTGGGGGTTCGAGTCTCGACGGATCGGGAAGAGACCCTGCGCCTGAACTATGGCACAGCCGTAAGCAAACTTGCGGAAGATGTGTCGCGGTGGCTTTCGTTGCCGTTGACCATGGCGGGTAGGGCTTCTTTGATTAAAATGGTGGTGCTGCCTCGGTTTCTGTACCTCTTCCAGAACATTCCGTATTATCCAGGTGCGTTCTTTTTCCGAACGCTGCGCTCTGAGTTGCTGCGATTGTTCTGGGCCGGTAAGCAGCCCCGACTAGCCTGGTCGACTATCATCCTCCCATATAGTAAAGGGGGGTTTGACGTTCCTGATTTTCAGGCCTATTATCTGAGTGCACAGGCACACTTCGCATATCATTGGATTACCCCCACGCCCTTTATGCCACAGCTGGCGGTTGAGGATTGGGTGGCCCGCCCTTTGCCGTTACAGGGAATCATTCACGGTCCCGTGACTGCGATCGAGACGCCGCTCACCTCCGTGACGTGCACGATCGATGCTTGGCAGCGCATAGTGCGCAGACTGAAACTTAGCTTACTGTATGCCCCGCGTTTGCCGCTGGTGTATCATCCGGGCCTCTCTCTGCTGCAAGAAGGGGGGTTCCGCATGCTCTGTGCTAAGATAAAGATCCGATATTGGGGAGACCTCTTTGAGAGCGGGCAGTTTAAGACGAGGGAACAATTTTTCGCGGGGCACCAGCCTAATCCACTAGAGGTCTTTTATTATCTCCGGTTGCGACAGGGGATGGGAACGGTGCTACCGCATTATCCGCAGGAGCCTGATTTGGTGAAGCCGCTGCAGGTTCTGCTCGCAACCATGGATGGTCGGCATTTAGTCTCTCAGTTATATGGCAGTATTCGAGAAAGCACCGAGACTGCAGGCTGTAAGGCACTTCGCGGTTGGACGGTTGAGTTGGGCAAGGAAATTACTGAGGCGCAATGGGCATACTGCTGTGAGCTCACCTCCCGGATTTCCTCAAGCTGCAGATTGCGCATTATCCATTATAAGTTCCTGCAGCGCTGGTATTACACTCCTGTTCGGAAACATCGATTCCGTCTGTCAGATTCTGATCAATGTGAACGGTGCCGATCGGAGGGGGCTGATTTCCTACATCTGGCATGGTCGTGTGCGGGGGTGGCTGACTACTGGCTACAGGTCCATACGGCGCTTACGGCCATGGTGGGGGCGGTGGTGGAGCTTGACCCGCTAGTGATGCTGCTGGGCTATACGATGTCGGTGCCTAAGCAGCACCGTAAATTTGTCACAATTGTATTGCTGCTGGCGAAACGACGCGTAGCGTGTAGGTGGGGTAGGGGTCGCGCACCAAAGTTTAAGGACTGGCTGGCGGATGTTTTGTACTGTCAGGACCAGAACATGATATATGCCGAAACGCAGCCCCTGAAGAGTAGGGCAAAAGACATATGGGATCCGTTCCGAGCGTATTTGGCGGCGCTGGCAAGCTCCACTGATGGGGACACCTGAGGCTGGAAGGAACGGTGTGGTGAGGAGATAAGGATTGCTGTGGGTGACGTGATGCCATGCTTGATGGCCCTGAGTGACTGCTAATGGGATGATCCGGGGTGGATTGGGAGGATATGATGCGCCCCGAGATGGGGGTATATTGTGCAGTACAGGCTCCCGAGGGGACCTGAGGAGACATTCCGTCGCTCTGCGACCTGCGGCTGCCTGGCTCTTCATTACGCTGACGTACAGAGAGTACTTTGCACGCACGCCGCCGGGCCCCCGGGTTGACGGCAGATTGGCTGTGTAACTGATGGTTGAATTCTCCATGCATTGTCTATTATGGCCGGCCGATACGGTTGTAGGCGTATATCTGTATGTTTGCCGAGAGTTGAAATAAAGGTTTTTGAAACTTAAAAAAAAAAAAAAAAAAAAAAAAAAAAAAAAAAAAATCAATTGTGTTAGTTTTCATTTATTGTCAAATTTCCTTAGTTTGTAGTGCTTAGGTGTTTGCTGAAGTGTGGAATTTTTGTTTTGTAGATTTGCAATCTGGTGGAGTGATGCTATCATGCTGTAATTCTTTTTTAAGAGGGATTTTGTTCGGTCGGTGCTTTAGTGTCCTTTTTGCACTGTTTGTTAATTCGAAAAACATTTTTATTTAGTATTATGGTAAACGCTAATTTGTGTTTTCGTTATTTATTTAATCTGTATTAATTTTATGTGGGTATATTTATTATGTGTATAAAAAGTTAATGTAATATTGTCTATTTTATTTAGAAATATGTCGATTTTCCATTGTTTGATTTTTGGTTTTCATGATTGTTGTTATAGTTGTTAGTTTTAATTGGTATGCAACATTTGTTATACATTTATTTTTGTTTACTGCATTGTTGTATTTTAGTTTTTTTCCACTATATTTTTGGTATTGATATTTGTGTGTTTACTGTTTAAGTTTAAGTGCAGGGTTGCAATGTTTATATTTTCAATATGTGTTGCCAATAATTGTGTATGTGGATATTGTTTTTCTTGATATAGTGTCATGCAATCTGTTCTGGAGTTAATACCAGACTGGTGCCTCTAAATGCCAGGTAGGGCTGGGGCAGGGTAGGTCAAATGTGGGCAGATCTGACTTACGTAGCCCCAGCTCTACTTGCATTTGAGAGAAAACAGCCTTTTGTGAAGACATCTGGAGTTCTATATAATAACCAGCCATGTTAGACAAAAGAGATCTCCCTGGAACTGGGCATGCTCCTATTTAACTTACAGTTCTTCATCTGCGGCATATTTCATGTTTTCAGATTTATTTTTGCTTTCTCTCCCCTGTGCCCCAAGATGGCAGCTGAGTAAAACTTTGTAGGCCCTGCTGCATCCCCCAGGGACCTCGGATCTAGAAACTAAACCAGTGATATGAGGTATTGTGGATTCATCTAGTTATCTAACAACCTGAGCTTGTATCTGTATATTTTTTAATTGTTCAGATGGCTAATTAGTGTATCTTTTTATTTTGTGCCACGCACAGCTCTGAATGCTTCTAATGGCATGTGACATGAAGTCACATTATGTGCATGTAGCCAAGTTGGTATCAGGCCTTCATCTACTTCAATTGAGACGTGCTGTCTCTTTACACTATATTGCTCCCAGTACTAGTGCTTCTAGCAGTGCGCTCTCCCTACACCTGATTTTTATAGCGTTGGCAGATCTGCGGCTTTGAGCGTATACTATTAATGGCATGGAGCCCGGCTGTCTGTGTCTTGTGTACTCCCTGGCACACATTCTCCATACTGCTCTCCCGGATGCCTCACCCCCATTTTGGACCCTTTTTGCATGTAAACCTGTGCTATGGACATTTTAGACATTAATTATAATAAATAAGAAGAGAAAACATAATTAAGATCTATGCGAAGTTTCATGCAGGCAGGGGTAGTAAGTGTTTCCAAATAAAACCTTAAATGGCCATTAACATACTCCCAATCAATATGAAAATATGCTGATAGTCTTCCAGTGGATTTGCCTACTAAAAGCAAATCACACTTTTGTATCCACACAACACATTAGTTTATCGGATGTGCACAATACTCCATGCCTTGAGCTGTGAACATGTTATAACCAACTTAACTGTATACAATGCAATATCTGTCCCCTTTCACCCAGACCTTTTTCACATCAAAGCCCCCTCATCAGGAAAATGGGGCCTTCAATGTACAATACAGGGCCAGTGTGAAGGTGAGGTTCGTGTTACTTGCCAACTTGCCTAGCCTTGGCAGACCAATGGTAGTCAGTATACACTATTATTGGCATGGAGCCTGGCTGTCTCTGTCTTGCCAGCAACAACTACAGGCGGTTTTCTGAACTATGTCTAGTCAGAAGTCCCACCCATCACTACCCATTCATTGTTCTCTATATCTGTCATATGTACACCACCAGCATTCAATGACTTGAAGGACTCTTTACTTCCACCGCCTCAAGTGATTAACTTTGGTCCTATTCTTGTAGCTGTGAATTTTCTCTGCTCAAGCCATCTCAGTGCTTCTCCTTTCTCTCTGTGGAGGGAAGACACTCTGTTCACGGTGCCTCATGCTCTATCCAAAGTGGCCTTCCCTGAAACACACACCCAGGTTCTACCTGAAAGATGCGTTGTTATTTTGTTTCTCTTCATGCCTGGGTCAGTGTAGTGTCAACATGCTGCACACACACCAGCTGAGTCAGGGCCACACAAAGGCCAATGGGTGCAAGGGTAGAGCCAGGCATAGCAAAGTACAATACTGTGGTTGCAGCTGCAAGGTTTGCCAATCCCTAACTCCTGTTCATAGCTGCAGGTCATCAAAGAAAAGGAAGCATCACAAATAGCTGGATTTCAAGTTTTTTTTTAGAAAATGTTAGATTAACATTTTATAAAGCTCTTTTGACAGCGCATTCCACCTGATGGCTGCATGGTAGAACAATTTCTTACTTTCACATGCCCTTTACTTAACCCTCTGTACTTTCAGCAGGGACTTGTGGACTGTAACTGCCTAGATGGCTTCTAAAGACAAATCTTTTCCTTTATGTTTTCTTGGGATTTACTGTACATGGCATGATTGGTACGGCACGAGATATTAAACAAGATATGTGCCTTAACCAACAACCAGTGGCGACTCATCAATATCAGACTTATATGCGTTCTTCTAGGAATATTTTTTACTCTTCACCATCGGAAAGCAAAGTTGTAGGTATTCAGATGAGTGCAGCTTCATGTCAAATACCTGGAGTAGCAAAGCCTAGACGGTTCTTGCTCCGACATGTCCAAGAAAGGGCCTTCAACTTCAAATACCAGGGTAATACGCATACTACCAGAGACTGTATTACACTACAGGTACATTTACATTGTTTGCGCTGGGGGCACCTTTTAAAAGGTGCGCTCTGCGCAAACAATGAAAATGTGTGGCATTACCATGAAAGCACTGCCCCAAGGCAGCCGCGAACTCCCACTGCCCTGGGGACATCGCATTCCTGTGGAAAACTAAGTGGCTGCTTTAAAGCGACATCATGTTTTCACAGTTCAGGCGGCAACCCCCCTTCACTTTGACAGGGGATTAGAGATCCCCTTGCAGGAAAGTGCAGTGAGTGACTGCAACTACTTGCAAGGGGATGTCTAGGGGTCCATAGGGCCCCCTAGCCCCCTCCAGAGGGCTTCTCTCAGGGGACACACTGACAGTGTGCAACCTTTTAGGTTGTGCACTGTTAATGTACCTCCTGACAGCTTCTTTGCATCTGTGCCTACATATATAATAAAGCGCAGATGCAGAAGCAAAGGGATTCCCTCATTTACATGGGGAACGCCCCTATGCAAATGAGAGAATATTCTCTGAAGATAGTGCTGGCACTTTATGTGTGCTCGCGCTATTGTTATTCCAGAAGGGGCCGCACACACATTTGTAGCCCCATCTGTAATACCAAAGTGCCCCGGGGGCACTTTGTGTAATACGGCCCCTGGTGCACTTGGTGTTCCATCATGAGACTGTAATTAAAATACCCTCATTACATTTCCCATTTGCTGATTGTCTGATAATTAGGTGGAGAAGTTTCTCATGGATATCAGTAAAGTTTTAAGGTGCCCCTAACATACTTGGAAACAACTTCCAGCATGATAGGCAGCAGTGGAAATTGCAATGTACCACTGCATTGAGGATACCTTCGGAGAGCCTACACTTACTGGTAGAAAACCCATCTTCTGCTGCTAAAAATTGGCAGAAATTCCACAATACTTTTTACCACCAAAATGACTCCTCCTTTAGCATGTTAGAGGTTGGAAAAACCTCTGTCTCTATGGCAGGGAACACAAAAAGTGGCTGAATTCCCACCACCAGCAATGAAAGAGCAGCAGAAATTCCACCACCAGTTTTGCTGAGGACATTTCTACCATACTGGCTGAAAAATATTACAAAAACAAAGTCTAAGTTAGCTAAAAAGTGTTGTGTCACAGCCACTCCATCCGATGGCCAGACGGCTTGGCAGTAAGTGCACTTCGAGCTTGAAGTGGGAAGCGACTTCATGTTCCAGGATCATGGACTGCCTATCAAAGAGCGCCCTGAATTAACCACACCCTTCTCCCCATTCTTTCACTGTTTCATTTCAATGAGATTGACTCCTACAGAACATGGCACATTCAAGGCAAAAGGATGATAATACCAGAAATAAAAAGGATCTGCTTCACGAGTAATTGTCGTATCAGATTTAGAAAGAATTGTTGAAGGAGTATGAAACTGAAAGCACCCAGTGCAATTCAGAATTGTGTTTGCCCTGTTCTTGAGGGTTTCTGCCGACCTCCTTGTGGCCAGACAGTGCATACCCTTCTGGGGTAAGAGGACTGACAGTACAGAAAATAAAAACTATTGCTTCATAAAAATTGCCCTATCTCAGAGTTAGCATGAATTGTATAAACAAAATGAAGCAAAAAATGCAATGGATTGCAGGTCACAATATCATACACAAAAATATCATCTGATATATATATATATTATGGGCTAAACACGATTTAATAAAATATCAGGCTATTGGGTATACATCTTCTACTTTTAAGTCCAGTGGGGTGATATTTCTGTAAATTATATTTAGGACACTATATTTAATGTATGTGATATTCTGATACTGTGATATTCTAGCACCACACCTGCTTGGTGCAATTTATGTCATTCATGTGACTTCAAGGAACTTTGTGTGCCAGATGATATTAGCTTTAATTTTGGATCCTGGGGCAGCCAGTGATTATTGGAAAATATTCATGGTGAGTTGGGTTATTTACCAGTGGTGTTCCAAGGCATCGGATACTATTATACTTCAACCGGATAATGAAGTATGCCCTCTATACATTACTCTTCAAAGTTAAAGGGGGCAAGCAGTCCGAGCTTAGGCCAGGAGGTGGTAGATGGTTTCAAATTCATATAGAATAGGACAACATTAGTCTTACATAACTTGGATCATAGGGCGAATGTTAGCCAATGAGGCAACCGCCACATTCCCCTATAGCCACAGGTCTCTGCTGATGCACGCTGACAGAGAAAAACATGCTGTGCTGGTGAACAGCTCACTAGCTGCCATCAGCACTGCGTCAGTTCTTAATGCTCAGTGTGAGTGGAGACTGCAGCTTTAGACATACATGGAATGCGCAGAGTTGCATGGAAGTGTGGCAGGATGCCAGGTAGGATTTTTATTTTTTTATTAGGGTCAGACAAGGGTGTTGCAGAGAGGTAATGATGATGTAGCAGGACACCAGTGATGGGGTTATCAGTTCTATACATGAAGAGAGGGGGGAGGGAATGCTCAGAGGCTTGTATGGAAGGGTGCCGGGAGGCCAGGAAGGGATTTTTTGTATAGGGTTGAGATGAAGGTAGCAGGTAACACAGTATTTTTAGGCCTTAATTTGAGGTTGCTTTAGTAGTGTCGCCAGACTACTGTTTTCCCCATAAGATTGTGCATACTATACATACATAAAGGGGTTGATTTCAGTAGACTGCATCTGTTGGTTTGTTAAATTGGCATTCACATTTTACTTCCACCCACCACAGCCTATTGCCTGAACCCTTGGGTCACCCTACTTCTTCCACTCACTTCCTCCATTTTGAATGACTACACAAATATGGGCACATTGTTCACATCTTCTTAAAATAGCTCCTTTCTCTGCAATGACGCAACTGGTTGAAAGGGAGCTTTTTATTCTTTTTTTATACTATCTTTAAATAACTGCTATTTATTTAGACTGTATTTTGGGTCACCAGTTAGAATGCGATTTACTTCCTGTCTCATTTTTAAAGTTGAAGTTAGAAAGAGTTTACAGAACTTTGTAACATTGTAGCTGCTAGTGATTTGAGTGGTTGGTAGGTTGGTGGTTTCTTCTTGCCAGTTTCACAAATAATAATAAAATGCATGTTACAACTGAAAGACTTCTTATTTAAAAAACAATCACTAGTTAAAAAGCCACTTTAGTGATCTTCTCAAGTGAGCACGATAGATTGCATACAGGTGAATCTGAATAAAGGAATTTTTTTTACATCAGAGTTTTGAGTGACATCATAGACAGGTTATGCTTCACTTTTGTTGTCTATTTGATGTCACTCAGAAACCCTCATGTTTCATATCCGTCATTTATTTACAAAGCTACATTTTTGTTTATAATACATGGGATTCTGCAATTCTGCATAAACACCTATCTCTAATTTCTTAATAATTGGCGGACTTGTGACGCACTCAGTTGCTGATTATAAAGAAATGATGTCAGAATTCAACTGTAATAACAGAGCCAGCAGCCAAGGTGAAAGGCAGGGCAGGTCACAGAGCATAATTAGAGCAGCTGTTTAAAGAACAAAAACACAAAACATTGCTTTTCTTTATCCTGCTCTGTTTTTCTAGCTGTAAATTGACAAGAAAAAAGGGAAGATTTATGGCAACATGTTTATTTTTTGCGCTCCTTGGTTAGTTATAGAAAAAGTTAGAATCTTTCTTCAAGTTTCTACTGCTTTTTTTAACAAACATATTAAACTGCTTCTAATGTCTTTTTGCAACAAATATCTAACAGCTTTTTTGATGTATTAGATGTTTCACTAGAGTCAAGTTCTAATCTTCATATTTGTAAACATTCTCTCTCTATTATGAAAGAGTTATGCAACAAGGATTTAAGTGATGTGTGTGAAAGATGATTGTGTGACCATGTATTATATGGAACTAAATGCGCCCTGTCGTACGCTTCACTGACAGAATATCGACACCTAAAATATCCCCATACCACAATATCGAGTTTTAAATATAGACGTCAAAAATATCTACATCCAATGGTAAGTACAAAAATATCAAAATTTCCCACTCCAGTCAGCGCAACAGTAGGGAAAGTGTGGGATTGCGGAGGGGTAAACATTACTATTCCCACGCCAGTGAGTGCAACAGTAGGAAAAGTGTTGGATAGTGGAGGGATACAATGTACTATTCCCACTCCATCAATTCAACAGTAGGGAAAGTGTTGGATAGCGGAGGGGTAAAAATTACTATTCCCTCTCCAATGAGTGCAACAATAGGGAAAGTGTTGGATAGTGGAGGGGTAAAAATTACTATCACCACTCCAATGAGTGCAACAGTAGTGAAAGTGTTGGATAGCGGAGGAGTAAAAATTACTATGGCCACTCCAGTTAGTGCAACAGTAGGGAAAGTGTTGGATAGCGGAGGGGTAAAAATTACTATTCCCACTCCAATGAGTACAACAGTAGGGAAAGTGTTGGATAGCGGAGGGATAAAATGTACTAGTCCCACTCCAGTCAGTGCAACAGTAGGTAA
The DNA here is from genome assembly GCF_964204655.1 of Triturus cristatus. Classification (NCBI taxonomy): domain Eukaryota; kingdom Metazoa; phylum Chordata; class Amphibia; order Caudata; family Salamandridae; genus Triturus; species Triturus cristatus. The sequence continues at coordinate 1,418,245,416 of NC_140591.1, read as the reverse complement.
GTGTTGGATAGCGGAGAGGTAAAAATTACTATTCCCACTCCAATGAGCAGAACAGTAGGGAAAGTGTTGGATAGCAGAGGGGTACAAATGACTATTCCCACTCCAATGAGTGCAACAGTAGGGAGAGTGTTGGATAGTGGCGGAATAAAATATACTATTCCCACTCCAGTCAGTACAACAGTAGGTAAGTGTTGGATAGCGGAGAGGTAAAAATTACTATTCCCACTCCAATGAGCAGAACAATAGGGAAAGTGTTGGATATCAGACGGGTAAAAATTACTATTCCCACTCCAATGAGTGCAACAGTAGGGAGAGTGTTGGATAGTGGCGGAATAAAATATACTATTCCCACTCCAGTCAGTGCAACAGTAGGGAAAGTGTTAGATTGCAGAGGGGTAAAAATTAGTATTCCCACTCCAGTCAGTTCAAAATTAAAAACACACAAAATATCAAAAACAAAAAATGTAGAAAACAAAAAAATATATATATAAATATATAAATATGTTACAATTTAAAATACAAATATATGTAATATTAAAAATTTAAAAAAACATATTATAATGTTAAACACATATGACAAATGCCTATACATTTTTTATATTAAATAAAATTAAAAAATAATGTTTCAACAAAAAAATATTTTGAGTTAGAAATTATTTAGAAACAAAAACATTAGTTATTACATAAATGGATTTTATTTACTTCCTGTTTATAACACCACACAATTCACAACCCACATATACATTTTAACAAAATGTACTTCCATAACTAACATAATTAAATATCAATTAAAGAAATATTAATTAAAAAACAAATTAAAACACATATAAATATATTACCTTCCCACCCTTTACCCCTATAATCTCCAATATTCACAGCTAAAATTAAATTGTAAAAAGAATACTTAAACACTTAAAATGTATTTTCAATTAAAAAACTAATATTATTTAACAACTACTTATAAAGTAAGTAAAATTAATGTACTCCCCACCCTTTACTCCTATAAAACCAAAACCCACACACACAAAAAGAAACAATTACCCTAATTAATAATCAATTAATTAAATAATATTAATTAACAACGAATTATTAATTAATTAAAAATAAATCACTTTCCGCCCTTTACCCATATAAACCCCACAACCTGCACTTAAAATTGATTACACAATTTCTATATTTAAATTTCAATTAATATTAATTAACAACTAATTATTAATTAATTAAAATAAATTACTTCCCACCCTTTACACCTATAAACCCCACAACCAGCACCTAAAATAAATTTCACAATTACCATAATTAATTACCAATTCATTAATATTAATTAACAACCAATTTATAATAATACCAAAAACAATAATTCCCACAATTAACACTTTAAAATCTCAATTAAATAAATATTAATGAATACAAAATAATCATTAGCTTATTATAATTAAATTACTTCCCACCCTATTCCCTTATAAACCCACAACCAGCTACGGAACTAAAAACGCAAAATTGAATTAAAATAAAATTGATAACTACTAATAATGTAACACATATATATCAAAAAACATAAACAATACTTATATATAAAAAAAATACATCACATACATTTAATTGAGATTTAATTTTGCACTAGAGATTCTATTTTTATACTTTGTGTTTTCAAACATGCTCTCTCTTTCATATGAAAATGCTACACACCAAGGATATAAGCGCTTTGTATTATAAGGAATAAAGTACCTCTCCCGAACATGATAAGGATATTTCAAGTCACCTCGGAGTTTCATAACCTTATAGAAACGCGTCCTTCCAAATGGTGCCTCCATATGGTCATCAGTGGCCGCTCCTCCGCTAAGGCGGAGGAGCACCGCCCCATAGCTCTTTGAGCAGTGGAAAAAGGAAAAAATAAAATGATAATAACACTGTGGTTTATCATTTTATTTTTCCGCTGTTGGGCAGGTTTACGGGGGCTTTGGCTGTCCTCACAGCCAGCAGGGGAGCGGTGGTTGGCAGGGCTTTGTGTGGAATGAAAAAATGAGGGGTGTCTCAAAGGGACGTGGCCAATGTAATTAAGAGGGCTTAAAAACACACAAGCTAAAAATCAGTGTTTAGCATAGTGTGCCGCCCTCCTAATATATTGCTGCTTCTGTCATTCAATCCAGATATGTATTACAAGTAACATTACACCTACAACAATTCAAGGCTATTGGCTTTGCCAATGGTTGTTGGTTGTATAAGATAAATAAGCAACAACTATGGCTTTGTTGTACAGAATATTGAAAATGCATCAGTTTGAAATGATGAGACTGTGAAAGAACTATAACGATTCTCTTTAAAGTTACCTCAAAGGGAGTGAAAAATGGCCATGCTGCAGAGTTAAAAAAAAAATGTCCACTCTGAGGGCAAAAATGAAGGGGCCGTTAGCGACCCGTCTCAGCACCTGCGTTTTAGAATTGCCGATTGCAAAGCATCTGCAGTACCACGCCCAATTAAAGCCTGGTGGTTGGGGCACTTGAGTGCGCATGACGGCTTGGCCGGCCGTCTTGGGCCGGTCAAACAGTCATGTGCACTTTGCGTGTTCCCCACCAGGCTGTAAAAAACAGCCTGGTGGGGGACATGCACATGCTCACATTCCCCGTCTGACCGCCGAATCACAGCTTGAGCCTGTGTGTGCTTCCTGTTTCAAGCAGGAACAGAAGGGGTCGGAGGCGAGGCGGCAGCATGGTAAGTATTTATTTATTTTTCTATCCTTCCCACCCACCTTTGCTACACAGTCCCGCCCACCTTTGCTACTCAGTGGCAGCTGCCACTGATGGCCATAGAACTAGTGACTTTCAATGTCCTTATAATAAACTTTATCCCATATGTAAGGTACATTACTACCAACCAGATCGAGCAGAAATTATGAGCAATAAATGCAGTGGGTATTTCACCAGGTATGTTCATCTGTTTGTACTTGCGATACAATATGCATACGGCCTACGTCAGCCTCAAGCGTTCTAGTCAGAAATTGTACTATATTTGCATCGAAGCAAAAGCCAAATCTTTCAGTCAAATCTTTCCAGGCCTCTTTAATGTTAACACAAATCTAATGTGCCAGAGCTCTGGTGAAAAAAAGTATTCGTGCCCCCATGGACCGGACTTATCACACAGGACGGCAGATGTTTCATGCTGATTTACTACTGTGTGAAAGCAGAAGGGGAAAGCCTGGGCCTCGGGACCCCCGATCTGAATAGGGGCCTTCATTTTCCGCGCATTAACATCTGCTTGGAAACGCTGACGTACAATACCGCGCAGCGAGGCTTTTTGTAATGTCACAGATTCCTACCATGGGGGTCCCCTCCTTTCCATTCTCCATCGACGGGAAATCCTGACGGGTGCCTCACCCCACGGTCAGACATTCTTCCCTGCCCTCCAAAGGGTAAAAAAAAAAACACATGCAGAAGGGAGGCAGTCAACCAGGGTTAACGTTTTGTTTTTTTGAGGAACCCGAATCATGGAATCAGTTTTTTTTTTTTTCCTACTGGGGGTGCTGTTTGGAATTGGTAAGCCAGAAAGGAGCAGGGGCTGTGCTAACAAAGTCTGGCCGGGCCGCCTTGTTCTGTCGTCGCAGCACCGCTGTTTGTCCTCGGCCAGCGGAGTGTGGGTGGGTGCGGTCACGTGACGGCGAGGCGGCCGCCGTTGTGTTAAAGCCGCTCTGAGGGGAGCTGCCGCGCACAAGTGAGCAGAGCCCGGCGGAGCGCGTGGAGGGAGGTACCTGCGCGCGCAGCCCCGTCTCCGGTGGTGCCTTCAACCTTGTTCCGCGCGGATCTTGGAGGCAGGTTACCTGGAGCAATGCAGCATCAATAGAAGTGGAGACCGCAGGATTCTGGTCTGGGACGAGGATGCACGCCTGATCCACAGAAACAGGGAGCGCTGATCCATGTGTTAAAAACTTTAAAGAAGTCTGGAACTCCAGTGCAACTTCACCACCTGCCTGAGTTTTGAATGTAGGCGCGCGGACAAACACAGATACTTTCAGAGGGGCCCCCTTGGATGAGACTGGTGAGTAAAATGTGTCTTATAGGGAGGGAGGGGTGATGTGCCCACAAAGTAGACGCGTCTTAGTGACTGTGTTTCTTTGTGAGCGGCGCAGGCTGATTAGCATAGAGAGGCAGAGACGGACGGACACGCTCCATCTGACTGTAAAGATCGCGTTAGGCTATGATGCAAACAAACAGAACCCGGTAAATTAGATGCAACTGTTCGGTTATTACCCAAAAATTGCATCTCAGGGCGGAGTGTGGCCACTTTAGGGGTTAAGCCCACAATCCTCTTGAAATACATGACTGGCTTGAGTTTGAATATCCTGAATACGGCGTATTCCGAAGAGCTTACTTTGCTGTAGTTTTACTTTAATCAGATAAACTTGACTAATCGGTGATAACTAGGGAATGAGCGCTGTTAGGCTGCATTCAAGGAATGTAGCACCTTATCTGACGGCTTGGGTGTGCACCCTGGCACCGGGGCCGCTTTAGCCTCACGCCCCATGCAGCGCCAGAAGCATTTTGGCAGTAAGTGGCTTATAAACAATCCGTGTATGGCTTACACCTTGGCTCTGTTATGGTTTGACAGAATGCACGCGTCTCTCAATCTGACCCTGAGGAGTGCCCTCTGTTTCTTACACACACACACACGTCTTTACAACATGGTGGGAAACAATACTCATGCAACGTATTCTTTGTGAAACGGTGCGTCCCTTTGGAATAAGGAGGGATGTAACAGCAGACGGGCGTTATTCCAAAGCTAACATCACTTTATCATAATGGTCACTGACTGTTCTCTAATAAATGAGTCAGCGAAGGGACATGTTAGGCTCAGCATCCCAAAATTCATGACATTGGGGCTTCCAGCTGCACAGAATGCCACGTTATTTGCGCAGTGCTCAAAAATTGTTTTCTTTCAGAATGCTGCTAAGCGCTTTCTCTTTTTTCGACAAAGCAGCCGAGGTAACGATAATTTAGAGTATTTTGCATAAGATTACAAAGATCGCCTTGAGCATGGATGCCAAGGTTAATACCGAGTTATACTTTTGTTTTAGATTCTGCTATTACCCTATACTCCTCCACCAGTCCATCTTTTATCCACCAGACCACTCTTCTTCCAGCAGACCGGATCACCTTCACTAGCTGTATAGCCTCCTGACCCAGGTTGATTTTGCTCCACTAATCCACATCTCCTCCAGAAGACCACAGTTCATCCACTAAACCACAGCTCCTTGAGAAGACTACATGCCCTCAGTTAAACCCACCAAAGCTCCTTCACTACATCCATATCCTGAAATAGAGTAATTTAACTCAGCTAGACAACATCTCCTGCATGAAACTATAATTCATCCCCCAGACAACATTCCCTCCAGTAAATCAGAACACCTCCAGTAGCTCCAGATGATTACCTAGGTCAACTTTACTCTACTAGATCGCATCTCTTTCACTACACCATAATCCGTCTGCTAGACAACATCTCTAGTAGACCATATCTCCAGCACTAGCTCCACATCTTTAACTAGATCAGTGTAACTCCACTAGACACACCTCGTCCACAGGACCATAATCCATCCACTATACATCTCCAGTAGACCAGATCACATTCGCGAGCTCCATATCTTTAACTAGATACATTTAGCTCAAGTAGACCACACCTCCTCCACAACACCATAATCTATCCCCTGGACAATATCTCCTCCAGTAAATCAGATCCCCTCCACTAGCTCCTGATGATTACCTAGGTCAATGTAACTCTACTTGACCACATTTCTTTCACTAGACCATATTTCACCCACTAGACAACATCTCTAGCTGACCATACCTCCTCCACTAGCTCCATATCCTTAACTAGATCAGCGTAAATTCACTAAATGACATCTCGTCCACAGGACCATAATTTGTCCACTACACATCTCCAGTAGACTAGAGCACATTCACTCGCTCCATAACTTTAACTAGATCAGTTTAACTCGAGTAGACCACACCTCCACCACAAGACCATAATTTATCCACTAGACAATATCTCCAGTTAACAAGATGGCTTCCACTAGCTCCATATGGTTAACTAGGTCAGTTTAACTCCAGTAGACGTCTCCTCCACAAGACCAACATTTATCCTCTAGACAGTATCTCCTCCCGTAGACAGATCACCTCAGTTAAGCCACATCTTTTGAGGTAGACAAAATCTCACCTAGATCACAACTGCTGTACCATACCATGCCTCCCGTAGATGACTATTACTCCAATAAACCACATTTCCTCCATTGTACGACTTTTACATCACTCGACCATATCCCCTCCCGTAGACAACTCCTTGCTTGATCTGACCACATCTCCCCCTAAAGTTAACTATTATAACACTAAACGCCAACACCTCCTGAGGACTACTATTACTTCACTATACCAGATCTCACCCCGAAGAGAACTGTTATTTCAGTAGACTATGTCTACTCCCGTAGATTGCTATTACTTCATTAGACCATATCTCTCATAGATAACTATTAATTCACTAGACAACATCTCCTGCAGATGACTATTGCTTCATTTTTGGACCGCATCTTCCTCCATAGACGACTATTACTTCACTAGACCACATTTACTCCATTGTAAGACTGTTACATCACGGGACCACATCTCCCAGAGATGACTATTGCTTCAGTAGCCCGCATCTCCCAGAGATGACTATTGCTTCAGTAGCCCGCATCTCCTCCCGCTGAGGAGTATTACTTCACTAGCCCGCATCTCCCAGAGATGACTATTACTGCACTAGCCCACATCTCCCAGAGATGACTATTACTGCACTAGCCCACATCTCCTCCCGCTGAGGACTATTACTGCACTAGCCCACATCTCCCAGAGATGACTATTACTGCACTAGCCCACATCTCCCAGAGATTACTATTACTGCACTAGCCCACATCTCCCAGAGATGACTATTACTGCACTAGCCCACATCTCCCAGAGATGACTATTACTGCACTAGCCCACATCTCCTCCCGCTGAGGACTATTACTTCACCAGCCCACATCTCCCAGAGATGACTAATTACTTCACTAGAACGCATTTCCTCTCATGGGAGTTTGTGGCAGGAAAGATTAACTTTGAATCCTAATGTTCTTTTTTGATCGAAGATGATAGAAAACATGTTTGGGGTTAATAACTAAAACCATCTAGTCCCAGGCGCCCTGGAGGAAGGCGAGGAAAGGCCCTCTGATAGCTTTCATGTGGTCACCCTCCCTCCCGAGGCTGAACATCTGTGTACATCTAAGGACGCAGAGAAGGCAGAAGTGAGTGCAGAGTCACAAGTGACAGGCTGCTTCTGACTGTCCCTAATGGAGGAACTGTATTTGCAGGATTCCGAGCCGCCTCGTGAGGCCTTGGTGTTTAATTGCAGTTTTTTGTTGCTTGTTCCGAGGTTTGTGGTATACAAATACCCAGCCACACATTCATGCAGCAGAATCCATGCTGTCTCTGGATAAACCAACGTTGGGGCGTCCACGGACTCCTCTGGCCGAGCCCCTGGAACTAGTGAGAAGGTGTGAGCAAGGCGTGAGAGCACACATCCTATGCGAACCGTGTGATCTTAAGCAAGTGACGTGTTAACTTTCGAGCACTTGGGCCCTCCCCTGCAAGGCCCGGACTCTGGAATGTCCCTACTCCCGGCGGTACCTCGGCCATGGACCTGCTAATCTCCCCTGGAAAACACCCCAGTCTTTGGCCCACGGCCCACGAAGCCCTCCCTGGCCTCATATGGCCCGAAACAAAAACTGTCACTGCGCTCCCAGCGCCGCCGCGCAACGTTACTATATTAGCAGAGGCGTCTGTGTGTCACGGATGCACAAGGACTGTGGGGTGCCCTGGGCCCTAGGAAGCCCTTTGGATGTCTCTACCTTAGATGCTGTTACATTGTACGAGTGCAGTGAGGCGCTTCAGGGGCGTGGCCACTGCTGGACAGCAGCCCCGAACACTCGCCTGCTCTGCCACCGTGACCACAGCTTACCCAGGCTGGCACCGTGTACTGGACTTGAAGACAGTCGGGGACATCTGGCCAGGAAGAAGCAGGGTTATTTTTGCAGTTTCTGTCGTTTCACCTCTACTTTTTGTACACACTGTTCACGATTGTGTTTACTCCTGCCGTATGTCTCTATTGAGGATTCTTGACATGGGAGGGGGCAGGAGGCAGTGAAAGAAAAATGCAGGGTGCTGTCCCTTTAATCAGATACCTCGGTAGGTCAATGTGCCTGCCTCCTACTGGAATCTGTGTTTAACTCCTAGGTTTCAGAACCTCTTTCTGGCTGACTGACTTATCCTTTCATCATCTGAGGCTGATGAGATGAGTGTGACGGACATGAGTATTAGTGACACCTGTCAATCGGGGCGCGGCGGCACTTCAAGGCTCTAGTAACAAATGTTATATATTAACACTTTGTCATCGTGGCTGTTCACTGAATTTCAGTTTTTATGAACCACGCCTGGGGTCTCCACCCTTTCTTGCACCAGGAATGGAGTAGAAATTGCTACTACAGACCACATTGTAGTGTCTTCTAGAGATGCGTCTCAGATATTATTTCGGAATTTAGGCTTCACGTCCAAACAAGGCATTTCCTATCATTTGTAGTGTCAATTCGATGTTCAGACATTTTTTACTGCACTTGCTGCAGAACCCTCTAAAAAGCAAATAAACGGCTGATGCAGGAAATGCTCTCTCGTGAAACAATCCAGTGCCCGCTTGTAGAGGGAGCAGTCTGTGTGTGTAATGTTTCACTCACACCAGACCGTCCAAGTGTGCAGGCTAGCGATGGCCGAGACCGCTGACCCGCAAAGTCACATACAGTCTATGTGTTTCCGTTGCATCTACATCGACAGTTCAGGAGACAAAGTGCAGCCTTTGTTCCCCGCAGCCTCACCTCCACACCCCCCCCCCCCTCCCCCGCGTTCCACCTGCAGGGCCCCTGAGACAATGTACAAAGCGCAGAGTCCCCCTGGGAACAGAGATCTACAGATAATCCTCAAAGAAGTTCAAAGACCAGAGACGTGTCTTGCCCTTTTTGGGGCACGTAAAAAACTGGGAAATCCCATGATTTGCACGTACAGTAAAAAAGGTTGCTTCCACCTGGCAATCCGGCACAACCACGCCAGGTGGGGGCAACACGCCGACGGAATGGCAAACCACTTTGCTCTAGCGCCCTTCCCCTCTCTTTGCATTGGCAGTCTCGTGACACGGCATTGCTTCTGTGAGAGTAACCTTCAGGCTGGCCGAAGGTCACTCAGTAAAAATACCTATGTTACAATTACCATTTGCCCCAGACTGCCCTCAAGCAGTTTAATTCCACAGTTCCAGGAATTCCGCAGACTGGACCTTGACCTTGGCACCCAGAAAGGGGACACTGAAGAATGTGTTCCTGTGTTCTGCAATTCTAATGTGTTTTACTGTAGCGCCTTATATCTGTCACGGCACCACCGTGTACAGAGCATGTTGGAAGGGCGTGGCTTTGTATTGTGTCATGTATGGAGGGAGGTTTAGTGTCACGATAACCAGAGAGGCGCTGTTTTGTCACATATAGTTGTGTTTGCACGTGGAGTGAAGAGGCCGGGGGTACTAATGCGCCTTAGCGCCTTTAGCATCACTGGATTTCGCGTGGTTATTCATAATGTAATATTTTATAACGATCTTCAGTAATACATCCAGTTTCTATCCGTTTCCAATATTGTCACACATGCGAACTGAGAAAAAGTTGGTCGAATTGATATGCCCAAGATCAGACGGAGTAGGCAAGCTGGGACGCCAGGATTACAACGCTGGTGTCCTGTGTACAAAGCCATCATCCAACCTACTGGCCACATTTCCTTCCTGCAGTCGCCGTCAGTCTAGTGTTTTTCAGCAGGCAGCGACTCTGCAGCGAGCCCTCTCTCACACTTTGCACAGTACAGTACGGATGCCTTCCCAGCTCACAAAGCATTTCTCGCCAGGCCCTTGTGTGCCGCGCGAGGTGAGAAGTTCACACCCCAAACTCAAATCTTACATTGCTCATTAACTTTGGATGTCAACATGGCCGCGCCCAGGACGCAGTTTTAAGATAATAAACGTTTGCTTGGGCAACTGTGGCAGGGCAGAGAATGCTTACACGTGCCTTCGGGTGTGGGCGGGGAGCTCTCGTGCATGAAAGGGATGTTTTCAAAATGTGCCCCAAACGTGTCAGCTTTGGAGTGAGTCTGTTTTCACTGTCTCTCAGTCTCTTAATGGAACAGCAGGTTCCTTGAGCAGTCACATGATACACCCAAACCCGTCCTTTCTGCACGCCACTGTAACAATGCTCCTTAAAATTTTGCAGTGTATTTACTGATGCAAATGTATTTTAATGGGTTGAAGGAAAGACCTTAAAAGACTTCCTTTCTGTCGGGAACTGCTCATGACCAGTTTTGCTTCGGATGGACTTTTCGACAAGCATTTTAGTGAGTGATGCACGTATAATAAATGTAAACAAGCATTGGCACAGCCACTTGGTCTCACTTTTGAAAGGTGGTTACCTCACTTTTTTGCTTTGTCAGTGCTTGTTGCTTTTGCTGACCAGCATCAGCTAAAAGAAAGTGCGGTTGTGCATCCTGAACAACACAGGCAAAAGAAGACACAATTGACCCCTGCATACATCACGAGACAAGAGCCATTTTTGCTTTATGTAGAAGTAGTCCTTCCAAGAGTGCCAACACCCATCCTGCACCTTGTAGTGGTAAATGAAAAAATAAATAAATGAAAGGTGTACGAACGCGCATCTGAGAAAGATGTATGTGTCCTGGTACCAAATTGAAAGTGCTGGATTGTCTTAAATAAAAAACGGAAAGGGACAGGGAAGGGTGGGAGAAAAATGGAGAACGAGGAATAGAGGGGAACAAATGATCAACACCACTGACGAGCTGGAGTGAGCAGGAAGGGTCAAGGGAGCAAAAGAGGAACCCGAGGGGGTAAAAGAAACCCTCACCAGGCCAGGAAGTGTGGTGGAAGCACGAGATGCCCTTGGGTGGGAGAGCAATACAGAGAGCATGGGGTGGGGGCAAAATTATGAGGGGGAACCATCACACGGGGAGGAGGTGGGAGCGTAGGGTTCCCAGCGCCCGGGGCAAGGCAAGTATCCTTCCACTTCTCTTTTAAAATTTTGCGCCCCTATTAAAATTTTGCACCCTAAGAATTTTGCGCCTGGGGCAATCGCCCTGTGGCCCCGCCCACACTACGCCACTACTGGGAGATAGCAAGAAAACACATGCGCTCCAATGAAGTGCCGAAAATAAAAGAAAAAGTATTTTTCTGAATGCATGCGGAGGAAGAATACACGCCATCTAACCACAAGGATGGTGAAAAAGCTATACTCCAGGAGTAGGGCAGACTTAAGAATAGGAAGGAAAGACATCAAAATAGAAGCAAATAAATGACAATGACAAGAAAGCAAGCCAGTGGTAAGCAATAGGCTGAACCAAAGTCCACTCAAGTATTGGTTTTGTACACAATATGTCTTTCGACAACAGACATCTAATGCTGTCTGTAGACAGTAGCTAACAATCAAATGAAAGCCAACCCAGAACATAAATTGGGTCACCATGGTTACAAAAGTCAACCGCATCATGCAAGGTCCTTTGCACACAGTTGCACTATCTTGTAATGATGAAAAAAATAAAATATATATTTAGGCAGGCAGAATGCATGTGCAGGGCAGCGTCACTGAGCTAGGTGAGAGTTTGCCTCCCAATAGCGCTAACCACGAAGACATACCAGGGACAAACAGTCTAGGCTTGCAACAGCCCTAGACTGTCTTGAATAAATAGGTGGAGGGCATGTTACCTCCTCAGGTGTGGATAAGCAACTGATATATTCCTCCGGCATAACTCTCAGACATCAAAATCAGACACCCACTGTTTGTAGAACATGGCACCGCCACCCAACCACAGACAGACCAGAAGAGAATAACAAAAACATATCCTCTCAGGATGATGTAACTGCTAGTCTGCAATGATCAACAGATGTACGAGGCCATATCAGTGGCAGACAAATGACAACCAGATAAAATAATCTTCCAAGCAGCAGAGACTGAGCACAGACTTGCCCGTGGATGGTTAAAACAGCTCTAGTGCAAACCTGCTCTTTCATTGCCTCATTTTTTCTGGAGAGTGAGTGAGGGGACGTACCCATACTGGGAAGTGAGTTGGTGGTTCTAATCTTGTTCAGGTTGTCGCATTCCAGCAGGGTCGACTTTCCGGTTTCCCAGATGGAAAACAAGACCTCAGGTTTGAGTTACTGTAAAAAGACCACCAGCAGCCTGGTTTAGGTCTCTCCAGTCGCAGGGAATGCACCACAACATGTGGTCGTATACTAAGGACACAGTCCGCTAGGTGTCCTGCATGAGTAATGTCATTTATTCATCTCTTTGGCACTGATTGTTGGACTAGTAGCCTTGTTGAGCAGGGTTGATCATAGAGCCTTACAATGGCTAATGCTAACGTGGGGTAAATGGTTGGAAAAATACATTTAAAGTTCAACATGCAATGTCAAAGACAGATAAGATGGCTCATTGGTCTACATCTATCCATGGTAGAAACCTGTGCGTGACCTAAAGATCACTAATTTGAAGCCCAGCGGGTCCACTGAGCCTCTCATCCATCTAAAGTCGATAAACAAAGAATGATAAAATCAGGCAATAACAACATCGGATATGCTACCAGTGCCTTGAAGTGATTCAGTGCCTAAAAGTGTGCTATACACATGTACTGTTTGCAAGAAAGCATGCATGGTTCGCGGGACCTAGATCATTATAGCGGCACAAACATCAGTATGAAAATACTTCCCAAGGGGTTTGGCAGCAAAACATCAACTTCCCTTGATCATATTCCCAATGCCCAAAATAAGTGCCAGCGCTGTCTTTGTGGCCATGGGCACTGAGAAGAGAGTGTGGCTGTGTGATCATAAAACACACCTCTAGCCTTGCACTTCTCTCTGCTTTGTGTGCCTAAGGATGGGAAGCTCTGAGTAATCCAGGGTCTGACAGACATTGCATCGCCCTTTCCTCCCTCGCCCCTTCAGGTTTTGACCCTCATTCTTCAATTCTTGGGAGTGAAGCTCTACTGTCAGTATTGGAACGTTAATAAAGCCTGGTGGGTGAATGATAGTAGGAAACCTTTTACTCTGCACTGGAACCCCCTCCCTCGGAAGCTGCTACTGCCCGAAGAACTAAAGAAGAGCAATTATATGTGGGAGTGGAGATGTATCAGTCTTAATAGCTGTAGACCAATGTTCCATAGAACCATAACAACACTGCACATCTGCATTCTCAAGTATAAGGTATATTTTAGATTTTTTCCTCCATTTTTAAGATTTTGCTCGGAACTTTGTGACAGCATTTTGTCATTTGAAAAACATGGACTGACGTACGTGCATATACAAATAAGAGGTGGCGCTGAATTTTGTCAACCCGTTGATCGCATTATCGACTGGGTCAGCCGCTAGGAGAGAGCGCATGCAAAATGGTAGCATAAAAGACTCCCACATTTAAGTAAATGCGCGTTAAGCACTTCCGGTTTAAGCAAGTCTGGTACACATAGAAGGAAAGCGATACACTTTTGTTGGCTGCTACTCACCCAAGGGGGCACACAAAGGCGTCTGGGAAGGTAATGGGATAAAATGACATATTTGGTAGTATGTATGACTGCGAGAGGGGGGTTTTGAGGGAAATGGTCGTATTTGGCATGCACAACCATAAGGTGAGTGAACGCACACACTGGCAGGTACAGCCTTTTACAGACTAAGGAGACACAACACATCCTTAATTTCCAATTTATAGTCTTAGCATGGATACAAAACGGTGATATGAGGTTGAGGACAGTAATATTGAGGACTCTCTTCCTGATATAATAGTTTACAAAGCGCAGCACAGTAATACTGGGTACTTCCGGGTTAAACTAGAGCCATGAGATGGCTTGGCTTTTTAATAAGGCGGTTAGAGACATGACACAGGCACGGTAGCTAATTGCTGTCATCAGATCTATAGTCTAGATTCATAAATGAGGTCAAAGTGCAGATATGCACCCCTGTGAAGTGATGGCCTCTCTAGGGCTAAAACCAAGCTCTACGCCAACATTTGTTTTTACATTGTAGAAAATGCCAACCCCTGCCATACAGCCCCTGTGCCATGAGCTGTGGGAGGAACGACTGTTCCAAACTTTCAGATTACATCTCCATAACTCACTCTAAACGGCTGCTCTACTTGCTTGTATGTGATTTGCATACACACAATGCCTGTTAGCATTGCACACTGATGGTGCACAATTAGTGACCAGCCTCTGGGTGCATTTTTCAGATAACTGTTATAGAAACACAATTTGGGCTCATTGGGCAGAAAATATTTGTGCATGCATAAACTCAGACTGTGGAAGCAACAGTGTTTAGTGAACTGGCGCTAACCAATGGTGATTAGTATATTGTCTGGTAGCTCCGTGGTCTAATGCTGCCACTGAATGAGCTTGTGTTTGACCTCATGGTCACAGGTTCAAATCCTGGTGGGTCCACTCAGCCTTTCATCCTTCTGAGGTCGATAAAATGAGTGCCATTTGAGTTGGGTAACAATAAACATCTGTTATTCAGCACCAAGATACCCATGGGTGAACGTGTGCTTTATGAATACACTTGCTATGTTATATGTACTAGCCAATGGCGATTAGACGATTGTCTCATGCATATGTACAAACTAGAGGCATAGCCAGCACGGTATGATTGGGAGGTGACTGTATGAATAAGCACCTGTGGATGTTGTGGTGCTCTTTGAGGTGGGGTGAGCCTCTTGGGTGTGAACAGGTGAAGGTAGGTACAAAGCTAGAGGTAAATGGGTCTCTTGGGAGCACACTAGGTCAGTCCAAGCCCCAAGCCCCTGTACATGGGCTCCTGGAGGTGCTGCCAGTAATATTTTACAAACTGCATCAGCAGAACCCAGAACACTCTTTGACTTCAGTGTGCACGTAGGAGGCCTCTATGCCACAGGGGCCAATATCTGAACTGGATATGCACCCCCTTGACTAAACTGACCTCCCTGAATAGCTGCTCCCTGAGCTTTGATTGGCTGCTTACACAAGCGGGAGACAGTCACGCCGAAGGTTACCAGGCACCCCCCCTTACACTGCACAAGGCTCTCCTGCGGAGTAACTCATATTTTGTCAAGGTTGGGAGCCAGGGCCTGGCATGTGGCCCCTTTTCCTCATAAATTGCATGCTGCCAGTGGGATTTAGATTAATCTCAAGATTTCTTTTTGGTATTCCGGACTCCGAGACAGGGTTAGACAGTTCTCTAGTCACCCATTGCTCAGTCCTCATATTAATTAAAATCCATGACTTGAAAAAGTAATATACTGAAGCGGAGTCTTGGCACCTCATAGAACTGAAAGTTGGATATCAGACGCACTTTTCCCGGTTTTCTATTTTTCTTCTTTTTATGTTGTTTTCTTGCTGCTCCTGAAGAATACACAGGTTTCACAGACCGCTGTGAAGGGGGTCGCCTCCTCCGGCTGGACTTTCTAGTTCCATCTTCCCAACCATTTGTTGCTAAAGAAGGATCTGTCTGACACGGTGGCTGGAGGTGCCAGTGGATTGCCGATGTATGAACAGTATAGGAAGCGGATGCTGGTGGCTCGACAGGCATTGACCATGTTGCCCAGTCCCTTTGAAAAGTCCAGGTTCTGAAACATCCTGTAGCACTCTCCAGTGGGCGGGTAAAGCAAATAAAAGTTTCAAAAATGTCCCTCCCAATTGTTTGATTCATGAAGGAAAGGTGTTAGCCATGATGTGGCAAACAAGAAATTGACCATCTGACTCGTGTTTCGCTCAAGCACATTCAGACTGGTGCTTGTTCAAGGCAATATTTTTTTTGCGACGACATGTTAATGTAGATTAGTTAAAAGTCAAAAGCGACTGAGTCAGAATGTGTATCCAGCCGATCTCCCATGGACATAGTTACTTAAGCCATAGCTTAGCACTACCGTGTGATCAGTGTTCTATAAAAATAGAATTTTTAAAAATCTCAAGAGTGCATTTTCCCAACTGAAACAAGTTAACTGGTTTATTTCTAATTTCTCACATCATGAATAACAGATAACAGTGTAATCAGGAGCCCTGCAGTGCCAGTCAGTATCTGGGAAAGGAGTTTATGTTATCTGACGCCTATGGCTGAATGGTGTTAGTAGGAGACCTGAGGCCTAACGTGGAATGAGCCAAAGAGAAGTGTTGTAAGTTCTTTTGCCCCACTACAGTATATTTTAGGATTTTTTAGTTTTCCGATTTAGCTACAGCTGATGAATATTTGAGGAAAACTGTTTGTCTCACAGTATGTGGATCAACAGAGGATACCACTGGAACCTCAATTTGTCAAACAACCTATGCTGTCTCTGCATTACGTGTTGCCCATTTTTTGTGTCCCTCTCCACATATCTACATCTGGCCTCGTGCTGATACTCGCCAGGTTCTAGGTGCACAGACTTGGAGAGGGGAGGTATGCTACCAGAATATTGACTTTGTAATATAGTCCTGCCAAAATATTGTTATCGTGAAACTAAGTATATACAGGCACTTATAGGTTTATGGATCTTAACTCCACACCTAGGTACCTTGAAGATGTATTTTCAAGGTACCTTGGTGTGTCGTTAAGATCAGGAAACCTACTTACCTGTATATTCTCACTCTCACAAAACTGTGATTGTAAATCTTTTGGCTATGGTATTTTTCCCAGGGGAATGTTTGTTTCTTTGGTATTCTGACATGTATCACCTTGGAGCAGGGGCTAGTCTTAGACGAAGGTCACTGGGCATTGTTTTTATATCCAGTGAAGTGTGCAACACGTGTTTTGTGTCCATACTCACATGACTGTTCCACCTAAACCCTGGATACAAAAGGTAGACATAGGAAGATATTGTTTATGTGTGCCTTTCAACCTTCAGTATGCATATTTAGTTTCTGTGCAGAGATATTATCTTGCTGAAGGAGTAAATTGAATTATCTGCACCCTTGAGACTCCGGTTAGGGCTGCCAGTTGCCAAGAGGCCTGGTCTGATCATGTTTTTCCAGTTTATGATAACTCTGCAAGTCTGAGCAAACATCTTTCATATGGTGACCCATTTGTTTGTGCTTAGCTGGAAAATGTAATAAAAACATCATATGAAAATGCTTGTATCCTGATTTGTGTTGAACAAGAGGTGATGTCTCATGTAGGGTCGGTATTTCCTGGAGCACTAACCCTCCAACAACCTGCTCTTGGTTTCACCATCCCCAGCCATTTTGGTGAGCTGCCCTATGCAGAACCAATGTCACAAGCTGCTTTTTATGATTTGAAATGTTGGTTTCCAGAAAAGTGCCTAACGCTGCTGGCGATACCTGGGTCCTCGAAACAACCAGTGGTTGCGGCAGGTACTCAGTAGTTCTGTGGTGCACGACTTTATGCCAGAACCCCATGTTGTGAACCATTTCCTGGTAAATGCAATCAGTCTGTCTTTCCTTCCCCCATCATGTGTGAGGTATGTGTGTGACATGCTTGTGAATACGTGAGAGATGGCGTCCCAATGTGTGTATGTAGTCACAACGTCATGGATTTCCATCTTTGCATTTGATGTTAGCTAAGTTTTTCCTGAGTGCCATTGCCCTGCTGCTTTCTCTCCGTTCTCCATGCACAGGCGATTGAAGCTCGACTGTTGTCCTTCAAGGTCAGATCAACAAAACCGGAAGAAGCAGAAAATGGCTCTTTTTAATCATCTCACTGGATAAAACCAATTCATAAATGTGAGATTGGGGGGGGGGGGGCTGCATGGTGCAGTGCCCCAGCAAAGACTGTGGTTGAAGGCAAGGTCCTTGCTCTCATCTGATCAAAGGGATGTGCTTCTTGCCCATCCCAGAGATATATTCTCATTGACTAGAGAGTCTGAGGGCATTATGGTATGTTATTTACCATGAGTTGGTTGTACCTGAAGGAAAATGCCCTTGGACTTCATTGGTTCCTTCCAAGAAAGTAAATACTGCAATATTGGCTGGATGTTCTGGCACCACCGACCACAGGGATGAATAAAAGCTGTCCCTGTGAGACGGGAGGGCGGTTCTCCTTTTTTCGTTCACAAAGGTCTATGCACAGCAGAGAAAAAGGAATACATCAAGGCAGAAATCTTGTCTGTCCTCTGGTAGTCTCGATTATACTCTCGGACTGAGGAAGAAAGGTGTGCACCCTGAATATATTTCCTGTATCTAATTCCACACATCTGTGCTTATACAGTACATATATATTCATGGTAAGCAGATGTGGAGTTAGGAATAGTAAATCTTTACTACCTATACGATCTTACCTTTCGATATTTTGTCCCTCGATATTCGGTCCTCAATATTCGGGTACCTCGATATTCTGGGGGGGGGGCGATGTTCAGTAGTATGGTCAGAAGGAAGTCCTGCACTGGAGGAGAACGTGGTCAGACTGATTTGCAAGCTGGAAACTTGCCAGAACTCAGGTGCAGAACAGCTAAGGGCCAGTAAATGTGGTGCCACTGTGAGGACCACTGCCTTAGGCACCAAGCCTGCCTGATAGCGGAGAGTGGTCTATAAAGTTCCACCTCGTCTGAAAAGAAGTGCATCGGTGGAAGCTTTGGTTCAAGAGAGACTGCCCGATGGTCCATGGCCGCTTCTGTGCCGTAAGAGGGAAGAGCTCAAGCAAGACCAGGTCGATGGCTGCTTTTCCGAAGTTTGTTCAAGATGCCTTCCTTCTTTGACGCTTTGCACCCAACCCTACTTTCTGTACCATCAGAGGTCCCACATATCTTCATCTGCCCTCTCACTGCCACCAGTCAGATGTTATACATTTTGAAATTTAGCATACCCCAGATTTAAATCCTATAACTGTAAGCTTTATCATTAATAATAAACTATTGCACTTAATCTGGATCAACGTTTTCTCTCCTAAAAATGCATTTATTTCGAGTATTGAGTGATCTGTCTGGGCGGTGCGTGTTTTTTAAACCTACAACACCATCCAAGACTCAGTGTGAGACTGTCAACCTCGCTGACCTAAAATGGAAGTACTTGAGGCCAGAGTTTGCAGCATTGCCTGGTACCTGAGGTCCCACAGACAACGACACGCACCTGTTATAAGGATTTCCCAGTTCCCCATTGAGGGTGGGACGGTTCTGATTTCCTCAGTGCGCGTTGGATACTCAGTAAAGTGACTTTTCAGGATCAGGGAAACGGAATCTGGTGAGTGCGCATCGGACGAAGTGCTGTACTGCATTAGAAATAAGATAAGACAAAAGAACATGACAACATACATAACATAGCATGAGAATACATGTCCATCTGTAAAGGGCGTGCTCACTGAATGCAGCATCTTGGCACTGGATAATAATGCTTTATTATTACTCAAGTCTATGCTACTGATTTTCTCGACCTCGGAAGGATGAAAAGCTAAGTGGACGTTCGGTGATTGACACCTGTGACCTTGAGGTCAATCACCGATTCTTGGTGGGGGTGCATTGAGCGCGTGATAGGCTACTGCAGCATTCTTCTGATAAAATGTTGCAAAACTGCAGTGCGCGCCTAGGACTGTTTTTTTAAATTTGACAAACTAGGCCTAGAACAAGGGAGGATCTCCCAACCCCAGAGAACCCATGGAACACAAGGACAATGAATGGGCGCCTGAACCTGGAGCTTGAAGCTGTGACTGTCTTAGTGTTCTGCAGAGGGGCCCCCCTAGAGCCGCTGGCTGCGAGTTCAACTCATGGCAAGGGCGTAAAACAAACTCCTGCAGCCCCTGTGGGATAGAGGGGTCTCATCCCTTCAGGCGCCCCCAATCCCTTCAGAGAGGCCCCATCCCACCCAAAGACATGAATCCTTGTGTGATATGGAAGACTAAGAGGTAGGGCCAGCCTACGCGCGGACCTGCAGAGGGGAGCTGGTGCCCCCAGCTGCAGTCTCTATATGACTTAGTCCAAAGAATAGTGTGGGAGGGATTGCCACATTTGGTTTTGCACAGTGGCATTCTGAGCATAAGCCAGCTCTGATCAGGGGCCCCTCTTCACATTACACGGGGGGCCCTTTTCACATTACCTCACTGGCTCCTGGTCTGGCGTAGACAAGAGCTCTGCAGGTGGTGGCGTCGCCAGATGAGCCAGAATTATCTTCATGGTCTGGGAAGGGGTTAGCGGTGGAGAAGGCAGGCCTGGGATCCTCTTTTTGGGGCTGGGTGGAGGTTATAGGGAGCTGAGTGGTGAATATGGCCCTAGCAGCATGTAGTCAACGAGTCAAAGGGCTATGTCTCACTCTCTCTGGAGGGCTCTACACCCATATGTTTATGTTAGACCGGTGTGCAAGAGGTATTTCACTTCTGTGCCATGGCTGTCAATGCGTGTGGCTCTGAGGAACTGCCACGAGAAAAGTATCATGTCGTGTTTGCATTTCATTACTTGCACGCGTCATTGATTCACTCGTTTCTATGCACACTTTGCCCTCAATGTTTTCGGTTTATTTTGGAAATAGATATTTCAGGAATTTTTACCTCTGGCTTCAACTTCTTCTTTCTGGCACAGCTACAGAACAGTCTCACTGACTTGCAATGAATTGTGGGAAGCATGCATCATGCAGAAGGAACACACCTCTCTGCTGTGCTATCGAGGGTTGTGGAGGCTAGCCACGCTCTTGCTGATTGATGTACTGGGTGCATCTTATGGCGCCAAACATATATTTTTATCAAACTTTCTATAAGGGAAAATTCTGTTCAATGTAGATAGTAAATAATTCTATTGGACTTAAACTGTACAAATATTATGCCATACATTGTCGAAAGCAGCATATTGGTCTTTTCAACTGACATTTCTCCAGGCCGGTTAGTTAATGCGTATCTTTCCACTTGACACCTTCTTCCTGTCTCTCTTTCTGTCTTTCACTCTCTTAATTTAGGCCAAAGTCTGGTGATGAAAAATACGACCTGGTCCTCAAAAACCAGTGCCGCAACACAGTACCTGTAAGCACTGGCACAAATTAAGTCCTCATACGCTTAAGTAAAACGTTGGCCTCCAGGCGGGTGCATGGATATCAATACTGCAACAGACCCAGGCTCACTGCACCCCAATAATGGTTATATGTTACTGCTCTAAGAGGATCCCTCTCCTACTTTCCCCTTTCACCTCTAATCAGTAATGATACAAATAAAAAATTTCCTTTGTGACTCTTGGAAAAGATCCCAAAGTAAATAAAACCTCTGATTCGGATATCGCTTGGTAGGTCGAAGTTGGAAAATATGAGCAGAATGTGTGGAACGTGGTCTGCTGTGCATTTACCACAATTGTAGAATTTAGAGAAATGATGAAAATTCGCACAGAAAAAAACAGTTTCTCATTTTATTCCCCATCTATTTGTAAATGTTATGTTATGTCGAAAATGAATTAATCGTTCTTTTACCCAAAGGTCTCATGACACTAAAGTTCATAGGGAGATGGCGCAAATGCAGAAAATGGAGACTAGTAGAGGAATTACTGTGAATTATCTATCTCTCAGTAAGGTACAGAGTAGGGAAGGGTAAGTCTGACCCTTCTGTTGCATAATAATACCATAAAGTAACTCTTTGCTAGTAGCTCTTTAACACGTATCCATTACTACACATCCATTACCAAGCATCCTTTACCACACATGCTTTTATCATGCAGTACTTTACTGTGCAGGTAAGTATTTTTTTTAATGTCATTTTAATGTTATTAAAATAATTAGTTTAGGATGCGGGTGGAGGTAAAGGGAGGCAAGAGTGATTTTAGGGTATGTGGCTGGGAAAAGGTAAATTGAGGTAAGGGTAATTTTAGTGTTTGAGGGTGGGTTGAGCTAAAGGGAGATATGGTTAATATTAGGGTTTAGTGGTGGGTAGGCGTAGAAGTGGGTGTGGGTGATTTTAGGGTTTAGGGAAATGAATAGGAAAATGGAGGTAGGTAGTAATAAAAGAGGGTGTTCGAGGGTTCACCAAAAAGAAAGTAAATATATATATATATATATATATATATATATATATATATATATATATATATATATATATATATTACCTACTGGCGGTCGCCAGTAGGTAGTTATAGTTAGGACCACGTTTCCATAGGAAATCCGCAACATTCTATTTTGAATAACTTTGGCGCCGGTCGACGAATCCTCGCAAATTTTTCAAAATAGGTGGGGCGCTACGCTCCGCTCCTACCCTGAAAGTCTCGGGGGGATTCGTCAAGCGGGGGCTGAGATAAAAGGGGGGTCCCAAAACGCGTTTTTCCCATGCATTTTTCCATAGGACCTTTAGACAGGGCTACAGCCCGAACGGCTGAACAGAATTTAATGAAATTTGGCAGAGAGGTAGTCCCCAGGTCAAGGAAGTGCCTTTTGTAGGTTTGGTGTAAATCTGTTCAGTAGATTCTGAGAAAATAGCCTTTAAATCAATATATATATCTGTGGCAGCTTACGGTGCGCTTACCGTGCGCTTACCGTAAGCTTACCGTACGCGTACGGTGGCGTGCGCGAGCGAGATTCTGATTGGCTCTTAGATCTTAGTAAACATTCGAGTCGGTCGAAACCAGGAAGCGGCGGCCGCCATTTTCTCTCTCGCTTCCTTAGTTGGGCAGCAAAAACGTACCCCAAATATATGTAAAGAGGCAGTTTCATGAGATCCTAACCACCCAGCATTGATACAGGGGTCCCCAAACCACCCCCAAGCCCAAAAAAAATAAAAAAAATTTTTTCGGAAAATCGCCGATTACGCTTACCGTACGCGCACGGTAAAAAATTATATAAAAAAAAAAACTATCCACATTCTCCCCACCCTGTGTGCAAATGGTGCCCGAAGAATACATTTCACAAAGATGCGCAAAATATGTCCCCCATGTGCGCACGGTGCGCGAAGCCCATCCCGCTTAACGTGGCGCAGCGCACCGCGTGACCACTGTGCGTGCACGGCACTAACTGCGTAAAGTGGGCGCGCGGTGCGCGAAGCGCACCGTGCGCGCACGGAACGAACTGCGTTAACTGGGCGCGCACGCCACGAATGGTGTAAAGTAACTTAGCATTTAAAAAACCTTGCAAATTCACTGAAAAAACCATAGGTTTCACACATGTTATAGTTAGCTGGACATTTTACTGATAAAAAACCAATGAAATTCCCCCGTTATAGTTACTGCAGGCAACTATAACTCACGCGACCGCAATCTTCTGCTGATGACATATGTGTCTTTATGAAAAAAAAATATTTGTAATATATGTAAAGCTAAAATTTAATGGAAGAAGACATGGGCAAATAAGTGTCTAAATACAGTATTAGCATCAGCAGAGGATTGCGGTCGCGTGAGTTATAGTTGCCTGCAGTAACTATAACGGGGGAATTTCATTGGTTTTTTATCAGTAAAATGTCCAGCTAACTATAACATGTGTGAAACCTATGGTTTTTTCAGTGAATTATATATATATATATATATATATTCACTGAAAAAACCATAGGTTTCACACATGTTATAGTTAGCGGAAATTTTACTGATAAAAAACCAATGAAATTCCCCCGTTATAGTTAGTGCAGGCAACTATAACTCACGCGACCGCAATCCTCTGCTGATGACATATGTGTCTTTATGAAAAAAAAATATTTGTAATATATGTATAGCTAAAAATTTATGGAAGAAGACATGGGCAAATAAGTGTCTAAATACAGTATTAGCATCAGCAGAGGATTGCGGTCGCGTCAGTTATAGTTGCCTGCACTAACTATAACGGGGGAATTTCATTGGTTTTTATCAGTAAAATTTCCGCTAACTATAACATGTGTGAAACCTATGGTTTTTTCAGTGAATTTGCAAGGTTTTTTAAATGCTAATTCCTAACTATAACGTGTGTGAAACCTATGGTTTTTTCAGTGAATTTGTACGGTTTTTTAAATGCTAAGTTACTTTACGCCATTCGTGGTGTGTGCGCCCACTTAACGCAGTTCGTTCCGTGCGCGCACGGTGCGCTTCGCGCACCGCGCGCTCACTTTACGCAGTTAGTGCTGTGCACGCACGGTGGGCACGCGGTGCGCTACGCGCACCGCGTGCCCACGTTACGCTAGATGGGCCATGTACGCACGATGCGCTTCGCGCACCGTGCGCACATGGAGGACATATGATGCGCTTCGTTGTGAAAGGTAATATTTTAATTTTTCACTATGACAGATAAGCCGTGCACAAATGGTGCCCTTCGGGCACCATTTGCACATGGGGTGGGGAGAGTGTGGATATTTTTTTTTTATTTAATTTTTACCGTTCGCGTACGGTAAGCGTAATCGGCGAAATTATCGAAAAAATGAAAATTCCGTTTTTGGCTTTAGGGGAACATTGGGGACTCCCTCAACATGGCTAGGTGCTTAGGAGCTGTCTAAACAGCCCCTTTACATGTTTTTGCTCTTTGTTTTTTAACCCCCTCTCAGAGTGCGAGAGAGAAAATGGCGGCCGCCACTTCCTGGTTTCGACCGATTCGAATGTTTACTAAGATCTAACAGCCAATCAGAATCGCGCTCGCGCACGTCACCGTACGCGTACGGTAAGCGCACCGTAAGCGCACCGTAAGCTGGCTCAGATATATATATTGATTTAAAGGCTATTTTCTCAGAATCTACTGAACAGATTTACACCAAACCTACAAAAGGCACTTCCTTGACCTGTAGACTACCTCTCTGCCAAATTTCAAGGAACTCTGTTCAGCCGTTCGGGCTGTAGCTGTGTCTAAAGGTCCTATGGAAAAATGCATGGGAAAAACGCATTTTGGGACCCCCCTTTTATCTCAGCCCCCGCTTGACGAATCCCCCCGAGACTTTCAGGGTAGGAGCGGAGCGGAGCGCCCCATTAGTTTTGAAAATTTCGCGAGGATTCGTCGACCGGCGCCAAAGTTATTCAAAATAGAATGTTGCGGTTTTCCTATGGAAACAGGGTCCTAACTATAACTACCTACTGGCGACCGCCAGTAGGTAATATATATATATATATATATATATATATATATATATATATATATATATTGCGGATTTCCTATGGAAAATAGGTCCTAACTATATCTACCTACTGGCGACCGCCAGTAGGTAATATATATTATATATATATATTCTTTCTGTCGCTCCTTCTCAGACCATGGACCCATGAAAGGTGGTGCGTGCGCCGGCGAAGCAGACCGGCAAATATCTCAATAAAAGTCCATATATCTCAGCGGGAATAACGCGCTCTCAGGACACACCACAACATGATTTGCTCAAGAATTGGGATTTAATGGCGCCTCGTAACATGTTTCGGCTGACCTGCAGCCTGGCTCACACGCGAGTTATAGTTACCCTAGGGCACGAGTTATAGTTATTTGAGATAACTCTAACAATAGAGAGCAGAATCTCAGTGGTTTTGTATGAGTGAAATGTGAGCCTAACTATAACATCCCTGTAACCTTTGTTTTTTTTCAGTGAATATGTCCCCCGCAAAAAACACTAATCTAAAAATATGTATAATGTCTTACAGCTCTCCAACTCTCTGTCTCACGGTGTGGATGTTTCATGACTGACCACATAGTGTTAAGATAGTAGCTGCTTGCCAAGCCTATTGGGTCCTCATATGTGTCCCTTTTGTATGTATGTGCATTTCAGTCACCTCCTTTTGTTCGATATTGTGGCACATTACTTCTGCTATTGTCACTGTTTCCACTCTAGTTTTTCCTGATATTCCAGAGACACAAGCACAAGAAGACATTCAAGTAAAAGGAATATAGGGCCAAATGCATCAAGCTATTTTGCGTTCGCAAATGGTGCAAATCGCAAAATTCGGCCGTTTGCGAATGCAAAATGGCCTTTACCTATGTATGAAAGGCTTTGGCATTCGCAATTTAGGTAATTGCAATTTTTAATGATTATCTAAATAGCGAATGCAAATAGGGACTCGCAATTTACGATTCCCTAATGCACATGTAATAAGCCTTTCCTAAATGCGAACTGTGCATTTAGGAAACGCAATTACCATCAACTTCAAGTTGATGGTAACCATGTGCAAACTTTGAAAAATGCACAAAACTGCGTTTTTAAAAGTGCCATGTGGTGAACACATGCCCCTAGGGCATGTGCATTACATGTGCACCTTTTTTTGTTAGGGGTGCTTCAGGGGGGCCTTGGGCCCCCAGGCACCCTTGCATTTGCATTACCTAATACTTTGATTACCAATTAGGTAATCGCAATGTAGGTAATGCGAAACCATTTTCACCTATGGGATTTGAGGCCCATAGGAAAGAATGGAGTCGCAATTACAAACAGTGATTCCCTAATTGCGTTTGCAATTTTTAAGAAATCGCAATTACGGAATCGCTATTTTCTGTTTTGTACATTACATTTTGCGATTACCAAATATCGATTTCTTAAAAATCGCTAAATGGTTATCGCAAAATTATACTTTCATACATGTGGTCCATAGAACAGAGGGAAGAACTGTTTATAGAATGTTTTGGGAATCTCCTAAAGCTGGAATGAATTGGAGGAAGGCGATATGTTCCTTTCATATGGAATGACTCATTGGCAGTTTGCTGAATCAGGTGGACAGCAGGGGTTTTTCCAATGAGCTCAGGAACCACTCGGGCTCCCAAGACAGCTCCATCCAGGAGGATGACTCACAGACTGGAGGCTCGGAGGAAGGCTGTGGAACTGATGGCCTCGCTCTTTTGTTATGTGCAAAGATAATTTACTTGCTATGTGATTTCAATGTTAGCGCTAATTTGGGGCAATATTTTCAAATAAATCTGACTTATTGTACAGATATATGTAATACTTATTGCCCAACTGAGACCAAGATTTACTATTGCTTTGCGCTTCACAAAGTGACTCACAGCAACACAAAGTGATGCATCTGGTTTGGGTTAAAAACCGCTTGATTTGCTTTGCATCAATCAGCAAGGTATTCATTCTCTAGTCTAAGCTATGGTAAAAACAGGTTTTTTTTTAAGTGGATGAAATGGTTGGTGTGAGAGGGGTGGACTGGAGAAAAAACGCATCCTGTAACAATCATATGTAAGAAACCTCCCTTATTTATCTGAAATAAAATCCTGTTCTTGACAAATTCATGAATCAAATCTTACTGGACGAAGAATAACAATGCTAAATTTGCGCCAGTGGTTTCTGTTGCTCAGCACTGGCATTTAAGTGCCAGCACCGGCGCTTATGATAGTCACCACATGGTGGCACTGTCTGCCTAATTTCGGTATGAGCACAACAGCTGTTTATTAATTCAATTTACATTTATAATGACTAATACCTGCCTGCCAAGCCATTCTTATAGCTTTGAAGGCCTGGAATACTATGAATTGTCACACTTGTAAGAGTGTGATAGGTAGCTGTTGTGTGAGCACTGTCATTGGGAGCACTGGCAGGGGCAAAGGATGGTGCAAGCTGTAGTGTCCCCCAGACGAGGGCCCTGGCACTATTGTTTTTATAAATTAACCAATGAAGAAGAACGCAAATCTGCAGGCACCAAGATATTTATTGAACAGTGCCTATTCCACCATTATCCTTGGCCATATGAAATAAAACATTTGATAAGGTAAATTTAAACGATATCAGCAGTAACTGGGGGTCTCATTATGATGGCGGTCGGACGAGTGTGCGACTGCCATCGCTGCGGGCTGGAGACCGCCCAACATGTAGTCAGCTGTTCCACCTGCCATATTATAATACGACGGCCGTGTAGGCGGTCAGAAGCATGCAGTTTTCTATTGCGGTTTGGGCTGCGGCCTGGAAAAGGGCTGCAACACGAGCCGCAGTAGAGAAAGGCATGTTCGCAAACATCCATGCACCGTGTGCCAGGCACACACGGTGCATGGATGTTTGGGGGCACCACATGCGCCTCCCTGGCCCCTTAGCTGTGGCACATGGGGGAGGGGGCCCTGCTAGGAGCCTCCACAACCCCTTTCTGGCAGCCTTACCATGGAGGTGGGACCGCCATGAAAAGGTTGTGTGAAACTGAATCGTAATTCATACGGTAGGTGCCTGAGCAGGCACCGCCTACATTGTAGAGATTACTGTCCGACTGCTGTTCCGACAGACACCTTGAGCCTGTCGGAGTGGGCAGTCTCCCCCCCCTACGCTCTGACTGCCGGTATCTTAGTCCACCGGTCGGACAATTGCCCTGGATGTCGGGCAGACCGCCACTGATGGCCTGTTGATGGTGTCCGTCCTCCATCATATTGAGGTCTTGGGGTGAATAGTCGTCTTCGGCCCTGGGACACCACTCACAAACAACTGTATCGATCCGTTCCGGTGTCAGAAAGCGGACATCCGGTGACGTTGCATTGCAGCTCAAGCGTGTGATAGGAAGGCATTTCAATTTTTGTTTCTTCAGTAGCCCAAGGACAAACATCAACTCAGAGGGCTCTGATTCAATTACAGTTTTTATTTTGCTTTGCTCGGGCCCCACAGCCCGAGTTAGACAAGGCATAGAATCAGTTATACACAACTAAAATAGAAATTAAAATATTTGAAGTAAAATGAGTTATGAAAATGTATTTTGACCGTGACGTAAACACCATGTTCTTAACAGCCGCTTAGTGAGTCTAAGCTCCAATTAATTGCTTAAAGCTGTAAAGCTGGGGCAATTAACACAGCCCAGACCTGGCTTCCGATTACTGGCCGGGTGTCTAATACCTTTGCACGAAAAACAATTTATTTAGTATATTTAATAGGATTTGAACAAGCAGATAAACCCAGCTGCTTGTGTGAAATGTTGTTTGCGCACCCTTGATGTGTGGCCAGAGTGAGGTTTAAAGCTCATAACACATGGACAGAAGTTGTAGAAACAATTTTGTATTGGCTGGTGCCAGAGCATATTAAGTAGAGGCTTTCCTTATGACACAGTTCCTGCAAGCCTCAGTGGCCTCTGCAACCAGTGGACAGAATTGCAGAGCAGTTGAGCGATAGGCAGAAATGCCGGCTGTTTGCGATACTTGGCCAACGCTGCCCTCTAGTGGTCAGAGTGTACAGTAATAGACGTGAGAAATCGTACCTACAGCAGGCCGTAGTAGTATGACAAAACAAAGTACACCAGCAGAGCAACAGAGAAAATATTCCACATAGGCAAGAAGAGGTAACATGAAAGAAGTGCGCAGCGCTGCAGACTTCTTTCTGCTAGTCACTTAGGGGCACACAGCTCAGTGAAGCAACCAATATCGCTGCCCGGCGTTGCGTTAAAGAGAGAGAGCGGGACAGTGCGTATGGCGCTGTTGTACACTTCTCAGGCTCTGGCGCACAATTTGGCTGCCTTGTGCCATGCACATACCTTTGTACAACATTGCACAGGTGTGGTGTGTGTGCCATTTAGCATGGTTTTTTAATGGAAGGCTGTTTTCCAGTACAATGAAATATGGCTAGACATACTTTTCCCACTTTGTAGGTGTGTTGTATAGTACAGCACACATGCAACGTTTGGGGAAATAAAAACATTTCACATGCCTTGTGCATGCATGTGCAGGACTTTGTAAAAAAAACATGGGTGGGAGCCTGGGACCATCCATGTGCCACCCACGGGATGTGCCGTTGACGCAAAGTCATGCAAAGTGACTTAATAGACCAGGTTAGCATCGTTAAGCTGTAGGCTAGATCAGTGTTTTGAAATTGAGAGTTTGTGGTGTAAGTAGTGATTTAAAAGTCATTCTCAGCAAGATATCACTCAGTGGATACTTTAGACAAATTGGCATGGGCAGTAATTTGTTGCAGCTTTAGGGAAACCTATGTGCCCTTACATCTTCACCTGGAATTATGGCAGCTAAGTAAACAAATACATACTCGGGGATGATTGGGGAATTGCACTATTGTTTTATTTATGGTGACATAGGCACCCAAACAGCAGGTGGTAAAGCAACGAATCAGCAATTAAACCCTTGCTGTGCAGGCAATGTACATGTACCAAAGGACACACACTGGTCCTCAATTTCAAGCTACATCTTATGTTGGTTCTGCAGTTTAACAAAATGGCTACTTGAACCCAGCACCAAAATGTAATGGGAACACAAATGGGGCAAAATAATCATCCTCGAAATGCCATGGCCATGACAAACAGCCCTTCCAGGCAATGGCAACCCATCAAATTCACATGAAGGCCAATGGCTGCTGACAGCTGACCCAAAGCCGGCTCTCTCTTTATACCTCTCGATACTTCGTTTTGATGTATTGATGAAAAGAGCTCTCATACTAGACAGCTAAAGCTCTGTCTAGCAAGACTTAAAATGGCAAATGAATCACTTAGCTGTACAGATATTCCAGAAAGGGAGAAACAGATTGCATCGTCCTTTTCTCCTGTTGTGGTGCCAGAAAAGAAGGGGGTTTATGAGTCAAAGTGTAAGACAGCTTACAATGTGGGGCTAAACTAAGGAGGCACATGTATTCAAATTGAAAGAACTCGCTGGTATGCAACAATGTAAAATATTTGTAGAATAGATGCGCCCTTGGTTTGTTTTGACATTTTTTTGCCAGATTTAAACTTAGTGAGGCCATCTCACCTGTTCAGAAATGGGAGTAAATGAAACCCTTCCACCTTTTTTGAGTTAGAGGTTATACCCATTTTAGGAGATCTTATCTAAAACCCATCTTTTTAAAATATAATGTTCGGTCCACTAAATCTGCACTGAAATTATTAACTACTCTGGATAGCCCTGACATTTGTTTTTTTACTGCAACATATATGATAAAATGTGTTTTTATAAGGAAGAATATAGTCATTCCAGTATAATTGTTGTTGTTCTGCGTATTTTGCACTTCTGTTTAGTACTGTTTGTAATTCTCTATGCACTCTAATAGTTTGAGGTCTGTATGAGCTGCACCTGCACTTTTGGCCCTTACTGCTTTTATAATATTTTATGCACGGCACTTTGCTACTTTATGTGTATTTGCACTTTCTTTGAAGGACCTTCTATTTTTACCATGCAAATCTGTTTATACTTATGTATAAAATATAGTGTATTTTATGTAACAGGTCCTCTTATATTACATGTAAATTTTAAAAATTGTTTTATGTGTTTGTGTGCTTATATGGTTGTACTTTTCCAACTGAATAAAGCTTTTTGAATTGAATTGAGTTAGAGGTAATCGTTTCCTGCTTGGGTCTTACAATGTGGACCATCTATCAAAACGCCTCCACATCTGATTCCAACATTTAAAGGGATTGTCAGTCAGTTTTGGGACTGGCCTGAAGTAAGGAATAAACTCCAATCTAAACAAATGCTTGGCTTGACGTGGCACCTTTAAGAAGGCTTGTGGAATGGGGCCAGCATGTTCTTCAGTTTGGGTGGTAGTAAGGACTGCAGTCTGACAAAGAACAAGATAGGGACATTCCTAATATCTGTACTGGGAACAGCTCTATTCCTGGCCTGCACCCCCCATCTTTATCATTTGGTCAACTAGTTTCTTCGTGTCTGCTCCCTCTTTTGAGACAAAAAATCACATGTATAACAGTATTTCTTTTTTTAGCCTGCAGTTCCATATAGATGTTTTTCAGGCCACCCACTAGTCTTTTTCTACACATGTAGGTGATGTAAAAGAAATCTACTGCTGACACTACATATTTAAATTTAATACTGCTTGCACACTTTGTGGATTCTTATGACAGACATACACAGAAGTTATCTGTGTTTATGTGAATTTGTATGGTGTGAACCTAAGTGAAAGGCAAGAGAGTGCTTTACATTTCCAAAGGCGAGGACACAGTAAACATGTGAATGAAGGGTTAGCTGGTTCCTAGGAGTACAAGTGAACTGTTACTACATCATGATGTTGTTTCAGATGCTGGGTGCAAAGATTACGATGGCATGCTATTTTTTTTTTTTTTTTTTGTACTTCTTCATCTCCAGTTTGTTTGGGTCTTGGATACAGGTGTGTCAAGAGCTTGTCAACCAGATAGACAGGGGTGTCACACATGATGGCTTTGTAGATGATGCAGTTGGTTTTGAAGATGGTGCGGGCTGGTGTATATGTATGAGTGAGATCGCATCTCTTCAAACTCTAGGTAAAATGTGTTGTGGCACATAGAATAATCCTTGTGGGGAGGGGGGTAATCATGTTTTGTCAAAGATCAGGACATTGCCACAGTCCAGAATTAAGAGTTTTAGGTCTTGAATTGCAGTTCCAAAGTTGTTTTCGGAGAGAAAGGGTTTCTGTTTCTTTATTAGAGAGAGCTGGGACCAGGTCATACTGGTTCTCTTGGTGTTGGGTTCCTTCAGAGTGAGTTCAGCAAAATTGGCTAAATTGGTTACTATATTTATGGAAAGGCACATCACCTCAATGCACAACCCAAAAAACAGAATTCGTACAGTGTTGATGTAATGAATCTGGATAATGTTGAGGACTGCAACCTAGTCAATATATAAATGTTTTTTCCTCTAGAGTAAATTAGTGTGCTGCATAACAAAATGTTTTCGAAAGAGTTTAATTACTTACATTGTTCTTGTGCATGCAATTATATGTTTCTGCTTTCTACATTTGTATGTGTGCCTATTGTGGCTTTGCTACATTTATTTTTGATATAAAACAGAAACATTTGCAATTAAAACAGGAATTTGCAATACAATAGGTCTCCCATTTACTCGAGTTTGAGCTATTGGCATTGCAAATGGCAATGCCTTTTATTCTTGTTTTCGTTTTGAAACATAAATAAAAGGCATTGTCATTTGCAATGTCAATAGCTCAAACTCGCATAAATGCGAGACCTATTGCATTGCAAATGCTAACGGCTGTCCTGCAGTTCCCCCAGGGCACATGCAGGCAACCACTTCTGTCAGGACAGCTGATCGCAGCAAAAAGACAGAAGTGGATGCTTGCTTGTGCCCCGGGGGGACTGACATTTAAAAAAAAAAAAACAAGCGAAGCAGCATTTTGTTGCTAAGGCAACAAAATGGCATGGGACTGTCCACAGTCCCACGGACACGCGCATGCTGTTTGCAATTGACAAATGGCGAGAGCAGCCATCTTTGTCCATTGCAGATGCGTGCATGAGAGCCCTCACAGAATTGATTCTAAAAGGTGCTCTCCTGGCTAGTGCAGCGCATGCGCTGCTTTCGCCAGGCGAGACCTAAAAACACTGAGGATAGCGAAACAGGAGAAACCAACACTGACTGGAAGAACCTAAATAGGGGCATGGAGACACTAGTGCTGTGAGTAACTGGGACAGCATGCAGTAACAGTGGAATGTAGAGGTACTGCCACTGTGGACTGGTAGAAACTTGGGTTAGGGAGGCATTAACACGGAGTGCTGAGATACTCCTATAAATGAGAGAGGGAGGCAGTTACACTGGAACTGGGAGATACTGACACAGCAATAGGGAGACAGCAACACTGGGGGAAGAGAGACATGAGATGGAAAGCAAACTCACTGGTGAGTTAAACATTGAGCCAGGGAAGCACAGACACTAGGGCAGAGAGACATGAACAATACGGCAGGCAGACAGACATTGGGCAAGCACATTCAAATACTGATACAGAGATGCACTTACATTGTGAACTATAAGACTACAACTGACGTAGGCATTAGGGCAGGGAGACAAGGAAACTGGGGTCTGGGAAACAATGGAACTCAGCACTGGAAGACATAATATCCCACAGGTCAGAGGGAATGCCACTGGTAACCAATGTGATGTTTTCTTATATAATTGCTTTGATCCACAATTGTACCTTCTAAATTATTTTCTTTTGCTTAACTTAGGTGTATCCAACATGGCCGCCAGAGATGTGCCAATACTGGTTCTTTATCTATGCACTTTCCATCACGTCGTACTCTCTAATTCCCGATGGAAGCCCACATGGCCAAACTACAAAGTTCCAGTAATCCTTCCACAGTCTACCTTTAATTTGGACAAAGCACAGTTTAATGCTGAGACACACTTGGAGGTTGCATCGCCATGTGGTCCTGAGTGTCACAAGCATTCTCCGTCGCCAACGTTTAATGAACTGAAGGAATATTTGTCATATGAGACCTTGTACTCTAATGGATCCCGCACTGCCACCAAAGTAGGCATTTATGTCATTAACAATGGCGGTGAGTCTTCGAGGGCCAGATCTCGGACAAAAAGGCAAATTTATGGTCAAGATAGCAGATTTAGTATTTTTGGCAGGGACTTTTTGCTGAATTATCCATTTTCTACTTCCGTGAAGTTGTCCACAGGCTGCACGGGGACTTTGGTGGCGGAAAAGCATGTTCTCACCGCAGCCCACTGTATCCATGATGGCAAAAGTTATGTGAAAGGAGCACAGAAA
Source organism: Triturus cristatus (assembly GCF_964204655.1). Lineage (NCBI taxonomy): Eukaryota > Metazoa > Chordata > Amphibia > Caudata > Salamandridae > Triturus > Triturus cristatus. The sequence goes on along the minus strand of NC_140591.1, from coordinate 1,418,211,114 downwards.
CTTAGGGTGGGATTCATGAAACCCAAAGTGAAGGATGGGGGCAAAAAATTGGATCCAAAGAATCCAGCATTTCCTGAAAAAATGAAGTTCCAATGGATCCGTGTCAAGAGGACGCATGTCCCAAAAGGTTGGATTGAAGGAAATGCAAACGACATTGGCATGGATTATGACTACGCCCTATTAGAACTCAAGAAACCACACAAGCGGAAGTTCATGAAGATTGGAATTAGCCCGTCTGGGAAACAGCTTCCTGGAGGAAGGATTCACTTCTCTGGGTATGACAACGACAGACCTGGCAACCTGGTGTACCGCTTCTGCGATGTAAAAGATGAGACCTACGACCTTCTGTATCAGCAGTGCGATGCCCAGCCGGGGGCCAGCGGCTCAGGGGTGTATGTGAGAATGTGGAAGAGACCCAAGCAGAAATGGGAGCGTAAGATCATTGGAATCTTCTCAGGGAACCAATGGGTGGACAACAACGGGGTGCCTCAGGATTATAATGTGGCGGTTCGCATTACCCCACTGAAGTACGCGCAGATCTGTTACTGGATCAAGGGCAACTATGCTGACTGTAGGGATGGATAAGCCAAATCACATCTCGTATGAACAAAAGCACTTCAGTGACCTAATCTCCTGTTCTAGGAAAGCCAAACTTTGTTTGCCCAAAGTGTATTTTATATTCTTGTATTTGACTCGTAATTTACAAAAAGTGATCCAGTGACTGGATATTTAATGCCTGACTTTACTTAAGCTGCCAAAAAAACTACACAAAGGACAAAAGAAAAAGCACGAATAAGCAAAAAGTTTCCAAAAATCCTAAATTTTCAGCACCGCAAGTTAATCCTCCTTTTTCTGTTGCAAAGCACATGAAAATATTTCTAAGTTTTCAAAGTATACACTGATATTAGAAACATTATAAGGAAATAATTGTGTGGAATCATTCCGCATTTTTTGTTTTACCATTCGTATGTCTGTAATATCGTAGGGTGCTTTTTACACTGCCCAACTAAAATTGACCTGGCAATGTTTTTAAATTGCCTTTAGGATAATTATCTTAATAAATGAAAAACATGTTCTCAGGACCTGCAACGTCTGCAGACGTAATGCCCAATATATGCTTTATGAATTTCACTTTTCTTTGTTTTGTTCTGTGTGCCTGTCAGCACTTTCTATTTTTATGAAGCCGTCTGATATTGCTTCAGGTTCATACATTGTTTAGTTTTTGATATCTTTAATTTTTATGTCTGTTCTGTGCTTTTGTTTTGCTCCTCAGGCCTCACTCATTGCAGGGACGGGAACGACTTTAACATCCAGATCCCAGTTTGCAGACCACTGTTTTTAGCTTAACACGTTGAAATAAAATGCATTCCTTTATGAAAATTGTTTTGCATTAATATATTGATATCTATAAATATTTATTTTACTGGATCTATAAATGTGGCTACTGATTCTATTCTGTTTTTCTGTACAATATGGTGCTGTAATGTTCAGTCAGTACTTTAAAAGCACATGCTGTCCTCCATACTATTTATGGACTGGAAGAAAACTATACATGTAGCCTCTAGGCTGACGTAAAGACATACTGTTAGTTGTCACTATTTAAGTGTTGAGTAAAACCTCAACAGTGGGTATTTTCATGGTAAGTACATACTTCTTAAAATCAGGTGATTAATGAGATATTAGGGAGAGAAGACATTGGTTTGGAAGCCTGCACATTTAGACCTGTTTACGAACAGGGTGTATCGTGATCTCCCCTCTGCATTAGACTGCTGCACAGGAGGAGATCCAGGAATGGAGGGGACAGCTCTAATGGAAACACCAGAGTTTACAGTACACCATATGGATTCCTGATAACAAGAGAGTGTGTGCATTGCATGGTAAGGAAGTGATCATGCTTGCTAATCGTAAAGATGAACCTATCAGTGGTGAAACCACTACTGGATGGGCATTGGAGTATCCTGAAGGAGAATAGAGAGTGGAAGTAGTGCACAGGCATGTGCGAAGGTAGGGTACAGTCCAAAACATTGCTCCAACCTATTGCTCTATAACTGTTCAAGAGAGACATCGAGAAGATGCATCAAAATATTATCGATGATCTGGCTATCCAAATGGCTCAAGAGCCTGTCTTGTTTCTAGGCTCTTCAACAGAACCCATGATGTGATGCGGCTTCACCTCAACAACGTAAAGCCGTGGGTTGGCCAAATGCATTGGTTTATTCCTGAGTAAATATCTAGATCTTCCTGATCATTGAGCTTATTAGATCTTTCACCACTCTAGTTTGAGAGTGGTAATGGCTCATGAACTGAGGGTGGAGCATTCCAGTGATGTATGTATTAAAAATGATGGTTGCACGTTCCTTTGTCAAGAGCCTGAGAGACATAGCTTTTCCAGAAGGGGTTTGGTGGGAACACATTCTAGATTTAGGAATGTTGTTCAGGAAGGAATATTTCCTGAATCTCTGACTTTCCAAACATTGCCTATCCTTTGTGCATGCCTCAAGCATGCCAGCAGGGTTGGTTAGTCTAAAGGGGTTGGATCTTAAAGACTTAGGGTTTATTCATTTGTTAGTGAGGCAGTCTATATTGAATTTATATATATATGGCCTTCCTCTGGAGCCAGCCTAGTGAAGTGCAAACATGGGGTTGTGTAGTCGAGGAAGTGAGGGCCTGAGAAATGACGGGCTGCAGAACATTGCATAGCCTTTAGAAGGGCCAATTTGTACTTAGGAAGGGCTGTCAACACACCATTACTGTAGTCGATCTTGAAAAGTATGGAGCATTTTTTATCAAGTGAGATGACCTTCACAGACATAGTCTTTATGAATTGTTGAACAGTTGTATTTTTGAGAAGAAGTGAAGAAACTCAAAACCTTGCAATAGACTACGATATGCTTTTTCTTTCTTCAGGGTGTTGAAGAGTGATCCATGATCTTCATACAAAATAAAACAGTAGTCGCAGAGACTCAGTTGGCAGGTCTTGCTTTATCCTTATCTTTCACCACTTTAATGACAGCACTTTCCATGCTGTGAGCTGGCCTGAAGCCTGACGTGTGATGTCGTTTTTTATTATTCTTGTTTGAAATGTAAGGCCTCATGGTGTGGTGGCTGTTAAGATCTGATGGGTTTGCTGAGGTTTGTTTTTCAAACAGATCATTATTCATATCAGTAATCTTCATTTTTTGCAGTTAAAGGTTGGCGTTTTGTGCCTACAAGGACACAAGGTCCAAACACCTTACCATGTCCAGGGAGCTGGCTAGTTTCAGCAGTAGGTCATGTCGATGAATATCAACGAAGGATGAGAAGGATGAAGACTTGACATCTTGTTTTGAATTTCCATGGAGGATGTGGGGAGTGCTACACACTACTGTTGCTGGGATAGAGGAGGTAATACACAAGCAGAGAAAAATCCCAAAGAAAGCAACATTTTGTTCGTCCCCCCACACTCAAGGGCAGGCGGGAGGGAACATGACTGTGACGAGACAGACTATGACTCGGAGTAATAAAGATTACCGGTAAGTAACCGAGTCATTACCTTCCTCCTCCGTCTTCCTGATCACAGTCACCCAGGAGCATATACCCAAGCGCCAGACGAACAAAAAGAAGCAGACACCAAAAATGGCAAGGAAATTTATTGCAGACAAATACAGTACACACACTCAATGAACAGCCGCAAGGACAGCGGAACCAAAATCCCCAGAAAAAACCTCCCCCATCCGCAACTTATAATGGGAGATGAAAGCATGGGGGGAGGACCAAGTCGCTGCAGCACAAAGATCCCTCAAGGAGGCCCCCTTGAAAGAAGCCCAGGAAGCAGACATACCCCGGGTAGAACGACCCTGAAGGACCAGGGGAAGAGAGACCCCTGAATGCATGCAGGCCAAGGAGATAGCGGACCAAACCCAACGTGAAAGAGTAGCCATGGTAGGCCGATGACCCTCGCCGGCAACCCCAAAGGTGACAAACAAAAAATCCACCTTGCGAAAGGAGGCCGTACGCTCAAGGTAGATCACCAGAGCCCAAGTCAAATCTAGGGAATGGAGCCGGATCTCCTCCTTCGTAGAGGGGCAGGAAAAAAGGCAGAAAGGACAATATCCTGGGACAAATGAAATGCAGAGGATACCTTGGGAAGAAAGGCCGGGTTAGGACGAAGGACCACTTTGTCAGGGAAGAAACGCAAGAAGGGAGGTTGGCAAAGTAATGCGCCAAGCTCCCCCAAACGGTGCCCAGAGGTAATGGCCACCAGAAAACAAACCTTCAGGGTGAGAAACTTCAGAGACACAGAAGGCAGAGGCTCAAATGGGGAACGCTGCAATGCATGAAGGACCAAAGGAAGATCCCGGGGGGAACAGGAGAAGCAGTGACAGGCCGTCGAAGAAAGAAACTACGCAGAAGGCAAGAAGCCAAGGACTCAAAGGAGACAAGAGCGGCCCCCCGGATAGCCTTAATGGCGGACCACTGGCTGCGGAGAGTACAGATGGACTGCCCAAGCACAAATCCATCCCTGAGGAACTCAAGCACAGAACCCCACTCACAGGAATCAGGGAAACCCCCCGCGAAGAACACCAAGCAGAGAAATACCGCAAGTGACGCTCGTAGACCTTAAGGGAACTGCCCTGAGAATTCTGAATAGACAGGGCCACCGCATAGGAACAACCCAAAGACACTAGCCTTCGCCTTTCAATTTCCAAACCCCGAACGCCAACTGGCTGAGAGCCTGGCGAGACAGGTGAGGAAAGCGGAGTTGAGAAGGGGACAGTGGGAACCTCCATGGAGGAGCAACGGCCTAACGGAGAAGGAGGGGATACCAAGACTGGCGAGGCCAAAAGGGGACCACCAACAGCACCACCACCCGCTCCAACCTGATCTTCACCAAAACCCTACTGAGAGGGGGAAAGGGAGGAAAAGAGTAGAGAAGACCCGGAGGCCAAGGGAAACTCAGGGCAACCACCCCCCATGCCTCCCCGCAAGGAAGAAGGGCGCAAAACCTCGGCAGAAGAGCACCCTGAGGGGACGCAAAGAGATCCAACCAGGGCCTCCCGAACCTCCCCAACAGTTCCTGAAAGACCAGAGGAGACAGGGACAGAGAAACTGAAGAAGGAAGAAGGCGACTCAACTGATCCATGCACGCATTCTCCCTCCCCAGCAGATAGATAGCCTTCAGACCCAGCAGATTGGCCTCCGCCCATGAGCTAACAGAGGAGAGTGAGTGCCCCCCAAATGATTCAAGTAGGCACAGGCCACCCGATTGTCCGTCCGGACCTGAACCCACACGTCCCTCAGGTGAGGGGTAAAGCACAGAATAGCCTTGAACACAGCAGCCAGTTCTTTCCAATTGGAGGACATCCAGCTCTCCGCGCGGGACCAAGGACCCTGAGCAGAAAGAACCCTGAGGGTGGCATCCCAACCCCAAGGGCTGGCATCGGCAGTCAGGGTACAGGGAAGGGGAGGGTCCAGAGGCACCCCCCTAGCCAGGTTATCCAGAACCAGCCACCACTGCAGCAGGAGAGAGATGGCGGGAGTCACTGGAACAGAGGCATCGTAGTCCTAGGACCTCAGATCCCAGTGAGCCCGACGGTGATACACCAGATGGTAGAGGTGTCTGCGAGCCCAAGGAACCAGAAAGAGAGAAGCAGACATGTCCCCCTGAACCCACAACCAGTCCTGTGCGGAGGCTGATGAGGCAGACAGGAGGGACTCCAAACGAGACTGGAGTCAGAGCTGGCTACCCGGAGGAAGAAACACCATCCCCCACCTGGTATTGAAGAGAGCGCCGATGAACTGGAGCTCCTGAGACGGGATGAGGTGGGACTTGCTGTGATTTACAAGAAACCCATGGGACTCCAGGCAAAGCTGCACCAACGCCACATCCTCCAGGGCCTTAAGGAAAGAAGGGGAAGAAATTAACCAGTCAAACAAAAGCACCCCTCGAGCATGCAACAGACCCACTAGGGGAGCCAGGACTTTACTAAACACCCGAGGGGCAGAGGCCAACCCAAAAGGGAGGATACAAAACTGGAAGTGCTGATCCAGGGCAAATAACCGCAAACACCGTTGGGAGAGAGAATGCACAGGAATATGGAAATAAGCATCCAAAAGGTCCAAGGATGACAGAAAGGCCCGAGAGGAAATCAGAGGCAGGATCCGCTGCAAACTCACCATCTTGAACCTCCGGTAAGGCACATAGGTGTTCACAGTCTTGAGATCCAGGATAGGGCAGAAATTCCCTGACGGCTTCCCCACCAGGAACATCAGAGAGTAGCAACCCTGACCCAACTCGGCCCCGGGAACAGTAACAATGGCACCCTTCTGGAAAAGATCCAGGATTCCCCACCTTTGATAGTCACCTTGAGATAGTCAGGACTTTAGAGAGGCATCGGTAAGGGCAGCACCTGCTGGCTGTTGCCGGGATTTTGCAGAGAAGGGGGTGCCACGACCCCTCCCCCGAAAGGGCTGGGAGAAACCCCGTTATTTAAGGTTGGGGGGAATTTAAGGGTTAGTGGGTGATATATAACGTGTACCTAATGGTTAAGAGGAGGAAGAAATGCAATCAAGGCAGCCTATGTTACAGAGGTAAAAAATGATGTCTTAAGATCAACTACTAGTAATAGGGGGATGGAATTTGGACAGTCATAATGGATCATGAAATGAAATGAAATGAAAAGATTTGTAGAGCGCTACAGTTGCCCTGAGGCATCCAGGCGCTAGAAATCAAGAACACATCTTCCAGTGAGATAGAACCAACAAGGGATAGACTTAGTCAAAGAGGAAAGTTTTAAATTGTTTCCGGAAGGTCAACAAATTAGGATTAAATCTAAGGTGCAAGGGAAGTGAGTTCCATAGCCTGGGCGCGTTGTGTGTAAAGGATCGGCCTCCAGCTCTGGATCTCTTAATCTTAGGAACTTTTGCTAAAAAAGCCTGAGAGGAGCGAAGTTCTTTTTTTGGACAGTAGGGAGTAATCAGAGCATGATTGATTGCAGGGCCCGCTTTCCAATTGGCTTGGTGAGCAATGCACATGGATTTAAATTTGATTCTCTCTCTAACGGGGAGCCAGTGCAAGGCTCTTAGTCCAGGCTCTATTCGAGTTCTGCGGGGGATTCCAAGAAGTGTGCGCGCAGCGCAGTTCTGGATCCGCTGCAGTTTGTTCAAGCAGTACTCAGGTGCCCCCAAATATAGGGCATTGCAGAAATCGATGCGGGACTGAATTAGGCCTTGAATGACTACCTGTTTGGCTTCAAAAGGTAACAGTGGAAGAATCTTTTTTAGCATCCTAATGAGGCCAAAACAGATTGCTGAAGTTTTAGTGGCCTGAGTATTAAAAGTCAGGGACTTGTCCAGCCATACCCCCAGGCTTTTTATGTTTTCTCTAGGTGAGGGGGGGTCGCCTAGACTGACTGGCCATATCTGCTCCAAATTGGAGGGGGTCGGTGGGCCTAGGATCAAGAGCTCAGTTTTATCTCCGTATCATGCGGTAGCTTTATTTCAGCATGTGACAGGTAACAGCAGATGTGCTGCAGCTAACACCTGAATGCTTCTCTTAAGGCGTTGGGGATGAATTAGAATTTGTCTGAGCACAGCACTTCCACAAATTATCAATGTCCCATCACACTAAAGTCACATATCCCATCAAATTTAGAAGTCGGGGAAACAGGGGGTTTCTACCAGTGAAGCCTCTGCTGCGGACACCTTTGTCCGAGTGGGCCATCTGCCACAGGGCCACCAAGGCACTGTTGCAAAGCTCCACCCCATTTTGGGCAAGGATTCTGCCATTGATTTCTTGTGCTTGGTACTGTCATGCAAGACGTGATAGTTTTGAGTAGGAACATGTATAAAATTCCTTTATGTGCATGGAGAAAACTGCCTATTCATCAGGGACATTGTTATTTTGCCTTTCAGCAACAACTTCTGTATTGACATGGGGTCTGTCGTCATTGAACTGTGGTGAAAGTGCATCCACCACACCAGTGTGCTCCCTGCCTAATCAGCCTCTATGTTGTGAGACTTTGAAATTAAGTTATAGAACTTTGAGGCTACATTTATATGGTCCAGTGCCTGAAAGGATGGCATGATTTCTCAATGCTCAGCTCTCCTGGTCCCTCATCCAAACAAAGCATCAGCTGGGAAAAGCTCAACCCAAACCTAGGTTCAAGTGGCAGAAAAAAGGAAAGGGAAGACTAATAAAGTGATGTCAGCCCCTGTGTCCAGATCTGCACTGTCAAAGCAATCTCAGTCCCTCACATCTGAAGCCTCTTCTGTATTCTTTTCTGTATTCTTTGTCCTAGATGTAACTCTAGGCTGAAAATCTGCATCAATTGCTGGATCTTAACCTGAAATACTGTACAGAATTGGTACCCCTATGTGTGCCTGAAGTAATGCTGCTTCTACCTTCAGCAGAAAGGAGAAGACAGCACAGGATTGGGACATTGACAGAACAGCATGGATTTATGTAATGCTTCTCTTTCTCAAGGGGTGTCAGGAACACCCTCTCTCTTGAAAGGAAAGTCCTTGGTAGGAATTGAGATTCTAGGGGTGCAGAGGTTCAAGTAGCAACAGAGATAAATGATTCACCAGACAACCTTTGTAAAAGCTAGGCTCAGACCTGATCATCATTAAGCAATTTAATGTTTTGTCAGTGAGGATAAAGCCACCAGCAGTTGGTATTATATCTACATCCTTCGATCAAAGGAAATACCATCACACATAGCAAGGATGTTTGTTCAAAAATCCATGGCTATCAATTAATGGCAAAGCTACCTGGCTGGTTTACTCACTGATGTCATTGTGCTCCTCGTCACCGTTGAGGCGCTGAGTGTCCATTGCTTCCATGGGATGCCTCAGATATTCTCACCCGGATTATAGCAACATAAGAGTAGAGAATGAGTGATGAAACTCACAATTGGTCCGTTTTGGTGCAAGTGATTTGTTGGATTGATAGAATGACTTCCTGTATGAATCACAATACTCTATTCTGTGAACCACAGTTTATTTTAAAGGGGTTAACGCGGAAGCACAGAATTAAAAAAGACACCAGTTTCCATTAATGCAGCTCCAAGAGATCCTGATTAGGATGGAGTCCTGTGCCCTGAAGGATGGATTTGTAGGTTCAATCATAGTGTAGAATATGATAGAACCTAATGCAACTACACAATATGTAGAAAAGCACACTGACCAAAGACATGCTCATTTTAATTGCATCGAAAGCAAGAAGTAAAATTTGCCTGCAGGGTATCCGGTTCTGGAGGCTGGAGACAGATATACTTCTAGGAGTGGATCCAATGTAGCAACTTCCTACCCCATTAAGGGACAAGCGCTCACCAGTAGGTCAGACTGGACAATAAGGACTATCCCCAGGGGTGGGGAATTAGACAGCAGTGCTACCAAGGGGACTGAAATGAAACAAGGGGAATCATCAGTAAAATCTCCTTATAGTACATGTGAGTGCATGCTCTTGGTAATTCACAAGCCCCCTCCCCAATGCCATAGTTCCCAAGAGAACTACCTGATTCAACTGAATGACTAATGTTATTATAGGCAAACTCAGCCAGTAGTAGTAGAACAACACAATTCTAGTTCTCTTGTGTACAAGAACAACAGAGATATTGCTAAATCATCTGGGAAATTCTTTGTGAGTGTCCCTGACTCTGGGGGCAATTAGGAGATGAATAACATAATTCGGCTCTCAACAGTGTTTGACTTTCTGTCCAGAACCCAAAGAGGAATTAGGTTCCTAAATTGTACATAATTTTGCCTGGTATTCTAAGTGCACATAAACTGTGTTAGAAAAAATATTGAGTGAGGGGCCTGGTAGAAGGAAAATGGCCTTAATGGTATGGTCCCTGAGAAGACGCGCTGTGTGCTACGCTGCCTCGAGCATTGTTAAGATTCCACAGAAACTATTCGTTCCGGGATCTTAGGAGCCTGATTCTACATGGAGGATTGAGTGGCCCTCTAAAATTCAACATTAATGTGACGACTCCGAGCGCTTCACCCTAGAGGAGAACTGAGCACGACGTGCCAATTCCTTCTAGGCAGGATTGTCCGATTAGGTGGCTGAGTGCCTCTTACTCTGTGACAACTTTTGGGTGCTACGGTTTACATGACCACAGAGGAATACCGAGCACGTGTGCAGATTCTTTCAAATTAGGATTACTTGATTAGGAGGCTGAGTGCCCCTATCACTTTGACAATTTCTGGGTGCCATTGTATACATGACCACAGAGGGTCTGAGTGCCCGTCCAGGAAGATTCTTACAAGCTACAGGAGCAAGCAATTAATAAGCCCCCTATACAGCTATTGGAACCTCGCTTCGACTAGGCTATACACAAGATAATCTTCTCTCTTCGTCCTGAGGAAGACCCGTGTTTGATGCTCTTAATTAGCACTTATATAAGGGTCGAAACATCAACGCATAACTAGAATCATTACAATCCAATATGACCAATACAGAAAGAATGCAATTTTTTAGGTCACCTTGAGATTTACTATATGTTTTCACTCTACCTCTGAATGTAATGTTGTAAATATTGTTTTGTACCTAAATGTAATTGCTTGTGATGTATGTACCTCACACCTCACTTCCCCTATATCACTTTGACCTTGTGTATATGTCCTGTACCTTAACTATACATGATTTCTTCATATACATTTTGGATTTATTTAAAATAACACGATCGGCTTGTGCTTTCCAAGTAAGACATGTGTTTAGACAGTTGTGTTTTTAACATAAAATGTATAGAAATTTGAAGAAATCCATATTAAGACAAGTGTGTTGTGGCAGAACCACTGTACGTTTAACGCAATAGTCCCCTGGTTCTGCACGTTGCTGGGTATCCCCATTGATGAATGCTGACTTTAATGGTATTGTATGCAATGAGAAATCTCAGAGCAGAGATACATCTATAGAAGTCTCGTGGTGTAGCCTCCGGTCTTACTTCAATGACCGCCCTGGGGTACCGACGGATAGGTGAGTGCTCATTTGTTTACTTTAGTTGACTAGGTGGTTACTAGACTTCATTATGTCTGTTCTAAATATACTAGCGTGTTAATTTGAGTGCCTGGTTTCATGGGACCTTAGGGAGTTCTAAGTGATAACTTTATTTCCCCTGCTTTCTATATCAGGACATTCAGTACACTTAACTTTATATCTATTTCTGACCATGTCTTTTCTTGTTTCTTCTTGAATTTGAATGCCTGGGTCCATGGGACCTGAGGTAGTTTTCAATGGTTACTTTGTTTCTTTTACTTGGTATACCAGCACATTTGGTACACGTGACCTTATATTTTATTTTGACAATCTTTACTAGAGTCATGTAACAAAGGTTAGGAGTGTGTGTCTTTCTCTATGTTTTACATCTACTGGCATGGTACAATTACCACCCAAGATGACAGTGAACATTTCGTTGTGTCTACAGTTGAGGCACAGTTCTAATGATTCCTTTTACAAAGATTTTCCTGTACCATACATGCCTTTGCATTCTGGGATTGGTTGATGCTATTCTCAGGTTTTTAAACTATGCTTTTGAAGAGGAGGGCTTTTTCAGGTATTACCTGTTTTTTCTTTCTCCTACTATTTCTTTCCTTTTAGAGCGGGGCCCCTTTCCCTGAGTTGAGACCAGGTTGAGGTGAGGGCTGTACCCACTGTTTATGGGTAAGTGCAATTCAAAACGAACAGTACTGAATGCCATTCAGCATTAGTGAATGCTTGTTTTTGGTCATAGAATTTGTTTGACCTGTAGCTGAGCTTGTTTTACACATTGGGTCTTTGTTTCTTTTCTAAATTTCTCCACAGGTATCCGGTTTTGATTGCTGAAAAAACTTGACCGGTGCGGTAGGAATTTTTATCTGCACCCCACTTTTGTATAATTTACACACACGTTTTTCTCACTGAAAACCACAGCAGTAATTTAGGTCCTGATGAAAGCCCAGATACTATTGATCAATTGAGGGCAGAAACATGTTGACCGTACTTGCTTTGGACAATAGCATAATGTCAATTTAATTTATGCAATATTGCCATCTTGCTTTTTAAATATGACAGGGGTTCTCTACTATTAAAGAACTTTTGGGCACCCTTAGCCATTTTTAACTCACACTATTATGATTTTACTGCTGACTTGTAGGATTTCTCACCTTGTTCTATGGGTAGTACCTCATCCAAGACAATATTCGTGAGAGATCAGGTGACAATCCTCCTTTGGTGCTCCTTCTATGCTAAGTGACCGGGTCACTGTTTCATGAACTGGTCCTGCTGGATGGAGTATACAGACCCAGATGATAAAAACAATTAACCACCTTAAGTGATTGATGGGTCCTGTTGAAGGGAGTGCTCTCTCATAGAGTTGTCATGCTGAGAATGGGGTTCACTTAGACGTATTTGTGTAATTCTTCGGCTCTATTACTGACCCAGGTTGTATTAGTGTATTGGGTTGCCTAAACCACCATGCCTCAAAATTGTCTATGCACTCCATTGCTCACTGTTAACCACACACACACACTAATTAATTACTTTAAAGTTAACGAGTTTTTCTGTTCAACTAGTTTCCTTTAAACTTGTTTCCTAGCATTCCTGAAGCTTAGTGTAATTATTTTCTCTCGCCGATGTTTAATAGTTGTTGAGAGTAAAGTCAATATATAAATGACTATGTCTTGCTATAGCTGAGTGCTCTCCACCCCGGCCTTTGTTACTTGAATTTGTTTAATCTTATACTGATGTCAAAAATGTATGAAAAGCGCATGGTTTTTATATTGTGTTAAAAAAACACATACCATGACTGTGAGGGAAAAGGTTCTTTCTGCCGCTGATGCATGTTTCATCTGCTGCTGCAGGGTTAACGAAGATAAAACTTCGACTAAATGATGTCTTGTTAAACTTTCAGCTCCTATACCCAGGATGTACTCAACTGCATACCGAGTTAGTCTAAATGCCCCTGTTTTATATTGCAGCACTCAGGAACGCTTCTCTTTTGCTGCATTTGAGGAGCAAGAGTCCTCCATCCTGGGAGGAAAGGCTAGACTGTCTCCTCTACCAGATACTATCATTATGCACTCACAGACCACTCCAAACAAGGCAGTTTCATGGTTCACCCTGAGCACAATAGCTTATTGTAACTAGAAGTGTGCTCTGTTACCTGCAAGTGCAAAGCTTGAATACCTGGTGAGTAATGAGACAAGAAGAGAAAGGAGCATTGTATGAAGCTTGGAGACAGGCCTGTCTGTGAGTGGAGGGGCTTAGCTCTGTAGCTCAGTAGGTGTCAGCATTTATGTTTCCCTGGCAAACACATGGGGCTAGGTAGGAATAGAAAACAGGTTTGCATATTCCCTACCAAACTATTGTAGCCAGAATATGAAGTATCATAATATAGTGAAAATAGTCTGATAGAACGTGAATATATATGTGGTGGGAGCCACTCTGTAGCTATAGTTAGGGTTACACAGGGATAGCAATTCCTCGGATTTTTGTCTCATTATAACTTTGTACCCGTTTGATGACTCTTTGCGAATCATTGGTGAAGGATTGAAAGTTGGCGGCTTTCAGTCAAGAGGGTGCAAAGAATAAAGGGTGGTCTCCCATGCATCTTACGTGGACTTTTGTATTTCACATAGCACAAAAACAGTCAGTCAGATTTTGATTAAATTATTACAGGATTTAAGACTGGTGTGCGGATGATTCGTTTTGTGGTTGCGACTAAAAAGTGTTCGTAGTATTTTTAGAGTTATTAGCATTTTAAAATTAGTGATATCTGTTAGCACAGTAGTTTTGAGGTAGTTTCAAGATAGTATTGTGGTACATAGCGATAAGTTATTAGCTAATGATTGTCTTTGCCTAAAAATTCCAGGCAGCCATGTTGTTTTCAGGCCACTGTTCCAGTGTTGTAGCTCAGGGCCTTAATTATAGGTAAGCTTTAGGTTTCCTATGTTTACCCTACCTAGCACCACTTACTTTAAATGGTACTAGGAAGTGAAATATAATTATAAGTTTGTATATTTTAAAAAACTATTACGAAGTACTGAGGTACTACCTAGGTACTACAAGAGTAGTACCGCGGTACCTTAACAATCGACAAAATATGTACATGGATTTTTATTTTTTTAAAACACTGTAAACACAATATTTCACAAATATAATATACTACAGTGTCTGTACAATTTTTTTTACATAAAGTATTATGACCAAAAAAGTCTATGCATTACCCCATATTACCTACAAATTACTGCATTACTTAAAAAAATGTACATAAAAAGTACATTTTGTAAAAAACAAGGTACATAATAGGTACTACAGCGGCACTGCATCAACTGGTTAAATAAATAAATAGAAAATTATCAAAAACATCCCCATACCTATTTCCACTTTTTTAAAAAAAAAGGCAATAGTTTGGGAACAACAATAAATCCTCCCACTTACCTATGTTTAAGGCCCTAAGCCACAGCAATCCCAAAGTCTACTAAAAGTTTTATGGCTGCATTTTAAATTTGTGAAGGCTGACATTAGCCAATTATACACTGCCTTTTTACTTCTGTGTACCACGGTATACTGTTAACGTAGGGTTGTATACCATGGCACAATATATCACTAGGGGACAAATTTGGGATTCTATTACGATACCCATGCATTACTCATAGTGTTGGAAGGGCAATGCAATACTTGCGTAACATTTACCAAACCATGCAAACCCACCATGTGGTGCCATGCTTTGCTTGGTACATGTACAGAAACGCAATGCAGCACAGGTCACTGATGTGTGTTTGCCTGCACACCTTAATCTACAGTCCTCCAGCATCTCTAGTATATACATATTGCACTACAATGTACTGCACTGCACTGCACTATACATCTCAACTCTAAGCTACTTCATGCCACTGCAATGTACACTGTTCCCCTGTACGCAACTCAACTATATGCAACTACACTACATGCTTTTCTACTCTATGCCACTCCAGTCTATGCTATTCCACAATGTGCCAAACTACTCTACAACACTCCACTCTATCCAATTTCACTGTACAGCACTCGAATGTATGCTACTCCACTCTAGGCCACTGCACTCTATGCCCCTTCACTGTACGCCATTCCATTCTACGCTGTTCCCTTGAATGACACACCAGTCTGCGACACTCCACTATATGCTATTCCATTCTACCCCACTCCCCTTTATGCTGTTGCAGTATTCTGAACTCCACTGTACACACTACAGTGGATATCAATCCAGTCTATGCCATTCCACTGTACACAGTTCCACTGTACGCCACTTGATTATATGCTATTCCACTGTATGCCACTGCACTCTACACAATTCCAACATATGGCACTCCACTGTATGCTACTCAAATTCACCATTCTACGACATTCCATTCTATGCTATTCCATTGGATGCCACTCCTTTGTATGGTGCTCCACTATATGGTATTCCACTTTATCAAACTGCACTGCATGCCACTCCAGTATACTCCACTCCACTGTACCCTACACTACTGTGCTCAAATCCACTTTATGCCACTCCACTATACACCACACCACTGTACTATATTCCATTGTATGGCACTCCACTCTATAGCACTCCAGTCTACGCTACTTCACTTTATGTCAATCCACTCTTCTACATTGCACTATATGCTATTAGACTGTACGGTATTCCACTGTATGTTATTTCACTGTATGGTACTCTAATTCATGCCACTACAGTGTATGCCACTGCACACTATGCAGCTCTACCGGACGTCTCTTTGCTCCACGCTCTAGAACTGAACTCTATAAAATGATACCACACTTTATGGCATGCTACGAGCCTCTACTTCACGGTATTAATGAATACTCCACTGTCTCTAACTCTACAGTCCAATCTACCCCGCGCACTCCAATGTGCAAAACTGTATTTCTCTAAACAACACTTTTCAATACTTTATGATACAGCACTCCACTCTACTCTACAAGATGCCACTCCAATTTATAAGAGTTTATTTGACTATACGCTACACAACTAGACTGTAATCAACTCCACACCACTCTACTCTATGACACGTTAATACACCGTATTATACTTTTCTCCACGCTGCGTTACGCAACTCTCCTGAACTCTACTCCATTGCACTCCACTGTATGAGACTTTACCTCACTCTTTGCCACTGTCCAATCATCCACCCTATGCAGCTCCACTGTACAACACACTAGTGTACTCTATACAGCTCTTTCTCTCCAACACTCTACTACATTGTTTCCCACTCTATCCAACTACACTGTATAACACTTCATTCCATTCCACAATACAATACTCCACTCTATGACACTCGACTGTACAACAGTCTGATTCATTTTACTGCACGACACTCAAATTAACTAGACCTTAATAAGTAACACTCAATACTACGATTTTGAACACATTTTCATTAAAAACATAAAAACCAATGAAAAAAGGTTTTGAGATAAGTTTTAGTTCGGAAAACTTTATCTATTCTTTCCATACAAACCATACTTATAGTGCTAACTTAAATTTAGAATTTACACACCACCTTCTAATTACTATGCGTCGCACATCTATCTACACTGTGTTACTTATAACTTACATTTTAATTTAACACACCACCTTCAAATTACTATAAGTCACGCAGCTCTATCCACAGTGTTCTCACTTCACTGGCCATAGTACATTAACTATAACTTGCACCTTCTCAATGAACTGGTTATGACCTTGCATATGACATTAAACCATGTCAAATCATAGCTCTCATAACAACACTTATGACATCGCAGTTGAGATGATTTTTGAGAACACAGTGCAATAGCTATAGCCTAATGAGGATCAGGGAGTGGGGCCACGCGGCCTTCTCTCCTTTACAAATAAATACAGCCTGGGCTTAATGAAGTTGGGGAGGGGGACCACACGCCTCCCTCCCTTTTTAAGAAAAATATAGCCCTGAGAGATGGGGTTCCAAGAGCCTAATGATGCTCTTGGAGGGGGGCATTCTGCCTCCTCCCCATTAAAAATAAATACTCCTCTGGGGGTTGGTGTCCCCAGTTCCTAATGAGGCTCTGTGGGGGGGGGGGGCATGCAGCCCCCTTCCCATTAAAATAGATATGTCCCACTGGGATGGGGTTCCCTGGGCCTGAGAATGCTCAGGAGGGGTGCTGTGCGGTCCCACTCCCCTTTAAAAAAAACACGTGCCCGGGGAATGGGGTCTCTGGGCCCTAGTAAGGATCAAGAAAGGCTGCGCACAGTGTTTGGTTGGCAGTCTGCTGGGGGTTTGGCCACATGGCCTGGCAGCAGGCCAAGCCCTGTGACCAGCCCACAGCTGCGAATGGCTAAAGGCTTTGCACATCTTGGGATCGGCTTCCTGTGGTGAATTGAAAGCAGGGTTTCGATGCAACTCAGGCACTGTGGCTAACCCCCACTACACACAAGCAAAGGCCATGTTCAGTGGGGGGGGGCTGTCTGTATCTGGGTCGCTGCCTGTTGGGGGTTTGACACTGTGGCCACCCCACGCCAGGGGCATCAAAAGGCTGTGCGCAGCGTGAGGTAGGTTGCCTGCAGGGTGGGGGGCAAGGATTGGCTGCCTCCAGGTGTGTAAAAGCCAGGCCCTGTGGCCAACCCCCAGCTGTGCACTGCCAAAGGCCATGCACAATGTGGGCTTGGCTGCCTGAGGAGGGTTTGCTGCAGGGCCTGCCACGCGCAGTGGGGGGTTGGTTTTATGTGTGATAAGTAAATATTACTTTACATAAAAAAACTCAATGAAAAACCAAAGATTAAAGTAACATTAAAGTTAGGTCTGATAAAAAGAACTGTTTTTGTTTCAAGAAACCCTTAGAAACTCAATGAAAAAACTACAAGTTAAATTAAAGTTATAGTTAGGTGAAAATGTCAGTGACAACATTAACATTTTGAACTTAAAAAAACACAGAAATTCAGTAAGTAGTTGGTGAGAGTTTCACTGTCTGCAAACATTTGAGATGTCATCAGTGATGTCATAAATTATGTCATAGTTCATTTCATGAGTGATGTAATATATGAGGTCATAAGCAGTGCATAGTGGGGGGGGCGTAAGTTATAGTTAGTTCTGCTAACCATAACTGGTGAATTCCTGTGTTTTTTTGAGTTCGAAATGTTAATGTTGTCACTGACATATTCACCTAACTATAACGTTACTTTACTTTTTTTTAAACATATATATATATATATATACGCATATTATATTTGTTCTAAATTACTGTGATCATAGGTAAATAGAATATAAAGATGTGAAAAGATATCATATATATAATTAGCCATGCACAACCAATTACCCCACATATTACATCACTCATGATATGTTCTGTGACATCTTTGATAACATCACAGCAACATTTGCAATTACATCAATGCTTAGAAAATTGTGCATGGGAGGGGCGTGAGTTATAGTTACCTTAGGGTTATAGATTCTTGAGATAATTATAACTGGTGAATTTCAGGGATTTTGTTAATTAAAAACAGTATGTTTTAAATGGCATTTTCACCTAACTATAACATCCCTTTTAACCTTTGTTTTTTTTCAGTGACTTTTTAGGGTTTTAATTTAAAGTAAAATAAACCACAATTTTTAACTATAATGTCACTTTAACCTTTGTTTTTTTCAGTGGCTATATATATATATAAAATGACTGTCAAACTTATATTTCCAATATCAGACTTACACCTAGAGGAACATAGAAGGAAGAAAAAGTACCTGCAAGAGTCAGATTAAGAGAAAAGTCAAAAGTGGTGGAAGAAAGAGTCATGAGGTGGAATCATAGCACTAGACACCTAAGAGGAACCCAAGGCCCCTCCACCTAGGTTTTTCGTGAACAAAGCACTGCTTTGCTCACTTAAAAAATGGTCTCAGGATTCATATTAAAGCACACATTTTCAGACAAAAGCAGTCTACTCACAACTTCAAGATAGCATCAGTGACAACCATCTAATACACGACTAGCAGTCTGGCTTCAGATTACATTGCACCACAGAGATTACCTTACAAATCATAGATAATACTCTTCTGGCCACAGGTAAAGATGGATTTTGCCTCATAATACTGGACCTCTTTGCTGCCTTCAACATTGTCAACCACACCACCCTCCTTCACATCCTAATGTCTCGAATGGGATTAATTGAAAATGGGTTTTGAAGGTTTTTTTCTTACGGAGCCAACCAACACCAGCTCAATCATTTGGGCACTCATAGATCCAAGAAGATAAAACAAAGAAGCAGCTCTAATGAATGACCAACATGTTGACCTGCAGGTGGCTGTACTCCAACACCTTTATGCCAAAATCTGTCAATATGATTTTCATGAATGAAACAATAAAACATTGCTTCTTCAAGGCAAGACATTCTTTTAAAATTACAAAGGTAACAAAGTAAAAGTACAAAAAAGTTGTATTTATATGTAATTAATAATATGGCTTGATATTCGTTGTATGTTGCAATCCCAAAATAAATAGTTGATTTTGCTAATTCTCGTAACCTCCTTAGGGCTCTAATCCCAGATCACAACATCAAAATATGCGGATGAAACACAGCTATATTTGAAAGCCTTCTCTGCTCAATACTTACAACACATCAAACACTTCACCTAATGCAGAACAGTATGTCTGGCACCTACCTGCAGCTTTAACTCAGGGCAGTACTGGGAACTAAAAGCAGCTTTGGCAGACCAACCACCTACAAATAGCAAGGGAGGACAGCAAGCATGCCTGACCACTACAGAGAGGGTTCGGAGGGATGCTTGCTAAGAACTTTTCGAAAAACAAATTGTGAAAATGGTACACTTCACAACACATTTCACATTAATTATTCAAGTACCATAACTTTTAAGGTATGGTAGATGTTGATCTAACTGTGCACCATGATATCCAGTCATGGTGGTAGCGATAAGGAGTGAATAGACATTCTTCTGTGGGTCTGATTCACTAAGGTAAATTACACTTTTGTGTAAGTTTACTACTTTTCTGTATTCACCAACTGCAGTTTTGTAGTAAATGACACTTTTATAGGAATTTACACTTTTGTAGTAAATGACACTTTTATAGGAATTTACACTTTTGTAGTAAGTACTGGTACAACACCCTCCCCTCGAAATGAATGGAAGGAGGAGAAAATTAAAATAAACTCCATGGGAAATAATAGTAAATTAAATTAAATTATTTAAAATAGTAAAAAATATAAATAAACATAAATTAATGGTAAAAATGTAAAAAAAATTGTACATATAAAAATAGTTCATATGTACAATAAATATTTTTAAAGAAAATATATTACCCAATATTCCTGATTATGCTTCAGGCCGACACCCTCCTATACTTAATATTAAAAGGCTTATAGCAAGAACTAAAAGGCCAAAATAAGAAGACCCTGCTGCTCCAAGAAAATCTAAGGACATAAAGGTTCCCAAAAACTGAACTGTAACACAAGCTAATATAGCATTCCTTTTCTATGACATTAGCAATAATGAACGAATAATTAAATGTGCAGCAAATAATATCCTACTAACATTAATTAATCAACACCTGGATGATGGACTGCACATTCAAATTGCGCCTGCCACTATTCCTAGAAATCTACACAATCCATGGAAAATGCCACAACACAAAAATATCTTTAGTCAATGCACTTTATGAAACAAATAAAGTGCAACATATTACAAATTACTGACTGAAATAAAATCCAAAGCTAACAATTACTAGCCACCAAAAATAACCATTAACTTTGACAAGCATGATTTCAAGTATTTTAAACATATACCAACATACAGCCATTCAGAAACGGTATTACGATTTTAATCAAAGTGTATGGATACACTTGCAGAAATCTAAACAAAGGGACATAGTTATGACTTTTGTGGCATAGGGTAGCTGAGCAAATCACCTTGCTGCACTGTCCTGCATCACAGGGAAAGGGAAGGAAAGTGCAGTATTTATCCAATACGGCACATTCCTGTCCTTTCCCCTTGCACTGGCACCATTCTGGCAGCCTAGCACCAACGCCGACCCCCATGCGCCATGATGCAGGGGTGCCTGTGTTGTAGGCAGGATTATTTTGTCAGGAAGGGTAACCTTCTTGCACAAAAACAATCCTCAGAGGCTTTTTCCTCTTACGATCTGATAGATTGAAGTAACGAGGAGAAATAAAGACATTTCTCCTCGTTACGCCTCTCCTGGGGAGGAGTATCATTTTGGCACATTCCCAGGTTTACAACTACTTGTAAATCTGGGACTGCGTCAATATCCATGGATGTTTCTTGAGAACATCCACGCAACATCCATAGAAATGCCTCCCTGGCACAGAGTAATGCAATACAGCGATTTGCACTGCGTTACATTAGTTGAGATTTATGAAGCCACGCAGGGCCATGCAAGTAGGGCTTGCATGGCTTCTTAAATCTAATTTTTCATTTGCGTCGCTCTTGCACCACGTTGCACAATACAATGAGACTCACCCCACTCTTCTATTAAACCAAAATGATATTCCAGCATTGAGCAAACAAACAACCAACAACTAACTGAATTAGTCCTTAATTTGTTGATGCTATGTTTGAATATCTTTACTCGACAAAAGAAATAAATAGTCTTTAGAAAAGAAACATGGATATTTGTCACTATCTTTTTCAAAACACACAACTGCAAAAGAAAGTCTCTTGCTACATCAGTTAATTTAGCTGGGGTTTGGTCCACGTCATTTAGTTTGCACTACCAGTACATACTGCAGTGATAAAGGGACCATCACTATTATTGCTGAGAGTTCCTGGACTATCTTACATCAGTATCCTTAAATGATCCTACTTCCCCATATAGTATGTATTAAGGTCCCTTCTGCTTCCTTCTATTTGAGGCAGGTAGTGTTTGCAATTAGAACCATGTGGGAGAATATGTTCCTGTGGTTGTCTGCCTTATGTAGGATCTTAAGCTGGGTGAGTCACAACCTAGTCAAATAACAACTTACTTTTTTGGGTGGATAAGGCCGGCATCCAAGTTGTAATCCTCAAGTGGGCATATGTTTTGCTCTCAAGTGGCTTTAAGTCATTGAAGAATGTCAGGCAAATTGTTATTCAGAGTTTTACTGATGTCAAAAGTTGTCACTCTGTCAATATTCTACCTTTTAGGGGACCAAAGTCTAGTAATCCAGCCCGCCCCTTACCATGTTGCCAAAGCATGTTATCGGGATATATTTGAACTCGTGTGATGGGACCAAATCTTACTCTACAAACACAAGGAGATTATGGACGGAGCGCTGAAACCTTTCAGACACTCACCCCCTGTCACTGATCTGGGTTGAATCCATCATCATTCTTTAGCTCACTTCACCACCCCAGTTCAGACACAGCTATATGCAAATCAGTCTTGACCCTGTACCTGATGGGAACAGTCCAGCCCGAATTACCAAGCCATGTCTTCCTTGGACCGGAAACAAGCATCGTGGGACCGGTGTCTGGGTAACACCCGTCATCAGCCAGGCTAGCTTGAATCCAGTGGCAAAGTGAGCAAGAGACCCACGTCTGGGCATGCCCTGCCAACTTAGAGCAAACAGAATAAACACAAGGAGATGATGGACGGAGCACTGAAACCTTTCAGACACTCACCCCCAGTCACAGATCTGGGTTGAATCCATCATCCTTCTTTTGCTCACTTTGCCACCCCAGTTCAGACACAGCTATATGCAAATCAGTCTTGACCCTGGTGCCTCATGAACAGTCCAGCCCGAATTGCCAAGCCATGTCTTCCCTGGACCGGAAACAAGCATCTCCAGTGGCAAAGTGAGAGGGGTGTTACCCCGAAACCAGTCCCATCTGTCTCTCCTTGCACCACGGTGCGCCACATTGTAAATGCGGCGCATCCCTGGTGGCGCAAGGGATTCCTAACATCACACAAAGTAACTGGCGCACCCCAGCTGATCTGCAGGGATGCCCCAGTTATTGTAAATCTGCCCCCCTATACTTTTGATAAACGCAGGTAGAATTGTGACGAGCAGCCATTATTCCTAACTCAGGATGTACAATATTTTGGTGGATTTATGTTAAGTATAATAAGATGACTGCTGTTTACCTCTGAATTTAGACTGATCAAGATACTGATTTAGCTTATTAAGTAAATCCATGAGAAAATATTCTTGTTGCAATGATCTTCAGGCGGCAAGCCTAATGCTGGTTCCTTTCATGAGCACATTCTATTTCTTATAATGGCTATTCTAAGTACCCCATTAACCATCTGCAAACCTCCATACTTTGTTGGCAGTAATTGTTAGACCTGTATTTTTGCCTCAACCTTTCCTGTGCTTCTTGGAAACAACTACAAATTATACTGCACTGCACCCGGGGATATCACGTTGTTTATGTTTGAAACAAAGTGCACCTATTCAGAAAGATTCTGTGTATGAGATCAAAAAGAGCTGCCAGCACTATGCTGCATCTTAAAACCCATCGAGGGAAAGTGTTCCTTCTCTGAGTGATTGCTTGCCTTTGGACAGCGCACTGCCACATAGATGGCACGATGCATACATTCCTTGTATCCAATGAACCCATGGAAAATGTATTAATATATCTTTTAACTCTCTCAAATAGCACACCCAACGTACTTGAACATTGAAATGTAGGGATAATGTTTATGAAACTTGTAATTCTGAAATTATTTAGGTGAGAGCTTGCTTCTGAATAAGATTTTTACCCGAAGATAGGAAATGTACTTAACCCTGAACAAACTGGGTTTGAATTGAATCCAATTTGGACACTGCCTGTTAGAGAGAGACCTGAGTGGGATGTCAGGATGGGTTATTACCGAGCTAATTTGTCCTACCATTGGAACCACTGCTCTCCCAGGCAACAGAAATAATAATCCTGAGAGTGTTTCTGATTCTGGAGGCCTGTCAGCGAAACCATCGGTATTGAGGACAAGATATTGTTAAAAAATATCAGGAGACAGAAATATTGGTAATTAATATCATGATACATAAATATCATGATGTTCAAATATCATTGACAAAAATATCGTTTTTGAAGTAAGTAATATAATTGTAAATAATATCCATGCTTTTGATATTGTGTTCACTATTATAGGGGTCGATAACGGTGTCGGGGGGGACCGCAACCAACTGACCGTCGGATGCGGCCTGCCCGAAATCTGCTCCTGCGGTCTGCATCGGGCGGAGGGACTGTCTGCTGCTGTTTCGATGTTCTCCTTGAGCCAGTCGGAGCATCGGAAAAGTTCATGGCCCCTTAATGACGGCGGAGCCAGCCTCAGCTCCCCCGTCGGGATTATGATGTCATTTTCCAACAGCCTTTCCATGTCGGCCTTTCCAACTTGGAAAAGCTGTTGGAAAATGACTTTGGGGGCCCCTAGCAGGCACCCCTTCCCTCTAGCCCTCCGCTATGGGGCCTGGGAGGCGCCTATGGTGCCGTCCTAAATTTCCCTGCACTGTGTCCTGCCACATGGTGCAGGGATGTTTACAAACATCCATTTTACAATGGCAGCTTGTGCTGCGGGCCTTTTCCGCCTGCCGCACATGCTGCTATTGTAGAATGGATGTTTCCAACCGTCCTATGGATGGTCATATCCTAATACGGTGATCAGAACCGCCGACCTATGGCCGGACGGTTCCTCTTTGCAAAGGTGTTGGGTGGATGCACGTCTGCCTGACATCGTAATGAGGCCCCTAGTGGTAAAAATACAGTTTTGTAATTCTTTGAATGTATTTTAGCTGATATATTAATTTCATGTGTTACTATTGAACGAATACATATTTTTTTATTGTTTTTTAAAATATAGCTTGTAATGTTAGGGGCCTAATTACGAGCCTGACGGTCCAAGGACTGCCAGACTTGTGGGGGTGCGGCAGTGGCAGTCCAGCCACCACCGCACCAGTGGTCCTACCGCCCTATCACAACTTTGGCAGTCGGACCGCCATTGCACAGCCACAACCGCCAGGGATCAGAGATCCCTGGCAGTGGTGCGGCAGTCTGAAGGTCAAATTATGCTTGGTGGTAGCCTGAGGCACTGCCAAGCATATTACAACTTTCCCCATCGCCAGTGGTGTCATGGAGGTTCTACCTCCATGAAACCGCTGGCAGTGAGGAAAGAAAAGGGACCCTTCAGGGCCCCCTCTTGCTCTTTAACACAGGGGTGCATGCAGGGGAGCACATGTTGTGCCCCCCTGTAGTTTTGCACCCCCCAGTTTCTGCACGGGAAGGAATGCACAACATGGTGCATTCCTTCCCATTCAGGAATGTGCACAGGCGGTCCAGTGGCTGTGCTGTTTAAGGCTCACAATGAGCCTTTAAACAGCACCACCGTGGGACTGCCATGCCCCCCGTCCACCAGACCACAAAATTACTTGTAATCTGGCAGGCAGGTGGCAGAGGCTTTTGGCAGTGCGGGAGCGTGGCAGTGGGGTGCCGCCCACTCCCGCACTGCCAGAAGTCGTAATCTTGCCCCTAGACTCTTTTATTAATTTTTAGTGATAATTTATAGCATGGTAGTGGATAGTTGGGTTTGTAGGGGGATAGAACGGGAAGTTAATTAGGTAATAAATAGTTACAAATTATTTAAGAAGCTGTTTTTGATTATGATTGCTATTTGTAATGTAATTTATGTAATACTGATTTACTTTCATTACATGTTATTTGCAGGTCATTAGATTTGCCGGGGTGTAGGATATAAAGCTAATTAAGCAATAGTTTAATAAAAAATTAATTATTCATTGTTAATTATTTTTTGAATTGATTTTTAATTACATGATTTATAGAATACTTATTTATCTTACTTAGATTTTAGTTGTGGGCTACTAGGGTGCGATTCCGATCCGGCAAAAAAAATTACCGTACGACTCGCATCCGTATTTTTTTTACGTACGAGTCGTACAAGTCCCGTACAAACGGCGAAGTACGATTCGTACGTGAAAAATACATACGAATGACCTCTGTAAAAGTTTACGAGACATCCCCGGATAGTTTTACGTACAAGTCGTAAAACTGAAGTCCGAGCGCACAAGTACGATCTGTACAAGCGTCCCGAATACACAAGCGTATGGAAAACGTCCTGTACGGAGCGAACTTTGTACGACCCCTACCCCGGGTACACTTGGGCCCGGGGTACGAGTCATACAACCCCCCCACCCCACCCGCGCATGTCCGCGCCGTACCCCACACCGCCGTAAGTACGCCGCGTACCCCCAGCTCCCCCGTATATAGGCGCCATACCCCCCACCCTAGCACCCGCGTATGTACGTGCCGTACCCCCCACCCCAGCACCCGTGTATGTATGCGCCATACCCCCCACCTCAGCACCCGCGTATTTACGCGCCATACTCCCCACCCCAGCCCCGTACTTGTACGCACCGTACCCCAACACTGTACCCCAGCATCGCCTATGTACGAATCGTACAACACCATTGCATATGTGAGCACTGTACAACCACATAGCTATGGACGCACCTCACATACGCGGAAACGACTCATACTGAACCAGGACACTGTAAAACAGTGGGTCAAATCGACTCGCACAACACCACAAAACACGTCTCCAGGACAAAAAAACATCTAAAAGACTGACCTGGCACATCCAAACAGGCAAACAGAGGCCCAAACTCACAACCACCTCTTATAACACACCCACCAAAAGTTCAAACCCAGCCACACCCACAAATGGACCAATAAAAAGGGCCCACAATCACAAACCATGAGCCTTTGCAACAGACCCACTGCTGACAGACATCACACACAAACAACTGCACCCATACACCTTAACTTACACACCTCCACACAACCTCCTTCACACAGACCCCCTCTACACATACACACACACCTACACATTCACACCCACACACCCACAACCATCCACACCCACACCCCACACCATGCCCACAGACAAGAATCCAAAGTTCACAAGGGAGGAGCTGCTGGACATCCTTGTCAACGAAATCATCAGAGTCGAGCCACAGCTCTTTGGAACATTGGTCAGACAGACCAGCATATCCCAAAAAACTAGCCTGTGGCAGAGGATCGTCGATCGGGTGAATGCTGTTGCGCCCATCAGAAGGACCAGGAATTAATGCCAATCCAGGTGGTACGATCTGCGGAGGGCAGTCAAGCGGAAAATGAACGAGGACTACGCCCAGAGTAACATCACAGGAGGTGGGCTGCCCCGCAGACCGGTACATTACCATCCCTGGGAGGAGAAGGTGAGGGCCCTGCTTCCGCCGGTGGGAGTACACAGAGTTGGAGGAGTTCGAGAGCCTGGTGAGTACACAAACAACTTACGTACCATGGGGGGAATGGCATCCACACCCCAACTACAACAAATGCACTCACCTACCCCCAAGTCCTCACCTGACACAACAACACTCGAAACAACGCTCATGCCACTAACATGAGTATGCCCCATTCACAAAGCAAGGCCATGCCATGTCCCAGACTACACAAACCACAAACCCAAGACAGGATGTCCGGGATGCTGGGAGGGTGGGGATCACTAAACATATTAGACAACTCAGAAACGGAAACGATTGCCCTCAGCCCATATGGCCCAGGTACATACCCATGCACCATGCGCAATGCACAGGGACTGGCAAAGTACTGTCAATGTAGCTGACACTTGGGCCTGCTGTAGGCAGCACAAGGCCCTCCTGTGACAACTGCTAACTCGAACACAAACACAACAAGCTCAGAAATCTATGACAGGAACTCACACTCACTGACATGGCAGCATGAGCCATGGTGGGAAATATACATCACCTGGGAGACCCACTGCCAAATCACACTACACCCACCAGCAGGCACCGTCAATAAATCAACAATCGATCAGGGTACTTGTAAGGCGCGCTACTTACCTGTGAGGGTCTTAATGCGCTGAGTGGGGGGGGGGGTTCCACCACTGCACGAAGAGCCAGGTCTTGAGGAGTCTCCTGAAGGCAAGTAGGTCTTGGTTTAGTCGTAGGTGGGCTGGGAGGGTCTTCCAGGTCTTGGCGGCGAGGTAGGAGAATGATCCGCCGCAGCCGGGCATACGTTGGATGCGGGGGACAGCTGCGAGGGCGAGGCTGCCGAAGCGGAGCTGGCGGGTGGGGGTGTAGAAGCTAAGTCTGATGTGCAGGTAGGCGTGTCCGGCGTTGTGGAGTGCCTTGTGTGCGTGGGTGAGGATTTTACAGGTGATCCTCTTGTTGATGTAGAGCCAGTGCAGGTCTCTCAGGAGGGGGGGATGTGGCTGTGGCGGGGGGCGTTGATGATCAGTTGCGCCGAGGCATTTCCGAAGGGTTGTAGCCGCCGTTGGTGTGTGGATGGGAGTCCTGCGTAGAGTGCAGTGGCGTAGTACAGTCAGCTGCTGACGAGGGCCTGTGTCACTGGACTACTTGTTTAGGCCGGGATCACCAGTAGATCCGGCGAAGCCTGCGTAGGGTGTCGTAGCAGGAGGGGGAGACGCCATTGACCTGCTTGGACATGGAGAGGGAGGATGCGGGGATCAATCCTAGGTTGCGTGCGTGTTTGGTGGGTGTGGGTGATGTCCCCAGAGCGATCGCCCACCAGGAGTCGTCCCAGGCTGAGGGTGTGGGTCTGACGATGAGGACGTCCGTCCTGTTTCAGATGGCCGCTCCGCATCCAGTCGGCGATGGCCCTCAGACCCTCGTGGATGTTTGTCTTGGCGGTGTGAGGGTCCTTGGTGAGGGAGAGGATGAGCTGGGTGTCGTCGTCGTAGGACATGTGTATGAGGTTGTGGTGGCGGGCCACTTGTGTGAGGGGGGCCATGTGGATGTTGAACAGCGCGGGCTGAGGGATGAACACTCACCCCTTACACAAGCACACACCCCCGGGACAGCCAATGGAGTCACACACACTCCCAATGGACATGTGACACAACAGGATCAAGCCACAGCCAAAAACAGCATCCTAGACCACATGCGACATGTCAAAGACTCAGGATAACATTTCAATCAGTCCCCTGCAACATACCCATCCACAAGTGAACATTGATGTGAATGCTAGGCACATACAACTACCTGGAGGAACTGTGCCAACTAGAACATGTATGTAAAATGGATGGCGTATGAAACATCATTAACATTGTCTCTCTCTCACACACAGGGCAACGTCATGGAACTGCCCCCAACACTGGGGGGGAGCAATCACAGGCCCAGGCTCGGCAGGAAGATGATCCCACCGGCAGCGATGACTCTCAGCACTCCGTGGATGACCCCAACCAACCTGGACCCTCTGGTGCCCAAGCCCCTGCAGCACCTGCGTCAGGTACATCTGTGCCAACCACCACCCCCATTCTTCCCACATCCCGGGAGACACCCAGGAGCCCTGCCCGCACAGAACAACTGAGCCAGTCTGACCTGGAGGGACAAGGTTCTCCGGCCCCCCAGAAGGAGGCAGACAACCCTGCTAATGCCACACGCTCAGGGGTCCCGTAGAGCCGATGTGCCCACAACGGCAGGCCAGGCTCGTGTGGGCAGGGGTGGTGGGAGTGGAGGCAGGCGGAGGCGCGAACCTGACCAGCCAGCTGAGAGAACCGGTATGTCACACATATGCCACATCTTAGACACATATCGGCGTGACACCAGGGGCATCAGCCAGGTAGTGGCGACCCTCAACGAGATTAAGAACCAGCAGGCCGAGCAACACGCCAGTCAACAACAACACCAAGGACAGATGGAGGCAAGACTGGCTGAGCTCCTGACGGTGCAAAGGGACATGAGCCGTTCACTCCGTCGGATCGCCGACAACATGGGCAACCCTCCCTGTGACACCAGGCGCAGACCAGCACCAGCCACAGGGAGGGAGGAGGAGGAGGAGGATTCGTCCGACGTAGGGTCCCAAACATTATCAAGGCCTGCATCTGAGGGTCCCCGGAGGAAGGTGGGTCTTCCACGGAAAAGACCGTGAGAGCCAGCGGACCATCCACATCTCCCAGGTCACCTGGCCTGGCACCTGGCCTTCATGCGCAACAGCAGCACATCATTCACTGACATTCTCTGCCACATGGACTTGCTGGTCACAGTTTGACCAATGATGACCAACACTGTGGACTGGACTCTGATGACTTCAAATGCCAAGGATACCATCTCCCCCTGTGAACTTTGGATTCCATGCACACTGTATAGCACCTATTTGTCCACACAAAACTGGCCCCACAACGATAATAAATCCCAATTTCTTCAATGAGATGTTGCATTCATTTAGCATGAGTACACAACCTACGTGTGTGGAAATGTCAAACTAGGCCTGAGTGTTGAACTAACTCCAGCCATCCATACCCTGGAATCTGAGTCTGGTACAGGACACACATGGGTCACAATGTATCATATAATACAGACATGGAGCACAATACTCACCCGTGATTGCCTCAAGCTGCTGAGGGGGGGCATGCAATACTGTGCGTACAGACCAATTGGGAAGAGTATCATGAAGGTGTAGAGGCATGGCTCATGTGGATGTTGCCGGGGAGGGAGTAGCAGGTATGTCTTGCCAGGTGGGAGAACTATGTCCTGCATGCTGGAGTACGGTGGATGTGAAGAATGGTGGCCAGGGAAAGTTTGGATGCACGGAGTTGGCACAACGGGGTCTTGGATGACAGACGTGCAAGGTTGGTTTGGGGTCTGGGGGTTGTTGCCTGCCTCCTGAGTGTGGGTGAGGAGTCTGAAGGTCATCCTGCAGCAGACAGTGATCCATTGCAGCTATCTCTGGAGGATGGCGATGTGGCTGGGGCGCGGTATGTTGAAGCTGAGGTGTGCACATGGAGCCTGGATGTGGACAAGTTTCCCGGGAGTGTGGATGTACTTGCTTCGTAGAGGGCGGGGCAGTAGTTGACACGGCTGGTGTCGTGGGCCTGGGGGATGGTCTGTCTTTCCTTGGAGTGGATCTATCTGTGGATCATTTGCATCATGCAGAAGGTGTTGCACCCTGAGTGACAGATGCTAGTGATTAGCTTGGCAAATGTGAGTGACGAATCCATGATGCACACCATCCTGTGTGCGTGGGCACTGGGTGCATGTGCAGGGCTCTTGCGGGTGGGACACAAGCAGTTGACCCAGCTGGAAGGGGACAATGCTCAGATGATTACCTCAGTCCTGTACAAGTCCAGACTCAGCTGGCTTATGTTTAGCCATCCATCAATGGATCTCATGCCTTCATGAATGTTGGAACTGGCAATGGCTGCGTCTTTGGTGAGGGTGAGGAGTACCTGGCTGTCAATGGCATACGAGCTGATGAGGATGTGCTGTGCGCATGTGATGCCGGAGAGGGGGACCTGGACACATTGACGATTGACACGCTGAGAGATGATACCTGGGCCATGTGCCAGATGATGCCACTATACTACATGCTGAAGGCTTGAGTCCCACTCCCATGGCCTTGCTGGTGTACGGAGCCGGTGGTGAGTAGGAGGGACATGACCTGGTTGGTGTGACAGGGCCTGGAATGCGGGGCAGCGCGTGTAGGCAGTTGGAGTTGCACACTCATCATGCCAAGGTGTCGTTTGTGCGCCTAGGGTATGCATGAGAGCAGGCGGTAGCTTATCGGATGGACAATGCTTGGAGGGTGGCTGCATCATCAGACTGTAGTGTGATGTGGGTCATGCAAGGACATGAGGGTCGTGCAATGTGCACGTTGCATGCGCTGATGGTCCAACCTTTGGCACCGCGTGGCCACAACAGTGGCACAGACAAGCTGATGACAGCCAAATTAATGGGTGGAGGGAGGAAGGGAGGAGCATCTTTGAGTTGTGTGTGTTGCTGAATCCGGACACTTTGTTGGGCCTTGCTGCAGGGGCAGCAGCAGCAGGCGGCATGTCCTGGAACCCATGCCACAAGTTGCACACAAACGCAAGGATGTCAGAAAGGACAACTGCAACAGGCCCATGTAAAGGAAGGAGTGTCGGGTCCCCATGGCACACCCAGAGACAATGGATGCCCAATCACCAAAGATGACTGACACAGGATCACAAAACTGAAGGACGAGCTGCGCACAGGATACACACCCTCAGCAGGTGTTCACGTCCCGTTGTGGTGACCAACATAGCCAAATACATACACAACCATGGACATCATGCACAATAGAGATCCCAATCCCTGGCGAACTGCATGCATGTTGCCAAACTACACATAGACTCATATGCACAATCTTTGACAACTATGCCAGAGATGTCGCATGCAAAATGGCAAGAG
The DNA here is from genome assembly GCF_964204655.1 of Triturus cristatus. Lineage (NCBI taxonomy): Eukaryota > Metazoa > Chordata > Amphibia > Caudata > Salamandridae > Triturus > Triturus cristatus. The sequence continues at coordinate 1,418,178,970 of NC_140591.1, read as the reverse complement.
ACCAGCATTGACAGAGATGAGGCACCTTTGAGGGTGAGGAACACCTTTAACACTCAGGTTCACACCTAGGGAAATGCATCAATATGAACAGACTCACAGGTCATTAGGCAGAACATGTGGGACCTACACTGGACACCCCCTTCACAACACAGATGCTGTAAATCCATTGAAGTGGCACACAAGTGAAGGATGTGAGCCAAACACCCCCTGCTGCACACGGAGGGTCTGCAATTCCCCATTGATCTTCACATGGGGATATCCCACACTATATCCAGCCATAGCATCCCGTATGTTTCAGAGGGAAGTTGTACACACATTGATGCCTTCATCAGAATCCACAGTCCCATTACAGATTACTGTTACAAAGGCTGACTATGAATTCATGGGAGTCATGCAACATGTCATGTGCCCCATGGTGATTCGACATGTATGTATAGTAACACAAAATGCACAGGAGCAGTGCCCACACATTCCAAACACCTACCAACACCAAAATGCCTTGCAGCAATCCTTAACCAAAAAGACTTTTCACCATGTCCGTGCATGGAACGCTGATTCAGCACACGTTGCAATACTCATGAGGAATAGCAGGCGGCCAAGGATGACACGAGCAGACAGCATCCGCAACTACCTGTGGATGACAGACACACAAGAAGTCAGGGAAAAGATTGGCATCCGCATGCATGGTCATTTACTCGACAGGAAAAAGTGTGTGAACATGTTTAATTGTAAATTGAGTGTCTAAGCTATTATGTGTGGAAGGACCTCATCTTTCGAGTGACACATCTGAACACACTTCTAAGTCACTTCGCATACAGTCGGCTGGACACACACATTGCAACACATGCCACACAAGGCTACAAGCATGCACACTCAGACCCATGGACTCACCATCATGATAAGAAGTTGCGTATGAGCTGACTCCGGATGTCGTCCTCCTCCTCCTCATCCTCACTTGCCTCGTGACCAAGCCCATCATCCTCCACGGGTGGATGTTCCTGTTCATCCGGTTCCAGGATGAGTGGCACAGCCTTCTCCACTGCCATGTTGTGCTGCATGCAGCACACGAGGAAGATTTTGCAGACCTTCACCGGTGCATATGGGAGGGACCCGCCTGTCTTGTGAAGGCAACAAAATCGGCTGTTCAGGAGGCCAAACGTCCTCTCGATCACTCGCCTGGTCTGGCCATGTGCGTTGTTGTAACGGTGATCTGCAGCTGTTCTGGGGTTGCGGAGAGGCGTCATCAGCCATGGCATGTTGGGATAGTCAGAGTCCCCTACAAGGAAACATCATGTAAAGAAGTGGGTCAGGAGATGACGTAAGATACAAAGATAGCGCTAAAACAAGGACAAACAGAGTATACCCACCAACAAGACATGCTCGTTCGTTGTGCAGCCGCGGCATCATTTCAGGCACCCTGCTACGCCTCATGATGTAGGCATCGTGTGCTGACCCTGGAAAACGTGCACAGACATGGGAAATCCGCATGTTAGCAAGACACACCACAAGGGTATTTATGGAGTGGTAATGTTTACAGTTGCAATAGGCGACCTCATAGGCCTGTGGTGGTACAAAAGCCACATGTGTCCCATCAATGGACCCAATGACATGGGGCATCCCTCCCAGGGCATAGAAATCACCCTTGACACCTGTCAACTCCTCTGGAGTCGGAAAATGGATGAATTCATCCAGGTGCTCCAACATGGCTTCTAAAACATCATGCAGGACACGGCTGAACATGGTCTGTGACATGCCACCCACATCAGCTATGGTGAATTGAAACGTACCGGTGGCAAAAAGGGCAGCCATCACCTGCATCTTGGGTGTCAGCGCAGTAGGATACCTGTGTCGCAGTTGGAGGTGTGGTTCCAGCTTTGCGGTCAAGTGCTCAATCAACTGTTGCGAGAAGCGGTAACGTCTTATGCAGTCACGTTCCCTCATGCACCCAAGTCTGGCATTGGTCGGGGGAGAGGCGGTGCCCTGCAGAAAATTGGAAGGAATAACGAAGAGTGAGTACATAACAACATCAATGTCAATGAACTGAGCACATGCTCAACTACTACTACACATCTGCTAAATACAGAGTCTGGTCTGTGCAATACATTCAGAACACGTATGCCAGCTAGGTGATCCTCCTACGAAAAGCCAGCTACACCCGTCGATTGTCAAGTTCAACATGACATGGCCGGAAACTAGCTGTGGGCCAGTGTAAGTGAACAGCCAGAGACATCACAGGAGTGACATACATCCACATATCTGAATTTGAAGGATGTCATCTCATACAGACAGCTGGTGGCAAGCTAGACGCACAGGTCACATGTCATTGAAAATGAACACATCACACACATTGTGATGAAGGGGTACACGTGAAAAACGAACACACTGAAATCGATATGGCGCAGATATGTCCTCATGTCAAAAAACCATCTTCGAAGCATCCAGACACACGTAACGTGTGAATCCACATGTGGCATGGTGTGCGTTTATGTGTGCCATGCCCATCTACACACAGACACATGTTAGATGCAGCAACAGCAGATGCAGTTGACGGAACACCAACAGCAAGCTCATGGGAACACATGACACACACAGGACATAGTCACATCGGGGCACGCTGTTACTGAGATGTCAGGTGTTAGTGTCCCTGTCCCTGGCATCAGGCTACAGTTGCGGGTGTTGGTGACTGTGCCATACCATTGATGCAGTGCTTGACACGTTTGTACTACATGCACACATTTGCAGAGTGGGAAGGGGAAGTGTGCCACATAGTGCCCCATCACACATGACATGTGTACACAGGTCCTCACACATCTATTGTGCTAAAACATGAGGAGACATGTGCCATATCACTGCCTGACACACATAGGCCCTGCACATGAAGGACTGCAATGACAATGACTTGATGTACAGCCGTGCACGAGTCTGACACACCCATTCCTTGCGTGTGCGCCTCATATCACCAGTGTAAGCCGTGAAACGCACCGTACACATGCTGTGAGGGTGTGTGAACGGTCCGTATCATTATATTGTTATGCTGCGGGAGTACGGGTGTGTGTACGGACTGTACACACGTACGTCTACTACCAGTGTGTACACGTACATGTACTACGAGCGTACACGTACGTGTATGACCAGTGTGTAGACGTACATCTACTACCAGTGTGTACACGTACGTGTACTACGAGCGTACACGTACGTGTATGACCAGTTTCTAGACGTACGTCTACTACCAGTGTGTACACGTACGTGTACTACGAGCGTACACATACGTGTACGACCAGTGTGTAGACGTACGTGTATGAGCAGTGTGTACACAGACATACACAGGCACAGATCAATCACCTGCCATTGGCAACAGCGGGTACAAACCTCACTCTGCACATGTGCCACTTGCCTGTGGGGTGTCACAGGTGTGGTGCTAGCTCAGCATGTCAGACACTCCGCACGGCTTACATCTCACATCAGATGGGTGGAGCTGTAGCCTCCTCCATGCAGCTGTGGTGCAACACTCCACATAGACACTCACCCACATTACAAGGAACATTCACACACATCAATGTCCAGGGGGCGTACACAGCATTTGGACACTCTCACCACAGCTCCACTCAAATCACACACATCTGTGGGTACAGTCACCTGTCACACCGGAGGGCCAGTGAATCACCTCAGGACTATAGAACTAAAATGGGCCACAGGATTGGCCAGGCTGAATGTACCATGCACTATGCAGTGAATGTCACAGTAAGCACAATGCAAGTGAGGAGTGCACACATGAACTACATCATGCTCTGCATGAGAGACATGAGCCATTCCCACCCCTGGGATCCACTCTAAACAACATTGCATGTCTGTCACACGTGAACAAAATGCCAGAAGTGACAGTCACAAAAAAGGTGCACAGTCAAAGCTAGTGTTCCCCTGGTCTCCCATACAGGCTGGGGTACTGTGGGAAGATGACATCCAGCAATGCCTCATTCTCCTCTTGTGTGAAAGGCTGGGCCCTCTCCACAGACCTGGACATGGTGCCAGAGGAATCACAAGCAGCAGCTGTGGTGTCGACTGAAAGATTGTGCAGGCAAGTGCCCTCTCATGGGTTCAGGCTGACTTATATCTGCCTTGCTGGGCTGTTTCATTTACAGGAGTACAGAGTGATTGGTCAGACTCATTTGCATCCTACGTTTCCTCCAATCCCTTTAAACATACAACAGTGACAGCTTTTGCATGGTTCAAAATTTGTGCATCATCTGGAGTCAACAACCACTTTGCAACATAGTATTTATTTGCCAACTGCCTTTTCCAGGCCACCTGATGGAAAAATTTGAACAGGAAACTCGGTATCCATGACAACCAGCATGCATTTAGGCCCTAATACTTGTCCCTCATGTGTCCCTATGTAATTTAGCAATCCACACACAGGTACGGTGCGTTTGACACATACCCCTACGGCACCAGTTGCACAGTGCGATTGACACGTACGTGTACGACCAGTGTGTAGACGTACGTCTACTACCAGTGTGTACACGTATGTGTACTACGAGTGTACACGTACATCTACTACCAGTGTGTACACGTACGTGTACTACGAACGTACACGTACGTGTACGACCAGTGTGTACACGTACGTCTACTACCAGGGTGTACACTTACGTGTACTAAGAGCATACATGTATGTGTACGACCAGTGTGTAGACGTACGTGTACTACGAGTGTACACGTACATCTACTACCAGTCCCTGCGGTGCCTGGTCCTTCCTCACATGATGCCCCCCCCAGTCGATGCACCTGAGGGTGCTAATGTGCAGGCAAGCTAGGGGAGACATGTGCCCCAGTGTCACCCCCAAGGACTTCTGATCTGGACTGGCCATGTGCCTTTGTAAACAGTGTCCTTTTATGATTTTGGTTTTCATGCTGAATAAAGAATTTTCTTTGCACTTTGAACACTATTGCATATCAGGTATTGATTTGGGTGCTGATGCTCCAGGACTTGCGGTTGTGGTAATGTGTTATGTTTCAGGGTAATGTAATAGTCTGCTGCTCATGGGGTGGACCATGGTATCTGCGTGCCATCACAAGGTCTCAGCGAATAATCTTTGGTCGTGTGTGCTATTTGTGTTTGGAGACATTGTCCCAAGGAGTGTTCCTTCCTCTGTGGCACCTGACATCTTCCCTGCAGGGAGTTGCACAATTGTTGTGCTGACCTGTGTCTACATTTCCTATGTTGGTGACGGATCCCTTCAACTATGGCCATGCCTGCTCAGCAATGTATCCGGCTGCATCGTCTGTGCCATCCTTGCTAGTCACTGTACTTGTGTATTGAGTATGTTGCCATGCCTTCATGGAGAAATTCTCCATTTCCGCACTATGCATGTGTGTAATCCCAGCCTAGCACACGTGTTCTGCAGGGTATTTGGGCACCTGACTCACAATTGTGGGCATTGTATCTGTGGGAACTCCACCCTATTCCTTCCATGAGAGACAACATCTTGGTGGCTGTCCCAGCACCTGTACATTCCTATCAGTCCTGGGATGTGCGTGACAGTGTGTGTTCTCTTTGGCTCTCTTAGTTTAGTAGGCATTGACCTGACTATACAATCTTGTGGCATCATCTCTGTGTGTGTATTGTGCTGCATCCGCCAGGGGTGGGTTTGCATGTGTCATTTGTCCTCACACCCACATGTGGTGTGTCATGCAGTGGGGGAAAGACATCCATCCTCATGGGAGTGGGACACTGCTGTCAGTGATGTGTTGTCATGGCATTATCAACATAGTAGAACATTAGGGATGCATACATACACCCATGGAGTTGTGGTCATCTGATCATGCTGTACACACACCCATGTCTCTGTCCACTGCTGGGAGTGATGGGCACCCACTCCCATGTCTCTGTCCACTGTTGGGAGTGATAGGCACCCACCCCTCACATGTCTCTGTCCACTTCTGGGAGTGATGGGCACCCACCCCCATGTCTCTGTCCACTGCTGGGAGTGATAGGCACTCACCCCCATGTCTCTGTCCACTGCTGGGAGTGATAGGCACCCACCCTCACATGTCTCTGTTCACTGCTGGGAGTGATAGGCACCCACCCCTCACATGTCTCTGTCCACTGCTGGGAGTGATAGGCACCTACCCCTCACATGTCTCTGTCCACTGCTGGGAGTGATAGGAACCCACCCCTCACATGTCTCTGTCCACTGCTGGGAGTGAGAGGCACCCACCCCTCACATGTCTCTGTCCACTGCTGGGAGTGATAGGCACCCACCCCTCACATGGCTCTGTCCACTGCTGGTATTCCTCTGCACCCACCCCTCACATGTCTCTGTCCACTGCTGGGAGTGATAGGCACCCACCCCTCACATGTCTCTGTCCACTGCTGGGAGCGATAGGCACCCACCCCTCACATGTCTCTGTCCACTGCTGGGAGTGATAGGCACCCACCCTTCACATGTCTCTGTCCACTGCTGGTATTCCTCTGCACCCACCCCTCACATGTCTTTGTCCACTGCTGGGAGTCATGGGCAGACACCCACCCACCCACCCTCACCCTTGGTGCTGTACACTGCTGTCCTGGCCATGTACACGCCCCAATATACTGGTTATATGCTGCACCAGGCCCTAGGCCGACATTCGTGGCGTGTGTACGCCTTGTATCACATATGTACTGGTGCTCTAGGGGTACGGGTGATGCGGTCCATACCCCCGCATTCATAGGTTGGGTACGGCCCGTACCACGCGTACCCCTACATCACCACTACAATGGTGGTACGGACCGTACCCACACCCTCAGAGCGTGTGTACGGCCCGTACCACCATTGTAGTGGTGATGTAGGTGTACATGCCGTACCCACGCCCTCAGAGCGTGTGTACGGCCCGTAACACGCGTATTCCTACATCACCACTACAATGGTGGTACGGGCCGTACCCACGCCCTCATAGCGTGTGTATGGCCCGTACCACCATTGTAGTGGTGATGTAGGTGTACGCGCCGTACCCACGCCCTCAGAGCGTGTGTACGGCCCGTAACACGTGTACCCCTACATCACCACTACAATGGTGGTACGGGCCGTACCCACACCCTCAGAGCGTGTGTACAGCCCGTACCACCATTGTAGTGGTGATGTAGGTGTACGCGCCGTACCCACGCCCTCAGAGCGTGTGTACGGCCCATACCACGCGTACCCCTACATCACCACTACAATGGTGGTACGGGCCGTACACACGCCCTCAGAGCGTGTGTACGGCCCATACCACCATTGTAGTGGTGACAGGTACGCGAATGCGGCGATTGGTGGACACGCCCCCCGAAGTGACCAGACCCTGGAGGTAATGTACAGTATATGGTATTTTAAAAACTTAGGTAGAGGTTATGTTTCCTGCCCTTCGCTCCCCCTTGGCCCCTGGGTGTTGTGCTGACCTTCTGCGGCGTGCCCGGCGGTTTTGGTGCACCAGGTCGTAGGCTAGGAGGGCCGGGATGACACGTAGGATGGGGTCCATGGCTTTCCGTCGCGTACCGCTGCTCCTTCTTCGCGTCGTCCTCAATTTCCCGGGAGTTTTTGGCTGCCGTAAAAAATGATCCGTGCGGAGTGACGTAGGCACGAATCGTACTTGCTGGTCCGTAGAACGCTGCCTGACTCTGTCCGGACGTCACGTACGCGATGTCCCGGATCGGAATTGTGGGTATTTTTTCGCACGTACTTTTGTACGGAAATGGTATTTCTGTACGAATCGTACTTGCGGCTTTGTAAGGAGGATTTCCCAGGTACGAGTTGTATGGAGAATACGCTCCGTACGACCATTCGTACCCGGGTTTTACAGGATCGGAATCGGCCCCTAAGTGTTTAGGGGTGTATGGTGGGAAATTAAGTAATGATTAATTACCAATTTATTATTAATTGTTAATTAATTATTTAAATCATTTTGTAATTAGATAACATATGGATACTGGCTTATTTTACTTATAATTTAGTTGTGGGATGCTAAGTTTGTAGAGGTATTTGTGGGGAATTAATCAAGTATTAATTAATTGCTATTAATTATTAAATGTAAATTAATTATTCAATTGAATTTTAAATATGTAAATTGGAGAATACTTGTTTAATTTAATTTTATTTTAGTTGCCTGGATGCTAGGTGTGTATGGGTCTAGAGTGGGAAGTTAATTATGTAATAATTAATTTGCAATACATTATTTATTGTTAATTAACTATTTATTTATTGTACATATGTAAGTTATGGAGTAGCTAATATTTTAGTTATAGTTCAGCTACGGCCTGCTAGATTTGTAGGGGTACAGTGTGGGAAGTTAATACATTTATAATTGAATAAAAATTATTTATTAATTGATAATTACTTTTTTATTGAATAGTATTTATGTAAATTGATTGCTTTTAGTGTTCCCACCAGTTGAAAAATAAAGAACTCAAGAGAGTTATCTGCAAGAGAGTGTGTCTTTGTGCTCTAGGGCAACTTGGGAACTCTACATTCCTGCAGTTACTCATATATGTAGTGTGTTTTATGGGAAGTACTTTCCATACTCTTACTTAAACTGCAGTAGGAATAGTAAAATTAATCTCTTTGCAGTTCGACTGTTCCACTGATTGGAATAGGAGTAGTAAATCTAACTCCTCCAAAAGTTCAACACTTTCTCTATTATTCTGGTGACTCGAGTAAGAAAAGTAAATATAACTCATCTGAAGTCCAACACTTTCCCTGCTGTTGTATACATTAGAGTGGAAATAGTATATTTAACATTCTTAGCGGCACATGCATCAACCCACAGAATGCCATTTCTGGTGCATGTACCTTTTTGGCATACCGCAATTTAGATAATCGCATTTCACTGCGATTCCCTAAACTGCGAATGCAAATAGAGAATCGCAATTTGCGATAACCTAATGCAGATGCAAGAAGCCTTTCCTAGATGCAAACTGTGCATGTAGGAAACGTTAATTACCATCCATTTCATGTTGGTGGTAATATGTGCATACTTTGAAAAATGCACGGAAATGGATTTTTCAAAATGCCATGTAGCGCACACATGCCCTTAGGGCATGTGTGTGCTTTACATGTGCACACTTGCATTTGTTTTTGGGGTGCTTCAGGGGACCTTAGGCCCCCGGGCAACATTGGCTTTGCATTCGCAATTTGCGATTACCAATTTGGTAATCTCAATTTGCAAATGCATTACCATTCATTCCTATAGGCCTGTGGCCCATAGGAATAAATGGAGTCACATTACCTAATAGCGATTCACTATTTACATAATCGCTACTAGGTAATGTTTGCGATTCCTACATGCATAGGCATTTGCGATTACCAAATAGCGATACCTTAAAAATCTCGATTTGGTAATCGCAAATTCAGATGTTGATGCATGTGCCCCTTAGACTCCAATAACTTTCATTATATTGGTTAAATAGATTTTCTTGCATTAACTGTTTTATTTTTCCATATATTATATTATTTTGTTTTTATTTTAAAAAGTAGTTTAATGTTTGTAGTATTGTTTGTAAATGTGTTTTTGGGATTTCTCACTTTTATGTTATGTTATGTTAATTAATTTCTAGATCACACATATACCCATGGGTGTCTTGGCGCTAATTGGGTATGGCAGTAAAGGCAAGAGCAAGAGAGGACTAGCATTAAAAAAGCCACGTTTTTAGCAGTTTCCTAAAACTCAGTAAGGTGGGAGCTGCTTTGATATTTAAAGGCAGACTGTTCCAGAATGCCTTCGAAGGAGAATCAACTACCCCCCCCCAACCAACCCCCCCATTTGAGTGTCTTAAAGCTGGGGCGGGAGACCATCATGGTATTTTTAGATCGTAAGTCTCTACTGGGTATGTACCAGGAAAGGGACTGTTTGAGGTAACTAGGACCTGAGTCATGCAAGACCTTATAGGTAAGGCACAGCACCTTTAGATACTCACTGAAAGCCAGTTATTGTCTACATTAATTAATATATTTTTTCTTATCAAATTGTGTATATTTTCTATGATTTTATCAAGTTTGTATGTTTTGTATATCTATATCTATATATATCCAAACATAATTCTCCACTTTCTGGGAGCCCCTTCCCTGCAGGGAGGCTTCGTTAATGCGTCTCCTCTAACCATTCCCCTGAAACTCGTGTGTTTTGTGGAGATGATGGCAGCATAAACTTTGAGCATGGCAGCAAGTATAAAATGAAGCCTCCTTGCAACTTGTGACTATTGTTACTTTTACACATGTGCACTTGAACAATAGTTTCCTGTGATGTTTTACAAATGCTATTAAGCATAATATATATTTTCAACATTACAAGACATAAAATGTATTTACATTCCAAGTGCATTATGGGACATTGATGCTTGAACTGAAAGTCACGTGATGAACTGGGACTCAAGGCCTTTCACATTGTCAGTATAATTGGCTCACCTGTGACCAAGGCTGATTAGACAGCCGAAACGCAGAAGGAAAGAGAAAATGCCCCCTCCCAGTGTGAAATAAAAGCGCTGGTGTTTCAAGGATGTGGGCTTCGATATTCTTTCGTGTGTGATATATATATATATATATATATATATAGTGGTAAGATGCAAGTATTTTTTGTTATACAGTGAGCATTTCACAGGGAGAATTAGAAGATGAAAAACTCTTGTCTGGGGGTTAAGCGCTAAGGGTTTAGGTTTGAGGTCTCCTAGAAGGAGCACATAGGTGAGGGGGGGTTGGTATGTTTGCATTGTACAAATACAGTGGGATTGCAATATAGTTTCATTAGACATAGGGTGATATGGCTACAAATCACTCATATGTGGAGGGGTTATTCAAAAAAAGTTGATTATGTTTGTATGTAAGAGCATTTATGTTTTTTATAAAGCACAAAGCTGACAGGCAGCAGAGCGCTGCATACAAGGGCAAAAGTCCCCTAAATGTGCGTGAGATAATGATACAAAGATGATATGTGTTGGTGTAAGAGTGAGATCCACTTGAGTGGTTGGCGAATACAATATGATCACATTACAAAATAAATACAAGGGCACCAATAAATAATGCGAGGTATTTCAGGTTAGAGTGCATCATAAAACACAGTTAGGGCCCGATTATGACTTTGGCGGTGCGAGGGCAGGCACCTCACCACCGCTGCGCCTCGCACTGCCAAGAGTGACCGCTGCCCGCCCGCCAGATTACACGTTTATTATAGTCTGGTGGGCAGGAAGAGTGGCGGTCCTGAGGTGGTGCTGTTTAAAAGGCTCATTGTGAGCCTGAAACATCACCGCCGTGGGAACACCAGTGCACGTTCCTTCACAGGAAGAAAAGCACCATGTCATGCATTTCTTCCTGTGAAATAACTGGTGGTGCAAAAATACAGGGGGACACAATATGTACCCACCCTGCATTCACCCCAGTGCACAAAGGCACGAGAGGGCCCTCTAGGGCCCCCTTTCTTTCATCACCACCAGCATTTACATTGAGGAAGGCCGCCCATGACGGCGCTAGCGGTGAGGAAAGTCGTAATATGATTGGCGGTGCCTCAGGGCACCACCAAGTAAATTGTGTCTCTCAGACCACCACAGGACCACCAGAGAACGGCAGCTCCCTGGCAGCTGTGGCAGCGCAATAGAGGTCTGACTGTCGAAGTCCTAATAGGGAGGTCGGACTGGCTGGACTGTGACCACTTCTCCCTCATGAGTCTGGGGTTCCTTGGACTGCCAGACACGTAATTAGGGCCTTAGTGTGCAGACTACCAGTTATTCAAAGGAGACCAGCAATACATACACAGTATCACTTATGATACCGGGGCAGAAATATCTCAGATGTGGTGGGGCTACCATACAGTTATTCTTCAAATTGGGGAATCAGTCACTTTAATGGGAGGGGAGTTAGAAAACAATCACAATGCATGTAATGCAAGAAGCCAATACTCAAGATAGACAAGAGGTGCAGTTTTGTCCCACAGCCATTCAGAAATGTTGAGGGGCGATAGTTACCTTATAAGAGGAATATCGTTCAAATATAGTTGTTTGTAATTACGTAATATTTATTTTTATTATTTTGTAATGTTTTCTAATTTTGTGTGTTTTTTATTATTATTACATTATTGTTAGTTGTCTGTAATTTACTTTCTTAATTTGTTTGATTGTTTTGGTAATATTTTCAATGTGTTCTCAAGTTTATTTCATTTGTTTTTGTTATTTATTGGTAAGTGGTTGGGTTTGTAGGGGAGCAGGGGAGGAAGTCATTTTAATATAGATTTTAATTCCTTTTTTACATTGCTTTTTTAAAGTAATTGGTTAATTAGATTATTATTTACATTATTTAATTGTTACATTATTTAATTTTTTTTTTTTTTGTATTTTAACTGGGCAAATAAATGATTAACTCTGCGAATTATTTAATTATTTCCATTAATTGATTCACTTTTGTGAATGTTAAGTTTTTGTTGTTAGAACAATTTTTTTTTTTATGTATTTCATTGTTTTTAGCATTATTTCAGATTTGTTTTGTGAGTTTTTGTGATTCTATGGGAGTTAGGTGGGAACTGTTCTGCCATAAATTATTTTAGTGTTTTAATTGGTAAATAATTGGTTCTTCTTTCTTTAATAAGTACATTTTTTATTTATTTGTTGAAATGAATTTTAAGAGTATTAAGTTGTATATAGAAATTCGTTATTTTATATTAATTATTATTTAATTTTTCCAGCACTTTTCCTACTGTTGCTTAGGCTTGAATATGAGTATTAAATCTGACTCCTATGAAGTCCAACACTTTCCCTACTGTTGTTTAGGTTGCCTGGGGCTGTTGTTTAGGCTGGAGTGGAGCGACACCATAGTAAATCTGCCCTCCCCACCAAATTCCCATATTTTCCCTCACTGTTGCTTAGATTGGGAAAAGTAAGTTGGAACCCCTCAATGTTCTTGGGTTGGTGTGGGAATGGTAAATCAGACATCTCATAGTCCAATGCTTTACCTAAATCTATAGGTAACACGTTTCGACCGTCCGGCGGTCTTGATCGTACAATGAAGTGTAGAGAGAGAAGTCATTACATAGTCAGTACAAGACATAGTAGTAGGACTGTAAGTACGCCATGGACATTGTGGTAGGACTGCAAAATGTAAGATAAACAAACATATGGTAAACAGCGGTTGCCATCTTAAATTAATGAAATGCAAATTCATTGTCATACACTCTCACACCACTCAAGTTCTATATAATGATGTCTCTCTCTAACACTTCATTGTGTGATCTTGTGTGATCAAGACTGCTGGATGGTCGAAACGCGTTACCTATAGATTTATGAAGCAATAAATCTTTATCTGCATCCACTATTCCTGCATGAGAGCGTGCTTTATTGTTCTGTGGGAAGTATTTAATTACCGTCAGGCTCCACCGGCGAGAACGCCACTTCCTGAGGGTCGCAGGTTTTCTGGCAGCAAACCTGATTTTGTCTGTCTATCTATCTATCTATCTATCTATCTATCTATCTATCTATCTATCTATCTATCTATCTATCTATCTATCTATCTATCTATCTATCTATCTATCTATCTATCTCTATATATATATATATATATAAAAATATATATATATATATATATATATATATATATATATATATATATATATATATATATATATATATATATATATATATATAATCTTCCGTTTCTGGAGCCCAGGACTCTTCAGGGCGGCCTCATCATGGGCACGGAACATCCCAAAAAAGCACTCGCCATGCAAAACAAGGATTTGAGGCCCAATACTGCAGCTCAAGCTTCCGCACAGTCCAGCAGCGCCTACTTCACTTCACTTAAAAAACCATAGGTTTCACACAGGTTATAGTGAGGTGGACATTTCACTCATAAAAAACCAATGAAATTCCCCCGTTATAGTTAGTTCAGATAACTATAACTCGCATGCCCGCAATCCACTGCTCATGACGTCACACATTACATCACTCATGACATGGTCAATCGCATCACTCATGACATCACTGATGACATCATCCTTGTGATAGAGTGGTGGTCGTGCGAGTTATAGTTATCTGAACTAACTATAACGGGGGAATTTCATTGGTTTTTTACGAGTGAAATGTCCACCTAACTATAACCTGTGTGAAACCTATGGTTTTTTAAGTGAATTTGCAAGGTTTTTTAAATGCTAATTCCTAACTATAACGTGTGAAACCTATGGTTTTTTAAGTGAATTTGTACGTTTTTTTAAATGCTAAGTTATGTATTTGTTAATTATTTTTTTTTCAAAACCATTTCTTGCGAGAAATGCGCATGCGCGGGCGTCCGCACATGCGCATTTGTCAGGAAAGTTGAAAACCAGGAAGAGGGAGCCCCGGAGACGCCGCGCTTCAGGTAAGTGCCTTTTAATTTGCTTTATTATAAATGTATGTTATCTTTTAAAAGTAGGGCGGGCGGGAGGTGGGTGGTGGGCGGCAGACAGCTACACTTCGCCCTCGCGTGTGCGTAGGCGCTGCCTGCTTCGCCTACTTCGAAAACTGCGAAGCAGGCAGCGCTACGTACACTACATGGGCGAAGCGTAGTGTCGCGCCCAGGGTTAGTATTGATTGTAAAAAATTAAATGTTATCAATACTGTCATTTGATTCTGATGGAATAACCACTGTTAATGACTAACTTGTATGTCTATTTTTATCTCTCTTTGATGGTTTTTAATATTTTTGTATCACTGCCTTATGTACTGTTTTAATATTGAGAATCTTGTAATGCACATTTTGATGAAGTTTTAATTAATTAAACATAATTTTGTATATATACACATCCCTTGGTTTCTTCGTTTTCAGGACTGGTGAAGTATTATGGTTTGAATGTTGGTAGTAGTAGTGCACATATATATTGGTTTGAAAATTGCCAAGAGTAATTGTTTTTCTGTACATTCACATATTTATGCACATGGTTATCTGTATAATACATTTCCATTACTATGTGCTAATTAATAGTGCGTAGAATACCGTTGTGCCTTGTTATTCTTAATGATTGTTTTTTTAATATTCGTCAGTCGTCCACATACCAATAAAGTGCTTACTAGTGCTGAATAAAGTGCTTATATATAAAGTGCTTAAAGTTGCTCATGCTATATGTACAATTGAGATTCCATTGCACATATAAAAAATCTTGATACCATAATATTGCACTTTTGTCCTGTTGATAGTTATTTCCTATCACTTTAGTCTGCCAAAATCACAGTTTAAATACCAAGTGATCCCCATATATTCCCATTGTATTATGTATATTGATTCTTCAGTATTTTTATTATGTCTTTCTCTTTTTTGTGAAGGCACATATGTTAGATATTAAGATTTTTTTTTGATAGACACATTTTTATTGATTTTAACGAAAAATACCAGCCAATCATCAAGGTTCCATGATAACAAAGGAATGCATACAATGGTCTGGACAATCCAAAGGTCAAGTGCATACAAAGCAAGAGGACAGCATTAGGAGAATCCCCTACAAAACAAACGAAGCCCCCCAACCACTTCCCCCAAACCCTACGATACTTCTTGGGGAAACCACGTGCTGCATACATTGTTTTCTCTTGTGCGGTGCACCAGTCGACCCCCGCCCGCCACTTCCCCACAGTGGGAGGGTCAGGACTTAGATATTAAGATGTTAAACAGGTCACATACATAAATATTAAATATTAAACATTATAAAATTAAATATTACAATATTTGATATAAAGTATAAAACCTCATGTCACCAGTACAGAAATCAGAAGCATGGCACTCTAGAGGCAAGTATAGAGGTCCTCTGTCATATTGAGCCCCCCTGGGTGTTTGGAGTCCATTTCTAAAATGTACCTCGTCTCTAGCCTGCATAATTTAGTTTCCCTATTTCCTCCTCTTCTGCTAGGTGGTACTGAATCAATAAAAAAATATTGTAGATCCTGGCTCTTTGACTTATGGTACTCCTTGAAATGTCTCGCCACAGGATATGTGTTGTCCTGATTATTGATGGCTCTTATGTGTTGAAGTACACGTTTATGTGCTTGGAGCTTTGTACTTCCCATGCATTATAGGCCACAAGGACATATTAATACATAAATCACATAGTCAGTTTTACACGATAGGAGTTTGCTAATTTTGTACTCCTTTGCGCTACATATATAAAAAAAACACCAAGAAACGTCTGAATTAAGACATTAAAGCGGCAATCCACAGAATGGTGAAAATTCAGTGTTTTATTTCTTTGATCTCACGCCTTCATCTATACATTTCGGCTGACCCAAACAGCCTTGTTCATGATCTATATACACATATATATACACACAAATATATATGTATATAGGTTGTGCTTTGATGTGATGTTTAGCTATTACTAGAATTTGTAATATTGTTCGTAGGAAAAATAATCATTTATGTGTTTAGGTCTATTTAGTTTTATGCATAATATTTTTCTTTAAACTATTACCTTTAGTTATATATATATACATGTGTGTGTGTGTGTGCGTGTGTTATATCTAAAAAAATTAATAATTAATGTTGATATCATTTTAAATATTTTAAAATATATATATATACTTGTCTATGTAATCTTAATATTTAGTACCACAACATTGTGTAGACAATATTTTTTATAGTTTACATTGTTCACATGCAAACTCGATATTTAAGACCACAATACTTCTTCTGCAATATTTTTTGTATTGAGACATTTTTTAAATTAATATTATGTCATAGAAGCATTAGTTTTCTTCTTTTGACAGTTTAGAATGTGACAGTTTACGAAACATACCAGTGGAACCAAAGTTGGACAGGGGTAGCCTTAAACATGGATGGCATGGTCAAACAGTACAATAGCACAACAGTGGAGACGTTATATAGGGGAGGGGATACCAGTAAAAGAGAAAGTGTCCATTTTATGAAATGACTAATGGTAAATGCACAAAATAGGGAGTTTGTCTTTGTCACAAAGCAGTCCTATTTAATTAAGTGATATATAGGAAAATAAAGTTTGGAACATTTGGTCACCCACTAATTGGTTAGTGACTCAGAAGTGTTAAGCATAAGTTGTGGTGTAAATGTGGAAAAGGATACAACCTTGAGGGTCTTATTCATTACTTCAGAATAAAGATATATATATATGTGTGTGTGTATATATATAGATATCTCGAAATCCTCCACACTCTCGCATCCTCCTCTTGGCGAAGAGAGAGTAACCAGGAGATAGTTTTGGCAAGATGTTTATTTACTCTCACTCCACACATCGATGACTCGTTTCGGGCAACGAGTGCCCTTGTTCACATTAATTTTTATATCATTTTAAATATTTTAAAATATATATATACTTATCTCTGTAATCTTAATAGTTAGTACCACAACATTTTGTATACAATATTCACTATATATTATATATTATAAATATATATATCCACAACTCTCGCCGCACATTCCTCCTTCATGAGAAGAACGAGTGCACAATTAGGTGCAAATCTTATTTTTGAATGAGTTTCATACGCCATAACCCGTTTCTGCCGTTACCGGCTTTGATCACATGACAACGCTACAACGCTACAATTGGTGATCGACTCTTTTAAAGTGACAAGTGCTTCGCATGTGGTTAGTTGATATTGACAAAAGACTTTCGGACTGTGCAAGTAAGACTTAATATTTGTATAAATACTCATTTTGCTGCACCTCCTTGGTGATCCCAAACTCGTATTTAGATTTGTGCAATATAAATAACTTGGTTAGTCATTGAAATTTTTTACTACATGACACAGTGCAATTCCGTTACATTAATTCACATATCTCTAACCTTATGTGCAAATTATAATGAGCGAATAATTGTACTGCATTTTCTCAAATCCTTCCCAGCCAGGATTTGTTTTCAAATCAACTCTTTTAAAGTGACAAGTACTTGATAACTAACGGATATGATCAACATATGTACAATGTATTTGACAGATCATAATACTTGTATAAATACTCTTTTTTTCTGCTTTTGGCTTTTAACCCTAACGGATTATCCAACATTTATAAAATATAAATATAATAGTTATTTGATAACATTATACCTATTACCATACATTACCAATCCTGTCACATTTGTTTCATATCACAATTAAATGTATGTGCAAATAGCAAAAAGTGTCTATGTGCCCCCAAGAAAAAATCCTTCCCAGTCAGGATTTGTTTATTAAAGTGCATAATGCCTGAAGTGCTTGTTTGTGCAATTTATATTACTAATTTCAGCTGCAAATTATGTCCCTAAATTCCATTCGAGGAAACCTATATAGACTAATAATGTATAGGTTCCTCTATAGAACAGTTTAAAGTGCATGGAGTAAATTCATATCAAGGTTTCCAATTAACTAAAGTGCATTTTTTGGGAGGATAAGATTAAACCTTCCAAAAGTTGTTATAGAATTACAGTAAAAAAGCACTAAGAAAACCTTAAAACCTTGTAAGATATATATACACAAAACATGAGGTATTTTCCATTGCAATAAACCTTCTCTAGACCACTCTTGTCACCTACTTCACCATGACCCATCTTAATCATAAATATGTATGTAGGCCCTCAATTGTATTTAAACCTCCTGGCAACTTCGTATCCAACTCCAAAATGTGCCTTGTTTCCAATCTCCTCAGCTTCTCCTCCCAGTTCCCTCCTCTTTATTGTGCAAAGACAGCATCAATTATAAAATATTTAAAGTGCTTGAGATCACTATTGTGAATTTCTCTAAAGTGTCTTTCCACTGGGTAACTGGGATCTTTGTTGACTATAGCCCTAGTGTGCTGTAAAATCCTTTTATGAGCTTGCAATTTAGTGCTGCCTACATACCGTAAGCCACAGCTGCATTTCAGTATGTAGACAACGTGATCTGTTTTACATGTAAGATGTTTGTTGATCACTTGCATTTTGTCACTAAATGCCGTCTGATATGTGCTTTTATTAATACCATATTTACAGGCTTTGCAAGTTGTGCACTTGAAAAAGATTTTTCTTGCAGTAAGCCAAGAGTCTGTTTGTATATCCTCTGAACTACTCTTCACTAAGGCCTTTCCCATGGAAGCTGTCTTTCTGTAGGAGATGGAAGGTGTTTTAGGTAACAGATGGTCTATTACTGAGTCATCTAATACAATAGGTCAATTGCGTTTGATTATGCCCCTAAGCCGTTTTTCCTGCTTGGTATATGTTAAAATCAATCTCGTTGGTTTATTCATATGATCTCCCTGTATCGTCTCATCTGTGCCTCTTTTATTGGTGTCACATTGTAGGAGGTCAGACCTGGCCCGCAGTCTGGATTTCACTATGGCGGCTTCTATGATTTCAGTTTTACAGCCCCTTGCCAGAAATCTCTCCTTACTTTCCTGTTGTTTTATGACCAGATCTTCTTCATCACTACATATCCTCCTAATACTTAACATTTCTCAGTAAGGGATACTTTGTATAAGGTGTGCAGGGTGTGAACTCGTAGCATGTAAAACAGTATTGCCTGCAGTTTGCTTATGATGCATAGATGTTTTGATCTGAATATTCACTATGTGAACCTGTACATCTAAATGTATATATATGTGTGTGTAGATATATATATATATTATTATTATTATTATTATTATTATTATTTGGAGTTTTATAAAGCGCTAGCCAGACCCGAAGGTATCGGAACGCTTTACAACATTTGTTGAATAACAGTTGAGTATACAAAGAGTGGAATATACATACAGTGTTCAAAGATAGGTCATTGCTCGGTATAATTCATGTATCACTCGAATGCAGAGTAGGAGTGGAGGTGGTAATAGTCGGGGAGAGTAATGTGAGGGGCAAGAGTAAGATGCTGTAAGGAGTTGGTCTTATCGTAGTGACTGGATCCTCAGTTGATGTCGGATAGGTAAATTGTAGGACCTTTGTTATTTCGGTAGTGCTCGATTGAGGAAGAGCACTTTGAGCTGGCATTTGAATTCTATGAAGGAAGGGTTAGTCCTGATATGTATAGGGATGTCATTCCAAATTCTGGGTGCATTTCCAGAGAAAAATCGAGATAGGGTCTTTTGTTTGTGGGTTTTTTGGGGGATGAGTAGCATAGTGTTGGTGCTCCTGAGATTTCTTGTCGGTTCCGCTTTGTTGAGTTTGGCAGCTAGATAGGTGGGTTTACCAGTGTGGAGAGCTTTATATATATCTATATCTATATCTATATATATATATATTCACTGAAAAAACCATAGGTTTCAGGGGTGTTATAGTTAGCTGGACTTTTCACTTGTACAAAACCATTGAAATTCCCCCGTTATAGTTAGTTCAGCTAACTATAACTCGCGCGCCCGCAATGCACTGCTGATGACGTCACATATTACATCACTCATGACATGGTCAGTGACATCACTCATGACATCACTGATGACATCTCAAATGACATCACTGATGACATCACTGATGACATCATCCTTGTGATAGAGTGGCAGACCTCCTCTCACCCTAATATAACCTTTGATACACACATTCAAAAATAGAGACTAAACTTTTCAAAACAATGGACATACCAATACCAGTTACAACAACCTCTTCAGTAATTCTAAGATCCACATACACATCCACTCATTCACCAACAGTCCTATACAGTCACTCATGCATGTATTCACTCATCATATGTACTCATACACCTATACATCCTGTTACACAATGCCACTCATCCATAGAGTTACTCACACACATAGTCACTCATGCTAATAAAGAATCAAACATACATTTATTTGCATATACAGTTATACACACACCGCCACACTTACTTCAACGGAAACTTACACATACTTAGTCTTTTAAACAATCACTTATAGAAACACATACTTATTCATACAGGAACTCTTTCAATCTCTCACTCTCACATATACTCACTTATATACACCAATAGTCACATAAACTAGTTTAAAACATATGTAGATACTCATAAAGACACTATTGAGACAGTCATTCACTCACTAACACACCCATACACACACTCATCCACCCATACAGTCCTGCACACATGCTGTCTTCAACACATACAAAGAGTGAGTCACTCATTCATGCACCTTTGCACTACGTAATACCCCCCACCGAACCATGCAGACACTCAGACTGATACCCAAAAAACCAACTAATAACCTATATAGACACCCATGTAGCTACTCACCAACCCATGCAGCCACTTATACACAAAGTGAGAGACTGATACAGATATTTACATATTTAAACATTGCTCACTAAGCCATGTATTCACTATGATACACTTAATCAGTCAGTTACACAATCAATTTTTCAAAAACAAATCATCCATTTAGACACTTATATACCCATTTATTCTTCCATCGACCTTGAGATATACATATATAAAACATATTTAATTTTCAGAAAAACACACATTCACTGGATGATGTCATCAGTGATGTCATTTGAGATGTCATCAGTGATGTCATGAGTGATGTCACTGACCATGTCATGAGTGATGTAATATGTGACGTCATCAGCAGTGCATTGCGGGCGCGCGAGTTATAGTTAGCTGAACTAACTATAACGGGGGAATTTCAATGGTTTTGTACAAGTGAAAAGTCCAGCTAACTATAACACCCCTGAAACCTATGGTTTTTTCAGTGAATTTCTGAGGTTTTTTAAATGCTAATTCCTAACTATAACGTGCCTGAAACCTATGGGTTTTTCTGTGAAAATATATATATATATATATATATATTACCTACTGGCGGTCGCCAGTAGGTAGTTATAGTTAGGACCCCTTTTCCATAGGAAAACCTCAACATTCTATTTTGAATAACTTTGGCGCCGGTCGATGAATCCTCGCGAATTTCTCAAAATAGGTGGGGCGCTACGCTCCGCTCCTACCCTGAAAGTCTCGGGGGGATTCGTCAAGCGGGGGCTGAGATAAAAGGGGGGTCCCAAAACGCGTTTTTCCCATGCATTTTTCCATAGGACCTTTAGAACGAGCTACAGCCCGAACGGCTGAACAGAATTACTAGAAATTTGGCAGAGAGGTAGTCCCTAGGTCAAGGAAGTGCCTTTTGTAGGTTTGGTGTAAATCTGTTCAGTAGATTCTGAGAAAATAGCCTTTAAATCAATATATATATCTGAGCCCGCTTACGGTACGCTTACCGTACGCTTACCGTAAGCGTACGGTGGCGTGCG
Source organism: Triturus cristatus (assembly GCF_964204655.1). Taxonomy (NCBI): domain Eukaryota; kingdom Metazoa; phylum Chordata; class Amphibia; order Caudata; family Salamandridae; genus Triturus; species Triturus cristatus. The sequence continues at coordinate 1,418,156,848 of NC_140591.1, read as the reverse complement.
CGAGCGCGATTCTGATTGGCTCTTAGATCTTAGTAAACATTCGAATCGGCCGAAACCAGGAAGCGGCGTCCGCCATTTTGTCTCTCGCACTGAGTGTTGTTTATCAAACATGATGGCCAAAAACATGTTACGGGGCTGTTTTGACAACTCCCTCCCACATAGTCATGTTGAGGGAGTCCCCAAACATCCCCCAAGAGCAAAAACGGTTTTATTTTTTTTTCGGCAATTTCGCCGAGTACGCTTACCGTACGCTTACCGTAAGCGTACGGTAAAAAAAAAAAAAAAAAAAAAACACTATCCACACTTACCCCACCCCCTGTGCTTTTGGTGGCCGTAGGCCACCAAATGTACAGGGCTTATTAATAGGTAAAAAAAACTAAATTTTGGCAACATGAAATTATAAAATCGAAATAAAAAAAACACTATCCACATTGACCCCACCCCCTGTGCTTTTGGTGGCCGAAGGCCACCAAATGTACAGGGCTTATTAAAGTTGATAAAAACCGTGCACGGAACGAACTGCGTTAAGTGGGCGCGCACGCCTCGAATGGCGTAAAGTAACTTAGCATTTAAAAAAACGTACAAATTCACTGAAAAAACCATAGGTTTCACACACGTTATAGTTAGGAATTAGCATTTAAAAAACCTTGCAAATTCACTGAAAAAACCATAGGTTTCACACATGTTATAGTTAGCGGAAATTTTACTGATAAAAAACCAGTGAAATTGCCCCGTTATAGTTAGTGCTGGCAACTATAACTCACGCGACCGCAATCCACTGCTGATGACGTCACATATTACATCACTCATGACATGGTCAGTGACATCACTCATGACATCACTGATGACATCTCAAATGACATCACTGATGACATCACTGATGACATCATCCTTGTGTAAGAGTGGCAGACCTCCACTTATCCTAATTCTGCTGATGACATATGTGTCTTTATGAAAAAAAAATATTTGTAATATATGTATAGCTAAAAATGTATGAAAGAAGACATGGGCAAATAAGTGTCTAAATACAGTATTAGCATCAGCAGAGGATTGCGGTCGCGTGAGTTATAGTTGCCAGCACTAACTATAACGGGGCAATTTCACTGGTTTTTTATCAGTAAAATTTCCGCTAACTATAACATGTGTGAAACCTATGGTTTTTTCAGTGAATATATATATATATATATATATATATAGATATATATCCAGGAAACTACACTGCACAGCGACTGCAACTCGTCAACATATGGAGCACGGACCACAAGTAAGTGCACAGAATCTGGTTTATTTTCCCCAAGCTCTGTCAGCCATTGCGCGTTTCGGCTCAAGGGAGCCTTGATCACATGTATATATATATATTCACTGAAAAAACCATAGGTTTCACACATGTTATAGTTAGCTGTACATTTCACTCGTAAAAAACCAATGAAATTCCCCCGTTATAGTTAGTGCAGGCAACTATAACTCACGCGACCGCAATCCTCTGCTGATGCTAATACTGTATTTAGACACTTATTTGCCCATGTCTTCTTCCATTAAATTTTAGCTATACATATATTACAAATATTTTTTTTTCATAAAGACACATATGTCATCAGCAGAAGATTGCGGTCGCGTGAGTTATAGTTGCCTGCACTAACTATAACGGGGGAATTTCATTGGTTTTTTACGAGTGAAATGTACAGCTAACTATAACATGTGTGAAACCTATGGTTTTTTCAGTGAATTTGCAAGGTTTTTTAAATGCTAATTCCTAACTATAACGTGTGTGAAACCTATGGTTTTTTCAGTGAATTTGTACGTTTTTTTAAATGCTAAGTTACTTTACGCCATTCGTGGCGTGCGCGCCCAGTTAACGCAGTTCGTTCCGTGCGCGCATGGTGCGCTTCGCGCACCGTGCGCGCACAGTGAGCACGTGGTGCGCTTCGCGCACCGCGCGCCCACTTTACGCAGTTAGTGCCGTGCACGCACGGTGGTCACGCGGTGCGCTGCGCGCACCGCGTGCCCACGTTATGCGGGATGGGCCATGGACGCACGATGCGCTTCGCGCACCGTGCGCACATGGGGGACATATTATGCGCATCGTTGTGAAATGTATTCTTTATTATTTTCATAAGTTTGATATGCCAGCCACAAATGGTGCCTTGCTGGCACCATTTGCACACGGGGTGGGGAGAGTGTGGATAATTTTTTTTTTTTAAAAAAATTTTATCGTACGCGTACGGCAAGCATAATCGCCGATTTTTCAAAAAAAAAAAACATTTTTTTTTTGGCCTTGGGGGTTGTTTGGGGACCCGTATATCACTGCTGGGTGGTTATGATCTCAATATACTGCCCTTTAGACATTTTTTGGCTTCATTTTTGCTTCCCCACTCAGAGTGCAAGAGAGAAAATGGCGGCCGCCGCTTCCTGGTTTCGGCTGATTCGAATGTTTACTAAGATCTAAGAGCCAATCAGAATCGCACTCGCGCACGTCACCGTATATATATTGATTTAAAGGCTATTTTCTCAGAATCTACTGAACAGATTTACACCAAACCTACAAAAGGCACTTCCTTGACCTGAGGACTACCTCTCTGCCAAATTTCATTTAATTCTGTTCAGCCGTTCGGGCTGTAGCTCTGTCTAAAGGTCCTATGGAAAAATGCATGGGAAAAACGCGTTTTGGGACCCCCCTTTTATCTCAGCCCCCGCTTGACGAATCCCCCCGAGACTTTCAGGGTAGGAGCGGAGCTCAACGCCCCACCTATTTTAAAAATTTCGCGAGGATTCGTCGACCGGCGCCAAAGTTATTCAAAATAGAATGTTGCGGATTTCTTATGGTAAGAGGGTCCTAACTATAACTACCTACTGGCGACCGCCAGTAGGTAATATTCCAAATGAAGTGCTCGAAGATTGAAGATGCCACACGAGACGTGAGATTTGACCTTTTTAATCAGCAGACAGCAGCACACTCAGTAGTGCCTCTCGGCATAGTTCACTGCCATACGCGTTTCGGGTAAGAAAGTCCCTTGTTCACTGGCAAACCGGAGGAAACAGCATGCAGTTCGTACTCGTGATTTTTATAGTTTGTTCCGCCCATATGGGCGTGTCTATTGCAGATGCATGATGGTCTTTATAGTTCTTTAATCCCTATAGTAGGGGCTGCTGTGAATTCCCCTCGACAAATAACATCCACAGTGGGTCGCCTTGTTGAGCGCAACTGGGTTGCTGCTTCGTTTACGTCTCACCAACACGGACGCGCGTCTCTCCTCTTGCGCCCTGAAATCACGGCGCTTGGACCTGCTCCTGAAGCAGTGGGGCGTCTTCCCGGCCAGAGCAAGCCGTGAAACATTCCAAATGAAGTGCTCGAAGATTGAAGATGCCACACGAGACGTGAGATTTGACCTTTTTAATCAGCAGACAGCAGCACACTCAGTGGCAATACAACGATCAGAGAACTTCATCTACCAGCATGCATATGTTGCACATGCCCACTGGGCGGAAACATTTAAATCAGCACAGCTGTGCTGTGAACTCTGCTGCCTTGCCCCAATGCTGCCGGTTCCAGTGACCAAGGGAGATTGCTCCTGAAACGCGTATGGACTACGAAGGCTGAAATAACTGTTTGGTTGCACGCTGTTTCATCCCTGTGAAAACACCAATAAATGGTATTTATGCACGAAGTCTGTGGCGCCCCAATGCTGAGAGCAGCTTTTCTTTTGGATGTATTGTGGTCGGCTCGGACCACGGGGTGCCCGGCGGCGGAAGAGCCGGTCCGCAGCGTGAAAGACAAAGAGACGCTGCAGGAATTCCGTGTCCAGTTGGAGTTTGAAATCTCAGGGTGGTGAATGGAGTGCAATTACAAACGACCCACTGTGGATTTTTGATTGTTTTTTAGGGGTTTGTGGCAATACAACGATCAGAGAACTTCATCTACCAGCATGCATATGTTGCACACGCCCACTGGGCGGAAACATTTAAATCAGCACAGCTGTGCTGTGAACTCTGCTGCCTTGCCCCAATGCTGCCGGTTCCAGTGACCAAGGGAGATTGCTCCCGAAACGCGTATGGACTACGAAGGCTGAAGTAAATGTTTGGTTGCACGCTGTTTCATCCCTGTGAAAACACCAATAAATGGTATTTATGCACGAAGTCTGTGGCGCCCCAATGCTGAGAGCAGCTTTTCTTTTGGATGTATTGTGGTCGGCTCGGACCACGGGGTGCCCGGCGGCGGAAGAGCCGGTTCGCAGCGTGAAAGACAAAGAGACGCTGCAGGAACTCCGTGTCCAGTTGGAGTTTGAAATCTCAGGGTGGTGAATGGAGTGCAATTACAAACGACCCACTGTGGATTTTTGATTGTTTTTTAGGGGTTTGTGGCTATACAACAATCAGAGAACTTCATCTACCAGCATGCATATGTTGCACACGCCCACTGGGCGGAAATATTTAAATCAGCACAGCTGTGCTGTGAACTCTGCTGCCTTGCCCTAATGCTGCCGGTTCCAGTGACCAAGGGAGATTGCTCCCGAAACGCGTATGGACTACGAAGGCTGAAGTAACTGTTTGGTTGCACGCTGTTTCCTCCCTGTGAAAACACCAATAAATGGTATTTATGCACGAAGTCTGTGGCGCCCCAATGCTGAGAGCAGCTTTTCTTTTTTATTCCCTAGCTTATCCTTTTTACGCTACAAACTGTGCACTATTTGGACACCGACTCAAGCACTTAAATTCCATTTTTCTTTATTATGCAAATGACTAGGAGATCATGAGCCCATGACTGGTACCACAAATCTTTGTGTTGGGGGTCATTTTGCTGCAGGTTTATTGAACAAAGTAGTGGGGTCACTTACAGGCTACCCAAGGGATGGGGTACTACGATGATAAGACCCATGCTGGCTGTCTACCAAAGCAGATTAACCAACAAGCACCAGTGCTACACTTCATCTGGTGCTTTTACTTCTGCAGGGTAGAGCTTTGCCAGGCAAGTCCCCAGTTGATCAAGCTTCCACCGGGGCACTCATGCTTTTATAGGGGTCCTTCCCTAAGGATTGCTCTGATATTGATATGAAGCACTCCCTTTGGGCTCCTTCTGCGGTTGCTTTCTGCATCAAAGTCCTTTGAATCACCCTGTAACTATGCCTGCAACACAGAACAATGGAACAAAGAAAAACATCACAACATTTTGCACAACATTGCTATTCATAGATGTAAGACAATGGGGGGTGAATGGTAGGGTTTGTTTAGTTTCAAAAACTGCCCAAGAGGAGGAAGCCAGGTGATGGCAGGTATATAAAGTCTCCAGTCACCCTTTCCTCCTCTTAGGAAGTGAAACCACTGGAGGGTGTTGACCAGCTGCTCCAGATGTACAGTCACCCCGAGCCCCAAGCGGCGGTTGGAGGAAGCTTGTGTGAATTTCCAAGGAGAGCAGCACTAAGTTGCTTCCTGTTGAGGTGTCACACTGTTAGCAAGGTGGGTAGCCACGTGACGTTGGTATCCCATTTCCAAACACACACACACTACAAAAGCTGAATATGCCATGCAAAGCAATAAGAGACCATGGGCCAATGAATGAGGCCACACTAGTTTGTGTTGGAGAAACATTTGCAGCCGGTTTATTACCCAGGGTAGTGGATTGACTTTCGGGTGATCCAAGAATGGGCAGCGAACATAAGACCTATGCTGGTTGTCTGCCTGATTTACCAAAAGCACCAGGACTACACTACATCTTGTGCAATACCTTTTGAAGATAACACTACATCTGGACCCTATAGTTCAGGAAACTGAACTTGTGCACAGGGTGGAGCATTATCAGGCAAGTCCTAAACTGTTATGGATTACAACTGACTGTGGTGCTAATGGGGTGCTGTTACTTTCATCCCAGGACCCTGCCATAAGAATTCCTGGGGTATGTGCACGAAGCGCCCCATTTGGCCTCCTTCCAGTGGTTGCTTCTGCATCAAACCTATCCCCCTGCGAAATCATCCTGTAAATCTGCCAAGCCTCAGCTGCAGCCACTGCCGGCTCGGAAGCCCCTCCACTACCTGAGCTTTTTCACCTTGGTCATTTACCTACTGCCAGCGGCCTCTAGAAAGCCCTGCAGATCCAATAGGAATACAGTATGGGTATCTTTGAACCTGGCATGCATGGTCAAGCAGTAGAATGGCAGAACGGTGATGCCATTATGTAGGGGAGGAAACAACAGTAAAAGAGAAAGTTTCCATTCTCTGAAGCAATTCATGGCAAATTATGCACAAAAGAATTAACATGTATTTATCATGGAGAAGTACTTGTTCAGGAAATGATGTCTAAGAAAATAACATTTGGAACCTTTGGTCAATTGTTATATAGGAATTGTGCGGTGAAAGCGCAAAGGGTGACCACCACAGGCCCTTTTTCATGTTATTCCAGAATGAATATATACCTGATAGGCTGAAAGTATTATATATATTCATAACTCATTGTATGGTTGACCATTGTATAGATCATCCTTTACTCATTACAACATATTTACTATTTGAATCTGGACCCGAACCATTTAAATTCCTTTTTTCGGAGAGTGCATGACAATCACATTATCTATTCAGGACTAATTATTTTTAAAATATTTCTACACTTTTCCCATTATTAAGTCTCTAATGTGCTCTTCTTCTGGCTGTCAAAACGATTATGATTTTTTTTTGTCTAATTCACCTGTGAGGACATCTGAGTAATCAACAATTAGAAAATGTCAGAGCAATTCTATGCCAGAACAATGCTGCTCTCTGTTGGGAAGCTCCTAGATTGTGATGAAACAACACTTCTCATAAAACAGAGTCACCGTCAACGAGCACCCATTTTGCTAAATTGGCTTGGTGGATGGTAAAAAAGTTTAAAATATTGAGGTAGGCTTATGAATGTTTCTATTATGTATTCATAAATGGAACTCATACTTGGTACAGATTGATGACTGATTTTATTAGAGCAGTTCTGTCTTTAAATTAAATAATGTCATAAAGGATTATGTATTTTGATGTTGCTGGGAGTGGTAACTGCACCTGATCTCAACCCTAGCAAATCCATCTGCTGGAGGGAGGGCTCTAAAGTAGATTTCACACTTGTTGATAGTTTGTTCCTCTACTTTTCTTATCTTTTGCGAAATGTATGTTTCTGTTGGTGCATTATATGGAGTGAGGAGCATTGTAGAAAGCTGAGCCAACAGTAGGGAAGATGTAGTAAGCTGGTCAGGAGATGCAGTAACAATACAGAAAATGAAAGGGACAAACAGTGACTTCACTAATGGAATGGATAAAGGCATCAGTGGTGAGTAGCATTAAGAAAATGCCATGATGGTTCAAAGGTATTTCTTTCTTAGAAAAATCATCAAAACAGGAGTTAATCTATTTATATTTGCCACCCCTTGGAAAAACAACCAATCTAAAAATCAACTAATTATAAAGAATTAGGGAGATGCGTCACGTTGTAAAGCCCTGCGTCAAATTATACCAGCGTCATGTATAATGTATGCAGCGTGGGCGTTCCCACGCAGGAAAGCCTTGTAGAAGTGACTCAGTGAAATCTACAAGATTTCACTGCACCACTTCTAGGATGCCACTGCATCAAAACCTTACGCCTGCTTGAAGCACGACTCCAGCAATGCGTCACATTTGGGCCAACAGATGCATCAAAATTACTGACGCATCCATCAGTCCTTGCACCATGGTGCGCCAAAATAAATATGGTGCATCCATGGTTGCGCAAGGGAATCGCAGGCTGGCGTAGGGAAACTGAGGCATCTCTACAGATGCGTCAGTTTCTTGTAAATCTGCCCCCAAGTTTCAGTAGCTGGTGGTTCTGAGGATTAGTACACAAAACAATCATGGCACAAAACAGTGGCAAGCATTGGTTTAAGTAACATTTGGCTTCCCTCATAACATGTCTGCTGGGGCGGTGGCTGCCAATCCATATTTCTGAATCCTGAATCCTGCTCAATTGGGAGAAAGTTGGAAGGACTTATACAAAACCATTTAGCCTCTCACCACATCGTCTCAGGGGGAGAAAACAGGTCTGTCTGTCAGACACTCATGACCAATGAACCTCCTACCACCTGGGACGGCCAATTAATTTCCTACATCTGGCATGACTTATCCGTTTTACATGCCCTCTTTCTTGGAAGCTGCCATGTCTCTCCCTCTATCTCTGTCTGTCTGTCTGCCTCTACCTTCCTTTTTCTTTTACATAGGGCAGCACCTTCTCCTTGTCTATTTACTGTGTGAGTAGCTCATCCAGTCCAGGTTTATTATTTGTATTCTGGGACCTATAACCCTAATTTTACAAGTGAATTAGCAGGACTACAAATCCACAATGCACAGAAAAAAACCAGGCCTGGATAAGCTACTCGTGCATGGACCTGGGAACCTTGAGGGCTCTGATACTGTTCACAGATACACAGAACACCCACTGTACTAACTTTCGAGAACACACAGGCCATGTTTTCATGCATAACACAAGGATCTAACAAAAACTGGCACCTAATTGAGAGCATAGACCTAGCATTACAATCCCAAATGTTTGCCTTCCAGCGTGGAAAAATTATTAAAGCTCATTCAGTTCATTCTTCCACACAACGCTTGAGTATCCCTAAGCCAAGCACTCTAGAGACAGTGTGGGGCCTCATCCAAGTAAATGGTCCCTTTTGTGGTAATTGAATTGCATGTACTTTTTCTATGATACAAAAGATTTTGAACATGGTAATGTCAAACATGAACTGAATTTTGTTTCCAACTGCAATTCAGGCAATGTTGTATGCTGTATCTGGTGTCCATGAGGATGGCCATATATTAGCCAAACATTACAACGTATCAAAACCAGGATATGTCAACATCGGAGCAGAACACGATGTGCAGTGCCCAATGCACCCTTGGTGACCCATTTCATTGATACGACTCATCCAGCTGACGATCTCAAGTGGCAGGTAATTTATATGGCAGTTGTTCCGGAAAGGGGAGGTGACAATCAATCAATCAGGGGATTGTAAGCGCGCTACTCACCCTTGGGGATCTCAAGGCACGGGGGGGGTTCCGCACATCCGCTTAGCCGAAGAGCCAGCTCTTGAGGGGACTCCTAAAGGTGTCTGATGTCTGCCGGTAACTCGTTCCAGGTCTTGGCTGCATTGTGAGAGAAGGATCTTCCGCCTGCTCTGGCTCTGCGGATGCGTGGGGTTTCGGCCAGGGCGAGGTTGGTAGATCGGAGGTTTCTTTTGGGTACGTGGAAGTTGATTCTGTCGTTGAGGTACTGTCGTTGACAGTACGCATATTCTACAAAGGATTGAATGTAAAATGATGGAATGATGTAACTCCATTGATCAAGAACTGAAGACTTCAGAGGAATGGCACAGTTTTGTAATAACTCTCGTAAACTCTAAGATGCTTTTGTATATTATGACTTCGGGAAAGAAGATCATACTAAATATGAACTACTGTTATGAATAACTAAACCATCCTAATATTTACATTCATTATCTTTTTTCCTTTTACTTTGTCACAGTCATAGATTCATATAAAAGTGTACTGTTGATCATGCCTCCTGTATTTGTTTGTAATCCTCCTCACTTCCTCTTCATAGGGTACCTTTCAGTCTGTCAGAGCCTAGAGACGCATGCTTTCCATGCTCGTCTCTCCTTCAGCACTGTCTTGCTACGTTGAGCAGACACGCTGCCCGGTGCATGTCTTTCCAAGCTATAACTAGCTAGTGGAAGCCGCGCGCAGCACCCTCTGCATTTGTTAAAGGAAGCTGACCACGGCGGCCTTTCAACGGGGCACGAATTGTTCTTAATATTTGTAATGGTTGACGGTCTAGAGGTTACGCTGTGCAACCGCATGTCATCCGCAGGCCAGGCGTGGCCTGCGGAATCCAATAAAGGGAGCCAGCCCGCTCGGGGCGAGGTCTCCAACTGTATCACGGGTGTGGCGCGTATCCTTTGCCTTGCGGCTCCGCGGCAGCCCGCGCCCCACTCCCCATCTGCTGGACCGGCCTCTGTCACCTTTTCCCCCCCCACACAACACTGGCGACGAGGGTGGGGGCCGATCAGCCTCGCGGGCTCCCGCAGCGGACCCCGGACGCCCGCACTCCCTGCATCGGGACCGCCGTGCTCACGCACGTGCACATCGGCGGAGCTGCGGCCTAGCACCACGTGGGTGCCAACGAACACAGGCCCGTCGCTCTCTGGTCCCCGCGGTGCACGCAGGGGCGTGCTATCCGCTGCCTGTCCCTCAAGCGGCGAGCAGTCCAAGTAAGAGTGCTCACTTCAATCAAGCATTGGTTGATCCAACTGGGGGGACGTTGGTATTCATATTGGCTGTGGTCATGAGGGGCAGCTCGCTAGCGCACTGGGCGCTCTGGAACCCCGCTCACTGCCCCTTACAGCACCCAGGGAAGTGACACTTGCCGGCCTAGCTGGGATGGAAGGGGGAAAACGGAGGAGAGACAGAAAAGGAGAGACTTACCACCCACCGCCCGTTTGGCAGTTTAGCTAGTGCGTGCAGGCCACAATGAGCAACGATGGTCAGGCGGCCGCACCAGGCCCAGGAGCAGCACCCGGCCCAGCGGTTGCGCCAGCCCCCGCCCCTTTCCAGCATGCAGCTTCGGGGGTCTTACCCCCTTTCAGCAAGCTGAAAGACCCAGCCACAGCGGCGCCTCGGTGGAGGGTGTGGATAGAGCGCCTCAACAACTACTTCGTGGTCACAAGAGAGGTGGACAATACTATCAAAAGGTCATTACTATTACACTACGCGGGGGATGAAATATTCAAATTGTTCAAGCACCTACCAAACACAGGCACAGCCGCGGACTATGACGCAGCGGTGGCGGCCCTCGATGCCCATTTCGACCCACAGCTCAACCCAGATTTTGAGCGGTTCAAACTGCGCCAAGCCCGACAACGGGAGGGGGAGTCGATGGACGTCTTCTATGCCCGGCTGCGCGAGCTGGCGAGCACCTGCACGGAAGATGACCAGCCGAAAGAGATACGCGCCCAGCTCATCCAAGGGTGCAGAGACAAGACGCTCAGAGGCCTCATCCTTCGCCAGCCAAAGATCGCGCTGGAGGACATGCTGGTGCTGGCGAGATCGCACGACTTATCAGCCGCCCGAGCCAACGAGATGGAGCAAGCCCTGGTCAAGCTCCCAGTGAAGACCGAGCACATCAAGACGGAGCGAGCGGACGCCATCCGAGCCAGACCGCGAGGAGAACCACCAAAGACCACACACCAAGAAGGGGCGAAGCAGAAGTGTGGATACTGCGGGTATGAGCCGCACGCGGCAAAGGACTGTCCCGCGCAAGGGAGGACATGCACCAACTGCGGTATCCCCAACCACTTCGCGTCAGTGTGCCGAAGACGCACCAGAGGCCGAGAGTCTCGAAACAGGAAACCACCGACCAAGGCGGTACGGCAGCTGTCCGTGACCGAAAGGAGGCCACCCGTCGAGCAGACAAGGGGGAAAAGGTACCCAGACGTGAGCGAAGAGTCGTCGGACGATGACGTGGAGGAGGTACATATGATTTCGTTTGCGAGGGAACTCAAGCTACGCCGCAGGCCCCAACCGACGTGCGTGGTGCACGTGGCAGGGACGGAAGTGCAAGCCGTGATTGACACAGGAGCCACGGTGAATGTGATGGGCCTTCAACAGTACCGACGCCTAAGACCCCGCCCGCCGGTACAGACATCCAAGACGAAGATCTACGCATATGGGGCTGACACTCCCCTACCTCTGAAAGGGAAAATAACGGTCCCCGTTAAAGCCAACGAATACGAAGTGATGACAACGATCCATGTCATCGCCAGGGAGGCGGACACCCTAATAAGCAGTCACACGGCAGAAGACCTGGGGCTGATATCCTTCGCCAGGAGGGTGCAGACACACCAAGTGGAGGAGCTGCTCAACCAGTTCCCTGAATTGTTCCGAGGCCTTGGGCGCATCAAGTGCGACCCTGTGAAGCTACACATCGATAAGACAGTCGTCCCTGTCGCATTGAGGCACAGAAGAATCCCATTCCACTTACGCCCATTGGTGGAGAAAGAGTTAGACAACCTGGAAAGACTTGGCGTTATCGAGAAAGTATCCGGCCCGACGCCGTGGGTGTCCCCGATGGTTATAGCGGAAAAACCGAAACAACCAGGAGCGATACGGCTATGTATCGACATGAGGCTCCCCAACAAGGCCATAAAAAGAGAACGGCACATCACGCCGACAATGGATGACATCATAGCAGATGTAAACGGGTCGAAGTGGTTCTCGATGATCGACCTTAACGCGGGATACCACCAGCTCCCGCTGGCCAAGGAGAGTCGCTACATCACAACATTCAGCACCCATCTGGGACTCAGGAGATACAAGAGGCTCAACTTCGGGATATCCTCGGCAGCAGAAGTGTTCCAGAATACCATCCGGGAAATGCTGTCGGGGCTCCCAGGGGTGTTGAACGTGAGCGATGACATTCTCATCCATTCGGCCACGGCGGCCGACCACTACAGACATCTCCGCAACACCCTGGCGCGCCTCCAAGAACACGGGGCCACCCTCCACAGAGACAAGTGCCAGTTTTTCCAACCGTCCCTGGAGTTCTTCGGATACATCTTCAACCAGGAAGGCATCCAGGTAGACCCTCGGATGTCCCAGTCGATCAAGGACGCCCCCGCGCCCACCTCGCCAATGGAGGTGCGCAGTTTTCTGGGCATGGCGACATACTGCGGGAGGTTCATCCCGGGACTGGCTACGCGAGCAGAACCCCTCCGAGCCCTCACCAAGTCGGATGCCCAGTGGCAGTGGGGACCGAAAGAGGAAGAGGCGTTCCAAGGCATCAAGGATGCCCTCCTGGGAGAAGCTACGCTGGCATACTTCGACCCCTCGAAGCGGACGGAAGTATTGGTCGACGCCAGCCCGGTAGGACTTGGTGCCGTGCTGGCCCAGGAGCGAGAACCGGGCCGATGGGCCGCCCTGTCGTTTGCCAGCAAGTCCCTTACGCCTACCGAAACAAGGTATGCCCAAATAGAGCGAGATCAATTAACAATTTTGGAGTAAAATTTATCAATAAATTTTACTCCAAAATTGTTAATTGACCTTTGTGAATAAGTTCCTTGTGAACACTGTTCTTACTTAATAGTAATACCCAGTTCACAGGGACATATGGGTTGCTCTTGTATGTTATAAATACAAATAGAGTGAGAGGCGCTCGCCATCAAGTGGGCCTGTCACCACTTCGACTTGTACCTCAAAGGGCAACCGTTCACGATGGTGACCGATCACCAGCCACTCGTGCCACTTTTCAAGGGGACTTCACCGAACCCCCCACCTCGCATCGAGAGGTGGGCAGTTCAGTTGCAACCATATGAAATGGAGGTGGTGTACCGACCTGGAGCCAAGAACCCGGCCGATTTTCTATCACGGCACCCGGACAAGGCCACCACGTCCGAGGACGAGGACGACACGGAACAACATGTGCATCTGGTGTTCGAGGTAGCCTGCCCGAGGAACATGACCCTCGAAGATATAAAGGAAGCAGCCCTGACCGACGGAGTATACGCCCGAACACTGAAGGCTGTACAAGAGGGATCATGGGCACATTACTTGAGGCAAGCCAACTCATGGAGCCCGGAGGAACGGGAGTACACGACAAAGATGTGGCGTATCAGGCACGAGCTCAGTGCCACCCCAGACAGGGTCCTGCTGCGTGGACCTCGGCTAGTGATACCCCAGGCGTTACGACAGAAGGCAACCCAGATAGCCCACGGAGGTCATCAAGGAATCACGAGAATGAAGTCCAGGATGAGGGAAAAAATCTGGTTCCCAGAGCTGGAGCAGATGGTAGAGGAGTATGTCAGGCGGTGTCCGCTGTGCCAACTGACTGGGGAAATGGAGCGGCCTGCGCCAATCATCACAGAAGACGCCTGCACAGCCCCGTGGTCTCGGGTCAGCATAGACTTCGGGAGTTTCCCAGGGGGGAAACACACCCTTGTCCTAGTGGATGGATTCTCGAAGTACCCCATAGTGGAGGTCGTAGCGTCCACAGCCTTCGTCCACGTGGCACCGATTCTGGAGAAGACGTTTGCCATGTTTGGTTTCCCGGAAGAGATCCGCAGCGACAACGGTCCCCCGTATCAGGGGGCTGAATTCGCCACATTCCTTGCCCAGAGAGGGATACGTCATCGACGCATAACACCCCAGTGGCCGCAGGCCAATGGAGACGTAGAGCGCTTCATGCGCACATTGACCAAGGTATTCCGAATTGCGGGTGCTGAACAGGCCGACCCCAAGAGGCGTCTACACGAGTTCCTGCGGGAATACAGAAGCTCTCCCCACTGCACCACTCAGAGGAGCCCATTGGCGCTGATGCTCCACGGCCCACGAAGAGACTTCCTCCCTACGTGTCCTGGGTGGGCGCCGCCCCAGCAGAGAGAGAGAGAGACACAAGATCGACGGACCCGCCGCAATGACTGCGCTAGCCACCGGCGGCGTGCGACAGAAAGGACAATCCACCCAGGGGCCACCGTACTCATACGGGATCGCCGCCCTGGAGGGAAGTTTAGGACCAACTACGAACCAGGGAGCTGGACAGTCACCGCCAATCAAGGGACCATGGTCACCGCCCAAAGAGGAGGCGAGGAAGTATCCCGCAATATTTCATGGTTCAAAGAAATACCCCAAGACCCCTCCGCAACTGCCACGGAAGGACCGGCAGACACCCCACCCCCCGCCACACCAGGAGGGGGCGAGACCATCACAGTCTCCACGGCCAGCCCCACTCCGGCCAGCGGGCCCAGTGCCAGTCCGTGCCTACGGAACTCACCCAGGAGATACCACCTGAGACCCAACCCCGGGCCCAGCCAGAGACTGAGGGACTTTGCCTGCTGAGAGGTAGCCGGAAGCGGTGGATGCGGAGCACGCAAGTAACCCCACCTGTGTAACTGTACTATGTGATTTGTCATGGGGTGGTTCTGAAATAAAGGGGAAGGGAAAGTTTGGTTTTGAATTTCAGATAAAGTTGGATAGGGATGTAATGGTTGACGGTCTAGAGGTTACGCTGTGCAGCCGCACGTCATCCGCAGGCCAGGTGTGGCCTGCGGAATCCAATAAAGGGAGCCAGCCCGCTCGGGGCGAGGTCTCCAACTGTATCACGGGTGTGGCGCGTATCCTTTGCCTTGCGGCTCCGCGGCAGCCCGCGCCCCACTCCCCATCCGCCGGACTTGCCTCTGTCACCTTTCCCCCCCCACACAACAATATTGACAACCGTGACGTGTAGCTGACTTTGGCGGCCTGCGCTCCCTCCCCCATGCATCCAAAGATGTCTCATTCCCAGGCGCGTCTACACTAACCGTGGAAGTGCGGCCATTGTTCATCACGTGATGTTGGGCTCAGCTTTCCTTCCATTTACTGCAAGTAAATTCTCCGTCCTGTGTACTTTTATCTTACAGCGGCGCAAGTCTTTATTTAAGCCCGACTGATTTGATCAAAACTGAGGTGACCGTCCCAGTTACTAATCCCTTGTCTTTATCTCTCCTAAAGCACCCGGCTGGGCCCATGTGATTACAATAACCTTCCTTCTCCTCACTTGGTTGGTGTGCACTTGACCAATTACGGCTCTAAATTGTTGAGACTCTCCAGGTGCAATCATTTTTTCCTCATTTCGTAATCTCCCTAGTTTCTCCATCACCCCTGCTTAGTCACACTTGATTGTTTCATTTCAGGTGTCCCCAATGTTTAGGTCCTGATGAGACCCCCTATAGTCTGTGAAGTCGAAACATCATCGACTCACATTACAAACAAACCATTTGCAGCCTCTGTAAAATAACAAGAAAGCTGTTGAAAAACACTGTTTGTTTTATAATAGTCATTTCTATGTATAAAGAAACCTTGTTGCATGTCACATTTTGTCACTTAAAATGTGTTGCTTTTATTTTCACTTGGGACTCTGAGCGCATTCTACATGTTTTTTCAATACAGATGTGATGTTGTATAAACAGTATTTGGTCTCTTAATTGCATTCTGTATAAGTGTTTCTCCTTCAATATCCTTGTGTCAGTATTATTTGCCACTGTGCATGGTTATTATCAAATATCTTTTGCATTATTCATAAGAACCATTTTTTCTTTTACATATATTCTATGCCCTGGTTCCTTGTGAGAAGGGTTGCCCTCGGTTTATTAACACGACCCACCAAAACTTGCCACAGCCACTTACATTCTTCAGTGACACCAACACTCAGGTGCAACCACTTACATCCTACTACATAGCTTATCCACACACTTAGATCTATTATTACCACTTGCTCACACTAATAACTCACTCTCAGTGACATAACAGGGAAGATGTCCTTATATTGCCAGTTTTTATATGGAAACCTGGGTTGGATGCCCCGGGAGAAGAGGATGAAATAGGGTAGTGTTTGTCAGACCCTCTCACGACCTGGGTGTGATTAGACATCCACTACCTTATTTCATCTTCTCTTTCATCGTTATCTAGCACAAACATCGCTTTCACTCAGCCACCTATGCCTTTTAATCAACCTCAGTTGCACCATCGTTTTCTCACAGCATACCCTCTGCTACACTGAACCATACCCATGCACCCACACCGGTCACAAATGGAGACTCGTGCACATTTACAACCTACTCACCCACAACCAATCACAATGCACATCAATATCTCTCACAATGTCCCTCACTGAGCCCATTACTCAGCTATGGTAGCCCTTGACCTCCATGGCCAAGCGTGCCACTCCACTGCTGCCGGGATGACTCCGCCACAGTCCTCGAACCCTCTCAATCGGACCCGCTGCTCTGGGGATTCTACAGTTTTTTTCCTGTATTGTTCCCTATATTTGCCCGCATTGTTTGTTTAATTCCTATAATTTCTGTATTGGCCCGCATTGCCTGTTTTCTATTCTTTCCCCACATTATTCTTTTAGTTGCAGCCGATCCCGCTGTTTTCCCTCTCCCTGCCCTCCTGCCTACCTGCCAGGCTCTCCCACCTCCCAGGACTACTTATGGGGGCCACTGCACAGCTCCAGTGAGTAGTCCTCGATCTCTAGTGTCAAGCGTTCCGCACCCCTGCTGCTGCCGAGATAACTCACCGGTACTGGGACTCCATCACAGTCCTCAAGCCCTCTCGATTGGACCTCTGTTCTGGGGATTCTACAGTTTTGTTCCCTCCATTGGCCTGCATTATCTGTATAATTTCTGCAATTTCTGTATTTGCCTGCATTGTCTGTTTAATTCCTTTGATTTCTGTATTTGCCCGCATTGTCGGTTTAATTCCTGTGATTTCTGTATTTGCCTTCATTGTCTGTTTGATTCCTGTGATTTTTGTATTTGCCTTCATTGTCTGTTTGATTCCTGTGATTTCTGTATTTGCCCGCATTGTCTGTTTGATTCCTGTGATTTCTGTATTTGCCCGCATTGTCTGTTTGATTCCTGTGATTTCTGTATTTGCCCGCATTGTCTGTTTTCTGTTGTTTTCCCCACATTCTTCTTTTAGTTGCTGCAGATCCCGCTGTTTTCCCGCTCCTTGCCCTCCCGCCAGTCCCTCACACATCCCTGGACTACTTATGGATGCCGCTGCGCTGCTCCAGTGATTAGCCCTCGACCTCCAGGGTCAAGCGTTCCGCACCCCTAGTGCTGCGAGATAGCTCACCAGTAGTGTGACTCCCCCACAGTCCTTGAGCCCTCTCGTTTGGGACTGCTGCTCATGTGATTCTTCACTTGTTTTACTGCATTGTTCCCTGTATTTGCCCGCATTGTCTCTTTAATTCCTGTGATTTCTGTCTTTGCCCGTATTGTCTGTTTGATTCCTGTGATTTCTGTATTTGCCCGCATTGTCTGTTTTCTGTTGTTTTCCCCACATTCTTCTTTTAGTTGCTGCAGATCCCGCTGTTTTCCCGCTCCTTGCCCTCCCGCCAGTCCCTCACACATCCCTGGACTACTTATGGATGCCGCTGCGCTGCTCCAGTGATTAGCCCTGGACCTCCAGGGTCAAGCGTTCCGCACCCCTAGTGCTGCGAGATAGCTCACCAGTAGTGTGACTCCCCCACAGTCCTTGAGCCCTCTCGTTTGGGACTGCTGCTCATGTGATTCTTCACTTGTTTTACTGCATTGTTCCCTGTATTTGCCCGCATTGTCTCTTTAATTCCTGTGATTTCTGTCTTTGCCCGTATTGTCGGTTATGTTTGTGTAATTCTGTATTTGCCTGCATTGTGTGTTTAATTCCTGTAATTTCTGTATTTGCCCGCAGTCTGTTTTTGTTGTTTTCCCCACATTCTTCTTTTAATTGCCGCCAATCCCACTGTTTTCCCGCTCCCTGCCCTCCTGCCTCATCATCAGACAACACGGCCCCGTTGATGAAACATCTGAACTTCCACCTCCACACAGACGGAAAAAGCACCATCAGAGGCACTCTCACCTACAGACCACCAGGACCACGCCCCAGCTTCTGCAACACCATCCCTGACTTCATTGCCCCGATCGCCTGCCACTTCGAGCACTACATCTTCCTAGGGGACCTCAACTTCCACCTCAATGACCCCAGCAATGCCAACACAACGGCCTCCTGAAAAGCATGAGCAACATCAGCATCAAGCAACTCGTCAACGTCCCTACACACATCGCAGGACCCATGCTCGACCCCACTTTAAACCTCCAGCGACAAAGTCAAGTACCACCACGTCACACAGCTCCTGAGTGTTTGGGTGCCAGTAGTATGTGTGGAAGCCTGAGTCTGGAGCAGCTACTGCCAATCTTTCTGAATTCCAAAAAGTAGTAAATTTGCATCCATTCAATGAGTACTTGTGTATTTCGACTCAATCCCCCCAGACTGAACCTCCATGCCAAACAGCCCCCCCCCCCCACCTCCTCTCCCCTCCCCGAAGCTACACCCCTGCCACTTCTAGAGCAAATTAGCAGGGTAGTAAAATCTGGTGCAATTTTTTTTATTTTTGATGTTTTCTGTCACGCACACTTTTCTGTAAATGCGTTTCAGTCTTTGTAGCATCTAGAGCTGTTGTGAAATGGTAGCCAAGGGAACTTGCATAGCATCCTTTCTCTCAATGTCAAAGTGCATGAAGCATTCCAAACGTGTGAAAATCAACTTTCAACAATTAAACATAGAAACAAAAATAGCATTATCAGACATAAACAAAACAATGCCGGCAACATTTACATGAATTCAATGCATAAGGCAAGGGAAGGAAACAAGGACAATAGAGCTGGTCCTTATCTGATGTCAGATGCATGTGTGACTCAGTGTATATGCAGATACAGTACAAATAATCACACGTGAACACAAGCTGAATCCTGTCTCAATTACAATGGTGTGCAACCTGAACATTTATAACGGGAATAAACCCATTGTGTTCTCCCAAACAGAACAATTATTCACACATTATTTCAGAACCTTGAGAGGAGAAAATACGTCAGTGGAGAGATAACAGCAAACAGCCCCATATCAGGTCAAAAGAACAAGCACTGACAAAGCTTACTGGTCTGGGTTTAACGTGTTTACACATGCAATATTAGCGCGTTACAAAGATGCATATCAGGGAGCCAGCAGGAGCAGGCAGAGAGGGTTGGGGATGCAGAGTAGACCATCATGCAGTTCACTGCAAACACTAGAATGGCGGCAGGAGGATGCTGCAAACAGCTATGGCCATTGGGTGATAGATGAATACTCCACTGGGCTGAGGCAAGATGTCATTGACAAAATGTCCAGCCAATGGTTGAAAGATGTTGGTCGATGGAAGCACACGTCACTCTATGTATATGGTTAGCAATAGATCTGCTTGACTGGTACGCTGTCAAACCCGGCATCTAAACAAAACCCGCGATGAAAATGACAGCAGGTATAGAGTGTGCTACAAAGCCAACAATCATGTCATAGTCATGGGGCATAGCGCCATGAAACAGAACTTTATAAGCACTTGTTCTGATAAAGCGTTTTGAAAAAAAATAGAAAGACCTTAAAGCAGGTGTGGCCTTGACAAAGATGAAAAACGAAAATCTATAAACTTAATGTTATTTATGGAATCCACTTATGACATGCTGTTAAAAATAAAGATGATGCCACACCAGCTAAAAAGTGAGGGGCATATTATCAAGGACGGCGTTACAATTATCGCCGGTTTAGCGGCAGAAATCTGGAGAATTCCAATAGAAGCCCATGTACACACCAGAACATGGACTTCTATTGGAATTCTCTGCGGCATATTATCAAGCCCTTTATCGCCGCTTTAGGGGCAGATTTCTGCCGCTAAACCGGTGATAATTTTTAACGCAGTCCTTGATAATATGCTCCTGAGTTTTTTTAAACTAAAGTGATGACTCAGCACTGTTAAACCTAACTGACGGTATCACTCACTTTCCTGAAACCAGTGACGCAGCTGCACGTAATGTCACCTGGGGTGGCCCCTAAGTTTGCCGCCCAGGTGTAGGTAAGGGGGGTGGGGGGGGCAGCCGAATGACGACTTGTTCTTGGGGCCGGGGGGATGCGGTAGTTGACAGACACAACTACCCCGCAGCAAAAAATAGTGCCGTCCAGGGCGAACCGATGCTCCCGCCCCCATACCCGCCAGCTATGCTACTACTTGAAACCAAGTCCAAGGCACATATTGCCAGTGCCGGGGTAATTCCGGCGTGGTTATTTCGTACCCAAAATTGCTTTTACTGCAGGCTTTGGTACTTCTGGGATGCAGAATTAGAGGATTATAGTTCAACTACAAGCAATACAATAAAGTGGAAATTGGTGTTACTGCACCAGTTGCAGCACGTGATCCCCCACATCCAGTCCTTTCTGCCAGGACAAGGTCCATCAGGTTCAAACGAGGTAGATTAGTCCCATAATACTATCGAATATCACCCCCCCAAAGTAGCATGGTTTGTGCCAGGTTGCATTTTAAAGAAATTCTTTGTCTTTTGCTGTTCCTTTAGTTATATGTCCATTCAAGATTGATGCTATACATTGTAACCTTCCGGTAATGATTCCGAAGAGTTGGTTTAAGACTCTGGACACAATGTTGAGGGACCTAGTGTGGGACGGCGGTCGTAACAGGGTATCTCTGCGGACTCTAAGACGGCCTCTAACGGGGTGGGGGGTGGGCTGGGTGCTCCCGATTTTGAGGCCTATTATTTTGCGGCGCAGCTTCAGTGGCTGGCTAGATGGCTAGATGGACGGGGGTTGGAGACGGGGAGCTCTGCTTGCCAGGATGCTTAATCCTTGCCAGAAGACCAAAAATATGGGTGTACTTCTCAAGGTGGCAGTGACATGTTGGGAAAGATGTATGAAGTGGTCTCCAGACGTACCGCTGTACGCACCAAACCTACCACTCACAGGGATACCGCAGATGGGAATGGGCCCTCCTTTCACACGGAATCAGCTAAGGGGCTGGGAACAGGCAGGAGTTCTGTCTGTCGGAGATTGTTATCAGGGTGGTATGCTGCTCCCATTGGATGATTTCTTGGAATACCACGACCTACCCCGGGACAGTTTTTAAATTACCATAAGATAAGGGGGCAATGGCTACGTTATGGGGTGGTGACACGAGAGAGCCTGCCACCCACACAACCCTTCAAGCAATGGTGACGTTGGGGTCCGCGGGACATCTGGTGAAATGGCTGTATCTGGCAATAACTGAGATGTCACAGATGCCTTTGCCCTAAATCCATGAGAGGTGGGAAGGCACACTGGGGAGACAGCTGACTGAGAAGGAATGGAAAAAGGCCCTGGTCAGCCCAAAGAAGATGTTGAGGAATGCGCCCTTCAAACTGGTACACTTTAATATTCGGCACAGGACTTACCTCACACCGCATAAACTGAACGTTGTATACAGGAGAGATGACCAGACTTGTGCCAGGTGTCTAATGGTGGATGCCAATTTCGATCATATGGTGTGGTCCTGCCCAGAGCTTCAGCAGTTTTGACCACGATAGTGGAGACAGTGAATGGGGTCTTGGCTCGCACTATGAGGTGTTACCATGAAGTGTGCTTACTGGGACTCTTCCCGAGGCCCATATCCAAATGGTTGGGACACAGATTTGTAGATCTGGCCTTCATACTGGCTAAATGGAGAATAGCTCTTAGGTGGAGGGCAGCAAAGAGCCCACTGATAGTTGACTCAGAAAGCGATGTTTCCTGTTGGGCCAGAGCAGAGGAGAGGGTATTGATTCGGGAAGACAAGGTCACTAAAAGGCGTAAACCGGAGGCGGCGCTAGAGGCAAATGATAATTCAGTGCAGGCTTAGCCACCATCTGGTAATCGTGTGACAGTGAAGCCACTTAGTGAGGACAAGAACAAGGCACACTATAACGTAGGGTCGCCCTGGGTGGCCCCTCCCCCCCCCCTCCTGTCCCTGCTGCCTTCCTGGGGCACTTCCCTGCCTCCCCCACCCCGGAGTCCCCTGACCCACCAGGTGGGCTACCCCCCACCAATGGGAGAGGAAATAAGGTGACATATTTTGTAGACAGTGGACCTCTGGTATACTTAGTTGCGTTTAAGTCTGGTTTGATATCTATTGTTTCATAGATGCCTTTAGTTTTTTCGTTCCTTTGTTTTATATAAAGACATACATGCGGACACCTAAAGGGCATGTTGGTGCGAAGGTGATAATGAGGACAACGGGCACAGCTACTTCCCGCAGGGTACTTTGATACAGTAGGAACATAACATCAAAGCTGACAGACAAAAAGGTTGTTACAGCCCGAGGAAATGTTAACTGATGTGATTTGACTCCTGGTTGCTTATTGTATGCTTAATAATGAAGATTTACATAACTGAAGTTGAATGTTTCTGAATTGAGCAATATGTACCTGCTGTTTCTGTGAAAATACAGAGATTGTACCGTAATTATTGTCAAAAATGCCAATAAAGATTATATTTCCCCCAAAAATTGATGCTATACAATATAGGATGTAGAACTGACTCCACTCTGTCTGTGACATATCTAGCGCATTAAAGGACGTGTGTGGAGGGGTGGTACAGTGCTATGTTTTACAATATGGATGCATGCATGTTGCATATTGTATGCATATGAGCTATTTGCCACCCTTACAAAGCAGACCTAGCCATAAACCACTGACAAAGCCTAACAAGACCCCTTGCTGTTCCACAATTTACATCCAGAAACTGGGGCCTATCGCTAAATGTCATTCCTGGGAAGCGTCATGTAAGAAGCAATCTTGGTCCAATTCCTGTCTCACGTATTTTCATAATGATATTTTGACCTTTTGATTTTTTTCAGTCTTTATTCTGTCCTAGATAGAACATGGAAACAGCAAATCTCCAAGTATTGGAAGAAATTCTGCATGTGCCGGACCACTAGTCTTTCTTGATTTACCGTCTCCTTTCAGCATGGCAGACCATGGGACATTGCATATGATCCTCCCCAGTAAAGTGGGTGTAGTAGGATGACTCCTGAAATGACTCTTCTCTACTTCTGCCAAATTATCAGGTTGTGGAAATGGACTGATCCCTGTCCCAGGCGTCATATCGAAAATGTGGGGTGCCTTAAGTATCAGAACAATCACTCTTTCTATTCACTATCTGCATGCTGCTCTTGGGCCAATCACCGTCCACCAGTATGCAGATGACACCCAACTATGCCTAAGGGTTTCAAACCTCTGAAACATCAAAATATTAAAAACTGTTGATCAAAAAATTTCAAGTGGAAGAGGTTTTCCCCTAAAACTGAACAGTACAAAATTTGTATTTCTCCACTCTTCCCAGTTTCAAAATGGCTGGCGTCCCTTTCACAGCCATAATTTCACTTATATGGGCTCACTTTGCCAAATCTCTGGCTTCATCAGTGAGCACAACATAATGCTGCTACACATATAGATTAATCCTGCCACATATCCTGCCTGGTCCCCGGGCCAGCTTCCCGCTACTGCTGCTGAACCGCCCTATCAACCTCAGTTATCCACTGCATCCGGGGTGCCACAAGCCACTCTCCACCAAGTAACAATCCTTTTCTTCACACCCCAACCCACATTTTTTGCCTCCTCCTAACTGCTCGTATTTTTGCTTCTTGCCTCCTCCTAACTGCCCGTGTCTTCCATTTTGTCTCCTCCTAACTGCAAGTTTCTTTCATTTTGCTTCCTCCTAACTGCTTGTTTTTTCCTTCTTACCTCCTACTAGCTGCTTGTTTCTTCCATTTGGTCTCCTCCTAACTGCTCATTTTTTCCTTTCTGCCTCCCTCTAACTGCTCGTTTTTTTACTAAATTCACTTCTTCTCCCCCTTAACCATGTTTTTCCTTTTGACTCCTCCTAATTAAACACTCTTTTTTTCTTCACCACGCTCTCTCGTTGCAGGCCGTTTTTTCCTGCTCTCTAGACTGCTCTCCCTCCTGCTTCCTGCCTCTGAGTGACCGCACCAAGCGCATCACCCCCTCCTAGGAACCTACTTAATGGAGGCCGCAGCACTGCCGCGCTGCTGCCGTTCCAAAGATGCACCAAATGCAAGTCCATCTGCACCCATCCATGCTTGAACGCGCCAGGAACCCAGGATCTACACCAGTGCCTATATATCAGCCCTTAACCCCGAATCCCACAATGACAACTGCAGCTGCGCGTCTCTACACTCAACGGTAGGACGTTTTTCATGCCGTCACTGCCCTTTCTCCTGCAAATCAGAAGTCCAGCTAATGGGCCCTCACCAACCACCACTGAGCCAGGACATATACAATGCCTCCGGATCGCCCCACAAACACGCCATCGAGATCTGGAACTCCATCACCTCCCTCACCCGACATCGTCTTCCTCACCGAGACCTGGCTTAACCCCGCCTCAGCACCCGGCATCACCACCGCCACACTGAACGGATACAAGATCATATATCGAGACCACAAAAACTACTGGACAGTGGTATTTTATTTAGGAATGATGGTGCCACTCAGGAGAATAGCACAAGTGTTGGTGTGAAGCTCTCTATCTTTGTAACGGTGCTGTAAGGTGAGGAGAACCACCGATCTCCCCAAAACTAGCGGCCTGAGCCAACTAAACATACAAAAGAGCAATCCTCAGCACACGTAAATGGTGTCACAATAATTATAGAGGTGGTAGCGTGAGCACAAATTGAACACAAGTAAGTGAATTCTTGTTCTTTTCTTTATTCTCTGGGTCTTCATACAGCCGAGACGTGTTTCGTCGCTTACATGGGAAATCGTCCCGTGACTTTATCAAGGCTGCACAAAAAACAGCCCGGATAAACAATATATCATCTGATGCAAGATTAGGTGCACATAACGTTTCTAGAGTATCACCAAGTAAGGGGCAAAAAAGAACATATCAGTAGATCTGTTCAGACATGCACAAGGTATAAGCAACCAAGATTCATTCTAGAAATATCCCATTTATAGCAAAGGATAGATAATGATATCCAAATTCCCAAAAGCAAAGATGGAGTTAGAAAAGTTAAGAACAACAGTGACGAGTAAAAACAACAAATTTGTGAGGAAACTAATCAGAAAGATTGTGTATCACAGGAAAACCTGGGATAGTGATTTTACATTTCTGACGTGTGAATTCCATGGATAGCTGAGTAGTGGTGATGGACAAGTGACTATAACCAAACCCTATATATAGCCCAATTTGTGGCTAAGTTGAGCACGGTAAATACCTATGTCCTCTTTAGAGAAATCCCTATGGAATACATAAATAAAGGCCAAAAGGTCAGTACAGAGTCTAGTCAGTAACAAACTCACTGCTGAGATTATGAACTTGTGATAAGTCTTACCACCTACTTCTTTTGTGGTGATAATTCCAACCCACAAATGGATTCAGTTTCTCGTGACGTCCAATACAGCAGTGAATATATCCAAGGGATCCTATTACGTCCCCAAGGCTCAGTTTCTAAAACAAAATAATCCCAGGAATATCTCAAAACATGTGCTTCAGAAGTTAATTATATATTTTTTAAAAGTATCAACCTCAAGCGTCTCATACTAATCTGCGTGTAGTGATCATTCCTAATGCTACCTCGCTTGCCATTTACCTTTATGTTCTATGTTTCATAAATGAAATCACTCAACAGACTGCTATATTAGTAATGCGGGATTCGGTATGTCGGCCATCTAAATGCCAAAATATACTTCGCAGTTATACCCAAATGTGGGATTCTATTAGTCATGTGTCAAAAGTGCCAAAATCCAAGTCCGCATATTGATACTCTGCAGGCTAGTGCACATTGCTCTCATCCGAAGCCCTAAACCATCTTTCAATCATATTGGCCTGCGTTGCCAAATATATATGCCAGGATGTTAACAGTGAAATGTTGCAAAGAGTACACGGTTATATTCCCCTGCTCAGTTATCCAAATCTCTCTGCATGCGCATGATAACACAGAAAAACCACACAATTAAAAGGTCACATTTTCAGAGTGAACAATGCCCTAAATCCGTCACCTTCCTTACCGTGATTCAAAGTATTTGGTCTACGGACGTCACTCCTCGTGTCATATACGAGACCACATCACACAAACATGGAGGTGCACAAAGAAACCCTCCACTGCACAGCTGCCACCGATAACACTACCCCCATCATAGAACACCTCAACTTCCAACTAAACACAGATGGCAAGACCACCATCAGGGGCTCCCTCACATAAAAACTGCCTGGACCATGCCTCGCCTTCTGCAAAGCCATCTCCAACTTCATCGCCCTTCTGGCCATCAACTCCAAGAATTTCATCTTCCTCTGAGACCTCATTTTCCACATCGATGACCTCAATAACGCCAACAATGCCAACCTACTCGAGAGCATGAGCAACCTTGGCCTCACCCAACTTGTCACAAACCCCACACACATCGCCGGACACACGCTGGACCCCGTCTTCACATCCTAGCAACAGAATCAAATGCAGCCATGCCTCCGAAATCATGTGGTTGGACTATTCAATCATCCACTTCTCTATCACATCCATACCCGACAACCCCACCATCCAGACCAGCGCCTCCCACAGGAACTGGAGTAAGGTAGCCGAAATCCTTTGGATCAACACCCTCTGCACCCCACACCCAGGTCACCATGTCCACCCACAAGAAGGCCGTCAAGAACTTCAACTCATAGATCACTGAATGCATGGAGATAGTTGCACCCTTAGCCATGGCAAACCAGGTAGACACACCAAACACTCCAGGTGGTGCACACAGAACTAAAATCCACCAACCGCAGCTGCAAACGACCGGAAAAAAAATCTGGTGCACAAGCAAGGAGTCAAACGACAGATCCTCCTTCAAATTGGTCCTCAACAACTACCACCAACACCTGAAAATAGCTAAAAGGGCACCTGGACCACCCGCCTCGAAGCCAGAGCCAACCACAGCAAAGAACTCTTCCACATCGTCAAAGCGTTCTCTAAACTCTCAGCAACTGAGAACATCTTCACCCCCTCTCAAGAGCTTTGCGACAACCTAACAGACTTATTTCACAGCAAAATTTCCGCAATCTATGAACACTTTGACCCCCCAACCACCCATCACCAGCATCCACAGCCTCCTCAACCTCACTTACCCCCACTCAAACACTAGGATTACAACCTGGGACCAACTCACCATGCAGATCACCTCCACCATCATGAGCTCCATCCACTCAGGAGCACCCACGGACCCCTGCCCCAACCACATGTTTAACCTGGGAAACTGCACCATCAAAAAGGAATTCACCACCATCTTCAACTTCTCCTTCAACTCTTCCACCTTTCCACAGGAATGGAAACATGCAGAAGTTAAACAACCCTTCAAAAAACCATCTGCAAACCCGGAAGAGCTAAAGAACTACTGGCCCATCTCCCTGCTCCCTTTTCCTGCCAAAGTTATGGAAAAAGCAATCAACTGCCAACGCACCAACCACCTACAGAACAACAACATACTGGACCCATTCCAATCTGGATTCTGCACAAATTACTACACAGAAACTGCCCTAATCACAGCTACGAATGACATCAGGGCTCTCCTAGACCAAGGAGAAACCACAGCACTGGCCCTCCATAAAGTCTTGGCTGCCTTCAGCACCATATCTCACTACACCCTCCTAAAAGGACTACCCCAGATGGGGATCCAAGGAGACGTCCTCAAATGGATCTCATCCTTCCTCACCGGAAGAACACAGTGTGTCCACCTTCCGCCCTACACCTCTGGCCCAAGGGACATATTCTGCAGTGTTCCCCAAGGGTCCTTTCTAAGCCCCACCCTGTGCAACACCTACATGGCCCCTCTGGCCAAACTGGACAGGACCTATGGTATGAACAACATATCAAACGTGGACGACACTCAGCTTATCTTCTCCCTGTCCGCAGACCCTGCTAACACCAAGGCCAACTTCCACCTGTGCATGACCAGCGTGGCCAGCTGGATGCAAAACAATTGCCTCAAACTCAACTCCGGCAAAACTGAGGTACTCATCTTTTCTTTGGGAACAACACATCCCCTTGGGATGACTCTTGGTGGGCAGCAGAACTGGAACATCCCCCCACAGAAAACACCAGGAACCTAGGCATCATACTAGACAGCAAACTCACCGTTAACAAACAAATAAATGCAGTATCATCAGCCCATTTCCTCACTCTCTGCATGCTCTGGAAAATCTTCAAGTGGCTCCCCACCGACACCAGTGGCACGATCACCTAAGCCCTCATCACCAGCCGCCTGGACTACAGCAACACCCTCTAAGTGGGTATCACCACACAGCAGCTAAACAGACTTCAGACCATTCAGAACTCAGTTCCCAGGCTGGAACTCGACCTCCCGATGTGGGCCCACATCACCCCTCACCTCAGAGTACTTTACTGGGTCCCCATCAACAAAAGGTGTTAGTTCAAGATGCTAACCCATTCCTACAGGGCTCTGCACAACCAAAGACCAGCATACATCAATCACAGGTTGATCTTCCACCAACCCCTAAAACATCTGTGCTCTGCCTCCCTTTCCCTCGCGCACAATTCCTGCCTCTGCCGAAGCAGAAGTGGTGGCCACTCCTTCGCCTACCTGGGCGCCAAGGCCTGGAATGGCCTACACCTCCGGACCACCCCCACCCTGCAAGAATTCAGGAAAGGTCTGAGAACCTAGCTGTTTGAGTAACCTACACCCAGCGGCAGCAACCCCCAGTGCAAGGATACCCTCACGGGTGATAAGCATCGCTTTTTAAATCCAGTGTAATTGATCAATTTATTGATCCAAGCTCAAGAAAACATTTGTGTGTTACATTATTACAAGTCACAGCACTGCCTGACACTACCTTGCCTTCACTACTTTTTTGGGGCAGTGCATCATTTCAGGGGTGGAGGAGGGGCTTCTCGCCTGTCTCATTCTTTATCTCTTACCCCATACAGCACATCCACCATCACTTGCAAGACATTTTATCTCCAAGGGGCTTTCAGGCCACCCATTGCCTTCTATTGTTTGGCTTCAGTGCCACTCTCGCTTGCTTTTAATAAGTTGGTGCCTGCAAAGTTCACTTCTGCTTCTTGTGTTTGTCTTTCCCCTTCATCATGGCCCAAATAGTTGTGTCTTCCCACTGCTCCCTTGATAGAGCACTATGTTTTAGGTTTGGTCTAAGCACTTGAAAAGAGTGCATGTCTTTTCCTGCTGTTTCTCTCGTGTGTTCGTTCTCCATGTTGCTTTGGGCCCCATCCTCTTTATAGATGGGGCTTTATCCCCTGTAGGGGGTTTATATCAAATCAATAGTTTGTGACTTCCATTGAGGTCACAAACCACTGGTAAATCAAGCTACATTTAGGTGGGTGGAGTGGAACCTCCCCCCCCCACAACCCCTCCCAATCTAATGTCCTCCTATCAAGTCACTTTCAGAGTCAAAAATTCATTTTGTTTGCTGGAAAGCCATTTCCAACTCCCAATCAAGTCCCGTGCCCGGGTCTCGAGTGACGTCTTTAAACATGAGATATGCATTCAGTTTGCACTCAAGATCCCCCAATATGCATTTTCCGAATGTATGTGTAATTTTCCATCATATTTCTTTAATTGCACATAATTTGGGGGTGAGGGGGGGGGGGGCCGTAGCGATTTTGCACACCCTTGCTTCCAAAAAGGCTGCAAAGCCCAAGGTTTGATATGTTCCATGCAAGCATCTCATCAGATAATTGTCCTGTATCTGGCTCACATATCTTTTGTAAATATATATTGTCCCCTCCATGCAAAGTTCTACCTCTACCGCTGTTTCCGTAGCCTCTGCTAATGAATGATTCTTCTCACACAGCGTCATCTTAGTCCTGTTCGTCTGCCTTTGACTGACGTTCACTCCTCCAAGCACGCTCTTTCGAGCCACCCACCTGCGCAGTATTTTATTAGTTACTGATTCCCTGGGCTTTATGAAGGATGAAGTCTGCCTTGATAATGCAATGAACTGTTTATTCAGCTGTTTATTCTCCTCCAGTCATTTAAGTTTATTGCCCTTCAGGAATATTGTGTTTCGAGCCATTTCTGTATCGGCAAGCGTGTTCCTTTGAACTATTCGAGCAAAGGGGCCTAGTAGGCAAATCTACAATGAAAACTAGTATTAAAGACCTATTCCAAAAGTGTATGGTTGTTAATTGTTTTGATTGTGAAGTATGAGAAAGTGAATTCTTAAGTTCTCTCCGGGCGCTCTGCTCGGCCCTAGTGTCTGAGGTTCTAGCAGCAGGTTTTTGCATTGAAGTATTGCCAGACATATACATCAAGAAGACAACGCTTTTTAGAATTTAGACAGAATTTAGAAACATTAAGGATCAACGAATGTGTAAATTGACACAAAAATGGTTAATACAGATTATGAGAAACTCAGATATGACAATGTTCGTGGTACACCAGGACCCTGGCAATAATCCGGGCGGACAGTGGTGGAATGGGAACTGGGCTGAGCCTTGTGCGTCACAGAGGTCAGCAGTTCTACCTTGAACCTTTTATTTCTAAAAGTCAAACTTATCCAGCAGCGGAAGACAGGATGGTGAAGCAAATGAAGGCACTGGGTGGTATGCTTCTTTTCATACGACCTTCAGTAGCCTCGAACTTCACGGGGACAAACTCAGAGTGGGCCAGATTGACAATCCCAGCTAGCAATGACATGCCTTCCACAGGAGAGCTTCGATGCCTCGCCCCCCAGTGACCAAAAATGTGTCAAAGCTTCACTTGATGACGACTCTAGGAAAAACACTAGTGGTCACTCCTATTGCTGTTAAACACAACAAAACCACCTGAGTGATTTTTAAAGAAAATATTCGAATCTGTCACATTATGCAACATATTCATAGTATACCAGCCTGCTCTTGGATATACACGAAAATGAGATGGGATCTCCTTTAACACCCCCAGGTGTCATGCTTCATCACAGGAGTCCCCGCACACCTTAGAAACCCGGTTTCATGAGGAGTTGGACTTTGTCCTGAAATCAGGGAGGCACTTGTTAATAAATACGGATCTGTGAAAAATATCTAAATTTAAAAACCAACGTGGCAATCTAGTCTAACCCAAATACTCTATGAAATGCCACTTGGTACTAAACACCAGACGTGGGGAAGAGGGGAGTTAGTACCCTACCCCCACTAAACTGTCAACATGTTTTGGCCTAGTGGCTCATCAGAGTCCATGACATTCGTCAGGACTGACACCGGATCCTCTGGTGGCATATATACCTTACACATGATACTATGTAGATGGTCTAACCTTTGTCACCACCCTAAGTGTCTAGGTCCCTTGGTACCTGTAAGACATTAAATATAAAAAAAACATTACAGACAGACATGGATAGGCTGATAATTCATGGTCAAGCGCCCTACAACTTGATGTAGATATCAAATGCATGCAACATAGATGAGACACTGCACTCATGAACCACACACACCTCAAAAGGTGTCATGCTGTGATACCAGCTCACACGTTCTTACTCTAAATCAGGGTCATCTGGGCCCCATGGAGTGAGGCCTCAGGAACCCTATAGCCACTCCTATTGCTCCCAGACTTCCAAGAAAGGCTCCTATGATCCACAGCTCTCACAGGATCCGGTGCAATGCCCTCCAAACTCGGCAGCCCCTTCTTCAAGACAGGGAAGAGCTCCCCAGCATTCATTTGTGCCCTTCAGGCACTATCGGTTTCTAACCAACTGGCCCTTGGAGATCCCTTCCAGTCCCTGGGTTCAAGTGGAGAGCAGGAGTCGCTTCAGGCCTCTTTGCAGGCAGGATTCTTCCTTCTTCTGATGTTTTCCTCCGGGACCAGGAGTGTTCTGATGAGCGGGTGGCTGAAATCATTATTGTCCATGGCACTAGATGAGGTCATTTTTATCCATGGCGGTATTCTGTGAATGGTGGCTTTCCTTGGCCAAATCCAGGCAGTTTTGCTGCCACCAAATATCCCACCTTCAAAGCACTTCTTGTCTTGCTTGACAGTAAACTATCTCAGATGCCTTTGTTCAAGTTTTCAGAAGTCTGGGTCCCCTTTCTAGAATTTCTAATCCCTCCCAGGTTTAGCCATGTGTAAATGAGGACCCATCCCCTCTTCTTGATCTGGGAACCATTGTTATCCCTACTAGGAGCAGAGATGAATTTTTGATAGGGATCTCAGATGAGAGGCTTCCTTCAGACAAGGCCCTCTGTGGCATCTTCATGTGAAATCCTCTGCATGGGCCGTTTGTGATACCATTTGTTCCTATCCACTCCCAATTGGCACATCCACGATAAGGGTTCAGTGATTGCCCCACTCCTGTCTTCCTGCTTTTCAATGTTGAACCATTGTTTCCTGACAGAGAATAGCTTGACATCTCATCTGGATGCTAATTACTGCCATTGTAAGGATGGGCAATTCGCAGAGATGGTTTATTGCAGCCAGACGTCCATGCAGCACAAAATATAATTTTTAGAAGGTACTTTCTCTGCACCTGTGAGCCATCGGGTTTTCTTTCTCATGTACTTTGGGACTCCATTTGTGACATACAGTCAGTCAAAGTATGCTTTATTCGAATTACATTCATAAAAGCAAAATACATATTACAATAAAAAACCAAACTCATAAAACATTTTAAAATAGAATTACATTTCAATCAATAGTTGCCGAATAAAAGACATACTTCTTAAAGTTTCCTGACTTGATTACTAATCCTAATATTTTTTTTAAAAAGCATGCTGGTCTGTTAACAATAAAAAGTTATAGAAATAGTAGAACAATTTGGGAGAAAAAATAACATTAAAAGAAGACATACAAGTTAAAAATGCAGACAAAGTGACATAGCAGAGAATAGTCAGATGACTAGCAGTCTCTGTCTAATCGAGAGAATAGTCAAATGACTAGCAGTCTCTGACTAATCGAGAGAATAGTCAAGTGACTAGCAGTCTCTGTCTAATCGTCCACGCCCATCCTAGATACTTAGCGGTAGCTATTGAAATCCATATCAACACATCTGGGACAGCCAGGTACGCCTTGGGCCCATGTAAGCTTTGCAAGTAAATAAAAAGTGACCAATAGTTTCTTTAGTAATACCACAAACAGGGCAGGTATCACAGGATCCACCTTCCCATTTAGCTGTCAGATATCTGAGGGGAAGTGCACCTGCTCTGAGTTGGAAAAGGAGCTTTCTCTTTCCTGGCCTGGTTATAATGTCCCAGTAGGGTTCTAGACAAGGATACATCTTGGCCTCTAAGAATCCTCCAGTCATAGATCCAACACTAGAACTACTCCAATACCGGGAGGCAACCATCTCCCAGTAAGTTTCTTTCAGAGTATTTTTAGATGGGAATATTGCACTCGTAGGATCTTCCCAGAGTGAGCACATACCAAGCTCAGTCAAAATTGTCTTAAGTGATTTTAGCCACCCAATTTTGTGGTATACATCTGTTCTTATAATGTCTAAAAACCCCTCTGCGTAATGAGAG
Source organism: Triturus cristatus (assembly GCF_964204655.1). NCBI lineage: Eukaryota > Metazoa > Chordata > Amphibia > Caudata > Salamandridae > Triturus > Triturus cristatus. The sequence continues at coordinate 1,418,123,005 of NC_140591.1, read as the reverse complement.
AGCACAGGAGTCGTCCATAACCTACGCCAGTACAAAATCGGACGAAGCTTAGCCAAATCTGAGACTGCTCTTCTACCCAGATCATATTTAAGGGGCAACAAGGGGGTGCTTTTAGGGACACCAGTTATTGCCCGGAGAAATTTATTCTCCGAGGATTGAAGTGCAACCACCTTCTCGAAGCCCCAAAGCTCAGCACCATAGAGCGCAGAGCCTAGAGCCTTTGCTTCGTAAACCTGTAAAGCAGGTTTTACTGGTTTGGTTAAATATTTTCTATGCTCTGTACAAATAGCACCAGACAATTGCCTATGTCTAAGTGTGGCAATATCAATGTGATGCCGCCAATTCTTCTCACTAGATATATGTAAACCTAAATATGTAAAAGTGTTCACTACCTCTAGCGGGCGGTCATTCAAAGTAATTTTAGATTTAAAACTACGATGGGGATTAAAAATCATAAGTTTTGTTTTGGCTGTATTGACCTCCAAGCCATACTCCCCACAAAATTGATCAAAAATAAACAGGGCACGCTGCAAGCCGCTAGGAGTCTTAGATAAAATGAGCGTGTCGTCTGCAAACATTAAAATAGGGATTTTAATCCCGGCTAAAAAGGGAGCATCCACTTTGGCAGAAAGCATACGGGCAACAACATCATTAATGTACAATGTAAAAAGAACGGGGGCCATTGAACATCCTTGTCGGACTCCCCGTTCGACTGGGAAGTCCGCAGTTACCGAACCCAATCCCCCCCACTGGATTCTGGCAAAATTAGATTCATGGAGCCTCATTATCAAGGATAGTAGCTCGCTTGGTAAACCCTGCTTCTTGAGGACCAGCCATAACTTAGACCGGGGAACAAGGTCGAAGGCAGCCCGTAAATCGACAAAAGCCGCATACAAGCTGCCTTCTCCCAGCACGACGGTCCTCCATTGCAACAGGGTAAAACGAAAAACCTGGTCCACCGTACTTGTAGACCGACGAAATCCTGCCTGGAAAGGTGACAGCGCATTGGTCTCCTCCGCCCAGTCCAGGAGCCTATTGACAATCACACGCCCCACAACCTTTTGGATAGTGTCAATAAGGCTTATTGGTCTGTAGTTGCCCGGCTGGGACCAGTCACCTTTCTTGAAGACAGGTATTATTACAGCACCCTGCCAGGAAGTTGGTACCGCTGCACCCAGTGCAATAGCATTCGTGAGAAGATGAATGTACTTACACCAGCGCTCTTTGTCATTAATGAATACGTCAGCTGGGACACCATCAAGACCTGGGGCACGTCCACCAGCCACTGAACTGAGGGCCATCATAATTTCATTGGAACTGAAAAGATTGTCTTGGAATTGGTTTACACTTGTATCTGTCCCTAGCACAACATTATTTGGCTCAGCGTATTGGTTTTAACATTTTTTTACCCATTCATCTTCTGGAACATTGTTATCTGGGGGATCGGGTAACCCCGAACTTCCCCACTTGACAATGCGCCAGAATAACCGGGAATCCTTCCTGTCGCTAGCTGCCTTTAGCTCAGACCAGTGATGGTCATCCCAGGCTTTCTTTGCTTTTAATATACTAGCTTTGTAATCCTTTCTGGCAGATTGAATTACAGTAGATTGCCCACCCTTAATGGCATTACCTAAAGCTAGACGTGCATCTCTACACTGGTCGTTGTACCACTTAGCGGGCTTTGGGACTCTAGATCCTTTGTTTTTCACAGGCTTGAGGAAGTTGTTTTTAATTGCACAGAAATGGTGTCATGTATTCCTACCACTTTGTCCAAGTCGCTACTGAGTAGGTTGGAATGCTCTATAGCTAATATTGCTTTATCAACCTGTCCGCTGATATTGGCAATAGCCTGTTGATTAGTGACTATATTTTCCCACCTTAATCGACGCATGTCGTTAGTGGGAACAATCAAAGGAGGGACGGACTCAATAGGGCCCGAAGGCCGGTTGATATGGGACCACCATTTATGAACTGCGCACAGGGGGTTGTGAACGCTCTCTAGCCTCCAAACAACCTCCATGTCGCAGATCAAGGGCCATAATTTGAGACTACATAGAACGTAGTCAATCCTGCTATTGTATCGCCCATTATCAAATGTACTGGTCCCGTTTTTATCACTGCAAGTCCTCCCATTTAGAGCTCTTACACCCTTTTCATAGCAGAAGGCGTTTAGACTAATCACATCATCTGTCCAACGCACAACCGGGGTGAGCTCTAATTTAGGAACTCCCCATTGCCGGTCCTCTTCGTCCCCAAAAAGATCATCTTCATTGACTAAGGGTTTGAATGTTCTATTAAAGTCACCAGCAATAACAATGTTATTGTTTAGAGAGTGGGTATCAAGGAGACATCCCAAGGCTGCTAGAGCCTCAGACCTCCCTCCCCTATTACTCCTAACATAGACATTATAAATATCCAACGTTCCCAATTTATCTAAATTCAATTTGATTAGTTGGATATCTCTTTGGCTGGTGTCAATAACTTTAATGACTAGCTTTAAACTCTGGCATACCCAGATGGTTAGTCCCCCCATAGGTCTCCCTTTTAGGCCCTTTAATGCAGGCACAAAATAATTCAAATATCCCTGGACAAAAGACGGCTCACATAACCAGGTCTCTTGGAATATGCATAGATCAAAGTTGTTGATAAAGCGTATCCAGTCCTCAGATCCCAGTTTAGAGGACAGCCCTGCAATAGTCTAGGAGAGTAACTTTCCCGTAATGACTTCAAAGCCAGCCAGAGGGTTGGCAGATAGCGGAGAATCAAGGGGAATAAAAGAATTAATACAAGTGTCTACACTTACTTGTGGTACTAAATTTCTTAACTCATTAGGAGATAAGGATAAATCAGAAGCTGGCTCATGGAGGGCTACTGACAGACCCTTGGAATGATTAAGTCAATCCACTTCTTCAAGATTTGCTAGTGCCTCATAACGGTTACTAAGCGGAATGACAGGATTAGACTGATTACAGAGTAGGACCCCTGGGTTAATAGAAGGAGCTGGTTGAATTCTTGGATAGAAATAGATCAATTCCCAAGTGCTAATAAGAGACCTCACATGGCTTGCGTGCCAGTTAAGGATGTGGCTAACAGCTCTAGGATCTCTGAAATTAACTATAACGATGTCCCCACTTATATTCTTTGGTGTGTTTCCCAGCCAGGATAGACGCCGAACATGTAAAATTTCCCCATTTATATATGAAGGAAGAGGGCGATTCTGTCCAAGCCAGTGAATCACTTTGTTTTTTAACTGCAAATAGCCCTCAATTATGCCGTCCTTTAAAGTTGGAACACCCGCAAGAACAACTACAAGAGGAACAGCTTCTGGTGGCAATTCAATAGAAAGAGGCCTGCGTATCTTTGCAATAGGAATTGGAATGTTACCTTTACTGTTGCATATTATACCTTTTTGTGCTAAGTTATTTTCTCTCAAGGAGTCTCTGTCCATATTTAAAATGGGATGTTGCATTGGCTTGGAGGAGGTGATTCTTTCTATCTTATTATTACTTCCGCTATTAATGCTTGGGTGGTTTTGAGGAATAGACTTTAATGATGGAACAATGGGAGGTAATACGACAGAAGCAGTAACAGTAGGGGACGCCATAGTTGGCTTTGTGAGATTCATGATTAGTTCCCTATTGTTACCTATTAGCAATTCTACTTTGTCAAGTCTTTTATCGATTGATTTTAAGCTCTCAACAATAGGTGACATGAGAGATTTAAATAGCTGTTCTACATTACCCAATAACTCCGTAATAGTTGTATCATTTACAAAACAGGAAGTAGACGTCACTGGGAGAGATGGGTTAACAGTGCAGAATATGGGGCCTTTGTCAGTGGAAACCATATCAGAATTACGACTGGGGTTTTTTTTCCTCCTTGGCGGCTCAGAATCTATCTTTCTCCTTTTTCTAGGTAGTGGGCCTGTAAATTTGGATTGCCTAGATAAATTAACCTTTTGAGGTAAAAGCTTAACAGCTTGTGTTAGTGACCCAATTAGTGCAACTGGCTCAGGAGTTAGATTAAGGGGAGGGGGTGAGGCAATTAGGGACTGGTCATTGGTTGACTCAGGTAAAGAGGTTAGGTTTCGAGATAGTGTTGAGGAGTCAACATTACTGGAGATATATAAGTCATCTTTATGAGAGGGGCCACTCCTAACTGGGGAAGTGGCTGGATGGAAGGAAGCCACAGGGAATGGCTTGTTTTTGATAAGCTCAATAGAGCTACGACGCCTCGCCCTTAGTTCCGCAAGAGTGGCATCCCGTTCTGATCCCGAGTTAACTTTAAATAAGTAATTATCAAGGGTCCCCTTGTTTACGCCTTCGGCCATATTAATAATGCTAATACTGTAACTCACTATACGTGATGCGTGCAAACAGAACAGATGGAGACAAACCAGCAAATAAATACCAATGCGATCAGTAAACAGTCCCGGCAGAATAACAAAGAAGTAAGAACTGAACAAAACAAATTTTAAGGGGGTAAGCCCGGCCCGGCCTCACTCGGGCTCCGGAGGGCTACAGAGGGCCCGCCCTTTGCCCGGGCTTAGCCCGGCGCCGCCCGCGCGCGGTCCCGCGACGCGGGGGGTGGAGTTATTTTTAAAGCGCCGTCGGGCGCGAAATGCAAGGTGTCCGCTTCCGCTTCCAATTGGCTGCGACTAAGGAGCCTGGGAGTTGTAGTTAGCTGCTCCCTCCACACAGCGGTCGCCAATTACACTGGTGCGACAGCGGGAGGGAGAGGCCAGCGCAGCAACGAGGACACGACAATCCCCAGAAAAGGCAAACAGGTAGGCAGACCACCAGCTTCGATGCGGCAACAGCGTTCAGGCAACCCCCGCTCTGCCGGGGGTGGAGTTATTTTTAAAGCGCCGTCGGGCGCGAAATGCAAGGTGTCCGCTTCCGCTACCAATTGGCTGCGACTAAGGAGCCTGGGAGTTGTAGTTAGCTGCTCCCTCCACACAGCGGTCGCCAATTACACTGGTGCGACAGCGGGAGGGAGAGGCCAGCGCAGCAACGAGGACATGACAATCCCCAGAAAAGGCAAACAGGTAGGCAGACCACCAGCTTCGATGCGGCAACAGCGTTCAGGCAACCCCCGCTCTGCCGGGGGTGGAGTTATTTTTAAAGCGCCGTCGGGCGCGAAATGCAAGGTGTCCGCTTCCGATTCCAATTGGCTGCGACTAAGGAGCCTGGGAGTTGTAGTTAGCTGCTCCCTCCACACAGCGGTCGCCAATTACACTGGTGCGACAGCGGGAGGGAGAGGCCAGCGCAGCAACGAGGACACGACAATCCCCAGAAAAGGCAAACAGGTAGGCAGACCACCAGCTTCGATGCGGCAACAGCGTTCAGGCAACCCCCGCTCTGCCGGGGGTGGAGTTATTTTTAAAGCGCCGTCAGGCGCGAAATGCAAGGTGTCCGCTTCCGCTTCCAATTGGCTGCGACTAAGGAGCCTGGGAGTTGTAGTTAGCTGCTCCCTCCACACAGCGGTCGCCAATTACACTGGTGCGACAGCGGGAGGGAGAGGCCAGCGCAGCAACGAGGACACGACAATCCCCAGAAAAGGCAAACAGGTAGGCAGACCACCAGCTTTGATGCGGCAACAGCGTTCAGGCAACCCCCGCTCTGCCGGGGGTGGAGTTATTTTTAAAGCGCCGTCGGGCGCGAAATGCAAGGTGTCCGCTTCCGCTACCAATTGGCTGCGACTAAGGAGCCTGGGAGTTGTAGTTAGCTGCTCCCTCCACACAGCGGTCGCCAATTACACTGGTGCGACAGCGGGAGGGAGAGGCCAGCGCAGAAACGAGGACACGACAATCCCCAGAAAAGGCAAACAGGTAGGCAGACCACCAGCTTCGATGCGGCAACAGCGTTCAGGCAACCCCCTATGTGCCTAGGTCCCTTGGTACCTGTAAGACATTAAATATAAAAAAAACATTACAGACAGACATGGATAGGCTGATAATTCATGGTCAAGCGCCCTACAACTTGATGTAGACATCAAATGCATGCAACATAGATGAGACACTGCACTCATGTACCACACACACCTCAAAAAGTGTCATGCTGTGATACCAGCTCACACGTTCTTACCCTAAATCAGGGTCATCTGGGACCCATGGAGTGAGGATTCAGGAACCCTATAGCCACTCCTATTGCTCCCAGACTTCCAAGAAAGGCTCCTATGATCCACAGCTCTCACAGGATCCGGTGCAATCCACTCCCAACTCGGCAACCCCTTCTCCCAGACAGGGAAGAGCTCCCCAGCACTCGTTTGTGCCCTTCAGGCACTATCGGTTTCTAACCAACTGGCCCTTGGAGATCCCTTCCAGTCCCTGGGTTCCAGTGGAGAGCAGGAGTCGCTTCAGGCCTCTTTGCAGGCAGGATTCTTCCTTCTTCTGATGTTTTCCTCCGGGACCAGGAGTGTTCTGATGAGCGGGTGGCTGAAATCATTATTGTCCATGGCACTAGATGAGGTCGTTTTTATCCATGGCGGTATTCTGTGAATGTATTCTTTCCTTGGCCAAATCCAGGCAGTTTTGCTGCCACCAAACATGCCACCTTTAAAGCACTTCTTGTCTTGCTTGACAGTAAACTATCTAAGATGCCTTTGTTCAAGATTTCAGAAGTCAGGGTCCCCTTTCTAGAATGTCTAATCCCTCCCAGGTTTAGCCATGTGTAAATGAAGAACCATCCCCTCTACTTCATCTGGAAACCATTGTTATCCCTACTAGGAGCAGAGATGAATTTTTGATAGGGTTCTCAGATGAGAGGCTTCCTCCAGACAAGGCCCTCTGTGGCATCTTCATGTGAAATCCTCTGCGTGGGCCGTTTGTGATACCATTTGTTCCTATCCACTCCCAATTGGCACATCCGCGATAAGGGTTCAGTGATTGCCCCACTCCTGTCTTCCTGCTTTTCAATGTTGAACCATTGTTTCCTGACAGAGAATAATTTGACATCTCATCTGAATGTTAATTACTGCCATTGTAAGGATGGGCAATTCGCAGAGATGGTTTATTGCAGCCAGACGTCCATGCAGCACAAAATATAATTTTTAGAAGGTACTTTCTCTGCACCTGTGAGCCATCGGGTTTTCTTTCTCATGTACTCTGGGACTCCATTTGTGACACACAAGCTTGCACTTACTAAGGCATCTATTCACTAAACTATGCATCGTTTGGCATCCGGGGTATCGTAAGCAGAAGGGTGTGTAGATACACTGCACCAATGCCAAGTGTGCCTCCCAACATTCCTCTTTGTGTGGCCAGATCACTATTTTCTCGGTTTGCACATCAGCTTTTATTGCATCACTTTTTTGTTTTCCTCCGTTTACATTTCCCTCTGGATTCCCACCCCATCAGGGTTTTTTTTCTGGATCTTGTTTTTGTTCTCTAGCTCTTGATTTTGTTTCAATGATTCCAGCTCTCCATTCTGCTCCTGACCAACCTCCCTCTTTTATTTAGTTGGTTTTATTCCTTCCACTGGTAAGCAGTGTGGCCATGCATAGTCAACATCAGCACCACAACTTCATGACACCACTGAAAGCTATGAGGTGTGAGATGTCATTAGGTAGACATGTAGCAACTAAACCGGAGCAAGCCTCTCACACAACACCTCATATCGTCTACCTAGAGCGCACAATAGCTATAAACTCTATCAACCATTCGCACGCGCCGCATCCAGCCACAAATTGGACAAAGATTGTACGGTCATTCTAAGTGCTTTATACATTTGCCAAATGGAATACGATACAATCCATTGCCCACAAATGTTTAAACATCGGTAAATGATAAATTATTTTAAATGTCTAAAAAGGTCTCTTAAAATAAGTCTTGGTCTATTAATAATCTTTGTTATAAAAATGGAGAACACAAATTTTGTTTGATTACTACTGTTTATGTAATAAGAAATTGAGCAGAGTATATACATATTTACCTCAAACGTAGTCCCATCTTTCACAAATTAATATAGAAAATTGTATTCCCCCAGTTTTATTACCTAGATATAACACAACTCAGCACAAAGACACTTCCTTCGTTTTTTGCACTGATGCAAAACTTTTGTTTTGGAGAAAAGCTTGTTTGATATATTTCCTATTATGGCAGCAGAAAAAAATGTGCTAAATCAATTTACTTCGTTTGTCATTTTTGATCCTGGTGAAAAGCTTTATTTTATAGATATCCCAGTTTGCTTCAGCCCCTCTTACAGAAGCATTAAGTATGGTGCAAATTGCACCTGCTCAGCTTTTCGCACTGGTGCAAACCTTCACAAAAACTGAATTTTCAAGTCATGCGGTCTGTATTCCTCAAGGTTAAAATCAGTGTCTCTAGTTACTGTTTTTCTTTCAACAGTCCTGAGAAAACTAACAAAAAAGTGAAATCTTATGCATCTGTTGAAGGGTTTGGTCATTGTTGTGTTGGTTGTTAAATAGGTTGCCTCTTTCTTCATTGCTTGACTACTGTACGTAATGTAGAACTAATAGATTCATTATTAAACTGACCAGTAACACAACTTCACACTGTGCACATTACTTGTTGGGTATCACATTAAAAAAACTCTTACGGGTAATATGGTAGCTCTAATGCCAACCCAACATGGATGAGGAGCAATGACATCAGCAGAGCATGGTAAGCAAATGTTACATAGACAGAGGGCCTGAATCCCATAATTACTTGTCTTGCTAACTGGATCTTTAGTGCACATAATACTGTAGTCATGATAGTAAATTCAGGGGCATATGTACAAGGAATTAATACCGCTGTAGCGTCAATTTTGTGACGCTACGGCAGCTTGTTTGTTATCACCGTATTTACAAGTTGCCCCTAACCGCAGCAGCAGTTTTCCTGCGTAAAATTTTTTCTGATCGCCACTTCTGTTAGCGGGACTTAACGAAAATGTGATGCAAGGTGAGCGTTCCCGTGAAAAAATTGCCGCTAACCCCACTTCGAGATACTTACAATGATTTTCTTGTCTGGTGACACTAAAAAAAAATGCCGCTAAGGCCAGTTAACGTCTGGTTTTTAAAACCAGAGAAAAGCTGGTCTAAAAAAGGGTGCAAAAAAACAGAATATAAGGGAGACAATCCCAGAGCCTCATTTGCTCACCCAATGATGCCATGGAGGTACTACTCCTGCAGCTTGGAGCCCCAAGAAGACCACACCCACCACTACTGCCACCTCCACCATGACCACCACAGAGGCAGTGCCAAAGAAAAGAGCGGGTCTACCGCCAAAGCATCGCCCTGATAGACCTTCGGCCAGAGGATGTGATAGCACACTACAGGCTCAAAAGGACCTCAATGTTACGCATACTCACACAGACAGCACCAAGGCTGCAAGCACCATACCAGCGCTGCACAAACATCCCTCCGCAGACAAAGCTACTTGCAGTGCTGCACATGTTGGCCTCTGGTACCTTCCAATCAACCACTGCCAGAGTCTCACAGTCAGCCTTCTCCAGGTTCCTCCCCAAAGTCTTGGATGCCATTATCGGCCTGACGCCACAGCATCTACACTTCCCCAACACTGCGCAGGAACAACTGGAGAACAAACAATGCTTCTATGACGTTGCTGGGTTTCCGCATGTGTTGGGGGCAATTGACTGCACCCATGTTCTACTTGTGCCTCCTACTGCACCCATGTTCTATTTGTGCCTCCTGAGGACACTGCACACATATACAGGAACAGGAAGCACACACACTCCATGAACGTTCAGTCAATTGTGGACCACCTGGGCCTGTTCATTAATGTTGTAGCTAAGTTCCCTGGGAGTGTGCATGACTCATACATATTTCGCCAATCGGTCTGGGAGGACCAGGAGAAGCTTCTACCCCCTACTTGCCCTGGAAGGAGTGCCTACCCTCCATTCACCCTCCCTTTTTCACCTGGATTACAGCTGGAGGAACAGACGCTGGAGCCTGTGTTACCGCGATATAGCCCAAGTCTTACCCAAAATATTAGAAGTAGCCCAATAACTGACTTGGATCTCTCCCTGCCTGCATTTGCTGTCTTTCTGGCCAAACGGTGCATTAGCCTTCCTGGGGTTGCCAGGGGGAGCTTCTACCCCCCCCCCCCTACTTATCCCCATTTCCACCTGGCATTATAACTATGGGAAAAGGCGCTGGGGCCTCTGTTGCCACTGAGGTAGCCCAAATCCAACCAAATCTATGAGAGGAGCCCAGCACCCAATTCTAATGCTCCTTCCTCCCTCTGCCAGCTACTGATTACTTTTTGGCACCTGCCTGCCTCTGATGTATATAAACGCAGGAGCATAGTTGCATTTGGGGCATTACAGGAACCTTCCTTGAGAGACCGGGAGGAATGCCTACCATCCTACTGATTTAATGTCTGAACACTTCTTAATGTATATACTGGATTTAACTCATCTGCCCTTAGCCAGATTGCACCCTCCTACTCACCACGATCTCCCTGCTAGCTGGAGTTCCTGAACTGACTGGACTGCCAGCTGCCCGGCTGTAAAGTTTTGGGCCAATGAGCTCTTGGGCTGCTCCCAATCCTCCTCTGGTGATGACCCGTGGACTGCCTTAGCCAGGATGAGCCTCACAAGGTCAACCTTGTTGTTTACCTACTGACTGAACCCTGCCCCTCCTCATGATCAATCAGCACCACGAATGGGTATCACCCATGCTACTTGGGTTCAGAATCTAATGTAGGTTCTCCCTCTTCCTGATGCCCTGCAACTCAGCAGCCATCCCTGACTGTGCCCCAAAGTAAGAATCTCTCCAAATTAACGCTTGAACCACTCCATCAGCCTATCAAAGTTCGCACTCCTGGCCTCATTGATCCCCTTCTCTCACCAGTATGGCAGACTCTTGCCTGCATGCAACAGGGGGCAACTCCTACACCATCATATACCCATTAACCTCTCCAGGACCACTGCTAAAACCTTCTAACATACCCTCCTGAGAAGACACACTCAAGAAAAACAGCACTTTAGCGCGCAGCCATTTCTAACCTACTTAACGTACATGAATTCAGGAACATTCCGTACGGCGACAAACTCACAATCGTGCACTCTCATAATCTAAGAGCTGACCTTTCCATTACCCTATACAAAAACGGCACAGTTCTTATCCAAGCGCCAAACACAGATCTCAACAAATTTGCTGACTTTTTTTATCTTCCTTAAAAAATAAATGTGCATGACTCCTATCCCTCTATGCTCCCCCAGTGCCTGCTGTCACCATCTGACTCTTCTCATAGCTCCGGTCAATGCAGCTCTAAGGACAAGGCTAAGGGCTTCCCATTAATGTCCACCAAATCTACAGCCACTTTTACTTGCAGTCTCCTAAGGTTCAGACTGACCCGACTCTATCCATGGTGTTCCCCACGCCAGACGACACTCTGGGCAGCATCTCTCCTATATCTACTAGCGAACCTCCATCCACTCCCCCGCAACCTCCATCATCTCTCAATAAGACAACGCCGCTGCCGCCCACTTCTAACCCTCGCTACTCTCCATCACTCATAGTGACTAACACACTAGTCACTCACAGAGCAGCGGACACCTGCCCCAATAGCCCTATGTCCACCATGCTGAGCGTGCCTAGCCCTTTGCACACCCCTCCTCTCAGAAATCTAGACGCAGGGTGGTCGAGCTCCAGCACCAGGCTACCCAACCGTGCCAGCAGAACAAGTCCTGACCCACTGGTCGCCTTCCCGCAAGTTCAACCTTCACTTATGGACCTTGAAACTCTGAACCTCAGAGCAACCAACATAGCTCAGAGCATCCATAACTCCGTTCTTGAACTGAAAAGCATCCTTAACCTCACGGAACAATTTATCTTGAATATCAAGCTCTCCCAGAACTCAGTTCTTCAACCACTCACCAAGCCCTTCCTTCAACCATTGCCGCTAGCCTTTAGACACCTTCGCCCTCGCAAGCATCCCAACTAACTCTCGGAGGACAAAATTCAAGCCCTCCTCTTATCCTATAAGTCCTCTACTGATGCCCCCAATCCTCCAGACAACAAAGATGAATGCTTAATTCACACTGTTGCAATCAACTCTAATAGACCATCAACTCTCCGTAACAGAGGAGTAAACAGCAACAAATTAGCGCAAGTACCCTTATCCTCCCTAACTCATAAGACATACACCGACCCTCCTCTCTTCGGCCTCCTAATTAACTGCCGATCAGCAGCAACGCATGCCTCCGACATCGCCGCTCTCATCCTGAGCCAAAAATCTGACGTAGCAATCCTTACCGAATCATGGCTCAATGAATTATCGTCACCTTACCTAGATATATTGGTCCCTTCAAATTATAGCATCGTAAGGCTTGACAGGCAATTAAAAAATCGGGAGGCATTGCTTGCATTTACCGCTCAGACCTCCTCGTCACTGAACTTCACGCTGACCCCACTGACTCCTGCCAATATCTTGCACTCTCCACATGTAACAACGCTATCCAGTTGTGCAAACTGCATATCTTTTACCACCCCAGGCAAGAACAACACCTTCATCGACCACCTCATGGAAATCATTACAGCTAAGGTTTCCCCCCACTCCAATTACATTTTCCTCTGAGACTTTAATCTGCACTGGAATGACCTCAATGAACATCAGGTTAACGCCCTCAAAGACTTCCTTGCTGACTACTCACTTACTCAAGTCTGCACATTACCAACTCACATGAAAGGCGCCATACTGGATTGGATCATTGCTAAGGCAACGGCGGTCAGGCTTAACTCAATAGATCCATGCGACTGGTCTGACCACCACGCTATTACCTTCCTATTGCCTGGCTCCCACAAGACAAGGCCAGCGCAACCTGTGAAACTGAAACTCTGGCTCAGGGACACAGAGAGCCTAGATCTCGAGAGGCTGTCTGCACGTTGCGAGAATGACCTCCTACCCCCCAAAATCTCTCATAGGTCAACGACCTCACAGAACACTACAACTCAACTATGTTTGACATAATTGATGATCTTGCCCCACCAAAGCTAAAAAGATCCAGAGTTAAAGACAAAAAACCCTGGTTCAACGGATCCCTCAACAATGAAAGGAGAACCTTCTGGCTAACAGAAAGAACCTGGAGACAGCACCCCTCAGCCTCCCAACTAAAACTTCTCCAGCAGACCAGAAATGCTTACAAAAGGAACATCCTCAAATCAAAAAACGAGTTCTTTAGATCGGAACTGGAATATCCTAAGAACAGACCTCGTAAGCCTTTCAAATGGTCAAACACCAATCTAACAAACTGTCTAAAACTTCCAAAGAGACCTTGAAATCCCTAATAACCTGTGAGGAGCTCTCCTCCTTCTTTACAGCCAAAATTACCTCCCTAGGAAAAGTACTTAATTCCGCCACCAACATCTGACCTCTTCCTGCCGGGCCCCATTTCTCCTCTCTTCCCTCCCCAAACAACACCAAAGAACCAAGCGCACTGGTCCAACTTCAAGTTATATGAATACCATTCCATCTCGAAAATTCTATCCTCCTTAAATCCGGATAACCACTTTAATGACCCACTCCCCTCCAGCTGCGTGGCCGCGACCTCCCCAGTTATCATTCCCATTTGGACTACAATAATCAACGACTCCCTAAAAGCTGGTCAAGTCGTCCCCATCTTAAAAAACCCACCTTGAATCCTGCTACTCCAGACAATTTCAGACCAATATCCAATATCCCAATTCTAGCGAAAGCTCTGGATAAAATGTGTGCAACTTCAACTGAGCCAACATATCACCAACTTTAATCGAATTCCAATCCGGGTTCAGGCCTGGGCACAGCACGGACACTACTATTCTCCATATTGTGGATGATGCTCTCCAAGCCCTTGACCAGGACAAAACACGTCTCCTGATTCTACTAGATTTATCCTCTGCATTCGACACAGTCAACCACGAGAAACTACTTGAACACCTCAAATTCAGGATGGGAGTAAGGGGAACCAATCTCAAATGGTTTAGATTCTTCCTCCGGAACTGCACCTACAGATTCTTAGTCAACAGTAATCTATTTGTTCATTTCCCGATAATGATCGGAGTCCCCCAAGGATCAACTCTTTCCCCAACCATCTTCAATCTCTACCTTGAACCGTTAGCTGAATTACTACGTACCGCCAACATCTCCTTCCACATGTAGGCTGATGATACCCAGATCTACATCAAAATCTCATCTCTAGAGGAGATCTACTCTTTGAATGAGGCCCTAAAGCTGAGTGTTCAATGGCTCGCCTGCAACCAGCTCAAACTAAATGCACAAAAAACAGAGTTCCTTCTAATCTCTCCCCCTAAAAGTAACACTGACATCTGGTAATGGAACAAATCAATCACAGCACTAAACTGCACACCGACCATAGTGGAATCAGCCAAATCTCTCGGAATAATCCTAGACAGTAACCTGAATATGCAAGACCACATCATCTTGATGGCTAAAACTGCCAGGTTTCACCTGAGCTACCTGAGGAACCTAAAACCTTTCCTTGATGCCTTGGACCTACAAATGGCAGTCCAGGCATTAGTTATCTCCAGAATCGAATACAAATGCTTAACCCTTTCAGGCCTGCCCAAGACCTCCACTGCCCCCCTAAAAGCTTGCCTGAACGCTGCCGCCAAGCTCTTAACAGGCTCAAGATAATTCGACCACATATCACCGCATCTGAAGGCGCTGAACTGGCTTCCTCTTGAAGCCACAATCCAACTCAAACTGGCATGTATCCCCCACAAAGCACTACACACGAAATCCCCAGCATATCTCGCCCAGAAAATCATGGTTTCTGGAGGAGCCAGAAACTCCAGGTCCACCAGAGACTTTGTGCTCCAGCCACCCTGCTTCCGAAAGGAAAAAACGTACAATCGTGCTTTCTCTGGGGCCGCACCAAGAATCTGGAACACGTACACAAGCATGTAGCTCAAATATGAGACAATGCACAGGTATCAAATGTAATATGACATACCTTGGAACAGGTCCAAACAATGCACCCAACCACACAATGCAAATCAATCAAGACATTTGGAAGACAGCTCAACAAGGGAAGAGCCATGAAAATCTCACACAAACCACTATGGCATTCTTGTAACATAGATTTAGCAGAACTCATCATACAAAAATTGTAATTAATCAATGCAGTACATTATATAGAACATATGCTACTGCAGTGCCACATACATGTTGAATTCAATACATAAACCATATGTACAATTAGATGACAGATCACCCTGCTCTCACTTGTGAAAGTGTACAATTTTCTGACATGCAAAAACATAGTCAGCCATGCACCATGTAGGGGGTGTGCCTGCATCATGGCTCTGCAAGTAGTGCCAAATGAAGGGAGCACTAACTGACCACAAATAAAAACAAAAGTTGCTTCGAACATCAGTCTGTGTTGTCGCAGAATGGAGCATGCATAGGAAGAGAATACAAACTATACAAAAGCCATCCTCAACACGTGTTGTGCTTCCACATGTCTCCCCTGGTTTTTTAAATTTTCAGTGTTGTAATATCACACTGTACACATACATTGTACATACGTTATAAAGTGGAGTACCTTGAAATTGTGTTAGTGTATACATTAGTTGAGACATCCTTAAACATTAGGAACAGAAGTACATAAGCACATAACAGCATCTTCAAATGACCTGCCTGGGGGGCGAGTGGGGAGTGTTACCCATGTTCGCCAGTTAGAGTTAGTTTTGTAGTTTTGTTGTTGTATTCATATAATATGTAATCTTGCTAACATCATCTCCTCAGTGTTACAAGTGCCGCTGAGGGCATGTTTTGGCTGCTTCTGGTCTAGGCATGACCTGCATGGTCCTGCCAGTGCTTTCTCTGTGTATGTGTTTGTTAACAGATTAAACTTTTAAGAAAAAATAAAGGGGGGGAGGAAGAGGGTTATAACAATAAACAAAAACTGGTGATATGTGAGAAGTTCACTGTAACAAATTAATGTGTTGTCGCAGAGTTATCCCAGCCGCGTGTTACGGATTTATATAGGTGTACAAGTTCTAGAAAATGGGACCACTATATCGCGCACTATATCACGCACAATGCAGGCATTGCCATCCCTGCCACTCTGCTGTAACTCAGCAGCATCTGTGTCTAGACACCAGGATCTCATACAAAGGCACAGTATGATCCGCAGGCCATGTTGACTGCTCGTGCTAACAGGCATTGTCACTTTTGATTTTGCAAGGACTGTGACATGCAACGTGCAGCCTTGAAATTACAAAGTACCAATGACATGTTCACATATGAAGCTGGGTCTGCAACATGCTTCATCATGGTTCTGTGTGACATGTAGAGCTATGCATAAATCTGAGGATTTAGCTCCCTTATGCTATCTGTTTCACTCATTTAAGTATGCATTATCTCAGCTGTGTCTGTAGGATATTGTAGTCCATTGGGTAGTAATGATATGTGTAGACACACCACCAAAACTAACTTACAATGTTATCTGTGCATTCAATACATATTGTAACATACTAACATTAGCGCATTGCTGACATGCATGACTTTTCATGTGATGTTGTGTGCACAAGAACAGACCCACACCATGTAACATTTTGACTAGCATTTTAGGTAATGTTGACAATGGAGAAGGACACCTTCCGGTACATAAACAATCCATGGCAGTTTGCTTTTTCCATGAGTGCTGCACAAGGCATCAAAACATGGGAAAAGCTGAAACATGGAGGAATGATGCATTTCTCATGTTGTTTGCCAGGTTTAGAGCAGGTTTTCCATAATCTAAATGTATGCGCTTCCTCCTATGTAGGCTGCCCTTGTACATAGGCGGCTGAGTCAAAAGGAATGGGTGTTGCGGTGGAACGCCCACTGCCCACCCCTTTCACTCTAACCATAGCGTGAAAGGGTGCCTTATTCACAAGGCAGCGTTAAGCCACGTTAAGTGGCTTAACACTGCCTTGTAACAAAGGCTAAGCCCCTATCGCCACCACAACGTCGGGAAAAGTGTCCTTGTGTTGGCGATATGGGCTTGTACATGTGCCCCTTCATGTGGCTGTACACTGACTTGAGCATTGTTCCAAGTCACGATCAACATCATGGGCATGGAGTACATTTTTTTCTCGAAGACAGTGTTGTCTAACAGATCAGGGCATTGTTTAAGTCACACATGTCAGGTCCTCACAATGCGTATCATGGACATAGAGTAAGCATATTCCCTTTCTCAAATGTCCTTTGATTAGTAGTAATGGATAGCCTGAACATGCATTGTTGGCACATTTCAAACATGATTGGTCACAGGCAACACCCATCTTAGTGACTCAATGAATTTTATTGACATGTGCAGTAACTGATGTGGTGCATTGGCCCAGTTCTTTGTGCAACAACAATCCATAGTGTGAATGCCCGGGGGGTGGGTGCGGAGGGGGGCAGACAGAGTCCTGGGGTGAACATGTGCAGGGACGTGTTGAGGAAGAGGCAGAGTTCTGCCAGCAGGCTGATTGTAGTGTCATTGGGAACAACAACAAAAATGGCAATCCATATCAAAGGTGAGTGTAGCAGAGTGATTCAGGGAACAGTGGAAACTGATGTTCCAGGGCATGATGCTAGGCACAGGTCCAAGCAGAAACAGTCCATTTGATAGAGATGAATGCTACCGCTGACTTCTTCGCAAGATTGTTGATTCCTCCACATCTTCCTCCTCTGATGTGTCATGTGCTTCCCGTGTGCGTGATGGAGGATTGGCTGGGGCACTGTGAGGCAGTGACACATAAGGGGGGTGAGATGTGGATGTTGAAGGTGCAGCAGCATCCATCTGTGCCAAAGGTTGAGGCAGCACTGCAGTGATGAGAAGCGGCAGGGCTTGGAGGTCTCCAACAACGTCTCTGTGGTATGCAGCCATGGCTGTGAAGCTTGCAGCCGCTCCATGTTCTCCATGATCATTCTCATTTGACGCAACTCCTTGGTGACATTGCTGGAGCCACTTTGATTGGACAGTTGTGCTTGTCTCTGAGTCAGTACTCCAGCGATGTCAGCCATGGAATGCTGGGGAGCATGGAACGGACTGTGGGTGCCTGTGATGGACTCTAGGCGGTCCCTAATGGGACTGAGACACCCATGTACCGTGTCTATTTTGGCTGCCAGGCTGTCAAATCCCACATGCACTGGACCAGCCATCTCCTGCTGGGCCTCTACCGCACGACGTTGAAATGTTAGAAGTGGGTCCTCAAGGTCCTGGGAGACAGGTGTGGTGATTGGTGCTTGCTGCTTGCTGCTGTGTGTTTGTGCAGGGGTGGAGCTACCACAATGTTTCTGGATGACCCTGCTTCCGGAGATGGGCTGCCAATGGAGTTGGAGGGTGTCCTGGTCGATGGTTGAGATGTGTTCATCTTCATCATTGAAGCGTGGGACAGGCGGCTGTACAGGAGGTGATGTTTCTACCGCTGCAATGTAAAGGTGAGATGCTGTTGTATGTGTGTCTCAAGTATGATCATGCATTTGATCAGTTTATAAGCAGACTGCATGACGATGTCCATTCAGAATGTTTAGGAGGAGATACCTATTACATGTAGGATAGTGAATCATTGTACAACATCGCTGATGTGATATTATAGTTGTCAATTAATTTCTTACAGTTTACAAGTATGCCAAATGTGAGTGGCCAATTTCTACACACATGCAGCACCAGTTGGGTCCTCTGTTCAGTAGTGACAGCGGTGCCGGTTGTACCACATTGTTATCAATGGAGATTAGCTCTGACCTATGTGTCTGTACACTGTATTATGGTAGAGTCACCCCTACTCAGTACACTATAATCTTTTTAAAGATTGTCTAGTTTTTGAGGTGTGGATTGCATGATACCACACATTACTGTTGGCAATGCCACATAATTGTTGTTGTGGCATTAGTAGGGCTATCACACTGTTGAGATCTGGGTTGATGTGATATGCCACATGATATGCTTGATTTGCATGCTACAAACTGTGTAGATCCATGTTAATGTTGGCAATTCACATTGAGAAATGATATTCTCGTCGATGCATGTTGATCTGCAGATATGGTACAGCTTCTGTTTTTACTGCCCCTTATCCCTTTCATCCAGTGACCCTTGCACTTATGTGCATTTACAATGGTGAGATGATGCAAGCTGGAGGAAATATGGGTCTTGGTCACGGTTGGGACACTTGTGCATTGTTAGACTGCAGATGTCTTTCTTACATCAGGGGGTGTATGGATCCGAGGAAGTGACAAAGTGAGACCTGCTCCTTAAAGGATAACCTTCGCACTTATCCACTTCAGTTACAGAGGCCTGCACCATGTTTACATGTTTACGGTGCAGGCATGCGTTTCATCATGCACTGGCACTTGACTTGTCAGTGTGGCACACAGACAGGCAGCTTTGCAGGGTAGGGCAAATGTGCCTGGGTTCAGGACAGGAATGTTTATGTGTGAGGAGGGACCCCTTCAGGCACATTAGCAATGATTGACAAATTGCTGTTTCTATGTGTGCTGCACAATGCAGTACACGTGTAAACGGCAAACATGTTGGCAATTGGGAATTCGTTTTTTTTTTGCATGTTGGGGTCATGGTTTTCCTTGCATACATTGCTTACTGCCCTCCTGTTGGCTTCACTGTTGTGAGTATAGGGCAACGTGTCTTTCTATTGGTGTTGCAGGGTGGACAAGCAAAAACAACACCCAGTACCCTCACCTTTCACACCACGTGCAGTGTGTAAGTGGGCCTAGATTACTTGGCTGTGGATTTACACTGGCTTCTTAGTGGTGCTATTGCTCAGCCCCTATCACCACCCCAACGTCACATCAGGTGAGATTGGCAGAGGGATGTGTGCTTGGGGATTGAACGATGATATCCCATGGCTACAAATGAAGTAACTTCCCTTAGCGCTCACTAAAACATACACTTTAACAGTACCCATTATAAAGACAAAAACACAAACAATAGACACAGTAATACATGTAAATAGAGCTATACGTAGTTTCCCTTACTCCCTAAAACTAGAATCATCTTGATCAGCAATCATGTGGTAGCTGTAAAATCAACTTGTGCACTAATTGTGGGTTTAACCACACCGTCACCCTGACTGTAAACAATCTGGGTTTGTTTTCTCTTCCTTTCTTCTGTGTAAATACTCGAAACTGCTCCCGTCATGAAATAATACTCATGAGCAGGGCACATGTTCCCCATATTTCTATATAACGTGTCTACACACGTTAAATCGCTCCCTTGTATCTCCAGAAACTATGGCAGGCGCTTTCATTGGACCACAGCTGGTCCCGCCCCACCCCAGGCAATCATCTGAGGTAATGACGGGACACAGGAAGCGGCGTGTCATAGAGCAGCGCCATGTGCTGACACACCCCCACGAGGGTCAGGCAACAAACAGGAATGTGCCGTCCTTTCTGCATGCTTCGCTCAGGACACAGGAAATGCAGCATCATCACTGTGCGCCACGCTCACCTGAAACCCATATCGCATGCCACGATCCCACCCAACCATGTGCTGACACACCCCCACGAGGGTCAGGCAACAAACAGGCAACGTGCAGTCCTTTCTGCATGCTTCGCTCAGGACACAGGAAATGCAGCAAAATCACTGTGCGCCACGCTCACCTGAAACCCATATCGCATGCCACGATCCCACCCAACAGTATAAAAGCTTGCTGCGCACTACACTTAATGTCACCGGGGAGGAGGCTGGACGCATGCAGCACTAGGTTTTCTAGCGGGGAATACGCCTTGAACTGTAAGTCGTTGTTCTGATTTCTTCTTCCAACAGGTTGAAACTATAGTAGACCAAGCACGCCCTGACGGTTTTTTCTGCTAACTAATTCAGTATCTTTGATATACCTTCCCAACCAGTCTGGTTTTTAACCCTTTTGTCTTCATCCTTTATCGTCTCCCACCAGAATGTGGCCACAAGGATTTCCCCCCTACCCCTCCCATGGGGTAAATAGGTTTTTCCAATAGGGTAAGACTTCTATATTTGTTTCACATGAATGTCAGAGTGAACACAGATGCCTGACACTCATAATTTTTTTTTCACTTTAGGAGAGAGCAGTAAGTATGGAGCGTGACTGTGACACATCTAGGTCTACCGAATGACAACCATTTTGAGTATTATATGTTTGTCTTACCCCCTCTCTCTTACAGGTTTCTCTAAACAGGTGGCAGCTGGCTATGGGCCTACGCCCCCAGTGGTAAGATTGGAGCCCAATATTTAAGGTCCTGACGAATGCCACGTACCCAAGTGGACAATACAGGCAGAAACATGTTGACCCCCTATTAACAATCACTGATTCACAGCGGCGACGGGATGATAAGGTCCCCACTCACCGCACTTATATATTTTACTCCCACATAGTAACCCCATAGAATAAAAATTGTTCAGGTATACTATGATGGTTTTTAAATTCACTCACTCCTTTTTTTGTTTGGGCCCCCACTTAGTTTAGAAGTGCATCCCTGTCTTCAGGTGTATGCCCGCCCTCTATCAAACGCGGTTTTTAGAGGGTGAGGACTGGCAGATGATGAAGCATGACACCTGGTGGTATGTGATGCCAGTCCGTCAATTTTTGTGATTTGCCCCCACTAAATTGGGCATCTCTTAGACACAACTAGGGACGGTCCTTTCTGTGGTTCATAGCTTTGGTTGGAGGCTGACCGTTCTCTAGTGCCCTAACGCCTCTAGTTCCCTCCCCGGGCCAGACTCTGGGTGTAACTGTGGTTCTTTCCTTGGGAATATGCCCCTCAGATGGACACATGGATGATAAATGCTGTTCTGCTCATGATGGTTGGATGCCTTTTTTGGGTGAGGATGTTTACAGACATTGCTGCTTATTTGTTCACTGCCAATGTTGACTTTCCCCAAGTACTTGTTCCCATGCACGTCAATGTGAAATGGCCATCCCACACCAGGACTGTGATTTCTGTAGAAACTATTATCTGTATGGCACATGTGGAGACTTTTGTGTGGATGAGTGCATTTTGACGTAAGGGGTGACGGTGACATATAGCAAGTTGACATGCATTGGTGCTACATTGTTATTCTTGTTTGGTGTCATAATTCACTTGTCATGCATCTTGACATGGAGCATGGCACACAGACGAGACATGTAGATACTTTTTATGGGACACATTCCTGATATGCATAGTCTTTGACCTGTACTGGTGGAAGCATATCCCCTCTGCTCATAGTAGAACATCACATTAGCCCTCCAGTATGCTAAGTGTGTGCATTATGGAATATGCACCTTTTAGACAGAAGAGTGCATAATCACTATGTTGTGGCAGTGCGTGTGTTTATTGTATGAAGACTCACTACATGATTTGTCACTTTGTGGACACAGGGCTGCATCTCATGAACAAACAAAGGGGCATATTGACTGGAGAGGTGGCATAGTGTCACATTGGCCTCCTTGCCTCAACACCGCACTCATACAATTTGGCTACACAGGGCTGCATTTCATTGACAACAATACTGCCCCGTGAACAAGACTGATCTGGGGCAAAAGTGAGCAGGCCACCACCGATGGCGGCACACATGCACCATTGTGCAGGGGTGTCTGAGTTGTGTGCAAGAATGTGTATGTGCAGTAAGCTCCCCCTTCATGCAAATGTACAATCTTCAACTCAACTCAGACACCCCTGGTCATGTTCAGCACTATCCTGTCCCTGGACTCCAACCACCGACTCCTCACAGATGACTGCGGACGCCTGTTCCTCCAAGGCATCCAGCTCCTCCTGTGGCGCTGGACTCCCACCTAAGGTCTGCAGTGCTGCCTGGCGATTGTTGGACAGTTTCTGCTTGGTTTTGCACTTAGCATCATGCCAGCGCTTCTTACAGTTGGTCACTGTCCACTTGACCTCTGCGACAGCATTCACCTTGGCTACGATGGACTGCCATGTTGCATTTTTGGTCCCCAATGACACAGTGGAGCTGACAAACAGCTGGTGTTGTTTGTCTGTCACCTCCGCAATCAGGATCTCATTTTCCTGCTGGCCGAACCTGGTTTTTCTCTTCCTCGTCCCCTGGGTCTCTGGCTGGTCCTCCTGGTTGTTTGAGATGTTGGGGGGGTTGTTCTGTCCTGCATTACTGGGTGTAGTTAATTTTCCTGCGAAACATGAAAAAAGTGGTATCACGCTGATTAGCATGCAGTTTCTGGCCGCTGACTGGCCGGCTGTCACTTTTTTCATGTTTGTGGCAAGATTTTTATTGCCGTAACGCAGAGGTTAACATCAACAAATCCCGCCGCGATGAGACACTATCTCCATGTAGCGATGTATTGTAAATACGTCGGTATCATGGCAATAGTTTTCAGCGGTACAGGGTGGTAGACAAATTGCCACTAACTAACGCTAACGTTAGTCAGCGGCAAACCTTGTACATATACCCCTCAATGTCCTGATTCCAGCTGTGGATTTTAAAATTCACAAATTAGGCTGGCAAAAGTGAACAATCTTTAGTATGGTGGACTTTGCACTATTGTAAATATATGGTTGGGGAACTTAGCAAATTGTAGCGATCACCCGCAAACTTGCAGATTTGTAGGTACTCATGAATATTTAGCAGGCAGTCTTCCACCTTGTAAGCCCACTTACAATTGTGCTGTTCTAGAAAGTGCTTATCAAGGGTGTGAACAGCTCCAAAAAGTAGCTCCCCTAAATGGCACAGGGTTATAAGGGAAACAGTTTCTTGACAGGCAAATTTTTTTTCCTATACAGAGAAATTAGGTTAAATGCTTATATCACCATGAGTTACTCAAGCTGATCAGTTGGCATGAGAGCATTTTCCTTGATAGGATTACTCCTTTTAAATTTACAGGAGTGGTAACTACCCAGTCCTCTGATTCTTTATGACGACTGATTCATGAAGCTTTTTCTGTAGTGGTGTCTAATTGCGGGCGTAAACATAACTTACACATTTACAAGCAAATGCATGCCTTTTTAAGGATAAAAGATTTGTGATCACAAAACGTTGTTTTTCCATAAATACTGTGGGGTCTGAGTTACAAGGCCTTCTGCTCACCTTATAAGGCCATCTGTTCACCTAGCATAGTTCACAAGTGCCACCGGAAGAATTTACGTTAGGTGAGCTTTCATCAAAGGTAACCTAAGAGTTGTATAGTTCAGTTACGCCTGCCTAATATTTCCCCGCATACTCACATTATTATATAGGGAGTAAATCCCAGACAAGGTTTGGTGAGTGGGCATTTTAAGGTCTGTTCATATAAGTAAGTTAGTGAATGCCTACAAAAGCGTGTTTGTGGCCATTCATAAGTTTATTTCGACCCTATCCCACTTTGGAAATAGTTAAAGACGTAGGGGCATATTATCAAGAAACGGCGTTAAAATTATCGCCGCTTTAGCAGCAGAAAACTGCTGCTAAAGCGACGATAATGGACTTGATAATATGCCCTTGAGAATTCCCATAGAAGCCCATGTTCTGGTGTCAACATGGGCTTCTATTGGAATTCTCTGCGGCATATTATCAAGCCCATTATCGCCGCTTTAGCAGCAGTATTTATCGATAATTTTAACGCCGTGCTTGATAATATGCCCCTCATTCCTTGCAAGGGCTGGAGTAAATCTCTTTCCATGGTGTGGTGATGGGGAGGAGAAGGAAACACCCCCAAACATCATGGAGTTGAAGGGGAAGGAGCTTTTCAATGGGGAAGGGGGAGGGGAGAAAAGAAGGAAAACTATATAGTATGCCAGTGCACAGAGGCACAACCGCTCACCTTCGAAAAAGCCGTCCTCAAAGAAATAACAGAGAAGCGCTCCGAAGCCAAATTCTCTAACATCACCAACGCTGAAACAGAAGCCATAAAAACATTATCAAACGACCCCACCATAACAATAAAGGAGGCAGACAAAGGCGGAGCTATTGTCATAATGGCCAGCATAGACTACCGGGCGGAATGTCTACGCCAGTTGCAGAACGTCAACTATTACACTCCACTCACCCTAGATCCAACCACACGCCTCCTGACCAAAATAAGTTCAATGGTCACAGCAGCACTCAACCAAGGGTGGATCACCAAAAACGAAGCAGAGCTCCTGATAAATCACAAACCAAGACTAACCTACTTCTATACGTTGCCCAAAATTCACAAAGGGGTCACCCCACCACCTGGGAGACCCATCGTCTCAGGCATAGGGTCTATCTTGGAACCTTTATCCAAATTTTGTGACCACTTCCTACGCCCACTGGTCCGAAGAACCCCAACCTTCCTCCAAGACACCAGAGATGTCTTGAGACTCATTGAAACCACCAACATAGAGGGCCCTCTACCAGATGTACTTCTTACACTGGACATGGAGGCCCTCTATACTAACATTCCCCAACTTAACACCCTTGAGGTAGTGGAGACAATACTACTCAACACCAATTGAGACTTACCCACTCCCATCAGTTTTATCATGGAATGTGCCCACATCGCTCTCACTGAAAACTTCTTTCAGTTTGAAGAACAGTTGTTCCACCAGACACAAGGCACTTCGATGGGCAGCACTTTCGCCCCGAGTCTGGCATGTCTCTACATGTCAGACTTTGAGGCGAAATACGTGCTCACGGACACCAATCCTTTCTCGAATAACGTTCTCCTTTGGAGACGTTATATCGACGACATTTTGATCTTCTGGAAAGGTAACAAATACGTGATCTCAAACTTCCTAACATGGATCAATGACCTTAACCCTTACCTCAAATTCACAGCAAATTGCTCTGAACAAGAACTCCCTTTCCTTGATCTGACGATCATCAAAAAACCAGACAGATTGGAAACAATCACCTATAAAAAACCGACCGACAGCCACTGTCCCTTGCAGTACCAAAGTTTCCATCCCAAGGCCCTTAGGGAGAACCTTCCATACGGCCAATTCTTACGCATACGTAGGCATTGTAGTAATGTTGAAGACTACAAAAGACAAGCATCAGAGCTTAGTGTTCACCTGGCTAGGAGACAATAAACCTACACGCATTATCACCAATGCACAAAAACGAGCACGTAACACCAACAGGTCAAGCCTCCTTGAAACACAGACTAAACCCGTAATAGACCTTATTACATGTGTTACCACCTACACCTCGGAGTCAAACATGTTAAAAAGGGTCATTAACAAACATTGGAAAATACTTGATACAGGCGACCTATCCCTTGACAAACCTAAGTTCGCCTTCAAACGAACGGCTAAGATCAAGGATCTATTGATCAACACCAGACCAAAAAAATCAGCTTCCACAGCACCCACTACATTATGGAACTTGCCCCCGGTTACCGGACACTACCCTTGCGGCCAATGTATAGTCTGCCCGCTAACACGAGCAACCAAACAATCCAACTCACCCACAACTGGACCTGGACCCAGAAAAAACACACAAATTGCAACACACGCAACTGTATCTATCTCATTACGTGTCCATGTCATCGCCAATACATAGGGATGACTACGCGCGCAGTGAAGACAAGAATTACTGAACATGAGTAATTTACGTTGCAAAAAAACAATACTAAAATGTGTTCACACTATGTAGAACATAATCACACTCCCAACGATCTAGAGTGGACGGTCCTAGAAGCCTTTCCTACCATCACTAAGGAAGCCTTATTCAGGAAAGAATAATGTTGGGTTTTCAAATTGGGAGGACACACAAGGGGGCTTAACGATGACATACCCTGGGCTTTATTGCACCATTAGGACCCCCTGTCCCTATGCTGCCCCACCATGCCACTCACCACCAATCTGGTCGCTATCAAGAAACACCATTGACTTTCAGGAAAAGGTGGTGTATGTTGCGAGAGGTAAGCCTGGGAAATGGGTGAAAGTGTGGGGCCCCTGGAACGCCTACCGTGGGGGAATCTGTACCCCGCCGCTGATGCCTGATCCGTCACCGGCCCCGTCTCCTTAGCCTGCTTGTCTTCCTGGTTCTGGGCGTTGAGTTCACTTTGTCTCCGTCCCGACCTATCCCCCCCCTTGATATTCCTGTGGATCGGTAGGGTCCCCCCCAGGGGAGCACATGCTATTGTTTCCGATTGTGGGTTGCCTTGTGGACTTGTTTCTTCGATATTTATATAAAAATGAAACCGTTGTATGGGGTCCGGATGGTGTGGCTGCCAACGCTTCTTTCAACTCCTGTGATCTCTGTTCTGCCGCAGCGTGTGTTCTACTGTTTGTATTATATGCTCTTTCTGTTTGCTAGCGGCCGGCCTGAAGGTTGTAGGCCCATCTTTGTATATCTTTTGGATTCTGTAATAAACGGTTTAAAAAAAAAAAAAAAAAAAAAAAAAGAAACACCATTGACAACTTCTAATGAGGTCACAACAGCTTAAGTCAGGCATGGTTATATAACTGGTGTAACATACTTTTACCCTATACCATCTAGAATTCTGAAAACACCTTCTAGACTTAGATATGACACTACCAAGCATATTTTTCTCTAACTAACCAGTAACCCACCACAAATGGATTTCCATGGCATCTTGACATCATCACGGTTGATGGCAACCTCCTACTATTGCTATGGCCGCCACGCTCATTTCACGTTCCATATACCGCTACTTATAGCTGCTTACCGGAAGTCTTCCTCACGGGGCCCTGAGCATGGGTAGGACGACCTCTAGTTGCCCGCCTACACCTGTGAGTATACGCCTGTACTTCCCCCTTCACCGGTAAGCTTTCACCGCCTGTTACGAGTGTTGGTTCTCAGTGCTTTGTCGGATTGTTTGCTTTGCTTCCACAGCGATTGGAGCAACGACGTGCTCTGGTCTATCCCCGCCAGCCTTTGACTGGTTAGCTAGGGGTGAGTGTATTACCATCTTTAAAGAACAATTGTCTCTGACTGTTAGAAACAAGATCCATGGCACCCTTGAATCACGTCTAACCGCGCATTCCTGACTATTTTGCGCTAATTATCGGCACCACCCGACTATTTCCCCGCAATATCAGTCAACCCGTGCGCTTTCTTCACGTTGCCATCGTTTCCTCCAATCACTAATTACTCTACGCCCCCACCTGTCTAGGGTCACTTGCCCTTAAGTATTGCGATCGCATCCGGCTCTACCATTAGGGTACGCCACCTTAACACCGGCAAGCTACTCGTAGCTACCGCTCCGCCTCAGTCTTACGAGTCGGATGACCACGCACGTCGGCCTTCACCCTTCGTGGCGCCGACATTTGGTTAATCATACCTTCACCGCCCTTCAATCATGCAATTTTGATACCGATGAGGCCATCTTTTCACACTTGCATGTTTCCCAGTGCGCCTTGAATCGTGATAATGTCACAACGACTGTATCACTAGACACCTAGTCACAGTACAAGTGCCGCCCCAGCATACATTTTATACGGCTCCTTTTAGCAACACAACCCTTGGGCCAGGCACACCACAAATAGTACTCCTTGACGCATAATTGTGTTTAAATTGTGTGTCTCCAAAATTGTGTGTTTCACATGTTACTGCTGTTTCTCTTGGCTTGAAACTACTGTTATAGAGCTGACTACTGCCTCTATTTTGCATTTTGATATTTATTTTATTCTCACATTCCTGCATTGATCCTTGACGCATAGTTGTGTGTCTTAAATTAATGTGTTCCACGTGATACTGCTGTTTCTCTTGACTTGAAATTACTATTATAGAGCTGATTACTGCCTCTATTTTTAACGTTTATTTAATTCTCTAGTTGTCTGTCCCTCCCCCCCATATGTTTCTCTCCCCTTTCCTACAGGTCTAAAGTATACCCCAGTACTAGCCTAGTAGGATACTCCCTACCGATTCTGGCACAATTGACTCAAATTACCAGACGGTAGTGCACTCATTACATTTAATTTTACGGTCCTGACAAAGTGCCATTTGACCCTTTAGGGCACAGGTCTTCAAACTGTGGGGCGTGCCCCCCTGGGGGGGCGTGGATGGGCTCCCAGGGGGGCGCAAAGGCCTCTGTAAGCATATGTAAATGAAGACCCTGGAAGTGCAGCGATGTTTATTTGCTGCATTTCCAGGCTGTCTTCATTTTCTCCGAAGCCCTCAGAGTGCCGTGGGGTCAGAGGTCAGTAGGTGTGCTGCTGGGGGCTCAGCAGAGTCTGGAGTCTTATTAAGACTCCAGCACTCCTGAGTTTTTCACAAGTCTTTAAAGACCATTTGCATACCTTTGGAAACTAGTTACTGAGGCTTAGTTTTTTTTTTCTTTTTCCAGTACCCCCTGGGCCCCGACTCTGCCTCTTCCTTACATTTGTATTGTAAATTAACTGCTGTAGTGTGAAAATGCATTTCATGAAAAGGAATATAAAAAGGGTTGCCAATAGAAAAAATGCCAGCCATGTATGATTAAAGAGCCTGCAAAGACCTTGCTTTGACACTAAATAGGGTTTTAAATAAAAGCATATGTATTTATTTGTAATTTGACTTTCTGTCCCTTTTATTTTCAGTCTTGAAAGATGCAGGCAGCCCTAGAACACATTTAAAAGTGCTATATTTGCTTCTCTGAGTACGCACAGATAAGTGCTGAAAATAGGGCTTTAGGAGACTGTTTATTTTTGTACTGTCTGCAACTAATGAGCTGGCAACCCTAATCATAAGACTGGAAGTTTGCTGCAGGATCAGCACATTATTTATTTCCTTCACCCTCGATTCCCTGATTAATTCCATAATAGCAATAGTTTAATTTATATCTGAAACCCTACGCCCCGTCAATAAAATGGTGATTAACTTCAAGTGTCTGGGAATTCACCCTGCATTCAGACAACTCACTCCTCATTCTCACCCTTCACTTTCACGCTCACCCTGCACTCACAGCGCATAGTTATGGTTTTCCCGCATTTGCCACATAATCTATCGTCTGCTGCATAATTTGCAGATTAAAAAATGCAGCAACACATGTTACCTCACAGTGGAAGGCCCTTTCTAAAGGTTGACTTGTCACCTTTCTGTTTCTTATTGCTATATGTGGGTGTTAATGTGGTACTTATGAGGGGCAATAAAGGCCAGGACAATGTTAACAAGTGTAAAAATAGCAAAATAGTGCAGTAATGCTATCACAAAATATGCAGCATAATTCGCCTTTGCTTGCTGCAAAAGTTAGTCAACCATGCTGCATAATTTGGCCGTCTCCTGCCGCATAATTCTAATGGCCCTGTGTCTAGTGCTATGAGGTCCCAGCCTGTGGCAGAAAGCACTGTGAATATGTAAGTCATTATTTTAAAACAGTATTTACATACTCTAAGCTAGGCCGCTGCAAAATGATGCAGTGATTGAGATAAAACAAGTTCTTACAAAACATACTTTTTAGTAATAAGTAATCAAACTGTATCTAATGCAGAAATTTTTGTAAGTGTCTCCTCTATTCCAGATCCCAGCTGATAACTCCTTTACATTACATCTTAAAAAGAATAGATCTTTGCCACCATAAAGCTTTAAGCAGATCCACTGGAATTATTCAGCAGAAGAGGACAACATTATGCGGCAGGTTTGACTAACTTCTGCAGCAAGAAAAGGTAAATTATGCGGCACAATGCGCCATATTTTGTGGTTAGCATTACTTCATTATTTTGTCATTTTAACTCACGGTAACGCTGTCAGGGGAAATATTTCACCTCATTAGCACCAGTGTAGCACCCAAATACAGCAGTAAGCAACTACAAGATTACCAGTCAATCTTTGCAAAGGGCCTTCCACTGCTCCGGAACACTTTGTCACGCTTTAAGTAACTTTTGTTCCGTTTGGGCTAGAATCAAGATTTTTTGGTTGAAATCTGCAGATTATGTAGCAAATGCAGTACACTGATAATTATGTGGAAAACGCTGCTGCTGCTGCAGAAACTCATAATTCCATGGTTTCTTTTTTAGCTTTCTGCACTACCACCCACACTTCAATTTCAGGCAGAGGCATCTCAAAGTCAGTATTAACCATCCAGGGGCAGTTTTTTTGTGAAAGCTGAGTCCATGGGGTGGCAGGTAGAAGGCCAGTAGGGTGCATTCAGATGCAAAGCCCTAATCCTCTCGATCCCTGGGGGTCTCACAGTAATGGTCTAGGAGACAGAGGAAAGGATTGAGATTCATTGATATTGTGAAAGAGAAGGCCTAGAATAGGGAGCACTGTATGCAGACTCATTTTTATGTTTACAAATGGCCAGAGACCGCTTCTTCAGAGAGATACCCCAAAGAAGGTGACAATATAAGTGTTTTTGTTTTTTTAAAAGGGACATTCATTAGTGAAGCTGGTACTGCTGCCAAGTGTGTAAGTGGCCACTGCTGGTTATCATAAAGGAGCAGATGCAGCAGGACTGGGGCCCAGGGATTTGAGGGGCCCACCGCATCACAATTATGACTGTCTACCTTTAAAAAAAGGGACATCAGAGCTTATTGTCCTTTCAAGCATTAGGACAGAGGTGATGATCCATCATGGAGGGGAAGAGGTAAAAAAAGGCAAAGGAGATAGCCTGCTACTCAGAACTGCAGTTATCATTCGTGCAGCAGGTATAGTTGCATTGGGGTCAAAGAGTGTGAGGGGCTCCCAACACCCCCATTATGTGGAGCAGTTTGTTTGGGATATCTGGTTTTGTTTTATGCTTTTGCTGTTTTATAAGTCTCCTATTTGGTGCAATTTATAAGCTATAGAAAAAATATTCCTGAAATCATCTCATAAGCCCCGCTCTCTGCACACAGCCATGTTCCTCCCGCTCCCCCAATCCTTGTCATAAAGTTTTGGAGGGGGACCCGATCTCAAAACATTTTGCTTAGGGGGGCTCAGAATAAAAAGTTTGAAGACCTCTGCTTTAGGGGCAGCCTGAGCACGAAACATGTTGACCATTGACATCACACCAGCCCTTTAGGAACATTACTCCAATAGAAGGGCACCTACACTACTTTTAACTAGGCTAGAGCTACCTAATAATAAAACTTGACCCAAGTAGGACTGCTCCAAACCTATTTTAACCCACTTCACTTCTCGTGCACTACCTAGTCCCCACACCTGCACGCACCCTACGGCTTCTTCAAAAGATCCCCGACAAAGAGCCCCGGTCTCGGGAGCCCGTCAGGCATTGCAGCGCCAACCTGACGAGGGGCAAATGCCCAAATGATGAAGCATGACATCCCTTGGGGTGTGTGAGGGCATCACGAAGAAAGACCTGCCTGTCCCCCCCCTTCCCTTGGTCAAACTAGGAACTGCTCACCCCCCCTTACACAGCTGAATCTTATGCGCACAGGTCTGCAATGGTGAAATTCCAATGCAAAAATAGCCAGTTGATGAAATGTGAATAGTGCCACTTTCTTGCTGTACAACATGAAATGTTTATGAGTTGCAAAAAGTTGTAAATCTGTGCCCACGCTGAAACATAGCTCTGTGGGTGCACTGTCGCAACATTTTCATGCACCCGGCTCTTTTTCTGCTCTGCTGCCTATTCGAGGGCAAGAGACACCTAACACTGGAGTAAGACTCAACCTCTCATAGAAAATTCGTTGTAAATTAAAGAGCTGACTCAAAGGTTTAATCTACACCTAAACCTGGAGCAAGATACAATTACTTACAGAAAAAAGCTTTATGATTCAGACTCGTTGTGAAGCCAAAAAACAACAGAAATGTGGTCCAAATGTAGGAGTAAATATATGAGAGTAAATCTACAACTATTGCCAGCTGCAGTGTAAGTTAGGCGTCTATATTCTAGAACATTTTCTCGGCAGGAGAGGGTCAGAAAAACCCACTCACCACAACCTAGAAATGAACTCAGTTTTCATGACCTTCGAAAAATGGAGAAAAAAAATCTGTTGCCATTATATAACTTCCAGTAAGCAAAAAATCTGAGTTAGTGGGTGGAATGGAAATGTCACATGGAGGCGATAGCATCTTGTTGACTTACCAAATGTCAGTGGTCACGTGATAACGCTTTACCATGGCGGTGCAAAAAGAAAGAGCATTGTTCTATGTGCACAGAGACGAAGACTTATTTGAAAGCTTTGGAAGAAAACAAAGATCAAATGTTCCGTAATAGTCATAGAGGTAGTAACTTGTGCGTTACTCTGCCAAACACCGAAAAGGCGTTTAAAGTGTGTTTGGAACACTTAGTAAAATACTCATTTTTCTTAAAAATGAAGCAAATTGTTCTATTAAAATATATACACAGTAGCAATACGTTTGAAAAACTTAATAAGAAAAACAACAGTCTGTGTTGAAGCAATGCCACGTTAAAAAAAAGCCACAGAGCAAGATGAGCCATTTTCAAAGCTTATTGAAGTTGCAAACTAAACTTTATTCAAGACATTTTTAAACTTTCAAACCTCAAATACATTGCAAATATGCACATTTAAAGGGCAAATGCTGTTTTCATTATCTTTAGTTCGGCCTCTTACGTGTGTAAATGTTAAGAGGTATTAGGCCAAGAACATATTTCATAATTCAATTATAAAGTTTGCTATTTTTTCAGGACAACACATGCCATCTCGTAAAGGGAATGGCCGTCTCTGCCACTTGAGCACTTGTATTGGCAGTTTATAAGCCACGCTCAAGCTCCTGTGCTGAACGAGGAAGTGATGTTTACGCATTTGGGTAGATTTGGCAAACTTTTACCTTAAGAGTATTCATTGATATGTAAAGTGGAATATGCCAGAAGTTTAGGAATTGTGTGGTAAATTCACATAATGTTTTTGAGCTGACCTGCCTAGCCTAGCCCAGAGTCTATCCAGCCAGGGCCTGCTAGCCGCTGCATGCGGCATCTTCCAGTACTAAAAGGTTCCTAGCTGATATTATTCTGGCACCACCAGAAAAGGAAGGGATTGAACCGAAGCTGAGCAGAATATTAGATTTCATGACCTAAATCTTAATGTTACATAAATTAAACTCGTGTAGAATGAAATAGGATATTTCCTTTTTTAAACAAATATCACATACCGATTATCTTTAAAGAATCTGCTTGTTATATTTTATGTATAACTTTGAATACACGAACTGTTTTTGGTCATTATACGTGGCTTAAAAGTAATGGTTCTTGTGGCATCAGATGGGCGGCCCTGTCTCGTGGCTATGGCAATGCTACTGCATTTTACATTATTGGGCCCACATTATGTAAAGCATGTTCCTGTGCCCTCCTATTACTAAAATACATGTGCATCCTTTCTGCACGCTTACTAAAGTTGACACTTGTTGTCTCTTTGTGTGTGGAGAGTGCCTGTTTAGGAGGGCACACAGAAGACAGCGGATTGGTGAACACTATGGTCTGTCTCTCTCTGCAGGAGGTCTCCCCTCCTTTGAGGGATCTCGGATGAAGCCTGGTGCAGTGGAAATGATCTGGTTCTCTCATGGGCCAGGCTGCCCATGCACAGATAATAATATGGCAGCCTGTGCAACAGAATTAGGATCTGTGCATGCCATGGACACCACCAGCCTCCCTGGAAAGTGATCTGGGGTGTGAAGCCCTTGATGGCCTCTGTGCTCCATCTGGTAGGGAGATATTGGTGGCAGTGCAAAATGTTTGCCACACTTAAGTGGCACACATGTAGCGTGTCTCCCACTGAGCTCATTTAACGGTCACACATCTGGGTTACTACGAACACACTCAAGGACAAAGAATTGCCCTCATTGCATGGTGTAATTTGAATTCAACCCAACTACTTGACTGGGTGCCCACTAGGTGTTACAGATGGGGGTACCAGTTCCCTTCTCTAATACCAAATGTTGCGCCCTGTTGGCATTAGGAAGAGGCCCTTTGTGGTCAAGCGTGAGCCAGCACGCAAACGCTGCACTGCAAAGAGCTGTGGTAGTTCAGTACGGAGAGAAGCCCCGCCCACTCCCCTGCCCATATTTTTCATTGGCTTGTGTCTTTGTCCTTCGTAAATGCTGTCTTCTGATTGCTAAATAAGCTTGTTAGTCCCTCCTTAGTACGGCCATGTCATCATTTGTATCCTCCCATGGTTACTGGCCCCTTTACGTGGTTGTTACATGGTGAGTGTACTTTTTTCTTCATTGAGCTTCTCCTGCTGTTGCACGACAACGTGCTTTGCTTACATTCGGCGCGCCACGCCCACTTTCACTTTCGAAGCAGTTGGGACAATGGCCGCCGTTGGTTTGTAATGCCATAGGTCTCGCATTTAAATACAAGACCTATAGCCTTGCAAATATTCTTTTTATTAGAACTCTGAGAGTTTTGTCAAGAGTCGTAGACTTGCAGGGGTGTGTTTCTTGTCTTGAGGTCAGTGCTGTGGGCAGGATTAGGAGGGAAGGGAGGTACGATACCTATAGCATTGCAAATATTTTTTTTAGTAGAACTCCAAGAGTTTTGTTAAGAGTCGTAGATGTGCAAGGATGTGTCTCTTGTCTTGACGTCAGTGCTGTGGGCGGAATTCGGAGGGCAGGGAGTTACGATTTGCTGGTCTCAGACAGTGACATTGTTAGAGAGCGCAGGGTACATGTGTTCACTGGGACTAACGGAGATGCCGAAGGAAGGCCATAACCGGGGTCGAGAAGGTTCACGGGGCCAGCACCACCGTGCGCGACCCAGGCATAGACCTTGCACAGCAGATACTGCAGGCCAAACGACGCGTGAACCGTGCCCCGGCCGTAAGGCCCAGCCCTCTGGTCCCGAGGAGAGCTACATGAATGACAAACTAAGCGGACGCATCCTGCGCCAGGCTAGGGCACAGCAAAGAGAGCTAAAGGAGGAGCATGGGCCGGGAACAGGCCCCCGCGAGAAGAAGCACAGTGCTGGGTATGTTACTTTGAGATGGGAGCTACTACTTAAGGCAGAACATGTGTCAGGTAGAAAAGAATGAGGAGATATTAGGGCTTAACCCCTTCGGTGCTCATGACGGAATGGTTCCGTCATGACCCACGGTTGAGCTGTGCTCATGACGGAACCATTCCGTCATGACCACGCCCGCGCAAGATTCCGCCAGCACAGCGGCGGAATCTGCGCAGCATCGAAGGGGTTAAAGAGGTATGCAGAGCTGAACATGTGTTGCAGATAAAAGTTCTAGGATCAGTGGCCAGAGTGCTGAATATGTGATTCGGAGATAGCTCGTCCCCTGTCATCTTTCTTCAAGTGAGCGTCCCCATTCCTAAAGAATTATTGCAGTGCATTGAATCTTTCATTGTAAGAGTGTAGTTGGGCATTATTACTAGTCAGCTGTAGTATGCAAATTGCTTTGCAAGGGCTTTAAGTCAGAAGAAAATGTGATGTTACCGCCATAGCTACTAGCTTTGGAACTGAAGAACAAGGTTCGAGTCTCTGCGCCGGGTCAGTACCCTGTGATTCTGGGCAAATCACTTAATCTCCCTGTGCTTAATAAACGAATGTGACCTTGTGTAATGTAACCGGTGCTCATGTAAAGTGCACAAGTATCTTAGGTTGAGTTTGCGCTACGAACAAAAACAGAAGAAAGGGAGGTGGGGGTCTCCTAAGAGGTGTGGTCAAAGAAGCTAGGAATCCTGTCGGAGGGGCGTCACCTAAAACATTTGAACTAAAATCTTTTGGCTCTGTCAATTTGTACCCTGACCACTATTTGGGTATTTCTCTGTGAGTTTTCTGTTATTGCATTCAAATATATAAACCAAAAATTACCATGCCTCTAAAAAAACAAAAACAAACCTTTTGCTTTTGCTAATGCTCGTTTCTAGCAAATAAACACGTAACCATGATTTTTAGGTCGAGCCTAATGGCAGTGCGCATGAGCTGCTCACTCTGCGAGACTGCTGTAGTAGAATATGGGAGAAAACCGTGCCCACTCTCCTCCCATATTTTTCCTTGGCTTGTGTCATTGTCTTTCGTAAATGCTGCCTTCGGATTTGGTAATAGGCTTGTTGGTCCCTCTTTAGTACGGCATTGTCTTCATTTGTACCCTCCCATGGCGACTGGCCCTTTTACTTTGGTTGTTACACGGGACCCCTTATTTAGTCTGTAAGCAATATTTACTTTATTGAGTTTCTCTTACTGCAGGCCGGACATGCGCTGCTTCAGCTGAAACCGCTTGTATTTTTTTAAAGCAGCACGGCCGCCCCGTAACACGAGCGCCTGTTTTCAATCACTTTAACCCAGCATTATCTCGTGTATGTTTCAACGCTCCACCCCCCCAAGTAAAATGGATTTAGAAATGATTAGGGAATTAACTCATGTGAACTCCAGGCAGCACATAATCCTGTGCTAATGGGCTGAAGCTGACAACAGCACATCTGTGTTATGTGTCATCTGTACTAAAGCCAACTGACGGATTGTTTTCAAAAGTCTGTTTTATTAACATCGCCACCACCAATATACCACCAATACCACCACCACCAATACCACCACCACCAACACCACTACCACCAATACCACCTATACCACCACCTCTAATACCACCACCTCCAATACCAATACCACCAATACCAATACCACCACCAATACCAGCACCACCATCAATCCCACCACCTCCACCAATACCACCACCAATACCAATACCACCACCACCACAAATACCACCACCACCAATACCACCACCACCAATACCACCACCACCACCAATGCCACCAACACTACCAATACCACCACCACCAATACCACCACAAATACCACCAATATCAATACCACCAATATAACCACCACCAATACCAATACCACCACCACCAATACCACCACCACTACCAATACCAACACCACCAATACCACTACCACCAATACCACCACCTCCAATACCACCCCCTCCAGTACCAATACCACCCCAATACCAATACCACCAATACTACCACCACCACCACCACCACCAATACTACCACCATCAATACCACCACCTCCACCAATACCACCACCACCAATACCACCACCAATACCACTACCACCACCACCACCACCAATACCACCACCACCAAATACCACCACCACCACCAATACCACCACCAATACCAATACCACCACCACCAACAATACCGCCACCACCAATACCATCACCACCAATACCACCCCCACCAATACCACCACCTCAGCGCCTCTCGCTCACTAGTAATAGCAGGGGCACTGTACAGAGGCCGGAGCTACGGCCAAGACCATCCCTCCCTCCCCCCATGCCTGCCAGAAAGCACAGCCCGCCCTGCACCAGGAGGTGAAGCCAGGGCCCTACTACAGCTGGAGTGTTTTTTATTAGGCCAAAGAGAGCAATGACATCACGCAATGCCACACTGCACACTCAAATCACGGAGAGAGCAGGAAATAGCCCCCCGCTCTTCCTCCTGGGCCGCAACAGTGTAATCACAGAGCGAAAGGTGTTGAAACGCTTTGTTAGTGTTTATAGCTCGGATCACATGTAACTCTCACTTCACACTTTGTGTCTGTGTAATTTACAACACTTACACATCTTCTTCACAGCACTAATTATCACTACTTTGAAGACGTCGCAGATTGGTCTCTTCCTCTGATATTTACAATCTAACAAGCGGTCAAGAAGGCCCTTTATTGCAATGCAATGAGTCTATCATTTGCAAGAGTTTAAGCTATTAGTATTGTAAATGACAATGCCTTTTATTTATGTTTTAAAACCAAAACATAAATAAAAATCATTGTCATTTACAATGCCAATAGCTCACACTCATGTGAATGCGAGACCTATTGCATTGCAAATGCTTGTTTGATAGGGAGGTACCCTGGAATCCTAATCTGCATATTTCGAAGGAATGAAGAAAACCCTTTTAGCTGCAATCAAAAGGAGAGATATTTTGGACTCTACCAACAGACAGATAGGAACAGTGTCCCCTAGTGGTTGGTTAGTGGTAGGTCTGATTCTTAGTATTGAGCAATTAGGCAAAGATTTACTTTATAAAAGCCACAACATGCTTGGGAGTCAGAGGCCATTGTACTGCCTGGTTAATTAACTACTGCATGCAAAGTTGGCCTCCAAGGTGCAAATAACAATGACTGAAGATTTATAGGACTTCTCAATTGAAGGAGGATGTGTAACTGCCTTTGCCAAAAAAAGAAATGCTCCTAAACCAGCAACTTGTTGTCTAAGTTGAGGAACAGTAGAACTTTTGCTGCAGTGCCTGAATGCTTACTTGATTTACTATAACATAGGAGAAAAAGAGGACAGCGGACCATAAGAATGCTGCACATAACCCATTATCTCCAAAACAATATACCTGTGATTCTAGCATATGTTCAGCCGTGTGCACTCTCTGCGGACACCTGCTGCTAAAGTGCCACCCTAAACTAGGGTAAATCCATGAAAATGAATGTCAGAGGTTCACCACATTTATATCACTACAATGACTCAGAGATATATTTTTTTAAAGATTATTTTTTCCTAATGATTATAAATCTCTTTATTTTCTGTTCTTTAAAATGGTTCACGCATACACAGCCAAAATAGCCAAGGCGTTTCGTCCATATACAAATGGCTTACTTGATTTGTTAAAATCTTAATGCAAATGTATTTAAAACACAAAAGTACTTTCCATAATATCCAGTTAATTGTTTTACTTCAAGACTGGGAAACTGAGGGGGACAATACACAAAGCATTTTTGTGTACAGAAAGTTTTACTACAGGATTTTTCTATTGCATACTCCTACATGCCTCTGTGCATTAGACCAGAAACTTTCCAACACTCTATTAGTAAAACTATTAAGAGGGCACAGTCCTTTCTTTTTGGACTAAATGTACCAATTGTTTGTGAGTATTCATTGACTTTTCCACTTTATTCCTAATTTAAAATGTTTAGGGTCATTTCACAAAGGCATGTAAAAGTACATAGAATAGTATTATAGAAATATTACTTTACATACTCCAAATGCCTTTGTGAATAGGCGCCAATACCTCCGGAAATCAAGGACAAAAAGTACCAGCATGTCACATGTTTCCTTTTGAACGTAAGAGTGTCTTGACATCTTTTTTCTTTTTCTTTCCTTTTTTCAATTGGTTTTGAATGTAATTATGTTTATCTATGTCATTGAGTTCAAGAGATGTAATCTGAAATTATAATTTTAATATGTCATTCTCAGATTACCTCACCTTTCTTTCACTTTGGTGTTCTTACACGCTCTCCTACCTTGCTATAATGCTATGGGACAACTTGTATGAATTAATGATGAGACTTATTTGGAAATTTCATAGATTCTGGATTTCACTCTTGGATACTGGGAGAAGAGCAATACCAACAGCAAGGTAGCTTCCTTAACATCAAAAAGTACCAAGCATTTTCTTGAGCTGGTTGGGTTCCTTTAATACTTATGGGCATTCAAGATGGTCCCAAGTATGCTCAGTAGCAAACACCTGCACTGACAATCGCCCATGGTACTTGACTGGGTTCTTTAGCGATAAATGATGCTGTTATCTTTCTCTGCAAGTGGTTCGGTACATGAGGCATAAAGCGGTGTCTTCTTCCGGTCAAGGTCCGCACCCACGGACCACACTTTTTCCCTAATTGTCTAATTTCACTTGCCAACATGTTAGTGGGCAGCAGTCAATTAGGCCAACTTGGCGATGGGAGATCCTGTATTGCTATGCAGGCTCACTGGACACAAGAACTGACCAGCTAGCAAACATAGGTCTCCCAGGAATAATTAAGACAAAAGTGAAGGTTCGGGAAGTGGATATATGGGTGGAGTGAATATGTGGGGTGGGAATGAGACAGATGAGTGTCTAATGGGCCAAGATGCTGAGAAATGGAAAAATGGAAACACTTTCATTGGCATCTAGGTTTGTCTTCTGGGATGAAAGCTTTATATGTTTACTATCGTTAAGAACTACGAAGAGATCACAATGCAGTGTGGTCACAAAGTCAGTGCAAAGTCAAATTAACCTATTACACATTTATTTAAAATATAATAATAATCTACATTCATTAATTTGCCCTATACTTTCCTATACGGAGATCTCTGCCATGGTGGTGGAGGTCTCTATCTACATGTACAAAGTTACTAGTCATAACTGTACTGTCGTAAATCCTGTTGCAGGATGCGCCATCTCCTAATTTGGGGGGGTAGAGACATGGAAGTCTACACATAGGCAGCCGCGGCCCGTGGAGGGAGTTCTGTGGGGCGGTAAGGCGGGGCGGGGGAGCGGCAGGGTGGGTTGTTCTAAAAACCGGAATATGGATAATTGCAGGTAAGTAAACAATTAAATAAATAAAACGAATTTCGTAGCTCGTGCTGCATCGCATTTTGCGATGCAGCGCGTGCTACGAAATTCGTTTTATTAATTAATTGTTTACTTACCTGTAATTATCCATATTCCGGTTTTTAGAACCCCCCACCCTGCCCCGCCTTACCGCCCCACGGAACTCCCTCCACGGGCCGCGGCTGCACATAGGTGTAACGCTACAGTCAGAAATTCTAAATAGCAAACAAGTGTGGAGTTACACCTAGGTATAGTAGTAATTATACTCATAAGTAAATATATATCTGTATATATACCTTTGTGAAAAGGCCTATAAACTTAGCCAAGAAACACCAGTTTCATGAATGATGGCTGTTAGACCTGTCAGCCTTAGGGTGTTATTCTCCCTGACGTTTTGCCTTACTCCTCCTTTTTTTGCTGAATTTGTTTTTGTTGGCTTTAGACTCAGCACACTTTACCACTGTCAACTGGTGCCAAAGTGCTTGTGCTCTCTCCTGTAAACATGGTGAAATTGAACTACTCCCAAGTGGCATATTTAATTTACTTGTAAGTCCCTACTAAAGTGGTACTACATGTACCCAGGACCTGTAAATTAACTGCTACTAGTGGGCCTGTAGCGCTCATTGTGCCACCCTCTTAAGTAGCCCATTAAAAATGTCTCAGGCCTGCCATTGCAGTCTGTGTGTGCAGTTTTAATCTGCCATGTCGACTTAAAAATAAACCTTTTGTCAGGCCTAAACCTTACTTTGTGTATTGCTCCCAGATAGTGGGGGAATAGATGTTGGCAGGATGGGCCATCTCTCACTTAATAGGGGGCAGCGTTAT
Organism: Triturus cristatus; assembly: GCF_964204655.1. NCBI lineage: Eukaryota > Metazoa > Chordata > Amphibia > Caudata > Salamandridae > Triturus > Triturus cristatus. The sequence goes on along the minus strand of NC_140591.1, from coordinate 1,418,081,174 downwards.
CACCTACCACACTTGCACATCACAAAGCCTCTGCCTCAGCACACTCACAAAGGGTTTCACACTAGTCTTTTGTGGCACAGGACAAGCTGGGGTCAGGGCAGGGAGACTGGAAATACCAAACACCTCTGGGGGTGGAAACCTATTGAATTTTGTCTTACTTCAAAGCTGGCACCAGGTATAAATATTGGACCCCTAGACTCAAATCTTCAGATCACTTCTGGACCTTTGGACCCTGTCAGGAAGAAGGACTGCCCAGATGTGAAGCCTGCCCTGCTTCCTGCTTGCTGACCAAGGCCTGCTATGCTGACCAAGGACTGCCTTGTTGTCAAGGCCCACTGTTGCTGCATCAGGACTCTTCTGCTGTTGTGGGCTGCAATGCTAAATCCAGCCTACCTGTGTGGACACAGTACTTCACTAAATCGCTACTGCCCCCTGTTCCAAGCCAATGAGACATAACAGGCTTCTTCAGTGTCAACACATCTCCACTCATCTTGATGCAACACAACCCACCATCAACTCTGGCCCAGTGTGACATTGCTCTTCCCCAACACAGATGCATCTCATCACAGGTTCTCGCAAGCGCTTCATCGATGCTGATGCAGCCCGACACCAACACTGGCCCAGCGCAACGCATCTTGTCCACAGCGCCTGATGCATCGCAGTTCAGGTGTCCACAAGTCCCACCGGCTTCCTCGACAATGATGCCGGATTTCCAGCCACGGCCCGTGCAGGTAAGAGCTGTGAGGCGGTGGGGCCGGCTGGGGGGGATTTTGACAGACAATGACGAGGGAAATTAAATAAATAATTAATTTCCCCTCGTCATTGTCCATCGAAATCCCCCCTCAACTGGCCCCAATGCCCCTCCGCTCTTACCTGACGGGCCGCGGCTGCGTATTTCACATTGCAGCACCACGTTGATGGCTTCTCTATGCCTACACGTGCATCACTATGCAAGGATTTGCACCCAGAGTCACAAAGTACTCTCTCAGTGGATTGAACTCAGTCCTGTATGCAGCCCACAGTCCATCGCATTTGACCTGAACTTGTTACTTGAATCAATTGGATTGTTTGTCATTTTGGTGTCAAATAAGTCATTAAATTTTACTCTTTGGGCCATATTCTCAAGGAGCTATCGCTGAGTTAACGGTACTTTATCGCAGCCAAAGTTGCGATAAATTTATCACCCCATTCACAAGCTGGTGTCAACATCCCATAACACCAGTTTATTCGTGATAGCAGCCGCAAAAACCATCGCCACAGATGGCCCCGGCAACTATCGCTAATGAGATGCAGAGTAGGCGTTCCCGTGCAAACAGCCGCGACAACACCACTCCACAACATTCTCAATGACCAGCCACATCTGCAAAAAGACCACGAAAAATGCGATAATGCACGTTAGCAGCAGGAAACTAACAGCTGCTCTGACCTGGAGTAAAGTCGGACGACAACCGGCAGCAGCCGAGGGAGCACAGCCCAAAGCCAAACATGAGGAACAACAGATGCCCCCGAGCAACTGAACATGCAGCCCAAAGCCCCAATAGGGCAACAACACCCACCGCCACCACACCCAGGACCACAACCCCCTCCAGAACCCCCCCCGGACCACCACATAGGCAGCACGGACAAAGACAGCGGACCCACAGGAAACGCACCAGACTCACAGACTTAACACCAGAGGATGTCATTTCCCACTACAGGCTCAAAAGGACAACCATCCTACGCATCCTGACCATCATCGCCCAACAGGCCGACGGCACCAACACAGGGGACAACCAACATCCTACCCCACACCAAGCTGCAGGCTGTGCTACACCTGTTGGCCTCTGGTACCCCCCAACCAACACCCGCCAGAATCAGAGGAGTCTCACAGCCAGCCGCATCCAAGTCCCTCACACCTGTCCTGGATGCCATCATCAGCCTGGTACCTCAGTATCTATACGTCCACCACAATGCGCAGGATCTGCTGGAGACCAAGCAAGGACCATACGCCATAGCTGGACGCAACCATGTCACCACAGCCAGTGGTGGAGTTCGCGGAAATGTTGCCTGTTATGTCCCCACCCGTAAGCGTGAGCGGAGTGGGATGGCCCGGCGGACGCCAGGCCAGCATAGGGGTATGAATAAAAAGCATGTAGCCCTGGGCGTGGTCCTCTTCCAGAATGCCCACGTCTCTGCCAGGGCAGCGCCTCTCACCCCGCCACGAGGCCGACACCGTCCTCGTGAGCGGAGTTGCCTGCGATCCTGTGCGTCTGTGGCACCCCGGCCCGCTGGACCCCGAACCCGTCAGGCCCGCCCCTGCGCAGCCTGGCCACACTGATCACCTGCCGACACCGGTGTGTGTCACGGAGGGCCCACCATGTGCCGGCGCAAGCTCAAAGCCCGAGGCCCGCGACCTTGGCAGCCTCCTCAGACCATCACGGCCTCCACGATACAGGCCCGCTTTACTCCTTTCTCGTTGACGTACTCTAATGCTGCATCCGGCCTACACTACGGTCAAGTAAGTCACACATTTAGAACTGAGTCTTGATTACACCATGGCAGTGAACAATATTTAAGGCAGAGTTTATGTCACTATACTCCCTTCGATGTGGTGCCACCAACTCTTTGCATGGCATTCTTACGACACACGTCCATTGTCCCCTGCTGACTACTGCCTTCGGCCTACACTACGGACAAGTAGGCCACACATTTGAAACTGAGTCTTGATTACACCATGGCAGTGAACATTATTTAAGGCAGAGTTTATGTCACTATACTCTCTTCGATGTGTTGCCACCAGCTCTGTGCATAGCATTACAACCACATGTGTCTGTGGGCCTACGCAGACTGCTGCCCTTGGCCTACGCTGCACACGAGTAGGTCACAGAATTGGAACTGAACAATCGATCATTCAAAGTCAGAATACATATCATCGCACGCAAGGAGAGGCGTGAGAGGATGACGCGTTGCAGTTCGGAGGTAATAGGATCATCGTTGCGGAGGTGATCGAACACTACCGACAACTGCCCTGGTGTCACTAACTCTGTGCATCCCGAGCCAATGACACATGGCTGTGGACCACTGCTGACCGCTGCCTCCGGCCTACACTACGGTCCAGTAGGTAACAGAATCTTGATTTAGCGATGGCGGAGTTCATATCAGTGTACCGGCATCATCGCAGACTGCATCCCCTCCCAGCCTCGGAGCCACTAAGTCTGTTCCCCGACATTCATGGACACTCTCTGGTCGCACATTGGTGCAATCTGAGTCTATGGACTAGGGGGTAGTTTTCATCCTCATGTGGCTGTCACCAAATTGGTGGTGGCAACGAGGATGTCGCTTTCCAATCCTCCATTTGCTGCTTCCGTATAACATCAGACCTCTGCATCATGCCCTGGAGGACACCTTCCACTGTCCCCGCAACCCTCCGCCCACTTTCAGCCAGTAGGTCAGCCCAAAACTGTCATAGATACCTGTCTTAAATTAGCTCTTCCACTGTTAAGCACCCTTCCAGTGGCGTAGCAAGGTCAGGAGGTACACGGTGCAAAACATTTCTTGTCACCCACGGCTTGACAAATTGGCAAAAATATGTGTTTAAAACACATATTTTTGCCATTTTGTCACCCCCCTCAGTGATGACACCCGGGGCGGCCTACACCCACCGCACCCACCGCACTCCCCTTCCTACGCCACTGTACCCTTCTGGAAATTAATAAGTATCACACTTAAGGTAAAATATGTATCTTTTGCAAAGATTAATTACATTTTAAATATGATGCATTTTTGTATGCTGAGATAATAATGGATTTGTTAAAACAGCACTAGATTAGAGTTTGGTACCTGTATGTAGAAAGGCATAGAAGAAAAGTATTCAGTAGCAACATTTTGAGAGATGTTATGTTCGGTAGGAATACACCCAGGCTTGCCAAAGTCAGGGACTGAATTTCATAACCAACCTCTTACAGTAGCATGTGCAGTTAAGTCGCTGTCCCCCCTCATTTCAAGTTCACGGTTAAATTCAAATCCCTGTGCAAATAAAGTTTGCAAAAGGGTTGGATATTTATCTCCCCCTTGGAGTTTCCCCTGACACATTCCAGGAGGTCAAACCTGCCGAACATTCTGATGAAAATGACTTAACATTTAGAATATGGGGGCAAATGTTTGAACAAACCGTTTTGCGAGTCCTTAGTAGCGATTTTTAGCGAATCGCTATTGAGGACTCGCAAACTGGAATGTATGTAGGAATCGCAATAATAATTGCGATTCCTTAATATTCCTTAACTGCGAATCGCAAATTGCGATTCACAATTATGGAATACCTTCCCATTCATTCCTATGGGCCTAGAGGCCCATAGGAATGAATGGGAAAACATTCGCAATTTGCGAATACCCATTAGGTACTCACAAATTGTGAATGCAATTTCAAGGGTGCTAGGGTGTCAAAAGGACACCCTGTTGCACCCCTGAAATATGTATGTGTGCACATGTGGTGCACATACATGCCCTAAGTACCATGTGCCACTTTTTCAAAGTGCCACACTTTGAGAAATGCAAAAAAGTGCATTTTTCTAAGAAATCACAAATTACCACCAACTTGAAGTTGGTGGTAATTTGCGATTTCTAAGGGCAAAATCGCACAACTTGGGTGCTTCCTGCATTGCATTTAAGGAATCGCAATTTGCGATTCCTTAAATGCATTTGCAAAATAGGGAATCACATTTTGCGATTCCCTATTTTGCAAGGGCCTTTTGGGATGATACATCCCAAAAGGCTTTTTCCCATTCGCAAATGGGAAATGGGCTTGATACATAAGCCCCATGGTTTGGTAAATCCGATATCTGGAATTATGATTTCTGCACAAAATACAGCAACCCCTGCATTGTTCTACCCGTAAATGTGGACAGGTCAAACGTGTAGAAATTTGCCAAAAAAAAAGTGCCTCGTAAACAACAGAATTTGTTGATTTTGTTGCAGTAAGCACAAAAGCCTGCATTTTATGCCGTATTCAGATTTAAATCCACAAAAGGTGTTTTTATACAACTGATAAATTCAAAACCCTGCGAGGGCAGATTTCATTGCATTCAATAAATATTGCTCTCTCCTCGGGCAGTAAGATATGAGCTTTGCTACAAAGAATAGGTATTTTATTTTGTGTGTGTGTGTTTCCATGGAAATAAAGGTTATAAAAATATCTGATGTTTGTGTTGTAATATTTATGGTGGCACAATGGATAACACTTACCTGATTGATTTATGACAGCACGTGTTTTGGAATATTGAATTGTGGGCATAAGAACCCTATCCAAGAAGCAAAGAATAATGAGTGAAATCATTGTGGGGAAAAAGGTGTGTGGATTATACATGGAAAGATTCATCTTTTGAATTGTATTTTTTTGACTTCTCATAAAGCGTTGGCAGTGGAAAGCCCTTGTTGGCCTTCCTAAAGTGAATATTTTTATTGAATGGTTTAGTTTGAGTGCGGCTTTGATCTTTTTGCAAACCCAAACACCCTGTTCATTCAAGGATCAAAGCTCTTGCTTCTACGACCAGCACCACCTTCTACCACTTGGAGCTTCGGGCAATAATAATGACCCTGGGCCAATAAGTGGGGTAAAAGGCCGCTTTATTGGACAGGTGGCAAATAATACAACAATATCACAAAATACATATTCCTAACTATCATCCCCCACCCCTACCAAATTTCCCCAACAACTGGCTTACCCTAACGTTGTTGTGCCTAATCCTCCTCCCCAAACCCCTATCTACCTCTCCTGCCTACCCCTTGCCTCCAACCTCGCTCCCTTGCTTCCCTCTGTCCGAAACTCTTCCTGATGCCTCCAACCCTTCCTGCCTGTCTTGCTCTCCTCCAACTCTGCCACCTGGCCAAGCGACAACCATCCAAAAAGGGGTTTTCTTATTCTTTTTTTTGGAAAAACCTTGTACAACTCATATGCACTTGGGGAGGGAGGGTGGGCCAAAAAACGCCACCGCCTACCTCAGCGCCCCTCAGCAGCTGTGCGTGACGGTTATTACGTCACCACAACGCTCGCGCTGCCCCGAATCTAAACGCGCAGCGCGCGCCACCTGTCTGGGCATACCATTGCCCGAAGCAACCCGGGGTGGACAATCTGCGATTGCCACCCCCAGGAGCCCCCATCGGGCAATAATAACGTCCCTGGGCCAATAAGTTGGGTAAAAGGCCGCTTTATTGGACAGGTGGCAAATAATACAACAATATCACAAAATACATATTCCTAACTATCACCCCCCACCCCTACCAAATTTCCCCAACAACCGGCTTCCCCTAACGTTGTTGTGTCTAATCCTCCTCCCCAAACCCCTATCTACCTCTCCTGCCTACCCCTTGCCTCCAACCTCGCTCCCTTGCTTCCCTCTGTCCGAAACTCTTCCTGATGCCCCCAACCCTTCCTGCCTGTCTTGCTCTCCTCCAACTCTGACACCGGGAAAAACCCCAACACGGGAGTTTTTCCCCGCCCCCCCCCCGGCAAAAAACACCCCACTCCCCTTGACTGGACGCTTGTCATCAGTTAATGTAACACATGCCACCACTCTCGCCAAACAGGTGAAACTTTATTCATACATAACATTCCATGAATCTCAGATTTGTCAAAATTCTTCATCCCCCAAAAAAACCCGCAATATTTGAAGCAAGAAAGTCTTCCCCCCCCCCCCTCCCAGGACGTACAATGCAACCTACCCCTCCATATCTTGAAAAGTGAATTGAAAGCTTCTATGAAAACTGGGGGGGGCCGGGAGGGAAAAAAGGGGGGGGGGGAGAAAAAATTCGGATGGGGGAAATGCTGTGTAACCAGACAATAAAACATGCCCATGTCTTAACCAAGACTTCAGCAACAACACAATTCATATTATGCAGTGAAACGAATGTCGCCAAACATCGTAAACTAACACCATTGGTAATCTGAAACTTCTTTGAAACCTTTTCTCTTATGTTCAGCAAATAAATTTCATTACCTGTGAAGGATAAATGGACACCGTCGTGCCTAAAAAATTGATAGTCGTCTTTTGTAATGGAGTCATGGGACAACCAACCTATTCCAGCATCGTGACAAAAGCGATGAAGGTCTCTATTCGCTTTCCGCCTTGCCCTTTCAACTGCCGTAAACTTTTCTGCTCCTTTCCAAACTCTTCGTGGCATTAATGCCGTTAAAACCAAATGTGTTTCAGGCCATGTCTTTAAGAGGATTTTGAGATCTGCTTTCATGTCGATAATTAACCCAAGACCTGACAATTGAATTATATCATTTTCACCAAGGTGAATCAGCAACATCGCCGGTTTATTTCTACAAGACAGTTCGCTGATAAGAGGCAAAAGCTGACCCCACCTCATGCCGCTCTTACCAAACCATGACAGGATCTCTTCAGAACGGAAGCCCAAATTTCTCCCAAAATGCCTTTTCTCCGCTTGCTTAGCGGCCCACTTAATAAAAGAATGTCCAATGATCCATACCCGGCGTTGGGACAATGTGTCACTGGCACAAGGACCTGAAAAGAAAGGGCAATTAGTATCATAACTTAGGAACATCACTCTCTAAGTGTCGAATGTTGCGCAAGCAGCAATCAAAAGTCCATCGACGCAACGTTTTTACATCACTGATAGAAAAACCCCACCTGGCGGCCTCTGAAGCCGCTCCTATTCGGAAGGAATGGGTCCCAAATTGACAGGGGTCCTTCCCCACCCTTTCCAATGCTCTGCGCAGGATCGCCAATGTTTGGTAGGCCGTTAGCCGGGAACCATCCCGATGCCTGAAAACGAACCTTGATGTTGCCCCCCCCCGCTGATATGACATCTGACCATGCCCTCATGGGGCATAGAGGGCCCTTAATCGATTGCAGGACCACTGTTGACCCTTTACCAACCTGGTCTGTTTTAGACTGTTCCAAGAAATCGAAATAGAGGAGTGAGAAATGGACACATTATGCACTTTTAGGCCCTCGACATGAGCTGTACCCAACAATTCAGAAATACGGAATGCCCCAAAGAAAAGCCATATCATGCATAGTTTCAACAATTGACATTCAAATTGGGAAAAACATACCCCACCGAGAACACATGTGATGTTGTATAACAATCTGAGCGATATAGGTTCTCTTTTATACTGACCCCTCTTTTTCATTTTCGCCCAACCTTGCAATACTCTCCGACCCATCTCCTCCGCTGAAGGTTCATAACCCCAAAAGAATTTCCCATAAAACGACACCCCGGCCAACTTTCCGGCTATCATAGTGGAAGATATGCTCCTGTGGATATTATCCATTATGAATCTAATTATGTCATCGTTACGTTGCCTGAAACCTGCCCCATTAGGAGATCTATACTTAGCACCTGATTCTAAAAATTCCAGCCAAGCACGTCTGTAAGCCAACTTGGTGCTGGTAGCTAAGGAGCTCTCGATGAGATGATGAGTGGTCAATTCGCCAGATCCCACACCTCCCGAGGGACCGGTGTCTTCTGACAGTCTGCTCCGGGCGCCAAACCACGGAATCTCGTCCACTGAAAACGAGAGAGGGCATCTGCGATGTTATTTGCCACTCCCGCTATATGTTTGGCTTTGAAAATCATATTAAACTGCAAGCATCTTAACATAAAATTTTGCAACAGTTTTAGCAGCTTTGTGTTCCTGACCTTCTGCCCATTGACTAGATCTACCACAGTTCTGTTGTCCACGTTAAAAACCACTGCTCTGTTGGCTAACTGTGGACCCCAGATAGCCAATGCCACTATTAGCGGGAAAAATTCCAGATAAGCTATGCTCCTCTTTTCAGCAATCCATGCCTGTGGCCACCGCTCTGAACACCACTTACCCTCCCAAAATATGCCAAAGCCATTTGCACCAGATGCGTCAGAATGTAACTGTATTTCCCAATTGAAATCCATGTCCAACGACCAGATTGTGACGCCATTGAACTCCTTCAAGAAGTGTACCCATACTACCAAATCAGCCCTTATATTGGCAGTAACTCTAATCCTGTGATGGGGCAGCTGATTGCCCGACATGGCAAACCCCAACCTTCTGCAAAATGACCTCCCTGCCCGGACCACCCTACAAGCAAAGTTCAAATGGCCCAGTAAACACTGTACCTCACACAACTTCAACTTCTCGGCTCCTATGGCATATTCCAGAATTCCGATGATCTCGATCACCTTTTTCTTCGGTAATCTGGCCTCCATCTTTGGGTATCCACTTCGATACCTAGGTATGTTGAACAACAGCTCGGCCCTTCAGTTTTTTCTGGCGCTAAGGGAACACCCATCTCCTGTGTAAATGATTGAAAATCTGCCAGCGCTTTACCACATTGCTGGGAACCTGCCGCACCCATAAACAGGAAATCATCCAAATAGTGTGTCACTCCCATGTGGCCTGTTACCCATGAAAAACACCACTGCAAAAATGAGCTGAAAGCTTCAAAAAGCCTGCAAGACGTTGCACAACCCATGGGAAGGGCCTTATCCACAAAAAATTGTCCCTCAAAATGGATGCCTAGCAAAGAAAAATCTGAGGGGTGAACAGGCAATAGCCGAAAAGCCGACTTGATATCGCATTTCGCCAGCTCTGAATCTTGCCCTGAAAGCCTTGTCAAACCTAAAGCCGTGTCCACGGAAGCAAACCTTACCATGGAGTCTTCCCTAGCGATGAAATCATTGATGGATGCCCCATGTTGCCAGGAAAGATGCTGAATCATACGGAACTCACCTTCCGCCTTTTTGGGAACCACCCCCAGTGGAGACGCAATAAGGTCTTCCAACGGCCATGTACTGAAAGGGCCTGCCATCCTACCCTCAGCTACCTCTGTCAACAGTTTCCTTCTCACCACCTGTGGAAACTCCTCTGCAGACTTTAAATTCTTTGCAAAACGGCGAAGTCTGGGTCATTGATATCTTAGCTTGAACCCTTCTTTAAAACCCCATGCAAGTAGAGATGCTTCGTGTGTGTCAGGGTAATATGCCAAATATGCAGTCAACCTATCGATGTTAATTGGTGTAGAAGCCTTTGACTCCAGGTTGAAGGCCCCCGCCCCTACCTCTACCTGGCAAACTGCTCCCCCCCCCCACTGCAACTGCTCCCCAAAGCATTGAGTAACGGCATGTCTCCCTCCACATCGCGAACATTCATGTTTGTATTTACATGGGTTTTTGTTACAAAACCCCTTGTTGAAGTTCCAACAAGCGCCGGAACTGGCAATTTGTTGTCTGTTCCAACTGCCCACGCCCCCAAGGGTGGGCTTACTTTGAAAGGGCTGGTTGTGTACTGCTAAACCACTCACTGTATACGTGGCTGGCGGGGGCCTTTGTGGATACATCAATTGCACCCAAAGCTCGTTGTCCACCTCACCCCATGGTTTTTCGGGTATAAGAACCAATCGTGCCCTGAATTCTTCATCATACAGCAGCCATGCATACCCACCAAATTTAATGGCCGCTTTCCTGATGGTATTCATATATTAAAAAATCGCCACTGACCTATTTGGAAAACGTTCACAATATATACTTGCAAAGATAAGAAACGCCGAAGTCCAGGAATCTATGTTAGTGGGTAGCCTAGGTCTCTTGGACAACTCCCACGCCTCTTCCTTGGAACCCTCTTTTGCCTGGACCTCCCTGTGCAGTAGCTTAAACACATCGACGAAGTCCCCTTTCCAAATCTTTTCTTTCGTGGTTTTGGACAAATGAGCGCCCAATGGCATCGAGAAACCCATATAAGGTAAGCGCTTCAAAACAGATGACTGTGTTGTGCTAACCTCTGTTTTTGTCCCCTCATCTTTACCTACAGGCTCCTGATGTTGTTTGTCTAAACTGCCGGTATCTGCAGCTACCTGACTGGCTGCTATCAGTGTTGACTTGACATCAACTCCCTCCGTGCCCACACCTTTATCCACACATAAACTCTTGCAACGCGATTTTGCAAGTGCCTCACCTGTTGGTATGGCCTGTCTGTCGTCCGATAATAGTCTCCTCTTCCTCCCTGTAGTTTCCGGTCGTGACTTGCTCCCTTTTATTGCTTCAACCTTTGCTTTTTCCTGTGAAAAATAACTTCTGGAAAAATCTTTAGTAGACCCCCCCATTTTCCCAAAAGAAAAGGAAAAATCCTGCACCGGGGTATCTTCTTCCCCAATTTCCCCGTCTTCCAAAGAGACATTGTCGATTTCTACTGGCTTGCCCTTCAAAACCCCTTCCTCACCTACTCTACCACCCCTTGTACTACAACCAGGCAGCTCCCCGTCATGAATGGGCTTTTCCCTATGTAGACGATAAATATTACCAACAGGGAAACAAAGTGGCACCACAGCCCAGTCATCGAGGGAGGAGAGGTAGACAACAACAGAGAAGGACCCCCTTGAATTGGACTTTTGATAACACCTCTAGTAAAGTGGAAGAGAGTGCCCAAACATCTAATCAGGGTGGAGGTAGATTTGATTCACAGTATAAATCCAACGAGGGCTTGGGGGCGTTGTTTCTCTCTTTTTTAGGACACACCAACAGGGGCAACAGAGGGGGCGGACAAAGGGGCAGAGGCAGGGCAAGACAAATTCACAATCCAGGACAGCAATGGCCCATGTTCTCCCCCCGGATAACTCGCAGTCGGGGCAGGACCCCAACGTGAGTAACATAGTGATGAACTTATCTGACTATGCATTAACTACTGGTGAATTGTGTGTTCTTAACAAGGGGTTAGGATACGTCCCTACCCCAAGACATGATGCTTTCAAATGCAGGACTGAATTTTTCGAGACCACGAGAAAAATCGAACTTGAACATTTTTTTGCGAATAAAGAATCAGAACCTCAGTCCCTTTTTTCTACTAATTTACGCCGTCTTTCCCAGTTCTGCCCTTTGGGCTCTACTATGGGTCCAGAAGTTACGGTGTTTGAACAAGAAATGTTGGAGGAGATCTCCAAATTGGAACAATCTGATCAGCGGGGGCGCCCTTTTAACAACATGAGCCGTGGAGATTGGGAGGCTCTGAAGACCCTTCAGAACAATGCTGCTATCACTATAAAGAGCGCAGATAAGGGTGGAGCCATAGTGGTGATGAATACCTCAGACTATAATTATGAGGTATCAAGACTGCTAGGTGAGCGGAAGAATTACCATCCCCTCCCTAGAGATCCTGTCCATGAACTACAGGAGGTGATTACAAAAATGGTGGCGGAAGCTAGGAGCAAGAACTGGATTACGAGTTAGGAGGCAAAGTTTTTAGTCAACAACAAGCCGAGAACCCCAGCCTTCTATATACTCCCGAAGGTACATAAAGCTCAAGGGCCCCCCCCTGGGCGTCCGATAGTCTCGGGAATTTCCTCTATTCTCGAGCCACTTTCTCAATTTGCGGACTTTTTTTTTAAGGGAATCCGTCCTGAGACAACAATCATACGTCCAGGATACAACAGACATTTTGAATATTCTTAATGAGCTGGAGTTTGACTCATCGCAGCAGTTCCTGCTCACTATCGACATTGAGTCACTTTATACCAGTATCCCCCAGGAGGCCACGCTGGTGGCAGCAGCGAAGGCCCTGGGGGAACAAGATTGGTTTTATTACACGCCCCAATCATTCATGCTCCAATGTATTGAGCTCGCCCTGACACGTAACTATTTTAGTTACAAGGATGACCTGTATTTACAGGTGTCCGGAACATCGATGGGCGCAACTTTTGCGCCCAGTCTGGCCTGCATTTATGTAGGCCAGTTTGAGGAACATTTTCCGTATCACACATCGAACCCCTTCCAGAGACACATTTGCCTCTGGAAGAGGTATATTGACGATGTGCTGTGCATTTGGAAAGGGAATCAGAACACACTCCTGGAATTCTTGAATTGGCTCAATAGTCTTGACCCTTGTCTAAAATTTACTTGGACATTCAGTAATGAATGTGCGGTATATTTAGATCTTGACATTAAAGCACAGGGTAGGGCCTTGAACACAATGGTTCATCAAAAGGGGTCAGATAGGAATTCACTCCTACATTACAATTCATATCATCCGAGAGCCTTACGTGATAACCTGCCGGTAGGCCAATTCTTCAGGTATCGACGCAATTGCTCCACTGTGGAGACTTTTGCTCAACAAGCAGATGAGCTCTCTAATAAGCTGATACAAAGAGCATACCCCAAAAAAGTAATCAATAGAGCATGTAAGAGAGCACGCAACACACCACGGGAGGCGCTCTTAGAGAGGAATAAAAAAGAGACAAGTGATTGCCTTACGGTGGTTATGACTTTTGACCCTTTGGCCTCCAAGATTAGGCAATCGATGAGAAAACATTGGTCATTGCTGTCCACTGCAGATTTCAAAATGCCACAACCTAGATTTGCATTTAGGCGTGTAACGAATTTAAAGGATAAGCTAGTGCACACGCGACCACAAGCTAAGCAAAGATCTTCCTCATTGCCGGCTGGACACTACCCGTGTGGTGGATGTTCAGTGTGTAAGTTGACAGAAAAGACAAACTATGTCAATCTCAACAGTGGTAAAAAATGGCATCTGAATACATTTTCAAATTGCAACACGACAAATGTGATTTATAGACTTACTTGTGAGTGTGGGCTACAGTACATAGGCCTAACTACCAGAAAAATAAAGATACGGATTCAGGAGCATTTGAGTACCATCAAAGCCGGCAAGCTCACCACGCGCCTGGTACAACACTTTGGTGAATCCAAACATGACCTGAAAGCCTTGAAATGGGTTGTCCTGGAGAGGGTGTTAGCCAGTAATGATACCATAGATAAAGTGCTGGCAACCAGAGAAGCCCGTTAGATTTATACTGAGAAGGCGGATCTCATAGGCCTGAATGATCATATCGAGTGGAACAAAGTGAGCAGTTAGTAACACCACTCCACACACATTGATCTAGCTCCATATTAGCAATTCACATGGTTTGAGGAATATATAAGCTAATCCTGGGTGTTTCCTTTAGTGTGGGGACTTGTGATGTTGTGGCTGATTATTAAACAACTGAACATCCACATCTGAACATCTCATGAGCGACAGGAGCTTTATTTCGAAGTCTGTTGAGGAGTTGCAGGAGTCTATTCCTTTTTAATAATGACACAGACTGATTTAGCTCTAAAAATGGCTGTTTACATGGTTTGAGGAACGTATATGAGAAACTTGTGTATTACATTTAAATTGTGCTGTCATGCTGGAGAATTAAACAATTGAAGATCTGATGTAGAGCTGTCCGTGAGCGATAGTGACTGCTCTAAGATGGCCGCCGTGGTCGCTGTAGATTCGAGCCGTTGCAACTATTGGCCGCGTAATACTTGAAGCGGACGGAGGGGCGCGGCATAGAGAGACTACATCAGAGGCTGTGAAATGATTCTGACTCGAGGCGGTGACGAGATAAGGATCGCTCCGATAGTGGTTACGGTGAGAGTTCTGAGAACCCCGGTACAAAGGTGGTGAAATGCTGCGGATGCGGCACGGTGTGCCGGGTGTTGGTAAATGTAATGGCGGTGAATTTCTGTGTTGCTGTAATGAGTCCAAGGCGGGACCATGTTGAGCAATGATGCGTTGATGAAAACGGATTTGTGGTTAAAACACTGCCGGTGTTTGAATTTAACTGACTTTTAGAGACATATAAAATGAGACTGTATCTGATGCAGTGGGTATATACTTGCGGAAATCACCATTTTTAAGATGCATCGGTACTTGATGATAAGTTGCAAACCTCTTTTCCACAGGTGGAACACGCGTTAGTTTCAGCGCATTTCCAAGAATCAGGAAAAGGAATATTTAGTAGAACCCCGATTGACATTGTGAAGGCTGGTATGAATGCCCTCGGCCTTTACATGGTAAATACACCTATGGGAACGAGCAATTGGTGTAATTGATGAATGGGTGGTCCATACTTTATTGAAGATTAAATAGAAAATTGCTATTCTATTTCTCTTCTTTCCTGCTTTTCATACAGCCCTTCTGTAACACAAAAGTGGATGTCCAGTGAGGCGAGTGATTAAAACCCCATGCCCTGATGAAATTGCCACAATAAAGATCAATGGCAATGAAACATGTTGGCCTTCCTCATAAAGGTTAGCGACATATAGTGCTTTTATTTTTGAGTGAACTCACTGGTTGTGAATAAAGAGGGTGACCTAAAGTAAGTTTTCAACTCAATTTTAACATTGCTTGGAACACCTGTTCTTGGCAATACACTGGGTTTTTCATTCTCTTTCTTTGTCTATGGGGACAGCAAAGTTTCCATTTAAAAATTATTTCTTCTTCTTTGTCTATCCACCTTTTCCTTTACTGGACACTATTTCTATGAGTTGGCAACCAATGATGATAAAACGTGGGCATACCAGCGAGAACCAGCTGGCAGCCTTCCTGGTGTTGCGTACGTGAGGTGCCTCCTCATCACTCACTTTTCACTTCTCACATCGACTTTTCTGACTTTTTTGTGAGCTGTGGTGTCATACTTTGCGTGAGGCAATGAAGGGCTGTATTGCAGGTGGTTTTAATTGAAATTCAAGAGGTTCAGGACCTGGCTAAATTTGGACGTGTTGCCGGTGGTTGGGAAATAGTTATTCCCATTAGTAGTGGAGGTCCGTGAATTGAAACGTGAGTCCTCTTGATGCCAAGCCATTATTGGTGTTGATAGATGTTGAGTGGAGGGCGGCTTGGCATTTTCCCTCTATAGCTCCTAGTTGAAAAGAGCTCCCCGTCTCCAACACCCCCATCATACACAGTCCATTTTATCTGTGGCGCAAAACGAGCCGCCTTCTTGGGATCCAATGGCGTGGGAAATTTCGCCAAAAAATCCCCCTCCTCTCCACTTCGTCCGTTGCAGGACGCCAAAAGCCTGGCCGGAGTACTCCCACTGCCCTTTTTTGTGCATGGCAGCGTTTCGCCCCCGGAGGGCTGCAAGGCGCTCGACCCGCAGCTGCTGACGCTCCCGCGACTTTAACCCGTGAAAGACGCGCCGTATCCTTAATTTCTTTAGGCATCCAAACCCAACGCCCTTCTGTTGTATCGACAGGGTCATCATACACCTGACCTCCCCCCCTATTTCCAGCACAAACATTGGAAACCCTCCCCATCCCCTTGCCACCCCGGCCTTTTCAGATAAAAACAATTCTTCTACATTCACATGTCCCTTCATAGCCTCACATTTGTCTAAGGCACCATCACCCTGCACTGGGTAAGACAATAAATCACCCCCTGTGCTAGAAAAGATAGGTGACAAACGTCATTCACCTGAAGACTTTGTACTCCCACCTGAACCACCTAATCTTTTCTTATTAAATATGAAAATGTCATGCTTGTGTGTTGCCAGTGCTTGTTTGTCAGCCTGTACCACCTGTAATTCCTGCATAAAACCACCAGATGGCGTATTCTCCTTCCCCAAGAAAACCTCTGCTGTTTGTAGGGAAACTGGGCCTTTTGTTGTCCTGTTTTGTTGCTGTGGCAGCAAGACCTTGGAAGCGCGCGTGCGCGGCCTGCCCCTCCCTCTCTTCAGCTGTGCCGGTGCAGACACATCGCCAGGAGCCTGGGTGAGAAAAGCGCCACCCTCCTGAGGTAAAGCCCCATCGATTAAACCCATTCCACCGAGTGAAGGAGCGGGTGAACTCTCACTCGACAGGCAGGCCACAACAGCGGCTGACACACCTCCCGCCGCCCCGCGCGTCTTTCTCTCGAGGCCCACCCACGCCTGAGATAAAACTCCCGGCATAATCAAATCCTCGCGCCCCACCTCGCACAGCGTGCGCAGCGCTTCAAGAACTGAAGCGGCTGCGTTCATATCTCCCTCCATAAAAGCACTTATTTTAAATTTACCGCTCCCTCCAAAAAACGCCACCGCCTACCTCATCGCCCCTCAGCAGCTGTGCGTGACGGTTATTACGTCACCACAACGCTCGCGCTGCCCCGAATCTAAATGCGCAGCGTGGCCCACCTGTCTGGGCATACCATTGCCCGAAGCAACCCGGGGGTGGACAATCTGCGATTGCCACCCCCAGGAGCCCCCATTTCATTCATCTTTGAGTTCCTTCTGTACATTTTCCATCTAAGCTGTTCCGAAGCAGCCCATCCATCTTAGCACACACCTTACCAATTGCTACCTTTACACTAAAATTTGCTTTTGGGTAGTCGCGCTCAAGAGAATGGTTCTTTAAGAAAACAGCAGCGTTACACCCGGCAGATGTCTACTACTCATTAGTCCCAAAGGCACCGCCTCACACTAATTGCCTTTTCTTCGCCCTAATGGTGGAGGCACCTTGGTCCGGTGAACAAAAGATCTCCCCATCAGCTCAAATCCATCCTTCATATATTCAAACCAATTTATTCACACAACATGCTAAAGGGTCAGAACAACCGCTATAACCATATGGTTACGTCTAGTTTCCTGTCTGGACCATGTGGATTTGAAAAGGTTTGTATCAAGAGCCGAGTCTTCCATGAATTGGAGGAAAGGAGTCTAGTATTGATTGTAAACCATTATCTGTGCGGGCGATTAAAACTGCATCATCTATGTAGAGAAGTAAGGGGAGTGTGCATGACCCTATCTGCAGCATGTCCTGTCCTCTGTGGCATGTTCTTCCAAATCATTGATATACAATTTAAGGACAAAGGGGGCCAAGATGCAGCCCTGCCAAATTCGCTTAGCTATCTTAAATGAGTTTGTGAACTCACCATTGGCACCATATCATATGTGAGCTATTGATAAACAATAGGAGGACCAACCCCCAAGGCCACCATGTTATCCCATAATTCAAATGCATGTGATAGATCTGTAAATGGCAAGTGTGTGGTACCATTTTTAGCAATCATCTATTTAGAAGTCATTAAAAACAAGTTGAGGCACTGCTCAATGATGCCTAAGCCCTGATGAAAACCATATTGCACGTCAGATAGAAAGGCGCATTTGTGGGCCCACATTTCTAAATTCTCCAATACACTCCACTTGCAACTTTAGCTATTGACATCAGTCAGCGAAACTGGTCTGTAACAAGCGGGGTTGGCTCTGTCTCCCTTTTTAGGTCTCGTGAGCCAAAGGCTCGAAGAGACATTTTATAACTGGGCATTTTCAAAGTGCTGCCGTGGCCTAAAGCTACAGTGCACGTGAACGTGCACGCGCGCAGCCGCCAATCACTGCTGCGCGCGCACCACTCGCGTGCTTGCCACACAGCGCTCCCGTCCAAGCGATCGCGATCACTTGCTTTGATCGCGATCGCTATTACTTTCGTTTTCGGCCGCGCGGCCGAATGCTTGTTTCCCTCTGTTGTGGTGGGATCCATCTCAGCACTAATGACTGGGACTTGGCGATTGGCCTTACAGAGATCCAAGAATAATGACTCTAAGGGAGGTGATGAGGAGGAGCAAGGGCATCAGTTGTTAGGTTATTGCATAGCTGATGCTGAGAGTGTTTGTGGTGGATGGCTGGGTGGAGGGAGAGAAATGCCCAGCATATTGCACTCAGGAAAGATCTCCTCACAGGGGTTCAAACATGGAACAATCTTTGTCAATGAAAGCCTTTGGGGGAAATTCATTACATTTGTGATGTATTTGTCGTAGACAGCTAGGGAACAAAGGCAACTACTTCTACAGATTGTCTTTTAATAATTTAGGAATCCCAAGTGTATTGTCCCTTTAAGCATCGAGCTCTGTATTTGTTACGATGATTTTTCTCTGTCGCTTCACATTTTAGTTACAATCTTCCTACGTCTGTTCTGTACTGTTGAAGCTTTTTTTGATAGATCAAGCAACGAACGCCAAGCAAAATCAGCCAAAAACGTTCATAGCAGCTTCACGCTGGAGGAGGCCACGCCTAAAACCGGGCAAAGGGGGATTGCTTACATGTCCGGCAGCTCACCCAGCTCTGAGTGCAGCTCTGTACCCTGTCGCCCAGTGGGGAAATATCCACTACAACACCCCTGTCAACAATGACCGCAGCAACGGTACTTGACTCAAAGTAGACCAATTCGAGGGCTATTTTATTTTAAATATTCCTGGTTTAACTCCTTTCCCTGAAAATATTGCTGCTCGCTTCAGTGACAACACCCAAGTTTCAAAAATCTGCGCAGGCGCGGCTCTTCACATGTACCGTAAGGGCCAGCTCAAATGCCAATCCCTCTCAGGAACCTACTTATAAGTTAGTGTAGCAGGCAGGGCTTTAAGTGTGATGGAAAACTGTAGGGGCGTGGTCGATGTAATAAGGGCGTGGCTTAAAACACGTAAACTGAAAATCTGTGCTTAGCATCGTGTGCCGTCTGATTGGTATTTGGCTGCTTCTGTCATTGCATCCATGTATATATTTTACGTAAGTAACTTAACACTTAGCCAGGACCATTGGCTTTGTCAATGGTTGTTAGTTGCGTAAGATAAATAAGCAACAAATATGGCTTCTGTATAGCATATTGAGAATGCTTCGGTTCTGACATGGTGAGACTGTGAAAGAACTTAACGAGCCTCTTTGAAGTGACATCAAAGGCAATGAAGGGTGGCACTGCTGCAGAGTTAAGATTTATTTTTTTCACCGAGAGTGAGGGCAAAAATGGAGAGCCCGATATGGACCCGTCTCAGCACCATATTTTTAGAACTGCAGGTGCTCCGCACCGGCAGGACCCGGCCCACTTAAATCCCAGGTGCAGCTGAACGGAGGTCTCGGTGAGTGGGGGCCCTGTGCGCCTCAATTATGGACGTCTTTCTACAAAATATAGTCGAAGGGCAGTTGAGCTTATTTCCCTTACCTACTTTATGATACATTGCCCCCTTGTTACGGTGCTGAATTTTATATCATCGTGAGCTCCACGGAATCTGCCCTAATGTGCTCTTAATACCTCCCAGTCTCCTCCCGCCAACTCAGAACCTTCCAGTCTTACATAAGAGCGAAGACGCTAAACAGAATCTCAAGCATCCACTCTGCTTCCACTTTCAATTTAATCAGGTAAACCGTAAACGTGTCCTGGTCTGGGCAATTAAGACTTGCCTGGCACAACAGTTACTCCATCTCGTCCAGTCAAAGTCAACTAGAAATGCGCGCCGTCTAAATATGCCACCAAACCCTATTTAGCGTGCTCATTAACAGCTCTCTGTCCACGCTCCAGCACCAGATGCACATTAAAATGAAGGCTCGTGTTGCCGCAGACTGAACGTTTCCTTAACTTTAGACTGCGAATTGTACATTTAAAAACAAATACATTTTATTGCATGCATTTAACAGTGGCCCTCTTTGTCTCACGTGACGAGGTAAATCAACAGTTGTGCAAAACCAAGGAAGGCACCAGTGCCAAGCAAGGTTATAGTGGGAGCACTCAGCTAATAGGTTGCATTCTGTACCTATTTGAGGAAAACGTATCCATTATTCTTGTCTTCGAATTTCCCTTGTGCTGCATGAGCTAAAAATATCCTGCTGGCACTAGAGACGCGCTGTAGGCAGGATCATTAAGAATCTACTGTGTGAAGAATGGCTGCACCTTGCATTGTGCAGTCGTCCCTGTATCTATTATGTGACACCAAGAGACAGAGAGAGAGAGAGAGAGAGAGAGAGAGAGATAGATAGAGATTTACAACATCTGACGTCTGCTTTTGGATAAGAGCTGCAATCATTAAAGAAAAGTAAGCGAGGCCTTTTTATCTTTACACGTGTTGCAAAGTCATGTTGAGACAACTGGAAACAAGCATTGGCATAGCCAATAGGTCTTGCTTTTGGGACCTTATAAGTGTTTAGCCATGCAACAGTTGATGTTGTTGCACCAAGGATTTTGTGCTGCATAACTAAATACTTATAAGGTTCCGAAAGCGAGACCTATTGGCTATGCCAATGCTTGTTTTATTTAAATTCCTTTATTGAGTTAAGAACAGGTGTCGTACATTAGTCATAAGTAAGCTTCGAGACTCGGATATTACAGTTAAAAATCGGGGGAGCAGCAGTACACAGTACAGATGCTAACATTTCTCAGATTGTGCGCTACAGAAACTCAGGTGGGAGGAGGAGGGCAAGGTCAGGGTATGAACAAATAAACTTTGCCCAGCTCAGGTCTCCGTCGCCCTCCAACGCTTCCCTATCACCCATAATTTGTTTAATGGCAGTATTGTCCTTTCCTGACATATGGGGTATTTCCTGGTTATGTGTAAGGGGTTCGAGAATGGAGGGGGATACAGACATCTACCTGCTGGGTCCCTAGAGTGCCACTGCGACTCTACACAGCAAGTCCCTCTGGGTGCCCCTTCAGGACCCGTGGTGGGCGTCTGGGATTTCTCTGCTGATTGCCAGGTGTTGCGAAGCTCCTGGAGGATTGCATCCCATGCAGCTGCCATGGGCAGCTTGCAAAGTCCCAGGGTGTATTCCCGATGGCTGCTCCGCGAGCACAGCCACACTGCCACAGGTGGGGCCTCCGACCGCTTCCAGCGCTTAGTGATCAAACGCCTCGCCATAATTAACCCCAAGTCAATGAACCTAGATGTCACCTTGTGTTTTCTGAACCTGCGGTAGAGGCCCAGGCGGTACACCTCCCAGGTGCCCTCCACCACATGTCCTATGCAGTCGGTCAGGCGGGTGACAACAGACTGCCAGTAAGTAGTGAGTGCCGGACAGCTTCACAGCATATGAATATGATTCACGTCTATCAAGAGCATCTATGACAGTGGTCGGCGGTGCATATAAAATACTTATTTGTTTTGGCCGGTGTCAGATATGCTCTATGTATTATATAACTGGTGTATGAGTCAGAACGTTTCTGGGGATGAATGTGGGCCCCTCCAATATAGCCGCCCATTCGCGGTCTGTACACCGCCGGAGGAGACCCACGTCCCAGTTGCGCTTGAGGGATGTTACCGGTTGTGCCAAGTGGAAATGTAACGAGTCAACAAACCATTTTGTGAGGTGTCTCCCTGTACCCATCACATATATGTACTGAATAGTGAGGTGTATTGTGGGCTTCCGCGATATGTCCCCCCCCACATCGCTCGCAGCACTATAATCAGCGAAGTATGTAGGAGGAACTGATCCCGGGACAGACCACCTCATCCGCCAGGAAATGAAAGGGTGCCAATTGGCCATCGCGGTAGAGGTCTCCCAACGTCTGCAGCCCCACCTCCTCCCAGGTGAAGAGCTCTGCCCTGGTAGTGGCCCATTGGCCCTTTGGCATGCACTGTAAAGGCAATGCATGTGCATAGGGGATCGTGGTGCTCGTGAGGCGCAGGCTTCTGAGAAAGCATCTATGGGACACCTCCAGCATCAGCATTCCCCTTCAAATATGTTAAAATCAGGATGAACATTTACAATTAAAGCAATTGGTATGAATCCCTGGTTATTGGCCTTGCGGTACAGGATGGAAGAATATCTTCTATAATGTTAGTTAAATCTCCTAGAACCATTCGTCCCCTAAATGACTTGTTTAGACCTTTTGTCCCAGTGTGGAGAGCATCTAAAGGTTTGAGCACATAGGACTTCCAATGACTTGTAATGCTGGACCACCTCCAATCTTCTCCTACCCAATGGCCAATTGAATTACGTTTATTTCCTTCCAAGCTCCATTGCCTGGGTTTTTGGCAGTGTTAATCTTGGAACAGTTGAGCTCACAGTAAGCTGCTAACATGTTTAGTTTTCCTGCACGCCAATTGGAGTCTGGTCAAGCATCACAAGATCATCTTCAATACTCATGTGACGATCTTTCTTTAGAAATTTTGGAAGGGAATGTTCTTGCTTCAGAAGGAGCTGATGGGAAATTAGCCAGGAATAAAACATTCCATATCATGTCTATATCTGTAACAAGCCCATTAGTAGTTAATTGGGTCCTGATCCGGATAAAAGAATGCAAGGCACATAGATGTATTAGTACGCGGGGATTTCCTATTGAACATAGTTTGATACACAGACAATGCCCGATAGCCCTGACCAGTACTGCGCGGAAATCACTCAACCAGGAAGACAAACTCCCTTTTGTCAATGATCTTCTCACAAGACCCTACAGAGCAAATACCTTGTGCAAGATGCTGAGGCTGGGATGAAAGCCAGTTTGCTACAAAGGATTTAGGTGGAATTCCTCTGCTTTCTCCCACAGGCAATGTAGCAATAGACAAACATTTTGGAAGAAAAATCAAGGAAAAAAATAAGCCTAAATGGTCCTGGAATTTCAGTATTGTTTTTTGTGTATTGGTTTAAAGTGTGAGCCCACTTTAAACCAGCTCAATTTGTCAGTTAAGTCATTATGTCTAAAGAGAGGTAAGAAAATTGATGTCGAAAACTCTGGAGCCCTCTTTATTACTGTGTAAGGGACACCACCTGCTAGCCTTTAAAGTTCTAATTATTTGTACCAGATTGCTGCTAGTAATTTTTTATATTGAAATATCATTTAGTATATGATGCTGGGATATAGAAGCTTCTAACTTCAGTCAATATGCAAGTCAATAGTTGCTGGACTTGGCCCTTTGTGCAGGGTCATCCTCAAACATTTTGGTTCACTCTCCTGTTTTCTGGACCCGTTTTTGTTGGCCTTTGGGACTCTGCACACTTTAGCAGTGCTAACCATTGCTAAAGTGATTGTGCTCTCTCCTATAAAAACATGGTACATTTGGCTTACACCCAAGTGGACTATTTAATTTCCTTGTAAGTCCATAGTAAAGTGGCACTACATGTGCCCAGGGTCTGTACATTAAATGCTGCTAATGGGTCTGCAGCATTGTTGTGCCACCCACTTAAGTAGCCTTTAAACATGTCTCAAGTCCATTGCAACCTGTGTGTGAAGTTTCAAACTTGTAAAACAACAAGGCCTGAAGCAGGGTCCACCCCGGTGCCCTACTCCAGAGGAGAGAAGAGAGAACTATAGTGAACAGGAAAAGGGAATACACTCTCCCTACTGTAACCAAAAATCAAATGGGTATACCCTGCCTCAATCTAAGGCTTTTCGTGTAAAAAAAATACCATGTCAGTGCCAGAAGAAAGGAAAAGAAAAGGATTCATTTTCTAAGACCCTCACTCACTCTCGTAGTGTCATGCGCAGTGGCGTAGCTGGACCATTGGCCGCCCGTGGCGGTCCATGAAACGGCCGCATGTACGAGCAGAGGGGGCTGATTTCTGTATTTGCCACCCAGAGACGGCTGCAGGTAAGAGCTGGGGAGGGGAGGCCGCCACCCCCAGGGCCCAGGGTCCAGGGCTTTCATCAGGACATAACATCAACACTGCTCTGGATACACAATTACTAAAAAAAATCATGGAGCACTATCTTGCATTCAAGGAGAGATGTTACTCACCTTTTTGTAGCGGTTTTTGTAGTGGTAAATGTTAGACCTGGCATCTTTTAGCGTGGTGTCTCCTCCTTTTTGCTTTCTGACCTCCTGTTTTTACGCCGTTATTGCTGACTTTAGGACTCTGAGCACTTTACCACTGCTGACCAGTGCTAAAGTGCATGTGCTCTCATCTAAAATGTGATGCCAATTGGTTTATCCATGATTGGTATATTTGATTCACTTATAAGTCCCTAGTAAAGGGGTATATCAAATACCCAGGTTCTGTAAACCAAATGCTACTAGTGGGCCTGCAGCATTGGTTGTACCACCCTCAGAAGTAGCCTTTCACACCTGAATCAGGCCTGCCACTACAAGGCCTGTGGGTGCAGTTTACTGACATCTCGACTTGTCATTTCCAACTACTTGCCAAGCCTTAAACTACCCTTTTATTGCATATCAGTTACCCCTAAAGTATGCCCTAGGTAGCCTAAGGGCAGGGCGCTGTGTAAGTAAAAGGTAGGACATGTAACTTTTTGTTTTACAAGTCCTGGTAGTGACAACCACTCAAGTTCATTTTCACTACTGCAAAGCCTCCTCTGGTCATAGGTTAACATTGGGGTTTCCTTAAATACCCTTTTCAAGTGTAATTCCTGATTGCAGAGCAGTAGCTGTTTTTTGTTTTATACCATTGGATTGATAATGACAAATCCTCTTTAGTGGCAAAGTTGGATTGGTATTACTAATCTAGAAATGGCACTTTTAGAAAGTGAACATTTCTCTGCTGTTAACTCTCTTGTGTGCCTTTCAGACTGTCTCTAATACACGGCTGGGGTGGAGTGACAGCTACACTTTGTGCATTCCCTCTAGACAGCCACAAGTACAGGACACTCATCTGCATCTGCATTTATCTGAATACTGATGGGTCTTCCTAGGCAAGAGGGAGAGGTGGAGCTGACACATGCCTGGCCTCACACAAAACACTGATTTACCCCCCCCACAGATAGGCTGGCAGACAGAGCTGGGCTGAAAGGTGACTGGTGCATCACTTTGCTGTGTTGGCCTGCTGCCTAGTGATTGATGGTCTACAGGAGGGACTGCCACTTTGCTACCTACTCTGCTGTGTTGGCCTGCTGCCTGCTGCCACTGACCCGGGCAGTGAGATCGATTAGACCTATTCTCTCCAACCTTTTGCACTAATTAACTCCATGGGCTTATTGGCTTGCACCCTGTTCAGGAAATCCCAGGGCCATCAAAGGTGTCATTCGCACAAACGATCGTTGCTAGGCTCTGCCAATCTGGAGTCTGACTCTACCTGACTTGCCGTCAACAATTCCTGGGCCTTTGCAGAGTGCTGGCAGCCACCTTTAGGCATCCACACGCATCACTTCAGTGCACCGATCAAGAACTACCGTGTCTGCCTGCTCGACCATAGACCAGCGTGTTTATCTACTTTACCGAAGCTGCAGCGCCCAAAGGCAGTCCAGCACGACCCGGCACACTCTGCACACATCAAGGAAAGACTGACGTCTGCTCTCCATGACTACAACCACCGCATTGTATTCAGCAAGGGGAGACTCCAGCAATGTGGGTCCGGATCCCAAGGCCAATGGCACCACTACAATCCCCTAAGAAAACTACTATGCTCTCCGGGACTCATGAGGTCCCACCGCTCTGCTGGTGTCCCCGAACAGAGTGAGTAGATCAGACTCCTGAAAACTTGACATTGCATTTTACCTGTAATAACTTTGGAAGCATTGCTTTGCGCTGACCCAGGGAAAAAGTCTGCTCCTGATTCACGATGTGGATCACTGTCATAACACCAGCTTAACTGTAAAGAACCTACTGAAAGCTCAAAGGCTCTTTCAGCATTGTACATTATTGAAGTATTCGTAACTTGAGATGCTTTAATTGGACTCTTACCATTTTTATCTTGTTTCAAAGAGTAAAAGAGATACTATTTTTATACCTCATTATGGTGTCTTTTTTGTGGTGTTTTCACTATGTTACTGCATCCACATATGCACAACTTCTCTAAACATTTTCTGTTGAGCCTGACTGCTCTGTGCCAAGCTACCAGAGGGTGAGCACTGGCTAATTTAAGTGTATGACTGACTTACCCTGACTAGGATTGTGGTCCCTACTTGGACAGGGTGAATACCTCTGCCAACTAGAGAACCTACTTCTAACAGTAAAGAACATATACATAGAATCTAGCTGTTTATTAGCAACAAGGTGTCTTATGAAAAACAGTATCTTGTGTTTACTTGATGATCTTTAATTATTGATGATGATTAATCATTTCATCTCACTCTGTGCCAATACTTTCATTCCACTGTTGTGCATGCATTCATGCAAACGTGCAATATTCACGCAAATATAATTTTGTGAATGCTACATTTGTCAATCACTCTTTGTGCTTTTTTCTTCCATACTTCTTCCATACCTAAAATATAGTCAGCATATCCTGCTTTGTGGTACAACATGTTGCATTTAAACTGCCATTTTGACCTGGCAAAATAAACCTTTTGCCAGGCCCAAACCTTCCTTTTCAAAACATATACATCACCCCTAGGGTAGGCCCTAAACAGCCCAGGGTGCAGGGTTCAGTGCATTTAAAAAGTAAGGCATGTACGTTTAAGTTGTTCATGTCCTGGTAATGAAAACCTCTTAAATTCGTTTTTCACTACTGCCAGGCCTGCCTTTCCCATAGGATAACATTGGAGTTACCTTATTACATTTCTTTAGCTGTAACTTCCAATTGGGAGAAGGTTGAGTTTGGTGGCTTTAGAATTGCACTTAAATGCCCTCTTTAATGATAATGTGGATTTTAAGTCACAATTCTGAAAATGCTTCTTTTAGAAAGTGTCCGTTTTCTTGTCCAAACAATTTGGAGCCTGTGGCCTGTTCCTGAGACACATGACTAGGTGTAGTTGGCAGTTGTGCTTTGTGTATTGCTCCCACACAGTAAAACAAAGGGAAGAAAGGTGTTGACAGGATGGGCCACTGAATCAACGAGGGGGAAGAACTGTCACCGACCACACTTGCACTTCATATATGCCATGCCTGAGCACTCTCACAAGGGGGTTGTAACTGGTCTTTTGTGACCCAAGACAAGCTGGGCCAGAACAGGGAGGTGCCTGACATTTCAGGGGAGTGAAAACCTCTAGAAGCGTCCTCTCTACTTCAAAGAAGGCACCAGGTATAAATATAGGACCTCAGACACCAACTCTTCAGTACACTACTGGACCTGTGGAAGACTCTGCCAGGAAGAAGGACTGCTGTGCTACTAATGGGACTACCACTCAGCTGGAATGCTGACTTGCAGGACAGCTGCCCGGCGGCACTGCCCTGCTGTCCTCTTGCCAGGGTGAGAAGGACTGGGCCTGCAACTGTACTCAGAAACACCAGAGTGACTCCAAGGGCTAGTCTCTTGTAACCAGCACCTGGACTATGCAACTGTGATTCCTACCCTGCCAAGTGGTACTACCCGAATCCTGGACCCTGAAGGCCCATCTGTAGGACCAGCAGAACTGACGCATCTCTTCTGCTGCACAGTGCAATCCTGAGCAGAACAGATGCATCGCCTCTGCTGTGTGAGTTCTCCCATTGCAAGGACTTCTGTTTGCTGCCACATCCTGCAGCTTTATCGGAACTGCTGCTGCAAAAGGCATCCTCAATGCAGGTACTCGCATCACAAGCCTCTCGTCGATAGCATCCTCGACAACAACGCAGAACTCTACATCGCCAGCACGGCAGCTTCTTCGGAAACAGCTGGTGTCGGTGAATGCCTCCCCGATGACAATGCAGCCCCTCATATCGCAGCCTTGCAGCTCCCTGCAACCCACACTGCATGACGCATCTCCAATCCAGACCTTGCATCCCCTCGGTTGCATGACGTAGCCTCAACGTGTGACCTCACAATGCTCTGCCATCAGTATTTAAGGTAGTCTTGTTCAGCAGGCCTAACTGGGTCCCTGTAACTGGTCTGCACTCCATCACAGTCAGCCTTAACTTCTGACAACCAGATATCAACAGTTGGACGCTTTGTGTTTTTGACACTATTTTCATCGAAATCTTTAGACTTGTATATCTCCGGTTCTACTAATTGTATTTTTGTCATTTTCATCTTGTTTTATTGATTAACATTTACTCTATGTCTCTAAATTGGTGTGGAATCCTTCTTGTGTAGTGTTTTTACATTATTTTCTGGTTGAAATGTTGCTCAAATACTTTATACATTGCCTCAAGCTTAAGCCAGACTGCTCTGTGCCACGCTACGAGAGGGTTGAGCACAGGTTAACTTAGGGTTTGCTTGTGACTTCACCCTGACAAGGACAAGGATTGTGGTTGCTGCTTGAGTAGTGTTTCACCACCCTCAACTGGTGACCCAATTTTTTAAAATAGTACATGATTTTCAAGCCTGACCTACAATTTGGAGGCAGGGCCGTCACAGCAGTAGCTAGTACTTGAGGCCACCGATTTCTTGAAATGGTGGGAATTCCAAATGGCAATTTATTCCCCTTAATTTCCCAGACCCTCTCATTTCCAAACGTTTCACCTCAATAATTTGTGCCTTTCCTCACAATAATTCCATGAACTGTAAGGAGGAGAGCATGGGGTGAGGTGACGACCAAGACCAAGCACATGCCTATCAAAAAATAATCATTGGCCATCCTGGCATATACTGAAAAAAATGTACAATGTTTAAATGCCCAGTAATCAATAACAATGCATTCTATGGGAGTACCAAGGAACCATTCATATATGTTCGACATGCTGCCTGGCCAGCTAAAAAAAACTATCTGTTCAAGGGGCAAATTCTAACCTTGTCAGAACACTTCACAGCGTGTTGGCTTTGTGGGCTTTGCTTAGTAATTAAGATCACATGTGGGATCGGAACATAGGTGTAGTGGGATCATAGTTGATACTGCGGAATATTCTGAAGATAAAAGCACAGGATCAGCTGAGTATCATTCATGTACTAGATAGATCCTGTGTCAAATTATTTTATAATAAGTGCAAGGGGATGCATTTAATTATAGAAAAGGAAGACATCTGTGGAACAAATTGGTTTGGAGCAGAAGATGAGGGAGCTAACAACTGGCATTGTTTGTCAAATAAGGAGTGGAAGCTCTCAAGGATAATCTGAGGTGACAAATGAACATTGGGTTAGAAGGCTGCCCTGAGCGATTGCGAGTGGTTAGACAAATTGCAAGCCACCATTTCACCTCAGTTTGGATCCAGCCATATGCAAATCAGTCTTCCTCTGCTCCAATAGGAACAGTCCAGCCGAACTGCCAGGCCAGGTCTTCCCGGAGCTTGAACATAAGCAATTCAAGACCGTTTTCCCCCTGATTGAGGCTCTTACCTTGGGTGCAGCTTGATTCCAGTGGCACAGTGAGCACAGGACCCACGTCTAGGCATACCCTTAGCCACTTAGGGCTTTACATCAAATGCACAAAAGATGAAGGGATGCATGCTTGCAATAAGTCTAACCACTGGCAATTAGTTGTTCAGGTCAGTGTTTCAACCCATTGGTCTTTTGCCCACCATACCACCTCAGTTTGGACCCAGCCATATCCCAATTTGGCTTTGCCCTGCTCCAATAGGAGAAGTCTAGCCTGAACTGTCAGGCCAGGCCTCCCTGAACCAAACAACAGCAAACCAAGGCCAGTTTTGCCCAAATTTTAAGCACTCCACCGAATGTGTGAAATAAAACTAGGTGTACGTGATGGTGACCTTAGTTTCTACTCAGGCACGTCAGTGCACGTTCATCTTACGTCCACAAGATCTGTTAGGGCAGTATATTGTAGTACTTAGCACCTGCATAGTGTATTTGTACCAATGCACCCGATCAGGCATGTAAATCGTATGTCAGGAGTCAGACGACATATATTTAGAACTTTAAGGGAATTT
Organism: Triturus cristatus; assembly: GCF_964204655.1. NCBI lineage: Eukaryota > Metazoa > Chordata > Amphibia > Caudata > Salamandridae > Triturus > Triturus cristatus. Next base: position 1,418,051,074 of record NC_140591.1, on the reverse strand, counting down.
TTGTTTCTTCTGTGATTTAGACATTCCCGTCTGACAACCTCTGCTTCTGGGCAGCATACTCGGGTAGTGGTCGTAAAGGACTTACATTACTCAGAATGTAAAAATCATCTAGCCTGATATACCAGTCAATTTGTGCATATGGTTGTGGCTTTGTGGAGAATAAAGTCATGGGCAAACGTGCTTCAGTGGAATCATTTGTTAATTGAGGTGGTCCCTGGTCTCCATTTAGTCGGATATATTGTGGGTGGCTATGCCGGCTATCTTTGATATTATATTTTTTCAATCTAGATTTATTTTGGAGTTATTTATTTATTTATTTTATTTATTTATTTGATGAGTTGGTTGCTGTATTGTGTTTGTTGGCATTCCACATTTTAAAATCTATAAGTTACTGATCTCAGGGACATTTGCAACATTTAACACCTAGTAAGAGGTGGAGTTAAAATATGGTGTTATTTCCCTATGTGATGGTTGATGTTTTATAACTTGTAACTTGTAATGTGGGTATTATTGTCTGTGGTGATAGCGGCACTTTCCACCCAGTATCACCGCATGCACTATCACCTCTTGTGGAATCACTTGTTTCCATTCAAAAAGATATTAACTCATGAAACCATCCAATAATTATGTCTGCACAACTTGTAATCGGGGTCTAATAGCTATAGACTTTAGCTCAATACCTCAGAAGAGGTACAGTGCACAGTGGCTGACAGAACGTTTTAAGACAGCATCAAACGCTCATAGTCAAAAACCGTAACAGCTACTTTCCTAACTCTTGGCGAATGGTCATGAACAGCCTCTTTGGATCCAGGCATGATATCATTAATAGCACCAAGACTCCTTACAGCTACTGCTGACTTTTATCCGAGCACCGTATACACCCTAGATATAAATAAACTTTTGACAGAATGTGTTACTGTCAGAACCCCTTTCAGAGGCCCATTGGCCATTCAGGGGCTACTGGGCCCAATCATGGTGGTTGAGGCCTTTTACTCCCAGTGTCCTGGGCCAAACCTACAATCGATCCTGAGCAGCTGGGCCATGCACCCCTTCTGCACTTGACCCTCAGTAGTACCTGTGAATGAGCAGTGAAATGCTTCCTTGGGGGGAGGGGGGGTGTACATAGAGGTAAGGGAATACGACTCATAACCCAGAGTATACACAGTACTGACAATAAATCAGTGTCTAGTCAAATACTTACTTTTGTAAGAAAAATAAGTATTTTAGTTCTAACTCTACACATGCAAAGGAATAACAACTTTAATGAGCAATAACACAGTCCCATTGAGGTTAGGCCACTAGTCATTGTTAGGCAATTCCCTGTCCCACGTCTTTCTTTTAACATAGTTGAGGTTATTCCCCATTCACTATTGGCCACATCCAAGGATTGCTTACTAGTAGGCCGCACACAAGAGTTCCCATTTGACTCTAGAATTTAGTCGAAAGTGGCTATGGTGCCGCAATACTGTTAGCAGTGAGTCCCCTGAGGCCCCAAAGGCCCAGTTCCAGGCTTTGGCGGTATGGAAGCATTGAGTGGTGCAGTGAGTGCCCTCTCCGAGTGTGCTCCCGAGCCCTGATCCTGTTTGGCAAAGTCAGGCTGCTTGCGATACACAATGAAGACGTTCAGGCCAGCGCTTCCTGCACAAGGCTCCTTACGGGGCTCAATTCACATTAGCTTTCACCTGTCATACGGGAGTCGCCGGACCGGTCTTGATCAAGAGCAACGACCCAATCAGTGAGTACTCTTGGTAGGGCTCCACTATGGACCTTGGTCCCTCCAATGCTCTTCTCTTCCTCACAGGGCACACTGGTCTTGACAAGAAGACAGGCTCTGGTGCTCCAAGGCTAGTTATATAGGTTTCCCTGGTTGATTTTCACTCACTCAGCACAGAGACTAGCAGGCCGTTGCCGATAGTTCTTGTCACAGGCAGAAGTCTTGCATAGCTTCCCCTCCTCACACAGCCAATCTTGCTGCTGGGGAGATGACAAGACCTAGGGTCTCAACCTCCCCTTCTTATAGTCCTTTTCCAGACACCAAAATGTGATTTAGGGTTTGAGTCTTTGAAGGTTTATGTTAGTGTTCTGCTTCTTTTGAAGTGTACTCCTTTCCTTTTCTTCTTTCCTCATGAAAGTCTTGAATAGCTGTCTGTCACAACAGGTAAGACTCTGAATCTGATTATCCCACACACATGGGAGTGACCAGAGCTTATACCTGGGTGGCACCCACAGTGATATGTGCATCAAAATTTTAATAACGGGCTCCCACTCCTAGTCTTTATAATTCCATTATCAGCCCCATCTCCCTTCTGAGATGTGCCAGGCCCATTCCTTGTGATCTATCAATGAATCAAAGAGCAACCTTTTGAAGTGTAAAAGGGGAGTCTCTTCCTCCCTTCCTCCAGTGTGTCCTACCCAGCTCACAGGAATGAAGCAATACACACATCTGTCTGGGGGGTATTTCTCTACTCATCATGTCTTCACCAGGCAGGCCTGGGATTCCCAAAATGGAGCCCAGGGTCCTCCATTTAATGTACCATTGTAGGCACTCTTGCACTCAGTGTACTTTCACAGGACTCTTACTCTCCAGTACTGCCATCGTCATGCATTGTGCACTACAGGCACACATGCCTTCAGCACACACATTCAGTCTGTGTACACTCAGTACAGTAGCCCTTGCACCCGGATTTGCTGCCTGAAAACAGATAAACTGCCAGCACCCACACACATTCACCATGTGTGCGCTGTACAACACGTCAACCTTCATGTATTGTACTTCATGCAAGCACATATACACTTAGCACATCCCTTCATCGTGCACGCACTGCACAGCACTACATCTCTCATGTAATGTATGCGCAACAGCATACATACACTCAGTGCATGCACTAACCACAGATATACTGTACAGTACTGGTCTATTCTTGCACTGTACCCTTCCCAGGCACACATACATCCAGTGCATAGTTACTACTCCTGCGCTGCACAGCTCTCCACATCTACCTGATGTAGGCCAAGTGTGAGTTAAGCACACAGCAGCGGAACTTTTAAAAAGGTGAGTGAGCCTGTGGGCCTCACTCCATTGACACAAGTTAGAGAGGCCCTGTTCACTACTACGGATCACTACACCGTATGCTGCCACCTCTATGAGGGTAGCTGTTTGGGCGGCCTCCGGGTACTGCAAGACTGCAATCCGTGAGACATGCCTAGGTCATGGCGCCCAGAGGTACCTGTTCGCCTGTGACATAAAATCATCTTTAGGGATCCAGACAACAGCACAGCTGGGCGCTCAGGGCAGGGGCACACGTCTTTACCATGCAGAGGACATGTGGATCTTTTTGAGCTTGCATCTGTCAGTGACTTAAGGCACATTAAACTGAGCAATTGAGGCACACGGTGTTCATAGCGCTTAGAAAAGTGCATTATTTGTATGTATGTATGTATTATTATTACACCGCCTATATCTAGCTGCAAAATGAAGATGAATAAGTTAGACAGTTATGCTCAACTTTGTAATCAATGTTAAAAAATGTATTTGATTTGAAGATGCAGTGAGTTTTTCATAATTAAAATTCAAAACAATTTTATCAAATATAATTTATCCGTCACTCTACATGAAAACAACAGCCGAAACATTGTGTGTTTTTGTTTATTTGTGTGCTTCATAAATGAATCTTCATCAGTCCAAATAGAGGGCTCACGTGCATGCATTGTATGTGGGAGCCGTGGCTCTCCGGCATTGCTGAACAGCTCTCAGAGACTGCGCGTGCTGTTCTCCAAGGGTTATCAGAGGGTTCCCAGAGAGGCCGAGGTTACGTATGCATGGCCAGGAAGGAATGCAGACTCGATAACAAGAGCTTTTGTTCGGTGCCCTTCAGCACCGCGGAGGGCGAGGCGTGGCTGCGTGCTACGCGATGGCTGCGACATTTCCAAAACACAACCAGAAATCTCAAAGTGAAATGCCAACCTTGGAGAGTTTAAACAGGAAAGCCCTAGTTGTGCAATACTGAAAATCAAAATGTAAACGCAAGACCCTGAGTGACAGGCTGCCCCAAGTGTACAGACAACACTTCAGCTTTCCTTTCAAAATGTTTGTGGCAATTGTGAGGCTGATTCTCAGACTAGCTTCGGCAAAGCCAGTAGGTCTGTGCTACTTTATCTGAACGGGTTATTTGTTGTAGTGGCTCTTTGCTGGGGAATTCCCGAGGCTACATAATTACACCTTTTGATCCAGGTGAGTGCAATAACTCAGATAATTCACCTCTGAGAGCCTCAAACCTTCGACAGCAGACTACCTCCAGCTTTCCTTTCAAACTTTTGTGGTCAACAAGCTTTGGCAAAGTCAACAGCTCTGCACTATTTTAACTGAATGGGTTTTTTGTTGTATTGGCTGTTTTTTGTGGGATGTGTGTGGATGCACAAAAATATATGTGCTACAAATGCAGACACAGGTGAGTGCTGTGACATTGATAACTCACATCAGAGAGTCTGAAACCTTAGAAAGTGCACTACCATCAGGACAAATAGACAAACAGACATTTGTCACAGTCAGCAGAGCTACCCCTCGTGGGTTAATCTAACATGACTATTGACTCAGTTGTATGAAATTGGGTTATTGGTTGAGGGGGTGGAAGTCCCGCTCAGGCAACAACCACAATCGTCGTCAGGATGAACCACCAAAGTCACTAAATTAGCGTCGGCCATGATGGCGCAGTAACCATGAATGCCTTCAACCTTTCTTAAACGGAAGGCAGCACAGAGTAGATAGCACAACGGACGCGCACCCGGCAAGTTATTGAGGCGAGGGAGCCGGCGGACCCTGCTCAGATGCCAGGGCATGCAGCGTGTTGCAAGAGCAGGGAGCCGTATAATCTCCTGTTGGCTCAGAGAAAAGGAGGAGCTGGGTATAGTCCGGCAGCGGATCAGGATGTGAGACGCAGGATGAAGTGAAGAGGGCTGCGGTAAAGCCGAGACAAGAAGAAGACTCGAAAAAGAGCTGAGGTGGACTCCAGCGCACAACGGAGGTGAGGTATGGTGGGTGTAGTGATCCTCCAATCAGCAGTCTAGTGTTCCAGCATGCTGTAACACACACTGAACACCCACCCACAACAGGTGTCACCAGTCAGGTGACCCTGGCAATAAAAGGGGCCGAGCGCACGTGCTCTGGGCCAGTTATCTAACTATAACTTCAGTGTCTGCGTGTATCCTTTCACCAGCAACGAGTGGGTCTTATCCCACGTGTGCGGAGGTTTCACTTCCCCGGGTCCTGGTGGGGGAAGTCTAAAGCCGAGGAAGACGGTGACCAGGAGCCCACCCCGCACCGCCGCGAAGACCTGCGGGCATACACAGTGCCCCAGAGTAAAAGCGAGGAAGTCGGGTGCCCACCACGAACCCCATCGCGCCTGCCGCTGTGCGCTCCTGTGGGGAAGTACCCCAAAGAAGAGCGGGCAGATCGGAGCCCACCCGCATCGGCCGCGACCCCGCAAGCGTGAAGAATCACGCGAGCCCACCTGTGGGGATAAAAGGAGCTCGCCGGCCGAAGGCGAAAACGCGGCAGGAAGGTTGATGAGACGCCAGCCGGAGCCCACCCCGCATCGGCGGCAACAGGTGAACGTTAGCCCGCAATAAGGCTGCTGTGTGCATAGACGGTAGCTCCTACCCCCAGCTCGGCGCAGCATGCGGACTGAGTGAAGCTGCTGCGGGAGTGGAGGAATGAAAGCAGCCACCTGTGAAAGAGAGGAGAGCGGCATCCGCACCCCCCCCCGCGTGGCCAGTGAAGCGAGAAGGCCTGCCGCGGGAACGATTTAAGAAATAAGTTAAGCAAAGCGGCTCACAGGTGGTAGAGCGGAGCCCACCCGCAGCCGCCGCACTGGATCAGCGACCCCTGTCTCCTCCGCCCGCTCCCCCGTGCAGCATATGAGCAAAGTGGGGCTGCTGCAGGCGAGGAGCGGGAATCGGCACATACACTGCCCTGCGACCAGTGCCGGTATCAGCGCCAACCCTCCTCCGCCCTGGGCAGTGTGAGAACAAAGGAGCTGCCGTGTGTGGGGAGAGCAAAATTAAATAAGAGGTTATAGGCGGTGGATCAAAGGCGCCGTGAAGCGCGAATCAATAAAAGAAGCGCGAAGAGTGCGAGGTGCACCTAGGAGGCAGAGGAGAGCGGCACCGGCAACCCCCCCGCGCGCAGCCCGTGAAGTCAGAAGGCATGCTGCAGGGGGCGGAAAAGACATTAGGAAAAGACGCGCGAAGGTCGCGAGGGGCCCCATGCAGCAGCAAAGGAGAGTAGAGTACAATCAGCGGTGGCAGGTGGTGAAATCTAAAGGGCACGGAAGTGCGACATGAGGAGTGAAGCGCGAGGAGCCCCCAGGCGGTATCCACGGAGAGCCAAGGAAACGAAGGAGGGCTGCTGAGCCCATGATTAAGTGCAGATGCGCCAGGAGATAGAGACGCTCACCCGCAGCAACAAAAGCCACACACACGCAGCCTATAAGGCAGAGGACTTACCAAGTGCATGGCAGCAGAAGTCTGTTGCCCGGAGCCCATCCAGTGAGGCTCTGATCCCAGTGTCAAAGCTGCATGGAAAGACCCAGAACGAGGTGCCTGGAAAGGTGCTCCCCTGCCATCTGGTGGACACCTTTGGTACTGCAGCAAAGAAGAAGTAAACAAGCCTGCAGCAAGCCAAGGAAACCCAGCAGCAACAGGAGACCGGCTGATTGGAGCACAAGGGAGAAGTATTGACAGGTGTGCAAAAGTGAGTGCACATAAAGCTGCCATACTGGAGTGGTGCCCGTCCACCACACAGCTGGAAAGAACAGGTGACAAAGCGCAGGGACACACCAGGCGAACAAGACCACAGCGCAGGGGCAACAGTGGATACCCAAAGCAGTGAGAGAGATACCACGAGGAACCCCAAGAAGAGAAGCAGAGCGAAGGCAGGAGCGCACCAAAGGGAGTAACCCGGAGCAGGTCGACGGAACGGTGGCACAGACCACCAGAAGCACGGAGCTGAGGACGAGAGAAAGCGCAGTGGTACCTAGTGGCCACAGGTTGTCGCTGCAGCAGTAAGAAGAAGGAGCACCACCAGACAAGGGGACGAGGATTCAGGAGCTCAGCACCCGGCAAAGTGCGAAGATGTGCAAGAACAGCAGGCACTGCTCCAGGAACAAAGGAGGTAGAGGAACGTGCACCCAGTGAGGTAACTGAAGAGCGCCATCAGAAGCGCGCTACAGCAACATGAGTGGGGAGAAGTGGTTGCGCGAACCACCAGAAGCACGAAGACCCGGGAAATGGAGAAGAAGCCGACCAACCAGATGGTCGCAAGGAAGACGCCGACCAGCCAGATGGTCGCAAGGGAGAAGCCGACCAACCAGATGGTCGCAAGGAAGACGCCGACCAGCCAGATGGTCGCAAGGGAGAAGCTGACTAACCAGATGGTCGCAAGAAGACGCCGACCAGCCAGATGGTCGCAAGGGAGAAGCCGACCAACCAGAGGGTCGCAAGGAAGATGCCGACCAGCCGATGGTCGCAAGAAGGATGCCGACCTACAGGAGGTCAGAGAGCACACTGACCTGTCAAGAGGTCAGAGCGGAAGTGAAGAGGAAGACCAAGGGGACGTCAATGAAGAGGACCCCAGGAGAGGTCCGCGAAGAGGACCAGAAAGGGACGGACGAGAGGTCCAACAACATCACTTTGAAATCAGAAGAAATCGGGAGAAAGAAGGTCGCGACGACCGTTCCAGTCACAGAGTGAAAGGAAGATAGTGTCCTAGTGTTGGGACAAGACCAGAGGGAAACGTGTAGAGTGCACGCTACACGGAGAAGTCTGGTAAGGACGAGCAAGAAGGCGAGAAGACCGGACCGCGTTGCAAAGAAAGGGAAAAGAAAGACAGATCCGGAGTGGCACGACGCCACGACGAAGGAAGAAGAGAAGGAGAGGAGAAGAGCGAAGAGGTGTGCGTGACGGACCAACACAACACACACCCGAAGGGGAACACCCGAAGAGGAAAGTGAGAAGGTGCATGGGCATCCGAACACAGTACCTGGAAAACATCAGCACCACTGGGAGTACACGTCTATGTGCAAACCCGAAGGTCACCTGGGGATGACAGAGGCGAGCAGGCCTGTCCGGTGGTAACAACCACCTCTGGGATGGAACGGACATAGGACCGTGGATATCCAAGGGGCAGAGGCCTCAGGGGCACCGGTGGCAGCGGGTCCCAAAACGAGAGACGCACTGTTGAAGCTTGCTCTGGAGATCCTGGGAGAACAGAGGTAGCACGCGAAGGACCAAGTGCCAACAACACCCTTTTCAGGTGGAGCTTCGGACATGGGGCGAGGACCCGTAGCCACTCCTCCAACGAGGTTGGAGCGACAAGGCAGCAGTCCACCGGTCCAGTGGAAGCCTGGCAACAAAGGGCCTCCGGCTCGTCCAGTGAGAGGGGACACCCACGAGAGAGGGGTATCCGTATGAGGGATATCCTGCAATGGTGAATCCTGTTAGAAGACAACCACCAGTTGGAGAAAACACCTCTACCAGGACCATACAGTGGAAAGTAAAACACCAGTGATCCACCATCAGTCCATCACCATCAGTCCATCCACACTTTTCACTGACGGCAGTACAGGAGAAAAGAGACTGTAAAGCACACTTCCACGGTGCAAGTCCAAAAGAGCACATCCACAGAGCACCCGGACATCAAGCCAAGGAAACAGAGTGGTCCTGGCTGCAAGTATACCCTCGCCGGCCGTTGACCATCAGCGAAGAGACTACATGGAAGTCACTATCACTGACTTGTATTTTTGTTTGTAATTTGTGTTCTCTTCCACAGGTTCGGACTTTTTGTGTTTTGACCTTTATTAAAGTTTGGGAGGGATGTAGTGATCCTCCGATCAGCAGTCTAGTGTTCCAGCATGCTGTAACACACACTGAACACCCACCCACCACAGGTGTCACCAGTCAGGTGACCCTGGCAATAAAAGGGGATGAGCGCACGTGCTCTGGGCCAGTTATCTAACCATAACTTCAGTGTCTGCGTGTATCCTTTCACCAGCATGCAACTAGCTGTAGGGCTGTAGGGCCGCAGCAGCAGTCAGATGGTTAGGAACCGGGGACAGCTCCCATGTCCAAGAGCCAGTATTAACACTGAATCTCCCCGGGCGGAGTAGGCAAAGTACCCCGCTGGATCATGAGGCATCGGCCCCAGAGGCCGAACGTGACCTGGTATTCTGGCAAAAGCCTAGCGCTCCAGCTGCAGGAGCTGAGACCCGGCTCAGCTCTGGCAACCCCATGAACACTGGAGACTGGGGAGGAGAGACTGCACTGGGGGATAACAGCCATTTTGCGTAGGAAAAATGGGACTATGAGGGGTTACGTTACAGCCACACACCAGGTAGGAGGGAGTGAATAGTGGTGAGTACATACCATTTGAGGGACACCACCCCTGGAGAGCGAGACGAAAAGCGTGCGATCGCAGTGAAACCATCAAAACAAACACCACAGTCGGCTTGAGGGGGCCTTTGTGGCCTGGTAGGGTTCGGGTGAGGAACCCATCAACCTGCCAGACGAAATTTAAAGCCTCCCCCTGGGAACGCACTGATTGATCCCAATACATACCTTTACTGCCCACATAAGGGTTCCAGACAGAAGACACCCCACGACTCAGTTGGACAGTATTCACAGTGAGAATGGGCAAAACTAGAGCCAGGCCCACAGAAAACCAGGAAGATATGGGAGAGACCCCAGCAATGCACCGGAAAGGGTCGAAAACCTCCAGAGAGCCAGTGCAACAGCAATTAACTAAAATACTGGAAGCTTTTGAAGACCCCAAAGCCACACTACACCAAAATATCAGCACAGTGTCTGTGGGGCTTGGGTTACTCCGGACGGAACACCATAAATTAGCTGAGAAGGTCCGGGTTGCAGAGGCGACTCTTGCTGACCTCAGCCCGGCACAAGCAATGACCAGGTGGTTGAACTCACAGATAGGGTGTGTGCTGGAGCGTAGAGTAGAGGATGCCAAAAAGCAGAACAGGTGCAGCAACATTCATGTAGTTTGGCTGCCGGAGGGAGTGGAGATCACAGACGTGGTAGCCTATCTGGAAAACTGTCTCAAGACTGCTGTTGCCCCAGAGGGTGTCACTCCCTTCTTTGAACGGGCACACAGAGTGCCGTCCAGGCCGCCAGCTCCCTGGCAACCTCCATGCCCGGTGGTGGCAAGGCTTCTATATTACAAAGACAGAGACATTTTACTCCACAAAGCCAGAACCACTGGTCCCTTCACAGTCAATAATGGCAGTCTCAGTATTCCCAGACTACACAGTGGAGGTACAGAAAAAGAGATCTACCTTTCTTGAAATCAATAGAGCTCTAAGAGAAGAAGGCCTGCAATCCTCCCTGATGTTTCCCACTAGGCTGCGGATTATGCTAAATGGCAAAACTCATTGTCTTGAAGACCCGGCAGCGGCTTAGAACTGGATTGAAGCCTATAAGGCTGGTGTTCATCCCCTAGGAGACACAACTGGACCCAAGGCAGTGGGATAGAAGAGGAGAAGACCCAGGAAACGACCCAGGAGAAGCCCGGCGAAAAAACCCAGCTCCTCACAAACCGAGCAGGAAAGCGCCTCTGCCCTCCAAGCAGTGGCAACAATCATGAAGGGGTCTGAGCACAGCACAAAGTCTAACTCCCCATTAGTAAGGGAAACTGAAATATCCGAATCTTAGTCCACTCATGCAGGTAGTAGCCAGATGCCCGACGTTACTCCTGGGACAGCAGATGATATCATTTAAGGTACTGACAATGCAGAGCGGCGGCGCCTGCTTGCCCTGTAAGTTATCCCTGTGACATCCAAGGCATAGGAGCCTTCTAGATTGAAATGGGCTTGGCCAGATGCGTTCTGGAAGAGTTAGTCTATTTAAGGACTGAACCATGGCCCTCTATCGGAAGACTGACTCAATGCTGGGTTGGGTCTTCTAATTCATCAAGATGGTTAATTTGCAGTTTGGGTGGTTGGCAGTTGACAGACTGCTCTTGGGACTGGGAGTTACACTTGGGGGTAGTTATAGGTTTTATGGTTTATTTACTTGCTTTACAGGTATGAGTGTCTGCTTTTGGGGGATATCAGTGGGGGGGAGGCGACACAATGCTTGATTGGTAATAGCAGCACAGCTTACCACTTTAAGGTTCATGACATGGAACATCCGCAGGTTGGGATCGGCAACTAAGTGACACAATGCCCATAGATATCACGAAGGCACGGATTGCAGATAGTCATGCTGCAAGAAAGACCTCTCATCCAGAGTGAGATAGAGGCATCGCATAGGCGATGGAGAGGGCAGGTATTCGCCACCTCCTTTTCATTGTTTGCAGGAGGGGCACTGATATGAATGAGGGCGGGAATCCCGTTTGTGCCCTAAAGTACACTCCTTGACACGGAGGGCCACTATGTTCTGGTAACAGGATGGCTGTGGGGATGAGAGTTAACAGTTGGCAGTGAATATGTCCCTAATCAAGACCAGGTCCCCTTCCTACACAAACTGTCAGCCCTCTTGGCGGAAATTGCAGCGCCAAGCCTTCTCCTTGGAGGAGATTTCAACTGTGTACCAGACATACTGTTGGATCGTTCGACCCCTCCTCTACTGGGAACCCAAGGTCAATGTAATGCTGCTGGGCTAAGAGATTGGTTGACACACTGAGGACTGGAGGACAAGTGGAGGACACAACACCCATCTATGAGAGACTACTCCTTTTACTCACCCCTGTATCAAGTACACACACAAAATAGATGCCTTTCTGTGCTCCCATGCTTTGTGTAGTGCGGTCTCCCATACTGAATAACTAAGGCGCACAATATCAGACCATTGCCCTTTTTTATTGGAGTTTAGACCACTAGGAAACCGCCCTTCTGTCCCCCTGTGGCGACTCAACCCAAAGGCTTTAGCAGATGTATGTTACAGGGAAATGCTTCATACAGCCATTGCCAATTATTTTGAACATAATGCAAGGTCGGCATCCACTAGGCTGGTAGAATGGTACGCATTTAAAACTGTAGTACGAGGACACTGCATGGGTCGGTCGATAGAGGGGCAAAGGTAAATACATGCAGAACTACAGACACTAGAGGACAGACTGCACCGGCTGGAAATGTGAGGGGCGCGGAGGCGGACGACATGGAGGGCTTGATAGAGACACAATCACAATACAATACAGCCCTGGAGTGGCTACAGTGCCATAACCTCTGTGAATACCACACAAGAGTGCAGGAGGAGAAGGGGAGGCCGGGCAGACTGCTGGCATGGTTGGTAAGGCCGGAATCCTGGGGTTCTCCAATCATGCGAGTGACTGGAGAAAAGGGGGACATAGTACATGAACCTGAAGGAATAAATGTCCAATTTTGTGAGTATTACAGCAACCTGTATGGAGCGCCACCCTTGATCCCTCAGACTGCACAGAGAGACTTCCTGAGAGACTTACAAGTCTGGAGGCTAAACCCCCAAACCAGTGAGGCACTGGGTGGACCAGTGACGAAACACAAAGTCAGAGAGTCTATTAAATGCATGGCCACAGGGAAGACTGCAGGGCCAGATGGCCTCCGAGTAGAATATAACTCCCCCTATGCTTCTGTGTTGGTCCCCAGATTAGTGGCATTGTATGCAGAAGCCTTAGAACTCGGGAGGCTTCCAGTCTCACAACGGGACGCAATGGTGGTTCCCCTCCCAAAAACTAATTCCCTAGAGGTCTCCCCAGGTGATTTCCGCCCTCTCTCCATGCACAACTTGGATCAAAAATCCTTAGTAAAATGATGGCACTCTGCCTGCTTCTGCATATGCCTGTCCTGATCCATTCTGACGAGAACAGGTTTATCCCCTCCTGGAATACATCCCTTAACCTGCGGAGATTCTACTCAGTATTATATCACCCAGACATTCTCGGAAGCGGCGCTCCTGTCATTCGACCTAGAAAAGGCTTTGATACAGTGAGGTGGGATTACCTGTTTGAGACGATGCAGCAGATGGGTATAGGGGAAGATTGGTTAAAATGGATGTCTTTGTTATACATGGAACCAACGGCACGGGTCCGGATGGGTAAGACAGTGTCCCAGCAATATGGAATGCACCCAGGGACTAGACAGGGCTGCCCCCTATCACCACTCTTGTTTGTGCTCCCAATTGAACCACTAACTGTGATGTTCTGAAGGGGCGGAGAAGGAATGGGAATATCCATACGAGGACGGGACCATATCATCTCTTTATATGTAGATGATTCACTAATTTACCTGAAAGACCAACGGTAGGATCACCACGGCCCTTGACCGACTAGGAAAATTCGACCTGGTGTCCGGTTTAAAAGTTAATTGAAGTACGTCATATATATTCCCGATTGACCCCTCACTTCCCTGATCCCGGAACCTCCAAGGAGAGCTAAATTGGTCCCAGGGCACATTTAGATACCTAGGGATTTATATATATCAGACTCTGGAGGATCTCCGAGAAGGCAACCATAGAAGAGCGCTTCGAGCCCTTAGGTCCTGTGTTGCCTTCTGGCGCTCATTGAGCTTACCCATTATGGCCCATGCTACTTTATCCAAAATGGTCATGCTCCCACGCCTGCTATATTATTTTATAAACCTCCCACTTACAGTCCAAAGAAGTTGGCTTCATCAATTAGATTCCCTGCTGAGAGATCTCATCTGGGACAAGGGCAGGCGCAGAGTTTCCTTGACAACTCTGCAACGCCCAAGGCATCCCAGCTGCAGCGGATTGCCTAGTGGCTGGAAGGGATACGGCTCGAGGACATAGACCAGGAGGGGAGTGAGGCAGGTTTGACATGGCTTAACTCTAAAGTAGTAGCCCCAGCCCAGACACCGCTATTGGTGACGGCCCTGCGATGTTGGCATAGAGGGGTGGTCAAGACGACAGACAGCTATTATATTCCCCAATACTGCCACTCATTGGACTCCCACACGGAAACCCGCTCTCCATATTCTCAGCTGACCAAGTGAAGGCCTGGACTGATATGGGTTTAACCACTGTAGGAGATCTTTACCATCAGGGCACACTTGCTCCTTCAGATGACTTAATGACAGATGCGTTCCTCCCGCCAGGTCAGTTCCTCAGATATGAGGCAGCATTGCCCACCTTTTTGGGTCTGTGGGGGGGAGGTAGGGAAGAACCTAAGACGCACCCGGTGTTACACTCCATTTTAACCTTGGGCACAGATGGACACCTAGTAAAGTGGCTATACAGCTCGGTATCTCAACACCTCCTGACATGCTTGTGTAGATGCTGAGAAGCTGCCTTAAATAGAGTTGTCTGACTCCGAATGGAGCAAAGTGCTTACCCATCATAGAAGAGTAACCCGTAACACCAAATTGAAGTATAGGCAATTTAACATGACCTACATGACACCTCCTAGGTTAAGAATGGTATACGGCAATGTAACCCGGGGATGCCCCAGGTGTAATGGCGAAGACGCATACTTTGTCCACATGATGTGGGCATGCCCGGGCCTGAAACCATATTGGGAAGTGGTGATAACTGCAACACACACGACTTTAGGACACACATCATCCCCCAACATAGAGGTTTGCCTGCTGGGGCTCTTCCTGCACCTGCCCAAGCAGAAGGTCGGGAACAGATTCTTATATTTGGCCTTAGTTTTGGCCTGGAGGAGAATAGCTATGGCCTGGAAGTCCACAGTGGTCCAAAAGATCGATGACTGGAGATGAGATGTGACACAATGGGCTAATGCCAAAGGGATGGCACTGATCAAGGAAGAGGCGAGGGGTCTGAGGAGGTGCCTCACTGCAGAGCAGTGGAGGGAGACACCAGACGCTTGGGAACACCGTGAGAGAGACCATGACTCTGAGGACCAACACGGGGATACACCACAGACCAGTGACTAATAAAGACTGAATGTAGGTGAGCCGTCGAGACGGTGGCCCAGCTCCCTCTCTCCCCCCTTCACAAACAGGAGAAAGGATCATGCGATGCACACAGTAGTCACTCGGGATAGAGACCATGTGGTCGGGCCACAAGGGTTGAAACACGAGTGATAAACACCTGGGGAAGCCTAATTATTGGGGAATAAATCCTCCAACCCTCCCCAGAGCGACACAAAGCAAACAGACCCTAGCTGCCACAAAACACAGGAAATGTTCTTGCACCTTCGTCCATTTATTGGCATGCCAAGGCAGAAGGCAGACGCAGTGTCACGTCTTGGAACAAGCTTTTTCTGCCCCACATAGATATTCAGGGGAGCATATATAGGGCAGAAAGTGCTGTCATCAGTAAAATCTTTAGATGTTGACAAGGCCAATACGGTTGTACATATACAAATAGAATTGTCATGCAAGATCAAGACATAGAGCAAAATAAGGACACATGGGAACAGAAAGCAAGTTTAAGCAAAACCTGCAAGATTCAGAGGCTTTTCACAGCTGTTAACCCAGGATGTGTCAAAGAGGGCAATAAAGGTCCTGGGGTCCGGCTTGAATAGATTTGTAAAGGAGGGGTGTTTTTAGGAGCACAGAGCAAGCAGTTTGGTCAGAGACAGACATAGTTATCTCAGTGGGTCTAAGATAGTGTGGGGCAGAATTTGGGATTGATTCACTTATTTGGCTGATGCAAACATGTAGATATATATTTTTCCTCACAATATCCCTCCTTTTTGATAGCAATATCAAATACCATTGTAAGAAGAATATGAATATATATATATACATATGGTAGGAATATAAAGTATCGATAAAGTACATATCTTTGAATGGCATTACACAGTGTTTAAATAACATGCATATATTGGTGTAGACACATCTAAGAGGTATTCATTTTTCATCATTGATAAAATTGTATACTAGTACTCAATGCATTTATATTATATATCTATAGCCATTAATTCAAATGTTTCTTTGTGTGCTTTCTCTACATCTTGTTGTATTTGGAGATATCTGCAGGCTAGCTCCTGCTCTGTAAGAGGTAGAATTTTAACTGCAGAAATTGAATGGATGCTTTTACTACACAATTGCTGTCCCATGGAGCAGCAACACTGAAGACAACACAAAAATATCACTATTGTTAAAAAGATACCAAGTAGTGCTAAACGTAAGTGCTTTAACCATCCTATTGGTAGCTATGACCATAGCCAGGACCAGTCATCAGAATCTGTAATTTTCCCTGCTCCATGGAATATTTGGACTACATTCTTAATTTATGCCACATCCCTTGCAATGTTTCCACTTTTGTTTGAAAAATAACAGCAAGAGGAATTTAATAAAACGCACAGTCCTCCTTGTTGTAGTGTCAGGAGGTCAAGTGCAATTCGGTGTTGAATAGTCATGGCAGCTACTGAATTAATTTCCTTCTGCAACTGTTGAAGTGCATCTCTTGTGGCATTGAATGCTACAGCTAGCTCAGCAGACATATTAACTAGAGTCAGTTCTAAATCATATACCCCATATCCAGGAATAAATATACGCATTAGTTCAAAGAATAGACCTTGTCTAGTTTCCAGAATAGGTGCATGTATATCTCTTTTATATCTATGAGCAAAACTCCCCAAATTTAGTGGCTCATGGGCTGCAATGTGTGGCACGACTGAAATGTTTGGTGTAAGATAAGAAATAGCACACATGCCTTCCCAGTGCCGGGGAAGCGCCTTGCATGCTTTAGTGCCACAAATAAAATACATTCCGCCCTGTAACTGTGTGTCCAATGTGTGGTATTTACTGGGAGAAAGGCCTAACCCTTCAGGAAAAGTGTTTTGGAATTGATCACACCATTTGTGATCAATCCATGAAGAATTTATAAGCGTAACATTTTCCCATGGTGCCATGTATGAGCAGCGAGCTGACCATAAGGGATATTCTAATATTTTAGAAATCACATTTGGTGCCCTAGCATGCTTATTCTTTTGCTCAATAAATGGATCGTATAGAAGACCATCAGGTGTTATTAATAGTGTCTCTCCATCTACAGTGATGTTCCAGTAATGCAAAGTGTAGTTTACTTGTTTTCCTCGTACCTTAGTTGTCCAGTTCCTACTTACTAACTGTCTGTCTTTTATGTTCCAATTCTCTGTGATATTATCAAATTCTAATATGTTAGGACAGTGGCAACTTTTTAAATGTCCTAAGTATCGGGAAGCTGGGTTACATCCTGAAACATGATGCTTTAAACATACAGGAAATGCTTGTTCCTTGTCTTTGTATTCTACTGTAGGAGACACTTGGTATTGGGCTTAGATATTTGGCAGTATGGTACAACGTGGGTACCATCCAATCCTTCCTTCTCCACAATCCCAGGTTACGTTGGATATGAAGCATCCTATTCCTTGTGCATAATTTTGTATAGGCACAGGTGTTTCATATAGGCCAATTGGGTCGCTGGGGTGTCTGGATAATTCTCTACAAATCTAGAAATTTTGAAGACCTAAAACCTGGGCAACTTTTTCATGTACTGCAATGAGGGGATGGTCAGCAGGTTGTTGCAATACAGGTAGCACACACATAATTAAGGTACTAAAAAATATTGTTAGCATAATGCAATGCATTTTCTTGACAGTGGTAAAGATCACTTTCAGAATTTAAAGTATTGTTAGACAGTGCAGTTCTGTCTCAGTTCCAGGCTACTTTAAGTAAGTATCAATAATGAAAGTTCTTGTGGTGCGCTGTCATCTGCTTTTCCTCCTAGTCCGTAGTAGTCTTGTTCAGGAGCGGTTTCACGGACCTGTCCTGCGTTGTCCTCTTCAGCCTATTTTTGGCAGGTGTAGACCATCACCTTTTTCTAGACTGCGTTGCGTGTTCACTCAACAGCATCAGTTGGTGTCATCGTTCCTGGGACACTTGATGATGGAAGTCTGGTCCGTCTCCCCCTTGTCCGGTGTTTCGTGCTGCTCCACTTGTGGCCGGTGCTCATCTGTTAAAGGTGCCTCTGCCTCAGGCGTTGTTGATGCAACCCTGCATCGTGTTCCGTACAGCCACTCGGGACGTCCCTGCACCTTTAGTGATGTTCTGGTAACCAGGAGCACAACGTGGGGTCCAGTTTACCTAGAAGTAAGAGAATTTATTTATATTTTTCTCACCATGACCATGTCTCCAGGTTTAAAGGGTGTGTTTGTTCTAAGGAAGGATGGAGCAAAGCTTCCTTCACCTGGAGATGGTGATGCCTCAAGACCACTGACAAATGTACAGCATAGTCAGAAATCTGCTCATCGGTCCAAAGCAGTGCTGCTTGGGATGTTGTGAGAGGCAACCTCAACCCCACCGACATGGGCCGCCCCATCAATACCTTGTGGAGGGACAAGAGAGTTGTTCTAGATGGTGTAGCTCTTATGGCATGCAGCACTAAAGGCAGCGCATCTGACCATTTTAGGCCTGTTCCATCAGTTGTTTTGGCTAATTTATGTTTTATTGTGGCGTTCATTCTCTCCACCTGGCCTGAACTTTGTGGGTGGTAAGGG
This sequence comes from Triturus cristatus, assembly GCF_964204655.1. Classification (NCBI taxonomy): domain Eukaryota; kingdom Metazoa; phylum Chordata; class Amphibia; order Caudata; family Salamandridae; genus Triturus; species Triturus cristatus. The sequence continues at coordinate 1,418,032,623 of NC_140591.1, read as the reverse complement.
GCATGCAGTTTCCACTCTATTCCCAAACAGTCACACATCTTTTCCACAACGGCAGCAACAAATTCACCCCCTCTGTCACTGTTTATGCTCTGGGGGACCCCAAACCGAGGTATTAAATCTTTCATAAAGCATCGCACAACAGTTGCTGCATCATTCTTCCTAGTGGCAAACTCCTTCACCCATTTTGAAAATTAATCCACACATACCAGGAAATATTTGAATCCATTTACTGGGGGCATATAGGCGAAGTCTATTTGAATGTTGGTAAAGGGACCCTCTGGTACTGGCAAGTGATCATGGGTAGCGAGGGACCGACCTTTAGCATGTTGGGCACAGACATGACATTGGGAGCAGAATTGTGCAGTGAAAGCTGTTATCCCTGGTGCAAACCATTCTTGTCTAATCAAAGCATTCATCCCTCCTTGAACCATGTGAGTGGGTCCATGGGCAAGCCTTGTAAGGGGCAGGAACATACTGCGTGGGGCCACAGGCCTCCCATCCCGGTGGACCCACAATCCCTCATCATTCGGCTCACACCCAGCATCAATCCATGCTCTTTCTTCCTCTGGTGGTGCAGACCATTGTGCTTCTTTCACATCAGCTAGCAACAATTGTCTCTGAATCAGCTGTATTTTTGGAATACTTTTTGCTATTGAAGGCACCATCTGCACTGGCTGAAACATGCTCTCTTTTGCTGCTGTGTCAGCCATGGCGTTACCTCTGGCTATCTCAGTATTAGCTCCTGTATGTGCCTCACATTTTATTTTTGCTATTCTGTTGGGTAGTAGTATTGCCTATAGCAAATTCTTTACTAAGGAGCCATTTTGAATGGGGCGTCCTGCTGCTGTTATGAAACCACGATACTGCCACAGCTGGCCAAAATCGTGAACAACTCCAAAGGCATAACGTGAATCAGTGTAAATATTAACATTTTTCCCCTCAGCTAGGATGCATGCTCTTGTTACAGCATATAGCTCAGCTTGCTGGGCAGATGTGCCAGGGGGGAGGGCTGCACTTTCAACTATGGTGTCTACTGTTGCTATAGCATACTCTGCTCTGTAATCTGTGTCTGTTAGTCTGCTGGAGGAACCATCAGTGTACCACTCATGGTCAGTTTTTTCTAATGGTGTTTGCTGCAAATCTGGTCTGGGTGTGGTGCATGTCTCTACAACTTCAACACAGTCATGGTCAGGGGTCTCATCTGAATCACCTAGTGGAGGTAATAATGTTGCCAAATTAACAGGTGGGCATCTTTTAATGGTGATATTGGTGTTAGACAACAGAGTGACCTCATAACCTGTTTGCCTGTCCGCCGAAAAATGTTGTGTTGCTGCAGATGACAACAACTGTACCGAATGTGGCACATAAACAATACAAGGGTAGTCCAACACAATGGGAGCCGTTCTCTCTACCATCACAGCTGCTGATGCCACTGCTCTCAAACAAGCTGGATTCCCAGTTACTGCTGCAGGCAAAGTCACAGAGTAGCATGCCACAGTTCTTTTTCCTGAGCCATGCGGCTGTGTCTGCACACCATTTGCAATGCCATTTTGCTCTGACACATAGAGATGGAAGGTTAGTTTGTAATCAGGCAGCCCCAGGGCTGGTGCAGTGCACAAAGTCGCTTTCAGTTTCTTAAAACAGTCTGCAAGTTCATTAGTCCATACAAAGTTGTTGGGAGCATCTTGTAGTGTACATTGTCGCAGGATGGCATCATAGGATCTGTACTCAGGGATCCACTGGCGACAGTAGTTCATCATCCCCAGGAATTACAGCATTCCTTTCTTGGTGGACGGAGGCTGCATGCCCTGAATCATTTTTATCCTGTCAGGTGATATGCGACGTGTTCCTTTGGATACCACATAACCCAGGTAAGTCACCTCTTTTTGGCAGCACTGGAATTTTGACAATGAAGCTTTGTGTCCTATCTCCTGGCGGTGATTCAGCAGCGCTACAGTGTCTTTTTCACAGGCCTCAAGTGATGGAGATGCCACGAGTAGATCATCAGCGTACTGCAAGATGATGCTACCTTCTTCCAGGTGTAGGCTGTCCAGGTCTCTCTTCACTGCCTGCGCATAGACCATGGGACTCTCAGGATAGCCTTGAGCTAGTCTTCTGAAAGTATGCTTTGTATCTTTCACTGTGAAAGCAAAAAGGTACTTGCTCTCTGGATGGACTCTAATACTGAAAAACGCAGAGGAGAGATCAATGACTGAAAAGTACTCTGCCTCTACAGGTATAGAAGATAATATAGTATTGGTGTCAGGCACAAGAGGTGCTAAGGGAACCACAATGTTGTTTATCTGTTGTAAGTCCTGTATGAACCTATACTGCCCAGTATTGCCCTTGGGCTATGGAATGATAGGACTATTACAGGGGCTGAAGGTCTTTTTAATGATACCTTGTTGCAAGAGAGATTCAATTACAGGTTTTATTCCCTCCACTGCCTGAGGTGACAGCCTGTACTGACAGACATAAGGTAATTCAGCATTCTCTTTAATTGTCACTTTATGGGGAGGGCATGTTTTGAATAATCCTGCCTCATTTTTGTGTTTTGCCCAAAGCTCTGAGTTCACTTGCTCTAAGACCTTGTTTTTAGTCAGCTGTAAAGCCATATTCCCTTCAAGCTTGTCAAAAACTGCAGTCCTGTCCTTTCTGTTCATACACAACGTTCAGCACCACCCTTCTCCATCTCCTAACACAGACACCATTCCTAAAGGAAATGTAAAATCCTTAGTTCTATGTAAGTCCTGAAGGCGTTTGACCATGGGGCCCAAATCCTTAGGGTAGTAACCTGGTGCTACAGCTATGGATACATGTGGTTCTGAATCTGGCACTTGAAATAACCTCATTTCCTGTGGTCATGGTTTAATGCTCACTGCACACCCTTCTTTTCCTACATATAATGTGTGCTCGAGCAACTCCATTGTCCAGTGCAAATGTTTGTCTGCCCTGTAGGCGTACCATTCAGTCACTGCTCCTGTGAAAAATGCTGCAGTACAATGTATGGGCCCAGGTACTAATGTAAACTGCACTAAATGAGTGACCAATTCACTCTCAATGTCAGGGCTGTATTTAAACAGTTCTTGAAACATGTTTTCATAAAAATCTCCATATAATGGAGTCCATTGGTCACGTGTTGGAGAGACAGAGACCAGACGGGGGGTGCACATAACACAGAGTCCTCACTTAATTTGAAAGCAGTAAGTGTTCTATTAGCCAAGTCTAACCTGACCTCCGGTACTTGTAAGTAAATCCCATTTTGCGAAAAATATAATGTTGCATGCAATTTACAGAGGAGGTCTCTCCCCAGCAAATTGATGGGTGCATCTGATGACAGGAGAAACTGATGGGTCATTGTGAAGTCATCAACAGAAACTGGTAGGGGTTCTGACAATTCTTCATGCATCATCATTCCATTTACTGCTATAGTAGTGACTGTTTCACCACTACTAGGACCCAACTTGTTTCTTACTGCTGATAGGGTTGCACCACTGTCTATTAGGAAATCGATCTCTTTATCTCCTACCTTAATTTGAAACATGGAATTCTCCTCAGGTGTGTCTGATACCTTCATCATAAAGCACTGGGTTCTGGTTGCTGCAGTTTGTCCCATCTCTCTCTCCGCGTGGTCCTATGCTGATCCATGTTGCTCCTGGAAAGGATTCCTCAGGGAGTGCTGGGTCTGCTTCAGGTCTCTGGGCATGGGTGGTGCTGATGGCTGGATCTCATTTCTGTCAAGCTTTTCATTTCTGTTGTTTCTATCATTTCTATTATACTGGTCACTTTTCTCATTCCAGTCCCTTCTACCTCTATTATTTCTACAATTGCGTCCCCTGTGCCCATTCCTCCGGTAAATATAACACCGATCCCTACTCTTATCTCTTCTCTGGTATCCTTGTCCATTATTCTGTCTATGCTGTGCCCCCTGATAGTACATTCCCTATGGTTCCTCCTCTCTTTGTACTTGCTGCAACATCATTCCTGTTGTAATCTCCCTCTTTTCCCCCCCTGGTACTTTCCTCTTTGTTGTTTTCCTCTTCTCTTTCCCTGTTGGTACCTCCCTCTCTCCCCCCCGCCCCCTCCACCCTCTTGGAACGTTCCTCCAGAGTTCACCATGGAATGTTGGACAGGCTGTCAGTTACGGAGAGTGGATGACAGAATAAAGACGCTTGAACTTACCTTGCCTAAGAGTTCATCCTTATTATAACACTGGTGATGATTTGACGAAGGGGGCCATTCCTGTCATCTCCCCTTCCATTACTCTCTCCTTCCTGCATTTCTGCTTGGTGATTCCTCGGTTCAGTGCCTGTGAGGACGTAGAGTTGGTGCACGTCCCCGGTCCTTGACGAAGTTCGCGGGAGTTTCCTGCGTTGAGTTCTTGACCATCGTGGATCCTAGGAGCCCTGCTGTGAGGTACCCTCTGAGTGCCCCTCCTTCTCCGTCTCCGTTTGTGTCAAGAACTGTTGCTGGGTATTTCTGTGTGTTGGACCACCACAAGTTGTGAGTAAGCTTCACGAGTGGACACCTGCAGTGTTTTTGCCTGTCCGTTCTTACCTTGAGCTGTGATTCAAAGGTGACGATTACCTTGCGCTGTGGTCTGCTTGCTTTTGTCTGCCGCCTAAGTTTTCTGTCACAGTCCTCTGCATAACCCAGCGACCGTTCCCCTTCATCAGTGCCAACTAAGTTATACCATAAACCGCAGCATCTTCAAGCCATACTTTGACTCTGCTTTCCTGCACTCCTGCTTCGTCACTGCGGTTGGGGAGATTGGGTGAATCCTTTTAGTGAAGTATCGGGCAGAAGATTGTGGGCCACATCCCCGTGAGGTGCGCTGCCGTCTTACACTCACCCACAAGAGACAGCAGGAGGTAGCGATAAACCCTGCGCCACATAGGTAACCCTTCCCTGTGGTGACTGTAGGCAGCAGCGGTGATCCTCTCCACGGTCGTCACCATTACCTCATGAGCTGTCACCGTCCTAGCTGTCTCCGTGTGCGTTCCTCGAACCTGTGCAGCTGAAGCTTTCCAAGTGAAAATTCCTCTTAGCAGAAGACGCTGAGGCAGGAGCCGTGTGGAGAATTTTTTTCCTCGGTCAGTCTCTGTGTGTGTTCCTCGTTCTCATTAAGCCTGCGCAGCAGCAGCTCTGCCCAGATAAATCCTGTCAGCAGAAGCCGTGCTGAGGCAGGCGCTGTGTGGAGACACTTTCCCCTTCATAAGTGCAAGTCAGTTTCCTCTCAGAACGCAGCACGTCAGTTTCCCGGCGCACCAGCAGCTATGGAACCGGCCATGTCATCCGGCATTTCTTCCACTTCAGGTCTGCCTATACCTGCGATCGTCTAATCCAGGGGACAGCTGCTCCGGTCAAGTTTATTTATTATTTATGCGAAGCCTCCTCCTACCAAGTAAGATCTTTTTCTCCTTTACCCCTCGGTACACAGCAGTTCTACAGTGACACACTCGCCATTTTTGGCCATTATCCAGTCCATCCTTGTGTGTCCTCTGCGGTGATATACACACCAACCTTGCTCTGCATACCAAAGCTTCATTATCCACGGCTGAGACACACTGAAGAGTACCACTCCTCCCAGCTACGTTTCCCCTAGGGCGAGATCCGTCACAGTTTGTGGAGAACTTCAAGTACGGTACAACTCTACCCTACCCTCTTACTGCCTATATGTACACTTTCCACCTCGGTCAAAGCACTGTGTGTGCACCACTACACGGTGACACGCACACCTTCATCATTGGACCATTGGACATCTTAACTTATAATGCATAACCTCCACCCCTCCCCGTCTCTCTGAACTCCCCTTTTCATATTTGCATACTCTCATTACTCGAGTTTATGTAGATTTACTTCTCAGAGGTGGTGCACATTGCTGGATCGCACTGCTTCTCAAGCTAAGTTTTCTTGCATGCTTCTTTTGTTTAGAGTGTCCAAAAGTGAAAATACTACCATGTATGTGTTGAGTCTCTGAGGTCATATTATGCTTACTGGGTACTGCTTAAATAGCAAAGCTTCCTGCATGCTTCATTTATTTAGAGTGTATACAAAGTATTAGGCTTACTGAGTACTGCCTTACAAGCAAAGTCTTCCTGCATGCTTCATTTTTTAGAGTGTAATTAGATTTATGACACCTTACCTGTACCAGAACTAGAAGAGGATGAGGATGATACGGATGAGTTTAAAGTCACACTGTTAAACCTAGAGGCACATTTTGGTGACAGAGTAAACGTAGTTTTGGAGCGACTTAAGTTCTTTACCCGCTTCCAAGGTAAACAGAAATCTATCTTCATTTACATAGCAGCACATAGAGGCCTGACACAACTATGTGACTTGGTGAACTCACCGATTCACTCATCAGGGACCAACTTGTCAGGTGCACAAACAATAGTCGTATTCAAGAAAAGCTCCTGGTAAAAAACCCCACCTTAAAAGAAGCGGTTAGTATAGCAGTCTCTGTGGAACACACTGCTAAGTGTATCAAAGAGATGAAGACTCCCAATGAGCTGGTTGCCAATGTTCGCAATAGCAGTGATGCACAGGCCAATTCCATTGATAATGAGGTATTCAAGGTTAGACCCGGAGAAGTCAAAGATAACCATTCTGCCAGTGAAAAGGGAAGGTTGAAATGCTATAGATGTGGCAGCAGCAATCACCTTGCTAATGATGAGCGTTGTACTGCCCGAAATGTCACGTGTATAAAATGTAACAAGAAGGGGCACCTGGGTAGAGTGTGCAACAACAGTGAAAGTAGTACACAGTGAAGGGGACTTGGCCCCTAAGTATGTTTTCCAAGTAAAAGCTAGGGACTGTCATGTTTCCCCAAGTTCTCAAGGACAATTCAGTGACCACAGGCCTATTGAACATCCTAAATGTACCATCTTTGTGAATAGTAAGCCCATAGATGTGTTGGCCGATTCGTGTGCCCCGGTTACCTTATTCAATATTGATGTCATAAATTACATTTTTGATTCCTCCAGTCTCAAAATGCTGGAACCTGACATTTCAGCTGTAGGGTATGCTGATGAGAACATTCCTTTAGTAGGGATGATGAGTGTGTGTATTAAACTCAAAGGAAGATCCACATGGGGCAAAGTGTACATGGTAAGCAAAGGGTCAAATCTGTTGGGTTGGCATCATCAAAGAGAGCTGGGGATTGTACTCGACCCGAACAATAAAGATCACGTTCTGGTAGCTGAGGAGGTGGAGGAAACCAGCAGGGATGTAAACATTTGTTCCGAGTTGTTCACTGGAATAGGCCAAAGTGTAAATAGCATTGCCTGCGACGTACCTCCCACGGAAGTGTACATCATTTCTAAACAAAATGCCAAAACCCCTGTAGAACGGGGGGTGCCAGAGATGGTTCATGCTGTATCAGGAACTGATGTTGTTAAAAATTGGCCTGCAGTGAATATTTGTAATCTGTCTGTTAATCCCACAACAGTTCCTAAAACTCCATGGACTAAATTGGCATTGGAGATAATCTGTCCCACGGGACAATCAGGAGTCCCGAAGAGATTTTTGATTGTTCTCATGGACTACACATCTCACTGGATCAAATACAAGTGTGTCTCACGTGTCTCGACAAAAGCCCTTATCGACTTTGTAAGACCTGGGGTCACCAAGCCCTAAGGGGGTAACGTGACTCGAGCGGTTGGGCACCCACAGGCTTATGTGTAAAGCAACAATACAACACACACATCCTCTGAAGCAGGGAACGCACACAATAAGGGACGCCACACTGTAGGGTTTATGCAAACAACTCAAGCTTATCTAAGCAGATAGGCGTAGATACAGTTCATGCTATGTAAATGCAATTCATTAGATGTAAATGCAGTTCATTCTATGTAAATGCAATTCATTAGATGTAAATGCCGTTCACTAGATGTAAATGCAGTTCACTAGATGTAAATGCGGTTCATTATATGTAAATGCAGTTCACTAGAGGTAAATGCAGTTCACTAGATGTAACTGGCCTTCCCCACATAGGTTAGCATCTGTTGCACCAATCATACATAACGGTGCTGTAGGCAGTACCTGGTGACCTCAGCGCTATATTCACCCGCAATTCCCCCTGGGGCCCTAGGCCACACTCGTAGACCTTGACATCCGTTGTACGGACGGGGAATCGTAGCGCCACACCTGGGGTCTAGTAGGGGCTCAGGACCGACTTTGCGGGCTTCCCGCCCTCCTGGTACCCCTAGCGCCTCAGTGGGCAATTACCGCGCTACTCGCACCAGTCAGGCCTTGTACACTCTTGAACCGTGCTCACGAACCCAGCGCTACTCGTGATAATTGCGCCGTGAATCCTTGTGAGCAGAGCCTGCGAACATAGCGTTACTCGTACTAATTGAGCATCGAACACTTCAGAGCAAAGCCTACCAACACAGCGTTACTCGTAATAATTGAGCATTGAACACTTCAGAGCAAAGCCTACCAACACAGCGTTACTCGTAAGAATTAAGCATTGAAAACTTCAGAGCAAAGCCTACCAACACAGCGTTACTCGTAATAATTAAGCATTGAACACTTCAGAGCAAAGCTTACCAACACAGCGTTACTCGTAATAATTAAGCGTTGAACACTTCAGAGAAAAGCCTACCAACACAGCGTTACTCGTAATGATTAAGCATGGAACACTTCAGAGCAAAGCCTGCGAACATAGCGCTACTCGTACGAATCAAGCTTCAAGTACTTCTGTGCAGTTCGTGGGGCACAACGCTGATCAACAGTCTCGGAGGAGAGGGGCAATCCCTCGGCGGGGTGTCAAAGTCTTGGGTGAACGGGGGGAACTCCCACGGAGGGGGATCCAGGTGTCGGGGTGCGGTGCCGCTCCTGGTCTGTAGGGGGCGCACCGGGTCCGTCCCAAGCCTCCCGGCTTACCTTGATCTCGACGTCTGGAGGCGTCCGACCCAGCTCCGGACTCCACAGTAGATCCTTCCGCGACGGGGCCGGCCACGGCCTTACACACCTCTGCATGCAACTGCCACGGCAGCGACGGGGCCCCGGGCTTCTCCGCGGGCCACGCTGTGGTGATGATGCACACTTCAGGCTTCCGGGCCGCGGCGGTGAGCGCGCTCTGGTCCCCGCACACAAAGGGGGGGTCAAATTAAGCGGGAGAGCTCCGCGCTCAACGGGAATTGATGCAGGGGATCCCATGCCAGGTCAGGGAGCGCAGGGGTCTCAGCGCTAGTACCTGGTTGATCCCCAGCCGTTCCGCAATCAGCTTTATCGAAAAGTTTCAGTGTTCAGGTTCGACCTGAAGTCTCAGCATTCAGGTTCAGCATGCAGTCGTGACATGAGGTCTCAGCATTCAGTTTCAGCATTCAAGGGTGACCTGAAGTCCTGATGGCGCAGATGTCTCTGGCGCCCTTGGGGGGTTCTGTTCCTGGGGGGTAGGGATTGAGTTGGCGACTAGGTCCTTCCTAGTCAGGCTGGGCAGAGGTTCCCTGGGTCCTCCTACTGCTGGGCAAGATCAGTGGGCTTTACAGGGTCCCTCACTCACTTAAGAGGCAGCACCTAAATCCTGTCACTCTCAGAGGCATAAGTCCCTGGCTAGGCCCTACCGCCTAAAACTCCTGCGTGGATTCTCCAGCTCTGCTTTACCCCACTGGCCAACTGACTAGAAAAAGTTCCCTCCCTCACTTAAGTATCCCTAGGTCAGGTGACCTCAAGGCGGCAAAAGTAAAACCACACCTCCCTTCTAGAAGGTTCCAGCACATTCCAGGAGCTTCCCCATTCTACCTATGGGACAAAAAAGGCGGGCTGGTGTTGCAACATTGTTGTGGGGTCCCAGCCAGCTCCTGGCAGCTAGGGTGCTACTAGTAAAGACCACTCCGCAGTAGCAGGGGCCTGTGGCAGCCATCTTGGGAGAAGGGAGCACCTGCACCTTAACACTGGTTGGCAATGAAAAGGCGCCCGGAGACCTAAGTCCAACATAAAAATGAGGGTGGAAAAAATGAGGCACGATCAAAAATAGAGGGGGAGACCACCCTAGGGCTGACCGGTCCAACACGCGTCCCCCCCAGCCGAAAGAGGGGAGAGCTACCCAACCTCTAGGGACTTTTCATCGCTAAGGCGGAAAAACCTGGAGAGACTGTCAGCATTGGCGTGGTCAACTCCGGGCCGATGTTCCACCCGAAAGTCCATCCCCTGAAGGGAAATGGACCACCTCAACAACTTGGGGTTTTCGCCTCTCATCTGCATGAGCCAGCGAAGGGGCCGGTGGTCGGTCTGAATGAAGAAGTGAGTTCCAAAGAGATATGGCCTCAACTTCTTCAGAGCCCAGACCACCGCGAAGGCTTCTCTCTCAATGGTGCTCCATCGCCGTTCCCCGAGGGAGGAGTCTTCTGGATATGAAGGCCACTGGTTGATCTTGGCCCTCGGTGTTGAGTTGCGAGAGCACCGCACCTATGCCGTGCTCTGAGGCGTCTGTCTGTACAATGCATTCCTTGCTGAAATCTGGGGTTGCGAGTACTGGAGCGGTACACATCGCATGTTTCAGCGTGTCAAATGCCTCCTGGCATGCAGCTGTCCATATAACCTTGCGAGGTTGCTTCTTCGAGGTTAATTCTGTCAAGGGGGTTACGATGGTACCATATCCCTTGACGAACCGGCGGTAATACCCAGTGAGGCCGAGGAAAGCTCGGACCTCTGTTTGGGTCTTGGGGGGCTCCCAAGCCAAGATGGTTTCTATTTTGGCCTGGAGGGGTTGCACCTTACCTCCGCCCACCAGGTGTCCCAGGTACACGGCAGATCCCTGTCCAATCTGGCACTTGCTGGCTTTAATTGTTAGGCCAGCGCGTTGCAGCGCCTGCAATACCTCCTGGAGGTGCTGCAGATGGTCCTCCCAGGTGCTGCTGAAGACAGCTATGTCATCCAGGTATGCCGCTGAGAAGGACTCCAGACCAGATAGTACCTGATTCACTAACCGCTGGAATGCGGCCGGAGCATTTTTGAGCCCAAAGTGCATCACTCGGAACCGAAAGTGGCCCTCGGGGGTGGAGAATGCTGTCTTCTCCCTTGCTCCATCGGCCATGGCAATCTGCCAATATCCGGATGTTAGATCAATGGTGCTGAGGTACCAGGCTGCTCCCAGCCGGTCCACCAGCTCGTCTGCTCGTGGGATGGGGTGAGCATCTGTCTTCGTGACAGAGTTCAACCCCCTGTAGTCCACACAAAACCGAAGTTCCGGTGTGGTACCCGGCGGGGCTGCTTTCGGCACCAACACCACCGGACTAGCCCACGGGCTGCTGGAAGGTTCTATCACCCCCAGCTCTAACATCTTGGCTACCTCACGCTGGATGCTATCCTTCACTCGGTCAGAGAGCCGGTAAGACTTGTTCTTCACCGGGGGGCTGTCCCCTGTGTCCACATCATGGGTACACAGATGAGTGATTCCAGGCGTGAGGGAGAACAACGAGGCGAACTGTCCCAGGACATGGCGGCAGTCCCTCTGTTGCTCTGAAGTCAAGGATGGGGAAAGGACTACACCTTCTTCAGAGCCATCCTTCTCCTGTACCGCTAGAAGGTCAGGAAGAGCTTCACTCTCTTCCTCTTCGCACCCATCCGTCACCATAAGGAGAGCAAGCTCTGATCGCTCATGGTGCGGCTTCAGGCGGTTGACGTGGAATACCCTCAGGGGCTGTCGGGGGTCTTTAGGTCCACGACGTATGTGGTCTGGCCTCGTCGCTCCACAATGTCATACGGGCCAGTCCACCGGTCCTGGAGGGCACAAAGCTCCCCAGGCTCCATGACCCACACCTTCTGTCCAACGTCCAACTCGACCGTCCGAGCGTTGCGGTCGTACCACTCCTTCATAACGGTCTGGCTAGCCTCTAGGTTCTCTGAGGCCGCCTTCCACAGCTTGGCCATCTGGCTGCGGAACGCCAGCATGTAGCTGACAATGTCACGGGGAAGCTTCTGCGAAGTCTTCTCTCACCCCTCCTTCACTAAACTGAGGGGACCCCTAACGGGATGGCCATAGAGCAACTCAAACGGGCTGAACCCGACTCCCTTCTGCGGTACCTCCCGGTAGGAGAACAACAAGCAGGGGAGGAGGACGTCCCATTTACGCCTCAAGCCCTCTGGCAGGCTCCGGATCATTCCCTTCAAGGTTTTGTTGAAGCGCTCTACGAGCCCGTTAGTCTGGGGGTGGTAAGGAGTGGAGAACCGGTAGGTCACTCCACACTCCTTCCACATGGCCTGTATATAGGCTGACATGAAATTCGTGCCCCTGTCCGACACCACGGCCTTGGGGAATCCCACTCGGGTAAAAATCCCCAACAGTGCCTGCGCCACCACCGGTGCAGTGATGGTCCTCAGAGGAATAGCCTCTGGGTACCGAGTGGCGTGGTCCACCAAGACCAGAATGAACCGGTGTCCCGCTGCGGTCGGAGGGTCCAACGGCCCAACAATGTCTATGCCGACCCTCTCAAAAGGGGTCCCGACCACCGGGAGCGGTTCCAACGGGACCTTCAATTTAGTCCCAGTCTTGCCACTTGCCTGACAAGACTTACAGGTCTTACAAAAGGTGTCTGAGGTGATCCTCATCCTGGGCCAATAAAAATGTGGGACCAACCATGCAAAGGTTTTGTCCTGACCCAGATGTCCGGCTAAGGGTATCTCGTGTGCAAACTCCAGCAGGAAGGCCCGGTAGCATTGGGGGACCACTATGGCCCTCGAAGATCCATGCACCGGCACCTTAGGCTCACTGTACAGGAGGCCATCCTCCCAATACACATGATACCCGCCCGTCTCCTGACTGGCCACTTGGGCTTCGACCTGTCGCCGCATGCCTTCAAGCGTGGGGCACGCCCTTTGTGCCTGACAAAATTCCTCCCGGGTAGGCCCTCCTTTCACATGCCAGTCTGCAAGGGTCGGCAAGTCCCCCACGGGAACGACATCCACCTCCGCGGACTCCGGGGGCACCTCTGCGGCCTCCCCATCCACCTCACAGGGCGTGTCCTCTACCACCTTCTTCTTTCCACACTTGGCGTTGGGTTGGGCCATAATTCCAGGCTCCAACCCGGGGTGAGTTCCATGCCGGGCAGCCATGACTACGCATGTCCACCCTGGTAATCCCAGCATCTCGGTATGAGCTCGAAACTCGACATCTCTCCATTTGGTGTGCTCCAGGTCGTTCCCTAGCAAGCACCCCACAGGCAAGGCAGGGCTCACCGCAACTCTCAGTAGGCCTTTGACTCCTCCCCACTCAAATGGAACACGAGCCACTGGATAGTGACTCACACTGCCGTCAGCCAATACGGCCGGATGGAACTCCTCGGGGACTACTTGGTCTGGGGACACCAGCCGCCTCACTACAGTGGTCATGCTGGCTCCTGTGTCCCTCAGAGCCTCCACCTCCTCCCCGTTAACTTTCACCCTCTGCTGATATTTAGCAGTGTTCGGGGGCAGGGACACTACGGGGACCACCTCTCTATCCCCGAGTGAAACCAGGGTCAGGCCTGTCCACTCCCCTTCCCTATCTAAGGGCAGCTCCACCCCAAGCGCTACACTACTTACCCCGGGGCTTTTCCCGCCCGGCGGGGCTGGGGGTCGCTTGCGACACTTGGGATCTCCTTTGTAGTGTCCAATCTCCCCACATTCGTAGCACCTCACAATGCTTGGCTGCTGACTCCTGTCAGGGTAAGTGGGTTTCGTGGAATTGGACGGGGGTGGGGTTCCTACTCCTTTCCCAAACTTATTTTGGGGACCTTTTGAGAACTCCACCTTTTTATCTCCCCCCTCTTTCTTCTGGGGGAAACCCTGTCCGCCTTTCGAGCCATCTCCCCCGGGGCCCTTGTGAGACACCCGGGTGCTCACCCAAATATCTGCCTCCTCCGCAAGCTCACGGGGATCCGTTAACTTGCGGTCCACCAGATGTTGGCGCAGCTCTGGAAAGCACTTATCCAAGAGGTGCTCCCTTAAAAAAAGATTGTACAACCCTTGGTAGTCAAGAACCTCGCTGCCACGCACCCAACCATCTACTGCCTTACGGGCATAGTCAAAAAAATCCACCCACGTCTGTGTGGACAGCTTATGGCTGGCACGGAACTTCTGCCTGTACCTCTCGGGGTTGAGACCAAATTTCTTGAGTAAGGCCTCTTTCATGGGGGCATACCTGCCCTGATCCGCCTTGGCTAAGTATAATGTCCCTGACATTGGGAGGTATATAGCGATACAAGCCCCCTCCCCAATTGCTCTCGGGAACCCCATGGGCGGTCAAGGCCACCTCGTATGCTTCCAACCACTTGGCAATATCATCCCCCATTGTGTAGCTGGCAATGACTTCTTTGGGTAAATAAAATTTTGACTCATGGGACTCTCTTGGTACGCTGCCACCATTGTCCTTATTGGACGCATTTATCTGGAAGGCGCGCAGCTCCAACTCCTTCAGCTGAAGCTCGTGCGCCAGCTTCTTTTCCTCCATTGCCCATCTCTTGTTTTCTCTCTCTTGTTCCAATTTGGCCAATTCCCTTTCTCTCTCTTGTTCCAACTTGGCCAGCTCCCACTTTAACTGCCTCTCCTCCCTCCTGTCCTCATACTCCTTTGGAGACGCGCTCCTACTAGACCCTGTCCTACTATTGGCCCCAGAACGTCTCCCTGGGGGTACATTTTCAGACACATCTACATTTATTATGTCTAGTACTTCCTGGGCGCTCTCCTCCTGAGGTGCATCTGGCGCCTCCTGTCCCTCATCCTCTCTCCCATCTGGGTGGGCCTCTACCCATGCCCTTAAGGCGGTACGGAGTTCCGGTCCTTTGGCCCTCCGCACCCCAGGCACCCCCCTCCCCTGCCTGAATTCCCTCAGTTGCCTTACAGTGTACCCCTCGAGGTCGGCTAACCGGAACTCCATCGTGACAGGTGGGGACCTAGATACTAAGGAAGAAAACTCTAGGCTATGGGTGACAGTTGCAAGCTAACCAGGATTTTACACCCTCAGTCTGGACAGTGGAATGCAATCAGTGCAGTAATAACAGTTGCAGAGCTTCAATACAATAGGCGTTTAATTGTGGCGCCCTCCGCTTCACGGAAGGGTGCTGTATGGTCACAGGTCCTAATCCCACCGCTCGCCAACAATGTAAGACCTGGGGTCACCAAGCCCTAAGGAGGTAACGTGACTCGAGCGGTTGGGCACCCAAAGGCTTATGTGTAAAGTGACCATACAACACACACATCCTCTGAAGCAGGGAACGCACACAATAAGGGACGCCACACTGTAGGGTTTATGCAAACCATTCAAGTTTATCTAAGCAGATAGGTGTAGATACAGTTCATGCTATGTAAATGAAATTCATTAGATGTAAATGCAGTTCATTCTATGTAAATACAATTCATTAGATGTAAATGCAGTTCACTAGATGTAAATGCAGTTCACTAGATGTAAATGCGGTTCATTATATGTAAATGCAGTTCACTAGAGGTAAATGTAGTTCACTAGATGTAACTGGCCTTCCCCACATAGGTTAGCATCTGTTGCACCAATCATACATAACGGTGCTGTAGGCAGTACCTGGTGACCTCAGCGCTATATTCACCCGCAATTCCCCCTGGGGCCCTAGGCCACACTCGTAGACCTTGACATCCGTTGTACGGACGGGGAATCGTAGCGCCACACCTGGGGTCTAGTAGGGGCTCAGGACCGACTTCGCAGGCTTCCCGCCCTCCTGGTACCCCTAGCGCCTCAGTGGGCGGTTACCGCGCTACTCGCACCAGTCAGGCCTTGTACACTCTTGAATCGTGCTCACGAACCCAGCGCTACTCGTGATAATTGCGCCGTGAATCCTTGTGAGCAGAGCCTGCGAACATAGCGTTACTCGTACTAATTGAGCATCGAACACTTCAGAGCAAAGCCTACCAACACAGCGTTACTCGTAATAATTGAGCATTGAACACTTCAGAGCAAAGCCTACCAACACAGCGTTACTCGTAAGAATTAAGCATTGAACACTTCAGAGCAAAGCCTACCAACACAGCGTTACTCGTAATAATTAAGCATTGAACACTTCAGAGCAAAGCTTACCAACACAGCGTTACTCGTAATAATTAAGCGTTGAACACTTCAGAGCAAAGCCTACCAACACAGCGTTACTCGTAATGATTAAGCATGGAACACTTCAGAGCAAAGCCTGCGAACATAGCGCTACTCGTACGAATCAAGCTTCAAGTACTTCTGTGCAGTTCGTGGGGCACCACGCTGCTCAACAGTCTAGGAGGAGAGGGGCAATCCCTCAGCGGGGTGTCAAAGCCTTGGGTGAACGGGGGGAACTCCCACGGAGGGGGGGTCCGGGTGTCGGGGTGCGGTGCCGCTCCCGGTCTGTAGGGGGCGCACCGGGTCCGTCCCAAGCCTCCCGGCTTACCTTGATCTCGACGTCTGGAGGCGTCCGACCCAGCTCCGGACTCCGCAGTAGATCCTACCACGACGGGGCCGGCCACGGCCTTACACACCTCCGCATGCAACTGCCACGGCAGCGACGGGGCCCCGGGCTTCTCCGCGGGCCACGCTGTGGTGATGATGCACACTTCAGGCTTCCGGGCCGCGGCGGTGAGCGCGCTCTGGTCCCCGCACACAAAGGGGGGGGGTCAAATTAAGCGGGAGAGCTCCACGCTCAACAAGGATTGATGCAGGGGATCCCAGGGCAGGTCAGGGAGCGCAGGGGTCTCAGCGCTAGTACCTGGTTGATCCCCAGCCTTTCCGCAATCAGCTTTATCGTAAAGTTTCAGTGTTCAGGTTCGACCTGAAGTCTCAGCATTCAGGTTCAGCATGCAGTCGTGACATGAGGTCTCAGCATTCAGTTTCAGCATTCAGGGGTGACCTGAAGTCCTGATGTCGCAGATGTCTCTGGCGCCCTTGGGGTGTTCTGTTCCTGGGGGGTAGGGATTGAGTTGGCGACTAGGTCCTTCCTAGTCAGGCTGGGCAGAGGTTCCCTGGGTCCTCCTACCGCTGGGCAAGATCAGTGGGCTTTACAGGGTCCCTCACTCACTTAAGAGGCAGCACCTAAATCCTGTCACTCTCAGAGGCATAAGTTCCTGGCTAGGCCCTACCGCCTAAAACTCCTGCTTGGATTCTCCAGCTCTGCTTTACCCCACTGGCCAACTGACTAGAAAAAGTTCCCTCCCTCACTTAAGTATTCCTAGGTCAAGTGACCTCAAGGCGGCAAAAGTAAAACCACACCTCCCTTCTAGAAGGTTCCAGCACATTCCAGGAGCTTCCCCATTCTACCTATGGGACAAAAATGGCGGGCTGGTGTCGCAACATTGTTGTGGGGTCCCAGCCAGCTCCTGGCAGCTAGGGTGCTACTAGTAAAGACCACTCCGCAGTAGCAGGGGCCTGTGGCAGCCATCTTGGGAGAAGGGAGCACCTGCACCTTAACACTGGTTGGCAATGAAAAGGCGCCCGGAGACCTAAGTCCAACATAAAAACAAGCATTTGCAATGCAATAGGTCTCGCATTATAAAAGTGTGAGCAGTTGGCATTGCTAATAATAATGCAACATTAGCTATTGGCATTGTAAATGATAATGACATTTATTTATGTGTTTGTTTTATAAAATAGATAAAAATGCATTGTCATGAACAATGCTAATAGCTTAAACTTTTGCAAATGCAAGACCTATTGCACTTGTTTCAGTACTGAAGGTTTTTTAAAAGTTTTAGTCACTACTCAAATTGAAATCCAGTTTATCAGCGTTGCCAGTGCTCCTTTATGTTTAATGCCATAAATAAAACACAGTGTTCTAAGCAGATTGCTAAATAGCATCTCCAGCCCCGATCACAATGTCTCACTTCATGCTGGACAGTGGGCACCCTGTTTACATGCAGTGCCAAGTCGGGGTGAACTAATGCACAGGCTGAAGTCTGTCAGCCTCCGAGGCTCAAAGCATTCCTTGCAACAGTCCGCTGTGTCAAGGTATTGCCATGTGTACAGCACACACTCTGCAACAGCAAGTGGTTTCAAAGTTGAGGGTGACTTCCTAAACTTTCCCGAGGTGTTCATCATGTTTGGTGACAGCCTATTTATGCTGACAGCCCAAAAAACTGTTTGTGGTTGTGTGTTGTGTGTGTGTGTGGTTTTGTGCATGTGTGGTTGTGTGTGTGGTTGTGGTTGTGTGTGGTTGTTTGTGTGGTTGTTTGTGTGGTTATGTGGTTGTGTGTGTATGGTTGTGTGTGTGTGTGTGGTTGTGTGTGGTTGTGTGTGTGTGGTTGTGTGTGGTTGTGAGTGTGTGTGTGGTTGTATGCATGTGTGGTTGTGTGTGGCTGTGGTTGTGTGTGTGTGTGGTTGTGTGTGTGGTTGTGTGTGTGGTTGTGTGTGTTTGGTTGTGTGTGTGTGGTTGTGTGTGAGTGTGGTTGTGTGTGGTTTGGTGTGGTTGGGTGTGATTGGGGGTGTGGTTGTGGTTGTGTTGTTGTGGTTGTGTGTGTGTGATTGGTTGTGTATGGTTGTGTGTGTGTGGTTGTGTGGTTAGTTATGTGTGTGGTTGTGTGTGTGGTTGTGTGTGGTTGTGTGGTTGGTTGTGTGTGTGGTTGTGTGGTTGGTTGTGGTTGGTTGTGTGTGTGGTTGTGTGTGTGGTTGTGTGTGTGGTTGTGTGTGTGGTTGTGTATGTGTGGTTGTGTGAGTGTGTGTGTGTGTTTGTGTGTGTGGTTGTGTGTGTGGTTGTATGTGTGGTTGTATGTATGGTTGTGTGCATGGTTGTGTGTGTGGTTGTGTGCTTGGTTGTGTGTGTGTTGTTGTGTGTTAGTTTGTGTGTTGTGTGGTTGTTTGTGTGATTGTGTGTGTTGTTGTGTGGTTGTTTGTGTGTGGTTGTGTGTGTGTGGTTGTGTGTGTGGTTGTGTGTGTGTTTGAGGTTGCGTTTAAGATTGTGTGTGTGGTTGTGTGTGTGTGTGTGTGGTTGTGTGTGTGTTTGGTTGTGTGTGTGATTGTGGTTGTGTGTGTGTGTGGTTGGGTGTGTGTGTGTGGTTGGGTGTGTGTGTGTGGTTGTGTGTGGTTGTGTGTGTGGTTGTGTGTGTGGTTGTATGTGTGGTTGTGTGTGTGTGGTTGGTTGTGGTTGGTTGTGGTTGGTTGTGTGTCTTGACCTTATTCTGGAGGACCATACTATGGTTAAGTGTTTCGTGGCAGCTAAAGATCTGGTAACTTACACAAACATTATGGGATGTAATACTTAACAAATTGCACTATTTTTACCAGACCTCTGCAGAATGGAAAGTAAATAGGACTGTGAACTTGGTGTGGTGAGATGATAGCACCAGCCAAAAGGGCATAATTAGAAATGATGCCTATTTGACTTGTCACTTATGCAGATTTTTGGGACTGGTGATATTTCAAGAGTATTTAAAGTGCCACATGATCTTTTTCCATAGTTAATAGCAAAAATGATCAATAGGTGAGGTGTCACAGTAGATTTTAACCGCAGATGCATCCCAAATGGTGACATGCATGTTTAGCCTAGATGTACCTAAAAGACAAGCCAAGTGGATGTGTGTATGAGCTAGTTGCCACAATATGCTATGCTTTCTATACGGATTTAAAGTGTGCCAGTGTATGAATGACTTGCAGAAGTGTATTAAGTATGCAGAAGTAGGATTCAGTGCGGGGTGCAGTGTGCTATGGACAGTGCTTCAGATGTGTCAGTCTGATGGTTCAAGAGAACAAACAGTGGGGCTCTTGGTGTGTTGGTTTCACAACGGTAGTTTCTTAGAAATCTGATTTGGGTGCTACACAAATGTGTATCTGTTTATTTTGTTAATAAATAACAGAAATTAGTGCTACTGCGGAGCACTAATTTGTAGAGCTTCCTTGCGGCCATTTCAGACATCTTAACACATGGATACATTTTCAAAAGTAACGGGGAGAGCACGCATATAATGTGCTTATCCACAAGCAGTGAAGGCTACAGAATTCGCACAGGCCTCCTTTATTGCCATAATCACTCTTCCTTATCAGCCCTATCAGTGCCCACATGCAACAGTCAGACGTTTAGGCTCATGTTTCAGGGAAATTCTTGCAGCTGAAAACAGAGTACACATCTAGCATTTGATTGAAATGGCTCCCGTGAAACATCCATGGAGAGGGCTACAACAATAAAACCTGGTAGAGAGCTTTATCTAATGACCAGACTGGACTTGCATTTATTTTATTTTCAGCTATGAGGCATGTCTGTGGCCTGTTATCTTGGTGCCAAGTCTGATTCCGGGGCGAAGTGCACGCAATTTCTGTGGAAAAACGGCGCCCCCTTTAAATCGGCTTCTCTGTGCTGTGGACTGAGGGAAGAGTTGGATGTGCTGAGCTGGGAGTGAGCAGAGAGTGTTTCCAAGGGTCAGTGATCGGGACTGGCCAGAAACAGAACCGTTCTTGTAATTTGAAGTGCGCCCGAGTTTTTATTTATAAAGCTTTATATAGCGCTGGCGAGACCCGTGGGTATCAGAGCGCTTTGCAAACAAATAAAAGAGGGTGCGAAATGAAAGCACAAGGACAGACGAAAACTCAAGCATTCTTACACTTTAAATGTACTTGTGCTGCCTTTCACCATCACATTTCCCTAACTACGAAAGAGAAGAAAACAAAACAAGTGTATAACAAGCAATGGCCGAATGTGAAAGTAATTAGGCCTAATAAATAATTTGACTCAGGTACGGACACTGCATTAAAACATTGGAAGAAACGTCCATTATAGCACCTTAACTAGCTCAGAACAAAACATTCTTAAGTCACACGCCCTGCATTCTTTCCCTTAGGAAAAGCCCTCTCCCCGGTCTCCCCCTGAAAGAAGGAAAACACGCAGGAAGATCGGCAAGAATGTGAAAAGAAAAGCATCAGATAGATCATCTTCCTCAACTCACAAACCAACAAATAAATAAGCTGCGAGGGGTTAGGGACGGAAAGCGATGCTATTCTGAAATGTCCAGGCTGCAGGAAAGCAAGGCTTCACTTGCAAAATAAAACAAGAAGACAAAGAAATAGAACAAGCTTTCGCCACTTTCCTCGGCCACGAAAGTGAAAGTGATCGCGATTGCGATCGCGTGCTGCCGAGGAAAGACACATGGCGCTGCGCGCGTGCACGTTCACGTGCACTGAGGCTTTAGGCCACGGCAGCACTTTGAAAATACCAACTATAAAATGTCTCTCCGAGCCAGCGCAAGCGCTGGGGCTCAGCGAGACCTAATGAGGGTGGAAAAAATGAGGCACGATCAAAAATAGAGGGGGAGACCACCCTTGGGCTGACAGGTCCAACAGACTTCTTAAGAGACTCATTGGCATGCGAAGGTGTGCCAGCTTGCATAGTCACCAACAATGATATCAAATTCTCATCTACGGAAATGAAGACATGCCTTTGTGAGCTGGGCATCAAGCATGAGGAATATACTGAATATTGCCAAGGAGACAATGACCCCATTCGGATGTCAATGCTCTGGATCAAAAATCTCACTCATCTAGCTTGTACCAGCAATATGGATGTAGATAAGATGTTAAGAGAAAGCATTTGGGCATATCACACCTCTTCTGACTTGAGAACGGGAGTTACCCATTTTGCTTCCATCAGGGGAAGAGATCCGATTACCAATTCTATACCCCCCTGATTTGTCCTTCACGCTATTTGTTTTCATCATAATGTAACCCGGCCGTCTTTTCTTCTTCCTTTGACTGCTGGGTGCCCTCCGCCTTCCAGGCCTAGGGGTTTCCATGTTACTGATACGTTTAAGCTTTAAGCTTTGTTTCTTCACAGGTTCCTCGTACCCTCTCACCTCTTCCTTTTTATTTCAGCCTGTTTCCTTTGCTTTTTCTTTCCCCCGTAGGGAGATGTGTTATAATCTCCCTCTTTTCCCCCCTTGCACTTTCCTCTTTGTTGTTTTCCTCTTCTCTTTCCCTGTTGGTACCTCCCTCTCTTCCCCCCGCCCCCTCCACCCTCTTGGAAAGTTCCTCCAGAGTTCACCATGAATTGTTGGACAGGCTCTCAGTTACGGAGAGTGGATGACAGAATAAAGATGCTTGAACGTACCTTGCCTCAGAGTTCATCCTTATTATAACACTTCCTTTGTCATTTTTAGCGATGTCCTTCCTTACCCTAAAAATACCATCTCTTTCCATGGTTATGAGAAGTGTGCACAACTCTTTACTGGTTCAATCAGGGTGGCGCAGTTTACAACTGTGGGCCACAGAAGCTAGCAATCCATTCATAAGGGTTTGCGTATCCAATACCTTATAGGCCTCTGTGGTGCGCGGTACCCCTGCACTGTTCTCCCATGCTTCATTGTACCTCAAGATGTAATCAGCCACTGACTCACCTGGCTTCTGCAATGTGGCAGTGACTTGAGAAAAATCACCATGTTTAACTGCTAGGCCATTAATTGAGTCCCTGATAGACTCTAACCAGTTAATCAATCTATTTTCTGTGACATCCATATTATTAGTCAGTATGGTCCAATCTCTTTCCTGTGGAATTTGGAACACACTTTTTACTAAAGACCATCTACTCCCATATCCTATTTTTAATAACATTTCTACATCTCGAGGGAGGGGGGTTTAGGCAATACATATTTTATGAAGCCACTCTTAATATTTTACACTGGCAGTTAGTGGGTCAGGCGCATCCTTAGTCATTTGGGTTGCCTCCAAGGGGGTCCATGGCTTGAGCATGGCTGTCCCCCAACACTATTTTTGGTGCAGTTATTTTAGTTTTCAATAGCATGTCATCAGTATATGAGTTCTCACCCTTTCCCTTTAGGGTCCGTGTAAGTGACCGTGTATGTATCATCCTTTCCCTCCTCTCTAACTTATCCTGTAGTTTATTAATGGAGCATTGTATTTAATCCCTATCAGTCTTCTCTTCTTCTTGGAACTCATCTGCCTCCTTCCTCAGGTGTGTCAACTGCTCGTGTTCCACCTCATTTGTTTTCTCTTTTGCACTCAACCCTAAATCTTCCCTCAGACCAAAAGTGGAAGTTTGGGCTGGGGATTCAAAAGCATTTAGCATGTCTCCTCCTAAGGATAAGTGCCCATTCAGGACTGGTGTTCTAAAACTGCCTTCTCTCGGGCTAGTTGGCATGTCAGATACCCTAGTTGAATCACCTTCCAGGGATATGTGGAAATAAGGTACACGTGATAAGTTTGGCTGTGAAGCCAGTGCTTGCTCAGGTGTGTTATGTCTTTCACACTGTATGTAGGGGCCTGAAAGTGATGGGTAAATTGAAGGTGCTGGAGGAGGGGATTAGAATTGAGGTGCAGGAGAAACAGGCCCTGCAGACTGGATGTTTTGTCCCAATGTTTGGTGGCTGTTCTCATTGGTGGCTCTATCTGAGACCCAGGAATTAAATTCACTATTTGCATCTACTCTCTGTCTTTTCCTTTCTTCCTCAGTAAGCAACAAAATCTCCTCCTCAGTCAATGCGCTACTAGTTATTTGCTCATTGTCTGTTCCTTCCCCCAGTTTGACAAAAAGGCCTTGAGGCTTGGAGGCGATAAACAGTTTCTTTAACCTATTTATGTCAATATTTACTTGGCGGTGCATCCAAATACATAGCAGAGCAGCAGCCCGTCTAGTAGTTTTGGCATTTGGTATTTCTTTAACCCAGTCTGCTTCAATTGTTGAACCCACACTTTTGCCATAGTGAAAACAAATTCTGTTCTGTTTGCACATAGTTACTTAATTCCAATAAACACTGGCTATAAAATGTGGGCCAATCTTTTGCTAATTCTAGCTCTTTTCTAGTAGGCTTCTTGCACTCACTATTCACCATTGCTATTGCAGAGCAGTCCCTGTATTCAGTGGAGGCATTCCCCTGACCTTTCCTTTTCGAAAGGAGAGCTTTATTTTTTGCAATTGAAAGCCACTGCTGTAAACAATCTTTTACATAGTGTGAATCCCATGATGGGTCAACCTTTAAGTGTATACTTTCTGTCAAGCGTTCAATATCATCTATCTCAAGAGAACCAAATCTAGGCCACAGCCCTTCATTCCCTTTCCACGTCCATACTAGCGCGCAAAAAGGAGTTACATATTCTAAACAATTTGTATCTTATACAACCTGAGCTGCAGGGCTATCTGCTGGTAATTTAGAATCCTTCTCTAATGACAGTTGTTCAGACAATTGTTTTGTCTTTTTCACCATGTGAGGCCTTACCACCTCCATGGTTCCTTTAGAATTGCCAGTGCCCATTGTGCCCTTCACTCACAATTTTGAACCCTGAAAGATAAACAGATTTGTCTCCTGGTAGGAAAAATGTGTTAAGATTTGGATAGAGAGTCTTGAGAGAAAACAAATCAACAGTAGTGGACCACTCAGACACCTCATAAAACAATTTGACTTCTCTGATGCAATTTGTTTTGATATCACTTAAAGAAGTTTTTCAAAGAAACATACTTTTAAAGATGAACACATAAACATAATTAAATACAGTCATTGATCAATGACAGAACAGTGCAAATTTGAAAACCATTTCCTTGTGTCCTGCCGCCAGCCAATAGTCAATGCTTCCCACGCTACACTCCGGAAGGGTTGTTTTTATTTCTTTGTACCTCTACTTTTGGGTCATAAATTATTGTCTTGCCTAGGCTCTCCTGTTGTGTATGGGGTCCCGTAGACCCCTGCCACATATCAACTCAAAGGTATTGATACAGATTTCAATGATGATAAAAAATTTGTTGGGTAATAAATCTTCCAACCCTCCTCAGAGTGATGCAAAGCAAACAGACCCCAGCTGCCACAAAACACAGGAAATGTTCTTGCACCTTCGTCTGTTTATTGGCATGCCAAGGCAGAAGGCAGACGCCACATAGATATTCAGGGGAGCATATATAGGGCAGAAAGTGCTGTCATCAGTAAAATCCTTAGATGTGGACAAGGTCAAATACGGTTGTACATATACAAATAGAATTGTCATGCAAGCTCAAGACATAGAGCAAAATAAGGACACATGGGAACAGAAAGCAAGCTTAAGCAAAACCTGCAAGATTCAGAGGTTTTTCACAGCTGTTCACCGAGGACGTGTCAAAGAGGGCAATAAAGGTCCTGGGGTCAGGCTTGAATAGATTTGTAAAGTAGGGGTGTTTTTAGGAGCACAGAGCAAGCAGTTTGGTCAGAGTCAGACATAGTTAGCTCAGTGGGTCTGAGATAGTGTGGGGGAGAATTTGGGATTGATTCACTTATTTGGCTGATGCAAACATGTAGCTATATATTTTCCCTCATACTAATGGTCAACCTCATTGCCAGGAGAGCAGGAAGCTGCGGACCAAAGACAGCAAGGCCTCGCTGTTAGCTACTTCTTTCCCTGCCCCCGCTTGCCCCCCTTTCTCCTTTCCTCCTGCCCCCCTCGTTTTTGCCCAGTATTTCCTGCACTATGACCTAGACAGATTACGGATCCTGTAGGATACCAAGAAACCATGTATGGGTTTGTTAAAAGTTCAATTTTGGGGCTAATTTAATTTTTTCCCTTTTATGACCGATTTCAGATGTAAGGGCATGGTTAGAGAAAATTCCCCATTAAGGCTCCAATTCAGAGTAAGTTGCACCATCAAATACACACACATACATTAATTCTGAGATGCATGTCAAAGGGAGTAAGACCATGTAGAGGTTTGGCACCTGAAAAGGCATGATAAGACCGTTGATGACACAGAAGCGACGCCATCTGAAGGTTGGATTTGGTGCTAGGACAAAAAATGGGCGGGAAGGCTGGATTACACCAACCTGATAAAACTCTGTAATGTAATGGAGAGTACAACAGGATGCTATGATTATACCTGTCAATGTGCAAATAAGAAAAATGCCAATAAAAATATGTTACAAAAAAAAAGGACATACTGTCTACCCACACATCTTGTTCTGGCACTGCCAAGGTTCCAAGAAGTCTGGAGTGACAAAAGACCATTGCCAGGTTCCTTTGTGTGTGGTGTAGGCACCCCTTTCAAGTGTGAGATGTGAAGGGAACAGTTCTGCCCCAGCCATACTGGCAGGCTGGCCCATCCTGTAAACAGCTAATCCCCCTTTGTTGTCTCACTGACTGGGAAGAATACTCAAAGTGCAACATATGACCTATATGTAATAAAAAGGAAGCTTTAGGTTTGGTAAATGGTTTATTTTGCTAGATCAAATTGGCAGTTTAAATCTGCAATACAGGTTTCAGTGGCAGGCCTGAGCTATGTTTTAAATTGCTACTTTAATGGGTGGCTCAATGAGTGTTGCAGGTCCACGAGTTGCATTTAATTTGCAGGCCCTGGACACATGTAGTACCACTTTACCAAGGACTTACAAGTAAATTAAATGTGCCAATCAGGTGTAAGACAATTTTAACATGTTTTAGGAAGAGATCACAAGCACTTTAGCACTGGTTAGCAGTGGCAAAGTGCGCAGAGTCGTAATGCTAACAAAACTAAATTTCATAAAACAGGAGGGATGAAGGCAAAACGTTTGAGGGAAGACCACACCAAGGAGGTCAGGTCTAACATCAGTCATCACCCATTAAGAAGTCTTCAGATATACAGCTCTTGCCGGTGTCAACACAGCACAGGAAAGTTACACACACCTGCAGGATACCATTAGCATCGCTGCAGAATATACTGGTACAGCTTATACCAGAGTTGCCTCGCAATAGTCCAAGTCAACTACCAGGTCCTACTGAAGGCCATACGTCCCAGCAAGCTTGAATATGTTTTGGGCATTTCTTCACACATCATCAGCCAATTGGCCCCGCTGTTGAGAGCATGTCATTCGGTCGAAGGCATTGTGTTCCTGTCATGGTTACGCGCGATGGCGTTGCCGCCGCACTCACGCAGAGCGTCACTACCGCAGCCCGAGGGGAAATCGGGTTAGCGGTCTATGCTCCTGGAACCGGAAGCGGACGTCACCATGCCTCACTTCCGGGCGGACGCGCTTAACAGACGGGGATTCTGTCTGCCCCAGCGCTTTGGATTCACCCCGATGTCACCGCAGAAGATACGCTGATCCTGAAACCAACGTCCTTCAGGTATCGTACCTTGCGAGGTTTCTCCATTCTCTGGTGCCATTTGTGACTGTTGCTGCCTGCCAAGCGCCAGTGGTGCCCCCGTAGAAGCCTCGTTCCTTGTTCCTTTCCACTTGCACACAGGTGTGTGTTAGGTGGGCTACTCTGCAGGCCAACTTTATTAATTGCGAAGGAGCGCTGGTTTTGTTATTTTGGTTCTCACGCGCAAGGGCGCTGACTGGCCTGGACTTCCCTAATGTACAGGCGTCTTACGAGCCTGTTTATCTCAGTAGAAGCCTCGTTCCTTGTTCCTTGCCACTTGCACACAGGTGTGTGTTAGGTGGGCTACTCTGCAGGCCAACTTTATTATTTGCGCAGGAGCGCTGGTTTTGTTTCTTATTTTTGTTCTCACACGCCGGAGCATTTCCCCGTGCGCATATGAGCATATTGGTTACTGGCGCAGGAGTGCTGGTTTGTCGTTTGCCACGGATGTCTCAACAGGTCTCATGAATAAGGTAATCCCATAGTCAAGTGGGTCTGACAATCCTTAGAGCGGTAAGGAGGTTTGGGATGCATTGTAGTAACAGTTGTTCCCTTATCATCCTATACAGACCTAGCTTCAAGGAAGACTCCAGAGACGTAGTGAGGCCCCCAGACTTGTTACCTGTACTTCTCCTTGTCTGGCTTCTACCCCTGGTACCCCCTCTATCCTAGTCAGTATCCACGCGTTACTAGGGTAAGGTGGGAGACGGTGGTGGTGGTTCATGTCGCCTCTGCAGGATCGCCTCACAAGTATAAGGTAAGACTTGTGGGACTCTGACAGAATCCAAAGCCCACGTAGTCTATCTTGCCCGGGCGACATGGGTGACCCCGAGATCACACTACAGAACATCACAGCCATCCTTGCCACCATGCAGGCGGAAAACCACAGTATACGTCAGGATATCACGGCATTACAGTCACAAGTTGCAGATAGCGGAACAGGGCCCTGGGGACAGTTCCCTACGGCTAGGGTGCGACGGGAAGGGTTGTTGAGACCCGCCATGTTCCAACCCGGAGGTTCTGCCACCGCTCCGACTCAGGACACCACCATCCAGGTGGTAGCCCCTCATACAGTACAGCTGGCTCCTCCCGAACGCTTTTATGGCAACAGCACGAAGTATAGCGTCTTCATTCATCAGTGTCATCTGCACTTCATGGCTCGTGCTTCAGCTTTCCCGGACGACGCCTCTAAAATCGCCTTTATCCTCTCCTACATGGGAGGTGATGCTTCTCAGTGGTCCATACCCTTGGTGGAGAACGATGACCCCATGTTATACAACCTTCCAGCTTTCAAAGACACCATGCGACGGATGTTCGCCCGCCACACCTTTGTGCTGGCCGCAGATAATGAACTGCTCGGATTAAAGCAAGGGAACACGGACTTGCTGCATTACATCACAACCTTCAGTAGATTGGTGATTGAAGCTCGCTGGCCCGAGTCTAATAAAGTGTCGGTGTTTTACAGGGGCTTGCGGGACGAGATGAAGGACCTGCTTTCCCAAATACCGGATCCTCCAGAAGACATAGGCCTTTTATGGATTTGGTGGTGAAGCTAAACTTCAGGCTACAGGAACGGAAGACCGACAGAAACAGAGGCGGTGATTCTCGATTCCTGACGCATAAAGAAAAAACCGCAGATGACTCCGTGTCAACCCCTGACACACCAGAGCCGATGCAGATAGGAAGTGTTCGTGGACCCCTCACCAGAGACGAACGGGAGAGAAGGAGAAGACAGAACCAGTGTTTGTATTGTGGCAAAAGCGGACACTTTGTTAGAGAATGCCCTGTGAAGCCATCTAAACCAAGGGAAAAGAAACCTTTTGTTCTCCCTGTTTCCAAAGGTGACTGGTCGGGAAACGGGGAAACCCAGTAGGCTGTGGGGTCCGGCTACTGGGTTCTTCGTCCATCAAGATACCGACCCCTGGCATTTGTGAAGGTTACCATCATCTAGGCATAGAAGTAACCTTACAGACACGGACGGGCCTGGTATGGCAGGTAACGACCCTTATCGATTCGGGAGCCACTGGAAACTTTATTGACAACCAGTTTATAGGGGGTATGGGTATGGCCACCGTACAGAAGAAAACACCGGAAACAGTAAAGGCAGTGGACGGTACGGATCTTACCTCTGGTCTCATCCGTTTTCAAACTGAGCTCCTAGAGATGACATTCAGGAACAACCACACGGAATCCATTACCTTTGAGGTCATCGACGCACCACAGTTCCGCTTGATACTGGGACTTCCATGGTTAGTGGAACATAATCCGTGGATTGATTGGGTGTCCAGGGTTGTGCGATTAGATTCGGATCATTGTACTTCTCTCTGTTACCCACAGTCGGGTTCCACCAGTACGACGGAAGTACGGGCCCACGAGCTACCCCTCACCAGAACCGTCATGACCCTACAAGGAAACGTACCAAATGTGTACCTAGACCTGGCGACAGTATTCGACAAGAAGGGGGCAAACACCCTACCTCCGCATCCAAGCTTCAACTGCTGAATAGACTTGATTCCTGGTTCCAAGTTGCCCTGTAGTCGTATATACTCCCTCACCGAAAAGGAAAACGAACACCTCCGTGTCTATCTTGACGAATACCTACGCAATGGGCTCATACGCCACTCCAGATCGCCTGTGTCATCTCCTCTCTTTTTCGTGGCCAAGAAGGAAGGGGACTTGAGAACGTGCATCGACTTCAGGGCTATGAATGCCATCACGATAAAAAATAGGTACCTGTTACCTCTGATATCTAACCTGCTGGACCAGATGAAAGACGCCAACATCTACACCAAGCTGGATCTCCGTGGGGCCTATCATCTTGTCAGGGTCCGAAAGGGTGACGAGTGGAAGACCGCGTTTCGGAGCAGGTATGGTCTCTACGAATACCAGGTTATGCCTTTCAAACTCTGCAACGCTCCGGCGGCTTTCCAGTATTTCATCGACGAAGTGCTGAGGGATTTCATCGGTCTGTTTTGCATCGTTTACATCGATGACATCTTGATCTTCTCCAGGACAATGGCAGATCACATACAACATGTACGCATCGTCATACAACGATTACAACACAACGGATTATATGTCAAGTTGGAGAAAAGCGTCTTTCACGCCGTTGCGGTTGAGTTTCTGGGACACATCATCACTCCTGAGGGGATTACCATGGTCACCAAGAAGGTCGAGGCTATACTGCAATGGCCTTCCCCTGCTTCCGTGAAACAAGTACAACGATTCCTGGGGTTTGCTAACTACTACCGCCGTTTCATCACTGGGTTCTCTAGGATCGTCACCCCCATATCATGCTTACTGCACAAAGGCGTCCGCTTTGGATGGGACCATAAGGCCGAACATGCCTTCCAAACCCTGAAGACAAGGTTCACTACAGCCCCTGTCTTAATACATCCCGACCCAGAGCGGCCTTTCATAGTGGAAGCCGATGCCTCCCAAGACGCCCTGGGAGGGGTGCTGTCCCAAAGAGATACCAACACGATCCTGTTGCACCCCATGGCGTACTACTCCAGGAGACTACAGCCAGCAGAGCGTAATTACACGATCTCTGACCGTGAACTATTGGCCATAAAGGCCACCTTCGAGGAATGGCGCCAGTACCTCAAAGATGCTAAACATCCAGTAACCATATACACAGACTATAGGAACCTCCAGTTCCTTCGTTCTGCACGGGCCCTGACCTCTCGGCAGCTGCGTTGGACCTTATTCTTCAACGAGTATGATTTTCTCATCACGTATCGACCCAGCAAGGACAATGCCAAGGCCGATGCTCTGTCACGTCTCGAGGATACTGAAGACATCACACCCATCGTTGAACCGGCTTCAATCATTCCGAAATGTTGTTTCCAGGGGCTCGTCCTGTCTTCTGGCTTTTTAACCCAACTACACGATGACTTGCAACAGAAGGACACCCTATCTTGGATAGGTGAACATAAAGGGCTCACCGCTCTGGAATAATTCATATTCCGAGGAGATCGTTATTTCTTACCTCTACCAACCCACCAACAACAGGCCCGATACATGTGCCATGATCATCCCCTATCCAACCACCCAGGCCGTCATAAGACTATGGACCTACTGCTGAGGCATTTCTGGTGGCCTACCATGGACGCTGACGTGCACACCTATATAGCACGCTGCGCCATCTGCGCACAGGGAAAAAGCACATCTCAACCCTCAGTGGGATTGTTGCATCCTATCCCTGTACCTCCGTACCCTTGGCATACCATCTCTATGGACTTTGTGGTTGAGCTGCCCAGAACTAAGGTGGGATGCACCACCATTCTCACCATAGTGGACCACCTCTCCAAGATGGCTCATTTCGTTCCCCTGACGAAACTACCCGCAGCAGCTGACTTGGCAGTGATCGTCATGCACAACGTGGTGCGATTACATGGTATCCTGTCCGTTGTGATCACGGACAGAGGCTCCCAGTTCGTGTCCAAGTTTTGGAATGAAGTATGCCGCATTCTGCACATGGACATGCGCTTGTCCACAGCATATCACCCCCAGACCGATGGACAGGCGGAGAGGACCAATCAGACCTTAGAGCAATATCTCCGATGTTTATTGCTGTCTGTGGAAAAAGACTGGTCGGAGGTACTATGGCTGCTGGAATACGCCTACAATAACAGCAAACATTCCGCTATACGCATGTCCCCATTCTTTTGCCTCCAAGGGCGTCATCCCCGTACCGTTCCCTGGGAGGAGCCACTGAACAGTCCCTTACCCACAGTGCAGGCTTAACATGGCTTTCTTTGTGATCTCTGGCAACAAGCCCGATTTGAGTTGGCCAAAGCTAAGGAATCCTACAAACTGTCCGCAGATAGGCACAGACAGGCAGAGCCACGGTACAAGGCAGGTGACAGGGTGTGGGTTTCCATACGGCATCTCAACGCTCATGGTTCCAAGAAACTGCTGCCCCGATACGTGGGTCCCTACGTCATTGCAAAGGTGGTCAACTGTGGTTCCATGAAACTATCTCTTCCCCCTCACATGAAAGTCCATCCTGTGTTTCACGTTTTCCTCCTACGGGCCACGCACCCTAACTGTGTGGCCTCCTCTCCTCCTTCTCCCGTTCTTCGGGGCGACCACATTGAGTACGAGGTCCGGGCTATTCTTGACTCTCGGAGGACCCGGGGGCGGCTCTACTATCTGGTGGACTGGAAAGGGTATGGTCTGGAGGAGAGGTCTTGGGAGCCCTTGTCGCATGTCCGCCACGCTTCCCGGTTGGTTCGGGCCTTCCATATAGGTCATCCCGGTAGTCCTCGCCCTGCTACCCCGGTGTGATCGGCCGGCTGTGGGGTGGGGGTCTTGTTTGGTGGTGGGTGCTGGCATGGTTACGCGCAGTGGCATTGCCGCCGCACTCACGCAGAGCGTCACTACCGCAGCCCAAGGGGAAATCGGGTTAGCGGTCTATGCTCCTGGAACCGGAAGCGGACATCACCATGCCTCACTTCCGGGCGGACGCGCTTAACAGACGGGGATTCCGGCTGCCCCAGCGCTTTGGATTCACGTCGATGCCACAACAGAAGACACGCTGATCCTGAAACCAACCTCCTTCAGGTATCGTACCTTGCGAGGTTTCTCCATTCTCTGGTGCCATTTGTGACTGTTGCTGCCTGCCAAGCGCCAGTGGCATCCCCGTAGAAGCCTCGTTCCTTGCCACTTGCACACAGGTGTGTGTTAGGTGGGCTACTCTGTAGGCCAACTTTATTAATTGCGCAGGAGCGCTGGTTTTGTTATTGTGGTTCTCACGTGCAAGGGCGCTGACTGGCCTGGACTGTCCTAATGTACAGGCGTCTTACGAGCCTGTTTATCTCAGTAGAAGCCTCGTTCCTTGTTCCTTGCCACTTGCACACAGGTGTGTGTTAGGTGGGCTACTCTGCAGGCCAACTTTATTATTTGCGCAGAAGCGCTGGTTTTGTTTCTTATTTTGGTTCTCACACGCCAGAGCATTTCCCCGTGCGCATATGAGCATATTGGTTACTGCCGCAGGAGTGCTGGTTTGTCGTTTGCCCGGATGTCTCAACAGGTCTCACGAATAAGGTAATCCCGTAGTCAAGTGGGTCTGACAATCCTTAGAGCGGTAGGGAGGTTTGGGATGCATTGTAGTAACAGTTGTTCCCTTATCATCCTATACAGACCTAGCTTCAAGGAAGACTCCAGAGACGTAGTGAGGCCCCCAGACTTGTTACCTGTACTTCTCCTTGTCTGGCTTCTACCCCTGGTACCCCCTCTATCCTAGTCAGTATCCACGCGTTACTAGGGTAAGTTGGGAGACGGTGGTGGTGGTTCATGTCGCCTCTGCAGGATCGCCTCACAAGTATAAGGTAAGACTTGTGGGACTCTGACAGTTCCTTGTAGAATATATCATTTGTCATCACAAACTCAACAACTGGGGCAGTCAGGGCCGGACTGGCTGTAGCGGGCACCGGGCGTTTCCCCGGTCGGCCACCATGGTGGGGGTTGGTTTTAGGCTCCTGGGGGCCATTTTTGTTACCGGGTCCGGCAATATCGACCCCCTGTAGCAAAATCAGCCGAAACCGGCCCTAGCAAACAGCTCGGCCTCACTCCCCTCAACCCCAGGGGGCCAGTCGGGCAGTTTGCCAGGGCCAGTTTTGGTTCCCAGTCCGGCCCTGGTGGCAGTCATCACCATCAACAATAGGAACCCATGAATTGACCCATGAGTAAACCTTACTGAAATAGGCAGCAAGGAAAGAAAGATAGTGCAGTAATGGTGACCACATAACTAGCCACACTGACAAGCCATTCACATAGCCACATCAAAACTGGAAAACAAGCACCCCATTGCAGTGCAGGGTACCAGGACGGAGTAGAGCTGGGTTTAAGGTGTGGGAAGAGCATAGCTTCAAAAGCGAGCAGTAAAGGGTGCAGCAAAAGAGCTGCACGAGGTGGCAGTTTAGAGTAATGTGGGGTTCCAAAAGTAGGAGCTGCCCAGTGGGCCAGAGGATTAGGGCCTGGTTCAAGGGGCGCACTGCATGGTGTAAGTGGGGATGCAGCTCAGGGTATCAAGTTGGGGACCTGGCAGGTTGCAGTGGGAGCACTGCAGGACAGTAGAGGCCCATCGATAAGGGCGCAGGGGACACCTTTTGGACATTAAGCGTGTCTGTCAGGCTGAGTAATGGTCAGCCTGACAAACACTCTTTATTTTCATGTCAGGCAGCCATGAGCTAGACATGCGCTAAATGCGCAGGCTCCTGGCTGCCTGAGCTGAACTTTGCTGGGCTGAGGATGTCACAGCTAGTGTGGGCATGACCTCTTCAGCTTGGCAAAGGTCCTTGATGGCCTCCACCTCATGACGAAGGGGAGCGTCAGTGACAGCCTCGTACACTGAAGCTTCAGTTTTAAACCCTAAAGTGCCCTGGGCCACATGTCTGTCACTGACACCGCATCTGACACTGCATCACTGAGTGGGTGGAGTCAGCAGTTTGTCTGACCCCATCCTCCTCTGTGACGAGGTAGGGACTGCTGCCTCCCTTCATTTGCTGACCCAGGATCAGCCAATGAGGGGAGGCAGCAGTCCCAACACTCCTGGTACCTCTCCCCGAGAGTTGCAGCAGGTAAGTGTTGTGTTTTAATTGGCTGGTGTGTGCGTATATGTATAAATGTATGTGTATTTGTGAATGAGTGTTGTGAATGGGTGTGTGTGTGTGCGCATGTCTGAATTTGAATGCATCGTTGTGAGTGTGCATGTGTGTGCTTGTGGGCCCCTACTCCCCCTCTAAGATGTTCTTACCGGCTGCCACTGATTCAGGATACCAGAGGAGCACTCAAGATGCCGGGGGAGGAGTCCATTGTGCCAGTGGGAGCAGCACAGTATGCAATGTTGAACCAGTGAAGGGAAACGGTGGGGTGCAGCTCTAGATGGACCGTAAAAGTTAAATGATGGATGCCTCTGTCAATTCTCAACATTAAAAGACATTTATGGTAATACATTCTTGATGAAATCATGTAAAATGGCTGAGACGAAAAATAAGAGGTTTCCTACTGCATCGTAAAAGCATGCAGGAGTATTGTGAACATGGAAATGTGAAAACGTAAAATAATGATAGAAACAATGATGATTTACCTATGCATGTAAACACGTGATTTGAGAATGTAAACTAATTACCATATAAAATATGGTAATGATAACTTCAAAATGTGTTTAAAATGAATCAATGTCTGTATATCAAAGCACATGAAATGATTAAAAGGACTTAATTCAGAAATAATCGTTAGTATGAAACCTTACAGCTTATGGTGAGGTAAACACGTGTACTTCAGAGTGACACGTAAACATTTTGTTTTGAAAATTATAAACATGCAAATAATCTTTAGTAGTGCCTAATATTGACATGTAACTTCTAAAAGAAGAAGAATAATTGAACTAATTAAGAAAATGTAAATACTTATATGAATGTGTGTTTTATATTAATCATAACATGACAATGTTTCAGCGAATTTTCATGTAGGCCTCGGATGCTTTTCCTTGCTTGTTCAAAAGGCCAAATCTAGCTAAAGTAGTCACTTTAGACGCTGTGAGAACTTTTCATGGTTTCTTTCCTGTGCTCTAGGACAAAGAACTTTCTTTTGATTCAGCAACGCTTTTGACAGAAATGTATCGATAAAATTACAAACCCAGAGAGCGAGCGTCTGGGAGCGGACAGACAGTGAACAAAGTGTATTTTCTTACTTCCGAGGAAAGGATTTAAATATAAAATAAATGAATTTGATGATTTTGCAAAAGGATTACTTAATGCTTCTGGATTTTTAGTGAGGTATTGACCACACCATTAGCAGCCCACTGTGGATGACCAATGGATATCATATGAAATGACAAAAAGGATACTTTGTGGGCGTAAACTGAAAACATTTGAACGTATAATTGCCCTTTGGAGGAGGAGTCTGGGCTGGCTCTTATCTTTCTATTTCCCTGCCTGGCATGCTGTCGGACTGACTCTGATTTCCCTTTAATGCCAAACCATTGAACTGAACTTTCCTGAACTGACTATAACCTGCACTTTTACGGCTGGTAAGATGTGCAGGAGATAACCTTTCGGCTGAAGGGTTTACTGACATTTTTCTGTGGCACGCTGTGCTTCAACTCTGCATATTTGGTTTGTATGATATACATTCTGAATCTTGATTTTTCCTTTTTTTTTTTTATTATTTTATTTTTGAATATTTTGCACAGGGAAATCAAGAGAAACATTATTACATTGAGAAAAAAAGAAGAAAAAAGAAAAAAAAAAAAAATTAACAAAGAAGGCACAAAAAAGAAACCAAGTAATCACTGCAAATTCCATTTTACAAAAACAGAATTAAGTCCCAAAATACAAAGTGTAGAACACAGAGTTATAACTTCATCATTACACCTCATCGGTTTCCCAGATCGGGCCCCAAACCCGAAGGCCTCTTCTTTTAGCCCTTTTCCCTTTACATTTATAAAGTGCCTTCTCTAAATTAAAAACATGATGAAGTCTTGCGTACCATTCATGAAATGTGGTTGATTCGGCATCCTTCCAATGAGTTGCAATAATTAAGCGGAAGATGGCAGAAACCATAAAGCAAAAATAGGCTTGGGAAGAATCCAAACATAGGCTACCATCAATCCCTGTCAGAATCAGAGTGGGAGTTAATCGTACTAAGCCCCCAATGATTTGATTGAGAAATTCCTCTATCTTTGATTTCAGATTATCCAGTTGATTACACCCACTGAACATATGGATCATGTCGGCCGGACCTTCTTTACATCTGGGGCACCAGTCAGTTTCCCTTTTCCCCCAACTAAAAAGTTTGGCGGGGGTATAATAAAGCCTAAACAAAGTTTTAAAGTGTTGAGCTTTAAGATTAGCTGCGAGAAATATTTTCTTTGATAAATACAGTGACCGACAAATGTCGACATCAGGGTCCCCAAGCAAACCTGCCCAAACGGATTCAGAGCTGGCAATATCATCCTTGTTGGCATTCAACAAAATTAGGTATAAGTCTTTTACCCGTGGCTGCCTATGTCCAAGCCAGTCAAGTATCGGAATATTATCAAATCCAGTTATTTGAACCATTGCAACTTTGATAATCTCCCTGAATTGTAAATATTTAAAGAATGTCTTGGTATCCAACCCAAATTGAATTTGAAGCTCTTCAAAGAATTTTAGTTCAGCCTGCCCAATTAGATCTCCAATTACATTAATGCCAGCCTGTTCCCAAGTTTTCCCAAGATTATCATAAAATAAAGATGGGAACTGTGACGATCCCCAGATAGCATGGTATCTATGCAACTTAGGAATCCTCAGCAGTTTACTAATTTTATACCAGACATTCCAAGCGGTTCTAACAATTTTAAATCGTGTTCTTTTATAATAGCAACCATCCAATTGCCTTAATAAAACACCCGGTGCATAATCCCCTAAGGCCAACTCATAAATAGAAGGAGGAGAATCACTGCAATCATTCGTCAATGTAGTTCCTACAAGATATTTTGGGCGGAACAAGATGATCATTTGCTGCAGCGTCACAGCCCAAAAATAATATAACATATGTGGGATAGCAAGCCCGCCACGATTTTGGGGGAGAGTCATACATTTTATTGATCTCCTGATCTTTTTATATCCCCATATAAACTGAGAGAATATCCCTTCAATTTTTGTAAAAAACTTTTTAGGGGGTTCAATTGGAATGCATCTTAAAAGATAATACATTTTAGGAAACATCGTCATTTTAATAGTGTTAGCCCGTCCAATGATAGAGATGTGTAATTTGTCTAAGCGCTTTAAATCTGTGCTGATCTTAGTTAATAGCTGTGTCAAATTGATATCCCAAATATTTGCAACCTCTGCGCTTATATTTATCCCTAGATAAATAGTCTCCAGAGACCTCCGAGCATCCTTAAACAAAATATTGCTAGAGCAGACAATCTTTGTTTTAGCTGTATTCAGCCTGTAACCAGACTGCCGACCAAATTCTAATGCCTGAGCCTCAATGCGGACCAAAGCAGCCTGAGGGTCAGAAGTAACTATGGCGATGTCATCCGCATATGCTAAAACTTTAGTGCTAAGTCCCCTAACCACTATAGGTTGAATAGCCTGATCATTAAGCAAAGCTCTAATCAGCGGATCAATATATAGAGCAAACAGAATCGGGGAACATGGGCAGCCCTGTCTAGTGCCCCGTGAGATCTTAATCCTCCCAGATTCCATCCCCATCATTTGTATTTTGGCATATGGTTGCATATACATAGCCTTTATAGCCGTCAGGATAGAGGGGCCAAATCCATTACTAGTTAAGGTCTGCCATAAAAAGGCCCACTCCACCTGATCAAAGGCTTTCTGAGCATCTAACAAAATCAGAGCCATTTGACCCCCGATCTGTTCAGTAATATTAAATAAAGAGATCACCCGACGTACATGATCAGTTGTTCCTCGAGCAGGAATAAATCCATGCTGCCATGGGCTAACCAGGGAAGCTATTATTTTTGACATTCTATTGGCTATAATTTTAGAATATATTTTCTCGTCGGTATTTATCAAGGAGATTGGTCTGTACGAGGCCGGATCCGAAGGCGGTTTCCCTTTTTTCAGAAAGACAATTAAATTAGTATCCTTCCAAGACTGAGGTGTGGTGCCATGATATTGTACTGCTAAAAACAAATCTAGTAACATATGTGCTAGTTCCG
The DNA here is from genome assembly GCF_964204655.1 of Triturus cristatus. NCBI lineage: Eukaryota > Metazoa > Chordata > Amphibia > Caudata > Salamandridae > Triturus > Triturus cristatus. The sequence goes on along the minus strand of NC_140591.1, from coordinate 1,417,993,963 downwards.
ACTGTAAAGCTTTATAAATTTCTACCGGAATTGCATCTGGACCTGCAGCCTTGCCCGATGCCATGGACTGTAATGCCTCATTAACTTCAGCCTGAGTGAATTCTTTTTCTAATTCCTGTATAATTATAGGGAGGGGGGTAATTAAGCGCTGCCCTGCTACCATTGATGGATCAGTCTGAGATTTATAGACCTCCCCATAGAATTCAGCAAAAACCTGAAGAATATCCTGAGGGTCCGTTGCCATATTCCCATTCCGCCGTTTAATCTCCGGGATATTATTAGCAGACGACCTCTGTTTCAGGCAAGATGGCGGCTGAGTGAGGCGTGAGCTGCTGCAGCCGATTGTGCTCTCCCGAAAAAAGCTGCATTAGTGCAAAATATGTTAATATCCCCAACCGGAGGATGTGATATCTGAGCGCGAAGATAACAACAGACAAACAACTCAATGTTTGAAGACGCAAGTGGTGGCATCAAGTACTTACGCGGCTGTGCTTCGGCGTTGGTCCGATACTCGGAGCAGCTGCTTCATCGAGTGGAGCATATCGAGAGGCTCTGTGCTCTTCATTCGCCAGCCGCTGCTTTCACTCCTGTTCCTGCTATGGGGCTGAAATCCGTTACGAAAGGTGGAGCTGCGGCAGAACGTCGGGGGCTTCCCTTCGAGGCTGACATCCCTCCGCGCGGCCGGAGGCAGAAGCTTAACGCTCTCTCGGAGACCTCGGTGGACCGGAAGGGGAAGGGTGGGAGCACTCAGCCCCAGCCACAGCGGCCCTCAGTATCCGTTGTTGATTTGCTCAGAGGGCAAGCTACACAGGCTGTTACGACTTCCACCAACAGCAAGGGCAAAGGACTGGCTGGCGAGGAAGGCGTCTCTGAGAAGATGCACAAGGAGCCGGGTAAGGAGCCGGGTAAGGAGCTGAGTGGGGGATAGAGGGGCAGAAGGAGCCCACGTTAAATCCGCAGCTGTATACGGATATGGACTGCTCAGCCAAGGCATTATCTAACCCTCCTGCTGAGGCTCATTCCAGGCAAGAGGCAACGTCATCTATAGACCCTCAGCCATACGCTGTGACTGATAAGCAGAATTCAGGCCCGGATCAGTCACAGGAAGTCACCCAGGGGTATTCGGTATTTGTTGGAGCTACTGAAGAGGGGGGTAAATCTACACCCCTGTCCCTTTGCCCAGACACCAGGGATGCCAGGGATGCCGGACAGCTCGAAGCCTTGATGGAGAAAGATCAGTGCACCCCTCCGCAGATGGTAGATCATGGCTCAAAATTTAAAAGGAGCTTTAAGGGCAACCGGACCCCACGGCGGGAGTGGGATAAAGATCGAGATTCAGAGGCAAATGATTTCTTCTCCTTGTCTGACGTAACTTGGTCTGATGCTGCCTCTGATTCAGGTGGGGAAACTTTGTCTAGCGACGAGCCGCAATTTCAATGTAAGGCTAAGGTACCCTCGGGATCTGGAGCGACGGTACGATCCATGAGTCTATGCCCTAAGAGCTGCGAAGGCCAAAGCCAGGCAACCCTGAACTGGGATTATGCACTCGGGGATCAACTGATGGGTACTATTAAACCTAAGGCAAATACAGGGTCGGAAACAGGGCTTGGGCCGGCTCCTCCAACATTAGAGTCTATTATGCAGTGCGTAGTCGCACATCGAGAGGAATCCCGGATGGAAAGCAAGAGGTCGCAGAACGCCTATCGCAAACTTCAAGGGGCAATCCGGAAAGTCGCAAAAACTTGCAAAGACATAAGCGATCGCATGACTGATATTGAGTCTCGGACAGAAGCCCTGGAATTAGAAGCGGACGGCTCTAAGGGTCAAGTAGATGCTCATGAGGCCCGACTCATGGATATACAGTGGAAGCTGGAGGAGGGGGAAAATTACCAGCGTAGGAACAACTTGAGATTTTTGGGAATTCCGGAGGGCAAGGAAGGGTCGGACCCCCGCACGTACATTGTTCAATTAATGCAGACCTCTCTGCCAGATTTGGTTGGTTGGGATTGGCACAGGGAGGTGCAAAGTGCACATCGGGTTCCTTTCTCTATTGGGCAACCGGTACCACCTAATGCTAAACCCAGGGCGCTACTGGTTTACTTTGGGAACTTTTTATTAAGGCAGAGTGTTTTTGAAAGAGCCAGGCCAGAAGCCCAATTAAAAGCTGAGGGGTTTTCTTTTTTCGTTAGACCCGATTTCTGCCATGTTACCGTGGAGCGCCGGTGGCGCTTACGCCAGATGATTAAGCCTTTCCAAGAGAAGGGAGCTCAGGCCTTTCTCTTAAACCCTGCTCGCCTAAAAATAATCTGGAGGGATACTACAAGCTTTTTTACGTCTGAGATTAAGGCTAAGGAGTTTTTGGATTCTGGTGGTAAGGCTGCATCTTAGGGATAATTAACCTAATAGCGTATATTTGCTTTTCTTTCCTTCCTTTGCCGTTCCCCTTTTTCAGCTGGACGGGCGGGATATAGATATATAGGATTATGTGGGGTTGCCCGATATGGGAGGTTTCTTTGGCGCACTAGGGGTATTACTACGTTAGGTTTGTCTCGTTTTCGGGAGAGCACAATATTCATCCACTACAGACCTGGTGGGTCTGTTGCCTTCATTTACAGGGTGGGTGGGACGGGTGGGGTGGGTGGGGTGCTGTGGGTTAGGGAATGGGGTGGGAAGGGATGGGGCTGAAGAAAATAAGCCAGGGAAATCAGGCAAAAGGTACAGGTTGATTGTAATTGAGTTACTAAAATGTTTAATATCACTGCATTGTAATAAAATTTACTATGATGGGTAAGCTGAGAATCTGCTCCTTGAACATAGGGGGGCTTAACGATGCTGGCAAGCGGCATAGATCCGCAGAAGTTATTCGCTCATGGGGGGTGGACGTTATTTGTCAACAGGAAACCCATATTCCTTTTCAGAAGAAAAGCCTAAATAACATTCCTGGATATAAGCAGACGATCTGCTCCTCACAGACTTCTACTACAAGAGGTGTGGCTATTCATACCTCCACTCGGATGCCTGAAGTGGAGAGAACCCTATCAGATAAGTGGGGGCGATGGGCTATAGCCTATTTACCTTGCAGAGTCACCATATGTACTATCTATGGCTCCAATTTTGATGATTCTGACCTATGGGTCAAGCTGGAGCTTGAGCTAACAGCCTGGCCCTCTCCACTTATAATCTGTGGGGATTTTAACATTCATCTAGGCTTATCAGATATTTTTTCGGTAAGCTATGACGGGAGGAAACCACGGGTATTTAAGGCCCTTAAAGCCTTAGCAGCGAGCCATGGATTAGCTGATGTGTGGACTCGTAAAGGAGTAGGTGACGCTGGCTATACCTACTTTTCCTGTCCCCATCAGAAATACGTTAGGCTTGACTATTTTTTTATATCTACCTCCCTAATAGATCGTGCTAATATACGTAAGCTTCCAAAGATCCTATCAGATCATAATCCCTTGATACTTGAGCTAGACCTTCCGGAACATTTGAATCGCCCTAGTAAATGGTCCTTTGATAGGAAACTTTTGGTAACAGAAGGCTTTCTTGATCATCTTAAGGGATGGACCACGCAATTCTTTGAAGCTAATCGGTATAGTGCATCGAGGGAAGTCGTTTGGGATACTTTTAAAGCTTGCCTAAGGGGGGAAATTATTAGCTTTGCTGGACATCTTACGGCAGAGCATAGGAGGACTGTGCAAAAACTCATGATTGAACTCTCAACGAATGAGGTAGCTCATCTCCAAACTATTGAAAGTAAACAGAAGGATGCAGCGAAGCTAATTGAATTAGAAGTTATAAGGGTCAAAGCCAAACTGAATGGAATATATAACAGTAGGAATGCTAAAATATATCAAGCTCGTGTCAGGGATAATTATGAATATGGGGAAAAGACTGGAAGACATCTAGCATTAAAATTGAATCTTGATTTTTCCTACGTATCTCTCTAGGCAACCAGTAAATATTTTCTTTTGTTGCATCTGTATGGCATTGTGTGGATAATTTTATTAATTGACTGTTATTAAATCTGTTTATGAAATGCGATTTCTTGCTTCCAGACCATTCAAATTAAGGCTTTAGATAAATGATTTACATGAGCAACTTTATTGTAATTTCATCATTCTTGGAGTGAAATTTCTTGTTGCATGGACATTGGTGATAACTGTGAATTGGTGATGGTTATCAGCATATATTTGGCATATCCTATTCCAGGTCCTCATAAGGAATTGCCTCACGTTCTCTAAATATCCAAGTCCCTGTTGGCACACATAAAAGATCAATTGGAGGACCAATGGTTAAAGGAATTTATGTTATGGGCCTAGTGAATGTAATGATCTAATCAAGAACATCGTAGTGTGATAAAATTGTATCCAGTCTTCCGCTGGAACACTCTCATGCCCACACTCATTCCTGACAACCTCTCCACAGAGTTGCCAAGATGTTGCACGTCAGGCAAAAGTGCCAAATTCAGTGCTGTGTTGTTTTTATTTTATATTCTGTTGCTTTTAAGGGGGAAATGCAAAAGTACATGTACTAGATTCGAAAGAATAGAAACAGAACTGGAAAAGGTGTTAAAGCCACTATGATATGACATGGATCATCTGTTCCCTATTCTGCACGTGACACTCACTCACTGTTCCTCAGGTCTGCCACACTGGAGAGGTGAGCATGGCTGTTGCCTTTCATGGCAAGGAGCTGATGATTTTCATGTGCCGGCAACTCCCAATTGTTGAAGCTAAACAAAATCTTATTTTAGGTATCACCAGCTTAAACATCCTCCAGCCATTACAATTTATTGGGGAAAATGAATAGAAAAAAAAGATGATACAAAAAAAAGAAGAAATACAGCAAGTTCTGAAATGCAGAACATCAAAATTAAGAATAAATCCTAAAGAGTGTGATAGAAACATCAGCAACACTTAAAGAAAATCTAGTCTAGTGCAATGTAAAATCTACCATGTACCACAGGTCCCTCGGAAGCTTCAAACGTAGATAGTGTTTGCTTACCATTAACTTATATAGAAACGTCTCCAATTCCATATATTTTGCCCACCATGGCCACATGTTAGGAGGATCAGTGCTGTTCCAATATGACGCAGTACAAAGCCTCGCGATAACTACTTTAATGAATGTAGCTTCAGCAGTCAGGTGAATTGTATCGCCAACACGTGACTATAAGGCTTGAGTCGGAAGAAAATTCTGTCTATGAAACATATATTCAGTTTGACTGATATTTTGCTCCAAGACTATGTGATAGTGCAGAACATACCAAATGTATGAGCTAGTCCGCGTCCTCCATAAAGCATCTAGGACACCGAAAGCTCTTGTGACATCCCCAATAAAATAACCTATCCAGGCTTTAAGATAAGTGGAAAGGTTTGGGACCAGTTGACAGAGGCATGTGAGTTCTCCAGGAGTACTACTTTATGTAATCCAAAACGCCTTTGTGAATACACCTCCACCGTGCTTTCCCTTATGTCCTTATAGTATGCAGACTATCCTGTTGAGATTTTCTTCCTCAGTTCCAGATGGTACCTTAAGATGTGGAGTACACTCCCATCCCCACAAACAACAATTATACAGAGTGTGGGTGGTTCCCAGTATGGAATGCTGAGCCTCCTCAAGCTTCTCAACCCATTCATTTTAACCAGACAAGTGAAGGGTTTCCTATGAGTGCCTTTGAAAGGTGTGTGCCTTGTGAGTTTGGCACATGTGTAACTATGACGAACCGTCTGTTCAAACCATGCTCATCTGTATTGTACCCGTACATCACAGGCACACGCTGACACACACACATTTCAACTTTAGACTTGTTTCACTTACCTATAGTAGGTACATGCAAACACTGAAAGAAAGTCACCAGTAATGTGTGTGAATGTACACAAGGCTATAAAGTACACACATTTCTTAGTTTATCTCAAACTTTGCAAGCTTTGCAAACTTTACTTGAATATTTCGATACGGTGTGCAAATCTTTCTATTTATCTCCCAATGACCTCCATCTTGTAATCAAAACTTGAGATCACTTAAAAACCGTCACTAACACTGAACATTTGCATTTCATGGTCTCTAGAAATAGCAGTTATGACCCTCCAGTGGGGTGACCTCCCGAGAGTGAGTGACGCTTTAACCAAACACCTTTATACAAGTCGGAAGGTTCTGAATATATTTTGACTAAGCTCAGCAGTACTGCACTCCAATGGCATACCCTTTTTTTTGGGAATCACAGACAGTTAAAAAAACATCAGACTCAGCTCTCAATTTAGCTCTTCAAAGAACTCCTTGACACACTTCATGGAGAAAATCTGTCTGGAACAGAAAAATATAATGTCAAGGACTGCCTCACTGAACGATTCTTGTCTGCCTGAAAAGTACCATGGGACAGAGCTTTCTCCTGCTTTGTATGAACTCTGCTTCTAGTGTTCTATGTGACTGCCTGCCCACAAGGCTAATGGTCGTGCAGAGAGGCCTGTTTGCTCTGTGGAACTTCCCTGCTGATGCTGAAGGGTTCATTCAGAAGGTCCTCCTGTGACAGTGGAAGTTGTTGTCTGTCTGGAAGACTTCTGATGGAGTAGCTCTGGCTGGCCTTTTCCTGTGGGTCTGTAAGCTGATTTGTGTGGACCAACCACAACTGAAAGAAGTGGACTAGAGACGAAGGAGCCAGTTCGAAGATTTCAGGCCTTTTCTTCACCATGATACCTCTAGCAGAATCTATGGAAACGCATTGGAATGTACTGGACAGGAACAACCTTGCAAACACAAGGAGATGATGGAAGGAGCGCTGAACATTTTCTGACACTCACCCCCAGTCAGAGATCTGGGTTGAATCCATCATGGTTCTTTAACTCACTTCGCCACCTCAGTTCAGACCCAGCCTTGGTAGCATTCCCAAAAACAGTATAATAACAGCAGTGTAAACTATAGCTTTTTTCCCACTTTGCATTTTAGCATGAAGTTCAAGGCTAGAGTGAGACTGCCCACTATAGTATTGGATGTTATGGAGCTCTCATCTGACATAACCTCCATGTTTATCCTGATACAGACAATGGAAGGATTTCCAAGTGCCAAGGTGAAAACATTGAGTGGGACTGACCTCTAACGCACATGCAGCCGCATATACTCAAAGGCCTGACAAAGAACATACTTAGGTTCTGGTCAACCTCATGAAGGGCACTTTTTAGCATTTTTTCAATTTCCATGGCATAGTACGGAATGCGTTTTTCTAGTTCTTTAGCACTGTCCCTTTTTGTTAATAACATTTGATCCCAACATTCATATTTTTTCATTATCTTTCATGTGTTCCCTTTCAACTTATATTTGGTTTTGACCTTTTAAGTTATTTGTTTTTTAACTGTATTGTCCATGACTAGATGTTGCACACATATGACAAGCCACATGCACATGCAGGAAGGAAGGACTTGATGCTTGAGCTACAGTTGAGCCAGGTTTCCAACCGGAAGCCAATTTATCCTTGTGGGGCAGATTTTGTTGGTCTTGTGGGAGTTGAAACTCAGCTCACATCAGCAGTGTAGCCTAATACCCCAATCCCCAATTCCATACAAGGTCCAGATGAGATGGACGCTCAAGTCCAAGGGGTCACTATATAACGTTCTGTAGTTTAAAGTCATTGGTTTAAAGTGGGAGGATGAGGGGTTGTAAAAGTAAAAGTGGAGTTTTTTTATTTGTTACTCTGGCTTCTTTGGATAGTTGGTTTGTTAAGTGATGGGTATTCTATTAAGTGCTAATTGTAAACTCAATCTTGTTTGCAATTTCAAATTGTTTTTTGATGTGAGTAATGAATTGTCCTTGTCATGACTAAGGGTATGGAGGTGTTGCATCATACAGACAATCCCATTCCAGGACAGCAATCACACTCTGCAAGGCTGTAGTAGCAGGTCAATCCAAAATGGTGGCTGACTGAATCACAGCACCGACCCTTTTTGATCCATGGACGTATTTCTCAATACCACATATTTTGCACTCATTGCTGGCCTCCACTACATTGCTATCTATTGCTCTTGGATTTTGCTCCTAGCACTTTCTGTTATTTCTACAATTTGCTGAATTCTTTATTGGTGTGAGGTATTCACTCTTTTTCCTTTTGCCCTCTCAGCGGAATTCTGTTCATATCCGCTTGGATTTGCTGGTGACTGAGTTCTAGTTTCCTACAGAGGACAGGGTTCTTGGAATGGGGGACTCACAAATGGATATATACGTACAATGGTCTCCCTTTTCTTTTTCCAGCTGATGGTTTGCTGCTTGCTTTTCCTTTCTAAATATCTCCAGTGTTCTTGTGCTTTTCAGTGATAGTTATGGGACAGCCAGGACTCACCAGAAACTTTGATTACAACGATAAGACTATTGACCGCTAAGTTCCCATAGTCCCACATTAACATATAATTCTCCCTCAAGGACGAGTTGCAATTCGGATTCCGTCCTCAGCACAGAACCGAAACAGCCCTAGTGACTGTGTTTGATGATTTGAGAATGCGAGCTGACAATGGACAATCGGTTGTATTAGTGCTGCTGGATATATCAGCAGCATTCGATACGGTGAACCATAGCATTCTGTTAAATAGACTCAGAAACATTGGCGTTAAAGGTCAAGCATTAAAATGGTTTCAGTCCTATCTATCAGATAGAACACAGGCAGTGAGTATTCAACCCTTTACTTCTCCAAAGACATCTGTCCAACATGGGGTTCCGCAGGGCTCAGCAATTAGCCTGATTCTATTTAATATATATCTGCGTCCACTTATTCCTATCATTAAATCCTTTGGCGTAGAATTAATCAACTATGCTGACGATACACGGAGATCAAACAAGCCCTATGAACACATTCCATAAGTGCATGGAAAGTACCACAAACTGGCTTAGAAACAAGTTCCTCCAATTCAATGGACATAAAACAGAAGTGGTTTACTGCACCACGAGTAAAATAGCTCGTCCCCTACCTGTTGACTCCGGCTTACCCCCACAAATACTCCATTAACTCCAGCCAATACAGTACGTAATCTGGGGGTATTAATGGATAACAATCTTCAATTGGACTCACAAGTAAACAAAACAGTTGGCACCTGCTTTTCCCTGATTAGAGCTTTACGAAAAATTATCCCACTACTGGTAGTCTCTGCCAAAATACAAGTAGTGAGGAGCGTTATTCTGAGCAGGATAAACTACTGTAACTCTCTGTATCTTGGAGCTCCAAATTCCCTGATACTGAAGTTGCAAAGTATCCAAACTATAGCAGCAAAGCTAGCTTTAAACCGGCAGCGCAGGTCCTCTGCATCTCTGGCTCTAAGAGATCTTCACTGGTTGCCGATTAAGCAGGGGATACATTTTAAATCTCTCTGCATTGTTTTTAAGGCAGTACGTGGTCTGGGTCCTAGACCACTGCTGAGAAAATTCACGTTGTATACCCCCCCTCAAGAAACCTGTTGTAACTTATGTTTCCCTGCTGCTCAGCTAGAATGACTGTGGTGTGGAATGTTGGATGGATGGAATGTTGGATGTCTGTGAATGTCAGTTGGGTATGGGCTGAGCAGCAGGACAGCTGCTCCTGGTGGGGTTTCCTTTGTTAACTTAAATAAAGGAACTTAACCAATCTACTATAGAAGATCAGTACGTCATTTTGATTACAACATTTTGGCGATGTTTTTGAAGAAGAATCCACGTGTGCCACCTATTGGAACTTAATGAAAAAACGGAACTTGACAGGAGAACTTGAAAAGAGAAGTCCATGGATGTTTGAGAACTGAAACCTGACAGGTACATGAAATAATAATGAAAGAAACCACAAGGTAAAAGTTTTTTTTTAAGGAAATTAGAAATACGTATGTACTGCTGTCTGGCACCCAAACCCCACCAGTGACCTTGCCAACGGTCGCCCTTTAACCCAAGCGCGCCAGATACGAGTTTAGTACATGTTTATCGGGGGCAAAGATCGGGCCTCAGTGCTAATTAATGAAGTTTCAGGTTTCAGTGTGATGAATCCTTATGTGTGTCGATCGGGGGCAAAGATCGGGCCTCAGTGCTAATTAATGAAGATTCACTTTTCAGTGTGGTGAACCTTTGTGTGTGTCGTTCGGGAGCAAAGATCGAGCTTCGGCGTGCATTTTGAAATATTATACTCGGGGGCAAAGACTGTTAAGCATTTAGTTGACTGTGAATACGGGCTCCGTTGCTGTTTGATGCTTTTTGGATTTTTTTTTTGGAAGTCTCGAGTGAGGGCAATGTTTATTTGAGGTTTCTGAGTTTAACACATCTTCAAACAAGACTTATATTATTTGGCAGCAAACGTTTTCAAGTGGAGAGATGTGCTGATGTCGATTGAATTTCAACGGATTAACTGTTACGATTTAAAATGGGAAAAAATCCTGCACGAGAGGGACAGCACACGCGCTAACTTACCTCCTCATGGAGACCTTCGGCATCACCATGACACCATCTCTTTTGTGACGACTCCTCACTCCAACCTGCGTCAGTACTCCTGTGTGACGATTATGGATGCATGTTCTTGCCGAAAACCACCCGGTTCTACGTGTATATGCGTGCCTTCATTTTATGTAAATAATGCAGGCGCACACAGTTTATAGGTCCAGGTATTGACAACAATGTCAATTGGGAGTGTCAGAATAACAGGAATCTTGCTGCAATGAGATTGACTGTTTGTCAGAGAGGAAAAGTGAAGTATTTTAATCGGTTATAAATTTCTTGCCTTGCTGATGTGGGATATGTCGTTTTGAAACAGCTGAAGATGACTGTGTATATTACTGTGGGAATATCGACGGCGTGTCCGGTAGCTCAGGATGTATAAAAAAAAAAAACACAATTGAGTGGAAAATATCCTGCGTACTAGCTGAGTATCGGCAGTGTGCCCTTTAATCTCAAATGACTATAAAGTCAATAAGTGGAATAAATCTCCCGGAACCTGATCCATGACAGGGACAGTAAATAAAAGCAAGAGTGCGATGAGGGGCATAGAGCCCAGAGCCGGGACAGTGATCCTAGGAGATAGAATTCAGCAACCTCCAGATTGAACCTGGAACCGGGATAGTGATCTCAGAAGCTGCCCATTGAGCCAGAATTGGAAGGGGACAGAGTGTCCTAGAATTTGAACCACGACAGAGAGCCAAGTCCCAAAATTGGAATTGGGAAGGGACACAGGTCCCAGATTATGAACCACTGTGAATATGGTGTATGAGGTGGCTGTTAACTGTTGGGCCACTCATTGGTTTATGTCATGTATGAGATGACTGTGTTATGTTAAGTCACTCATTACTACATATTTGTTGTTTGGTTGATAGAATGGGGATAAGTCACCCATTGACTTAGTGCTAGAATTTGAACCACGACGGAGAGCCATGTTCCATGATAGGAACTGGGAAGGGACATAGGTCTCAGAATATTGAAACACTGTGAATATGGTGTATGAGGTGGCTGTTAACTGTTGGGCCACTCATCGGTTTGAGTCGTGCATGAGATGGCTGTGTTATGTTAAGTCACTCATTATTAGGTATGGTTTGTTGTATAATGTGTGTGAACGTGATACCTATTGAATTAGTGGTTTAGTTTTGGATGTGTGTGTAGAAGTGTTATGAGGGTGATCGTTTTCTGACCTGCGGTGTGCACGTTGTGTCCTGATATTTGTATTGTTTAAGGTTGGTTCCCTGTATGTTGCTTGTCGTGCCGGTCTGGCCAACTGGTGTGATCTGTGCCATATGGGTTTTGGTGTATGATGTGGGATAGTGGTTTATTCAGGAAGTGACGTGATACTTTGGTCTGAATTTGATGTGGTGTGAAATCTTTAGTATAGTTTCCATGCGAGTTGTGATGTTGTATGGTGTAAAAGATTGTTTTTAAGTATTCACTGTGTGCGAGTTGAGATGTAGTATGGTGTGATAGGGAGATGACATGTAGTATGATGTTTATTTTATGTGAGTTTGGTGAGATATAGTATATGCTGTGATTGGATGTTTCTTCATGTGAGTTTGATGAGACGTGGTATGGTGTGCCAGGGTATGATGTGAGATGTCTATATTGTATTGCATTATTTTCTTATTATTGGTGCATTGTATTCAATTTCGTGACTATATGTTATTTGCCATATTATCATTATTTTATTGTTTCATCTTATCTATTTTACAATGCACTTGTTCCCCGTAAAGAAGGGAGATATGTTGTAACTTATGTTTCCCTGCTGCTCAGCTAGAATGACTGTGGTGTGGAATGTTGGATGGATGGAATGTTGGATGTCTGTGAATGTCAGTTGGGTATGGGCTGAGCAGCAGGACAGCTGCTCCTGGTGGGGTTTCCCTTGTTAACTTAAATAAAGGAACTTAACCAATCTACTATAGAAGACCAGTACATCCTTATGATTACAACAAAACCTCCGTTCATCAACAGCTAATTTGGTCAGCACCACAAAGTTTAAAAGAGCTAGGACATGAGGGAGAGCTTTTAGCTCCGTGGCTTCATGACTGTGGAATGAACTTCCAACTGACACCAGGCAAAGTGAGAACCTGATGCAATTCGGGAAGAAGTTGAAGACCTGGCTGTTCCCGAGGGAGGAGAAATACTTAGATGTAGTGTCACCAATCCATCTTGCGTTTTTTTCTGGTTTCCCTCCCTCCCTTTAATCTTTTATTTTGCATGCCTCACTCTTGGGTGGCCGATCAACTACACCACATAACAACTAGGTACTCTCCCAGCGCCAGGATACCCGATGGGTGACAGTGCACTATATAAATATAGTTTACATTACAAAAAAATATAGTTTACAAGGTATGAACAGAGAAGGGTGGTTGCATTGCTGCTTTCTACTGTGATGGCTTATCTGGAGTTTTATATTGAGTTTTTAAGGCTACATCCTTAGAAAAATGAATAAAAAGGCAAAAAAAGACAGAGCATAACAAAGGGCCCGATTATGATGGCAGGCGAGTTTAAATCTGCGCTATCGGGCATTGGGACCGCCCGACAGGATGTCAGCGGCCCTGCAGTAGCAATTAGGATGCGACTGCCCCCATGGCGGTCTCAATGCCTATATTTTGCATCGTGGTGTGCTTTGCTGGCTGCAGCACCCTCCACAATGAAAACAAGGGACACTTGACATATACCTGCACTTCATGGCAGGCACCATGTGGTGCCTGCCACATGGTGTAGGGAAATGTGGTGCCCCCCAGGCCCTGTGTCTGGGGGCCAGGAAGTAAGGGGGACCCACTACGGCCACCCAAAGTCCCTTTCCGCCAGCCTTTTCATGGTGGGTTCACCGCCGTGAAAGGGTCGGTGGAAAGGAACATCGTAATGCCTACGCCGGTGCCTAGTAGGCACCGCCACCATTGTAGGCATTACAGACCGTCCGACGGTCTGACGGCCTCCTTGAGCCCATCAGATTACTGTAAGACTGTCTTTCCACCCCGACCTTCCGCCCACCATCATAATATGGCGGGTGGTAAACACGATGGGGGTGAGACCGCCACCGACAGGCTGTCGGTAGCAGTCTCACCGTCATTGTAATCAGCCCCAAAGTAATGTGCTGTTGATTCACAGGTATCATAATGAAAGATTAAAGAGTATGAACACTAACACAGGAAAAAAGAAAATAACCTCATCAGAGTATTCCCATTTATAAAAGGAGTAGTCTTGGTACAAAAGCAATTCATAGTTGGTTCTGTGGAAGGATAGAGCTGGAATCAGACATCGGTATATGCGAGTGGACAGAGTGCAAAGTTTTTTTTCTTAGAAAGTGAAGCTCCTACCAATGTGATGGAGAGGTAATGGGTTTAAAAAATGCATCTCTATATATTACTATTGATAAGCATTATGACCTCTCCCATTCTGAACAATGGTATGGTAGAAGAAGCTATTAGTTGATACTGTGCCTTCATTCTGTGCCTTTAAGACTTTTTTTAGCATCAATAGTATATGCAATGTTTCATTACAGTTCTGCATGTGTATCAACACTATCATTTTTTTATATAATTTGATAATACTGTATCCTAATCACTTAAAAATCAAATGCTCACTCTAAAAATTTCCATTCAGACATATGGCTTTTATAGAAGGGACTCTATCATTCAAGTGCTGCATCATGATCTTTATTGCAAAGGCACTGGCTTCATTCTGCAAGTTTAGCTTCAAGGGACTTGTAGTTAGGAGGCCTTTCCAATACCAAGCTACAGCTCTCTATGTAATGATTGCTGGAACCTTTTGCTTGTAAACTTGCAGCATCAGCATTACCAAAACGTCTCCATATTTTGAATGGTGTGTCCACCGAATATCAAAACCGCAATATCGATGGGACATAATATCGAAGGTAGAATATCGAAAAAGTGGAGGCGAATGGCGTAGCGGAGCTACGCGGAGTTCCACGGAGTTTGTTGCCAACTCAGTGGCACTCCGCGTAGCCCCGCTACGCGAACTCCGCCCAGGGTTAATAATAATAATGTAACCTTATTGGAACCTTGATAGCAGTATTAGTTTTCAGTGCAATAACACACGTGTTTCTTTCACATTAGCCCATTAGTAAATGCTACCACCAAGAATGTATATTTTTGGACTTACTTTTAGAGATGGCTATTTAGCATGCGCCTAAACATCTTGTGCAAATTCCCAAGTTTCATCATCACAGTTTTAAAACAATAAATTGCCAAATTTTTATTCTACTTATTCAGTCAATGCATTTGATTGTAGTGGACAATATTGAATTCCAAATATTGACAAGAAAGAATATCATTACCACAGTATTGAGGGATAAAATATCTAAAGGTAAGTGCACAGAGGGAGGTAAGGATTTACTATTTTACTATTCTTAACTCAAAAACTATGTACCTTGAAGATATATATATATATTACCAAGGTGCATATATGTGGAGTTAGGTAGAGAAAATCAATAGATACTTACAGTTCCATACTTTGTCTTCCAATATTGAGACATTATTTTATGCAGTCGCAATTTGAGATCGAAATCCCCATGCTACATTATGCATATGGTGTTCTTTGGTAGGTTTTTGAAATTTGAGAGATTATCACTGTACTCGCAACATAGGTACGTAAATGAAAGTCTACCGATATAATCTATCTACCCATCGTAGTGTGTGAGGCAAATAAAGAAGTTTTGTTATGGTTTTACATGATAAAAACGTACCTTTCCTCTGTTTTAAAAGAGTAAAACAGCAATCAAAAATGTGTCCGTAGTTTAAGGACTTTGTAGTTATTGTAACTCAGAAGAAACAAGTACCATCTTTATAGGCAATACAGGTAAATTATTGTTTAAAATATCTGATATGAGAGCAGTGTCTGGTCAATACAGATTGTATTGCAAATGGGTAACCCATGTTACTAACTCACATGCTTCCTTTCAGAAGTTCTCTGGTTTAATGACCTCTTAGCTAACACTTAAACAAACGTTTTTCACGCAGAAAACATCTGGCACAGAATTGATTGTGTTAAAAGTAGATTAGATTAGAAAGTTGACACATGACATGAGTTTTTCAAACCCTTATTTTCAAAACCGTTAATGAAATTATTGGTTCACCTGCCCTTCACCTTGCTGACCCAAAAATTCTGCGATCCACCCAGCAAAGTTTGCATGTCAGACTATTGCCTACAAACATTATCGTCTGACATATATTTTGTGTCCTAAATGTTGTTATCCAAAATATCATCCCATTAGGTTTAGATGTTCTACTATTAGCATTAATGGGGCAATGTTTTTTAAATATATTTAATACACTCTATTAATGTCTGAAGATATTCTGACAATAATATCTGGATACGTTGCCAGCAAGTTCCAGTCATCTCTACTATGTTCTCCCCCCATAGTAAACCTTCATTGATGACTTCTCTAATCTTAAATCTGGTTTGCCTTCTGACCCTTGTCCTCTTTCTATTTTGACATTTTTCAAGCCTACCACCATTCTGCATTTGAGACTTCTTTTAAATCATTCATACTCTCGGAGTGTGATTAATGATTAAGAGATCAATTTATCATACTGTTCCACATGTTAGAAAAGCTGAAGCTGATCCTGCAGACATGGCAAATTATTGCCCAAACTCCATCCTCCAGGTAGTTGCTAAACTCCTTGAAGGTCATGTGCACAAACATCTTTGTACTTTTGTTGACTCTTCTCCTGCTTTCCAGTCTGCTTCATTGCGTTTACATTGATAACATAGGACAGTGCTGGCCCTTGTATCTCTTCTGGATGACCTCAGGATGGAAGATGTTAAATGCAATATGAGCGCTGTGATTCTTCCCGATGTGTCAGAAGTGCTTGGCACAATACTGTTGGATCAGCTTCGAATGGCCAGGAGTTCTGACCTCGCATTTTCCTGGTCCTAATCGTTTCTTGCTGGCCAGTTATAAGAATGCATGATTCCTTCTCTCCTTTACTACATTTTCATTGATTGTGGGGGCCCCCAGGATTTTGCCTTTTGCCTCCTCCTTAATATTTACTTGGCGCCTCCGGCCAAACTCATCCACTCTGAAGACTTCTGTTTTTATATGCATGCAGATGATACCCAACCCATCTATTATCTTGGGTTCTCAGTTCCAACTTTGTCTCATCAAGATCTGAGGGTGGATGGTTATCCACATCTTCAAATGAAACTCTGAGATAACTGTGGTTTTGGAAGTGAGGGCTCAGGCCATTTGGGTTTCTGAACACTGTCAGTTTTTTCATCTACCATTTAAGGAAGGTTCCTCACTTGCTCAAGGCCAATGGCAAGTTCCTGGTGCTATCAGCTACTATTACATCTCAATTAGACTTTATTTGGACCTACCCTTGCCCTTGCAGACAGTTCAAATTAAAGCTGCCCCTTTGGTGATAGGTGATCACCTTTTCAACCAAGTTATACTCCTCCTAACTGCTTTGTGCTGTTTCTCAATGAAGGCCTGTATAATCTTTATGGCTCAATGTACCATTCACTGTCCTGTTCATGTCATTGCCCCTGCCTTGATTCAGAAATATATTTATGTAAACACCCAGGGAATAGACACCTCTGACCATCTTCTTTCCTCCCCTCTATACCTATTTTCAAAAAACATAAATGGGAGGTCTAAGCTTCAGAGTATTTGCTCCATCACAAACCAGTAAAGACCTGGCTCTTCTGAAGAAGCTGTTGATCAAGGTTAGCTTTGTTAGGCTTTTTCATCCCAACCCCAATAAAACTTTTCAGGATTACAAGTGCTAGACAAATATCTCTTAACTCAAAACAATATTATAACGTGACCATTCTGAATCAATTTTGAAGATGCGCATACACACGCAAGGTGAATTCTGTAGTATTCTCGTGTTGTATTATTATATACTATGTTATCTTGTTCCTAGCTGCTCAGCCAGTGTGAATGTTCTGTGAGGAATGTTGGTGTGTGGGCCATGAGTGGAATGCTTGAGTGACTGGGTATGAGTGGTGACAGTTGGTGGAAGGGATGAGCAGCTAGCAGGCTGCTCCTGGTGGGGCTGCTGTACAGGATCTAAGCGACCACCCTCACCCAGAGCCCACTCCCCGAGCCCACCGACGCCAACACCGCTGCCCGCAACCTCAGACAGTGGATCGACGACGGTGCCAACACCCTCGCCCCATTCAAGAAACCCTCCAACAGTCACACCAGCAAGAAAGCCAGCTGGTTCACCGAAGACCTCCAGGCCTCCAAGCAAAACTGCCGAAAGCTGGAGAAGAACTGGCTCCGTGAACAGACACCGGACAGCTACGCAGCCTACAAGAACGCCACCCACAGACACCATCACCTCATCAGATCAGCCAAAAGGGCCTCCTTCAAAGACCGCCTAGACAACAACACACACAACAGCAAAGAGCTCTTCAACATCGTGAAGGAACTCTCCCACCCCAGCTCCAACACCAACGACATCCCACCTTTGCAAGACCTGTGCGACTCGCTGGTCACCTTCTTCCATCGCAATATCGCTGACATCCATGACAGCTTCAATAACACGACCACCCCGACAGCCACTGAGACCTCCGCCCCCAGACCACCATCCGCACCAACTGCCTGCTCTCCTGGACCAACATCAAGGACGACGACACCATCAAGATCATGAACACCATCCACTTGCCCACACCCCATCGTCAACAAAGCCAGCACCGCCATCGCACCCCATCTCCGGAAAGCCATCAACATCTCCTTCGAGACAGCAACCTTCCCGGAGAGCTGGAAGCACGCCGAGATCAACGCCTTACTCAAAAAAACCAAGGCGGACTCCAAGGACCTCAAGAACTTCCGGCCCATCTCCCTGCTCCCGTTCCCGGCGAAGGTCATCGAGAAGACCATCAACAAACAACTGACCCGCTACTTCGAGGAGAACAGCATCCTTTACCCATCCCAGTCTGGGTTCCGCAGCAACCACAGCACCGTAACTGCCCTCATCGCCACCACCGATGACATCAGGACCCTGCTAGACAACGGAGAAACCGCTGCCCTAATCCTCCTGGACCTGTCAGCCTCCTTCGACACGGTCTGACACTGCACACTACGAACACGCCTCCATGATGCCGGGATCCAAGAGAAGGCACTGGACTGGACCACCTCCTTCCTCTCCGGCAGAACACGGAGCGACCGCCTCACCCCCGTCCGCTCCGAAGCCACTGAGATCATCTGTGGCGTACCCCAGGGCGCATCACTCAGCCCAACGCTGTTCAACATCTACATGGCACCGCTCGCCCACGTTGCCCGACTGCACGACCTCAACATCATCTCCTACGCCGATGACACCCAGATGATCCTCTTCCTCACCGAGGACCCCCTCACCGCCAAAACCAACCTCCACGAAGGAATGAAGGCCATCGCCGAATGGATGAGGAACAGCCGACTGAAGCTGAATTCGGACAAGACGAGGGTCCTCATCCCCGGATCCACCCCTTCGGCCTGGAACGACTCCTGGTGGCCGACTGCACTGGGAACAGCTCCAACACCCACCGACCACGCACACAACCTAGGGGTCATCCTCGACTACTCCACCCTCTCCATGATCTAGCAGGTCAACGCCGTCTCTTCCTCCTGCTTCAACACCCTCCGCATGCTGCGCAAGATCTACAAGTGGATCCCCACCGAAACGAGAAGAACGGTCACCCAGGCCCTCGTCAGAAGCAGGCTGGACTACGGAAACGCCGTCTACGCAGGAGCCTCGGCCAAACTCCTGAAACGGCTTCAAAGCATCCAGAACGCCTCTGCACGCCTGATCCTCGACATCCCTCACTGCAGCCACATCACACCCCTCCTGAGAGACCTGCTCTGGCTCCCCGTCAACAAGAGGATAACCTTCAAACTCCTCACCCACGCACACAAGGCACTCCACAACACCGGACCAGCGTACCTCAACAGCTGATTCAGCTTCTACACCCCCACCCGCCAGCTCTGCTCCACCGACCTTGCCCTCGCCACAGTACCCCGCATCCGAAGAGCAACCTCCGGCGGTAGATCGTTCTCCCACGTCGCCGCCAAGACCTGGAACACCCTCCCCATTCACCTACGGCAGACCGAAGACCTGCTGTCCTTCAGAAGACTCCCCAAGACCTGTCTTTTCGAGCAGTAGCAGCATTCCGCACCCCCCAGCACCTTGAGACCCTCACGGGTAAGTAGTGCGCTTTACAAATGCTATGATTGATTGATTGATTAACTTGTTATCTACCTGAATAAACCTACTTGGATTACATCATACCAGAGTGGACTTCATCCCAACCCCAATAAAACTTTCCAGGATTACAAGTGCTAGACAAATATCTCTTAACTCAAAACAATATTATAACGTGACCAGTCTGAATCAGTTTTGAAGATGCGCATATAAACGTAAGGTGAATACCATCAGCAAACATATTCAACATGGTTTGGATAATTCATGCTGGCATTCATAGGCAACTCCTTCGTTGTTTTTGACTTTATTCAGACCTGACATGTCTCAGGTCTCAACTCTTCACTTTAATTCTTGCAGGTCAAATGATGTGATGTCCAGTTACTTCCAGTAATGAAAAAAAAGGCTGTAAGTTATGACTACTCATCAAAAAAAGCATTTAGTATCCTTTGAAGTAATAATTTAATTCAGGTATTTACTTGACTAGTTATTGCCATTCTCTATGAACATTTCACCTATAAACACAGTGTTTCTGCTTCCTGGGTGCATTATTCATAAATATTCTGCTAAAAAGTGAAATAATTCCAATATTCCTTTCGATGGCTGTTGGTACCCAACTATTGAATCAGTCCTACCACTCACACTGCTCATGTCATTCGTACTTCCAGAGCTGAGGGCTACACCTTTTGACATTTACATGTTAGGCTGCTTTTGGTAAACATCATTTCCAGTTCTTAGTGATGTGATGGGTAGTTTAAGGCCCAGTCAGCATCTTCTATCTGGTCCTGCACCATTGTCCTCACTGGTAATTTCCCTTTGAAAGTGGGCACCAATAAGTGCATTATAGCAGCTGTGTGACAGACACCTTTGCTTCAGAAGAATCCACTGAGAGGAAATCTCTTGATACCTCAGGTCACACTTGCTCCTCAGATTTGCTAGGATCAAGTCCTCTAGCGGGGACCACCTGTGCAGACCTGCAGCATCCAGAGCAGATATATTTCAGGAAACATAAGTAGGCACTCCCAGATATGATGACAGTCACAATGATGATGACAGTAGCCCCAAATGCTGGGGACACTGAATTTTCCAGCACAGAATGGAGGCCTGAGTTCTCTGTCACGGATGGATAAACGCCGTCTTCACCTGAAAAGCCAGACAAGAAGAAATCCGTTTTCATTATCTGACATTTATGAATAGGGATTACTCATCTAATGACACTTTAAAGCAGCAAATAATACGTAATAACCATAATAACTCATTCAGTACAGCAGAAGGCGTGCTCTGTTGTTAGTAGAAAGAAAGGGAAAAGAAAAAAATGCAATATGAATTATTGTTGCATACGATATTGAAATTAAAGTCCCATCTCAGAGTGGGACTTAGTCATTTTTTGGACAGCACAGAATAGTGTTCGGTGCCACAGTGGGCGCATCATGTTTACTATTAGCTGAAAAGGCCCCCATTGCAGAAACATTGCAGTGCTAAATTGGCTCTGATTTAGTCAACTCAGGTTGTGGGAGAAAGACATACACTGTTCCCATTTCTTTCACTACAGCTTCTCTATTTCCAATTTCCTTAACGACAGGTAGTACTTCATTGGTGCCCATGCTGTTTGAGGGCAGCACTGCAAGTACACTTAGCGTTTTAGTGGCATTTAACTTGTGTGTATTATATTTTTGGTCTCTTTGTGGTGTGTTTATTAAGTTCTGGAAAAGGCTTCCTAATATTGTGGAACTTCACAGGCTTCTGGATGGCACCCCTACAAAATAGTATGTAGCGATCCCTGACATATAAAATCCATTTATTTACAAGATCTGATCAAATTCGGTTTAATTGGATTAGGCATCGGTGGACTTTCAATTACACCTGAGTAATCGGGTTAATTTTGCATTACTCTTTGACGCGGAATTACCAATAATAACAAGATTACGCCCTCTTGTGTAGTTAGGAGTAATTTGGGGGGGCGTGGCTTATCTGCTTAAAATAGCAGTTGCATTCGAACGCGGCTCCTACCAGCCCGCAAATCCTGCACCATCCTTCCCCTACTTGCTGAGGTGGAGCCTGCAGTGGTAAGTCACATGGAGTGCCTGAGGAAGGGAGAGGGCCACCCCAGCTGAAGGAGGAGGCTTGCTCCCAGTAGCCTGCCCTGGCAACGGGGAGTAGTGGACCAGACGGCCCCAGCAAAGACCTGCGCTGCCAGTGCAGGCAGGACGGGGCAGATTCGCTGCCTCCTGGGGGGCCCGGCTGTGTGGAATGGGGCCCCCCATCTCTCCCGGAAAGTGTGAACTGGGAGGCGAGAGCGCCAGGAAGAGATCTCCTGGGGGACCCCTGAGGGGAGGAGAAGGAAATCAGGCCTGGGGGACCCAGTGAGAAGACCTGGGGGCCTGCAGTCCTTGAGGATGGGGCGGCAATGAAAGTGCATTTAGGGGTAGTAAAGTTAGGAATCCTAACTTTACTACTCCTAAATGCACTTTGTGAATACTGAAAGTCGTAAAGTTAGGATTTTGTCTCAGAATACTTTTGTGAATCGGGCCCTTTGTTTTTGGAGTCAGCATTGTATCTTTCCCCAACACCCTAGGACTCTTTCACCTCTCTCTGGCCATATGAATGACACTACACCTTTGGGCACACTTGACCAACTATACATCCTCACCAGGAATTTCAAAGACATGCTTGATAAAAATGAAAAGAGGAGCGGTCCTTAAACATGCCAAGAGGTTGGTAGCTGACATACTGTTCTTGCAAGAAACTCACCAAATAGGCAATAAAGCCCCCTGCCTCGCCATCAATGGCTTTAGTCAGGTGTCCCACTCTGGATTCGTGAGAGACTCCAGGTGGACAGTCATACTGATCCTGAAAACCACATACTGTTCATACCCCCAAAATGTGGTCTGATAAAGGGGGGGGGGCTACATAGGGATCACAGGCCTTCTTACGGCAAAACTCAAACATTGATCATGGTCTATACTCCTCCCCCACTAGGGTTGACATTCTTGAAAGTCATCACTAGATTAATGTAGGAGGTGCCGGAGAGACTCCTAATGGTGGGCGGTGAATGGAATGGAGTGATGGGAAGGTCAAATGATAAGTGTAAAGATCAATGCTCTCTGGTGGCTCTCTTCGTAGAAGCCCTGGGGTTGTTGGATGTATGGAGGCTGCAGCACCCCGATGAGGTAGGATTTACTTTCTACTCACATACACATCACTCATTCTCCCGGATAGACTTCTTCCTGATCCCATGGTCACAGACACAAAGTCACGCGAACGCACATATTGACATGGGGCTTCTCAGATCCCTCCCCAGTTAGTCTCTACCTGTGGTTGCGACGTCAGAGGGCTCCAATGCGTTGGCATATGGCCACATGGTCCCTTCAGGGCGCACAATGTACAAAACACCTAGGTCAATCAATTGACTCATATTTTAACTTGAACCAGGGAACAGTGAGCTTCCCAGGTACCCTTTGGAAGCCACTCTCAGGTGACCAGCAATAAGCTACTTGACCAGGGAGAAATAAAGACAGGCATAGGCCATTTACCTTTTAGAATCCTTCATCCTGTTTCTCGAGGCACAAAAACAGCAAATCTCAGACCACCTGGTCCACAGAGAACTGAAGCACGAAACAACAGCTTCTCTGACAAATTCAGACGGACATAGAGTAACAGATGTGCCTTGCCTTCCAGAGCTGTATCTACGAGTGGGGGGACAAATCATGCAAACTATTACACCAGTTGTGTTCCAACATCAAGCACCACACACCGATTCTGTATCTCCGTGGCCAAACCAACTGAAAGGTCACAGACCCTAGGCTTATTGGTCAGCAATTTGCACAGTACTACTTAAGGCTATATTCCCTGAATGACACTATACAGGTGGAGCAAATAGTGGAGTTTGTCTAATTCTACGCCCTCCTGTGTCTCTAGGCATGTGAACGAACATCTGTCTTGAGGAGGATCTCATGGCAAGCGAGCTGTCACATGCCTTGGGCCAACTACAGCCAAGGAAGGGTCCGAGCCCGACCGTGGCCGACCGGGCCCTCCAGGTGAATAAAAAAAAAATCATGCTTAATTTGAAGGACCCCCTTTATGAAGTTTTCTGAAAGGCGACAGAAAAGTGATATCTCCCCCCTGATTTTCAGAGGGCCAGATGTGTTCCTTGTACCGTCCCATTTCCCTGCTTAATTTAAAATCTGTTGATGCATCCTAAGCAACCAGGTTTTATGCCCCACAGACCCACTAGGCATAATATCAGGTGACTCCAAAATGCGTTGGCCTTGGCGGAGAGTCTGAGAAGACCTGCTATGATCTTGTTTGCCGACATGGAAAATGCCTTTGACTTGGTAAGTTGGACATTTCTGTTTGTCCTCCAACGCTGCTTAAACTTTGGTGCCAAATCGATCCTATGTACAGTTACTTTCCACAGTAGTGAGAGTTGAGAACGATTGCTCCGAACCGTTCCGATACTGCGAGGAATGAGAGAGGGATGCCACTGTCTACTCTCCTATTCGCCATTGTCGTAGAACCCGTTGGCTCAGACTGGCTGCCAAATGTGGGGCTTTGAATAGGGAAGGTCTCAGATAAAGTGGCACTGTACACAGATGATATCTTGATCTTTCTGATGGATCCTGAGGTTACCAGCCCGAGAGCATTGCAGATCCTCAAGATATTTGGTAA
This sequence comes from Triturus cristatus, assembly GCF_964204655.1. NCBI lineage: Eukaryota > Metazoa > Chordata > Amphibia > Caudata > Salamandridae > Triturus > Triturus cristatus. The sequence continues at coordinate 1,417,969,709 of NC_140591.1, read as the reverse complement.
GACCTCAGGTTTTCATCTTAATGTAGCAAAGTCCTCAGTATTCCCAGCAAATTCCTACCCGCAAAACATCAGATGGGTGGCGTATCTTCAGGTGGTCCGCCAGGACTTTAGATACCTCAGCATGTACATCATATTGGATACCAAGGCAGCTTGGGAATGCAACATTCACTCACTCATGGAGAGGCTAGCTCCAAAATTATGACGAGTCCCCGTTGCCTCTGTCACTACTGGGCAGGTCCGTGATTTTCAAAATGGTATCCATACTGAGATTTATATACATTATATATTAATTACAGAATTATCCTATGAGGTCCCACGCTAACCTATTCCAGAAATTGAACTCCATGCTTCACAGCTTCTTATGGTACCAGGTGTTCCTCCACATAGCCCTCATCAAATGCTTTCAAACCACATATTTAGGGGGAATCGCAACTGCCAACAAAGAAGCTCACTTTAGAGCTTCACACCTACTGATCATTAATGAATGATGGAGTGATGCCCAAGGCGAACCAGCATATGCTGAAGAGAAGTGGACCCTTAGAGGCATCCAATTTCAGTTCCTCCTGTATGGAGGGGAGGAGGCTTAACTCTTTTGCCTGCAACTGCAGTAGTGGTAAAACTATTGACGTCCACTCTGACACTGTTGGGGGGGCGGGCAAAATCATGGAACAGACACCATTATGGCGAGGGACTCGGCTGTAACAGGCAGTGAAACTGGGCAGATTCTGACAGTATTATCGCATAGAAATCACAACACTGAGCAACGTAATGGAATGGACTACTCTCAAATCATATCAAACCATACAGACTGAACACAACCTGGATTGCTGTCAATTCTACCAATATCTGCAGCTCTGACATGCTTTAACCCCATATATTTCAGAGCTGGAGGATCTCCCCTTTCAAGGTGCTCAAGATTCTCCACAGAGGCAGAATGTCGCTAATTCCCAATGCCCACCTCCCAAAGCTCACTGCATATAGCAGCTCCTCCAGGCCGGGGGAAAGGGGAGTGGACAGAGAAGAGACACTCGTGCTGGACCTGATCTCCTTCTTCTCCTTTCTTAGGTTGTAGCTGGAGTACCTAATACACAGAGGGAGACAACACTTCAACTCTAAACACTATAACTAACTTCTACCTTTTTCTTCCTGTTCTATCACTCTCTTGCTATTCCTACCAGGTTCGGCATGAGTAACTGCTCCTCTTCTGATGTTACGGGACTTAGCTGCTTAGGCTGGAGCGTCTGCTATTTCCTAATGCACATAGGAGAGAAAAGTCACTGTTAAACTCCCTTCCTAACTTTCTACCCTACTAATACATGTGGTCTGTCTTCATACCCTTTTTCTTTCTTTTGTACAGAGTCTTTCAATAGATGAATGGTTATAAGGTTGTCACTATTAGGTTTGCCTTCTTACCGCCAGTATTCCTACTGATCTTGTGTTCACCATATGTTTTTTCTGACCACTGGATTAGTTCATTGTTTTCTTGAAGAGTATCTCTTATGCTCAGCTCTTTAGGATACACGCAAAAAGGAAACTAGGCAAGGATAGAAGGTGGGAGGACAGAATAGGGAAGCACGCATAAAAGGAAGGGTTAAGGAGACTGAGCAAGAGTGGTTGAAGTCGCCTTGAAATACTTTTTCTTCGCAATGAAGTCTTAGAAAGAATAGTCAATACACTTACTTGTCTTTGGTCTTCTAGGTTATAACCCACTCGCTCACCCAGTGCTCAACGGTAAGCCTACCGGAGCGAGGAACAGCGGGTTGCCTCTGACAATTCTTTGGATATGTTTAGTGTTCCAAGTTCCTTAAGCGGAAACGGCTGCTCTAAAACTGTGGACATCGCTCCTCCTACTTACATCTGCTGAGCTCATTCGTACACCCGAACTATGAATTTCGTTTCGTGGAGAGACTCTGATAGGCGCTACAGATTTACTGAATAGTAGCGCGACTTAGGGAAAACTTCCTCTCTCGTCAGAGTTCAAATTGAAGTGCGCAATAGAACACGCACGCGCTGAGGGAGAAATCTCGCGTCGCGCGAGATCTGCGACTGCCTGGTGCTAGTACATCATGAGAGTTGAGAAACTGGGCGGCCATCTTAAAAGGGTCAATACTGCCTCAAACATTAACCCAGCAGTTGCAACAAGAGGGTTTCACAATGACCCTACGTTTCCCAACTTGATTATTCATTATAGAAATGACGTTTACGAGATTCCTGACATCCCCAAATTTAACCCATTGGAAGTTAAACTGCTTCTGGGGATCTCAGCGATCACAAACTGGCAAAGGTGAATTGCTTGTTGCTCCATGATCAGCCTGACCCCTTTGACATGCTATGCACTACTTGGGAGGTGGATGTAGGGCAACTCATGCATGAGGAGTGGGTGGATGCTAGTGCATACCCCTGTGTCTCTGCCATAGTAGCTAGACACTGCTTGATACAGTTCAGATACCTCCACAGGGTGTATCTCTCCAGATGGAGGCTGTAGAGGATAAGGGTGAGAGCCTCCCCCTTGCCTCCAGTATCAAGATGTGTAACAGGACTTCTTTCATACGGTTTGGAGCTACAGCAGGCTGTGACCATTCTCGACGGGTTTCACCACCTGCCTCGGTTCGATCTTGGGCTGGCAGAATCCTATGGACAATAAACTCATGCTATTACATACGAGTGAAGACTTACTAATAGATACAAATGGGACCTGCTTCATTTAGGGCTATTAGTGGCCAAACGAGACGTGGGTCAGCAGTGGACAGACACTGCTCCCCCTTCCCCCTTCGGTCGGGGGTTGGAAGCACAATGTCTGACTACTGTTGGTTGTTAACTTTGTAATGCAATGTAAAGAAGCACACGTGATGAAGACAAAGATTGGTGTCATAGATCCTGTAATTCCTGTTTTTCCATCAAGGAAATAGCGCTAAATGTAGAATTACTCTTCTCGCGTAATTCTGCTTGATTATGCTACACGGAATTATACGAGTTACTCCCACCCCTCATTTTAATGTAGCTTTGACGTGAAAACCGTCAGCCTCTACTAATAAGGATAGAATGATAACTCTCAGACTGTAAGCCTGAGCATGCACAGTGACTGTACACCCATCAAAGCCTATGGGGCAATGGGAGGGCTTTCACCTGATCCCAGACAACACCACACAAAGGGACAATGTTCTCAGGCTAGGTAATCTGGCTGAGTGCCTTAAGTAAGGGTGGGGAATGGAAAGGTGAAAAAGGCATCTGAGGCACAGAGCTTTACTCTGATCCACCAGTGATGTGAGAACCCTTAAAAAGGAGACCACATGTTCATACAGCCATGATTTGGTTTGTTTTTTATCTTACCCGCAGTACCGCGGAGTGCGGCGGCGCCGATGCGATAATTGGGTCCAGCCGAACTCTCGTGGCAGTCCAGTAGTGCAGGTGCTATATATTCCGTTCAGATTACGCGTCCTGTATATGAATTCCTATCACAAATGCAGTTCCGTGCCGGAGCGTAATCCTTGAGTACAGCACTGGGTTATTCTGCCTGGGAGCGCTATAGGTGGAATTCCTTGAGGCACGAATTTCGTCTCTTACGTTTGTTTGCTGCCCCCGCTGTGCCTCCAGTACTCAGTTTTGGCGAGCCACCTCCAGAGTACCCCGTTACTTATCACTCAATACCACAGCTCCTTGCTCACTCCGCTCACGCGACACCCAATCATGGTTCTGCCTGGTTTAGCCTCTCTAGGTGATGTCGCAGCTGCATAGGTAAACAGTAATGCACTTGCTTTAACAAATGAGTTTAACGTGCATGCTGTTTAAAGAGTCGATGACGTTTTGATCTATAACTAGATAGCGATTCTGCTCCTGATGGCTTGTAGGAACTACCGGCAATTCTTGTGATCGGCAAGTAGCCGCCTATCTTGTGATCGGCAAGCAGCCGCCGTCTTGAATCCCGCGGACTCCCTCCTTACCCCCGGCGCCGTAATTTACCTTTGTTTGGTCACCAATTAACATCGGAAATGGGTTCCAACCATCTCCAATACAATTAGCTCGTACATTGTACTTCCAATACTCCTGGATCCTTCCTCCCCCGCGCTCGCCATTCAGGCAGCGTAATTTCAGGCTTGCTAAACACTCTTGTCCTGATGATGATCTCTGTTTCTAGTTACAGATCGAAACGTCGTCGACTCTTTAAACAGCATGCACGTTAAACTCATTTGTTAAAGAAAGTGCATTACTGTTTACTTCTAAAAAGCTTGCCCCCACTATTTTGCATTGGCGAAAAGCTCTTTTGTTTTGCCTGGAAAAATGTGTGTTTATTTGTGAATTTCTTTATGTTTTGTTCTTGAAGGATACAGGACTGTGTCCCACTCAATTACGTTCTGATTTATCGCAAACAATCGCTTTTGAATTTATTAAATCCAAATGTCCGGCTGGACATCTTAACTCAATACAGTACTGATTCTGGTCTATATTCATTGTTTTTTGACTCATAATTGTTTGAAGGACCAATTGTTTTTCACAACCAGCATCTGTGGCAAGCCATGAATTTAATAGCACGGTCGATTCATGGACGAAACTAATAACTGACAACTGTGGGAGTAATTATCTGTCAAGTGCGCATGTCTGAAACTACAGCCCCATCCAGACCTGCTGTAAAAAAAAATGTGTGTCTAATGTTAGTGGTACCTCCGGACTGCACCATCAAGGAATAGTAAACAACCTCCTGTGTATAGAGAAAGCCTTAAGTCGGGCCACAGGTCTCGGCAGTGTCATAGAAGTTAGTGTTAGACATTTCATGAATTCATGAAGTGCTCTTTTCGAAAGAAACTTTAAAGTTTGCCTCTGTTAGTTCCACAATTGCCAGTTATTTCTACACAGGCTCCGTACAAAGTGAAAGTTTATGCAAATAAACTGAAGCTGTGCAGGACATTTTTCGTAGAATGTTTTGCAGGTATTTAGCAGATAAAGAACTCTCATCATGTATAGTTCAACGCAAAAGCTGTTGTAAAGCTGTGCTAAATGCTCCCACGTCCCCTGTACTGTCTGCTCTGCACCACAAAAAGCACTCAATAGGCATTTAGATGGGACAAGAAAGAAAAGTGCACTGACTCATGCAGGATGCCGACCCTGGCATGACCTTGACGATTCACTTCCGGTTATTGACGAGACCAGAGCAGACTGGATTGGAAAACCGAAAATTGTCTGAAAGCAGCAAGCAGAGCGCGTCGTTCTCATCATTTCTGAAAAGCATCTTTCATCGCGAAGAAAACTGAATTGAAAGAATGACATCTGGCGGCCTTCCTCTCGAAAAAGAGAGTCGTCAAAGCAAATACTAATGAAAATACAAATTCATAAAATGCTAATTAATACTGTCGTATTTGTTTACCTAAAGGTTGATTGGTTCCAAATCTAATACGAAAGATGGATATTTTCAGAGACTGACGAAAGTTGTGCTTGTTCTTGGAGCACATGGTGCGGTGCCAATCATTGTGAGATTTTTCCAGTATTTCAGTGGAATACAAACTGTGCTTTAAAATATTCATTGAAAAAAGAAGATCTTAGTATAACTTTGTGAACCAAATATAATGATTGCTGGATATAAGAAACATATATGCATTGCTGGACACAGAAATTAGTGAATATGTTTGCTCTATGCTACTACAGAAACTACCTTCTTCTCGATGAAATGAGTAAAGGCTGGAACAAATGACAGCATTTCAACAATGATTTTAATGGAGTGCACATGACACTAAAAAAAGCCTGTGCATTTAGTATCCATCTCCTGATCTTGTGAGATAATCTGATGCAGCAGACTGAGTTCACCTTGAAAATGTCCATCTGTAAATGCCATGCTGCCATGCTCTGTGAGATCTGTCGATAAACATAGGCCCAGGTTTACTAAGGGCTTGCGTTGACCTTGCGTGACGCAAGTCATCGCAAAGCAACAACAGTCCTTAACTGATATTTACAAAGCCATGTAAGAGGTGACTTGCATGGCTTTGTAAAACAAAGTAACGCAACACAGTGCATAGCACTGCCTTGCGTTACCTTGCGCCAGGCAGGCGTTCCATGGGTGGAGTATGGACGTTACCACGCATCCATCCATGGATTTGGCACATTCCCAGATAAACAAACATTTGTAAAAATGGAAATGCATTAAAATGGTGCACCTCGCAGGTATAAGGAGGAGAAATATATCTATTTCTCCTTGTTACTTCCTTGTTCTAAGTGTGAAGCATTCCGCATCAAAGGAAAATGCCTTCCAGAGCTGTTTTTGTGCAGGAAGGTGCTCCTTCCTTGCACATTCCTGCACAAAAACAATCCAGCTCGTAAAAAAGTCCCCCTTGCAGCATGTCCATGGGTGCCTGCATTGCAGCTAGGCTGCCCGCAGTGCACCTGCACAAGGAGGGAGCAGAAGTGCACCATATCTTAGTAGATAGGGCGAATTCTGCGCTCTCCCTTTCACACAACTCAGCGCAGCAAGTTCCCTTGCTGCATTGCATTGTGTGAAAGATTAACAATCACTAAAATGTGCCACCCATGCCATTCTTATAGCTTTGGGGGCCTTGATTAGTATGAATTATCACACTTGTAGGAGTGTGATGGCGGGTAGGTGGGGTGGTACTGTCATTAGCAGCGCTGACAGGGCCAATGAATGGTGCAACCTGCCATTCTCGCCTGACGAGGGCCCTGACACTTATTGTTTTACATATTAACCACTATATTAAACTTTATAAACATATTTGAGTACTTGCACCCAGCAGGTTGATCCTGCATGTCGATGGGGAATTTGATTCGAAGGAGCTCCAGAATCGACAATCAGTGAGCAGGCATTCAGAAAACTGTGGGCAGTGCCCTACCTTCCCTTTGTAAGAAGCGCTAAGGTTTCCAGGGCACAAAGGATGAGTTTGCTGTAGAGATGCTCAGATGCTATTCTCCATGGTACAGAGAGAGCAGTTTACCAGGGCTCAGACATCCCAGTCATGACACAATTTGACCATAAAGAGTGCCCAGAAGTTTTCATGTTCAAAAAGCAAGGACATAGGGTTCATGAATGCAAGAAAATCCATGCTTTTTCATGATCCCTCAATTATTTTACCCGCTCTCGGTAGCTGGGGTTTTTGCTTTCTGCAAATGGCTGGAGACCTGTTGATCAGGTCTCAGCCACATGTTTTTTTTTAAAAACTACAAGTGTTTTGTTAAATCACAATACCCGTCACTCTGGTAAATCAACTGCATTGGCTTCGGGGTCTGCAAAGCAGTTCAGGGTGCAAATATGGAGTGAAGGAGTGATAGAAATGATTATTTAGCTTTCGACTGTAGGTAGGTCTCATGCCTTTTTTCCAATGTCTAACATGGATTAAAACTTTTACTCAGTACCTTTTGACATGAAATTTCTCTGAAAATAAATTCCCAGTGTATAGGACATATAGTAGAATAAGATCCAGTGGTGTGGATGGATTTTCATCATGTATATCAATTTTTCAATTTTGGAAGTTTGAAATACTGTCTTCATAAGTTCTCCACAAAGTTCTACAAAAGGAATCCAAATTCCTGATGACTTACTGCTAAGCCACATTTTGCTCACACTTTTAAAAAACTGAGCCAGCTGCTGGTATTCCAAAGAAAAGGCCCACAATAGTCATGATGGTGACATAAGAGTAGCCCCAGGTGTTCCTGGTCACATCTGCCTCTCAATAGCTCTTAAAGGACATGTCTTCTTTCAATTATAGCAGAAAGAGAACCTTGGTGCCACTTCCGTCAGGGATCCTGGGTCATGTGCTAGTTTGATGCTGGAGATTTCACTTGATGTGTAGGGGTTGGACTAGGAGGACCAAGAGAAGAGTGCGAATACAGGGAGTGCTGGTCACAGGAGGTAACAGAAACTCACAGTAATACTTTTCATAGTACAAGAAATACTTGGATACCTTTTTGTTTGGAAGTATATCTCAGGACAAGAGGTACATTTTTGTCCTATTTCCTGAGGGTCAAAACCAATAGCTCACTTTGTTTTACCCTTTAAAATGACCTACATATTCCACTCCCTGGAGCAAACTGCCTAAAACAACTCAAAATTCTTGAATTTCACTGCTTTCTGTACCAACAGAGGAATAGAGAGGTAGGCTTCTGCACCTTTCTGTCCGAAATTGCCACAGGGCTGGGTGTGCTGATCTTTTGCGCCATCGTTATAAAGGCCCATGTGCTGCCAGTGACGCCTGCAGGTCTCAGTGGGGCTTCCATCCTGTGGCTGGTTTGTACAGTCGATTTTGTAGTAGAGGAATGTGCTGTCTTTTTGGAAAGAAACTAGTTTACTAATTCAAACTAAACATTCCTCCTGCTTGGCCCTCTGAAACATCCCTTCTATGGCTCTAGGGGACAGGAGGTCCCATGGACAGAGCAAGGTATTGCAGAGAAATCCACTAAGCCTATAAACCTGTAGAACATTGTGGGGGTTTCCCTACAACTGGAACGATGGACAAGGATCTGAAGACTCATTTGTGAAGCTTTGTAATTCTTTCAAAGTTACTTTTTATTCCTGTATAGTGAGGTAGTACTATAGAAATCGAGAAAAATGCAGGATTCTTTTTCTTTTTAGTTTTGAACCTGAGTCAGCGCGCATGCGCTGCTCTGCGAGACTTGTTGTGGTGGAGTATGGAGGAGAAGCCCCGCCCACTCTCCGCCTATATTTTTTATTGGCTTGTGTCTTTGTCCTTTCTAAATTCTGGCTTCTGATTCAGTAATTGTTAGTCCCTCCTTAGTACGGCCTTGTCTTCATTTGTAACCTCCCATGGTTACTGGCCCCTTTACTTCGGTTGTTACATGGTACACCTTCTTTAGTCTGCAAGCACTACTTTTATCAATTATTAATGAATTTCTCCTACTGCAGGGTGCCCGTTTTCAATAACAACCGGGGCGCCCACGTTCACTTTGACCGTCTAATAAGCGTAAGGGCCGCTCCAGTCCTGCCAAGTACCACCAGGGACCACCACCTGCCCTTAAACAATAAAACAAAAACGTTTCATTTTTCTTTTTTCAAATGCAGCCCGTTTTCCTTTAAGGAAAAAAGGCTTCATTTAAAAAAGAAAAAAAACTGCTTTATTTAAAAGCAGTCCCAGACATGGTGGTCTGCTGAGCCCAGCAGGCCACCACACCTGGGAGGGCCAGCTATTCCTAATGGGGTCTCAAATTGAGAGTGCCTCATTAATATGCATGAGGCATGCAATTTGCGACCCCATTAGGAATCACTAACAGTGTCTAAGACACTGTTGTGCATGTCATTTAGAGACAGGCAAATTGCGACTCGCAATTGAGCGCAATTTGCGAGTCGCTAAATGACATTGTCGTACTTCTGGCCCTTGATGCTCAAAGCATTTTTAATTTCTTCCTTTTTTGTATTTGAGTTATTTTGTATAGCGCTTTGTCTGTGAATGACTGCTTCAAGAATCTGAGGTTTGTTGTAGCTGACATCCACAGTTTGTCTGGGATGGTACACCTTTAGGGGCTCCCTGAAGCATTTTAATCCACGCAGGGTGATATAGTGCTCCATTGATGTGGTGCTTTACCCCGTACTGAGTAGTCAAGGGAGCTGGCGTTTTTCGGTATTAATCCAAGCCGGCTGGCCGCACTCCTCCATACGCCTGCCCATGTGCGGACTGCCATTAGCCACACAGGGAGGTTTCTGGAGTGAGGATAAGAAGGGGAATCGTATTCCCTTGCTTCCACCTGCGCAATCTGATGGGGTCACAGACCTGCGGTGTTGATTAACGAGCGCCCTTTCAGCTCTGAAAGCACTGCCACACAGTCATGGATTTATTTATTTATTTTATTTTTATTTATTTATAAAGTTTTATATAGCGCGAAGAAGATCCTGAGGGATAACAGAGCGCTTTACAATATGAATGGGAGGAATAACATAAATGCAGTATCAATATCCAAGCAGGTGAAAGTATCCTTCTTAGGGTAAAAATTTGTTCATAAGGAATCGTTTAGCTTCCAATTTGAAAGCCGTCGTTGAAGATATTCTGCGTACTTCCGGTGGAAGAGAGTTCCAAATCTTTGGTGCAGCGCCGGAGAAGGCTCGGTGACAAGTTCTTTTTTTGTTCAGGATAAGTGGTTTCAGGAGAAAGGTAGTGGCACTTCTTGAGGCTCTAGAACCACAGGATAGTTTAAGTTTTTGCGCAAGGTAACTGGGAGTATTGAGGTGAATGGCTTTGTGAGCCAGAACAGCAATCTTAAACTGAATTCGCGCATCATAGGGTAGCCAATTAAGAGATTTTAGGACTGAGGATATATGATCATATCTTTTGGTGCCTGTGACCAGTCAAGCCGCTGCGTTCAGAGTTGACCTTTGTGGAGTCAGGGCGTTTTTTGGAAGGCCACTGAGAGTAGCGCAGCCGTAGTCAAGCCTCGGCAAGACAAGCGCTTGGACTACCTGCTTGAAATCCTTTAGGGGGTAGGAAAGGTTTGATATTTCTGAGTGACCTCAAAAACTGTTTGCTCCCTTACATACATTACTGATATGATTTTTCATATTCAGGTGATTGTCCATAGTGACTCAGAGGGATTTTGCTGAGTCAATGATGAGAGGAGTGCAATTGAAAGCAGTGAGGTGACTCAACCATAGGTCAATCTTGGGGATGTGGTTCGGGGGGGAGATGAGCAGGAATTCTGTTTTGGAAGTGTTAAGCAGAAGATGGTTCTCCGTTAACCAGTTTTGAGTTGACGTTAGAGTAGTGTTGAGGGAGATGATGTTATCCAAGGATGAGATTTTCAAATAGAGTTGCGTGTCGTCCGCATACATGTGGAAGAGAATGTTCATAGAGTTTAATGAGTTAGCGAGAGGTTCCAGGAAAAGGATGAATAGGATGGGAGATAGGGCGGACCCTTGAGGGACCCCCATGAGTACAGGAGAGGGCTGGGAGAGGGAGTGGTTTGCCTTGACTCTTTGTGATCTGTGATGAAGGAAAGACAAGAAACATTGTAACACCTGATCAGCAAAACCCATTCTATTTTGCAGGATGGATAGAAGGTTGTTATGATTAACCGTATCGAAAGCGGAGGAAAGGTCAAGGAGAATCAGGAGGCAGGATTCGTTTTTGTCAAGCATTTTTAAAATGTCATCCATAACATGGGTGAGAGCCGATTCAGTGCTGTGGCCCTTCCTGAAACCAGATTGATGTTGGTCTAGAAGTTGATAGTTCTCTATGTGATTGCAAAGTTGAGATTGAACACATTTTTCTAGAAGTTTCGCTAAGGTGGGGATGTTGGAAATGGGGCGGAAATTATTGAGATCAGATTTGTCAGCGTTAGGTTTTTTTTTAAATCGGTGAAACTTGAGCTGCTTTTAGGCAACTGGGGATCATACCTTGTGAGAGAGAAGCACTAACTATCCTTGTCCAGGTGGGGATGAGTGCATTCTTGATTTCTTTGAAGATAGCCAGGGGCAACGGGTCGCTGAAGTGGTTGGAAGGGTTGATATTCTGAAGAATTTTGTGGATGTCATTTTCACTAAAAGGGGTAAAGGTACCCCACGACGCCTTGTTCTTAGTGTTCATGGTGGTCAATTTGTCCTTATCCAAAGGGTCAAGGGGGGAGGCAGTACCTGAGGGAGGTAGTAGAGCCTTCTTAGAGGCGAGGTCAGCAAAGATGAGTCTTGATTTCTCCGAGAAGAAAGTGGCAAGATCATTGCATGAGGGTGGGCAGCCATCCAGTTCAGAGTGATTTGGACCAACGACTGATTGCTGTTTGACCAGATCGATCAGCGTCTTTGGGCGGTTTGCCGTTTGATCCAGTTGGTGTCTGAAGTAGTCAGCCTTGGCACTCCTGATTTGTTTATTGTAGAGGCTCCTGACTTATCTAAGGAGTTTTAGTTGGTCCGAGGAAGGAGTGGATCGCCAGGACCGTTCAGCTGCCCTGAGGTTGCGTCGTTCTGTGTTTAGGTTGTCATTGGATATTTTTGTTGAGGCATTTTTGAGTTTGAGAGGAGCAATGTCATCCATGATGATAGAAATTGTCGAATTGTAGGCATCGGTGAATGATTGCACCTCAACCAGATCAGCTTGGGCAGATAGGGCAGACTTACATTGAGCACCTAGTTTGACAGAATCAATTGATATGAGGTCCCTTTTCCATATCTTCGATTTCAAAGGTAGAACCTTCCTCCTCGATACCTCCCTGTTAATGTAAAAGAGGATGCTATGATGGTCGGACCAGTCACAGGGGGTAATGGAATCTAGGGTGATGGTGTGCTCTTTAGAAATGATGAGGTCTAGAGTTTTTCCTTTTGTGTGGGTTGGTCGGTCGCAGTGCTGAGTCAGATCTTGATCAATTAAGAATGATTTCAAGCAGGATACAGCGGAGTCGTTGGGGTTGGACCAGTGAAGGTTGAAATCACCAAGAAAGATTTGGGCCACCGCAGAGTCGACATTACTAGTGATGATTTCCATTAGATGCTCAATGAAGGGGAGATTGTCACCCGGAGGGTGATAAAAGGTAGGAAGTTTGCAAACCGGTAGGTTCATACTAGAGATACTGAGACACAGGTATTCAATGGAGGAAGGCGCAGAGGACTCCAAGAGAGAAATCGAGAGTGTGTGCCTGTGGATACAGGCTAGGCCACCGCCCAACTTCAGAGCTCTGTCTATCCTAATTATGTCATGAGTGGGAGGAATTAGGAGGTCTAAGATAGGGTTGGAAGCGGGATTTAACCAGGTTTCGGTAAGGATGATAATGTCTAACTCATTGTGTTGGATGAGGTCGAAGATACCGGAGACGTGTTTACTGGCTGATCTACAATTAAGTGGATGAAGCCACATCTTTTGAAAACACACCTCCTGACTCCTCTTCCAGATCACACCCAGCTCATGCTAGAATCGTATGGTAAATGTAGCAATTTATTTTATTTATATAGCGTTAGCTTGACTATGTTAAGTTTAACTATGTTAAGTGTAGTATCGTGTGAAAGGCTATCCTTGTTGGTAATAGTTTGCCCTGCTCAGGTGGGTACATCTAAAGTATATGATCTGAATTGTTATCTCTTAAATATTTTCAACAGCAAGAGATTTCACAGGGGAACAGATATTCACTGTTAAAACTAACCCTTTTTAGGTCGAGCCTACAGTGCACAAGCGCTGTCTGCAAGACCTTTTGTAAACAATAAGTTTAGCATGCCATTTACGGGAAAAAATAAAGCACACTTCTTCACGTTTGCAAACGTGCTAACGCTACTGAATTATTTATTTTTTTTAAAAGAGCTTTGTGCCAGTTCTAGTATACATTGAAGCATTTACAATTACTTATATAAACAACCCCACCCCCCACTTAGATGATGGTTGGTTCAACTAAGCAAGGCGCTCCAGAAACGGCAGCCCCGATTAAAGTATGGTCCATGGACACCTCGCTAGCAGTTAAAGTTTGTCCCAAGTATTAAACAAGACTTAAAGGTATTGTTTATTTTTTAAACATAAAAATGGGCGACGTGCTTTAAACATAAAGCGCAGCACCTGTGCTGTAAATATAGAAGAGGGTGCCATGCTAAAAGAAAGCGTGGCGCCCGTGCACAGTAATTAAGCAAGTTACCAAGTGCTCTTTCATGATGTTATGCAACACTTCTGAGGGATTCACTTTGTATTGTTTGTATTGTTGTGGGCAAGATAAAATGTGAAGCCCTTCTTCTTTGTGCTCGTCTTCCGTCTCACGGCTGTGAGAAGAAAAGGTTGAATCATTAAAGAGATAGTCTGAGACTAGTGAAGGGGTCTGATGCGCCACACGGGAAGCAGCTCATAACGAAATGCGATGGTCGGGCTGTTTCAAAGTGAGCACGTGCCCGCCCTGTGCTTGCAATGATCGGGATTCATTCTTTCTTGTGACTCCAGAATAGCCTGTGGTACAACTTCTAGAAGCGGCAGGGAGTGCTGCACCCTGTATTCTAATCCTCCCCCGACCCAGCTCCCACTTTCAAGTATGTGACCCACCGTCTCGTCCCTGTAACACCCATTGGTCGTGCTGGGATGGACCCTGCGGGCTGTCCCCTCGGCGCCCGCCTCACCTGCGCTCTGCAGAAGAGACATGGGCTTGGGTGTAGGACCTCTGCTGCTGGCTGACACTTTGAACCTGGGGCACATACATCACCTTTTCACCCTTTCTTCTTTCTGCTTTTGAGTGCTGCCAGATCGATTGACGCGCACGGTCGACGCCTACTGCGGGCATTTCTGTTGTTTCATCTTGAGCAGTGAATACCTTTTAACAAGCCATCACTGTACCTGGTCATTTTAGGGAGGGATGTCGCATCCTGTGCTGCATGCGGCGCGCGGTAATGGCGATGGCAGAGGGGGGGGAGTCTCGCTACGCCTGGCTGAGCTGCTAAGGCACGGTCGGTTTTCACTTTCGTCCTTTGCAAAGCTTTCTTGTCTTTATGGGGCCATATGTTTGAAACACATGGCCCCATACAGATAAGAAAAGCTTTTACCACAAACGTAAAGCAACCGAGCCAGTCCAACTGGGACGGCTCTAAAAGAGAAAACTGTACGTCACTAGACGCTCTTTTCCAATGGCTGCCTACCGTTTAGCATAAACGGTGATGCCAGCCAATGGAAAAGAGGGGCGGGGCTTAAAGCCTACTAGAGAAATCTACCCTAACTCATTAAATCTCGCCAGCGAGACTGCGCATGTCTGCGCAGTCTACGCCAGGCGAGACCTAAAAAGCAGCGACAGTGTGCAAATGAAGATTTAATAAAAACAGTTCTCCAAAACTACAGATGAAGAATGCAAGTGTAATTAGATACTACTTGGCCGGTGCTCCTGAGCCATTAACGGAAGTGAGCTATCGGCCACCTGAACAACTTAGGAAGAAGCAAAGAAGAGTGACGCCTGAATGAGCCAATGGTAAGGAGCAGGCGGTAATTCACTAGGTCCTGTAGTTCCACCCTCGATTTGGTTAAATCCTGTCGAATGTTCTGCTTCCCTTGGGTGTCGCTGTGCGTTCTCAGTGGTTGTCTGTACTCCGGGTTCTTAAAGGAGGCAAACTAGTCTTTCTGCACTAGGGAAAGTAAAACAAGTTTTTTTTTTATCATTAGCAATGTTTATTGTTTATACCAGCACGGAGGAGGGCAATGAGGGACTTCAAACTGTATGAGCTCTGGACATTTTTTTTTGTAGCAAGGGCTCAAATTAAATTCTCAGACGGGGATCAGAATGGAGTGGACACCCATGGTGAGCAGGTTTCGGAGGCAACAATAGGGACCTTAGCAGGGGCTTTGTGGAAGAGGTGTGGCACAGCGGCCAGGGTGCCTGACTCTGGACCACGGGGATCACGGTTCGATCCCCGTCCCCGGCGGCAGATTAGCCCACCACCATGTGACTCTGGGCAATAGCTTGCTTAATCTTCCCGAGGGTCCCCAGCGCCGGGAAACCACTTCGGAGGTAGCTGTGCGCTTTACAAATTCAAGGTTATTATTATTATTTGTCAGTGAAAAGTAGATCCCCCATTCCCTACAAACAGTCCTGCCATTTCTTCTCATCCCGTACCCCACCCTGCTCATTCATTTCATTCTGCCGGCTGGCTTGTTGCCAGCATTCCTTTCTGTGGTGGAGGTCCTGCTGCCACGGATCTCTGTAGTCTCTTTACGAGCATGGCTGCTAAGCTGTAAATGGTAGAGCCTGCTTCTTTCCATTCCCCACTCCGGCATCCCTCTCCTTCCACAGGCTCCGGTTTTCAAACACACTCTTCTACTTCCTGAAAATGACTTTAAGAGCCCCAGCATCAGACTGTAATGGGGCAGAGCAAGGAGATTACGTGGTTGGTGCTTCCATAACAAAAGGTTAAGGCACCACCTATTGGCGATGGTAATGTGATACAAAATACCAACAAATTACCATTTCAAAGTTTTGGGCAAATTTCTATGCTGCCTGCAGTGCTAAAAATCATTACCCTGTTCCTGGTTTTCGATGTGGCACATTAAAGCTCTTGTAGGCAGGTGCTTTATGGTGCTGCCTCAAATGGGTGCTACGATTCAACTCGGGCTTCACACATGGCCCTGTTGCTAAGGCAGAGGAAGCTCCAAAACAATGCCAGGGGCTCTGAAAATGCCAACAATGCCAGGTAATGCTCATTCCATAAGCATACCAATGACTCACCTAAAGGCTGCTTTGTTGTTGCAATTTATAAATCACTTAGATGGCACACACAACAATATGCTGTGCCTGTCGCTACTTTACTGAAAGGCAGTGAACTTTATGTTTTAATGAGCAGAGAAACCCGCATAAAAGTTGCTTCTAAACTAGCATGGGTTGAAATGCGGTAGAAAAGAAATAACCGAGCTGTCAGTATACAAAAAATGTGGATCATGCTTTTTACACCATGCCCACTAACAAGCTACATAGATGTTTTCTATAGAAAAGTGTCTTGCTTGTGGCGTCTATAACAAGCATTTGCAATGCAGTAGGTCTCGCATTTGCAAGAAATTGAACAATTGGCATTGTAAATGACAATGCCTTTTATTTAAGTGTTTTGAAAACCTGCAAGCGGTGCATAAACACGCACTTATTACTTATAGTAGTTGCTTAGGAGAAGCACAACTGGCAGTAACTACGCCTCTTTTACTGCCAGGCTTGCTTCTCGTAAGCAAGGACTATAGGTTTAAAGTGCGTGTTTGCGTACCACTTGCAGGTTTTCAAAACACTTAAATAAAATGCATTGTCATTTACAATGCCAATAACTCATACTCACGCAAATGCGAGACCTATTGCATTGGAAATGCTTGTTTTGCATCTCTTCATGAGATGTGTAGCACTGTATTGCAGCCCTATTGCCCTGTAATTCCATATTCATTATCGACCCAAAATAAATGACATTCATGCTGATGACGTTGTCATTGTCAATTGAGAAAGACATCTCATCAGGGCTTAACTAAAAGTTTTGTGACCCCAGAAAATACAATTATCCTATGAAATATTTGATCTCTGCATAGGAAGGAAATATTATGGACTAATTTTGAAAAATGGTGTGCAGGCTATTATCTTGTTTTATTGCATGGGATCATTAATTCATGCATTTATTGTATGCTTTCAGGACATGCTTCCTCTATTGTGGTGGTTAAAGAGAGTGGGGGTTAAAGTTTTCTTCTAAAAAGGTGTCTTTGGGCTGATCAGTCCTTTATGGCAATCGCTGCCTGACTTACCTTCTAATCTCAGAGACAGGCCTGCATAGAGCTCCCAGTTGCTCCCAATGCAGAAGTGTAAAACATTTATTGTGGGGACTTGTCTGAAAAAGTTGTGGTAGAGCCAGTCGTTTGCATTCCTTCCGATTGCTTTATAAGCTGCAGCACCCCACTTCTGCTTCTTGTTCTCTGGAGATTGCTGTATGTGCCTTGCTTCAGTGGTAAGGCCTTTATTAACTTATTTGTCTGTGAATTTCTGCCATGTTATTTTCACAGCAGCTTTCCTCAAAATAAATTCTCCTCTCTTTCCAGGAAGAAGCAGAGGCTTTGCCAGGCAGCACACTCTAGGTCGTAGTTTTGACCCTCCCCCCCAATGCCCCTCACTGAATTCGGGCACCTACTACCTTTCCTGGTGCCTCTGACACCCAAGTCCTGTGTCAACCTCTTTTTCTCAGTTGTTAACTCCGATGAAGTATCCCGCAGGACTTGTCCTCTTCCACTTGTGCCATTGTATTTCGTGCCATTGTAACTTTTTTTGTTTGAGACCGTGCACTTCTCACTTGTTGCGTTTTCCGATTCGCTGCCGCCGTGCTTCAGTGTAATCAAGCACTTCTCTGAACTGTTTGTTGTGGCATACGCTTTAGACTCTGCTCTTCGCGTGATGTTCTTTACTTTATGTGCACGCTTATGCTTTTTGGGGTATGCCGCGATGGTCTTTTAATTTATGATTTTTGGGTCCTGAGCATTTCCCACTCAGCAAAACACCTGATTCCTTTTTATTATTTATATTGAGCACTTCTTAATAGTGCCTGCGCCTCTTAATCCTGGTTGCCTCTTTCCACACAGCCCCTTTAATTTACAGTGAAGTGATCTGACCTGGGCTGCTCTGAGCGGGAATGATTTTTCGTGCTTGGCCTTTTGAGGGTCCCTTTTTATTTTTTCGTTATGACAAGGCGAGCACGATGAAACTTGAATCCGGAAACCCAGTTTCAACACCCAGCTCCCCCATTCTGTCCACTCATTATCCTTCCAACAAACACCTCGGTCCATTTGCCCATTCACCCTTCCACTGCCCTTCGAACCCCCAGCTCTCTCCATTGGTCTACCCACGCACTGTCCTTCCAACAACCATCTACATCCGTCCGTCCATTTACCCACCCACTGTCTTTCCAACACCCACTTCCGTCCATTCATCTATTTCCCATGCAGGTGTGTAATATGCAAATATAGATATGTACCTAATGGGTATTAAAGAAGGGTGACATGCATGCACTATATTTGCTCAATAATATACATTTAAATACACATATCAACAATGTAACTAAACACACTCCTACATAAGCAGGCACACATGAGCAGATATCCAGTTGTGTTTAGTGCATTCTGGAGCCAGCACTATAAATTCTTCAGGCTTTGACATCCGCATACTCTGGTGTTGCTGTATGCTGAAGTCAGCATATCTTGACAACGGCGTATCTTGATTGATATATTTTGACGTCAGCCCATCTTGACAATGGCATATCTTAATGTTAGTGTATCTTGACATCAGGATATCTTGACATCAGTATATATTGGTGTCAAGACATCCTGATATGGGCTATCCACCATGCCACATAATTCCACCACACAAATCCACCTCACGGTTTCACAGATAACCATTCCAATCCAACCCACATAATTCTACTCCACACCACATACATCCACTCCACTCCAAACCAAAACACATTGGTGAAAGACACTGTCAAACTACGCCAATAGCTCCAACTGTCGCAAATGTGAGACCAGTTAGATTGCTGGGGTCCTGATGCCAATAGCTCGGCCAAGTGAGAGGAGCACAGTCCATATGAAGACAGTGAGAGTTAAAGTTAGGTTATGGTTATTTGGGAAAGATGTGGTTAAAATGTATAGGAAAGACTCTCTGGGTCTTTGGGATGGTTACATATATCATGGAGAAATGCAATGATACTTGGGAGTAACGTGAGATGCAAATTAGCACCAGGCATTAACCCCTTAGATGCTGAGGCTTTTCCCACTCCTGGACTGAGTCCTTTTTTTTATATTTGTGGCACTTCGCTCTCAAGCCTTCGGATCTTTTTCCATCAAAGGTAGCCAGCCACATTTGTGTCCTTTCGCCCACATGCAGGGGTTTCTAAAGTTTGTGGTTTCCTCTGGATGAAACTGAGGAAGTAGCCAAAACATAGCAATTTTTTATGGGCACAAAGTGCTTTGCAAGAAAGAGTGTTTTTTTCTAAAAATTATATCATAAAAAGCTTTGCTAAATTTGTTATCTTCACAGCTTTCAGAAACCAGCAGAATTGTAAAAGAGTATTAGCATTGTTATGAGTCATAGTTCATTTTCCAATTTTTTGGCGTTTCAGCCTATTTGCAGTTTGTGGTGGAAACACCTAGAAAGCTATGAATTCTGAAAAGGACACAAAATTCGGAATTCATGAAGGGGTCATTATTGTAATTTGCTTGTGGTTTTCACAAAGAAAATATTAGCTGAAATAAAAAATAAGTGCTGTTTCCACGCAAGTGGAACAACACTTGCCTAAACCACGCATCTACCTTAACCACGCATATGCCTTAACCACGCATCTGCCTTAACCACGCATATGCCTTAACCACGTACATGCCTTAACCATGCACTTGCGCGGTTAAGGCAGTCAGCTGTCTAGATGTGTGGATGGGCGGGGAGAGGAACAGGAAGAGGAAGCTCCGGGACAGGGCCTGGTACATGGGTTTCGGGCCAGGTTTGGGAGCTAGTTTCAAAGGTTTGGGGGTCGGTTTTAAGGCTCAGGGTGGGAAAGGGTCGGGGTAGTTTTATGGCAGGGTGTTAGGACCCAGGGACGGGGGTTGGGATAGTTTTAAGGGCTGGGGGCAGGTTATAGGGCTCAGGGTGGGGGGGGAAAGGGGCAGTTTTCAGGGGTGGGTGTCAGTTTTAGGGACAAGGGCAGGGTGGCTGTGGTTGGGGTAGTATTTTAGCAGGGTGTTAGGCCTCAGGGCAAGGGGAGGGAAAGAGGCAGGGGTGGGTGGATTGCAGGGCTGGGGTATCTGGTGTTAGGGAGCAGGGTGTGGTGGCTGGGGTGTGCACTTTACCACGCATATTCCTTAAGCAATCATGCCTTTATAGCAAACTTCATTGTAAAGGCATGTGTGGTAAAGGCATGCATGATAAAGAAGCAGTCATGGTTGAGACCGTGTTATTTAGGCATGCATGGTTGTATCATACAACTGGATTTTGTATGTGATTCCTAAAAAGACAGATCACCGTTAACACAGGAATCACCAGTTTACACAGTTCACTCAAGATCTTTCTCATTAGATTCTTAGGATCCGATTTAAATGTTGGTGGTAAGCATAGAGCAACAGAGTTTGCTTACCACCAACATTATGGTCCGAATTTAAAATTGGGCAGACAATCGGAGACTACTCCGTCTCTGCTGTGGCCAAACTGCTCCTACAGCCTGAAAAATTATGGGCTGGAGAATTAGCTATATGTCCATTATCTCAATTAGGATAGGCAGACATGTAGCAGTTTTTTACTGATGGTCACTACCAGGCAAACCCTAGCTAAGGGGCAGTAAAAAACAAAGAAAGCCTCCCTTGCCATGTGTGAAACCTCTCATGGTGAGACAGGCAAAAAAAATACCACTTTGGGATTTTCTTTTTGAAAATAAAAAGAAAACAGTTTGCTGTGGGGCTCCATCATGTTGACGGAGCCCTGCACCAAACTTCAAAAATCATTGACAGGTACCACTGTGACAACGTATTCTGCCAATGCTTTAAGAAATGACCACCAGCTTTGCGGTCATTTCACCATTTGGCGGGCTTTGTTGCAGTCAATGCTGTGGAGTAAATGGCTCTGTCGCTCTGACCGCAAATCCTCCATCTTCCAAAATATAAATTGTCGCCTTAGGTATTTCACTCACCTTATGAGCAGTAGTCCTTACTTTGAGTCCTTGTGATGATAGACTTACTTTAGTCAAACTTTGATTACACCTATTCACATTCAACAATGTGAAGAGCTCACTCTGTATCCTGAAGCAAACTCCTTTTTAATCAAGGTAGTTCTTCCTACAAACTATAATCCTCAAATTTATCTTCGAAGGTGCCAAGAGGTCAAAAGACTTGTCTCGTAATAAGTTTTAAGAAGTTTTTGCAAGCCTATTGAACCTTGAATAGGTTGCAGATTACTCAAACACTGGTAAATCTGTTCATGCCTCATGCACTTGTAATCTTTAAATGCTGGCCTCTAACACTGCTCAGACCAAAACTGTTCCATTCCCAAAAACTCCAGAACCGTTTCCACAATATCTCACCAAGAATTCACAAATTCCATACACTAATAGGTGTACAATTCTCTGAGAGTGTGTATTAACAAGACGCGCTCATCTTTGCTGCTGCATAGCCAGAGATCTCTTCGGAGCAATGTTTGCACCTAGGGAAAAACTGCTTTGACCAGAAGGGCATGGCCCTCTTTTATAGAGAAGCCTCTCCCAAAATGGCCACAAGATCTTGCAAGATCTCAGTGTTCTTGAGATGTTGAAAGCACTTGAAGCTTCTACGAGATCCGCTGAGCATGAGAAGACACAGGAGATCTCAGGCACATCTTACAACACTTCCTGATGCTCCTGAAAGTATGCAATCAGAACGCGAGCAGCTGTTGTTCATGACACTTCTGTTTTTTAGCATGAAATGTGCCTTCACATCAAAAATTGTCATGAAGTAGCATTTCACGCTAAACGTTAGAGCTAAATGAATGGTTTGCATTTTGCATAATTTCACTAAAATGTTATAATTATATAAAGCGAATTCCACAAAGTTCACACACATCTACTATTTTATCTGAAGAAGACCTGGATGCTGGGTGGTAGAATTTTTGTTAATCCCCTCAGATTTGCATTGTTTGACATCTCAGCAGCAGGGCCCCGCTTTGCCTTCTCCAATACATGTGGAGCCTCTCAGCCTCTTTCAGCGGTACCTACGCAAGTCCTGTGTTGTTAGTCCTTTTTACCTTTCCCGTTATTCCCCCTTTGTTCACTGCTTCTTATCTAGTTTGTCTTTGTTTCCTCTCTTGCCTGACCCTGTCATTCCATTTCTCTTTCCAGGACCCCCGTTGAGATTTAGAAAGTTACTGCATCGTGGAAACTGACCCTCAAGAAAGTAGACACTGCTACACATCCCAATAGCCTACAGCATACAACACACTAATCATTCTCACAAAGCCTAAAGAGATCTTACAGTCATCTACAGTACCCATAAAAACCAAACCCATGGAGCTCTTACCTTGTCTATTGTAATGTTCCACCTCCCAGATGGTCATCTCACACTGGTCTATGCCACCACTCACTCAGCCATCAAATACTCCAGTAATCTAATGCCTCAGGATATTCTTCCCCCCTAGACATCCTCACCACCAAAGACATCAAACTAAATATACTTCACCAACAACCTACCAAAAATACTCAAAATCCCAATGCTACAGAACAGCTCAATAAATGACTTCTCCATTGATACACTTAAGGAAGATCTCATTACCCTCATAGTCATTACCATTTCCTTGCTATTAATCTATTCTTCTTGATAAAGTAGATAAAAAGAGACACCATATCACCAACAGCACCACCAAGAAAGCTACCAACATACTTCTCTTCACACCAATGGTTTTCCATTTAAATGTTCCCAGTCAGGCATTGGGGACATCCTCATTGCTACTAAGGTCATTATATACAAAGACAACATTCTTCCATCTCTCACTGGAGTGCTACACCTCTCCTCAACACCTGTTTTGCCGAAGGCATCTTCCCTCTACATTGAATAGCTAAATATTATTCTGTAACAAAGTAGAAAAAGTAGCTGCCATATGTGGGGTTGGGAATGTCCTCTGCGTGGTAACATGTGTGTACCACTGTCATGACTGACCCAACTGCATGCACAACGGGTATCCTGGCTTTTAGTTGGCCCAGTTGACACGCTAATTTAGGGTGCTTGCCATGGCTTAGGCCAGTCCACGATGATTCAAAGTTCCAAAATCGGTTCTGTGATCTGGAAGGGTGTTTCGAGCATGCTATCTTTATTGAAATGGGACACTGTCCATGACCTGGTTGTTGACAAGAAGCATACTGATTTCTGTGGTTTAATAATTCTGAACAGACCTTTTCTCTGGTTCGGGATGAGGACCAGCCCAACTTTTGGAAAGTTCTGCTAAATGTGCTACCCAGAACCGTACAATGACATCCTGTGTGCAAGTCGAGTGTGTGTCTACGTAAGGTATGGATTCATAAATAGATTTTTAATAAAAACAATGGATAGGACCAGAAGATGTATGTAACAGTGGCCACAGTATTACAGCATAGCTATGGATTAGTTGAATTTGCCATATAATATGCCACATCGTTTGCAGATAGGTTTTGTAGGGGAAGGGTACCTCTCCAGAACAAAATACTCCACTCAGACATACTTTTAAACTTTTCCTACATGTGTGTTGTACAATGCAGCATACTTCCAAAATTGGAAAAGTTAGGAGAACTAAGGGCCTCATTTACAACAAGCATTGGCATAGCCAATAGGTCTCGCCTTTGGGACCTTATAAGTGTTTCGTTATCCAGCACAATATCCTTGGTGCAACAACATCAAGTGTTGCATGGCTAAACACTTATAAGGTCCCAAAGACGAGACCTATTGGCTAAGCCAATACTTGTTTTGAGTGAGTGGCTCGTGCAGGTATGCCACTGTGAGGTGGAGATGCTGCAAGTGCTTTTACAGGAGCCCCTGTGACATTGCGCCTCTTCAAATTGTATTTTGGGTCTGGTGTAATACTTCTAGCCCCTATTCCTGTCTTCTCGCACCCAATGCATCCTTAAATGTCCCATGTACAGCCGGGGTTGACACTCCTATTACCCCTGCCCTCCAGTGACACTTTACCTGTCAAGGGTGGTGGTGGACCTGGTGGTGGTGGACGTGGTGGTGGTGGACGTGGTGGTGGTGGCCGTGGTGGTGGTGGCGGATATGGTGGTGGTGGATGTGGCGGTGGTGGATGTGGTGTTGGTGGTGGACTTGGTGGTGATGGACGTGGTGGTGTTAGACGTGGTGATGATGAACGTGGTGGATGTGGTGGTGGTGGATGTGGTGGTGGTAGACGTGGTGGTGGACGTGGTAGTGGTGGACATGGTGTTGGGGGTGGACGTGGTGGTGATTGATGTGGTGGTGGACGTGGTGGTGGTGGACATGGTGGTGGACGTGGTGGGGGTGGACGTGGTGATTGAGAACGTGGCGGTGGAGGACGTGGTGGTGGTGGACATGGTGGTGGTGGTGGACATGGTGGTGGACGTGGTGGTGGTGGACATGGTGGTGGTGGACATGGTGGTGGATGTGGTGGTGGACGTGGTGGTGGTGGTGGTGGTGGTAGACGTGGTGGTGGTGGATGTGGTGGTGGACGTGGTGGTGGTAGTTGACGTGGTGGTGGATCTGGTGGTGGGGGCGGACGTGTGGCCTTGCAAATATGGCTCAGCATTGTGCACCACCAGAGCGTCAAAAAAAGTGACGCACCAGTGGCACAGGGACCTTATAAATATGCCCCTAAATTTAAAATGCCACGTGAATCCAGTCAGATCACCTAGAATCACATTTTATACCAATTGATGAGATTGCTCTATGGCTTAATTAGAGCTTATTCTGCCTCAAAATCTGCCTGTCTAACTCCGTACACAACAAAAAACATGCATTTTGTAACATTTAATCTTGAATCTGAGATTTAGGGGCCAAAACCTAGAACAGTAAACACACACACTGAGAATGTATTGAACCTGAAATGAACCTACATTTGAGTGAATCGTGTTCGACCTAGTTTTCGCATCCCAGTGTCTATAACTGCAACCATCAGAAAGATTTGTTCGATGTTAGCAGAATTCTTAAGCTGAAGAAATATTTATGAAGTGTGCATGGTTTATTTAACCAAACAAAATCCATGTGATTTACTGTCAATGTGGACATGCAATTCTGCCTTGAGTGGGGCTTAGGCCAAAGTGAAAAAAAATAGTATATAGTGTGGTATGGTGAAGGCACGAACCCAGTTCCACTGAGCAGCGAGTCAGTCTGAAAAGTACCACCGGTGATGTATGGAGTGCCATGTGGTGCAGGAGGTTTGGTTGAAACTAGATGACAGAAGGCAGGATATGATGTCGAAGTGGAGACTCGTGAGTGAGACACTACGAGACAATCCCTGTACAGTTCTTTTCCTAGTAAGCACATATTTGCTTCCGATTACAAATATTTACAATTTGAGGCACGTAGGGGTAAAACAATTTGTCAAGAATCACACAATGTTTGGTCAATTCTGATTCAAATCTCCTAGATATACCGTATACAACTATACCCTTAGTCTGTCTGATTAATACAGGTATGTTCAATGAAGGTCCAGGAAAACCAGATCCAGACCAGATTTTCTAGATAACCCCCGGCATTGTAAAGTAATACGATTGCCCGTACATTCACCCTATTGGTTATTCTGAAATGTAGCATAGATATGGTCCTACATTGTACACTACTAGCTTTACATTCACAATTACATCCACCAAGAATGTAGTCCTTTGATCCACAGCCTGAGAGCAGGGTACAAAAAAGTAAACAAGGGCGTTAACTGCAGAATGTCACTCAAGTTGAGTTATTTATTCGGAAGTTTAACACTTTCTTAAATTGGTGTCAGTTTAATACAAATACAATTCGCCTGATGGAACACGATGTTAATCGTTGTAATAAACTGCTCCTGTCTTACATCCAAACCTGCTGGTGCCTTCTACACAAACCATAATTCCTCAAACTATAGCCTATGCGTCCCCAGTTGTGATCGAACCCCAATCCTTTCAACTGTCTGCTCGATAAGCGTCCGTTTCATTCCATAACATTCCATATTAAATCTGCAGTTACATGGGAGCTGGAAATAGCTTAACGCACAAGCCATAGGCATAGCGCTTAGACTGCCGTAAATGCTAGCAGCCGGCTCTGTTATGTTTAGGTGTTTATGCTTATTAAAATATGCATTAAACCTTTGCTGCTGTTTCAAACAGCTCACATACTGTAATACCATTTTGTAGGCAGACACGTTAACAATTAGCCATCATTGTTAGAGCAGTCTGCTTTCATGCGTGATTCTGATTGCATAGGTTCAGCTATATCTGTTTTGTGATATGTCTCTGAGACCAGATTCTAAAAGGTACATTCTCAAAAATAAAAATGAACACTAGGCTCATGAGTTCTACAAACTGAAGAGAGTTATAGTTGTGGGTGTTAGGTAGCACGAGCACCTCCCACTGGCGTCTCTGAGAAACTGACGATTAAACCATAAGAAATTACATTGTTCGACAATAAATAACACAAACTCTTCAAAGAAAAACGCACCACAAATAATTCTAAACTACAGCAACGCCACTTTCTGCCACATATCTTTAAAATATTTTACATTATTAGGTATAATCCGTCCGAAGGCATGCCACAGTGCAGAATTGTCTTTACCAGACCCGCACAGAAACTGCACAGTGTGTGTGTGCGCCTGACACCCTCAGGCTGTGTGGGCACTAGCAAGAAAGAAAGCTCTGTGGAGTGCCAAAGTCCATGTTTTCTTAACTTAAAAGAAGTATTGTCAGGCCTGTCAACTTATATATTTCATTTAATCAATGTGATGTTTCTGGGGCAGCGATACATTAATCTTCTTGAGATACGCTGGGTAGATATACTTTGAAGGGACAGATTTCTTGTGTCAAACCTGCCAGGAGCGGCCTGAAGGAGAATCGCCCCTTCTCCCCTGAAACCCAACATTCATATTACGGCATGGGTGGAAATATGCAGAAAACCAGAAGACTAATGATGCCTGTAGCACCAGTCGCACTGGACGCCGACTAAAAACCTCAAGAGTAATGGAAACAAGCATTGGCCACGAAAGTCATCGCGATCACGATCGCTGTGAAAGCAAAAGTCATCGCGATGACGCAGAAAGGCGTTTCAATACAAAGAAAGACAAGCATTGGCCACGAAAGTCATTGCGATCACGATCGCTGTGAAAGCGATAGTGATCGCGATGATGCTGAAAGGCATTTATGAGTGCTGCTGGCTGGCCTAGCGCATGGCGGCTGCGCATGTGCACGCTCAAGGGCACGCAAGCGCTAGGCCAGCCAGCAACACTTAAAAAACTCACATACAAAATGTCTCTCCGAGCAGCGCATGTGTGCTGACTAAGCGAGACCTAAAAATGGACGCATCGCTGCGGCAAGGTAGCAATGCATCAGAAAAAGTTGCAATGAGTTTAGGGCGGAAAATAGCTACATGAATGCACCATATTTATGGTATGGTTCACCATGTCCAAATCTACCAAGGTGAGATAGAAATTCTACCACATCTGTTGGAAGGATGGCGCAGCGCATTTGCCCCCAAAGTGATACATGGCTGAATTTGGGCTTACGATAAGCTCAACTACAGCAATGAGCCATGCAACAGAGGCGGTGCATGGGACAAGAGTGATGCAACTGGCCTAATGGGAGGGGACTAATGTACAAGTCTAAGACATGGAGGACACACTTCAAATGGGCCTGGAGGAATAGCAGGCAAGGCTACAGCATGGCTATGTGTGACTTTACAGTGGCCATAGTCTGTTTATGTGTAACAATATAGCTAAGCAGATATGACATAGTGAGTGACACATCATTGTGACGGGGTAAAAGTAGGTGATGTGATGGTGCATATCCTATGTCACCTACCTTATGTGTATCTACATTTTGTGGTTGATAGTAGGCGTGGGTGGACTTGGAGAGTCATACCTTTGTGGATATGTGGAAAGCCCAGTCTGTCCCTTACATGCTGTGCACCGCATCACATTACAATGCTGCAGTGGTTGAAAATATATAAGGTGCCATGGCCCCATGTTGCTCAAGGGGACCTAATAGTAGATTGCTACATGTGTAGGCCTACTACTAGTTGAGGAGATGTGATATAACCAATGATTATGATGTGGTTAAGTGACTTCCGCTGGACACTTTGCCATACCTCAGCCACTGTGTCATTCCCTACGCCTGGGTTGTTGAGTTGCAGGAATGTTGAGGCATTTCAGCTTCAGCAAGCTGCTTGCCGACAATGCGTCTTTTTTCCAAAATCCTACAGCTATGGCAGCAGCAGTTTTATGCTAGTTTTAGCGTGGGCACGCCTACTTAGCATGTTTTATTTTGTGAGTCACGCAGCTGGTTGTGGCGCAACTACATTCCGACGCAGGGCTACTATTAGTGACGTATGTGCATGCATGCATCACCTTGTAAATATGGTGTAGGGCAAGCACCACTTGTAAACGAGGCCCTAAATATTTCCTCTCAGTCTTACCTACATTGAGGAGGCTTTTTTTGGTTCAGTCCCTGTGCACCATTGTTAGTCGAATGGGCTGATACTGCGGGTGATAACGCATAAATGATCATGTACCTCTGTACACAGTCTTGACACCTCACTCGCCATACTAGGTTAACTATAACTCACCCCTACTCCATCCACGACACGGAATCAATGTGAGTGTCTGATAAATTATAACAAGGAACGGGAAATCTGAATTTTATCCCAGCCTAATTACGGCCAGGACGGAAGTATAACCGGCAGGAAGTTCTTTAGGCAGAACACAGTCTACAAAAGTGATTCAGCCCTGAGGAAGTCGGGGGTCCTATTCCCATGGAGACGAAACACGTGTTGGCTGGAGCAACTGGAATGAACATTAAACCAGCAACCTCACACTACTATTGATTGTTTGCTATAATTTGTTTGCACCATTAATGTGTATAAAGAGGCTGTGTATGTGTGTTAGGGCTTGTTAGCATTTCGTCAAGGATCTTTAGGGATCTTTATTGAGGGGTACTGGATGATTACCACCTCCCTGAGCACCATATCTAAATTGTCAAGTACTGTCAAACACAGACCGTTACTAGTGAGCGCCACTACCACATAGGGCCTAATCATCCCACACAGTATCCAATCCCCTGAGGCATATTTCTCTATCTGTGTGTGCTACAAAATGCAGTACACATAGAAAGAGGAATTAACAAGGAAAAATAAAGATATTTCTCTTCATTACGCCTTCCCTGGGGAGGCGTAGCATTTTGGCGCATTCACAGGTACACCAGTAATGGTAAATCTGGGAAGGTGTCAAAATCCATGGCAATTGTGTGGAAACACCCATGCAACGCCCATGACATGCCTTCTTATGGCAGAGTAACGCAGTGTGGTGATTTGCGCTGCGTTGCGTTACTCTTGATATATCAAGCCACTCAGAGTCACGCAAAGTGGCCTTGCGTGACTTCATAAATCGCATTTTGGAGTTGCATCGTGCACGCACCACGCTGTGTGGTGCAAAAGCGATGCAACCCCGTTGACAAATAGGGCCCTTACGGTATAAGTGGTTTGTGGGAAGGGTTAGGGATTCCCCATGTATTATAAGGGATAAAGTACCCCCTGTTGTACATGATAACTTAAGGATAGTAAAAGTCACTGAGTGTTCAATGACCTTAAAAAGAAACTCAGCCTTTGGCCTCTTTCCTGTATATGGTTAGATAACTCCTCAGTGACTTGCAACAGCCTTATAGTATGGAAGTGGGTACTTTGTCCCATATATAATGTACAATAACTGCTGGAGGTACTTTATGCTGTATATCATGTTCAAGTCATTCGCAAAGTTAGGGACGGCTTCTACCAAACGTGCTTTTAAGGAACATTCGTCATAAGAGCATATAAACACCAATTGCGGAAATGAAACGAGCTTAGAGTCTTAGACACACTCAACTAACACTGAGCTAACGCTTGGCAGTGAGATGAAAAGAGAAGTAAGCATAAAGGGCTCTTTATGTGTCGCGAGCAGGATCACTTCATTCGTTCTTATCTCGTGCAATCTGATTAAAGCTTAAGTGCACGCGGACATGCGTGGAACGTCTTCTGCTGGACAGCGCGCGCCGCACCTCTGCCCAGGGGCAATGCAGGCTTCAGCAAATCATATTCCGCGGATTCCAGAGGAGAAGTGGGCACCTGCGTGACCTCATCTGCTCGATAAATGTGAAATGCATTCTGCCGCATACTTTTCATGGAGTGACAAATTTGGATCAATGGATTAAATGTGTATGGAGAAAAAAAATCATATAAACAAACCTGCTTTTGTGAGCTGTTCAGCGCTGACAAGAGCTTCACCAGGGTAAAGTCATGGAACATTTTAAAGTTCATAGTTGAAGGGGAGGCAGCCCCCAGAAGGGGGAACTGACTACATTAACTGCTGACGTCAAGGAAATTCAGGTTTGCAAGAAAGCTAGTTGATTATCTGGGATGAAGGAGTGGCATTGTACTCCTCCGAACAAATTGACTTTCCTGGAAAATGTATGACCGATCTTTTATGAAAAGCCAGTCTTTTGAAAGGATGGCAGACTGCATTTAAGGGAACCTTTAATCTCTGATTGTGGCTGTCAATTTATCGGAGACTGTGGATTGCTCGTAGAAGATAAACACAGCCCCCCCCCCCCCACCCCCGCCCCCCACTCTCCCCTTTAACAGATAATGCGGCATTGCCCCGGCCCTACCTTGCACTCATCCCGCACAAAGACACGTTTCTTTTTACCCTCGGGTTGGTGAAACATTTTATGGTTTAGCGTTGGGGAGGTTTGTTTAAGTGCCAGCAGGGCAACATATATTGTTGATATATGGAGTGTGCTTTGGACATGTGAGACAGGATGCACCCCATGTTATCCCTTCATCATTCACGTCACGCCGCATCATCTCTGGGTGGCACCATGGAACACTGGTAATCTTCGATGCAAATTGATGCTGCCTCCTTAATTTGTCTGGCATGCTTCTCTGAATTAGATAGACCCTTGAAATATTGCCTTGCTATGCAGTCATTCACATTCCATTAATGAGGGCTTAGGCAAGCCTGAAATATGTTTACTTTATTTCTATTTCTTTTCTTTGCAAACATATGCAAAATACATTAAAAGTGTTTCAGTAGCAAAAAGTATGAACGCAGAGTCTACACATGGCGTGCATATGTCTGCAAGAAGAAGTGAAAATGATTCACTGCAAAGTGCAGTAAAAAGACATGAAATGGAAGCAAAAATGAAAGCAGAGATTAGCCTACCTGCCCTGGCACTGCAGTGGACTACTTTTTAGGCAGATGTGTACATGTGAAAGAGCGAAATGCAGCCACTCACAATAGCCTAATCAAAATGTGAATGAGAGGTGTACAGACCATTGGAGGCAGAGAACTGACTGAAAGACCCTGTATGTTTATAAATGTATGTATTTTTATATTTTTGGGGAAAACATGAGGCTGACAAGACATCTAAACCTGTTTATAGACTAGACCTAAAAAGGAACACTCTTGCAAGCACAGTCTCGCTCAGGTTAGGTTTCACTAGTTGTAGAAACACTAGCTGCAATGACGCGTTAATACTGTTTGCAGAGTAAGCATATTTATTCAGCATTGTGTTCCAAAATTAGGGGGTGAAATATGCAAAGTGTTAACGAAAATAGGAGGGCCGCAGGTAGCGGTAGGCTGGAGAAACAGCTGTACATGTAAGGCAGTCTGGGTAAAAGGGAGGTGGCTGTAAGAGGCAAAGCGGAAGGCGAAAGAGAATCTTGGAGATCGATGCAAGAGAAGTGTAGAGGTGGAGGTGAGAGAGACACGTAAAAATGGCGGGTAGAGGTTAGAGGTAGAGATGGAGATTGTAATGGTGCCGATGTAACAGGGCATAATGACCAAACAGGTCAGGCACTAGGACCGGCCTGAGTGGGGACCAGGGCGGGCGGAAAGGGAGGAGCGGAGGGCTAGGAACGGCAGTTAGCCGTTAGCCCGGAGACGAGGAAGGAACTAATAAAGGAGCTGGGCAGTAAGAACCCTGTGTCCGTGTCTCTTCTTTCCACGGGGACTCGACAACTGGCGACGAATGGCTTCGAGCTTGCGCGACGACAGAAGTGCCCACCGGGAGTCCACCCCGGCGGCAACAAATCCGGAGCTCGCCCGCGTGTGGAGGCTAGAGCGTGAAGTCCAAAGAGCCTACCGGGAGCCCACCCCGGCGGCAATGGTGAAAAGTGCCCAAGAAAGAAGAAAATAACCTCACCTGGCGTGGTAGCGGTGCCCAAAGGCGGAGCCCGGTGAGTGAAATCAAGCGCTGATGATCGCGGTGTCTCCGGCAATTCAAAAGACAAAATCTCGTTGCACACGAGATTCTCGCGGCGGCCATTTTGAGGTCAGGCGCGAGATTTGCCCAATCCCCTGTCAGGGACCATCGGCGGCCTTCTTTAAGTCAGGCAGATGAGCCAAACAGCAAACAAACATTGGTAAATGAAACTGAAGTAACAAACAAGCATTGGTAAATACAATAGAAGCAACAAACAAGCATTGGTAAATGCAACAGAAGTAACGAATAAGCATTGGCAAAGGAAACAGAAGTAGCAAACAAGCATTGGCAAGTGCAACAGAAGTAACAAACAAGCACTGGCGAGTGTAACGGAGAGCAAACAAAGTCTGTAAAAGCAATAACAGTTGAACAATGCCCGACCCCGCTCCCACAAGCATGTTTGGAGCCTCATTCCTGCGCAGCCCCGAGCCCCTCATTCTTGAATCTGGTGGGGGCATGGGTCCGCGATGGCAAGAATGGATAGAAGATTTCGAGGACTTCATGAAAGCGTCCAAGGTGACGGATCTTGAAGAACAACTGTTTGCTCTCAAGAACCTGATTGGCAAGGAAGTTGGACGAATCATAAAAGAACTGCCTGCTGAGTCCTCTGGTGCCTATGACAAAGTCTGCGAAGCACTAAATCGCAAGTTCCTACACAAAAGGAACGTTGACTACGAGCGGTACACATTCAATCTGGCCACGCAAGAGAAAGGTGAGCAAATGGGGGTGTTCGTCACACGTCTGAGACGACTGGCGAGATACTGTGATTTTGACAAGTTTTCAACTGAAGACGCCCTTCGGCTGAGAGTCATAGAAGGTTGCCTCTCTGAATCACTGAGACGCAAATTGCTCAAGAGAAGCTACTCGCTGGAAGAGATTGAAGAGATGACGAGAGTAGATGAACAAGCCGATGAGCATGCAAAGAAAATAGAAGCAGGGAAAGGTGAGAGACGGGAACAAGCATTCAGGATGCAGTCTCGGCAAATGCATGGAAGATCCCCACCACAGGTGCGTTCCTCCAGATCCAAGAAACATCACCACCAGTCAAGCAAAGGACACAAAGGCAGAACCCACACCAGGGAACGATCAGACAGACAACTCAAATGTTACAGATGCGGCTACGACTTCCCACATGCCGACGCATGCCCAGCACCAGGACAACAATGCCGGAAGTGTGGTAGAGACAACCATTTTGAAAGCATGTGCGGGGCGATACCCAAAGGGGATCAAAAGGGAAGGTACCGGCAACATCAGCCTTCAAGCAGTCGTCAACATGTCAGAGCAGTCCAGGATAGACGAGACTCATCCACTGGGTCGTCACAATCCAGCTGCAACTCTTGCAGGACATCTCAATCTCGACGGTCGTCATCAAGAGAATCACGTTCCACATCACCCATCTATCAAGACCGAAAGGAATATATTTATTGTGTAGCCGACCCTGATCGGCTGAAAGAATACCCGCGATTGGACATCAGAATTGGTGCTCACCCCACCAAGTTCGTGCTAGACAGTGGGGCATCACTAAACTACCTGCCCATAACGGAATACCAACGAATGAAATCACCTCCCAAGCTGGATAACGCACATGTACGAGTATACACGTGGATGTCCAAAAAGCCACTAACGTGTCTTGGGAAATTTGCAACCGAACTGTCGTACCAAGATCACACAATATCAGCCTACATCCATGTCATCGAGGGGCCTGAGGCCGACTGCCTCCTGAGCCTGGCCACCGCAGAATGACTGAAACTGGTTGACATCCTATACCGAGTGGCTGACAAACCAGCTATCATCCAAAAGTTCCCCAAACTCTTTCAAGGCCTGGGAAAAATGAAGGACTGCCAAATAAGACTGCACATAAACGAACAAATCACACCGGCAGCACAGCATCACCGGAAAATCCCGTTTCACCTGCAAGAAGCCGTGGAGAAGGAGCTCCAAGATCTACTGGAAGAAGATATCATAGAAAGAACAGATGGACCAACCCCATGGGTCTCCCCGGTGGTGGTAGTCCTGAAGAAAGGGGAAACCAGCCGAGTCCGCCTATGTGTGGACATGAGGGCGCCCAACATGGCGATAGATAGAGAGAGACATCCAGGCCCTCACATCAGTGACATGATCACTTCACTCAATGGAGCCAAGATATTTTCAAAACTAGATCTCAACAAAGGATACCACCAGCTAGAATTGCATGAAAGGTCAAGATATATCACGACATTCTCGACACACCTCGGGCTATTCAGATATAAAAGACTAAGTTTCGGAGTGTCATCAGCAGCGGAAATATTCCAAGAGGCAATCAGGAGAACAATACATCACATTCCACATGTCCTAAACTACAGCGATGACATCCTCGTATATGGAGCAACGACTAAAGAACACGACAAAGCACTAGATCAGTTCTGTCATGCACTCATGGAAGCCAACCTCACACTCAACCACGACAAGTGTGAATTTCACAAACCAACACTGAAATTTTTCGGCCACATATTCTCTGGAAGTGGCATGAAACCAGACCCAGAAAAGGTAGCAGCGCTAAACGACACACCAAGCCCAGATGACGTGGGCGATGTACGATCATTCCTAGGCAGGGCCAGCTACTGTTCCAGATATATACCTGACTACGCCACGTTAAGTTACCCTCTGAGGATGCTCACCAAGCAAGGACAACCTTTTCAGTGGTCCACCCAATATGAAGGGGCATTCAGAGAGATCAAAAGAACTGTAGAGTCGGCCAAAAATTTAGCTTACTTCAATCAAAAAAGAAAACAGAGATAACAGTGGATGCCAGCCCCGTAGGACTAGGAGCCATCCTAGCACAATATGAGAGAGAAGAAGATCAGCGACACATAGTAGCATACGCCAGCAGAAGTCTAACAGACACGGAGAGAGCGTATTCACAGCCAGAAAAAGAAAGCCTGGCCGTTGTCTGGGCGTGTGAACACTTCCACATCTTCATCTTTGGGAAACACTTTACACTAGTGACTGACCATCAAGCCTTGATCACAATTTTTGGAAACCCATGAGCAAAAATGCCACCAAGAATAGAGCGATGGGGCCTCCGGTTCCAGGAATACACCTACACCATCATTCACAAGCCAGGAAAAGCTGCAAACCCCGCAGACTACATGTCCCGACACCCCATCAGATCCAGCAAATCAGAACAATCAATTGCGGATGAATACATTCACTTCATAGTAGACCAAGCGAGACCTCCGGCTGTTCCACTGGAAGCCATTTGTGAAGCGACGCAGACAGATGCCACCCTGCAAGAGGTGAAACGTCGGATTCAAACCAACAGCTGGAGACACACGCAAAGCAGTGAACAAATCGACCAAGAAATGGCGGCATTCAAACATGTCCACGACGAACTGTCAATAGCAGCAAATGGTCTCGTCCTACGAGACACCAGAATAGTGATCCCACGACAACTCAGACAAGGGGTCATCAATTTAGCACATGAAGGGCACCGGGGCATAGTAGCCACAAAAAGAGCACTCCATGAAAGAGTCTGGTTTCCAACACTAGACCTGATGATAGAGACAACCCTGAAAGACTTCCCGCAGTGTCAACTGGTAAGCCGTCCGGATCCTCCTGCACCACTACAAATGTCTCCACTACCGGAGGGTGTGTGTCAACACATTGCCATTGATTTCTTTGGGCCAATAAAATCGGGCCAATATGTCCTGGTGATCATGATGGACGAGTACTCCAGATTCCCCATCGCACAACTGTGCTCATCCACGAAAGCATCGAGTACCATACCGATACTAGAGGAGGTCTTTGCCGCATGGGGCATTCCCCTAGTGGTGAAGTCAGATAACGGACCTCCATTCAACAGCCATGACTTTGCTGATTTTGCTCAACACCTCAACTTCAAGCACCGCAAGATCACACCATTATGGCCTCAGGTTGAACGCTTCATGTCCACGATCAAGAAAGCCATTAAGCAAGCAGAACTCACCGGAAAGAGCCTTCAGATGGCACTCAACGAGGTACTGCGAGCGTACCGAAACACGCCTCATTCCACCACAGGCAAATTGTCTTGCCATTCTCATGCTGGGACGCCCAGTGCGCACCAGACTACCAATGATGACTATGGCAGCGAACGAACAGTATCCCGACTCTGACCATGAGGAGATGGCAGCCAGAGACAAGATAAAGAAAGAAAAGATGAAGGACTATGCTGATGAACGACGACGTGCTACGTCCCCTCAAAAACAAGAAGGAGACTGGGTGCTTGCACGACAAGAGCAGCCCCCGAAGACTGATAGCAAGTACCATGAGGTTCCGCTGAAGGTGATACAACAAAAAGGAACTATGATCACTGCAGAGACCGACGGAAGAAGACTTACCAGGAACGTGACGCACTTTAAAAAGTGCGGACCCAACGGTAAGGAACTACTGACAGAACTGAAAATGGAGAAGAGAGAACCAGAGACACTGCCCCACCGCAGTCAGGCATTGATGGAAACGGCCGACGAGAACGAGCGTGACAATCCTGAACTCCAGTCACGCCCCAGAAGGGTCATCACAAAACCGTCTCGCCTTATTGAGGAACTTTAAAAAAAAAAAAAAAAAAGGGACAGTTGCTGTGTTGTTCATATTTTGCTTTTCATTTACAGAGGGGGGAGATGTAATGGTGCCGATGTAACAGGGCATAATGACCAAACAGGTCAGGCACTAGTACCGGCCTGAGTGGGGACCAGGGCGGGCGGAAAGGGAGGAGCGGAGGGCTAGGAACGGCAGTTAGCCGTTAGCCCGGAGACGAGGAAGGAACTAATAAAGGAGCTGGGAAGTAAGAACCCTGTGTCCGTGTCTCTTCTTTCCACAGGGACTCGACAGAGATGGACCTGAAAGAATGGGGCAAATGGGAACCTGGGCGAGGTGAGTGCTAGGATATGAGATAGGTAGATGTGAGAGTGGACTTAAGACGGGTGGAGGTGAGAGAAGCAGGAAGGGAAAGATTAAAGGGAAGATATAATGATGAGAGGTGGACATCAGAGCAGGCCTGGGGAATAAGAAGGTGACAGACAGACAGAGGTATGGGGGAAGTTAAAGAGATAAAGAGAACAGGAGCTCAGAAGTGGGAGTGGAGAGGGATGTGAGTAATAAAAGACACGTGGAGACAGTGAAAGAATGCGTGGTAAAGGTGAGAGCTGGACGTGAAAGAGATGGGGTTGCAGGAGGACAGATGTCGGGATGCTGATGAGACAGATATAGATGAATGTTATAATAAACAGAGCTAGCGACACAGTTTAGAAGAAGTTTATGTGAGAGGATGAATGGCCTGTAATTCAAGGTACTGGTATGTCGCAAATGTACTGTATGACTGCAGACAGGTGGCCCTTTGGCACAGCCCCAGCATAACTGTAATATCTGAGTCAATCCCCTCCACCCAATACCTGCAGTGTTTCCAGCGACAGATCACGGTTGAAGACCTGTCAACACCTGAAATGTGTGGCTATGTGAGGAAGGTGGCCAGGGTTTGAGGGGGAGCTTAGTGCTGAGCACAGACTGAGGCACTTTGACTACCGCCTCCTCCTCCACCAAAAAAACCAACAATGCTTTTGAGGCAGCCATCAATGTGCTGGGGAGGTTTCAGAGCCTCAAATGTATTTATTTATTTATTTATAGGTTTTGTAGAGCGCCTGAATCACCCCCGAAGAGGTATCTCTGTGCTGCGGCAATGCTACGAGAAGGCAGACGGGACAGGTTAGAACAGAGCGGTCTTGAGAAGCTTTCTAAACTGGAGATCATCGGGGCATTGTCTCAGGTGCGTGGGGGATGGACATCCGCCGCCCAAAACCACCAGACAGTCAGCTGGAAATCTGCTCCCTACAAGGATTTCCAGTTAATTGTGCACACACCATGTGATACTCGCTCCTCAATGGGCGACCCTGTGAAGGGAGCTGATATTGTGTGACACCCAGTGGGACCATGTGAGATGCAAGGCCTGTGGGAGTGTTTAGCAAGGAACACCCACCTCACAAGTCCTCAGTTGAGTCACACCCCTCCTGTGATTGCCAGGTCTGCATATAAGGCCGGGGAGCAGATATAACACCCCTGGCCCGAGGAGCATGAACAGATATCGGACTTGCACGGCAGATCAAACTTCGAAATGGTGATTGGTTCTTCACGTACCCCCCCCCCCCCCCAGCAGGCTAAGTCTATGCATATTCAGCCTCCACGTCCATGCAGGAGCACCTTGTTTTCTCTTGTTCAGGCTTCCCACATGAGTAATTAGTCCACTCTACATCGAATGTGTATGCCAGTGGCCTTTGGTAGTACCCGGCTTGAAACAGACAGAAGCCTGGCATGGCAGCTGCTTCCCTCAGGCTCTCTTGCAGGGTGCTACCCATCCATCCCTGTGTTGTTACTAAGGCAGAAGTGGGGTTGTCTGAGGGTGCCAGGGACTATGTAAAGTGAACGCAGCACTGACCCAGAAACAGGTATATTATCGCTCTGTACATTAAAAATTTGTTTTTATTGTGCTTCGTGACGTCTGTAGCGTGAGTCTCAAGAACTAATGAGTGTTCATTGTGCCCTACGGTGTGAGATAACTCAGGTGGTTAATGCTCATGTTGGAAGCAGATAATTATATGTATAATCTCCAGGAAGCCATATTAATAGATTGGAGTGACACTGTGCCTGCTCTAGAGTACTGCATGGAGCACTGTACATTTATACTCCGTGTTATGCAACAACCCTATCTACGGCGTCTCAGATACCAGTAATCTCTACACGTTGTAGCTGGTGAAGTGTCTTTAAAATTTGCCTGCATTCTAAGAGGTATCCATACACCACATCTGTTGCCTGGCGTGCCAGTGGCCTGTATTTGCAATGGCCTGTGTCTCTGTACACAATGCTTCCTATTCTTTCTGTAAATTGCCCCAAGAGCCCTGTGCACGTTCTCTGTGGCCTGTAAGGTACCTGTATACATAGGATGCCTGTACACTACCTGCAGCCTTCTGGGCATGCATAGGTTATGACCAAAGCATGTGATGTGCCTACTCAACGTCCCTTTACAGACTTGTTTTACTCTCTCCTTGCAGCCTTGGCGTTGTAATGCTGCAGGGCCTTGCTTGTCTGCACCTCCCTCCCTGGCACTGCATCCAGACATGGCTCCCTATCGCCTAGCACAGGAGATTCACTCCCTCACAAAGGCCTGTGTCTGAGGCTCCTCTAACTCAGAGCCCTAACCAGACCTCTAGCTTCTCTCAGTGCACACTCTTACACTCACATTCACACTCTGTATTTACAAAGCAAAACATCCACCCATTGGGCCTCTTTGCCCTGTAAAAGGGGCTTGTTGGAAGCTGAGAGGACAGAGTCCAGAAGTGCAGTTTTTATTGCAGTGTCGGTCTTTCACTTTGTTCCTAAAAGATAGGTTGTAGATTTTGGTTTTCAGATGGAGAGGCAGAGAGTTCCAGAGGTTGATTCCTTAAACCTTGAAGACTCTGACCCCTTCCACTTCCATCTGACTGGCCTGATCTTATGCACTAAATGATGGCAGTACAGGCATGCTTTTATATACCTTCTTTACTTGCCCCACTCTCTGCTCTACTTTCATAATGCCTAGAGAGGAGAAATCTTCGCCATACCAGTCACCTGCACTCAGCACACACACAAAGGCACCTGGGAGAATTTCTCTCCATCTTCAACAGACGCACGGACAGCAGGTCTGCTACCCAGAACTCACTGTGCCCAGACAGGAAGTGGTCCCCTGCATCCAACCCTCTGGTCTGAAGACACCTAATTCCCTACAGCCTTGGCTCTTGGCCCTGGTCACACAGACTCCTGCTACAAGCACACCATAGAGACAACCTTGGTCTATCTCTAACCAAGTCGGTTCCGATTTAGTGTATTTTCCAACATACTTATACCCCAACATGGATCATAGAGCTGCCTGCTCTTGGTAAGACTGTAAGAGGATTCATGAGATCAGCTCTAATCAGCAGTTATTCCATCCTTTCATCCCCATGACCAATACATGATCATGGAGGGTCTTTTTCGACCTCCCAGACCATGCTGCTGCTCACTCTTTGACTTTCTTACAACGGAGGCACAATTTCTGCCAATGCGAAAGTACAACAGTGATAGCAGAGCAAGAGAGGAGTCTTTGTGCAGTGGCCTCAGATGTGCCTACAAGTCTGTGGTGGTGAACTGTCTGCAAATGTAGGTTTGAGCTTCAGGGGTTCTTAATGGGTCCATGACCATGGGGTGAGACTGTCCCATTGTATGTCTCTGGCCGCTCGGTGCTTGCTGGTGACATCTTGTAGGCTTTGCTGCTCTATGGCTCATGATTTTTTGAGAAGACAGAAATAAGTAACCTCCTAACTCCCATTAGCTTTTCTCCCTGTTGCCCCAGCTCACTGAGGCTGTTTAGTTGTGTACACTACCTATCTTGTTGGGAAATCTCAGACTCCAACCCGCCTCCTATCATTATTGCTTAATGCCGGCGCTGGCGGCAGCTCAGCTCAGCATCATGTGACTCTGGGCAATAGCTCACTTAATCTCCCCGACAGCCCCCAGCACCTTGAAACCCTTAAGGGGGTGATATGTTCGCGCTTTACAAATAGGAAGTATTCACCTGAGCCTCAGTACGTATTGGTTTGTAGTCACACCATCCCCTCGGGATATAGCATTTCTAGATGTGATAAGTAGATAATTGTGTGCCATTGACAAGTGGCTGGGATGCGTTTTGTACAAAGTGGATTCTGAAAAAAGTAGTAGTGCAGAAGAAAAAGAAATGTATTTGCAGTGCTCTAATTGGATTCTCGGTCTAGTGCACAATTCGCTAGACAGTCGGGAACGACTATGTATGGATGACAAATGTACAGAGATCAGCCCACTGGCAACACCAGTGCTAGACACAAAAGTGTCCACAGTGGGAATGTCCTTAAGAAACCACAAAGGCCTTAGGCTTTGCAGTCCTAACTGTACAGGGTTTTGTGACATGCCTGGTCGACTCCATCCTTTATAGTAGTGTGGACCCACAGAGATTTATGAAAAAGTTGATTTTCGCGACTGTATTTCCATCAGCATGGCAAGTGAAAGGTACTGCTTTGCGTGATATTAACGACAGGTTTACCAGTATCCTTAACATCAGATTAGGATCCATTTTGGTCAATGAGGTGACACATTAATGGCACGCGTGATGCTTGAACGCGAAAGGTTTGCAGTCAGACCTGTGTACCTTTGACATTGCATACAGCTCCCCAGCACCAGGCTGCAGGTTGCTGTGGCAGCTGTGATGGTACACTTTAGCACTAACTACAGTACAGCAATAGGGTGTATGCTTCCTTGGCAACCGCTGGGGCACAGTGCCACACTAAAATAATACAGCGTGAAATGTTAGTGTTAAACTCCAACAAAAACGATGACATGTCTGCTGCAAAAAGCGTATGACGTATGGAAGTCTTGAACCTGTTGTTCATGTTGAGGGCCCTATTTATGAAGCACTGCGTCATATTTACGCTGCCATTGCGTCACTCTTTGTGGCGCTGCAGCTGCGTAAATAATGCATCACGTTGCACCATATTTACGAAGTGACGCATCTAGGCAGATGCGTCACTTCGTAAACCCCTGTGCTACATTATACCTGCGTCAGGTATAATGTATGCAGGGTGGGCATTCCCCTGCATCCAAGCCTCGTAGAAGTGACGCAGTGAAATCTATAAGATTTCAGTGTGCCACTTCTAGGATGCCATTGCGTCAAAACCTTACGCCTGCCTCATCGTAGACGCAAGGGTGACGCAGGCCCTTTCACATGGGGCTTGTCCCATATGAAAGGACACATTGCTGAAGTTGCGTCTGTTTTCAGACACACCCCAGCAATAGGTCACTCTTGCACCTACAGATACATCAGTAATACTGACGTATCTGCAACATGATGCGCCGTACTGGACTCCTTGCTACATGATGCGCCGTACTGTTAACACAGCGCATCCATAGTGTCACAAGGAGGGTGCACTGAAAAGCATTTTTTCGCAAATGTAAATATATGGGCAGTTTTATTGTCATTTGGTGGCTTCTCAGTTTCCTGACCTTTCTTTGCATAGTATCTTCTCGATAACTAGTAATCACTTCTTTCCGAATTTCATAGTTCTTCTTTGTTGGTTTAGTTGAATTCATAGAACTAATCTCTTTTTCTAGTTCCAGTGTTTCCTTTTTATATTTAGCAGTCTTTCTGTCTGCATTCTCAGTTAAAATGGGCCTAATGTTTCTTCATGAGTTATTAACTTCCTTTTCCCACCATTAAGTAAGGACTAAGTGGGGAGCACCAAGAATCATAAACCCCTGGGAATCTTATTTCTTTTGAGATCCTGTTGTTACCTGATGCCACCCCACCACTCAGCTAAATGCTCTCTAGTTCCTCCAATCTAATGATTTTCTTTCTCCCTCAAGTTTTCGTTTTTCTTGATTTCTCAATAATTTCCACTCGCTGAACTTCCCACCGGCCCTAATGTCTCTAAATAAGTCTGCTTCAATATCCTCTCTTGTCATTCAATGGTTCCCTAAAGAAAGAAGGGGTGCTTCTGATCTCTAATTAATGAATAATTTCAGAAGTAAAAACAACAGTTGATGGACAGAATGCAGAACAATGTCATACATTCACCCCAGTACAGAGATCTGGGCCTAAATCCATCGTTTTTTTGCTCACCATGCCGTTCCAGTTTGAACCCAGCCATATGCAAATCAATCTTGACCCTGTGCCTCATGGGTACATTCCAGCCCGAACTGCCAAGCCAGGTCCTCCCTGGACTGGAAACAAGAATCCTATGACCGGTTTCGGGGTTTCACCCCTCTTCAGCCAGGATACATGGATTCCAGTGGCATGGAGAGCACGGGACCCATGTCTGGGCATACCCGTCCCACTCGGGGTGACAGATGCAAAAACAACAGCTGATGGACAGAATGCAGAACAATGTCATACATTCACCCCAGTACAGTTACATGATGCCACCCCACCACTCAGCTAACTCCTCTGTAGTTCCTCCAATCTAATGATTTTCTTTCTCCCTCAAGTTTTCGTTTTTCTTGGTTTCTCAATAATTTCCAGTCGCTGAACTTACCACCGGCCCTAATGTCTCTAAATAAGTCAGCTGCAATTTCCTCTCTTGTCATTCAATGGTTCCCTACAGAAAGAAGGGGTGCTTCTGACCTCTAATTAATGAATAATTTCAGAAGTGGCCCGAGTGCGGTCAGCGCAAACACCCTCCGAACATGAGAAGAAAACCCGCCACAATGTATCGGCAAAAAGTGCTTCACCTGAACAAAATGGAATAAAAAACACCTGTAAGATTAATCGACAAGGCTTTTCTCAAGGTCGCTTTTGCGCTTGCAAGGACTTTAAAAGGCCATATAAATGGCAACCTTTCCTAGCTCCGCCCTGCTCATCAATGGTGTGTTTGTTTACTCGCAGGGAGGCATTGACAGGGCTCAATTACATATGACCTTCACATGTGTGTATTCGATTCAAGGTGGGGGCTTTTGCGAGCGCTCTCTCATTAGCTATGAATGCCGTCACAGGTTTCCTTGTAAGAGTTTCCCTTCTTTATAAATACACTACCAATAAAGATGCCCTTTAAAAAAAAAATATTGGATTACCAGCCCTTTCTCCACTCGGGAATATTACATACATTTCCAGAAAACGCTGTAAGGTGTGAGAGCAACGCTGAACACATCCAACTAACTTCAGGGAATCTCACTGGCTCTTCCAGCATTCCCTTTGCTGCCAGAGGACACATCTGGAAATGACTAGAGCTAAAATGGACTCTGTTCTTTATTCCCAAATGCAGCCGCGGCCCGTGGAGGGAGTTCCGTGGGGCGGAAAGGCGGGGCGGGGGAGGGGCAGGGTGGGGGGTACTAAAAACCAGAATATGGATAATTGGAGGTAAGTAAACAATTAAATAAATTAAATGAATTTCGTTGCGCGCCCAACTAGCCCTGGCCACCACCCCACATATTCACAAGACCCCAGCCGGAGGAAGATCCTTCTCCTATCTCGCAGCAAAGAGCTGGAACACCCTGCCTCTCCACCTCAGGCAATCACCGTCACTGCCTCAATTCAGGAAGGACCTCAAGACCTGGCTCTTAGACTGAACCACAGTGCCTGTGACCGATCATCAGTCCTCCCCCCAGCGCCTTGAGACCTTTACGGGTGAGTAGTTGTGCTTTAGAAGACACCTGATTGACTGATTGATAAAATGACATAAAAATTACAAAAATCCAGTTAGTAGAACTGGAGTTATGATATTTTTAACGTTTCTAGTGAAAATAGTGATAG
This sequence comes from Triturus cristatus, assembly GCF_964204655.1. Classification (NCBI taxonomy): domain Eukaryota; kingdom Metazoa; phylum Chordata; class Amphibia; order Caudata; family Salamandridae; genus Triturus; species Triturus cristatus. The sequence continues at coordinate 1,417,925,106 of NC_140591.1, read as the reverse complement.
AAAGCACAAAGCTCTAATTGTGCTTATATGGTTGTTCTGGACCGATATAAAAACACAAGTTCAGGCTGACTGTGAGGTATCGCAGGTCGTATATAGGAACCAGGTTCGTCCCTCTGAAGATTTTACTTTCTCTGAGCTTAGGCCCATGCAAGGAGTTGCAGCGGAGATTCATGTTAGTGATCACCATAAGGAGCAAGTTGCACTTCATCACTAGAGATTCGCATTAATGGGCGTATTGGATGGTCGTCGGGTGATGTGAGGGCTTCTTTTGTTGTTGCGCAGAGACCAAAAACGTCTGGATTTTCACCTGGAATGTAGGACTTGCGTTTTGAGGCAGGAGGAGTACACTCTGATGCCAGACAAGGGTCCAGGACCTGGAGGCACACCTATTGGGGATCAGGACTTACTCCAGCAGAGGCCAACAGGAGGGCTCAGGCAGGTCCAGTTGGTGTTGGTCAGCTAGGCAGTTACAGGAGAGGCGCTTGAAGCTTGTTGTGTTCTCATATCTCAAACAAGAGGTCGGCCAACTGACCCTTGAAGTCATTTTTGGTGACCCTGGATTTAAGGCAAATAGTTCTAATCTTCCTTCATCAGACAGAAGGCAGTCCTTCTTCTGAATCTTCCATAGGGCCACGGGTGTTCAGATGAGAAGCTCTGAAGTTGGCACTTTTATCCCCAGTGCCAGCTTCCCCCTTCCCTTGGTTTGACTTTCGACTAGCATAACAAAGGGCAGGCGAGCCTAGGTGTGAGCTGCATTTGTCAGTGGCAGGGCAGACAGCCCTTAGAAGTCAGGAAGGGGGTGGGTAAGCCTGTGGGCTACCCATTGTAGCAGTAATGGCCGCTACTAAGCGCGGGTGGTGGGGCGGAGGGGCGGGGAGCGGAGAGAAAGGAGGGGGGAATGCAAAATAAATTAAACTGATTTACCTGGGTGCTGCTGCCTCTGCTCTGTCTCCTCCTCGCCACAACAGGAAGCTCCCAGCCTACCAGAATCCCCTGTCCAATCACAATGCTGCCTTTGTGATTGGTCTGAGAGTTGTGGATCAGCATTCAGACAGAGGCTTGGAGGCTTTGCATGTTCCTCACCAGGCTGTGTAATGCACCCTGGTGGGGAAGATGCAAAGTGCTTGCATGACGGTTTGACCGGCCCTCGTGGGTCAGCCAAACCGTTATGCCCACATTAGAGTGTGCTTTACACTCCTCCCCCTGCACTGGCCAGCCGAACCCACCTGCCCCACCCGAGCAGAAAGGAAAACTAAAACGATAACAACGTTAGTTATTATTGTTTTCAGGTTTCCTTTTCACACTGCTCACAAAGCAGTGGGGCGACGCTCCTCCGCCTCAGCGGAGGAGCCACCGCTGCACTGTAGTTCAGAAAGTCTCAGACCAACTCCCAGGACATCCTACTCTGGAGAGAAACACACTGCCCCACACCAAGGCCTTTTTGTCCCAATGTCTGGAAGGAACTCACAGTCACATGACCCTGGACATTGACAGAAGACCAAATTTGATTCAGGCAAAAAAATGCCAACTTTCTAAAAGTGACATTTTCAGAATAGTAACTTAAAATAAGACTTTACCATTAAAGATAATTTCAAATTACAATTCGTTTCAGTGGAAGAACCATTTCTCTATCTGTTCCCAAACTTGAGTTATCACTTACTAAGTGTAATAAAGTTACCCAGTGTTAGTGCATGAGAGATATAGCCTTATAACAGTGGAAAAAGACTTCAGGATTTTTTCACTGTCAGGACATGTGAAAATTAAGCACACATGTCCTAAATTTTAAATGCCATGCACCCTGCCCTGTGTGCCTTTAGGGTTTACATTATGAGTGACTTTTAAGTATTAAAAAGAATGATTTAGGTCTGGAAAAGGTGTATTTTGCTAGGTGGGAATAGCAGTCTAAAGCTACACAATGGGCTGCAGTGGCAGACCTGAGACATGTTTTGCAGGCTACTTTTGTAGGTGGCCCAATTGCCGCTGCTGCCCCCTAGTATCATTTCATTTACCACACTGGGTAAATGTAGTCCCATTTACTAGGGACGTATAAGTAAACTAAATGTACCAATCTGGTTTATACCAATTCTACCATGTTTAAGGGAGAGAGCACAAGCACGTTAGCACTAATTAGCAGGGAAGGAGTTCACAGAGTACTAAAACTCATGAAATACAAGTTCAGCAAAGGAAGGCAATGATCCTGGGTGACCCTGCTGAGAGGGCCCAGACCAACACCCAATTTCCCCAGGCAGCCTCTAAACCTGGCAGAAATGGCTGCTGTTAATATTCCTACAACGCCATCCATACCTGCCAACAGACGTTCTGTATATTAACAATTATGGAGGGGCTGCTCTTATATGTTTTATGTGCCCTGAAAGTGAGCACAAAGGCAGTGATATACAGACCATATTTGTTTGCAATGTGTTAATGATGTGGACCCACTTTACCAAGCAGACCTGTATGGATATTACTGTAACGTATTCCCTTTGGGATGCAGAAAGCATCCTGCATACAGAAGCCAACAGGTGAGAATAAATAGTAAAAAATAGTCTTTACTTGAATGAAAGTACAAGTGCTTGATGTACAAAGATAGTATGCAGTCGTAAACACTGCGATTTGCGAAATCACAAGATTTGTGGTGCGAAATACCTTTTAAGTATTTACAAAACCCCATTCACAAGTCATAAAAATCTTTCTGACTCGTAAAAGGGTTCTCGCAATACTGTTTGAATCACGAATAAGAGGGTGCATGAAAGGGGCATCCTTGTCTTATCTGCGGTTTGAAGAGGAATGTATCAATTGTTTGTTACCACAATTGCGATTGGAAACCATTGATCAGATAATGACACCTCAAAGCAGGTGGTGCCTGATTTGCAAAAGGGAAGCTCTCCTTCTGGGACTGCTTTCCCTTTGTCAATCATGACAGCGCCCTCTAGGGGAGCAGGCAGAGATTCAGGGTACCGCTGCCTGCTCTTTCCAATGTCTTCCCAAATAAGAAACATTTTTTCTAAAGCAGCACTATCCCATTTAATGTACACAGGTTACTTTTAAAAAGAGGTGAAAGAGGTTGGAAACTGCTTATTGTCTAATAATATTCATTCTCATCACAAATTGCATTCCTATTTGTAAACCATTCAATCCCCATATTGGACAACCCAGGTTTGCAAACGTGAATAGTAGATCAGGCACCAGGATCCCAGAGAAAGGAAGTCTTTTCAGAGGACAGAAGCCAGAGGTAGAGGTGTCAGATCTGGGGTCTTTAGGAGCTAAGGCCCTCTACAGCATGGTCTGGAACCAGAGGAGTACCATCAGGGTGGATACCCCTTTTATGAATGGCTCCACCCTACACCCCCGACTAATGGGCACTAGATGAAATAATCAGTAGGAGAAATTAGCAATTGGAAGGTCTGACTTCTTTGCCTGTCCTCTAGCCATGGCTATCAAAGGGGGTGGATTCAGATTCAGACTATTGTAAATAGTGTCACATTTATTTTCACCGGTGTGGCATGTATCTCTTGAACTTGGCTGGCCAGTTGTGGTTAACTACATAAACATTACCTTGTGCTTTGCACCACAGAAATGAAAAAACATAACTTGCCCACCAAAGGCACTGCTCATGACCTCACACATGTAGTAAGAGATGTCACTACAAATAAGAGCAATTACATTAATTGTAACATTGCATAGCACCTTACCTCTGACATAATGGATGACATCACTAGGGATAGGACAAAATAAACCACAAGAGTAACCTGTAGACCTTAGGTGGACATGGGACATGGTTATATATACCAACATGTACATTAGGCCATAACTCATCGAAAAATATTAGAAGTTCAGAATATTATCTTCTCTATATTACACAAAGTAAGCAACTTTACAACAAACATTATAAAATAAGGACCATGTATACAGACATTACTGCCAGAACATGTTTGGATGTTGAAAACATAAAACTTTGACCAATTGTTTAACCAATAACCTAATACACCAATATGTGCTCAGTGTGAAAAAAGGTTGTGATCAATTAAAATTAGAGCTATCGACTGTATACAAAGCAATTATAGATCCAGTAAAAGTCCATAGAAATCTATTCAATGCACTCTTCATGGAGTCTAATTTAACAAGTGTCTTTTTTTGACCCTCTAGTAGTTATAGGGTCATCTTCTGGATGTGAAGGGCACCCTAAGTAGACACAAGAGCCCATGTCACTACAAAAGCAGAAGAAAGATGTCAAAAATAATTTTGAAAAGAGATGAATCAAAGAAATCAAAGAACATAGTTCAAGAGGTAGAAAGACCTTAGATTCCATTGGAGGCAATAATACCTGGAAGAAAGTAGAGCAATACGGGAATGAGTACAGATTCTCATGCTTGAAACTCCAGTCTTCAAAAGAAATGATGAGTAGAGATTGCCTCTCTTTGGGGCATATGTACAATAATTTTTTGGGCACAGAGCTGTGCCAAATTTAGCAGCACAGCACTCTGACATTTTCAAAACGCAGGGATGCGCTGTATTTACTCCAATACAGCGCACCCCGGTGTTTTCCCTAGTTCTGGCGCTAAAATTAGCTGCCTAGCGCCAACGCAGACACCCTTGCACTATAGTGCAAGGGTGCCTGCTTTGCAGGGAATGATTGTTTATGTGCAGGAAGGTGTCCTTTATGCACATAAACAATACATAATGGCTATTTGTTACTTCTATGTGTGATGCAGAATGCAGTACACATAGAAGTAGCAAATCATAATTATTTAATGATTGTTTTTTTCCAGGAAGGGACACCTTCCTGCACATAAACAGTCATTCATGGTGTGTTGCTCCTCTGCTGCAGAATGTAGCACACATAGAAAAAGCAAAAACGAAGAGAAAAAAAAGCATTTCTTGTTGTGCGCCATTCTAACACATGCTCTTGTATGGGGCTAGTTTTTGGCGCTCCTTGTAAATCTGGGGCAGCGTCACAAAGCAATGGGTGTTGCGGTAGAACGCCCACAGCAACATCCATTGCATGCCTCTTTCACGGAGATACCTGTGTGAAAGGGTCGCATATTTACAAAGCAGCATTAACTCTGAGAAATTCTCAGATATATGTATGATCTTGAGACACCTCAAACATAAAAAAAACTGGCGCTCGGCTCTGCACTTAGCAGGCGCAGCTCATCATGATTCAGACTCTCATCCGTGGCAAAGACTCCCATTGATGTGTGATCTTGTACATTAAACATCCTACTCTGAACACACAAGTGCTGCACTCATGCCAGGGGGAGGAAAGGCTGGTCATGGAGGACATTGGCGACGCTTGACAAAGGGTTTCATATTTCCGGAGCACTCACTAGGCATGGGCACTTGAACACATATCAGAAACCACATTTTCCATGAAGCCACAGAACTCTCACAATGTTTTGTAGTATATGTGGGAAACTTTAAGAAAGTGTGCATAAGTCTAGAGTTTCCCTTTTCGACTAAAGGGATATTTTGTTCCGGCAGAGAGGATTGTGTTACCAAACACTTTTGTAAATCTGGGAGGAAATGTAATTGGAAGTTGAAGCTGGATACAGAGAAGTATTTCAAGAAATTAAGTTGTGTTTTGAGAAACAACCTTGGGTTAGTTTAAAGTACTGTTACCACATTTTGTCTTGAAGGATTATAAACTATACATGTCTGTCACACATTTGGATTCTGAGCTATGGGAGAAGCAGAAAGAATCTTTAGCACATTTAAAGACGTTTGATATGGCATGATGCACATGTTTGCCCTCATTGCTGCTATATACACTTAGGGAGGTGAATCCTTAGTGTGAATGTGAACTATACAACCCTGACAAACGTCGTTACATATTACGTTTAGGAAACAACCCGAATTTTTAAATGAACCAGAGAGAGTAAACCCCAAATATGTCAGATAGTTTCATTTACTGGAGATGAGCGTAAGATTTAATCAAAATGCAAACAGATCAATCTCATGTGCATTGTTTATGGTTCAGTTCAAAGAATGCCAGCGTCCAGCAATGTTCCAGAGAGAGATTGACGTTTAGATATAATCTAAAGGTATGTCACTTGCTATAGCTAATGTATATTGAGTTACATTAAGACAAGATGATAAAGATACAAGTCTTGTTTTTGGATCATCCACTATGACCCATGTAGGTCGTGCTGCTATAAAATGTTCCCCATTTGCAAAGACATCGCGGAAAGGAGGCGGTGGTACCCTGGACCTCTGCCGGTTGCCTACAAGCTGCTGTCATGATTCCCAAAAGAAAAGCTGTCCCAGGAAGTTAGTTCCTCTTTTGCAAATCTGATGCCACCTGCTTTGAGGTATCTTTAGCTGATCAATGATTTGCATCCACAACTGATATCACCTCAGCGTGCTGGATCAGAGTGGTGAAATCCAGTGACTCTGTTTTCTTTCTTGTCCCATTCTCCTCTCCCCAGATCTACCTCTAATCATCATGGTTGGGTGTGGATTTGGTCAAGAGTAGCACAGTACACCGCTCCCAATGATTCGGGAAGTCAGGTGGCTGTATTCTGAAAATATATCATAAACCTTGCTATCCCCTTATGGCTAGACTTGAGCATTAGGATGCCTGTTTGTGAGAGGGATTACCTGATCATGAACACTTAAGTAATATTGCTGGTAAGAGGTGAAATTGAATGATATTCTAAGCGGTATATCTGATGAGAAACCCCTTATGTAGCAGGTACTAGTTATTGGCACAATTCAGCATTGACCAAAACCCAAGGAGATGATGGACGGAGTGCTGAAACTTTTAAAAACACACACCACCAGTCACAGATCTGGGTTTGATCCATCACCGTTCTTTAGCCCACTTTGCCACCCCAGTTCAGACATGGCCATATGCAAATCAGTCTTGACCCTGTGCCTCATGGGAACAGTCCAGACCGAACTGCCAAGTCATGTCTTCCCTGGACCGGAAACAAGCATCCTGGGACCGATTTCAGGCTAACAGCCCTCATCAGCCAGGATAGCTTGAATCCAGTGGCAAAGTGAGCAAGGGACCCACGTCTGGGCATACCCTGCCAACCAAGGGCGAACAAAGCAAACACAAGGAGATGATGGACGGAGTGCTGAAACTTTTCAAACACTCACCCCCAGTCACAGATCTGGGTTGAATCCATTATCATCATTTAGCTCACTTTGCCACCCCAGTTCAGACACAGCTATATGCAAATCAGTCTTGACCCTGTGCCTCATGGGAACAGTCCAGACCGAACTGCCAAGTCATGTCTTCCCTGGACCGGAAACAAGCATCCTGGGACCAGTTTCGGGCTAACAGCCCTCATCAGCCAGGCTAGCTTGACTGGGGGTGAGTGTTTGAAAAGTTTCAGCGCTCCGTCCATCATCTCCCTGTGTTTACAAATCAGCATTGAAACAGCTATGTGAAATATGTGTACTTCCATCATATATGGTTGTGGTTGTGTTGAATTTGGTCATAACTGCTGATGGCCTGGTCAGAGTGTAATTTTTAGTTTTTTCTAAAAGTGACTCCATTTGAAATGACTTGGCATTTTGTGTGGTGCAAGCACATCTTTAGGAAAGACATTAGCACCATAACATTTCTTGACTGCATTTTCAAAGTTTGAAAATACCCTGATTAAACATAAAAGAGGCACACCTATAAAGAGAAGTAAATCAGACATATGCTCATTCTGGAATACTGCATCTGCAGACGAGTCTATCCCAGCAATTGTTGTAATTTTGCTAGTCCAAAATGAGATCATGACTGTCATCTCCACATCTTCTCGTGAGGAGTTCGCAAAATAAAAAAAACAGCGGCACAGTAAATGATGAATGATAGATGGAACATTCTGTCAAATCACTGGAGGTGGGGCATTGTAGACCAGCCATTCAACTTTCCAAATCTACTCTGGGTTAAATTACACAGAAACAGCTTAGCATGAAGCACTATGGAGTATTTGACCACAATGGCATTACGAAATCCCTGGTGGTGTGACAGCAGCTCGCGTGACTGAATATAGAGTTCAAGTAGCTGGGAGTGAATCTGTAACCTCTAATAGTGCCGGCAAATTGCTGACCCTCTGTTCTTTTTCTGCTGCTGATGCTTTCTCAAAATAACCTGAATAAAAAAATACTTTTTTCCCATTGTGTCTCTTCCAGTTGACTAATCAACAAAGTGTGTGAGGCAAAATGCGCCAAAGCGTAGTGCTTTGGATGGATGAAGAGGGTGTTTACGGCAGTAAGTGTATCAGGAACTAATCAAACATGTTCAGCCCAGCACATTAAGAAGGGGCCACAGATGACACCATAGTGAGCCAGTCTTCAGAAGCAATATCTTACAATTAACCACCAACATCCAGGAATGTGATCGGTAATACCTAGAAAAATTTGACAATTTTGTAGGTCTTCAACCCCTGGGGCGAGGGGTTGGAACCTACTGCCATGATTTACAGGCAAAGCTTTATAATGCAAGAAGAGCAAATTTACTGCTGAACGGGTTGATTACTCTTGCTGGTTTCAAGTGAATAGACTGATATGTGTAGGCTTGTTATTGAGGGCCAGTCTTTCTGCTTTAGAGCTGGCATGGTCTGGCGGCTCTTGAGCACTGGGAATCAAATTGACGCCCCGGAGGAACAGTCCTGACTTGCTCATGCGATGGGGCCTCTGAGCAGTCGTTATTACACTATATATTTTTTTGCAATCATTTCAGTTATCCCCTCGTACTGTTTCTTAAACCTCTTTTAAACTCATTGGGACACCGTAGAAGTAGAGAGGCCTCGTGCCATCTGCAACTATTGAATACATCTGCTATTTGGGCAACAGCCTTTACATCGTGGGCTGAGCCAGGCCTACTGTTTCACTGCAAGGGGAACCACGCTTGCCTTAGCCACATATATGCCTTAACCACGCATACGCGTGAATAAGGCAGTGAGCGGTCTAGATACGCAGATGGACGGGCACAGGAAGAGGAAGGATCAGGAGAGGAAACTCCGGGATGCGGTCTGTTAGGTGGGGCTAGAAACGTGTTTTGGGGTGTGTAGGGAGGGGAAGTTTGAAGGGGTGGGGTAATTTTTAGGGCTTCGGGGGGGGGTTGGGTTGTTTTTATGGCAGGGAGCCAGTTATAAAGTTTAGGGCAGGGTCGTTTTCAGGGGTGGGGGTCAGTTTTTAGGACTCCCGGCAGGGGGGCTGGGGCCAAGGTAATTTTTAGTATGTGGGGGCAAGTTTTAGCGCTCAGGGTGGGGGGGATAGAGACAGTTTTCAGGGCTGGGGGAGTTTTAGGGCTCAAGGGCTGGTCTGGGCTCAGGGCATGGGGGTTGGGTGTGATCTTTACCATGCATATCCCTTCACCAATCATGCCTTTGCCACGAAATTGCCCATTAAAGGAATGCATTGTTAAGACACATTCGATGTTGGGGCAGTGTTGTAGAGGCACGCATGGTGTAGCCATGCCTGCTTCGGGCATCCAACCTTTCTATCTGCTTCAGGGCGTGCTCCTTTCTTAAAGCTGCAGTTTGAGCTAGAAAACTATTGAGGGGCAATTACCCGTTTGATTTGTGCTGATGAAATATTGATATAATGTGCACTTTTTTTTAGGTATTTATTGTATTTTAACAATTGCTGTTTTAATATTGCCTATTTATATTTTTTATTACCTATTCTGCACTTTATAGGAGTGTTGTCAATTGTTCGAAATCATATTTGTTCTTTTTTAACATGCTTTTGGTTGACTTGGCTGTACCAATGGGTCCCTGAGTCCATTTCTCCTACTAAGTATTATTGTTACCCATGCTCCTGCTCTTTTTAACCTCTGTGTTATGATTATTTATTTTACTCTCTATGGCTGTTCTGTAATGAACTGTGTCTTTTATGGCCACAATTGGCCGAATAAAGATTTTTTGATTGATTTAAGTGAATATAGCAACCTGCCAGACTCACTCTCAAGAGTAAGAAGAAATGAGATACAAACAGTCCTCTATTTGCTGGAGCTGTGGGTTTTATTTTATGCAAAGCTCTTTGCTGTATTGTTCACATGCTATATTATGAGACGGAGATGTACATTCTGTACCTGATCCATCAGAAAAACTTATTAAAGAAAAGGCATACATAGGAGAGCATAGCTCTTTGTGTAATGACCCTCAGAAGCAATAATGTTCATGCATTTCTTTGCATTTTTGTTCATACATACTTCCCTGAAAAACATCTCAAATCTCTTTTCCCTGATCTTTGATCTCATCTAATTACAACCCAAACTTAATCTCCTTATGGCATGTCTAATAGATCCCATGTCCCACCATCCGTTCTGTCTAATGCTAAACATGTTCCTTACCCTATTGTCAAATATTTTTCTTTCTATTTACTCTGTCCAACCACATTGCACATTACTGAATCTCTATGCGTTCCCTATCACTTTTGTGATGGTTCTTGGCTTATTATTTTCTTAGCAAACACCAAAGGAAATGATGGACGGAGTGTTGAACATTGCAAGCACTCACCCCCAGTCAACTGATCTGGGTTTTATCCATCACCGTTCTTTAGCCCACTCTGCCACCCCAGTTCAGACATGGCCATATGCAAATCAGTCTGACCCTGTGCCTCATGGGAACAGTCCAGCCCGAACTGCCAAGCCATGTCTTCCCTGGACCGTAAACAAGCTTCCTAGGACCGGTTTCTGGCATTTCAGCCGTCTTCAGCCAGGCTTGCTTGAATCCAGTGGCAAAGTGAGCAAGGGACTCACGTCTGCGCATACCCTGCCAACTTATGGCGAACAAAGCAAACACCAAAGGAAATGATGGACGGAGTGTTGAACATTGCAAGCACTCACCCCCAGTTAACTGATCTGGGTTTTCTCCATCACCGTTCTTTAGCCCACTCTGCCACCCCAGTTCAGACATGGCCATATGCAAATCAGTCTGACCCTGTGCCTCATGGGAACAGTCCAGCCCGAACTGCCAAGCCATGTCTTCCCTGGACCGGAAACAAGCTTCCTAGGACCGGTTTCTGGCATTTCAGCCGTCTTCAGCCAGGCTTGCTTGAATCCAGTGGCAAAGTGAGCAAGGGACTCACGTCTGAGCATACCCTGCCAACTTATGGCGAACAAAGCAAACACCAAAGGAAATGATGGACGGAGTGTTGAACATTGCAAGCACTCACCCCCAGTCAACTGATCTGGGTTTTATCCATCACCGTTCTTTAGCCCACTCTGCCACCCCAGTTCAGACATGGCCATATGCAAATCAGTCTGACCCTGTGCCTCATGGGAACAGTCCAGCCCGAACTGCCAAGCCATGTCTTCCCTGGACCGGAAACAAGCTTCCTAGGACCGGTTTCTGGCATTTCAGCCGTCTTCAGCCAGGCTTGCTTGAATCCAGTGGCAAAATGAGCAAGGGACTCACGTCTGAGCATAGCCTGCCAACTTATGGCGAACAAAGCAAACACCAAAGGAAATGATGGACGGAGTGTTGAACATTGCAAGCACTCACCCCCAGTCAACTGATCTGGGTTTTATCCATCACCGTTCTTTAGCCCACTCTGCCACCCCAGTTCAGACATGGCCATATGCAAATCAGTCTGACCCTGTGCCTCATGGGAACAGTCCAGCCCGAACTGCCAAGCCATGTCTTCCCTGGACCGGAATCAAGCTTCCTAGGACCGGTTTCTGGCATTTCAGCCGTCTTCAGCCAGGCTTGCTTGAATCCAGTGGCAAAGTGAGCAAGGGACTCACGTCTGAGCATACCCTGCCAACTTATGGCGAACAAAGCAAAAACCAAAGGAAATGATGGACGGAGTGTTGAACATTGCAAGCACTCACCCCCAGTCAACTGATCTGGGTTTAATCCATCACCATTCTTTAGCCCACTCTGCCAAAGAACGGTGATGGATTAAACCCATATCAGTTGACTGGGGGTGAGTGCTTGCAATGTTCAACACTCCGTCCATCATTTCCTTTGGTTTTTGCTTTATTATTTTCTTACTCTCATCCCACATTATGTTGCTATCCCAGGTTGTACATAAAAAAAGTACTGTCTATGCATGTCCAAGGGCCGCACTAATGCCAGCAATGCGAGGGTCGGGGTGATGAAAGGTGGGCGTAGGGGACGCAAGTCAGATGCATGATGTTGACAACAAATCGAGCCTTCACGTGACTTCTTTCTACCACCGCTCTATTTGCATGCACCAAGAATTAAAGTCAAAATATTAACTTCTAATGTAAAACATGAGACGGGAAGATACTAATCTGGTGGCTGAATTGCAAAACGTGAAAGCAGAAAATCTGGCACCAGTCCTGGCGTCCCCAGTTGACGAAACTGTGTGATCCTAGGCAATTGTTTAATTTCACTTTGCCTCCTATTTCTTCATTACTACCTACATATGAGAGCCCCTTAAAAATATTTGAGTTGAGGATGTGTGCTGTAGAAAACCGTCTCTTGTGTTTTATTTAATAAACTATAATTTTGTTCCAATCATATAGCAACAAGAATACACATGAGGTGCACCTGACAAATTACTTGCATCTTGGTTCACTAATGGCATTGTTTTCAGAATAGGGGGTGGCGTGAATGTTTCTAAGATCATGTTTGAAACCTGTCACTGCTGATAAATGCCTCTCAAAACAGTGAAATAAACTGATCTACAAAGGTAAAGCGCTCATGCATATTCATAAAATACACTTTTTTGAAGTTTGCAGAGAGTTTCTCATGTTTTTACATGTTTAGTGCAAGATGTCTTTAAAACTAAAGGTGTTCCTAAAGAAAGTTGTCTAGGACGCCTTCTTTTCTTCTTTTACCATTACTTTAGTTAATGTGTAAATAAAGTATCAAACACAAATGGCTCTGCACTCAACTATATAAGTGGGTTAATGATCAATGGATATTAATGTCCATAGTCCATCACAAATAAGAGCGAAATGGTATCTCCCAAATAAACCATTGTATGAGTCATTTTTTCTTGAAAAATGTTCTTATTATTTTCTTTATTCTTTTATTCAATGGTCGTTTCTTAAAATCACAGCACACAATGGACAGCCGACGCGTTTCATACAGCGTCGGCTGTCAATTGAGTGCTGTGATTTTAAGAAACGACCTTTGAATAAAAGAATAAAGAATAAAGGGACGTAGGAGGGTCACGTTTCTGGCTCACTGCACCACGCCTGAACTCTTTCCTATTGCCACTGTATGGTATTGTCTGTGCAGGACTTTGGTGCCTTGACCTTTCTCTGTGCTTTTGTATAAATAAAGTATGCCCATTTGTTTCACAGCATTCTGAATGTTGCTGCTGTGTCAAGTGAACAGCAGCACTGACTGCTATTACCCAGGGGGCCACAATTAAATATCAGGAGGGCCGCATGTGGCTCCGGGCCGTACTTTGAGTATCCCTGGTTTACAACATGTTACTTTATACAATTATTATTAATGGAGGTACCCTACACCTTAATCAGAGATGCATTCATTCTTATGTGATTCAATATTCTTATACTGTTCTACAGTTAAAATGTTATATTGCTTATTTACATGCAAATTACCAAAATGCAATCCTTTATTTTGTTCGCAGAAAAGAAAATGAAGCGCAAAACAATGATGACAGCTATACCAAACCAAAGAGCTGCAATCTTTGATTTGTGACAAATTATATATTGACAATAGCGAATTTGATAGCTGTGGGACACATTTTTTGCATGTAAACCGCAAAATCACAATGTTTCTTGTCGCTGGAGTGGAGTAGGACTAAATTTGCATTGGGTTGTGAACTAGGTTCATGAACGTTAGGGTAGTAGACTAGAAAAACAAGAAACTGTGCTCAAATGTATATGTCAGTTCTATTTAATTGCACCGCTCTAATGCAAATTGTGTAATTGCTCACATAACAAAAGAAAACCATTGGTTTGTGTCGAGCAAGTACCTGATTGCATTTTGTTTATTCAGTTGATTGAGTATTTTGGAAAATTGGTCAGTGTGATTGCTAACATTTGCCTTGCAGCAGCATGATTTCTGTACGGTAAGGATTAAACAATAGTTGACTACACTGATTACATTTCTGAGAAGATGTTAAAATAAATACAATTTTGTGGTTGGTGGTGGATTAGGGCAGGAGACCCAATGTCATTATTGAGAACTAAGGGCTGAAAAACAGAGCTTGTTAGAAGAACCCTCACATCTTGGATCAAATGACTGGGAAATGAGGTTAGATATTCATTGGCCAAGCTGGTTAAAATGTCCTAGTTAAAAGAAAAGTATACATTCCCAAGGAAAAACATTGATGCATATGTTGATTAACACGAGCTAGTTCTTCACATTGTCACATAAGGGAATGGTCTGGATGAGCACAGTTCTGGCTGCTTTTTTTGCAAAGTAAAGAGAGTATAAAGCTGTAATAAATACTATCTTATAGCAAAAACAATAAATTGCATCTAGAAGATTTGGGAGTACAATAGGCCAACATGTTTGTGGGCATCCAAATATAAGCTCATTTATGTTTTCAGTAGCCGGAGGAGAAAATATGATTAACAAAACTAAAGATTGGGGGTATCAGCAATCTATCCTAGTATTTCTGTTAATGTGTATCGGGCCTACTGTTTAGAAGGCAATTGGGATCTATTATAAGATGGCATGGGCTTATGTTAATATTGTTCTTATAGAGCACATAGCTGAGATTGAATTAAGATAGCAATTTGTGGACCAAGGGTGAATTCCGAAGGGTGGTATATTGGGATTAGAAAGAGACCTTTAGTCAAAGGATGTAAGGTGAGTTGGGTGGCAATGGAAAGTATTCCAATTTGTGAAGGAATTGCTAAATCAAAAAGAGGATCCCATAGTGGAATCTTCTCAATCGCGATATCCCGTTCATAAATTAATCCTTCCTAGGAGGTTCTAATCCAGATTTACCAATTTCTTCACAAATCATAGGATTTTATGGCAAGACTCCGGGCTCATATTATGTGGTACTTAATTATTTCTACTGTGCAAAAGGCAATACATGGACTGGAAGTGGCTGTAGAACTATAGGAATACTTGTTCATTGTCAGGGCAATCCAGAATATTACCTCCTTTATTGCTGTCCTTCAAACAGCTAGGTCATTATTTTGCATGTTTTGTGCCTTATTTACATGTGTATGATCTGCTATAGATTCGCTAAGGCAAATAACAGGACACAGTTTAAGTTTATGGGTCTCTTGTAAGAACTGTGTAAGAGGAGGAAGCAGTTTAAGTTTGTGAGTCTCTTGTCAGAACTGTGTAACCTTTAATCATTTTAGTTGTAAACATTAAGGGGCAGATTTACTAATATTTCACGCAACGCAGCAAGGCAACTTGCAGCTTTGCATGAAAGGGAAGGAGCAGAACTTTGCAATGTCTACTAAGATATGGCACACTTCTGATGTGTCCTAGCACTGGTGTACAATGTGCTGCCTATCACCAACACAGACACCCTTTTGCCATGCTGCCAGGGTAGGATGTTTTAGTGCGAAATGCAGCACACATGGGAAGAAGAACTAATGGGGAGAAACAAAGCTATTCCTCCTTGTTACACTTCAGTTGGGTAGGTGCACCATTTTGGCGCAAACCCACATTTAAAAGTGTTTGTGAATTTGGGTTTACATCAAAATACATAGGTGGATGCACAAGAATGCCCGTACTCCACCAATGTAATGCCAAGGTGATGCAAAGTAAAGCAAGATAGTGATATGCGGTGCATAGTGTTATTTTGTCTTTACTAAACCAGACACAGCACGCTAATCCACTTTGCGTGGCTTAGTGAACGCCAAAAGGGAATTTGCGACAGGGCTGTGCCACAAAAGTGACCAACCCAGATGCAAAATCTTAGTAAATCCTAGCAGTAGATTTTTGTATCCTTAAGGAATATTCTACTCTATAGTAGCTGCTCTGAGCAGGATAACTTTGGGACTGTTTTAGTTTTTGGGATGTAGACTCGCATTGACTGTGGCAGCTCTTGGAACCTGCAGAGCAAAATCCCATTTAGCTTAAGGCCTCCTATATATTTGGAGGGATTTAGAACGAGATGATGGTGTCAGTAACTGACTGATATTTTCCCTTGGAACATATGCTCTCACATGACATGAAGCCTTCTAATGTCTGAAGGCCTTGCCTTGGCTAAGGAGATATCAGAGGGTTGTGCTTCTCAAATGCACTGTACATTTTATCAGCAGCACCACCCTTCTGGCTTGTGCACTACTGCTGTTTGAGATCTTACTGCATCTTTCCTCTAAGTTAGTGTTCAACAAGTCATCTGGTAGGAGCGGCTATTTGGTTTCGGAATTGTAATTCCATATTCAAGGAATGCGGTACGTAGGAGTAGAGTAGATATAGAAGTAGTAGATTTAAGTATTGGTCATCAAAGTCAATTGAAATAGAAGTAGAACTAAAAGCAACACCCATATGAGGTGTATTTAATACTGCTCAGCAGTTTCTGGCTGGCTTGACGCATCGATGCCAGGGTGAGTATGATACATGTTTACGATAACCTGTATTCACCCTTAAGTAGCTTGGCACAGAGCAGTCAGGCTTATCCTCAGAGTCAATGTGTAAAGTATTGGCACAACACCACCCTTGCAACACACTGCGTACGCTACAAAAAAGACTCCACACCGTATGTATGGAACACAGGCCTTTGTATTACACACACACATTGAAATCAACATGATATATACATTGAAATCAAAACGATCTGTACATTAAATAAATACTTTGCAGTCAAATGCCATTGTCAAACTTTCCCATTAACAACTGAGCGGCAAAACCATATATGCCCTATTCAGAGGTAATCAACAAACATAATATTCCCAATATCCCATACCCCCAACATTTGCAATGGTCAAGGAACTGAAGGCCTTTGACTTTGCCTCATGACCCAGTCCCTCCAGTCACTCAACTACCCTGGTCAACGTTACACATTGCCCCTGCTGGCGATATGTTGATTAGAATTTCAGAACCACCTAAAGTGGAAAAAAATGGTTACTTAGTTTTGTCCATCTGGATTTCATGTCCAGGTGCCTGACGGCATCTGCACGAGTGTGGGACCCAGGAAGCTGGCACGCTTCCAAGTCTGGAGACAACTTTCACCTCAGGCGGAGGTGTAAGATGCCGTAGCTCCCGACAGCCAGCTGTAGGTTCCCATAAGGCACAATGAAACCCCTTGGACCCCATCACAATGTTCTCCACAAGTACCTTGTGGTGTGGGTCCAGGGAGAGGGAGCCAGTGACCTCAGATGGAAGCCGTGATGTCAGGCACTCTCGCCCTCCTGATATGGGGGTCGAACACAGTCTCAGCTCCCAGCTCAAATCCCTCAACACCCCTTGGACACCACATGCTCAGTTGTGCAAGCTAGCAAACATCCCCTGGTTGGTCAGAGAAAAGTCCCTCAGACTCTGCAAGCCTTCCCCACACTCCTCGCATCCCGGCACCTCAGGCGGGCTGCTGATCTTTACAAGCACACTCCTCTGCCCAGTGTGATGATGGTGTATGTCAGAACGGTCCTTGTCCACATCCTACGGCGTACTTATGATCTTGTGGAAATAGAGAGATCCTTTGTGTCCCTGGGATTTTGTGGACAGGAGGCCAGCCAGTCAGCCCTTGTAGAGTGCTTAGGGACTCTGCCCATGACTGAGGGCACTAGCTGCAGGCCAGCAACGTCCAGGCAAAATCCACCGAGTGATAGTCCCCTTCCTCTAGCACGACAGGCTTTAGGCCACCACAAGTCTGTGGATAATCCAGTTGCACTCCCTCCTGCCCTAATGATACCTTTTGTCGATGTCCCAGCATCCGTCGAACCAGCATACTATGGTTCCAAATCCAAAAGCGTCTCCAACTTCTGAGGCCAGATCCCCAGTAGTTATACCCATGATGGCCTTTGAACATGCAAGCAGTTCAAAAGGCCACATTTGAAATGCACAGACCCACTCTAAATGTTCTCCTCTCTGCCATCCTACCCTGGAAGTTTAGATCCCTATCTTCAGTGGGGCCAAGACCCCACCTCTCGGAATGTAGGTGCCAATTCCATCCCTAAGTAACCACCCCAGAGAAGCTACTCATAGTCAGAGGTCTGCAGTTTCCCTTGAGCCCCTAGTTAATGGCCTTCTATTAGGATTGCACAGATGTAGGTGTCCTCCCAGAACCCAGATGCGAATTGGAGACTGGCTGACAGGCACACAGAGCCCTGAGCATCGAAATGCCCACTTCCTCAAAGTGGCATTTCCACACAAGTAATGTCAAACCCACTTGCACTACTGGAGAGGATTCACCATTATGGACCCATCTATACCAAACACTATACTGTCCCCCGGATACAAGATGATTCACAGTAACCACCCCAACAGACCCGGTGAAGGCATCGCCATCATCCACAAAGACTCCCTCGACTGCATCGCCCTGGACGAAGACCCCACACCGATCGCCAGCTTCTGCAATGCTATCCTGGACTTCATAGCCCCACAAGAAATAGAGTACAAGAAATAGACTCCGACCACTACATATTCTTAGGAGACCTGAACTTCCAACTCAAAGACTCTGTCGACTCTAACACCACCTCTCTTCTCCAAAACTTGAGCATCATCAGCCTCGCTCAAATGGTCACTACCCCCATGCACACTGCAGGATACACCCTGGACCCCATTTTCCCCACCAATGACTGCACCAAGTTCTCCCACGCCAGCGACCTGACATGGACAGACCACAGCCTCATTCACTTCTCCATTGACGGCCCACGAAAAACCCCCACGAGACAACCCGTTCCTCCCCAACACAACTGGAGAAAAGTTACCAAACCCATCTGGACTGCTGCCCTTAGCGAAAGCAGACCATCCGCCGTGGACTCTCTCAAACTCAACATCCTGAACTACTCCAACTGGATCACTTCTACCACTGACAACATCACCCTGCAGACAAACACTCCAGAGAAAGAACCACCAAGCAAGCCAGATGCTTAACCACCAAAGTGATGACCCTCAAGCACCACTGAAGGAAGCTGGAAAGACTCTGGCACTCTGACAAGACCCCGCAAATCAAGACTCCTTCAAGACAGCCCTCAACAGTTACCACCAGCGGCTCAAGGAAACCATGAAAGAAGCCCTTACACCCCGCTTAGAAGCAAGGACCAAGCATACCAAAGAGCTCTTCAACATCGTTCGAGAGTTTGCCTGTTCCTCTGCCATTGAGAACACCATCCACCCCTCCCAAGTTCTTTGCGACACACTAGCAGACTTCTTTCACTGCAAGATCGCCAACATCTACAGCAACTTCGAGCCCCAGCCCACCAATCTCTCCCATCCCCGTGGTTCTAGCAATGACACCCCCACCGAATCACTGAATGAAAGCAACTCTTATCACAGTTTGTAGAAAGTTTCTAAGTCCCAATGCTATGCCCAGATATTTTAGGAGGTGTACACTTTGACACAGCCAAGGATCCCAGGACCCCACGAAGAGCACTTGGACATCAAGACTCACTCCAGCAGGAGCTACCAGCAGGGTGCAGAGCATATCTAGTTGGAACTAGCCAGCTGGGCTGTCCAGGAAAGGGGCCTCTTTCAGCTTGTTGTTTTCCTGAAGTCAGCCAGCTTGCCCTTGGAGTCTACCTCTTTGTCCTGGGTACAAGTGGAAGCACTTTCAGCCTGACAGGTCTCAACAACAGGTAAAGCCCTTCTTTCATCTACTAAAGTACCTGTAGTATACAGAATAGGGAGTTACAGGGGTGTCATAAACATGCCTGTCACTATCCTGTGGGTGGGGGTGACTCCTGGCTCCTCCCTTACCAAAAGAGAAAAAGTTCCCAGAGGAATCCCTACCCACTTTTGCAGCAGTTCCTGTGAGCCATACTGCAAACATTGTGCTCCGGTGTGACAGCAGGACGCTCATGCAAATGGGCTTCTGGAGGCTTTAGGCAGTTAGGCAGGTAAAAGGTAACATTTTAAAAGTAGTTTTTGTAAAATGTTTCCTAAACATTGATTGGGTGTGTAATAAATATTTCAAAAAGTCAAATAATTACCTTTGTGGCCGTTTCCTAAGGGGAGCTAACTTTATTAATTTTCATATTATATCCCAATGAATTCTTATGGAACAGCTAATACTGCTACAGCGAAAACAGCTTTTGGGCATTGCCACTGCAAGGACATGTGTAACATTAAACTTTTACATGCTCTACTTTTAGATGCAATGCACCCTGTCCTGTAGGCATTTAATGTCAGGATCCGGGCCCCATGCGCCTACAAGAACTACCACTCCCAGAAACCCCTGCGCATGAAGGAGAGGAGCCAAAGGGCATAAAACACCCAGGACACACGCACTGCGTTGTGCGTAATTGACGAAGAACGTGAAACCGACGAGCGGATGCTCGTACCTGTGTTTTTCCCGCTGTTGGATTTCAAGCCGCGGGGATTGAGTTTGTTTCGGCCGAGGATTTCGGCACCTGAGTCAGGCGGAGATTCTGAGTTTTGCTTGGTCGACGGTACTTGTCGAGCATTCGCCTCAAGACAGGACCGGAGGCATTTCCGAATCGCTGCGACACCTCAAGGGCGCAGCAGACGGAGTCAGGAAGACACGCGATGGCAGCGTGAAATAAACCGCAAGTATCAGGGGATTATGCGCTGATCCCTGGGGGGTGTGTGTGCACGGATCCCGATACACGCTATTGCTAGCACAACTAAACTGGTTCTGAGTTCGAGGAACACATAGACCTCTGGAAAGGTCTGGAGACAGAGTCCATCCAAACTCTGGAAAGTTACAATTGACCGCGCACAAGTATAGGACGAGTGTATAAATCAGGCAGGGTGTCATTTAGAACTATCGCAAACAGTCTAGTGCGGAAAGGAAATTCCGGCAGCCATTTAAAGGGTCTCGCGACGACCTACCATTATTATTTTCTGTTAAGTGTGCATCCCGACAGTAAGGGGTGTACGCTATAAGAGTGATATGTAAGGTGTTCTGATATCTCTCAGCTTACTAACCGAGCCTCTCATTCAAAATATGGTTAAGGAACGCAACAACCCAAGATGTCTAGTGATGGTCTGAGAGTGGTCATGTGGTGTATGGTTACGCAACCGAGTTGTGGTGTGCGTGTGTAAGTGAAACTAGGACGCTCAGTTCAAGAGTATTGATAACTATTAGTGAGACCTACTGAGAGTAGATAAGTGGTATTGCACTGTATTTTTATTTGTGTTTGTATATTAACTTTCTTTACAGGTTCTACTCCCCGCTGTTCCCATCCTTCCCTTCCCTCGCTTGATTGCTCCAGTCTTCCGTGCCTTTCGTGCAAGAAGTTGGTGACGTCGAGAGATGGACCCCATATAGCGTCGCCCGAATCCTGAGGAGTATCGGACCGGGGACTGATTCACAACATTTAAGGCCTATGTAGCGGTGACTTATTGATATTTAAAATTAGGGTTTAGCACTGCCAAAAGGGGTTACTTGGGCAGGTTCAATTGGCAATTTTAAAACTGCACAGTGCGTCTAAAATTGTAGGCATGCAGTCATGGTTTGCACTGTCACTCTAGTGGTGGCAAAATGTGTCCTTGAGTCCACTAGTGATAGTTAACTTATAGTCACTGGATACACTTTGTACCCCATACTAGGGACTTCTAAGTAACTTAAATATGCCAAAACATGTTTGAGGGATGACAGCACATGCACTGTGGCCTTTATAGCATTGGTGCAGCACACAGATTCGTGAAAGAAACAGCATTCTTAGTCCAAAGAAATAGGTGTGATCATGCAAACAAAAGGCATTTTACTACAGTGCATAGGCCTGTTTGCTAAATCTGATTCGAGATGCAAAACGTCAGAGCACATTTTACAACCAATTTTTGCTAATCAAATCTTAGTACATCTAGGCCTTGGTGTCAAGACAAATTTCAACAAGGGATTAGAAAGGGAAAAGAGTTGGCATTGGTGATAGGTTTGTTCGCACTATTAAATGGATGTAAGTTGAGTGGGCTGGAATTCTTGAAAGAGTTGCCATTTGACTGGATATGAGGGGTCCATTTAGAAAAAAGAGATGCACAACAATTTTATAGAGTTCTGAGAAGGAATTTTTATAAGAAAAAAGAAGGGATGTTCAGTTTTCTTGACAATAGTCAAGATACCTGCAGTGCATAACTCATGTAGGCAGAACGAGATTGAAAGATCAAGCAGAATTGATGAAGGATTTCTGACATTTTTGCTTCGACCATCAGGTCTCAATTAAGGTAGAGTATCTCCCAGTGTTCTGAATGTAGGACATGACTTAAGTGAGTGGAAGGAAGACAGGAAGGAATTACAGGACATCTTACACCAGTGGGGACTAGTGGAAGTGGATCACGGCTGCAAAACAGCTCATCATGTTTTACAGCTGTAGACCAGATTCTGAGACCTTGGCTACTGGTGTTCGTTTTTGCAGAATTGGTCATGGATGAGTGATTGTGCATTACCAGCTGTTGGTTTGATTGCAAGGATTTTGGTGCCGGGCAGGATAGACAGGTTGTCTACTGGTCAGACGTTGTAGCTGGACGTTTGTTGAGCAACAAAATGTCTAGCGGGAAAGATCATTTAGATGGTAAGGTTATGAAGAGTATCAAGCTGAGAAGACCTCCTAGGTATTCAGTTCTGTATTAATACATTCTTACTTTTCTTCCTAAATTGTCTGGGTAACTTTGCATTAACTTCAAGATGATAATCCTAGAAGATGCCAATGCTTTTTGCTCAGTGTCCTTCTGAAGAATTTAAGACATGTAAACGTCAGAAATTTTAGATACAATGAATGGAATATATACTCCATGAGAGGTGAAATGTGGGCAGGAAAACCCACAGGATTCCAGATTTTACAGCTCTACGTGGAGGGAAATGTGAGGTATTACTGTATTATCCCTGATTTTGATCTGTGGAACTCATCCCTGGGAGGTAATACCACTAAAGAGATACATACACACCGTTGCATATCATTATTTCCCTGAGCGGTATTAGTGCCCGGGATTACACCGTCCCTTGGAATGAGACCCTTCATTTATCGAGAGCCTGGCTCTCTAGCAATGGGACGTTGTATTGTGCTTATGAAGTTTGTACTGTGTGGCATGAGTCTGGGTTCTGCCCAAGACAAAATGTAAACTATATTGTAATTGTAACTGTAAATTGTATTTGTATAGTGCTTACTACCCCATACAAGGTGTTGAAGCATTGCAGTAAGTAGCATGCTACTCCAGAACCCACGATGAAAGGTGAATAGTCAGTAGATTAGTATTTTTTCTTTATTGATTGTGTATGTGTGTGTTTAATAAAGTTTACAGAAGTGATAGTATGATGGGAATGGATTTGAAATGGGAAGTAGTAATTTGTTTTTGTAAACAGTGGCCGTGTGGGCCTGCTAGTTGGGTGAGATGTCTAAAAAGGAGGGGAAAGTTTGAGAAGGATGTTTGGGGGTAGCTCATAATAGTCAAGTTTGGGATGAGCCAGAGAGAGGAGAGATGGGACAAAGGTTGAAAGGAGGATTTTTTAATACTGTGTCCGCACTCCAATATGGAAAATTGCAATTTATTGGGGTGGGATTGGTCTCAAGTGTTGAGTGAAATGCCTCAGCCTTTCATCTAGAGGAGTTGAAAATTCTGGGAGCATGTAAATTGAGAGGTTTGGAATTGCCTTGCGCAAGCTCTGGATGAGCGACAGAAACTACCTCTCTGAAAACTTGAGATTAGAGCAATTTCTTCTGTGACTGGGTTAGTCTGTTGGACAGTTTAGTGACTTTAATATGGTTGGCACGTAAAGACAGAAGAACATCTGTCTTATAGTTTATAGAAAGATATTTGGTGCTACAGTGCCACAATAATTTTGAATGCCCATGAAGTAATATTTTTGTATTAGTCTGCCTACAGGTAATATACACAGAATCACAAATGGCTATATTAGAAATAGTTGTGTCTATGGCCACCATCTCTACAGCCTTTTTTCTATCTGCACCTGGCAAATGATGTAGCAGATCACCCATTTACTACTATTGCTATTCGCCATATCTCCTTATGAGGGCTTCAGAATCAGAAATCTTCCAAATTCAGAGCCAGCCGCTCCCATGGCTGTTCTCCTGCTTGCTACATCAGTCCTTTACTTTCCATATGAGATGGTGGCCAATCCGCTTAGTTACAAGTAAAAGCTGTGTTGGTGCAGTGCACTCAACTAAGTAATCAGATAACACATACCTCCTGAAGTAAATGTGAATCTGCACTGTTTCTCTATTTTTTGTTTCTCTACACTTGGGCCACTAATCTTGTCTTTAGTGTCTCTTAATGTTTTCAGAAGTAATATTTCAAACTTTTTGTAACAAGATTGTGTTATACAAATTTCAGGAAAATATAAGGGAATCTTCCTCCGATGGCATAGCCATTTACCCCATACTTGAAAGCTGCCCTTTGTAGACGAAGATGTTTTATCAAGCTAACATGCCTTGACTGGATACTGTTCTAAATGTTCTTCAGTATCATTGTCCATTGTGTAATGTGTCCCATGCACCATCTCCTGATCCTTTCACCTTTTCCTTCTGTGAATTGTGATATTGAGGAATTACCCAATGGCAGAAATATAAAATAAGAGATGGAGTCTGCATACTGATGTATTGTAGATTATGGAGACAAAAGCTTCAGAGAAAAGTTTCTGTATTCGAAACCCTACACTAAATGACGCAATCTTGGATAATCCTCAGGCGATATAAGCTCTAACGTTTCAACTAGCAGTTTTAAAAAAATATATATTTGGAGGGTATTTTAATTGTATTCGGTCAATTGAGCTAAATTTAAGAAAACACTCTAGTTCACCGGGGAAGCCTAGAACTGCAAGGGAAATTGCTAAACTTAAGTAGGAACATAGTTTCCTTGATCTTTGGCAAACTGCTAACCCTCATTATAGAAGGTATATGTGTTTCTCACCTCGGTATCAATCAGCCTCCAGAATTGATTTATTTCCAGTGTCAACTGAAATGCCAAATCCTTTAGCCTCAATCGTCTCCAATTCCTTACATGACCATGTCGCAATTTCTTGGGATGTTGCTCTCCTATCTGCCGATGTTCCAACTTATAGTTGGCCTCTAAACAGAGCTCTGCTTGCTAAAAGATCCTTCTCTGATCAGATGAGGGACAGGACAAGGCTATGTGAAGAAAACAAGGACTCTTCATCTTCATCATTAACTATGAGGGGGGGGAGATAATAGCTCCTTAGTCTAACTTTAATAGATTCGAAGAAAATCTAATTTACATTTTAGCTGAGGCTCTATTGCCAGCTAAGCACAAGCTTTCTAATTCAGATCATCGGCAGAAACATTTATCTAGGGAAACAGCTAAACGGAAGCTACAGTTTCCTGCTTGAGAAACAAGTACTTAATGCTCCAACTTTCGGACAGCGGGTATACGAAGAGGGCGAGTCAAGCTGCAAACTATTGGCCTAGAGATATAGAGTCCGCACATTTCGAAATGCGGTCTTGAAAATTAAAGATTGAGTCAATGGGCATTTGCTAATAGTCAAGAGATTGAAAATATGTTTTTTTCCAGCACTTTTACAAAATGTATAAAGAAAGGGCTTCAAAAGGCAGAAAGTGACAATGTGGTTCTCCTGTTGCAGGTTAGAACTCTAACTTTAACAGCCAAAGCAGCTGAAAAATCATGTTCGCCCCATAGAGCTTGTTCCTGAAAGGCTGCAATACCTACAGAACAACCTGTTATAACATCTTAATTGTATTGTATTGTAATTGTATTTATATAGTGCTTACTACACCTGATGAGGCGTTGAAGCACTTTTTTGGGTAAGTAGCACGGTACTCTAGAGCCCTAAAAGGATTAGTGGTGAATTAGTATAGTGAGATATAAAATTAATTTAAGGGGTGGACATGTCAGTTTGTTATTTGGATTGCAAGAGGATGGTAGAGGCATAGAAGAGGGAAGGGTTTGCATTTATATAGCGCTTGCTACATCAGATGAGGTGTTGAAGCGCTTTTTGGCAGGTAGGATGCTACTCCAGAAACCAAAACCGGATTAGTGGGGAATTAGTTTAGGGAAATATGAAACTAATATGAGCGGTGGACATGTTAGTCTGTTGGATTGAAAAGGATAGTAGAGGGATAGAAGAGGGAAGCTCATAGCAGTAGGAGGCGGTTTCGGAGGAGCACAGGAAAGATGGAGGGGGAGAGCCGAAGCAAAGGGTTTAGTAAGGCTTGTTTGGGAGATCTGAATAGTAAAAGAGGTCTGAGATGATGCACGGATGGGTAGAGGAGGAAAGACTCTAGAAAGGATTATTTTGGGGATCACAGTAGTAGAATGGGATTTGGGATGAGTCAGAGAGTAGAGGTAGAGGATATATTGAGAGAGGTATAGGGTGAGAAATAGGGTAGTGCTTTAGGGAGAACTAAAATAGCCAATTTTATTCCAGTCCAAAAACTCATTTGAAATCTTACACTTCTTGGTCACATTAAAGGAGAATGTCTTGCTTCAGAATAGTCTACTCCTCCCTATTTTCTCTCTTCTAGGATGAATATAAATAAAATATACATGAATATCCGCGATAATCACAGGGCATTGTATACAAAATAGATTTATCACTCTATTGAACTAAAATGTCTACATTACTTAAGCAGATATGGTCACATGGAAACATTTCTGATGTGATGTTTACACTAAATTTGCTCCTTGTACACATTTGGCCAGGAAGTGTCAATTCCAGTGTAAAAGCACAACATTTTGCCCCATTCTTTTAATGTTTGCTGGGCGGTGCAAGGCGATATCAACAGTGGTAGCTTGCTCACTGCCCACCCATGCAAAGTGGATTTACTCCACAATTGGTTGCATGCATGGCTGAGAAATGTATCTCTGCTGACATTCCATTGCCACTCAGAAGAAACTAACCTGAGAGATGACTAGCAGGTTGATGGGGAGGGTTTAACAGGTGAACCTTTTGCAAGCCTTATTTTCAGAGGTACCTGGTGGTAGAGTAGGCATGTTTTTACCAATGCTTCTGTTTGAAGATACTCCATTTGGTACTAATTTTACCAATGTTTAATTGAAAGAACTCTCTGTGTTTTCTTATCTGAAATCCTTTGATTTTTTTCACAAACGTTATGCACCTAATGTACTTGAAAATGTATACTTACATACAATTTGTCCAATACATTCTGTGGTGGAGAACCTCACTCCAACCACCCTTTGAAGTGCTTTTTAAAACTTTCCATGTTTTACCAAGTTAATAGGACCTATATGTTCCATAATGAGCAATTAGCACTATTCCAAAATATTCCTTCAAAGAGACAACTCCATGAAATGACATGCACTTCCATATGTCTGGTGTTTAGTTGGACAACTAACATTCGTGAACAGCAAGCAACACAATTTGGTTCACATATATGACAGAGGGTTGAGCAGTAGCCAGCCGTCAGTGTGTCTCTTGGTCAAAGAGCACAGCCTGCTTGCTTGAAAACATTTTCACATCCCAATTTTGCTGTCTACTGAAAGCAGTGGGCGCTTTAAACCAGTAAACCCTCCAATGAAACAAATTCCGATTGAAGATTTTCAAATGCTTGCTGGTTCCAATTGCTGCATATCAGATGTTGGTCATCTAATGAACTATTTTAGAAAATGTCATTTTGTTACAGTTGAACCTTGGAATTTGCCGCTGTTGTCCTTAAGTGTAAATTGATTCTAAGTGTGCTTTTTAATAACTGGAAGAACTTCCCATATCTTGTTCTTCTAGAGACAAATATCCCTTAATGTCCACAAATGTTATGTGTCACAACTTGATGAAACTGTACCATTTCTTACCTGCTCAACTGGAATTTAGACCTATTTCTGCATCAGCTTAGAAAAGTTAATTCTCAATAGTCCTAAATTATATCAAATGCAATGCTGCAGTCCACTGGTGACATTTAACTTACAGGCCCTGTATACACTTTGTACCACATATAACTCTGCTTGTGCCAGTAACCCCTGAATACAATGACCCCATTATAAATATCCCTAAGGTCAATTCACCATTTTGAACTTTCCTATCTGTCTAATTTCGAAGTCTTTTCCTTCCCATTGCCTCTTCACAATTCTTCCTACATTCTTTGGTTCCTTTTGTGCTCTTTGTTTCCTTCTGATTGATTTACTGTCTGGACAAACTCGAATTATCAAACTTGCTTCATCACTCCCACCCACCCACCGCTCCTCAATCTCCCCTCTTGCTGTTTCCCCTCTGTGTTAATTTATGTTGCCACCATTCCTAGATTTCAAGCTGTTTGCTCCACTTGTTCATATTATTTCAATGCGGTTCTGAAAAAAGAACAGTAACATGTAGGCAAGTAAAACGCTAAACCCTCAATCAGTGCTGAGTGCTGTAAACAGACATTACAGAATGCTTACATAAAGACACCTGACAGCTTCGATGGATTATGTAATTGTATTTGTATTTACTTTGCGGTTTATTTAAATTGGCATTATTATGTCCCATTAAGTTGAACTATAATTATGTCTCTTTGAATGATTTAGTGTATTTGTAGTTGTTTTTTCCTCCATCGTACAGATAAAAGCTAAAGAAACATGACAAACACACTGCAAAGACCCCAAGGCATCAACCCATCACAGTGGGTAAGCCAACCCTCGATTTAGCCCAAATACAGAGGTTTTTCATTAGTTATGAGTAGACTGGAGCTTCCAGGGCACCAGAAGTTTAACTGGATTGTTCATGACACTTTTTGTTAGGAAGAAATGAAACTAATATGAATGTCACATAGGATGGCTATAAGGTGACACTATAACCTGAGCTGTGGAGGTGCGAGCTGAAGAGTTGGTATTTTCATGACCACATAATTGACCTATGTTGACATGGTCAAAAGAAGAGGGAGCACAACACATGGTAGTGTCATCATAAACTGGTACCCTGGAGCATGACCATGCTCTAAGGCAACGCAAGTTCCCTCTGTTGAATAAACGCTGTCGCTCCGTACTGATAGCATTGTCCACTAGAGCATGATGCTGCTTTACATAACCCTACATCCTAATCCCATTGGTGGGGACCGAAACAGTAGCAAGGGGTGCCATGATCCAATGCTGAGACTGCCATACAGAGGAGAAGAAAGGTGCAAGCCTTTTCCCAGCCTCAGTGGGTACCAGTGTCTTCTGAAACCACGCGTGAGGAGGCGGCAAACATCAAAGAAGTCCCATTCAATACAGCAGACTTGATGCAGAAGATGAGGTAGATATTGGGATACCCTTTTACACAGAGTCTGAGGATGAGGCAGAACAGCTGATATCCTTCCTGTTCTACCACCTGAAGAAGAACCATCAGTGGTTTAAAATGAACTCTGTGTTAAAAGTCAAACACATACAGCGGCTTTTTCAGAAAGGCATTTTGGAGTACCAAAAGTAGTATTCCTGTAGCACTCTTACATACACACTCCTACATGCCTTTGTGAAATAGCCTAAAATATTTAAAATGAGAGTACGATAGGAATATTCAAAGAGTTGAGTGGAGTATCAGAGACTAAGCATACAAAGAATGTCGGAATGCCTCTAAAGAGTTTGGAGGGAAGGAAAATCTCCCACATCATTATTCTCTTGGGGATACCAATAGTTACAAGGTTTCTAAGGGGCTTAAACCACTGAGGTTTAAGTTGAGGTCTGCACTGAGTGCAAGGGACTGATCACTGGTCACCAACGCTTCCTTAAATCACATGTGACGTTGCCTCCTGGGGTGTAGGACATCTTCAACTCCCTCAAGCCAGTGTGACAGGGAGAAACAGAGCTTTGACAAACAAGGAGTCTCCAGCCCTCACAAAAGTCCATACAACACCACTTAAATCCCTACCAACCTCACCCTTCTATCATGGAAAATTAACGCCTCTCCCCCGAGGGAACTACTTCATAAGTTGTTATCCTCACTTAAGAAGACTGTACCTAAATTCTTCACCATGCTCAAAATAAGCGAAAGAACTTTCAAACAGCACTTCTGGAAACTTGTATGACAAACACTTTGGTCTCTATTACGTCCCAGGGACATGAGGAAAAATAACTTTGTTGGTGGGTTTCAATAACGCCTTCATGTAACATACATCCCTATGCTTCTAAGTCATATACAATTGTATGACCTACTCAAACCTAGCCAGGATATACGCGATGGAACTTTATGCCTTCCGTTCTTGAGTTACAGGTTCATGTTCCAGGTTGCTTTAATTTTGTTCACTGCCACTTAAGAAATCATCATAAAATAGCATCTTTGCACGTCATACAAAAGCCATTTACGTAAAAATTCATCAATGACATGGATTTTGGAAGAGAAAAGAACATGATAACAATCTGCATTAGTCGAGGGATATGGAAACTAGCACAACGCATCCTTTGCAGTCCTTACACTGTTCTAAATAATAACAGTTTGCAACAAATGTTGTGCAAATCTACACATACAAACAACAAATATTTATATCCTGTATTCCATAAATGCATAGTAGATATAAGCAATGTCTGATCCCTTCCCACTTCCCTGTAAGCGCCTGTTAGCGCCTAGTCCGCATTTGGAATAAGAACTTCCGGATTGACTTGTTTTGGGGGCATGAGGTTTCTGACACCATTTTATAGGGGGGGGAATTTCGTAAAATGCCTACTATTGTCCAAAAATATTCCTTCTTTTTCTTTTAAAACAATTTCATCAGAACTGTAGAGCTCGACATAAAATGTTAAAAACAGATAAAATTAGTACAGGTAAAAAGTAAAATTACTGTGAAATTTAGAGAAGGCACCTGTGGATCTGTAATGCAGCTTCCTTTACTAGAGCTCCCAGTGATTTACATGCAGCATACTAGATTTGAAAAACCCAACATATGCCCCCAGTGCCTTGATGTAGCATCTACCTAATCCGAGTTGCAAGTGAAGTATTTATACGAGTACTGGTTTTCTGAATGAGCATAAACTTTCAATATTTTGCCTACTATAAACGAAGAAAATGTAGTTTCATCGACATATTCTGTTGCATAGGAATTCTACATATTATATGTAAAATTAGCCTTTTCTTCAAGGATTAATACAAAATCTGAACACCGCCTCTATAGGCAAATCCTTTTGCAGTTAGATGTCACTATGGGCGGAATAAGAACAAATGTTAGAGAGGACCGTGTCCAAGAACATATATAACTAAACACTTTTTCAAGAGGGGTCCTTGTCTAACTTCCATCCAAAAGATGACTTTTCATTTTCTTAATGTCATGGAGTTAACTCTTGTTAACCATGCTGATTCTGGGTAAGAAAGTCAGGTCAGAACTGAATGTCACTCCCAGATATTTCACCTACACATTTTTTGTAAGCTCTGGGGCTGCAAGGGTCTCCTGGCCCAGTATGAGCCTCTCTAGTTTGGCATTATTTGCAAGAGATTATCCTGGTACTTCCAAGTTTAGGCATGAGACAGGCAGTCACCTATGTATTAAAAGTATCCAAAAAGCCTTTTGGAGCTTTAAGTTGGATTCAGATGCAGTCAGCATAAATGTAGAACTTGACTTTGTGGGCAGTTAAAATATGGTCCAGAGTTATGTCACAGATATGCCCCAGTCACAAATGGAAACAATCTACTTGGGTTTTCATGAAAATGCGGATGATGAATGTCTCATATTGGCACCGTGTCCTCTTCTTAACACACCAGCACTTTTCAATCTCCACCTGTAGATTAAAACAGCTGTGTTTCCTGTTCCACTGTTTTCTTTCCTCTGTCCTCGCACTTGCTTCCTTGACTCTCAGGGTGTGTTTCTTTTTCACATCACTGGTGTCCACACCTCACAATGCCCATGTTTCATAGCCAGTAGCCTGTGAACAACCACAAACTCATAGTTTTCTGTGCATTCAGAAATGTTGTCCAAGTTACTTCCCACCGCGAAAAGTTAGCCCAACAAAAAGTAGGAAGAAGTCGCGCCCCAGAGCAGGAAACAAATGGATACTCCCCATATTTTAAGGCATGTACTTTCTCCATAAGAACATGACTTCCACAAGGAGAAAAAATAGTTTTCAAAAATGTGCTTTTCCACAATTCTGCAACGCGCACTCCAGCAGATTACAGGCCATGTAGGCTATCTCCTGAAGTACGCACAGTGGACCACGAGGATAGCTGGAAATCAACAATTTGCATACTTTTTAATTCATTGAGAATCTGTCAATCGCTGAAAATCTTTACCCGCACACATTTTATGCATTAGCCAATTATATGTAGCTGTATTGATTTTTTGCAAATCGGACAAAATCTTTCCCGAAATATCAATTGCAAAATCTTTCAATTTTTCTTAAATTATAAATGGTTCCCCTTCCCACCCCGAGGACTATGTACTACTAGCTTAGTTTGCGCTACCAAAATCCAACTCATACACATATACACACACATTCTAGACGTAAAAGGCAGAATAAAACTTACAGATCACGAACTTCATAATTGGACACACATGTATGCTCCCTTAGCAATTTGAGATACATGGAAAGCAATTAAACTCAACAGTATTTCAACTAGACCGCCCACAAAAGACCCCCTCCGTGTAATACCTACACTCATTAGAAGGGATGTGTTTCAGGTCCAAATTTGCCCTCATGATATTCCTCACTGAGCTGCTCTCTGAACACCATTGGAATAAGAATATGTTGTGTGTTTGACGAGCTCGAAGCCAGCAGCACTTTGTGTTGTTTCACTGTCAGGAGCTCATTCTTTGACGTACATCAGAGTAGCCTGGATAATGGAGGGATGTGCACTGGGGAAAGATATAAGGTATTTCTGAAGGTCTTACTGGGCCAATTTACTGCAGCTCTGCAAGAAGTTGAGACTTATTTCTATTCTCCCACAATATCTGGCTCCATAAAAGTATCTCTGAGAATTTCAGTTTTTCATCATTTAAGGATATTATGGTGGCATCCAAGAATTTAAGTTGAAATGTGGATTTAGCATGAAATATGGCTTTTATGTAATACTGACCACATTAACAAAGAGCTGGTCACAAAATACTGGTCATAGTTTGTGGCCAGTATTTTTGCGACAAGTAAAGATTTTACAAACCAACCTATATACGAATAGGCTAGTTTGTATAATTCTGATTCAGAATGGGCACAAACCGACCTAACTCCTGAATATTAATGAAGTAGGCCACAAATTGCCACTCACTCTGATTGATGGCCGTCATAGAGAGGGTAGCCTGTTAGGGTAAGCAGACCACCATGTCTGTGATCACCTTTAAATAAGGTAAGCTTTTTTTGTTTCCAGTTTCCCTTCAACAAAATGGCACTATATTTAGATAAAAAGTTTACCTTTTTTTTAAAGTTTGCTTAAGAGATGGTCGTGGTCCCAGAGACCACTGCCTACTCCCTAACAAACTTTTTTGATCATTCACAAAGGTGGACGTGTCCCAACGGGCCCTTCCCTTTTATAAATGAGTTACAACCTCCTTTGAGGTATCAGTGATTTTTCGATAGGTTGCAATCTGAATGGCAAAACCATTGATATATTAGGTTACATATTGCTGTATGGAAAAATTGCCCAGAACATGCTCATTCCAAATAGAGACTCAGAAATCATGTTGAATCCCATTTGCCAAATCGCAAATACTTTTGTGATTTTTTTAATGGATTTGGTACCAGCGGCCACCGGCACCTATCAGGAGTTGAGGGGTGGTGGGAGGTGGGGGTGAGGTTAAATAAAAAATTAAATTCAACTTACCTGCTTGCCGTGTCCTCCGTGCTGCTCCTCCTGGTCGCGTCTCTCCTACCACCGGCAGGAACAGGAAGCAGCCCGGAAGCACCCAGGCTCCCCTGAGCCAATCACAACGCTGCAATGCAGCGTTGTGATTGGTCTGAGCGCAGTGGCTCGGCACTCAGACAAGGAATGGGGGCCTGGGCATGTTCTCCACCCAGGATGCAATGCAGCCTGGGTGGAGAAGAGGGAAAGTGCACATGACTGTTATGGTGGGCCCAAGAGGGCCGCCAAACAGTCATGAGCACTTAGGAGTGGGAGGAAACCACTCCTCAGCTGCTCTGTCAGCCCTACCCCTCCTTGCCTAGCAAAGCTGCTGCACACAAAAAATGTTACAGCAAACAAGGTGGGTCCTGGGCTCACTGTGCCACTGGAATTAAGCTATCCTGGATGAAGAAGGGGGAAACCCCGAAACCGGTCCTAGGATGCTTGTTTCCGGTCCAGGGAGGACCTGGCTTGGCAGTTCGGGTGGACTGTTCTCATGAGGCGCAGTGTCAAGACTGATTTGCATATGGCCAGGTCTAAACTGGGGTGGCATGGAGAGCAAAAGAATGATGGATTTAACCCAGATCTCTTGACTGGGGGTGAATGTTTTGATATGTTCTGCATTCCGTCCTTCAATTGTGTGTCTTTTGCTTTCTCGCCCTAAGTGCGCCAGGTATGCCCAGACGTGGGTCCTGGGCTCACTGTGCCACTGGAATCAAGCTATCCTGGCTGAAGTAGGGTGAAACCCGAAACCGGTCCTAGGATGCTTGTTTCCGGTCCAGGGAGGGCCTGGCTTGGCAGTTCGGGCTGGACTGTTCCCATGAGGCACAGGGTCAAGACTGATTTGCATATGGCCAGTTCTAAACTGGGGTGGCATGGTGAGCAAAAGAATGATCGATTTAACCCAGATCTCTTGACTGGGGGTGAATGTTTTGATTTGTTCTGCATTCCGTCCATCAATTGTGTGTCTTCTGCACACAAAAAAGGTAAAATAAAATAATAATAACTGAGTTATTATCATTTTATTTTTCTTATACTGCTGAAAAAAATCAGTGGGGAGACGCTCCTCTGCCTTAGCGGAGGAGCCACCACTGTTTGGTACATAGGAAAAAACTTCTTTAGCAGCTGTAAACCCAATAATTTAGCAAATAGCAGGGCTTGCAACCACTAAAATAGCAGTACATATGATTCATATTATATTTGTATTTTGGTGACTTCCATCATTACATTTATATTTTGTTGCCCATTTGGTGATCTTCCCCTTTTCTCTGGTCAGCGTTCTAGAGCTAAAGTTTAGCATTCTGACTCAAGATGAGTGGCAATTCAGTGCTTCAAATGCCCCTGCAGGGGTGATTTGCTTTACCTCCATTCAGTTTACGGAGCCCTGCATATCTACCAAAGCTGCTGTAATCATTGATTCCCTTCGGAGTGAGGGAGGTCTCTTCACCTTCATCTTCTCTTGGCATGTCTGCTTGAAATGCCAACAGTGGGGAGCGTGGGGGAGCTTCCACTGTTTGTCTTTTCTATATGGGGGATATTTCCACTGTAACTAAAATCACCCTACCAAAGGATTTTGAGAGGTGTTTCCAATTGAATTCTCATAGGGCCCAACTCTCAAAGGTAACTTTGCATGTGTAGATCTACTCATGTAGAAATCTAGTCCTATACCTCGGCTGTAAATCTTAACTTTGTGCTGTTCACCATTTACGAGTGGAGATTTACAAGTAATTGTAGACTTTCAAGCCTCCACTTCCACCATTGAGGAAGTGGAGCCTCCTAGAATTTAATTTATGACTATAAAGTTACTATTAATAACTTTACAACCACATTCTGCAATCCGCGTGGATGGTGGAGACCTTTGTCACTGGGGTGCAGATCTGTGAATAGAAGAAAATTTACAAATCCTATGCATGTGTCCCAAATCACACACACCAGGTACCCATTCACTTAGAAAGACATAAATACAGCCCATAACCTAGTCTCTTCCCTCCTGCCCATGTACTCCGTGACCCTGCAGCCAACAGGAACCCCATCCAGCCTCCCGGATGCAGACCACAACACTCAAGATTAAATGAGAGGAGGCTGTTCTTGTAATTAAATTTGTGGTAAAAAACTACAAGCAACTTTATGGTCTGCCTCTACACAACATCTGTAGTGCAGAGATATCAGCCATGTAGCAGGTCAGACTTTGTAAATGCATTGTGGTTGGAAGTACGCACCATGGTGGACATGAAAAATAAATGGCTGGATAAGAGCAAGAAGATGAAGGAGACGTTCTTCAGGATTCAGGTGACAAAGACCATTCCTTGAGGTGGACCTGAATCTTGTATCCATGTGTGAGTGGTTGTGTGGGTGTGTATGTGAGTGTGTGGTGGATGTGTCTGAGTGTGTTAATGGCTGTGTGAGTCTGCAAGATGGTGTGTGAGTGGCTGTATGGGTGTGTATATGTGTGTGTGAGTGTGTGAGTCCCTCTGTGGGTGTGTGAGTGGTTCTCTGGGTCTCTGAGTGGGTGTACAAATGGGTGTGTGAGTGAGTGTGTGAGTAGGTCTGTGAGTGAGTGTATTTTTTTCTTGGGTTCTGGATCTGTGTATCCATCGCAGATTTACACAGAGCGAGCATGCTAAGTGCCGTGGTAGATCCGCAGATCCTCTTGCACATCAAGAAAACATTTTGGGACAATTTTTTGCCCATGAGGCAAGAATACTCCATTAGTCCCATTGGGTCAGGATACCTCTACCCTGACCCCTTATAACCTATTTCTACTTTATTCCCCCCCCCTGGGAACCGTATCGAAATTCACACTAGTTTTTTTTGCTATGAAATTCACGAATATCGCAAATTTGCAGCAATATATATATATTTTATATGGTTTTTATGCCAAGGTGGGGTCCCAGGGGGACCCGAAATCATGGCTTGGGGGTCAGGGTATTCCTACCCTGCCCTCTATTCTTTTTTTACACATTTTTTTACTTCAGACATGGTGAAGCGAGTCCCAAGATGGTTGCCAACACTTCCTGGTTGAAATGTTGGCAGCCAATCAGAGCTCTGCATTACCCTGCACGAGCTCGTCTTTTTTCGCAAAATATTCTCGAACACAGATATCACTAATTTTTTTTTTTTTTATTTCTCAAGAAGTACTGAACAGATTTACACCAAATAACTGTAAGTGTGATCTGCATAACCAAATCAAACTCTGTGTAATTCCGTTCAGTGGTTCCGGCTGTACACGTTCGACAGGTCCTATGGAAATTAACATTGCAAACGCACTCTTTTATGAACCTCATGTTTCTCAGCCCCTGCTTCCCGAAACACTCCAAAACTTTCCATGTGCAACAAGATTCATTGGAGCACTTTTTTGGGGAAAATCTCTTGAAGATTTCTCAAATGGCACCAAAGATATAGGCAAGTCAAAAAATGCTTCCCCTATGGAAACATGGTCCTAACTATAACTACCTACTGGTGACCGCCAGTAGGTAAGGTAATATATATATATATATCAAACAATAAAGGTTGTCCCTTTTGAGGCGGCCACCACGGAGAACCTTCTGCAATGAGGGCTCCTGTCGGATGAGCAATACGCGGCTCTACGCATTTCGGGCTTGCTTGAAATAAAGCAGAGGTGGAAAACTATGGGCCATTTGTGCAGTGTCTATGGCTCGTGAACAAGGGCACAAGCCCGAAACGCGTAGAGCTGCGTATTGCATTGAAGGGACTGTCGGGAGCTCATCAGACTGGAGCCTTTTTTGCAGAAGGTTCTCTGTGGTGGCCGCCTCAAAAGGGACAACCTTTTTTGTTTAATATATATATCTATACAGAGCATCAAACTATTTGAAATCAGCACTGTTTTCATCTTAAGTGTGAGAAAAACAATGTTAAACAGCACTTTTGCTAGCAATATCGTAGGTATTAGACCTTACCTGTTGCCCTTCTACACTGTTGTTGTAAGAACATTTAAAAAACGAATGAGTAACCACCCCCTCATGAGCATATGATTAAGACTCGCTTAGAGTTGAAATGCGTTATGCTACTGCTGTGCCAAATTAAAGAACTTCAAACTGAGCACTGCTGGTGGGCCTGTTTCGTGTCACTGCGAGGTGATGGATGCGTTTGGATGTTAAGGGAGTGACGTTCCCCACAGGCCCCGACCCGACAGGATGGGCATCTCATCTCGTCACATAACATTTGGAATTTATAATGGAGATGCCCTCCGGCTGCATTCTACTGACGGACAGAGTGTTTCAAGGAAGGGCTGCGCAGCCTGCCTGGCATCATGGAAAGCTTTCGGATACAGCCAGGGTTTGCTAAGGCAACTTTGCCTTGCACACAGTGTTCAGCAATTGCAGATGGCAACAACACGAAGGAACTGTGAGTAAATGCAGACATTTGAGAGGAACAGTGACCTTGGTAAATGACATGATTTTTTGTTAACTTTTTGCCACAAGTGGTATTGAATCCTGTAAAGGCATGAAAAAAGCATTAAATTATTGAGTGCACCAAAGGTCACATAAACGAACAATTAATGACTTTGAGAGGACATGTTTTACATTTTGCACAACAAGGCATTATGGGCAATGTGGTCCTGTGAACCTGATGAACTAATTACAGTGACTCATAAACGAGGATGCAAGTATAAACAAACATGAACTGACTAAACAGAGCATCAAACTATTTGAAATCAGCACTGTTTTCATCTTAAGTGTGAGAAAAACAATGTTAAACAGGACTTTTGCTAGCAATCTCGTAGGTATTAGACCTTACCTGTTGTCCTTCTACACTGTTGTTGTAAGAACATTTAAAAAACTAATGAGTAACCACCCCCTCATGAGCATATGATTAAGACTCGCTTAGAGTTGAAATGCGTTATGCTACTGCTGTGCCAAATTAAAGAACTTCAAACTGAGCACTGACTGGTGGGCCTGTTTCGTGTCACTGCAAGGTGATGGATGCGTTTGCGTTTGGATATTAAGGGAGATATATATATATATATATATATATATATATATATATATATATATATATATATATATTCACTGAAAAAACCATAGGTTTCACACATGTTATAGTTAGCGGAAATTTTACTGATAAAAAACCAGTGAAATTGCCCCGTTATAGTTAGTGCTGGCAACTATAACTCACGCGACCGCAATCTTCTGCTGATGACATATGTGTCTTTATGAAAAAAAAATATTTGTAATATATGTATAGCTAAAAATGTATGGAAGAAGACATGGGCAAATAAGTGTCTAAATACAGTATTAGCATCAGCAGAGGATTGCGGTCGCGTGAGTTATAGTTGCCAGCACTTTCAGTGAATTTGCAAGGTTTTTTAAATGCTAATTCCTAACTATAACGTGTGTGAAACCTATGGTTTTTTCAGTGAATTTGTACGGTTTTTTAAATGCTAAGTTACTTTACGCCATTCGAGGCGTGCGCGCCCACTTAACGCAGTTCGTTCCGTGCACGGTTTTTATCAACTTTAATAAGCCCTGTACATTTGGTGGCCTTCGGCCACCAAAAGCACAGGGGGCGGGGTCAATGTGGATAGTGTTTTTTCTATTTCGATTTTATAATTTCATGTTGCAAAAATTTAGTTTTTTTTACCTATTAATAAGCCCTGTACATTTGGTGGCCTACGGCCACCAAAAGCACAGGGGGTGGGGTAAGTGTGGATAGTGTTTTTTTTTTTTATTTTTTTTTTACCGTACGCTTACGGTAAGCGTACGGTAAGCGTACTCGGCGAAATTGCCGAAAAAAAAATAAAACCGTTTTTGCTCTTGGGGGATGTTTGGGGACTCCTGTGGTAAATAATTTAATTACCGGGACTTAATTTGATACAGAAAAATAATAAAAATAGCTCAGTAAAATAAGAGGCAAAATCCGTGGTATTAGAGGTTCGGAATGGGCTTTATTCCAATGGACGATTCGAATCGTGGACTCCAAGTTCCATCACCACGGAGGTTCAGGAAGTGAAGTACATACTTTATTGATAAGTAATCACTTTTATACAATAGGCATTACAGTGAAGTAAATGCAGGAGGCGTAACAATTGATAGTAAAGATAAAACATACATGCGTAGCAAAAGTGGGCGTAACTGGGTGTAACTAAAGAACGTCATCAGGTATGATGTCATAATAGGGTGGTTCCATGAAAGAATTTCGCAATGTCAGCAGAAATACTTGGCAGAAATGCGCGCGCAGCAGCATAACGTATGATTGACGTGCAACTAGGGGGTGAAGGGGACTTGACATTTAGCTCTACATGTGGCGACAGAAGTCTGGAGGGTCAAGTCAACCTAATCCCAAATCATATCTAACATCCTATGTTTAAAGAACTATGTTATCCAAAAGAGAGGTCTCTTAGAGTAGAATCTTATTCTATACTGACTATACTGACTGTTAGTGCGTGTACAAGCGTCTAAGTGTCTACACTAGATGCGAGGGCAGAAGTCTTCCATAATAATAGGGCTATGAATTACTTGCATAAAGACAGAGAAGCCGGGCCCTTTGCTCGGTAGCTGGAAGAATGTTTATTTAAACTACTAGACAGGAATGCATTGGGCAGGGAGCGGAGCAGATAATTTCGAAGGTGAAATACAGTTTTTGGCAGGCAACAGGCTGATGTCAGGCACCGTGAGCCGCGCAGGGAATGAGACAAAGTTCATGGTCACAGATGCAGGCTCAGACTGGAGCTTTCAGAGGCAGAAGGCAAGAAAAGCTTGATGACAGAATCAGGGCCTACTTGCCTGGACTGTAAAATGGCATAAGTGAACCATATAAAGCCGGTGGCCTTTCATACTTAGGGATGGAATATCCG
Organism: Triturus cristatus; assembly: GCF_964204655.1. Lineage (NCBI taxonomy): Eukaryota > Metazoa > Chordata > Amphibia > Caudata > Salamandridae > Triturus > Triturus cristatus. The sequence continues at coordinate 1,417,884,653 of NC_140591.1, read as the reverse complement.
GCCCATTCATGGCGGATCTGAAAAAGGACATGTTGACGGTGGACGCACATGTGTTTGCGTCTTCATAACTGGAACTGGAGGGAACATACATGTACTTGTGATTCATACATGAAACCGTTGGGGTCCAAGATAGGGGACATAACTGATCAGAAAAATCCATATTTCCACATTCCCTCCTTGTCCCCTACTTGCCCGTTAAGAGATATCAATCTTCATCAATCCGTTGATCTGTTCATGTAGCATCATTTGTTCTTCTTTTTTCTTCTGGGATGAATGAAATCTTGGTGGTGGAATACACGATGTGGCACACAGACCACAGATCGCTGGTCCACATTGTAGACATAGACAGCAACTGAATAGTATGAGAAAGCCAATACCTAGGAAGGATAGGACCTTCCATCCAAAGGTAGATAATACACTCCAAAACCAACCGGACCAAGTCCAGGTGCCTGGATTCTGGTGTATCTGGCTTACAATCTTATGAAGGCGAGTTATGGCTTTATATACAGATGGCGAATTTTCTGGTATGAAAATGCAACAACTTGATCCGATGACCCTACAAGCTCCGCCCCTATCGGCCAGGATGACGTCAAGGACAAGACGATTTTGAAGCACAACAATCCGCATAGCAGACTGCTCTTCTGTTAAATTGCCTAAGGCGGAAATAGTTTCGTTCACTACTGCTTCAAGGGTTCTAGTTAATCTACGTATCAGCTTACTATTAGTAACGGTACCTATATAGGGAAAGAGACCTTTATTGAAATCTGTGTATTTTTCCCATGCTGTTTCAGTGTAATCGACTATTGGGAGATCTCTCCTTTCTCTATTGTGTACTAAATAAGTATTTCTGTGATAATCAGGAGGAGCTAGGAAAACAGGTGGCAAAAGGAATCCGATGTAGCAGGTACCATCCCAATCTAGAGGCAAACGTACATATGCCGTCTGACCACATATGAAATAGGAATGGCGGGAAGCTCTAAATGTAGACTTGCCTTGATCACTAAATTCTATTACAGTGGTGCATCTACTATGGCCCATATGTATGGAACCATTCTTTCTTACACATAATTCACCTTTTACTGGAAATATTGACATAGCGGGCAAAATTGGAGTAGCTTCGGATTCGACATTTAGGATCATAAGATTAAGCGTAAAATTACCTAATCCATACACTTCATTTTCTAGATCAGTTCCTGTTCTTTTGGGAAGTCCCTCCTTGTTAGGGTAGCAGACTTTAAGTAAAACTAAGTTCAAATTTCCCCATACCCAGTTGTCTTGATAAACTGCAGAATTCGAATCTAGGGAATTAATCAAACTAAACCATGCTCCACAGGAGCCGTTGTGTGTGAACGGGTATGGAAAGAGAGGTAGAATTCCTTTATAATTCTGATAGGGAGGGAGTCGGCCACATATCCAACAATTTGTAGCATTGCTAACCTGATGGGAATGATGTAACATACTAATAAACGTGTTATTGCGCAGCGCAAATCTATAAGACAACTCATGCGGAGGTAATTCACTAAAAGAATGTTCAGCAGTAACATTATAAACATGTCTAGAAATAGGATAATATATGTGCAACAATATACTTGCAGTAATTATTAAAAGACTTAAGAAAAACAAAATTAATAACGTCACTGTGCAATGACTACGCAGTGATTTACAGTACGCATGTCGTTTCAGTTTTATCCTTCTGTTTCTTTCTCTATACAGGTCCATGGGATACATGTCAGAGACAAATTCGACCGATTCACCTTGGAGAGGACTTAAACAATCAAATTGCCTGACTGGTTAGACCTGAGTTTTAGTTTGTATAGTTCATGGCTATCCAGTTCAACCAAAGGAAGTTTTGAGTCAATCGGGGAAGACACGCAAGGTGTGTCATTTACGTCTGACGATAGTCCATGAAATTTCTTGATATGACTTGAATGTATCCAGCCTTTTCGACCTTCGATCTTCACGGCTGTCCTCGTCGTTAGTAGTACGAGCTGAGGCGACTTCCACCTAGGATCCAGTTGGGACTTCCGATCAAAGTTCCTCACTAGAACTAAATCCCCTGGAATTACGTCATGTGGTTTCACCTCGGTGTTGTCGGGAAAAGCTGCAGCTACCTGTGAACGACAAGATTGTAGTGCAGACATCAAGGAAGCCAAGTAATCTGTCAGCATATTACAGTCAATATCAGTTATTTTGCGTGGTATAGGCGTCCCCCACATATTTGGTGGTCTGCCAAAGATCACCTCATACGGGGATAGCCCTGTTCGAGAGTGTGCTACCATTCTCATGTAAAAGAGTGCAACTGGTAACGCTACTACCCAGTCGACACCTTTCTCCCTGCATATTTTGGACAATCTAATTTTCAGGGTCTGATTATGTCTTTCCACGAGACCTGCTGCCTCGGGGTGTCGGACACAGTGGAATTTCCACTGATAGCCTAACAAAAGTGAAACGTGTTTCATTAGTTCGGATGAAAACGGCTGGCCGTTATCTGAGTAGACAACACGTGGTAAACCGTACCGTGGGAAGAATTCTCGAACTAACTGTTTGGCAGTAGTCGGGGCAGTGTAATCTGAAACCGGGTATGCCTCTGTCCAACGGGAAGGAGCACAGACAACTACGAGAACATATTTGAATCCTCGACATCGTTCCATCTGGATATAATCCATCTGGAGGACTTCAAAAGGGTGATCAGGAGGCTGAAATCCACCCTGTTCTACGGGAATGCTTTTTCCTGGGTTAAACTGACAACAGATCATACAGGTACGAACTTTTTGTTTAGCTGCTGCTCGTAAATGTTTGTTGAACCAAATGTGTTGAATGCTGTCTAGCATAGCTTTTTCGCCTAGATGCGCTGGACTATGTACAGTGTTAATAATAACTTGGACCATTGAATCAGGAAGGAACCACACAGATTTTTCCTTCGTCATCCATCCTTGATCCGTTTGGATCCCTCCTAATTCAGTCCATTTCTTTATTTCGTCTGGTGTAGCATGTGTCTGTATGTCAATTACGTCAAGAGCGGGATCCTTAACCGTCATACAATGTGTTGGCGTCGGGACTATTGTCTTTGTCATGTCGGATGTTTGAGTTTGAGCAGTCTGTTTAGCTGTTTTGTCAGCTAGATCATTGCCTTGAGAAATGATATCAGTAACTTTCGTATAAGCTTTACATTTCATAATTGATATTGCAGTGGGTAGATGTATTGCATCTAATAAGGCATGAATGAGGGGTCCGTGCTGAATGTGGGCACCGTGAGAAGTTAAATAACCTCTCTCTCGCCACAGCACGCCGAAGTCATGTACAACTCCGAATGCATAACGTGAATCAGTGTATATGTTGACTTTTTTATTTGTGGCTTGAATACAGGCTTGTGTCAGAGCGATGAGCTCTGCTGCTTGAGCGGACAAGGTATTTATGCAATTTGTTTCAATGATTTCAGTGTCTGTTGTGACTGCATAAGCGGCCACTAACTCTCCTGTACCTGTTCTCATACATGAACCATCTACATACAACGTCAGGTCTGGGTCTGACAATGGGACGTCTGTCAAGTCTTGTCTGGGTTTCGTCGTGATTGTAATAACTTCAATACAATCATGAGCTAGTGGGTCTGTTCCGATTACAGGTAAAAGTGTGGCAGGATTCAATGTGTTACAACGTCTAATTTCTATATGTGGCTGAAACAATGTTAATTCGTACCCTGTAAGTCGCGCTATAGTCAAATGTTGTGTTTGCGTTCGATTCACAAGAACCTCTACTGCATGTGGTACTTGTACTGTCAATGGATGTCCTAACACTATGGCATCGCTTTGTCTGATTGCTAAAGCTGTTGCTGCCACTGATTTTAGGCATGCGGGCAAAGCCTGAGCTACGGGATCTAATGTACTAGAAAAATAAGCACATGGTTTGTGTGATCCTGCTTGTTCCTGTGTGAGTACTGACAAGGCAGTACCTTCGCGCTCTGTAACAAAGAGTGTAAACTGTTTATTGTAACATGGTGTTGCTAAAACAGGTGCTTGGCATAAGGCTTTCTTTAGGCTTTCAAAAGCTTGTGCATGTTCCTGAGTCCAAGGGAGAACAGTCGATGTGGCTGCCTCCTGTGTTGTCAATTGAATGAGTGGTTTTGCTAGAAATGCATACTGAGGGATCCACTGCCTACAATATGAAGTGAGGCCTATGAAAGCCCGCACCTCCTTTTGTGTCTTGGGTATTGGCATATTAGCAATTAGCTGGATGCGATCTGGTGTAAGCTGCCTTCCCTCCTTGGACAGCGAGTGACCAAGGTAAACAACTCGCTGGACACAGAATTGCAGCTTGGAAGGGGACACCTTGTGCCCCTTTCCGGCCAGAAATTGTAAAACCGTCAGTGAAGCTTTTTCACATTCAGGTTCGCTTCTAGCGGTGATCAGCAGATCATCGACATATTGAAGCAGGGCAGTGTTGACTGGCATGTGGATACTGTCGAGTTCTCGTTTCAGTGCTTGGCTATAGATACTGGGGCTTTCTGTAAATCCTTGAGGGGCGCGTGTGAATTTAAAGCTACGTCCGTTTAAACTAAATCCGAACAGGTATTGGCTTTCCGGATCTATTGGGACGCTGAAGAAGGCATTCTTGAGATCAATTACAGTAAAGAATGTTGCTTCGGAATCAATAGCTGTCAGTAATGACGAGATATCTGGGACCACAGGGAATTGTGGCACAATGCATTTGTTCAATTCGCGCAGATCAATAACCAATCGATATACTGGCGGGGCCTTTGGATCTGTTCGTTTAAGAATCGGAATTATCGGGGAATTACATACATTGGAGTCTGTTTCCACAACCACTCCTTGGGCAATGAGCTCGTCAATGATTTGCAGTAAAGCCACTACAGCATCTGGTGGTAACTTGTATTGTCGCATTCGTGGTAGTACCACTCCTGCCTTTAGTGTAACTCGATATGGTGTAATATTCATGCAACCAACATCAGTAGGGCCTTGTGCCCATAAATGTGTAGGTAAAGTCTGCAGTCGGGGATCCATGTCTCGAGACACATAGTGACCTTTGAAATCACGTAAAAACAATCTTACTCCTTCCGGAGAACAACATATTATAGCTCCTAGAGCTTTCAGTGTTTTTATACCTAACAAGTTTTCTGGACATGATTTAGTAAGCAATAAATCTGTAGTCCGGGTCAAGGGTCCTATCGTAAGTGGAAGAGGCTGTGATACTTCATTAACAATAGGTTTTCCTGAAAAACCAAGGGAAATATTCTGTGAGCCTGAGAGGGGTGCCCCTGGAACTTCACTACGTTTTATAGTTGTTCGACTTGCCCCTGTATCAAGTAAAAATTTTCTATCTTGGCCTAATAGTTCACTATGTACATAAGGTCCTTCTTGGTCTACAGGGACCTCGATAAGGGGTAAGTCAACTTCCCTCTCTAGGCTGGTTCATGCGTATCGTTGATAATCAGGATAGTCATACTGTGCGGTCTGGTACAGCTGTCGTGTCGTGGTTTGTGTGGCAGCAACAGGCAGCGCTGGTGCAGCTGGCACAAACTGTATAGACTGTTGTGGAGCTGGCATGGACTGTGCATGCTGTGGGGCTCCTTGTTCATTCTGATCCTGTCTAGGTGGCCGTGGTCTTTCCTGTGTTTTACCTGTGGCGATATTACGCTTCAGGACTGGGCAATCGTGTATGTAATGACCTGGTTGTTCTCTAATTAACTTAGTACCTGAACCTCTCCATCTTTTCGTGAGTAATTCAGTCAATATATCAGGTAAAGGACCAGGGTCTGAATGTTGGCTTTTATATAGTATAAGAAGTTGTTGAATCATATAAATCCCAGCTAAACGCTGTTCATCTGGGGTGAGGTTCAAAAATGTGTGTGCTACTGTATCATCACCATATTTTCCGGGACTGTCAACCCAATGAACGGCTGACCTGGCTAATTCTTGTTCATCCATAGAATCGAGTAAATGATAACCCCTTCGTTCTCGGAGTAATTTGTCAGCTGCTTGGAACGAATGCTCGGGGGACCTTATATTTATTATAGGTGTTTGGAAATTCCTGTTATTATCTGGACATATCGGACGTATCGGGTCAGTAAAACATCTAGTACTATTACAAGATCTTCCTCTACCTACATAGTCTATGGTTTCTGACTGTCCTGTGGGCAGTCCTGATCCTTCCTCCTCCTCGCTTTGTTCAAACTGGTCTACCGCTAATCTCTCTTCGTGTATGCGTTCTATTTCTTTACGGATCTTTCGGCACATGGCTATTATACATTTTTGCCTATCATGTTTCCCTTCTGATATATTCTGGCTCCATCTGGTAAGAGTTTGCATTGTTTCCGGATCTACCCCCGGTCGGTCTTGATTTCTGATCACACAATTTATGAGGAAACGTAACAGTTCCCCCTGTATCTCCACTTTCTGGTATTCCATAGCTCTGTTAATACATTCAGAATCTCGCCCTGTTTGGATAAAATGGTATATATTATCTAGATGCATAGTCATTCCTGGTAGCTTCCCTAAATACACCGCAGCTCGTCTGATACGTAATGATGCCAGGATCATTTCGTCCTCTTTGCCGGGCACAGGGTCATATCTACAATCTACAAGAAGTTCCTTAAGCGTGCGGGAATTTATGAGTTTGGGCGTACGTGGATGTGCTGATTCTTGAAAAGTAAGTTTATTTATTCTGGGTGGCGTAGAAAAAATGTTGGTAGCACCTCCGGTAGCCCCATCTGGGGTATCGGGCGTGAAAGGATTCGTTGAACGCGATACAGCAACTATAGGTGTGGACACAGCTGTATAAGCAGCTGTAGGAACAGATGTAGAAACAGATGTGCTTGCCGGAACTTGTGTCAGGATTTGTTGTTGTAGAGGTACAGATACAGGATCTTGGCGTTGAACCTCCCCGGCAGACGGTCTATGTGGGGCGGGGTTAGCATACTCGGGAGCTGCGTCATCTAAATATGAGGAAAGAAAAACATCTTCTGCGGTTCTAGGATGCCCCTTAGGATGCACTTTTATTGGAAATAATGGGGGTGGCAAGTCTTTTGGTATCTCCGGAGTAGCCTTAGGTAATCCTTCGGCCAGAAGGGGATACATGCCATTCATAAGGGCATTTCTTTGTCTGTCTACTTGTTCTGATTTCACTCGTGTACCTTCTTCAATTAATAGATTTTCTCGGACTTTATTTGAATTCTCCTTATTTTTCTCCTCCTGTCTGAATGCTTTTTCTGTACGTCTATGAGATTCTTTACGCCATAACTCAACGGCGTCTTTCTGTGACTGTCTGGCTTTCCTTTTCCATAACTCTTCCTCTACTTTCATGATGCACTCTGCATCCCAGGTCCCAGCTGCGGGCCACCTCTGACTTTCTGGTAATTCCTTGGTGTAGTCTACCCATAAATCAAGAAATAATATAGCGTCTAAGCCGTGTTTATGATACATGAAGTACCCTGGAGTGTCCCTAGGAGGAATAGGAACAGCTTCTTCGAGTACCCCTTTTCTAGTTGTGATCTGTCTTAATTTCGAAAAGAGCGGCATATTGAGAACTGATCTGATACTTGATTTTGAACAAACTTAATACAATAAACACAATAATGAACAGTCATTCACACCACAATATGCAGGACGTATTAACACATTTAACATTTAACATTTAAACGAGCAACAATGATGATGACGATCTAAGAAAACTTAACCACTAAACATAATCCTCGGCATTAACTGAATTATTCTGAATTTATATACTTGATATACTAGATATACTGCTAAACAGTACAGATACACTGCTAAAACAGTGCAGACCGGATTTGTGTACCCAAACCCGTCTTGACCGGCACAGGCTATGTGCACGTCAGAACGCCTCCCCAGCAATGGTACTCACCGGGTAGCTCGGAACGGAAGGCCTCGGAACGGAACTGAACTGGACTGGACCGGACTGGACTCGACTCGAAAACTTCGGAAACTTCGGAACATCGGAAACCTCGGAACTTCGGAACTTCGGAACTTGGTGGGCCTCTGTATACCTCGGATCTTGCTCTCTCAGCTAGGCTCTGGTCGGGATACTTCGCACTTCTCACCGCCTCGTCTGGGTGTTGATCGCAGCCTCAGTCGCCCCCGCTTGACCGGAGGGAGATACAGGAAATCCTGCTGGTACGCGTTGTTGTCCGTCCAGCTGTGGCAGGAGACCGGGCCTGCAACGCACCACCGGCGCGTGAGATGTGAAAGTGTCCCTGTTCGGGCGCCATTCATGTGGTAAATAATTTAATTACCGGGACTTAATTTGATACAGAAAAATAATAAAAATAGCTCAGTAAAATAAGAGGCAAAATCCGTGGTATTAGAGGTTCGGAATGGGCTTTATTCCAATGGACGATTCGAATCGTGGACTCCAAGTTCCATCACCACGGAGGTTCAGGAAGTGAAGTACATACTTTATTGATAAGTAATCACTTTTATACAATAGGCATTACAGTGAAGTAAATGCAGGAGGCGTAACAATTGATAGTAAAGATAAAACATACATGCGTAGCAAAAGTGGGCGTAACTGGGTGTAACTAAAGAACGTCATCAGGTATGATGTCATAATAGGGTGGTTCCATGAAAGAATTTCGCAATGTCAGCAGAAATACTTGGCAGAAATGCGCGCGCAGCAGCATGACGTATGATTGACGTGCAACTAGGGGGTAAAGGGGACTTGACATTTAGCTCTACATGTGGCGACAGAAGTCTGGAGGGTCAAGTCAACCTAATCCCAAATCATATCTAACATCCTATGTTTAAAGAACTATGTTATGCAAAAGAGAGGTCTCTTAGAGTAGAATCTTATTCTATACTGACTATACTGACTGTTAGTGCGTGTACAAGCGTCTAAGTGTCTACACTAGATGCGAGGGCAGAAGTCTTCCATAATAATAGGGCTATGAATTACTTGCATAAAGACAGAGAAGCCGGGCCCTTTGCTCGGTAGCTGGAAGAATGTTTATTTAAACTACTAGACAGGAATGCATTGGGCAGGGAGCGGAGCAGATAATTTCGAAGGTGAAATACAGTTTTTGGCAGGCAACAGGCTGATGTCAGGCACCGTGAGCCGCGCAGGGAATGAGACAAAGTTCATGGTCACAGATGCAGGCTCAGACTGGAGCTTTCAGAGGCAGAAGGCAAGGAAAGCTTGATGACAGAATCAGGGCCTACTTGCCTGGACTGTAAAATGGCATAAGTGAACCATATAAAGCCGGTGGCCTTTCATACTTAGGGATGGAATATCCGGCCCATTCATGGCGGATCTGAAAAAGGACATGTTGACGGTGGACGCACATGTGTTTGCGTCTTCATAACTGGAACTGGAGGGAACATACATGTACTTGTGATTCATACATGAAACCGTTGGGGTCCAAGATAGGGGACATAACTGATCAGAAAAATCCATATTTCCACACTCCCTCAACATGACTATGTGGGAGGGAGTTGTCAAAACAGCCCCGTAACATGTTTTTGGCCATCTTGTTTGATAAACAACACTCAGTGCGAGAGACAAAATGGCGGCCGCCGCTTCCTGGTTTCGGCCGATTCGAATGTTTACTAAGATCTAAGAGCCAATCAGAATCGCGCTCGCGCACGCCACCGTACGCTTACGGTAAGCGTACGGTAAGCGTACAGTAAGCGGGCTCAGATATATATATTGATTTAAAGGCTATTTTCTCAGAATCTACTGAACAGATTTACACCAAACCTACAAAAGGCACTTCCTTGACCTAGGGACTACCTCTCTGCCAAATTTCTAGTAATTCTGTTCAGCCGTTCGGGCTGTAGCTCGTTCTAAAGGTCCTATGGAAAAATGCATGGGAAAAACGCATTTTGGGACCCCCCTTTTATCTCAGCCCCCGCTTGACGAATCCCCCCGAGACTTTCAGGGTAGGAGCGGAGCGTAGCGCCCCACCTATTTTGAGAAATTCGCGAGGATTCATCAACCGGTGCCAAAGTTATTCAAAATAGAATGTTGAGGTTTTCCTATGGAAAAGGGGTCCTAACTATAACTACCTACTGGCGACCGCCAGTAGGTAATATATATATTAATTAGGCCTATCGAGTCCTGTAATAGGTTGCTGTATATTCAAATTTTTTTTTCAAATTTTATTTATTATGTTTTGGCTCTCAAAGAGGGCCACATAAACATGTACAGACAAAGCAACACAGTCATCACAAGTACAAGAATTATAAAAACATAGTATTCGGACCGTAATAGGTACACTGCAAGCCATCAGTCCCACAAGGCCGGGCCGGCACAATCTTCCAGAGAATTTAATAAATAGCTAAAAATCCTTTAAAAAAGTTAAAAACATAAGCACAGAACATTTCATTTGGTGGGCAATAAAGTGCATGAAGAAAATCTTGTAAAGTGACAATGCTGAGGCGAAGACAAATTACTTTAAGCCATCGCTTGCGCAAGCTACGTAACATAGGACAAATCAAAAGTACATGCATACAGTCCTGGTTATTTAATTTACATAGATTGCACAACGGTGAAGTGCCATGCCATTTAGACAGCAACACGTTAAGAGGGATTAAGTCATAACGTAATAAAAACCAAAACCTACGTATCCCATGTGGCAGGTTCCACAGGGCATATGGTTGGGGCTGTTTCAACCTATAGGAGGAGATCAGCGGCTCCACATTCCTTTTATCTCCAACTGTTTTTTTGTCAGATAGAAAACAATACTCCCACGAAGCCTCCCTGAGGACCTGCTTTAACTGCGTGGGAGAATAGGAGAAAAGAGCGCTTTCATCCAGTCTAAGGATTTTCACAGCCCTTCTAAAATTACTAACAAGTTTAGAGAACTCCTTAAAATTGCCCAAAAGTTCATTTTTGAGTAAGACTCGCAGGGTTCCTTCTCTCGCTCTGGCTAAGCTGGCTACCCATCTTATTAAGGCGCACAGCCCCTGAACCCAGGCACTCCTGAGTCCAAAATCCAGCCTGCAAGCAGCCAGTGGACAGGCATTGTTAAGATTCGAGAGGGATCTTAGGAGTTTTCCCTCAGTCTTGTGGCAAAAGTCCCAATATTTTATCTCAATTATTTCTATACCATACAAGATGGTTGCGGGGATTTTAGCTCTAAATACTTCTAGAAGGCTAGAAAAATGTCTTTTCCCCGTTGCCAGGTATAGGGACTTTAACCCATTGCCTTGGGCAAGAGCTTTGCGGGAGCAATGCTCTATATGAGAATTCTCGCTCATATTGACCGAGAATATTTTCCCTAAAAAGGTATAACAAGTTACGACCTCCAATCTAAGCCCTCCGATAGCCCAACCAAAATTTGTCGAGCGGCATTTCTTCCTACCAGCAATACACATCACTTTACTTTTATTAATATTGATCTTCATATGATGCTCCCCAGCAAAGTCCTGAAGAGCCTGAAGCCGATTAGCCAGACCCACGGGAGTTAAGTCAAGCAATAACACATCATCGGCATACATCAGACAGGCTATTGGCACCCCTCCTATCAACGGTGCGATCCCCTCACTATGGGACACAGCTGCAGGGAGGTCAGTTGTGTATAGGGAAAACAACAGGGGCGCCAATAAGCAGCCCTGTTTAAGGCCATTCTGAGATGGTATTTTGGCCGACAGCCCCCTTTCGCCCCCCATTAAGACCCTGCACCAGGTCTCAGTGTGCAGAGCCCGCACCAATTCCAGCAGGGGAGTAGGGACACCCATCCTCGCCAATTTTCTCCACAGCGTTCCCCGATCTACTTTATCGAACGCTGTGGAGAAATCAATGAAGGCGGTGTATACAACACCCCCTCTCACCTGGACATATTTATCAGTAATAACCTGAAGGGCAGTCAGGTTGTCCAGAGTGCCATGTTCCCTTCGGAAGCCAGTCTGTTCCAACGGCAAGATGTTGCGCTCCTCGACCCAATCAGAAAGAGATCTCAGGAGGCATTTCGCAAAGACCTTTCCGATGGAGTCGAGGAGCGCAATCATGCGATAGTTACTGGGATTGTCCCTTGCTCCCTTTTTGAAGATAGGGACCAGAATACTTCCTCTCCACGATGCAGGGACACGTTTAGAAAGATGGCATGCCCTAAACAGGGGGTACAAGATTTTACTCCAGGTTGAAGGGTCTTGTTTTAGGACCGTCATCGGAAGCTCATCCGGTCCCATAGCCCCAGAGGATCGCATATTTTTTATGGCCAACTCGATTTCCTTCTCAGAGGGAAAGAAGACCGAGTCATCAGGGGCAGCATACATGAAGTTATCCACACCTGTGGTCCCATTCCCTGCATATAATTCTCGGATATGAGAGGACCATAGATCTTCTGGTATAGCTATGGGAGTAGGGGAGTGGCGAGTACCACATCCTTTCCCGATTATTGCCCAAAAATCTTTAATGTTGCCATAAGCAGCAGATTCCCTTAATTTAATCCATACTTCATCCTCCCTGTCCCTTTTAATTTTTAGCTTAAGTCTGCTTCTCTTTCTTTTTAACCTAGCGATATCTTTCCCACGTTCCAGTACCCTTTCGACGTACTGTGCACGGATTAGTTTGTTTAATTCCCTATTCAGATTACGGAGAGTTAGAGAAACTACCTCTCCTTTTTTCCTAGGGGGGACAGTTTTTTTAGCATTCAATAAAATCTTTACCATGAATTCCTCAAAACAAACTATTTCATTTCCGTTCCACTCTTCTATTTCCCTAAGGGTATCGGTCAGTAGCTCCTGCACCCCATTAATGGCAGCATTATTCCAGAAGCATCTTCCAGATGTCGAGTGGAAGGTAGCCTCCCTGCCATTTAGCGACCAGGATGCCGTATTCATAGAATTTAACGAAATTGATAGTGACAATATACTGTGGTCGCTCAGAGTCGTGGGTGTGATCTTTAAGTCAAGAATCTGGGGAAACAGACTGTAGCTGGCGATAGCTGTATATTAATAAGTACTACATCTATTATTGTAACAGTAAATCCCAAAATTGTAATTTTTACTCTGAAAAGGCTAGTAGCCCCATGAGCAAGTGCATAGTTACACACTGACAATTCAGCTCTACTAACTCTTGAATGGGACTACCGAAGTTGGTACTTCAAAGTATCAAACGAATTGTTACATTAAGTTCGACTTGATGCCCAAGTCGAATTTAATACAACTTTTCAGTAAAAGCAACTTTGAGAAAGTTGCAACTCTGTTGCCCAGGTTTTCAAATGGTCATTTGCAGATCCTTCTGCCCTACCGGGGAGAAGTGTGAATGACTCCCAGGAGCAAGCACAATAAGGCCTGACATTGGAAGAGGTGTTACCTCTCTCTGGCAAGAAGCCCAACAGGGTGTGAGCCCAAAAGACAAGCTTCAAAGGGGAAGCTGCCTTTTAAGGGCACATGTTAAACACACACAAGAGGGTCTACTCGTTTGTTCAGGTAGACTGGTGAGTGTTGGGACAGAAAGGGGAAAACAGTTGCCAAACCGTCAAACTGTTTTTCCCTTGGGCGTGTAGCCCTCAGGTTGCCCTGAAAGGGTACATGCAACACAATTCCCACGTATGGGAATGTGGGAATTGTGTTGCATGTACCCTTTCCTTTGATACAGACGTCTTTGAACAGGGTAACGTCAGACAAATCCTTAACTTTTTTTCAAACTGGAATACACAGAATGTTGAATACTATATATGGTGCCCATGCAGATTACCATACATTGGGCAAACCTCACACCCTATTAAAACACGGATCTGCCAACATCGAAGCAGGATAAGATGCTCTGTATTCAATGCTCCCTTGGTGTAGCATTACACTGAAAAGAACCACACAGCAGATGAACTTAAATGGCAAGTTATTGACAAGGCGACTATCCCTGAAAGAGGACATGATCTATCACAGCTCCTGCAAAGACTGGAATGCCAATGGATAGACCGGACCAACTCTATCACTCAAGGACTGAATACAGCTGAGGAATGTTGTGGTTTTGTAGCCACTCTATCAAATTGAACTTGTCATTTACATCTGCTTGGTAACACCATGTAATGTGGTAAGAAATTCAACCTCTGGATCTGATTATACATAAAAGATGCACTAAGTAATTGTCCATATTCACCAAATGAAAATATGATCACTAATGACAAATATTTCTACAATTTATGTATATTTGGTTTCTCTCATGATCTTGTGTGTAATCCCCTTGTCTTTTATTCATTGGCATAGAAAACATCCTCGTGTATCATTCTGTTAGCATGGTCTTCTGTCACCCCTACATTATTGTTCCCTTGTGTACCGCTGGGCTGCCCACTTCACCTCTTTTTTAATTTTCTATTTTTAGTTAAATTTATGAATACTAAAATGCTTCGCCGTAGCAGGCATGCATCAGGTCTCTCAGATCTGATCCAAAAGTAGCACGAGACCCGTGCGCTCTTCTGTTATCCGAGTGATGCCTGCCACCCCGCACTTAACATGGCCCATAGAGCGCGCTTCAAGTCTATAAATCGTTACCGCAGCCGGTGGTGCCTCCTTGTCATTCTACAAGCAGATACGGACTAAGGCGGTTCTCCCACATTGTACTCCATCAACTGTATCTAATTGTAAAGCTGACTTACGTGGTTTCTCTGACAGGATATTGAAGAGTAATTCTTGACTCACCTGCATTGTGTAAGACCTTTGGGATCTTTTATTTTAGCCTATATTGTTGCCACAGATTGGCAATAGCACATCATTCCGTGGACTTATCTTGTGCCATCCCTCTTTTAGATAAGTAACCTCAAACACGGATTGTCGTTTTCCATGGTTACGGATAATGACAATTATAACCAGTATGCCTATAAGACTGTCAGTCCCCCTCCCCTCACTGGCGTAAGTCTTATATATATTCAGTTCTGCTTTAACTCCTTTCCACAGCATCTTAATGTGGCTCAATTATAAATTATCTTTATTTTTTATAGTCCCTTCCAATTAGTGCCTGGCTGGGCCCCATGTGAGTACCCTCTTTTTAATTCACTTCCTTATGGTGTACACTTGACATTCTGACAGTGGATTCTTAATTTCAGGTACGGACACTTGTCCTAAATGAGTGATTTTTTTACCTTTTTTTGCGTGATCTCCTCCCTGAGCCTTGTACTGATTCCTCGGTTACCATTTTTTAGATGTTCCTCCATTGTTAGGTCCTGAAGAGACCTCTATTGATAGTGGGGTCGAAACGTCATCGACAACCCAAAGCAAACCATTTCCCAGCCCCTACCATTGTACTAGGAGGCTGTGATCAATTAATAAATATTTCTGTTATGGTTGTCTTTGTATTCCTGAAACCTTGCTTTATGTCACAAAATGTCACAACTTTGATATGTGGGTTCTACGTTCACTTGGGACACCATGCACTTGATTTTGAATATTGTGAATACGCATTTACATAAACAACCTGAATTTATAAGTAATTTGCGGTATATGGTCTTTTTCTCTATCTGACATACCTTTGCCCTTGAGTATTGCCATTGTGCTGTTTATTATTGTTTATTATATATAATTGTCCACAGGAACCACTATTCCTTGTTACACTATATACACCCTGGTTCCATCTGAGTAGGGTGGCCCTTGCATCCTAATACATGGCTCATGGAAATTTCACTTTCAAGCCCCAGACTGTATAGGGGAACTCCAAGAGCCTGACTTCCTGTTACAGGTCCAGGGCCACAAAAGCTGAGGAAACCCATTCTGGCAAGTCAGTAGACACAATAGCTTGATCCTCCCTGTCTGCCAATGTGCAGCTTGGTAGATCGCAGCCTGACACGCAAAACTTGCACCTGAGTCTTCTGGACCTGGGGGAGTCAGAGTGCAGTTTGGTCCTCCAAGACAGACACTAGACTTCACCAAAGGGAACTGCTGGTTTTGCTGTGACCTGAGACTAGTAGCGCAGTGGTAACTAAAGTTTTGCTGGTCCCACTAGGACCTCGAGTGACATTCACCCTTGTGATCAAAGTTGTCCCAACAAGACTGTGGAGGAGTCCCAGGAAGCCCCCATCCAACAGTGAAGTGCCCTCAGCATCTTACAGCATTTTCAACATCCTATGTCCCTTGCATCACGACCACTCCATTGAAGTCTTTGGCGGTTTGCCCATAGAGCTTGGGACTGAACTTGAGACTGCTTTAGTGACAAGGTAACTGTCCTACAAATCCTTACTGGCCCCTTAACCTCCTCGCTCCCAGAGATGGTCGCCCAAAGAAGGCCAGAGTAGCCGAACACAACTTTGTAAAGGTTTTACAGAGCTTTAAAAGTTTTCACTATTCCAAAATGTGTCAATGCTTGTTGACTTGAGTAAAACACATTGATTTACTTTGTATCATAAACACAATATCCCTGGAACCCTCCAGTGGATTCTTTTCATTTTAATGTCTAAAAAAATCATAAAAATAAGATTTATTTTTATAAATTGGTGTTGGATTTCTTTTGTGTATGACCATCTTATTTTGTTGTCTTGGAACTTCTAAATGCTTTACACTTGCTCCTGTGTTTAAGCCAGACTACTCAAAGCCACAGCTACCCAGGGTTGAGCACAAGGGTTTACAAATGAGCTTGACTGGACACAAGACAGTATTGTGAGTGTATTACACAGTGAGATCTCACAACCACACCAGATAATACACCATGTTCCTCACAGTTGTTATGTAAAGTATTTATGCTGGTATTGTGTATGAAGGTTTTTTTTACAACATCCATGTACCTATACAGTTTGCGTTAATGTTAAACAATTGCATATTAATGCATCTACAACAATTTACTCCAAAAAGTTGAGAAAAATATACATCTAAGATTTTGTTTTCATTTTTTTTAAGTGTTAAATAGAAAAAATGTTTAGAGTGTAAGAGAATACTGTTATGGACAGTCCCCGAGAATGGGCAATTGTGTTTTCTCCTGTAATTTTTGTTTAAGCAAAATACATCCTCATGGCAAAAATTGATGCCAGGATGCATTTCAAACTCAAATCTAGTGCTAAAGGATTAAATTGCATTTTGCATAATTACACAGAATTTCGCAAATGTTTCACAAAATTTCATGTAAATACGATGACAGCAAGTTGTGTGAATTTTGCACACCTCTAAGTTTGAAGTTCAAAATAATTTGAAAAGGAAAATTGAGCCAAGAAATACAAGTCACAGCTACAAAGTCCTATAAGAAAGTCACATTGTTCAAATAAAAGGCAAAAGTTCAAATTATAATCAAAGTTACTGCCCAGACCAGATTGGGTATCGTACAAATGTTCCTGGTTTAAGTGTTAAAGTTCCTAGCCGTCCCCTGGTTTGGTCTATACCACTACAACACTGATAGATTTCTCTGACGCAAACATGTGGCTAGCCATGACAGGAGCTGATACCTCTGAGAAATTCAAAACACAGGAGTAGAGATGGAAACAATTTGATCAGATGAACCAGGAGACATGAGCACAGGAAGTGGAGAGGGATGTGGATGCAGATGAGATATAATGCCTGCAATCAAGTAGGTCAGGATGTAACATAGTTCCCTAGGTCAGTCAAATAACGATAGTCAATCAATCAATCAAATAATCTTTGTTCGGTTTCAGATATTAAAACCATAAAAGTACCTTTTAAATATAATAATATATTATTAGCATCTGATTAAAAAAGACGGTCCTCACAGGGATCAGCCGCCGTTTAAAAATAACTTGTAACAATGGAAATGCCAGAATTAAATCGCTCCAATATCGCTCGTACAATACCAGTAAATAATTCAATCAGGATTAATTAAGTAAAACACAGCTCTGAGGGTATGACATACAGAAGAACAGGACCGTGTGAAATACATAATACCATAGAAGGGGTGAGGGAGCAAGCTGGTTAATCACAGCTAGACCTGAGCCTGATGGCAGACTTTAAAAAGTTGAGTACATAAAAGACAGTGCTACCTGTCAGCATTTGTAGAAAGATAAAAGCTGGGTGCACTTGCCTAAAATTAGTCTTTTTCAACATCGGAATTAAGAAGGACTTTTTAGGAGAGTCATAAAAACTACAAAACATCATAAAATGAATCATGTTCTGTGGAGATTGACCATCGCAATCACAGGACGGCAGACTTTGGCCCTTACTATGACCCCTGGGGTGGGCAAAGAGGAGGTGGAAAAGATCAAACTGAAACCTCATCAGCAGAAATCTGTTGTACTAGTCTATGAATCCCAGTAAGCACGGCTCTGCCATCTGGGCGTTTTTTATCGTGATAAAGCGAAGTACACTTACCTTCATAAGCTCCTGTTCTTCCTGTGCCATGGGCCGCTTCACATAAAAGGCCACCTTGATATGGTTCAAGTCTCTCTTGGTTATCCGGTCCAGGTTGGTAAAGAGATCACCTCTCCCCATGCTTGTTAGACTCTCTTCAATGTACTTGAGTCACAGCACATGTGAGGCATGATCGAGAGCCAAGCAGTCTTTTAAAATGATTTTATTTAGCGTTGAGCCCTTACCGGCCCAGACTTTTAGCCAAAGAGATACAGGGCGGTATGCTATCAGGTCAGTTATATATGTCATACCAAGCTCCTCATGTACAGTGAAAGAGGGGGGTACCCTGAGGAACGGTCAAAAACCGTCTCAGGAACTTATATTCCGTGATTTGAAGGTCATCAGTGTTAGTGTACCCCCAAATTTCACTGCCATATAGTGCCTTGGAAAGACACTTAGCGCTGTAAAGCTTTAGTAAGTCTCCCACTGGCCTCTTTCCCAATCTAGAAGCAAAATTAAATATGGCTGCGGACTCTTTGTTTAAATCATTTTTCTTATGGGTAAGTTGAGGCTCCCATTTCATTTTGTCATCCATCAAAACCGCCAGATATGAAAAGACTCTTGACCTTGGGATGGGGGTGGACCCTACCTTAAAGGTGTATGGCCTACTAGAGCGGACCCCTATTTGCATAATAAAGGACTTAGAATTGTTGACCTTGAGGTCCTGGTCGCCCATAAACAGAACGAAGGAGTTTAAAAGCGTTTGTAACCCACGTTCAGCCCTGGCCATCAATACGTCATCGTCTGCATAAAGCAAAACTGGGAGGCCACGTCGTTCTACCTGTGGGAAGTCTGCGTGGAATCCAAAAGAGTCCTCTCCAAGTCGTTAATATATACATTAAATAAAAAGGGAGCCAAGATGCAATCCTGTCATACCCCACTCCTGATGGGGAAGAAGCGTGAAACCTTCATGTCACCCGAGTATCACACGGCCGCCCTTGTATCTTGTTGGCGGTCTTGTAAAATGAGGCAATATCCCTGTCCACCCCCAAGGAATGCAGGGTCTGCCACAACATGCATCTATTCAAGCAATCAAATGCGGAAGAGAGGTCCATGAAGGCCAGAAAGATGGTGCAGGGGCGAGCAACTGTATACTTGTTCGTTATCAGGAAAAGGTTCAGTCATTGCTCTATTGTAGAGTGGCCGGGACAAAACCAATATTAGGCATTAGACAAGATGTTATTCTCTATGGCCCAATTGTATAACCTATCTAGCAAGATTCATCCGCCCACTTTGACATCAGAGTCCAACAGGGAGATCGGCCTGTAGCACTGTGTACTCTCTCTGTTCTCCTTTTTAAAAACGGGGACAATGATTGAGGTGGCCCATGAGACCGGGGAGCCATACCTAACAGGAGCATTAATGACGGAGGTAAGCACCGGTGCCTAGAACTCCACGTTGGACATATAGAGGTCGGCGGAATTCATCCGGTCCAGGGGCCTTGTAATGCGTCATACCATCTATTCTCCGCCTCACTTCAACCTCCGAAACTGTCAGTGCAGACTTTTCATTATCACCCCTGCCAGTGGCTGACCCAATCATCCTCTGTTATATGCGCATCAAGAGCACTTGCTGTCTCTACTCCCAAGATTGGGCTATTGGTGATGCCCCAAAACTTGGTGCTGCTACTGAGTGTGCTCGATTCCATGAGCTTCCCCCAAGCATCCTCCTTCAAAGCGTCTTTGCGGTTTTTGAGGGCTGCTTTGTACTGTGTTCTATGAGTTCTGACTAGGCCTCTATCTCTGGGGACGGCATGCAGTGCTTCCTTTAGCTGCCTGGCCGCATGTGAACATGCTGTATCGAACCTTCTTGGAGCCCTATCTTGTTGGCTTTTGGAGGGGGGGATTGTCATTAGGTAAGCAATGGAGCGAGAAATGGATTCAAAAGATTTAACAACTATCTCATCCGGATGCCGCTGTACGGCCAGACAAACCTGGATCTCATCCTGGCATTTGGATGTTAAGGTCTCATGAAAAAGGTCAGGGACAATCTGCGTCAGAAGACCATAACTTCCCAGTCAACTCCCATACATTCTGAAAGATCACTATCTGGTCATTCACAATGGACCTCATGGCCTCTTTTAGAGCAGTCATTGAGACATATTGAGTGGTGTGGCAACGCATGAGGGCTCAGGGGTGTCTGGAACGAACCTCTCCCTCATCCTTTGATGTTCAGAGTTGGCACAGGGGAGAGGAGGAGGTAGAATAGGGAATGCAACTGGAAGCCCCATTGATCGGGGGGCCACTATAGTTAAGGAGGAGGTGAGTGCAGGCCCAGATGTTAACGGAGTCTACTCCTGGTGCACCAGTGAAAAATCTTCTACTTGGCCAGGAGGGGCCCACTGCCCATCTCTGCCAGGTAGGTGTGTCTAATTCTTCCAACCCACAGTGGACCCAACAGCCTCCACACAGAGTCTGAATATGTCCTCTTGTCCACCAGTTTGAAATGATGAATCAACACTACAGTATCATCAAAGATAAGCCACTTTTCTCCTTTTTATATTAGTGCTGTATAGCTATCTATGCGGGGATGGTTGATGCACTTGTGGACCTTATGGCAATCCAACTGGAATATAGGGAGTCCAAGGGATTAATTTGACCCTTAGGAAGGGGTGCTCAAAGTCTCATACAATCCCACTCTGTCAGCTGAAACAGTTCCTCTGAGGAACTTCTGGCACAGCATCAAAGAAAAATGGCTAGGTGGATGCTTCAACAGTCCACTCAGTTTATTTTTCCACCAGCCCAGGTTGCAAGGGATTTCATTTTGTAAATCCTGTCTTAATGGACTGCACCGCCTCACAGATTAAAAACAGAATTCCTTCCGGAAATTAAATTATTATGAAAGTAGTGACGTGGTTCGAATTTTGAAAGAAACAAAATAATATTGGCCAGCAACCAGTAGAAAAATATCATTCTTCCAGAGAAACATTTTATAAATATCTACAGAGGCAGATTGCATTATCAAGCATCATATTGTAGCAAAGGATCCTAACCAAGCACAGCAATTTCTTGTGAATTTGCTGAAAACTGTCAGTGTTTCAGTGTTATATGTATTTACCAAAACAAAGTACCACTACACCGCTGCACTGCTACACCGGCAGTCCACACTCCGATACTCCACCGGTGGAGTATCGGAGTGCGGACTGCCGGTGTAGCGGTTCGTTGTTTTGTGCTGTACTGTGTCCAGCGGTGGATGCTGATTGCTCGCCCCCTCGGGGGGTTGTTGGTAAGAGTCCACCTGGCAACCACCCAATTTAAAGCATCAGTGAGATGGAGATGCGTCCCTGTGCTCTGATGAAATTTCCAAGAGGTGTTCGGGCAATGAAACATTTCGGCCGTTCAAGCTAAGATGGTCTAAACATGACGCTTCTTTTAACTGAGTGTGAACACTATGGAAGTGAGGAATAGATGTTCATAACTCACTTTTAATTAGGAGATTTATTCACTTCTTTACACGACAGGGCTTAGATGTACAATAGATGACACTATCATTTACACGCTAGCACTATATTTTTTCACCACTTCACATGAGTCTAAGGTTTAGGTCACACACTTTTCCTTTCTGTCAAGAAAGTTGCCAATGATGACGGAACAAGCAAACTGGTGAGTCCCAACCAGCTGCTCGATTGATGGTGCTTACGTGCGGCACTTTCTGACTTTTCTCACACTTTTTTTCTCTTAGGTGGGGTGAGATTAGTTGGGGATGGTTGATAATTTTTAAATGAGGAACACTTAGAGGTAGGCATGACTAGATAATTTAGCATAACCATACCTTGGAGTATATAAATGCCTGTTATATATAACTTATAAAGACTATGATGTGTTCCACATAACCAGGTTATTTGTGTATGAATTCTATGAGTGGAGGGCAACCTGGTTATATTCCCTCTTTTACTCCTTATTTGTTTACTGACAGAATTTGGGGGGCCAAGAATGATTGATAGGATTTCTGATGACTGTAAAGTGGTACTGGATAAATGAAGACTGCTCTCAGGAGTGACTGTTGTGGGGCAGGCGATGATGATACACTTAAATATTAGAACGATGCCAGTACATTTCTTGCAAACTAATTTATTGACATGGGTCACTGGGGGCGGTTTTGATTGCTAGTAACAGTAACTCAAAGATGTTATTTCTAACAGCATCAATTTCTGGAGGTTGCAAAGGTCACAGAACTAGCAGTGCAAAACTTGATTCCTGGCTGAATTGCATTGTACAGACTTGCTGCTGGTAGAAGAGGCCAAAGTAAATAAGAACTGCTTGTAGAAGAGGCCAAATTAAACTTTGTTTGCTTACATGAAAGTTTGGGTACTGATGTGATGTCTCACACTTTATACTTAAAGTTATGAAGCTGATATGTGTGTGAGGATATTTCTATGTAGTTGCAGTGGCATGCCTTTTGAATTCTGGAGCACAATACATTGCATCAACATGATGTAAAAACAAGTGACTAATTCCATGAACTAGAAAATAAGGGGTTATTTACAACCCTCTTGCTCCACCCGTGCGTCACCAGTGGCGTAACATAGGCCCCTGCAGCACCCGCGGTGCGGGGGGTCCCCAGCTCCAGAGGGCCCCCCTCAGTGCAGTACCCTGACCTGAGAGCTCTCGAGTCCGGAAGGGGGCACTTTGCACAGGGACCCCCTCAAGTTTTGTTACGCCCAGTGTGCGTCACTTTTAATATGGGGAAAAGTGACATACCGGCAGCTTAAGGGACTTGAAAATAAGCCACTAATTTTCTGCAGATGACTTCTTTAGAAAATGAGTCATTGCAAATGAGGAAATTGTCAGCAACCCAGTGACTAATTTAGAACAATACAAGCTCCATCGATAAAGGCAAAGAAGTGCTGTGTGTCCTCTAGGAAAGGGAGAGGGAAGACATAGGGGCTTTATTCTGACTTCCATCATCTTCATACCTGCCACTAGAGAAGCAGCAAAGGATAAACACACATAATAACAGCATTCTTTTCTAAAGTGCTGGAGTTTATGCTGAGCAGCCATTGCCACTGAGGAAAGACAAAAAATGAAGGAGCCGGGAGGTAGAAGGTCAAATGATCAACTGGGACATATGTTTCTAATGGAGGTACGTGGTAGGGGAGAAATAGGGAGACCCTCTTCTTCTCTAAAGCAGGCCAAACTCGGCGTTGTCACATTTCTGAAAATATGCTTGCAAAATGTAGCTTTATGGGAGTAGTAAAGATAAATACTTTACATGCTATGTTAGGTGTCTCTAATATGAACTGTATTTTCCTAGGCGTGGGGGGACGTCTTACTTTGTTAGTGATTGTGGGTCGCCAGGGAGACACCCTTGGTCATATGAGACTAGATAGGTTTGAGAGTTTCTGGAGCAAAGTATGGCAGGTATGACTATGGTGGTGGGTTGTGCTTCCAGAATTGGGGTTCTTGACCTGCAAAGCATTTTGTTCTCCAGGCAGCATTATTAGAAGGATGGGGTATTCTAAAAGACAGATTTGGTGCAGTATTGACTTAAATGAATGGAGCTGGGAATCAGATTTTGCCACATAATCCTAAGGATGGCACAGCACACATGAGAGGCACATAAATGAGATGTAAGGTAGGGACAAATCGTCAATTGTTCTGAACTCTGAGTCAGTTTTACTTTTTTCCGGATGAGTTGGGGGTGGGCGTGTCTCAATTTAGAGGCCAGTAGCAAAGTATGCATCAGCATTCTGGCGGATGAATAGTGTTCCCACAAAAAGTGATGTAGGGGTCTCACTGATGCAGTTGTTGAGCTGTGAGATGTGTATGCGATATGTGGAGGCAATTAGGTTGCATCCTCCTGGACTGTTCCACCGTTTCCCGATTAGGTGGAGGAGAACAGTGAATCTGGGTTAGGAGGTGGTTGAGGTGAGGGGGCAATGGAGAGATATGTAAGGACCAATGTACTAAGTGATAGTAAGTCTGTGTTGGGGTGTGCTGAGTAGTGCTATGGTGTGCTAAGACAGCAGATGCAAATAGGGTGTACATGAAGAGGGTGCGGTAGTAATGTCCCATTACCATCACACTTTCAAATGTTTAACCCTGTCAGGGGAGCACTGAATAAAGTGAGGAAAAAGGCTATGACACTATGCAGTTTTAACTTTTTCTGATCCCTATTTATGATTTTCTACCCTCTGACTGGATGGCAGAGCCCACTCAAACAAGACTAGATGTTTTGAGTGTGGGAAAATGAACCATGTCACATATTGAGGCCGAGGGTTTTTCTCACATTTTGAGGATCTTCTGTATTGATTACAATCCATACCATTCTATAGGAACACAACTGTCTAGCCCTGATGCTCATTGATCTAAATGTGGTGTAGATATTTAAAGTGTGCCCAGTTGCAGACCCGTGGTTCCCAACAACGAGACGGCTGCAGAAGGCAGCAGAAGTCCAGCACAGGAACCCAAGATGAGGAAAATCAAGATCGCCATAGAGACCCTAGCAATGGTAGGCCCTACATGGGATTATAAAAGGACATAGGGGCCTATTCACAAAGTTAAATTCACACACGATGAAATCCACTTGCGAACATTTATTCTTGTACTTTGTAGTCAATTTACTACTTTTAGCTATTTACCAAGTTTGAGTGTTAATTTAGTGTAAGGTGTAGACTTAAATGTCTTTACACACTGGAACAGGGGGTGGAGCACAATTTTACAAATGTAAATTTACTGCAGACAAAAAGAAACCTGGAGTAAGTCTCGCTTCACACATGGCCAACCACTGGTTCTGCAACACCCTTGATTAGAAAATAAAAGAGGCAATACATTGAAATAGAGCCCCATACCAAATAAGTTTAACATACACTAATTTCTTTCGAATTTTCTAAAAAAATATATAATTACTTCAATATTTAAAAAAAATATATATATATGTATATATATATATATCTATATTCACTGAAAAAACCATAGGTTTCACACATGTTATAGTTAGCTGGACATTTCACTCGTAAAAAACCATTGAAATTCCCCCGTTATAGTTAGTTCAGCTAACTATAACTCGCGCGACCGCAATCCACTGCTGATAACGTCGCATATTACATCACTGTATTCACTAAGATACTGTTAATAAGTCAGTTATACAATTAATTTTACCAAAAAAAACATCCATTTAGACACTTATTTACCCATTTATTCTTCCAATAACCTTTAGATATACATATATAAAAAATATTTTTTTCCAGAAAGACACATATTCACTGGATGATGTCATCAGTGATGTCATCAGTGATGTCATTTGAGATGTCATCAGTGATGTCATGAGTGATGTCACTGACCATGTCATGAGTGATGTAATATGCGATGTCATCAGCAGTGGATTGCGGTCGCGCGAGTTATAGTTAGCTGAACTAACTATAACGGGGGAATTTCAATGGTTTTTACGAGGGAAATGTCCAGCTAACTATAACATGTGTGAAACCTATGGTTTTTTCAGTGAATTTGCAAGGTTTTTTAAATGCTAATTCCTAACTATAACGTGTGTGAAACCTATGGTTTTTTTAGTGAATTTGTAAGGTTTTTTAAACGCTAATTTATGTATGTATCATTATATTTTTTATATATTTATTTTACAATAAACTACCTATGTATATAGTTATAGATTGACTGTATCCTTTCATATGGAATGGCTCAGCTCTTTTATTTTGAATTGGGATAAAGTTGAACAGCATAGTTAATATCTTCTATAAACTTATAAACAGTTTAAAATGTTTTTTTTTTTTAAGGGTTTTTCACCATGCGCGCACCGTGCGCGCACCCCGCGATTTTTTGAAAAAAATAAAATGTTTTTTTCACCCTTCGGGGTCCTTCAGGGACCCCCTGACCTGACAAAGGTTAGGGGGTCAGGAACTCTCTACCCTGCCCCCTTTTCACATTCTCCACCTTTCTTTTTCACTGCCACACACAAAATGGCGTCCGACACTTCCTGATTTCGACCGATTCGAATGTTGACTGACATCTAACCACCAATCAGAATTACGCTCGCGCACGGTGCGCGCATATAGATATTTATGTACTTTTAACTGCAATTTTCTCAGGAACTACTGAACAGATTGACACCATATATGCAAAAGGCACATGCCTGACCTGAGGACTACCTCTTTGCCAAATTTCAACTAATTCTGTTCAGCCGTTCGGGCTGTACCTTCGACTAAAGGTCCTATGGGAAAATGCATGGGGAAAACGCGTTTTGGGACCCCCCTTTTTTCTCAGCCCCCGCTTGACGAATCACCCCGAGACTTTCAGGGTAGGAGCTGAGCGGAGCGCCCCATTAGTTTCGAAAATTTCGTGAGGATTCGTCAACCGGCGCCAAAGTTATTCAAAATAGAATTTTCAGATTTCCTATGGGAACTCGGTCCTAACTATAACTATCTACTGGCAACCGCCAGTAGATAATATATATATATATATGAAAAATAAATTATATGACAAAACATTTTTAAAACATGTTTAAATTGATGAATAAATGGGACTGAAATTTAAAAAATGTATTCTTTAAATTAATTTAGTACAGAACTTTTTGTAATTTTAATGCATAATAAGTGAATACAAACATTTTACTTTTGGTGGGATTCTTTAAAATAATTCTTTAAACACTTATTTTAGTTTACTTTATTATATTTAAATTAATTAAATGTTTAATTAAAATTTAAGACAATAGCTTAGAGTTACTACTACTAACTTTTCACATGTAGGCAGAGTTGTCTACCACTATGGCAGAGATCTCCCTATGGTAAAGTATAGGGACATTTTGAAAACTTAATTAAACTTTAAAAATATTTAGTATAAATATGTTATGCTAAATATTATTGTAAATTAATTTTATATATTTATTTTAAATGTAGAACAAAATAAAAAATGCCACAGCACTATTTATTTAATTTTAATTACATATTTATTAAATGTAAATATATTAAATAAAACTAATTTTTAAAAGCTGTAAAGCAAAATGTTTATATTTACTTATTGTGATTGAAAATTACAACGAGTGATATACAGAATTAATTTAAATTAATGTATTTATTTTTTATTTTAAAAAGTAAATTACATTTTTTTGTTTAAAGTTATCAAAATGTGTATCTTTTATTTATATATTGTTTAGCTTTAGGTTCAATGTATATATATATATTCATATATATACATTATTTTTTATTAAATAATCTAACCGAATCAAATTGTTTTAACATTATTTCCCAAGGGATCTTGCCTCCATTATTTTCTATGGGATGTTGTCACAGTACCAGTAGTAGGCCATGTGTGGTGATAAGAATTTTCCTTTTTCCAAGCACTCCCCTTGCCTCTTCTAACATTTACTACTAAAATATATACCTACGTGTGCGCAGAGATCTGCACAGAACAGATAGGAGAGGCAGTGATGCTGACTTCCGCATGGAGGTTTGTGTTTAGCATTTTGTACTACATTAGTAGTGCTCGCAGTGTTAGACCAGTCAGTCTTAAAGTGGTCGTCCCCCAAGCTTTTTGCCTCACTCCTCCTATTTTTGCTGAATTCATTCTTGTTGGCCTTAGGACTCTGAGCACTTTACCACTGCTAACCAGTGCTAACGTGCATGTGCTCTCTCCTATAAATATGGTAGAATTGGCTTACACCCAATTGCAATATTTAAATTACTTATAAGTCCCTAGTAGAGTAGCACTACCTGTGCCCAGGGCCTGTAAATTAAATGCTACTGGTGGGCCTGCAGCACTGATTGTGCCATCCACTTAAGTAGCTGTTTAAAAATGTCTCAGGTCTGCCATTGCAGCCTGTGAGTAGTTTTAAACTGCCAATTCAACTTGGCAAAATAATCCCCTTACCAGGCTTAAAACACCACCTGTCTGTGGAAAGGGCACCTCTTCCTCTCTGCTGAGCAGATTCTCTCCCTCTCTGCTGGACAGGCTGGCTCCCTCTCACCTAGACAGAACCACTCCCTCTCTGATGGACGGGTGCCTCCCCCTCTCTGATGGACAGACACCACTCTCCCCCCTCTCCTGTGCAGGTGTCTCCCCCTCTCTGCTGGACAGACCCTCTCTCTCCCTGCTGCTGGGTGTACTTCCCTTCTGTTGCACATGTGTCTCTTCCTTTCTTCTAGGGTGACCAACCGTCCGTAAATTTCACGGACAGTCCGTAATTTCGGCCGTCTGTCCGTTGTCCGTGAAGGATTCTTTAACGGACGCCATTTGTCCGTAATTTTAACCGGGCACCGGTCGCACCACCCTTAAGCCGGCACAGCTTCCACCCACCTCCCTTCTTGACTCCG
Source organism: Triturus cristatus (assembly GCF_964204655.1). Taxonomy (NCBI): domain Eukaryota; kingdom Metazoa; phylum Chordata; class Amphibia; order Caudata; family Salamandridae; genus Triturus; species Triturus cristatus. The sequence goes on along the minus strand of NC_140591.1, from coordinate 1,417,856,144 downwards.
ATGCTGTTGAGGTCAGGTGTAACAGACTCCGATGCAGTACCAAAGCTCAGATATGCAGCAGCATTGGAGAGGCGCAGCAGGATGGCAACCCTCACACCTTCAGCCCTTGATGAGCTGTTAAGCGGTGCTTGAAGGTGCCTGAGAGGGAGGGCCTGCAGCTTCAGGAGCAGGGGCATCTATTCAGATGCAAACAGCCCTGAATGTGTCATGTCTCTGCAATTTAGAGGGGCCTCACACATTCCCTTTCTGCCCAGGGCCCCAAACATCCTAGAACTGGCCCTGATTACCCAGAGGCAGCACATGGTTCTCTTCACAGAGCTTAATTACTATCACTAAATTATAAGCAAACCACAGTTCTTCAAACATGCAGTCTATAATGTAATAAAATAAAGAAATGGCACAATCACACCCACACTGATTAACAAAGTATGGAGGACAATCAGTTAAATCAGTTCTCTTGGAGTATCTCCTTTAAGTACTGTACATCACAGTGGGGGATGACAAAACTAACATTTTAGAAAGAGAGCCTGTCCTCTAGTTGTCTTGTCCTGGAGGGGGTGAGGAGCCCTACCCCACCCATGGAAGAGACCAAGATGATACTAGAATACTGCATGCCCACCCCTGTGCCCACCCTGGTGGATCCTGTTCTCCCTCCTGTGATGGCTCCTGCCCACCCCCCAAAATGATGGCTCCTGTCCCCCCCTGTGGTGGCTCCGGCAAATGTGATGGCTCCTGTCCCCCCCCCAGCCCTCCCCCCCGTGGTGGATCCTGTCTCCGCACTGGGTGGCTTCTGTCCCAGTCCTGGAATGGCTCCTGCAGCCAGGGTGAAGTTCTTGATGGGCCTCTTCTAAAAAGGGCTCAGCTCAAAATTAATATGAAAAGGTGAGCGAGTGAGAAGGGAAAGGATGGCTGGATGGCTGGATGATGTAGTGAAAGGGTGAATGGATGAATGAGAGATTGAATAGATGGATAATGGGAGAGGATGGATGGATTGATGAGTGAGTGGAAGGATGGATGAGAGAAAAGGTAAATAGCTGGATGTATGGGTGGAAGGGTAGCTGGATGGGTAAAAGGGTGGACGGATGAGTGAAAGGATGGATGAGTGAAAAGGTGGATGATGAGTGAGTGAGTGGGTGAATGGATGAATGAAAGATTGAATAGATGGATAATAAGAGAGGATGGGTTGATGAGTGAGTGGAAGGATGGATGAGAGAACAGGTAAATAGCTGGTTGTATTGGTGGAAGGGTAGCTGGCTGGGTAAAAGGGTGGATGGATGAGTGAAAGAATGGATGAGTGAAAAGGTGGATGATGAGTGAGTGAGTGGGTGGATAGATGAGTGAAATGATGGATGGATTGATGAATTGATATGTGCAAGGGTGAATGGATGGATGGATGAGTGAAAGGGTGGATGTAAGGATGGATGAGTGAGTGAAAGGGAGGGTAGGTGGACAAAAGGATGAATAGATGAGTGAAGGAGTGAAAGGATAAATGGATGAGAGAAAGGATGGATGAGTGATAGGGTCAATGGATGGATTCCTGAGTGGATGAGTAGATGGATGGGTGGGTGGATGGATGGATGGAAGGAAGGATGGCAAAGTGAAAGGGTCAATTGAGAGAGAAAGGGAGGATGGATGAATGACTGAAAGGGTGGATGGGTGGAAGGATGAATTACTGGGTGGATGGATGAGTAAGTGAAAGGATGGCTGGATGGGTGAACGGGTAAATGGCTGGATGGATGAGTGAATGGATGGATGGGTAGAAGAGTGGATGGATGAGTGTACAGATGGATAGGGTGAAAGGGTGGATGGATGGATAATGGATGGATGAGTGAAAGGATGAAGGGATGGATGAGTGAAATGATAGATGGAAGGATACATGATGGATAGGTTTGCAAATGGTTGAATATGTTTGGATATGGCTGGGCTTACTTATATACTATTGCGCGACCTCCTCTGATGTGTCTGTAAAACTTACCTATTGTCCTGAAGTTTTGTCCTGAGACCTCCTGTCCTGATTTTGTATCCTGAATTTTGACCCTTTGTCCTGAATTTTTACACTCACCGTCCTGAATTTGCACCAATGTCAGTTGGTCACCCTACTTTCTTCAGTACAGGTCTCTCACTGGTTGCCGGGCACCCCCCCCCCCCCACACACACACACACTCTTTTCTAGATCAGTGCTCCCACCTCTGCGGAGCAAGCGTTCCTCCTCCCCATATATAGGACATGCTTCCATCGTCCTCCCGTAGAAGGGGTGTCTCTGCCTCTCAAGCACCCCTCCCTTCCTACTGCCCCCCCTGGCCTCTGAACAAGCACCTCTCCCTCGCGGTTGGTAGAGTAGCCCTTTCTCGCTATTGAACACAACAGACGCCCTCCCTCCTGAAGAGATGTCTCTTCCCTCCGCCGTGCAGATGTGTCTCCCCTGTCCGTGAAGCCTCCTTGTTGCCGCTGCCCTCCGCTTCCCCACTCGCCTGCCTCTGAAGGGTGTTTAAAGTGCTGGGCACGCGCTGACGCCTCGAGCACTGAGCAGCACAGAACAGCCCCCAAGGATCCCAGCCCGTACCCCACTGCCCCCCTTCAGCCCCGCCTCCGCTTCTTCAGAGAGAGGAGCGTCTCTACCGCATGTCTTGAGCAGGCATCACCCAGAAAGAGAGATGGAGATGTCAAACCCACGATGCAAAAGAAACAGACCAGAGAAGTTAGCACGGCTTGTTCTCTGCGGCCGGTGTTGACACTGCAGCGCTTCCGCTGGGTTCATATGTGCATTAAAGTGATCGGGCGCGCGAGGTGTGTAAGGAAAGCTTGAAAGTAATGGGGAACAGCTGCGCTGCAGGTGTTACTCGCGAGGACAGCACACGCAATGGAGAGACCCCTTACCTTGAACTGCGGTCAGGAGGTGCAGCAGGAGCAGCACCAGCCGCGCTGTCCGGGTGGGCTTCAGGCGCCCTTCGGGTACCGGTGTGAGCAGGACGGCCGGAGGCATGAGGGCAGGAGCGACTGGACAATAAAGGACCTCCCTGGTCCGAAAGGACTTCCCTGACGCCCGAGCGGGCAATGACGAAGTGCCTATGTCTGAGCCCTTAGGTGTTGACAGGTGAGACGGCAGCACCCCATACTAACAGCGTATGCGGGAGCTTAGACTTGCAGACCCCCCGCATACCCCACCCCCCATACTGCTCACCCATACGCGCCTCTCCGCACCTGCATTTCTTCTAGGCGCAAGACTGTTTGATGGAGGGTCAGTATCTGACGTCTCCTTCCTCGCCTTGTGTGCGCCCCCTATTAGCCCTTCGCCCCCTCCCCGCTTCCAAGCATCACTCTGCATCGGGGAGGGGTTGCACTCTCCCGAACACCGTCAGTCATACTGATGTTTTCGGTAACACAGCAACGACAGCGCATCATTGCTCATAGCAGGGGACCAGTTTCTGCTCAAACAGCGCTCCTAAATAACTCCAGCAACCCAATTGTTTTGAAAATTCTCAGGGGAAGAGTCAACATTTTGAGTTAATACACCCTCATACCTGCTTTTATTGAGGAAGGGCACTTTGTACTCGTGCAGCGTGTTTTTGCCACTGCTATGGCCTCCAAGCACTAAGGGGGTTCTGTAGGGTGCGTTTCTGATTGGATGCCGAATTTTCTCCAGACCTAATGAGTCTTAAAGCACTAACTACGGGCCTTATTTATAATTTGAAGATGCAGGACACACCACAAAAAGCGAACGTCCCTTCTGCCCTATTTACAGTGCATGGAAGCCAGTGCACTCTAAAGAGGACAGAAAATCCACTGCTTTCGGGCTGATACCCCACGTCTGGCACACTCTAACTAAGTCCACAATGTCTCTTCATATTAAGGCTGGAAGTGTCCCTAGATTGATGGCAGGGGGATCCCAGTTTCTTGCTTTCATTCGACAACTTGATGTATTGTGGGAGTTGTAGGCGTGGATTGTTTCTATGAAACCAGTGGGACTCGCGCACTTGCTAAGTATCACTTGAAATCAATCAATCAGTCCGGATTTATAAAGAGCAGCTAATCACCCCATTGGGTATTCCGGTGTGCAGGGCCTGGAGGCTTTTTCGAACAGCCAGGTCTTGAAGGCCATTCGGAAATACAAAAGTGAGGTGATGGTCCAGAGTTGCGTGGGGAGGCTGTACGAGGTCTTTGCTGTGATCTGGGAGAAGGAGCGTCCTCCACTTCTGCTTTAGTAGATGTGGGGTATATGGACAAGTCACAGGGAGGCGGAGTGTAGTCTTGATGGATGGTGTAAGTTCAGGCAGTGGTTAATATATGTGGATCCTTGGTTATGTAGAGCCTTGTGTGCGTGGGTCAGCAGCTTGAAAAGGCATCTCTTCTGTATGGAGGGCCTGTGGAGTTGCCTGAGGTGGGGTGTGGTGTGGATTGGTCGGGGAAGGCAGAGGATGAGTCTGGCTGCCACATACTGTATGGTCTGAAGTTTCTGTAGGAGGTGTGCGGCAATGCCTACATAAAGGGCGTTGCCATAGTCCAGTCAGTTAGTGATGAGGGTCTGTGTCACGATGCTGCCGAAAGATCGAAGAGGATCAAAGCTGCTGTTTCTCTTCAGCCGAGGAGGGTTCGTATGTCGTTGGTGGCTGTGATCAGGGAGGTTTTGGTGCTGTGATTGCTGCATAAATTGGATTGGGAGGTGTTGAGCAGCTGGTTCTGCTCCAGGTGTGTCATGAGTTGATTGCTGATGATCGTTTTCCAGTACCTTCGTTAGGAATGGGAGCAGGGAGATTGGCTGGTTGTTTTGGAGTTCGCTGGGATCGGCGGAGGATTTTTGAGTAGTGGTCTGACTTTGGCGTGTTTCCAGGCATCTGGAAATGTTGCAGTGGTGATAGAAGTGTTGGGTAGGGTGGTGAGTTCCTGGCCGATCCTTTGGTTTGCGAGGTTAAAGATGTGGTGCGGGCATGGGTTTGTGGGAGTTCCCGAGTGGATGGATTTCATGCTGGAGGTGGGGTCCTGGGTGGACAGGAATTTGTTCCAGGTGGTCAGAGTGTGGTTTGTGTCAGTTACAGTGGTGGCATATCTGTTGAGGAAGTCTGTAGGTGTAGGTTGGAGTTCAACATTTCTCTCTATGGTTACGATCTTGTTGTGGGAGAAGTGGGTGAGGTTGTCACACAGCTCCTGTGACGGTATGTGTTAGAAATGGTGTTTCTGGTTGGCTAGGATATGCACCTAAGACAGGCAGAACCCACCACTCTAGTCAGGGCAAGGGAGTTGCACACTGAAGATAACCCCTGCTCACCCCCTTGGTAGCTTGGCAGAGCAGTCAGGCTTATCCTAGAGGCAATGTATAAAGTGTTTGTGCAACACACATACACACCAATGACACACTCGACACACCACAAAAGAGACTCCACACTAAGGGGTTTATTAGTATGGCGGGCGGAGGTACCAACGTGTTGCCAGCGATGGCGGAAAATGATTTTTTACACTCGGTCCTCATGCCCGCCATATTAGTATGGACAAACATAGCCCATTTCCCGACCGCCACGTTGCGATGCGAACTGCCATCAAAGTGCACCCGCCACCGCGGCGGTGGGAGCCAATGGAGACTCACCGCCGTGCGTAATGACGTCCTGACCGCCATACAAATCAGGATGCCCCAAACAGCCAGTCGCACCACAGTGGATAATCCGCCCAACCAGAGACAGCGGAAGCACCACAGCAGTGCACGAAACCAGAGTCCCGGTCTCTTCCACCCAGTCCCAACCGCAATGGATCCAGCTCTACACGTCTTCCCGGTGCTGTACCTGATACATTACCAGCAAGTCATGGACCGTCGCGGACGCCACCGCAGGTACACAATAACACAACTCCGCACACAACCATAACACACAACTCATGGGTCGATATAGGGTTCCTGTCCACACCAGACACCCTGGTGGGGACAGAAACACATCCACAAGTGTACCCACACATGTCCTACCTGTCACCAAATCACCCCTCCGCATCCAGGTCACCCATCTACTGCGATCATGAAGTAATGTCCCAGTCACGTCACCACAGCGGTGAAGACGCGGGAAAACATGCGCACAATGCAGAAGGCAGGGCCAGCGCCAGCCATGGGCAGTGCACAAAGACCACCGGGCCACACCTCCAGCCTCCACACACTAGCCCCCCCCCCCATGAAGGGACATGCCATGTGCCCCTCCTGTGCTCCACCATGCACAACAACAAGCCCCACACACCAAACAACTAGGGAGACAGCCACAGCAGGAGTGGCTGCAGAGGAACACACAGCACAGAAGCTCAGTGCCAGGGCAGCCCATACACCACAACAACACCACACACATTGCAAGAAAACTGAGTCCAAGCAGAAAATGAACACACACACATATAATGAAGAATCCCTCCACTGGACACACAGCCTGCCAAGTCACACAGACATGCCCCACACTGACACACAGCCACATACACAGACCACATGCCAGCAGCAATGGAGTACAACATATAGGAAAGCTAAAGTGAGGTGCCCACAAATGGAAGGCCAAGGAGCTAACTACCAAGCATGTGTACATCACATGCAAGACAAGGAACATATAACAACACCCTCAGCCCATCAAATCACACATGGCTGGCATAGTGAGTGAAATCAAACCACAGTCACCTCAGTACAACAACTCAGGGAGACAGCAAGGTAACCCATGTATATGCACAGGGATGAAAGGAAGGCCCTGAAGTCAAACAGTGAACAGCCACACATATGTATGCAACTACTTGACAGGAGTATGTCAGCAGCACAACACACAGGGCCCATTGACACACTCCATGACTGTCAAACACAAGTAGGAATCTTCACACATAGCTCCCCCATCACACCTGCAGCACACAACAGCAGTGCCAGACACACAGAAGGGTGTCAATAATGTCCAGTCAATACACAGATAAACAATCACACTCCCTGGGGGTATTCACAAATATCACATACACACGGGGATGCCACAACCAATGTTAGCACAAAAACCACAGCCAAACACATAACTCAACAAAAACACACACAGAAGCACACGACCAGACATGGCCTGTGCAGCCAAACTGTGGAAAGGCAATGGGAGCACAGACAGAACAGGAGTGCACAACCTTATCAGTCAGGAACAATGCACAGACAAGAAGTGCACCATCACAAAACAATCATGGACACAAACTGGGACCAATGGGCCTACAATGACACACAGACAGACATACCACACCGCCCATCAAGTCAACATGATGTCGCAGTGTACCACATGCCTGCACATGCACAAGAATGACAAGAGACAGCTCAAATATGAGAGGAGAAAACACCAAGGACGCACCTAACACAAGCACAGGAACTAGAATAGACCTAAGTTAATGTGACAGACACACAAGTAAGGCTCACCACACTGACAACACACAGCTGAATGAAATACACCAAACCAACAAAACACACACACTGACATGCAAATAAAACACCACACACAGAGCATCTGTCACCTGCAAGAGACAACACAGCCCAAACACTGCACACAGCCACATCAAACACACAACAGATGCACATGCCAATAAATCACATTGCAAACACAGCACAACATTAGGGGATGCACACCAGACAAGGACAAGGCACATTCACCCACAGCACTGCATGCACACCAAGCAGTGTGTGCACACCAAACATACAAGTCCCACACAGATATGAGTGACACACCATGTACACCCACAACAACAATCACAACAGCACACTGACAACATCACACTCATGAAGTGAAGCAGTACCTCAGCAAACACACATACACCTAACCCAACACCCACAGATGCACAAGTCTGGGACACCAAAGTGGAAACAACCTGACCAGAGGACTGTGCGGCACAAACAGCTGAACTGCTTATGACAACCATGACTGCAAAACAGTACAAGAAAATCACATATAACCAATTGGGAAAATGTCCTGAGTGTCACATTGCTCCTGTGCAAAGGTCTGCACCTCAAAGCACAGTGTCACAAATGAAGTGATGGGGAGGCGCACACACAGGCAATCCAAGGGGACCGCTGACATGAAAGTGAAGTGGTGTGTACATCAGTAGTGGAAATGGCAGGAGTGTACCATACACGGATAGATGGAGTGCAGACTTACAATGGGTAGGCATCTGAAGCACAGATAGGGGATGGTATGACACCACACACCACATGCCATACTGGCAGCAATAAAGCCCCATGTGACAGCAATGCATGAGAAAACACACCCACAATGTCAGTGTGGCTGAGCAGGTATGCACAGTGACCATAAACAGCATCAAGAAACATGGATGATCAACAAAACACAACACTAACGTGCCAGTCACATACTCTGCATACTCACAATTGCCATAAACAACAAGTAGGAGTCATCCAGAACTGCAAGGACATTCCAACACACTGCAAAGTGCACAACATACAACACACACATGTGCACACAATCACAATCAGAGGGCTGAAAAATCGCACAAACAGGCACTCTAGTCCTGGGTGACACATGTGTGTAGTTGACATTGCAGGAGCACACACACATCAACACTCCTGAAAAATTCACCCCCTTCACACTGTACACTTCTTGACCATCCAAGTGCACACATTGAAAGTAAGCCATGTGACTAGGATGACTGACCATCATAAGATGACTATACACACTACACTGCTGGGCACACATAAAGTAAGATCACACAGACATGATGCCCCTGGCCTACCTGCCTGCAATCCTGTGGATAGAATCCCACAGTGTGCTGGCGGTGCCTCAAAACCAGCCATGTGTGCAATATAGCCAACATGATCAAAGAATGATAATGACAACAGTATTTCATCTAAAACCCCCATCATTTCATCCACAAGTATCAGAGTCAGGAAGAACTGAAGTCCCTGTCCCCTCTGTAAAAACTAGAAAAAGTGAGACAAGCCATTGGCAATGTTGAAGTGGCATACAGAGCATGTGGCACAGTAAACCATACACACGCAGAAAAAGCTTTAATCAGTAAGGACAGTGACAAAACAGACAACAGGAGCAACTGTCTTTATTCACATATTGCACAGAGAAGCACCACTATTAGACAAGAGCAAGGCCAGTGGCCAGCACAAACTGCAGAGTGGTTACATGAGAAGCTGTACAGGCAAGTGGCAAACAACAGTGAACAACAAGGCCAGTGGCCAGTCTAATGTGCAGAGTGAGTTCATGAGAAGCTGCACAGGCAAGGGGCAAACAGAAGTGAACAACAAGGCCAGTGGCTAGTCTAATGTGCAGAGTGAGTCCATGAGAAGCTGCACAGGCAAGGGGCAAACAGCAGCGTACAACAAGGCCAGTGGCCAGTCTAATGTGCAGAGTGAGTCCATGAGAAGCTGCACAGGCAAGGGGCAAACAGCAGTGAACAACAAGGCCAGTGGCCAGTTCAATGTGCAGAGCGAGTCTATGAGAAGCTGCACAGGCAAGGGGCAAACAGCAGTGAACAACAAGGTCAGTGGCCAGTCAAATGTGCAGAGCGAGTCCATGAGAAGCTGCACAGGAAAGGGGAAAACAGCAGTGAACAACAAGGCCAGTGGCCAGTCTAATGTGCAGAGCGAGTCCATGTGAAGCTGCACAGGCAAGGGGCAAACAGCAATGAACAACAAGGCCAGTGGCCAGTCTAATGCACCGCTGTGGGAGAGACAGGTGTGTGAGGGTGACTACCACTCAGACTTGACTGTCAGTCAGATTGGGAGCTGGCTGTGTGTCAGGGACAGTTGGATGACTTGACCGGGGAGAGAGAGGCCCAGCTGAGGTAGAGGCATCAGTGGCTTGGGAAGCCGGAGGGCTGCTTGGACCAGGTGGTGTAGTGGCACGTGGAGGTGGAGTCATGCTGCTGTGAGACACAGTGCGGGTGGGAGATTTTGGAAGGGTGCCTTTCCACCTCTTGGGGATTCTAAATGGCTTCCCTGTCTTGGGATTAATGGAAAGTGGTGTGGACACAACAGGCACACTCACCACCAAAGCTGCATCAGGTGCAGACTGTGGCCCTCCCTCTGGGGACGTGCTCGATCCAGCGGTACGCTTGGCCTGGCCTTGCCTTTGTCCCTCCATCTCCTGTTTACCAGGTGTTCCCCCTACAGTGCCCTTCTTTACCTGCTTCACTGGGCTTTGGATGGGAGTTGAGGTTGTGGGTGAATCTGCCTTGGAGCCCTTCTTATGTGTACTCTTAGCAGGCACCACCATTCCAGTGGGCACGGAAACTGTCTGCTTGTGTTTGCGAAACGCTTTTGGGACAGGAGAGTCCTTGGCTGGGGATGCCTCTGACATATGTGACCCTGAGGTCTGCTTCTTGGCTTTGTGGCCCTTGGTGTCGCCTGACGGGCTTTTGTCTCTGTGCTCTGGGGTGGCTTTAGTTTCTGTGGGGATGGTGTCTGCGCCCTGGACCGCTTGGGCTGCTGCTTTTGTGTGCTGCGTGTGCTGTATCTTGACCTTGAGGTCTGTTGTGCGTGGTCACTATCATCAGATGTGGCCACTGAGGGAGGTGGACACAGGGGGTGGACAAAGGGACTGGTGCTGGACTCAGAGATTGTGCCAGTTGAATGGCTGCCGTCCTTGCGGATGACAAAGACTGGACAGTGCGGTGTAGCCCACCCACATCTGAATGAATGCCCTCCATGAAAGCAACTACCTGCCCATCTCATACACATGCAGGATGCCAGCACATAAAGCCATGTGTAGTCTGCCCACATCTACTGTTCATTTTTAGGTAGAGCAATATATATATTACATATCAACATATGTCTGGGGGTAGACTCACTGTGTCCAAAACTGCGCAGCCCTCAATGTCCTTGCCCTGTGAATGGCTCACTGTGTCATGGATGTCACATTGAGGGACATGATCTCACAAACCTACACCCTTCTCACAAGGCCTGTCGTGTGCAATCTACTGGGCTGAGATGGCTCATTGATGGAGAGTAACGAAAAAAGACACATGTAACACTCTGTACATTCAATGATGTGTCCTTGTCAGATTGGGCAGTGACTGTGCAGGACAGGTGGGCTCACACCGAGAAGTACAACAGGGCCCAACACAGCCATTCACACAAGCAATCACTGCCCTGACCTCTATATTACCAACTTGCTGCGTCACTGTATGGCTGACAAGAGAATACATGTCCCTCAAATCTTGATGTGCAGGCAGGGAAACGTGTGAAATAGGCTACACACCCCTTCCCCCTGGAGGAAGCATGCTAGGCAGTGAATGACAAAACCCCACACTCTCAGGCACATACTGCAGCAGCTCAACTCCATGTGTGCCCCCCTGCACTTTCACTCACACTGTTGAAGACTTACCACAACATTTGGGGCACCATATAGCCTTGGTTCCTCGCTGGTGAAGGGACTGGCCCGGATCTTCTCAGACCTCGCCATCACCGTGGGCAGGTGACAGCAGCAGCAGCAGTTGGTGTTGAGGGGTGGCAGGCAGCAGTTCCTGGAGGCAGCAGCAGCTGGTGTTGAGGGGTGGCAGGCAGCAGTCCCTGGAGGCAGCCGCAGCAGCAGCAGCAGCAGGTGAGGGGTCTCAGGCAGCAGGCTCTGGAAGCTGTGGAAATGTGAGGCTCTCTCCCACACATATATAGCCCCCTGGGGCAGTTTCAGTGGTTTCATGCAACTGAAATTGGTGTTCCAGGTCAGCCTTTTTCAAATGCATCCAATGACCGGCTCCGCGGTGGCGGAGCACGCCTACAGCGATTTTCAAAATTGCATAAGGCTACCGTGATTGCGGTTCCCATTGGCTATAAGGGCATGGTCCATGGCAGTGACACACCGCAGGGGCCAGGCGGCAGCTACCGCGATTTGGGTGCCATACATTGATATGTGTGACCGTGATTTGGGTGGCAGAGCATGCCAACTGCCATTTGGCAATACATATATATCTATCACTACCGCGATTGTTTCTTGGGCATTGACGGTGACACACCGCTGGTGCCAGGCGGTAGCTACCACAATTTGGGTGCCATACATTGATATGTGTGACCGTGATCTGGGTGGCGGAGCATGCCAACTGCATTTGAGCATGTGTATATGCCTATCACTACTGCAATTGCGTTTTGGGCATTGCGGTGACACACCGCTGCTGCCAGGTGGTAGCTACCGCGATTTGGGTGCCATACATTGATATGTGTTACCGTCATTTGGGTGGCGGAGCACTTTGACAGCACCTATGAACTCATCATGCTGTATCAATGGCCAATGGGCAGTCATCAACAGTGCAGAGTGGCCACATGATTAATGGCACATCATTGTGCACACAATGCCAATGTCACATTTAACCCACTGCTGACTACACATGCCATGTTTGTGAATGTGATTTTGTACATTGGCATGTACTCCCTCACATGTCACATGTGATATTGATGGGCATGTATACAGAACAGTGTTGTTATGGACTCCAATGTGTACACATGTCAATGTGAGAACGTGCTGTGAAACTCACAGGATGTATGTCTTAATGAACAATGTGCATATTTGACTGTCTTCTTTTCTTGTATCATGCACACACGTGTTGTTTACGCTCAGCCTGTGGTCATTGTGTTGTTGATGTGTGCCATGTTCAACTCACGCCTGATGGTGTGTCTGGTTTACCAGCTAGGTATGAGACAGTAGTGTTGCAGTTTTACACATATGCTGGATGAAATACTCTCTTGCGTACTCATGCTAGATGTGACCATATCCCGATGTGCATTCTCATGGTCAGATGTTGTTTCGGAGGTACTAGTTGGGTGAAAGGGGACAAGTGTACGAGTAGTGTAGCTGAAGAGGTCCCTACATGTAAGCTGCTCTGTAACTCAATTGTGATGACAGTCATTGTTGACGTTATGTCAGTCAAAACGTAAGATGTTGTGCACATCTCATGGTGTATTGCATTGACATGTGTCCACTTTCATCTCAACTAGGAGACCAAATCTGTATTGTCCCTTCACAGTGCTGGCAGACATGGAGGATGAGGAGATCATCTGGAAATTCCGTCTGGATAGAGCCACCCTACAGAACCTATGTGCTATGCTGGAGCCCCACGTACAGCCTTGCAGAACATCCAACAGCTTTCACCCCAATATCTAAGGTGATGGTGGCCCTGCACTTTTTTGCCACTGGATCATTCCAGAACACGGTGGCCAGTGCAGGTGGGATGTTGCAACCTATGTTCAGCATGGTGCTGCGTGATGTCCTGTCCGCTGTGATGATCTACAAGGACAGATATATCCATTTCCCCAGGGGGCCTGAATTGGCGGCTGTGAAAGGAGATTTTTATGCCCTTGGACACATCCCCCATGTTGCCATTGATTGCACCCATGTTAGGCTTGTTCCACCACAGGCACGTGAGCACATCTATAGGAATCGTAAACATTTCAACTCCATAAATGTGCAAGTGGTGTGCCAGGCGGATATGATTATCTCTCACGTGTGCGCCAAATTTCCAGGCTCAACCCATGACTTATATATCATGCATAACAGCATTGTACCATAGCTGATGGCTAATCTGCTTCCTGAGCGTGCATGGATTGTGGGTGAGTATGCTGAGTCAATTAGCGTGTTGTGTCTGTCACATGCTGTCCTCTGCCACAGTTGTATTACAAAGTAGGTCTGTGTATCTCACACCTAGGTGACTCTGCGTATCCCAACCGTCCTTGGTTGCTGAGCCCACTGCGGAATCCCCGGACACCAGCTGACTTCCGCTCAATGATGCCCATGGGAGGAACCGTCGTGTGGTGGAGCGTACTTTTGGTCTCCTCAAGTCACGGTTTTGCTGCCTGGACAAGACCGGAGGTGCCCTGATGTACTCAGCCAAAAAGGTGTGTCAGATCATTGTTGCATGCTGCATGCTCCACAACCTGGCCTTGCGCAAGGAGATCTCACTGCTCCTGGACAGTGATAAGAAGCCGAGGGCCCCCGCCTGCAAACCAACCCATGTCCAGTGAAGAGGATAGTGGAGAGGAGGAAGGTGTCGACCTGAGACAACAGCTCATCAACTGCTACTTCATTCGAAGGTGAGTGGCAATGTACAACAAGGCCATTGTCTGCTGATGTTGTTGTTGAAAAGGTTGATGTGAGCTTTGTGACTGCAGCATGTTGTTGACTCAGTGCTGGCTGCCAATGTTTAGGGAACAGGGTAGTTATGCACAGCTACAGGATGTCTATGTCGGTACTGTTGCTGATTGTAACGTGTGCAGATTGGAGCACCTTGATGAAAAGTGTTGTGTGATGGCTGTGATGCCACCACCTGATTAGTGACTATTGTTCTGTTGTGTTTTCCTATGTCCATTCACCCTCTCCTTGCCTAGGGACAATTTGTGCTCCTGTGACATGTGATCATGGTGAACATTGCACATACTGTGATAAACATGGAGCAGACACAATGACATTGGTGTGTAAGGAGTGTTTATTTACAAGGGGTATATGTGACAGGGGAGTGAATATTTACAGTATTGTGAAGGGTGGAGCGATGAGTTATCAGTGATGGTAGATGAGACAATTGATTCCTCACCACATTGATGTGGTGACCCAGTCCAACAGATGGATGCCATTACCATGGCTGTTTGGGGAAGGACAGTTGACAAAGTCAATGGCAGGGTGAAGAGGTGTGGCATCATGGCTGGCTCCCTGGATGGCATTTGGCAGGTGCTTTGCCACGGGTTACTCCAAAGGATTTCTTCGGATGGCCCCTTGGTTTTTTGGCAGGGGGGGCCTCAGCTGCTGGGCCAGTGGGGTCTGAGGAGTCCCCCCTATCCGTGTCCGCAAGGGAGGATAGGGAACTGGCATCCTACGTGACAACGGAGGAAGGTGGAGGTGTTGTCTGTGCAGCTGGCCTGACCCTCAGTACCGCCACTAGCTGGGCCAAGATGTCCACGATTTGGCCCATGCAGTTGTCTATGGACCTCAGCAGCTGTTGGAGCTCACGGGGATCTTGATGAGCCTCGTCCGTTTGTCCCTGGAGCTGTTCATTGACCCTGGTGATGTTTGCTAGGGCTTCGGTCCCAGGGTCCTGTTGTCTTTGACTCGTTCTTGGCCTCCCACCTGCCCTGCTGTCACGGACCTGTTGCCGTACCACTGTATGCACACGCCTACTTTCCCTGCCCTCCATAGTTGTTGATGTGGGGTGGTCATCCTCTGGGGCAGTGTGAGTGTTGCAGGCAGCACTGGTGGTGGTGCTGGTGCTGCTGCTGGTGGTGGCCGCATAGGTCATTCCAGCAGGGGTCAGCGTTGTTGTTGCTGAGGGGGTGGGGCTGGTAGTGGTGTCCTGGGACCTGTTGCGCCCTGGCATACCAGATGGGCCGGCTTGGAGCTCCAAATCCTCCAAATCCAGGGAGTCCGCATCAGAGAGTCCATGTTCCAGGGGAGGAGACTGGCTC
Organism: Triturus cristatus; assembly: GCF_964204655.1. Lineage (NCBI taxonomy): Eukaryota > Metazoa > Chordata > Amphibia > Caudata > Salamandridae > Triturus > Triturus cristatus. The sequence goes on along the minus strand of NC_140591.1, from coordinate 1,417,840,783 downwards.
TGCAGGTTTATGTTGTCATCCTCTGCAGTCAGTTCTTGGTCACCGGTGGGACAGAGGGGAGATGGTCATTGACGTGCACCCCTCAAGCTTGCTATTCAATGTCTCTTATTTACAAGTTATGCAACACACATTTAACTATTTCACACATTGTATATCTGCACAGTGATGTACATCATGACATGATGTGGGTGTACATACATTATTTTTCACTGGTGTGACATGTCAATGGATACCAGGCCCCACGTGAAGATTTTAGGATTATGATGAAAGGTTGTCATCTGACAACTGGCGGATATACAACTTGATGTGAAGCATCTTTGCTGATTACTCTGACTGGCAGCTGTTACATCTGCACATGAACTAGCCATTGTCATCTCATACACACCTTTGTCCTGTCCTATGCTTTGATTTCTTTGTTCAACAGACCATGCTTGTTTACTTTTCCCATGGTCCTTCATGCTCAGCCCCCATGTAAGCTACAGAGAGCATTCGTTGCTGTGCATGTTTGAGCCCTGATTTGCTTCAACCTGCGATTTGGTGAGTCACACTTCTGTTGCTCTGACAGTTACATACGCTTAGCTGTATGCACACTGTAAATTGGGATTGTATCTGTGTCAGTGTTTGTGTTATGTGGGGCCTTGTGTTGCCATATGTCTCTATGCTTTTCTTGATGAATGCTGGGGTGCATGCACTGTCTGCTTACCTGTCCTATTGTCACATTGTGGTGGACTTTCTGGCACAATGTACTGGGTGTGGTGCATCCATCCTGCTCATGGGTGGGACAGGGGTGCCTGGTGGGATCTGTGGTGCAGGCCTCCCACCCCCAAACAGCCCTCCCTATGAAGATGGCTACCTACCTGTGAGTTTGTTTGTAGTGATCAAATGGCTGCCACATGCTTCTGGGTGGGAGGGAGTGCTCCATCCTGCTCAGGGGTGGGACAGGGGTACCTAGCAGGAGTTGAAGCGCAGGCCTCCCACCCCCAAACAGCCCTCCCTGCGAAGATGGCTACCTACCTGTGAGTTTGTTTGTAGTAATCTAATGGCTGCCACATGCTTCTGGGTGGGAGGGAGTGCACCATCCTGCTCAGGGGTGGGACAGGGGTGCCTGGTGGGAGTGGTGGTGCAGGCATTCGACCCCCAAACAGCCCTCCCTGGGAAGATGGCCACCTACCTGTGAGTTTGTTTGATGAGATAAAATGGCTGCCACATGCTTCTGGGTGGGAGGGAGGGTTCCATCCTGCTCAGGGGTGGGACAGGAGTGCCTGGTGGGAGTTGTGGCGCAGGCCTCCCATCCCCAAACAGCCCTCCCTGTGAAGATGGCTACCTACCTGTGAGTTTGTTTGATGAGATACAATGGCTGCCAAATACTTCTGGGTGGGAGGGTGTGCTCCATCTTGATGAGCTGGGGAACAAAGGGGCATGGGGAAGTTGTTGTGTAGGCCTCCCACCCACAGACCGAAGAACCTTGGTAAATGTCTGCCTACCTGTTAGTTTGTTTGTAGTGATCTAATGGCTGCCACATGCTTCTGGGTGGGGGGGGGCTACATCCTGCTCTGGGTTGTGTCAGGGGGCTGGTGGGAGTTGTGGTGCAGGCCTCCCACTCCCAAACAGCCCTCCCTATGAAGATGGCTACCTGCCTGTGAGTTTGGTTGATGAGATGCAATGATTGCTATATTCTTCTGGGGGGGGGGGAGTGCTAAATCCTGCTAAGGGGTGGGACAAGGGGGCCTTGTGGGAGTTGTAGGGCAGGCCTCCCACCCCCAAACAGCCCTCCCTGGGAAGATGGCTACCTACCTGTGAGTTTGTTTGTAGTGATCTAATGGCTACCCACATGCTTCTGGGTGTGAGGGAGTGCTCCATCCTGCTCAGGGGTGGGACAGGGGTGCCTGGTGGGAGATATGGTGCAGGCCTCCCACCCCCAAACAGCCCTCCCTGGGAAGATGGCTACCTACCTGTGAGTTTGTTTGATGAGATACAATGGCTGCCACATGCTTCCAGGTGGGAGGGAGTGCTCCATCCTGCTCAGGGGTGGGACAGGGGTGCCTGGTGGGAGTTGTGGTGCTGGTTCCCTGGACACTTGCCACCCTGTAAATGTTGTGTAGCTTTGGTGTGAATCAGATGGAGTGAATGTTACATCTGTGAGACCTGTGTTGGGTATTGTGGTGCAGATGGATGGACTTGGACCTAGGAGGCGTAGCTTTGTAGTTGTGCAAGACAGTACATAGCAGTGTGATGGTATACATTTGTTTGTACTTACCAGCCTGCACTCCCCCGGCTATTCCTGTGAGACTCTCTAGATGCAGTATGGAAAGCACCTTCTCCTCCCATGAAGTGAATGTTTTTAGTGGTATGGGAGGGCCACCGTCAGTCCTCTGAGCCAGCTCATGGTTCTTGCTCCTCTTCTTCTTCATGACTGTCTTCAGGTCATGCCACCACTTCAAGATTTCATTTCTGTTGTGCAGGATGGTCCCTACTGCATTGACCTTGTCAACCATCCTTGTCCACATTTGATTTCTGGTGGCTAATGGTGTCTGTTGGACCAGGTTACCAAAAAATTGTGGTTCAACTCTCTGTGAATTTTGGCATTTTCTGTGGTGCCATGGTGTGTGATGTGCCAATGGGTTAGAGGTGCAGGTGTGGAAGTGGTGGTTGTGGTGGTGATGTGTATGGTGTGTGATGTGCAAAGCGGTTAGAGGTGCATGTGTGGAAGTGGTGGTGGTGGTGCTGATGTGTGTGATGATTTGCCTCTCCTTTCAGCTGTGGAGTTTGTCCCTTCACTTCTGGAGTATTGCAAAGGATTGAGGACAGGGAAGGGGCTGGTTTTATACTCTGTTATGTTGGTGTGTCAACATGGGGTATTGCTGTCAGGTGTGTTGTGTGGGTTGTCCTGAGATTTGTACTTTTTGATTTTGCCATGGGGTTGTTTCTTTGGGATGTGTTATGTGTTTTTGGGGGCAGGACTAGTTTGCTGTGTGCACTTGGTGGCCTTGTTGTGTATTTTCATTTCGACCACCATTTTTTTCACTGAGCATTCGTAGCAGTGGCTATGCTACAGCCCTTCCGCCGTCTCTCCCATTCATCACTGTTTTCAATTGCGGCGGTCGGAAACAGCGGAATGTACCGTGGTCACATCGGGATATTCTAATTTTCCGTCCGGGTCTCCGCTGTCCTGGGTGCCGGTTGGTGTGTTTCTGCTGCAAAAATGACCGCCGCGGATCGGTTTTCGTCTTCTCCACCCGCTACAGGCGGTTTTTCAGTGGCTCTTACCGCCGCGGTCGTTTTCTTTTGGCGGTAGATCCTAATCGGACTGCTGGTTTTGCCGCGGTACCAGTGGGCGGTTGTTGTCCGCTACAATGGCAGCCGGGGTGGTTTCCCGACCGCCATCCTAATGGGCCCCTAAGTTGTAAAAAAATATAGCCTTTGTATTATTCATAAAATGCAGTAGCTCCACGAATCACATATCTTATCTATTGTATCCCAAAAATGCATAAGGTTCCATGAACCACATGTGTAAAAAACATGTTGTTGGAAAACTAGGCAGTATCTGTGAGGCCTGCACAGATAACATGTCACATTTGTCCTTCAATGGGAACCAAACACCCTTGTGTAGGGCCTGACTCTTAGAGGGTAGCGTTGCAGAGCAGTCTAAGGCTTACTCAAGGGAGGTGGTGTGGGCTAGTAATCGCCATTACAGGTGTGCAGATATAACACTCAATAATTGATTGTCCAGTCTGTACTTTGCTTTATAATAGTAATAGTACATTTATTAAACACTCACCACTTAATTCTATGCACCAATTTACAAATATACATAAGCTTTTGGAATTACTTTGTGACCTTGCATAACATCTCCACCCCTCCCACAGGGGGAGTGGGGTCTTGTACCATCACTCCCATGTATGCACATCATCTTGCCCCCTAATGCAGTGGGTTGACACAACTTGGAGCGAGGGCCCTACCAAATGGCACCATCCCTGTGGCGACCCACCCCATCATCTCAACAAGCATTAAAAATAGGTACACCTGCCCAGGGGACACTTAACCCTGACTGAGCATCTCATACTGACCATACCGTATGCACCTCTACATCTTGTGGCCAACAGTCTGGGTTGGTCCTCCCCTAACGCAGTAGCAAGAATAAATTTTTGGGCATCACTTTAAATGAGGTACTTATCATAGATGATAACAATTATAATGCATTGCAATCACAGCCTCTAGAAGGCATCACAGGTAAAATCACAGGATTATGCAAATACAGCCAGACACCCTAGCAGGAATGTCCAGCAACATAACCCCATTTGGCTTATGACATCACCTTACACAGGTACTTCACATAACACATGTAACTTTCAGTCCATCTAAAAGAAATAACAATAGTAGGTGCATTTCTGGTGTAATTACACCTCTCCACCTCCAGGGGAAGCACTTCTCCATACATCCCCAACTCCGCCCTTCACACCTTGGTGCAGTCCATAATGCACCCTCAGCTGCAGAACAAAAGTTCCAGCCTCAGAATGCTTGTATTGCTGGCTGAGCCCTTGAGGGGTTATTCTTTCTAAGTCCCCAGAGACTTAGGGCGGGACTTTCCATTTTCATGGTGGGGGAGACTGCGTTGCTCCTATACCTCCCCCTGCACCTTGGCACACATGTCGTGGAGACCCCGTCCTCCTGGGGCTACCACACGCAGAAAAACAGGCGTTTTCCTGCAGGCCGGCTCGGGCCTGCAAAGCATTATGGGGCGAGGTGGTCCGGCACCGTGCATATCGTAGCAGCGGCCCCCCTGTTGCGCATGGAGAGCCGCGCTGTGGGCCTCCGGCCCCGTCTTTCCTGCGTTGAAGGGTCAGGCCCCACCCAGACCCCAAGGTGAGTGCTGCAGCTCGGGGAGCCCACCCCCTGCTGCTCATGCTGTTTTCGGGGGCCTGGTCCCACCCCTCTCACCTTCTTTGGGGCCCCGGTCCCACACAGGCACCCCTTCCGGCCTCCTCGGTGGAAAGCCGCTCAGGGACCCCACCCCCGGCAGCTCACGCCGGCTCCCAGACTGGCCAGCACCTTCGCGTGCTACAGCGGGAGCCGGCATTCTTGTTCAAGTCTGCCAAATCCAGCGGGTAGACGCGAGGCTGCTTCCCCGCTCCAGCGTGTCTTCGAGGGAGTGCGACGGCATTCCCCCTCCTTCCCGCTACCGTGTGGGAGTGCAACGGCACTCCCCCCACCTCTCCTTCACTTCTGAGTCCTGGGGATGGGGTCCCAGGCCCCCCACAGTGTCACCTTCACGGGGAGCCCGACGGCGCTCCCCGGCTTGGCTTTGGTGCATCGGGCCCGGAGTTGGGATCCCAGGCCCCAGGGAATCTTCACAGGGAGCGCGACAGCGCTCCCCAACTTGGCTTTGCCTGTGATGGGGGTTGCGCAACGGCGCGCCCCCCTCCTCTTCAGCACCATTGCCGGGGGCCAGGATGGGCTTCTGGCACCCCTTTTGGGCATTTTCATGGGTAGAGCGACGGCTCTCCCCGTCTTGACTTATTCCAAGGCCACCCCTCGGGACCTGACCCACCCCAGGGGGCACATATTGGACCGGCGGCGGAGCCCCCGGGCTTTGTCATTGGTCCCAGTAGAGGTCAAAGGTCGACTACCTTCTGGTGGGCATCTTTCAGCCCCCAGAGTACCGATTTTCTTGATCTTTGCCTCTTATTGCTCCTGGTGGCGCTCCCCAGCCACTGGGAGCACTTTTCTTCGCCCTCTTGCTCTCCAGGAGGGTGAATGCAGCAGGGAGCGATCTTCACTGGCTTCCTGCGCCAGCCTTCTACCTGGCTCTCTTCCTGGGCCTCTCTTCTCCTTGCGCAGAGGCCCAGGCTTCTGCTCACTGGTCCTGGTCTCCCCTTGTGGCGCAAGTCAGGGTCCGGGCCTGTCTGGAGGTTCTTCCTTCCAGCTGCCCATGGTGCCAGGCTCCAGCACCAGTCATCCTCAGCAGAGCACACCCCAGAGAGAGCTCCTCTTCCTGTGCAGACTCTTTTTAAAGAATGGGGAGGGGGCTGGCAGGAAGTCTCTGTTTGTCCTATCACACAGCGACACATTACCTCTCTGCCCCTGCTCCCTCCTTCCTGCCCAGGCCTTTGGTTTTGATCTAAATGGCGTCGTCGAGGGGTCTCATGCCACATGGTCTCTGAGAGCCCCTTCCCCCCTCGCTGCCTTCCCTCCAGAGCCGCTTGGTGTCTGGCAAGCGGTGACAGCTGCTTATGGATGAACCTGTAGCTCCACCCATCTTCTCTTCTTGGAGTGGAGGCCTTCACCCTTGGAATGATTGTTGTGCAGGGCTGGGCTTCTGAGGCTACAGCTTGAGGAAGAAGGTCATTAATTCAGCCTGGCAGGGTCAGCCAAAGCAAGGCCCAGGTTATGAGCTGACTCAGAGAAATATGACATTTCTGGATGACCCAAAAGCAGTACAACTATGACTTTGGACTCTGCAGAATACTACTTCCCACATACGTTACAGTGGACTTTAGTGCGTGTCTGGAATTTGTAGGCCCTAGGCAAGTAAAACTAGCTCATGTGCTCCCCATCCTCATAGGAGAGTAATGGAATACAAACAGTAAAGCACACTGACCTTCCCTCAAATGTTTCTTCCCATTGTAGAAAGCCTATTCCATGTCCCCACCCAGTTCTGCATAAGTCCTGCCACACCATTCAAGTTGTAGCTGCTCCTGGGCTGCGCACGCCAGGAATCTCCCCTGCGCAGCCCTTACACTTGTGCACATGCATGGATACATATGTCTGCATGTCACCAGCCCGGTGCCCCTTACTCTGGTTGCAGCACAGCGGCCTACTCGCCCCAGGGGGACACGGGTAAAATACACATGCAGTCCCTTTCAACATGAGTTCACTGTGGGTGAGTCCCAACTTATGACGCTTTCCGACAGTAAGTGCTCAACAAATAGGTGTTCAAAAAGCAAAAAATCAGGGTGGCTCAGATGGTCAGAACCACCTTCTAACACATGTCCTTTGTATTGTATCTCAAAAGTGCATTAGTTGCCACAAATCACATATGTAAAAAAAGAACATATCTTTTATATTGTATCTTTGCACGTAAACCACCTCACAGCTGAATGAGCCCCATCAACAAATCGAACGAATTCAATGCGCATTATAACTCCGTCAGCAGAACTGAGTGTTACTTTTGTGGACTGTTGTTTAGTCCTTGCCGCGCAGCTTGGGGCTCTCCTCTATCCGGCGGGGCCCCGGCTGTGAACGAGAACTGCCACCACTTGTGGAGGGTGGCTCGGCTCCTCTGCACCACTCCCTCCGGCAGCTGCCCGCACCTCGGGCGGGACCGCGGCAGCTGGAGGAAGCTCTGAGTGGGCCAGAGTGAAGAAAAGAAGGCCCAGGCATGAGGCTCCTTTGGTCCCAGGCTGGGAGCACCGAAGTCCCTCAGAGGCAGTGATTTGGTGACACAGAGAGGGGGGCGGGGCAGCTCCTTCCTGAACGAAGCGTGCTTCGCTACCCAAAGGCTCAAGTCAGCATCCTGCTGGGCGGGGCTGCGTCGACAGCGGCTTCTTTACATTAGGTGATTCCCATTGCTAGGCAATATATTGACGATGTTCTGATGATTTGGAAGGGAGACATGACGAGTCTTAACAATTTTAAGATTTGGATCAATTCTCTAAACCCACACCTTCATTTTACAATGAATGTACACAAAGAGAGTATCTCCTTTCTGGATGTCACACTTACAGCGAAAGAAGGTACACTGGAGAGTTCACTGTATACTAAACCTACAGATAGTAACAGCCTACTAAGATTTGATAGTGCTCACCCACGTTCCTTAAGAGAGAATCTCCCAGTAGGTCAGTTCCTGAGGATACGCAGAAACTGCTCCAATCTTCAGACGTATAAAAGAGAGGCAGCCATTCTCACAAACAAACTTAAAGAAAAGAAGTACCCTATCAAAATCATAGAAAGAGCAAATAAAAGAGCACGTAATCCTCCTCGTGAGGCCCTTTTAGAGACACATATGAAAGAACAGCCGGACGAACTAATATGTGTCACTACATACAACTCTTCGTCTAATGACTTAAAGAAAATAATAAATAAAAAATGGCCCATACTAACATCTAATAGACTATCATTTGAAAAACCAATGTTCTCATTTAAGAAAAATTCAAGTCTAAGAGATGCTCTGGTACACACTAATACCTTTACACCGAGATCCACCAATCAGATGACATTATGGGGAATGCCGTCGGTTATGGGACACTACCCTTGCGGATCATGCGTGGCTTGACCCTTCACAGAACATACTAAAACATTGGAACTAGGCCTGCAGTCACCATGGGAACAAAGATCACAAACCAATTGCAATTCTGAGTCAGTAATTTATATGATCAAGTGCCCATGTAACATGATGTACATCGGGATGACTAGCCGCAAAGTGAAAGTTCGCATCAGCGAACATAGAAGTACCATAAGTAGAGCAGTGACAGCTACTAGACTCACAGCACATTATCATGAAAGAACCACAAAGATACAGAGATCAAATGGACTGTATTGGAAAAGATCAAGAATACGGGTAATCAACAGAAAAAACTTTTAGAGCGAGAGCAACGATGGGTGTATCGTTTAAAGACCCATGAGAAGGGCCTTAACGATTGTATACCATGGAACCAACTAAATAGGTAAATAGATTATTCACCCGTCATTGCTCTATTTCAAGTACCCGTGTCGTGACTGTTTACCAAGAAGACACATAATGAGAATCCTTAATAGCATTTGAGTACTATGTCTGGGCATGACCTTCCCTATTATAAAATTTATACAAACATCTGCCAATGGGGCCCCATGGCATTTACACTCCGTGAACAACTCAATAGTTCCAGCCAGTAAATCCTACATGGCAGGTATTTTAGACGCGCAATCACTCGCTGTGATGTTTACTTTACAATTGCACACCATAAGCAGTTCAGAACTGGACTACCTCACAATGCGCGCTATCAATGTTTTATTTGACATAAAAATGAATTTGTTATTTCACTCCAATAATGCGTCCCAGTTGGGACTAAATAGTTTAGTCAGTAGCCACATTAAGACTCTTTCTAAATGAAACTAACCTAAACAAATTTGGTGTATTTTCTCCAATCGCGGCATTTCTGATGTAGAAGACCACATTTCCCATGGTTCTTTGAACCATTGGGACTGCTTGTCGAGGTCACCTACCACGGGTCATGTAGAACCTATCCCGTGTGAGTCACACAAACACACAAACGAGTTGCCTTTTTTCACTCCAGTATTTCGTCCTAGTTGGGATCAAATATTTCATTCAATAGCCGCATCAAGACTCCCTCTAAATGAGATTGATTTAAGTTTTATTTGGTGTATTTTTTCCAATCGCGTCATTTCGAATGTTAAAACCACACTTCCCATGGATTTTCGTACCACGGGGACTACATTTTGACGTCACCGACCACGGGTCAGGTACAACCAATCCCGCAACAGTCACACTAACACGGAAGTATAAGGTAACCGATCCACGATACAACGGCGCAAAACAGCCGAGCACGAGCAACACGAGGGATTAGTGGTGAACCTTACAGACATCATCCTCACCACAGATGAACAAACTGTTTTGGATAAGGGTTTGGGATTTGTTCCAACAACCTATTTGGACAAATTTCATCTCCGATGTGAGTTGGGCGAGTTCTTTAGAAAAATTCGATTGAAGACCTTCTTTCTGGATAAAGAAAGATCAATAGCAGACGATACCCACACAGATCTTAGATTAAGATCAACATTTCTCCCTCCTAACAACATGATGCCTCCAGAGGTACTTTCATTTGAAGAGGCAGTCTCTAAAGAGGTTGAATCACTCCAACCTAAGAGAAATGTGTTCTACAACTTGAGTAAGAGAGAACGCGCAGCCATGGTAGCCCTTCAATCTAGAACAGATATAGTCATAAAACCAGCGGATAAGGGTGGAGCTACGGTCATTCAAAGTACCAATGCATACAGAACGGCCTGTCTGAATCTCCTGGCAGATACAAGATATTATAAGAAGATCAACAGGGACCCGACACAACGGATCAAAACCACCATCATGGCACTCACAGCAGACGCACTCACCAGAGAGTGGATCACTAAAAAAGAGTATGCCTTCTTGAACCAGGAGGATCCTAGAACTCCGCTATTTTACACGATCCCAAAGATACATAAAGAAAAAATTCCTCCGCCGGGCAGACCAATTGTTTCAGGCATTGGGTCGGTTCTAGAACCACTATCTAAATACACAGATTGGTTTCTACGCCCCCTGGTGAAGAACATCAAGTCGTATGTCAAAGATACCAAACATCTCTTTAACCTTCTAACACAGGTGGAGTACAATCCAGAGGACAATCTCCTGGTATGTCTGGACGTGGAAGCACTATACACGAATATACCCCAGACAGAAAGTATCAGAGTGGTGGAAGAAATTCTAAAAGACCAGGAATGGCTGTGGGCAGCACCAATTGCGTGGGTGATTACTCTCATACATATGGCCCTCACAGAAAACTTCTTCATCTATGACGACCAACTATATCTACAAGTACACGGTACTTCAATGGGCAGCACATTCGCCCCAAGTCTAGCATGTCTGTATGTGGGTTATTTTGAAGACCAACATATATGGACACAGAATCCTTTTAGTGAAAACATCTGTAAATGGTACAGATATATTGACGATGTTCTGATGATTTGGAAGGGAGACATGACGAGTCTTAACAATTTTAAGATTTGGATCAATTCTCTAAACCGACACCTTCATTTTACAATGAATGTACACAAAGAGAGTATCTCCTTTCTGGATGTCACACTGACAGCGAAAGAAGGTACACTGGAGAGTTCACTGTATACTAAACCTACAGATAGGAACAGCCTACTAAGATTTGATAGTGCTCACCCACGTTCCTTAAGAGAGAATCTCCCAGTAGGTCAGTTCCTGAGGATATGCAGAAACTGCTCCAATCTTCAGACGTATAATAGAGAGGCAGCCATTCTCACAAACATACTTAAAGAAAAGAAGTACCCTATCAAAATCATAGAAAGAGCAAATAAAAGAGCACATAATACTCCTCGTGAGGCCCTTTTAGAGACACATATGAAAGAACAGCCGGACCAACTAATATGTGTCACTACATACAACTCTTCGTCTAATGACTTAAAGAAAATAATAAATAAAAAATGGCCCATACTAACATCTAATAGACTATCATTTGAAAAACCAATGTTCTCATTTAAGAAAAATTCAAGTCTAAGAGATGCTCTGGTACACACTAATGCCTTTACACTGAGATCCACCAATCAGATGACATTATGGGGAATGCCGTCGGTTATGGGACACTACCCTAGCGGATCATGCGTGGCTTGCCCCTTCACAGAACATACTAAAACATTGGAACTAGGCCTGCAGTCACCATGGGAACAAAGATCACACACCAATTGCAATTCTGAGTCAGTAATTTATATGATCAAGTGCCCATGTAACATGATGTACATCGGGATGACTAGCCGCAAAGTGAAAGTTCGCATCAGCGAACACAGAAGTACCATACGTAGAGCAGTGACAGCTAATAGACTCACAGCACATTATCATGAAAAGAACCACAAAGATACAGAGATCAAATGGACTGTATTGGAAAAGATCAAGAATACGGGTAATCAACAGAAAAACTTTTAGAGCGAGAGCAACGATGGGTGTATCGTTTAAAGACCCATGAGAAGGGCCTTAACGATTGTATACCATGGAACCAACTAAATAGGTAAATAGATTATTCACCCGTCATTGCTCTATTTCAAGTACCCGTGTCGTGACTGTATACCAAGAAGACACATAATGAGAATCCTTAATAGCATTTGAGTACTATGTCTGGGCATGACCTTCCCTATTATAAAATTTATACAAACATCTGCCAATGGGGCCCTATGGCATTTACACTCCGTGAACAACTCAATAGTTCCGCCCAGTAAATCCTACATGGCAGGTATTTTAGACGCGCAATCACTCGCTGTGATGTTTACTTTACTATTGCACACCATAAGCAGTTCAGAACTGGACTACCTCACAATGCGCGCTATCAATGTTTTATTTGACATAAAAATGAATTTGTTATTTCACTCCAATAATCCGTCCCAGTTGGGACTAAATAGTTTAGTCAGTAGCCACATTAATACTCTTTCTAAATGAATCTAACCTAAACAATTTTGGTGTATTTTCTCCAATCGCGGCATTTCTGATGTAGAAGACCACATTTCCCATGGTTCTTTGAACCATTGGGACTACTTGTCGAGGTCCCCTACCACGGGTCATGTAGAACCTATCCCGTGTGAGTCACACAAACACACAAACGAGTGTCCTTTTTTCACTCCAGTATTTCGTCCTAGTTGGGATCAAATATTTCATTCAATAGCCGCATCAAGACTCCCTCTAAACAAGATTGATTTAAGTTTTATTTGGTGTATTTTTTCCAATGGCGGCATTTCGAATGTTAAAACCACACTTCCCATGGATTTTCGTACCACGGGGACTACATTTTGACGTCACCGACCACGGGTCAGGTAGAACCAATCCCGCAACAGTCACACTAACACGGAAGTATAAGGTAACCGATCCACGATACAACGGCGCAAAACGCCGGAGATCGGGACCGAATAGGTTAAGTGGCGGGGCAGGACTCTTGACGAAGTAAGTGGGGAGAGCATTGTGACCAACCTGAGATACGGGCATATTTCTTCTTTACCGAGATGAAAACCAGCACACCCATGATTACTTCCTCGACATGCTGCCACCCCCAATATTCCTCCTCTCCTTTTCTTTTCCTTTCTTTACGTACAGGGTACCCCGCTGACAGGGTTTGACTATAGAGCTACCCCCATTTGCCCAATGATCTCCTGAGGAATGGATCTCATCCGAAGTCCGGGTAAGAGAGGATGCATGGATGCACTTTGGAGAATAACGATGCACAAGTGCATTAATGATGTTTTTAATAATCACGCATGGTTCCAGTTACTATGTTATTTCACAGAAACGGGATGAGTGTTGTGTGAGAGCGGGATATATGAGAGTTTTTTACATTGATAGTACTCACTAACTGGCATGAGGAAGCAGTTAGGATGCGAGCAAAATCGCCACCGCACAATACATCTGTCACTTTGATTAATTGTGTACAGATACAGTTATGAGTGGCACATGTTTGGACACATTCGAGCACCACTATGTCATAGAATTACTTGGCACTTTTTGGTGTCGTTCTTTGTCCTTAGCACGTTATGGGACACATCACCTTGGAATATCGATGAGAAAAACCTACAAGTATAAGATGTTTGTTTGTTGACCATGTTTTGCTCTTACAGATGGAACACTACGCATGACAGATTAATCTATCAGTCATCTACGCAAGGAGCAGCTACTCTGCCCTTGCCCCAAAAACAGAATAGGGAATTTCCTTTCTGCTGTCCAGGGAGGCCACTCTTGCCCTGAAGAAAGTCCTGGACCTTCACGGCCGCATACGGACTGAAACATGTTGGCACTAGGGTCCTAGTACCATAATACTCCTATTAAGACCCCATTTTAACGATTTTATTAACCCAGACAGACCCAATAATAAAGGGAAACTGGGGATCTGCCTGAGGTTTTTTATTATTTAGCCCCCCCTGGCCTACAATATCTTCAAAGAGCTCCCAACATTGTGGTTGAGCCCACCCCGACTTTTAGGCGTCGGGGTGACCCGATGATGAAGCATGACACCACTAGGGTGTGTGAGGGTACCTAACTCCTTTGGACAGTAACAGGCATGAACCATGTTGACCCTTGATTTCCTTACATACACTAATTAGAAATGGAGTGAATCATTATATCCACCTCTCACCTGAACTCAAGTGTTTAACCATAACAAAGGAACCCAGTGATTAAATAACCTTTTGGACTCCTCTAGTTATTTTTAGAGCACACCTATTTTTCCAATCTACTCACATCTAGCTACACATCCACCCACCCCACCTCACTCTTCACATTGACAAAAGAAAAGAACTCTGGCAAAGAGCTCTTACAGATGGAACACTACGTATGACGGATTAATCTATCAGTCATCTACGCAAGGAGCAGCTACTCTGCCCTTGCCCCAAAAACAGAATAGGGAATTTCCTTTCTGCTGTCCAGGGAGGCCACTCTTGCCCTGAAGAAAGTCCTGGACCTTCACGGCCGCATACGGACTGAAACATGTTGGCACTAGGGTCCTAGGACCATAATACTCCTATTAAGACCCCATTTTAACGATTTTATTAACCCAGACAGACCCAATAATAAAGGGAAACTGGGGATCTGCCTGAGGTTTTTTATTATTTAGCCCCCCTTGGCCTACAATATCTTCAAAGAGCTCCCAACATTGTGGTTGAGCCCACCCCGACTTTTAGGCGTCGGGGTGACCCGATGATGAAGCATGACACCACTAGGGTGTGTGAGGGTACCTAAATCAAAAGGAATTGCTTCCTTGCTCACCTATTGGTGAAGTTAAAATTTCTCTCACCAGATACTTCGCATCATTCCACTGACGTGCTTTGATACCGACCACTGGCTGGCCAGTTGGAGTAAAACTATTTGTGTAATTGATTATATAGGGAGGTGTTACTCTGACTCAGAATCCTCTCCACCCCCTAGGCAATGAAAAATTTTCAATAGCCTATTGTATACTAATGTTTAGCGCAACGCACAGCTGTAGGGTTTATTCACAGAAATGTTCTGTAAAAAACTCAATACTTCATTGTATTTTGACTCTCCTTTCCCTTACCTGTGCACAACACTCTCTCACCGTTCTTCATATATAAAAATGATCAACTCACACTTCACATCCACAAGAGAATGGCAGAATTATTCAGTATTGGCTACTCTGATGAGGAGGCATCCGCCATACTAGCAGGCCCATCTCTTTTGTCTGATACTAACATCAACCAGACACTTACTCAAGCCCAAAATTGGGATGAACTTAAGGAACTCAAACAATGTCAAATGAAGATATTACTACACGGGGCAATTATGACAGAATACCTCCGTGGCAATGTAGCACCCACGGGGTTAATAGTGACAAATGCACCGATGATTTTTCTTGATGACCCACAATTCAAAAAAGAGTGGTCTCTAATCGCTTGGAGGTGCTCACGCGATTGGCTCATTTTGATAATTAACACAGCCAAGCGCTTGTCAGAAGCACTATTAGTAAAGATCAAAATCAGCGAGGATTCACTACTGACAGAGATCAAACTAACTTTATACAAAAAGAAACTTGAAGAAGTCAATAAAGAAGTGAACGAGCACAAGGATTATCTGATGCAAAACAAAATCAACAAACTGCAGAAAGATCTAAAGAAATTCAGCCATGAGAAGGTTTACCCTTATATCAAAGATGATCACAAAAGCCAGGTACCTTCTGACTCAGGATCAACACGCAATGAACAAACAGTGTCATCTGACTCTGAATATGAAGATTGGTCGAGCGACGGATCAAATAAGAGCTGGCGAGGTAGGGCAAGAAGACCACGAAGGGGCAATTACAACCAAAGGTACGGGCATCAACAAATGTATCCCTGGCCCGGCCCTTTCGGCCCAGTTCAGTACCATGGCCCCCCTCAATTTCCAACAGGCCCATACTATCAACCTCACTTTAATCAACATTTTTTAGGTCAGGGCGGAAGAAGAGGCAGACGAGGAAGGAGGGGAAACAAAAGAATCCAATGGGAAGAAGACCGGAGCTCGATGAACACGAGGAGCAACACCAGGGACCAACAGCCGAGCACGAGCAACACGAGGGATTAGTGGTGAACCTTACAGACATCATCCTCACCACAGATGAACAAACTGTTTTGGATAAGGGTTTGGGATTTGTTCCAACAACCTATTTGGACAAATTTCATCTCCGATGTGAGTTGGGCGAGTTCTTTAGAAAAATTCGATTGAAGACCTTCTTTCTGGATAAAGAAAGATCAATAGCAGACGATACCCACACAGATCTTAGATTAAGATCAACATTTCTCCCTCCTAACAACATGATGCCTCCAGAGGTACTTTCATTTGAAGAGGCAGTCTCTAAAGAAGTTGAATCACTCCAACCTAAGAGAAATGTGTTCTACAACTTGAGTAAGAGAGAACGCACATCCATGGTAGCCATTCAATCTAGAACAGATATAGTCATAAAACCAGCGGATAAGGGTGAAGCTACGGTCATTCAAAGTACCAATGCATACAGAACGGCCTGTCTGAATCTCCTGGCAGATACAAGATATTATAAGAAGATCAACAGGGACCCGACACAAAGGATCAAAACCACCATCATGGCACTCACAGCAGACGCACTCACCAGAGAGTGGATCACTAAAAAAGAGTATGCCTTCTTGAACCAGGAGGATCCTAGAACTCCGCTATTTTACACGATCCCAAAGATACATAAAGAAAAGATTCCTCCGCCGGGCAGACCAATTGTTTCAGGCATTGGGTCGGTTCTAGAACCACTATCTAAATACACAGATTGGTTTCTACGCCCCCTGGTGAAGAACATCAAGTCGTATGTCAAAGATACCAAACATCTCTTTAACCTTCTAACACAGGTGGAGTACAATCCAGAGGACAATCTCCTGGTATGTCTGGACGTGGAAGCACTATACACGAATATACCCCAGACAGAAAGTATCAGAGTGGTGGAAGAAATTCTAAAAGACCAGGAATGTCTGTGGGCAGCACCAATTGCGTGGGTGATTACTCTCATACATATGGCCCTCACAGAAAACTTCTTCATCTATGACGACCAACTATATCTACAAGTACACGGTACTTCAATGGGCAGCACATTCGCCCCAAGTCTAGCATGTCTGTATGTGGGTTATTTTGAAGACCAACATATATGGACACAGAATCCTTTTAGTGAAAACATCTGTAAATGGTACAGATATATTGACGATGTTCTGATGATTTGGAAGGGAGACATGATGAGTCTTAACAATTTTAAGATTTGGATCAATTCTCTAAACCCACACCTTCATTTTACAATGAATGTACACAAAGAGAGTATCTCCTTTCTGGATGTCACACTGACAGCGAACGAAGGTACACTGGAGAGTTCACTGTATACTAAACCTACAGATAGGAACAGCCTACTAAGATTTGATAGTGCTCACCCACGTTCCTTAAGAGAGAATCTCCCAGTAGGTCAGTTCCTGAGGATATGCAGAAACTGCTCCAATCTTCAGACGTATAAAAGAGAGGCAGCCATTCTCACAAACAAACTTAAAGAAAAGAAGTACCCTATCAAAATCATAGAAAGAGCAAATAAAAGAGCACATAATACTCCTCGTGAGGCCCTTTTAGAGACACATATGAAACAACAGCCGGACCAACTAATATGTGTCACTACATACAACTCTTCGTCTAATGACTTAAAGAAAATAATAAATAAAAAATGGCCCATACTAACATCTAATAGACTATCATTTGAAAAACCAATGTTCTCATTTAAGAAAAATTCAAGTCTAAGAGATGCTCTGGTACACACTAATGCCTTTACACCGAGATCCACCAATCAGATGACATTATGGGGAATGCCGTCGGTTATGGGACACTACCCTAGCGGATCATGCATGGCTTGCCCCTTCACAGAACATACTAAAACATTGGAACTAGGCCTGCAGTCACCATGGGAACAAAGATCACACACCAATTGCAATTCTGAGTCAGTAATTTATATGATCAAGTGCCCATGTAACATGATGTACATCAGGATGACTAGCCGCAAAGTGAAAGTTCGCATCAGCGAACACAGAAGTACCATACGTAGAGCAGTGACAGCTACTAGACTCACAGCACATTATCATGAAAAGAACCACAAAGATACAGAGATCAAATGGACTGTATTGGAAAAGATCAAGAATACGGGTAATCAACAGAAAAACTTTTAGAGCGAGAGCAACGATGGGTGTATCGTTTAAAGACCCATGAGAAGGGCCTTAACGATTGTTTACCATGGAACCAACTAAATAGGTAAATAGATTATTCACCCGTCATTGCTCTATTTCAAGTACCCGTGTCGTGACTGTATACCAAGAAGACACATAATGAGAATCCTTAATAGCATTTGAGTACTATGTCTGGGCATGACCTTCCCTATTATAAAATTTATACAAACATCTGCCAATGGGGCCCCATGGCATTTACACTCCGTGAACAACTCAATAGTTCCGCCCAGTAAATCCTACATGGCAGGTATTTTAGACGCGCAATCACTCGCTCTGATGTTTACTTTACTATTGCACACCATAAGCAGTTCAGAACTGGACTACCTCACAATGCGCGCTATCAATGTTTTATTTGACATAAAAATGAATTTGTTATTTCACTCCAATAATCCGTCCCAGTTGGGACTAAATAGTTTAGTCAGTAGCCACATTAATACTCTTTCTAAATGAATCTAACCTAAACAATTTTGGTGTATTTTCTCCAATCGCGGCATTTCTGATGTAGAAGACCACATTTCCCATGGTTCTTTGAACCATTGGGACTACTTGTCGAGGTCCCCTACCACGGGTCATCTAGAACCTATCCCGTGTGAGTCACACAAACACACAAACGAGTGTCCTTTTTTCACTCCAGTATTTCGTCCTAGTTGGGATCAAATATTTCATTCAATAGCCGCATCAAGACTCCCTCTAAACGAGATTGATTTAAGTTTTATTTGGTGTATTTTTTCCAATGGCGGCATTTCGAATGTTAAAACCACACTTCCCATGGATTTTCGTACCACGGGGACTACATTTTGACGTCACCGACCACGGGTCAGGTAGAACCAATCCCGCAACAGTCACACTAACACGGAAGTATAAGGTAACCGATCCACGATACAACGGCGCAAAACGCCGGAGATCGGGACCGAATAGGTTAAGTGGCGGGGCAGGACTCTTGACGAAGTAAGTGGGGAGAGCATTGTGACCAACCTGAGATACGGGCATATTTCTTCTTTACCGAGATGAAAACCAGCACACCCATGATTACTTCCTCGACATGCTGCCACCCCCAATATTCCTCCTCTCCTTTTCTTTTCCTTTCTTTACGTACATGGTACCCCGCTGACAGGGTTTGACTATAGAGCTACCCCCATTTGCCCAATGATCTCCTGAGGAATGGATCTCATCCGAAGTCCGGGTAAGAGAGGATGCATGGATGCACTTTGGAGAATAACGATGCACAAAGTGCATTAAGGATGTTTTTAATAATCACGCATGGTTCCAGTTACTATGTTATTTCACAGAAACGGGATGAGTGTTGTGTGAGAGCGGGATAGATGAGAGTTTTTTACATTGATAGTACTCACTAACTGGCATGGGGAAGCAGTTAGGATGCGAGCAAAATCGCCACCGCACAATACATCTGTCACTTTGATTAATTGTGTACAGATACAGTTATGAGTGGCACATGTTTGGACACATTCGAGCACCACTATGTCATAGAATTACTTGGCACTTTTTGGTGTCGTTCTTTGTCCTTAGCACGTTATGGGACACATCACCTTGGAATATCGATGAGAAAAACCTACAAGTATAAGATGTTTGTTTGTTGACCATGTTTTTCTCTTACAGATGGAACACTACGCATGACAGATTAATCTATCAGTCATCTACGCAAGGAGCAGCTACTCTGCCCTTGCCCCAAAAACAGAATAGGGAATTTCCTTTCTGCTGTCCAGGGAGGCCACTCTTGCCCTGAAGAAAGTCCTGGACCTTCACGGCCGCATACGGACTGAAACATGTTGGCACTAGGGTCCTAGTACCATAATACTCCTATTAAGACCCCATTTTAACGATTTTATTAACCCAGACAGACCCAATAATAAAGGGAAACTGGGGATCTGCCTGAGGTTTTTTATTATTTAGCCCCCCCTGGCCTACAATATCTTCAAAGAGCTCCCAACATTGTGGTTGAGCCCACCCCGACTTTTAGGCGTCGGGGTGACCCGATGATGAAGCATGACACCACTAGGGTGTGTGAGGGTACCTAAATCAAAAGGAATTGCTTCCTTGCTCACCTATTGGTGAAGTTAAAATTTCCCTCACCAGATACTTCGCATCATTCCACTGACGTGCTGGCCAGTTGGAGTAAAACTATTTGTGTAATTGATTATATAGGGAGGTGTTACTCCTACTCAGAATCCTCTCCACCCTCTAGGCAATGAAACATTTTCAATAGCCTATTGTATACTAACGCCTAGTAGCCACCTGTGCTGCAGTGCCACCGATCGTACAGAAACTGAACTTTGGCTTAGGCCCCATACTCGGGCCAGAGTCGTGATTGGGGCAACCTCACAACTAGCTTCCTCCTATAAGGGAGCACGCTGAGCTCCCGGGAGCAACACAGAGAAAGCAAGAACTGTTGGCAATGAAATGCAGGAAGGCCCCCAGAGTCCTCCTAGAGCTTTACGGCTTTGAGCTCAGCAGAGGCAAAGGTGCACAGGGTACGTTGCGAGAGCACACACAGAGCGGTCGATGAAAAAGTACCTGGAAACTTTGATGTCCCTGAGTTTCCTACAAACGGAGGCCAGCACACACAGACCCTTGGAGATCCTTCTCAAGCAGGGGGACACAGCACACAGCAAAGCCCTTGTCCTGTCCTTGGCAGAAATCTACTTCAGGCCAGCGCCAGACAGTACACAGCAAAGGGGCAGTACTCCTCCTCCAGTTTCTTCAACTCTTATTCTTGGTAATTGCTCCTCTTGATTCCCAAAGTGGTCTAAAGTTAAGGGGTTTCAGGTCTAATACTTATACCCCAAAATGTCTTTGTTCTCTTTCTGCAAGGGTCTCCAAGCAGAATGACCATAGGGGGTAGCGACGGCATTGTCCAAGGGAGACAGTCCCTATTCAGGTGCAAGGAAATCTCTTCCCATTACTCTATATGCAGCAAAGCCCCATTAAGCTCAGCTCTGAGTCATCCAGGAAGGGCCAGGCACACCTGTACCCCCCAGTGGCTGTCTACAGTGAATGCACATCCTCAGTTCCTGTCACTCCAAAACCAGACAGTCAATACGCAAACAGGCAGAGGCACACAGAATGGTTAAACAAGAAAATGCCTACTTTCTAAAAGTGGCTTTTTCAAACACAGGAGTTAAAAACCATCTTTACTAAAAGCCTAAACCTTTTTTTCTATCTTCTTCCAATGGGAAGTTATACTTGTAAGATGTTACAAAGCATTTCCCATTCTATCCTATGGGGCAAGATCGCCTTTCAATAGTGAAAAATGAAATTGGCAGTATTTCACTATCAGGACTTGTCACACACATCAGTACATGTCCTACCTTTCACATACACTGCACCCTGCCCAGGGGAGTACCTTGGGCCTTACATGTAAGAAAAGGGAAGGTTAGGGCCTGGCAAATGGGTGCACTCGCCAAGTCGTCATGGCAGTTAAAAAACTGCGCACAGACACTGCAGTGGCAGGCCTGAGATACCTCTACAGGGCTACTCATGTGGGTAGCGCAATCAGTGCTGCAGGCCCACTAGTAGCATTTGATTTACAGGCCCTGGTGCACTTCAGTGCACTTTACTAAGGCCTTACCAGTAAATCAAATATGCCAAACAGGGAGAACCAATTGTAATCATAATTTACACAGGGAGCACTTGCACTTTGACACTTATCAGCAGTGGCAAAGTGCCCTAAGCATCTAAGCCAGCAAAAACGAAATCCAGCACAGTATAAAAAATACAGGAGGTAGAGGCAAAAAGTCAGGAGAAACCACACCAACTATACCATGTCTAACAGTATGATGTTGTTTTCTCTGTCCGTCATGTTGGAGAGTCCCTTAACAATGTTGAAAAGTTCCTTGGTGTTGTTGGTGCTGGTTTCGATGTGTGGAAGAAGGGCTGTCTTCTTTATTGCCCTCAGCAGGCAGTGGTAAAGGTTGAGGCAGGTGTTGAAGACTGCCCTGTCGTTGGGCTGCTGACCTACCCCTGGTTCTGCCGATACGGCCGACTCCCGTTCTGGGCAATATGATTGGGTTCCTTCATCTTTTGTGATCTAGTCTCCCCCAGAAGGTATATATCTATGTGATTTATGCAGGGTATGGCATTATCTATATGCACTAATTTACCATCCCTATATGAATAGATAAGGATTAATGGTCCTGACAAAATGTCATGATCCTCCTTTGGACATGAACCATGTTGACCCTTGATTTCCTTACATACACTAATTAGAAATGGAGTGAATCATTATATCCACCTCTCACCTGAACTCAAGTGTTTAACCATAACAAAGGAACCCAGTGATTAAATAACCTTTTGGACTCCTCTAGTTATTTTTAGAGCACACCTATTTTTCCAATCTACTCACATCTAGCTACACATCCACCTCACTCTTCACATTGACAAAAGAAAAGAACTCTGGCAAAGAGCCCCCCTGTGGGGCCCATTGGGCATTTCAGCGCCGGCCCAACGAGGAGCTGCCCGATGATGAAGTATGACACCCTTTGGGGTGTATGGAGGCCCTTGCTCCTAAAGAAGCACTCTCCCACCCAAGCTAGGTATCCAGAGAAATCAAAGTCCCCCAGGGCTAAAAGCGTCCTAGCAATATGGGGCTGGGGGCAACTCTTTTCCGCTTGGCACTGTGTCATGCTCTTTTTCTACCTAGGGGTATTTCCTTGTATTTCACCAATTTCTTCAAAGAACCAGCTCCACCACAGCACTGACAGTGTCAAGAGTCCACATCTCTCAGCTGAACATATCTCTCCCTCTCTGCTGGACAGATCTGCCAGATCCTCTCCCTCTCTGCTGAACAGATACTATGTCACTCTCTTCTGGATAGCCTCCTCTCCCTCTCTGCTTTACTGATCCTCTAACTCTCTGCTGTATGGGCAAGTGCCTTTTCTTCTCTGCTAGACAGACCCTTCTCTGTCTCTGCTGGGCAGATCCTATCTCTCTTTGCTAGACAGGTTTTTTTACCCAGCTGCTGGGTGGAACCTCTCCCTTGCTGCTGGATAGGCACATCTATCCCTATGCTGGACAGGTGCCTCTCCCCTCTGCTGGACAAATACTTATCCCTCTCTGCTGGACAGGTGCCTATCCCTCTCTGGACAGGCTCCTCTCCTACTCCCCTAGACAGATCATCTCCCTCTCTGCTGGACAGGGACATCTCCTTTACTGCTGGACAGACTCTTTCCCTTTCTGCTGGACAATTGCCTCTTCTTCTCTGCAAGACAGGCCCCTAACCCTCTCTGCTGGACAGGTGCCTCTTCTTCTCTGCAAGACCAGCCCCTCACCCTCTCTGCTGGACAGGTGCCTCTTCCTCTCGCCAGGATAGAACCTCTCTCTCTCTGCTGCACAGACATCAGCAAACGCAACTAAAATCTAATATGACCCGAAGCTGGGCGAGAGATAAGGTCCACGCAGTGAACCCCCCAGCAAACGTCAGCTTTTGAGTATTGTATAAGAGAAAACCCTCATACATATGGAAAAGTGGGCATTGGCCTAACCAACTCTTCTGAAAAAGCTCAATTGCCAAAATCTGTTATTCAAGAAGTTTCATGAACAGAATGGGCTTACTCCCCACACCCTCCCCTAGCTGAAGATGAGACACACTTTCTGTCCCTATGGCTGAGGAGAAAAATAATTCCTATTCCCAGAGAACCTCTCCCAATTCCTCCTGACCTTTCATAGAAAAAGTGTGGCATCCCCAGGTTCAAGGTAGAGGATGGTAGTGCTTTACTGCCTGTTATTGTGGCAGGGATGCAGCACAAACAGGTGTACCTGCAGCCCTCCGCCTCCCTGCCCCTCTGCAGCCTGACTCACCTTCTGACACACCCCCACTTTATCTCCAAGTTCACGCTGGTCATTTTCAGAAAGTACAAAGCGTTAACTTCAATTACCGTAACCTATTTTGCCCCTGTAAATAAGCTAGACTTTTTCTGAACACCCACTTACCATTTTAGTAATAAGGGGGCATATTAACAAGTCAGGCGATAAAATTATCGCCGCTTTGGCGGCAGAAAACTGCCACTAAAACGGCAAAAATGGGCTTGATAATATGCTCTATGGAATCCCAATTGAAGCCCAGGTTAGATGTCCTTCACATCTAACATGGGTTTCAATTGGAATTCCATAGAGCATATTATCAAGCCCATTATCACCGTTTTAGCGGCAGTTTTCTGCCGCTAAAGCGGCGATAATTTTATCGCCTGGCTTGTTAATATGCCCCTAAATCTGTTATTCTCCCTCATTATCGTATTTTTAGTTAAGATCAGTCGAGCTTCTCTGTGACATCAGAGGTAGAAATCGATCTTATACAAGTTCTTTTTGCTCAAAACCCACACAACTCAGTTACTAAAGCAAAATGCAATAGAGAACTTCAGTACACAATAGACAAGTAAACAAAATATAGAGGGCACAATAAGAAATAAAATAACACCCAGTAGGCACACTTGACCCCGCACAATAACAATCCTAGAAACAGGATAAAAATGAGTGACACTAGTCAGATATAACCTGTGCTCCTCAAATGGTCTTGACAGCAGAGTGAGCAGTTAAAGTGCATAGATGAATAGATGAACAATCTTGTTAACTGAAGAGCTATTAAAGTACACAGTAAGGGAAAAGGTAGCAGCTAAATGTATGACGGCAGGCGCAAATTATAGTGCTTACAGCCACCTCTCCTTATTAACTAAGGCCCTTATTACAAGTACGGCTGTCCATAGGACCGCTCTACTCCCAGTGTCGGTCCGACCACCTCCACCCTGCAGGCCTGGCCACAGTATTACATGTGTGGCAGTCAGACTAACACAGAACCGCTGCGGCTGTTGGGGATCCAGGATCCCGTGGCAGTCGCTCAGTAGTCAGAGGCTGAAATATGCTGGCGGTGCCGCACGGCACTGCTGAGCATATTTCGAGTTGCCTCTCCACCGCCCTTTTCATGGCAGTGAGCCCGCCATGAAAATGGTGGTGGAGAGGCAACAAAGGGTTCCCTAACAGGGCCCTCTGCCGCCCCTGGGCCTTGGGGTGCATGCGGGGGGTCACGTGTATTGTCCCCCCTGAATTTGCACCTCCAGTTCCTGCATGGTGTGACATGTATGCCACACTGTGAAGGAAAGTACATTCAGCGCTCTTGCAGCGGTGATCAGGCCACTGGACCGCCCGCCAGACCATGATTGAAGTCCTAATCAGGCGGGCGGCAGCACCACAGATTTGGCTGTCCTACAATAGATGATGTAAAAGTGGTTTGGGAGGTGTTGAAATTTGGGGATAACAGCTTGAAGATCCTAGGGGCATATTTGCAACAGGCAGCGATAATTATCGGTGACCTTGTATACCGCATTTTTTCTATCGCTAGAATATTTTGCCAGGCTAGCGATGTATTAACAACGCTTAGCGCCATGGCGATGTATATTCCAGCGATAGTGCCCTTTTCCATGGAACATCGCTGGTTTTCCAACGATGTTCCATGTAAAATGGCGATATGCTTGATGATACGACCCTGTGGTCGTATCACATGAATCCACCTCCCATGTTAGGTATGCCTTAGTCAGGAATTTAACAGACGTTAAATTCTTGCATTAAGGCATACTTAGCGCGATTAAAATAATCGCTTCCCCTCATTGTAAATATCGCAAAGCTGCCTTCGCGATATTTACCCTTGATGTTTCCACAGACATGCCTACTTTGCATCTCATTAGCGATGCGAAGTGTGGCGTGCTGGAAACGGGAGCAAAATCAGCAAAACACGCAATAGCGTGTCTTTGCTGATAAGGCGGTAACATTATCGCCACTTTTCGGACAAAAACGCCCGCAAAAGCAGCGATAATTTTTTATCGCCGCATTGTAAATATGCCCCCTAGTTTCTAATCATTTATATCCTTATGATGTTTTCTAACAGACCCAAGCATTCTCGGGAATTCATTCTAAAACAAAACGAAGCCAAGTTCAAATTTAAATTCACTGGCGTAATTCATGTAGTTTTAATAATTTCGCATTATGCTTCCAGTCCAAAATTTCAGAAATACTCCTGTCATGTAATTACGCCGCTGTTTACAGCAACATTGCAGCATGAGAACAAAGTGAACAACCAGAATGTGAGCAGCTTTTGTTAGTGGCATTTGTGTCTTTCATGATTTTGTTTTAGTGGAACATGCGTCCTCAAATAAAAAACTAATACAAGGACATATTTCTCACCAAAATATGAAGCTAAATGGTGGTAAGTAGTATAAATCCAACCTAGTTTGAGATATGGTTATTATTAAATGTAACACAAACACAATACAGATCTGCCATTCAAGCTGCAAAAAGGGGTATGACACAAACATGACAAATTAAAGGGGCAACTGTAAGAAAATGTGTTCAGTCCCTCAAAAGAAAATCAGACAACTGAATGTACTGTATATCAGGAGTCAAAAGTACAGCTAAACACACTTTGTTACTGACTCAAGAGACTCAAGATTTTTTCACAGTATGGTTGCTAATATAAAGGGAGCCATCACACTTTGAAATCCTTCATGACTGAAAGGCATCCCCCAATTTGGATCACTCAAACCCAGTAACATTTCTCTTTGCACTGTAGCACATTACACAGTGAGAGGTAACTTATCTGTTACTGAGTAAAAAGTGCCACGCTCCTGTCAAACATCTTTAAAAATCTTAGATTAGATTAGTTTTGATTCTGCTCATCCAGCAAACTATCAACCACTCACCTATGAGGGGTGTGGCCACGTCGGCAACCAAGATGGTCACACAGCACTGAATCTCCGGCCCCAGAATCCCTCCTGTTGCCGATGTTGACGCCCCCTTATGCCATGCGCACCATCAAAGGAGCGGTAGCCCTTACCAAGACGGTACCGCACTGCCCGGAGTGAGAATCTTCAAGATTGGAGTGGAGGGAGAGGCGGTGTGTTGCTCTGCGTGGTTGTCCGCCCATCCCCGGCCTTGGAGGCCTAGCCGTGACAGAGACTGTGGGTGAGTCTGCTGCTTGGGGCTGACACTCGGGGCCCATATGCCATCCACCACCCTTCCCCTTGCTTGCCGGTGCTGATGCTGTGTCTGGACACCCTTCCGGCTAGGGGATTGAGTGGGTGCCTGTGTGGAGGCTCAGGCCTGCCTCTGGGCCCATCTAACTTTGTTCAGCGCTATCGGCGGCTGTATCGGGCCACAACAGTGACACCTTGCAGCGGGGCTGGGACATTTCCGTGATGACCCCTTTGGTCCGCCAGCATTGCTTGATCCTTGGCCGCCCTCTCTTACTCAGAGCGGTGCTGATGTCCCAGCCTGGCTCCTCCTCACAGGCGCTGCCTGGGGCCTTGCCGGATGCCTGCCCGGGCCCTGGTTTACATCATGGGCTGTATTGGCGGCTGTCTCTGCCATCCCTCCAGTTGTGGGATGGAGTGGCAGTTCTGCCTGGTTCCTGCTGGGTGTGCGGGCCTGCTCTGCGTTGCTCTCGCGGGGTAGCACGGACCTACCCTTGGCCTGCTCAACAGAACCCGAGGCATCAATCCTACACTGTCGAAGTCCCGGCCCTGGGCGCTATCCGTCTATCTGCAGCAGCACTGCCAATGTGCTTTTATCTCCTCTCCTGGTTGCAGCCTGAGGTTCCTCTTGTTGCCGGCCTGGGTCCCTGCTGCCCTGGTGCCTATTTCTGTGAGCTGCCTCTTCCCTTGACTGTGTGGGGCCATTGCGACATATCGTGCTGAACAGCAAGTTTCTCTTTTTCCTGTGGCCAGGTGAGCTGCATTGCTGGGAACCTCCACTAACTAACCCAACTCTCCTTGAAGTGCTGTGCCTCTCTGCCCTGGCCTGGGCCCTGCTGTGTGGTTTCCTGTGTGGGGCCTGTTTACCGCTCTGGGGTCGGGATCTGGGACTGATGCTGCAGCGTGCTTGCATGCTGTAGTGGAGGCCACCTTTTGCCAATATATTCCCTGCTGCCAGATGCCTTCTAGGCCATCGTTTGGGCTGCTGAGGCCTACATCCTGGCCTCCCCTTCTCAAAGCCTGCCATCTGTATCCTTATCCCTGATCAGTGCATAATATGGGGCGAGGCAACCCCGGGCAGAAGAAACTGCCATTTGAGCAGGTGAGGGACTCGGACAGGTAGTAGTTGCCAGAGGACATAGCTGATAACATGACCGGCCAAATGAGCAGCAGGGTACCACCAAGGCCCTTCTGGAAGAGATCCGGTCTGGGTTCCAAGTCATGGATGCCCGCTTCGACACCCTCACAGGCAGGCTGGACACTGTGGGGGAGCGCCTGGACCGCCACCAGACCCAGTTGGATGGCTCTGAGGAGCGTCTCTCTACGCTGGAGGATGGTGTGGTGAAAGCGGTGAAGAGACTTGACAAGCTGGAATGTCTTCTTAAAACCTTTGAGGATAATGGTTGGAGGCGCACACCTATTTATCACTACTTCCGAATTAAATTTGTGTAGTTAAATTAATGGTGCTACAGTGTTACGCTTGCTGTCTTGCTCATATGGCCATGTCTGAACTGGGGTGGTAGAGTGAGCTAAAGAATGATGATGGATTAAACCCAGATCAGTTGACTGGGGGTGAGTGTTTGATTTGCTCAAATGCTCCGTCCATCATCCCCTTTGGTATCGCTCTGCTGTCTTGGTCAAGCGTCTACTCAAATATAGCGATCATACAAACCAAAAGGCTTGTGTACACCGTGCACTGTTCGCAGGGTTGTTGACGAACCATAAAAATTCTTGCTCTATTTATAATTGCCCAAGTAATCAACTTGAGTCCAGAATTAAATCTTGTAAATTGTGCTGTTTATATTTTAGTGCAGTGAACCTATTTCAATTTGGTACACATAAATCATTCTTGGCTATACATAGTGTGTCAAATCATACATGAAATACAGTTGTTACATCATTAATAGCATGATTAACAACATTACTCCATGAACATTATTAGAATGCCCAATGCATTTCGGGACTGGATCGTCCCTTCATCAGTGGCAACCTGTAAACAAAATGGTAATATTACAATGTGCTTTAATGCAATGAATTAATACAGACATCAGGAGGGTGACATTACCCATGATATACTCAAACTGCAAGTACCATAATCCATCCGCTAGGTGTTTTAATGTAGGTGCACAACACATATGTGGTTAGTAAGACAAAAAGAGAGGTGCTAACCCGTGTCATCATCCAAAAAGCAACTGTCCACCTAGTTGACGTCAATATCCATAGTATGTTCCTGGACATACGTGCTCCCACAATGTAAGGAAAAACCCAGATGACTGTTAATTGTTCAACAGGGAACAAGGTTATTTCCCTTTCCGTGCTTTTTTGATGAAAAAAACGTACCTTAATAATAAGAAAACCAGGCTACAAGTGATAATCGCGTCTAGCCTGAATGAAAAGAGTGAAGAAAAAAATCGCAGTGTTGCATCATGAAACTAAAACAGATGATCAAATTACCCGTCATGTTCTTTAGATTTTATTGAGTAGCTCACCTCCGTGTCGCAATTTAAAGTCCCGTCGGTCCCTGAAATAGATCCTAGATGCATAAATGTGTGGCTGCAAAGTAACCAAAATTCGAATCGATATAGTCAATATGCATGCGACCAGAGTTTAGGTAAAAGATTCATGAAAAACTTTCACTCACCCTAATGTGAGGACTTGAATATCACGAAAGCGTCAGTGATTGAGTGTATAACCCCGGAGTGGCCTAGCGCAAAAGAAGAAAACAACGTTGGATGTTACTGAAGTATGTGGAAGGTATAACCTGAGAAGATCGTGACTGAAGAAACAGCCGACGACTCTCTTACCGATAAAGGAATTGATGTGCATTTTTGGGATCACATTTAGTTTA
Source organism: Triturus cristatus (assembly GCF_964204655.1). Taxonomy (NCBI): domain Eukaryota; kingdom Metazoa; phylum Chordata; class Amphibia; order Caudata; family Salamandridae; genus Triturus; species Triturus cristatus. Next base: position 1,417,810,951 of record NC_140591.1, on the reverse strand, counting down.
GGTCTCCGTGGGTTTGTGGTGGTAAGAAAAGATTTGGTCTGATCATTTATCCATTCTTGCTCATAAGCATGAATTAATAGCTTGGACAACATTTGTCATATTCACAGTTTATAAGCATTCGCAGGATTTGTTCAGACTCGACCATAAGCACACAAAAATTACAAGAGTATAAACAACGCTATAAATAACGGGGTTACCCAGAGGACATTCTTCAGGAGTGCTTGAACCGGGCTCAAATGAAAGAACGACTTGAGTTACTGCAACCACAATCCAGACAGGACGGACAAAGACTAGTGTTTGTGTCAAAATTTTCAACCGTTTCGCAAACTTTAAAAAAGATTATCAACACACGATGGGAGCTATTACAAAACGAGGCGGACTTCAATGGATTATTCCAACACAAACCGTTATTTGCCTATAGTAGGGGTAAAAACCTACGAGCCATGTTATCTTCTCCACAGATAAATGAGAACCTTGATGCACAACAAGGTACAAGAAAATGTAACAATTGCATTCATTGCAATAATGTTATAGTTGGCAGTATACTAACTTACCCCTTATCAGGAAATAAAATAAAATTAAAACACACCAGTGATTGTAATTCCAATAATGTAGTATACTGCATTAAATGCCCTTGTGGGAAGGCATACGTTGGGAAGACAGAGCGTAAACTGAAAATTAGGATTGCGGAATATAAAAGTAAAATCAGAATTAAAAATACAACATCCAGTCTAGCCACACATTGGGATGAGGTTAAACACACAATATCTCAGCTGACGTTTCAAATCATTGAGAAATTGCTTGTGTGTCCAGGAATGGACATTACAAAAACCTTGCTCCAAAGAGAAATTTATTGGATTAAGGCGTTAAATACTATGATCCCATCAGGATTAAATAACTGCCTTGACATGAGTTGCTTCTTATAGCCTTTTTTTAATGACCCTAGCTGAGATACAGTATTCCGCATTAATGGAGACAAACACATATGCACATGGTGGTGGTGGAACCTTTGTTCACATTATTCGTTCAATTTTTTGTATGACTGGATTCATATACAGCATTATATGTTCACATGGATGTAGACTCATTAAACTCTATTTCTTTTACCCCATATCCATTTAAGTTCAGTATCATTACTAACCGGATCGCATCTATTTGTTGGTGATTCTAGGTACAGCATTTGTGATTACTACGTGAACACTTTTGGTCACTTAAGTTCTTTCTTCTTGATCCCATACGATTGGTGAGTTCTGCTCGCTCATCACCTTTTAACTCTACAATGCATTCATACCAATTCATCCCCACCTCTTCTTTTCCCTTGTTATATTAAGCATCCACTGTGTTGTGAGTTTTCATTTAAATACCGGTCTATGTGTATTGGTAGACCAGGTAATTTTTGTGATTTCATTTAAACTTAGTAAATCTGATGGTTTTCGGTTACTTTGCTACTTGTATTTTATAGTTGACTAGTTGCTTCCAGTAGTCCCTCTTTTAGTATAATTTGTTAGTTTAGTTCGCCATCTTTCTATATATTATTCTACCTGGTTCAAAATGGCCGCCACGTTCGTTGCAGGCAGTCCTATTTTCATGTTTTCTTCGCGTTTATATGCCTTCACCCTACCAGGGGAGCGCAACCATCACGGCGTCTTAAGCAGTATTCCCAGGTTGCGGTTCGTCAATTCCTTTATCGGTAAGAGAGTCGTCGGCTCTCTCTTTAGTCACGATCTTCTCAGGTTATACCTTCCACATACTTCAGTAACATCCAGCGTTGTTTTCTTCTTTTGCGCTAGGCTACTCCGGGGTTATACACTGAATTACCGAAGCTTTCGTGATATTCAAGTCCTCACATTAGGGTGAGTGAAAGTTTCTCATGAATCTTTTACCTAAACTCTAATCGCATGCATATTGACTATATCGATTCGAATTTTGGTTACTTTGCAGCCACACATTTATGCATCTAGGAACTATTTCAGGGACCGATGAGATTTTAAATTGGGACACGGAGGTGAGCTACTCACTAAAATCTAAAGAACATGACGAGTAATTTGATCATCTGTTTTAGTTTCATGACGCAACACTGCAATTTTTTTCTTCACTCTTTTTATTCAAGCTAGACGTGATTATCAGTTGTAGCCTTGTGGAAATATGGATTTTTCTGGTCAGTTATGTCCCCTATCTTGGACCCCAACGGTTACATGAGCATGTCACAAGTACATGTATGTTCCCTCCAGTTCCAGTTATGAAGACGCAAATACATGTGCGTCCACCGTCAACATGTCCTTTGTCAGATCCGCCGTGAATAGGCCGGATATTCCATTCCTAAATATGAAAGGCCACCGGCTTTATATGGTTCACTTATGCCACTTTACAGTCCAGGCAAGTAGGCCCTGATTCTGTCATCAAAACTCCTCTTGCCTCCTTCCTCTGAAAGCTCCAGTCCGAGCCTGCATCTGTGACCATGAACTTTGTCTCATTCTCTGCGCGGCTCACGAAGCCTGACATCAGCCTATTCTCTGCCAAGAACTGTATTTCACCTTCGAATTATCTGCCTCTCCCTCAGCCGATGCATTCCTGCCTAGTAGTTTAAGTAAACATTCTTCCAGTTACCAAGCAAAAAGGCCCATCTTCTCTGTCCTCATGCAAGTAATTCATAGCCCTGTTACTAGGGAATATTCCTACCCCCTCGCATTCAGTGTAGACACTTAGACGCTTGTACATGCACGCACAGTCAGTATAGAATAGATTCTGTCCGAGAGTCCTTCTTTTGTGGATAACATAGTTCTTTAAACATAGGATGTTAGATATGATTTGGGATTAGGTTGACTTGACCCCCCAGACTTCTCGTCTCCACATATAGAGCTAAATGTCAAGTCCTCGTCACCCCCTAGTTACACGTCAATTACACGTCATACTGCTGCGCGCGCATCTATGCCAAGTATTATCTTATAGATCCACCTATACATGACATCATAACCAATCATGTTCCTTTTTACTCATTATTACACCCATTTTCGGTTACGCAGACAAACGTCAATGTCCTTATCAATTGTCACGCCTACTGTATTCACTTCATTATAATGTATGTACTATAAAAGTTACTTTTCTGTCAATAAAGTATGTACTTCACTTCCTGAACCCCCGTGGTGATGGAACTTGAAGCATCCGATTATAATCGATTATTGGAATAAAGCCCATTCCGAAACTCTAATATCACGGATTCTGCCTCTCATTTTTATTGAGCTATTTTATAATGTTTCTGTATCAAATTCAGTCCCGGTAAAGGAATTTTTATTTACCACATGATGGCGCCCGAACAGGGACACTTTCTCATCTCACGCGCCGGCGGTGAGTAGCAGGCCCGGTCTCCTGCCGCAGCTGGACGGACAATAACGCGTACCAGCAGGATTTCCTGTATCTCCCTCCGGTCAAGCGGGGGCGACTGAGACTGCGATCAACACCCAGACGAGGCGGTGAGAAGTGCGAAGTATCCCGACCAGAGCCTAGCTGAGAGAGCAAGATCCGAGGTATACAGAGACCCACCAGTCCGAAGTCAAGCCCAGTTTCCGACGAGGCGAGTCGAGTCCAGTCCGGTTCAAGTTCAAGTTACCGAGGCCTTCCGTTTCCGAAGCTACCCGGTGAGTACCATTACTGGGGAGGCATTTCTGACGTGCACATAGGTTGTGCCGGTCAAGACGGGTTTGGGTACACAAATCCGGTCTGCACTGTTTTAGCAGTGTATCTGTACTGTTTAGCAGTATATCAAGTATTCCGAAGTGTCTAGTAAGTGTCAAGAATTAAGCATGGTGATTTAGTTATGCAGACGATCATCATTGTTGTTCCAGTTAAAGGTTTAATGTTTTAATGTTTAATGTGTTAAACGTCCTGCATATTGTGGTATGAATGGTTGTTCATTATTGTGCTTTTGTATTAAGCGTGTTCAAGATTAAGTATCAGATCAGTTGTCAATATGCCGCTCTTTTCGAAATTAAGACAGATCACTACTAGAAAAGGGGTACTTGAAGAAGCCGTCCCTATTCCTCCTAGGGATACTCCAGGGCACTTCATGTATCACAAACATGGCTTAGACGCTATATTGTTTCTTGATTTATGGGTAGATTACACCAAGGGATTACCAGAAAGTCAGAGATGGCCCGCTGCGGGAACCTGGGATGCAGAATGCATCATGAAAGTCGAGGAAGAGTTATGGAAAAGGAAAGTCAGACAGTCACAGAAAAACGCCGTTGAGTTATGGCGTAAAGAATCTCATAGACGCACAGAAAAAGCACGTAGACAGGAAGAGAAGAGTAAAGAAAGTTCAAGCAAGGTTCAAGAAAATCTATTAATTGAGGAAGGTATCCGAGTGAAATCAGAACAAGTAGACAGACAAAGAAATGCCCTTATGAATGGTATGTATCCCCTTCTGGCCGAAGGATTACCTAAGGCTACTCCAGAGATACCGGAAGACTTGCCACCCCCATTATTTCCAATCAAGGTACATCCTAAGGGGCATCCTAGAACCGCAGAAGATGTTTTTCTTTCCTCATATTTAGATGACGCAGCTCCCGAGTATGCTAATTCCGCCCCACGTAGACCGCGTACCAGGGAGGTCCAACGCCAAGATCCAGCACCCGTATCCCTACAGCAACAAATCGAGTCACAAGTTCAGGCAAGCACATCTGTTTCTGAATCTGTTCCTACAGGTGCTTCCATAGCTGAGTCCACACCTATAGTTGCTGTGTCACGTTCGACGAATCCTTTCACACCCGACGCCCCAGATGGGGCCACGGGAGGTGCTACCAATATTTTTTCTACGCCACCTAGAATAAATAAACTTATTTTTCAAGAGTCAGCGCATTCACGTACACCCAAATTCGTAAGTGATCGTACGCTTAAGGAACTTCTTATAGATTGTAGATATGACCCGGTGCTCGGTAAAGAGGACGAAATGATCCTGGCATCATTACGTATCAGACGAGCCGCAGGGTATTTAGCAAAGCTACCAGGAATGACTGCGCATCTAGATAAAATATATCATTTTGTTCAAACAGGGCGAGATCCAGAATGTATTAACAGAGCTATGGAATACCAGAAAGTAGAGATACAGGGGGAACTGTTACGTTTCCTCATAAACTGTGTGATCAGAAATCAAGACCGACCGGGGGTAGATCCGGAAGCAATGAAAATTCTTACAAAATGGAGCCAGAATATATCAGAAGGGAGACACGATAAGCAAAATTGTATAATAGCCATGTGCCGAAAGATCCGTAAAGAAATAGAACGCCTACACGAGGAGAGATTAGAGACAGACGAGTTCGAACAAAGCGAGGAAGAAGGGTCAGGACTGCCCGCAGGACAGCCGGACACCATAGCCTATGTAGGTAGAGGGAGATCTTGTAATAGGAATCAGACTAGATGTCATACTGACTCAATACGTCCAATATGTCTAGATAATGACAGGAATTTCCAAATACCTATAATTAACATAAGGTCTAACGAGCATTCGTTCCAAACCGCCGACAAGCTACTCCGAGAACGAAGGGGTTATCATTTTCTCGATTCTATGGATGAACAAGATTTAGCAAGGGCAGCTGTCCATTGGGTGGACAGTCCCGGAAAATATAGTGATGAGACAGTAGTACGCACATTTTTGAATCTCACCCCAGATGAGCAGAGGTTAGCTGGGATTTATATGATTCAACAACTCATTATACTATATCAGAGTCAGCATTCGGACCCTGGTCCTTTACCTGACATATTAACTGAATTGCTTATGAATAAATGGAGAGGTCCAGGTACTAAGTTAATTAAAGAAATTCTAGTATCAAGAAAGCAGTATATTCTTTTTGTATGCTCAGAGCATGTCTCATTGCCTGTCAAGGAAAGAACAACGTATCACATGGATAGACAGAATCCCTTACGAGAAGTGCACCCAATAAAAGGCGAGGACGATCAATTTAAACGTGTATTTGTATATACGCCCATATCGAAAATAGAATTGTTAGAAATGAAGAAAGTGGTACCCAGTCATGACAAAGACCCAGCGGGTTTTCACCGAGAAATTAAAGACATGTTACTCATGGGAGAGTATACCTACCCCGACATTATGACAATATTAAAGGTGTTGATGCCTGCTGGCATTTATGAGAAACTCAAGGAAAAAGAGTGGGAGGTAGGAGATCAAAAGATAGAATGGTCAGCATTAGAAGCAGAAGAAAGGGCCCGAGGTCCAGGTTCGGGGCTTGGGGATAAAACTAAAGCACTACCAGGTTTACTAGTACAGGTACTGCCACGTTTATTAACTACGAAAAAGGAAGATTGGGGTACAATTTCAGCCTGTAAACAGAAGCAAGATGAAGACACTAGCGATTACTATGCCCGATTCGAGAAATGTTTTGGTATAAATAGTGGCATAAAAGCAAGTAGTGAATCATACCCGCATCTGTTTGTAACAAAATTAGTGGAAAATGCCCTGCCCCCAGTAAAGAATAGAGTATTAAAATTCGAGAGTACCTGGCAAGGTAACACTCCAACACAAATGTTACAAATGTTACAGTACCACCACAATAGAATTAAAGAGGAACAGGAACATGAACACAGACGCATGAAAGACACGAAAATGAAAATGCTAGTTTCCCAGACAGTTCCAGCTGAAGGACATAAAAAGGGTATGACACATTCCGATTCAACCGGACCTGTAAAAGGGACATGCAATTATTGTAAAAAGCCAGGTCATTACGTACACGATTGTCCAGTTTTAAAACATAATATCGCCATAGGTAAAACACAAGAAAGATCACGGCCACTAAGACAAGATCAGAATGAACAAGGAGCTATGCAGCATGCCCAGGCCATGCCAGCCGCACAACAGCCAATACAGTTTGTGCCAGCTGCACCACCGTTGCCCGCTGCTGCCACACAGACAACAACACGACAAATGTATCAGACTGCACAGTATGAATATCCTGAGTATCAACGTTACGCATGAACTAGCCTAGAGAGGGAAGTTGACTTACCCCTTATCGAGATTCCTGTAGATCAAGAAGGACCTTATGTACATAGTGAATTATTAGGTCAAGATAGAAAATTTTTACTCGATACAGGGGCAAGTCGAACAACTATAAAACGTAGTGAAGTTCCAGGGGCACCCCTCTCAGGCTCTCAGAATATTTCCCTTGGTTTTTCAGGAAAACCTATTGTTAATGAAGTATCACAGCCTCTTCCACTTACGTTAGGACCTCTGACCCGAACTACAGATTTATTGCTTACTAAATCATGCCCAGAAAACTTGTTAGGAATAAAAACGTTGAAAGCTCTAGGAGCCATAATATGTTGTTCTCCGGAAGGAGTAAGGTTGTTTTTACGTGATTTTAAAGGTCACTATGTATCTAGAGACATGGATCCCCGACTGCAGACTTTACCTACACATCTATGGGCACAAGGCCCTACTGATGTTGGTTGCATGAATATTACACCATATCGAGTCACACTAAAGGCAGGAGTGGTGCTACCACGAATGCGACAATACAAGTTACCACCAGATGCTGTAGTGGCTTTACTACAAATCATTGACGAGCTTATTGCCCAAGGAGTAGTTGTAGAAACAGACTCCAATGTATGTAATTCACCGATAATTCCGATTCTTAAACGAACAGATCCTACAGCCCCGCCGGTATATCGATTGGTTATTGATCTGCGCGAGTTAAACAAATGCATTGTGCCACAATTTCCTGTGGTCCCAGATATCTCGTCATTATTGACAGCTATTGATTCCGAAGCAACATTCTTTACTGTAATTGACCTCAAGAATGCCTTTTTCAGTGTCCCAATAGATCCGGAAAGCCAATATTTGTTCGGATTTAGTTTAAATGGGCGTAGCTTTAAATTCTCCCGCGCACCTCAAGGATTTACAGAAAGCCCCAGCATCTATAGCCAAGCACTGAAACGAGAACTTGACAGTATCCACATGCCAGTTAACACTGCTCTGCTCCAATACGTCGATGATCTGCTGATCACCGCGAGAAGCGAACCGGAATGTGAAAAGGCATCACTGACAGTTTTACAATTTCTAGCCGAAAAGGGGCACAAGGTATCCCCTTCTAAGCTGCAATTCTGTGTCCAGCGAGTTATTTATCTTGGACACTCGCTGTCCAAGGAGGGAAGGCAGCTTACACCCGACCGCATTCAGTTAATAGCTAACATGCCAATACCCAAGACACAAAAGGAAGTACGAGCTTTCATAGGCCTCACTTCATATTGTAGGCAGTGGATCCCTCAATATGCATTTCTAGCAAAACCACTCATTCAGTTAACCACACAGGAGGCAGCCACATCGACTGTTCTCCCTTGGACTCAGGAACACACACAAGCTTTTGAAAGCTTAAAGAAAGCTTTATGTCAAGCACCCGTTTTAGCAACGCCATGTTACAGAAAACAGTTTACACTCTTTGTTACAGAACGCGAAGGTACTGCCTTGTCAGTACTCACACAGGAACAAGCAGGAGCACACAAACCATGTGCTTATTTTTCTAGTACATTAGATCCCGTAGCTCAGGCTTTGCCTGCGTGCCTGAAATCAGTCGCAGCGACAGCTTTAGCAATCAGACAAAGCGATGCCATAGTGTTAGGACATCCATTGACAGTACAAGTACCACACGCAGTAGAGGTTCTTGTAAATAGAACGCAAACACAACACTTGACTATAGCGCGACTTACAGGATACGAGCTTACATTGTTTCAGCCGCATATAGAAATCAGACGCTGTAACACCTTGAATCCTGCCACACTTTTACCTGTAATCGGAACAGACCCACTAGCTCACGACTGTATTGAAGTTATTACAATAACAACAAAACCCAGACAAGACTTAACCGATGTCCCATTGTCAGATCCAGACCTGACCTTGTATGTAGATGGTTCATGCATGAGAACAAGTACAGGAGAGTTAGTAGCTGCTTACGCAGTTACAACAGATACTGAAGTCATTGAAACTAATCGTATAAATACTTTGTCAGCTCAAGCCGCAGAACTTATCGCTCTGACACAAGCCTGTATTCAAGCCATGAATAAAAAAGTCAACATATACACTGACTCACGTTATGCATTCGGAGTTGTACATGACTTCGGCGTGCTGTGGCGAGAGAGAGGTTATTTAACCTCCCACGGTGCCCACATTCAGCACGGACCCCTCATTCATGCATTATTAGATGCAATACATCTACCCACTGAAATATCAATTATGAAATGTAAGGCCCATACGAAGGTTACTGATATCATTTCCCAAGGCAATGATCTAGCCGACAGAACAGCTAAACTGACCGCTCAAACTCAAACCCCCGACATGACAAAGACAATAGTCTTGACACCGACACATTGTATGACAGTTAAAGATCCTACTCTTGACGTAATTGACATACAGACACATGCTACACCAGACGAAATAAAGAAATGGACTGAATTAGGAGGGATCCAAACGGACCAAGGATGGATGATGAAGGAAAAGTCTGTATGGTTCCTTCCTGATTCAATGGTCCAAGTTATAATTAACACTATACATAGTCCAGCACATCTAGGAGAAAAAGCTATGCTAGACAGCATTCAACACATTTGGTTCAATAAACATTTACGAGCAGCAGCAAAACAAAAGGTCCGTACCTGTATGATCTGTTGTCAGTTCAACCCAGGAAAAAGCGTCCCCGTAGAACAGGGTGGATTTCATACTCCTAATCATCCTTTTGAAGTACTCCAGATGGACTATATCCAGATGGAACGATGTCGAGGATTCAAATATGTTCTCGTAGTTGTTTGCGCTCTGTCCCGTTGGACGGAGGCATACCCGGTTTCAGATTACACTGCCCCGACGACTGCCAAACAGTTGGTTCGAGAATTTTTCCCACGATACGGTTTACCACGTGCTGTTTACTCAGATAACGGCCAGCCGTTCTCATCAGAATTAATGAAACATGTTTCACTTCTGTTAGGATATCAGTGGAAATTCCACTGTGTCCGACACCCCGAGGCAGCAGGTCTCGTAGAAAGACATAACCAGATACTGAAAATCAGAATGTCCAAAATATGCAGAGAGAAAGGTGTCGACTGGGTAGTAGCGTTACCAGTTGCACTATTTTACATGAGAATGGTAGCACACTCTCGAACAGGGCTATCCCCGTATGAGGTGATCTTCGGTAGACCACCAAATATGTGGGGGACGCCTATACCACGCAAAATAACTGATATTGACTGTAATATGCTGACAGATTACTTGGCTTCCTTGATGTCTGCACTACAATCTTCTCGTTCACAGGTAGCTGCAGCCTTTCCCGACAACACTGAGGTGAAACCCCATGACGTTGTTCCGGGTAATCTTGTCTTTGTGAGGAATTTCGACCGAAAGACTCAGCTGGAGCCCAGGTGGAAAGCACCCAAGTTGGTCCTGTTGACCACAAGAACAGCCGTGAAGATCGAGGGCCGCAAGGGCTGGATTCATTCAAGCCATATTAAGAAATTTCACGGACTATCCTCGGATATAGACACTGTGCCCTGCACTACCTCACAGACTGATACAAAGCTTCCTTTTGTTGAACCGAACAATTCTGAAAAGTACAAACTAAAGCTTAGGCCCAACCAGTCGAGCAATTTGATTGTTTAAGTCCTCTCCAAGGTGAAGCGGTTGAATTGTCTCTGACATGTATCCCTTGGACCTGAGTAGAGGAAATACCCGTAAAATGTTGAAACAACAGGCGTATTGTAAATCACTGCGTAGCCACTGTATAGTGACATTATTAATTTTGTTTTTACTGAGTCTTTTAATAATTATTACAAGTATGTTGTTGCACATATATTACCCTATTTCTAGACATGTTTATAATGTTGCTGCTGAACATTCTTTTAGTGACTTACCTCCGCATGAATTGTCTTATAGACTTGCGCTGCGCAATAACACTTTCATTAGTATGTTACATCATTCCCATCAGACTAGTAATGCCACCAATTGTTGGGTGTGTGGCCGACTCCCTCCCTATCAGAATTATGAAGGAGTCCTGCCTTTCTTTCCGCATCCATTTACACATAATGGCTCCTGTGGAGCATGGTTTAGTTTAATTAACTCCATAGACTCAGACACAGCAGTTTACCAAGATCATTGGGTATGGGGAAACCTGAACCTAGCTTTACTCAAGGTCTGCTATCCTGACAAGGAGGGTCGCCCCAAAAGAACAGGAACTGATCTAGAAAATGAAGTATATGGATTAGGAAATTTTACACCTAATCTCATGATTCTAAATGTCGTATCCGAAGTTGAATTAGTCTTACCCACCATGTCAGTATTCCCAGCGAGGGGTGAATTGTGTGTAAGAAAGGTTGGTTCCATACATATGGGCCATAGTAAATGCACTACTATAGTAGAATTCAGTGATCAAGGAAAATCTTCATTTAGAGTTTCTCGCCACTCCTACTTCATATGTGGTCAGACTGCATATATGCGTCTACCCCTAGATTGGGATGGTACCTGCTACATTGCCTTCCTTTTGCCACCTGTTTTCCTAGCTCCTCCTGATTATTACAGAAATATTCATTTAGTACACAACAGAGAACGGAGAGATCTCCCCATTGTCGATTACACTGAGACGGCATGGGACAAGTATGTAGATTTTAATAAAGGCATCTTTCCCTATATAGGTACTGTTACTAATAGTAAGCTGATACGTAGATTAACTAGAACCCTTGAAGCAGTAGTGAATGAGACTATTTCCGCCTTAGGCAATTTAACGGAAGAGCAGTCTGCTATGCGGATTGTTGTGCTTCAAAATCGTCTTGTCCTTGACGTCATCCTGGCTGATAGGGGCGGAGCTTGTAGGGTCATCGGATCAAGCTGCTGCGTATTCATACCAGAAAATTCGCCATCTGTATATAAAGCCATCACTCGCCTTCATAAGATTGTAAGCCAGATACACCAGAACCCAGGCACTTGGACTTGGTCCAGTTGGTTTTGGAATGCGGTATCAGCATGGGGATGGAGAGTTTTATCCTTCCTAGGTATTGGCCTTCTCATACTATTCAGTTGCTGTCTATGTCTACAATGTGGACCAGCGATTTGTGGTCTGTGTGCCACATCGTGCATTCCACATCAAGATTTACGTTCAAGATCCCGGAAGAAGAAAGAAGAACAAATGATGCTATATGAACAGATCAATGGATTGATGAAGATTGATATCTCTTGAAGGGCAAGTAGGGGACAAGGAGGGAATGTGGAAATATGGATTTTTCTGGTCAGTTATGTCCCCTATCTTGGACCCCAACGGTTACATGAGCATGTCACAAGTACATGTATGTTCCCTCCAGTTCCAGTTATGAAGACGCAAATACATGTGCGTCCACCGTCAACATGTCCTTTGTCAGATCCGCCGTGAATAGGCCGGATATTCCATTCCTAAATATGAAAGGCCACCGGCTTTATATGGTTCACTTATGCCACTTTACAGTCCAGGCAAGTAGGCCCTGATTCTGTCATCAAAACTCCTCTTGCCTCCTTCCTCTGAAAGCTCCAGTCCGAGCCTGCATCTGTGACCATGAACTTTGTCTCATTCTCTGCGCGGCTCACGAAGCCTGACATCAGCCTATTCTCTGCCAAGAACTGTATTTCACCTTCGAATTATCTGCCTCTCCCTCAGCCGATGCATTCCTGCCTAGTAGTTTAAGTAAACATTCTTCCAGTTACCAAGCAAAAAGGCCCATCTTCTCTGTCCTCATGCAAGTAATTCATAGCCCTGTTACTAGGGAATATTCCTACCCCCTCGCATTCAGTGTAGACACTTAGACGCTTGTACACGCACGCACAGTCAGTATAGAATAGATTCTGTCCGAGAGTCCTTCTTTTGTGGATAACATAGTTCTTTAAACATAGGATGTTAGATATGATTTGGGATTAGGTTGACTTGACCCCCCAGACTTCTCGTCTCCACATATAGAGCTAAATGTCAAGTCCTCGTCACCCCCTAGTTACACGTCAATTACACGTCATACTGCTGCGCGCGCATCTATGCCAAGTATTATCTTATAGATCCACCTATACATGACATCATAACCAATCATGTTCCTTTTTACTCATTATTACACCCATTTTCGGTTACGCAGACAAACGTCAATGTCCTTATCAATTGTCACGCCTACTGTATTCACTTCATTATAATGTATGTACTATAAAAGTTACTTTTCTGTCAATAAAGTATGTACTTCACTTCCTGAACCCCCGTGGTGATGGAACTTGAAGCATCCGATTATAATCGATTATTGGAATAAAGCCCATTCCGAAACTCTAATATCACGGATTCTGCCTCTCATTTTTATTGAGCTATTTTATAATGTTTCTGTATCAAATTCAGTCCCGGTAAAGGAATTTTTATTTACCACAGCCTGGTTTTCTTATTATTAAGGTATGTTTTTTTCATCGACAAAGCACGCAAAGGGAAAGAACCTTGTTCCCTGTTGAAAACTTAACGGTCATCTGGGTTTTTCCTTACATTTTGGGAGCACGTATGTCCAGGAACATACTATGGATATTGACGTCAACTAGGTGGACAGTTGCTTTTTGGATGACGACACAGGGTAGCACCTTTCTTTTTGCCTTTTGGTTTGCATTATCGCTATTCTTAAAACCTTTGCCATAAAGTATGAAAACTTGGAGGCCAGTTCACGTCACAACAACTTACGCATACCAGGGGTAGCGGAGTCCACGGCCACGGACAGGATGGACCATCCTGTGGATCACTTTTTGACTGAATTGTTTGGCCGAGATCACTTTACTCCTACCTTTGTGGTGTAGAGTGCCCACCGTACACTTGGCTCAAGGCCTCCCCTGGGACCCTGCCACGTCCTATAATTACCCACCTACTAAATTTTAGGGACCGAGACACAGCGCTTCTTCTGGCCTGCAAGCAGGGCCAGGTGCATAACCAGGGCTCCAAATTGTCCTTCTTCCAGACTTTACCCTGATGGTGCAGGAGGCGCATCACAAATTTACTGAAGCCAAAACTTTGCTCAGGAAGCTGGGCCTGCGATATGGTAGGCTCTACCCTGTTCACCTGCGTATCGATGTTGGTGGTAAGGCAAAATTCTTTGACAACCCAGCTGATGTCCTGGCCTTCTGCAAACAATACACTAAATAGTGCACCGCTGCCCGCCTCAATGCCTGAGCGCTCTCCTCCGGATTTGCATGCCACAGGCATCTCAGATTTGTTTCCGCTGAATTGACTTGCATCTGGTGCTGGCTCACGTGTCTTCATCTGCTCCTTTCAATGACCAGACGCATGGCAGTAATTGTTTTTAAGTATCATTCAGTCTGCCACACTCTAAATGGCACCATTTGTTTGCATACGTTATTGGCCTATAATCCTACTCTATTGCTCTTACTCCTGCTGCAGAAGATGATCAGAGGCCGCAGCGTTCCCCCCCCCCCCCCCGTGGTGTATACCAAATACCAAATTGTCACTTTTTTTGTTTTAGTTCACATTTTGTTGTCTGTTCTTATGGGGATTCGCTGGGAATATTAGGGCCTGGTGTGGGCGGGGGTGTCAGGAGGCGTAAATTCTCATTGTGTGGTATGTTGTTTTGTTCTGACTTATGCAAGACCTTGATACATCGACTCTATGCTGCCTATCATTCCAATGCTTCATCACACAATCATGCCACCTAAAACTGTCGACCCAAGGGTCGAGATACCATTTCTCACTGGGAACATTTAGGGCATTAACAATGCCTGTAAGAGTAAAGGTAAGTTCTACAGTATCTTATGCAACATGGAGTACAGATAGCATCTCTGCAGGAGACTCACCTTTCTCCCAGCTCTGCGCACTCTTATGCATCATCCAAATAGATATTTTTCCATTTATGGCAGATATTCCCGTGGGGTATGCATTTTGATTCACCGTTCAGTCCCCTTTACTCCCAGGGATAGTTACACCAATGAGGCTGGTAGATTTGTGGCTGTCACGGGCTTCTTGGCTGGGCATAGTGTTTTGCTCCTTAATGTCAATGCACCAAATGCAACTCTACAGATTTCTTTGTGGTGCTCCAGACCTTGCAGAGGTGTGCAGATGCTGACCATGTAATCTTGGGGGTGATCTCAATCTTTTTCTTGACCCCCTCCTCGATTCTTCAGCTACTTCCCCAACTGGTAAGCCTTGGTCCCTTCATGTACAGTACACACGCTCTGTGCTCCACCTGGTGCACTAGTACCTGTACTACCCTGCACCACACAACACATGGTCTTGCATCGATTATTGGTTGATTTTGCTGACTGTGCTGCCCTGCCGCATGCTGTCGGACCGTGCCATGCTTTGTTCACCCATAAGATGGCAGGGTATGCTTAGACATGGGCCCCTTCCTCACTTTGCCACTGGATTCAAGCTAGCCTGGCTGATGAGGGCTGTTAGCCCGAAAGCAGTCCAAGGCTGCTTGTTTCCGGTTCAGGGAAGACCTGGCTTGGCAGTTCGGGCTGGACTGTTCCCATGTGGCACAGGGTCAAGACTGATTTGCATATAGCTGGGTCTGAACTGAGGTGGCCAAGTGAGCTAAAGAACGATGATGGATTCAACCCAGATCTGTACCTGGGGGTGAGTGTCTGAAACGTTTCAGCGCTCCATCCATCATCTATTTGTGTTTGCTATCATCTATTTGGAGCATCCATTTTTTTGAAGTACATAGGGTTACCCTACTTTTGAAGTATTGCTAATAAAGCAATTTTCCCTTTTAAAAGACAAAGCACTGACTGGGTAATGATTTATTAAGTGTTGCTTGATGCATTGCTGAGTTCTGAGTCCCTAGCCCACAGCATCTTCCAGAATAAGCTTTGAGCAGCTCTACATCGATACTCTGAGAGTCAGGAGCTAAATGAGATACTTGTTTCCCAGTTAGTGTGTCCATGGTACATGGGCCCCAGAACATAAACGTGAAAGACCCCATTTGTTATAAATGAAGCCCAGAAACTTCTGATTGCCCCAGGACACTTTGACCCTGATTTCTCACCCTTTCTCTTCTGGAAGGAGGCCTGATTCCATTCATGACTATTAACATCACAGCACCTGGTTACAACTTGTTTAGGTGCTCATATGGCTGTGAACACCCAGAGACATTATTTGGAGAGCTACTATTGTGGAATCCTTGTCAAGCATGACTTACAGCCTCAAACAGGTGGATTATCATCAAGCTGGATCTTTTTTCCTCATACTAGAGAGTAAGTCCCTAGTTTATATTTTTGCGCAAGCTCACAAAAATCCAAACCAGTTGCCGCTCTCTAGTATTGAGCAAAAAGCTCCAACTTGATGATGATCCAGCTGTTTAAGGCTATATGTCACACTTGACAAGTAACCCACAATGCTCTGTGGTGCTGAGCTCTGTCTGTTTCCAAAATGTACACCTCTCCGTACTGCCCTACTGCATCCTACCTGCTCTATATTTGTGAGCTCAGCCAGATATTCAGCGGTTTAATAGCTATCTACAGCCTTATTCCCTATTGCCTTCCTGCAACCTTGTAGATTGAGTACTGTAGCTCTCAGCCAGTCTAATGTCTACATTGTGAAACTTCTTAACATTTACAGCTCATATTCATACCAACTGATATTCCATTCAAAGATAAAGAGCGTGATCATTTCCAGCTCACCAGCCCCCTCCTTGTCTTACACTTTCATACTACTGTCTGCTAGCCAGTCAATGGGCCCTGCCTGTTGTTCAGTTGCTTTGTAACCATTTCAGTGCCTGCCCTGCCCCATCCCTTTGTTTGCCTGGACCCTCATAGGGGGTCACACCACCGTCGCTAGCATCTCTGCTCATGGTCCCAGGCCAAAGGGTATTATAATTGAGAACATCACCTATTATAGACCTATTCAATGCCACTTAAGTACATTGTTTACTGCTATTCTGTGTTGATGAGTGCCTGCACTTTTATGAAAGCCATGTGCAATGTTCTCATCATTTTATTGCCTGTCCACTAAGGCAATTATTGTTCCCAGCAACACCTAATTGCCCTGACTATGCCTGGTGCCCCTGCCCAAGCTGAAATGATTGAATTGTTTTTCAGCTGTATCCTCTTGCATTGCTGTAACTGAAATTATTTCTTCTGTCTCGCCTGATATCTTGTTTCTTATTTAAATGTAAATTAAACTTAATTCTTCTCCTCTGTTTAATTGAATAATTCCTAATGGGTACTCTTTTGTGAGAGATGATCTCCAAACCTGGCTTGCAGCTGCCTGGCAACTGTGTATCACAGTAACATGTGCCCACCTCATTTTCTATTAACAAAGAGAAAAGGAGAAAGGTCCCTGCGGGTCATAGACATTAAACTACTTGGTGAAGGTGGCATGGTTAGGTTCTTTGACCTCAATTGTCACTTGGAAGCTTTTCATAAATCAAAAATAGGTAACTTACCACTGTCAACTTGAGTTTAAAATTTAGCACAAAATCTTGGTTTTCATTGTTTTTTTAGTTATTAGTAACAGCCCAAAATAATGAAAAGACATCAGTGCTTAACACAACACAGGTGCAGTGGGCTTTACATGGAGAATTCCCCCGACCTGGAAAAAGCACACTTCTAAAACGTGGATAACCAGCAAGGAATTCACCTCAGTAATGTCACCAGCAAGTAAGATGGAGCTGTAACACACCTGCAATGAATTCACCTGCAACAATTGCCCATTTACCTGACTCCAAAATCATTCCTTTTGCTCAATTTTCTGTAAGGTCCTAGCAAATCCTTTGCAGGGATGAGTTTCAAAATTACAATTTCTTCTAATGAAGATGTAAATAACTCCTGCACCCTTTACCATGCTCAAAGTCAAATAACTGCAGGCACAGTGGCTTCCAAGCCATTATTTATTCTATTTTATAAGAGGCCAAACCTGGTATTGGCCAAACCTAAGACTTGAGACACAGCACTTCATCATCTTGAATGACTTTGTGCTGATCCACAAATCTGAATATTGTATTCGGCAACGGAATCTTCCTTCTTGCCCTAAAAACAGCTGTGGATTCTCCACACTTTCAACTAAAACTACCTTCAGTTACTCAAAATGTAAACCAGAACTAATTCACCCTAGTACATCATTTTGTGTCGTTGAAGTCCATCTGAATCCTATCAAACACCCAAAACTTTTCACTTTGTGACAAAGTTAGTTCCCACAAAATGTATTGTTCTGACAAAACCCATAGAATTCACTCAGAAATATTTGACCTAGTGAAATGACCACTAAAATGTATTTATTCACTTCTCTGAGAGCAACTGAATTCAAACGCATTCTTCCTTCCATACATCCAGTTGCTAATGCGGGTAACCCCTTCAACCTGCTCTAGCAAAGTCCGCAACTGATGTCATTTTGTCTGTGACTTGTAAATGCTTCTCAGAAGCATAAAGAATCAGGATAGTGCTACTGTTTAAACAAAAACAAGATTATGACAATGTAGCAAATCACACATCTTCCTTTGCAGGCAGATTCCTAGCAAACGGAGCTGCGGTTTATCTATTTGCACACTATTTTCTTCAACCTTATCAATTCGGTTTCGATTCCTCTTTAGCACTGTGACAGTCAGGAACGCCCATCATATGCCTGTAGGTGTGTCGCACCTACCATGCTGGGCCTCTTGGATACGTTCGAACTTAAAACACTCTTAATCGCCTTGGGATATCACATAGAGGATTTGAATTAGTTCCTGTCTTTTCTGTCTGGTTTTAGTCTGTTTGTCCATTTGGGGAGCTATGACCTGATCTCCATAATTGTTGAGGTGCATCATAGGTCGATTTCTGCTCCTGTCTTGTCTTGTTTAAAATCTATGTTGAACTGGAGATCTACTGTAGGTACAGGCTTCATAGACCACAGTACCTGAAGACCTCCAGCTCTATCATAAGATATCACCAGAATCTGATGTCCACCACATCTCTGGCTTACTGGGTGCCATCCAGGAGGGAAGCTCTCATAGCCGTTGTGGAGAATTGCAACCATATAAGTGCGGAATTCGAACAGTGCCAACGGCTGCGTGTGTGCGGGACTCCAAGAGGGGTAAACTCGCCCCCTAGGATACAGTTATTGCTGTTTGGGTTCGCCAGTGAAGCCAAAATTAGCTCGCCCTAATGGAAGGACGAAAAGGTATTGAAATCCCTGCAATTCACATCTATAACAAATAACACAGGCATATCAGGGTCTGTACTCACGGGGGTGGGCGTGCGCTTAGCCGTGCTCCTACCGTGGCTCTGGCTCCCGTAGGGTGGAAGCGCCGGCGTGGTGTAAAATAAGCAAGTGTTCCCCGGCTGGTGGAAAGACTAGAGCGGCAAAGGGGTCGGCCATCTTGGGAATGAAGTCGAGCCCATGAAACTTTATTGAAATTAACGCGAAGTCAAGGAAGCGCTCAACCCACTGTGGTGGTAGGAGCGTCAAATTGCTGTAATACCAGGAACTTACTGAGGGTATTAACAATGAACGAGAGAATCTCTCTGAAATTAGCATATGCGTAAAGGTGATAAAGCGCGATGTATTTAAAACAGATTCCTGCTCATTGGAGGAAAAGTTGCCAAATATGGAATGCAAGTACATAAGTGCGAGAGAGGACCAAAAGATTTGGCCATGTGGGTTAACGGTGAATTGAGAGAATTGCCATCAGCGACTATCTTGCAACATGTGAAATGTCATATGATAGAATGAGGTGCACCACCAGTTAGCGGCCAATGTACTCACATCACCAATATTGTGAGCATTATCTCATCTAGCGTAAAGAGTGCCAGTATAAAGGATCATGTATTGTTCAGTGTTGCCCACGGTATATCATCATTCAGGCCATTGATATGGCTCGAGATTTTGAAGATCCATTGTTGTTCTTTCCTGAAGAGGACATCCTTACTAATCATGGAAAAGGATTGCAGTATTGTCCAGGTCATGTCATTGGCCGTGTGGTTCCTATCCAGGAAATGCGTGCACATTTTTGTATTCACTTTTTTGCACCTGATGTTGCTCCGGTGTTCAGAGATTCTGATCTTGGCCGGACGCGTCGTCATGCCAACGTACATGAGGTTGCATGGGCATCGAATTAGATAAATGCAATTGCGTGTGTTGCAATTCGTATGGGTTTTTTGTTCCCAAGTTAGAGACTCTGAGAGTTTGATGTTTTTACTTGCTTTTGTAAGAGGACATGCGATGCATTGTCCACATGGGTAATGGCCTGTGACAGGCAGTAAGCCCCAAAGTCGCTGATTGGGAGATGGTTGTTGTCTTGGTCTGGTACTGATTAGAAGGTTTTTCAGGTTATTAGTCCTTTTGAAGGCAAATCTGGGCTGTGGTATCTGCCAATCTCCTACGGACAGCATATTCCAATGTTTTTTATGATTTTTTGAATAGAGTTAGACTCTGGCGTGAAGGTGGTCACACACATTATTTGGTCGGTTTTCGTTTTCTCTGTAGATGTGAGGAGGGTATCCCTGTTGGTGTTCCGAGCCCTTCTGCAGGCTGCTTTTGTAGTGTTTTTGTATGTGTTGTAGGCTGGGATTTCACAACAACCATGTCAACGTACGTTTCGGTAGAGATTTTTTAGTTTTATCCACCTTCATCAGGACCACCCATTAATAAATTTAAAGGTGAGTGGTAGAGGAATAAGGATTGGCTGATAGGACCAATGTGTCCCCCCTGGGACCAGGACAAGAATTGATGTATGAAGTGATTCCAACCAATGGAACCCTATCCAAAACAGAGAAATACTCAGATTCATAGATGTTTTCAATATTGCCGTTTATGCTTCTAGGCTTGGTGTGCTTTAAGTGTCATGCTGATGCCAAAACTTGTTTCTGCAGGTATCCATTTGAGGTCAGAGACCTGTATGTGGCCGCGTCCTGCACCCCATGTGAATACCAATTAGTATTTGAAGTGCTTATCAGAAAACACAAAACTGTTCAGAGCGTAATCTTTTTAACACCAACCTAACACCACTCCACTGTCATATCAATCGATCACGTACCCTAAGTATAGCTTTCCACTGCCTAGTCACTGAAATGTTAAGTATAAAAATCTGCCACATTCAATCAAGGGTTGAACTCACACTCACCTGCCAGGCACTGCACTCATAACCTTAACCTAGGTGTAGGCCTATTTAATCTATGGGCGGACTATATGTTAACCAGAATATCTGATTCGATGCCTATGTTTATTTCATAAAATATTGCTTTTTAATGTAGTCAACAACACACACACTACCACTCTGAATGCCATTTACAGTAGAGCATCACGACCACACTTCCACTTTCATTACCACTTGTGGGAAATGGATTGGACTATATCTCCTACAATGCCACGCACTGTAAATGCAACGACCTGGAAATGGACGTAAATGTTTAACATAGTCAACAAATTGGAATGTTCAATCACATACTGTAAGAAAATGGACTATTATTTGGAGTGAGAGGTCGTCCATCTCAAGGTTGAATGACACTGACTTGTCATAGTGAACCCCAATGTTACAATATTAATCTGAGCTCAACCCATGCTAGCTATGGCACAAAACAGACAGGCTTAACTTATGGTGATTTGTAAAGTATTCATGCAGTGCCAAAACAGTTATACAATCAAAACACCAAACAAGAAAAATCCTAAATCATTTTTAAAAAATCCATAAACAAATTAAGTAACATTTTATAAACAAAATGAATGAAGCAACAAAACTCAAATAAAGGAAACCAGGGATCTAAGGCCCAATGATTGTCTATGGAAGCGGTAGACTGGGAGTTAGGCATGACTTCTGGCCAGCCGTAATGGAGTGAAAGTCAGGTACACCAAGTGGGTTTGCCCCAGGCCATCATTTTACCTTCTTACTTTTTTATGGAGCTCAAAATTCTCCAGGTGGAAAAGTTTGAAGCTGTAGCTGACTAAGTTGTATCAAAATTGGACACCTTTGGGGGGCGTTACTAGCAGCTGAGGAGAATGGTGGCTTGTTAGTGAGGCTCCCGTACCCTCGCCATTTATCCTTCAGTATCCTGACCTAACCAAAGACGCCGACTCAGCACACCAAAGGTCTGCTAGTCCTGCGGTCCACTGCCACCAATAATTCCGCCTCGAAGCTCTGCAGCAACAGGAGGAACAAAGAAGTCGGGTGGCCGCGATTGAGGTGGACAACATGGCGGCACCAAGACCGACAAGGGAAGCTTTGAGGTCAGTGTGAAGAACGCCTGCTCCTTGCTTCACCGGGGTCGGTTCTCCGATCCACAACGAGCCGTCCAGTGATTCGATCACAGAGCGAAATTGTGCTTCCCGCGCCGCGGAGACCACGGGAGTGCGGTGCTGGGGGAGGAACACGGCAGTGGCAAAAATCGAGACCCTGGCTTCGGCGGCTTTCTGGGTCTGATCTGGAAAATCTTCCCAGGGCCTGTAAATCCGTTGAAAATCGCTCTAGGTGGGATACCCCAATAGCCCCGTCCTCCGATGCGGGTGATCTTGCGGGTGTTTGCGGCGCTGGAGCAGTTCCTGAAGGCGGGGCAGGCCCCTGGAGTGCGACGAGAACAGCGTGGGGACATGGGGAAGAACTATCCTGGAGGACTAAGTACTGTATAGAGAGCGCTTACCCCTGACTTCGCTTGGACCTACCGGACCATTCATAGCCCAGCTGAGACACGAGATACCACACCACATGCCACGGGCGGTAAGGGGATGCGGCGCTGAGGGCCAAATACAACGACGGCCCACACTTAAGGCCCCGGTACAGGGGCAGTTCACGCCTGTGACCACACCGGTGCAAACAACTGTTACAGACGCGGAATATTGGGGCAGATCCTGAAGGCGATTGAGGCCCCCGTAGGCAGACGATACTCCCTTCGCCCCAACAGACGCAAAGCGGCCTGACACACAGTGACATAAAGAAGATTACGTACCCAGCGGGCCCAGACCCTGGATGACTGGTGGAAATGCTTTGAAAGTGTGTGCTACAAGAGACCAGACCCAGGGACTCCAGGCCACTAGTCAGATTGCCATCCTCGCTAGGCAGGCGGCGGCGAATACCGGGACTAGTCTCGGGAAAAACCATCGATCTCCACGTGCTGCAACCCAGCCATGGCAACGGGCAAGGGGACCAAAGTGAATGCACACAATAGCTTGGCCAAATTTGCCTGGAATAAATCGGGGGGGGGAGCGTGAACCATCACAGATGGAGGCACCGGATGCACAGAATACTTCAAAGCCACAGAGTGACCCTACACTCCACGACATCATAGAAGCCATCGGTGGAATACGCACTTCCCTGGACTCAGTCAATATTGAGGTGTCCCTCATATGAGCAGACGTTAGCCAAATGGATGAAAAAGTAAAAGACCTTAAAGAAGGAACAACCATACTACAAATGGATACGTCCCAACTCCAGACACAAGTAGCCGAACTTCAAAACCAACAAGCTCAGATGGCAAAACAACTAGATGACTATGAAAGGAGAGCTTGAAGGAATAACATACGTATGCTGGGTGTGCCGGAGCGAGCAGAGGGGCCGGCAGCAGACTTATATGTGGAAGACTTGATCTTAAAACACCTACATCCCAAGAGACTATCAAACTATTTTTCCATTAAAAGAGCCCACCGAGTGCAAGGGGGTCGCCCAAAACTGGGAGCTCCCCCGCGGCCACTTATTGCCGGCGTTTTCAACTATAGAGACAGGGACACAATCCTCCAAACGCACGATCCAACCCTCCACTTAAATTGGACAATAACGTGATCACGTTCTTCACAGACTTCACGGCCAAGGTCCAAGCCCAATGGCATAGCTTTCAGGCTGTTAAAAAGGAGCTGCGAGATCGTGAGGTGAAGTACGCCATGCTGTTTCCAGCAAAACTCAGAGTGGAGTCAGAGGGCAAAACGTGGTTCTTTACCTCACCAGAGGACACATGGGACTGGCTCGAGGGCTGGTGCACAGTCGGAGGCCAACGCAGAGATCGAAATGGAGGACAGAGATCACACAGATCTAACCATGTGACACAGCCGAGCGACGAATCCACCCTGGCGGAAGGGGGAGAGACAAGGCGAAGCTGAGAAGATTCCATCTATGGTCTGGGACTGCCCTGTGCGGTGCGCAGATAAGGGATCCACAAGAATGGGTCAGATGGTTCCTAGGGGGTTACTTAAATGTAAGACGAATGCAGACTCAATTCAAGACTGAGATTACCACCACTAATTAGTAGTGGGTCGGGACATATGGACCTCTTAGATACTGGGCTAGAAGCCTACAAACCTGAAACGTAAGAAAATAGTTGTGAGCGAGGGTGGGAGGACTGCCAGCCCGCACCTTTAAGTATTTTTGGGAGGGAAAGAGGCACTCTGCCTAGTTGGGGAGTGGGTAGTTTCCACACAGATGAATAGTCACTTTAGTTCACTGGGGGTATTCACCACCAATGAATGTGTTCTGATGCGTTGTTAAGCATTAGAAGCCACCACCATTTTATGTAAAGAACGATTGAAGAGTCACTTCTATGGCTGTTTTTGAATTGTCGTGTCCATTGTGTTCCTTCCTAACTGGTATCACCTACCTTTTCCTTCTACAGGTAGTACCAGACATTAACAGGTATTTTAATTAGGAGACACTGACTAGCTCTATACCATTTCAACTGAGACTATTAATAGCATTACATTCTCTTCTTTTGTAGATAGTTGTTTTATAGGTCCTGAAGAATCGCGATTGTAACAACTCCAAGCGAGAAACATGTTGACCATTAAAATTATCATATAGGCCACTCTTACATGAGACATTATACTCTGTTGAGTGCTACACCTTCACATTTTTAATCAGGGAAGGAGGCCCCCAGAATAAAATGAATTCCCAGCTGGCACTTTCAACCCTGTTTTATATCACGTAGTCACATCTACATCACCTAGGCCCCCACACCCGCACTTCACCATACAGCAGTTGGATTGAAGATCTCCGATAAAGTGCCCCTTATTAAGGGAGCCCGTTAGGCATTGCACCGCCGGCCCGACGAGGAGCAGCCCATATGATGAAGCATGACACCTGAAAGGGTGTGTGAGGGCATTATTATCCAACAAATGGATTACCAACTCTAAACACACTGTGTATGTAGTTGGACCCAGCCTTTCCTTTGACTCTTCTCCTTCCCCTTTTTTGTATATTGAGGAACAGCAGGAATACCCTTTTTGGTAATAAGCCTTTAAGGTGGTCTTGAAGGGGCAGGCCTTATCTCTCAAGGCCAGATATATCAGGAATAAACACCAACAGCTAGTCCAGTTAGAAAACGAACTCCAACAATTGGAAGTTGATACCATAAACACGCCATCAGATGATACACTCCACCGCTTCACACTCAAGCAGGAGGAATACAAGATTAGGGCAAGGGAACAAATGATGGCCAAACTCCTTCGCACCCAACACAGAGTATATGAACTAGGAGACAGGGCTGGCAAAATCTTGGCCTGGCTAGAGAAACGTGATCAAGGTGAAAGATGGGTATCACGACTGACTTTACATGACGGCACACTCATCACGCATCCCAGGGACATCGCAAATCATCTAGAGCAAATCTATTCCCCTTCCACTACCTATACGGTGGAAGACTCCCGCCAGTTCCTATCTGATAGTGACGTACCAGAGCTATCTGATGCCGACAAAGACACCCTTGATGAGGACTTGACAGACAAGGAGATCCAAAAGGCCATAAGCCATATCCAATCAGGGAAGGCGATGGGACCCAATGGGACTCCCATCGAATTTTTAAAAAATGGCCGCCCCTCAGGTAGCACTGCACCTCCGAGCCATGTATAACAAAAGTTACGAGCAGGGGTTTCTGCCAGAAGACCAACGCCTGGCACCCATAGTGGTGATTCATAAACCAGGGAAGCCCGCTGACGATTGCGGTTCCTACAGATCGATTTAGCGAATTAATATAGAAGCTAAGATTCTAGCGAAAGTACTTGCCTCACGGATGGTTACAGTCCTCTCCTCCTTGGTCCACCGAGACCAATCCGACTTTATTCCAGGAAGAAACACAGCACTTAACATTCGGCGCCTCCACAACGTGCTCGCGCGGTGAGAATACATGGAGCAAGACGCAGTGGTGCTGTCCATAGATGCCTCCATGGCGTTTGATTCTATAGAGTGTCCATACCTATTTGAAGTCCTGAAGAGGATGGGCTTCGGCCCAAAATCTCTGGGATGGGTGCGATTGCTCTATACAGATATACAGGGCTAAGTGCGAGTAAACAACTGCACATCTCGAACATTTACATTAAAAAGGGGCACTGGACAGGGTTGTCCTCTGTCTCCATTGATCTTTTCCCTTATGTTGGAACCGTTGGCTGCCTGGGTACGGAGAGATGTCATGGTGAGGGGATAGAAATGGGTGGAAGGTCATGACAACCATATATCCCTCTACGCGGATGACATCCTACTTTACCTTGCCTCCCCATATATATATCTATCCATGGGGTGTTAAATATCGTCAAAAAGTTTGGGAAATACTCCGGCTACGCCATAAATTGGAGCAAGTCGGTGTTCTTTGTGCTCCAGGGCCCGGTCCCGCGACTTCCAGAGGGATGCAATGTAGAAATAGCCACAGATGGCTTCCGCTGTCTGGGACTATATATAACCTCAAATCCCACCCTTTTTTATGACCGTAATCTTGGCCCTCCCACGCTTTCTATACATCCTGCAAAGTTGCCCACATCGGGTTCCAGATGCCTATTTCTCAGGAGTCGAAAGTGAAGTCCGGACGCTGCTATGGGACGGGGGAGCTCCTCGTATTGCGATGAAAAAGTTAACAAAGGGGTGGTATGAAGGGGGCATTGCCCTCCCAGATCTTAGGCTCTATTACTGAGCGTCACAACTAGTGGTAGTAAACCACTGGCTATATCGCTCCCCTATTGACCCTGCTTATTTATTGGGTAGGTATCAGACTGGACAAACGGGATACTTGGGGGCACTATACTCATAAGTTAGCAAAAAGCGATATTTTGGGCCCACCTCCCACACAATAATGATATGGCATCAGGCAAATTCCCGTCTGGGATGGTCAAATAGAATTACAAAAGCCACGCCCCTGTGGTACACCCAGAGCTTGGGGCACCTGTGCCACCAACCTGGCTTTGATAAGTGGGATACTATAGGGATTTCCACTGTCGGGGATTTAATTAAAACAGGTACGATCCTTAGGTTCGAAGAGCTAAGGGAGAAATATGACATGGCCCTAGGGGAAATATTCAGATATCTGCAAGTTCGACATGCCCTCGCCACTGCCTTACGTGATCTTGCGGACATACCGGAGTGGTCACCGCTAGAAGATCGGCTGCTTGACGGACTGTTACACTCAAAAGCGATATCACTAACCTATAAAAAGCTATGCAATAACCTACCTGACACATTCCACAAACTTAGAGAGCAGTGGCAGAGGGACCTGGGGCCCATTGACTAGGAGGTCAGGCAAACGGCATTAATGTCCCCCAGAGAAGCAGCTATCACCCTCCGCTTCAGACTGATACAGCTCAGAATCTTACATAGATCGTACATAACAGGGGTTATCTTGGCAAAAATAGGCGCTAGAGGGGGGGCGTGGCCGGGCAAGATGGCCGATCGGAAGTAGTTCATCTCGGCTCCCGGTCCGCACGCTATTCCGGACTGCCTAGAAGCGGCCTTGCGGGGTCCCGATGGTTGAGAAGCACATCTACATGAAGCGGAGAGTGCGGGGTACCATCAGGACCCATGAAATTATTGTTGATGCCACCTTAGCAGCCCGAATGAGCCAGAGTTGCACAGAACCGTCGCTGGACAAAATGGCGCCCTAAGCCTGACGAGCGCTGGCACGACCCCTGAGGCAGCGCGGTGACTGGAAAATAAGGGCTGCCGCTCCGATCTACTCACCGGGGCGGGGGAGGCGTTCTGCGGATCTCCCCTTCATCGAGATCCTTGTGAGGAGTAGGAACCTTGCCGGCACGGCCACCGTGGAGACCCTGACTGGCACTGCAGTCGCCCGAGCATAAATCAGGTGCGTGACCAACAACTCAGGCGGTGAGGGTCCATTGGCAATCGGCAGGCTGCTTTGGATCGACCGGGCCCTGTTGCTGGGAGAGGACTGGTGTGGTATGCGGGGATATGCTTCTCCACGCGGCCGCCTGACCTTAAGATGGCGGCCGTCCTGCGATTCCGAGCGCTGAGTATCAGCCCAATTGAGGCTCCTGCTCTCATCCGCCTCATTGTGGACCTTGGCGCTGTAGACCCACCCGCATACTTAAGGACCATACTTCCACTCCAGCGTAGACCCATGGTGATATCAAGGGGGCGATGCCACATGCTAAGACTTGACCTCACTGGGTAACAAGAATGACCGCCATCTTGGGGGCCTACTAAGATAACTACCTCGCCTGCTCCTGATAAATCCAAACGTTTGACCCTCTCGTGGGCTCGGCCTCCTCTTTCCATACGGCACCAGAGGAATTGCATGGATGTGCCGCAGCGTGGCGGCCGATGCAACCTGGGCGCTTAGGCCTCTATGACTCAGCAAGCTTCTCGTGCTTAGTCAATACCTGGCAGCGTCAGTGGCACCCCCTGGGGAGGAGTACTAAGAGGGGGATTTTGGACACTATGACAGTCAACACATACTGATGAGCAGTGGGGCAATCTCCTTGAATGTGCTTTACAGACTGGGGGCCCTAATTAGCGCTTGACAAATCTCTACAAAGTGTCTCATTAACTAGGCACCCATTAGACTCATCGCACCTCAGCTCTTCCATATCCTTCCCGGGGGTCCCTCTAGACCCGCCCTTATGCCTCCTAAGAAGGCGACGAACAAAAAAACGAATAAGGTCTCAGATTTTTTTCCCGCCCACAGACAAAAGACCACAAGCGGGCCAATACGAGGGACCAGACGCTATGGCTATTTCAAAGAACGACCTCCTGAGCATGTTTAGAGACTTCAAAGCAGAGCTTCGGTCTGATCTCGGTCAAGACATTAAAGCCACGATGGAACAGCTACGCTCCGACCTCACAGACCGGCTAGCCTCACTGCAGCAAGATGTAGACTCAGTTGGTACTAGGGTCTTGGACATGGAGGCGCAAATCCAAGATCAAACTAGGCAAACCAGGGGGGCGTGGCCTGCAGCCAAGCAAGATGGCCGCAGCCTAGTTGGGCTCCGGGGGAACGATCGACTCCCCCTCTCATCCGTAACATATCCGGGCAGCGATCCGATCCCTAAGGTCTGGAATCGTGCAGCGGACACACAGCGTTGCATCCCGGTCCAACTCCGGGGCCCCTCGGACGCCCACGATGGAATCGGCGAGATCTGGACCTCTGCGGCCTGCCTCAGCGTGTGCAGCCGGGGCCTCGAGTGCCGGGGCGGCCCGGGGCGGGGCGTGCCCGAGCGGATCTACGCTGCGGCGGTGGCGGAGGCTGGACGCCTGCGGCAAACACTGGCGACGGCGACGCCTGAGGTGGCTGAGGCGGGGGCGAGGCGAGCGCTGGACGACCCCCATCGGCCCGGGACGAAGGGCCTGCAAGAGGCGCAAGGATCCGCTGCTCATCCGGTGGGCCTGCCCGCGCTCGGGCGAGCTGCTGCCGGCCCCTGGGCCTGCGCTGCATAGGAGACCTGCATCGGGCCCCGCCGAGACGTGAGGCCGGCCCCTGCTGATCCGTGCCGACCCCCCCCCCTCTCGGGGACGACCAGAGTCGGGGATCGCTCCCTAAGCTGCCTGAAGGGTTCGGGCCCGGCCTGAGGGGCCCCTGGTGCATCACTCCCCCGCTGCTCTGCGGGAGTGACATTTGGGAGGTGTCGCTAACGCCATGAGCGGGAAAGGAACCAAGGGGCACCACCAAGGCAAGCTTGCTAAGTTCGCCTACACCGGGGACTCCGAGGTGTCGGACCGCGGCGGCCCCACCGGGAAGATGGCGACGACCACCGACTCGCCGAAGGTGACGCTGGAGGACATCATGATGGCCCTAACGCAGGTACAATCCACAGTGGGGTCGATCTCTACGGACGTAACCCTGCTCCGCGCAGACTTCCAGAAGATGTCCGCCAGGGTAGCAGAGGTGGAGCAGGCAACGGAGACTTTGGCGAAGGACTCCAAAGGCCTCCTACAGAGAGTGTCGCAATTGGAGGCGGAGAACAAACGCATGGCGGCCAGGCTGGACGACCAAGAAGGGCGCTCTCGCCGCAACAACGTGCGCATTATTGGGATTCCCGAGAGTGAGGGGCACCCGGCCATGGACCTCTACGTGGAAGAACTGATTAAGTCCAAGTTGCAACCCCGGGGCCTCTCGACATTCTTTTCAGTGGAGCGCGCACATAGGGTACCGGGAGGGCGCCCGAAGGTTGGGGCGCCTCCGAGGCCTGTCCTGGCCCGCCTGTTTAATTTTAGAGACAGGGATGCCATTCTACAGGCGGCGCGGGTGGCACCGCCGATTCGGCTTCAGAACTCCACAGTGTCCTTCTTTCCGGACCATACGGCTGCGGTGGCGGCGCAGCGGCGGAGCTTTGTGGAGGTCAAGAAGAAACTACGGGCTCGCGAACTTCCATATGCAATGCTCTTCCCGGCGCGTCTCCGGGTGGCGGCGGAGGGCAAAACTTTCTTCTTCGACACACCAGAGGAGGCTCATGACTGGTTGGAGGGGTGGCGCCGTGCTGGTGGCGCAGGGCGTTCGAGCCGAGGGACGAGGCGTCCCGGGAGTGAGATCGATCCCACTGGACATGAACAGCGCCTTGAGGAGGTTGAGGAGGAACCCACGGGTTGAGGCGGCGGCTCGCATCCTGACCGAACTGCAGTTCAAGACTACCCGCTGGGAACTGATGTTGTTGTAGTGTCCGCATACTGGCTGATTTGGGGACATGAACGATGAGACCTGGGGACGGGGGATGTCCGGGTCCCCCTCGGACTCCACGCTCCCTAAAAAGTGCAAGTGTTCGGGGTTCAAGGGACTGAGCACTCTGCTAAGTTGGGGTGGCGGGCAGTTCTGAGTCCGTGTGGCAGGGAGGCAGGGAGGGGGGTGGGGGGACGGGGTATGTTCTTTGGTTTTGTTTCTTTGTTTTGGTTTGTTAGGACACAGCTCTTTGACTTGCATCATACACATGTTATGCACACAACCTGGGCCACACTATGCTCTATCCTCTTATGGCTTTATCTCCTCTCCCACCCGCCGTGAAGTCGGACTTGACTACTCCAATAGCCTCTGACACTGACTTGACCCCGGTGCAGCCCCTCTCCTTACTGACCTGGAATGTACGGGGTTTAGGAGACAAAATCAAACGAGGTCTGGTCCTGCATAGTATTAAACGGTGCGCCCCGGCGCTGGTCTTGCTTCAGGAGACCCATCTCACCGGCACGGCCACTAAAGCGCTGGACAGATGGGGATACAAGATGGTGGTCCACTCTGAGTTTACTTCCGGGTCCCGAGGGGTTGGCATCTGGCTGCGCAAACAGTCCCAAGTAATAGTGCTTGATGTACACACGGACGGAGCCGGGCGGTTTGCCGCGGCTCACATACAATGGGAAGGGCATCTTTATAATGTAGTGTCGGTCTATATCCCTCCTGGGTTGCATGCCACGGCGTTCCCGGCACTTAGTGAATTTCTCCTTACCTTACCGGAGGGAGAGGTGCTGCTTGGGGGTGACTTTAATGCGGTGATGAACGATCACATTGACCGGTCTCCGCCTCGGGCGCAGGGTAGCGGCGCAACGCGACTAGCAGGCTTCGTGGCGGCGCTAGGGTTCACAGATCTTTGGCGCTGGCACCACCCAGAGACACGCTCCTATACATTCCATTCCGGGGTGCACAACAGTCTACCCGCATTGATCACTTTCTGGGCTCCCCCGGATGCCTCCATAACGTTGAAAGTATTGACATTAGACCCAGAGGCATCTCTGACCATTCCCCGATCCTTCTGCACTACCACAGTTCCCACCTGATGCGCCGCCGCGTTTACCCGATACGCCCTAGCTATCTGCGTCTCCCGAAGATTAGTAAATCCATCACACAGGGGTCGAAACTCTACTTCCATGAGAACGCCGCTTCGGTTGACTCTCCCACAATTCTTTGGGAAGCGTACAAAACGGTGCTGCGAGGCCTGGCGATGGCGGCCATCACAGGACATAAGCGCATGCAAACGTCTGAGTTGCAGACGCTGGAGCTTGAGCTCCGGGCTGCGGAGGCTCGTCAGGCCGAAACCCCCTCCCGTGAAACCTCCCATGACCTACGAGTGGCTCAAGTAAAACACAGGGAGCACCTGGCAGACCGTGTTAAACAGCGACTTGAGGCCTCACGGCATACGGTCTACGATGTCGGCGATAAAACCGGCAGGCTACTGGCATGGTTGGACAGGCGAGACAGCGGAGCCCGATGGATCGCGCAGTTGGCTACGGCCGAGGGGTCGACAACGTCAGACCCACGAGAAATAGTGTGCACCCTGGCGGGGCATTTTCGTGGTGTGTATTCCTCCAACTCCTCCATGTCGGAGGAGGTGGCGCTGACATACATTAGTGACCTGCAGATGCCTAAGCTCTCCCCTGAAGCCAGGGAGTCCCTGGAGGCCGATCTTACGGTCGAGGAGCTGCAGGTGGCTATTGCGGCATTACAACCTGGCAAGGCACTGGGTCCTAATGGCATCCCGATTGAGCTGTATCAAAGGCTGCCCGAGATGCTGACCCCACACTTGCTGAATATGTACAAACATGGCCTGGAGATGGGGGAGCTCCCCGCGGACCAACGGACGGCCACCATCGTGGTACTGCCAAAGCCGGGTAAGCCGGCGGACCAATGCGCCTCCTATCGCCCCATCTCTCTGCTTAATGCAGAGGCCAAGATCCTGGCGAAACTGTTGGCCCTCCGACTCACGCCACACCTGACTGAC
The DNA here is from genome assembly GCF_964204655.1 of Triturus cristatus. Classification (NCBI taxonomy): domain Eukaryota; kingdom Metazoa; phylum Chordata; class Amphibia; order Caudata; family Salamandridae; genus Triturus; species Triturus cristatus. The sequence goes on along the minus strand of NC_140591.1, from coordinate 1,417,778,111 downwards.
ATAGTGCACCCGGACCAGTCGGACTTTATGCCCGGGAGGAGTACCTCCCACAATCTGAGGCGCTTACATAGCGTGCTGGCCCGAGTGGACCGAATTCAAGAACCCGCTGTTATTCTTTCCCTTGATGCCCGTATGGCATTCGATATGGTGGAGTGGCCCTTTCTCTTCGCAGTACTGTCTCATCTGGGGTTTGGGCCGAAATTCTGTGCCTGGATCCGACTCCTGTATACCAAACCACTGGCCCATGTCGCGGCCAACGGGCACATGTCGGAGGATTTCCCCCTGGGGCGAGGTACGCGACAGGGCTGCCCGCTCTCGCCGCTGCTTTTCGCCCTAGTACTCGAGCCCCTCGCGACATGGATACGGTGGGAACCTATGATGAGAGGCCTTCGATGGTCGGCGAACTGGGAAGACCGCGTCTCCCTATATGCGGATGACATACTGCTTTACTTGTCATCTCCGAGGCGATCCATCCTTACATTACTTAATATCTGCGAGGTGTTTGGCCGGGCATCCGGCTATACGATCAACTGGTCGAAGTCGGTCCTCATGGTGCTGAGGGACCCCCCCCTCGACTGTCGGAGGGCTGCCAGATACAGGTGGCGAAGGGGTCGTTCAAATACCTGGGGATACATGTTGCCTTGGATCAGATGGAATTTTTCAGGTGTAACTTAAGCCCTCAACTGGACCGCCTCAAGCAGGATGTGCGGCACTGGGGAACGTTGCCCCTGACCCTGGTGGGGAGGGCGGCGCTCTTTAAAATGATGGCCCTGCCGAGGTTTCTTTATGTGTTGGAAAATACTCCTTATCCGGTGCCACCGGCTTATTTCCGAGCGGTTGCAGCGCAAGTCTCTAATTTACTCTGGGGCAACAAACCAGCACGCATTGCACAGGCGAAACTGGTCTGTGGGTGGTACGATGGGGGAATTGCTCTCCCAGATATCCAGTTGTATTATTGGGCGGCGCAGCTCAAGGTGATCAATCAGTGGCTCCATGCGCCGCAGTCTGATCCAGCGTATAAGGCAGATAGGGATATACTGGGCGAAAGGGGTATGCTGGCCCCATTGTATGATGCCCGGCTGGCCCCGCAGCTGATTGGCCCTCTGCGTCAGACTGTGTCTCTCTGGCACGTGGCACAGGCCAGGCTGGGGTGGCGCGGAGTCCTGACGCAGCTTACGCCTCTCTGGGATACGAAGCGACTGGGACGGCTCAGGGACAGCAAGGGCTTTGACGCTTGGGACGCTATCGGGATCTCGGTGATAGGCGACGTGTGGCACAAAGGGGAGGTTGTTCAATTCGCTCGTTTGCAACAACAGTATGAGCTGGCTCCCTCAGAATGGTTCCGATACCTGCAGATGAAACACGCCCTAACGACACGGTTAACCCCAGGTGTGCAGGTTCCAGAGGCATCTCCACTGGAAGACAGGCTGCTGACCGAATACATGCCTAAGCGGGCCACATCTTTCACATACCGCAAACTGATCAACAATTTGCCGAACCCTATGGGGGTCTTGCGGGAGAAATGGGCTGACGAGGTCGGCGATTTCGATGACCCAGATTGGCGGGAGGCGCTGGCGTCACCGCGCGAGGCGGGTATACCCTCGCGGCTGCGTCTTGTGCAACTTCGTATTCTACATCGCTCATACTTCACCAGAAGCCTATTGCACAAACTGGGCAGAGCACCACATCCCTTCTGCCTGCGGGGCTGCGGGGAGGAGGGGACCTTCTATCACCTGCTCTGGGACTGTCCGGTTCTTCAACTCTTCTGGAGGCGAGTGCTGCGAACGATGTCGCAGGTGTGCGGGGTATCACTGCTGCCAGAACCCAGACGCTGTCTGTTAAATGTGTGGGAGCCCACAGATCTTAATCGCCAGGCGCAGGGCTGGGTGACGGTAGGGAACATGATGGCTAAACGGATCATAGCCCAAAAATGGGGAGCGGTGGAGACACCGCTACTGTCGATGTGGAAAAAGGACATGGATGGGGCTATGTTTGCTGAACGTTTTGTATTTATCAGGCGGGGTTGTCCTCGAAAATGGGTCAGAGTGTGGGGAGCATGGAACAAATATAGGGGCAACATATGTGATCCACCACCTCTTTCTGATGAGGAGTCCTCCGACTCAGATGACTAGAGAAACTGAAGGGAAGAAGGGGAGGGTGGCTGATAATGATGGCCTCAGGGGGCCCGATCTAGGTCTACTTGGAGAAATGATGATTATGTATGATGTTTTGTCTACTCTAATGTGTATACGATCTGATTTCGTGTCCTTTGTTATAACTTTTGTGAAAACAATAACAATTTCTTTTAAAAAAAAAACTAGGCAAACCACTGAAATTCATGAGGAAGTCCGCACCCTACAAGAGCAACTCCATCACACTCAACTCAAGGCGGAGGATCTTGAAAACAGGGCCCGACGAGAAAACCTAGAAATTCAAGACATGGAGGAGGGAGCGGAGGGACCCGACCATGAAGCTTTCATGGAAGGGCTCTTTGCGGAAATCCTCAGCCCCCAAACGCTTAAGATTAAGCTAGATCGTGTCCATCGTGTGGGAGGGCTGAGGACCGGAGAAAAGAAACGTCCTTGTGACGTGCTGGCCTAATTTCACTCCTACAAAGACAAGGAAGCAGTACTCATTGCCGCCAGGAAAAAGGGGTCGATCTCATTCCAAGACCACTCCTGCACTGTGTACCAAGACCTGGCATCAGCCACGTTGGCACGGAGGCAGCTCTTTAGACCCATCACCTCGAAGCTGCGCGATGACAAAATACGGTACAGGTGGACCTTTTCGTTTGGACTGAGCTTTGAACTTAACAATAAACAGCGACACATCTCAGATCTGAGGGAGGGTCTGGATCTCTTGGGTCTCCCCTTGGAGGAAGACGAACCCAGCATGTCAGTCAAAATCAACGGCCGCCCTGGGGAACAGCCCCTCGGTTGCTCTTTGGTCCAGGGGTCACGTAGGAATCGCAAATAGGATCTAGGTCTGCACAATCTTTACAAACCAAGTTAATGGAACGCTGGCCGCGGTGATGATCCCCACTACCCACGATGTCCACACAATAGGACTCCATCCGCATGCTATGGCTGACCTCAAGGAACGCGACAAATCAGGCGTCATAAGATTCTGCCATCCAATGAGGAGTCAAAGGCCACACTCCTTCTTATGCGACCACGGGAAGCTAATGACCAAATGCCTCAAAGAACAACTATTATCACGAGGAATTGAATAAGGGATCATCTCACTTTCTTTCCCGCCAGCTGATACTCCTGGTGTGGAGCCCGTTTAAGAGTGGAGATGGCTCCCTACTACCGGAGTTCGCTTCTTGGACTTTGAGTGTTCACCTAATCACATAATGCGGGTACCTAAGGTTTTAAGGGGGGGTGTGGGGTGCTAGTTGTAATTCTATCCTCTACGCTCCCTTGAGACTCAGATACATCTGTGAACAAGCCCCCCAAGGTAACGGCACACAACAATGATCTCGGGGAAATGCACCATATTTGCCTTTATATACAGGAGAACTGTCTTCTTAATCCTACCCGGTATGGAACTATCCTAACGGCTATTCTTCAGCCGCACAAAGATGTTTTGCTTTTTTGAGCTGCGACCGGGATGGGCGCGGACTGGGTCCTCGGACCTGTTGCCCCCCCTAGTCCCTGAGGGGCTTCGTAACAGGGACCTGGCAGCGATTTTTCTATCACACTTTTTGTTAATGTTCGTTTTCATTTTTTCAGGGTTTGAGGGGAGGGGACGGGAGGGACATGGTGGCGGCTTTTTAATATTTTGTTCTGATAGGTTTTCTGACCTCAATGTAATTACAGGTGACACTAGATTGTGGTATACTCACTTCTGGGGACACACGGGGACACAGGACACGATAGGCCAGATAGGACTACCACTGAGATAATGTTTTTCCCTTTACCACAATGAAGATCACCATTGGAACCTGGAACTTTAAAGGTCCTAATTCCCCTCAAAAGCGCCAAAAGATATGGAAGTATATTATTGATCACCATCTTGATATAGTGGCCCTGCAAGAGACACACTTAGCCAGAGCTGAGGACACACGCCTCCAACACAAGCAATACCCACTGATATATAGATCCTCTGCACCTACAAAACATAGAGGGGTGGCGATTCTTTTCCATTCCTCCACAAAATTCCAACCGCTGGGCATTCAGAACGATAAAGATGGCCGCTGGATTATGGTCAAGGATCGTCTGATGGGGAAACTTTGTACCTTCATAGCAGTATACGCCCCCAACAATGGACAGACGATTTTCTTAAAAACGCTAATGGGGAAGGTATTAGACTTTGTGGAGGGGCCGATGATACTCATGGGCAACTTCAACCTGACCTGGCAGAAAGACCTAGATAGCACGCACCCACATGGCTCTGACACGGGTTCCTTTTCCATTGACACTCAGCAACACTTGCACGACATGAGCCTTCTAGACGCTTGGCGCGCTCTCTATCCCCACTCCAGAGACTACACCTTTTATTCTCATGTTCATCATACATACTCCCTGTTAGATGGCGACCTCAGAGGAGCCTGGAAGGGGTTCTGACTACCCTGAGACCCACCCTCGAAGTATCGTAGCCGGGCACTGGCGGGAGACTCCCCAGGGGGAAGGATCTCGTATCTAGGATCGTACTTCTGGCACCACACGACACAGAGTGACCACACCGGGTATTCTTAGAAATCAATCTTTATCAAGTAGGTTATCACTGCAAATATGTACAAGGTGAGCACGGGCTCAATGAGTCTCGGAAGGGGTAGGGGGTAGCGGGACAGTCTCTGGTAAAGGTTCAAGGCAGGGACGTATCCGGCGCACAGCTCACAATCCTCGAGCTGGGGGATACGTTGTTGTAGTCGGGGTCCGGCGGGACCATGAGAGTCTGTTGGAGCCGCGAGTCACTCAGCGGGCTCAGGTACAGGTTTGGAGGTCTTACGAGCTTCAAGGAGCCGCGAGTCACTCAGCAGGCTCAGGTACAGGTTCGGAGGTCTTACGAGCTTCAAGGAGCCGCGAGTCACTCAGCAGGCTCAGGTACAAGTTCGGAGGTCTTACGATCTTCAGGGAGCCGCGAGTCACTCAGCAGGGCTCAGGAGGGTCCAAGTTTCAGGAGCCGCGACCACGTCGGCAGGCTCTTGTTGTTCCAGCGTCGAATCTGCGGACAGACCCAGAGCACCCCTTGTTATAGGTCGAACCCTCTTTGATGTCCGGAGTCTGTGCAGGCAGGGGTCTTGTCACCTGGGGGTCGCTTGTCGGGATTTCCTGCTATTGTCTTTTGATCCTTTCAGGGCCGGGTCGGGAGGAGTCCCAGACACCCAGCAGGCACGGAGCCAGCCCTCAGGGAGGCCGGAGGGCCGATCGAAACCCATCGTCCCAGGGGAGTTCAGAGGTGCGATTGAAACTGCTCCTCCCTCTCTCATCCCCTGGAAGCGTGATGTCCTCCAGCCGGAGTGGCGCCTCTAGGCCCGGGTCGCGCTGGGGCCGGGCGGCCATCTTGGTGCATGAAGTGGGCACGCGGGCCCGGGGGGCCGAAAGGGGAGAGGCCATGGACGGGGATGTCCGGGTCGGTGCGTGTGTCCTGGTGGGGAGGGTCGGCTGGGCCGTGTGCTTGGGGCTGCAGGTACCACGTTTCGGTGGTGCGGGGGCACGTCGGGCCATTCTACGAGGCCGGGTCCAACACGCGTCCCCCCCAGCTGAAGCCGGAGAGAACTGCCCATCATCTTGGGGGATTCTCTTCGCTGAGGCGGAAGAACCGGGAGAGGCCGTCAGCGTTGGCGTGGTCCGTACCAGGGCGGTGTTCTACGGTGAAATCCATCCCCTGGAGGGAGATTGACCACCACAGTAGCTTGGGGTTTTCTCCTCGCATCTGCATGAGCCATCGCAAGGGCCGATGGTCAGTTTGGACTCTGAAATGGGTGCCGAACAGGTAGGGTCGTAGCTTTTTGAGTGCCCAGACCACGGCAAAGGCTTCGCGCTCTATGGTGCTCCATCTCTGTTCTCGGGGCAACAGCCGCCGACTGAGGAAGGCGACGGGCTGGTCTAGGCCTTGGTCATTCACTTGGGACAGGACGGCCCCAATGCCATGCTCGGAGGCATCGGTCTGGACTATGAACTCCTTGGCGTAGTCGGGAGCCTGGAGGACGGGGGCAGTACACATGGCCTTTTTTAGGGCATCGAAAGCTTCCTGGCAGGCAGCCGTCCACTGCACTTTCTTTGGCTGTCTTTTAGACGTGAGTTCTGTGAGAGGGCCGACAAGGCTGCCATACCCCCGAATGAATCTTCGGTAGTAGCCAGTGAGTCCCAGAAAGGCTCGGACCTCCGTTTGGGTGATGGGTGGTTCCCAGGCCAGGATGGCGTCGATCTTTGGCTGTAGAGGGGCGACCTGGCCGCTCCCGACCTGGTGCCCCAGGTAGACTACGGATCCTTGCCCGATCTGGCACTTGCTGGCTTTAACTGTGAGGCCTGCCTGGCGCAGGGCGGTTAGCACCCTCCGGAGGTGCTGGAGGTGCTCACTCCATTCTGAACTGAAAACAGCGATGTCGTCCAGATATGCCACGCTGAACGGCTCTAGCCCGGCCAGGACCCTATTCACCAGTCGCTGGAAAGTGGCCGGGGCATTTTTCATCCCGAAGGGCATTACGCGGAAGCGGTAGTGCCCATCGGGGGTGGAGAAAGCGGACCGCTCCTTGGCCCCTTCGGTGAGTGCAATCTGCCAGTATCCGCAGGTGAGGTCGAATGTGCTGAGGAACCGGGCTGCCCCTAGTCGGTCAATGAGTTCGTCGGCTCGTGGAATGGGGTGGGCATCGGCTCGGGTAACGTCATTGAGCCCCCGGTAGTCTACGCAGAATCGGAGCTCGGGGCCGCTGCCTTCGGGACCAGGACCACGGGGCTGGCCCAGGGACTGTCAGAGGGCTCGATCACCCCCAGGGTCAACATCTTCGAGACTTCAGCTTGAATGCAGGACCGGACCCGGTCAGGAACACGGTAGGCTCGGTGTCTCACCGGCGGGCTGTCCCCGGTGTCCACGTCATGAACACACCAGTTGGTGACCCGGGGGGTCAGGGAGAAGAGGTCGGAAAATTGTCTTAGGAGCTGGCGGCAGTCTGCTTGTTGCTGGGCAGTGAGGGCTGGGGAGAGGTTCACTCCTTCCACGGAGCCATCCTGCTCCTTGACACACAGGAGGTCCGGGAGGGGATCCGACTCATCTTCGGCCCCGTCATCGGTGGCCAGCAGGAGGCTCAGTTCTGTCCGCACGAAGTGAGGCTTGAGGCGGTTCACGTGCAGGACCCGGAGGGGATCCCGAGGCGACTGGACGTCCACCAAGTATGTGACTTGACTCTTCCGCTCAACCACTTTGTAGGGCCCAGTCCATCGGTCCTGGAGGGCGCCAGGCTTCACGGGGGCCATGACCCACACCTGCTGGCCCGGCTGGAACTCGACCAGAGTGGCATTCTGGTCGTACCAGCGCTTCATCTCTTCTTGACTTGCCTCCAGGTTGGCCTCGGCCAGTTCTTGGAACTTCCTGGTCTGGTTCCGGAGGGCCAGGACGTACTGGAACACATCTCGGGGGGTGGTCTGGGGTGCTGCCTCCCACCCTTCCTTAACCAAACTGAGGGGACCTCGGACGGGGTGCCCATAGAGTAATTCAAACGGGCTAAACCCTAAGGACTTCTGGGGGACCTCCCGGTAAGCGAACAAGAGGCAGGGGAGCAGGACGTCCCACTTACGCCGGAGGGGCTCTTCTAGGCCAGCGATCATCCCTTTCAAAGTCCTATTAAACCTTTCTACTAGGCCGTTCCCTTGGGGATGGTACGGGGTGGTGAACTTATAGGACACCCCACATTGTTGCCACAGGGACGTCATATATTTCTAGATAAAATTAGTGCCGCGATCGCTCACGACCTCGCGGGGAAAACCCACCCTGGAAAAGATCCCCATCAGGGCCCGGCCCACCACGGGGGCCGTAATGGTGTGTAGGGGAATAGCCTCAGGATAGCGGGTGGCGTGGTCCACTAGGACCAAGATGAAACGGTGACCTTTGGCAGGTGGGGGGGTCCAGTGGTCCCACGACGTCGATTCCGACTCGTTCAAAAGGGGTACTGACGACCGGGAAGGGTTGGAGGGGAGCCTTGCGCTTCCCCCCCACTCTTCCCACTAGCCTGGCACGTGGGGCAGGACTTGCAGTGGGCTTCTACCGCTGCTCTCATTCTAAGCCAGTAAAAATGGGTCACTAGACGGCTGTAGGTCTTGTCCTGACCCAGGTGGCCGGCGAGGGGGACGTCATGGGCTAAGCCCAGGAGGAAGTCTCGGAAGCGGAGGGGTACCACCAGTACCCGTCCGGATCCCAGCTCCACCGACTTCTGCTCACTGTACAAGATGTTATTTTCCCAATAGATTCGGTGCGTCCCGGTCTGGTCACCTGCGGCTTGGCCCTCGGCCTGGCGCCGCAGCCCGACCAGGGAAGGACAAGTGGCTTGCTCCCGGCAAAATTCTTCCCGGGTGGGCCCGCCCTCGTGGCGCCAATGGGCCAACTCGGGTAGATCTCCCAACTCGGGGACCGGGGCGGGGTCGGATGGTACGAGTTCGTCGCGGGCGACGGACCCTTCTGATGGGGGGACGGGAGGACCCTCGGCGGGGACTGTTCTGATCTCTTCAATCGGGGTGCTTTCGACTTCTCTCCGGGGAGTGAGTCGGGCCGACATAGATCGGGTGGTGGCGCACACCCACTCGGGGAGTCCCATCATTCCTAGGTGGGCCTTGCGCTCGACGTGTTTCCAGGGAGAACTCTCCAGGTCGTTCCCCAAGAGGCAGTCGACCGGCTGGGAGGTTCTTACGGCCACCTTGAGTTTACCTATCACCCCCCCCCCACTCAAACGGCACCAGGGCTACCTGACACATACTTTCTCTATTGTCTGCGGATATTACGGGGCAAAAGACGTTGGGGAGGATCTGCTCCTCGGGGACTAGGTGCCTGAGGACACCGGTGATACTGGCCCCGGTGTCCCGCAGGGCCCCTACTTGGTGGCCATTGATTTTGACGAGCTGCCCGTATTTCTGTGTGTTGGAGGGTAGGAGGCTACCAGGGATCATCTCCCTATCTCCCAGGGATACTAGGGCCATCGCTGCGGGTTCCCACTCCTCGGCTTCCTCAACCTCCTCCCCCAGGGCTACGTTGGCTATCTGTCTCGCAGGGGTGGTAGGGGAGACTTGGGTGGCCATGGGGCACTCTGGGTCATTGGCGTAGTGCCCGGGTTTCTGGCAGCGGAAACATGTGATGGTCACCCGGTGTCCCCGTCTCCCAGGGGGCCCTGTCACTGGTGGGGGGGGCGCCGGGAAAGGTGGAGGTTGTGTCTTCGGAGGGCTAGGCTGGGACTCTCTCGGCCCTCCCTGGTTCCCTCCCCCTCTCTGGCGGGGTGGTCCCTGACTGGCTCGGGGGTACTCTCCTACCATGCCCCGGGAGACCCGGGTGTTGGTCCAGCGGTCGGCCTCCACAGCTAGCTTCCGGGGATCTGTGAGCTTGCTGTCAAGCAGATGCTGACCTAGTTCTATGAAGCAGTTCGCAGCCAGGTGTTCCCACAACATGAGGTCAGTGAGTTCGGCAAGGGTGGTGACTTTGCTGCCCTTGATCCACCCATCGAAGGCCCGACTGAAAAAGTTTACATACTCCACCCAGGTGGTGCCCGGGATCTTCCTGCAGTCCCGGAATCGCTGACGGTACATTTCTGGGGTGAGGCCGTATCTTGTGAGTAGAGCCTCTTTCATGTGGCTGTAGGAGGTCTGCAGGGAGAGGGGTAGGTCGAGCAGGGTGTCCCTTCCTTCGCTCAGAAACCGCCCCCACAACCCCGCCCCCCAGTCCTTCTGCGGGATCCGATGGGAGGTCATGGCGACCTCGTAGGCCCTGAACCATTGCTGAATGTCATCGTTTTTATAATATTCCTTGACCATATCCTTAGGGATGTGGACCTTCTGTTCCGCTGGGGAGGCCGTCTCTCGGTTTCCCGGGGGCCTCCCTTCCTCGTTTCTGGCCTTGAGCTCGAGTTCCTTCAAGCTGCGTTCGTGCTCCAGTTGGAGCTTCCTTCCTTCGTGCTCCCGTTGGAGCTTCTTTTCTTCTAGTTCGCCTTGTACACGCATTTGCTCTACTGCTAGCTTTTTTTCCGCTAACTTCAATTCGCCCTCGATTTTGAGTTTGGCTAACTCGAGTTCATGATTGCGACTTCTCTCTCTGTCCGCGAGCTCTTCCGGGGATAGGCCCCCATCTGGTACGATGCCTCGCACCTGATTGCTGCTGCTTTCACTTTGGGGGGGTTCGGCTTCGTCGGGGCGCTCCCCCGTGCCTTCTGGGCGGGAGGCCCCGGTCTCCACCCAAGTTTTCAGTGCTTTCTGCAAATCTTCTTTAGTGTTGAGACCAGTGGTAGCGATTTTAAGTTCTTTGCAGAATTGCTTTAGCTCTTTGTGTGTGTATTCTTCTAGATGCTCCACCTGGAACACCCTGTTGGCGTTGGTTTCTGCGGGGCTCACGGCGCTTCCTTCTGCCATGTTTGTCGGTAGTGCTTCCGTCGTTCACGGTACGATCTCTAGGTGATGGGCCCGAATCCCGTCGCTTGCCACCAATGTTAGATGGCGACCTCAGAGGAGCCTGGAAGGGGTTCTGACTACCCTGAGACCCACCCTCGAAGTATCGTAGCCGGGCACTGGCGGGAGACTCCCCAGGGGGAAGGATCTCGTATCTAGGATCGTACTTCTGGCACCACACGACACAGAGTGACCACACCGGGTATTCTTAGAAATCAATCTTTATCAAGTAGGTTATCACTGCAAATATGTACAAGGTGAGCACGGGCTCAATGAGTCTCGGAAGGGGTAGGGGGTAGCGGGACAGTCTCTGGTAAAGGTTCAAGGCAGGGACGTATCCGGCGCACAGCTCACAATCCTCGAGCTGGGGGATACGTTGTTGTAGTCGGGGTCCGGCGGGACCATGAGAGTCTGTTGGAGCCGCGAGTCACTCAGCGGGCTCAGGTACAGGTTCGGAGGTCTTACGAGCTTCAAGGAGCCGCGAGTCACTCAGCAGGCTCAGGTACAGGTTCGGAGGTCTTACGAGCTTCAAGGAGCCGCGAGTCACTCAGCAGGCTCAGGTACAAGTTCGGAGGTCTTATGATCTTCAGGGAGCCGCGAGTCACTCAGCAGGCTCAGGTACAAGTTCGGAGGTCTTATGATCTTCAGGGAGCCGCGAGTCACTCAGCAGGCTCAGGTACAAGTTCGGAGGTCTTACGATCTTCAGGGAGCCGCGAGTCACTCAGCAGGGCTCAGGAGGGTCCAAGTTTCAGGAGCCGCGACCACGTCGGCAGGCTCTTGTTGTTCCAGCGTCGAATCTGCGGACAGACCCAGAGCACCCCTTGTTATAGGTCGACCCCTCTTTGATGTCCGGAGTCTGTGCAGGCAGGGGTCTTGTCACCTGGGGGTCGCTTGTCGGGATTTCCTGCTATTGTCTTTTGATCCTTTCAGGGCCGGGTCGGGAGGAGTCCCAGACACCCAGCAGGCACGGAGCCAGCCCTCAGGGAGGCCGGAGGGCCGATCGAAACCCATCGTCCCAGGGGAGTTCAGAGGTGCGATTGAAACTGCTCCTCCCTCTCTCATCCCCTGGAAGCGTGATGTCCTCCAGCCGGAGTGGCGCCTCTAGGCCCGGGTCGCGCTGGGGCCAGGCGGCCATCTTGGTGCATGAAGTGGGCACGCGGGCCCGGGGTGGCCGAAAGGGGAGAGGCCATGGACGGGGATGTCCGGGTCGGTGCGTGTGTCCTGGTGGGGAGGGTCGGCTGGGCCGTGTGCTTGGGGCTGCAGGTACCAGGTTTCGGTGGTGCGGGGGCACGTCGGGCTATTCTACGAGGCCGGGTCCAACACTCCCGACTTGACTATATTTTTATTAGCCAATCCTTAATGGGCTCTTTACAAGAGACTAAAATATTCCCTCTTTCAGTATCGGATCACAGCCTACTCTCAATGTGTTTGTCCTGGAATAGTGATGCCTCGACTTCTCCCAGATGGTACTTTCCGACCTCTCTTACGGGGGATAAGGAATCCTGCACTAAGCTAAGAGAAACCATCACTGAATTTTTTGACATTAATAAACCGGAGGATACCTCGGAGTATACCACCTGGGACACGTTTAAAGCAATCTTTCAAGGGAAATGCATTGCCCTTAACTCATCACCAAATGCGCAACGCACCAGAGAGAGGGAAACGCTGGAGAAGGAAATGGCTTCTATTGAACACGCCCACAAATTGAATCCCACAAGGCAGTCTCTTCGCAATTTGACGGCGCTGAGGGGCAAACTTCGAGCTATTTATGACAATAGGGCAGAATTCACACTCCTCAAACTGCGACACTTATCTTACTCCCAAGGCAACAAGATTGGCAAACACCTAGCTAGACAGCTAAAAGACAAACGAGAGAGAGAGTACATAGGAGGTATACAGGGACCTAATGGGGAGCTCACACATAGAGATGAGGAAAAAGCAGAGATCTTTGGCTCATTTTACAAAACCCTTTACACTAGGGATCAATTAGATTCAGACACCTAACAGGATTATCTTCGGACACTACACTTCCCTCAGGTCTCCCCTGAATGGAATGATTTACTCACTGCCCCCATTACCTCCGAAGACGTCAACGCTGCTGTTAAAGCTCTTAAGCCCCACAAAACCCCGGGACCGGATGGATATACAGCCCTGTTCTATAAAACTTTTGCTCCCGACATCAACCCACATCTTACGCGGCTCTTTAACAAGATGGCTGAAGAGAGCGAGACCACCGGATCAATGTCTGAGGCCATGATCTCTGTTATACCCAAACCAGGGAAAGATCCCCATATATGCGCCTCATATCGGCCTATGGCTCTGCTGAACCTTGACGCAAAACTTTACTCCTCCATTCTAGCTAGGCGATTGAACGATCTCATGCCTGATCTTATACATCCAGACCAATCGGGATTCATTAAGAGTCGACAAACACATGATAATACCCGCCGAATTCTACATCTAATAGAGAAAGCCAACAGACGTCAAATCCCCGCTGTATTGGTAGGGCTTGACGCTGAGAAAGCCTTTGACAGGGTGGATTGGACATTCGTATTTAATACCCTCACAGCCTTCGGATTTGCATCTAAATTTCTTACTATGATTCAAGCTAATTACCTTCAACCCCGATCTAAAGATGCGGTCAATGGAGTACACTCACCCTCCTTCTTCCACTCTAGAGGCACCCGACAGGGGTGTCCTCTTTCACCCCTACTGTTCGCCCTTAGCATTGAGCCATTAGCGATGGTGATTAGAGCCAATCCTGACATCCAAGGGACACCATTCAGTGGGGACTCGCACCAAATTTCCCTTTTTGCGGACGATGTCCTCTTGTCACTCTACGACCCTGCCGCGTCTTTTCCACCTTTACAATCAGAACTTGAGCGGTTTGAAGCGGTAGCGGGCTTTACAATAAATCTTGGCAAATCGTACATCCTTAACCTCACACTTCAGCAAGCGGAATTCCACAGGCTCCAGTCTCTCACTCCCCTCCAATGGACCACTTCCTCTATGCAATACCTGGGAGTCCAACTAACACCTAGGGTAGAGGGTCTCTACACTGCTAACTTCCCCCCATTCTTACTCGTATCCAAACACAGCTCACGAAGTGGAAACCTCTCTTTTTGTCCTGGCTTGGCCGGATACACGCTGTAAAAATGACACTCCTTCCTAAGCTCCTTTACTTATTTCAGGCCCTGCCCATTGAATTAGAAAGGGACTTCTTTCGGCGAGTTAAAACTATGGTTCTGCACTTCATTTGGCAAGGAGGACGCGCCCACTTCTCTTTCTCCCTACTGCGTCGCTCTCGAGTGGAGGGTGGAGTGGGACTCCCAGATATAACACTGTACTATAAAGCTGCGCAAATGAGAGTACTGACTGGGTGGTCGAAACGGGAATCCGATAAACATTGGTTGCATATGGATCACAGTGTGGTGGGGAGGACTATCTGGGATCTGGCTTGGCACCCCAAAAAGGACAGACCCAAGAATACATACATTAGCACCCCTACGCGCACCACCTTGAAAGTGTGAGACTCAGTCGCAGGAGATGACAGATGGACCTCTTTCCCCTCGCCATTTACACCACTCAATTTTAACCCCACATTCCCTCCCGGCTTACAAGAGGGACCCTTTGACGCTTGGAGGGAGGGAGGATGTCTTGTCTTGACACACCTTTTTCATAATTTTGATCCCCTCACCTTTGACAACTGCAAGCGGGACTATGGCCTAGAGAATACAGAACGACATCATTACAATCAGTTAATGCACTGGGCCATTGCGCCTCAGGTGCGAGAGGCAGCCACCTCTCCTACTACAAGATTTGAGTTCTTCCTCGCCAAGACCACTACTATGAAAGGGGTGATTTTGTTTATATATAACTTCCTACTCACTACCACACTCTCTCCACGACCACGATATATGGCTATGTGGGATGGAATACTACAGCGCGGTATCTCCGAAGACGAATGGGCACATCTATGGACCGACATCACAAGATTCAATCATTCCATAGAACTGCGGGAGGCTCATCTTAAGACCATGATGGACTGGTTTCTCCATCCGTCCAGGCTCAAGCAGATCTTTCCCAATACTTCCTATAGATGCTGGAGGGGTTGCGGGCTTCTGGGCGACTTCCAGCACATTTGGTGGGACTGTCCGACTATACGCCCCTTTTGGGAAGAAATACTCACACACATCAAGGACATGCTGGGATATCTCATCCCAACCACCATGGCGGGATTCCTTTTGGGACGTCGCGACCCCACCCTGGAACACCAGACTCGAGCAGACAAGACAATCATGTGGCTTTGTATAGGTGCGGCAAAAGTGACCCTGGCAGCCGCCTGGAACAGGAGGGAAGCTCCGTCAATTTCTCTTTGGCACTCTCGATTATGGAAGTTACTCAGCCTGGAACGAATGTCGGATATTTTTAGGGATAATTACAAGAATTTTGAATTCAAATGGGGCCCGTTAGTTACCTTCCTCTCACGAGGACTTCCATCGGCTGTCTGTCCTCCTTCCGTCAGAGCCCTTAACCTCTTTCAATTTTGAGTTACCTTCTACTACCATAAGTTGAATAAGTCGCTTTGATGTTGACGCCACCATTGTTGGGGGGGGGGTGGGGCTTTTTGTTACTCCTTGGTTGGGAATTGTTTTTATATGACTTTATTATGCTTCATGTGGCACCTTCCGGTTGGAAGGATTTGGAAAATTACCATCACAAAAGAAAGATTGGACACCTACTGAAATCATTTGATTTCAAACAAGGATCATAAGGGTTTGCCCCAAGCCCCACTGCTGTCAGAAACTGTACCCTTCATTTAAGTAGTACAATGAGATTGGGGCAGGGTCAATACCTAGCACTGTCTAACTATGTACAACTTTCGTCCTGTTGAAACCTGCAACACTCCCTGCGAGGTGTGAAACGATGGTAATAACCTATGATGTACTTTGAAAGATTTTCAATAAAAATATGTTAGACAAAAAAAAGAAATAGGTGCTAGAATAGACGCACTCTGCCTTAGGGGCTGCCAACAATCCGCTACCTTCTACCACATGATTTGGGAATGCCCCGAGTTGAGGCAAATATTAGAAGGGGCCACAACTCACATCCGGAGTGCCCTGGGAAAAGAAATAATCCTTACACTACGACTGGGTCTTCCTAATATTTGGGCACCTGACAGAGGTGGAACAACAACTGACCACACTAGGCTATACCCTCGTTAAGCGGGAAATTGCGAGAGGTTGGGGAGCGACAGACACACCTTCTCTCTGAATGTGGATGAAAGAGTTTGATAAGGCATGATTGCAGAGACGGAAGTATTCAAGTCACAAGGGTATCCGAAGAAATCAGATAGGAAATGGGGCAATGGAATATATATTGTGGCAATCTATGTATTTCCCCATCGGTGCAACTGAAAATGCAACATGGGGGGGAGAGAGATATTGGAATAAAATGATTATGATTCTTCTCTCCTCAGCAACTGTGATGACGTATTAAGCAATTGTTCGGAATGTTATATGGACATGTATGTGATTCTATTGTTGAAACTAATGAAAAGATTAATAAAAAAAAATTGGACACCTTTGCCGTGAGTTCTCTCTGACGCTACAGAACTTGGAAGTCCAAAAATGTTTTAAGTCCCAATGTTTCAGGATTTCTGGAGAAGGTCCTCTGGGTCATGTCTGAGGCTCCTAGGACCTCAGTGCCCAGGGCTTACTCCAACAGCAGTCAGAGTCCAGTCCAGACCCATTTGGTACTGGTCAACTGGACACTTCAGGAAAAAGGTCTCTTGCAGCTTGTAGTGTCCCTGTGGCCACACAGCAGGTCACCCAACTGACCCTTGCAGTCCACCTCTTCGTCTTGGGTACAAGAGGGACTTGATGCAGTTCTTCAGTGCTCCTCTTAGGTCACAGACAGCAGAGTGAGTCATCTTCTAATGTTCCTGAGGTCTGGAAAGTGTTCTAAGGAGGGTTTATTGGGCTTACACCTTTATGGTTTGCTCTAGCCTGTAGGGTGAAGGGGGCTGTGGGTGACACTGGACACTCCCTGCTCAATGGAGAAAAAGTACCTGTGGCCAACCCTTTCCACTTTTGAAGCACATCCTGTTTGCCTTACTTCAAACAATTCCTCACCTCGCTTGTTAAATCCAAGATATGGGAACCCACTCTTCCCTTGTACAGAGCTCTTTCGTTCAGCCAGAGGTATGACCCGGGAAATGAGCAGTCCCCTCCCCTGTGTCTTCTGCAAACCAGTTCTGGGATAGCGTCCCTCCCACTGGATTTGGAGCAACCCTGGCTAGTGTGTGACAAAGACATTCCTTTCTTCAGGTTTACCATTACACTAACTGTGTATGGTCAGGTCTCACCTTTGTCTAATTTAATAAAATCCCTGGGCCACACCAACTGCCCTCCCTGGGATGATGAGGATTAAGTGATCCACACCCAGTCCATTCGGTCACCAGGTCAAAGCCATTGCCCTTCTATGGGAGCATTTTTAACACCTCATTAAGGTCAAGCAATTGCTTGGCAGTAACTGAAAGGCAAATGCAAATTAACCAAATTAGCCTCTAGGAGCTTCAGGCAAGGAAGAGGTAACTTAAATATTTATTAAAAATCTAACTTCAAGAAAAAATTGGACTTTTAAAAAATGTGAAAGCTAGTCTTTGAATGGCTATTTCAGCTGTTTCCTGTCAAAAGTCACATATTAACGTTTATAATCAGTAATTAAACATGTTTTAGGCTCCAACTACAGCATTGCCAGTGAATATAGCTTTTGGGTGATAATCACTGGAAGAGCATGCCATGTTCCACTTTCAAATATAAGGTACCCTAAAATATGGGCAACAAAGTGTACCTACGTTGTGAGTGTCCCCCCATTCCACTATAATGGCAGTCACCTCTTAATATGGCAAACAGATGTCTGGCATACCAATGCTGATGGAGATGTATCCATCAATGGTGGGCTAGGAGACGGATGACAGAGGACTGAGGATCAGCTGATGGACTGTCCTCAGTTATGATGGATGGCGGTCCTTCAGCCCAAACCCTAAATATGGCATAGCTTATGATTTTCATCCTGAAAAAGTGCTGCAGGACTTGTTAAGTATGTTCAGATCACTTGTTTTCATGGTCTCCAAACTGTTTTTCACCATAACTACCCACAAACATACAGAATTAATTGGGTACATAACAGATTGTATGGAGATAGAGAGTTTAGATCACCCCATCAAGCTTTGTGTCAGAATCAAACTATTATAACTTGCTAGCCTCCAATCACCTCTCTCCAGATACTACTTTCTGAGGTGGAGTAAGTTCTGCCATTTGAAAAGACGGTACACTTATTTGCATACAAATGCTGTCACCAAACAGCAGACAGCTCATAAATTTTCTGGTGTTAGGCTGTTATGTCACAACAGTGCTAAGGTGTCTGTGTGTACCTTCTTACACTGAAAAGACATACACAGATCGAAACAAGTGAATTAATGTCCTTATGGCACAATGAGTTGTGTGATAGAAACAGGACCTCTGCCACACTCTCCAACCATCATCCAACACACCTTAGCAGCAAATCACCTTCAGACAACAAACATTACAAATAAATATCTTCTCATTGAATGCTATTTGCAAATTGGTCCATTCTAATATCTGTGCTTCGCCTAGGAATGCTTTAGAATCTTCACAAATAACAATTGTTTTAGATGCATCTCCTAGATGTTCTATTCTTAATAATTCATTACTTCTATTGCACTTCCTCACTTATCCACTGATATGTAAAATCCTTCCTTATGTATACATATTATTTGGTAGATAGACTAATTTCTAGAATGTATAATATTCATGTAATATATTTATGTTCCTGAATGTTTTATTTAATAATGACAACCTTTGTACAATGGTATTTGCTTACTATTTTGCTTTCTTTTTCACAAAGTGTTCTCTGATTTGTTATTTTATGTTGGAAAGTGTTCTGAAGGATATGTAGACAAGTTCGCTCTACCTAAAACTACAAACACAAACATAAAACATTAGGACTAGCACATTTTAGGCAATGAGTGTCAGAAATGCCCTATCTACATGAATGAGGAGCTCCTTTACCACACATGTAAAGAGCCTCTTAGCAGTGGCACCTTTCACAGCCTTATTGGGTTTGAGTATTCATTGCAGCAATGTTTTACTAACTACAAAAAAGACACTGCTTCTGAGCAAACTGTGACATGTTTAAGAGCGGTCTGTCGAAAAACACATTAACAACAACACCTCAGAGACATGCTTGAAGAGGACTGTATCAGTTACTGTTTATTCTGGTCATTGTAGTTTGGAGAATAAGGCACTAAGGTGCTTTACAGAGGGAAGTATTTGAACAGGGTACATGGAGGAAAAGACCCATGATATTTGGTGATTGAGCTAAGGACATGCTATAACCTACTGTTTGCCATGCCTTTTCTTTAACTACCTGTTCCCTGCTGCTCAGACAAGATGAGTGCTGGTGTGCTTGGTGAGGTTTGGAATGTTGGATGTTTGGTGATCTTGTAGAATGCAGGGGTGCCTGGTGTGGGTTGGGTATGGAGTGTCAGTTGGAGTGTGCAGGCTGAGCAGCAGGGAGGCTTCTCCTGGTGGGGCA
Source organism: Triturus cristatus (assembly GCF_964204655.1). Taxonomy (NCBI): domain Eukaryota; kingdom Metazoa; phylum Chordata; class Amphibia; order Caudata; family Salamandridae; genus Triturus; species Triturus cristatus. The sequence continues at coordinate 1,417,758,903 of NC_140591.1, read as the reverse complement.
TTACATGGACTTTACCATCTTCCAGTTACCTTCATCTGAAGCTGTTACCTTATGAATAAATCAACTACTTGTTTCTACACGACCTGTCTACGAGACATCTTTCATTTTAACACTGGCGACAATTTGGAAGAACCTACGTGTGTGCCACTTCAATGGATTATGGTTTATCAAGCCTAAAGGAAAAGGAACTTTGAGAGCACTTGCAAGCTGGTATTAGAGGAAGCTGGTTTATAAGGACCTGCGTGTTATTGAAGGGAAACAGTACTGGAACTAAGGCTCTGACTAAAGAAATTGAAACTTATGAACTGGAACCCCAAGAAAAAGTATTACTACGGAAATGCTCTGGTCAGCCCCACCAGTGTCCTTTGTCAACAGGACAGTCTGCAGACTAGGGCGTTTGACCTTCTACTTCACAGCTGAATATGATCTGCGACCGTCGTGTAGGAGATCCTTCTCTCCCAGTTTGGTGCACTGTGGTGTAGTCACTGAGAACTGTGCCGGGACTGAGTATTGCCACATACTGCTGTGTTTCATCGTGGGCTTGTCAGAGTGGATCTGCCTACAACTCTGCAGCCAAAGTGTGCCTTGTGTTCTGTGGCAAATATCGGGCCCGCTGTTCTTAATATTCGCTTTGCAGTTTTTGGACCAAGGGACGACTTATTACTGTTAATTGTGCGTTTTGAGGAGAGGCCATGTACCTTTGTGAGTAGATTTTGGTCATTACAAAGCGCGACATTTCAAAGACATTTCAAACCGCTTTGGAAGGGTTTGACAATCTGGTGTGTGTCTTTTCCAGCGCGTGTACCTCCACATCTGAGAGTCACGTGGAATCTCCTTGCCATCCCGGATCCTCTGTGATGTCAGCCTTCTCCACGTTGTTCTTTCCTTACAGCTTGGGGCTGCTGAGATACGTTCTGCACCACAAACATGGTGTGAGCCACTCGGTGCTATGTCGTAAGCGTGCCGCCATTTTAAGATTGGAACATGTTTTCATGCAGTTTCCAGCTGCCAACCATGTTTTGTTTTTATTTTGTCGGTTGCAATAAAGATAATGGGAACGTTGTCGTCGTTGTGGAGCAAGAATGTTCCTTGAGGCTGTATCCTTTTTCAGCCTACATTCCTGGCATTGAGCGTGTGGAAGTTTCTTTTGAGTGATTGGCCATCCTCCTACTTCAAAGTATGTACAGCCTGCAAAGGTTCATTAGCTGCGCTCAAAAGCCTGTGAATTTATTTGCCTCACGTTTAGGTACTTTCAAATACAAAATTGTGTGATCCTGGGCACATTAGAGATTTATTTGGTATTTGGCGAGGTCTTCATGGACATTTTGCAGTTAACTGCTGTGTCTATTTTTTAAAATACAGTGCATGACTCTCACTGTTTAATTAATGTTTAATTTGCCAAGAGAACATCTGGCATCAGGCATCAAGAGTATCTGGTGAAAAGTTCGAATGCAGCTAGCAAGTCCAGAGGCAACATCGTGGGACAAGCCCTGATACAGTGGACCATTTAACCTCGAGATAAACAGTATTTCAGTTGGTCTACAATGAAATGTGTTTCCAAAATATGTTCCAACATTTTGCAACAACTGCCTTTGTGGATTTTACTCGGGTGATAGATCGCTCACCGGAGTTTATGACTCTCTCTCTTTTAATTATAATGCTTGTTATGTCCTGTTATGGTTTGTGTGTGCTTATGGACATTTTTTTCCTCTGCGGTGTTCAGTTTCATAGGATGGTGTATTCCCCTATAGGGAGGTATGTTTCCCCTATTACGAAGTCTCATTGTGTTTCTCTATTACGGTTTTATTTTGTTTCTTAGGGAGGAGTGTTCCCCTATAGGGAGGTGTGTTTCCCCTATTACTGTGTTTTAGTTTCATAAGGAGGTGTGTTTCCCCTTTTATGCTTTCTTCAGTTGCATTGGGAGGGGAATTCCCCTATAGGGATGTGTGTTTCCCCTATCACGGTGCTTTAGTTTCATAGAGAGGTGTGTTTCCCCTATTACGCTTTCTTCAGTTGCATTGGGAGGTGTATTTCCCTATAGGGGGGTGTGTTTCCCCTATTAAGAAGTCTCATTGTGTTGCTCTATTACGGTTACGAAGTCTCATTGCGTTGTTCTATTACGGTCTTATTCTGTTTCTTAGGGAGGAGTGTTCCCCTATAGGGAGGTAGTTTCTTCTATTACGTCTTCTTCAGTTGCATTGGGAGGTGTATTCCCCTATTTGTGGGTGGTGAGTACCCAACTACTGAGTTTCCCTAAGGGAGGGGGATGGGGCTCATTCATTCATTTTCTTATGGTATTTTCATGCATTCATTTATTTAAAGTATTTTCTGGTTTCGAGTATTTTCTGATTCGATTGCCTTATGTACATTCAATTGCTTAATGTATTTCCTCACTATTTCTTCCAGGATGTATATCCTTGTTTACGTTAGCAATGTAATTTTCCTCTTTTGTGCCTTGATGCAGTTAAATGTCTTTTCTACTTTCTGGCATTATTTGTGTTTAGTTTCCCTAAGGAAAGGAGATGAGCTATAACCTACTGTTTGCCATGCCTTTTCTTTAATAACTGTTCCCTGCTGCTCAGACAAGATGAGTGCGGGTGTGCTTGGTGAGGTTTGGAATGTTGGATGTTTGGTGATGTCATAGAATGCAGGGGTGCCTGGTGTGGGTTTGGTTTGGAGTGTCAGTTGGAGTGTGCAGCCTGAGCAGCAGGGAGGCTGCTCCTGGTTGGGCATTACATGGACTTTACCATCTTCTAGTTACCTTTATCTGAAGATGTGACCTTATGAATAAATCAACTACTTGTTTCTACACGACCTGTCTATGAGACATCTTTCATTTTAACAGGACATTTTGGAATTCAACAGAGTTGGCATAAGTGGAAGGTGTTTGGAAGGCCAGCAACTCAGAAATTGTACATTTTGGAAATTACATCAGTTGGTGACTGCCCTGAAGACACACCGTACTCAGCACCAGCTCTCACAACCGAACAAGGTACCACTGTGCCTAGCCAAAATAAATGTTACTATAACATTGGAAGACTTGGCCTCTCCCATCTAGAATTAGGCATTGCTGTTCTCAGTAATGTCCATCTGACATGACACTGCAGTTTGACCACGTGACCCCAGCAATGAAGGAACTACACTGCTCCTCCTAAGCCTGCATCATCTTCTACAACAACTGCATCACTTACATGACCATCCAAAACAACAACCTAGTCTAGTCCCTAGCCAAGAAGCTAATCCTGGGCAGTCCTTTTCAGGTGTCAATACTTTGTCAGACTCAATACTAAGAAACACAAATAGAAAAGGACCATAAGGGAAGCCTTCTTCATATGTTATGCTAAGTTATGTTAAAATACATTACGTTATGTTACACTACATTGTTTGCATTTATTGAGCACATGTCCACTAACATTTGTAGTGCTATAACACAAAGCGATCCCATAAAAGGAACCATAAACTTAAAGTTAAAAACTATCATAGGATCCAGAATAACATTCGTATTGATATTGGAACTGTTTCAACCCTCCAGCAATTTAAAAAAAAACTGCAGGCACATCCCTTCAAAAAGCACTATCACATACATGAAAGGAACCAACATGTGACCTGCCTATGTGCTACATGATGTTTAATCATACCCCTGATATCTCACCCACCTTTCTGTGCTCAAGTGCTCACCTGCTACGTTTGACCTACACAAGTACCAATGTGCACATTACTAAACTCATGTAAATGAACACAAGGCATCTCTCTGTCTCCTAGATGTGTACTAGGTCTGCTCCAGACAATTACTTACCAAAGCTCTTTTCATGTTAGTTTCTCTAATGTTTGCTAATATTCTTTCAATTTTAATGATATTTTGACTTTGTATTTAAAGTGTGATACCTTTACAGAGGGTACTGGGTAATTTAACTCCTTCCCAATTTTCTTCAAAATATGCCTGGTCCATATTTCATGCAGCTGGTGGCACTTTTGGTGTATGTTTATTATTTTTTGCTATTCACAAAGGTAAGTTAAGAGTAGTATATTTACGACTATGGTGTCAACTGACTCAGGGTAGAGCCACCATACTTGGGGCTTAAATCCACCCCACTTGTGGAGACTCCACCGAGTGAGAGGCTCTGCCCCTAGTCTGGAGATTCCTTAGTTTTAAATATACTACTCGTAACTTACTATGTGAATAGCAAAAAATAGTAAACCAACACCAAAATTGAAAGTTTACCTTTGTGAATCCGGCCCTTAGAATTTGGAAGGAACTGAAAATCCTCCAATTTCTGGAGGATAATAAGTATGGATTCAAATTCATCAACTGAATTTCCTCCACAATGCTATCTCTATATTGGAGTAAGTGTACTGTGTTTAGAGTTTCCTCTTGAAATCGGAGGATTTTTAGTTTCCTTCAAACTCTAAATGAGGCACTATGCCCTCAGATGTATTGCTTAATTGGCAATGTATTAACTACATGTTTTTGTCAATATAATGTATTAGCTGTAGCTACTCTTGCTAAAGCATGATCTTAACGATACACTCCTGAAAATCAACACGGGGCGATTAAAAAAATAATGGCTAACCCAATCATTCAGCTAATACTTCAAACAAAGATTTGCTATAACCCAAAACCAACAACTGAGAAACCCATATAGGCTAGAAATATGTCTAATAATAAATGACAAAAAATGAAATATGAAGGGAGAATACATTCATCAAATATTACACAAAGTACCATCACGCCTTTATTATGTTAAGACACCTCTTCCAGTACCCGGTTCTTCAATCAGCAGAAACTGAAACAAACGGAGCACAAAACCGAACATAATCCTCAAGAGCGGAGTTACTCAAACCTAACCCGCATGGAAGGGCATTAGAGTACAGTTTCATTCCCAAGGTGTCATTCTCTCTCCTCTCTCATCCATTGCAAACCCTCCAAAACCACCAATGCAATCTTTGGGCTTTTCTCAGGTAAGGCAACTGGTGCCGTATTATGTGACTTTGAGAGACCAAATGTATTTCCCTTTCCATGTGACACTGGTAGAATGGTTGAAGGTCAAATCAAAAAAGTACTCTAATGTAATGTTTATGTCTTGCTATCAGAACTGGTTGGATGGTTCCATAAATCGGAGACCCACTACTCAAGCGTGTGGCGATGGACAGGTCAAAGCCCAGCAAGGTTGATAGCCTTCCATCCTTCCAAACTCAAATTGTGAAAAGGAATATGAAAACAATTGTTGTGTGGACTCTAGTGTCAAGAAAATTAATATAAACATAATTGTCTTGCAGACCGTGGTGTCATGGTGTCAAGAAAATAAATATATAAATATAATTGGCATGGTGACCTGTGTGTCATATAAATATACATGCAAGCATACTCGACTTATTGATACCCAAGAACAATTAGAGTAATTATTGGCAAAGTACATCTTGCTTGGAAGATTTGTCTCCGGCTTTGGATATTTTTATTCATTTAAATGGGTTTTCAGTTTTTACAGAAACTTCACTCTACCATCTCTATTTATGTTTGTTATTCATCTCATAGTAATTGCCAAGCCCCTCATGAGTCCAGGTTATAGTATTAATTAATTTTAGTTTGAAGAATATTGCTTTTTTTGTTTTACTTCTTTGGGCATCCAGAGGACCCTAGCTGATCTCTAAGCAGCAGATTCACACAACCGAACTTCTACAGGAGTACTCTTTTATGTTTTCTTATATGTCTTTATGAATCAGCCCAATGATTGCACATTTTAATATCCTGAAAGCAAATGGGGCCGATTCACAAAGCATTCATCCCAGCGAGAGAAGAAAAGTGTCCAGAATTCCTTTAAAGTATTTGGCACCCCAGGCTTATTACATGCAGGCACACTCTGGCCCTATTTTTGCAGTCTTGCTACAGACAGCTCCTGCTGTCTGTTGAGAAGCAGCATTGTATACCATACTCCACAGAGTAAATATTGCTCAAGCCTCAATGGCTTTCATGTCAATCTCAGTTGCCTTACTACTAATTTTTGCTTTCCTCCATTTCTGTGTTTGACCTGCCCAAAAGAACTTTTAAAGTCGAGCCTAGGCAGCGCGCATGCGCTGTTTGCAAGATCTGCTGTAATCACTACAACGATGTGATTCCCACCTGCTGCTTGCCGTAAGTTCACTCCAGTGTCGCTCTTCTTTGCTGCCTCCTAACTCTTTCTGGCAGCCGATATCTCACTTCCGTTCAAAGCAGACGGCAACCGGCCAAGTACAGTCTCCTTACGGTTTCCTTTTTTATCTGTTCTTTTGGAGAACTCCTTTTTTGGAATTGTTGCTTTCCTCCCGTCGCTGCTTGTTATTGTTTGCCTGGCTCGTGTATCATCATGGCGCCCCCTTCACGGATGCCGCACTTCATGTTTTGGAAGTTTAATTATATGATTGTTGAATGCGCTTCTTTTTCGGAAGTATAATTATATAATTGTTGAGTCAAGTGCACATAATGTAACATTTCCAAGGAGAGTCCTATTGAGGCATGATTCTGGGGTGAGTGTTCAATAAAATTAAACATTGGAAGGACTATAAAAAATAAGATGTTTTATACACACAAAAATAAAAGGGAATATGAAACAAACATTACAATCAGTGGGTGAAAAAAATCATGTCCTTTGAAGCCAGTTGATATCCATGTAGCATAGTTTCCTTATCGCACGTCAGCCATTAGCCGCTTAATTTGCTGGGTTCTTATCCCTTTTTTGTTTCCACGACTTTGCTCCTGCCTCTGAGGGTAGGATATTTAACACATTCCGTCCTCCACCACACACGTTCCACTGTCTGTGTTGATGCAGAATGTAGCGGGTTGGCGTCACAAAGCAAGTGTCAGGTTTAGTTCCTGGTTGTGTGTGCGGCAGAGGATGTTGCAGGTGATGGAGCAGGTAAAACAAGATTTTGTATACCTCCTCTAATTTGCATGAAATTAATTATGTAATCATTCTAAAATTAATTTACATAACATGTTTGAAGAGGAAGTGATACTAATCAATATTTTCACCTTGATAAACATAAATACTCGTGGTACTAAATTGCTAATTGCATGGCAAAATTAAATAATTAACAATGGTACGCAAACTAACCTTAGATTGTGGTGAGATAGAAAAATTGCATAGTTTATATTGCTTTGTGATTGTGTTGTGGTTTAAAGTTATCGTATGGTAAGTATTATCGCTTTAAATATTGCTGCAGCTAGGAAAATACTAATATATATTGGGATTAGTGTGGGTTTGGACATTAGAACCTTCATTTCTACATAGTAATTGCTGCTATGCCTATTCTCGCTTAGTAAACGTTCGGGCATACTAGGTCGAGGATGGGGTTCTCTGAAGCAGATAACACCATGTACGCACGATGATTTCTGCGCATGCCCTGATGGCTCTGGAAATCACTAGGTGAAATGAACTTCTGACATTGTGTTCCCTGCAAAGGTCAATATGCTGGGGACTTGACCGCAAGCCAGTAGATGACTGTATGAAAACCACGGAAGAGACAAAGGATGAACCTATCAATAAAACCTTTTTGCCTTGAAAATATACATTTTCTGGTCCCCACATGGGAATCGGAAGAACCATTACAATTTGTGAACTCTTGTACCAAGTCACTATGAAGAACCAGTTTGCACTGGGAAAGAGTGCAATGAACTATTGATAACCCCGATCTGTCCAATCAGAACATTTGGTCTGCCCCTAAAGTTGCCGTATTTTGTATGAAGTAAGGCAAGGAAAGGTATAATAACCCCTCATCTGTCATTACGGGAGAAGTTGCTTTGCGGTTACTCGTAGTTGCTGTTGCCATCGGTCTTGGGTTATTCTTTAGTTGTTTTGAAGGAGAGTCTTTGGGAGAGAGTTCTTGTTGGGTGGTTATTGTTCCTTTTTCAATTTCCGAATTTTCCCTATTTTTCAATAAGTTCTATGCTGCCAGTCTGGGTGTGGAGTTAATCCATGCTGCAGATTGATGTATGGACATTGCTGAATCTCAGAGATATTGTGTTAGATCCTGTATTTTTGCCTGACGGTTTGATCCCTTGGTGAGGGTCAGACTGCCTGTCCGAGGGAGTCTTTACCTGAGAATGCGGATAACTCCCTATTCGATTTGAAGCTATCGTCGCCTATTCATTGATAAATGATTTACTGTATTTTTCCTAAAATGTATGCTTAACTGAGATTTCTAAATGCTTAATTACTCTTTAATAAATCTAAATTTCAAATTATGAGCTGTAGTATATAAATGTAAGATTAAAGGGATTGATTAATGATTTAGATAAACAAAATTGAAAATAATAAGAAACAAGTTTTGTGGTTCTTAAATTAATCACTGAAGATATCAAATGTTTTTCTAGTCTTTAATTGTGTTTTAGCTGGTTCTACTTCACCATCAACCAGCCCAACTAGTTGGTCCATCGACCAAACAGTGGAGTGCCTTGATGATAAAGTCAGGATTCTGATGAGGGTATATAGAATGTAAATATAAAATAGTAAGAAAATTAATCCTGATATATAATAAGGTACCCACGTTGTCCAGCAGCCCCTTCTCCTGTGTATAGATTCGAGTGAGTTTTGTGTGGATGAGAAGTGTGTTGGTGTTATGGGCCCCACCAATCAATGTATGAATGAACCTTTGTGAATAAGAATCTGTGACATAAGGAGAATATGTAAATTTTGTCCTTTGCGCTGGATCAGTATTTCATGGAAGCAGAGGTGATGGTTTCTATTGTATTGGTTTGGTGATTATTGATTTATGTTAAACACTTTATGTTGAGTATTGTTTATGTTAAGTGTAGTTGGAAATTTGAAGCTTCCAGGAAGTAGGGAGTGGATTTATGTGGCTAGAGAAGTCACATGGAATTGAACATTTTCTGGTTTCAAGAATTGTGATAACACGGAATTGTGTTATGTTAGGGAAATCTCCGTATGAATGTGTGTGAGTGGAATAGCAATAGGTTTTCTTGTGAAATTCTGGCCTTAATTCTCAGGAGCATTATAGTCTCCACATGTGTTTTATCCTCAGAGAAACTGGTTTGCCTTTTGCTTGTTAGAAGGGTAAGGTAGAGGGAAGTGCAACTTGATTGGCGAAACGAAAAATTCTGTGGTAGGGTAGAGGTAAGCACTGCCTACTGGAAAGACAGAATTCTTGTGGAAATGGACAACGCTATCTCTTTGGTTTAGCAAAACAGGCAATGGAGATGTGTTTATGTTGTTACTAACAGATTTTGATTAAAGAAAAACTTAAGAAAAGTTTGCCGATAAATTTTGTAAAGGAGGGGTCAGCAAGAGCAGGAGTAGTAGGAAAGGCTGACGACAGAAAGACCGCCCTGAGATTGGTCAGCTGCAGAAAGACGAAGCGTTCACTGATTGGTGCGTTAGTGTGAGACGCGCTAGGATTGGAGAGTTACAAGGGTGACATAAACGCTCTGGATTGGTGCCTTAGCGTGAGTCGTGCTAGGATTGGTTAGAAAATTGAGAAGCTGGGAAAAAGGTGAATTGTGGAGCTTAATTGGTTAAGAGTTTTGAAAAATAAGAATAAGATGTATTACGATCCACCTGAAAAGGAGAAAAGGTAATGGTTTGGAAAAATCAAAAACCTATTCAAGAAAGATATGCCTAGTGTAACTAGAGATGGACAGGTACTTCCTCCACCGAAAACGCCTGCATCCTTTATGGTGACGAAATATGGTTATCATACATGCATTTGGTTGGAAAATTGGGTAACATATACCAAAGAGGATTGAGTACTAGCGTTTCCGGAGAAAGGTTCATTTAGTTTAGCTGTACTATGAAATTTGAGAGATAGAATGATGAGATTGGAACCGAAACTCAGACCTACCCAATTTGAGGCTTTGACTGAATGGGAAGAAGAGATGTATGAAAGAGAAAGGCATCGGATTCGAAGAAGGTATAATTATACGTTTGGTAGATATTATGGTCAAGAAAGCCATGATTACAGAATGAGAAGATGGCGTAATGCGAGCATGACTGATGTTTCCCCTGAGAAAAGCTTGAGATACGGGTGGTCTGCCCTAAATTGGCAGATTATGCCCAGACGTGGGTCTCCTATTCACTTTGCCACTGGATTCAAGATAGCCTGGCTGATGAGGGTTATGAACCCGAAACCGGTCCCAGGAGGCTTGTTTCCGGTCCAGGGAAGACATGGCTTGGCAGTTCGGGCTGGACTGTTCCCATTAGGCACAAGGTCAGACTGATTTGCATATGGCCATGCCTGAACTGGGGTGGTGGAGTGAGCTAACGAATGATGATGGATTCAACCCAGATCAGTTGACTGGGGGTGCTCAAACACTCCGTCCATCATCCCCTTTGGTATCGCTTTGTTCGCCCTAAGTTGGCAGGGTATGCCCAGACATGGGTCCCTTGCTCACTTTGCCACTGGATTCAAAATAGCCTGGCTGATGAGGGTTATGAACCCGAAACTGGTCCCAGGATGCTTGTTTCCGGTCCAGGGAAGACATGGTTTGGCAGTTCGGGCTGGACTGTTCCCATGAGGCACAGGGTCAGACTGATTTGCATATGGCCATGTCTGAACTGGGGTGGTGGAGTGAGCTAAAGAATGATGGTGGATTAAACCCAGATCAGTTGACTGGGGGTGCTCAAACGCTCCATCCATCATCCCCTTTGGTATCGCTTTGTTCATCCTAAGTTGGCAGGGTATGCCCAGACGTGGGTCCCTTGCTCATTTTGCCACTAGATTCAAGATAGCCTGGCTGATGAGGGTTATGAACCCAAAACCGGTCCCAGGATGCTTGTTTCTGGTCCAGGGAAGACATGGCTTGGCAGTTTGGGCTGGACTATTCCCATGAGGCACAGGGTCAGACTGATTTGCATATGGCCATGTCTGAACTGGGATGGTGGAGTGAGCTAAAGAATGATGATGGATTAAAACCCAGATCAGTTGACAGGGGGTGCTCAAACGCTCCGTCCATCATCCCCTTTGTTATCGCTTTGTTCACCCTAAGTTAGCAGAGTATGCCCAGACATGGGTCCCTTGCTCACTTTGCCACTGGATTCAAGATAGCCTGGCTGATGAGGGTTATGAACCCAAAACCAGTCCCAGGATGCTTGTTTCCAGTCCAGAAAAGACATGGCTTGGCAGTTTGGGCTGGACTGTTCCCATGAGGCACAGGGTCAGACTGATTTGCATATGGCCATATCTGGACTGGGGTGGTGGAGTGAGCTAAAGAATGATGATGGATTAAACCCAGATCAGTTGACTGGGGGTGCTCAAATGCTCCGTCCATCATCCCCTTTGGTATCGCTTTGTTCGTCCTAAGTTGGCAGGGTATGCCCAGACGTGGGTCCCTTGCTCATTTTGCCACTGGATTCAAGATAGCCTGGCTGATGAGGGTTATGACCCCGAAACCGGTCCCAGGATGCTTGTTTCTGGTCCAGGGAAGACATGGCTTGGCAGTTCGGGCTGGACTGTTCCCATGAGGCACAGGGTCAGACTGATTTGCATATGGCCATGTCTGAACTGGGGTGGTGGAGTGAGCTAAAGAATGATGATGGATTAAACCCAGATCAGTTGACTGGGGGTGCTCAAACGCTCCGTCCATCATCCCCTTTGGTATCGGTAGAAAATGTACGGAAAAAAGAAATAACACAGAGTCAGAAGGTTACAGATATGGAGTGAGTGAATCTGAGGATGAAGTGCTGGAGAACATTTTCTATAAAAAAAACACCTCCATATCAGCAGGATTCTGTGATGGTGCGTCTGTGATGGTGACACCAAGTGCAACACCAAAGGAAACTGTAATAAATAAAAGTCTTGAACAAATGCCAAATAATTTTGGGAAAAATAATCCATTTAATGATTCAGAAATGTCACAGACGGTAAGATCTGATAATGAAAAGTCTGTTGAATTATCTAGAACAACACAGGAATTAACTGAAAAGATTTGAGAATTAAAAACGAATATGGAAGCAGTGACTGTGCCTGTAACTATAGGACCAGTGATACCAGTTTTTGATAAACAAAAAGATAATGAGCATTGTTTAACAGTCCTGTATAATTGCGGTATGCAAAAGGAGAAAGAAAGGAGTAGTTCAGGAGAAAATGAATGGAAGGTTACTGCAGGAATATCAGGATTAAGTACACCTAAAAATGTGACTGTAAACCAGTGTCCAGCAAATAAGACTCCTATGGCAACAGAATCAGCCACAGAAATCCCAGAGAAAATGCTAGATAAAATGAGAATAGCGACAACCCCTGTAGGACCAACATCTGAAGAATTAAGTGATTGGCTAAGGAGTTTGCAGAAAAAGGATACAGAATCACAACCTTTAGATGTGGTGAAATTAAAAATAACTTTAGAAGAATTAATTGTAGGAACCATTCCAACTGAAAAATTAAAAGCATCCCAAGATGAGGAATTAATGTTTTTATGTAAAAGCATTACTTGGAGAGCAAGGACTTTGCATGAAAAGTTAGAAGAGACAGCGAGTGAAATGGGAATAGATTTTGAAAAACATAAGGTCATTGCAGAAGCCATACAGAGTAGATTTTACTGAAAAGGACATTGAAAACTTGAATACTACAGGAAGGTTAACCCAAATTAAAGAGTTAATTGCATTATTAAGAAAGTGGAGTGATGTGGACCGATGGAAAAGTAGATGGTTTAGAAGGAGAGAGGAAACTACAGACAAAGCCTCTCTAGCTTTCCCAATGAGAGAGAAAGAGCCAGTGGTAACAGAATGTCCCATGAGAGAAATCCTGGGAGGAGGATATGTACATGTTCCATGGACTAGACAGGGTATTTTGTCATTTACAAATGATTTTCCAAGGTTGAGATAAAAACCAGTTGAATGGTATAGACAGGTAGATAGGTTTGTCAAACTTTCAAAAGTATTATGGATAGATCTGAATGGTCTTTTTGACATAATTGTGCCTGCAGATTTATGGACAGAATGTAAGATCACTATAGATTGGCCAACCCAAGAGTATCCTAGGGATCCTAAGACAGGAGCCCCAGATCCAGAAGTAATGAAAAAATATGATCAGGTAATTACGTTTCTAAAAGATAAAGTTCCTCCGAAGGAAACTGATTGGGTAAAAATTGACAGAACTCACCAGGAGGTCAACGAATCAGTGCATGCATATTACTAGAGGTTAAGGTTGGCTTTTAAGCAATACAGTGGAGATGAGAAACTAAGTGAAAAGGATTTGAGTCATTTTGTTTACAGATTTGTCTATGGTTTAAGGCTGGAAGTTAGTGAAATGTTTAAACAACATATGGTAGACTGGCAAAATAAAAAAATAGACGAAGTGGTGCGTCATGCAAAATATTTTAGTGATGAAATTGAAGCCAAACAACGCAAGTTGAAGGAAAAGGCAATTTGGGCACAAGTTAAAGTAGCGGAGCGACAAGAAGCCCAGTTAATTGAACAAACCAGTGGAATGGGGCAAGCAAGACCAAACCCTAATATTGGAAAAGGAAAAGGGCAGATTAGCATAGATGAAGCTAAAAAGAAGTAAGTCTGGAGGGAGGGAGCAGTTCCTAGTTGGACATAGGGGAAGGGGGAAAGACAGGTCTTTCTTCATAATGCCCTCACACTCCCCGAGGGATGTCATGCTTCATCATTTGGGCATTTGCCCCTCGTCAGGCCGGCGCTGCAATGCCTGACTGGCTCCCGAAACCGGGGCTCTTTGTCGGGGATCTTTTGAAGAAGCTGTTTGGTGCGTGCGGGTGTGAGGGCTAGGTAGTGCACAAGGAGTGAAGTGGGATAAAATAGGTCTGGAGCAGTCCTGCTTAAGTCAAGTTTTAATGCTTTAGGTAGCTCTAGCCTAGTTAAAAATGGTGCGGGTGCGCCTGTAATGGAATAATGTTCCTAAAGGGCTAGCAAAGTGTAGATGGTCAACATGTTTCGTGCCCAGTCTGCCCCTAACGGGTCAATTGGCACTTCGTCAGGACCGAGAAACTAAATGTGAAAGGTGCACTACCGTCTGGTATTATGAGTTCATTATACTAGGTGCAGTAGGGAGTATCCTAGTAGACTTCTACTGGGGATTACTTTTGACCCCTAGGTAAACAGTCTAAGGCTGACGGGGGTGACCAGAGCACGTTGTTGCTCCGATCGAGGTGTAAGAGGGCAACTAACAGTCGTCCTACCCTTGCTCAGGCCTAAAAAGAAGTGGCCATGTCATAATTGCGGAAAGTTAGGACATTGGAAATCCGAGTGTAAATTGCCACTGAAAGCTAATGGTGATAATTCATCATTAAATCCACAGGTGCAGAATGAGGTGAGTTGTCAACCGCCGCGACAGCAGCAGGTTGTTACCCAACAGTGTCAGGTGCCAAAGCCACCTTTTCCACAGAACCTAAATCCTCAAAGATACTTTAATGAGACAGGATTCTATAACGAAGAACAGGTAACAAAGCTACCGCGCGCTGGTGCCATTTCGCAGTATTGGCTGCAACACGATGAAATTGAGTCAGACTAGAGCTATTGACGGTGCCTAGGAGAGGAAGAGGAGTCCGTAGTTGGTGCAACTCTAGAAGTAGACCAGACTGGACCCTTTGTGGATGGAAAGGTGCATGAAATAAATGTTACTTTCCTAGTGGACACTGGTGCTACTCGTTCAACTGTTAGATCAGCTGAAGTAAAAAATCTTCCTCTCTCTGGTGAGACAATCCAAGTGGTTGGAGTTTCTAACAAACAGATAAAAGCCCATCTTACCGATCCTGTAAAGCAGAGCTTTCCAAAGTATGTGTCGCGACACGTTACTGTGTCGCCTGACCTTCGTGGGTGTGTCGCGCAACAGGAGCCTTGGCCCTCGCAGTGAGGGCTTGAAGGCAGGGGCGCAACGGAATTGAGCTCAAAGAGCTGTCTGTGTGTGCGCGCGCCCAGGCTGAGACAGCTTCCCACACACACAGACAGCTTTGAGATTATCGCAGCCGCACCCGGGTACTTCACAGGTCTTTACAAGACCATTAACGAGGCTTTGTTTTTTTTTCACCCCTCCATCTCCACATGGCGAAAGGGACAAATCCTTTGTTTGTCACCGGTAACCTTTGACGACTGTCCTGCTGCGTGGATATTTCCTTTTCTATGCAGTGCAGGAGAAAAGAAGTTTGTTTATTCCTGTCACCTTTCCCGACCCCTGCAGCAGTTTATCACACCAGGCTGTGACACAGTTTGACTAATAAAGTAGGTAGGAGAATTTGTCACTATTTGTTTTTCGATTTAAAATGTGCACAGGACCAGCAGGACACATACTTTGTGCGTGCTTCATTTAAACAATTTTTTTATCATTATCATGACCGATGCAGGATAAAATAAGACAACACAACATGCCCAGATAACGCTGGTGATTAATGATCCTGCTGGAGGGCAATCGTTTGTCTGTCCGTAGTTTTTAAATGCAGATCAACTGTATTTTATGTGGAAGCTCAGTGGGTTACTGCCTTTGTCACAGAGATCCTTGTGCTACTTGCAGTTCAGAAGTTACAATCCTAACATAGGACAGTGACCAATGAACTGTCACCAAAGAGCTGCATACAAACATGAATGGTGTAGTTAGAACTTCGCTTATTTTTGTTTTGTGATATAGTTAGAACTTCCTCAGTCTTTCATTATTCTAATGTTGCTGAAATGAGTATGTTTGGGCAGATATACATTCTTATCAGTAAAGCTGACCCCCATGTAATACTCTTTAAATCCTAAAGTTGTTTCCCCACACCAAACCCTCTTAAAATATATTGCCCACCAGTATGTATGACGTGATTCATACACCTTGTAATCCTCATTGGCTTATGTGACATTCCCTGTAGACTGATTTACATACTTGTATGACTCATTGTCTCTGTATAATGTGTGCGTGGTGTAAAGTACTGACACACACTACACTGACATGAGTAGCGCTGTACAACAAATGAAATGCATATGAGAGAGGGGCTACGTAAAGATGAGGGGCACTGTTGGAGGGTGGCAGCGAGGGAATCTGAGGAGGAGGTGGTGGTGGGAGGGGCTATGGAGCAATGAGGGGCACTGTTGGAGGGCGGCAGTGAGGGAATCCGAGGAAGAGGTCATGGGGTGGAGGGGGGGAGCTAGGGAGAGACGAGGAGCACTGGTGGAGGGTGGTAGAGAGGGAGTCTGAGGAGGAGGTCATGAGGGGGAGGGGCTACAGAGAGATGAGGGGCACTGGTGGAGGGTGACAGTGAGGGAATCCGAGGAGGAGGTCACGAGGGGGAGGGGCTATGGGGAGATCAGGGGCACTTGTGGAGTGTGGCAGTGAGGGAATCCGAGGAAGAGGTCAATAGGGGGGCAACTATCAATTATTTAACAAATCCTCTCAATTATCTCACAGCTTTAATGACTGCCGCTGAAAACAAAAACTAAAAATCAATATTAGTCACTGCCAGTAGCACAAGAAACCAAACATGAAAGTTATATGTTTGTTTAGCAGGTCTATCGTAAGTACATTTGAGCTCATTACAATATTTAACAAATTAAATTTTGCTTCGGGGTTGTGCAAAAAAATTATGCAACCCCGATGCAAAATCAGGGCCTTAACATGTATTTATTTTTTTAAATCCTGCCACAAAGAAACTGGCAACAAGGAGAAATGCGGCAGTAAATCTGTTCTACTCAACTGGTTGCAAAGTCTGTATTTTAAAATATCATGGGGTTAAGGCACCTGTGGCAGAGATCTTTGTGTGCTCAGTAAAGCTCAGGGAATAATAATAATGGTAAAATAACTATTTGCTGGAGAGGTTTGTGTTTTGTCTAGTCCCAGTTTTGGATCAAAGTAGCATTGAGGGTTAATAGGTCTCCTGGAAAGCACATTATGTAACGCGCAGATGACAGATTTTTATTGTATGTAAATGGGCAAGTGAGTTAGCGCTTTGAACACAGAGATCCTTTTGTTACTTGCAGTTCATACATTGTAATTCTTCTAATATAGCACAGTGAGCCAAGAAGGACATGTGGCTCCTACACCTTGTAACTCTCCCCATCTTATGTAACATTCCCTTGATTTACACACATCATTTATTGTCAATGTATAATGTGTATGTATAAAGCACTCTGACACTACAATGGGATTAGTAGCACTATAGCTCTGTAAAAGAAACAAAACAAAATAGTGGCATTTAAATTGTTTGTGTAAATACTGGGACAGACTAACAAATCTGACAGTCCTACACACATGCATATCTCTTATATAAATGGACTGAACAAAGTCAAAAGCATGCCTGCCTCTTGTGTGATGTGATGTGATAAGCTATGTGCCTTTGTTTCTCCTCCATTTCATTTAGATGTGAGGCTCCTGATAGCTCCCAGCCTGGATACTCCAAGAAAAGGAGACCTGATGGCCCCTTAACTTCGACCTTTGTTATAGGCCCAGCTGGAATCTGATAAGCCCCTTCCCCGTCTGTACATTGCTGCTTGGAACAAAAGCAAACAATGTGCAGGCACTGTTGAATGTGTCCCGGTGTCTAAAAATTGCACCAAGACAAGTTTACCATATTTCTGTGGGGCCCAATCTCATAGCAGGGTAGACTGCGATCACCCTGTGAAAAGAGTGGATAGACTCAGTCTACCCTCAACTTGTGCCCGGTCTACTACATAGTGCCAAGAGATGCATGTGCATCTCTTGACGCTATGTAGCAGCTATTGCTCATTTTAGTAATGATGAAGTTCACCTGTGTGCCCTAATACTGAAAAGCGAGGGCAAGAGATCTTTGCAGTGTAAGTTAGTAGATAGGTACATAGTACATTTCCTTTACAACGAACCATGAAGCGGTGTTTAGGAAATTATTAATATGCTAGTTAAAACAGGTGCATTTAGAAAACTGAGGCCCAAGCTCCTAACTAGCAGGAAGGCCATTTATTTTCTTGATCTGTGCGTAAGTGGATGAGCTCAAAGGGGTAAGTACACATCACTTATCATTTTGCTGGCTCGGTGAGTGAGGTGAATAATAAAGCCGATCTACAAAGAAAACGAATCAACAGGGTTGGGGCGGGCGGGAGGAGATGGAGTGAGTGAAAACACCAGCACTCGTGTGGAGTGCTCAAAGACAAAGAAAATAGTAGCTCCTATAACGGGAGTAGTGGAAGGACGCAAGCACTTGGTCCATGTTCAGGGGGAGGGTCAAACACAGGAAGAAGCATGACGCTTTTATGCTATGGACTAACGGGAACGACGGATATGAGAGCACGATGGAGCAAACAAGTGGTAAGGCAATGGGCGGGCTGAAGCCCACAGATTGAAAACATGCTGTTCGAGACAGCATATGCGCAGCCTAGACGGGACCTAAAAAAAAAAAGGACAGAATATGACAAACAAGGCCAACATGCTTAAAGTTGATTATTATATAATAGCTCACCAGCAACTTAATATTTGGCCCAATACAGGAAATAGGTTTTCTTTTGATAACGTGGCGAAACAAAAACTCCACAACCCAACCGACAGTTGATCTAATGTACTGCCTTGTTTTTTTTAACTGGGAATTATTCTAATTTGATTCACATGTTTCTTTTTAGTATTTAAGAAGGAAGAAACGTTTGCCAAAACCAACACTCCATATGCTGTGGGGTGCCCTTTTTGTGCTGTAAATCACTGGGGCATGTGTCGATGTGTGCATGATTATATTCTTGTTTCAGGCACAAACCTAACCTTACTCCCTGTTTTGCCAGTCACTGTCTTTGTTAAAAACAGATTCACAATTGCTTTATTAAACCTTCTTGCTTTCTCCAATTTGATTGAAAATGCACCATTTGCCCACTATTTTTTAAACCCCCCCGAACACCTCTGTGGTGATTCCGGCTCACTCGCTACGCTCGCTCGCATTACCGTGTCACTAAAGCAGGAATGTCAAAAAAGTGTGTCACCAGCATGAAAAGTTTGGAAACCTGTGCTGTAAAGGTTAAAATAGAGAAATTTGCTGATATGCATCACTTTGTAGTATGTGACACTAGTCCTGTAAATCTGTTAGGTAGGGACTTACTTTGCAAAATGAACTGCACCATTTTTTGTACACCTGATGGTATAGCTTTTGAAACTCCAGACGATGATGTTCTTTATAGAATGACAATGGCTAACCTAGAACCAGAAATTACTGATGCATTTATTGTATTTGATCCAGAGGGAATACCTAAGGAAATAAAAGAAACAGTGAAAACAGAAGTGTGGGATTTCACAGGAGAAGATGTCGGATTAATGAAAAGGGTAGATCCTGTGAAAATAACTGTAAAAGAAGGAGTAAATTACCCAAATACTCCTCAGTACAAGTTGACACCAGAGATAGTTACAGGAGTAACGCCTGTAATAGACAGAATGATTGAACAAGGAATTCTAAGAGAAATAATGAGCAGTCCATGTAATTCACCGATCATGGGTTTGAAAAAGCCCAATGGGATTTTTAGAATAGTGAAGGATTTGAGAAAGGTGAATAAAATTGTTGTTCCTTGCTGTCCCATTGTGCCAAACCCTTCAGTAATTCTATATCTGATTCCCCATGATGCAGAATAGTACACAATCATTGATTTGTGTCATGCTTTCTTTTCTATTCCATTGCACCGTGATAGCCAACAAATGTTTGCGTTCCGGTTTGGCGAGCAGGGCCGTTTCTACCATTAGGCAAGACTAGGCGGCCGCCTAGGGCGGCAACAGGGGGAGGGTGGCAAAAAACATGAGTTTGGGAATCCCCTTTGCACCAGTTGTGTGAAATAACACTGGAGTGACAGCTACGATTTTACAATCTTCTTAATGTTGCCTTTTGAAAGTTTTACATTTGTCACATTTCCCTTAATGTCAGTTTTTTCATGTTGATCCAAAATATATCTTCGTTTTGTGTTACGTGTTCACTGAGGAAGTTTAGTTTTAAGCACATTAATTAAGTTTCGTTTGAAGCACATTAATTATTGTCAGAATTGTTTGTTTGTTTGTTGGTGTGTTCCCTGTCGGAAATCGCAGCTGACCAGTTTTAAACGGCTTCTAACAGATTCAGAGATGGCTCGTGGCTGTTTTAGACGTAGACTACCTATGTCCAGCGGAACTAACAAGGAAATTCTAGCGACTAAATAAAAAATAATGCCGGATGAAGCCAGCAGAGACTGGTAGCATCACTTCTGCATTTGAAGAGAAATAAACACATTTAAATGTTGGTCAAAATAGCGAGTTGGAACCTGGTATATGGGATTTCCTTCTCTGGGTGCTGCGTCCATTACCCACATCACATTGGGCCCAGCAAATGGGAACAACTTGAAGAGCCTAATATGCACTCCGTCAGGTCTCTCTGAGTCTAGGCAGTTTTCGGAAGTGCGGAAGTGACGAGCCACCGTGGAAGCCATGGAGACCTGGAGACCCAGAGGCCTAGAGTTGGAGTCGCTGAGCCCCGCATCAACGAGTGGAGGCTGCATTTGCGGAGATTAAGGCAACCAAGCAAAGCAAGTGAGTAGTTGTGCAGGGGGTGACAAGGGTAGTGCCGCGGTTCCTCCCGTTCCCGTATGTGTGCAGGCGGTCCGCGTGGGCACTAGGCCGGTGCGGCTTGCGCAACGTAGAGAACCACCCCACCCCGCCCGGGAATCCTTCACGCTGCATCCCAACGAGGCCAACTTCAGCACGGTGAGCCACCTGGCGCTGGAACTGGTGGAGAAGAAGGTATTGCAGCGTTACACATGTTTGCTTTATTTGCTTGCAAGGAAAGCGGGAGTTACTTGGGTTTTGTTGTCCGTCATGGTGTTCTCTGAGCAGTGTTGGTAAAAGTGAGGCCTAAAATTGCAACAAGACCCCCTCCCATTCATTGAAGCTCTTAGCTAGCCTGCAGGTTATGAGGCAGAGGTCACGCTAATCAAATGCACCTGACCTAGAGCGAGCAAGCGCACCTGACTTACAGCGAGCAAAGTGTTGCTGGAATGAATTATTGAGATGCATCATATAGAGGAATTGATGGCTGAATGTTCTATACCTGCTGTGTTTTGTGTTGTACTGATATTTCATTTTCATGCGAGCGGTGTGTTATTTAGTGTTTGGTATTATTATTTTGCAAGGTTTTCCCGGAGATTTATATAGCGCGATATCAGAGCATTTTACATGAGCACCAGTTACGTTATACAAGGTCACTCCCATTTTTCGCTGGGCAGTAGGCACGGGGGCTTCAAGTGATTTGCCCAGGATCGCAGGATGTTGAGTATTATTGCCGAGACTGGAATCCAGCTACCCAGATTTGAGATCGACCGCCCTAGCCCGTTAGGCCACATCCTCTTCCAATATTAGGTCATGTTTGTGTCTTCTGCGCTCCTGAGCCTGTGCTCCGTATGGCTGGATTTCCTGCTCGGATGAGCCGGAAAGCAAAAAAGCAAAAGTGAAGTTGAGCCATGATGACAGAGGGAGAGAGTGATGGTAGTAAAAGGGAGGGGGCGGCATTTTTTAATTCTTGCCTAGGGTGGCAAAACACCTAGAAACGGCCCTGTTGGCGAGCGTATTTTGGCATTGTGCCGTATCCCTCAAGGGTATACAGAAAGCCTTTCAATATTTAATCAGATCTTAAAGAAATCACTGGAAGATTTAAGGATGCCAGAAATTTTGGTGCTAGTCCAATATATCGATGACCTATTAGTGGCATCAAAGACGCGAGAAGCCTGTGTTGTTGACACAATTGCACTGTTGAATCATTTGGCAGAGGGAGGACTTAAAGTATCATCATCAAAATTGCAGTTTTGTCAGAAATAAGTACAATACTTAGGTCATAAGATTGAAAAAGGCCTGAGAAAAGTAACACTGGATAGGATTAAAATCATTAAAGGAATGAGAGCCCAAATGACAGAGAGAGAAGTCAGAATGTTTCTTGGAATGGTGGGATACTGTCGCCAGTGGATTAGTAATTTTTCTTTGATTGCAAAACCATTGGTACGTTTGACAAAGAGTGATGTGAGAGATCCAATTGAGCTGAATTAAGAAGAGATGAAATCTTTTAAACAATTGAGAGACAGCTTGTGTGAAGCACCAGCTCTTGGGAATGCCTGATTATGAAAAAGAATTTGAGCTTTATTGCAGTGAAAGAGATGGATGTGCTCTTTCTGTGTTAGTGCAGAGACATGGAAGATTGAGACGACCAATTGCCTATTTTTCAGCTGTACTAGATCCAGTAGCTGTAGCATTGCCTGGATGTTTGAAAGCAGTAGCTGCTACATGTAAGAGCTTGGAACAAAGTGAAGGAATTGTAATGGCATATCCTGTGAGAGTGTTTGTTCCACATGATGTGGCAATCCTTTTGACAAGAAGTAAAACACAGTTCATGACGCATAGTCGTCTAACTAAATATGAAAAGGTGATTTTGGGTGCTACAAATGTGAATCTTGTAAGATGCACTAATGTGAACCCATCAACGTTACTGCCTGATGTTGTGTATGCAGAAGTGAAGGACGACGTTGATCATGATTGTCTGGAAGTGCTTGATTTTTGTAGCAAACCGAGTCCTGATATAAAGGATATGCCTTTGAAAGAATATGACTATGTGATGTTTGTAGATGGGTCATGCCTAAGAACTGAGGATGGAATTTTGAGTGCTGCATATGCTGTGTGCACCGTAGCAACCGTTTTGGAAGCATCTTGTTTGAAAGGAGTACGATCTGCTCAAGTTGCTGAGTTGTTTGCACTAGTTAGAGCATGCAAGTTGGGAAAGAATTTGCGAGTCGCTGTGGTTACTGACAGCGAATATGGGTTTGGAGTGGTGCATGACTTTGGGCAGATATGGTCCCAAAGAGTTTTCTTGACGTCGAGTGGAACTCCAATTAGAAATGCAGAAATAGTTGGCAAGTTACTTGAGGCGATACAGCTACCTAAAGAAATAGCTGTCATAAAATATGCAGCACAAAAGAAAGGAACAGATTATGTGTCAGCTGGTTATGAATTTGCAAATGACATAGCCCAATATTGTGCTCGAAATTTGACTTCATTGAATCGTAACAGGGAAAAGGAAATGGATTTATGTCCCTTGCTTTTTACTAACACAGTAAGTACATGGGATGAAGTGAGACAGTTACAGGAAGCAGCAGGGGAAGAGGAGAAAAAACAATGACTAAAATCAGGATGCACACAACAAGAAGTGGACAGAGTTTGGGTTTACAGAAACGGAAGACCAGTAATGCCTGATAGCATGATCTCTACCATGGCACGGATGTACCACGGGCAGGCCCACATAGGAAGGGACGCCATGATTAGACTTTTCAAACAAACTTGGTATAATGCAAAATTCCGGCTGAGATCTGAGAAACTCTGCCAGAGATGTCTCATATGCCAGCAATTTAATCCAAGAAGGAAAACTGTGGTGAGCTTGGGAACTATAGGACGGGAGGGAGGTCCTTTCACTCGTATGCAGCTTGATTTAATTGAAATGCCCTCATGCAACAGGCTAAGATATGTACTGGTGATTGTTTGTCTGTTTTCTCGTTGGGTTGAGGCTTACCCGACAAGAAGGAGTGATGGAGTTACTGTAGCAAAACTCCTACTGAGAGAGTTCATTCCTAGGTTTGGTTTCCCAGTAACAATTGAAACAGATGGAGGGAAACATTTTCAGAATGAAATTATACAACTGATTTGTGAAGCATTAAAAGTACAACAAAAATTGCATTGTGCCTACCGACCAGAGGCTTCTGGAGTGGTTGAACAGATGAATGGCACAATAAAGAACAGATTGGGGAAAATGTGTTTGGCCACAGGTGTCAAATGGCCAGATGTCTTACCTCTTGTCTTAATGAGCATTAGATCAATTCCTGATAGAATGACTGGTCTGAGCCCCCATGAGATTATAATGGGCAGAGCGATGAGACATGTTTTCATTCCTGTCAACAAACTGCTGCCTATATCTGATGACTTTGTCTTGGACTATTGTAAAGGATTGGCTGATATGGTACATTCCGTGTTTCATCAGGTTGGACCAGATGCGACCACTCTTGAAAGGAAGCCAGCTCATGATCTGAGTCCTGGAGATTGGGTCCACACAAAAGTACACCGAAGAAGAAATTGTCTGGTTCCACGCTGGGAAAGACCACGTCAAGTGATTCTGACAACGACAACTGCTATGAAGTGTGCAGGGGTGAAGAACTGGATTCATGCCAGTCACACTCTTCGAGTCCCAAATCCGGAAGATCAATCTAAAGAACAACATCGGGAAGTATCAGATACCAGTTCGGAATCAGAAGCAGAAGAAACCAAAACAAGACAAAAACCAGAAGCAGATGAACAAGGTCGAAGTCAAATTAATGGTCAGGAAAATGTACCATTAAGACGACGCCTTGAAATTTCAGATACTAGTTCTGAATCTGAGACAGAACAAGCAGGAATACGAGAAAGAACTAAACATGAAACTGGAGAATCTGAACAAGTAACCTTTGACAAAGAAATCCCGAGTACAAGTACGAGAGAAATTCCTCCAGAAATTATAGAGATAGAAGGAGAGGAATTAGATACAGAGAGTGAGGGTGAAGTGATTGCGGACGAACCCCGAGGAGGTTTAGGGATACAACCCAAACAGGTAGAAAAAGGGTCAGATAGTCAGCAGGAAGATTGTGTGGAAGAAACACGAGGAGGGATAGATTCAGACAGTGAACCTAAAATATTGAGAATAAAATTAAAGGAAAGTGATATCCAAATGGAGACAGAATCAGAAGAAAGTGAAACAGGAAATAAAGGGGGAAGAAATTTGAGAAAAAGGGCTTGGAAATCTGAACGAGAAGAGAAAGGATCTAAATTGAAAAGGCCATTGAAAGAAGATGCTTGGCCCAACAAAATCAAGAAATTGAGATACCGATTGACAAGAATAAAGCATGATAATGCTGAACAAGTGAATGAAGTGTCCAGTCAGGAAAAGCAAGAGGACACGGATCAGAAGCACTTGCAACGCACAAAGAGGATAAAAAGTCCTAACCAGAAGTACAAGTCACCGGAATGGACATATGTGGCACTTCCTGATATACCTGAGGAAGCTGATAGCCAAGAAAGTCTGAGAGTGACTGTGCAGGAGGTGGGCAAGGAAGAAGAAGGCTTGGAAATCCTGAGAGTAATATTGTCTGACACTAGAGAAGAAACGGATGACCAAGCCATTCTGAATGAAGACTGTGAGGCGATGGATAAGGATGATTCACACATGAATTAAGAGACAAAAGACTCAGAAAGTAATTGAAAGTCTGGGTAACACACATGACTAGAAAAAACCAAGTAGGCAACTAAAGCCTTAGGTTTAGACAAAGAAGAAAATTTGGAGAAAGAGGTTAAGTCAAAAGACACTGATCATTCACAACAGGCAAACACTGAGAATAGAAATCCAACATGTGGATTTTTTCGGAAATGGTGTAGAATGTGTTTTTGTTGTACAGGATTATTAATGCTTGTTTGGATTATATTGGCAATAACTATTTCATTTAGAATAACATTGGAGAATGTAGACAGACACTCAATGAATGGAACCATTAGCCAAAACTCTGATGGTAGTCATATCACAAAACTGGTAGATAGTCCAGAACTTCACAAAGATTAGTCCATAAATGATTTTTCTAAGAATGTTTTCAGAAAGCTATTATATGAGTATGTAGAAACAATGGATGTTAGAGATTGTCACGTTTGTATGCAGTTGCCTGCATCTGTATCTGAAGGTGTCACTTATCACCATCTTCCTTTGACATATGGGATAACTTGTAGTGTCCTAGCAAGTTTGTTTTATAAAACAGGCAAATTAGAATATTATTACACTGACATAGATAAGATTTTCTCACAAATTTCTGTAATTCCTGAAATTAACAAGGTAAAGCCTGGTAAAACTCTTGTCAAATTTTTCCTTGAAACAAGAAAACTAACCTCAGAAGATGTGTTGGAAGACAACCTTACTTGTAGTTTAAGAAAAGAAGAGAAAATGTTCCTGAAAATAGTGGAAGAGAGGAGAATTAAAATGCAAAAGAAAGTGACTGGGGAAAAAATGGAAACACCATTTTGGGATGTTGCAAAGGAAAATTATTTAAAGGGAAAAACAAACCCGGCAATGGCTTTAGATTGGCCCCAGAAAGGGAAATTATGCATAAGTAGAGATAATACTGTATATGACAATTATTTTGTGAGTGCAAGTGAGTGCCAGGATTCATACAAAATCTTGGGAAGATGGGGATTTAAAGGAGGAAAAGATCCAGTATTCCCTGGAATATATTACATTTGTGGAAACATAGCTTATTATAGAATGCCGGACCATTGGTACGGAACTTGCTACTTAGGCCTGGTCTTTACAAAAATATTTCATGTGGAAAGGGGAGAAAATGGAGTGCATGAAATAGGTAGACAGCTAACACGTAGAAGAAGGGAGAGTTGGTCAGAAATTATTGGTGATATTTTTGGAGCACTGATACCAGCAGTTGGAATATCTCTGAATGCACACAAAATTAGAAAATTGTCTACAGTTGTGGATCGTTTATCAACAAACACAGCTGGAGGGTTCTTAATGGTAAATACCGAAATGGTTGCCATGAGAGCAATGGTAATGCAAAATCGACTTGCCCTTGACATTATATTGGCAAAAGAGGGAGGAGTCTGTGGAATGCTGAAAGTACAACATTGCTGTACTTACATTCCTGACAAAAGTCAGAATATAAAGAAATATATTAAGAATATAACTAAATTGCATGAAGAAATTGTTCCGATGGAGGTTGAAGGTGTATGGGAGAAACTTGGTAAAAGATTTTCCTCTATTAAGAATTTATTAACAAAATTAGGTAGCTCTTTTGTGGGCAAAATAGTAATACCTGTGACCTTTGTGATTATTCTATTATTAATATTGAGATTAGGATGTCTGTGCATAAAAAGAAGAAAACTACCAAATAAGAGAAAAAGAGAAAACAAGAAAAAAATAAAGAGAAAGAAATAAGAGAAAGAGAAATAGAATTAGAAGAATTTAAAGAAAATATGTACAAGAAAACAAAAGAAAACAGTGTGGAGAACACTATTGTTTAAACTAACAAATGCAAGTGGATCCGAATAAAAACCATTTCCGTAGATACATTTAGTGAGATTAGTCAGTAGTGGTGATGTTTAAAAATCACCAAAGGGGGGATTGATGGAGCAGGTAAAACAAGATTTTGTATACCTCCTCTAATTTGCATGAAATTAATTACGTAATCATTCTAAAATTAATTTACATAGCATGTTTGAAGTGGAAGTGATACTAATCAATATTTGCACCTTGATAAACATAAATACATGTGGGACTAAATTGCTAAATGCATGGCAAAATTAAACAATTAACGATGGTACGCAAACTAACCTTGGATAGTGATGAGATAGAAAAATTGCATAGTTTATATTGCTTCATGATTGTATTGTGGCTTAAAGTTATCGTATGGTAAGTATTATCGCTTGACTATTCTCACTTAGTTAACCTTCGGGCCTACTAGGTTGCCGTACTCAAGATGGCGTTCTCTGAAGCAGATGCCACCATGTACGCGCGATGATTTCTGCGCATGCACAGGTGGCTCTGGAAATCACGAGGTGGAATGAACTCCTGACATCGTGTTCCCTGCCAAGGTCGATGTGTTGGGGACTTGACCGCAAGTCAGTAGATGACTGTATGAGAATCATGGAAGAGACAAAGGATGAACCCGTCAATAAGACCCTTTTGCCTTGAAAAGATAAATTGTAATGGTTCTTCTGGTCCCCACATGGGAATCGGAAGAACCATTACAATTTGTGAACTCTTGTGCCAAGTCACTATGAAGAACCAGTTTGCACTGGGAAAGAGTGCAATGAACTATTGATAACCCCGATCTGTCCAATCAGAATATTTGGTCTGCCCCTAAAGTTGCCATATTTTGTATGAAGTAAGGCAAGAAAAGGTATAATAACCCCTCATCTGTCATTACAGGAGAAGTTGCTTTTGCGGTTACTTGTAGTTGCTGTTGCCGTCATTCTTGGGTTATTCTTTAGTTGTTTTGAAGGAGAGTCTTTGGGAGAGAGTTCTTGTTGGGTGGTTATTGTTCCTTTTTCAAATTTCCGAATTTTTCCCTATTTTTCATTAAGTTCTATGCTGCCAGTCTGGGTGTGGAGTTAATTCATGCTGCAGATTGATGTATGGACATTGCTGAATCTCGAGATATTGTGTTATATCCTGTAGTTTTGCCTGATGGTTTGATCCCTTGGTGAGGGTCAGACTGCCTGTCCGAGGGAGTCTTTACCTGAGAATACGGATAACTCCCTATTCGATTTGAAGCTATAGTTGCCTGTTCATTGGTAAATGATTTACTATATTTTTCCTAAAATGTATGCTTAACTGAGATTTCTAAATGCTCAATTACTCTTTAATAAATCTAAATTTCAAATTATGAGCTGTAGTATATAAATGTAAGATTAAAGGTATTGATTAATGATTTAGATAAACAAAATTGAAAATACTACGAAACAAGTTTTGTGGTTCTTAAATTAATCACTGAAGATATCAAATGTTTTTCTAGACTTTAATTGTGTTTTAGCTGGTTCTAATTCACCATCAACCAGTCCAACTAGTTGGTCCATCGACCAAACAGTGGAGTGCCTTGATGATAAAGTCAGGATTCTGATGAGTGTATATAGAATGTATATATAAAATAGTAAGACAATTAATCCTGATAGATAAAAAGGTACCCACGTTGTCCAGCAGCCCCTTCTCCTGTGTACAGATTCGAGTGAGTTTTGTGTGGATGTGAAGTGTGTTGGTGTTATGAGACCCACCAATGAATGTATGAATGAACCTTTGCGATTAAGAACCTGTGACATAAGGATAATATGTAAATGTTGTCCTTTGCGCTGGATCACTGGGCAGCCTCCCCTCGCTGTTGCTGCTGCTCTTGGTGTAGGACACTGCCCTGGGCCACAGTGACAGCATCAAAGGTGGCGGGAAGCTCCATATGCACTACATAAGCAGCCCACTTCTGCGCTTACAGATCTGGTGCTGGCCCTAGTAAACATTGAAATAACTATAAAAATAAGACGTTTTATACACAAAAATCAAAAGGGAATATGAAACAAACATTACAATCAGTGGGTGAAAAAAATTGCTCGCTTTGAAGCCAGTTGATATCCCAGTAGTGTAATTTACTTATCGTATGTCAGCCTTTAGCTGCTTGAATTGCTTGGTGCTTATCTCTTTTTTGTTTCCATGACTCTGCTCTTGTCTCTGAGGGTAGGAGAATTAACCCATCCTATACTCCACCACACGCTTTCCACTGTCTGTGGTGATGCAGAATGTAGCGTGTTGGCATCACAAAGCAACTAAAGTGGTGAAATCTAGGCAAGTGTCGGGTGCAGTTCCTGGTTGTGTGTGGGGCAGAGGATATTGCTGTGCGGCCTCCCCCCACTGTTGCTGCTGCTCTTGGGGTTGGGCACTGCTCTGGGCCACAGAGACAGCATCAATAGTGGCAAGAAGCTCGGGGTGCACTACACAAGCAGCCACCTCCTGCGCTTCCAGATCTGGTAAGTGCTGGCCCTTATAGAAGGGTACCCATATGTTACCGCTGTGATATCGCCATTTTCTCACCAATGCACCTCTCATTGATTCTTCAGCTCTTCCCAGGGCCCTCCACACCTTGCGTGGTACTACTGCCCAACAGGTGTTTCTTGTATTATTTTATTTTTGTTGATTTATTCTTTCGCATTGCTTGGAACACTTATCCTGGCTGTAGGCCATGAACACCAGCATTGGAAAAGTCTAACCCATTGTAAACACCTCTCGTTACACACACTGAACCCATGTGACAGGATTTTTACCTTTCATAGGCGCATGCCCTTTTTGAGTCCTTATTTCACCCTATCTGTTGTAATGTTATTTTATTCACAGTGTCATCACCCCCACCTTTTATCGCGAGGTGATTCACTGACAAAATGCTTCATAACGTCCAAGCTCGAGGACACTTGACAAGAACACACTTTCATCCGTAGCACTCCCATGGAGTACCACTTTCCCAATCTTCAAATGCGCTTTGCACCTCGTAAGGGTTATGGGTTGCTACAAGAATCTAGTTCCAATACAATACACCGTGGCAACCGGCTATTTTCTATCAAGTGGTGCTTTTAATCTTTTGTGTTTCTTGGTGTTATTGTGATATACAGAGAGAAGCTATGCTATCTTTTAACTGTTTTTGGTATTTGCCTTCTTTACCTTAGTCATTTTCCATACAGAAAGGAAAATATACCCCTTGACATGACTATGCATGCGAGTCAGTGTAGGAGAAGTGGCTGTCTCTATTTGGTTTTTGTCACACAGTTTTTAGATGTTTCCCATTCTCTGGACACACTTTCGGCTTAATTATGGATTTACTGCATTTACCGCATAATTCACCATATGCTGTATCATTTTAGATGTCAACCAAAAAATGTATCTAGCGCAGACAGGTCAGATGTTACTGATAAGTTGCCATAAGTGGTGCTGTAAAGTGGTGGACCATTTTGCAAAGTAGTATAACTGGTTACCTTTTAGTTGCTGGCAGACTGGCACTGATGAGTTGAAACGTTTGCCCATACAGTATTCATTTGAGTTAAAATGACAAATAAAGAAATAATAGCACCATAAAATGTGTTGCTTCATGTTGCAAAGTTTGTAGTTTTTTAACATTAATTAAAAAAAGTCATGTATGTAATTCATATCGCTCTGCACAACCCAAGAGAGTCTGAAATTTAACAGCAATAGCGATAATTATCCTCAACCTTCCTTCCTCTTATTATCGAAACGATGAAGTGAAGCTGATTACCACCTTATACAGAAGACCCGCCAAAAGAAATACCTTGCCTTAATGCCACACAAACCCTCAGATAGGGCTACCCTTTAGCCAGTTTAACAGGCCTCAACTCAATTGCACACACGCCGTTCCTGGGGCCATAATATCAAGGAATGGCGATAACACCAGAACATGGCCTTCTATGGGAATTCACAAGGGCATATTATCAAGCCCATTATCGCCGTTCCTTGATAATATGGCCCATAATGTCTTCTTGTTTCTATTGCAGTGTTTCAGAGCAGCCTCTGCACAACACTAGCTGTGGCCTCTTTCCTTAAGTAATGCTCAGCTGTCTGCTAGGGCACAGCACCATGCTTGCTGCCCTTCTTTTCGTTTTAGCCTCAACTCGGCTAACCTCCTAGGACATGCCATTGTAAAGTCTTGAGTTAGCTTAAGACTTCAAGAGTCCGTCGTTCATTGCATACTCTGTGGCAAGGCTTGAGGGATAAAAGGCATTGTTTACTTGTAGTCCTGTTATACTTAGACTACACCTTACTGGGAATTCCGCTGAGGGAGTCAAGTTTCATACTGGCTTCTCCACCAGTGCCAGTACTGAACGAGTATGGAGTCTAAACCATCACAAGACCAGCCCCATAATGGATATGAAACGTATTATTTCTGTGGATGCCCACCACTCCTCTCATATCGCGATCCCACTGCTCCCTCTCATCCCTCCATCACACTCCCTTTCTCCAGAGAGGAGAAAGGGAGTGTGATGGATACTGCCTGCTCACACATACTAAGCACTGCTTCTTTCCTGTGCCTTTTCAAGGTTTCCATCCCTCAAACAAACTCTCTCCTCCTCTTCTTAAGGTGACTTCTGCATAAACAGGCCCTTCCTCTTTATGCATCTGTGGCCTGCTCTCCCCTTCTTTCTCTCTTTCTCACACACTCTTTCTGCTCCTCTGTCTCGAGCTCATTCACCACTTGCTGCACAAACTACCTATCCCTCTCTATCTTTCTTTTTATCTATTCTGTGCCGCTTTCACCCCTATCTATTTTCCATGCCATATAATTCCACTACACCACAAAATTTCATCCCACACAATTCCACAACTAAAAATATCAATACAACCACATAATTCCACTCCACGCCACATGCATCCACTACACTCCAATCAAAACACTTGAGTGAAAGACATTGTCACTTACAACACCAATAGCTCTAACTGTCGCAAATGCGAGACCTATTGCATTGCAAATGCTTGTTGGTTTTGCATGTCGGTAGATTTGACGTTCTTCCTGCTTTGAACACAGAAAATAAAGAAATTTAAACACCAGTTTGCAGCCTTTCCGTTCAACCTCGTGGTCACTAGAAAAACTACTACAGAAATTTGGAAGATACAACTTTTATCTTGACAGACTAATATAAACAAGCATTGGCAATGCCAATTTGTCTCAGTTGCATATACATTTAAGCAAGACTGATTTGCATTGGTATTGCTTGTTTCACATGCACCTCGCTAGACTGGTACAAAACAGTGGAAGACTCTATATTTGTGGCATTGAGTTGCCCTGCCTGCAGTGCAGTGCCATAGGCAACCACCTATGATGCCTTTGCCCTGCACATGCCCATTATTGGTGAACTCCTCAACTTCTGGCATAGATTCACAAGTGCAGACCCTGAATACCTATTACTTTTATAGGTGCCAGAGGTATGTGAGCTAGCCCTAAATTTATGCCCCCAGTTACCAGCAGGCAAGTACTTTGAGAGTTAAGGGTTAACTGCATTTGCACTTTTTTAAACCCACTTTTCTGCACAACAAACATTTGTTTCTCTCTTAAAAACTCTTCACTGCCCC
This sequence comes from Triturus cristatus, assembly GCF_964204655.1. Taxonomy (NCBI): domain Eukaryota; kingdom Metazoa; phylum Chordata; class Amphibia; order Caudata; family Salamandridae; genus Triturus; species Triturus cristatus. Next base: position 1,417,726,358 of record NC_140591.1, on the reverse strand, counting down.
TTACTAATTATGGGGGCATACCTTGTCAGTTTCCTATCTGAAAGTATATTTTCTCCTTTTTTACGGTTATAGTTTTGTGTGTTTTAAGAGTGGAAATGGCATTGGAAATGTTCTTAAAAACCCACAAACGTTTGGCTTTTTAGTTTTTCACCATTTTCAATGCCACCTCATTGACACACTTCCACACCCCACTTTTCCCATTCCTGGCTTTTATTTAGACCTGATGGAGTAGGGTTTTATATAAATTAATCGTTTTAGGTGTAATCATTAAGAAACCCCTGCCATTGGTCGAATGGAACTTTGTTCATCGTTAAGGAGAAATGAAAAGGAGCAATCATCTACATCAAGCCATATAGGCAATAAAATCAATAAAGACTTTTGGTACTGTCAATAAAGAGAATTTGTGTGAGTCAAAGGGTTTTATTTTTCGATTTCTTAAGTTTTCATTATTCATTCAATAAGTATGTCTTTTCAGCATCAGCATCAGAAATGAATATAATCCAATAATCGATATTTCACGAGCAGAAAGCATCCAACTTTTGTAAATATAACAGATAATATTGTAATAATACAACAAGCATGTTCCATAAAAGAATTTCCCTAATCGAAATTAAATTAGGCGGCAAGATGGCGGCTGTCTAATCACGGCCGTTGGGAGCCCTCCAGTTTGACCACTCCTTATCGTGTTTTCCAGCCCACCTGTAGTATGCTCTGGGGAGAAGTGGTTGCTGCAGTCGGCAGTGCGAAAGGCTTCGTGAAGATTGCAGGCGCACTTTCGCTTTGGGCGGTTATGATTTCACGCATTCCGACCCGCGGTGCTTGGCGGGCGCGGCTTTCTGTCACCGGAGCTGCCATGGCTGGGAGCGGCATTACTCAGGCTCCAGTTCAGGCAATGTCTCCATCAAAAAACAAAACTCCAAAATTCTGTGGTAAGACAGGCGCGGCAGCCAAGAAGCCCATATTAAAAGTGGACCAGGGGTCCTCAGTGAAAGGGCCCCCACCAGGTGAAACAGAAGGCATCTGGCCGAAATTTTTCAAGAAACCCCCCGTAACAGTGTGAAGGATTCAGGCAAAGTCCCCAATAAAAAAGTTGCACAGATACAAGAGCAGCCCTAGCTCCACAATCACAAGGCACTGGATGCAGCAGTCTATGCCAGATGGAAGACGTTTTGCCCGGGATGCAGCCACAGCCACCTTTGGACTGTGAGGTGGAGGTGGAGGTGGAGAGGGGCAAGTGGCAGGGCAGGTCTCAGAGAGCCTTGATGGTAAAGGGGAAATAGCTGCGCAAAAGAATGATGATGAACTGGCAATGGCAGGCAATTAAATATCTCAACCAGCTGACCCTAGTGCAGGAGGGGTCAAAGGAAGAAAATGCTAACGATTGTGGAGTGGAGGTGGAAGCTGCTGAGAATTTTTTTTTTCCCTATCAGATATCTCGGACTGGTCTGACTCAGACAGCCAGGGTCAGTTATCGGATTCCAGCGAGTCCAACAAGGGGCAAGATGAAACCCCAGCTGACCCTGACACAGTTAAAAAGGGGGAGGAATCCTCACAACAGAGGCAGGAAAAGGGAAAAGAAAACTAGAGGTGTTTTATGGGACTACTCTGCCTCCCCAGAATTAGAAGTGAACACTCCCCTAGCTGGAAACAAATCAGGTAAAACTGAGCCTGCCTCCCTTGACTCCATATATCAAAGCATCATGGCGCATAGAGACGAAACACACATTGAGAGTCGGAGGGTTCAGACAGCGTGCAGAAAAATGCAAGAGGCAATCCGGAAGATCTCAAAGACTTGCTCTGATTTTCTGGGGAGAATGGAGGAAGTAGAAAACAGAGTAAATATGTTGGAAAACGAAGAATCAACCCATAAGAAGATGACAGTGTCACTGCAGAATCAAATGTCGGACACTCACCGGAAATTGGAGGAATTTGAGATCCCATCCCAGAGGGGGTTGAGGTGGGGGCAGTTCTAAAGTTTACTGTCAAACTTTTAAAAGTAGCATTGCCTGAGCTGGAGAATTGGAATTGGGAGCAAGAGATACAACGTTGTCATAGATTCCCATTTAAACAGAGGAAATCCCCATCATCAGCAGGGAATAAACCTCATGCTATTTTGATTTTTGTAGGGAATTTTCTCCCCCGCCAGGCAATATATGATCTTGCCCACCCGGCTCAGCAGCGATCCTTTAATGGTCAAACTTTTTTTGTAAGGTCTGATTATTGCCATACAACAGTAGAACGCCGCTGGCGACTTTGTCAGCTAATACAGCCGTTCATTTTTTTTCATCAGAAATTCAGGCTAAGGAATTTTTACAATCCCTTGAGTAAACCCTTTTTTAAATGTGGAAAAGAGATAAATTTACTATTTGGCAATTTCTGGAGAGGAGGCTTATGGTTGGCTTCTTTTGGCTTTTGGTGTTGTTCTGGGTGGCCTAGCCATTAGTGAAGGGTGTTGGGACACTAGGGGGGATAGCGGGCGGCCAGGGGAGGGAGGCTCAGGGGTAGGGGAGGGTGGGGGTACAGGGAAGGTTAGGACACTTGTTGATTGTTACATGTCATAATGTTTACATATGCGCAAGGAAGACTGAAATGATTTGTATACATTTTCATAATTTAATGTTACTGTTGGAGAGAAAAGTTTTGGAGTCTTTTCAATATAAGGATAATGGGTAAAATCCAAATTTGCTCTCTGAATATCCGTGGTCTTAATGATAGGGAGAAAAGGGGTATACTTGCCAAATACCTACGGTATATGCAGATTGAAGTAGCTTGTCTTCAAGAAACTCATATACCCTGGAACAAGAGTGGGTGGCTACGAGACATGGGCTTTGACATCCAGCATGCGCTCGGCAGGGAATGACTACAAGGTGAGTAACAATCCTCGCAAAACATTGGGTGGGTCTCTGTAAGAGAGTTAAGGAAGATAAGGTGGGCTATAGTGGAATTTGAATGAATAGCTGGTAATCACCCTATCACAATATGCTCCATTTATGGGTCTAATTTAGATGATCCTGATATATTAAATTTCTTAAGAATAGAACTTGCCCTACGGCCACGCTCTTGATCCTCTGTGGTGATTTTACCATTCACTTGGCTAGTAGTTTTAACTTGAACACTGACCATATCAGGGCAGGAATGTAAACGTTTATAAAGCTTTGCAAAGCTTAGTAAGGGAGCAAGGCCTGATAGACAGCTGGTTTGAGTACAGGTCAATTGATCCAGTATTTACTTTCTACTTTGCCCCCCATAATAAGTTAGTTCGATTGAACTATTTTTTGTATTTCTGACCAATTAGTTAAAATAATTAAATTGAAAAGCTACCCAAGAACAGTGTCTGATCTTGACGCTCTGGTAATTGAAGTTCTTTTGTCTGGGAATGCTAGGATTCATAGGCCCTGGACCATTGAAAGAAAACTTCTGTGTGATCAACTTTACAAAGACCATATGACTAAATGGATTGTTGAGTTCTTTAATATAAACAGAGGTTGATCTGCCGATACTACAGTATGGGACACATTCAAGACAGGGATTGGAGGCGAGACCTTAAGCTTCTCCATTTCCCTGCAGAAAGCTCTGCAGAATCAAATAGGGAAATGGCTCAAGCAGTTAGAAGTGGAGGAACTTGAGCTCATGAGAAGAGTTAACAAAGGGCTTAATAAGGAGGAGTGCCAGCAGGACATTTCAATTATCAAGGCTAAAATACATCAACACTTTGGCTCAGAGGTAACGGCTAAATATGTACAATATAGGGCTGAACAATATGAATTAGGGGAGAATACTGGCTGGATCTTAGCAAATAGAATTGTCAAAATTAAAGATCAATTAGGACAGACTCAAGAATCCCAAACAGAAATATTAAATGCTTTTAAACACTACTATGAACAATTGTACACTGAGGGAGGGACTTTAGTAGATGGAGAGCCCGAGGCAGCATTCCTTAAAGTTCTAGAAACAAAGAGGGTTACAGATCTACAAAATGACGCTCTTGCATCACCAATTACTTTCCAAGAATTAGAAACAGCTCTAAATTCTCTAGCCCTTGGTAAGGCCACTGGCACAGATGGTATTCCCCTTGAGTTTTATAGGACATTGTTTAAATCTTGTCAGCAGGAGATTATGCAAATATTCCGAAATGCTCAAGTGGGATATGCTCCAGATTCTTGGCAAAAGATGGCTATAGTAGTATTTTAAAAAAAGGGGGAAATCTGATCTAATACCAGCATCGTATCAGCCTATTTCACTCATAAACTGCGACAGAACAATCTATTCTAAGATACTTGAAACTAGACTAGGTAAGGTTATTACCCCCGTAGTATCGCTTCATCAGCATGGATTTATCCCTGGAAGGGATACAACAGATCATGTGCGCTGGGTTATAGTTCTATTAGATCGAGCGCAGGCCACAAAATCATCACTGGGGATAGCCCTGTTGGACGAGAGAAAGCGTTCGACAGGGTTTCCTGGCGGTATCTATGGTATGACTTACAATGGAAGGGATTCTGTGGAGAGTTTATTCAGGCGATCAGGACACTATATCTCTCTCCAAAGGCTGCAATCTGTATATCAGGCCAAAACTCACGAGGCAGGGCTGTCCATGCTCCCCTCTGCTTTTTGCCCTCTATTTGGATCCTTTTCTTCAATAATTGGAGCTGGGCATCAATATTAAGGCGGTGAAGGTTGGTGATATTAATCATAGAGCACTCGTGTATGCTGATGACATCGCAGTTCTTACAATGGATGTTATTTCGGCTATTCCAGAGGTAAAGCTGCTGGCAGAACAGTTTGGAACCTTCTCCGGTTATAAATTAAATATCGAGAAGACACAAATCTTCACAAATGTTCTAGACCTGTTCAAACGCTGGATTTCCTGGTTGTCCAGGAGGCAATATACCTAGGGGTAAGGATCACAGCTGCAATAGAAAAAATGCCTGATATAAATATTACTCCAATAATGGATAATATGAGTAAAAATTTGGAGAGGTTAGATCATTTCGACCTCTCTCTGTGCGGTCGCAGTAATGTCATAAAAATGTTGGTCCTCCCAAAGTTTTTATACATTTTTAGAATGGTTCCGCTACAATTCTCCTCATCTACCTTAGCAAAGATCGATAGGATTTGTCAGAGATTCTTATAGGGGTACCGTAAACCAAGGAGTGCGTCCAAATGGATGACCCTTCAAAAACAACGGGGAGGATGGGCAATTCCCAGCTTTTTCCTTTATTACTGGGCGGCAATGTTGCAACATATGGGCATTCTTCTAGTGGGGGATAAAGTACAAATTTCTGGGGAAGCCAGACCAAAAATATATGAAATAGGACTGGGGGCGGAAGTTAAAGGGTGCTTGGTTAAGATCCTTTTAAAATCTTAAGAGCGGCTTATGTGGTATGGAGACAAGTGCGATGGAAGTTAAAGATCCCAAATTTAAATGCATATTCTTCATTTTCTGCGCCGGGCTTACTCCCAACAATTTTTCAGGATCAAATCACTTTTAGATGGAGGGAAAAAGGAATTAGTGACCTCGGTGATCTATGTTGGGAAGGCCAGCTTACGTCATTCATGGATCTGCAGGAAAAGTTCGGGGTGGATAAAAGGGATTTTTTAAAATTCCTGCAGATAAGAACCTTTCTTGGCAATAATGAGAACAGGATAAAGGGAATATCAGAATGGATTCCCTTGGTAGAGTTAATGAGGAACAAGTCCAGGATAGGGAAGAACTATCAAAATTTAATTCAATCTGTCCCGGATGATTTGGAAGTTCAGAATAGGAAATGGGAAAATAGGTTGGGTGAGGATTAAATTTATATAGAGTATTCCTTAAAGCTTGCAAATCAGGTGTTATTAACAGGGAGTTTTAGAAGCCAACACTATATGTCAGCTTTTGATCTATATTATTCTCCAGCAAAAGTAGCTACATGGGTGAAAGGATGAAGAGGAGGAAAGTGCAATAGATGCGATCTAGCTGCAGCTGATTCTCTACACATGTTTTTCACATACCCAAAAATGGAAAGTTTTGTGCAGGAACTAGAGGCCTTTTTACCTAAGGTCTTAAATTTCCCTGTTTTGAAATGGAGCAGAGATAGGGTTCCTGTTTATTGCTATGGCCATTGCTCGCTCTTGCATAACTTCACAATGGATTAGAGCAGATCCCCCTACCTTATCCAATTGGAGATCCAGGTTACTGGCTATCCATTACATAGAATCTGCAGTATATCAATTAAAGGATAAAAAAAGAGAGTTTATGCAGAAATTTGGGTCCCAATCAGCAATTTGGTGAAGTAGCAAACTTGTAATTAGTAATTTATTTATGGCACAGTCCCTTTATCTATGCTATACTATCAAAGGAAATGTATAAGGTAATTCAAGCTGCTCTGTGAATATTCTCTGTGTATATTTATGATTGAATTTTGATATGTTTTTTATTGTCTTTCCAAATATTTGAGATGGTCTTCTTTTTTTATAATGTATTCAAGAAATGTCATGATATGTAATATTAAGCGTTTTTTCTTTGTGGCTATATAAAAGATTTGTTATTTTTTTTTAAATAACAATTTTTAAAAAACAAAATTAAATTAGAATGGAATAGAATAAGGTTTCCGTTCAGATACCCATAAAGAGTTCTGATGAGAGATCAAATACAAAAGCATAAAGCCTTTGGACATCAATTAAGAGCTAGAGAGTATTCCCAGCTATAAATCAGCTGACACCTAATAAAACATATATAGTCTAAGCAATCTCCCATGAAGAGGTGCATTTTCTCAAGAAACTCAGATATGGATCTCCAGCAAATATGAGTAAAAGAAAGCCCCTACTATACACTAGGAATATGCACTAATTTAAACCCACATTCTAGATGGTAACGTTTCATTTTCTTCATTCACAACACCCAGTAGAATTTCAGTATTCCCTTGGGAATAGGTAAACTTCACAGTTTCTCACGTCTTCACAATGTGCCACAGACACAAGTTCTTGAAAAGATACTTTGTCCACATTTTGTGGTTCAGACAGTTCTTCCCATGAATCCCCTTTCCTGTTGTCTCCTCTCCTCCAGGTGAGAACCTCATTATCAGTTGTCTAATAAAAAACAAATGCCCATTCACTAGCTGACAGAAGCTTCTGGAAAGTTACAGAATCTGCAACAAATAGAAAAAAAGAAATCTTGTGCAAAACAACAGCTCAACCTAGTAACAGGCTTTTTGGTGCTACTGTATCACTTTACAGTTAATATGGCATCACCAGTTAATATAACTTAAATCAGCACATTATTATTTCTTTTGTATGCTTATTTTACTACAAATTGCTTTCAAAGATATGTGTTATTTAACAAAGACTTTTGCATTTTTTAACTGGAGTGTGGTTTTTGTTTTCTATTTGAAAAAGGTAAATTTGTGGCAGCAGTCCCAAAGATGCGCAGTGTGCTTTTGAAGGAGCAATTGGTTTTCCTCAGAGTGCTGGATTTCGGAGAAAATGAGGGCCAAATATTATTAAGAAGGCTACAATTGTTTAAGTGTCAAAAGGACCAAAGTCTTGATATTGTCAGGACATATTTCTAGACTTAAGTTATGCCTTGGATGAGCTCTGTGGAAAGCAGTAGAAAAACAATAGTAAAATATATTTATAGAGCTGACGGACATATAAACAAACACCCTGTGACCCTAGTGATGTGCAAGATTCACAATTTGCTTTTGCGTCATTATGCAATATTAGGCACAAATTATGCAAAATTCCAATTCAATGCAATCTGGCATGTAAAGTTATGTTAGCATGAAATGAGTTCTTGCGCAAAAAACAACACAAGTAAGTTAACAACAACTGCTTGCATGCTGGTCGTTCGTATTGGTCCTTTTGTTCCTGTAATCCCTCCCAAAAAAGCTTCCTGCAAATGTGATGTAATTACTCCACATGGAGCAATGGCAGAATTTCTGGAATTTCAAATAACAGGTTTAACGCTAAATTAGAGAAACCACACCAGATTGAACAGGCGTAACGGACATTTCTTCCGGGACTGGCAACCACAACTATTTTTGGACGCATGCAGATATTAGATTTCAGATTGAAACATAAAAATAAGCAGTAATTTGAAAAATGCTTGTTATTTTAAATTTAAAGTCATAAATAATGTAAAACTTTAGATGTGAATGTCATAAGACGCCTGATTATCTGATACAGATAATCGTCATGAGGCATAGCAAGCAAGCTATTCAAGAAAACCTATGAAATTATTTTGATTACATTTTATACAAATGCCCTCTGATTAAAGAACTGCGTCGAGCAGTGTTTATGCCAGGGCAATCACTGTGTTTTGCTGTTTATAAATAAATGATGTTGGTCCCAGTCTGCACACCTTGGTGATTACAAATGTGTTCTCTTCTTTATCAATCTCTGCCTTATTTTGCTTGCTTTGTGACCTTGGGCTCTAAAATTAAATCTGTATGTATTCTTCTTCTACAGGAACATTTTTTTACAAGCACAGCTTTTGTAACTCGGGATCTACCAGTGCATGTCCATTCTTCATTGGCTCTACCAGTGCATGTCCATTCTTCATTGGCTCTACCAGTTCATATCCATTCTTCATTGGCTCTACCAGTTCATATTCATTCTTCATTGGCTCTACCAGTGCATGTCCATTCTTCATTGGCTCTACCAGTGCATATCCATTCTTCATTGGCTCTACCAGTTCATATTCATTCTTCATTGGCTCTACCAGTTCATATCCATTCTTCATTGGCTCTACCAGTTCATATTCATTCTTCATTGGCTCTACCAGTTCAAATTCATTCTTCATTGGCTCTACCAGTTCATATTCATACATCCCTGCTGTTCCAAAAGATGCTCATTTCATGTTTCTTACTGTTCTGTGTTTTTAATATTCAGCATTTAATTAAATCAACTCTTTTGCTTATATACATGTATTCTTGGAACCATATATTGAACACTTTTGTCATCCGCAGTGCATCTCAGACCACGCGGGGTTCCTTCTTCAGGGAAGAATGCAACATTCTATTCAATTCAACGGACTTTTTTCAGGAGCGTTATAGCATCCATAAAAGCATCATATAGAGCAATCAGCATAAAATATACAATACATAAAGTAAGTCAGGAGAATATAAAAAGTGCAATTAGGCAACAGTTAGTGTCCATATGGATGTCACATGATGAGAAACAAATGCAAAGTGCAAGTCATGTCATGCTCAAATTGATATCTATATGGTGCAGTAAAACATGATCATTCGAACAATAAATAAGCAATAAAAAGATTGATTTAGCATAGACCTACGAGCTCCAACAGCAGATTTTAGAAACGACCCGACATTTGCAATAGTTTCTTCATTATTTAGTAACAATAAGAATCTGAAAGCTGGACTGTACTGTTTAAAATCATAGCAGTACTTCTTTGAAAGAGGGATTAAAATGAATCTAGTGTATCTTACATAACATTTGCACAGAAACGTAAAATGAAGGATAGATTGGCCAGATATATTATCAATGGGACATAGTTTGGTTTCAAGAATATGTACATAACCCATGGGAAAGCAATGGAGATATTTCATAGAATCTTACCTACAACGGAAAAGCAGAGAACATTCCCAGCGACTGCGCGCCCATAAGATGTAACCAGTAGGGTGATCAAATTCATACAGACTAAGATATCTGGTCACATTTGGCACCCCCTCTAAGATCCCTAGCCTCTGAGACTCCAAAGATAAATGGAAGGCATAAGCCACTGTCATTTGGTTGTACTAGCAGAGGATGAGAGGCCAGTAAAGATGGGTTGCATTCCAATTTTAAAAAACTCAGCCCTGACATAAGCAATCCATGGATTTTATAGCCTCTATCCAGAGAGAGAGACAATCTGTTATAATGTCTCTGGTCAAGGCAGCCTCATCATTATGCCAGATCGAGAAGCAGAGGAGGACTAGGCGTACCCTGTTCAGATCTCTTATATAGGGGAGCCCTAGTTCATTCTGAAGGATACAATGTGCAGCTGAAATAGGAACAGATAACAACTTTCAACAAAATCTGTTTTCTTCTTGTTGGATAACCAAATCCCTCACACCTTGCCCCATACATAGCAATTGGCAGGCATTGCGACATATTTATAGCCGGGGTGAGGGACACTGCATTGTGACGCATTTGCCATGGCAAATTTGTTCACACAGTGTGCTATATTTGGAGACCATGACCCCTGAGTGGAAAAAATAATACCTAATTATGGAAAGGTGTTGGGGCTGCTTACACAGTGGGTATCAACTCATATTTGGCAGGGGTCTATGCTTAAGGCCACATGACATGATATGTGATTTAGCGAAGTTGGTCTGCAGATCTAGGGAACCCATAAAGTCAACAAAAGCATGCACCAGCAGAGGCAGTGTCCTAGGGGTGCGTGCCATCAGAACAAGGTCATCCGCATAGAGGAGTGAGGGGAGAGGGTTACCTTTAATTATAGGTATATCTGTAGTGGCACGTGCTGGGGCAGGGTGGAGGTTGTTAATATAAAGAATAAATAGGAGTGGGGCCAGCACGCAGCCTTGTCTTACCATTCGGTGAATCCCTCTTTTACCAGTCACCCCCCCCCCCCCCGAGCACTAATGTGTACTCTTGCCCTCTTGTCCTTATGAAGGTAGGCAAGGAAGCGGACTAACGTTGTATCCAACCCCTGTGCCCCACTGTTTGGCCGGGTTTACGCAGTCGAACACCAATAATATCCATGAATGCTAGGTACAGGAGGGATTGCTTTGCCACCGTATACTTCCCCAGTACCAGATTTAAATGAAGACATTGCTCTATAGTTCCTAATTTGCTCCTGAACCCATACTGGCAGCAGTGCAACACTGATGTGTTGTACACCCAGCCCATAATCCTATTATACATAATCCTAGAATCAATTAATGAGATCGGCCGAAAACAGCCTGAATGAGAGCGATATCCTTTGTTGAAGATTGACACTATGGTAGATGAACCCCAGCTACTGGGCAGGGGAACGTGGGTATGATTGTTGAAGTTGTTTGTAAGAAGGGGGGCTCAGAAAGCAACATTATTCTTTATTAAGTCAATGGGGACCCCATCTGAGCCTGGCGCCTTACCTCCTACACTTTGATTGATAGCGTCCTCCACTTCCGGTAGAGTTGTCTGAAAACCTACAGCTTAACCAAGATCAATAGTGAAGGCATAAGGTGATAAAGGTGCAGCGTATATTTTGCCACAGTGCTCCTCCCAGGTGCTGCAAGCAAGGTGGCACATAATAGGAATGGAGGACCTTGAGTTGTTACACTTTAGCTCAGATACAGTGGTCCAAAATGTCTTACTATTGCCCACCTGTGAAGCCTGTACTAACATTTCCCTGTGGCCTCATTACTTATATATATATATTCTTGGAACCCTATAATGAACACTTTTTTCATCCCCAGTACATTTCAGACCACACAGGGTTCCTTCTTCAAGTAAGAATGCAACATTCAATTTAATTGTGGAATCATTCTATAAAGATACACAAAATAACCAGTGTATATGTTCTCTATGAAATTAATGCAACAAAAAGGGTCTCATCAATATTTACAACCAAAGAGTACTAGAAGCTAAGTGCATACCTCAAGTTCGAGTCTAGATGCAACATGTTCCACAATCACAACACCATAATTAGCACCATGTGTGTGAAGTGAGCTATTTAAACACATCTGTAAGCCAATAGCTGGTTAGGCAGAAGTGGCACCATGTGCAAAAGAACAAACTTGCAAATGAAAATAAACATGTGTTCTAATGCTGTGTTATCATTGCTCATTGATTAAAAACAAGAGGAGAATGGACTAAATGATGAACAAAGTAATAGCAATGAAAAGAGTTCTGAAGGGGGAGGAGCCTAGCGCGCAACCAAGATGGCCGCGTAGGTGCGAGGCTCCCGAGGACCTCCGCGACCTCCTATCACTATCCTGAACATATCCTGTCCCAGATGAGGGGACTGTGTTGGTGAGCCCGAGCTGAGGTGGCGCCCGTTTTCCGCTTCCAAATCGGACCTCGGACACCGACTTTACCACCGATTGAGGTTTGCGGCCTTCTCCTAGCCGAACCCCGGATTTGCGTTGTGGGGCGATCCAGTGACGAAGTGAATAACAGCGGCGGGCAGGGCTTGGTGGCTCGCGGAACCCGCACTTTCACTTTCGCTTTCGTACCCTCCTTGCTGCTTATGAGAGGTTGGGTCACGGGGCTTTGTGTGTTGGTGTGGCCTCTCTGGGGGACCCCGCCTGCCCGCCGGCTGTGATCCGCCCCGCAGATCTGGGGTGGCAACCCCCCGGAGCCCGTGGACTGGCTTGCCTGCCCTTCACGACGTGGCTGGTGCGATCGGGAGACTGGGACCATGGCCACGAAACAAGATGGCGATCGGGCAAAGGTAAAATCGACCCGGCGTGGCGCAGCCCAACAGTCCAACAGCATGGATCGCTATACCCTCCAGAAGGGATCTCCTGAGGTGCCACGCAAGTCCCCTGAGGGCCCTACGGATGCCCCCAATCTGCCCACGGATCTGACTCTGCGGGATGTCATGGGCGCCATCGCCGAGATGAAGGCCTCTGTGGGCCAGCGTTTTGACACACTGGCGCAGAAGATCGACTCGGTCCTCGTAGATGTTGGCCTGATAAGGGCCGATCTCTCCAAGACCAACGACCGAGTTGATTCTTTGGCCCACACCGCATCGGGCCTTACGACAGATGTGGCGGCCCTGCAAACGGAGGTGCGCCGGCTTGCTCGGGCGAGTGCGCTGATGGATCGTCGCCTGGAGGACTCCGAGAGTCGGGCCCGGCGTAACAACATCCGTATCATCGGGGTGCCTGAGGGACGTGAGGAAGCGGCGGCGGACCTTTTCGTGGAAGACCTGATCGTCACCCATCTCCAGCCACGGGGGCTGAGTAAATTCTTTGCTGTGGAGAGAGCCCACAGGGTTCCCGGGGGAAGGCCTAAGGTCGGAGCCGCTCCGAGACCTCTCATCGCCCGGATTTTTAATTTTCGGGACAGAGACGCTATCCTGCAATCCTCCAGACTACAGGGACCGATTAGACTTGATAATATGGATATTAATTTTTATCCTGATTTCACCCCTGCGGTCCAGAAGCAGAGACTGAGCTTCCTTGGTGTCAAGCGCCGTCTTCGGGACCTAAACATCAAGTACGCCATGCTCTTCCCAGCTAAGCTGCGAGTGGAGGTGGAAGGTCGCACACACTTTTTCGATCGTCCCGAAGCGGCCGGGGACTGGCTGGATACTCTGTCTGGAGATCGGGATCGGGGTGGCGGGGGGGGAGCGGCTGGGGGAGAGGGCTCGCCGGATCAAGACTGAGGGACTAATATTAGGCCTCGCTCGGGACAGAAATGATGCCACTTTTGACTATACGTCGGATTGCTTAATTTCCCCTCCTATGGAGGTTGTGTGGGGTCTCTTGGGGGTTCTCCCTCCTCCTCTGGGGGTCTAGTTAGTTTAACTATCTATGGGGCGACAGGCACACTGCACATTGGGGGGGCTGTCTGGGCTCATGCAGGGGTGCAGGGAGGGGGGAGTTTTGTTGGGGTGGGTGGGCAGGGATGGGGCGTTGTTTGTTATTATCACAAGGCAACCCTTTTTTTGTGTAGGCTCTACTGTGCTCTCGGGGGGACGAATGATGGTCTTTGTGTATGATGGGGGTAGGGAATTGACTTTGTTGTCTTGGAACGTTAATGGACTGGGGGACAGGATCAAACGAGGTGTGGTCCTACAGTATCTGAAGCGACTCTCGCCTGATGTGGTCTTCCTGCAGGAGACACACCTTATTGGCAATTCCTTCTGCGCCATGAATCGGCGTGGCTACCGCCTTGTGGCCCACTCGGGCTTCACGTCAGGCTCGAGGGGTGTGGGTATCATGGTAAAGAACTCGCTCCCGTTAGAAATTGATGAGGTGCTCCATGATGACAGGGGACGTTACACTGTCTTGGTGGGGAGAATGGAGGGCAAAGTGGTTGTCTTTGTGTCAGTGTACGTCCCACCGGGGTTGCAGTCGACCACCTTTGCAGATCTGGGGCGCCTCCTCCTCGGCCTTCCGGGGGGGCTTCTGGTGGTGGGGGGGGATTTCAACGCGGTGGTTTCTGGAACTGTGGATCGTCACCCCCCTAGGGACCTCCCCCGGGCACAGGCGTGGCTATCCGGCCTCTTGGATACGCTGGGATTGGTGGACTGCTGGCGCTTAAAACATCCCACGCAGTTGCAATACACTTTCCACTCGGGGGCCCATGGTAGTCTTTCACGGCTTGATTATGTCCTTGTCCCGGCGGCCCATGTCGGGAGGGTGGGGGAGGTGCGCCATTTGGCACGGGGTATCTCGGACCACTCCCCGCTATTGTTGCATGTTGATGTCTTTCCGAGGGCTGAGAGCAGGGTGGTCCCAATCAATTCCTGGTACCTGCGCGACCCCACCATTCGCGCTGACTTGATTAAATCCCTACAGCGCTATTTTGAGGAGAACGTGGGGTCAGTGCCTTCAGCTATCTCCCTGTGGGAGGCCTTCAAAACAGTACTTAGAGGGGAGGCACTATCCCTTATTTCCCACGCCCGGAGGCGTGAGCGGGAGAAGGTGATCCGGGTGGAGGCTGAAATAGCGGAGCTGGAGGGTAATCTAGAAGATGGGGTGACGGACGCTGCACTACATGTCCTCCAGCTCAAGCAGGCGGCTTATAGGGCCCTCGTTACGGAGGCGGCCAGGGGACTTAGTAGAGAGCAACAGGGGCGGCTGTATGATGTGGGTGATAAGGCTGGTAAACTGATAGCGTGGTTGGATAAAAAGGAAAGAGCGAATCGTGTGGTCCCGCTGATTGAGAAAACGAATGGTGTGTGTGTAACTGAACCAGAAGAAATTGTCTCCTGCTTCGCGGAGTATTTCCGCGAGGTGTATTCCCCGGTCTCTTCTTGCTCGGAAGAGGATTCCCGTGCCCTGCTCAGAGATATCGCACTGCCTTCCCTGTCCGGGGAGGACAGGGTGTCGCTGGACGCCGCCCCCACCTCCGACGAAATCGCCCTCGCCATACGCTCGGTCGCTTCTGGCAAGGCCATGGGCCCGAATGGTATCCCTATCGAGCTGTATAAGCTGCGACCGGATACATTGGCGCCTCACCTCCGCGCAATGTTCCTCGCGGCCCACTCGGTGGGCTCCCTCCCGCTTGACCAGCGTCTGGCTACAATCGTGGTGATCCACAAGGAGGGGAGACCTCGGGATCGGGTTACTTCTTATCGGCCTATCTCACTACTGAATGCGGAGCCCAAAATTCTCGCTAAGGTACTCGCCAATCGGCTGGTCGGTGTGGTGGGAGATCTGGTTCATCAGGACCAGTCTGGCTTCATTCCCCATCGCAATACAGCCCTTAATCTGCGGCGTTTGCATGGGGTGCTTGCGCGCGTCCCATTCATACGGGAACCGGCCATTTTGGCGTCCTTAGACGCCACCATGGCGTTTGATACGCTTGAGTGGCCATACATCTGGGCGATGCTTGCTAAGTTCGGGTTTGGCCCAGGATTCATCAGTTGGGTCAAATTGTTGTATGCGGGCCCATTGGCACAGGTGGTCGTGAACGGAAGAGTATCGGCCCCGTTCGAGCTGGGCCGGGGCACGCGGCAGGGCTGTCCCCTGTCGCCGCTTCTTTTTGCGCCTGCCTTGGAGCCCCTGGCGGAGTGGCTGCGGTGGGAGCCTTCCATCCGTGGTCTCCGTTGGACCCCCGAGTATGAGGATCGCGTATCCCTATATGCTGATGACATCCTTCTGTACCTAGCCTCCCCACGCAAATCACTTATAGTCCTAGTTGATGTTTTACACTCGTTTGGTCGTAACTCCGGTCTCGTCATCAATTGGGCTAAATCGTGTGTGTATGTTCTATCTGGGGAGGCTCCTATTCTCCCGCGGGGCTGTCCGATCCAGATCGCCCCGCTGGGATTTCGGTACCTGGGTGTCTTCATTACTCTGGACCCGGAGGCCCGGTATGAACGTAATCTGCTTCCCCCCCTCCAGCGTTTGCGGGTAGATGTCGCACGCTGGCGGCGCCTGCCGCTTTCGCCGCTCGGCCGGGCGGCACTGTTCAAAATGATGTCTCTGCCGCGTTTTCTGTACGCTCTGCAGAACACTATGGACTTGGTCCCGGCGCGCTACTTCCGTGAGGTGGAGAGTCTGCAGCGCCGCCTGTTCTGGGACGGGAGGCCGCGTATTGCTCTGGCTAAGCTGACGCTCCCATGGTTTGATGGGGGGATCGCCCTCCCGGATATTAAACGGTACTATTGGGCCTCCCAGCTCGCTGCCATTAACCATGGCCTCTACGGGCCCGCCTTAAACCCGGCATTTGAAATGGACAAGATGCTCCTGCCAGGTGGCGATTACAATCGAGCGCTCTACTCTAGCGCGCCCGACGCTCGTCTGACGGGCCCCACGCGTGTCATGGTGCAAGTCTGGCACTCGGCCAATGCAGCTATGGGGTGGAAGGACCGTTTGACCCGGGCGTCACCGCTATATGCGTCTGAGCGGTTGGGTTCCCTGTGGACCTCTAAGGGGTTCGGAAAGTGGGACATCATAGGTGTCAGCAAAGTGGGGGATCTCTGGACGAGGGGAGGATTTAAAACGTTCGATATGCTGCAGACGGAATTCCAGTTGCAGGGCAGTGAATACTTCCGGTATTTGCAGGTCCGTCATGTGCTGGGTTCCGTCTTCACGGACGTTGCCTCCATCCCGGAATATTCCCCCCTGGAAGATAGAGTGCTGGATGGGCACGTCCCGGACAGCACGATCTCACTTATATACAAAAAGCTGATAAACGACCGCTCGGGCCTGTTGACTGCCCTTCGTGCGGCTTAGGTTGCCGACGGGCTGGAGTTGGACGACGAGGACTGGACCTCCGCGGTGGCCTCCCCGAAGGAGGTGGCCATACCGGCTCGCCTTCGCTTCGTCCAGCTCAAGATACTCCACCGGGTCTACATGACAGGGCCAAAGCTTCTGCGTATGGGCTATGCCGGAGATGGGTTATGTAAGCGTGGGTGTGGTGCTTTGGGGACCTTTATGCATATTTTGTGGGAGTGCCCGGAGGTAGAGGGGTTCTGGCGTGGTGTACACGAGGTGCTGCGTCTGGTTACGCATGTGGCGCTGTTGCCTGAAGCGAGGAGATGCCTGTTGAATGTGTGGGAACCGACTGATTACTCAGCGCCGCAGACGTGGTGGGTGACTCTGGGATATATGGTAGCCAAGCGTGATATTGCTCAACTGTGGGGATCCCAGAGGCCCCCGACGGTCTCGGCCTGGAAAGAACACATGGACTGGTGCATGTATCGCGAAAAAGTGGTGTATGTGGCGAGGGGTAAGCCCGGGACATGGGTGAAAGTATGGGGCCCCTGGAATGCCTACCGAGGGGGTATCTGCGCGCCACCGCTGATGCCTGATCCCTCGCCAGCCCCATCCCCTTAGCCGACTCATTCCCCCGCTGCCGGGCATTGGGTTCCCCCAGTCCTCGCTTTGCTCTCTTCCCCCTCTTCACACTTCTGTGTATAGTTGGGATCCCCCCTCTTGGGGAGCACGTGCTGCTATTTTTGATTGTGGGTTGCCTTGTGGGTGTGGTTTTAATTTTTGTTGTTCTTAATTTAAAAATGAAACCGCATAATGGGGCCTGGATGATGTGGTTTTTGACATTGTTATCTATTGAGAAATGCTCCTCCTGTAATAACACGTGTTCCATGAATATATGTCGTATGTTCCTACTATTGCTAGCGGCCGGCCGGAAGGTTGTGGGCCCATACTTGTATACTTTTAAGACCTGTAATAAACGGTTTCAAAAAAAAAAAAAAAAAGAAAAGAGTTCTGAAGCTTAAAAGTGAACAGAAAAAGACCTGTCTTTTAGAATAGTAAACCTTGTGTTACATGGCTGTTCAAAAAAAGATCCAGCCATCTTGAAGAGGAGTAACCTATGTAAAGTTAATAGGTAAACATTGAGTGTACCATACAGAAGATTATATACAATGTGTCTTAAAGCCTTAAGAAGAGGTAAAATAAACACTGTGCTTGTATGCTTTGGTACAGGTTTCTGCAATGAGTAGCTCGTTAGTTACTGTTAGCTCTCCAGCTCCTTTTAAGTAGCTCTCCTGTGCACAGTCCAAACTACTAAATTAGAAGCTTTAGCTTGGTTAAATTAATATATTTATTACAAATAAAAGTCTTAATATTAACTACTTTATTATCAAACTAAAAATATTAGTAGCTCTGTACGATTTTCAGTGAAGATAAGTAGCTCTTATTACAGAAAAGGTTGGATACCCCTGCTTTAGTAGTTATTCAAAAGAAGGTTGTGTCATCTATATAAAAGACTGTTGAGACTTAAATCTAGATGAACATCATGTATATATGTTGAGTTCTTAAATGTTGAAAAGAAGACTTACAAGTTCACAGCTCATCAGGAACAGAAACAGTGCCTACCATGGGAAGGTTGTAAAAACCCTTTACCTTTGTGATGCTGTATAACTAACAATTACAAATACATGATTACTATATAAGCATACAAATTTCTTTTGAATACAAAGACTCGTCATTTTGTATGTTTTGCTTTGCCAGACAGTGTCAGCATCTGATGCCACCAATCAAATCAATCAGGTTTTATAAAGTGTGGTTAATCACCCGATAGGGTATCCAGACCTAGTGGTCTGGCTGCTCTTGGCTGCCTCATGACAATTACCCGACCAGGCATGCATGGTTTTTTAAATTATAGAAACACATTTTCTGACCTGAGTGATGTGCTCTGAATGGTGTGGGGCTCGGAGCAGAGAGCCTTCTCTTACCCTGCTTCCCCCATGTTATGGTATTATTGTTTATACTTTATTTTACTTTAGTGTGTTTAACCCCTTCCCTGCTCATGACGGAACCACTCCGTCATGAGCCACGGTTGCGCTGTGCTCATGACGGAGTGGTTCCGTCATGCTGCGGCCGTTGGCCGCCGCTCCGCCCACGCGGCGCTAATTCCCTGCCTGTGCGGGCGATTAGCGCAGTGGGCGGAGACGTGACGGAACCACTCCGTCATGAGCACAGCTCAACCGTGGCTCGTGACGGAGCGGTTCCGTCACGAGCACAGCGCCACCGCGCTGCCCCCAAACCCCCCCCAGCGCCGCGGCAGAATTCCTTCCGCGGCGAAGGGGTTAAAGTGTGAACCTTGCTTTATGATTACAAAATAGTTGTATGAACAACAATGATATGGTAAAGAGACAATATAAGTCAAGCAATAAGGAATACGATTTTTACAGAATGTTTGGTTAAGTGATAAACACTGAATCATTGAGTTACAAGAGTAAACAAAAGCTACAAAATTTAAAGAAGGACTATGCATCATCTTCATGCAAAATGAATAGTTTCCGGTAAAGATGCACATCAATGTTGAAAAACACACTGAGACCATAGTAACATCAACATTGGTATCATAAGAGAAGGGAGCAGTCTTGTGTAAAGGAAGTGAGATTGAAACTAAAGTGGAAAAGGAGGATATGGATCGAGCATAGGAGAGATGGGATTGGATTGAGGAAGATTTGTTGGATGAAAGCAAGGATCAGGGAGAGAAGCATCAAATAGAATGATCCAGGTCCTCTTAGGTCTGTATCTCTGATAAGGCTTATTGGGCAGCAACAACAGGCAACATGCAGGTTTGATTGCAGGATTCTTTATCTGAGAGGCTGTGGAAGTGTCATATTTAATCATTCCTGGGGCCCCTGGCCAGAAAGACTTTGGGGCCCTTGTTAGAACAACTCGAAATTTTACTGTCTGTATTTTGCTAACTCAATCCTGCATCAATATTATATAGATATAATATGTCCCCCCTCCCCTTATTAAATGCATTGGGCCCTATAGGACGGTGTCTTCTGGACCAAAATAACTAAATTGGGCCCCAGGGTAAGGGGTCCATGGGGCTGAAATAGAATATGGTCCCAGGTCACAATTTTGTTGTTTGTTTTTCTTTTGCCACAAACCCGCAGGAGAGGAGCAAAAATTGCTAATTTATTTCTTCAATTTTAGCCACAGACAGGGTCAGATGGGCAAGTATGGTCAGATCACCCTTGCCTGCAGCTGCAAGAACGTCATCAAGTAGAGAAACATTCACAGCCAGAGTGCTATGATACAAAATAAATCCAGACTGATGGGGCTTCAACCATTGTTGACCTTCTACAAATCTTGTAGAAGGTGTGGTCCCACTGGGTCCCACCAATAGTACTTAGAGGGGGCAGGGTAATGGCTGGCAGCAACATTTTCTCATGTTGCTGGCAGTCAGTCAAAGCACTGGCTATCGTGGGAGTCTGACTCCTGTGGGAATGAGATGGCACAAGTGAAAAAAGCTCCCTGGGGCAAATCAGAATTTTCTATTTTTAAAGTGGTGCTCCCACAAGACTCATGCGAGCCTCTCACAGACACAACCATCCGGATATACATATATTTTTAAACCTTAATTTCTCAGAAACTACTGAACAGTTTCACACCAAATCACTAAAAGCAGAATCTCCAGACCAAGATCTAGGACCCTGACAAATTTGGTGTAATTCTGTTCAGCAGTTTTTGCAGTAGCAGTTCTTAAAGAAGTCTATGGAAAATATATGGGGATTTTCTGTTTTGGTACCCCCTTTTTTCTTAGCCCCCGTTCAACAGATCATCCCAAAACCTTCCAGGCACATAAAAAGCAAAGAAGAGCATGTTTTGGAAAGTTTTATGGAGATTCATCAAACGGTGCAAAGGTTATTAGCAACACAAAAAACGCATTTCCGATGGAAACACTGACCTAACTATATCTACTCAGTGACTACCTCCACTGGGCAATATATATAAATATATCTATAGGGAATCCTTAAAAGAGAGAGACTAAGTCAGAAGAAAGATTCTGATAGAAAAATTGACAAAGTCAAGATTGAGCAGATCGGGTGAGAGAAAGAATACATTACCAGGGGGCCCCTGGGAAGGTAGAGGCATTGGGCAATGGCCCAATTTGCTCATGCCTTAAAACGTCCCTGGGGTGTGGGGGTTATAAATTGCATGACCTTTGGGTAACTTTCATTATAGATGCTATAGACAATATGCTTACCGTATGTAGGTTTGCAACATAATGGCTAGTAAACATAAATAAATATCACACATAGAAGGTATTATTACATTTTCAAAATGACTTACCTTCCACTGACTTCCCATATCATTTTATTGAATGCTTGATCAAAAGGGCATTACAAGACTGATGGAGTAGGATTTCGCAAAAAAAAAACATGCTTGACTGAACCTCCCCATAATACGTACTAACAGTAAGTAAAAATAGAATATTAATGTACATTTTGCACTACACATGGGAAATCTGCTTTGCATATGCATGTACTAACTCAGAATAATACGCACATAACCAGAAATGTAATAAAATGGTGTTTAAAATAAAAAGAGGAAAATATTATGTGTACTTAATAAAAAGCATGGTGTGTGTTGCATTAAACCTAATAAATAATGCTGCTTTGCTAGGGTAACATAATACATGGAGTAGAGCTGAGATGGGTGGTAAACAGTGAAATTGCATTCTCACATAATTATTAAATGTCTGTTTTCTGTTCATTTAGTATGAGGTGAATCCTCCATCTTGTTAAAGTTGACCATGGTACGTACGGGTGGGGGCCATGCGAGAGAGAGAGAGTCTATGATGACAGATCAGCTGAAAATGCTGAGCGCGATAGAAAGGGCTGACACGGTGAAGGCCAAAACGTTGAGCGCTTGCAAAGAAACAGACCGAATGTTGGAACCATCAATTATGACGGATGTTCAAATGTGTTTAATAAAATTTTAATATTTGTATCCCACTTGTATTTATGAGAGAGAACTACATACCTGCTTATGTAAAAAGTTTAGAACAATGGGGTAGTTAAAAGAAGTAGATGAACGCATGGTGGGGTGACACCCTGCCCTCAGAAATTAACCAATGCCTTAACCAGAAAAGTTAAGATTTGTAACTATTGTGGGATGGACTTGTGTTCTTAAGGTATAACAAGGGGTACATTTGGGGTGTGGTTATCGCTTAGGCTGGAAGGTGCAAAAGAGGGAGATGCGTCGCTGTCCGTCGGTTTGCAGAGAGGCCTAGCTCTTCCTGTCCTGTCCCGTTCCTGTCACTTTAAGTCTTTGTTCCCTGATTCTATTTCAGGAACCCCCACCACCGCTTAGGCCTAAGGGGTGGTTTTCCCTAGCGATTTCATATAGGTTTGTATTTTGCATTTTTGTCTGAATCTTTTGTCTCTCCATCTATTCACTCCGATAAATGTTTTATGCTGATATTTTTGCCTGTACCTTATGTCTCTTTATCTATCCACTCTGTGCAGTGTATTGTTGATGTGTAGTTTTGAATTTTCATTGCTATAGGTTAAGGTTCTCTCTCTTGTGTGGATTTCATGGTTTGACTGTATTTGCATATGAGCAAACTTGAAACCTAGAGATAAAAAATTCCTTATTAATCATGGCAAAGAGTTTGTGATTATTTTGCTAAATGTAACAGTTTATTATGACAGTAATACCATTGCCATCAACTATTCAACTAAATGGTCCATCGACCAACTAGAGGAAGAGTTGATTATATAAACATAAATGTAATAAATGTTAGGTTGTTTTTCGCACGAAAGTCGTAGGGAGATAAATAGAAGACAATCAAATTAGAGTCTAGCGCATCAGGGATGTGGGTGAATGAGTATGGGCTAATGAAATTTTGTTGAGTAATAATCCCTGATCAAATATTGGGCTCACGCTGGATCAATTTAATAACCCGCAAAATGCAGCTTAGTGAATGGCAGCGATGAGCCTAATTATTGCAGTGAGCATTGAAAACAATCATTTCGACCAGCTCAACAAGAGGCGGATTAGTGTGCCAGTTGAGTGACTGAGTGTAGGGCCGACCGGTCACTGGAACAGGGAGCCACCTAAGGAGTTAATGTGGCATTTTGCTTAAGATGCAGCCCTAGCAATAAATCCTAAGGACATTGCTCCAGCAATCTTTGCATCCACAAAAATCACTGTGAAGCTGGGCTTCAATATTTCTTTTTGAAGGAAACATCATTTAAAAAAATGTTTATATTAAATATTTTTCACCACACTCTACAAATCAAATAGGTGCTCTTGAGATAAAAAAGAAAGCAGATTAACTACATTTTTGTATGTCACTGAATGAAACAGCCATATTCTTTGCTAGGACACTGGGCAAATAGAAAGATACAAGCCAACTAAACTCCTGTATGGTAGACTCATGTTTTATTTTTAGATTTCCCATGGGAAATTTCATATTTGGCCCCCAAGACTTAGAACGTTTGATTCTCATTCCATTGCAGCTCAGTTCATGGTATGTTTAAAAGCATGTGAGCATTAGGCAGTAATGATCGTGATGGGTGATAGCGGGAGACATTGACCCTCAGCTATACAGGGGCGCTTTCCTTAAAGTATTTCAATAGAAGGCTTGCTAGTTTAAATGCAGGCCATTTAGCTAGTAGGAAACCTGTGGAGGGAGGCTAGGCCTGCCCTAACATTGTCACAGATCCTCAGTTTAAGATCAAGTCTAGCTGACATATTTTGAGCTATGTAGAGTTGCCAGATCAGACCAGGGGCGGCTGGTGACATTTTAAAGTGGTAGGGCGTAAGATGATTGGTATACTTCACTGTTGCGAGCGAGCGCAGCGAGCGAGCCCGAACCCCTATAAGGAGGGTTCGGGGGGGTTCTCCCCCCGAGAAAATTTTGAAAAAAGAGAAGAAAAATGGTGCATTTTCAAGCAAATTTGAGAAAGCAGGAAGGTTAATAAAGCAATTGTGAAAGTGCAGGTATAACATTAATAAAGAGATGTCATATAACATAGGTAGCTGCTTATTCAGTGTACAACCACAGAGCTTCATAACAGACTTCGAGATACAATGCATTTCTGAGTACCTCACTCACAGATGTTTTTTATTTAACAAATAAACTGGTTGCAAAGTAGCAGCATTCAAAATTGTTTACTTTTTGTAAATGAAATCAGCACGTCTCTCTCTAAGAGCAGCAAACTTTTCAATAACTTTTGTGTTAAAGTCCGGGATTTTCTGAACTAGCTTGCTCTCTACAGAGAGCATTGCCAAAGCATTGAGTCTTTCCTCAAGCATGGTGTTTCTCAGGAATGTCTTAATCCTCTTTAAGGCTGAAAAACATCGTTCTGCCTCGACTGTTGTCATAGGAGTGGTTATGACAATTTTAAGTAAAGCCACTGTCTCTCCAAGTGACTTTTCCATATTAAGTTTATGAATTAAAGCCAGCAAAGACAAGGCACTGAAAGGTGATAAAAAAACACGTGAATTTGCGTTTCAAATGTCCGATCCTGCTGCAGCACACTTACAAAGCCCACACATGACAGTAACTCGATTCAAGGCCCCATTCTCCCGATTTTTTTTTTTTACAATCTCCCACTTTGCTCTTCTGAAATGGTGGCATGTACGTTTCAATCAAATGTCCGATCCTGCAGCAGGTTTTATGACAAACAGCAGAGTAAAAATCTTACAGTCAGCAGAAAAGGACAAAAAAGTTTCATAAACTCAGCAAAGCACAATACAGAATAAAACTCCACCACATCCAACACCACAGCCGAGCCACCCCCATCCATTGAGCACTGAAGCCTGCGCTGCTGATACTTACTTGGGCGCTTCACACTGGGCCTTGGCTAAAGTTATTTCTAGATTGGACCACAGAAATGATGCGACTCTGTCGCTTTTAACAGACTTGACACACTCTCAAACACTTAATGCATCATTTTCTGCAGTTCTAAAGGCTCACGTTAATTTTATTTTTTGCATATTTATATAGCGCAAACTCGACCCGAAGGTATTGGAGCGCTTTACATAATTAGCACCTATTTACATTGCACATTCAGGCATGGGGAGATTAAGTGATTTGCCCAGAATCACAGGACGCGACCCCGAGGTTTCCAGCACCAAAGTCGGCAGTCTAGTTGACGGACCACATCCTCTCCCAACTGAAGAAAGTGCCACCTTTTAAGTCCTGCACAGGAAAACATAACACCCTAGGATCGTGGTGGTAATACAGTGAGTGCTTCTGTGTCCAGTTGGGGTGGTATGTAGATGCATAGGATATTATCATGTTTCCCCTCTACCGATCCCTCAATTCCCACATAGTCACCATGTGACTCCTGGAAGGTTCACATCCCCACGAGCCGGACATGTTTGTGAAGGGGTATGTACAACCCCCCTAGATCCCCTAGTGAAACCAGTGTGAAAGACCTGGTCATAGCCAAATCTATGTAGGAAGTGGCAGTTGGAGACTAGTAGGTGGGTGCCCTACATTAGCAGTACTTCTGGTGTGAATCATTTGGCAAAGCTAGGGACTGCCATGAGTTTGATGTGGTCAAAGAGGCCGTTAATATTTCAAGACATGACTTGAAAGTCAGCCAGGGCTGGTGGTCCTACGCGAGGCAATATTTGAAAATCAAGAGACTCTCAATCACAGTTGTTGTAACTGACTTTTGGGGAGCGTGGGGTGAACCACGCGTGAGCAGCAGGAGTGTAGAGGGCTGGTGAGACGGGGGCTCGTGGAGGTGGGCTCGCGCAGCCCAGAACACAAGGGATGATGGCGAAGAACATTTACAAAGTGTGACAATATTTCTTGGTAATAGTATTCTGTATTTGAGGGTGTCAGTAGGTACTGCATATCCCAGGTGGCGGCAGATTCCAGCGCACTCTGAATACATCCCCTAGGACTCCCTCCCTCTGTGGCAGTCCTGCAGTCAGTCACCCACTCCTGACCGCAGCCTTCCCCGCCCCAAGTACACGCTCTGACCTTATCCTACGTCTACCGCTGCCCCCACCCTCCTTTCCCGTAGAAGAGGCACGGCTCGCTTGTCGCCCCAGGATCGTCACATCCAGGCATGCGGCCGGCTCTCATCCGGTTTCACAGCCGCTAAAAGCCTCAATTAACCGCGCATTAATTATTCAGTACGTGGAAGGCGCGAGCCGCTGGCTGAGGTCTGGTTACAGTTTACACCTCTGCTTCTGGGGGAACAGTAGAGACACTAGTACTAGTCTGATCCGGAGAGGATGCAGACAGTGTAGGCACTCCTCAGACTCCTTGGACACCGATCACAGCCTCCCCCAAAAGACAGGGTCCCTGTGCAGCGCCCCTGGGGCCTTACATTGACCAGAAAAGTCCCATTGGTAGCTGAAGTAAAGTAAAACACCATCGCATTACAAATGCTGGGGAAACCACATCGAAAACGACAGTACTCACCAAGTCAGGGCCCAGGGGGACAACAGTAGAGACTCAGCACTGCAGTGTAGTACTACACAACAGAAAAAATTGTCACCACCACCACCACGACGAGTCGGTCGGTCGGAGTCAACCCACGAGGTGTGTACGCAGAGGCAGTGGCACCACCGCGTGCATGATGACGTGACAGATTGATGCATTGAGTGCGCAGCGCACCTCATGGCCAATCACTGTCACTGTGTTCAGACTAAGCCACAGTGATTGGCCATAGTTGCGCGGCACCCAATCCAGTTACTCCTAGGCTGCCGAGACAGTCTCAGGCTCTCTCAGCCAATCCAGAGACGCTGCATTAGCAGCGCCTGCCCTGGATTGGCGAAAGAGCACGGATAGGGCTCGCCCGGAGGGGCTGCTGCAGAGGCAACCCTCAGCCTCTCGACCCCCTCCTCTCACTTAGTAGTACACATGGCTACAGTGCGGCGAATGCGCATGCTCGTGCTTGTCGTGAGACAAACTCGAGCATGCGCAGATAAATTGCGAGCCGCCCGCTGCCGCTGTCAATCAACTCACTGTGTCACTGTCAGTGCTCGCCTCGCCCCCTGGCCCCACCCCCTTCATTGTCCGACGCTCGCATTCATTGCCTTGCAATAATAATATATTATTGCATTGCTGGTCTCAGTCTGCGACTCTGCGTGCGTTCGTTCGCGGTAAGTGGGGCTCCGCCCCTGCGCCCCAATGGACGCACCGCCACTGGATCAGACCCTTGAGAAGCACGCTTAAAATGCTACTAATCAAACTTGCCATTCATGATAGAGCTCACAATTTTGTTTTGATATGTTTGCTCAATGTAGAGCAGCATTTCTCACAGCTACCGAATGCAAAAGATTGCAGACCCTCTATGGGATACAAAGTCTGGGTTGGAGTCCTAGATCATCTCTAAATTCCTAGTTGTTTCTGCCATTAGGGATGTGGGATCAAATAAATTCAGAGAGATGAAAAGCACTTGCGAAAGTCTGAATTTTTCCAGAATTTGTAATACACTGAAAGCAAGGAAATTGGACGAAAGTTGGACAATTGCTCTGGATCCGCATTTGCTTTTTTTAAGAGTGGGAAAACCATGGCATGCTTCCACTCCGCAGGAATAGTGGGTTCGCGAATGGAAGCATTAAGTAGCTCCATAATCACTTTCAAAGCAGCTGAATCCAGTTTCTGCATTACCATAACAGGAAGTTGATCTCCTGGTGAACCCGATTTAAGGCTGCCTAAGATTTGCTTGAAAGAGGTAGCATCTAAAAGTGCCCAATTTTCAAGTAAGGAACCAGATTCCACATGCTTACCATCCAGCTGTTCAGCTATATTAGATGTTATAAGAGTTTGGTTGGCAGTCTGTGGAGTATTGACCTGCTTAACATTCAGAGCAGAGTACATTTTTTCTACTTTTCCAAATCCTCACATTGTATTTCGTTAAGAGTAGGAGGGCTGGGAAGATTATCTGCACCAGATAAAATTTTGACTACTTTGAACAGGGTCTTAGGACTATTCTGTATGTTATTTATGGTGATATTCACGTGGTCAGCTTTAGCAGTATTGCAAGAAGAGTGATAGGCTCCTATTGCCGTTTTTCGAGCGCTTTACATTTACTTTTTTCCTGCTTCAGCTTCTCCGAGTACCAGTGGGCAGGAGGACGATGATTATTTAAATTCTTCGTAGAAAGAGGAAGACATATGTCAATAGATTTTTCAAGCCAACAGTGAACGTTTTCTTGGTCAGCTAAAGAGACCTGGTTAGTGTCAGGAGCATTTTTAGCTAAAGCCTGGTTAAAAACTTCAAGGTTCAACTTCCCCCAATTTCTACATTAGATTTACCACCCATAGTAGACGTGGATGGATTAGGCAAAGCTTGCTTAATACTGAAGCTAGTTAAATAGTGGTCTGACCACGTCACAGGGAGAGCTGGGGAACAGTCAATCTTTAATAGATTGAAAAAAATAGGATCAAGCAAGTTCCCGGCTGAGTGGGTGGCACCAGAATTATGAAGTAAAATATTCATAGCCGCTAAATCTGAGATCAGAGTAGTACCAGTCCCACAGGTAGGGTCATCCAAATGCAGATTTAAATCGCCCAAGATGGTGAGATTGGCAGTATGTAAAAGGTAAGGAGCAATAAGATCGGGGAGGGCAGCAACCCATGGGCCAGCAGGCCCAGGAGGACGATAAAACAAGAACCCTGAGAAAGTGAACTGGGGATTTAGGGTCAGTCTAAATAAGGCAGCTTCGCAGCCTGTGAAGGTTAAGTCTTCAAATTTACATGTATAAAGATTTTTATAAATTATCGCAATGCCACCACCTAATTTCTCTTTCCTATCCTTCCTCATTATTATATAGTTGGCAGGCAAAGCGGTAGCTACATCAGGGCAGAAGCTATCGTGTAGCCAGGTTTCTGTAAGGAATATGGCATCTGGCTGCTCATTAAACAATAAATCAAAAATGTCTGATTCGTGCTTAGGAAGCGAGCGGCAATTAATGTTTAAAAAAGTAAACGTATGAACACCTACTTTGTTGACTATACCGGAAGGATTGGTTTGTGTCTTAGATATGGGTAAAGTAGGGGAAACAACCTTAGTATTTTCATTGTGCATGTTTAAAACATACTGACAATAAGTGCAGCTAAAACCGATAGGTTCTGGATAAAATAGCATACATTCGGTTGGTTGAAAAGGGCGTAAAACTAGTAATTGATCATGTGAGTATTTAATGATAGATTTACTAGTTTGGCCAGAGCTCCTCGCCCCTAAACCCGAACAGGCGCAGACAGACGCAGACGGGCTTGCCTTAGGCGAGCCTTTGGCGCACCATTGGCGCGCCCGCTGCGCGTCCGATCTGTGGCCATTAAGTAGTGTAGCGGGCGGACGGCATGCAGGGACTAGAGCGCTGACTGCAACCAGCGTGTGGCCCAGGCAAAATGGCTGCCTGGCGCCAAGCAAGTAATAATAAAAAGGAGGGGAAAAATTGAGTTTAACACACTCCGACACAATAATAAAACAAATTAGCAGCAGAAAGATTTAAAAAACGTAAGAAAAATTCCCCCGGTGTTTCCCACAAGTTTCAGCATAAAAACGAATCTCCCAGTATTTCCCACAAAGTCTCAAGAAAAAAGCTATGTTGCTAAAAAGAGACCTGTCAACTGACAACTGCATTCGCAAAGGATACACCACCTCAACATGCAGTTGGTGTATGATGCACAGACACACTTCATTCTCTGTCAGGCACGCTCCTGGAGTTTTGGAAGGGCCTATACACATGTGCTCAGTTGGTTTACGTCTCTATGGGGCACTGAGGCAGGGCCACTTTAGGGCAGTGGACGGTGTGGCCGCACTGGGCGCTGACCTAGAGGGGGGGGCACTGACCTCAAAGTTGGTGCTGTGTTTAGCAATAACCTATGATTTAAAAGCACCTGCTGCAGAGTTCCTTGTGCGTCCAGCTTTCAGGCAGCAATACAATTGTCATGATAACTCTTGTGATTAATGTTCCTGCTAGAGAGAGAGATCAGAGTTATGTCTAGTGGCAGTTTTGACTCGCCATAAAGTAGTACAGCGGTTTAATATGCTTTCAGCAAAGAACAGATCTATATTTCATGTGGATAGCTGAGTGGAATAATAAAACCAGGCTTTACCAGCACTTTAAAACAAGTGAAATGTATTTGAGAGAGAGTCTATGGAGAGATGAGGGGCACTTTTGCAGGGTAGTAGTAAAGGAATCCGAGGAGGAGGTCATGGGGTGAGGGGCACCAAATAAGATTGTTGCACCGGGCACCACCAGTGCTCAAGTCGGCTCTGCACTGAGGATCCTACCTGCTGCCCATCCATGCTCCGCCTGGTTCCATGCGGGCTCGTGCAGATCATGATGGGCTACAATGTCAATAAATCGGGTCGTCTCTGTGATATCCCAGATGACTGACCCCACCCACTGTTATGCAGTATGAAGCAATCACTCTCTGTGCCTGCGCACATGTCCTACACAACACAGGCCTCCAACTGCACACATGATAAGCACACAACTAGGGGTGGGCGGAATTTGCAAAATTAACTTTCGCAAACTATCGTGAAAATGCTGAAAATCTCTGCAAACACGCCGGAAATATCGCGAAGACGCGGAAGTTTTTTTCCCGCCTGTTCGCGGTATTTTTTGCATGATCGCGGCTCGCCAACTTACCCATGCGGTTGCTCACGGGCGCGGCCATCTTGTTTTCACTTGTCCCGCCCTCTCGCGATGCTTACTTCCTGTTCCGGGTTGCGCAATGCATGTTCGCGCCCGGTCGCGGTAGATATTTCCTGTTCGCGACCGCTTTTACTTGATCGCGTTGTTTTTTGCTTGCTTGGGGAGAAAATATCGTGCAAACTTGCGCACATGGTCGCAATGGGCACGGCCATCTTGTTTTTCACTCTATTGCATGGTTCTGGGGCCTGATTTTGAATCCTCCCTACATCTTTTCAATCCTTTGTTTAAAGCCACTTTTTTTTTATCTTTCTTATTTATTATTTCTCTAACTATTTTCCTGCTTCTATATTTTTTGTTTTTGTCTACTTTTTTTTTTGTTTTTAGCTACTTTTTCTCTCTTTCTATTGCCTGCTATTTATTTCCTATACTTCTTTAATTTTATTACCTTTTCTTTCCCGCCCCGTCCCAGAGCCATGTCAAAGGGTAGGGCTGGTCGTCGCAGCCAGAGCCGCAACCGCCTTCCTTGCGGAAGGCGGCGCCCACAAGGGGTACAGGCACGGGCCTTATTTGGGGAGGTGGAGTTGGCTGCACTCATTTTCTTTGTGCTTCGCCACCTCCCCTCAACCCTGGCAGCAGGTGGCAGGCCTGGGTCCGGGTACGGCCTCCGGGAGCGTCAGCAGCGGTGGGGGAAGGCGCCGGGCAGTGTTGCGCTTCTCTGGGGTCTGGCGCACCCAGGCGCAGCTGACGCACCGGTGGTCCGACATCCTGGACCGTGAGCAGGACCTGCTGGACCTGCTAGGAGTGGAGGTCCCGGGGCTTGGTGAGTAACTATTTAATTATTACTAATTTGTGTCTGTTCTTCTGCTCTGTGTTATATATTGCGAATATCTTTTTTTTCTTCCAACCAGCTAGAATGTTGCTGCTTACATTCCAGGTTAAATTCGTTTAAAAGTCTTCTGTGATTATGACACAGGTGCTCTTCTGCGCTACTACTAATCTTACTTGTTTGCAACTTTGCATTTGCGCTCGCTTAGCGTGATTCTGTAAGAGTTTATTTTAGAGAAATTAAGTTACGTAATGCTACAGTGACTCTAGTCCACTCCTTACTTTGTCCTGTCACTAAGAGATAGGGGCGGATTGATACTTAGGTTTAGGTACTTTGTATGAGTTTCTAATTTGTTAGTGGTATGCGTGATGCCCCCTCAGTTACGTGACGTGCTGCTAGTACGGCAGTCTTTATTAGAACCTTTTCTAGTTTGTTCAAGTGAGTGGTGGCAATTGGCTTAGCACTAGCAGAACATCTGCATCAATCAATCAACCCAAAATTTGGTGTATACAAAAAATGTGCTTTCTATCACTCGCCAGATGGGAGGTTCTCCATCTTTTCTCCAGCTTCCTAGCTGCTTGTTTTAACGTTTTAAGGTCTTTAGAGAACCAGATTTCCTGTTTATTGGCGGGCCGAGATTTGAAATTTTTTATTGGGGCTATATTATCTATGGCTAATCTGGCTGATGTTTCCAGCTTCTTTAGGGCACTTTCAACATTTTCTGACATTGTAACAGAGGGCTCTGTGAAATTGCTGGTGAAGACTTCTTTATTAACTTTATGCCATTGCCGTCGATGACAAGGAAGAGAAATTGGTCTCTGCAGAGTATTATTAAGGTGTGAGGTATAAAATTCAATAATAAAATGGTCAGTCCAACTTACTTGAGTGGGAGGAGAACATGTGACTGTAGGAAAATTTGTTAAAATCAGATCTAGTGTGTGCCCTGCCTGGTGCGTTGGCCCAGAGTTCCTTTGAGTTAGCCCAAGTACAGATAGATCATTTAGTGCAGACTGTGCATCTTTGCAGTCTTTCTGATCACTGTGTATATTAAAATCCCCTACCATTAAGAAGTCCCTGTCAATACTAATGTATGGGGCAAGGATCTCAATTAACATATTAGAGAAATTAGTACATGGTCCTGGGGGGCGATATACTAAAGCACCTATCTGTATATTTTTAGGGGAATAATAGAATTTGAAAACCAATAATTCGATAGCTGGAGTGCTCAATTCAGCCAAGATGGTACAATGAATTTCTTGTTTATGGACAATTGCTATCCCTCCTCCTGTTTTCCTAGGGCGATCCAGCCTAATTATTTTATAGCCCGAAGGAATTGCTAACGTAATCGCTGGAGTAGAATGGGGTTTGAGCCAGGTTTCTGTAAGGAAACAAAAATCCGGTTCACTAGTAGAAATTAAATCCCATACTTCTGATGTATGTTTGGGAAGAGACCTTATATTACAGAGTAAATTTTTACTTCCAATGACAGTTTTACTTCTATTCGTACTAGCGTTAGCAGAGTGGGTGGGAGTAATGGTACTCTTTTTAGGACAAGTCTCATGAATAGGTATGCCAAACTGAGCTCGACAAAAACGGCAAGAAAATGGGCTGTCTAATTGGAGACACCTTCCCATCATACACTCTTGTAGCTGACGTTGTTTTCCGCCTATATCATGAAGTACCTGTGCAGAATAGGTCATCCTTGAACTAGGCGATGGTGGATAGTCAATAATGTTAGGCCCCATGGCCCCTGGCCCCGTCCTGTCGCGGACGGGCGCAGACGGGCAGGTCTTTGGCTTGTCTTCGGCGCCGTCAATGGCGCCCCTCTGCGCGCAACCGCTGCGCGCTATGGCCTCCGTGGGGCTAAATAGCCCAGTGTGGAGTGTTGTTAGAGCGCTAACCGCTCGACTGTTCCGGGGTTGCTGGGCGTGTCTTGCTCTTGTCTGCCCGCCCTCCGCTCAACGGTATTGGATACCGAGTCGGACCAGGGCGGGCAGGCTGAAACACCGAGCTGAGACAGAATCTGGCCCCCAGAGCCCCTTACAGTGCAGGTACGATCAAATAGGCAGTCAACTTTGATAAAATACAACCCACAGTTAAAGTGGTTGTAATTAAGCGAGCAAATTAAAATTTACGCCGCAAGTGACTTTAAAATCGTATTAAACTAATCCACAGTAACACACTTCATATGCTGACTGCTCAAGTGCTCCGCTCTAACAAAGGTTTACCTGACGCCAAGCGGAGTCGGGAGACACTTTCACTGTCCTCCCCTTACCGCAAATGACCAGGCCTCCTCGCCGCCTAAATAGCCCAGTGTGGAGTGTTGTTAGAGCGCTAACCGCTCGACTGTTCCGGGGTTGCTGGGCGTGTCTTGCTCTTGTCTGCCCGCCCTCCGCTCAACGGTATTGGATACCGAGTCGGACCAGGGCGGGCAGGCTGAAACACCGAGCTGAGACAGAATCTGGCCCCCAGAGCCCCTTACAGTGCAGGTACGATCAAATAGGCAGTCAACTTTGAAGACTACCATATCCATATGTTAAGGGAGAAAAAGGAAATGCATGCATGATGATGAGAGACCCGGATTACATACACTTCTTGTTCTGTTGTTCTGGCCTTAATACTTTTACAGATAGCAAATAGAAATTTTAAATATTGGTAGGGAAGAATCGTAGACAGAGAGCAAACCTAATGATGATAATAACAACAACAAGAACACACTGTTCTAAAGATTGTATACAAAAAAAGTATTCAAATTATTTAAAAGAAGATAAAAGTTGATACTGTTACTGTGTTATCCTGGTAAAAAATGTGGACTGGATTTGTATCTCGGCATTCCTCTTGGTCCTCTCGTCCATCAATCTTGGGTGTGTCGCCACTCGCCGCTGCCCGGCTGGAATTTTTTTTTCGATTTATTGGTAAGGTAAGTGTGCATTGTAATGTTTTCCAAAGTATAGGGCAAGGCCCGGCCTGTAATTGTAGATGGAAAACCAAAGGGGATATTGAGAAACAAAGTTGAAACAAATGCACAAGTTATGGTGTAGTGCAACAAGAACACTTTCCGAGGTGGCATGTATGCATCATCTCTACTCTAGTCTGTTTCCAGCATTGACCTTCAACAATAACAAGAGAGAGCAGGCCCACAGTGACAGGCCTGACGGCACGTTGCTTAGCAGTAGCACATCCTACGTTTAGACTTTAGAGTACTTTTTCTTTTTTTTTTTAAAGAGTTGTACAAAGGCAAAGCACATTATCCATTCCAAACATAGCATATTACAGTTTAAGTTAGTAAATCAATGCACCGCAGTCATCCCACCGCTACACTCTATTGCACTTCTACACAGACATTTGGGTCTGCTGTAGTTGTTGTTGACGTGTTTACCTTTAGGCTTTTAAGTTTTTTGCAACTCATGAAACGTCCTCCTGACTTCAGCATCATCTCCGATACTTTTACTGACTGACTGTGAAGATCGGCCTGCAGTAGAAGTAAAATTGTTATTACACAACAAGAGTAGAAATATTATTGACTTGAGTCAGTCTTTAGTGTGTACAGAAAGATAGATTACTAGTACACTTTGACTTCACTTTGTGCACAACAAACAAACAACGAAAACACAAACACCAATCGCTCAGAGTCAGGTGTCCAATGCATGCCATTAATTGTCATTACCTGTTCCTTCTCATCTTAAGTTAACGGGCCGTCTATTTCGCCATCATCATCATGGACGGTGCTGTTGTGTCAATCATACTCATTGCGCAGATTGAGTGAGTCCCCTTCCTGTATTGAATTCAAAGCAATGTATCACCAAGCTGCAGGAGAAGTACAAATTTCTTATTTGCAAGAAGGGGAAAATTGAATTCACCTTGAGTTAAGCTTAGTGTGTTCTGTAGAAAGATGATTAGTGCACAATTACATAACTTCATGCAAAACAAACACAACAAAATCATTCAGTCTGCGACTCTGCATCCAATGCATGGCATCAATCATTACCTGTTCCATCTTATTTTCAGTTAAAGGGCAGTCTCTCTCGGCTCTGAAAGGAGGATAGCTATAGTAGTCATCTGATTCATGCTCCACTTCTTTTGGCAGGACTAGGAAAGTTTGATTTTGTTCTTCTAGTATTTACTATCATCCAATCATCATTCATGAGGGCAATCGATTTGGGCGGGACATTCAGTATGATGGAGCGGAGGAGCTGGATTTGGAGGACTGTACTGTCAAATTGCAGACACCTGAAACTTGTATAATAAATAAGAAGAGTAGAAGACGGTGGTAATGGATTTGTTGTGATTCACAAGTTTGTATCCGGAACGACAGACACACAAATAAAGGGGGGGAAAAGGAAGGAAGACAGTAAGTGCAAGCCTAATTGTCAGGGAAGTATAGCTCGTCCTCAAACTCTGGGGTGTCAGCCAGTAGTAGGTAATCATCATGTGACACAGTAGTTCCGTCACCTGAGCCTCTGTCCTCATCTTCCTCCATTGCTTCATGTATTGTGTAATTCGGTGGTATGAAGTGATGATTCATTTTGATCATTGTTAACCTCTCCACGTTTTTGGGCGAGAGACTGGTCCTTCTACATTGTTACAATGGAACCAGCAGCACTGAAAAACGTTCGGAAGAGACACTTGCGACAGGGGAAGCCAGATAGCTTATCACCAGCCTGCTGAGCAGTGGCCATTCAGACCTTTTCCTATACCAATTCTGCAATGGGTTTTGATCAATGTACACCTCTGTTGGGTCGTCCAGATAGGCCTGGACTATCCGCTCAATGTTCAGGGGTGCTGCTGGTAAGCTTTCGTGCTCTTTTCTCTGTGCATCAGCACTGTGCTTATTAATGCCTAACTGTACATACCAATCGTCTAACGATTGTACTGGGCCTAATGATCCAGTTATTGTTGCTGTTGTCAATAGTGATAGTGAGTGTTGTGATCCAAACGCACTGCCCTCAGCCGACGAAGTTGCACTTGATCCTGCATGCCCTGCTGAAGTACTTCTTGTGGGTTGATCTTGCGGGCTTTTAATTAGCAGCCGTTCATTTTCCAACTTACTGGCTGCTTCAGCTATACAAGTTTTGTAGCGGGCAACATCAATCTCGGAAAAAGCAAAGAATGTCTTCAGTCCAAATTTTGCACGTGGATCCAGAATTGTGGCACTAATGTAATGTTCTTGTGACAAAATTTTATTTTGTATCCTTACATTTTCAGCTAAGCGACGGGCTAAGCTCCCCACCAAGTCATAGGCTTCCCTTTTGTCCTCTACACCTTTGTATGATTCAGACACATTCTTCAGCTGATGCTCTAGCATTTGCAATAATGGGATAGCTTGGCCCATTGTACAGTCCTCCTTGCTGACTTCACGTGTGAAGACCTCAAAAGGACAAAGCATCTCAGTCAGGCATTTAATTAGGCTCCATTGCTCCATCTCAAGGTTCATGCCTTTTACAGTAGCATCCCCTCTTCCTTTCCAGACATATTCATGGAGTGACCTGTACTGCTCATACAGACAATCAAGCATGTAATACGTTGAGTTCCAACGTGTT
Organism: Triturus cristatus; assembly: GCF_964204655.1. Classification (NCBI taxonomy): domain Eukaryota; kingdom Metazoa; phylum Chordata; class Amphibia; order Caudata; family Salamandridae; genus Triturus; species Triturus cristatus. The sequence goes on along the minus strand of NC_140591.1, from coordinate 1,417,689,526 downwards.
GCCACCTCCTGAATGAGTGCCTTGACTGGCATCCTATGTTCACGTTGGATGATCCTCAGCTGCTTCCGAGCTTTAAAAGAATGGCTGAAATGAGTGCATATTCTTCGGCAGATGGGCAGTAAATTGCTGACTATGGGTTCTTTTTTCAGAAAGTCTTGAACTATAATGTTTATGCAGTGCACCAAACACGGAACCCTGAAATAGGAACCAAGTTCCATGGCCTTAAGTACATTACTGCCATTGTCTGTGGCAACAAAACCAATACTAAGCCCTCTTGGCCACAGCCATTCAAAAACCTTGCTGCGAAACTGGTCTAAAATGTTTTCAGCCGTATGAGATTTCTCCATGGCGAACATGGCTACAGTTGCATGTTTCCGAGTACCTTTAAAAATCGCAGCTGTGTCAACAGCACCTCGTGCCGATAGCTTATCTCTAACCCCCACAAAAGAGACCCAGTGTGCAGTGATGCACATGTAATCTGTGGCTTGGCAACTGGTCCACATGTCTGTTGTCAGGTGGATATTGTGAACAGCATTCTTGCTGCAAAGCTTGTCCAAACAATTCCAGCACATCATGATGTAGTGCCGGAACAGCAATTCTTGCGAAATAGGACCGGCTGGGACCTTCCATTTAAGGCAGATGGCTGACACAAATTCAAGGAAACCCACCCCTTCCACAAATGAAAAAGGAAGAAGGTCCAGCGCTAACATTTTAGCCAGCATCGCATTGTACAACCGTGTCGTTGGGTGGTTGCGTTGGAACTGCCCCTCCAACCTAAACATGCTCTCAATGGTAGGCTGGATTACTTTCCTTTGTGGTGCTGTTTTCATTAACCCACTTAGGCTCAACGACACAGTTTGTCTCATTGTGGTACTCGGACGCCTTGGTGTCTCAGCCTGACTCGGAGTATGGCTCTTACTGCGGTGCCACGCAGATGTTACTGAGGAGGATGTGGGCGGTACCACTGCACTACTGGGGACAGGGCTAGAAATGCCTCCCTCTTCTTCACCTTCCTCCACAATAATATCGCTGCCTGATTCTTCCTGACCAACTTCAATGGGTTGAGTTTTCCTACTTTCTTTTAACTGAAGTAGGTGATTCTCCCACACGATAGTGTGGTGTATTCTGAGATGACTTGCTTGGCCTCCGGTACCATAGTTTGTACCAAGCTTACCCCACCGAACACCTTGCCGACAAATTGAGCATTTAGCAACGTTCTCCTCCTTGGTGCTAACAGAAAAGAAATCCCAAACTGGGGAGGAGAACTTTCTGGCACTGCTGGATGTGCCACTTTCAATACCAGATGAACTGGAGGGTGTGCTTGAAATGTGACCCTGTGCACCTAGACTGTGACTTTTACTACCACTACCTACTGAGATGGTTGAGCTGGATGTAGGTCCCTGGCGGGCCTTGGAAAATATGGCAGCTGGAGGTAGTGGTGGTGTAACCTGTGTTGATGATATCCGTGCTACATCCCGCTCAGTAGCAGCCTTTCTGGATAGGGTGAGAATATTGGTCTCCAATCCCTCTGGGGTGGGAGTAATGTGCGTGATGACTGGCTCATCTTCATCAGCAACATCATGCCCCTCTTCTACATTTACCTCCATAACTAAGTTTTTCTGGGACCTTCCTTTTCAGAAGCATTGTCTTGTGGCGTATATCACTCTCAGACTGAGCTGGTGGGTGCCAAGTGGGGCTTGAAGAAGAAGATGCTGGACTAAGCCTCCTTTTCCTTGCTGGTGGTCTGGAAGACAATAGATCTTCTGAAACAGTGGTTTGACTTTGCTCCACTTTATCTGCAGGAAGCTCGATTTCCTGAAATGCCCCTACGTCAGGAGCAACAACTACTATGGTGGGCTGTTGCGGCTGCTGCTGTTCTTGTTGCGGCTGCTGCTGTTCTTGTTGCGGCCGCTGCTGTTCTTGTTGCGGCCGCTGCTGTTCTTGTTGCGGCTGCTGCTGTTCTTGTTGCAGCTGCTGCTGTTCTTGTTGCGGCTGCTGCTGTTCTTGTTGCGACTGCTGCTGTTCTTGTTGCGGCTGAACACTTATCTGCTGAGTTTGCACCTGTGTTGATTGTGTACTACTTTGCGATAATGACAGTTCTTCAACATCGCTGCTCGTTAGTAGACTGGCTACCTCTGCAACACTAAAGCCCTTGGGCCTAGGTTGGTGGGGTTGGACCGCTGGTGCTGAGGTGCTGCTCCCAGCTTGGTTCCCGGACAACGCTGCTGCAGGCATAACTTTTTTGGTGCCAAAAAAAAATTGGCCGGCACACCACCAGTCGTTTTTAATGGCACTTCCTTTTTCTGTTCCTTCTTCTCACCGGCAACTTTCTTGGTACTGGACCTGGTACCTTTCTTTGGGGCCATCCTCTTCAGATGTCAGGCAGGATGCAGATGCACAACAAGTTCTGGTCACACGTGGACGTGATGCGCAGCAGGACTTCTGTCTGGCTAGCAGTACAACGGGTAGCCGGGTGATGCTGATGACACCTCCTCCTCTGGCTTTTTGTGCACCTAAAAGCAAATAAGCCAGGAGAAGAACATCAGTGAAATGTTGCATTTGTTGTTGTGGTTCAGTTACTTACTACTGTACTAGTGCAAACAAAAGATATAGTCTAGCCATTTATGACTTTTTTAAACAAGGGCTGTGTTATATACTGTGTACAGTCACATACTACACTCTCAGGAAGGATAGGAAAATTGATAAGAACCACCAAAATAAAAATGTAATGGAAGTGGGGTGGACCCTATTTGCCATTAAATTATTTGAGCATCTCAGCATCCATGGAGATGCTGCTGGCAATGGGGGTGGATGGATGGAAGCAGTAAGCCAATAGGAAAACCATGCAGGCGTATATGGCAAAAGCAGGACACTAATAACTCCCAACACAAAAAAAGGCCACCAGCCACATGGACACTCACAAATCACAAACAAGCAGGGGGCCTGGGAAACATCAGGAGCTGACAAAAGGCCTATAAAAGCCAGGTAAAGGATGCATGCTAAAGCACACTGCTCTGCCTTTTTAATGCAACAAAATACAAATACGAACATTCACAGGCCCCAAAAAGGTCTGCAGGGTGCATGCATTGCACACCAACACACACCAGACACACACAACAAAAGCATGTATTTAAGACAACCAACATCAGAAAGCCCACCCCAAAAAAACACACTTCCCCAACTCAATCCAATGCCATCCATGCCCTAAATGATGTCTAAATTCAACAGACCACACAGAAAACACTTGATTAATAAAGCTGTGGCTACCTGCTCTGATCCTACTGGATGAAAGCAAGCCTGTTGGCAGACAAGGCCAGGCAAGCTTGCAGGCCTAAGCTTCAAAATGGCCACCGGCCACATGGCCAGGCCCAACAACATCAGAAAGCCCACCCCAAAAAAACACACTTCCCCAACTCAATCCAATGCCATCCATGCCCTAAATGATGTCTAAATTCAACAGACCACACAGAAAACACTTGATTAATAAAGCTGTGGCTACCTGCTCTGATCCTACTGGATGAAAGCAGGCCTGTTGGCAGACAAGGCCAGGCAAGCTTGCAGACCTAGGCTTCAAAATGGCCACCAGCCACATGGCCAGGCCCAACAACATCAGAAAGCCCACCCCAAAAAAACACACTTCCCCAACTCAATCCAATGCCATCCATGCCCTAAATGATGTTTAAATTCAACAGACCACACAGAAAACACTTGATTAATAAATCTGTGGCTACCTGCTCTGATCCTACTAGATGAAAGCAGGCCTGTTGGCAGACAAGGCCAGACAAGGTTGCAGGCCTAGGCTTCAAATGGCCACCAGCCACATGGCCAGGCCCAACAACATCAGAAAGCCCACCCCAAAAAAACACATTTCCCAACTAATTCCAATGCCATCCAGGCCCTAAATGATGCTTAAAAATGAAATACATTAAAAAAACACCAAAGGAACAGTTGCTTCATCATGCACACACCCATAAGGCCATGACTAGCTCGGGCCTACTACTGACTACTACTAACCACAACATTTTAAAAAAAAGGAATGATGATAGTTACCAAAAATAAATTGTAGTTACTACAACAACTGCAATGCCCACAATCAAACAGACACAACAACCACTTACTTGTAAAATATCCAAATAAAAAATCCTCAAATCCAATTGCAATGATGCAGCAGACAAAAAGAGTGATCTTTCCAGCTCAAAATCCAAAGGCAAAATGAGCAGGAGATGAACAAAGCACTGGGAGGAGCGTGCTGGACAGGAACAGGAAGTTGGAGATTCTGTGGCACTTCCTCCCTCTCCCCACCTTTTTAAAAAAGGACTCCTTGCACAAAAACAGGACAGCCAAATGTCAATCTGAGGAGTTGTTTTCATCCAAAATCATCATTTGCAGAAGGTTTCATGCTGCTAGAGCTGTATTCTTCTCCAAATTGAAAATTTTACATGTTCGAGTTCTCGAGCTTCACATTACTTCCGCCGGATGTCGATGGCGTGTCCAAAATGACTTGATCGCGTTCTCTCGCTCCCTGTCGTGTTGGATATGACGTGTTCGGGGTCTCTTTCTCATTTTCGCGTTCCATTAGACGTGCCCGCGTCCTCAAACTCTCGCTCACGTTCGAGATCTCAATCTTCTCATACTCTCGCGGTGCATGATCGCAAGAAGAAAGACGTGATCGCACGACAAATGATGTGATCGCGCGACAAATGACGTTAATGTGGGCGCCAACTGTCGCGAGACAACGCAAAATGCCTACCAACAATCCAACATCTCGTGGAGAACGCGACCGGGTCGGGAAAACTTGTCGGCGAACGCGGGGATTCAAGTAAGGCGATCGCGCACACGCGAGAATGTATTTTTTTACAGCGCGAGCAAGAAACAAATTACCGCTAAGATGCGGATTGTGGAAATTTTGACATTTTCGCGCTTTCCGCGGAATGCGAAAATGCCAAATTATCGCAAACGGAATTTTGGTCCAGGCCCACACACAACCCCTGTAATGCCAGTCCAACTCTGAAATGTCTTGATGAAGAAAGACATAGAATAAACAATGATCTAAACTAGTCCCGTAGCCAGTGTCAAGCTCATGTGTCATCCTGTTCATCCGTACATTCTGCCAATACCTCCCTGACTCCTTTATCCAGTTTCCTAGCATTACCAGTATTCTAAATTTACAACAAGCAGCTGAGATTATAAACAGTTCACTGCACAACTAGTTCTACAAAGTATTGTTATGTGGTACAAAACCACCACAGCTCTGCTGCAAATGAGCTCTAATATTCAGTGCGGCCCTGGGGTAGCATAAGTATTGTCTAATCACAAACCCATTGTTTTATCAGAGCCGCAATGCAAAATGATGCGGCCTCCCTACAGAATCTGATGAGGGGTCCCTTAATCTCCCAGATGTCATAGATATACATAGGCTTAGGGCTGAATGGGGGCCCCATGAAGGGTTGGGGGCCCACGTGTCCCGCAGGAGTTGCAGGGGCCTGCGTTATGCCCATGTGTGTTCCTACATATGTTGTATTACCTTGCCATATTTAGGGTTCTTATTTTTAATGGCCCTGATATGTTCTTGTTTTCAGATTTTGCATTGCCTGATGGTACTGCCAACATGTGGAACTATGCTTTGGTCAACCAAAAGACTATTGGTATGTGATTTCGAATTATGTGTCGTTTCGTATGAATAATTGCTAGTATAAGGGATATATTTTTAAAATAGAGACTATATTAATATGTTGAACTCACAGTAGACGTATATAAATGTTAATAAGATCATCTACAACATTAAAATAAAGGCATATGTTTGTGCACATTTGGAACTTGAGACTACCTTTTCATATATTATATTGACCATATGATGTAGAATGATACAGGAATATAGAATATGTTTGTAAACAATTAGTTTTCAATTAGAAATATGCATATCATATTGTGTGTAGGACTTAGAGCCCTGAAGAAGTTACTGGTTTAATGGAACAAAACGTATTAACGTTGTGGAATTGTTCATAGGAATATCTTGCAACAATTTACCGATGTGGAATTTTGTGTATTCTATTGCATTGACTGATGTCGGATTCATCTTTTTTGAACAATACGAATGGAACCTTTATGTAATGACACATTTTTATACGTAGTCTTTAAAAAGTTCGTTTTTACTAAGTGATGGAAGTAGGACCCAACCTTCAGATACTATAGAAGTAAGATACTAATTTGTGAGTGCATTCCTGATTGTGATATCCTAGCATTAAAATTGTCTGACTCCATTGACCCACGCATCTTCTCTTCCTCTAGGTAAAGATGTAGTCGACACTACATTTGACCTATGTAACAATGCTGAGTTTTACTGTGTGCCCCTTGTTGGGGTCTTACAAGGGCAGAAAGAAGAAATTATCTAAGATGCCATCAGAGAACCTGGGCCATGATATGAAGCAAAATATGGGCAGTACAAAGAATAATCACTGTATTCAGCTTGGAACTTTGTCCAAGATATATGGTGCTCATGGAACATAATTAAATCCACGGGCATGGAAGCGCATTTGAGTCATTTACGTTGAATGCAATATTGTGCAATTATCATGCCACAGAAATCTTGAATTAATAAGCAATGTAAGCAATAGTGTGCCATGCCATTATTGGCACAGTTCTGGGGGGCTTGCTTGAAGCTGCCTTCCTCTCCTGCAGGCCCATCATGTCCACATTTACAGAAGTTATCTTGTTTTTCCACAGCTATATGATATCCAAAATGGTGAAGGATGTATCTGCAAGCAGGTGAAAGAGCCGGTCAGTGTTGCAGATATCCCTCTCACATCAGATTCATGTCATTCTACTTTAGCAACAAGTGATACACATCTGGACTCCTGTGGACACAACTATGTGCACTGTAGTGATACACAAACTCTGGTACCTCTAACACAACCTCTTCTCTACTTTGTGCTGTAAAGATAAATTCTCCTAGTGCAGACCTCACACTTGGGAGGGTTCATCCCAGGATCAACGATAAGACATACCTTTGGGCAGGCAAGCCAATCTCCTTCCTAAAATGATTCTTAATTTATTTGCATGCTGCTAGGACATATGCAGTAGCCTATACTAGGTAGACACCCTCACCCTCGCCGTATTCACCACTAGCCTCTCGTCCTCCTGCCGCAGAAAGGGAAGCCTATCTCAAACTTGTCTTGAACTTCAGACGGTGCTTTTTCTCAATGGTTCATGTCAGCCTAGTGATTCCTTCAATGTATTATCAGACTGTTGTAGGGTTCCCTAGATCTAGGATCCCTTTGTTCGCATGTTTTCTGTGTATTTGAGAATAGTTTCTCATGAAATTTGAGTTATGCTCCCAACAACTTCACTTTACTTTGCTTCCAGGATTCTCTTATTTTGTTTATCCCTCAAAAATGAATATTGATGCTCTCCTAGCAACAACAGACCCTTGGAAATTCCCTACCGTCCTGTGGCTTTAATGTTCTTTCAATCTCTGGCAAAATACTTCGAGTAACTATAGTAACAAATAAGCCTTGGCTGCTCTTACAGCACCTGCAGGAATCGCTGAAATGATAAATCAAACACAAAGAGGGTCTGATTGCTGCTTATCAGCCTAGAATAGCTCCAAACAACCCTCTGGAAACTGTACACTGGATGCTTATTCTCCCAGATTGTCAAGTTTGTACTTAAAACACGTCTTAATGATTTGCTTGGACTTGCTGAAGCCGGCGCCAGACCAAGGTTAATTGGAAAGACAAACATTGCCCGTCAGTGTTGCTGGCCTGGGGCCGACGCCTTCCCTCATTTTATCATGATGTCTGCTCAATGGTGCTTAATACAAATAAATGGCATGCATCGAGTTATTTTGACGCTCTGCATCACAGAAGCGAGTGGAGCTCTGGAATGTTTGATTGTGGGTTCTGCTGTTTCTGTTAATAGTGCCTTGATAAATTATGAGCAGGCAGCTTTAGTCATGCAGTGTATGGCATTTTTTTAAATGGATATAAATACGGCTTAGAAACGTATTAAAAAAAACAATAAGTGTTTATCTTCAATTGCTCACTTTTTTATTCTTTTGTCGTAATCTAGATGCCGTTTTGAAGATTCTTCTGCACTGTATTTTAATGCTTTAGCTGTACGTTCACTGCTAAACTACTTTTAAATCTTGCCTAGGGACATCTTTAGGTGCCATTTGGCTAGACCTATTGTTTCCAAAATATTTACAGTGGACTTTGGATCATCCCCTTACACATGATTGGGTGGCTTTGTTGGATATCACAGTTGTGTACTCTTGATTCAATAGGTTTCCTCCCTATTCTTATGTTTGTCCTGCAGAGAAGCATTTCAGTCTCAAAGTGCTCTGATTGGCTGACTTATATCCTTTATATCTAGATGCTGCTTGTATTCTGAGAATTCTTTTTTTCTTCTCCTTTGAGCGCTCCATGAAAGTGCACGGAGAGTGTTTTGCTCTTTACTTTGCCTACCCCCACTATCTGCATCTCTGTACAGCCCCAGATCCTCTAATGCTCCCTTACGGTTGCATGATAAGCAATGCATGCTTTCATCACGCATGCCTTTATAGCGCGTACACTACCACGCATGGCCCACTACCATGCACCCCCTTACCACGCATACCATTACATCGCGCATGCATTTGGACACATTGAAAGTGCCACTACATTGCATACACTAACCACGCATATTACTTCCACACAAACTTTTAAATGAAATTGTGGTATGTGCGATACTGCTTATAACACGCATATTTCTTTATTATGCGTGGTAAATGCATACTTGTGGTGAAAGCATGCGTGCTAATAGCCTGCGTGGTAAAGGCATATGCGTGGTAATCAGCTGCGGCCCGTGGAGGGAGTTTCGTGGGGCGGGAAGGCGGGGCGGGGGAGGGGCAGGGTGGGGGGTTCTAAAAACCGGAATATGGATAATTGCAAGTAAGTAAACAATAAAATAAATAAAACGAATTTCGTAGCGCGCGCTGCATGGCATCGCGGATCAGATACAGGGACAGGGTTCCTCCGGGTGGAAAGTATACCTTCTTACTTAGTCCAATGTTCACACGAGAAGCACCCATAAATAGGGTCATCGGTGATCAGGCTGCAAGCTGAACTCAGAGAGGGAAAGGTCGAAGGCGGGTAGCTGCAATTTCAGCCCTCAGTTGAAACTTTGTATTGGCGTTGCGGTCATTGTCATCATAAAAAGCTGGTTAACAATCAGAGCTTTGTGATGGCAGGAAACGTGAGGCGGTTGTTGTCGATGCGAAGAGCCCTGGGTGGTGAATTCTGGGGTTTGTTTCGAGGCAGGTCACACGCTGGCCTCTGTGAAGTCCACTCACTTTCATGAGGAAATCGGGGAGAGTTCTTTTTGACGCGATAAGCCCATAACGTACCTGGAGTCAAGTTCTTTCAGCTCTGGAGTTGGTGGAATACACTGTAACACAAGTCAAGGGTCCTAGGCGTGGAGTTGAAACTCTTGGGGGCATGACCCAACACAGCAGGGGACATCAGCAGGGTTCAGGCAGATACACTTGGTACTGGTCAGTTGTGCAGCTGCAGGGAAAGGCCTCTGAAAGCTAGTTGTTTCCTTATATTTCAAACAGGAGGTCAGCCAACTGAACCTTGGAGTCACTGCTTGGGTCCTGGGTTTGAGGCAATCAGGTCCAATCTTCTTTCAGGCTTCAGGCAGCAGGGCAGTCCTTCTGATTCTCCACAGGTCCAGGAGTATAGTGATGAGAGGTTCTGAGGGTGCCACTTCTATAACCAGTAAAAAACTCAAGAGGAGAACCAAGACCGGTTCAATAGATATGTATTAGGGCCTAATAGATAGATACCTGATAGAATGCAAGGCTAAACTGGAAAGGAAAGGACAGATAGGAATATATAAAGCACTCAACGAGAGTTATAGATATAAAAATAGACCTCTTATATTTATTTTACTTTTTGGTTGAATTATTCATTTCAATTTTTTACCAAATAATTTTTTGTCAGGTAAATCCATATATCGATATTATACAAACAATCAAAACCAATCAATGTATATATCTGTTAATCAAAAACATGGTTCAATGCCCCACACAAAACTCGAATTCATACATGCACACACTCAATCCAAACCACATTCACCACACTAGATCAAGTTGGGGTGAAAACAAATTATCCTTAGGTGTTCAAATGGATGTAGTGATTGGTATATCATCCAGAAGAAGCCAGGTGATAAAGAAGAAGGTCATCGAATCAAGCGCCAACGCGCGTTTCGGTATAGGACCCTCACGGGGGCCCCACCTTCATCAGGGCATAGACCAGGGATAATATGGGGCAAGAACAAAACCTAGAAAATGAATCAAATAAACATGTATAAACAATACAATAAGGTAAATTCAACAAACAATTCACTGTGTTGACATACATTCTTATTCAAAGGTAACATTTATGTACATATGTCCAGAACAGTTCCAGTTAATAGCAAATAGCGGTCAATCAAAAACTCGATAAATATGGCCCAAAGGGTCCAGTGGTAGCTAAAGAGAGCAAGTCACCCCTGATATGTCAGTGTCAAGTGATAGGAAAACGGTGAAACCAACCACCAAAGTCAAAGAGAAAGAGATAGGGGGAAGGGAAGAAGAAAATGGCTGATACATCGTAATAGAAAGTCACATACAACATAGGCAATTAAAGAGAGAAGCGGCAACACCGATATTCCAGGTTCTCAAGTGCATAGAGTGGATATTACGCCAGTGAATGGGGGAAACGAAAGCCCAATAATAATTAGGGGTGGGCGGAATTGGCGGAAGGCACTTCCGCCAATTCTCGCGAGAATGCACGCAATTTCCGCGATCACGCGATATTTCCGTGATCCCGGAAATTGGTGCTTCTGGCCTGCCGCTGCCGCCCGCTACAGTTTGTGTGCGTACTTGCCACGGCGCCGACGTCCCTGGGGTCCCTCGAGTCAGCTGTCCATCGTAGTGGGGGAAAGGGCGGAAGACGTTGCCCACCGCTGGTGTGTGGGGCGGGGCTTCCATGCAGTTCACATGCCGCGGGCCAGAGACCGATCAGAGCAGCAGACGAGGAGACAGAACCTCCTGGTGTCAGGAACTACACGGGGATTGCGCTCGAGAAAGTCATGGCTGCACATCAGGTAAGGAGTCGCCACGTTACTGAATTTGAGCTTCCACTCGGGCCCCTGCTTTATTTATATCTGTAAGTGCTTCCTGTTGTGGTTGGCAGGCAACAATTTCCGTTCCCTCCCGGAAATTGCGACAATTCGGCATTTCCGCGTTCCGGTCGGAACGCGGAAATGTCGAATTGTCGCAATTTCCGGGAGCGGAACGGAAATTGTCGCCCACCCCTAATAATAATACATACTAAAAGCTAAATCCTTGATAGGCCGTAGATATCAGACTGCCGAACCTATATGCAAACGCAGTCAGGTGTCAGGAAGGAGCGTCCAACCGTGTTCACAATGAAGAAGATTCCCTTCGTCTGGCTGGAAGATAGACGTATAGTATATGCTCAAGTCGAGAGCACCGGAAATCTAAGACAGGCAGTGTATACAATTAACGTTAAACAGAATTTGCCACATGCAGGATTCGCCTTAAAATAACATAGAAGGACATAACTGCGTATAGCGCCAAAGAGTATATACTTAATCGACAACATACTTGGATCGGCAGTGGCGCCCTCTAGGTACGAGCAACAAATGCTTCAAGGCTGGTCTCGGGGGATTAGGAGCATAAACATTCAAGGTTTTGCACCGAAGGATGGATAACCAATTAGCAGAAACCAGGATGGTTACTGGAGCGCATACACAGAATTTCTATAAGAAAAAATAAATAAACAAGCAAGGATAAGTAAAACGGCCCCTGGTACTAACTGGGAGCAGCATTGGAACAACCTGATTCCTCACGTACTGTGGTGAGAAGGTATAAAAATTAACGGATAAAAAATAAATAATAATCCGGCAAGGACAGCAACATGTAGGACGCCAAGATCGGACAGTCCGCAAAAGATAGAAATATAGGGCGGGCACAATAAGAGTTATATTAGCGTAAATCAGCGTTGGGAAGCGAGCGTCTACTAAATGAAATGCTGCCACAGAACACTTACTGGCTGGAGAAAGGTCCAGATAGGGCGGGTAAAATAAGGGTTGTATTAGCGTAAATCGGCGTAGGCAAACGAGCGTCTACTAAATGAAATGATGCCACAGAACACTTACTGGCTAGTGAAAGGTCCAGATCCCACATTCATCAATACCCCAAGGGCGGCAAAAGTCGGCGTCAGTATAACCTTCGCTGGAAGCATTGGAAGACCCGCCGTTCTCAAATACATGTCGCCAATTAGCCGCTAACCAATAGGGCCGTTGGTGAGAGGGGAGTGACTTAAAAATAGAAAGGGGACTGGTGTAAATAAGGCTATACAAATTATTAGAAAGAAATGGCGCCATCTTGGAAGGGATCCTTGAATTAGATGAATGTGATGCCAAACAACAAATGACAAACATATCAGGTATAACGATCATTCATAAAAACTGATAATAATAATAAAGGGAAGCTATCTCAGCCAAATACTCAAAAAATGAAGAATATAAATTAGGCATCAATAAAATATCATTACCACATCCATGGCAAAATCGTGATCCGAAATTCTACAAGTATGGCGAATACCTGCCTTAAGCTTAAAAGGCATTGGGGTGATTGCAAATAGAAATGTAAATGGTGGATGCACCGCGAACCCGAAATTAATGAGGTGAATCCAAATGGAAATATAGAGGCAAAAAATATCACAAGCCACCACAAAAAAGAATTTTTATAGGATGGTGCAACAAGATCCATAGTCAAACAAGAAAAAATACTAATAAACGAATAAACAAGGTCCATCCTCCATGAGGGAGAATAGGGCCATACATAATCTTATAAAAAGTGGCTGAGTCAGAGCAGAGAGATTATATGATGGCATTCTCCCATAAAATAATCTCATTTAAGCCATGCTGGACAGAGTCCAGATAGAAAATCCAAAATGTTTCCCTTTTCTTCCTGATGGAGGTGGGATTCCTTCCAGGGGGAGTGTATATCTTTTCCAGATTGTCCACTTCAGATCCGTGTCTTTGTGGTTCATACTCCGCCAATGGTTGACTAAGGGGGCGGATGTTTTGCTGATGCGGATGTTAGATTTGTGTTCACAAATCCGCAGTCTTATCTCCCGACTCGTTTCTCCGATGTAGGGAAGGTTACACGGAAAAGTGATGATATAAACCACATTGGACGACCGGCACTTGGTCATTCCATGAAGGGTAATAGTCCGATTGTTGGCAAGAATGGTGTTGCCGACAATAGCTTGGGGGCATGCCTGGCAGGTGCCGCAACGATGGTTACCCTCAACTGGTTTGGTTCCGACAATGGCAGTTTGGATAGGTGCTTTTTCTCCATGATTTTACCTCTAATCAAGCAGTTTTTTAAGTTCTTATTCCGCTTGAAAGCAAAAAGAGGTTTGGGAATACTCATCCCGTCATTACCAATATTTAACATTTACCAGAGAGAATTGATAGTTTGTCTGACCCTGTGGTTAATGTTGGAGTGCTTGGTGACATATACCAACTTATCCATCGGGTCAGGTTCCCTTCGCTCAAACATGGCTTCCCTGTTAAAATATCGTGCTCTTTTGAAAGAGACTTTGATGAGTTTGTGGGGATAACCTCGTTTCAGGAATTTGGATTTGAGGATGTCTGCTTGAACCAGAAAATCTTTCATGTGTGAGCAATTTCTACGGAGACGTTGAAATTGACTAAATGGGATGCTATCCCTCTGACTCCTCGGATGATAGCTGCCATATAAAAGTAGAGTGTTTCTAGCCGTGGGCTTGGTGTATAAGGACACACTTACTTTGTTATCGTGATGTTCGACCCACACATCTAAGAATTCAACCTTCGAATTGCTAGAGTGGACAGTGAATTTGAGGTTGATATCTGCTGCATTTAACAAGGCTACGAATTCCCCCAAAGAGCTATGGTCACCGCTCCAGATGAAAAATATATCATCTATGAAGCGTGACCATGCCCGGACGTTCTCATAGAAGGGTGCCATGTTGTTATAGATGTTGAACTGTTCAAATTTGCCCATATAGAGGCACGCTATGCTAGGAGCACAATACGCCCCCATACTGACGCCCTGTATTTGATGAAAGAAGTCGCCATTAAATTCAAAGTAGTTGTCATTCAAGACAATCTCAAGACACTGAATGATGAATGAGGAATTGGTGATTCGATTATCGTTGGTAAGGACTTCTTGTATGACCGATAATGCTCCCTCCTGCGGAATATTGGTGTATAAGGATTCCAGATCTAGGGTAACCAAAAGGTCCCTGTCTGGATCAAAGGGGATGTTTTCGATCTTGGAGATAAAGTGGCCAGTATCTCTCACATACGACTCCAAATTACTCACCAAGGGTTTCAAAAAACAATCCACATATTTCGCAAGGGGTTCAAGGGCCGAACCAATGGTGGAAACAATGGGCCGTAGGGGCGGATCCAAGATGTTTTTGTGGGTCTTGGGTACCCCGTAAATGATGGGCATACGGGTATAGCTAGGTGTTAGGTATTCTGCCTCTTTGGTGCAAATGAATTCCCGATCTACTGCATTTTTAACCATGGACAAGATGCGGGTTTTGAGGTTAGTCTCAGGATTACCTCTAATCCGTTTGTAATGTCTGGTGGAAGATAACAACATATTCATTTTCTCAATATAGTTGGCGGTATTGAACAAAACAATACCACCGCCCTTGTCGCATGGTTTGATAGTAAGTGACTTGTTGTTTTGGAGAGATACTAGCGCTTTCTGTTCAGCAGGAGGTAAGTTGTTGATCGGTTTAGGCACATGTTTGATGATTTTAGAAATTTTGGAAATTACTGCTTTCTCAAAGATCCCTACCTCTGGACTAACTAGATCAAGTCCAGGAGTGAAGTCTGAAGGGGGTTTTAATCCCGACAGGTTGTTCACAGCATCAGGAGAGGGTCTGTTAGAAAATAATTTCTTCAGTCTGATTTTCCTAAAAAAGGAGTGTAAATCCTTTAGGAACTCAAATTTATTGAGGGTAGTGGTGGGAACAAACGTAAGGCCCCTGGATAAAAGACTCAAGGATTCCTGATCAACCTCAGACGCAGACAGATTAAACACAGGGATGTCTACTGTGTTTTCCAATACTGGTTGTGTCTGGTTTGTATATACATCTGAGGTTGACCACGAGCTTGATGGTAGTTCCTCATTCGAGGTGCTCGGGTTCTGGGGCGATAATTCCCCCTGCGATTGCCTAAAAAATGATCCGGGGTCATTGGTCTATCAAATTGTTCCTGTCGGGGTTGATAGTTCGGGTTGTAATTGGACTCGTAATCACCAGATCCCTCCCCTTCCGAGTCAGTGGTATCAGAAAATGATACCACTTTTTTGTTATTTCCCCATCTCATGTTACTAACGCCAGGTCCACTGGGATCCGCCATGTTGTAAAAGTTTGACATGAGATAGGGGTAAGTGCGTTCCTGAGAAAATAACCTTATATCTTTCTTTAGTTTGTCTGTTTTCCTTTTAAGGAGGTAGGTAGAGAAAGAGTCTAACTCTTGGGCAATCTCTTCTAGTTTCGTAGTTGCCATTTCGATTGAGTTGTCTTTCTTGAGTTTATCTTCAAGAGCCTCTATTTCTTTAGACGTGATGGCTAGTACCTCTCTGGCTGTCTCGATGATTAACATCATCCAGTCGCGGGAGCATCTATTAGAGATGAGTGCCCATTTCTCTAAGAATAATCTTATTTCAACAAACAGACCGGGAACGTTGCGAACACTTAACCCAAAAGGTATTGCTCCAGCCTTAAGGTATTCGAGCATGAAGTTGGCGTGAGCTTCTGTACGTTTTGATTTTTTCTAAAGGTAAAATAGTTTCGTCCATTCGCCTTCAAGGCCCTTCGACAGCGAGAATTGACCATCACTGCCAGCTGCAAGACCAATCATTCGAGCAAAGTCATCGTCAGAAAACCCAAAGGTTTTAATGCTTTCCATGATATAAGTGAAAAAGCAATAATACTATAAGCAACGTATGGCCCAGTGGGTGAACAACCAGTGATAAGAAACCATATAACCAACAAGACAAGAAAAAATTATATAACCAGGACATAAAACAACAATCAAAACAAGTGACAGAGAGACTTCTATCAACACATACAATCAAGGGTGAAGAAGTTAAGCTACCAAACTCAAAGAAACGCAACCCCCACAGCAACAAGGCTGTGACGAGAAAACCAATTAGGCGAGGGGGACCCCGAGAGCACAATAAAGAACCGGTATATGCGGGGTAAGTAGCAAAAAACTCAAGAGGAGAACCAAGACCGGTTCAATAGGTATGTATTAGGGCCTAATAGATAGATACCTGATAGAATGCAAGGCTAAACTGGAAAGGAAAGGACAGATAGGAATATATAAGGCACTCAACGAGAGTTATAGATATAAAAATAGACCTTTTATATTTATTTAACTTTTTGGTTGAATTATTCATTTCAAGTAAATACATATATCGATATTATACAAACAATCAAAACCAATCAATATATATATCTGTTAATCAAAAACATGGTTCAATGCCCCACACAAAACTCAAATTCATACATGCACACACTCAATCCAAACCACATTCACCACACTAGATCAAGTTGGGGTGAAAACAAATTATCCTTAGGTGTTCAAATGGATGTAGTGATTGGTATATCATCCCGAAGAAGCCAGGTGATAAAGAAGAAGGTCATCGAATCAAGCGCCAACGCGCGTTTCGGTATAGGACCCACACGGGGGCCCCACCTTCATCAGGGCGTAGACCAGGGATAATATGGGGCAAGAACAAACCCTAGAAAATTAATCAAATAAACATGTATAAACAATACAATAAGGTAAATTCAACAAACAATTCACTGTGTTGACATACATTCTTATTCAAAGGGAACATTTATATACATATGTCCAGAACAGTTCCAGTTAATAGCAAATAGCGGTCAATCAAAAACTCGATAAATATGGCCCAGTTAGTCAGGATTCAAACTTGTAAACACATAGGCATCACTTATTAGTGCTGATCTGCTTTCGCTTCACAATTTGTAATTGTGGTACACCCTAGTTCCTGCCAACCACTGTTTTTACAGCCCGTAGCTGGTGCTATAGAAGGTTGGGGTGCCAGATACCAGGGCTGGTTAATGTCGATTATACCTTATGTATCTTTAATCCAACACCAGACACTGCCTGCCTGTTAATATCATTCTAGCAGGTTCTGTTTTATGTTTTTTTTCCATCTTTCTCTTCCTCCTTCTTTCCCTATGCTCAACATGTGACAACTTTTCTTTGTCATCAATTACTTCCAATGCTCATAAAGGAGTTCTGATGTGCAGCCTATACACATATAGCCTTTTTGGTGTGTTCTGGCCTGGAACATCCAATTTAGCCATCCACGCAGCCTGTCACTCGCTGTGCCTCGCACATCATCCTTGACTTACTATCTTGGTCTGTGTAAATCAATCTGGAGTACATACGCCAAGGAAAAGAGGCAGTTCACCAGCTTATTATAGCACATTTAGGATCTTTGTCTCTTTTTGTTTCTAGTTCTCCAACCATTGAATGAGACATTATATCTCTCATCTTGAAGCTCATCACTCTATTTTACTCAAATTAAATGTGCAGATCACTTTCTATGCTGAAAAATAAAAAATAGTTGCCTTACAGCAACCTATGGGGTATGGCTGCACCAAATTTTATTGAGGGGGTTGTGGTCAAGTTTCTCTTCATCATCAAACCACTATAATTCTGTGCAGAAGTCGTTGAGGCGCCCCTAGATGTTACAGATGCTCCTCGTGCCTTTCACTCACCTGGTCTTAAAGGGCAGTCGGAAGAAAGACAATGCGGTGATGTATATTGTGTCCCTTATGGTTTCTCTCCCTCAATTTGATGGCATTATGTCAATGTCAATGTCAAAGAGACTAAGGTGCCGATTACGATCCTGTAAAAACCGGGTACGAACCGTCGGACGGAGCATATTCTCCGTCCGACGCGTACTCGGTCGAAACAATATACAAGCATGGAAGTACGATTCGCACGGAAATACCATTTCCGTACGAATCGTGCAAAACCCCGACCGACGAAAATAAACATACAAATGTGATCCGGGAAAGTGCCGATGTGACGTCGGGACGCACGCAGCCTGCCATTCACGAACCAGGAAGTACGATTCGCACCGACGTCATCCCGCACGGACAATATTTTCCGGCAGCCAAAAACTGCCGGGAAATCAGGACGACGCGAACAAGGAGTACCTGTACGCGACGGACAGACATGGACCCGAACCTACGTGTCATCCCGGCCCTCATAGCAGTCGACCTCCTCTACAGGTTACGACGCAGACGCCGCAGAAGGTCAGAACAACAAAGGGAGGGGGGAAAGGGGGGGGCAGGAGCAGGGGCAGGCCACAAAACCCCCACCAAAGTCACACAGCACACATGCCCTGGACATACCTGACCCCCAGGCCCTGGTCACTACGAGGGGGTGGGGGCGTGTCCAGCAAAGCCAGCGTCCGCCACAACGGAAGTGCTTGACAAAGCGAACCGGCAACACAACAATACAGGTACGTCCCGTACCCACGCCTTAAGAGCGTGGGTACGAGTCGTACCACGCCCACACCTACGTCACCCCAACAATGGCGGGACGGCTGTACCCACGTGGCAAAGGCCTGGGTACGGCCCGCACAAGCATTCCATAGCGTGGGTACGGATATGTACGGACCGTACCCCCACCCGCGTATGCATGGAGCGTACCCCCACCCCAACCGTGTATGTACAACCCGTACCCTCACCCGCGTACGTATGGAGTGTACCCCCCACCCCAACAGTGTAAGTACAACCTGTACCCTCACCCGCGTACGTATGGAGCGTACCCCCCACCCCAACAGTGTAAGTA
The DNA here is from genome assembly GCF_964204655.1 of Triturus cristatus. NCBI lineage: Eukaryota > Metazoa > Chordata > Amphibia > Caudata > Salamandridae > Triturus > Triturus cristatus. The sequence goes on along the minus strand of NC_140591.1, from coordinate 1,417,670,566 downwards.
CGACCCGTACCCTCACCTGCGTATGCATGGAGCGTACCCCCCACCCCAACAGTGTTAGTACGACCCGTACCCTCACCCGCGTCTGCATGGAGCGTACCCCCACCCCAACCGTGTATGTATGTACCGTACCCCCACCCCAACCGTGTATGTACGACCCGTACTCTCACCCGCGTACGTATGGAGCGTACCCCGACCCCAACCGTGTATGTACGGACCGTACACCCACCCCAACCGTGTATGTACGACCCGTACCCTCACCCGCGTACGTATGGAGCGTACCCCCCACCCCAACAGTGTAAGTACGACCCGTACCCTCACCCGCGTACGTATGGAGCGTACCCCCCACCCCAACAGTGTAAGTACAACCCGTACCCTCACCCGCGTACGTATACGTCCCACCCCAACAGTGTAAGTACGACCCGTACCCTCACCCGCGTACATATGGAGCGTACGCCCCCCCAACCGTGTATGTACGACCCGTACCCTCACCCGCGTACGTATGGAGCGTACCCCCACCCCAACCGTGTATGTACGGACCGTACCCCCACCCGTCTATTTACACCAGTGTATGTACGACCCGTACCCTCACCCGCGTATGCATGGAGTGTACCCCCCACCCCAACAGTGTAAGTACGACCCATACACCCACCTCGTATGCATGGAGCGAACCCACACCCGTGTATGTTTTAAGCGCACATATCCTGAAATAGGAGGGGTGGGTGCCTATCACTCCCAGCAGTGCCCAGACACAGGAGGGGTGGGTGCAGAGTCCTCCCAGCAGTGCCCAGTCACAGGAGGGGTGGGTGCAGAGTCCTCCCAGCAGTGCCCAGACATAGGAGGGGTGGGTGCAGAGTCCTCCCAGCAGTGCCCAGTCACAGGAGGGGTGGGTGCAGAGTCCTCCCAGCAGTGCCCAGTCACAGGAGGGGTGGGTGCAGAGTCCTCCCAGCAGTGCCCAGACACAGGAGGGTTGGGGGCAGAGTCCTCCCAGCAGTGCCCAGACATAGGAGGGGTGGGTGCAGAGTCCTCCCAGCAGTGCCCAGTCACAGGAGGGGTGGGTGCAGAGTCCTCCCAGCAGTGCCCAGACATAGGAGGGGTGGGTGCAGAGTCCTCTCAGCAGTGCCCAGACACAGGAGGGGTGGGTGCAGAGTCCTCCCAGCAGTGCCTAGTCACAGGAGGGGTGGGTGCAGAGTCCTCCCAGCAGTGCCCAGTCACAGGAGGGGTGGGTGCAGAGTCCTCCCAGCAGTGCCCAGACATAGGAGGGGTGGGTGCCTATCACTCCCAGCAGTGCCCAGACACAGGAGGGGTGGGTGCAGAGTCCTCCCAGCAGTGCCCAGTCACAGGAGGGGTGGGTGCAGAGTCCTCCCAGCAGTGCCCAGTCACAGGAGGGGTGGGTGCAGAGTCCTCCCAGCAGTGCCCAGACACAGGAGGGGAGGGTGCAGAGTCCTCCCAGCAGTACCCAGACATAGGAGGGGTGGGTGCCTAACACTCACAGCAGTGCCCCTGCAAAGAATAGGGTGGAGTACCCACAGATCCAATGCCCACAAATGTCAGTCAGGTGCACAAAGATCCTGCAGTACATGTACCACATGTGTGCGAGGCTGGGAGTATACACATGCATAGCGCCAAAAAGAAAACATGCACACATGAAGTCATGGCGACAGTCTACATACACAAGTACAGTGACCACCAAGGATGTCACGAATGATGCAGGTGGAGACATCGCTCAGCATGCATGGCCCAAGTCTAACGAGTCCATCACACACCCAGCCAATGTAGACACAGCTCAGCACCACATATTGGAAAGACCCTGCAGGGAAGATGTCAGGTTACACAGAGGAAGGAACACACCTTGGGACGATGTCACCATGCAGTAACTGCTTACATGAACAAAGTAATTTAGCCAACAGCTTGTGATGGCACACAGATACCAGGATCCACCCTATGACCAGCACAAGACTACAATTCCCACACACCCAACACATTATCACCACCCAAAATAATGGGGCAGGTCCACCAACAGCAGACAGTAGTGTACTAAGGAAAAAGAAATTGCTTTATTCAGCATCAAAAAAATGTGTATGTCCCTTGAAAGTTCAAAATGTACAATGCCCATAGGGCAATCCAAAGTTCACATCCAGGTGGGGGACACAGTGGGACGCGTGTCCCCTAGCTTGCCTACACAGTCAGACTCCTTCGTCTTCCAGAGCGGGGAGGGCATCATGTGGGGGGGAAGGACCAGGCACCGCAGGGACATGAGGGCGAAGGGTAGGCGTCGTGGGTGCAGGGATGGAGGACTCCACCACAGGGGGTGGGTCAGGGCCAAAGGCGGAGGCCAGGATGGCGCTGCGCACCTTAGCAAGGTCCTCCAGCGACTCCCCTGCACCCGAAGGAACCACAGGCCCCAAGGAGAGGGGGGGGGCGGAGGGATGGGTCGCAGCGCCAATGGGGGAGGGTGTGGACAGGGGGGGGGGGGGACTCAACCACCCTGACCGGGGACTCCCTTGACCGCTTGCGGGGTGGTGTCACTGTGGGGCTCAGGGACAGAGCGGCCATGAAGGAGTCTTTGCCGGGTATGTGGCCAGGAGAGCTGAGGGGAGGGGATTTGGAGGGAGTGGATTGGGTGGAATGCGGACTCCCACTCTGGCTGCGTGTCTTACGCTTGCCCCCCGACCCAGTGGGTGTGCCTACCTCACCCTGTGTGTGCGTGCCAGGAGGTGTGCCGTTTGACCTTCCCTGCTGGTGTGGTGCCTGTGTCTGTTGTGGTGGGTGCATGCTGACGTCTGGGTGCACGTGGGACAGGCATGGGAGTGGGAAGTGTGGATGGGTCAGGGGTAGGGGGTTGGACGTAGCGCTGCAGGAGACCCACTGCTGCAGTCAGTGTCGAGTCAATGGACCTCAGCAAGTTGCGTTGGTCAGCCTGCGATGAGAAAATGCCCTCCAAGTATGCCTCCATGTTGTGCAGCACTTGGCTGTGGCCATGGAGGACATTAAGCATCGCAGCCTGACCAACCTGCAACTGCCGCTGGATGTCCACAGACTCGGCATTGGCGGCAGCAGTGGAGACAGGGGCAGGGGGTGCGGTGCCTGGCAGGAAGGAGACATGTGGTGACTGGGCAGGCTGGGAAGGGACACGAGCAAGTGGGAGGCGGCTGATGGCAATGGAGGGGGCGGGGAGAGATGTTGTGCTGCTGTCAGCTGCTGGTGCAGCCTCCGCCCACTCGGAGAGATCATCCTCGGACCCGTCAGCTTCATATTCTGTCGTGCCAGTGGACAGGTCCTCGGCCTCACTCTCCTCCGCCTCAGTTCCACTCGATGTGCCAGGCACGATGTCACCGCTGGCACTGGTGCTCGGTCCCTCCGCTCCGTCTGTGCTCATGTCTCCCTCCGTGTCCCCCGACGATGCTGTGGGCAAGGTGAAGAGACAGCAATTAATCATACACCTGTATACATATGTCACATGAGTCCAATCTACATAGGTTACAGTGCATAGCCTGAAAAGAAAGATCAGTAACATCTACAAAACAAGGTACAGATGTAGGGCATGCAACACACAGTTGGTTGACCCACCATGCCACTGAAAAACTATGGAGAGCATGACACAATAGCAAATTACATGAAATGGAGTTTGACAGAGGAGCCAGGCCCTGGGGACAATCCAGCACTGCATCTGCACCACACAGCGTTGCCGAAAATAGGGATGAGCAGGGACCATATCCATGAACTTGAGGCACATGCTGCATAGGTAATACTGAAAACATGCCCACCATGACTGGCTCACTGCACCTTGAGTGCATGTGCAGACAAACATCACACACTGGCCAGACCAAGCAAGGAGATATCAGGATTTGACATGGAGGCTTTGCCCGCACCAACCACCCCCTACATGAGACAATTTGTTGAGACACAGGAAGCACTTACATCTCTTAGTCTGGGTGAAATACACATGGGCTGGATGAATTCAAGATTGGACACCAAATACCCAAGGTGCGCCTGTCCAAATAATCATGTACAAATGGTCATCATCAGATGATTGTAACAAGACACACAGGCACTGGCCACCGTGAGTATGAACAAGGAAAATCAGGTCAGGCTGTACAGTGGACACTTGTACTACATTTTACGACAATACACATGGTGCCAGGGGACAATGGCACAGAGCACAACCTATGCTGTAGACACTGAGAGTGTCCACATTTTGTGATAACACACATGACACCTAGGAAAATATGCCCCAGGGGACAGTAGTGGCCACACAACTCCATGGTCCTGAATGGGAATGACTGCAACACACGCCACCATCCCTGCACTATGCGTATCGCACACTCATGCACATCATGTCACAGGCCACAACATAGGACATGCGTGCTGTAAGGCATGACACTTGAGAGACTAACTCCCATGTCTGGACTCAGCATCAGTGCCAACTGACATGGAACCCACAAGTACTGAACTGGACAGGGCACAGGCAAGGTCCCAAAACCTGTTACACACCACCCCCACACATGATGCTACAGGCATAGTTCACGTGGAGAAAGTGCCAGCCTAGATAACCTTGTGAAGGAGTGACTACACACAGACCAGGGAACACATTGCAAGGAGGGGAAGGGAGGCAGGAGAACACCGCTATACTGTGGGTAATTGGATCTGCACAGCACCTTTAAACCCTGGCAGTGTATCCATGCAACTGTGCACTTACAAATGCTGGTGACACACAAGAAACACACATGTACCTACCCCCTTCCTGCTGCTGCTTCTCCTTTAAGCGCCTGTCCAAGTCTGGAAATACCACCGCCAGCACACGCTTGTGGATGTGGGTCAGACGGCGGCGCCCGCGGTTCTTATGGGTCTCAGGTGAGTCCCCCAGCAGGACCCGTGCGATCCTCCGCGTCCAGCACCGGATATCCTGCCAGCGTTTCCTCACCTGGGCCAGGCGCCGCTTGCGACCCTCCGTCCTCCTCACGGCACTGACGGCGTTCATCCATATCTGCTTCTTGGCAGAGGCACCTACCTGTGAGGATGAACAAGTGACACTACATCAATACACCTGGCACATGTCACAGAGACACATATTAGAACAAATATGCTGTTTACAACAAGGCATAGTATGCATCCAACGCATTGCACCTTTGTCATAGGGACATGATCCTCTGGGGAAGGGCAAAAGCAGTACGTGCCATTGAAAGTACACAGGTGGAATGAGGGCAACGACACAATCAATGATCCAGGCTCACACTGTGCATCAGAAGGTACACCAGGATAATGTGCAGCACCTCTAAGCAGTCACATGCCACAGGCCACTGACGCTACCGCAGCAGAGTACACAGACACACACAGGCACAGGACATTCACCTGCCATTGCCAAATGCAGCGACAAACCTCACTCTGCACATGTGCCACTAGACGGGGGGGCTCACAGGTGTGGGGCTGGCTCTGCACGTCAGACACACAGCACTGCTCCCTGCTCACATCACATGGGCAGGGTATATCCATCCCTCATGCAGCCCGGGTGCCACACTCCACATATGCACCCACCCACATGACAGGGGACTTACACACACACCGATGTCCAGGGTACGAACACATCATGTGGACACTCTCAGCACAGGTACACAGAACTAACACACATCTGTGGGTACAGTCACCTGTCACACTGGGCTGACCACATAATAAAATGAGGACTGTAGAGGCTACATTCCCAGGAGGACAAGACAGGCAGAATGTGGCATGCACCATGCAGTGATTGTCACAGTAAACACAATGCAAGTGAGGACGGCAGACATGCACCACAGCATGCACTGGCTGGGAGACATCAGGCATTCCCCCCCCTGGGACCCCCCCACAGTACATAGCATGTGTGTCACACCTGGACACAATGCCAGAAGTCACAGTCACAAACAAGGGACACAGTCTGTGCTAGTAGACTCTGCACTCACCTGATACCCTGGTCGCCCATACAGCAGGGGGTAGTGTGGGAGGATCACATCCAGCAAAGCCAGGTTCTCCTCCAGGGTGAAAGGCTGTGCCCTCTCCACAGACCTTGACATAGTTCCAGGGAATCAGTAGCAGCAGCTGGCTCGTAGAATCCAAAGATGTGCAGGCAAGTGCTCCCTCATGGGACCTGGCTGTCTTATATCTGCCTTGCTGGCCTGTTTCATGCACAGGAGTACAGAGTGATTGGTCACTCACATTTGCATCCTATGTTTCCTCCAATCCCTTCAAACCTAGCACAGTCAGTGGGTTCTTATTGTGTTTTTTTCTTGAGCATGATGTCAACTCCAGAACCACATTGCAACAAAGTAGATTCATTCAAACTGACTACTGCTGTGCACCTGCTGAACAAAATTCAAACTTTAAACTTGGTCTCCATGACAACCAGCATGCATGTAGGCCTTTATACTTGTCCCTCATGTGTCCCCTATGTTATTTGGATTTTCACACACAGGTACGGTGCGTACCGGGGCCCTAGGGCACCCCAAATGCATAGCAACGGCCCGTACAGGCGTGTGTACGGTCCGTATCCCTATGGGTGTTCTCGCGTATGCGTACCCATAGTGATAGTGAGTGTACGCATGCGTGTACGGTCCGTATCACTATGGGTACGCATACGCGAGAACACCCATAGTGATAGTGAGCGTACAGGCGTGTGTACGGTCCGTATCACTATGGGTACGCATACGCGAGAACACCCATAGTGATAGTGAGCGTACAGGCGTGTGTACGGTCCGTATCACTATGGGTGTTCTCGCGTATGCGTATGCGTACACATAGTGATACGGACCGTACACACGCCTGTACGCTCACCATCACTATGGGTGTTCTCGCGTATGCGTACCCATAGTGGTACGGACCGTACACGCGTGCGTACGCTCACTATCACTATGGGTACACATACGGCAGCACTCCCATAGTGATAGGGAACGTACACAAGCCCTCTGAGCGAATGTACGGTGCCTTTCACACATCACAGTGGTGACAGGCAGCACACAGGAAGGAATAGGGCTGACATACTTGTCCATGGATGGACATCAAGGCATTGTCTGGGCAGTACTACATGTGTGGGGCACAGGTGTGAAAGGCTGTGATGTGGCACATTACTCCTGAGTCGAGAAGGCACCAGATGTATGATGAGATGTGTACAGATGTTATGTGTGATGGTGCAATGTGTAGGAAACTAAGGAACATATTGCAGCTCCAATACCGGCAGCACAGCCATTTCCATGAGTCCAATCAATTAAATACTAATATTCTTCTTATTCTTAAACTCTTCCATTAATCTTATACTTTTTACTCCGTTATTTCGAATAATCTTCAATTCATTATACTCATTGCATTTGCATAGAGGATTGCTCATTCAAACACAGGAGGCCAGATGGTATCCAAATGCCACGATTTTTATTGAAAAACCCAATGCATTTCGGGATTAAATCCCTTCTTCAGGGGTATCTACAATACAAAACATTAATGAAAATTAACATCATTGTAGGACTTCAACTTCCCTTTCAAAAACACACCTCTTCTACTCTTTATAAAAGATGTCAATAATACATGCTGCATTCATCACCCCACTCGTTTAAGCCACACCCAATGTTATGGAAGAAGCGTAAAAACACACCAGTTATTCCCTCCCAAATACGACATGAGACTTTAGCCTGCCTGCTGAATCCTTCCCAACTCATGACCTACACCTTCCTTTCGCTGCCCCTCCTTCCGTTTAACTGACCTGTTGACCTGCTTAAACAGAAGATATTAAAGCTGCCCCAAACAATGCTGCCTTGCTCCGCTTACCGTGGCAAACAAAGTGATCCATGAAGGACAGAAAACTGCATAACTGCTCTCGCTGCCAACTCAATTCAACAGCAGCGTGTTCCACATCATTAGATTTTAAAACCGTGCACGAAGCACCTCTTTTCTCCTTGCAGCAAAGAACACACTTGCTTCCCGGCTGGTTTTTATACTCTCTATAGCACAGCATTAGCTACAGGTGCTCAAACTAATTGCTAACATCACGAAGGTTCCCAGCTGATCCACATCGCACCTATCACCATTGGATACCTCCCACTTACTCCAGCAACTACATTACCCACAACCCAACACGATACTTCCATGACGTAAATCGCTTGTGTCCCATATTTTCAGTGCTAAACCTGAAACATAAAAACAAACATCACATCGGCATAGAAATGACATTCACATACGAACTGTCAACCTCAGACAAATGGAGGAAACTTATTGTAAAAGAAAGATTGAAGTCCATCGGGGTAATTCGAAACTGCTTAGTTGTCATTGACTAAACGTGACAAAGAAACCCTCCTGTGTCTATGGTCTCTGTTTCAATCCGTTGTTTTTAAATCGAAGAATCTTCCACTTAATTATGATTCTCAAAATTCTTTCGTGGGTGCAAACTCGCAAGAGGACGGTAATTTAGTACAACAAAACAACAAGTAGCGAGATGCACACCATAATTTGTATCCGTGAAAATTCATCTAAAGTTCAGCAATTATATCCAGTGTAGGCGTGCAATGCCAGGAAGACGCTCCGTCCAAATGCGCCGCATATGAACAGGAAACTAAGGAACATATTGCAGCTCCAATACCGGCAGCACAGCCATTTCCATGAGTCCAATCAATTAAATACTAATATTCTTCTTATTCTTAAACTCTTCCATTAATCTACAGGTGCTCAAACTAATTGCTAACATCACGAAGGTTCCCAGCTGATCCACATCGCACCTATCACCATTGGATACCTCCCACTTATCAGGTCAGTTAAACGGAAGGAGGGGCAGCGAAAGGAAGGTGTAGGTCATGAGTTGGGAAGGATTCAGCAGGCAGGCTAAAGTCTCATGTCGTATTTGGGAGGGAATAACTGGTGTGTTTTTACGCTTCTTCCATAACATTGGGTGTGGCTTAAACGAGTGGGGTGATGAATGCAGCATGTATTATTGACATCTTTTATAAAGAGTAGAAGAGGTGTGTTTTTGAAAGGGAAGTTGAAGTCCTACAATGATGTTAATTTTCATTAATGTTTTGTATTGTAGATACCCCTGAAGAAGGGATTTAATCCCGAAATGCATTGGGTTTTTCAATAAAAATCGTGGCATTTGGATACCATCTGGCCTCCTGTGTTTGAATGAGCAATCCTCTATGCAAATGCAATGAGTATAATGAATTGAAGATTATTCGAAATAACGGAGTAAAAAGTATAAGATTAATGGAAGAGTTTAAGAATAAGAAGAATATTAGTATTTAATTGATTGGACTCATGGAAATGGCTGTGCTGCCGGTATTGGAGCTGCAATATGTTCCTTAGTTTCCTGTTCATATGCGGCGCATTTGGACGGAGCGTCTTCCTGGCATTGCACGCCTACACTGGATATAATTGCTGAACTTTAGATGAATTTTCACGGATACAAATTATGGTGTGCATCTCGCTACTTGTTGTTTTGTGGTGCAATGTGTGCCAGGCATGCCCTTAACTCCTTTGACATGTGTGCATGTCGTACTGCACACTTGGGATGAGCGTCACTGGCATGGCACAGTCAACAACACACGCAAGTGTCCCCTGATGCCCGCTACAGGGGTTACCACACCAGACATGTGACTACCCACGGTGCACGATGTGTCTATGTCATGTATGTGTGGGGTGCTCCCATTAGCTTGATGTTGGTGCTCCCTCAAATGCATCAGCTGTTGCAGCAACCAACATGTGTCTGTGTGTAGATGGACATGGCACACTGTTACGCACACCAGGCCACATGTGGTATCGGATATGAGGTGCGTATGTATGCATGGGACACGGAGTAGCGTAACAAGGACATGTTTGCATACTCTCAATGAATGTGTGGGGAGTCATTACATGTACACCTTATTGGCAAGGTGTGTGGGCTGTCCTAGTGTGATGTTGTGTGACCTGTGGCTCTAGTGTTCCGCTACCAGTCTCTGAAATCGACATCCTACTTCTGCTGATGTGTTGATGTATGTCACTCCTGTGTTGCGTCTGGCTGTTCACTTACACTGGGACACAGCTAATCCCATGCCATGGCATCTGGAGGTTCACAATCTCCGTGTGTAGCTGGGTCTTGGTAGCAGTGTCACCTGGCAGCCATACGTGTCCAGGGCATGTGGCACATACCTGACTCCGTATGTCACATATGTGTATTGACAGATTGACATGTGCTCAGTACAAAAAAATTGTTGTTGTAGTGCACTCACTCTTCCTTGTCACTTCCAAATTACTGCAGAGCGCCGCCTCTTCCCCGACCAATTCCGGACTTGGCTGACATGCGGGAGAATGACTGTATCCGGTGCTACCGCTTCCCCCAACCGTTGATTGAGGAGTTGACGGCGAGGCTGGCACCACACCTGCAACCGCTGCACAGGTATCCTACGGCACTGACACCCAAGCTGAAGGTAATGGCAGCCCTACATTTTCTTGCCACGGGTACCTTTCAATATACCATAGCTCATGTTGGTGGCATGTCCCAGAGCATGTTCAGCCGTGTGCTGCATGATTTCTTAGAGGCCATGTTGCTTCACCTGGATGAGTTCATCCATTTCCCTACTCCTGAACTGTTGACTGGGGTCAAGCGTGGATTCTATGCCCTGGGAGGGATGCCCCATGTCATTGGGTCCATAGATGGGACACATGTGGCTTTGGTACCACCACAGGCACAGGAGGTGGTGTACAGGAATCGCAAGCACTACCACTCCATCAATGCCCTTGTGGTGTGTCTGTCCAACATGGTGATTTCACATGTCTGTGCTCGTTTTCCAGGATCAGCACACGATGCCTACATCATGAGGCGTAGCAGGGTGCCTGAAATGATGACGCAGCTGCGCAACGAACGAGCATGTGTTGTTGGTGGGTACACTCTGTCTGTCCTGTATTTTGCGTAGACTTCCAGCACGACCGTTTCTCCTGTCCTACTTATGTCCATGTGGTTTCCATGTAGGGGACGCTGGCTATCCCAACATGCCATGGCTGATCACACCTCTCCGCAACCCCATCATGCCGGCCCAGCTCCGCTACAACACCGCCCATGGCCGTACAAAGCGAGTGATAGAGAGGACATTTGGCCTCCTGAAGAGCCGATTCAGATGCCTCCACAAGACCGGCGGCGCCCTCCCATATGCCCCGGCGAAGGTCTGCAAAATCTTCATGGTCTGCTGCATGCTGCACAACATGGCAGTTGAGAAAGCTGTGCCACTCATCCTGGATCAAGATGATCAGGACCATCCACCCGTGGAGGACGAAGGGCTTGGCAATGGGGCTAGTGATCTGGAGGATGTGGTTCCGCAAGAGGACATCTGGAGTCGGCTCATACGCGACTTCTTTGCTTAGTGGTGAGTACCAGTGTCTGTGTGTGCACGCATTGGTCCCCGTGTGGCATGTGTTGCAATGTGTGTGTCCATCTGCATGTATGGCACGTGAGTCAGAGGTGTGTGTGGATGTGTCACTGGAGTGATGGTGCCAGTGATGAGTGTATTTCCCCAGTCATAATTGTGACCTAGCATGTTGTCATCCTTACATGTGTCGAGTACATGCACATGCAAGTGGCTGTGCTTTTTGTGGCTGACTTCTTGTGTGTCTCTCATCCCCAGGTACCTGCGCATGCCGTCTGCTGGTTGCATTGTTGTGGCACTGCTATTCCTCATGGACACGTCATCGTGTGCTGACTCAGCGTTACACGCACGGACAAGTTTGGAAGTCTCCTTAGGGTAAGGGATGCATCAGGGGTGTATTGGGTATGGCAGTTGTTTACGATGTGTGCACACTGCCCCTGTCGATGTTTGGTTCCTCTGCAGACATGTCACATCACCATGGGACACATGACATGCAGCTGGGTACACCTGAATAGATGGTCAGACTTGTTGACAGTCATCTGTGATGGGATTGTGGATTGTGATGATGGCATCAATGTGTGTTACACTGCCCTCGGACACATACGGTTTGCATTGGCTTGACATGGTGTGGGACTTCCACATCAGAGGATCAATGGTGTATGGCAGCCTCTCCGTGAGCAGCAGGGGGTGTTTAGCTGTTAGCCGACACTTGTGTGCCAGTTCCATGGCTATCACGCATTTGTGCTGCAGAAGGGGGGTTCCAGTGTTGGACCCACATGTTACTCCACATGACCTGTTCCTGTGTACTCCGAGTTGCCTCTGCATTCCCAAATACATGAATAATAAAGGTGTCCCTATGCCTCCAAGGTGCCTCTTCTCAGTCAATGCTGGTGTGTTGCCACGGTGCATCCGGCATGTCTGGCATGGTTTTCCGTGATAGTGGCTATGTGTCTATGTGTAGAGTAGCAAGATGCTAGCTGTTTGTGTGGGATTAGACTGTGTATTGTGCATGATGTCCATGACTGTGTGGGTATTGTGACATGTGCCATCCCCATGCATCCAACGTTGGCCAGGCCACCATTCTCTGCATCCACCTGACTCAAGCTTGCAGGACATGGTTCTGCAACCTGTCCACACATACCTGGGTGCCCCACAGGACACTCCACATGATCCCTGACCTCTGCGCATGGCTGTCGCTGTACTCAATATGTCTGTCGGCACGGTTGTGCGGCCACCCCCTCAGCTGGTTGGGCCCATCAAGGGTGTGTATGGTGCTCCATGTCTGTCTTGCCTAATACAATGTGACCCATGTGTGTCCTGTGCCAGACTCAGGCCCCAGGGTGTGGATGGTTGAAGTCAAATGAGAACTCAGGCATGGTTAGACTTTACAAGACACATGTAAGGTAATAATGCAAAATGTAGGCATCTTCACTTTATGGTGTAACTTTTTATTTTTGTTGGGGTACGTGGGGGGGGGGGTATGACATGAGGGGCTTTCCGGGTGTGTGGAATCCAAAGTTCACTAGGGGAGTTGGTGTCCTTGCCATTGGCAATCCTCAGAGTCCATGCCACAGTCTTTGTCAACATTGGTCAGACAGTGACCAGCAAGTCCATGTGGCAGAGAATGTCTTTTGCTGCTGTGCTGCTGTTGGTCCAGTGGGCCAGGTGCCAGGCCAGGTGTCCTGGGAGATGGTGCTGTTGCGCTGACCCTCACGGTCTTTTCCGTGGACGACCCGCCCTCCTGCGGGGACCCTCAGAAGCAGGCCGTGACGATGTTTGGGATGCTCCGTCGGATGACTCCTCCTCCTCCTGATCCCTCCCTGTGGGTGGTGATGTTCTACGCCTGGTGGCACAGGGAGGGTTGCCCATGTTGTCGGCTATCCGACGGAGTGTACTGTGAATTCCCGTGAACACCGTCACGAGCTCAGCCTGTCTGTCCTCCATCCGCCCTTGGTGTCGCAGTAGACAGGCATGTTGCTCCGCATGTTGCTGGGCCTGCTGGGTCTTGATCTCCTCGAGGATGGACACAACCTGGGCCATGCCCGTGGTGTCCTGCCGGTATGTGTCCAGGATGTTTCTGACATGGGAATATACCGGTTCCGCAGCCAACCGGTCAGGCTCGCGCCTCCGCCGTCCTCCACTCCCACCACCCCTGCCCTCTTGCACCTGGCCTGCCCTTGTGGGCACATCGGGTCTCCGGGACCCCTGAGGGGTGGCATTGGCGTTGTCGCCTGCCTCCTCCTGGGTGCCCGGTACACCGTGTCCCTCCTGGCCAGCCTGGCTGCATTGTGGTGGTGGGGCAGGGATCCTGGGTGTCTCCTGGGATGTGGCAGGAGTGGGGGTGGTGGTTGGCCCAGTTGTACCTGACGCAGGTGCTGCAGGTGGTTGGACACCAGAGGGGCCAGGTTGGTCGGGGTCGGGTTCGTCCACAGAGTGGTGAGAGTCGTCGCTGCCGGTGGGTCCGTCATCCCGCAGAGCCGGGTCCTGTGAGTCTTCCCCCCCCCAGTGTTGGGGGGTGATCCACGACGTTGACCTGTGTGTGAGAGAGACAATGTTAATTTTGTTCCATGCAACATCCATGTTTCATTCGTTTCTAAGTTGGCACATTTCCTCTGGGAATTTGGATATGTCTTGCATTCCACTCACAGTGCACTTGTGCATGGGTATGTCCCTTGGCCACAGCTTTTGCGAATTTACCTATGTGTGGCACAGTCTTACTTGCTGCGTCAATTGTGACTGCAGTCAGCAGTGGAGTGAGCAGGTGTGGCGAGCCATGCATTGGCGTATTCCGTGTTGCACTGTACGTGGGCACATGGAGTGGTTCCACACACTTAGATAATGCAGGTAGCTGGCGTTGTGCTCGTGCAAAGGTTGAGACATGGCCCTGTGTTTTGCCACGGAGAAGAGGGGGGGTCCTGGCACTGGCCACCCTTGTCTACATGCACGCAGTCCACCTGCTGACGAGCAGACATTCCCACACCCCCCAAGGCTGAATTGGTCTCCCTGTGTGTCCCTTTCTCCCTCCCTCTCTGTCCCCCTCTCCCTCCCTCTGTTTGTCACCCTCTGTCACCTCAGCCCAGCTTCCTAGGCACACACTTTTTGCAGATCTTTGAATGGCCCTTGGCTTGTTGATGTGAGTTTGTTTCTGATCTCCAGGCACCCATTGGGTGTAGTGTCTGTGTCTGCGCTGCTGCTGTGGTGGTGTGTGCTGCCACTCTTTCACAGTGTTGGCTGTTCATTAGCTGCTGTCATGTGCAAAAACGTGCCCTCACCCCCATGTCTTAATGCAAGGCGTCCGCCATTTGCTGGCAAGTCTTTCCTGTGTGGGGACACACTGTTTGTCTGGCTGTGACCTAGGCCATATGGGCAGAGGGCATTGTTGTCTGCTTCTGAGTTGCACTATGTGATTTTTGGGGCCCACACGCCCGCAATCCGGCTTACCGTGTCTTGTGTTGGTATTTTCTGTGGCCTGTGACTTTGCATTGTCCATCTGGGTGCATGGGGCATGGTGGCGCCAGTGGCATGTGCGTGTTCATGGAGTGTGGTTGAGTCATGCGATAGCTTGGGGTGGTTGCGTGCCTGATTGTGAGTTTGGTTGTGGATGACGTTCCCCCATGTGAGGTGAGTTGTTTGTGTACTCACCCGGGTCTCGGAGTCCTTCTAATCCGTCCACTGACACCACCGGCAGTATGGCCATCACCCTCTCCTCCCAGGGATGGTATTGTACGCGTCTGCGGGGCGGCCCTCCTCCAGTGACGTTGGCCTGGTTGTGGTCGTCGGTCATTTTGGCTCGGACCCTCCTCCGCAGATCGTACCACCTGGCTTGGCATTCATGCCTGGTCCTTCTGGTGGCCGCAACAGCATTGACAGCATCGACAATCCTCTGCCACAAGGCTGTTTTTTCGGACATGCAGGTCTGTCTGACCAATGTTCCAAAGAGGTGTGGCTCGACTCTGAGGATTTCGTCGACAAGGACCTCCAACTCTCGGCTAGTGAACTTTGGATTCTTGTTAGTGGGCATGGTGAGGGGTGTGGGTGTGGATGGTTGGGGGGGGGTGTGGATGGTTGTGGGTGTGTGGGTGTGGTTGTGCAGGTGTGTGTGTGAATGTGATGAGGGGGTGTTTGTATAGGTGGGTGTGTGAAGGTGTGCAAGTGTAAGGTGTAGTAAAGGTTCAAGTATGGTGCTGTAGGTTGTCTGTGGGGTCTGGCAGCAGTGAGTCTGGTGCAAAGGCTCATGGTTTGTGTCTGTGGGCCCTTTTTATTGGTCCATTGATGGGTGTGGCTGTGTTTGAACTTTGGGTGGGTGTGTTATAAGGAGTGGTTGTGTTTTGTGCCTCTGTTTGGGATTTTGGCAGTTGCAGGTCAGTGAATGTGTTGTATTTGTGCTTGTTGGACATGTTTTGTGGCTTTGTGCCATTCGAATGGTGTATTCTTGTGTTGTTTTGCTTTGTCCTGGTTGTGTACGTGCGTTCTTAGCGTGTGTACGGTGTGTACTTCGGGAATTTAGTTGTACAGTGCTGTCCTTGTGTCTGGCTTGGTACGACTCGTACATGCGCGATGTTGTGTGAAGGTGCTGGTGTTGGGGCCTGGGGTGCGCTACGTACTTAGAATGTTGGGGTGGGGGTACGCTCCATACGTACGTGGGTGAGGGTACGGGTCGTACATAAATGGTTGGGGTGGGGGTACGGGTCGTACATACACGGTTGGGGTGGGGGTACGCTCCATACGTACGTGAGTGAGGGTCCGGGTCGTACATACACGGTTGGGGTGGCGGGTACGCTCCATACATACACGGGTGAGGGTACGGGTCTTACATACACGGTTAGGGTGGGGGTACGCTCCATGCATACGCGGGTGAGGGTACGGGTCGTACATACACGGTTGGGGTGGGGGTACGCTCCATATGTACGCGGGTGAGGGTACGGGTCGTACTTACACTGTTGGGGTGGGGGGTACGCTCCATACGTACACGGGTGAGGGTACGGGTCATACATACACTGTTGGGGTGGGGGGTACGCTCCATACATAAACGGGTGAGGGTACGGGTCGTACATACACGGTTGGGGTGGGGGTACGCTCCAAATGTACGCGGGTGAGGGTACGTGTCGTACATACACGGTTGGGGTGGGGGTACGGTCCGTACATACACGGTTGGGGTACGCTCCATGCATATGCGGGTGTGGGTACGTGTCGTACATACACGGTTGGGGTGGGGGTACGGTCCGTACATACACTGTTGGGGTGGGGGTACGCTCCATACGTACGCGGGTGAGGGTACTGGTCGTACATACACGGTTGGGGTGGGAGTACGCTCCATACGTACACGGGTGAGGGTACGTGTCGTACATACACGGTTGGGGTGGGGGTACGGTCCGTACATACACGGTTGGGGTGGGGGTACGCTCCATGCATACGCGGGTGTGGGTACGTGTCGTACATACATGGTTGGGGTGGGGGTACGGTCCGTACATACACTGTTGGGGTGGGGGTATGCTCCATACGTACGCGGGTGAGGGTACGGGTCGTACATACACAGTTGGGGTGGGGGTACGGTCCGTACATACACAGTTGGGGTGGGGGTATGCTCCATGCATACGCGGGTGTGGGTACATGTCGTACATACACGGTTGGGATGGGGGTACGGTCCGTACATACACGGTTGGGGTGGGGGTGCGCTCCATACGTACGCGGGTGAGGGTACGGGTCGTACATACAAGGTTGGGGTGGGGGTATGGTACGTACATACACGGTTGGGGTGGGGGTACGCTCCATACATTCACGGGTGGGGGTACGTCTCGTACATACACGGGTGTACATACACGGGTGGGGATTCGACTCGTACATAGGAGGGCTGGGGGGAGTGTTGGGCGCGTATGCAGGCACATGACTCCATGGTTGCTATGGGAGTTCGGTGCGGACAGTGTTTTTTCCATACGGTTGTAACATCGGACGCACGGGATGGATCGTACTTCCGCGGTCGGACTTCACTTTTCACATTTGTACGGTAAATCGTCCGAGGACGTGTCGGACACATTTTCCGACCCGAGGACGTGTGGGGAATAATTCCCAATGCGATTCGTATGGACTTTTTCCCATGCGAATCGTAGTTGGCAGTTTGTACGGCACTTGTACGATTCGTACGGTAAAAAGACCGGATACGAGTCGTACGGGGAATTTTTTTACAGGATCGTAATCGGCACCTAAGTCTCCCAATAAAAACCTGGCTAAAAACCTGGCTATTGTACACCCTGCATTTGAACCATAATGTAAATTCCACTGAAGTAGTGTCCTAATTGAAGCTTTATTGTCCTCCCTAGAGTCATCCAGTCCAAAGACTGTAACTTTGTTTGCCAGGTCAAGGGAATTGTTAACATCAAATCTAAATAGGCTCATACGTTAAGCCTTTTTGACTTCATTATCTTTCTCATACATGACTTCACAGAGTGAGAAATTGAGATACTGGTTGAGGGGCGGTGAAACCTCACTCAAGCAACAACCACAATCCCTGTCAGGTTGAACCACAAAAGTCACTAAATTTACCCTCCAGTAGCTTGGCACAAAAGAAGTTAGGCTTAACATAGAGGCCTCATGTAAAATAATTATGCAGCACACAAACAGTTATAAAGTCAAAACAAAACACAAGGAAAATGGTACACTAATTTAGACAAATATAGTAAAATGTAATAAGCAATTTGACACTGTTTGTCTGGCTGTGACCTAGGCCATATGGGCAGAGGGCATCGTTGTCTGCTTCTGAGTTGCACTATGTGATTTTTGGGGCCCACACTCCCGCCATCTGGCTTACCGTGTCTTGTGTTGGTGTTTTCTGTGGCCTGTGACTTTGCATTGTCCAGCTGGGTGCATGGGGCATGGTGGCGCCAGTGGCATGTGTGTGTTCATGGAGTGTGGTTGAGTCATGCGATAGCTTGGGGTGGTTGCGTGCCTGATTGTGAGTTTGGTTGTGGATGACGTTCCCCCATGTGAGGTGAGTTGTTTGTGCACTCACCCGGGTCTCGGAGTCCTTCTAATCCGTCCACTGACACCACCGGCAGTATGGCCATCACCCTCTCCTCCCAGGGATGGTATTGTACGCGTCTGCGGGGCGGCCCCCCTCCAGTGACGTTGGCCTGGTTGTGGTCGTCGGTCATTTTGGCTCGGACCCTCCTCCGCAGATCGTACCACCTGGCTTGGCATTCATGCCTGGTCCTTCTGGTGGCCGCAACAGCATTGACAGCATCGACAATCCTCTGCCACATGGCTGTTTTTTCGGACATGCAGGTCTGTCTGACCCATGTTCCAAAGAGGTGTGGCTCGACTCTGAGGATTTCGTCGACAAGGACCTCCAACTCTCGGCTAGTGAACTTTGGATTCTTGTTAGTGGGCATGGAGAGGGGTGTGGGTGTGGATGGTTGGGGGGGGGTGTGGATGGTTGTGGGTGTGTGGGTGTGGTTGTGCAGGTGTGTGTGTGAATGTGATGAGGGGGTGTTTGTGTAGGTGGGTGTGTGAAGGTGTGCAAGTGTAAGGTGTAGTAAAGGTTCAAGTATGGTGCTGTAGGTTGTCTGTGGGGTCTGGCAGCAGTGAGTCTGTTGCAAAGGCTCATGGTTTGTGTCTGTGGGCCCTTTTTATTGGTCCATTGATGGGTGTGGCTGTGTTTGAACTTTGGGTGGGTGTGTTATAAGGAGTGGTTGTGTTTTGTGCCTCTGTTTGGGATTTTGGCAGTTGCAGGTCAGTGAATGTGTTGTATTTGTGCTTGTTGGACATGTTTTGTGGCTTTGTGCCATTCGAATGGTGTATTCTTGTGTTGTTTTGCTTTGTCCTGGTTGTGTACGTGCGTTTTTAGCGTGTGTACGGTGTGTACTTCGGGAATTTAGTTGTACAGTGCTGTCCTTGTGTCTGGCTTGGTACGACTCGTACATGCGCGATGTTGTGTGAAGGTGCTGGTGTTGGGGCCTGGGGTGCGCTACGTACTTAGAATGTTGGGGTGGGGGTACGCTCCATACGTACGCGGGTGAGGGTACGGGTCGTACATACACGGTTGGGGTGGGGGTACGGGTCGTACATACACGGTTGGGGTGGGGGTATGCTCCATATGTACGCGGGTGAGGGTACGGGTCGTACATACACGGTTGGGGTGGGGGGTACGCTCCATACATACACGGGTGAGAGTACTGGTCTTACATACACGGTTGGGGTGGGGGTACGCTCCATGCATACGCGGGTGAGGGTACGGGTCGTACATACACGGTTGGGGTGGGGGTACGCTCCATACGTACGTGGGTGAGGGTACGGGTCGTACTTACACTGTTGGGGTGGGGGGTATGCTCCATACGTACGTGGGTGAGGGTACGGGTCATACATACACAGTTGGGGTGGGGGTACGCTCCATGCATACGCGGGTGAGAGTACGGGTCGTACATACACGGTTGGGGTGGGGGGTACGCTCCATACATACACGGGTGAGGGTACGGGTCTTACATACACGGTTGGGGTGGGGGTATGCTCCATGCATACGCGGGTGAGGGTACGGGTCGTACATACACGGTTGGGGTGGGGGTACGCTCCATACGTACGCGGGTGAGGGTACGGGTCGTACATACACGGTTGGGGTGGGGGTACGCTCCATACGTACGCGGGTGAGGTTACGTGTCGTACATACACGGTTGGGGTGGGGGTACGGTCCGTACATACACGGTTGGGGTGGGGGTACGCTCCATGCATATGCGGGTGTGGGTACGTGTCGTACATACACGGTTGGGGTGGGGGTACGGTCCGTACATACACTGTTGGGGTGGGGGTACGCTCCATACGTACGCGGGTGAGGGTACTGGTCGTACATACACGGTTGGGGTGGGAGTACGCTCCATACGTACACGGGTGAGGGTACGTGTCGTACATACACGGTTGGGGTGGGGGTACGGTCCGTACATACACGGTTGGGGTGGGGGTACGCTCCATGCATACGCGGGTGTGGGTACGTGTCGTACATACACGGTTGGGGTGGGGGTACGGTCCGTACATACACTGTTGGGGTGGGGGTACGCTCCATACGTACGCGGGTGAGGGTACGGGTCGTACATACACAGTTCGGGTGGGGGTACGGTCCGTACATACACGGTTGGGGTGGGGGTACGCTCCATGCATACGCGGGTGTGGGTACATGTCGTACATACACGGTTGGGGTGGGGGTACGGTCCGTACATACACGGTTAGGGTGGGGGTGCGCTCCATACGTACGCGGGTGAGGGTACGGGTCGTACATACACGGTTGTGGTGGGGGTACGGTACGTACATACACGGTTGGGGTGGGGGTACGCTCCATACATTCACGGGTGGGGGTACGTCTCGTACATACACGGGTATACATACACGGATGGGGATTCGACTCGTACATAGGAGGGCTGGGGGGAGTGTTGGGCGCGTATGCGGGCACATGTCTCCATGGTTGCTATGGGAGTTCGGTGCGGACAGTGTTTTTTCCATACGGTTGTAACATCGGACGCACGGGATGGATCGTACTTCCGCGGTCGGACTTCACTTTTCACATTTGTACGATAAATCGTCCGAGGACGTGTTGGACACATTTTCCGACCCGAGGACGTGTGGGGAATAATTCCCAATGCGATTCGTATGGACTTTTTCCCATGCGAATCGTAGTTGGCAGTTTGTACGGCACCTAAGTCTCCCAATAAAAACCTGGCTAAAAACCTGGCTATTGTACACCCTGCATTTGAACCATAATGTAAATTCCACTGAAGTAGTGTCTTAATTGAAGCTTTATTGTCCTCCCTAGAGTCGTCCAGTCCAAAGACTGTAACTTTGTTTGCCAGGTCAAGGGAATTGTTAACATCAAATCTAAATAGGCTCATAAGTTAAGCCTTTTTGACTTCATTATCTTTCTCATACATGACTTCATAGAGTGAGAAATTGGGATACTGGTTGAGGGGCGGTGAAACCTCACTCAAGCAACAACCACAATCCCTGTCAGGTTGAACCACAAAAGTCACTAAATTAACCCTCCAGTAGCTTGGCACAAAAGAAGTTAGGCTTAACATAGAGGCCTCATGTAAAATAATTATGCAGCACACAAACAGTTATGAAGTCAAAACAAAACACAAGGAAAATGGTACACTAATTTAGACAAATATAGTAAAATTTAATAAGCAATTTGACACCAAAACTACAAAATCCAATCAGTAGAACTGGAGATATGTAGATTTAGGTAAGTATAGCGCCCAAAAGCACAAAGCACTACTCATGGTTATCTGGTCGTGCTAGAACAGTGGAAAGTCACAAGTTCAGGACCACCCTTATAAAGTGCAAGTTCATTCAGAGATTAGGTTGGTCCCAATTAAAAAGTTAGCTTCTTAAAGTCCAGCGCAAAGAGTCCAGTTCACGGTGGAGGAGACTGCAAGGAGCGGGGACATCTTCACAGATAGTCATCACTGTGGCGTGAAGAGAAGACTGGGCATCGCATATGGTCATTGCTAGAGCTTCCCAGTGGGGGTCACCGTGGGCAGTCAATGCTGTAGCACGAAGTGCAGCTCTCGCGTTGACGGAGGTCACGGGCGGTCACTGTAGCGTGAAGGTTCGGATCCACTGGAGCTTCGAGTTAGATGTTGTTGAGGGGGGCAGGATCCCGGCACGAATGGGCCCATTCCCGGGTGCGAAGAGCCCAAAACTTTAAGAATTCTTTTTTTCCTCACAGCAGGAGCTGAACTGATGCCAACCAAGGGCCTTGAACATGGGGACGTACCTCTTTGGGATCACGAAATCACTCCAGGAGAGGCCAGCAGGGCTCAGGCAGTTCCAGTTGTAGGCCCAGACAGGTCCAGTGCAGCTGCTCATCCGGACAGTTGCAGGGATGCTTTCGGAGCTTGCTATGTTCCTGTAGCTTGGAATAGGGGGTCAGCCATCAGACCCTTGGAGTCATTCTGCCTGGGATGAAGGGGCAGATCCAGTCTTCCATCTCAGAGAGCAGGGCAGGCCTCAAGCAGCAGGGTAGGACTCTGGCAGCAGGGCAGTTCTTCTGTAGTATGCACAGGTCCAGGAGTGTACTGAAGAGCTGGTTTGGGGATCCTACTTTTATACCTAGTGCCATCTTTGAAAGTGGAGAGAATTTCTGAGTTTTACCCCAAGAGATGGTTCTGGAATTTCCTTCCTTCCTGACCTGATCCCAAGATGGTCATGGTGACAAAAGGCTACTGTGAAGTACTTTGTGCATGTGTTGAGGCAGCTCCTGTGAAGTGTAAGTGGGACAGTGCACAGCTCCGTCCCTTCCATCCTGGCAGGCTTGCTCATCCAGCCAACATCTGGTTACCTTTTGTGAAACTGCTGGGAGGAATACACAATGACCAACTGCCAAGTACGCCTAGTCATGTGACCCAGGACACAGACTGCAGGTAATACATGGTTAGAAAAAGTTACATTGTTCCCAATTATGCCCTCTACGTTCTGACTTAGAAACTTTTCTGGAAGTCAGATCTCCTTCATTGGGGCAAACCGGAAAGCTGAGGCTGAATGGTGATTCAAGAGTGATCCTGGTCTCCGTCCGTTCTCCAGGCAGAAAGTTAGAAAAAAAAAATGTAAGTCCTACTTCTTGCAGTTTGGGCACAGGAGGAGTGCACTCTAATGCCAGCCAAGCATCCAGGACCTAGGGTGCACCACTTGGGTGTTGAGATTCACTACAACAGAGATCAGCAGTAGGGTCCAGGGTAGGTCCATTTGGTAACTGGTCAGCTGGGCATTTGCCGAAAAAGGGCTTCCAGCGGTTTGTTGGCCCCTGTAACTGAAACCGAAAGTCAGCCAACTGATCATTGGTGTCACTTCTGAGGTTCCAGGTCCAAGGCAAAAATGTCCTGCCTTCCTTCAGGTTCCTCAGGGAGTCGGCCAGTCCTTTGATTCTTCACGGGTCCGGAGGAGGGTACTGGGGATGCCACATTTATGAAATGAATGAAATGAAAAGTGTAGCTTATTTAGCGCAACTGTCACTCCTAACGGAGTCTCCTGGCGCTGCCGATAACCGAGGTCAGCTATAACAATGTAAAAGCTAAATCAGGGCCGAGGAGCAGACATCTGATATTCCAAAGATCCAAGTCTTTAGGGCTCTTCTAAACGGCTCTTCCTGTTCCATCGCTCCAAGTTCCTTTGGCAAACTATTCCACGCCTTTGCACCCAAAACCGTTGCTGATTTCCCTCCTTTAGTTGACAATTTGAAACCAGACACTGTAAGTAAATTTGCAGAGCTAGATCTAAGTGTCCTTGTTGTAATGTATGGTTTGAGTCTTGTAGAAAGATATACAGGACCCAAAGGCGAAATGCTCTGAAAGTTGTCAACAATAGTTTAAACAAAATTCTTTTGTGGATCGGAAGCCAATGTAAAGTTTTCAAGGCAGCAGAGGCAGACGCTCTACGAGGAAGCCCTAGAACCAATCTGGCCGCTGCATGCTGAACTACTTTGAGTCTCCTCAGGGTAGCTTTATTAGTCCCTGCCAGGAGGCTATTACAGTAGTCTAGCCGCGATAGTATAAGAGCCACTGTTACCGTTTTCCTGGCGACAAGCGGGATTAGGTTGAATTTTTTTCTCAATGTTTTAATGAGGCCAAAACAAGTCCCTGTTAGCTTTAGGACATGAGGTTTAAAAGAAAGAGAAGAGTCAAACCAAACTCCCAAATTTTTTGCAACCTCTACCGTTGAAGGGGGGGCTGCGGCATCATCTGGCCACCAATCCTTAGGTTGGAAGTTATTTTTTCCAATTGGAAGGATTTCTGTTTTATCAGTATTACAGCAAAGGTGGTTATTTTTCATCCATTTGATGACTGCCGTAAAACAAGCCTTAAAGTTTTCTTCGGCTTTCGTAGATTTCTCTTCCAGTGACAGAATCAGTTGGGTATCGTCAGCATAGGATGTAATTTCGATCCCAAAGGTCGAGATCAATTAAATAAGTGGGGCCATATATATATTAAACAGCAGTGGACTAAGAGAAGCCCCCTGTGGGACACCCGTGGTAACGGTACGTTCCGACGATAGGAAGGAGCCCAAAGATACAACCTGCTTTCTATTTGACAGGAAAGATGTAATCCATGCCAGTGCAAGGTCAGAAATGCCACAAGATCTTAATCTGGCTAGCAGGATATCATGCGAGATAGTATCAAAAGCGGCAGACAGATCCAAAAGGATCAGGACTGCCTTCCTGCCACTATCCGTTATGAATTTTAGGGTGTCTGATATCTCGAGTAATGCTGACTCTGTCGAATGTTTTGAGCGAAATCCAGATTGGCGGGGTTGAAAAATAGATGTAGACTCAGAAAAACTAGAGCGTTGTTTATAGACTATTCTCTCTGTGATCTTACCCAAAATTGGTAGCAGGGATATAGGCCTATAAGTGGATAGATTAGATGGATCAACATTCTGTTTTTTCTTAAGGGGCTTCACAATAGCAAATTTCCATTCGACTGGTACTATGCCCATAGCTAGGGAAGAGTTCACTATTTTCTTAATCACCGGATTCACAACATCAATGATATGTTATGTTATGTTAATTTTAGTTTATAGAGCGCTTAATCCCTGCAGGTCTCTAAGCGCTGTGAGCAGATCTACGGGAGTTCCAGGAGGTGCTGTAT
This sequence comes from Triturus cristatus, assembly GCF_964204655.1. Classification (NCBI taxonomy): domain Eukaryota; kingdom Metazoa; phylum Chordata; class Amphibia; order Caudata; family Salamandridae; genus Triturus; species Triturus cristatus. The sequence goes on along the minus strand of NC_140591.1, from coordinate 1,417,645,605 downwards.
CGCAGGAGGGGGGATTATGCCCAGGCTTCAATGAATAAAAGGGTCTTTAGTTCCTTCCTGAAAGGCAGGAGGCAGCTTTCAGAACGAAACTGACCTGGCTGCCTGTTCCAGAGTTGTGGCATAAGGGCTGAGAAGGCTCGATCACCTTTAGAAGAGTAGTGAAATCGTGGGCATTTTAGAAGGCCCTCCGTGGAGGACCTTTGTGTTCGACAAGGGGTATATTTCTCCAGGCATTCCTTGATGTAATTGGGCGCTTGCCCAAACAAGGCCTTATGTGTAATGCAGAGGCCTTTAAATTTGACCTTCTGCTTGATGGGTAACCAATGCAATTGTTGCATTAGGGGAGAGGCCCGAGTATGCCTGGGTAGTTTGAAGATCAGCCTGGCCGCATCGTTCATCACCACCTGGAGTCTGTGCAGCAATGAGTCCGGCAGTCCGATATAGAGCGAATTCCCGTAATCAAGCCGGGCCAGGATCAAGGCGGCCACTACTGTCCTCATTGTTGAAAAGAAGAGGATGGGAGAGAGTCTCCTCAGCTGCCTGAGTAGGCTCACGCAGGTTCCGAAAACGGTGGTGATTCGGTTTGCCAGGGAGAGTTTGGCATCTATCTTGATTCCCAGACTTTTTACCACCAAAGCTGGTGCTGGGGTGACACCCAGCTTGTCCGGCCATAAATGGGAGTTCCAGAGATTGCTGTCATTAGTGACAGCCAACACCTCCGTTTTGTCTAGGTTAATCTTGAGTGAGTTGACGGTCATCCAACTGACCACAAATCTCAAAATATCTTTTACCTGAGCGTGGGCTTGAGGGCTGCTATCTATTTGGACAATGATTTGCGTATCATCCGCATAGTTGAAGACCTGGCAATTCATCAAGGCAAGCTTCTTTATCAGGGGTCTGAGGTATATGTTAAACAGGAGGGGGGATAGTGCCGACCGACTGTGGAACACCGCAGGGAATAGACCCAGTCCCCCATCTGGATTTTTTGGGTGCAATCTGCCAGAAATGACTTGATCCATTGGAGGATAGACCCTCCGATGCTGATGTCTTTTCTTCTGTCCAAAAGTTGTGAGTGGTTGACCGTGTCGAACGCTGCCGACAGGTTTAGGAGGACTAGGATACATGGCTTCTTATTATCTGCTTTAATCCTAATTTCATCCAGTACAGATAGCATCACCAGCTCCGTACTGTGGTGAGCCCTGAAGCCAGCCTGCCTATCCCCAAGCAGTTGATGGATCTCCATGAATCTGGAGAGAGTTTGGAGGACATGTTGCTCCATAATTTTTGCCAGGAAAGGAAGCTGAGATATGGGTCTGAAATTCTTCATGTTAGAGATATCAGCTCCTGTCTTTTTAAGAAGGGGAATTACTCTAGCTTCTTTGAACTGTCTGGGAACTTTCCCAGTTTCCAGCGAGAGGTTCATCAGTGGACACGGATCAGCAAGTGAGCCTGATTTAATTTTAGTTGCGATGCATCGCAAGTTCTCAAGATCGAGGGGCTGAAAGGAAAAAATCAGCTCAGCCCTATTTTCCTGTGTCTCCACCTCCATGATGAGGGATAGCTTAAAGGGGGAGTTTTTAATGTCAGCCAGGATATCTTGGACTTTATCCGAAAAGAAGGATTGGAATTTACTACATATTTCCCGGCTAGACCGCGCAACCGGTACCTGTTTTTGGCTCAATTCCTTAAGGATTTTGAATGTTTCTTTTTGTTTGTTGGTTGCCATCAGGATCCTGTTCTCATAATATTCGGCCTTCCTACTAAGCAATGTTTTTTTGTAGGTGGCGAGTTTTTCCCTGTATTCTACGCGAGCCTGTGGCTCATAAGCTTTTCGCCACCGTCTTTCATAGTGGCGAAGCGTGCATTTCAGAGCTCGGAGCTCCTCCGTGAAGCAGGGTGCACCCTTACCCTTATTTCCTGTTTTTATTCTCCTTGCCGGGGCTAATTTATTCATGGCAGATGTTAGCTGGCTGCAGATGGAGTCAGTCCATTCTTCCATATCCACTATTATTGGCCTCTTAACTGGGTTTCCTTGAAGGGTACTCTCTAAACTGGGACCCTTGATTTTATTCCAACTCCTTACTAGTTTCCAGGACGGTGGCGGGCTGGAGTCTTGTCTAACTCGAGGAAGTAGAGGATTAATAAAGTAGTGGTCAGACCACCCGCAAGGGGTGGTGTCCACTAGACTCCCAGAAGAATGAGTTGTCCAGACCAAGTCTAGAGCATGTCCCTTCTCGTGGGTAGGGGCTGATACTAACTGGTTAAACCCGAGGGAAGTGAGCGTGTCCTCGAGCTGTTGGGCCTGTGCCCCTCTGGGTATCTGGTCCCAGTGGTAGTTGAAATCTCCTACCACCAAAAGTTGTTGAAATCGTGAGCGGGGGTTGGTGACACATTTGGTAAAAAGATCTACTAAAGATGGTGGGCAACTAGGCGGGCGGTAAACTACCATGATTGCTACATTTGAGGACCTGTGGCAGACTTTAGTTATTAAAATATCTGCCGCTTCTAGATTTTCTCCTGACAGCTTCTCAATGGTAGCGCCACCCCACCACCTCTTTTTCCTGCTGCCCTGTTGTGCCAAGTGGCATCATAGCCATCGGGAAGAGATGCGATTAAGGTGGGTCCAGAGTCCTCGTCGAGCCATGTTTCGGTCAGTTCGAGGATGTCAGGGGCGTCTTCTTGTAGGAGGGTGAAAATTTCGGGACCATGTTTCTGTAATGATCGTGTGTTGAGGACGGAGAGTTTGATGTGATTACTGCTCCTGGGGTGGGAGTAATCCGGGTTATGTGGAGATATAGTGCTTGATGTCTCCCTCCCCTGTGAGATGAGAAGTCCTTCTCTCTGGATAATATTTACTATATCTGACTTTAGAGGGCTTAAGCCAGCACCCAATGCTCGTAGTTCATTGCCCAAGTATGACCGGATTTGGCCAGGGTTTCTGGTCCCCTGGCCCGTTCGGGCGCGGACAGGCGCAGACGGGCTTGCCTTAGGCGCGCCTTGGGCGCGCCAGCGGCGTGTCCGCTGCGTGTCTGCTCCAGCGTGCCGCCTTTATGTCTCTCGTGACCCCTGACCCCTCCCCTTCAATCAGCCCTGCTGTGCAGCAGCTGAGGCCCCTAATGGCGTTGGGGGAAGCGGGGAAGGAGTGCAGGACCGGTCGAGAGAAGCCCTGGTGAACCTAACAGGAGTTCGTAGCAAGCGTGAGTTAAAAACACAGCAATTACACCTTTCTAATAGTTTAAAATAGTTTAAAAGCAAGAAAGTTTAAAAATCCGGTTATGTCGCTTTCTTATCAAGCAATACAGTCACTGCCTGGGCTAGCGCGTCTGCTTTACCTGCGCGTAAAGTCGGGGGGCATGCGTCCAATGGAGAACTTGATTTACAGGCTAATATCGCCTCTTTAGTTTGAGCTAATGAGGCAGTTTGGAATGCTTGAAGGACAGAACTGTCCATTCTGTGGTCTAGTACCTTTGCATCAGAGAAATCCTGAGGTCTAAGAGTCTCGAAATTCCTTTGAATAATCTTAATTTTGTTTTCAAAGTAAAGTGCAATTTCGTTACAAAGAGTAAGGGACGGAGGGATCTCAGAACGTAAGGCTTTGGGATCTGTGAAAGTTTTTACGATTTTGAATATTTCTTTTTGGTTATGCTTTGTCATAATGATTCGATTGTGGAAATATTCTTTTTTGGCTATTTTAATAGCCAAATTATATTGTTTCCTAGATGTTTTAAAAATGTGCAGATTGGTTGCTTCGTATCCCTTTCGCCTTTTCTTTTGAAAACAAGGGATCATTGAGGCTTTTTCTTTTAGTCGTACGAATACTGCACTTAGCGGGATCTAATTTGTTCCCTATAGATGTCAACCAATTGTGGAACCTGAGCGAGTCCTCTCCCGGTTCCCCCGTGAGTGTTGGAACTGTGTTTTGGGCTGTTGCTAGTAAGGAGGGATTGGAGACTAATGACTGCCATTTCCGTCTGGGCACACCCGTGTTGTTGTTCGTGACTACACAGGCCTTTTTAGGAATTGGAAAGGCAAAAGGAATAAAGCTGTGATCAGACCACACCTGTGGAATTGGATTTCCTATCTGAAGTGACATAAAATTGGTGCAGACCGCATCCAGCGTATGTCCTGCTCTATGTGTTGGTCCCTGAGCAACTTGTTTCAGGCCAAGTAGGGTGACCATTTCCAGGAAAGATGAAACTCCTGGGCTGTTATCACATTCCAAATGTAGGTTAACATCTCCAAGCAATGAAAAATTCGAATATCTAAGCACTGCCTCGCTAAGAGCATCTCCTAAGGATTCCAGGAAGAGATTGCAATTACCTGGAGGACGATATAGCAAGGCCCCAGAGAAGGAAAAGGAGTTGTTTATGGTACAGCAGAAGCCCATATTTTCTGCTCCTTTTAACCCTTGCAGAATAAAGGTCTTCAATTGTAAGATCTCTCTATGTATAATAGCTACTCCCCCCGCCTGCCACCCTCTCTGTCTTTCCTACACATAGTGAAGTTAGGGGGCAAGGCAACCGCTATATCCGGATTACAGTCTTCCTTTAACCAGGTTTCCGTGATACATAGAAAGTCTAGTTCGTTATCTATAATTAATTCATTGATGTCTAAAGCATGTTTAATTAAAGAGCGTGCATTAATTAAACCCCCTCGAATGGATGCCTGCTGACAGACTTCTTTTGCAGGTTCGTTTATAATGGAGTGGTCGTCAAAAACTATCTGTACTTGACATTTCCAACAACTTATAGGACCTCTGGTGTTGTAAACGTCTATATGGTGTCCGCATTGTTTACTACTATTCAGTTCTTTCAGATAACATGCGGATATATTTCTTCTAATGAAGCCACTGGCAGCATGGCTGGCGCTGGTTGCGTGTCGGACGCGGACGGGCGCAGAGGGGCTTGCCTTTGGCGCCCGCGCGTCCGCTGCGCGTCAGCGCCATTCCCTCCCCTTATGCAGTGATGGACGTGATGTGGCCAGAAACTAGACCGTCACCTTTACAAGATGGCGGCCGTTACTTTCCCACCGGAAATAGAGGTTTATGTCTAGTATATGTCTAGTACCAGCCTCTGGCTGGAGGAAACTCATGGCCACTGCCTAGCCAATGGGGGCAAGTACCCAGGGGTGACCGTACTCACTTTTGCAGTGTTTCCTGTGTGTTTTACTGTAAACTAGAACACAGTGCCTCTCTTTACCCAAATCCAACATGGCAGAACCTTTCCTTCACTGGTCAGAACTCACTGGGCCCACCTAGATGTGTGGCTATGATAATGGGCAAACCCTCCCTTGTGACCACTCCAAACTAACTCTGGGGCAGCTCCCCCTGCTATTGAGTTTAAGGTCAAGATGACTAGCAACACAAAAGGGGGGCAATACTAGGTGTGATCTACATCTGTCAGTGACAGAGTAGGCATCCCTTAAAACTCAGGCCATCCTGCTCAAGGAAGAAAAACACCACTCCACACTCAAGCCCTTTTTTCAACTTCTGGGAGCAATACACAGCCAGGTGACACTGGACTCTGACAGAAATATCCCTTTTTGCTTAGGCAGAAAAATTACAACTTTCTAAAAGTGCCATTTTCAAAATAGTAAAATAAAAAGTGACTTGACCTGTAAGTTGGATTTTAAATTACTATTAAAATGTGTCCTTGAACAATTTTTGTAGCTACTCCCAAACTAAAGTTAAACATTAAAAGTTGTTATAATGTAAACCAGCGTTTTCCCATAGGCGAGACAGCCATGCCACAGTGAAAAACAACTTTGGATGTTTTTTCACTGTCAGGGCTTGTAAACCATTAAATATACATGCCCTACTTTTCCAATACCATGCACCCTGCCCTGTGGCAAATTAGGACCTACCTTAGTGATTACTTATAAGCATTAAAATGGATGGTTTAGGCCTGGCAAAAGGGTTATTTCACTAGATCGAAAGGAAAGTTTAAAACTCTCCTAGGCTACATTGCCAGGCATGGAGAAATGTTTTTTAGTGCTATTTTAGAGGGCGACACAATGATTACTGCAGCCCACTGGTAGCATTTAATTTACAGGCCCGGGGAATGTGTAGTACTATGTAGTAGGGGCCTATAACTAAATTAAATGTGCCCATTAGGTATATGCCAATTTTACCAGGTTTAAAAAAGGGAAAGCACGGGGGTGTGGCCTGGGAGCCGAAGTTTGCTCCTTCCAGGGACATCATCCCTTCCAGGGACATCATCCGCCATGATCCTGGTCCCAGACACTCGGCTTGGGTGAGACTCGGCTTATTGCACGCGACGATCGTGCTTTAGAGGCGGCAGGGAGCCCGATTCGTCCGCCGCACCCGCGACTCGGCGGAGACCACGCACGCATCGGCGGCCGCGTTTCACAGGCGACGCGGCTGGGGCCGACACCATCCTGCCTGGCGGCCCCCTTGTAGCTGTGGATCGAGTCCCGGTCCAAAGAGGCGGCGGGGAGCGCACTACCATCGCGGCGCCGGCTGTGTCTGCCTCCGATCCCCTGCTGGAGAGGCTTTGGGCCTGGATTTTGCCGGTGGGGCCCTGAGGGCCTCCAGACTGCTGTGGACTGCCGCTCTGCCTGAGGGCTCCTGTGCACTACTTCATTGCGGTGAGCTGGGCGGGGGACCTGTCGGGCTAGACTCTGGCGCCCATTGCGCCCATCTACTGCTACCCCACGCGCCTGACCCCCTGAGGAGGACAGAGGGCTCCACCAGTCGGGGGCGGGTTTGGACATGGGAGTCGGCCCGTGCCAGCCAGCTTCCTCCCCCCAGACTGACGGCTGCCCGGGGCAGCCACACTGTTTGTCCTGACTGCCCCAGTATATTGGAGGTCCCGGGGGCTCTTTGAGGGGATACCAGTCCGCGCTGCCTGGAATTGGGTGTCCGTGCTGGGGACACGGTCGTGGCGCTCCGCCCTGCCCTGAGGTGGGTGGTGTACCCTACCGCTCCCCCCTTTATCTCTACCTCTGGCTGTGGCACTGACTGTTCTGGAGCGGACCCCCCACACCATCAGGGGCAAGGGTAATCCCGGTACGGCGGCACACAAACAACCCACCATTGACCAATACACCACAGCCAGCCCAGCGGGTAAAAGTGCAGTGGAGGGCATCTCATCAGACACAGTGACACTCCTGGAGGCCATCAATCAGTCACAAACCGCCCTTGAGGCCCAGATCGGTGCGGTGGGGTCCGAAGTGTCGTTCCTCCGCCAGGACCTCCGGAAGGCAGTCGATCGAATCACTGAGGCTGAGACGAGGGTCTCCACGGTGGAGGATACTGTCTCCGCCCTCCAGAAGAAGGTCGACAAGCTGGCCATGGTATCTAGGGAACTGGCGGCCAGGGCCGTAGATGCGGAAGGTCGGGCCAGCCGCAACAACATCCGCCTGGTGGGTTTTCCGAAGGGTTGCGAGGGATCCTTGATGGGTGACTTCCTCTCAGACTGGCTCAAGGCACTGCTACCCGCAGACGACATCTCTTCCTGCTTCATGATTGAGAGGGCCCATCGCGCCCTGATCAAGAAGCCACCGCCGGGGGAGCGTCCACGACCTGTTATTGCTCGCCTCCTTAATTACGCTGACCGCGATGCCATTCTTCGCTTTGCCAGGACACATAAGGAAAAAATGGTCTTTGAGTCCCATCCCATCATGGCCTTCCCGGACTACACCCGGACCGTCCAGCAGCAGCGTCAATCCTTTGTTGCGGCCAAGCGGCGGCTGCGCGATCTGAACCTATCCCATGCGCTCATGTTCCTGGCCCGTCTGAAGGTCATCTACAGTTCAAAAACGTACTTCTTTGATACCCCGGAGGAGGTATTCGGGTGGACAGATGAGCGACACCACCTGAAGCCACATTCTCCGCCCGCTTTAGACTCTGACTCTTCTCACGACTCGCATTGGATTGGCCGGCAGGGTGGAGACGCTACTCATCGATGACATCGATCCCGTTCCAACTGGCGCTCCCAGAATAAGAAAGACTCTGCAGACTGAGGCAGCCCGAGGCTGGGGCATGCTTTGGTGTATTGACTCTTCCCTGTCTCATTCGACTGCGGAACCCGTTGGCTGCTGCTACATGCCGAAATATCCTGCCATTATGAGCTAGGGACTGCTGCTCTTTCCCTGGAGGGAGCGGGTCTTACACGCCTTCCCTGTTTTGAGTTCTCATGGGTACTGTTGGGAGGGGGGGATCCCTTGGAGGGTTCGCCAGGGTCTTCACGTTTGGGGGCCAGGACGAGTTTCCTCCACGACAGGTACTCCGTGTTTTAGGATGTATAGGGGTTTGGGGGGAGGTTGGAGGGGCTGGGTGGGAATTTGCTGTTTGTTTCACAGTTGTTCTTTAAGATGCACGCACCACGATGTCCCATATGTCCACATTGTCCTCTGCTCTACACCCCACTGATGGTTCATGACACACACAGCTAATGGCACTCCCCTAGGGGATCTCAATATCGTGTCCTGGAATGTACAGGGCTTGTTGAATAATATTAAAAGAGGGGCTGGACTGCACCTGGCAAAACGTTACTCAGCTGATATCTTGCTGCTGCAAGAAACTCACATGCAAGGCAACAAGGCCCGTGTCTTTCTCGCTATGGATATGCCACGGTGTACCACTCCGGCTTCTCTAGGGGGGCACGCGGTACAGCAATACTTATTCAACGCAGAGTCCCATTTCAAGTTACTCAGCATTGGTCCGACCTGGGTGGCCGCTTTACGGCCGTTTCTGGCACCCTGGCTGGGGAACAGATTTCAATTGGGAGCATATACACCCCACCTCCTCTCGGTCAGACGTTCATTGACAGACTGACGCAACTCGGGGGGATTTCCCTGACGGCTTGACTATCCTCGGTGGGGACTGGAATGACGTAATGGCTCCCCAGGATAGGTGGTGGGCACGACCTCCGACCACCCCTCCTCCTAGGTCTAAACTTAACATCTTGGCGCATACATTGGGTTGGGCAGACACAAGGCGGGCCTTTCATCCCTCTGAAGCTGGATTTACATATGCATCATCCGTACACCCCACCCTCTCACATCTAGATAACATGTTCCTCCCATGTAGCTACCTGCACCGGGTGTCACATACCTCTATCCTTCCACGTGGCTTGTCCGATCACTCACCCATTCAGCTCAAACTCCGCCTGCAGACCAGTCGTCCCTCATATCGTTGGTGCATGTCTCCTTGGTTGCTTAGAGATTCCGGATTTCAGGAGATGCTCCATCGAGCCAAGACGGATTATTTTGCTTTCAACACCGGGTCCACTCAATCTCAGATAATATTGTGGGAAGCCTTTAAACCTACGATTGGGGGGCTGATATCAGCTATCGCACTGGGGAAAAGCGGCGCCGCCTGGCACAGATTCAAGACCTAGAAGATCGACAGCTTGCTCTCCAGGCCTCATTAGTGGAGTGCTCCGACGCCGGTGCCCGCCGCAACCTGCTCCATGTCCAACAGCAGCTGCACTAGCTGCTCATGGACAATGCCAAAGATGTCTGGCTGGCAACTCAGCACAGGATATATCAATGGGGCGATAAATCTAGTCAGATGCTCCACAGACTATGTCAAGCAAGGGCCTCCCCGACGCAAGTCCCTTTATTGAGGTCCCCTGCCGGCGACATGTGCGCCTCCCCGGGGGCAGTTGTGCACGCCTTTGCAGATTTCTATGCTGCCCTATACAGTGATTGTGAGGGTCTCGCTGAACCGCTTATAGATGCTTTTCTTGTAGATATCCCTCCAAAGCACCTCTCTGATGAGCAGCGAGATGTTCTCGACAAGCCCATCTCTTTGGAGGAGCTGCAGGTGGCCCTCACCAATACACACCCGGGCCGTGCACCGGGCCCCAACGGGTTCCCCTGCAATTTTTTGTGCCCCCATATGGGGACCGTCGGTCCCCACCTTCTTGGCGCATTGCACCAGGCGTTGGAGCAGGAGATCTTGCCCCTGGACTGGCGCCATGCCGAAATTGTTGTTTTTCTCAAACCGGGTTGCCCTCCGGAGGCCCCGGGCTCATACCGCCCCATATCCCTATTAAACTTCGAGACTAAATTACTGAGGAAGGTGTTAGCTGATCGCCTCCACACCTGCATTCTAGACCTCATTCATCCAGACCAGTCTGGCTTTTTGCCGCAACGCTCCACCAGGCATAACATACAGCACGCGCACAATGCTGTTGCCGAGGCCCACCGTCTGGGACGCCCTGCGGCTGTCCGGCTAGCTGACATCGTCAAAGCGTTCGACTCCCTGAGTTGGACCTATCTTTTTTAACTTTTGGAAGCTGTCAACCTGGGGACCCGGTTTCGCGCATATGTTAAATTGTAGTATACAGATCTTACTGCCTCGATTCGTGTGGCCGGCTACCGTTCTCCTTCCCCATCCGCAGAGGGACCAGACAGGGTTGCCCCCTCTCTCCGCTTCTTTTCGCTTTAGCAATATAACCACTGGCTGTGTGGGTACGCTTGGATGCGGTTTATCGGGGGCTGGTCTGGTCGCCTGAGTGCTCGGACAGGATAGCACTCTATGCTGACGACACGTTATTCTTCTTTTCCGACCCTTGGGTCACTGGATCGAGGGTGCCTCAGATCTTGCGGGTGTTCGGTGAAATGACAGGACTACATGCCAACCCGTCCAAGTTGATCCTTTTCCCCATATGCGGTGAACAGGGGAGTCAAACCTGGGCCTCACACCTGGTCATTGCGGACGAGGGGTTCAAATACCTCGGTTTCCATATCACTAGATGTCCCACCATGGTGTGGTCGTGCAACATAGCCCCCTTGCTTCCGGCGGTACGTGAGGAGATGACGGTATGGCCCCACCTTCCCTTATTCTTATACGGCCGGTCTGCTATGTTCAAAATGGTGTCCCTGCCGCACTTGCTTTATAAGCTGCAGAATTTCCCATATCCTATCCCTCCGTCCTGGTTTCTTCAAATCAATGGGCTCCTAAATAGATTCCTCTGGGGGGGAGGGGCGGTCCGGGTGGCTCTAGCGACCTGTATCCAATCCACCTATTGCAGTGGCATTAATGCAGCAGACGTACGGGCGTATTATTGGGCGTCTCAGCTCTTAGTCATTAATGAATGGTGGTACAACCCTCAGACTGATCCGGCCTATGCGGTGGAGCGGCTCTTCCTGGCGGAATACCCACTATTGGATCTCTTATACAGTAACTCGCCCTTGGAGGCTCTTTCCCCGGCCTGCCGCACGGTAATCCAGATCTGGAGACCTGTATCCCGGTCCATGGGCTGGTGGGGTTTGCTGACAGGCATGACTCCCCTTTGGCGGGGCACACACCTCCGGCCCGTCTCCACTCTAACCGGGTTCCTATACTATAGGAATATCTACATTAGGTGATGTGATGCGCAGGCCCAGGCTTAAATCCTTTCAGAGGCTGCAGGAGGAGTTAGACCTACACAAGTCCCAGTTCCACAAGTATCTTCAGCTCCGCCATGCCCTGTCCCCCCTGATAAAGCACCTTACGTCCTTACCCGAATTCCACCCACTAGAGGGCAGACTGTTGATGGGGGATGTGGGAGGACACAAAATCTGCCAACTTTATCAGACCCTGACAATGCACTCCAAGACACACATACACCGAACTAGGACAGCGTGGGAGGTGAATTTACCGGCCCTCACTGACGATGACTGGACTGAGGCCCTTGCCAGCCCCAGGTATGCCGCCGTCTCCTCTAGGTACAGGTTGATTCAGTTTAAGTATCTTCACAGAGTATATTACACCCGACTTCACCTTTGGAAGATGGGGGCTATTCAGTCCCCTACCTGCCTCCATTGTAATTCTGACGACGGGTCCTTCCTTCACACGGTCTGGAGTTGCACTGCACTACAACACTTTTGGTCGGGTGCTGTCCTGTCTGAGGCGGGTGTTATGCTGGGACCTCCCAGAGGATCCTCGACTAATACTTCTTCATGGCACGGAAGACATCGGGGGAAACAGATATAAGAGGCAACTTCTATTCCTCGGTCTCACCTTAGCTAAGCGCGACATTGCGCAGCATTGGAAGTCTTCCTCTCCCCCCGGGGTGGCTGCTTGGAAAACAGCCCTAGATAAATGTATGTCGGCTGAAGTGGCGGTGTTTCAGGCACGGGGTTGCCCGCAGAAACATGGGAAGATTTGGACCAAGTGGGCTAAATACCGGGGTATTGAGTTATCCATTCTTTCACAGTCATTGAATCCAGACCCTATTGAAAGGCTAATCATCAATGACTCATCAATCTAATGTGCTCATTGGCTGTGGCAGTGGACATAGTTTTGTGATCGTGTATGTATTTATTGTTCCATGTGGGAAGTGTGGTGCAGGGTGGGGGAGGGGGAGGGGTGGGATGTTGGATCGAATGTTTCGCAGATCCTCTGGTTAGAACCTCTACGGTATCTTTTGTATCTACATTTCGTCATATGTCTATATACCGATTACTGGTGTTCACCCACTGGGTGTTATAAACTCAATAAAATGTGTTGTTAAAAAAAAAGGGGAAGCACAAGCACCTTACCACAGGTCAAAAAGAGTAAAGTGTGCAGAGCCCTATGGCCAACACAAACGAGTTCAGCAAAAGAAGGCAAAATCTGGGAAAATGTCATGCAAAAGATGGTAATTCCCAACACGTGTTTGTTGCTCTTGGCAAATACCAAGAATTCTGTCTAGGTTGGATTGAGCTTCAGGTATGAGCGGGACAGCCATGTCTGGATGATCTGTAGGCAGTGTTTGAGACTTTAATTATAAGCTCAGATCACTAAATTGTGGCCGAATCCTTGTTCATGGTGCACTGTTCATTTGATGACAGATATCAATCGCAGAATTATTATATGAAAAGTATAAAAACTATAAATTTTCTTTTTCTGTACAATGTAAGGAATCTTGTGTTGTAAGCTAGTGCTCCCTTGCCACTGAACAAGATGTTTGTAAGATTTTAAGCTATTGTTTCCAAAACATATTAATACCATCAAGCCTCGCGTAGGAACATAACTGTGCCAGAGCTTGACCAAATATGAGTCCATCTGGGTGTCCTGCATTATGGCTGTTTTTGTCTAGAATGCTCCAGTGGATGAAAAACAGTGGAGCGGGATGTGGCCCAGGGTGATTATCAGTTGATTGTTTTATTCTGCTAACTCAGCAGTAGAATACAGTTGGGCAAGCAAGTGGATAATGGGATGTTTAAATAAATACCAACCACTTGTAATTAGTCATGCCATTGTTCTAAGTCTCATCTCTGCATTACAGAAGGGGGCCAATAACAAGCAAATCAGCATTGTTGCTTCTCCAACAGGAACAGTCCAAATCCTATTGCTCACTGTTCGATTGCATGCACGATGCACATCTGTAAGCACTGGCTCAGACAGCAAATAAAAAAGATAATCTACAATGCAGCCCTTCATTACCATTAATCACTAAGAGTAAATTTAAGTCTTTCATCCATTACCATTTTTTCACAAGGTACTTTGAGCACTTTGTTTTCACTCTTACACAGACTGCAGAGCAGGTAGCCACTTTAAAGTGCCATACTGTCCAAATTTCAACAAGTGATTCCTCTCTGATCTTAAAACATTCAAGAATGATCAAAGCAGCAAAAGGCTCCAACGCTCCATCGTGAAAGGTAAAAAGTGCCTCCACAGCTAAATGCAAAGGGGCAGATTTACAAGCCCATTGCGCCACTTTTGCGTCACTTTTCCCATGTTAAAAGTGACACAAAAGTGGTGCAAGGGGCTTGTAAATCTGCCCCAAAGTGTATAGAAAGTTTTTTTTTGTGTGCAAGCATTTCAATTATGGTCACCGATAGACAGGAGGAACAAGAGACACATTTAAAGATTGGCTGACAGCCTGCCCATCCGCTGCGATGGTAAAGGTCATTAACTCCACCACCCTCCTGGACTACAGCCTAACATATTTAGAGATGATGGCTGGCCCAGGGGTGATCGCTGTGCCTTAAGAGGAACCACAGTCACAACAGTTCCTCTAAATGCACTGCAAGGTCAAGGCCCAGCACTCACTCTCACTGTAGGCCCACGAACAGACAGATTCTTGCCCTCCTTGTGCATCGTTTTTCCTTCTTCTGGTCTGTGCCTTTTGTTCCTTTCCTTTACCTTGTGCCTTTCCCTTTTGTGCCTGCCTGTGTCTCGTTTTTTCCCTCCTTTTTATCCTGCTTGTTTTGTTGCCATCCGTTTTTTGCCTCGTGCCAGCCCTGCCTACTGCCACTTAGCCCCACTCCCTCCTCCCAGGACCTACTTAATGGATGTCACAGTGCAGCTGCACAACTGGTGCTCTGAATGCACGCCAAAGGCAAGCCCGTCTGTGCGCATCCATGCCTGTACGCGCCCAGCCCCAGGAACCCTGATTCTCCTGTACCCTGCAGCTACATCACCACCGAACTCCGAGTCCTGGACCACAGACACCACTACAGCCGCAGCACCTCCAATAATCTACATTTTTCCAGCATCTACTGCTCCTTCTCCTGTGTCATCAGATCGCTCACCAACATGCCATCCACCACCACACAAGCAAACCAACACAACACACATACTTCACAGCAACTTGCCTGCCTCCTCCTCACCACACACTTACTTTGGAAGCATGCCACTGAGATCTGGGACCTCATCACCACCCTCACCCCAACGTCGTCTTCCTCACCAAGACCTGGTTCACACTCGCGTCCGCTTATGACATCGCCACAACAACACCCGACAAATACAAGATCATCCACCTAGACCACACCAACAAACCCAGAGGAGGGATCGCCATCACCCACAAAGAAAACATCCACTGCACCACTGAGACAGAAGACACAATACAGACCATGGAACACCCCAACTTCAAACTACAAACAGACAGAAAAACTACCATGATAGGCACCGTCACCTACAGACCACCTGGACCACGCCCCAGCTTCTGCACCTTCATCTCCAACTTCAACGCCCCTCTCGCCAATGACCCACGAAGACTGCATCTGCCTCAGAGATCTGAATTTCCACCTCAACAGCCTCAATGATACCAACTCTGCCAGCCTACTCGACAGTATGAATAACATTGGACTCACTGAACTCATCACTGAGCCCACTCACAATGCAGGATACACGCTGGACCCCATCTTTACCTCCAGCAACAGGGTCAAGTACAGCCATGTCACTGAACTCAACTGGACCAACCACTCCATCGTACACTTCAACATCTCCAGCCCCCGCACCTCGACCGCAGAATCACCCAGCATCCCCCATCACAGTTGGAGCAAACTATCAGAGAGTCAAAGGGCCGACGCCCTCAACACATCTTGCCCTAACATTGAATCAAAGCTGGGCCAAGCTGTCAAAAACGTCAACTCCTGGGTCACCAGCACCACAGAAATCGTTGCTTCATCAAGACCAGCTAACACAGGAGATCTGCCAAGCCAATATGTTGATGCAGCAAGGAACTGAGAACAGCAAACCACAACTGCCAGCATCTGGAAGGAAGATGGTGCAGAAGCAAGGACACCTTAGACAGGACCACCTTCAAGACCTCCCTCAACCTCTACCACCCGCTACTGAGAGAGACAAAGAGGAAAGCCCTAGCTGACCGCATTGAGTTCAGGTCTAACTACTGCAAAGAGCTCTTTAACACTGTCAGAGAGTTCACCAACCCCACAGTCACAGAAAACAGCATCACCCCCTCCCAAGAGCTATGTAAGAGACTCACCGACTTTTTACACGACAAGATCACCAACATCTATAACAATAACACCTTCGACGCCCAGTCCAAACCCTCAGATGTCCTTCATGCACTCACTGAAACTAACACAGACCACTGATATACCTTATGGGATCAGCTCACGCCCCAGTAAAATCATTACCATCATAAGCTCCAAGCGGACCCCTGCCCACACCACATTTTGAACCTCAGAAGCCACAGGATCAGCAGCGAGCTCACCACCCTCCTCAACTCCTCACTTGCCACGGTCACCTTTCTCAAAGATTGAAAACATGCAAAAATCAAACCACTTCTCAAGAAACCATCTACCGATCCAAACAAACTCCTACTGCTCCATCTCCCTTCTCCCTTTCCCTACCAAAGTACTGTAAAAGCCATCAGCTGACAACTTGTGGAATATCTAGAGCAGAACCTTCTCCTAGACACCTCCCAAAGTGGATTCTGCACCAACCACTGCACTTAGACTGCCTCGATCACAGCCACCGATGACATCAGACCCATCCTTGACTAGGGAGAAACAGTGGCTCTGATCCTCAACTGTACAAAAACAATAGGACCATTAGAAGGTGGAGTGCTATTGATAGAGATCAGGGTATCTATAATATTCCCACTACCACGGATAGAGTAATCTCACAGTTACACGCACATACATTCATCATACGCTAGGGCCCATTTCACTAACACACACTCAAATACTCTACCGGCAATAAACCTGTGAAAAGAAACACCTAAACACCCTGCATCTATATCGGGGTCGATAAGATCTGGTTTTTGTGACTGTCCTTAAACATAATCTATACAACATATACAGTAATGATCAAAAATGTAAACCCAATAATTGACAAGAAAGAATATCCAACACCATGTTTAAATTATATTGCTTTATCTAAAATTAGTCAAAAGAAATCAATCAGAGTAAATCATTTCTCATAGTTACCTATTCTAGCTAAATGTCAGAACGGGTCAGGACAAGTCTCTCGGTAAAAGTCTCTCAAGACGAAGTCCTTTCAGCATCGATCCTCAGCAACGCAGATTCGGTACGCGGCAAAGGCAAATGGGAAGTGGCAAGAAACCTCTCTAAGCTAACATTTTTTATAATGCTTCGAACAAAGGAAAGATACATTGGAAACATAAAAAAAAATAGTAATGTCCGCTGAATCACTGAGCAGAGCGAGAAGGAAAGGATGTAACATCGCTACATTTGAAAATCTCCGCTCAGGAAAAGTTCACAAAATGAAGACTACGGAACAGGAACCAAGAAACCAAAAAAGTATCTAGTTAGTTCAACTTCTCCTCAGCAATCGAGCCATAGTTCACAGTCTTTCTCTAAGGCTCCTTTGTTTCCCAAGGCTGCCAAGGACGTTCCATTTCTTTTGGAGATCTCCCAAAACTGCTGCTGTCCTCATGGAAAGTTTTTCAAGCAAGGACTATGGTCAGTTGACTTCAGGACCATTTCCAGCAGGGGTCTCCCTTGTCACAGTTTTCATATTATAAATCACAGCCAGGCTCACAAATCGGCCATCTTGGCTTAGGCCACCATAGGCCATAATAGACCATCTTAATTAAAGAGACAAAAACAATCGTTACTACAGCATAGTGATTAAACAGTGTTAACCCCACTAATACCCTTATGTTTATGTATTTATCTAGCTCTTGCGACATAGAAAAGCATTAATTCGGAAAGCGTTTTGTGCTCAAAAATAAACAGCACACAGCAACGTTTAAACATGAAAACACGCACATTATTTTTTAAACAGCACGTTTATGCTCACCCACGTGTAACTTTCTCTTATGTTAAGACAAACGGATTGATTAATATAAACACACTTGCACAAGACAAATAATTAATTGTTAATTATTAATAAATTAATAAAACGCATAGACATGCCAGAGCTTCAAAAACCACTGAATTTTCAAACTGAAAACTCTGCTCCAGCAATCCCCCCTTTGGTGATTTTATCACCAAATAAACCCAAAAAAAAAAAATCGTGAAAATTTTAATCCCATTTTAGGAGAAACCGGAAATGTCTTTTTCTCCTTACACAACATTACACACCAGTCACTCTTTCATCATCCTTCTTTGTCTCTAAGTAAACACTCTCCCTCAATTCTTCTAATTCAATCTCTTGCGGTTCTCTTTTCAACCTCTTGATTTTCTTTTCTTTATTCAATTTCTTTTTCCCTCTCCTGTTTTTACAACACACACACACTAATCTCAGTATCAATAGAGCAACAATTATACAAGTTAAAGGAAACAATATTCTACCTATAATAGTACTACCTATTTTTGCAATAAAATCCTTAACAGCTATCATCTTTTTAGCTATTTTAGTCCATAACCCTTCAGCTTCAAGTGGTACTAATTCTTCATGCAAATCAGTAATATTTTTGATATAGACCTTCAGGTCTTTGCTTTCGTCTGGAATGTAAGTGCAACAATGTTGAACTTTCAGCATTCCACAGACTCCACCCTCCTTGGCCAATAGAATATCAAGGGCAAGTCGATTTTGCATAGACATGGCACGTACGGCACTTAATTCCGTATTCACCAAAAGAAACCCTCCTGCGGTATTTGTCGATAAGCGATCAACCACTGTGGACAGTTTCCGAATTCCATAAGCATTTAAAGAAATTCCCACTGCTGGAATCAAAACCCCAAAAATATCACCCACAATCTCAGACCAAGTTTCTCTCTTAAAACGTGTTAGTGAATTAATATTCTCTACATCTTCTATTTTATCTATATGAAAGATCTTAGGAAAAACCAGGCCCACATAACACGTGCCATACCAATGGTCAGGCAACTTGTAATAAGCCTTGTTCCCACAAACATAGTACACTCCCGGAAAAATTGTATCTTCTCCACCTCTGAAACCCCAACCTGTTGCAACGAAGTATGTATCATGGCACTCACTAGTCCCCACAAAATATGTATCATATTGGGATTTCCTTCTGGTAATGCATAGGTTACCCTTCTGCGGTGCATCTAGAGCTAAAGTCGGACTAACCCCATTTTTCAACTCTTTTCCCATCTCAATGTCCCAAATTGTCTCACTCACTTCATATTTCCCTGCTTTCTCATGCATGTTCAATCTCCTTTCCTCTACCATATCCAGGAAAGCTTTCTCCTCTTCTTTCAGACTGCAAGTTAAATTATTCTTAAAAATATAATCTAATGTTAATCCTTTTTCTTCAATAAAAATCTCACCAAAAGTGTTAGCTTCTTTAGCTGGATTCAGCTCTTTGTTCATTGGCAAGTGCCCAAAAATACTATCTCTGTTAGACATCTTATAATCTATTTTCCCTAACAAATAAAAAACACTACTTAAAATACTACAAGAAATACCATATGTAGCTGGTAAATGGTGATAAGTAACACCCTCTGAAACGGATGCAGGTAATTGCATACAAACGTAGCAATCCCTTACTTCCATTGTTTTCACATATTCGTATAACAATTTAGAAAAAACATTCCTAGAAAAATTATTAATTGACCTACCTTTGTGTATGTAAGTATTACTATTTCTAATTGGAACTATTTTTTGTGAATTCTTCTCTACATTTGTCACATTCTCTATATGCATCCTAAATTCAACTTTAAAAGTCACTAATAAAACTAAAATACCCCATAGAAGCATTAATAATCCAGTACAGCAGCAGCACATCCTACACCACCTTTTAAAGAAGGCACATCTATTTTGATTATCCTCTATGTTAGCCATTTTACTACCTTGACTTAACCACTACTACTCCACTACTGAAATTTGAATTTTTTAAAAATTCTTCAACAATTCTTTTCAAATTCTTTTCTTTTCCAGTTTCCTCAAATGATCTTTCCGTTCACTTAATCCAAGTGAATCCTTCTTTTATTCAGTTTGGATACTTGTCATTCTTCACTTCACTTTCTTCAACATCAAATTGTATTAGATCTCCAACATCAAAATCCTCAGTATCTGACTCTTCTCCAATGTCAGTCAAGAGTACTTTCAGGATTTCACCAGTATCTTCTTCAACCACTTCTTGTACGGTCTCCTCTGGATTTCCTTGACTTTCCACCTCTTTACCTTCAGGCAGCGTCACATACATCCATTCCGGCGACCTATACTTTTGGTTAGGTTTTCTTACTCTTTTGACCTCTTCTGGTTCTTTCGATTCTTTTGATTCTTCTCCTTCAGCCTTTGAGCTTTGACTCGATATCTCATTCACTTGTTCAGCTTTTGATGAATTTGCTCTTATTATTCTGTATCTCACCCTTTTAACTCTGTTGTTAGGCCAACGATCTCCTTTCACAACCTTTTTCGGCTTTATTTCTTTATCACTCCTTTCTCCAATCCAAGTTCTCTTTCTCAGAACTCGACCCTCTGTTCGTTCATTCTCAACATCCAATTCTGTTTCCAGTGCCTTCTGTTTTCGTTTTCTAGCAGTTTTCTTTTCCTCCACAGATTCTTTCACCACTATTTGAGACTTCCCTACTTCTGTCCCTCCTCGAGTCTCCGACACGCAATCTTCTTGCTGTCTACTTGTCCCTTCACCTAGCTCGTCATGAATGATCCCTACACCTCCTCGGGGGTCTTTCGCAATCTGTCCCTCTCTATCTTCTTCTGACCCTGCTTCTTCAAGTATAATCTCAAGTGGTTCTTCAATCTCCTCCTCTTCTGATTCAGGAGTAGTCTCTGTGAAATTTCTCTTTTCTTTTCTTTTCCCTTCACTGCTTTTTGAAACTTCAGGCTCTCTCACAGAATCTGATCTTTTCTCTGATACTCGCAGTGGTTCACTTGAAGCTTTTTCTGCTTCTTTTCTCACTGATTCTGTATCTTCATCATCACTGGAATCTGACTCTTCAAAATACTCTTTACCAGTCCCTTCTTTTGGGTTTGGAACTCTCAGAGTATGACTTGCATGTACCCAGTGTTTCACTCCAGCACACTTTACTGCAGTCGTCGTAGTCAGAATAACTTGTCTCGGCCTTCCCCACCTTGGAATCAAGCAATTTCTTCTTCTGTGTACCTTAATCCTCACCCAGTCTCCTGGACTCAGATCATGGGCTTGCTTCTTCTCAAGTGTGGTAGCTTCTTCTCCAACCTGGTGAAACACAGAATGAACTGCGTCAGCCAGGCCTTTACAGTAATCCAAAATCATGTCATCAGTTATTGTCACCAACTTATTTACAGGCACGAATGCATGGCGCATTGCACGTCCCATGATTATCTCGTTCGGACTCAAACCAGTAGTTCTATCTGGAGTAGATCTCATAGTCATCAGAACTAGAGGTAATATGTCTGGCCATTTCATACCAGTGGCTAAGCACATTTTTCCAATCCTATTCTTGATTGTGCCATTAATCTGTTCAACCACACCAGAAGCCTCTGGTCGGTATGCACAATGTAGCTTCTGCTGTATTTTCAATGCTTCACAAATTAAACCCATGAGTTCATTTTGAAAATGTCCACCCCTATCAGACTCAACCGTCACTGGAAACCCGTACCTAGGAATCAACTCCCTTAACAGTAACTTCGCCACTGTTAATCCATCATTTCTTCTAGTCGGATAAGCTTCCACCCACCTTGAAAACAAACAGACCACCACTAGAACATACCTTAGTCTGTTCACTTGGGGCATTTCAATGAAATCAATCTGCATTCTTGTAAAAGCACCTCCTTCTCTGCCAATTGTTCCCAGACTCACCACTGTCTTTTTCCCAGTGTTAAATTGCTGACAAACTAAACACCTTTGACAGATGCTTTCTGCAATTGTCCTGAACTTTGCATTGTACCAGGTCTGCTTGAACGACCTGACCATCGCATCCCTCCCCAAATGTCCCTGGCCATGATACATCCTTGCCATTGACGACAAGATGGAGTTGGGCATTACTGGTCTGCCATCTCTGTAGACCCAAACATGGTCTGTTTCTCTTGGAGCACATCCTGCCTTAATCCAATCTTTTTTCTCTTCCTCTCCTGCCTCATCTTGTAACTGCTTCACTTCATCCCATGTCTCTAAGACATTAGTAAACATCACAGAGAGAAAAGACATTTCACCCTCTCGGTCCCGATTAATAGACTGATTTGTTTTGGCGCAGTATTGCGCAACATCGTTGGCATAACGGTTTCCGACCGTTATAAAATCCTCTCCTAGTCCATGGGCAGCACATTTTACAACTGCTAACTCCTTAGGCAGCTGTATCGCCTCAAGCAATTTACCAATCATTTCAGCATTCTTTATCGGAGTTCCACTCGACGTCAAGAAACCTCTTTGTAGCCAAAGCTGGCCAAAATCATGCACCACTCCAAATCCATACTGACTGGCAGCGCCAGCAGGTCCCGGTGAGGATGGTCGTTACAACGGGCCGCGGCAGCGCCAGCAGGTCCCAGGAAGATGACGGTCCGCGGCAGCGCCAGCAGGTCCCGGTGAGGATGGTCGTTACAACGGGCCGCGGCGGCGCCAGCAGGTCCCAGGAAGATGAAGGTTGCAGAAGGCCGCGGCAGCGCCAGCAGGCAGGACGATGGTTCACAAGAGCGGGCTACGGCAGCGCCAGTAGACCGTCAGGGTTGAGTTCACTCGGTGTCTCTCGACTCCAGGATACAACTGCCTTCCTGCTCCGGAGCTGCCTCAGTTATAGGGCTGGTGCCCTTTGATGTCCGGACCCTCGCACTTGGAGGTCGGAGGGTCCGGGATGAAGGTGTCCAGACACCCAGCAGGGGGTGGAGCCAGCGCCTGGGGGAGCTGGAGGCGATCGGCACCTGGCGGGGGAAGAGCTCTTGACACTTCGTTCTCCCATTGACCTGCCAAGTGGTCCGCTCACCTCCTGGGTGGATGGTGGTGCCGGGATGTCGGGGCCGGCCAGGCCCGGGGTTAGGGTCGAGGTGAGGCCACGCGGCCGCGTGGTGCAGGGCCCAAGATGGCGGCTTGACCCGGCCGGGGAAGCCGGTGGGGCTGGACCCCGTGATGAGTAGGGGTCCGAGGGCAGAGGGTCCGTCGGGTGACGGAGTACAGGGGCTTGTCACGGGGGTATGCCTGGTGGGCCGGAGCTCGGGCCCTGTCGTGCGGGGAGGGAGCAAGCCCTCTGTGTGGCCTGTCCAACAGGCACGGCTGAAATAGTTCACATATTCTACCCAAGTTGTACCTGGGATCCTGGTGCAATCTCTGAACCTCTGGCGGTACATCTCGGGCGTGAGGCCGTAGCGGGTGAGGAGGGCAGCCTTCATGTGGTCGTAGGACGACATTTGGTGATCGGGGAGCTGCAGCAGGGCATCGCGACCCTCGTTGATAAATCTCCCCCAAAGTCCGGCTCCCCAATCACTCCGGTCGATCCGGTGGGAGGTCATTGCGATCTCATAGGCTTTAAACCACTGTTGTATGTCGTCTTCTCGGACATATTCGCGGACAACATCCTTGGGGATGTGAACTTTTTTCTCACTTGGCCCCGGGGTGTGTGGTCGCTCAGGCACCCCCAGTTCCTTATTCTGTTTGCGCAGTTCTATTTCCGCTAGTCGGCGCTCGTGCTCGAGCGTTATTTTTTTCTCTTCCAGCACTCTCTGTCTCTGCTTTTCTTCTCGTTCCTCTCGAAGCCGCATATGCTCGAGGTTGAGTTTCTGTTCAGCTAACTTGAGTTCCCCATCCATCTTGAGTCGTGCCATCTCCAACTCGTGTAATCTGACTCTGTCTCTTTCTCGGATCTCCTCTTGCGGGAGGCCCGTTCCCCGCTCCTCGGGAGCCGTGGCGTTCCCCTCTGGTGTGCTGCTGTGTTGGTCTGGTGTGACGCTGCTTTGGTCGGAGGGTCCTGTGACCCCCGTTTCTGTCCATGACTCCAGAGCGCGCTTTAGATCATCCTTGGTACTCAGGCCGGTGGTAGCAATGCCAAGTTCTATGCAAAATTGTCTCAGTTCGCGGTGGTTGTATTCTTCTAGTTTCTCCATTTGGAATTTCTCGGTGGAGCTGCTATCTTTGGTCGACATCGTGCTTATGTCGTGGGGTGAGCTACTTTCTGTACGATTACGCGTTGATTCGGATCGCGCCGCTGGCCACCAATGTTAGAAAAGGTAGACTGACCGGGAGGGCCGGCCGGGGTCAGGGGGAGAGGTCTCCGGGGAGAGCCGTCTCCAGCGATCGTACAGACAAGTAACTTCCCCCCCACAGACAGATATCACACACGGATAAGGTTCAGTGTTCTTTATAGGTACTTAGTTATGATACGGTAGAATGGTACAAGGAGGTCTGGACGCAGGGGTCCCCTCGATTAGAGTCTCGTAAGGTAGGGAAGGGGGTAGCGGGTCAGTCTATTTACCAATCAGGTAGTTCGGATGAGATGATGATGAGCTCACAATCCTCGAGCTTGGTGGTTAGGTGGTACGGTCCGCGGCAGCGCCAGCAGGTCCCGGTAAGGATGGTCGATACAACGGGCCGCGGCAGCGCCAGCAGGTCCCCGGAAGATGTACGGTCCGCGGCAGCGCCAGCAGGTCCCGGTGAGGATGGTCGTTACAACGGGCCGCGGCAGCGCCAGCAGGTCCCAGGAAGATGACGGTCCGCGGCAGCGCCAGCAGGTCCCGGTGAGGATGGTCGTTACAACGGGCCGCGGCGGCGCCAGCAGGTCCCAGGAAGATGAAGGTTGCAGAAGGCCGCGGCAGCGCCAGCAGGCAGGACGATGGTTCACAAGAGCGGGCTACGGCAGCGCCAGTAGACCGTCAGGGTTGAGTTCACTCGGTGTCTCTCGACTCCAGGATACAACTGCCTTCCTGCTCCGGAGCTGCCTCAGTTATAGGGCTGGTGCCCTTTGATGTCCGGACCCTCGCACTTGGAGGTCGGAGGGTCCGGGATGAAGGTGTCCAGACACCCAGCAGGGGGTGGAGCCAGCGCCTGGGGGAGCTGGAGGCGATCGGCACCTGGCGGGGGAAGAGCTCTTGACACTTCGTTCTCCCATTGACCTGCCAAGTGGTCCGCTCACCTCCTGGGTGGATGGTGGTGCCGGGATGTCGGGGCCGGCCAGGCCCGGGGTTAGGGTCGAGGTGAGGCCACGCGGCCGCGTGGTGCAGGGCCCAAGATGGCGGCTTGACCCGGCCGGGGAAGCCGGTGGGGCTGGACCCCGTGATGAGTAGGGGTCCGAGGGCAGAGGGTCCGTCGGGTGACGGAGTACAGGGGCTTGTCACGGGGGTATGCCTGGTGGGCCGGAGCTCGGGCCCTGTCGTGCGGGGAGGGAGCAAGCCCTCTGTGTGGCCTGTCCAACACTGACTATCAGTCATCACAGTTGTCCTCAAATCTTTCCCAATTTCACAAGCTTTTGTCAATGCCACCAATTCAGCAACTTGCGCAGATTTCACTCCTTTCAATGGTGATGCTTCCATGACCTCTGAAACTTTGCACACCGCATATGCTGCACATAGCACACCATTATCATTTCTCAGGCATGATCCATCCACAAACAACACATGATCATTCTCAGGTAAAGGAAGATCCCTTATGTCTGGTCTCGGTTTTGTACAGTACTCAAGCACATCCAAACAATCATGATCATCTTCCATCCTCACACCTACGTTTTCAATATCCGGCAAGAGTGTCGCTGGATTCACATTCACACATCTCTCAAGAGTCACATTTGATGCTCCCAGAATCACCTTTTCATATTTAGTCAACCGACTATGTGACATGTACTGAGTTCTGCTTCTTGTCAAAAGAATCGCCACATTGTGAGGTACGAATACCCTTACAGGATATCCCATTATGATTCCCTCACTCTGTTCCAGGCTTCTGCATGTTGCAGCCACAGATTTCAGACAACCTGGTAAACCCACAGCTACAGGGTCAAGTGTCGATGAGAAGTACGCAATAGGCCTTCTCAGTAATCCATGTTTCTGAATTAACACTGAAAGTGCACATCCATTTCTCTCACTGCAGTACAACTCAAACTCCTTTTCGTAGTCTGGCATACCCAAAGCTGGAGCTTCACACATTTTACTTTTGAGCTCTTCAAATGCTGCCAATTGTTCTGCATCTAGTTCCAATGGGTCTGTCATTTCACTTTTTGTCAGTTTAATCAGTGGCTTTGCTATCAGCGAAAAATTAATTATCCACTGACGACAATATCCCACCATACCCAGGAACATTCTCACTTCTCTCTGGGTTTTTGGAGCTTTCATTTCTCTGATTATTCTGATCCTGTCATTAGTCACTTTTCTCAGACCTTTTTCAATATTGTGTCCAAGATAATGCACCTCTTTTTTGCAAAATTGCAATTTGGCTGGAGATACCTTTAACCCTCCATCTGCCAGATGATTCAGTAAAGCTATGGTATCTACTTCACAAGCTTCACGTGTCTTTGATGCCACAAGTAGGTCCTCAATATATTGTACTAGCACTGAACTCTCAGGCATGATCAGACTTTCCAACGATCTTTTCAATAACTGATTGAATATCGAAGGACTCTCCGTATATCCCTGTGGGATACGACACCATGCTAAAATACGCTGGCCAAACCTAAATGCAAAAATCGGCTGGCTATCATGATGCAATGGAATTGAAAAGAACGCATGACACAAATCAATCACTGTATACCACTCAGCATCATGTGGAATTTGATACAGGATCACTGACGGATTTGGCACAATAGGACAACATGCCACCACAATTTGATTAACTTTTCTCAGATCCTGCACGATCCTAAATTTCCCATTAGGCTTTTTTAGTCCCATTATCGGTGAATTACACGGACTACTCAGTAGTTCTCTCAGGACTCCTTGCTGAATCATTTTCTCAATTATAGGAGTTATCCCTTCAATTATTTCTGGTGTCATTTTGTACTGAGGAATGTTAGGGTATGTAATTCCCTCTTTTACTGCAATTTTCACTGGATCTACATTATTCATCAATCCCACATCCTCTCCAGTAAAATCCCAAACTGCCCTTTTCACTGTGTCTCTCAACTCTCGAGGCAAATCCTCCGGATTAAACACAGCAAATGCACCAATTAACTCACTTTCTCTATTTTCTAGAGTCATTCGGTACAAAACATCGTCATCTGGTGTCTCAAAAGCTATTCCATCTGGTGTACACAAAATTGTGCAGTTCATCTTGCATAACAAGTCTCTACCTAACAGATTCACTGGACTCGTGTCACAGACAATAAATCTGTGCATGTCTGAAAATTTCCCTATCTGTACTCTTACTGGTTCAGTAAGACGTGTTCTGATTTGTGTATTGGCTACACCAACTACTTGGATTGCTTCATCCGAGAGAGGAAGATTTCTAACATCTGTTGACCTGACAGTTGATCTTGTCGCACCTGTGTCTACCAAAAAAGTAACACTCTCCTCATTTATTTTCCCATCCACAAATGGTCCTGCCTGGTCTATTTCTAGAGTTGCACCAAGTATGCACTCTTCCTCCTCTCTTCGGCACCGTCAATAATCACCCTCAGACTCACTCCCTTCACTCTTTAACAAGTACTGTTGTACCTTGTTAGAACGTCTTGGTTTGTTTACCTGTTCATCATTGTAGAATCCTGAATCCTGATTATACTTTTGTAACCCTCTATTCTGCGGCAAGGGCGGTTTTGGCTCTTGACTCTGCTGTCTCACAACTTTCTGTTGTTGCTGCTGTTGATTATTTCCTTCGTTCTGCACCTGTTGATTTAAGGATTTACCCTCAATATTCACTAATGGTGGATTGGTACACTCAGATCTCCAATGTTCCAGTTGGCCACAGTTGTGACATGGGAACTTTTTTTACGCTTCTTCCAGACTTCCCTTTCCTTTTCCTGCATATCTAGGTCTATTCCCTGCATTATTTCCTGGATTATTCGCTTGTTCCACTAACTGTGCTTCCTGTCTTTCCGCAACTTTCACTTGTGCCCACATTGCTTTCTCTTTCAGCTTTCTTTGTTTTGCTTCAATTTCATCACTGAAGTATTTTGCATGTCTCAGAATCTCATCTACTTTCTTACTCTGCCAATCCACTGTATGCTCACGAATTCTCTCACCAATTTCAGGTCTAAGGCCATATACAAATCTGTATACAAAATGACTCAAATCTTTGTCACCCAGGTGTTCATCTCCACTGAATTGTTTAAATGCCAGTATCAGCCTCTCGTAAAAAGCATGAACTGATTCTTTTGCTTCCTGTTGTGTCCGATCTATTTTAACCCAGTCTGTCTCTTTTGCAGGAACTTTACTCTTCAGGTATACCATCACCTGATCATACTTTCTCATTACTTCTGGATCTGGTGCCCCTGTTCTTGGATCTCTTGGATACTCCTCAGTAGGCCAACTCACAACTATTTTACACTCAGTCCACAAGTCTGCTGGAACAATTATATCAAACAGACTATTCAGGTCAACCCACAGCACTTTTGACAATTTCACAAACCTGTCTACCTGCCTATACCACTCGACGGGCTTTTCTCTCAATCGAGGGAAATCATTTGTAAATGATAAAATATCCTGTCTGGTCCATGGAACATGTACATATCCTCCTCCAGGTATTTCCCTCATAGGATAATTATCCACTGGTTTCTCCTTTTCTCTCACTGGAAATGCTGAATAAGTTGTTCTATCTTCAGATTCCTCTCTTTTCTTATACCACCTATCCTTCCACTTTTCTACATCACCCCATCTTCGCAATAATGCTACCATTTCCTTGATCTGTCCTGTTCTACCAGTAGCATTCAAATTCTCTATATCCTTTTCTGTAAAATCCATCCTGTAGGTTTTTTGTAAAGCTTTCACTTTATCAATGTCAACTCCCTGCTCATTTGCTATCGCTCTTAGCCTATCATGTGTATTCCTTGCTCTCCAGGTGATGTTTTTGCACATGAACATTAATTCACCATCATGATGACTCTTCAGAATTTCTGTTGGAACTGTTCCTGTAACAAGCTCTTCTAATTCTATATGTAACCTAGCCACATCAATTACTTGTGAATCCTTATCCTTTTTCTGAAGAACCTTCATCCAATCATTCAAATCTTCAACTGTTATTTCAGCAGTTTTTCTCACTGGAACTACTCTCTTCTGCGGTTCTAAAATTGGCATCCCTGAACAACTAGGTTCACTAGCATCCAATATTTCACTACATGTGTCATGTCTTGTTTGTCTCAGGTCACTTCTTTCTGTTCTTTTACTCGAATCTCCTGAAGGACCAACTGAATTTGTCAAATTATTCGCAACATATGGAACCACCAGTCCATTTTCACCTGTCCTCTGTCTGTCAAACACAGGAATAACCGGACCTATAGTTACAGGCACCGTAACGGCTTCCAGATTCTTCGTTAACTCCCTAATTTTCTCAGTCAGCTCTGTTGTGGTTCTGGCTAATTGTCTGGCATTTTCATCACTACCTCGACTCTCTCTCTCCCTGAAAGAATTACTACCTCTTGATTCAGGAGTCACTTTTTCTGTCTCAATAATACAAACTGTATCTCTTATCGGAGAAACAACTGGTGTACTCTCATCTGGTTCTGGTCTATATGGAGGTGGTCTCTTGTAAATCATGTCATTCAAGACCTCATCCTCATACCCTCCATATCTTCTCATTTCTGACTCAGGAACCCTTTCTGCTCCCCCTTCAACTGTTCTCATTGGATATAATCCCTCTGACATACTAGCATCTCGCCATCTTTTCATTCGATCATGATGAGTCTCACGATCATGTCTCCTCCCAAACATGTACCTGTAATAACCTCCAGACCTCTGTTTTTCTCGCTCATGAACTTCCTCTTCCCATTCCACTAAAGCCTCAAACTGTGTAGGTCTTGGCTTCGGGTCTAGGCATAACATCTTTTCCCGTAAATTTCTCAACACGGCCAGATTAAATGAACCATGTTCTGGAAATGCTAGAACACCATCTTCTTTAGTATACCTAACCCAGTTCTCCAACCATATACAGGTATGAAACCCATATTTCGCAGCCATGAAGGATGCAGGTGTTTTCGCTGGAGGTAGCAACTCACCCTCTCTCGTCTTAACCTCTTTATCCTTGCTAAACCACTGTTTAATTTTTTTAAAGAATGTTTTCTTCTTTTTCTCTTCTTGGTAATACATTTTAGCGCTTACCAAAAAACTCTCTACTCTTTCCGTATTATAAATATACAATACGAGCTTTTCAACCAATAACAGCGCGACTCACACTAACGCACCAATCCTGGAGCGTCTACGTCACTAAACAGCTCTTCCAATCCCTGCGCGACTCACACTAACGCACCAATCCCAGCGCGAACCCTATTCTGATCCACTATCCAATCAGAGCGCGGTCTTTCTGACGTCAACAGTCGCTGCAGTCGCTTGTCTCCTGTCTTCTGTCACTCGTCTACCCCTCCTTTACAAAATCTCTCAGTAGACTTCGTGTCAAAATCTCTACAAAATCTATTAGTTACAACATTAAAACATCTCCATTGTCTGCTTCGCTAACCACAGAATAGTAAAAGAGAGTCTATTTCTCAAGAGTCAACAAACTTTCATACATCTCATAACTGTTTCCTCTAGGACTTGTCCAAAGAGTCTTACAATCAATAAATGTATATGCATCCACGCACATTCATACAAGAAAAATATAGTACATGCACACAGAATCCTGCTTCCCGAGAACAGCGCACAATCTGTCCCACTACAGAATTATAACATACATCAACTAAGCAGCTTTCTTTTGCCCAGTTCCTCAAACAAGCTCAGAGAATACCTATTACTCCTCCCACAATAAGCTTTAACGGAAATCCTTACGGATCCCTGGGACTTAAGACCAGAGTTTCACAGATAACCTTCACTACCATACTCCCTCCTTATATACCAGAAATATATTCTAATAGTAACATACAATAATGTCACTGATTCCGAACCCAGACAATGTGACGCGCAACTTCAATTGTCACACGTTATTCCTTACAATTCCGTCTTTCCCGAGAGCAGCATATACTTCCCTCTGCCCTACTACGGAACTGCTACCAGCTTCCAAATTCCAGAAGCACTACATATACCTCAACATGACGACTCCAACATATAGTATTAGTACATATATCAACATCGACCAATAATCAATAATCAATAAGCTAATGTACAAGCAATCTTATCAGATCAAGACAACCATCAAAAACCATCCTACTTCTGCTACCAGGAAATTGATAGAGATCAGGGTATCTATAATATTCCCACTACCACGGATAGAGTAATCTCACAGTTACACGCACATACATTCATCATACGCTAGGGCCCATTTCACTAACACACACTCAAATACTCTACCGGCAATAAACCTGTGAAAAGAAACACCTAAACACCCTGCATCTATATCGGGGTCGATAAGATCTGGTTTTTGTGACTGTCCTTAAACATAATCTATACAACATATACAGTAATGATCAAAAATGTAAACCCAATAATTGACAAGAAAGAATATCCAACACCATGTTTAAATTATATTGCTTTATCTAAAATTAGTCAAAAGAAATCAATCAGAGTAAATCATTTCTCATAGTTACCTATTCTAGCTAAATGTCAGAACGGGTCAGGACAAGTCTCTCGGTAAAAGTCTCTCAAGACGAAGTCCTTTCAGCATCGATCCTTAGCAACGCAGATTCGGTACGCGGCAAAGGCAAATGGCAAGTGGCAAGAAACCTCTCTAAGCTAACATTTTTTATAATGCTTCGAACAAAGGAAAGATACATTGGAAACATAAAAAAAAATAGTAATGTCCGCTGAATCACTGAGCAGAGCGAGAAGGAAAGGATGTAACATCGCTACATTTGAAAATCTCCACTCAGGAAAAGTTCACAAAATGAAGACTACGGAACAGGAACCAAGAAACCAAAAAAGTATCTAGTTAGTTCAACTTCTCCTCAGCAATCGAGCCATGGTTCACAGTCTTTCTCTAAGGCTCCTTTGTTTCCCAAGGCTGCCAAGGACGTTCCATTTCTTTTGGAGATCTCCCAAAACTGCTGCTGTCCTCATGGAAAGATTTTCAAGCAAGGACTATGGTCAGTTGACTTCAGGACCATTTCCAGCAGGGGTCTCCCTTGTCACAGTTTTCATATTATAAATCACAGCCAGGCTCACAAATCGGCCATCTTGGCTTAGGCCACCATAGGCCATAATAGACCATCTTAATTAAAGAGACAAAAACAATCGTTACTACAGCATAGTGATTAAACAGTGTTAACCCCACTAATACCCTTATGTGTATGTATTTATCTAGCTCTTGCGACATAGAAAAGCATTAATTCGGAAAGCGTTTTGTGCTCAAAAATAAACAGCACACAGCAACGTTTAAACATGAAAACACGCACATTATTTTTTAAACAGCACGTTTATGCTCACCCACGTGTAACTTTCTCTTATGTTAAGACAAACGGATTGATTAATATAAACACACTTGCACAAGACAAATAATTAATTGTTAATTATTAATAAATTAATAAAACGCATAGACATGCCAGAGCTTCAAAAACCACTGAATTTTCAAACTGAAAACTCTGCTCCAGCACTATTGCATACATACCTACAATACGAACGCCTGTGCAGCCAGTTAGAGCCCATACTGTTCTTTTTGGAAGTATTTGTTTTGCAGTTGATGGGCTTACACAGTGGTGTTAAATCTGATTTTAACATAATGGCAAGTATGGAAGATAATCGCAAGAAATTAGCAGAAGATATATGCAGGTAAAGCAAGGATCTGAGTTGGTACAGACCAAAACACCAATGAAGGATAGTTTAAAGACGTTGGTGTACACCAGCCCATAAGGAAATACTAAGACATTTCTAAAGCAAGTGGAACATCATACAAACAATGCTGAGGGTTTAGACCAAAGATTGAAAGTTAAGATAGAGGAGGATTTGTATTTCACTTCACTCGTAGTGGATAATACACAATTTTACAAATTATTAGCAGTGACGCAATAGACATAGGCCTAAAAACAAAGGGTTAATATTTGTGCCTCATATTTTAGTGGTATATGTGGTGGTTGATATTTTCCTCCGCTTGATGAAACAATATCTAAATGTTTCTATGGAATTGGGTTAAATTGACTGTGGGTGTAAGGAGCCATTGTATGTTTTAAAATGTAACTTGAATTGGCACATGTTGGTTTGTTTTATCAATATGTATTGTTTATATGTCGATAAATGTATGCATTATTCATACACAGCCCTGATGAAGTCCTTTGTCGCAACGAAGCACGTTGGCTGGGCTGCAGTTGGATGTTGTAAAGAATGAAGAATTTCTTGCTTTGAAAATCCTGTCATGGCTCCTGCATTACATTGGATCTATACAAAGATTTCTTATGTTTGAATAATCTGAACTGATTCTGCATCAAATGAACCTTGAGTAAAAACATTGGGCTTGCTAAGCACTCTCTTTTTGCATATTTTTCTTCTCACTTTGATGAATGTTTTCGGAGCAGTAGGACCATTAGAAGGCATACATATTTACAATATTGGGGGGGAGGGAATTCTCCTTCTCAGCCTTTTTATGGTGGAATTGTTAAATGGTAGCGGCAGGTTCAGTCGATAACCTTTCAAGTATTGCCCGGCGGTAATCGCCTCTCATACCATTCGATGATTTACTAATGAAAGAGGCAGGCGCCGGAGACTGGAAGGCAGGAAACAAAGTTTTTATTCCGTCGGAGCAGAACACATCAGATCAGACAGCAAGGTATCGTCACGAGGTGCTCTAACTGCATCTCTGAGGCCTGGCCTCTTATACACAGGTTTATGACTTTATTGCAGGGTTATCATACATGGCACATTCTTGAGATTGTCTTGGAACATGAAAGAACATCCTCGGAATCCCCACTTCGAGCTCGTTCCCACACATATCTACAGTAGGAGATGGCTATCACACAGCTGGACATTCCGCCAATTCCCGGGGGGTGTGTGCGACCGGCCGGGTCTCAGGGGGTAGGGGCTTTGATCTACTGTAATCCCTTTGATGTGGGGTGTTTCCCTTACAGTAGGGGCAATAAACTGCATCCGCAGGGCTAGGTGATGGCCTGGGATCGATTCGGACAATGGGGCGCGGAGGAAGGGGGTTATCAAAGAGATGCATGACCATGTACGGGATGTCGGTCAGGCGCGGGGTGTGATTCCATGGCAGGGTCGCGCAGAAGGAGAGGGTTTATGGCCCGTGTATGAGAGAGCGGGGGTGGTCGGCGCGCGGGGGATGATTGCAGCGCCAGGGGAACGCGCTGGCGACCGACAATGAGCGGGGGAGAGAGTGGGGTGCCTAAAATGGCGGCCGTGCGTTCGCTGTGCGTGGCGCTGGGGAGAGGCAAGATGGCGCAGATAATGTTCAGTTACAAGCTAAATTTCCATCCTCCCTTTTAACATATCTCGCCAGCTTGCCTGGCCGACATTTCACCTTCTTTAACCCTCCAGCTATAATACCGTTAATGTTTTCCATACATTCCTTAAAGATACAGAGTTTTTAGGGCAGGCAGGAGTAATCTGACACGTTTTTACATAGTTACATACAGTTGATAAAGTAGGCGAGGAGGTAGTACATACAAAATTACATCAGCTGAGCCGCATGTCAGGCCCAGGGATAGGAGGAAGGGAGCTCGTTTGAGCACAAATAGGATACTGTAAAGCAAAAATGTTTCTGGCAAAACAAGGGATATTTCGTACATTACTTAAGGCCCAGACTTCGTGTGGATCAAAAATAGTCAGTACAGTCGTGTGCATGGCTGGTGTTGTATGAATGTTATTATACAAAGTTAGATTTTTCTTAACTTCTCAGTGTACAGTCGGAAGTGATTGATGCAACATCATGAAAACTCGATAGGAAGATAGTTAATATAAAAAGGTGGTTGGGAGAGGATTTTCAACTTAACATGGGTTCTTCTTTCCAGTGTCCTATTATGAAGAGCCATCACTGGTAAGCTCTTATTGTTGTTCTTCTTTCGTTGGCACTGTTGAGCACCGGCGGTGGAGCTAAGGTCCAGCTCAAATCCAATTCATCATAGGTACTTTGAGACAGGGTACCTGCTTTTTGTTCTTCTGTAGTTAAGTCAAATTCGTAATCCATATAAAGGAGGGAGAGAGAGAGAAGGGTGTAACGTGCTTCGGGATGCCGAGGGAAGAGGGGGTGGAGTGGGATCGGATCAAAATGCGGACCAAGGAGAGCAGAATCTTCCAGCACTGGGCCCATCAATCGGGCCCGACGGGTTGGGACTTCAGGCACGCTGGTCAGTGAGCAGGGGGCCTTGATATAGCCCTTCGTTCTATCGCTTATCATCCTGATAATGGTGCCTCGTCTCACGCCCTTTTTGCTTCGATGCTTCCCCCTTGGTCGATGCCATAGATGTTCCATGGTCCGCAGCCAGGCTGTGCGTCACGTCCGACCCCTCTCTTCCGATGGCCGCAGGTTATCTTTGAATGGGTACAAGAAACAAAAATCTTAGAGAGTTGGCAGGGAAGACATTTACATACTTCATCCTCTCTCCCAACCACCGAGTAGTTGCGGAAATGCTTTTATCGGTTGCTGTATGATCGATGTCTATTAATTTTGATGTTAGTGTGCGTGTTACTAATCTATTAATCATTGCTGTGGTGCAGGTTTCTGTGGGTGTCCCCGTCCATCGTCTGGCCTTCTAGGTGTCGATTCCTGCGCCCTATAATCGTTGCAGGAAGCCTGACATCTGTCAACCTTCTGGTCTATTAAAAATTCGAACCGGCTTCTCCGGTAGAGACTCGTTCATTTCAACACAAGTTTTGTTAATACACATTTTCCTCCGAGGACTGCTAAGTTTATGAAAGAGTGCGAGGTGCTACTGTCATGGGTTCACGAGTATCCTATTTCGGGGAGGAACATAAGCTAAACATTATTCTTGCTGGAGACAATAGGTAACCCTTATCAGTTTAGGCGATGTATTTTTAGAGAATAAGGTCATCAGCTGTTTCGTTCGAAATACTCTGAGACGGCTAGTATAGGGCTGGGGTTATTTTGGGAGAACGGGGTGCTTTAGACATTCTATTTCGGGGTAATTGGGCGGGGGCAATTCTGGGCGGTGGAGATGGTGTTGTTAAAGCTCTAAAAACGAAAACCACTGACATATAGTCCCCGGGATGAGGGCCAAATTGGGAGACATCAGTCGTCTTACCTGTCCTTTCTTTCTCAGCCAATTAAGCTCAACATTTGCAGAAAGGAGAGGTAGTAACGTGGTAAAGTATGGTCGTTTTGTTTCTGTCAATTTGTTCGAACACCACCGTGTTTCAGGCCAATTATACACTTACCGAAGAGGTATGTGTCGTTAATTTACTTAAAAAGAAAGAGGGTAAGAAAGCCTTTAGTGAGGGAGGGAGAGAGAGAGTGAGAGAGAGAGAGAGAGAGAGAGAGAGAGAGAGAGTGAGTGTGAGAGTGAGAGTGAGAGTGAGAGTGAGAGTGAGAGTGAGAGAGAGAGTGAGAGAGAGAGAGAGAGAGAGACGTGTGCACGATAATAGGCCACTTGGTGCACACACAACATGGAGTAGCATGGGTCTGTTCTATGTAAGAAAACACAAGTGGGGGAAAGACTTAAATTCGGTGATCACATACACACAAATACCGGATAGGGTGTGACAGTACATGCATCAAGCGCAGAAACTTAAGACGGAGACTCAGGGCTACGTTGAGTATGGGGACCTCTCCTTTCCTGTCCTCTTTCCTATGCATGCTGCGTATTTTCAGTATTTTGTAGTTTATCTTGGGGGGGGGGGTGTCGGACCTTTTACTCTCCTCCTTTTGATCGATGGACGAGTACTTCAATCATACGGTGACGCTCTCTTCAAGTGACCCAAGCATGGAATGCATACACATTCATACCGTATAATCGTAGCACACACGCACAATCATACTATACAGTTTTTCATGTTCCCAATGGTGGTCTGCACTTTACGCACTATCCCACAACGTTTGTCTATGTTTTTCCTGATATTGAACACGGTGCGGTCCATGTCCACTCCATTCTTCAGTCGGAACTTCGTCGTGACCTATAGAGGGGAAAAAGAGGGGAGGGAATGTGCAGTATTCTAAGTACCTTAGCGCGCGTATACACGAAAATGTTCTACTTACCACGTACCAGGCTGGCCGCAGGAGTAGGTAATACCACAGACCTATTAGTCTTTCTGTCCGAGACAAAGATGCTCTATTTCATTCATCTCCTAAATTCAGGTTCCCTGGTCGTACATGCATTTCTCAATCGGTCGTGTATTATGGTGCAAGATACCATACCTTGCGTTCGGCATATACCTTAAGCTATAGTTGACCATTGTTTGACAACTCTTGGAAAAAGACAGGTGTGATGGGTACAAATTCCGTTAATCGAAAAGATTCAGGCAAATGGGGTCTGCATTATCTGTTTTCTATTGCTTGGGAGTAACAATCATTTATTCAAAAGAAAAACCTTTACCAACCTAGATGATTTGTCACGACACTGATTCCGTAATTCCTTTAAGAAGCCCTTTATTTAAAACAATGTCAGTATACAAATACGGGCCTACAACCGCTATAGGCCGGCCACGGCGTGAGAGGCGTCGAGTATCATGAGCAACCCTACTTTAGCATAGAATCGGTTCCCTCTCCGCCCCCCCCCGACCATCATGTGTGGATACATTGCATACATATCTCTTTTTAACACAAATGCCACGTGACTGGAACGCCACAAGGAGTTGTAGGCCTCTCCTACATCGGCGCCATTTTGGGGCGAGGTCGGGTCAGTGTACAGTCTAAGTCTTTCCATGAATTAGCTGTTGGACCAGAATTCCTTTCGGTAGTTCGAGAACTTTCGTTAGCGTCAGCTTGCGTCAGCATGGCGTCACCGCGATCTTGTAGCAATGCCGTGGTCCGTTCTTGGGGCGGAGCAGCAGGCGGGTTCTTCCGCCGACGCCTTGAATCAGTCTTTCTTACTGCATCAAGCGGAGGCAAGGGGGCTGCCGCCCGGGGCAAAGAACAATGGCGGCGGTTTGTCCTTTGCCGGAAGTCCGCGGGAGTCGAGTGCCAATGACTCCCGCAGACTCTGCAAAGCTGAGGGGGCGTTTTGTCAAAGGTGGGGCCCACGCCCAAGCAGACAAGCTTTCGAGTCCAGAATCGTCTCACGGTGGGCTAGGCCTGGATCCGGAGAACCGACCGCCGGAGTCAAAAGGCAGCAGTAGCAGCAGCTCTTCGGTACAGCCACCGGAGAGGGTTCAGCAGCAGCAACGACAGCAGTTCGGATGGTATCGCCACCGGGGTGGGCCCAGTAGCAGCAACGGCAGCAGTTCGGATGGTATCACCACCGGGGTGGGTCCCCGATTACTCGGCTGCGGGGGCCCACTCCTCGCGTCGGGCGTTAGTGGCAACCCTGGTGAACCCGTGCTTGGGTGGTTGTCCGGCGGTCGAGTGCAGGGGCGCCAACTCAGCCGAACGGCGAATGAAGTGGCAGGGCGCAACTCGGCTGGCTGGTGAAAGAGACGGTTGGGGTGCCCTCATCTGCTGGCGAGCCTCCACCTGGGGAGGTGGGGGAGGCCCGTCCGCGTCGCCTCCCCCCGCCAGGGCACCCTCCGTTATTGAAGAAAGAAGAAGAGAATGGGAAGATCCGCACGTCGTGGCAGACCCACCTCGGCGTTGCTAGGGTCTTGGCGCCGCGTGTGGCTTCCGGACTATTCGCACAGTTGTCCGTCACTGATGTCAATGGATTTTTGCATGGCTTTTATAGCCCAAAACCGACTAAGAGGACCGCCCAAAACAGGCCAATGTTGCAACTTCGAGGAAGGAGAGGCGAGGACGGTGTCACGTGGACGTAAATGCTTTGGGATGCAGGTCGCAGCAGACTGTCATGTAAATAGTTGTTTAAAACGTGTTTTAACCTGTTCATCTTGTCGGAATGTTGTTATACCTATAAGTTATTAAAATGTTTAACCATACTACTTTGTTGGAGTGTTGCACATATTTGCAATCTAGTTAGTGCAATCGGAAAATGGCATTGTCCAATTGCGCGTGATCCTAGTCAAGTTCGGTGACGTTGATGGTGGGTATCAACAGACTTCCGGTTGTGTCTACTGGGTGGGGTGGGTGGTAGGGCAGACATGTTTAGGCAGCGAGAGCGATGGAGCCGGGCTACCTCGTGGCCGTCTTGACCGTGAGCTTGGTTCCTTACCCTAGTTCCATATATCCCACAAAGGGCGATTTCTTAGCGTTTCTTTAGTTTTGTAGGGTCAAAAAGGATCCTACCAGTGGCCACTGACTCTCGGGGTCCCCCTTTGTATATTTTATGCCATAGCTTGCTATAAACTACGGCGATTAGTTCGTATTTTAGTGAACATGTCCTTATTAGGGGTGCCCTCCAGAGGAGCCGGATGGTTCACCTCTAATAAGCGGTCCGGGCAGAACCAACTACCAATCAGTGGGGAGAAGATAGGCATGACGGGTTTCAACGGGGACAAAAGTCAGCACTACCTATCTTTTCACTGCTTGCAAAGACTAGACAGAATATCTCTATTCCTCGTTATTTGTAAGCAGAGAATA
Source organism: Triturus cristatus (assembly GCF_964204655.1). NCBI lineage: Eukaryota > Metazoa > Chordata > Amphibia > Caudata > Salamandridae > Triturus > Triturus cristatus. Next base: position 1,417,606,474 of record NC_140591.1, on the reverse strand, counting down.
CCTCCAAAGAACCAATATCGAACAACTAGTGTTCGGACAATCAATCAATCAATCAATGGGGAGATAAAGATAGGCACGACGGGTTACAACGGGGACAAAAGTCTGCGTTACCTACCCTTCACTATTTGCAAAGACTAGACAGAATATTTCTATTCTACGTTATTTGCAAACAGAGAATATCTCAAAGAGCACTATTCTTCAAAAACAATCAATGTTCGGACAATCAATCAGTGGGGAGATAAAGATAGGCACGACGGGTTACAACGGGGACAAAAGTCTGCGTTACCTACCCTTCACTATCTGCAAAGGGAGAGAGAGAGAGTATTTCTACTCCTCCCCGTTTGTAGACAGCGAATATCTCAAAGAGAACAATCAATGAGCAATACTAGTATTTCAAACAATCAATCAATTATTTCGCAATTTGTCGTGTTTCACGACCTTACCCGGACCGCGTGGACAGTTTCTCGTCTTCCGCCTCCAGCGCCCGATCGTCCTCTACTCTCCGTATTTGCCGCGGCACTCCTGATGGTTCCCAGTCAGGACCGTAGATCGCTCGAGAGAGGTCTGCTCGGAACCAGTGAAGTTCGGATGATCGGCTGCCAGACGAGGGTCTATCGGGCAGGAGCTCTCCCGATCGTTGCAGTCGTTCACTCTGTCGTCAGGACCTCTCCCACTGGATCCACGTGTCGCTGATGGGCCCCACGCTTGGGACGCCAATTGTTAAATGGTAGCGGCAGGTTCAGTCGATAACCTTTCAAGTATTGCCCGGCGGTAATCGCCTCTCATACCATTCGATGATTTACTAATGAAAGAGGCAGGCGCCGGAGACTGGAAGGCAGGAAACAAAGTTTTTATTCCGTCGGAGCAGAACACATCAGATCAGACAGCAAGGTATCGTCACGAGGTGCTCTAACTGCATCTCTGAGGCCTGGCCTCTTATACACAGGTTTATGACTTTATTGCAGGGTTATCATACATGGCACATTCTTGAGATTGTCTTGGAACATGAAAGAACATCCTCGGAATCCCCACTTCGAGCTCGTTCCCACACATATCTACAGTAGGAGATGGCTATCACACAGCTGGACATTCCGCCAATTCCCGGGGGGTGTGTGCGACCGGCCGGGTCTCAGGGGGTAGGGGCTTTGATCTACTGTAATCCCTTTGATGTGGGGTGTTTCCCTTACAGTAGGGGCAATAAACTGCATCCGCAGGGCTAGGTGATGGCCTGGGATCGATTCGGACAATGGGGCGCGGAGGAAGGGGGTTATCAAAGAGATGCATGACCATGTACGGGATGTCGGTCAGGCGCGGGGTGTGATTCCATGGCAGGGTCGCGCAGAAGGAGAGGGTTTATGGCCCGTGTATGAGAGAGCGGGGTGGTCGGCGCGCGGGGGATGCTTGCAGCGCCAGGGGAACGCGCTGGCGACCGACAATGAGCGGGGGAGAGAGTGGGGTGCCTAAAATGGCGGCCGTGCGTTCGCTGTGCGTGGCGCTGGGGAGAGGCAAGATGGCGCAGATAATGTTCAGTTACAAGCTAAATTTCCACAGAATGAATTATCTGACCATCTTAGATCTTAGCCCAACGTTGTAAGATTCGTGGCTATTTTAACAGGGGCCAGGTCCTTCAGGAATTTTATTTGCCGCCACTTTGTGCTTAATTTGAGCCGGTGCTTTCTGGTTCTCGGCACTGGCACTTAATTGCCAACACAGACACGTATGATAGCTTGTCCATGGTGGCGCTGTTTGAGAAATATAAAGATGAGTAGAACAACATTTGTTTATTAATTCAATATAAATTATAAACAACTAATACCTGCCACCCAAGCCGTTTTTATAGCTTTGGGGACCTCGAACAGTCTGAATTTTCACATTTGTAGCAGTGTGACGGTTAGTAGTTGTGTAAGTACTGTCATTGGTAGTGCTGACAGTGGCAATGTATGGTGCAAGTTGTGGTGGCCTCCTGGGACTTATGTGTTTACTAATTATACAATGCCGCCACTTAGGTTGTTCTGTTTTTGGGGATACTAGCGCCAGAACACCTTTCGGTATTAGTGCACTCTACAAGACCCTATAACATAACATAACAATACGAACGTTAGAGCCCATACTGCTCTTTTTGGAAGTGTACGTTACAAGCAGTACAAACGTGGTCGCATTTGTTAGCACTGAGCGGAAAGATGGCTGCAGTTGTTACAACTACAACTTTTATTTGCCGCCACTTTGTGCTTAATTTGAGCCGGTGCTTTCTGGTTCTCGGCACTGGCACTTAATTGCCAACACAGACACGTATGATAGCTTGTCCATGGTGGCGCTGTTTGAGAAATATAAAGATGAGTAGAACAACATTTGTTTATTAATTCAATATAAATTATAAACAACTAATACCTGCCACCCAAGCCGTTTTTATAGCTTTGGGGACCTCGAACAGTCTGAATTTTCACATTTGTAGCAGTGTGACGGTTAGTAGTTGTGTAAGTACTGTCATTGGTAGTGCTGACAGTGGCAATGTATGGTGCAAGTTGTAGTGGCCTCCTGGGACTTATGTGTTTACTAATTATACAATGCCGCCACTTAGGTTGTTCTGTTTTTGGGGATACTAGCGCCAGAACGCCTTTCGGTATTAGTGCACTCTACAAGACCCTATAACATAACATAACAATACGAACGTTAGAGCCCATACTGCTCTTTTTGGAAGTGTACGTTACAAGCAGTACAAACGTGGTCGCATTTGTTAGCACTGAGCGGAAAGATGGCTGCAGTTGTTACAACTACTCTCGGACAATGCGTTTAATTTTGCAGTCGTGGCTCTCTATCATGCAAGTCCATTTCACAGTTCATTAATCTGAGTAACTACGGGGCATATTATCAAGAAACGGCGTTAAAAGTATCGCCGCTTTAGCGGCAGAAAACTGCCGCTCAAGCTGCGATAATGGGCTTGATAATATGCCCTGGAGAATTCCCATAGAAGCCCACGTTCTGGTGTCAAGATGGGCTTCTATGGGAATTCTCTGCGGCATATCATCAAGCCCATTATCCCCGCTTTAGTAGCAGTTTTCTGCCGCTAAAGCGGCGGTAATTTTAACGCCGTGCTTGATAATATGCCCCTTACATCTTTCTACGTGCCTCCATTTTCTGTATTTATATTTGTACCCTCAACATCTGGTCTATGACCGCTGGAGCACCTGAGGCCTGTGCGGTTGTGAAAGATTGTATACTTTGCCTTAGTGTAACAGCGATGACTACTGCCATGTTCTTGCTAATGTCACCCCTGGCATGTAAAGCCTCTCTCATATCTGTCATTGTAAGTGAGAAATTCTGACACAGCGTGCTGAGCTCTGAAAGTTTATACTTTTGCATCATTTTGAAGGCTGAGTGTGTCCTCTCTCTCTCGTTTTGCCTCTGCACCTGCAAAGCCTCCCTTTGTTTCCTTTTCACCAATGACCTCCATTGGAGCCCTGTATTTGAAAATGCATACATTTGTCCTCTGTACTGGTGAGTTTAACCTTTTACGCTAGCCGGGTGCCTCATGTTGTCTGTTTCTGTTATTCACGGATCGTTTTTCTTTTTGGCAATGGAGATTTTCAGACTTCATGTTAGGCGCGCGAGCAGATTTCTTTAACACTCAGCACTAAAATCAAACCAGTTTTTGCTTAACTGTTGCTGTATTTGACACTGTGATAAGTCAACTGCAAACGTGCAAAAAATGTTTTTACACTGCTCTACAAAGTTCAAATATGACATGCAAAAGAGAACATCTTTTCCCTCATGCATCTATAATACATACCATGTGTTTTCTAAAGCGATGCTTGTAAAGGAGGCTGCACGAGCATGTGACTTAGAAAACGAAAAATTCCCTCACCTCTGGAAAATGCTGCACAATTTGGAGTGTTTAGGTAATTCAATGCGTCAAAATCAATGGAACATTAGATTTTGATTATCCTGGCTCCTTGACCATGTTGTAAAATTTGTCATATTGAGTGCCTGGCGCTTAGTAATATAGTTTAGTAAAATTGGCTTAAGTTCCACAGCTGACTAGCTATGGTACAGCCTTCACTGTCCCACTTTACATCTTCCATAGACAAGTGTGATGCTTCACTACAAAGGATGGAGACTTTCTTTACTTCTCATTAAGAGAAACTTCACTGGTTTGTGGGGGGGAGTTGAGAGAAAGGGGAAGAAAAAAGAAATTAACCAACTGCCACATCTCTTTTCTTTAGAACATGGACCCTCAGATAGCTTTTGCAGTAACACATGTCTCTGAAATAGGAACTGAGTCACTTTATCAAAACATGGGGCCTAACTCACAAAGGTAAACTGAGACCACGGCTTTTGGTCTCAGTTAACCCCTTCGCTGCGGGGGTAATTCCCCCATGGTCCGGGGGGGGGTCCGCGGCGCCGCTGTGTTCGTGACGAGCTCAGCTCGTCATGACACACAGTGGAGCTGTGCTCATGACAAACTAAGCTCGTCACGACCCTGCCCACTGATGAATTCTCCCGCACAGGCAGGGAATTTACCACGCGTGTGCGGGCCACGGCTGTTATGATGAGCTCAGCTCATCATGAGCACAGTTCCACTGTTACTCATGACGAGCATGGAAGGAGTTAAGCTTAAGACCAAAACTAAGTTTAACTGAGACAAAAGTCTAACTTTACTATAGCCTTATAGCCCGCCGTAGCGGGCTATACCGGCTGTTAATGGCCCACTGCAGCGTTAAAGGCCCGAGCCGAAGGCGAGGGACTTTAACAACAGCAGCGGGACATTAACAGCGGTATAGCCCTGCTACGAAGGGCTATAAGGCTATTAGAACATTCTGCCACTAGAGGGCAGAATGTTCTAACAAAACGAAGCCCTTCAGGGAGCGCGAGGGGATTCAAATCCCCTCCGGCTCCCTGAAGTCTTTGTTCACAGCCAGAGCTGTGAACAAAGACAATCATTGGAATGTTGGAGCTCCGAGCTTATACCAGCCAGTATTAGCCCGGAGCACTCCATTGTCTTCAATGGAGCTGCCAACGTTCCAATGTTCTAATACTCGTTAATGCCCTTTGTGAACACCGAAAGTCGTAAAGTTAGACGTTCGTCTCAGTTTACCTTTGTGAATCGGGCCCATTGTTTGGAGGAAGTTTGAGACCTTACTTTGATTTCCTCAGGGTTCACCTTCTAAAACCCACTGCAGGATCACTCTAAGGCGGGAACTCTCTGGTACAGAAGATGAGAAGGGCTCCCTGCATGCTACTCTGAAAGATTTCTGTCTGAATATTAGGCATAATGTCTTCAGCTTTAGACTGAAATCCTTGGAACTTAACCCTTTCGTAGATCTAGATGATAGACTCATAAGGACCCACCAGGACATCAAGGTCGAGTTGCTGACAGTGGAGTCCATTGATTGCCTGCCTGTGAAGCTCCTTAACTGTGCCTGGTGTCTGACAATGTTCCTGTGAAGACATATAAACTCATGCGGCTGCAAAAAAATCCAAAGGACCAGGTGGGACGGGACAGGCTGCAGTGGACCTGTTCTGGAACTGTAGAGGACTTCTTTAACCTTAAATCCATGGTTGATGTCCTAGAAACCAGCCCTGAAGTTTTTAGTAAGTACTCATCAAGGTACATTTTAATGAGAACATTCGCTGCTCCAGGTGACCAGGCCTGTTTTTAAAAGGCATAAATGTTCTAAAACTGTTTCCCTCCATGTTGAGTAGCAAAATCGCTATGGCACTACTGCAAGCAAGGAAAATGTGCCCAATACCCTAGTTTGTAAGTGGAAAACTGCTATTATTGTGGTGCAGTGTGTCCCCCATGCCCTTTGACCATGGTGCCACTGCCCCTGCTGCACTATTGATATCTACACCTACATTCTCTCCTAACCAAGTTCTCTTGAAGACATTGCTTTCTTTCAGAACAAAAAACAAATGCACTGTTCTTCCTCTGCAGCCATGTTTGAAAACCAAATTCACCTGTTTCTTGCTTAACCTTGTTTTTTCTAATTTTCCCAAGATAACTTTAAACATTAGACATTTCAATTTGTATTTGCTATAACATATCAAACTTCCTTCATTGTTGTGGCAATCTGCTTACTAAAATCTTATCATTGCACTGGATTTTTTTTTTGTTTAGCTTAATATGTTTGGAACTTTCAAATCCTTAATTAAATTAATAGTTTTTTTGGTTAGCTGTCACAAACATTTCTCTAAGGGAAGCCTTGTTGCTTGAGTCAGGCACCCATGGTGAGCCAAGTATTCCTTACATAATAAGAGCTGGAGTTTGAGGGATTTTTCCAATTACAACTCACATCTTGACTACATGCTCTATTTCCTATAGGTTCACAATCCGGTGTTCTGCAACTTATGTATTGATTTGTAACCATTCTTTCTCCTGCATTCATCAACTTTGTTAATACTTCCTTTCAGACAGTTATGTGCTTGGGTCCCAAGAGCAGATCTAAGGGTCTGATGTACAAAAAAGTCAGCTTGCGACTTCCTAATTACAAATTTTTGCAATTCGCACTTAGGAAATCGCAAACAGCTATGTACAACAGTGTCTCAGTCATTGTTTGTGATTCCTAATGGGTCGCAAATCGACCTGCCTCATTAATATTCATGAAGCAGGCCACAATTTGCGACCTATTGGGAATGGCTACAACCACAGAGATGGTGGCGACCGGTAAAATGCTCCGTACATCTGGTCCTTAGTCTATTACTGGTACTAATATTTTCGCCTTCACATATCTGAAACTTGACCTTGCAATTGATGTTCATTGCACTCTTTCACCAGCTCACAAATACATCCCAGGTGCTCCGTCGCCATCATGTTTGTTAGGGGTCACCTTGAGAACTGAATCCTAACTGTTGGAGGATTTTTGTAAGTAGAGGTCTGAAATGGCGTATTCTAATAAAAGCGGCAATTATATGCAAGACGGCAAAACATGATGACCCTTTATTTACTTATGTGACTACATGACTGTTTCAACTTTGCACTGGCCCCAGAACTCATTAAACAAGTAAGATTCCTACCTTAGGCAATTTATTTTGAAAAAAGGTGGCTCTTTGACACCTACATTGAGATTATGAGCAATACTGACGATGTTGTGGACAGATTGTTTGAGTCAGCATCAGCCAGTCGTGTCCGTATTGAGGCCGGGTAGTCTTAGCTGCAGATCAATTTCCACTTGCATCCTCTTACCCTATCTTGGCCATTCTAAAGTACACCTTTGATGAGATAATGGGTCTGTAGCTGATATTTACCCCAAGATTTGCCTCAAGATCTCGTTTGCCCCCTACACAGTGTGGGTAGGTGTCAATGTCATCTATTTTAGAGAAGAGTAGGTATCGCTAGACTGGATCACCATGTACAATCACAACTACTAACTAGTACAAGGTGTACTATATTCTTAAGCTGCTGGTTTTGTGTTGCAAAAGACACACAATTGATGGGCGGAATGCGGAACAAGTCAAAACAATCACCCCCAGTCAAGAGATCTAGGTTAAATCCATAATTTTTTTGCTCACCATGCCACACCAGTTTAGACCTGGCCATATGCAAATCAGTCTTGACCCTGTGCCTCATGGGAATAGTCCAGCCCGAACTGCCAAGCCAGGGCCTTCCTAGACCAGAAACAAGCATCCTAGAACCAGTTTTGGTGTTTCACCCCTCATCAGCCAGGATAGCTTGAATCCAGTGGCACGGTGAGCCCGGGACCCACGTCTGGCCATACCCGGCGCACTTAGGGCTTGTGTTGAGCATTACTAATTTGCATTGGCCCATTTCATTGTTGTGTCTTTTGTGCAGTTCTTGGCTGCATTCAAGGCATTTAGCCCTATTGGATTTTTGGTTAGGCAGAATTGAAAAAAATCTATTTCACTTTAACTTAATTCAGCAATTTAATGGCTATCATTACACACAATGGTGTGTATTAGTCATTGCTTTTTGTTTACCAAGAACAAAAAAGTGCCCCTAAGTGAGCTTGGAATGGGCGATGAACACATAGGAAGGTCAAGAGCTGTACATTAACTCCTCAATAAAAATTGATCAGTCATTGAAAAACATACCAAAGCGAGGAGAACACTATCCAAAGTAAAGTATTTCAACTCCATGTTTTTCGGGAATCTTACGTTATCATCTATATTAGCATTATCTTAGGCAAAAGAGGGGTAAACAATTATCCAAGGGACACAAGTGAACATGAACTAGACTTGGTGGTGAGCTACATCCCTGAAATCACAAAGGTGATCTGACAGATGAAACAGCATTATGATGGAACCTTTAACTCAATGACATTCTCAAGGAAAAACAAGAAGTGTGGGTCTCAAAATAGCTCAGAGTCTTTAAACTCTGAGCAAACTACTTTCAAAATCCTAATCCCTGGAAAAAACAGTATAATAGCTCCTCTGTACAAGACAGGGTATAGAAAATATCCATTACGAAATAAAATATGATTCAAGTAAGGGGCAAAATCTTGGCATGAATAATTGTGGAAGAAAGGGATTGTTGGAAGGAGGATGAGAAAGTCTTAACCTATTCGCAACAAGGGTTCAGGGCAGATCTCTCAACTGTGGACCAGGCTTATGAATAATCAATAAGTATGCATTCAAAAGAAAAAAATAATCTATTTCGGAATGAAAAAATTTCTAAGGCATTCGAATTAGAGAGTGTAGTGGAGAAGCCTTGAAAAAAGAGGGTGAACCTGATAAGAGAGTTTCATAATAGGGCTAGATGAATTTTTAATTACGGCCTCATAGGTCGAGGGAATTCAGTGGATTTCTTGTAGAAGCGAGAACATCCAAAAGTTTACCCAATGCAGCATTGTTAAAATTCACCAATTCTCTACTTTATGGTGCCTCATTCAACAGGATGTGGCATCAGTCTGGAGAGATTAGTTTTGACGGCCATGAACCCTGCGGACTTCCAGTCTTTTTCAGCAATCTGTCACCACCACTAGCTAGCTGGATGCTTACCTCGCCTTATGGAAGTTTCACCCTTAAGAGTTTAGGGTAGTCATGGAGTTGAACAGACCCCCAACCCAATCATAGTTTTACAGATTTCCTCCAAATTAATCCTAACAGTAAAGCAGAACATAAACACATGAGAAAAGTGAAAAAGAAATCTTAAAGGAGTGTTTTTTTAAATATAAAAATACACTTGCCTACATCTAAATAAATAGAGAGGCTCCCTTCATGTTTCCACCATGCAGCGTGGTACATGCGTGATGCAAACCTCTAAGTCAGATTTTCTTAAGCCACGCACAGCCACTTTGCATAGTTCTGAGTGGCTTCAAAAATCTGGAGCAACGCAGAGCAAATCACTGCATTGCATTACTCCGCCCTGGGTAGGCATTCCATGGGCGTTGCGTGGGTGTTACCATGTTACTTCCAGGATTTTGACAAATGCCCAGATTTACAAGAACATGTAAACCTGGGGGTGCGCCTAAAACGTGCACATTCCCAGGGGAGGCGTAATAAGGAGAAATATCTCTATTTCTCCATATTTTGTCCTCTTTCTAGGTGTGCTGCATAGAAAGAGGACTATGCCTCCCAGGATTATTTTTGTGCAATGCATGCACCATGGTGCAAGGATGTATGCGTTGGTGCTAGGCTGCCTAAAGGACACCAGCGCAAGGGAAAGGACAGGAATGTGCCCGTATTGTCTTAAATACGGTGCATCCCCTTCCTTTCCCTGTCACACAGTGCAGCGCACCAAGGTGACTTGCTGCGCTGCGTTACTTCCTCATAAATAAGGCCCATAGTATTTACTATCCCACGCAAAAGGTGTTGCATGCTAGATAAGTTTGCTTTTCTCAATGGAAAAAGCACTTTGTGCTGCTTGGTATCGCTTTGCATCAAGTTACTGGGGCAGATCAGCGCAAACACTAATAGTTTGGGCACAACACAGTTTGCTATGATACCCAGAACTGGTTTTGCATCAAAAACGCTTTTTTTTTTAAAATTATTTGTTTATTGGCATTTCCAAAATTAAATTCATAACATTACAGGATGCATGCAAGTCAGTCTCAATATCATATTACATCTTTACGTCAATATTCTTTACGACTTGGGAGCAGTTGGGCCTCAATCAATTTTCTGCATCTTATTCATGTCTATAACATATATCCGCTAGTTCAGGATATGTTGCCCTCCGCATCGTCTGATATCCTATTGTCTCACTCTGCTTCTACCTTGTATTTATATTCATAAATCGACAATATTGTGTGGAAATCAGCTATAAACTTAACTGTAAACCAGTCAACTTGCTACTTGTATCTAACTTTATTCCGCATATGGGTGTTTTACTGTCAGTATATCGAGTGGTACGTGTGGGTGGGTGCGCAGGGTCTGCACCAGATTTGGGGTCGCTTCTTTTAACCACCAATAGCAGCTGTGTATGGTTATTGTTAGAAATGGGATTTTTGGTAGGCTAGGGCATGCGCCAAAGCCAGGCAGAAACCACCACTCTAGTCAGGATAAGGGAGTTACACTCCTAAAATAACCCCTGCTCACCCCCTTGGTAGCTTGGCACGAGCAGTCAGACTTATCTCAGAGGCAGTGTGTAAAGCATTTGCACATAACCAACAGTAATACAGTGTAAGCACTACAAAAGGACACCACACCAGTTTAGAAAAACATCCATTATTTTTATAAGACAAGACCAAAAACGATAAAAATCCACAATACAGTACTTATAAATCTTCAGTTATCAAAATATGCATGAATCACAGTTCGTTGATGTCGATAGCTCCGTCTGCTATTACGGCGTCGTGAACAAACAAATCCAAACAGTTCTGGCTGACCACGGCGTCGCAGGTCAGCTACGGTGTCGGGAAGACCCGCGGCGCAAACAGTACCTTTTAAAAATGCAGGGTGTCAGCGGCCTCTCGTTGAGCTTCCGAAAGCATGGCATCCGCAGGTGTCGGTTCCGGAGGTCGGTGCAGGAGTCGTCGGGGCCCTCGAACTCACAAGCGCTGCCGATCGAACTCCTCTCTGTTGAAGTCAGAAGCACTGGCATCAGCAGGTGTCGGGTGCTGCGGTGCGGCGTGCGGTGCCCTCAGTTTGCGGTGCGTGCAACGGCTCGGTGGCGGCGTCAGATGGCATAGTCGGTGAGACCAGGGTTGCAGTGCGAAGTGAATGAGGGGATCGTCACAGTGCTGGTAGGTCGCAGTGCAAGCAGCGTCATCGTCGTTCCTGAAGCGCTGTCGTCAGCTGATGAACTGGAGTCGATGGCACCGGCATCGGTAAGCTAAGGCTGCGGTGTGGGATGAGAACGGTGCGTTGTGTAACTTTACGAGTGGTGCCCTCGAACCACGGTGCAAGCAGCGGTGTCGATTTCGGCATGGAGCAGCGTCGTTGGGGAGGCCAAGGCATCGTCGTGAAACGAGGCGGTGCGGAGTGCGGTGCCCACAAGTCGTGGTGCGAGCAGCGGCTTGGTGGCGGCGTCTGCTGGCATCATCGGTGAGACCAGGGTGCAGCGTTGCGGCGGTGTCCTCTGCGGTGCCTTCAGGACATGAAGTCAGTAGCGACGGCGTAGACGGCGTTGGGTTGCTTTTTCTTCTGTCGCAGCACAAAACACACAGTCCCCAGTGCTGAGGGCAGAAGAGTTTGAAGTCTTTGCTGTTCATGAGACTTCTTGAACAGGGGGCAAGCTCTACCTCAAGCCCTTGGAGAAACTCACAAACGTAGATTGCAGAAAGTTCAGTCCAGTCCTTTAACTGTCCAAGACAGAAGCAGCTACTGCAGGCCAACCCAGCAAAGTGGTAGTTCCTCCTCACAGCTTCTCCAGATCTTCTTCTTGGCAGTCTTCTTGGTCCAAAAGAGTTCTACAGTTCAGGGGTCTGGGACCCAATATTTATATCCCAAAATCCTTTGATCTCTTAAGCAGAGAGTGTTTTTGCCCAGCCAGAACCAGCTCTGCCTTCTCTGGGGTGGTTTCCTGGCGGGAGGTGGAGACGGCATTGTCAGAAGCAGACCAGGCCCATTCAGGTGCAAGCAAATCTCCTCCCCCTACTCTAAATGTAGCCTATGTCTATTCAGCCCTTTCCTGACCCATCTAGACTATCCGGAGCCACTCCTGCTCCCCAGCCCTTGTCAGCCAAAACCCAGACAGTCAACCCACAAACCCAGCAGAGGCACACGGGATGGGTAGGCAAGAAAAGACCTATTTTCTAAAAGTGGTATTTACAAACACAGAATGTAAAAATCAACTTCAATAAAAGATGCATTTTTAGATTCTGGGTTCAGGCCTACTAAACTTCAGTTTCCTACCTAGTTTCCCAGGCCAGTTATGTTTATAAGATGTTATGAACAAACTCTCTATTCTGTCCTATGGGGAACAGCTACCCTTGCAATAGTGAAAAACTAAATTGGCAGTAATTCACTATCATGCAGAACACACCAGGGCATGTCCTACCTTTCACATACACTGCACCCTGCCCACAGGGGTACCTTGGGCCTACCTTAGGGGTGACTGACGTGTAAGAAAAGAGAAGGTTAGGGCCTGGCAAGTGGGGGCACTTGCCAAGTCGACATTGCAGTACCAGACCGCACACAAGCTTTGCAATGACAGGTCGGAGTTACATTTACGGGCTGCTTGTGTGGGTAGCACAATCTAGTGCTGCAGCCCACCAACAGCATCTGATTTACAGGCCCTGGCACATGCAGTGCACTTTACTAGGGACTGACACATAAATCAAACAGTCCAATCATGGAAACACCAATCCATAACACATTTTACAGAGAGCATATGCACTTCGGCACTGATTAGCAGTGCTAAAGTGCCCAGAGTCCTAAAACCAACACAAACAGGTCAGGAAAAAATAGGAGGAAGAAGCAAAATGTTTGGGGATAACCTTGCAAAAAGGGCCATTTCCAACAGTTATGGTCTGTAATTACTGTGTGTTCCTCTCTGTCTAGGGTTTGTTGACTGCTTTAATTGTTTTCCCATTCTCTATGTAGTTTCAGGTGGTCTGACTGGTGTCCCTGTGGCTCCCTCTTCCTCAGAGTTTTCTTTTCCAAATACTAGGCCTTCCCAGGACCACACTAGTTCCTCTACTGTTCTGCTATGGGCCGCTTGTGCACTCCCCTCGCCTCTTCCCTGGAGAGTACCCTCCCATCTGCTTCAGCCCAGCTCACAAGGTCTCGCTTCCAGGTCTCTACTTGTGGTCCCTTTCTGTCTTTCCAAGTCAATGCCACCCATCTCTTAGCCAAGACCATAGCTAGGTGTTTAAATTTGTTCCCTACTTTCCGTTTTGGCGGGCGGGGAAATAGGCCCAACAGGAAAACTCCATAATTATCCAGCCTTCTCCCCAGAGTCTCCCCTGTCAATCTAACTCCTTAGGCCCAGAAGGGAGTCAGTGTCAGGCAATACCAAACCATGTGGATAAAGTCCACATCTTGCTGGACGCACCTTGTGCACTTATGCATCTCCCCTCTGTGTATTATTTGAGGCCTGTGTGTAGTCAGATACGTCATGTGTACGTAATTGAACTAAATGTATTTCAGTCACGTATTGTGCAGTATTGACTTGGGAGAAGCCAAGAGTTTCTCTTATTCCTGGGCTGCGAGTTACCTACTAAGGGCTTGCTCCCAGCGGTCCCAGGTGTCTGTGGTGCCTCTACTAGTGTCATATAGAACCACTTCACCTGGTGTTTAGCATCACCCATGGAGAGCAATGTATGCAGCACATGGTGTGTGTCCGGCTCCTCCCCGCCCCCTTCCAATAGCTCTCCGAATGCGCAGGTCAGGGCTTCATGCTGCAAGAACTGGCCTACTGGTAGTCCATACTGCTCCACTAGTTCTGCGAAAGGGATCAGTGTCTTTTCCTGACAGCAGTCTCCCACCATCTTTAGGCCCACCTCTGACCATTCCATCAGTTGTTCAGAGGTGAGTATCTGGCGTGGGGTTCCGTGCGAAAGTCCCACCAGGGGGACCCGTGGCGAGTACTTGGAGGCTTCAGGAGCATGGACACACTCCTCCTCCAGCACCTTAGTGCCATATTTTGCAGTATTAATCTATAAGGAATTGCCACCTTATGGTCCAATATCTTAGCCAGTAGGAGGTTGGGATGTCCACCCACCCCGCCCATGTACGTTCCCTCTACATTAGCTCCCTCCAGCCACTGCGCCAACCATTCTATGTGGGAGGCTAAGTAATAGAATTCGAAGTCGGGTACCCCCAATCCTCCATTCCGAATTGGGTGCTACAGTGTCGTCATTGAGACTCTCCTATGGTCTTCACCCCAAATTAATTCTTGTACTAACGAGTCCGGAGGATGAACCAACTCCTGGGTAACACCAGTGGGAGGTTCACGAAATAATACAGTAATCTGGGCAACATGACCATTTTGACAATGATATGCGTGCCATTATGTCTAATTTCAGTGAGCTCCAGAACGTTACACAGGTTCTGAGCAATCGAAGTGCTCTATCCAAGTTACCCAGGCGCATATCAGCCAGGGAGTGATAAATATGTATACCTAGGTACTTGAACGTGGTTTGGGCCCAGTTAAGATCCTCTGGGAGTGTCAGGGGCCTCCTCAAGGGTCCCGGCACTGGGAAAAGGTAGGTCTTATTTACCTGCAGTCCTGTCAAAGTGGCAAATCTTTCCAAAAGACGTAGAACCGTAGCCGACCCGGCCACTGCCTCGCTTAAATAGGCCAAAAGATTGTCAGCGTAGAGCAGGGGTCTTCAAACTGTGGGGCGCGACCCCCAGGGGGGCCGTGGAGTGATGCAAAGGGGGTCGCGCCTTCCCAGTCACACTTCTGCCCGGCCCAAGGGCTTCAGCCCCCGCCCCCTCCTGTGTCTCAGCCCGGGCTGCTGCAGTGAAACTTGAGCTGCTGGGGGCTCAGCTGGGCAGTGTCTGGAGTCTTATCTCCGGCACCCCCCTGTTTTTCACAGGTCTTTAAAGACCATTTAACATGCCTTTGTAAACTGCTGAGGCTTAGGTTTTTTTGCTGGTTCCAGTACCCCCTGGGTCCCCACTGTGCCTATTCCTTACATTTGGATTTTACATTCACTGCCGTAGTGTGAGAATGCATTTCATGGAAAGGAATACAAAGTTGGCTTCCTGGGGGCGCCATGTGTGAAAGTTTATTGTGCTTTTGAAGCACCTGCTGCAGCGTTTCTTTCCCGGCAATTACCAGGCCTCACATAAATGTCAAGATAACTTGTGTGATTAATTATCTTCCTGGAGAGAGATCAGTGTTTTGTATAGTGGAGGTTTTGACTTAGGTGAAGTGAGTGCAGAGGGTTAATATGCCTGCTGCAAAGAACGTGTACCAAGTAGATTACAGAGTGCCTATGATGTGAAGAGATCAGCAGGTTACTGTTTTAAAAAGAGACATCCTTTTGTTACTTGCAATTTATAACTTAAAGTCCTAATATAGAATAGTGAGCTATTAACTTTCATCCTAGAACAGCATGCACACTACAAAGAATACATTATTAGACCATTGATTAATGTTGCAAAAAGGGTTAATTTGGCTAGCAATCAATTCTTATTATTAAAGGAAACTCCCAACTATGCTGTTTCTTTTTCGACTCTGAGTTTGTGCTTCTCCACACCAAGCACTCTTGAACTATACTGCCTACCAGTATGGATGACATGTGACTCCTATACTTTTAGTCCTTTGGCTTATGTAACATTTCCTATACACTGATTTACACACTTATGATTGATTGTCTCTGTGTAATGTGTGTGTGATGCAAAGTGCTCGGACACCCTACACTGGTATGAGTGGCACTATATAACTAATTCAATGCATCTGAGAGTGTGGGGTTATGGAGACTTGGTCACTGTTAAAGGGTGCTAGTGAGAGAATCCGTGGTGGGGGTGGTCATTGGGGGGGCACCAACAAACATTGTCGCACAGGGCACCACCAGCACTAAAGCCGGCCCTGGGAAGTATGCACAGATAAGCGCTGAAAATACCGCTTTAGGTGACTGCTTTTTTTGTACCAACTGGGCCATCAAAATAATCTGCTGGTAACCCTAACCATAGGACTGGAAGTTTGTTGCAGGATCAGCACATTATTTATTTCCTTCACCCTCGATCCCCGATTAATGCCGCAATAGTTTAACTTAGATCTTAAAGTCTACGCCCCCGTCAATAACATGCTGAGTTACTTCATGGGTCTGGGAATGCACCCTGCATTCAGACAACTCATTCCTCATTCTCGCCCTTTATTGTCACGCTCACCTTGCACTCACAGTGATCACAATGCACTCACACTGATCACCATGCACTTGCACCATTCACCCGCTCACCTTGCACTCACAGTGATCACTCTGCACTCAAAATGCACTTGTCCTGCTCACACTATACCTCAACCTGCAGTCACACGAGTACACTACTCATCCTGCACTCATGTGACACTTCACTCACCTGTCCCCCTACTACTCAATATGCAACTCACTCAAACAAGCCCATCAGTAATCATACATTCATTCATCCCATTCTGAACTTGCATCCGCACCCAAAATGAGAGAGGACAGCAAGGGAGTGAGAGAATTTGATTGAAGAGGTCAGGGATGAGGAGAAATGTGAATTGCCGAAGAGAAGTGTGGACACGCAAGAAGTGAGTGTGATCCAAAGGTGAGGGCTTCTGTTAGAACAAAGGGGAGATGTGAAAGAGGAATGGGGGGACTGGAGAGGTGTAAGATACAAATAGACAAAAATTTGAATGAAGAGACGAGGTGAATGAGAAGTGCTGAGGGGCACGGGAGGTGACAGGGCCAGAGAGGCCATGAGATAAATGTGAGAGACTGTTAGAGATGAGGGCAGTGAAAGGACAGAATGGCAAGAGGTGATTAAAGGTGAAGTGAGAGGTTGAATGGGGAGAGTTCAGAAGTTGTAAAAAGGGGTGAAAGAAAATGACCTGCAAAGTGAGAGAGGGATCCGGGGTTAGGAGAGGAGAGAGGGATGGAAGGGAGGGGGTGAGAGGAAAGCTGCATGGGTAAACGGCTTAACTCTACACAAAACCGCCAGGGTTTTAAGGGACCCCTGCTTCTTCCGGTCAGGGCCAGGTGAGCTTCTAATGTGGCAGCACGTATTGCTGCAGAGTGGAAGGCCCTTCACAAAGGTTGACTTGAAATCTTTCGGATGATAATTGCTGTATTTTGGTTATAAATGGGTACTGATTGGGTGAAATGTTTCCTCAGCGTTACTGTGTGTAACAAATATCAAAATAATGAAGCAATGCTATCCCAAAATACGCGGCATCACATAACCTCATTTACATTTTCATCCCACGCAATTTAGTCAACAGGTTTAGACATTTTTGTCAGGAGGGGGTCCTTACGCCTCAAAATGTTGACAGGGGGGTCTCGGCATCCAAAAGTTTGAAGACCTCTGGCGTAGAGGGAGATAATGTGCTGTCTTCCACCAAGTATCAACCCTATCCCAGTCCCTTCTTGACGAAACAAAGCCGCAAGCTGGTCCATTGCCAGAGCGAACAATATAGGTGACAATGGACAACCCTTGTCTGATCGTAAGCGCAGGGGTCGCCTTTGCAATCATTCAAGTGGTGTAGGCGGTCTGTACACTTCCCAGATATGTGTCTGCAGTGTATTCCACGTCCCCACTAGTGCAATACTGCTTCCCAGGTATATATTGTCTCTCAGAGGGAGGGAAATCGAGAAGTGCAACTCGGGCCGGCCGTCCAAACTTTAACCAGTGGCCAGGCCCAAGGCGGAGACCAGGCATTTGCCACTTCCTCATGCCTGCTGGCAAAGGCCATTCAAAATGCCCAAGTAGTTGGCTTTTCAGTTACTGGGTGTTGCCAACTCTCAGGCCTCTACCAGACTAGGGCCCTCTTCCCTCTGTCACCTCTGGGCCAGCCAAGCCCACCCTTCAGTCCCTATACCGCCATCTCCACTTCAGGGGCCTCTAGCGCTCGCTTCAGCCAGGCTGTTCCTCACCTTTGATTTTGTCGGGCTGCGCTCAGCAGGCTCTTTCTGTTCCCGTCTCTATTTTGAGACTTGGTGCATTGCTCCCAGCGGGCCGTGCTCTTCTTTTTCCGGGAAGCTCTGGAAGTTCCAAGCAGCCCCTGCAGCCCTCCAGCTCCCCTCGTAAGGCCTCCTTACTGCGCTACAGGATGATGCCCATGGCTCAGGTCCTCACTCGGCCTCCAGGCCTGCCAGAGCCTCACAAAATGTCTCCTCCCACGCAGGCCCCAGGGCTCAATCCGGGGTCAGGGTCCTCCCAGGTGCCTCGGGCCTCCCTGTGCAGCACAAGCGGTGGGCCATCTCACAACTGTCGGTCCGACGGTCCCGTTCTCGCTCTCCGGGCTTCCAGTTCGATGGGGCCCAGCAGTCGTCGCGTCTCCCGGCATCCTCCCTTACGGGCTGCTGGAGTGCGACCAGGTCGGCACATCTTCTCCCACGCCAGAGATCACAGCAGCCTGAAACTCTACCTTGAAGCCCACAGGCTTCTCACCATTGCCAGGGGTCTGATTTGGTGCTTCAGCTCGTCCCGAACTTCAAGAATTTCAGGGAAACTGTCGGGCTGATGCGGAGCTCCGGCCTCACGCATCCGCCATGTTCAGCAGCCAAGCCATGCCCGTTGCATCAAAACCTAACGCTTACTTGAATCAGACGTAAGAAAGAGAAATCTGTTAATTTTCAAAAAAACAAAGCATTGCATTTTTGCTGCAGTGCATTGCACACATCCAATGCAAAGAAGCCCTTTGAGTTTGACTAGGGATAGTAATTTGTACTGGAAGAGAATGCCTCCAGTACAAATCCTATGATAAACACCACACCCCCACCACTGTACCAGGGTGCAAGGCTGTGTGTCGCACAAGGCAGGCGTGTTAGAGCCCAGCCCAGGGAGTGACAGCAAGAGAGTGCTAATCTTACCAGAATGGCTCCGAACTGTGCTTCCCCCTCACACAATGCAGCTCAGCACAGTAAATCTGAGTGCTGTGCTGCATGAGAAATGTGTAATTCTAGGCGCTAGATTTTTCTCCATTTCAAATGTATAAACCTGTGAAAACCGATCAAATAATATACTATTTAAATCAATTGAAGTTGCATTCATTGTATATAACCTTAAATTAAGTTCGGTACATGAAGAAAAAAGCTGAAGATGTCTCTTTTTACCAGCAATAATCACCAAAGAGCCTGCCAGTGAATGTTCAGTTATGCATGCTGCCCTTTTCTAAGGCGCCAGAAGATCCTAGCCATAGGTCACCATGGGCTATAGAAAGTCCCCTTGACATAACAAGGGCACTCTCAATTCACTCCAACAATAAATTGCAATATAAAGCTGAGCCTTCAAAAAAGGAGGATAATTATATTGTTCTTATAAAATAACAATTCAAATGTGTATTTTGCTGTAATTTGCATGAAAGCCAAACCTCTAATTTCATGCAGCCCTGAGCCTTCAGTCCTAAAGACCCTTTCACCAACCCTAGGTAATGGTGTAGCTAATAGAATATTTTCAGATCTATTTCAGATCATTAGAGAGAGAGAATGAATCCTTCTAATGTTCTTGGTGTGAATACTAACACGAATGAAAAGAGAAGAGTTGATGTAAATATAATTAGGGTGTTTTCCTTATCTACATATCTTTGGTATATGGTGGCCTATCATTAGGTGTTTATGTTACAATATTGCATGTTAATTGTTGATGCAGTGTCAACTTGGAACTAACAAACAGATATGAAATTTACAAATCTTTGATTGAATAGGGAATTTTCCACAACGACTTAAAATGGTACCCTTCATCCCCGCTTAAAAAACATTTGAGCAACTACAAAATTAATATTTTGAAAACTATCTTTGTGAGTACTCATTCATCTATTTCCCACCTCAAATTGAGTAGCCAGTTTCATCAACTCTATTCTTGCTTCCACTTGAGGAAAGGCAGAAAGCCAACACTCATCTGCGGTAAAAAAGACCTCCTTCAAAAAACATATAAAGGGGCACCACCATCTTTGACTTCCTGGACCGCTCTGTGGCTTTCAACACACGGACTTAACTATAGGTCATAATATAATGGCTTTAAAATTCCTAGCTTTCAAATGCCATCAGGTTTGCATGCAAGGCATTTCAACCAATCGAATTCATCTATTTATTGGACTAGCTCAGGTACAAGCACACTTCACAATACTTTAATATTGACGTATCAAATCATTAGCCTTGACATTGAGCTCTAGTTTTCAAAATGATTCCTTTAATTTTGGGTGTTTTGTAGATGCGCACTTTTAAAAGGTGTATCTTGTATAGGCGTCAAGTCACAAAGTACAACTATCTGTGGAATTTAAACATGCCCACACAATGATCTGCTGTTTTCAAGGCATGATCAAGTGGTGCACACAGAGGCCAAGATGTGTGATCATCTCATATGGTAGCATATGCATTTTTCATGAAGGTAACCACTGCCGTAGGAATAGCTCTACAGCAGCCTTTCTTCTGTTCCTTGCCAAACCATCCTCAACACAAGATGCAACACTGAAAGAGATTATTGTTTCTCCCTCGGTCCCGCTACAGCCCTGTAGACCATCTCTACACAATGGTACATAGTTCATGGTCACATATTTAGCAGGGCAATCAATTAGTCAACATTTGAGATGACAACCCATGTATGGCCACGGGGACAGTGGCAGCCTATGCGCAATAAGGTATTAACCATTTGGCCCTTAATAGGATATCTTCTACGGGTGCACTGAAAATATTAAGAAATATGTGTCTCTAAAAGGCAAACCCTTGCTTCATTGCTCTTCTGTGTCAGACTAAATAAACCAAAACTTGCAGTTATACCCCAACCCTAGGATCAACAATCATCCTTTTCTCTCTCTCTCAACCCAGACAAGATAAACATATTGCACGTAAAAATACAAACCCTTCTCCCTACTTTCACAGGAAAGCTATCTGCCATCCTGACTTATGCCCAATCCAACATGGAACCATTTTACAAATAGTGTTTAATTTAATAGGAATTCTTTCCCATTGCCTTTGTTTCTTCAACCATATTATTAGGGGCTATGGCGGAGGAGCATCGCCCCACAGCTTTTAAGCAGTGAAAAGTAAAGGAAACATAAAATGATAATAACTTTGAGCTATTATCATTTTATGTTTCCATGCTGCTTTGCGGAGGGCAGGTGGGCGGGGTTGCTCTGCTCCCGGAGCAGGGCAGGGGAGGAGTGGCTTTCCCACTCCTAAGTGCAAATGACTGTTTGGCTGGCCCTCTCAGGCTGCCCAACACAGTCATGCGCACTTTCCCTGTTCTCCATGCAGGCTTCATTACAGTCTGCGTGGAGAACATGCCCGCGTGGAGAACATGCCCAGGCGCTTATTGCCTAGCTGAGCGTCAAACCAGGACGCTCGGACCAATCACGTTGCATTGCAGCGTTGTGATTGGTCAGGGGAGCCTGGGTGCTTACCAATCACAATGCTGCATTTCAGCAATGTGATTAGTCAGGGGAGCCTGGCTGTGATTCCTGTTCCTCGAGTCCAACGAGGAGGAGCAGGAGCAGAGACACGCGACCCGCCGGCTGCCACTGCATATTATGTCCCCTCCACTGGTTCCCTCTACAGTAGACTATCCGCCTAATGACCATCTTCCTCACCTACAAAGCAATACACACAGGTGAACAGTGACATCACGGAAATTGCAGCTTGCAACTCCTGCCCCCAAATACCAATTGTATGTAACCTTCTTCCAACAAACACTCAATATGTCAACCTTTCACAAACTATTTAATAAGCCATCTTCTTCACTGCTCTATCCATTTGGTCTGAGACCTGCACCCAGCTGACAACTGACCTTTTTGCAAATACCATCTGAATATTTGCACAGTAAAGTTATCTCTGTGGAACACTGACGGCTTTACAGATCTGTGGGAAATTCATCTTTTTGTATCATTCCCCTGTTTTTAGTGACCCTGACAGCCAGTGTTTGTACTCTGGGCTCTTTGGGCCAAGGAAACTGGACCCAACCTCCACGCATGGGCTTAACAAAGGCCCCAGCAGACCCTGCAGTGGGGGGGGGGCTGAGCTCCAGGGGGCCCCCTCAGAAAAGTATGCTGGCCTGAGAGCTCCTGATGGAGCAGGAAGGGGGGCCTCCTTGTACTTAGCAGGGGGCCCCCCTCGAGTTTCGTTACGCCACTGCTTCCATGTGCCCTTCCAAAACAACAAAAGTGTGTATTTTAAATCGATACGTTTTGACCTTTCTGTAATTCCGCTGAAATGTTTGAATAAATAGTGCAGGCTGCCTAACAGTAAAATTCCAATGTGATCATTCAGGGCACGTTTTCCTCTAGAGACTGATTTTCTGTTTTGCCCTGCCAGGGTTTTGATCTGTCACAACTAAGGCTTGCGCGGTACCCAGAAAATTATGGGAATTATTTACAAGCCCATCACGCCACTGGTGCATCACTTTTTTTGATGCACTGGCGGCACAGTATGTCTGCCTATATTTACAAGGCCACGTACAGCAACCCAGCATGGCTTTTCATGGCCTTGTAAATACCACCCCCTTTTACCCATTACTCTGTGTGAAAAGGGTATTCCATGGGTGTTGCTGTGGGTGTTCCCATGCAACATCCAGGGCCGGACTGAGAACACAAAGCAGTCCTGGCAATTTTATCAGACTGTCCCCCGGGGGAGGGGGGTGAAGGGGGTGGGTGAAGGGGCAAGTGTGAAGCACTGCTCCTTAACTAAACCGGCAACCCCATCACTGCTGTGTTTGTTACTGGGGGGCGATATTTCAGCACTGCTGCAAAACAACACTCCAGTAACAAAACCGACCCACACCTCTCCAAAATCAGCCTCCACCCTTCAAGCCTTCCGGGTAAATGCCTGAAGCCCGCTACGGCCAGTCTGGCCCTGACAACATCCATGGAACCTGACACATTCCCAGATTTACAAGGTTTTGTAAACCTGGCTATGTGTCAGATTCCTACGCCTCCCCAGGGGAGGCATAAGGAAGGCACAATGAGGAGAAATAATTTTATTTCTCCTTGTTTTTCCTTTTTCTGTGTGCTTCATTCTGCAGCACGCATAGAAAGAAGAAAAAGCCTCTTGTGATTGTTTTTGTGCAGGAAGGTGTCCCTTCCTGCACAAAACCAATCACCCCTACAGCGTAGACACCCTTGCACCTTGGCGCAAGGGTGCCTGAGGAAAAATACAGGAATGCGCCCTGTTTTGTAGATATGGCCTGTTCCTGCCCTTTTCCTTTGAGGCACCGCAGAGCAGCAGGAGGGCTCGCTGCGCTGCCGCACACCAAAATATTGTGAATGAGGCCCTATGTTTCAGCCTCATGCAGTCCTGCACCTGCACAGCTTTTCATCTGCTCTGCTGAAGCCCTTTGACTTTTGACACAGCCCGAAACTTCTCACCAACTATTGCCTAACTCTGCTCTGTTAATCATAAACTGTCATATATAATTTCCTTATGCATACATAACTATTACTTTAGGAGTAAGTCAGATTTATATTTGAAAAAAAATCTTCAACTTTTAGTATTGGATGGTAGTTGACAGACACCACTAAAACAGGCAATAAAACTATAAAAATCTGCTTTTGACATCCTCATTATCCATGAAGGTATTACCATTTAACAATTACCAATTTTTAAATTCTGCGATCATTTTCAGATAGTGACAAAGTTAAATGATATTATTACTATTATTACTATATCTGTTATTATTTTTGTTGTTTATATTGTTGTTATTGATGTTCTTGATATTATTATGTTCAAATAGTTTATTAAAATTCAAAAGGTCCATTTATAGTTAACGCCCAACAGAGCAATAAATATTTAACAAAGTTACATAGTTAAGTGTCTTTATTGTAACGATCTAAAATCCTTTAGTCACCTCAATATGAAAATACAAAATTGATATTAATACAGTTAAACGAAACTCAGCATTGCCTACAAATCACTTGCTCGTGCCTGAGCACTAGAATAAGTCGGATTAGTGAAATATATGCAGAAATCACCCTCTGAGCACTTGGCACACAATTTCAGTGTTGTATAGAAAACTTTGTTTTTAGATTTCCATTCATACTATTTATATATCAATTACCTTTTGATCATCACCTCTGAAACAATAATGGGTACTTTCTATAAAATCACAGGAAATGATCCAGAATACAAAGAAATAAATCTGTTGTGCCCAAAGCTGCGATTCTTTCTAGCGTTAGAAATCACATCACATTTCATAGTAGAGCACAGCTTGTTACCACTCACCACCACAAAGCAATGCCCTCCTACAGAGGTGTACCTCAATTAAATCCATGGTAATAGGCGGGTAGAAGGACCACCCAAGTGACAACTCAAGTTTTAAAAATAGCTGCAAGGAACAAAAGATGCCATTGTCTGCGGATACAAAGCTCAAGGAAGACTACAGAGGAGATGTTGAATGGACTCTTGTGGGCAATTAAAACACTTGGGTATATCTGAACCCAACACACTTTGAGTCGGTCCAGTGCACTTGTTTGAAGATGTTTTCCTAGAAATTCCAATTAAAGTTGCAGTCTGCATGGTAACTGACGACTACATTTAGATCATAGCGTTGTGTAAACCCTTTGCTGCTGCGTGCATGTACTGTAGTGTAAACGAGATTCCACAGAGTCAGTGCTACCCACAGCAACAAAGGCCGAACTTGGAAATAAAACCAGCCATGAAAAAATAGCACAGCTCGAGCAAACTGTTTTCAAAGCATTATGTGTTTCAGAGCTTTACCCTGGGACAATTTTGAAATATGCATTAGCAAAATCAATCGAGCTCATCTTTTAGGTGGAAGCCTACCACACAATGCAGCTGTCTGGTTGCAAAGACATATAGGGTCCTATGATTATGCCTAAAAACTCCAAGGATCTTGGGTCATTGATCTCCGGCGTTTCTACTAAGATCCTACAGGTAGTAACATACCTTGATGGTGTGAGTGATTATTCTTCTTCTGGTTTATTATCTTCCGCCAAAACGATAATCGTGCCTAGGCTCGGCAGAGAAATTAATCTTGTTCTCTAAAGGGGGGCACGCGAGGTGGCTGGTGTATTCAGAGAAGAGGGATATGGCAAATGAGGACAAAAAAAAAATGGTTTTGTGTTATGTAACTCACAATTGCTTGCTATCTATTTGCTGGCTTGCCTTGTTTCAGGCTGTCCAGCATATCTTTGACCCGCCCATGGATCATAGCAGGCCCGGTTCCAGGAATTTTGATCCGGATGGGCCAAGGGTTTGTTTGGGTGGGCCAATGTAGGTCACATTTTTGTCAATTCTGTAATCTCAAGATTTACATCATATCTTCTTACAAACAGGCATACAGAACATCTAGAGAGTCATGTTAGAGTAGCAGCTGATGCCTATACTCAACAGCCCAACTCTTATAATTTCCAGAAGGCTAGGCTTCAGCACCAGCACCAGGAATCCAAACAGATTTTAATAGCAGTTTAAGGTTAAGGAGGTACCTGTTACCACACCTGAGCCTTGACATTTCACATTAGGAAGACAGGCACTGGGAGCTTCACCAAGGCTTGAGCCTGAAGCCTGGCTCTGGCTCAGCTTGAGGTCCTATTGGAACTTCGAGCCCATAATGAGCCGAGCTATTATGTATGTTCTGCCTGCCACCCTCAATCTACCCAGGATGTGGCGTTACAGCGAGAGCTTGCAACTTTGGAACTGGACATACTAGGTTTGAGTCATGGCGTTGGCTCAACATCCTGTGATTCTGGGCAAATCTCAATTGCCTAAAAGAAATGAATGTGACCTTGTATAATGTAACTGGTGTTCAAGTGAAGCGCTTCAATATCTCCAGGTAGAGTTCACACTATATAAAAATTGCAGAAAACCTGGGAGGTAACAACATAAGGAGAGACAAATAGCCATTTAGTAGCTGATTTGTACAAAGTGAAAACATAAAACCTGGATAAATTGCAGGATCTCCACTTAAATTGTGTGAGCTTTGGCAAATATTTTATTTCACCAAAACTCAATTTTCTTCATATTTGCGCATAAAAGCACATTCAAATACATGAATCGGAAAAACAACTATACAAAACCTATTGTGTTTCATTTAATAGACTAATTTTGCTCTATAATAATATGGGCCACATACAGGGTCCACGTGACAACTGTCTTGCCTGTTGGTTCACTAATAGCACTGTCACCAGTGTGAGGACGGGGCAGGAATGACTGACTAAAAGGTCATGTTTAAAAACTATGGGGCAGATTTACAAGAAAGTGACGCATCTGTGAAGATGCGTCACTTTCCCTGCACCACTTTGAGAAACCCTTGCGCCACTATGGATGCGCCGTATTTACAATACGGCGCTCCATGGCGCAAGGATTGACAGATGCGTCAGAAATTCTGACGCATCTGTTGACGCAAAAGTCACGCATTGCTGGAGTCATGTTGCAAGCACGATGCAACTCCAGCAATGCAGGGGGATGCCTATCCTCATTGTGCTGTATCACTCCTTACGCCTGCTTCAAGCAGGCGTAAGAATTTGACGCAGTGGCGTCCTAGAAGTGGCGCAGTGAAATCTTGTAGATTTCACTGCGTCACTTCTACGAGGCTTTTCTGCGTTGGAACGCCCACCCTGCATACATTACACCTGACGCAGGTATAATGTGACGCACGGCTTTACAACGTGACACATCTCCCTAGATGCGTCACGTTGTAAATGGGCCACATTTTTACGCTGCTGCTGCATCACAAAAAGTGACACAACTGCGGCGCAAAAATGACGCAAGGGGCTTGTAAATCTGCCCCTATCACTTTTAACAAGTGCTTCTTAGTGCAGCGCTATATTGTTACATATTTATGTCAAAGCTTCCTTGTATTAAAGAAATACATTATCATCAACATTTTAAAAAGTGTATCATATTTTACGTGATGTTTGTTGTATGTTTTACATAGCAAACATTTTCAGAGCTCGGATTGTGCATGGGCTCTAAAACGCAAGCCAGAGCCTGTGCTCGGCTCTCCCTGTTAATTTGTTTGCCCGCCCACCTCTAACCCCAAAACTCAATTTCAATTTTAAAGACAGTGAAAACAACATTTCGACGTTCTGACGTAAGATTGATGAAGCACTTAGCAGGTGCCTTCTCCGTGGCCTCTTCTGCCGTGATTGGGTGGACCAAAGGTCATGTTTGGGTGGGCCTGGCCCACCCGGCCCCCCTGCTAGATCCGGGCCTGGATCATAGTCTGTTTGCCACCTCTCTGAAAGGCTCCTCATATTCTTATACAAGTGCTCACTTTCTGGGAACTCTTTTCTTTGTGAGGCACTCCAGGAGAGTACATCTGTTTTCAGTTGTTTCCTGTATGCTAGCTTGTAGTAGTAAACGTGTTGCATTTCTTTGGAAAGGTTTCCTGCCTCCCATTGTTCTGCTTGACTGATTCTACTTATGTCTGCCACCACCAGATGCCACGAGGAACAATGTTCTGTCTACAAGCTTGTTCATTTTGTTCAGTGATCTTTACAAATAATATTACTTAACCACTCCTCTTCCTCAATGTCAAGCCCATGCCATAAGCACTAGAGGTAGGGGATTGGGAGTTGCTGAAGGTTTTTAAATTTTGTTTTTATTTTGTCACATTGTCTTGTGCATTTAGAGACAGAGATCATATGTCAGGCTCTGTATTCTGAGTGAGGTTGGCATTTACTTTTCTTTCTCTGAATGCAAAGTGAGATGATTTATATGGCAATCTTCCTGGGTACTGGGGTGTGAAAAGAAAATGCTGTAGGATGTTGTTATTTCTTTCTAGTGCACAACAAAATTTAAATGCCAGTAAATAATCTGTACAAATGTTTCAGAATATAACAGAATTATAAAAGAATACATTTAAAAAAAATACAATTCTGAAGTGTGGTGAAAATAAATATTTTTAAAAGATCAAAACAAGGGGCGTGGCTTCGGCACCAAAGAAGATGGTCGCTCTTGCACGGAGCTCTGTGACGACGTGAGGGGACGAATCTCCTCTGGGCGTGTTTTCCTGCCATTTGGACCCCATAACCGCAGGCAAACATCAATGAAGCCCAGCGTTACAGGCTGAACTGCTTGTTAGAGCCCAGGGTGAACGCTAACTCCACTTTTTCTCTCCCTTTTCAGACGCGCTCATTTTACATGCAGCCGCCATTTCGATTTTTTATGTTCGTTGCCGCCCGGGCCTTTGCCTCAGTTTCTCTGTTGTTTACCTCATGACGCTTGAACTCCTTCAGCGTTTTTTCCTCTATTTACTGCTGCACTTGCCATCTGGGAAGTTTTCCTTTTAAAATTACTTTGTCTATGATGTCATTCTTCCTCTATTTGGCTCCTCCTATGTTCCATAGAATGTACATCATTTTCGAATGGATTTAATTACAGAAACTCTTTCTTTCTTCATTTCCAGAAGTCTTGGGGCAACGTGAACTATTTATCTCATTTATTTTATACAGTAACTGCTGTTGACCTATTTTTATTGCAGGGGCGCGCTCTACTCAGGGTTGTGTTAAATCTTCTGACTGTAATTCATTGGAAGACTATAACCCTTTCAGCATTTTGCAAGAGAATATGGAAGACTCAGATTCTGGTCTTTCAGCCAAGGGTGGTGCGACGCCTAATATGCCCCGTAATTCTTCTAAACAGTCATCTAAAATTCCCTCTGCCTCATCATCTGTATCAACTAAACGCGTCAAGAAAGACCCGCCTTTACCTTCCAATTCATCAACGTCATTATCTATGGAATTGCTTATTGAAGAAATACATGCTCTCAAATCTTACATGGAGGAAACTAACATCCGTCTCCAAAGTCTTGAGGATAAATGGTCTCACATGGAACAAAAGGTTACTCACCTGGAACCACGTGTTGACTCTGTTCAAGTCATTACCAGCCAAGTTCCTTCCTTGCATCTGGAGATCTAACACCTTAAACAACAAGTGAAAAATTTGGAAAACCGCAATAGGCGTAATAACTTACGCATTTATGGCCTTGTGGAGGGTCTTGAAGGTTCAGATCCTCTTTCCTTTTTTCACTCCTTCCTCCTGACTCATTTGGGTTTTCCCGAAACTCCAAAATTGAACATCCAAAGAGCTCATCGCTTGGGGCATAATCCAAGATCAGCATCTTACTCATCTAAACCAAGAGGCGTTATTTTATATTTTTTGGAGTATACCAATCTGCTTAAAGTCTTACATGCTGCCATAAGTAAAGGAAACATTTCCTGGCAAGGATCCAATCTCTTTTTCACCCAGGACTATGCCAAAGTGTCAAGAATTCCTGTCATGCGAGGGGAGGAAAACGGTAACCAGCGAAAACGGACTACATCTCCCAGGATGCTTAGCGGTTGAGAGGTTATGTAAACAGGAGAGCTGTTACATAACTCAAGGAAAACACGCCCTTATGTAAACAGGAGAGCTGTTACATAACTCAAGGAAAACACGCCCTATAAAGGGAGGAACCGGGAGGTACAACGCTGTCGGATATTGTGTTTACACCGACGTACCTGCTTCATGAAGAGCAGTGTTCCGGAGTGGTGCTCCAGTAAGGCAAGAACGGAGGTAGGTCGAGTCGTTACTCCCTGGGCCGTGTCTTGCCCCATCGTCACCTGTGAAGGACCCGGAAGCTCTACCGGTCAACCATTGAGCTTCGCTTTTTGACTCGGCTGAGTCAAAGCGCAGTGGCGCTTTTGCTGGTTGGAGTCGTAACTCCCAGCCCGACCAGAGATACAGGGACTGCCAGCTGTAACGCACACCAGGAGGTGTTTGCCGCGTTACAGACTCGGAAGTCCACAGGATCGATCGAGCGGCTGCTCTCGGTTCAGTCTTCTTGCTTTTGATTGGGGTATCGGTGACGTATCACCAGGAGGTGACTCCGCGTCCCGGTGCAGTCTGAGGAAGAGGTTGAGCGGCTGCTCCCTTCAGGTAGAGACCCCGGCTGGGTGTTTCCCTGACTCCTCGATTATCCCCAACACTCTTCGTGCCCCTCACAGCCTACCGATTGGCATTGTCGGCCATTTCATTTCTGCCCTCTGTTGGCATACGCCGGGATCGGCGTATATGCAGAGGACGGTTAGGACCATCCGTGCTGTGGGCTGGTAACGTACTTAGCCTGGAGGATTCCAGTGACTATAACTTTTGTTTATTCTTTGTATTATTTTTGCCTTCATTAAAATAACTAACCCTTCACAAGTGGTTGCGTCCTCATTATCGTGTCTGTTAAACGATCCTGAGACGTTCAGGGCGTTACAAAATATCCGACCTTAATAACACTAACTGTCTCCCGGTCGAAAACAGACATGGCAACACTTGATGATGTGCTGGCTGCTTTAGCGACCGTGCAAGTTGAATTGGCTGCCTCTAGGCAAGAAACAGCCGATGTAAAAGCCAGACTGGATGCTATCCAATCGGACCCGCTCACGCCCAGCACCTCCCTCACGAACCAGACCCCTGCGGTAGTAGTGGAAATGCCGGTAGCCATCCCCTTGGCAACACCAGAGAGGTACAGTGGGGATCCTAACACAGTGCAGGTATTCCTCACACAAGTGGCGCTACATTTATCGTGCAAACCAAAGGCGTTCCCCACGAGTCAGGCTCGTGTGGCTTTCCTTATTTCCTATTTGGCTGGAAACGCGGCACAATGGGCCGTACCTCTGGTGAGCAGGGACGACCCCATCTTATGTGATTGGAGTGCTTTTCGCGAGGAATTCCTGAAGGTATTCGACAGAAGGGCTGACTCGTACACGGCGGACCGTGAAATGCTTGAGTTGAGACAGGGATCCAACGACCTGGTGCAGTATCTCAACGCGTTCCGAAGGCTGGTTGCGGAAACCAAGTGGCCTGTTGCTAAACAGACGGCGCTCTTCCATCAAGGGCTGTGCGATGAGCTCAAGGACGCCGTGGCTCATATTGACCCTCAACCCAAGACATGTGAGGGCCTTATCAACCTGGTATTACAGCTGGAACATAGGCTAAATGAAAGAAAGGGGGATCATGGGAGAAAAGGAAAATCCCTTCCATCCTATGTGACGGTGGGAAGTCCTGAAACTTCCACCGCATCCAAGGGAGAACCCATGGACATCGGCGCAATACGAGCGAGCCTCACAGCCACGGAGAAAGAGTCACGCCGTAAACAAGGATTGTGCCTATATTGTGGCAAAAAAGGCCACTACGTACGTGAATGCCCTGCCAAACCGAAGACGTCACGTTATCGGGCCAACCGGTCGGTAACAGCCGTGGTGGACATACCGGCGGAAAACTAGAGGACTCCCAGACCAAAGAAGGGGCATCTCGGAGTCACTCATCCATCCCTTCACTTTCCAACTCGGTCACTAAGGGACAACGACACCTGTTTCTCACGGTGCACGTGGGAGTGCATGACCAGTGGATACCCGTTGTGGCCATGGTGGATTCAGGGGCCACTGGCATGTTTATGGACCACAACGAGGCATGCAGGCTAGGGCTAGTGCTTCTTCCCAAAGCTGTACCCGAAGACGTCTATGCTGTAGACGGAAGGCGATTGGTGACGGGGCCCATCGGGCAGCACACGGGGGTCCTTCCGATGAGATATGGGAGGGACCATTTGGAACAAATTGATTTTAACATCATCCGAGCGCCCCAATATGGCGTCATATTGGGATTGCCGTGGCTACAGAAACACAACCCCTCTGTGGATTGGCCAACACATCGCATCGAAATGACGTCACCGTATTGCATCCTGCATTGTGGAATAAGAACGGAATCCCTTAGGGGGAGGAGCCAAGATGGCGACCGGGACGGCAGCGTAGACTCCCGGCTCCGTGAACCTCCGTATCCCGCACGGATATCCTGCATTAGATCCTCAGCCTGCGCTATGCGCCCGTGTTTGTGAATGAGAGCGGCAACCGATCGAGTGACTCCGAAGTTTCTGGCGGCTGTACCGCCGGAGAAACGGGTATTTGCAATTTGCGGCCTGTGCGGCCCTGGAGCCGGGACCTTGAGTTGACATCTTGGCCGGGTGGCAATTTCACAACAGCGGCCTTTGGTGACTGGGTGGAGTCGGACTGCCGGATCGGTGCGACTATCGGCCTACATTTCGCCGTGGTCGCTTCCTACCATTAAGCGGAGCGGAACAAGTGCATGCCCGGGGTGGCAGTTCCACGACTCTCCGGTGATTGCCTCCGCCTTCGACGGTGAGCTGCCCGAACGCCGCCCGTAACTCGCCCTGATTCCTGCGGGCTGCTCCCGGATTTTCGCGGGCGCTGGTCCGTGGAGGGGACGACTGTTGCCCGTGACTACATAACGGATACATTTTTGGTCTGCCTCCGGAACCCTGTTTGCCAGCGACATGGACCTTGATGCGCTTGCCCCTGGGTCCCGGTCCCAATACGGGTTGGACCTACCCGGCGGCCATCTTGTCACGATGAAGTCTACCATCCTGTCCACCAGGTCACAGCAGGATCGGGAGTGTGCGACTCCGGGGAGCGTAGCGGAGCGATCGCAGAGAGCTGTGCTGGGGCATCGGGACCTTCTCGAGGCTCTCGGTGCCCTTCATTCCACCTTGCTTCATGGCGTTTGGGTATTGGGGAGTAGGCTTGAGGGTGTGGCATCAGCGTTGGGACAGTTGCGGCCTGCCTGTCCTCCGATACACAGGGACTTCCTGCACTGCACTCAGGACGACAACGTCGGGGCCACCACTGTGCCTAGTGACCAGCTGGAAACTCCGGACAGTCTACTATTGTGTGATCGGCTGGCTGTGGATCTGATCTGTCCCGGAGGTATTGGACCTGAGTGGGGGGGGGTGGCCTTGTCCGGTGTGCGGCCTCCGGCGACCCTGGGAAAACTCAAGCAAAGGTTGTCTACTCTGGCTGATTCCGCCTTCCTGGACCTTGTGTGCAGTGCAGATCCTGGGGCAGCACTGGGAAAGACGTTCCTCCATAATGCTGACTGGGTTGGTACTCAGAGACTTCCACCCCACCGGGGTGCGTCGCTTCCTGGTCGTTTTTGGACGCTCCTTTACCGTGTAGCATTGGACATGGCGCCGGGTCGAGGGGTATGCATGGGCGGATTTGCCAAGAGTGGCCAAGGATAAGAATGCTCTTTCAGTGGTGGTCGGCTAATAGGCGGGCGGGCTCGGGGTTGCGTGCTCTCATGGTATAACTGTCGGTATAGTAGGTGCAAAATGCTCCCCATCTTTCCTTGACATGGTCGATTTTGTGTTGTTTACTGTTTGCTTTGGGGGAAACATAATGTGCGGGAGGGAGACGCCGGGGGCATGTTTTGAAGGCCCTCCTCCAGTTTATTAATACTCTCTCTACCCCCCCTTCTGGTGGGGTTCTTTTCTTACTCCTTTTTCCCTGTTTCTTCTATATTTCGGGTCTGGTTCCAGGGCGACAGGCACACTGCTGGGGGGGGGGGGCCGTA
Source organism: Triturus cristatus (assembly GCF_964204655.1). Lineage (NCBI taxonomy): Eukaryota > Metazoa > Chordata > Amphibia > Caudata > Salamandridae > Triturus > Triturus cristatus. The sequence continues at coordinate 1,417,573,163 of NC_140591.1, read as the reverse complement.
CTCATCTGCAGAGGTGCAGGGTGGGGGGTTGGGGAAGGGGATTCTTTTAGTCTTTAATCTCCTTTTTCCATGGCCTCCTTTTTCTTCTCTGATTCTTCTTGTTTTCTCTTTTCTGGGATCAGCGTGGTACATCTCCTTTGTTGTGAATCGTTGCCTTTTCATGTGTGCCACAATTTCCGGGGTGTTCTCTGGGCTTTAGGGCAGGGGACTGCAGGCGCAGCTGGGCATGATATTCTTCCCTATCCTGAATTTCCTGTGTCTGCGCCATTGATTCAATAGATTGCTGTTTATTGCTTACGTTTATCATTCTGCCTGCCTCTTATCGCTGTTGGGAAATTGTTCGGCACCTGATCCTTCTGTTTTTTTTCCATTATAAAATGAAAACCCTTTTTATCCTGGTGTCCTACCTGCGCTCTTCACTGGCCAGACTATATTAGCATGAAGATTCTGCTCCCCGAGGTGCTGCCTGTGTTAACATTTGATCTCTGTTGTTCTGACTGCTTAGCGGCCGGCCCCGGGGGGTTGTAGGCCCATACTTGTTATTGATTGAAATGTCAATAAAGGTTTTTCAAAAAAAAAAAAAAAAAAAAGAACGGAATCCCTTGACGCAGATGAGAGCGGGAGTCAGACGGTGGCTACAGCGGCAGAAAAAGATGTGGCTCTCCCCCAGGCTTATCACAGTTTTGAGGATGTATTTGATGAGGTGAAGGCGGAAGTGCTACCACCACATAGACCGTTTGACTGCCAGATCGACCTGGTGCCAGGGGCCAGCGTTCCCAGCGGCAGGCTGTATGCCCTGACGGAGCCTGAAAACGTGCATCTCCGGGGGTACCTGGATAAACTCCTCAAGCTAGGATTCATCCGCCCGTCCAAGTCTCCGGCCGCCTCGCCACTCTTCTTCATCCCGAAGGCTAATGGGGAGCTGAGAGCCTGTGTGGACTTTAGGGCATTGAATGCGATAACCATAAAAAATCGGTACCCCTTGCCTCTCATCAGTGTACTTCTGGAACAGGTCAAGAAAGCTCGTATCTACACCAAGTTGGATTTGAAAGGGGCATACCATCTGGTGCGCATGAGGGACGGAGACGAGTGGAAGACCGCCTTTAAGACCAGGTTCGGCCTTTTTGAGTACCTCGTCATGCCGTTCGGTCTGTGCAACGCCCCGGCAGCCTTTCAGTACTTTTTGAATGAGGTATTCAGAGAGGAGTTGGATATCTACGTGGTCGTATATATCGACGACATCCTCATCTATTCGTCCAGTGTGGAGGAGCACGTACACCACGTCAAAACTGTGCTCCAAAAGCTGAGGGAAAACATGCTGTTTTGTAAACTCAGCAAGTGTGACTTCCACGTCACATCCGTGGAATTCCTCGGAGTAATGCTGAGTCCAGAGGGACAGGAGATGGCAGAACGAAAGATCAAGGCGGTGAAAGAATGGCCGGTGCCCCAAGGCGTGAAGGACGTCCAAAGTTTCATTGGCTTCGCCAACTTTTACAGGCGGTTTATACATGGATTTTCAGGATTGGTGGCCCCAATCACACAGCTACTGAGGAAGTCCAAGGAGTTTGTCTGGTCCCCTGAAGCGAACACAGCCTTTGAGGCCCTGAAAAGCGCCTTTGGTAAGGCGCCGGTGTTGGCTCACCCCGATCCGGATCTCCCCTACGTGGTGGAAGCGGACGCATCGGATGTGGCGCTGGGGGCTATCTTGTCCCAACGCAACCACGACACAGGGGTGCTTCATCCCGTTGCGTACATGTCCCGCAAACTCAACGACGCCGAACGCAACTACCATATTGCGGAGAAGGAGCTTCTCGCAATCAAGGACGCCTTCACCGAATGGAGGCATTGGTTGATGGGGGCAAGACATGTGGTATCGGTGTACACGGACCATCGGAACCTACAGTTCATGACGGCCACAAGACACCTTTCTCCCAGGCAGCTGCGGTGGATGATCTTCTTTGCGGGGTTCAACTTCCGCATCACATATCGGCCGGGGACGGAAAACCGGAAGGCGGACGCCCTGTCCCGTCAATCTGCAGTTAAGGAACCATTGCCTGCGACCGAGCGTTCCATCATTTCCCCGAGGATGGTATTGGGGGTTATCCAACCGGATACTTTCCTGAGGGGAATAAAGAGAGGGATCAGGTCATTCGCATGGCGGAGGTGGCTCCTCAGTCACAGAGAATGGCAGCTGAAGGACGGGATACCCCTGAAGGGCAGGTGCCTATTGATACCCACGCCTAGGCTAAGGAAACAAGCATTCGTCTGGTGCCATGACTCTCCATGCGCAGGTCATTTGGGCTTTGAAAAAACGGTGGCTAGCATGGGACGGCATTTCTGGTGGCCAACCCTGAGAGTGGATGTCAGGAGGAGGGAACAGGAGTGTCCTACGTGTGCTACCATGAAGGCCGACCATGGCCGAACCCAAGGGCTCTTACATCCACTTCCGACCCCGGATAGACCATGGGATAGCATATTACTGGACTTCGTGGTGGGCCTACCGGTAGACCAGGGGATGACGGCAATACTGGTGGTGGTGGATTACTTGACGAAAATGGGGCACTTCATCCCCTGCAAGAGAGTCCCTACGGCCGGGGAATTGGCGTCACTACTCCTAAAGAATGTGGTACGACTGCATGGATTACCTGGGGTGATCGTGTCGGACCGGGGGTCGCAGTTTACTGCGCAATTCTGGAAGACTTGGTGCACTGCGCTGCATGTTAAGACCGCCCTGTCCACCAGCTACCACCCTCAAACGGACGGCCAAACCGAGCGCCTGAACCAAACGCTCAAACAGTATCTGCGATGTTTTGTGGACCAGGGCAGGGAAGAATGGGTCGACTTGCTATGGGTTGCAGAGATAGCCTATAACAACGCCACTCACAGCTCCACACAGTCATCTCCGTTCTATAGCAACTATGGCCAACATCCCAGGTTCTTGCCATTTCTACATCCGTTCAGAGAGGACAGGATTCCCGCCACAGCGGACAGGGTGGCACACATAAAAGACACGTTGATGCGCTCAAGGGCTGTCCTAATAGAGGCCAAGAGAAGATACAAGGCTGCGGCAGACAGGAAGAGAAGGCCCGGGCCACTGTACCGCACTGGAGACTACGTCTGGATATCCACAAGAAACATGAGGTTTCGAAAGAACAGTGTGTTCCATCCCAAGTACATGGGCCCCTATCGAATTACCAAGTGTATGGGTCCCGTGAACGTGAAGGTGTGCTTGCCCCAGTCATTGCGGATACACCCTGTCTTTCATGTATCATTGCTCAAACCAGCACCCTCCAGGCCGTCTGGGACACCTAGGCCGGTATGCGTGGAGTCGGAGGTGGAGTATGAAGTGTCGGGCATACGGGCGTCCAAATGGCGCAGGGGGAAGCTGTGGTACCTGGTTGCGTGGAAAGGCTATGGCCCGGAGGAGCAATCATGGGAACCGGCTGAAGGGGTTCATGCTCCGCGCTTGGTCTCCTTGTTCCATCAGCGTTTTCCTGCCAGCGCTGGACCCGTGGGGAGCCGCTGAGAGGGAGGATGTACTGTCAAGAATTCCTGTCATGCGAGGGGAGGAAAACGGTAACCAGCGAAAAAGGACTACATCTCCCAGGATGCTTAGCGGTTGAGAGGTTATGTAAACAGGAGAGCTGTTACATAACTCAAGGAAAACACGCCCTTATGTAAACAGGAGAGCTGTTACATAACTCAAGGAAAACACGCCCTATAAAGGGAGGAACCGGGAGGTACAACGCTGTCGGATATTGTGTTTACACCGACGTACCTGCTTCGTGAAGAGCAGTGTTCCGGAGTGGTGCTCCAGTAAGGCAAGAACGGAGGTAGGTCGAGTCGTTACTCCCTGGGCCGTGTCTTGCCCCATCGTCACCTGTGAAGGACCCGGAAGCTCTACCGGTCAACCATTGAGCTTCGCTTTTTGACTCGGCTGAGTCAAAGCGCAGTGGCGCTTTTGCTGGTTGGAGTCGTAACTCCCAGCCCGACCAGAGATACAGGGACTGCCAGCTGTAACGCACACCAGGAGGTGTTTGCCGCGTTACAGACTCGGAAGTCCACAGGATCGATCGAGCGGCTGCTCTCGGTTCAGTCTTCTTGCTTTTGATTGGGGTATCGGTGACGTATCACCAGGAGGTGACTCCGCGTCCCGGTGCAGTCTGAGGAAGAGGTTGAGCGGCTGCTCCCTTCAGGTAGAGACCCCGGCTGGGTGTTTCCCTGACTCCTCGATTATCCCCAACACTCTTCGTGCCCCTCACAGCCTACCGATTGGCATTGTCGGCCATTTCATTTCTGCCCTCTGTTGTCATACGCCGGGATCGGCGTATATGCAGAGGACGGTTAGGACCATCCGTGCTGTGGGCTGGTAACGTACTTAGCCTGGAGGATTCCAGTGACTATAACTTTTGTTTATTCTTTGTATTATTTTTGCCTTCATTAAAATAACTAACCCTTCACAAGTGGTTGCGTCCTCATTATCGTGTCTGTTAAACGATCCTGAGACGTTCAGGGCGTTACACAAAGCAACAGCAGACCAACTGAATTTTTTTTGGACATGAGACCAGCTCTTCACAGTTTGAATGCTAGATATGGGTTGTTCCACCCTTGTCTTATGAAGGTGACTTATAACAATAAAACCACTGCTTATGAAGATCCGGCTCGCCTACAACATTTTTTGGATACCTGCAAAGGAGAAAACATGGAAATTCCACGTTCATCGTTGTTTTGATTGTTTTCTTGTTGTTTTGTTATGATTCTGTGTTCTACTTATACTGATATCTTTTATTGTTGTGTATTATATTTCTTGTAGAACCGAAGGAAATGATGGACGGAGTGTTGACCATTGCAAGCACTCACCCCCAGTCAACTGATCTGGGTTTAATCCACCACCGTTCTTTAGCCCACTCTGCCACCCCAGTTCAGACATGGCCATATGCAAATCAGTCTGACCATGTGCCTCATGGGAACAGTCCAGCCCGAACTGCCAAGCCATGTCTTCCCTGGACCGGAGACAAGCTTCCTAGGACCGGTTTCTGGCATTTTAGCCGTCTTCAGCCAGGCTTGCTTGAATCCAGTGGCAAAGTGAGCAAGGGACTCACGTCTGAGCATACCCTGCCAACTTATGGCGAACAAAGCAAAACCAAAGGAAATGATGGACGGAGTGTTGAACATTGCAAGCACTCCCCCCAGTCAACTGATCTGGGTTTAATCCACCACCGTTCTTTAGCCCACTCTGCCACCCCAGTTCAGACTGGGGGTGAGTGCTTGTAATGTTCAACACTCCGTCCATCATTTCCTTTGGTTTTGCTTTGTTCGCCATACGTTGGCAGAGTATGCTCAGACGTGAGTCCCTTGCTCACTTTGCCACTGGATTCAAGCAAGCCTGGCTGAAGACGGCTGAAATGCCAGAAACCGGTCCTAGGAAGCTTGTTTCCGGTCCAGGGAAGACATGGCTTGGCAGTTCGGGCTGGACTGCTCCCATGAGGCACAGGGTCAGACTGATTTGCATATGGCCATGTCTGAACTGGGGTGGCAGAGTGGGCTAAAGAACGGTGATGGATTAAACCCAGATCAGTTGACTGGGGGTGAGTGCTTGCAATGTTCAACACTCCGTCCATCATTTCCTTTGGTTTTGCTTTGTTCGCCATAAGTTGGCAGGGTATGCTCAGACGTGAGTCCCTTGCTCACTTTGCCACTGGATTCAAGCAAGCCTGGCTGAAGACGGCTGAAATGCCAGAAACCGGTCCTAGGAAGCTTGTTTCCGGTCCAGGGAAGACATGGCTTGGCAGTGGGGCTGGTCTGTTCCCATGAGGCACAGGGTCAGACTGATTTGCATATGGCCATGTCTGAACTGGGGTGGCAGAGTGGGCTAAAGAACGGTGATGGATTAAACCCAGATCAGTTGACTGGGGGTGAGTGCTTGCAATATTCAACACTCCGTCCATCATTTCCTTTGGTTTTGCTTTGTTCGCCATAAGTTGGCAGGGTATGCTCAGACGTGAGTCCCTTGCTCACTTTGCCACTGGATTCAAGCAAGCCTGGCTGAAGACGGCTGAAATGCCAGAAACCGGTCCTAGGAAGCTTGTTTCCGGTCCAGGGAAGACATGGCTTGGCAGTTCGGGCTGGACTGTTCCCATGAGGCACAGGGTCAGACTGATTTGCATATGGCCATGTCTGAACTGGGGTGGCAGAGTGGGCTAAAGAACGGTGCTGGATTAAACCCAGATCAGTTGACTGGGGGTGAGTGCTTGCAATGTTCAACACTCCGTCCATCATTTCCTTTGGTTTTGCTTTGTTCGCCATAAGTTGGCAGGGTATGCTCAGACGTGAGTCCCTTGCTCACTTTGCCACTGGATTCAAGCAAGCCTGGCTGAAGACGGCTGGAATGCCAGAAACCGGTCCTAGGAAGCTTGTTTCCGGTCCAGGGAAGACATGGCTTGGCAGTTCGGGCTGGACTGTTCCCATGAGGCACAGGGTCAGACTGATTTGCATATGGCCATGTCTGAACTGGGGTGGCAGAGTGGGCTAAAGAACGGTGATGGATTAAACCCAGATCAGTTGACTGGGGCTGAGTGCTTGCAATGTTCAACACTCCGTCCATCATTTCCTTTGGTTTTGCTTTGTTCGCCATAAGTTGGCAGGGTATGCTCAGACGTGAGTCCCTTGCTCACTTTGCCACTGGATTCAAGCAAGCCTGGCTGAAGACGGCTGAAATGCCAGAAACCGGTCCTAGGAAGCTTGTTTCCGGTCCAGGGAAGACATGGCTTGGCAGTTCGGGCTGGACTGTTCCCATGAGGCACAGGGTCAGACTGATTTGCATATGGCCATGTCTGAACTGGGGTGGCAGAGTGGGCTAAAGAACAGTGATGGATTAAACCCAGATCAGTTGACTGGGGGTGAGTGCTTGCAATGTCAACACTCCGTCCATCATTTCCTTTGGTTTTGCTTTGTTCGCCATAAGTTGGCAGGGTATGCTCAGACGTGAGTCCCTTGCTCACTTTGCCACTGGATTCAAGCAAACCTGGCTGAAGACGGCTGAAATGCCAGAAACCGGTCCTAGGAAGCTTGTTTCCGGTCCAGGGAAGACATGGCTTGGCAGTTCGGGCTGGACTGTTCCCATGAGGCACAGGGTCAGACTGATTTGCATATGGCCATGTCTGAACTGGGGTGGCAGAGTGGGCTAAAGAACGGTGATGGATTAAACCCAAATCAGTTGACTGGGGGTGAGTGCTTGCAATGTTCAACACTCCGTCCATCATTTCCTTTGGTTTTGCCTTATATTTCTTGTAACCAATTTCTTTTCTACTGTCAGGTGCGGTTTATCATGGTCTTCTGCTATGTGATCCCATTTTCCCGCCTGGATGATGTCTCCATTTCCCGTTTTTCATCTTGGAGTTTTCCCCCTTGATCGTGCCGTTTTCCTTATGTGGCTCCACCACCCCCATGTTTCCTTGTATATTTGTGGTACGTCCTTTTATTATTTTTTCATTCTTTCTTTGCACTGTCCTCTTTCAACATATTTCTCCTATCTTATTGTTCTTACTTGTTTTATTTTCTCCCTCTCTTTCCACATATTCTAGATTTTTCTTCACATTCCTACTTTCTTCTTTATTTCATTTGCTGGTCTCTTTTCTTCCTCCTGGACCTGATGGTTTTACTATTGAATTTTACTCACATTTTTCTCATCTCCTTCTTCCCAAATTGCATCAGTTATTCTTATCTTTTATTTCAACCCAGAAGTCGGAAGGTTCTTTTCAGGAAGCTTTGATCTGCCTTCTCCCTAAAGAAAACAAAGACCACGCATTGTGTAAAAATTACAGACCCATTTCTTTAATTAATTTAGATTATAAAATATTTGCGAAAATTCTTGCCCTTCGTCTGGATTGTGTCCTACCACAATTAATTGGAAAAGAACAATGTGGTTTCTTTAAGGGACGACATTTATCTGACAACACTAGATTGTTTTTTAATGTTCTAAGCAAAACTAAATCATATAAACAATCATTGGCAGCAGTTTCATTAGATGCCAAAAAAGCGTAATTTCATTGATATCCCATTACTCGAGATAAATCTGGTGTAGAATGTAGTTGGGAATCTGATTTGGGAGAATCTTTTCCTATTCCAATATGGAATAAAATCTGGAATAAAATAAGGAAGTCTTCTAGAGCAACGAATACTACCTAAACTTTGTTTTTTAGCTATAATAGGCTTCTGATTACTCCAGCTAAATTGCACAGTATTGATCCTGCCATCTCCTCTACTCGTTGGTCTTATCCTGCCCCATCAGCAGATCTCAAGCATATGCTGTTTGATTGCCCTGCCATTTACACTTTTTGGACCAGAGTATGGCAACAAATCGATACTATTTGTCACACTTGTATTCTTTTCCCTCTTTCACACATTTTTCTCGGCAGCATCTCTGAAGTTTGGACCTCTCATGATGCCAATGTCTGCATTATTGATTTACTGATAGCTGTCATATTTCAACAAATTACCAAGTCATGGAAAAATACCTCAGCTGTCATCTTTTCAAGCATGGTGGTATGGCGTTTGCTACATCCATAGATTGGACAGAGCTTATGTACACCCAATCACACTTGCTATCAAACGAGACATACTTTGGTTGCCTGTCACTGACTTCTTAAATGTGTCAGCTAAAATGATATCTTCACATAACCCTTGCACTGAGGAAGTATCCAAGCCTCCTTGATTTTACAGTTATTGTTATTTTCAAGTACACCTTACCCCATGGTTAGAGACTAATTTACTATAGTAGGAATTATTGTTACACAAATGTTGTTTTTTGCATATAAGATCTAGTATGAACTTTATTTTCCCCTCCTCTTTTTTCTATCTGTCTATCCCCCTCTTTTCTTTCTTTTCTTTCCTTTTTTCCCCTCCCCATATGAATTTACTGCATTATTCTATACTTATGTAATATTCTTTTGAATATTGTACTCTGTTTTATCTTTTGAACAAATAAAATCTCTTTTTAAAACTTTAAAAAAAAAGATCAAAGCAAATTAATACATCAAGTGATGCAGATTTTCATAGTTTTATCAGTAAAACTGTGTGTTTGTGCAAATTGAATGTTCATTTCAGTTCAAAATGTCTTGTCTGTAATGGCAATGTGCCACCACAGCATGCATACTCTCCACTCTACCACACTCTATGCTATTTCACTCTTTACACTCTATTCCACTTTATGCCACTCTATCCTACTCCACTCTACACCACACTATGACACTCTAGTCTTTGACACTCCACACTACGAGACTCCATGTCACTTGACTCCACTCGATGTACACCACTCCACTCTTCGTCATTCATACTGTGCCACTCCCACAACATTGTACTCCACTCTACGCCACTCTATTCTGTGCCACTCTACACCACTCCAGTCTGTGTCACTCCACTCTGTGCCAATCCACCATATGCCACTCCAGTCTATGACACTCTACTCCATTCAACTCTATGACACTCTACTCCATCCACAGCACTATATTTCACTCTGCGAAATTCCACTCTGATACTACGCTCTAGGATACTCCACTCTACGCCATTCCATGCCCCTCAACTCTACACCACTCCTCTCTGCACCACGCAACTCCACTCAATGCATCTCCACTCTACACCAATAGGCTACTTCACAACACTCTTTGCCACTGCACTCTAAACAACACCACTCTACACTACTCTACGCCCCTCCACTCTATGCAACTCCACTCTATGCCACTCCACTCGGCCACTTTATGACACAACTCCACTTTACGCCACTTCACGCCACTCTACTCTACGCCACTCTACTCTACTCCACTCTACTCTATTCCACTCTATGCCTCTCTACTGTACAACAGTTTTGTCCACACTTCAACACACTATTCCACTCTACGCCATTTCACTCTATGACACTCTACTCCACTCTATGCCACTCTTCGCCCCTCCACTCTATCACACTCTACACCACTCCTCTCTCTGACACTCCACTTTACTCCACTCTATACCACTACACTCTGTCCCACTATATGCCCCTCAACACCACTCTACTTCACCCTATGACACTCCGCTCCACACCACTCCATTCTACATCACTATTCTCTATACCATTCCACTCTATAACACTCTACTCTGTTCCAATCTTTGACACTCTACCCCACTCTATGCCACTCCCCTCTACACCGCTCTACTCCACTGTATGCCACTCCAGTCTACCACACTCCAGCGCCAGGAAACCCATGGTGTCAGTGCGCTCTACAAATATCACTTAACATAACATAACATAACATAACACTCCACTCCATTATATGACACTGTACTCTACTCCACTGTACAACATTCTACTCCACTCTATGCCACCCGCTCTATGTCGCTCCAATCTATGGCACTCTGCTCCACTCTACGACAATCAACTGTACTTTAGGCCACTCCACTTTAAGACACTCTACTCTATGACACTCCACTCCATTCTACGACACTCTGCTCCGCGCCACTCCACTCTGTGAAACTCCACTCATCTTCACTCCACTCCAAGCCACTCTCTTCTACGCCACTAACTTTTAGCCATGCTGACTAGGAGCCGTAATGGTGTACAACATGGCTAAAACACATTGGCAAAGCCAATAACTTGCATAGGTGAGACCTATTGGCTTTGTCAATGCTTGTTTCATATTGGCATTGGCATTCACATTTGCAGGCACAAGAAAAGCTGCAATCATTAGTTTCCCAATGCAGGCTGAAGTACATCAAGCAACTAATAGCCCACTCTGCTTTCAGAGGTTTAACCAGACACCCCTGTGCTGCACTAAACTACAAAATACAATGTACGGTACAGAACAGCCAGTAACAGCCGTCAACCGACCAGAACATCATGAGGGAAAGCTTAAGCCTTCGCTCTGCAGCCAAAAGCAGGCTAGGACTTGAAGGTTCACATTCCCTTTGTAAGCAGAACCTAAATGCAGCCGCTCGCTCAGCACTCTTGACTGAAAAACCAGGACAAGCACCACTCCCTCACGACATGGGGCCACTCAGAGCTGCCATCTCATTGGTCTCTGCGCAGCTAAACAAATGGGCGGGAAAGGTTCCCCCACTACAGTGATTGTATCTGTCATCAAAATACTCCATTGCCAAATAAATATTTAGCAGAAAATCCATCAATGCCAATCTCCACTGTCAGAATTAACACCAGTGTGACCGGGCGGTAAAAATGCTTTGTTTATCACATCTCTCAAGTCAGAAAGTGCTTAGAAACAAGCAAAATGCCAGAGCACTATGACTGGTGTGGGTGTACATCATTTCAGAGTAAAGCTGCAATACAATACATGTCTGAGTGAGATTGCCTTTATGATGTTTCGGGAAGGGCCCCACTGGTGGGAAATTTTCACCGAAACTTTGTCCCAAAATGGCAGGAGCACTTTAGGCAAAAATATAATGCTGTGCGGGCCACCATGTAACATATTTTTTCAGTTTTTTTAGAAGAGAACAGCCAAATGACAGGTTGTTTCTGAAAAGTAAAAAAATGCCCACAATGTGCACGGTGTTTACTAGGCAAGAAAATTCATTATTTAATGGCTCTAGATATGACAGGGTTTTATATTGACAAGTCAGTGGTAGATTGGCCAATCTAAATCAGATAAGATTTCAGATCATAGCAAAGATTCCATCAGAGAGTACTGGAGATTTGTAAGCCATTCTAACATGAAGAGAATATTATTGGACTGTGGGCCAGATGTTGAAAAAAACATTTTGCGATTCACAAAATGCGATTTTTATCGAATCGCTATTTGGGAATCGCAAAATGCAATACAACAAAAAATTCTCAAGAAAATACAGAATTGGTAAAATTTGCATTCGCAAATACTGATTCCCAATTTGCGAGTCTCAAATTGCGAATTCACAAATTAAAGAATTGCTAAATTGCGAACCTACTATTCTGATGCATCATGATGACCTCACAACCAGAAAGTGAGGTTTCCTATGATGTTCCTGAGGGCCTAAGACTGTGTAGGAGGCTAAGAGCAGGAGCACACAACTCAGGAGAACACCCAGAGTGCAGAGGCAGGCACAAATACCCGCATGGCATCACAGGAGAAGGCAAAGGAGGCTGCAAGGAAGTAAAAGAAAAATTAAATTCTGTGAAAAAGAATTGGAGGTCCAAATTGAGGAAATGCTCAAAACCCATGAACAATTCTTTGGGAAAAAAATCCCTCCATGTACCAGAGCCAGAGAAAAGGAAAATGTGGCTGGACATCCAAGCAAAAATCAATGCTGTAGGTGTCACACAGCGCTTAATTGAAGATTTACGCAAGCACTGGTATGATTTGCGGTTAAGGGCAAAGGAGAAGGCGGAAAGCAGGCTTGCAGACACCAAGAAGACTGGCAGATGACCATCTACCCAGCCTGTATCTGCGCCCCTTGAGGATTTGGTGGAGTCGACCCTACAGCCTGAGTCAATCAGTGATGTTACGGACATCGACAGCTCAGCCGCCCCAACCACCAGCCAAGGTAGGATGCATGCTAAACTACACTTGCCCCATAACTCACAAATTGCACTCTTAGTAAGTCGAGAAACATTTTTGTAAGCATAGGCGCATTGGAGAACCACATGCAAGTGAACAATGAACACACCGTATTTTGGTAGATCAAATCCATTTTAATTGAAGTTCTAAATATCACAAAGCTGTACACACCATACTGAAGTAGTTCTGTTATGTGCACAGACCCCCCAGCACCACAGGGTGATGACACAGCAACTGATGAGCCAGAGGAGACCCAGGAACAGGCAGGGGAAGAAGAGACAGTCACCACAATACCAATAACACTTGCACCAAGAACACGTAGGTACACTGTGGCCCCACTACAGGAGTTTGAGGTAGAGACGAAGACACCCAGGAAGATCTGAAGTTGGGCCAGATCAGCAGACACAGACCCAAAGTGACTAGTCCCACTTTCAGCTTCACAACACCTATCGCAGGAGACGCAGAGCAACAGCACACAGTGCTGCTCAGGAAGGAGAGGGTTCCTCCATCTTTGCTGGGCTGGAGGGCACTATGGTGAAGATGCAGTGCCTGCAGTTAAAAAACATGTGGTCAATGCAAACCCAGCTGGTGTGTCTGAAGAACAACATGGTGGACATCAAGGAAAGCATCAGGGTGTTGACCAACACAGTGGCAGAGGGCCATAGGGCAAATGCAGAAAGCCTCAGGGACATGACAGAAGCCATTAGAGACCTCTGCAACACCATGCCTAGGGAGCATACCTCCAAACGCAAAGTCACCACTTATTAGGTCGCTTGGATGGTTACACCAAGTCAATAAACCATCTGAGCAATGCCTCAGCTGTCCTGTCCAGATGCACTGTGGCAATGCAGGTGGAAATGGCCCACTGCTATTCTGATGAAGCCAGGGGATTGGTGCAGGTCACCACTGCTGTAGAACAGTTACAGACAGCTACTATAGCTGGGACAAGTATACTGGGTGCTGGGGACAGTGAAGAGGCCTCCAGCCTCAGCACCATCACTGCCCCAGTGACTGAGACCAGACGGGGGAGTGTGAGGCAAGGCACGGCACCCGAGGCCTCATCAAGGTTGGACCGTGTACATACTGACCGTTCCAGTGCTCTGCATGCCCATACAAAAGAGATAGTGATGTGACCAAGGCATGTCAATGGGTGAGGTAACCTGTTGCATGTGATGCTCATTGCAGAATGTTGTGCATGTTTATTTTAAATCCTATGTTGTCCTACAAATCTACACACATGTAATATGCTGACGGCTGTGTGCATGCAGTTTACCCAAGATTAAGTTGAATAAGACACAGTAACAAATAAGTAATGTTATGTACCCCAATCTAGGTCTAGGTAGCTACACTACCTTTTACCTACATTTGTCCTACCTTGCTCTGCATAATGATTCTAGCACTGACCTTTTACCCAGTTATGTGCTGAATAATTGTCGATCGGTTTCCTTGAAACTAGCCTAATTTATTATGCATGAAGATTCTTAGAAAAGTCCCTGCACATTACGTACATAACAGGATTAACACACTCCTTATAAAATTCATGGTCATCTTCCTCCTAGGGCAAAAGAATTGCTTTACATAATAGTAGGTATTGATTTACGCTCATTTACATAATCGTACTTACAACATGTCAATTGTGTAAGGAACCCTGGGGCTATCTTTATGGTATTAAAGAACCATACCAACACTAGATAAGCAGAGGAGAAGCCTCCATGCTGACACAAGACACTGAGGTCCCTGCACGCAGAAGCTCCAGCACGCAGTGGTCTGACATCCCTTCCAGGGTGTCCAACTTGGGTCCTTAATTCTCTCCCAACAGGTAATGGGGTTGGCTCTTTCCTAGGGGATTCTTGGCTTTACACCCACATACATGCTAGGTACACTTAGGTACACTTAAGTAGAGGTTTGCATCATAGGAGTACGCTAGATTACAGTCATGTATATATTTGCCTAAATATATTCACTGTTTTAGCACCATGGTAGAATATTACCTTCTAATTACTCTGTTGGTGCTTGTAATCTTTTACATTTGTTTCTGTATAACGATTATCGCAGCAAACATGTTTTAGACTAGAATGACGCTTGTTCAATAAATAATTATTGAAAATGTCCCCATCATTTATTCTGTGTATCTGTCTGAGACTAAGTGAGTATGATTGACCAAGCGAAAAGTACTGTACTGTTTCCACGATCCCTGAAGGATCAAGGGTTGTCATGTTCGATAGTTGCCAGAAACTATTCGCTCCTTGGTAAGATTAGGGGGCTTATGGTGGCACCGTGAGCTAGCTGGCCTAAAGGCTGACATATCCTTTGGGGGTGTTCGGAATCAGTCTAGACACCAATCCCTTAGTTTATGTTGTCTAAACACGCAGATCCCATGTATTTTTATGAACTACACTACAGTCCTAAAGTGCATTGTCTCATCATTACTCACTTAAAAAAAGTTTAGTGTTAATATCGCACGTCTCTGTCTGTCATCTGCTGCCCTTGCACCGTCTGCTGCTCTGCGAGGTTAACGTGGTTCATCCTTTTCATCAGACTCAGAATCTGTCAGGTTCAGTGGTATGCCATTGGTTGTCGCAAGTTTTTGCAACATGGTACAAGTGGCCACAATTTTGCAACATATCTCCTGCCTATACTGCAGTGCACCTCCACTTTTTTGTAGGCAGCAGAACATACTCTTCAGTAGGCCGAAGGTCCGCTCTATCAAATTGCGTGTTGACTTATGCTCAGCATTGTATTTCTTTTCACTTTGAGTTGCATCATTCAGGTATGGGGTGAGTATGAAGGAGCGTGCAGCATATGCGCTATCACCTACAAGGTAAAAGGCAATAGATCAGTCACTGTACTGTTTCACCAGAAAGTCTACCAGACTGTGTTACATTAATTTACCTAGCAGGTATCCTTCACCAAATTCACCCCAAGGAGACGTGTGTATATACCACTGTGTCAGAATATGAAAGAATTGTGCGTACTACAAAGTAATTTTGCCACTTTGTCAGTTATTATGTGTGAGGCATTACATATGACCTGGATGTTCATTGAATGAAAGGATTTCCTGTTCCTGAACATGTACTTATTACCGGAGGGGGACAAATGGCTACATGCGTACCATAAACGCACCAAATTACATGGGGGAATTGGGGTATCTGGTAGAAATCTAATTTGGTTTGCTACAATTCCTTTGGTGTAGTGGAGTATCTAATGTAATTAGATACTCGCGGGTGCCACTCGTTTCAGTCTGTCTCTCCGCTGCTGTTCTAACCACGCTACAGGAGTAGCACAACTAATCCACTCTGTGTCTGAGGAGCCGCTGGGACGCCGGCACTAACTGTGTAGCAGCAGAGGAGGGTGAGGCGCAGGCCCCGGGACTGCGAGGACCAGCATTCCACAGCTCCAGCTGGTCCTCTTCCCGCGTGAGCCGCGCCCCCTCACAGCGCCACGCCCCTACAATCTATTACACTTTAAAGAGCGCGCTCCGAACCGCGTAACGCGGGACGCGCGCGGGACGCAGCCCGGGGCGAAGACCGGGCAAAGAGCGGGCCGTTTGAGGCCGTTCGAGATCGTGAGAGCCCGGCCCGGCCCATCCTCCAAAGTTTTTATCGAGGACATCTAATTGCAGGTATTTACTACTTCTGTGACATGCTTCTGCTGATTGTATAGTTGCCACATAAAATATCTCCTGTACCCATCCAGCTGAAAATGAATACGAGATCCAGCAAGTATAAAAAATCAAAAAAAAACGGGATAGGAGAGAAACTGTTAGGCCCAATGGATGACTTTCTCGCAAAAGCTAATACATTCATAGACCAAAGCTTAAGTCTAATTGAGGGGAGGGTCTCAACAGAACTTGCAATAGCACGTCGATCCTCATTGGGTCTATTAGCAACTGCAAGATCCCCGGCCATACAGCCCCGGATACCTCAAAGGGATACTGCTGCAAACAGACCTAGCCTCCCAAACATCGTAGACCTCTCAGCTTCTCAACTCAGTCTATCTCCTACAGAAAGCGATTTAGAAAAAACCCCAAACATTTTTCTTGATCCAACCCCCGAAGAAGTAAGGCAAAAAAGAGGGAGGAGGGAGGGGGCCATAAAGAAAAGAAACGTTAAGAAAAACTTAAATCAAACTGAAAAACCTAAATCAACTGATCATACAAGTCTGGTCGGAGATACAGATTTATTCGAATTGCCCTCTGTCCCCCTAAACAACAACGTGATAGAAATTCACCAGCCATCACACGCCCTCCAAGATTTTTCTATGCCAGATTCCTTAAGCCCACATCATCTAGGCAAAGAAAGAGACTTATCAAAACTATCTAAAGAAATAGCTTCCCTCTTAAATTCTTATATTCGCCCATTAGAAAGTAGACTGACTAATATCGAGAGACAATTAACAAAAATCTCTGGCTCTATCAAATCTATATCCTCTCAAGCTCTTCTGAAACCAGTCTTAAATCCCACGACTGCTCTTCCTATACTTAACCAACCTGTTACTTTATCTCCTCCAAACACCAAAAAACAACCTTTACTAAAACCCCCAACAGTACCAAACATTCTTACTTCACAAAAATCAATTCCCAAACCCTTGATTATCCCGTCACAAACTAATCCCCAACCTTTATCATCACTAAATACACCAACTATTAGTACACCTGCCCCCAAAAACCTAGCTACAACAAACACTCAGGCATCAAAAATCAAAGGACCCCTGAAAGGGACCACTGAGCAAAGACCCACCCTAAACATGCCACCTGAGGCATGTCCATATGTGGTAGTCATGACAGGGGTCCCGGAGCTTACAGGTGAGGGGACGGAACCAAACTGGTCATTAAAGAACAAGGTCCAGTATTGGCTGAACACAAACCGTCCGGTTCCGCCACCCTGGAAAGCCAGAATAGTATCAGTCACTAGGACCTCGTGGGTGGGCCATAGAAAAAAAACTATTCGGGGAGACTGTGTCGTAATTACATTTGAGGACCCCACAATAGCTGAGTACATCTGCTCTTGGGAAGATCGTTGTCTTATTTTTACCCAAAAAGATCCTGCAATAATAACACCTTATACGACACTGATAATATCTGGCGGAAACCCATTTTACAGCCCTGGGAGTTAGAGGTTGTCGGTCCAAAACTCCCGCTACGACATTGTGACCCTCAAAACTCCTGGTGGTCTGTAAATCAGAATCTCCAGCAAAGAGAAGCCCCATGGCAGATCATGGGCCCACAAAATAGACCCAGAAATTGGGAGCAGTGGGAGAGACCACCCCACCAGCTACATGGACTTAATTATAGAGACACCATCAAGGGGCAAAACTGGTTAGGCATACCGACCATGAATCGGTTCAGTGGTCTGGAAATGGTTGACTGACTAATGGTTAAATCTTCGGAGTCCCCACAAATAATCCAGGAACTATCTACCCCTATTTCAGCGGCTGTACAAACAAAAGCTACCGTTCCAGTCTGCACTTCGTCACAGCTTTCTGTGATCTTTTGGAATGTGGCAGGTCTCCGAAACAAAACTGAGGATGGTTCTGCAGCAGATTTTTTGAAGGATGCACAAATCATCTGCTTACAAGAAACATGGTCAACTACACCTATACACTTTGAGGGATATAAAACATTTACATCCCCTGCCCTTCCTAGTACTTCAGGCAGACCTAAAGGGGGATTGGCCATCTACCTAGCAAACACAATCTCTGACCTGAAGATTACCAAGGTAGACCTCTTCCCAAACTTCCAGCTCCTTACGCTCAAAATAGGGAAAAAGCTCTCCGTAATATTCATCAACATCTATAATAATCTAACGGATGACAACTTTTTGAATGTTCTTTCACAAATACAAGGAAAAGTAAATGAACACAGACACCCAAAGCAAATTTCTGAATATGCTAATATAATTTGGGGTGGTGATTTTAACCTGCATCCCTGCCCCAAAAATGATATTTGTGGAATAGTGGATGAATTCGAGAACCCTTTAGCCCACTTTATCCACTCAAGTGTGGGATCAGCCATGAACAAAGTACTTTCCGATCTGGACTTGCAAATTGTAAATCCCATTCAACAATCAAATAACAAACTGGAACCTACCTACAGAGGAAGGGGCCACAAGACCACTGTTGACTATATAATAACAACCGATTCCATCAGAGAACAAATTAACAACTTTAAAATCCTGGAAAACATTTTGAGCGATCATTCCGCTTTAAAAATAATCTTCCAAACAAACCACCTAAGAACACATATGGTAAACATAGCAAAATCCTTAACACAGAACAGGATTGAACTGGGGAAAAAAAACGGATTTACCATAAAATGGGAAAAATTGGACCCCAATACCATTACAAAACAGTTAGTAGAATCCACTTATAATAACATCTTGATCTGCCTTGATCCCCATGCAGGAACGCACCAAATTGTCGAAAACTACAAGATAATAATAGAGCAAGTGAGAAAACTACTAACAAAAACATCTAAACGAAACAACATAAGCTCTACAGGTTGGTTTAACCAAGATTGTACTAAGGCACGCACTAAGTTGAAAAAAGCTCTCGGAAACCCAATCAGAGACATCACTAATATTCAATCTCTCCGACGGGAGTATAACACCGCCAGAAAAATCAGGAAAAAAGAACTGAAACAATCTTTGTGGAAGGCTTTGCACAAAAGTGCTCTGCAGAAAAATAGCCAGGCATTCTGGAAAATAGTCAAATCCCCCTTGTTAACGGAAAACAATGGCCCAAAAATAGATGTGGCCATTGACGAGGATGAGTGGGTAAATCACTTCTCAAAAATCTTCAAATTGACATCTACGAGCGAAGAACATCATTCCATTATCAATCCAGTTGTATATCCAATCCTAATGGAGGTTGAGCTGCAGGACATTGACACGGCGCTATCATTAAGTAAGACTGGGAAAGCTCCAGGTCCTGACGGGGTCCCAGTAGATTTATTTAAACATCTTCCAGATCTCTGGGTACCAATTCTTACCAGAGTTTGCCTAGCAACAATGAAACTTGGGCTGCTAGAATCATGGTCAACTTCCATCATGGTCCCAATTTTCAAAAAGGGGGACCGACAAGACACCAAGTGCTATAGGCCAATTTCGCTCCTAGACTCTGTGGGCAAATTGGTTGGTAGAGTCCTTCTCGAAAAATTACAGCAATGGGCAGAAGACAAAAACATTCTATCAGACTTACAGTTCGGGTTCAGGGAGGGCTTTGGAACCGTCGAACAAGCCTTAAATCTAAGCCTGTTAACATCAAAATATACCCATGCAAAACCTGGCTCCATTTATATGGTTTATGTGGACCTATCCTCCGCTTTCGACTGCGTCTCGCACGCAAGGCTCTGGTCACTGCTGAGTGAAGTGGGGGTAGATCCCCCGCTCTTGGACTTTCTGAGAGAGCTATATAGCGAAGCCACGGCGAGAGTGAGGTACGGGACACAAGGAGAACTGACATCGCCATTTAGGGTAGAGCGGGGTGTGAGGCAAGGCTGTGTCCTTGCCCCCTTCCTCTTCTCTCTGTACACCAACGGCCTAGAAAAATCTATGCTGAGAGGAGGGAGAGACCTCCCAAGAGCAAAAGGTCGCCCGATTCCCGCTCTGCTCTATGCTGACGATGCAGTTATCTTAGCACGTACCCCCATTGAACTGCAGAAATCTCTATCTAAATATGCAGACTTTATGGGTGCCCTGGACCTCCACATAAATGTTAAAAAAACTTTTGTTATGGTAGTTGGCGGGTCAAGAAAAACAACAAAGTCCATCTTTTTAAAGGATCAAAGAATTGAAAAGACTACGCAGTATCCTTACCTAGGCATCATGATCGACGACGCCCTGAATTGGAAAGCGGCAGTAGAGGCCAGGAGACATCTTTTTAAACGAGCAATTATGGCACTGATGAAATTTTCTAACAAACTCGGTAAAAGACCATCAGTAGAATTGTTACAGATCTATGTTGCGAAATGTCAAGCCACTGCTCTATATGGCGCAGGGCTCTGGGGACATATACCTACCGGCCCCGTCCAAAAAGAGGAGAATATCTTCATGAGGTTCCTTTTATCAACTCCAAGAGGCACTTCCATCTATGCCTCACACATAGAACTTGGAATCCCATATATCGAAGACTTAATAAAAATCCAACCTATTCTGCTCTGGAGGCGAGTATGGGTATCAGAAAAAAACAGTCTGACTAAAACCATCTTACGCGACACTATGGATCTGGACCACGCCCATAAAATAGCCTGGCTTTCCTATGTAAGACACTTCCTCTGCGACCTGGGTCTAGAAAAATACTATCACAAGCCGGAAGAAGTGAAGGAAATATCCAAAAAGGAATTGAAACTAGCTGCTTTGAGTCACCTGGAATCCCTTAGACTGACAACAGTGATCGCGAAAAAATCAGTTACTCATGCAATAATGACACAGCAGTCTCTGAAGATCCAGCTATATCTGACCATGGAGCTTACAACTTATGAAAAGATGCTCCTAACAAGATTCAGAATGAATCTTTTTTTCAGATTAGTTTCATTTCCGGAAAAAAATAATTGGAAAACTCAGATGGAACCATGCCCATGTGACGATCTTTCACAACAGTCTACTATGCATACCCTACTGTTTTGCAAGTTCTTCCATTCCCATCGAAAAATTTGGCTAATTCCTCTATTAAGGAAATGGGGCTATAGACAATGTCGACCAGCTATGCTGGCCCTTCAAACTTTGGACTCTGAATGCACAGTGTATCATGTACTGAATTTTTTAAAGTGTATTATGAGGCATAGGAAAAACTTGTAAAATAGTGAAATAATTCTCATATTATTTAACTATTTACATGCTTCTTTTTTAACTGTTTATTTAAACATACTCTTCTTAACAAATTTTACTATGAACATTTGTATGTTATGATATCTTTTATGGTTTTATAATGTCAAAAACCGAATAAAGATTATTATTATTATTATTATTATTAATGTAATGGTGTATCCTCTGAACCATTGCATCCAAGAAGGTATTGAAAAATCATCGAAAGTGCACTTCGGGAGACCCCTCCTGCAGCTGCTATAACCCCCTGGTAGCTCCCTGAAGCAAGAAGGGGCAGTGAACATAGGATTTACACATGTGTGGGACTGGCGTTGGACCTGCGAGTTTGATGCTGCAGTAGTGGATGAAGCTCAGCTATCAGGTCTAGGATTGTAGCTTAGTCTAATCCATATTTGTCATGGATTTCTTCCTCTGTCTGCAGAAACAGAGTTAAGCGCACCCTAAAAATGCATTCATGTCTCCTCCTCCTTCTCTATGCTGCTGCAAGAATCCTCATCCTCCTCGCTATGACATACAGTGCTGCGATTGTGGATCATCTTTAAATGGTTTGCACAGCATTACCACCTGATTAGAATAGGTGGTAATTTGCACTTGCAAAATTGCAATTTTGGATCATTCTCAATTTGGGAATGGTTCAAACATTGGTCTGCAATTACCAATTTGCGAATTCGCAACTTGAGATTCGCATAGTTGGTATTTGCAAAATAAGGATTTGCATTTTTTATGATTACCAATTTTGTGAATGCAAACCATTTCATACATTGGGAAAGGCTATTTTGCATTCGCAAACAGACGAATTTTGTGAATCGTACCATTTCCGAACGCAAAATAGTTTCATACATCTGACCCTAAAAGTCTTAATTGTTAACAACCTGTTGGACTTAACTATAAAAATGAAATGAAATACTTTCTCTGGCGGCACAAAGGTGGGTGACCTTAATTATGTGGGCCTTATTAAGTATATGCTTGCATGCAAATCATATACAGAATATTGCGTACATTGTGAAGACAATGCAAATAAGTGACTGGATTTTCTAAATATTAAGATGACTAACCAATCAAATGTTATTTTTGTATTTTTTTTTATTTTATGAGTTTTTTAAACAATTGGAACGCATGTACAAATTAGTTTGCGTTCTTGTTGCATTTTTATCTACCCTCATTTCAATAAATATACTTTGATCTTATCTATATAGACTATATGGGGTAAATCTGTTGTATTTGTCAGAATGATGTAAGTATGTTGCAGGGTTATACCTTCACAAAGAATGAGACACCCTGAGTAATGGGTCTGCACATCTTTAGAAGTAAGGTGCTGTGATGGGTTTGGAAATCAAAGGGAATTTAGAGTTTGTATAATTCTTAATAAGACCTGCAATATGGAAGCGAGTCCCAAAGGACTTTTTGGTTGTTGTCCGCTATAATCAAGTTGAATAATGAATGTCAATTACTGGTGACATGGAGTCAGTATGAGTTTGAACAGATGGTTTGTAAATTGTAATTAATATGACACATTTACTATTAATTTGAAAATATACTTTTGGAAATTGGGTTACTGGATGAGGGGGTGAAACCCTACTCAAGCAGCAAGCACTATCTCTGTCAGGGTGAAACACAAGCAAAGCCCAAATTAACGCGCTTAACCCTGTGTCAGCTTAGCACAAAAGCACAGGGTTAACATAGAAGCAATGCTCGAAGGACACTCCAGCGCCGCACGGCCACCAGCTGTGCCGGTGCCCTCTCCCCTCGCTGCTGCTCGCAGCCTCGCTCAGCCCTCTGCCCCGCAGGCCCGCCTTCCTCTGCGGCCTGATCTGCTGCTAGGCAACGCTCGCACACTGTGAGCGCTCTCCCCCCCTGTCTCGGCTCCGCCGGACCAGGTAGCACTCTGTTGCCCGGT
The DNA here is from genome assembly GCF_964204655.1 of Triturus cristatus. Classification (NCBI taxonomy): domain Eukaryota; kingdom Metazoa; phylum Chordata; class Amphibia; order Caudata; family Salamandridae; genus Triturus; species Triturus cristatus. The sequence continues at coordinate 1,417,549,926 of NC_140591.1, read as the reverse complement.
TTCGTATTTTGCACTGTTGTTTGGTTTTGTGACTGCTGTACTTTACTGTTGTAGTTTATTGTTTTTCTCGTGCTTGTACCCCCTGTGCCCTCCCCGCCCCGCTCCCCGCTTCCCGCCGCTGTTCTCGCGGCCACGCCCTCTTCCTTTCTGTGCCCTCCCCGCTCCCGCCTCCCAGCTGCCCCTCCCTCCCACTGGTCCATATATAGCGACCGCGCGGCGCTGTTCTGCGTGACCTGCTCGAAGGACACTCCAGCGCCGCACGGCCACCAGCTGTGCCGGTGCCCTCTCCCCTCGCTGCTGCTCGCAGCCTCGCTCAGCCCTCTGCCCCGTAGGCCCGCCTTCCTCTGCGGCCTGATCTGCTGCTAGGCAACGCTCGCACACTGTGAGCGCTCTCCCCCCCTGTCTCGGCTCCGCCGGACCAGGTAGCACTCTGTTGCCCGGTTTCGTATTTTGCACTGTTGTTTGGTTTTGTGACTGCTGTACTTTACTGTTGTAATTTATTGTTTTTCTCGTGCTTGTACTCCCTGTGCCCTCCCCGCCCCGCTCCCCGCTTCCCGTCGCCGTTCTCGCGGCCACGCCCTCTTCCTTTCTGTGCCCTCCCCGCTCCCGCCTCCCAGCTGCCCCTCCCTCCCACTGGTGCATATATAGCGACCGCGCGGCGCTGTTCTGCGTGACCTGCTCGAAGGACACTCCAGCGCCGCACGGCCACCAGCTGTGCCGGTGCCCTCTCCCCTCGCTGCTGCTCACAGAGTCGCTCAGCCCTCTGCCCCGCAGACCCGCCTTCCTCTGCGGCCTGATCTGCTGCTAGGCAACGCTCGCACACTGTGAGCGCTCTCCCCCCTGTCTCGGCTCCGCCGGACCAGGTAGCACTCTGTTGCCCGGTTTCGTATTTTGCACTGTTGTTTGGTTTTGTGACTGCTGTACTTTACTGTTGTAGTTTATTGTTTTTCTCGTGCTTGTACCCCCTGTGCCCTCCCCGCCCCGCTCTGCTCCCCGCTTCCCGCCGCCGTTCTCGCGGCCACGCCCTCTTCCTTTCTGTGCCCTCCCCGCTCCCGCCTCCCAGCTGCCCCTCCCTCGCTCCGCCCCCCCCTCTCCACTTATGGCAGAGTGGATAACGCGCAGCGGCCACGCGCAGCGGTCGCGCCCTACGCGCGCCGAAGGTGTGCCAAAGGTAAGCCCGTCTGCGCCCGTCCGCGCCTGGACCACGCCCAGTGCTAGGACCCCTGGCCCTCGCAGACACCAGCCCCCCTGCCGGACCTACGACGCCACTGAACTCAACGCACTCAACGCCGGCCGATTCCCGGGCTGCTACCAAGCCACCCCGAGACGCACCCACGGACCCTTCTGCTGCCACACCTGCAAGTTCACCTGCATCCGGACCTGCACTACTCCAGCACCGACCAAGACCAAGACGAACAACAGCAGCAGCCACCTGAAATGCATCCTGCTCAACACCCGCTCCATCCACAGACACGCCGTCGAGCTCTGGAACCTGCACGACACCACAGCCCCAGACGTCGCCTTCCTCACGGAAACCTGGATGAACGCCTCCTCAGCGCCCGACATCGCCATCGCCATCCCAGACGACTACAAGATCATCCGGAGGGACCGCATCAACCAGACTGGAGGAGGCATCGCCATCATCCACAAGAACACCATCCGCATCATGACCAACACCGAAGACACCCTCGTACCCGCCGAGCACCTGCACTTCCAGGTCCACATCAACCCCAAGACCACCCTCAGAGGCACCCTCATCTACAGACCCCCGGGACCACGCACACAATTCAGCGAGGACATTGCCGACTTCTTCAGCCCGCACGCCCTTCCCTCCGCTGACTACATGCTCCTCGGGGACCTCAACTTCCACCTGGAGAACAACAACGACCGCAACACCACCACCCTGCTGGACAACCTCGCAAACCTCGGACTCAAGCAGCTGGTGACCACCCCCACCCACTACGCCGGACACATACTCGACCCCGTCTTCTCATCCAGCAAAGACATCACCTTCAGCCACGCCACCGGACTCCACTGGACTGACCACAGCTGCGTCCACTTCAGCTTCAGAAGGACCACGATCCACCACCACCAGCAACAGGCTGCACGCAGAAGCTGGAACAAGATCACAGCCGACCAGCTCGCGACTTCCCTGAGCAAGAACCCACCCACCAGCACAACGAACCCCAGCCAAGCGGCCACCAACCTCACGAGGTGGATCAGCGACTGCGCAGACGACCTTGCCCCCTTGAGGACCCCGCCTAGCAGACCCGGCAGCAAGAAAGCTCCATGGTTCACCGCCGAACTCAAGAGCTCCAAGAAGAACTGCCGAGCCCTCGAGAGAGCCTGGCGCAGAGACCCAACACCGGACAACATGACTGCCCTCAAGATCGCCACCCGAAAACACCACCAACGGATCCAAGCCACCAAGAAAACTGCATTCAAGGAACGACTGGACAACAACGCACACAACAGCAAGGAACTCTTCAACATCGTTAAAGAGCTCTCCAACCCCAACGCCGGAAACAAGGACATCACCCCTTCGCAAGACCTCTGCAACTCCCTCGCCTCCTACTTCCACAACAAGATCGCGGACATACACAACAGCTTCAGCACTCAACCGACGCACGCCACGGACGAACCACCGCCCCCCACCACCACCCTCTGCGCCTGGACCCCGATCGGCACCGAAGACACCGTCCGCACGATGAACTCCATCCACTCCGGATCTCCGACCGACCCCTGCCCTCACCACGTCTTCAACAAGGCCGACGCTGTCATCGCACCCCACCTGCGGGACATCATCAACACCTCCTTCGACACCGCTACCTTCCCGGAGAGCTGGAAGCACGCCGAACTCAGCGCTCTACTAAAGAAGCCATCAGCCGACCCCACCGACCTCAAGGACTACCGCCCCATCTCGCTGCTCCCGTTCCCTGCCAAAGTCATCGAGAAGACCGTCAACAAGCAGCTGGCCGCCTTCCTCGAGACGAACGGATCCCTCGACCTCTCGCAGTCTGGCTTCCGGGCCAACCACAGCACCGAGACCGCCCTGATCGCAGCCACCGATGACATCCGAGCCCTGCTCGACAACGGAGAAACAGCAGCCCTCATCCTCCTAGACCTCTCCGCGGCCTTCGACACTGTCTGCCACCGTACACTAGTGCAGCGCCTCAGCAACGTCGGAATCCAGGAGAAGGCACTGGAGTGGATCATCTCCTTCCTCGCCGGAAGGACACAGAGAGTCCGTCTCCCCCCGTTCAGATCAGAAGCCACCGAAGTCATCTGCGGCGTCCCTCAAGGCTCCTCGCTTAGTCCAACCCTCTTCAACGTCTACATGAGCCCCCTCGCAGACATCGCACGCCAGCACAACCTCAACATCATCTCCTACGCCGACGACACCCAGCTGATCCTCTCCCTCACCAACGACCCCGCCACCGCCAGATCCAACCTTCACGAAGGGATGAAAGAGGTAGCCGAATGGATGAAGAACAGCCGCCTGAAACTGAACTCGGACAAGACGGAAGTCCTCATCCTGGGATCTTCACCCTCCGCCTGGGACGACTCCTGGTGGCCCCCCGCCCTAGGCAGCGCACCTAAACCAACAGACCACGCACGCAACCTGGGCTTCATCCTGGACTCCTCCCTCTCCATGACCAGACAAGTCAACGTCGTCTCCTCGTCGTGCTTCAACATCCTGCGCATGCTACGTAAGATCTTCCGGTGGATCCCCACCGAGACCAGGAAGACGGTCACCCAGGCCCTCGTCACCAGCCGTCTGGATTACGGCAACTCCCTCTATGCCGGAACCACCGCCAAACTCCAGAAGAGACTCCAGCGGATCCAGAACGCCTCAGCACGACTCATCCTGGACATCCCCCGCCACAGCCACATCTCCGGACACCTGAGAGACCTGCACTGGCTCCCGGTCAACAAGAGAATCACCTTCCGTCTCCTCACCCACGCACACAAAGCCCTACACAACCAAGGCCCAGGATACCTCAACAGCCGCCTCAACTTCTACGCTCCCAAACGCCAGCTTCGATCGACCGGCCACGCCCTCGCCGCCGTCCCCCGCATCCGAAGAGCCACCACAGGGGGACGGGCCTTCTCCTACCTCGCCGCCAAGACTTGGAACTCCCTCCCGACCCACCTCCGCCTGACCGAGGACCACCTCAAGACTCAAGAAGCAACTCAAGACCTGGCTGTTCGAGCAGTAGCGGATGCCCCCCCCCAGCGCCTTGAGACCCTCTGGGTGAGTAGTGCGCTATATAAATGCTTTGATTGATTGATTGATTGATTGATTGATTAAAGTATGTAAGCAGCATTTCAAACAGTAATAACGTGAAGACACAACACAAGTGAAATCCCACACCAGTATAGAAAATAAAGTGACATTTAATAAATTATTTGAGAGCAAAACAAATTAAATTCGATCAGTAGAACCAGAGATATGCAATTTCAAACTTTTCAATAAAAATATCACCTAGAAGCACAAAGCGTCCAAAGTGATTATCTGGTCACGACAGACTGGGACAAAGTCACAAGTTCCAGTCGACCGTGATGGAGTGTGCGCCAGATCCAGGGACCCATTAGCCCAGCTGAACAAGAGTACCTTAAATCCTGGTTGGGGAGTGCAGTGAAGTTCTGCGTCGAGGATGTGTCATGCCGCAGCAGGTCAGAAGAGCTTTGGCGGCGAATTGAAGCCTTGCGACTGAGATGCGTGGATTTCAATGTGCGAACTTGATGGGGATGCGTTACACAATGGCGGTTATGACGGGGTGTGACTGTGATGCACAGTCCTGCATTGAAGATGCATCACTCAGTGGCAGTTCCGATGAATGGCGACTACGATGCGAGGCTCTGCATCAGGGTTACATCATGCAGCGGTGATTCTGAAGGGCTGTGACTGCGGCGTGAATTCCGGTGTAGAGGAGGCACTGCACAGCATCGGTTCGATTAGTGGCAGCTTCAATGCGAGGCTCTGGAACAGGGATGCATCATAAAGCGTCAGTTCTGATTGCCTTGAGGGGTGATGTATCGCGCTGTGAAGCCTGTGGGGTCCCTATGCCTTCAGAACAGGAGGTCAGCCGAATGACCCCTGGAAATTCTTCTTGGAGTCCTAGGACACACAGGCAGGCTGCAGTCTGCAGGTCAAGCACAGCAGCAGAAGATTCCTGGTGCAGCAAAGCAGTCCTTGGTCAGCCAAGTAGTTTTGGACAGCAGAGTAGGCTTCACACAGCTGGGCAGTCCTTCTTGCGGGCTCCACAGCTCCAGAAGTGATCTTAAGAGTTGGATCTGAGGGTCCAATATTTATACCTGGTACCCACTTTGATGTAGGAAAAGGTTCAGGAGGGTTCCACCCCCAGGGGTGCTTGGGATTTCCTGCCTCCTTGACCAGCCCCCAGATTGTCTGGGGTCACAATAGACTATGTCACACACTTTGGGAGTTTGCTCAAGCAGAGCCTTTGTGATGTGCAAGAATGGTAGGCAGTGCGGAATTTGAGCCTGTGGTTTCTGGTGCTCAGCCCCTGCACTTAAATGGTTTCTGGTGCTCGGCACCATGCCTTAATTGTCAACACTACACAGTCTGCCACATGGTGGTGCTGCTCATTTAACAGAGAGGAGCAGAACAATGGTTGTTTATGAATACAATATACATTAAAAAATTACCAATACCTGCCTCCCCAGTCATTCCTTTAGCTTTGGGAACCTGGAAAAATGTTATCTGTCACTCTTTTAGGTGAGTGAGATGGTTAGTAGTTGTTTTGGTACCGCCATTGGCAGCAATGACTGGGGTAATGGGTGGTGCAAGCTGCAGTGGCCTCCTGGTTAGGGCCATGGCATTTATTATTTTACAAATCAAGCACTGGTGGTAGGTGACAGCTCCTCCCCCTCACCAAGTCTGAGATGACCCTTCCTGCCAACACCTATGTGCTGTTTTACTGTCTGGGAGAAATACTCAAAGACCAACTGCCCGTTACACCCAGTCATGTTACCCAGTAAACAGGCTGCATGCACCAAAATGTTGGCACAAGCAAAGGTCAACTTTCTACAAGTGGCATTTTCAGAATTGTGATTTAAATTCAACTTTACCATTAAAGAGGGCTTTAAATTACAATTCTTTAGACACCAGACTCGATATTCCGATCTGCTCCCAATTGAAAGTTATCAGATATGAAATGTAATAAGTTAACCCAATGTTATCCTATGGGAGAGGTAGAGCTCACAGTATTGGGAAACGCATGTAAGAGTTTTTCACTACCAGGACATATAACACTGAAAAGTACATGTCCACATTTCTAGATACACTGCAACAGGCCCTCTGGGCGGTTTAGGGCCTACCTTAGGGGTGACTTAGGGTGTATTTAAAAGGGAAGTTCAGGTCTGGCAAGAGTTATCTTGCCAGGTCGAAATGTCAGTTACAAACTTCACACACAGGCTGTAATGGCAGGCCTAAGATATGTTTTCAGGGCTACTCAAGTGGGTGGCACAATAAGTGCTGCAGGCCCAAAGGTACCATTTTATTTGCAGGCCCTGGGGGTACATGGAGCACCACTCTAAAAGAGACGTATAAGTAAATTAAATATGCCAATTGACTGTAAGTCAATTGTATCATGTTTAAAGGAGAGAGCACAAACACTTTGGAACTAGTTAGCAGTGGAAAAATGAACAGAATCCTTAGGCCAGCAAAAATGAATTCAGCATAAACAGGAGGCTCGAAGGCTGAAAATTGGGAGAGAACCAAGCCAAGGATGTGAGGTCCAATAATACTTATATACCTCAATGCACACAGTGAATTCATTTAAGTGGTACTGGTGTATAAACTAGATTTAGGTATACTTTGTGTTCTTTTGATTGAAAAAAGGTGCAAACATCGTTTACCACGCATGCGATACAACGCATGCCATTACAACGCAGTCATTACAACGACCGCGTTGTTACATCGCATGCCATTACAACTCAATCCGTTACAACGGCTTGCTGTAGGGGGCAGAAGGTGTTGGATTTTAAATCCAACACCTTCCCTACTGTTGCAAAGACTGGAGTTGGAATAGTAAATTATACGATTCCAACATCCAGCGCTCCCCCACAGCAAGTTGTTGTAATGACTTGTGTTGTAATGGTATGCGATGTAACAACGCGGTTGTTGTAGTGACCGCGTTGTAATGTCATGTGTTCTAAACGCATGCGTTATAACGTGGCCTATCCCAAAAAGGTAGTTAAAGAAATTAAATTTACTCGGAGAAGTAATAATTGACATTTTAGATGAATCATTTGTTGGTTTGAAACCAGAATATATGCATTAAAAGTCAATGCAGAGGATGACATTGTGTTTAACACAAGTAGGTCGTAATTATATTTGATGAAGATGTTTTAGAGTGCTCTCTGGGTTTTTACTATTAGGTATATGAATTATTGTGGGCATGCTCCTGAAGAAGCACCAGGCGCAAAATGCATTGGGCCGTATTTGCATGCAAGGAGGCCCACATAATGAAAGAGTGAATGGATTACTGAAGATCATGAATAAATGTTCCAATGGTTATTAAACATATTTCCAATTAATCCAATCATAAGAAGAGATTGGAAGAGTAACGTCTATTATGTGCATTGATGTCCGTGGTTACTGTGCATGCAAAGAAGAATATGAGAGCATCACTCAAATCCAATGATATGTATGTCAGTTACCCAGTGCATACTGCTGATAAACTGCGACTAACTGCAGGGCGCAGCTGGAATCCTACCCTAGTGCCAATTGCTGTACACACTACAGGGCAGACCCATAACCAAAAAAGGCACCTGCATGTCTGTAATGTAAGGAACAGTGTTGCCCAAGGTATCACCTTCATGTAGAATTAAATAATTCCAATGCTTACCCTAGAACCATAAGGTAAATACATATGTCTACAATTGTTAAGTATCACCAGGCAAAACAGAGTCCATATGTCGGATCACAAAGCATTTTTGACTAGTGCTGTTTCATGTTGTTGGTGATAAGTTAATGCAATGATTGCTCCAGGCACCTTTTACCACCATATTATGAAAACAGGATTCTAGAAGTGTTAATGTTTGCCAAGAATGTTTGTGCATATTTGTTGTGTGGTACTAGTGTTGCATTTTCGTGCTGCATTATTACAATATGTTTGTGTTGTGGTGTAATCCAGTTGTTGCGTTGCGTTTTCGCTGTTTTGCTGTGATGTGCCTTATTTTGTTTTGTGTTGCTATGTTGCTTTGTGTATATCATTGTGTTGTGTACTGTTGTATACCTTACATATGTTAATGAATGCTGCTACATTTCCAGCCCAAAGTAGCACATGCTATAAAAGTTCCTGACGGGCACAGGAGCGAACTCGATCCCTCCACATCACTCAGTTGGAGGCTCGTGCACTCCACCTGGAAGGGGGTCTCGCAGTTGAGCTCCATGCTGAGGTGCAGGGCCAGCTTTAGTGCTGGTGACGCCCTGTGCGACAATGTTTGTTGGCGCCCCCCCCCAATGACCACCTCCACCACGGATTCTCTCACTAGCACCCTTTAACAGTGACCAAGTCTCCATAACCACACCCTCTCAGATGCATTGAATTAGTTATACAGCACCACTCATACCAGTGTAGGGTGTCCGAGCACTTTGCATCACACACACATTACACAGAGACAATCAATCATACGTGTGTAAATCAGTGTATAGGAAATGTTACATAAGCCAAAGGACTAAAAGTGTAGGAGTCACATGGCATCCCTACTGGTAGGCAGTATAGTTTAAGAGTGCTTGGTGTGGAGAAGCACAAACCCAGAGTCGAAAAAGAAATAGCATAGTTGGGAGTTTTCTTTAAAAATAAGAATCGATTTCTAGCCAAATTAACCATTTTTGCAGCATTAATCAATGCTCTAATAATGTATACTTTGCAGTGTGTATGCAGTTCTAGGATGAAAGCTAATAGCTCACTATCCTATATTAGGACTTTAAGTTATAAATTGCAAGTAACAAAAGGATGTCTCTTTTGAAAGCAGTAACCTGCTGATATGTTTACATCATACCCTCTCTTTAATCTACCTGGTACACGTTCTTTGCAGCAGGCATATTAACCCTCTGAACTAACTTCACCTTAAAGTCAAAACCTCAACTATACAAAATGCTGATCTCTCTCCAGGAAGATAATTAATCACACGAGTTATCTTGACATCTTTGTGAGGCCTGGTAATTGCCGGGGGAAAGAAACGCTGCAGCAGGTGTTTCAAAAGCATAATAAACTTTCAAACACGGCGCACCCCAGGAAGCCAGCACCCGGTGTGGTGGCACCGGTCGCACCGCCCTAAAGCCGGCCCTGCTGAGGTGCCCTGGTAATTGAGCCTAATTTGTGAGGAGATCCGCCCCCAGTTCCTAGAAGCAGGGAAGCACTTGTGACGCGCTATGACAGCTAGAGTCTATGCTTGGGAAGCTGTTATATTGGTTGGCCGTCCACAGACGTACAGGATCATGCCCGAAATAATGGAGGGCTTTGGTGTCACCCATCACAGTCTCTCTGGCATAGCTCGCTCGTTTGCCCACTACTACAGCCAACTATACATGTGCCCCCCTCTGGATCCTGGTCCTGGCTCCCTGTGCCTCTTCCTCGGTTGTCCCCCTCTGATATTCAAATGCTTGTTGAACAGCTAGTGGCTGAGGAGGTTGGGGCAGCCATATCCGCAGTGGCCTCCGGAAAGCCCCCACTAATGGTACAAAAGTTACACTCAACAAATTCTGCTCTGGTGTAGGCTAATTCTCTGCCTCGCCATTTGTCTGGTTTGTCCAATATATAGAAGTGTCATGGACAAGAAGTCATATCAATCGCATGGCTTGTGTTACAGTTCGAAAACAAAAAAGAGTACATCATTGTTCCCCATATTTAAAGACTTTTGTATTTCTGATCAATTAATATGTCTGACATTAGCCATATTTGTAGGGTCCTACTATATGTGATCAACCCCATTGTGATGTAATGCATTCTGACTACTTCATTACGTATGTGTGCATTAGCTAGGGGCTCACTGATGTCTTTGTAGCCGAATACCTTAAAAGAAGAATTATCCCTCTTGGGTCGCAGATTAGGAATCTTCCAGCAATAATAATTCATAACGAAAAATTGGCAAAATGCTTTCGCCATTTACTAGATGGTATTGAGACTGTACTTGAGAAGGTCAATGAATGAATCGATTGAAACACCAGGGTAAAGTAAACAAGAGCTGCATTTCCTTCAACATGTCTCTACTCCAAAGAGGTGCCATCAATCAATTCAAGCAAGAGGATTCACAAAATAGATTGCAGCAGCTCTAATGCACTTGTAGACTGCCCTGAGAGCTTTTAATGTCACTTGTAAAAATAATATGAACATAGGGTAAAAATTGTCACAATCTTATGAAGGCAAAAACATTTCTCACTCTTTAAAAAGGTCATTAGTGTCATCACATCTTTAGAAACTGTTCTGAATGGCACGTTTGACACATCTCTGTATCCTGACAACCAACCTGGGATGAATCATCTATGAGAAAAAATGACTACTGCTTCATATCCCTGGTGCTAACTTCTTCCCACAATGATGTCAAACACAACATGTGGATGAGGTCATTGCAAAGCCAGTCATAAAGCAGCATAAGGGCCCTTCTCAATAAGAGCCCTGGCTTTCCAGTGGTGCAGCTAGAGAAGATACAGATGATCTGCCCACAAGAAAAGGAATAGCCCACTAGGCACCAGGGATGTTTGGCACCATTCCGTTCAAAATATAACTAAGGCCCATGGCATGCTTTTTCCCTCCTCCACTGGAGACACCCTGCCATTTCAGTGATGCTCCTCATAAATGTTTGTCTGCTCAGGGATTGTGGTGGCTACCATGAAATTTCAATGGGGAGCACCACCCTGGCACAGGTCCTGACAAACTCAAACCATACAGCCACTAATACCCTTTCATTTCACTGAAGGCAGTTTAGATAAATACTACTTATCTCCCAATTTGCCTCTAGCTTCAGAGATGAGCAAGTTTACTAACTGAAGGCATTGCTTGGTGCTATACAGATTGAAAGAAAGAGACACCGCCTCTCATGAAAGCGAAAAACTGCAGGAGAGATCCCATCAAAAAAGAAAGATTTGCCTCTTTTCCTCAGTGACCCTGATGAAGGGATGCCTACTAGAGAGTTTTGATATGATTGTGATCTCAAAGTAGTAATCCTTTTTTACTACTCACTAAGACATTTGAACTGTGGTAAGCAATCCTAGCTGGACTAGTTGGACGAGGCCAATGTTGTTCATGCTTTTGAGGAGGTTGGCTGTGTTGGCATCACGGGGGTCGTTAAGATGAAAATTGAGGTCGCTAAGCAAGATGTAGTGTTTGGTGTTGATGTCTTCTGGTGCAATGAATTCGGAGATAGCGTCGCACAAGCCGGGGCGTGGTCCTGGAGGTCTGTAGGCGAGGGTGCCTCTGATGGTGGCTTTGCCATATGTTTTGAGTTGGAAGTTGATGTGCTCCATGATAGGGGTGGTGTCATCTGTGGCGGTGGTGCAGTGGATGGTTTGTTTGTGTATAATGGTGATTTAACCTCTGTGTTTGTTGATGCTATTTCGGTGTGCTATCTTGTAGCCATTGGTTGCAGCCGAAGCGATGTTGGGCATGGAAGCAGGGTTGAGCCAGGCCTCGGTGAGGAAGAGGATGTCGGGGGTGAGGGAAGTGTTGATCTCCCAGATCTCCATGGCGTGTTTGCAGACTGATCAAGCATTGAGAGGGAGTCAGTGCAGATTCCCTGGTGCAGTTGTGGTTGCCGTGGTTGGGGTGGTTGCCTGTGCTGGTGCTCGTGTTTGGCGGCATGTGAAAGGTCCTGCTGTTGAGTATGGTTCGGTGTGGAAGCAATTTTTGGTGCGGCAACTGGGGTTCAAGGCTAAGAGCTCAGCTCCGGTGTCTCTGCAGTTGACGGAAGATCGGGGTTCCTGGCACTGGACACAGTCCGGGCGTACAAGGGTTTGCCTTTGGTGCACCGGCGGCGCACTTGTGCTGCAGTCTCTATTGAGTAGGTTCTGGGAGGATGAAGGGGTGCTGTGAGGCAGGAATTTGGAGGAGGGGGGTGGGAGTGGCAAATGGCGGGAAAACGGGCTGCAGTGCACTGCGACCAAAAAAGCACTCAATAACAACAATAATAGCACCAAAACAATAAATATCGAATAGGAGCAACAGGAGCTATGAATTGTACAGGGCTTCAATAAAAATAGAGCACTAAGTGCCAGTGTGGGTCAAACGGTAGCTAAGACTGAGACCTAAGCATGATTTCACGCCGCCCACAATGGAGTGCGTATTGGATACACCAACCAGGTTTGACCTGGTCAGAGGTTTTACCTTAGGACTTAGTCACAAAAAGGGAAATCACAATTATTCAGCAGAGCAAGACAGCAGGCTGTATCCCAGGAGGGCTTCACAACATTGGCTAGGCATTGGGCAAGGACCTGATGAAGCAGACAGGAGACATTTTTGCCACCTTTGCCTGGTGAAGATTTTTACCTTTGGACTCTTTTTCTAGCTGAGAATCCTCCAGTGGGACATGGCTGTAAATTACATCAGCGATGGCTTCACAAGGCCAGATACCTTCTTGCCAAGGTCATGCTGAAATGGATCTGCTGCTGCAGAGAAGCTCAGAGCCAGGGAAACCTGTTTCTTCAGCCCAGTGATCAGCTTGGCAGGTTTTCCCCGGTCCTCCGAAGGTCTTGAAGTCCAAAGGTTTTCTATGTCCAAGGTTTTCAGAGGTGGCAGAATAAGTCCAGTTAGATGCAGGCAAGGGTCCAGGACTTCATAACAGCAGCTGGGGGTCAAGACTCACTCCAGCAGAAGCCATCAACAGGGTCTAGGTCAGGTCCAGTTGGTACTGGTCAACTGAATACTTCAGAAAAAAAGGTCTCTTTCAGCTTTGGTGTCTCTGTAGCCACACAGGAGGCCAGCCAACTGACACTTAGGGACCACTTCTGTGTCCTGGTTACAACAACTGGTAGCAAGTTCTGACCTTCAGGTCTCCTACAGGTATCCTGCAAGTCTCAAACAGTAAATGTAGTCCTCCTTCTGCTCTTGCACAGGTCAAGAGTGAAGAAGGTTTCTTGGGGTGCCACGTTTATGCCTGGCACAAGCTTGGGATGGGGGTGACACTGGCCCCTCACTAACGAATAGGGTAAAAGTTCTCAGGGGTAGCCCTACCTACTCATGTAGCACTTCCTGTATGTCCTACTGCAAATAATCCTACAGTGTCCCTGCTTACTAAATTCAAGATGGGGAAACCCTGCTTCCCTTGTGCAAAGCTTGTGTGCTCACCCAGGGCAGTGGTCAGAGTAATGAGCAGCCCCTCCTCTGTGGTCCCTCCAAACCAGTTCTGGGAGCATCTTTTCCCCCACCATGTCATCTGACATCAGCTTGTGACGAGGAAGGCCACATTTGGTGTAACTTAAGTTCCTGGGCACAGTCCAACTTCCTGCCAGGGGAACAAAAGCACCTCCCCACACCCAGGCTATTATCTATACTCTGGGAGCAAATTTCACACCTCATCAGGGCTATTCACCAGCTGGGTGACAGTTGGAGGGCTAATGCAAATTAGCCTCCTGGAGCTTGAGGCAAGGAAAAGGTACCTTTCTGAGAGTATATTTTCCTTACTATATGTCACAAATAATACTTTATCATTAAGGTGGGCTAATAATAAATATCAAAAATAGTTGTTTAATATTGTTTCTAGCTGGTCCCTAGCACGAGATAGCAGAATTACTATGCAATGTTGCTTTCCAATGTTTCTCAATGGGCCAGCCAGCCTTCCTACAGTGAAAATAGCTTTTAGATGCAAGTCACTGTAAGGATAAGTTACATTGCAAATTCTGCATGTCCCACTTTAAATACCACACACCTTGTCTTGTGGTCTATAAGGCCTACACACGTGTGAAGTATTAATATAGAAGGGCGATGCTATCCTGTCAAAAAGCGCCATTTTGACAGGTTGAGTTGCAGTTTTAAAACTCCAGCAGCCAGATAACAGTGGTAGGCCTGGAGTCATGTTAGGCTTGTCACACTAGTAGATGGAAGAGTAGTGCTATAGCCCATAGGTGACATTTAATTTTTCACACCATGGGTGTATTTTGAAACACCATGTTTTGCCTTATAGGAAAGTTAAATATGCCAGAAGAAAGGCAGACATTTTTTACATGTTTTAAGGTTCAGAGCACATGCACAGTGTCCCATTTCACAGAGTCAAAACACTAGTAGCAAAATTCCACAATAAATGGGGATAACTGCACAAAAAGAGGCACTTTCTCACAATTTTCATGAAAAGGGCAGTCTTACATTTTTATAAGAACAACATGTTGTTCCCAAACCCACAATCTGTCAAGGTAAGGCATCATTATGCCAAGGGTAATCTGAAGATTACCTAAAATACCCTCAATTAATCCTCGGTGCTGCGCTAGTGGGACTTATTGTCAGGTCTCCGCTTTTTTCTCTGAACACCCACCGTGGAAGGTGCAGAGAAATGGCTGAGCCAGTCTTCTTTTCTGACTGGTCTCAGTGACTATGCCTGCCTTCCTTGTTACTGGAGATGCTCTCACCATTCATTAATTCAAGCACACTATGTTATACTCCAGTCCACACTGGAGAGCTTATATTGGTGACTTTAGCAGAGTGGTGCAGTTGATGCTTCTGAAACACTAAGGCCCTGTGTGTTTGTGAGTGAAAGTGTTTGCTAGTGGAACTGAATTTAAAGTGCTTCAAGGATCTCTTCTCCTTCTAATGAAGTCTGCAAAGAATGATTGGCAATTAGAAATTTCCAATTAAAAAAGATAATCCTACTTATTACAGGGATAAGCCAGGAGGCACTATACAATGAAGCCATGCAGCTCTTTAGCCAATGTATGTCAGGTTGCCATAGAGACATGTAGTGCGTCTTCCATCCTGACAGTGACCCACAGCTTTGCTGACATAGAGGCCAGGGTTCACTGACACACCATTGTGGTCAAAAATATTGTTGACAAATATATTATGCCAAAAATATCGTTTACCACAATATTGTGCTCCTTTAATTATAATGGTCAATACCAAATAACGGAAAAATATAGATGGCACTAATATGTCAAATGTTTTTAAAATGACTGTTTAATATAAACAAAGTTTAAAGCAGTAAATGCTGAATATTTTAATATATAAACTTAATATAATGTAAATAAAATAAATTCCACTAATATTAATATTATATAGAAAGATATACTTATATATATATAATTTAAATTCATAGCAATGATTTTAAATATTTAACAAATTGATATAATGTCAAATAAATATTTAAATAAAATGTTAAAATGTAAAACCCAGAATAACACATTTACTAATAATACTGCAAACATTAAAATACATTTACAAATAAAAGCAAATAATAAAAAGCAAACTATAAATGCTATAAAATCAATTTAACCAACTTTATGAAAACTACTGGAGTCTAAGAATATTAAATATACTATTTGCACTCTAGTTTTTATTATTATTATTAATTAATTAACTTCCCACCCCTCCAAACCTAGCAGCCTGCACCTACAAAGTAACTACCAAAATATGTATTCCATTATTGATATATTTGAAATTAATTAAATAATTAATTGACAATTAATAATTAATTAGTAGTGGGGGCCCCTCCGAGACCGATTGTCGCAAGGATCTTTAATTTCAGGGACCGGGACGCCATTCTACAAGCATCAAGAGTGTCCGGCCCGACGGCCTTCCAGAACACCACTGTGAACTTTTACCCCGACTTTACTCAGGCGGTGCAGAAGCAGAGGCAGAGCTTCCTGGCGGTTAAGAGAAGGCTTAGAGGGATGGAATTGAAGTACGCCATGCTCTTCCCGGCCAGACTGCGCGTGGTGTATGTAGAGCGGACTTTCTTTTTTGATTCACCGGACATGGCTGGAGAATGGCTGGACACATTGCCCCATCGACGGGCCGGCGGGGAGCATGCTGGTGGAGCAGAAGGTGGTGGTGTGGATCAGGAATGAGGACTCTGGTGCAAGATTATTTTGACTTTGCCCCGGACAGTGACTCGCAGTTTTTGGTTTCTCCGGGAGTGTAGTAACCCGGGGGGTGGCGGGGGTATGAAGGGAGCTTTCTCCTCCTCTGGGTTTCTTTTTGTAGATTAGTCTTAGAATAGGGCGACAGGCATACTGCAAGTTGGGGGGGCTTTTCAAGCTTACGCAGGGGTGCAGGGTGGGGGGTGGACTGGGATTGTTGGGATGGTTGTTGTTGGTTTTTGTTTTGCAAGGCGTAGTGATTTATTTATTTATTTACGGGTTTTATATAGCGCCAGAATCACCCCATACGGGGTATCTCTGCGCTTTGGACTGCTGATTGACCACTGAGGGAAGTGCGATTAGAAAAGTTGTGTTTTCAGTAATTTCCTGAAGACCCCTAGATTGGTACATTGACGAAGATGTAATGGGAGGAGATTCCAATAACGGGGTGCCAGATAGGAGAACGCCTTCCCTCCCATCCGGGCAAATTTGATGCGAGGGGTTTGCAGGTATGCAAGTTGGCTGGATCTCAGTAGTCTTGTAGGAGTATATCTAACAAGTTTCCGAGCAAAATAGCCAGGACCCAAGTTGTGCAGGGATTTAAAAACCATGCAACAGATTTTAAATCTGACTCTCTTTTTTATGGGGAGCCAATGAAGGTCGCGAAGCAGAGGGGCTGACGGGGTCCTGGGAAGTGCGTTGTTTACCAATCGAGCTGCAGTATTCTGAACCACCTGCAGTTTGTATAAAGATTTTTCTTTAGCTGCAATTAGCAAAGCATTGCAGTAGTCCAATCTGCTAATGATCAATGATTGGACCAAGGATTTACGGGTGGTTATAGGAAGAAAGGGACAAACCCTACGCAACATGCGGAGAGTGTGGAAGCAGGTGTTGGCGGTGCTGTTAACATGTTCTTCAAGAGTAAGATCATTGTCCAGGCGCACACCCAAGTCCTTTACAACATCTTTAGGGGACGGGGCAGAGCCCAATTCCTCTGGCCACCAACTAGGGGACCATCTTAGTTTTGCCTCTCCAAATAGCATGATTTCTGATTTATCAGAATTTAGTTGTAAAAATTTTTCCCTCATCCAATGCGCAACTCCTTTCATGCCCTCAGAAAATAAGTCCTGGGTAAGTGGATTTGCTTTGTCGAAAGACATCAAAAGTTGTGTATCATCGGCATAGGGTATGGGGTCAAACCCAAGCCGTCTAAGGTATCCTGCCAAGGGGGCTACATAGATGTTAAATAATGTAGGGCTCAAGCAAGAGCCCTGAGGAACCCCTTGCTGATACCGGTGGTTGACGAGCGATAGGGACCAAGATTGACAGTTTGCGTCCTGTTGGTCAGAAAATCAGTCAGCCAACTTAGTGCTTTACCTCTTACACCCATCTCCTCAAGTCGGGTGATAAGGACCTGATGAGATATGGTGTCGAAGGCAGCAGACAGGTCAAGCAGGACCAATATCACTGCCTGACCCTTATCTGCTGCCATTCTGATGTTGTCTATGACCTCCACTAATGTAGTCTCCGTACTATGTTTTGGGCGGAAACCGGATTGTGATTCGTCTAAGCAGTGGGAAGATTCAATAAACATGGAAAGATGTTTATTGATATGTTTTTCGAGGAGTTTACTGAGGAGGGGGAGTAAAGAAATGGGTCTATAGTTGGTAAAGTCCTCTGGTGACAGCTTCACGTTTTTCTTAATGGGAACGACCTGGGCTGCCTTCCACTCAGCCGCAAGGACACCATCCTCCAGTGACTTATTAAGGATAGCACAAACAGGACTGGCGAGCGAAGCTGACAAAGTAGCTGCAATTTTGGCAGGCATAGGGTCTAGAGGCGAGACAGATTTGGTACTTTTTAGGAGAGCAGCAACTTCCGATAAAGTGCATAAAGGGAAGGTATCTAGGGTGTGTAGTGTCTCCTTAACGGGGATAGAGTTTAGGGGCTGACTGGGGCAAAGCCTAATAGTCGAGGTAATTTTTTGATATATTTTTTCAATTTTCTGAGACAAATAATTTGCTATATTGTCACAGAGGTGTTGTGAGGGAGCAGCATCAGTACTACAAGCTTTTGGATTGGTAAATGTATTTAATATTTGGTAGAGCGTACGAGAAGAATTTTCAGCATTGTCAATCTCAGTCGCAATATGCGTTTTTCGGGCGAGCCTCAAATTTTTGTGATAAATTGTCAAAGCATTTTTGAATAAGTCTTTATCAGTTTGATTGTGTGAGAGGCGCCAGGTCCGTTCCAACTTTCTACAACGGGATTTCTCTGTTTTCAGAGTAGGTGTGTACCAAGGGGCTTGCACGCGTTTAAGAGGGTTGAGTTGTAATTTAGATGGAGCTAATTGGTTGATAGCTGCCTCAAGGTTAGCATTCAAAGATGTTACTTGGTCCTCTATGTCATCCAACCCATTGAAGCGTGGGGGGGTAAAGGAATCCTGAAAGGATTGAGGAGTAACTTTATGCCACTGTCTGAAAACTCTGGTGGGTCTGGTTTCATGACCTCCTAACTCCTGTTTGCTTAGGATTGAGAAGTCCACCAAATGATGGTCAGACCACTCAAGAGGAGTCGTCGCATTGTAGCGGATGTCCGAGGAGTTGGTTAAAATAAGGTCGAGCATGTGCCCGGCCTGATGAGTGGTGTTTGTGTTTATAATACTTAAACTTAAAGTAGATAGGTCTGCTATTAAGGAGTGAGTTTCCTTATTGCTAAGATTTTCTCCCTGGACATTAAAGTCCCCAAGTAGTAAAAAGTTATTAGTGGAAATCGCATGCGGAGAGATTATTTCCAGTAATCGGCATGAGAAGTTGGATAAAGGTCCCGGTGGTCGGTAGACCAAGGCGCCTTTCCAACAAAATTGCGAATGTAAGTCAATTCTGAAAATCATTATCTCCATCAGGTTAGTGCAATGCTGTTCAATAATAGTTACTTTAATAGGGTCCTTAAATATAATTGCCAGACCTCCGCCTGCCCTGATAGGCCTGTCTTGCCTTTGAATGCTATAGCCCTCAGGGAGAGCGATAGCAATATCGGGATTAGAATGAGGCTTTGTCCACGTCTCGGTTAAAAACCCAATATGGGGATGGTTAGAGGCCAACAAATCCCAAATATTAATAGCATGTTTGGGTAATGAGCGCACATTGGCCAGGAAGCAATTCCAGGTTAATATTGGTTTATGTAACACATTTGGAGGCTTTAGTTGGGACGGTAGTATCTTCAAATTAGTACTATTGTGAGTTAAGCATTGAAATCTGCAGTGTCTGCAGGAGACGGGACCTTCTAGGACAGCTGGGAACACACATGCAGGTCTATGAGGATTACTTTGATGGCTCTGAAGTCTGATGGCTTTGAGATCAGAGCTGGAATATTTTATACGTACCGAAGTATTTACATGCGGTTCCAAGGTAGCGTTAATAGGGGTACTGGCCACTGGCCGCGCCCTGGCGCGGACGGGCGCAGACGGGCTTGCCTTTGGTGCGCCTTCGGCACGCCGCCGGCGCGCCCGCTGCGCGCGTCCGCTGCGCGTTCGCCAGTCCATTGATTTTAAACCCCAGTGCCCCGGAAGTGGTGGGGGGAGGGGGAGGAGTCAGCCCCAAGGTCCACCCTCCGTGCAATCGGAACAAGCCGTGACGGACCGGGGTGCAGGGCGGCTCCTACGAACAACAGCAAGTAAGCGATTTTTAAAATATTAAAATAATAAGAACATGTGCAGAGAATGCGGTATAGGCGTAATCAGCACCTCAGCAGCACTCAGCTCTGTCCGCTGCGCGTTCGCCAGGCGTTGATTTTAAACCCCAGTGCCCCGGAAGTGGTGGGGGGAGGGGGAGGAGTCAGCCCCAAGGTCCACCCTCCGTGCAATCGGCACAAGCCGTGACGGACCGGGGTGCAGGGCGGCTCCTACGAACAACAGCAAGTAAGCGATTTTTAAAATATTAAAATAATAAGAACATGTGCAGAGAATGCGGTATAGGTGTAATCAGCACCTCAGCAGCACGCAGCTCTGTCCGCTGCGCGTTCGCCAGGCGTTGATTTTAAACCCCAGTGCCCCGGAAGTGGTGGGGGGAGGGGGAGGAGTCAGCCCCAAGGTCCACCCTCCGTGCAATCGGCACAAGCCGTGACGGACCAGGGTGCAGGGCGGCTCCTACGAACAACAGCAAGTAAGCGATTTTTAAAATATTAAAATAATAAGAACATGTGCAAAGAATGCGGTATAGGCGTAATCAGCACCTCAGCAGCACTCAGCTCTGTCCGCTGCGCGTTCGCCAGGCGTTGATTTTAAACCCCAGTGCCCCGGAAGTGGTGGGGGGAGGGGGAGGAGTCAGCCCCAAGGTCCACCCTCCGTGCAATCGGCACAAGCCGTGACGGACCGGGGTGCAGGGCGGCTCCTACGAACAACAGCAAGTAAGCGATTTTTAAAATATTAAAATAATAAGAACATGTGCAAAGAATGCGGTATAGGCGTAATCAGCACCTCAGCAGCACTCAGCTCTGTCCCAATGCAAGCTTCTGTAGCTCAAGTGCGGTTCTTCGGGGGGGGTGGTGGTCTCGTTACATTTCGGGATGGGGGGTAGGGGCTTAAAGGTGCTCAGTTGGAATGTTAATGGCTTAGGGGATCGCATTAAGCGAGGGATCGTTCTGCAATTCTTGAAGCGATGTTCCCCTGATATAGTTCTACTGCAAGAGACGCACTTGATAGGCAACATGTGCTACGCGCTCAACAGGAAGGGCTATAAATTTGTCGCGCACTCGGGGTTCTCCTCGGGCTCCAGAGGGGCTGGAATACTTGTCAGGGCCTCACTGCCGTTTGAGGTTGATTCCACCACTGTTGATGAAAGGGGGCGATTTGCGGCTGTGGCGGGGAGGTGGGAGGGCAGGACGCTGGTCCTGGTCTCTGTGTATGTCCCTCCTGGGCTGCAGCCCTCCACGTTTGAGGACCTGGGGAGGACTCTGCTGGATCTTCCAGAAGGGATGTTGGTGGTGGGTGGAGATTTTAATGCGGTTGGCTCCGGATTGCTTGATAGACACCCACCTAGGAGCACCGGGGGGGCGCAGAAATGGCTTACGGATTTCGTGGATACCCTTGGTCTGGTTGACTGTTGGAGACTGCTGCATCCCACTCAGCGACAATACACCTTTCACTCAGGGGCGCATGGCAGTCTCTCCAGAATTGATTATGTACTTACTTTGGCTGCACACGCCTCCTTTGTGTCTGAGGCTAGGCACATGGCTAGGGGTATTTCGGACCATTCGCCGGTGTGGATCTGTATGGATGTTGGTCGAGAGATGGGGGGTAGGGTGGCCCCGATTAACCCCTGGTATCTCCGTGACCCTAGGACTCGTAGCGCTGTGCTGAAGGCGGTCGATCGCTACTTCCAGGAAAACCTAGGCTCGGTCGCGTCTGCGGTGTCCTTGTGGGAAGCGTTCAAAACTGTGCTGAGGGGAGAGGCCCTTTCCTTGATAACGGCGGCCAAGCGTCGGAGGGATGCGGAGGTCGTACAGCTCGAGGCGGAGATAGCGGCTCTAGAGTTGGCCTTGGAGGGGGAAGTTCTGGCAACAACGCTGCACACATTGAGCCTTAAGCAGTCGGAGTATAAGGCCCTGGTGACGGACGCGGCCAAAGCCCTGAGTAGGGAGCAGCAGGGGCGACTTTACGATGTTGGGGACAAGGCCGGGAAATTAAGAGCGTGGCTGGATAAAAAAGAGCGGGTTAATCGTGTTGTGCCAGAACTTGTTACTGAGGGTGGCGTTAGTGTTACTGAGCCGGATGGCATAGTTCAGTGCTTCGCGGATTATTTCCGTACGGTCTACACCTCGGTATCGGACAGGCCGGTTGAGGACTCGTGTGAGCTTCTGCGCGATCTGGCTCTGCCTTGCCTCTCTGATATAGACAGGGACGATTTGGATGGTGACATCACAGCTGACGAAGTCGCGGGTGCTATTCGTTCACTGCGCCCGGGCAAGGCCTCGGGCCCGAACGGTCTGCCAATTGAGTTCTATAAACTCCGTCCGGACAAGATTGCTCCGCATCTGCGAGCTATGTTTGTGGAGGCGCGGGAAATGGGATGTCTTCCCTTTGACCAACGTCTGGCGACAATTGTGGTCATACACAAAGACGGCAAGCCCAAAAATAAATGCAGTTCCTATAGGCCAATTTCGCTACTTAATGCCGAGCTGAAAAACCTTGCTAAAATACTGGCCAACCGCTTGATTAGGGTGATTGGGGACCTGATTCACCCGGACCAATCCGGTTTCATCCCGCATCGTAACACTGCGTTGAACCTTAGGCGCATCCACGGCGTGCTCGCGCGGACGGGGACGCTGCAGGAGTCGACCGTTGTGGCTGCACTCGACGCCATGATGGCCTTTGACACGGTAGAGTGGGCATATCTGTGGGCGGCACTTGCAAAATTCGGCTTTGGGCCTGGCTTTGTTGGCTGGGTGAGATTACTATATGAAGGACCCTTGGCCAAAGTCGCGGTCAATGGTAGGGCGTCCTGTCCGTTCGAACTGGGGAGGGGCACCAGGCAGGGTTGTCCCCTGTCGCCGTTGTTGTTTGCTCTTGCCCTTGAACAGCTGGCGGCATGGATAAGATGGCACCCGGACATAAGAGGGATCCGATGGTCACCAGATCATGAGGACCGCATCTCTCTTTATGCCGACGACATTTTGCTATACCTCACCTCCCCTAGGAAGTCTCTCATAGTAGTCTGTGACGTTTTGGCCTCTTTTGGTAGGAACTCGGGTCTCACCATTAATTGGGGTAAGTCGTACCTGTATGCCCTGTGAGGAGACGTCCCTGTTCTCCCGCGGAATTGTTCGATCCAGATCGCCCAGGATGGCTTTTTGTATCTAGGGATCTATATCTCCGCCGATCCAATTGTTCGGTATGAGAGAAACCTGCTCCCTCCATTGACGCGCTTGC
This sequence comes from Triturus cristatus, assembly GCF_964204655.1. Classification (NCBI taxonomy): domain Eukaryota; kingdom Metazoa; phylum Chordata; class Amphibia; order Caudata; family Salamandridae; genus Triturus; species Triturus cristatus. The sequence goes on along the minus strand of NC_140591.1, from coordinate 1,417,526,962 downwards.
GGCGGGATGTGGCGGGTTGGCGGCGGCTGCCGCTTTCCCTCCTGGGCCGGGCCGCGCTGTTCAAAATGATGTCTCTTCCCCGCTTTCTTTATGCCTTGCAGAATACTCTGGAGCTGGTCCCGGCCAGCTATTTTCGGGAGGTTGAGAGCCTCCAGCGCTCGCTGCTGTGGGAGGGCCGACCGCGTATAGCTATCGCAAAACTGACCCTTCCGTGGTACGATGGGGGTATCGCGCTTCCTGACATCAGGCGATACTACTGGGCCACCCAGTTAAGTGCTATCAACCACGGCGTCTACGGACCGGCGCTGAGCCCCGGCTTTGCTATGGACCGATGGTTGCTGCGCGGGGGTAATTACTTTAGAGCACTCTACTCCAGGTCGATGGATGGGTCCCTCACGGGACCTACCAAGACAGCGGTACACGTGTGGAAGGCTGTTACGAACTCGTTGGGTTGGAAGGATAGGCTTACCCGCGCCACTCCGCTGTTTGATTCCGATGTGTTGGGGAAACTTTGGCACACGAAGGGGTTTGAGAAATGGGACCTGATTGGGATTTCCAGAGTGGGGGATCTTCTTGTTAAGGGACGAGTGAAATCGTTTGATGAGCTACGGACGGAGTACGATCTGGAGGCTACGGAATATTTCCGGTACGCACAGGTGCGCCACGCTCTGCGGTCCGTCCTCGTCGAGGGGGAGGCTGTGCCCGAGTCCTCTCCTTTGGAGGATCGGATTCTGGATGGCCATATGCCGGAGAGTACAAACTCCTTAATCTATAAGAAGCTTGTTAACGTCCGGACCGACCTCCTCCTCGGGGTGCGTGATCAGTGGACTAGGGACGGTCTTGAACTGGATGATGAGGACTGGCAGTATGCCATTTCCTCTCCTAAGGAGGTCGCGATCCCGGCACGGCTAAGGCTAGTGCAGCTTAAGATACTTCATAGAGTCTATGTCACGGGCCCCCGACTGATTCATATGGGTTTCTCCGAGGATGGTTTGTGTAAGAGGGGCTGCGGGATGGTGGGCACCTTCTTACATATCATATGGGAATGTGGTGTGATTGCGGAGTTCTGGAAGCGAATTCATGTAGTGATGCAGGAGGTCACGGGCTTTGCACTGTTGCCAGAGGCACGGCGCTGTCTTTTGAATGTCTGGGGTCCTACTGACTATGATGCTGCGCAGACTCAATGGGTGACCCTGGGAAATATGGTGGCGAAGCGTGATATTGCGCGACTGTGGGGCTCTCAGAGACCTCCCGCTGTGGAAGCATGGATGGAAAATATGGACTGGAGCATGTTTAGGGAGAAGACGGCGTACTGTGCCCGGGGGCGGCCTAAGAAATGGCATAAGATATGGGGGCGATGGAACCGGTATAGGGGGGATATATGTCTGCCCCCGGCCACTGAACCGTTGGAGGAGCACCTTTCCCCCTAGCCTTACTTCCAACTTGGGATTACTATGAGGATATTACGTTAGATTGCTAGTGCCTCTGCTTCTCCCTCATCCGCCCGATCGGTGGTTTTGTTCTGTGTTTGAGAATGGGGCTGCGCTCCCACCGGGAACTTGCACGTGTTTATTGGGTACACTGCCTTGCTTGTGTTATTTATTCTAGGTTGTTCTAAAAAAGGAACCTTTGTCTTTTCCTGCACCAGAGCTATGGACACTTCCATGTGTTGTCCTTACTTGGCTGCCGAACCTCCGGGATGTCGGCTGAATAGCTGTGTTCCAGACTGATATAAATAAAGGTTTAAAAAAAAAATAAATAATAATAATAATAATTAATTAGTACTTAATTAACTTCCCAACTTATACCCCTCCAAACCGAGAAGCCCACAACTAAAATATAATTAACATAATAAGTATTCTATAATATACACATTAAAAATTCAATTAATTAATTGACAAATAATAATTAGTAGTTAATTAATTATTACCTAATTAATACCCCACCCTATACCCTACAAACCTAGGATCCTGCAACTAAAATATAAATAAAATAAATCAGTATTTCATATTTTACATAATTTAAAATCAATTTAACAATTAATAATACATTGTTAATTTATTATTACTTAATTACATTTTCACCCTAGACCCCTACAAACCTTGCAACCCACAACTAAAATATAAGTAGAAAAAATAAGTATTCCAGAAAATATATAATTAAAAATGAATTGAACAATTAATATTTAATTGCTAAGTAATTATTACTTAACTAACTTCCCACCCTATCCCCCTACAAACTAAACATCCTGCTACTACACAATAAATTAAAAATTAAATTGAAATCACTTAAATTACATGCTATATTTTTAAAAAAATATTAACATTCATATAAACCATTTTAACACATAAAATTAATGTGTCAACTAAAACACATTAAAATAATTAATACATTATATTCTTAACAACTATATTACTGACAACACATATTAAAATCCACAATACTCTTTGAAACAATATTACTTACCTAAGAAAATTGCTGTTCTTGTCAATATTATTCTTGCATCACGATATTTATGTCTCCCAATATTTTATTTCTGATATTTATGTCGCCTGATATTTACAACTCAATATTTTGTCCAAACATCAGAAACCAAACAGGGGCTGCATGGAGAGGAATTGGAATGATGTACCCTCAGGGGATGACAAATAGTTTTTCTTGATGTATTGAGTAGGTTTTTTTCAGAAGGGGTGCTTCTGACAGTTCTTGCAAGGGAAAAGTAAAAACACTCAGCCAAGGAGTGAAATCTATGTCAATTTCCAAAACCTGAAGACAGGAATTGATACGGGTCATACATCTGCCTTAACATCAGTAAGATAGCTCAGCCGGTAGATGCATCTGTTCCACAAGTCTGTGTGTATTCTGCAGGCTAATGGTTTGAATTCGTGTAATTTTCAATTCACTGAGATCTGGTTTAATGAGTATTATTGTACTGCAATTGTATTAATGTAGCACTTACTACCCTGACGAGGCAGTGAAGTGCTTTTCAGCGAATAGCAAGCTACTACAGAACCCAAAAAGAAGTAGTGGTGAATCAGTATAGTGACATTTGAGCTGTGGATATGTGAATCTGTTAGTTGGATCAAAAAGGATAAGGGGGGATAGAAGAGAGAAGAGTCTAGAAAGTTTTTGGGGGGAGATCATAGTAGTAAGATGTGGTCTTGGAGGAGTATAAGGAGGGACAGAGGAGGGAACCATCTCTAAAAAGGGGTTAGGGTGATCATAGTAGTAAAATTCGTTATGGGATGAGTCAAAGGAGAGATAGGTATGGAAAGAATTTAGAAGGGTTGTTTGGGAGATCATAGTATTATAATGAGGTTTGGTGTGATCCAAGGAGGGATAGAGGAGGGAAGAGTCTAGAAAGGGTTATTTTGGAGATCAAAGAAGTGGAATGAGGTTTGGGTTGCGCCAGAAAGTGGAGGTAAAGGATAAATTGGCAGAGGTATAGGGTGAAATATAGGGTAGTGCATTAGAGAAAGTCAAACATTTCTTTTTTACAGTAGGAGGAAAGTAATAAATATATAGATACATAACTACATATTATTATACATATTTACATCAAGAAATACACATATCTAGATACATACTTATAATTAAATAAAATGTTTATATACAGAGGGATAGGCCGTAATTTTTTTTAATGGGTAATAGAAACATCTGCTCCTAGTAATGAAGTTAAGCCACCCAACTCTGGCAGTAAGCACTATAAAGTGCAACTCCTGGCCATCAACAACTGCAGTGTTCTCAGCAGAGTTAAATCTTATCTAAACATTACAACCTGCTTTACAGCACTCTAAGGTCCAAGCACACAGAGGCTAGACACTACAATATAAGTGACTGAGGCAGGGTCTCCTAACAGCTGCACTAGGCCCCATCTTCACTACTGTAGGTAGGACGGTGGTAGTGTGTGCTCAGACTTACTCCAGGCCTCTTTCTGTTGCTCATCACAGCCCATGATGTAAAAGGTTGAACAAGCAGTGACAGTGTCCACTCTCAGACCCCATTCTGCACCCTCGCTCTCAGACCCATCAGGTGGAAGAGATAATGGATGCCCTTTCTGCTGCCAGGGACACTAGAAGGGCTTCAGCTGCCATGGCCAATATTGTGGTGCTGATTATCACCTGCCGGTAAGCAAATTATTTTCTTGTGTCTCCGGCACAGAGGGATTGCGTGGTGTCAGCTGACCTAAGGCACCAGATCATGCCAGTGGTACCTGACCACTCTGACGGGATATACAATACAGATGCAGGCAACTGCTGACACATACATAGCACAGGCCTTACAGTGCACCAGCAAAATCGCTGACCCCTAGAAGAAGCCTCTTGAATATCTACCTACACTGAATTTGAGGTCATGAGGACTGGTCACTTGGATGCGTCATAGATTCTCAACCTTTACTACCTTTTTGCAAGATTACTACCTGTTTTCTGCCCTGAGGAAGGCCCCTTCTTAATCGTTTGCTTGGGTTGAAACATTGACAACCTTTTAGTCTGAAACAATCATTCAATGCCAGACCACATAAAATCAGGAACATGTATTTGTATGGTTTTAGATGTAGTTATGTCGGACTGGTTAGGACTATATTTATATATATTGTCTGTGCACTATATTATTTGTTCACTATTATCACTTGCACTGTCCATCACCAGATTTACTGCTAATATACTTTGGATATCATGAATATTCTTTGAATTATGAGTTATGTTCTTTGTGGCTTTAACATAACAGGGATGACATGGTTTCAGATTCCCCGTTGAAGTGTGAATAACTATCATACGGTTCTGAGCGGAACACTCTATCTCTGTTTATCCATACAATTCTCGATGCTGCTTGACGCCATGCTGCCAAGCGGGGGAATTTTTAATCAAAGGTGTGAGCAAGGCCATTAGCCGAAATGCATTGCAGGGCTGGAGCCCCTTTGATTAAAAATTCTCCACGTTAATTTCCTGAGTAGTGATACCTCAAAACCGGTCCCAGGATGATTGTTTCCGGTCCAGGGAGGACCTAGCCTAGCAGTTCGGGCTGGACTGTTCCCATAGGGAGCACGGTCAAGACTGATTTGCATATGGCAGGGTTTAAACTGGATGTCCCAGACCAATCATATCCTCAGGATCGAACTGATGCTCAAAGGGGTCCACCTCTCAACAGCCCTAAGTCTGGTTTAAGAAATACGCAGACTTCAGGATGGTCAAGCGGGGGAAGGATGGGGACAGCGGGGAGGGAGACCTGTGGATACAAAAGAGAATATAGTGATACTCTTCCAGAATGGTGAGGCAACTATAATAACTCCCTCTAGCAATAGATATATATTTACCCAGCACTGTAACTACCTTAAAGAAAGAAAATGCACTCTCACGAACAGGGAAGTTGAGCCGGTGATCTCAGTTCTTTACACTGCATACTGTAAGAACAAAACATAAGACTACATAAACGCTCAGATCTCTAGATGAGATAAATTCGAATGAGCTGTAGATATTTCTAATTCTCTACACCTACCCTCTGATCAGTGAAAGATGCCAGGAGACGCCTACGGATGGACCACCTACTGCTGACCACTCCTATTGAAAGGAAAACACCAAGCATAGCCAAATAGCGAATTAAAGTATGTTATAGAAGTGTTTACATCATCATGAAGCAAGCAATAAAGTTTTTTTTTTTGCCAAAATGGAAATGTTAAGGGTAACTCCCTTACACTGTGAACCAAGATATGTCATCAAGAAAAACAAGGAAATGTGGCTTAATCCGGTTCTTCAATAATCAATATGAAGTTATACCACAATAAGCGACAATGGAATGAATAGTACAGAGAGTTGAGTTCACTCTCCGTTAGCAACAACTTGGAAAGCTAAAGGAAGCAAGAATAACTCCCAGGCAAGAGTGTCTGCACTGGACTCGCCAACAGGGAAGTATCAATGATTGCCTCAAAAGGTTATAGACCTCGTAATTATTGATCAAAGGTTCAGGCAGATTAGAATGTCCTGTTATTTTCCCTCGCAAGAGTCCCTATAGTCAAAGGACTCACTAATGCTGGGAAAATACAGGCATGAGCAAAAAACGTAAAGAATTTCAGCAAGAACTCGTAGTGTTAGCTCCACGAGCTAATAATGTACAGAAAGGAAAACAGTGCCCAAGGCACCCTTACCCAACCAGGAAAACAGGATGACCGCTGAGAAGCCCGGCCACCAACCATCAGGAAACCTCCAGAATAATCGGAAGCTTCTCCTGCCGGTTCTCCTCCTTTTACGGGTTTGCAGGAAGTCGCGCACGATGGTGCGTATGACGTCAGACTCTCTCTGCGTCTGGGAAATGGAGTTCTTCACTTTGCCGGCACCGACTCCTTCACATGGAGCCTGTCAGTGGACGCCTTGAGTGATCCCTGACACTGGAATGGCATGGGGAGCAAAAAAATGATGGATTTAGGCACCAGTTCTTTGTACTAGGGTGAATGTTAGACGTTGTTCGGCATTCTGTCCATCAATTGTTTTTTTTGCATTTGTCGACCCGAGTGGAACAGGTATGCTGAGAAGTGAATCCTGTCTTTTCCATGCCACTGGAGTCAAGCTAGCCTGGCTGATGAGGGGGTGAAACCCCAAAACTGCTCCCGGGATGCTTGTTTCCGGTCCAGGGAGGACCTAGCCTGGCAGTTCGGGCTGGACTGCTCCCATACGGAGCAGGGTCAAGACTGATTTGCATATGGCTGGGTTTAAACAGGAATGGCATGAGAAACAAAAAAACAATAGATTTAGTCCCAGATCTCTGTACTGGAGTGAATGTTTGACATTGTTGGGCATTCTGTTCATCAATTGTTCTTTTTGCATTTGTCAACCTGAGTGTGATGGGTATGCCCAGACTTGGGTCCCGTGCTCTCCACGCCACTGGAGTCAAGCTAGCCTGGCTGATGAGGAGATGATACCCCAAAATCGGTCCCAGGATGCTTGTTTCTGGTACAGGGAGGACATGGCCTGGCAGTTTGGGCTGGACTGTTCCCATAAGGAGCAGGGTCAAGACTGATTTGCATATGCTAGGTTTAAACTGGAATGCCATGGGGAGCAAAAATACGATGGATTTAGGCCCAGATCTTTGTACTGGGGTGAATGTTTGACATTGTTTGGCATTCTGTCCATCAATTGTTCTTTTAGCTTGAATCCAGTGGCACAGTAAGCAAGGGGCCCACGTCTGGGTATACCCGTCCCACTTAGGGTGAAAAGTGCTGCGGCAATAGAGGATGGACAGAATGGTGAATGAACCAAACATTCCACCTCAGTCAAGAGATCTGGGTTATATCCATCGTTCTTTCCGGAGTTACGAGCACTTTGGAAAGAGTGACATGCACTCAGGAAAGTAAAGTGGAGACTTTGTTATCAAAGGTGCTACAGTCCTGCAATTAGTCTGGAGCCATGGAAATGAAGGCAGGGCACCTGTGAACTTCAAAGGAATGCCTCTAGAAGCTTCTACTCACTTCAAAGGCACAACTGGGTATACATATTGAACCTCACAAACCAACTCTTCAGTACACATCTCTGTACCTGTGGATACTCTACCAATAAGAAGGACTGCTGTGCTGCTAAAAGGAATCCTACTCTGCTGGACTGCTACTCTGAAAGAAAGCTGCACTTCTGTGCTGGTCTGATGCCTGCTGCCCTCTTGTCTGGGTGTGAAGGACTGCACCTGCATCATCTAGTTGGTTAGCCTCCTGACTTGAGCCTTGAGGACAGAAGACTCCCACAACCTTAACCCCAGCATCTGGACTTTGCCATCTGTGATTCTACCCTGCCAAGTGGTGCCACACCAGTTCTGGGTCATGGAAATGGGCTTAAGGTGCTCTGCCAGCCCCTTTGGGTCCTGCGGAACCAACACATCTCCTCTGCTGTGTAGTGCAATCTCGATAAGAACCGACGCATAACAGGGGCGTAACAAACACCCCCGCAGCCCCCGCGGTGCGGGGGGGCCCCCAGTCTTCAGTTAGGTGAAGGGGGCCCCCTCAGCTCTTCGGTAAAGAGCTGGGAGAGAAATGCTTGCTGTAAAAAGCAGGTGCAGTCTGCAGCCTGCTCAGAGCTCCTCGCGCTGACCCAGGGCAGGACTGAAGAGAAACAAAGTAACAAGTTACATTGTTTCTCTTCAGTCAGAGCCCGGCCGGAAAAGGGATGGGGGTGGGGGCCCCAGAGAGAGCATTCCCCACAAGGCACAGCCTCTGAGAAGGGACGAGGCAACAGAGTGTTGGCGGAGAAGGTTTGCAGCTCCAGGGACAGGACTCTGCTGGGACACATTGGAAGGTAAGCAAGCATTGGAAATGCAATTGGCTTCGCAGTCTCCCTGGATGGCACAGAGTGTTTCCTCTGTGGCCTGCAGTGTCCCCGATGCTGATAGTGAACATGGAAACGTTCCCAGATCTCCACAGAAGAGAGAAAAAAAAATGGCTCAAGAATGTTTGAAAATGGATGTACGTGTAGAAAATGACAGAGAATACTTTTTTAAATAGTTCAATATAGCGTAAGCTCGCCCCCAAGGTATTGGAGCGCTTTACACGAGCACCAGTTACATTACATGGATATTTCTTTTTCTATGCAGCGCGGGAAAAAATAAGTTTGTTTATTCCTATCACCTTTCCTGACCCCTGCAGCTGCTTATCACATAAGGCTGTGACACAAAGTTTGACTAATGGTGTAGGTAAGAGAATGTGTTACCATTTGTTTTTCTTTTTAAAATATGCACAGGCCCAGCAGGACACATACTTTGTGTGTGCTTCATTTAAACAGTTTTTATCATTTTCATGGCTGATGCAGGACAACAATAAGACAATGCAAAATGCCCAGATAACGCTGGTGCTAATTGATCCTGCTGGAGAGAAATCATTTGTCTGTTAGTAGTTTTTAATTGTAGATGAACTGTATTTTATGTGGAAGCTCAGTGGGTTACTGCCTTTGTCACAGAGATCCTTGTGCTACTTGCAGTTCAGTAGTTACAATCCTAACATAGGACAGTGACCAATGACCTGTCATCAAACAGCTGCAGACAAACATGAATGGTATAGTTAGAACTTTGCTTTCTTTTTTTGTGATATAGTTAGAACTTATCCAGTCTTTCATTATTCTAATGTTGCTAAAATGAGTAAGTGTTGGCAGATATACATTTTTATCAGTAAAGCTGACCCCCATGGAATACTCTTTAAATCCTGAGCTTGTGTTTCCCCAGACCAAACCCTCTTAAAATATACTGCCCACCAGTATGGATGACATGTGATTCCTACACCTTGTAATACTCATTGGTTTATGTGACATTCCCTGTAGACTGATTTACATACTTGTATGATTCACTGTCTCTGTATAATGTGTGCGTGGTGTAAAGTACTGACACACACTACACTGATATGAGTAGCGCTACACAACAAATGATATGCATATGAGAGAGGCGCTACGTAAAGATGAGGAGCACTGTTGGAGGGTTACACAAGGCCACACTTATTTTTTAAGCACGGGGTTATTGAGTGATTTGCCCAGAATCACAGGATGTTGAACCAACGCTGAGACTCGAGCATGATCCCCCAGTTCCAAAGCCAGCATCTCTGGCTGTTATGCCACATTCCATTTGTATCAGTGGTCTTCCCAGCTGCAAAGGAAGGGAGAACATGTCTGTGGTTGTTGCACATTTTTGAGCGACATTTGAGACCAAGTGCAAAACTATCTGGAGCCTTCAGCAAAATTCTATTTTTATGTTTTTTGCTCCCTCCTTAGAATTAATTGGTAATATTTGATGCTTTTGGTGTCAATTTGGCACTGTCTGGTGCTGGCACCCTCGGCACCTGCCTAGTATTATTGACTCGCTTTATCATCAGCCCTTTTATTTACTTTTAGACTCTGGCCATGGGCGTACGTACCAATGGTGCCGCATGTGCAGTGGCATCGGGCCTAGGAATGGGAGGGGTACACTGACTACAGCTGTCTTTCAGTACCCAACCAGGAGCCAGGGGGCACTTTCACCTCCTTAAATGAGGGCGCGTGAGGCTCGTGCTATGCCACTGACTCCAGCTTAACTCAAAAACTCACATTTTAGGGGCCTCCAGAGTACTATAGAGTTGGGGAAAGTCATTCCCAGGTTCCACAGCACAGAACCTTCATTTTCTTTTTTTTAAATACATTTTAGGTATCCAGTTTCTGCCCATGCTGTGCACTTTTTATTTTATGTTTGTTTTGCTATGAATTCTATTTCTTGTTATTCACATTGGTAATATTTTTTATTGAAGAATCCAATAAAGAGCAGGTTATGAATTGGTACTTAAAGTCTAATGATGCATAGAATGAGCCCAGAACAGCAACGAAATGCTAAAAATAATAGAGATATATTCAGGGAAATGAATGGGACTGGAGTGTAGCAAACTATCACCAGAGTCATATGGGAGAGAGTAGGACACACATAAGAATGGAAGGACATTGTGGGTCGGAAGGGGAGAATCCATGTAAGATGTCATATCTAATAAGCGTTGGCAAAGCCAATAGGTCTGACGTTGGTTGGAGGACTATTGGCTGTACCATTGTATGTTTCTTTTGCTGTAGTTTATTATGAATTTATTGTTCCAAGATGGCTAATGGATGCTGAGAGAAGAAAGACATGAAGGAATCATTGAAATACGAAAGGGTGTAAATACAGCGGGTGGACAGCGGTGTATGAGAGACAATGAAATACTTCAGGGTGTAAATACAGTGGGTGGACAGTGGTGTATGAGAGACAATGAAATACAGGGTGTAAATACTGCAGGTGGACAGTGGTGTATAAGAGACAATGAAATACTAAAGGGTGTAAATGCAGTGGGTGGACAGTGGTGTATGAGAGACAATGAAATACTACAGGGTGTAAATACAGTGGGTGGACAGTGGTGTATGAGAGACAGTGAAATATGAAAGGGTGTAAATACAGCAGGTGGACAGTTGTGTATAACAGACAATGAAATACTACAGGGTGTAAATACAGTGGGTGGATAGAAATGTATGAGCGACAATGAAATACAGGGTGTAAATACTGTAGGTGGACAGTGGTGAATAAGAGACAATTAAATACTACAGGGCGTAAATACAGTAGGTGGACAGTGGTGTATGAGAGACAATGAAATGCGAAAGGGTGTAAATACTGTAAGTGGACAGTGGTGTATGAGATACAATGAAATATTACAGGGTGTAAATACAGTGGGTGGACAGCGGTGTATGAGAGACAATGAAATACAGGGTGTAAATACAGTGGGTGCGACAGCAGTGTATGAGAGACAATGAATTACAGGGTGTAAATACAGTAGGTGGACAGTGGTGTATGAGAGACAATGAATTACAGGGTGTAAATACAGTAGGTGGACAGTGGTGAATGAGAGACAATGAACTACTACAGGGTGTAAATACAGTAGGTGGACAGTGGTGAATAAGAGACAATGAAATACTACAGGGTGTAAATACAGTAGGTGGACAGCGGTGTATGAGAGACAATGAAATACAGGGTGTAAATACAGTGGGTGCGACAGCGGTGTATGAGAGACAATGAATTACAGGGTGTAAATACAGTAGGTGGACAGCGGTGAATAAGAGACAATGAAATACTGGGTGTAAATACAGTAGGTGGACAGTGGTGCATAAGACAATGAAATACTGGGTGTAAATACAGAAGGTGGACAAGGGTGGATGAGAGACAATGAAATACTACAGGGTGTAAATACAGTAGGTGGACAGTGGTGAATAAGAGACAATGAAATACTAAAGGGTGTAAATACAGTAGGTGGACAGTGGTGAATAAGAGACAATGAAATACTGGGTGTAAATACAGTAGGTGGACAGTGGTGAATGAGAGACAATGAAATACTACAGTGTGTAAATACAGTGGGTGGACAGCGGTGTATGAGAGACAATGAAATACAGGGTGTAAATACAGTAGGTGGACAGTGGTGCATAAGACAATGAAATACTGGGTCTAAATACAGAAGGTGGACAGTGGTGAATAAGAGACAATGAAATACTACAGGGTGTAAATACAGTGGGTGGACAGTGGTGAATGAGAACCAATGAAATACTACAAGGTGTAAATACAGTGGGTGGACAGCGGTGTATGAGAGACAATGAATTACAGGGTGTAAATACAGTAGGTGGACAGTGGTGTATGGGAGACAATGAAATACTAAAGGGTGTAAATACAGTAGGTGGACAGTGGTGAATAAGAGACAATGAAATACTGGGTGTAAATACAGAAGGTGGACAGTGGTGAATGAGAGACAATGAAATACTACAGGGTGTAAATACAGTGGATGGACAGTGGTGTATGAGAGACAATGAAATACAGGGTGTAAATGCAGTAGGTGGACAGTGGTGCATAAGACAATGAAATACTGGGTGTAAATACAGAAGGTGGACAGTGGTGAATAAGAGACAATGAAATACTGGGTGTAAATACAGTAGGTGGACAGTGGTGAATGAGAGACAATGAAATACTACAGGGTGTAAATACAGTGGGTGGACAGTGGTGTATGAGAGACAATGAAATACAGGGTGTAAATGCAGTAGGTGGACAGTGGTGCATAAGACAATGAAATACAGGGTGTAAATACAGTAGGTGGTCAGTGTGAATAAGAGACAATGAAATACTACAGGGTGTAAATACAGTGGGTGGACAGTGGTGAATGAGAACCAATGAAATACTACAGGGTGTAAATACAGTGGGTGGACAGCGGTGTATGAGAGACAATGAATTACAGGGTGTAAATACAGTAGGTGGACAGTGGTGTATGAGAGACAATGAAATACTAAAGGGTGTAAATACAGTAGGTGGACAGTCGTGAATGAGAGACAATGAACTACTACAAGGTGTAAATACAGTAGGTGGACAGTGGTGAATAAGAGACAATGAAATACTACAGGGTGTAAATACAGTAGGTGGACAGCGGTGTATGAGAGACAATGAATTACAGGGTGTAAATACAGTAGGTGGACAGCGGTGAATAAGAGACAATGAAATACTGGGTGTAAATACAGTAGGTGGACAGTGGTGCATAAGACAATGAAATACTGGGTGTAAATACAGAAGGTGGACAAGGGTGAATGAGAGATAATGAAATACTACAGGGTGTAAATACAGTGGGTGGACAGTGGTGCATAAGACAATGAAATACAGGGTGTAAATACAGTAGGTGGTCAGTGGTGAATAAGAGACAATGAAATACTACAGGGTGTAAACACAGTGGGTGGACAGTGGTGAATGAGAACCAATGAAATTCTACAGGGTGTAAATACAGTGGGTGGACAGTGGTGAATGAGAACCAATGAAATTCTACAGGGTGTAAATACAGTGGGTGGACAGTGGTGTATGAGAGACAATGAAATACAGGGTGTAAATACAGTAGGTGGACAGCGGTGAATAAGAGACAATGAAATACTGGGTGTAAATACAGTAGGTGGACAGTGGTGCATAAGACAATGAAATACAGGGTGTAAATACAGTAGGTGGTCAGTGGTGAATAAGAGACAATGAAATACTACAGGGTGTAAATACAGTGGGTGGACAGTGGTGAATGAGAACCAATGAAATTCTACAGGGTGTAAATACAGTGGGTGGACAGTGGTGAATGAGAACCAATGAAATTCTACAGGGTGTAAATACAGTGGGTGGACAGTGGTGTATGAGAGACAATGAAATACAGGGTGTAAATACAGTAGGTGGACAGTGGTGCATAAGACAATGAAATACAGGGTGTAAATACAGTAGGTGGTCAGTGGTGAATAAGAGACAATGAAATACTGGGTGTAAATACAGAAGGTGGACAGTGGTGAATGAGAGACAATGAAATACTACAGGGTGTAAATACAGTGGGTGGACAGTGGTGTATGAGAGACAATGAAATACAGGGTGTAAATACAGTAGGTGGACAGTGGTGAATAAGAGGCAATGAAATACTGGGTGTAAATACAGTAGGTGGACAGTGGTGAATGAGAGACAATGAAATACTACAGGGTGTAAATACAGTGGGTGGACAGCGGTGTATGAGAGACAATGAAATACAGGGTGTAAATACAGTGGGTGCGACAGCAGTGTATGAGAGACAATGAATTACAGGGTGTAAATACAGTAGGTGGACAGTGGTGTATGAGAGACAATGAATTACAGGGTGTAAATACAGTAGGTGGACAGTGGTGAATGAGAGACAATGAACTACTACAGGGTGTAAATACAGTAGGTGGACAGTGGTGAATAAGAGACAATGAAATACTACAGGGTGTAAATACAGTAGGTGGACAGCGGTGTATGAGAGACAATGAAATACAGGGTGTAAATACAGTGGGTGCGACAGCGGTGTATGAGAGACAATGAATTACAGGGTGTAAATACAGTAGGTGGACAGCGGTGAATAAGAGACAATGAAATACTGGGTGTAAATACAGTAGGTGGACAGTGGTGCATAAGACAATGAAATACTGGGTGTAAATACAGAAGGTGGACAAGGGTGGATGAGAGACAATGAAATACTACAGGGTGTAAATACAGTAGGTGGACAGTGGTGAATAAGAGACAATGAAATACTAAAGGGTGTAAATACAGTAGGTGGACAGTGGTGAATAAGAGACAATGAAATACTGGGTGTAAATACAGTAGGTGGACAGTGGTGAATGAGAGACAATGAAATACTACAGTGTGTAAATACAGTGGGTGGACAGCGGTGTATGAGAGACAATGAAATACAGGGTGTAAATACAGTAGGTGGACTGTGGTGCATAAGACAATGAAATACTGGGTGTAAATACAGAAGGTGGACAGTGGTGAATAAGAGACAATGAAATACTACAGGGTGTAAATACAGTGGGTGGACAGTGGTGAATGAGAACCAATGAAATACTACAAGGTGTAAATACAGTGGGTGGACAGCGGTGTATGAGAGACAATGAATTACAGGGTGTAAATACAGTAGGTGGACAGTGGTGTATGGGAGACAATGAAATACTAAAGGGTGTAAATACAGTAGGTGGACAGTGGTGAATAAGAGACAATGAAATACTGGGTGTAAATACAGAAGGTGGACAGTGGTGAATGAGAGACAATGAAATACTACAGGGTGTAAATACAGTGGATGGACAGTGGTGTATGAGAGACAATGAAATACAGGGTGTAAATGCAGTAGGTGGACAGTGGTGCATAAGACAATGAAATACTGGGTGTAAATACAGAAGGTGGACAGTGGTGAATAAGAGACAATGAAATACTGGGTGTAAATACAGTAGGTGGACAGTGGTGAATGAGAGACAATGAAATACTACAGGGTGTAAATACAGTGGGTGGACAGTGGTGTATGAGAGACAATGAAATACAGGGTGTAAATGCAGTAGGTGGACAGTGGTGCATAAGACAATGAAATACAGGGTGTAAATACAGTAGGTGGTCAGTGTGAATAAGAGACAATGAAATACTACAGGGTGTAAATACAGTGGGTGGACAGTGGTGAATGAGAACCAATGAAATACTACAGGGTGTAAATACAGTGGGTGGACAGCGGTGTATGAGAGACAATGAATTACAGGGTGTAAATACAGTAGGTGGACAGTGGTGTATGAGAGACAATGAAATACTAAAGGGTGTAAATACAGTAGGTGGACAGTGGTGAATGAGAGACAATGAACTACTACAAGGTGTAAATACAGTAGGTGGACAGTGGTGAATAAGAGACAATGAAATACTACAGGGTGTAAATACAGTAGGTGGACAGCGGTGTATGAGAGACAATGAATTACAGGGTGTAAATACAGTAGGTGGACAGCGGTGAATAAGAGACAATGAAATACTGGGTGTAAATACAGTAGGTGGACAGTGGTGCATAAGACAATGAAATACTGGGTGTAAATACAGAAGGTGGACAAGGGTGAATGAGAGATAATGAAATACTACAGGGTGTAAATACAGTGGGTGGACAGTGGTGCATAAGACAATGAAATACAGGGTGTAAATACAGTAGGTGGTCAGTGGTGAATAAGAGACAATGAAATACTACAGGGTGTAAATACAGTGGGTGGACAGTGGTGAATGAGAACCAATGAAATTCTACAGGGTGTAAATACAGTGGGTGGACAGTGGTGAATGAGAACCAATGAAATTCTACAGGGTGTAAATACAGTGGGTGGACAGTGGTGTATGAGAGACAATGAAATACAGGGTGTAAATACAGTAGGTGGACAGCGGTGAATAAGAGACAATGAAATACTGGGTGTAAATACAGTAGGTGGACAGTGGTGCATAAGACAATGAAATACTGGGTGTAAATACAGAAGGTGGACAAGGGTGAATGAGAGATAATGAAATACTACAGGGTGTAAATACAGTGGGTGGACAGTGGTGCATAAGACAATGAAATACAGGGTGTAAATACAGTAGGTGGTCAGTGGTGAATAAGAGACAATGAAATACTACAGGGTGTAAATACAGTGGGTGGACAGTGGTGAATGAGAACCAATGAAATTCTACAGGGTGTAAATACAGTGGGTGGACAGTGGTGAATGAGAACCAATGAAATTCTACAGGGTGTAAATACAGTGGGTGGACAGTGGTGTATGAGAGACAATGAAATACAGGGTGTAAATACAGTAGGTGGACAGTGGTGCATAAGACAATGAAATACAGGGTGTAAATACAGTAGGTGGTCAGTGGTGAATAAGAGACAATGAAATACTGGGTGTAAATACAGAAGGTGGACAGTGGTGAATGAGAGACAATGAAATACTACAGGGTGTAAATACAGTGGGTGGACAGTGGTGTATGAGAGACAATGAAATACAGGGTGTAAATACAGTAGGTGGACAGTGGTGAATAAGAGGCAATGAAATACTGGGTGTAAATACAGTAGGTGGACAGTGGTGAATGAGAGACAATGAAATACTACAGGGTGTAAATACAGTGGGTGGACAGTGGTGTATGAGAGACAATGAAATACAGGGTGTAAATACAGTAGGTGGACAGTGGTGCATAAGACAATGAAATACAGGGTGTAAATACAGTAGGTGGTCAGTGGTGAATAAGAGACAATGAAATACTACAGGGTGTAAATACAGTGGGTGGACAGTGGTGAATGAGAACCAATGAAATACTACAGGGTGTAAATACAGTGGGTGGACAGCGGTGTATGAGAGACAATGAATTACAGGGTGTAAATACAGTAGGTGGACAGTGGTGTATGAGAGACAATGAAATACTAAAGGGTGTAAATACAGTAGGTGGACAGTGGTGAATAAGAGACAATGAAATACTGGGTGTAAATACAGAAGGTGGACAGTGGTGAATGAGAGACAATGAAATACAGGGTGTAAATACAGTAGGTGGACAGTGGTGCATAAGACAATGAAATACAGGGTGTAACTACAGTAGGTGGTCAGTGGTGAATAAGAGACAATGAAATACTACAGGGTGTAAATACAGTGGGTGGACAGTGGTGAATGAGAACCAATGAAATTCTACAGGGTGTAAATACAGTGGGTGGACAGTGGTGTATGAGAGACAATGAAATACAGGGTGTAAATACAGTAGGTGATCAGTGGTGCATAAGACAATGAAATACAGGGTGTAAATACAGTAGGTGGTCAGTGGTGAATAAGAGACAATGAAATACTGGGTGTAAATACAGAAGGTGGACAGTGGTGAATGAGAGACAATGAAATACTACAGGGTGTAAATACAGTGGGTGGACAGTGGTGTATGAGAGACAATGAAATACAGGGTGTAAATACAGTAGGTGGACAGTGGTGCATAAGACGATGAAATACTGGGTGTAAATACAGAAGGTGGACAGTGGTGAATAAGAGGCAATGACATACTGGGTGTAAATACAGTAGGTGCACAGTGGTGAATGAGAGACAATGAAATACTACAGGGTGTAAATACAGTGGGTGGACAGTGGTGTATGAGAGACAATGAAATACAGGGTGTAAATACAGTAGGTGGACAGTGGTGCATAAGACAATGAAATACAGGGTGTAAATACAGTAGGTGGTCAGTGGTGAATAAGAGACAATGAAATACTACAGGGTGTAAATACAGTGGGTGGACAGTGGTGAATGAGAACCAATGAAATACTACAGGGTGTAAATACAGTGGGTGGACAGCGGTGTATGAGAGACAATGAATTACAGGGTGTAAATACAGTAGGTGGACAGTGGTGTATGAGAGACAATGAAATACTAAAGGGTGTAAATACAGTAGGTGGACAGTGGTGAATAAGAGACAATGAAATACTGGGTGTAAATACAGAAGGTGGACAGTGGTGAATGAGAGACCATGAAATACTACAGGGTGTAAATACAGTGGGTGGACAGTGGTGTATGAGAGACAATGAAATACAGGGTGTAAATACAGTAGGTGGACAGTGGTGCATAAGACAATGAAATACTGGGTGTAAATACAGAAGGTGGACAGTGGTGAATAAGAGACAATGAAATACTGGGTGTAAATACAGTAGGTGGACAGCGGTGAATAAGAGACAATGAAATACTGGGTGTAAATACAGTAGGTGGACAGTGGTGCATAAGACAATGAAATACTGGGTGTAAATACAGAAGGTGGACAAGGGTGAATGAGAGATAATGAAATACTACAGGGTGTAAATACAGTAGGTGGACAGTGGTGAATAAGAGACAATGAAATACTAAAGGGTGTAAATACAGTAGGTGGACAGTGGTGAATAAGAGACAATGAAATACTACAGGGTGTAAATACAGTGGGTGGACAGAGGTGAATGAGAACCAATGAAATACTACAGGGTGTAAATACAGTAGGTGGACAGCGGTGTATGAGAGACAATGAATTACAGGGTGTAAATACAGTAGGTGGACAGTGGTGTATGAGAGACAATGAAATACTAAAGGGTGTAAATACAGTAGGTGGACAGTGGTGAATAAGAGACAGTGAAATACTACAGGGTGTAAATACAGTGGGTGGACAGTGGTGAATGAGAACCAATGAAATACTACAGGGTGTAAATACAGTGGGTGGACAGCGGTGTATGAGAGACTATGAATTACAGGGTGTAAATACAGTAGGTGGACAGTGGTGCATGAGAGACAATGAAATACTAAAGGGTGTAAATACAGTAGGTAGACAGTGGTGAATAAGAGACAATGAAATACTGGGTGTAAATACAGTAGGTGGACAGCGGTGAATAAGAGACAATGAGATACTAAAAGGTGTAAATACAGTGGGTGGACAGTGGTGTATGAGAGACAATGAAATACAGGGTGTAAATACAGTAGGTGGACAGTGGTGAATAAGAGACTATGAAATACTGGGTGTAAATGCAGTAGGTGGACTCTGGTGAATAAGACAATGAAATACTGGGTGTAAGTACAGTAGGTGGACAGTGGTGTATGAGAGACAAATAAATACTACTGGGTGTAAATACAGTAGGTGGACAGTGGTGTATGAGAGACAATGAAATACTACAGGGTGTAAATACAGTAGGTGGACAGTGGTGAATGAGAGACAATGAAATACTACAGGGCGTAAATAAGGTTGCACAACATAGACTTGAATTAACACAGGGCAGGGAGTAAACACAGTGGGCTCTGAAGTCGTGACCCTCAACTGTCCTGCAGAGAACTGTACTCAAGTGCCCCATAGTCAATTTCATACCCCGCATCACGCATAAAGGTCAAGCTATTTTATTCTCTAAAATTTCTCCCCATACTTCCCTAGTAACCATTCCAGGATGGTTGATATGCATTTGACCTGGAGAAGGGTACAGGGGACATATGGGTGTCCTTGTGTACTGTGGGAAGGGCTGTGACGAGAGGGGGTGGACTGTTAGAGACAAACAAGGAAGCCATTCATATCTTTCTCTCTCTTTTCCATTGTGCCTGTGACATGCCTTTGTGTAGAAAAAACTATCACTAGTTAAAGAGGGGAGCTTGTCACAGCCACTAGTGAGATTCTACAGAGCTACCCCATTTCAACACCAGCAATGTTCCATGATTGTGTACTTAATAAATAAAATAACATGACATAATGTTGGGTCTGCCATAATGGTGGCACATATCGGCCCAATGTGCTCACCCATGGTATAATGGAGCCCAAACCAGGTAAAATGCGGGCGCTGGCATAATAGTGGAAATTCCTGTCTGATTGCGTGGTGCACAGTCCTCATACTTGCTTCGGCATAATGGCGGTAATTCTTGGCATAAGATTGGCGCATATGACATGCAACTATGACACATAGATATTCAAGGTGGAATCCAGAACTGTCTGTACGCACCGCGGTGCCCGAGCAACTTTGGGTGATGCCCGGAGGAGCTGTCCTATGCAGCTATAGAGGAGTTTGGCTCTGGTTCACCCCTTGGCCGCCACCTACCCAGCCGGACATCGGACATTGATTTCCTCGTCTCCACGTTGTGTTTCTTTTCCCTCCCCCACCTCCTCCCTCCGTGATTCTTTGTCTGCCTTCCCTTTTCCAGCCTGACTCTCCTGTGTCACCTGAAGTACTTTCCCCCTTTCCGTTTTTTTTTCTAATGTTATGCTATGCTTTTGTAATTCATGTAACTTTTGTAACTCCAACAACTAATGTAACAATGTTCTGAAACAATGTCCTACTTCATGTAAAGCGCTCTGATACTTCCGGGTCTAGCCAGCGCTATATAAAACTTTTCAAACAAACAAGGCGGAATCTATCATGTGTTTTAGTGGTTCATGACAATAATTGAACTTTTTCACAAAAAAGATAACTTCTTGATTTATGTAAATTTAAATTATTTTTCAAGAAGGCAAAGCTGGTATTGAATAGCAAAACGTGTCTGCTTTCATAAACTGACAAGCTGATATTTTGGAGACAAATGACTGAATTTATTTAAAGCTGAAATTTGAGTGGTTAAAGGGCCCACTTGGGAAAGCCAACCCCGAACACACCTCTTTCACTTTGGTGTGCTTGCTGTACTCACTTCTTTCTTCAACTTGGTTCTCAGCTTTTCGTTCCACCACTTTTAGAATTCACCAGCCGCCACTGGTGCATGCGCAGCAGGCCCCCGACCTGAGAACTCCTGACTGAATCCGGAGCGTGGGGGGCCCCCTCCATATTCTTTGCAGGGGGGCCCCCTCAAGTTTCGTTACGCCACTGACGCATAACTGCTGCTGCATGTACCACAACAGTCAAAAAGATCCAGAGCTTCTTCGGAACCGCGGCTGTGTGACGCATCCTCAGCACTGGCTCTCACATCACTTGTTGATGGCAGACATGATGACAACAACAGATTCTGCATCGCAGCCTCGCAGCTCCTCAGAACCGACATGTCGCCTTGACTGGCCAACGTATCGTCAACGCTGGTCTTTGCATTGCAAGCTCTCGTCAGCTGGATCCTCAACTATGATTCAGGACCTCACATCGCAGCCTCGCCTCACCTTGGAACCAACACATCACTTCAGCTGCCTAACGCATCTTTGACGCAGATCCTCACAACACTTTGCAAACCAGGATTTAAGGTACTTTGTTCAGAATGCCTAACTGGGTCTCTGTTGCTGGCCTGCGCTCTATTGCAGTCAGCCTGAACTTGTAATTTTGTCCTAGTCCACCATGACCAGATATCCACAGTTGGCACTTTGTGAATTTTGGCACTATTTTCACTACAAATCTTTAAAATTGCATATTTTGGGTTCTAATGATTGGATTTTTGTTCTTTTGGTCTTGTTCTATTTAATAATGAGTTCTCTGTTTTTCTAATGTGGTGTAGGATCCTTTTTGTGCGGTGTGTTTCACTTTATTACTATTTGTAGTGTTGTACAAATACTTTACATATTGCCTCTGAATTAAGCATGACTGCTCTTATCCAATCTACCAGAGGGTTGAGCACAGGTTAATTTAGGGTTGGCTTGTGCCTCACCCTGTCAAAGATTATGGTTGCTGTTTGACTAGGGCTCACACCCCAGGTGTGTGTGTGTGTGTGTGTGTATATATATATATATATTCACTGTTCTTTCTGCACGTTATCCTTCTTCCTGCACTTTTCTTAGTCTTTGAGGACTTCTGTTGCTTCTTTCTGCATTTCTTTTTTTTTCTTTCTGTGCGTTTTTTCTTCTTTCTTCACATGTCCTATCTCTGTAGGCATAGTTAGAAATTAGCATTTAAAAAACCTTTGAAATTCACTGAAAAAACCATAGGTTTCAGGCACGTTATAGTTAGGAATTAGCATTTAAAAAACTTTAGAAATTCACTGAAAAAAACATAGGTTTCAGGGGCGTTATAGTTAGCTGGACTTTTCACTCGTACAAAACCATTGAAATTCCCCCGTTATAGTTAGTTCAGCTAACTATAACTCGCGCGCCCGCAATGCACTGCTGATGACGTCACATATTACATCACTCATGACATGGTCAGTGACATCACTCATGACATCACTGATCACATCTCAAATGACATCACTCATGACATCACTGATGACATCATCCAGTGAATGTGTGTTTTTCTGAAAATTACATGTGTTTTATATATGTATATCTCAAGTTTTGCTGCCTAGTAACCTGGCAGCAGGCTGATTCTCACCCGAACCGTTAGTGGAGAGTCTGGAGACTTAGCGGAAGACCTCCCCAGTTAATGACGATTCCTCACCTATTCCTCGCCACTGCTGATGTGCATTAAGGTCTGGTAATTGATTCCTCACCTATTCCTCGCCACTGCTGATGTGCATTAAGGTCTGGTAATTGAAAGTGGTGTGTGGACCGGGAATCACAACATTGACTGGGATCAGCAGCTGGCAACAAGGTAAAGCAGAGATTTCTCTCAAGGGGGACCTGGAGGACAACCCACTTCATAGCCGGCTGAGCAGGTTATAGGTATTCTTAGGGGTGCCGCTCGGAGGCTTTGGACTTACTGAAAGCGATTGGGCTCAAACTCTGCTACATCTCCACGCTCGCAGTTGATGAAACGCTGCTGAGAGGGGAAGTTGGTGCTTTTAATTGGACTGTTGTTTCACGCTGGACTGCAAGGACCAGGCTGCTCGGCGATTACTCACCTGCCCCACCTGGCTCCTCTTCCCGGCTCCTCCTTCACCTGCTATTTTACGCCTCGCGGCCCCCGCTTCGCGGGAGCCGCTCGGAGGCTTTGGACTTACTGAAAGCGATTGGGCTCAAACTCTGCTACATCTCCACGCTCGCAGTTGATGAAACGCTGCTGAAAGGGGAAGTTGGTGCTTTTAATTGGACTGTTGTTTCACGCGGGACTGCGAGGACCAGGCTGCTCGGCGATTACTCACCTGCCCCACCTGGCTCCTCTTCCCGGCTCCTCCTCCACCACGCCTCTTCCCTTCATTAGGAAGGTTCCGCGCACACGCGTCAGCGGGACGCGTGCGGGATGCAGCTCGGGGCGAAGACCGGGCAAAGAGCGGGCCGTTTGTTGCCGTTCGAGGCCGGGAGTGGACGCGACGGGCCACCCCCCCAAGGTTGTCATTTCATGCGCACAAACGTTTGCCCTACTGTGAGTTCCTGTTGTATTTAAGTTAGGTTGCTAGCCGTGTACTGTAGTTGTCACGTTATTTTACTGCTCTTAAATCAAATGTGATTACTGGTCATTCAAATAGTTTGTATATCCAGGCCCCTATTTTGTACGCTTGTAATACCCGAGGATGACATCCCTAAGGTCCGGTAGGAAGATCGTGCAGGGCAGTACTGGGGGCTGCGTATCAGGGACCCTTGATAATTTCATCACAAGAGCAGCACGGGTCCTTGAACAAGAAATCATTTTAACAGAAAAACGACTGTCCTTAGAAATATCAGCAAAGAGATCGTCCCTTGGTAACATCATGGCAGCCATTTCCCCTGAATGTAGGCAACTGCCATCTGTTTCTGATTTGTTGCATAGTAATGTGCCTGGGATGTCGGATATATCAATACATAGCTCTTTGGAAGATATTTCAGATACCATAATTATCCCTGAACCCAGTGGCTTACCTACAAATTCTAGTGTTATTCCCACTTTGCCCCCTATTGAGCAGCCACGTATAGCCATTCCGATCTTGGGTAGTAAGTCCCAGCCTACTAATGGGAAAAGAAAACGTGTGGGAGCGCCCCCTAAGGGTAAACGTGCAAAAGTGTCTAAAATGTTTAAACCTGCCATCCTACGTTCTGATTCCCATTCCCATCCGTCTTGCAGTACATCTCCTCCTGTTGGGAGTCTTACGTCCTCCCATTCCTCTGCTACTTTGCCCAATGCCAACTCTCTGCTTTTTGGCTTCTCTGAGCTTTTGGAGCAGTCGCTTAAATCTTTCTTTTTACCCCTACATGAGAGAGTCAAGCAACTCTCTACTTCCATTGGGAAATTAGAGAGTATGGTGCTTACTAACACGACTCTATTGGAGAAAATTACAGCGACTCCTCCTGTCCCAAAGATTTTACCAACTTCTGCCACAGCTGCCAAAACAGGGATTGTTTCAAACGGCCTTACCCCTTTGGTTAGTGTTCCCTCCCTCCCTCTTGTTCACAATGAACAAGTTGTGGAAGTCACCCACATACCTGCCAGTGCTGTCACGTCTATCCTTCTTCTGAGGGTGCAGGTCCGTTTCTAAAACTCCCATGTATTAATCTTCCCCCAGAGTCCTTGCCCTATACTGTTATATTGGTTGGCGTTCCAAGGTTCCAAGGCTCCCCCAGGCAAAGATTGAGTCTCATAGCGAGTTGAAGAACAAAGTGATTCACTGGCTAAATGGAAATAGGCCTTTGCCGTCCAGAATAAGTGCTGAGATTTTGACTGTACGCAGGGTGAGTTGGTTTGGTACTGGGGTAAAGAATGTGGAGGGAGATTGTGTAATTACTAACTTTCGGGACCCCAGGGTGGTGAGTCATATATGTTCCCTTCCTAACACCTTGAGAGCCACTGGAATACACACCGTGGACTTGTCCTATTTCTACTCCTGTGACCCATGTGATACTCCTTGTGTCTTGTCTACTGGTTGGGAAAGGGTCACCAGAGGCTTTCGTTGCCCGCCCGGACTGGATTTTCATCTTCCATTGTTTAACCAATTTGCACCCTTGAATTCTTTGGAAGGGGTTGATTGACTGTCAACTAATCCAATCAATTTGGGCTGTGCGAATAAGACTCCTGTTGGCCCCAAATGTTCCGCCTGCTCGGGGTCCGGAAATTGGGGTGGGCCAAGGGGGGTACATCTGGTTCCTCTAAACGTGCCCCTCAGCAATTCTGATCCCCTACTAGCTCTGGAGTGCCTAGACTTTTCCCAGGCCACAAATCTTGTTAACTTCAATCCCTCCACCACCGAGACGGTAACCCGTACTCATATGCAGCACATTGATAGTCCATTAATCATACACTCAGATCCGTGCACCTATGAGAACGCGCGTATGGGACCAGGCATCACTGTAACCCACCCTGCCGTACTGGGTTCCTTACCTGCCCCCCAGCTGGTTGGTTCAACTAGCTCTCTTCCTCTCACATTGGCCTCCTGGAACATTGCTGGCTTACGAGGCAAAATAGTAATGGAGGAATGGTCTGCCTGGGCAAACATCCACAATATTCTTGTTTTCCAGGAAACGTGGGCTGTAGACCCTATTCTTTTTTCTGGCTATGTCAACTTTTATGAAGGGGCCTCTGGTGGGACAAGGGGTCGTCCATCGGGCGGTCTCTGCATATGGGTAAGGCAAACTTTAAAGTACAGACTTACCGAATTGGCAATTGATAGCCCTGACATATTGATCATCTTGATGCAACTTAATGACGAACCTAACTTCCTGATTATTAATGTATATAATAGGGGCCTCCCAGGCAGGAGAGGTACAAATACCTTTTTACAATTGGATGGGTTTTGGGATTCTGTTAACCCATGTACTAACGTGGTAATAGTGGGTGACTTAAATTGTTGTTTCGAGCCCCTGTATTCTGCTTGGGACTCACTTACAATGGAAGTGGATGCTATTTTGAATATTCCACCTCTCGATCTTCCCCCCATCAAGAGGTGGACCGAATCTGCCATTCAGTGGATGACCTTGTGTATGGAGCGAGGTTTTAGGGCAGCAAACGGACGGACCCTCTCTGACAAAACTGGCAAGGTCACCTTTTCTGATGGTCGTCGTTGTAGTAGAATTGACTATGCCTTAATTAAAGTGGAGTTCTGGCCCATATTAAGCGATATGGTGATTCAGGACCGCCCCGAGAGCGACCATAATCCTTTAGTCCTGAATCTCTTAATGTGTTCAGCCCTCAGAAATAAACCATCTGAGAATGTTACTGCTGACGCCTTCTTAACTAACAACCAACGGAGAGTGCGCTGGGAAAAGGTTGCCATTGACAGTGCAGTACTCTCCGAAATTAGTTCAAAAGTTTCTCGTGCGTTGGAAGACCTCCAATCTCTCCGGAGCCACGAGGAAGTCGTTGGCGAGTCTACCCACATACATGATAATTTATTTCAAGGTCTTAAGTCCCTTTTTTCCAAACC
Organism: Triturus cristatus; assembly: GCF_964204655.1. Lineage (NCBI taxonomy): Eukaryota > Metazoa > Chordata > Amphibia > Caudata > Salamandridae > Triturus > Triturus cristatus. The sequence continues at coordinate 1,417,500,545 of NC_140591.1, read as the reverse complement.
TTGTAAGGCCAAGAATTCGCTTTTACCAAAGCCAAATTCTTGGTATAACAACGCCTGCCGTGAGTCTTATAGCAAATTGAAATCTGCCATTAAATCTAAAAATCAGGCAAATATTCGACTTGCCAGGAAAGACTACAGCAAGGCTAAAGTCCTGGCCAAAAAAGATTGGGATAATGACCATTGGAATGATCTTTTGGCTGCTAGCAAACAAAGAAATCTGACTTTGTTTTGGCACATCGTGAAATGGGGCAACTCTCCGAGCACGCAGGTCCTGTCAAATCATGTACTCCCCGATATTTGGGTGTCGCACTTTGAAAGTCAGTTTTCGGAGTCTAATCTGGAAGAAGTGACCGCTTTTCCTATTTCCCAGGTCATGCCCTCTCTTCGGAATTTTAAATTTGATTGTAAAGAGGTTGAGTTGGCTCTATCCAGGGTTCCTAGTGGCAAGGCACCGGGTATAGATTGTGTTCCTGCGGACCTTTTCAAATCTGACCATAGCAATTGGGTGCCCTACATCGCACTTTTGGCAACTGCTATAGCCAATGGGGCTGCCATTCCTGAATCCTGGAAGGGCGCTGAGATTATGCCCATCTTTAAGAAGGGTGATCGCTCTTGCCCGGGGAATTACCGCCCGATCAGTTTAATTGACTCTGTTCAAAAAATCATAGCAAGGATGATCCTGGCAAGAATTCAGTCTTGGATAGAGCAGGAGAATATCATCTCGCCCCTGCAGGCCGGGTTCAGACCCTGCACAAGTACCATCGACCAGGCGTTCAAGTTTCAACTGATCGTCTGGAAAACGGTTTATCTTTGCGGCGGTACCTTGTACGCCGCTTTTGTTGACCTTCGGTCAGCATTCGACTTAGTCAATAGGACTAAACTTTGGGCGGTATTAGCAGAGTTAGGGATGCCTGCAGACCTTTTGTATATTGTCATTAGGTTGCATGAAAATAACTTCGCATAAGTACGTTGGGGGAACCAAGGGCAGGTCACCGATAGATTCAAAGTCAATAGGGGTGTCAGGCAAGGGTGCGTCCTTGCACCTACTCTGTTTCTGTTATTCATTAACAGAGTTGTGCAGTACTTTTCTTCTACATCTACGGACGCCCCCATGCTGGGTGGTATTAAAATTCCACTCCTCATGTTTGCCGACGACACCCTACTCCTATCGCAGACTTTGTCTGGGCTACAGGTGGCTTTGAACGTATTTGCTAACTTCTGCTCTGACTTTGACCTGTTAGTTAATGTTTCGAAAACTAAATACATGGTCTTTAATAAAGGGAAATGCGTGAAAGGCCATCTGACTATGAACAATGACTTACTCGAACGCGCTAATGTCATGACCTACTTGGGGGTTGTCTTTGAAAATAGGCTGAACTGGAGGCCACAAATAGATGTCCTATCCCTCAAATTTGCCCAACTCTCAGGGTGCTTGGTTAAAGAACAAAAACAATCCCAGATGAAAATGTTAGGTCCAGCCATTAAAATTTATAATGCTAGGATTAATTCTGCGATCCTCTATGGCGCCGAACTCTGGGGTTTTGCTGATCTTTCCCCACTGGTCAAGGCACAACACAAATTTCTCAGGATCCTTACGGGTCTCCCTTGTTCTACTCCAGTGAAACCGCTCCTGCTGGATCTTGGTTGTTATTCTTTTGATGACATTGCCAGGTTTAAACCTTTGGCTTTTTGGAGGAGATTATGGACGGTCCCGGAATTAGGGCCCTATGCAAAGACATTTCTGGACGTTCGTTCCATCCTGGGCGCCGGTAACATCCTGTGGTTCAAGCAAGTTAGCTCACTATTGGAATCCATGGGCCTGGGAATTCTCTGGACCGACCCGGCTACTAATCCTTTCCCTCCTAAAAAAGTTTTTAAAAGCCTTTACTGGTCAATGGTCCGTCAAAAACAACTATCCCTAGTTCCAGCGGAGTCTTTGTCAGGCAGGTTTCTTGTGCAGAAAAATGTCCCTCTTTTAGAAGCTTATTGGGACATCATTACCAGACCCAGCGACAGGAAACTTTACCACCAACTGAGGGTTGGCAGCCTACCCATCAAATCATTCACTAAAAATTGGAAGGGTGAGACTTGCGATTCCTGCCGTTGGTGTACAGATTGTACCGAATCTGTGGGTCATATATTTTTTGTCTGCCCGGCTTATGCCGCCCCCCGGGCCAAATGGCTTAAACCTATATGTCGCAATCTGGGCACTAGACAGGGGCTTGAGGCCCTAAGAATCCTGAGATATGACAGTGGCGAATGCATCGTAGTTGCAGTCGCCAAATTTTTGGGTTGGGTTTGGATTATCAGAAATAGGAGGCATTAGACTTTAGAGCTGTGTTTATTCATGATTTTATTCTACTTGTGTTATATAGGAATAGTTCTTAATCCTTATCTTGTATATAATGTTTATTTTGTAACTGTCTTTTTTTGATGAAATTGATCGATAATAAAGACTAACGAAACGGTATATCTCAAGGTCGATGGAAGAATAAATGGGTATATAAGTGTCTAAATGGATGATTTGTTTTTGAAAAATTGATTGTATAACTGACTGATTAAGTGTATCTTAGTGAATACATGGCTTAGTGAGTAATGTTTAAATATGTAAATATCTGTATCAGTCTCTCACTTTGTGTATAAGTGGCTGCATGGGTTGGTGAGTAGCTACACGAGTGTCTATATAGGTTATTAGTTGGTTTTTTGAGAATCAGTATGAGTGTCTGAGTGTCTGTATGGTTCGGTGGGGGTATTACGTAGTGCATAGGTGCATGAATGAGTGACTCACTGTTTGTATGTGTTGAAGACAGCATGTGTGCAGGACTGTATGGGTGGATGAGTGTGTGCATGGGTGTGTTAGTGAGTGAATGATTGTCTCAATAGTGTATTTATGAGTAACTACATATGTTTTAAACTAGTATATGTGACTATTGGTGTATATAAGTGAGTATATGTGAGAGTGAGAGATTGAAAGAGTTCCTGTATGAATACGTATGTGTTTCTATAAGTGATTGTTTAAAAGACTAAGTATGTGTAAGTTTCTGTAGAAGTAAGTGTGGTGGTGTGTGTATAACTGTACATGCAAGTAAATGGATGTTTGATTCTTTATGAGCATGATTGACTATGTGTGTGACTAACTCTATGGATGAGTGGTGTTGTGTAACAGGATGTATAGGTGTATGAGTACATATGATGAGTGAGTACATGTATGAGTGACTGTATAGGACTGTTGGTGAATGAGTGGATGTGTACGTGCATCTTAGAATTACTGAATAGGTTGTTGTAACTGGTATTGGTATGTCCATTGTTTTGAAAATGTTTGTTTCTATTTTTGAATGTGTGTATCAAAGTTTATATTAGGGGGAGAGGTGGTCTGCCACTCTATCACAAGGATGATGTCATCAGTGATGTCATTTGAGATGTCATCAGTGATGTCATGAGTGATGTCACTGACCATGTCATGAGTGATGTAATATGTGACGTCATCAGCAGTGCATTGCGGGCGCGCGAGTTATAGTTAGCTGAACTAACTATAACGGGGGAACTTCAATGGTTTTGTACGAGTGAAAAGTCCAGCTAACTATAACGCCCCTGAAACCTATGGTTTTTTCAGTGAATTTCTAAGGTTTTTTAAATGCTAATTCCTAACTATAACGTGCCTGAAACCTATGGTTTTTTCAGTGAATTTCAAAGGTTTTTTAAATGCTAATTTCTAACTATGCCTACAGAGATAGGACATGTGAAGAAAGAAGAAAAAACGCACAGAAAGAAAAAAAAGAAATGCAGAAAGAAGCAACAGAAGTCCTCAAAGACTAAGAAAAGTGCAGGAAGAAGGATAACGTGCAGAAAGAACAAACAGAAGAGCAGAAAGAAGCATTGTTGCAAAATCATCCTGTACCCTCAATTTTTTCAGACGGATACTGGTGGTAACTGAGTCTGACTAACCAGTCCTAGAGCCAGTGCTATGTTAAAAGACACTCAGAATACAGTGAAAACACCTACATACACTAGGGACCACTATGCGTTGGGGTCCCCCTGTGATCAGCATGACCTCCTCTGTAAGCCCCTAGTATATAATAGGGCAGGGGATTAAAACTACCTCTTAAAACGCGCCACAGGGCGTGTTTGCACACGTCACCTCAGGCCCCGTCCCCTCACTTCCCCACTCTATAAACACGCCCTGTGGCCGTTTTAAGTTGGGAGATTAAGTCCCCTTGAATCCTGAGGGTCCCTAGGGTCCAACTAGACCACTAGGTACCTCCAGTAAACGCCACAGAGCTGCGTTGTAGAGAGATGTAAAAAGGGGCACGGCCTAGACCACCTCTCTGCAACGCAGCGCAGTGGCGCTTACTGGAAGCACCTGGTGGGCTAGTTGGCCCCCAGGGTACCTCAGGATTGAAGGGGAATTATTTCCCCAACTTAAAACGCGCCACAGGGCTTGTTTGCACACGTTAACTCAGGCCCCGTCCCCTCCCTTCACCACTGTGTAAACACGCCCTGTGGCCGTTTTTAGTTGGGAGATTAAGTTCATTTGAATCCTGAGGGTCCCTAGCCTCCAACTAGCCCACTAGGTACCTCCAGTAAGTGCCACAGAGCTGCATTGCAGAGGTGTAAAAAGTGGCACGGCCTGGACCACCTCTCTGCAACGCAGAGCAGTGGCGCTTACTGGAAGCACCTGGTGGGCTAGTTGGCCCCCACGGTCCCTCAGGATTGAAAGGGAATTATTTCCCCAACTTAAAACGCGCCACAGGGTGTGTTTGCACACGTCACCTCAGGCCCCGTCCCCTCCCTTCACCATTGTGTAAACGCGCCCTGTGGCCGTTCTAAGTTGAGAGATTAAGTCCCCTTGAATCCTAAGGGTCCCTAGGGTCAAACTAACCTCCAGTAAGCGCCGCAGAGCTGCGTTGCATAGAGGTGTAAAAAGGGGCATGGCCTCAGAACACCTGTCTGCAACGCAGCTCCGTGGCGCATACTGGAGATACCTGTTGGGCTAGATGGCCCTCAGGGACCCTCAGTATTGAAGGGGAATTAATTCCCCAACTTACAACTGGCCAGAGGGCGCCTTTGCAGAGTGCTGCAAGGAGGGAGCGTGGCCTCCGGCGCGATGCCGGTCTTTTATTTATTTTATTTTTTTAAGAAGGAGGGCTGTGTGGCCCCCCTTCTTTTTCTAATTTACTGGCCCTGGGGACCCCATCCCCCAGGGCCTGCACCCTAATTTGTTTTGTTGAAAAAAATTAATTTGGCCCTACCAAGGCCTTAATCAGCACCGGGGACCCCAACCCCCGGGTCATGGCCTTTTTTTTTTTTTATTCTTTAGGAGGGGGCTGCGTTGCCCCCCTCCTCAGGCCACTTATGGCACCGGGGACCCCATCCCCCGGGGCCGGCCTTTGTTTTTTATTATTTTTAAAAAATATATATTTATAGAAAAACCTAGGACATGCTGGACAAACCGTATGTACCTATCACCATGACGATTTGCGTGATATTCATTAAAAGGCGACTATGCAGAGAATGAATCCACATGGAATGTATTTACACCCCTAGTGAAGCTCTGACGTGTCTGACACCCTACCGTGCCTAATCCCGGTGCCCCCGCCGGTGGGTACTCTCCAAGTAGACACCCTTGTCGTTTATCTATACAAACATGGGTAGCTATTGACGGGTACATTTAATATACACGCACACCAAGCCATTCAAAGGGGATTCGACAAAAATTCGACCAAACTATGCAAGAAACCCCCCTCACGGTTAATAAAACACAAATCCACCGCCGGATGTGTAATACTTTTTATTTTACTCTCTGGAAAGGAGACGAACCTCACTTGAGAGTCACAGCGTGCTCCTGGCTGAGCCCAATGCTGTGTTACACCCACCAGTGCCCGCCGAGTGCCTCACACCTCTGTGTTGTATTCCACCAGCTATTGTGTTTGCTATGACACTCTCTAGCCCATGTGCACTGTAACACCACCCCGTGAATATGTCATGCCAAACTTGCCTTCTGTAATATGCCATACATATTACAATCTGGGATCCATATCTTTGTCACAGTGCATATGCAACATTACACTCCCCAGCACATATTTCATATTACAACTTTAGAGACTAGTTAGGTTACACAACACTGCCCTGTGCATATTACACTCCAAGGCGCATATCGCATAGCACGCGCTAGTGCCTGTGCTATCTCGCGCTCTCCAATGAATCTGTCATTGCGGACAATGTATTGCATATTATATTTCACGCCCCGGTTCATCTTATATCACACTTTTGGTGCATAGTTTATACCATATACTATATCTTGTTTTCATTTTCAATCGTGCTCTCAGGACTATGTTCTATATAACACTGCGTCCACTTACCCTTTTCACAGGCATTACATTTTGCGATGGGGGGTGGAGGGTCAGGGGGTGTTTCTGCCAAGTGAGCCCAGAGTCACAGTCACAAACATCCTCTTTTTCCTAAATAAAAGTGAGATTATGCTGCATACTTGTTCATATTTTAAGTAGTTCGCACAGACACACATTTTAAAAACAATAACGTTCCTAATACCCACCTTCTCTGAACAGTTAGCTTGCTGCCCCATCCACCTCCTCTCTATCCTCTGTTGTCTGAATCCATGGACTAGCCTCCTCCCTCCTGCCATGCATGGTCTGATGTGCTGCCACTGCCCTCCATTTAGCATGATGTACCAGTCCACTCCTCCTGTCCTCCATTGCCCAATTCTATGGCCCATCATTGACCTCCTGCTTAGCCTCTGTGCTTAGCTTGCTGCCCCTATTCTCCTTCCCCCTGCCCTCCGATGTCTTTGTGCATGCCCCTGCTCCATCCTTTTTGCCCACCATGTTCCATGGACCTGCCACTCCTATCTACTCTGAGTGTTCTGTTAAGCTGCCACTCCCCTCCCACCTGCCTAGCATTGTCAGATGACTGTAACCTGTCCCTGCCACCTCCACCCTGCCTGTCCACATGCCATGCCCCTATCCCCTTCCTCCTGTCCTCCATGGTCCATTTTACTGCCACACCCTTCTGCCCTCCCTGGTCTGTTGTGCTGCAACTGCTCCTCCTGCCTGCCCCGCGCGGTCTGTTGTGAGGCCCCTTCCCCTGAACTCTCTTGTCTGTGCCCAGGTCCTGACCCTCCCTTCTATCCTCCATGGTCCTTTGTGCATGCCCCTGCACCCTCCTTCTTGCCCATCATAGCCATTGTGCTGCCACTAACCCTCCCGCTTGCCATGCATGGTCTTCTGTGCTCCATGGCCCCTCCCATCTCCCTGTGTGGTCAGCTAGCTGCCCCTGACCCCCTCCCACCTTCCCTCCATGGTCTGTGTGTATGCCATCATAGTCTCATTGTTGCTCTCCATGGTGTGTCTTGTTTCTAGTGCCCATTCTGCCTGACCTCCATGGTCATCTTGCTGCTCCTGCCCTGCCCCCTTGCCCCCAGCCCTCTGTTTCCATTTGCAGACCCCTATTCCCTCCCTCCTGGCTTGTCTGTTCCATTGTAATGCCCCTGATCTGTCCCTCCTGCCCTCTATGGTCTGTTATGCTGCAGCTTTCTCTCCTGTCTGTCCATTATGGTCAGCTAGCTACCATTGCCTCTTTCCCCTCTGTTCTCTGTTGTCCATGTGCATGGTCCTGTCCCCTCCCTATTGCTTTCTATGGATTGTTGTGCCGCACTTCCGTCCCGCATGCGCTGTGTGGTGTATTGTGCTGCTGCAAACCCTGATGCCTGCCCTGTAGGGTCAGTTTGGTGCACCTCTCCATGTCCCTCCTGTCCTCTGTTATCCGAGTCCATGTCCCTACCCCAATTCCTCCTGCCTACCATGATCCAATGTACCATACTTGCAAACATTTTGAACTTGGTAAGAGGGAGATTTTGAAAAAAAACTGGGGTATTGATTTTCCCCTTTGAGTTACATTGACAAAGAGGAGATTGTAGATAGGAGACAGATCAAATAAAGCCCATTTGAGCTTAAAAACATTGGTCGTTTCCTGGCTGAAACGGGTCTGTTGGCATGTATGGTTGTACTACCACTGCCTCTTCCTTCTGCCCACAATGGTCTATTATATAGCCACAGCCTCTCTTGCCAGTCCTGTATTGTTGGTTTGTTGCCCCTGCCCCCCTTTCCACTGCCCTCCATAGTCTGTTGTGCTGCCACTGCCTTTCCTGCATGCCCGGTGTGGTCAAATTGTTGCATCTGCACTCTCCTACCTGCCTTCAATTTTCAGAGTCCGTGCCCCTGGCCTCTGCCTCTCAACAGTATCCCAATTAACAACTAGATTGCTAACATTCTATATTTATTGCAAAAGTGTGGAATGCCTGACGTCATCTTGATGTAATCAAAACTGTAATACCTAGAGTATTTCCTTTAGAAATTACATATATGAGAGGGTCTTATTTGCATCAAAATTATGGTTAGTGCTCTAAAAAACTAAAATGAGGACATATTTTCTGAGTTTTCAAATAGTGACAAAGAACTTTTAAATTATTTGTAATCTTTATGTTTTTTTATCCAGTTGACCACTTGATTAAATGTTGCACTTAGGGGAGAGGATGTGGTGTTACTTCCAGAGCTGCAGACTTTGCAACTGGGGAACCAGGTTGGAGTTTCTGCTTCAGCTCAACATTCTGTGATTCTGGTCAAATCACTTAATCTCCCCATGTCTACAACCAAAATGAATTTGATCTTGTGTGATGTAACCAATGCTCATGTAAAGCACTCCAATACCTGACAAGTCTGCACTATATAAAACTGCAAATACATAAAAAATAAGTGTTTTGCACACTTCTGTCATTGGGCTACATGTGGGCTACATCTGGGTGATATTTGGGCTACATTTGGGCTCTTTTGTCTCTGGTGGCCATTTTGGGAGACTTATTTGTTATGATGTTTCCTAATTTCCTCATTTACTACAGTCTCCTCAGTAGGAAATACTTTCAGTTTTTTACTTTGATTCCATCAAGAAGGCATTCAGATGTGTCACACATTTGCCATAAATTCAGAATGTTAGCACTCTAGTTGCTTATTAGATCACTGTAGTAAAGCTACTGCTCACCAGGGAAGTCTGCTGCTGGTATTGAAAGTGCATGTTTCAGTCTGCATGTCAGAATTTTTTAATGAAATAGAAGAGGATTTGAGAAGTCACTCAAAATGTGCCCTAATTGTTCTTTCTGCAGCACTAATCATACTTTCTATGGCAAAATGAAGCCCCTCATGTTGTTCCTTTTTGAATTAAATGTTTTAATAGTTACCACTTTATTCCAACCAAGATGGCTTCGGGTGTGCCATACGTTTGTCATAAGTAGGATTGTTAGCGCTCTAGTTGTTCTTTATAACACTCTGGGAAGCTGCAGTAGAACACAAAGGAATCAACTGACAGTCTCTGCCCTTGTTAGATGTACATGTTTTACTTAGAATGTCAAACTTCATTCTCACATGACTGAGAAAGATAATGTGAATTTAAAGAAAATATGCTCTCAGTTTAGCTTATAGATGACCTTCCAAACCACTGTGGGATAAGCATGAGAAAATAGTTTTCTCTCAAACATGATTCAAGATATCACAGCAGAAGGCTTTTTCACATGGTAAAATCACCTTAGAACACACCACAATTCCTAAAATGAGTATGGTACCATCAACAAATGATTTATAATGTAACTAAAGTCTTAAAACCTTCTATTAACTGCAATGCTTTTTAATGAGGTGCTATCATGTATATTGGTCCCAAGATGGCTGCCAACACTTCGTGGATGAAGTGCTGACAGCCAATTAGATCTCACAATGAGATGTGTGGTTAGGCTCCGCCCAGATATATATGTGATTTTACTTTTGATTTTCTCAAGAACTACTGAACGGATTTACACCATTTAAGCAAAAGGCATGAGTCTGAAATGAGGACTACCTCTTCGCCAAATTTGGTGTAATTCCGTTCAGCACTTCGGACTGTAGCTGCGTCAACAGGTCCTATGGGAAAATGCATGGGGAAAACGTGTTTTGGGACCCCCCTTTTTCTCGGCCCCCGCTTGACGAATCACCGTGAAATTTTCAGGATAGGAGCGGACCGGAAATGGCCAAAAGTTTGGAAACTTTCGCGAAGATTCATCAATCGACGCCAACGTTATTCCAAATAGAATGTTGCGAATTTCCTATGGAAAATAGGTCCTAACTATAACTACCTACTGGCAACTGCCAGTAGGAAATATATATATATATATATTATCTACTGGCGGTCGCCAGTAGATAGTTATAGTTAGGATCGTGTTTCCATAGGAAATCCGCAACATTCTATTTGGAATAACTTTGGCGCCGATTGACAAATCCTCGCGAAATTTTCAAAATAGGTGGGGCGCTCCGCTCCGCTCCTTCCCTGAAAGTCTCGGGGGGATTCATCAAGCGGGGGCTGAGAAAAAGGGGGGGTCCCAAAATGCGTTTTCCCCATGCATTTTTCCGTAGGACCTTTAGTCCAAGCTACAGCCCGAACGGCTGAACAGAATTACTTGAAATTTGGCAGAGAGGTAGTCCTCAGGTCAGGGATGTGCCTTTTGCAGGTCTGGTGTAAATCTGTTCAGTATTTCCTGAGAAAATAGCATTTAAAAGCATATATATATCTATAAGCGTGCTCCGTGCGCGTACGGTAAGACTTACCGTACGCGCACGCTGCCGTGCGCGTGCGCGATTCTGATTGGTTGTTAGATCTTAGTAAACATTCACATCGGTCGAAACCAGGAAGTGTCGGCCGCCATTTTGTCTCTCGCAGTCTGAGGGGGTGAAAAACAAAGGTGGAGAATGTGAAAAGGGGGCAGGGTGGACAGTTCCTGACCCCCTAGCCTTAGTCAGGGGGTCCCAGAAGGACCCCCAAGGGCCAAAATTTCCTTTAATTGTTTTGCGAAAAATCACGGAGTACGCGTAGTGTGCGCGTACGGTAGAAACGGAAAAATTCCGCGAACTGCGTAATGTGTGCGCGCGGTGTGCAAAGCGCACCGTGTGCCCACAGCATGCGCACGGTGCGCGCACGGTGAAAAACCTTAAAAAAATAAATAAATAAATACATAACTTAGCATTTAAAAAAACGTACAAATTCACTGAAAAAACCATAGGTTTCACACACGTTATAGTTAGGAATTAGCATTTAAAAAACCTTGCAAATTCACTTAAAAAACCATAGGTTTCACACATGTTATAGTTAGCTGGACATTTCACTCGTGAAAAACCATTGAAATTCCCCCGTTATAGTTAGTGCAGGCAACTATAACTCACGCGACCGCAATCCTCTGCTGATGACGTCAGATATTACATCACTGATGACAAATGTGTCTTTCTGAAAAAAAAATATTTGTAATATATGTATAGCTAAAAATTAATGGAAGAAGACATGGGTGAAACCTATGGTTTTTTCAGTGAATTTGCAAGGTTTTTTAAATGCTAATTCCTAACTATAACGTGTGTGAAACCTATGGTTTTTTCAGTGAATTTGTACGGTTTTTTAAATGCTAAGTTACTTTACGCCATTCGTGGCGTTGCGTGCCCAGTTAACGCAGTTCGTTCCGTGCGCGCACGGTGCGCTTCGCGCACCGCGCGCCCACTTTACGCAGTTAGTGCCGTGCCGTGTTAGTGCCGTGCCGTGCTGTGTGCACGGTGGTCACGCGGTGCGCTGCGCGCACCGCATGCCCTCATTATGCGGGATGGGCCATGTACGCACGATGCGCTTCACGCACCATGCGCACATGGGGGACATATTATGCGCATCTTTTTGAAATGTATTCTTTGGTAATTTTATATCTGTAATATGCCATGCACAAATGGTGCACTTCGGGCACCATTTGCACACGGGGTGGGGAAAATGTGGATTTTTTTTTTTTTTTTAAATTTTTACCGTACGCGTACGGTAAGCGTAATCGGCGAATTTCCGAAAATTTTTTTTTTTTTTTGTGGGCTTGTGGGTTGTTTGGGGACCCCTATATCAATGCTGGGTGGTTAGGATGTGACGAAACTGCCTCTTTAGCCATTTTTTGGCTTCGTTTTTGCTGCCCAACTCAGAGAGCGAGAGAGAAAATGGCGGCCGTCGCTTCCTGGTTTCGACTGATTCGAATGTTTACTAAGATCTAAGAGGCAATCAAAATCGCGCTCGCGCACGCCACCGTACGGTAAGCGCACCGTAAGCGCACCGTAAGCTGGCTCAGATATATATATTGATTTAAAGGCTATTTTCTGAGAATCTACTGAACAGATTTACACCAAACCTACAAAAGGCACTTCCTTGACCTGAGGACTACCTCTCTGCCAAATTTCAAGTAATTCTGTTCAGCCGTTCGGGCTGTAGCTGTGTCTAAAGGTCCTATGGAAAAATGCATGGGAAAAACGCGTTTTGGGACCCCCCTTTTATCTCAGCCCCCGCTTGACGAATCCCCCCGAGACTTTCAGGGTAGGAGCGGAGCGTAGCGCCCCACCTATTTTGAAAAATTCGCGAGGATTCGTCGACCGGCGCCAAAGTTATTCAAAATAGAATGTTGCGGATTTCCTATGGAAACGTGGTCCTAACTATAACTACCTACTGGCAACCGCCAGTAGGTAATATATATATATATATATATATATATATATATATATATATATATATATATATATATATATATATATATATATATGTATGTATATATGTATGTATATCATTCTTGGAATCCAGGGTTGCCCCTTTGTTTGTATGGGATTTTTATTCCCCCTCAGTAGTACCAGTCAGGCCCACACTGGACTGTGGCTAACAAGTACAGAAGGGTTAGAGACCCTGTTCTGTCTCAGGGTGCTGTCAGGTAAGAACCACCTGTGGCACATCTCTGCCACATGTGATGTTGACAGGCTTGCAGCAAGAGATGGAGAGTTTGTCACCGCCAGAGATCCATCGTAAATACCCTTGTGATTGTGCAAGATGTCACTAGTGCAGCCTTGATTGAATGCACAGAGACAGCCTATGGAGGTGGACAGCAACACGTCACAGCAAAGGACATGTTAACATAGAGGAAGGAAAGATCCCTGCAGTGTACTCATGGGGGACATTGTGCATTAGCAGTAAATTTACATGTGCAGCTGGTACCAGTTAAATCTAGCCCCAGAGCTGCATGCTAAATTGGTGAGGTCTGCCTTCCATCTGCACCCTAGAGATCTGCCTTCCAGCTAAATCCCTATACGGTGTGATCTGTCCTTCCTAACAGAACTCTGAGGTGGCAAGATTTGTCAACCTCAGGCCCCATCCATTAACAAGAGCTGATGCAAAGATATTAAATGCATAGTGCAGATTATTAAAAGAAGGTTCCGGACATTAGTGAGGGAGAGCCTTCTTTGATAATCCTGTATTCAAAAACCTTTCTTTCTGTCAAAGGTGTATCGGCTAGTACTCCCTATGAAAGCAGAAGCTGAGCCCCTAGCTCTAGGCTTTATTTATCACAATTGGATATCCATGTAAGCCATTGAGGATATGGAGCCCAATGTAAACCTCGCCTGGACAAATAAAACGCACATACACACCGTCCTCCACCCCTCTCTCTCAGTAACATACCAACTAGAACACCCCCTCCCTAGACTTTCCCTGGATCCTCTCTTCAATCAGGAGTCAAGATAGGGCTGATCCTTTTGCAAGTTGCTATCTCGCCTTATAAAATGGCAATGGGCAATTTAGCCACAGGGGCAGGAGCACTAGGAGTGGGCAGAATTATTCATTCAGCCTGCAGAATTTGGTGACTTCACATTGCTCTTGTAACGCAGAGTTCTGGTCAGATTCTGCCAATCATCGCGTGGCGGAATTTATTTTTTGGGAGGCTCCAAAAAAAAAGCTGCCAAGCGTGATTTTATGTCCGCAAGCAGGATTTTCTAATGAGGGAGGTCACAAGCGGTTGCAGTCAGAGGGCTGCTTCTTGAGTAGATTTGCTTCCGATCACGTAAATTTTCGACTCAAGCTGCAGCAAAAGCAACTAGAATGACTGCATGCAGTTGCGCTCTGGATGGTGCCCTTTGTGCTGATGTTTCAGTGCTGTTTGCGCTACTGGCGCTAACTTGCAGCTCAACGTACCGTTAGTGTAACTCCACAAAATGTCACAGAGTTTTTAAGTAACTATGCAGAATTCCACGGAGTTAAACTCCACGAACTCTGCCCACCTCTAGTCAGAACCTAAGCAGGCTTCTGTCCTCGAAATGGTTTCTGGGACATGTGTATCATGTCACCTATAGATTGTGCCTCTGTGAAAGAACAAAAGGTAAATGCTCACACAGACTGAACTGATCTTGGTTAAATTGAGTCTGTCTTCTCTACCTTTGATGACTTGCTATGGTCCTTTCTTGCAGTGCTTCATCCAAATAATCCTGCTGTTGGCCAAGAAGCAGTAGAGGCAGCATTTGTTCTATCACCTGGAAATGTGCAGTGGTTATTTATGTGTTAAAGTGTGTGAGTTGTGTAACGTGAGATGACCTTTTGATAGCTGTGCAAGGATTGGGTCTTGAAGAATATTGGTGGTAATCATTAATATTTCAATTCTGTTTCAGGGGCTAAAGATTATACTGTGATATCAAGTGTGGTAATGCCAGGTGCTGGAGAATTGCTCCCCTCTCTGACACAGGAACGTTTTTAGTAACAAAGATGCACCTGTTTTGCATAAAATAAGCCCTAATTTGGTCATGATACAAGGGCTGATGCTAGTCTTTTTGTAGTCTGAGATTTCTGGAGCTTAAGCAGCTTTCTTGAGGAATCACCAGGATATTATAAGTTGCTCTTGGCTGGTGGTAAATATTTTGCTACCTTTGCATATTTTAGCTGTGTATTTGGTGCTCAGCCCCATTCTGTTATCACTTGCAATATTTCCATATTGGATAACAGGGCATGTAAAAATGTGTCATTCTCAAGGAGATGCAGACCATGGATCTATCGGTTTAAGATCCATTTTGACAAAATGCAGGACCACCAGATCCTCACAAAAGTACCAACTGGTAATGGAGACCATTGATGGGACAACAACATTAATGCTGTAGGACTCAGAGGGCCTCATCATGAGGAATTGGCATAGGGCAGCATCATGCTCTGCCCCATACCAATGTGAAAGGGAAGGAATGCAGCGTATTTATGAACTGCAGTGCATTCCTGTCCTCCCCCACTGCACTGGCACACAGTTTGCATTGACTAAATGCTGTAGTAACTATCATATTACAATGATAAGCAAAGCCAATGTTGATCAATCCCACCTTTACTATTATTACAATATTAACCCCACAACAGCACTTTGGATTTACATACGTTTATAATGTAGCATGTGTCCAGAACATATTGTGGAATGGCAAGCTCGGTATTAACATCATCAGCAGACATTTTCCTAATGTTACAAACATTTGCAGAGATTCTGGGGTATAACTGAATAAAATATTGTTTCTTGCGGTCATTCTCCAAGATCCTTCAGCAGCAAAGGGCTGCTAAAGATAGTTGGAAGGTTCACCTAAGATGTGGTATCTCAGTGTTTACCACTGCACCTCTCTGATTATCAGAAAATGTTAGCAGTGCTGGAGTAATGCCCAGTAACCTGATGACTAGACAGTGTTCTCTAATTATGTGCACCGCACGTACATGACCCCGGAGAGGCTCCATCGCATGGCTCTGGAGAGATCCGACTCCTGCCCTAGGTGCCGTAAGAAAGTGGCCAATTTCTTGCATTTGCCCTGGGAGAGCCCAGGCTTATGGCTTTTTTGGACTGAGGTGGTAGAGAAAGCAAGGAGAAATATTAGCTGTCGCATGAGGCTGACGCCTTCCCACTGTTGGCTGGGGTTGATACGTAAACCTAAAAAACAAAGGAAGACAGCATATAAGCTCCTACAATTGCTAATAGTGCAAGCGCAGTGACGAATAGCAATCGTATGGATGGATGGGAGTGCGGGCACCTGAGGTCACAGCATGGCTAAAAGACGTGTGCGAATGGACACTAGCCGAGGAGGTACATATGAAAGCGAGCCGTAAAGATGGGAAGCTAGAGGGGGGCTTAAGGTCATGGAGGGAAGTCTGTCACGATCTATTACATGGGGGCCACAAACAAGCCCACAGAGTCCAACCCCGGGGGGTGGGGCAGACCCACGACCTCGGAGGGGGATATGGACTAGATGGTATGCCTCATTAAGGGGACGCCCATGACATTGCTCATGCTATGTGAGCTGCCGAGGCCATGTCTGATGTGCATGTGTTTATGCTATTAAGGAATGCTGACACTGGTTCGTACACCTGTTATATGTGTTACTAAAATCATACAAATAAAGTTAATTTAAAAAAAGGTTCATATGACAGTGATGTGTATACAGCCCTCCACAGTTCCCACCCTATGGAAGCCATCTCTGAAAAGACAGCTGAGATACTTTGTATATTAAGACTAAACCTTTCACCCTATAAATTAACTCGTATATATTATTATTTTCATTCATACAGTTCCTGTTCCATATGGTAAAAGCAAACTGCAAATCAGAATTCACGTGGTTAAGGGTGCAAATGAATTTGCACAAAACGTCAAGATTAGCACCACTAATGAAGGCAGAGCAGAAGGATGTGCTAATGCTGAATATATCACACTGGGCAAGAGTCCAGGTGCAATTTGTTCAGACCTGATCTCTTAAGAAAACAGCTCAAGCGATTGTAGCCCACACAGCACAGCCAGTTAACCACACAAAACCAAAAGGCAACGAGGGTTCAAAGAGCTCCTGTAGAGATGAGAGCAATTACATTCAGGATAAGAACCAGAGCGGCAAAGACCCCCTAACAACTCGAACATGAGGCTACAATGAGCCGCAGAGAGGATGCCACAGCCAGAGCAAACAGACAGGCCTCGGCACTTCTCCAAGGAGAGGCTGAATGGACCCTTGTAATTAATTAAAACACTTGGAAATATCTGACTTCAACAGACTTGGAGCCGGATGAGCGGATTTGTTTGAAGTTGTTTTGCTGGTAATGCTAATTAAAGTCATTCATGCACTCCATTTACATGTGTATAGGGCTTGACCGACAGACCTCTGCAGATGGGAATATTATGTTATAAAAATAACATCTTTTGGAACTGGTCACACTTCTGTAATGGAGAAAAGATCTTAGAAATTACAGATTAATTTAGCATTTCCTCTTCTGCTGGATGAAAAGAAAATACTCATGCTCATTCGCTTTTTTTGATTTAACAAGCTTTGAAGTTCAGATTCTGGCACAATCTTAAAGAAAATATTGTAAAAAAAAGATTGCCGTCATTTTTGATAGCAGTAAAAGATGGGCGATACTGTTGCCAAGTCCAAAGTGTAGAGCTTGGAGTGTGTGCGGGGGCAGGGTGTGGGGGGGGAGGATCGGTGCGGGTGGGATCGTGAAGAAGGGCTCTGTTTTCTGACTTCGCCCACCACACAGATTTATTCTACCCAACCCATTTCCTGGAGCCGGATGTCCCACCCAAAGAAACTTCACATCATTGTTCAGGGCACTGTTTCCTAGCTGTCAATCAAGGCTGATGTCAATGCCATCTCCTACTCTGCTGCTGGAGTCTTGCAATGGGACTTCCAGCATATAGGAAGCCACTGAAAGGACCCCAGTATGCCAGCAGGAACATCCTATTTTTTTCCTGTGGTTTTTTTTTTAACTTTAGGGGACTTTTTCAAGGTAAAGAAATGTAAAACTAAACTTTTTGAAGGTGCATTGTCTAGAACTTTGTAACTCTAAACATCAGTTACATTGCCTCAAATATTTTAGTAAAATTTGAGAACTGGAGCAGGAGAGGCAGCACAGCACCTCCATCCTGCCTCTTTTAGCCATTAGTAAAGTGGTGAAAGAAATGGTACTTGTTGAAAAGGTTCCTAATGCCATCAACGCTGAAGTGAATCTCATGATGAAAGCCAGCAACCAGAATGGGCATTTGGTTGCCATTAAAAATCACAGAAAAAATATACTTGCCAGCACCCTAATCATTTTCAATGAGTATTATATTTGTGATGAGCAGCATCACAAAACATCCATCCTCGCTTACCTTCAGTTCAGAGTCAGGGGTCTAAAGAGGAACTCCCTTAGAGGCATATCAACAACAACCGGCGATAATTATCGCTAAGCGCACTTAGCGCTAGGATAATTATCGCCGGCTAGCGTTGATTTTTATCGCTGAGATAGCGTGCTATTAGCAACGCTTATCTCAATAGCGATAAAAATCCTCACGCTAAGTGGCTAACGTGAGATTATCGCTGGAAACCCAGCGATAATCTCACGTTAGCTTGTTGATAGGGACAGACAAACTTAGCCATGATATCCTCCTTCCATAGGATATCATGGCTAAGTCAGAAAAATACCAGACGTAAAAAAGCAGCGTTAACCGCGGTTAGCGCTGCTTTTTTTGTCTCTAACAGGGTTAGCGATATTCTTGATAATAGGAGAAATGTCGCTTAGCGACATTTCTCCTATTATTTTACTCTGGAACGCCCCCTTTGCATCTCGTAAGCGTAGAGTAAAAGGATGCTAACATGCAAATTTGCATGTTAGCACCCTGTTGTTGATAGGGCGCTAGTTTTAAAGCAGAGATAACGCCCTTGTTGATATGCCCCTTAGTAGGGATGTCCAGTTACCCTCTAGAGGGGGGAGGGTAGGCGAACCAGTCCCTCCCAAGGCCTATTTACAAGCAGAAAAACATATTTTGTTCTTTTTCTTATTGGTTCATGTGTGTCTGTAGCTTTCCTTTCTCAGCCTAACTGTTTAACTTTCATGAAAAACACCAATGCCTTCGGCTCCTTGGAGTGCCTGGGGACAGTGGCTGCCCTCATGCACAAGTGAAAAGCAGGCGTACCTGTCACTCTCCCGCAATCATTTATTTTTTGCAGTTTTATATAGCGCCAACTCAACCCGGAGGTATGGAAGCACTTTACATGAGCCCCGGTTACATTACAGAAGGACACATTCATTTTTGGTAGGCATGGGGAGATTAAGTGATTTGCCAAGAATCACAGGATGTTGAGCTGAAGCCAAGACTCTAACCTGGTTCCCCAGTCCAAGGTCAGCAGTTCTGGCTGTTATGCTACATCCTACAAGCTGCCATCACACCATACTTGAGAGGGGACACCTGGCAGAAACAATTTGACTGGATTTTGGTATGCCACGAAAGGTCATTAAAAATCAGCATACAGTCAGGATTTAAATCTTTGTAGTGGTTTATTTTCTTCCTGCTGTGAGACTATTTTTAAATTGCAGGACTGTATGGATAACAACACTGGCCATGCCACACTGTTGGACTTTTCTGAAGTAAAAATACTTTTACCAAATTTGGCTAACACAACACAGATACAGCGTGGGCAGGACACAAAGAATTGTGGCCACACACGCTGCCGCTGTCCTGCTTACTCCCAATCTTGAGAGGTACTATCTGAGTCTGCTAATGTAATTAGAAGGATCATTCTTAAGGCATAGACCCTACACTTTGTGGTGGCAGTGACTGTGCATTTATGCTCTCTTCGGATTCTCACTTTATGACACATGAGTAGGTAGGAATGGATGGCAGCATTGATGCAACCCCTCAGTCCCTCCACTCATAAAATAATATAGTGGGCTAATGCACTTTTTGCAGAGATGTTCCTACAATCTGTGGCTTCATAAGTTCAAATCTTGCTGCTCCACCTTTCATTTCAGACATGATTGGGACAGCAAGCTTCGTAGAAAAACTTGTGTAATGCCTACAAAGGTGTTCCTAAGCTGGGCAAATAACATGCTTATTTGAAGTTCAAATCATTGTAATGTTTTGGGGCATTTTAAACGGTCAAGCACGAAACTTGATTAGACCTCTAATACAATTAACTATCGATTAACTTGCATCTGTGAATGTGGTGGTGTCCTTTCCTTAGAAATCCTGAAACACCCGCAGGCACAGTTTCCATAACAGTGGCACAAAAGGGTAGAGAACATGATGAAACATTCTAGAATCATGACAAGAGGAAATAGGACAGTGCTTAATTTGAGCCAGTGGTTTCCAGTGCTCAGCATCAGCACTTAATTGTCAACACCGATGCTTGTGACAGTCTGCCAGCATGGTGGCGCTGTCTGTTTAATTTAGAGATGAGCTCATCTGGTATTTATTGATTTGTTATACATTAAAATGCCTTATACCTGCAGCCCACGCCATTCTTGTAGTCTGAACTGTCACAATTGTAGAAGTGTGATGGTTATAGTTGTGTTAGATTTGTCATCATCATAAAATACTTTATTTCGGTTCTTTTACAAACCATAAAAGTGCATATGCAATATACGATACTTTGTCACAAAAGAAAAAAAAACATACATTTCACCAAGTGCCAGTGCAAAGGAGAAAATACATTAATGGTATAGGCACATAAAAAGGACAGAGTTTCACAATTTAAACATTACTGGTCCAGACAGTTTCTCAGACTGACAGATAATTTTAAAAACTCCTTGATTTGGAGGATACTGTCACTGTGCAAAAGCTGCAAATACAAAAGTGCCGGCCTGATTTGTTTAAAACCAAGTTTTTTTAAAAGAGTTACTAAGTATCGCTTGCGTGGAAATTCATAAAATTTACATAAAAAAAGTAAAATGCAGCATATCCTGCGGAGACTTTCCGTCGCAGCCGCAAGGCGCTGCTGATTTATTAAAAATATCAGTCTTAGGTCTAATAAGCAGGTGATGGAACAGATTAAACCTGAATCTGGTCAATAAAAATGTTTCATGTGTGGTCAGTGAACCTGCCAGGTATGGTTCAAGAGCCTCAGTAGTCTTTAGCATAACAAACTTCCTCACACTATGTTTCTGAAGCTCCACTTCTTCTCTCAGGGTCCTCCTGTCCATCAAGAAGGCCTGTTTAACGAACTCCAGATCTCCCTTTGAAATTAGGCATGGATTGGCAAAAAGTTCAGATCGTCCAAGTTTTGAAAAGTTTGACTTTAAATAGTTTAGCCAAGGGGAACACATTGCCTTGTCCAGGCCCATAAAGTCCTTCACAATTAAATGTGTTAGGGGTATGTCCTCATTTAGCCATAATTTGAGCCAGCAGGTCAGGGGACGTAGAGAAAGCAGATCACATAAATATTGCGTCCCCAGCTCCTCATGTACAACAAGGTTAGACGTACCAATGGGGACACACAGTAGGCGCTTCATGAATGAATTTTCCACGATCTGTAATTGCTCCCCGCCAACATACCCCCAGATTTCGCTGCCATAAGATGCAGTTGCCACGGACTTAGCATTATACAATTTCAGCATGGCGCAAATGGGTTTTTTCCCCAGTTTGGCAGCAAGGTTGAAAATAGATGCATTAACCCTCACCATTTCTCCTTTCTTTTTTACAAGATGAGGTTCCCAATTTAAATTTGTATCAAAAAGAACTCCTAGATAGGAGAAAGTTTTAGATAAGGGAATTACTTCTTCACCAATCTTAAATGAGAAGGACCTTTTTGGTTGCTGACCAACTTGTAAAACAAACGATTTTGTATTATTTAACAGAAGGTCTCTGTCCGTCATAAACAAATTAAAAACATTTAACAAGGATTGAAGCCCCTTCTCTGTTCTTGAAATTAAAACCGCATCATCTGCATAAAGAAGTATTGGAATTCCACGCCTGCCTACTCTTGGGCAGTCAGCACAAACATCCTGTAACACACCATCTAACTCATTAATATAAAAATTAAAAAAGAAAGGGGCCAGAATACAGCCCTGCCGGACACCCTTTCCAATGCTAAAATTATTTGTTACTCTCAGATCTTGGGAGTATCTCACGTTGGCTCTGGTATTACAATGTAAATCAACCAGAAAATCAATCAAACCGCTATCTACCCCCTTCGACCTCATGGACTGCCACAGCTTTCCCCTGTTTACACAGTCGAAAGCGGAGGACAAGTCCATAAAGGCGAGATGGGTGGTGCCTTTTTGTATTACGGTGTATTTGCTTAATATCAGAAAGAGGTTGAGGCATTGGGTTATTGTCGAGCGGCCTTTACAAAAACCATACTGCGAGGGGGACATAATATTATTTTCCTCAACCCAATCTGTAAGTCTTTGCAGTACAATTCTTCCTACAATCTTGACCATAGAGTCTATCAGTGAAATGGGTCGGTAACAGTGTGGGCTACCCTTGTCCCCCTTCTTAAAAACCGGGACAATTGTAGAAACACCCCACGATTGTGGACATCCTTCTTTCACAGCAGCATTGAAGACAGACTCTAAAATGGGTGCCCAAAAATTAGGTTCAGACTTAAATAAGTCAGGGGGAATCCCATCAGGCCCAGGGGCTTTCCCACCTGTGAGCCCCAAAATGCCCTCAAAAACTTCACCTCTGTTAAAAACAATTTGTTCACCAGTATCAATACAGGCAGAAGTCGTAATCGCATCCACTGTACAACAATATAACTTCTTAAAATACGCTTCCCAATCCTCCTTGGATATATGGCTTTCTAGGCCGTCTCCCGGCTCCTGGGCCAGGAACGGTTTCCTCACCTGGGCCCAAAATCTAGTACTACTCCGAAGGGTGGCAGGATCTAGAATCTCTGACCATGCCTCTTCCCTAAGGGATTCCTTATATCTAGCAATAATATTTTTATAGGTCTTTCGACACAACTGAACATCAGCTTTAATCCTAGGTTTTGACGCCAGTGCTGCTCTTAGATTTCTGGCGGCTTTTGAGTAGTCGTGATTAAACCACCTAGGTCCTTTAAGATCCGACTTCTTTACAGGTGCTGATAATAGCTGAGACACCTTATCCGCTAGACATTGGAAAGCATTTAAGACAGTATTTGGAAGTGCACCCTCTTGTGTACAAACCGTGATTTCATCTGCACATGTAACTTTAATTTCATTATACAGCAGATCGGGGGTAACCGTGGACCATCTCAACCGGCGTCTGCCGTCTGTGGTATTCACCCTACCAATAGATGAGTCTTCTCTTTCTTTAGCTATCAATGGGCCCCTCATGAAAACAGTGAGAGGGTTATGGTCACTGAATTCATTAGCTTCAATGGAGAAAGATCCCACAAAAGACTGCATTACTGGTATTAACAGAACAAAGTCTATAAAGGTTCCCCTCCCATTCCCCATAAATGTCGGGGTATCAAAGCACTTGGTAGGGGCCATCAAGGCCATCGTAGTTGTTAGGTCCAACTCATTAAGCATGTCATTTAAATGTTCCCCCTCAGTTGTATGCTCAAAATGGAAATCCTCACAACGTGAGCAATTAAGTTCTGTAATCATTTTAAAAAGGGGATCTCCACAGGGATGCACATTAAAATCCCCCATCACCATGAGGTTGTGAATGCAATCCTTCATAGAGTAACTAATGAAGGTGTTCAGTGTTACTATCTGACTGGAAACAGTACTTAAATTAATAGCATTATAGAAATTGACCAGGCCAGCCCTACAGTTATCCCCTGTTAAAACTAACCCAATAATACCAGTATGGTTTGTTGTAATTCTCCGCACCTTACAACAAAGTGCTATATAAATAAACACAACCATTCCCCCTTTGGGTCTGCCCCTAGTGGTCGCTATTGCAGGGACATAATAAGCCTTATACCCTTCCAGAAAATGATTGCAGTCAGTTGACCAGATTTCTTGCAAACAGATAATTTGGTACTTCTTAATGTACCCAATCCAGTTGCAGTCCACCATTTTTATGCCTAAACCCGCAATGTTCCAGGAGATTACGTTATTTGAGTTTGTTACTGCCAAGGTACTCTCCATACATCCCAGGTCCTCTGATCATCGAGTTACCTGCCCAGCAGATACCTCATGTCAGTCACATGACTCTAATCCCGAGAGAGCATCAAATCTATTATGTGTTGCAATATTGATACCATTCCCACTCTGGCTACCAACATTGTACAAATAAGCTCCATTGGGGGTCAATGGCTGTAAAGATATACATGATCTAAGAGGCCCAGGGGTCGGTGGATTTTTAATCAGGTGGGAGTAAAAGTACCCCAGAGGGCGTATGCAAATGCTATTAGGAGTATGAACCATTGATGCTGCTCTTAGTAAAACCGTGGCAACATGTTGAGGATGTCTGAAGTTAACAATAATACAGTCACCATTTGTTAACTTACTAGATGGTCCGATCCAATTCACCCTTCTTGTTGTTATTATTTGGTCAGCAAATTTAACAGGAAACCCACAATTTTTATTGAGCCAAGAGACCGTTCTATTCTTTAAAGAATCATGAGTTTCCTCATGGGCCTGATATGCATGGGACTCAATGGGAGGGACATTTGTAAGTACAGCCACATAAGGTGCACAGTCAGGTGGAAGATTGACATGGCGAGTTTTCTTTACATAACTGTGGACTGACATGCCCTCAGGAACTCCCGTAGCCCTTATGTTCTGCATAATTGGTGGGTTGGGATCAAATGGGGCGGGCTCAACAGCAAATGTATACTGCCTAGTATTTTTTAAATTAACTCTGCCTGTTCCCAGACCCTCAACAGTTGGTTTATTATTCTCTACATTTGAGTTTCCTGGTGCTAAAGCCAAATGCGATGTTAGCAGCCCACCTAGTCTTTCCACTTCCAGAGCCATTATGTCTAATTTAGTTAACAGGTCAGTGATTTTGGCCTCTATTTTTTCTTCCAAAGAATGAATTAGAAGAGCAAAAGGTTCCAAATCTATATTAATACTGGTGCCACCCATACCACTACCAACCTCTGGGTCCTTTCGAGCTACCACACTACTTGGGGCTAGATTGCTCTTTCCTGCTCTAGGTTTACAATTCTTCCCCCCACGTTTAAATTGTACCTTCCTGCACAATCTTACTGGCCTAAGAGGGGGTGATAGGGGTGGTGTCTCTTCTTATGACGAATCAGGTACTGTTTCTGGGTGGTCTTCAGTCTGATCTGCATGTACCTGCGCCACAGTAATTGCGATAACCCCATTACCCCCTTCCTGTCTATCTATAGCCGCTAGATCCACCAGAGGGGGAGGCAACTCTGCTAATAAGACAGAATCATTACCTCGCCCTAGAGACGCTCTGCGGGTATTATTAATTTGATTAACCTTTTGTACAAGATAATTTTCCATGGAACCTGCCCCAAATTACGGGTTTATTAGCCTTAACCTTAGCCATTTTGCCAAGCTTGACAGTAATCCTCAGCACGACACAAGTTACCGGCGAATAAAGAACAAGCTACTAACTTCTAGTGACAAACAAATTAAAACTCACACTTTAGTGAGTAAAACAAGTCCAAAAGGTCAGAGTACAGGGTCCATGGCCCAGCCCAGCCTCTTCTGGCCCACGCTTTGCCCGGGCTTAGCCCGGCTTGCTCCCGCACGGGCAGTCAGGTAAGATTTATGCCCCTCCTGGCGCTCCTTTGCCTTTGCCGTAGGCGGCTTCCAGCTGGGACTCGTAGTCCCCACAACCCTGGCTCCCCTCTGCACTGCGGCCGCACAGATGGCAAGAAGTACGGCGGCGGGAGAGAAGCGGGAAGAGTCGCAGATCTGCCCCGTCAGCAGGAGTAAGCAGGCGCAGGCGCTGGTGCTGGTACGAGAACCACAGGTGCGCTGGTGGCTGCCAAAGAACTCAATTGCCCACAATGCCACATCAATCCTCGAAATGCTGGCAAACTGACCCAGCTAAAGCCAAAACCTCTGCTGAATCTCAACTCTTTGCCAAAAGTTTATGTGCTCGCAATATGTTTTTTACAAAAGCAGCCCCTGATTTTTAAGAACAATAAGGTCCGAAAAACAGAGCAAGATGAGGGACTAACTGGAAGCAGCAGGTTACCGGCAAAGGCCAGCTAATATTGCAGATATTTATTAGCTTAGCAAGTCAGAGAGAAGATTTTAATAAGCTTCAATCCGTCGGATATTGTGCTGCCTTACGGACCACGCCGTCCTCCTTCAGCTGGCTTCCCCTCCTCACCTGCAGCCAAAGCTCGTTCCCAAGTCGTCGGACCAACTGGAGCTCCCCGTCCCCACTGCCCCTGGGACCACTGCTGGGCACTCCTAGGATGGGCCACAGGAAGGATGGCGTCTCCTCAGCGGGTCCTCCGAAGGAAGCGTCGCACTGCGCCACACAATGCGCTCGCCTCCTCTGCTCTGTCTGTACTTCTTCTGGGCATGCTCGCACCCTCCCCGAATGCCACCGGGGACACTGCCAGTCACCGCAAGGAGGGGCCACAGGAAGGATGATGTTCCCCCGGTGGGGCTGTTTTTAGGGGGCCGCTGTGTGGCGCGTTGCCATGTGTGGGCCGCTTCAGCCCGACCACCGCTCTCCCCGGGCGTGCTCCCACCCACCTTTGATCACGCAGCCGGAGGTCCAGGGGCTCACCCGCACATCCGGGATAAATGCGGGGATGCGTGACCCGATTCCTGACGCCCGCAGGTCTCTACACCTCCAGTCAGGCAGCAGGCCGCAACCACGGCCTCTCGTGAGCCGGCAAGACCGGGGCAAGGCCACCACGCTCAGCGTCCGTGTATCTCGGCTCCCGATCAGAGCCACAGTCTTCGCTGTTTCACCCGGTCCACAGCCGCCGTCTCTGCTCACAGTTCGTCTTTGGGGTGCGGGCCAGATTCAGCGGGGCTACGCGCGTCTTTAGAGCCATCGCAAGGGCCAGATCAGTGTGTCGGATCGACTGGAGCTGGAGCCCTACGAAAAAGCGGCCATTTCCACTCGCGGCCAAGCCACGCCTCCAGTGCTTCAACTGATAGATTTGTCATTGTCAGTCCCCCTGGCAGGGACAGTGGGTGGTGCAAGCTACAGTGGCCCATTGACAAGAGCACTAGCACTTATTGTATTTTACAACTTAAGCACTGATGAAGGGGTACAGAGATGAGAAATGGAGAGTGATTAAAGGAGGGTGTGATAATAGAAGCTACCACATACACATTTAGCGCTCTGCTACTTTTTGGGCAGGCTTGCTAAATTCAAAAAAGTGCTCATATATAAATGAATAAGAATGGCTACCATTAGATGCAGAAATGGGTCCATTGTATTCTGAATGCCCACAATATGCCAAGATGTATGCCATTGGAAGCCTTATGACAACAGTGGAAACCATCATGGATATGACAATGTGCAATGAAGTATTTGGCAGATTTGAGATGGATGTTCACCTTACAGAAGAGCAAGCATTGGCAAAGCCAATAGGTCAGGCATTGTCCACAAGCCTTCTGGCAATTCTTGTTTTGTTTCGTCATGGTTTTTGTAAATCTTCACTGTTCAAGAAGCAGCCAGGCCCTCATCAAGGTCAAAGAAAATTGTTGCCTAAAGGCAACAATGTTTTTGGTCTAAAAAATCAGATATTACTATTTTTACTTCCTGGCACTGAAGGGAACTTCTTTGTGTGCAGATGTGCTCCTTGCGAAAGGGCAGCATGCCATATGTAATAGGAAAGTCAGCTAATGGCTGAACTGGGCTGATGCATTGCCCCTTAATGCATGCTGGAGTGGGTGGAAGAAAAATCTGCATGATGCAGTAACAGACTAATGGATGAAGTCTGGCTCGAAACTCTTATAAGTGTGTTATACACATAATTTTAGTAAAATCAAAAGGTTTTGGACAAATTAGTCTGCAATTGGCTGGAAAGAAGCACATCAAGAATAGGAAATCAAATTAGAAGGCAAGAAAGAAAGAGAAGAGGAGAGAAGGAGAGAAATGCAGAAAGTGAAAGAAAGGCAGGGTTGCAAAGATAAAGTACACTGATTAGCGTACAGTCAGAGTTCATGTGAGCTGAAGGAAAGAAAGAAGGAAAGAAGGAAGGAAAGAAAGGAAGGAGAGGGAAAAGGAAAATAGAAGGAAGAAGGAAAAAAGAAGAGAAGGATAAAGAAAGACAGAAAGAAAGAGAGAAGGTGAAAGAAAGACAAAGAAGGGAAGAAAGGATGAAGGATGGAAAGAAAGAAAGAAAGAAATATCGGGGTGAAGAAAGAAGGAAGGAAAGAAGAAAATTAGCAAGTAGGAAAGAAGGAATGAAGGAAAAAGAAGGAAAGACGGATAAGAGAAGGAAAAAGGAAGAAGGAACAAACGAAAGAAAGAAACAATGAAACAAAGAAAGGAAGGAAAAAGAAAGAAAGAAAGAGAGAGAAAGAAAGAACGAAAGAAAAGAAGAAGGAAAGACTGAAAGAGGGAAGATGAGAGGAAGAAGGGGATAAGGAATGCAGGAAAGAAAGAAAGAAGAAAGAAGGAAAACAGAAGGAAAAGGGGAAAGGAGACAGAAAGAAGAAAAAGAAGGAAAGAAGGAAAGAAAGAAAGAAAGAAAGAAAGAAAGAAAGAAAGAAAGAAAGAAAGAAAGAAAGAAAGAAAGAAAGAAAGAAAGAAAGAAAGAAAGAAAGAAAGAAAGAAAGAAAAAAGAAATAAACAGAGATAGCAAGAAGAAAATAGAAAAGAATAAAAAAGGAAAAATAAAGGAAAAAACAAACAGAAAAACAAAGAGAGAAGGGAAGAGAAATAAGGCAATACAGACTGAAATAGGAGAGGCAAGAAAGAAAAAGAAAGAAAGAGTAAAAGAAAGAAGGGAAGAGGGTGAAGGCAAGACTAAAGTAAAAAAGAAAAGCAGGACAGAAAGAAAGAAAGGAAAGGAAAGAAAGAAAGTTGAAAGATAGGTAGAGCACACTGATTAGCTTATATTCAGAGTTCATGTGAGCTGATGTGAAAAAGTAGATGTCAGATAAACAAGGCCCCTTCAAAGTAATTTACAACAGCATTAGCAGCTGATGGGATACCACAGGGATACAGCCCTCAGCCTCATCCATTTAAACCTATATATGATCCCGCTCATCAACATCATACGATCACAAGACATCACCGTCATCTCATATAATGGTGACACCCCCATCTCTGACGGACAAGTCAACCATCACCAGAACCACCTACGCCGACTGCATGACCATGGTAGCAGACTGGATGCAAACCAACTGCCTACAGTTCAACTCCGGCTAGACGGAAGTACTGGTCTTCAGCAAGAAGACCTCCCCATGGGACTCCAACTGGTGATCATCGGAGCTCGGACTGACACCCACACTCACAGACCATACAAGAAATCTAGGGATCAAACTAGATGACAAGTTCAACATGACGGCTCAAGTCAATGTAGTGTGCTCCTCTTGCTTCCACATCCAACTCATGCTACAGAAGAGCTTCAAATGGTTGCCTCAGAACACCAGACAGACCATCACGCAAGCACTCATCACCATCAGGCTGGTCTTCAGCAACACTCTCTATGCCAGAATCTCCGGACAACTCCTATACAGACCCCAGACCATCCAGAACACCGCTGCAACATTCATACTCGACTACTGAAGCAGTACCCACATCACACCGCAAATCAAGAAGCTTCAGTGGCTCCCCATTCACAAGCGTAGCCAATTCAACTTCTCAGGTACACATATAAAGCCTTACACAACACAGGACCAGAATACCTGAACAGCTGCATACACTTTCACCAACCCACCAGACACCTACGCTTTACCTAACTCTTACTCAGACTCATTCCCCACATCCACAAAAGCAAAAGTGGAAGTCGCTTATTATCCTACATCACACCCAAAGTATGGAACAACCTTCCCCAACACATCAGAGCCTTCTCCTCACTTCTTGAGTTCAGCAAGAAGCTCTAGACCTGGCTCTTCATATAAGCACTTTGGGGACCACACACCTACACACTTTCCTAAGCACCCGCATACCCTCTTGGGTGATGAGTGCACTATAAAAATCAGTATAACATAACATGGAATCTGATAAACTTGGGCCGTGCACTGTACCCACATCAAAAGTATTCTTTTATCACATTAGGCTCGAAACAAAAAGATTACACTAAAACAATTATAAACTAAATACAAAAACATTGGTACTGAAAGAAACGACCTTGTGTGTGGATGTGCTCCTTGTGAAAGAGAAAAAAGCAGTCACTCAAACTGTAGTTAACCTGTGGCTTAAGTAGGCTAACTCAATACCCCATCCAGTTTGATGTAGTGGGCGGAAGCAAAATGTGAATGGCACAACAACGGATCAATCGATGAAGGGATGCCGCTTAAAGCCCCTCTAAGTAAGTACATCATACATATAATTTTATTAAAATCAAAAGGTTGTGGCTAATGTTAAAAGGTCTTGCTGGAGAAAGTCCCTCCTTCTATTCCAAGAACAATCAGCCAAAGGTCGGAGGTTACCGGAGGAAATGGATGGATGATTTAGAAAGTCCAGTCGGTATCTCGACAGTAATACTAAAGTAGTAATATGGGCACCGAGCCTTTTCTAAACAGATTACGCACTTCACTTGCAATTAATTTGCCTGTGGATTTAACATGGTGAGGCGAAGGTGCTGGGTGATAATGTGCTAAATAATGGGACCACTGAATCCATCCAGACCAAAGCAATCAATTAAAGTCACTGGCATTGGCGCAACTGCCTTAGTGCATCTTTAAAATAAATTCAATCATTAAGCCGCAAACAGGTTTCTGCTTATAGGAATGTTTCATGGACATTGGCACAATGCGAAATAATGCCATTTTACAAGACAGCACCAGATGCACATCCAATACAAATGACAAGTCTAGGTCACTTTAGAGTTATACAGTCAAACACATCGTTATTGCTGTAGTGTTAGTAAATGTATTTTCCCACCCAGTCAGAGCTGCTAGAACCATGACCTTCTTTTAGGCTTACAGACACTGGGTACAGAGAATCAATGACTGCGCATTGAACAGCTGGTAGGCACGTGCCTGGATGTTTTCTAATCAAATCAAAGGTTTTAAAGTAATAGTTCGGAGTGTGCATTCAAAAAGTGATCTAGGGCAATAGTCAAGAGCCCTATGCAAGGTTTTGCCCCTTTGTAAAATACAAAGGGCTGGATTGGCTGGCACAAATTCGCATGATGCTGTGCGTGTCTTGCAGGAGCACATGAAGCTGTAGGGTAGATCGTCCTTCAGCAATATTGTCATGCCAAGTCCAGCACGAGAGTGGCAACAAGTTAGTGAGCTAGGGTTGCAAAGAGATCCCGCTGTACCAGATGTTTCAAAGACTCCCCACCTTACGGATTCATGCGCTTGTCTAGAGTTGATTCAAATCGATTACAAATCTTTATTCGACACAATTTAATTGAAACATAAAAGAACAAACAGTATAAATTATCAACAACACCACTAATAAACAGTATAAATTATCAACAACACCACAAATAAAAAACAGCTTACAAAACAAAAGTGCAATCATACATTAGTGAAAAACGACAGTTTTAAAACATAGATCAAAATGGCCACTGAACAGGTTTACCCGTGGACCCCAAGTGAGAATAAGTGCAAGGGTAGTGGTAACAGTATTTTAAAAGACAAGGAAACAGACAAACAGTAAAATTACACAACTCAGCTAACAACATTACACAAAATAATACCTGAACAAGCAACCCCAAGATAAAAACAAGCTGTGTACAACCACAAGGAGTACCATCTAGTAAGGGCATCGTCTACAATCAACAAAATATACGTTTCCTAATTCGGATGGCAGTCCATATATAAGAGGCTGTTCTACAACATATAGTAGGGTCCTCAGGAGCACACGGGTACCGTTGAGCACTGTGTAATGCCGAATGCTGTTTTCAACAAAAATCAGTTTCAAGAAAAATTTCCTTGGACTGGCACAAAACTGGCAAAATAATACAAAGTGCTGAGTACTCTATTTCGCAACGGCGTCCCATGGTCACGGTACTGAATTCCTGAGTCATTGGTTCATGATGGGAAAGGCAACAAGATGATGCACGATGCCCAGCCATCGCCTTGTGAGAACAAAGCGATGTTGAGTGTTGGTTACCAAGGAAAGGTACAATTGGAAACCCCCTGGAAAGGCGTGTGACATACAGGAAACAATTGTCAGTTTCAGCAAAACCCGTCTTTTCTTTCCTAGCATCTAAAAATGAGACCTTAACCCTTCTTTTCTGTAAAGCCGGGATTCTATGGGAGTCTAAGAGCATTAGGGTATCAAACAATGATTTGGAGACTTCATTGATGTAAGATAGCCACAGGATGTCCATTCAGCAGGACCCCAGCCTTGGAACACCAGACCAGTCAAAAGGAATCCAGCCTTGCAACACCAGTCCATTCATAAGGAAACATCAGTCCATTCATAAGGAATCCAGCCTTGCAACACCAGCACATTCAAAACGCATCCAGCCATGCAACACCAGTCCATTCATAAGGACCCCAGCCATGCAACACCAGTACATTCAAAACAGATGCAGCACCAGTCCATTCATTAGGAATCCAGCCAAACAACACCAGCACATTCAAACCGAACTGAGCCATGCAAAACCAGTACATTCAAAACGCATCCAGCTATGCAACTCCAGTTCATTCATAGGAAATCCAGCCTTGCAATACCGGACCAGTCAAAAAGAATCCAGCCACACCAGTTAATTCAAAAAGAATCTAACCATCCAACATGAGTTCATTCAAAAGAATCCAGCCATACAACACCAGTCTATTCATAAGGAATCCAGCCATACAACACCAGCACATTCAAACCGAATCCAGCCATGTAACACCAGGACATTCAAAACGCATCCAGCCATACTACACCAGTCCATTCATAAGGAATTCAGCCATACAACACCGGACCAGTAAAAAAAAACAGCCTTGCAACACCAGTACATTCAAAACGCATCCAGCCATACAACACCAGTCCATTCATAAGGAATCCAGCCAAACAACACCAGCACATTCAAATCGAACTTAGCCTTGCAACACCAGTCTAGTCAAAAAGAACCCAGCCTTGCAACACCAGTACATTCAAAACACATCCGGCCATGCAACACCAGTCTATTTATGAGGAATCCAGCCATACAACACCAGTACATTCAAAGCGCATCCAGCCATGCAACACCAGTCAATTCAAAACAAATCAAGCCGCACAACACCAATCGATTCAAAATGAACCCATACTTGCAACACCGGACCAGTCAAAAAGAACCCTGCCACACAACATCAGTCCATTCAAAAATAATCCACCAATCAATATCAAAGTAATGCAGCCATGCAACACCGGACCATTCAAAATGAATCCAGCCACGTAACACTAGTCCATTCAAAAAGAATCAAGCCATCCAACATGAGTCCATTCAAAAGAATACAGCCAAGCAACACCAGTCCATTCAAAAGAATCCAGCCCGCAACACCAGTCCATTCAAAAGAATCCAGCCCACGCAACACCAGTCCATTCAAAAGAATCCAGCCCACGCAACACCAGTCCATTCAAAAGAATCCAGCCCACGCAACACCAGTCCATTCAAAAGAATCCATCCCACGCAACACCAGTCCATTCAAAAGAATCCAGCCCACGCAACCACAGTCCATTCAAAAGAATCCAGCCCGCTCAACACCAGTCCATTCAAAATAATCCAGTCCATGCAACACCAGTCCATTCAAACGAATTCAGCCCACGCAACACCAGTCCATTCAAAAGAATCCAGCCCACGCAACACCAGTCCATTCAAAAGAATCCAGTCACACAACACTAGTACGTTCAAAAGAATCCAGTCCACGCAACACCCAGGGGCGTAACACAGGCCCCCACAACCCCCACGGTGCGGCCCCCCACCCCCCAGCTGCAGGGAGCCCCCCTCCGCACATTACTTCTGCCTGTGCACTCCGGAATAAATCCGGGGGGGCCCTCCGTGTGTATTGCAGGGGGGCCCCTTGAATTTTTGTTACGCCACTGTCGGGGTCACGTCCATATCCTGTGATTCTGGGGAAATCACTTAATCTCCCCGTGCCTGAATGTGAAACCTAACCGGTGCTCATATAAAGCGCCCCAATACCTTCGGGTCGAGTTCGCGCTATACAAAATCTGCTGCAACAAAAAAATGTAAAACAAATGCTACTGTCAGAATGATTCAAAGACGCACACATTTTATATTAGCGTAAAGTAGTCCAACTCCCCCTAACGTCAGAGGTATGATAGGGCTGTGACTCTATTCCTTGGGGTATCATTTCCTGTGACGTCACCACGCATGTGTGATGCTTATTATTGGCCCCACTTTTGTTTAACGACTTGTACCCTTGCAGTAACAGACGACTCAAACAGTTTAAGATCAAGTATTTCATGGCTTCATCATGGACGTCAATTTACCAAAATGCCAGGGGTGGCGGAAGTGACTTCATATGTCCTTTGACCTTCACTCTCACTCACACATACATGTGATTATACATAAACATACATTCATACATACACACACACTCACATATACACAAACACTCTACCTACACATGCACACACATTCACACATACACACACTCACTGGGCAGGACTCACTGGTGCACCACACTCAGGTGGAAACAAGAGGTCCAAATGAAATAGATATTAGTGCTTCATGCAGAGAGAGAGGAGGGCACAAGAACAGCGATTCACTGAGCACCTGCGGCCTGTCGTGGTTCAGAGGACAACATTGAAAAGAACACAAAGTACACAGGGCCGGACAGGCCATAGCGGGCATCCAGGGTTTTCCGGGTGGGCCAGAAAGATGGGGGGGGGGCGTTTTTTGAGTGGCGTGGGCTGTTTTTGTCACTGTGGGCCGGTTTAGCACCAGTGCTAATATCGGCCCCCTGTAACAAAAGCAGCAGCAGTGCTTCCCACTAGCACCCCACTCCCGTGTTCCCTCCCCCCGGGGAGCCAGTCCAATTGAATTGCCAGAGCTGGCTTGTGTTCCTAGTCCAGCCCTGCAAGTACCCAATGCCCTGGTCAGTAGGGAACACCTGAAATCTCACCTTTAAGAAAATAATCCTTGCAGAAGGTTGCTTTAATAAATTTATTGTTTCATTGTTTTGACACAGAAGTCAGTTATTTATTCAGCCACCGCATCCTAATCCTTATCCTTCTTGTATCCCATGTGGGGATCTATAGGTCCAGTCGCTGTCATCATTGTCCTTCTTGATCAATTTGTCACATAAGGGCCTTGGTTTGTCACAACATGTGCCGTCCACGATGGCAACCTTTGGGCAGGAGGTTGTGTGGTTGGTGGAATTTAAACACAATTAAAGATAATGTGTTAGACATATGGGGCAGGGAGGAGTGCTTGAAGAGGGTTTCATGGTTTGAAGTGATGGGAGTCTGCCCACCTTTTGTATCCAGGTGTAAAAATCCATGATTTAAGACTTAATTGCAGCTTTCTGTGGGTCAACACACAAGATCTGTTCTTAATAATAACCATTTTCTTCAATTTGCTGTCAGGATTCAACAAAGAAAGCTTAAGGGTTGGAGAAAACAAAACGCAAAGATAATACTTGCTCAGAAACTAGATTAACTGGAAGACTTGAAAACAGTAAAATACGGGGTTTTGGTGGCTGGGGCTGAGTAGGAGGAGGAGCCTAAGGGGCATAAGAAGAATCAAGCCAATTAGAACAGCAGAATCTTAAGGGTAGGACTTCCAGGACAGCGTACAAAGTGTCAGTACCTGAACCATGTTGCTTCTTAACTTTCCTGGTTGTATTAATTAATTATTCCCTTTATCCATTCGGACAGGGGCGGTTCCTCTTAATGGGCGAAGGAGCATCGCCCCCCCTGCTGCAAGCCCAGCAGGTGAAAACAGATAAATTATTAAAATGGAAATTTACCATTTTAATAATCTGTCTGTGTGCCGCGTGAATATGATGGTGGGGGCGGGGCACATTCCTGCAGATTGCGGGATACAGCTGCAGGTGCTCAGTGTGCATGTCAGATTGGCCGGCTGTCTACAGCTTGCCAATCTGAAATGCACAATTCGAAGCCAGCAATCCCAGTGCTGTGAAACAACCGGGGCATTGCTGGCACAGGCCCCCAGCCTCAAAATGAGTGCTGGGTGAGCCTGCTCTAACCAATCCTGGAGCTGTTTTCAACAGCATGAGAGCAGCTCCAGGATTGGTTGGATTCGGCACTTGGCAGGAAGTCAACTACTTCCCTTTGCTGCTTCTATCCCTGTTTCTACTCACCTGCTTTTTTGCCGGGAGAAAAGAGACATGGAGGGCCAGGACAACAGCATCTCAGTATGTTTTATTGCCATTTCGCCCCCCCCCCCACTTTGTAATGTTACTAGCAGCAGTGGCGGCTCCTTCGCTATGGCGGAAGAGCAACGCCCCACTGCTTTCTCGCAGTGCGAGAAGAAAAACATAAAATGGTAATAACTTTCAGCTATTACCATTGGATGTTTCCTTTGCGGGCAGGTGGTCGGGACTGCTCTGCTAACAGAGCAGGGCAGGGTAGGAGTGATTTGCTCACTCCTAAGTGTGCAATGACTGTTTGGTCGGCCTTCTCGGGCCACCCAAACCAGTCATGTGCACTTTCCCTTTCTCCATGCAGGCTG
The DNA here is from genome assembly GCF_964204655.1 of Triturus cristatus. Lineage (NCBI taxonomy): Eukaryota > Metazoa > Chordata > Amphibia > Caudata > Salamandridae > Triturus > Triturus cristatus. The sequence continues at coordinate 1,417,464,279 of NC_140591.1, read as the reverse complement.
CATTTCACTGTGCCTTGATCATGGAAATTAATACCTGAAGATCTTGGAAAGAGCCCAAAAATTCATTGAAGTGTGCTGAATCAGTACAAAGAACGGTAGACATCTCTACAAGCAATGCTGCTTTCTATCTAGCATCTATAAAATTTTGTGCATTTTGTATGAAGCCCAGCCACCAAAAAGGCCCACTCTTTCCTATCAATGCAATGCTTTGTCAATGTCACTGAGATTTCCTTTAGACATTCTGTTGGTGGTTCTGGCTATTTTAAAGTCTAGCAGGGCCCTTTTCAGTACCAATACACCTTCTCTTTTGAACTGCAAAGAAAAGGTTTAGAATCCTGTTTCTTTTCAATGTAGTGGCATACAGCCACATTCTCCTGGACTGTTATTCATTTTGTTTGCAGTTTTATATAGCGCAAACTCAACTCAAATGTATTGGAGTGCTTTACATGAGCACCAGTTATGTTACACAAGGACACATTCATTTTTGGTAGGCACGGGGAGATCACGTGATTTTGCCAGATTCAAGACTCGAACCTGGTTCCCCAGCTCCAAAGTTGGCAGCTCTGGTCATTACTCCACATCCCCTTTTTGTACATCAAAGCCACTTAACGATATATGTATGGTTCATGCCCTCATCATAAAAAAGACTGTCTAACTCGTGACTAAAAAGCGCTTTACAACATTTCTCTCCACTGCTGTGAAGAATGTGGTTCATAAGCCTGTGTCTTTGCTTTCTGTAATCTTAAAGTTAATGATAGATTGAACACAGCTACCTCCCAGACATTTGGAAACACGTAATAGTTCTCCATCTCCTAAAGAAACCCTCAACGAACACTAAAACAAGGGCCAACTACCAGCCTATCTCCATGCTACACTTCCCCGTGAAAGTCATGGTGAAGATCGTGAACAAACATTTAGTCGCACCTCTCAATGACAACAACCTCCTCAACACCACCCAATCCGGCTTCAGATTCAACCACAGCATTGCAAACACCCTCATCACTGCCACAGACAACATCTGACTGATCATGGACAGAGGAGACACAGCTGTCCCCATCCTTCTGAAACTATCCACCACCTTTGAAACCATCTCCCACCCCATCCTCATTCAACACCTACACGATGCCAGCAGTTAGGCACCAGCTCTGCGGGATCTGCTCTTTCCTCACAGGCTCCACCCAGTCAGTCAGTCTGACTCTTTTCACCTCAGCTGCCACTAAACTTATCTGTGGAGTTCCATGAGGATTTTCACTCAGTCCACACTGTTCAACATCTCCATAACCCCACTTGCCAGCATTATTTGCACAGACAGAATCAAAATGATATCCTTCATATCTGACACCCAGCTCATCCTCACCCTCCCCGACAAAACATCAAATTGCCTGAACAACCTTCTTCACCTGCATGTCTGAAGTTGCCAGATGAAAGAAAATCAACTGCCTCAAACTAGACACAAACATGACAAAAGCAGTCTTCTTAGGTAAAGATACCTCCACCTGTTGGCCTGCTGATCTTGTACCCACACTCAATCTAAACACCCATGCGAAGAACCTTGGAATAATAGTAGCTCGCTATGACAGGCCAAGTGAATGCAGTTTCCACCTCCTGTTTCCACACACTGAAGATGCATAAGAAGATTTTCAAGTGGCTTCCCTTTAACACCTGCAAAACCGCCACCCAAGCCCTCATCACCAGCAAGTTCGACTACAGCAATACACTCTACGTGTGAATCAACACACAACTTAGCAGAAGAGTTTAGATCATACTGAATTCAGCTGCCAGGCTTACACTCGGACTTGCCCCTGTACCCACATTTCCCCACACCCCAAGACCTCCACTGGCTCCCCATCAATAAACTGGCACTCTTCAAACTCCTCTTGCACACATACAAAGCCCTCCACAACATCGACCCCACCTATCTCAAAATTCGCATTAACTTCCAGATACCTACCCAACACTTCTGGTCAGCCAAACTCCTACTCGCACACAATCTCTACATATACAGAACAAGATCTGGTGCCCGGGCCTTCTTCTATGTCGTTCTCAAATCCTAAATCAACCTACCCCTGCACATCAGAGTTGCCTCCTCAGTTCTTGAATTTTGCAAGAAATTGAAGACATGGCTCTTCATCTAGTCATCTTAGCTCAGGTTGCGGCCCACACCTCTCCTGCTTTTCAGTACAAGGATACCCTCTGGGTGAGTCGTGCCCTTTACAAATACCCAAAACAAAACACATTTATTTTTTCTTGGTTGATTAAAAATGTGTTTGGTTAGCTTAGTATTCTTATGGGATCATACTATTCTCACACGCCTGAAGTAACGATTTATTTGTAATTGGGATCATAATAATGTTCCCTTGCCTTTGTCTGTGGAAGACACTGCCCTGCTTCTTTTATGGCAGAATAATATAGGAAAGGAAATCAAGGAGATGTTATGATGAAAAGTGATCATTTATGCCAGTAATTGTATTTGTTCTGAAGCAGGTGTCACAATGATAATTTCAGACAAATTAAAAAAAAGTTCCACATCTATTCCCACGGGTCTATGATCTCCCCTGGGAGTAGACTTATGGCTCGGTGGAAATCATAACATTTTGCAGGGGTATGTCTGTAAAACAGCGGCACCCGAAGGCTTCCAGGCATACCCCTGGGAAAGTTATGACTTTTTTTTTAGGTTATACCTTGTAAAAGTTAAAAAAAAATTCCTCTGTTTGGGAGTGTAGTATAGAGAAAAAATAACAGAAAAAAGAAATCCCTGAACTAGAGGGGAAGCTGGAAAGCCTCCCACCTGCGGGCACCACTGACCACCTCCACCAAAAGCACTTAGCACCTATCCATCCTCCATGACCCATAGTGTCCTCTTTGAATGGCCTTACATCTGCTCTTTGGGAGTTTAGACAGCAGTACCAGGCACTTTAAGGGTGAGGTGCCAGGCAATAGCTGTAGGCTCCCCCCTCACAGCTTTCTACTGCACTCCTAACTTCCCCACCTACCCAGCCAGAGATGTACACCCCTTAAGCCTATATACCTGGCACTCCCAGCTGGCACATTCTCCTGCCGCCGGAGTCACACCTATTCGCCCCTCTCCCTAGGTGTCCAAGACATTCCTGTCCACTCTCTAGTGTCTAGTCCATCTGCCTGAAGCATCCCATCTCCCTGCACCAGCCATCAAATGCACTTTTATTTGTCTCTGCCTTCCAACCGTGGCGGCTTGCATGTCCCAAGGGGGGGTCTGTGGGCGGGGTAAAAAAAAAAAAAAAAAATACAATACATTAAATAATCCTCCATCGTCTTCTCTTGAGGTAGGCTCTCAACCCAATTCTGGCACTGCTATCATGCTCATAAGAGCAGTGACCTGATTGAAGGGAGACGCCTCTGTTAGCACTCCCGAGGGCACTTGATGCCTGCACTTACTCTCAACCCAGCTGTCCTACCTTTCACATACACTGCACCCTGCCCACAGAAGTACCTTGGGCCTACCTTAGGGGTGTGTCGTAATGATGCAGGAACACCAGGTAAGTCGTTGTAAGTTTTATTTGAGAAATAGCTGAGTCATCAAGCACAGGAGCAGCAGCAGTGATCTCCAAGACACCAACTGAAAACACTGGAAGTCCTGATCCAGAACACTCACGCAGTGAGACTCTGAACAGTGACATTCCAAACAAGCATAAGCCACTACATGAGTCTTCCCTTAAAACATTTAAAGAAAAAGGAAACTTACAACGCAAAAGGGAAAAGAAAAGAAAAGACAAAAATTAAAATACCTGTGGAGAAAAAGAAAGTTAGACAAAAACACAACAAATTCAGCATAAAAAGTTTAAACTCTAAAACGAGGAGGAACTTTCCTAGCTCGAGTACTCCGCCTAAGGACGAGCTGATTAGTATGATTGGTACTACCAAAACTACTACCTCCACTCCCACTACCAGAACTACTCTCCACCATTCTCACCACCAACATCCTCACGAAGAACACAACTCTTAACCAAAAAACATTTGTTCCACCGCTGTCCATTGCCGAGCTTAACAGAATTCTTTCTTGCATCCCCGACCTTAACTGGTTTGCCAAACTTGGAAGATCCTTTCCTAACATGGACAGGATTTTTAACACAAACAATGTCACCCACAGTGATATTCACAGTTTTGACACTTTTATTTAGCATCGAAATAAACTTTTTGCTTACTTTGGGCCACTTTGACACGACTCCTAACACTCTCATCCGTCCAATGAGTGCCCTTAACCCACCTGCTCATCCAGCTAGGGCAAAAGGCAGTGGCAGCTCTCCGACCACGTAATAACTCAAAGGGTGAGACACCCATGGTAGAATGGGGAATGGTACGGTAGAAACCAAAGCATGCGTCTCACAGAATTTGCAACAACACATTTGTTGGCAAGGGCCCACTGAATACATTCGCCAAGCACTCTCTTCATGCGCTCGACCAGGCCATTAGACTGGGGGTGGTAAAGAGAACATTTGCGTGAATAATCCCACAGATGTTAAGAAACTCCTCAACTTCACGCACAACAAACTGGATACCATTGTCCATGACTAGAAATTCAGGAAAGCCTTCATTCATAAACACGTCCTTAAGGAATTCGACAACAGATCTGGATGTCACCTCCCTCACAAATTTGACCTCAGGCCACTTAGAATAGTAGTCCATGAGAACTAAATCAAATTTAGAAGAAGTATCAAGGGCATAAAAGGGACCTACAATATCGAGCCCCAGCTTCACCCACGGTGCAGATGGCAAATCAATAGGGGAAAGGGGAGGAGTGCGCAATTTGTCAGACTTGTCAAAGCTGGAACAAATCATACATGATTTGACAAACCCCCTGTCCATAGAAGGCCACCAGAAAGAAAGACGGACCCTTTTTTTGTTAACGTGGCACCTAGATGTCCTTCATGAGCATGTTTAATTAAAGAAGCTCTTAAGGCAAGAGGTGGAACAATCATGTCACCTCTCAGTAATAGCCCATCTTCAATGGACAGCTCATCCTCAACCTGCAAAAATGTTTTAAAATCGAAATTTTAATTCCTCTCCTTGGGCCAACCCTTTTCAACATAATCCATAACAAGAGTCAATGAAGAATCGCAACTGAGGGCCTGACACCATTCACACTCAGAGACTGCACACAACTGTGGAATATCTACTGCGGCTACAATGAACTCCTCCTTATCCTCCTCTACCAAAATAAGTTCTTCTTCCACAGTGTCAGAAGAGCGAGAAAGGAAATCCGCACACCCATTCTTGGTTCCAGGAATATATTCAGCACAAAAATCAAACTGAAGAAGTTTTGAAGACAAACGTGCAATCCTGGGAGTGAAACTTCAGACATTCATTCCACAAGGAATGAATACTAGAGGCTTATGATCAGTCTGAAGACGGAACTTCCTTCCCCAAATAAAGTTCCTGAACTTCATCACAGCCCTCCAACATGCCAGAAGCTCTTTTTCAATAACCGAGTACTTCCTTTCTGAAGGAGATAGCACCCTGGAGGCAAACCCAATGTCCAGACTTCTCCCCCTTTCTTCTGGGACAGGACGGCACCCACTCCAACATTGCTAGCATCAATAGTGAGAGTGCAGGTGAGGGAAGGATCATAGTGTTTCAAAACTTTAGGCGAGACAAGATGTCTCTTCACCCACTCAAAAACACTCTGGCATTCAGGACTCCACTCAAACCCAACACACCTCATAAGCATTTGTGACAAGGGCTTCAACTTGCTCGCAAAATCTTGAATGAACCGTGAATAAAATTCACAAAGACCGAGGAAAGTGTGGTAAATATTTAAATTACCTGTACTATTTTTTATGCGGCAAAGTCTAGTAAGAATAACTCAGTCAAAATAAGAGGCAGAATCCGTGGTATTAGAGGTTCTGAAAAGGGCTTTATTCCTTACAAAGGAATCATAGTTCGAACCAGGCAATCTTATTCCATCACCACGAGGGTTCAGGAAGGGATAGGCAATACATTATTGACAAGTAACAATATATATATGAAAAGCATTGCATTAAGACAGATGCAGGAGGCGTAACAGCTGATAGTACAGATAAGAATACACATACGTAATGAAAATGGGCGTAATAACAGGCGTATACTAGAAACGTCATTAAAAATGATGTCACAAGTGGGTGGATCCATAAGAGAATCCTGCAGTGTCAGCAGAAATGTTTAGCAGAGATGCGCGCGCAGCCGCATGACGTGTAATTGACGTGCAACTAGAGGGTGAAGGGGAATTGACATTTAGCTCTACATGTGGAGACAATAAGTCGGGGGGGTCAGGTCAACCTAATCCCAAATAGTATCTAATATCTTTGTTTAAGGAACTGTGTTATCCAAAAGGAAAGGTCTCTCGGACGGAATCTATTCTATACTGACTGTTAGTGCATGTACAAGCGTCTATGTGTCTACATGAGATGCGAGGGGGCAGGAATCTTCCATGGTAACAGGGGCTATGAATTACTTGCATAAAGACAGCGAGGCCAAGCTCTTTGCTCGGTAGCTGGAAGGATGTTTACCTAAACTACTAGACAGGAATGCATTGGATGAGGAGCGGAGCAGATAACTTGAAGGCTGAATACAGTTTTTGGCAGGCAACAGGCCGCGTCAGGCACCGTTAGCCGCGCAGGGAGTAGGACAAAGTTCATGGATACGGATGCAGGTCCAAGCTGAAGCATTTCAGAGGCAGAGGCAGGAAAAGGCTTGATGGCAGAATTCAGGGCCTGCTCACCTGAACTGTAAAACGTGAAAAGTGAACCATATAAAGTCGGTGGCCAATCATACTTAGGAATGGAATATTCGACCCATCCATGGCGGATCTGAAAGAGAACATGTTGACGTTGGACGCACATGTATTTGCGTCTTCATAGCTGGAACTGGAGGGAACATACATGTACTTGTAGCATGTACATGGAGTCGTTGGGGTCTAAGATAGGGGACACAATTGACCATAAAAATTCATATTTCCTCAAAAGACTTGAGACCAGTCTTGCCAGAGGGAGGTTTAGATTTGACAATAGAGTCAACAAGACTAGACTTAGGAAGATTCCCATTTTCATTAACTAAATGCCCCAAGGATTCAACTTCCTTGGTCATGAAAACACATTTGTCCCTACGTAACTCTACACCATTAGTTTGGAACCTGGACAGAACTTCCTTTAAAATGGTATCATGTGTAGCTCTGTCGGGCGCAAAGACAAGAACATCATCTTGGAAAACAGAAAGCCCTTCGATCCCCTTCAGCATGTTGGACATGAGTCGCTGAAAAACTGAAGCAGCAGACGCAAGCCCAAAAGGCATACGGACATACTGGAAAGTGCCACAAGGGGAAACGAATGCAGTGAGGTGTCTTGATTCAGGTGCCAACTCTACCTGATGATAAGCAGATGCCAAGTCTAATTTTGAGAAAACCTTTGCATCTTTTAAACCTGCCAGAAGCTCATTTATATTGGGCAGAGGGTGCAAATCCACCCAGATTTCTCTGTTCAGGCAGCGAAGGTCAACACAAACCCTAAGCTCGCCATTCTGCTTGCGCGCAACAACAAGCGGAGACAACCATAGGAAGGACTCAACTGGCTCAATTATCCCCTTGGCACACAAGAAGTCAAGCTCTTTTTCGAGACCCTGTCTGACACTAAAGGGAACATTTCTCAGCTTATGTTTAACAGGAATGGCATGCTCTTATACAACGATTTTATGTTGAAAATCTCTAATCTTTCCAAGTTCACCAGAAAACACGTGGGGAAATTTGTTAATGAGATCTTCAAGGTCAGGATTGTCCCTTATGGCATGAGCCTGTTCTGTGGTTCCAGGTCTAAGCACCATCACAAATAAACCTTGGTGGAACCAGCCCAAAATGTTCAACCCTTTGTGTGCAACATATAGCTTGCCAGCAATCCTCCTCCTTTTGAACTCCATAATTTCCGCGATGTAACCAGGCACATTTCTCTCTCGTCCCTCGTAAGAGACAGCTTTGCGATCAGGAGGTAACAGGGGTCTATTTGACCATGTTGCATCAAATAGACTCAACGTAATCATGGAGATCCAAGCACCGGAATCCACAAGGAGCTTCAGTACTCGATCTCCCACTAAAATCTCTACAAGGGGGTCAACACACAACTCTGGATTGCCCACAATTACCCCGTCATCTTGCACAACCACAACCATGTTACAGAGATCTTTAGTGACAAATTCTTCATCATCCTCAGGCATGCTTCCATCAACAACACACTTCACTGAAGAAGATTGAGAGGATATGTTCCCTTTTGCAGCCTGACATACTGTAGTAACCACAGAGGCAGTGGTTAGTGATTAAATTCCTTTATTCCTTCAAGATAATGAGTACACATCCATAGAGTAACCTCCAGCTTCATCAACTGGCAGCATTCACAGAATCTCTCAGTGATGTCATTCTAATGACATCACTGAGTTCTACAGTATTGAATGGATTCTCCACACATCTCCCCCCTTTACAAAGAGTTTACAATAGAATATCCCAAAAACAACAAATTATACATGTTAAGATTCATAACAATAACAAAACATTCACAAATCACAAGAAATACAAGAATGTGATCATTCAAAAGAATTCGGAACATCAATTTTACACAAGTTCCCCATGCTCCATATTTTTCCATCAGCAAGAGTTACCACATAATTCATTACTTTTACCACCTTTTGAGGTTTGGAAAACTTACTTTCACCTTTCTTTATCAAACCCATTCTTTTAGTGATCACCCAGTCACCAACTGCAATTTTTATATCCTTCACTCCTTTTCTCTTGTTGTAATCATCCTTATTTCTTTCTTGAGACTCTCTAACTCTTTCTGCAATTTTTTCTCGATCTACCCAAACCTGATTTTTCTTTTGCAACCATACAGGGGATTCTTTTGTTGCTGGTTCTCTCCTCGTCGCCATAGAAATGTAGTAACCACAGAGGCAGAGGTTAGTGAATAAAATCCTTTATTCCTTCAAGATAATGAGTACACATCCATAGAGTAACCTCCAGCTTCATCAACTGGCAGCATTCACAGAATCTCTCAGTGATGTCATTCTAATGAAATCACTGAGTTCTACAGCATTGAATGGATTCTCCACGCATACTTTTGCAAAATGACCTGTTCTATTGCAAATCCTACAAGTCACAAATCTAGCAGGACACTTCCCATTCCCCATGTGAGTCTTGTATCCACATCTGAAACAAAAGTTACTTTGAGAAAAGAAAGCATTCTGCCTGTCATTAAAGTTGGAACGAGGTCTTTCAAAGCATTTGTTCTCTTTGTCTTTGTTATCTCTCGCCTTGTCTTTGTTGCCTTTCTCTTTTACTTTAACAGCAGGGACAGCATCAGTGTTTTTGTTTTCAAGCTCCTTTGCTAACAACTGTGAAGTTTCTATGCTTTTCGTAACCTTGATGGTTTCATCGAGAGTAGGATTTCCCATGGAAAGGAGTTTCTGCTTGATAGTTTTACCTGTACAATGACAGATAAATTGATCACACACAAACTGGTCGGCAAAGTTCTCAAAGTGACACTCTGCCACAAGTCTTCTCAGGGCAGTGATATAGTTGTCGACATCTTCCCCTGTGTTCTGTATGCGTAAGAAGAATTTGTGGCGAAGAACAACTATGCTAGGCAGAACATAGAACCTGGTTTGTAGCCTCTTGACAGTGTCTTGATATTCATCAAGGACGGTCTCCCCATCAATAATTGGAGGAGGCAGATGCTTCAAAATACCTCTTCACTCAAAACCTAACGAGTGTAACAAACGGTAATTCTTGCGTTCAGCTCTAAACCTGTTCGCACCCATTGCACCAAGGTAGGTCTCAAACCGTTCGAACCACTGTTTCCACTTGTTGGGTGGCTCACCAGGTGTCTCTAAAAACAGAGGAGGAGGTGAAACAGTTTGCATCTTTCACAACTTGAGAGAATTTGCAGTGCTCAGAAAAGACAGCACCGTGACAGATTAAGAGAAACTGCCTTAATTCAACAAAAAGCAAATGATGTTCAGCTATCACACACGTCTGGATAGTGTCTATTACATGCAAGTAGAATCTTGACTATTTTGAATAAGATGCATGCAAACAAATGTGAACAGCAATCTCTTAGAACAAGTCTTTGTTTTTAGTATATCCACAGCGTTATTGTTTTTTAGTGTATAAACAGCGTTATAAGAAAAAGTCACAAAATAACTTGTCAGTACATGAATACACTGGCAATAGTTTGCTTGCCGCTTCCTTTGTTTAATTCTTGATGGAATGTTGGGCGCAGCAGAAAAATTAGCTCTGAGATCCGCTCCGTTCCACGCTCGCTCTGTGAACAAAGTGCACTGTGACGCGCATACAGAGTACTCAATGCGTTCCAGCTTTGAAACGCATATACTTGGAGACGTCACTTGACGCATGCACAGGAATAGCGCTCTGCGTTTCAACAGTGACACGCACATGCACACGTACGTTGTCACGTTATACATCCAAACCCTGCATACTTTTAAATAATGTAATTGCTGGAACGCACGTCTCTCAAATGCGTTCCAGCATCCACTGACCTCAATTTTGTCCGCAGCTCTGCCACAAAAATGCGCTCTGGGGAACCGGACACGAAGAAGATAAGCACGTTTCCTCCCGTATGCGCAGACAAAGACAAGGCTTCACTTTTCATGGAGATGAAATCCTTCACCTTGAAACACATTTGATTTGCCAAGATCGTCGAGATGATTTCTTGCCGATGAAGACGGGTCTGTGTTGCTATCCCATCCTCGTCGCCAAAAAGGATGTCGTAATGATGCAGGAACACCAGGTAAGTCATTGTTAGTTTTATTTGAGAAATAGCTGAGCCATCAAGCAAAGCAGCAGCAGCAGAGATCTCCAAGACTCTAACTGAAAACACTGGAACTCCTGATCCAGAACACTCACGCAGTAAGACTCTGAACAGTGATATTCCAAACACGCATAAGCTACTACAGGGTGACTCACATGTAATAAAAGGGTAGGTTAGAGCCTGGCAAGTGGGTGCACTTGCCAGGTCGACATGGCAGTAGAGACTATGTGCAAACACTGCAGTGGCAGGTCTAAGACCCCTTTGAAAGGGTGCTTGTGTGGGTGGCACAATCAGTGCTGCTGGCCCACTAGCAGCTTTTGACTTACAGGCCCTGGACGCACACAGTGCAGTGTACTAGGGACTTAGTAGTACGTCAAACAAGCCAATCATGGAAACACCAATCCATATGCACAATTTACAGGGAGAGCATATGCACTTTAGCACTAATTAGCAGCACTAAAGTGCCCAGAGTCATGAAACTAACAAAAACAGGTCAGAAACAGGAGGCCAAAAAGCAAAAAGTCTGGGGATAAACCTGATAAAAAAGCAAGGTCTAACACAATCAATCAATCAATCACGCATTTGTAGAGCGCACTACTTACCCGCGGGGGTCTCAAGTCCCTAAGGAGGGGAGGCTGCTACTGTTCGAACAGCAGGTCTTGAGGAGTCTCCTGAAGATCAGCAGGTCCTGGGTCTGTCGCATGTGTATGGGGAGAGTGTTCCAGGTCTTGGCGGTGAGGTGGGAGAAAGATCTGCCCCCGGTGGTTGTTCGGTGAATGTGTGGAATGGTGGTGAGGGTGAGGTCAGCGGAGCAAAGCTGGCGGTTGGGGTGTAGAAGGTGAGTCATTTGTTGAGGTATGTTTGTCCGGTATTGTGGAGTGCTTTGTGAGCGTGGGTGATGAGCTTGAATGTGATCCTCTTGTTTACTGGGAGCCAGTGCAGGTCTCTCAGGTGGGCAGTGATGTGGCTGTGACGGGGATGTCGAGGATGAGGCATGCGGAGGCGTTCTGTATGCGTTGGAGTCTTCTCTGGAGTTTGGCCGTGGTTCCCGCGTAGAGGGCATTGCCATAGTCCAGCCTGCTGGTGACGAGGGCCTGGGTGACTGTCTTCCTGGTTTCAGTGGGGATCCATCTGTAGATCTTGGGAAGCATGCGGAGGGTGTTGAAGCAGGAGGAGGACACAGCGTTTACTTTTTTTTTTTTTTTTTTAAACATATTTTTATTGCCATTTCCATATTTCACACATCGTACATCATACAAAGTTATCGAATAGTGAGGTTAGACTGTATATTCCATGGTGGTACATAATATCTGTATATACTGGTGATACATCAAGTGGGAGCATAAACAACTTACAGATATATCGTGATGAGTGTACCCTGTTGTCTCAGGTTCCAGACATGGCACAGGAACTGGGGTGTAACGGGGCATAACCTAGGGAATGGGCATGGAAGAACCTCTCCAGAATCTCTAGCGAGGGTATGGAACGTTGTATGGGTAAGGCACCACTGTGACTCACGGTTGCCTATCAGATTCGATTCGATCTGAAGCCACGATAGCACCCCTGATGCTGGTGTTCGTGTGGAGTTCATGAGGACACAGCGTTTACTTGCTGGGTTATTGACAGTGATGAGTCCAGGATGAACCTCAGGATGCGTGCGTGGTCGGTGGGTGTCGGCGCAGCTCCCAGCGAGGCTGGCCACCAGGAGTCGTCCCAGTCGGAGGAGGTGGAGCCGAGGATGAGGACCTCCATCTTGTCCGAGTTCAGTTTCAGGCGACTGTTCTTCATCCATTCGGCGACGGCCTTCATTCCTTCTTGGAAGTTGGTTTTGGTTGTGGCGGGGTCCTTGGTGAGGGAGAGGATCAGCTGGGTGTCATCGGCGTATGAGATGATGTTGAGGTCTTGTGATCGGACGATGTTGGCAAGCGGTGTCATGTAGATGTTGAAAAGGGTCAGGCTGAGGGATGATCCTTGGGGTATGCCGCAGGCAATCTTGGTGGCTTTGGATCGGAATGGAGGGAGGCGGACTCTTTGTGTTCTGTCGGTGAGGAAGGAGGTTATCCAGTCCAGGGCTTTGTCGTGGATCCCTGCGTTGTGGAGGCGTGTGCATAGGGTGTGGTGGCAGACGGTGTCGAAAGCGGCCGAGAGGTATAGGAGAATGAGGGCCTCGGTTTTGCCGTTGTCCAGCAGGGTCCTGATGTCGGTGGTGGCGATGAGGGCGGTTTCGGTGCTGTGGTTGCTGCGGAATCCAGATTGGGACGAGTCTAGGGTGTTGTTCTCTTTGAGGAAGCGGGTCAGTTGTCTGTTGATGATCTTCTCTATGAATTTCGCCAGGATCGGGAGCAGGGAGATGGGCTGGAAGTTCTTGAGGTCCTTTGGGTCCGCATTGGGTTTCTTGAGTAGGGCGTTGATCTCTGCGTGTTTCCAGCTCTCCGGGAAGGTGGCGGTCTCGAAGGATCTGTTGAAGATCTTCTGGAGTTGGGGTGCGATGATGGAACTCGCTTTGTTGAAGATGTGGTGTGGGCAGGGGTCTGACGGTGAGCCGGAGTGGATGGTGTTCATGGTTTTGATGGTATCTTCGTCATTGACATGGTTCCAGGAGAGTTGGAGGCCGGTGTGACTGGGGGGCGGTGAGTCCGAGGTGCAGGTGGGTGTCTGTGGGGACTGAGTGTTGAAGCTATTGTGGACGTCTGCGATGTTGCGGTGGAAGAAGGTGGCTAGAGAGTCGCAGAGGTCTTGTGACGGAGGGATGTCGTTAGAGCTGGAGCTGGGGGTGGTGAGTTCCTTCATGATGTTGAAGAGCTCTTTGCTGTTGTGTGTGTTGTTGTCGATGCTTTCCTTGAAGGAGATCCTTTTGGCAGTTTGGATGAGTTGGTGGTGCCCGCAGATGGCGTTCTTGAGGGCTGCGTGGTTGTCCGGTGTCTGTTTGTTCCTGCTGCGGTTGGGGATTTGTTGCGGGTTGTGTGCGGTGTTTTTCTCGAAGGAGAAGTGGATGCAGCGGTGGTCGCTCCAGTGGAGTTCGGTGGTGTGGCTGAAGGTGACGAGGCTGCTGGCGAAAAAGATGGGGTCGAGTGTGTGTCCGGCAGAGTGGGTGGGTGTCGTGATGAGCTGTTTGATTCAGAGGTTGGCGAGGTTGTCCAACAAGGTGGTGGAGTTGCTGTCGTTGGCGTTTTCGAGGTGGAAGTTCAGGTCTCCGAGGAGGATGTAATCTGTGGAGGCCAGGGCGTGTGGGCTGACGATGTCTGTGATGGAGTCGCTGAACTGTGGCTCAGCGCTGCTGAGGGTGTCTTCGGTGTTAGTCGAGATTCTGAGGGTATTTCTATGGACAATGACGATTCCTCCTCCCGGTCTGTTGGTGCGGTCCCTGCGGGTGATCTTGTAGCCATCCGGGATGGCAATGGCAACGTCGGGTGCCAATGAGGGGTTCATCCAGGTCTCCATCAGGAAAGCGACGTCCGGGGAGGATGAGTCGAGCAGGTCCCAGAGTTCGACGGCGTGCTTGTGGACGGAGAGGGTGTTGAGTAGTGTGCATCTCAGGTCGTTGTGGTCTGCCCTGGTGGGAGGGGTGGGTCATGCTAGTGTTCGCCGGCTGGTGAAGCTGCAGTTTCGGCAGGTGAAGGGCCCATGGGTGCGCATCAGGGTGGCCTGGAAGCAGGTGGATGAACGGTCGGTGTTGAGTGCGTGGAGGAGGTTGGTGTCGTAGCAGCATCGGGTGTCGTGGTGCTCGCAGGGGCCTGGGGTTCTGGCCCTGGGCGCGGTCCAGGCACGGATGGCGCATACGGGCTTGCCTAGGGCGTGCCTTCGGCACGCCAGCGGCACACCCGCTGCGCCCTGCTAGCGCACTTTGCATGTTCTCCACCCAGGCTGCATTACAGTCTGGGTGGAGAACCTGCCCAGGCTCCCACTGCCTGTCTGAGCACCAAGCCATGGTGCTCAGACCAATCACAACACTGCATTGCAGCATTGTGATTGGCTGTGGGGAGCCTGGTGCTTCCTGCTTCCTGTTCTGGCCGGGAGGGACGACGGAGGAGAGACGCAGCAATCAGGTACGTTTTTTTCTTTTTCTTACACCCCCTCACCCCAGCCCCCGATAGGTGCTGGTCGCCACTGCTCCTACAGAATATTATGCAATTGTGTGGTAACTTCTACAAGAGAAAAAAGTTTAACAATTGCTTGGTTACATTTTGTACTTTTCTGACAGTCATAATCCCACTGTATGCAACCGTATATTTGAATTTCAAATGCAAATTGCTTTGTGAATCAGAACCAATTTGGATTTCTAACATTTATATTTTGTATTTGATGCAGAATGTTTTGAAAGTGTAAGTCATGGTAAAGTGAAGGCTAAACAAGGGAATAAGCAGTTTCTTTGAGTGCATTTAGAAGTCGTGATGCTGCAAGATTGGTGGTAAATTTTGATTAAAACACGACAATATCGACATTGAGGTCAGATTTACAAAGACGTCACGCAAGGCAGTGCAGCAAGTAAAGTTGCTGCTCTGCGTAGTGAGAAAGGAAGAGAGCATGAAAGCTGCATATCTACTAAGAAGAGGCACTGTTCTGCTCCCTCCCTTCACTGGCACACTTTTGGCTGCCATGCACCAATGCAGGCACCCTTGCACTCTAGTGCAAGGTTGTTTGTGTTGTGGTCAGTATAGTTTTTGTGCAGGAAGGGATCCCTTCCAGTACAAAAACTATGCTAAAAGGCATTTTCTGATTTGTATGAGTGCCGTAGTATGCAGTACACAGGCCCAGAGGAAACATTGAGGAGAAGTAAAAGTATTTCTCCTTGTTATGACTGCCTAAGAGAGGTGCAGGAGTTTGGCACAAATCCTTGTTCACAAATCTTTGTAGATAGGGATTCACTTCAAAACCCAGGGGTAGTTGCATAGGCCCACTCATGCATCACCCATGGAAAGCCCCTTTGATGCAAAGTAACGCAGGGCAGCGCATTGCACTGCTTTGCATTACTTTGGGTTACAATCCAATGCAAATTGTGATTTGCATTAAATTGCAAATACCAACCCAACACTTTGCATCAGGTCCTGATGTAAAGTCTTTGAAAACAGTGCCTCAATATTTTATATAAAATTCACACTGTGGTGAAAGGGTTACCAGGAGTCAGAGACCAAGGGCTTGAGTGGAGACAGATTTTGAATTATGAATTGTGCACATCTTCAAGCTTGAGGAGATGTGCTTAGTATCAGTTCACTAGGGAGGAAACTCCAATGAGCGGTCCAAGTAACTTGAAGGAACGGGGTGTTTTGGGAGTTGTAGTGTCTTGACACTACGTGCACAACAATCTTGAGGTTCTGGGCGGACTCAATAGAGGAATTGGTTGGGAGGTGCTGCGGTGTGGTTATTAATGGTTATGACGTAAGGAGAACGTAGTATGACTGTTGTCTGAAGACATGTAAAAACATATGTTACTGAGCCCCATGTCTGGCATGTTAATTTTGCATGCTCCTGGACTGGAGAGAACATGACAACTGGTGACAAGTAGGGGATGCGTGCCTCGAAGAAACAAGACTGTTCACCCTAAGAGTTTTCAACAAGGAAACTGCTCACGCCTCCCACGTGTGTCCCACGTCAATGCGAAACAGCATGCAGTTGGCATATGTGGAGTCCAATCCCCGCTCTAGCCCATACACGGCCCTTAGAGGAAGTTGAAGGCCTCGCAGAGGAGCGTAGTTGGAAAATCCTGCCATAACCTGCTTGTAAGGCTAAGGAAGAAATACTGTTCTGCCCCATAACAGACACCTATCATCCATGCAAAGCAAATGCTAAAGGCAGTGATAACTAGGTAAGAGAAATGACAATGTACTCACCCATGAAAGCTGCCAAAACAACGCAAAGAAATGACACGAATGAAGCCAAGACCATAAACTCACTCACTGCCAAGGATGAAGACAGCGTCACACAATCTGTTAGTGGTCAGGACAACCCAGGCTCAAGCATGTAGCCCTTACTTACAGAAGACGCAGATTCAAGTGCACAACAAACAGTGTCAGAACAGCATATGCTCTCAACAGCGGTAGAAAGAAGCACAAAGTACACTGCCACTGCTTTTCTGAAGCCTCCACTACCATTCAACACCACCAAAAAGTAGAATATCAGCGCCAGGTGGACTAGATGGATCAAGAAGTTCAATGACTTCATAGATGCCCTAGAAGAAGTAGATGACAAGAAAATCATTGAATACTTAAAGAACCTTGCTGCTGATGGAGTAAAAGAAGTGATAAAGTCTCACAGACTGATACAATATTGTACTGTTAAATCAAAGAAGCATCAGGAGCCAAGTTCAATCCGATGCCGAATGTCGACACCGAAAGGTACCTTTTCAATTAGGCAAGACAACAAGTTGGTCAAATGATGGGTGAGTTTGTTGAAAGACTTGACATGCTTATCAAGCAATGCAAATTTAATGACGAATAAGCTTTGCGCCTCAGAGTCATCAATGGCTACCTTTCTGACTCTTTCAGAAAACGCGCGTTGAGAGAGACACTCAGTTTGGAGAAAATGCTAATGGCTGCAAGAGCCAATGAAAGAGCGGATCGGCAAGCTGCCAACATGGAAGCTGAAACAGCAAAGAGTGAATCGGCGTTAATCATGAAAAGAAGATACAAGCACAAGTAGATGTCTACAAAGAAAGAAAAGTTGTGTTTCCAATGTGGGTTTTCATTCCCCCATGAAAACAAATGTCCAGCCATCAGACAGACGTACAATGTTTGGGCGAAGGAAAACCACTTCATAACGGTTTGCAAGTCAAACGAGAAACCAACTACATCACAGCGTGAAGAGAAAATGGATGCCTGAAGGTTAGGAAAGCATTATCGCCAAGCCCACAAGGCCAAAAAACAAGATCAGTTATCACAAGTAGAAACCAAACAAAGTCGTTCATCATCAAGTTCATCCTACAAAGGCTCTTCGATGTCACCATCCAACACCGATGATAGCTTCCACCAAAGAACAAAATGCACACGTAGGTGTGGCTGCTTGCAAAGAAGAGCCAAAGACCAAAACCAACCAACAAGCGAAACTACAGAACATTTTTTAACGTTGCCCCAAGATTACAACAAAAGTGAACGGTCTCCTGTAACTTTTATGATAAACAGTGCTGCGTTGATTAACATTATGCCTGTTGAAAAGTTTAACAGCCTGTAATTGGTGCCTTGTCTCAGCCCATCAACTGCTTTCAAACCATTGCAAAGTCAAGGATTGTTCATAGCAACATTGCGATAGTAAACATTGACATTTGCCACAAATTTCATTCCATGCTTGTGCTGGATAATATTCTCTGAAATGGCTTTTGCTTACATTTCCACTTCGTAGGCATATTAATAAATACCTTGAACATTCTGCTCACTGCACAAAATGATTTTTGTTATTGTCCGATCTGCAACAGAGCTATCACAATAGAATCACAATAGAATAAACAATAGTGGCCTGACTGGTCTGCGGCATGGCAACATGGATGGTTTATTTTACAAACGTCATCACTTCCTTGTTTAGTTAGAGGAGAATTTTGCTGGCACTGAGAGGTTGCCACATGCCTTCATTCCAGCCCAACTGATTACTGTTTACCTCTTGCGAGGGATGAAGCCCAGCTCTCCACCAACGACTGCAGTCAGACCACCTGTACACACTTTGAAGAGCAGAGGGTCAAGTGCAGAGGAGAGGAAAGCTAATCAGACGCAGCCCAGGACAGGCTCTCTGCAGAAGTCCAAAACCCCGAATCGCAGCAAGTGAACCTCTGGTCCATGCAAATCAGTTGAGATGATTTTCTCGAGCAACTCTAAACTTAGAAGGTGACAATCCTCCGCTCTCCACCCAGGCGAGCCTGCGGGCCCCTTTCCTTCTTCTCACACCCAGAGCCAAGGGTGTTTCATGGTGCCCCTATTCTCTAGGCCTGAGGAAGACCCTGCCGTAAGGAATCTAACAGCCTCCTCCCAATTGGAGTCGAAACGTCGACTGTGTTGTCGTTCTATGCCAACAATTACCAACAGTGATTTGTAACTGTGATTCTTTGTTATGGCAATGTTAAACAATTTTTACTCCTTGTGGCTTACATCACCCTTATGACCCTCACTTGATGTACTTTTCCTCCCTTTTCCTTTCTCCCACTGCCGTGGGGCACTTGTGCAAAGTATTTGGAACTACATATTGATTGATCAGCATTTATCATTGTTCAATGTGATTAAATAACATTGGACCAATTTCTTTCACAAGCACCAGTGTGATTTTGTTTTAATTGTTCTTCATGAGTGCATGTACTTCACTGGGACCACCCATTATTGTACAGCT
Organism: Triturus cristatus; assembly: GCF_964204655.1. Lineage (NCBI taxonomy): Eukaryota > Metazoa > Chordata > Amphibia > Caudata > Salamandridae > Triturus > Triturus cristatus. Next base: position 1,417,445,158 of record NC_140591.1, on the reverse strand, counting down.
CTCCACCAAAGCGGGCACCCTGATGACACTCACCCACAGGTAACTGGGAGTTAGGTCACCCTTCAGGGATTGTGGCAGATTCACCCACCCTAGCCACACTAGGATAAGTAGAGCTAGGTAGGAGTACAATATAGATAGTGCTCCCGGTTTTCTGGTATTTGTTTATTTTAATTTCTGTCTGTATTTATCCATATTTATTTTTTGTCCATCTTGTTAGTATTTATCCATATTTCATTTGTGGTTTGCAAAAAAATGCAGTAAAAAATAATATATTTCCACATTTAACTGATAAACATGCACTCATACGTTGATGCCTGTTGCATTTTAGCAAATTCAGCAGTTAAATATAGCAAACACTACAACCACATGTAAATAAATACTAGAAATTTACTGCAGATATATTTTAACATATACCTGTATGTAAAGATATCTTAACTTGTTTTTTAACTCCCCATCCCAACTATCTGCTCATCTGTTGTCTTGGAATTCACAGCAGACTGCATGGAAAGTCACTCATTAGAAGCACAATTTTCACCATTGTTTTCTGTCTGTATTGATCTTTAAAAATCAGTAAAAATGGAAAACTGGGACCCCTAAATATAATACAGTACTTATATGCTTGCATATATTCTCTGTTACAGCAAAATGGTTGAACTGTTTATCTTCTTCACCATTCTCGTAATAATGATCACGTTATTTTGAGCCTTCTATTGATTACTGCAGCACATTTGTTTATACAAGAATCACGATGCTTCAATAAATAATGAAACGATTTGCTGAGTATTTCTTTTGTATCTCTTTTGGCATGCATGAGTAATCAAATGAAAAGGTTCAAGATCTGTTACTATCATTTCCTTGGGGAGTCAGGGTTGTCATGTTCTGAGGTTGCACAATCCATTTGTTACCTGGTCTGGTTTGGGTACAGATGGTGCACTGTGAGTTAGCAGGACTAAGGTCAACATATCTGGATGGTGTGCGCAGAACCAGTCTCGCACAATCCTGACGTTTATGTTATCCAACAAACACTCTGTTTTGACTGAGAAAGTATTTGCCGTATGATTTTATAACCTGCATGCTCAATCGGAAATTGTGAGTCAGTTCTCATCGTTGTTTCATGGACTAGAAAGACTCAAGACAATGAAAGTGCAACTTCATAAAACATTCGCCTTGTGGCCCAGTGATATCGCAGAATCGCTTTTCACTTGCAAGGAGCCATTGAGAAAGAGCTAGAAACACTGTTGAAGCATGACATCATTGAGGAGTCCACTGGTCCTACATCCAGGGGTTTCGCCCATAGTGGTAGTGCCAAATAGGGACAGTGAAGGTGCTGTGCACATCTGCGTTGACATGAACCAGGCCAACAAGGCAATTGAGAGAGAAAAACATCCTGATCCACACATAGCGGACATGATCATGCAGCTGAACGGAGCCAAAGTCTTTTCCCATAAGGACCTGAACGAGGGATATCATCAACTCAAAGCTGGAAGAAAAACTGCAGGTACATTACTACCTTTCCAACTCATACTGGTTTGTTCAGATACAAAAGGTTGAGTTTTGCAGTGTCATCCACTGCGGGGATATTTCAAGATGTTATACATAAAACAATTCAACCTGTTCACATGCTTTCAACTACAGTGATGACATACTGGTATTTGGGAGAACACAAAAAATGCATGACAACGCTCTTACACAAGTGTGTCAGTTACTTGAGGATGCAGGTCTAACTCTCAATGCAATAAAGCGTGAGTTTTACAAGTCCGAACTTAAGTTATTTGGGCGCATATTTTCTGATGACTCCTGAGCCAGAAAAAGTACAAGCACTGTCAGCAACGTCCCCTTCAAAAGGTGTTACCATGCTGCAATCCTTCTTAGGCATGTCCAATTATTGTTCAAGGTACATTCATGATTTTGATACTGTGAGTGCCCCATTGAGAGACTTGACAAAGCAAAATGTACCTTTTGAGAGGTCTCCTGAATGTGATCAAAGCTTCTAAAGGATAAAACATGTGATTGAAAATGCAACCGAGATGGCCTATTTTGGCCCTAAGTCACATACCGAGATCACAGTAGATGCAAGCCTGGTGAGGCTGGGAGCAATCCTTGCTCAACATAATGGTCATCTAAATGCTCAAACAGACATTGGTGCATATTTACAAGCCCCTATCGCCACCTTAACATAATTCTTTTTTGACGCTGTGGTGCCGATACGGGTTTCGCCTTATTTACAAGGCAGCGTTAAGCCACTTAACGTGGCTTAACGCTGCCTTGTAAATAAGGTCCCCTTCATGCTATACTTAGCTTGAAAGAGGTGGGCAATGGGTGTTGCGGTGGGCGTTCCGCCGCAACCCCCATGAATTTGCCGCTGCCCCATATTTACAAGGGTGGCGTAAATATGGGGCAGCGCCAAAAATAAGACCAGGGAAAACCTGGTCTTAACAAGGCGCAACAAGGAGAAATACATTATTTCTCCTTGGTGTTGCTTTTTTAATGTGTGCTGCCTTGTGCAGCACACATAAAAACAGCAAAGCGCCATTCATGATTATGTGCAGGACTGTGTTCCTTCCTGCGCATAAACAATCATTTCAAAACGATGAGTTGCAGCTTCTATGTGTGCTTCACAAAGCAGCGCACATAGAAGTTACAAATCGCCATTTAAGATTGTTTATGTGCAGGAAGGGGGCCCTTCTTGGACATAAACAATCATTTCTCACAACGCAGGCACCCTTGAACTATGGCGCAAGGGTGCCTGCGTAGGCGCTAGGAAATACATTTTTTGCCAGCACAGGGGGAAACACGGGGCTGCACTGTATTGTTGAAAATACGGTGCAGCCCTGCTTTGCAGAAGCTCGGTGTTAAGCCAAGAAGGTTAATACCGTGCTCCGTCACTTCCTTGCACATATGCCCCATTGTGGCTTATGCCAGTCGAAACCTGTCACACAACGTGCCTATTATCAGCCGGAGAAGGAGGTGCGAACATTTTAATGTGTTTCTATATGGAAAACCTTTCACTATCATTACAGACCACTAAGCACTTTTCGGAAACCCAAAACAAAAGTTGCCCCCTCGCATTAGGAGGTGGGCGTTGCGGTTACAGGAATACAACTATGCGATTGTATATAAGCCAGGCAAAGATCAGAATTCTGCAGACTACTTTTCATGAGTGCCATTACATCGCCACAGTTCCACATCTAGAACAGCTGAAAGGTACATCATCTTTATTGTATGGTCCAGCATTCCAGCAGCCCTACCTGTTGAACAAATTGTGACTGCTATCAATGCAGATATAAACATGCTTGTACTCAAAGACATCAATTCATCTCAGTCGTGTTCCACCTTTTGCTGATGATGTCAAATTTATAAAAATTCAAAAATGTACAGGATGAACTGTGTGTTACCAAAAAAGGTATTGTCTTGAGAGGCTCAAGATTCATCAGACCAGAGAGCCTAAGACAGCAAGTCATAGAACTAGCCCATAAAGGCCATCATGGCTTTGTCGCCATTAAAAGAACCTCAAGGGACTGAGTGTGCTTCCCACATCATCCTGGAAAAACCATCACAAGGGACTTGTTACACTTCAAACACCTTACTCAACACTTGCAAACTGCTGCAATCATGGCTCAGGTGACCCCGCCTGACAATCAGTGCTTAATTTGAGCCGGTGGTTTCCGGTGCTTGGCACCGGCACTTAATTGTCAGCTCCAGCACTTGTGACAGCCTGCCACAAGTTGGCGCTGTCTAGCTAATTTAGAGATCAACACAACAACAATTAATTTTTAATGCTATATTCATTAAAAATGTCTATTACCAGCTGTCCAAGCCATTCTTGTAGCTTTGGGGCCTGAAATAGCCCGAATCGTCAAACTTGTAGGAGTGTAAGGGTTAGTAGTTGGGCTGTTACTATCATTGGCAGTGCTGGCAGTGGCAATGTATGGTGCAAGCTACAATGGCCTCCTGACGAGAGCCCTGGTACTTCAACTTATTACAAATTAAGCACTGCTGACAATCTAAATCAAGCGTCAGAACCTGTATCATCGGTGCACGATCACAGTGCACCTCAACTACCTCTTACCACTCAATCTGGTTGATTAGCGTGAGCACCTCAACGACTTATTGAAGGAATATAATCCTGCTGCTTTGTTTACACTTTTTTATTTATCAAGGGGGGAGATGTAGTGTCTTGAGACTATGCACGCTAGGCCCTTGTGGTTCTGGGCAGACTCAATAGAGGAATTACGTAGTTGGTTGGGAGGTGTTGAGGTATGGTTATTAACAGTAGCGATCTGTGGAGGGAGTTCGGTTGGGCAGTGAGGCGGGGCGGGGGAGGGGCAGGTGGGGAAATGTAAACACCGGAATATGGATGAACGGAGGTAAGTACACATTTAAATAAATAAAACGAATTCCTTTGCGCGTGCGCTGCATCGCAAAATGCGATGCAGCGCGCGCAACGAAATTCGTTTTATTTATTTAAATGTGTACTTACCTCCGTTCATCCATATTCCGGTGTTTACATTTCCCCACGCTGCCCCTCCCCCGCCCGCCTCACTGCCCAACCGAACTCCCTCCACGGACCGCTACTGGTTATTAACGGTTATGACGTAAGGAGAAGATAGCATGACTGTTGTATGCTGAAGAGTAAGGACCTCTCCGTGTTTTGGGAATTTTCATTTTGCATGTTCCCGTGTTGGTGAGGACGCAACAGGAATGACTAGCTGAAAGTCATTCTCAGAGAGCAATGCTCTTGAGGGTACATAGCAAGGCAGCAGAGACGTAAGGAAAGGCAATGGCTTTGAAGACCATTGTAAAGGCTTTGTACTGCGCCCTGTGCCTGACAGACCTCCAAGTTGGTCTCAGTTACAAAAGACGTTCATGTTTTCTGAATGTCTTGCACTGAAAGGATATTGACTTGAGGGAGCGCAGTTAAGAGGCTGTTAAGAAAGCATCTTTCTCTCACTAGCAAGTTCCATGAGAACCAATATAACGAATAGACAGTTGACGGGCATAATTACTCTTATGGAAATAAAAACTTATCTTTGACTGTTATTAAACATGTCGGCTTCGTGATGTAGGCTCCAACAAGCGTGGTTGGGGATTATTCCACACTACAAATAACACTGAAGGGCTAACATGAGGTCAGGGTTAATCTAAACCACATTGAATGCAGGGCCTTACAGTTAGAAGGATATGTGCAAGTGACAGTCCATTAATCCACCCATATCTCCAAACTGCACTAATCTAAAGCTGTTTTCCTACAGACGTTCCAGGATATGCGGCGTGACGCTGGAATACCCAAGGTCAGGCACAGGGGACGGCTCCAGTCATGACACATTCTTACTTCCGGTTGTTTTCCTTCCTGTCATTTCAGCATGACATGAATATGTATAAATACTGCCACCAGAGTACGGCAATGAATGCCAGACTGCAGATTTACATTTCCGCACTTGCGAATCCACGAGCCAAATCATTGTCCGAGGTTGAAGCTTTGTATCTTCCAGCAGAAAAACGTGCATCCTGAACACAGTTTTGCTCTTCATATTTGTAATATTTTATCAAGCATCAGGCGAAGAGCTTTTTCCGGTTTAATTTTGATTAAATTGCATTATTTTAAGTTGCATTATATTTATAATCACTAAATCAAATTCAACACCTCATCCACCCACGCGCCACATTACAGTACATTTGGGCCATCTCTCTCGGTAGCAGCTCCTATGGTTGCTTTTAACGCCATTGTTAATTGTGCAGCACAACTAATGGTTAGTAGCAAGAGACTGACATTTGTGAGCTTCATGACTTCTTACCTACAGTTCTAATGTGGTAGGCTGCCTACCAGCCGACCCACAGCAACCACACAACCCCCCAAAGTAAATCTATGTAATATGACAGGGATCTTCACTTCCTGAGAGTGTCAGATGTCTGTGTGTATGTTTACATGTGGTATTTGTATAGTGTGAACCTAGCCAAAAGTCAGTGAGGCATGCACAGGGTCAAAGGCAAAGACGACACGGACGTCACACCCTCCCAGGACCTCTGCAACAAGCTTGGCTCCTATTTTCACCTGAAAATCAAGGACCTCTACGACAACTTCAGCGAACAGGCTCCAGAAACCACCCTTCCCTCCAGCAATGACAGCCATTACCACCTGGACACCGGTCACGAACGAAGACACCACCATGACCATGAAGTGCACCCACTCATGAGCTTCTACGGACCTCTGCCCATTGCACATCTTCCACAGAGCCGCCGCCGCCATTGCACCGAGCTACGCTGCACCATCAACGCCAGCTTCGATTCCGACTTTTTCCCCGACGACTGGAAGCGGGCAGAGGTCAAGCCCCTCCTCAAAAACCCCCAGCAGACCAGACGGACCTGAAAAACTACCGTCCCATCTCTCTCCTTCCCTTCGCAGCCAAAGTCGCCGAGAAAATCGTCCGCACCCAGCTGACTTCCTTCATCGAACAGAACACCATCCTCGACTCTTCCCAGTCCGTATTTCACAGTAACCCCTTTACCGAGACCGCCCTCCTTGCCGCCACGACAACAACCGCATGCTCCTTGCCCAGGGCCACAGCGCGGCCTTCATCCTGCTAGACCTCTCCACAGCCTTCGACACTGTATCCCACCGCACCCTCGCAGCCAAACTCCACGCTTCCGGCATACGGGGAACCGCCCTCGACTGGACCTGCTCCTTTCTCACCTCGAAGAAACCAAAGAATCAGATTCCGACCCTTCCTCTCCGAACCCACAGAGATCATCGCTCAGCCCCACGGTTTCCAACTTTTACAAGGCCCCCCGCGCCGCCATCATTAGATGACATGGAGTCAGCATAGTATCCTACACGAGCGAAACCCAGCTCATCCTCTCCCTCACAAAGAACCGCGAAGATACCAGACTCAGCATCCAGGAAGGAATGAAAGACGTCACAGCCTGGATGAGCAGCAGCTGCCCATAGCTCAACTAAGAGAAGACAGAGGTCCTCATCCTTGGACCATCCCCCACCGCCTGGGACATCACCTGGTGGCCCTCCGCCCTCAGAAACCCACCCACCCCTACGGACCATGCCCGGAACCTCTGCATCATCCTCAACTCCTCCCTCACCATGACTCGCCAGATCAACGCCATCGCCTCCACCTGCTTCAACTCCCACCGCATCCTTTGCAAGACCTTCGAGTGGATCCCCCCCGAAGCCAGGAAGACCGTCACCCATGCACTCATAACTAGCAGACTGGACTAAGGAAACACCCTCTATGCTGGAATCAACAATTTCCTGCTACACAAACTCCAGACCATCCAGGGCACCGCAGCCAGACTCATCCTCAGCACCCCTTGACGTGAGCACATGACCCAGCACCTGCGAGACCTCCACTGGCTCCCCGTCAAGAAGAGAGTAACCTTCAAGCTACTCACCCACGCCTAGAAATCCTTCCACAACATCGGACCCAAATAACTCAACGAAAGAGTCTCTTTCCACGTACACAAAAGAAACCTCCGCTCTGTTGACCCTAGCAGAAACCCTGCGCATCCACAAAGCCAGAGCAGGTGGAAAAGCCTTCTCCTACGTCGCAGCCAAGGCCTAGAACGAGCTCCCAGTCAACATCAGACGCTCCCCCACTCTGCACACCTTCAGGAAGAGCCTCAAGGCCTGGCTTTTCGACTGACCCGGAGCTGCACCCCCCCCCCCTCCCTAGCGCCTGGAGACCCTCGAGGGTGGGTAGCGCACTTTAAAATTCCCTGATTGATTGATTAATAGTCAACAAGTGATTGGAGGGTAGCTGGGTTCTAAGAGCCAATGCGGACTTTTTCTGTATCGTGATACAGTGTTCTTCAAAATATTGCATCTTCAACTCTTTCCTAAATTGAAGCAGAGATGTATGCAAGACAGGCTGGGGGTCACCCCTCTTTATGTGTAGCACAAGGCACTTATAGCCCGGTTGCTGTGTGTCTGGTTCTGGGAGACTACCTTTATTTAATCTCTCAAAAACTTAAGGCCGAGCTTCCCAAATGCTGTGTTTAAGGCTGCTGACCACGCGTGGGTGGCAAGACTGGAGACTTGTGCCTGTTGCGTAGCCCAAGTCCAATGGCAACATATCAGTAGTGGTCTTGTTATCTTTTGTCTTGAGAGTATAAAACCAAAGATCCCTTATGCCTGTCAGCAGGAGCTAGAGAGGGGAAAATGCTCCAGTGCCTCTGTGAGGTGCTCTTTCTTCCCATGAGATTGTTGTGTCCTGTGTGAATATTACAACTTTGTGGACCATGTCAAGCCCACTGTTGGACCCCCTGAGGCCAAACCATCCAACTGTGAAGGTTGCATCACCCGACTGAAGCCGCGCACCACAGCCTATTGTGTTTCATTGAACTGTCGAGCACTCAGATGTTGCTGACCATAGTTAGAGGAGGGACTGGGTAACCAGGACACTTCGTCATCGATCACCACATATATGTGAGCGCTGGCCAGTGGAATACAGCAATGTGTATCTGTGCATCTGAATTCCTCAACTGACTAGGAAGGCAATGTGCAGGCTGGCATACATTTGTAGAACAGTAATACTTTTCAAAATGTCTCCACATAATATTATGAATCTTCCCCGCAGACCAGGCACTTGGCCAGCATTGCCCATAAGACTACTTAGTATTGCCTATTAGCCGGCACTCAATGCTCACAGACATAGTTAGGGCAAGAAGGGACACCTAAGTTCCTGAGAAAGCTAAATTCTCCACATCATCTGTGTTGATCATAACTTACTGTGTGGTCATCCGGCGGAAAGAAAAAAGAGTGTCCTGTTTACAGAATCTTACACCATCAACAATAATAAGTGCTCCAGAGTGTTCCTTTTTTAATACTGTCTGGATGCGCTGTAAAACCATTTCTGACATCATTCACTAGATGGCCTTTAATGGAAAGTATCTTAATAAGCGATTTAACCTTTTCATGTGAACTAAAGTCTTATGGGGACATTTAGAGTTTGGCAGATGTAACACATCTGCTAATTAGAGGCATATCCCTCATACACTAAGCTGGGGTTCACCTACCCCATTTAGAGTTGGGCAAAGGGACAGACTTTGAGCAGAATCCTTTGGATGTACATTTTTCCTGTTTGGGATTGCTAGAATGTCTGGTGGGCCCTGTGCTTAATTTGAGCCAGTGGTTGCAGGCTGTGCCAACTGGCCCTCCTTTTGGTGAACTGAAACTGATTTTTCCTCATCAGACTTTGACCCAGAGCAAGAAACACACATAGGGAAAATAAGGAGAAAATAAGGAGAAAGGCAGAAAAAAAACATGGCAAATGATAAAAGAACCTGCAAGAGTGACATAAAGAGGTAGGGATGTCTTGTGATGGATTAAAGAAGCATAAGATTATGCACCCTTGGTATTCATCACGCTGACATTCAGTAGAGCTGCAGCAGGCTTCTGAGCAGAACTTGGGCCCCATACTCAGTCTTTCACTGATTAAGCAAATATGAAATGGCAAAAAACACCATTCACTGGGACAAAACTCCCAGTGCATTATGGCAATTGTGTTTTCTTTTCGAGAAAAAAAGCAAACTTCTCCTTTGGGGTTTGTAGCTTCAATCACAAAACATTTCCTGCACATGCAAAAAACACACTGCACCTGCTCAATAAAGTTCAGGGTCAGTGCAGGGCACCGGTGTGGCAGCTCCACTGAAAACCTAGGACCTAATTATGAGTTTGGTCGTCTGTATGGACCGCCTAACTCACGTTTACGGTGCGGGCACCTTTTGTGTCACCCTGTCTGTATACACTCCTGTTCCTGCACGGCATGGACTGCACCAATTATGAGCCATAGCACAGCACCATTGTGGGACTGTTAAAGCACAGCCCGACAGACCAGGAGAAAACTCCTAATCTGGCGGGCAGTAAGCAGTTGAGTTTGCCATTGTGGGAGCGGGGTGCTGGCATGGCGGCCGACACCCCCAAACTCGTAATCAGACCCATAGGGATCCCCACCTGTTTAGCCGAAATCCCTATATTTGGCATGTTGTTCTCCACCAGGAGGGCAAGAGCCACACTGCCTCTATTGACAAGGTGCGGCAGCTTAATTGAGGTTATAGCATTGCAGCACAGTATATCTATTGTTCACCATTTTAATACTACCATTATCTCAACATTCTGCCCTACAAGCATAAGATATGACTATTTGTTCTCACTACCGAATGAGAGTGAAAGCCTAAAATGGAGATCCAGCGGGCTCCCAGTCGTATGTGCTTCCTGATGATCAATAGGCATCAGGCAACCCTTGTTACAAGGATTTCCTAGCTGCACCTGAGTATCTTAGGCCCCAGAGAACTGAGTTCACACCAACTGTGGCCGAACACTCTGCCTAGTTACAAGGCGTTCTCATTACATCCTAAACAGTGAAGTGCAGCGAAGATGTGGGCACGGTTTTGGTCATAAACCAACGTGTTTTTTTTTCATAATCATTGCGACTATGGGGTTTTCTGGAAGGATGTAATATTTGAACAGTTTGAACTACAAAATTACTATTCCTCAACTTAGAGAGATTTCAAGAAACTTAACTAGTCTGGTCATTATTGTTAATTCGCTTTTGCTGCAAGCAGAGTTTTCAAGAAAGGCCACCTTTTCCTGATTTTACGAGGAAGATCAGCTGGAATGGGAAAGTTTAAGAGGGTTCTACAAAAGCAGGCTCCATCTGATGGGCATTTCACCTTTCTAATGAAATCTCTATAAGATTTATTTGATTGTGATATTTGCTTGTAGGAATTTGGGTTTTACAATGTCACTTTTGTATGTCTTGGTAAAGATTTGGTAACTACTTTATTTGGGTATTGGTAATCTATATAAGTACTGTGGCATTAAGTAGTATATTTGATTTTGTATTGTGGTGCATGTTATGTCAAGCTTGGAAGGTTAAGGGATCCACCTGTGGTATTTTGAATATCACAATATGTCTTTAGATTACTTTGCTAAAGAAGGTCTGGTAAGTTACTTCTGTTTGGCTGGTGGGACTCTGACAACAGGTAGAATGTTGTCAAAGAACTGTGGAGGTTTGTTTTGGTGGTGAGCCTACATGTGGTCTCTTAGTAGTCTTCTCATGTACTTTTGCTGTTCTACCAATACATAACGTAAATTATGGAAAATTACAGATTAAGATATATAATTTGGTTGAATCAAAAAGTATGTGCACAGTTTTAAAATTTGCTTTAGTATGATAGGTTCTTGGGCGTAGTTATTTTAAAATAACGAAGATTTAATGACAAGATATAGGTTGGAGGTTCTTGGTGACTATTGGGAATTATATAGACACTTAAGCCATCATTATGATGTTGGGCGAAAAGCCATCCGACAACTTGTCGGATGCTTTCCACCCAACATCATAGGTTTCCATCTAACCGCTATGTTATGATACTGGTGGTTGGAGGGAAACCCGCCGGGTGAATTCCGCTCCGCTTCCGACGGGCTCCCGGTGTAAGGATGTTTGAAAACATTCATTTTTCTATTGCAGCTTCTCCTGCAGCCCTTTTCCGGCTGCCACACAAGCTGCAATAGGAAAATTTATGTTTCCGACCGCCCATAGGGTAGTCGCATCTTAATACTGCGGGTGGAACCGACTAATAATAGTGGGCAGATTCCATCCCTATACGGTGTCGTGCGGACGCTCATCTGACCAACATCGTAATAGGGCCCTCAGTGATATTTCAGAAGTCCTTCATATGTTGGATATTATAACAACAAAAGTATATTTGATGTACTTTTATCATACTATATTAATAGCTGTAAAGAACAGATTTAGCTATTATTTAGGATACAATTATCTTAATAGCTATTAAATGTTCTTGAGTTGAAAGCATCTAGTTTAGTAGTTCTAAGACAATGGGAATTAATTGATAAGAGATTTAGCTAGACAATTATGTCATCAGACTTGGATCCACAGGACAGAGGTTCGTGGTTGTCACATCAGACATTCTGCTACAGAGTTTGTGTATATGTTTTACTTGTTTAAATAGTTCTAAAAGTTTTTTGGTGCGGAGTGTGTCAATTCGATAGCATTAAATAGTTTGAGCGTGTTTTAAATATTACGGAATTCAAATATGCATTGACTATTCCAATAGATTTTATGTTACTTTTCAATTGATTTTGAATGGCAGAACACACCAGAAATGACGTCAGATGCCAAAACAAAATGAGAAACTATAAGAGTAGATATCGAGATGAACTGCTCCTTGTGTGCGGTGAATGAGAAGTGACGGCTCCGTCAGTGAAAAGTTCACTGAGGTAGAGGTGATCACTGTAATCATGCACCGATGACTTTCAAGAAGTTGAAATGTGTTAGATGAGAAAGGGACAATGGCTAGTCTTGCTAACTTGAGAATTTTGTTAGATGAATTGACTTTTTTCAAACATTGATGGTTGTTGATGGAACTATGTAATTGAACATGGTGTTTTAGTTTTCCCAGTGATTGTGATGAAGGGAAAGTTTGAATGAGGAGTGTAATAGAGAGAGCTCCGAATTGGTTATGATTAGACGTTTTGAGTAGATGGTAATGGGGCAATTCATTAGGAACTTATTTATTCGCTTTTGTAGTCTTTTTCTTGGCATTATTGGACCACGAAGGGCACTATAGAATAAAGGACTGGTGCACATAGTGGCAAATGGTACTAGTATAAATCTACTCACACACTTGATGGTATCTTGAAGCACAGGTAAGATTGCAGATGAAGGGAACTTTGAAATAAGAAGCAGGATATGTGGTACTTTAATGAATTCTAAGTTTATGAGAATGAAAGTTAAATATATTATTTTATTTATTTGTCCCACAGGCCTTATCCTGTTGTTATTGAATGGTTGGTGGCAGTGTGAAGAAAATAGTTTGATGCTGATCACATAACGTGCATTTTTAAAGCGCACATTCACCCGATGGTATCTTGGCACTGCATACCAGATTTTTATTGTTACCCACCTTAATGGTACTCAATTTATTGACCTCAGAAGGATCAAAGGCTGAGTGGACCTGCAGGGGTGTGAACCTGTGACCATGAGGTCATACACAGGTCCCTACAGTGGGCGAATTAGCGCACTAAGCCACCAGAACCGGCTCACGGCAGAAGTTATAATTCAAAATGTACCTGGGTATGTGATACTACCATTAAACTGAGGTAAGGATATTATTGTGGTATTACCATGTTAGAAGATCTTTATAATGATAGAATAGGAATGGATGTTTCTCTATGACAATAATATTATTTTACTATTGTTTCTGCAGTGCCACTAATTACAGTGGATTTGGATATAGGACTTTGCAATGTTAGGGAAATTAAGGAGACATAAGCATGAGGTGTGTATAGATTTAAGTTTTGTGAAAATTAGATTGTGACTTTATTTTCAAGAGTTAAAATTATTCACTTCAAAGATGTCTTTATTTGAGAGAGTATGAGGAGTTTTTGATGTATGTGCATATAGTTAATGACACTACATGGGAATGACAGAGTATTATAATTAATAATAATTGTTTGAAGGTGGGTGCTGGTGGGTAATAATCATGAGATGTATATCCTGAATCATGGATTATGAGATCATTGGTCATATATTTAGTAATTGGATCTTATTATTGACTATCTTCCATTGTCTTGTGTGTTGACAAAGAACGTAACTCCAGATTTGTGATATCTTGTTAAACCCTTTGTGATGAGGTCTGCACCAGAGAAGAAAGACTGTGAATATATTTTTTTTGTTTTTAATAATTGCTTATGGTAAGGAATATATGTTGTTTTAGCATAATTCAATATGATTACTAAAGATTAGAAATTTAAATGTTTGTGGTTTTGGTTTTCTCCGTTTTTTTTTATTTTTTATGTATGTTCTTTGTATTTTAATTCTTATTCTTTTGCAGTTTATTGTATGAGACATAAGGGGGGCGTGGCTTGGCGCCCGCGGAAGATGGCGGCGTCCGACTGAGGCTCCGAGGCAGCTCCGAAAGACCAGCCGGTTCCCGCTTTCGAAACACGGAAGAACACAGCTGAAAATGCGTCGGAATCTGCCCTGACTTCGGTGGTATCGATGGATTTCCTCACTTCTTTCCACGTCGCTACAAATGCCGCCTGTAAGTTCTGACAGGCTTTTTCTCCACGGTGACGGCCGCCATTTTAGACTCTCTGAATGACGCGCGTTACATTACTAATGTCGCGCTGTTATTTAATTGTTGGTGCAGGACTTTCATTTTTCAACTTTATCGACGTTGTGGCACTAAATACTGGCGCTTGCACGTTTTGACACACAGCAGGTGCAATATACTATTTTTCAAGTGAGTCGTCGCCTGCTGTGACCGCATCATATTTACAACATTGTGATGCATCTTACTCATGTGGCTATTTTGCAAATGACTGTGACCCGCACTCGTTTTCACCACACACTTTCTCCTTCCAGTCTTTATCTTTTACACCAGGAGCGCGCGGGGAGTCACACTCTGGTGTCTTTTCATCAACTCAAGGAAGTAGCCCCATCGCACTCTGCAGCTAAGAATCACTCATTTAAGGTTTTACTTGGTTGCTCCAGAACCCTTCAAGAGGATTCACAGAGGTTTGACCGGGATTGCTGCTCGGAAGGAAGTTATGTGATACTGCGCATGGACCCTACGTACAAGTAACCATACAGTGTCTTTGGTCGTTCATGGTCAACTCCACTAGTTGTTTGGTCCTTATATATTACCATTTCGAGACAGCATTGACCAGAATATACTCCTCTCTATAGCGCCCTGGTGATAGCACCACTCAGGTTGTCTGGAGTTGGATTCGCTCCCTCACATTGTGCTTAGTCACCCTCATTCGCCTGCTGTGTCACGTCTGGTGTACTCCTCACTTTGATCCTTTGCACCTGGCTGGGCTACTAATCTCACGGATTGTTGCATGGGCAGACTTAAGCCAATGTCGCATTTGCCCCGCTCGACCAAAACACGCATTGTGAAGAATTCCAAGGTTTTTTCTGCCTTCTCGCAATTGGAGGACTCTCTTACCTCATCTGCTTTGGATACACCAATGGATCCTTCCAGATCTGCGCAGGACACTTCTAAATCCAATACGAAACGGCTCAAGTCAAATTCTCTCTCACCTCCAAAGCATCCGGGGCCAGTCTCCATGGAATTATTGTTAGAAGAAATAAGATCCCTACGTCCTTTTATGGAAGAGACTAACCTCAAGCTTCAAGTCCTTACAGACAACTGGTCACAAATGGAAACAAGAGTTACTTCAATCGAAAATTCTGTTCAGTCATTCCAAGAGACAGCCTCTGTTGTCTCAAACTTGAAATCCCAAGTTTTGGACTTACAGCAACACGTGGAGCAGTTGGAAAACAGAAATAGGCGTAACAACCTTCGTATTTACGGCCTAGTCGAAGGGACGGAGGGGTCTGACCCAATCGCTTTCTTCAAGTCATTCCTTCCCAAGATCCTGCATTTGCCACAGGACAAACCCCTCAACATCCAACGTGCCCATCGACTGGGTCGGCCGCCCTCCTCTGCTTCCCCCTCACAAAAACCTAGAGGGGTCATCCTTTACTTCCTGGAATACACAGATCTCCTGATGGTTTTGACAGCAGCCAAGTCCCTTCCACATCTCACTTGGTCTGGTTCATCCTTGTTTTTCGCCCAGGATTATGCCAAGGCTACTGCCAACCGCCGCAAGGCTTTCCTAGGATTCCGAAATGATCTACGGGCAATGGGAGCGCGATATGGCCTCTACCACCCATGTCTCTTCAAAGTGACTTATAACAATCACACCACCACTTACGAGGATCCAGTGCGCTTGCAAAGCTTCATCAATGCGCACAGATCATCTGCTATGGATGCCTCCGGTCCATCCTCCTCTGCTCCTGGTTGACTACTGATCTTTTTTTTTTTTTTATTTCCTTGCTGTGATTACATCTGAGTTTTCCTACTCTCCGGATGTATACTATGCTAGTCCTCACTGTATATGCTTAATGGTTTGTCCGTTGCTTTCACTGTTTCTTATGGTCTTATTGCATTTTCCTAATTCGCCTTATTCTTCTCTTCTCCATTTGTCCTACAGGTAATTTTGTTTTCGTGTTCTGATGATGTCTCCCGGTCCTTGCCTCGTTGCTCCTGGGTGTGTCGCCTCATCCAACTGGCTCCTTCCCTCCTCCACCCTATCTCGCACCCTTCCTCTGTAGGTATGTTCCTTCTCTATTTCCTTATTTGTCTCCCCTGTCCATCCGCTGCTCCTTCCTTCATTTCCTCCCCTTCTCCCCTCTTCTTCTTGTTCTTTTCTCTGTTTACTTGTCATTATTTTCTCTTCTCACCTTTAGTCGGAATTTTTTGCCTCTGTAAGAGTCACATTTCCTGTTTTTCTCGATGCATTTGTTTTTCAACCTTTTCTTCTTTTTTAACTCTCTATTTCACTTTCAATACTACTGCCCTCCATTCTCATTTTCCTACTATTGCTCTTGTCCTTACTTACTTATTCCTTTTCTTTTATTTTAGCACTTCTCCATTGATCTTCCTCTTTTTTATCCTTACTCCTTTTCAGGAATCTTTCTTTCCTTAATCTTGTTTTTCATACTTTTTTTGGCTAAATTATCGTTATGTCATTGAATTTATTGTCATGGAATGTGAAGGGTATCAATTCTCCGATCAAACGTCAACGGATTTTGTCACACTTAGCTAAATTGAATGTTGATATTGCATTTCTCCAGGAAACGCATTTAACTGATGTTGAATCTGTTAAGCTTAAACGTGGTTGGGTGGGTGAACTTTTTTACTCTCAGGGTGATGGCAAACGTAATGGAGTAGCAATTTTGTGTCGCAAGTCTCTCCCCTTTCAAGTCCTTACCCACGAATCAGATACTTCTGGTCGGTGGGCTTATGCCAAGTTATTGCTAAGAGGTGTTCCAATTTCTTTGCTCAATGTCTACGGCCCAACCACGGGTGAACCTTCTTTTTGGGCTGTTTTTTCTCCACTCATAACCAAATTTATGGATCACAATTTTGTTCTGGCGGGGGATTTTAATCAACCACTAGATCCCTTTATTGACAGGTCGTCCAAGGCTCCGCACATTCCTAACAGACCTCATAAGTTGTTCAGTCATGCCATTTCGCAGCATAAGTTAATAGACTCTTGGCGCCTGTGCAATCCAAAACTACGGGAGTACACTTTTTACTCTCCCTGTCATCACTCCCAATCACGACTCGATTATATCTTTGTCTCCCATAATCTTGCCCAATCACTTTTACATTCTGAGATAGGCCCCATTTTACTTTCTGATCATGCTCCCGTTCTCACAAGTGTTGATGTATTTCCTAAACCTACCGGCCCCACAAGATGGCGGTTTAACAATTCTCTTCTTGCCGATCCCAAGTTTCCGATTTCTTTCACCTCATTTTTTGATGAGTTTTTTCAGATTAATGATGATGCCACTCTCCCTGACCATATTATTTGGGACACTTTTAAAGCAGCTGCACGCGACTTTATTATCAGTTACGTTGCAGACAAACGCAAGACTGCACGAAGGTTCACCAAAAATCTTCTTTCTGACATTAAGAAATTGGAACATGCATATTTCACCTCTCACTCTGCTGATAGCTTGACTGCCCTTGTTGCTGCAAAAATGAAATTTAATGAGAAGTCCACGGAGGACGCCTCCCTGTACTTGCTGAAATCTACTGCTAAGTTTTATGGGGGTAGGAACAAAGCAGGAAAGCTTTTAGCTAATTATTTAAAAGTTAAGCATAATAAGTTAAATATTGAATCTGTGTATGACTCTGAAGGTGCCTTGAAGCGTACGGATGTTGATATTCTTGCTGAATTTTCACGTTTTTATGAAACTCTGTACACATCTGAAACTCAATCCTCTCCCAGCTCCCTTGCACATTACTTCTCCACCATCCACACACCATCTAATTTCCCCCCTGATCTTTCTTCTTTAGAGTCTGACGTCACACAAAAGGAATTACTCACTGCATTACAACACCTTAAACCCAACAAAGCTCCCGGCCCTGACGGTTTCACCGTCGAATTTTATATTCATTTTTCTAAATTGTTGATTCCTCGACTGCACTCCCTTCTTCGCATTTTTATTGCTCACGGTGCCTCTTCGGGGACGTTTTCTGATGCCCATATCTGTTTGATACCTAAACCTGGGAAAGATGTCAAACACTGCAAAAATTACAGGCCCATATCCTTAGTCAATATTGACTATAAACTCTTCGCTAAAGCATTGGCGATCCGATTGGATCATCTTCTCCCGGACCTTCTTGGTGAAGAACAATCAGGGTTTGTCAAGGGTCGGCATATCACGGATAATACTAGACTTTTATTTAACATCCTGTCGAAATCCTCCCGTTGTCAACACTCGCTTGCAGCAATCGCCCTTGACGCTGAAAAGGCGTTTGATCGGGTTGAATGGCGCTATCTCTTCCATGCCCTCACTTGGTTCGGTTTCGGCCCTAGATTTATCTCTTTAGTTTCCCTGTTATATTCACACCCTAGAGCTGCAGTCTTTGCAAACGGTCAACTCTCCCCTTACTTCGATTTAGGTTGTGGTGTTCGCCAGGGTTGCCCTCTGTCTCCCTTTCTCTTCAACCTTGCTCTAGAGCCTTTTTTATCTAGGTTGCGTCAGAATCCTGCTATTCACGGCTTCCAGATTGCAGATTCCCACATCAAACTTGCTGCTTATGCAGATGACATTTTACTTTTTCTTTCCAATCCTGCAGAATCTGTTCCTTCCTTTCTGAATGAAGTCCGTAATTACTCCTCTATCTCTGGATATAAACTTAACCATGACAAATGCGAGATCCTTCCCCTGACCAAGTTCACTTTCAAACAAGACTTTCATGACTCCCAGTTTACTTGGTGTCCCTCCCATATTAAATACCTGGGTTTATATGTTACCTCCTCCATTCCAGCTACTGTATCTTTATGCATGTCCAAATGTGCGCAAAAGATTGCTGATCTCACTACAAGGTGGCATCCTTTATACCTCTCCTGGTGGGGTCGTCTCGACACTATTAAAATGATGATTTCCCCTATTGTTCTTTATACACTTTCCAACATTCCTGTACCTATCCCCACGAAATTCTTTACAAAAATCAATTCAACGCTATCTTCATTTCTGTGGAACTCCAAAAAACCTAGGATGTCTCTTGCCAGACTTATACGTCCTGCCTCTGAGGGTGGGGTTAATTTTCCTGATTTTCCTGCGTACCAAAGGGCCTTTCTATTACGTCAAGCTTCTCTTTGGCTTCAAGATTCCACTCCCCCTTGCCCTCTATGGATTAAGGTTGAGCGCGCTCTTCTTTCTCCGTTTTCTTTTGCAGAGTATTTGGCTTTTTCTCGTAAACCCTCTTTGCTTCCTACTTCTATCCACAAACATACTCTCAAGCTCTTATTATCTGCTGCCCCTGGTCCCCCTCTCACCGTCGCTGACTTCCTTTCTTCTACCATCTGGCATAATAAATATATCTTAATTGGCCTTAAGCCCTTTTATTGGAGATCTTGGAGGATTGATTTGGATCTCGCAGCTCTTCTCTGGTTCCACTTTCCTCTCTTTTCCTGATCTCCGTTCTTCCTTCGACTTACCTCTATCTTGTTTCCCCAAATATCTCCTACTCAAGACTGCGGTTCTGGCGGTTCATGAGCGACTCTCGGTCTCTTCTCCTTCCCTTGTTTCGCACACCCCTATCTCTCGTCTTCACTCTCTCTTGCGTACCACTCCTACTGCGTCTCTTCTTTATAAACACCTTCACGCTCATGACCTGCTTAGACCCAAATCCAAGGTTGAATCTCAGTGGGAAACCGATCTTGAAATAGCTTGGCCGATATCCCTTTGGGACAAAATTTGGATAAAATTACCTAAAACTTCTAGAGCGGCTTCCTTGACACAATCCTTATTTTTTATTTATAACAGACTACTTCACACTCCTGCTACGCTTCACAAACGATTTCCCAATACCTCAGATAAGTGTTGGTCATGTGACTCTCCTAATGCTAACCTGTTCCACATGCTTTTCCTTTGTAAACATGTGCATGCTTTCTGGTTACAGGTGTGGGCTCAAATTAATGTTATCTTCCATACCTCTATCCCTTTTTCTCTCACTCATCTTTTTTTGGGCAGTGTATCTCCTAGTTGGGATTATGTAGATATGTATGTTCGCATTATTGATTTATTATTGGCCACTGCCTTTCAACAGATTACTGTTAATTGGAAAAATATGTCTAATATTTCCTTCAAAGCGTGGTGGTACAATGTTTGTTATAATCATAGACTTGACAATGCCTTTGTTTTTCCTATTCAAGTAGCAGCTAAGCGTGCGGAGCTCTGGCTCCCCATTACGTTATACTTAGATAATTGTGTTGCTCGTTTTTCTCGCCCATCACCTGACCAACAAGAAGTTCCTAAACCCCCATGATGCCCTTCCTCTGTCCATAATTTTCTAACATATTGCTTGTCTTTCACTTTTTTACACTTAGATGCCTAGGTTATGATCAATGTAATTTTTATTTCACTTTCTTTCAATTGTTTATGATTACTGTTTGGTTGTACACTTTCTCTTACATTTTGTATTTCGCACTCTTATTCCTTCCCCTCCCTTCCCCCTTTTGCCTCTTTCCCCTTCCCAGCGGATACTTTGTACTGCATTCTCATTTTTTCATTACCTAATAAAATTCTTTTGAACTTAAATTGTATGAGACATAAGAGTAATTGACACTTGAGAGCCCTGAAGAAGCGATTGGATGCTGTGAAACATGTGCCGACTCAGGGATAGAGATCGGAAGGGGTCTTGCTGTTTGATCTGATTGTGCAACAAATTAACTGTATTGATGAAATTTCATACGCATATGAAATAGGAATATAGGGAATTGTTGCTAGGGCAATGAATGGGGTTGATGTTAGATTGAAATAAGAGCTATCTGTATGTTAGTGAATTGAAGTGGTTTCTAAATAATTGGTGTAATAAAAGCAAAACAAACAACACTCTGGATGGGCATTCAGATTTTATTATTTAGTTGGTTTTTGGGGTGGACCTATGTGCATAAAATATGTGTACAAAATGCTTCCCTTTCTTTGAATAAGGCTCCAGCTGATGTTTCCCTAAAGTATTGTCTTGCATCATGTTTTATCCGCATTGCCTTTTGTTTTCTCTGGGTTCCTGTAGTGATCAGAAGACGTTATGCAGTTGCTGCCTTTGCCTCCTGCTGAACCTCCATCAGAACTAAAAGAATTTGAAACTGAATATGGCTTTGAATTGTAAATGTGCCTTGTAATTACAGACAGTGATACCAACATGGTTAGACTTGCAATCGCTAGAATAAACACTCATGTTTATAGTCGAGGGGGAACTTTTCAGGGTTTCTACAGGAGGATTCCTTTGATTTGTGTGCAATATTTATCTCACCACTTAAGGGTGGCAAATGCATGTTTCATTGTCTGGCAGAGGGTTCTCCCTATGCAGATCCAGGTCCGATTACCCTGGTAAAAGGTATCTGTTTAGGGTTCCATTACATGTAACTGCATCAGTTGTGGGACTCCCAAAAGGACTCATCTCTGTAAATTAGGGATGCAGAAAATTGCAACATTCTGGGTTTTCCTCCAAGGATGCCCTAAGAAATGGGGAACTGCCCATTTCATGAATCTTTTGCACATGGAACAACAGTTCAGCCATTGCCTTGACCCGGGGCGCGCTCTAAGGATATTCTCAGAGCCTTGGCACAGCTCACTTTGAAGACTGCCTTCACTCACGATGTTGAGCTGTAATGAGTCCAAGAGTGTTGGGAGAGAACAAGTGTTGAAAAGAAGGAGAGTTTCTTCTGATGTCAAAGCAAAAGTTTTGTCAAAAAGGTTAAAAGTTTATATTGTGGCTAACATAGGCAAACATGACTGGAGGAGTCAGCAAGTCCATTCAACTTCAAACATGAAAATCAAGAGTAATCAGGATAAAGGGATTATTTAATGACATTTCACACATGGTAAGCATGAGGTCACTCCCAGATGTAGCCCCATCTGTCCTATTCGAAGTCTTGGCAGGATGTTTTTGTCCATTTGTTGATTTGTTAGTCATGGCAGTGGAGCAAAACATAGGCACCCTCATTTTGCCCCTGTGCAAAGACGACATAAAATAATGAATACCTAGAGAAAGTTAAAAAGAGGAATGAAAGGGAAACGTTTGCAGCTCTCTTTAAGGAAAGCAGTAATGTGGAAGAAGCAGAGAGAGCATTACCTGCACTTCGAGACATAAAAAACCCTAGCACCAGCAAACTGGCACTTTATAAGAACAGAAGAAAATGCAATAAAAGAATGTAGTTATATATATAAAATAATGTAGTGATATATATAAAATAAAGTAGTGATATAATTAAACCAGAACAAGGTACTCTTCCCCTCGTCTACACAGCATTTCAGAGGAAGCCTTTTCTTGATACAAATGAAATGATTTCAGTACAGTACATGAATAAACATCCCACTTGTAATCTCCACCAGTTCACCCAAGAGGGGCGACCCGTGCTCGGATATGGCCTCTGTGTCTCAGCACACTTGGCAGCAACATGAGACGGGCCTTCAGAAGGAAGAGGAAAGGGAGGCTTCAGCTTTTTTTAAGAAATGGAACCAGAGGGGCGCCTTCTCCACTTAATGAACCTTGATGACGTCTGTAGGTCAGAGGTCAAAAGCTCCACCCATCCCTTCTGGCGAGTGTCTGCTCAGCTTCTTCAAGAAGCTGTTTGCAATGACAAAGCCGCAGTTCTTAAGATATCCTTTATCTTTTGAGAGCCTACTCAAAAGGGGTGTATTTTCCCAAGGCTGAGAAAATATTTGAGCTTCTATTGCAGCCCGTACATTAGTTGTTTCTGGCTGCTTCTTTCCACTGCCTGGCTTAACTCCCTGCGGCACATTGAGCCTTGGTTAATTACTGCGCCTTCGAAAAGTGACAATAAGCCTTTTATTAGTGGGGTGCAATATGCAGATGTCACTCTTGCCTGACTGACACTGACAACATAGCCACAAGAATGGACACCAATAATAGTTTAGGGGTAAATAACACATGCAATAGATTTGTATTACAGTGGGTTTGGATATAGCACTTTACAATAATTTGTGAATTAAGGAGACATAAGTGAGAGGTGTGTATAGATTTAGGTTTATGGAAAAATAGATTGTGACTTTATTTTGAAGAGTTAAAACTATTTACATTATCAAATCATATTAAATGTTTTTTTAAATCACTGCCAGTAACCAATACCACTGTTTCCAGATCTAAGGAGGGGCTCCATTTTCTCTGAAGTCGCCACTGAAAAAAGCGGGTTGTCCGTTGAGCCTAGAAGGCTATCACGCCTCCTGTAACAGCAGATTCCTGCTCCCTCCGGCCTCCGGTGACTCTTTCCGAGCTCTGGTCCGGAACCGGTTCGCAGACTATCTTCGCTGCCAAAGCCTATCCTCCCTTCCAGGCTCAACGGACAACCCGCTCCGGCCTTTTTCCCCCCCCCTTTATCCCAGCTCCGGCACCACACAGAGCCAGCTGGATCCCCCTTGCGCCATCACCGCATGGCCTTTGCCCACTCTGGTTGACAGTCCGGCTTTTCACAGACCCTTTCTCCCGTCGCCGAAGGCTGGTTTAAAAACTTATCAGGCAACAGTTCACATTCTAGTCCTGATGATGATCCCCCACTATTAAGAGCTAGGGATCGAAACGTCGACTTGTTTAGCAAAACACCACAATTCAACCATTGTAAATGTAAATGTAAATGTGCAGATATTTATATAGCGCAAATCACCAAACGGTCTCTAAGCGCTTGCTTAGGGAACCCGTCCTGGTATTCCCCTGTGAGATAACCCAGCAGAGTATCCACAAGGTGAAAGCCAGGCATCCCGCCGCGAGGGGCCATTGTGGAGATTAAGCAAGCTATTGCCCAGAGTCGCAGAGTGTGAACCCATGAATCGAGTATGCACTGGAGCAAGAATTATCGAGTCCATGGACAATTTATGGACTCAAGACCCAGCCGAGCCGGGAATTGAACCCTGGTCCCAGGCTGACCTCTGCTTCCAGGTCTGCCTACTCTAACCAGTGAGCCACACTTCTCCACCATTGTGTAATTCCTATTGTGTTGTTTGCTGGTATGAGCTTACGCAAGATTATCATGTAATGTAAGCCACCTTTTGCTCTTCTTGTAAACAATTTCTTTGCCTGTGACTTCCTCTTTTCTATTCTCTCCATCCCTTTTATTTCCAAAGCTCGGTACAGGATTGTGCCTTTTTCACCCTTGTTGTTCCCCCTATTCCGTTCATTCCCCTTTATTTTTGAATAAACGTTCCTTTGTCCGGCTGGACATTGGTAGACTACTCATAGTGCTCATTGTAGTCTATGTAGCAATGCTTCCATTATTTCCTCCTATGCTAAGGACCATTGTTCTTTAAAATAAGCTACTACCCGAGGTCCTTAGGCTACCAGATCAGGTCCCCTTGTTATTTCTCCTCTCACATTTAGGCGATGGCATGTTTTTTTCCTATTAATTACAACGCATATGCTTGCATAAAAAAAGTAAAAAAATGAACCCTCACGTCAGCTAACCAAGGCCACACATATTGGCTTTCTCAATGCTTGATAATTTGTGCTGTTTTTGGGAGCCAGGCTCTAAAACCAGTTCAGAGTATGGATTTGGAAAGTTGCTTCACTATCACCAAAGCTAACAAATCAGTTTCTTTTTTACGTTCTAAACCTTTAAAGCTCCATTTTACACGATAAAGAGACTGGCAGCCAATCACATTTAATTGCAACTTTGTTAACCTGATTACAAAAGACAACTGAAACATTTCCCCAAGTGCAGTGTAGCTAATTTATTTAACATTTCACTCTGCCAGGAAATGTTTATTTGCTGTCTATTGAAATGGCAAGAGGGAAAGAGAAATGCAGGTCGCAGTTTTTTTTTGCTTAGCTGCTGCACTGCCACAGCAGATGAAATCTTTTCCCACCACTTCCCGGTCCCTCTCACATTTGCTACAAAAACCTATATATACGTGTCTGTATGTGAGGCTAGGCAGAGATCTGCCACCTTGGGAGAGATCACCACATAGAAAAGATAGGCGAGGCAGAGGTGGAAATCTCCACCCATGGGTTTGTAAATTGCATTTGTTGTAGGTACGTAATACCACAGGAGTGGAACTACACATAGTACAAAATGCTGTTTTTGTGAATCGGTCAAGGGGAATGTTATAATAGATCCAAGAAAGTGCATACAAAGATATAGTCCAATAAGTTCTAAATTGGGCCTTTGAATCTAAGCTGGGTGAGAGACAGACAGATGCAGGCCAGGTTGGGCATGGCATTAGACCTTCTGGATCTAAGAGCACAGCAGTTGCAGCTGGCAGGTAAAGATTCAGTGGTTATTAGGTTGCTGCTGTTTATATCCTCTTCTTTTGACATCATCCACCACCCTTTTCTATTAGACGAATAAGAGTTGTTGAGTGGTCCAAGGACAATGACCCTTTGGTGTCCCAAAGAATGGGCAAGAGTATGGGCTTCTATATCTAGGTAGATGATACCCAGATGCTTTTCCATTATAGGCTCCCCAGTTGCCAATAATACGGAATAATAATACGGAATACTGACAGTAATACTGAAGTAAATCAGTGGTAGAACACCATCCTAACCGCGATGGATAATAGTTGCCACTCAATAGGCAAACAGATCAAATGTTTATGGATTAATGGCATGGAATCTTCATATTGGACATAGACTCTGTGCTTAAGAGTATCGTCAATTACATGATTCTTGTGAACGGAAAGTAAAAAATTGGTTTTCATGTTTGATTCTCACCTTATATTTGAAGGTCAAACTAATGCCCTGGCAAAGAATTGTAGGGACTACCCAAGGCTTCTTGCAAAACTTCACTCTTTTTTGCAGAAAAATATGTGAGCGCTATAAATTCAGGGGAACTAATTGATAGACTCCTGAAATACATGGCTGTAACTGCGGCCCATGGCAGGTATGGCTACCTTACAGCACTTTTATCCCACCGTCACTTTGCTACAATGTGTCCTGATTAAGTCCAGGATCTTGTTTCGGAGATCTGGAGAACATGAATTTCTTGATATTCTCACAGACATGATCTGCAGCGGAACATGTAAGATTGAATGTGTTCATCCTTTAAAGAGGAGAACTC
Organism: Triturus cristatus; assembly: GCF_964204655.1. Lineage (NCBI taxonomy): Eukaryota > Metazoa > Chordata > Amphibia > Caudata > Salamandridae > Triturus > Triturus cristatus. The sequence continues at coordinate 1,417,419,027 of NC_140591.1, read as the reverse complement.
TTCAGTGCTAAACCATCAGCCACATTGAATCCCAAAACGTGGAAGACCTCTTTGTCCTCTTGAGACAAGGGCTGGACATTCAACTATTTCAAACATCATCTCTTCTGTGCATCCTAGCCCAGAGCTACAGATGTAAGTCCCTTGATGCCCTGGCTTTAGTTGCTCTTTGCAAGATTTCTGACTTTTGAGAAAATTATGTAGTTCTCCTTAACCTATCCTATTCCCAAGTTCAAGAGATCCTTATGCGATAGTACCCTTTTTACATCTCTTGTACTTTTGCCAATACTCCTGTGAACTATATTGAAATATCATTTTTATTGGCAGTTTATATTAAATTCCAAATCAACATACAATTATACAATTGTTTTTGTTACACATCTACGTAGGTAACCCCTCTTTTCATTAATTAGTACTCTGGTACTCATCTCTGTTACAAACCAGAAGAAACACCCAGACAATTACAAATTCTATTATCTCTATGTCAGGATAAATGAGTATGATTTATCATTCGAGTCCTGTAATGTCCAATATTAACTGAGTTCAGCACTTATACTGAACGTACATAACCAAACAATAGGAGGCAAAGAGACAAAAAAAGAAATGAAAAGGGAAAAAAAGGATAAGCAGCACGTATTACACTTTCATACATTGATATGAACCAGGTATTTCTGCTGATTGACACAAGAGGCCCAATTGGGAGTCGGACCGTCTACCGTAGGCCTATCTTCCATTGTGTAACACAACTATTATAATTACAAGCACATCTCAGGTATAGATAATATGAAAGTACATGGGAGTTATAACTGTAGCCAAACATGATCCTATAACACATAATGGAACAATGATGCTCCCAATTCGTGCTCTATCTTATTTGTAAACAAAAACACTAAATGTAAACAACCATCTACCAGGGGATTTCTTCATTAGAAGATGAGCGAGTTAAATGCAGTGTGTTAAGGTATACATGTATCCAGGGGTGGAGCCCAAGCGAGGGAGGGCAATCCTACTGTGTCTCACCGTACCAGTCTATCTTAGACGTCTTATTTTATATCTCAGGAATCCAAGTCCTCGCGAAGCGCCCCAAGTCCATTACTATATTCTCATACCCGGGCAGGTATATGCTTAAATATAGGCCACTGGGTCAGCCAAGTCTAAATCCGGTGGCGGTAGCGGCATGTGACGGGCTTCCCAAACTTCAACTATATCCGCCCAAGGATCTGCAAGCGGCTTGCGATGCTTAGTGACCTTATCCTCTGTAATCAAGACCCGCTCTTCAGCTCTAGCCCAACAGGTGACATCATCTTTCCATGTAGTCACCAATGGGACCCTTGCCGATATCCATCTGAGAGCTATCCTCCTTTTAGCCAGAAGCACAGAAGCAAGGCCAAGTCCGCAAAGCGGAGTCGCAATTGCTTAGCCTTAGGCCTCGGAAATATGCCCAAAAAGCAATCCGCCGGTAAGCACCCCAAGCCAAGGAACAATACCTTATTAATCAGTTCAACCACTTTTGTCCAGTAGTCCATTATCCTCGGACAAGTCCAGGTCATGTGCGCCCAGTCCCTGTCAACTTGCGAGCAATGGGGACATGGCCGCTCCCCCCGTCCAAATGCTACATTCAACCGGTGCAGCGTGAGATATGTCTTATGGAGCCAGTTAAATTGTAGATATTTAAAGGCCGCATTTCTGGACATCTTCTTGGAGCTCCTCAGAGCACGCTCCCAATCTTTATCCGATAGTTGAGAGGCAAGCATATCTTCCCACCTCTCTTTAAGTCGGCTCAACGGGTGACTCGACAGTTCTACAATCGCCTGATAGAGCCACTTCACCAAATGTCCAGCTGAGCCCAGCGTCACCATCGCATGCAGTGCTGAGTGTGTGTCCGGCTCCGTTGTCCCTCTTCCCCACAACTCAATCATGGCACCTCTTATTTTATGGTAAGTCAGGAATTGCCCGGCCGGCAGTTCATGGTATTCCAGGAAATCTGCCAATGGTAATACTTCCCTAGCCCTAAAGCAATCTCCCACCGTTTGGACCTCTGCTTCTTCCCATCCTGGCAACTGTCTCTCTGATAGGGGTGGGCCCCTGCCTGCCTGTGGTAGTCCCAAAAGGGGGATGCACGGGGAATACATTTTCATATTTCCCGCCCTGCTTATAGTTTGGTCCCAACACGCTATAGCCACCGAGAGTAACATCCCAATAGGTTTAACCTGCCGACGTCTATCCAGCATTCTAGGCAATAAGGTCCCCATTGCTGAGCTGGGCATCATTGACAGCGTATCCAACCCTCTTCCATCAAGCCATCTAGCCAGCCATTGCAATTGGGCCGACAAATAATATGCTTCAAAGTCCGGTGCTCCCAGGCCTCCACCCGCCAAAGGGAGGCGCAGGGTCTGTAAGGACACTCGATTCCGGCCACCGTCCCAGATGAAATCTCTCAAAATCGAGTCTAGTTTCTAAAACCAACTACGTGGTACGAGTACTGGTAAATTAACAAAATAATATAGGAGTCTGGGAAGCATCACCATCTTAGATAGCGCCACCCTTGCCATCACAGGAAGTTTCAGTATTCGCCAAAAGGCTACAGTCTGTCGGAGTCCCCGCAGAGCCGTGCCCAGATTACCCTCGAATAAGTCTGCTGGAGTGTGATAAGTCCGTATCCCCAGATACCTAAAGACCTCCGGCGCCCAGTTAAGCTCAGTCGGTAGGGTGAATGGTCTCGGTAATGCAGGGAATAATGGAAAGATATATGTCTTTCTCTTATTAAGTCACAGGCTCGAGAGCCCCTCGAACTCCTCCAGCAACTGCAATCTTGGGAATCCCCTCCGTCCCATCTCTCAAGTAAATCAAAACATCGTCGGCATAGAGCGAGACAATGTGCGTGGACCCATCTATCTTGATGCCCAGTCTCTCGCCTTTCTGCCGAATGCGAGCAGCTAAGGTCTCCATGGCCAGGGCGAACAACAGCGGTGACAGAGGGCATCCCTGCCGAGTCCCCCTGTAGATATTGTAGGGTGCAGAAATCATGGCACCTGTGCGGACTCGGGCACTTGGTTCTTCATACAATAATCGCACCCAGTTGGACCAACCCTCACCCATCTTCATCTTATCCATAGTCGCTAGAAGAAAGTCCCAACTCAGAGAGTCAAAAGCCTTCTCGAGATCTATTGACATTACTACTGCATCTGGGCAGTCCTGAAGGTCAGCGTGAACCATTACGTTGTATAGCCGTCTTAAGTTATTTGACGTGGAGCGCATGGGAATGAAACCATTCTGATCTTTATGAATTAATCGCTGCATATATGGCAAGATTCTGGTAGCCAATGCTTTGCTTAAGATTTTAAAATTCGAGTTTAACATGGATAAGGGACGGAAATCTGTCACTTTCGGGTGCACTGACTGAGTCTTAGGCAAGGGAACCACCAGCGCCTCTCTAAGAGAAGGCGGAAGTCTACGAGCCTCCAGCGAGGACTCATATAAGTGCTCTAGCTGTGGGGCCAACGTGTCAATGAAGATCAGATAAAAGTCCGCCAGTAGGCCATCAGGCCCAGGTGTTTTCCCCCGTGCCATTATTGGCTGCTCTGATTTCACCAGCTTTGACTGGCAGTGCCAGAGAGTCCCTAATGCGTGTCTCCAGTCCCGGCAAATTTAGCGCATCAAGGTATGTCCCCATCACCTCCAACGGCACTTCTCGTGGCTGCTGGTAGAGGGAATCATAGTAGTTCCGAAGCGCTTCATTGATCGCACTCGGAGAACAAAGCACCTGTCCTGTGTCATCCGTGATACTCGGGATGAGTGTCCCCCTAGTCTCTGGTCTGACCAGCCAGGCCAGCAATCTGCCTGCCTTGTCCCCCTCATCATGCTGACACACCCTGTAATTATTGAGGTCGAGCGTCCGTAGTCTGTCCCAAGTGGTATTATAGCGACTCCTGAGTTCTGCGATCTTGTCGTGCACCGCTAAGCCTTTCACTAGTTCCCCATCCAGTCCCTTTTGTTGTGACTCTATCCCATCCACTTCTCCAGCAATCTCCCGCCGAAGGCCCACAGTTTGTCCCAAGCATTGCCCCCTCGTAACCACCTTAAACGCCTCCCATTCAATTAACGGGCTGTTAGCTGTGCCACAATTCCTAGAAAAGTAAGTGAGCAATGCAACTGCTAGTATTTGTTTGAAACACTCGTCCTCTAGTAAGTTAGAATCCAACCTCCAGGAGGGAATTGGAGTTCTCTTGTGTGTAGGAGTAAACCTCAGTAGTAAAGGGCTATGGTCAGAAATTGTCCAAATATTCAGGCCCTGAGAATATGCGAGTAAGTGTGCTAGAGCAAAAAATCATATCCAATCTTGTGTGAAGATCATATAAGTGGGAGTAATAAGAGTACTCACGCTGCCAGTCATTGTGAAGTCTCCATATGTCTATCAATCCGCAGCCCTCCACCCATCTCCTGAGTCCCTGTGCTGTGCTTCCTGTGAACTATATTGGGCCCTGTTATGAGAGCTCTTGTAATTCTGATAATGGCCGCTAACAGCTGCATCAGTATTACATGAGCTGCAGGTTTACCACAGATCGGGTGTGTTCTATCAGAGACTTCTCTGGGTGAAACTCTATAGGAAAAAGATGAATTGCCAGAGAAAACTAGTGATGAAATACCAACTGTGAGAAAGTGCCATGCTTCTTGCATGGTATGCCCCCACTTTTTGCTGAACTGCTGAATGTACTTTGACTGAGTGTGCCCTGGGCATCTGCTAATCAGGTGCCCAGGGCCTATGTTCCTTCCCTAAAAACTGTGCTGAAACCTAAACCCAAATTGGCAAACCCTGGCCACATGTCAGCCCCTGGTAAATGGTACACTAGGTACCCAGGGCCTTGTGACCAGGAAATGCCCCTAAGGGCTGCAGCACTTATTGAGCCACCCTTAGAGGCCCTGTACCCTGACACAAACACACTGCCCTTTCAGGCTAAGTGTCGAGGTATAGAACAAAACAGAGAGTCGACATGGCACACATTCCTGTGTGCCACGCCCACAACACACACTGCCTGGCATACATCAGCCACCCCTCTAGCTGGGTGCCCTATGCCAGTGGTGTGGGTACAGGAGCATGAGCCCTGTGCCCCTACAGTACCCAGGTCCATTCCTGGGCACTGTAAGTGCAGTGCTGCCATTTAAGAGTATATGGTGCTGGGAGATCATCAACACGAACTCCACAGTACCATGATGGCTCCACTGAAGACTGAGAAGTTTGGTATCAAACTTCTCAGCACATTAAACCCGCACTGATGCCAGTGCAGGATTTAATGTACAATGCATGACAGAGGGCATCTTAGAGATGCTCCCTGAACCTAACCTACAATCCACGTCTTGTCTGAGGGGCTGCCTAGGCTGCCACACAGCAGACACGTTGCTGGACCCCTGGGTAGAGAGCCATCCGCACTCCTGGGCCTGCAACAATGCACATCCTGGGCGAGGTGCTAGGTCTCCTCCCCCAGGATGGGCAGGGGAAGTTTCAAAGGCATGCCGCCTTTGTGAGCTTCTCCAGGCCACTTGCTTTACTCTGCAACAGGCCCCTACCGGTTCTAAACCCCCACTCTGGTGGGAAGACTGGCCAGAAACCCCAACGAAGGACAGGGGGTGTGCCAGCCTCTGCCAACCCCACCCCTCAGGTGGGGGAGGCTAGGTGAAGCACATCTCCGGGCTCTCGCATCTTGAAGATGGGGAGCCCTGCCCAATCAGGACTAGGCCACTGCCCCCCTCCCACAGGAGAGTGGCAGGATAGGGGGTATACCCACCCCAGGGCAGGGACCCTGTGGCCCCTGCCATCTACCTACCTGTAACGCCCCTAAATTTAGTATTTAGGGGCACCCTGAACGTTCCTTCCTTAGATCCAGATTCTGAAACAGCAAAGATGATCAAGAAACAAGAAGACCTGCCGTGCAGCTGCTAGCAAGAGGAAGGCACCAACTACTTTGGCCCCAGCCCTACCGGCCTATCGACCCTCGAACCTGCTCCTGCTAAATCCCGGCATCTCCGTGGCCAGCAACCTCACAAACCCCGGAGGACCTGGCTACCTTGTGACTCTAAGCATCTGGGACTCCCACGAGCAGTGATACTGCTCAAAGCAAGTAACTGACCCCTGGCATCAGCCAGGAACCGCGAACCCTGCACACTCTGCACCCGCCAAGCCTGGCCTGTGCTGGAGTGGACAAAGACCCCGAGGACGTCCCACCGGCGACTGTGACCCCGAATCCAGCACCCAAGGACCCACCTCGACGCTCCTGACGATGCCTGCAGCCTCAGAACTAGGAAACCCTCCAACCGCGACCAGCCGAGGGTACGATTTCCCGACATCAAAAGGCACCCCTGCACCCGGCGCCCTGCGGCCCCCTGTGCCCAACTCCTGGGTGCCTGCCTATCCTCCAACTACCCAACTTACCCCTCGAATTGGTGGTCACCCCTGAAGAATTTTCATCCCAAGCTTGCAGCCTTTGTTCGTTTTTGAGCTTCTCCATTGCTATCCATTGAGCGCCCGATGGCTCAAAAGCACCCTGCACCCAGCCGCCCAAGTGTCCCTGGCAGTGCAATCTCTACTCTACTCTACTTCCCCATTTGCCCTGAGCAAGTGACCAGGAGCCCAGCTCCCACAGCCGTGTGGCCTGCTAGCCAGCAGCCACCAACCAAGGGCCCCTTGCCTCCCATCGGATAACATTGGGACTAACTCACTCTGCACCCGGCTGCCCCTGTGCCGCTGAGGGTGTAACAACTGTACTGACCTGACCCTGGGAGACCCCTGAGTCTATGCCCAGAACCTTAACTCTGCCAGTCGAGTACTTACCCAAAAGCCGATAACTCTCTTTTCTTCTATAGGGTAACATTGACTGGTTTCACTTGGAAATTCTTCTAAGTGTGGAGTTTCTAAACTTTAAAATATTCACCTAAAATCAACCGAGTAACGAAAACGAAATTACTCACCTGCTATCAGGAGAGATCCCAGTGCTGGATCTTGGTGCCCAGCACTGACCCTGAAAAGTAATTACAACCATACTTACAGCTAACCCAATTTTCTTCCATAGGAAACCATTGACTGTTTTTCTGTGAAATTTCTTCTGTGTCGATTTTTGCAAACTACAAATATTCTTTAAAAATCGCACCAACTGTGAAAACGTAATTACTTACCTGTTTTAGATAGATGTCCCAGTGCTGAACCTAGGAGTCCAGCACTGGATTACAACGAGAACATACTTTAGCAGCAACTTGAATTTCGTTCCATAGGATAACATTGCCTGGTTTTTGCTGAAAAAGTTTCTGTCAATTTTACAAACTTACAAATATTCGTAAAAAATCGCCTGTATAACCAAAACACATTCTTTCAACTGTTTACAGGTGGTGCCCCAGTGCTGGATCCAGGATCCAATACTGAGTTAGAAAAAGTAACAATAACCCCACTTACCTGCTAAGTGAAATTACTTCCATAGGATAACATTGGTGATTCTATGAGAAAAAGTTTCCAAGTGTCAACTTTTAAAATACCAAAATATTGCTTAAAAATCACTACTGTAACCAAAACGCTTTTACTCAACTGTTTACAGGAACTGTCCAAGGACTGAATCTAGGATTCAGTCTTGTGGTAAGAAAAGTAATCCAAAAAGTAATCTATTGCATTTTACTAGAAATTCCCATTGAGCTCAATGTATAATTGTGTTTGAAATTGTGTTGCCTATTGCAACAACTGTATCTATTACATTCAAAGTCTATTGCCTTGTCACTTTGGATCGCGGGTTGCCTTGCGGGTGTGGTTTTTTGGTGTTGTTTTGTTTCAAGAAAAGGGAACCGTACTGTGGGCTTGGAGCTGTGTGGCCTGCACCATTGATTACTCCTGTTTCACTGCTCTGCACTGCGGAGAGACTTTTACTGTATGTATGCAATATGCTTTTGTCATTCTAGCGGCCGGCCGGGTGGTTGTAGGCCCATACCTGTAACTTTTACAACCTGCAATAAACGGTTTCAAAAAAAAAAAAAAAAAAAAAAGTCTATTGCCTATTGAAAAGTATTTCTCTAAAGCCTCTCAATCTGAAAAAGTAAATTTTGATACCTATTGTTGGTTCTACAATAAAATAACTACATATTTTTATACAAAAACCAGTGGCCTAGACTTCAGTTCTTGAGTGTGTGAGACCATTTGGTCACTGAGTGGGTACAACAAATGCTAAACCAAGCTACCACTTTATAGAGTAAGGTTATATCTAACTTTAGCCTCTGCCAAACCTCTGTGGACTATGGACTCTGTACACACTGTACCTATTTGGGAACAGTATATACAGAGCCACTTTCCTACACCAACTCCCCTTAAAATTTCTCGTTTCTGATGGTACCTTAAAAGTACAGCTAGGGAAACCCCATCCCCTACATCATGGTATCAGTAACTTGGTAGGGAACACCAGGGTAAAAGTCAGCCACTCATAATGAGACGTTATGCTATTATTCCCCGATATTAGTGTTCTTTATAATCATCTAACTTTGTAATGCACCTTTCCTCCTCAATTAGCCTAAGAGATGGATTTACATAAAGACTCCTGTCTGTGCATGTGCCATTTTAGATCTCAACAGCACAAATAACTTATAATCTACTTTTCGCAAATAAATATTCATGATCACTCAATCCTCGCGATGTGCCACTATACATTCTCCCTTCTTATAAGGGACTATGATACCAAAACACCAGATCCCATTGGTAACACCTTTTGTTCTCTCCAATTGATGACCTATTGTGTTGATCCTTCTAAACAGGTTATCTTCTCCTGATTGAGTTAGAACTGTAACATGCAAGTTGCTGGTATAATGTTATCTACAATAATATTTAGATTTTGCTGTTGTCACTATTAAATTCCAGCAAAGGATTTTTAATTGTGAACTTTTCTGTCTGAGCAAAATTTCAATTACGCCAGAGTAATCTGAGTAATTTTAGTAATTTCGTATTACTCTTGTGATATGTAATTACCGAAAATTAAGCAATTATGTCCGCTTGCGTAATTAAGAAATTTGGTCACAAATCCTGTAGCAGGAGCACAGGATCAATGGATCTAGCGAGCGTGAATGGCTGCTGGCTGCTTCTGTTCAGATTCTGCTGCATTTAGTGCTATTTTCATAGTGTAAAGTGCATCCTCTGATCCATTTTTAATGCAAGGGTGGATCTTGCACTAAGAAATAGCACTAACTGCCGGGTTCCACTCCTTGCATAATTCCACATAATTTTACTGTAATACCGCATAGGTACACTACAGCAAATTTCACGTCACGACTAGCCCAAGCCATTAATCAACTTAAACTATTTAGCTGCAGTCAATAAACCTTCTGTGTCAGGTTATATGTCAACCATTCTTGTGTTCCAGCTGATTCTACATAGGAACATGCTCTGCCATTTCCAGAAATATTCCCACGAAATGACATATAAGTTATTCTTCTTGCTCATCTATGTGAAATGTTCACTGGGCTTTTCTGTTGTTTTTTTTTTGTCCTCATATCACCGTAGCGTCTGCAAATCTCGGACCACTCCATCTGTCCGTCTCAGGGTCTGTTGCATTCACACTTGGCCCCTCCGCTTTGAACCACCCAAGTGGGGCCATCACCTGGATTGGCACCTCGGTGTAATCATAGGAGCTCATTGTTCTGTCAGAGGTTCTTCCCTAAATTCCACTCCACCTAGAAAAATCCGGCCATATCCCGGGTGGTCTTCCTATCTTACATTCCATAGCCGTACGCCAAGTCCATTTAGCCACTTTGATCCCGGCTGCAACATTCGGAAGTGATGAATCGATCCACCCTTTACAAATTTCTCTCCTCACTATAAGTATATAGAACATGAGGCCACTTTGCTCCCTACTCAATAAGCTACGTGAGGTCCTGTCTACTCCCAACAGGACTAGTAAAGGGTTTAAAGCTATAGTTACCCCTAAAATATCTTTTAAAATGGTCTCAATGTCAGTCCAGAACACTTTAATCTTAGGGCACGAAAAAAAGATATGTTCATCATTAGCTTTTAAAAGTCCACATCTTCTACACCTGGGGGTAGGCAGTGGGGCGATCGAAGCTATTTTGTTTGGTGTCCAGTATACTCTGTTGATGGAAAAGAAGTGGTTTCGCTTTAGATTTGCCAGCTTAACAACCGAGTATAATCATTTCAAAGAGTCACGCCAAATTGGCTGTAAGTTCACTCCCTGAAAAGGTATCTCCTCACACCATATGTGGTGATTTCAGTTTCCTATCTTCCGCTTCCAGGAGTTTCCAATACCATATGGCGACTAACCCTGGGCGTGACACCACGCTTCGCCCACGTAGTGTACATAGCGCTGCCTGCTTTGCAGTTTTCGAAGTAGGCGAAGCAGGCAGCGCTACGCACACGCCAGAAATGCGCATGCGCGGGCGTCCGCGCATGCGCATTTGTCAGAAGAAGTTGGAAACCAGGAAGAGGGAGCCCCGGAGACGCCGCGCTTCAGGTAAGTGTCTTTACTTTTATTTAATTTACAATTAGGGTATGTTTTAAAAGGAGGGTGGGCGGGAGGCGGGTGGCGCGTAGTGGGGCTACGCGGAGCACGTAGTGTGCGTAGATTTGGGCACACTATGCGCTGCTTCACATAGCCCCACTACGCCCACCCTTAATGGCGACCTCCTTTCTTTTAGATCGGACATCCTGGAGAGAGGACTCAAATTCCCATTTCCCCCAGTTTCCTGTGTCGAGGTTGCAAACCAGGAAGACAGCTGCATATATTTTCACCTAGATAGACTATCTCCAACTTTAGCTCTCACAGTTTCCTAGGGTAGATCCCTTGCACTGTCATCACGTCTCCCTAGGTAACAATCACTGCCTGCCTCAATGGGAGACTCAACCCATCCTTCATGCATCATGGGGTGCTGGGGGAATCCCATATTGGTGCAAAGTCAGAATAATATCCAATACTAAGCGTCTTCCTCACCTTGCACCGAAGGTTGAGTAATGTCTTTAAAACCTTCAGTTGTACCTTTTTGAAGAGTTTTGGGGTGCCAAACTCATACAGAAAGCCATCATCTCCTAATTCTCTTATCATTACTCCTAATGGCATTCCCCATGTTGAGCTATCTGGCTTTCCCAATAGCATCTGGAGATTTAAGTCTAGAAGGGCTAAGCCACCCTTCTCTAGCCTTTGCCTCATCTTTTTCATGCCAACCTAACCCTCCTGGAAATCCATATGAAACTGGCTATTTTCCCTTGGATCTTATCTATGATTAATCTTGGGAATGTGAGGGGGATGCAATTAAGAAGATATGTCAGTTTTGGGAGGATCGACATCTTCTTTAAATTAACTCACCCATAGATTGTTAGTGGCAAGTTCTTCCATCTGGACAGTAAAGAGTCAACTTCCTTAACCACCCTTTTTAAATTATGTGATGGTATTTCATCCACTGGGTTGACAATAGTGATCCCTAAATATTTTATCTCTGCACTCACTCTACCTCTCCAGCCTTCTATATTCCAACACATTACCTCCATCTTGGAATTATTCACCGAATACCCCCACAAGGCCCTGAACACTGCCACCACCCGCTCCACCCTCAGTACAGTTTTAACCGGATCTGATGTAAAAATTATCAAATCGTCGGCATACAACGCAATCTTGTTACTAAAAGTATATGAGTAAAAAGGAATTACCTGACTGTCTTACCTAAGCAGTTGTGCCAAAGGTTCAATGTATATGTCAAACAAAGAGGCAATAGGGGACAAACCTGCCTTGTACCCCATTGAATGCTAAAACTCCAAGTTAGAGAACCATTAAGAAGAATCCTGGCCAACGAGTTTTCGTAGGGTTTCTGAAGATTAAGGGTGAAGCCTGGACTGAATCCCATTACATCCAGGACCTCCCACAAATACGCCCGACATATCCGATCAAAAGCATTAGCCGCATAAACAATGACCACGGCCAAGGGAATCAAATGAGTCATGGCAAGGTTCCTCTGAACTATTGTGTAAGCTTTTGAATTTGCTGAATCCTTTCTGATCTGTGTGTATCAGCTGGGGGCAAGCTTCGCCAATCTCCATGTCAAGATACTCATAAAGATTTTATGATCTGCATTTAACACGGAGGTTGGGCGATAGGAGTTTGCTCTCCTAGGATCCTTGACAGGTTTCAAAACCAAGACAATTGTGGCCTAAGTCCCGGAAGCTGTACGCTTTCCAGCCAAACTCTCAGCCTCACTGAATAGGGGTGAACCTCTTCTGTGTATAATTCAGCTAATAGGGATACAAGACTGGCCTGCATTTCCACTATCTTATTTGAGGCGTCTCCCTGCGGATTGATTACAAATTCCCTGATGTAATTCCTAGATCTCTCAACTCTTGCATTCCATGTTAACAGAGCCCTCGCTCTCTCTCCATAATCAAATTGTCTCATACACTCTGTTTGCCAATGCTCTCTGCACTTCATATCCAATTTGATCTTATAATTTAACCTTGCCTTTTCCAACTGCCTTGGTAGCCCCGCCCTATCTTTATTTTGCCTCATGCCTTGCTGCTGCAGCTCGACCTCCAGTGTCCTCACTCTTATCTTCCAATCTTTTGAGGTCTAGTCTTTCAACCTTATTTTTATAATGAGCAAGACTTTGCAACACCCCTCTAACATATGCTTTAAAAGTCTCCCAAATCATATCAAGGAGGGCTGATCTTGCGTTATCAAGAAAGAAGTCAGTGCAGGCTTGTTTCAGGGTGGCAAGTACCTTAGGGTCTAAAAGGATAGCCCTTTTTAATGTCCTCCTTATATTTTTTCGGGCACTAAAACACTTACTAACTGCATCATGATCCGAAATATTGCCCGGTAGAATATGGACCGCCTTAATATTTTCTGCTAGAGTTCTATCTACAAAGATATAATACAGTCTGGAAAGAGTACCATATTTTTTACTATGAAAAGCATAGCCCCTCCTTGATCTCTTTATATATCTCCATACGTCTACCAAGCCTATGTCCATAAGCATATTTTTAAGAGCCAGTCTCACCCTAGTGGCTTGGGCATGGTTCTTGCGAGTAGATCTATCCAAGATGGAATCCAGAAGGGCATTAAACCCCCCCCCCCCAATATTCATCGAGGATGTAACCTCCACTAAGTTCGACTCCAGTTTGACTATGTGCTGTGGGTCACCAAAATTCGGGCCGTAAAATCCAGCACATACAAACTCAAAATTCCCATAAGTCAAGGTTGCCAGAACCCACCTTCCAGAACTGTTGGTTTTTGAGGATTTTTATTCGACCCCAACTCCCCTCCTAATCATTATAGCCACCCCCTTACAGTGCTGTACTTGCTCTGAAACAACATAGCTATCCGTCTATCTGCATTTAGATAAGAGGGCTCAACTCTCACTGGCCGTTAGGTGAGTTTCTTGCAGTAGGACAATGTGTGCCATACCTTCTTCTAAGTATCTCATAGCCAATCTTTGCTGACTTTGAGACCTGACGCCATTTATGTTCCACGTTAAAAAAGATAGTTCATTGCCACCACCCATAATTTTCTGTGAATTCAAGACCTTTTGTTTCACATTGCCCTTGGCCAACTTACTACATAGCTACATCTGGGTGATACTGAGGACTTTTTATTTCCTTTTTCTCCCACTGCTTCTACCCACCCAGTGCCCTGCCCCACCCCAGTGCCACCCACCCCATCCCTCACTGGGGACCCTCCCATAACTTTCAGGCATGGGATGCCTGATGAGCTTCTCCTGAAGAGGAGTAATTATGTTCAAAATAAATTTCAGTGTGGCAGGCCCCCCCCCACCCCGTCTCTTTCCAGTCCGGCACTCCTCAACTCCATGAGGATCGAAGAACCTCCCCTTTTAAAATGAGTTCGATCAGCACATCCACTTCTTCCACTGATCAGTAATTATACATATGATTGTTCCACATGACACGGAGCATTGCTGGAAATTTCAATTGTGCTTTTGACCCTAACTTATGCAATGCCTCCATTCTTTTGCCTAGTTTCCACTGCTTCTGATCAGTTGCCCGACTAACATCCATCTAATGGAAAGAGAATACGTGCCAGAGAAGTAGGGGCTGTTTCTTAAGTCTACACTCAGAATTGCCTCCTTCACTGCATATGAAAGGAAGTTCACTAGTATCTTCCTTGGCCTCTGCCTTTGAGGGTTCCTTTTAGAGGTATCTCTATGCACACACTGAATCTCAGAGTCAAGATTGATGTCTGCCCTATCTTTCAGGGCTGGGTCTCCTATGAGAGTGGATTTAGATCCTCTCAAGATATTCCCTTAATACTCGGTTCTGTTTGGACAGCAGGCTTATACCGGTGGTGTTTTTTGCTATATTGTCCCTCATCATAACTACCTCCTCCTCCAATGCTCCCGTCCGTAAGGCCACTTCTTCTAGTTTTTTAGCTAAAGCTGTGCAGAAGGCCTGAATGTCTGCCTGATTGGCCTCAGATTTCTAAAATCTGTTCTTCATCTCCTCTTTTAGGACTAAGAGGATGGAGGACAAAGACTCCTCTGGCTTCTCCCTAACAGCGCTCCCAGTGTCCATCGTCTGCAGGAAATACCCATCAGCAGAACTTGGCTCACCTACTACAGCAAGAACATTAAATCTATTACAGGTGGGTACCTGAGCTATGCTATTTAAATCAGCAGTTGGCCCTTTATTTACTTCACAGTTCAATCTTTTCGAAGACAGCTTATCAATGCCAGTTACGTCCTCAATAACGGCATTATCCATCCTTAAGCTCTTCTCACATCTGCCCCTCTCACTTCACGGGGTTGGCAATGTCAGAACTTTATAGAAGGATTTCAGGGAGGGGTTGGCCTTGATCTGGTAAGGAGGAGCTCTTTGTCCCCTACCCTGCGGAGTCTTCCCCGACAGTTTAGCAGATTTCCCAGCTTTCTCAGCTTTCGCTATGGAGAACTCCGCGTCTGCTACCCTCTCAAATACAAGGTTTTGCCTCTTTGTGGTTCCCTTAACACCAGGGACCACTACGACAGGGGGAAAGGCCAGCCCAGGACCTACCCCTGATGCTGCTGTTATGCCTCTGGTATGTACTGTGTACCTTGAGATCTTGCCAATGAGCTTACTTTCCACCTTCTCTGAGTGCTGACTGCTCCTCTCCATGGGCAAGGGGTGTTGTACCCACCGGAATTTTTTTCATGTATCCCAGAAAGGCCCCCATCATTTTTCCTGGACCGGAGGGCTGTTGAATGCCTCAAGGAATTTTCCTGCTGTCTGAGGGAGGATATCCTCCCAGCTCCTGCCCTAAGCCTGTTGGCTGCCGGTCACCTTGAGGAAAACTACAGCAACCTGCGGGCAATCCTCCTGATCGCCCCTGTGACTTGCGCTGACTCCACCACCACTGCACAGGAACAGCACACTGGCTGCCCTGCTTTGCCACAGCTCCCTGTGCCGCACTCTCCCAGAGCGAGTCTCTGAAGCAGCCTCGGGGCTGGGGCCCACTGCAAACGCCCCAGACGTCCACCCAGCAATGCCATTGGGCGGGGGACAAGTCGTGAGTAAGTGCCGGGAGTGGGGGGAGCGAGGGAGCCCACCGACATTGAGAAAAAACACTGTCCTCCCCGGTGAGCTTGTGGTCGGTTAGCTTTCGGCCACCATGTACCCCCCCTGGGCCTATAGTAGGCTTTGCTGTTGTAACAGTTCTTCTTAGATTGCGATCAACTTTTTGTTTATGTTCCTTCACATTTGACTTTTTTGTTTTAAGAGTGAACAAGCAAACTAACACCATTTTTCTGAGAACCGATAAGTTGCACCATAGGGATGATGAGGTGTATGCACCAGTTGATGTTGACCCCAGCAAATTTCCCTGAAGAGTTTTCAGCAATAATGTCGCAGGGGAATTGACATAAGTCAGATCGTCAGTACTTTCTAACAAACTTTGAAGCCTCTGATCTGGAGCAATCCTAGATAAAATAACTCTGCCTCAACTAGTGGGACTGTTCTTACAGTCTTTTTTGATTACATGAAAGGGAGAAGTATCTTTTTATTAAGACACATGTTATGAAAGTTTCAATGGATTAAACCTCACCAGACGTCATATTCTTTTAGGGCTTTGGAACAAAGACATTAAGTAGTTACAGATAAAGATCACTTAGTCAGCCCAGTTCAGGTACAGAAGAGTTTATTACCTAGGAATTCAGTGCACAGGTCAGTGAATGAGGTACATGAGCCCGTGCCCCAGGAGCTTCATGTCGCTAGCTCACTCCCAGGCCAGCTTCTGAAGAGCACAACTTACACCGTGAGATACTTTGACAGATCACTGTCGCACTATGGATGTAGCAAGACTGTGTTCCCAGCAGATAAATGGAAGCATAATAAGTATGGTTGCCCTATGAGGTCCTAAGAAATATATGGAAGGGCCTGGCCTTCATAAAAACAAACTATATAAACTATGAACTATGTGAACTATATGGGGCCTTATTAATAGTTGCCTTCTAACTCTGATGAGGCTGATAATGGCAGTTAACAAATCCAAATCACAAGATACTCAAGTTTATCACAAATCAGGTGAAACTTTGCCTGATTCAAACAGGCAAGTTGTCTAGGTGAAGTTCCATGTGAAAATGAAGATTTACCGGAGGATTTTTCTAGCTCAAAATTGTATATTGCATCTTTGACTCAACATTATAGCTCTACAGCCTCTGTTGAAGGTAATACCAGTTGTTAAAGACCCTAAAACCGAGTTATAGGCCTAAGCAACAGGCGAGGGCCTATAACAAAGGAGAGGGCCTTTAACAATCGGCATAGCCCGAAGCAGAAGGGCTATAAGGCTATTAGGACATTCCACCAACTGAGGGTAGAATTTTGTAAATTAAAAAGGGAGAAAAAGAAAGAAAACATTGAAATGTTAGAGCAAAAGGCTAATATTAGTCATTATAAACCTTGATACGCTTCACTGTCTTCTTCAATGGAGCTCCCAACATTCCAATGTTCTAACAGGGCATATGCCTTTGCCTTGCAAACACATGTGTTGCATAAATGACTCGCTTCATCATGACAGTGATATGAAGAAAGTAAATAAGGTGGTAGAAAAAAAGAAAATTAAGAATCTTGTAAAAATACCATGATCTAATCATGTTTGAAATCAGTTAACTCATTAATCAGTCATATAGATCTCTTCTAATAATCCTGCAGAACAGTTCATTTAGTACTTAATCCAAAATAACCAGACAAATGGTCTATCCAAAACTATTTCAGATCCCCCTTTCATTTTAGCCAAACTCTCACACTGTAGTTTATGTGTCTGTTTCAATTTTGTGGATTATCTTGTTGTCACTACCTTGATGAATAGAGTCAGTCTCTCACTAATGTAGAGCCAAGGATATATACTATTCATCTCTGAACCAAAAATATTCAAATAATAGGACTACTATATGAAAACATATATTAAGAAGATTTTGAGTTTCCTTCACCCCTTATGAGGTGCTCAAATTGATAGTAGTACATACACAAAGTTAGGTAGAGTTGGCTAACACCCTGCACCAGTTGAGCAGCATCAGAGGCAGGTGAGTATAGATTGATGGCACATTATTCTACTTTTTGATGCCTTAGAGATGGATTCACATCTAGATTTCTTTCTGTTGCATGTGTCTTTTCAGAGAATAACAGCACAAACAGCTTTTAACCTACTATTGTGAAATAAATAACACAGTCCTCGTTATATTCCAGTATACAATCTCCCATTTTATGAGGAACTACAGTAACAAAACACACATAAAAGGAATTTCCCATTAATATCTAATTTGTCTCTGATTGATTGATGGTGTAAAGGGGTTAGCAGTGCTTAATTTGAGCCAGTGGTTTTCGGTGCTCGGCAGTTAATTGTCAACACTGTCTCTTTTGACAGTCTGCCACCAGGTGGTGCTGTCTGGCTAATTTAGACAGTTTCAAAGTAGTCAGGGACTGGAACATAGAGAGCTCTAGGAACTGCAAGGAGGTACGTAGACCCAGTAATGGGGCATGTTTACAAGGGGATAGCACCACCAGAACGTCACTTTTACAGACGGTTCGCTGGCTCACTGCCCTGCACCATAGTTACAAAGTGCCGCCAAGCCACTTTTTGTGGCTTAATGCCATTTTGTAAATATGGTACCCTTTCACACAGGTATCTGCATGAAAGGGGCGTGCAATGGATGTTGCTATGGGCATTCCACCACAACACCCATTGCTTTTTGATGCTGCCCCTGATTTACAAGGATCTGTAAGTCTGATGCAGCGCCAAAAACTAACGCCATGCAATTGCAGGTGTTAGAATGGTGCAACGAGTAAAAATACTTTTACTTCTCCCCGTTTTTGCTTTTTTAATGTGTACTGCATGATGCAGCACACATAGAGATAGCAAAACACCGTTATTGATTGTTTATTTAGAGGATGGGCCTTCCTGCACATAATTATTCATGTACTAAATATGGTTATTAATTGTGTCTTTTTAAATGCAGGTAAATACATTAATTAAATGTATCTTACCTCCTATGCAATTCGTAAAAGTTTCGGCAATGTTTTCTCATGTTAGCTGAACTCTGTAGGCCAGAAACACTGTTCCCTAAAACTCTTGCTTTCGAAATACCAGATGATATTCATGTGTGCTGTGGAATTTGTTCTTTCACACGTTTTATGTTGCAGTTGAAAGAAGCGTTCTTGTTAGCTAGAATAATGTCTTTGTTTTATTACTCAGGCAAGGAGAGAAGAAGTTACAATCATGTTGCTTGAGTCCATAAAGATAAGGCTGTTGTGCTTCACACGGGAGAAGGCCTGGGAACCATGGACAAAGTGTTGCGAGAGAAGAATATCGTTGTCTAATGGAAAACTACCTTTAGGACCATACCCAGAGCAGATGGCGTGACCTGAAATGGATCTTGGGAAGGATACCTGCTATATTGTGCTGTGGGGAGTAGGGAAAGTACCCACTTTTTCTTCTGCCTTTGGAGAGAGAGCATCTTAGATCAAGCTCTGTCTTGGTAGCTTTATGCTACATGTCCCATTGATGGTGGAGAGACTTCTTCGGAAGACTCCACGTGTTAGTGTAGGGATAGACTAATGCTTTTATTCTTCAGCCCTCGATGCAGGGAAACTTGGACTCCTGCTTTTTGATCCTGTTTCTTGAACTAATTGTTTTGTTTATGCTACATCGTCTAAAGTGGATGCGCAGATATGGCTTTGTGCTAATTCAGTTGTATTTCCATACCCTTACATTGAAGTGTCTTTACATTCAGTTATTTCTGGCTTTGTAATAAATCAAACTAATCTTATGTAGTTGTCTGAGGTTCGCATGTGTCCAAAGTATTTTCTGTTGAATTGATTGGCAATAATAATGAGTTCTCTATCCTCCATGCTTACAGGCTGTCTGAATTGGTGCTAGGCAGCCATTTTTAGCTCTAGGTAAAACACAGGGGTGCACCTTATCTTTGTAAATACAGCACATCCCTGCGTTTTGAAAATGGTGGATCATGACACTCCAAAATTTGCTGCAGAAGCACCACGCTCGGTAATTTCCTTGTAAATATGCCTCAATGTCCCAAAGTGGAAGACATAGTAGAGCGACATGAACCGTGGGCAATGCCAAAATAATGGTGCAACAGTAGTGAAAGTTGTCTATACCCAGAGTCTTTGCTGGAGGACAAAAACATAACATTACAGATTTAATTTATGACTATTAGGTTTCCGCATAAGTGAGCATGCCTGATACATCAGACATCCCCTGTTGTGTCCCTTAAGCATTTTCCCCCCCAAAAAAAAAAAAAAAAAGAAAGAAAGAAAGGGAAAATGCACTTATAAAACCGCTACTGTTAGTAAAACTGTTAGTAAAACACATTAGATTGTAGACACACTAATCACTCTTTATTCTAGGAAATGAACAAATCTTCACAATTAAATTATAAGCACATTTGGAGCGATCTATTAATCAAAAGAGATTAAAATGCACTTTTCCGAGCCCTGCCACGTCTTATCCCTTTCACGAAGTTTGGGTCCAGTTGTATGTGATTTCTGTTTATGTTCTCTAAAGCTACAATCAATCATACTCTTTATCACAATACACAATTAGATTTACATTACAATATTGCAGTTTAATGTTCCCAGAGTTAAATCAGCGCATATTATTGCTTGTCGTTACAAAAAAAAACTTGTAAAAGTAAAAACGCCTATATAAAATGCACGTTATTTCAATTTTAAGAAATCCTAGTTGTTCAAAGCAAAGAATATATTTCTTCCTTTGTCAGTGATTACAAGAACCACAGTGCCGCCTAGTGTCATAAAATAGATTTTCAGCTATAGCCTCCTAGGTACATTCGAATTTAACAACTGTGCTGTGCGCCATAAAACTAAAATATCTAATAACACAAATGACATGACATACTATGGTAAATTAAAACGTCATCAACTTGAATATTAAAATATGTGTTGCCCTCGATAGTCTGAATACCACACTTCTTCCTCTCTCTTACAAGGAGTACATTAATTAATTGAAAAAATACAAACAAATATGGTGATGTATCTCTCTATCTATTTTTTACACTACTAGAGGAATGAAACATCAACAAATATATTAAATATTATATACATACATACATACATACATACTTACATATATGTATAACTTTATAATTATATCCATATATAAGTAGATGAATTACGTCAATAACATATAAGGCGATGAGTGTATGCGTATGGGTTTATTGTCCTATAGTAACACATATATGTCAAAATGTGTAAATTTGACTAGAGAAATTGTATCTATAAGTACTTCCCTGCTTAAATACTGGGGGACAAATATAAATAAAAATATAATAATAATAATAATAATAAGTGAAAATAAAAATAAAAAACATATTTTACAGCAAAAACGGAAAGCTCACGTAAATATTTAATCATGCATGCACATATGGGACTTTATCAAGTTCAATTGCTTCTGATTATTTTTATATGCATATCATGTTAAAATCTCTATGTATGTATACCTCTTATGTGTGGTTATGTACCTACATATTTATATATTTTCCTCCCACTAAAGAGAAAAAAAAGTTAATTAATCCCCCAAAACATCATCAAACCATCACTCTATAACTCATCCTATTCCTCTTCCAAAATATCCGTACCTTCACTCTCTGGCTCAACCCAAACCTCTTTTACTGTTATGAACTCCCAAATAGTCCTTTCTAAACTCTTCCCTCCTCTATCCATCCTTCATCCTGTTCATCCAACTAGCAGACTCACATGTCTACCATGTCTAAACTGTTGCCACTGGGTACCTATAGTTCGGACCGTGTTTCCATAGGAAATGGATGGGTTTGTTTGCTAATAACTTTTGCACTGTTTGACGAATCTTCACAAAACTTTCCAAAATAAAGTCTCATCCACCTCTGCTTTTTTCTGGAAAGCTTCAGGGTGATCAGTCAAGCAGGGGTCAAGAAAAAGGAGGGGTCCCAAAACTCATCTTCCTTATGCAATTTCCATAAGAAAATGGAACTGCGATACTGCAAAAACGGCTGAATAGAATTCCACTACATATGGCAGAAACATAGATGTTGATCCAGAATGCGTGCTTGTGGGATTTGGTGTAACTCTATTACATCGTTTTTGAGAAATGAATGTTCAGAATTTATCTATATTTCACACTGCAGATGATCCACAGACCAGACAGTCCAAAAGATAAGATCTGATTGGCAACCACAACATCAACAACGATGTTGCCGCAGCCATTGATGGGTCCAAACTGAGGTGGCGTGGTGAGCAAAAGAACAATGGATTTAACCCAGAATTTTGTGACTGTGGGTGAATTGTTCTTTTGCTCACCACGCCACCTCAGTTTGGACCCAGCAATATGCAAATCAATCTTGACCCTGTCCCTCATGGGAACAGTCCAGCCCAAACTGCCAAGCCAAGTCCTTACTGGACCAGACACAAGCATCCTGGGACCGGTTTTGGTGCATCACCTCCTCATCAGCTAGGCTAGCTTGAATCCAGTGGCACAATGAGCACAGGACCACATCTGGGCATACTCTTCCCACTTAGGGCAATAAAAGCAAAAGCAACAAATGATGGACGCAATGCTAAACAATGCAAACATTCACCCCAAGTCACAAAGATCTGGGTTTAATCCATTGTTCTTTTGCTCACAACACCACCCCAGTTCAGACCCAGCCATATGAAAGCAGTTTTGACCCTGTTCCTCATGGAAACAGTCAAGCCTGAACTGCCAAGCCAGGTCCTTACTGGACCAGACACAAGCATCTTGGGATCGGGTTCGGGGCATCACCCCTCATCAGCCAGGCTAGCTTGAATCCATTGGCACAGTGAGCACGGGACCCATGTCTGGGCATAGCCTTCCCACTTAGGGCGACAAAAGTAAAACAAACCAATGAGGGATGGAATGCTGAACAATGCAAACATTCACCCCCAGTCACATAAAGCTGGGTTTAATCCATAGTTCTTTTGCTCACCACACCACTCCAGTTTGGACCCAGCCATATGCAAATCAATCTTGACCCTGTTCCTCATGGGAACAGTCCAGCCCAAACTTCCAAGCCAGGTCCTCCCAAACTGAGGTAGCGTGGTGAGCCAAAGAACTATGGATTGAACCCGAACTTTGTGGCTGGTGGTGAATGTTTCCATTGCTCAGCATTCTGTCCATCATTTGTTTTTTTATACTTAAAAGGACATCTTTTATATTGTTAAATGAAAGCCAGCAGTGCGTGCCGGGGGTTGCCTGTCCGCATGGGGTTGGGCGGAGGGTCTGGCCACAAGCCCTGCACCCAATCCTACACCATGCACAGCGATAGACATCATACTTTATGGTGAACGAACTACAGAAATTCACCGAAGAAACAATGGTTAAAGTGACATTATAGTTAGGAATTGTCATATGTGACTTTACATTGAAATAAACCTTAGAAATTCACTGAAAAACACAAAGGTTAAATGGACATTTTAGTTAGGTGAAAATGTCAGTTAAAACATCACGTCTTAAACGACTGAAATTCACTAGTTATAGTTATAACAAGTAATTATAACCTGTGCCATAAAGTAACTATAACTCACACCCTCATGAATTTCTAAGTTGTTTTATGTAAAATGAGATATTATTACAATTTCTAACTATAATGTCACTTTAAAATTAAACTTCGTTTAGATAGATAGATGGATAGATAGATAGATACATAGATACATAGATACATAGATACATAGATAGATGCCTATTGATGGAATCAAAACTGTAAAACTGATAGCATTTCCTTTAGAAAAGAAGACAATGAGGTGATATATTGTCTCATAGAAATTATGGGTAGTGCTCTAGAAAGCTCGAATGTGGATCCATTTTCTGAGTTCTCAAATATTTTCCATATCCATTTTGTTGTGAAACATTCTAACATGCAAAGTGAAACATATACTTCCAAAAACAGCAGCAGTCTGTCAGTAATCAGCGTCACCACAGAGTTCTAGTGTACAACTAGAACACTAACATTTTGGGACAGATTTACAAAAAAGTGACTCAGTGCGTGCTGCAAGCCATTTGGCTGCGCCGCACTGAGCCACTTTCAAAGCAAAGTAATGCATCATATTTACAATCATATGTCGCATCTCTGTGCTTCCCCCTGTGCTGGAGCACAAACTGCTGCCATGTGCCGGCGCAGGCACCCTTGCACCATGGTGCAAGGAAGCCTGCATCGTGGGGAGATTGTTTTTGTTCAGTAAGGGTTCCCCTCCTGCACAAAAACAATCTGAAACGCAGTTTTTAAATGATTATTTATGTGCAGGAAGAGAACCCTTTCTGAACAAAAACAATCATTAGAGGTGATATCCTCTTTTTATGTGTGCCACAGAATGACGCATGCACAGAAAGAGGAAACAAAACGAGGAGAAATTAATACATTCTCCTCGTTGCCCCTCCCTACGCCTCCCCTGGGAAGGCGTAGCATTCATAGCCAGTTCCAGATTTACGATTCCTCGTAAATCTGGAAATGTGTCTGGTTCCATGGGTGTTGCGTGAGAACACCCACAGCAACACCCATGGAACGCCCCTTTCTCGCAAAGTGATGCGTGTAAAGGGGCCATATTTACAAGGACAGGAAAAGCCACGCAGGGTGGCTTTTCCTGTCCTTGTAAATATGCGGCAGTGAAATGCGCCACCGGTACTTCACAAAAAGTGACGCACGGATGGCACATGGAGCTTGCAAATCTGCCCCTTTGTATTTTAGACAAAAGTGAAGAACTTCTGAACGTCATTGTGATAGAATATGAGCTGCGGAACGAAAGCCGTTTCGTGAGAAGCAGACTGAAGCAAATGAGCATTGAGATATTAATGAAGGCATGAAACTAGTAAGTTAAAAGCGTGAGGGGATGTATGGGTTTTCAGTCATTTGAGGCATAATGTATTTTTAAAGGGGCTAAATATAGTTACAACATCCCGTTTCCACTTTTGTTTACTCCTCCTAACCATCTTCTCAGTTGCTTAACAGCTATTTAATTTTAAAATAGTAACATTTAGGTAGACAGAACAGCTTAAATTCCATCAATATGACTTAAGGTGTGCCACAGTTTTGTTATGGTAAAATCCCAGAATAATATGTTAATCAGAGCCATATCCTACTTCCTTGAATCTGCTGCTGTTTTGGTTACCATAATGTTGGGTTTTCAACATGCCCACAGCACCAAGACTGTCCTTGTGTCAGCACTGAATGGCATTAAATGATCAGCCTTGGATGGTGCCTTAATCCTTTTGGACCTCTCTGGCTTCTAACACAGTCAACCATCAAAGGCGGCTCTATGGGCTCCATATGAAATCAATCTTGTCCCAATTTAACTTAAATCAAAAGCCCAAAATTTCACTTTCTGGGCACATACAGATAATACACAGCTTCTGATTGGGCTGGATGATACCAATGCAAACTTCACAACCAATTATAAATTTTGTATGTTACCTGTGGCAAATTGGATGATGGAGAATATTTTTAACTAACCTGTGATGCTATGATACATCTAAGGTCTCCTACCATCTGAAACACAACTTTGTGTCCCACAACTTCGGGCCTCATTACGATGTGGGGCGGATAGCCTCGGCCTAACAGTCTGAATCTCCTAAACCGCATTGGAACCCTTCCAACCGACTCGATCGGTTTACAATCTGCTGACCAATTATGATGTTCGTGGTCGGAAAGGAAACCAAGCTCTTGGAGTATTTGTGTCAGTCGGAACCGCATTGTGCACCTCTATGGACAGCGTTTCCGACCTAAGTCTATATGGAAGTATAGCATTTTAGCATTTGTTTAGTGCCTCTCATGTGAGACATGGCTGTAAAACGGATGTATGATATTACAACGCGGGTTTTTACCACGCGTGCAGTTACATCGCATGCGTTACAACGCATGCGATGTTACAACGCTATGCCATTAGAACGCAAGTCTTTACATCGACTTGCGCTTGATGGCGTGCTGACATTAAAAAAGTGTAATTTACTATTCCAACTCCAGTCCACTTAAAAGTAGGGAAGGTGTTGGGATAGTAAACTACACTATTTGTAATGTTAGCACGCCATCTAGCGCAAGTCAATGTACAGACTTGCGTTCTAATGGCATAGCGTTGTAACATCGCATGCGTTGTAACGCATGCGATGTAACTGCACAGCGTGGTAATAACCGCGTTGTAATGGCTGTTCCCCCTGTAAAACACTTTTGGTGAGTGGTTGTATGACACAATATTGACCACCACAATATCAAAATATGATAATAGCACCAAAGAAATATTGTTTACCAAATATCATCGCCTTGTACAAAAAAATACAAAAAGTATTAATATAATGCAATACCAAATAATAAATAATATCACAAAACCTAAAATTAACAATAGGCAATCACGAATACACAAAGTTATTTATTTACCATATAGCCCTAAAATAAAATATTAATAATTACTTTTAAAATCATAGCTACTCAAAATAAAACTAAAATAAATATACACCAACTTATACTGAATAAAAGTATGAAAAGAAAAAAGCGCACACATTTAAAATGATTTACAAAAAAATCACCTAATTGCTAAAACATTAAAGTTAATTATATAAACAATAAATAAATGATATATGTATATAACAAACATAATCCTTAATTAGCAATGACCAACTGAGAAAAAAAACTGTGAAAAAATGTAAACTAAACACAAAGGGGCCCATTAGCACAGCAGGCGGATCGCCACTGCCCGACCGGCGGTGGCGATCTGCCCGCCAACACACCCCACCGGACGACCTTTTACCCTCGCCACATTAGCATGGCGGGGGGTACCGCGGCGGACGGAAATATTGTCTGCCGCTTTTCCGCCGGTAGGCAATCGTCCCGATTGCCTACCGGGTGGAAAAGGCCCATAATATGGTGGTGGTGCATGCCAATGCACAACATACATATATTGCATTGTGGCGGGTGCTGCTTACAGCACCTCCCGCTGCAATGCAATATATGCGGGATGCCACCGCCACTGTGGCGGTGGCATCCTAATTGCCATTGCGGGACCACCGCACCTCTTGCGGGTGGTCCTGTTTGCCGATGCGGTGCCATCGTAATGGACCCCAAAGTAACTAAGAAACTTTCATTTTAAACAAGCTAATCAATAGAAAACCTTTACTTATTAAATTAACAGTATAAAAAGAGCACAAGCTCCCGGACACACTTTGCTGCACAAATGCTACATGTAGATGGAAGTAGCCCTCTGCCAGATTTCCAAGAGAAACCCAGGATCTCACCTTCAGAAAACCTATATTACACTACAAAAAGAAACTTCAAATACTCTATATTTCCAACCCGCAAATAGCATTGGAAAGAAAACTCTGTCCTACTGAACAAAAGGCCAACTTCTCAAACAAGAAAGTCAACAGACATTTAAAAGTAAGTAAATCTAATTAAATATTTCAAAAACTAAACCACCTTAGACAATAAAAATACAATTAACACCAAAACACCCCTAAATTTAAACAAGTCGTTTTTGAAAACATTTAATTAAAACATACATTCTATATCCAACAGACAAAAAGCAAACACCAGAACCTGATCTCAACACGATTAAAGAAAACCCAAAGAAACCCAAAGAAAAAAAATCACCATTTAAAAATAACAGCAAAGATATACATATAAAATGCAAAAGAAATTGTAACCCTAAATAAAAGTTTAATAATTACAGAAAGTAATAAATAACTAAGGCTTATATTTACAGATATAATGCAAATTATATCACTTCCCAGAAAGGGAAACAGATATTGTTCATGGCATATACACACATCCAGAAGAGTTCAGACACCAAGAATATACATTCTAAATGTACAAAATGCCACGCTTATGCTTCGTATGGGTGGGCTACTACTAGAAATGATAGTGTGAATAACGTTAGTGAGCATAAACACCCACCAAATATAACAGAGACAGAAGTAAGACACATTTTTCAAGACTTCAAGAAGCAAGCACTATTTCCCATGAAGCAACAGGAGCCATTTTAAAAACAAGTTCCTGAGTACAGTCCCTAGTTTAAAAAGGAGAATACTATTTGCAACAGAAAATAACTTTCTAAGGCTAATCCAAAGTGAACGAGCATTTACTACAAATGCAGACAATATCCAGCAATTAATTAACTTCTAATTACATTAAATGAATGTAAAAATAGCATACATTTCCCACACAGAAAAAAAAAATAAAGATAACCTACCGTTTTGTAGAGGATATTCGCAAACCCTCATGTCCACAAAAAACAAATCCATAACAATTGAGAAAAACAACCTATCCAAATGGCAAAATTTTAGCAGCTAAAAAACATATCCAAAAAATTAATCCACAGTCATAGGAAACCATAAACTCCAGAAAACATTAATTTCAAAAACCACTCCCTAAAAACTAAAAAAATAACAGGAAAGCAAAAAGTAATCTTGGTTAAAATATAACCAATTAACTTCTTTAGTATAACAAAATGCATTAGAAAGTACAGTCTTTTGCTTTGACAAAAATATGACTAATATAACTTCTTTTGTATAACAAACTGCATTCACAATAAGTGCAGTCTTACACTTTGACACTAAACCTGTAAAAAAGCACAGTATAACCACCCACACATACCCCAAGTACATAATAAGCAATATAACAATCATTTAAAACACCATATACAAAACACAAATAACTAATAAAATACACTATACTATACATACTACACCGAGGTGTAGCACACTGCACAATTATGAGAAGCGTGCCTGGTATATGATGTCCACTAATGTAAGTGGGCACCTTGCACCAGTCCAGACAACCCTTATGGTGATTTAAGAGGTCTTAGACAACCTTAGAAAGCTCTCTAAGTGGTAGCTGTGAAGAGAAGCCTTCAGGCTTAGTCCAGGAGTGTAAAGCAGCTTATTTTACCAGAATGCTATTTTATAGTGTAGATTAGGTGAAAAGAACCACACCAAGGGGTCTATTAGGATGGCGGGCGGTGGCACCACCGTGGTGCCTGCGGTGTCGGAAAATGTATTTTTCCACACGCTAGCAGCGATCCTCACGCCCACCATATTAGTATGGCCAAACTCTGCCCATTTCCCATCCGCGGCGGTGGGAGCCAATGGAGACTCACCGCCGTGCGAAATGACGTCCCGTCCGCTATACAAATCAGGATGCCACAAAAAGCCAGTCGCAGCAGAGAAACCGCCCAACTAGAGACGGTGGAAGCTCGACAGCGGAGCACGAAACCTGATTCCCGGTCCAGACCGCAATGGATCCAGCTCTTCACGTCTTTCCGGTGATGTACCTGATACATCACCAGCAACTCATGGACCGTCGCGGACGACGACGCAGGTACGCAACAACACAATCCCACCCAAAACCACAACACACAACTCATGGGCTGATACAGGGTCCCTGGCCACACCAGACAACCTGGTAGGGACAAGAACCCATCCACAAGTGTACCCACTCAGTCCCTACCTGCCACCAAGTCACCCTTCCGCAGCCAGGTCACACATCACCATGATCTCCAAGTAATGTCTCAGTCACGTCACCGCAGCGGTGAAGACATAGGAAAACATGCGCACAATGCAGAAGGCAGGGCCAGCGCCAGGCATGGGCAGGGGACAAAGTACACAGGGCCACACCTCCACACCACACACTGCCCCCCCCCCCGAATGGACATGCCATGTGCACTCACCTGTGCACCCCCATGCCCGACACCAAGCTAGGTAAATCCGCACCCTGCACCACAAAACAAACAACTAGGGAGACAGCCACAGCAGGAATGGCTGCAGAGGAATACACAGCACAGAAGCACAGGCCCAGGGCAACACACACACCCCAACAACACCACATTCATGGCAAGAAAGTACAAGCACAAAATGAACACACATACATACAATCAACAAACATCCATTTGTACACACAGCCTCCCAAGTCACACAGACATACCCCACACTGACACACGGCCACATACACACACCACATGCCACCAGCAATGGAGCACAACACATAGGAAAGCCAAAGTGAGGTGCACACAAATGGGAGGTCAAGGAGACAACCAACAAGCATGTGTACATCACATGCAAGACAAGGAACAGAGAACAACACCCTCACCCCATCAAAATGCACATAACTGGCACAGTGAGTGAACTCAAACACAGTCACGCAGTGAAGCAACTCAGGGAGACAGCAAGGCAACCCATGTATAGGCACAGGTTTGAAAGGAAGGCCCTAAAGTCAAACTTTGAACAGCCACACATATGTACACAACAAATTCACAGGAGTATGCCAGCAGCACAATACACAGGGCACATTGACAAACTCCATGGCTGTCAAACACAAGTAGGATTCTCCACACATACCCCCTCACACCTGCAGCACACAACCCCAGTGCCAGACACACAGAAGGGTGTCAATAATGTCCAGTCAATACACAGACAAACAATCACACTGCCTGGGGGGATCCACAAACATCACACACACACAGGGATGCCAGAACCAATGTCTGCACAAAAACAACAGCCAAACACATAACTCAACAAAAACACACACAGAACCGCAACAAGACCACACATGACCTGTGCAGCCAAACTGTGGGAGGGCAATGGGAGCAGTGACACTACAGGATTGCACAACCACATCAGTCAGGAACAATGCACAGACAACATACCACAACGCACACAAGAAGTGAACCATCGCAGAACAACACAGCCACATCAAACACACAACAGATGCACATGACAATAAATAACATAGCAAACACCAGGCCAGGACAAGGCAACATACACCCACAGCACTGCATGCACAACACGCAGTGTGTGCACACAAAACATAACAGTCCCACACAGCCATGAGTGACACACCATGAACACCCACAACAACAAGCAAAACAGTATACTGACAACATCACACTCAGAAAGACATGCAGTACCCCAGCATACGCACATACACCTAACACAACACACACAGATGCAAAAGTCTGGGACACCAAAGTGGAAACAACTTGACCAGAGGACTGGCCAGCACAGACAGTTTAACTGCACATGAGCAACCATGACTGCTGAACAGTACTACAACAACACAGATAACCAATTGGGGAAATGCCATGAGTGGAACAGTGTTCCAGGACAAAGATCTGCACTGCAAAGCACAGTGTCACAAATGAAGTGATGGGGAGGTACACACAAAGGCAACACAAGGGGACAGCTGACATCAAAGTAAAGTGGTGTGCACTTCAGTAGTGGACATGGCAGGAGTGCACCATACACAAATAAAGGGAGTTCTGACTCACAATGTCAAGGCATCTGAACCACAGATAGGGGATGGCATGACACCGCACACCACATGCCACACTGGAGGCAACAAAGCACCATGTGACAGCAATGCATGAGCACATCACACCCACAATGTCAGTGTGGTTGAGCCGGTATGCACGGTGAGTACAAACAGTATCAAGACACACGGCTGTTCAACAAAACAAAAGCCTGACTTGCCAGTCACACACTCTGCATACTCACAATTGGCTAAAGCAACAAGTAGGAGTCAGACAAAACTGCAAGGACACACCAACACACTGCACAGTGCACAACATACAACTCACACATGTGCACACAATCGCAAGCACAGGCCTGAACAATCACACAAACAGGCACTCTACTCCTGGGTGACACATGTGTGTAGTCGACATTGCAGAGGCACACACAAATTAACACTCAGGACAAACACACCCCCTCCACACTGTTCACTTCTTGACCACCCAAGTGCATACATTGAAAGTAACCCATGTGACTAGGATGACTGACCATCACAACATGACCATACACCTACACTGCTGGGCACACAGAAAGTAATAACACACACACATGATGATCCTGGCCAGCCTGCCTGCAATCCAGTGGAAATAATCACACACTGTGCTGGAAGTGCCCCCAAACCTGACATGTGTACAACATATCTAACATGAAGAAAGAATGATAATGATAACGGTATTTCATCGTAAACCACCATCATTGCACCCACAAGCATCAGAGTCAGGAGGAAATGAAGTCCCTATCACACCTGTAAAAACTAGAAAAAGTGAGACAAGCCATTGGCAATGTTGAAGTGGCATACAGAGCATGTGGCACAGTAAACCATATACACACAGGAAAGTCTTTATTCAGTAAGGACACTGACAAAACCAACTGTATGTGGAAAGAAGGGTTCCCCTAGTTTCTTTTAGGTTCAAGAGGAGGGGAAAGAGCACATGTGAAAAAGAACAACCTCTTGTCTAACCTATTTTAATTGTCAATAAAAGTTATTCATACATTTGGTAATCCCCAGAGCCACAATACATTTCCAGGACAACTGACTCTTGATTCTATTTATTAGTTTTTATTTTTATGACAAATCATTTATATAATTTCATTTGACACATAATTTATATACAAAATAGATATTTCCATACAGGTATTTTTCCAATTAAATTGGGTGACAACAATTTATAAGAATAAGAAAAACACATAAAGACAGAAACGTTTTTTGGTTCAAATAATTGGATTTGGAAAGACAATTAGAAAAACATTAAGAGAGAAACCCCATGGAAACATACCATCACACTGTCATTCTCACCTGTCACTCTACCCTTGCATACTATCAATCATACCACAAAAAGGTTTCTTTTTGTAAAATAAAAAACCACATCTGGTGTGAGATCCTATTTGAGTTATAATCCAGGAAATGGTAAGATTCTTGAGAGAAACACAAAGTATTTTGGTCAAAGCATTAACACATAGTTCTACTATGGGTCTCCCAGATATGTGGTCACTGGTCGGTCTAAAACCAACAACAGGAGCAACTGTCTTTATTCACAAATTGCACAGATAGGCCCCATTAGAGAAGAAAAAGGCACAAAATGCAGAGCTTGTCCATGAGAAGCTGCACAGGCAGGGGGCAAACAGCAAGGCCAGTGGCCAGTCCAAGGTGCAGGGTGAGTCCATGAGAGGCTGCACATGCAGGGGGCAAACAGCAAGGCCAGTGGCCAGTCCAAGGTGCAGGGTGAGTCCATGAGAAGCTGCACAGGCAAGGGGCAAACAGCAAGGCCAGTGACCAGTCCAAGGTGTAGGGTGAGTCCATGAGAAGCTGCACAGGCAGGGGGCAAACAGCAAGGCCAGTGGACAGTCCAAGGTGCAGGGTGAGTCCATATGAAGCTGCACAGGCAGGAGGCAAACATCAGTGAACGACCAGGCCAGTGGCCAATCCAAAGTGCAGACTGAGTCCATGAGAAGCTGCACAGGGAATGTGTGCGACTGTACCCTGCCAGGGTCAGCAAGACAGTCTGGGGTGTCACGATGGGAAGCATAGACCCCGCTGTGGGAGAGACAGGTGTGTGAGGTTGACCAACATTCAGACTTGGCTATCAGTCGGACTGGAAGCTGGCTGTGTGTTGGGCACAGTTGGAGCACTTGACTGGGGAGAGAGAGGCCCAGCTGAGGTACAGCTATCAGTGGCTTTGGAAGCTTGGACCAGGTGGTGTAGTGGCACGTGGAGGTGGAGTCATGCGGACGTGAGACACAGTGTGGATGGGAGATTGTGGAGGGGTGCCTTCCCACTTCTTGGGGATTCGAAATGGCTTGCCTGACTTTGGATCAATGGGAAGTGTTGTGGACACAACAGGCACACTCAACACCAAGGCTGCAGCAGGTGCAGACGCTGGTCCTCCCCCTGGGGACGTGCTGGATCCAGCGGGACGCTTCGCCTGGCCTTGCCTCTGCCCCTCCATCCCCTGTTTACCAGGTGTTCCCCCTACAGTGCCCTCCTTTCCCTGCTTCACTGGGCTTGGAATGAGAGTTGAGGTAGTGGGTGAATCTGCCTTGGAGCCCTTCTCATGTGTACCCTTGGCAGGCACCACCTTATCAGTGGGCACGGAAACTGTCTGCTTGTCCTTGCGAGATGCTTTTGGGACAGGAGAGTCCTTGGCTGGGGATGGCTCTGAGGCATGTGACCCTGAGGTCTGCTTCTTCGCTTTTTGGGCCTTGGTTTCGCCTGACAGGGTTTTGTCTTTGCGCTCTGGGGTGACTTTGGTTTTCTGTGGGGATGGTGTCTGCGCCCTGGACCGCATGGGCTGCTGCTGTTGTGTGCTACGTGTGCTGTATTGTGACCTTGAGGTCTGTGGAGCATGGTCACTATCGTCAGACGTGGCCACTGGCATGGGGTGGACAAAGGGACTGGAGCTGGTCTACGATATAGTGCCAGTTGAAGGGCTGCCATCACTGCGGATGACATTGACTGGACAGTCCGGTGCAGCCCACCCACGTCTGAATGTATGCCCTCCATGAAAGCAACCACCTGGGCCAATTGTTTGTCGTGGTCTATGAATGCATTGAGGAGAGCTGTCTGGCCTACACACAGCTGGCGCAAAAGGTGCACAGACTCAGCACTGATGGCAGCAGGGGGTGAAGGACACTCTTCCCCTCTTACTGGTGCAAACACGGACAGCACCAGAGGAAGTGGCTGGGAGGGTGGTAAATGTTCGCTGTGTGGTGGAAGATGATGCAGAGTCCCGGTTCCCTGTGCCCACCAACATGGATGTGTCATCGCTGGCATCAGATGACGTAGAACTTTGCGTCTTGGGCTGTAATTCTTCCAGCAGACTCCTGTCCCCCTCCGAGGCACTGGGCACATCTGTGTCACTGGGCTCCTGTGCAGCAGTTGTGCTTGTTTCCCCACCACTGGTGTCCGTCCCCTGTCCCTCCGTGACCACGGGAGATGCTGCATGAGAGAGAGAGATGTAGTGTCAGTTCAGTGGCAGCAACAGAACAAACATATGCAATCAAAGCAACACTGAGGATGACTAAATCTACATGTTGCACGCCAACCTGTGCAATAAGATTGTGCAAACACACCTTTGTTACTCAAACAGTGAGTGTAAACAAGAAAACCAGGCATAAGTGAGCCATGTGATGACCACACAGCACAACATCCTGCATGTGGCTCCGTTCAAACAGTAACACAAATAGCTCAGACATGAAGCTCACCACCCAGAATGCTATTGAAATGCCCAGTACTCAAATTTCCTTAGGGAGTACAGGTAGGGCAGATGCATGACAGCTGCACCCAGCACAGAGGCCACTTACAGCCACTGCATCACACTACCAACATCACATAGTCCAGAGCTTGCA
Organism: Triturus cristatus; assembly: GCF_964204655.1. NCBI lineage: Eukaryota > Metazoa > Chordata > Amphibia > Caudata > Salamandridae > Triturus > Triturus cristatus. Next base: position 1,417,384,393 of record NC_140591.1, on the reverse strand, counting down.
CAGGCTTGGTACACATGCAGCCACTCACAGCCAAAGTCACCCTTCACAGAATACTCACCCCTACTTTGCTTCTGACGCTCCTTCAATCGTGCATCCAGCTCAGGGCGTGTCACGGCCAAAATGCGGCACATTAGTGGTGTCATGCTGCACCGTGCCAACCTGCCAGTGCGAGGGAGCAGCCCCAGTGTCATCTCCGCAACGTTCTTTGCCAGCCGTGAAATGTCATCCCACCTCTTGTAGTAGTGGGTGCGCCGTCAGTTTGAGACACCCAGATCCCGCACCTTGCTCGCAATGGCCCTCCACACGGCCTTACACTGGTGTACTTTGAGCTGCAGGCATGGTAGACAAGAGGGGGAAAACATTAGTGACACAGCGTCATGTAACAAAATCTCTCAGTACAGTAGCATGATACTGACTCTTCCCAACTCCACAGATATGTTTTGCAGAGACAGGAATGCATCTCACAGGGTACATCTGCATGTGAGAAGCACATGAAAATGCATGCAGGTGTGAGGGGGACACAGTACCTGCACATCTCATATACAAGCAGGATGCTAGCACCGAAAGCCATGTGTAGTCTGCCCACATCTACTGTCCATTACCAGGTAGAGCAAGACATACGTCATGTATCAACATGTGTTTGGGTAGAGACTCACTGTGTCCAACACTGCGCAGGCCTCAACGACCTTGCCCTGTAAATAGCTCACTGTGTCATGTATGTCACATTGAAGGACATGATCTCACAAACCCACACCCTTCCCACAGGGCCAGTCGTGTGCAATCTACAGGGCTGATATGGCTCATTGATGGAGAGTCCGACAAAAAACACACATGTAACACTCTGAACATTCAGTGATGTGTCCTTGTCAGATTGGGCAGTGACTGTACAGGCTAGGTGGGCTCACACTGAGATGGACAACAGGGACCCACACAGCCATTCACACTAGCAATCACTGCCCTGACTCCTGCATTACCAACTTTCTGCGTCACTGTATGGCTGACAAGACAATACATGTCCCTCAAATCTTGAGGTGCAGGCAGGGAAACATGTGGAGTAGGGTACACCCCCCTTCACCCTAGGAAACAGCATGTTAGGCAGTGCATGACACAACCCCACACTCTCAGGCACATACTGCATCAGACCGACTACATGTGTGCCCCCTTGCACTCTCACCCCCATTGCACTCTTTTCAACCTTTTCATGGAACCACTCACCGAACTTCTCAGTCTCTCCAAGATTCATTTCCATATGTATGCAGATGACACCTGACTCTACATCAAGATCCACTCACTTGAGGACATCAAATCTCTCATCACACAACACTACAAAAAACCCAAACATGGCTGGACGAAAACCATCTGAAATTAAACTCCCTCAAAACGGAGTTCCTCTTGATCGCCCTCCCTAACAAAGCATCCACTATCCTGGACTGGATGAAGCACCTAACAGCTCTCAAAGGACAAACTCTCATTGCCGAATCAGCGAAATCGCTAGGTGTGACTCTGGACAGTGACCTAAAGATGCAGAAGCATATCAGCGCCTCCACAAAAGGAGCTAACTTCCACATGAAGACCCTGTGAAAACTGAAACCCTTCCTGCCAGCTTACGACTTCAAACAAGCAGTTCAAGCCCTAGTAATCCCAAGAGTGGAATATGTGGCTGTAACCTTATGCAGACTCCCAAGGTTGTCGACAGCCCCGCTAAGAGCCGCTATCAACTCAGCTGCGAGACTCATCCCTGGCTCAAAGAGAACCTCTCACATCTCTCCAGACCTTAGAGCCCTCAACTGGCTACCGTTTGAAGCTAGAATTCATCTGAAAATCGCATGTATGACGCACAAGGCCTTACACCACAATTCTCCGAACTACCTAGCTCAGAAACTGGTGCTCTCTGCTGGTAATAGAGCCTCCAGGAGTGCCAAGACTGTTCTACTGAAACCACAACGATTTGCCAAGAAAAAAATCTACAACCGATCCTTCTCTGGAATGGCTCCCAGGATCTGGAATGCTTTGCCCACAGAAACAAGACTGAATTCTTCCACTGCCTCCTTCAAAAAAGAAGTGAAAGCGATTCTCATGGCTAAACTCACGTGAATTTACTGACTTATTACTGTATTTTAATTACTAGTCTGTTTTATTCACTGTTAAGATGGCTACCTACCTATTAGTTTGTTTGTGGTGATACAATGGCTGACACATGCATCTGGGTGGGAGGGGAGGCTCCATCGTGATGGTCTGTGGGACGAGTTGGCCTTGTGTGAGTTGTTGTTTAGGAATCCCACCCTCAAACAGACCTCCCAGGGAAGATGGCTACCTACCTGTTTGTTTGTAGTGGGACCATGGCTTCAAAATGCTTCTGGGTGGTGTGGGCTGCTACATCCTGCTCAAGGGTGGGACAGGGGCATGGTGGAAGTTGTAGTCCAGTCTTCACACCCCCAAACACCCCTCACTGTTAAGATGGCTACCTACCTGTTAGTTTGTTTGTGGTGATACAATGGCTGACACATGCATCTGGGTGGGAGGGGAGGCTCCATCGTGATGGTCTGTGGGACGAGTTGGCCTTGGGTGAGTTGTTGTTCAGGCATCCCACCCCCAAACAGACCTCCCAGGGAAGATAGCTACCTACCTGTTAGTTTGTTTGTAGTGGGACCATGGCTTCAAAATGCTTCTGGGTGGTGTGGGCTGCTACATCCCGCTCAGGGGTAGGACAGGGGGCATGGTGGGAGTTGTAGTGCTGGTTGCCTGTGCACATGCCCCCATGGTGATGTTGCTAGCTACGTTTGGGGTGGATGTGAGTGAGTGAATGTAGGATCTGTGAGACATGTGTTGGGGAGTGTGTGGTGCATGAATTTACTTGTGCCTAGGGGGTGTAGCTTTGTAGTTGTGCAAGCCAGTACATAGCAGTGTGGTGGTAGTCATTTGTTTGTACTTACCAGTCTCCACACCCCCGGCTACTCCTGTGAGACTCTCTGGATGCAGTATGGAGAGCACCTTCTCCTCACATGGTGTGAAGGGTTTTGGTGGGATGGGAGGGCCACCGCCAGTCCTATCAGCCAGCTCACGGTTCTTGCTCCTCTTCTGTTTGACAACCCTCTTCAGGTCATGCCACCGCTTCATGATTTCCTGTTTTGAGCGCAGGGTGGTCCCTACTGTATTGACCCTTTCGACTACCCTTGCCCACATTTGGGCTCTTGTGGCTAATGGTGTCTGTTGGACCAGGCTACCAAACAGTTGTGGTTCTACTCTGACTATCTCATCTACCATTACCTTCAACTCACTCTCTGTGAATTTTGGCATTTTATGTGTTGCCATGGTGTGTGATGTGCAAAGGGGTTGTGGGTGCAGGGGTGTGAGTGGTGAAGGGGGTGATTTGTATGGTGTGTGATGTGCAGGGGGCAGAGGTTCAGGTGTGGAAGTGATGGTGGTGGTGATGTGTGTGTGGAGTAATGTTTTGCCTCTCCTTTCTGTTGTGGTTCAAGCCCTTCTCTTCTGGAGTGTTGCAAAGGATTGTGGTCAGGGAAGGGGCTAGTTTTCTACTCAGCTATGTGGGTGTGTTCAGATGGGTTATTTCTGTCAGGTGTGTTGTGTGGGTTGTCCTGGGATTTGCATTTTTGTAGCTGCCATGTGGTTGTGTCATTGGGGTGTGTTCTGTGTTTTGGGGGGCATGGCTGCTTTGCTGTGTGCACTTTGTGGCCTTCTTGTGGGTTTTTTCTTTCATCCACCATGTTTGTCACGGAGCGTCCGCAGCGGTGGGTGTGCTGCAGCTCTTCCGCCGGCTCTCCCATTCATCACTATTAGTGGCCGCGGTGATCGGAAACTGCGGTATGTACCGCGGGGGCATCGGGTTTATCCTAATTTAACCTGCGGTGTCTCCGCTGTCCTGGTGGCGGTTTGATTGTTTGCCGCCGCGAATGCGACCACCGCGGGTGGGTTTTGGCCATCTCTGCCCGCTACGGGTGTTTTTTCTTGGCCTCGTTCCGCCGCGGTCGGTGTTTTTGGGCGGTTGATCCTAATTTGGACGCCGGATTTTCCACGGTGCCGGCGGGAGGTTGATTTCCGGATCCCTGGCGGTTGGGGGGGTTTTCTGCCCGCCATCCTAATAGGCCCCCAAGTATTTATAAAAATATTTATTTATTATATAATAGTCTCTAGTACGGTCCAATATCTCCAACACGGAGATGAACACAATGCACACACTACTTTAGCAAAGAAACACAGTAGATAGCACAAAATACACAGTGGACCCCGGGGGAGGGGGGACCAAACCATATACTAAGAAAGTGGTATAAGAACCATGACTCGGATCAAGACTGGGTCGAGATGACGTAGAAGTGATGGGGACCCAAGGAATCACCAAAGGTGAGTAGATAGGGACCCACGGAGAGCGTGTGCAGTGTGGAAACACGACCGCGTGTTAAAAACAACTCTATGTGCAAGTTGCGGTTGGATTTTTAAAGATTAAGGACCCTTCCCAGTGAATCCTAAAGAAACCCCGTGAAAGACAGCAGGTTGGAGAGCCACCCCACCCGTGGATACCCTTGTATCCACGTTACCTATAAAAGGGAAGCTGGGTGCATGCGTGAAAAAGTGATGTCGGAAATCGCCGTCAGACCCAATGAAGGACTTCAGGAAAGTGCTACTGTTGAAGAAGGGAGAAGTATCCAGTAGAATCTGTGGATGGATTCTTGATGAGAGATACCAGGAAGCAGAGGGAACAGAGTCTATGTCACTCAGGAGTTACCTGGATACTTGGAAGACGACTGCCCCCCGATGTCAGGTGTTGCAGGATGGATAATGAGGACCTTAACTCTGCAGCTGTGAGGACCAGGCGATGCTGAGGAGGACCAGGAACCTAGCACGAGCTGTCCCATGAATGGTGTTGAGTGCTGAGGGGTCATTGTCTGTCGGGAGCACCATCAAGCCTTGGCAAATGCAACCCACGCAGGAATCAAAGAAAGAGCAACGTTGAGACAAGCAAGGTCCAGGGGACTCACCAACAGCAGGGGAGTCAGGGCAGGCCCCAAGCAATCAGGGGAGCCCAAAAGAAACAAGTGTGACCCTCAAGTGGACCCACAGGCTGGAGGCACTGGAGTTGCGAGAGGACCTCAATCAGCTCAACAAAAGATGCAGGCCACGATGCACACAATGTGGTGTGGCTGAAGATTCTGGTCACTGGAGGTACTCGAGGTTGGGGCTTCTTGGAGCCCAAAGATCTCCTTGTAAAGAAGTCAACAAGCCTTTGCAACTGCAAGTTGATTTGGTGCACAGGGGTACGGTTATTGCAACCCCCATGAGGGATACTGGCCTCAAACTTGGTGAGAGGGCAGGGCAGGCTTGGGAGCTGTGAAAAAAATACCACCTGTGTTGCAGAGCCTTTGGAGTCTGGAGGGGCTCAGGATCAGCAGACTGGTCGACTTAGTTAAGGTACCTGTGAATGCAAGGGAGTGACCCTTTCACTCCAAGGGAGATTCCTTCAAGCGTCTTTGATGCTTCACAGGCCTTGGAAAGTTCCTGTTTGATGCACAGGCACAGATGATGCAGCAGACTGGAAGGGAGACGAAGTCAGGCCCAAACGAAGTCCAGCGAAGTCCAGAGTGCCCAGACGGTAGAAGTAGAAGTGGTGTCTGATCTGAATCTTTTCCCACGACAAATCTAGGAACCTACATCCAGGTAAACCCTTAAGTACCCTAGGGAAAGGGTTGGGAAGATTCAGGGGACCCTCCCAGGGAAGGGTCTGGACATGGGAGGTTACTCCCATGTCCTTTGTCCAGTTTCATGCACACGGGGGTATGATTACACCATGTTTGATACCAAACATGATAGGATTTGTTGCAGCCGTTTGTTGAGATGGTGCCCCTCTATATAGTAAATGGCTGCTTCATTGACAACCCGGGAGAATGGACTCCAGCCCCCTACCCTCAGGATTGCAAAGGCCCGCTGTAGGGGTGACTTATAGGCTTTAGGTGCAGTGACCCTAGATATAGGAAAGCTATATCTTTAGTAAGTAGTGCAAGCACCAACTTACACAGGCTGCAATGGCAAGCTTGTAGTTCCATTTTGCATGGTCTGTCATGGATGGCATAATGCATGCTTCAGCCCATGGGAGACCTCTGGGGTACCTATGCCCTGGGTACCTGGGTACCATATACTAGGGACCGATAAGGGTGCCTCAGTATCCAATATGGGATTGCACCTAGGTACTTACACAACTGTTTAGGGAGAAAGCAGATAGACTGGGCTCCTGATTAGCAGGATCCCAGTCCAACTAGCCAAAAACAGCATCACATTAAGCAAAAAGTGGGGGTAACCATAGAAGCAGATCCTACTTTCCTACAACAATGTTAAACTGAAACAGTCCCTGACACAAAACTGAAGAACCACTATAAAACAATACCCTATCCTAAGCTTATTATCCCTACACAATAAAACCTTACACCCAAAACCCAAAATAATAACTTAGAAATAGGCTTACCTTACACCAGCACAAGAGAACCGCTACAAGCAGGAACCAAAAACAACTAACAATGATGTTATTGAGAATATAATACAGGTAGTGGTAAAACAAAAATGGCCATTTAATCAAAATAAAAAAAAGATTATATTTCAATAGAAGTCAATGACTTTTAAAAAATAAATATGAAAAATGTACACATTTTGTTATTAACTATGTAAAAATGATCTAGAAATTTTACAGAATATAATAAACATATACAAAATTATTTCTAAAAATATATATAAATACTATTAAAATATTATCAATAGCGCTGTTTGATATATACAAGTAACAAATGTATTGTAATAAAAATGTTTATTCAATGTTTACTTTAAAATAAAAATGAGTATGTAAAAAAACTAGTATGTAAAATTTATGAAACAATGTAACAATGTGAAATGTATGTATATCTAATGTGAAACCATACCATAAAAACATGCTTAAAAACATAAAAAATGTAAATGTGCAGTAACACAAACAATTCTCAAATGATATATTAATAATTGTTTGTCTAATTCAAACTATGCGTAATAAGTAATTTATATAAAGCTATGTATTGCAATTATTACAAACATGTATTAATAAATTATATGTTAAACAACAAAAGTGTATTGATGACTTGTTAAAACATGCAAAGAGTATACACCACCCAACGAAACAAACTCACAATTATATAATAAATATATTTATAATACTCATTCCACTCTACAATATATTTGAGATGCCATTGCACATTTTCACAGCCTTTTTTTTATATTGTTGACACCTCTTTCCTATTTTATGGGTGTAGCTTGGTTTGCACATCACCATGATCAAGGCAGCTTCGGCAAAATGCGTGGGGTTAGCCGATGCCTTACTTTATGAATTTATCGGAATAAAACTAATTTGGAAAGACTGCTTTCGAAGTGCGCTTTCTTCTATACCTGAAAGTGTTGTTTGGATAAATGTATTTAATTACAACACGAAACACTATCACATTTAATATATACATTTAAAATTAATGATTTAAAAATGTGTATTTTAAAAATAAAAATGAGTATTTAAAAATAGGTATATATAATATTTTTAATTTATATTAGTTAACTAAAATAAATGTTAAAACACAAAATAACCATATTATTTACATTAATTAAAAAACATTTTACCATTACCATGTCATACAAAAACACCCAAAATAGAACTTATTTCCCTTTAAAATATATTATAATTAAAAAATGTAAAGTAAAAGCACATTAAATGAATGCTTTTGCATCAGATATTTTAAAAAATATTCCCACTGTTTTCCTCTATAAACCCTACATCCCGCTGAAAGAAACAAATAACTTAATAAAAATGTATGTAAATAATTTTTTTAAAGTTAAATATATATTTTTACATCTTTTTTATTTCTTTAAAAAACAAAAAAACTATTAAATTATACAAATAACAGGTGACATGAAAACAATTATTAAACATTTTAACCTAAAAACACTTAAAATATATATACCACTTAAAACATTACAAAAATATCAAAAAAGTGATAAAGTGATATTATTCACAACAATGTTCTTTACCTACAATATTTTTCACAACTTGCAACAATATTATGGAAAAAATATATTTAAAACTTGATTTTTTTGATGAACCACTTAAAATGCTACTCCTTTGTGCTTGGCTGTCTCATTGTATGGTACACGCAGGGCCGGCCTATTGCATGTGTGAGCAGGACTTATACCCAAGGTGTCGACCTCCAGTGGGGTGCAGGAGCTGCCTGCATCAGTCTTCCTCTGACCTCGTCCAAAGAAAAGTGGCTTTAAATACTTTTTCTGAAACCTGCTTACACCCATGTGCACATTTTATCTGTTTTTGTTTTCAAGGTGCTACGTAACCTTTCCCCCTCTTCAACTTCCTCCTACTCCTCTCAGTTGTTCAACAGGCAGACAATTAAAGAGAACAAATATGAGAGGGTGTCAAATTTGTTCCCACCCAAAGTAAAGGTCACCTTTGGGTATATGTTTTAAGGTATGTAATATTCAGTGAAGGTATGTAGCATTGACCTTGAAACATGCTCCCTAGTGAATATAATCTAGACTCAAGAATGATGCCCACAATCCTGCCTGGCTCTACACTTCGTGGAGGAGTCGGGGTTTCACCATTACAGATCTTCATAGCACAGCTCAGACTCCTGCTATGTGGGAAAAAAGGACTCTGCAGAGGCTACCATAGAGCATACTCCCAAGTCCACAATCCTGACTGGCACTACACCTGGTGGAGGAGGCGGGGTTTAACCACCTCAGCTCTTCATAGAGCGTCTCAGACACCCGCTGTGCTGGACGTGCCCAGAAATGGCACAGGAGAAGACCGAGCCAAGAGCGTACCCGTCTGCACTAATGTGACCCCAAAAAGGCTGAGCTGTGCTGGGCCACCCCACCTGGACTCAGTATTCCATCACCGAAAAACCCATGCTGCAGAAAGGAAAAAGAATGGGCAAAAGAAAGTCATCAACGCCACCTGTGGGTATTAATTCCACAACAACTAACTCCATTGCTAATTACCTTACTAATGCTATTGAGGCTCTATATGACGAAATAAACAATGTGGAAGTAAGATTGGGAGCTACACGTTGTGCAGTCACTGAGGGGCATATTTACAAGGGCTTTATCTCCACTTTTTTGGCTTACAAAGCCAAAAAAGCAGGGATAAAATCCGCGCCCTATTTACAAGAGGGTGCTAACATGCATAATCCCATGTTAGCACCCTTTTTCCCAACACCTCACTTTGCATCTACAATGAGATGCAAAGAGGGCGTTACTGGGCGTACCCAAGATGGACTACCTTACAAATATCGCTGATGTTTACATCGCGATATTTACAAGGCAGCCCACATGATTTTAACACACAATAGATTTTGGCGACTAATGTCTTCTAAAACCCTGACTTAGCCATCCCTAACATAGGGGATGGATTATGCTGATACGACCCTGTAGGTCGTATCAGCAAGGTTATCGCCCTTTTGCAGGGAACATCGCTGGAAAACCAGCGATGTTCCCTGCAAAAGGGTGAGAACCTCCCTATCTCTGGAATTTTCTTCGCCCTGGAGTAACGCGTTGGTAATAACACGCTACCAGGGCGATAAATACCAGAGATAGCGTACGATAATATAATTATCGCTAAGCACGGCCAGCGATAATTATCGCTGGCCGTTGTTAATATGCCACTGAGACTTTAGCACAAAGATCAGAGTCTCTCCAAATGGTACGCGAGAAATGTGGAAATCAAACTTTGATTAAGCACAATAAATGACCACAACATAATAATAATTCTTGTGTCCCACATAGTGAATTGACAATTGATTTATTCCCCTGACTCCCGGTGTCCATCTCTGACTCTCCCCTTGCTAAGAAGAAGTAATCAGTTTCAAGAATTACATGGCCAACGATGTGTGGGTTTTTTGTTAAGTGTTGTGAAATGTTATATTTATGTTCTGATGGTGCTGTATTTACAATTCTCTGACAAACAGAATGTATGATTGCTGAAAAATTGTTCACTATGAAGATAAAACACTTGCTGTAGTACGCAATAAAATAAATCTTCTCGGAAAAAAAGACACTTGCAAAAGTGACTTTAACTAACATTGTACAAGATTTCTATAACTGCCCTTGTTTGAAATATAGGTCTGCTGGAGTACCCAAGAGTGAGGATCTGATCGGATTAAAACAAACTCTGTTGGCAGCAGTAATCGAAGGTCAAAAGCACATTGAAAATATTGTTAAGTCTATCTATGAGCCAGTCATAAACTGCAACACATGGAGGCCGATTCACAAAGGGCGTCTGGAGGAGGTCCCACAAACGTGGTTGGGGGGGCCTGCACTCATCACGGGAACTCTGTAATGAGTAACTGCCATGAGGAGGTCTCACCACGAGTGTGGTTTCCCCCCATGACTGTGGGGCCTCCAACACGAGTGCAGAGGCCCTTTGTGAATCGGCCCCTTGGTATCTACGCTGGCAGAGTCACTTAACACTCTTAAACAACGTGACTCGGACACTTATTGATCGACATCTGACCTGCCAGTATGCTGCCATGCTAAAGCAAATGCCCTTGTGGCACAAGTAGACTCTGCCCGCAACACTGTAGCAAGGTCAATGGGACATCATAATAACAGGCAAAGCAGTGCTCTACACACCCACTTCTAGTGCCTCGTGCAGAAAGATTAATTTCCTTGATGAACCATCACTCTCTTTTAGACAAAATAGATCTAACTCCACCCTACAGCTACCCCTGAAGCAACACCATGGCCCTAATTATGATGCCGGTCGGACGAGCATCCGACCATCATCGTTGCGGTAATGGGTTTGCCCGACAGGGAGTCAGAGGTCCCACCCGCCGTATGAACATGCGACCGCCAGCATGGCGGTGGGAAACATGCCCTTTACTATTGCTACATGTGGTGGTGGGCGGAAAAGGACCGTAGCACAAGCTGCAATGCTAAAGGGTATGTAAACAAGCATCCATACACCGTGTACCAGGCACCACATGGTGCCTGGCACACAGTGAATGTATGTTTGGGGGGCACCACAGGTGCCTCCTAGGCCTCATAGTGGAGGCTGCGGTGGTACAGGGGCCCTGCTAGGGGCCCCCACACTCCATTCCCGACAGCCTTTCTATGGCAGTTGGAACGTCATAGGAAGGTTGTCTGTAAAGGATATCGCAATCCCTACAGCGGTACCTGAGCAGGCACGGCCCCATTGTAGAGTATTACTTGCTGACCGATGATCAGACGGGCTCCTTGAGTCCATTTGAATTGTCAGTCAGTCCCTCCGCACACTACCTCCAACCACCGTACATCATAATGCGGTGGTTGGACTGCGGCATCAGATTTCGGTCGGACCACAACCAACGACCTGTCGGTAAAAATGCCCCCTTATTGCATAAAGGACAAGTCTTGAAATGTCATGAAGTTCATTGGTTGGCTAAAGTTGGTGGGAATATTCCCCTATTATTTAACTCTATCAATATGATAAAATGGGTAGTCTGGGTGAATGATGGCCCTAAGACATGTTCAGGGGACTGAATTGTGGTCAATTCTACCTCTAAACTAATGGTGGTCTCTCTTCTGGATAAACTTAATAAACAAAGGTCGCATGACAGTCAGACTGGGCTATTTTTATAAACTCTGTAATTTGAAACCCATTCAACCCCAGATTTATAGTGGGGATTCCATCAATCATTTAACCTTTCCAATTTAATACTGTTTTTAATCCCCTTGATGTTGTCACTGATATTAATCGACTCTCTAGGCAGCAGCATGCATTAGCTACTTCTTAGACAAATTCTGATGTGGATCCTCCTCCTTTACTAATTCCTTTGACCACCCCATCGACGACTATAACCTCAGTGGAAGAGAGTGGCCCTACTCCATTAGTATTGGTCAAACCAACACCTTATCAAATTAGCTTAGTTTTGTGCAATAAGGCAGAGATTAAAAAAAAATGTTGTAACAGACTAAGGGCCTGATTCTGAGTTTGGCAGTGTGGGAGAGGGCCACTATGCCACCGCCCCGCTCCCACACCTCTAAAGCTCACCACCACCCGCCCGCCAGATTACAAATAATTTCGTGCTTTGGCAGGCTCGCGGCGGTATAGTTTAAAGTGAGCCTTAAACTTCAATACTGAGGGACAGCCAATGCACATCCCTGCACGGTGTACAGGTACAGGGTGCATGCATACAGGGTGGCACACCATGTGCCCCCCTGCATGCATCCCCATGCACAGGTGTAACAGGGGCAACAGGTGGGGCCCTTTTTTCCCCACCGCCAGCCGTTTCATGGTGGGCTCACTAACATGAAAAGGCTGACAGTGGGGAAACCCGTAATATGCTTGGCAGTGCCGCAATGCCACCACCAAGCATGTTGCTTCCCCTGACAATTGCACCACTGCCAGGGGTCGCGGATCACTAGCAGTTGCGGCAATCCTATGGTGGCTGACTGCCGTACTTGTAATACAGCAGTCGGACCTCTGGTGCGGCGGTCCCCGACCATCACCGCACCACCACCGTGAGTTTGGCATGCCCCTAGATCTCCTACATAAATAATTGGAGTTTTTTAACTCTTTTTATTGTTATACTTGCACACAGCTGATCACAACAGTTATAGAATTACAACTTACACATCTTCTCCTTTACTACATCATTATCTAGTGACGAGCAATTCTACATTAATAGCTTACAGTTTTCTATACCCTCCTGCTTGATCTCTGCCTGGGGGTTTCCACTTGCTCCAGATTTGTTCCCATTTCTTGGGGCACCATCTTTTTTCATAGACTGACTTTTCTGCCACCATCGCCCAGTCCATATCTCTCTCCCATTCCACCATGGAGGGCAACGTCTCCACTCCCCATTTTCTCGCAATGTTTTGTTTGCATATTACACAGCCTAGTGTGACCAAAATACGCTCCTTACTATCGAGGTCTGTTGATTCCCATATATTGAGCAGACATTGTTGCGATGTTTGCTGGATTTGCTTGCCTATCACTTTCTGTAATTGTGCCACTATTGCTCCCCAGTATCTCTGGATGAGAGGACATCCCCATAGGATGTTGAAGAACGTGCCCTCCTCCCTACAGTGTCATCTACATGTAGAGTCATCTTTCCATTTCATTTTTGGCATAGTGTTACAGTAATATCCTCTGTGTAGGACACTGAGTTGTATTAGTTTTAGCCTAGAGTTTATGGCTACTTCTCTAGGTGAAGCAAGTGCTTCCTGCCAGTCCTCTTCTTCTAGTCCTCCTAAGTTACACTGCCATTGGTCCCGCAATTCTGTAAGGGGGTCTGGCATGGCGTTTAGTAATTTTTTAGGTCGAGCATCAGAGCACATGCGCTGCCTGCAAGACCTTTTGGAATCACTGAGTGTAATCCCGCCTGCTGCTTGTAATTGGTTCACTCTTGTGTCGCTTGTATTTCGGTGCTCCTTATTCGGTAGTGCTCAAAAACATAATTTCCGGTTTAACTGCGTGGAGCACCTGTAAATTATAGTTTCCTTACACACACACACACGTATTGTGTGTTCCTTGGGGACTACTTGTTTCATAAAGGAATTCCACTCGGAGCAGGTGGGGTAGGCGAACTGTGCAGCACCTTTCTTATCTTAGCATGGTGTACTGTAAGAGGCGTGCGCGTTGTGAACTACCATTGTGTAGCCACGTAAAGGTGATATCTGTTCAATTCGTTTGGGTTATTTTGCTAACGGCACGTTGCATGCGTAGGCTTGTAACCATGAATGTAAAACTGCATGGCCCAAAATGCAGTGTCATTGGCTTGAAAGAGTACAGTCTCATCTTTGAGTTTCGTTAGATAATTGAGCTTGCGGTCTAATGTTTTCCAGTTTGGGGACTATGGTGGTATCTTTATCATGTAGCCTTAATTTCCCATTGCCTATTTAGAACAAAATGATTACGTCCCTTCACAATGTAACCCTTCCCCATCGAGTTTGTACCATATAAAGGTGCCTGAGGCTGTGGGGTAAGGCTTGAGCTGCGCACTTTTGAGCTGAGAAAGCAGGTTCGAGCCTGAGTCGGCTCAACAGCCTGTGATTCAACAAATGAATATGTCCATGTGTGATTTAACTGGTGCTCATGTTAACCACTCCAAGTTTGCATTATAGAAAACTGAAAAATGAGTCTCTTTGAAGTTACATCAAAAGCAGTGAAGGATGGTGCTATTGCAGAGTTAAGGTTTTTGCAGAAAAGTTACTCGGCATGCTGGAAGGATTACATTTGGAGGTCAGGATGTAATTATAATTTCATTTATATTGCACTTAATACCCCTGATGAGGCATCAAAGCGCTATTTGGCACCACGGGCCAGAGCTGCCGACTTTGATACTGGGGGTAGCCATCCGTTTGTCTCACAATTCCACGACTTTGTCTGTGTCGCATCTGCACGCAACAGGCTACTTTCCGGGGAATGGGGCATGTTTACTTGCACATATGTGGCTCTTTGTAGTGATGCCAGTGATAGGGCCGGATTATTGTCTACCCAATTATCTACAAGAACCCTTTCAAGTCGCCAGGATCTTTTTACTTGCCAAATAGCATAGAGGGAATAAACACAATTATCAACAGATAACTACCACAGGTTGACATCATTAAAGGACTAAGGACTCCAGATCTAAAATTTCCGAGATTTTATTATGAGCAAAAACATCTGAACATAAAGGCACCTTAATACAAGGCACAAAAGATATATGGGCACTAACACAAAAGCTAGCCTACGAAGAATTCGCATTCGACTAAAAATGAAAAGAATTACAGATTCTAAAAGCATCAGATAGAAAATCGAAATACTGATGTCAATACTGGGAATCATCAGTCAAAACCTTTCTGTCCCTACTCTATTCTAAAGTGGCATGCCTACTTAGCATTCCCTCCTATGCAAGAGAATCACTGAAAAAGGTGTCAGAAGGGAAACTCCCTAAGAAGTCTTCACTTAGTGAGAGCTCGATCTTAGATGCTCCTTCTAGCTTCCCGCCTAAGCCTCGTCTGCTCCACCCGCGGGGCACTGTTCCTAATACAAAACCCCAATAATTCAGAACACGCCCTTTGACACCCCTCTTCAGCCAAGTCTTCCTCCGGTAAATTTCCATCCAAAGCTGTCCATCTCCCATCGTCCGTTAGCTTGTCCTTGGGTCCCAGGCACCTTCCATACTAAGAGTTACAATTGCACATTCCAATGCACTCCCCTGTTGGCTCCACACCGTATCTCTACTCCTAAAACAAAGACTTATTCTCACTAGCGAGCTAAATGTCCTTGCACCTGCAACAGAAACATGGGAACGAAAAAGAAAAACTCTTCGCATCTTGAAGTTTTAGACTTCACTGCAACTCAAACCTTAACCAAGAAAACCCTGCAGGCCTACAACATAGCTAAAATAAGAAATAAGCAGCCCTTCTCTTCTACATATGCGGTTTGGCCTTACAAAATTAAACACACTACGAAATCACATTCTAGGCATTAATTTGACATTAACATCATATGAATAAGCAACCTACAATTTTGATTCTAACATGACACGCATTTTCTCTATTACAATATTCTGTGAAAACTAATCAGCTACGTTGTAATGAGTACATTCACGATAACTTGCAACGTTAAACTTCACAAAACGTTATGACATTCTAACACTTCTAGGTTACATGAATATAGCAAATACATTTCTATGATGCTTCTAAATATACATTGATTATATGCGGGTGCCAACTAACAGTGGATATGATGCACCCCTACAAATCTCAGAATCACATGGTGATCTATCAGTTCCCCCCTTTGATGACAACTTGTCATCACACCATCACAACTTCATTCCCTTTGGAGAAAGAACCGACCTAAACAGTGGTAGTAGCCATTCTACTCTGTCGGAACCCCTCCATCCTTTTAAGGTTCTGATATTGACTGTCCTGCAGTCTCGCCATTCGTCTCTCATTCGCCCTGAGAGCTCTCTCAACCTTATTTCCCCTGTACCACTTATAGGCCCTTACGAGTCCCCACAAGCAGATCACACAAACCACAGCAATAACTAGTTGCTTTAGTACAAATCTGAGGAATCCCTTTCCCAAGTTTGCAAACCAACTTCCAATACGACCAAATCCTTTACCAATCTTCTCCCACACATTCTCTTCAGTCAACTCCGTAATCTCTTAATGAATGGTCGTGATGTTATCTATATATCTCTCCAGATCCTAGCTATTATCTGGAATAAACGTACAACATTCCTGAACTTTCAACAATTTACAGACTCCGCCCTCTTTTGCCAATAACACGTCTAAAGCAAGACGATTTTGCAAAACCATAGTTCTTATCGATAACATCTCCCCATCAACCAACAACAATGACCTCGCAGTGTTCATTGACAATTCATCAACCACAGTTGCCAACTTTCTTATTTTCACATCATTCAAAATCACGCCCAACCCTGGTATCATTGCTCCAAAGATATCACCAATCACTGCACTTGCAGCCCTTCGCACTTTCGAATGATGTCCTGTCTCCAACAAATTTAAATCTTCTGTATGGTAAATCTTCAGAAAAATGATAGCCAAGTAGCATGTACCTTACCAATTCGCAGGCAATCTCACATATGCATTCTTTCCGCATACAAAATACACCGTTGGAATCATTTACACCGGACCTTGCAAAAAGTTCTTAGCGGAATCTTCCATGGTAAAGGTATGATCACACGTACTATGTCCCACTGAAACCTTATCATAGTAGGTCTGAGGACGTCCCACACACAAATTCCCCTTCTGCACTTGGTCTAATGCTATAGGTCCATAACTTCCCTTGGATCTGTGTAATCTCTCCTCCTCAGTCCAGTCTACTGGACTCTCTCCTGCGTTTCGTGTCTGGGTTAGTTTTCTATATCTATCCTCAATCTGGCCAATAAACTTCTTTTCAGTTTCGGACAACAAGCAGGTCAAATTATGTCTATGCGCATAAGCTCTGTCTAGACTTGTAGTCGGTATGAAATAAGTCCAAAGTCTGTCTTCTGACTTATAATAATCATACTTATTCAAATGCTTAAATGCCGGAACTTCAGGAAGTACTGCATCATAATTGGAAAATAATTACTCGAACTGTTTCCTTTCATAAAACAGGCTAAGCAATAAGCTGCAAGAAATCCCATATGTTAGTGGAAGATGATGGTATCTAATACCCTCATCTACAGAAGAAGGCAACTGCATACACACATAGCAATCCTTCGCATCCATCGCATCAACATACTCATACAACAGCTTCGCATAAGCATTAAGTTTGAAATCACCCCTAGATAAGTCTACATGAAATCTACGACTTTCTTCAAGTGTCAAAGCTTTTTGAGCTCCTACAGTAACCCCTTTTTGGCGGAAGTGGTAGGTGTAGGTGTCCCCTGTACCTCCCCCTCCTGCTCGTGTAACACTATATATGAGGCTACAACTACCGCAACTATAACAGCTATCACTACCCCTAAAAGTGTACCTATCACTAATTTAGCCCTACGGTGAGTATTTCCACCTTCTGCCATTTTCAAAAAGTTCTCAGATTTCACTTCAATGACAACAGGTAAAAGTCTCTTTCTCATTCAAGTGTCTCTTGTCAGATCAGTTCAACCACCACACCCTGAAGCTGGAAAACCCCTAGCAGTTTTCAGTACCTTATTTACACAATCCAGAAAAAGACTTCCCTAGCCTTCTTTCGTTTATCTAACGGAAAGGTCCCTAAATTTTTCTTCTTCCACTCGGGTCTAGGTTATCTTCTTTCAGTCTTATATACAACAAAAGTTCACCATTAGTCCATAACAATATACGGTCCCAAAAGCTTCAGGACCCCCTGCAGAATTTCAATTCGAAGTGTCATCAACTCCTGAGGTGCTGGTATGACAACAAAAGTCGGAAAGGCTAAGGTTTCCAAAATCAGTTCACAAACTTTACTCAGAAGCGGTGGACTCGGAATATTGAGGGTCAATATCCCCTCGCTCTCCAATCCTGGAATCTTCAGCAACACTTCTACCCTCAGATTCGGAGAACTGCTGACCAGCGTCAAGGATTTCAGCCTCCCTGTGCTCGGTATGCCTGGCATCAGTCACAGCGTGTGTCCACTCTGGTGAGGCGTACCTTCTACACGGCACTCTTGCTCTCCTTGACTTTCTCAGGCCACCTTGAGCTTGCTCTTCGTCAGCCTCCTCTGATTCGGATGTTTCAGAAACTGGGGCAAGATCTCTTCCTGGTGCCACTCGCAAGTTCACCCGTCTCTGACCTACGGGCCAAACTCTTTCTGCTTCTGTGACACTTCTGCTCTCCCTTCGAATACCCTGTGCACTATTTTCTTCTTCTGCAGAGTTTGACTCTACTCCACCCACAGCAACACTTTCTTCATCTGAGTCAGATTCGGGACTTCAACTTGCACTTCCCCTTTCAGCTCTGTCTAGTGCACAACCAACTGCATCAGCAACCCTTACAGCTTGACTTGCCCTCCCAGATGGCTCTGCCACCTCAGCTGGATTTTCATTCACGAGAGGGGCTGCATCTTCCAAGGGTGCTGAAACTCTACGGGTATGGGAGGCATGCACCCAGTTCGGCAATCCCCCACACTTCACTGCTGTATTCGTTACCAGGATTATCTGGTATGGCCCACGCCAACGAGCATCCAGGCAACTCTTCCTCACGTGTTTACGCACAAGTACCCAATCCCCTGGGCACAAGTCGTGGCACAGGTCACTTGCGGCTGGAACAGATGCTGCTTGCACCTGCTGAGACACAGAACGGACT
Source organism: Triturus cristatus (assembly GCF_964204655.1). Taxonomy (NCBI): domain Eukaryota; kingdom Metazoa; phylum Chordata; class Amphibia; order Caudata; family Salamandridae; genus Triturus; species Triturus cristatus. Next base: position 1,417,365,625 of record NC_140591.1, on the reverse strand, counting down.
ACGTCAGCCAGGCCTTTACAGTAGTCGAGAATCAAATCATCAGTAATGTTAATCAAAGCAGTGGCAGATATCGCTGGCAAACGCATCGCTCTCCCCATGAGGATCTCATGAGGCGACAATCCAGTCCTCCTATCAGGCACACTACGGAGACTCATGAGAACCAAGGGTAATGCGTCTGGCCATTTCAAAGAGGTCGAAGAACACACTTTAGCCATTCGGGCTTTCAAAGTCCCATTAACTTGTTCCACAATCCCAGAAGCCTCTGGTCGATAACTGCAATGCAACCTTTGGTCCACATTCAAGGCCGCACAAAGCAATTTTATAACCTCACTATGGAAATGCGTTCCTCTGTCTGATTCAAAAGAGGTCGGGAAACCGAACCTCGGGATAAGCTCCCTCAGTAGTAGCTTGGCTACAGTGAGTGTGTCACATCTACGAGTTGGGTAAGCCTCCACCCATCTAGAAAAGACACATACTACAACTAATATGTACCTCAACCCATTGCACCTCGGCATCTCGATGAAATCCAGCTGCATTCTGTTGAAAGGCCCACCTGACCTCCCACTATATCTCAGAGTCACCGCGGTCCTTTTCCCTACATTAATTTGTTGACACGTAACACATCTCTGACACACAGCTTCAGCTACTGCACAAAACTTTGGATTGTACCATGTTTGGCGAAACACTCGCACCATCGCATCTCTGCCAAGATGTACAGCACCATGTATCAGTCTTGCCATTGGATTCAACAGACATTCCGGCAGCACAGCTCTTCCGTCATTCGAAACCCACACATCCACGTCTCCCTTCTCACATCCAGCTCGCATCCAACTGTCCCGTTCTTGATCAGAAACCTCATCTTGCAACCGTTTCAGTTCTTCCCATGTATCAGCCATGGCTAGCATCACGTTGAAATCGGTTCTTTCTTGGCTCTCCTCAAGAATGCCTTTCAGTGAATGTGCATCCCTGCTCTGCACAAACTCGAGCAACTTCATCTGCATAGTTATTACCCAATGACACAAAATCATTTCCCTTTGTGTGTGCCGAACACTTAACAACTGCGATTTCCTCTGGACCTTGCAACGCTTCTAACAACTGCCTCACATAATCCCCATTTCTAATGGGCGAACCAGAAGATGTCATAAACCCTCTCTGTGACCATAGCTGTCCGAAGTCGTGGACGACACCAAACCCATACTGACTATCAGTATAAATCGTTATACGGATCTTGTCAGCAGCCAAACAGGCACGTGTCAAAGCAATAAGTTCAGCCACCTGTGCGAAATATACTCCTTCTAAACAAGCGGATTCAACCACTCCAGTGATGGTACATACAGCAAACGCTGCTTTCAGTCTCCCAGCACTGTCTCTTAAGCAGGAGCCGTCCACAAAGAAAGTCTCATCTGAGACTGGAAGCGGCTCATCGACAATGTCAGGTCTCGGTTTGGTGCACAATTCAGTCACATCGAGACAATCATGATCCTCACAATCTTCATCATCCACATTTGGAATAGGCAACAGTGTAGCAGGATTTAAAACAGAACACCTCTTCAGCGTCACATTCTCTGCAGCAAGGATGACTTGTTCATAACGCGTCAACCTATTATTCGTGAGGTGCTGTGTTTTAGTCCTGGTCATCAACAGTTCGTCAGAATGTGGTACATAAACAGTAAGCGGGTGACCCATTACAATGCTCTCACATCTTTCGATACTGACACCTGTTGCAGCAACGGATTTGAGACATCCGGGCAACGCAGAAGTTACTGGATCTAAAGTAGCTGAAAAATAGGCAACTGGTCTACGGACGTTTCCATGAACCTGGGTTAAAACTGCCAATGCACAACCTTCTCTCTCACAGCAGAATAAGGCAAATGCCTTGTTGTAATTTGGCATTCCCAAAGCTGGAGCGCCACACAAAGCTTCTCTCAGCCTCAAAAATGACCTTAAACAGTCTTCGTCCCATGGTACCGGATCACTCACATCCTTACGCGTCAGCCGCTGTAAAGGCTTCGCTTTGAAGGAAAAGTTTGGGATCCATTGGCGACAGTAACCAACCATTCCCAGAAACATTCGAATTGCGCTCTGGGTAGTAGGAACAGGCCTTTTCAGAATAGCCTCAATGCGATCCGGTGACAGTACTGCAGCTTATTCGGAGACACCTTGTGCCCATTCTCCGCCAGGTAATTCAACAGAGCTACGGTATCGATCCTGCAGGCGTCTTCAGTTTTTGACGCAACGAGCAGATCATCAATGTACTGCACGAGAACAGAGTTCTGTGGCAGCACAAGACCTTCGAGATTCTTCTTCAAGATCTGATTAAAGATAGACGGGCTTTCTGTATACCCTTGTGGGATACGACACCACGTTAACACACGGTTTTCCAGCCGAAAAGCAATAAGAAATTGGCTCTCCTCGTGTAGAGGAATCGAGAAAAAGGCTTGACACAAATCAATCACTGTGAACCATTCAGCTTCGCATGGGATCTGAAACAGGATCACAGACGGATTCGGTACCACTGGACAACATGGAACAACTATCTCATTGACCTTTCGCAGATCTTGTACGATCCGGAACTTCCCACTCGGTTTCTGTAGTCCCATAATAGGCGAATTGCATGGGCTACCAATGATCTCCTTCAGAATTCCCTGCTTGATCATGACTCAATCACAGGCTTAATCCCTGCACTTTAAAGCACTTCATGATGACCAATTTTTGAATGCACAAAATATTTTCGTTTACTTCCTGGTATTAATCCGCCAATGACAACGCGGCTCACACCAACCGACCTATCGCAGCGCGACACCTTCTGACGTCACTTCTCCTCCACTCGCAGCAGCTCCCCTCCTTCACAACTCACGTCTCACCCTTGCATTCATCCCATTCATACTCTGAAATAACCGTTTGTCCCAAACAGGTTACTTCTCTGACTGTACGTCCACAGTCTCTCGAAGTTGTCGACCTCGGTTGGCAACTGTTTGTCCCCGTCCGGCCAAACAAATCGCCTCTGATAGGTTACAAATACTCAAATCCACATACAGCAACCCACGACCAGCGTCGGTTTGTCATGCACTCACACAATCGCTCCCCCTATCTCGGTCCAGGTGATCGATGGCGCCTCACGATCCCCTTAGGGTGGTCAACAAAATCTACCGCAGGTGTCTTCTACACCCAATCGCTTAAGCTACTAGTCGAGCCTAAGACTTTTCCGGGCTGCGAGCGCTCACAGCCTGATCTCACAATCACTCAACATTCACACCAACTCCGCAAGACATCACACAACAAATCAACACCGCAATCTACAACATCTCGCCCTGTTCATACTCACTCCTCGAACCGCTGCTCTTCTGCCGCACTGCTACTTTCCGTCGATGTCCATCAGCCGCCGCCGTCCGCTGCTCACCATCTGATGGTTCACCATCACTTAGCGTCTATGGGCCTCAAGGATCATTTATCCTAATCTAAATCTTCCCTCGCTATCGGAAATAACCATCCGTCTCTGCTACCAACTGATAGGGCCGGATTCTTGTCTACCCAATTATCTACAAGAACCCTTTCAGGTCGCCAGGATCTTTTTACTTGCCAAATAGCGTAGAGGGAATAAACACAATTATCAACAGATAACTACCACAGGTTGACATCATTAAAGGACTAAGGACTCCAGATCTAAAATTTCCAAGATTTTATTATGAGCAAAAACATCTGAACATAAAGGTACCTTAATACAAGGCACAAAAGATATATGGGCACTAACACAAAAGCTAGCCTACGAAGAATTCGCATTCGACTAAAAATGAAAAGAATTACAGATTCTAAAAGCATCAGATAGAAAATCGAAATACTGATGTCAATACTGGGAATCATCAGTCAAAACCTTTCTGTCCCTACTCTATTCTAAAGTGGCATCCCTACTTAGCATTCCCTCCTATGCAAGAGAATCACTGAAAAAGGTGTCAGAAGTGAAACTCCCTAAGAAGTCTTCACTTAGTGAGAGCTCGATCTTCGATGCTCCTTCTAGCTTCCCGCCTGAGCCTCGTCTGCTCCACCCACGGGACACTGTCCCTAATACAAAACCCCAATAATTCAGAACACGCCCTTTGACACCCCTCTTCAGCCAGGTCTTCCTCCGGTAAATTTCCATCCAAAGCTGTCCATCTCCCATCGTCCGTTAGCTTGTCCTTGGGTCCCAGGCACCTTCCATACTAAGAGTTACAGTTGCACATTCCAATGCACTCCCCTGTTGGCTCCACACCGTATCTCTACTCCTAAAACAAAGACTTATTCTCACTAACGAGCTAAATGTCCTTGCACCTGCAACAGAAACATAGGAACGAAAAAGAAAAACTCTTCGCATCTTGAAGTTTTACACTTCACTGCAACTCAAACCTTAACCAAGAAAACCCTGCAGGCCTACAACATAGCTAAAATAAGAAATAAACAGACCTTCTCTTCTACATAGGCGGTTTGGCCTTACAAAATTAAACACACTACGAAATCACATTCTAGGCATTAATTTGACATTAACATCATGTGAATAAGCAACCTACAATTTTAATTCTAACATGACACGCATTTTCTCTATTACAATATTCTGTGAAAACTAATCAGCTACGTTGTAATGAGTACATTCACAATAACTTGCAACGTTAACTTCACAAAACGTTATTACATTCTAACACTTCTAGGTTACATGATTATAGCAAATACATTTCTATGACGCTTCTAAATATACATTGATTATATGCGGGTGCCGACCAACAGTGGATATGATGCACCCCTACAAATCTCAGAATCACATGGCGCTCTATCATCAGTTCTACGTAGGTCCACTCAGTGGCACCCTTGTGTACATGTGGGTGGGGACTTAAGATGTGCTGTTCATGTTTACGGTGGCCTCACAACATGATCACCTATTCTGATGGTCTTTGTGGTATGTCTTAGTTGAGTGTGGGCATGGGCGGTGTACAGCTTTGGAGCTCGGATTCATCTTCCGCTGGCAGGTGAGATGGTCGCAGCACTAAAAGAGGCAGTGGAAGCTCACTTGCACAGCTCTGTTTGCAATCGGCCATGGCAGCTGAGCATTGACTCACCAGTCACCTGCTTTCCTTTTCTCTCTTAAGACGAATTTCGTACTATATAGGGTGGCACTCAGGGCCGGTCCTAGGATTTTCGGGGCCCTGGGCAAAAGGGAATGTGCGAGGCCCCTAAAATTTACATAAGTGACACCTTCTGATCTCGGGAAGCTGCTTTGTGCAGACTCCAACTGGGCTGCAGCTCTTCCTCTCAGCCACTAAAGCACCTCTTGTACAGCCCATTTCGGACTGAAGGTGTGAGAATTGCTTGGGTGCTGAGTTAAACCTGTGTGGACTAAAGTGCGTGGAGTCTCTCAATGGGCAGCCCGAGAGGTGTCCCCCTCCCCTAGGCCTTCCCACACCATCCCTCAGAGGCCCCAGGAGGGGGCCCCCCTCCCATGAGCCCAATTGTAAAGAGACGCATTTCCTTCACTTTGATCGGCAGGGGTACACGAGGACTGGTGGGGTGTTGCCATTGTGTGGGGCCCCATTCTGGTAGGCAGAGTGCGAGGCCCTGGGCAGCTGCCCACACTGCCCATGCCTAGCGCCGGCCCTGGTGGCACTATACACGTATGTGACACGGCCTTTTCCTTCACATATAAAATTAAATTGCGCATACACTTATTTTCCCCTTCCTCTGTTTTGAAGTTCAAATTAAATCCTGAACAGGAACATTAAAGTATGTTTAGCAGACTGCTGTAGTTTTACAGATAATCTTGTGTGTCCCAAATGGTTTCTTGAAATATTACAGGGCATGCTAAAGGAAAGGGCGCCACTCGCTGTTATTCATGTACTTCCTGTGCATGAGTTAGGATTGCGGTATCTACTCCTCTCTTGGGCACTGCCAGCCCCGTGCATAGTTTGTGTCCGAACAGGTTGAGCAATTGCATCGGGAAGCATGGAGGATTGTCTGTGGAGTTTGGGCACTGAAGGGGAGGATTTGGTCATCTGGGGTACGGTGTGGTTTGCTAAATTGTATAAGTTCAACTTGAAATAATTGGAGCCTGGAATGTCAAGCTTCCTAGCTGACACCTCGCCCTGCAGCTTTCCCTTCATACATTTTGGCAGATCAAACTTAGTGACATTTACCTTGGGAGAAACGTGAAATTCATTCACATGTATGGGAAATATGGCGCACATATTATAGATGTATAGATTTCTGAATATGAGGTATTTACCGCGCCCAGTAAATAACTCACCCTTTTCCAGCCCACTGGTACTCCGGGCCTAAGGTCGCTGCAACCTGCCTCCTGATATTGACCACCAGTCGTTAAGTAATGATGGCAGATGGTAGGTCCCAGCAGCCTGGCAGGCTCACTAGACATCAGACCGGCGGTAGTGAGAGGACCTCAGCATGCAGTGTAACCAAATGACCATGTGTTACTAAAACATAGACCATCTGCACAATTGTGCACAAGCACGCTGCCAGGAAACTTTAAATAGGCCCTGATTAAATGTATAACCGTAGAGACACTGGTGACAGTCGAGAGCTACCATAGCCGCCCAGTCTGCTCACTTTGGAGCCATAACTGTCGTTTGAACCCATGTCATCCGTGTGACCTTCTTTCAGTCCCTTTTTTTTTTATTTCAGCAGGATTACTTCAAGTGGGACTTATAAATTGTCACTTTTTGTAATTATTAAATTAGCTTCACACATTACCTTTATTACATGGAGCCATGTTATCACGTTGTTCTCTGCCTGCTTTAAAGGGCTTGTTGGTTTCTTCATCTTATTGCCTGATAACACTCAGATCTGTTCTATTTTCCTCGAGGCAACTTGGGTGATGTATGTATGGAAGTCGCAGAGTTTCCAAAGGAACTAATTTGGTCCTTATTGTTCATTCTTCATATCTGGTAGCGATGCTGTACATTTAATTCCAATCAGAGTGTAACTTGATGCAAAAAGATATCAGCAATAAAAAATCAAGAGGAACCATACACTGTTTACTTAGACAAGATGAGATTTATTTATAATTAATATGAATGTCCAAAAAACAGCTGCTTTGAGTGTATTAATATGTGCCACTAGACGGCTGAATAAAAGAATTCTGCAACATCATAAAACTTATAAGAAGGCATCCTCTTAGCTCACCATGTGATTTTAGCTCCTGTGTATATATCCCTACAGCCTGCGGACTGCAGGCGTAAAGTGCATCGCTTCAAGTTCGAACAATCAGTCCACAGGCTATAAGGCCTGGAATACTGTTCAGGGAGTGACCCTGTGCTTGTGCTTGTCAATCACAGTGTCAGATCACATTTAGAATTCTTCTTCATAATAAAATACTAATTGTTCATTAACAGATCGCTGTAATTGGAAAGCTTGTACTAATTACATGCAACAAGACCTGTGCATTTTTTTTGCGTCCACCAAGTCATCAGTTTATCCACCCTTGTACTCACACTTCTCCTCAGAGGCACTTATAGTTATTCTTCTATCTGAACATTTGTGCACCCCTCCACACACGAGTACCCGCACCTATACATCCATCCACCCTACCCAGGTATATTTCCATCTACCTAGAACCAACCATCAACCTCTCTTGCACGTATTCTTCGATCCAGCAGCACTTGCATCCATCCCGCTATGGAATGGCACCCATCCTCGTAGCCACCCACCTTTGTATCCACTCAGTGCCCAACTTATGAAAGAATACGTGCCGGTGGCCAGGGTTCTGCTCAAGAGCCCGCGGCCGGTGCAACTGAATGTTGGTGTATTGAGTACCAAAGCTGCCCAGTCCTAAATCCACCTGATGCCTCTTTAATCCACCACCAGTCACTTCCTGTTCTTTATCTCACTCTTGTAGGTTTCTGCTTTATGCCTTTCTGATGGTTTCTCAGTCTTCTCTTCGCCCGCTCTTCCGTTTTGCCTGCTTTTGCTCTCGTAAAATTAAGTGCCAGTCCCCAAAAATGAGTGTCGGTGACCTGAGGTGGCATCCACCAGCTCATATTAGGCACTGTATCCACCCATCTTTTCATTGTGTATAAATGCACAGCTTTCAATACATCATCCACCCAATGTACACCGGTGTCTACCTGTGCCCACGTATGTGTTGTGTGATGGCATGCGTCTACCTGCATGTATATACAGCTGGGTATTGTCTGTGTGCATAGGGGTTTTATTTTCGTACATCCAACAATATCACTGAAGAACATGCACCTATTGCTACAAGGAATAAATATACCGTAAAGAATGCCAGATTTATTGTCTTTGTCAATGATAGTTACAGATTTCTTAGTAATTTTTTTGCAGATTTTAGCTTGTTTGATCGAACGAAATCTGCCATTCCCTTAGAGTTCAAAATATTTTTGCGACAATTTCCCTCCCTCTATCAGTTACCAGGTCCCAGGTTTAAATGGAATCACCTCAAATTCAGCAATTTGATATATATTTGAACCCTCATATGCCAGCAGTGAGGTGCAGTAGAAACCATTTTTTATTTAGTCAACTGGAATTTGGAATCAGAGAAGGAACTCTTCGGTGGATCTGCGCCAAGGCTTGAAATGGACATTTAGAAGCGCAAGCATTCGCCACCCTGACACATTTTTGCAGCATCAGACAATCCATGAGAGGCTGCATTGTGATTAAAGCAATGAGATAGGGGAAGAATGCTGTTGCATGCACACCATCTAGCTAGTGGAGGCCCTTAGACATAATCTTTGAAGAAAACCATCACTAAAGATTACACATGCATGCGCTCCCTCTCACCCCCTTCACACGCAACTTCTTACTAGGTAAGTTGTACAGACCATATGGTTCTGTGAATATTTTGTTTTGCTATAGAAACACATGCTCTAAAATGGCTAAATACACTAGGGTGCCGTCACCATTAAGCCATGGTCCTCGGACTGATATATGCAGTGCATTAAATGGGCAGGTGCTGTCCGGTATTCAGTACCCCACTTCTTTAATTTGAAAGAAAGAGTACATGGACTTCTCAGAATAAAGAGTGCTTGCACTACTCATCAGTACTGCAATACATTTAATTGGAGAGCACCTGCACTTCTCAGCAGTGCAGCAATACATTTAACTGGAGAGCAACTGCACTTCTCAGCACTGCTGCAAAACATTTAATGGGAGAGCACCTGCACTTCTCAGCACTGCTTCAATACATTTAATGGGAGAGTACCTGCACTTCTCAGCACTGCTGCAAAACATTTAACTGGAGAGCACCTGCACTTCTCAGCACTGCTGCAAAACATTTAATGGGAGACCACATGCACTTCTCAGCACTGCTGCAATACATTCAATGGGAGAGTACCTGCACTTCTCAAGAGCAAACAGGCACTTTAAATAGCGAGTACCTAAACTTCTGTATTTCCATTGAAAGCACTGGATATGTGCCTGACTCACACACTGAGATGTGAGGCCACATACACACTCTCTCTTTTATTTTCTTAAGTACTGCATGCGCAATGCTTTAGCCTCAGAGAAAATAAGACATGGATGGAAAGTGTGGCGGCACAGGCAAACAGTTGTCTTTTTTTTGTTGTTGAAGATATATTTTCTTTTTTCTTTTAGAGGTACGAGGAGGTTGTTTGTGTAGAAGAGTGAGGGATCTCTTGTGACATAGATCCCCAAATAGCGAAATCCTTCCTCTGTCACCATCACTGCGCAGCCTGTTGGTAACTTTGGTATGGGACCCTGAAGGATGAATAATATTAATTTGGTCCATTCTCCATTGATATTGACTGATTACTCGGAAGCTGAATGGATCACAGCTCCTTCTACCTCCCCCCATCCTTGATTTCAATAATATTAATTTGGGCCAATTAATGGTGTACCCAGAGTATTTTCGGAAATTAGTAAAAATGTGCATAATCCTGCCTATTGATGAATGGGGTGATGCCATATAGAGGAGGATGTCGCATGCACAAGGTTCGTGATAACAAGTATTAGTCTGTCGGCCAGATATTTGGCCAATATTTTGACTTCAGCGTTGAGGAGAGAGATGGGGAGGTCTACATAAAATGTTTTAATAACAACTGCCTATAGGAGCCTTGGGCCTCCATTCCTTTTCACATGAATGTGTACTACTTTTTTGCATCAGTGCTCTGTCTCTAGAGCAGGGAGATTAAGGGTGGACTTGTGATATTATTGTCTAATAGGTTTCCAAGGAGGATACTGTGCTCACATCTGATATCACCTTACTACGAATTTCTATGGTTGATACTGTCTGGGGGTCCTGATATGGTTGTGATAAACTACTGTAACAACTTGTTTGATACACACAGTGCTAATGTGATCAAAGATCTCCAGTCTTCCCTTGAGTTATTTTCAGAAAAGAGACGCTGTCCTTGCTGCATTATCTGGGCTGGTGATTTTAATACTCATATTCTTCACCAAAGAAAGGCTGTGGAGTGATTTGGTGGTGGATCAAACATATTTTGTTCATAATGAATATGGGAAAACAGTCAAGAATTTTATTTTGAAAATAAACATTATGTTTGCATGAAATGTTTGTCTTTCTTTTGATGCAGTTTCGTTTCCACCTACGTTTGCTGGCAGAGGATATGCCTGTACAACAGACTTTATTCCTTTGACTGCTGATTTGTGCCGTGTTGCGTGCAATTTTATTATTGCACCCAATTGCTGGGACAAGAGCCAACTAAAAAGATGGCCATATCCAGAATACAGCATGTCTCGAAGAGACAGCACAAGCGCTGCCTAGGCGAGACCTAAAAAGGGCAATAACGATGACCCAATTAGTTATAGACCAATATCCATGTTAGCCTCACTAGTGAAAATGGCGGGGCATATAATTTTCACCAGACTTGAATCTTGGGTGGAAGGTAAAAATGCTTTGTCAGATGTCCAATAGACCTACTACATCTATTGATTGGCAAATATACTTTGGCCAAAAAAGGCACATTCCATTTCACCTTCATAGATCTTTCCAGCTCAGTTGTTCGGCTGCATGTTCCTTAGTAAACTCTGGGCAATAATGTTAACACTGGGAAATGAGGAGTCTATAGTACATTTTTTGCACCAACTTTACTCTAATACATCTGAAAGAGTTCAATTTTGGCCCAAACGGCAAATGTTCAGATTAGTTGAATACAGGAACATGAGTAAGACAAGAGTGTGTCTTTTATTTAACATATATAATAATGGTATTGAATCTGCTTGATGAGGGACAGGATATGCCGAAAGTAGTTAAAAAATGTATCCCAATATTACTATCCACAGATGACGCTGTATTAATTACCGGACCATCAATAGCCTACAAAATTGTTAGATGCCTTTGCTAAGTAAGGCTTTTTCTATCATTAAAAAATGTAACTAAAAAGAAATGCAAATGTATGTATTTTCTTTAGATAGTTTAAAAAATCTCCCCACTGTTTCCCCGTATAAACCATACATCCTGAGGCAAGCAGCGCTACAAGTCACATACTCTTTCCATTCTCAGTACACCCATTGGGAACACATACAAATTATCCTACCTGGGCGTACAGTTTCACTCGAATGGGACCTAGGACAACTTTAAAGTTGCAAGGAGATCGCGACTAGATAGTTCTGTCAGGTTCTTATTCAGGCATGAATAAGTTGGGTCACAAGCCATTAAAAAAAATGTGTATATTGTATATACCTATAAAGCACAGGTGAGCTATGGAGTGAGTGTTTGGGGTTATGTAGACTGTGGAAAAATTCAAACAGGGGAAATTGTTTTTTGAAAAGAGCATTGTCTATTCTGATTAGATGCTCAAATGTCCTTACTCACAGAATTGGACCTCACTTACTTAACTGATTTTTATTATGTCACGCCCTCTTTTGTTGTGGCATACTGTGTGGTTCAAACCGGAAACCTTGTTTCATCGATTTGTACTGAAAAATAGTTTCTCACTCGATTAAGAACACTGTATGCCCTGGTCTTGACTGGGGGTGAGTGGTTGAAAAGTTTCAGCACTCTGTCCATCATCTTGTTGTGTTTCCCCTGGTTAACTATCCTGCATACCAAACTTGTGTGTGATGTTAGGGAAGCCAGAATTTTTTGGTATGCCTGAAACTATTTGTTCTGTGGCCACAAATGAAATTAGCACACTTTACCTGCGTGTATTTGCTAATAAGCGTTCACACTTGGCAGCGGCCAAAATCACAAATGTTGAACATTCAATCTTTTAACCTGGTTTAGAGTTCTATTTAACCACAGTTATGAATACCAAGCATATATTTGTTGACCCGCTTTCGTCTGAACACAATGCACTATCAGGTTGCCTTCCCTAAAATGGGCAAAATGTCTAGAGCTCTTCCACACTGCCCGTCAGAACCGGACTGGCCCTTCACTTCACCGGACATTTCCCCAGTTTTGAGAGAGAGTGAGAGAGAGGATCAGAGGGAGGTGGAAAGAAAGAGATCAGAAAGGGAAAGAGGGAGAGAGAGAGAGTAGATAGTTGGAAAGAGAGACAGAGGGAGGAGAGAATGGGAGTGAAGCTGGTGTAAACATTTTTGCAAGGGGTGCTTTTGGTTTTCCAGTCAGGTCCTGCAGCCCGTGAAATGGTATATCTGATAGAGTGCCATGAGGTTTTGAAAATTGTAGGGGTGCATCATAATCACGTATAGTCCGCACCAACATATATATTTTATGTTGTATTAACAGACGATCATTAGAGAAGTAAATGTAATAATAAATAATGTGAATGTAATGTTAGAAATGTAATTCGTGTTAGTCGAAAGAGTAAAATGACTTTTAAAATGTAACCGCCTATTGCAAAGTGTTTAACAAAGTAATCCATGAGCAATGTAATGCATTAGATTTAAACGTGCACAATATTAAAGGCTGCACATGTAGGGATGATTACTTATATATTGAATGTAATGAAATATAGTGCTTACAGATGCAAAGTTATTAACGTGTGTAGTTTTGATGTATTGAGGGCCTATCTGAATGTCTATGTTTTACTATGAGAGGCCTACTCGCATTTCTTATGTTAGCTGAACTGTACAGGCCGAGATGTATTTTCCTGGGAGGGCTCTCATTTGGAGGTAGTCAGTGAATTTTATGTACAGGGAAGGATTTTCTGTTCTCAGGCTTCTGTTGCAGGTGCAAGGACATCGTCCTCGTTGGAAAAGACTAACCTTTTGTTTTAGGAGTTAGGTATAGAGGAGCGTTTGCTACAAGAGTCTCCAGGAATGCTGATAACTGAAAGATGCTACTTTCTGCGCCGAGGGAGCCTGGGACTCAAGGACGTTTCAGCCGTTATTGGACGAAGTACAGGTTTCGATGGAAAAGTACCTCCAGGAGGTGTCCAGCCAGAAGAGGTGTATCAAAGGCGTGTCTTCCATGTTGTGCATTTTGTATTAGGGACAGTGCCCGGAGGGAGGAGAGTCAGAAGAGAAGGAGCAGATGAGGGTAGAAGGAAGAGATCGATATTGAGGAAGGAGACTTAAAACAATTTTGGTAGCTTTGGCTACTGACCCTTCAACGTGAGTATACTTCTTAGGAAGTCTTCACACGCTGACACCTTTCCTAGCTTCGTTGGGAGATGCTAAGTAGGGATGTCACTTTAGTGGTAGAGTAGGGACAGACTAATCAATTTCATTGTAGGTATCCATGAAGACTGATTTAGATATTGAAGCAGTTATCTTTTGTTTTATATTTTTAGAGTTCATCATTCTTTTTATGCTTCATCAAATTAGGTTGTTGCATAGGTTAAATTTTGTATTAGTGCCCATGTACTTTCTTAACCTCGTCATGAGGTGCTTGTATGTCCAGTTATTTTTGGCTTTGTAATAAATCCCCTAAAACTAAACTCGGAGTTAGTGATTCTTCAGCATCGGAATTGATTGGTTATTGGTTTTATCTGAATGAGTTGGTTCTCTCCGCTTTACACTTAAAAGCAGATAAAAAGTTCCAGTCGGCCGAGGATTCTTAAGAGTGGTAAGAGATGGTAAGATAAGATAAGAATCTGGCGTTATCATATCCATGCAAACTACTCTCCACTGCGTTTTACTTTGCACATTTTATAAATAGTCTAGTCTATCTTGTTTACACCCATTATTAAAGAAAGCTGGTGATAGAAATTGTAAAGCTGCTTGGATATTCTTGCAACAGCTTCAGGATGTAAATACGTGTACTGTAATGATATTGGCCCTAAATACAATGCCAGTCGGACAAGCATACGACCGGCATCATGACGGAATAGAAACTGACGGTCTAGTTCAGTTCCATCCTACAAATTTGGATGTGACCGCCCATGAGGCAGTTGGAAACAACTGTTTTTCCATTGCGGCTTCAGCAGCGGCCGGAACAGGGCCATAGCTTAAACCAAACCGCATTGGAAGAATGGATGTTTGCAAACATCCACACATGGAAGTTTTTGGGGGGCACCCTGGCCTCATTGCAGAGACCGCGGAGGGACGGGGGCCCTGCCACAGCCCCCAAGGTCAATTTCCAACAGCTTTTCATTGGCGGTTGGACTGCCACTGAAAGGCTGCCAAAAAGGGAAATCGTAATCTCTACAGCAGGGCCTGAGCAGGCACCACCCCAGTTTAGGGGATTACTTTCCGACCGCTGCCTCGACGGGCTCCTTGAGCCGTCAGAAAGGCAGCCATCATCCCTCCGTCCCCTGCCTTGGACTGCATAGCTAGATGTCGGTCAGACCGCAACCGACAGGACATCCGTATGAGGGCCAAAGTTTTTAAAACATGCATATAGGGTAAGACTATGAATTTTCATCTGAAATGTATTCTTTTGTATTTATTTGGAAGTACTTATGTATTTATTTATTGAAATGTGTTTTATGTAATAATGTATTATTTTAATGATCTGTTATCTTGTATGGTTTTTAGCCGACTAAAGAGTTATGATGATTGTTGGGACGGAAAAGTCCTCTGCATGGTTGAAGACGTGTACCCTTGCCCTGATAGCCCAATTGTACTGATGTATGGATCACTAATGCTGATTTGTTTGTCATAGGCAAACATGGATCCTGTGTGTGTGCCATGGCAAAGGCCTGTCTCACTGATTGTGGTCTTATTGGACTGGGAGGGGCACTCAAAGCGATACACTCATAGTGGTGGAAGACTGCTGCCTTCACCAGGAGTTAAGCAGCACGAGCGCGGTGGTGGCAGCATACCGTTTAGTGATCAGAAGTAGTGAACATGGCCTTTTTACCCTGTGTCACTGTAGTGGGGCCTACAAGCTCATTCACCTTTTAAAAGGTTCTGCTGATATGTGCTTACCTCACCCTTGACTTACATCAGGTAGATGTGGAGTGCTGCATGTCGAAGGAGTAGTGACTCTGCTGGATGTATGTGTGCCTGGGAAAGTTACAGTACTATACAGTACAGTACAGTATAGAGCAGTACTGTGTAGTGCATTTAAGATTAGGGCATGTGCTGAGTGTATGTATGCCTGTGAGGAATACATGAAATAAGTGATGTAGTGCTGTCCAGTGCATGTGCACTGAAAGCATGTGCTGCGTGTATGTGTGCTTTCGTGAAGTACAATACATGAAGGGTGAAGTGATGGGCAGCGCGCACTTGGTTGATGTGTGTGCTGGCAGTGTGCGTGTTTGCAACAAGCACACCCTGGCATAGTATAGAAATATGTCAGTGCTGAACACTGTACGCAGAATGAATGCATTTGCTGAATGTATATGTACTTGTAATTGTGCAATGCATGTAGTAACAGTACTGGACAATAAGTGTGCTGTGAGTGTACACTGAGTAAGTGTGCCTGCATTGGCACATTACATGGAGGACCCTTGGTTCCATTTTGGGAAGCTCAGGCCTGCCAGGTGAAGATGTGAGGAGGTGAGGAATCCCCCAGACAGATTTGTGCATTGCTGCATTCTTGTGAGCTGGTAAGGAGACACACTGGAGGAAAGGAGAGAGATACTACCTTTACACTTCAAAAGTTTGCTCTTTGATTCAGACATAGATCACAAGGAAGGGGCCTGGATAGATCTCAGGAAGGCAGATGGGGCTGATGAGGAAATAGTAAAGAGTAGGACTGGGGGCTTGAAATGAACCATTTCATGCACATATCACTATGGCTGACATTCATAAGTGAACTCTGGTCACTCAAATGAACAACTACAGAGTCTTGCCTGCTGTGACAGACAGTCTTTCATGAGGAAAAAAGAAAAAGAGAAGTGTCCATTTCAAAAGAAGCAGAACCCCAACATAAACTTCAAAGACTCAGACCCTAAATCACATTTTGGTGTCTGGAATTGGACTATAAAGAGGGGTGGTTAAGACCTCAAATGTTGTCATCTGCCAAGCAGGCAGACGCGCTGTGTAAGAGGGGGAAGCTCAGCAAGACTTCTGCCTGTGAATAGGACAGGGGGTCAAGGCCTGCTAGTCTCCCTGCTGGGTGAGGGGACATCACCCAGGGAAAAACAAGATCACCTGCCATGAACCCTGAAGCACCAGTGCCTGTCTGCTTGCCAAAACCAGTGTGCCCTGTGAAAAAGAGGAGAGTGCTGGAGGCCGCAAGGTCCAGTGGGAAGCCCTGCTGAGAGGACTCCCTGAGCAAGGTGTGAGGAGAACGGCTGTGCACCGATTGGGTTATTGCCCATCTTCAGGATTGGTTCTGTGACTTCCGTATGCCAGGAGTGGGGCGCCATGATCTCAGGTATGAGAAAAGTGCTGTGCAGCAAGCACCAGGCACGCACCGCCACACCGCAATGACCCCGTATGCCAGGAGAGGCTACCAGTACTCCTGTGGGCAAGTGTTCTGGTCGTGGCCTGGACGAGGAGATTATTGCAGTGATCAGAGGGCAAAGCCTGCCATATGCACTTGACTGCATCCCTGAGTATCACAGGGCACCACAGAAGATGTTGCACCCTTGCGGAGCACCCGTCAAGAACCAGAGAATTCCCCTCAACCCCATGGTTTGGGAACAGTGACTTACCTCATGTTGGCTGAGCGGGAGCAGCTCCGATTGCTTGACGAGCCGGCAGCACTGCTCAGGGGAGAGAGTCTGCACCTGCCAGGAACTTCAGCGTGAACTGCACGCAGCCCATCTTCACCGAAAAGCAACGAGACTCAGGAGCGCCCATGGAGGTTGCACTCAGTGCACCGCTGAATACTTCCATATCACCGGAGTGAGTACGACAAGAATTGAGTATATGGGCCACGGGCGATTTGCTGCTAATGGTGCTGCTGCACTAAAGACACTTTTGACTAATAACCAAAGAGTTAAAGGGGAACTCTTGAGTACAGCTTACTAGTATGCATTCCCTGGGTGCAGCTACTAGCAAGTGGGGAATAACCCTGAACAAGTTACAAGGTAGATGGTGAGACAGGGCTTTGCATGACAACCACTAGAGCTGCAACCTCAAATGAAGTGTGTTATTGCATATGAGTATCATCATTAATTTGCATGTATAGAGTTAGAAATAATAAACTTCTTTTTCTTTTAAAATTGAGTATTGGACTGGACATTGATATATTGTTCATGCTGTGGGCACTTTGAGTTATGAGTGGAGTTAATTTACCTGTATTTACACTTCCCCTCCATCCCCCAAGGGAGCCGTTGACTGCTCATCCACAGCTACCACTAAGAGTCAAGTGCAGAAGGGGCACCTGGTCCAGTTGCTCCGGATCCATAGTAGATCGCCCCCTGGACATAAGGTGGAGTAAAAGGCCTCGGTCACCATGGTTGGGCCCAGTAGCCCCTGCATGTCCTGTGGCCTTATGAAGGGGGTTCTGACAATGATGAATAAAGTCACGTTTGTAGCAAGTGTACACTGACATTAGTAATTAATGCAGGTGTTTGCCCACCCCTGTCATTATACCGCTCTATCAGTGTATATTGTGATGACAAATGTATTCCAAGACTTGTAAGGAGGACTCCGTTGGATGTGATCAACAGCAGGGGATGAACGTGTTGATAGTGCAGGGTGTCACAATGATGAAGGCCAGTAGTTGTGTTGTTACTATCATTGATAGGATGGCAGAGGCAATGTGTGGTGTAAGCTGCAGTGGCCTCATGACAAGAGCCCTTGCACTTGTTTGTTTGCGCTGCAAATGACACATGTTTTCAATAACCATTGGTCCCATCTAAAGTAAGTGCAGTGGCTGTTTTCCGGTACCAGCACTATGAGCACATTTACTGCTGCCGAACATGTCGGATAAAGAGTGATTGGCAATCAGTACGAACGTTGGAATGATTTGTAGAGGATGCAAATGGCAGACATGTAAACAATATAAATTCTACAGACACCACATCGGTTCATTTCATTTAATGCTTTATAGAGGTGGGCGAGCCACTTAAGGCTCGAACCAGGCTCGAGTCAAAGGCCTGGCTCTGGCTCGTCTCGTGGTCTTGTTGGAACCTAGAGCACAAACCGGGTTTTATTATGGTTTCTGCCTGCCACCCATTATGCATCATGCACCAAGAATTAAAAACAAAACACAAACCTTTGGTGTTCAAAAAGGAAAGAAAGAGGTAGCCATCTAGTGGGCTATTGCATAATGTAGAACCTGAAATCCAGGGACCAATCCTAGCTACTCTACTTGACCAAATAGTGTAATGCTAGGCAAATATTTTATTTTATAGAGCCTCCTTTTTCTTCTTTTAAACATTCCCCCCTATGTTTTGAATCATGAAGCATAAGTAGTACTCACACTGCTTTGTGCAAAAGTATGGAGATAATGTAATCTACAAAATGTATAAAGATAATATAACCAACAATATAGAAATTACATGGTATGCACATGCACAGTTAGACAACATACACGTATTATTAAAGCTTATGGATTCTATATCTATAACTCATGGGATTCTGCAATCCCTACCTAAAACCCTGTCTCTAAAATCCTTATTACAGTCTGGTTGTGACGTCTTTCGTCACCTGTAATAACAAAAGCTGCTCGACTGTAGTAATTTATTACAGTTCAGTTGTGAAGTCATAATGTCTGCTAACAGCAGCCAAGGTAAAAGGCAGGTCACAAAGCATAATTACAGCTGCAGGTTGGACAACAGATGCAAGAACTGGATTTTCATTATTCTGAAGCTTTTCTGTAATGAATAGTGATAAGTAGAAAGGAGACATTTATGGCAACAGATTTATTTTTTGCAAACTGTGGTTTATACCAGGAAAGATAGTATCCCCCATGTAACTCTGAACTACATTATTTTTTATCTGATTTACATTAAACTGATTCTAATATCTTTTTGCAACAAATTACTAGCAGTTATTTTGGGTGCTTTGCTCTACAGATTCCACTTTTATTCTTTGTGACTGTACGCAGACTACATTTTTCATACGAAAGAGCTATGCACCAAGGATTTAAGTCAGTGCCGGATTAAACCCTGTGGAGGCCCCTTGGCAGTCGAGATTTCGGGGCCCACCTCGTAAATTATCTCCTAATAAGTTTTTTATTTTAGCAACCAACAGTTTTAATGAACCAATTTTATTACACAAAACAAAACATTAACAACTATTAACATATAATGAACCAACAAACCTTTAAATATTCAGTTTCCTCAATTTGGTTGTGGTGAAATCTTTCAGGATATCTTGGAAGTCTACCTTTTGCAAAATGTCATATTCAGTGGCCATAATGGGAAGTGAGTTGAGTTGTTCTTGCGTCATTGAAGATCAATGACAATTTTTCAATAATTTTAACTTCTAAAAGGTTTGTTCAGTTGTAGTGTTCGTGATCATGAGACACCTATACATTTTTAACGTTGTCATAACATTTGGGAACGTTGATTGCACCATATTTTCAAAAAGGAGTTTGTACGATTGCAATGCTTGCGGGCCCCCAAAAGGAGTGGGGCACATAGGCCGGTGCCTACTATGCCTATTTGGTAATCCGGAACTAATGAAAGCAGTCTGTGAGAAGGGTGATGTGTGACCATGTATTATAAGGCATAAAGTCACCCCTGCCATAAGTTATAAGTCTATTGCAAGTCACCTTGGAGTTCTATGACCTTATAAAGGGACTTTCTATAAATTAATTGAACTCCTCTGCACCTTGCAATATCCTTATAATGTATGGCAGGTGATACTTTATCCTGCCTATCTCTTTCCTATGAAAAAGCAAGTAGCCGAGGATTTAAGTGGTTTGTGGGAAGGTTGATGGCGTGACTATGTATCTTAAGGCATAAACAATTTCCTAGTTTATGTTATAAGGGTATTGCAAGTCACCTCAGAGTTCCAGGACCTCATAAATTAACTCAGACGCAGTCCTCTATATTGTCATAGAACTTGTCTGACTTGAAATATCCTTATAATGTATGTTGGGGGATACTTTATCCCAAATATAAATCTGCCTGTTATTCTCTACTAGGAACTCCAGTGTTTAAGGTGCTGCATTTACACTGTTATATATATTTTTGATAAGGCTCCATGTTTTCTGTTTTTACTAATTTTTATAGTTAAATACAGGCAGAAAACCATTTATTTTCTTATCTGTATTTATTTTTAAATGAGGATATAAACAGAAACGGTGTTGCATTCTGAGTGATTCTAAATACTCTCTGCCATGACTGCTGTGACAGCTGTGTGATTGATAGGTAAGGAGTTAAAAAAGAAAGGAATTTTATTAAAGAAGCCTAAACAGCAGTAGATATGCAAATGGTTGGTACTAAAATGTGCATATTTTCATATAAGTGCATTGATTTATCTTCTGCAGGTTTTCATATCATTTAAATCTCGCAGGCATTCAAGCATGAGTTCATATTTATCAAATAAATAAATGTGGAAATATACCCTTTTCAACTTCATTTTTTTCCAAAAATCCAAAATAAATATGGTTAAATGCAGATAAAATTAGCACAAAAAAATATGAATACATACAGACAGACATTTTGCAGAAATAAATACCGTAAAACAGGAGCCATAATTATGGTCTACTTAAGCTCTACTTACATAAAGATGTACCAAAATGTTTTATAGTTTAGAACGCAAACCTAGCTTCAGAAAGAGCTTGAGCACTCTACAAGGATGGTCTATTGTTGCCACATACTTGGTTGAAGCACCTGGATGCCCAGGTGTGGTACTTGATCTGTGACGTTGTCTGCCATAGGGTATCTCTGGCCATCCTCCGGCGCCCTCTGGAAGACAGAGGATTGGGCAATACGGACTTTAAACTATATTTTCTGGCTTCCCAACGCCAGTGGATTGCTAGATGGCTTGACCGGGCCAGTCGGAGAGGGCTGAGAGTGATCGGGCTCATGACACATGTGGAGACTTTACTGGCTGGGCTGCTTGGTCCACTGGCGATTCTTCAACATCCAGAGGTGCTACTCTCTGCAGCAGTGAGATCCTTATGCAGATGTGTTTCAAAGACGACAGGAACGCAGTTGTCCATCCCTGCGCTGTCCTTGGTTGGCTTCCCTCATGGCGAGCCAATTTCATATTTTATCGCTTCACAGATGTCAGCCTGGACAGGTTTTGGACGTGTCACGGTGGGCGACTGCTACTACCAGGGTACTTTACTGTCACTAGATGACTTGATAGAGCAATATGACTTGCCACCAGGACAATTCCTTACATGTGAAGCACTGAGACAAAGTCAAAGTCAGAGGAACTTGTTGAGCGCTCAAATCACCCCAAAAGGTCTCATGGCGCTTGCAGAAACTCCAAAAAGACCGACGGTCATAACTGGGCAGAGTTATTTGTGATCAAATAACCACGTCTTTAATTCCTCCCGAAAAAGCTTATGATCAGCGATAGAGAAAAGATGGGACGGAAGTTTATTCCAAAGGTGAGGAGCAAGAAAAGAAAAGGATCGTCCACCACTTCGTACGGTGCGGATTCAAAGTGGAGTGAGAAAGGATTTTGAGCTAGAGCTCAACTGTCTTCCAGGCTGATACCTGTTAAGCTTTTTTGCTAGGTAACAGAGTCCCGTTACATATATGATCTTGTGCGTGATGCAGAGAATTTTAAAGTGGCCTCTCTTTCACAGACCTTTAGAGACTTATGGGCTGGGGACCGAGAGGAGCCTGTGAGGCACAATGTTTTACAGCTACTGGTTTCACTGGGATCAACTAGACACATAGTGACATGGCTCTACAGATCCATTATGACAGTGGTGTGCAGCCAACAAGTACTCCCCACCACTAACTCAGAGGTGAAATTATGAGTTAAACTTGAACAGACCTAGAATTTTCAGATGTTACGACCCCTCAATGAAGATTGGAAATAAACACCACTATTCAGTGGGGAAGGAGGCAACTCCTTTTGTTTTATATTCCCTCACACACCCTAGTGGTGTCATGCTTCATCATCGGGACACCTCGACCCCTATAAGTCGAGGTGGGCTCGACCATATCTCAGGGAGCTCTTATGAAGATGTTTTTTGGCCAGGGGGATAAAGATTAAAAGCCACAGCAGTTCCCAGTATCCCTTTTATTCTTGGAACTGTCAGTGGTGAAAATAAAATAAAATACAATGTTAGGGTCAAAATGGGATATTATGGTCCTAAGACCCTATAGCCAACATGTTTCAGTCCTGCTGGGCCCCATAAAGGGTGCTGGACTTTCTTCAGGGCTTTTAATCTTTATCCCCCTGGCCAAAAAACATCTTCATAAGAGCTCCCTGAGATATGGTCGAGCCCACCTCGACTTATAGGGGTCGAGGTGTCCCGATGATGAAGCATGACACCACTAGGGTGTGTGAGGGAATATAAAACAAAAGGAGTTGCCTCCTTCCCCACTGAATAGTGGTGTTTATTTCCAATCTTCATTGAGGGGTCGTAACATCTGAAAATTCTAGGTCTGTTCAAGTTTAACTCATAATTTCACCTCTGAGTTAGTGGTGGGGAGTACTTGTTGGTAGAACAGTGTATAACCTGGGAGGGTGTACTCCTCCTCTTCCTTTTTTTCCTCTCAGCCCCCCCCCTGTAAGTTTGGAACCCCCTTCCTGTTTACGTCAGTATTTAAAGTGGTGTGCAGCCCCCTGATGGCTGTGAGGGGCAGGTGGGAGAGGATGCTGGAAAGAGAGCTGTCAGACCCGGACTGGTGGAGAATTCTAGCCTCTCCGTGAAAGATCACCAGGAACACAAGGTTCAAATATATATATACCCATGATGTATATGACACTGCACAAATTCCAAGTAGTGTATGGGGGCAGACCTCACCCATGCCCCAGATGTGGTCACCTAGATGCAGATTTTGTGCACATGGTATGGCATTGCCCTAGCTTGAGGTCCTATTGGGAGGAAACACTTAACTCTATAAAGAAGACACTTGAGCGGTCCTCTCCCTCCACCCTGGAGGCATGTCTTTTAAGGCTGTTACCGAGATCGGCCTCGTGCAAGGTTGGCAGGAGGTTCATATACTTAGCGTTGGTGTTGGCTAAGAGATGAATAATCATGACTTGGAAATCAGCCAGAGGTCCTGGAGCACAGACTTTGAGGGAGGATGTCACCAAGTGGGCGAAAGCCGAAGTGAGGGCATTGACTAGACAGAAGAGTAGAGGGATTTTGGCCCGGCCCATTGCAGATTTATAGACAGAAGTGCTGGTGACTTGGGAACACCCAGAGATTTTTTAGTGGGAGGGGCTTGCGGACGGTAGTGATCGGTCAGGGAGCAAGCTGGCCGGGACACCTGGAGGCCAGACAAGGGGGGAGGCCTTGGACTAATCCGGGAAACATTTATTGAGTCAGAAGCCCCCCCGCACGGCCCAGACAGAGTGCTGAGAGGTAATGAGACCCCCCATGCTGCACACTACACAATGGGCATTAGCTGAACAGTGCTGAATATCCTCGATGACGTTGGGAACCCCCCACCCCCCTCCCAGGCCCCGGGCCCCTGGCCCGCATGCCTATGCCCCTGCTGCTTGGGGGCCACCACGCATGGATATTGAAAACCTGGAGATTTGATGCTGACCGATAACTTTCTATGTACGCAGCCCCTCTGTTAAATTGTATTCTCTTGAGTTGCTTATTATTATTTTTTTGATGGTTTACTGTTATATAACTGGCATTTCAGATTTCTTGACATGAAGACCCATAGTATGGCTGTGACGTCTGCATGTCCCCCCTTCTTAAAGGCAAGGGGTTATTCTACCATGGTTCCTGCAGTTATTTAATGTTTATGCCAACTAGACTTGTTTTTGATCACAGTGATGGATGTCAATACAGCGGCCATATGATGCCTCCTTATTCTGTAAAACACTGTTATGACGTGTACAAATATAAAATGGCAATACAAATATTTTCAAGAAGAAAAAAAAACAAGGACGGTCTAGCGTGAGCCAGAACCCAGGCTCCCTGCTTCTCCATTATGTGCTTTGGCCACTCAGTAGACCCTCCTGTGTGCATCCAGAACTCATTCTCCACATGGGCCTCCTCACGTTCTTCTTTGCCAAGGAATTAGCAGGCAGACCCGGGTAAATATCCAGCAAGGCTCACCACCATTGTCTCCCTCGTGGCCAGCTGTCCGTGCCCATGAAAAGCAGTCTGATCCAAGTGGGATCAGACCGTCCATCCACTCAGGATTTAAGGCTGTCTCAGATGATATCAACAGCACTGATAAATAATCAGTCAGGCATGTTTCTACCTGTATGAAAATAACAGTAGTTCGCTTCCACTGTTGTGACTCTGTAGGATTACGGATGTCTTGTCCAATTCAGTGAAAACTCAGAGATAGTGTGATTAGTTGTCTTGTCTATATTCTCTGGTAGATGGTTTATGTGCCATGTTTCCGCGTCCAAATTTTGTGCGGGCCAGAGCTTACCTTCTTGGTTGATCTGACCACTTTGGTACAACCCAGAGCGTGCATGACGGTTGTTAGTGTGCATGATTTTAGTCAGTGGAGGCCAGTAGCGTGCAGCAAGGGTGGGGCTGGCATACAAACACACTCACACTCTCTTTCACACATACACACGCACACACCATACACACATGCACTCAACATTACAAAAAAAACGTACTGCGCTGCATCTCTGGTGGCAGGAGGGAGTCCCCTGAAGGAAGGGCCAGAAGAAAGATCCTGCTGCTTCCTCTCATTGGCTGCCCTAGTCAACGTATGAGAGGAGGACATTACTTACCTCGTCACAGAGTGGGAAGGAAATGATGAGCTTCATTGATGGACACTCAGCCCTGGGCACTTCAGAGCTTAAAACTGAAGTACCCAAGTCCAAGTCTATTAGTGGCGCTCTCCATCATGAAGGGGAGCCTCACAGAAGACTTTGCAGGGCTGAAGTGGTCACGCCCACCAGCCTGAGAAATCTTCGCCCCAGCAAATTTCAGCTCAAGCAGCTGTGTATCTACTGCTGCCGCTGGGATAAGTGTGTGAGCTGGTGTTCCTCACATCATGTGGACCTCCTTTCTGCACCACTGTTGGAAGTGCTGCTGTTTGGTTTATCTTTAACCTTGCAAGGCCCTGCCCTGGGCACCTGTTTGTTATTTCGGCTTTCCTGCACTGGCTGGACCAACCTTCCCTGTTGTGACTCATTTCCTGAAAGGTGTACGGCACTTGTTCCCTCCTGCCGCCTTTGTGATGCCCCTATGGGACCTCAATCTACTCTTCACGTTTCTGATGTATTCTCCCTTCAAGCCACCAAACAGCTGCCCTATGCATCTCTCTTGACTCTCAAGTGGCCATTACATTGGCCAGGAGGATCAGAGAGCCTCCAGCTTTTTCCCTGACAAACTTGTCCTTCAGACGTGTGCCTCTTTCCTGCTAAAGGTTGTCAACCTCTTACATGTTAGCCAGAGTATCACTCTGCCTACATTTTTTGCCCTGCCTCATCCCTTCAAGGAAAAGGAGAGCAGCTGTGGCCCGTGCAGGTAAGAGCAGTGGGGCAGTGGGGACGGGGGGGGGATTTTGACGGACGAGGGAAAATTAATAATCTATTTGATATTCCCTCGTCATTGTCCGTCGAAATCCCCCCACCCGGCCCCACCGCCCCACCGCTCTTACCTGCACAGGCCGCGGCTAGCGGAGAGACTCATTCCTCTGGACCCCAAGAGAGCTCTTTCATTTAAAATTGATGCACCAAAGACCATCGGGTGGATGATCAACTCTTCATCTAGTTCATTGGAGTGAAAAAGGGCAAGACTGTGCAGAAGCAGACCATCTCATGAAGGATTGTACTCTGCATTAAGATCTGTACCACACTAGCTAAAAAGGAGCCCCCTGATGGCTTGCAGGCCCATTCTACCAAGGTTACGGCCGCTACTACTGCATTGGCACAAAGGCTATCTGTCCTGGACATCTGCCAAGCCACTGCGTGGGCATCACTCCACATGTTCATGAAGCACTACTGCTTGGACAGTCAGGTCTGTAAAGATGAGCAATTTGCCCGTTGGTTGCTCTAGGATTTTCTGATTTGAGCCTATTCGCAGACCCAACTCCTGGGAGATATTGCTAGGGTATCTATTCTAAGGTGAGGAATCTGCAGTTAGAAGCAGGGACATCTTAAGGATTTTGGGGGCCTTGGGCCAGATGTATTTTGGGGCCCCTGTTCAGAGCAGAATTGAATTTATGATCCAGTTTCAGGTCTTTCTTGCCCTCTTTGGGTATTTGCCAATGTCTCCACCCCCGCACAATTACAGTGCACAGGCAAATTCTAAGACTAGTGATGTATGCTTTCAATATGGTAACACAGCAGCAGCTCACTAATATTACTGCATATAACCTCTGTGACACCCTCCAATTTCTCAAATGCGAGGTCCTGCTTTGATTTATAAGAAACATTTTTTAATGGATGATGCATGAAACATAAACACAACATTTCTCTACAAAATGCCTGCACTGGACACTCACACATCACGTTACATTAAAAATAAATGTACAGGTATAACGGTATTTAAAACAATTTGTTTAAGAAATATTCAAGATCATCAGTGCAAGACTCTCTGCAGAACAGAGCTGGCCCTATCACGGGCCCCCTGAAAGGCTGGGGTCCTGGGCCAGAACCCATTTTCCCTATGCCTTAAAGCGTCTCTGGTTAGAAGTCTCTATCAGAAGAACAAGTTACTTACATTCGGCAATGCTTTTTCTGGTAGAGACTCAATCTAACCACAGATTCCTCACCGACCCTCCTGTCCTCCTCACTATGCGAAATGAGCACTTCACCTAAAAGTTTCCATTAGAATCTGCACACTCATCACACATTGGCTTTAATGTGGCTCCATATTTTTAAGAACTCTGTAGAGGATAATTACAGGAAGAGAAAGCATTTGTGTAAGTGGTATTCTATCGCTTATACAATGGTTTTCTATATTCCTCAGGGAGTTGACAATCTGTCAATTGTAAGTTACAGTAATTGCTGGCATCAATTGGTGTACGGCTGGTTGGCACCATTACTGTTGTAGCCAACAGATGGTAGTGTTATGTTATGCCATAGTGCTGAAGGTAGTAATCAGTGCCATCATTACCTAGTGACCCCTTAAGAATGATAAATGGGCCAATCAGGAGCGTGTTGTGCTCCCCGGGCAGTCACTGTGATGGGCCACTGAACATATATTACGTTGTAGGGTCGTTTATGCATTCAAATTTGTTCCAGGTTGAAAGTGTCAGCCAAAACTGTGACATTTATTAGTTCATGGCTTATATGTACAGTGAATGTGTCTATTAAGCCTGTAAAAGAAATCTTCCAGAAAGTCTTGGAATTGCCATTCTCCTGAGGTGTGACAAAAACTTTGGCACAAACTTTGATGCAGAGATGGAGAGTAGGAAACTGTTATCAAGTTGCTGAAGTATTTGAACTAACGTTTATTGGATATATTGAACTGAACACTCCAGCATTCTAAGACACAATCTATACAGCTTAATCGCAGTAGCCGTACCTATTCCAGCCTCATGTTGAACAAGCATTGGCAAAGCCAATAGGTCTGATGTTGGTTGCCAGCATTTTGGCTTTTTTCAGTGTTTCTCAATATTTTTCCTGCAGTTTTCAATAACTCTCTAATCTTCTCTCACAGCTCTTCTCCATGGAAAAGAGCAGCGGTGAGGTGAGCCGGCAGCAGGTTTTCTTTTTCTTTGTTCTCACCCCTTTACCTATTCTCCCCGCATTATATTACCACCAGTTACTGCACAATATATAGGCTTTCTCAATAAACAAGTCATAACACTTTTTATGGAGTTTCAGTAACTTATTTTGCACAACTGGTCAAGCTAAAACCTGCAACATCAAAAAATATTATTAATCGCATAGGTGAAACCTATTACATTTACCAGTGCTAGTTTAATTACAAGCTTCGTGAATGAGGAAAGGATGGAGCTTGTATTAAAGAAATCGAACTTAAGCGCCCAAATATCCTCTCACAAAGCACAAATCCTGTTTCAAAGGCGCCCTGCAGGTGAGAGACAAAGCGCCCCGCACGGCATAATTATCCAACTCGGGAGGAGGCGGCGCGAGTGAAAATGAAAGGACTGGGCTGCCGACGCCTTTGTTTTACGGCAGACTGTAGGCTCTGCACCCCCACCCCACCCCCTCTTCAGAAGCCTTTAGATGGGGCTAAGAGGCACCTTTGAAAGTCGATCCGCAGGTGACAGCTTACCTTTTCTTCCCAGCCTCTTTCATGTTTCTGTTTTCTTCAATGAATAAAAAGGGCGCGTATGAGATACTCTCAACCGCAGGAGGGTGTAACCTGCAAAGATTGGTGGAAATTCAAGTTGACCACTTACTGATTGTTTCTATTGCATGCATTTGTGTTTTGAACAGCTGCCGTACAACTGCGTTGCAAAGTGTAGGGGACTCTCCTAGGTCTGTTGGGAGAGGAGAGAGAAAGAGGAAAATAATAAATACAAAAAGTCACAAGATGTAATTCTTTAAAGAACCACTAGATGTCATATGTTAACCTCTTTAAAGGGGTCACGTAGATACAGCTCGAAGTCTTGAAATCTACCCGTGTGTTGCACTGCTAAGCACTGTTGTGCCACCTCAGTACCCCAGAATCGACTGATTGTCTAATTACGGGCCAATATCATTCCCCATTAATATACTGCATGTGAGCAAGAAAGATTTATTTGGCCAGACATGTTATTCTTGCTCACTGTGCTATGAGGCTTTGACCACGGTTTATGCCGTCTCATTTTAGCAGAGGATGTAATATAGCAGTGGTCTTCAGCAGGGTCCTTGGCACCGGCCTCTGGACAGAGGGTAGGGGAGGCGCCCCAGGGAGGGGCACATATCTCTCACCGATGACATCATCCAATGAATGTGACAGTTTTCTATACCTTTTCGAGCTGGAAAGTATTCAGCAAGCTGAATACACCTGGATCCAATTTTCTATCACCTCTGTAGTGCTAATTTAAACTTTCACAACATGCAAGAGATGATACATATCAGAAGAGTCCCACGTTTTTGCAGCATTCAGGAGCGTACGAAACTTAGTGGCACTGTAGACATTAATGCAATTAGCAACTTATTAAATCTTTCAATACCATTCAAAAAAGTGTTTGGTTATTATTTACATTATTGAGATCTGCATGTTAAATAACCCATCTGACATAGAATGTCAAGTCAAGGGCTTCACTTCTACACATTATCCAATAATAAGGCATTCACAACCAGGCCCCATGGACAACCCGCCGCTGTTTGCTAAAATACCCTACAATGAGCAGAATGGGGTCCACCATTAGAACAACACTTACACTGCAACTTGAACAGTCTATAAGTGAGTCAGTCATATATTACACATTCTACAATACACCGTAATCTACAGATGAATAATGTAGTGCTATGTTATGCACATTTGTAGTTCGCACTATCGTCCAGAAGGGAATCATGGCACTGAGTAGGTGTGAGTCTTGCCAAACATATGGCACAGTGGGACTACTCGACAAGCCAGGTCTTGAGCTTCTTACAGAATTCAAGAAGTGAGGTGGAGGCTGTAATGTGTAGCGGCAGGTCGGTCCATACTTTAGAAGCAGTGTAGGAGAAGGCTTAACCGCTGGATCTGGTTTTCCGTATGCATGAGATGCAGTGGTGTAAAGAAACTTGAGGTGGGCATCCCTGCATAGATCATAGAAGGGCCCGCAGCGGGCCTCACTCAGGAGCTTTCAGGACAAAGTACTGTTCTGAGGGGACCCCCTGGAGCTCTGCCACCCCACCCCCCCCCCCACTGCAGGGGCTGTGGGGGCCTTTGTTACGCCACTGATGAGATGTGTGCAAGTAAGAGCCCAGACGAGCAGCAGTGTCTGGAAGGTTTACGAAAGCTGATGCGATTGTTGAAGTATGCTAGGCCTGTTTTATGTAATGCCTTGAAAGTGTGGGCGCGGAATTTGAATTGTGATCGTTTGTGTTTGGGGAGAAAGAGGAGTTCCTTCTAGTTTGTAAGGAGAAGCTTTAGGTTTTCAGACGTTTTTTGCAGCAGTCCTTCAATTCAAGCCACATCCTATTTGAAACATATGTGTGCAACCCACACTAGTTTCTCTCTTTCTTTACCATATGAACAGCTTGCAGTTAAAGCTTCACTGGTAGCTAAAGCTGCACCATGTCATTTTTACCATTCAGAATCAGGCTTGTCTCCAGTACTACACTGTTTCTATTTCATACATATAGTCAACGTACTCTGCATATATTTGTGGGTCCTTTCCTACCTACTTCATTTTTTTTAAATGATAGAGCAATGGAATAATTTGCAGAGCAGTAGGTTGGACGATCAGATTATATCAGTGATGTAATTTGAGATCTTATCAGTGATGTCACCAATGAGGTCATTTAACAATTTAACATGTCATGATTGAATTCATATGTGAGGACATAAGCAGTGCATGGCGAGGGCACAAGTTATAGTTAGCTCAGTAAACTACAACTGGTGAATTTCAGTGTTTTTTGTTGTTGTTTAAATGTTAGTTTTTCTGTTATTTCAACACCTATCAATGTCACTTTAACCTACATTTTTTTTCAATGAATTTCTCTAGTTTTTAAACGTAAGCTTAGATCTTATTAACATGCCTAAGTATAACATCACTTTAAACTTTTGTTTTTTCAGTGATTTTCTAAGTTTGCTTAACATTAACTTATTGTAAGATCGTATTACTGTACCTAACTATAAATTCACTTTAACCATTGGTTTTCACATTGAATTTCTGTTTTTTTTAATCATATTCAGCCAACCCCCCTTCACTGAGCATGGCTTTTTGCTATGAAGGGCAGGTGGTGTTGGAAGCTGGGCCTGGCCTCCGACAGGTCGCCAACACTCCACTGTGCAAAGCCCACTGTTGTTGTCAGTGTGCAGCTGGGTGCAGGGCCAAGCATCCGGGCAGGTCCTGCACCCAATCACCCCATGGGTGTCCAACACCCTGTGAACCCTACTACACAGTTTACATATTTAAAAAAAATGTTTTCACAGTACTGCAGTGGGCCAACTCCTTTCCAGTGCACACTGTCTTTTGCTGTGTGAAGCGGAGGGGTTGGCCACAAGACCTGGCCTTTCGCCAGACCCTTTCCCATCCCCCCGTGGTCAGCCAACATCCTGATGCACACAATCTCTGGCCGTGCTTAGCATAACGTTAGGTAGAGGGCCTGTTCTCTGGCCAGGCTCTGCACCTAATTCCACTCAGGCGGCCAAACCCCTCCTGTACCTGGCCTTTGGCCGAGCCCAGCAGAGGTTGGGCGCAGGGCTAGGCCAGGCTGTGTGCCCATCTCCCCATGGGC
Source organism: Triturus cristatus (assembly GCF_964204655.1). Classification (NCBI taxonomy): domain Eukaryota; kingdom Metazoa; phylum Chordata; class Amphibia; order Caudata; family Salamandridae; genus Triturus; species Triturus cristatus. The sequence goes on along the minus strand of NC_140591.1, from coordinate 1,417,334,041 downwards.
GGTCATCCCCCCAATGCACATGGTCATTTGCAGTGTGCAGTGTGCAGCAGTGGCCAGGCCCGAGGGCCTGGCCCCTGCTCTGGGCCTGCATCCAAATCCCTATGGGCACCAATCCCCCATTGAACACTACACCACATTCTACATATTTATTTATTTTAATTTTTCACAGTACCACAGGTGGCCAGCCTCCTGCTGCGCTTAGCCCTTGGCAGCACTGCCCAGCACTCTAATACCTTTTTTTTTAACTCCAGGGCACGGGCACCAAGTCTACAAGTCTTGCAATGATGACCGAAACATTTCTCCCCAAGCGAAATCTCTCAGACTATCCAGCCAGGACCAGCCTTTAGCATGGGCGAGTTGGAACCAGGGTGCCAATTTTCTGAGGGCTGCATGGAGCTGTGTGCATTAAGGTTATGTCAACAGAGGCACCTTTCTCATCTTGCTCCAGCCTTGTCTGTGTCCCTTCATGTTTGATTCGGTCTGATTTGCCAGTTTAAAGTGTTTTTAGCCATTTATTATTATACAGTGGGAGATCTTTTTAATACCCCTTTAGCCACTGCCTTCCTTGCCTTCCCTTCACCCTCTGCCCCCTGCTAACACACATCATCAAAACTATCACCTGCGTGAGGCAGCTAAACTATTCGTGATTTAGGTGAGCTGGGGCGGTCCGGGATGTTTCTGTTCAGGGGACATTCACTGCTCAGCGAAGAACTGAGCAGGAGACCCCCTACTGCCTCATTTGATTCACTACCATTAATGCAGCGTGGCTATTATAAAACCTTTCCTTATGACACCAACACAGAAAAACCCTTACACCATTTGCTCATCGGTGGGGCCCATGACACCGAAACACACATTCACTCAGTTTTCTGGATCAGTGATAAGTAGACGAGCTGCAAGGCATACAGGGTACCTTGTTAAAGCTTCACCTAACTAATAACTATATACACATTATATACATTTACTTTTTAGAATTGTCGGTTCTTATCATCAAGGTACTCCATTATTTCGGTCGATGGACCAACTAGTAGGAATCAGTTGATGGCGATTAAGTCCAGCGAAATCACAATTAAAACCTTTTAACAATTATTGATCATAACTTTGATTCTAATAACCACAAACTCAGTTTTGAGTTAGCATGAAATGTTATCTAGATTCATTGTATAAGCTGAATAAGTAAAGTTTTATTAGACAAATATTCTAGACATTATTTTCATAAGCATTTAAGTAAAGATTGAAATAGGAAACGGAAAATACTCATTACCCTTGGCCTTTGGGCGATGACGAGAATGATTCACCAGAACATGATTCAAAGATCACAGGATAGGTTGCCAAAACTGACTGACTGTCCCTCTAACAGCCTCGGACGTATTCCCTCTCAGGATAGAATCCTGCGACGGTATCGTTCCTTTTCCCCATCAACGTTCGAAGTCCAAAATTGTCAAAGTCTTTTCTGCATCAGAAGGAAAAATCGTCTCAACAGAGAGCGTGTCGTGTTGAATAGATCAATGTAGAATAAGCGAGTGCCACCACGTCATTGTAAGCACAACTCTTTTATACCCTTTCACTAACTTGCTATACCCAAAATTGAAACCTTTTAGGGGCTACATTCATTCTGATTGGTCCATTGGGGGGGTGGTGATGGTCATCTCATTGTCCTCCTTGCTTGAACCGGTTCTGAAAACAATTAATTCATACAATATTCCTCGTGATTCATCAAGTCCAAATATTCTTTAACATTGGTAATATATTTGCAACAATATTCGACAGTCATGAATTTGTTCATCTTCTGGAGTTCGAGTCTCCCATCCGTTCCCATGCATTCATGCTGAACTCTTGGCACAACTCTTGTCTTAGGTCAGCCTGGCCTTGACATCTCTCACTCCGGGCATAGGCCACACACTCGTGACTGGAACTTCCACTCTGCTCATGAGCGGGGGCCATCTTTATTCGGCGCACGTAATCTCTCGACAGCGGATATTTTCCCAGCAAGGCCTAGCAGGCCCGAACGGAACTAATATGAAAACAACATAGCAGAAATTAGACATAGAAAATAAGCCCTTCTGTTTACCACCCACCATTCTAATGACCCGTGTTAGGTGTTACCTAGTATAAGCGACATTTAAAGCCACTTTACTTACCATCTGCATTCTTTGCCACAATATAATTCTACTACAAACATAATTCATGCAATTTACGTCTACTTACTACGCGAATCACAAAATTTAATTTCACACGTGTAAATAAATTAGATTTTTGCAAATGCCAGTTAGTTTCCCACATGTAGTGTGTAATTAAAGGTGCATTTGTTGATTAATACATGCATTCAAACAGTTGGTGTTTTTAAAGTTATGAGGTCATTAACTTTGAAGGGGGTACAAAACATTTTGTATTTTCCCCTGCTCCATTAATTCCCCCCTTTGGTGATTTTTAATATCACCACAAAACCATCTCTACCAATTTATCAGAAACCATGTTTCTTGTCCTTTTTTTTCATTTGTTAGCTCAAATAATTGTATTCTTCACATTCTGTCTCTTAGACGTGTTGTACATATTCTCGTTTCTCCCATTTCTCGTTCTCTTTGTTTATTTTTCTCATTTTGTCTTTTTACTTTATTTTCTCTTTTTCTTTTTCTAATACATACACATGCTAATCTCAACATTAATGTCATTAATATTACTATTGTCACTGGTATTAGTATTTTCCCAACTAATGAACTACCTATTTCTGCAAACCATTTCTTTACTCATGAAAAACTCTTACCAAGCTTCTCCCAAGCACCATCAACCTCCAGTGGGGTAACTTCTTCATGCAATTTAGCAATATTTTTATATACCTTTGTATATTCTGACCTTTATCTGGAATGTAAGTGCAACAATGTTGTACCTTCAGCATTCCACAGACTCCTCCCTCTTTTGCCAAAAGAATATCAAGGGCAAGTCGATTTTGAATCACCACAGCTCTCATGGCAACCATCTCGGTATTTACCATTAAGAACCCTCCAGCAGTATTCGTTGATAAACAATCTACTATTGTTGACAATTTCAGAATCTTATATGCATTAAAAGGTATACCCACTGCTGGTATCAATGCTCCAAAAATATCACCTATTATACTGAAAAACTTTCCCTTCTTCTACGTGTTAGTGGTTTACCTATCTCGTGAGTTCCTTTAGTTTCCCTATCTACATGAAATATCTTTGGAAAGACCAGGCCTAGATAACATTTTCCGTACCAATGGTCCGGCAACCTATAATAAGCTTTGTTCCCACAAATAAACTAGATCCCTGGAAATACTGGATCTTTTCCTCCTTTGAATCCCCATCCCCCTATAATTCTGTATGTATCTCGGAATTCACTAGCACCTACAAAATAGTTGTCATACATAGTGTTATCTCTACGGATACACAAGTTCCCTTGTTGTGGCAAATCTAACACTATTGCTACATTAGCTTCATTCTTATCATAATGTCCTTCCTCAAAACCCCAAGGTGGTGTTTTCATTCTTTCTCCTGTTACTTTTCTTTGAAACTTAACCTTTCTCTCCTCTACCATGTCTAAAAATACTTTTTCTTCTTTCCTTAATCTACAAGTAAGATTATGTCTAAATGTGTAGTCTAATGTTAATTCTTTTGTTTCTAAGAAAAATTCTCCAAGAACTTTACCAGGCTTTACCTTGTTTAGTTCAGGAACTACAGAAACTTTAGCAAAAACATCATCCATATCAGTATAATAATTTTCTAATTTGACTGTCTTATAAAATAAACTAGCAAACACACTGCAAGTTATTCCATACGTCAAAGGAAGGTGATTATATGTTACACCCTCTGTCACAGACGCAGGTAACTGTATGCAGACATAACAATCCCTAACATCCATTGTCTCTACATATTCATATAAAAGCTTTGTAAAAACATTCTTAGAAAAATCATTTATTGACCTGTCTCTATGAGTCTCAGTATTATCTATCAGTGTTGCAGTATTCTTTGTGTCATGTGCCTTATCACTATTCGTTTTATTGTTCATCCCAGATGTATTTTCTGCAGTTAATCTAAGTGGAATAATTATTGCTAAAATGAACCAAATAAGCATCAGTAAACCTGTACAATAAAAACACATTCTACACCATTTAGGTAGAAAACTACACCTAGATCTTCTATTTTCATTCTCTGCCATGATAAACTATAATCTAAGATATGTACAGAAAAATGTAACTCTCCACACTCAAAAATATGGCCTTGCGGACCAACTGCCCTTAGCGTACTGTTTGGTCCTTCAAATTTTCTTTGATTTAATCAGTTTGTCTTTATTCTGGTTTCTTCAGTCTCTTCAGGATGGGCACAGTTGACTTTCACCCTCCTGCTTACAATTTTAATTTGAGTTCGTCTTTTTACTCTTTTCGGTCTCTGCAATTGTCCTTTATTCAAATGTATTTGATTTCTTTGACTCGTTATTTCATTCACTTGTTCTTCCTTGTCTTTGTTCATATTATTATTTTATATCTCAATGTTTTACATTCATTGGGCCAATTGTCTCCTTTTCTTGGCCTTTTCAATTCAGTCTCTGTTTCTTCCACTTCCACTTTCCAAGCTCTCTTTCTTGGTCCTCTCCTTTGTCTTATTTCTTCTTCACTTTCTTCCGATTCTGTTTCAGATCTCACTTCACTTTCTTTAACTTTGAACTTTATGATCTCTGATTCTTCGTCTGATTTTAGATTTTCTTCTATTGTTTCAATTACTTCTGAAGGGATTTTCCCAAAACTTGTACTTGGTTGTTCAACATCACTGTGAATTTTTTTTGTCTCTCCTGTTTCAATATCAATTGTTTGTCTTTCAAAGTCATCTGTTTGCTTTTCAATGTCCTCAGTTTGGTTTTCACCAAATTCAGATTGTTCTGCTTCAGATGTTGAACTAGTGTTGGATATTTCTAGATGTCGACTTACAGGTCGATCTTCAGGATCTGGAACTCTGACTGCTTCAGTTTCTGCTTCAGATGCCGAACTGGTGTCTGATATTTCCAGATGTCGACTTACAGGTCGATCTCCAGGATCTGGAACTTTGATGGTATGGCTGGCATGAATCCAATTTTTTACACCTGCACACTTTACTGCTGTGGTAGTCACCATGATCACCTGGTGTGGTCTATCCCAGTGAGCAACCAGGCAATTTCTTCTTCTGTGGACTTTTATGCGAACCCAATCTCCCGGACTCAGATCATGAGCTGGGTTTCTCTCAAGAGTGATCGCATCCGGTCCAACCTGATCAAACGCAGAATGCACCACATCAGCCAATCCTTTGCAATAGTCCAGAATAAGACCACCAGTTATAGTCAGCAGTTTGCTGACAGGCTCATTACTCGTCCCATTATTATTTCATCATGACTCAAACCTGTTTTTCTGTCTGGTACGCTCCTCATGCTCATGAGCACGAGTGGCAGGGCATCTGGCCATTTGAGTCCTGTGGCTAGACACATTTTCCCTAACCTATTCTTGATTGTGCCATTTACTTGCTCAACCACCTCAGAAGCCTCTGGTCTGTAGGCACAATGCAGCTTTTGTTGAATGTCTAACGCTTCACACATGAGCTGGATAACTTCATTTTGGAAATGACTTCCTCTATCTGTTTCTATTGTTACTGGAAAACCATATCTAGGAATGAATTCTCTCAACAGGAGGTTTGCTACAGTAACTCCATCATTCCTTCTTGTCGGATATGCTTCCATCCAACGAGAGAACAAACAGATAACCACCAGGACATACCTCAGTCTGTTACTCGGGGACATTTCAATGAAATCTTGTTGCATTCTGGTAAAAGGACCTCCTTCACGTCCTATTGTTCCCAGACTCACTACTGTTTTCCTTCCAGGATTCAACTGTTGACATCTAAGACATCTTTGACAAAGGCTTTCAGCTATAGCCCTAAATGTTGGGTTGTACCAAGTCTGTTTAAAAAGTCTGATCATTGCATCCCTACCTATGTGTGCCTGTCCATGGTACATCCGTGCCATGTTAGAAATTATGCTATCAGGCATAATTGGTCTTTCATCCCTGTAAACCCAAACTTCATCTTCCTCTCTTCGTATACAGCCTTATTTTATCCATTTATCTTTTTCCTCATCACTTGCTTCTTCCTACAATTGTCTCACTTCTTCCCACGTTTCAACTGTGTTAGTAAACAACAAATGACATGAAACATGTTCTTTTTCCCTCCTCCGATTCATTGCGGTCTTATGTCTGGCACAATATTGACCTATTTCGTCAGCATATGTATTGCCCTCTGTAATGTAGTCATCTCCATTCTTGTGTGCCCTACATTTTACTACTGCAATCTGTTTAGGCAGCTGTATCGCCTCAAGCAACATTATCACAAACTCGCCATTCCTAATTGGAGATCCTGAAGAAGTCATAAATCACCTCTGGGACCAGATCTGTCTGAAATCATGTACCACTCTGAACCCATACTGGCTATCCGTGATCACCATGATTCGGAAATTTCTTCCCAGTTTGCAAGCTCAAATCAAAGCAATCAGCTCAGCAACTTAGGCTGAATGTATTTCTCTTAAACAAGATGCTTCCATTATGTCTGCCACCGTACATACAGCATACGCATCACTTAAAATTCCTTCTTTCGTTCTCAAGCACGATCTATCCACAAACATCACATAATCTGACTCATCTAGAGGTTCATCTCTAATGTCAGGGCGGGGCTTTGTGCAGAATTCAAGTTCATCCAAGCAATTGTGATCAACATCATCTTTCACCTCTGCATTTACTGCATCAGGCAATAAAGTGGAAGGTTTCACACTTATGCATCTCACAATTGTTACATTGTCTGCACCCAAAATCACCTTCTGATATCTGGTTAATCGGCCATGTGTCATGAATTGGGTTTTTGTTCTGATCAAAAGGATTTCAACTGAATATATACCTTTAAAGGATACCCCATCACAATGCCTTCACTCTGTTCCAAACTCACACAAGTGGCTGCTACTGCTTTTAGACATCCAGGCAATGCTTTTGCTATTGGGTCCAAAACAGCCGAAAAATATGCTATTGGCTGTCTCATTCTTCCATGCCTTTGTACTAGTACCGAAAGTGCACATCCGTCCCTTTCACTACAGTACAACTCAAATTCTTTCTTGTAATCTGGCATTCCCAATGCTGGGGCTTGACATAAGCTGTTTCTCAGTTGCTCGAAAGCTTCCATCTCTTCTTCATTCAACACAATTGGATCCTTTACATCACTGTTTGTTAATCGCTGTAATCAATGAAAATCCATTTAACCAACCATTCCGAGAAACATTCTCACCTCTCTCTGTGTCATTGGGGCTCTCATTCCTTTGGTAATCCTGATTCTTTCTGTTGTTACTTTTCTCATCCCTTTTTCAATCTTATGACCTAAATACTGTACTTCTTGTTGAAAGAACTGCAGCTTAGATGGGGACACCTTATGTCCTCCTTCTGCCAAATGATTCAACAATGCGATTGTGTCAGTAATACATGCCTCTTTGGTCCTTGATGCCACCAATAGGTCATCAATATACTGGACCATAACAGATTTCTCAGGCATTTTCAAACTTTCAAGTGATTTCTTCAGAATCTGATTAAAAATGGAAGGACTTTCAGTATACCCTTGAGGAATTCGGCACCATGCCAAAATACGCTTGCCAAAATGGAAGGCAAATAATGGCTGGCTGTCAGGGTGTAATGGAATGGAAAAGAATGCATGTCACAAATCAATAACTGTGTACCATTCTGCATCATGTGGAAGTTGATACAATATAACAGCAGGGTTTGGTATAATTGGACAACAGGGGACAACACTTTTATTCACCTTTCTCAGATTCTGTACTATCCTTTACGTTCCATTAGGCTTTTTCAATCCCATTATAGGTGAATTACATGGGCTACTCATTGTTTCTCTCAGAATCCCTTGTTCAATCATTTTATCAATCACTGGTGTTATTCCTTCAATCATTTCTGGCGTTAATTTGTACTGTGGAGTATTCTGGTAAATTACTTCTTCTTTTACAGTAATTTTTACAGGATCAATTCCTTTAATTAGACCTATATCTTCACCCATAAAATCCCATACCTCAGTCTTCCCTGTTCCTTTCAATTCAGTAGGGATTTTCTCTGCATCAAACACAGGAAATGTATCACATTTTTCTGTTTCAAGTGCTGATATAGTCATTCTATACAGAACATCATCATCTGATGTCTTACAAGCAATACCATCTGGGGTACAGTAGATGGTGCAGTTCATTTTACAAAGTATATCGCGTCCAAGTAAATTTAAGGGACTGGAATCGCACACTACAAACCGGTGCATATCTTTAAAGGGACCAATTTCCACCTCTACTGGTTTTGTAAGAGGGGCTTTAATTTGTCTATTGGAAACACCTACGACTTGGATGAATTCTCCTGAGAGAGGAAGGTCTGTAATTTCAACTGATCTTACAGTAGAACGGGTAGCACAAGTGTCCACAAGGAAAGTAACATTTACACCATTCACCTTTCCGTCAACAAATGGACCTGACTGATCTACCTCTAGAGTTGCGCCAAGCACGCACTCCTCTTCCTCTCCTAGGTACCATCATAAGCTTTCATCCGATTCATTTCCATCCAGTCGTAGCCAATACTGTGAAACAGCAGCTGCGCGTGGCAATTTCGTTACCTGCTCTCCACCGTAGAATCCTGCCTCTGCACTGTATCTTTGAAGATTTACACTCTTTGGGAGAGGTGGCTGTGGCACCTGACTCTGTTGAGTAACTACCTGTTGCTGTGGCGGTGGTTGGTAACTCACCTCATTCTGCACCTGTGGATTTAATGATTTATTCTCGGTATTAACCTTTGGAGGTAATTTACACTCGTTTTTCCAATGCCCTAATTTTCCGCAATTATGACATGGCCATTTCTTTTTAGCTTCTTCTATATTCATCTGACCTTTTCCTTTACCAATGTTTGGTTTCTTTTTTGTCTGCCCTGCTTCATTAATCTGGTTAATTATATGGGTTTCTTGCTGTTCTGCAACCTTCACCTGTGCCCACATTGCTTTTTCTTTGAGCTTACGTTGTCTGGCTTCAATGTCATCACTACAATATTTTGCATATCTTAGTACCTCATCCACTGTACTAGACTGCCAACACAACATATGCTGTTTAATCATTTCACTTATTTCAGGTCTCAAACCATACACAAATCGGTATACAAAGTGACTCATGTCTTTTTCACTCAAACTCTCATATCGGCTGTACTGTTTAAAAATCATAATAAACGTGCACAGACTCCTTAAGTTCCTGAGTTGTTCTATCGATCTTCACCCAATCTGTTTCCCTCGGAGGAATCTTATTTTTCAGAAATGTGATTACCTGCTCATATTTTCTCATTACTTCTGGACCTGGAGCTCCTGTTTTTGAATCTCTAGGATATTCTTCCTTTGGCCAATCAATTTTGATTTTAAATTCTGTCCACAAATCAGCAGGTACAACAATCTCAAACAATCCATCCAAATCTTCCCACAATACCTTTGAAACTTTTACAAACCTTTCCACTTGACTATACCATTTTACAGGCTTTTCTCTCAATCTTGGAAAATCATTTGTGAATGACAATATATCCTGTCTGGACCATGGGACATATACATAACCTCCTCCTGGAATTTCTCTCATCTGACATTCTACTTATATTGGTTCTTTTTCTTTTACTGGGAAAGCTAATGTTGCTTTATCAGACGTACCTTCTTTCCTCCTTATCCACCTACTTCTCCATCTGTCTACATCTCCCCATTTTCTCAGTAACACAATTAGTTCTTTTATCTGTGTTAACCGTCCTGAAGTGTTCAGATTATCTATATCTTTCTCAATAAAATCTACTCTGTAAGGTTTCTGTAATCCTCTAACTTTTGCAAAATATGCTCCCAATTCATTTGCTGTTTCTTCCAATTTTTCATGCAAATTCCTAGCTCTCCAAGTAATAGTTTTACACATAAACATCAATTCATCATCCTGATATGTTTTTAACCGATCTGTACCAATAGTTCCTAGAATCATTTCTTCCATGTCTATTTTTAATCTAACTACATCCAAAGGTTGTGGTTCTGTATCTCTCTTTTGCAAATTCTTGACCCACTCATTTACTTATTATGCAGTTGGACCCACAGGGGTCGTTTTCAAATCAACTCTATTCACACTTTTCTCTGGTGTTTCAGTTGCGGATTCAGATCCCATAGGAAATGTATCTATTGGACTCTGATTTATTGTTAAATCCATAGGCGGAGTCAATCTAATCGAATATTTTTCCTCTCTAACTTCAGGATAAATCTTTTCTCATACTTTTTGCATACTGGAATTTAAGGGAATTATTAAGGAATGTTCATCTATCTTTTGTTTTCAAATACGGGTATCACTGGACCTATAGTTACAGGCACAGTTACAGCTTCTACATTCTTTGTCAATTCTTTAATCTTTTCAGCCAATTCTTTTGTTGTTCTTGCTAGTTCAGACCCATTATGATTATCAGGTTCTACAGTCTGTGGTATTTCCTGTCTATTAAATGGACTATTTATTTCAGAAAAACGTTCTAGATTTTGATTCATCACAGTTTCCATTGGCGGTGCATTTGGTGTCACCACCACAGAAGCCTGTTGATATGGAGGGGGTCTTTTATTTAATATGTCCTCCAGCAACTCGTCATCTGTATCACTGGCTCCATATCCACACCTTTCTGGTACTGAATGCTTCTTTTTCTCTGTACACTTTTTCCCTGTTCCCTCCTCAACTGTTCTAGCAGGAAACATACCATCCGTCATATTAGCATACCGCCATCGTCTCGTCCTGTCTTAATGACTCAAACCCCATACTCTTCCAGAAATAAACCATAATCCTTTGTACCTCTGTGTCTCTCTCTTTCATACATCTCATCTTCCCATTCACCTAGGGCTTCAAATTGTGTCGGTCTAGGTCTCGGTTCAAGACTCATCATTTTGCTTCTTAAATTTCGAAGTACATCTGTGCAAAACGAACCAGTTTCTGGAAATGCCAATGCTCCATCATTTTGAGTATATTTTGCCCAATTTTCCAACCAAATACAAGTATGATAACCATATTTCAACATCATATAAGATGCTTGTGTTTTCGGTGGAGGAAGCACTTTTCCATCCCTCGTTACGAACTTTTTGTCTTTCTTAAAAAGATTCTTTAACTTCGCAAACCATGACGGTTTGGCTCTCTCTCGCTCACCGTAATAAGCCATATTTCACTATTGTTTGTCGATATGAATTCACACAACTCTCTTTTTAATCTGCTCAACTATTCTGACCTATTCCAGTGCGAATCACACTAATGCACCAATCAGTAAGCTCTATGTCACTTTCACACTGACCTGTTCCAGCACGAATCACACTAACGCACCAATCAGTAAGCTCCTCGTACTTCTGCGACTGTCCAATCCCAGCGTGAATCACACTAAGGCACAATCGGATAGCTTTAAGTTCTACCACGACTGGCCAATCCCAGCGCGGTCCTTCTTGATGTCAGCTCTACTCCTGTTTCTGCGGGCCCCTCCTTTACAAAAATTATCGGCACAAATTCTTAACTCGTGTGTTTGACTAAATCGATTAGTTACAACGTAAAACACATTTTCATTGTCTGTTTCTCAAAATAGATAGTTTGTTCAAACATTCAAGAATACTGTTTCGTTCGATAAGTGTAGCACTTCCCTCTACCTTACCCTTCTCTCAAACAAGAGGTAAACCCATTTCTCTGGGGGTAAAACACATGTGGAGACTATACTGCTCCTGGGAATTAAGGCCTGAGTTTTACAAGAAAACCTGTTGCAATTCCACTCAGCGCAATTCGCACATGAATTTCCCTAACATAACACAGTCCTGTGTTATAACCAAATTGATCAGACAATGCACAATTCCATGTGACTTCTCTTGTCACACAAATTCACTTCCTACTTCCCGGAAGCTTCAAGATTCCACTACATATAACGTAACACAAATTCAACATGGAGTGTTAAACATAGAAAATTAATAATCAATAATCAATAATCCCCTAAACTGACCTATAGAAACCATAACTTTGCTACCTAGAAAACTGATGCAGCGCGCCTATTATAAAATCTTTGACACCAACACAGAAAAACCCTTAAACCATTTGCTCATCGGTGGGGCCCTTGACACCGAAACACACATTCACTCAGTTTTCTGGATCAATGATAAGTAGACGAGCTGCAAGGCATACCTTGTTAAAACTTCACCTAACTAATAACTATATACACATTATATACATTTAATTTTTAGAATTGTCGGTTCTAAACATCAAGGTACTCCGCTATTTCGGTCGACGGACCAACTAGTAGGAATCAGTTGATGGGAATTAAGTCCAGCTCAATCACAATTAAAACCTTTTAACAATTATTGATCATAACTTTGATTCTAATAACCACAGACTCAGTTCTGAGTTAGCATGAAATCTAAAGTAAAGTTTTATTAGACAAATATTCTAGATATTATTTTCATAAGCATTTAAGTAAAGATTGAAATAGGAGACAGAAAATACTCATTACCCTTGGCCTTAGAGCGATAACGTGAATGATTCACCAGAACATGATTCAAAGATCACAGGATAGGTTCCCAAAACTGACTGACTGTCCCTCTAACCTCCTCAGACGTATTCCCTCCCAGGATAGAATCCCGCGACGGTCTCGTTCCTTTTCCCCATCAATGTTCAAAGTCCAAAATTGTCATAGTCTTTTCTGCATCAGAAGAAAAAATTGTCTCAACAGACAGCGTGTCGTGTTCAATAGATCAATGTAGAATAAGCGAGTGCCACCACATCATTGTAAGCACAATTCTTTTATACCCTTTCAATAACTTGCTATACCCAAAATGGAAACCTTTTAGGGGCTACATTCATTCTGATTGGTCCAATGGAGGGGTGGTGATGGTCACCTCATTGTCCTCCTTGCTCGAACCGGTTCCGAAAACAATTCAATCATACAATATTCCTCGTGATTTATCAAGTCCAAATGTTCTTTAACTTTGTTAATATATTTGCAACATTATTCGACAGTCATGAATTTGTTCATCCTCTGGAGTTCAAGTCTCCCATCCGTTCCCATGCATTCATGCTGAACTCTTGGCAGAACTCTTGTCTTAGGTCAGCCTGGCCTTGACATCTCTCACTCTGGGCATAGGCCACACACTTGTGACTGGAACTTCCACTCTGCTCATGCGCGTGGGCCAGCTTTATTTGGTGGACGTAATCACGTCTCTCGACAGTGACATTTTCCCAGCGAGGCCTAGCAGGCCCGAGCGGAACTAATATGAAAACAACATAGCAGAAATTAGACATACAAAATAAGCTCTTCTGTTTACCACCCACCATTCGAATGACCCGTGTTAGGTGTTAGCTAGCATAAGTGACATTTAAAGCCATTTTACTTACCATCTGTATTCTTTGCCATAATATAATTCTACTACAAACGTAATTTATGCAATTTACGTCTACTTAGTACGCGAATCACAAACCTATGTTAATTTAATTTCACACGTGTAAATAAATTAGATTTTTGCAAATGCCAGTTAGTTTCCCGCGTGTAGTGTCTAATTAAAGGTGCATTTGTTGATTAATACATGCATTCAAACAGTTAGTGTTTTTAAAGTTATGAGGTCATCAACTTCGAAGGGGGTACAAAATGTTTTGTTTTTTCCCCTGCTCCATCACCATCAGCAAGGATGCCAAATTTCTCTCCGTCCCTGCCCACTGTGCTATCTTAGCAAAGGTCGGCTCTGGGTCCAGACGGTACAAAGGAGCTCCCTCAGCCAATCTGAAGACTACTTTTTTTGCTTTTCTGTATCGCAGAAGCAACCATCCTAATAAGCTTACAGTGCGCATTAATTTAACGAAACAAGGCTAGGAACTCTGGGTAGGTCCCAAGTTTACGTGGAGAGCTGATCTTGGGGAAACACGAGCGACACTCTAAATCTGCTCACCTCAACTGTTTGTTTTTCTATCAGAGTTTTTAAGCATGGGATTTGCACAGTGCCATCCACGCAGAGCTAGAAAAGTGACAAAGCCTTTTGCCAATTTTGCAGCAAACTCTTTAAGCATAGGATTGGCCAGTGCTATCCACGGCAATCTGAAAAATTACTAATTATTTTACCACTCAAATCACAGTTTTATAACTTTACCAAATACAATCGAAGCCAACGTGGAATTATTAAAAGCAACTCTTGATATGGGTTTCGCTCTCATTAGACCTTGTCAGGGAAGTATAGCTTTGTCTTCACACAAGGGGAACCCTGTATAGGTCAATACAAAATACCCACAGGCTTAGAGTGCCACATAAAATATGCAAAATAAGGCAAAAAACTCTGGGTAGTTCCCAATTTTAGGTAGCGGGCTGCTCACATCTATAACACCAGCAACCCTCTAAATCTACCCACCTCAAATGTCTGCTTTTTAAGCACAGGATTAGCACATAGCTATCTACGCTGAGCTAGAAAAGTGACAACGCTTTTTGCCCTTTTGCAAGACACACTCTTTAAGCATAGGATTATCCATGGTGAGTTAAAAAATGACAAAAGTCTTTTACCAATCCAGGCACAATACTGCAGTTTTAGATTAGTAAAATATTATCTAAGTCAAAGTGGAATGAATAAAATCAACTTCAGATACATATATTTGAACTCTCAGAGTTCGTCAGTGAGGGATTGCATTATTTCTACACAAGGGGGCAGGCGTATAGGTCAAAACCAAACACCCACAAACCTAGATTGCTGCATAAATTATGGAAAAAAGGGCTAGGAACTCTGGGTAGAGCCCAAGGTTAGGTAGACAGCTGTTCTTCCTGGAGTACATCTACAAACACAGCAATTTAAATAAAAAGTAAAATTGAAAAGTATATTCCAAAAAATGAATATATAAAATAAAAAGTAACAAGTATTTAATTTTATAAATTATTTTAAATATATTTTAAAAAACAATAAAAAGGTACAATAAATATTAACAATCCCTACTAAGCAATAGCAGGGAAAGCGATGGACTTTAAAGGAGACAGATTTACTATTCCCATTCCAATCTTAGCAAAAGTAGGGAAAATGTTAGACTTTGGAGGGGATAGATATTACTATTACTATTCCCATTCCAACATAAGCAAAAGTAGTGGAAGTGTTGGACTTTAGAGTGGTGAGAATTGCTATTCTCACTCCATCGTAAGCAAAAGTAATGAAGGTGCTGGACTTTAGAGGGCTTAGATTTACTGTTTCCTCTCCAACGTAAGTGAAGTAGGGAAAGTGTTGAACTTTAGTGGGGTTAGAGTTACTATTCCCACTTCAATGTAAGTAAAAGCAAGGAAGTTGCTTGACTTTGGCAGAGTCAGATTTACTAGTCCCACAAACCTAACTTATTTTAACTAAAACATTTAAGTTTAGACCATAAAACAAATGTAAAACATTTTTAAAATATTAAATGTATTCAATAACTATTAAACAAATAAAGTTATGTTTAAAAAATGATAATTTTATATTACAAATTAAAACATATTAAAGAAATATTACAAATATCTTAAATGAAAAAGCCTCCTTGCCTAACACCATAAAAACAAACATAGACACAATGAAACTTTATGAAAAATATAATTGCAAAACAGAAAAATTATTAATATTAATTATATAAGAAAAACATTGACATTATAATTAGTAAATATAAAACCAATTAACAACATTTAATAATTAAATTACCTGATCAACCAATTAGCAATGAACTAAAAATCAACAAATAATTACAGATATTCAATAAAATTACATAATATCAATTTTAAAAACATTACATCACAAATTAATGATAAATTACAAATAATCATGTGTATTAAATAAAACTCCCTGCCCTAACACCTCAAACAACCTGCTACTAAATTAAAAATATCTAATTAAATAAAAAAATAATTGCATTTCATAAAAGAAGTTACAAACTATACTCAAACAAATTAAGCACAAGTATTATTACTATATTAATTCCTTAAAATACTAAAATGACTAATATTTATCAAACTAGATAAAAAGGAGTGTTTAATACAACTATATTAAACAAAGCAATATTATATACAACTATATTAAACTATATTAAATACCTAAAAAAACAATATTCTTAACTTTAATATCAAGTCCCATAATATTTTTGACATCATAATATTCTGGACACAATATTTATGACCAACAATATTTTTGTTCAATATTTTGGTAAAACACCTTCAGACAAGCATCCTGTGACACAAAACTTTCTTTATACATGTGTAAAATGAACTGAGTAATTTATACTCCTAGGATTGTTTTGTTATGTTTTAGATTGTGCCCAGCACAATCTCCTTATTTTCTAGACAAACTGAAGACAATTGTTCTTACATTGATGATCCTGTATGCAGGAAAATGAAAACATAGGGCAATTTGTAAGGTGTTCCTGAAGTGAGAAGCATGGTAAATTACAGACATTCAATGCTCTTATTATATCATGGAGACAGCCTTGAATCATTCCCTCTTGAACCCTAGAAGGTGAAGTAGCTTAGTGGCTCGAACTGCCTACTTTGGAACATGAGGACTCCGTTTTAAATACCGTTCTCAATGTGTGGCTAAACTCTCTTAATCTTTCTGTGCCTAGAAAAATGTGAAAAGAGTCTATGCTCTAGAAGAGGAAAAACACAAGCAGAGGGAGGTAAGCCATCGAATGAGAAGCAAGCAAGTTACAGTGACAAAACCAAGCAATGGACGGGCTCCAAGCCCGCTATATGTTTTTGGTATTGTACACAAGAGGCTTTCACCTCCAGACAGCCAAACACTGTCTGGTAGGCGAGACCTAAAAAACATAGTTGGTGAGTAGACAAATTGGAAGGATGGAAGGCTATTGAACTATCAAAGCGAGGAAATGGTGTGTTGCTAGAGCTACCAATAAATATGGCAAACAACTTTGGGGCCGATTACGATGCCATAGGAAACAGCTTCAACCCTCAGTCGGAGACGTTCCTATGGCATCGTAATCTCCTGTTTGGATTGACTTCTGACCGACACATTTTGATGGAGTTGGTCTGAATTCAATCCAAACAGGATTTTCAAATGGTTTACGACAGGCTCGGAGAGCCCGTCTGCCATTTGTAAAGGGGCCTGTAATCCCAAGGGCGGTTCTTTCCGCCTGAGGGATTACGATGTCAGATTCCCACAGCCTTTCTGTGCAGGCCTTTCTGGCACAGAAAGGCTAGTGGAATCCGACTTTGGGGGCCCCCAGCAGGGCCCCCATGAGTGCAAGGCCTTCGGATGGTGGCCTAGGGAGCACCATTGTTGATCCCTGCACCCCGTGGCAGGCACCTGCCATGGGGTGCAGGGATGAACTGCACCTCTGCTCTTTACAGTGGGAGCATGCATTCCGTCCCATTTTAAATATAGATAGATAGAAATGTATATATATATATATATATATATATATATATATATATATATATATATATATATATATATTCACTGAAAAAACCAAAGGTTTCAGGGGCGTTATAGTTAGCTGGACATTTCCCTCGTACAAAACCCTAGAAATTCCCCTGTTATAGTTAGTTCTGCTAACTATAACTCGCGCCCCCGCAATGCACTGCTGATGACGTCACACATATTACATCACTCATGACATGGTCAGTGACATCACTGATGGCATCTCAAATGACATCACTCATGACATCACACCACTGAACGAGCATAGAAGTGAAAACCACGCTTCATTCATACAGGATGTGTACAAAGGCCAGTCGTTGGTGTTGTGGGATGTCTGCGACCGTGGTCATCAGGGATGAGATGCTCAGCATGTGGCACATGGTTGAGTTCACTGTGTGTTATGTTGCCAAACGGCTGCACCTCCCTCCCACGAGCCCCCACACTTTTGTACGGTGCACTGTTGTATCTCGTGCACTCGTACAGCACACCATTGTAATGCCTATTTGCGCATGTCCTGCTACATTCCAACTACAACATCACAGTGCCGTTTGGAGGTGGTGCATGCCAGTTTACAATATCAACTGCTGCGGCTCTTGTAGCAGGCCACACCAGAAGACAGAGACACACTTACCACACTTCCTGTACACGGACATGTCTGAGACACCCGTTCCCCTTGCTGGATAGGCACACCCTGCACTGACCTGTGAACCCCAGACCAGCACACGCCAGTTGTGCATGCAGGAGGATGCGTGCGTAGCTACACATCCAGGCTCACTGCCAACGCTGAGGTGACAGCACACTATGATGTTGCAGGGCTCGTGCCTATCATGCTAAGACAATGACCACAGGGACACACTTACTAAGATGTGGGTTTGGGGGGCATTGGCGGTCCTGGAGTTGTGGAGATGAGTCTTCTGTCCCTCATGGGTATCCCTGTATCATGCTCATTGACTCTATGGTACCTGTGGGTGTTCTGGTGTGGCTCTTGACTGTGTTCCCTTTCATGGTGCAGGTAGTTGTCCTGCTTAACCCCAGCAGAAAGCAGGTGTAAAATCCCTGGTGCTAACGTGTCTTATCGCCAGAATTTGTTTCGCATTGCAATTGGTGTGAAAGTTGTGATGGGATTTTTTTCGTGTGCAGAACAATATACGAATTGAGCAGTGTATCTCATCAAGATCCAGCACCTGACGCACTATTCCCAATCAATATAAATACAATGAGATTTCTTAATAGATTTTGTGTGTACACTGTAACTGCAGCCAATACCTCAGTGCAATTCAATACAGGATTTTAGTATTTAGAACAAATCAGAAAGGTGCACCTCGTGTCTTTTTGCACGGGAACGGCTACTCTCCATTTCATTATCAGCACTTTAACGGAATTAAAGTTGAGATAAATCTAACACACTATTCAGAAGTTAGTGCAAATTGCAGATATCACCAGTATTCCAGCGATAAGTCTCCCAAAATTTAACACCTTGGTGGACTCCATCAAATAACAGTAATAAGAACAAGAAAGAGTCACACAGCAGTTAAGAGAACAACCAAAAACGTTATTAATTTTTTTTTCAAACTTTTATAATAAATATATAAACGAAAAACTATTTTCAAACTTTATTTTTTATTATCATATATATGAACAATAAACTAATAAACAAAATGTAACAACAATAATAAAAAACAACAAGGCGGAACACTACTGTGGGGACAATGGATGTCGACGACAGACCTGGAAAATAAGAAAGATTGTTAAAAAAACAACAACATGGTATTCTCAACAAAATACCACAAGAAACAAATCACAGATATATAAAATGCATACAGCTAACAAAATGTTATAAGTTTAACTTACAAAAACTGTAAATGTTGCCGCTTTAAAATATTTACCGAATCTGAAGAAAATGTTTTGCAGAAGGCACCACACAAACAACGTTTTTCTTCAGTGGTGAGGACATTTTTTACTTTTTCCAAGGAGCAAACAAAGACCAATGCCACCTTCGTCACTCGCAAGATTTGCCAAAGAGTTCTGTTATGAGGAGATCCTAACAAAAAATACTCGTGCGGCACAGCAAGTATGATGAAACACCTAAGGACCCTTCATCCAAACAATCTTGCACGAGAAGAGTGCAAACAGATGAGAAACACTCCTGTTCTGTGTCTGTAAAAAAAAATCACAACTAAATGTATATTAATAACTTTCAAATTTATACTATTCCATTACTGTACAAACACATTTTATATAAAAACTGACTATGAAACTATAGCCCTGAACCACAAGTGTGACGATCATTAAAACACTACATGCATAGTGCATACTACTTTGAAGCAGTTCATGCCCTAAAGCCTACCTCACTAAAACACTACATGCTAACTGACTAAATGATTACAGTAGTATAAGGAGACACACTTGGTGACTCACAGGGTGTTTGCTAGAAGAGTATGAATACTAACTAGGGAATAGAAGGTGTGAAACACAACTGTGTAGGTGATTAGAGGACTGCATCCATACTGCATAGGCATTTAAAGCAGTCCATGTGCTAAGGCCTGGCTCACTGCATGACTACTTGGGTACTGACTGAATGATTATCGTACAGCAAGGAGAGTACATAGGTGAATTTATAAGTGCTAGGCTTTTTGCACAGAGAATAGATTAGTACTTGGTACTGAATGGGTCACTAGAGGAGTGCAAAGGCAGTGACAAGTGCTGGACTGTATGGATACTGACTAGGAAATTGAAAGTGTGAAAGACAAATGTCTAGGTGGTTAGAAGACTGCATGCATAGTGCATAGGGGTTTGAAGCAGTCCATGTGCTAAGGCCTGGCTCAGTGTATGAATACTTAAGCACTGACTGAATGATTAGAGTACTGCAAAGATAGTATCTTGGTGAATTTATAAGTGTTTGGGTTTTAGCACAATGAATGGATTAGTACATGGTGCTGAATGGGTCACTAGAGGACTGCAAAGAGAGTCACAGGGTATTTCCTGGAAGTGTATGGATGCTGACTAAGGAATTGAAGGTGTGAAAGACAATTGTGTAGGTGGTTACAGGACTGCATTCATAGAGGATAAGGGTTTGAAGCAGTCCATATACTAAGGCCTGGGTCACTGGATGAGTACTTGGGTACTGACTGAATGATTAGAGTACTGCAAGGAGAGTGCCTGGGTGAATTTATTAGGATTTGGCGCTGTGAATGGATTAGTACATGATGCTGAATGGGTCACTAGAGGAGTGCAACGGCAGTGACAGGGTGTTTGCTGGAAGTGAACGGATACTGACTGGGGAATTGAAGGTGTGAAAGACAAGTGTGTAGGTGGGTAGAGGACTGCATGCATAGTGGATATGGGTTTGACGTAGTCCATGTGCTAAGAACTGGCTCAGTGCATGAATACTTAGGCAGTGACTGAATCATTAGAGTACTGGAAAGAGAGTGTCTAGGTGAATTTATAAGTGTTTGAGTTTTGGCACAGTCAATGGATTAGTACATGCTGTTGAATGGGTCTCTAGAGGACTGCAAAGGAAGTGACAGGATGTTTCCTGGAAGTGTATGAATACTGACTAGGGAATTGAAGGTGTAAAAGACAAGTGTATAGTATGTCAGAACACTTTTATTTGAAGCAATCTATTTGGTACTTAGAAACTGACTAAATAATCAGACTACTTCTAGGACAGTGCTTAGGTAAAACTTTTACATTTACAGTTCTGCCACAGTGAACAGAATAGTACATGGTACTGCACCTTAGTGTCAAACCCTGACTCATTTTATCAATGCATAAGAAAAGACTAGCTTCTAATGCTACTAAAACTTGACAACATGAGAGGTTTTAAATTAGTTATCTGTCAGCAAATACACGATGTTACCAAATGCTTCTCTCACAGTGGTTCTCAAATGCACACAGACTCACAGTGTAATTCTAGACAACAACCACTATACCTAGGAGTTTAACAAAAATCCTTCACTACTGTGGAAGTGGTAAGCGAACAGCACACAATCTTCATATTTCATGACTGCACTTTTGTGTCAATGCCTGACTCATATAATGAAAGCATAAGCCATAACTGTCTTCTAATGCTACTAAAACTTGACAACATGACAGGTTTTAAAACAGTTATCTGTCAGCAAATACACGATGTTACCAAATGCTTCTCTCACAATCCTTACCCAAATGCACACAGACTCACAATGTGATTTTAGACAAGCAACACTATCCTAGGAGTTTACCAAAACTGAATCACTAGTCTGGAAGAGTTAATGGTACTGCACACAATCTACATATTTAAGTACAGCAGATCAGTGTCAAAGCATGACTCATTTAATCAACATATAAGCAAAGACTGGATTCTAATGCTACTAAAACTTCTCAACATGACAGATTTTAAAACAGTTATCTGTCAGCAAATACATGATGTTACCAAATGATTCTCTCACAGTGATCCCAAATACACACTAACTCACAGTATGATTCTAGACGAGCACCACTATCCCTATGAGCTTACCAAAACTCATTCACAACAGTGCAAGTGGTAAGGGAACTGCACACAATCTACATATTTCACAACTGCAATTTACTGTCATCCCTGACTCATATAACGAAAGCATAAGCCATAACTGTCTTCTAATGCTACTAAAACTTGACAACATGACATGTTTTACAACACTTATCTGTCAGCAAATACACGATGTTACCAAACCCTTCTCTCACAGTGGTTCCCAAATACACACAGACTCACAGTGTGATTCTAGACAAACAACACTATCCCTAGCAGCTTACCAAAACTCATTCACTACAGTGGAAGTGGTAAGGGAACTGCACACAATCTACATATTTCACGACTGCACTTTAGTGTCAATGCCTGACTCATTTAATCAACGCATAAGCAATGACTGGCTTCTAATGCTACTAAAACTTGACAACATGACAAGTTTTAAAACAGTTTTCTGTCAGCAAATACACAATGTTACCAAACGCTTCTTTCACAGTGGTTCCCAAATGCACAAAGACTCACAGTGTGATTTTAGACAAGCGCCAGTATCCCTAGGAGTTTACCAAAACTCATTCACAACACTGGAAGTGATAAGGGAACTGCACACAATCTACATATTTCCCGACTGCTCTTTAGTGTCAATGCCTGACTCATTTAATCAACACATAAGCAAAGACTGGCTTCTAATGCTACTAAAACTTGACAACATGACAGGTTTTAAAACAGTTTTCTCTCAGCAAATACACGATGTTATCAAACGTTTCTTTCACAGTGGTTCCCAAATGCACAAAGACTTACAGTGTGATTCTAGACAAGCACCAGTATCCCTAGGAGTTTACCAAAACTCATTCACAACACTGGAAGTGATAAGGGAACTGCCCACAATCTACATATTTCACGACTGCTCTTTAGTGTCAATGCCTGACTCATTTAATCAACACATAAGCAAAGACTGGCTTCTAATGCTACTAAAACTTGACAACATGACAGGTTTTAAAACAGTTTTCTCTCAGCAAATACACGATGTTACCAAACGCTTCTTTCACAGTGGTTCCCAAATGCACAAAGACTCACAGTGTGATTCTAGACAAGCACCAGTATCCCTAGGAGTTTACCAAAACTCATTCACAACACTGGAAGTGATAAGGGAACTGCACACAATCTACATATTTCACAACTGCTCTTTAGTGTCAATGCCTGACTCATTTAATCAACACATAAGCAAAGACTGGCTTCTAATGCTACTAAAACGTGACAACATGACAGGTTTTAAAACAGTTTTCTCTCAGCAAATACACGATGTTACCAAACGCTTCTCTCACAGTGGTTACCAAATGCACAAAGACTCACAGTGAGATTCTAGACAAGCACCAGTATTCCTAGGAGTTTACCAAAACTCATTCACAACACTGGAAGTGATAAGGGAACTGCACATATTTCACGACTGCACTTTAGTGTCAATGCCTGACTCATTTAATCAATACATAAGCAAAGACTGGCTTCTAATGCTATTAAAACTTGACAACCTGACTGGTTTTAAAACACTTATCTGTCAGCAAATACACAATATTACCAAATGCTTCTCTCACAGTGGTTCCCAAATGCACACAGACTCACTGTGTGATTCTAGACAAACAACACTATCCCTTGCACTATATGAAAACACATTTCTTCATCTAGAAGTAGTACTACATTTTAGTATAGAAACATAACATAACTCATTTCACAAATTCATAAACAATGACTGGTTTCTAATTCTACCAAAATATAAAAACTGCACAGTTATCTCTCTACAAACACATGAAAAACACAAATGCCAATCACAGAATGGTTTCTACATGCAAAAAAGTACTCCCTACACTTTAGCAGGAAAAATACATTAGTCTGATTAAAATCAAAATAGTCTACATACATCCCCTCACAATTAAATAACTCATCTTTCAAGTTCTTTTGTAGATTAAGAAGTATTTCAGTCACTCACCATATTTTCTTTGACAGAATCTCTGCACTGTACACCTCTCAGCAAATCAAAGAATGGAAAAGTTTCCCTTTTATTTTCCACACATATACATGTAAACATCAAATCACAATCCTTCGCACATAAACTCAAAAGCAAACACACATTTCTATTGCTTAAACATTTCAACCCTTTCCAACTGAAATACATTTCAACCCTTCCCCCAATCTGCCTTCTACCTGTTACCATAGAAACAGGTCTTGGAACACTGCACTGAGCTCACAGGTCACAAGTTCAGCACACAATGTTCCTACACAAGACAGGAAGTGTGCTTGACTTTTCAACATATCAGCTTATCATATATAATGTTCCTTACAATCTGTTTTTGTTAACCAATAACAATCATACCTTTAAACAACAGAAATATACACCCTACCTTTCAGTGTAGAAAGTTGTTATACAACCAATGATTTCTTGTCGTTTTTCAAAAAACGTTGCCGTGGATCCGCGCACCCACCGCGAGAGAATCCGTGCATCCAACGCGATAGGATGCGCGCACCGTGCGCGCATTTCGCCGCTTTTTTTTTTTTTAAAGGGTGGCTCCAGGGGGTCCTTCTGGGACCCCCTAAGCACCTCTAGAGGGTCAGAGTATTCCCACTCTGCCCCCTTTATATGTTTTACGCACTTATTCCCCTTGCTTCTTCAGCCTCGCTTCTACCGAGGCAGAAAATGGCCGCCAACAGTTCCTGGTTTCGAATGTAGAGAGACCCTCTACAGCCAATTAGCATTCAGTGCGCGATCGGGAGGGTGCGTGCTCGGTTTGGGGAGGGTTCGCGTACGGTGCGGGTAGGGTCCGCGGATCCTACGCGGCCATAGATATCACTAACTTTTTTACCCTCATTTTCTCAGGAACTACTGAACAGATTCACACCAAATATGCAAAAGGCACGAGTCCAAACTGAGGACTACCTCTTTGCCAAATTTGGTGTCATTCCGTTCAGCGGTTCGGGCTGTAGCTGCGACAACAGATCCTATGGGAAATTGCATTGGGAAAACGCGTTTTGGGACCCCCCTTTTTTCTCGGCCCCCGCTTGACGAATCACCACGAAACTTTCAGGGTAGGAGCGGAGCGGAGCGGAGCGGAGCGGAGCTGGCCAAAAGTTTGGAGAATTTCGCGAAGATTCGTCAATCGGCGCCAAAGAAATTCCCAATAGAATGTTGCGGATTTCCTATGGAAAATAGGTCCTAACTATAACTATCTACTGGCGACCGCCAGTAGATAATATATATATTAGTAGTAGGTAGTTATAGTTAGGACCTATTTTCCATAGGAAATCCGCAACATTCTATTCCCAATAACTTTGGCGCCGATTGACGAATCTTCGCAAAATTTTCACAACTTTTGGCCAGCTCCGGTCCGCTCCTATCCTGAAAGTCTCGGGATGATTCGTGTAGTGAGGGCCGAGAAAAAAGGGGG
Source organism: Triturus cristatus (assembly GCF_964204655.1). NCBI lineage: Eukaryota > Metazoa > Chordata > Amphibia > Caudata > Salamandridae > Triturus > Triturus cristatus. The sequence continues at coordinate 1,417,308,647 of NC_140591.1, read as the reverse complement.
GTCCCAAAACGTGTTTTTCCCATGCAATTTACCATAGGACCTTTAGTTGCAGCTACAGCCCGAACTGCTGAACGGAATTACACCAAATTTGGCAAAGAGGTAGTCCTCAGTTCAGACTCGTGCCTTTTGCTTAAATGGTGTAAATCCGTTCAGTAGTTCCTGAGAAAATGACATTTAAAAGTACATATATATCTATGGCCTCGGAGGGTCCGCGTACCCTAAGCGCACCCTGCCGTGCACGAGCTGTATGCTAATTGGCTGTCAACACTCCAAACCAGGAAGTGTTGGCAGCCATCTGGTTCCTCTGTGAAACCGAGGCACAAGAAAAGAAAAGAAAAAACACGCAGAACGCAAAAAGGGGGCAGGGTAGAAACACCCTGACCCCCTAGGCCTGCTTAGGGGGTCCCACAGGGACCCCCAGGGCCAAAAAAATGTTTGTTTGTTTTTAAAAATCGGCATCCTGCCCATCCAAAAAAACAAAACGAAGCGCGGACTCCCGTGCTTCAATGAATATTAGCCCCCGGGGGGCCAAATCCCAGGGGCATGTTATAAAGAAAGTGTGGGGGCCCAATCCCCCCCCACACTGCCCCAGGGACCACCACCCCCCAGGGCAAAGTATGAATAGATGCAGGGGGCACACAGCCCCCTCGCAGCCCCGGGGAACGCCACCTCCGGGGCTTAATAGTTTAATGTGGGGGAGCCTCTAAGGCTCCCCCGAGCCCCGGGGACCTCCACCCCCTGGGGCTTGACTTTATTAACATTGCGGCGGGGGCACACAGCCCCCCCGCAGCCCCAGGGACCGCCACCCCCAGGGCTTTTTAAAAATAATTACATACCCTGTGTGGGGGGCTCCAGCCTCCCCCACACGCCCCGGGAACTGCCCCCTCCCCGGGGCACTAAAGATTCAAAATGGGGGGTCTGTGACGGACCCCCCCAGCCCCGGGGACCACCACCCCCCCTCCTGGAGCCTTGTTGTGGCCCTGGGTACCGCCATTCCCCAGGGCCGGCTCCTGCAGTGTCCCGGGGTGCCCTCCCCAGGACACTGTAGTTTGCTATGACAGGGCGCATAGCAAACTGCTTTGCTATTTGAAGAGAGAGCAGGAAACCTACTCTCTCTTCCAAATAGCAAAGCAAAATGCTTCTCCACAGGGGGAGCAGCATGTTAGCTGCTCTCCCTGTGGAAAAGCAATGCCGGCTCCCGCATTCCCAATCCCCCCACGGTCCCCAATGGGGAGGGCCAGCCCCAGGGGATGGGGTCCCCAGGTCTACAAGTGGCCCGGGAGGGGGGCCACGCGCCCCCCTCCCCAATATGTAAATTATTTTTTTTTTTAAATTAAAAAGGCCGGCCCTGGGGGATCGGCTCCCCGGGGCCATAAATGGCCTAAGGAGGGGGGCAAGGCAGCCCCGCTCTTATATGCAATTTTTTTTTTTTTTAAAAGGACCATGCCCCGGGGATGGGGTCCCCGGGGCCGAGTATGGCCTTGGGAGGGGGCCATGCGGCCCCCTTCCCGAATTTTGTATTTAAAAACAAATTAGGGGGCAGGCCCTGGGGGATGGTGTCCTCTGGGCAAAATATTAGGAAATGAAGGGGGGCCACACAGCCCCCTTTCTTAAACACAAAAAAAAAGAAAAAGACCGGCATCGCGGCCGGAGGCCACACCCCCTTCTTGGAGCACTCTGCAAACGCGCCCCCTGGTGCGTTTGCAGAGGGGAAACGAATTCCCCTTGAATACTGGGGGTCCCTGGGGGCCAACTAGCCCACCAGAAACCTCCAGTATGCTCAGGGGGCTGCGTTGCAGAGAGGTGGTCTGAGTCCACGCCTCTTTTTACACCTCTTTGCAACGCAGCTCTGTGGCGCTTACTGAAGGTAGCTGGTGGGCTAGTTGCACCCCAGGGACCCTCAGTATTCAAGGGGAGTTAATCCCCCAACTTAAAACGCGCCACAGGGCGTGATTGCACAGTGGTGAAGGGAGGGAGCGGGGTCGGCATTCACATGTGTGTAAACACAACCTGTGGTGCGGTTTAAGTTGGGGAATTATTTCTTTGTCAATCCTGAGGGGCCCTGGGGGCCAACTAGCCCACCAGGTACCTCCAGTAAATGCCACGGAGCTGCATTGCAGAGTGTTGTAAAAAGGGCCGTGGCCTCTGAACACCTCTCTGCAACGCAGCCCCCTGGCGCATATTGGAGGTACCTGGTGGGCTAGTTGGCCCCCAGGGACCCACAGGATTGAGGAGGAATTAATTCTCTAACTTGAAACGCGCCACAAGGCGTTTTTGTAGACATTTCACCTCAGGACACGCCCCCTTCCTTCACCACTGTGCAAACACGACCTGTGGCGCGTTTTAAGTTGGGGAATTAATTCTCTTTCAATACTGAGGGTCCCTGAGGGCGAAATAGCCCAACAGGTATCTCCAGTATGCGCCAGGAAACTGCGTTGCAGACAGGTGTTCAGAGGCCACACCCCTTTTTACACTTCTCTGCAACGCAGCTCTGTGGCGCTTATGGGATGTAACTAGTGGGCTAGTTGGACTCTAGGGACCCTCAGGATTGAAGGGGAATAATTTCCCCAACTTAAAACGCGCCACAGGGCGTGTTTGCACAGTGGTGAAGGGAGGGGATGGTGTAGGAAAGTGGCTCTATATATACTGGACCGAAGAAAAATCAGCCGAACTACGAATTCCGATATACTCACCTGTTATCAGGAGAGACCTCAGTGCTGCATCTTTGAGACCAGTACTGATCCTGAAAAGTAATTCTAACTGTACTTACCAGTAACTTGAATTTCCTTCCATAGGCTAACATTGATTTGTTTCACTTGGAAATTCTTCTAAGTGTGGAGTTTTAGAACTTTAAAATATTCCTCTGAAATCAGCCGAACTACGAATTACGATTTACTCACCTGTTATCAGGAGAGACATCAGAGCTGCATCTTTGAGCCCAGTACTGATCCTGGAAAGTAATTCTAACCGTACTTACCAGTAACTTGAATTTCCTTCTATAGGCTAACATTGACTGGTTTCACTTGGAAATTCTTCTAACTGTGGAGTTTTGGAACTTTAAAATATTCACCTAAAATCATCCGAACAACGAATTCCAATTTACTAACCTGTTATCATGAGACAACCCAGTGCTGCATCTTTTAGCCCAGCACTGACCCTGCAAAGTTATTCTAACCGTACTTACCAGTAACTTGTATTTCCTTCCATAGGAATCCATTGTCTGGTTTTCACCAGAAAAGCTTCTGTCAACTTTCAAAATACAATAATATTCCTTAAAAATCAATAGTGTAACCAAAACACTTTTACTCAACTGTTTACAGGAGATGTCCCAGGACTGAATCTAGGATCCAGTCCTGTGGTTAGAAAAGTAATCCATAACGTAACTAATTGCATTTAACTAGAAATTCCCATTGAGCTCAATGTTGCATTGGGTTTGAAATTGTGTTGCCCATTGCAACAACTGTAACTACTGTACTTAAAAGTCTATTGCCTATTTGCAAAGTATTCAAACTAAAGAAATTCATTCTGAGAAAGTATATTTTGTAATGTAATGTATAATGTAATTATTATGTAATTTAAAAATTAAAATATCTAAAAATAAATAGTTTTATAAAATGTAGTAAATCAGTATAAAAAAAAATAAATGTAACAATTAATACATTTAAAAATTGTCATTTACAAAACCTTTGAAATTCACTAAAAAAACATAGGTTTCAGACATGTTATAGTTAGGAATTAGAATTTAAAAAACCTTAGAAATTCACTGAAAAAACCATGGGTTTTAGGGAAAGTTATAGTTAGTTGGACATTTCACTCGTACAAAACCACAGAAATTCCCCCGTTATAGTTAGTTCAGCTAACTATAACTCGTGCGCCCGCAATGCACTGCTGATGACGTCACATATTACATCACTCATGACATGGTCAGTGACATCACTCATGACATCACTGATGACATCTCAAATTACATCACTGATGACATTATCCTTATGATAGAGTGGCAGACCTCCTCTCACCCTAATATAACCTTTGATACACACACTCAAAAATAGAAACTAACATTTTCTAAACAATGGTCATACCAATACCAGTTACAACAACCTATTCAGTAATTCTAAGATCTACATACACATTCCCTCATATACCAACAGTCCTAAATAGTCACTCATACATGTACTCACTCATCATATGTACTCATACACCTATACATCCTGTTACACACCGCCACTCATGCTAATAAAGAATCAGACATCCATTTACTTGCAGGTACTGTTATACACACACCAGCACACTTACTTCTACAGAAAGTTACACATACTTACTCTTTTAAAAAATCACTTAAAGAAAAACATACTTATTCATACAGGAACTCTTCCAATCTCTCACTCTCACATATACTCACTTATATACTGCAATACTCACATATAGTAGTTTAAAACATATGTAGTTACTTATAAAGACACTATTGAGACAGTCATTCACTCACTAACACACCCATACATGCACTCATCCACCCATACAGTCCTGCACACATACTGTCTTCATCACATACAATCAGTGACGTACTTATTCATGCATCTATGCACTAAGTAATACCCTACACTGAACCATACAGACACTCAGACACTCATACTGATACTCAAAAAAACAAGCAATAACCCATATAGACACTCATGTAGCTACTCACCAACCCATGCAGTCACTTATACACAAAGTGAGAGACTGATACAGATATTTACATATTTAAACATTACTCAGTAACCCATGTATTTACTAAGATACACTTAATCAGTCCGTTATACAATGAATATTACAAAAAAAAAATCTTCCATTTAGACACATATACCCATTTATTCTTCCATCGACCTTGAGATCTAAATATATAAAAAAATACGTAATTTTCAGAAAGACAAACATTCACTGGATGATGTCATCAGTGATGTAATTTGAGATGTCATCAGTGATGTCATGAGTGATGCCACTGACCATGTCATGAGTGATGTAATATGTGACGTCATCAGCAGTGCATTGCGGGCGTGCGAGTTATAGTTAGCTGAACTAACTATAACGGGGGAATTTCTATGGTTATGTACGAGTGAAATGTCCAACTAACTATAACTTTCCCTAAAACCTATGGTTTTTTTCAGTGAAAAAAATAATATATATATATATATCAGTAAACCAAGTCGGGTCCTTCCAGGATCAATCCCTCGTCAGGCGGTGCGTTTACCGGCGAACCCAAAGCTGGTTGCGTTAAATGTCCGATCACAAAAGATAACGCACTCTCAGAGGTCAACTCTTTATTTCTTCAACAATCGCTACGCGTTTCGACACCAAATGTGTCTTGCTCACACGATGTTTGAAATTTTACTGAACGTGCATATATACAAACATGTAAAAATAGAGGAAGTACTTCCACGTTTCCTAACACAAGATACCTGTGTGGCAGCCATATTGGAACACGTACCGGCCTCGTATTGTCACATAGTATATCGCTAATACAGTGGCGTTTAGTAACTAATATTCAAGTAGATAGTACTGTTGTGAGTGCCAGAGACATATTACTTGAATAGAACTAAGATAGAATACAGTTTATGCACTGAGTCTGGTGTATAATACATGTAGTAAACCCGAATTCAAGTTACCAAAACTTTATGAGTTGCTGACACAGAATATCGCTGTGCCCCACATTAGTATATATGAACAAAAACATTTCAATTTTAAAACGGACTAGTGCCATTAGCATGTATGTACACATTAATAGTATCAATCGATGATGCATTCGTTTACCGTTCTGTACATATCATTAGCTCGCAATTGACTTATCCTGGGGCCGTTATTCCTGAATACATGGCTGAAAAATAGGGTTGTATATATCTGGACTAGTGCCCATACATCACCATTGCCATGTTTAAGTGAAGGACACTACTTCTAGATACCAGCTGGTACAGTTGATTCCAAATTATACTTCCCACGTGCCATCACAACATGGTTGCACTACAAAGGATTCCAAATTTAATACGTCTCTATTCCATAATATTAAAAAATAATTATGGAAGACCAATTAAACTGAAAAAAATTAATGTGAAAATTATATATCTATATAGAATCAAGGAGTGAAGTTCTTATCTTATTGGACGTGCAGTGGCAATCCTGGTGAAAAAAGGGGTAGGGAGCCCGTGCCGTGTCTTGAAAAGTGAAGGGTCCCTTCCTTTCCTCCTAGACAATAAGAAAAAGAAAAAAAACAGTTAAAATCGAAGACAGCTTAAAATAGTAATCAATATTACAGTAATATAAACAGTCTAAGTTAACATAAAAACAACATGAAGGAGAAATGACTATTACAGGACATGGCTTTAGTCAACATATAGATGAGTTGCCAATTCCTCGTCAAGGTTGTGTCCCCCTGGAAATCTAGTTTCCAATTCCATTATCCATTTGGATTCCCACTTTCTCAGGGACAGTTCTCTGTTGCCTCCTCTTTTTCCTACATTAACCTGTTCTATGGCAAAGTATTTGAGGAGGGAGTTGTTGGAATGATGTTTTTCATGAAAGTGTCGTGCAATGGGATAGTTATGGTCTAAATTGGTAATTGCTCTCAGATGTTCCTGAATTCGTTTCTTCACCATGCAGGTTGTACTCCCTACATACCTGAGTTTGCATGGACATTCAAGTACATAAATTACAAAACTGGTGTTACAAGTCAGAAACTGTGTTATGATCTTATTTTGTCTTGACCTCCTAATTTCAAAGTCTTTGACCATGTGGCTAGATTTACATGCTCTGCAATGTCCGCATGGGTAGAAGCCTTTAAGATTAAATAGGTGTCTATTAGGGGTTTCTGTAATATCCCCTTTCATCAGCATGTCTTTCAAGTTTTTCCCTTTTCTGTATGTAACTAAGGGTCTGTCACTGATACTGCCACCTATGATGGAATCTGATTTTAAGATTCTCCAATTGTCAGCCAGGATCTTCTGAATCTGTTTCGATTTATGGTTGAATGTCGTTATTACTCTTGTTTGAACTTCATCATTGTTGTCCCTTTCTGTATACTCAAGAGCCTTAGATCTACTGATCCCCTTGATCTTATCAGTAGCCTTTTTTAAAACCCATTCTCGGTAACCACGCTCTTTGAATCTAACTAGCATGGTACTTTGTTCTTGTAGAAAGTACTCTTCAGTACTGCAGTTTCTCCGTGCCCTCAGTAGCTCTCCGAATGGAATACTCCATTTCAATGACTCTGGATGAGCACTGAGGGCATGTAGTAGGCTATTGCCGGCAGTTTCTTTCCGGTGTAGGCTTGATACCAAACCTGATATTGGAGAAGTAGCACAAGAAACAATACTAACAGATGACTCAGACACAGATATATCAGTGAATACAGCCAGCACTTCCTCTGAAGTCGAAATAACAACCAAACCGGCCTCTTTTTTAGACGAATTCCGGGTCATGAGGACAAGACGCCAAAAAGAAGAAGCTCAACCGACCACACCCCGGAGAGGACGAGGTCGGGCCGGGGACAAGGAAGAGGAAGAGGCAGGGGCGGTCAAAACAGAAACGACTCAAGCTCAGACAAAGGAGAAACAAGCAAAGCACCCGTGGGAACCAAAAGAGGGGGACAAAAGAAAATGTACTAATTATGGATGAAACAATGGTAAATAGAACTATCATTAACTTGTCTTCAAGGTTCCTCACGCCCATGGAAAAAACTACACTATGTTTGGGATTGACCTTTTGTCCGACCGAATTATATAACTATGCCAATACTAGAGTGGACATTTTTAAGTTCATTAGAAAACTTAAATTAAAGAAATGGCACACTCTGAGGAATGATAGACCCCCTGACAACCCTACTGGGCAAGTGGAAACGTTATCCCAACCTAATCTGACTGTAGATGATGCTAATGTACTTGAAACAATGTGTGTATTAAGAGATTTCACTCCTGACCTTGGGAGTAGTACGTCATTAGAAGATCTAAATTGTGTTACCACTAATAGAGCTGCTTGCACAGCATTCAAACCTAAGTCCATCTTTTTTCCTACTCTTCCTCATGATTCTATCGATACTTTTCATGAAGTGGTTACAAAGGAATTGATTAAATACAAACACAAGATAGTTACACAAAACAATGTATATTTGAATTTGTCCAAACAACAAAGAGCCTTTATTCTTTCATTGGCACAAGACAAAAAGATTGTGATAAGACCATCGGATAAAGGGGGTAATATTGTTCTGTGGGACAAACAAATGTATATTAATGAAGCTCATAAGCAATTAAGTGACGCTAACTTTTATTGTAAATGCACCACCAATGTTTACAACTGTAGCATAACCACTACATGGGAAAAACTATCCAATTGGCAGGTGGAAGGGCTCATCACTTGGCAGGAATACTGTTTTCTCATAAAAGATTTTCCTAAACTACCCATTTTGTATTTACTCCCAAAAATACATAAGAATTCTGAGATACCACCAGGGAGACCCATAGTTTCATCATTGGGTAATGTCAATGAAAACATGTCAAAATATGTGGATTTTTTCTTAAGGGAATATGTTGTCCAATTACCATCACATATTAGAGATACGAAGGATTTCCTTAACAAAATTGCAGACATAACATGGGACAAGGAATTCATATTGATTACCCTGGATGTGAATTCACTTTATACTATCATTGATCACAACCAGGGTATAGGAGCCTGTGTACACTTTTTAAAGGCAAGAAACATCTGCTATCTTGAACATACGAAGATGTTAGCTGATATGATGAAGGTATGCCTCACTAATAACATATTTTTGTTTAATGGGGAGCTTTACAAACAGGTGCGGGGCACTGCTATGGGGACGTGCTTCGCACCGAGTTTTGCGAACCTCTTCCTAGGGAAGTGGGAGGAGGAACTTCGGAAAGACAAAGATCTTGACTTGGACTTTAACAAAGTCCAAGTATGGCTGAGGTATATCGATGACCTTTTCGTTATTTGGAAAGGCAGTGAAAATGAAGCCAGTGAGTTCATCAAAAACTTAACAACAACACATACAATATACAGCTAACATCAAGTATGAGTAGAAACAGAATAGAATTCCTCGATACCCTTATCATGATACAGAATGGTATCATGGTATCAAGCCTACACCGGAAAGAAACTGCCGGCAATAGCCTACTACATGCCCTCAGTGCTCATCCAGAGTCATTGAAATGGAGTATTCCATTCAGAGAGCTACTGAGGGCACGTAGAAACTGCAGTACTAAAGAGTACTTTCTACAAGAACAAAGTACCATGCTAGTTAGATTCAAAGAGCGTGGTTACCCAGAATGGGTTTTAAAAAAGGCTACTGATAAGATCAAGGGTATCAGTAGATCTAAGGCTCTTGAGTATACAGAAAGGGACAACAATTATGAAGTTCAAACAAGAGTAATAACGACATTCAACCATAAATCGAAACAGATTCAGAAGATCCTGGCTGACAATTGGAGAATCTTAAAATCAGATTCCATCATAGGTGGCAGTATCAGTGACAGACCCTTAGTTACATACAGAAAAGGGAAAAACTTGAAAGACATGCTGATGAAAGGGGATATTACAGAAACCCCTAATAGAAACCTATTTAATCTTAAAGGCTTCTACCCATGCGGACATTGCAGAGCATGTAAATCTAGCCACATGGTCAAAGACTTTGAAATTGGGAGGTCAAGACAAAATAAAATCATAACACAGTTTCTGACTTGTAACACCAGTTTTGTAATTTATGTACTTGAATGTCCATGCAAACTCAGGTATGTAGGGAGTACAACCTGCAAGGTGATGAAACGAACTCAGGAACATCTGAGAGCAATTACCAATTTAGACGATAACTATCCCATTGCACGACACTTTCATGAAAAACATCATTCCAACAACTCCCTCCTCAAATACTTTGCCATAGAACAGGTTAATGTAGGGAAAAGAGGAGGCAACAGAGAACTGTCCCTGAGAAAGAGGGAATCCAAATGGATAATGGAATTGGAAACTAGATTTCCAGGGGGACACAACCTTGACGAGGAATCGGCAACTCATCTATATGATGACTAAAGCCGTGTCCTGTAACAGTCATTTCTCCTTCATGTTGTTTTTATGTTAACTTAGACTGTTTATATTACTGTAATATTGATTACTATTTTAAGCTGTCTTCGATTTTAACTGTTTTTCTTCTTTTTCTTATTGTCTAGGAGGAAAGGAAGGGACCCTTCACTTTTCAAGACACGGCACGGGCTCCCTACCCTTTTCTTCACCAGGATTGCCACTGCACGTCCAATAAAATAAGAACTTCACTCCTTGATTCTATATAGATATATAATTTTCACATAAATTTTTTTCAGTTTAATTTGTCTTCCATAATTATTTTTTAATATTATGGAATAGAGACGTATTATATTTGGAATCCTTTGTAGTGCAACCATGTTGTGATGGCACGTGGGAAGTATAATTTGGAATCAATTGTACCAGCTGGTATCTAGAAGTAGTTTCCTTCACTTAAACATGGCAATGGTGATGTATGGGCACTAGTTCAGATATATACAACCCTATTTTTCAGCCATGTATTCAGGAATAACGGCCCCAGGATCAGTCAATTGCGAGCTAATGATATGTACATAACGGTAAACGAATGCATCATCGATTGATACTATTAATGTGTACATACATGCTAATGGCACTTGTCCGTTTTAAAATCGAAATGTTTTTGTTCATATATACTAATATGGGGCACGGCGATATTCTGTGTCAGCAACTCATAAAGTTTTGGTAACTTGAATTCGGGTTTACTACATGTATTATACACCCGGTGCCAGACTCAGTGCATAAACTGTATTCTATCTTAGTTCTATTCAAGTAATATGTCTCTGGCACTCACAACAGTACTATCTACTTGAATATTAGTTACTAAACGCCACTGTATTAGCGATATACTATGTGACAATACGAGGCCGGTACCTGTTCCAATATGGCTGCCACACAGGTATCTTGTGTTAGGAAACGTGGAAGTACTTCCTCTATTTTTACATGTTTGTATATATGCACGTTCAGTAAAGTTTCAAACATCGTGTGAGCAAGACACATTTGGTGTCGAAACGCGTAGCGATTGTTGAAGAAATAAAGAGTTGACCTCTGAGAGTGCGTTATCTTTTGCGATCGGACATATATATATATATATATATATAAATATATATATATATATATTATCTACTGGCGGTTGCCAGTAGATAGTTATAGTTAGGACCGTGTTTCCATAGGAAATCCGCAACATTCTATTTGGAATAACTTTGGCGCCGGTTGACGAATCCTCACGAAATTTTCAAAATAGGTGGGGCGCTCCGCTCCGCTCCTACCCTGAAAGTCTCGGGGGGATTTGTCAAGCGGGGGCTGAGAAAAAAGGGGGGTCCCAAAACACGTTTTCCCCATGCAATTTTCCATAGGGACCTTTAGTCCAAGGTACAGCCTGAACGGCTGAACAGAATTACTTGAAATTTGGCAGAGAGGTAGTCCTCAGGTCAGGGAAGTGCCTTTTGCAGGTCTGGTGTCAATCTGTTCAGTAGTTCCTGAGAAAATCAAAAGTAAAATCATATATATATGTGGGCGGAGCCTAACCACACATCTCATCCTGAGATCTAATTGGCTGTCAGCACTTCATCCAAGAAGTGTTGGCAGCCATCTTGGGACCAATATACATGATAGCACCTCATTAAAAAGCATTGCAGTTAATAGAAGGTTTGAAGACTTTAGTTACATTATAAATCATATGTTGATGGTCCATACTCATTTTAGGAATTGTGGTATGTTCTAAGGTGATTTCACCATGTGAAAAAGCCTTCTGCTGGGATATCATGATTGAGAGAAAAAGATTTTCTCATGCTTTTCCCACAGAGGTTTGGAAGGTGATCTATAAGTTAAACTGAGAGCTTATTTTCTGTAAATTCACATTATCTTTCTCAGGCATGTGAGAATGAAGTCTGACATTCTCAGTAAAACATGTACATCCAACAAGGGCAGAGACTGTCAGTTGATTCCTTTGTGTTCTACTGCAGCTTCCCAGAGTGTTCCAAAGAACAACTAGAGCGCTAACAGTCCTACTTATGATAAACATATGGCACACCGAAGCCATCTTGCTTGGATTAAAGTGGTAACTCTTAAAACATTTAATTTAAAAAGGAACAAAATGAGGGGGTTCATTTTTCCATAAAAAGTATGATTAGTGCTGCAGAAAGAAAAATTAGGGCACATTTTGAGTGACTTCTCAAATCCTCTTCTATTTCATTAAAACATTCTGACATGCAGACTGAAACATGCACTTTCAATACCAGCAGCACTTTTCCCTGCTGAGCAGTAGCTTTACTACAGTGATATAATGAGCAAAAAGAGTGCTAACATTCTGAATTTATGGCAAATGTGTGACACATCTGAATACCTTCTTGATGGAATCAAAGTAAAAAACTGAAAGTATTTCCTACTGAGGAGACTGCAGTAAATGAGGAAATTAGGAAACTTCATAACAAATAAGTCTCCCAAGATGGCCACCAGAGACAAAAGAGCCCAAATGTAGCCCAAATATCACCCAGATGTAGCCCAAGTATAGCCCAATGACAGAATGTTCCAGAGTGTTCTTAAAAACAACTAGAGCGCTTACTGTCTTCATTATGACAAAAGTATGGCACACCTGAAGCCATCTTAATTGGAATAAACTGGTAACACTTAAAAAATTTAATTTAAAAAGGAACACAATGAGGGGGTTCATTTTGCCATAGAAATTATGATTAATGCTGAAGAAAGAAAATGAGGGCACATTTTGAGTGACTTCTCAAATCCTCTTCTATTTCATTCAAAAATTCTGACATGCAGACTGAAACATGCACTTTTAATACCAGCAGCAGACTTCCGTGGTGAACAGTAGTTTTAATACAGTGATCTAATGAGCAACTAGAGTGCTAACATTCAGAATTGATGGCAAATGTGTGACATATCTGAATACCTTCATGATGGAATCAAAGTAAAAAACTAAAAGCATTTCCTACTGAGGAGACTGCAGTACCTGAGGAAATTAAGAAACTTCATAACAAATAAATCTCCCAAGATGGCCACCGGAGACAAAAGAGCCCAAATGTAGCCCAAAATCACCCAGATGTAGCCCAAATATAGCCCAATGACAGAAGTGTGCAAAACACTTATTATTTTGTGTTTTTGCAGTGTTATATAGTGCAGACTTGTCAGGTATTGGAGTGCTTTACATGAGCATTGGTTACATCACACAAGAACAAATTCATTTTGGTTGTAGACATGGGGAGACTAAGTGATTTGACCAGAATCACAGAATGTCGAGCTGAAGCAGAAACTCCGACCTGGTTCCCCAGTTGCAAAGTCTGCAGTTCTGGAAGTAACACCACATCCTCTCCCCTAAGTGCAACATTTAATCAAGTGGTCAACTGGATAAAAAAACATAAAGATAACAAATAATTTAAAAGTGCTTTGTCGCTATTTGAAAACTCAGAAAATATGTCCTTATTTTAGTCTTTTAGAGCACTAACCATAATTTTGATGCCAATAAGACCCTCTCATATATGTAATTTCTAAAGGAAATGCTCTAGGTATTACAGTTTTGATCACATCAAGATGACGTCAGGCGTTCCACACTTTTGTAATAAATATAGAATGTTAGCAATCTAGTTGTTCATTAGGATACTGTTGAGAGGCAGAGGCCAGGGGCACGGACTCTGAACATTGAAGGCAGGTAGGAGGGTGCAAAGGCAACAATTTAACCACACTGAGCAGGCAGGAAGGGCCGTGGCAGCACAACAGACTATGGAGGGCAGTGGAAAGGGGGGCAGGGGCAACAAACCAACAATACAGGACTTGCAAGAGAGGCTGTGGCAATGTTGAAGACCATTGTGGGCAGAAGGAAGAGGCAATGGTAGTATAACCATACATGCCAACAGACCCGATTCAGCCAGGAAACGTCCAATGTTTTTAAGCTCAAATGGGCTTTATTTGATCTGTCTCCTGTCTACAATCTCCTCTTTTTCAATGTAACTCAAAGGGGAAAATCAATACCCCAGTTTTCTTTCAAAATCTCCTCTTACCAAGTTCAAAATGTTCGCAAGTATGGTACATTGGATCATGGAAGGAAATGCGGTAGGGACATGGACTTGGATAACAGAGGACAGGAGGGACATGGAGAGGTGCACCAAACTGACTCTGCAGGGCAGGCATCAGGGTTTGCAGCAGCACAATACACCACACAGGGCATGCGGGACGGGAGTGCAGCACAACAATCCATAGAAAGCAAGAGGGAGGGGACAGGACCATGCACATGGACAACAGAGAACAGAGGGGCAAGAGGCAATGGTAGCTAGCTGACCATAATGGACAGACAGGAGAGAAAGCTGCAGTATAACAGACCATAAAGGGCAGGAGGGACGGATCAGGGGCATTACAATGGAACAGGAGGGAGGGAGTAGGGGTCTGCACATGTAAACAGAGGGCTGGGGGCAGGGCAGGAGCAGCAAGATAGCCATGGAGGTCAGGCAGGATGGGCACTAGAAGCAAGACACACCATGAAGAGCAACACTGAGACTGTGATGGCATACACACAGACCATGGAGGGAAGGTGGGAGGGGGTCAGGGGCAGCTAACTGACCACACAGGGAAGGTGGGAGGGGCCATGGCAGCCCAGAAGACCATGCATGGCAAGTGGGAGGGTTAGTGGCAGCACAATGGCTATGATGGGCAAGAAGGAGGGTGCAGGGGCATGCACAAAGGACGATGGAGGATAGAAGGGAGGGTCAGGACCTGTGCACAGACAAGAAATTTCAGGGGAAGGAGCCTCACAACAGACCGCACGGGGCAGGCAGGAGGAGCAGTTGCAGCACAACAGACCAGGGAGGGCAGAAGGGTGTGGCAGTACAACGGACCATGTAGAACAGGAGGAAGAGGATAGGGGCATGGTATGTGGACAGGCAGGGTGGAGGTGGCAGGGACAGGTTACAGTCATCTGACAATGCTAGGCAGGTGGGAGGGGAGTGGCAGCTCAACAGAACACTCAGAGTAGATAGGAGTGGCAGGTCCATGGAACATGGTGGGCAAAAAGGATGGAGCAGGGGCATGCACAAAGACATCGGAGGGCAGGGGGAAGGAGAATAGGGGCAGCAAGCTAAGCACAGAGTTTAAGCAGGAGGTCAATGATGGGGCATAGATTTGGGCAATGGAGGGCAGGAGGAGTGGACTGGTACATCATACTAAATTGAGGGCAGTGGCAGCACATCAGACCATGCATGGCAGGAGGGAGGAGGCTAGTCCATGGATTCACACAACAGAGAATAGGGAGGAGGGGGATGAGGCAGCAAGCTAACTGTTCAGAGAAGGTGGGTATTAGGAACTTTATTGTTTTTAAAACGTGTGTCTGTGCGAACTACTTAAAATATGAACAAGTATGCAGCATAATCTCACTTTTATTCAGGAAGAAGAGGACGTTTGTGACTGTGACTCCGGGCTCACTTGGCAGAAACACCCCCTGACCCTCCACCCCCATCGCAAAATGTAATGCCCGTGAAAAGGGTAGGTGAACACAGTGTTATATAGAACATAGTCCTGAGAGCACGATTGAAAATGAAAACTAGATATAGTGTATGGTATAAACTATGCACCAAAAAGTGTGATATAAGATGAACCGGGCGTGAAATATAATATGCAATACATTGTGCGCAATTACAGATTCATTGGAGAGCGCGAGATAGCACAGGCACTAGCGCGTGCTATGCAATATGCGCCTTGGAGTGTAATATGCACAGGGCAGTGTTGTGTAACCTAACTAGTCTCTAAAGTTGTAATATAAAATATGTGCTGGGGAGTGTAACGTTGCATATGCACTGTGACAAAGATATGGATCCCAGATTGTAATATGTATGGCATAGCACTGTGCGTTATAACATAGGCATCGAGGAAGGCATGTTAGATGGGGCAATATAACCCGTGCGAAGACAAGTGTGGCACGACATATTCACGGGGTGGTGTTACAGTGCACATGGGCTAGAGAGTGTCATAGCATATGCACTAGCTAGTGGAATACAACACAGAGGTGTGTGGCACTCAGCAGGCAATGGTGGGTGTAACACAGCATTGGGCTCTGCCAGGAGCGCGCTGTGACTCTCAAGTGATGTTCGTCCCCTTTCCAGAGAGTAAAATAAAAAGTATTACACATCCGGCAGTGGATGTGTGTTTTATTAACCGTGAGGGGGGTTTCTTGCATAGTTTTGGTCGAATTTTTGTCGAATCCCCTTTGAATGGCTTGGTGTGCATGTGTATTAAATGTGCCCGTCAATAGCTACCCATGTTTTTATAAATAAACGACAAGGGTGTCTACCGGGATTAGGCACGGTAGGGCATCAGACATGTCAGAGCTTCACTAGTGGTGAATATCACGCAAATCGTCATGGTGATAGGTACGTACGGTTTGTCCAGCATGTCCTAGGTGTGTCTATAAATACATATTTTTTAAAAATAATAAAAAACAGTGGCCGGCCCTGGGGATTGGGGTCAAAAAAATATAATTAGGAGACAGGCCCTGGGGGATGGGGTCATCAGGGCCAAAAAATTAGAATAAGAAGCCCCCCTTCTTAAAAAATTTAAATAAATAAAAGACTGGCATCGTGCCGGAGGCCACGCCCCCTCCTTGCAGCACTCTGCAAACGCACCCCCTGGCGAATTGTAAGTTGGGGAATTAATTCATCTTCAATACTGAGGGTCCCTGAGGGCCAACTAGCCCAACAGGCATCTCCAGTATGCGCCAGGGAGCTGCGCTGCAGACAGGTGTTCTGAGGCCAAGCCCCTTTTTACACCTCTCTGCAACGCAGCTCTGTGGCGCTTACTGGAGGTACCTAGTGGTCTAGTTTGACCCTAGGGACCCTTAGGATTCAAGGGGACTTAATCTCTCAACTTAGAACAGCCACAGGGTGAAGGGAGGGGACGGGCCTGAGGTGACGTGTGCAAACACGCACTATGGCACGTTTTAAATTGGGGATATAATTTCCCTTCAATACTGAGGGCCCCTGGGGGCTAACTAGCCCACCAAGTGCTTCCAGTAAGCGCCACTGAGCTGCATTGCAGAGAGGTGGTCCAGGCCGTGCCACTTTTTACACCTCTCTGCAACGCAGCTCTGTGGCACTTACTGGAGGTACCTAGTGGGCTAGTTGGACCCTAGGGACCCTCAGGATTCAAATGAACTTAATCTCCCAACTAAAAACGGACAGAGGAGCTCATGCTAATCACAGGGGGACCCCAACGCATAATGTTCCCTAGTGTATGTAGGTGTTTGCACTGTATTCTAAGTGTCTTTTAACATAGCACTGGCTCTAGGACTGGTTAGTCAGACTCAGTTACCACCAGTATCCGTCTGAAAAAGTTGAGGGTACAGGATGATTTTGCAACAAGGCTTCTTTCTGCTCTTCTTTTTGTTCTTTCTGCACGTTATCCTTCTTCCTGCACTTCTCTTCGTCTTTGAGGACTTCTGTTACTTCTTTCTGCACTTCTTTTTTTTCTTTCTGTGCATTTTTTCTTCTTTCTTCACATGTCCTATCTCTGTAGGCATAGTTAGAAATTAGCATTTAAAAAACCTTTGAAATTCACAGAAAAAAACATAGGTTTCAGGCACGTTATAGTTAGGAATTAGCATTTAAAAAACCTCAGAAATTCACTGAAAAAACCATAGGTTTCAGGGGTGTTATAGTTAGCTGGACTTTTCACTTGTACAAAACCATTGAAATTTCCCCGTTATAGTTAGTTCAGCTAACTATAACTCGCGCGCCCGCAATGCACTGCTGATGACGTCACATATTACATCACTCATGACATGGTCAGTGACATCACTCATGACATCACTGATGACATCTCAAATGACATCACTGATGACATCACTGATGACATCATCCTTGTGATAGAGTGGCAGACCTCCTCTCGCCCTAATATAACCTTTGATACACACATTCAAAAATAGAGACTAAAATGTTCAAAACAATGGACATACCAATACCAGTTGCAACAACCTCTTCAGTAATTCTAAGATCCACATACACATCCACTCATTCACCAACAGTCCTATACAGTCACTCATACATGTACTCACTCATCATATGTACTCATACACCTATACATCCTGTTACACAATGCCACTCATCCATAGAGTTACTCACACACATAGTCACTCATGCTAATAAAGAATCAAACATACATTTACTTGCATATACAGTTATACACACACCAACACACTTACTTCTACGGAAACTTACACATACTTAGTCTTTTAAACAATCACTTAGAGAAACACATACTTATTCATACAGGAACTCTTTCAATCTCTTACTCTCACATATACTCACTTATATACACCAATAGTCACATATACTAGTTTAAAACATATGTAGTTACTCATAAAGACACTATTGAGACAGTCATTCACTCACTAACACACCCATACACACACTCATCCACCCATACAGTCCTGCACACATGCTGTCTTCAACACATACAATCAGTGACGTACTTATTCATGCACCTATGCACTACGTAATACCCCCACCGAACCATGCAGACACTCAGACTGATACTCAAAAAAACAAATAATAAACTATATAGACACCCATGTAGCTACTCACCAACCCATGCAGCCACTTATACACAAAGTGAGAGACTGATACAATATTTACATATTTAAACATTACTCACTAAGCCATGTATTCACTATGATACACTTAATCAGTCAGTTACACAATCAATTTTTCAAAAACAAATCATCCATTTAGACACTTATATACCCATTTATTCTTTCATCGACCTTGAGATATACATATATAAAACATATTTAATTTTCAGAAAAACACGCATTCACTGGATGATGTCATCAGTGATGTCATCAGTGATGTCATTTGAGATGTCATCAGTGATGTCATGAGTGATCTCACTGACCATGTCATGAGTGATGTAATATGTGACGTCATCAGCAGTGCATTGCGGGCGCGCGAGTTATAGTTAGCTTAACTAACTATAACGGGTGAATTTCAATGGTTTTGTACAAGTGAAAAGTCCAGCTAACTATAACACCCCTGAAACCTATGTTTTTTTCAGTGAATATATATATATATATATATATATATATATATAGGGGTAATACTTAATATTTTTGCCACACATACCTTTACCACAGTAATGTAAGTATTTTAAAGGCCGGTATAAACCTATTATAAGGGCAAATTTAAAATTCACGTACAAGGTTAGTCGTTCAAGAGTAACCTTCCTGGATACAGAAATATATATCAAAGGTAACAAAATGCACACCACCCTCCATAGGAAAGAAACTGCAACTAATGCAGTATTACATAGTGAAAGTTTTCATCAGCCAACTTTAATCAATAGTATCCCATACGGAGAATTCCTCAGAATTCACAGAATATGTTCTCAAGAGTAAGAACTGTCAAAATACACTGAAGAAACAACAGACAGATACTACAGAAGAGGTTACATGCAGCATGTAATCACAACAGGCTTATACAAAATGCAAAATAAACTGAGGATGGACATGCTAAAGAAAAAGGAGCAAATTACAAATGGCAAAGCCAAGGTTATACAGTTAATAATCACCTATTCGACATAGGCAAAGGGAATCAGAAAGATCTTAAGATAGGATTGAAACATACTACAATTGTATGAAACAGTTGCAAAAGTATTGGGTAATCATCCCCAAATAACCTTTCGAAGGGCAAGGAATCTAAAGGATAACTTGAGGCATAGTCACTTCCAAAAAAAGAGTAGAACAACTAATTGGCAAAAACAATCTGGCTTCTTCAAATGTAACAACTGTAAGGTATGCCAAATAGCCATCAATAAAAAAAAAACAATTAACAATGGCAACAAACAAAAAATGGACAATAAATCAATATATAACATGCAAAAGTCAATATGTGGTTTACTTAATAGAATGACCATGCAGTCTAAAATATGTAGGTAGTACCATCTGTGAACTAAAGAAAAGAATTCTGGAATATGTAAGGGCAACCATAAACTAGGATCGTAGTATTACTGTGGCAAAGCATATGGAACTCAACAATGAAGGGGATTGGAAAATGCTAAACTTTTACGCGATTGAGGCAGTTGACTGGCATGAATGAGGGGGTGACCGAGATCGTAAACTGAGACAAAGAGAGTCCCGGCACATCCTGGATTTGCGAACCCTCACACCACATGGGTTGAATCAGAAACGAGGAACTATACATTCATCTTTGAAATCGAATAACTTGATTTCTTTGGGTTTTGTTTTGCTTCTAATTGATATTTAATAAGTTTTAATCAACACCAGCACATTTGCATGAGCACTTATATCGGTATGAGAGATGCCCACTAAAGAGTTTCACTCTTGGCAGCGATATTAATAAACTTCTAATCAATCAAGATAACGCCAACAAAATAAATTAACTTAAAATATACACCCGACCTCCTACACCAGATGAATTGTTAATCCAAAATGGTGAAATCCCATAAACAATTAGTTGGGTTAGGAGAGAAATTAAGAGACCCACTAGATGGCATAATGTAGATAGCTCCAACATTGAACCCCTTAATAAGGGCATTAGGGGGATAGTTTTAAAACTTGACTCATTTAAAATGCATATCATGTTTGAGTGCATGTAATAAAGATTTGGACAATTGGACACCAAAAAAAATGGATGTAATATAATCTAAGTTGATGAATCTTACTTATGATTGTTGTTATAAAAATACTAAACCCATTAGAGGGTATCATTAGGAAAGATTCATGATTTGATTTTTTAAAGGAATATGATATTGAACTTGCCATATCGATAGAAAAAATCATACCGAGTCTTTATCTAGTGGATCGTTTCAAAGATCGGCACACACTTTGTTTTTAAAATTTGATCAGTTTGCACTAACACACTACATTTCCCAGAATGCCGAGAGGTACCGACAGGAAATGAACAATGTATGATGTATTTAGTAAGCTCCAGAAACTATGATCACATACCCGTGAACAATGTCTCTGCGAGACCGAAACAAGTTGGGACTTTGCAAGGATTTGGCATGAACTAACCATGAAGCTACAATAAAGGAATTATAAGTCAACCGTGAGGGCGACCCGATTCTTTACAAAAGTAAAGTTGGAGGATAGTCACAGAGAGGCTCTGCAGCTTTACGGGGCCACAGAGCACCAATACATCCAGCGAAACTGATCCAACAGGAGTGCTATATATATATATTTATATATGTCATAGCTATGCTCCGAAATGCCTTGTTTCTCCTCCTTTCTCGGATTGGGACTTCAAAGAGATGAGTGGCACAGCTACAGTGATGCTCATAAACCCATAAACCCCTAAACCACACCCACCCTAAATCCTAAAAAAATCCCTTCTCACCCTAAAACCGATACCCACCTTAAACCCTAAAAATAACCTTGCCCCCCAAAAACCCATACCCACCTTAAACCCTAAAAATACCCTTGCCACCCAAAAACCTATATCCACCCTAAGCACTAAAAATACCCTTGCCACCCAAAAACCCTATAAATACCCTTGCCACCCAAAAACCCATTCCCACCCTAAACCTTAAATATACCCTTGCCACCCAAAAACCCATATCCATCCTAAACCCTAAAAACCCCTTACCACCCAATCACCCACACCCACCTTAAAATTACCCTTGCCACCCCAAAAACCTATGCCCACCCAAAACTCTAAAAATATCCTTGCAACCCAATGCCCTTGCCCTAACATACACAATTATTAAATGACATCACTGATGACATCATCCAGTGAGTGTAAGTGTTTTAACATTGTAAGGGAGATAATCATATATGCTAACCTACTACAAAAGTTTGATTAGTATACTAGTTGTACTACAAATGAGTGATACTATCTCTAATATGTCTGATTTGAGTGGATGTGTGACTGTCAGTATCTGTGTGTGAGTGGCTATATGGGTGTGTGAGTGCATGCAAAAGTGACTCTATGGGTGAGTAAGGGGATTTCTAACTAGGTCTGTAGGTGAGTGAGTGGTTGTGTCAGTGGTTGTATGGGTGTGTGAGTGGGTATCTGAGTAATTGTATTGGTGTGTGAGTGAGTGTGTGAGTGAGTGGTTTTGTGAGCAGCTGTATGGGTGTATAAGTATGTATGTGAGTAGCTGTGAGGGTGAGTGAGTGGGTGGGTATGTGAGTGAGTGTCTATGTTGGTGAGTGAGTGGCTGTGTGAGTAGCTGTGGGTGAGTGGGTATCTGAATGGCTATATGAGTGAGTCACTGGGTATACAAGTAGCTATATGGATGAGGGAGGGGCTGTTTCAGTGAGTTTTTTGTTAAGTGAGGTGCTGTGTGAATGGTTCTATTGGAGAGTGTGCCTGTGTGAATGACTGTATGGGTGAGTGAGCAGATATGGGAGAGCTTATATGGATGTGTGAATGAGTATGTAAATGGTTATGTTGGTGTGTGAATGAGTGTGTGAGTGCTTGTATGGGTGAGTGAGTGGCTGTGTTGAGAGGCTGTATGGGTGTGTGAATAGGCGTGCGAGTGGCTGTATAGGTGAATAAGTCTGTGTGAGTAGCTGTGTGGGTGAGTGACTGGTTGCATGAGTGGCTGTATGGGTAAGTGAATGGTTGTATGAGTGGCTGAGTGAGTGTGTGGGCATGAGTGGCTGTATGGAAGTGTGAGTAGGTGCATCAGTACTATTATGGGTCTGTGAATGAGTATGTGAGTGGTTTTGTGAGTGTGACTAGGCATACGAGAGGTTGTATGGGGGTGTGAGTGGGTGTGTGATTGGTTCTGTGGATGATGTCATCAGTGATGTCATTTGACATGCCATCACTGATGTCATCAGTGATGTGACTGACAATGTAATGACTGATGTATTTTGGTCAAAAGCAGTGCATTGTGGGGCGTAAGTTATAGTTAGCTCAGGTAACTACAACTGCTGAATTTCTATGGTTTTGTGAGTGAAATGTGAGCCTAACTATAACGTCCCTGTAACCTTTTGTTTTTTCAGTGAATTTTTATGGTTTCTATAATTCTATTTCCTAACCATAACATCCCTGTAACCTTTGTTTTTTTCAGTGACTGTCTACAATTTTTCAAATCCTATTTTTTAACTATAACGTCCCTGTATACTTTGGTGTTTTAAGAGAATGTATATGATTTTTTAACTACTCATCGTTTTTGCAGAATGGTGGAGAAAGGGGACTGGGCCTCTGACCAGCTCTCAGGAATCCTGCTGTGTCAGATTTACTGGAGGTTACAGGAGGGCTTCTGGTCTCCCTAGAACCTTTATCATCAAAGAGGACCGAATCCTCCAACCAGCGACGTGCCAGGAGGCACATTTGAGAAGTGGTAGACAAAGGCCTCCAAAGTCCTCTCAGCATAGAGCCCGGACCCCCAAGCAGTTCCCCGCCCCAACCCCCTGCACTCCCACAATCAAAATTTGCCAGTCCAAGAGTGTGGGTAAAAAGGCCATGTTTAATAACCATCAAATATTCATAAACATGACAAAAACATTTTTCAAATACACATTTTATAAATTCAATATTTACACTTTTAATATTTACAAGTATTATCGTTGATCATAACCACCGGTTATGAACTATCCACTTACTCCAGCACCTCTCCTATCTGAGAACCACGCAAGGTGCAACCCATCCTTGTCCGTCATTTCAGGGGCCCACCCCTCTACCACCAGGCTGCCAAGGAGGCGCGTGTGACCTGGCACCCTTGCCTCCCCAGCCGGTGTCCCCATTCTCTCTGCGGAGAGCTTACTGTCTCTCCCCTCAGTGCTGGCCTCGGGAGTATGTAAGCAGGCCTCCCGTTAACCCTGAAAATCAATGTTGTGTGGTCTCTTTTCCGCCACTAGGGTGACCAGTGCCCACAGGTCCTTCACCCTCACCACCTGCAAACAAACTCTGAACAAATACCAGATCCCCTTGATCCATGCATCTGTGCCAATGTCCGACAAATGTATGTCGCCTTGATGAAACATCATGTCCCCTGTGATTAGTCTATGTGGAATGTGACACAAGCGGCCCAAACCTGGGCACAACTAGTCCAATTCACCGTTGAGGCGCCTCACCGACATTCAGTGCTCGAGATCGGACTCCGGCAGCCCATGTCCGATGAGGTATCATGCAAGACAATGCAATCCGTGCATGAGGAAATGCTCTCCCTCTCCAAGCGAATTCGGTCCGTAGGGCTTTCCTGACCGCCATGTGTCCCAACTCCACCATGTCATTGCCGCCCAGATGGAGGATCACCAAATCCGGGGACTGATGTCCCTCGCGCGCTCTTGTCTCCTCAATCAGCTGCCGCAGCTGCCGGATTCACAGACCAACAGTCCAGGTAGGGAAAGAGAAAGCTCTAACATGGACCCTGGGCCTAAATAGCACCCCTCTTGCTCCACCCCTTCCGGTCAAGGCTCCCGCCGGACATACGTCACGGCCGACCCGGAAGTACTTCCTCCAGCCAGTAGCCCAGCGGGCTACTGGACCGGACTATGGGGGTGTAGCTTGGGGCCAGGGGGGCTGGGCCCTAAGGGCGCGCTCACCGAGGCTCGGGCTGGTCAATCTCTCTGTGTGGGACTTACTAGAGGTAACAGGGGGGTTTGTTAGTCCCCTAGGACGCACAGCATCAAAGAGGACTTTATACTCCAACCAGCAGTGCGCCTGGAGGGAAGTTTGCAGAGTGGTCTAGATAGGGGGTGTGGCGTCTGAAGATTTCTCAGCAATCCCGCTTTGTGGGACTTACTGGCGGTAATGGGAGGGCTTGTTGGCTGCCAAGGACCCTCTGCAGCCAAGGGGGCTTCATCCTCCAACCAGCAGTGTGCCAGGAGGCGCATTCGCAGAGTGGTGGAGAAAAGGGGCGGGCCTCTAGCAAAGTGCTGTTCCGCAACTTTTTTTATAAATGTGTTAGGGGGGGCACCTGGTCCCCATTCCCTGGGACAATCTGGGCCCCGGGGACCCCATCCAAAGGGGCAAGGTATTTTGAGAATGGGAGGGGGCTACGCGGCCACTCTCCCTGGGCCGATTACGGCCCTGGAGACCCCATCCCCTAGGGCCCAGCATTTTCTTTTTTTAATAGTTTTTTTTTAATAAAGGAAGGGTGGCTGTGTTGCCCTCCATTCCTGGGCTGATTTTGGCCCCAGGGAGCCCATCTCACGGGACCTGCACTTTATTTTATTTTAAAACACTTGGGAGGTGGCCGCGCGGCCCCCCACCCGGGCCAATTTTGGCCCAGGGGACCCCATCCCCTGGGGCCTGGCCACAATTCTAGGTACCCTGGTCCCACCCAGGGCACCCAGTTTCTCACTTTGGGCACTGTGGGAGGAGCCTGAAGGCCCTCGTGGTCCCTGCCAGCTCTATGCGTACTGTGGGATCCGGCATTGCTTTTGGATAGAGGGAGCTATTGAACATGCAGCTCCCTCTGTCCAAAAGCAATTCTGCTCCGCTATCAGCAAGCAAGAGCTGAAGCTCCCGCCAAGCCATAACAAACAGCTACCTCCTGAGGCTCGACACCTCGGGAGGTAGCAGGAGCCAACCCTGGGGAGGGTTGAGATCCCAAGGGCCATCTATGGCTAAGGGAGAGGGGTTTCGGGGCACAGCACCAGGGAGGCGGTGTTCCACAGGGCTGCAGGGGCCACTCAAACCCTCACTCTCATTTTTTCCATTTTCCCTGGGGAAGTGGCAGTCCCCATGGCTGCTGGGGGGCCAGAGCCCCTGCATTAATATTATATTTAAACCTGGGGAGGTGGCAGTCCCTGGGACTGCGGGGATTGCCTAGAGCAACCCCCACATAAATCATTTTTAAAAAGCCACAGGTAGGTGACGGTCCCCAGGGCTTTAGGGATCCTAGGAGGGGTGCCCCATGGGCCCCCCTATCACTATTTGGACATGCCCTGGGGACCTGGCCAACCCAGGGGCCAATTAGATACGAAGCGCGGTAGCCTGCACTTTTGGGTGGAGTTCGTCAGGATTCGTGGATCAAGCGGGCCTCCTGCCAAATTTTTTAAAAACGTTTTTTGGGCCCTGAAGGGATCCCTGGGGGACCCCTCCAAGAAACCTAGGGGGTCAGGGCATTTTTCTTTTAATGTTTTTTTCTGTGAATTGGTTCAACCGAGTCACAAGATGGCTGCCAACACTTCCTGGTTTGACGTGTTGTCAGTCAATCAGATCTCAGCACGAGATCGGGAGGGGTCACGAATCCTCAGCGTCCTTAGATATACAACTGGAAATTTCTTTAAATAACTCCTCAACTACTGAATGGATTTACATAATTTAACAAAAAGGTTGCTTTCTGGACTAACAGCTGCCATTCTGCCAAAGTTGGTAATTCCATTCAGCAGTTTGGGCTGTGGCTGTGTCTAAAGATCCTATGTAAATGAACATGGGGAAAATGTGTTTTGGGGCCCTCCATTTTTCTTGGTCCCCACTTGGCGGATCACCCTGAAATTTTCCAAAATGTTCAGCTAAAGTTAGTGGCAAACTAGTTTTGAAGATTTTGTGAAGATTCGTCAAACTACACCATAGTTATTGGCAAATAAAAAAACTCTCTTCCTATTGAAACCACATCCTAACTATAACTACCTATTGGGAACCACCAGTAAGTAATATTCAAAGACTAGGGTGCATGGCACTGGCAGACCAATTTAGAAACACAGGAGAGGCCAGTAGGGAAATCTCCCTGGCATCCAACAGGTAAAAAGGACTGTCCTCCCACTATAATCTATTTCTTTCACTACTGTTGGTTCTCTACATCCTGGTGAGCTGACAGTGGTCACTCTCAGTGAACAGGGCTGGTGTGCCCTTGCAGACAACAGAGCACATCACTGAGTCTAATTTCATGTCACCATAGTCCCTATGCACATAGTGATGATTGTTGTATGTTTTGGAGATAACAAATCCCAGAACTAACAGAAACTCGCCATGTGGAACTCAGGGCAAGGGTGCACACTTTCTTAGAGCCATGCAGAGGTCCTTTTCCATCCCAGCATTTTGTAAATCTCTTGGAGCTAGGTATGATTCCTCACAGTGCATGGAAGCCAGAAGAAGATAGCCACAGTGCAAGCTTCCCTTCCTCCCCTAGATCATATTCAACAGAGCAACAGCAGTGAAAGCTTCCATCACTCGCAGAACATATATAGCAGGTCAGAGACCACAGTTGTTAATAAGGACAACGATCTGAGTGCAGTTTTCCAGGAACACAACATGGAAAATTTCCATTGCCCCATCTCTTGGAGTGCTGCTGGCAGCTCTTTTCAGGCTTGTTGTAATAGAAAAACTTGGGTTGCAGGCATCATCCTTTTCTTCTTCTTCTTCTTTTAATCAGTAGTTTTTTATGTTTGTTTTTGTTTTAATGTAGCAGTGGCAGCTGGCACAAGTAAAACCGGTGGGCTGTGGGTGGAGAGGAGTGAGGGGGTCGACAGACAACGGGTAGGTAAAATTGAATAAATAAATAAAACCACTTACCTTGCCTTGCCCTCGCTGCATCCAAGGTAAGTGGTTTTATTTGTTTTTTTAAATTTAATTTTACCTATCCTGCCGTCTGTCCACTTCCCCCCACCCTGTCCTGCCCCCACCTCACCGCTCTTACCTGTGAGGGCCGCCACTAAAATGTAGCTATTGGTATAGCAGGCTTTGGATAACGTATTAAGGTGGGTCTGTAAAAGAGAGTTAGTTTACTATATTTTGCACAACCAGAATGTGAACATATGATAAAGGGAGGGGGTATCAAAGGCAGAGGTTTAAAGATGTTGCTTGCTAATTGGCACATTTAGTTTATTTTGCTATGGCTCTAGAGATGCTGGGTAGACTCTCGATGTTCTGGGCAATAAGGTGTTTTAGCATGCACTTTGTTTTCAGGATAATGTTACTATTAACCCATTTGCAGCGAGATGTCAGCATCACCCTTAAAAACCCATGTCCTTTCCTTTTCCTTTCTACCTTTTGATATCATCCAATTAAAAAAAGAGCAAATCGCAAACACTATTTTATATTGCTTTCTACAGGACTGCTAAGTAGCTTAACACCATGTAATACTATCAGTGAGTCCCGACATTTCAGCCAACAGCATATTGCATTCTGGGACTTGTAGTTTTCTTTATTAACACTGTCATTAGGGGCTAAACAATCCCAGCTTGCAAAGTGGTATTGGCTAAAAACCTGGGTTGGTTTCCCGCATGCCCAGGAACCACTTAGCAGATATGTTTTTAAAATTCTACAAAACGGTCTAGTGCATTTCAAAAACTGTCCTTCTTCCTCATACAGAACTAAAAGTAAACTCTGCTGAATACTTTTGTGAGGTGTCTCTCATTCCCTCCAAGCATACAAACAAGTACTGACGAGGTCCATAAATTTGGCATTTTAAAGTGTAAAGGTTTATATTGAGCTTCACAATCACACAGCTCAGGCGAAACACCAGAAGCAGTGCAACTTTCCGTAACAAAAAGAATAGATAAATAACAGCTGACAGCAGCATGAGGAAAAGCACAATCTATGTAAATCGAGAGAACAGGTACAAAACAGGTAGCAACAGTAAAAGGTCCCTTCCTCACACAATAGGCACAACAGGAGCATCCACAGTGCAGTAGCAGTCATTATACCCCTTTTCATAGAATAAGTGCAGCAGAGGAAGCATCCTTCTCTCGCAGAACAACTACAGCTTGGGAAGCGACAGTGCAATCTTGTTTCCATGCAGAACAGGTCCAACATGGAAGCATCAAAACATGCTTCCATATGTCACAGAAGACAGTCACAGTGCAAGCTTCCCTTTCCCACAGATCAGATTCAGCATAGCAACAGCAGTAAAAGCTTCGATCACTCACAGAACATATATAGAGCATTAGGTTACACACAGATCTGTGAAGCATAATCCTCTGGCATGAGAGTACAGGTGAAAGAGTGAGTGAATGTGTGAGTGCTGCCACTACTCTCACTCAGGTGACATTCCAGGTCATAACCTTTGCTGTGACTCTCTTTCTCGTACTGCTATCCATGATGGTTCTGTCATAAGCGGAAAGCCCTGCTGTGCTTATTCTGAGATCTGTCTTCTCAGACAATACCTTCCAATTGTTTTTCTTTCCTAAAATGTTGCTGCTGTTACTTCCATGGGTGTCAATGCTTCAAAATATATGGGGTAGCAGAGTGATATCACATACCACCCTTAGATCCAATGACATCATAGGAAGTGACATCATATGATCTTTGACACTTATCTGAGGAAATTATATCAAAGCATAGAGATGACATTTGTATTCAAACGCATTATTTTCAATGTGTGGACAATAATGAAAACCTGCAAAATCTTGTTAAAAAAATTCATTTTTTGTATTTCAATTCTTAATTTTATTCTGGAGAGTATACATTGCACTGCTGTGTTGTAGAGTGCTAAGGGCTCGATTCACAGAACTAACTTAAGACAAAATCCTAAACTTACTACTTTTGGTATTCTCAGAAGGCATTTAGTAGTAGTAAAGTTAGGATTTTGTCTTAGGTTTGACTTAAGACAAACTTAAGACAGACTTAAGACAGACTTAAGACAGACTTAAGACAGACTTAAGACAAACTTAAGACAGACTTAAGTTAGGATTTTGTCTTAAGTCTTTCTTAAGTCTATCTTAAGTTTTTCTTAAGTCTGTCTTAAGTCTGTCTTAAGTCTGTCTTAAGTTTGTCTTAAGTTTGTCTTAAGTCAAACTTAAGACAAAATCCTAACTTTACTACTACTAAATGCCTTCTGTGAATACCAAAAGTAGTAAGTTTAGGATTTTGTCTTAAGTTAGTTCTGTGAATCGGCCCTTATGAGTTTAAAGACTCAGGTCACAGTGTAAGCTGTAAAAAATAAATAGTGCACATCACAGCACTATTTACCTTCTGTTCTCAGCATTGTCTTTGTCACCCCTGAAGCCGGCGATCACAAAGGCTGTGCCAGGGGTCACAAGGAATAAGCCAGAGGTCACAACTGCGACCCCTAGCAACCCCTAAACAACGTCCACGGTTACTTCTTGTACATCCTTCTGCTGATATTCAAATGACAATCTGTCTAATAACCTTATAGTTTACTGGCTGGGGCTTTGCTATACAGAGACATTTCCTTCCAGGGCATGGGAGAGGGGGCTGTACCCTTCAAGGACCTTCAAAGACAAATGGTTAAAAAAAAGTGTGCCTCAATGTTGCTCTTATGCTCTCAAACCACCTCAGTCCATGTCCCTCTTTGCTTTCTCTATCGAGTCTCTATGTCTAAGCATTTGCCCCTTCCTCTTTTTCTCTCTTTCGTTTTCTTGTGTTCGCCTACCTAGCTCACATTGCTGACTCCTGCCATCTTCTTGTATCACCTTCATTTGTCTTTTCACCCTCTGCTCTTACCCTCACCATGCACAGGCTTTTAGTTCGCATTTGCCTCCATCTAGCCCTCCTTTCTCCCACCAAACTATCTTACACATACTCTTGTCACAATGTTCTCATTTTTCCCTCTCATCCCCATTATTTGTCACCTATCATCGACTTACATTCTCTTATCATCCGCTTCTATCTTCCTTTCCACCACCTAGGGCCAATGCAGCTTTTTTTCAGCCCATAAGTGAAGGCATTTCCAGTGATGGATGCACATTTGCTTCTTCCACTGATAACATAACATTACTTCTCATACATTCCTTTCTTATAATTTTCTTTTACTTATCTTCTAGTCTCACATTTTCACACCTTTCTCTCTACAGAACATTCCTTTTGCAATGCCTCTCTCACTCAAGAGCACTTATGCCTCTTCTCACTGACACATTCCACCTGCCACACAAGCAAAGCTTTTCCTCTCTCCTCTTTTCTCTTTCCCTCGCAAACTCCTCCTAATTGCCCTTCTCTCATACCCTTCTGCTTTCTCCTCCCATACACCTTAACCTCCTTATACACTCAACCTTCTCTTGTTCACGCCAGCTAGCTCAATTTTTAGTCCTCACACAATCATCTTTTTTTCTCTCTCTTGCTTACAGACACTCACACACGCCAAGGGTGCCTGTGTTTTTCCTGATCTTTATCTCCACTGCAAATGAGGAATGAACATTTTTAAAATAAACTCTAGTGAAAACAAGGGTGCGTGCCATAATAAGGCAATATCTACTTAAAGGCCCTGCTGTGGTGTGTGAAGAGAAACTCATATGATAGGATTGTAGATTTAAATCAATGCAGTGACGACTTAGATGCAACATGAATACTTACTTTTGAAAAAGAGACAAAATAAAGGTTTCCGATCATTAACAAACTGCTGGACTTTGTATTGATTCTTTGGCTTTTCATACATTGAGGGATGGCTACAGTGCTTAATTTGTAAAGGAATTAGTGCTAAGGCCCAAAGTTTTGATCAGACGACTGTGATTGGTACTTTTGAATGTTGTGGTGCCTAATACCGAGGCTGCGTGGTCTTGGTTCCACCTCATGCCTCTTTCATCCACCACCAGACTCTACTTGCCCGTTTATCTCACTCTTTCGTTCATCCCTGCTTTCTTTCGTTGATACTGTTTTCCTTCTTTCCCTCTCCTTCTTTGTCCCTTTTTTTCTCTTTCTCTTGCTCTAGGTCAAAGTCTGATGAGGTACAATAAGTGCCAGTTCCCAAAAAAGAAGTGCTAGTGGGCCCCACCTGCAACCCCTATCTCATATCAAGCACTGCCGTAACCTAGTAAGCCAGTTGTGCTTGGAGCAGACCAACCTCCTTCTAGGTAACTAAATTCAGGTATCCATGTGCCAATCTTTTTTAAAAGGGTTTTGAATGTGTGTGTATAAGGCATTTTGACTTTGATTTTTGCAAAAAAATATATTTTTAAAAGTCTAATAGCATAAGCTCCTATAAAAAAAAAAACATGGAATAGGTGTATTTGATTTGCGTTTTTTTTCCTGTCATATGAACTGGTTCCCTCCAAAATAGTGACCACACAACATGCCAGCATCAGTCGTTACAGCAATATCTTTTCTTTGTGTCTGGAAATAGTGGGATAATGCTGGAAATCTTAAGAGTGAGAAGCAGAATCCTTGCTTCTCGCCTGGCTAGGGGCAAGGTGGCATCAAGAACTAAGGATGGCTTGCCCCATGCCAGAATTGCAAGAAACATTCTGGTGTCCCCTGTCAGGATGAAAGTAGAATTGTATTACCTATTTTGTACTAATTCAAGCATAATTGTTGCCAAATAGTACTGAATTATCTCACACAAAAACAGATGAAAGTCTTTCCTGGGACCCCAAAATTCCTAAAACATTACACTTGGTAGTGAAAGTCAGAAGTAGATCTAGGCAGAGAAAGGTTCTGTTGGGTTCTAATAGACAGAGTGGGAGAAAGATCACTTTTCCAGGGGGCCCTGACAGTCAGCGCGTGCTCTGCCAACGACCCTCATCAGAGCCATCGAAATAACATGCGTACTCCTAATGTAAGAGGGGTTTATTCTCCCCAGGGTCAGAGTTTTAATTTGTCAACAGCATTTTCTAGGAATGTCGCTTTATTTATTTATTATGCATTTTCATACAGCGCGTACTTTACCCAGAGGTGTCAGAGCGCTTTACAATAAAACAAAGTACATTACATAAAAATTCAGAGTAACATGGTAGAAGTGACAATAATCTACTACAGTTACTCGTGGTGAGATTTACAAGTTACATATTCACTCAAGATTACATATTTAAGAAAGTGAGCCGCTCTGCATTGTAACTTATCGCAAAATACTGTAGCTCCAGTGCTTCAATCCGACGGTCCCATTGGTCTCTTATCTAGCGCGCCATCCAATCACAGCTTATCAGTGAGTGATAACACGGGACAGACGCTCAATGAAATCGCCTCCCCCCTGCCTGCCTCTCCCAGGGGGTGAATCAGGGGTCAGTCGATCATTCCGTGGCTGTAAGGAGCAGCGCCCTTCCTAGCCATGGGGCCGGTGAAACTGGCGATGAGGCCGGCTGGGCCCGTCCCCTCTGACCCCCATCCATCTACCGAAACCAAACCCCCTATGACCCGGCTCACTCTTAGGGCACCGATCTCAAGGAAATTCGGATACGTAACTTTGAATGAGGATTTTCGAATATCTGCGATGCACAAACTTTTTCGATGGAACACTGCACGGCCGCCGCTTTCCAAGAGTACTCCGGGAATATTTTTTTAATTTCCCATTAACGTAAAAACAAAAGCATTTCCGGGTGCCCAATTGCATAATGTGCAATAATTGTTCGTGTTAAAATAGCTTCACGCGAGTGCAACTGCACTTTTCATAGGTTTTCTATTATCCAATGGGATTTTTTCACCTCTAAAGAAATGTCTTCCCCACACCTGCAACATTTTTGGAGGACGAACTCCTGCCCGTCACTATCCAGGAAAAAGATTTACTTTTGGCCTCACAGGAGTCACTCTCCGACCATTTCCATGGTGGAAATGGGCTAAAAAATGTTTGTGAACAATCACACAGTCACGATTTTGAGGGAGTGCACACACTGCACAAAGCACCCCCTCGCTGGAATGCCTACTCCTCTCCCTCAGAAACAGATTGAATCCCCAGAAAATATTACACCATGCTGGGCTATTGTTAGGACGGAGGAAATCCACTTTCAAGTGCAAATTCCCCTCTAGTGAACTATGAAAACGAATCATTTGCATGTGTAAATTGCTTTGTGAAGCAGGCCTTTTACCTAAATCATTTCCTCTGTGGCTTTGTTTAGAATGCAACACTACTGCGTCTGTACTAAAAACAAAGGCGAAGGAATTGTGCATGAAACAGCTTTCAGGAAATATGTGCAGTGTGTATGCTAAAGGACACAGGGCCTTCTGTTACAGCCTGGGGTGATATGGCAAGGGAGTCGCCGATGGCCCATGCAAGTGAGAGCCCTAGAACTCTCGGGTCAGGTGAGTAAACTCAGGAACCTGCGCGGCTCCCAGGTGTAGCGCGGCGGGGCCTCGTGTACAGTAGGCCGCACCAGCGCTGGAATAACGGTATACAACACCACATTTGCTATGTCGGCCGGAAGACCCCGAGCGGTCTGTCGTCATTTATTTATACCCTCGGGTCGAGCCCGCCCCGAGGGGTGTAGGAATGCATGTGAGTGTGATACATTGTATGGAAGAGCCCGGGTGGCTCTCCACATCCCTCCATTCTTTTAGTACTTGACCATCGGTACCTTCAGATTCATGGAGCGGTATATACAAAGTCTTTTAGTCTTTGACTCGGTGCAGGGTTTGGCCGGAGACCATACTTCTGGCTCCGGGAGCTGGAATTGCCCACTGCACCCAATGTAGTGTTAGGGAGGGTCCCAGTCACTTCGTCTTGACAGAGTCGACCAGCCCCAGGATTAGCGCCATCGATCGCCACTGGCGGGCTCCCCTGCAAGGGTCTCGACATCCCCGGTGAGCCAGGTGGGGAAAAACTTAGAGTGCTCTCGGGAAAGTCCGACTCTTCTTGGCTAGGACCTTGATCGCTAATCTTCTTGAAACTCGACACATTCCTTGTGACGGACTGTAGCCCACATTGGGCAGTGACCATGGTCCCTTGAATGCCGACCACGGTCCACCCTTCGGGCTCATAGGGTCTTCCAGCCTGGATGCCTGTCCTTGACTACCACTCGATCCCCTACTTTTAGCTGTGGCTCTTGTGCCCGGCGGGCCTCACTGGCCATGAGGTTTGTCATCGCCCTTCGGGCCTGAACAGCTTCGTTGTCCCGTTCTGGGGGCTCCCACGTTGGGTCTGACGGGATGCCGTCTCTCGGGGGCCGCTTGAAGAGTAAGTGTGATGGGGCGGATTTGGTGGTGCTGTGGGGTGTCTGTCGATAGGCACCGAGGAATTGATCCAGTGCCGCTTCTGCATCTTCTCCTTGGTCTACCGCAATGCCCAGTGCTCGGTTGAGTGTTCGCATCCGGCGCTCCACCTCCCCGTTGGCTTGAGGCCACAACGGGGTGATCTTCCGGTGGTGAATCGCTTTGTTTTCTAGGTATTCTTGGAAATCCTGGCCTTGGAACGGGGGTCCATTGTCTGACCTGATTTCCTTGGGCAGACCCATCAGTGCAAATGTTTTGTCCAAAATCCTCCTTACGTGCGTGAATGCCGTCGATGCTATCACCTCCACAACGGGGAACTTCGGGAAAGAGTTGATCATCACTAGCATGTGGCGTCCATCTGGAAAACTCCCAAAGTCAAGGCTGACTTTAGCCCAGGGGGTCTTACTGGGTTCTTCGGTGATCACTGGCGCCGGATCCCCCCGTGATTGTGCAGGCATGGCACTGTCTCACAATTTGCTCCACCATGGAGTCCATGGCTGGCAACCAGACTTTGTTGCGCAGCCTGGCTTTCGTCTTAGCCATCCCCTGGTGTCCAACGTGCGCCTGCAGGAGTATCCGTCTCTGCAGTCTTTCTGGAATCACGAGCAGATGTCCTCTTAAGATGACCCCCTGCTCCCCCACACTGAGTTCGTGGCGCAGTTGCCAAAGTTGTTGCCGAGCGTGGATGACTTCCGTCCTGGGAGTGCGGGTTCCGTCCATGAAATGTGCCCAGCCATTGTTCATCAGCGCGGTCTTCACCCGGGACAGTGTCTCATCTTCGGTAGTGGCACGGCCGAGCTCCTTGAGTGTCATGGCTGTGGGGTACGCTCCTTGCGACACCATCTTCACGAATGCCTCTGAGTGGCATGCATCTGCTGAGGATCCCGGGGGTGACGTGGACTCAGGGTGGCATGATAGATAGTCGGCCGGGTTGTGGGCCCCGGGACGGAAAATGACCTTGAAATTATAGGACTGCAGCTGCACCGCCCATCGCTCTATCCTCGGGGGTGCCAGTCTGGACGACCCTGCGAAGAGCGGAAGTAAGGGCTTGTGGTCAGTCACCACGTGGAATTCTTGGCCGCACAGATATAAGTGAAAATGTTGACACACCCATTATATGGCCAGGGCCTCCCTCCCGATTTGGGCATACCTGGTTTCCGTGTCCGTGAGGGCCTTGCTGGCGTAGGCCACTGGCCTCTGAGCCTCTGGGCTGTGCTCCTGAAGAAGGACCGTTCCAAGGCCAACTGGGCTGGCGTCAACGATCAGTTCTGTGCGCCGCCCCGGATGGAAGTAAGCCAATATCGTTTTGTCCAACAGCGCTGCCTTGATGTCATTGAATGCTGCATTGGCAGCCACAGTCCATTCCCACTTGTGGTCATAGCGTGTGAGAGCAGGGAGCGGTTCTGACATGGCAGCGAGGTTCGGAATGTCTGAGAACACCAGGATATCATCACTGAGATTAATCACGCCCTGCATACCCGACAGTGCTTCTCTGATGGCGTTTTGGAAGACTTCGGCTGCCGAAGACACCCTGAAGCTGAGTCTCTTATACCTCCGGAGGCCAACGTGCGTCGAGAAGGTGGTGATGTACCTACTCTCGGGTCTAAGTTCGAGCTGATGGTACCCCGCGTTTAAATCCAGTTTCGAGAACCACTTGGCTCCGTTCAGGTCAGCCACTATGTCGTCCATGGTGGGTGTAATGTGGCGTTCTCTCTTTACTGCGGTGTTAGGTAGCCTCATGTCCACGTAGAGCAGGATGGCTCCGGGCTGCTTGGGTTTAGTAGCCACGACCAGCGGGGATACCCACGGGGTGGGGCCAGAGACCTTTTCAATCACGTCGAGATCCTCGAGCTTCTTCAGCTCTTCCTCCACCTGCGGGCGAAGATTGAACGGCACTCTCCGGTGCCTCACGGCGACTGGTCTCACTGTGGCGTCGATGTGGAGTTTGAACTTCTTCCCCTTGAGCTTCCCTAATCCAGTGAATAGTGCTGGAAACTCCTTCAGATTGGCC
The DNA here is from genome assembly GCF_964204655.1 of Triturus cristatus. NCBI lineage: Eukaryota > Metazoa > Chordata > Amphibia > Caudata > Salamandridae > Triturus > Triturus cristatus. Next base: position 1,417,271,816 of record NC_140591.1, on the reverse strand, counting down.
TCGGCATGAGAGTCATCGATCTGGTTGGCAAAGAAGACGATCCCTAGGTCTTCAGCTGTATGGCAGCTGAGCAGTGTCCCCTTCCTTCCTTCTGTGATGTGGAACGCGGTCTCCGTGGTGCACTTTCCGCTGGCGACTTTGGCATGGATAACTCCTCGGAGAGGAAGTGGATCTGTCCCCCCATACGTATAAATCCAGGCCCTAAAGGGCGCAAGCAGGGGCCATGGCGACAGGCAGTCGTATTGCTCTGAGTTCATCACGTTGACAGAGGCGCCAGTGTCGATGAGGGCCTGAACAGCAGTTTCTCCCACCAAGACGGAGCACATGGGTGGTGGCCTCCGGCAATGACACGACGAACACTTAGTCATCAACGTCCTCAAGAGCAAGGCAGCGTTCCTGCTGCGGGACCTCCCTGTTGATGGCGAATCGTCGATGGAGACCTGGCGAAGGCGTTGCGACATGCATCACGGCTTCGAAGGGGTTAGCCTGAACCGACCGCCATGGCACACTTTGGCGAAATGGTTGAGTTTGCCGCAGCGGGAGCATGTCTTCCCTTTTTCTCCGCAGATGGCTGTCGCTGAGTGATCCTCACCACAGTATCCACACTGCCCTCCGGGCTGCATTCTCGGCTCTTGGCGGGCTGTGTTGGGGCGTCGTTGGATCGCCTCAACCCTCTCTTCTTTGATGGGCATGTGCCTGGACATGTGTGATGCGGCGGCAGGCGTGTTTAGGGAAGCCTCCATTTCGTCAGCCCGAACATCCGACAGCTCGCGGGAGCGGACCAAGACAAGGATCTCATCCAGCGAGATCCCAGGTTGACGAAGGATCAGCTTCCGCAGGAGTTTGGAACGACACCCCAGGATGATTTGGTCCCGTATTTCCTCCCTCTGATCCGGGAAGGTGCACGTGCTGGCCAGCCGGCACAGCCGCGCGTATAACATGTCGACAGACTCGGTGTCCAACTGCGACGCCCTTATGAACTTGAACTTCTCAAAGTCAGGGTTAAGTTGGGGGTCAAAGTGCCTGTTGAGCGCGGCGACAGCTGCATCGTAGTCGTCGTCGGTGTTGGGGAGAGTTTCAAAGAGGTCATAGATTTCTGAGCCTCCATATTAGATGAGTAGCGACCTTTTCACGGTGCCGTCGGTCTCCCTGGTACCTTTGAAGTAATGGTTGAGCCGTCCGACCCACGCTTTCCATCGTGGCGCAGCCGTGGCGGGGTCTGAGGCCTTGCTGAAAGGTGGCAGAGGTGCAACGGCCGTGTGCCCATGCCCTGGGGGTGGTACATTGGCACCCCGGTCCTGAGTGCTCCCCCCAGCTTGCAGGCTGGCAGCCAGTCGGGGCTTGGTTACTCATCGTGTCCGCGCGTCCGTGTGCAGGTGCGGCGTCGCAGCCTTGGCGCTAGAAATCTGCGGATTAGTGTGCGCGCCGGCGCGTGAGTGCACGTGGCTGGCTGTATTGGGGTCTTGATGATGCGGATGAAGCGGCTCTATTCCCAGGTGCTGGCTGAGGTGAATGGCGTCCTCCTGGTGTGCTTGCTGGAGACAGACTAGGCACCATACCCTGTGCAAGTGCTGGTGGGCCTTTGCGCGTTCTCCGTATGCCTGTCCCTCTGTTGCTGACTGAGCCTTCCCTGACTGTGTGGTTCCTCTCCTTCCCCTTTCCTTCAGGACTTACTGAGACAGGTGCAGGCAGTGTATTATGCAGCAGCCCGAGTATGGGCCTGAGACTTGCCACGTCGGGAGGCAGCGCAGAGGAACAGGCCTTACAGCTGGCCCAGGCACTGGCATGCAGAGGTGGGCCGACAACTGGAGCCAGACGTCTTGTGCCGGTGCAGTGTGACGTAGGAGGCAGGGGGGGTGCCTGCAATACCGTGAACCGCCACAGCCGGGGAAGCCCTTTTGGGGCAGGCACTCACCGCAGATGATCTTCAGCCTCCACGTGCGCCACCAGCTGAACGCGCTCCCTCAGCACTTGGGAGACACGTGGGAGGGAGCAGGACACAGAGGCGGAGGGCCTGGAAGCGGTTCACGTGGGACACCGCAGGAGCACCAGCAAGCGCGGACAGCGCAGGCCACAGTCGCCGAAAGTGACACGCGTATGTCCCGGGCAGGACGTTCTCCGCAGGCAGGATCGGAGCAATGCGGGTGGGCTCCGCAAGCTCCCAGCGGGACTCTGAGCAGGAGGCAGTGCAGGCGTGGGGCGCAACCGGCCTCGTCGCCAATGTAGCACGGCGGGGTCTCGTGTACTGTAGGCCGCACCAGCGCTGGAATAACGGTATACAACACCACACTTGCTATGTTGGCCGGAAGACCCCTAGCGGTCTTTCGCCATTTATTTATACCCTCGGGTCGAACCCGCCCCGAGGGGTGTAGGAATGCGTGTGAGTGTGATACATTTTATGGAAGAGCGCGGGTGGCTCTCTACACCAGGGAGGTTTCGAATCAAATCCAGGGGTGGCATGGTACCCCAAAATGCTGCCGTGCCCAATGGCCGTGCAGCGTGGGGAAGAGTCCGTAGCGACTGCGTCTTGGGGCAGGCAGGGAGCAGAGACCCCAGCGCGGTCGCCTAAATAGAGGTGGGGTCAAAAATGCCTGCCCAGGAAGGCAGCGAGTGCGCCAACCAATCTGCACCGCTCTCACCCGGAAGGATGGGGCGGCCCCGCCTGGCTCCCCGCCATATCTCCAGTTCCCCCCGTGGAGGGGAGAGCCTGTGTTACACTCCCTCCTCAGAGAGAATTTTGCATTTGTGTGTATGCGACTATTCACCATTCTCAACACAAAACTTTTGTGAGGTATATATAACAAGCATTTACAATGCAATGGTCTCGGCATTGTTAAAGTTAGAGCTATTGGCATTGCTCATGACATTATTTTTGTTTAGGTTTTTGTTTTTAAAACATTTAAAGAAACGGCATTGTTATTTACAATGTCAATAGCTTAATCACTCTCAAATGCGAGACCTATTGCATTTGCACCCACACACAGAGAAACACACACAAAGCCACCCACACACAGAGCCACCCACACAGAGCCGCTCACATAGAGCAACCCACACACAAATAGAGCCACCCACAGAGCCACCTACACACACACACACAGAGTTACCCACACACACAGAGCCACACACACACACAGCCACGCACACAGACCTAAAAAGGAGGGGTGACTTCAAGGGCCAAGACAGATGTGAGGAGCGGAGCAAAGTCAGGCTGGAGCGGGGCATGTAGGGCCAAAGAATAGGGAAGGGCTGGAAGCCAAGGCGAGAACTTGGGACAAGAGGCGAGAACTTGGGACAAGAGACGAGGGTAGGGGGGCGAAGGACAGAAAGGCAGGGAGATATTAGGGGAAAGGGAGAAGAGCGGAACTCAGCCTATGATTGGCGCATGGCCCAAAGGCAGCAGTCCAGGGCTCAAAGAGAGGAAAGCGTGCGGCTGTAATACGAAGAGAAGAGGCGCGGGCGAAAAAGGGGAGAGGGCAGCATTGCGTTAATGTTTACCGTGGCATTTTAACAAATAAAGTATGTTTTGGCAATTGTGAATGGTTGCTGGAATGATTGCTCTCCCTGTTTGGTAAACGCAATTCACTGTGTTTTGTGTACCTAAGAAGCACATGAAACAGGGGCTCCTGAACCAGCAGAAACCGCCGCCTATGGACGGAAGGCTACACGTGCCCGAGGTCAGAACGATGTTTGTTTTCAGTAAGTCGGGGCTTCTTAAGTGACAACAACATTGGCCCGTCTGGGCTTCAAACTGAAAATTCGGCGAGGAGTCCAGTAGTCCGATTAGAAAAATGTCTATTCAAAACCAAAAACACGCCCACAGGCAGCAGCAGGGAGATAAGCGTGCATCTATGGAAAGAAAACACAGAGCGCAGCCTCAGCAGTTACGGGCAGACCCGGCACTTGCGTCCAATAACACTTGTTACCAGGGCGCCTGGACGTGAAATGGAAACAGTGGAAGTTAACCTGGAAAGGGAGATGATGTTTTTCAACAGCATCAGCTCCCATATGTAACCAAACAACGCCCTTCTGCGCGCAGCACTTCGAGATACGAAAGGACGTTTTGAGAATGTAGATTTTTCCTGGAGAGTCCTGTATTTCATGTCTCGGCGAGAGAGCTGCTGCACAAAACCTACATTAGTGTCTGAAAGAGGCCATACAAACTAGAAAAAACAGTTAAATGTGCCTCAATTCCCACCACAGCAGAGTACCTTATGTGCGTGACGCGAGGATCTGAACAAACCACACTAGCGTGTGTCAAACACTGCCCGGGAAAATTCACCAAAACAGTTGAAATGAGCGAGTTCACCGCACTGCTCGCATGACGCGGTTCAGGCAGCCAGCAAAGCTTGCTTGTTCGGTTGTTTATTTTGGAAACATAAATAAATTAAAGGAGCGTTTCGGGGGATTTTACGCCGTGGATCAATTAAAGGAGGTGTGGCATTTAAATCCGATTTTAATCACACTGTGCGGCTGGCGCTCGGGAGCTCGTGCGAGCCGTATATGCGCGCGTGAACATCTGATAGTGAGTGTGGGTGCGCGAGCGCGCGCTGGAAGGCCGGCTTCGCTCAGCCTTGGCTCTACCTCCCCCAGACATCACCGCTTCCCCAGCAGCTCCGTGAGAGAGGGTTGGGTGAGTGACAGACCAGCCTACTTTTTAATAGCTTTGTCATGTGCCTGGGAACAGTAGTAAGACAGGTGCCTTCTGCTCGGCCTCAGTGAGGGGCCGCTTTCCTGCATGAGTGTGTGCCGGGCGCCTGGTAGATCCGTGCACTGGAGTTTGAACGCTGTGCAGCCGTCATTCGGGGACTGGATGGCGTGGGACATGTGCAACCAGGACTCTGTATGGAGTGACTTAGAGGTGAGCAGTGCAGTTCGTGCAACACGCAAGCATGCATTTTGAGCCCAAATGCATGTTTTATCGGTCGTGGTGTTATTCTGCATAAAAGGGAAGCTGCACCAGTGACTTGGCCGGCCGGCGAGGAAACACACACCTGGTCTTATTTGCGCTCCTCCAAGTGGCTAACAATGACTAAGGCAAACATCATCAAGCACTAAAGAAAAGTGAACATGAAGCTCTGGAGCTTGGCGGCCTGTCCCGGAATCTCGCAGCAAAGTCAGGCATCCACCGCTGTAGACCTTAGCAGGAAGGAGCCTCGGTAGCTTATGTTTTGAGTTAAGGTGATGTTCATGACGCCATGTACACCACCGCCTTTCTCCGAGATCAAGCAGAAATGCCTCGGAGAAACGCAGCTGCCTTTTCGGATTCGGGGCGTGTTTTTCTTTCTCTCCTCTTGCCATTGGCTGGAATGTTTACATTCCAGAGGAGAGTAAGAAAGTAAAAAACACACCCCCGAATCCGAAAAAGACGGGGCTTAAATGGACAGATGCCCCTCTCCTCCAATGGCTGGCCTCCGTTTAGGAAGCCAGCCAATGGAGAAGAGGGGTGGGTTCAAGCCCCATACCTAAAAACGTTAAATCTCGCGAGCGAGACTGCGCAAGCGCAGCCTTCGCTAGCCGAGACCTAAAAAGCGTGATACTGTTTATAGAAGGTGGATATAGAATGAGATGCCGAGCGCAGTTCAGAAGGCCTGTGGAAAAATTATTGTATAGATATAATTAGGGCTCCCGGTTCTATGGTATTTATTTTTTTAACATATCCGTCTGTATTTATCCATATTTATTTTTGGGGCATTTTATCTGTATTTATCCACATTTATTTTTGTCGCAATCAAAAAAAGGCGCTGCAGCTAGTATTTTTCCACATTTATTTAAATTGACATGCATACTGTCCGCTGAATTCATAGTGGGAAAGAATAAGCAGCCTGGCAATCTGTTATTTTTGTGAAGGATATGTTCGACCCCTGAAATATAATTGCCAACACCAGGTGTTTTCCTTTCCCAAGCAAGACATTTAATCTCCGTCAAAAACCAAGGTGAAGGATAAGAAACAGGAGACACTGGTTTGGAATGGCAAATACCACAGCTTCGGACCTTCACAGAACTACTGCTTGCTAATATTGACAAAGCAAGAATAATGTGCATTGTCTTTAGGAAAAGTTTCTTCAATAACAAATATAAAGCATTTAAGACATATGGTCGCACCAGGCTTTTTTGTGTGTGCAGAGATCATAATTTGTTTACTTTTATGTGTGGAATATTATTCTTTTTCTACAACGGGGTAATCTAGCACTGTTTGAAGGCTTAATTTGTCTACAAGGGCAACAGAACTGCTCATGGTATCAGGCACATTTTACCATAGACCTCATTTACTTGCTGCAAAGATAAAAGACAGCAAGCTCATCAAAAAACAGAGCTGGAAGTGAGACCGTGCCACGGCTGTCCCATTTCATTGGCATCTCAACAACACAGGCCACAACCCACATGTCTACACACCCTGCCTCTGGCCAATTCTGTAAAGTGGCCCTGCGCATGCTGTTCTACACTCCTTCCCCCTCTAATACAACAAAAGGTTGCTGGGGCTGTAGCCGATGTCCTGGGGTGTTTTCACATCTTTTAAAGGACATCGGATGCTTGCACTGCTCAAAAAGTTAACCTTGCATGAGCACCAAAGCAAGGGGTGCTGGAGGGTTTCTGCAGACATGGCGCCCCCAGGTGCACTTGTTCACCCCTCTCCAGAGAGTCAGTAGTTTCAGATTTCATTTGCAGTCCCTGTGTGCCTCTGACACAGATTTTTACAGAGGAGCACAGAGGCAGCAGGAGCATTTGTTTTGTCAGTATTTTCCCATTTCTATATATAAATACAGACAAAAAACAAAATGTTTTCCGTCTGTATTTATATGTAAAAATCTGTTAAAACGGAAAACTGGAAGCCTTAGATATAATATATGGGATAAAGTTATGTTATGTTATTTGGATATTTGTAAAGCGCAACTTTCGCTCCGAAAGGAGCATCTTGGCGCTGAGCATGCGTATAGGAGATAGGTGGTGAAAAGATCTAGATAGCTGCCAACACATAGGTATCAGATTGCTGATAGACCCAGGTCTTCAGTTGTTTCCTAAAGGGGCACTCAGACTCAATCAGTCTAAGATTAACGGGTAGATTATTCCAAGCCCTTGCTGCTAGGACTGTGAACGTTTTTCCGCCCCTAGTTTTATATTTATGCCTCGGGATCTTAGCAAGATTGGCCCCTGAGGATCGCAGACATCGTACAGGATCATAATGAATAAAACGATTAACAAGGTATTTGGGACCTAAATTCTTCAAAGATTTAAAAACTGTGAGTAAGAGTTTGAAAAGAATTCTCTTATGCAGTGGCAGCCAGTGCAGAGAATTTAATGCAGTTGAGGCTGAGGATTTCCTAGGAAGTTTTAACACTAACCGTGCCGCCGCGTGCTGTACACTTTGTAACTTCTTCAAAGTGGACTTTTTCACCCCTGCCATCAACCCATTGCAATAATCGAGTCGGGAGAGTATCAGTGCGACCACGACCGATTTCCAGGACGCAATGGGGAGGAAGTCAAAAAATTTCTTTAGAGATTTAATAAGACCGAAGCAGCAGCCAGCCGTGATCCTAACATGATCATCAAAAGATAAAGTAGCATCAAATTGCACACCCAGATTGCGCGCAGAAGACACAGCACTGGGAGGGGCCTCAGAGTCTTTGGGCCACCAATCCCTCGGGCAGAAAGGTAGATCCTGGCCTAATGGTATGATTTCAGTTTTCCCACTGTTGCACTTCAAGTGGTTTTTATTTAACCACTGAAATACCTCAGTGAGACAATTCTGAAAACGAAATTCTGTATCCGTGCGGTTTTTGTCAATGGAGACGACCAATTGAGTGTCGTCAGCATATGACGTAACGAGGATCCCGTGTGACTCTATCACAGTGAGGAGGGGTGCCATATAGATGTTGAAAAGAAGTGGACTTAATATGGATCCCTGCGGTACTCCAGATGTAATAGTTTTTTTCGCTGGATAGGTAGTGACCCAAAGATACAGATTGGGACCTATTGGACAAGAAGGATTTAACCCATGCCAAAGCTGTGTCTGTCACGCCAATCTCTCGCAGCCTGTCATTCAAGATGACATGAGAGATAGTGTCAAAAGCTGCTGTTAGATCGAGCAGGATGAGGACGGCCTGCTTTCCCTCATCCTGCAAGAACTTGATGGAGTCAGAGAGTTCTATCAGAGCCGTTTCGGTGGAGTGGCCAGGGCGAAACCCAGATTGCTGGGGATGCAAGATGTTATGGTTCTCCACAAATGCTTTTAGCTCCGAATGCACCATCCGTTCAGTGATCTTTCCTAGAACAGGCAGGAGTGAGATGGGGCGCATGTTCGTCAGATCCGTTGGCGATTTGTTCTGCTTTTTCATGAGAGGTTTTACGATAGCCTTTTTCCATTCATTAGGCACAATCCCTAATTCTAAGGATGCGTTTATGATGGCATTGATGGTCGGATTAACTACCTCAACTAGATGATGTAGAATGCAGGGGGGACAGGAGTCGGTAGGTGCTCCGGACTTGCAAGCCAGAATCGCCTTGCGGGTCTGTTGGAGGGAGACCGGTTGGAAACTACCAAGGGAATGGCTATTATCGGCTACATGTTTTTGGGGGCCTAGAGTAGGAGAAGTCAAAGGAGGCGGGAAATCCTTTTGGATGTTTACAATTTTTTTCTCAAAGAAATCTGCAATTTGGTTACACAAACTCTCGGAGGGCGGGATTTCGGGCTGGAGGGCTTTGGGGTGAGTAAAGGATTTAACTATAGAGAAAACAGTTTTTTGTTTCTGATGGGCATCGTTGATAGCTTTAGTGTAATACACCTTTTTAGCAGCCTTTATGCTAGAGAGGTATAATTTCCTCTGCTGAACATAAAGGGCTCTTGAGACCTCATCATATGTTTTCCTCCACTTCCTTTCTCTTATTCTACAAAGTAAATGGCTCTCAGTTAAGGCCTGAGTGTACCATGGGGCACTAAACTTCCTTTTAGGACAGTTCCCGCGGTCGCCTTTAGGGTCAGAATTTTCTAAAATAATCTGATCCATCCAGACGTGAAAGTTACGAGAATCGGCCGTTACGTCTCCTCTCAATTCAGGGGCCTGAGCCAATAACTGGGTATCCAGCTTGATACGATCAATCACTTTTCTCCAATTTACCGAGGGGGAAGATTGAGGGTGCTTTGTTATTAATGGAGCTAGAGCTTGTTTCTTGATGTCAAAGGGAATGAAACTGTGGTCGGTCCAAATTTGCGGAATGGGGGGAGACGTAGTCATGGTAATTAAGTTGGAACAGATACCATCAAGAGTGTGGCCGGCTAGATGGGTGGGTGCAGTCACTAATTGAGCCAGTCCAAAAATATTCAGGGTATGATGGAAGCAAGTAGCATAAGGGTCTGTGCATGATTCCAGATGCAAATTCATATCACCTAATAGAGTAAAGTGTGGGTAGCGTAACATAAGTGACCCGAGCACTTCATCTAGGGAGTCTAGAAAGGGAGTGGCATTGCCTGGAGGGCGATAAATTAGGCCTCCCGAAAAGGAGGTAGAGGCATTAAGTCTGATCGAGAAGCCAATGCTCTCACTTCCTTTGAGATGGCCCAGATCGAATGTATGACACAAAAATGACCTTTTGACAATGATTGCAACCCCCCCTCCACGCCCGATTTGTCTGTCCTGCCTAAAGATGGTAAAATCCGGAGGAAGGGCAATAGCCAAATCAGGATTGGATGATTCGTTGAGCCATGTTTCTGTTATGAAAAGGGCGTCAAGACTATAACACATTATTAAATCGTGTATGTCTTGGCTGTGGCCACACAACGAGCGGGCATTGATAAGACCTCCCTTAAAGTTATTGCCTCCGTACATAGAGGGAACGGGAATTTTTGGCATCTCTAAGGGCATCTCGGGAGGAGTCCATTTACAATGTAAACATGAGAAGCGGCCCCGGAGATAGTCAGTGGGTGGACAACCCTTACACAGGGCACCCATCTTAGGGCGTAATGCTAATAGGGCCTTATAGTCATACCTGATGGTCAGTGGTTGTTGCCCGGCATGTCCTGCAGCCGGCACAGTCCTGGCGCGGACGGGCGCAGACGGGCTTGGCTTAGGCGCGGCTTCGGCGCGCATCCGGCGCGCCCGCTGCGCCAGCCCGCTGCGCCGTCTGGCCGGTCTGCACATTATATAGAGAGAAAGGAGGGCGTGAGGACGGCGCGACTAGAGCGCTCCCCCAGCCTCACCAAAGATGGCGCCCACCGCCGCCGAGTATCGGCTGAAAAGCGGCTGTGCAAGGTGAAAGAAGGTGGAAAGATGGTGAGGGTGTAAGTGTGCCTGGCTTAAAAATTCCCCTTAACACTATTAAAAGCCCCCCAAAGATGCAAACATAACAAATATAAAAGCGTTCTAAAATGCATTCAAGATCGTAGCAGGTAAGGAAATTGTCACCACGTTCTGGTAACACGCAGCTCGCAGCCCCAGTTACCCTCACTAGGGAGAGCTCCGTTTAGTACCTCCTCCCATACCTTATAAAGATATTGTAAGTCACAGATGAGCAAGGCACAGTTCGTTTATAAGATCTGGAATGACAAGGTGACTTGCAATATCCTTATCATGTACAGCAGGGGGTACATTATTCCTTATAATACATGGTCACACTATCACCTTCCCCACAAGCCACTCAAATCCTAGGTGTATAGCTGTTGCTCTGAAAAAGAGCATTTTTGCCAACATGACAAATCAAAATAGAATCTCAATGGCAAAATTTAACACATTAAAAAACTTGTCAAACATTTGTTGCAAAAAGACATTAGAATCAGTTTACTGAAAGTCTTTTTTTTTTTTTAAAGGTGCAGATCAGAAAATGTAAAAACATGCAGAAAGAGTGTAACTTTTCTATTATTACCTAAAATTTTGAGGTTCGAATCATCGAAATTGCTTTAGACAGGGTCACCGGCTTCCAGTAATGACTAAGTGGGGGTACCTGAATTTCAAAAATGATTTTGTTGGGGTACCGAATTTCAGTAATGACTAAGTAGGGGTCCACAGAAGCCAAAATATTAAGAACTGGTGTAGAGATCCACATGGGCACAGTGTGTCATCTGCAAAGTCTGCGTAGAGCTGTTTTCTCCATTGAAAAGTTTGTTTCACAAACACAGTATTGTTAAACATGGACTTACCTACATGGGCCACAAAGGGGGGTGGTTACTGCACAATTGTGTTTATCTGTTTCCATCATATTCAATCCAGACTCTTGATTTTGCTTTCTATGGCAGCGTACCACCCGGACACCCCCTTACCATAATTGCCTCCTCAAATGGTACTGTAGCTCAATTGTATCGGGCGTGGTTCCTTCTCAAAGAGCTCTGTCATCCCTCTAGGTAGCTGTTGTTTTTCCAAAAGTCCAACCCATATGTTGCCAGTGCTGAATGTAGTTAATCACCAATAAAAAGTGTTATAGAGAGGTCATCTAGTGATAGTTGTGACAATTGGTTTTACAACCAAACCAGACACCATCAAACAAAGGGATGTTCAATAACCCTGTGTAGAGCTGCTTTTACAGTGTGATCTGCAGAACTATCTGGAATATACCTTTTTCAGGATCCCGTGATACAGTAGCACTATTTAAAAATTAAAAAAAGTATTCTGAAAGCAATATCACTATGGCTTTGGCTTCCAGCCTTTTAGCTTTGAAAGTGCTTGTTTTGCCATCGTTTTTATAAAATATGGGCGTGGGATCTGTGGGGGTTTTAACCATATTTACAAAAACATTTGGGAAAAAACTAAAATATTTAAGCCTCAAAAAGTACACATTGTCACTGTAGTCCCTGGCACTGAAGGGAACTACCTTGTGTGTGGATGTGCTCCGTTTTAAAAGAGCACTATCACATCACTCAGGGGTGTGTTAACCAATGGGTGAAGTGGTCTGATCCATTGCCTCATGTTGTATTCTGTAGTGGGCAGAAGAAAAATTTTAATTACACAACAACAAACCAATGGATGAAGAGGGCTGGCTAAAACCACCTAAAAATATGCACATTATACATATAATTTTACTAAAATCAAAAAGACTTGCCTAGCGCCAGACTTAAAAGTCATCAAAAGTAGAAAATATCACAGCAGAACAGTGTAAACTTACTGGTAATTAAACACTGTTAAAATAGGCATGCACAGCTATATACGTTTCAGAATGGTACTGCTTGTGTCCTCTCGGTTCAAAATAGTTCCTACCATGTGATTTGCCCCATCGAAATTTTGAACGTGTATTTGGTCAATATACAATTTGACATTGATTTGACATCCAGCTTAGTTAAAATTAAGTGTGTGTGAGGTAAAATGTAGATTTTTGTCTTTTAGTGACATTTTTCAAATGTTATGGCACGTTTGAGGATAACAGATTTTGGGTCATATTCGTACAGAGATACGTACACCTGAGCCTGTTACAGCACCCCTTCAAGCAAGTTCAGATGTAGGATTTCCCTCAATTCACAAGCCTGCCCGGTAGCACATCTGGAAAGCTGCGCCAGATGTAGTTTCCCAGGCATACTTTTGGGACAACCATGTGATTTTTTATGGTGCATTTTTTTGATTGTCAAATTGTGCGCAGGGTACAATTCTGCAAAAAGCAGAGGCAACCAGCTGTGAAATTGCACACTTTTTTCTTTGTTGTCCTCAAAAGAGAAACTATTGTTGTCTTGTGGAAACATGCCATCGCCTTCATGAAGTCTGGAGGGGTTCAGTCCGCTTCCACACTGGAAGGGAACTTCTCCATCCAGCCTTTTGCCAGAGCCCATTTCCAACCACTTCCTAGGCGGGAAAGGGTCGCTGAGGAGTGTTTGAAAAGTCACAAGGTGCCGTGTGTAAGGATTTTAATGCAAACCATCCAAAGTTACGCCCACTGTCCGCCCCTTAAGTGGGAGTTACACCCGCGCTATTCTACACTGTTGTAGCCAACAATTTCGGAGGCGTAAATAGACTTACATCTGTTAGGTATCATTTGGAAATCCAGCTATTTTCGGTCATAAGCATGCGTGTGCAGACAAAAAGTCCTCTGTGCACCGGACCTGTTTGTGTGTTTTTGCTGCCAGAGCAAAATCGCCTCTGGTGTGAGGTTTCCGTAATGAGCTCTTAGCTGCAAGGAAATACAGCTGTTACAGTCGCAACACCCACGTGCAAAAAGCCCTTTACAGCATCTACATACACTGCAGCATGCTGAACTAACATTCACCACAAGGCGGAGCCATTGTTTCTTTACAGACGAACGGCCTCATTCTCTGCTCCAGGTGCTATTTCAATTTCCCATTTCCCGCCCAATTTTTCCTCTTCTCCCGCAGCCAAAAATGTCGCAACTCCTTGTAATAAAAAGCCGGGCAAAAATCCTACCTGATTTAACTAGTGAAATATTCAGAAACGAGAGAGACTGGCTCCAGGCCTATATACCCTACACTCCCCTCCATTCCCAAGTGCTGCAGACGCATATCTTCAGGCATACTCCCTAAAGGCCCGGAAGTAGCTACAGGGGCGGGACGTGACGTAAATATACCGATGTCCAACTGGCCATTTTATTCCTGCAGTCACTCTGGATTATTGTTACATTCATGACACCGTACATTTTCCCTTTTCAATAAAACTTTGCTTTATTTTTAATACAAAATTAAATATCAGTTTTTTTGTACAGTGATAAATTATAAATTTACAGCACAAATATATACATATAAATGAAACAATAAAAATATTGTACAGCATACAAAAATAACCAATTTCCATTCTGTCACAATTTTCAGAAAATAAAAGGCAGTTTCGGCAGGGGAGTGTGAGTCACGTGTACCTTCCTGTGACAGGTTCAGCTCAGATACAGGCAAATAAATACTGGCAAGCGCGTGAGGGCAGCTGTGCGCGTGCGAGCCGCGCGCTCCTGCACTTCTGAGGCACTTGAGTTTTGCATACATTTGGCATTGGGTTTTAGGCATCTTGAAAAGAGAGGATTGCACAATCAGACACAAAGACCGGCTCGTCGCCTCCCCATTGTGCGCCAGGGCCCCTCCACTGCCTCCCCTAATCTCTCTGATAGAGGGGCAGCTGCATTTCAATTAAACTCATGCTGCTTACTTTAATGACTGTTTGAAATGAGGGTCTGGTTTAGTTTCCCCCAAAAAACAGGCTCTAACCAGAATCCTCTGCCCCTCTCTCAATATGGAGGTCCCCCCTGCCAAGAACCCCCCTAGGAACAGCAAGATTCCTGCGCAGAATACAGGAGCATAGGGAAGGATGCACAGATGACTTGGGGACTGGTGGAGACCCCACATGCCCCCTAAGAACAGCAACATTCCTTCAGCGGCATAGGGAAGGATGCAGACATCCCATGACTTGTGGGCAGGTGGAGACCCCACTCGCCCCCTAATAGCTAAATCATCCTTTAACAGAATGCAGGGGCATAGGGAAGAAAGTAGACATCTCACTGCTTGCGCCAAGACACCCTGGGTAATCAAGCGCTTTATAAACTATTTGACATAACATTACATAACATTGCAGAGCAGGAGATGGTTGTATTCCGTCGAGGAGGTACATCTCAACACCAGTACATTGGAGCTGCACAGTGCACAGTGGCATTGAAGCAGGAAATCTCATTGTCCTAGCATCGTGCGAGACCCCGCAGTGCTGTTGCAATTACAGTGGGAGATTGCAACATAATTTCATCAGCACAGGAATTCACTGGATGATTAAAATACAGTGTGAGATCACAACATCGTTAGATTAGAGTGTGAGGTCACATCAGTGCATCAGAATTAGTGAACAGAATGCAGTTAGATTAGAGTGGGAGATCACATCACCAGTACATCACAGCGAGAGATCACAAGGGCACTGGGGTGGGAGATCACAGGCCAGTGTATGGGGGTTCGTGAACACAATGTCATTAGATTAGAGTGAGTGGGAGATCACAAACCAGTATATCAGAGTGGGACATCACAAGACCAACCGAGTGGGCATTCGCCTCACCATTAGGTTAAAGTGAGCGATCGCAACACTAGTGCATAAGTGTGAGAGATCACAAGGCCATTAGTTTACTGTGAGAGATCACAACAAAGTGGGAGGTCACAAGGCCATTACAGTTAGAGTGGGTGTTCACGTCATCAACATTTTAGAGTGGGAGATTACAACACCAGTGCATCAGAGTATGGTGATCACAACGCCATTAGAGTGGGAGATCACAACACCAGTGCATCAGAGTATGGTGATCACAACGCCATTAGAGTGGGAGATCACAACACCAGTGCATCAGAGTATGGTGATCACAACACCATTAGCGTGGGAGATCACAACACCAGTGCATCAGAGTATGGTGATCACAACACCATTAGCGTGGGAGATCACAACACCAGTGCATCAGAGTATGGTGATCACAACGCCATTGGAGTGGGAGATCACAACACCAGTGCATCAGAGTATGGTGATCACAACGCCATTAGAGTGGGAGATCACAACACCAGTGCATCAGAGTATGGTGATCACAACACCATTAGCGTGGGAGATCACAACACCAGTGCATCAGAGTATGGTGATCACAACGCCATTGGAGTGGGAGATCACATCACCATTAGTTTAGAGAGGGAGATCACAACACCATTTCACCAGAATTAAATATCACATTATCATTGTGTTACAGTCGGATATCACAACACCAGCATCAGAGTAATTGAACACAACCAAGTTAGAGTGGAAGACCACAACAGCAGAACATCAAAGGGAGAAGTCACAATCCCTGCCCATTAGAGTGGGAGATCACAACTCCGGTACATCAGAGTGTGAAATCACAACTCCGGTACACCACAGTGTGAAATCACAACTCCGGTACATCACAGTGTGAAATCACAACTCCTGTACATCAAACTGAAAACACAACTCCGGTACATCACAGCGTGAAATCACAACCCCAGTACATCAGGGCGAGATATCAGGACGCCTGTACATCACAACTCCGGTACTTCAGACTGAGAGATCACAACACCAGGGCATTGGAGCGGAGATCAGATGTAAACTGCTTCAGGAACAAGCATGGGGGCGCGTGTGAGCTGGGGGTGGGAAGAATTCCAGCCAAACACAACAATAGTTGGGAAAGGGATTGAAATTATTAGAACCAGCTCCATTTCACAAAGAAACAACTCCTTTTCTACTGAAACGAGTGCTTTCTGACGTGTATTAATCATAAACTGGAAAGTTTGAAAAGGTTTAGGGGACTGGCAGGCCTAAGAGGCGGGACACGTGCTCCGGCAGACCTCATTCGCTTCAGTTGGGGGTGGGGGGCTCGTCTGCTGTGCTGCGCGTGTACCCCAGCGACCTGCAAACTCTACGGCGAGCAGAGCCCGGAGACCCGTGCGATGTCCACCCCCACCACAGTGAAACCTAAAACCAACGGCCGCAACAGGGAATAACTCACAGAGAGGAAACTGGATAAGCCCCAATTGCAACCTTTCTTTAAAAAAAAAAAAACAGCTGGCAGATAGATTTCTGGGCCGCTGGAGACACCGCAGAGCTCGGCGAACATGTTTACATTAGGTATGTATGTTCAGACGACTGACGTGCCGGGGAGAGTAGGGTTCGATCCCCCCTGACGGTGCCACCCAGGACCTGACCCCGAAGTGAGGGTTGTGTTTATAAAGAACAGCCATTATTTATAAAGTATAAAAAAATACATTTTCTATCTGGACGTGAGGTGCGCGGAAATATAAACAGAGCAGCCCCCCCACCCCCGTCCCCCCTCCGCGCCTGGCGTCTGCCGAGATGGCATCTCACCAAATGAAATGCAACGAGGCCTAATTGCTCGAAGCAGTTGGGCCTCTGGGGCTGGGGAGATAAGCGTGCTCCGCCGGCCTCGGCTCACACTGAATAAAAGTGACTGTCAGGGCAGCATTCCTCCCGTCTTTACCCCAGCACCGGGAGAAAGGGGGAGAAACAAAGCACACCGCTGAAATAAGAATGCTATGAGCAGAGAACGGGGCAGTGTGCTACCAGATGATACAATAAATAAGGGCAGACAACGTGGCGTGAGGGAGGAAAGAGAAAGGAAGTACAAAAAAATATTGCAAGACAAATAGCAAAGAAGGGGAAAGGCGAAAAACAAAGAAAGAAGACAAAATTAGCAATTATCAGAAGAAAGACACTTTCTATAAAGATAAGGACAACAAATAAATATCTGCTAAAACTGCATACATTTTCGTAACCAGCAATCCAAATATTTGTCTTTCCAAAAACAAAAGGCACTGCAAGAAGATTACGAACACCGCCAGGGGGCGCTGCGAGCCCTGCTGCGATCAGTAAGTTGTGCACAAGCCCCCCGTTCGTTTTCAGCTCTATTCCTATTTCCAGTGTTTAGTGGTTTGATGCCAGTCCAAGAGCACTAATGCATGTCTCCACATTATGCTCCTGACAGCACTATCTCTGTTCCAAAACAACTGGCAGCTGTGGAGCCACGCCCCAGGCGTTTTACCCCCTCACTTGACTGGGAATTCACTTAGACTCGAGAAACACTCAGTGCAGTGCATTGTAACCCGGCCTGTAGTTTGTGATTGTTCACAGCTTGTATAGAAACCTTCATTTTTCACGTGTGCAGCCCCATTTGTAACAGGGGCTTCAGAAGGGACTGTCTGTGGCCCTCCTGGAGATCCTCCCCCCACACATTCCACCACACTGCTGTGGATCACAGTAACTCCCAGAGAGAAGAGTTTTACTTGGAGACTTCAGCACAGGTCGCCCTTGGCTACACCACTGTCTCGTTGCCTTTACCAGGCTTGGCCCAGCTGTCCACTCTCTTGTCCCGCTTCACTCTGCCAGAGTTCACCAGCCGGTTGGTGCACCGCTGCCAGGTGTGCACGGTCTTGGCCGACCAAATCCACATGCTCGAGGTGATGCCCACCAGCAGCGACATGAAGATTTTGAGCATCTCGACCGCCCTGTTGGAGTCATCAGCGGAGTATCTGAAGATGGCCCAGTTGGAGATTTCGTAGAAGTAGCAAGCAATGACGCAGGTGGCTGGGACGGTGTACAGGACGGAGAAGACGCCTATCTTGACCATCAGTCGCTCCAACTTGTCCGTCTTCGTCCCATCCTTCTGGAGGTTTGAACGTATCTTGAAAAGCGCCACCAGACCAGCGGCTATGAAGAGTGTCCCAATCACCAAGTAGGTGAACAGAGGTGCTACCACAAAGCCAGTTAGGGCATCAATGTTCTGGTTGCCCACGTAGCAAAGGCCAGTGAGTTCATCAGAGTCAACCAGCCTCATGATCAAGATGACTATGGTTTTCACTGCTGGGATGGCCCATGCCGCAATATGGAAGTAGGAGCTGTGCATTTCGATGGCCTCATGTCCCCATTTAAGACCCGCTGCCAGGAACCAGGTCAATGTCAGGATTACCCACCAGATAGAGCTTGCCATCCCAAAGAAGTACATCAGCAGGAAAATGATGGCGCAGCCCGTGTTCTTGAGGCCCTCTTGGATGAGGACTGGTTCTGCAGCCTCGTCAAAGTCACAGGAAATGCGCTCCCGGCCCACGGTTAGACGGACAATGTAGGCGATGCTGTAGATATTGTAGCACATGCTCAGGAATATGATGGGGCGCTCAGGGTAGGAGAACCTGGAAGAGTCTATCAGAAAGGTCAAGACGGTGAAGGCTGTGGAGATGAAGCACAGAATAGCCCACACGGCCATCCACACGTCGGTGAACTCCTTGGCTGACCTGCTGTACAGGCCCGCATCATAACCACACTTGAGGACACAGTTGAGGCTTCTTTTCACCCAGGTGTACTGGTCCGAATTGGCCCCGAAGGACTGGCATTCTTCTCCCGGCTGCAATGACGTCTTGCCATGAAGTGGTACCTCTTCATCCCCAGGGCCTTCCATGCACATGTGGTTGTGGTCATTCTGTGGAGGGAACTTGCTGCAGTTCAGGCTGTCGGGCCAGGCAAACCCAAACTCCTTCAAGACCGGTTCACACCTCCTTTTGACAGAGAGGCACATGCCTCCACAGGGGCCAATTGGGATGTCGATCTTCTCGGTGCACATTGGGACGTAGACCGAACAGAGGAAGAACTGCAAAAGAAGGCAAATAACAGAATTAGCAAAAATGTACCCTGGCCACACTGTAAACACAAACTGGTGACAAGAAGCACGTAACAACACCCATGGGGTAGGGAAACAAGAAGAAACATTGAGTGAGTGCTGAGTAGATGCGATAATGGAGTGTACGAATGAGATGTGCGGACAGATGGGGTGTCAGTTAACAGAGCATCAGTGAAGGTTACATGAGATAAGCGAGTGGATGAATGAGAGCCTTTGTATAGTGCTGTACCACAAGTGCAACTTTCTCTAGGCACTTAAGTATGAAAAGTAACAAATGCATTACACTGAATGGGGCAAACATATCCGCAAAAGATGTACAGATCTAACCCCACTGTTCGTTCAACTTGTCTTGCTTATTTCAGAAACACCTTTTTAGGGCTGGTTGTTTTTTTGTCGAATGCGCTTTTTGCATAAGCAGCAGCATTGCTTTGGATGAAACAGGATTTCTTTCTGAGGTGGCTGATGAAGTGACAAATGTATTTATTGGCTCTGGTGTCTGTAAAACAGCAGCTGTAATCTTATGGTAACTTCGAAGCGCTGGAATACAACTAGCTTGAAACAATATATATGTATTTGTATTATACAGCAAATGACAGTGAGGCCCTATAGCTACCAGCACCTAACCGGTTATCCCCAAAAAACAGTAAATGGAGGGAATTTTCCCAAAAGTATATGTGCACCCGATCATAAACACCCACTGTCAAGGTGTGGACCTCTACTGGACGGTACAGTGTTCAACATAACGAGCATTCAGTGCACCACTATATAACAATTTCATGAAATACAAGATCTGTATGCAGTGTCGTGTTCTTCAAATTCTCCTTTTATTTCGTATCACAATTGATTCTGCTGTGATATACAACATGTAGAGTGAATCAGCCATATTTGTGTTTGTATATGCGCTCAGCGCTGCAGATGTTACTTTATATTTGTTTTTCATCGCCCCTTGTCATTTTTTTGCTGTGATATTGCAGTTTGATATGTATCTTTATTTTTAAGAAACTTTTTTTTAAATGCTCACATGACATTTTTTTACCTCCTTCAGCACTAACTGTATACAAGTCCTTCTGTGTATTTGTGCTGTTTCTACTTTGCTCTTTTATGATCTTTGTTGAAAGATCGAAAAATCGAATAAATAAGTTTTGACTATATATATATATATATATATATATATATATATATATATATATATATATATATATATATATATATATAATTTGTAGGGGGCACATTTTGACAACTGGAAGGGTGGAATAGCTGTCAGCAATTCGGTAACTTTCCACTGCCAATATAAAAGTGTAAAAATACGAAAGTGTGGCCCCATTTCAAAAAAATAAACCATCCCCAATACGGAGAGAAGCAGAAATATCTGAGTTCCCTGTGGGTTCAGTGTGTAATCTGTGAGCTAAGACACTTGATACAGACACCCCTCCACTGAGGGGGGTGTGACTCGTGGGAAAGACAGCAACAAGTCCTGTTACTTGACACACTCAACGGAATGTGTGGCACTCCGCTCTTTTTAAACTCGACAGCTCGTGTGTGATGCAAGAAACCCGAGGAGAGATGTGCCAGCAGGGCACTGCACGCTGCAGGGCACAGCTTTAAAGAAAACACAGGGCCAAACATCGAAAGATAAGCCCGCATAAGTGCGTCTACGGAAAGAAAGTTTCCAGCGGTGTCTAAGCTGGTGTCCACCCTGTGCGGGTCTGGGCCGCCCCTTTAGAAGAGCCACAGAGTCCAGGCCGGTGCTTGGCTCGGCAGATGTGCACTGACTGGCGGTAGGTGGGTCTGGGGGAGTAATCTGAGACACCCGAGGCGACAAGCATTTGTAGAACTTCACGCTGCACGTGTGAGAGAGCAACATCACATGACATGTTTTCAAAAAGGGCAGCGAATGTGGAACAGCCGCCTAGCATGGTATGGCCGGGCGCTTGGCGCTACAGCCTCGTGTACTCACACCTTTACAGGCGTGAATATAAACAAACTCAATGGAGCTCATCTTGGCAAACCCTCTAGGGTGAACTAATCCGCGAACCCGTGCCCTGTAGGTTGCACGCAGATCGCTTCTACAACAGGTGTGTGCACCCACCGAGATATCCTACAAGTGGGCGCTACTAGGCTTATTATGGGGCAGAAACAGACACTGGAGATAAAACGGTCCAGTCCTGAACACTAACAGGGGAGCGATACTGTTTAGTAAGGTAACGCTGGAAGACGCGTGCAGAGCGTGTGTTGTGTCATTGCACGTGGCAGGACCCAGGCACGGTCTACGTAAGAGAACACGAGTCAAGGAACCTCGGTTACTAACAAACCAGTTGAAACTTTCCTCCTCTCACCTTTGATGTTATGGTGTCGAGGGGGGGGGGGGATGGACGCAGGGGTCTCGGAGGTGCTAGCACCCCACAATAAGCTTGCAGCCGTAAAGACACATGAACAATACAGAGACCTGCACATTTTGTTTTTCCGTTCTCACATTTGCTGTGCGTTCAAGGTCAGGGGTCAAACGTCGGGTTACGTCTCCTGACAAATCGTTGCATATTCTTTCAACATGGTGATTTTTTACTTTTCCTTTCTCTGACTGCAAAGCGAATACATTTTGGAGCATGAACCACGTGTCAATGGTGCTGAGGTACATGCAGCGTGAAAGGAGAGACACTAAAACGGCACGTTTTATAACATGAAGGGTTTGAAGCAGCACAGAAAGTACACATGAGGCGCTTGGTTTTAAAATTATGAAGTGTCATAGAAATAGAGATTTTAATAAATTCAGAACAAACCAAGACACTTAAGTGTGATGCGCAATATATATATAGAGAGAGGGAGAAAGAAAGAGAGAGAGATTGTGCACCATTTAGGCATGTCTGGTGCATATTTAGTGTGTGTTTCAATGTAAACTCTGATCCTTGAACAGTGGTAGCCTGCCGTCCCACGCTTTGGTGTATTTGGGATAATATGCTCCAAATTGCACCACTGTGAAAATATTGCTTTCCTGTCACTCTCCTGCCGAACGAGCGTGGCTCGCTTGCTGCACTTGTGATGTGTGTAATGCTTGGGTTTTTCACACCCCCTACGGCTCCTGTGACTAACATTGATGACAGCACCCCATTCTGAAAACTGTCTCCGCACCAGTGATGTTACCTACGGGGTCTCCCCTCAGAGTTCTCGGGTTGTGCCCTGAATACCAGCCCAGTGCGCCCAAGATCTGAGCAGGGACCTGTGGGTGAGCCGTGCACGGGGTCACCGCCCTCTGGACCCTCGTTCAAAACTCATTAAAGTGACAACTAAGGGGGGCGCGCTCTCCACAACCCCAGGCACACATGGCACTTTCTGCGTATACCAGGAAACAGAGTGTCGCCGAGAGGCGACGGCCGATGAGCCCCCCACAACAGCCAGAGACTAAAGGGGGCATCATTTTCAACAGCCTGGCAAGGGCACACCTATTCTTAGCCGCTACCAAAAAAAGAACACACAAGGAGAAAACCTAACAGGTGATCCGAACTCCAAGAGAGTTGTCAATGGTGAAAAAGACTGAACGCAAGAGACAGATAGAGGAAAAACTCCAAAAACTACTGTCATGACACCTCTTTAATCTTGCGGACTACGCTGTCAACTGTAAAACAACGCTAACTGAGGTCTAATCCCGGCTTCTTATTGCTTCAAGTCATGTGACCTTGGGCAAATTAAGTTATCTTTCTATGCCTCATTTTCCTAAAACCAGGAAATACGTAGAAAAATAATTAACACTAATAGGAAGGGTTATTTGATATATTCATTTTAAATTCACCCAATCTACCGAGCAATCTTCCACTTCTGTATAGGAATGTATGTCCCCAGTGCATGTCGGGTTTCAGGCTTCTCTGCATTAGGAGCCCTGCCTCCCTCCCACACTGGCACCAGCAGTGACAGGCTCAACCCACCCCGAGCAGCAGGTGCCATGTGCTCCTGGGCACAGGGTGGAGATGCGCGTGTGCGCGCGCCGGAGATCCTACCTGCAGCTGGCTGGAGCATCCGTACTGGATGAGGGGCGTGAAGGTGGTGAGCTGCAGCTCGGCGTCCGTCTGCAGCTCGTGCCCCACCAGGTTGGGCATCTTGGTCACGTTGTAGCCCAGGTTCTGACACATGGAGATCCGGATGGGGTCGCAGCGCCTCTCGTCGTCGTCCCCGAAGCATAGCGCCCCCCGGGCGGCTAGCAGCGCGAGGCACAGCTCCAGGAGTCCCCGCTGCAGGGTTCGCCCCATTTTCCGGTACAGGAGGGTGCAGCACAGAGGCGTGGGTGCAGCTGGCAGAGTGGGTGCACTGCAAGCAGAGATGGGCACGACAGACTCTCTGGTGCGCGACTGTCTGCCCGCTGCACGTAGAAACAGCACGGTCCACTGCACTATGGCACAGCACAGCCTGTCCACTGCACTCAAGCAGAGCACCGGTTGCCCCCTGCACCACGGCACGGCACACTCTGCCCACTTTCCATGCAGGGGTGAAGAGCAGCCCGCCCACTGCCCAGGTTTACACAGCTCTTAGATGGGGCACATCTGTCCACTGCCAGGCGCTAAGAGTTGCCTCGAGGAGATCTTAGTATCCCGGTGCCACAGAAGGTCTGCTGAACACAAGTTCACACCCTAGGTGCCAGTCGTCCACACAATGCAAATGGTGCAGGAACTGTTGTCAATCAGTCTCTAGTCTTGCAGTCCACGCAGACACTGAATTCCCATTTCCAAACAGTGCAAACTCACTTCAAAATAGCCAGAAAATAAATGTAATGCTGCAAACCGAGGAAAAGCTATCCTGCTGGTTATCTGTGAAGCAGCGGTGTGCATTAGTGCACGGCCGTGTGTCAAGGAGAGCACAGGGAGTGCACACGCAGAGCCCGGCGCCGCAGTCCGCTGTCAGCCTTCTCACACTGAGCCCAGCTGAGCTCCGAGCAGAGGCCGTGCCTGAGGGGGCGGGGCCTGCGGCAGCCGAGGGTCCCTGAGTGCAGCGCCCTCGGGTAGCACTTCACGCTGAGCCGGGCTGGGGGGCGGGGCCTGGAGGGGGCGGGGCCTGCGGCAGCCGAGGGTCCCAGAGTGCAGCGCCCTCGGGTAGCACTTCATGCAGAGTCGGGGAGGGGGGGGGGGGCTGAGAGGGGGGGGGCTGAGAGGGGGCGGGACCTGCGGCAGCCGAGGGTCCTTGAGTGCAGTGTCCTGGGGGATCACTACACGCAGGACCGGGCTGGACGCTGGAGGGCGGGACTTGGGCGAGCAGAACCCTAAGAGCAGCGGCTGGTCAGGTTACAGGTCACACAGCCTCGGTGGAGCCTGAGCGAGCAGTGTATGGGAAGGAGACTTAAGCAGAGCCAAGGGTTTCTTAGGGCAGCGCAGTTCAAACTGTGGTCGAACTATTCATTTATTTCAGTTCTATATAGCGCGAATTCTACCCAAAGGTGTTGGACCTCTTACATGAGCCCACTTACATCACACAATGGCACATTCATTTCACGTAGGCACGGGGAGATTAAGTGATTTGCCCAGAATCACACGATGTTGAGCCGTCGCCGAGACAGGAATCTAATTCCTTAGTTCCAAAGTCGAGGGCTCTAACGTGGCGTCCTCTCGAAGGCTAACCCGGCCGTAGATGTTCCAGCAGCACCGGCCCAGGGAGTACAACACACTGGCCAGCGCCACGAGGTGTTTTTGTAGCCCATGCACGACTGTGTACCTTATGCCTGCCCGTAGGTGCAGTGGCACATGGGCCCATGAGATTTAGTGGTTCACTGCAGCCCAAATATTGCTGTCATTCACTGCCTAGCGGACGACAGCAGACCTATTTATTTTCCTTTGCATTAGGGTCCAATGCGCCCTTTCAGCGCCACTGCGCGTGGCCCGACATAGGCATAAGGACAGTGCCCTGCTAGCGTAATTTAATAAAAACAAAAACAACCGATGCGGCATTTCTTTTCTCCAAATGTCAGCGCGCCGCCTCTCAGGCGGCCTTGGCGGGGCTGTCACCAGCAGCTGCGCCATAAATTACGCGTCCAATTGGCACAGTGTGTTGGCGATTCGAGAAGTGATTTGCTGGGCGTTTCTTGGATATAAATCACTGTTTCCGCTGCATCGTTTCACGAAGTGGCGAAAAGTTTGAGGGAGCTGCCAGTCAGCTAAAGCCCAAGCGAAATATAACGCACGGTCGGCGCGCAACGTGATGCCTGGCTGCAGCGCCCTGCACTTGGCGCTAAGTGAGAAATATATGGATTAGTGAGGAATTGTGTACCCCACCTCAACCAGCCTTAAAGTACCACCACCTGTGAGGCTAGCGGTCTAAAACCCCTCCGGCTCCCATCCGCCCCTTTATTAATGCTGTTCTTATAAACTACCTCAGACCTCCTTTCATTTTCCTCAGTATCTGTTTCTTTACCAAGTAACTATCTCTCATTGCGTATCAGCTGAACTCCACCCCTCTACTTTCCCCAGCGCACCTTCCCACAACCGTACAAGAACCCCACCCCCGCTAGCCCGTCCTTTAACCACGTCGCCAACTGGGCTGCCTCTCTGAGACAGTCAGCCCCGGGGGACTGTGGCTGCCTCCAGGCCCAGCTGTCAGTCACCTAAGCCTGGTCATTGTTGTACATGCAACTTTACTCCAGATCAACACATCTGGCATTCATTTACAGTTTACTGTCGGATTCGAAATTAACTTAAATTGTCCGGAAATTGCAAACATTATGTGCTAGAAAAAGGCACGGCACTAGCACAAACAAGCATGCGTCCATTATACATCAGCACCTGTGTTTGGTATTTACCATTATATGCATGAGTATTCATGACGGATTATATTCAGGTGCATCTCTGCAGTGTAACACCTGACACTTTAAAAAATCCACGAAAAACGCTTTCCCCACGTTTTATATCGCCTGGAGTTAGAACGTCAGTCTGTCCAATCCAGGCCTGGAGTTAGACCATCAGTCTGTCCAATTGAGACCTGGAGTTAGAACATCAGTCTGTCCAATCCAGGAATGAAGTTAGAACACCTGTCTGTCCAATCCAGGCCCGGAGTTAAAACACCTGTCTGTCCAATCCAGGACTGGAGTTAGAACATCGGTCTGTCCAATCCAGGCCTGAAGTTAGAACATCAGTCTTTCCAATCCAGGCCTGGAGTTAGAACATCGGTCTGTCCAATCCAGGCCTGGAGTTAGAACACCAGTCTGTCCAATCCAGGCCTGAAGTTAGAACATCGGTCTGTCCAATCCAGGCCTGAGTTAGAACATCGGTCTGTCTTTCCAGGCCTGGAGTTAGAACACCAGTCTGTCCAATCCAGGACTGAAGTTAGAACATCAGTTTGTCCAATCCAGGCCAGGAGTTGGAACATCGGTCTGTCCAATCCAGGACTGGAGATAGAAAATCTGTATGTCCAATCCAGGACTGGAGTTAGAACATCTGTCTGTCCAATCCAAGACTGGAGTTAGACCATCAGTCTGTGCAGTCCAGGCCTGGAGTTAGAAACATCAGTCTTTCCAATCCAGGCCTGGAGTTAGAACATCGGTCTGTCCAATCCAGGCCTGGAGTTAGAACACCAGTCTGTCCAATCCAGGCCTGGAGTTAGAACATCGGTCTGTCTAATCCAGGCCTGGAGTTAGAACATCAGTCTGTCCAATCCAGGACTGAAGTTAGAACACCAGTCTGTCCAATTAAGACCTGGAGTTAGAACATCACTCTGTCCTATCCAGGACTGAAGTTAGAACACCTGTCTGTCCAATCCAAGACAGTGGCATAACGAAAGTTGAGAGGACTCTCCTTCAAGGTACATGGAGGGGCCCCCACTCCGGATTTTATCCAGAGCTCTCAGGCGTGAGTACTATGCTAAGGGGGCCCCCTTCAGTTTTCCCCTCACCCCGCACCTCTGGGGCTGGGGGGCCTGTGTTACGCCCCTGCATATTATGCACAATTGGTGGTAGTGCAAAGGTGGATGTAGGGGAGTCCCCCACCACTCATCAGACTCATAAACTGCTAATACACACACCCACTTCCATTTGAAATCACACTCCTGAACCCACAGCTTAGAGACCATGCCCTACACATGCAGATCACTTTTGTTTGGGACCATGCATTCAGGATTCCAGGCCCTCTTCAATCCCCAATAGTGCCGCTATGAGGTGCTCACCAATCCTAACCCAATGATGCCACTTTGGAAGGACTCAGACCCCGCTCTAATAACACATTTTTGAAGAAATCTGCAACCCAACCCCCCCAGTGTGCATGTATGGCATCTCCTTGTAACAAACTACAAAACCCAATACATCGGGTGACAAATCCCAATATTGTTGGCAGTCCATGTTATCTTGACTCGCTCAGGAGAGGTTGCCTCTGGGTTAAGTGTCTGAATGATGCGGAGCTCTTCCACACGTTTCATCAGGGTAGAAGCTGCCTTGAAGGTGAACATTACAGAGCTTTGGTTGTCGCTTCCGAAACCAGAGGACTGAAAGTAAAGTTAATTATTATTCGACCAAGGATCCGAATTGTCAGTCTGACCCCAGTGGTTCAGTGTCCCAATGGGAACATGTCTGTGGCCTTCCTCCATGAGCTCAGACGCTTATGTAGGATGAAGGCCTTGACAGCTGCAGACTATGCTCAGACATGTCCCACCCTGGCCCCCCATCGCCGTATTAGAGAATTGCACAGGACCCCCTCTGACCGCCTGTAGCTGTTAAAATGACTTTGATGGAGTGGATGATCAAAGC
This sequence comes from Triturus cristatus, assembly GCF_964204655.1. Taxonomy (NCBI): domain Eukaryota; kingdom Metazoa; phylum Chordata; class Amphibia; order Caudata; family Salamandridae; genus Triturus; species Triturus cristatus. The sequence goes on along the minus strand of NC_140591.1, from coordinate 1,417,244,047 downwards.
GTTGAAAGTAACAAATTGGATAGAACGGAGACTTGTATAGTAATGAAAATCTGGTTGTCTTCATAGGAATTTACAACTTATCAAGCAATGACAAACTGAAGTTTATGCTTTGGTATCAATAAAATTGATGTTTAATGAAACATATCAGGACAAGAGTATGCACATTTTCCCCCAGAATAAATTGTGCTAATATAGTTGCTGTTTGCTTGTTTGTTTAACAGTGAAAGGCAAATAAATATTTTAACTATCAATAACCCCAACTCCCTCTTCGTCCTTCCTTACATCATAAGATGAACTACCTCCAAGACAGAAGCCACTAACTTTTCATTTTTTTTTTTTTTAAAAACAGCCTTAAATCTCAAACTCCTTTAGCACCCAGAGAGGTGCTCTATATGTGCTCTTTACTCACTCGACCTCCTGTATTTTTATTCTTTGTCTCCGTTGGAGACAGTTATCCCTGCATGAGACTGAGATCTTGCCTCCAATCACCTCGTCTTCTCTGGATCGTCAGCAGAAGTTAAGGGTGGTTCAGGCCTCCACATCTTCCTCCTCGCTGGTGGAGCCTGCCTGAAGGTGAGGCCTGGACCTTCTGTTTATGTTGTGGAAGCGGTGATCTGTGTGCAGGTCTTCTTGGCTACATCTACCAGGTCCTTTCTTTGCTACTGCAGAGAAGGTTACATTTTCTGGTCTCTCCTGCTGCTGAGGAGTGAGCTACCATCATAGAGCATGCAGGGATGGAGCCTTCTTCTCTCTGCAGTGCAGATCTATAGCGGGTGAAGCCTGATTCACACCTGCTGCGTGTCTTGAGACCACCCTCACCTGTGCCTGGAGGCGTTGGAAGTGACCTTTAAATATTTCTGGGGGAGCCTGTCTTTGCATGAGATGTGTTATTTTTATCTTTTGCATAGGGGGATTTGCGAGCTTCATTGTTTGTGGTCCACACGTCTGTCTGGTCTCTCTTTTGGGGGTGGGGAGGATGGGCAGGTTGCTGTGTTCCCCAGGCCCTTCCCTGCTTTTTTCGATACTGCTAAAGAAAGTGCTTTAAATAGGCAGATACTGTCAGGTACTAAGTGCCTGCACTTCTTAAATTTGAAAGGAAGGGTACCTGCACATCTAAGCTCTGCTGCATTACATTTTATGGGAGAGTACCAGCACTTCTCAACTGCAAACAGGTACTCTAAATAGTGAGTACCTGAACCTATATATTCCCATTTAAAGCACTGGCAATAGATAATTTAAACCGGTTGCCAGAGATCATCTCACCGATGCACACACAAAAACAAGCATTGGCAAAGCCAATAGGTCTTGCCCCTGGCATTTAATAGTTTTGCCAATACCTTTTCGTGACGCTGTACAACACAGTGAAGATGATGTGAAGCATAGACCAAAAAAAGTATTTAAAGAAAAGGCACAAAGGTAAAGTTGTATGATTTTGTAGCCACGTATATGCATAATGACGCATATTCGTTGTATGATTTTGTCCTTAAATGTAATTTGCATTCTTAAATGATTTTCACATTCATGCTGTTGTTGCATCAGTGGCAGTTTTAAAGCTGAATTGACTGTCAACTAAATGTGATGTCACACTGATGCGCCCCTTTTACACACAATGTGACATCTTACTACTACATTTTCTCTCTGTACTGAAAAAGTGTCCACATACATGCTCTATGGCACTCCTCACTTTCTTATAAGGGTGTTTTTACACCAAAAAGTGTTTTCACTCCTAAATATGACTTTTGCTCCTATATTTGATTTTATTGGGGAACTGTCATGTGGCATACAATATAAAGGTACGGAAAGTAGGTGGTGTTTTGACATCACTACTCGCTTGTAATAAGTTAATACAAGCAAGTTGTGACATAGTTTCTTTTAACAGGCATGTTCTGATGTCCACAATTGTCTTCAGTAACAAGATAATCCCCATCACATTGTAGAGAGGTTAGTGACTGAATAAACTACAGTGCATTGTTTCGCAAAAAAACACCATGGATCATTGGGTTTTAGTTGGTTGAGACCAAATTTCTTTGCCCTCCTCACAAAATTGTCTGACTAATATGGTGAAGCCAAAATTGGTGTACATTGAGAAACTATTTCCCTATTAAAATGTGACACATTTTATTGAGTCCAGCGGTCCTGATCCTCCACAAGTCTCTCTTTACATAGCCAAAGGTTTGATTCTGTCTCAAATATTAAAAAATGCTTAGCTCCCACAGTGAAGTGCATAAAGCAGGTAGCTCCTTCCTCCAACCTTCCAAAAATAAAAATGCAGATTAGCTGGAAGGAATTTCTTTCCCTGTTTATTTTGTGGCACCATTTCCCAGTTAATTATTAGCAGCAGTTCAATTTCAAGGTCAAGATATTTTTCGAGGTCGCCCACGACTTAATGGGCATACTGGGTGGGCCTTGTGGCTCTTAACTACCATCACATTATGTGTGTCAATATTGACCCCCTAGCCAAGCCCGTCAGCACCTCCCCAGCCCAGAACTTCGAAAAGAGACATTGGAGACCAGAAGGCGGGAGAGGTTGCGAGCCACAGTTGAAAAGCATTAAGTATAGTTCATTTTTACGACAACAGTATGAAAACACCTAAAAGCAATTCCAGTCTCTAAAATCGGTATTGTGAACATCACAGGCGAAACGTACCAGCTGTAATACGTTTTGTACTGGTGATAAATTGGAATTAAAACAATATAGCATTTTGTTCCAGCTACAAAGAAAAGAGCGGAATATTTTGGTGACAGAACTCTGCAAAAATATTTGTCTCTTGGACTGGAGTGCCATCATTTTGCACTACTGTTTGATGCTTATTTGCTAATGAGTGGAACAAGCTGAGGGCCAGATTTACACATTTCTCACGCAGCGCAGTGCAGCAGCCACAAATGTTGCGCTGCATTGCGTGAAAAGGAGAGCAAGAGAGCGCCAAATTTATTGAAATATGGCACTCTCCTTTCGTCTCCCTTGCGCCGGCGCTGAAATTAGCTGCTGTGCGCCACAGAGACACCTTTGTGCCATAGTGCCAGGGTGTCTCTGTGGGTCAAGCATACGTTTTGTACTGGAAGGATAGCCTTCCAGTACAAAATAATATGCTTAGAATAATGTTAAACATTTTCCCAATTGTATGTGTGCTGTAGAGTGCAGCACACATGCGAAGTCAGAAAATAAAGTAGAAAAAAAGCATTTCTCCTTCATAGCACCTGGTTGAAGGGTGCGCTATTTCCTGACGCTAAACCCTGTCTACTTCATTTAGTAAACTGGGTTTAGTGTCAGAAACCTTGGATGGTTGCATGGGAACGCCCATGCACCACCCATGATATGCCCCATGGCACTGAGTAATGCAAAGCAGCGGTATGCACGGCTTCGCGGCACTTTCACATTATTTCCAGTGCTAGAGCTGGAAAGAAAATCGGACAAAAAGATTTTGCACCGATTTGCATCACTTTTGTGACGCAAACACGGCACACAATCTTAGTAAATCTATTCCCGAGTGTGCCTTTGAGGTGTACTTATTCGTCACCAGTAGCGGCCTGTGGAGGGCGTTCCGTGGGGCGGTGAGGCGGGGCGGGGGGTAGTAAACACCGGAATATGGATAAAAGGAGGTAAGTAAACCATTTTTGTGTTTAACGAATTTCGTTGCACGCGCTGCATCGCATTTTGCTACTGTTGTTCACTCATGAAAAGAGGAGGAAACCAGTTTGCCTCATTCTCTATACCATGAGCAATATTGCAGCATAAACACTACTTCTTTAGTTTGCTTATTTTTTCGAACATTAATATCGCCCCCACTAAAGCATTTGCGCCATTTGTGATTAGCACGTGCAACGGTGATTTGCACCTTTTCTATGCAGAGCACGCTGCGCATGAAATTGACTCTGTGCTCTTGTGTAGTCTGTGAGTAGTGGCCAATGCACACCTGCTGGTGGTTTGACTTTGAGGTGAACCCACAATGATTTGTGTGCAGATCGTTAAGGAATGGTGAGAGAGAGAGAAAGAAAGAGAGAGAGAGAAAGAGAGAGAGAGATTCTTTGCCCTGTGGTGGAAAGCTTGTCTCCCCCTCCCCCACACAAGCTCCCAGTGCCGCAGGGCTCAACTGCACACCTTAGCCAGAGGTACAAATGTCAACATGTAACTGAGCCTACACGCCCACCGACCCCCAACCCTTGCCATTGTGTTCCCAAAGCCCTTTCCCATGGGTTTTTCTTTTATCTGATCCTACCGTGCAGACCCTAAGCAGGGATTGACACAGTCACTTCACCCAGACAGGTAATGGACCCAAAGGCACACACCAGCCCTTGTGTACCGTGCTTCCCGCGAATAGCAGGCGTAGCTACAAAATGCACTTTAGTGCCAGGGCTGGTTGACCAATACTTTAGTTTACCAATACATTTTTCTTTCCAATTTTTCTCTTTTTTTAGTCATCCTTATGCTTTTAAACAATGTTTTAAGATTACAGTTTTACAAAGTGAATATTTCATTTTCATTGCGCCATTAACAATCGTGTTTTCTTGTGATCTGTGTAGAAAGCTTTTCTATACTGGTTCGATATATATTTTTACTTCTGGGAAGCACTCATACTGTTCTATTGAAATTATATGCGAGGATTAATGTACTGTAAAGTTTTTATTGTAAGCATATGGACATCGCATTTTCAGTTTTTTCTTCTTTTAATCTTTGTTCCTGTACATGCAATAAAAAATTACAGAAAGAAAGAACCATCATACTAACTTGCCAAGACCAGGCCTACTGGCTGTGTTAGTGCTTGCTGCTGTCCGTGTATGAAATTATTGCCAGCAAAATAATATTTGCAAGTCTCAACGAGTTAACTAGAGGGTATATTTTTTATGGTGATGGCTCAGTCGTTTACTGCTCTGAGCTCTGTAAATAATTTGACATTTTGTCAAGGTCATTTGTAACAAGTTTGATGCCACATGCTGTGTAACTGTAGCGTTCAATGAGTCTATGTAGGGAGTGTGTTCTGTGTTTCATGTGCACTGTATTGTCTGGTAGTTGGTAACTGGACAGTTGTAGGTCAGAATATCAACATATATACCATCCTACAAAATGTTGTATCTAGAAAAGCGCCTTTTGCAAGTTTGTGAAGGTAAGTACAGATAGGCAAGTATAGAGTTTCTATTCTTAAATTCTCACTTACGTACCTTGAAGGTATACATATCATCAAGGTGCATCAATGTGATGTTAAGAATAGGAACTCTCAGATACTTGGGCATAGAGATTACGACAAATGCAGAGCGTTTCCTGGACTTTAGCAGACGCATAAAGATGGCACAAGCTCCCCCTAACATTAATGGGCGGAGCCACCCTGTACAAAATGATTACCCTTCCCAAACTGCTCTATGTACTACAAAACTCCCCATTTCCCATCCCTGATAAATACTTTACCAGGCTAGACAAAACGCTTTGAACACTCCTCTGCAATGCTTGAAATGGAAAGTGCAGGTACTCTGTTATCAGAGCACCTGCTTGTTTCTGAGAAATGCTGGTACTCTCCAATTAAAAGTATTACATTTCTCTTGAAATGTGCAGGTTCTCTCTCTCTCAAAATGAAAAAGTGCCGGTACCCAGTATCGGACAGTACCGGCCCATTTAAAGCACTGCTCCTCTGGAATGGGGGCACCCCTAGAGTAGCTTTGTGGATGCTATATAGGTCAGTTTACAGTAGGGACCTAGCGCTGCCTGACATGCGAGCATAACACAGGGCTGCACAGCTACACCCCATCAATGAGTGGGGACACAGCTCATACGATGAACCGGCATATAGGGTGGGCATTCACTATATATATGGGAAACAGGACAGGCAGCTCCTACCCGAATCAATCCAGAGGGCCTGGGATGAGGCTACGAGAGACCTGGGGTTAGAAGGGGAGACCTACTCTGGTCACCCTCTCTGAAGTGGGCAGGCTCACCAGATTTCACCACAGCAAACAAATCAGTATAGAGAAGGTGGGAGACGTGCGGGGGTGGGTACTCAAGTCTTTTGAGACAATCCAACAAGAATACACCTTAGCCCCTACCCAGTGGTTCTAGTACTTGCAGCTCTCCCATGCCCTGAGGGCAGAGGGGCTCATGGGAGAAGACCTCCTGGAACATATTCCACTGGAAACTGGGTCCTAGGGAGCGAGATTATCTACAAAGCGGTATCCAAGCTGTACCATCCTTAAAAAGACCCCGAATAATCACGGGAAACTTCAGGAAAAGTGGAAATCAGATGTCGGGCCCCTATAAAACATCGACTGTGATGCAGTGTCGATGCACCCCAGGGAAGTGGCTAGCCAAGCTATGTGATTGATTCAATCCAACATACTTCACAGCACCTACAGGTCCCATGGTACACAAAATGGGGAGAGCTGACAGTCCCATGCGCCTCCAGTGTGGTGCAGCAGTGGGTACCTTTTTACATACAATTTGGGACTGCCCAAAAGTGAGTCTCTATTGGGGGGACGTTGCCACTGAATTAGAGGCAGTGATGGAAGTAGACCTCTCCATGACATCTCCACTGATAATTCTAGGTATACCCAACGATGTAGTCATCCCTCGAAAACAGTTGTTGTTCTGCATGCTGGGCTTTGTCATAGCAAAGAGAGATGTGGGGACGGGATCAGGCCCCCATTATGGACTAATGGAGGCCGGGAATGAACAGATGCATGGAGGTGGAGAGAGTAGTGTATAAAAGCAGAGGTTGCCCCTGAAATCTTGCAAAAGTTTGGGGGAGGAGGATATCATGCCATGGTTTGATGCCACTGTCGAAGAGGAGATCACAACTTTACAGCCCACTAAGTAAGGGAACATAGAAGTGAACTGTCCGGGGGACGGTATGGTGGAGCCCTAGTCTGTGGGTCAATGTCAAGTGGTGAGCAGGGAGTAACCAGATGGGCGGGGGTGTAGGAGGTGGGGGTCAAGTACCAAATGATTGTGCAACGTTCAGTCTTAATGTTCAGTTATGGAAATAAAACACCCAAAGAAAGTATTATTCAGAAAAGAAGAGTAAATATATATTTACTTATATATGCTTCTCTCCATCATATTGTGGTATTCAATATTCCGAATACAATGTTTTAGTAGGACAACCTTTAAAATTCACTATTCTGGTAGCACACCACTGGAACTAACAGCTGGTGGCAGATGTGAGTGGGGGAGACTAGAAGCCAGCCACCAAGGTGTTTGTCCAGCTTCCAGGGCGCTTCATGGCATGTTGACATCTTCCAATGAGCGCACAAAAGAGCCTGCCAACAACCTGGGATGAGTACAGGCTCACTCTATGTGGAAACAGGCCTGCAGTTATGACAGCAAGTGGCAGGTTGATGGGGTGAGATAGAGCCTGCTAGAGCGGAGACAGAAAAGGGCTGCTGAGTGTCAGCCAGAGGCTGCTAGCCTGGGGCAAGCGGAGGCCAAATTTGGGGGATGGAGCAGCACTACAGTCTGAGGCAAGAGGAAGAACTCTGAGCTTCAGAAAGAGCTTGACAACTTATTTGTATTTCATTCACAAATAATGATGGTTAATCAGAAATATGGGTGTAACCATGTCTTGCTGTGGATAGAACTTGCAATGTGAGACATGGCATGGACTGCTTGGGGCATGGAGAATATAGAGTGGCCTGTTGTGGTCACAAGGCACAACCTTTCTGCACCTGCTTTCTTCAATCTGTTTGCAATTAGCTTTAGGGTTGGTGACTGCATTGGGAAAAGTTGCATTCCAATTCTGTAGGAGAATTTATTCTTTATTGTAATATTATAATGCCAGACTTTTTGCTGTAATTGTTGCTGCAACTGTCTTTGCTTAGTGGTTAGGGCGCATGTATGTACATATGTTTGTGGTAGTTATATAGCACAAACCCACCCGAATGGTGCCAGAGTGTGCATTAAAGGGCCAAACAGCAAAGATACAGTCTAGTGATTGCATAGCTGCCAAGTTTCCCAGGTCCATGCGTAATGTGCTACTCCAGACCAGGTTTTTTTCCTTGAATTCTATGACTTGTAGTCCTGTCTTATAATGAAATCAATACAACTACAAGTCCCAGAATTTGAAGAAAAAACCTGAGCTGGAGCAGCACATCACACATGGACTTGAAAAACGTGGCAGGGCTGTGATTGGAGGGCTAGCTGGGTTCCATGAGGAGAACCCAGGGTGGTTGCATGGGAACACCCATGGAACGCCCCTTTTAGGCAAAGTAACGCAAAGCGCAACTTTCCATTGCTTTCGGAAACTAGTCAACGCAATCTTGATTTGAGTTGGATAGTAAATCCCAGCAAAACACTTTGCGTTACAAAAGCAACGCAAACATGGTGCAAAGCGTAAATCTTGCCAAGATTCTGAAATGGAGACTCGCAGGCCTGCTTTGTTTTATGGGCTATTATTGAACATGCTGTTAATGATGGGAGAAGGGGCCTTTCTTACATACATCTGGAGATATGGTGTTTTTTCAGGTTATTTTGTTCTTTCTTCTTTTCTCACTGAAACTACTTTCACCAAACATTATGATGAGCATCATAAGTCTTGTAACTCAGTGAGTTCTCTGTTGCTCATTGTATCTGATATATACAGCCAATATAATTCATGCAGGAAAACTGTTTTCCCAAGATCTCCCCCTTGAGATTCCTAATCGCCTACCTACAAAGTTTGGAAAGAATTCTATCTGGTGTGATTTGCTTCATTGAAAAGTTTTCCACAAGGAATTTCACATTGTTATCCATGGTACTTTGATGTTGCTCTTGTGGCCAGTCCATCTTATTTAATCTCTTCGTATAGCTTACCCTCTGTAGAAAAGACCACAAGAATATTTAACACAATGTATATACAAAGTTGTATAACATTTTGCAAAACATTTACATCTGATTTGTTTTCCACTGTATGGATTTGTATACATCTTCCACTGGCTTTTTATTATTTTCTGCAGACTGTTTTAGTGCCATTAAATCTTTTGAAGCAGCTATACACTTTATAAATAAGTGTTTAAAAACCCACATTATTGTAGTTCGAACAAGGCAAACAAGAAACATTATAGTTTTCAGTGATTTTGAAGTATTTTTATGGTCGCGTCTTCAACTTCTCTCAGCCTTCATGAGCATTTTTTTTCAGATTATTATCTAAAACTCGAATAAAGGTTTCTCTAAAAATACTTCAATTCACCGTAAAGCTCAACCAGCAATATTCTTGAACTTTCTGCTCTAAGTGGAAGATGTTGATACTTAAATCAGTCTCCAATCATGGCTTCTGCCTTCAATTTAAAGTAGCTTTTCCCTAGTTTCATGTTTGGATGTGTGCTTTTTCACAGTTCATTATTTACTATGAGAGTTCATAAAATGCAGTAGTGTCCCGAAGGCTATGAAAGCAGAAACCTTAAGAGCAAAGAGAAGGGATCAGGAAAATTAAATATAATGGTATGAGTCTGCAGCTTTTAACGTTTCTTCTCTGTCTCCAGCTTTAGTGACTATGGTACATCCCAGATATTGTTGATCATGTGACATTCGTTCGTGGGAAGCTTGATGCCTGTTTCACCATTCCATTCCTTTTTAGGTCTAGATTAGAAACAGCTTTAGGTGTTTTTCAGCCCCATGTTTTAAAAAAATCATAATGTAAATCCATAAATGTATTGATAGGAGGGCTTCCAGTCAGCCCTTTATTTCCATTGGACTGTTTAAGTGCCATTGATGTATTGCTTCTACCCATCACAGCCTACAGCATGAGGGAATAGGTCAGCCCACTTCAGCTATTGGTTCTCTTCACTGTGAATGGCGACATTTTTTACACATCCACCTAAAAAGTAGTGTCAACAATGGTATGCAAAACTCTGCTTCCTTTTAATTTTTTTTTGGGGTGATGATTCATTCTGCATTTACTTTTTCTAAAACATGCATGCCATAGTTAAACGGTTGTGTTTTTTACTTTTTATTACTTTTATACTTTCAATGTTTATTGCATATTTTTGCAAAAAAAGAAGTAATTAAAAAATGATGACAGGTCTGCCAAGGGCTGACCCATTGGCGTTGACACTGTTTGTTCAATATTGATGTCAGGACTTACCTGGGAGGGGCTCGGAGGGGTGGTATTCAAAGACATGAAACAGCGGGAATGGTAATAGCCGGAGGCACAGAGTGATTGGAGGCTAGGGGCTTCTAATCCACTTGTGAGGAGGCATGAGGCAGCAGTGGCAATCAGGTGGAAGATGGCAGCTGAGAGGAAGGGTGCAACACGGACACAGGAGTCCCATTCAAACCATCCCGGTCTATCAAAGCAAGGGTCATATCTAGATGGTGTCCATCACTGGGCTGTTTCCTTTAATAAGTCGCGGCGAGTGCTGAGGCAGAAAAAACAAGCATTTGCAATGCAATCGGTCTCGCATTTGGGGAGAGTTAGAGCCAGTGCTTTAAGTGGGCAGAGTCCTGCCTACTAGCATAGTGTGTAAGTCGGATGGGGGTAGGTTTATATAAACAACTTCTGTGGGGGCACCAGTCCTGGCCTACGAGCCCAGTATCCAGCTAGCCACAGCCACCCCCAAGGGCTGCTTGCAGCACTTGTGCACTTACCACCCTCTAAAGCAGAGTATTTTCACTCAGAGGACCGAGAATACATATTTGTAAAAAAGAATGCAAAATCAACTTGTGTAAGGCCAGGCTCCAAAACGAAGACTATCAAAATGTAAATCTCGCGTCAAAGCCTTGTCAGGGGTAGCGGCGCTATATAAAATATGTAAATATCTCCCTAGCACAATTTCGCCTTGCATCTAATACCTCTATTAAGCATTTGCTAACCCCTACACCAAGAATCGAGTTCGAATAGTAAATGGGCCCAGTCCATGCATGCTGGCAAGTGAGTCTGAATTGAGAAATTAAATACAGAACACCTTTTTTGGGCCTGGAAACTCAACAGAGATTCACCCTGATAACAGACATTCTTTAAGCCTGGGATGAAACGCAAACAGTCACAGCAGTGCTCAATCAGACATCACCAGTCTACAACACTTCCGTCATGAGCCCTCGAAAATCGAATGAACTCTAATCTCTGTTGCCGCCTCTCACCTCAACACACATTCCCCCTCCCCAGCCAGATCCTCCATGTGGGAAAAAACCACACCATACGCAGGGCAGTGGCCTTTGTCAAAACGTCCGTCTTCCCACCTGCATCCGGTGGTCTCTCTCCTCGGTTGGGATAGGGTCTTCCGGACGCCACTCGTCCACTGCAGGTTCACAGCTCTCCTCGGCTCGGTCAGCTGTGTCTGGCTGGATTGTGCTGTAGTGCACTTTACTCCTGGTTGCACCGGCTGGCTCGGGATCAGTGAGCTGGGAGAATCATGTGAGATCCCCGCAACTGGTGGTAATTACCTCCAGTAAACACCGGCGTGCACACATTAAGCACTCTAACCACCTGCATGGTGCTATTAGGGCGCGCACCCGTTTCATGGCACCAGGAGTCTATATGAAAAATGTTCTTCCACAGAGAAGAAAAAACATAAAAGTGCATTTGCACGATGAACTCCATTTTCATGAGTGTAAATCTACGCGGTGTAGCATTACACACAGGGGGAATCGGACGTGGGAGTATGTCATATGACATGCCAACTGGTACGTCTGGAAGCTTCCGTCTGGCTCAGTTTTGCAGGCACACTGACACTCCTCAGCCTATTTTTGCTTACAAGGGCAGATTTACTATTTTATTTGTGACTTGGCCCCTTGGATTAACACCCGTTCTATGGGATTCTTAAGGTTTTGTGAATGAGGGGAAGTAAGTCATAAATTGATGAATATGAATTATCGTGCATTAAAGATCCCCTCGATGCTGACAGCAGGAGGTCCGACCCATTGCTGACGTAAAAACTGCAACGTAATGCAACCGCCACTGCATGGACCAGCTCGTGCTGCAGGGGTCAGGATGAAACTGCTGAAACTTGCTATTAAAGCAGAATCCTGTCTGTGTTCCCTGCTGTACGCCTGAGCAGTTGACGTGGCCTCACACAGAGCGCTGCACAGGAGTTAGCATTGACGGCTCTCTTACATTAGGGCTTTAATGCTTCGTGAGCACACAGAAACACATCCCCCATGCATGTGTAAGAGAGTCGTTTGTATTGCGCATGTCATTAGGACATGTCAGGCAAAATATAGTGCAAAGTCACCAACCAATCACGGGACAAACAAGCATTGAAAATGCAATAGGACTCGGATTTACTCGAGATATATTGCATTTTAAATGTAAGTGCCGACATGAAAGAAGGCACAAACGGAAGGGGGTGGGGGGTGGTTGTGGTACAAGAAGTTACAGACTGCGGGAGGGAACAGGAAGAGACAGAGAAACAAAACGGTTTTACAAGTAAAGGGGCTGATAGCCACAGAAGAGCAAAAATGATGCCATGGCAGTCAGGAGGAGGGACTAAGACGCCAAAAACCAATCAAAATGCAGAATTTTTCATTGTAGCCAATCAAATTTATGGCCAGAAAGTGGGCGGAGCTTCCCCCGCTATACTGTATACAGCATCTCTCAACGAGACAGCGCATGCGCTGCCTAGGCGAGACCTAAAAAGGAGCTGCTAGTTCACTCATCGCCCTGCTTTGGGTTGCTTAGCGCCGAGGGGGCGTTACATGGGTGGAACATGGATATTCCCATGCAACCACCCATGCCTTTTGAAGCAAAACCATATTTACAAAGATTTGTAGACATGGTTTTGAGCCAAAAGTGAATGCCCCTTCAAAGGAGGCGCTAACATCATCCCCCACCAATACCTGGGCTCCCTTGCCAATTCTTAAGAAACATGGATGGGTGCTAGCTCAGACACTGTCCTAAACCATGGCAGTGGCATCCCCATGGGGCGCCCCTGACATTCCCCAGGAGATTTGCCTGGGAATCTGGGCAATACTTTCTCCCCTGGTGCACGCACCATCTCTCCATCCACCAGGGCACCTTGTGGAGATCCTTCAAAGGACTAGGATCAGCCACATGAGCATCCCCTCCAGCCCCTGTCGTTCTTAGTACTGTAGACATTATGCTAAGCTTCAGGCAAAGGAGCACTAGCTATTTCAATGGCCAAAGTATCTGCCTGTATGAGGCACCCAGTCCGTTAAAGGCCTCTACTACCTCCATATTGTCAGACCAAAATATGACATTCCTATTCCTGAATTCTTCTGGCCAAATTTACCCTACAGCTATTATGGGGAAGGGTTTCAGGAAAGCAATGCTTTTGTTGTCCTGGACACATGCCAATATTCAGGCCAATCCACCCTACAGCATCTTCTCCTGGTACACCTCCTAAACCATTGTTGTCCACTGCATCTGTTACAACCCCAGTATTTGATTAGAAATAAGAGACACCAAAATCCCTGTTGAATTATGCTAGAAAACTGTGCCAAATATGCAAGTCTTCCTTGACTGCCACTAGAAGCCTGGTGTCTCTGAAGGAGGCCAGACATTGGCCAGGCGATTGACCGGAAGAAAGGCCAGGCCATGGAAATAATAATGTAGGGTTCAATTGGCCAAAATTATTTTTCAATTGGTTCAATTGGCCAACCAATACTTGAAGCTGGTGAAGGGTTGCTCTTTGTGTGATAATACTATATCAAGTGACAGACTGAAAGAACTGACTTTCTCCAGAGGGAAGCTTTCCTGGTCTAGACAGTATAGTCTGTTGTCCACTAACTCCCTTGTGAGAGGCATTGTCAACGTCTCAGCAGCCCCCTAATCTTGTTTGTTTTCCTCAATTATGGGTGACTCCTTTATCCTTGATGCTGTCCCCTTTCCTTCAGCTGAACTTTTTTACCCCACCTCTGTTGGCCCTCTCCTCTGCCTGTATAGTGGCCGCATTTATAAATCAGCAATAGCGATAGCTACACTGCTGGATGGTGTCCATGGTAAAGAAAGAGCCTATTGGAGGGCTTACTATGAGCAAGCGCGACGACTTACGTTGTGCGGCATTAGGCCCTGGGTCACCAACGGCCGGCTCCGCTCCCTTTTCCCGAGGGCCATTCCAGACTCTGTGGCCCGAGGGGAGGTAAACTGGAAAGGCATTGGTCTTTCTGGAAAGACTGCGAATTGTGGAAGTGTGACGTCACTTCCGCTCCCCGCCGCCTGTGAGTTTCAGGGCCTATTTAGGGCACTGCGGCCCAGGCCATGGCCTTTTTAAATGCACAGCGGCGGGAGAGGCGAGAAGTTATCTTCATGATTGTCTTGACATGGGTGCCCCTGCTTCAGAAGCTTGTGGTATGGCGCTAGAAGAGCTGACCTGTGTTTAGGGAGGCAGGGGTCATGTTAGCCACCGTCAAAACAATGGGCCCGGCTACATGCCTGTCCTGTTTTTTTTTGGAATAGAGATACACAAGGGCGGGCGGGTGCAGGTTGCCATCCTACAATGGGCGAGCCTTTAGCCAAGCCACTGATTCAGCACTAAAGGGGAAGAAGGTGACTACATCAGTTCCAGTTGTCTGTGGGAAGACTTAACATTGCTTTACGCATAATCCCAATGGGCCTCCCCCTTTCCCAGATCCATAGCGAGACCAGTCACTGGGTTAATCGAAAATCACCACCACATAAGGCGCTGTACTTCGCCCCCCCCCCCCCCCCAGTGACTAGCGAGATTTGAGGCCTGTACACGGATGCAGCCGGTAGTACTGGTTGCAGGACCGTACTTGGACACCAATAGTGCATGGGTGATTGGCTGGCTGACTTGCATAAGGGCGGGCCGACCGGAAATCTGGCCTTGGGTGGAACCTTTTCCCATCGTTGTGACAGTCACAATTTGGTCTGACTTTTTCTGGAACAGATCGATGGTTGTCTGGTCAGACAGCTTGTCATTTGTAGGAGCCATTAACAGCCAGGCGGCGTCATGTAGGCAGATATTCAGGTTTTTGGAACTTCTTGCCTTGTTTTGCATGACTCTGAATGTGGGATTTATGGCCACACAGATTTCAGGGGTCCATAATCAGGCAGCTGATGCCTATCTTGTTCCAGTGTTAAGGAAGTTTGGGGTTTTTTCACCCTCAAGCAGCGGCTCAGATGGCTATGTTCCCGACATCTCTTTGGTGGATTGGAGCTCTGCCTTATCACAGTTGGTGGGGGCCTCACTCTGCGAGCGCACACGGAAGTCATGCCAAAAGTGCTTTAGGGCTTACAGGGCTTTGCGTGTCCACGGGGGATGAAAGACCCCTTTTTTTCACTGGAGGCCCACTTAGGGCTGCTCACAATTACTGAGAACACAAAGCAGGCTGGCAGCACTGTCCAATGGGCGTGAGCCCATTGGACAGTGATCTGCTTCTTCTCCAAGCTTAGGGGCATGCAGAATGAGGGCAATTCCTTCTTGGTGAGTAAGACCATAGCGAGAGACATGTTGGCTAACCTCCACTTAGTGGGCAGTTCTCCTGACGAAATGACCTTATTTTACGCAGCATGTTCTGTGGCATTTTAGGGAGTCTTCAGAGGGATCAAATTGGTAGGGGCATCGCAACTCGGTGCACTGGAGAGGTCTGCAGTTCCTGAACACCGGGATATATGCAGACAGGCTCACTCCCAGGGGGAGGTTCAAACCTGACCCTACTGGAAAGGGGGCGGTAGGTGAGCTCAGACCGCCATAAAGGGATAGAGTAGGCCTGTTGATGCTCATGGGGGCGTACATGTCCATCCGTCCTCAGGTTCAAACCCCTGCATGGTTTGTACATCGCATATTTTGGACTACCTATCGCAGCTTGGGGATTGATCTAGTCAGTTACTCAAAACAGAATTGGGGCTGCGACATGCGCAGCGGGCTGGATATTTCGCCAGACGAGTTTAAAGTAGTATGTCTTCCAAAGTTGTGTGGGGCTGGGTCACTTGTTCGTGCGATGGGCCGCTTACCATTTGCAGCAGCGTAAGTGGGCTTTGAGAGGGTCTCCTTTTTGTTTGATTGATATCGGGGCCTTCAGATCGCACACATTCATGCACTGGTTGAAGACTCCGTGTGCCATGGGGGACTTCAGTTCCCAGACTTGGTTATCCTACATTTAGGAGTTAATGATATGTTTGGGCTGGGCCGCAGGGCCGCGAGGGAAGCTCTGTGGTCAGGATTTGCCAGGTTGGGTATGACATTTCCCAGATAGCGTGGTCTCATAGTGCCATGGCGTAAGTGGGGGCCAAGACTACGGTCAAGGGCCTTTTAATGTTTCGGTCAGGTGCCTTAAATGCCGGAATGGCCTAGTGGTGCCTGGCGCAGGGGCCAGCTTGGGAATACACCCACAAATTACTCATGGGGAACGTATGTTCCACTGCAATGGTGTGCACATGTCTGACTTGGACTCAAACTTGTGGATTCATGACATTTGGGTCTTTGTCTCGGACCACATTTTTGGGTGGGGAGGGCGAAGGACCTGTTGGCCCTGGTCACCCTTATGGCGGTAAGGTGAATAACAAGAGCCCTGTACAACAGCAAGGAGGTCCTACAACGCACTCCATTGGGCAGCACTGAGGGGGGAGACAGTGAGCTGAACCCCGGTGAGAATGTTTACACAGGCTGGGGGTAGGGGCGCAAAGTTAGATAATCTAGGGCATGGGGCTGCTGCCTCTGGTTACACCCTACGAGCCCCGTAGACGGCCTGGTGTTGGAGCGGTGGGGCCCTTAGGGTTGCAGAAAAGGATCATGTGGCTGGGGACCACCCCTCAAGGATGCAGGTGGGTTACACCTGTGTGGTTCTCCCTGGGGCACAGACTGGCGGGTCCCTTAGTGCTGGAGCAAAGAATACAATGTGATGTGTTTAGCTGCCTAATCATCTTCTTGTAAATATGAATGCACTTCGGTTAAGATGTTGGTGCTTTAAATATTGAAAAACATTTTTAAAAAATGTATGTTTATGATTATATTGGTATCTATCTCAACATTTCAATAGAATTTAATGTCATGTTTTGGAATACAAATTTATGTTTAATACACATGGTCTGTTTTTCCTCCCATTGCACGAGTGTCTCTGTGTTGTCATTGACTCGCAGGCTTCTGGGAGAGGGGGGGCGGGGTCAGGCACGAAATGGGGACCTCCGTGTTCTATGAGCAAGAGTGACAACTTGCGTTGCACAGCATTAGGACCCGGGGTCACTAAGGGCCGGCTCCACCCCCCTTCCCTAGGGCCATTCCCGACTCTGTGGCCCGAGGGAAGGTAAACTGGAAAGGCATTGGTCTTACTGGAAACACCGCGAATTGTGGGAGCATGACGTTACTTCCGCTCCCTGCCGCCTGTAAGTTTCAGGGCCTATTTAGGGCACTGCGGCCCAGGCCTTGGCCTTTTTAAGTGCACAGCGGCAGGAGAGGCGAGAAGTCAGACCCACCCACCCGTCGCTAAGAACGAATTTGGTTTGGCGGTAGGGTGAACAACAAGAGCGCTGTACAACAGCAAGGGCGTCCTACAACGCACTCCATAGGGCAGCACTGAGGGGGAAGACAGTGAGCTGAACCCCGGTGAGAATCTTTCCACCGGCTGGGGGTAGGGGCGCACAGTTAGATAATCTAGGGCATGGGCCTGCTGCCTCTGGTTACACTCTACGAGCTCCGTAGAAGGCCTGGTGTTGGAGGGGTGGACACCTTAGGGTTGCGGAGAAGGATCAGGTGGCTAGGAACCACCCCTCAAGGATGCAGGTGGGTTACACCTGTGTGGTTCTCCCTGGGGTGCAGACTGGCAGGTCCCTTAGTGCTGGAGTAAAGAATCCAACGTGATGTGTTTAGCTGCCTAATCGTCTTCTTGTAAATATGACTGAATTTCGGTTAAGATGTTGGTGCTTTAAATATTGAAAAACATTTTTAAAAATTGAATGTTTATTATTTTAATGGTATCTATCTCAACATTTCAATATTCGAAAGAATTTAATGTCATGTTTTGGATAACAAATTCATGTTTAATAAACATGGCCTGTTTTTCCTCCCATTGCACGAGTGTCTCTGTGTTGTCATTGACTCGTGGGGTTCTGGGAGAGGGGGGGAGGGGTCAGACACGAAATCAATCAATCAATCAATCAATCAATCAGAGTACTTGTAAAGCGCGCTACTTACCCGTGAGGGTATCAAGGCGCTGAGGGGGGGGAGGGTGCCGCTACTGCTCAAAGAGCCAGGTCTTGAGGAGTCTTCTGAAGGCGAGTAGGTCTTGGGTCTGCCGTAGGTGGGTAGGGAGGGTGTTCCAGGTCTTCCAGGTTCTATTACCCTCAGCCAACTGGAAGTTCAATTGTGCTACAGAAGACACAATGCCAGTTATTGTATCAGGGATTCCCCCGTTACCACCCCTGCTGTAGGGGTGGTAACGGTAACTTTGCCTCCTGAACCCCCAATACTTCCTCCCTCCCCCCACAAGGTTCTCAACCATTCTTTCTCAGCTCTACTGAAGATGGTCCTCCTTTTCCTGGTCCTGGGCAGCCGCCTCCTCTGTACTGCACAATGTGGGCCCAAATGGATCAAGGGCAGAAAAACAAGCCACCCTTGCCCAGGAAAGGGACAAAACCTTCACACATAGAATTCAGCTATGCTTAAGAGACCGCCAGGGCACCCACCAGTATTAAATATGCTGGGAATATGGCTAAAATTATGCTGTTGCAGCAGGTAGAACCTCTGTTAGACCTTTTAGTGCCAGAAACACGCAGCCCTACTCTGACGCTACCGCTCTGGTCGAGGTCTCGACCTTACTGAGACACAAGGTAATCTGCACTGACGCACTATGCAGTGACTACGCCATTATCATGGAGCATAAAAAGGGATACCTGTGACCCCCAGGAGAAAGCAGGGCACTTTGTAAATTAAACTCCAGGTAACACGCACTGTTGCATTATGCAGCGACCATACCGTGCTCCAGTAGGCAAAGAGGGACAACCCAAGATCCCCAGAAGGAGAGCATTGGGCTAAACAACAAAGCTGATCCTCAGGGGCTCTGCCGCAACATCCTGGGGCACCCCTTGGGACCTCCGAAGAAGGGCAGGCTTAGGAGTCTCAAGGAGGAGCAATGGCGCACTGCTGTGTCATCCCATGGCTACCTTGCTCCCGCCTCCCTACTGTCCAGGACTGCCACGCCGGAGTCCGGTTTGGCTGTTACGATGGCCACGAAAGAGGGGCAGAACATACATGCCAAAAGACCCGATTCAGGTGGGAGACTTCCAATTTTTGGAGCTAAAAATGGCTTTATTTTTGCTGTCTCTCATCTGAAATTGCTTTTGCTTCAATAGAACTCAGTGGAGGAAATACATTCTACCGATTATTTAAAAAAATCTCCCACTTTCCTATTCTAAAATGTTGGCATGTATGGGAAAGCAGGGTGGCCATACACTACATACCCACCCCCGACCATCGCAACAGCAGGAGCAGACACAATGCGACTTTCCAGGACACTACTAACGGTCACCTATTCCGCGAGAAGTTCCGCAAGGCAGGTACCCAGAAATACGCTCACCCCACAGCACCCACAGATCACTCTCCTGCTCCGGGCAAAGAGTCGTAAGATTAGAAGATGGTCCAGGACCCCCAGGTGCCCCGGGCCTAACCATGCGCACCCCATTTGGGGGTGCACCATGCTGAGAAGTTTGAGACTCCATACTCAGCTTTCTATTCCCGGCGTGGCGTGGTTAGAGTATCGGGAGGCAGTTCTTCTGGTATTGCTCATCCCATTTGTGGTAGGAACAGTTGATTACTTTACACCTTTCGTAAAACATGAAACCGTGTGAAAGGGGACAAGGCATCTCCTTTGCCACCTAAGGAAAGGGAGTAGTGTCTCAGCACCTTGCAGATTCTTCACTAACTGCTGAAGGTCTGGTGCCTGTTGCTGTTGCTCAAAGCTCTCCAGTATACACTTCTTTCATATCTGTCCAATGTCAATTCTCCCTAAGGCCCTCGAAGGACCTTCTGACCCTCTAGGTAACCTCTGTCTACCCCCTCCCTTGGAGAGGGAACTGCCTTACATCTAAAGTTCTGACCTCTCTAATAGTCTTTCTGAATACAGAAGCACTAAAACTGACTATGCCAAGTGCCATACAACTTTAGAATCACTTCTCATTCAGTAGAATACTTGGCTTGACAGCCTGTCATTGACAAGTGCCACAAGACATTTTAAGCCATGGTGGGCACTTTGTAAATGCTGTATTGGATGGATGGATGGATGGATGGATGGATGGATGGATTGATGGATGGATGGATGGATGACTCAGTAGTTGGATTATCGCCAGACCATTGATTATCGGTGGGAGTTTCTACAGACACATGGTCGATGGGTAACTTTACGTTACACGCTCAATGGTAACAGTTGTAGCTTGCTCAGCATAGGCACTGTGTACGCAATGCATAGATTTCTAAAATAGAAAATTCACAGGAACACTAATAGCACTACCTCAAAAGAAAGACCCACAGATTGCAATAAAATGCGATGGTGATTTAAAATAAAATATTGGCAGGAGCCAAAAAAAGTATGTATTCCCATAATCTGCGAAATTGTATTGTGCGTGCTTCAAGCGCATTACACCAGCCCCTCTCGCCCTACCCCCCAAAAGTCTCTGAACACCCCCACTTCCTGCCAATGTCCTTTATCAAAACAGGCACAGATTTAATCTCGGCTCAAGCGTCCGAGCTCTCACTGGTGAATCAAATTACGCTCCACGACAACCGACGTTTAAGTTGAAGCCTGTAAATCACAGGGCTCAGAGCCCCGTGGCAGGTCCTCCTTTCGGTGATTTATTGGCAAACCGCCTGACCCCTGGTGTCAAATAAGTAGTCTTTGTTTCCCTAGCAGCCTCTGTTTTCAGCGGCTCTGAGCTGAGGACAAACACATATCACTTATGCAAATCCAGACGCCTCCCACTGGCTCTTTGAAAACAATAGCAGGAGTGTGGCCCCTCCCCCTCCCACCCACGCGCTCCTTCGCCAGGCCCTGGCAGGTCATGTGTATTGGTGGAATGTTTATGTCTCTGGCCGTGACCCTGCTTTTCTGCCTATCAGAACAGATTAAATACTAAATTACACAAGGGCCACCATGCAAATAAAGTATAGCAAAGTGTGCATCCATCTTTACATGACAAACTTCTGGCCTACAGTAAGTCATGGGGGGTCCTGTGACCTGAGGCTGATGCAGAAGCTATAGTTTAAAGTTTTTATTTTGTACATTCTGAGAGTAGCTTGGGTAAATTATGAAACAACCTCTCCTGTTATTCAGTGCTCCTGTCATAACCGCTAGTTACCCTCTAGTTCTAGGATATTTTGTGAGAAAAGTCGATAATTATCCATATCTACATAGAGACATCAACCATTTTCTTTTTTAATATAATTTACAGACACTTTACACCGTTCCTTCCACGTGGATTTGACCACATTGTACATGCTTTATACGTGGATCATCGCGTTGTATGAAAGAAAAGTCAGAAGCAAACTGCATGTCTTTTTATTTTGTAAATGGTAATAACCAATGTTCAGTTCAGTCCAAGAAACTTTATTCAGTATGTATAAAACAGCCATATAATTATTCAGGAGAAGATAAACAAGCATTGTAAATGCAATAGGTCTTTTCGTTGTTTAAGTTAAAGCCATTTGCTTTGCTAATGGTATTGTATTATAGCTATGTATTATTGAGTGTATGTATGTGATATGTTGTGATTTTATGTTGTTAGAGTTGTATTTGTTAGCTGCAATAGGTCTTGCATTTGTGAGAGTTAGAGCTATTGTCAATGGAAATGAAAAATGTGTTTTACCTATGTGTTTTGATTTGCAGTGGCCTTTGGGACCTTATAAGCAGTGACGGCCCATGTAGGGCGTTTTACCGGGGCGGTGACGTGGTGCAGAGGAGGGGCAGGGTGGGGGGTTGCAAAATGCGGTAAACGGCCGATTTGAGGTAAGTTACGAAAAAAATTAATAAAACGAATTTCGTTGCGCGCGCATTTTCTGTGAGGTGATAGACTAACATGAATAGAACATTAAATAAAAATTGGATGAACAAGAGTTTACTACTGAGTACGTGTTTAAATGTGACACAAATGTGCATGGGGCTGTGCAACTCCTTTGTGACACGTAAGTCACGAGTCACAACTTCGCGAATTAAATTGTCAGAATCGTGCACTTAAAGGAACGGAGTGCACTTGGAGTGTATGCACGCCGAAATTGAGTAAAATGATGAGGTTAACATTAAGGAGAAAACATAGGGTGTGCTGCAGACTCTTTGCAATGGATAATGAAAAGTGACATCATCAAACTGTCAGTCTTCCACACCAGTAACCTGAGAAGAATCTTTCACATTTTATGGCCTCAAACCATCTCCAACTAGGAACTGCTCACCCCGCAAGAAAGCACGGGCATCATCATTATGAGAAAAATATGGAGATGGATAGGACACATCATAGGACGAAAGCAAGAACTGCACCACAACAGGCAAACGGAAGAGAGACAGGCCAAAGAATACCTGGAGACAAACTGTGGAAACAAAAATAAGAACACTGAACTACAACTGGGGCACCGTAGAGAATTGTGCCCAAGACAGACAGAAGTACTACGTCCTTTAGTGCCATGGGCAGTAAGTATGTATGTTAGTCGTCTGGACTGACAATGAAATTGATTATGTTTACACTAAATAACAGAGGACCAATGTTTTAGGTAAAATATGGACAGGACACCTATGAAAGAGAATGCGATGAAAATATTTTTTCTGCTGTCATCCTGATGAAGACTTGAATATAGCACTTATAAGGTTGAAGCATATGTGAACACATTTTAGATAACTTAAAGGCTGATTAGCATGCTGACTTAAAGCCTTACTTACCAATATTCGTGAATATTGTTTGGGGTGGGGGGACCCCTACTACATCGATTGCACTAAACATATAATAACAATAGAGAATTTCAATGTATTGCTTTAGGTATGTATAATAGCATTTAATTTAATTTTTACTTACTTTAATTTAATTAGGGAGCAAGGCTAATTTCAATTCAGTTAATTAAGAGTTAGGGTGAAGGTCAGTGTTATAGTTATGTTAAAGATAAATAGTCACCTGAATGTCATTTAATTCAGATTGTATATAGATTAGTGTTGAAAGAAGAATCTGTATTAAATTACATATAATTTGAATTGAACAATGGTTAGGGTCAATAATGGGGTTAAGCATTCACATTTAATTTCATTTCAATGGATTAAGGTTTAGTGTTCGTGTGAGAATCACAAATTGGTCAAGAATAATTAGTTAATGCAAATTAATTTAACTCAATTAAAGGCTAAACTTAGGGTTAGCATCTGGGTTAGGTTAATGTTAAATATTTAATTTATTTTAATGTAACTTAAGTAAATTAAATGTTAGGATTATGATTGGTTTATGGTTAGATCAAGGATCGATATTACAAATTGTAGTGTCATTTCATTTATGGTTACAAATGGGTTAGGATTAGATTAATTAAATAATATAGTTAGGTATGCATCAATATATAACTAAAATGAACTGTAGCTTAAAAGAGTCAATGTAGCTGTGGGATGGGGTGATAGGGTAATGGGGGTAATGTAGCAAAAAAAGACATTAATAACTTACATTAATGAGGTAGTTGCTGTGGCGGCAGAGGCAGAGGTAATGATACAGGTGTACCTTGAAGTAGCAGGCCTTGTTGTAGTAACATTCAACTATGGTTAGATATTGTGAAAGTGTGCTTCTCAAATTGGGAGCAGTATATGGTTTCTTCATCGTGAATCTGTTGTACACAATGTGTGACTCATGTGCTCCTAATGTCTCTGTACAGTGCCTGCACACAGGTAGGTTGATTGTGCCAGACACTCCTATTAACTCAATGGGAAGCTCCAATAGCAAATCTCAAAGCTAATGTGGAGTTTCAACATACCGTTCATAGGACATGTCACACCTCTCCCTTACTGAGAGCGTTTATATAGTGCTCA
This sequence comes from Triturus cristatus, assembly GCF_964204655.1. Classification (NCBI taxonomy): domain Eukaryota; kingdom Metazoa; phylum Chordata; class Amphibia; order Caudata; family Salamandridae; genus Triturus; species Triturus cristatus. The sequence goes on along the minus strand of NC_140591.1, from coordinate 1,417,220,205 downwards.
TCACCCGGTTATGGTCTCTTGATGCTGCACTTTGCACGGTGAAGATGATGCAATAACTTATTGCACTCGCAATGCATTGACCGGTCATGGTTCCCCTGTTGTGTGTAGCCCTCAATTTCTCACCCCACTGGGACCCCATGAATGCTGACTATCAGTGCCAGCCAGGTAATCATCCTTATATTAGAAAGATAATACCCTGCGGTTATCCCACCACCATCTAGCCAATGTAAATTGCACTGCAATCTAAGGGGGCAACAAGGAAGAAGCAAACAGGAAGCGCTCATCATTGCATAAACTCACTGTGACATGGCACACCATGTAATCTGCTACTCACTCACAAATTACCCAGTGGAAAGGGCACCGCAAGATCCAAATAGGTGGGAAACATATAAAATAAAATTGGCCCTAAATGCAAAAACAAACTTAAAGTCAAGGAACCTCATGAACACCCAGGTGAACTACAGACTTCAATCAACATAGGCAAAGTCTTTCTCTTGAAACTCTTCTAGGAGACAGTCGCTGTGGTAAAGAGCACATCATTGCCTGCATTCTGCCACATACTGCAGCACTTCATGAATACTATGTTAAAGCAGATCAGCTAAATGTAACATTCTCCATGTTGTCTTGAGGTAAAAATGTATGGAAAGCTTAGCTCCAGTGGAAAAATTGAATAGTTTAATAGACAGCACCTCTGTGGATCTCTTTTTAACAAACTCATAGAAGCTCTCATAGTGCTTCATGACTCAAATGGGTCCAATCGCCTCTAAATGTCTCTGAGCCAAAAATGGTCTCATTATGGTCTGGCTTGACAGAACAGCTGTCGCTAGGCAAATATGAGAGCATCGCTTAGAGAGGGGCTTTGGCTTCGCCCACATGTAGGGAGTCAGGAGTACACATGTTTTGATTGGGCAGAAGTGTTCTTCCACAAAAACTTTCTTGCCTTCCACACAACTCTGACCATTTTTGTTTATCATCCTGCTGCTTCGGCTTGAATTTTCAGGGGACACAGACATTACATTGCAATGCTATTAAAGTGTCTTAGATAACTAGATAATTTATGGTGTTTTTCTCTGCGGCAGCAGGAAGGAGGACAAACATTAACCTACATTGATGTTTAGGTCTGGTTTGACAGTACAAATATCACTTGACCTTTTAACCCACACCAGAATTATTCTACAGTTCTTCCCATGCAACACATTACCATACAACATTCCTTTAAAGTCAGACCTATTGGCATTGCTAGTTCTTGTTTTCTTGATGTACCTGAGCCACGAATGGCCTAACTCTCTGATTGAGCTTCAGATAGCAGTAAAAGGAGCTCACTGCAGAATTAACTTGGGCTATTAGGGACATGTTGGAATATATACAATCCTTATAAAAACCAATTTCCTTACTTGGTACACCATAGGGATATTTGGCCAATGATAATGTAGGGTGGAAAGAGACTTTTGATTATCAACAGAAGCTCAGTTATGGTGTCATTCAACCTGAGTCAATTTGATCTCAACCGCACATGAATCCCACCATCAGGAGAACAGAGTTCCTCTGTAACCATTGTAGTGTTACTGCCGCTGGGTAAGTAGCTCCTGTATATCTTAGACACATACAGTGCATGGCCATATACACTTAACTCTAAGCATTTGATGCATTGGTTATGCATAAACATTAAACAGGGAAGGTGACGGACATAAAGCATGTGGCACCCTCACAAAATTTCGGACTATTGAGATTCAAAACCCTTGAAGGCTACACATTTTTTCTGTTTGCAACAAATAAGGCAAGGCAAACTTTAGCTTGCTTGCACAAGCCCACCACAATTTAATTTTGTTCATGAAGGATAAAGTGCTCAAGGGAATCAAACACTTCAGACTCAAACAGAAGGACGGCAAAGACTATGTAAAAGTTGAGATAGTCAGTGGGCAGCGGGGAAGTTGCTTGTTTTGCATAGTTTTAATTTTGAATGGTTGTTGTGACAACTGTACATTTAAGTATTGAACATTTAATTGTATTTCTTTTAAAAAGAAAGCTCGGTCTCCAGCAATTCAATCAATAGATGGATCCTCCTTGACCTCAGGGGTCAATACTCATCAGACCAAATCTTTCAATACTCATCATATCAAATCAATACAAATGGTTTGTAAATATCGCTGCCAAGAGACTATAGATTTAGCTGTTAGTGTAGTTCTCCACTTTTTATGTATTCTTTATGTTTTCTTAGAATCTTCTGGTATGCCATAATTCTCAAACCGTGAAGAATGATGCTATCCACATGATCTTCTGATCCTGCCCACTGAAGGTGTTAACTGTTAAGTTACTGTGATAAACATACCAGGAATTACCCTATTGACACAACGTCATAGCCCGCTTCAAAGATGCAAACTCTAGAACATGAATTTTAATCTTTCAACTGCTTGGTCATGCCCTTCAGACTCCATAATGCTCCAGTAGAATGTCTGAATTTATCAGTCACATTTTTGTGGTTATTATTGGTATGTGCATGCTAATTGATTGGGATGTATGATGATTGATTCTGCCAAATACTCATAAATTAATTAGCTGTTGTATATTTTTTTAATTACATTAGAGGACGATATTAAAAAATGCAGTTTGGTGTTAAAACTTTCAGGTCATTGATATTTAAATGCTCCTAGGATTAGCACAATGGGGATAACAAGAGTGGAGATCAAGATGTCCAAGGCTTTTAGAAGGAAATCTATAATAGTGTCTAGTCCTTTGTGATTTGGGCAACAGATATGGAATGGCGGATGAAGGAGTGTGGTAGGAAGACATTCCCGGCTGCTGCCCAATCTCTAGTAAAAGGCCTGAGATCAGAATTGGTTGAAAATGACTTACAGGTTGCATATGTGCACGCTAAAAAGTGGGCGCTTGATCTGTATTCAAAACATCTCCTTCATAGTGAGAGCAGTGCTTTGGCACTTTGGCAGATGTTGCCTTTGCCCTACCCCAGTACCTCAGCTCTACACATAAGTGTATACCCGCAACTTGCCAGTTGCCTCTCGCCAAAGGCCATTAGAAGATGATTTGAAAAGCCAAGAACATTTGATATTCTGAGTTTGCGATTATAATTTTGACCTTGCAATGCCAATAATTTCATAATTTCTGGATGTTAGCTAACAGATTTTCGACAATTGTTTATTTGTGGCATCTCTGCTTATTTTGGAAAAATCAAGAAGCTGCTGTTGGGCAAAAAATAGAACTAAGCAGTTGTGGGGAAATACTAACCTGATTTTGGGGCTGTAAATAAACTAAGTTAGGACACTGACTTTGCTGCTTTGAGGCCAATATCAGTGTTTTGTTGTTGATGAGTACTGAACTAAAGTGAAACAATTCATTGGTTTAGAGCTCTCAGTGATCCCTTGTAGGTCAGTTCATTGGCTACTGAAGAACAGTTATTGGAGTGATTTGAGACAATTGATCACCTATGAAAATATTTGACGCATTAGGCAATTAAATGAGCTGCTATTTTTGGATAATTGAAAGCTTCAAATGACCTTGCAGTGTGGGATTTATGGCAGTGCTAAACACGAGAGGGTAGCTATTAAAACAGTGAACTCGGGGGTTGTTGATGATGCTCGTATTCCTCCCCAGCAATATGTCAAAACTTTGAAATGTGTACTTCTCACTTTATTACTCCCAAAGTCTTACTTCTCAAAAATAAATTTCAAAATAGGTAACGGTCCTAGACAAAAAAGGGAAAATCGGTTAAAAAGGGGTAAGAATGAATCAAAATAAAACAATAAAGAATTTGAAACAAGCATTGGAAAATTCAGTTTGTCTGCCATTAGCTACGACCTTGTGCTAATGCTTATTTTGTTTGTGAATGTTTTTGTATGAAGGCACACAATTGTATGAAAACAAGCTTTGTATAAATGCCAACATGGATATTTTTTTAATGGAAAAACACTCATTGCATTAGTAATCCCTGGCACTAAAAGGAACTGCTTGTTGTGCAGATATGCACATTGTACAAGAGCAGAATGCCGTCACTCACAGTCAGGTGAGCCAATCACTATAGCGGGCTGACCCTGTGCTATATGATGTTTGCATGTGGTGTGCAGAAGCAAAATGTGAAGAACACCATAGAAGACCAGCGGATATAGAGGACTGACTGAAAGCCCCTGTAAGTATGTATAGTACATATATTTTATTCAAAACAGTATTGGCTTACGCCAGATCTAAACAGAAATAGGTAAGAAGTGGAAAAAAGAGGCTATGGCAGTTACACCCAGCAAAAATAGAGGAGCAAAAAGGGAAAAAGCAATGCAGATGGCTTGTTTTTCCTTCTCTGTTTGATCAACTGACAAAAATTAAGTTTTTAACTTTTTGGGGATTTTGGGTTTTGCACCACACACACATAAATATATATATATATATTCCGAATACTCCCTCCTTATTAACAGGAATACCAGACACTCCAAAGTACTGCAAAATATAGATTTAACGGCAATAAGGATGCGTTTCGGCTTTCGCCTTCTTCACGGTCTAACATACATCAACACACTTTCTGATTTGAATACATAGAAACAGAAAGCGGACTTCACCACCATATTGTGTTACAACAAAAGTGAGTAAAACCATGGCAGCCATCTTATAACGTTATTTGAAGACTGAATGAAATACATAGTTGCTTTAAATGCTGCATATTTACAATGAATATACATAAATATTTGCAAATTATTGGACAAAAGTTCTGTCAATACAATGTATATATACCAATAATTGTTGTGAGCTTAATTGCGGAGTTTCAATACTTCAGTATTTGATCACAATTAATATAAAGTGCAAATAATGAGTACGTTTAAATAAAGCCCCAATGGGCAAATCCTTAAATCATTTAACATATAAGACTGCTATGCAGCTGACTGCTACCTCCCAATGGATGCCATCAATTGCTGTCAAAAAGTGTATGGTATCACGAAGATATGCAGGTAATCCCACTACAAATGGTCGTAAGTAGTGGTCGATAAATCTGAATGTATTCTCCAATAGAAACGCAATAGATGAAAAGATGGGTCTGCCCGGAGGGTTTACTGCATCTTTATGTAATTTTGGCAAAACATACAGTACAGGTATTTTAGGATGGGGACATTTTAAATAATTGTACTCTTCCCATTCCAGAAGCCACTTTTCCCTCCAATCCACTAGCATCTCTCCAAATGTTTTATTTGAATTGGTCACCTCTTGATGATTGGAAGGACAATAACAATTTATAACATTCAATTGATGCATATCTTCAGCTAGATATTTCACTTTATCTAAAATCACAAGATTCCCGCCTTTATCCAATTGACGGATCACAGTAGTGTTATCAGTTTTTCCTATGCTAACATTTGTGATTTAGAGAGGTTCTTTATATACAGGTATAGTTTTTTATCTAATCTTTTTTAGATCTTTTAAAACACCCTTTTCAAAAATTTCTATTGCATCACAATGTACCATAGGTGTGAATATTGATTTTGGTTTGAAAGTACTACCAGGATTTATGTCAAATTCCAAGTCACAACCATCAAGATTTAAAATGATGTCATCATGGTGATCACAGATATCATTCATCGACATTATAGTATGCAACAGTTCAGCACCATCTGTGTTCAAATTACTTAATCCGCTAACTGATCTAGCTGACACTCTACTAGTCTGTTTGGTATCAAACCATTTCTTAAGTTTCAGCTTCCTAGAGAAATAAAACAAATCAATCCTAGTCTGTTCATAATTTAAATTGCCAGAAGTACAAAATGACAAATCTAATGAGAGCAAGTCTTCTTCTTCAGGCATTGAAATTCGTTCAGATGGGCTAACCACGTTCATGGTTTTCCTTTCTTGCCCCTCGTTAGCATTCCCACGGGCTTTGATTCTTTGCTTTTTCCGTTTTCTTTTGCCTGCTTGTTCCTCTGGTTTTTCCTCTGACTCCTCGTCCTCTGCCCCTTTGTGCACCTTGTTCCTGGTATTGTTCTGTCCTGCCTTGATTTATCATTTGAAATTGTCTTAAAAAGTTCTTCTTTTGAATATCACGATTGGTACCCTGACTCAAGGCCGTTACTGACACATCAGACATGCTCCCGTCCGATGCATCACTCTCACTAATTTCAATTGCATTGCTCGGTATCACCCTTGTTTCCACTTGGCCCACCTTCTGTAGTATCAAATAGATGATCAAATTTCCTGTGGAAGGTCCGGGTTCGTCCAGCCTGATAATCTTTAAAATCCCGAAAGAAATTTACTCTGCTTTTTGGCTGTAATTTTTTCTTCTAGTTTACTCATGCGGACCATCTGATTTTTTATGAATTCCTCTCCTGATTCTTTCTGCACCAATTTTTCCAATTCTAAGATGACTTTATCAATTTCCTCCAGTAATTTGCTTCTGTCCTTCAGAGCATATTTTACCAATATCCACATCATTGTTATTGAACAAGAGCTAGAATTGCTTGACCACTCCTCCAACATATCTGGATCCGCGTCCTCATAAGTAGGGATCGTGTATATTCTTAAGCCTCGTGGGACGCGTCCAACGTCAATGTATCTTTGAAGCGACTCCGCTTCCCACCACTTAGAGAGTTCTTTCTTATGCAATTTCTCCAAGAGAGCATACAGTGTTTGCACCTGGATTTTGGTATATATAAATTGTATTGACAGAGCTTTGGTCCAATAATTTGCAAATATTTATGTATATTCATTGTAAATATGCAGCGTTTAAAGCAACTATGTATTTCATTCAGGCTTCAAATAACGTTATAAGAAGGCTGCCATGGTTTTACTCACTTTCGTTGTAACATAATATGGTGGTGAAGTCCGCTTTCTGTTTCTATGTATTTAAACTAGAAAGTGTGTTGATGTATATTAGATTGTGAAGAAGGCGAACCGCGTCATTATTGCCATTAAATCTATATTTTGCAGTTCTTTGGAGTGTCTGGTATTCCTGCTAATAAGGAGCGAGTATTCTGAATTTATCTGGGTTATCCGGTAACCCATGCCAGACTGCCCTTCTGACAGCTTCGGCAAACCGGAATTGGGATCGCGTATATATATAGTGGCGCCCGAAACGCGTCTTCTAGAGAACTAACAGCTTCAATAAACATCTTGTTGCTTCTAATCGGTGGTTCGTGGTTCCTTGGTGTGAAGGTGGATGTAACGGACGTTGCTCACTAGCTGAGGACCAGGTGTGTTTGTATATATATATATATATATATATATATATATATATATATATATATATATATATATATATATATATATATATATTTATAGGTAGATCTGCTGGCATAAGAATACCTTGCACAGACCTAGATCCGTAAATTTTTGAGGTCATCTGTGATGTAATATGCACAGTCATAAGATGTGTATCATAGCGGTTAAGCTATACTTATGTCGGTTACATGTAAATGGTGAATATCAGTGGTGTTTTTGTTTTAAAGCAGTTGTTTTTATATTATTGGAAGACCTACGTATAACTAAACTTTAAGCTTTGTATTTTTTCTGTGAATTGCTAAGGTTATTTTTAACACAAGTTAAAATCTTACTACCTAACTTACATATAGCTCCACTTTAACCTTTGTTTTTTTTTTTCACTCAAATTCTATGTTTTTTAAAGTAATATTTTATTATGATGCATCTCCCAGCAACACCTGTGGCTGCATACAGGACTTGGCCTCAGGGTCTGACCTGTGGCTGGGCCCTGCGCCCAACCTGACATGGTAGCCAACCCGCCATGTGTGGCCTTCGGCCCTGCATCCAACCCCCCCAGCCAGGGGTCAAGCACTCGTTAGCGGACTAGCACCCACTAACCCGCACCCCACATTCATCCTTTGACTCCTGTGGAAGCCCAGGGGCCTGCACTGCTCCCACAAGAGTCTTGCTGGACCACACAGTGGGCTGCGTTGTGTCCCACAGGAACTTTCACTGGAGCTGTTAAAATCTCCCATGAGAGTCCCACAGAATCGAAAGGCAAGAATTTTTTTTAATACTTTGGCCATCCCATTAGGGCCAAAGTCAGGGTACGCTTACCCTGCCCACTAGTACTCTAATGTTTTTTTAAGTTTCAGGTTAATGGGGTCCAAGTCTCCCATCCTGTAATGGCAGCTGCAACATTTTCTTTCATATCACGGTCAGCCAATGACAGCGTTCAATCTGATCACTATATGTTTTTTAATTTGCAGTCTAGTGTGACTCATGTGGGTGTTCCATGGTACTAACCATATAGATAACTGTAGTAATGTATTCTCTTACTCATCAGAATGTTCCCTAGCTCCATGGTAATAGAATGTGTATATATCTGTGGAGACAAACGGTGATTAAACACAAGGTTTACCTACTTACCTTGTCTTTGTGGTCACTTCAAATTGGTGACGAGTTAGATCACCGTTCTATGTCTCCACCCACGCGTGTAGCTGTGAAGAAGTGAAATATCCTGAACCTTGAGGCTGTCCTGTTGAGCTTTGTTTTCAGAAGTGCCACGACACCGGTATCTGCAACGTAATTGCCGATGGGACGACGTGTCTCGGTTTGAAAGTTGTCGTTCTTCTTGCCAGGACTACAAATTCCATAGTTTTTTCTGCTGTTATGCCTGAGATGGTGGTGCCCGAAGATTTTTGAGTTGCGCAGTGAGGGGTGAATTTAGTGTGCCAATGGGACATCGTGTCTCGGTACACATTTTGCACCCTCGATCAGTGTCCTGTTGAGCCTCATGGTCTGTCCTGCCAAGCAGGTGCGCAGTTGGTTGTGTTGTTGTTTTCCTGGGAGCTGCGCGGTGATACAGGAGGGGAATCCTCTGGTCTGTACCCTTCAGTTGCTGAGCTCCTACGGATGACGTAAGTGGAACGCAGCATCCGTGACGTGTGACGTCCGCACGAAGTTTCTGCAACGTATATTTTCTACCATCACGTCTGCATTGGAACACCCAGGAAAGAGGAGAGACATGTGCTGTATGAACGCAGCATCTGTGACGTCGGACGTCGGATGTCTGTAGTCACATGGAATTATCCACGCGTTGAGGAGAGAAGCCTGCCTTTCAGTCTTTTGTGGCACTGTGGAAGTTAAACAATCCTCTACGCTTTTAGACTGTTGCTTTCTTCGTGGGATATTCAAAATTTCTGTGGTTTACTTGTGAGACACTCTTCATGTTAATTTCTGACTTTGGGATTTAAAATTTTTTGTGGGTGTGTCGTTTCGTGACTTTGAACTTCAAAGAGTTCACACTCGTTTTATGTCCGTCAATCTAAAACAACAGGATTTTTTTTTAAAAAAAAAAGAAAATCTCAAAAGGTGTGTCTGTTACTTAAAAGGGGTGGAAGTTAGTTTACTCATAGTTGATTATTGTACACTATACATCTGTGCTGTGTTTTTTAAGACACTATTAGTTTTTTTTTTGGGTGTGCTGACGTTTGTATTTCTGTTTAAATCAACATGCAAAGTGTACAAGCTCCTCCTCCTTTCTTACAGCTTCCAGGGGACCCACCAGTTAGGTGGAAAGTATGGTATAGGGCTTTCACAAAATATTTAGGAGCTATTGAAGGGATTAGATTTAGTGCGGAACTACAAAAAAATATTTTAGAGCACAATCTTGGGCTTGAAGGACAACCCGTTCTGGAACATTTACCTCCTCTTGAAAGTACTCGAGGGTGAGGAGCCTCTCAATGAATTTGACCAGGCTGTCGCTATGTTAGAAAAACAATTTGACGTTAAGGGTAGTTTAGTTGTGGCTAGGCACAAATTCTTTACTAGAGAGCAAGAAGCAGACAAAATTATTGTCTCTTATGTAGCTTCTTTATGTATTTTGGCATCAGAGTGCGAATTTGAACATTTCACTTCGCAGCTGATCAGAGATCAAGTTGTGGTACGTTGTAGGGATAAAAACGTCCAAGATAAGCTCCTTACATTGAAAAATCCCTCATTACAAGAAACTATTTCAATTGTTAAATGTATAGAGTTATCCCATAAAGCTTCTAGATAGTTGAAACCAGACAAAACTGCTGTTGATGTAATAAAAGAAGAGAAGAACCAGGGGGAAAAACAACCCAGCGAACAAAAGGGGAATAAGTTACCTTTTGTTAAGCCTGAAAAAAAAGTAGTCAACAAAGAAATCTTTGTCCGAAGTGTGGTTTCCCTTCACATTTTCCCAACTCACTTGTGTGCCCTGCGAGGAATTCATCTTGTCGAAAGTGTGGAAGACAAGGTCATTTTGCCAAAGTGTGTAATTCCAGAGATAATGTCAATGCTGTATGGGTTGATGACGATAAGTGTGACACGTCAGTAGACGTGGTAAGTTCCATGAATGATTTAATGTTAGTGGTCAAGGATGACTGTGAGGACTGCGTAGATCCCATTGTTGAGATCATTGTGTATGGGAAAACCATTCAATTACTTGCTGACTCGGGTGCTCGTATGATAATGATCACAGAGGAATTGTTTGAGTCTGTGTGGACTGATAAGTATCTGGAACCTTCGGACAGAAATCCTGTCTCGTATGAGGGCAGGAGAATTGAGTTGAAAGGTTTTTTTTAAAGTACGTTGGTGTTCAAAGAGAGATGTATCACGGGTAAGGTGTATGTCGCAAAAAAAGGTTTGAACATTTTGGGGTGGTACCACCATGTGGAAATTTAGTTCGTAACTGAACATTATCTGCGCCATCTTGTCTCTCTCCAGCGCCGCACGCAGAAACACATGGCGGCCATTTTTAGACACCATGGCCCCTCTCCCCGCTCATTGCCGATCGCCAGCGCGTCCCTCTGGCGCTGCGAACATCCCCCCGCGTGCCGGCCCCCCCCCCGCTCTCTCATACATGGGCCATAAACCCTCTCCTTCTGCGTGACCCTGCCATGGAACCACATCCCGCGCCTGACCAACGCCTCCTTTCATCCCATACATGGTCATACATCCTTTTGATAACCCCCTTCCTCTGCGCCCGATTGTCCGAACCGATCCCAGGCCATCACCTAGCCCTGCGGATGCAGTTTATTGCCCCTACTATAAGGGAGACACCCCACATCAAAGGGATTACAATAGATCCACACCCCACCCCCTGAGACCCGACCAGTCGCACACACCCCCAGGAATTGGCGGAATGTCCAGCTGTGTGATAGCCATCTCCTACTATGGGTGGGGTGGGGACTTCTACTGTAGATATGTGTGGGAACAAGCTTGAAGGGGGGATTCCAAGGATGTCTTTCCGTACATCAAAGTCTCAACAAGAATGTATCACATGTAATAAAGCAATAAACCTGTGTATTAGAGGCCAGGCCTCAGAGATGTGGTTAGAGCACCTCGAGACGATACCTTGCTGTCCGATCTGACGTGTTCTGCTCCGACAGAATAAAACTTTGTTTCCTGCCTTCCAGTCTCCGGCACCTGCCTCTTTTGTTGGTTAATCATCGAATGGTATAAGAGGCGATTACCGCCGGGCAATACTTGAAAGGTTATCGACTGAAACTGCCGCTACCATTTAACAATTGGCGTCCCAAGCGTGGGGCCCATCAGCGACACGTGGATCGAACGGGAGAGGTCCCAACGACAGAGTGAACGACTGCCACGATCGGGAAGAGCTCCTGCCCGATAGACCCTCGTCTGGCAGCCGATCATCCGAACATCACTGGTTCCGAGCTGACCTCTCTCGAGTGATCTACGGTCCTGACTGGGAACCATCAGGAGTGCCGCGGCAAATACGGAGAGTAGAGGACGATCGGGCGCTGGAGACGGAAGACGAGAAACTGTCCATGCGGTCCGGGTAAGGTCGTGTAACACGACAAATTGCGAAACGATTGATTGATTGATTGAAAATACTAGTATTGCTTATTTGATTGTTCTTTTTGAGATATTCACTGCCTACAAACGGGGAAGAGTAGAAATACTCTCTCTCCCTTTGCAGATAGTGAAGGGTAGGTAACGCGGACTTTCGTCCCCCTTTGTAATCTGTCGTGCCTATTTTTCTCCCCCCTGATTGATTGTCCGAACATTGATTGTTTTTGAAGAATAGTGCTCTTTGAGATATTCTCTGTTTGCAAATAACGTAGAATAGAAATATTCTGTCTAGTCTTTGCAGATAGTGAAGGGTAGGTAACGCGGACTTTTGTCCCCCTTTGTAATCTGTCGTGCCTATTTTTCTCCCCATTGATTGATTGTCCGAACATTGGTTGTTCGATATTGGTTCTTTTGAGGTATTCTCTGCTTACAAATAACGTGGAATAGAGATATTCTGTCTAGTCTTTGCAAAAGATAAGTAGTTCAGACTTTTGTCCCCATTGTAACCCGTCATGCCTATCTTCTCCCCACTGATTGGTAGTTGGTTCTGCCCGGACCGCTTATTAGAGATGAACCATCCGGCTCCACTGGAAGGCACCCCTAATAAGGACATGTTTACTAAATATGGACTAGTCGCTGTAGCTTATAGCAAACTATGGCATAAATATACAAAGAAGGACTCCGAAAGTCAGTGGCCACTGATGGGATCCTTTGATGACCATAAAATAGAAACGCTAGAAATAGCTCTACGTAGCAATAAAATGACGCCCACTATGCTCGACAGTATCGGCATGTGGCGCAAAGAAACAACGCAACGGAAAAAGAGAGAAGAAGTAAAAGCAGAAAAAGAACTACGAAAGGCAGCTCACCTTGCCGCCAGAAAGTTAGAGGAAGAAATAAAGGAGAGAAAGGAAGCTAAACAAAAACAAGAATCTGAAACATCAGGCCAGTGCCCTGTTAGGACCCCCTCTACGCTCTACCCTGAGTTGCCTTCCAAGCAACGGGCAAACGATGAATTGCTATTAGGTCCTCCGATCATCTATATGCCCCCTCCATATGCTCCCTCCCAACCTATATATACCACACTCCAACAAAGTAGTATGATTAAAACGCTTTAATAACTTGTAGGTATATGCAACACTCCAACAGGGTAAAACACGTTAAAACACTCTTTTAAACAACTATTTACATGGCAGCCTGCCGCAACACCCATCCCAAAGCATTCACCGTCCGCTTGACACAGTCCATGCCCCTCCTTCCTCGGAGTAGCAACACTGGGATGCTTTGGCCTGTCTTTTAGTCGGCTTTGGGCTATAAACACGCCCACAAAATCCATCGGCCTGTGAGGCGGCATCAGTGGCGGACTGTTGTGCGAGTAGGCCGGAGGCAACACGGTGCGCCGAGATCCGGACGGCACTGAGGTGATGTCTAGCAAGTTGTTGCACTGGTCTGGCCATCCTACAAATGCAGCATAGAAAGACGGCGTGGGGTGCTCTGGGGGGGAGGCGACGCGAACGGGCCTCCCCCGCCTCCCCAGGTGGAGGCTCCTCAGTTGCAGTAGGGCACCCCTTAGCGTTTCACTCGCCGGCCAGCTGCAGCAGGGTAGCTATTAACGTTTCACCTACCGGACGACCACCCAGGCGGAGGTTCCTTTCTGCACCAAGGTTCCACTAGCGCCCCACCCAAGAAGTGGGCCCCCGCAGTTGGCTGGTCGGGGGACCCACTCCGGTGGCTGTGGTGGAGACCTGCTGCTGCCACAGGACTCTCAAAATGACGGCCGGCTCTTCGGATTCGGGCCTGGTCCACTAAGATGGCTCTGGGCTACCTTGGAACCCGAAAGCTTGCCTGCTCGGGCAGGGACCCCACCCTTGAAGACGCCCTCTCAGCTTTGCAGATTCTACGGGAGTCATCGACCCTCGACTCCAGCGGACTTCCGGTGGGGGCAACCGTCACTATTGCTCGATCATTCCACATTAACTTGTCTTTGCCCCGGGCGGCAGCCACCTTGTCCCCATTTGGTGCCGTGAGAGAGACTGATTCAGGGCGTCGGCAGAGAGACACGCCTGCTGTCCCACTCACCGAAAGGACCACGGCGTTGCTGCGAGATTGTGGTGCCCTCATGCTGACGCCAGCTTCTGTTTGAATTCCCAGGAGACACTGTAGACTACCAACTCGAATCAGCTCCGGTGGAACCTCAGCATGACCCGGTAGGAAAAAGAAAAACTTTGCTTTCCCCACCTTCGGGTCACGGTTCATGCTGTCTGTTCTTTCCGTTGGCGTTATCCAGAACTTTTGAACTGCCGAAAGGGGTTCTGGTCCGGCCGCCAGTTAGTGGAAACATTTAGACTGTACCCTGGACCCACCCGACCTCGCCCCAAAATGGTGCCGATGTAGGAGGGACCTACAACTCCTTATGGCGTTCCGGTTACTTGGCATTGATGTTAAGGGATATGTATACGGTCTTTTTGCACATGGCGGGGAGGGTACTGACTGGGCATGCGAACAACCTTATTGATGCTGGTCTTCTCATTATTGATTATTTTTATTTTTGCGTTAAGGTAATGTTGCTCATGATACTCGACGCCTCTTGCACCGTGGCCGGCCTATACGGTTGTAGGCCCGTATTTGTATATTGACATTTTCGCAATAAAGGGTTTTCGAAGGAATTATGGAATCAGCGTCATAACAATCGCCTAGGTTGGTAAGGTTTTGAATAACGGCTGTCATTCCCAAACAATAGAAGACAGATAATGCAGACCCTTTTCCTGAATTTTGGATCGGTGAAAATTTGTATCCATCACACCTGTCTTTTTCCAGAGTTGTTAGAAAATGGTTGACTGTAACTTAAGGTATCTGCCGAATGTAAGGTATGGTATTTTGTCCATAATATACGACTAATTAAGAAACAAATGCACGAAAAGGGAACTCGAATTTAGGGACAAATAAAATAAAGCATTTTTGGTATGGTAGAAAGGAAGGATATAGTACAATGCGAAAAGGATAGTCAAGATCTGTGGTATTATACGTTCCTGCAGCTAGTCTGGTACGTGGTAAGTAGAACTTTTTCGTGTTTATGCGCGCTGATGTCCTTTGAATGCTGCCCCCCCCCCTTCTTTTCTTCTCTGTAGGTTACATCGGAGTTCCGACTGAAGAATGGAGTGGACATGGACCGCACCGTGCTCCATGTAGGGAAAGACATAGACAAGCGCTGTGAGATGGTGCGTGGAGTGCAGACCATCACTGAGAACGTGATAAACTGTATGGTATGACTGTGCGTACGTGCCCTGATTGTACGGTATGAATGTGTATGTATTGCATATGCCTGGGTCGCTGGAGAGAACGTCTTTGTATGACTGAAATGCTTGCCTATCGATCAAGGAGATGGGAAAATAAACCCGAATATGGTAACTCCTCGTTTGAAGAAACGACTCTCCCTCTCCCGGAAGCTAGTAAATTGGAGGGTGACTTAGGCCAGAAACTCGAAGGATCATTTCAGTACGACGAACCCGACTCCAACTGATGACCCAAATGTACCACCAGTGAGTCGATTTTTGTGCTGACTAACTAAGAGAAGTTAAGAATACCCCAGGTCGGGGTTCATCCAAAACCCCCCCTCAGCCCAGAAGTTAGGGATATTGGCATGTTTTAGATTCACCACTTCTTCTTCCATCCACTTAGAAAATAAGAGTTGTACCATTGAACGTCCGACCGATACTCCTCCTCCGCCTCAGTTTGGATCACCGCCTGCCCAGGGGTCGGAAGGCTCCACCGTGAGTATAAACACGACTGGACTAATGTCCGGCCGGAAAAAGAGGAGTAAGTATTTTTTTTTCCCCAAAAATGAGGCCTCCAACAAAATTGCCCAGAAAAGGAGGGGAGTAAAAAGTCCGACCACCCCCCCCCAAAATGAATTACGGAAAAATACTGAAAATACGCAGCACGCATAGAAAAAGGATAGGAAAGGAAAGGTCCCCTTACCCAATATAGCTCTGTGTCTTCGTCTTAAGGTTTCTGTGCTTGATGTATGTGCTGTTACACCCTATCCAGTATTTGTGTGTGCGTGAACGTTGAATTTATGTTTTCCCCCAGCTTTTTTATATGTAAAAATGGCCCGTGCTGCTCTATGTTGTATGTACACCAAGTAACCTATTACCGTACACATTTCGCTCTCGTTTTATGTCGTACGTGTACCAAATAGCCTACTTGATGCGCACGTCTCTCTCTCTCTCTCACTCTCTCTCTCTCTCTCTCTCTCGCTCTTTCTCTCTCTCTCTCTCTCTCTCTCTCTCTCTCTCTCTCCCTCGCTGAAGGCTCCTTTGCCCTCTTTTTGAATAGATGACGACACTGTACCTCGTCAGTATATGTATAATTGGCCTAAACACGACAGTGTTCGAACAAATTGACAGAAGCAAAACGACCGTATTTTTGCCACACTACTACCTCTCCTTTCTGTAAAATGGAGAAAAAAAGGACAGGTAAGACGACTGATGTCTCCCAATCTGGCCCTTATAACGGGAACTATATGTCAGTGGTTTTTGTTGTTTTGGGGCTCTAACGACTCCACCTCCATCGCTCAGAACCGCCCCGCCCATTGCACAGAAATAGAGCGTCTAAGCACCCCGTCCTTCCAGAATAGTCCCAGTTCTGTACTAGCCGTCCCTGGATATTTTAAGCAATACAGCTGATGACCTTGTTTTTAAAGATACATCGCCTAGAACTGATAAAGGTTAACTATTGTCTCCAGCAAGAAAAATGTTTAGCTTGTGTTCCTCCCCGAAACAGATATTTGTGAGCCCATGACAGTAGCACCTCGCACTTTTTCATAAACCTAGCAGTCTCTGGAGAAAAATATGAATCAACAGGGCTTGTGTTAGAAAGACGAGTCTCTGCCGGAGAAGCCGGTTCGAATTTTGATAGACGAGGAAGTTGATAGATGTCAGACTTCTTGCCACGTTTTAAAGGTACAGGAATCAACACCTAGCAGACCTGATGATGGAAATTTGCAGGAACACTCGCAAACCTGCACCACAGCAATGATTAATGAGTTAGTAGCATACACCGACATAGGAGTTAATAGACATCCGCCATAGAGTGACCGATAAACGTTTCCCCGACTACTTGGGGTTGGGAGAGAGAATGAAGTGTGTAAACGTCTTCCCTGCCAGTTCTCTAAGATTCTGTTTCTTGTACTCATTCAAAGATAACATGCGGCCATCGGAGGAGAGGGGTCGGACGTGACGCACAGCCTGGCTGCGGATCATGGAACATCTATGGCGTCGACCAAGGGGGAGCCGTGGAGCAAAAAGATGCGGGACGAGGCACCATTCTCAGCATGGAAAGCGATAGAAAGAAGGGCTATCCCGAATCCCCCGCTCACTGATCAGCTCGTGCCTGAAGTCCCAGCCCGTCGAGCCCGACTGATGGGCTCAGTGCTAAAAGATTCTGCTCTCCTTGGTCCGCCTTTTTTTGATCCGATCCCACTCCACCCCCTCTTCCCTCGGCCTCCCAAAAGCACCCCCCTATCCCCCCCCCTCTTTTTCACATGGGATTTTGAACTTGACTTGACAGAAGAAGAACGGAATGCGGGTACCCCGCCTCAAGGTACCTATGATAAGATCAGTTAGGGATCGGGACAAAACAGGACTGTGATCCGAGAGCAAAGAATGGTCACACCCTGCAACGTGAAAACATGGATTTGAGCTGGACCTTAGCTCCACCGCCGGTGCTCAACAGTGCCAACGAAAGAAGAAGAACAATGAGAGCTTACCAGTGATGGCTCGCTATAATAGGACACTGGAAAGAAGAACTCCCTTCCCTGACTGTAACTCATGCTGAGTTGAATTCCTCTCCCAACCGCTTTCGTATTGACTATCTTCCAATCGAGTTTTCATGATATTACTTCGGTCACTTCCAACTGTACACTGGTAGTTAAGAAACATTAACTTTGTATAATGACAATTGTATAACATCAGCCGTGCACATGACTATGCCGTCTAGTTTGATCCACACGAAGCCTAGGCCTTAAGTAATGCACGTGATATTCCTTGTTTTGCAAGAACATTTTTACGGTATCCTGTTTGTGTTCAAGCGAGCTTCCCTCCTCCTATCTCCGGGTCTGACATATGACGCAGCTGATGTAATTTTGTATGCACTACCTCCTCGCCTATCACATCAACTACATGAAATTATGTACAATTGTGCCAGATCATTCCTGTCTGTCCTAAAGACTCTGAACTTTGAAGCAGAACGAATGAAAGCCCAGTATGAAGTAGAAGTACGTGGTATTATGGGGATAGATCCGAACTAAACAAGCTGGCGAGATATGTTAAAAGGGAGGACTGTGGAAATTTAGTTCGTAACTGAACATTATCTGCGCCATCTTGTCTCTCTCCAGCGCCGCACGCAGAAACACACGGCGGCCATTTTTAGACACCATGGCCCCTCTCCCCGCTCATTGCCGATCGCCAGCGCGTCCCTCTGGCGCTGCGAACATCCCCCCGCGCGCCGGCCACCCCCGCTCTCTCATACATGGGCCATAAACCCTCTCCTTCTGCGTGACCCTGCCATGGAACCACATCCCGCGCCTGACCAACACCTCCTTTCATCCCATACATGGTCATACATCCTTTTGATAACCCACTTCCTCTGCGCCCGATTGTCCGAACCGATCCCAGGCCATCACCTAGCCCTGCGGATGCAGTTTATTGCCCCTACTATAAGGGAGACACCCCACATCAAAGGGATTACAGTAGATCCACACCCCACCCCCTGAGACCCGACCAGTCGCACACACCCCCAGGAATTGGCGGAATGTCCAGCTGTGTGATAGCCATCTCCTACTATGGGTGGGGTGGGGACTTCTACTGTAGATATGTGTGGGAACAAGCTTGAAGGGGGGATTCCAAGGATGTCTTTCCGTACATCAAAGTCTCAACAAGAATGTATCACATGTAATAAAGCAATAAACCTGTGTATAAGAGGCCAGGCCTCAGAGATGTGGTTAGAGCACCTTGAGACGATACCTTGCTGTCCGATCTGACGTGTTCTGCTCCGACGGAATAAAACTTTGTTTCCTGCCTTCCAGTCTCCGGTGCCTGCCTCTTTTGTTGGTTAATCATCGAATGGTATAAGAGGCGATTACCGCCGGGCAATACTTGAAAGGTTATCGACTGAAACTGCCGCTACCATTTAACAACCAAAGGTTATTTGGGACAAAGGAACCTGTGTCTGTGATGGATGATGGTGTACATAATGATGGTCCATCTCATTGGGCTATCATGTTCAGCAGTGTGTTTGATGATAATCTTGGACTTATCAAGGGGTTCAAGCATCTTATCAAGGTGAAGGATCAAGCTCTTCCTGTAAAACACAAGTTGCGTAATGTACCTTTTAGTGTTAGAGATGACTTGGCAGAGGAACTTAAGAAAATGTGTGAGTCAGGTGTAATTGAGCCTGTAGAATCGTCTTTGTGGTTAAGTCCCTTGATCGTGGCCCGCAAAAAAAATGGTAATCTTAGAGTCTGCATTGATTTGCGCAGCATGAACAAGAAAATATGGGTCGATTCACATCCTTTACCCCATATTGATGATATTCTTTCTAAATTTACAGGTTCAAAGTAGTTTTCTAAGATTGATTTATCTTCCGCGTACCATCAGGTTGAGCTGGACTCACCTTCTAAACATTTTACTGCTTTTGTTTACCCTGTTGGAACTTTTCCGTTTAAAAGGATGCCTTTCAGGCTTGCCTCGGCGGCATCCGTGTTTCAGCGTATTATGGAAAGGATTCTGGTGGGAATTGAAGATACTGTTGTGTTCCAGGACGATATCCCGGTAGCAGGAAAATGTAAAGCTTCACATGACAAGAATCTTACCGATGTTTTGAGCAGGTTACAGGAGAAAGGAATTGTTGTCAACAAGCTTAAATGTATCTTTGGGGTAGACTCCATTGAGTATCTGGGCCATCATATTTCCGGTAAGGGAATTCTTCCGAGAGAGGAGTTGAATGACGCTATCATTAAGGCTCCGTGTCCCAAGTCAAAGGAACAAGTGTCTTCGTTTTTGGGGATGTGTGAGTTCTATTCTAAATTTATCTCCAATGTTGCTGCCAAGTCTGTTCATTTACGTGAACTTCTCAAAAAAAGGGTTATCTTTTTGTGGGATCAAGTGTGCCAAAGTGAATTTGATCAGATTAAGCGCGAGCTTGGTGGTTGTGAAATTTTAACTCCTTTTGATCCTTCTTTGCTGTGCATTGTCTCGGTTGATGCCAGTTTGGATGGTCTTGGTGGTATGATTACACAAATCAAGCAGGGTGTCGAGCACACCGTTGGGTTTGTCTCCCGTTCTTTGCGTCAAAGTGAGAAAAACAACTCCGTTATCGAGAGAGAGCTTTTAGCTTATTGTTGGGGTGTTGAAAGATTTAAGACCTTTTTGTGGGGTAGGACTTTCAAGCTGTTGACCGACCACAAGCCTCTCATTCCCATTTTGAATGGGGTTGTGGTGAAAGAGCATGCCCCCAGGATAGACAGATTGAGTTTAATGCTTCAATACAACTTTCTGGTTGACTACAATCCTGGTTGAAGAAATACCAGACCTGATTTTCTGTCTAGATCCCCATTACCTTGTTGTGAGTCTGATTTTCCTGGTTGTGATGATGATGAGGAGTGTTTCATTGCAGCTATGGATGTTTGCAATGTTGGTTGCTTCAATGAAAAGGAATGGTTTGATGCCTTGGATTCTGATTCTATAATCAAGAAGGTTAAGGATTTTATTGTTCAAGGATGGCCTAAAGAAAAACATCTTGATTGTGAGCTCCAGCCGTTTTCCAAGATTGCGGATGAACATTCTCTTGAGGGTGGTGAAATGATTTTGTGTGGTGACAAGTTTGTGCCTCCTGTTTGTTTGAGAGATCGTATTGTTGATGCCGGCCACGGGGGTCATCTTGGGCAGACCAGCACCAAACGTAGAATTTGTGCTGTTTATTGGTGACCTTACATGGACCGTCAAATTGAAGATGCAGTCAAAAGTTGTGTTATTTGCTGCTCAAGTGACAAAGTGGTCAAAACAGTTACTCCTCCTAAACTAGTTGTAGAGCTTCCCTCTGGACCCTGGATGAAGTTGGCTGTTGACTTTGTTGGACCTTTCAATGCTCTACCCAACAGGTACAAGTTTGCCTTGGTGGTTGCAGATTATTATAGTAAGTGGTGGGAGGTGCATTTTATGGTTGATCCCAACACTCATGAGGTCATCAGATTTTTTTAGAGTCTTTTGGCAGAGAGGGTTTTCCTAAAGAAATAGTGTCAGATAATGTGGTTCAATTTGTTTCAAAGGAAATGTCTAATTTCTTGGTCAATCTGGCATTGTTCATCGCCGTGTTGCTCTTTATCACCCACAGGCCAATGGTTTTATTGAGCGCATGAACCGTATTTTGGTTGAGTGTGTTAGGTGGGCTGTTTCCAACAAGGTGGAGGTAAGAGAAGCTGTGCAGAGCATGTTGTGGGCTCATCGCACTACTCCTTGTGTGGCTGTGGGGAAGAGTCCTTTTGAATTGCTGCGAGGGAAAGTGGCCACTTTTGGTATGTGTCCTGCTTGGATGAGGCGATGGGTTTTGTGTTCTAAGGTCTCCACCTTTGTGTCAGGTGTGGGGGGGGTGGTGAACTTAGCAAACCTGGGGGTGCTGGTGAAAGTAGCAAACCTCCTGTTGATGTTCCCTCCAAGTGTGACATGCATAAGAAGGAATGGCATTCAAAAATCCAGGTGGGAGATTGGGTGAAAATTAAGCTTCCTCATGATGAGCCTAAGGGTTTGTCCAAATTTGGCCCTCCTGTTCGTGTGGATGCTATTTCTCGTTATGCAGTTAGAGTCAATGGAAAGAGTTGGTGGAATCTCTAAAGGATTTACAGAATTCTTGATCCTGTTGTTCATCAAATGGGACTGGAAGTTGGTTCTGAACATTCTTCGGGAAAGTCTATTCAAGAAGTTTCTGATTCCAATGTCTTCAGGAGTTCTGCTCAGTCTTCTTCTACGCGGAGAAGTGGTAGGAAAAGAGTTCCACCAAAACGCATGGATCTGTAATCATTCTTCTGAAATGGTTCTGTAAATGTTCTTCTTGATTCCCATAAGCATGTATCTGTTAAATTGCATTTAGTCATTTATTGTTTTTAATGCTTCTTATGTTCTGTTGTTCTTGCTTCTCTTTACTCTTGTTTCTTTCTTCATCTTTCCCTGGTTTTCTTTAGTTCTTTTTATTTTACAGTTTAGCTTTTATTCTTCTTTTCTTTTGTGTAGCAAAGAAGGGAGATGTTGTAGTAATGTATTCTCTTACTCATCAGAATGTTCCCTAGCTCCATGGTGATAGAATGCGTATATTTGAACTGCCAGGGACTGTTGGTCATTTCCCTGGAAGCAGTGGAGACGAACGGTGATTAAACACAAGGTTTACCTACTTACCTTGTCTTTGTGGTCACTTCATATCACGGTCAGCCAATGACAGCGTTCAGTCCTGTGGGACTTAACCGAGCGATGAGAAAAAAAAGTCCTTGCGGCCAATCTGATCACTATATGTTTTTTAATTTGCAGCCTAGTGAGACTCATGTGGGAGTTCCAAGGTACTAACCATCTAGATAACTCTATTTTTAAGCTTGATTTCTCAAAAACAACTGAGCGGATTTACCACCAAATCCCAATAAGCACACTTTGGGGCATATTATCAAGGAAGAGTGATAAACATTGCTAAGCGTACTTAGCGCTTTTCTGTTTATCGCCATCTATCGCAGAATTACATTGCCGTGTTAGCGGCGTATTATCAACGCGATAGACGACGAAAAACAGAAACATCGCCTGAAATCCAGCGATGATAATGGAGATGCTTGCTGATAGGGGAGTGTGGTCGTGACATAGCGATCCACCTCCCATTATCAGCATAGCTAAGTAAAAGCAAAACCAGACGTTAACTTCATGCGATAACCGCGGTTAGCGCGGTTTATTACATCGCTGGGTCTGCATTGTTAATAGTGGGAAGTTCTGTTTGCCACGTAAATGAAGCAGACCTTGCGGGGAACGCCAATTTTTCCATGTCATTAGCGATAATAATTGCTGACATGCAAAATGGTGAAAAAACCGCGACTACATCAAGGAAACACGCGTTAGTGTGTCCTTGAAAATAGTGAGATAATTATTTTGCCGCTTTTCAGACGAAATCGGCCGCTAAAGCGGCAAAAATGGCCTTGATGATATGCCCCTTTGTGAGTAAAGATCTAGGCTTTGTGCAAATTTGGTGTAATTCTGTATTGTTGTCTACTTTTTGCATTGCATGGGGGTAATTTGTTTTGGGGTTTTACTCTGCCCCCGCTTGACGGATCACACCGAATCATTCCAGGGAGGAGCTGAGGTGGATGAACGTTTGTCCTGGAAAGTTTTGTAAAGGTTCCTCAAATGGTGCCAAAGTTATCAGCAAAACAAAAAATGTTCTTCCTATGGAAAATCTGACCTGTATATAACTAAACAGTGGCTACTGCAACTGAGTTATATAAGATAGATAGATAGATAGATAGATAGATAGATAGATAGATAGATAGATAGATAGATAGATAGATAGATAGATAGATAGATAGATAGATAGATAGATAGATAGATAGATAGATAGATAGATAGATAGATAGATAGATAGATACATAGATAGATCTCCTAACAATTACATTTTGCAAAAGCCAAGGAAAATGAAAACATTGAGAAAGCCAAAAGACTTGCAGCCAAAACCAGACCAACTGACTTTGCCAATGCTTGTTCTTTTTTTTCCTATGTCCCCTCTGTGCCTTTAGGCTTTGATTTGGCTTTTTCTTTCGCCTTTTTTTTTCTTACTGGGGTAACCCCTCATACTTAACTTTTTCTCTTCCAGCTACTCTTTTTTCCTGTCATTTTCTATTTTCCTGATCTCACCCAAACCTACATTTCTAAATTTTCGATTTTTCTGAGCAGTACAATTTTAGAACTTATAAATTCTAAAGTAAAATTTTTGACATTTTGAGGTATTACTATAGCTGTGTTTATTTTCTGGTGATTGTGTAGGTTTGGTGTCATGTGAGGCTGCTGAGCCAAAGGATGCAAAAATGTATTCGGATTGTTTTCTTTTTCCAGGCGTGGTGTTTCTTCTTGGAAATATGTTAAGTTGTTTTTATGTGGTTTTCAATGTGGGTGGTCACTAGTGTTTTTTTTTTGTTGCTTTGGTTGTAAGTTTTGCCAGGATGTAGTGTAAGCAATCTGAAATGCTGTGGCTGTCAATTATGTGTAATCTGAAAGAGGGAGTAGTGTAGTATCTTAGGTTATGTGGTGGTGTTCTATGTGTGTTTGCAGCTGTGCTGCTTCTATTCCCTGCCTTAGTACACGTCACAGGGGTATGGCAGGGCATGGAGAGACCAGTTGTGGCACTAGTGATAAGCAGGAGATCCAGACAGAGCAGGGGGTGTATGCTTGTTCCTGGTGAAACTCTTAGATGTTGCAAGTGTGCCATGATCTTTGATTCAAACAGGGATAATGACTCAGGTGTCCCCTGTTTGTGTAGTAAAATACAGCTGCAAGCAGGCGCGGTGCGTCCATTGGGGCGTGGGGGCGTAGCCCCCCCGCCCGCGCCGTGCCCGCAGCTGCAGCTCCCTCCTCTGTGACTAGTCTGTGAATGTCCGCAACCGCTCCCGAGTCCTCCCTCTGTGAATGTCAGTCAGCATGACGTCGGACCGTGGGCGGTCCGGTGTCATGTTGACTGACATCATTGTCATACGCCTTTGGGAAAGGCAGCACAAGTGCGCATGAGTGGGCATGGAGCTTAATTTTTTACTCCGTGCCCAGTCATGCGTACTTGTATTTTTGCTGCCTTGCGCATGCCCATTAGGAGCCCCTCGGTCTCCTAAATGGGCAGGCGGCGGGCGAGGAGTAGGCGGTGCCGTCAGCCAATCCTGGCGCTGCTGCAGCGCCAGGATTGGCTGAGGGCCGGGTTGCAGTCACTTGCGTCACGTCACGTGGACGTGGTGTTCCGGACCGTTTGAAGGGGCAGAGAGGCGCCAACGCGGACCAGGAGAAGAGGCGGTCAGGTAAGTGTTTTTTAATTTTGGTTTTAGGGTAACCTATAGACGCTGTATAGAGTAAAATTATATCCTCTGACTAATGTTCATATTTAATGAAGAAGCCCTCATCATAAAACGAACTCGTTAGTTTCTCCTTGTCACAGAGCGAGCATTAAATGTCACTCTTTACTCCGGCCCCCCTACTACGCTTTCCCTAAACTGTTTGGTAGGCACACTTGTCATATAAATCCACATATAATTCTCTCTTTTTCTGTACAGGTAAAGAAAATAAACGTGTAAAGGCAGTTACTGGGAGGCAGGCTTAGGGACTGCTTTAAATTCACCCCTTATTGAGTCTGGGCTGAAAATCATTCAATTCTGCTGAGGACACACGGGCAGAGTGTATATAAATATCTCGGGCTCTCCAGATAGCCGGCAGATTTTTTCCGCTGCCAAGCCTGCAGAAAATTGACTTGTTTCATGGAGGCAGGCTATTGACACATTACCGCGAGGAGGGTTAAGAGAGAAAGAAGCGAGACCGGCTCCCCTCTATTATACGATAATGTAATCAGCAGTGTGGGAAATGGCTGTGGGTAAAATGGCATCACTGACATTTATATTAGAGGATATTGATGGCAGGAGCTGTGCCCGCATCTATCCTGCCTCTCGCTTCCCGGGGATTGACACACAGGCGCTTGTTGGCTGCCTTTCCTCCCCAGCTCCTACGGCGGAGCGCCTGTCCTCGCGCCTCCGTCTTCTCTTTCACTTGCCCCCTCTGTCGCTCCCGCCTGTGGGTCCCCCTATGCCGCCTCTTCCATCCCCGCAGATCTTTCCCACCTTGCCTCAGTCCCGCGGACACCCCTCTCAGTGCTCGCTCACTACTCACTGCCACCTTGTCCTTTTTTACTTCCTCTTCCCTTTCTTCCCTCTCCCCGTAGTCCCCTCATACTCTTTTTTTTGTCTCATTTTCTCACATTCCTGTATGTTCACACTCCTTTCACTAAACCGTCCTTCGCGTGCTCATTCTCTATGTGTCTGTCACCCTCCTTGTGAATACATCAAGTGAAGGTGATGCCCGTGCACTTTGTTAAGTCTGATACAAGCTGCTTGTGCACTTATGGGGTGAGGTACATACACGATGAAGAGTGGCCACGCTTTCTGCACGCTATGCTATACATATCTTTATGTAGATGTAAAGGCCAATTGCTAGGCACTGCCGCCTGCTCTACTTCAGCGCATTCAATTTTCAGTATTTGTATAGCGCTTCACAGCACTTGTGTTGTGTGGCTCCGCAGCACTGTTCTGGTCCGGTTAGAAGAGGCTTCCCATGGTTGGTAGAGTGCATGTTCATAGTGGTGTAACCTGCGGGGGGAGCATTGGGCATCGTGTGAGAGCCGTGGGGATGCTCCCCTTGTGTAGGTACGGATTTGGCACAGCGCCTACACGTGGCAGTGATGCCAGAGGGTGTAAGGTGCGTGTAGTGGAGTTTGAGTTTACGTACCATCATCTGATGGGCTCGGCCGTTGGGTCGTTTTGAGAGTGCGTTTTGACGCGACTTTGTTATGGGGCACTTTTACGCCCCGCCATTTTCAAATGTCACCAGCCGCCACTGGCTGCAAGTGGGGGGCAGTGGGCCCAGCGCCCCTCCACTTGCTGCACCATAGACTTCTGCCCAACCTGCTCTTGCTTAGATATCACTTCTTGGAACTCTACCCTGGATTCGTGTGACCAGGCAGTTTTTACCAGCTGTCCCCACAGATTTCAGGAAATTAAGCTCATGTCCCGGTTTTTAGAGAGGGTCGACTGAAAACGGTGGGAGGTGCCTCTTTTTGTTTTCCAAAGCAGGGATAGTTGGCAGCTAATATAAGAAAGCAATGTAATTAACAGGCATGCTACTTACTGGCTTTAAAAGCTGCATTTTATTAATGTTCCTACTGCCTCTTCTGTTTTGCTCTGCTGTCATCCTGTGCGCTCGGTTGAAATACAATTGTAGTCCTTCTTCTATTTTTGTGAAATGTCTCGGACTTTGGTTTTTAAATTCTGGCCAACCCTACCCTGAACGTATCCTTTGAAGACCCTGGTTCAAAAGAGGGCTTTCTATTTTATGGGCAAAACATGTTATAACACTATAATTTTGTAATATCCCTAAACACTTTTAGTCTGACTTAGAGGCAGGTGGTTCCGGAAAACTCTCTGATGTGTGTAGGAAGTGCTAACTCCTTTGCAGTCAATTTTTTTGTGTTTTTTTTTTTGTTTGTTTAAAATAGGGCGAACTGGACCGGAAGTTATTGGGGCGCTTTACAGGATCACCAGTTACATTAAGAAAGGACACTTTCATTTTTTTTTGTAGGCACGGAGATGAAGTGATTTGCCCAGAATCACAGGATGTTGAGCCGCCGCCGAGACTCGAACGCAGTTCCAAAGTCTGTAGCTCTAGTTGTTAAGCCACATCCTCTCCCAATTCTTACTCATCAATCTGAAGAATGTTCCCTTTGCCACCCAAATCTAAATCCGTCGCTGGACCTCTAAATTGCTGAACGCGCTCTTACTTGTGGCATTATTTCAGAGAAGGCTATGTTCATAGGGCTGGCGTCGTTCACCCCATCCTAATCTCAGAGTGGCTCAAACAAACACAGCTTGGCGCATTCCTGCCTTCCCTCCCTCAATGACCTCTGACCCCTTCCAGGTTGCTGCCTTGCAGTGGGCATGGGCCGCGTCCAGCCTTATCTTCACGGCTTACATTCACTTCAGTCATTCCCAGGTGCCACCCCCTAAAATGTCTCGGTTTCCTTGGCAATGGCTTCCCCCATCGCCCACCAACATAAACAAATAGGGTGTACGATTACAACTATTTAACACATCTACAAAAAAAAGTGAAAGACAAATAGAGTGCAGGGGCCTGTGACGACGCTTATTAACGCGGGTCTCTGCTCGCTTTAAAAACACCACTTCAGAATGTTGGAGGGATAGGTTAAAGGAAAAGGCGCGAAAGAGTGACGTGGCAAAATGCTCACCCTTCGACTTTAATGCAAACATGTTTTCGTGTTTTCTGTTACAAATGTGTCTTTTTACAAAACAGATGACCAAAGGCATGTTAAACGAATGCTGTGGTCTTCTCTAAATATATTGACAGTGTAAATGCAAGGCCTTGTGCAGTTGAAAAAAATGCATAGCATGGCACTTAGAGCATTTAAGCATAGAATGTGCCTATAGCATTATTTTAATACAGCAGGGATTCGTATTGCCTTCAGGCAGAAAATCAAGTACTTTTGGACAAACACTGTGGCGTAGCACGAAATGATGGGGCCCCCCTGCAGAATGTGATGAAGGGCCCATAGGTCTCCTATACCTTAGAGATATT
This sequence comes from Triturus cristatus, assembly GCF_964204655.1. NCBI lineage: Eukaryota > Metazoa > Chordata > Amphibia > Caudata > Salamandridae > Triturus > Triturus cristatus. The sequence goes on along the minus strand of NC_140591.1, from coordinate 1,417,192,042 downwards.
CGTTGGCCTTCTGAATAGGGGACTCTGGGTGGGTTGGACCCCTGGAGGGTTCACAGCCCCTGCCCTCCCCCCTCCAGTGCCACAGGGGCCTGTGCTACGCATCTGAGCAAATGCTCAATTAATATGTGAGTCCCCCCCCCCCCCCCCCTAATATCATGATACATGACTATTGGGGATAGAATATGGCGGGACAAAGATTAGATTCACTATTCCTAATTCCACAGCTACGTACCTTGAAGATTTTTTTTAACACAAACTTTATCGCATTTTATAGATACATAATAGATTTATCACAGTATACCTATACATTGTAACATTTTATGTTATAGCAGTAAGCCTCACATGTGGGACACCTTAGGGAAGACATGAACAGGTCCTGGTATAGAAAAACAGTTACTCAATTAATGCAATTAATACCCTCCCCACCCAACCCCCTACTAGCACAGCTGTGTCACCTGTCGATAAACCCGAACGTGATGAGCATTGTGCATGGGAGTGTACCTGAGTCCCTGCAAGAACCTGCATAGCAGAAGCAAATTGTAGAGGTAGGACTGTTTCAATGGGGGGGGGGGGGGCAGTTCCGGCATCCAACAGAGATGTGAAAATGGATGGTGTGTGCGGCCCCGCTAATAGTGAAAGAGGGGAAGAGGTGGGGGTATAGTGCAGTGACGGCCGGTGCAGGTAAGAGCAGTGAGGCGGGGGGGGAGTTGATAGACGACGAGGGAAAATAAAATTGAAAAAAAGAAAAACACTTACCTTGCGCTCGCTGCATCGCTGACTCGGCGATGCGGCGAGCGCAAGGCAAGCCGCTTTCTTTTTTCTTTCTTTTTAAAAATTTTATTTTCCCTCGTCGTCGCCTGCCGACTTCCCCATCGCTCTTACCTGCACCGGCCGTCACTGGTATAGTGTGATCAACATGTCCCCATGATGCACAGAAAGGACACTCGTGTCCCTCACTTTTCCTCCAGTACCTCATCCTGTGCCTTGAATCTCCCCTGAAGGGTATCCCATTCAAGCGAGGTGGGTTTCTTATGTAGGCCTCTATATTGCTCTCGCCATAATCTACGCACCTTGAAGATATATGCTCAGCACAAGTAGATATATGTGGAGTTCCATATATAAAATCTAGACTTACTTATCTGTCTTTATTGTTGTTCTATATTTTGTCTTCGATATTGTGTCCCATCGATATTCCGTGGTCTATATTCAGGATGCCCCTCACTTAAATTCATTAATAAATATTTCCCCCAAGCAAATCATTTTGCAGTTTGCATGCTGATTTATATTGAAATATTATTATGTTGCTTTAGTTACTATGCATCCAAAGATCTTTTAGGATCTTTTTTGCTGGCATTAATTATTTTTCAGCTTTGGTAAAGTTGAAGTTCCAACAGAAGAATCAGCTGCATAGAATTGTTTCAATATTCACATTTTTGTGGATGAAATGTGTATTTGTCTATGTTTTATTTTTTTTTTAAAAGAATTTTATTGTTTTGTAAAACAGTGAAAACAGTAGGACATTGAAACGAACCTTGTATACATATCCCGAGATAGAGCACCACCCCATTGCACAATCCCTCAACCAACCCAATTTCTATTGCAGTTCGAAAGACTCTGGCTCCCCACCGTCCCACCATCCCGCAGGTCCCCTTAACCATCTGAGTCAGAGGAGTCCTCATCTGAAAGAGGCGGCGGATCGCATATTTCTCCCCTGTACTTGTTCCATGCCCCCCAGACCTTGGCCCACTTGCGAGGGCATCCCCGTCTAATGAATACAGAACGCTCTGCAAACATGGCTGCGTCCATTTCCCTGTGCCACGTGGACAGCAGTGGCACCTCCTCTGCACCCCATTTTTGGGCTATATTCCTTTTGGCCGTCATGATGCCCAGCGTCACCCAGCCCTGCGTCTGACGATTGAGGTCATTGGGCTCCCACACATTTACCAAGCAGCGTCTGGGTTCCGGCAACAGCGATATTCCACACGCCTGTGACATTGTACGCAGCACTCGTTTCCAAAAGTCTTGAATGATTGGGCAGTCCCAGATAGTGTGGTAAAAGGTTCCCTCCTCCCCACAACCCCGCAAGCAGAAGGGATGTGGCGCCCTGCCCAGCTTGTGTAGTAAGCATCTGGTGTAGTAGGAGCGATGCAAGATACGAAGCTGCACCAGTCTCAGCCTCGAGGGTATACCCGCCTCGCGCGGCGAGGCCAGTGCCTCACGCCACTCTGGGTCATCAAAATCGCCGAGCTCGGCAACCCACCGCTCCCGCAGGATCCCCATAGGGTCCGGTAGATTGTTGACCAGCTTGCGGTACGTGAAGGAAGTAGCCTTCTTGGCATATATTCCGTCAGCAACCTGTCCTCCAGCGGGGACGCCTCCGGAACCTTCGCTCCAGGAGCCAGCTGCGTCATTAAGGCATGCCTCATCTGGAGGTATCTGAACCATTCCGAGGGGGCCAGCTTGTACTGCTGTTGCAGGCGCGCGAACCGGACAACCTCCCCCTTTTGCCACACATCGCCTATCGTCGATATTCCAATGTTATCCCAAGCGTCGAAGCCCTTGCTGTCCCTCAGACGTCCCAGCTTCTTGGCATCCCACAGAGGTGTTAGCTGAGTCAAGACCCCTCGCCATCCCAACCTGGCCTGAGCAGCATGCCAGATGGACAGAGTCTGCCGCAAAGGGCCGATCATCCTCGAGGCCAGTCGGGTATCATACAGTGGGGACAGCATACCCCTCTCACCCAGCACGTCCCTATCCGCTTTGAACGCCGGGTCAGATTGAGGCGCGTGGAGCCACTGGTTAATCACCTTCAGCTGCGCCGCCCAGTAATAAAGCTGGATATCCGGGAGTGCAATTCCCCCATCATACCACCCGCAAACCAGCTTAGACTGCGCTATGCGCCCCGGCCTGTTGCCCCAGAGCAGGCTGGACACCTGTGCCGCTATCGCACGGAAGTAGGCCGGAGGCACCTGGTATGGGGTATTCTCTAGTACATATAGAAACCGCGGCCGAGCCATCATCTTGAAGAGCGCCGCTCTCCCAACCAGGGTCAGGGGCAGCGCTCCCCAATACTGCACGTCCCGCTTAAGGCGGTCCATCTGAGGGCTTAGATTGCGCTTGAAGAATTCCGTCTGATCCAGCGCGATGTGTATCCCCAGGTATTTGAACGACCCCTCCACCACCCGGAGCGGGCAACTTGGCGGTAGCCGTGGGAGTGGGCCCCTTAGTACCAGGAGGACCGACTTCGACCAGTTGATCGTGTAGCCAGACGCCCGGCCAAAAATCTCGCAGATGTTCAATAGCGTCAAGATGGAACGCCTCGGGGAGGACAAATAGAGTAGAATGTCATCCGCGTAGAGTGAGACGCGGTCCTCCCAGTCGGCAGACCACCGGAGGCCCCGCATCATGGGCTCCCAGCGGATCCAAGCCGCCAGCGGCTCAAGCACTAGGGCGAAAAGCAGAGGCGACAGAGGGCAGCCCTGTCTCGTGCCACGTGTCAATGGGAAGTCCTCCGACATGTGTCCGTTGGCCGTGACATGGGCTAGAGGTTTAGTATAGAGGAGCTGGACCCAGGCACAAAATCTCGGTCCGAACCCCAGATGCTGGAGTACCGCGAAAAGAAAGGGCCACTCCACCATGTCGAACGCCATTCGTGCGTCAAGGGAGAGAATAACAGCCGGCTCCTGCAACCGCTCCACTCGGGCCAGCACACCATGCAGCCGCCTCAGATTGTGAGACGTACTTCTGCCAGGCATAAAACCGGATTGATCCGGGTGTACAATGTCAGATAAGTGAGGTGTGAGCCGGGCGGCCAACACCTTCGCGAGGATCTTGGCCTCCGCGTTGATCAGCGAAATGGGACGGTATGAGGTACATCGGTCCATCGGCTTACCCGGCTTCGGAATTACCACAATGGTGGCCGTTCGCTGGTCCTCAGGGAGTTCTCCCACCTCGAGGCTATGTGTGAACATATTCAGCAGGTGCGGCGTTAACGTCTCGGAGAGTCGCTGGTAAAGCTCGATCGGGATGCCGTTCGGTCCGAGCGCCTTACCAGGCTGCAGCGCGCCGATAGCCGCCTGGAGAACCTCCACCGTGAGCTCAGCCTCGAGCGTCTCTCGAGCCTCAGGGGAGAGCTTGGGCATCTGCAGGTCTTTGACGTAAGTCAGTGCCATCTCCACCGTCATGGACGAGCTGGAGGAGTATACCTCGCGAAAGTGCTCCGCCAGAGTGCGCACTATTACTCGTGGGTCTGTTACTGCCAATTCCTCATCAGTGCTCAGCTGCGCAATCCCCCTGGCGCCGTTATCGCGCCTGTCAAGCCACGCCAGCAACCTACCAGTTTTGTCCCCCACATCATAAACTGTATGCCTCGATGCCTCAAGGCGCTGCCTGACTCGCTCTGCGAGGTGCTCTTTATATTTCGTCTGAGCCACATGCAGGTCATGCGAGGTTGCACGGGAGGGAGTCGCGGCTTGGCGGGCCTCCGCCGCCCGGAGCTCGAGCTCAAGCGACTGTAGTTCAGCTACCTGTTCGCGCTTGTGTTCCGAAACGGCGGCCATCGCCCGGCCCCGCACCACCGTTTTGTACGCCTCCCAGAGAACCGCAGGGGAGTCGACCGAAGTGGCATTTTCCTGGAAGTAGAATTTCGTCGCTTGCACTATGGATTTACTAATCTTTGGTAGGCGAATGTAGCTAGGGCGTAGCGGATAAACGCGACGGCGCATTAGGTGATAACTAGTGTATTGCAAGAGGATCGGGGAGTGATCAGAGATGCCTCTGGGTTGAATGTCTATACTGTCAACATTCTGGAGACAACCGGGGGAACCTAGAAAGTAATCAATGCGGGTGAGACTGTCATGCACCCCGGAGTGATACGTGTAATGCTTTGCCGTCGGATGATGCAGCCGCCATATGTCCGTTAATCCGATCGCCGTCGCAAAGCCCGCGAGGCGGGACACTCCCCCAATCTGTCCCCTAGGTGGAGACCGGTCAGTGAGATCGTCCATTACAGCATTAAAGTCGCCACCCAATAATACCTCCCCCTCCGGTAGTGCGAGCAGGAACTCACTGAGTGCCGGGAGCGCCGAAGCGTGCAGTCCGGGTGGGATATAGACAGACACTATGTTGATGGGCCGGCCCTCCCATTGTATGTGCGCTGCGGCGAAGCGCCCAGCCCCGTCCGTGTGTACACTAAGCACGATCAAGGGGGACCGACGCCGCAGCAGGATACCAACCCCCCGGGACCCAGAGGTGAATTCAGAGTGCGCCACCATCTTATACCCCCATCTGTCAAGCGCTTTAGTTGTGGAGCCAGTGAGGTGGGTCTCCTGGAGCAGGGCCACTGTCGGGGAGCATCTTTTGAGACTATGCAGGACCAGGCCCCGCTTAATTTTATCTCCCAAGCCCCGTACATTCCATGTGAGTATAGAGAGGGGTGGCGCCGGAGTCTGAGCGTTGGCAGGGGGTGGGTCATGCTTCACTTCGGACATTACGGTGGTTGGGCAAAGTGACGGAGCATGGTGCGGATAGCGTGGCTTGATGCATGTGTCATGCAGTGAAAGCGCGGTGAGTTTAGGTCAAAGGCCCGTGTCCTACAGAACCTCAACATAACAACAAAACTGTAGAACATTCCCCACTCCCCCTCCCCCCTCCCTGCCTCCCTGCCACACGGACTCAGAACTGCCCGCCACCCCAACTCCATTCCCAAAACCCCAACCAGTACTTGCGCTGTAAGGAGCGTGGGGTCCGAGGAAGACCAAGACATCCCCTGTCCCCAGGTCCCATCGTTCACACCCTCTGGCAATAGGACGTAGGCCAGTCCAGCATCTGTGGGCACCAGATATTAGTCTCCGGCTTCACGCCGCCGCCACGGCATCAGCCGGTGGGCTCCCCCTCAGTCTCCTCTGCGCGCCGGTCGCGGCCCTCAGAGTCCTCCTCACTCCCCATTCGCCTCGTCCTGCGGGCCGAGCGTCCACCACCCGCAGCCGGGCGCCATCCCTCCAACCAGTCGTGAGCCTCCTCCGGTGTGTTGAAAAATACAGTTTTGCCATCCGCCACCACACGGAGTCGCGCCGGGAAGAGCATAGCGTAGGGAAGCTCTCGGGCCCTCAGCTTCTTTTTGACCTCCAGGAAACTTCGGCGCTGCGCCGCCACCGCCGCCGTATAGTCCGGGAAGAAGGACACCGTGGAGTTCTGGAGACGGATGGGCGGCGCCACCCGCGCCGCCTGAAGAATGGCATCCCTGTCGCGGAAATTGAACAGGCGGGCCAGGACAGGCTGCGGGGGCGCACCCACTCGCGGTCGGACGCCGGGCACCCTATGGGCGCGTTCCACCGAGAAGAAGGTTGACAGGCCCCTGGGCTGCAACTTGGACTTGATCAAGTCTTCAATGTAAAGGTCCATGGCTGGGTGCCCTTCGCTTTCGGGGATCCCTGTAATGCGCACGTTGTTGCGGCGAGAGCGCCCCTCTTGATCGTCCAGCCTGGCCGCCATGCGCTTGTTGTCCATCTCCAGCTGGGACACCTTTTGTAGGAGATAACTCGAGTCTTTTGCCAGGGTCTCCGTCACCTGCTCAACATCCGCAACCCTGGCGGACATTTTCTGGAAGTCAGCTCGGAGAAGAGACACGTCCGCGGAGATTGACCCCACCGTCGTCTGTACTTGTGTCAAGGCAGCCATGATGTCTTCCAGCGTTACTTTAGGCGTCTCTTTGTCCACCGCCATCTTCTCGGTGCGCCCGCCACGGTCAGGCGGTGTGGAGTCCTTGGTATAGGCGAATTTGTCAAGTTTGCCCTGCGGATTCCCTTTGGGCCCCTTCCCGCTCATGGTCACAGCAGGCGGCACTCTCCCTCCCGCTCGCCACTGGCGAGCCGGTGAAATGGGCCTCCTCGACCGGGCAACGTCCAACTCAGGCAGCACTGCGAAGCGCCCAGGTCTCGGCGAAATCCGGTACCAGGCGGGCGCACAGCCCTTAGTCCTCCCCTCCGGTCACAGTAAGTAGTAGGCGTCCCGGGGTACCTCACAGGTGCCAGGCAGCAGTGCCAGGAGTCGCGCTGCAGGCAGCCAGGGCGAGCAGCACCTCCCTTCCGCTATACTCGTCGGACCTCGCAGCCGGGGGCCGACCAGGATCTCCGGGCCCGATTATTACCTCTCCGCAGGGCCACTCGCTGCGGGATCGCTCGGGCCTCACCCCTCCACTCAGGCAACGGTTAGTCAGGGGCTGCCAACACCCCGCCTCCGCCTCAGAGACGGCCGCTCTCCGTCTGGGGCACCTCGGTCACTCAAGGCCCCGGCTGTCAGCGCCGATGCAGGCCGCAACTCACCGGACCTCGCTGTGCGCGCTCTGGGCGTCCGGGAAACTCCGGATCGGATCAGCCGGCGTCGCGTCGTCTTCGCCTGTGGTATCCAGGCAGCCCCAAGTCCTCCCCTCCGGGGGGCCTCACCGGCTCCAGGCCGTGGCGCCCAGAGTTGCGCTGCAGGCAGCCAGGATGGGCAGCACCTCGGCTCCACTCTGCCAGCCCTTCCTCGCAGCAGGGGCCGATCAGGATCTCTGTGCTCGATTGTTCCGCCCCCGCAGGGCCACCCTCTGTGATATCGCTCAGGCCTCGCCCATCCGCTCAGGCAATGGTCCGCCCGGGGCCGCAAACATGCCGCCTCCGCCCCAGAGACGGCCGCGCTCCGACCGGGGCACCTCCGTCACTCGAGGCCCCGGCTTTCAGTGCTGGTGTAGGCCTCGGATCTCCGGACCTCGCTGTTCGCGCCCTGGGTGCCCGAGAAACTTCGGAATCGGATCATTCGGCGTCGCTTTGTTTCCGCCGTTGGTACAGGGACCCTGGAGCCGGATAACTTCACGGATGATGCACGGATGTCAGGGGAGTCGATCTCACCCTCGGAGCCCAACTAGGCTGCGGCCATCTTGCTCGGCTGCAAGCCACGCCCCCCTTGTCTATGTTTTATTAATTGCCAATACAAATATTTACACTTCATTAGGCAAGCACAGATTAATAAAGTGAGAAAAGTGGCAGGCTGGATTAGCTAACTCCATGCGCATGATCAAATAGGAGAAAGTAGCCAGACCGCAGGTAGTAACAAAGGCAGGGGTTTGACTCCCCAGCGGCCTGAGGACGTTTCACCATCTCTCTAGCAATAGGAGGTGGTTCCATTGCCTGCAGGTCGATAACCAGGCTCAGTTTAAAACAGGACCACAGCCACCAGTGGCGCAGCAGGTGCGTTGGCACCGGGGTATATGGATGTAAGGGTCCTAGTGCAGCGCAATAGTGGATGTCTTTTGCCACCCATTTGAGGGTGGCCATTTCCTTGCTTGCAACAGGGCCCATGACAGAGGCATAGCAAGGATACCATCGTCCCCCAGAGCAAGAAATAAACTGGGCCCTCAAACCCGCAGTTTGGTAGCAAAAAGCATTCAGAATTGGGCCACATGGGGGCCCTTGCACAGCTGGACCCTGGTGCCATGTACTTACTGCTCTACTAATCACCACTGATCTGTAGCACCATTGCTGCACCTACATATAAAAGTGGGTGCATCCTTCATCATTAGATGTAGGGGCAGCCACAACATACTTTGCAAATATATGTTTTGCTCAAACCAGTAGAGATTTTCACTGCTCTAAGACTAGGTTCTTCTGCACAGGCACTTTCTGCTTAACGTTAATAGGAGATCACAGCACGTTTACATCGAGTTGGGTTCTGAAATTCATTATAAGAAAAACTTGCCAAACTTAAAGTACCTCTGTAAACTTACCTCTTCTGTTAAGCGGCGGTCAGCACCGGTGAGCTCCAATGGGACCCCTCTGGACCCCCCAGTGCTGAGTGTCATGTCCAGAGAAAGGAACAGCGCTGGCTTGGCAGTCAGAGTCCGATGGCCATGGAGAGACGCATGTGGCCCTCGTGATGGCGAAGGAGGGCTGTGATTAGCGGCTGAGCGAGACCCTGTGGCACCGGAGGCCCGGTGCCGAGAGAGGCCCGGAGCCTGAGACTAGTGGCGAGAGCGATGGAGTGGCGAGAGAGCCCCCCCAGGGGTGCCTCGAGGACAGACCCTGCGGCGTGGAGGTCGGGACCCAGTGCCGCTGTGGGTGCTTGAGCCCGGTGGGAGGCATGGAGGTCGGGACCCAGTGCCGCTGTGGGTGCTTGAGCCCGGTGGGAGGCCTGACTTTGTGGCACGAGCTCAAGAACAGCCCTGGGATCCAGCATGCCGCCCCCGCCCCATCAACCGGCCTCCTACCCCTACAGCCATCACCAGCTTGGGGATCCCTCCAGGCCCAAGAACACCGCCCGTGAGTGCAACAACACCCTGAAGGCCTGTCTGAACGAGCCCGCAAGAACCCAACCAGTGGCGAGAAGATCATGCCCTGTAAATATGTACTATATATTTCTCCAACCATTATCACTTCAAGTTTTCTTAAAATGTAATCTTGAGTGAATTTGCAACTTTGTATATATGTAACTCTAACCACTAGTATCTGTAGTAGACATATGTACTTACTAGCATTCTTTGTGGGTTTAGAGTTTATCTGTTTCGTATCTTTTATGTAACTCATGTACTCTGAAGTCCTTATGTATTGTAACTGGTTCTATTGTAAAGCGCTCTGACACCTTCAGGTAAAGTTTGCGCTATATAAAAACACATAAATAAATAAAGTGCTTAGCCAGAGATGTTATGATGTTAATGTGGTGAGCAACGCCTAGAGATCGAAATACAGGCAGTGCAAGAAGTCGGTGTTTTGTAAGTCACACATGCATTCGTGGGAAGGAACCAGTTTTAATGATTTACTCCTGTCATTGCTCCCCTGTTGAAGTGAGAAGTGAAAGGCTGCAGTAATGGTGATCTGGACGCAGAATTCTCTCGATCACCACACAGGAGCCAACATTTTGAACGTGTTGCTCTTTTCACAAGGGAGTCTTCTGATGGCGCGCATAGACAGCAGGCCTGGGCCCTGGGACCGCTTTAACACTGTGCAAACACGCTTGGAATGTGGCGCGGCCTTGCTTTGTATCAGTTCCCCACGGAACGCTGCCAGCTGACCTCTTACACTGCCGCGATACAGTGACGTCAGAGGCAGAGAATGTGGCACTACAGCCTGATGCGCTGCACGGGCAGAGCGCACGTTGCATCAGTGGAATGTAAACAGAGCCGCAGCCATGGACGGCAGGATATTTACAAGCAAGTTACAGTTGGGTGCCCTAAACAATGAAAGTGCTCACAAAGCCTTCTCCACCCCATTTTATTCCTTTCAGAAAGCGGCATGAAGTGCAAAAACAAGTGGAATTCCTCATCACTGTAAGTCTTCCTTGGTTCTTCCATTCCCTTCTCATCATCTTTCTTGTCTCAGTCATTATTAATTTGAGGACAGTCCATCTCCAAACTAGATCATGCTCCCTCTGCATTCCTAAAGCCCCTTTGCCACTGACGCACACTCCGATATAGCGCACACCAGGCTACCACGGAAGGTCAGGCCTACAAGAAGGCACCTACCTTCTCCAACCTGTTTTGTCTGCCTTACTCGGGGAGTGTTTCCCACTCGCCCTTCCCGTGGATAATGGTTGGTCTCGTGCCTTGTCTTTCATTTTGTATTTCTTCCTATATCCTGGTGTCACTGGCCTCGGTGAGCCAAGGAGCCTGCAGACCTCAGCCACGAATAGGAGCGCAGCAGAAAGGTAAGGTAAGGCTGCAAGCACATGGACTCCCTTTATCTTGGCTAGTTGGGTGGGAGAATTCCTTCTTCTGTGGACTTGGGTTCAGCAATGGAAACGGGGCCCGGCACCACCCAATGTCCAGGGTATATCTTGGTCAAGTTCCAACAGCGACATCAGCACATAGGACCCAGATACTCCCAGTTTGGCCCGCACCCCCACACCAACCAAACGAGGCACCAAGAGAACTCACGGAGAGAACTTTGGTTTTGGTGGAGCAGTTTTATTGCAGTAAGGTAAAATATATGCTCAAAATTGTCAAACCACACTCGTGAAAAGCAGTCATAAAAATTTAATGTGATAAAAGGCACATGAGAAATGCAGACATCACAGGAAATAGCATTGGATTATGTGAAGCACCATCAACACCAGGACCATTCCGCAATCCCGAACACCAGGGTTGCATTGGGATCAAAAATCGTCACGGGCACACTCAAAAAAAGTGGTCTATATATGCGAATTGCCTTTCCGCAAAACACTGCTTCTGCAAAGTTTTATGAAAAGAAGGGTCCAGGGGTCTCTGACAGAGGAATGTTTTCTTAACTTCACTTAGATTTTTAAAAGAATGCTTGGATTAGTTCACACTGGTGAACCACACATGAATAAAAGTGAGGCCACTTCTGCTCAGGCCCGCTGCCCCTGCTCAATCTGCATATATTAATGGACCAGCCCAGCGAGAGAAAGGGAGTGACACCTCGCGCCCGTTGGTAAAACAGAGGTAACAGAGGTCCATCTGCCTTCAGAAAGGCCACACAGGCACCCACTGGGCCGCTGGCGGCATCCGAACAGCACAGACAGCACCCAAATCGGCCCCCAGGCTGCCCAAAAAAGCATCCCACAGCTGGAACTCAGATACCGGCCCCTCGGCCATTGCTAGAGTGCCCGCGTTACCCAATCAGACCCTGACAAACGCCATCGGACCATACAGGTGCAACCTCCTGCATCCATGAGAGGACGTCCCGTGTCACTGTACCCTTGTCCTCATTAAGGGCACTGCCCCAAACACCAAGCTCCCCAAGGGGCTGCGAGGAGGTGGGCAGCAGCAGCGGCCCTGTGCCTGCCCCCAATGATTGACCTGTGCACTCTACCCCACAAGCACAGCGGTGCTTGTACCATCGTACTAATGTCTACTACCACTCATTTATCCTCCCACCATGGATAGGCCACACCATGATGAAGAAAACGGCAGAGCTCTGTGTTTTAGGTCCCCCTCAGCAGTCTCTAAGACAAGCTCTCTAACACACCATCTACAGACACTATGGGAACCTTCTAAAATCACGTCACATGGTGAAAGATTTGCTACTCTAAGTAGCAGATGAAGGAACGAGATCACCAGAAGCAGTGAAACTGGGAGTAAGTGTCCTTCAAGTGCATCTAAACATCAAGCTTGGTGCTCCTCTATTGTATTCATGCAGTATTTTTAAACATCATGCCTCAGGTGGCAAAGACTAAACCCCATCTTGCAATGAGTCAAGAGCTTGCAGTTAGTGCATTAATCGGCCTAATAAAAGATGGCTACAAAGGTGCGGCCAAGCAGAACGGCTCACTAGCATTAACCATCGGAACTCCGACTGCCCCAGCTACATCCTACTGCACCCTGGACTTCAACTGGGGTCAGTACGATCAGAAACATCATCCCTCTGTCTCCCCCCATGACCGCCTCTTGTTTTGTGGGCCGGGGTGGGCTGGTGGCATCACGAGGTGAAGACGAGGTGAGGCCTCCTGAGGCACAGGGACAGTGGCCATTTTGGATCTGTGGGTGGGCAGGTTGGGTGCCAAGAACCTGCTGGAGGCAGGCAGGCCTGTGGGGTGATTTTGTACAGCTGCTGGGACCTTGGAGGCCCACTGGGAGAGCCGAGAGACATTTTGCACCAGCCACTAGAGCATGGAAGAGCACCAAAGGTATTTGAAGGCTGGTGAAGCTAGGCTGACCAGACCACAGTTCCCTTGCAGGGAGGGTCCACTAAGGGCAAGCGACCTGTGGCAGCAGACAGCACCAAAATAGGCAGCTCAGGTGATTCTTGCCTGAGGCGTGGGAGCAGCCTGCGACCCGGACTCTCCCCATCAAGATCCCACCCTCACAGCTCACAGCTGTGTGGGCAGGAAGTGGGCAACATCTTGATGGGGATGAAGCAAAGTGGCAGTTCCTAAGTGTGAATATGGACAGCGGTTGAGTCAGCATAGAGGACGCTAGGCTACACTGGCAGTGAGTGGACTGGAGGGGGTGGAGTGAGGGCCCCGTTTGTGATTGGCTATCCTGTCTGCATTGGAGCCTCCCAGTGCTGCTGTCATATCTAGAAACCCTAGGCTTGTGCCGGCGTTTAGCACCACAGCTAGCCCTCGCAGAGCAGGTTTGAATTTGGCGGAGACTGTCACGAACAGCTTTGTGATTCTACCCTGTGTGGACTGGCGGGATCTTCCTGGCTTGTTTCTGGTACAGAGAGGACCTGGCTTGGCAGTTCGGGCTGGACTGTTCCCATGAGGCACAGGGTTAAGACTGATTTGCATATGGGTGGGTCTAAACTGGGGTGGCATGGTGAGCAAAAGAACAATGGATTTAATCCAGATCTATTGACTGGGGGTGAAAGTTTGATTTGCTCTGCATTCCGTCCATCATCTGTGTGTCTTGTGCCTGAACCAACGTCTGGAGTCAGGGACGGGACCCCCGTGTCACAATAGGTAAAGATAAAGCATACAAGCAGCCCCAAGGCAATACTATAATGTAACATACCACCACTCAGACCCTGCCCCTGAGGGCCATGAGGCAGATGGTCTCCCAGAGAGCGCATGAACAAGAGGCACAAAAAGAGAAACCTTCTAGGACTCAACCCCTGGCGGCGATATGCGGCTCACAAACAGCCCTTAAGGGGAAAATTGAGATATTTTCTATAAATGTGAATCTACTATGCGTGAACCTTCGCCAGGTGGCGGACAGAGTTCAAACATGTGAAGGGAGTCATCTTGGACCTACAAACTGATGTCAAAGGCTTAAAGGCTGACAACCCAGAGTGAACTTCCTGACGCAGATGTATGACATCTCCATCGTTGACATGTAGCCATGTCCTACCACAGGGCCACTATAGAGAGGTATGCACATGGTTACAGGAGACTGGATGAACGACGGTATATTAAACTGGGTAATGTCCAACTGAATGAAAGCGGGTTGAGGAGTGAACAGCTTTCCTGACAGCACTCCCCCCCAAACAGAGGAGTGCTGATGTGATAGCCCCACTGCTCCTATAAGAGGGTCTGGGGTAATTGTGTTCGTATTGGTTTGGGGTACCCCACTTAGGGTTTACACAGGTTGGTTGATAGCTGCCCGCAAGTTTCTTATATTTTATCCTTCTCTTTGAAGTTTCCACAGTTACTGGAGATTAGAGTTGACAGAGGAGGGATATACTCGCTCGTGAGAATGGGCAAGTTGATGTTACACTTCGGCAGAACCAATGGTAGGTGTGGGCCTTATTTCTGCTCATAGGGTGGGGAGTGGAGGTACCTTTGTGGAGGTTCAGTATTTGTTGTGGTTGAAGTTTAGTTAGCAGTCATATAGCCTTTGGAGGACTTCATAACGAGCATGGTTCTCTCAATATTGGGAGTGAGCAACCTAGTGCATACCTCTCTTTGAGTGCAGCTGTTCACCATGAATAGATCATTAATAATGTGGAGTGTTTAGGGGCTTAACAGCTGCCCCAAGAGGCATAAAGTTGAAACTTTCCTTTGCAGATATAAGGTACAGATTGAAAAGTTGCAAGAAACCCACCTGCTCAAGGCAGAGGCCACATGATTGAGAAGCACTGGCATGGGCATGTGTATGCTGCCAAGTACTCTTTCTACGGTGTGGTGACATGGATTGCTGCTGGGGTTCCATTTTTAGAATGGATGGTGGTGACAGATCCCATGGGTAGATTTGTGACTGTGACTGACGTACTTGATAGCTTTGATACCTGCTTTGTGACTACTTATGCTTCGAATGCGGATGATCGCCTTTTCTTTCCTGACTTCGTGAGATTAATTGCACCTTATATGGACATGAGGCTTATTTGGGCAGGGGACTTTGACTGCACACTGAACTGGCAATTAAACAAAAAGAAAACAAGGCCAGGCCTTACCCCCAATATTGAGCTGAAGTGTAAGATGGCTGAACTCCACTTGCTGGAGATCTGGCCCCACCAACACCCAGGGGATAAAACATACACTCTCCTGTGCATGGGAGCTGTGGTAGGCTAGATTATGTGCTTGGATGCAGATAAGTTATTGACATTTATAAGTATTCTGAAAATCTTAACCGATATCTATCATTCCCTATTGCTCCTGACAATAATGCCTTGGTGGCATAGGCCCAAGATACTCCAAGGCGATTACAGACAGAGACACTGACAGATGCCACCTTTCTAGGCCCCATTGGAGAGTACACTGTGGCCTTGTTTCAGAACAATCATAGCTCTAGAGAGTGGGAGGCTTCTAAAGTGGTGCTGAGGGATGAGCGCATAGCGCAAGCACATGGAGTGAGTTGGAAGATGGAACAGACACTGACTGATGTAAAGCATAGGCATCTCCTGGAAGACAGACTGACCTACAGCTTAATGGGTCGCAAACGCTCAGTGAGGTGAAACGGCACAAAGGAGATATTTGGGCCAGGTGGGAGAAATTCACACAGTACTGAAAACAAGGGGTATAGTACGCGCACTACCTGAAGGTTTACAAGTTAGTTGTAGTGGTTTTGTCGTGCTCTGGGGTATCACTCACCGAATAAGAGTGTAAAATATGAAGTATAGCTGCATCCCCAAAGACATGGGATATGTCCCCCAGGCACTGAATACTAAGTCCTCTAGGAGGTTTCTCTGTTGTAATTCAATGTTGTATGAAACAGTTCTTGAGTTTTTTTTCATGAAAGCTTTATTGATGCTTTTTCATTTCACAAGGGTTGAAAACTTCATTTCCCAAAGTCCATTGTGGAAAACATATTTCTCTGAGTAGTTATTTTAACATACACTCCCAATGCATTTCGGCAGTCATGCCTTCGTCAGGGGATGTTCTGAAAATAATGGTATTGATGGTAAGTATAATGTGATACACGGGGAATTCTTCTCACCCAGATATTGTGAAGTGTGTTAAAAGGAAAACTGAAATGCAACTACTGTGATGAACAAATTCTTTACCATCAATACCATTATTTTCAGAACCACCCCTGATGAAGGCATGACTGCCGAAATGCATTGGGAGTGTATGTTAACATAACTACTCAGAGAAATATGTTTTCCACGATGGACTTTGGGAAATGAAGTTTTCAACCCTTATGAAATGAAAAAGCATCAATAAAGCTTTCATGAAAAAAAACTCAAGAACTGTTTCATACAACATTGAATTACAACAGAGAAACCTCCTAGAGGACTTAGTATTCAGTGCCTGGGGGACATACCCCATGTCTTTGGGGATGCAGCTATACTTAAGAAATTCACACAGTACCAGCAATGTCTTTTATGTAAGAGGGACAAATCTGGGAGAATGCTGGGGTGGCTATTAAAAAGAGACATTCCACATACACACATTCAGATACTACACAAGGATGGAGGCCCCCAAAATTGTGGCTATCTTGTTCATATGGCCTCTGGCAGCGACTGCCCTTCATTACAGCTGACGAAATGTAGTTGTTCTAACGTCTAACCATGTAACCTGCAGTAGCCATCTTTTTTTTTCTCCACCTCCAAGTGAGTGCACTGGGTGAAGTTTTAGACAAACTACATGGACCAGAGTTACTATAAATATTGTAGGCCATGCAATCTGCTTTAAACGTAATCTGTCCCTGCACTGGCATCCAACGAAGTTGAAACAAATAGGAATATGCATCCTTGTATTTTAATAAGCTAAAAATGAGTCTTAAAGTTGTCCAGGTTTCTCTAGTAATGGCCGGACAATAGCCATCTTCCATTTTCCTTGGACTACTGCATTTCATCGATACTATTCATACTATATATAGTCTTAACCTGGAGATTTCTTTTAGAAATGGACAGAGCATACGTCTAGTGGTGAACCAGAGGGCTTATGCTAACTTATCAATTCCTCACATTCTGTGAAAGTAGGAGGGAAAACCAGTAACAACACTCTTTGAGACTCTTACAGTGGGCAGATTTATTTGCCCCTCCATTACCTACGTCACTGGCATATCTGAAAACTCCATACTAATCCTTGTAACTTTTGTAGTAAAATAAAATCTGCTAAATTATCAAGGAAGTGTTGCGAGGCTGCAGGTTTCTCAGTCAGGCAACCTGACAGCTAGATGTCATTCCTGGCATCTATATGTTAGGAAGTTTCGTCCTTCCAGTCTGTGGCTGGGCTTGCACCAGTTCAAAGGTAAAGACAAGAAATCTGAAGGAAAGAATTGTGAGGTTCTTCCATCAAAGCATCGTAAGCATTTCAGAATATGCCAAAGGCTTCCTGGAGCAGTCAATATCCGACTTATGGGAACTAGACATTTTTAAAGCTGCTGCAATGTGTAATATGAGGTATTCTCTCTAGATTCAGGAGTTATAATGAACAAAATGCCAAATTCTCAAGAGACTGGCACTATGTTGGCCAAAGAGTATGGATGTTTTAGCAGACCATCCGAGCAGGGTCTTTCCCTCTTTTCAAGAATTTCTGTCTTGCTCCAGTGTTTTTTGATCTTGTTTCTATTGTTTACTGGGAGATAAAATGCCTTGCGTCCCAGTTTTTCCCCACTTTCGAATTACAGGACTGAGGCAGTGCATTCTGTACTCCATCCTTGGCCTCAAAACCTTCTTAATGTATTTCCTCCCTGTACTTTGATTCCTGGAACTCCAACCACAATCTAGAGAGAGGGGACACTTGCTGTCAATTGGAAGTGAATCAGCTGCTCTCCCTTTCTACAGCAGTGGTAATGCAAATGGAATCAGTGTTACCAATGTCCCCAGGGCTGGCTGCTGGTGGGCTGTTGCTTTGCTGGCTGGCATTGCCAGACCATTGCACATACTAGTGATTTTGTCCATTTTGTCACATTATGGGCCATGAAACCCTTTTGACCCAGAGTGTGCAGTGTGGCAGCCTGGTAATGATTTGTTTTTGAGTCCTGTCTATACTTTCCCTTTCAGTTCTATGTTGTATGGCTTTGGATTTGTGGGGCAGGTAAGCCTCTTGGACTTTTCCCAGCTAATCCTTCCTTATCTGCCCACATTCACTGGAGCTGTAGCAGATGTTAGCCCATTGGGCCAAACACAAGGTGCCTCAATCCAGCACATTTGTTTGTGGCGTGGCTGTCCGTGCTGTCCTTCTTCTATATGTGCCTTTTGCAGAGGAGAAGGCTTGTCAGTTTGATACTAAAATATCTCGTCTGTGACTGGTAGAGGACTCTGCTATGTAATATAAATTCTTGACCTATAATAAATCAAATGTGTTTTCAATAATGTGGTTATGGTTTTATCTCTAAGCAATGCTGGCTTGAGTGTAACCTTGAGTGAGTAAGTCAGGGACAAGGAACATGCTGATGAGTTAATGCATTAATTCTGTAGTTTTAATCTCAAGATTCCTTGTCCAGCAGTCTCTTCCCAACCCTTACAACTCTCCCTCCTGCATGTATGGACATTGCATCAATAATGTGCATTCTTTTGTTGTCAAACCAGGAGGTGTGAGGTTGAGAGGCATCTTTTGTAGGTAGGACCCTCGTCAGGTGATAGAGGATGCATCAAGGGTAAAAGATTTAGTTAGATAGTGGTTTTATTGTCTAGTAGAAGGTGGACTCACCTCATATCAGTAAGATCTGAGACGAGAGAATCAAATAGGAGTAATGAGATTAACAGTTAGGAATTGAGTAATTTCATTATGTTGAGTGCCTGAGCATTTAGCAACAAATAGAAACGCATAATCCTGTCCATACGTACAATATGAGCAGAAAATTATAGTTTTTTTGCAGCTCTGTTCCACCACACAACTAACTTTCAAACATTTTTTTGAAATGTACCTCTTTAACTTGAGGGACTCTACACTATCAATACATAAGGATTCCACGGGACCCTCCGATATCCCCAGGTGCATTCCAAATTTCTTAGCCCTGATGTTGACCCAAGCAATTACTCAACCGAGTTGAAACATCAACTTATTTGTGATTTAAAGAGACTTTTAAAATCCATATCTGGACCTCCCAATATAACAACAATACTTCTGTTAGATCAAGCCCCTTATAAAACAAATATGCTAGTTGCTACTCCCAGTGGCGCTCATTATGACTGCTGTCTGATGCTGATTCACTTATCACTAAAGTGTATTATGCATATCGCACTGAATACTGTGCCACCTACACTTTGACCACTTTATGCCTTATTCTGCAAGACTGTATGAATCAAACGCGTGTTGATCTTTTTGGATTCCCTGGTCTGTCAATTTTTATCTGTCATTAATTAAATCTAATTAGTATATCCTTGTTCTCATTAATGTGAAGTTGGTATGTTGAATATGCTGTTGTGTAGAACCGCTCTTTTTCTTTATAAATTACTTCAATTTTTGTCACAGATTTAATTGTCGCTCAAATCATGTTGATTATCTTGATCATTTTCCTACCAGAGAAAATAAAGGTCTTGAAATAATTATAGCTAAATCCTGATTAAAGATCTTTTTTTGCTACACACTGTAGCCCAGGAGTAGATATCTATTTATCCCTTCCACATAATTATAGTTTTCCTAAAAAGAAATTGATATAAGATCGCAAAGAGGGTAAAATTAACCGCTCTGCCACTGTAATATTGTTTTTATATGCTGTGGCCTAGGACATTGCTTCTAGAACTGGAAGGGCTACAATTAGCAAACCATGAAAGTCCTCATACTTTATTCTAGTTACATCCCCTGTACACTGATTTTGTTTACCACTTTGGCTCAGCTTGCAAATATGTTTAGTTTGACCTGCAAAGCAATCTGCCAAATTTTCATGCATTTTTCAACCGATATTAGCCCTAGCTGTTGTTTTATTTATTTGAGCATATGGTAGCGTGTGTCTGTCCTTCTTCTTCCTAGAAAGTAATCGTGAATTGATTGTTCCTGAAAAATAAATACTTTTTTGTGTTTAAGTTTCACAATCATGTTTTAAATTTTATATATTTAAAAATTTAAAAATCAAGAGAGAGTGGATCACTGGTCCTGAAAGAACCAAAGTTAGCAACAGTAGTTCAAAGACTGTTAAGAAACCCTCAATCACGTTTATTGCAAGTGGTGTTCTAGCGGTATGTTCGATTATCCGCTTACGCTTAACAACGTGACAGCATCATCATTGGGTCACTGTGTGCTTCCTCCACCGGGAGGTATTCTGCCTCTGGTTTTTTCAGTAGTGATCGTGGTGATAAAAAAGTACCCGTGTGTAGTGAAGTGATCTCCGTGAGTGTGAGATAAAAAACTCGTCCGACCAGTCAACAAATTTTAATAGAACTGGGTGCGAGTTTATTAAAAACGCTTTTCGTGCAATAATAGACACTTTAGGGTCTAGTGCACTTTGTGAAATAGTCCAACAAAAAAAAAGGGAGGTCGACATGTTTCAGCCCTATGTCGTGCCCCTAAGGGTCAGGTGGGCTTTCATCAGGACCTAGTGCAAGTGTGGGGACCCTAATATCTAAGGGACTCCCAAGTTAGGGTGGATTGATTGGTCCAACCGGTATTTAAGGAGTTCAATTTGAACCTATTTAGAAACATAAAAGAAAGGGGGGAGAAAAGAGAATAAAACAGACCCATATATATTCAAGATGAGAACTGTCATTATGTTCAAAAACTCGAGCATCAGCCGTCGTTGCAACTACAAAATGGCAATACTTCAGTAGTGACAATGGCAAAAGACATTCACTCTTATTTTGGTATCGAGTAACGGCAAATGAAGCCCTCTTTTTACATTTTAAAAGTGACTTTAGCATGAAAAGACAAAACTTTGCAAGAAAAAACTGGCACAAACTAAATTCTCTAAGTAAGCACAAGGCACAAACTGTCTTTATAATGATAGTAAGACCATTCGCATGTGAGCAGATCACGCTCGTTTTTAAAGTTATCCAGTTTCAGGAAAAAGAGGGGGGGGGGGGAGAGGGGAGGGGGGGTGGGGGGGTCAAAAAATGTTGTATTGCCGGTATTGTTATTCGTGAGCGTCCAGCTACATTGACAACAGATATACATATTGGCATTGAGTAACAGCAAAGAAAGGCCCTCTTTTTTTATGTAGAAACAACTGGCACGAACAGGATTCTCTGAGTAAACAAAAACCGTGTGGTGTTTTACGGTTGATATTTCGACCATTCGCGTGTAGCGTTGTCAAGACACGCTAATTATATGCCCAGTTTCAATAATATCGCCGTTTATATTAGGGTGGTGTGGGATAATGAGTGCAAATGTGAAGCTCAAAATCAAAAGCTAATAGTTCTCAGAGTCCGAGATTTGGCTATGCAGAAAAACATGTTCAAGCATATCACTCATGCACTTCTGTAAACATAGACGAGGACGATACCTTGTTTACTCATTAAGAGGAAACCCATCAGGTACAGGAGGTAAATCCCGCTCTTAAAAGAAGGGAGAGACAAAAGGACAGTCAAGGTATTAAAAAGAAAGGTATACATTACATCCCTTCGTCCCTCCGTCGGCATCTTCGTGTATGTTCCAGCCGTTACCTTGTGCAGGGACGTTTGGAGACTTGTTCTGCCGCTGCCTCTCTCTACCCGGAATGTGCTTCAGTGAAGCCGGGTCATTTTTAAAGTAGTCAGAGCCCATCGCAAGAAATAACAGTGAAAACAGACTGAATTACTTGCGAAAAACACTATGTTTGGATCGGAAATCGTGCCTTGTATAGATTAGTATTTAGCTGGAAATTCGAGTTACTTCTTATTATGTATACTAACAAGGCGATTGTACTCAGGTGAAAAAAAGAGATACATCGTCTCTACATCGGAAAATGCCAAAAAGATCGCAATGTTCATTTTGCTCCGTGGATTGTCTCAATAAAGTTTGGAAGTACATTCTAAACGTGCACGTCAACCTTTAGAGGGCCAAACAATTGCAAGGATTTTCACAGTTTTGTTGTTGAAAGTACTTTCTAGGCATGCACGTCAATTTGAGGAGGCCATGCAGTTTCGATTAATCTGCTTCTGATGTTGCCGAGATCGTTTAGTAAAGGGATATCTCATGTATAACCCAGTTCGTATGAAGATTCCTATTCACAGTCGAGGGATGTTCCAATTACATTTAGGAATCCACATCCCCTCGACTTATGTTGTGGCCAGAGTTAAAAAGGGGGGCGTTTTTATGTCAGTGACGCTTGTCTGTAGATTCTGTAGGTGGACGATAAAGGAAATTAAGGATTGATTGGGACCCAACGCAGATGTATCCATCAAATACGGTGTTAATCCTGCTCCAATATTCTTTGTTAAAGAGTGGTCATCATTTGTTAATACTTAACCATGGGATATTGTCGTTTAGTCCATGTACATGGGTACACAGGCGGTGGACCCATCTTTGTTCTTTTTCGAACAGAGTTCTTTCCGCATTTTGGTTTTTCACAGTGAGGGTTTCCAAAATGACCCACTGAAGGTGATCAATTGTGTGTCCTTTTTCCAGATAATGACTGCTCATCTTAGTGGTACTCTTTTTACACTTGATATTGCTCCTATGTTCGCAGAGTCGTTGTTTGACTCTGCGGCATGTCATCCCAATATAGCGTAATTTGCAAGGGCATGTAATCATATAGATTACATGGGTGGTGTTGCAGTTGGTATGTGCTCGGATTGTCCATAATAAGTCTGGCAGTAGTTGTAGGGTTTTTGTGGCTGTAGTTAAGTGACATACGGAGCACGTGCCACAGGGATAGTGGCCAGTCACCGGTGTTCTGCTCCAGAGACTCATGGTCGTATCCAGACTTGGTTTGGGAGGGGGTCTTGTGTGTACCAGAATGTCTTTTAGGTTACGGGTCCTCTTATTTGAAAACCTAGGTTTAGGCCATTTCAAGGCCCCTGACGTAAGGATCCTCCAGTTCTTGTTGATTATTTTCTTGACGTCATTGGATACCAGGCTGTAAGTGCTGACACATGTGACCAGATCCTTGGTGGGTTCTTTCACAGAAGTTTCCATTAGGGCTTCTCTCTGTTGATTTCTTGCCCTCTTTTGGCATTTTTTGATGGTACGTGGAGGGTAATCTCTGTTCCTCAGTTTCTCGCTTAGATCTTTCGCTTGTTCTTTGTAGTCCTGGATATTGCTACAGTTGCGTCTGAGACGGAGAAACTGGCCATACGGAAGATTCTCCCTCATTGGGCGCGGATGGAAACTGTTGAAGGAAAGTAAACTGTTCTTGGCAGTGGGTTTAAAGAATGTTTTCGTTTGGATGGTGTTATTATCAATGAAAATCGTGACATCCAAGAAGTCAAGTTCGTTTGGGCTTGCTGAGTAGGTGAACTTCAACCACTCGTCTCTGGTGTTTAACCACTGATGAAATTCGACAAGAGTTCCCATGTCACCCTCCCAAATCAACAGGACATCGTCGATGTACCGTTTCCAAAAGATAATCCGTTTGTGGAAGGGGTTGGTCGGGCTCTGTACGAATTGTTCTTCAAAATCGCTCACGTATAGTCCCGCCACGCTCGGCGCGAAGGTACTTCCCATGGAAGTGCCATGGCGCTGTCGATACATGGTGTGGTTATACTCAAAGTGGTTCTCAGTGAGCACCAGTCTGCAACACTCTAGAATAAAGTGTCTCGGTGTCTTATGGTTCCATTGTTGACTGAACAGTAGCTCTTCAAGGGTATCCAATGTTTTCTTCTGTGGGAGGCTGGTGTACAGACTTTCGACATCCAAGCCGACTAGTAACATACTGCCTTCTACGAATTGTTGATCTCTTAGGAGGATGAGGAGATCTTTGGTATCTTTGAGGTAGGTGGGCGTTTTTTGTACTAGTGGTTTGAGATAGTGATCCGCAAATTGTGACAGGGGTTCTAGGACCGATTCGATCCCAGAGACGATTGGTCTTCCCGGTGGTGGTCTTCGTTCCTTGTGGATCTTGGGAAGGGAATAAAAATACGGCATTCTAGGTTTCCGAGCTACCAGGAACTCTGCTTCGCTCTTGGAGATCCAGTTGTTAATTTCCGCTTCCTCTACCATCAGTGTGATTGTTCTTTGTAGACGTTCCGTTGGGTCTGTCGTGATGATCTCGTAAAATTTTGTGTCGGATAAAAGATCTGTACATTGTTGATCGTACCCTTCCCTACTGAGCAGCACAATACCCCCGCCTTTGTCGGCAGGTTTTATCACAAGGTCACCATTTTTCCGTAATGAATCCAAGGCCAATTGTTCGGCTCTAGATACATTAACAAACGGTCTTTTTGTGTGGTCTTTAAGACTCTCTACTTCTCTCATGATGGCTTGTTCAAAGGCCACAATCTCCACTAGGACCTGATGGTTGAGATCATTGCGATCTTTTTGGCATTTTCCGATGTAGAGACGATGTATCTCTTTTTTTCACCTGAGTACAATCGCCTTGTTAGTATACATAATAAGAAGTAACTCGAATTTCCAGCTAAATACTAATCTATACAAGGCACGATTTCCGATCCAAACATAGTGTTTTTCGCAAGTAATTCAGTCTGTTTTCACTGTTATTTCTTGCGATGGGCTCTGACTACTTTAAAAATGACCCGGCTTCACTGAAGCACATTCCGGGTAGAGAGAGGCAGCGGCAGAACAAGTCTCCAAACGTCCCTGCACAAGGTAACGGCTGGAACATACACGAAGATGCCGACGGAGGGACGAAGGGATGTAATGTATACCTTTCTTTTTAATACCTTGACTGTCCTTTTGTCTCTCCCTTCTTTTAAGAGCGGGATTTACCTCCTGTACCTGATGGGTTTCCTCTTAATGAGTAAACAAGGTATCGTCCTCGTCTATGTTTACAGAAGTGCATGAGTGATATGCTTGAACATGTTTTTCTGCATAGCCAAATCTCGGACTCTGAGAACTATTAGCTTTTGATTTTAAGCTTCACATTTGCACTCATTATCCCACACCACCCTAATATAAACGGCGATATTATTGAAACTGGGCATATAATTAGCGTGTCTTGACAACGCTACACGCGAATGGTCGAAATATCAACTGTAAAACACCACACGGTTTTTGTTTACTCAGAGAATCCTGTTCGTGCCAGTTGTTTCTACATAAAAAAGAGGGCCTTTCTTTGCTGTTACTCAATGCCAATATGTATATCTGTTGTCAATGTAGCTGGACGCTCACGAATAACAATACCGGCAATACAACATTTTTTGACCCCCCCTCCCCTCTCCCCCCCCCCCTCTTTTTCCTGAAACTGGATAACTTTAAAAACGAGCGTGATCTGCTCACATGCGAATGGTCTTACTATCATTATAAAGACAGTTTGTGCCTTGTGCTTACTTAGAGAATTTAGTTTGTGCCAGTTTTTTCTTGCAAAGTTTTGTCTTTTCATGCTAAAGTCACTTTTAAAATGTAAAAAGAGGGCTCGACATAGGGCTGAAACATGTCGACCTCCCTTTTTTTTTTGGACTATTTCACAAAGTGCACTAGACCCTAAAGTGTCTATTATTGCACGAAAAGCGTTTTTAATAAACTCGCACCCAGTTCTATTAAAATTTGTTGACTGGTCGGACGAGTTTTTTTATCTCACACTCACGGAGATCACTTCACTACACACGGGTACTTTTTTATCACCACGATCACTACTGAAAAAACCAGAGGCAGAATACCTCCGGGTGGAGGAAGCACACAGTGACCCAATGATGATGCTGTCACGTTGTTAAGCGTAAGCGGATAATCGAACATACCGCTAGAACACCACTTGCAATAAACGTGATTGAGGGTTTCTTAACAGTCTTTGAACTACTGTTGCTAACTTTGGTTCTTTCAGGACCAGTGATCCACTCTCTCTTGATTTTTAAGTATTGGTATAAGAAGCCGAGTGGGTCGCAACCCCTTCTTACTCCCTCTCTTTGATTAATACACTTAAAGTTTATATACACATAGTATTACGTTTTGCCTTATTTGGTGTCATTTTCCATTATAGTAAAAATATTTCGGTTGGGCCCAGTCAGAAGTGAAAATATTAGTATTAACAACAAAAACAAAGCAACAACAGCAATGCAAAAACAACAACAATAATATCCATTTGTATAGTGCGCACCTAAAAAAATGTGTACGCAAATAATATTTTGGGCACTATTGTAAACAAAATTAGTGGCCCCTTTTTTTATAGACCATCACAAGAGGAAGGACAAGGTAACAATGCAGAATCACATCTTGCAACTTTCAACAAAGCGCTCCTCCCTCCCAGGGGAATGCGGTGCTAGGGCTAGGGTTCCTGTGAATCTCTACCCCTTCCCTGCTTTCTTTACTCTTGGGCCCAGAGCAGCAGATAGGAAGGGGTGTCATGGGACGAGCAAAGGCGTATTTCCATCTGATTGACCTCAATGAAGTTTTGCACAGTGGGCGGAAAAAGGTGGCTCGATATGTGCCACTGATTTTGTTGTCGCGGGGGCAGGTGGGCTTTGTAAGGAGGCGCCATCTTGCAGGCACCGTATTTGCTCCCATGTCCACAGACCTAGGCACAGTTAGGATGGATGCCTCCTACTCCCTGGTCACCCTTGTAGATGGATAACAGGCAGCAGCAACACCTAATTTTTAATGGTAAGCCACCTCTTCAGAATGACCTTTAAGACAGCACTGAGGTGATCAGACAGGCTACATTCAGCAAGGACATTTCACAAAGGTTGTAGACTCACAGTTCACACATCAGTGCAAAGCGTGGGGATGTAGCTCCCAGTCTCACAGCATGGGGTACCCCCCTTAATACCTGGTGGTGGGAAAGAGCAGGTCCATAGCAGATTTTCAGTTGGACAGAGGTCAAGGACCAACCCACAGGAATACAGGTGGTTTCACCTTTGTGGTCCTGGTAGAATAAGGTTCAAAAAGGGCTAAGCCCTATGTTTCAAATCATGCAATCACAAATTGTTGATAAATGTAAACAATTATTTGGGTTTAGGAAGATGGAACTGTTAGCTTGAAGTTCATTATTTGTTGTGATGCTATAAGACTGGAATGTCATTGCTTTTCACTTTAATAGATGTAAAATTCTTAATTACACTGCTTTGTTCTAAGTGTTACATTTTTGATGTGATAAGAAACATGACCTATGTGTACACCCAAACATAAGAGATTTAGCAGTCATGTCATTGAGTTGGTTGAGCTGGTGAGGTGTGGGACCCATACATCGGAGACTCCTGGGCCTAGGAAAAAAGTTCTTCCTTAGTTACGGGGTGTGGTACTTGGCCCTGGGGTCTCTTGGATTTCTACCCTTCCATGCTCTTGCCACTCTTTGACCCACAGCAGGGTATAGGAAGGGGCCACAAAGGACCAGCATAGATCCATTTCCGGCTTCCCACCTCACACGAGTTTGGTAGGGTGGGAGGGCAGAAAAGGGTGGTGAGATATGCGTGTCACCACTGATCTTGTTGTCGTAGGACCAGATGGGCTTTTTAAGGTGGTGCGGACCCTCTTTGCTCCCGCAACTACAGGAACAGGCACAGCTAGGTTGGGTGTCTCCTGCACGAAACCCACCCACCCATACCCTGGAATTTAAGTGAAGGGCACCTGGTATAATTTATTTGGGCCTGTGTACAGTGGTTTGGTGTCAGGATAGCAGGCCACAGCAACAGGTAATTTTTAAGGTTAAGCAACATCTAAAATAGTGAGGTGGTCAGACAGGCTCCATTCTTCAAGGACATTTCAAACTTGGTTGGGGTGTACACTCATATTTCACACAGCATTGTAGGGCATGAGGCTGTAGCATCAGGTCTCAAGGCATAGAGTACCCCACTTGAAACCTGGTGGTGGGGAGGGCAGATCGATAGCAGGATTTCAGTCGGGCAGAGGTTGGGGATACAAATGGTTTACAGATGGTTTCACATGGGTGGTTCAAGTAAAATTAGATTAAAAATTGACCTGATCAATGTGTAACACATTAAGTAATCCGAAATTGTAAATAGAAGTAAATGATTAGGCAAGCTTAGGAAGATGGAACTCTTAGCTTGAAGTACGTTATTTATCAGGACATGTTATATGACTAGAGGGGACCCGAAGACTTTACCATGCCCCCCACACCCAAACAAATCAATGACGAGACATTACTCCATGCCGTGGGTATTGGGTCATGTTTATTTACAACACATCATAAACACATTGTTAAAGAAGAAAAAGTATCACAACCTAAAGAAAACAAAACATTTACTCAAATGATTACAGGACATAAGATTAAATAAACCTATCACAAAAAACCAATCAGTGGAAATTCAGTGGGAAGTGAGTCAATACATAATTCTCTTCAGAATGGGGACTCCATGACTCATACAGAATGTCACAGCACGAAGGACTTGACCCTTTAATCAGCCGCGGCCCGTGGAGGGAGTTCCGTGGGGCAGAGAGGCGGGCAAGGGAGGGGCAGGGTGGGGGGTACTAAAAACCGGAATATGGATAATTGGAGGTAAGTAAACAATAAAATAAATAAAATGAATTTCGTAGCGCACGCTGCATTGCATTTTGCGATGTAGCGCGCTACGAAATTCGTTTTATTTATGTAATTGTTTGCTTACCTCCAATTATCCATATTCCGGTTTTTAATACCCCCCCACCCTGCCCCTCCTCCGCCCCGCCTCTCTGCCCCACGGAACTCCCTCCACGGGCCGCGGCTGCCTTTAATACTATTTGGATCATACAGTTGAAACAACCTGTATCCCTGAGGGGAAGTACCACATCACCACGCCCTTGACCACATGCCATGCCCCAACACCAGGCTACCTCCGGAGCCCTCAGATTGTGAGACCAGGGGCTACAGCCCCATGCACTACACAGATGAGCTGCA
Organism: Triturus cristatus; assembly: GCF_964204655.1. Lineage (NCBI taxonomy): Eukaryota > Metazoa > Chordata > Amphibia > Caudata > Salamandridae > Triturus > Triturus cristatus. The sequence goes on along the minus strand of NC_140591.1, from coordinate 1,417,163,430 downwards.
AGCAAATGTCACTGAGCCAGTATGAATGTCCCTGTCAGGACAGTGATTGTTGCTGCTGTCCCGTCACCTCAATGCTGACCTAGGAAGTATTGAATGGAGAGTCCCTCTATTGCTTAGAAGAGTTATTGGTGCGGGTTGCATTTACAACACAAGGGTGACCAGGGCAACGAGGGCCTTCCCCTCCCCAACAAAGAACAAGGACTGAGTAAATGCCCAAACGTCATCGATGAAGAGTCCCTGCATCTGACAAAAGCACTCCATCCTTGTTAAATATGTATTCGCAACTCATTAAATTGTGAGAGATGTTCTACAAACCACCAGGTCCTGGACACAATTGTGTCATTTCAGCAAGAAGTCACTGTATGGAAACGTTAATGGCCCTGGACGTAATACCCTTGCCCCAATTTCAGCATGGTGTTCAATGAGACCATGCAATAATGGCATTGGGAAATGTCCATCCCAGCCAAGCAAACTCACACAGAATGTACTCTCTCAGTTCTTTCTGACTCAACTGAACTAGGTCATTACTGCTAAGATGCACGATGACCAGTAATTCCTGGTACAGGTAAGTTATTTAGCTTCAACGTTAAAACAAGAGAATCCAAATAAAAAAGAAGAGACAACAATAAGATCTTGCATGCCCCTATGAGAACAAATTCCCTTCTCTCACTTCGAGAAAGCAAGCCTATCCATGTTCCTGGCCCAAGTAGCTGGCACTATCAGCGTCGACAAGGTAATGCGCAGGGCAGGCCACAGGAAGAGGGGAGTTAGGAGCCAGAGAAAGCAACTACCATGGGCCAGAAAGGGATGGAAGCACGGGAGAGAAGACTACCTCCCCAATCAAATTAACAGTCTGGCAGTGATGGCCCATATGTATAATGGGTTGTGCTCTACACAGACCCCAGTCCAGATATAATTACCCCGTCAGGCCGAGTGGGCCGAGTGCAATGGGTCCATAAACGTAGGGTGGGCCATGTGGGCCGAAAGCAGAGTTGAAGCAGGAATGGAAGGATGACTAGAGACGTGGCAGGCCATGCCGAAATGCGCCTCCCTACTTCATCAGGGCCGGGAGCTTAGAAACTCACCTACCACATATGGCTTGGACTGTTTGGCCGCACTGCTCTGCGCCCCGGTAATCTGTCAGAAGTTGGGAAGCATGAATGATCGCATTAATGAGAGAGTTTGGGGTATCCCTAGAGCAAGGCAAGACTGTGGGACTGTCAACCGTCACCGAGTTCCTGGGTATTGAATTGGACTCAGATGCTGGTGTGTCACGGCTCACCCAGGGAAAGGATTCTGCCTTTTACTAGGCTTTACAGGATTGTTTAGATGTGAAGGTCACATTGCCTCAGTTGCAGAAGGTGGTTGGGCAGCTCAATTTCGCTTTAAGGATCATTCCCATGGGCCGCCCATTCTCGCTATCCATAGCGCAGGCGATGTCGGGTCTGAGGGACAAGCACCACCACACTAGGTTTCAAGTGAGGTGCAGCAGGACATGCATATTTGGCTGGCATTCCTGCTGGACTTCAATGGCACAGTTATGTGTCCCAGCCCTGCCAGGTCCAGTGAGGAACTAGTCCTTTTTATGGACGCAGTGGGCAGAGAGGGTTTTGGCGCCATCCTGGTGTGCACAATGCTGGGTCGGTGCCTGGGTGGAGTCAGGCTGGTTACCAACATAGGCTTGCTAGAGGTCCTTCCCATCCTGGTGGCATTGTCCATTTGCCCGGACCAGTTGCGTAACCAGTCAGTCATATTTTGGTCTGATAACATGAGGTTGGTGCATTAACCAACAGGCTGCCAAATGTAAGATGATTCTGAGGTTATTGAAAGAGATCATGCTGCAATGAGGGGAAACTTAATGTATTGTTTAGGGCCAAACATGTCCCAGGGGTGTTAAATATTGCTGCTGATGCACTATCTCATTTCAAGATGGAGGTTTTCAGGTCCCACCACCAAGAAGCAGTGGTAGACCAACGCCTTTTCAAGACTATCGGTGGCAGTTCTTACCCAAGCCTAACGGACCTTGTGGCAGCCAGTTTAGAACCCAGGATGAGTCCGGCCTATGATGGTGCATTCAGTGAGTACTGTAGTTTCCTGGGAACTGAGTGGGAGAGGGTTTGGCCTGAATCTTCCTCTGTCCTGTCATTTTTGGGAGCCCTAAGGGATCATGGGCACTCTTCAGCTTGCACGCGACTCCACATGGAGGTGCTTTCCTTTTTCTCAAAAATGCTTGCCCACCAGGACGTAACTAGATCATTCACAGTGCAGAGGGCCTTGCAGGGATGGCAATGTTGCAGAGACCAAGCCGAATGCCAGGCACCCAAGGGTATCGGCAAATTGGCGGCAACCCTGAGTGTCCTGGGTAACGTCTGTAGGTCTACAAAGGAGGCTTGCCTTTTCAGGGTGACATTTACGCTGGCTTATATGGAGCTTTCAGTGTTGGGGAACTGGTGGTCAAGAACAAGAAAAATATGCAGGGAGGGCTGCAGCTGGCTCATGTGCAAATTTTTGACGGCTTGTTGTCTATTATGATGCCGTGCTCCAAGACAGACCACGATGGCAGAGGGGACCACATCATCTTGCACTAGGCACCAAGCAATGCTTGCTGTCCGGTGAGCAACCTCAAATTATTTTTGCCTCATAGGCCGAGTGGGGCAGGGGGGCCCCTTTTAGTGCATTATAATGGGTCCCCTTTGATGAGGCTTCAGTTCTCCATGATGATTAGTTTGGTGCTCAGGGCTGCGGGATTTGACTCCACGGATTTCAGTTCTCATTCGTTCAGAATTGGGGCGGCCACAGAGGCAACTGCAAGGGGACTCTGGTCAGGCAGTGTAGGGGATTGGCAGATGATCCTCTGAGTGTTATAAGCACTATGTTAGGTTGCACATGCTATAGGTTTGCTGCTAACCATTGTCTCTTTTCATTCTCTCACAGTTTTCCAGTCCTGTGACACAGGAAGGAAGTCTGTGGCGCCAAGTTGATTGCCGGATTTCTGTGTAGCCCAGGTGCACACCGCAGGAACAGAGTTGATGGAATTGTGGGTAATAGGTCATTCTTATGTGCAGCGGATACATTATGTTTTTCTGCGGGTAGTTTCGAAGACCAGGCCCACCAGGAGTGCTACCATGTGTCTTTCCATGGGCAAGGGGGGCTTTGTCTGATGCAGTTGAGGAACACCCTTGAATCATAGCTGCCCAAGGGGTGTATGCCTCCTGGAATTGTGGTGGTGCATCTGAGTTGCAACGATTTGGTGCACCTGGGCAGGAGAGGTTTATTTGAAGCATTGGTTACTGAGATGGGATGGTTGGCAAAAAATTCCCGCAGTCAGTCATAGCATGGTCCCACATCATCCCACGGTTGCAGTAGGCAGGAGGGGAGTCGGTCAGGGCCCTCACTTATTCTGTTAAGCGTATTAATAACAAGGTAGACAAGTTGTTTTGATCACCCAAGCTCCAGACTATACCGGATGAGTGCATACAGGGGGAGTGCTTTTTTGTCCAGGATGGGGTTCACCTCTCTAAACTGGGTAATGAGATTTTTCTTGAGAACATCTTAGCCTGGTTGACACATCGGCCAAATTGTACCTGACCTTCTTTGGGGGAGGCCAGATAGTAGGTGAACTATGCTGGCCTGTGGCAGGTGAGGTCATGATTGGTGGGGCACTTCCGGTCCATAGAAAGCATCCTTTTTACTTGGGATAGATGAGGACAGCGGTCTCACAGGGCCCTCCATGTGGTGCTTCCAGAAAGTCGGCTAGAGGGTGCGGGGTGTGGGAGTGCCAAGGGCCCTCACGGCCAATCTCTGCACTGCCGTGTGGACAACAAGCTAGGAGCACAGGCCCTTGGGGGGATAATGAGGGTGTAGTGGTGCCCTAGGTAGGTAGCCTGGCGGGAAGGCGGACACCCTGCGCAAGATCACTCCAGGGTGGGATAAAAAGGGTGTGGGCCCCTCACCCTTTGAGAGGGGATCTCACAGGTTGACCAGTCGTGATCTCACTAACAGGCTCAATGCTGGATACGCAGGGACAAGACTAGATATGGTTAGGAATGTCTATGTATTAGAGTCTAGGTTAAGGTTAGCCATCCATCAAAATTGTAAATAATATTGTATGGGGTTTTATGGGGTTTCTGCATATTAATTTTGTAAAACGATATGGAGTTTACATTTTTGAAGCATGTGATGTTTTGTTGTTATAATAAATACAGCCGGAGGTTTACGACCCCTAACCCAAAAAGTTTCCAAAAATTGTTGTGTGCTGTCTTTGCGGTGGGAGTTGATGGGGGGCACAGGTGGGAGGGAGGTCCTGGTGCTCATGATAAGTCAGGGGCAGGGTCTCGGCGATACCCGACCATATTAGTTAAATGCAATGAACCTATGATGTATCTCTAGAATTGTTGAAAGCACAAATTATAATAATGTATTATTTACTTGCATCTTTGTATAATGTATGGTTTTGGTCCAGATCTCGCATGATTAATATCCCGAAGTTATTGGTCAGCAACGGTTGTTTGACAACCTATGATGATTTTATAGTGAACTCTCAAATTTGATGCTGGTATTGTGGAATTTTAACGCATGTTAAGCCCAGGAATCTGATGGATATCTGATATATTAATCCTGTTTTGATTACAGGTAAAGATTGTTATTTAATGAACAAATATATATTTTTGTATTCTTCTTCCTCGCATACTAAATAAAAAAATACTAGAAAACACTAATCTGTGAAATAAAAGCCCAGCACAGTCAAAGCAGACATGGGTGTAGCCGCCATTGGTGCAGCAGGTGCAGTGGCACCAGGACAGGTCCCAGAGGCGCGCTGAATCTTGATTATTGCTTTATTTTTCATAACTCAATAAGCAGCAGTCCTTCCTTGTACTAGGACCCATGAGGACTTAGGACCCACTTAGGACTCGGCCCCCCGGGCGCCCAGGCACGCTCCCCCCACCTTGTTGGTGATCGTGAGTAACCGGACGGCAACACGAAGAACTTCCGGGTCAACGTCGTGATGTCACTTCCGGCCGGAGTCAGCGCCCTGAGGGGGGGGAGAGGGCGAGGGCCTATTTAGGGCAACTTGCCCGTGTCCTCGCCCTCTCTTATCTTGCTGCGCCGGCCCCGAGATGTAGGGGTCTCCTTTTAATCTCCCACCCACCCATCCCTAAAGATAGAGATTGGGGAGGGGTTGGATATGGAATAGTGTGTGGCGGTAAAGAGGCCACATAAATTGCCTTTACATTGATAAGGGGAGTCCTCCGGCATACCCCGTAGGCCAGCACTGAGGTGGAGAGACGGTAAGCTCACCCCAGAGAGAATGGGACACCGGCTGGGGGCAAGGGCGCCAGTTTAAAAATAGGGCATGGGGCTTCCGCCCCTGGGTATTCCCTACGAGCCCCGTTGAGCAGCCTGGTGGTGGAGGGATGGGCCCCTCAGGTGGCGGACCTAGACCGGATGACAGGGGCTCACCCCTCAAGGACGCAGGTGGGTTGTGCCTTGCGTGGTTCTCAGTTGGTTGGGTGAAGCGAGCCAGAAGGCCCCTTAGTGCTGGACCAATAGACAGCGTTTTCTGGTGAATAAATTGAGTTCTGCCCGACTAGCGGATGGAGCACGAAGCTAGGGGCAACTTGAATATAAATATTGTTTAAACGATTGAATTTTATAAATCCATATCGTATCAAATTGTATGATTTATATACTGTCATGTTTGTGTGATTTGTAATAAACATGGCCTTTTTAACCCACAGCTCTGGTCGTCAAGCATTGATTTGTGGGTTGGTTGGGGGCTGGGCTGGGAGCCATTCTGGGGGGTACGAGTCCTATGGTAGATCCGGAACTGAAAATGCAACCTTTCAAATACAGGAACAGCAAGGCGGACATCTCCTTAGTGAAACAATGAATCAGCCACTGTAGCCCTCAACCCTGGGGGACCAGCGCTGCTCACCACTTCAGTAGCTTTTGTTTAGCATAGTATTTATGCAGGCCAAAATTTATTGGCAGCGCTAATAGCTTTGACAGCTGAGGCGCTATGCCTGTAATGCGTGACAATGCATTTCAGTGCGGTGATGCGGATCACCACACTGAAATGCGTTAGTCTAACGCCTGATGCGTTGTACTTGGCAGGACTGCACGAGTGATCTAGTACCCTCAATCCTGAAGGTCATGAGTATGATTCCTGGCAAGACTGACTCAGCCTTCCTTCTTAAATTCATATATTAAGCAAAGCTATTTATTATTACTGCAAAAACGTTAGCGTTTGGTAATGAAAACGGCTATAATTTAAGCAATTAAAGTACAGCGGTGGTTTATGCTACAAACGGTGTGTAAAGGGGATTATCTAAACCGGAGGGTGTTGGAAACGCGTCTGCCGCCGTCGTGGCCTGCTGGACTGTGAGAAAGGACAGAGCTGCCAGGAAGGGTCCATTCCAGCCACTTTGCAGGGGCGCGGAGCCATGGGTGGAATTCCTTATCAAAACAAAAACACTGCGAGAGACAGACGCAGATCGCCCCGCGATGGGCCGCAGAAAAGGGCGGGTAATTGATCGGCCTGCATATTAAGTGAGCCTTTGAAAACAATAGGGTCCACGCATGCATGATAGCCCTTTAAGCCGATCAAAGCCCACGGTGAGCGGGGCGACTGGGGGTAAACTGCCCGCTAATCACCAGCAATGCTATCTGTAATGAGGGCGGCAGCGGCATAAGAAAAGAGGCGCGGGGGCCCATCAGGCCATTGTGCCGCGCTGTCTAATTAGCGCGGGCGGTCAATAAACCACTCAATGGCTGTTTTAATGAAGATGCATTTCAAATGACCCCTCCTCCTCGGCAGGCCCGCCAGCAGAGAACAGCTGGGCTTGTCCAACTCCAAGGCTGCGCCAAGTAGCCGCGCAACTTATTACCCCCAAAACATCTACGTGATGGGTAGTACGTGCCAACGTTAGGGAATATGCAAAAAGATACACATACCTACCAACATTCTGAAGATGAAAATTGAAAAGAGGGAGATTCAGGGAAAAATATCGGAGAATTTTAATTTCACAATGATTTGCGAGGTAGCAGAGGCAATTTTAGGTGGGAAAAGCTAAAATTAAGTTGTTCGGGCTTTTAAAAATCGAGAGTCTTCTACCTGCATCAGGGCAAAATGGGACGGACTTGCAAGTATGCTGCTGCAGGATTGGATGCCAGAATAGCAAAATATACTTTGGGAGGGTTGGCATGTATGGGACAGAAGAAGGGCAGTGGCCTCTCTGTATTTTTTAGGTGGCACTCAAAGGGCTATAGATAAAACTGGTGCAACGGGAAAACAGGAAAAGTGTGCAAAAAAGAAGTGCGATTCCAGTCCAGGTCTTTTTTTAAACATTTTTTTAAATTTAATGTCTGGGACTTGTAGTCCTGTTTTATAATGGAGCAAACATGACAAAAAGTCCCAGAATGAAAATAAAAAACCTGAACTCGAGCAGCACATCATGAATTGACCCAGGAAGCTTGGCAGCTGTGATATATACATATATATATTCACTGAAAAAAACATAGGTTTCAGGGCTGTTATAGTTAGCTGGACATTTCACTTGTACAAAACCATTGAAATTCCTCCGTTATGGTTAGTTCTGCTAACTATAACTGGCGCGCCAGCAATCCACTGCTGATGATGTCACATATTACATCATTCATGACATGGTCAGTGATATCACTGATGACATCACTGATGACATCTCAAATGACATCACTGATGACATCACTGATGACATCATCCAGTGAATGTGGTTTGGTTCGTTATTTAAATATGTATTATATATATATATAGCAATCTGCATTGAAGAATGGGTGGATATATAAATATCTAGATGGAGAATTTAGTAGCAGTGTGATTAACTGTTTACTTAACTAATATATAGTGTCTCACTAAATATATTGGATAGTGACTAAACTGTGTGAATATCTGTATCACTTTGTCAGTTGTTGTGTAAACTGCTGCACCAGTTGGTTACTAGCTATGTGAAAGTCTATATTAATTATTGATTAGTTAACTGAGTATTTGTATGGGAGAGGGAATGTGTGTGTGGTTCGGTGTGGAGTGTGTGACTGCCCAAAGATGTGTGAATAGTTGATTCAGTAGGTATATGAGGTTAAGACTATATGTTATAACAGTTGTTTGGGTGAGTGAATATATTTATGGGTGTGGTGATGAGCAAATATATCTCTCAATGGTACATGTCCAACAAACTAGAAAAATAAAAGGCATTGTATGTGACAGTTGTTGTATATTAATAAGTATACATAAGACTAAGTGATTGTATGAGTGACTGTATGGATAACTGTATACTTGCAATAGTGATTTTATAACACACTAAGTATGAGTTACTATCTATATGAATAAATGAAGTGGTGTTTGTATAAGTGTGTAGCTGAGTAAATGTAAGTATGATCCATTGTTTGCATAAGTGAGTAGGATGACTGCATAAGTGAATAGGATGTGTGCTGGTGTGTAATGTCGATATAGGTGTATAAGTATATTTGATAGTGTTCTATTGATCATTGACAGCATGTATGAGTGAATCTATAGGTTAGTGATTAGATTTGTGTGTAGATCTAGGAATCACTGAATGGGTTTTTAGAAACTTGTATTGGTGTGTCAATGGATTCAAATATGCTACTCTGTATTTTACAGTGAGTGATGAAAGGTTATACTAGTGTATGATGAGGTGTATCTGATTGTCACTTGGGTGATGTCATCAGTGATGTCATCAGTGATGTCATTTGAGATGTCACCAGTGATGTCATCAGTGATGTCACTGACCATGTCATGAATGATGTAATATGTGACATCATCAGCAGTGGATTGCGGGCTTGCGAGTTATAGTTAGCAGAACTAACTATAACGGAGGAATTTCAATGGTTTTGTACAAGTGAAATGTCCAGCTAACTATAACAGCCCTGAAACCTATGGTTTTTTCAGTGCATTTCTAAGGTTTTTTAAATGCTATTTCCTAACTATAACATGTCTGAAAGCTATGTTTTTTTCAGTGAATTTCAAAGGTTTTTTAAATGATAATTTTTAAATGTAATAATAGATATATGTATTTTTTATACTGATTTTCTACAGTTTTTTAACTGTTTATTTTTACATATTTTATTTTTTAAATTACATTATATATTTTTAATATGAATGGAAATAAAAATGTTTTTTTTAAATATTGAAACTGAAATATTGTTTTTTTGTTGTTGAATGTATATGTATAAGTGCACAACTATAAGTGTTTTGGTTAGTTAGGGGACTGCATGCATAGTGGATAGGCATTTGAACCAGTCCATGTGCTAAGGCCTGGCTCAGTGGATGAGTACTTGGGTACTGACTGAATGATTAGAGTACTGCAAGGAGAGTGCCTGGGTCAATTTATAAGTGGTTGGGTTTTGGAGCAGTGAATGGATTAGTACATGGTGCTGAATGGGTCACTACAGGAGTGCAAGGGGAGTGACAGGGTGTTTGTTGGAAGTGTATGGATACTGACTGGAGAATTGAAGGTATGAAAGACAAGTGTGTAGGTGGTTAGAAGACTGCATGCATAGTGGATAGGGGTTTGAAGCAATCCATGTGCTAAGGCCTGGGTCACTGGATGAGTACTTGAGTACTGACTGAATGATTATAGTACTGCAAGGAGAGTGCCTAGGTGAATTTATAAGTGTTTGGGTTTTGGCGCAGTGAATGGATTAGTACATGGTGCTGAATGGGTCACTAGAGGAGTGCAAGGGGCGTGACAGGGTGTTTTCTGGAAGTGTATGGATACTGACTGGGCAATTAAGGTGCGAAAGAGAAGTGTGTAGGTGGTTACAGGACTGCATGCATAGTGGATAGGCGTTTGAAGCAGTCCATGTGCTAAGGCCTGGCTCACTGCATGAGTACTTGGGTACTGACTGAATGATTAGAGTACTGCAAGGAGAGTGCCTGGGTGAATTTATAAGTGTTTGGGTTTTGGCGCAGTGAATGGATTAGTACATGGTGCTGAATGGATCACTGGAGGAGTGCAAGGGGAGTGACAGGGTGTTTGCTGGAGTGTATGGATATTGACTGGGGAATTGAAGGTGTGAAAGACAAGTGTGTAGGTGGTGAGAGGACTGCATGCATAGTGGATAGGCGTTTGAAGCAGTCCATGTGCTAAGCCCTGGCTCAGTGCATGAGTACTTGTGTAGTGACTGAAAGATTAGAGTACTGCAAGGAGAGTGCCTGGGTGAATTTATAAGTGATTGGGTTTTGGTGCAGTTTAAAAAAAAATGTCAGATGGGGACTGGTGGTAACTGACTCTGACTAACCAGTCCTAGAGCCAGTGCTATGCTAAAAGACACTTAGAATACAGTTACAACACCTACATACACTAGAGAACACTATGCGTCAAGGTACCCCTGTGATTAGAATGACCTCCTCTGTAAGCCCCCAGTACATAATAGGGCAGGGAGATTAAAACTACCTCTTAAACCACGCCACAGGGCACGTTTGCGCACTGGTGAAGGGGGGGGGGGGGGGGTTGTGAGCTGACGTGTGCAAACACGCCCTGTGGCCGTTTTAATTTGGGGAATAAAGTCCCCTTGAATCCTGAGTGTCCCTTGGTCCAACTAGCCCACCAGCTATCTCCAGTTAGCGCCACAGAGCTGCGTTGCAGAGAGGTGTAAAAAGTGGTACTGCCTGGACCACTTCTCTGCAATGCAGCGCAGTGGTGCTTACTGGAAGCACCTGGTGGACTAGTTGGCCCCCAGGAGCCCTCAGGATTGAAGGTGAATTATTTCCCCATCTTAAAACGTGCCACTGGGCATGTTTGCATACGTCACCTCAGGCCCCATCCCCTCCCTTCACCACTGTGTAAACGCGCCCTGTGGCCGTTTTAATTTGGGAGATTAGATCCCCTTGAATCCTGAGGGTCTCTAGGGTCCAAGTAGCCCACTAGGTACCTCCAGTAAGCGCCACAGAGCTGCGTTGCAGAGAGGTGTAAAAAGGGGCACAGCCTGGGCCACCTCTCTGAAACACAGCGCAGTGGCGCTTACTGGAAGCACCTGGTCCTAGTTGGCCCCCAGGGTCCCTCAGGATTGAAGGGGAATTATTTCCCCATCTTAAAACCCGCCACTGGGCGTGTTTTAACACGTCACCTCAGGCCCCATCTGTGAGAAAGTGCCATCTTTCTTGCATAGTATGCCACCACTTTTTGCTGAATTGCTGATGTGGTTTGACTGAGTGTGCCCTGGGCTCCTGCCAATCAGGTGCCCAGGGCCTGTGTTCCTTACCAGAAACTGTATTGAAGCTGAAACCCAATTGGCACCTCTGGCCACATGTCAGCCCCTGGTAAATGGTACCCTAGGTACCCAGGGCATTGTGACCAGAGAAGACCCCTAAGGGCTGCAGCACTTATTGTGCCACCCTTAGGGGCCCTGCATCCTCACCCACACACTGCCTTTGCAGACTGAGTGTCCTGGTGCAAAATTAAATAAAGAGTCGACATGGCACACATCCCTGTGTGCCATGCCCACAAACCCACTGCCCTGGCATACATCAGTTACCCCTCTAGCTGAGTGCTCTATGACAGTGGTGTGGGCACAGGTGCATGAGCCCTGCACTCCTACAGTACCCAGGGCCATTCCTGGGCACTGTAAGTGCAGTGATGCCATTAAGAGTATATGGTGCTGAGAGGTTGTCATTATGAACTCCACAGCACCATAATGGCTACAATGAAGACTGACAAGTTTGATATCAAACTTCTTAGCACATTAAACCCACACTGATGCCAGTGTGGAATTTAATGTAAAATGCACTGCAGAGGGCATCTTAGAGATGACCCCTAAAACCTAACCTACAATCCACGTCTTGTCTGAGAGGCTGCCTAGGCTGCCACACAGCAGATATGTTGCTGGACCCCTGGGTGGAGAGCCCCCCGCTCTCCTAGGCCTGCAACAATGCACTTCCTGGGCGAGATGCTAGGTCTCCTCCCCCAAGATGGGCAGGGGGAAGTTTCAAAGGCATGCCGCCTTTGTGAGCTTCTCCAGACCACTTGCTGTACTCAGCAACTGGCCCCCACCGGTTCTGACCCCCACTCTGGCGGGAAGACTGGCGGGAAACCCTACGTGAGGAATGGAGGTGTGCCAGCCTGTGCCAACTCCACCCCTCAGGTGGGAGAGGCGAGGTGAAGCACAACTCCGGGCCCCGGCCATCTTGAGGATGGGGAGCCCTGCCCAATCAGAGATAGGTTCCTGCCCCTCTCCCACAGGAGAGGAGCTGGATAGGGGGTGTACTCACCCCAGGACAGGGACCTATTGTCCCTGCCCTTCCCCTACCTGTAACGCCCCTAAATTTAGTATTTAGGGGCACCCTGAACCTTCTTTCCTCAGATCCCGATTTCGAAACAAGAAAGAAGACCAAGAAGAAGAAGACCTGCCGTGCAGCTGTTAACAAGAGGACGACACCAACTGACTTGGCCCCAGCCCTACAGGCCTGTTGATCCTTGAACCTGCTCCTGCTAAATCCCGGCGTCTCCTGCGGACAGCAACCTCAAGAACCCCGGAGGACCTGGCTGCCTTGACCCTCTTAGAGACTGGGACTCCCACGAGCAGTGGCTCTGCTCAAACAGCAACACCCCTGGTGCCAGCCAGGAACCGCGAATCCAGCCCACTCTGCTCCCGCAGAGCCCATCCTGTGCCCGAGTAGACAAAGACCCTGAGGACGTCCCCCCGGCGATTCTGACCTGGAATCCAGTGCCCAAGGACCCGCCTCAACGACCCAGACGACGCCTGCAGACTCAGAAACAGGGACCCCTCCAACCGCGACCAGCAGAGGGTAAGATTTCTCGACGTCCAAAGACACCCCTGCACCCGGTGCCCCCGGCCTCCTGTGCCCAACTCCAGGGTGCCTACCTACCCTCCAAGATCCCAACTTACCCATTCGAAGTGTGGGTTGCTCCAGAAGATCCACCGTCCCTGAGCCTGCAGCCTTTGTTCCCTTTTAAAGATCTCCATTGAATAACATTGAGCACCCGAAGGCTCAAAAGCACCCTGCACCCAGCCACCCGAGTGGCCCTGGCAGTGCAACCTTTGTCCTATCCTACTTCCCCATTTGCCCTGAGCAAGTGACCAAGAGCCCAGCTCCCACAGCCGCGTGGCCTGCTAGCCAGCAGCCACCAACCGAAGGCCCCCTGCCTCTCATTGGATAACATTGGGCCTAACTACCTCTGCACCCGGCTGCCCCTGTGCCGCTGAGGGTGCATCAACTGTACCTACCTGACCCTGAGAGACCCCTCAGTCTATGCCCAGAACCTTAACTCTGCCAGTCGAGTACTTACCTAAAAGCCGATAACTCACTTTTCTTCCATAGGCTAACATTGACTGGTTTCACTTGGAAATTCTCCTAAGTGTGGAGTTTTGGAACTTTAAAATATTCATTTAAAATCAGCCAAACTACGAATTCCGATTTACTCACCTGCTATCAGGAGAGACCTCAGTGCTGCATCTTTGAACCCAGTACTGATCCTGAAAAGTAATTCTAACCGTACTTACCAGTAACTTGAATTTCCTTCCATAGGATATCATTGCCTGCTTTTTGCTGAAAAAGTTTCTAAGTGTTGATTTTTGAAACTTACAAACATTCCTCTAAAATCAGCCGAACTATGAATATCGATTTACTCACCTGTTATCAGGATAGACCTCAGTGCTGCATCTTTGAGCCCAGTACTGATCCTGAAAAGTAATTCTAACCATACTTACCAGTAACTTGAATTTCCTTCCACAGGATATCATTGCCTGCTTTTTGCTGAAAAAGTTTCTAAGTATCGATTTTTGAAACTTAGAAATATTCCTCTAAAATCAGCCAAACTACGAATTCCGATTTACTCACCTGTTATCAGGTGAGACCTCAGAGCTGCATCTTTGAGCCCAGTTCTGATCCTGAAAAGTAATTCTAACCGTACTTACCAGTAACTTGAATTTCCTTCCATAGGATATCATTGCCTGCTTATTGCTGAAAAAGTTTCTAAGTGTCGATTTTTGAAACTTACAAATATTCCTCTAAAATCAGCCAAACTACGAATTCCGATTTACTCACCTGTTATCAGGTGAGACCTCAGTGCTGCATCTTTGAGCCCAGTGCTGCTCCTGAAAAGTAATTCTAACCGTACTTACTAGTAACTTGAATTTCCTTCCATAAGATATCATTGCCTGCTTTTTGCTGAAAAAGATTCTAAGTGTCGATTTTTGAAACTTACAACTATTCCTATAAAATCAGCCGAACTACGAATTCCGATGTACTCACCTGTTATCAGGAGAGACCTCAGTGCTGCATCTTTGAGCTCAGTACTGATCCTGAAAAGTAATTCTAACCGTACTTACCAGCAACTTGAATTTGCTTCCATAGGATATCATTGCCTGCTTTTTGCTGAAAAAGTTTCTAAGTGTCGATTTTTGAAACTTACAAATATTTCTCTAAAATCAGCCGAACTATGAATTCTGATTTACTCACCTGTTATCAGGAGAGACCTCAGTGCTGCATCTTTGAGCCCAGTACTGATCCTGAAAAGTAATTCTAACCGTACTTACCAGTAACTTGAATTTCCTTCCATAGGATATCATTGCCTGCTTTTTGCTGAAAAAGATTCTGTCAATTTTTGAAACTTACAAATATTCCTTAAAATCAGCCGAACTACGAATTCCGATTTACTCACCTGTTATCAGGAGAGACCTCAGTGCTGCATCTTTGAACCCAGTACTGATCCTGAAAAGTAATTCTAACCGTACTTACCAATAACTTGAATTTCCTTCCATAGGATATCATTGCCTGCTTTTTGCTGAAAAAGTTTCTAAGTGTCGATTTTTGAAACTTACAAATATTCCTCTAAAATCAGTCGAACTACGAATTCCGATTTACTCACCTGTTATCAGGAGAGACCTCAGTGCTGCATCTTTGAGCCCAGTACTGATCCTGAAAAGTAATTCTAACGGTACTTACCAGTAACTTGAATTTCCTTCCATAGGATAGCATTGCCTGCTTTTTGCTGAAAAAGTTTCTGTCGATTTTTGAAACTTACAAATATTCCTCTAAAATCAGCCGAACTACGAATTACGATTTACTCACCTGTTATTAGGAGAGACCTCAGTGCTGCATCTTTGAGGCCAGTACTGATCCTGAAAAGTAATTCTAACCATACTTACCAGTAACTTGAATTTCCTTCCATAGGATATCATTGTCTGCTTTTTGCAGAAAAAGTTTCTAAGTGTCAATTTTTGAAACTTAGAGAAATATTCCTCTAAAATCAGCCAAACTACGAATTCCGATTTACTCACCTGTTATCAGGTGAGACCTCAGAGCTGCATCTTTGAGCCCAGTTCTGATCCTGAAAAGTAATTCTAACCGTACTTACCAGTAACTTGAATTTCCTTCCATAGGATATCATTGCCTGCTTTTTGCAGTAAAAGTTTCTAAGTGTCGATTTTTGAAACTTAGAAATATTCCTCTAAAATCAGCCGAACTACGAATTACGATTTACTCACCTGTTATTAGGAGAGACCTCAGTGCTGCATCTTTGAGGCCAGTACTGATCCTGAAAAGTAATTCTAACCATACTTACCAGTAACTTGAATTTCCTTCCATAGGATATCATTGTCTGCTTTTTGCAGAAAAAGTTTATGTGTCGATTTTTGAAACTTACAAATATTCTCTAAAAATCGTGCCAACGATAAAAACGTAATTACTTGCCTGTTTTAGATAGAGATCCCAGTGCTGAACCTAGGAGTCCAGCACTGGATTACAAAAGTAACGTGAATATGCTTTACCTGCAAAATGAATTTCCTTCCATAGGATAACATTGGTAATTCCAACTGAAAAAGTTTCCAAGTGTCAACTTTTAAAATACAATAATATTCCTTAAAAATCACTACTGTAACTAAAACGCTTTTTCTTAACTGTTTACAACTCATGTCCCGGGACAGAATCTAGGATCCAGTCCTGTGGTTAGAAAAGTAATCTACAAAGTAACTAATTGCATTTAACCAGAAATTCCCATTGAGCTCAATGTTCCATTGTGTTTGAAATGTGTTGCCTATTGCAACAAACTGTAACTATTGCATTCAAAAAGTCTATTGCCTATTTGAAAAGTATTTAACTAAAGTAACTCATCCTGAGAAAGTATATTTTGATACCTTGTTGGTTCTAAAATAAAATAACTATATCTTTTGATACAAAACAGTTGGCCTAGAGTTCAGTTCTTGAGTGTGTCAGACCATTTGCTGACTGAGTGTGTACAACAAATGCTTTAAACTGTCCTCTGATACTGCCTTACTGCTCGACCAAGCTACCACTTTAGAGAGTAAGGTTATATCTAACTTAAACCTCTGCCAAACCTCTGGGGACTCTATATACACTGTACCTTACTTTGGTCCAGTATCCATGGAGCCACTTTCCTACACCATCCCCTCCCTTCACCACTGTGTAAACGCGCCCTGTGTCCATTTTAATTTGGGAGATTAAGTCCCCTTGAATCCTGAGTGTCCCTAGGGTCCAAGTAGCCCATTAGGTACCTCCAGTAAGCACCACAGAGCTGCGTTGCAGAGAGGTGTGAAAAGGGGCACGGCCTGGGCCACCTGTCTGAAACACAGCACAGTGGCGCTTACTGGAAGCACCTGGTGGGCTAGTTATCTCCCAGGGGCCCTCAGGATTGAAGGGGAATTATTTCCCCAACTAAAAACGCGCCACAGGGCATGTTTACACACGTCACCTCAGGCCCCATCCCCTCCCTTCACCACTGTGTAAACGCGCCCTGTGGCCGTTTTAAGTTGGGAGATAAAGTCCCCTTGAATCCTGAGTGTTCCTTGGGTCCAACTAGCAAACTAGCCCACTAGGTACCTCCAGTAAGCGCCACAGAGCTGCGTTGCAGAGAGGTGTAAAAAGGGGCATGGCCTGGGCCACCTCTCTGAAACACAGCGCAGTGGCGCTTACTGGAAGCACCTGGTGGGCTAGTTGGCCTCCTGGGGCTCTCAGGATTGAAGGGGAATTATTTCCCCAACTTAAAACACGCCACAGGGTGTGTTTTCACACGTCACCTCAGGCCCCATCCACTCCCTTCACCACTGTGTAAACGCACCCTGTGGCCGTTTTAAGTTGGGAGATTAAGTCCCCTTGAATCCTGAGGGTCCCTAGGGTCAAAATAGCCCACTAGGTACCTTCAGTAAGCGCCGTTGCAGAGAGGTGTAAAAAAGGGGCACGGCCTGCACCACCTCTCTGCAACGCAGCGCAGTGTCACTTACTGGAAGCACCTGGTGGGCTAGTTGGCCCCCAGGGGCCCTCAGGATTGAAGGGGGATTAATTCCCCAACTTAAAACATGCCACAGGGCGTGTTTACACACGTCACCTCAGGCCCTGTCCCCTCCCTTCACCACTGTGTAAACGCGCCCTGTGTCCGTTCTAAGTTGGGAAATTAAGTCCCCTTGAATCCTAAGGGTCCCTAGGGTCAAACTAGCCAACTAGGTACGTCCAGTAAGCGCCACAGAGCTGCGTTGCAGAGAGGTGTAAAAAGGGGCGTGGTCTCTGAAAACCTGTCTGCAACGCAGCTCCCTGGCGCATACTGGAGATACCTGGTGGGCTAGTTGGCCCTCTGGGACCCTCAGTATTGAAGTGGAATTAATTCCCCAACTTACAACTCGCCAGGGGGTGCGTTTGCACAATGGTGAAGGAAGGGTGCAGGGCCTGAGGTGACATGTGTGCAAACATGCCCTGTGGCGCATTTTAAGTTGGGGAATTAATTCCTCTTCAATCCTGAGGGTCCCTGGCGGCCAACTAGCCCACCAAGTACCTCCAGTATGTGCCAGGGAGCTGCGTTGCAGAGAGGTGTTCAGAGGCCACGGCCCTTTTTACAACACTCTGCAACGCAGCTCCTTGGCGCTTACTGGAGGTACGCGGTGGGCTAGTTGGCCCCCAGGGGATCTCAGGATTGAAGAGGAATTAATTCCCCAACTTAAAACACGCCACAGGGCGTGTTTGCACACATGTCACCTCAGGCCCCGCCCCCTACCTGAATTGGAGCCAGGAGCAATACTTCCATGTTGTCGGTTTATGCACTCACTGAGGTGGAAAATCAATATCTCAAAACTTATTTGGATGAATACTTAAAAAATTGGTTTATCCGCCCCTCTCACTCTCTGGCTTCTTCGCCTTTGTTTTTCATTCCGAAGAAGGATGGAAGTCTCCGCTCTTGTATTGACTGTCGTGCTCTCAATCAAGTAACAGTCAAGAACCGGTACCCTCTGCCGTTGATTTCACAATTGTTAGATCAGGTCAAGGGTGCTAAGGTGTATACAAAACTGGACTTGAGAGGGGCTTACCAGCTGGTGAGAGTTGCCGAAGGTGATGAATGGAAAACTGCCTTTCGGACCAAGTATGGCCTCTTTGAATACCAAGTCATGCCATACGGATTGTGCAATGCTCCGGCGGCCTTTCAACATCTGGTAAATTACATCCTACGTGAATTCCTGGATAGAGTGGTGGTCGTCTATTTAGACGACATCCTAATTTACTCAAAAAATGTTGAAGATCATGTGCAGCATGTCAGAGCAATTTTACATACACTTCTAGATAACCACCTCTTTCTAAAATTAGAAAAATGTTCCTTCCATGCCAAAAAGGTGGAGTTCTTGGGATTTGTTTTATCTGAAGAAGGAGTTGAAATGGATCCAAGGAAGATAGAGGTCATTAAGGAATGGTCCACTCCCAAAAATGTCAAAGATATCCAGAGTTTTTTGGGATTTGCAAATGTTTATAGACGATTCATTCCCAACTTCTCTGCCAAAGTAAGTCCCATCACTCAGTTGTTGAAGAAAGGAAGAAACTTTCTGTGGTCAGAGGAAGCTGACTCAGCCTTCCAGTTTTTGAAAAAGGCTTTTACCTCTGCTCCTATTTTAATGCATCCAGACCCGGAGCAAGCATTTTTTGTGGAAACCGATGTATCGGATTTTGCTACGGGCGTCATTCTTTCACAACGAAACAAGCAGACTCGGCAATTACATCCGGTTGCCTATCGATCCAGAAAGTTATCCGATCCTGAGATAAATTATTCAATAGCTGATAAAGAATTATTAGCAGTGAAGGAAGCCTTCCAGGATTGGAGACATTATTTGTTGGGAGCCAAGCATTGTGTGACCGTCTTCACCGATCATCGTAATCTTCAGTTTCTGAAATCAGCAAAAACACTTACTCCCCGTCAGTTGAGGTGGTCATTATATTTCTCGGAATTCAACTTCTTAATCACTTACAAACCTGGAAATAAAAATAAAAAAGGCGGATGCCTTATCCAGAATGGATGCACCTGACGAATTGAGAATGTCTCAAGTAGATCCAATCATACCACCCAACAAAATTGTAGGGATTACTCATTTGGAAGAATTTCTTGGTCCAATACAGGAGTCGAATTTACTACAAGAACTTGAGGAATGGGCGAAAGCAGATCTGAAAAGAAAGATTAAAGAAGGCGTTCCTTACCATGATAATGCATTGTATCTGCCAACTCTGGATTTACAGGAAAAAGCTTTAAAGAATTGTCATGATGACCGGTTGGCGGGTCATAAGGGCGTTAAAAAGACCTTGAAACTGTTAAAAAGACATTTTTGGTGGCCCAACATGGCCGCTCGGGTGCGACAGTACGTGGTGACATGTGAGCTGTGTATCATAGGAAAACCTTGCAGACAGGCCCCTCAGGGATATCTGCATCCTTTGCCTAATGCTCCTCATCCATGGCATACAGTAACCCTGGACTTAATAGTAGACCTTCCAGTCAGTCAAGTGTATAACACAATCTTAGTTTTAGTGGATTCATTTTCTAAAATGAACCATTTTGTTCCATTCAAAGGAGTCCCCACAGCCATTCAGTTAGTCCTGCTGTTTAATAACCATGTCGTTAGGGCTTATGGTGTGCCACAAATAGTCATTTCAGACAGGGGTTCCCAGTTTGTCTCGAGATTCTGGAAGAATTTTATGCACAACTTGGGAATAGACATGTGATTTTCCACCAGTTATCATCCAGAGACGGATGGTCAAACTGAGCGGGTAAATCAGGAGCTGGAGCAATACTTGAGACTGTATTTATTAGAACAGGAAGGAGACTGTTCGGAATTGCTTTGGACTGCAGAGTTTGCATACAACAATGCAGTTCACGATTCCACCGGTTATACCCCCTTCTATTTAAATTCAGGAAGACATCCATGTATCATGATTAGCAAGAGTGATGAATCAGTGCCAGCAATTAAAAAAATAGTTAAGAATTTAGAGGAAACATATAAAAAGGTTCAAAAAAATGTGTCAAGAGCCAAGATGTCAAAGAAGAAACACGCTGATAAGAAAAGGAGACAGGGACCAGAGTATGTTGAAGGGGATCAAGTCTGGCTATCCACCCGTCACCTTAGATTGAAAAGAAATAAAAAGTTTCAGCCACGTTTTATTGGTCCTTTTAAAGTCAAAAAGATAATTAACCCAGTTGTGGTAAAATTACAACTTCCAAATCAAATTAAAGTTCATCCAGTCTTTCATGTCTCCCTTTTGAAGAAAAGTCCTCCTAATGTCAGATTAAAAAGAAAGTGATTGTGGCATCAGAAGAAGAATTTGAAATTAGTAAAATTTTAGATTCAAAAGTGACTAGAGGTAAATTGTATTATCTGGTTGAGTGGAGAGGATATGGGCCAGAGGAGAGATCCTGGGAACCTTCCTCTCACATTCACGCCCCTAGCCTACTAAAGAAATTTCATAGAGAGAATCCAAAGAAACCAAAAACTGGGGACCCCCTTTTGGAGGGAGGTACTGTCAGGACCGTGGTGGCGAGTGCCTGTATGTGTGGGAAACATAGGATGGTGAGTAAGCGTTTTCAGGCATCAGTTAAATATCCACGTTGGAAAAGACAACATACTTCAAGCAGGAGACTGTTAACCAGCTTAGTCAAGAACTTGCAAATGGCGAAGGAGACAGTCAGAGGATCGGATATGACAATCCTGGGTCAGCGCTCTAGTGTTTCCCAGCGCGCGAGAGCCAGGAGATTCAAACGCGCTTGTTTCAGCAAGAAAAAGCGCACTTGAACTGTAGCGTGAGACGTGCTGCGTCTTACATCTGAATTTGCCTTCTGAGGAAGATTTAGTGAGGTGCGTTGGAGAGTTTCACAATTCAGAAACCGGCAGAGCAATATTTTCCCTACCCTTGAGTACCAGTGTAAGCAGTCGAGGTTAAACGCATACGCAACAAAGACAGTAATATCCTAGCGTTTATGCGCTGATGAAAGAGTTGCATGCTGTTTCCCTGCAAGCGCGTAACAACCTTTTTTTTCCTTTCTTCTGAAGTTATTTAGACAAGAGAGTGTTAACTCATATATTGTGTTAAGGTGCCTCACAAGAAAGAGTCTGCAATATAATTTGAAGACATTGTTTTGGTAAGCGTGTATCCAGTGGATTTCAGCAGGAAGATAAGGTACCGTTATCTGAATTTCACAAGGACTTTGTCATTATTTTTATGGACTCAGTAGCAGGAAGCTAGAAACTATTCTTTGGTGTCACAAGATTTTTCACAAGAAATTCGTGCAAAGTCAATACATCTACAAATACTGAAATTGAGTATAGACCAAGCAAACTGATAAGAGGTATTCCAAGAGACTTTAATTAGAAAATATTTCTTCAACATAGAGAGAAGCAAAAGCCTTTGGACAGTGGGGTATGAAAGTGTAATGATTAGTAATAAGCATATAGAAGGAATTTGATAGAAGGTTTGTTGCATGACTCTGTTTCTTCCTTATGCAGATGCAGTATATCTAGTCCCATGCAGTGAAGCTGAGGCGCAGGAGGTGTCCAGTGAACATATCTTCCAAGGCAGTCTCTCTTTCTATCCACTTCCCATTTCCCCCCTGCTGTTGCCATCACCAGGATTATCTTGCTGGTGGGGGTACTAGCGGTGGGGCGTTGGGACCATCGTCGACTCCGTGGAGGTTGTTTAGTCTTCTGACACTCGGTTACCGAGGCACAAGATGGCTGCCAACACTTCCTGGTTTGAAGTGTTGACAGCCAAATAGCATAAAGCTCATGCTCGGGAGGATCCGCGGCCCTAGATATATATATGTTTTTACTTTTGAAATTCTTAGCAACTACTGAACGGATTTACACCATTTAACCAAAAGGCACGAGTGTGAACCAAGGGCCACCTCTTTGCCAAATTTGGTGTCATTCTGTTCAGCAGTTCGGGCTGTAGCTGCGATTTAAGGTTCCTATGGAAAAGTGCATGGGATAACACGTTTTGGGACCCCCTTTTTTCTCGGCCCTCGCTTGACGAATCCACCTGAGACTTTCAGGATAGGAGCGGACCGGAGCGCCCCACCAGTTTTGATAATTTTGCGAAGGTTCGTCAACCGGCGCGAAAGGTATTCCAAATAGAATGTTGCGGATTTCCTATGGATAACAGGTCCTAACTATAACTACCTACTGGCAACCGCCAATAGGTAATATATATATATATATATATATATATATATATATATATATATATATATATATATACAGCAATTGGACATATTTTCTCACAGCATTTGTCCTGTTCTTCCCTGAATAAAGATTGGTCACGAATCGGCGCTGGCTCGAGTGCTCTTTCATACAGAGGGCAACCTTGTTTTTAATATATATATACTATATATATATATATAGTAAAAAACACCTTGTCAGGTTAAGTCCAAATATATATATATATATATATATATATATATATATATATATATACATATATGTATATATACACACATACATATTACCTGCTGGCGGTAGTTATAGTTAGGACCTTGTTTCTATTTCAAAAGCATTGTTTCTTTTTCCAACATCTATGGCGCCGTTTGACGAATCTTCGAGAAAGTTTCAAAACTGAAAGGCCCGGTCAGGTCAGCTCCTGTCTTGAAAGTTTCGGGGTGATTCGTCAAGTGGAGCCTGAGAAAAAAGGGGGTCCCAAAACTCGTTTTCGCAATGTCAATTTCCCTAGGAAATTTTTGTTGCAGCTACAACCCGAACTGCTGAACGGTATTACACCAAATTTGGCAGAACGGTAGCTCTTGGTCCAGAGTGCACACTTTTTTTTAAATGGTGTAAATTCGTTCAGTAGTTTCTGAGAAATTAATCTATTTAGAAATATTAGTATCTGGTGACTGCACTGGATCCGCGAATCCTCTCGATCTTGAGCTTGACTCTGATTGGCTGCCAACACTTCAAACCAGGAAGTGTTGGCAGCCATCTTGTGACTTGGTTGAACCGAGTCACAAGAAAAATGGTAAAAAAACAGGAAAAGGGGGCAGGGTAGAAACACCCTGACCCCCTAGGCCTGCTCAGGGGCTCCCACAGGGACCCCGAGGGCCAAAAAAAGCATTTGTTTGTTCTATTTGCGACAGGATTCGCATTGGGTCAGCGAATCATGCTAAAAAAAAGCACAGTCTCCCGCGCTTCGTTTAATTAAGCCCCTGGGTGGGCCAGGTCCCGGGGGAATTACCAAATCACCACCTCCCCAGGCAATTTTAATGATATGCGGGGGGCAGCCCCGGGAACCGCCACCTCCCTGGGGCTTTTTATTAAAAAAAAGTATGGGGGGTGC
The DNA here is from genome assembly GCF_964204655.1 of Triturus cristatus. Classification (NCBI taxonomy): domain Eukaryota; kingdom Metazoa; phylum Chordata; class Amphibia; order Caudata; family Salamandridae; genus Triturus; species Triturus cristatus. The sequence goes on along the minus strand of NC_140591.1, from coordinate 1,417,139,831 downwards.
TCCTGACCCCCCAAGCTGCCCCAGGGACCCCCACCTACCCAGGACTTTCATTAATTAAGGGTGGGGGGGCCTCACAGGACCCCCAAGTCCCGGGGACCGCCACCTCCCCAGGACTTTAATTTGTTTAAAGTAATGTGGGGGGCTCCTGCCCCCCACTACCCCGGGGATTACCACCTCCCCGGGGCATCGATTATTTAAAATGCGGGGGTCCATTGCAGCCCCCCGGCCCCAGGGACCACCACCTCCCTGGGGCTTTAAATTTGATGGAGGTGGGCCGCGCGGCCCCCTTCGTGGAGCCCTCTATGGCCCCGGAGACCGCCACCCCCTAGGGCCGGCTCCAGCAATGTCCCGGGGTGCCCACCCCCGGGACATTGCAGTTTGCTATGGCAGGGCGGGAGCCCTGCCCCCACCCTGCCATAGCAAATTTCTGCTTCGCTTCATGGAAGCGAGAGCAGGAAAACTGCTCTCGTTTCCAGGAAGTGAAGCAGAATTGCTTATGGACAAAGGGAGCTGCATGTTAGCAGCTCCCTTTGTCGAAAAGCAAAGCCGGTTCCCGCAGTAGGCGGAGAGTCGGCCGGGCCCACGGTGGCATTGGGGCTCCCCCACGGTCCACAAACAGAGGCCAATCCCCGGGGCCCAAAATGGCCTGTGAGGGGGCCACTTGCCCATTCCCTTTTAATAATAAAAAAAAAGAAGTCCGGGCCCCAGAGGATGGGGTCCCCTGGGCCGAAATTGGCCTGGGGAGGGGGCCGCACGGCCCCCCTCCTTTAGAAAAATAAAAATGGCCAAGCCCTGGGGATGGGGTCCTCGGGGCAGAAATTGGCCTCAGGAGGGGGGCCACGTGCCCCCCTCCTTAAAATATACTTAAGGAATAAAAATTGAAGTGGCCATGCCCCGGGGGATGGCGTCCCCTGGGCCAAATCAGCCTGGGGAGGGGGGCCGCACAGCCCCCCTCCCATTTAATAAAAAATATCAAGAAAGTCCTAGCCCGGGGGATGGGGTCCCCGGGGCCGAAATCAGCCTCGGGAGGGGGGCCACGCGGCCACCTTGCTGTTTTTTTTTATTTTTTATTTTAAAAAATGGGTCAGGCCCTGGGGGATGGGGTCCCCAGGGCCCAAAAAGTATTAAGGGAAGGGAGGCCACACAGTCCCCCTTCCTAAAACAAGGAAGAAAAGAGAAGCCGGCATCTCACCACAGGCCCCGGCCCCTCCCTGCACTACTCTGCAAAAGCGCCTCCTGGCACGCTCTGGGTTCGGGGACGAAATCCCTGTTGCTACTGAGGGTCCTTAAGGGCCAACTAGCCCTCCTGTTAACTCCAGTAAGCCCCACACAGTGGGATTGCTGAGAGGTGGTCGCAGGCCATGCCCCTTTTTACACTACTCAACAAACGCGCCTCTTGGCGCAGTGCTGGTGGGTGATGAGGTCCCCTTGTGTCCTGAGGACTTCAGGACTAAAGTGGACTTCATCCCCCAAGAAGCAGTGCACCAGGAGGTGTGCTTTCAGAGTGGTGTAAAAAGGGGGCGTGGCCTCTGACCACTCTCAGCAATCCAGTTGTGTGGGGCTTACAAAAGATATTGTGGATTTGTTAAGACAATTACACTCCTTGTTCTCAATAAATGTTAGGTGAAGTAATCCATGTCTAGGTGCTGAATGGTTTTGTCTCCAGGGCACGAGACCTGCATAAATTCTAGATATAATGCATTTTCCAAACCGTGAAAAATTTCTCCAATCCGCACCTACAATACCATTTCAAATAATTTAATCTGTAATCCAAATGTACTTTGAATTTTTTCTTTTTATTAAGTTTTTCTTTTCTTTGTCAACTTATCTTTAGTGTTCAATAGTGGCAATGTTTAGATCACATTACAGTTATGATGTATCATCTTTAGAACCTTCTTTGAACAACATGCCCATAGCATTTCGGACTAAGCTCTTCTTCAGGAGCTCATCTCTTGAGAAAGGTAGTACATTTTCCAGAAGGTCGTGTTTATAGGAGCAAACTTCTTGGCATATAATGGTTTGTTCCAGCCAGAAGTAAACTTCCTAGTAGATGTGTTCACACTTGTTAGAGTCACTGAATAGTGCACCCAGAGTGTCAGCTCACTAGAGGTAACAGGAGGGCTAGTTGACCCCCCAGGGACCCTCTGGAGGCAAGGGGACTTCATCCCTCAACCAAGAGTGCACAAGGACGTGTGTTTGCAGAGTGGTGGAGAAACGGGGAGTGGCCTTTGTCCACATCTCAGCAATCCTACTGTGTGGGGCTTACTGGAGATAACAGGTAGGCTAGTTGGCCCCTAAGGACACCCAGCAGTGAAGGGGACTTCAATCCCCATCCAAGAGCGTGCCCGGGAGCATGTTTGCAGAGTGGTGGGCAACGGGGGCATGGTCTGCTATGATAACTTAGCAATCCTGCTGTTGGGACTTACTGGAGGTAATAGGGGGGTAGTTGACCCCCAAGGATGTCCTTCTGGGCCAACTACCTCTCCTGTTACCTCCAGTAAGTCCCACGCAGTGGGATTGCTAAGAGGCCTTCAGAGACCACGCCACCCTTTCTCCACCACTCTGCAAATGCGCCTCCTGGCACACTACTCCTTGGGGGATGAAGTCCACTTTACTCCTGAGTGTCTGTGGGGGCCAAGAAGCCCTCCTGGTACCTCCTGTAAGTCCTACGCAGCGGAATTCCTGAACGCTGGTCGGAGGCCCAGCCCACTTTCTCCACCACTCTGCAAATGCGACTACTAGTTAAAAAAGCATTTGCAATGTAATAGGTCTCACATTTGCAAGAGTTAGAGCTATTGGCGTTGTAAATGTAAAAGTTTTTTACTAATGTATTTTGGAGTGGAGTGGATGTACGTTTTGTGTAGTGGAATTATGTGGTATGTTGTACAGTGAAATTATGTGGATAGAAAGTATGTGGTATTTAGTATATAAGAAATATGTAGAGCGGGATTATGTGTTATGGAGAGTAATTATGTGCTATTGTAGTCTGTGTTGTGGAGTGGTAACCTCAGGTTTAGTCTTTCTCGTGTCCAATAGAAGCTAAACTATAAACTCAATGAGACAAAGAAAAGAAGGAACCACTGAGGAGCACTTCTGGACCTAGTCAGAGGTATGAGCAGGGCCACTGGAATTAAGCGACTGTTTGGCTGCACCGACTTTCGCACAATTATACATTTTCCGCATTTGCCACATAATGAATCATCTGCTGCATAATCTGCAGTTTTGAACAAAAAATCCTTTGTTTCTAGCTCAAACGGCTCACACGTTATAAAAAATGCAGCGACAAGTGTTACAGTGTGGTGGAAGGCCCTTTGCAAACCTAGAATAGTCACCTGTTACATATTGCTAAATGTGGGTGTTAAATTAGAAGTAATGGTGTGCAAGCCACTCTTGCTTCTTTCTGCGCCTCTCTAGCCTCTTTCTGCATTTCTCTTGCTTCTTTCTGTACCTTTCTTCCTTTTTCTGCACTTCTCTTGCCTCTTTTCGCACATCTCTTTGTGCACCTCTCTTGCTTCTTTCTGCAACTCTCTTGCTTCCTTCTTCTACACCTCTATTGCCTCTTTCTGCACCTCTGTTGCTTCTTTTTGTACTTCTCTTGCCTCTTTCTGCACCCTCTCCCCTCTTTCTGCACCTCTCTTGCCTCTTTCTGTACTTGTCTTGCTTCTTTATGCACTTCTCTTGCTTCTTTCTGCACCCCTCTTCCCTCTTTCTGCACTTCTCTTGCCTCTTTATGCATTTCTGTTGCTTCTTTCTACACCCCTCTTGCCTGGTTCTGTAGCTCACTTGCCTCTTTCTGCACCTCTCTTGCCTCTTTCTGCACCTCACTTGCCTCTTTCTCCACTTCTCTTGCTTTTTTCTGCACCTCTTGTTTTTTCTGCAATTCTCTTGTCTCTTTCATCACTTCTCTTGCTTCTTTCTGTACTTCTATTGCCTGCTTCTGTACCTCTCTTGCCTCTTTCTGCATCTCTGTTGCCTCTTTCTGCATGTCACTTACTTCTTTCTGCACCCCTCTTCCCTCTTCCTGCACATCTCTTGCCTCTTTCTGCACCGCTGTTCCCTCTTTCTGCACCTCTCCTGCATGTTTCTGCACCTCTCTTGCCTCTTTATGCACCTCTCTTGCCTCTTTATGCATTTCTCTTGCCTCTTTCTGCACATCAACTGCTTCTTTATGCACTTCTCTTGCCTCTTTCTGCACCCCTCTATCCTCTTTCTGCATCCCTGTTGCTTCTTTCTGCACCTCTCTTGCCTCTTTATGCATTTCTCTTGCCTCTTTCTGCACATCTACTGCTTCTTTATGCACTTCTCTTGCCTCTTTCTGCACCCCTCTATCCTCTTTCTGCACCCCTGTTGCTTCGTTCTGCACTTCTCTTGCCTCTTTCTGCACCTCACTTCTTTCTGCAACCCTCTTGTCTCTTTCTGCACATCTCTTGCCTCTTTCTGCACCGCTATTCCCTCTTTCTGCACCTCTCCTGCATGTTTCTGCACCTCTCTTGCATCTTTCTGCATACCTCTTCCCTCTTTCTGCACCCTTCTTGCCTCTTTCTGCATCTAAGCTGCCTGTTTCTGCACATCGCTTGCCTCTTTCTGTACTTCTCTTGCATCTTTCGGCATCTCTGTTGCTTCTAACTGCATTTCTCTTGCCTCTTTCTGCACTCCTCTTGCTTCTTTCTGCACCTCTCTTGCTTCTTTCTGTATACTTCATCCCTCTTTCTGAACCTCTCTTGCCTCTTTCTACACCCCTGTTTCCTTTTTCTGCATCCCTCTTTCCTGTTTCTGCAACTCTCTTGCCTCTTTCTGCCCTTCTCTTGCCTGTTGCTGCACCTCTCTTGCCTGTTTCTGCACATATTTTGCCTCTTTCTGCACCTCACTTGCTTCTTTTTGCACCCCTCTTGCCTCTTTCTGCACTCTTCTTCCCTCATTTTGCACCTCTCTTGCCTTTTTCTGCACCCTTGTTCCCTCTTTCTGCACTTCTGCTGCCTGTTTCTGCACATCGCTTGCCTCTTTCTGTACTTCTCTTGCATCTTTCTGCATCTCTGTTGCTTCTATCTGCATTGCTCTTGCCTCTTTCTGCACCCCTCTTGCTTCTCTCTTGCTTCTTTCTGTACCATTCTTCCCTCTTTCTACACCCCTGTTTCCTTTTTCTGCATCCCTCTTGCCCGTTTCTGTAACTCTCTTGCCTCTTTCTGCAGTTCTTTTGCCTCCCTCTGCACCTCTGTTGCTTCTTTCTGCACTTCTATTGCCTCTTTCTGCACCCCTTTTGTCTGTTTCTGTACCTCACTTGCATCTTTTTTTACCTCTTCCTGCACCTCTGTTGCTTCTTTCAGCGCTTCTCTTGTCTCTTTCTGCACTTCTCCTGCCTATTTCTGCACCTCTCTTGCCTCTTTCTGTACCTCTGTTGCTTCTTTATGCACCCCTCTTGCCTCTTTCTGCACCACTCTTACATTGTTTTTCATTTCTGTTCCTTCCTCTGTACTTCTCTTGCCTCTTTCTGCCCCTCTGTTGCTTCTTTCAGCAATTCTCTTGCCTCCCTCTGCATCTCTGTTGCTTTTGTCTGCACCCCTCTTGCCTCTTTCTGCACACCTCTTGCCTCTTTCTGCATTACAATTGCTTCTTTCTGCACTTCTATTGCTTTTTTCTGTACCTCTCTTGTTTCTTTCTGCAACTCTCTTGCCTGTTTTTGCACTTCTCTTGCCTGTTTCTGCACCTCACTTGCCTCTTTCTGCACCTCACTTGCTTCTTTATGTACCCCTCTTGCCTCTTTCTGCACCCCTGTTCCCTCCTTCTGCACCCTTCTTGCCTCTTTTGCCACCTCTCTTGCCTTTTCTGCACCCCTGTTCCCTCTTTCTGCATCTAAGCTGCCTGTTTCTGCACCTCGCTTGCCTCTTACTGTACTACTCTTGCATCTTTCTGCATCTCTGTTGCTTCTAACTGCATTTCTCTTGCCTCTTTCTGCACCTCTCTTGCTTCTTTCTGCACCTTTCTTGCTTCTTTCTGTGTCCTTCATCCCTCTTTCTGAACCTCTCTTGCCTCTTTCTACACCCGTTTCCTTTTTCTGCATCCCTCTTGCCTGTTTCTGCAACTCTCTTGCCTCTTTCTGCCCTTCTCTTGCCTGTTTCTGTACCTCTCTTGCCTGTTTCTGCACACCTTTTGCCTCTTTCTGCAGCTCACTTGCTTCTTTTTGCACCCCTCTTGCCTTTTTCTCCACCCTTGTTCCCTCTTTCTGCACTTCTGCTGCCTGTTTCTGCACCTCGCTTGCCTCTTTATGTACTTCTCTTGCATCTTTCTGCATCTCTGTTGCTTCTATCTGCATTTCTCTTGCCTCTTTCTGCACCCCTCTTGCTTCTTTCTGCACCTCTCTTGCCTCTTTCTGCACCTATGGTGCTTCTTTATGCACTCCTCTTGCCTCTTTCTGCACCACTATTGCCTTGTTTTTCATTTCTGTTCCTTCCTCTGTACTTCTCTTGCCTCTTTCTGCACCTCTGTTGCTTCTTTCAGCAATTCTCTTGCCTCTCTCTGCATCTCTGTTGCTTTTTTTCTGCACCCCTCTTGCCTCTTTCTGCACACCTCTTGCCTCTTTCTGCATTACTATTGCTTCTTTCTGCACTTCTCTTGCTTTTTTCTGTACCTCTCTTGTTTCTTTCTGCAACTCTCTTGCCTGTTTTTGCACTTCTCTTGCCTGTTTCTGCGCCTCTCTTGCCTCTTTCTGCACCTCACTTGCTTCTTTCTGTACCCCTCTTGCCTCTTTCTGCACCCCTGTTCCCTCTTTCTGCACCCTTCATGCCTCTTTCCCCACCTCTCTTGCCTTTTCTGCACCCCTGTTCCCTCTTTCTGCATCTACGCTGCCTGTTTCTGCACCTCGCTTGCCTCTTACTGTACTACTCTTGCATCTTTCTGCATCTCTGTTGCTTCTAACTGCATTTCTCTTGCCTCTTTCTGCACATCTACTGCTTCTTTATGCACTTCTCTTGCCTCTTTCTGCACCCCTCTATCCTCTTTCTGCACCCCTGTTGCTTCGTTCTGCACTTCTCTTGCCTCTTTCTGCACCTCACTTCTTTCTGCAACCCTCTTGTCTCTTTCTGCACATCTCTTGTCTCTTTCTGCATCGCTATTCCCTCTTTCTGCACCTCTCCTGCATGTTTCTGCACCTCTCTTGCATCTTTCTGCATACCACTTCCCTCTTTCTGCACCCTTCTTGCCTCTTTCTCCACCTCTCTTGCCTTTTTCTGCACCCCTGTTCCCTCTTTCTGCATCTAAGCTGCCTGTTTCTGCACCTCACTTGCCTCTTACTGTACCTCTCTTGCATCTTTCTGCATCTCTGTTGCTTCTAACTGCATTTCTCTTGCCTCTTTCTGCACCCCTCATGCTTCTTTCGGCACCTCTCTTGCTTCTTTCTGTATCCTTCATCCCTCTTTCTGAACCTCTCTTGCCTCTTTCTACACCCCTGTTTCCTTTTTCTGCATCCCTCTTGCCTGTTTCTGCAACTCTCTTGCCTCTTTCTGCCCTTCTCTTGCCTGTTGCTGCACCTCTCTTGCCTGTTTCTGCACATATTTTGCCTCTTTCTGCACCTCACTTGCTTCTTTTTGCACCCCTCTTGCCTCTTTCTGCACCCTTCTTCCCTCATTTTGCACCTCTCTTGCCTTTTACTGCACCCTTGTTCCCTCTTTCTGCACTTCTGCTGCCTGTTTCTGCACATCGCTTGCCTCTTTCTGTACTTCTCTTGCATCTTTTTGCATCTCTGTTGCTTCTATCTGCATTTCTCTTGCCTCTTTCTGCACCCCTCTTGCTTCTCTCTTGCTTCTTTCTGTACCATTCTTCCCTCTTTCTACACCCCTGTTTCCTTTTTCTGCATCCCTCTGGCCCATTTCTGTAACTCTCTTGCCTCTTTCTGCAGTTCTCTTGCCTCCCTCTGCACCTCTGTTGCTTCTTTCTGCACTTCTATTGCCTCTTTCTGCACCCCTTTTGTCTGTTTCTGTACCTCACTTGCATCTTTTTTTACCTCTTCCTGCACCTCTGTTGCTTCTTTCAGCGCTTCTCTTGTCTCTTTCTGCACTTCTCCTGCCTGTTTCTGCACCTCTCTTGCCTCTTTCTGTACCTCTGTTGCTTCTTTATGCACCCCTCTTGCCTCTTTCTGCACCACTCTTGCCTTGTTTTTGATTTCTGTTCCTTCCTCTGTACTTCTCTTGCCTCTTTCTGCCCCTCTGTTGCTTCTTTCAGCAATTCTCTTTCCTCCCTCTGCATCTCTGTTGCTTTTGTCTGCACCCCTCTTGCCTCTTTCTGCACACCTCTTGCCTCTTTCTGCATTACAATTTCTTCTTTCTGCACTTCTCTTGCTTTTTTCTGTACCTCTCTTGTTTCTTTCTGCAACTCTCTTGCCTGTTTTTGCACTTCTCTTGCCTGTTTCTGCACCTCACTTGCCTCTTTCTGCACCTCACTTGCTTCTTTATGTACCCCTCTTGCCTCTTTCTGCACCCCTGTTCCCTCCTTCTGCACCCTTCTTGCCTCTTTCGCCACCTCTCTTGCCTTTTCTGCACCCCTGTTCCCTCTTTCTGCATCTAAGCTGCCTGTTTCTGCACCTCGATTGCCTCTTACTGTACTACTCTTGCATCTTTCTGCATCTCTGTTGCTTCTAACTGCATTTCTCTTGCCTCTTTCTGCACCTCTCTTGCTTCTTTCTGCACCTTTCTTGCTTCTTTCTGTGTCCTTCATCCCTCTTTCCGAACCTCTCTTGCCTCTTTCTACACCCGTTTCCTTTTTCTGCATCCCTCTTGCCTGTTTCTGCAACTCTCTTGCCTCTTTCTGCCCTTCCCTTGCCTGTTTCTGTACCTCTCTTGCCTGTTTCTGCACACCTTTTGCCTCTTTCTGCAGCTCACTTGCTTCTTTTTGCACCCCTCTTGCCTCTTCCTGTACCCTTCGTCCCTCATTTTGCACCTCTCTTGCCTTTATCTCCACCCTTGTTCCCTCTTTCTGCACTTCTGCTGCCTGTTTCTGCACCTCGCTTGCCTCTTTATGTACTTCTCTTGCATCTTTCTGCATCTCTGTTGCTTCTATCTGCATTTCTCTTGCCTCTTTCTGCACCCCTCTTGCTTCTTTCTGCACCTCTCTTGCCTCTTTCTACACCCCTGTTTCCTTTTTCTGCATTCCTCTTGCCTGTTTCTGTAACTCTCTTGCCTCTTTCTGCAGTTCTCTTGCCTCCCTCTGCACATCTGTTGCTTCTTTCTGCACTTCTCTTGCCTCTTTCTGCACCCCTTTTGTCTGTTTCTGTACCTCACTTGCATCTTTTTTTACCTCTTCCTGCACCTCTGTTGCTTCTTTCAGCGCTTCTCTTGCCTCTTTCTGCACTTCTCCTGCCTCTTTCTGCACCTCTCTTGCCTCTTTCTGCACCTATGGTGCTTCTTTATGCACTCCTCTTGCCTCTTTCTGCACCACTATTGCCTTGTTTTTCATTTCTGTTCCTTCCTCTGTACTTCTCTTGCCTCTTTCTGCACCTCTGTTGCTTCTTTCAGCAATTCTCTTGCCTCTCTCTGCATCTCTGTTGCTTTTTTCTGCACCCCTCTTGCCTCTTTCTGCACACCTCTTGCCTCTTTCTGCATTACTATTGCTTCTTTCTGCACTTCTCTTGCTTTTTTCTGTACCTCTCTTGTTTCTTTCTGCAACTCTCTTGCCTGTTTTTGCACTTCTCTTGCCTGTTTCTGCGCCTCTCTTGCCTCTTTCTGCACCTCACTTGCTTCTTTCTGTACCCCTCTTGCCTCTTTCTGCACCCCTGTTCCCTCTTTCTGCACCCTTCATGCCTCTTTCCCCACCTCTCTTGCCTTTTCTGCACCCCTGTTCCCTCTTTCTGCATCTAAGCTGCCTGTTTCTGCACCTCGCTTGCCTCTTACTGTACTACTCTTGCATCTTTCTGCATCTCTGTTGCTTCTAACTGCATTTCTCTTGCCTCTTTCTGCACCTCTCTTGCTTCTTTCTGCACCTTTCTTGCTTCTTTCTGTATCCTTCATCCCTCTTTCTGAACCTCTCTTGCCTCTTTCTACACCTGTTTCCTTTTTCTGCATCCCTCTTGCCTGTTTCTGCAACTCTCTTGCCTCTTTCTGCCCTTCTCGTGCCTTTTTCTGTACCTCTCTTGCCTGTTTCTGCACACCTTTTGCCTCTTTCTGCAGCTCACTTGCTTCTTTTTGCACCCCTCTTGCCTCTTTCTGCACCCTTCTTCCCTCATTTTGCACCTCTCTTGCCTTTTTCTCCACCCTTGTGCCCTCTTTCTGCACTTCTGCTGCCTAATTCTGTACCCCGCTTGCCTCTTTATGTACTTCTCTTGCATCTTTCTGCATCTCTGTTGCTTCTATCTGCATTTCTCTTGCCTCTTTCTGCACCCCTCTTGCTTCTTTTTCCACCTCTCTTGCCTCTTTCTACACCCCAGTTTCCTGTTTCTGCATTCCTCTTGCCTGTTTCTGTAACTCTCTTGCCTCTTTCTGCAGTTCTCTTGCCTCCCTCTGCACATCTGTTGCTTCTTTCTGCACTTCTCTTGCCTCTTCCTGCACCCCTTTTGTCTGTTTCTGTACCTCACTTGCATCTTTTTTACCTCTTCCCGCACCTCTGTTGCTTCTTTCAGCGCTTCTCTTGCCTCTTTCTGCACTTCTCCTGCCTGTTTCTGCACCTCTCTTGCCTCTTTCTGCACCTCTGTTGCTTCTTTATGCACTCCTCTTGCCTCTTTCTGCACCACTCTTGCCTGGCTTTTCATTTCTGTTCCTTCCTCTGTACTTCTCTTGCCTCTTTCTGCACCTCTGTTGCTTCTTTCAGCAATTCTCTTGCCTCTCTCTGCATCTCTGTTGCTTTTTTCTGCACCCCTCTTGCCTCTTTCTGCACACCTCTTGCCTCTTTCTGCATTACTATTGCTTCTTTCTGCACTTCTCTTGCTTTTTTCTGTACCTCTCTTGTTTCTTTCTGCAACTCTCTTGCCTGTTTTTGCACTTCTCTTGCCTGTTTCTGCACCTCTCTTGCCTCTTTCTGCACCTCACTTGCTTCTTTCTGTACCCCTCTTGCCTCGTTCTGCACCCCTGTTTCCTCTTTCTGCACCCTTCTTGCCTCTTTCCCCACCTCTCTTGCCTTTTCTGCACCCCTGTTCCCTCTTTCTGCATCTAAGCTGCCTGTTTCTGCACCTCGCTTGCCTCTTACTGTACTACTCTTGCATCTTTCTGCATCTCTGTTGCTTCTTTCTGCACCTTTCTTGCTTCTTTCTGTATCCTTCATCCCTCTTTCTGAACCTCTCTTGCCTCTTTCTACACCCGTTTCATTTTTCTGCATCCCTCTTGCCTGTTTCTGCAACTCTCTTGCCTCTTTCTGCCCTTCTCTTGCCTGTTTCTGTACCTCTCTTGCCTGTTTCTGCACACCTTTTGCCTCTTTCTGCAGCTCACTTGCTTCTTTTTGCACCCCTCTTGCCTCTTTCTGCACCCTTCTTCCCTCATTTTGCACCTCTCTTGCCTTTCTCTCCACCCTTGTTCCCTCTTTCGCACTTCTGCTGCCTGTTTCTGCACCTCGCTTGCCTCTTTCTGTACTTCTCTTGCATCTTTCTGCATCTCTGTTGCTTCTATCTGCATTTCTCTTGCCTCTTTCTGCACCCCTCTTGCTTCTTTCTGCACCTCTCTTGCTTCTTTCTGTACCATTCTTCCCTCTTTCTGCACCTCTCTTGCCTCTTTCTACACCCCTGTTTCCTTTTTCTGCATCCCTCTTGCCTGTTTCTGTAACTCTCTTGCCTCTTTCTGCAGTTCTCTTGCCTCCCTCTGCACCTCTGTTGCTTCTTTCTGCACTTCTCTTGCCTCTTTCTGCACCCCTTTTGTCTGTTTCTGTACCTCATTTGCATCTTTTTTACCTCTTCCCGCACCTCTGTTGCTTCTTTCAGCGCTTCTCTTGCCTCTTTCTGCCCTTCTCCTGCCTGTTTCTGCACCTCTCTTGCCTCTTTCTGCACCCCTGTTGCTTCTTTATGCACTCCTATTGCCTCTTTCTGCACCACTCTTGCCTTGTTTTTCATTTCTGTTCCTTCCTCTGTACTTCTCTTGCCTCTTTCTGCACCTCTGTTGCTTCTTTCAGCAATTCTCTTGCCTCTCTCTGCACCTCTGTTGCTTTTTTCTGCACCTCTCTTGCGTCTTTCTGTACCTCACTGGCCTCTTTCTGCACTTCTCTTGCTTTTTTCGGCACCTCTGTTTCTTTCTGCAACTCTCTTGCCTGTTTTTGTACTTCTCTTGCCTGTTTCTGAACCCTCTCTTGCCTGTTTCTGAACCCTCTCTTGCCTCTTTCTGCACCTCTGTTGCCTCATTCTGTACCTCACTTGCTTCTTTCTGTACCCTCTTGCCTCTTTCTGCACCCCTGTTCCCTCTTTCTGCACCTCCCCTGCCTGTTCCTGCACCTCAATTGCCTCTTTCTGTACATCTCTTGCCTCTTTCTGCATATCTGTTGCTTCTTTCTGTACTTCTCATGCTTCTTTCTGCACCTCTCTTGCTTCTGTCTGCACCCCTCTTGCCTCTTTATGTACTCTTCTTCCCTCTTTATGCATCTCTCTTGCCTCTTTCTGCACCTCTCTTGCCTCTTTTTGCACCTCTCTTGCATCTTTCTGCATCTCTTTTGCTTTTTTTCTGCACTTCTCTTGCCTCTTTCTGCACCCCTATTGCCTCTTTCTGCACCTCTGTTGGGTCCTTCTACATTGCTCCTGCTTCTTCTTGCACCTCCCTTATACATTTCTGCACCCCTTCTACCTCTTTCTGTTCCTCCTTTGCCTCTGTCTGTACCCCTCTTCCCCCTTTCTGCACCTCTTTTGCCTGTTTCTGCAACTGCTTCTTTCTGCAGTTCTCTTGCTTCCTGCTGCACCTCCGTTGCTTCTTTCTGCATTTCTCATGGTACTTTTTGCACCCCTCTAGCTTCTTTCTGCACCCCTCTTGCTTCTTTCTGCTCCCCTGTTGCCTGTTTCTGCACTCGTCTTCCCTCTTTCTGCACCTCTCTTGCCTCTTTCTTCACATCTCTTGTCTCTTTCTGCACTTATCTTGCATCTTTCTGCACTTCTCTTGCCTCTTTCTGCACCTTTGTTGCTTCTTTCTGCACTTCTTTTGCTTCTTTCTGTACCTTTCTTGCTTCTTTCTGCACCCCTGTTGTCTCGTTCTGCACTTGTCTTCCCTCTTTCTACACTTCTCTTGACTCTTTGTGCACATCTCTTGTCTTTCTGTGCACCTCTCTTGCCTCTTTCTGCACTTATGTTGCCTCTTTCTGCACCTCTGTTGCTTTTTTTTGCACTTCTTTTGCTTCTTTCTGCATTTCTGTTCCTTCTTACCGCACTTCTCTTGCCTCTTTCTGCACCTCTGTTGCTTCTTTCTGCACTTCTCTTGCCTCTTTCTGCACATCTCTTGCCTCTTTCTGCACCGCTATTCCCTCTTTCTGCACCTCTCCTGCATGTTTCTGCACCTCTCTTGCCTCTTTCTGCATACCTCTTCCCTCTTTCTGTACCCTTCTTGCCTCTTTCTCCACCTCTCTTGCCTTTTTCTGCACCCCTGTTACCTCTTTCTGCATCTAAGCTGCCTGTTTCTGCACCTCGCTTGCCTCTTACTGTACTTCTCTTGCATCTTTCTGCATCTCTGTTGCTTCTAACTGCATTTCTCTTGCCTCTTTCTGCACCCCTCTTGCTTCTTTCTGCACCTCTCTTGCTTCTTTCTGTATCCTTCATCCCTCTTTCTGAACCTCTCTTGCCTCTTTCTACACCCCTGTTTCCTTTTTCTGCATCCCTCTTGCCTGTTTCTGCAACTCTCTTGCCTGTTTCTGCACATTTTTTGCCTCTTTCTGCACCTCACTTGCTTCTTTTTGCACCCCTCTTGCCTCTTTCTGCACCCTTCTTCCCTCAGTTTGCACCTCTCTTGCCTTTTTCTGCACCCTTGTTCCCTCTTTCTGCACTTCTGCTGCCTGTTTCTGCAACTCGCTTGCCTCTTTCTGTACTTCTCTTGCATCTTTCTGCATCTCTGTTGCTTCTATCTGCATTTCTCTTGCCTCTTTCTTCACCCCTCTTGCTTCTTTCTGCACCTCTCTTGCTTCTTTCTGTACCATTCTTCCCTCTTTCTACACCCCTGTTTCCTTTTTCTGTATCCCTCTTGCCTGTTTCTGTAACTCTCTTGCCTCTTTCTGCAGTTCTCTTGCCTCCCTCTGCACCTCTGTTGCTTCTTTCTGCACTTCTCTTCTGTCTTTCTGCACCCCATATGTCTGTTTCTGTACCTTACTTGCATCATTTTTATCTCTTCCCGCACCTCTGTTGCTTCTTTCAGTGCTTCTCTTGTCTCTTTCTGCACTTCTCCTGCCTGTTTCTGCACCTCTCTTGCCTCTTTCTGCCCCTCTGTTGCTTCTTTCTGCACCCCTCTTGCCTCTTTCTGCACCACTCTTGCCTTGTTTTTCATTTATGTTCCTTCCTCTGTACTTCCCTAGCCTCTTTCTGCACCTCTGTTGCTTCTTTCAGCAATTCTCTTGCCTCTCTCTACATCTCTGTTACTTTTTTCTGCACCCCTCTTGCCTCTTTCTGCACACCTCTTGCCTCTTTCTGCATTACTATTGCTTCTTTCTGCACTTCTCTCGCTTTTTACTGCACCTCTCTTGTTTCTTTCTGCAACTCTCTTGCCTGTTTTTGTACTTCTCTTGCCTGTTTCTGCACCTCTCTTGCCTCTTTCTGCACCTCTGTTGCCTCTTTCTGCACCTCACTTGCTTCTTTCTGTACTCCTCTTGCCTCTTTCTGCACTCCTGTTCCCTCTTTCTGCACCTCTCCTGCCTGTTCCTGCACCTGGATTGCCTCTTTCTGTACTTCTCTTGCCTCTTTCTGCATCTCTGTTGCTTCTTTCTGTACTTCCCATGCCTCTTTCTGCACCCCTCTAGCTTCTTTCTGCTCCCCTGTTGCCTGTTTCTGCACTCGTCTTCCCTCTTTCTGCACCTCTCTTGCCTCTTTCTTCACCTCTCTAGCCTCTTTCTGCACCCCTCTTGCTTCTTTCTGCTCCCCTGTTGCCTGTTTCTGCACTCGTCTTCCCTCTTTCTGCACCTCTCTTGCCTCTTTTTGCACCTCTATTGCATCTTTCTGCATCTCTTTTGCTTTGTTCTGCACTTCTCTTGCCTCTTTCTGTACCCCTCTTGCCTCTTTTCGCACCTCTGTTTGGTCTTTCTACATTTCTCCTGCTTCTTTTTGCACCTCCCTTATAAATGTCTGTACCCCTTCTACCTCTTTCTGCTCCTCCTTTGCCTCTGTCTGTACCCCTCTTCCCCCTTTCTGCACCTCTTTTGTCTGTTTTGCAACTGCTTCTTCCTGCAGTTCTCTTGCTTCCCACTGCACCTCTGTTGCTTCTTTCTGCATTTCTCATGGTACTTTTTGCACCCCTCTAGCCTCTTTCTGCACCCCTCTTGCTTCTTTCTGCTCCCCTGTTGCCTTTTTCTGCACTCGTCATCCCTCTTTCTGCACCTCTCTTGCCTCTTTCTTCACATCTCTTGTCTCTTTCTGCACTTATCTTGCATCTTTCTGTACTTCTCTTGCCTCTTTCTGCACCTTTGTTGCTTCTTTCTGCCCTTCTTTTGCTTTTGTCTGTACCTTTCTTGCTTCTTTCTGCACCCCTGTTGTCTCTTTCTGCACTTGTCTTTCCTCTTTCTGCACTTCTCTTGACTCTTTGTGCACATCTCTTGCCTCTTTCTGCACTTATGTTGCCTCTTTCTGCACCTCTGTTGCTTTTTTCTGCACTTCTTTTGCTTCTTTCTTCATTTCTGTTCCTTCTTACCGTACTTCTCTTGCCTCTTTCTGCACCTCTGTTGCTTCTTTCAGCACTTCTCTTGCCTCTTTCTGCATACCTCTTGACTCTTTCTGCAAATCTGTTGCTTCTTTCTGCACTTATTTTGCTTCTTTCTGCACCTCTCTGACTTCTTTATGTGCCCCTCTTGTCTGTTTCTGCCTCTCGCTTGCACATTTTTGTACCTCTCTTGCTTCTTTCTGCATTTCTGTTCCTTCTTTCTGCACTTCTCTTGCCTCTTTCTGCACCTATGTTACTTCTTTCAGCACTTCTCTTGCCTCTTTCTGCATACCTCTTGCCTCTTTCTGCACCTCTGCTGCTTTTTTCTGCACTTCTTTTGCTTCTTTCTGCACCCCTGTTGTCTCTTTCAGTGCTTGTCTTCCCTCTTTCTGCACATCTCTTGTCACTTTGTGCACCTCTCTTCTCTTTCTGTGCACCTTTCTTGCCTCTTGCTACACTTCTCTACCTCTTTCTGCACCTCTGTTGCTTTTGTCTGCACTTCTTTTGCCTCTTTCTGTATTTCTGTTCCTTCTTTCTGCACTTCTCTTGCCTCTTTCTGCACCTTTGTTGCTTCTTTGCAGCACATCTCTTGCCTCTTTTTGCATACCTCTTGCCTCTTTCTGCACCTCTGTTGCTTCTTTCTGCACTTCTCTTGCTTCTTTCAGCACTTCTCATGCCTCTTTCTGCATACCTCGTGACTCTTTCTGCAAATCTGTTCCTTCTTTCTGCACTTCTCTTGCCTCTTTCTGCACCTATGTTGCTTCTTTCAGCACTTCTCTTGCCTCTTTCTGCATACCTCTTGCCTCTTTCTGCACCTCTGCTGCTTTTGTCTGCACTTCTTTTGCTTCTTTCTGCAACCCTGTTGTCTCTTTCCGTGCTTGTCTTCCCTCTTTCTGCACATCTCTTGTCAATTTGTGCACCTCTCTTCTCTTTCTGTGCACCTTTCTTGCCTCTTGCTACACTTCTCTTGCCTCTTTCTGCACCTCTGTTGCTTTTGTCTGCACTTCTTTTGCCGCTTTCTGTATTTCTGTTCCTTCTTTCTGCACTTCTCTTGCCTCTTTCTGCACCTTTGTTGCTTCTTTGCAGCACATCTCTTGCCTCTTTTTGCATACCTCTTGCCTCTTTCTGCACCTCTGTTGCTTCTTTCTGCACTTCTCTTGCTTCTTTCTGCACTTCTGTTGCCTCTTTCTGCACCCCTCTTGTCTGTTTCTGCATCTCACTGGCGTCGTTTTGCACCTCACTTGCCTCTTTCTGCACCTCTCTTGCTTTTATCTGTACCTCACTTGTCTCTTTCTGCACTTCTCTTGCAACTCTATTGTCTCTTCCATCACTTGTCTTGCCTCTTTCTGCACATCTGTTGCTTCTTTCTTCACTTCTCTTGCCTCTTTCTGCACCCCTCTTGCCTCTTTCTGTACCTCTCTTTCTTGTTTCTGCTTTTCTCTTGCTTCTTTCAGCACCTCTCTTGCTTCATTCTGCACCCCCTTGCCTCTTTCTATACCCGTCTTCCCTCTTTCTGTACCCATCTTGCCTCTTTCTGCACCTCTCTTGCCTCTTTCTGCACCTCTCTTGCCTCTTTCGGCACTTCTTTATCGTCATTCTGCACTTCTCTTGCTTCTTTCTTCACCCTTCTTGCTTCTTTATGTACCCTTCTTGCCTCTTTCTGCAGCCCTCTTCCCTCTTTCTGTACAACTTATGCTTCTTTCTGCGCCCCGTTCCCCCTTTCTGCACCTCTCTTGCCTCTTTCTGCATATCTCTTGCTTCTTTCTGCAACCCTCTTGCCTCTCCCTGCACCTCTTTTGCTTCTTTCTGCACTTCTGTCTGCACTTTGCTTGCTTCTTTCTGCACGCCTCTTCCTTATTTCTGCACCTCTCTTGCCTCTGTCTGCTCCTCTCTTGTCTCTTTCTGCACTTCTCTTGCCTCTTTCTATACTTCTCTTGCCTCTTTCTGCAGATTTCTTACTCTTTCTGCACCTCTCATGTTTTTTCCTGCTATTCTCTTGCTTCTCTCTATACTTCTCTCGCCTGTTTCTGTATTAAAATGGAAAGTGCAAGCTGTCAAGTTTAAATGTCCATGTGCTCTTGTGACTGAGGTATATGTCTACTTGTGCATGTATTCTAACATGTGTTATGCATCTGAAGATGGTAGCTTAAAAAGCAGGTAGCTTCTCCTATAGGTGGTCAAATCTTTTTAGTTCTGCTCTGTCATTCGGTTGCATAGAAAGACATGTCTTATGTAGATAGGCGTTACAGAGCCACTCAAATATACTATTGAATGCCCATGTGCCCTGTATTATGAGCAGAAAGAAATACCTACACCTTTTTGTATACAAATTTACAGAGTATGCTGTTTGAAAGACAAGTATTCAAGTATTTGTATGTTTATTTTTATGTAACATGTCACTAGGAAAATGCAGAGACACACGCATGCATACCTTCACAAACTTGGTCAGACTTACAACAGTGATATGGTTAGGATTTCTGTTTTAGATTTGGCAGGCCTAACATTCTGAGCAGTCAATGAATAGTGAACCTTCAAGAGAAAAGTGAGGTTTGAGACATCTTGGGAGAAGGAGTAGTGATTAGGCTACTTTGTATCAGTCAGTGGAAAGGTATAGTCAAAGTAGGCCTCTTTCTGCACCTCAGTTGCATATTTCTGCACTTCTCTTGCTTTTTTCTCCACCTTTCTTCCTCGTTCAGGATTTCTGTTGCCTCTTTCTGTATATTCCTTGCTTCTTTCTGCATCTTTCTTCCTCTTTCTGCATCTCTCTTCCCTCTTTCTATACTTCTCTTACTTCTTTCTGCGCCTTTCTTCCTCTTTCTGTACATGTTCTACCTATGTAGGCATAGTTAGAAATTAGCATTTAAAAACCTTAGCAATTCAATGAAAAAAACAAAGGTTTCAGGGACGTTATAGTTAGGAATTAGCATTTAAAAAAACTTATTCACTGAGATAACCACAGGTTTCAGGGATTCTATAGTTAGGCTGACATTTCACTTGTACAAAACCAGAGAAATTGAGCCGTTATAGTTAACTCGTGCCCCCGCAATGCACTGCTGATGATGTCACATATTACATCCCTCATGACATAGTCAGTGACATCACTGATGACATCACTGATGACATCTCAAATGACATAACTGATGACATCACTGATGACTTCATCCACTTAATTTCTGATGCACCTCCTCACACCCTAATATAACCTTTCATACACCCACTCTAAAATACAGACTACTATTTTTGAAACCATAGACACACCAATACCAGTTTGTACATACACACTCACTGATTCATAGGTCTACACACACATCCACTCACTCACTCATACAGTCACTCATACATGCCATCACTCATCAATACAGCCACTGATATATGCACTCATACACCCATACAGACACTCACACACTGCCACTCACCCATAGTGTTACTCAAACACGTAGTCAGTCACCCAAAGAATCAATCACACTGCCATTTACTCACCTATACAGTTATACACACACCACCTCACTTATTCATACAGATACAAACACATACTTACTCTCTTCTACAATCACTGACACAAGCACACACTCATCCATACAGCCACTCTCACAATCACTCACTCTCACATATAGTCACTTATATACTCCAATACTCACATATACTGCCTTTTACATATGTATTTACTCACACATATGCCACTGAGACATCCATTCACTCACCAACACAGCCCCTCTCAGATGCACTCATGTACCCATATACCCAGTGAATCACCCACTCACACATCCATACAGGGAGTGACACACACTCCACACCTACCCACACAGACACTCAGGCACCCATACAGGTACCCAGACAACTGATCATTAACCCATATAGACACTCATGTAGCTATTAACCAACCCATGCAGCCACTTACACACCAACTGACAGACTGATACCGACATTCACACAAATGAGTCATTCACCCATGATGTTATAACTGGGGGTCTCTAGTTGGCTGAGGTAGGTACCTAAGTCCAAATAGGGACCCTTACTTCTAGTCAGAGAAAGGAGGGACACACTCTTAGATAACCCCTGCACACCCTTCGGTAGCTTGGCACGAGCAGCCAGGCTTATCTCCAAGGCAATGTGTAAAGTATTTGCAACCACACTACCAGTTACACAGTGATAATACCACAAATGGAAACCACACTGATTTGATAAAAATAGCGGTAACTTTATCAAAAGAAATACGATGAGACCAAACCATAGAAATCCAACATATGCGTATTCATAATATTTCACTTTGCCGGTTATTAGGCCAACAATCACTTGTAGGTTCTTGCGGTATTAATGAGCAGTTCACGATGATCTAATGCAGTCCTAATGCAATGTTATGCAGTTTGTAATGCAGTTCGTAATGTAGAAATAAGACAGTCCTTAATGCAAGTAGTAATGCAGTTCGTAACACAGGAATAATGCGGTTCGTAATGCAAGAATAATGCAGTTCTTAGTGCATGAATAAGGCAGTTCTTAATTAAAGTATAAGGCAGTTCGCAATGCAAGGAATAATGCTATAAGCCAATCTGCGCGGTCAGCTTGGGCACCACCAGGCCCCAACAACAGAGACAGCGGTCGTAAACTTAAAGGGGAGGCCCCGGTACTGCAGGGTAAGTATGGGCTGTTATGGGACTCAGTGCGTCTAACGCGGTGCAGGGGGAGAGAGATCGGAGCACTACTGCACGCCTCCCAAGGCCACACACGCTTGCGGCTCCTGACCGGAGTCCAAGCCTTACCTGGGTGGTGCGCTGCCACGCTCTCTCTCTCTCCCCACTTGTCGGACGTCCTGCTGGGCGGTCCCGATGACGTTGCAGCTCCGTTGCTAGGCGACGCTGTAGCTGGACGGGTTACGGCGCTGCCTTCTCTTTTGTTGACGATCTTGGGCAGATTCCTCTTGGCGAACAACGATCACGATCCCTTTCACCTTGCAGCTGCCTTAGCTTCAAGAAATCCTTTAGCATGGTGCGGCACGAGGCAACGGCGGTGATCCTTACTCACAGCCTCATTTACGATGATGGCTCGGGCCACAAACAGCAATGCTGCAGCGTGGATGATGTTTCTCCCTGAGGGGGCAATGCGGTCACGGGGCACCTCATAAACAGCACCACAGACCACACGGCAGTCTCAGGCGTGCAAAAGCACATGCAGCAAGCGTCGCTGAGACACGGTTGGAAATTTTGATGTTCCTGAGTTTCCACAACAGAGGACCAGCTCTCCTCAGGCCCTTGGAGACAAGTTACTTCAGGAAAAAGCACACAGCAAAGTAATTTCAAGCAGGGGGACACAGCACACAGCAAGGTCCCTTTTCCTCTCCTTAGTCAAATCAGCAAACTGCAGCCCAGCCCCAGAACACGCATCAAGGGCAATCCTTCTCTTCAGTCTCTTCATCTGTCATTCTTTGGCAGAGGTTCCTCTGGATCACAAAGTAGTTTCAATCCTTTTTCAGTCTTGAGTTCAGTCTTGAGTTCAGGGGTTTCAGCTCTCCCCTAAATGCCTTTGAAGTGTTTGTGTTCAGGGGGCTCTGACCCCGGTCCAAACCAGTTCTAGATGTCTTCCTGCCAGTGCATACCCTCTTCCTTTGATAGTGAGGGTCTGGGCCTCAGACACTCCGCAGGAGGTGGAGCCATCCTTTTGTGGCAGCAGCACAGTCCTCTTCACATCCAGGGGGCTACTCCTCCCACCACACCAAATGCAGGCCAGCCTGTTGCTATCTCACCTACTCCTCCCTGGTCAGGGTACCTCCCCAGACCCTGTCCTATCCAAACCCAGACAGTCAATACACAACCAGGCAGAGGCACGCAGGATGGTTAGGACAAGAAACCAGCCACTTCTAAAAGTGTGGTTTCTAAACACACAATTTAAAAACCATCTTCACAAAAAGATGTGTTATTAAATTCTGAGTTCAGGCACACTAAACTCCATCTCTCCATCTTATGCCGATGGGAAGATATGCTGGAAACATGTTACACAGCATTCCCCATTCTGTCCTATGGGCAAGATGGCCTTGCAACATTGAAAAACGAAATTGGCAGTATTTCACTGTCAGGACATGGTACAAACCTCAGTACATGTCCTACCTTTCACATACACTGTACCTTGCCCAGGGGGGTACCTTGGGCCTACTATAGGGGCGTCTGTTGTGCATAAAAAAAGGGAAGGGTAAGGCCCGGTGTTAGAAGGGCCAGCCTCAGGAAAGGACAGAGTGTGTACCTGACCGCCCTGCGACTCACCCTCCCCGGGAGATGTAGCCGAGCACTGGCGGGAGACCCCCTCAGGGCTGGGTCTTGTATCTAGGATCGTACACGCTGACTTAATACCATGCAACACAGAGACACCACACCGTAGATTCTGAAGCACGTATTCTTTATCTAGAATATTGGGACCTTTATGATCCGCAGATTCGTCTGTACAAGTAGAGCCAGGGCTCATAGAGTCTCGGTGGGGGTAGGGGTAGCGGGACAGTCTTAGGATTAGGGTCAATGCAGGTGCGTATCCGGCGCACGGCTCTCAATCCTCGAGCCGGGGGATATGGGACGGTCTTTGGGGTCCAGCCGGACCAGGATAGTACTTGAGGGCGACCAAGTCTGCCGGGCTCGAATTCTCATGGTTGCGAGGGGAGCCGTGACGGCGTCAGCAGGGCTCTGATGATTCAGGCAGAAGTCCGTCTCTGCCAGGAGGAGCCGAGACGCTGTCTGCAGGGCTCAGTTGGTTCAGGCAGAAGTCCGTCGTTGCCAGGGGGAGCCGCGACGCTGTCTGCAGGGCTCAGCTGACTTAGGCAGAAGTCCGTCTCTGCCAGGTGGAGCCGCGACGCTGTCTGCAGGGCTCACCGAGGTTCCAAGAGTTCCGTCGGATCTTGTGATGATGTTCCTTTAGCCGCGACCACGTCAGCAGGGCTCTCTTTGTTCCAGGTTCAATCTGCCGATCGTCCCAGAGCGCCCCTTGTTATAGGTCGACTCCCCTTTGATGTCCGGAGTCCTCACGGGCAGGGGTCTTAGCCCTGGGGGTCGTTTGTTGGGGGTTCCTGCCACGCGGTCCTTTGATCCTTTCAAGGCGGTGTCGGGAGGGATCCCAGACACGCAGCAGGCGTGGAGCCAGCCCTCAGGGTGGCCGGAGGGCGATCGAAACCATCTCTTGAGAGGAGGCCAGAGGTGTGAGTGAAACTGCTCCTCCCTCTCCTGCTCACCGGGAGCTCTTTCTCCCACCAGCCGGCATGGCGCGACTAGGCCGGGGTTGTGCTGGGGTTGGGGGCGGCCATCTGGGGTGCAGGGCCTGGCCACTGGAGGACGCGAGGCCGATGGAGTAGGGAGGGGGCCCGGTGTCGGGAAGATGGAGGGAAGGACGGGGGTAGCCCCGGGTTCTGTGGGGGGATCAGGTGTGGTGTTACTATGGGGTGGGGGATCAGGTGTGATGTTGCTACGGGTCGGAATGGGCCACGCCACGAGGCCGGGTCCAACACCCGGCAAGTGGGTGTACTTGTCAGGACAACAAGGCAGTTAACAAACTGCGCGCAGGCAGTGCAGTGGCAGGCCTGAGATCTCTTTTTAGGGCTACTTATGTGGGTGGCACAATTAGTGCTGCAGGCCCACTAGTAGCTGGTAGCTGGTAGCATTTGCATTACCAGCCCTGGCACACATAGTTCACTTTACTAGAGACTTTACTAGTATGACAAACATACCAATTATGGACAACCAATTACCATAACACTTTGTACAGGGAGCACTTGCACTTTGACACTGCTCAGCAGTGGCAAAGTGCCCAAAGCATCTAATTCGGCAACACCATGTCAGAAAAAAGGTCTAGAGGAAGGCAAAAGTTTAAGGAACTTTAGCCAAAAAGGGCCAAGTACAACAGTTAGGATTGCTGTTTTACATTTGGCAGGCCTAACATTCTGAGCAGTCAATGAATAGTGAACCTTCAAGAGAAAAGTGAGGTTTAAGACATCTTGGGAGAAGGAGTAGTGATTAGGCTACTTTGTATCAGTCTGTGGAAAGGTACAGTCAAAGTAGGCCTCTTTATGCACCTCAGTTGCTTATTTCTGCACTTCTCTTGCTTTTTTCTCCACCTTTCTTCCTCTTTCAGGACTTCTGTTGCCTCTTTCTGCATTTTCCTTGCTTCTTTTTGCATCTTTCTTCCTCTTTCTGCACCTCTCTTCCCTCTTTCTGTACTTCTCTTACTTCTTTCTGTGCCTTTCTTCCTCTTTCTGTACATGTTCTACCTATATAGGCATAGTTAGAAATTAGCATTTAAAAAACCTTAGAAAGTCAATGAAAAAACCAAAGGTTTCAGGGACATTATAGTTAGGAATTAGCATTTAAAAAAAACCTTAGATATTCACAGCAAAAACCACAGGTTTCAGGGACGCTATAGTTAGGCTTACATTTCACTCGTACAAAACCAGAGAAATTCAGCCGTTATAGTTAGCTGTGCTATACATTTTAAGCAGGCTGTGAATTAAACAGTACTAAGGTCTGTGGAAGGGGTAGTGGTCTTTGAAGTGTCTCAATCACTCCTGTTCTCTTCTTACCGCTTCTTTTCTGCAGTCTCTTGGCTAGACACTTACAATCTTTCTTCGCTTGTCTTTCTGAAACATTCCATCTGCACATCTAACACCTCATCTCCTTCCTTACGAGCACCCTCTTTCCATGCTCTCCCACACCAACTCCATTGCATCTCCTTCACTTCACTTTGCCTCCCCAACACGCAACGCACACACTCACCTGTGTAAGCACTTCATTTTGTTTAACTTTTGCTCTATCAATATTCTGACAGTTGTGTACCTTCTATACACACTTTTGTATGGAATCGCAATTACAATTTGCACACCTGACCATGGCTCTGTATGTTCTTCAGGGAGACCATGGATTGGATGAGCATGCATCCTAAGCCCCTTTGTGACCCATTGACAGGTACTGTGATAAATTCGCACTGCCTTTGGCTTGAGCTCTGCAGCTCTCAATCCCTGCTCTTTTAAGCACACACCCACAGATCCTGAGCTCACACAGATGCATATAGGCAACTCTTTCACTCTAAGCACTATACTTAAGTAATCTGCTGCATGAAAACAACTATAGAAGCACAGCACCCGGAAAAATGTAAATATTTATGAGGAATGTAAGAGTAAGTAAAACCTGAAAGGTAAATAGGAACAATATTGCTGTTCTGTGGAAAAGGTGACCTCAGCTGGATAGCAGGTCCAGAAACATGTGTCCAGGGCACCAGGTCATGTCTATGGTTGGCAGGGGTACAGCTAACCAGGAAGCGATGTCCGTATTCAAAACAACCAACGACTTAAATCTTCCTTCCTTCAGCCAGGTGAACCCGGTGACCTCTGGTAGCCAATAGGCACCAAGCGCAGCTTCCCAGACAATCCTGAAAAGCGTGAACATTTAAGTAAACAACACCAATCAGCAAATGCCATTGGTGTGCCCTTCCCCTGGGCCAGGTGTCAGCCGGCCACTACGGCATTGCCCCTTTATTCAGTGTCTGTGTTTACTGGCTGCAGCTGTCACAGGTGGTGGCGCACAAGGGAGCCCAGGACAGTTCCAGATGGGGCACCGGCCATACCTGCTCTCCAAACCCTTCCCAGCAATGCCACTAGGAAGAAGAGTTGGGTTTGCCCACTGACTTTCACTGGAATGAGTATATTGTAGGAACACAGTAATAAAAATCCTTAATCTAATGATATTATTGGCTAAAAGCCCTGGGTGCCTTACAGAATTGGTGTATTCAGAAGAACTATTTTACTTTCATGAAGTGATTTATTCTTTTTAAGTCTTATGCCTGGCCTTTACCCTTGTGGTCCTAGAGCTCAGCCATACCTCTACCCTCACACTCTTTTGAATCTTCTTCCCCCTTCAAACAATAGATTGGAATGGGAGGCTCATGCACCCTAAAAACCTTCCATAGATGATTCCATCGCCATTGATTTCAATAGGATCTCCCTCTAAAGCCGCTCAAGTTCATCCTTATTGGAACCTCAAAAGGTTAAGAGGCAGATATAGCTGGGCCTTTTGCTGCGTAGACTCTGTGCTGCACCAAGGCATATCTAGTCTAAAATTACGAGATGACTTTATGTCACTGAGGTCGCCTAGCGACCGCCCCGGGATTTTCTTTTACAAAGTATTTTTTTATTTCAATCAAAGTTATCCAGTCCTAGTGCTCCCAGAATGCATTAGTTTGTGAAATAAATCCAAAAGAAGACCACTCTGTTTTGGTTACATGGAGCTATAATGTTAACTTACGCTGGTTTAAATTAATGTGCACACATTTCACCCCGCAGAGGGAATTTCATTTTTCCCCTCCTGACCGTGTATTGTCCAGTGTCAAAACAACAATTTACCACAAATGGATCCAATAGAAATCATTTTTCTTTTTAGCATAAGATACATTAATTACTGTTTTCAGATGACTGCATAACATGGAGTGACCTTGAGACCTCAACTTTAAAATATGATTCAAAATCCTTACACCTGCCACCTCTCCTGTGTGTTGCTGTGCCTTGATATTTATGTACTACACCTCTTGATCATATTGTGTCACCACATACACCACAAGTATAACTATAAAGCCGTAATGTAAACTGAGACCTTAACCAACCATGCCAGAGCCAACCTAAAAGAGAGATCTTCGTTGGACCCTTCGTTAGATGGGTTTGGGCAACCCACCTTAATCTGGTTCATTGGTGCAAGCACCAAATCCTCAAATCCCCTAGGCTGTGCTATAGAGTACCCCAAATGGCTAGAGATGATCGTTGTAGTACCCACCCACAGCCACACCCTGAATACCACAGTAAGACTGCCCCAGCTTGGGATACAGTTCAAAGCCACATTAATCCAGAATGCACCTGACTTTTTTGATGCCTGATGCCAAGGTGTCTACCTGTTTTGTGAACAACCACGAGTCTACCACCACAACAGACCGAGATGTTTAACTGACTGTTCAGTTCCCCCCCCCCCACAAGGTGGTATTTGTATGTTGCTGAGAAATGTCGCACCACTAAAGCCACTAAATATTTACTAAATAGCTCATTGCGCTGTGCAGATAAATGAACACCATCTTTGTGTAAATACGCTTCATCCCTGAGGCCATCGTGGGGAATTGTCTTTACTAATGTGTGTTAAGCAGCCTCTTCAGATGGCTGTTTAAGTGCCTGGCAGATTCGCTAAGACCACTGGATGGGGAACTAACCCATCAAACCCTGGCGGATGCAATGAGACCAGAATTGGGAACCTTTTAACAAATCAGGAAATCATAATCATCAGTGACTCAAAAACTCCCCTTCGCCCTACCAGCACCAAGTCATTACCACCGATGTGCAGAATGATGAGAGTTGTTGGATGTAGTGTCCTCCCTGCCACCTACTCAGTGAGCCGTTCCTAGGTATCCAAAGGAAGTCAGTCTACACCTGCCCAATGGATCTGCAAGCCAGCTTAAGCAGCTGAACTACGGAATTCACTTTGATTAAATGCTGTTCCTGTCCAATGGATGTCCAACAATCTATACACTGACTGGAACCATGTGACCTAATGCAAATAGTCAGAAGAAGAAAAAAAACACAATTAATAAATGAAACTCATGTGTCTTGGCACAAGTCCCTCCATCATGTTAAGGCAAACATAGCGCCTTAACAGTTAGACTTCCATCCCCATATTCTTTTGACTGTCTCAATGTCAACCTGCTGCTGATGTAGCAACACCTATCCTGAATGAGTGGGAGCTGTAATTGTGGTTATCTATGCCAGCCATCTGGCCATTACCTTGTTAAACCAATATCTTGTGAGAGGGATACCACTGCTGTGAATCAATAGAGAAGGGGATGCAGCTGCAGGCCGCATACTTAGGAATACTCTTAGTGGGGTGACTGGACACCCAGGGAACTCAGCAGCTCACCTCAAGATCACCTGCTTCCCTTTATCTGATTGATCAGTCTTAGAGCAAGCGAAGGTAACTACCAAGTCTCCCTTCAACCAGGAGATGTGGTCTTGTAGCACCCATCGATGAATATACATTTTTGGAACTTGCCCCTACTTCAGAGACCCAAAACTCGCTATGCAATGAGAGGGAGCAAGCCAAAAACAACAATGTCTTCTAATTGGAACGGCATATGATGGGAAGGCCACAAAGATTCTTACCCAGCTTGCCAATTCCAATGTGCCACCTCTTGTTCAGCAACACTCCCTCCAACCTCTCCCAATGATTTAGACCTTTCTCAATGAAGAACGAATGAGAATGGTCTTGTCCATCTGCCAAGCTACAGAAGATGGCTAATGCTGGAATGAGGCACCTGGCAAATGGAGCCGTTCTCCCTTCCACATGCATGTGCTCCAGGAATCACACCCAGTTCTCAGTGAAAAAAGTTTCACTTATGTGTAACATGCAGTGAATGTAAAATAAGATTAATAAACCCTCTTACATGCCCTCTTTGTTTTTGGTGCCAGGCTGGCCGAAACTAGGTCTGGGAGGGCTGAGCATCAAGATTCCATACTAGCTCCAGAAAAGGAGTGACTCCACCTCTGCCATGGATCGAAACACCAGGAATGCTACAACTTGCAAAGAGGCAAGGCATCAATTGCAGTATTCAGAATACAAGATAAAAGTTTCTCTAAATAGAACATTATTCTTTAAACAAAATAGAACTAGCTCCTTAAATTCAGTACAATTTTGCATGCTGGAAGTTATTGCGTTGCATGACTGACATGCTGTCCGACCAAAAAGTGACAGATTGATTTTGAAAATGATGAGTTCAAACATGCAGTGCTACTACAATAGGAACCATCTCAAGGAAGTTACAGTTTTCACTAAACCAGATTCAAACCAATTTGTCAGTCACTGCTTGGCACACTGCTTGGATCCCAATAGAGCTGCAAAACACACGCTGTCCACTGCATCAGTAAGTCCAAAATCCTGACTTGACTGTACCAGGGCTGGCCAAACCATTGTATCATTAACATTCCCAAGTGATGATAACCAAAATGTAATGGCTTGCTTTAACTCTGAAGATGGGTGTGTTCTGTGAGGCTTCTCCCCAAGCCCTGACATGGCCTGTGCAATAGATCTTGAGAAGGGGGTTGGTCTATTGGAACGATCTGCAAGGCAAAATTGAGGTGTGACATTGAGACTGCTAGCTGGTGCAGCATGATTTGTTTTGTGTTTGAAAAGCTTTATTGAACAATTTTGTTAACACATATAGGTATCAGCGAATTCAAAGAAAATTCAAAGCTAGCAATGTAACAAAGGATTTGTCTGTTACCTGGAAGGGAAGGATAAAAGCAATTTATGGATTTTAACATAAAAGAGGGGGAAAGGAGAGGGACGGGAACAGAAGAGGGGTGAGAAGGGGAGGAGAAAGAAAATAAGCACTATGATAAGGCAATGAAGGAATAAAGCAGAAAAAGGCATACTAGAAAAACATCATAAATATAACAATATAACTTGTCTAGCAAATAATTACCTACAATAAAATAACCGGATAAGGAATAAATAAATGAGGGAAAGGGTTGAACTCATTCAAGGGGGTTTAAAATTGTCAGAGGTGACATATCTTTTAACACCAGTCGGTCCAGATAAGGGGCAACCAGAAGAGATCTCTATTAACCGTTGGATTGCAAGAGGAGGCAAAGGCAACATCAAGTCTATGAAAATGACAGAGAGTGTTCCACCAATGTTGTATGGAAATATTTGTGAGAGTTTTCCAGTTAGAAGATATATGTTGAAAAGCGAGAGCGAGCATGAGGTCAAAAAGACCATGGCAATGAGGAGAGAGGTCCAAGGAATCAAAGAGGCTGCCAGCAAAGAGGAGAGGAATAGAGTAAGGAATGGAGATGGCAAGCAAACAGATGTATGATTGAGTGATAGATGAAGACGAAGGGGGAAGGGAATAGTAAATATCAAGAATAATCGCCATAAGGGTAGTACATTTCTGCAAAGAGGAACGAGGAAAATGAAATAAGGACTGGAATTGGGGAAAAGAACAAGGTAAAATCCCATCAAAAAGCTGTTTAACCCATGAGATACCTTTTAATCTCCAAGCGTTCCAAAACATGGGTCTGTTGTTGAGAAGAATGAGCGAATTATGCCAAATAGGGGTATCTAAGAAAGATTCATGGGAGATAGTAGTGGGGTGAACTAAAGACTTCAAAATGGAACAAGTGTGTCTAAATAGGGGGAGGGAAGTATGAGAATTTTTGGTGGAAAAACGTATAACTTTATTGAAAGACAAGGGTAATAATAAGATTTGTTCAATGGAAAGCCAAAGGGGGGTAAAGGGCGAAGAATCTGATGTAAGCCATCGTGAGGCTTGTCGCAGTGAGAAGGATTTGTGATAAAGACGAAAATCCGGGAAATTAACTCCACCATTAGATTTTGGTTTTCTGAGAGATGATAAGGCAATTCTGGATGTTTAATTTTTCCAAAGAAATCTAGAGAGGCTCGAGTCAATGCGTTTAGAATAGGTAGCGGGAATATGAACGGGAAGCATGGAAAAAATATAAATTAGAATTGGGGCGATCATCATCTTTATGGAATCTAAATGCCCCCACCAAGAAAGAAAGAGAGGATTCCAGGCGGAGAATGACTTCTCAATTCGAGATAGGACTGCAGACATATTTAGTTTAATAGAAGAAGCGATGGACTTAGAAAACCATATACCTAGGTATTTAATTTTCTAATTATTCCAAGCAAAACCGGTGGATGAGAAGAAATGCGGAAGACAGAATTTTGTAAGAGGAAGAATTTCAGTTTTGTCTGAATTAATTTTGTACCTGGAGACCTGCGAAAAAGAGTTAAATTCAAATAATAAAGGAGGAATAGATGTTTCAGGAGCAGATATGAATAAAAGAATATCGTCTGCATACGCAGATAGTTTTAACTGGTGATCTCCGTACGGAAAACCAGAACTAGAGTCATTGTTACAAATAGAAGTCAAAAAAGGTTCAAGGGCTAAAACAAAAAGAAGTGGGGATAGAGGACAACCTTGACAAACACCACGTTGGAGAGGAAAATAAGATGAGATGTGACCATTAACTAGGACCGAGGCCTAAGGAGCAGAATATAGTAAGGAGATAAGGGAAATTAATTTAGGACCAAAACCATGCCAGCGTAACGACGCAAACAAAAAAGACCAATCAACCCTATCAAAATCCTTCTCTGCATCAACAGAGATAGCAGCTAGAGGAATAGAAAGGGAGGGGACTTTATTTAGAACATTGAGGAAGAGACGGGAGTTATCGGAGGTGAGTCTACCTTTAATAAAACCACATTGCTCTTTACCAATAAGAAGGGGCATAAGAGGGTCTAAACGTAAAGCAAGCATCTTAGCAAATAATTTATAATCAACATTAATTAAAGAGATCGGACGATAGTTTTTACAAAATTGAGGATCATGGGCCTCCTTAGGAATAAGGAAGATAGTGGCCCCCTGAAAGGTACCCTCTGTCTTACCAGATGAATAAAATGAATGAAAGAGCATTAAGAGTTTAGGGAGTAACAAATCAGAAAAATGCATGTAAAATTCAACAGAAAAACCATCTGGGCCGGGCGCTTTTCCTTTAGCAAGAGTATTTAAGGCTTTGGAAAGTTCATGAAGGGATAGGTCTTTTTCAAGATCAGGAATATTAAGATGGGAATTAAAAGGAATAGGAAGTTTATCAAAATAGGACTAAATGACAGAAGGAGTGGGGGGAGATTCTGGTGTGTAAAGATTTTGATAAAAAAGTTTAAATTCATCAAGTATTTCTTGATCTTTATGTAGCAGAGAATTATTGGAAGAGTAAATAGAATCTATAAGAGTGCGCTCCTTACGTGCTTTGAGATAGTTAGCTAGATGTTTCCCTGATTTATTGCGACCACCATAATAACGAGCGCTACTACGAAGGAGTATTGATGATGCATTGTCAGTAGTAGCTTTATTAAACTCAATCTTAGCTCGTATGAGTTCTGGTGAAATGGATTCATTTGAGGAAATATAGAATTCATGCTCCAAAAGCTTAATTTGAGCCAATGTGTTATTCCTTTTTGAAGGAAACGTTTCTTTTTCTTAGAGACAAAATCTATAATGAAACCTCTTGCTGTTCCTTTAAAGAGTCCCAAATAATATGGGAAGAGGAGCTGGGATCATCATTAAGTACAAAGAATTCATTAGCAAAGGAGCGAAAGGAAGAGGAAAAAAGAGGGTCAGTGAGAAGAGAGTTATTAAAGCGCCATCGGAAGATTTTGTATGCGGAGGGAGTAAATCGAGGTCCGTTACAATTGGGGCATGATCCCAGATAACTATGGGTTTGATAGAAGAGGATAGTAGATTTTGAGATAGAGATTGAGGGAGAAAAACATAGTCTAGATGAGAAAGAGATGAATGAGGAGGAGAGAAAAAAGAGTAATCAAGAGTATCAGGATGAGAAAGTCTCCAAGAGTCAATAAAATGTGCTTGTGAAATAGTGTCAAGAAACTGCTTGTGAGTCTTGTGGGGAATGAAACGGACTGTGGACTTATGATCAAGAAACGGGTCTACAATCTGATTGCAATCACCACCTAGGATAAAAAAATCATTTCGAAATTGAATACATTTTAGTGTAATCAAAGGCCAAAAGGAACAGTCAGGTTATGTAGGACCATAAATATTAAAAACAGTTAGAGGGACAGAATTAATTGTCAAGTTAGCTAATATCCATCTACCATCATTGTACTTTTCTTGCGATATGACTTTACATTTCAATTTCTTATGACATAGAATGATAACACCATTTCTTTTATTAGTAGTTGGTGAAAATAAAACCGTACCCATCCAACTTATTTTTAATTTAAGTGATTCAGCTTCTGTAAGATGGGTTTCCTGTAAAAGAACTATATCCGGGTTATACGAAGCAAGGTGGGAAAGAATTCTCTGACATTTGATAGGATTAATAAAACCCTTTACATTCCAGGAGATAATTCTGAATGTGGAAACAATAAAAATGTAAAGGAAACAAAAGCTACATTGATAGGGAGATAAAGGAGAATGCCAGTAAATAGGAGAAAAAGAGGATGATCAAGAAGGGGGAGTAGACCAAGGGAGACAAAGAGATATGAGGAAAAAGGGATGAAAAAATTCGATATAGAAAAGGTGACAATAGATATGGGAAGAGGAAAGAAGAGTAGAATCATTAGGAAGAAGGGAGAGAGAAGGAGAGGAGGAAGAGGGAAAGGAAGAGAGAGGAGAAATATAAGAAGAGACAGTACATATCCAGAAAGGATGACTGAAAATACCATAAATGAGGGGGACAAAAAAAGAAAGAACAACGGGGCAGTGGCGACACACGACAAGACGAACGAACTGAGACTGCATCAGGAAGGGAAGGAAATAAAGAGAAGGGGGACCATATGGGTTGAAAGGACATAAACAGATCTGTATGAAGAAACAAAAGAAACGATTAACATGAGGATAGTATATACGAAAAAGAACGACTAGTTAACATGTAACAAAAATTGTGATAAACCTGAGGAACTCACATTGCTTTTAGATGAGCAATTACAAAAAGAAGAAAACCATAAAGAGAAATAAGAACAATGCTATGGTTCTATAGGGAGCATCAAAAATTAAACTACTGTATAACAGATAAAGAGAAAAAAGGTAGAGATATCAACAAGAATCCTGTAAGGAAAAAAGAAAGGTTAAATGGTCAACCACTAGAAGAATTAGCAGTATTCATGCCGTTGGTAGTATGGATAAGGATAAAGTTCTTAAGTTCCGCAGGATCTTGAAAGGTCCATGTTTGGTTTTGGTATGTCACTTTGAAAATACATGGATGAAATAAACCATATCTGGCACCAAGAGATCGAAGGGGAGCACGAAGATTGAGGAACTCCTTTCTTCTGGACGCAGTAGCATTGGAGACATCTTGAGACAGGAACACCTTCTGACCCAACCAGGAGATTTGACGCTTAGATCTAGCTGCAGAGAGAACTGAGAGAATATCTGTAAACTTCAAAAAAAGAATGATGACATCTCGAGGTTTAGCTGGAGCAGTTGAATAGGAAAGTCGAGCACCAAGCCTGTGAGCTCTTTGGATGCTGAGAGAGGTAGTCGATGGCATCTCTAGGAGTTTCGGGAGGAAAGAGGAGAAAAACTATGCAGGATCGTCACCCTCCAAAGACTCTGGCGAGCCATATATACGCAGGTTGTTCCTCCTGTTTCTGTTTTCAAAATCCTCAGTGTGTTGTTGAATACTGAGAACCGTTTTTTCTAAAAAGGAAATTCGTTAGGAATTAACCTGTATCTCTGAGGCTTGTTGTTCCAAGAAAGTCATTCTGTTATCCATTGTAGACCATTTTTATTTGAGTAATTATATTTTGTTGTTAGTTTCCTCCACAAACGGGCGTAAAGCGCATATCTCCTCTAAAAGCAGCTCCATAGAGATGGGAGATGGTGTTTTGTCAGGAGATGGAGGATCATTTTTCAAACGTTTAGATGAGGAGATAGGTGGAGAGGATTTGCTTGAAGTAGATTGCGCTGACGAGGTGCGATTAGAGGCTATTCCAGCCATTTGACATGAGTTAGAGGGAGAGTTCGATGTTGAGGAAAATGGAGATGCTGCCAAGGAAGCACTTTTTGATGGTACAAAAACAAATTTCGGTTTGCACAACCTTCCCATAAATGTCTGACATTCAGTGCTTAAAATTAATGATGCGTAATTTTATTGATGGTAGCAGAATGAGATATTCACCAAGAAAATTAATTATCAATATGACTGATAGAGATCTGAGAAGAAAAGAGACCCAAAAAAACTTGAGGTATCAAGAAAGAGGTGTAAAATAATCAAGTGCTGACCACGTAGCAAAAGGCAGTAATGTAAGTGTCCAATTGCAAAAGACAATGATTGCTGCAGGTAAGTCAAAGTTCCTTTGTTGAAGCAAAAGTTAGGTAAGTGAGGAAATGCACTAGTCACAAACGGCGAATCTCCTAAGCACCATATTAAGATAGGAGCTTACAGTCAATATAACCACTAATATCCAAAGACTCTGGCGAGCCATATATACGCAGGTTGTTCCTCCTGTTTCTGTTTTCGAACTCCTCAGTGTGTTGTTGAATACTGAGAACCGTTTTTTCTAAAAAGGAAATTCGTTAGGAATTAACCTGTATCTCTGAGGCTTGTTGTTCCAAGAAAGTCATTCTGTTATCCATTGTAGACCATTTTTATTCGAGTAATTACATTTTGTTGTTAGTTTCCTCCACAAACGGGCGTAAAGCGCATATCTCCTCTAAAAGCAGCTCCATAGAGATGGGAGATGGTGGTTTGTCAGGAGATGGAGGATCATGTTTCAACCGTTTAGATGAGGAGATAGGTGGAGAGGATTTGCTTGGAGTAGATTGCGCTGACGAGGTGCGATTAGAGGCTATTCCAGCCATTTGACATGAGTTAGAGGGAGAGTTCGATGTTGAGGAAAATGGAGATGCTGCCAAGGAAGCACTTTTTGATGGTACAAAAACAAATTTCGGTTTGCACAACCTTCCCATAAATGTCTGACATTCAGTGCTTAAAATTAATGATGCGTAATTTTATTGGTGGTAGCAGAATGAGATATTCACCAAGAAAATTAATTATCAATATGACTGATAGAGCTCTGAGAAGAAAAGAGACCCAAAAAAACTTGAGGTATCAAGAAAGAGGTGTAAAATAATCAAGTGCTGACCACGTAGCAAAAGGCAGTAATGTAAGTGTCCAATTGCAAAAGACAATGATTGCTGCAGGTAAGTCAAAGTTCCTTTGTTGAAGCAAAAGTTAGGTAAGTGAGGAAATGCACTAGTCACAAACGGCGAATCTCCTAAGCACCATATTAAGATAGGAGCTTACAGTCAATATAACCACTAATATCCTTCGTTGATAGAAGAGGTGCGCATAATGAAATGGGCAGGCTTAGAAACAAGAGCCTGTCAATGTGGCAAGTGCGTGGACGCATTATTATTAGCGCATAAGAGTCCTTTTTGACAGGGTATGCACCTAATATGGCGGGTGCTGTGAAGAGTAGAATGTAACAGTGAAACAAGATGAAGCGCGACGCACTTAAATTCAAAAATTGTCTTACTGGAGTCACCACGCATTCCTGGAAATAAAGCGGGCAGGCTTCCTTGAAAAATTCCTTGAAAAAAAAATTAGCCCTATGTTCAGGCAAATGAAGCAAAGCACAAGTCACAGAGAATGATGAGCCTCCCATTCATCGTATTGAAGTAGGAACCTATAAACAACGTGCACATAACTAATTGAGCAAACTAAAAACATGAGGCTGTCGATGAGGACTGCATAATTATCTGTGCATGAATGTCATTTGCGGCAGGGCGCGCACCTAAAATGGCGGGCGCCGTAAGAAGAAGAGTGCGACAGCGGGAACAGGATGAAGCACGTCACGCTTAAGTTCAAAAAGTACCTCACCGAAGTCACTGCATATTCCGAAACACAATGCGGGCAATTTCCAGCGAAGAATGTGTCGGAAAGCTCACCAGCAAACTCCGAGCCGGTCCCGATACAGCGGAGCAGAATCCCTAGGCGGCCATCTTGTCTGGCGCCGTAACCACGCCTCTGCTGCAGCATGATCTGACGTGCCTCAAGACAAGTTTTTAATGAACTCTTGTTCAAGTGGCGCCCGAAGCCATGACGGACCCCGGGTACAGGTGCGGACCTCCTCCTAGGGGGAGAGGAGAGTTCAACAGCTACTGCGTTTTCAATTCCAGGCACACAGGGAAGCCAGTGAAAGAGGCCCCCCTGTCCATTGGCTGCGGGGAGCTGTGAAATCACGTTTTAGGATGGAGAGGTTGTTTGCAGGATCACACTACAGGTGCTTAAAGGTCAGGTGATCCTACTGCTCCACCTTATGTCCCTGCTGACCTCTGCAGCACCTGCTGCTTCCTGGCCTCTAAATCTTGTTTTCTTCCCCCCCACATCCCTAATTTCAGTAAGAAGAAGAAAATGTAAAAATATGCCTTTTGCTATGAGTTTGTTTTGCTCTTTAAATCGCATTTAGGTTGTGTGCAATTTTGTCATATTTTGCGGGGGTAGAGTCTTGATAGATCATAAAGCAGGCATATACCTTGGCATCAGGCAGTACAAACTCAGACAAATTCTGAATTGCCTTGGTTTTAAATCTTATTGAAAGAAGGTGCAGTGATACTGCGATACTCAGGGTGGAGCTGAGAGAGGGCGCTACAGCGCTTGTCTGTAGCCCTGCAGGATACTCTTTGTCACTGGCCTGTGGATGTGGGGTATTGGTGATTGCTCAAGGTGTGCACCGTATGACCCAATCTCCCAAAGGATGCAAGGGAGTGTCCCACTTTGGGTTGGTTCTGGCATGGTTTGTTAAGGGCTTTGCTTACATGTTGGCCCAGGCTCCCTGGGGGTGAGGGAGCAGGTGAGGTTGCCTTTTGAGAGACATTATCTGGAGGTTTACTCAGGCCCAAGTCAATTAATTGGTGCTGGAAGGGTTAAGGGGGTCAATCATAACTCAAAATACTCGGTTAGGTGACTCGATGTCTAGATTATTGTCAACATTGGGAGATGCCATTTTATGTCAATAATAAATGTTTAATCTGTTACCTTTCTGACGTGTGAATAAGTATGGCCTGAGAAATGTTTATTCTGGAACGCAATGCTCTGTCTCGGGTAGTTTTGTTTTATTGTAATCTTAATTATTAGGTTGGGCTTCAATATCATTTCTACCTCAAGACTAGGAAGGTTCCCACCTGTAAAAGTTTTAATGTTCTCCTTTGGCAATGTGCTGGGCCCTTCTTTTGAGTCAATCCTAATCCCCAGACACCCAAGGGTTGAAGCTGTGCTCGAAGATTTGTCTTTAGCCAGTGGTACCCCAAACTCGCCCATAAGCTTGATGAAAGAGGAGAATGAATTTGCACATCTCCCCAAGGCCCTGGGGCCCATGAACAGGAAATTGTCCAAGTAGTGGATGGCCAAGGTAGTCCCAGCCAACTAGGTGAAGACCAACTCATGAAAGATTCTGAATAATTCAAAATAAGCACAAGACACTGATATCCTATGGGCATACATTTGTCTGAAAAGAAGTTACCCTAAAATTGAAAACCTAAAGTCATGAGGATAAACAGGAAAAAAATTAAAGTCTGATTTCATGTCTGCTCTCTCCATGAGGCCCCCATGCCCCACCTTATTCAACTTGGCATAGGCCCTGACTAGTGAAACGTATCTTTCAGATCACAGGGTAGAGTCAATTGCATCCTTAACAGACCCACCTATTGGGCGAGTAGGTTGTGTATGTGTCTAAACTTATCATTGTGATTCCTAAAGGTGAATAGACAAAGTCACCAAAATGTGGGTTGTTAAATTGACCCTTCCACCCTCCCTACTTCATTTCCTTTTCAATCTTTTTTTTTGCCATATACTAGCAAAACCTAGGACCCTGGGCCCTGTGGTTGGTATTCTAAAACCATAACAGAAGCTGCAAAAGAGTTAGTGAGTTACGTCAGAT
Organism: Triturus cristatus; assembly: GCF_964204655.1. Lineage (NCBI taxonomy): Eukaryota > Metazoa > Chordata > Amphibia > Caudata > Salamandridae > Triturus > Triturus cristatus. Next base: position 1,417,101,574 of record NC_140591.1, on the reverse strand, counting down.
CTCGGGTAAAAGTTTATCTAAGGAGCAAAGCCAATAAGATACAGGAAAGGGTGCTATATTGGGTGGCAGTGCCTCCAGATTACTTGTGGCTTTTTTTTCCTTTAGATTTTTTTAACATTTGAACTCCAGGTGGCCTGCAGTCCCACATAAGGAACACTTATTCTTGAGTTTACAGGTACTTGAAGGTCTTTTGCAAGCTATTTTGTTAAAAGCCCAGTATGCTCCTTTTGTCTCACATCACCTCAAGGATTGGTGGAGCATGCCCTTGCTCGTTTTTAGCATTATACATCATGACATAGAATTAATGTCAGTTTGGGAGCAGAACATATTTTAATTAGATGATTTTTTCTTGTGGAATGCTTTGTCATAATCTTTCCATCAAATTCCTCCAAAATTTCTCATATGCACCTACAATTTTGTTCTGGTAAGATGCTGTTCATTAGATGCTTTGTCGTAATCCTTCTACCATGTTCCTTCAAATTCCTCATAAGCCCGAACAATTTTGTTCTGGTAAAAGGACATCTTTGAGCACAATTCTGGCAATTTGTCGAGCAACAAAGACTAGAAAATGGTATAGCTCTAGACCCTAGATTCCTCTACCTTAGGCTTTCTATGGATTCCTTAGGGTCCACTCATTCTGGCTTCACAATAGTGAGCTCAAAAAGATATACAAGGGCCCCTTTCTCAATCTTATACTTCATTTCCTCTGTTAAGTGCAAACCCAACTAGTTATACGGGGCTAATATCCGATCATACAATTTGCTTTGAGGAGCTGGATCCTCACCTTTGACATAATTTGTACCGGCTGCAGCCGGGCAGCCCTGGGCATTGGGGGGCACCACCAGTACCATAACCTTGGAAAAGGGCACTTTATGACCAGACTCAGGAGGAAGACCTGTGGTTGGGTTGGTAACTGACTGCTTAACACTCCTGTATAGCTGCCTATGTCATAATACTTCATGTTTTAAACACAAAAACACTGAAATTCACCAGTTACAATTTACTGAGATAACCATAACTTGTGCCTCTGCCATGCCCTTCTTAGGAGCTAACATACACATCACTCTTGACATGTTCAGTGGCATCACTGTTGATATCACTGATGACATGCCAACTTGTCGAATTATGGCTAGTTTATTAACCAGAAGAGGTCAGCTTTCTGTAAAAGCTTTGCTAAAGGGTGAATGGTGTACGTAGTAGGTGCTTACACTCCTAAAGGGCTTTGGCTCTCTGGAGGGAGTGGACTTTACATGAACAGGTGTGCTTAGCATTGAAGACTGTATGCACCAGTTAGTTTCCCATACATGTGTGCTTGATGACCACAAGAGGTCTACTACCTGCAAAGTTTTCAATACAGGATGAAGGCTGCAAGTAGTAGGGCTTTCACCACCTAAGTGGCCTTGATTATGTAGAGGGAGTGAGCTCTAACTGGGGCGCTTCTGCACAGGCTGAAAACTGTTCACAATAGGTACATTTCAATCCATGTGTGGTTGATTGTCTAAAGAGTTTCGGTCTTCCGCGAAGGATTCCGTACAGGACAAGGCTGTACGTAGTAGGGGTCGGCCACATGGTGGTGTCAATGTGAGGATGGAGTTGGTTCTCCATCAAAAGTTAGTCATAGGGCAATGATCGTCTGAGAACAGGCTTGTCGACTTGTGTCTGGTTGATTGCCCATATGATTTCGCTATCTACAATGTGTCAGGTACAATGCAAGGCTGTGAACAGGAAGATCTTGGTTCACCAAAGGGATATTGAGTTTGTGTGAGAATCGTAATTTATGGTATGTATGTTTCGGCACTATTTAGTACTTAATTTCATATCGGAAATCCTGCACGGTAAAGAGTAATTTGAACAGCAGTAGGTTTGATGATGCCAGCAGGGATTTTTTCAGTTATGTCATCAATGATGTCAGTTGAGATTTCATCACTGAAGTCCTCAATGGTGTCATTAAACATGTCATGAGTGATGTGATATGTAAGGTCATTAAGAGGGCATGGTTGGGGCAGAAGTTATAAATAGTTCAGTAAACTATAATTGGCAAGTTTCAGTGTTTTGTTTTGCTTTTAAAACATGACATTATGACTGACATTTTCACTTAACTATATTGTCACTTTAATTTTTGTGTTTTTTTTAGTTAATTTCAGTTTTTTTTAAAAGTAAGATCTTATTACCATACCCAACCTCTGTGGACTGCCATAGCCATGTGCGTCTGCAGCCAGGCGCTGTGACCAAACCCCCGCAGGCGCCTAATTCCCCACAGGAGGATAACAACATACAGATCTCTACACCACGTTACCTTTTTTTGTTTGTTTTTCCGGTCCCGCAGAAGTACACGGGGACAGTGCTCGCTCCCACTGCTCTTGGTCCCGCTGGACTGGTCTCAATCCCATGGGTCTAGTGAATCAGAAGGCTTTAGTTTGCTGTTTTTTGCCACAGGACTTCCATGAGGATCCGGATGTGCTAGGTACAGCTTTTTTTAAATCAAGATCTAGCTTTCTGCCAAATTTGGTGTGATTCTGTTCAGCCGTTTTTCTGTATCGTTGTCTAATTTTCCTTATTGAAATTGCATGGGGGAAAACATTTTGCTCCCTTCTACTGGCCCACAGTTGATGTCTACATATATACATGTGAGCAAGGCTTTATGGAGCCGAAACGCGTAATGGCGACGGCTGAATAAATACCTCTGAGCACTGATCTGGGTCCGTGTCCGTGATTTTGGATAAGAAGACATCCAGCTAAGCTGAGTTCACGTTATATATGTATATATATATATTTGAAACAGGCGCTTGAAAATTTCGAATAAAATCATTCCCACCTGTATTGGGCCTCACCTTGTGTGTTTTGCGAAGCGAATTTAATGGGCTGCCCCGTGCCCATCTGTGAGGCCGCCCTGAAGGACCGGGAGCTCCGGTAACAGGGGAACGCCTTGTGCTTCTTTGGAATGTTCAATGAGGAGCTTGGTCCACTCGCACCCCTCAGCCTACAACAGGATTGCCACTGAGCAAAGAAAAGGTTGGTGCGTGGAAGGGATTCTGGCAGAGTTACATGCTGTCAAGATCGTGCAGTATGAGGATGACTTTTTCCTAATTGTAAATAACTACATGAGAGCAGCGGTAAAGTTTTACTCACCTGACTGTTTGGCAAAATAATTCCACTACAACAGTGCATTTGTGCGGGGAGATTGATTATACCACCAAGGATGTGTACAGACGTGATTTTCACCAAGCAGAATAAACATCACGCACAAAGCACTATGGGATTGGTAGTCTTGAAAATAACAGTCACGTGGTGCACCAATTTAAAAGCAGGCTCAAGCGCACCTGGGCGCTTGTAATCCAGTCCGTGAACAAGGCAACACGCCGAAACGTTGGACTAATGGAAACAGGCGCTTGAAAATTTCGAATAAAATCATTCCCACCTGTATTGGGCCTCACCTTGTGTGTTTTGCGAAGCGAATTTAATGGGCTGCCCCGTGCCCATCTGTGAGGCCGCCCTGAAGGACCGGGAGCTCCGGTAACAGGGGAACGCCTTGTGCTTCTTTGGAATGTTCAATGAGGAGCTTGGTCCACTCGCACCCCTCAGCCTACAACAGGATTGCCACTGAGCAAAGAAAAGGTTGGTGCGTGGAAGGGATTCTGGCAGAGTTACATGCTGTCAAGATCGTGCAGTATGAGGATGACTTTTTCCTAATTGTAAATAACTACATGAGAGCAGCGGTAAAGTTTTACTCACCTGACTGTTTGGCAAAATAATTCCACTACAACAGTGCATTTGTGCGGAGAGATTGATTATACCACCAAGGATGTGTACAGACGTGATTTTCACCAAGCAGAATAAACATCACGCACAAAGCACTATGGGATTGGTAGTCTTGAAAATAACAGTCACGTGGTGCACCAATTTAAAAGCAGGCTCAAGCGCACCTGGGCGCTTGTAATCCAGTCCGTGAACAAGGCAAAACGCCGAAACGTTGGACTAATGGAAACAGGCGCTTGAAAATTTCGATTAAAATCATTCCCACCTGTATTGGGCCTCACCTTGTGTGTTTTGCGAAGCGAATTTAATGGGCTGCCCCGTGCCCATCTGTGAGGCCGCCCTGAAGGACCGGGCGCTCCGGTAACAGGGGAACGCCTTGTGCTTCTTTGGAATATATATATATATATATGTATATATATTCTGCTCCAACACACCGAAATGCGAGTCACTCCAAAGGCGGGTGCCAAAATGCGGCGGTGCACCGCACAATATGTCAGCTCCACAATTCCCTTGTTCTGTAGAAGGAATAACAGCACTCACGGGGCTTCGTTACAGCAGTGGTTTATTAATACAGAATGAGGGAATTGTGGAGCTGAAATATATATGTATATATATATATATATATATATATATATATATATATTATCTACTGACGGTCGCCAGTAGATAGTTATAGTTAGGACCGTGTTTCCATAGGAAATCTGAAAATTCTATTTTGAATAACTTTGGCGCCGGTTGACGAATCCTCGCAAAATTTTCAAAACTAATGGGGCGCTCAGCTCAGCTCCTACCCTGAAAGTCTTGGGGTGATTCGTCAAGCGGGGGCCGAGAAAAAAGGGAGGTCCCAAAACACGTTTTCCACATGCATTTTTCCATAGGACCTTTAGTCGAAGGTACAGCACGAACGGCTGAACAGAATTACTTGAAATTTGGCAGAGAGGTAGTCCTCAGATCAGGGAAGTGCCTTTTGCAGGTCTGGTGTCAATCTGTTCAGTAGTTCCTGAGAAAATAGCAATTAAAAGCATATAAATATCTATAAGCGCGCACCGTGCGCGCACCGTGCGAGCACCTAACGTGCGCGAGCGTAATTCTGATTGGTGGTTACATGTTAGTCAACGTTCGAATCGGTCGAAATAAGGAAGTGTCGGCCGCCATTTTGTTTGTTTTCAGTGCGAGAGTGAAAAAGGAAGGTGGCGAACGTGAAAAGGGGGCAGGGTAGAGAGTTCCTGACCCCCTAGCCTTTGTCAGGGGGTCCCTGAAGGACCCCGAAAGCAGAAATGTTTTTTTTTTTTTTTTAAAGAAAAAGCAGGGGTGCGCGCACCGTGCGCACACGGTAAAAACCCCCCCAAAAAAATAATAAATGTTTAATACGTAATTTATTGTAAAATAAATATATATAAAAAAAATAATACATACATAACTTAGCATTTAAAAAACCGTACAAATTCACTGAAAAAACCATAGGTTTCACACACGTTATAGTTAGGAATTAGCATTTAAAAAACCTTGCAAATTCACTTAAAAAACCATAGGTTTCACGCATGTTATAGTTAGGTGGATATTTCACTCGTAAAAAACCAATGAAATTCCCCCGTTATAGTTAGTTCAGATAACTATAACTCGCGCGACCGCCACTCTATCACAAGGATGATGTCATCAGTGATGTCATGAGTGATGCCACTGACCATGTCATGAGTGATGTAATATGTGACGTCATGAGCAGTGGATTGCGGGCGCGCGAGTTATAGTTATCTGAACTAACTATAACGGAGGAATTTCATTGTTTTTTTACGAGTGAAATATCCACCTAACTATAACATGCATGAAACCTATGGTTTTTTAAGTGAATTTGCAAGGCTTTTTAAATGCTAATTCCTAACTATAACGTGTGTGAAACCTATGGTTTTTTCAGTGATATATATATATATATATATATATATATATATATATATATATATCCGGCTCAACTTTCCGTCTCGTCCCTTCACTCGCGATCGGGTGCTATCAACGCGGTGACGGATACCGCGTGCGGTCACAGCTCCAGGTACACAAATACACCAGCACTCACGGGAACAGTGTCCAGATTTATTAACAGGACAAATTCACAGAAAACGCGTTTCGGCTACCGCCTTTGTCAATTGCCAGAGGCGTCGACTTTCAATGGACATAAATACTTTACTCATGTCATAGACATCAACATAGGACTTACTTCAGTCCGAATTGGCGGCCATTATTAAACGTGCAAAATTATATTTGATTACAATGCAATTGTAGCCCTGTATGGGCATTCATAATGGTTAACAGAAATTTTAACCTTTTCATTCACCCTGGATGGGTATTCAAATGCTGCCATGTGCTGAAAATCATATCCCAATAAACACATTATAACAGAAAACAGAAACCCCATACATATAGAATTCAGCTACAGGTGGACAGCCAGCTCTTCCCCACTATTCAGGCCAAGTGGCATCTTGGTCTGGGTATCAATAATGTATCTGGATTCGAGTCTTCTTAATTGTAACTGTCTGTCACCCCCTCTGACATTTAATGGTACATGGTCCAAACAGAAGAAACTCAACAGATCCCTGTTGCTCTGATGAAATGATTCAAAGTGTCTTGCCACTGGATACGACACATCTTTATTAGTGATGGCCCTCATGTGTTCTAAAATGCGTACCTTTGTGGGGTGAATAGTGCTCCCTATGTAGCGCAAGCCACAAGGGCAAACCAGACAGTAAACAGTGAAACAAGTGTTACAGTTCATTAACTTATTAATCTTTTTGGGATGTTGTAGACCTGGGACTTTATAGTGAGTGACCTTCTTACTGTTTTTACAAGCCCTGTATTTAAGACACGGATAAAATCCTGTAATTTTCCCAAAAGGTGATGTTATCCTCTCTTTACTGCAATGACTCTGTACTAAGTCATCACGTAGTGTTCTCGCTCTCCTGAATGTCAAGAGTGGTACTTTGGGGATGTCTCTACCTATGACAGGATCTGATTCCAAAATGTGCCAGTTCTTTCTAAATATCTTCCTAATGACCTGGGCATCTTCAGAGTAATCAGTAATTATCCTGAAATTGTTGTCACCTTCTTTCACTGGTCCAGTACTGTGATCCTCATCTTTAATCAAGTCAGATCTAGATTTAACTTCCGCTTTTTTGATTGCTTCGTCAAGGATATCTTTGTGGTAACCTCTCATCCTGAATCTGTTCATGCTTTCCCTTGCTGCCAATTGATAGTCACTATCAAGAGAACAATTCCGCTTGATCCTAAGCAGTTCGCCATACGGAATACTAGTTATAGTCTTTTCCGAATGGCAACTTCGGGCATGTAATACGGAGTTACCCGCGGTCGGTTTTCTATGCAAGCGAGTGCACAGTCTACCTTCCATGGGGAACACCACTAGATCCAGGTAATTCACACACTTTTTGCTAATGTCTCCTGTGAATCTGAGGTTAAAATTATTGTTATTAAGTGTTCCAACAAAGTCACTTGCCATTTGTTCAGTACCCTTAAAAACAATAAACAAGTCATCAATGTATCTTGTCCAACTAATGACTTTCTCAGTCCAATATACATTGGTCTCTGCCCAGGCCACCTGCTCCTCCCACCAGCCCACGAACAAGTTTGCGTAGCTGGGGGCGAAGCAGGTCCCCATCGCAGTACCCCGTATTTGTTTGAACAAGACATCCTGAAACAAAAAAATGTTGTTACACAAACAAAATCTTACGAACTCAATTAACATGATGTTATGTTCTGCCAGGTTGATTGACCGGTTGTTCAAAAAATACTGAACAGCCTCGATTCCTTGATCATGATTAATACTAGTATACAGACTAGATATATCAAGAGTTATCATCACGTAATCATCTTCCCAATGTACGTTTTCCACTTGTTTCAAAAAATCCTTAGTATCCTTGATGTAGGAAGTCAGTTTGGTGACAGGTTCAGACAAGAATAAATCTACAAATTTAGACATGTGCTCAGTTAGACTACCTAGGGAGGAAACAATGGGGCGACCGGGGGGTTTGAGGGATCTTTATGCAGTTTAGGAAGGTGATAAAATGTTGGTAATTTCGGATGTTTACACTCCAAAAAACTGTATTCTTCTTTGGATAGCATTCCTTTATGATACCATTTATTCAAAAGGTTTCGATAAGATATTATGCTACTTTCGAACTCCTTGCGTGTTATCTTGGTATAACTGAGTTTGTCGTTGAGTTGATTTAATGCTTCTTTTTGGTAATATTCAAATGTCATCAAAACGACATTACCTCCCTTGTCGGATGGTTTACAGACAATAGATTTATCATTCTGTAAATCCTTGATCGCCTGGTTTTGCCTCTCGGTAATATTACCCCTCCTTCTGCTGTAGTTGTTTCTTCCTCGTAGCTTAACCAAATCTTTCGTCACTCCTTCAGTGAATACGTCAATGGAATCAGCCGGCATCATCGGAACAAATCTAGATGTAGGTTTAAATGGACTGCCAGGATTGATTTGTGTAATCTCTGATTGATCCGTCACTTTCTTTGGGATCAATTGTCTGGGATCGCCTTCATGTTGTAGGTCTTCCATGACAGCCAGTACCTCTAAATCACCAGCTGTGAGATTCTCCATTTCACTGGTAGTTGTTGTTCCTTTCCCTTTTATAGGCTTCTTGCCTTGGAAATATTTCATAAGTTTCATTTTTCTTGCAAATCTGAAAAAATCAATCTTAGTTTGCGTGTATTCTGATTTTCTCGAGGGGCTGAAACCTAATCCAAACTGGAGCACTTTCAGTTCCGCCTCGGTTAATATTCTGGGTGTTAAATTTACCACGGTAAGTGTTTCTGATGTTACCGTTTCACCCCCCGTCTGCTCCGGGTAATCCGAGGAGATGCGGTGCTGCTGCTTGCTCCAGCCGCCTCTCCTTGTTCTGCGTCTGCTCTTTTCCTTTGTGACAGTGGTTTGCTCTGCCCCACGTTTCCCGAATGATACGGAACTCCTCGTGAAAAGGGGTCGCCACTACGTTTTCAGCAAGTCTTGATTCCCTTTCATCACTGCTCAAATCTGCATCAGTGACTTCAGTTTCAGATGTGTCTCTTTGTTCGGTTGCTACTTTATTTCTGCCAATGAGTAATTGTTTCCTGGGTAGATCGTATCTCTTGGCAAAGGTCAGAACGCGTCCCTGCTCATAATCCCTCTCATCGCGCTCGAACTTGTTCTGTTTCCTTTGTCTTATTTTGAGTTCATACGCTGCAATGCGTTTTTTCATGCCCTCTTTAAACTCGTCCAATCTGCTCTATATATATATATTCACTGAAGAAATAAAGGTAAAAGTGTCATTATAGCTAGGTATCGTATGAGCTTAGCTTATGTTACAAAACCTAGAAATTTACTAAAAACTACAAAGATTAAAGGGAAATTGGAAAAAAATGGAATGTTTAAAAACAAAAAACTGAAATTCACCAGTTATAGTTTATTGAGCTCACTGTAACTTGCAACCATGCCATTCACTGCTTATGACCTCACATATTACATCACTCATGACATGTTAAATGACACAATTTGTTTAAACTTTTATTTATGGCATTTTCAGTTCAAACAAGTATCCAACAAACAACCATCCCTTACATCCAGGACACTGGGTCACACCGGACAGAAACAACAGTATCACAGTGACACTTTTTTGTGACTTCCACACCCCGACAGTCTGCAGCTTTTCCGACCCTTATATACCTTGGTAGACCTTGTGACTCACCCAGGTCGCCCTCCCACACCTCCTGCCTGGTGCCCCACAGTCATCCCCTCTAAGCTCAGGGATCCATGACTTATGCGACTCTCCAAAGGCCCCACGCCTTTCCAAACTTACATGGGCCTCCCCGGGCCTAATAAACCAGTTTTTCGGCCTCACAGGCCAGTCTAAGTTTGCTTCCGCGGCATTCAAAGACGGAATCCTATTCCGCCCCCAGTGTCTGATCACATCTCAGTGGGCTACCATCAGCACAACATTGCTGAACATGAATGAGTATTGATCTATTGTCTGCTCCCCCAATATTCCCAGACTCAACAGTTGTGGTGTAAGTTCCAGGGTAAAGTATAGGACCTCTAATATCGTGCCACTTGCAGCCCTCCAGAAACCCTGAATCTTGAGCAGTCATAGAGCCTGTGGAGCAGAGTACCCCTCTGCTGGCAGCCTCTTTGGCAGAGATCATCGTCAACCCGCCCTATGCAGTACAACCGGGTCCTTGTGATCTACGCCCTGTGGAGTAATTTTAACTGGATGACTTGGAAACCCACCCATATAGCCACCTCCTGGGGGTAGCGGCATGCCGCACCCCGTCATCATCTTCCAATCGACCAAGGTCTTGATCCCATTTGTCCCTGACGCTGTCCAGCGGGTGGAGACTATTGTGTAGAAGTGTTGAGTAGATTTGAGACCCTGTGGTGGGTCTTTATGGATGCCAGCACCCTATATTACAGTGGTGTCTCATCTGAGACCTCAGCGAGTAGGTCAGCATGTCTCTGCAGCAAGTGAATCAGTTTTTGGTGTCTAAGGTATTGGCTCCCTGTCAGTTCATACTCACCCTTACAGCTCGGTAAACAGATTCATTCCCTCTTCCCGTCACACGTCTTCCAGCTTGGAGATGCCCAGCAGGTCCCATTCTTTATGACCCTCTATGGCCCATTAGCCCTTTCAGGATGTCCAACTCCTATAGGGGGGTTTCAGGATCAACTTCCCTGCCCAGCCTGTCTTTTGGGTTGCCGAATGCCATTTACTGATCACAGTTGCCATTGAAGCGGGTAGAGGCATCAGCTTGTTTCTGTCATAGAGGCATCTAACATAGCTCTCTGGGTCCACTGCTCATTTGTCAGCCAACAGGGAGGTTGGAGGTTTCTTTCTGCACCGAGAAGGCCCAATCATTTATCACTTGTATTGGTGCTGCCCAGAAGTACAGCCATAAGTATGGGAGGGAGATGTCTTCCTTGAGGGGCTTCCTGTTAATTGTAGTCATAGCTGTCCTTGGTACCACTCCCTGCCACAACAGCTCCCTCGTTACCTCGTTCATGGAGCAGAAGAAACCCTCTGGGACTTGAAAGGGAGTATTTTGCAGCGTGTAATGAAATTTTGAGATGAAGATCATTTTGTAGAGGGCTGCTCTACTCATTAGGGAGAGTGGGAGCCTCTCCAATGCCTCACAGCTACCCACTACGCCTCAGTTCAGGTTTTCCCTCAAAAAGACATCTCGGTCTTTTGTTATGAAAATTTCCAGGTACCTGAATCCCCCTGGCTCCCATTTAAGTGGGCATTTCCAGGTACTCCCAAGGGCCTGTCTGGAGATCGGGAACTTGTGCCAGTTGATACGGAGCCAAAAATAGGAACCAAATATCTCTAGGCCATAAGTTAGGGCCACTCTAGTAAGTCAAATGCCTTCTTGGCATCGAGCGACAAGAGGACTGCGGGTTCGTCTATCTGGTCATTCCACGCCAGGCATCCTACAAGCCTACGTAGGTTGTGCCTTGTTGCCCTCTAGGGAACGAAGCCCGATTGGTCAGGGGCCACAAGTGTGTCTACTATTTGCATTAGACTTTTGCTAGGACCGTAATTTCTTAAATGACACCATTGATCACACCACTTATAATATGTCAAATGTTTATTGGTCCGTGCTTGACAGATTAATGAGGAACTTTCCAATAAGGAGCTCAGGTGAATGCACTTTTTCTTGGAATGTTTTGTGCAGATTCATCAGGTTATTAGCAACACAAAAATTGTTCTTTCTAAGACCTAACTATAACTACACAGTGGCAACTTGATGTTTTCTGGCTAATTATTCCAGCACACTGCCAGGGAATAGACTTTCTAGGTACCCTGGCAGTAAGGATTTTGTCAATGTGCCAACCCGAGCCAGTTCAACTTCAACCACCCGACAACCCACTGAGCACTATACGCATGGGATGCCTTTCATTTGATGAATAATCCCTTGAGATATCACAATGACAGTTTGTGGAATTCAAACCGTCTTTCATAATGGAAAGGCACTCTCAAGAACTCTAAGAAGCCAGGGACATATTTTAATGAATCAAAGCCATATCCTTCTGTACGTAGTATGAACAACTATTATAAAAATCATAAATCAATAATTTTGGGATGGCCAAATTTACCAATAGGATGAACAATAAATCGTATTGTAGCATATTGGTAAAAACATAAAAGTTCCTGACATTGGACTCACTAGCTCGACCCTCATCCCTTTGACTGACTAAACTACCTTTAGCACCAAAGGGAAAAGCCTAATTCTGAGTTTCAAAGATGGCTCACACCTACATACCTTCTCTGAACAATTTTACCTATCTTTATTGAAAGTCCCTTCTGTCTTTTCACACTTTGTTTTAGTTCATAAAACATGTTTATACATTATGGAATCTTTCGGAATTAACAATTAGCAGAAAAGGCCTTGGTACCCTTTCGCTTACTTACATTCTGTAAAATTATGCTTTTTGTTTTAAAACAATAAACGAGAAATGAACTGATCATTTTCCATGAAACCTTGTCTATCATTCAAAATAATCACTGGAACAAGAGATTTTAATCATAGGAAATAAAATGAATATATTCAAGCAGATTTGATCATCACATGGTAATGAATAGTAGCATAAATATATAATACTAGTTATATATTTCGACACCTAGCAGTCAAAGTACATTATAAAAAAGTGGGAACTGTGATCCCGAGTGCAATGGAGGGAGGTTCAAATGCTTGGCTAAAAAGAACAAAATAATCTGTAACTATTTTGTTGGTCTTTCACCTTCAGGTAACGGCATATAAAACAGTACACAACTTAAAGGAAAAATAAATGCAAGTTAAACTAATGAAATGAACTATGTTATGTTATGAAACCTCTATTGGTTAATGTGATCTCTATAGTTGTCCGTGTGTGTAGCCAGAGAGCCACAGAATTGAATGCTGGTTCGTGTTGTGGGGAAAAGTGAATTGTGTATTGTTAGTGCTACAAAATCCCAGCTTGTGACAGAAAGCACTATAAATATATGTCATTATTTCAAACTAGCATTACACACAGTATACAATAGGCAGTCAGAAAATGTGCATCCAAATTTAGGTTGAAGATAAAAAAAGGGCTTTAAAAATATAGTTTTAGTAATACGCAATCAGACTGTACCTAATGCAAACAATGTTTATGTGTCCATTATAAGCATGTCCACCACAGCTCAGCTGGTAAGACCTTTATGTTAGCTATCAAAAGGAATACATCTTTGTCATCACAAAGCTCCAAGTGACCCCATCAATTAAAATGAATAATGGCTTCCATGCACCCTTTACATTTGCAGATTAACCAATTTCATACATTTGCATTTCTTTGAGACAGGAGGAATCCTGTCAAGAAGGCGTGTGTCTGTCCCTCCCTTGGCTTCACAGCACAGGAGACTCCCTCCTGTTCATCTCAGTTGAGTTATCTCAACTGTATGAATTGACCTTCCAGGGACGGTTGTTTTTAAAAAAAATAGAACTATTTTATTACATTGAAAAAGGATGGGCTCATCGTGCCCCACAGATCCCACCCACTTCGACCTTTCTCAAAACCTATAGCTAAAAGCAACATAGATAATTTAAAAAAGATAATAACTGAAGGGTAAAAACATGATAATTATAACATCCCCAGAATGATGAGCAAGTATATGTGATGAATATATGTATCTATAGATTTATACAAGCATATTGCAATGATAAATGACAGGCGCTGGGAGATTATATTTCAGTCTACTGCAAAAAGGTGCAAAAATTGTTTTAAAATAGTACAAACTGTTCTGTTTTAAAAACTATGATTTATGGGCATGATTATTTCTGTATAATGGAAAAGGAAAGTGGCCAACACACTATTACACTTCAGTGCAATCTCATCGGTTCATCCTAGATGTTGACAATGGTGAACTTCCCATAAACATTTCAAAACAAAATGAGGAAGTCGAAATCATAGGTGAAAACTGTGTCATTTGTGATGAGGAAGAAGGTACACACTATTACACTTCAGTGCAATCTCATCAGTTCATCCTAGATGTCGACAATGGTGAACTTCCCATAAACATTTCAAAACAAAATGAGGAAGTCGAAATCATAGGTGAAAACTGTGTCATTTGTGATGAGGAAGAAGGTGAAACTGTTATAGTTGGTAGAATGACTCAAGTTGGATCTAACATTGCTGATCCTGCTGAAGTTGAGTAAACTGAGTCAGCAAATGCAGACACTGACAATTATCTAATTCTCACCAGAGCTGGCATCAATGATGATGGTGATGGTATAGATGCAGTTGACACTGATGGATGGTCACATGTGGCTTGTCTAATGATCACTAACTTCATTGCAGTACAATACGCTTGATGCATTTTTGTTGGTCTGATAATTTCTTTCATGTCAAGCGCTACTATGGGTAGTTGTTTTAGTAGCACATCCAAGTAAAAGTTTCAAAAACAGTTGATGCACCAAATTGCGAGTCTCACTTGAGGAGCTTGGAATTTGTAAAATGACAAAGTTCAATTTGCACTTATCTTGTTCAACAATGCTCCACCACAGTATATCTCAATTATTTCACAACATTGTTTATTCGGATAGACATCACCTCCATTCACATTAGCATTCATGCAAAGGTTATTTCTTTACTAGGAAGAAAATAAGAATTGCACAACCAACAATCAGCAGTGTAGTTGAAATTCTGGCAAGCTGATTCAAAAACAATAAACTGGAGAATAAAGAATTAATCTAAACTAGTCCTAAATCCCATCAATAGGTTCAGTTGTCTTAAAAACTGGACTACCCTGGACTACCCTGGTTTTATTTAATGCATGGAAGATGGTGTGCATCAACTAAGCAAAGTGTATCGGACATTATGTCTGCAGAAGCTGGTGAAGTTCAGAGGCAGATTGGTCTGTTTGACGGGCAACAGTATCTATTTAGGAGGTTAAAGACACCACTCAAATTTATATTCTCACTCATTTAGACAAATGTTCTTTCACAGCATTTAGACTGGGCTGTGATAACCCCTATGTAATAATATATATTACTATCATAGAGGATTACACATTATATCGTCTTTTTGGTAATAGATCAGTATCTTTGAAAAGAAACCTGTTGATGGGCACATCAGTATTAACTGGCCATAGAGTTTTGCCATCTGAGTTAAATTGTATGTGCTAGTCTGTATAATTTCAGTCAGCTCACTATAAGTAACATTTTCTTTCCATCTCTAGCATGAAAATGCATCAAGTTAATGTTTGCGGAGGAGCCTAGCGCTTGACCAAGATGGCCGCGTGAGCTTTGAGCTCCCGGGACCCACGCGCCCTCCGTCGATTATCCTGTCTTAAATCCTGTTTTATATGCACGGCATCTTGAAGATGACTCAGTGCTGAGGCGATTGATGCTGCCCGGGCTCGGATCGCCCACCGGGAACCGGAGTTGTGCATGGCGGAAGATTGAGGCCTATCTCCGAGGGATGCCAGGGGCTGGCGTTGGCAGGATGCCCGGCCTCTAATTGAACAACAGCGGCCTGGCGAGGTGTGAACTGGCGGACGGAGAACGCCGTACTTTCACTTTCACTTTCACTTTCTCGCCCTTTGTTTGCCTTGGCCCGGGAGTGCCTTCTGATGCTTTATTATCCTCTGGACGCCTTGCGCCCTACTCTGCCTGGTTATTGCATATCTGGCTTCTCCTGTTCCCTCTGACTGAGAGAGGGTCGTCTCCTTGCACCGGATTGCTCGGTGCCAGATATGTCGGGTAAAGCAGAGGTGGATAGGCTGAAACCCAAGGCTACCAGGCGGGGAGCCTATACCCAATCCAATAATATGGATCGCTATGCCCAGCAGAAGGGATCGCCTGGTGGATCGGGCCAGTCGCTGGACGTACAGAAGGCTGCCTCATCCCCGACCTCGGAGCTCTCGTTGCAGGATGTCATGGGTGCGCTCGAGGGGATGCAGGCCTCGATTGGGAGACAGTTTGATGCCCTGGCGCATAAAGTGGATACTATCTTGGTGGATGTCAACCTGATCCGCGCGGATTTGGGCAAAACTAATGAGCGGGTTAAATCCCTTGATCTCAAGACCACAGGCCTCGCTGATGATGTCTCGGAACTTCAGACCGAAGTTCGTAAGCTGCGGGCCGAAAACGACCTCTCCGCCCGCCGGCTGGAGGACTTTGAGGGCCGGGCCAGGCGCAACAACGTGCGCATTACTGGGGTCCCGGAATCCTCGGACGAGATCTCCGCAGATCTGCTCGTGGAGGACTTGGTGCTTAACCATCTGAAGCCTAAGGGCCTTGGGAAATTTTTTGCAGTCGAGCGGGCTCACAGAGTTCCTGGCGGGAGGCCCAGGGCGGGAGCCCCTCCGAGACCGATTGTCGCCCGGCTCTTTCACTTCCGAGATCGGGACGCTATCCTGCAAGCATCGCGGGTGACGGGCCCGGTCCCTTATCAGAACGCATCAGTGAGTTTCTATCCTGACTTCACCCAGCTGGTGCAAAAGCAAAGGCAGAGTTTCCTGGGGGTGAAGAGACGTCTTCGGGAGCGGGACCTGAAGTATGCTATGCTTTTCCCTGCCAGATTACGTGTGGTGTATGAGGGCCGGACTTTCTTCTTTGAGTCGCCTGCTATGGCCGGAGACTGGTTGGACGCTTTGCCCCAACGACGGACTGGCGGGGATGCTGCCACAGACGTGGAGGGTGACCGGGATGGGCAGGGTTGATGCCTTTGGGGCCAGTCTGACTTGCTTTGGTTCCGGACAATGACTTGAGCTGATTGCAGTAATACGGAGGGTTGCGGGAGGAAGATGGGAGCTCTTTCCTCCCTCAGGGTACTTTTTGTAGTTTTGCGTTATGGTAGGGCGACAGGCACACTGCAAGTTAGGGGGGCTTTGTAAGCTGCAGCAGGGGTGCAGGGTGGGGGGTGGAGTTGGGATTTTGGGGTTGTTGTTGGGGGGTTTGTTTTTACAAGGCGTAGTAATGGTTGTCAGGGTTGTTTACTGGTGGCACTTCGGGTGTGGGGTGGGCCTCTTTGTGTGTGGGGATGGGGGGTAGGGGCTTCAATATTATTAGCTGGAATGTTAATGGCTTGGGAGATCGTATTAAGCGGGGGATAGTCTTGCAGTTCTTGAAACGGTCTTTGCCGGATGTGGCCCTACTGCAGGAGACACACCTTATAGGTAATACTTGCCATGCTCTTAATAGAAAAGGTTACAAATTCATCGCTCACTCGGGATTCTCCTCAGGCTCCAGGGGTGTGGGCATCCTAGTTAGAGCTTCACTACCTTTCGAGGTGGACTCCACCATTGTTGATGATAGGGGGAGGTTTGTGGCGGTGGCGGGGAGGTGGGAGGGAAGAACGTTGGTGTTGGTTTCGGTTTATGTCCCTCCTGCCCTGCAGGCCTCCACGTTTGCAGATCTGGGCAGGGCCTTGTTGGACCTCCCGGAGGGTATGCTAGTGGTGGGGGGAGACTTTAATGCTGTCGGCTCTGGGTTGCTGGATAGGTACCCGCCCAGGGACACCGGGGGGGCTCAGAAACGGCTTCCAGACTTTATAGATACACTCGGTTTGGTAGACTGCTGGAGGCTCCGGCACCCCACACAGAGCCAATATACCTTCCACTCCGGGGCGCATGGTAGTCTCTCTCGGATTGATTATCTGCTCACTCTGGCTGCGCACGCCTCATTGGTATCTGAGGCTAGGCATATGGCGCGGGGCATATCTGATCATTCGCCAGTGTGGGTCCGGCTGGATGTCGGCCGCGAGGGAGGGGGCAGGGTTGCTCCTATTAACCCCTGGTACTTCCGTGATCCCAAGATGCGCAGTGCGCTGCTGAAGACAGTTGATCACTATTTTAAGGACAATCAGGGTTCCGTTGACTCGGCTGTGTCGTTGTGGGAAGCATTTAAGACCGTGTTGAGGGGGGAGGCCCTCTCCTTGGTAGTGGCCGCCAAGCGACGGAGAGATGGCGAGGTTATGCAGGTTGAGGATGAGATCGCGGCTTTAGAGGTGGCCCTGGAGGGGGAGGTTACAGCGGCCTCACTGCATGATCTGAGCTTGAAGCAAGCGGAATATAGGGACCTGGTGACGAATGCCGCCAAGACCCTCAGTAGGGAACAGCAGGGTCGCTTGTACGATGTTGGCGATAAGGCCGGGAAACTCCTAGCGTGGCTGGACAAAAAAGAACGTGTTAATAGAGTGGTGCCGGAGCTGACGAGAGAGGGGGGAGAGGTGGTTGTTGATCCCGAGGGTATAGTACAGTGTTTTTCGGATTATTTCCGTATGGTTTACACCTCGGTTTCGGATAGGCCAACTGAGGATTCGCGTGACCTCCTGCGTGACATCGCTCTGCCCTGCCTTTCTGACGTAGATAGAGATGACCTCGATGGAGATATAACGGTTGATGAGGTGGCGGGTGCTATCCGCGCGCTGCACTCGGGCAAGGCCTCAGGCCCAAATGGTTTGCCGATTGACTTGTATAAGCTGTTTCCGGATAGGGTCGCTCCTCACCTGCGCGCCATGTTTGTGGAGGCGCGGGGGAGTGGGTCCCTTCCGTTGGACCAGCGACTGGCGACGATTGTTGTGATCCATAAGGATGGTAAACCCCGGGATAAGTGTGCCTCCTATCGGCCAATATCACTCCTTAATGCTGAGCCGAAAATTCTGGCTAAAATCCTGGCGGGCCGCTTGGTCAGGGTACTTGGAGACCTGATCCACCCGGATCAATCGGGTTTTATCCCACACCGTAACACTGCGTTAAACCTTAGGTGACTTCATGGAGTGATTGCCAGGGCGAGCACGCTGCGTGAACCAGCTATTGTGGCGTCTCTTGATGCCACGATGGCGTTTGATACGGTGGAATGGGCATACCTGTGGGCTGTGCTTGCCAAGTTCGGCTTTGGCCCTGGTTTTGTGAGCTGGGTGAGGTTGCTTTATGAGGGTCCTCTTGCGAGTGTTGTGGTAAATGGGCGAGCGTCGACTCCGTTCCAGCTTGGGAGGGGCACCCGGCAGGGTTGCCCCCTGTCGCCTTTGTTGTTCGCCCTTGCCCTCGAGCCGCTGGCGGCGTGGATACGCTGGCACCCGGATATACGTGGACTTAGATGGTCGCCTGATCACGAGGACCGTATTTCGCTCTATGCCGATGACATCCTGTTATATCTCGCCTCGCCCAAGAACTCGCTTATAGTGGTTTGTGACGTTCTGACATCTTTTGGTAAGAACTCTGGTCTCGTCATCAATTGGAGTAAATCATATCTGTATGTTCTGAGAGGCGACGTCCCACCTGTCCCGCGAACTTGTTCGATCCAGATCGCCCAGCAGGGCTTCGTGTACCTGGGGATTTTTTATCTCCACTGACTCCACTTTGCGGTATGAGAGGAACCTGCTCCCTCCCCTGGCGCGTTTGCGGCGGGATGTTGCGGGCTGGCGGAGGATGCCGATCTCCCTCCTCGGACGCGCCGCTTTGTTCAAAATGATGTCTCTTCCCCGGTTCCTCTACGCCTTGCAGAATACTCTTGACTGGGTACCGGCCAGTTACTTTCGGGAGGTTGAGAGCCTCCAACGATCGTTGTTGTGGGATGGGCGGCCGCGCATTGCGATTGCTAAGTTGACGCTTCCATGGTACGACGGGGGTATTGCGCTTCCGGACATTCGACGCTATTACTGGGCCACCCAGTTGAGCGCGATTAATCATGGTTTCTATGGTCCGGCTCTAAGCCCCGGCTACGCCATGGACCGATGGTTGTTGCGCGGCGGTAATTATCACCGAGCGTTGTACTCGAGATCGCTGGACTTGTCCCTCACAGGGCCCACGGGGGTGGCGGTGCGGGTGTGGAAGTTGGCGACTGACTCGCTGGGCTGGAAGGATAGGCTCACCCTTGCTACCCCGTTGTTTGAGTCTGACAAATTGGGGAAGCTTTGGCATTCAAAAGGTTTTGAGAAATGGGACTTGATCGGTATCTCCAGGGTTGGAGATTTGCTGATCAAGGGGAGGGTGAAGTCCTTTGAAGAGCTGCAGAAGGAGTATGAGTTGGGGAAATCTGAGTTTTTCCGCTATGTTCAGGTGCGTCATGCCCTGCGGTCAGTTCTCGTAGAAGGTGAGAAGGTGCCTGAATCCTCTCCATTGGAGGACCGGATCCTCGATGGCCATATGCCGGAGAGTACGATCTCTCTTATCTATAAGAAATTGATTAATGTTCGGGCTGACCTGCTATTGGGGCTGCGGGATAAATGGATTAGGGACGGACTTGAGCTGGATGATGAGGACTGGCAGTCTGCGGTTTCCTCTCCTAAGGAGGTTGCGATCCCGTCGCGTCTGCGGCTGGTGCAGCTCAAAATACTCCACAGAGTCTATGTTACGGGGCCAAGGCTGGTTCATATGGGATTTTCTGAGGAGGGCTTATGTAGTAGGGGCTGTGGTATGGTGGGTACCTTCCTGCATATCATTTGGGAATGTGGCGTCATCATGGAATTTTGGAGGAGAGTCCATGCGGTAATGGGGGAGGTGACGGGCATTGTTATGCAGCCGGAGGCGCGGTGTTGTCTCCTGAACGTTTGGGGGCCTGCTGATCACGATGAGGCACAGACCCAGTGGGTGACTCTGGGTAACATGGTGGCTAAGCGAGACATCGCGCGCCTGTGGGGCTCCGCGGGACCCCCCTCATTGGCTGCGTGGAAGGAAAACATGGACTGGAATATGTTCAGGGAAAAGACGGTATATTGCGCTAGAGGGCGCCCTCGGAAGTGGCATGCCATTTGGGGGCGGTGGAACCAATATAGGGGGGGCATATGTCTTGCCCCTGATCTGGATCCCCCCGAGGAGCAGCTCTCACCTTAGCATTCTTTCCAGCTCTGTACATATGTTTTGATTGTTAATTGACTTCTTGGGCCTCTGCTTTTCCCCTTTTTCCTCTTATCACAGCGCTGTGACTGATAGACGAAGGGGGTCCGGTCTCCCCTGAGGGGCAATCACCAGGTGTATTCAGTGTACTTCGCCTTGCTTGGGTTTGGTTTGTGTTTGTGTTTATTTAAAATAGAACCTTTTTGTTTCTCCTTTCTATGCACTGTGGATGCTTCTTTGTATTGCTCTCTTGAAGCTGCCGAACCTCCGGGTTGTCGGCTGAATAGCTGTGTCCTTATTTTTGATGAATAAAGGTTTTATAAAAAACAAAAAAACAAAAAAAAAAGTTAATGTTTGCAATAGATGTATATTTAAATCTCTAGCAGACGCAAAGCTCATGCATGTAACCGGAGGGACTCTTGTGTTCAAAATGAATGTTTTTCAGAAAATCATGCATACTCTAAAGTTAGTATCTATGCCTTTAACCTGCCAAAATTTAGTTCTCCACACACTTCTCATTTATATTGTCTTTCCAGTATGCATAACCTCGTTCTGCAAGTCAACCAATGCACTGTGCAGAATGAATAAATCTGTGACTGGTGATCTGTATTTTCTTAGGTTTCTTAAGTTTCTCTGGTTCCTGGGAATAATAAAAGGCAGTATAGTCACATCCATCATCACTATGAAAATAAGTACATTCTTTTTGAAAACTTCTAGGGCTGTTTATGATGAGGGACCAACAATGTTCCCTATGAATGTACTTGTATGTATTTCTCAGGAGCTATTTGAGCTGTGAATGTAGTGGTGTCCATAATGATGAAAACAAAACAGCTATTTATGATTTTCTGCATTTAAATAGGGATCGCCACTGTCTTGGTTGGCATATGAAGCTAAATCTAACATTAATTGTTTGACAGCTTTTATGTCCCATGAATTTGTAAAAAGTCAGGAATTATAATGTCATTGAAGGATATTTTTTAAATCTATGGAATTTGAATAATTTCTGTTGGACTTGAAAAGGAACTCTTTCCCAAACAATAATCTAGAGCACAAGATACGCACTGGTGTCCACTGCATGATGATCCCGTTGTGCTCTGTGAGAAAAGGAATGCTGCTGCAATTCCTGAACCATAGGAAACAGCATAAGATAACATAACACAAGTAGTATTTAGAGTGAAATCAAATAGAAGGGAGGGGGTCATCTTTGTATATCTGTGTTGTGTATCTATTTATCTGATGGACCATTTACCTTTGTGGCTCCTAATGGCTTTCCACCTAAGATCAACCTATGCTTTATGCAGAGACCTGGTCATCTTTGATAGAATTCTCAAAAGATTGCAGCAGCGTGCCAATCTACAAATACAAATTGTTACATTCAGTAGGAACTGCTTTACTTGAAAATTCATATTGGGTGACTCCTCTTTGGCCACTGCAAATACATGGGACCTATATTCAGAAGACATTCCGTCATCATGGTAGAGAGCCCTTAGTTTTAGTAGCATCTCCGGTTATAAGTACTTTGAGGTCAAATCCTAGAACAGAGCCCTTACAGTCACAAGTAATCGGGTGCTTGCATTTAGAATCAGGTCCGTGTTCCCTAAATATGAGACACAATTAACCAGACTATAATTTTTAATTTCTTAGTATACAAAAAAGAATCAAATAGTAGACTCTTCAGAGGTGAAAGTGTACCCTACAAATACTTCTATTATATTTTTATTTTGTTCCTGTTTCTGCATCTTGGGGAAATCACTAGAAGATTTTCTCATAGTGGGTTGAAACTAATTGAGATTTAGTATTTTATATAATTTATTAAATTTTTGTTTACCCTGTGTTCCTATCCTGATGTGGGTTGCATCATTACAATTTTATGCAAGAAGGGGCTGAGGCAATAAACAACAGAACCTACCACTTTACTGGGAGGAGTTATAGAATCACTTAAAATTGTGCACAGAACCGAAAGATCAGCCTTGTTCATCATCCAATAGATTAAAAAAACTCCTTAAACATTAATCAATCAAAATGGTTCAGCACCACAATTCGACCATGTGTATCACTTTTTGTTCATGATGGTTTAGCACAGTTGTTATACAAATCAAACACACAGTACATATGATTTTTAAACTCCATCAAAATATTTTTGTGGAAAATTCTTTATTCATATTCTTCTTCTTTGATTAGTCTCCTTAAAACAGTAGCCAATTCATTTCATCTTCATGAACTTCTTCAGGGCTTCAAAAGACATATAAATACAAAAACCTTATTTAAAATATATACCGAAATTTTAATTTATACAATTATCACAACAAGGAAAAAGTATTTATCATTAAACAGACATTTTTGTGTTCTATTACATAAACCGTCATGATTGTAACACCCCAGTTTTTTACACTAATCAATTCAGTCATAGTATTGTTGATTCTTTAACAATACCCTCCTTTTAATTATATAACTACCTTTGTACTGAACTCAATCCACAAGTACACATTTATTCTATTTGTATTGCATATGTGAGGGCTCCCTTTTTGTTATACAACTACGTATTTTATGTTTCAAAACTTCTTTTAGGGAGAGGACTATGGTCAATTTTGATGAGACAAATTATTATATCTATTACGATGGAGCTATGTTTCTACAACAATTATTATTCTCAACCTGTTTTGAGATTCTCGTAAAAAGGCTCTTAACACAAATAATGAGTTTCACTATTTTCTATAAGGCAATGGTTATGGTCACTGTTTTAGATGAGACAACAACCTTAGCTTATGTATCTTCCATTGGAGGCTTTCATCTGTTGTGCATAGTTTCTTGGGATCAAAGATTTATTGTTTTCCACTATATTATCTGCCATGCTGTGGAAATATGGATTTTTTCTGGTCAGTTATGTCCCCTATCTTGGACCCCAACGGTTCTATGTGCATGTTACAAGTACATGTATGTTCCCTCCAGTTCCAGTTATGAAGACGCAAACACATGTGCGTCCACCGTCAACATGTCCTCTGTCAGATCCGCCATGAATAGGCTGGATATTCCATTCCTAAGTATGAAAGGCCACCGGTTTTATATGGTTCACTTATGCCATTTTACAGTCCAGGCAAGTAGGCCCTGATTCTGTCATCAAACTCTTCTTGCCTTCTGCCTCTGAAAACTCCAGTCTGAGCCTGCATCTGTGACCATGAACTTTGTCTCATTCTCTGCGCGGCTCACGAAGCCTGACATCAGCCTATTCTCTGCCAAGAACTGTATTTCACCTTCGAGTTATCTGCTTCACTCCTTAGCCGATGCATTCCTGTCTAGTAGTTTAAATAAACATCCTTCCAGCTACCGAGCAAAAGGCCCGGCTTCTCTGTCTTTATGCAAGTAATTCATAGTCCTGTTACCATGGAATATTCCTACCCCCTCGCATTTAGTGTAGACACTTAGACGCTTGTACACGCACGCACAGTCAGTATAGAATAGATTCTGTCCGAGAGTCCTTCTTTTATGGATAACATAGTTCTTTAAACATAGGATGTTAGATATGATTTGGGATCAGGTTGACTTGACCCCCCAGACTTTTCGTCTCCACATGTAGAGCTAAATGTCAAGTCCCCTTCACCCCCTAGTTGCACGTCAATCACACGTCATGCTGCTGCGCGCGCATCTATGCCAAGTATTATCTTATAGATCCACCTATATATGACATCATAACCAATTATGTTCCTTTTTACTCCTTATTACACCCATTTTCGGTTACGCATATGAATCGTCATTTTCCTTATCAATTGTTACGCCTACTGCATTCGCTTCATTGTAATGTATGTTCTATAAAAATCATTTCTTGTCAATAAAGTATGTACTTCACTTCCTGAACCTCCGTGGTGATGGAACTTGGAGCAACCGATTATAATCGATCATTGGAATAAAGCCCATTCCGAACCTCTACTACCACGGATTCTGCCTCTCATTTTACTGAGCTATTATATTATGTTTCTGTATCAAATTAAGTCCCGGTAATGAATTTTATTTACCACATGAATGGCGCCCGAATAGGGACACTTTCTCATCTCACGCGCCGGCGGTGAGTTGCAGGCCCGGTCTCCTGCCACAGCTGGACGGACAATGACGCGTACCAGCAGGATTTCCTGTATCTCCCTCCGGTCAAGCGGGGGCGACTGAGGCTGCGATCAACACCCAGACGAGGCGGTGAGAAGTGCGAAGTATCCCGACCAGAGCCTAGCTGAGAGAGCAAGATCCGAGGTATACAGAGGCCCACCAGTTCGAAGTCGAGTCCAGTTTCCGACGAGTCGAGTCGAGTCCAGTTCGGTTCAAGTTCAGTTCAGTTTCCGAGGCCTTCCGTTTCCGAAGCTACCCGGTGAGTACCATTACTGGGGAGGCATTTCTGACGTGCACATGGGTTGTGCCGGTCAAGACGGGTTTGGGTACACAAGTCCGGTCTGCACTGTTTTAGCAGTGTATATGTACTGTTTAGCAGTATATCAAGTATTCCGAAGTATCTAGTTATTGTCAAAGAATTATGCTTGGTGATTAGTTATGCAGACGATCATCATTGTTGGTTATTTTAAAGGTTAAAAAAATGTTCAATGTTTAATGTTTGATGTGTTAAACGTCCTGCATATCGTGGTGTGAATGACTGTTCATTATCGTGTTTACTGTATTAAGTTTGTTCAAAGATCAAGTATCAGATCAGTTCTCAACATGCCGCTCTTTTCGAAACTAAGACAGATCACTACAAGAAAAGGGGTACTCGAAGAAGCCGTTCCTATTCCTCCTAGGGACACTCCAGGGTACTTCATGTATCATAAACATGGCTTAGACGCTATATTATTTCTTGATTTATGGGTAGACTACACCAAGGAATTACAAGAAAGTCAGAGGTGGCCCACAGCGGGAACCTGGGATGCAGAGTGCATCATGAAAGTAGAAGAAGAGTTATGGAAAAGGAAAGTCAGACAGTCACAGAAAGACGCCATTGAGTTATGGCGTAAAGAATCTCATAGACGTACAGAAAAAGCACTCCGACAGGAAGAAAAGAATAAAGAGAGTTCAAATAAAGTTCGAGAAAATTTATTAATTGAAGAAGGTATCCGAGTGAAATCAGAACAAGTAGACAGACAAAGAAATGCCCTTATGAATGGTATGTATCCCCTTCTGGCCGAAGGATTACCTAAAGCTACTCCAGAACTACCGAAAGACTTGCCGCCCCCATTATTCCCAATAAAGGTACATCCTAAGGGGCATCCTAGAACCGCAGAAGATGTCTTTCTTTCCTCATATTTAGACGACGCAGCTCCCGAATATGCTAATTCCGCCCCACATAGACCGCATACCAGAGAGGTTCAACGCCAAGATCCAGTACTCGTATCCCTACAGCAACAGATCATGTCACAAGTTCCGGCAAGCACATCTGTTTCTACATCTGTTCCTACAGCTGCTTCTATAGCTGTGTCCACACCTATAGTTGCTGTGTCACGTTCAACGAATCCTTTCACACCCGACACCCCAGATGGGGCTGCGGGAGGTGCTAGCAACATTTTTTCTACGCCACCCAGAATAAATAAACTTACTTTTCAAGAGTCAGCACATTCACGTACCCCCAAACTCATAAATGCCCGTACGCTTAAGGAACTTCTTATAGATTGTAGATATGACCCTGTGCCCGGCAAAGAGGACGAAATGATCATGGCATCATTGCGTATCAGACGAGCCGCAGTATATTTAGGGAAGTTACCAGGAATGACTGCGCATCTAGATAAAATATATAATTTTGTCCAAACAGGGCGAGATTCAGAATGTATTAGCAGAGCTATGGAATACCAGAAAGTGGAGATACAGGGGGAACTGTTACGTTTCCTCATAAATTGTGTGATCAGAAATGAAGACCGACCGGGGGTAGACCCGGAAGCAATGCAAATTCTTACCAGATGGAGCCAGAATATATCAGAAGGTAGACATGATAAACAAAATTGTATAATAGCCATGGGCCGAAAGATCCGTAAAGAAATAGAACGCCTACACGAAGAAAGATTAGCGGTAGACGAGTTCGAACAAAGCGAGGAGGAAGGGTCAGGACTGCCCGCAGGACAGTCAGACACCATAGCCTACGTAGGTAAAGGAAGATCTTGTAATAGTAATAGATGTCCTATTGACCCGATACGTCCGATATGTCCAGATAATAACAGGAATTTCCAAATACCTATAATTAACATCAGGTCTAACGAGCATTCGTTCCAAGCCGCCGACAAACTACTCCGAGAACGAAGGGGTTATCATTTCCTCGATTCTATGGATGAACAAGATTTAGCTAGGGCAGCTGTCCATTGGGTGGACAGTCCCGGGAAATATAGTGATGATACAGTAGCACGCACATTTTTGAATCTCACCCCAGATGAACAGCGGTTAGCTGGGATTTATATGATTCAACAACTCATTATACTATATCAGAGTCAGCATTCGGACCCTGGTCCCTTACCTGACATATTGACTGAATTGCTTATGAATAGATGGAGAGGTTCAGGTACTAAATTAATTAAAGAAATTCTAGAATCAAGAAAGCAGTATATTCTTTTTGTATGTTCAGACCGTGTCTCATTGCCCATCAAGGAAAGAACCACGTATTACATGGATAGACAGAATCCCTTACGAGAAGTGCACCCAATAAAGGGCGAGGACAACGAGTTTAAGCGCGTATTTGTATATACGCCCATATCGAAAATAGAATTGTTAGAAATGAAGAAAGTGGTACCCAGTCATGACAAAGATCCAGCGGGTTTTCACCGAGAAATTAAAGACATGTTACTCATGGGAGAGTATACCTATCCCGACATTATGACAATATTAAAAGTATTGATGCCTGCTGGCATTTATGAGAAACTCAGGGAAAAAGAGTGGGAGGTAGGAGACCAAAAGATAGAATGGTCAGTATTAGAAGCGGAAGAAAAGGCCCGAACTGCAGGAGCAGGACTTGGGGATAAAACTAAAGCACTACCAGGTTTATTAGTACAGGTACTGCCACGTTTATTAACTACGAAAAAGGAAGATTGGGGTACAATTTCAGCCTGTAAGCAGAAGCAAGATGAAGACACTAGTGATTACTATGCCCGATTTGAAAAATGTTTTGGTATAAATAGTGGCATAAAAGCAAGTAGCGAATCATACCCACATCTGTTTGTAACAAAATTAGTAGAAAATGCACTGCCCCAAGTAAAGAATAGAGTATTAAAATTCGAGAGTACCTGGCAAGGTAACACTCCATCACAAATGTTACAAATGTTACAGTACCATCACAATAGAATTAGAGAGGAACAAGAACATGAACACAGACGCATGAAAGACACGAAAATGAAAATGCTAGTTTCTCAGACAGTTCCAGCTGAAGGACATAAAAAGGGTATGACACATTCGGATTCAGCAGGACCTGTAAAAGGGACATGCAATTATTGTAAAAAACCAGGTCATTACGTACACGATTGTCCAGTTTTGAAACATAATATCACCATAGGTAAAACACAAGAAAGACCACGGCCACCTAGACAGGACCAGAATGAACAAGGAGCTCCGCAGCATGCACAGTCCATGCCAGCTTCACAACAGTCTATACAGTTTGTGCCAGCTGCACCAGCGCTGCCTGTTGCTGCCACACAAACCACGACACGACAACTGTACCAGACCGCACAGTACGACTATCCTGATTATCAACGATACGCATGAACAAGCCTAGAGAGGGAAGTCGACTTACCCCTTATCGAGATCCCTGTAGATCAAGAAGGACCTTATGTACATAGTGAATTATTAGGCCAAGACAGAAAATTTTTACTCGATACAGGGGCAAGTCGAACAACCATAAAACGTAGTGAAGTTCCAGGGGCACCCCTCTCAGGCTCACAGAATATTTCCCTTGGTTTTTCAGGAAAACCTATTGTTAATGAAGTGTCACAGCCTCTCCCACTTACGATAGGACCTTTGACCCGAACTACAGATTTATTGCTTACTAAATCATGTCCAGAAAATCTGTTAGGAATAAAAACACTGAAAGCTCTAGGAGCTATAATATGTTGTTCTCCGGAAGGAGTAAGGTTGTTTTTACGTGATTTTAAAGGTCACTATGTGTCTAGAGACATGGATCCCCGACTGCAGACTTTACCTACACATCTATGGGCACAAGGCCCTACTGATGTTGGATGCATGAATATTACACCATATCGAGTCACATTAAAGGCAGGAGTGGTGCTACCACGAATGCGACAATACAAGTTACCACCAGATGCTGTAGTGGCTTTACTACAAATCATTGACGAGCTCATTACCCAAGGAGTAGTTGTAGAAACAGACTCCAATGTATGTAATTCACCGATAATTCCGATTCTTAAACGAACAGATCCAAAGGCCCCGCCAGTATATCGATTGGTTATTGATCTGCGCGAATTAAACAAATGCATTGTGCCACAATTTCCTGTGGTCCCAGATATCTCGTCATTACTGACAGCTATTGATTCCGAAGCGACATTCTTTACTGTAATCGATCTCAAGAATGCCTTTTTCAGCGTCCCAATAGATCCGGAAAGCCAATATTTGTTCGGATTTAGTTTAAATGGGCGTAGTTTTAAATTCTCACGCGCACCTCAAGGATTTACAGAAAGCCCCAGCATCTATAGCCAAGCACTGAAACGAGAACTCGACAGTATCCACATGCCAGTTAACACTGCTCTGCTTCAATACGTCGATGATCTGCTGATCACCGCGAGAAGCGAACCAGAATGTGAAAAAGCATCACTGACAGTTTTACAATTTCTAGCCGAAAAGGGGCACAAGGTGTCCCCTTCTAAGCTGCAATTCTGTGTCCAGCGAGTTATTTATCTTGGACACTCGCTGTCCAAGGAGGGAAGGCAGCTTACACCCGATCGCATTCAGTTAATAGCTAACATGCCAATACCCAAGACACAAAAGGAGGTGCGGGCTTTCATAGGCCTCACTTCATATTGCAGGCAGTGGATCCCTCAGTACGCATTTCTAGCAAAACCACTCATTCAGTTGACAACACAGGAGGCAGCCACATCGACTGTTCTCCCTTGGACTCAGGAACATACACAAGCTTTTGAAAGCCTAAAGAAAGCTTTATGTCAAGCACCTGTTTTAGCAACGCCATGTTACAGAAAACAGTTTACACTCTTTGTTACAGAACGCGAAGGTACTGCCTTGTCGGTACTCACACAGGAACAAGCAGGAGCACACAAACCATGTGCTTATTTTTCTAGTACATTAGATCCAGTAGCCCAGGCTTTGCCTGCATGCCTAAAATCAGTAGCAGCGACAGCTTTAGCAATAAGGCAGAGCGACGCCATAGTGTTAGGACATCCATTGACAGTTCAAGTACCACATGCAGTAGAGGTTCTTGTAAATAGAACGCAAACACAACACTTGACTATTGCGCGACTCACTGGGTACGAACTAACATTGTTTCAGCCACATATAGAAATCAGACGCTGTAACACATTGAATCCTGCCACACTTTTGCCAGTAACCGGAACAGACCCACTAGCCCATGACTGTATTGAAGTTATTACAATAACGACGAAACCTAGACAAGACTTAACCGATGTCCTATTGTCAGACCCAGACCTGACATTGTATGTAGATGGTTCATGTATGAGAACAAATACAGGAGAGTTGGTGGCTGCTTACGCAGTCACAACAGACACTGAAATAATTGAAACTGATCGCATAAATATTTTGTCAGCTCAAGCCGCAGAGCTTATCGCTCTGACACAAGCCTGTATTCAAGCCACAAATAAAAAAGTCAACATATACACTGATTCACGTTATGCATTCGGAGTTGTACATGAGTTCGGCGTGCTATGGCGAGAGAGAGGTTATTTAACTTCCCACGGTGCCCACATTCAGCACGGACCCCTCATTCATGCCTTATTAGATGCAATACATCTACCCACTGCAATATCAATTATGAAATGTAAGGCTCATACGAAGGTTACTGATATCATTTCCCAAGGCAATGATCTAGCCGACAGAACAGCTAAACAGACTGCTCAAACTCAAACATCCGACATGACAAAGACAATAGTCCCGATGTCGACACATTGTATGACAGTTAAAGATCCTACCCTTGACGTAATTGACATACAGACACATGCTACACCAGACGAAATAAAGAAATGGACTGAATTAGGAGGGATCCAAACGGACCAAGGTTGGATGATGAAGGAAAGGTCTGTGTGGTTCCTTCCTGATTCAATGGTCCAAGTTATAGTTAACACTATACATAGTCCAGCACATCTAGGAGAAAAAGCTATGCTAGACAGCATTCAACACATTTGGTTCAATAGACATTTACGAGCAGCAGCCAAACAAAAAGTTCGTACCTGTATGATCTGTTGCCAGTTCAACCCGGGAAAAAGTGTTCCCGTAGAACAAGGTGGATTTCATCCTCCTAATCACCCTTTTGAAGTACTCCAGATGGATTATATCCAGATGGAACGATGTCGAGGATTCAAATATGTTCTCGTAGTTGTCTGCGCTCTGTCCCGTTGGACGGAGGCATACCCGGTTTCAGATTACACTGCCCCGACTACTGCCAAACAGTTAGTTCGAGAATTCTTCCCACGATACGGTTTACCACGTGTTGTTCACTCAGATAACGGCCAGCCGTTCTCATCCGAACTAATGAAACATGTTTCACTTCTGTTAGGTTATCAGTGGAAATTCCACTGTGTCCGACACCCCGAAGCAGCAGGTCTCGTAGAAAGACATAATCAGATACTGAAAATCAGATTGTCCAAAATATGCAGAGAGAAAGGTGTCGACTGGGTAGTAGCGTTACCAGTTGCACTCTTTTACATGAGAATGGTAGCACACTCTCGAACAGGGCTATCCCCGTATGAGGTGATCTTCGGCAGACCACCAAATATGTGGGGGACGCCTATACCACGCAAAATAACTGATATTGACTGTAATATGCTGACAGATTACTTGGCTTCCTTGATGTCTGCACTACAATCTTGTCGTTCACAGGTAGCTGCAGCCTTTCCCGACAACACTGAGGTGAAACCCCATGACGTAGTTCCGGGGGACCTTGTGCTTGTGAGAAATTTCGACCGAAAGACTCAGCTGGAGCCCAGGTGGAAGACACCCCAGTTGGTCCTGCTGACCACAAGGACAGCCGTGAAGATTCAAGGCAGAAAAGGATGGATTCATTCAAGTCATATCAAGAAATTTCATGGACTTCCTTCAGATGTAAACAGCCCACCTCGTGTGTCCTCACCAATTGACTCAAAACTACCTCTGGCTGAGGCCGACAGTAAAGAACTCTATAAACTAAAATTAAGGCCTAGGCCGTCGGACGATTTGATTGTTTAAGTCCTCTCCTAGGTGAAGCGGTTGAATCTGTCTCCGACATGTATCCCCTAGACCTGAATCATGGACAGTCGCGAAAAATGATGAAACGACAGGCGTATTGTAAATCACTGCGTAGCCATTGCATAGTGACATTATTAATATTGTTTTTCTTAAGTCTTTTAATAATTACTGCAAGTATATTGTTGCACATATATTACCCTATTGCCAGAAACGTTTACAATATTACTGCTGAACATTCTTTTAGTGACCTACCGCCGCATGAACTGTCCTATAGACTTGCGCTGCGCAATAACACTTTCATTAGTATGTTACATCATTCCCACCAGACTAGTAATGCTACTAATTGTTGGGTGTGTGGCCGGCTCCCTCCCTATCTTCCTGCCTTTCTTCCCACATCCGTTTACACATAATGGCTCCTGTGGAGCATGGTTTAGTTTAATGAATTCCATAGACTCAGACACAGCAGTTTATCAAGACCAGTGGGTATGGGGAAATCTGAACCTAGTTTTATTTAAAGTCTGTTACCCTGACAAGGAGGGTCGCCCCAAAGGAACAGGAACTGATCTAGAAAATGAAGTATATGGATTAGGTAACTTTACACCTAAACTCATGGTTCTAAATGTCGAATCCGAAGTTGAACTAGTTTTACCAACAATGTCAGTATTCCCAGCGAAGGGTGAATTGTGTGTAAGAAAGGTTGGTTCCATACATATGGGCCATAGTAAATGCACTACTATAGTAGAATTCAGTGATCAAGGCAAATCTTCATTTAGAGCTTATCGCCACTCCTACTTTATATGTGGTCAGACTGCATATATGCGTCTACCTCTAGATTGGGATGGTACCTGCTACATTGCATTCCTTTTGCCACCTGTTTTCCTAGCTCCTCCTGATTATTATAGAAATATTCATTTAGTACACAACAGAGAGCGGAGAGATCTCCCAATTGTCGATTACACTGAGACGGCATGGGACAAGTACGTAGATTTTAATAAAGGCATCTTTCCCTATATAGGTACTGTTACTAATAGTAAGCTGATACGTAGATTAACTAGAACCCTTGAAGCAGTAGTGAATGAAACTATTTCCGCCTTAGGCAATTTAACAGAAGAGCAGTCTGCTATGCGGATTGTTGTGCTTCAAAATCGTCTTGTCCTTGACGTCATCCTGGCTGATAGGGGCGGAGCTTGTAGGGTCATCGGATCAAGCTGCTGCGTATTCATACCAGAAAATTCGCCATCTGTATATAAAGCCATAACTCGCCTTCATAAGATTGTAAGCCAGATACACCAGAACCCAGGCACTTGGACTTGGTCCGGTTGGTTTTGGAGTGTGATATCAGCCTGGGGATGGAGAGTTCTATCCTTCCTAGGTATTGGCCTTCTCATACTATTCAGTTGCTGTCTATGTCTACAATATGGACCAGCGATCTGTGGCCTGTGTGCCACATCGTGTATTCCACCACCAAGATTTCATTCGTCACGGAAGAAGAAAGAAGAACAAATGATGTTATATGAACAGATCAATGGATTGATGAAGATTGATATCTCTTAACGGGCAAGTAGGGGACAAGGAGGGAATGTGGAAATATGGATTTTTTCTGGTCAGTTATGTCCCCTATCTTGGACCCCAACGGTTCTATGTGCATGTTACAAGTACATGTATGTTCCCTCCAGTTCCAGTTATGAAGACGCAAACACATGTGCGTCCACCGTCAACATGTCCTCTGTCAGATCCGCCATGAATAGGCTGGATATTCCATTCCTAAGTATGAAAGGCCACCGGTTTTATATGGTTCACTTATGCCATTTTACAGTCCAGGCAAGTAGGCCCTGATTCTGTCATCAAACTCTTCTTGCCTTCTGCCTCTGAAAACTCCAGTCTGAGCCTGCATCTGTGACCATGAACTTTGTCTCATTCTCTGCGCGGCTCACGAAGCCTGACATCAGCCTATTCTCTGCCAAGAACTGTATTTCACCTTCGAGTTATCTGCTTCACTCCTTAGCCGATGCATTCCTGTCTAGTAGTTTAAATAAACATCCTTCCAGCTACCGAGCAAAAGGCCCGGCTTCTCTGTCTTTATGCAAGTAATTCATAGTCCTGTTACCATGGAATATTCCTACCCCCTCGCATTTAGTGTAGACACTTAGACGCTTGTACACGCACGCACAGTCAGTATAGAATAGATTCTGTCCGAGAGTCCTTCTTTTATGGATAACATAGTTCTTTAAACATAGGATGTTAGATATGATTTGGGATCAGGTTGACTTGACCCCCCAGACTTTTCGTCTCCACATGTAGAGCTAAATGTCAAGTCCCCTTCACCCCCTAGTTGCACGTCAATCACACGTCATGCTGCTGCGCGCGCATCTATGCCAAGTATTATCTTATAGATCCACCTATATATGACATCATAACCAATTATGTTCCTTTTTACTCCTTATTACACCCATTTTCGGTTACGCATATGAATCGTCATTTTCCTTATCAATTGTTACGCCTACTGCATTCGCTTCATTGTAATGTATGTTCTATAAAAATCATTTCTTGTCAATAAAGTATGTACTTCACTTCCTGAACCTCCGTGGTGATGGAACTTGGAGCAACCGATTATAATCGATCATTGGAATAAAGCCCATTCCGAACCTCTACTACCACGGATTCTGCCTCTCATTTTACTGAGCTATTATATTATGTTTCTGTATCAAATTAAGTCCCGGTAATGAATTTTATTTACCACAATGCAAACCCATATAATTACAATGACCGTGGTCACAGATTTGGAAAAGGCAAGAACTGCAGACACGGATATTCATACATGCATCGTTTGAGGTTTTCATCTACTATATTTAGTTCCTTGAGATTAAGGGCACATTACTAGAAAAATGTCACCCATGTTATAACTGGCTGTGTGAACACACTATTTCATTACAAGACGTTTAGACAGAGATGTCCCCCTCAGCATCATTGGAGTTTTTACTCATCATATTGAGTCCCTTGGGACCAAGGGCACATCACTGGATCAATGTTATATATATCATCACTGGCCATGTGAACTTACAGCGTTACCCTCAAGCACTGTAGGAGGTTTCTTTTATCACTTCATCCCCTTGGGGCAAGGGCATATTACCTATGTCACCACTGGTCATATGACCATACAGTGTTATTGAGTTAAGCTTCCCCAACATAGAGCCCATAGAACCTTCATTGGCATGTCTGGCACACCTGTCATACTGGTTAAATCTGTGCAGTAAATATTGTTCCTAATGAGGTTTGAAATCTCATAAGTATATATTGACAATGGTAAATAGATTTATAAAAGGTATATTAAAATGGCGGACTCTGCGTCTTTCATTTATGAAGTTGAATTTTCATATCCTGGTGATTTACGTGGACCAAGCTAGATGCTATTGTGCATGTGTGTGATTGGATAATGGCATAACATCATTAATTATGTTATACCACTTAAATGATGTCTGATATAATTTGAAAAGGTATAAAGATATCATATTGTTTTCCTATATGGATCTAATATGCTATCATTCATTCAACAATGGCGCTTACCAAACCTTATCTTTTCCCTTTTGACTGGCTTTGAATTCACATTAACTTAGAGCCCAGAGATTCTTTATTGATACATCTGTCATATCTGCTATAGTGACAACAATGATTACATATGCGTTGTAAACATTGACAATAATGAGGCTTGGGATTTTATAAGTAGATATAGAAATGGATGCTCAAAAGGCATTTTAAGATGGCAGATTTTGTGCAAATCGTTCATGTAGTTGAACTTTGAAGTCTTTTCTATCTACTTTGACCGAGTTAGATGCTTTTGCATATGAGTATGATCCTAATCATGTCCTAATTATCAAACATGTTATGATATTCTAACAATATCAAGATGGCATCAAGGATATGTAATGATCATAGGGATTTGAGATTATCCGGAAAATTTGCATATGGATTGAGTATGCTAATATCCATTCAAAGATTGCACCCACGTAACGTCATTTTTTTCTTAGGCTGGTCTTGAATTCACATCAGGTGTGTGAATGCGAGCGGGTCATTTAAACTGCATGATTACAGTCACTCGGTTTTGACCCCGGGAACACCCCAGAGAACAAGTTCCAGATTTTCGGTGATTGAAATTTAGTAAATATATAAGAGGGATACCAAACTGTTGGGTCTTACCGAGTGCAGTTGCGTTTTATTATTTTATGTCGTTTTTTTCAGACTGTAACGTTTTAGTATTTGGGCTTTCGCTACTTAGAAAATTGGTGGATTTCGTTAACAGAAATGTGGAGGAACTTTCAAAGCACACATTGAAATGTAATAACTGGCTCATAAGAGAAAATCATGTGAGCCCACTTTTAAAGGTCTATATTTTTGAAATGTAAATTATTTATATTTCCCTTGATGTTTCCTTTGGGTCTACTTATATTCTGATTGAACAAGCACTCAGTGCGGTTTTGCTTGAAAAGTGCTATAGTGAGGCAGGAGAGTCACACGAATGGTGACAATACCTCCGCTGATGTTTCAATTGGGTCTACTCATAATTGGATCGAGGCAGGAGAGTCGCACGAATAGTGACGATGCTGACCTTGCCCATACTATACAACGTGCACAGATTAGCATATTAGAATATTGCACTATTTCATAACGTGATCTAACAACTTTGATCTTAAACGCATTTAATTCTTTGAATTCAAGTTATCTATATCTCCTCCCGTGTTCAAATTGGGTTCATTCTAAATTGGTTCAAGAAGTACTTTGTTAGGTTTTGCTTGGAAAAAATAGTATAGTGAGGTTGTATATTCACATTAATTGTGACTATGCTGACCATGACCGTACCACATAATGTGCACAGATTGGCATATTAAGAACATTAGTTTTTTCTCACAATGTGACAAAACAACTAATCCGAAATATATTTATCACCAGTAGTGGCTCGTGGAGGGAGTGCTGCGGGGCAGTGGGGTGAGGCGGGGGAGGAGCAGGGCGGGGGGTAGTAAACTACAGAATACGGCCGAACGGAGGTAAGTAAACAAATAAATAAATAAAACGAATTTCATTGCGCACGCTGCATTGCCAAATGCGATGCAGCGTGCGCAATGAAATTTGTTTTATTTATTTGTTTGCTTATCTCCGTTCGGCCGTATTCTGTAGTTTACTACCCCACGCCCTGCTCCTCCCCCACCCTGCCCCACTGCCCTGCAGCACTCCCTCCACGAGCCACTACTGGTGATAAATATATTTTGGATTAGTTGTTTTGTCACATTGTGAGAAAAAACAAATGTTCTTAATAGAAGTTTAAGATGTGTTGCATGGTGTTTTTTTGTGTTGTTGCTTAACATGTACACATTGGACAGTTCACTAGGAATGATTTTTGTTAATAGGATTCAGGTAACTTTTATCAGCAAGTCCTGAAGAATTTTGAACAATCTTCTTGTTAATGAAAACTGGAACTTTTCCACACAGCAGCCCATTGCATTGACTGATATGCTTGGGTATAAACTTAAAGGTATGGTCATTATAAAATGCTTATTGTGCCTCTTTGTTTGATAATAAAATATAAATATTTACTTCTGAAAACTGGAATAAAAAATGTTTTTTAAAGTTTTTCTTAGGAATTGATAAGTAAAGATATCAGTAAGAGAATCGACACACTACAAACGACACAAACACCAGCACAGTGCCTTATTTAAAAGGATCTCGAAATAGCGGTATGAGAATACGATTGCTGTAGAAACACAGATAGCTCCATCCTAATTGATATAATAATTTGACTCATCAAAATTGACCATAGTCATCTCCTTAAAAGGAGATTTAAAACATAAAAGATGCAACTGAATAACAAAAAGGGAGCCATAAACATATGTGATACAAATAGAATGAATGTGTACTTCTGGATTGAGTTCAGCACATAGGCAGTTATATAATTAAAAGGAGGGTGTCATAAAAGAATCAACAATACTATGACTGGGGGGAGGAGCCAAGATGGCGACCGGGACGGCAGCGTAGACTCCCGGCTCCGTGAACCTCCGCATCCCGCACGGATATCCTGCACGAGATCCTCAACCTGTGCTACGCGGTCGTGTTTCTGAAGGAGAGTGGCACCCGACTGTGTGACTCCGAGGTTTCTGGCTGCGGTATCGCCGGAGAAACGAGCATTTGAACTTTGCGGCCTGTGCGGCCCTGGAGCCGGGACCTCAAGTGGACGCCGTGGCCGGGTGGCAGTTCAACAACAGCGGCCTGTTGTGACTGGGCGGAGGCGGTCCACCGGAGCGGTGCCAAACTCGGCCTACATTTCGTCGTGGTCGTTTCTACTGTCAAGTGTAGCGGTCCGAGTGCATGCCCGTGGGTGCTATTCTCAGATCCTCCGGTGGCTGCCCCTGCCTTTGATGGTGAGCTGCCCGGCTGCCGCCCGTATCCTGCCCTGATCATTGCGGGCCGCCCCCGGCTTTTTACGGGAGCGGGTCCGTAGTGGGGACGACTGTTGCCCGTGATCACGCAACGGATAACTTTTCGCCTGCCCCCGGAACCCGGTCACCAGCGACGTGGCCATCGAGACGCTTGTCCCAGGGTCCCGGCCCCGGTGAGGGTCGGGCATACTTGGCGGCCATCTTGTTGCGATGAAGCCTACCATCCTGTCCGCTGGGTCGCAGCGGGCTTGTGAGAGTGCGACTTTTGGGAGTGTGGCGGCGCGATCGCAGAGAGCTGTGCTGGGGTACGGCGACCTCCTCGAGGCCCTTGGTGCTCTTCACTCCTCCTTGATTCATGGTGTCGGGGTCTTGGGGAGTAAGCTCGACGGTGTGGCGTCGGCGTTGGGGCAATGGCGGCCCGCCTGTCCGCACGTACATAGGGACCACCCACACTGCGCACAGGAGGACACTTTGGCGGCCACCCCTGAGGTTAGTGCACGGCTGGACACTCAGGCCAGTATGCTACAGTGTGTTCGTCCAGCTGAGGGCCTGATCTGTCCCGGAGGCATTGGACCTGAGTGGGGTGTGGTAGCCTCGTCCCGTACGTGCCCTCCTGCGACCCAGGGACAACTCCAGCAACTATTGTCTGCTTTGGCTGCTTCTGCCTTCCTGGACCTTGAGTGCAGTGCATATCCTGGGGCAGCACTGGGAAGCCTGTTTCTCCACGCTGCGGACTGTGTTGATGCTCAGAGACTTCCACCCCACCTGTGTGCGTCGCTTCTCGGACGTTTTTGGACAATCCTCTACCTTGGAACGTCGGATATGGTGCTGGGTCGAGGGGTAGGCATGGGCAGAATTCCAAAGAGTGGTCAGGGATAAGGCTGATCCTTCAGGGGTGGTCATCTAGTGGACGGGCGGGCTCAGGGGTTGCGTGCTCTCCTGGCATAGCTAACAGCATAATAGGTGCATAGTGCTCCCCATCTTTCTTTGAGAAGATCGCTTTTGTGCTGTTTATTGTTCACTTTGGGGGAAACTTACCGTGCGGGAGGGAGAAGCCGGGGGTATGTTTTGAAGGCCCTCCTCCAGTTTATTAATACTTTCTCCAACCCCCCGTCTGGTGGGGTTCTTTTCCTACTTCTTTTTCCCTCTTCTCCTATATTTCGGGTCTGGTTCCAGGGCGACAGGCACACTGCTGGGGGGGGGCCGTACTCATCTGCAGAGGTGCAGGGTGGGGGGTTGGGGGAGGGGATTCTTTCGTCTTTTATCTCTTTTTCCATGGCCTCCTTTTTCTTCTCTAATTCTTTTTGTTTTTCTTTTTCTGGGATCAGTGTGATACACCTCCTTTGCTATGACTCGTTTCCGCTCCATGTGTACCACAATTTCCGGGGTGCTCTCCGGGAGTTCTGGCGGGGGACTGCAGGCGCAACTGCTTATGATACTCTTCCTCATCCTGATGTTCTTGTGTTTGCGCCATTGACCTAATAGATTGCTGTAAATCGTTTACGTCTATTACTCTGCATACCTGTAATTGCTGTTTGAAAATTGTCTGGCACCTGATCCTTCTGCCTTGTTTCATTATAAAACGAAAACCTTTTTCTCCTGGTGCCCTACCTACGCTGTTCAAAGTATTAGCATCACGATTCTGCTCCCCGATGTGCTGCCTGTGTTTATACTTGCCTGTTTTTGCTCTGATTGCTTAGCGGCCGGCCCCGGGGGGTTGTAGGCCCATACTTGTTCTCTATTGAACTGGCAATAAAGGTTTTAAAAAAAAAAAAAAAAAAAAAAAAACAATACTATGACTGAATTGATTGGTGTAAAAAACTGGGGTGGTACAATCATGAAGGGTATGTAATAGAACACAAAAATGTCTGTTTAGTGATAAATACTTCTTCTATGTTGTAAAAAAAACAATACTATGACTGAATTGATTGGTGTAAAAAACTGGGGTGGTACAATCATGAAGGGTATGTAATAGAATACAAAAATGTCTGTTTAGTGATAAATACTTCTTCTATGTTGTAATAATGGTATACATTTAAATTTCTGTATATATTTTAAATAAGGTTTTTGTATTTATATGTATTTTGTATCCCTGAAGAAGTCCTTGAGGACTGTTTTAAGGAGAATGATAAAAGAAGAATATGAATAAAGAATTGTATGCAAAAATATTTTGATGGAGTTTGAAAATCATATGTACTGTGTATTTGATTTACGTAACACCTGTGCTGAACCGTTATGAACAAAAAGTGATACAGGTCGTAGAATTGTGGTGCTGAACCATTTTCATTGATTAATGGATTGCATCATTACCCTTTATTTTAAAGTTGCCATATCAGAACACTCAAAAGAGGGTTTGCACTTGATATGTCTAGTTTTGTTGTAGCTATATTTTGCTGGCTTGTAATGACAGTCTGCTATGCAGCAATCGCTTGAACTCTTTTTCTGTTTCTGGCCTGTTTTAAATGGATTATGTATTTATTTTCCTGGTATGTGTCTTAGTGATGTAATGTAGATGGTTTCAACATATTAATTTCTGTGGACAGTATATATTTTCTTAATAAACATATTTTGTTTGATTTTGTTCACAGTACCAGCTTTTCAGTTTTCACCACATATAAGGTATGAGCTGGGTCTCCAAATATAAGCTTGTGATTTTAATCAGGTACTCAGTGCACTGCTGCCAAACATTGAGAGAACCTGCTTTGCTTGTCCATGTGCTGTCCCTCAACCATATCCCAGCGATGGACATCATACAACAGGATTAGGCACCATATTTTAGCTATACCCAATATACCAAGTCTGGGAGATATAAGGAATGGCAATTATTTTATTATGGATGGCAACAATTATGTCACGAATGTACATAATAGGCCAAAAAGTGGAAAACCATAACTCCAAGGGTGACCAGGATAATGCCTGGAGGAGTCACAGCTTGTGAAGGAGTCAAGCCCACCAAAAAAGCAAATGAATTAAAACCACAGACATCAAAAAATACATATAGCAGAAACACATACCATAAATACAGTTAAACGTGCCGGAGGGAAATAAGAGTACAAAACATCAGAGCATAACAGACTTCGATTTTAAGCTGGCAGATATATCAACAGCAGGGATAGGCATGTGAAAGAGAAGGGACACACGAGGACTGGACATGTACTGCCTGGATAGAGGAACTTGTGGAACCTGCTAGCAGGGCTCAGCTGGCTGAATCTGTGACTTGAGAAGTAGAGTCTGCTGTGGAGGAAGAAGAATCTGTAGACAGCTGAAAGAGTTCCTTAGCGATGACTCTTTCGTCTCCTCTCACCCAAACACACTCAGGAGCACCTTACATCAGGCAGTGCTCAATTTGAGTGGTGGTTGCCGGTGGGACCTCCGGCGCTCATTTTTGGGCAGCAGTACTTATTAATTACACATAGCAAGAGATTGAAAACACACAAAGTTGAAAAGTGGAAAGACGGAGGATGAGAAAGATGGAAAACCCATCAAAAAGGGAGAAAGCAAAAACCCACAAGAGTGAAATAAAGGGGCAGGAAATGCATATACTGGATTAAAGAGGCATGAGTTGAATTTAAGACTATGTAATCTTGGGATCTGGCACAAGTATATTTAATATCCCCTGCCGTAAGCTCCTGAACAGAGCCCTGGGCACCGGCACTCATTCTTCTACAAGTTAAGAACTGGCATAGAACATGTCTGTAGTTTAGCTTTCACTGATCCCAGCAACATTATAGTTCTCAGGACCGTGGAAATGTCTCTTGATCCCAGTAATGAGCTCACATGGACCGAAGATATCAGAAAACCGATGACAAATTCAGTAGAGGTGGACGTCTGCACCAGCCTTGACTTTGCTTGGTGCCTGCTCTCGCTCATTTTACAGAATTCACAGAGGCCCTATTCCTCTACACACGTGTTCAAAATGTTTTAAATCTAGAGGCTAAGGAGTCAATTCACAAAAGTATTTATGAGTACAGGAAGTAGTACTTTAGAAGCAGTCCTTAATTTGAGCCGGTGGTTTCTGGTGCCCAGCACCAGCACTTAATCATCAACATAAGCGATTTTCATGAGCACCAGTTACGGCCCCATTAATTTACAGGGAAATTAAGTGATTTGTCCAGAATCACAGGCTGTTGAGCCGACGCTGAGACTCAAACCTGGTTCCCCAGTTCCAAAGTCGGCAGCTCTGGCCATTGTGCCACATCCTCTCCTCACTTTCATGTAGGAGCATGTAAAAGAGTACTATTGGAAGACTACTATACGTACTCTAAAATGCCTTTGTGAATGCCCTCTTTATTACGATTCCCTTAGAAAAAAATATAAACTTCATGCATTCAGTGACAAACCCCATGTGAAGGGTAAAATAGCAACCAGGTGGCGAATCCCAGAAGGGAAGAAGTCGAAGGGATGGTTATTTAATACTGGCTGTGTCACGCAAACAGGTTTGTGTCAGTGGTATTTGAATTTGCATGATGTAAAAACCATTGGCAATATTTTAAGTTGTGCAAAATGCTTATTGAAATATCATTGACAATGAAAAATTCATAACACGGTGCAATAAGGCGCTAACATAAAGCACTTTGCAGTTTAACCTGGAAAAGTAGATATATTGCCAACAACTTCTATCACGGTTTATGTGATAAAGTCAATACCGCTGATAAATTCCAAAACTACTGCCACAAACTATATATGTGATCTAGAGCCCGGGTTCTTAGCATGATCTCTTTTTTGTGGTGTGCTGGTGCAGAAAGAATCGGTGTGTCTCTTTTTGGCGTCCTTAGCGCACACAATAACTTGAAATATCTCATAGTTCGTGTATGTTTGCTAAGAATAAAGCTTGGGAAGCACAAGGCAGGAACTGATTGTTGATAGCATTGTGTAGCTGGAGATATAGATATAATTAAAGGAGTTGTGTATTTTTCCTTTTCCTGCTGGTGCTTCAAAAACACCTACAAGTGGCATGACAAGCTGTGAGCTGAATGAACATGAGTGTGGCCTTACTGTAACTCGTGTTGTCACGGGACCTTTAAATAGTTCACGTAGATTCATGAAGCTGGTGAGAAATTGGCTGATCACCCTGACTGAAGATAAGAAAATACAGAAGCTCATTCATTGGAAATTATTTGTAACATCTGTTCTGCTCAGAGTCTCACACGCTTCCCAGCTGCTGCTGGTGGCCAGGGAGTCCGCGGATTCACATTACACACCATAAGAGGGCAAGACAGTGGTGCAAAAGCCCCAGGTTACCATCTCATATTTCTAATTTGATTGTGTATTTATTTACAGCACCTGCTAGTGCTGCGACTGAACTGCCCCCTGTGGCACCTCAGCAACAGACCGCACTAAATTGAGGGAATTCTTGGATTTAGATTTTCAGCGATAAATTCGAGGGGCGATTGTCGGGTGCTGAGTAGAGTTCACGGCGTTGTTTTGGCAGTTTTCCAAACCAGTCATTTGATGCTGAAATCCTGTCCTCATTCATGCCTTCTGAATTAAGTGCTGCGTCACACGACAGCCAGAGGGACTCGCGAGCAGAGGGGGCACGTGGAGCCAATCACGTATGTGTGTGATGTCAAGGGGCAGGGCGCTATGTTTATAAAGTATATTATGTGGTACCTAAAGTACCATAATAAATACATTGGACGGATTGTTCAAGAACCCATTTGGAGGAATGAGGCATCGCTCTGTCAGCCACCCAATTACAGAGTTAACAACAATGAAGCCTCTTGACAGTTTTAAAGTGATTCCAAGAAATCTAAAAAGACAAGGGCTTAGATTTAATAAATAACAAGCATTGGCATAGCCAATAGGTCTCGCCTTTGGGACCTTATAAGTGTTTAGCCATGCAACAGTTGCATAACTAAATACTTATAAGGTCCCAAAAGCGAGACCTATTGGCTATGCCAAGCGGCTGTGAAAGTGAAAGTGATCGCAATCGCGATCAAACATCAAAGCGGCCATGCGGCCGCGAAAGTGAAAGTAACTGCGGTAAAAGCGCGCGCGCGCCCGCGCACATGCACTGTAGCTCTAGGCTGGCCTGGTAGCATTTTTTGGAGCCCTCTCAATAAGTCTCGCCAGACCAGCACATGCGCTGGGTCAGGCGAGACCTAAAAAGGCAGTGTTGCAGTTTGGGGTCCTACTGGTGTTATAATGATAGATAT
Organism: Triturus cristatus; assembly: GCF_964204655.1. Classification (NCBI taxonomy): domain Eukaryota; kingdom Metazoa; phylum Chordata; class Amphibia; order Caudata; family Salamandridae; genus Triturus; species Triturus cristatus. The sequence goes on along the minus strand of NC_140591.1, from coordinate 1,417,057,022 downwards.
GTTTATGGTGAATAGATCCTGACTGAGCATTTGTAGGCCCATTCTACAGACTGCTTTAGCGGTCTACTGGCAAGACCTAATGTCTCCAATATATTATATTCACCTAGTGTGGACTTTAGATCAGCCTCTAGCTTATAGATGGATGGCCTTTTAGCCTATCCCATTTCTGATCCTTATTTGATGTTTGTCCTCCTTATTTTTGTGTTTGTCCCATCCTGGATATTTTCTTCTGGCAAGGCTCTGAAAGTCAGGGCTGACCATGCTTTACAGTGGCTGCTAAGGATTATTTTTGTCTCTGCTCCCCCTGTGCCCCTCTTTCCTACCCTTGTTCGCTCCCCACCCAGCAACTTCTTCCATCACTTTATTTTCTTTAAAGTAATTTTTATTCACTTTTTGCCACCTACCTTGCTATTGGCGGGCAGCCATCCTAACATGTTTTTACCACTTCAGAATGCTGTGTGTGCTCATGTGCTGGCACCTATGAAAAGGTTTGTTTTATTTTAATAAATCCCATTCAAGCGCAGATTCGCACACATCTGCGGTGCCCATCTGTAAAATGTAGTAAAATATTACAAAGGCATTCAAAGGTGACCACCGTGAATGTGTGTACATCAGCAGTGGCTATCTTTGAGCAGCATTTGTTAAAACATCACACATGCATTCAAAGATGGCCGCTTAGAATGCGCAGGCATTTAAGATGACCATCTTTGAAGGACAGTTGTTAAAATATTATAAATGCCTTCAAAGATGGCCAGAGCAGCCATCTTTTTATGTATATGTAATGGTTTACAACCCATTCCAAATGGCCGAAGTGGATGCATGCTAAAAATGCACTGCCAAAGCCTATAGTTTTCAAAGCCAAAACCTACTGCTTTTTCCTATACTTATTAGAAACTGGGGGTAGATCTCTTCCCAAGAGCAACACTCTGCCTCCTCACCCCAGCACAATAATCAGAGTCCATGTTGGACATGTCCTTGGGAGGAAAGGCAGTTTGATAGCTAGCCCGTTATCTGTGTCAATAGAAGCTGTCAGAGGTAGTAAGTCTGGTAGACGATCTATAGATTGTCCTTTTTTGAGCCATGAAAATCATAGCAGTACTGCACTCGGCTGAGAAGCACCATCAACACTCACCATAGCGTAAGGTTATAAAGCCCCTTCTACAAAATCACAACATGCAGTGAGGTGGTAGCACTCACGTACCAGGCTCGTTCTTAAATTTCTGTATGAACGTTCACATACATTTCCTCCAAACTTCTCGGCTAAACTCTGTGCTGAATCCTTCTTCCTCTGCTGCTGCAAATGTTTAGGATCAGATTTCTATGTGAGAGAGAAAGGTTTGTTTGACCAAGATTGTAAGCTGGCTAAAAATGCCCCTCAATTCACATTTTACAATTCATAGTGGTGCTTTCAAGGCCCTAAGCAAGGCAGGGTATGGGTATGGGCAGCTGCCGCCCGTCCTATTCGACTAGGATGCCACGCCCCCTCAGCTTTTGGCCACTATAAAGAATGTCTATCAGGCTGTACAAAGGTCAACATTGTGGTGTTCTCCAGAAGAAGAAGAGGCAGGAACACCAGTTTACGTTGGGTAAGTAGATTTATTCACCTCATCCACGAACAGCCCTCTTCAACTGACACCCACTAGAATCCTCACTCCCACGTCTCATGTTGTTCTAGAACAGAACATCAACACAACTCCAACTCCCAGTTCAGAGTTACGTGTAAATGGAAGGAAGAGTCAGCAATATCACAAACATGGCAGGCACTCTTTAATTTCAGGTCAGGCAGCCAGGAGCTAGACATGCCCTAAATGGGCAGGCTCCTGGCTACCTGAACTGAACTTTGCTGGGTTGAAGTCACAGCTCCTGTGGGCGTGACATCTTCAGTCTGACAGTGCACCTCAAAGTCATCTGCCTTGTGACGAGGGGGAGCGTCACTGATTGCCTCGGACCTGGGCGCTTCAGTTTAAAGCCCTGAAGTGCCCAGGGCTGAGTGTCAATCACTGATACCTAGTCACAGAGTGGGGTGGGGTCAGCAGTCTCACTGACCCATCCCACTCTGTGACGAGTGAGAGACTGCTGCCTTCCCTCATTGACTGATCTAACGTTAGCCAATGAGGGAAGACAGCAGTCCCAACCCTCGTGAGATCTCCGAGGCAGAGCTGCGCAGGTAAGTATGATTTTATTTTTAATGTTTGGTGAGTGCATGCATGCATGCATGAATATATGGGAGTGAGTGTTGTCAATGGATGCGTGTGCATGCATGTGAGTGAGTGTCTATGTCTGAGTTTGTGCCCTGACCGTCCCCTCCCTGCTAACAGTACAGGCCACCACTGGGTATGGGATCACTTTTATCAGAAGAAGAGTGATTTATTTCATTCCGAATTATCAAACATGGAAAGGTTTATCGAATTTGTCGCTTCAAGAACTTTCAGGACACTGCTTTGCAAAGGTGTGGGCCTTAGAACCCAAACAATTCTGAGAAAACTTAGACTGTATACTTCAAAAATGTATTGCTCCTTCAACCATTCCAGCATTAGACATGTTAGCCACATGCTGCCTAAAAAAAACACTTTTAATGAGGTAACGCTCTTCTAATAAACTTAAAAGAAGCTGGTTTCGCAAAACCGAGTGGGATGCAAAAAAAAGAAGGTACATTTTCATTCGAACTGGCGGGATGTCTTTTCTACAAATTGTAAGGAAATGCCTCTTTTTGCATAATCATCCCCAAAGCTTTGGACTGATGCTGCTGTTTGTTTGACCCAGAGAATGCACTGGGTTCTGCTAACCAGACCTCAGTGCCAGTCCTCTGAGCCTTAAAAGTGCATGTTTCATTGATGTATACCCAATTGGCATAAGTTAACTTACTCATAATTCCCAAGTATATGGGACCATGGGTAACCACTGCCTTTAAGTTAAGGTATCCCTCACGGACTAGAGCACTCAGTGTGCCACCAAAAGCGTGACAAAGTAAAACATGTCTCCCAGCCTGCCACTGCAGACTGATGGAGCAGTTTTAAACTACTAACTTGACTTTGTCATATAAGCTAATGACAAAGTCCAACCTTTCTCTTTAAAGTCCCTGGGTTAAACCGAACACACCTTTACAAAAGTGTGGTATTTACTATTGACTTCCTATGTGTTACCATTGCTGCGCTTGGTAACTTCATTCTTCTTTGGAATGATCAAGTATGTTTTATGATGTAAGTTTTGGAATGTGATCTTTTGAATATGCAGAACTGTTGTAGACTTGCTGTGTGGAGCTTAGCTGCTCCTAAACTGTGTAGCCAGATGGATTAAACTACAAGACTGAAACTACCTACAGCCTCTGAGTAGTTACTACATTTTACTGGCGATGAGCTGGCTACATGGTGAACCCTGCGTGCAGTCTCCTCTTCGCACCTCCACCGATTCACCTTGCTGGTGCTCTCTTGGCCGTTGCTGTATGGCCTGCTTCCTCCCACACTCTGGGTCAAACGATCACCAGCTCTAGCACATCTGTCGCTCTGGTGTGGCCTGCTTGTTCCCACACCCCTGCGAGTGATTCTGCGCTCCGCTGCTTTCCTCCAGCATCACCCAGGTGTACAGCGTGTGAAGGACTGGTGGACGGCTTACGAAGTTCCATATTGACTACGTGGTGTGGTCCTCTAAGGCGTGTGAAGGACCAGTGGATGGCTTGTGAAGGACCGTAGTGACCTACCCGTGGAGGTTCGGAGCTTTGCACCAACATCAAAGTGCACAGGTTATATCACCCCGCATCCTTCTGCCCAGTCGGCCGCCTGCTCTGCAGTGCGCACCCCCTGCGGCTACGCCTTGTCATTTACTTCTGCGATTTCTGCCTGCGAGCGTGGCCCCTTATGCTGGTATCGTAGCCGGTGAATTGCTGTGTTGAATTCACAGTTTTCAGGTGAATACAGTCTGCCTGGTTCTAGGGGATTCTCACCCGGCATTTTGTCTCTCTCAGCCGCCGCACCGCGTAGAATGATGTATGCTGAGTGACGTCACTCTGTTTCCAATGTTGCTGCAAATTTAGACCGCGTCTTGTTTTTTTTATTCGAGCGGTGTGTCTTTATTGTTATCTGCTTATAAGGACAAGCGCTACAAAGAGTCCATATCGTTTTACATTTCTGCATACAGGTTCATCTTGTAAGAGAGGTTTCTTTTGTCTACCTTCAAAGTACTATAAACCCCTTGTTCTTTTATTGTTACTTCATCTCTGCCTTGCTTTAATCGAGTGTTGACTCAAGTTATGCACAAAGTAAAGTTCCTCCACAAACTTGCAGCGTAGCTCACCCCTTGTGCAGCTATTACTTTGGCAAGTCCCAAAATTCCACCCAAAACTTTGCATTTAAGTTTTTTTTCCTTGTTCTTGCTTGTCAATTTTATTGTACCATATTTAGTATTTCATAATAATCCATACAGTGTCAGCTATTTTAGGCTTGCTTTATTTCTTTTAACATCCATCAGATTGTTGCAAGTTTTTTTTCGTTTTGGTGTGCAATTTTTTCTTATCATACTTTCTTGTGCATTGCTATGTGTACCATGCAAGCCATCAGTCTCCTCCCGTGTTCTTGGACAATCCAGGAGATCCACCTGTTAGATGGGAAGTTTGATATGATGCCTTCGAGAACTATTTAGGAGCGATTGAGGCACTCAGGTTCAGTGGTGAAAGGAAAAAATGTTTGCTACTTCACTCTCTGGGGTTTGAAGGTAGAACTATTTTTAAACACCTCCCAGATGTTACTGCACGAGAAGATGTGATCTTGGACGAATTTACTGAAACAGTGTTGAAGCTAAAAAACATGTTTAACAAGCAACCTAGCATAATGGTATTGAGGCAAAAGTTTTTCAAGCGTAGCCAATCTGAGAGTGAATATGTTGATGGGTAAAGTTCGTCATTTGCAGGGGTTAGCTGCTGATTGTCAATTTATGACATTTAATGATCAATTAATTAGGGATCAATTTATTTGCCAATGTAAAGACAAACAAACTAAGCAAATATTGTTAAGTATGGGCAATCCCTCTCTCGAGGAAACCATCAAAGTTGCAAAAAGCATCGAAATATCACAATCTTCTCTGAAAGAGTTAGAGAATAGAACATTAGAGACTGTAGGTGCTATCAGTGGTCACAGATCCTACCCTAAATCTGGTCGTGCTAAGTTAAGCAAACCAGATATATTTAATTCTCAAAGTGGGAGTATGTGCATGCATTCTGGTAATCCACTTCATTCTAAAGGTGGAAGGTGTCCTGCCATTAATGTCACTTGCAACTTTTGCAAGAAATTAGGTCATTTTGCGAAAGTTTGTATGAAGAAGAAGTCCCATAAGAAGAGTGTTGCTTGTGTTCTGAGTCTGAAGGAGAATCTGACGCTGAAGTTATATAAGTAGTCTGTGACCCTGGAGAGAAGGATCTACCAGTCAAAGGTGATCCCTCAAGTTGTGTTGATCCCATTGTAGAGATTTTAGTGGGAGGGAAGTCTCTCAAACATTTGGTGGATTCTGGAGCCAGGATCACCATGATAGCACAAAAACTCATTGAGAAAACATGAGGGGAGAGACATCTCTATCCTTCTGATCAGTCTCCTCTCTCATACGAGGGTCGTAGAATTGAACCTTTGGGCTACATACAGGATGAAATGTTGTTTAAATGCAGAAAGATAAAGGAAAGGTGTATGTAGCTGTGAAAGGCCTCAACATTCTTGGGTGGTTCCACCAAGGTCTGTTTGGCATGATTTTGAGACCAGGGACCAAGGAACAAGTCCCAGTGGTTGACTATGATGATTGTGGTATGAAGTAGTGGAAGGAGAAATGTCCCACAGTATTTGGAGACACATTAGGAAAGATAGCTGAGTTTAAACACAAGATTATCATGAAGGATGGTGCCACACCCATCAAACACACACTGAGGAGGGTTCCATTTAGCATAAGGGAGGATTTGAATAAAGATTTGCAGCCCCTTTGTGCTAAAGGTATCACTGCACCCGCTGAATCTTCACTTTGGCTTTCTCCCCTTGTTGTTGCCCGCAAAAGGTCAACTGCGTGTTTGTGTAGGTCTGCGGTCCCTCAACAAGGAAAGCTGAGTGGATTCGCATCCTTTAACCAAAATAAACAACTTGTTTGCTTGTCTAAAAGGTGCCAAAGATTTCACCAAGCTGGATCTGGCCAGCGCATATCACCAGATGGTGTTACATCCAGAATCTCGCCACCTTACTGCATTCACATCACCTTTGGGTACGTTTCAATATCAGCGGATGCCTTTCGGTCTGGCTTCTGCAGCTTCAGTCTTCCAAAGGGTTATGTTTAATCGTCTGAGGGACATTAAAGGCGTGCTTGTATTTCAAGATGACGTTTTTGTTTTTGCAAAACATATTGGCTCACATAATGAGATCTTACATACAGTCCTTGATATTTTTTTTTTTAAAGGGTGTATTGCTGAAAGCTGCCAAATGCAAATCAATTTCTCTGAAGTAGAGTATTTGGGTTATCTGATTTCAAGGGAAGGTATCAGACCCAGACCAGGCCTGGTAGATGCTATAGTGGAGGTCTCTCCTCCCACTGACAAAACAGGTGTGAAATCGTTATTGCGAGTATGGGAATTTTATTCCAAATTCATTCCTGATTTTGCCACTAAGGTTTGTCCCATTACCAACCTGTTAAAAAAGGGAGTCAAATTTGATTGGAATGAGGAATGCATGGAGGCTTTTGTTCTGATCAAATCTATGTTGAGGAATAGTAAAATCTTAAAACCTTTTGATCCAGAGTATTTATCTTGCATCACTGTGGATGCCAGTTTGGTGGGATTGGGTTCAATTTTGACACAGAATATTGATGGAGTGGAAAACACTATCTTGTTTGCATCCAGAGTTCTCAAAGAGGCGGATTTGCAAAATTCGGTGATAGAGAAGGAACTGTTAGCCTATGCTTGGGCCATAGAGTAATTTCATCCCTATGTGTGGGGAAGGCGATGTTTGCTACAGACTGATCACAAGCCCCTTGTCAGTAGTTTAGGAGGTGGTTTAGGAAAGTGTTGTACTCCCAGAATCTTGAGGATGGTTTCCAGACTTCTCCAATACCAATTTAATGCAATCTATATTTCTGGAGGTTAGAATGGTAGAGCTGACTTCCCGTCTTGTTTTCCCTTGGGTAGTGCTGAGGGTGATGATGTACAATTTGGTGACTTTCTTAAAGAAGACTGTGAAGATTATTTGGTTCAATGCACACTAACCCCAGGTTCGCAGGGGAAGGGAACTAGAGGCTTGTTAGGGTAATAGGAGACGGCCTGCCTCCAACACAACTTAGTACACACAAAAGGGGCCGCTCCTATTAGAATGACCCGGAGATAACTGAGTAGTGTTAAGTGAGTGTGGACATCTCACTAAAAGTTACGGACTGGCCTCAGGTGGTGTGTGAGGCCAGTCCGTAACTTTTAGTGAGATGTCCACACTCACTTAACACTACTCAGTTATCTCCGGGTCATTCTAATAGGAGCGGCCCCTTTTGTGTGTACTAAGATTATTTGGTTACCACTTTGGAGATTCCTGAGCTCAAGATGTGTTCTGAAGCTGAATGGGTGAATGCGTTCAAAGAAGACCAGGTTCTACAACAAGTATATGATCTTGTAAGAACTGGTTGGGCTTGTGAAAAGGCTCTGTCTCCTCTTCTCCAAACGTACTGTAAAATTGAGGATGAGATCTCTTTAGAAGGTGGTCTGGTGTTGCGTGCTGACAAGTTGATTCCCCCTCATATGTTCAGGTAAATTATTGTCAAAAAAAGCTCACAATGGTCATCTTGGGTCCACTTTGACTAAGAGGAGGGTTCGAGAGTCGTTTTGATGGCCGGGTAAGGACAATGAGATTGATGAGGTGGTGATTAATTACGTTGTTTGTGGAGCTGCGGACAAAAGTCTTAAAGTTGTGACACCGCCTCTTACTCTCTTTGAATGCCCTTCTGGGCCATGGGTCAAGGTTGGAGTTGATATCATGGGTCCTTAGGATATTTTGCCGTGTGGATGCAAATACATACTGGTGTTTGTTGATTATGCTTCCAAGTGGCCTGAAATTAAGATGATGAGAGATCCCAATACTGAATGTGCGATAACATTTTTAAGGGAGATATTTTTGAGAGAGGGTTTTCCAGAAGATCTGGTTTCAGACAACGGTACTCAATTTGTGAGCAGGGAGATGCGTGTGTTTTTGGAAGGGTGTGGAGTTGTGCATTTGAGGAGTTCTCTGTATCACCCTCAAGCTAATGGCTTGGTTGAGAGGATGAACAGATTTGTGGGAGATTGCATAAGATGAGCCAAGAAGGGTAACAATGATGTGTCACAGGCATTAGATAGTATGGTATGGTTCTATAGGACCACTCCTCATTCGTCCACGAAGGTCACCCCTTTTGATCTTTTGAGAGGGAGGAAAGCCAATACTAGTTTCAGACCTTGGTGGATGTCAAAATGGCTTAGGTCTGAGTCTGATGTAAAATAGCTGATGTTGATTGTGGAGGAGAACATGTTTCTGTCCCAAGGTAAACAGAAGATCTGGTTTGACAAAAAATGAGGGGCTTAGTTCGTTCCTTTGACCATAGGGTACATGGTTAGAATTTAAGTTAATGTACATGTCAAAAAGGGGGGGCTAAATTTGGTGAGCCTGTCAGAGAGCTTAAAATCAAAGGCAATGCTGTTCTTGTTGAGGGCGGACAATGGTGGAATCTTGATAAGGTCGTTAAATCGAGATCATGCTGAAAGTCTGCTGATTCTGAACTCGAGACTGTGGTTTCTCCTAAAAAATGTGATAGTGAAACATCTGGTGTGACAATTGGATCTCCTCCACAAAGTTACATTAGGGGGCGCTCCAGAGTCAGAAGAATTCCCAGTCACTTTCTTGTTTAATGTTTATTATGCTTGTATCTTTTTCCCTACAGGTATTTTTTTCTCCTTGTGTATAGTTTTCCTGTTTTTCTTTTGTGTTTTATTTTGTTGGGAAGGAAGGAAGACATGTGGTATTTACTATTGACTTCTTATGTGTTACAATTGCTGTGCCTAGTAACTTCATTCTGCTTTGGAATGATCAAGTATGTTTTATGATGTAAGTTTGGAATGTGATGTTTTGAATATGCAGAACTGTTGTAGACTTGCTGTGTGGGGCTTAGCTGCTCCTGAACCGTGTAGCCAGATGAATAAAAATACAAGACTGAAACTACCTACAGCCTCTGAGTAGTTACTACAAAAAGTTTTCAAAGTGACCACTAACTACAGGAGTTTCCACTGCTTGCTTGTGATTTGAATGAAAAGCTGTGATTTACAATTTGCTCTGGTGGATTTTGTTCATTTTGGTGTCTAAAAGTTCATTAAAAAAATATCTAGTTTTATACATTGTTGTTGGATTTCGTTTGTGACGTGTTTCTTTCTCATACAATAATTTTAGTACTTCTAAATGCTTTGCACTTGTTCCTTTGTGAAAGCCTGACTGCTCGAAGCCATAGCTACCCAGGGTTGAGCTAAGGTTTTACAAATGGGCCAGACTAGACCCAAGACAGATTAGTGAGTTTATTACACTATGAAGTTGCACAACCAGGCTAAATAATTAGCTAATTTTCTTACACAATTCATTTAGAATCTGTATGGATTAAAGTTCTCTCCTATCTAGTAGCTATGAGCTTTGGTCATTCCAACTTATAATAAAAAGGGTCATCTTGACAATCCTGTCCTTTTGAGGCATATGTCTCTTTTAAGTATCATTGGGAAGATGTTGGCTTCATTAATTTTGCACTAATTAGGTCATTGGCTTCTATCATGTGATATCATATTTTGGATATGAAACTCAATTTCAACTGAACCCTACATTTAGATATCAAGAAAATGATCTCCATTTAGGCAAGACATCAAAACTGGCCTGTTCAAAGAAGCTTATAGACTGATTAAGATTATCCAAGTAATTCTCTTGCTGTTCATCTTTTCTGTTCTTGTGAACACCTTCCTTCTATGGTTGTCCTTCATCTAGTCCTCTCCATCCCTCTCTTACTGTTATGGTGTGCTATGCGCTAACCCTTTGCTTGGAATCAAACAGGAGCAATGCACTCTGCTCTCTCTCCCCGAATACCTTATATTTGACATTCATGCATTAGCAACATAGTCCAGTCTAAGAATCCTTCCTGTTCGGTCACAGGATCTACTGTTATAAAATGTAGCAACTCTCAGTCTTATAATAGTTCATATAAAGGTTCAGAAATAATTCATAGTTTGTTGCCATCAACAATACAATTTTCAGAAATCTTCTATGCATTCCCTGTCTCAAACAATATGAATCGATAGGAAAGTAAATGAGTTTTGACAAGGAAATCCTAGATTTCTTTAATAAAGTCCTGGCAGCAGCAACATTGCATCACAATTGCTTAGTACATACGTTGTGGGTCATGACTGAAGTTATACCCAGCTATCTAAGGTAGCTGCAGTCTCTCCGACTATGCAAGAGTTCCTGGCCAGCTGGGAATTGCAGCCGGTCGTCAAAATGCTGCCATATATCACAGTCCAGATTGTGCCAATATTCCGCATAGACCATCAATTTTTCCTTTTCTGAAAGAAACACAGCTCAAGCAGGTGTGGAGCAGCGCTCGCTGTAGGAAATCTGACTTTCCTCAGTGGTCATCCCAGATGTTTTGCCTTTTGCTGGGCCCTATTTTTTTACAGGCTTTATAACTAGGTGCACGCTACTCCTGCTAACCAGTAGTAAAGTGCCTGTGCTGAATATAGCACATTTCTACACAATGTATTACATTGCGTGCTTTTACAACGCGGAATGACTGCGTTGTTATTACATGATGTATTTACATCGCAAGTTATTACAATGATTTGCAGTAGGGGGCGCACTTGACTTAGGAATAGTACAATTTACTATTCTTACTCCAGTTTTCGCAACAGTAGGGAAGGTGTTACAATTCATTTCTAATACCTCAGCGCCGCCTACAGCAAGATGTTGTAATGACTTGCAATGTAAATGCATCACGTACTAACAATGCGGTCGTTGTAACGACCGCATTGTAACAGTACTGCGATGTAATGACAGTGTTGTAAACGCTGTTTCCCACCTGTGCTCCCCTTTAATATGGTTTAATCGTGGTGCATCCTTTATTAGAGTGTCAACTCCTACTTGAGTGTCAAATCCTGCTTCACTGGGTCTCCTGAGCTACAATGTATTACTTGCAAGGGAGAGGACAGAATGTCAAGACAATCCTTGTGTATACAATGTCTGGTTGCTGAAGAATTTTGCATTTGTCCTTACAGACATCTGTTTCTGAGTTTGTTGTGGCTAAACTGGGTTTTAGAGTTAGATGTGGCAGGGCATTAGGATTACCAGAGTACACTCCCCACTCCCCCCAGCCCTCACAGCCAGGTTTAGTATGGCCAAAGGCGTTCGCCATCTTAAAAATGACCAAAGTGACTAGGGTTGCCCCGGAAACATTTACGCCCTTGTTTAGGGCATAACCACGAGTTATTCCCACCCACTAGTTCATGACAGATAGAAATGAGGCATCTCCAGGCACTGGACTGGACCTGCTGGCTGTGACCTAAGAGGAGCCTCAAAGGAGTGGACCTGCTCGCTCTCATACCCAGGACAAAGTTGGCTCCAAAGGCTGACCTTCTGTTCAAGCTACAGAGAAACCATAACCTCCAAGAGGCCTTTCCTGAAACTGCCCAGCTGGCCAGTGGTATTGGAGTGAGCCCTGCTGTTGGTCTCTGCCTAAAACCGTAAGAATCTCTAAGTGAGATTTCTGAGGTTTCGAGGTGGCTTTAAAAGTGTACCATTGTGGTGGATTGGAAGGTAAAAGCTTTGATCAGCATGAACCTGGTTGGTGTATCTGGCCGACGCTCCATTGTGGTGGGCCTCAGGTCATGCCTGATTCCTGGTCTACTGTGACCATTGACTAATAATAGCACTTTGTGCTTCCTGGCGCTATACCTTCTTAAAACCTTACACAAACTCACATCACTGGTTCCTCTTATTGTATGTTTGTCATTTTGGTGTCATTTCGTTTATTACGTTTTACACTTTTTTACTAATTCAGTTTGGGATTTTTATTGTTTTGCATTTTGACTTTATTACAGTTAAACCGGGCCATCCCCAGTTAGACACAAGCTTAGAGATGTGCCCCTTAGTACCAAGAAAAACCTTAGTTTATTACTATAGCAGTTACAGGAGGAGGGTGTGATTGAGCAAGGTTAATTCATCAGAGTGGTTTTTCCCAATAGTGTGAGTGAAGAAACAATTTGGCTCATTAAGGTTATGAGTTGATTTAAGGTCCCTCAACAAACAAACTATTGTAGTTTCTCATCCCCTTCATTAAATTCAGGAGAGGTTGGCACAACTTGAAGTAGTCTAAGAAGATTTTTAACTCTTTAGACCTCAAATTGGCATATCGTCAGATAGAGTTGTAAGAGGAGTGCAGACATTTATCAACTTTTATCATGCCTGATGAGGCATTTAAATATGTAAGAATGCCCTTTGGAATGGCTTTCGTATCACCCATCTACCAAAAGCTCATGTTTTTTCAGTTTAAAGGTATGGAGGGTGTTGTGGCATTTAAGGATGACATCTTGGAGTTGGAAAAATGTAAGTTTCTTACTCAGGAAGTAGAGTATTTATTTATTTTATTTATTTATAAAGTTTTATATAGCGCGAACAAGATCCCGAAGGATATCAGAGTGCTTTACAAAAGGATGAAAGGAAGGACAAAAATGCAATATCGACACCAAGTAATTTGCACGAGGCATTACGCACACCTTCAGACAAGGATCAATTAAGATCTTCTTTAAGGTTGTGTGACTTTTGCTCCAGGTTTGTAAGAAAGGTTTCCCAAATAGCTTTGCCTTTGAGAAACTTGCCCAAGATGGGAGAAAATATATTTGTACAAAGGAACATCAAGTTGCTTTCGATGAGGTCAAGTGTTCAATAGTCAATGCTTCACCATTGTTTCCTTTCAATCATAGGTTACTGTGTGTTTTGTATGTTGATGCAAGTGCAGAAAGCTTAGGAGAGATGATAAATCAAAAGTGTCAAAGTGGTGAGAAAACTGTGGCCTTCGCTTCGAGACCCCTGTCTAGTTCTGATATTCCACCATTGAAAGGGGGCTTTGGAATGCGCATGGGCAGTTGAACATTTATAAACATATCTCTGGGGGAAAAGATTTATCATTAAAACCAATCATAAGCCCTTATTATTACTCAATAGCAATGGTACTGGGAAAGCCTTTGCTGCTTTGTCAGAATATGGTCCAACATATATAAAAATAATTTTCGTACTGATTGCATTCCAGGTTCTTGCAACATTTTAGAAGATTATTTGTCTAGATTACCTAATTTAGCTACTGAAAATAGGTTGGATGTAATTGAGAAATGTGTGTTTGCGTCCGTAGAGGATGTTTAGCCTTGTGTAAAGGTGAGTTTTCCAAAGATTGTTGGCTGGAGGGTCTCAAGGCTGACGCAGAGTTGAAAAGAGTTACTGAATTCACCAGTAAGGGTTGGCCTAGTAAGAAGCCTACTTTCCCCTATTATGCAAGTGTTCATGAAGGTTAAAGATTCCTTTTCTGTTACTGGAGATGCAGTTATGAAGGAGGAGTGTGTTATTCCCCCATAAGATATTCACCATAACATTATTAAGTTAGCACATGCAGAACATTTGGGTGAGACCTTTACCTAAAACCGGATTAGAGAGATATTTGGGTGGCTTCTATGTGTATGAATACTAAATAATCCATTGTCACGAGTAAAGCAGATTCCATTCACTCTGATTTTCCTGACAGACCCTGGGATAATTTGGCTTTAGATATTTTGGGTCCCTATGATAACTTTTCTCAGGGTAAGGTGTATGCTTTTGTCCTTATTGATTATTTTTCGAAGTGCGTGGAGCTCAGGTGGGTATCTTGACCTACCACTGATACAGCTATTCAATTTCTTAGAGACAGTTTTCTTAGGGAAGGGTTTCCCACGTGTATTGTAATTCAATGAAAGGCAATTTCCTCTTTGAAGATACAGAAGTTCCTTAAGGACAAGGGGATTTTTGAATAGAAGATGGCTCTATATTTGCCGGTCTTGAATGGTCTTGTTGAAAGGTTCAATATAGTCATAGTTGATGCTATGCAATTAGCTTTGGCTAATAAGGTTGATATTAAAAAGAATTGTTCAGAAAAAAGTTGGGCATACAATCTTCTTCCAATTCTATTTAAGGTTTTTCCACTTTTGCCATGTTAAAGCGTGGGATTCCTCACATTTCCCTTAATGCCTTGTGAATGAAGCAAGAGTTACCCGTTCTTGATCTCAAAGAAATGTATCACAAAGCTAAAGACAATGTTTGTCTCAAAAGCGGCGGTGATAGCCTAAAATTCAGTAGATCGAGCTTAAGGGTTGGTGGTTTCATCAAAATAAAGCTACCCTATCATGTAAAAAATGATGAGTCTACATTTTTCTGAGATTTTAAAATAGGCTGGGGAACTCTTTTCCCCAGCTTAACAATGTTTCTTGGTGGAACAAGAGTAGTTTAGCTAAAGTTTATGAGTGCTTGCTGTACAGTGAGAATTCTAATTGTGTTGATGTGACCAACTTTGAGGGGTTTTCTGATTCTGGTTCACAATTTCCTTTTTTTGCAGTGGGCGCTGGAGTAACTAATCCCTATGTCAATTCCTCACCTGACAGTCTATCTTCTGGTGCATGTGAGTCCTCTCAATCTTTGAGTAATGAGTTGCCTAAGCTTGGAGTACAAGGTATTTCAAACAAAAATTTGTACATTGAACGAAAAGAAATTTAAGTCAAGGAAAGGACTTTCAACTTGTTTTAGAGTTACCTGTGACTGAGAGCATGGTTAATTGTCCTAGGAGAGAAATAATGGCAGCCACAAAATGTGCTGATTTTTTCTAATTTAAGGTTATAAAGGGGGGTGATTTATTAGATTGTCTTATTTATTTCATGCAATGTATTATTATTGTTGCCTATTGAATGTTATGTTTCTCTTATGCCTCGGCCATCTCTGCTGAGGCCAGATTCTAGAATTGTTTTTACTTGATTTAGATTTCTCACCTCCCTGGCCAGTTGGAAGTTGGCTGCTCTAAGCTGGCGATTTTCTTTCTGCTTGCTGAGGACTTTTGTTCAAATAAACTTGTTTTTCCCGCATCAAGCTTCCCTCATCTTCTCTTCAGAATGTTCCTATGGGAGCAGACAAAGCTTGTATACTATCCAATTAAGGTATTTATTATTGTGATCACAATTCTGTGCTTTAACCTTCAAGTCTAACTTCAATTATTTGAATTTGACGTACCTAAAATTTACAATGGACACCAAGGGTCTAACAGACACATGCATCAAAAGAAAAGTCGGTTGCAAACAGGCAGATTCTCAGAATCTGCCCCTTTGCGGCCAGTATTTTTGCATTTGGGATGCATCATCCCAAATGCAAAAATCGCAATTTAAGTAATCTCTAAATTGTGATTACTTAAATTGCGATTGCATTTAAGGAATCGCAAATTGAGATTCCTTAAATGCAATGCATTAAAGTAAAAAAAATAGCACTTTCACTTATAGGGGGCGCAAATAACCATTAAGTTGAACTTCATGGTAATTTGCAAAACCTTTGAAAAATGCACTTATGTGCATTATTCTAAGTTTCATGTTGCGTACACACATGCCCTTAGGGCATGTGTGTGCGCAACATATGTGCACAGATCAATTTCAGGGGTGCAACAGGGTGTTTTTTTAACACCCTTGCACCCTGAAATTGCATGCGTAATTTGCGAGGACCTATTGGTACTCGCAAATTGCGCTTACAATTTCCCATTTATTTTTATGGGCCTGTAGGTCCATAGGAATGAATGGGAAGCTATTCCTTATTTGCGACTCGTAATTTGTGAGTCGCAAATAAGGAATGTGTATGAATCGCTATTATTATAGCGATTCCTACATGCATAGGATTTTGCGAGTCCTTAATTGCGAATCCTTAATATTCGCAATTAAGGCCTCGCAAACTCCTAGCTTGATGCATGTGCCTGTAAATGCTTTAGAAATTATGAGAGATGCCTAAAGAGATCCGGGTGTCTTTGTAAGGCCTACAAAATAAAAAATAATTATGCTAGTGAACACCAAGCATATGTATGAAATCCACGAATACTTGCAATCAGACTGAAACCACACAAAAGAAACACAAACTGTGAACTACCCAATAACTTCCAGAAAGTCTAAAGCATAAATCTCCATTGTCCAAGTATTTAGGAAGTCCCTTCCTGGTGTGATCACAAAACTCATCAGGCACGTAATATTTTTCAAGCTTTTTATGCGTACTGCATTCACAAACTGGACACATCGATGAAAATCTGTATCCCCATATATTAATCTGTGACACAGTGGAAGTACACAATCCATTCTGTCATCATGTCTGGCAAGAACCAGTGCTTTAAGTGTTGGAATATGGCGCTTTTAAAAGGGGGTGGCTTAGGAACTATAATTAAGAAACCTCTAAAAGAGGTGTCATCTATGTAAGCAATGGATTAGCATACTGCATAGGAAATAGAAGGCTTTGGTTGACAAATTCATACATAATATTATATTACTGGACAAGGAATAACCAACATAAGCAGGCAGCAAGATATATATTTACCAGTTTATATAGCACCATTATCCTGGACAATAAGCAATTAACACTTAACAAGGTAAATATATAAGTACGCCTTACCTAGCAGGTTTGCTATCACTGCCTTTGGGCAATCGAGTTTACAAAGGGGATAAACCTGGTTATTCAATTGGAATGAAATAGTATTATTGGCCTTGAAGCACCAATGGTAACCAGCAGTATCCACCATTGATACCCCCCTAGTCCCTTACGGCCACAGGACTCATAGTAATGGACTCACAATCTCCTTCTTTCTTTAGCCCCTTTTCTGCAAACCATGGGGGTGCTTAGAAACATGCTCAATCAACTAATCAATCAATCAGACATTTATAAAGCGCACTACTTACCCGGGAGGGTCTCTAGGCGCTTGGGGTGGGGGTGGGGGGGGGAAGAAGCAGCCACTGATCAAACAGCCAGGTCTTGAGGAGTCTCCTGAAGGTCAGCAGGTCCAGGGTTTGTCGTAGGTGGATGGGGAGGGTGTACCGTGTCTTGGCGGCAAGGTGAGAGAAGGATCTGCCACCGGTGGTTGTTCGGTGGATGAGGGGAACGGTGGCGAGGGCGAGGTCAGCGGAGCGGAGCTGGCGGTTAGGGGTGTAGAAGGTGAGTCGCTTGTTGAGGTATGCTGGTCCTGCGTTGTGGAGAGCTTTGTGAGCGTGTTATTTCGATGTAGGGTTTTTAGTGTGACAGGAAGCTTGGCGCTCAGGGTGATATGTGTAACGTATGAGATGAGGAAAGTGAGTGCAGTGCTGCCAGGTTGGGGGAAATACCTTGTAACCCCCTTGGATGTGTGGGTCGTGAAACCCACCCCAGTAATTAAGAAAAATAATCCCGGGCACACGTCATGAGGACAAAATACTGGTAGAATTGTCTAGTATTTGTAATTCAGTAGTCGACACAATTAGGTTGATTAGAAAGTTTTAATGATGCAAAAACAAAAAAACGACCTGTCGACACGTGTTTCGTCACAAAGCGGGAAGTATCCCGTGACTCTTCAGGGCCATGAACAATGGAGTATGCTGCTGGGATAAGTTGCAGGGCGGATGCAGTCGGGCGGGTGTGCCGAGTGTTACCGGGAGCAGGGTGCCACAAAGGATAGTGTATTGAGGTCCAGTGACTGGAGGGTGCGGGAGGAGGGTGCGCCGGACACCTTAGGTAGGTCAAAGAGTTGATGCGATGATCAGGTCCGTGTGAGCTCCGGATGCGGAAGTTGTGAGCGTGGGTGAGGAGCTTGAAGGTGATCTTCTTGTTGACAGGAAGCCAGTGCAGGTCCTTCAGGTGGGCGGTGATGTGGCCGTGGCGGGGGTTGTCGAGGATGAGGCGTGCAGAGGAGTATGCGTTGGAGTCTCTTCTGGAGTTTGGCCGTGGTTCCCGCGTAGAGGGCATTGCCGTAGTCCAGCCTGCTGGTGACGAGGGCCTGGGTGACTGTCCTTCTGGTTTCAATGGGGATCCATCTGTAGATCTTGCAAAGCATATGGAGGGTGTTGAAGCAGGAGGAGGAGACGGCGTTGACTTGTTGGGTCATTGAGAGCGTTGAGTCCAGGGTGAACCCCAGGTTGCGTGCATGGTCGGTGGGTGTCGGCACAGTTCCCAGCGAGGCTGGCCACCAGGAGTCGTCCCAGGCGGAAGGGGTGGAGCCGCGGATGAGGATCTCCGTCTTGTCTGAGTTTAGTTTCAGGCGACTGCTCTTCTTCCATTCGGCGATGGCCTTCACCCCTGCGTGGAAGTTGGTTTTGGCGGTGGCGGGGTCTTTGGTGAGGGAGAGGATCAGCTGGGTGTCGTCGGCGTATGAGACTATGTTGAGGTCGTGTGATCAGACGATGTTGGTGAGCGGTGTCATGTAGACATTGAAGAGGATCGGGCTGGGGATGATCCTTGGGGTACGCCACAGGTGATCTTAGTGGCTTCGGATCGGAACGTAGGGAGGCGGACTCTCTGGGTTCTGTCGGTGAGGAAGGAGGTGATCCAGTCCAGGGCTTTGTGGCGGATCCATGGTTGTAGAGTCGTGTGCATAGGGTGTGGTGGCAGACGGTGTCGAAGGCAGCCGAGAGGTCCAGGAGGATGAGGGCCGCGGTTTCGCAGTTGTCCAGCAGGGCCCTGCGATGAGGGCGGTTTGGGTGCTATGGTTGCTGCGTAATCCAGATTGGCATTAGTCCAGGGTGTTGTTCTCTTTGAGGAATTGGGTCAGTTGCCTGTTGACGATCTTCTCGATGACTTTCGCTGGTAGCAGGGAGATGGGCCAGAAGTTCTTGAGGTCCTTTGGGTCTGCCTTGGGTTTCTTGAGCAGGGCGTTGATCTCTGAGTGATCCCAGCTTTCCGGGAAAGTGGCGGTCTCGAATGAGCTGTTGAAAATCTTACGGAGTTGGGGTGTGATGATGGAGCCTGCTTTGTTGAAGGTGTGGTGGGATCAGGAGTCTGATGGTGAGCCGGAGTGGATGGTGTTCATGGTCTTGGTGGTGTCTTCAACGTTGATGTGGTTCCAGGAGGTCAGGTGACTGGTGTGACTGGGGGGCGATGAGTCTGGGGTGTCGGTGGCTGTTGGAGAGGTCTGGGTGTTGAAGCTGTCGTGGATGTCTGCGATCTTATGGTGGAAGAAGGTAGCTAGAGAGTTGCATAGGTCTTGTGACGGCGGGATGTTGTTGGAGCTGGGGTTGGCGAGTTCCTTCACGATGTTGAAGAGCTCTTTGTTATTGTGTGCGCTGTTGTCGATGCGTTCCTTGAAGGAGGTCCTCTTGGCCGTTCGAATGAGTTGGTGGTGTCTGCGGCTGGCATTCTTGAGGGCTGCATGGTTGTCCGGTGTTTGCTCACTGCACCATTTCTTCTCTAGTCTCCGGCAGGCATGCTTGGATGTCTGGAGGTTAGCGGTGAACCAGATGGCTCTCCTGTTGGTGCGTCTGTTTGTGGGTCTCTTGATCGGGGCGAAAGTGCTGGCGCAGTCCTCGATCCATCTATTGAGGTTGCGGGCGGCTGTGTCGGTGTCGGTGTGGTCGGGCGAGGGTGGTGGTAAGCTGGTCTTCGGTGACCTTGTTCCAGCTGCGGTGGGGGATTCTTTGCTGGTTGTTGTGTGCGGTGGTTTTCTTGAAGGAGAAGTGGATGCATCGGTGGTCGGTACAGTGGAGTTCGGTGGTGTGGCTGATGGAGACGTGGCTGCTGGGATCAAGCGTGTGTCCGGCGGAGTGGGTGGGTGTCGTGACGAGCTGTTTGAGGCCGAGGTTGTCCACTAGTGTGGTGGAGTTGCTGTCGTTGGTGTTCTCGAGGTGGAAGTTCATGTCTCCGAGGAGGATTTAGTCTGTGGAGGCCAGGGCGTGCGCGCTGACGGTGTCTGTGATGGAGTCGATGAACTGTGGCCAGGGTCCGGGGGGTCCGTACACAAGGGTTCCTCTTAGGGTGGTGTTGGGATCGATGTGGATCTGGAAGTGCAGGTGTTCAGCAGTGCTGAAGGTATCTTCGGTGGTGGTTGAGATTCTGAGGGTATTTCTGTGGACGATGGCGATTCCTCCTGTTGGTGCAGTCCCTGCGGATGATCTTGTAGCCATCCAGGATGGCTATGGCAATGTCGGGTGCCGATGAGGAGTACATCCAGGTCTCCGTTAGGAAAGCTACGTCCGGGGAGGATGAGTCGAGCAGGTCCCAGAGTTCAACGGCATGCCTATGAATCATGTTTTTCTTATGCTGTGTCCCCTTATCTACCATTATGTAGATAATTGAAACGCTCGCTGTAGGTAATTCGGTCCAAGGACATGTTAATAGGCCGTGCCATATTTCTTTAAAAAAAAACATAAGTGCCAGGGTGGTCAAGAGGCCACTGCAGCTTGCACCACCCATTGCCCCTGCCAGCGCTGCCAACGACAGTACAAACACACCCACTGATCATCACACTCCTACGAGTAGAACAATTCAGACTATTCCAGGCTCTCAAAATTATAAGAATGGCTTGGGTGGCAGGTATAAGTCATTTTTAAAGTGTACTGAATTAAACAACGCCACCGTCTGGCAGACTGTCATACGTGCTGGTGTTGGCAATTAAGTGCCAGTGCATAGCACCAGAAACCACCGGCTTACATTAAGCACTGTTCCTAGGACAAGCCTCCAATATGGCGTCTATTCATACATGGTTTTAGATTACTTGAAGGGCTATACAGATTTTTTCACAAGACATCCACCTGGTATGTTGCTGTCCCAGTTTCGATGAAACACCATAACACTCTATTTAGTGTCAAGTTCCCTTGCATAATGATAATAATAAAGAGGTGCAAAATATAAATCTGCAAAAACATCCAGGAGTGGTATAAAATTGATTCCATATGTTCCTTAAGTCATAAGGTTGCATTTGTTCATGGTGTGTAGGGCCAATTGAGAAAAATATCCTGCACTCCGAGCAGAGGCGCAACTAGACACATTTCGGGGGGGGGGGGGAGGTAAGGTTGCTACTAAAAATTTCAATGGGGGGCTACTTCTTCTAGCTATAGTCAGAGTAGCGATGCGGGGGCTCTAAGAAGCGGTGAAAAAACAACAAAGCATCGTTAGCAAGTAAATGGTCTTTTAAAGACCTGTGAAGTACTCCAGTGCTGTGTGTGTGCCCGGGAAGCTGTCTCAGCCCAGGCTGGCACACACGAGGGGGGTGGGGGGGTGGGGGGGGCTGAAGCCCTTGCAGCCCAATCGGCGTTGCGTACCTGACTCCGAGGACCAGTCCGTCCCAGGGCACAAGTATGCACCCTGAACTCACAGGGCACAGGCACACTCCCTGCTGTTATTAGGCCTGGACATATTTCCTCGCTCACCCAGCCCAGGTACATATGATGCACTTACAGGTCATTGACCTACAGAAACTTTGTTTTCCTTCAGCTAGTGAAGGACAGAAACAGAGGGGTCCCCAAGTCTCTGTTCTCATGTACTTTATTGTTTGTCTGGGGTCTGTGGGTCTGCAGTTTCAGGGGTAGTTCCACAAGTGCGTTAAGAAATTCAATCAACGTTTTTCCTAAAACAGTGAAAAATTGTTCACAGTGCCGCTATGTATGGCAAACACCATGTACTATGAGGACTGTGGAGCCTGGGAAAGATGTACGCCTGCCTAGGCTTGCTGGGCATGGTCAATGGCTATACTTTGCTTGTTCGGTGATAAGGAGCCAATGAAGGGCTTCGCTTCAGGTCCTGCTCCCAGAACCCATTAAACATGAGTAAGACTGTGTGTGACTAGTTAGTGACACAGACAATGCAACTAGAGCATGCTGCACACTTCCGAAGGTTGAACACTGATGGTTCAGCGGTATGGAAGCTATAACAGGGCCTGCACCCCAAGCTCATGATAAATTGAAAATACACACGAAGTCTTGGTCCAAATTCAAGTATTTATTCAGCAAACCTTACAGACCACCAGCCCTGAACAGCCCAGTAAATAACTGTCTATAATTCAAACCTAAACATCAGCCCCAGAACTAATGCATTGTGTAATCATGGATGGCACTGGAATTACGCTGTCACCCAGCAAGCATGACATGGACAGGAATCCATCACATAGAATCTGAACTGGGCATAGACACTGGAAACAGGCCATAACACATCTTCCCCCCAACATAGCACAAAACAAAAGAACATTAAAAGAAAGGTAGGAAATATAAGAAAAATAATAATTTCGCTAGACACAAAGCAACACGCTGCATTAAAAAGTTACAATGTGATGTACCAATATTTGCCATAAATTCACCTACATCATAGCATAATCACTATGCCACAACGGTCGAGATCTAGGTCTTCTAGAACATGGGAATTGTACCAACTATTGACTGTGCACAGCAGTTCGACCAGCTTGGTCAGTGGCACACCCATCCACAGAACTACTGTTGGACTTCATAAGTCTGTCATCACACTTTGCCAGCCTAGACATGCTCCAAACATCTCTAGAGTCCAGAACCACAACATTTTTCCTCATCTCTGAGATTATAAAGAGACTCATGAATCTAGAGCGACGAGCACTCTCTCCCCCACACATCAATGTCTGTACTGAGCACTTTTGTGCTTGTCGAACTGAGACTTTTATCTCTCCTCGTAAGACACTTTCTTTGTCCTTAATTCTCCAATCTTCTCCACCATACCACCCAATCTCAACCATGCAGGATTCAACTTTTCATGTGGTTTCCTGCCTCTCAAAACACACAAAAAAAGGAGAGATAGATGTTACACAGTTGGGCGTGTTGCGGTGAGCCCACCATGTCTCCCTAAGCATGCACTTCAAAGAAGCTTTAGTTTGTAGAGCTCTCTGAGCACAACTCTTCACTAACTTGTTCATGCTTTCCACCAAACCATTAGCTTGCGGAGAATATAGAGCAGTCTTATGATGCACAATAGACAGTTGGTTGAGGAAAAGACTCATTTTATGAGATGCAAATTAAACCCTATTGTCCGTAATAAGATAATTGGGAATACCTTCTCTGGAAAATTCCTCAGAGAGGAACTCTAGCACTGCCCTGGTATTAACCTGGGACACACACTCAGTGACAACCCATTTGGAAGTGTAATCAATCAACAATAAAACATAGCGTTCATCATATGCCAAAAGCTCAAAGGGCCCTCCAATATCTAATCCTACCTTGGACCAATGTTGTGCAGGGTTCTCCACAGGAGACAAAGGAACTATGCGTGTTTTCTTGCTCTTATTATTTTTGGCACACTCCCAGCAATCTTTGACAACCTCTTCTAATTGATGGTCCCTTATGTGCCACCAGTACCATTCTCGAACTCTTGCTTTGGTAAGGTTCCTTCCCAGGTGCCCTTCATGTGCTAAATTAAGAAGTTTGTTCCTTAGATCAACCGTAGGTACTACTCTGTTTCCGCCTATAAAGTCTCTCTTCAATAATGCACAATTCGTCGTTAACATTTAGGAAACGCTTCAAGGAATCAGGCACATCTTTATCCTCTGGCCAACCTTTAACAATGAACGTTTTCAGCAAGTCCAAACTATTGTCATTCTTGCATGCCACAGACTACTCTTCAGAATTGAGTGTAGACTCACAAACCCATGCCACCAGGGGCTTCTCCACTTCATCACCACCATGATCTAGGGGAAATCTTGATAAGCAATCTTCACCCATGTTCTTAGGACCCAGCACATATTCCACCGAGAAATTGAACTCAGACAAACCTTCCCTCCATCTATTAATGCAAAGTGATACATTTTCCACCTCTCTGCACATAAACACTTGACACAATGGCGGGTGATCAGATCTGGTTACAATTGGGATTCCCAACAAAAAAAACTTGAAATGCCGCATGGCCCAATAAACAGCCAGTGCTTCCAGCTCAATCACTCCCCTCTGCCCCCCTAAGAGAACGAGAAGCAAAGGCTATTACTTTAGGCTCAATATACACAACCTGGGAGAGGACAGCACCCAAACCACGCATACTGGCATCTGTTGACAGTACATTTTTTTAAATAATTTGTTTTACGGAGTTTTATATAGAGCAAACTTGACCCGGTTTCGGGTATCAGAGCGCTTTACATAGCACCACTTGCGTTACATGAGGACACATTCATTTTTTAATTTTTATTTTTTTGTTAGGCACGCATGCATGCAAGAGTAGGCATTTTGGAAATAGTGTTGTTGATGTTCTTGAAAGCATTGGTACACTCTTCAGACCACACAAATTTGGAATTCTTCTTCAATAGTGGCCTTAAAGGTGAAGACAAATCAGCAAAATTGGGGATAAACTTTCAACAAAATTCAGGCAACCCCAAGAAAGAACGCAATTGGTCTCTGTTTTCCGGAGTGGGTGCCTTTACAATGCCTTCAGCCAAGTCCAATTTAGGGCTTATCCCCTCACCCGAAATTGAGTGTCCAAGGTAATTCACTGAAGTCACTCGAAATTTGCACTTATTCTTCTTTAGCACAAGGCCAGCTTCTTGTAACTGATGTAGCACCTCCAATAACTGCTTATCGTGCTCATGTTGATCGCTGCCATAAACAATTATATCGTCCCGAAAAATCAGAACCTTGTGCACCCCCTCCAAGACCCTTCTCATGACCCTCTGGAAGCAAGCAGCCGCAGAGGCCAAATCAACAGTCATCCGGATGAACCTATAGGCGCTTTAAGGGGTCACACGTGATGTGAGATGCCTGGAGTCCGGGTGGAGCAAAACTTGACGATAGGCTGAGGATAGATCCATGACACTTAAAAATGTTGCCTCTTTAATCAAAGCTAGCTTCTCTGATATATTTGGCAGAGGCTGCCTGTCCACCCAAATGTGCTTGTGCAGCCCCCTCAAGTCCAAACACAACATCCTGATCTGTGTGCCCCCATTCTTAGGTGCCAAAACAATCGGGGCCAACCACTCAGAACATTGGATCTCCTCAATCACTCTGTATTCAGAAGTTTCTTTAATTCTTGCTCCAAGGGTTCCATCATAAGATGAGGCACTCTTCTAACTTTGCTCACAAAAGGTTGAGCGCTTTGTTTCAAAACAATCTTGTGCTCAAAATTCTTTAACAAACCTAACCCATCACCAAAAACTCTAGGAAACTGTGAATGAACTTCCTCAGGTAATTCTCCTGTAGAAAGCAACAAAACCTTTTGTGGACCATTAGGATTAGGTGTTATACCTAGATCTCTCTGATGTCTCAATCCTAATAAATTGTCACATTTCTTAGCAACATAGATTTTTCCTACTGTTTCTCTCTCTAAAAATTGTATCTTCATCACAGCAAATCCAAGAACATCAATTTTAATACCACCATACCCCACTGGACTAATATCCGATGGAGACAATTCAATCTCCTTTTTACCAAACACTGTGTCCCAGTACCTATCTCCAACCAGGGCTCAGAGCCAGGGCAGGCAGGAAATTCATTGAATTTCAAACACACCGTCTAGAAGCTTCTCCACCTTCCCGAACCAAGGCACCAGGATATAAAAGATGGACCTCAGACACAACCACATCAGTACATTTCTGGAGCTTTGGAGTGGTGTGATCCTGAAAGGATTGCCGGACTGCTACTTTGAAGGAGCTGCTGGCTTGCTGGACTGACCTGCTACCTGCTGCCCTCTGGGGAGGAAGAACTGGACCGGCAACCCATTGTGAACCCAGAAACCCACAGTGTCTCAAAGGGCTAGTCTGCTGGCCTCCTGATCTGAGCCTGTATGATTTGTTTTGCACATTGGCTAACATTTGGAAGGGATCCAATTGATGATAACAAATACTACTTTTCTGTGTTTTCAAACTTCTCCCAATAAAAACAGTGCCCCACTCATTTTACTGGAACTAGCGCACATGACAGAAAACCCCCTACAATTTTTGTCATGAAAAATGACCCTGTTTATCCATGTGGCTAGCTGGGGAATTTGGGCCCATACTTGGCTGCAACTTATGGTAACCTACCGAACACAAACAATTCTTAATACTAGACACACAGGCTAGTCCAGGGTAGTGTGATTTGCGTGAATTCCACAAAGGTTTTTTACCCAAAATGCCAAGCAAACATTGGCCTAAATGATGCAATTCCTCACATTTCTGTGAGTGGTAGTTCTGGAAGCTGAAGGGTTTCACAAAATTCCTACTGCTCTAGATTCCTACACTTCTTGTGACATAAAACAATACTCCACTTATGTGGGCTAAGCCTAGTGCCCACAACAAGAACAAATGAAAACTATGACCACATGTTGTCAATGTGGTCTTCACATGGTCCCTGGTTTGATCAGTTCCTGTCACAGGTGATAGGACAATATATGTATCTCAGACTCTATTTCTGACTGACAATCTGATATGCAACAGGTTGTGTTCCACCGAACAGACTTTATTTGTTTCCACGATTTTCTTTCCTCTAACCCATGTTTTTCTTTTGCAGTTTCATCACCATGGGTCAAATATCATTCACTTCTTTGATTCACAGCACAAACTAAACATTTTGCCTTACCATTTTCATGATTGTCCATGATACTGTTGTGAGCACCCAGATACCATGTGCAGTGTAAATTACGTCTCACACACACCCCGAGAGCAGGGGTGGGCCAGGGAGAATAAAGGAGGCATGGACCGATGATAACGCTTAGCTAGTTACCCACAACAGTGAGTTCAGCACATTAGAAGTAGAATATAAAAATAATAGAGTTGGACGGTGATTCATATGGCCGCCTTAGCTTGCAGGTCTGTAGAATGGCCCGTGAACTCAGTTCTCCTGTGGTCCTCCGGGCCATGCAGGGGCTAGAACACCTCAAGGGGAAAGCCGGAGGGCCGCACGGAGTGGCAGTCTGGAGAATACCAACAGTGAGGTGGGGAGCTCCCGGTGCAGCCCCTACAAGCTGGTGGCAGCTATGTCAATGGTTTGGGACAGGACAGGTGCCCCTGTTCCTGCTGCCGGTGGCCGATGTCAATGTTCCAGCAGCCTAAAGAAGAAGGCCGATCTCACCCCTATAGACCTGGAATAAAGAGCCCGACAGCGGGGCTCACAGACACAGGTCGGAGGCAGTGACGAGATGGCGATGGACGTGTCAGCCAGAGAGACCGATTAAGTCTGGAGAGGCCCTCTCCGAAGACAGAGGGAGGCCCAAGATAAACCCATAGGCCCCCTGAGCCCAGCGAAGCCTTGAAGAGGAGGGGAAGAATTGAACACCGCTGGCAAACATGTTAAGCTCCTATCAGCAGCCCTGATAACCCAGTGTTACATGGAGGGCGGAGGAATGGGGCAGGGCAGTGTGGGCCCTCCCCAGGTCCCGGCACCACCTGAAAAACACCTGAGGTGAGGCCTGTGCACTGGTAACGCCTGGGAGACAAAGAGGAGGTGGGACAGCATACCCCACAGACAGTACGCCTGACCTGCAGGGCTCTAAGGTGAGTGGGGGTGCTCATACCTGCAGGGCAGCTGGGGTGACTGCCTGTGGTGGGCCCTCCTCCTGCTCAGGCTAGGGATGGCGGGGCTGGGTAGCCTTCCTTCCAGGTCCATGAGGTCGAAACCACGAGACTATTGGACATACCTAACCCAATACTTGCAATTGCATCAGATGAATTGACTGTATATCCTAAGTGCTTTGGGGTGTGAAGGGCTTGGCGGACCTTGCAATAGGAATGTACAAATAAGAATGGATGACGGATGCTGTTGTACTGTGACCAAACTGTTCTGTTTGTATTTGGGTTGTACACTATGGGCTGCAAGTGAGGCTGGGGGCAAACTGAGAAGGAGACCTCCCACTCCCACGTCCGGATGGTGCAGCCCAAGATGTCGAAGATGAGACCAACGACTGATCCTACTCAACACAGGGAGGACACACTTGGAGCAAGGGCTGGAAGCCCATCCAGCCACAATCCTAGTGGCCATACGGAATACCAAAACAGTTTTGGAACAAAAAATTGATGCAGTGGCCCTGGACCTGGGGCTCCTACTAAGCGATCACAAGAAATTAGTGGACAGAGTGGGGGAAACCAGATGCACGCCTGCCCAACTGGAACCTACAGTCAAGGAAAGTGATAAGATGATTCATGCCCTCCAGAAAACCACCAAGCACCTCCTCGACAAGGTAGGAGATGCCAAAGAACGATCCGGGCACAAAACCATGCGACTGGTGAGGGTCTTGGAAAAATTGCAAGTCCTGCAAATTGAATTATTTTTGGAGGAATTACCCATCTAGGGGGTACTGAGGGCAAAGCATCTACAATGCTCAAAGTAGAGGGGGCACACAGGGTGCCGGTACCGATAGTGGCCTGGCTGCTCAATTTTCAAGTCAGGGATAATATCCTACAAGTGTCACGTGCCCATGGGTCCTGCAGATAGAAGGAGGCTCTGTGAAAATATACCCAGATTATACTAATGCAGTGCATAGACAAAGAAAAACATTCCTGACTATTAAACACTATCTCCTGGAAGCTAAATCTGAAGTACACCCTATTCTTTCTGGTGAAACTACAGATTAGTGACAAAGGTGAGTAACACTTTTTTTTACCACCCCTGCAGCATGGGATTGGTTCAAGATGCATGGCTACTCACTCACGGAGACCCGAGAGTCGACCTGATCCCCAGAATGGCAGTAATAGAGGCCAAAACGTAAGCCGCGTAGACAACCGACGGCAGCCCCAATCATGGTCCAAGCAGAGACCGAAAGAGCCAAAGTGGTTGTAGACATACAACATAACCGGTCCTTGGACATGGGTAACAAATAGGTGACCTTGGCATGGAATTCAGAAGAGGAGGCCTGCAGTTCTGAGGACTCCCAAGAATCAGAAGACACAACTCTACCGGTGGACACCCCAGTGACTGCAGACCATATAGTCCGATAGGATCGATGCCACCCGGCAACTCCTGCCATTATGGGCCTGGTAGCTTGCTCAGCGCAGAACCAACGGGGTCCGCTGAGGACTAAAACAATGATGGGTGCATGGGGCTGCGCCCACCTATCTACCAGAGTGATTTTTACTGTTCGCGTATCATGTTGTTTCAGTTATACATGTTGGGGTGACAGATACCTTGGGTGTTGGCGCTGTGAGTAGTTTTTGATCCACAGCACGAGGAGGTTAGGATGAGGGTAAGGGAGAGTAGGGGTACAGTTAGAGGCATAGTGAGTCACAACCCAGGCACAGCAATGCTACAAGGAGCCATTCACAAATGGCAAGGCATCCGCTGTACTCAGACCCCCCAGGACTACCATTTAATGTGGTATCCTGGAATATTAATGCCCTAAGCAGCAAATTGAAGAAAGGAGTTATGTGGAAGTATACATGAAACTCACCTCGCTGTCACCCACTGCAAGGTGCTAAACCCCAGCAGATATTGTCTGCCGGCACATGCACGATTCCCAACGGGGTATAGGGGTTTGGAAATATTGGTCTGGAAATACCATTACAGGTCATCCAAGTATGGGTAGATACGCTTGGATGCCCAATTCGTCCCTTACATCATTCCTTGACTCACTGGGGATGGCAGACTTGTGGTAGGAGGAGCACCCTGAGACAAAACAATATACATATAGTTCTGAGAAAATGTAGTCAATGTCCAGGTTGGACTACTTTTTGACACCACAACATCAACATGGCAAGTTCAGCCATTCGACCATCTTACACTAAGGCATCTCCGATAGCTCACCCCTGGCAACACACCTGCAAACATTCACCCCAGGGACAAAGAGGGAATGGAAGTTAGACACATGGGACATAAACGACTCGGCCACTAGAAAGTTGATCACCAAGATCACAGACCTCCACTTTAAAGAAAACACAGGCCCGGTGGACTCCAAGATAAACCACTGGGAGGCATACAAGACAGTAATGCAAGGACAACTTATTGCACATGTGTGCAGAAAACGGAAAGAGAGAAATAGGGAGGCCAGGAAACTAGAAGTTAAACTACTTCAACAGGAGGATACACACCTGACTGACCTCTCCCAAACATAACTGACCTAGAGAAATTTATTAAAGATATACCAGCACCTAGACTCCAGGAAGAGGCGAGTTACTGCTTAGATTCAGAATTGTCAGAATAGGAGATCTCTGATGCACTGGGTCAAATGAAAAGTGGGAAATGCCCAGGTCCCATCGGACTGCTACTCAAATTATTTAGGTCTTGAATAGTGGTCCCGTTGTCAGCAATATTCGACAAGACATGGAAGGAGGGCACCCTATCCTGAGACATCAGACGAGTGACAATGAGTATGATCCACATTCAAGAGTAGCCGTGGGAGGACTGTGTCTCATACTGGCCAATGTTGCTGCTTAACAAAGGTCTTGGCAAACGTTCTGGCTAACGGCTTGATTCAGGTGGTGGACACACTGGTGGCTCCCGATTAATTGGGCTTCATGCCGTAGAGGGTGGCAAGACAGAACCTTTGCAGATTGGCTGGATGCCCGGCGCAATGTGACTGCATAAGCGAGCCGCCCATCTTGTTCGCTCTGGGCACGAAATAGGCTTTTGACTCACTGAAATGGCCCTTCTAATGGCAATACTGCATAAAACGGGGATTGGCCCGTTGTTCCTGACCTCGGTGAAACTGTTATAGAAAGACCCGATTGCTAGACACAAGACAAAGTGGGCCTTCTTCAGGGAATTTAGACTCTGCAGGGGCACCCGACAGGGTTGCTCGATGTCCCCATTGCTCTTCACGATAGCAATAGAACCCCTGGTGAGTTGGCTGCAGAAAGATGCACTGATATGGGCCATATGCTGAGACCCATAATGGGAGGATGGCGTCTCTCTTTATGCAGATGACATACTCCTCTACCTAGCCAAACCAAACCGTTCCACCCCTTGGGTGTTGGAAATCCTGGAGGTGCTTGGTTCATACTCCGGGATCCACATAAATTGGCACAAGTCAATTGTATTTCCATGGTCAGAAGAAGAGACGGAGTAGACCTTGAATTACCCACCAAGATGGCAACCCAATGGTTTCAGATACCTCAGGAGCTTCATCACAAAGCACCACAAACTGTTCTTTAGGGAAAACTTGACGACAATCTTCGAATCTGATAAGGCGGTTGTGGGCCACTGGAGGAGACTTCCATTAACTCTGATGAGCAAAGCAGCCCTTTATAAAATGATTCATCCTCTAAATTATTTTTATGTTTTACAAAAAAACCCGTAGGAGGTCTTAGATAGATTTTTCTGTGCAGTGGCTATCATAACACAAGGGTGGGACACCGAGGATTGCCTGGACATCCCTCACCAGAAAGCCCCTGGAAGACAGAACCGGTCTCCCAGACTTAAGACTAAATCACTGCAAGTGACCAATGACTTGACCTTCTCTTCCCAACAGGAACCCTTGGTATTGGCAGACAGAAGAGCCATGGGCCCAGAGGGATATGTTTGGCAACTATACAGTGAAAGGGGGAAAACTCCATTACCAATCCCTATGGCCATAGTGATCAGGATATGGCATAGGTTGAACCAGGGCCTTGGGCTGAAAGGGTAAACTGACACTAGAGACCCCACTATAGGACTCCACGGTATTGAAGGGGGATCACTGACATAATATTGATTACCAAAATATCCACATACACAAATATCGACACATAATTATCGATGTAAAAAATATCAACATCCTATCTTTATAACGTAAAGTATAAAAATATTGAAAAAATAATATCTATGTAAAAAATATCGATCTACTAAATATCGTTTTTTATGTATAAAAAATATTGTTAAATAAATTAAATAATAAAATTAACTTTAAAAAAACTATTTAGATGTAATGTACATTTTAACAAATATAATAAATAAATGTAATTAAAGAAATTCAAACAAACATATATAAAATGTAATATATATATATGTGTATATTTACTTTAAAACAATTAATAAACTCATAATTTTAATTTATTTTAAAATGTTATAAATATATACAAATTTACACATACATATATATATATATATACACACACCTATAACATAAAATATAATAAAAAAAACATTATATTATAAATTAAAACATTCAAATATTTATTAATTTTTAAACTTACATTAGGGAAAGTGTTGGATTGAAGAGGGGTAAAAATTACTATTCCCACTCCACTTAGTGCAACAGTAGGGAATGTGTTGGATAGCAGAGGAGTAAAGATTACTATTCCCACTCCAATTACTGCAACAGTAGGGAAAGTGTTGTATAGCGGAAGAGTAAAAATTACTATTCCCACTCCAGTGAGTGCAACAGTAGGGAAAGTGTTGAATAGCGGAGAGGGAAAAATTACTATTCCCACTCCAGTGAGTGCAACAGTAGAGAAAGTGTTGGATAGCAGAGGGGAAAAATTACTATTCCCACTCCAGTGAGTGCAACAGTAGGGAAAGTGTTGGATAGCGGAGAGGAAAAAATTACTATTCCCACTCCAGTGAGTGCAACGGTAGGGAAAGTGTTGGATAGCGGAGAGGTAAAAATTACTTTTCCCACTCCAGTGAGTGTAAAATGCATAACACTAATTTAAAAATCGATATCTTAAACAGCTATATTTTTGCAAATGATATTACTAACTTCAATATTTTCAAAAACAATATTTTTTACCTTAATGTCGATAGTCTTGACTAGGATATTCTTGCTGTCGCTATTTCTGTATCACGATATTTCCAACTCGATATTTGTGTATGTCGATATTCAAAACTCGATATTCTGTCGGTGCACCATTGAAGGGACTGTGAAACATAGAGGGCTATAGAAAAAGGAACCTTGTGAGAATCTCCAAGGTGAGCAACATATGCCAAGAAAATAAACTGATCACCTTTTTTGAACTACTGGGGCAGCATGAGCTGTACGGTATCTCTTGCAGTGACAAGTGGAGCTGTTACGGGAGGCACACCAAGAAACGTCACTGGAGTATAGGGTTGTTGGAGCCCCTTAACTAGCCACACAGTGTTCCGACTTTACTCTACTCTTCTACATAACAGTCTTCCTCCATTAAACAGTCTTAGGGATAAGTGGAAAAAAGACCTGGCAAGGCTAGAAGATGATGATGGGGGCGACATGCCGCTACCCATGGGAGGTAGTCATACGAGTGGGCTTTCAACAAATCCATCTAAAAACACTTCACAGAGTCTAGTTCACGAAGATTAGATTATTTCAGATGGGGAGAATTGACTTAGATCTTTGTTTAATGGGTTGCAGGTAGAGAGGCACCCTGATACATGCAATCTGGGACTTCCCCAAGTTCCAAGACTACTGTGGTAAAGTAAGGCAATGGCTATCAGCAGTCCTTGAGATTACATTGGAACTCACTCAACAGTTGATAAACCTGGGCATATAAGGGAAACAATCTCTAGAGCGATACACACTTCTCTCTCGCAATATCACCCTGATGGTGGCGAGACATTATGTGATTAGAAACTGGGGCAGATCAGGGTCCGATGATACATGCATGGTAATTGAACCTGGACTGGTGTATGAGGGTGGAAAAACTGGTCTACCAGGCACAGGACTGTCCACGGAAGTATGAAAAAATATGGGGTCCCTGGAGAAACACCTAAGAAGTTGCTCCCTAACAGGAGTCTGGGGTTGCTGGCTTGGGCAGTGGGTAGACATGGGGAGGCCATACTACTGAAATGGTGGAAATGTCATTGTGCACTTACCCTGAAGGGAGGGCAAAACCACATGCCCACTGGTACCACAGATTTGCGGTTTGATAACATCGATAATGTAATTTGACTGGTATGCCCACAATCTTGTTTGTGGTTTCATGATATCAACCACCTGTTTTTGTATCACAACTTGATAAATATGTTCTTTAAAAAAAAAAGAAATTGGCTTGCCAGCTTACTGCCCTTTTTGTTTTAGAGTAACAAGATGGCGGAAACAACATAAAGAAAAACCTGTAAACTATTTTTTGTGGATGTAACATTGATGTAAAGTATCATCCTTGTACCATACCGGATAGTGACCAGTGCCCCACTTCATATCAAGCCTAACAACATCTATCACCTAGAAGTGTGGCTGCTATATGATATGCTGGCCGTATGCACACCCACTGGTCACACACAGAGGTCAGATGACAGCTGGGGGTTCAAATGAGTGTGCTCACCCTGGGGACTCACTGTGTGCAGAGGACTAGAGGGAGTGTGACATGACACGCTCTGTGGTGGTCCCTGAGCACGAAACAGTGTGAAGGACAACATGAGTTCCAGGTACCCCTTAGTGGCGCATGATTGTCACACAGAGCCAGTCTTTGCTAAGATAGCACCGCTGCTGTCAGCATAACCTTAATGCACACAGCTCCATGCGCCCCTCAGAAAATTGCCCCCCAGGGCCTGGGCCCAATTCGCCCATGCTAAAGGCCGGCCCTGTTGCCACCACAGATTGCAAAGTGAATAAAAATCCCCACACTCACGGAGCAGCATATAGAGCACCAACAGAGAGGGACAGAACATAAGGGGCAGAAAAGCTCACACTGCTCGGATAAATGAGCTGGGGTAGCAGCACTAACAGAATCACAAGGCCACGTGATGCAGCAAAAAAAAAAAGAAGAGCCAAATAGTGACACACCACTGTAACCATGGCTGATGTCCAGCAGCAGAGAGTGACACAACTTATTGACAATGCGCTCGTCCCCCCCAAGGCCCGGCACAACCAGCTAAAAAGACAATATTTCAGTTAACATAATTCAGTGAATTTGCAGACCCAGCCACCACAGTGCCAACATAGAAGACATAGCCAAGGAGGCTCAAAAACAAGTTTGGGACCACATGAGAAGTTGATGGTACATTGAGGTAATCACCATGGCTACACTTCGTGCGAGAGGAGGTGTATGAAGTATTCGAAAAGCTGCCCAATAACAAGGATGAACATGATGACAAAGTTCAGTGGCAGCGCTAAATGGCTATTTCAACCCACAACTGTACCTGTACTACAAGAGGTTTAACTTGCACCAGAGTTTATAGACCATTTTTATGCTAGACTGCATGAGCTTGCACTTGCAAATTAATACCTGCACCGACAACAATCCGGTGCAGAAAGTAAGAACTCAAAGTATACAGGGATGTAAGTCTTCAGAGCCCGGAAGACTCTTTCAGAGAGAACCCGGAATGAAGTTGAAAGCAATGCTAACCCTCGCCGCATCAAATCCATTTTTCAAACGTAGGGCTGAGCAGATGGAGACAGCGCTAGCACAAGTTACCCTGAAAACACACCTCGAATTAAAGACAAAGCTCTGAATGCAATGCGGATAAAAGAATCAAATGGTCCAAGATCTGACAGCCCAAAACAAAGCACAAACCAATGTGGAAACTTTGGTATGGGCCCACACCCTCCAGTAAAGTGTCCAGTGCAAGGTAAGTCTTGTTCTAAGTGCATCAATTCCAACCATTTTGCCTGTATCTGTAGAAGTGGGGGAAGCGAAAGAGGACCAGCAGCAAGCGTAACCACTCTATCGTTAGTGAAAAGCCTGTTGCTAGGCGTGAACTCTGACCTGGATCAACCACCATGTCTTTGACAAAAAGTGACTTTGAGGAGGAGGAAGAGGCCTTCCTGGTCTCAAAAACCAATGCCAGTGGAAAAATGAACCACCTGCAACCAACAAAGTACACATGCAGGGACAATGCATTGATGAGCTCATTGATTCAGTAGCCTCGGTCAATGTGATAGATCAAAAACAGTTTGAAACACTCATCCTGGCTCCACAGCCAAAACCCACCAACATCAGAAGATGTGCCTGCGGGAGAAACACAGCAATCCAACCAGCAGCCATCTTCCAAACCCAAATAAGGCACCATGTCAAAAATATGTCTCTATGTCACAATGGAAGGAACCAACAAGATGATCAATTGCAGCATGGCTTACAAACTGGGGTTAATACACTTTTTGTGGCAGATGAGAGATGACCAGTGGAAATACCTTTCTGTGAAGCTTTAACCACCTTTTAGAAGGGCCTGGAGTGCCTAAAGAACACAGTAGTAGAACTGCTCATATGTAAATCTGTGAAGCCATGGCACTATTACACCACCAAGTTCTATTTAACCTCAGACTACTGGTAGAAAAAGAACTTGAAAAACTAGGAATAATGGACGTAATTAAGATGGTATCTTGGCCAATGCCCGAGGTATCCACAAAACCCAAGCAGCCAGGAGTCTGCATTTGCATTGATATTGGATTACCAACACCAACTCTAGATGATATCATTGCAGACCTCAATGAGGCACAATGGTTATCTAAGTTGGGCTTAAATGCTGGCTATCATCAGCTGCTACTAGACCCAGCCAACTGGAACATTACAATGTTTTCCACTCATGTAGGTTCAAGAAGATTCAAAATACTCAGTTTTGGAGTCGTATGTGTATATAGGAGTTGAGCCAGTCCACATACAGATCAAGCCCAATGCAGAATTTCTGAGAACATCACAATTCAACCTGACCCTAAAAACGGTGGCAGGGATTACACATTTGATTGAGTCCATGATTGCACAGGGCATACTGAAGGAGATCAAAGGAAGCCCATGCAATTCGCCTATTATGGGATTGCAGAAACCGAGCAGCAAATATCGCATAGTTCAGGATCTTATGAAAATCAATAATACTGCAATTCCATGTTGTCCTGTGGTACCAAATCCATTTGTTATCCTTTTCCAGATTCCTTGCAAAGCTGTTTGGTTTACAGTGATTGACCTCTGTCAGGCGTTTTTCTCCATTCCATTCCATTGCACGAGGAGAGAAACATTTTGTTTGCTTTCCTTCTGGAGAATCGTGTCTTAATGTGGTGTTGCATCCCTCAAGGGTATACCGAAAGCCCATCCATTTTTAGCCAAGTCTTGAAGAAGAATCTTGAG
Organism: Triturus cristatus; assembly: GCF_964204655.1. Lineage (NCBI taxonomy): Eukaryota > Metazoa > Chordata > Amphibia > Caudata > Salamandridae > Triturus > Triturus cristatus. The sequence goes on along the minus strand of NC_140591.1, from coordinate 1,417,020,179 downwards.
AGCTGGATTATGCCCCAGAACTCAGTGTTAGTCCAGTATATAGATGACCTCCTTATTGCATCTGAAATACAAGCAAACTTCCGTATTGTTTGACTAAAGTTCAGTATTAGGGTCACCGAATTGAGAAGGGCAAAAGAAATGTGTCACCTAAACGAGTGGAGGCACTCATGATGCCAAAACCTTTGCAGAGGCTGACAAACAAGGATGTGAGTGATCCGATACCCTGGGATAACAGCTGTTTGATTGTCTTCCTACAGCTGAGAGAGTGCCTCTGTTGTGCCCCAGCTTTGGCAATGCCTGATTACAACAAAGCATTTTCGCTGTTCTGTTGTGAGAGAGACGGTTGTGCACTTTCTGTGCTCACCCAGACACATGGGTTTGACCATAGACCAGTTGCCTAATTCTATGCTGCATTAGAATTTGTAACTTCAGTGTTGCCCAGATGTCCCAAGTCCATTGCTGCAACAGGTGTCAGTATTGAACGATGGGAAAGCGTTGTAATGGGTCATCCACTTACAGTTTATGTGCCACACTCAGTTGAGCTCCTGATGACGAGAACCACAACACAGGATTTGACGAACAACAGGTTAACAAGATACAAACAGATTTTGCTTGCAGCGGAAAATGTGACACTTAAGCACTGTTCTGTGTTAAACCCAGCTACCTTGTTGCCTGTTCCAAATGCTGAAGATTGTAAAGACCAAGACTGTCTGGATGTTCCTGAGCTTTGCACCAAGCTAAGACATGGCATTGTTGATGAACCATTGCCCGTTCCCGATCAAGTCCTTTTTGTTGATGGTTCATGTCTAAGGGACAATGAAGGTAATCTGAAAGTAGCGTTTGCAGTCTGTACCATCTCTAGAGAAGTGGAAGCCGCTTGCTTGAAAGGCGTACACTCCGCACAAGTGGCTGAGATTATTGCCTTGACTTGTGCCTGTCTTGTCTCTGAACAGATCCAAGTCACCATCTATACCTAACGCCAGTAGGGTTTCGGTGTGGTTCATACATTCGGACAGTTATGGTCGCAGATAGGGTTCCTAATGTCATCAGGTTCACCGATAAGGAATAGGAATTATTTGAGACAACTACTGGAAGCATTGCAGTTACCAAAGGAAGTTGCTTTTGTCAAATGTGCAGCCCGTATGAAGGGAGATGATTTTGTCACAGTAGGGAACTGATACGCAGACGAAGTTGCTTGTTTCGGCGCTACACATACATTCATTTTTCATGGGAAATATGTTGGCGAGAGCATAGAGAGGACTGAGCTCACCATGATGCTAGCTGTTGCAGACACCTGGGATGAAGTTAGGTGCTTACAAACAGAGGCAACAGATCAGGTACAAATGGGTTGGATCCGAGCAGGGTGTGAGAAGGGAGAGAATGATTTAGTGGCTTGAGGCCACTAAGGTGATTTTAACTTGATCAGTACGCCTGATATTGCAGCTCGAGGAGCGCCTTACAAAGGGCTCCTAAATCAGATGTTAGTTGTGTTCAATGCTTAAAATTCAATTTTAACATTTTAACCTTAATCATTTTTAGGTCACTTCATTTTCTCACCTGCACACATTGCTTATTGTTGGGTGCCTCCCTGTTCCATCACGGATTGTTCCGTTTGCATGGAGGGAGTTGACACCAACCGGAAGTAATCCAGGAACACTTCGGCTGGACACTAGATCGGGGTGGTTAGCAGTTCAGCTGCCTGCCTTCTATAAAAACAGATGCCTGGCTTGACGCGCAGCGGACGCGCTTGAGGCCAATAAGGTGTTTTTAACTTGATCAGTACGCCTGATACTGCTGCTCGAGGAGCGCCTGGCAGAGGGCTCCTAAATCAGATGTTAGTTGTGTTCGATGCTTAAAATTCAATTTTAACATTTTAATCTTAATCATTTTTGGTTCACTTCATTTTCTCACCTGCACACGTTGCTTATTGTTGGGTGCCTCCCAGTTCCATCGCAGATTGTTCCGTTTGCATGGAGGGAATTGACACCAACCGGAAGTAATCCAGGAACACTTCCGCCGGACACTAGATCGGGGAGGTTAGCAGTTCAGCTGCCTGCCTAGCGGACGCGCTACTGGCACGCCAAAGGCGCACCTAAGGCAAGCCCGTCTGTGCCCGTCCGCGCCTGGATGTCGCCAGGAGCCAGAACCCCTGTCGGTTTGCCCTCCAACCTAGCAAATAATGCTTACGCCCCCCTAACTTACTCAAGCCAAGAGTTAGTAAGGATTAGAGACAGCTATTTCTCTAGACTTTCAGTAAATATAGCTTGCACCACACCAGCAGTCGTAGAAGGACCTTTTTCATGCAGGACTTGTAGATTCCAGAGCATGGTATTCACACTAATAAAACCACATCTGACCTGAGAATCAATCTACCACACTGCACTTGTGAACAGGAAGGCCCCCCCTCACACCCTCCACCACAACAATGGAGGTTGGAAATGTTTCCTGGCCAATGTCAGATCATTGCCCAAACATGCTATTAATATTTGGGATCTGCTCTCCTCTGCTCTCCTCTACTCTCCCCAACCCTGACATTGCCGTGGCGCTTCCTGATGGCTATCACATTCAAAAACTGGATAGACCCCATAGGGCGGGAGGGGGATTAGCTATCATCTATAAAGACCCTATTAAAATTTCCATCTTGGACCAACTATGCAATGATACACTGGAGATCTTAGTCTTCAGAGTTGACTTGCACCCACAACTTAGTTGAAAAGGAGCCCTTGTATACCGACCCCCGGGACCACTCACCAATTTTACCCCCCAACTCATGGATCTCATCTCTCCTCATGTTATTTCGACCAGAAATGTCCTACTTCTCGGAGATTTCAATGTGCACAGTGAAAATCTTGCTAATATAGAAGCATCTTCACTATTGAGAGACCAGTACACACTCAAATTAACTAAGATAAATAATGAACCCACTCACTTGGCAGGGCACACGTTGGATCTAATTCTAACCAACTCCCCCAATATTATTTGTGGAGCAACCTGTCCTCTGACATGGTCAGATCAATCATTGATTGAATTCCGAATTAAAAGCCCTAAAGAAAACAAAGCCCCCAAAATATACCCTATAAGGAGGTATAGACAGTGGCACAAACTCACGCCCTCTGAGTTTCAAGACACTTTCATACCACCTCAGAATTCTGACTCTGACAGTACAGAGAAGCACTTAACCTCCTTCACGGCTAGTATGAAATCCACCATCGACCTCTGAAACTGCACCCAACATCCACTAAACGCCCCCAGACACCATGGTACTCTCCCAATCTTCGGACCGAAAAAAGTCACTGCAAAAAACTTGAATGACACTGGCGCCGTTCCCATGACTTGCAAGATAAAGAAAGATTCAAGTATGCACTGGCACAATACCATAAAAACCTGAAAACCGGATCGGAAAACGCATATCGCACTGCAACTCGAACTAGCAGAGAACTCCCCAAGAACACTATATCAGATTTTAAAGTCTTTCACTAACTCTAAGGTGTGCAACACCGAAGAGGCCCCTTCCCAAATCCTGTGTGACAACATAGCAAATCATCTTACCCAGAAAATTGAAATGATCTACAACAAGATTTCTTTGGCTAACGGCTCCCGGACAGGCCCTAAAATAGACCCTCCCCCGATTACTCCTGATGCCTTAACACTGGAGAACTTCCCGGCTCTCATACCGGAGGAGGTAGAATCTCTATTGAAAGTAGTTAAATCAGGGTCTCCACTTGACCTTACCCCTGCTAAGACCACCGCTCTGCTATCCAAGAAACTTGCTGCTCCCATCTGCTCCATTCTCAATAGTTCCATGAAGGAAGGCAGTCTCCCTCTTAAGTGGAAAGCAGCACTGATCATCCCTATCAGGAAAAACCCTAAAGCTCCCCCGGAAGATGTTTCTAGCTACCGCCCTGTCTCCTTGCTCCCTCTACAGAGCGAACTTCTGGAGAAGCATATCAACACGCACTTGTCTGAGTTTGTCGAATCCTCAAATCGTCTCGATTGTTCACAATCTGGATTTCGACCAAGACATAGTACTGAGTCAGCGATGGTGGCAGTTCCTGATAACATCCAAATGCTAGCGGACAATGGAAAGGCAGTGCTTTAGGTGCTGCTTGACCTGTCTGCAGCATTTGATACCATCTCCCACCAGATCCCACTCAGGAGACCTAGGGACATAGGCATCCAAGGGAATGCCTTAAAATGGATGTCTAATTTCCTGACCGATAGATCCCAGACCATTAATCTGGGCCCTTTTCGCTCGCAGACCACAAGAGTAACCAAGGGAGTATCTCAGGACTCCTGTTTGAGCCCTACATTATTTAACATCTATGTTACTCCCTTGGCTGGGCTACTGAGGAAATTAGGTTTTATTCCTATCTCCTATGCCAATGACACCCAACTTCTTCTCTCCTTTGAAAAATCCAACCCCAACATTCAGACCACCTTCTCGGAGGGTATGAAAGTCATTCTCAATAGTTCCATGAAGGAAGGCAGTCTCCCTCTTAAGTGGAAAGCAGCACTGATCATCCCTATCAGGAAAAACCCTAAAGCTCCCCCGGAAGATGTTTCTAGCTACCGCCCTGTCTCCTTGCTCCCTCTACAGAGCGAACTTCCGGAGAAGCATATCAACACGCACTTGTCTGAGTTTGTCGAATCCTCAAATCGTCTCGATTGTTCACAATCTGGATTTCGACCAAGACATAGTACTGAGTCAGCGATGGTGGCAGTTCCTGATAACATCCAAATGCTAGCGGACAATGGTCAGGCAGTGCTTTAGGTGCTGCTTGACCTGTCTGCAGCATTTGATACCATCTCCCACCAGATCCCACTCAGGAGACCTAGGGACATAGGCATCCAAGGGAATGCCTTAAAATGGATGTCTAATTTCCTGACCGATAGATCCCAGACCAATAATCTGGGCCCTTTTCGCTCGCAGACCACAAGAGTAACCAAGGGACTACCTCAGGACTCCTGTTTGAGCCCTACATTATTTAACATCTATGTTACTCCCTTGGCTGGGCTACTGAGGAAATTAGGTTTTATTCCTATCTCCTATGCCGATGACACCCAACTTCTTCTCTCCTTTGAAAAATCCAACCCCAACATTCAGACCACCTTCTCGGAGGGTATGAAAGTCATCGTGGTCTGGAGGAGAGAAAACTTCCTGCAACTTAATGCAGAAAAATCTGAAATAATGCTGTTTGGAGAAGCAGCAGTGAGGTGGTCCCCTAGTCGGTGGCCAGAGGAACTAGGCTCTGCCCCATCCCCTAAACAGGTGGCAAAGAACCTAGGAGTTTGGATAGATCATAAACTAACTCGGGAGGAGCGTGCTACCACTACCGCCGGGGCCTGCATTCGCACACTTAGCCTCCTTCGAAGGGTCTACCCCCTCCTGCCACTCTCCACACGGAAAACCTTGATCCAGGCATTGGTCCTAAGCCGTCTGGACCACTGCAATGCTTTGCTGATTTCAGCCAAGGAAACCTCCCTAAACAAATTGCAAGGAGTCCAGAACACTGCGGCCCCTTGGTGACCAATGCCCCTTCCAGAACTGCCTCTCTTCCTCTACTCTAAAAACCAAAATGGCTTCCGATGCGAAAGAGGATTAAATTCAAGATCTGCTGTATGGTCTACAAATCCCTGAACAACTTTGGCCCCAGTTATCTGACAGATAAGGTGGTCAGATATATACCATCTTGGCCCCTTCGGTCAGGATCCCAAGCTCTCCTCCATATCCCTCGCTTTAAACAAGCTCGTATGGGTGGTAAAGCTTTCTCCCACCCTGCCCCTATTTATTGGAACCAACTTCCTATTCACTTGCGTCAATGCACAAACTTCCTGGGTTTTAGAAAGCTGCTGAAAACCACGCTGTTCTGATCCATCCCCCCCTTCGTTGGTACTGGCAGTTACAGCGCAGAGATACCCCTGTTGGGGTGATTTGGGCGCTTTACGAAATAAATAAATAAATAAATAAAATAAATGTTACCAGATTGTTTGTTAAGCCCAATGGCAAGACAGATCCATGGAGCAGCACACATAGCAAGAGACGCCATGGTGAGATTGTTCAGGCAGACTTGGTTCAATCTGAGGTTTCATGTGATTGCAGAAGCAGTGTGTCATTGGTGTGTAACGTGCCAACAGATGAATGCTGGGAAGAAGACTGTAGTTGCTTTGAGCCTCATTGAAAGGTCATGGGGTCCTTTCAATCAGATCCAATTGAACTTTATTGAGATGCCTGTGTGTAATAGATTGAGGTACATACTGGTTATTTTTTGCATCTTTTCACGGTGGGTGGAGGCATATCCGACTATAAGGTGTGTCAGTCTCATGGTAGCAAAGTTACTATTGAGGGAACTTGTTCCTCGGTTCGGATTTCCAATTACATTGGAGTCAGATAGAGGGACACACTTCACCAGCGAAATCATAAAGCTGTTGTTTACTGCCTTAGGCGTGGATCAAAGACTGCACTGTAGTTATCGGCCAGAAGCCTCAGGCATTGTGGAACAGATCAATGGGACATTAATAGCGAGATTGGCAAAAGCGTATGCTTCAACATCTCTGAAATGTCCGGATGCGTTGCTCGGAGTCCTCATGAGCTTGAGCAGTATCCCTGATAGAAGAACTGGGCTATCTCCTCACAAGATCATTATGGGGAGGGCGATGGGATTACCTGCAATTCCGATGACAGCTTTAATAAATATATCAGATGACTTGATCCTTGACTACTGTAAGGGATTGGCTTATGTGGTTCTTTATGTGTCTCATCAGATCTAAGCAGCAACTGCACCGATGTGGAAAGACCTCTGCCACGACCTGAGCCCAGGAAATTTGGTGCTCATTCGGAAGCATGTGAGGAAAAACTGTCTTGACCCTCGGTGGCGTGGGCCTTACCAAGTGATACTGGTGCCGAATACTGCTGTGAAGTGGGGAAGGGTGCCGAACTGGAAACACGCTTCACACACCCGACGGGTCACAGGTCCCTCTGAAGAAACAGCTCCTCTCCCATAAGAGATTACAGCTGTGGTCGCAAGACCACCGGATAGGGCAAGCCAAGCTGTGGGGGTTCCTGTTGAGGCTGGAGACACACCAGGCCAAGCTGAGGGGGTCAAGCTACACAAGACCCAATTATGGACTCTGAGGGAGACGGTAACAGTGCGAGTGGTATAGAGTTTGACTCAGCTGAAGAGGCTGGTGTGGAAGTTGGTCGTGGGCAGACAAGAAGTGGAGAAGTTGCTAATAATTCGTGTCTGGGAGACAGAAAAGGAGGAATTTGAGACTTGCATCTGAAAAGGAACTTGCCCCAATAAGTGACTCATACGAATTGGAACAGATGAGACTGAGCGGGCTTCGGGGACTGTGAGGAGATCAAGCAGAACAAGAGTGCAGTGTCAGAGATCCTGTTCTCCCGAGTGGACTTATCTAGTTACAAATGCTGGGGAGAAGGTGGTCTGAGACTTCGATACTGATCATCGAGATCCTGCTGAGAGTTCCTGGAATAGAAGCTAATGCCATTTTGTCATTGACTGTGCCTTATCCACCAAGGTTGAGTGGTTTACGGACTCTGATCCTGGAGGAAATTGAATTTCCAAGCTTTAGATTTCAGCCACCACCTCAGGAGATTGCAGCATTTAGAGCGGAATTGCTACAGCGGATCATTGACGAGATTGGATCTGATCTCATAATGGATGTAAATTGAACCTTGAACTGTAAATACAATTTCTTGAAAGGAGACAACCTAGGCCCGAATGGAAGAAGAATAAAAATAGGGATTTTTCACCTAGAAGAAGAAGAGAGAAGGATAGGGAAGTCTTCTGAAGTATGAATACTGTATAAAATTATGTTACGGAGTTCTAAGCCCCAGGAAGAAGCATCTCAAAGACTTTATTGTTAGCACTTAAAAGGCAGAAAGAAAAGACTTTTGTGTTGATCCTTCTACAGCTACAATCCAAGCCATGTAGTAATTACTGAGTCCATTTCAAGTGCACACAAAGCTGAGGTACAGGGAGTGGGAGTACACGTAACACCCACCCCTACCACTGCCGCCTCTGAAGAGGGTACATTAGGATCTGATAAAGGCTTAATAGAGCAAGCTAGTTGCTTGTTTCCTGTAGATGTGTCCAAAGGTGATTATACGCTAAATGCTTATGCTAAGTTGTTGTATGAGCATGTGGACACTATGGATGTGAGAGACTGTTATGTGTGCATGCAATAGCCTGCATCGATCGAGGAGGGTATAAGCATCACCACCTTCATTTGATCTATGGCATTATATGTAGATTGCTTCTTAGTATGTTTTATGGGAAGGGTTATTACAAGTACTATTTCTCAAATTATGATTTGGTACTTCCAGAAGTTCCAGTCTACAAACATCTGAACAAATATGATTATTACAAGCAAGAAGAGAGAATGGGAAAATACTTTACACCCACAGTAACCTTAGATACTGCTTATGCTCACAGACACAACCTAACATCAGTTAAGCTTAATAGTAGGGTGGAAACATTTTAGTGGACCAAAGAGGAGTTAGCTCACAAGGCTAAGGGAAGTTATGGTCCTATAGCTTTAGATTGGGAACAACGAGGCAAGCTTTGCGTTCGTCAGGTGCAGACACGTTATGACACCATATCTGTGCGAGAGAGTGTGGGCGACCACATTTTCACAATTGATGCTTCTTCTAAAAACTTCTTGAAAGAAGCAGTCCAAGTTGTGCTGAGTGTGTATTTTGTGTGCGGAAGGAATGCGTATGTTCGGCTTCCAAATAATTGGTATGGTATTTGTTATGTGGCTGCTGTGTTTCCAAACATATATCATGTGGAGTATTTGGAGAACTTAGAAGGAAAATTTAACTGAAGAGAGAAACGTGCTGGTGAGATTTTGGGAGACATATTTGGAGTAATGATACCTAGTTTGGGTGTGGTATTAAATGACTTCAAGATTAGAAGGTTATCTACCATTGTGGATAAGTTGTCAGTAAATACAGCTTAGTCATTGTTCCTCGTAGACTAAGAGATGGTTTCGATAAGGGCTATAAATGATGCCGGTTCTTCTTGCTTTAGACGTGTTATTAGCAAAAGAGGGCGGAGTCTGTAGGATGCTGAAGGTCCAACAGTGTTGCACTTATATCCCTGATAACAGTAAAGATCTGAGGGGAGATATAAGTAACATTACTGAGATCCATCATGAGATACATGACCTGGCGATTGAAGGAGTTTGTGATAAGATTGGAATAGGATTTGGTCAAGTTGGAAGTTGATTTGCTAACTTAGGAAAGGGAATTCTTGGATATATCTTGAAGTGCATAAAAATTGGATGTAGTATGTGTTATCATCTTGCTTGGTATGATAAGGGTGGACAAATGGCACAAGGCGAGGCAGATGGAAAGATCCTTTAGAGAGAGAGAAAGAAAGATGTTGAAAATGCAGGACAGTGACTATGAGAACTTAAAGCGGTTGGAGGAGTTTAGACAGAGAAGACTAGCTACGACATCTGTTTGGATAGGTCTACTCTACAGGGAACTAAAAGTGATTGTGATGACACAGGCCATCAGTGGGGGGACTGACACATTTTATTTGTAGGGGTTCATTATATTCACATGTGTTGTCCGCATCCACATATAATCCTTTGTCGTATAACACGAGGTATTAGAATGTGAATTGTAATAACGTGAATCGTGATGTATTGTAGGCCATTTCAATGTATTATGGAGAATTTAACGTAGGAAACAGATGCCACTAGCTGAAAACATTAACGTGTAGAATTCCTGTGTGCAGCTAACAATTATTCATGTATTTAATATGCTTATGAAAAGTGTTAATTTAGATGTAGGTAGTAATGCAAATTGAATGTGTTTTTATTTTCTATGCAAACTCGTAAAGTTCATGTGCTATTTTCTTATGTTAGCTGAATTCGTAGGCCTGAAATGCATTTTTCCCTGGAAGCTCTCATTTAGAATTAACAGTTTGAATTTCATGTGCGCTTTGGATTTTGTTCTTTCTCACGTTTGTGCTGCAGGTGAAAGAAGCATCCTTGTTAGCTAGAAAAATGTCTTTGTTTTCTTAGTCAGGAGAGAGTAGAAAGGAATACATCATGAGTTTTCTTCGATAAGAGGAGTTGTTGTATTTCACACTGGAGAATCAAGGTCAGCAATGTTGCAGTTCAGGAGAATCGCTGTCCAGAATCAACTTACCTATGGGATTGTGTGTGGAGCGGGTGGTGTGACTCGTCGCAAGGCCTTTTGGGAACTGTTACCTGTAAATTGTGATGTAGGCAGGGAGAGTGGCCCACTCCTTCCCTTTCTGCTTCAGGAGAAAGAGCCTATTAGAATGAGCTCTGTAGCTCCATGCTACTTGACCCATTGATGTGGGGAAACTTCTTAGAAAGACTCCTCATGCTGACACCTTTTTATCTCACCTTCTTTGTGAATGCTAAGTCCGGATGTCACGCTAGCGTCAGAGTAGGGACAGACTAATGCCTTATTCTCATCAGCCCCTGATACAGGGTAATTTGGACTCATTCTAACTGATACTCTGCATTCTATTTCTGGAACTAATTATTCTGTTTATGCTCCTTTGATTGCGCTGGGTGCGCAGACTTGGCTTTATGCTAGTTCCGATGTATTTGCATACTCTCATCTTGAGATGCCTTTATGTTCAGTTATTTTTGTCTTTGTAATAAATTAACTAACCTTACATAGTTGTCTGTGGTTACTATGTTTCCAAAGAGTCTCTCTAGAACTGATTTGTTAGCACTAACTAACTGCGCTTGCATGCTGTGAAAAAGAACCATCGGATTGTGAGTCTAGAATGGATCTAGAACTTATGGGCCTGGCCTTTTCAATAGTTACATCCCACAAGGGTTCAGAGACAAATACTCAAAACATCTCCATATTCAAGCGGATCCCTGCCGCGCATGTCAAAGAGGTAGAGCTCTCTTCTTTCTCTCCAAGTCGAGGTGATGATATGGATGACACAGTGAGAGTGTCGAAACACATCTACGTCAGTCATCAGTCTGTCAACAGACAGGGAGAGCACTCAAGGCAGTGAACGAGCTAAAGACAACAGAGGACTATGGTTGGTACATCCTGTGGTGGCTGCTAGATCTCCCGTAGGAAGCCAAAGATATGACCTCTGGCCAAACCCTAAGCCGAGCCAAAGACTAAAGGATTATGTTTGTTGACAAGTCGTCTGGAGAGGTGTTCACAACTCATCTGTTTTGTGTGGCTTAGATTTTTCTTACATTCCAAATTGGGGGGGGGGTGTAGTGAGGCACCCGGACTGCACATGCAGTGTATTCTACGTCACTTGTACCCTGAGGGCCAGGCTCAGCCTGAGGGAATAAAACAGGGAGGTGGTAACTGCTTGTGGTTCTTAGCAAGTTATCCCACACCAGTGAGTGTGGTGCACTTTATTTCTTCAGGTTAGACCCAGATGTGGATGTAACAGATATATCTGGCCTAACATGTTCAATAATATAATACAGCCAGTTTACATGGTGAATTTAGACGTGTTGTAAAACAGAGCAGGTACTAATCAGTAGTTTTAAAAAGTGTTTTCTGCATTGTGATTTGTTAAAAATAAGTGACCCTTTTCCCAGCGATTATTTTTGGGACATAGATTTTTCTGACTTGAAGTTTCAAACATGGATAAAACTAGTGGGACCATAGAACATACAATTTACACTACTACATAAACAGTGTAAACACGTTTTTCATTAGTGACTCTTATGTAATATGGAATGGTGTTAACAGCGTTTGTCCCAGTCAATACTACAGAAAGGTTTTTACATCAGGGCAACAATGAGAAAATAACCATTGATAAGCATACAAAGCACACTTGTTTGCATGTAAGTTGTTTTGAGCGAGTCGTGGAAATTCTATGGAAAAATATAGCAAACTGAATTTGCATTTTTGATACTCCTGTAATAAAAAAACGAAATATGCTGCCTGGATCACAAACATATCCATCTTTCACATTTGAAAATTTGATTTGAGAAAATAACCCTATTCATATGAAAACGCAAAAATATAGGGTGAAAAACAGTTTGTGCCAAGTTTGCTCGGATGCAAATACAGTTTGTTCTGTTCCCTCCTACAACAGCTTGTAAACTAACATAAATGGATGTGCTCTCTATTTCCACCAGTGCAAAGCTTTACTACAGAACGCAGTAAATAAAAGCTCACAGTAAAAAGGTTGAATGTACTTAAAACCATTACAAAGTCTAAATGAATTTCACTTTTTCTGTCGGTGTGAGATCATGCATAATGTGTTTTGCTGATGCAGCTCCGTGTGGCAGCAGTAACAGGATGGCGTCTGTCCAAGCTCTCTGTATGAAGTGTTGGGTCATTCCTCTCTGTCACTCGCCTGTGGAAAGGATACAATAAAGGGAAGTGTTGAGGTGATTGGTTGTTTGACAGATGGTCTACACCCTTCCGGTCTCCGCTCAGGAAATCGGACAGCCTTAGCTAAACTCCATTTATCTGTGTTAGTTCAAACACCAGGCATGGAAATACATGCTTAATGTTGGATTAGCTCAACTCAACTGATAGCATTTCTGTTTCTGATTGGCTTTAAAGTTCCGTGAAGGGATTTTCAAGGAGTAGTGTTTTTCCAAATGATTGTTTACCCTTTGATAACCCCTAAACCCAGTGCTTGAAATGGAAAAATAGAAGTGCAGGTACCCTGCACCAGAGTACATGCTTGGTTCTGAGAAGTGCCGGTACTCTCCAATTAAAAGTATTACATTTCTCTTGAGAAGTGCCGGTACTCTCCCCCTCAAAATAAATCAGTACCGGCACTCAGTACCGGACAGTACTGGCCCATTTAAAGTACTGCCTAGACCACGAAGTATGTCTAACTTTGAGTCTGGATAAAGCTGTTCGATGGGCTCTGTTGCACACTTGTCTACTACAAGAATTTGTGTTTGACCTCCTGATCTCAGGTTCGAATACCAAGGCGTAAAACTCAGCCTTTTATATTATGACAACTCGGCATATCAGCCTTCCAAAGTCAATGCATGCTATTTTTTATGTTCTATTAACATATGTAATACATTTTTGTGGATGCTGATATCTCCTAATATTTAAAAACGTGCATCCTTTTAGACACTGTTGACCTCAATTCAAGTTTTCCTGTTCTAAAAGGTGCAATAAACATTATGTCCCCAAAACTGTTACTTTCCAGTATTGGCTGCATGTTTTTTACCTGGTTATTATGTTTGCAATACAAGTTGGAAATAATGTGCAGCTGCTTAGTTGTTCAATTTTGCAGCTGGCATTAGAGTTACCTCTCTATTTTGCCCTTGCAATTTAATCCAGGTAGGTCCCGGAGGCAATTAATTGCAAGGTCAATATTTGAGAGTTAGCAGTGTTTGCGGTCATCCTGTCATAGGTGCAAAGTGCAAAACCATGAGCAAAAACCTCACTTGCCTCGTTATTAGGTCCGGCCAAGACTCAGCTTTATTCATTGCAAGACTCGAATAAAAAAAAATCATAGACAATACATAGAGGGGCTTTGGGTGTGCCCTCTTTCTCCAACGGTCTGTTAAACTGGCAGTCAAATTTTTCTTCAGACCACCACAGTATACAGCATGGTGAGCCTACATCTGCCAATGGCTCTCTCGCACTGTGAGTGACGTCATTATACTTGACCACATGTGCACATCTCCCTAAAAAGTGGTGCACTTCACCAGTGGGCCAATCTCTCCTTTCAATTTTAAAAATAAATACATTTTATTTTGCTTTGCAAATGGCTTTTTTGTTGTGGGCCTACCAGTTCTGCATAGGCATCTTTTACTTTAAAATGTTTAAATTTCTTTACAAATACTTATTTCTTTGGGCTTTGCCAATGATATTTTCCCGCAAAAGCCTTCCAGCTCCCTATAGGCATTTTCACTTTCTATTTTAAAAATATTAATTTTGAACGCACATGCTTGCAAAATGAATAATAAATACAAATTGTAGGCTTGCCAAGGCCAGAACTATAGGCGTTGCCAATGCTTGTTCACTTTGCTTGCAACTCAGAATAAGGCCGGAAGAACTTTCTAGAGATTCAACAACTGTATCAATAGCCATACTTGTAAATGCAGCACTGTTTCTCACTCTTCTGACACTGACTGCCTGAAAACCAATGTTCCAGTATCAATTTAACAGGACTAGCAGAGATCCAGTGGGCAATGACATGAGTACACAACACAACATTTTTTTACCAGTTAAAGGTCATAATATTGCATATATCAGTGCTCCAACAGCAAATGTATTGTTGCTTTGAATGCCTTATTCTCATAAAAATCAAGTGTTGGTCAGAGTATTTCAAAGACAGGAGCACCCTTAGAACAAGCACAAGCAATAAAAATAACAATAGGCCTACTGTTTTTTTAACATGCAATGGGAAAGTCAGTAGGGCTGGTAGTTTATTAGGGTATGTGTTTGATAATAGTTGGGTGACTTGTATATTGTTCCAAGCTATCCGAGAAAGATAACACCAAAATCAAGCACACTTTTGTGTTAAAACAATATAGAAGCTGGAGGTAATGGCCCCTTTATTGTTAGCAGAGTTAATCTATACACTCAAAGAAAAGTGTTACACAAAAGAATCAGAAGGTGAGGTTTGCTTTATAAGTGGTGAACTTTAAAGGCATAAACAGCAAAATGTTGCATGGTTGATACTTCTGACAATAGCCCGTCAATTTTGGGGTATCAGTAAGGAAGCCTTTGTGTGCACACGTCTTTATATTGTGAACAAAAAATGCCTTAAGCCCAACAACATGCTATCAGGAAAGCAAAGAAAACAAATAAAGATGCAGGGGTGATTAGTGACCAGCCTTACTCCTTTGTAAAGACAGTCAAGATCCACTTCCTAAACACAAAAGCTATTAACCAGCAATTAAAATTCCATCTCATCAGCAAAGTAAATACAGCAATAAATAGAAACTGCCTCTGAATTACAAATCAACACAAAGGCTACTTAAGCGCAATGGACACCCATATGGGACAATATAATGCCATGAGCCTGAATAACAGCCCATCAAGTAATGGCAAACCAGGAAAACCCCATGAATGCCGCTGGCTGGAGTGGGCTGATCCAAAACCCCCTATCTCACTGAACTACTTCTTGAATGTAGGTTTGAAATATATATCTATAGATAACATAAGGTCTCACAGGCAACCAAAGTGTCTCTACAAAGACCTCAAAAAAGGTCATCCACTGGACCTATATGATCCTGCTAGACCAGCAAGAATACTGGTTCATCATTAGGCTCCTACTACACCTTTAAAATGTGACGTCTCCTCAAATGTAGGTCATAGATGGATGGCTTGAACTGTTCTGGAATCAGGGTAACTAGCTTTAGCAAATGAGACCCATCTCAATAGTCTCTATAGGAAGGAAAACAAATGGTGCTCTTCTTAGATTTGGGGTATAGCAAAATGAGCGGAGTACGTTCACCAATATGTGTACTTGATGGATGGTCCCATATGTCCTCCACCCTCAGGTGTGGATGTCATCAGTTCAGGCATAAAAATAGAGAGCAACCCCTCGCAGCAAGGGGACAGGTTCTACCAAACCAGAAAGTCTAAAATTCTTCTGGGTACTGTACTTATCTTAATATTCATACTCCTCCTACAAATCAAACAAACAGCACATAAAACCATATACCAATAGAGATTTAGAAAAAATATATGGTTTTAATGTGTTATCTTTTGTACACAATTTAAGGTTTCTCCACATTTACAATATCACATATAGAAATTACACCATTAAAATTGCAGGACATATATGTCATACAAGAAAAATCAGCATACACGGTTCAATTCGTCTGTGCAACTCGAAATATCTACCAATTCGTCACTAGGTTTCTATAAGTTAATTTAACATATAAAGATCCCCCAGTGCATTGTAGATCATGCCCTCAATACTTCATCAACGTGTTTCTTTGGACAATGCCAATGAGAGCCACCTTCTTCAGGACAGTTTGAATACCACTTCCCCATACAAAATCCCTATGGCATCTATAAAAACAAATTAAAAATGAATTTTCTGAATGTCAAAACAGCAATGTCACGTAAACTGAAATTTAATAGTACATTACCAGAAACTCTACCAACAAAATGCATGTTCCCAATTGAAAGTTTTAAAACCATGCATGTCCCTAACCATATGTGGTGTATATACACAATTCATCGTAATAGATCATCTCTCCTCAAGCCCAACACACTCCAAACATATAAATAACCGCAACACTCTAAAATTGACATTTACTCAATACAATCTTCAATTATTGTGAATGCTCAACATTGGCCAATTTGGAATATTGTGATCATGCAATCATACTACACCTATCCTCATGTACTTTCCCATGGGGGACAAACAGAGTAATCATCATCTCTCTCTGTGTAGGTGCAGTTTCTTATTCTTAAAGAGATGGAGAATGATTAGCTATTAATTAATTGCCTTAGTGAAGGGTCTAATCAGTACAAGACCAGGTACAAATATAGCCTCAATCTCCAGTATGGGGGTGGGGGGAACCTGTTATCCCATACCTCAAATCCTCCCACTAGTGTTACACACCTCTTTAACTCGAACATGCCTTATTAACACCAAAAGGCTTGACTGCTATATGGTCAATTTATTACCAGTCCAGATGTAAATAAAATCTACTCCCAAAAATGTTTTTTGAAACCATACCGCCACTAATTCACTAACCTTTTGCATAAGACTGTCTTCCTCATCAATCCTTCCATGACAGGTCTCGAGCGTGAATATAAAACTGGCTCGTGCGACCCTGTTGTAAGTCCCCTAAATCCGATACACCTGGGATATTCCCCGTGTTGTGCCCGCTAAGTGTCACATGACCCATTTGCATAGTCCAGAAACCTCCGAAGGAATTGTGTGGGCGTATCATTGAATCACCAATGACAAATATACTTATTCCTTGCTACTTGATAGATAACAAATACTTAGTTCTGTAGTAAAGTCAAAATATGTGTCGATAACTATACTCATGGTCCCAAATAATTGTATATCTGTTCATTCAGATGTTTCTCTTCCTGTGGTCCTAGATTTCATCCCATCCTCATGGGTGCCATCTTGGAATTCCTTCTGTTCACCCAACATTCCCTAAAACATACAACACAGTGGATCATGCCTTTGTAAATATTCCTGCAGGCAATAATCATCAAATAACACCTAATAATCATGACATCCCCAAAAAAGTAATATAATAATAATAATAATGATGATGAAAAAACAATAGATGGAAGTTTGACAAAGACTACAATGATTATGTATTCTCCTTTTTTTGTAATGAGGTATAAAGCCTCTGGTCCCACTGAATCCTCAAACCTTTAGGGATCAAATGGAGGAAGTAAGGATCAATACCAGGCACCTATAACCTTTACTTGATAATAACACATTCTCATTCCTCCCTGCTATTTAGTCCACATCTAAAAGTATTGAAATTTGACATGAAAGACTGTTCTCTAACTTTCCTCACTGTGTCAATAGTTCCTCCTCTACTCCTATCTGTGAATCTATCCAGGTAAACCAGCAAAATTCATTTTCCCCATGTTCCGTTTCCAAAAAGTGGTCCACTAGTGGAGCCTTAGCCTTCCTAGTTCTAATCGCAGACCTGTGTTCATTAATCCTAAATCGTAGTTAATGACTGGTTTACCCAACATAACCCAGACCACATGGGCAAATGATCAAATACACCATGTTCTCACTCCGACAATTGGTGAGCGATCTAGTTTTATGTACCACTCCCTGATAAGATACCTTGACATCTCTTATCCTGTGTTGGCATATATTACAGCTTCCACATATGGAATTACCCACAATTCTTTCTTTGTTCAGATTTGATTGTATCTGGGGTATTTACTCTTTGTACATGTGAACCAATTTATTTCTAAGGTTTCTATTCCTACAGAAGGCAAAGAACGGTCTCTCCAATTTAACATTATCCCCGCTGTTTAAAATATTCCAGTTTCTATTGATCACATTTTGAGTCCTGTTGCTTATCCCTGAAAAACTACTTACAAATATAATCCTCTCCTTGCTACTACATCTATTGTTTTGTCGGAACATGATATCCCTATCATTTAATTGTGATTTCGGGTAGCCTCTCTCCATTAACTTACCTTTCAAAGATTATAATACTCAATGGAGATGCAATTCCTCCAGAGACAGAGTATTGCCCAAAGGGAATATTGTCCTTTTGGCTTTTTGGATGGTAACTACAATAATGAAGTAACATGTGTTTGGTCCGTGGGTTTACTAAATAGTTCAACTTTTGGATGCCCAAAGGCTTCTTTGATTTTAATGTCAAGGAAGTCACATTTGCACTTATTTTACATAGCTGTAAACCTAAGATTATCGTCACCCAGATTTAACCAATTGATCCTCTGGCCTTCTCCAATATCGTCTATGAAGCGGGTCCAATGTTTCACCTTCTCAAAGATGGGGCCATTTCATTATAAACATGCTTCTTTTTAACAGCCAGTGGCGTAGCTAGGGGGGGCGGTGGGGGCGGTCCACCCCAGGCGGCACTATTTTGGGGGCGGACAAAGGCATTCAGATAAGGCTCGGCTTGCTTTCGGGGACGGGCAGAGAAGGAATAGGACTCGGGCAATGTCCTCTTCTTTTTTGTGCTGGCAGCTGTCCCCCCCTCTCTTCTTATTATTCCCTCTCTTTCTGTCTTGCTCCTC
Source organism: Triturus cristatus (assembly GCF_964204655.1). Taxonomy (NCBI): domain Eukaryota; kingdom Metazoa; phylum Chordata; class Amphibia; order Caudata; family Salamandridae; genus Triturus; species Triturus cristatus. The sequence continues at coordinate 1,417,001,488 of NC_140591.1, read as the reverse complement.
ACTTACTGAAAACCATAACTTGAAGAAACGGCTCACAACCTCTTTCCTTCTTTCATTTAGTTGCCTCCCTGTGAAATGGATCCAAAAAAGAAAAACACTCTTGCGGGGAATGCCCTTTTTCTGACATTTTTCTATTCCAAAGCGCAGCGGGATGGAGAGAAATAGAAGGTTTTAAATATGAAAAATAAATACATAACTAAATAAAGCAAGACAGAGTGGTTGCAAAGTGGTCAGATTGGTTTTATTCACATCCAAACACATCAGCCTCACTTTACAGACTTTGCAGTGAAGCGCTACTTTTGTTTTCTCGTCTTTCTTTGAACAGCATTGTTGTCCCCACGTGGGGAAGTGCACCATTCCTGGAGGTACTGCAATACCTGGTTGATGGGTAGATTGGAAAACAAAATGTGTACCATGGCTCTGTTTATGGATGTGGTCCTTTTAAACCATACTGCTTACGTTTATTAAGGATATAAGCAATGGACATTGAAACGGTTCCCTTCAGGGCCCTGTAGTCATGTCCTTAACTTTTCAGGTAAAACCACTCGCTGGTTTCTGAATAGTGAGTGAGAGATCGTTAAGGTAACCATATTGTTTCTGCTTACATTTCACATGCTTTACTTAATCTTGCATTCCCTATGAGTGTTTGCTTTTACTTTTTTTTTTTAGGCAGCATATTACTCTTATCAAGTGCGTAATTTGAATTGAGCCACAAGTGTTTATAGCGGACACAATTAGGTTGTAGCTGAAGGCAGTGAGAGTTTCTCTTTGTGGGGCAGTATGGTGTTCGGTGGGGGAGAGGATGTGGCACTATGGCCAGAGCTGTCGAATTTGGAACTGGGGAACCGGGTTCAGCCTTCATGACCAGTCCACCAGACCACTCTACTGAGGGAGCATATTCCCTTGCTAGACCTTAGAAGGCCCCACTAGACCTTAGAATGCTTGATGTCTTAGCACAAGTAGGTGTACCCTAGTGGTGTCAATTGTGAGTTAACCTTGAAGGCCTGTCCACCACAATCCATACTGAAGTTCATCTCCAGTCTTGCGGGCAGGCCAGTCACTGTGACTCTGTCACTGAAGTCACATGAAGCTTGAGCAGGTTAGGGCGGTGCAAACGGTGTGACCGCACTGGGTACCTATTTCGGGTGGGTGCGTAGTGTTTGCAAGTATATTATGGTTTAAAAAAAAACTTGCTGCCTCCTTCCTGGCCTCCAGCAATTTTCAGAAACAATAAAAATGTCATGATTACTTCGGTGATTAATGTTCTTCCTAAAGAGAGATCCGAGTTTTGTCTAGTGGAAGGGTTGACTCCTGGAAACGTAGCACAGAGGGTTAATATGCCTGCTGCAAAGAACATGTACCATGAAGATCACAAAGTGCACTGCTTTAATGGGGGGACCATGATGAATGGTCATTTAATGTCAGCTGTAGATGATGGATCCCTGAACAGTGTAATGTGTGTGCATGTTTGCATTGTGCTGAGGGGATTACCAGGTAATTGTTCACGCAGCTCTCTGATGGATGTCATATGCGGTTTTACTGAGTCCCCAGATAGATCATGCAGTCTGTGTGTTCTCTTTTGTACTGCCAGTCACTGCCAGTCACCGGTGTATTCAACTGTGTAGCCTTGGACCGTGGCATGTATGTGCATGTAACTTGCATGATCGAGGTAACGATTAGCGGCGATAGTACGTGTCTCTCGGCCCTCTTTCAAGTGCTTGCCGTCCTTTTTCCCCAGCAACCCCCCCCCCAGGGGTGGCAATCTGAGGGATAGCCCCGGGTGCCACAAGCTCTAGCTACGCCTCTGTTAACAGCCCCCATGTATAGGCAAGCTAAACTTGGAGTTCAGGTGGCTTCCATAGTCATCTCTCTCAGTTGTAAATATAAATCATCTTTGAAAATGAAGATGTTGTTCTTGTTTAATAGTCCCTGTAGAGATTTACTGGCCCAACCAAACAAAGTGAGACGTATTCCTGGGACACCCAATAATCCTGATAGTTGGTGTTACCTTGATATATTGAGGTGAGATGTACTTAAGGTCTAGTACTGATTAGACCCTTCACTATAAAGAAGATGATTAATTAATAACTAATTCTTTTCCATCTCTTTAATAATAAGAAACTGCACCTAGTGATGAAGTTGGTAGATGTGTCGAGTTACAAAGACTAATTGTGCTGTCTATGATGATTTCCCCTCTACAATATTTATGTGCTGCAATTGTAATGGTGTCAATTTTATATTTTAAACGTGAAGAAACTTTTAAATTGTGTACAAAAGACGATTCATTAAAGCCATATATTTTTTCTAAATCTCTAGTGGTACATGGTTGTATGTTTTTTGATTTATATGAGGAGTGTGAATATTGAGATAAGTAGGGTACCCAGGGGAATGTTAGACTTTCTGGATCAGTTCAGGCATTGCCAGTTGAGCAGCAGATGCCTTTATCTCCTAGGCAGACCCACCTCCCTTGAGGCTGTCCATTCAGATCAGGCGAGCTCCACTGTTCTCCTGTGGAATCTAGCAGTACATCTTCTAAGGCACAACATCAGGCTTCTTCAGTATTCTAGGCCAAGGCTTAATTGAAGTTGAAACAGAACAATATGGTCAGACTATTTCTTTACGAGCTGGACTGCAGAACTCTCTCTGAGTTCAAAGTGAATACCAGTAACTGGTTCTGCAGTACCCATAACTAGATTTGTAACCTTCAAAATTCCTATCTAACCAATTCAATGCACGGCAAAGCTTCCTTTCTGGGGCAGTGTAGGTAACACTATTTTGTTAACCTCTTCTATGCCCATGACGAGATAGTCTCGTCATGGAGCACGGTTGCGCTGTGCCCATGACGAGACTATCTCGTCATGGACCCCGCCCGCTAATGAAAGGTCCGGCACAGGAGGGGGAAAGGGCGGGGCACTGAAGGGGTTAAAGGGGATGTTGATTAATAATAATTAATAATAGAGCAAGGTCTGTGTTATTTCCCAGAGATGTTCCAGCTTGACATAAAACAGAAAACTAGAGCTGGCCACAAAAATGGGCTTTGGTCCCCACATCCTCACACATGTCATACCTCAAGCAAGGCCAATCCATCAGAGGCAGATTTGGAAAAAGATCACAATATATCAGTGAGGTAACACCCACTGCTGGCATCTGTTGTGAACAATAAATCACAAGGTCACATAACAAAGGCCAACTCAGGTGGAATTTAAAAAAAAATATGACTTACTCCAATGCAACCAGAATCATCAACGGCATAGGTAGGAGAGGAGGGGTGGTCTGTCCCAGGCGACACTGTTTTTTAGGGCGGCAGAGGTGAACAAGTCATGTCTGTCGACTACCCCCATCCCCCCGCCCCCGAGAACAAGTCATCCATCGGCCGCCAGACCCCCGTCCCTCCCCTCAGAACAAGTCATCGGTCGCCCTCCACCCTCGCTCTTACCTGCACCGAGCACTTAGGGTCTGCCCTGGGTGGCAGTAGGTCTAGCTAAGCCTCAGAGAATCATCAATGGACAAAATACCAGGTGGTGGAGTGAAGAGGCAAGGGACAGGGCTCAGCCCAGCTTCATCAAGGTGCGGAAAGGCACAGATGGGCCCACTCTTGGCCGGGTCTTCACCCGGGCACGCCCCCCAGCGCGTCTCACGCCGTGTGCCTCTTGTGTCCCTTTAAAGGTCGCCTTACCCCTCCTTGACCTCCAAGGGAAGCGTTGTGCAGCGTGAATTCTGGGCAATGAAGTCCGAGTTACAGGCAGCTGGTTATTTTTGGCATCTCCCATGCCGCGGTATATTGTGTCCCTTTAAAGGCCACATTGCCCCTTCTTGACCTCCTAGGATACTGTTCACTAGCATGAATTCTGGGCAGTAAATTACCAGCTACAGGCAGCTTGTGGTTTTCGGAGTCTCCCGCGCCCCGGGTCTTTCACGTCCCGTTAAAGGCCTCCTTGCCCATCCCTGACCTCCTAGGGCAGCATTGGGCAGCGTGAATTCTGGGTAATAAAGTCCCAGTTACAGGCAGCTGGTGGTTTTCAGCGTCTCCATTGTAAAGTTGTATACCATAGACTAGTGGGCCTAAAGCCCTGATTGTGCCACCCATAAAAGTAGCCTTTCAAACCTGTCTCAGGCTTGTCATTGCAGGTCCTGTGTGTGTTTTTACTGCCACTTCGACTTGGAATTTAAAACTACTTGCCAAACCTTAAACTCCCCTTTGTTTACACATAAATGACCCCTAAGGTAGGCCCTAGGTAGCCCATAGGGCAGGATGCTGTGTAAGTAAAAAATAAGACATGTACTGGTACGTTTTGCATGTGTCAAACACCCAAATTTGTTTTCCACTACTGTGAGGCCTACTCCTCCCATAGGTTAGCATTGGTAATTATTTAATACACTTTTAAGCTGTAATTTCTGATTAGAAAGGAGTAGCTGCCTCATGTTTTATACCTTTGGAATGGTAATGATAAATCCTCTTTACTGGTAAAGTTGGATTTAACGTTACTGTTCTAGAAGTGCCACTTTTAGAAAGTGGACATTTCTCTGCTCTGCCTGCTCTGTGTGCCTGCAACCAGTTTTCAATACGCAACAGGGGTGGGTGACAGCTACATTTTGTGCATTCCCTGTAGACAGCCACGACACAGGAAGGGTAGGTGTGACAGAGAACTCATTTACATTCATGTGAATTCTGATAGCTCTTCTTAGGCAGGAAGAGAGGGGGGTGGTGACACACCTGAATAGGCAGTGTTCTGTTTCCCACACAAAGTGCTGATTACCCCCTACTGATAGTCTTGAGCCAGGGCTGGAAAAAATTCCCTTTGTGCACCTCAAAGACCCTTCTTTAAAGTCACCCACACTTCAAAGGCACCACTGGATATAAGTACTGAGGCTCTGACACTATCAAGACAGTACACTACTTGACCTGTGTGGAACTCCGCTAGGAGTAAAGACAGCTGTGCTACAAGGATTTCCACTATGCTTGACTGCTGCTCTGGAAGAACTGCTTTTCTGCTTTGATGTGCTGCCCTGCTGCCTGCTGATCTCTGCCCTGCCGAGGACAAGGACTGGACCCATCTCACTTGAACCCAGAGTGACTCGAAGGGCTTGCTGGCTTTCCCCCTGTTCTGCAGTCTCAGGGCCATCAAAGACTTACTTCAACCCTGCAACAGCACCTGGACTCTGCCATCTGTGAGTCCTGCCCTGCCAAGTGGTGCCAATCCAGTCTGGGCCCTTGAAAGGGGATTTCTGCTGTGCTGATCCCTCAAAACCGATGCAACATTCATCAACGCCGACGCTGCTGCCGCTCAATGACCGCTTTGACAGACTGCTTGGCTCGAAGCCAATGGACTGCCTACTTGACATCACTGTGAGGCTCGTTGCTGACAGACTGAGTGGCTCAACATATCGCCTGCATCGTAAAGGGGTTAGTCAACAAAGCCTTTATCAACTGCATGGATTGGAACCAATGCATCATCTGCATTCCCAGGTACGACGACCATGCCTTGCCTCTTCAGCAGCTTGCATTGAATCTTCAACGCTTCCTCCATCCTATGTACTGTTTCAGCTGGACCTGTGTGAGGCCTGTAGCTGACCTGCCCTTCATCGCATCAGCCTGAACGTTGGATTTGTTACAGTCTAGCATGACCAGTTGTCCCCGGTTGGCGCTTTATGATTCTAAGGACTATAATTTAATTTAATCTTTAAAAATGCATAACTCTGGTTCTACGTATTGGATTTTTGTCATTTTGATCTTGTTTTACTCCTACAAATATAATCTATTTTTCTATGTGGTGTATTTTTGTCATGTTTTCATTGTGGTACTGTGCTTGTGTGTCGCACAAATACTTTACACATTGCCTCTTTAGATAAGCCTGACTGCTCTGTGCCAAACTACCAGAGGTTGAGCACAGGCTATCGTTTATTGTGTATCTAGCTTACCCTGACTAGATTGGTGGTTCCTGCTTGTACAGGGTGCATACTCTGACAACCTAAAACTCAATTTCTAACACCTGGTCACTTCCTGCAAGGAGGTCTTGAGTCCTCTTCTACGGCCTGCACACAGCTGTGAGACTCTGGTGCCGCAATCATATGCAACCTAAGGGATTCGCTCCGGCCTACCCTTGGAAAGAGCGGCCTTCTGTCACTGATGATGCACTGCAATTCAGAAGACTTTCTTGGATCCTGGTTCAGGCAGAAAAGGAACTGTGTGTGTGGAGAGAGGCAATTGTGGATCTCTGATGGTTGGGATTCGTACAGGGTACCTGAACACTATGCAAATTATTGAACTTAATTGTGACTGGTGCACCTGCATTGAGAGACTCCGCAACCTTTTCTCCCTTCATGTTTGTTTGTTGATATAAACGACTCGTTGCTGCTAATGTAGTACTGGTGGAGGTGAAGCTCCGGAGTGAGCAACCCATCCCACAGCTGACAGGATGGTAACAAGTGCTCCCAGTGAGGTGTAGATGATACTTACTGTCTGCAATTGCCTGGATTTGATTGCCTTATCATCACTGCTTGCAAAGCACACTGCTTGGTGAGTCTGGTCACTATATATAAGGAAATAACATGCAGAGTTTCTCAAAGAAATACAATTTATCAATACACAACATTAAATGTGCAATCTCTGTATGGAAAGAGGTACCCCAGAACCATTGGTCTTGGATCTTCGGTGAGCTATCCAACACTCATGCACGACACTTGAGAATGAAATGGAATGTTTGTGGAATTTACTCCGATATCATTGTAGTAAGGGCCTGCTTATGCCCAAGGGTTCAGATGGTGACACTGATGCATCTTTATAATCCAGGTTGACTGGCTTTGCCTTGTTTTGAATGTTATTACCGGGAATGCTAGTTTCAATATCTCTCTGAGTGGCAGGGGAATGCATCGGACTGATACAGGTCACTGCTGTCTGGCATGTGTGATGATTGTAACTTGGAACAGATTTGGCTTGTGCAGAGGAAACCCAGTTGTAGGATGTTTTACTTTAGTACTTTGATGCAGCATGTATGCCTCAGATATAAAAGCTGAACTTGTTGTGCCCTGAGGGGCTTGCCCCTATTTCACTACTTGATGACAGATGTGGTGGTTACTTGCTGGGTACAGGGAGGTTTCAGAGCTAGGTCACTTATCTGAGAGAGGAGTTTTAAAGTTCCAAAGTTCGCTATTGCCACTTCTTTAACTATGATGCAGTAAAAACGAAATTTGGAGAGCAGAGGGGTCAATTCCTAGTTTATGCGGGAGTGGTGAATGTGGATAGGGTGGCATGGTCTCGTATTTTGGCCTAGCCACATGGGTCGAAGACATTGAACATTTTATTGAGTGTGGCACTGGGCAGACATACTATTTCTATTGTGCATAGGGCAATACATAATGATTGCCTGTTCAATGTGTTGTCCCCGTCCAAAAGACATGAGATGATGTTTGCTAGTAGTTACCTAATGGTCCATGGCTGAAGAGTTACATATACTAAGAGTCAGAACTGATGAGAAAAGTTGAAGTGTAGGTCAGCATCTGGACAAACCTGGCGAGTGCCCTTTTGGTCCCACCAAATGATCGACCTACTCGAAGATTTGGCATGGAGATATGCTACCTGGGAGACGGCGGCGGCGCTAAGGCAGAGGAGCGTCACCCAACTGATTTTCAGCAGAGCAAAAACTGAAAAATAAAATGATAATAACACATTGCTATTATATTTTTATTTTTCTGTGCTGAAGTCATCTTTAGGATGGGGCGGGGTTTGGCTGTTATCACAGCCAGCTGCGAGAGGAGTGGTTTGTGCACTTAAGTGCACATGACGGTTTGGCCGCCGTCTTGGGCGGGCCAAATAGTCATGCGCACTTACTCCACCTGAATGTATTGCACAGCCTGGGTGGCGAACATGCACAGGTTCCCAGTCCCTGAGCACCGAACCACAGTGCTCAGACCAATCACGAGGCTGCTCTCATGAGGCTTTGTCAGTCCATTTCGCTAGATAGCCTTCTACCCCTCTGTCTGCCTCTACTTCTTACTTTGTTGATCTCTACCCATTTTCATGCTGAGGATGTGCTGGTCCTTGTGCAAGGCACATTGTGGCTATTTGTGTGACACTATTTCTGAAAATTTAAGGTATAATTCTGTATAGTATGCATAATGTAGGCTTGAATTGGCAGGAAATAGGTAATACACTTTTAAATTGCTCTGACCATATGCCCCCAACAAACGTTTTGCCCAGGGTCCCAAAAATCCTTAAGATGACACTGGCCAGGAGTACTTCTGGAAAGCTGGGAAGGGCACATAACATTCCCAGTGGGATCTTGTTTCCACCATCAGCTCCTTCTTCAAGGGCATTTACTCCCAGGACTCTGCCAGCACCCTCCACCCACTTCACTCTCCACCTCCCCTGCTAAGCTAAAAATTGTCCTGGGGCCTCTGGCGGAGGAAGAGACTTTTAACATTTTTCCTGATAGATGTGCCAGTGTTACAGCAGACACCGAGACATCAGCCTAGCACAATTCATCATGTCAGACAGACATTTGAGGGAGTGACGTTGTGTCCCACGATGGCGCTGCACGAGCTCCCTGGGGGAGCCCTCTTCAGCTGTGTTCGAAGTATTTTCTCAGTGGTATAAGGTTGCTCCACTGGTGCCTGTGGGGCGTTTAAAATACTCAAAACGCAACTTAAGACGTCGCAGCAGACAGCCAGAAGCCAGTGGGGAAGGCGAGCTAAAAAAAATGAGAACGGAATTTCTAGGGCTGACGCTCAAGATATAATTCTCTCTGCCTGTTCCTGATATTGTCTCTCTGTCATACAAAAATACAAATAACACGATATGTGATGCAGGAAAACATGAGTAGGGAAATGCACAAAGAAAAATAATTCTAAAGGATAATAATACTAATATATTGTGCCATTTAGGTGCATCATTCAGACACTAATATCCGGCCCTATGCACTGGATTTACATTCATACGTGCAGTCGCTATTACGTGTTCAATATATATAAAGTGTATACAGGACTCTGTGAGCAGTATGCAGTCGAGCCCCCACATTTGTGCACCGCAAAGACAGTTTCTTGTTGACACCAAAAATGTCATTGTTACTGCCTAATTCCTAGGACCACTTTTACTTAATTCTGCAACTAAAAAATGCAGCACGCTATTACCCCACGAATAGGAGCATTTCCTCATAACAACTGTGTCGTTTCCTTCCACTCCCCTGTGGGATATAATTTCATTCGCACGAATAAACAACAATGCTATTATGGTGTACAGGAAGCGGGGTAGCCAAGGTTATTCAGCCATTGCAAAATTCGTTTTCCATTTTATTTGGCAAGGTGACATTTTGAAAGTCAAAGCGACAAAACAGAGTCAGAAAAGTCTGCCAACTGATAGTGTAAACTGGGCACGCTCCGAGAGTATTGTAATGTGTTTGCAGTTACTCAAGCGATATGGTAGGTTAAAGTTAGTGCTAACTGGATGGACCACACCATCACGCGCTGTCGGAGGCAGTGGTTGAGAATGGAGGGTCGCAGACACACCATCTACCCCAGATATGTGCCTTGGCTGTCTGCAAACACAGAGGTAACGCCGTTGGTCAGATTAGAAGTTCAGTCATGAGACCTCTGCAGGGCTTTAAGTGGGATGACAAAACTCGAGGGTCTCTCAAAGGGGCGTGGCCGATGTAATTAAGGGCGTGGCTTAAAACACATCAACTAAAAATCTGTGCTTAGCATAGAGCACCCTCCACCTGGTATTCTGCAGCTTCTGTCATTGCATCTAGATACATAATACAACAAGTAACATTACACCTACAAGAAGTCAGGACTGATGGCTTTGTCAATGGTTGTTAGTTGCATACGATAAATAAGCAACAGCTGCGGCTTCGTTGTATATAATACTATCGAAAATGCTTCCATTCTGACATAATAAACTTTGAAAGACCTATAAGGAGTCTCGTTGCAGTTACATTAAAGGCAGTGAAGGGTGGTACTGCTGAAGAGTTAAGATTTTTTTTATCACCATGAGGGTGAGGGCAAAAAAGGACATCCTGATAGGGACCAGTCTCAGCACCTGCTTTTTAGAAGTGCCGGAGCCCGACAGGACCCGGTCCACTTAAAGCCCTGGACCGCTGCAATATCCCGGAACTCGCAACTGCTACAGAAGTCGCATGCCTATTTAATGCCAGCAGGGCTGGGTTTCTGGGGCAGTGGCCTTTCCCAGCTCCTCAACCTGGGGGTAAAGTAAGTAAAATGTTCTTACTCAGTGGTCAAAGGGCATTATAAAAAGTATGGGAGCTGTGTTGCTGTGTGCAAAGTGGGCAGAGTGAGTATAGGGGCGAGATCAAAGGCTGAAAAAGAAACTATTCTGTAACTTTTGTCAGTATTTCACCCTCAGGTAACTACATATAAAATGGGGCACAGCTTAAATGAATAATAAATGCAACTTAAGGTAATCAGTCAATCAATCAATCAATCACTGCATTTGTAAAGTGCGCTACATACCCGAGAGGGTCTCAAGGCGCTGGGGAGGGGGGGTTGCTACTGGTCGAAGAGCCAGGTCTTGAGGAGTCTTCTGAAGGCCAGCAGGTCCTGGGTCTGTCGTAGGATGGTGGGGAGAGTGTTCCAGGTCTTGGCGGCGAGGTAGGAGAAGGATCTGCCGCCGCCGGTGGTTTTTCGGATGCGAGGGACTGTGGCGAGGGCGAGGTTGGCTGAGCGGAGGCTTCGGGTGGGGGTGTGGAAGCTGAGTCGGTTGTTGAGGTAGGTGGGTCCGGTGTTGTGCAGTGCTTTGTGTGCGTGGATCAGGAGCTTGAAGGTGATCCTTTTGTTGACGGGGAGCCAGTGCAGGCCTCTCAGGTGGAGTGTGATGTGGCTGCGGCAGGGGACGTCGAGGATGAGTCGGGCCGAGGCGTTCTGGATGCGTTGGAGTCATCTCAGGAGCTTGTTTGTAGTTCCTGAGTAGAGGGCGTTCCCGTAGTCGAGTCTGTTGGTGATGAGGGCCTGGGTAACGATTTTTCTCGTGTCGAGGGGGATCCATTTGAAGATCCTGCGGAGCATACGGAGGGTGTTGAAGCAGTACGCAGAGACGGCGTTGACTTGCCTGGTCATGGAGAGAGTGGAGTCGAGGATGACCCCCAGGTTGCGTGTGTGGTCCGTGGGTTCCGGGGCTGTGCCTAGTGACGTGGGCCACCAAGAGTCGTCCCAGGCAGATGTGGTGGGCCCGAGAATGAGGACCTCTGTCTTGTCTGAGTTCAGCTTCAGTCTGCTGTCCTTCATCCAGTCGGCTACGGCCTTCATTCCTCTGTGGAGGTTAGCTTTGGCGGTGTGGGGATCTTCGGTGAGGGATATGATCAGCTGGGTGTCGTCGGCGTAGGAGATGATGTTGAGGTTGTGTTGTCGTGCGACGTGGGCCATATAGATATTGAACAGCGTCGGGCTGAGGGAGGATCCCTGTGGGACGCCGCAGATGATCTCGGTGGTTTTGGAGCGGAAGAGTGGGAGGCGGACGCTCTGGGTTCTGCCGGAGAGGAAGGATGTGGTCCAGGCCAGGGCCTTCTCTTGGATACCGGCGTCATGGAGGCGTGCTGATAGGGTGCGGTGGCAGACCGTGTCAAAGGCTGCTGATAGGTCCAGAAGGATGAGGACAGCTGTTTCTCCTTTGTCCATCAGGGTCCGGATGTCGTCAGTGGCGGCGATGAGGGCGCTCTCGGTGCTGTGGTTGCTGCGAAAACCGGATTGGGAAGGGTCCAGGATGTTGTTAACTTCAAGGTAGCGGGTCAGCTGTTTGTTGACAATCTTCTCGGTCACTTTTGCCGGGAAAGGGAGCAGGGAGATGGGCCGGAAGTTCTTGAGGTGCTTGGGGTCCGCCTTGGGCTTCTTCAGAAGGGCGTTGATCTCGGCGTGCTTCCAGCTTTCTGGGAAGGTTGCTGTCTCGAAGGAACGGTTGATTGTTTTCCGGAGGTGGGGCGCGATGGTTGCGCTGGCTTTGTTGAAGACGTGGTGAGGGCAGGGGTCCGATGGGGATCCGGAGTGGATGGAGTTCATGGTTTTGATGGTGTCTTCTTCGCTGACGCTGGACCAGACGGTCAGGCGACTGGTGCGAGTGGTAGTCGCAGGGGTGGTGGACTCGGTGGTGGGTGCGGGGGGGTCGGAGTTGAAGCTGTCGTGGATGTCGGTGATCTTGCGGTGGAAGAAGGTGGCCAGGGAGTCGCACAGGTCTTGAGATGGCGGGATGTCGTTGGTGTTGGAGCTGGGGTTGGAGAGTTCTTTCACGATGCTGAAGAGCTCTTTGGTGTTGTGTGCGTTGTTGTCTAGGCGGTCCTTGAAGGCGGTATTCTTGGCGGTCCTGATGAGTTGGTGGTGTCTGCGGGTGGCGCTCTTGAGGGCTGTGATTGGTTGTCTGGTGTTCGGTCGTGGAGCCATTTCTTCTCCAGCTTCTGACAGGTGTGCTTGGAGATCCAGAGGTCCTCGGTGAACCAGGCGGCTTTCTTGTTGGTGTGGTTGGTTGTAGAGGTCTTGAGAGGGGCGAGGGTGTTGGCGCAGTCGTTGATCCACTGTGTGAGGTTGGTCGCGGCGGTGTCCAGGTCGGTGGGGTCGGTGGGTGGTCTCAGGGTGAGGGCGGTAGTCAGTCGGTCCTCGGTGACCTTGCCCCAGCAGCGGCGTGGTAGCTGTTGGGTGCGGTGGTGTGTGGTGGGTTTTCTGAAGGTGAAGTGGACGCATCTGTGGTCGGTCCAGTGTGGTTCGGTGGCGTGGTTGAAGGAGACGTGGGGGCTTGCGGAGAAGATGGGGTCGAGCGTGTGTCCAGCGGCATGAGTAGGTGTCGTTACGAGCTGTTTGAGTCCGAGGTTGGCGAGGTTGTCGATCAGGGTGGTGGAGTTGGCGTCGTTATTGTTCTCGAGGTGGAAGTTCAGGTCCCCGAGGAGGATGTAGTCCGTGGAAGCGAGGGCGTGGGTGCTGATGAGGTCGGCGATGGTGTCACTGAACTGTGGGCGGGGTCCGGGAGGTCTGTAGATGAGAGTTCCTCTGAGGGTGGTGTTGGGGTCGGTGTGGATCTGGAAGTGCATGTACTCGGCGGTGGTGAGGGTGTCATCGGTGTTCGTTGAGATTTTGATGGAGTCTTTGTGGATGATGGCGATTCCTCCTCCCACTCCATTGGTGCGGTCTCTGCGGGAGATCTTGTAGCCGCGTGGGATGGCTATGGCGATGTCTGGTGCTGAGGTGGCGTTCAGCCAGGTCTCCGCCAGGAAGGCGACGTCGGGGGCGGTGGAGTCTAGAAGGTCCCAGAGTTCGATGGCGTGCTTGCGAGCGGAGCGGGTGTTGAGGAGGATGCAGTGGAGGTGGTTGGGTTCTCTGGCTGGTGGTGTGGAGGGTTGGATGCTGGTGAATCTGTAGTTCCAGCAGGTGAAAGGCCCCTGGGTGCGTTTCGGGGTGGCCCGGTAGCAGGGGTGGTCTCGTCTGGTGTTGAGTGCGTGGAGGGTGCTTGCGTCGTAGTGCAGTCTGGCGTTGCGGGGGTGCGGGGTCCATGGGTTCTGGCACTGGGTGCGGTCCAGGCGCGGACGGGCGCAGACGGGCGGCGCGCCTAATGCGCGGCCGCTGCGCGGCCTCCATATGAGGGCAGAGGGAGGGAGGAGCAGCTGGGAGGTGGGAGCGGGGCGGCCAATCAGAGTGAAGGGGGCGGGGCCGCAGGGGCTCAGCGGCGGGGAAAAACCCGGGGAAAATCTGGGGAAAAAATGGCGGGAAAAGACGGCGGGAGAGGGACAACAGAGTACAGGGGTACAGAAAGCAAAACACAGGGGCACAGAATGAAAAAACAAAGTGGCACAGAAAGCCACGCGCAGCGGTACAGAATAAAAAAGGGAGCGAGCAGTCAGGCGGCAAAAGTGGCAACGGAGGTTCAACCCACAGGGGGCTGCGTGGCAGATGGGGGAGCGACCTGCCTGGTGACAGGGTGAAAGGTCGCTCCTGGGGGAAATGCACTATCGTCCATTAAGAAACCTCTATTAATGCACTGCAGAGTTTGGTGTCTGCAACTAGAGAGCCACATAATTTAAACCTGGTTGGTGGAGTGGAGAATAGGGACTTGTTTTTGTTTAGAGCTACGAGGTCCCAGTCTGTAACAGAAAGCACTGTGAATATGTAAATCAACATTTTAAATTTGCATTACACATAGTATAAAATAGGCTGCTACAAAATGCACAAAAAGGTTTAAGATAAAAAAAGTGTTCCAAAATATAGATTTTAGTAATACCCAGACTGTACATAGTAAATTTTTCTTTATAAGTGTCCGTTAAAAGCATACACTTCACAGCACAGTTGGTAACCCCCTTTCAATACCACCTGAAAAGAATAAATCTGCATCATAAGGAAGCTTCAAGTGACTCCATCAATTAAAGTCAATACAGGCTTCCACACACCCTTTATATTTGCAGATTGACCAGTTTTGCACATGGACATTTCTTTCAGGCAGCAGGCACCCTGGCAAGAAGGTTTGTTTAGCTGTCTGCCTCTCCCTCGGTTTCACAGCACAGGAAACTCTCTGCCTTACATTTTAGCGGAAGCATTTCGGTTCTTGGAGTTAACCGTCCCAGGACAGTTGTATTTTCACAAAAAGTAGGGTAAAGGTTTTTATGAAGTTAAAAAAGTATGTGGTACCCCTCAGATCCTACCCATTTCGAACACTGTTCTTACTTTTTTTTTTTTAAGTATGTTTATTAGCATTTGTAAGTATTCAACATACATGTCATAATTTAAACAACCACATATTTAGAAACCAACTTTTGGCATTAGAGGTGGTGTCGGACCGCAGGGAGTATCCACATATCTAAATATAACACAAGAGAACAAGCTCTGTGACCCCTTTAACAACCTCAACACTCTGTTCTTACTTAATAAAATCATTAGTAAACAGATTGCTATATAAGAATGAATGTCTAAGTGGGTTTTAGCTAGTTTTGTGCTCTTTTCCTGTAGGCTTGGGCAGAGCTAGTGAGTTTCACTCCACGGAATTCTGCAGAGTTACCAATAAACTCTACCGAATTCCACAGAGTTCCGTGAGCGGGCAGAGTATTGCTGGCCCACCACTAATGAATTCCCCTTGGCTGCTGAGGGTCATTGGGGGCTCAGAACCCCTATTGTTGCCACTAGTAACTCCCCCACAGTGTTATTGCTAAGACCTCGTTGTAGGCCCCGCTCCCTTTCTCAGCCACTCTGCAAAAGCACTTCCTGGCGCGCTACTGGTTGGGGGGTGAAGTCCCCCTGGCTGTTGAGGGTCGTTGGGGGCCAAGAACCCCTATTCTTGCCAAAAGTGAGTCCCCCACAGCGGGATTGCTGAGACCTGGTCAAAGTCCCCACCCCCTTTCTCAATCACTCTGCAAATGCGCATCCTTGCGTACTATTGGTTGGGGGATGAACCTTCCCTTGACTGCTGAGGGTTGTTGGGGGCCAAGAACCCCTATTGTTGCCACTAGCAAGTCTCCAAATGTGGGATTGCTGAGACCTCATCGGAGGCCTCGCCCCCTTTCTCAACTACTCTGCAGAGGGGTCCCCTGGCACACTATTGGTTGAGGGGCGAAGGTCCCCTTGGCTGCTGAGGGTCATTGGGGGCCAAGAACCCTATTTTGCTACAAGTAAGTCCCCCACAGCCAGATTGCTGAGACCGCGTCAGAGGCCCCACCCCTTTCTCAACCACTCTCCAAACACACCTCCTGGTGCACTACTGGTTGGGAGATTAAATCTGGGGGTGAGTGCACTGGTATACTCCGCTCAGGCAGCGGTTGGCGGAGGTTTTGCTGAACTCTGCGTTCCAAGTGGAGCAGGGAGTGGCAAAACTCTACAAACTCCACTGACAGAGCCAAGGTTACAGCCCACCCCTAGTTTTCTGCCTATTTTCTGCTTGTTGCTGACCTTTATTTTTCCTTTTTCTGCTGGTTGCTGACCTTAATTTTTCCTCTTTCTGCTCATTTCCGACCTCTATTTTGACTCTTTCTGCCAATTGCTGACCTTTATTTTGACTCTTTCTGCTAGTTTCTGACCTTTATCTTGCCTCTTTCTCATCTTTTACCCCGGGACCGTGGGGGGAGACTCCAGGCCTTCGCGGTCCCAGCGACTCTCCACCTCCTGTTGGAGCTGGCATTGCTGTCACAGACAGGAATCTGCTAAACATGCAGCTCCCTGTCTGTCAGACCAATCCTTTCATTTGCTTCCCTGCCCCCTTGGAAGGGGGCAGGGAAAAAAAGATGAAAATTCCCCTCTCAGGAAGCTGATAGCGGGGTTCATGTTTGCTTTTACATGGTGGGGGGTCCGTGTGGCCACCCCATCAATCTTTATTTAGCCCCAAGGTGATGGTCACCAGGGCTTATAAAGCCCATGAAGGGGTGCCCCATGCGCCCTTCCCTTTGTTTTAGCAATAAAACCCTGTGGAGGAGGTGGTGCCCTGGGCTCAATGAGCTTCAGGAGGGGGGCCCGTGCGCCCTCCTTCTTTTGTAAAAAAAACTTCCCCCAGAACCTGGTCCACCCGGGGTCTGTATTCAAAACAAGCTTGGGAGCCCACACTTTTTAAAAACATTTTTGCTGTGGATTTGCTGCTCACCTTTTCACAGCAAACAGTTTTTTTTTTAAAAAAAGTGATTTTTGGCCCTGTTGGGGCCACAGGGGGACCCCACCACCACACCTACGGGGTCAGGATATTCTTAGCCTGCCCTCTTTTCTTTTTTTAAAATGTTTTTTGTGGGATTCGGCTGATGCCGATTCCCAAGATGGCTGCCAGCACTTTCTGATTGCACTGTTGGCAGCTAATCAGATCTCACAATGAGATCTGTGCTTACCTAAATATCTTTATTTGCTTTACCTTAAATTTCTCAACAACTACTGAATAGATTTACAACGGATAACTGAAAGCGTGATCTGCTTACCAAAATCTACCTTCCTGCCAACTTTGGTGAAATTCTGTCCAGCAGTTCGGGCTGTAGTCGTGTTCAAAGCTCCTATGGTAATTAACAGGGGAAATAGTATTTTTTTCAACTCCCCTTTTTCTCGTCCCCTGCCTGACGGATCACCCCGAAACTTCCATGCACAAGACTCACTATGACACTTTTTTTGGCAAAGATATAGGCAAGTCAAAAAAACACTTTTTCTATACAAACATGGTCCTAACTATAACTACCTAGTGGTGATTATGTGTATGTATATATATATTTATTTTAAAAAACATAGGTTTCAGGCACGTTATAGTTAGGAATTAGCATTTAAAAAACCTTAGAAATTCACAGAAAAAACCATAGGTTTCAGGGGTGTTATAGTTAGATGGACATTTCACTCATACAAACCATAGAAATTCCCCCGTTATAGTTAGTTCAGCTAACTATAACTCGAGCCCCCGCAATGCACTGCTGATGACGTCACATATTACATCACTCATGACATGGTCAGTGACATCACTCATGACATCTCAAATGACATCACTGATGACATCATCCATGTGATAATTTGATGCATCTTCTCACACCCTAATATAACCTTTGATACACCCACTCTAAATTACAGACTGCCATTCTCAAAACCATAGACACTCCAACACCAATAACTACATACACACTTACTGATTCTTAGGTCTACACACCCATCCACTCACTCACCCGTGAAATTAGCAACAAAGTCCTTGTGGGACCCCCTGAGCAGGCCTAGGGGGCCAGAGTGTTTCTACCCTGCCCCTTTTTTGCGTTCTGCGTGTTTTTTCTTCTCTTTTCTTGTGCCCCGGTTCTACCGAGGCACAAGATGGCTGCCAACACTTCCTGGTTTGGAGTGTTGACAGCCAATTAGCATACAGCTCATGCTCGGCAGGGTGCGCGGATCCACCTCGCCCATAGATATATCTATGATTTTACTTTTGATTTCTCAGGAACTACTGAACGGATTTACACCATTTAAGCAAAAGGCATGAGTGTGAACCAAGGTCTACCTTTCTGCCAAATTCGGTGTAATTCCGTTCAGCAGTTCGGGCTGTAGCTGCGACTAACGGTCCCTATGGAAAATTGCATGGGGAAAACACGTTTTGGGACCCCCCTTTTTTCTCGGCCCCCGCTTGACGAATCACCCCGAGACTTTCAGGATAGGAGCGGACCGAAGCGGGCCACGAGTTTTGAAAATTTCGCAAAGATTCGTGAACCGGCGCCAAAGTTATTCCAAATAGAATGTTGCGGATTTCCTATGGATAATAGGTCCTAACTATAACTACCTACTGGCGACCACCAGTAGGTAATATATATTATATTATGTATACATATATATATATATATATATATATATATATATATATATATATATATATATATCGTTGAAGTGCAAAAGTACGTGCGCTCTCAGGTAAGTAAACGACACATCCAAGTTGTAGTAGTGATCAGGTTTATTCCATAACGCGTTTCGACTGCGTCCGCAGCCTTGCTCACATGGAACCGTGTAATGGAAAACTGGATGCAAATGTATATACACATGACACAACCCAGAGGGCAGTGGAGTCAAAATAGGACTGAGAGAAAGAAGGCGTCCGCCATCTTGGAAAGGTCAACAATGGTAAACATAGTGAAAGGCAAATGCAAAGTAAATACACAATGACGTAATGTGAAAACGTAATGTGAAAATGATCATCAGTACAAATGCACGAAATAAAATACTCCACTGTTACATTTGTGATAGGTCAAATGACCGCAAAAAGGTATATGGCTTGAAAACACATTATCGTAGCACTCATGGTGAAATTAATGTAAAAGTGGTCATTCGAGCATCAAAATACTGCGTCTAACAAAAATGGAAACGCTGGGCCAATGTGGAAGCACTGCAAAGTGATAGACTTCCGCTGCGCATGGAAAGGTGGCTAAGTAGCCAGACACATGGGGGGGAAGAGCTGGACCCATTGCGAGTTATTGCAATAAAGGATGGTGTGGTGAAAGGAAGAGTCAGTGATGGCAAGGTTACCAGAGGAGTGGTTGCCGATTGCAGACCAATAATAAGTCAGTGCGCGTTGCACGAAGTGCAGAGTAGACCCAAACATGGTTAATGGGCTGGCAAGTTCATGATCTGACGTACATGCAAAGTGCTCGTACAGTGCTAAACATCTGGTCTTTCCATTCACGGGTAATATGATGGACAGAGTGCCACGATAGGAAACAGGTTGAAAACTAGAACAAAGACAGTGATGAGCAAGTGCCCTGGGTCAAGATAACCAAAAACCACTTATCCTGCTGCTCTCAAAGCCCTTCTTGGAGTGTCCAGTTGTGAATCAAGTGCCCCAGTTTTCTAAGTGAAGGTGAAGACCTGACTCCGAAGAGAAGGTTAGGCACCTGTGTGGTGATTAGGTGCCTTCCTTATCTCCTGCAATAAAACATGAGAAAAACATTAGCTGACAAGTAAGAGAAATGTTCAAGATACCAAGACAGAATAAAACACACAGGAAGGTACATCCTAAAAAATTACAAGACATCCTCAGTAAACTGTCTGAACGTAAGAAATTACTCTCTTTTCAGATGTATTGACAGTTCCTCGTCCTGGTTCATCCCACCAGGGGCCTTAGTTTGGAGATCTACAATGTATTTAGACTCTCTCTGTCTGAGTCTGAGTGTCCTGTTACCCCCTCTGTGATCTAACCGGACTTGTTCCAAAATAAAATACTTCAGTAGTGAGGAGTCAGAATAGTGTCGCTCTTGGAAATGCCTCGCCACCGGGTATTTAGGGTCTTTATTGGTCTTCAACGATAGTATTGCCGGTGGCTTCGCCGGCGTGTACGCCACTTTCCTAGGGTGCCAGCTGTCCGGAAGAAGCGTTTGCAGATTTTGGATATATATATATATATATATATATATATATATACTACAAGACAGCGCTCCTTCCGATTGCTGGGACCCGAGAAAGCTGGCGCACACGCCGGTGGAGCACGCCGGAAATTGAATATTCCAAAATTGCAGATGTCGTGCGCTCTCAGGAACAGAATAATCCAACACACGTGAGCAAGGCTTTGAAAGTCGAAACGCGTTGTGAATAAACACCCGTTTGTTCTGCCATCTGTGTTGGATTATTCTGTTCCTGAGAGCGCACGACATCTGCAATTTTGGAATATATATATATATATATATGAGACTTCTAGGCAAAACCGACATAAACAATT
Organism: Triturus cristatus; assembly: GCF_964204655.1. Lineage (NCBI taxonomy): Eukaryota > Metazoa > Chordata > Amphibia > Caudata > Salamandridae > Triturus > Triturus cristatus. The sequence continues at coordinate 1,416,981,375 of NC_140591.1, read as the reverse complement.
AATATTAACCCACAAGAACTAGTTGGAACAGCCCGCTCTAATCAGAGATCACATTTAGTACGTTCAGGATTTAGTACTACAATCCTGAGAAATGCTGGGGTCTTTGTGCAATGGCCTCAAATTTTTCTCCAATGAAAACTTGGCTAGTTGCTTGCTCCAATGACAGAGAGGCAGCAGACCATAGAAAAAAAGGTGTAGACAAACTTGGAAGCCATGCATCTGATGAAGGCACACTCGCTGAAACGCGTTATGCATTTTTTAAATATATAATAAAATGTTATTTCTCGACCTTTCCATGAACATGTTTTCATAATAAATAAAGGTTCCATAAAATGTTTTCATGTATTTCCTCAGAATGTTTCTACTTACACAAAGATCGCTGTTAACAAATAAATAGAAATGTGTCTTTTAATAAGGTAATGAAGAGTTCATATATGAAAATGCAGCATGTTTTTTAAAAATATGAATGCTTATTGTTCAAAATCATTTATTTTTTCATTAAATTGATATTTCAACTTCTGCATGGACCAATGTTAACTAAAATGAATAAACTTGATATTTGAAAGTTATATATATAGATTATATGTAGGAAAGTATGCCTTATTTGGAGAATAAACCATGTGAATTTAGAACTGATACAACTTAGTTGAAAATGTAACATTGTTGTTTGTGGACTATTGTATTCGTGTGAGAAGACAAGGAGTAATCCTGTTCCCAGAGAGCATGGAAAACTGATTGGCTGACTGGAGACGGAAGGTGCAACATGTTGCAAAAGCTTCAGAATGTGCAATCTATAACAATCTATAACAGTGCGTGTTCCTAGAGTAGTTTACCACTTCTTTCTAGACCATTTATCCATGCAATTTACCCTCTCCGATGCTCACGTTGCTTGAGACTCTATTGAGTTTCTTAGACTTCTTTTTAGGGGAAGTTCTGCTTTGATCGAATTCTGATTTACTGAGCTGACTTGAGCTAAAGCTTTCTGCTTTTTATCACTCTTTCGAACTAGAACTCTATCGGTTTCGACTGACACATTTTCAACAAGTCTTAGAAAAGGGATTATTTTCTTTCATGGAACATGCTTACAATTGTATTGATTGCTTATTGATTGCCTATTGATTAATTGATTACTAGTAAGATTCTAAAGACTATATTGATAGATTTAACTTGTGAGCTAATAAATATGATTTACTAAAAGATTTCATCAATGAAGTCCTTTAACTCATACCAAATTCTCTTTTTTGACTAAAATATATTAATAATTGTGATTACAGTTTATGTGCTGTACAGCTCTTGATCTTTCTCTAAAACAACAGCAAAGATCCATTCGACTCCAGAGAAATAATAATAAATAGAAAGTGGGAATCAGCCCATGTGATGATAAACCAAGATTATTTAAATTAAGAACTGATTCCCGCTCCAGCAGAAGTATGGGTTAGGGCTACCTGGAGGCTACTGTCTGTTTGAGATTTAGACTAGCTAGTGTCTCTATGTCTGTCCCTTTAGCCAGTATGAAAGCACGGGACTGCTGTAATTGCCCAAGTAAGAGTGTAGCGAGTACTTGCCTTGTTCTTTTTTGCTACACACTGTAGCCTAATTGATACTCTCAACTTCATTTCTTTATACACTTGAACTATCAATATGACAGAGATAGTAAATAGTAATCCAGAGTTTAGGTAGAAATAAGGACAAGACAGGGTATTAACTGGAAGAGAAAATAATGTAAATCCAGTTAAAACTACAAAGTCTGAGACAGAGATTTCTGCCACCAACCTTGTAGAGAAAAACCAACACACTGGTATGTCAGGGTGTTGCATTAACTTTTCAACTGTAAATTAATTGCCAATAAAAGCATCTGTTGTAGCTTCTCTCTTTTATAGGCCTGCTGTGGTCATTCGCCATGCCCTGGGTTGGACTTTGCCGTAGTTCCACACTTTTATTTTACAAGGAACCCCTCTTGTAAACCTAGATGAGATAGGAAACCTCACATGAGAGGGAAATAGAGTGTGCATTTTAGAAAATTCAAAAAAGGTTTATGCACCAACCGGAGGCAGCATTGCCTGTCTCTGGCCATCAAAGTCTCTATCCAGTATCCCAGAGTCACAGGAAGTGAAGCTGCTGCAAAATCTGAAGGCACGCATGAAGGGAGTGGGTCTATATCAAAAGATGGAATGACTGCCACAAGAAACGTGGGGACTTGACCCAGAATCCTTGTAGAAAAAATCCATAGCATCACAAGATGAAAGCTAATCTTGACAAAAAACTACTACTAAACCATCATCACTTTGGCCCATGACCAAAGCAGAGTCCTCAATGCAGTTACACAATGCATCAATCCGCTTCCAGTACCCACAGTACCACACTGCTTAGAAAAGTGTTACTATAAATGAACAATCCATTGAAGACCAATGAACAGACATCAGCAGCATTTTGAATCTAGCTTCCATATTGCCTCTTTAACATTTCCTCCAAAGGACATACCTGTATGCCCCTCTTCCAGCCACTTAACATCAGAAACCTTCACTTCCTTAAATTGCAGCTCCTTAGTGGACATCATCACCACTTCTTTCATTCTGAACTATCACACCAATGGTCCACTTATCTCATTATAGCCACAGTCAAGGTTCCCTTTACCCAGTGAATCTTCTCAGTATCAAAAAAGGGCGATCAGATCCTCTTCCCCTCAGTAAAACTTATGCTGGGCCCGATGACTTGACCAATTAGTTCCATCACTTCCCTTCTATTCCTTTAACTACATTAACGCAGAGAGTGGTCTCTGTCCCATAACCTGATAAGTGACAGGAAGTTACCCACCAGGGTGACATCCTCCTAAGGGGTGACAGACACAAAAAGACTATGGGTATGATGTAGAGACGAATGGTTATGAAAAATGCAGTAAGCAAGGTGGATTCACCTGATCACAATTCCTCCACAATAGGGAGAGTATGGTTGAGGAAATTACTCAGGTGTATTATTTTCCAAATTTAGCGCTTCCTACAGAAATCTGAGAATATTGGTTTACCACCCAAGTCTGAATTAGTGTTAATCCAGAAAATAATCTATTGGATGAAGTTCCTTCACCATTGGGATAGTAATGTGGACAACATTCATATGGTGCAGTCTACTCCATTTTGAGCACTTTTGCTAGAAAACTGTTGATTCTGTATTGCCATCCTGCTCTAAATCAGTCCCCACATGTCTCTTGCTTGAGTAATAGAAACATATGCCTCCATGGGAGTGGGAGCAGTAGGGATTCCCATTCTGCAGTCAGTGGCGTAAAGAAACTCGAGGGGAACCACCTGCAAGCTACAAGGAAGGCCCCCCTTCCGGCTCACTCAGGAGCTCTCTGGCCAGCATACTTTGCTTAGGGGTCCCCCTGGAGCTCGGCCCCCCCCCCCGCACTGCGGGGTCTGCGGGGGCCTTTGTTACGCCCTTGTCTGCAGTGTTTCAAAGTGGATGTGTACACCTGACACAGTGGCTACAAGCTACACTGAGAGAGAGTGAATGACCAGGACTGCTTGGCAGAGCTTTCATAAGAAGAACAGCAATAGAGATGACCATACCTTGCCCTTGTGCCCGATCAAGTACATATCTAAAACAATAGCAACAAATACAACCTGGAACTCCAGCCTGGAAAATATTCCCAATAACTCTTTACGATGTCTTGTCTAGTAAACAGTAAGGCGCTCACTGCAATAAGTAAAATCTTTCCATTTCACAATAAAAAGGGAGAAAAACAACATTTCAAACAGAAACATTTGAAAAACCAAAAGTTGGAAAAAAACGCAGTCCAAAATCTTTAAAAATGTACAAAATGTCAAATTGGTTGGGCACAGTTAGGATTAGTTGTATGTTAAGTGTAAAGATGTGCATTTAGAACTGTGGGTAAGATAAAGGTTAGAGTTATGGTTAGGGATATGAATACTTTTAGCATTAGGGTTTAGCTTATGGATAAATCGATGGTCCTCGTGCCAGCTCCCCCTGTGACAGTTCTCCTGTCCAGCTTGCTCGCAGCCCACTACCCTCTGCTGCCTGTCTACCTACTGCTCTCTGTTTGTGCCTCCTCTGCTCGTTTCTTGCTCTGTTTTGCTTTTACTGCTCATTTTTCTGCCCTCTGTTTTGCCCTTCCTGCTTGTTTTTCTGCCCTGTTTGCCTTTTTCTGTGCTCTGTTTTGCCCTCTTCTGCTCTCTGTTTTGCCTTTTCTGCTTTTTTTTCCAACCTTTTCCCTCCTCCCACCACTTTCCTCCTCCCGCCACTCAGTCCCCTGCCCTCCCCATCTCTCGGGACCTACTTAATTTGAGGCCACAGCGTGACCCCATTGAGCAGGTCCTCGTGCCAACATTCCCGGCACATCTCCTGTCCAGCTTGACTGCAGTCCGCAACCCTCTGCTGTCTGTTTACCTGCTGCCCTCTGTGTGTGCCTCCTCTGCTAATTTCTGACTCTGTTTGCCTTTTGTACTCATTTTTCTGCTAGTTTTTCTGCCCTCTGCTTTGCCTTTTACTGCCCATTTTTCTGCTCTCTGTTTTGAATTGTCTGCTTGTTTTTCTGCTCTCTGTTTTGAATTGTCTGCTTGTTTTCTGCTCTCTGTTTTGCCTTCTTCTGCTCTGTTTGGCTTTTCTGCTCGTTTTTCGGCCCTCTGTTTTGCCTTTTTCCACTTGTTATTCTACCCTCTGTTTGGCTTTTTCTGCTCATTGTTCTGCCCTCTTCTTCTCTGTTTTGTCTTTCCTGCTCGTTTTTCTGCCCTCTGTTTTGCCTTTGAGGTTTGCTCGTTTTTCTGCCCTCTGTTTTTTTTCTGCTAGTTTCTTCCCACTTCCCGCCATTTCCTCTAGACTTCGCTTTTCGACAGAGACCTCGAATCCAAATGCCAAGATACCCCCAGGGTTGACTGTGCCACTCTTTACAAATGCTGATTGATTAATTGATGGTATTGATGGTGTGGGATAGAAGTTAGGCTTAAAGATAGAATACACTGGATCTGTTATTAAATAATAATGGGGTAGTTACTTGCGAAGCACCAAAGCCTTTAATTTGGACTGATCACTATATAATCCCTTTTCAAATTCAACCTTCACTAACAACCAATTTATTGGATAGCAGGAGAGAGGATAAGACATTGAGAAGGGCCTGGAACTCACTTTTCTCGGACTCCTTTAATGAGACATTTGAGCTTGCTCTTTCTTCAAGTGTCTCTCACATTAATGCATTGTTTCAGAAATTTTAATACAGCTCTAATGGAGGCTTTGGACAAAATTGCGCCTCTCAAAAAAATGCGCACTACAAACTTACTTGTTTCTGCACCTTGGTATACAACAGAGCTAAAAACAGAAAAATCGGCTAGTAAAAATCTAGAGAGAAGATGGCATAGAGCTAGCAATCATTAGGACAAGGACTCACAAACTTGCTCTGTCTAGATATAACTTTAATATTAGATCTACATGCAAGCACTTTATTGCTAACCAAAGTGAACAGGCTAGCAATGCATCAAAAGTGCTTTTAAGATTATATGTGATTTTAAGAGGCCTTGTGCATGTGCGCAGCCCTCCTTAGTATTGCAGGAATTGTGTGACTCTCTTGCCACATTTTTTCAAAATTTCACAGATTTATGTAAACTTCAATACCTTGCCCTCCATAGACCCTTGTATTACCAGTTAAATGACAGACATGGGGGTACCTGGGAAACCCTCACTAATCCGGTTTGTACCATTTTCTTTGGAGGAGGTCCAGAGGCCCCTGGGATCAGCAACATCAGGCTCCATCTAGATACCTTTGCACCCATGGTCATGGCTTCACTATCTAAACATCTTGCTCCAGCCATTCAAGCTATATTTAATTGTTCAGTGGAATTGGGCACAATTCCCTCTGAATGGAAAGCTGTGCATGTCCCACTGATTCTAAAGAAATCTAATCTGTACCCAATCATCTTATCGATTTACCGTCCGATATCTCTATTTCCCACTTTTGAGTAAACTATTAGAAGGCCTAATTAACAACCAACTAATAGCCTATCTTGAAACTAATTAAATTCTGGGCTTTTCGCAGTCCGGATTTAAACCGGGCCATAGCACGATAACGGCCCTACTGGCAGTCACAGACTCTTTGAGACTCTCACTGGATGCATGAACTCTCTCCAGGCTCGTGCTGCTGGATCTCTCTGCAGCTTTTGATATGGTTTTCCATTCAAGGTTGAGGAAAAGACTGCATGAGATAAGTGTTTAGGAGACTGTTCTGAAATGATTATATAACTTTGTGGATGACAGATTCCAACAAAACCTCTCACCCCCAATACCCCCCACAAGATTTGTCTGGACAAGGGAGTACCAAAGGTTTCATGCTTGAGCCCTAATTTATTCAACATAGATATGGCAGCCCTTGCATTAAACTTGATCTGGGTGTCTTATCCATGAGGGAGAGAATGAGATGCATGTCATCGGCGTAGGAGAGATCATTAATATCATGAGAGCAGATGATGCTGGCTAGAGTGGTCATGTAGGTGTTGAAGAAGGTCAGACCCAGGGAGAATCCTTGAGAGCCTCGAGATTGCTTCGTAAGCATGGATGAGAGTAGGGCTCAGTTCTTGGTAAAGTAGACCTCCAGGTAGTGGGTTGATGGGGCAGCGAGTACGCTTCTGTTTCAGTCGGGTTACGGCGATAACCGACTGAAACAGAAGCGTACTCGTACGAAGCAATCTCGAGGCTCCATTTGTTGAGTGACACATCACTGGAGTTATATTTGGGTCCTTGTACTCTTGCACATGCCACTAATTGGAAGCATTATCTGTTCTACTGTTCTTGTCGTGTTTTCCTAATTTTGTAGAATTTTGGATTCGCAGATATTGCTCTGCATATTACTACCACGGGTGCACAAGCCTCCTGTACAAAAAATGTGTTGACCTTGTGTCTGTTGTAGGGGTTTAGGTGTACCCCCTAGCTTGTAGCACCGTATTTCATTAAAATATCTTTTTACACTGACGTACACACGAGCAGGCGCTATCGCATACCGCATATCATTCAAACGCCTTCTCCATGTCAACAGAAAGTGCCGCCACCACAACTGAAAAACTGGCGACCCATCCATGACACGGATGAGACATCTAATGTTTGAGGACATGTTCCTAACACTATCTAACAGTTATTACTGTGGCAATGTCCATGGATTGTATATTTGGCTAAAGAGTGGGGGCCATAATTTAAATGTACCACCCTTCAGCCAATTGTGCTTTGTGCCAAGGTTAGTTGCTTGTTACTAGTGCAGGGGGATGTGCACAGCAGCTCACACTGCCAGTCCCAAAAATTTCCCAGATATATCATGGAAAGATCTATGAAAAATAGTTTCCAAATATATGCCCAAAAAGGGAATGGAGTGAGTTAGGGTAGAGAATGGAAGATCCAAATTGGACTCAGCAGGTGCTAGAATGTGAATATCACAGCCACAGAGGTCTGATGGATGGTCAGAGTATGTGTTCACAAATCAAGAGGGAATTATACTCCAAGTTGTGTACTGTATACCGGACTATACGATTAGTTAGAGATAACCACTAACCCGCATTTACATATAGATGATAGGTTTTGGTCTTGCCTGCTTGAAGTTAAGCCCAAGGGTGATCATGAAACAACCCTCAAACAATAGAGAAGCATGAGAAAGTCTGCATTGCAAAAATGGGACCAAGGAACAAGAGGCACAAAATCAAACAACCTAATAAAAGGGAACCAACGGTAAACATAAAGTCAGGGAGAAAAGTTGGATACAAACTACCACAAAAGGGAACCTTACAACACACGAAAGTTGCTAGGAAAGGTGTTCCTGGCTGCCTCTGACTAAATATCCCAGAATATTTATTTTGCTACCTCTTCCGTGACCCATGTCTCTTGAGCTCCACTCCTTACCTATTCCCCAGCCTCCACAGTGACATTCCCCAACGCTTTATCTACTCTGCTTCTGTTCTTGTTTTACAGCCACATTGTTTATCCTAGCCCTGTGGAGCAAATCTCAATTTCTGATAGGGCCAAGAACATATTCATCAATTCTGCCATCATAAACAATGAACTCTTCTTTGATTCCAGTTTCTGAAAGATGGGATGAGAGGGTTATTTCAGAGAATGTTTCAGTTGCAGGCATAGCTTGCCTCTCAGCTGTCCATTACCTACTTGTTCTCTTTAGGTTTTTGTCCAACTACTGGTGACATACTATTTACTAATTGTGCACTGGGAGTTGTGGAGCTTGTAAATACCTCCCTTGAATGTTGCACAATGTTTCCTGCTTCAAATTCTGCTGTTAAAGGCAGATGGCCCTGCTCTCTTATATTTCAAACATTGCTGTTTACTGATGCGCCACGCTCATGGCACCAATTAAAGTAGTAATTGGTTTTGTACTTTCAGTGGGTGCACTCATTAATAGCATGTGCCTTTATATAAGTATATCTCATATATGTTAGTAAGGGTTTGACTTTTAGGGAAGCTTTGTTGGTTGCTGGTTAGACATTTTGGGATCTGTGAATGATATAAATTATAGAAAACAAATGTTTGTCCAGCATTTAAAATAATGGGTGAGAACCAGTGTTCCCTCTGATTATTCGTCTCTGTGTGTGGCAACAGCATGTTTGTGTGTATACATTTCTAGACAGTGAGCACAATTGAGAGCTGTGATAAGCCACTGTGGAATGATCGAGGGAGATGATCTCCATATTTCACTGGATCCCCACGTTCCAACACTCCCAAAGTAAGCTGATGATGCCTGATTTATTTTGTTAGACTCTTTAATAGTTTCATTTTTTCCAAATGCATTTTACATCAATGCAAGTTCTCAGGAAAGTTCTGTTGTCCTGTCTATTAAATACACTAAGTATTATTAGGTATTGACATTTGTACTTGAATCATAGGTACTTCCAATACACATTTCTTTCAGTACACACACGTTTGGACGGTTGGTATATAAGAGGCGGACCCAAGTACAAAACTTTGTACCTATTCCCAGTCGTTCCAGCGCTGCAAATATATACGGCCATTCAATCCTATCAAACGTCATATGGGCGTCTAATGACAGGAGCGATGAGTCTTCTTCCAGCTTTTGCTTCCAAAAATGGATTACTCCATATAATCGTCATAGATTAAGCTGGGTGCTTTTGTGTGGCATAAAACCTGATTGATCGGGTGTATTATGGATGTTATTACTGTACTTAATCTCGTCGCCAACACTTTTGCTTCTATGTTAAGCAGTAAAATAGAACGGTATGAGTTACAGTCTGTCGGTGGTTTACCCATTTTCAGGATAACCATGATGGTGGCCATCCGTTGATCCTCCAGGAGGATACTCCGCTCCAGTGCCTCTTGGTACATATTCAGAATATGCGGTGCCACCACAGTCACTACACCTTTGTATAGTCCAACTGGTTGCTCTTAGGTCTAGCCGCCTTTCCTATCTGCAAACCTCCAATAGCGCGCCCTATGTCTTCAAAAGTTAGGTCTTTATCTAGATCTGCCTGTTCGGGAAGTCTAGCCTCTTGGAGGAGGTCAACACAGTCTGGTTCAGTTCTATCTGTGGTAGATTGATACATGCTCTCAAAATGCATTGCAAATGCTACGGCTATCTCTTCTGCCGTCCTTCTTATTTCCCCTAGTGGGGTACAAATTTCCAACACCCAGTTTCTTTCTTTGTCCTGTTTCTCTAGCAAGCCATCAATTTATTGTCTTTGTCCCCTACCTCATACAATCTTTTCTGGGTCGCTTTGGCCTGTGCCCTGGCCTTCCCCTTGGCAATGTGCCTCAACTCCTGCCTCTTGAGTCGGATATGATGTTTAACCTGGGTGTCTAGTCCCCCCTTTATGTCTTTTGTCTTGAGTTGGGCCTGCTCAGTTTCTATATTGTCATACTGTAGCCTCTGTTCCTTCTTTTTAACTCTGGCTATAGCTTGCACGCACCCTTTAATCACTGTTTTATATGCTTCCCATACCATGCATGCCAAGTCTACAGGTTCAGGCCCCAGACTCCTGTCAGTACCACGTATCTGCCCTTCTGATCGCTCCGGACCTTGCCAGGTATAAAGGGAAGTGGGGTCCGCACTAGGGTCCCTGTTCCTTGTGATCCCAATATGAACCCAGTTTGTGCTTGGAGTTTATAGCCGCCCCTATCTAGGGCTTTGTAATTGTTACCTTTTAAGTGCATTTCCTACAACAATACTATGCCTGGATTGTGTAGCCGGAGATATTGCAATACCATTCTACATTTTATTTTGTGGCCTAGGCCGTTAACGTTCCAGGTCATTATTCTCAGATCGGCGCTGGCATGTGTATGCCCTGTAGGTAGAATTAAGAATCCCCTCTTTTCACCCCTTGTTGTCATGTGGTACATTTGACATGTAGACATATTCTTCATGTTTGCCAAGCTGAACATTAAATATAACTGTAAAACAATGCCACCTTGAACATGGCCACTTAACCGATTGCAGCCCAACTCCCTCCTCCCTGCTACCCTGCACAGTGGGTTCAAAACTTCCCACCACCCTAACTTGCAGAGCGCCTGTCATCCCTAACAATAATACCGTATATCAGGTGGGCTTTGGCCGCGTGTGTGTCTGCCGGACACCCCCTCAGTCCCTCTTATTGATATATCAGGTGTATAGCAAAATATTCCATATCATAAGACGGTCCTACAGATCATTAGCTGTGTAGGTAGTCCCTGTCCACAAGGTCCCCACTTCTTCTGTTCTCTGTATCGCCCTTCATCGTCTGTGCACAAGTCATTCAGTGAATGTGTGTATTGATTGTGATGTCAAAAGGGTTATAGTAATTCCCTGCCATTCTTTGAGTGATCCGAGTTCCGTGATGGGTCCTCCGTTTGATCTGGGGCCAGCCATGTCCGGTCATTGGTCAGTTCGTCTGTGTCTCTGTATTTTTTCCCATGGGTTATCCCCGCTGTCCTCCAACCATCAAGCCAATCCCATGCCCCCTCGGGAGTTGAGAAGAGCCAGACCTTTCCACCCGAAGCTATTCTGAGCATTGCAGGGAAGAGCATGGAGTATTTGATTTATTTTTTCTGGTAAAGCTGCTTTCACCTCCAGGAAGCTCCGTCGCTGCCACTGTAACTTTAGTGTGAATTCAGGGAAAAAGGTAATGGTGGTGTTTTCAAACTTGAGGGGCTGGGCACTCTGCATTATCACATCCCTGGCTCAGAAGTTGAAGATTTTCGCTATTATGGGGCATGTCGGTGCTCCTGGTTTTGGTCGAGTACCCGGTACACAGTGCGCCCGTTCCACTGAAAAGTATTTGGATAGTCCCCTTGGTCGAAGCATTTTGGTTACTAGTTCCACCACAAATAGATCCACTGTTGGCCCCTCCACTTTTTCTGGCACCCGTATAATTCGAACGTTGTTGCTCCTGGAGCACCCTTCTTGGTCTTCTAGCTTGTTCTCTGACTGTCTTGTCACTTCCTGTAATTCACTGACCTGTTTCTTTAGGATTTTGCTATTCGTCGCTAGGCCGGCCGGGATCCCTTCCACCTCCTTTACTCGGGATCCCATATTTTGCATATTCGCCCTGAACAGGGAGACCTCTGCTGTCACCTAATCTATTTTTCCAGCAAGGTTCATCTTGACCCCCTGGATAGCTGTCATAATATCTTGCAGCATGGGTTCATGCGCTACCGATGAATGCAACGTCGTAGGTGTTAGGCCGTTGTCCCAAGTCCTGCCATCACTTCCTTGGATAGCGTGTTTTTGTCCAGTTTGGTTTGTTGCGTAGAGCGGGGGTCCTTTTCCCCTGTCATTGTTGGTTCCACGTGCTCCTGCTGGTTTTGCCCAGTGATATTAGGGAACCCCAGGAGTAGTACCCTCCTTTAAAACTTTCTCATTCTTAAATCAGCTTCTGCAACTGCCTCTGCCTAACAGTTAGGTTATTATAGCACCAAGAAACATGATTTATATGTGCGGTATAAGTAACCTTAACATAGCATAACATACTTTGCATCACCCTCTTCATCAATTGGTCTGTACAGCTCTTATTCACATGGAGCTTCTCTCCACTGCAGCATACTGGAAAGGGCAATGAGTCAGTCCACTTCAGTCACTGGCTAACTTGCCCAGTGATTGACATCATTTCACATGATCACAGGTGCACATCCAGTTAAAAAGAAGGGTGCTTCAGTGACAAGTCTGGTGGGACATTACTTTACTCACCAATGCTTTTTCAATTTCCATTCATTATGTTGCTTTGGTATTTTTAAGTCATCCATGTGTTTAATGTAAGTATTCAGGTGCAGTAATTTAAACCCAAAAGTCTCTTTCCTTTGTGCAAATAAGAATCATATTTTCCTGTCATGTACATTAAAACTAACAAGCATTTGCAATGCAATAGGTCTCGCATTACTGATAGTTTGAGGTATTGGCGTTGCAAATAATAATGCACCGCCAATAGCTCATACTTTCAGTAATGCGAGACATAGTGCATTGCAAATGCTTGGCCAGTGCGCCAGGAACCAGCATTGTATGTCTTAGTGCAGTACCACAAGCTGCTCCTTGAGGTCCATAGTGAGCAAGGCACAAGCACTGCATGTCTAGGTGCAGTATTGCAAGCTGCTCCTAGAGGTCCCTAGTGAGCAAGGCACCAGCACTGCATGTCTAGGTGCAGTGCCGCAAATTGCTCCTAGAGGTCCCTAGTGAGCAAGGCACCAGCACTGCTTGTCTAGGTGCAGTACCGCAAGCTGTTCCTAGAGGTCCTTAGTGAGCATCATAAACTACCTAGCGAAGCAGTACACAGATGCTTGAAATATATGTTTAAAGTCGTATGGCCATGGTGACATCAATGCACAGCTGATGATCCACTATGACAAAAGAAGCACGGCCATGTTCAGGTAAAAGAAAAGCACGTCCGCCATTATCCCATGTGAGGCGGCCGTGATGCCTAAATTTGAAAAAGTGCTGTGAGAGAGAGCGAGCGTGTCCTGCCTGCAACAGCAGGCAGAAGAAAACCAATTAAGAAAATAGTGCTCCCAGGCTTTAATTAAAGCATATGTGTAACAACCGAAGTAAAAGGACCAGTACTCATGGGAGGTTACAGATGAAGACAGGGCGGTATTAAGGAGGGACTAACAAGCCTATTAACCAATCAGAAGCCAGCATTTACGAAGGACAATGACACATGCCAATGACAAATATAGGAAAAGATTGGGTGGGCTACAAGTACATACTGCAATACAGCAGACCTCGCAGAGCAGCGCATGCGCACTGACTCTAGACTAGACCTAAAAAGGGACTCTAAACCTGTGCTGAATGTTCTTTTTAAATTTGTTTTATTGCAATCATATTGCTGCCAAGTTTAGGTGGTGTTTCCTCTTCTGTTTATTTGAATATGCAATTGCATTTGCTTCCAATAATGTTTTTAAAAAACTAACCATTTTATCAGCTTGCCAAGGTCAGAGCTACAGGGTTTGTGTGTTTTCTCGTCCTTCTAAAATAAAGTATTTGTTGCTTTCTGACTTAAATCAACTTTTCTGAAAGGTGTTTGTGTTGTTAAAAATGTTCATGAAATGGAAGAAAACAAGCACTTTTAAGGAAAACTGTTCAGCATGTTTACACAAATGAAATCTAAATTTGTCATATTTAGAAACAGTCCCTATGTTGACAATCTATTAAAACTGTATTGAACATGTGAATTAAACATTATTGTGGTGGTATACACTGGTTGTAATGACACATGAATGAAACAAATGAAGGCTCTGTACTGAACTGAGAATGGAAGGGAAAGGGGGAGCAGATGTGGTGTTACGGCCAGAGCTGCTGACTTTAGAACTGGGGAACCAGGTTTGAGTCTGGCATCAGTTCAAGATCCTGTGATTCTGGGTAAATCACTTATCATACCTGCTTGCGCTATATAAAACTGCAGAAAAGAACAGCAGTGAACAACAGCACAGAGCACAATGAAAGTTACCAGAAACAGCAAAGGCAAAATGGAGGAGCAAGCTGAGAGATACAACAGAGAACAATGCCCATGAAAAGTATTTTGGTGAAGGCAATCTTAAAATGTGTCTTTTTGAGCAATTTTTATAAAAGAATATCCATAGGTATTTCTGTCTCAGACAACAGCAGCTAGTGTGGGTACCCTCACACAAAAGTTAAATGTTGCAAAGGAGGGTTCAGTAGCTGCATCACAAAGGCATGATATGTAAACATTTGTTTATCTTTAGTGAGGCCTGATAAGGAGTGTGAGGCAGCCGTCAACCAGCAGAGAACTGTGCCTTCCACTCCCCACAACCAGCCACGTCACCTCATCCCCCTCCCCATAAGACATCGACTCTGCACAACTCTTTGGTTTAGGGGTTGTAAACCCTGGCCGTATTTTATTACAAACATTATTAAAAGCAAAACACACAGCATTTTTCCGTTTACATGCGCAGTAACCCTTAATATTTATAGCTTTCTTTACACAAGGTGATGCATACCTAACCTTAACAGAGACGTTAGACATCATCTTCCTACCACTATCTAGACATGTTCCTGTGTATCCCAATTTATGCCTCAAGTGAGATCATGCTTGGATCCTGTGATAGCTCCACAGTCGAGGCCCAGCCTTTCGCCCAATGACCTGTCCTTAGGGGAGGACCCCATTCACCCACATCGCATATCCCCTCAAGGGTGCACCTGTGCAAGGGGCCCGTCTGCCCACTAGGATACCTAACTCGGGCACCCCCTACACCCGTCATTTCTCCCACCCCAAGGGCCAGAGCATGCGCAGGTGGTTGACCAGACGGGCCAGATGTCAGTGATCGCTCGCAACCGCCACGCCCCTGGATTCTCCAATCGATTTCCTGCCAGAACCCCTTGGGTGGGGCCCGTGACCCTGCTGTCATGCAAATGTAAGGAAAGGTATTTCCTAATTGACCCCCAAATAAGGACCTCACCGCCACAGGTCAGCATAGTTCACCTACTATCTGGCTTCCTCCTCCCCACATGGTCTGCTCCTCTACCAAAGGCGATGCACGAGCCATGCAAAAACATTCTCAAGTAACATATCACTATAGATCTTTGATAGGTGCACTCCGTCCTGAAAGAAAAAACACTCTCCTTTAATGAGACCATGGGATATAGATGTCAACTTATGTGATCTGAACAGTTTGCTAACTTTGTTATTCACTCGCTTCACTAAAAGATTCAAAGCACAGAATGACGTGCCATGCCTCCACTCCAGCCTTGGGATAATGTGTGACTATGCCAGCACCACCTGTGGGAACTTCCATGCCAGCCAACCCAGTTCAGTTATCAGCATCTCCAACAGCCGTCAATGACCAACATGCACCAAATCATTGCCACCCAGATGCAGTATGACGACCCCAGTGAGCGTTACCCCCTTAGGTAACATCATGTCCAAAGCAGTCCACAGTTGGGCAGGATGAAGGTCCCCTCAGCCATAAAATTGCAGGCAGTAACCTGCTTGCCGGACTAAGGATAGGAAATCATCTGTAAGAAATGCCTCCTTAGCTCGCCAGACACAGGGATTGGCCTAGGACCCAAACATCCCGGTCACCTCCACACGGACAGGGGCTGCCAAGACTTTCAGCTGCTTGTTCAACTCAACACTCCTACAGCCTACACAGGTAGGAAAGAGGGAGAGAGGGATCAGGAAATTGGCACCGCCGCTATAACGTATGAAGCCTCACATAGCGCATTTAGCAATCTGAAGACTATATGCCAATCCTCCCCACTGCCACGCAAGAGTGCTCAATTGCAGCCACTCTAGTGGCTGCCCCAATTCTAAAGGAGTGAGACTCAAACTCCGAGGGGTCATAGCTCGCCACCCACAGGGCCCTGTGAAGGATTCTGCAAAATTGATACTTGGATACAGGGGTCCATTCAGCACCTGAATGTGGCCAGCCAAGAACACCTCCAGACTTTCAACTGGGCAGCATGCGTTACCCGGGGCCCTCTGCAGTGAGATGTGTTACTACTCTCAGCTTGGTCTGTCTTGGACCTGGGGATATTAATCACCAAGGACTCATACCCATCCAACCAGTTGACATCCACAAGTTGCAACCCTCTGCCAATGTCCTTCTTGTTTCTGGCCACCAACTCGCCCACCCAGAAAGCACCATAGAAGGTGAGGGGAAAATGCTGTCTTAAATAAACTGACTTAATCTCGTGACCTACAGACTGCCCCCAGTGACCCCAGAATCACCACCAATTTCTTTCCATCAATGAGTCACTTAGAGCCTTCCAGGCATCCACATTCTCTCAAAGCAATCTGAACCAGGAAGGACCTGGTTCCGTTGGTGTAACACAGCATTTTTGGGTGAAAGGAATTTGCAACTATGTGGCGCCTGGTGGAAGCCACTAAGCACCCCTCACCCGAAGGTCCCCCAGGACTCCCATAACTGACGCAGAGGTAAACCAAGACCAAGCTCCCGCTTGCCCCAAGAAGTCACAGTAAGCGCGGAACGCCCCTTTGTAAGCCTACCTGTCCTGAGAGCTCAGCTGGCTGCCACAGGTCTGGTAAACTGGGGCACCAATCTGCCACAGATGGTTCGGGAAGGGCGTAGGTGAAACCGCTGCTCCTGGGTAATGGAACCTGAAGGCCTGCATCTTGAAATGAGACAATGCGTCAGAAGCGTTGTTTAAGATGCTTGGCTCATGCTTGGCTCTAAAAAGCACATGCAGCTTCAGACATGACAAAACAATCTCCTTCAGAAGTCTTATAATCATCTTGCACTTTGCAGATTGGGGATTAATGCACTCAACCACAGTCATATTATCAGACCAGAACTCAACTGACTGGTTGCGAAACTGATCCGGCCAAATAGAGAGTGCTACCAAAATAGGGAACAACTCAAGGAAGCCTATTTTGCCAACTAGCCCCGATGGCACCTACCCCCAGGACCACCTCTGCGCATGCCAAGCTGAACCTAAAATTGCTCCAAAACCCTCACTCCCTGCCGCATCAGTGAACAAACCTAGATCCTCACTGCTTTTGGATTGCTCAGGCCACACCACGGACCCATTGAAGTCCTGCAGTAATGACTCCCAGATTCTCATAACTTGCCTGACCTCATTAATTAGTCCGGTATGAGAATGCTTCACCGTTAGCAAAAACAACAGTTGATGGACAGAATGCAGAACAATGTCATACATTCACCCCAATACAGAGATCTGGGCCTAAATCCATCGTTTTTTTGCTCACCATGCCATTCCAGTTTGAACCCAGCCATATGCAAATCAGTCTTGACCCTGTGCCTCATGGGAACAGTCCAGCCCGAACTGCCAAGCCAAGTCCTCCCTGGACTGGAAACAAGCATCCTGGTGACCAGTTTTGGGGTTTCAGCCCTCTTCCGCCAGGATAGCTTGATTCCAGTGGCATGGAGAGCACGGGACCCACGTCTGGGCATACCCGTCCCACTCGGGGTGACAAATGCAAAAACAACAGTTGATGGACAGAATGCAGAACAATGTCATACATTCACCCCAGTACAGAGATATGGGCCTAAATCCATCGTTTTTTTGCTCACCATGCCATTCCAGTTTAAACCCAGCCATATGCAAATTCGTCTTGACCCTGTGCCTCATGGGAACAGTCCAGCCCGAACTGCCAAGCCAAGTCCTCCCTGGACTGGAAACAAGCCCAGACGTTGGTCCCTTGCTCACTTTGGCACTGGATTCAAGCTAGCCTGGCTGATGACGGCTGATTAGCCAGAAACCGGTCCCAGGATGCTTATTTCCGGTCCAGGGAAGACATGACTTGGCAGTTCGGGCTGGACTGTTCCCATGAGGCACAGGGTCAGACTGATTTGCATATGGCCATGTCTGAACTGGGGTGGCCGAGTGAGCTAAAGAATGATGATGGATTAAACCCAGATCAGTTGACTGGGGGTGAGTGCTTGCAATGTTCAACACTCCGTCCATCATCCCCTTTGGTTTTGCTTTGTTTGCTCTAAGTTGGCAGGGTATGCCCAGATGTGGGCCCCTTGCTCACTTTGCCACTGGATTCAAGCTAGCCTGGCTGATGACGGCTGATTAGCCAGAAACCGTTCCAAGATGCTTGTTTCCGGTCCAGGGAAGACATGGCTTGGCAGTTAGGGCTGGACTGTTCCCATGAGGCACAGGGTGAGACTGATTTGCATATGGCCATGTCTGAACTGGGGTGGAGGAGTGAGCTAAAGAATTATGATGGATTAAACCCAGACTAGTTGACTGGGGGTGAGTGCTTGCAATGTTCAACACTTCGTCCATTATCCCCTTTGGTTTTGCTTCACCGTTAGGCCAGACATGGCCTGGGCGATGAACCGGGAAAAAGGGCAGCCCATGGGAATGATCCAAAGGGCGAAGTGCAGCTGGCCGACCAAGACCTGCAACTGATGCAGCATGACCTTCTTAGCCCCCAGACATGCCCGTAAGGCTTGGGAGAAAGCGTTAGCCTTCTCCGCAGCAGGCGCGTAGCTAGGGGGGGGCGGTGGGGGCGGACCGCCCCAGGCGGCACTATATTTAGGGCGGCCGCTCGGCACTGGTGGCCCGTTGCGGCTGCGGCGGCCTTTATAATTTATTTAGGGACACAGTGTGTCACTAAATAAATTATAAAGTCCGCCGCGGCCGCAACGGCGCACGCGGCCCAGTTTTAAAGAGTGAACTGTGCAAGCAGCGAGCTGCGCACTGCGCACCTCACCTACCTGGTTGTAGTGCTAAGTGCGTCAGTGCGTCAGCGCCTGCTACTGCATTGCAATCATTGCCACCGCACCATGACGTTGATCATCCCAGCCTGCTCCAGTCCAGGGCCGTCAATCTTGGAGAGCGCGCGCCAGCGCTACCAATGACGGCCCTGGGTTACATTTTTGCCCGGCCCTCGCGATGAAAGCGTGGCGGTGATGCGTCACGCGCTTCACCACTACGCACACTCTCGTGAGGACCAAATTGTGGCCTGGGGCAGTCTGCTGCGGCAGCGTGGATAATTCGTATTATATGCAGCCAGGAGAAAAGAAGTGTGTTTATTTCTATTCACCTTTCCATCCTGACCCCCGCCGCTGCTTATCACATCAGGCTGTGACACAAAGTTTGACTAATGGAGTAGAAGGTAAGAGAATGTGTGAGACTCTATTTATTTTTGTTTTAAAAATATGCGCAGGCCCAGCAGGACACGTACGTCGTGTGCGCTTCATTTAAACAGTTGTTATCATTATCATGGCACGGAACTGAAACTGGCAAATAATGGCATATGTTCTGGCAGAAACAATAAAAGAACGATGATGGTGAAAAATACTGGGTCACCTCGATATTTACATCATATAGAAACTCAAGAAAATGCATCTTCGCTGCACCTACTAATGTAAATGTTGTTAATATATTGGCAACTTAGATACAAATAGTGCTTCGAAACCAAGCCACCATGGGGGCATGGGAATTACACAGTTAAGTGCACCTTTCTGCAATATGAAGCACAAATGGAAGGTGGCCTTGGCATGCATAGCACCGAGATCATACAAAGAGAAAAACAATCTAGTACTAACGACGACCAGGGGAGTAAATAGAGACCACCCAGCGCCTACTGCACTAGGACACTAAAAAAAAACAAGGTAGAAAATAAACATCTTAGACGCAGCACAGAAGTGTGGCGGGCCTGGAAACCCAGAGGCCTACAAGACAAACCCATCCCTCAAAATGTAGGCCACAGTGAAGGAATAAACAATGTATAGTGTCTAAATAATAATAAACAGTTCAGTTCACACACGTCGATGACAACCAGACAGGGGCAGAGAAACTTGAGGCGTTTCTAAAGCCTAGAAAAGTAGGTAGACTACGCGCTTTGTATCAGTGCAGACTGTGGCAGCTACACATAGTGCCTAGAAACCAAAAGTGGAAATGGCTACATGGCTCCAATACAGATTATGGGAAAGAACGAAAAGAAATGCGTGAGTTTGACATTTGATGCAGTTTCCCCCTCTCGTGCATTGCAGGCGACAGATACCCTCGAGTTTGCCCTGTGAAAAGGAAGGACAAGACAGCAGCGCTGAACTGCAATAAAAGAAATGGGCGGATCAGCTTCACCGGAACCCTAGACAGTATCGATATCAGTGGTTACTGGATCAATAAGGACAGAAACCTAAAACTTGAAGCCATGTTCGTGGAGTACTGACGTCATTCCGGTCAGCCTCTGCGTCAAAGCAGGTCACTCGCATTCTGCACCTACCTCTCTATAGGGGAGTGTATGCTTACCAATATCAGGTACCACGCACGCCTTAAAGCATGCAATGCAACGTGTTGACCTTTACTACCCACCTAATTTGAACGACTAGATATTTTCTAATTAAGTTAAACCCCTCGGCCAATCCCACTATCCTTAAAAACCCCTTCCTACATCGTACCCCTACCCTTCTCTGTACCCTAAAAATATTTTACAACTCCATGCCCTCACTTATCACTGTATCTTTAAAAAAAAACTTACTTCCCAGTACCCTTACCGATCCCTGAACGCTAAAAAACCTTATAACCTCACCTACCCTCACCCATTCCTGGATCCTAAAACACGACGACCTTGTTCCCTTACCTGAACCCGAAAAACCCTACCATCCCATACCTTTACCCTTCCTTAAAACCTTGCACCCATTAATTCCCTTATTTAATAGAATATAAAAACGCTTACTTGCGTGGCAAAGTCCAGCGTTGTTAAGTGCAAGAAAATGGCATGTGTTACACATCGTATGCTTAAAGCACGCAATGCAATGTATGTGTTCAATCATTGGTAAGCGGCATGGCGCAGCGCTCCAACCCACAGGGCTAAATGATCGAACACTCGCTATAAACCTCTACCAACCTGCCCCGGTGAGAGTGCAACTGACGTCATATGCGCCTGGGAAACGCTGAGCCCTGGGATACTGGACAATAGCAAGCACTGATATTATTTTTAAAAAGTTTAAATAAGTAATCAGAGGTTAGGATAGTGTCTTTGGTACATTATGAGAATCATACACTGGCACTTTATATGAACTGAAGCAAGAATTAGTAAAGTGAGTGGAGAGTGAAAACACAGATCTCCATAGAGAGCTTAAGAGGGGCTTCAGGAAACCTGAAATGCCGGAGGCATGGGCTAATATTGTGGAGGCTGTCGCTGTGAGTGAGAATCCTGAATCGGAGGGCAGAGGGATACCACGATGATGCCTCTCCTGGATGGAGAAAGGTGGCATGTGACTGGTGCAGTCTGCAGCGGCAGCGTGGATAATTCGTTTTATATGCAGCCAGGAGAAAAGAAGTTTGTTTATTCCTAATCACCTTTCCTGACCCCCGCCGCTGCTTATCACATCAGGCTGTGACACAAAGTTTGACTAATGGAGTAGTAGGTAAGAGAATGTGTGAGACTCTATTTATTTTTGTTTTAAAAATATGCGCAGGCCCAGCAGGACACGTACTTCGTGTGCGCTTCATTTAAACAGTTTTTATCATTATCATGGCTGATGCAGAACAACAATAAGACAATAACAAATGTCCCAATAACGCTGGTGATTAATGATCCGCTGGAGAGCAATAATTTGTCTGTTAGTAGTTTTTAAATGCAGATGAACTGTATTTTGTGTGGATAGCTCAGTGGGTTGCTGCCTTTGTCACAGAGATCCCCCTGTTACTTGCAGTTCAGAAGTTACAATCCTAACATAGGAAAGTGACCAATGAACTGTCACCAAAGAGCTGCAGACAAACATGAATAGTTTTTTTGTTTTGTGATATAGTTAGAACTTCCTCAGTCTTTCATCATTCTAATGTTGCTAAAATGAGTATGTTTGTTTGGGCAGAGATACGTTTTTATCACTAAAGCTGACCCCCATGGAATACTCTTTTAAATCCTAAGGTTTTGTTTCCCCAGACCAAACCCTCTGAAAATATACTGCCCACCAGTATGGATGACATGTGATTCCTACACCTTGTAATCCTCATTGGCTTATGTGACATTCCCTGTAGACTGATTTACATACTTGTATGATTCATTGTCTCTGTATAATGTGTTCGTGGTGTAAAGTGCTGACACACTACACTGATATGAGTAGCGCTAAACAACAAATGCATATGAGAGAGGGGCTACGGAGCGATGAGGGGCACTCGTGGAGGGTGACTGCAGGGCTCGAGTCGGGGTACCAGGCGGGTGGACAGCGTCCCCTCACTTATTTTAACGGGAGCTCGATTACTGGAGCAAATGGAGCCACACATTTACTCTTTGGCCTCTCTGGGGCGAGATCGGAGCTCATTCAGAACGCTGCTCGCGCTGGCTTCTCTGATGCAATGGCATCTAAGGGGTGTGCGAGGGGAGGCAATGAGTCTGATGGTGCAAGCCACCTTTCGTGACATCACTTGCTGTTGTGAAGTCAGCGTCCCCCCACTTCTTTTTTTAGGACTTGTGCCCTGGGTGACAGTGAGGGAATCCGAGGAAGAGGTCATGGTGTGGAGGGGGAGCTAGGGTGAGATGAGGAGCACTGGTGGAGGGTGGTAGTGAGGGAGTCTGAGGAGGAGGTCATGAGGGGGAGAGGCTACAGAGAGATAAGGGGCACTGGTGGATGGTGGCAGTGAGGGAGTCCAAGGAGGAGGTCATGAGGGGGAGGGGCTATGGGGAGATGAGGGTCACTTGTGGCGTGAGGCAGTGAGGGAATCTGAGGAGGAGGAGGTCACTAGGGGGGCCATGGAGGGATGAGGGGCACTGTTGGAAGGTGGTAGTAAAGGTATTTACGGAGAAAGAGGTTATTAGATTAGCGCCAAAAAAGACTTCGCATCAGCGCCAAAGCCGGCCCTGTCATGGCCTTTCTGTTTTTGTTCATTTAATTAGCAGTCGGGTCATAAGGGCTACTGTGGAACATACTTTAAAGTGCATGCTAATTATATTTACTGCTATATTTAATGTTTTAAGTTTGAAGGTGATTTTACTAATGTTTTTACCGGGAAAAAGCAAAGTGGAGCCCGATGGTGCCTGATATGTGGCTGGGGCCCAAGGTCAGCTGTGAGATAAGGTGCACTGGAGAGAGGAGTAGTGGATAATCAAGCCTGTAAGGGAGAGCGTTGCCGAGTCCGGGGTCAGGTGGAGGTAGTAATGAAGAGGGATTCTCCCTGAAGGCTCGCACAGAGGGAGCCTGTAAGGGAGTGCGTTGCAGAGTCTGGGGTCAGGTGGAGGTAGTAATGAAGAGGGATCCGCCATGAAGGCTCGAACAGATGGAGCCTGAGTAGTATCACTTGCCTGATACTCCCACCTCAGAAACCTCCTCTTCCCATTAAAGGAACATTACATGGAAAGTGATAATATTTAGAAAGAGATTTGGAAAAGAGTGAGTTTTACTGGTCCTATTTTTCTTGTTTCTTCTGAATATTCAAGGAGTGCCGCAGCGCAGGAACAGTTTGTCCCGGGTCTTGGATAGAGTTGAACAAGTTTCCATGGCCCCCACAACTGTGTTTAAGGATTGTGATCATAATGTGTCGCCCCTCCCTGTATTTTAGCTTTGGGCCCCCAGGCAGGCTCTGCACCATGTGTGTGCTGAGGCTGCTGTGAAGGAGAGATGCACTATTACAAGCTGGTTTTGGGTACCAAGAGCACATGTCTTTTCATTCCCAGGGAGTTGGTTGCTGCTGCTTGGAATTAATGACAGGGAGCGACCCCTGGTTGATGCCTTTGGGCCACCAGAGTGGGCTTTGTATCCGGTCTGTGTTGGCAAGGTGGAGCTGACTGACCCCTTTGTGCTGCGTTTAGTTTTAAGGGCACACAGTGAGTCACTCCCTGTGAATAATTAATTTTCTGTTTTTGAAAGATAAAGAATCACAGGCTTCGACACTGTTAAGTTGGTTTTGGTTCCCCACTGCTTTAATGGGGGGGGGGGGGGCCCTGATGTATGGTCATTTAATGTCAGCTGTAGATGAAGGTTACATGAACAGTGTCATGTATGTGCATGTTTGCATTGTGTTGAGGGGATTACCAGGTAATTGTTCACGCAGCTCTCTGATGGATGTCACATGCGGTTTTTCTGAGTCCCCAGATAGATCATGCAGTCTGTGTGTTCTCTTTTGTACTGCCAGTCACCGGTGTATTCAACTGTGTAGCCTTGGACCGTGTCATGTATGTGCATGTAACTTGCATGATCAAGGTAACTATTAGCGGCGATACTACGTGTCTCTTGGACCTCTTTGAAGTGCATGCCCTGCCCCCCCCCCCCCCGGGGGGGGGGGGGGCGGCAATCTGAGGGATAGCCCCGGGCGCCACAAGCTCTAGCTACGCCACTGCTCCGCAGAAAGCCTGGAGACCCCTACCACTGAATCCAACTCTATTCCCAGAAACTCAATAGTCGTGATAGGCCCCAATGTATTGCCCAGCGCCAAAAGCACCCCGAACTCACGCATCAGCTCCTGGAAATTCTGCAGTGCCTCTGTGCAATGGCACGACCCAGGCTGCTCCAAGAAGAGAAAATCATTAAGGTAATCCAGCACACAACGATTTTCCCACCTGCGCTGGAAGACTCGTTACAGGAAGGTACTGAATTTCTCAAAGTAGGAACAAGATACCAAGCAGCCCATGGGTGTACACTTATCAAAATAGAAGGCACCCTCAAAATGGAAACCAAGCAAGTGAAAATCCTTTGGATGCACAAGCAGCAAGCGGAAAGGGGATTCCATGTCAGACTTAGCAAGCAAAGTCCCAGGTACCAGCTCTTGCAGCATCTAAATCGCCTGATCAAGAGGCAAACTTCACCGAGCATAGGGCCCCATCGATAGCTTCATTCACTAACTGGCCTCTGGGTGCTGACAGGTTATAGATAAGTCTATACTCCCCTGGCTCTTTCTTAGGGACCACTTCCAGGGGAGCACACAAATCATCCAGTGGATTGCTTTGAATGATCCCACCACCCTGCCAAGACCTAACTCCTTCAGGACCTTTGCCCTGGCCAACTCTGGGTTAGCCCTGAGCGACTGCTGATTTTTGCAGTAGGGGGGACTCACATAAACCCTTGTGGGGATCCTAAAACCTTCCTTGAAGCCTCCAAACAATATCACCACTGGATCATTATTAGTGTACACATTGACCCATGGAACAATTGCTGACAAGATAACCGATGAGGAAGCCTTCTCTAAGACCAGATGATCTCTCCTGATCTCTCCTGTTTCTTGGCACCTCTGTCCCTGGATTTCTTAAAGTACTTGGATTCTGGGAGTGAAGACAAGCCACAGAAGGAGCTGCAGTGCTTAAACCTACAACTCCCACGTACCTCGTCTGGTACAGGTGCGCCTGTTGAAATCCCAACAGGCCACCTTTTTCACCTCCACAGCCAGGCTGCTGTTTCAGCGCAAAAGGACTGACTGGCGTTAGTGTTCGCACGGGAATGCTTCATGTGACAGCCTTCCTGAACTCCTTATCATACTCCTTCCAACCCACCCCACCATATTCATCATGAGCGCACACAATCCTATTCTGGTAGCAAGCGAGTTGGGTGCCTAGATTAGCGAAATGTTCCACCAATATGGCCTGGTAAATTGAAAAGCCACTATTCCAATTCCCCAAAGTCTCCTTGATCTTCCTCTTGTGTGGCCAGTGATTACACTCCCTAGAGTGCAAACATTCCTTGCACCACTTGGCCTCTTCCCTGTCCGATTTGCCTACCAGTAAATCAAAGATATCCACATAGGTCCAGATTTATTCATTGACCTCCATTGAAACATTCCTGCCTAACACGCTCTGCTCATACTTCACATAAACCAATGGGATATAAAGAAACCGCCATACCTGAATAAGCTGCTGCCTGAGCCGGGGGAATCGTCACCGTCACTGCAGAACTCTCGGGCGCGTTGCCCCCCCCCCAGTGTGGGGCCCACTGCCAACAGCACCTGGCCCGCCATCTTTGGGGGCCCACCCCCGAGTCTGGCCATGGTAGCAGCACCCAGTGTGCCCCCTTGAGTCCCCGTGGGAGGCACCACAGCCACAACCATGCCGCTTCTCCCCTCAGTGCCCCCACGACAGCGGCAGACCCCCTGGGTCCCCAGAACCTCAACGCCCAGGTGAGCTACCAAGCGCCTGGCCTTTTCTAGGTCATCAGCATCGCTAGTGCCCACCATGGTCCTCCTCACTGAAGGGGCAGACAGCATCCCAATGCTAGAGAGCCACGGCAACTCGCTTGCCAAATGTTTCACCAGGTCTGACTACGCAGGTCCTGCGATGGGTACAGTCCCGATGGGTGTGCAACTAGCCCCATTCTGCACAAAGCCCCGCCTGTCGTCGGACCTGTTATCACGGTGACAGCACCCTGCGCTGTGCTCTGGCCATACTCACTAGGCCCTGGGGACTGGACCCACCAGGGAACCCCCCCAACCCTGCGGGGTCCTGAACCCTCGACGACCAGGTGGTAGTCACTGCCTGAATTTGCCCCGCTCCCCTGCGCTTACCCAGCACCCTGACCCTCTTCTTGACCGGGGGAAATGCCTCTTCGGGAGGCATTCCTATCCTCTGCAGTCTCTCCACCTCATCCTCCGGAGCCTCTGCCTCCATAAGCTACAACCTCAATGCCGCAATTGCACCATCCATAGCATCCACCCTACGGATCAAGGCTTCCAAGACCGCCCGGTCCTTGAGCGCTTCGCACCTCTCCACGCTCCAGACGTGGCTTTAGCTAACGAATGATACTCCCTGGCTCTCAATGCCACTGACTTCATAGGAAGGATTCCTACACCAGCACCAACACCCTATTAACTAGCTCCCAAATTGCCTTCACGCACAGAACCCACAATGCCACCACCAAGGCACTATAATAACGCCACCCACAATGCGTGGCCAGAAACCTAGCCTCGCAGCTACCTAATGTTCCAACTCTGTTGTAGTGACCTGGGTCAAAGGGGCACTCGGACCCTGTACCCGACTGTCCGTTCTCAAAGGAACCACTAACAGTGACATATGTCAAGGCGCCAATGATAACAGCGGCGCCGGGCCCCTACCGAATAGCAACGAACAGTTCTCACTTAAAGGGACTGAAGACCATGGATGAAGACGGGGAGGACACTGCAGCAGTGAGCAGTGACACACATGAAAGCTATGAGGCCACGGACAACAAAGGAAGAAGACCAGACCACGGTAAGGGACAGTAAGAGGGACCACAGAAGGAGAAGGAAGGAACTTGTCCAAGAAGAGTGAGCAAAAGGCCAAAAAGACTGATTGAGGAAATGTCATGATGGGGACAACTAAATATCTCTCCATCTCGTTTCTCTCTCTCTCTCTCTCTCTCTCTCTCTCTCTCTCTCTCTCTCTCTCTCTCTATCTCTCTCTCTCGCCCTCTTCACTTGTCATTTCTTGCAACAAAGGGGGAGATGTAGTGACCTTGGTCAAAGGGGCACGAGGACCCTGCACCCGACTGGTGGGGAGGGGACAGGAACCGGACACTACTTCCAGTTAGGGAGTGGGGAGGGGACTCGGGGACGCGAGAGCACAGGGGACAGACGTGCATGTGGGCACAGCTGCAGCACAAGAAATAAAGAAACACATATCCACTTACCTGTCTCTGCGTATAATATTTGGAAGACACGACACCTTTGAGCCTGCTAGCCAATAATTGCCCCATGGCCATGAATCGTCCAAACTAAGCTTAGGCACATAAAATTTGTGAGCAAGTAGCTCAATAATGCTCCCTAACACAAAAGCAGCACATTAGGCGGTGAACTATAAGCCCCTTCTCCCCAGCACCAATAAAACAGGCAACACGCCCCTCAACAAGGCCCCCAAAACACTGCGCCAAAGTCCCACAATGCGCACAGTGTGCCCACAATGCACAGAACTCTAAGAGCTGCCCAAAACAGGAAAAAACAATATGCCCCTACCATTGCAGCCCCCCTCAACTGCAGCAACAGCGGCCTTCAGCCAGAGCCGCCACCAAGCACAAAGTGCCCGGGACAGGTGAGCTATGCTCAAACCTGTGCAGTCCCCGGTCTGGAGACAGCTGAGCCTCTGTCCTTGAAGTCCACCAACAATGCAGAGCCACATGCAGACTATTTTTGTGCAGCAGCATAATAGCCACACGCGGGTGTTCAAGGGTACACCTAAGAGGGAACACAGGTGAGAACTTACATTTATGTTATTGAAAATGTTTGTTATGAAAATAATCTAACACTTATATATTCTTTTTTTCTCAAGATGTGACAGTTTTTTTAATTCTGATTATTTGCATTTTATTGCATGAATCATAAACAACAATGAATATAATATGTGAAACCGAAATACTTTCCAAAAGCGATACACTTTACATTTGTTACAGTATTCCTTACTTAACTTCATCACATGTACAATGACTATCTACCCATATCATCCACCCATCTCACCAGATACATTTTGCACTACTCATCTCTATACACTCTGGGAGACTTGTTTATGGGAGCAGGGCTGGCCTTTGGCATTGGCGGGGTGGGCTCAAGCCCGGAGCGCCAATAATCCGAGGGGAGCAGCAGGGAGCTGCTTGACTTACTGTCATGCAAACAGCAGCTCGTCCATCCCATTAAAGACTTTGTAGTCAGCCCTTAATGTACCTCAACGTAATTGTTAGCACCCTATCAACCCCCTGCCCTCATCCCATCTTCCTCACACCTCCTGCCGTCACACCGCAACAGCCCCGCCCCAGAACAAACACCAAATTTTCTTTCCGTCCAGGGTGCTGTTTAGTTTACGCTTTGTGTCCTAGGTAGAATTTATATTTCAATTAATGTATGTCTGAAAGTTTGCTTTTGAAAGCTTTTTAAAATATTTTGAGGCAGCTTTATAATTAATTGTTTACTTTATTTGGTTGTAATTTATCAATGTTTTTGTTTAAAATATGTTCATCTTTGATATTTTGGCTATTTTCATTCATTTTCAGCTTTGTCGATATTAATATTTTATTGTTTGAATTATATTTTTACTATGCTTGTTGTTGATATTTCTGTATTTTGCGTATGGTGTTAAAGTCTATAATTGTGTAATTGATATTTAGACAACAATAGTTTTGTTTCCCAACATTTTCGTTGATGATGTTGTAACATACAGCCTGGGAATATGGCCTGATGTGCATGTGTAACTTGTATTAAATGGATGGAAAGGAATATGTCAACATCCGCCCACAGAGCCTCTAACTTCGTCAATGTGTCCAGTTAATACTTCACTATGACATGCACACCATATACCTGGGTGTGTGCCAAGTCTCTAAAAAAATATATTGACGAGGTCCTATTGCAGCAGCGAACGAACCACCATGAACAATCATGGCTCTCCAGAAACCCAAATACAACACTCTTACTCGGGGAATACATAAACACTCTGGTAATACGTTGCTCTGATTGTGCCTAATGGCTCATAGATAAGGGTGAGCTAGCTATACTTCTCTCTAACCATCACATGTAAGGGCACCTTGACCCTCTATCATGAAATAAACCCAGAAGTGTCCTACCCATATTCTGGGGGAGAAGTTCAATATATGTTGAGGGAGCTACTACACGGTGTGAAAAGGTGTGTGGTCAATTTCAGTCAGCCCAAAAAGTCCCTCTCGACTCCACCTAGATTTATGGCTATGCCCTATGCAAAGCTGGTGTCAAATTTTGTGGGCCAAAGGGCACTTGGATCTCCTCTGATGCCTTCAATCAGGGGTGTGGAATTTAATAAAATATCTACTTGTCCACGGGGCAAGTTGCTTCATAAATCTGTTGGTCCTGTAACAAAATCCACTTGTCCCGTTTGTGCCATATAGTGTAGTAACAAATTATGGCAGCAATCTCATTATATAAGAGCTCTGATATAGCCTCTCCGATTACGTCAGGGTTCATACCATAGAAGGGTTTGAATACTAGCAATTCCTTTATTTTCCACCTTTCCGCAGATATACATACTGGGTCTGAAGGTAGAGGTATATAATAGTTCCAGGTTTGGAATGCTCTTCCGAGTCTGTGCAAACCTACTAACTTGCATGTTTAAAGGACTTTCACCAACTTTACTCTAATATTTTCCCATACAGAGAAAGGTTGGAAATTTACTCCCGACAATGGCAGACGTTAAACTTTCTACAGGGTTGAGAAAAAGATTAATGGAGGGAAAGTGAACTTGCAAACGCTCAACAAATGTTCACATGATCAAATCTACACATGCATGTTTGCTCGTGCTAAAATGCATTTCACAAATATTTTCTATAACTACGATTTCTTGACCTACTTCTGTAAATTCTTATGAATTCATGAAAGCCGTACATCTGCACTGATGCAAGGAGATATACCATGGGTGCACTTTTAAGATTTCTTTAATAATTGTGCCCCTAATTAGGTCTGGCGTTAACCAAGACCTTTTGTGTTTATTAAAATTTACTCTCTCTCTGTCGGCTGGCTTTACTATTAGTGACAGCATTCTGCTCTTTCACCAGGAGCATATTGGCACACAAAGTAGTTTTGTTCAGGGCCAGGAACTCATGTGGCAATGTGTGTGATGGAGCAGGTAAAGCAAAATTTTGTATACCTCCTCTATTTTGCATGAAAATACTAATTACATAACCTACTTATATTATAATTTGAATTAACTGTTTGCTGTGTTATATTAATCAACTATTTGCACCTTTTATTAAACACCATTTACACGTGGGACTTATTGCTATTTGAATGGCAGATTAATGCTAATAACTAAAACTTGTACGCCTATTAATAGTAGTATGTGTGGTAATAGGATTATTGCATGATTTATGTTGCTTTTGTGATGTTTGCATTCCTGTTTTGGACCGAATGGTGAGTTTTATTGCTTTAAATGTTGCAAAAAAGCTAAGAAAATACTAATACATAAAGGAATTAGTGAGGGTTTAACATTAGAATCTTCATTTCTGTGTATTAATTACTCTTTTGTGTTTGTTTCGCTTAAGTTGGCATTTGGTTCTACCAAAACATGGCGTCCAAAATGGAGATCAGAAGTGGCCACCGTCTCGTGAGCGCGATGTCTACTGTGCAGAAGCGGATGGCTCCGTAGACCTCCAGGCAACCTCTACTCAAAACACAGTGTTCCTGGTCAAGGATAGGAACATGGAGGAATGCCAAAGTTCAGTCAGTAAAAACTGGTCTAAATGAACAATGGAGACATACAAGCAAGATTTTACATTGTTGCATGAGGATGACATGCATAGAGGAAGTGAACCAGCAAAATCCATGAGAACCCAAGCAATTTGAAAAATCGGACGATATTACAAACTTCTTCAAATTGACCGATCATCTGTCTCCTTAGTCCGAGAATGTTTCATGTTATCCCACATTTTATTATAAAAAGGGTAGTAGAATAGGGAGGGGAGAGGCTGCCTTCTTTCTCTTGATGACCGCACACCACTATCGACCCCACAGGCGATGACAGATGCTTGCACGATTTCTGGTCCTTTTGAGATCTTTGGGACTGTAACGTGCTGAGCAAAGAACTTTCCGGACTTTAAGCTTAGGCCTGCCTTATTAAGACAATTAAACGGCTAAATTCGGTTATGCAGAGCAAATTGAATTAGAAAATCCCACTAGCAAGAATAGGTAAATATAAAATGTCATGCGATTTGTGCTGATTTATGACAAATTCTAAACTTTGATTGACCAAAATGCTAATAATTGCAAACAATATTTAGATAAACAAATATTTGATTAATGTAAATTACGAGTTTGTGGTTTTTCAGAAAAAGAGATTAGAGGATTCTGAAGCTTAAATGTGTTTTAGCTGGTTCTAAATCACCATCAACCAGTCCAACTAATTGGTCCATCGACCAAGTGGTGGAGTGCCTTGATGTGTTAAGATTAGGATCGTATAGGAGGTAATGCAAATGTATATTCTGTAATATAACTTTTCTTCCTTATAGGTAATAAAGTACCCCCCATGTCCAGTGCTTAGTTTTTCATCCCTCCTGTGTGCAGATTCGTCGAGGAAAACGTATGAGTGTTGGTGTTATGGGCCTCACCAATGAATGCGTGTGTGAATGAGCTGGTGTGATGTCGGGTCTGCGACGCAGGGAGGATAGTTGTAAATTTTCCCTTTTCCCGGCTTTCCGCTGGAACAATTTTTTCTGGTAGCAGAATGATGGTTATTATTGACTAGTTTGGTGATTATTGCTTATTTCCGATTTTTTTTTTTTTTTAGATTATTGATTGTTGAATGCGGATGATTGGATGAGCATTGATTTATGTACTAACATTCTCATTCTATGTTGAGTCACGTAGCGTTCTATGTTGTTTTGAAGACTTCTGGGATGTAGGAAGTCGGATGCCTTGTGGCAAGTGAAGTCACATGGTGAATTGTTTGTTGCCCTGTAGGTACACGGGGAAAACGTGTGACGATTGGAGTTGCACGACGCATTGTTTGGGTTCGATTTGGTAACATCGCCATGTGTTATCGTTAGGGACATTTCTGTGTGAAAGAGGTGTATGGGTAGCGAAGGCCACCTGTGAAATTTTGGTCTTAAGTAACAGGAGTCCACGTGAACTCTGATTACGCTTATGACCGGGAAGGTAATAGGTGTTCCCTAAGCTTGATAGAAGGGTAAAGTAGAGGGAAGTGCTACTTTATTAACAAATGAAATAATTCTGTGGTAGGGCAGAGGTAAGCGCTGCTCTCGGGAAAGACAGGATTCTGTGTGAATGAACTACATTTTCCGTATGAATGTGTGTAAATGAAATAGCATTCAACTTAATTGTGAAACTCTGGTCTTAATTCTCAGGAGCAGTGCGTCTCCAACAGGTGTCTTATCTCCAGAGAAACGGCTAGTTAATGCTTGCTAGAAGGGTAAGGTAGAGGGAAGTGCTACTTTATCGGCGAATGTAATGATTCCGTAGTAGGGCAGAGATAAGCGCTGCTCTCGGGAAAGACGGAATTCTTGTGAAAAAGGTCAAGACTATCTCTTTGTTAGCGAAGCAGACAATGGTGGCGTTTTTATGTCGTTACTAACAAGATTTTGAGTAAAAGAGAACGTAAGAAAAGTTTGCCGATAAATTTTGCAAAGGAGGGGTCAGCAGAAGCAGGAGTAGCAAGAAAAGCTGACGTCAGAAAAGACCGCGCTGGGATTGGCCAGTCAGTAAGAGACGTAGACGCTCCGGATTGGCGCATTAGTGTATGCTGCGCTAGGAGTGGAGAAGCGACAGGGTGACGTAGACGCTCCGGATTGGTGCGTTAGTGTGAGTCACGCTATAATTGGATAAGACAACAGAATAGTCGTAGGAGAATTCTAGCGATACTAAAAAGAGAAAATGATGTATTACGATCCACCAGAGAAAGAGAAAAAGTCCTGGTTCGGAAAGATTAAGAATTTATTTAAGAAAGACAAACCGATTGTGACTAGAGAGGGACAGTTGCTTCCTCCATCGAAATCACCTGCATCCTTTATGGTTGAGAAATATGGGTATCATACATGTATTTGGCTAGACAATTGGGCAAAGTATACAAAAGATGATGGAGTTTTAGTATTTCCAGAACATGGTTCATTCAATTTAGTGGTATTGAAGAATTTAAGAGAAAGAATGATGAGATTGGAACCGAGACCTAGACCTACTCAGTTTGAAGCATTGACAGAATGGGAAGATGAGATGTATGAAAGAGAACGACAACGGAGTGGCGGAAGGTATAAATACATGTTTGGGTGACCGTGTGGACAAGAGAATCATGATGATAGAATGAGGAGATGGCGAAATGCAAATATGGCTGATGGGATGTTCCCTATGAGAAATGCTGAAGAGACAAGCAGTAGAAAATGTATAGAGAAGAAAAATAATACAGGATCAGAAGGTTACAAGTATGGTGTGCATGAGTCGGAGGATGATGTACTTGAGGACATGTTTTATAAAAATCCACCCCGTATCAACCAAATTCCACGTTACTGACACCAAGTGCCCCAATAAAAGAGACCCCACAAAATATAAAATTTGAGTCAATGCCACTTGAGGTAGGGAAAAAAAATCCTTTTAGAGAATCAGAAAATACACAACCTGGTAAAATAACAAATGAAAACTCAGCTGAATTAGACAGAACTACTTTAGAGTTAACTGAAAAGATTAGAGAATTGACTAGAAATATGGAAGCTGTAACTGTTCCTGTAACAATAGGACCTGTAATGCCTATTTTTGATAAACAATAGGATAGTGAACATTGTCTAACGATCCCTTACAACAGTAATAAGCAAGCTGGATCAGAAAAAAGAGATTCAGGAGAGAATCCATGGAGACCAGTGACAGGAACTTCTGGGTTGAGTACTCCTACAAATCTGACAGTGAATCAGAGCCTAGTGAATAAAGCAATAATGACGAAAGAATCAGTACCAGGGACACCAAAAAGTATAGAACAAACAAGAAATGAACCAAATTCCGTAGGTCCTACTTCAGAAGAACTAAGTGAATGGTTAAGGAGTTTACAGCAAGAAGATGCCGAACCTCGAACATTAGGTGTGGCAAAATTAAAAATAGTTTTAGTAGTAGGAACTATTCCCACAGAAAAATTAAAAGCATATCAGGATGAAGAACTAATGTTTCTATGCAAAAGTATAACATGGAGAGCAAGAAATTTACATGAAAGATTGGAAGAAGTAGCAAGTGAAATGGGTATCGACTTTGAAAAAGTAAAATCATTACAGAAACCATACAGAGTAGACTTTTCTGAAAAGGACATTGAAAATTTGAATACCGCAGGAAGAATAACTCAGATTAAAGATTTAATTGTTTTACTGAGAAAATGGGGCGATGTAGACAAATGGAAAAGTAGGTGCAGCTTTCCCAGTAAGAGAAAAAGAAAAGGTGGTAACAGAGTGTCCCATGAGGGAGATTCCAGGCGGAGGATATGTGCATGTCCCCTGGACCAGACAAGACATTTTATCATTCACCAATGACTTTCCTCGCTTGCGTGAGAAGCCGGTTGAATGGTACAGGCAGGTAGACAGGTTTGTAAAATTATCAAAAGTACTATGGATTGATTTGAACAGTTTATTTGACATAATTGTGCCAGCAGATCTATGGGCAGAATGTAAAATTACAATAGGTTGGCCTACTCAAGAATACCCTAGGGATTCAAAAACAGGTGCTCCTGATCCAGAAGTAATGAGAAAATATGAACAGGTAGTTACTTTCCTGAAAAATAAAGTGCCTTCTAAGGAAATTAATTGGGTAAAGATTCATAGAACTCACCAAGAAGTAAAAGAATCTGTACATGCCTATTACGAGAGATTATTATTGGCTTTTAAACAATATAGTGGTGATGAAAATTTGAGTGAAAAGGATTTGAGTAATTTAGTATATCGATGTGTGTATGGGTTGCGTCCTGAAGTAAGTGAAATGATTAAACAGCATACAGTGGATTGGCAAAATAAAAAGATAGATGAAGTACTGAGACATGCACCAATATAGTGGTGATGAAAATTTGAGTGAAAAGGATTTGAGTCATTTAGTATATCGATTTGTGTATGGGTTGCGTCCTGAAGTAAGTGAAATGATTAAACAGCATACAGTGGATTGGCAAAATAAAAAGATAGATGAAGTACTGAGACATGCAAAATATTTTAGTGATGAGATTGAAGCCAAGCAGCGTAAATTAAAAGAAAAGGCCATGTGGGCTCAAGTAAAAGTGGCAGAGAGACAGGAAGCCCAACTGATTGAACAAGCAAATGGTACGAGCATGAAACCAAGACACAACATTGGGAAAGGGAAAGGACAGATTAGTATAGAAGAAGCCAAAGAGAAGTGGCCATGTCATAATTGCGGAAGAATAGGGCATTGGAGAACCGAGTGTAAATTTCCCCCAAGTGCTAATGGCGATAATGCATCATTGAATCCACAGGTGCAGAATGAGGTGAGTTGCCAACCGCAGCGACAGCAGCAGGTTGTTGCCCAACAGTGTCAGGTGCTGGCTACAACGCAAGGAGAGTGAGTCAGAAGAAAGTTATTGACGGTGCCGAGGGGAGGAAGAAGAGTGCGTACTTGGCGCAACTCTAGAAGTAGACCAGACAGGCCCTTTTGTGGATGGAAAGGTAAATGACGAAAACATTACTTTCCTAGTAGATACTGGTGCTACTCGTTCAACTGTTAGGTCAGCTGATGTCAAAAATCTTCCTCTCTTGGATGAAACAATCCAAGTAGTTGAAGTATCAAACAGACAGATAAAAACGTATCTTACTGAACCAGTTAAGGTCAAGATAAGGACATTTTCCGAAATGCACCGTTTTGTCGTGTGCGACACAAGCCCTGTAAATTTGTTAGGGAGAGACTTGCTGTGCAAAATGAACTGCACAATTTTCTGTAGTCCTGATGGTATAGCTTTTGAGACTCCTGATGAGGATGTACTGTACAAGATGACTATAGCTAATATGGAACCTGAAATTACTGAGGTATTTGCTGTATTTGACCCCGAGGAATTGCCTCAAGAATTGAAGAAAACAGTGAAAACTGAGGTATGGGATTTCAAAGGAGAAGATGTGGGATTAATGAAAAATGTAGATCCCGTAAAAATGTCAGTAAAAGAAGGAGTAAGTTACCCAAATATCCCACAATACAAATTGACCCCCGAGATAATTGCAGGAATTACTCCTATAATAGACAGGATGATTGAACAAGGTATTTTGAGGGAAATAATGAGTAGTCCTTGTAACTCACAAATTATGGGTCTGAAAAAGCCTAACGGAACTTTCAGGATAGTACAAGACCTGAGAAAAGTAAATAAAATCGTTGTATCATGTTGTCCCATTGTACCAAATCCTTCTGTGATTTTATATCAGATTCCTCATGATGCAGAATGGTACACGGTGATTGATCTGTGTCATGCTTTCTTTGCCATTCCTTTGCACCCTGACAGCCAACAGATTTTTGCGTTCCGGTTTGGCGAACGTACCATGGCATGGTGCCGAATCCCACAGGGGTATACAGAGAGTCCCTCGATATTTAATCAGATTCCGAAAAAGTCCCTAGAAGACTTAAAAAGTTTGGTATTGGTCCAATAAATCAATGACCTACTTGTGGCATCGAGAACTCGAGAAGCTTGTGTAGTGGACACTGTTGCATTGCTGAATCATTTGGCAGATGGAGGACTTAAAGTATCCCCATCAAAATTACAATTCTGTCAGAAGGAAGTACAATATTTAGGCCATAAAATTGAAAAAGGACTAAGAAAGGTAACTGCAGATATAATCAGGATAATAAAAGGAATGAGAGCTCCAATGACTCAGAGAGAAGTGAGAATGTTTCTTGGAATGGTTGGATATTGCCGCCAGTGGATTAGTAATTTTTCATTGATTGCAAAACCTTTAGTACGATTGACAAAGAGTGATGTAAAAGACCCCATTGAATTAAATAAAGAAGAGTTGAAGGCTTTTAAACAATTGAGAGATGGTTTGTGTGAAGCCCCAACTCTTGGCATGCCTGACTATGAGGAAGAATTTGAACTCTATTGCAGCGCGAAAGAAATGGATGTGCACTTTCTGTGTTGATACAGAAACAAGGAAAATTGAGAAGACCAATTGCATATTTTTCAGCTATACTAGATCGTGTAGCTGTGGCATTGCCTGGTTGTTTGAAAGCTGTCGCAGCAACTTGTAAGAGTCTGAAACAGAGCAAAGGAATTGTGATGGGATATCCAGTGATAGTGTTTGTGCCTCATGATGTAGCGATCCTTTTAACTAGGAGCCGCACTCAGTTTATGATACATAGTCATCTAACTAAATATGAGAAAGTCATATTAGGTGCAACGAATGTGAGCCTTGTAAGATTTCTGAATGTGAACCCTTCAACACTGTTACCTGATGCTGAGAATGTGGAAGTCAGAGATGATGTGGATCATGACTGTTTGGAAGTGCTTGATTTTGTACCAAACCATGTCCTGATATAAAAAATTTACCTTTGACAGAAAGTGACTATGTGATGTTTGTGGATGGATCATGCCTGAGAACAGATGAGGGAATTTTGAGTGCAGCGTATGCAGTATGCACAGTAGCAGCTGTACTGGAAGCATCTTGTCTGAAAGGAGTGAAATCAGCCCAGGTTGCTGAACTTTTTGCATTAACAAGAGCATGTAAGTTGGGAAAGAGTCTGAGTGTGACTGTGATAACCAATAGTCAGTATGGCTTTGGTGTGGTGCATGACTTTGGGCAGATTTGGTCCCAAAGAGGATTTTTGACATCGAGTGGATAATCTATAAGGAATGCTGAAGTGGTTGGAAAATTGCTTGAGGCGATACAGCTGCCTAAGCAATTAGCAGTGGTGAAATGTGCTGCGCATTCGAAGTCTGCTGGAAATCAGTTCGCCAATAATATGGCTCAATATTGTGCATAAAATCAGAATTCGGTTAATCGTGGTAGGGAAAAAGAAAGGAATTCATGTCCCTTGCTGTTTACTAACACTGTGAATACATGGGAAGAAGTGAGGCAGTTACAGGAAGAAGCAGGAGATGAGGAAAGGAGACAGTGGGTAAAAGCAGAATGTGCACCACAGGAGACAGATCATGTGTGGGTTTATCGGGATGGAAGACCAGTCATGCCTGATAGCATGGTTTCTACCATGGCACAGATGTATCATGGACAAGCACATGTAGGAAGAGATGCTATGATCAGACTTTTTAAACAGACATGGTATAATGCAAAATTCAGACTTGGACTGACCCCCGATCGTATTTATTAACAAACACACATATTTGCAAACAAATATATAATTACGCAGAAATGACAAGACAGGATTCGGTACATTTGATTCATTCCTAGCTTGAACAAGACTCTAATACATAATGTTCCTATCCTAGTCTAAGCATATTGCCGATCACATTTCTGCGTATTCCTTTGGGCCTACGGCAAGGTCAAAACGCTGGCCCCTCCCCCTTTAATCCAAATTATCCCGCGCACCCTAACCAGAGTGCGCATGAGCAGGGGGCCCAGCTGACCCGGAAGTACATCCTTCCAGGCAACCCCCATACGTTCAAGACTTACTCCATAAAGGGGCCATGCAGACAGCGCAGCTTACTTACGCCCGCGGCGGGGTGGCCAACCAGCCAATGGAAAGTGTAACTCCCCTTTGGCCCCGCCCCGTTGCAACCAACCGGTTGTA
The DNA here is from genome assembly GCF_964204655.1 of Triturus cristatus. NCBI lineage: Eukaryota > Metazoa > Chordata > Amphibia > Caudata > Salamandridae > Triturus > Triturus cristatus. The sequence goes on along the minus strand of NC_140591.1, from coordinate 1,416,942,392 downwards.
ACTGCCCCTGGAGTCTGGTGAGAGCCACATGTCCCTCCCCTCTGGGCGCTCCACTTAATAAGGCGCCCCAAAAGATTAGTAAATTTAGTCTGTCCAACCGATGACCTTACCGCCTGACTCGAAATACAGCCTAAAAACACGACAAAAAAGGCATTTACATTCACTACATTCGACCTTTCCTCATAATTGACACCCTGTGGAAAAAACATATTAACCATATTTTGTGTCAAAAAACATCTATCTCAGGGATGGTGGGTGGGGAAAAAAGGTTAAAGGTCCTCCCGAGGGAGGAGGCACACGCGACGGGTGTGCTGCCGAAGGGAGCGGAGTGCAAAGAGAACGCACTTCGCCCTCCCCCTGGCTTTAAAGGGGGTTACCCAATTACCAGCTGGAACTGGTTCTTGCCAAAGGGTCACCCGCGCCCCGGAAGCGATTGGATCACTTCCGGGGCATGGAGGAGCCTACCATGACCCGGAAGTGATCCAATCACTTCCGGGGCACGGCCTCCTGACCAATGCGGGGGCCACGGGACGGGCTAGAGACGGGGGCACGGCCGACCGCCATAATGGCGGCGGGGCCGATGCCGACCCCGCCTTCCTCAAATTCAGACTTGTAGCTGAGAGCCTTTGTCAAAGATGCCTTATATGTCAGCAGTACAATCCCGGAAGAAAAACAGTGGTAAGTCTAGGAACGATAGGACGAGAAGGAGGGCCTTTCACACGAATGCAGATTGACTTTGTTGAAATGCCCCCCAGCAATAGGTTGAGGTATGTTTTAGTGATAGTTGTCTGTTCTCTCGATGGGTGGAAGCATACCCAACTAGAAGAAGTGATGGAATTACAGTAGCAAAGCTACTATTGAGGGAGTTTATTCCAAGATTTGGTTTTCCAGTCACGATCAAGTCAGATAGAGGAAAACATTTCCATAACGAAATCATGAAATTAATTTGTGAAGCATTGAATGTACAAAAGAAACTGCATTGTGCCTATCGCCCAGAAGCTTCTGGTGTGGTGGAACAAGTAAAGGGCACCATTAAAAACAGATTGGGATGGGCCCGGATGGTGTGGCTACCACCGCTTCTAACTCCTGTGCATTTCCCTTTGCCGCGGCATGCGCGCTATTGTTTGTATCACATGCTCCTCTTGCTTGCTAGCGGCCGGCCTGAAGGTTGTAGGCCCATCTTTGTATATTTTTTTAATTTTGTAATAAACGGTTTCAAAAAAAAAAAAAAAAAAAAAACAGATTGGGAAAAATGTGTTTACCACTGGTTTGAAATGGCCTGATGTCTTGTCTCTGGTACTCATGACTATTAGATCTATTCCAGATAGAATACTGGCTTGAGTCCTCATGAGATAGTGATGGGGAGAGCAATGAGACATGTTTTCATTCCTGTCAACAAGCTATTGCCTATATCTGATGACTTGCAAGGGGATTGCTGATTCCGTTCATTCTGTGTTTCATCAGGTTGGATCGGATGCAACCACTCTTGAAAAGAAGCCAGGTCATGATCTAAGCCCAGGGGACTGGGTAAGAATCAAAGTGTATAGAAGAAGAAATTGTCTGGTCCCAAGGTGGGGTAAACCACGTCAGGTGATCCTGACCACGACGACAGCTGTGAAATGTGCAGGAGTGAAGAATTGGATTCATGCTAGCCATACCTTGCGAATTCCAAATCCAGTAGATAACAGAGAAGAAGAATACTTTGAAGAATCTGAAACCAGTTCTGAGTCAGATACAGAAGAAACAAGAGCAAGACCAACTCCTGAAAGGGGGGAGTCAGGATCATGTCCAGTTATAGCACCAGAGAATATACCCTTAAGAAGGAAATTGCAAATTTCTGACACTAGCTCAGAGTCAGACACTGAACCAGTACAAGCACATGAGAGTGTAAACAAAAACATGAAAAAACAAGAGAAATTCCACCTGAAATAACAGAAGTAGATGGTAAGGTACCAGATGCAGAGATGGAGGGAAGGTTTGTTGCGGAAGATCCCCGAGGAGGTGTAGGGAAAACCATACATCCAGGTATAAGAAGGGACAGTTAGTCAGCAGGAAGATTGTGTGGAAGAAACACGAGGGAGGGACAGAAGTAGATAAGGAAAAGGAAGTGGTGGAAAGAAAGACTAAGAGTCAAGTTGGAACTGAATTTGAGGACAGTGACGAAGAAGTACCAGAAGGTCGAGTACTGAGAAAAAGAGCATGGAGAACTGAGAGAAATGAAATGGGAAATAAGTTAAAAAGGCCAGCAAAGGATGAAGTTTGGCCAAACAATATAAAGAGATTGCGATACAGATTGACACGAGTAAAATCATCTAGAGCTGAACAAGTGAATGAGGTGTCTGGCCAAGAGAAATCAAAAGACGTTGAACAGACACCATTAGAGGAAAGCAAACGGACGAGAAAGCCTAACCAGAAGTATAAGTCACCAGAATGGTCGTATGTGGCACTTCCTGAAGTACAAGAGGAAGCTGACAGCCAAGGAGATCCAGAGGTAACTCTACCAGAAGTGGTTGAGGACGACGAAGAATTGGAAATCCTGAGAGTTATCTTGTCCGACATCGGGGAAGAGACGGATGTTCAGGAAATTCTGAATCAAGATTGTGAGAAAAGAGTGAAAGACGATCAAATGCCAAGCTGAGGAGACAAAAAAAATGCTCCAGAAGAGAAACTTGAAAATTACTGAATAAAAGACATAACAGAAAAGAACCAAGTAGGTGCCGAGAGCATTGAGTTTAGACAAAACTAGCTGTGAAGTAGACGAGGCTACGTCAAAAGACACTGATCATTTTCCGAAATGGCAAACACAGAAAGTAGAAAATCTACATGTGTGTTCCTTTGAAGATGGTGCAAAATGTGTTGTTGTTGTACAGGATTACTAATGCTTCTGTGGAGTGCGTTAGCTTGAATGGTTTCATTTAAAGTTACATTAGAGACAATAGAAGGTCATAGTGAGAATAAGACTAATGTAGAAAAGATTCAGAAGATTTATCCGACTAAAATAGATAGAAATTATTTACATAAAGATAGGTCCATAACTGATTTTTCTAACAATGTTTTCTCAAAATTATTGTATGAATATGTAAAAACAATGGATGTGAGAGATTGCTATGTATGCATGCAGTTGCCTGCATCAGTGTCTGAGGGAGTGACGTACCATCACCTTCCAGTGACATATGGAATAACATGTAGTGTATTAGCAAGTTGGTTTTACAAGACAGGGAAACTAGAATATTATTTTTCAGATGTAGATAACATATTTTCACAAGTACCTGTAGTCCATAAATTGAATAAAGTAAAACCTGGTAAAGTATTAGGTGAATTTTTCTTAGAAACTAAAGAACTAACATTAGAATCAGTATTCAAAAATAACCTCACTTGTAGTCTGAAAAGAGAAGAAAAGACTTTCTTAGATATGGTAAAAGAGAGGAGAATAAAAATGCAAAAGAAGGTACCTGAGGGAAAATAAGAAAAGACCGTGTGGGACGTTGAATGAGAAAAAAATTTGAAAGGAGAAACTAGTCCTGCAATGGCTTTAGATTGGCCTCAGAAAGGGAAATTGTATATTAGAAGAAATCAAACTGTGTATGATAACTATTTCATAGGTGCAAGTGATTGCCATGATACTTATAGAATCATGGGTGGATGGGGATTTAAAGGAGGAAATGATCCGGTATTCCCTGGATTATATTTTATCTGCGGGAACAAAGCTTATTATCGATAACCGGACCATTGGTATGGCACATGCTACCTAGGCCTGGTTTTCCCGAAGATATTTCATGTGGGAAGAGGAAAAGATGGTGCACATGAGATAGGTAGACAACTAACACGTAGGAGAAGAGAATCTTGGGCAGAAATTGTAGGAGACATTTTTGGAGCGTTGATACCAGCAGTTGGAATATCTCTGAATGCACATAAAATTAGAAAATTATCAACAGTAGTAGATCGCTTGCCAACAAGCACTGCTGGAGGAGTTTTATTGATAAACACAGAAATGGTTGCCATGCGAGCAATGGTGATGCAAAATCTACTTGCCCTTGACATAATTTTGGCAAAAGAGGGTGGAGTCTGTGGAATGCTGAAGGTCCAACATTGTTGTACTTACATTCCTGATGAAAGTCAAGATCTAAAAACATACATAAAGAATATAACTGATTTGCACAAGGAGATTGTTCCACTGGAGGTTGAAGGTATTTGGGAAAAGATTGGAAAAAAGTTTTCTACTATTAAGGACTTTCTACTAAAATTAGGTAGTACATTTATTGGTAAGATTTTAATTCCAGTAACATGTGTAATATTTCTAGTATTAATTCTGAGACTAGGATGTTTACGTAGCAAGAGAAGAAAATTACAAAAATATATAAAAAGAGAAACTACAGAGAAGAGAAAAAAAGAAAGAGGAATGGAGGATATAGAATTAGAAGAATGGAAAGAGAATACAAAAAGAAAATAAAAGAAGAAGAGACAGGGGAAACAATTATGTTATCTAACAAAACGTAAAGAGAACTGAATTCATTTCAATTGCAAATGCTATAAAAATTTAAGGGTGTTGTGGTGAAATTAAAAATCTCCAAAGGGGGGATTGATGGAGCAGGTAAAGCAAAATGTTGTATACCTCCTCTATTTTGCATGAAAATACTAATTACATAACATACTTATATTATAATTTGAATTAACTGTTTGCTGTGTTATATTAATCAACTATTTGCACCTTTTATTAAACACATGGGACTTATTGCTATTTGCATGGCAGAATAACTCTAATAACTAAAACTTGTACGCCTATTAATAGTAATATGTGTGGTAATAGGATATTGCATGATTTATGTTGTTTTTGTGACGTTTGCGTTCCCGTTTTGGACTGAATGGTGAGTTTTATTGCTTTAAATGTCGCAAAAAAAGCTAGGAAAATACTAATACATAAAGGGATTATTGAGGGTTTAACATTAGAATCTTCATTTCTGTGTATTAATTACTCTTTTGTGTTTGTTTCGCTTAAGTTGGCATTTGGGCCTACCAAAACATGGCGTTCAAAATGGAGTTCAGAAGTGGCCACCGTCTCGTGAGCCCGATGTCTACTGCGCAGACGCGGATGGCTCCGTAGACCTCCAGGCAACCTCTACTCAAAACACAGTGTTCCTGGTCAAGGATAGGAACATGGAGGACTGCCAAACTTCAGTCAGTAAAAACAGGTCTAAATGAACAATGGAGACATACAAGCAAGATTTTACATTGTTGCATGAGGATGACATGCATAGAGGAAGTGAACCAGCAAAATCCATGAGAACCCAAGCAATTTGAAAAATCGGACGATATTACAAACTTCTTCAAATTGACCATTCATCTGTCTCCTTAGTCCGAGAATGTTTCATGTTGTCCCAAATTTTATTATAAAAAGGGTAGTAGAATAGGGAGGGGAGAGGCTGCCTTCTTTCTCTTGATCATTAACCACCACAGGGGCAGCCCAAACCGCCTGAACCAGGGGCATTCAATAATTATTCCAAACAAAGGTTCAGAGTATGCAATTCACAATAAGTATAAAAAACAGGTAATGAAACATAAATGATATGTATAACAATGCACACATTAGGAAAAGGAGAAAAGAAAGAAAAGAGGCCCTAATAGAAAAAGCGTACAAAATGTATTCAATGAAACATATCAACAGGGCTCAGTGTTGTAAGCTGGTACACATAACATATAAAAACACATATACATAACCAGACAAGTGGCAGACAAGGAGATAATTACATAAAAAGCGGAGTTTCAAAACTTTACATAAAACTCCAACAAACAGAAAATGTGTCCTCCAATTATTGCGGCCACAATTGCGTCGACGGCGTTTCGACCATTGGCATTAATCCATGGTCATCTTCAGGACATAAAATTTACTGAGCATCCCAAACGGTCAATTTATATATCAAACGAATTAGGTATTGCTGTAAATTCAATTCAGCTGAAGGCATCCAAAGCAGATTAAAATAATAACGTTTTCATGGGGCCACAAAACGAGTAAGTTCTCTTCAAAATGTGCCCGTCTTATATCCAAGCGGAATTCAATTACCGCACAGCAAGTGCTGGCAATTAACTTGCTGTGCGGTAATTGAATTCCGCTTGAAATCTTGTTTTCTTGCTTCTGCAAATTTTTTCATCAAATCAGAGAGCCTTCTGGGAGCATTATACATAACCTCATACTGCTAAACTTTGATAACGTGTGTACACAGGTTTTTACTGGAACCGCCATCAGTAGTGCAGTCCAAGCTTACAACTTTTCCTTAGAATGCTCACCATAATAATAAATGCTTTGTATTAATGAACCATAAATACAAGTTCGAACAGCACAAATATATGAACACAAAAATTACCTTAACAGCAAGACAATGCCTTTCCCTGATCCATAATGTGGTACTATAAACTGCCAGCCAAAGGGTTTGTGCTGTAGAGGGTTAGGCCTACTTGTCCCAAGGAAAAACTACACATGAAAACTTGTTGTCCTAGACCCCAAACAATATGTCCTGGGTGTCGGGCTATAGGAATTCCACACCCCTGAACTTCAACTCCTGCTTGTGGTTGGTACCCCAGAGGTGAGTTGGTGCGCGTAACCTACTAACTGATCTTCTAGTGCTAGGCGATCAAGCCCTTTTTTCCCACTTGGGGCCAGTCCTTCCTTTTGGGTGGAGGCTCTAGACCTGTCAGAGTCTCTCATGACATTCAGTCCCCAAAAGGTCTACTCTTCAGGTAACAACCACAAGCCCCAGGCCTATCTTCCCAAAGACCAGCAGTTGATTCTCCACCATCTGGAAAGCTACACTCACAGCATACACTCTGGCACACACATAGGCATCCAGAAAGAAGTGATCTCCATTGATTATCCTGTAGTCATTCACATACCACCTTTTGCAAGATCCTTCATGGTGGAGGCACAGGTTCAGCATTCTACAGGAGCTCCAAATACGGTGCTTGGCTTGTGCTCTGCAAGTCAGTGCATCCGCTGCTGTCAGGCATCTCCCTGCAGGCACATTCAGATATTCACTAAAGGTCCTGTACATTTTATGTTTTGAAAATATAAATTGTATTTCAAAGTTCTAAATGATCTTTCAAAGCATTTATACAGGTACGTTAAACTTACTGTGGTTACACCTTGCACAATCCACTTCCCTCTCCAGAGCTGTTTGTTGTAAAGGAAGATACAGAGTCCATCTGTACATGTAGGTTACTTCTTTATTGGTAACTTGGTTCCAGCATAGGTGGTCAGGATAGTGGGATAAGGTAGATGGTACAAAGATAGCCCCACCAGGAGCAAGCTCCTTACAGCTCAGCCTGAGTACACCAACTGACAATCTCACCTAGAGAGGCACTCAGGCATTCTATGATGTCATGAACACTCTAACAGAGCAGTACAGTGGAGAATAGCAAACAAGTAATTTACCACACATCCTCTTCCCTTAGGGAACAAAAGCAGAAGTAAAAGTAAAGACAAATAGGATACCTCAATATATCTTAACAAAAAGATACAACAATGAGGTACACCTATCCACAAGAGTATTGCATGAGGCATCATGAATTTCACTGGCATGAACAGAAGTATGTTAAAATGCAAAGCCAGTGAAACATTAAAATTGCAAACAACATTACTACACGCCCCATCCCCCTCCCTTAGGGAAAACACAGCAGCTAAGATAAAAAAACACTGCACAAAGAAGAGCGGTCACCCACACAACCTCCCCAAACTCGGGTACACCACAGGGTAGACACCCCATTGAACACAAGTGGGTGTAAAACACAGACGCTTGAGAGAAAAGAACATCCTCAACAAAAAGAAACAATAGTGGCTAGATACACTCCAGATGACAAGAAAAGTGTCACCACCACAACAAATATACTCCAGAAAGAAACACACTGAAAAGAAACACAAGGTCCCTTGGTAGAAAGCATGCTAACACATAAAGAGGCCTAAACATCAACGAAAAACAAAAACCTTCCCCTTCAAAGCTGTACAAGCGTGAAACCCTTGGCCACGAATTCCACGCAGGTAGACTTCGACACATGAAAGGAAGACCCAAGATAACATTAGGGACCAACCAAAAACTTCACCAAGGAACACGACAGGGTACTAACCCATGAAAACAAAACCACCTCCCTGTACACCAAAGGACACACGCACCCAAGAAAACCGAAAACTAAAAATAGAGGCATTAATTACACCCACAACCTCCCCCAAGGAGATGAGTACATAAAGAGTCAAACACTTTACAAAACACCACGATTTCCCCTAGGTAGGGTACACCACAGGGCAATCACCCTGGGAACTAACATGAGGCCTTGACTACCCACATACACAACCTCCCCAAACTAGTTTAAACCTAGAAGGGTACACCACAGGGTACTAACCCTGGAAAACTGAAAACTCAATTGGAGGCATTAATTACTCCCAAAGCGACAGGCACACCACACAACAAACGCACCAGAAGACGACGCAACTTCCCCTTTGTAGGGTACACCGCAGGACAATCATCTTGAGAACTGACATAAGGCCCAGACTACCCACAAACAAAACCTCCCCTAACTAGTTAAATCTAGAAGGGTACACCACAGAGTAAGCCTGGGAGCTGACAGTGACAACCAAAAAGCATAACCTCCCTTAACCAGTTTGAAACTAGAAGGTCCCCTAAATAGGGTACACAGTAGATAAAACTGGTGAACTACCTGTCCGCTAGAGCCACTGTTATACACTGAGCACCCCTCACAAAGATGAAAATAAAAACAATGCAGGACATGCATAATGGGAACAGATGTTAAAATCACATAGCCCTTGTCGAACACCGGTGAGCGGTTTCTCACCCGAGATCCCTACAAGACCTCCCACAGCCACCAGCATACAATGAAGAACACTTGAGTCCCTTTGTTTCTTTTTGCTGAATTCGGACGTTGAAATTAAGTGTCAAAACGTTCAAAGCTCCATTTAAGATCACACACTTGATCGTAGGTTCCTGTGATGGATCCTTTCCCCCGGTCCCCAACCCCTCACGCACACCGCCCGGATTACCTCCTCTACGGCGTTATCCCTTCCAGGACACACAAAACCGAAGGATCACCAAAGCGTCCGTGACAACGGAGTCCCCGCCCTTCTCTCTCTTTCAGGGTCCAATCAGGAGTGAAGACGGATCGGAAGGACTCGCCCGGTGCCCCGGAAGTCCCGCCCACCTGCAAACGGACGACAACAGAAAAGGCGGAACCGAAGAGACTGAAGGGGTCGAAAGATCGTGGCTGGCGATACAGCGGAAAAAGAACACGGAAGCGGAGAACTCGAGGAGTGGTCGGAAGACTGGTGGAGTCCCCCGGAGGTAGCTGAAGAGCGGCCGTAACTCGGAGGAGAGTTACGGCGGAGCGCGTGAGTACCTTCCACCTACCCTAAGTCCGTTAGGTGCTCTGTGTACATACGTAAAACCCCCCCTTGTATATAGAGTCCCTCTCTTTTTGCAGTCACATTCGGCCACCTTGTAAATTTATATACAGCACTTTGCACTGTGTAAATCGCGTTTTCTCACGACCCTTTCAGAGCACCCTTCCTGTACCAACCCCTTGCCTTTCCCCTTCTTGCCCCTTTTCCCCCACGGTCTGTTTCCTCTTCCCCACCTTTTGGTCTCGGGGACAGTATCTTCAGCTGAGTCCCAGCCGGACTAACGGCTCCTCTTTTCTTTCTCTTCCGGTCCTCCGAGGAACACCCGCCCGGTCTACCTTCACCGGTTGCAATCAAGAACGGAGACGTCACAGAAGTACCGACCCAGACGACCGCGAAGAGAGACCCTCACCCAGCTTCCCCTAAACCCTCAAACCCGTGTAAACGGAACTTGTGTTCATTAAAGCTACACTATAGCCCAGTATATCTGGCCTCCTCGTCTGACTTTCCAGCCCGCCACACCCACACAACGACAGTTGGTGTCAGAAGTGGGATTTGCTGGAGACATGGAGGCCGTACTGCAGAGGATGGCTGCCTCCCAAGAACAATTAGGGACATTGATGGAGCGCTTCCTGAAAACCGCCGAAGGCGACCGTGGGCAGCTCCACGACGTCCTGAAGGGCCAGGGAGACACCCACGAACAAGCAATGGGAAAACTGACCACGGTTCTGGAGCAACAGAGACCAACAGCCTCCCTACCCTCGGTGGTCCTCCAGAAGTTCGTGCCGGGAGAAGACCCGGATTTCTTCTTTACGAATTTTGAAAGGTTAGCCCAGGCTGCGTCATGGCCTATCGACCGTTGGGGTCATTACCTGGGGCCATTACTTACTGGCGACTCACAGGCCGCATATCAACAAGCCAACGTACAAGGCACCACTCCGTATGCGGACATCAAGACGTGCATATTGGAACGATTGGGCATCGATGCTGAGGCCTACCGGGTGAAGTTACGTCAGGTCAAAGAAAGACCACAAGAAACTCCCCGAGCCCTGTCATTCCGAATCAAGGACCTGACCTCTCGGTGGCTGAAACCCGAAACATCCACTAAGGAGGTGATTCTACAAAAGATACACCTAGAACAATTTCTGTCCTCTCTACATCCCGGTACCCAACGGTGGGTACGTCAGCATGCCCGCCTATCCTTGGACACCGCCGTGGAAATAGCAAGTGCCTACAGTCGAGCACAGGAGACCCCACGAGGCAAGGAGGAACATCCCCAGAAACCCCCTCTCACCACCGGCCTCAGGCCTCTCCGCCCTCTTCTACCCAAAAGATCAGTACTGACCCCTTTGTTTCCTACACCGATGCCCATGCGACCTACCAACCCTGGACCCCAATGTTACGGGTGCATGGGCTTTGGACACATCGCTCGAATGTGCCCCCACAAAGAAGAACCCATGGAGATTGGCCTGGCCCGAAACTATGTATGTTCGGTTCCCGGTACTGGCCCGCCCTCCTTCCACCGACCCGTGAACATAAACGGACAAACCCTCACGGCTCTGGCAGACTCAGGATGTCGACAGAGCGTTCTCCGGCCCCAGATCATGCAGACCCCAGTTGAACCCCCCTCAGGTATGGTCGCCATTCAATGTGTGCACGGCGATACGAAGAGATATTCAACCACCCAAGTCCAAGTCCAACATCCAAAGGATCCGGGAACCACCCTCACCGTAGGGCTCATTCCCTCACTTCCAGAAGAAGCCATATTGGGGAGTGACTATCCCGGTCTAACCGGACTTCTTCAGGACACAACGGAATCCCTAAACAAATGGTGGGAAGAAGCCCCCTTTCCTCAGGGGCTATCCTCTCCAGCAACCCAACCCAAGCTCCCGAAAACCAAAGCACAGAAAAAGAAGGAGAAAAGGGCCTATGTCGACGTCTTCCCAGCGATCCCGGACGAACATCCCTGGCAGATAGACCAAGAATTCAGAGCAGCTCAACAAGAAGACCCCGTCCTGCAGGAAGCCTGGGCTAAGGCGTTAGAGCACGAGGATCCTCTTACCGTAGGTCCCTACTTCTACAAAAAACAGGGGTTGTTATACCGTAAGGGAGGGGCACAACAAATGGCCCAACTGTTGATCCCCGGCCCTTTCCGAGAGAAGGTCCTGTTTCTCGCCCATAGCCATCTCTTGGGCGGACATTTTGGTGACGAAAAAACCAGCCAAACCATTCTGGAGAGATTCTACTGGCCCGGGGTCCACCAACAAGTTAAAACATACTGCAGGGAGTGCCCGGTGTGTCAAAAAACCAGCAGATATCGACCCCCTTGGGTACCCCTACAACCCCTCCCTATTATTGACATCCCGTTTAGTAGAGTAGGGATGGACATCATAGGCCCCTTGTTGCCCTCTCGTAGCGGCTGTCGCTATGCCCTAGTCCTCGTGGACTACGCCACGCGCTTCCCGGAGGCTTTACCCCTGCGACAACCGACTACCCAGAACATAGCGAAAGCCCTCATCTCCGTGTTCTCTCGGGTAGGATTTCCCCGAGAGATCCTAACCGATCAGGGCACACCCTTTGTATCGGCCTTAATGAGACAGGTCTGCTCACAACTGGGAATCAAACAGATCCGGACCTCGGCATACCACCCACAGACCGATGGGCTGGTGGAGCGTTATAACGCCACATTGAAACAAACACTGAAGAAGTTATTGGGGTTGGAAGCCAAAAGGTGGGAAGATATGCTGCCCCTAGCGTTGTTCGCTATACGTTGCAAAACCCAGAGTAGCACCGGCTATTCGCCCTATGAGTTGCTATATGGCCGACCACCACGTACCCTGTTAGACATGGCCCAGGAAGCCTGGGAAGCCAAACCCAACCGCACTCGCCCCCTCCCAGAATACATATCCAACCTGCAAACCCACTTGGCAATGATGAGAGACATCGTACACCAAAACCTGGAAAACGCCCAGAATAAACAGAAAGTACAGTATGACAAGGGGACAAAAACCCGGAACTTCTCCGTGGGGGATTTGGTTCTGTTGATGATGCCGTCCTCCGATCACAAACTCCTAGGGCAGTGGCAGGGCCCGTATTCCGTGCTTCGACAGATAACCCCTGTCACTTATGAGGTAGAACTGGATCCTACACGAGCCACCAAGCAGATCTTTCACGTGAATCTGCTAAAAAAATGGGAAGGCCCACGTCCCGTCCTCTCTAACACCGTAGAGCAGGTACCCCTTTCCTTTGCCACATGTATAGACTCGGGGCTACCACCCCAACACTGTCACGACCTCAAGAATCGCCTATACCCCTTACGTCAGGTGTTTTCCTCGGTACCGGGTCATACGACCATCACCGAACACACCATACAAACGGTACCCGGGAAGGTGGTCAGACAAAGGCCATATCGAGTCCCTGAAGCCCGTTGGGCTATTATAAAAAATGAAACAGAACTAATGCTGAAGATGGGCATAATAGAACCCTCAGTGAGCGACTGGAGCTCTCCAATCGTCCTCGTTCCCAAGCCTGACGGGTCAGTCAGATTTTGCATTGACTTCCGGGAAGTCAACAAAATTTCATCATTTGACACTTATCCTCTGCCGCGCGTCGACGAGATGATCGAACGCATAGGGAAGGCACAGTTCATCTCCACGCTAGACCTCTGTAAGGGATATTGGCAGATACCCCTCAGGCAAGAGGACAGGAAGAAAACAGCGTTTTCCACCCCTGAGGGGTTGTACCAGTTCCTTGTTCTCCCGTTCGGCCTTCACGGTGCCCCCGCCACATTTCAACGAGCCATGAACCACGTCTTAAGACCCCATACCCAGTATGCGGGGGCCTATCTAGACGACATAGTCATCTATAGTGATAGCTGGGAGCAACACTTGGACCACCTTCACAAGGTCATCACCTCCCTTGGGTCATATGGCTTCACGATCAATCCCGCTAAAACCACCCTGGCTGCGCAAACAGTACAATATCTGGGATACCTCCTAGGGGAGGGCCTCATCCGACCCCAACATACCAAAACCGAAGCCATCCATTCCCTCCCCTTCCCGAAGACAAAAAAAGACCTCCGTGCATTCCTAGGCCTCCTTGGGTATTATCGGAGGTTTGTACCCAATGTCTCACAAAGAGCAGCACCACTCATAGACTTGTTAAAAAAATCCGCAGACACTGAGACCGTGCTCCGAAACCCAACGCCCTTGTTATGGCAGGCCTTTTCCGACCTCAAACATGCTTTGACCTCTGATCCAGTACTAGTGAGTCCTGATTACACACGAGCCTTCCTTTTGCAGACAGACGCCTCGGAACAGGGGTTGGGGGCAGTGTTATCACAAAAGGACCCGTTTGGTAACGAGAAGCCCATTCTCTACCTCAGCAGGAAGTTATTTCCCCGAGAACGCAATTATGCTGTGGTGGAAAAAGAAGCCCTGGCTATTAAGTGGGCAGTGGAAAGTCTCCGCTACTAATTAGATGGTCGGGAATTCACCATTTACACCGACCACGCCCCCCTGGAATGGATGGCCCGGAACAAAGGATATAACGACCGGGTCCTTCGCTGGTTCCTTGCACTACAACCCTACCGCTTCACCACAGTACACCGAAAAGGGGCGGACCAAGGTAACGCGGACTACCTGTCCCGTTATCCCATGTCCTCACCCGGTACACGAAAGACACCTAGGGGAAGGGGATGTGATGGATCCTTTCCCCCGGTCCCCAACCCCTCACGCACACCGCCCGGATTACCTCCTCTACGGCGTTATCCCTTCCAGGACACACAAAACCGAAGGATCACCAAAGCGTCCGTGACAACGGAGTCCCCGCCCTTCTCTCTCTTTCAGGGTCCAATCAGGAGTGAAGACGGATCGGAAGGACTCACCCGGTGCCCCGGAAGTCCCGCCCACCTGCAAACGGACGACAACAGAAAAGGCGGAACCGAAGAGACTGAAGGGGTCGAAAGATCGTGGCAGGAACTCTTGGCTGGCGATACAGCGGAAAAAGAACACGGAAGCGGAGAACTCGATGAGTGGTCGGAAGACTGGTGGAGTCCCCCGGAGGTAGCTGAAGAGCGGCCGTAACTCGGAGGAGAGTTACGGCGGAGCGCGTGAGTACCTTCCACCTACCCTAAGTCCGTTAGGTGCTCTGTGTACATACGTAAACCCCCCCCCCTTGTATATAGAGTCCCTCTCTTTTTGCAGTCACATTCGGCCACCTTGTAAATTTATATACAGCACTTTGCACTGTGTAAATCGCGTTTTCTCACAACCCTTTCAGAGCACCCTTCCTGTACCAACCCCTTGCCTTTCCCCTTCTTGCCACTTTTCCCCCACGGTCTGTTTCCTCTTCCCCACCTTTTGGTCTCGGGGACAGTATCTTCAGCTGAGTCCCGGCAGGACTAACGGCTCCTCTTTTCTTTCTCTTCCGGTCCTCCGAGGAACACCCGCCCGGTCTACCTTCACCGGTTGCAATCAAGAACGGAGACGTCCTAGAAGTACCGACCCAGACGACCGCGAAGAGAGACCCTCACCCAGCTTCCCCTAAACCCTCAAACCCGTGTAAACGGAACTTGTGTTCATTAAAGCTACACTATAGCCCACTATATCTGGCCTCCTCGTCTGACTTTCAAGCCCGCCACACCCACACGACGACAGTTCCTTTACCTCTTCGTAAATTGCACAGTGTCCTTCCCTTTCTGAGCCGCTCTGCCGTTTGACCACGTGTGAGTCACAACGTAATACCAACAGGTAATTTTATCCTCAAAACTTTATTGGCAACACGGTTGGCGAAAAACGATTGCCAAGAGGAAGGAAAATTTACCAAACATAAAATGGCGGCACGCAACCCTGACGCTGTGCAGGGAGGCTCACGGCAGGAGCGTGCACCAAAGCGTCCACCGCAGACAGTCACTGGAAGGAGAGAGACGTCACAGAAGCAAGCTTGCAGGCATGACTAGAACGGTAAGGTTGCACGCGTCGAGTGTATGCGCGTGATGAGGCTCGTGGGGTATTTGAAAGGCAGTAGTTAAACTGCCATGAAGCAAAAATGATGTCCAAACATCCCAAAACGGCAACGTAAAGTGCCCAAACTACGGTAAAACGCAGCACCGATCCTTACTTCACCACACATGCGCGTCAGCACAATAAAGATACCACTTGTAGGACAACAACAGCTTACCAACGGAGTCGCTTTCTGGACGCTTTCCGATCTCCTGCAACACTGACATTTACTCTCGAGCAAGCTTGACAGGAGATCACGTCTATCTATCTGTTTTGGAGAGTGTCAAAACAGAGAAACTCTTAGCGCCCGTGAGAAGTGTGAGACCCAGGAGAAGCCTCAGATGACAGCAGACACAGTGATGAGAAAGGAAACGCCCAGGGTGCAGGCTGTCCGGATGTTACAGGACACTGGTGGGGCTGGCAGGGCGTTACCTCCAACTTTCAATTGACGTTTTGAAAGACCTTAAGTCCTTACAGTCTTTTAGTTGCTAATCCTTGGTTCCTTGGTTGACTCTTTCCCTTTGTTGCACACGTAGGTTCAAAATCATCGCCAAAATGTTGTAAAGGATGATACAGAGTCCAACAGTTCATGTAGGTTACTTCTTTATTGGTAACTGGGTTCCAGCATAGGTGGTCAGGATAGTGGGATAAGGTAGATGGTACAAAGATAGCCCCACCAGGAGCAAGCTCCTTACAGCTCAGCCTGAGTACACCAACTGACAATCTCACCTACAGAGGCACTCAGGCATTCTATGATGTCATGAACACTCTAACAGAGCAGTACAGTGGAGAATAGCAAACAAGTAATTGACCACACTGTTACATTTCAAACACATCCAAGAAGTGTCACAATGCACCTCTGACTGACATTATTCAAAAGTACCCAGTACTGAAATTTGGAGAGCATTCACAATGTGATTCCATCATGACCTGCAAAATGTAATAGTATCCCAGTGCTGAGGCATTCACACTACACCTGTTCTCATTTGCAGCCTTTGCTAGTAGCTCAGTACTGAGATACGGGCACAACTCTGTGCTTAAGGATCTTCCTATAATTCTTGTACAGATGCAAAACGCTGTCCAATGGCAAGTTCGTTTTACGTCTGGCTTGATAGAGCTACATAAAGTGCACTTTGGCTCCATCCAGAGAGTATTACTCTATTCACCTCATGCTATTGCCTACTTGGTAGATCATTTCTGCCTTCTAGGATGCGCTTCCATTGGAATTCATGAGGGGGTATTTTACAGCTGAATGTACACTCAGTCGCCATGCTGCTTACCACGTTCAATTCTATATGTCCTAAATGCATTCTATACAGAATACAAGCACACAAACTTTTTTTGCTATTCTTCCCCCAGCATGGTCAAAGCTGTAAGGCACCTTTTAATGTGATAAACAGCATTTGTCCATAGAAACAGCATTTGTGAATCCCTGTGTTTATATGTGTTGACTCATTAAAGCAAGGACTGTTGGCTTTGTTAACGCTGTTAACTCAGTTTTTAGATATGTCTGCATAAACAGAGTCTGTGACAAGTGTTTTCCCTCAAAATTGAACAGCAACATTTCCAGTGCTAGAATATAATGGGGGAAAACATTTACCAACTCTGTCATGTTGAATACCTTTTTAATCATGTTGATACCAGTCTTTCTCGTTCTGGGCTTTAAGTGGGATGGGTCACGCGGGACTGAAAAATGAATTTGAAATTACGCTTTTCCAGGCTCTGGAATAATCTCCTTAACTTTACTGGCAAAAATACTGATCGATTTCATGGTGAGTGTAAAAACCCTTAAGGCGTTTCATTGACCCTGTTTACCAGGCAGGTCGCTCCCCTCACCGCCACGCAGCCCCCTGTGTGACCGCTTCCCGCTGCTGTGACCTGACTGCCTGTGCCTGCCTCCTGTGACCGAGTGCCAGTGTCCTCTTTCTCTTTTTTGTACCCCGAGTGAGTGCCTGTGTCCTCCTTTCATTTGTACCTGTGTCATTTATTTTGTTGCCCGGATTTTTCTCCCTTCACTTTAGCCCTGATTGTGATCCCTTATTTCTTTCTGTTTCCCGTGTTCGCCGCGTCTCCCCCTCGCCTCCCATTTCCCGCCGCTGCGTCCCGGTAGCTCCACCCCCTCGCACCCCATTGGCCGCCCCGCTCCCACCCGCCCAGCTGCTCCTCCCTCCCTCTTCCACTCATATGGAGGCCGCACAGCGGTAGAGAGAGCGACCTTTGACCCTGTTTACCAGGCAGGTCGCTCCCCTCACCGCCACGCAGCCCCCTGTGTGACCGCTTCCCGCTGTTGTGACCTGACTGCCTGTGCCTGCCTCCTGTGACCGAGTGCCAGTGTCCTCTTTCTCCTTTTTGTACCCCGAGTGAGTGCCTGTGTCCGCCTTTCATTTGTACCTGTGTCATTTATTTTGTTGCCCGGATTTTGCTCCCTTCACTTTAGCCCTGATTGTGATCCCTTTTTTCTTTCTGTTTCCCGTGTTCGCCGCGTCTCCCCCTCGCCGCCCGTTTCCCTCCGCCGCGTCCCGGTAGCTCCACCCCCTCGCACCCCATTGGCCACCCCGCTCCCACCTCCCAGCTGCTCCTCCCTGCCTCTTCCACTCATATGGAGGCCGCGCAGCGGGCGCACCGCTGGCACGCCGAAGGCACGCCTAAGGCAAGCCCGTCTGCACCCGTCAGCGCCTGGACCGCGCCCAGCGCCAGACCCCCTGGCCCCTGCAGATGCCAGCCCACCCGCCAGACCTACGACGCCGCCACTCTCATCGCACTCAACACCGGCCGGATCCCCGGCTGCTGCCGAGCCGCCCCAAGACGCACCCACGGACCCTTCACCTGCCAATCCTGCAAGTTCTCCTGCATCCGGACCCGTACCTTTCCCGCCAAGCCAAGCACCAGCAGCAACCACCTGAAGTGCATCCTGCTCAACACCCGCTCTGTCCACAGACACGCCGTGGAACTCTGGAACCTGCTCGACACCACATCTCCAGACGTCGCCTTCCTCACGGAAACATGGATGAACGCCTCCTCAGCGCCCGACATCGCCATCGCCATCCCGGATGGATACAAGATCACCCGGAGGGACCGCGCCAACCAGACAGGAGGAGGCATCGCCATCGTCCAAAAGAACACCATCCGCATCACGACCAACTCCGACGACACCCTCACAGCCGCCGAACATCTCCACTTCCAGATTCACACCGACAGCAAGACCACACTCAGAGGCACCCTCATCTACAGACCCCCAGGACCCCGTACACAATTCAGCGAAGACATCGCAGACTTCATCAGCCCACACGCCCTCCTCTCCGCTGACTACATCCTCCTAGGGGACCTCAACTTCCACCTGGAGAACAACAGCGACAACAACACCACCACCCTGCTGGACAACCTCGCCAACCTCGGACTCAAGCAACTGGTGAACACCCCCACCCACTACGCCGGACACACGCTTGACCCAGTCTTCTCCTCCAGCGAGTACATATCCTTCAGCCACTCCACCGGACTCCACTGGACAGACCACAGCTGCGTCCACTTCAGCTTCAGAAGAACCACGACTCACCACCACCAGCAACAGGTTCCCCGCAGGAGCTGGAACAAGATCACCACCGACCAGCTCTCCACAACACTGAGCCAGAACCCTCCCGCCAGCTCAACGGACCCCAACCAAGCAGCCAACAACCTCACACAGTGGATCACCAACTGCGCTAATGACCTCGCACCTCTGAAAAACCATCCCAACAGGCCCAACAGCAAGACAGCCCCCTGGTTCAACAACGGCCTCATGAACTCCAAGAAGAACTGCTGCACCCTCGAGAAAGCCTGGCGAAAAAACCGACTACAGACAACATGAACGCCCTCAAGCACGCCTCCCGCAAACACCACCAGCTAATCCACACCACCAAGAGGACAGCATTCAAGGAACGACTAGACAACAACACGCACAACAGCAAGGAACTCTTCAGCATCGTCAAAGAGCTCTCCAACCCCAGCGCCGGAAACAACGACATCACTCCCTCACAAGACCTCTGCGACTCACTCACCTCGTTCTTTCACCGCAAGATCGCCGACATACACAACAGCTTCGATGCACGGACCACGCACCCAACCACCGAACCGACGCCCCCCACCACCACCCTCCGCGCCTGGACCCCGATCAGCACCGAAGACACCATCCACACGATGAACACCATCCACTCCGGATCACCAACCGACCAATGCCCCCACCACGTCTTCAACAAGGCCGACACCGTCATCGCACCCCAACTCCGGGACATCATCAACTGCTCCTTCAACACCGCCACCTTCCCGGAGAGCTGGAAGCATGCCGAACTCAGCGCCCTCCTGAAGAAACCATCAGCAGACCCCACCGACCTCAAGAACTACCGCCCCATCTCGCTCCTCCCGTTTCCTGCCAAAGTCATAGAGAAGACCATCAACAGACAGCTTGCCGCCTTCCTCGAGACAAACGGATCCCTCGACCACTCGCAGTCCGGCTTCCGAGCCAACCACAGCACCGAGACCACCCTCATCGCAGCCACTGACGACACCTGAGCCCTGCTCGACAATGGGGAAACAGCAGCCCTCATCCTCCTAGACCTCTCCGCAGCGTTCGATACTGTCTGCCACCGCACCCTAGTGCAGCGCCTCGGCAACATCGGAATCCAAGAGAAGGCTCTAGAGTGGATCATCTCGTTCCTCGCCGGAAGAACCCAGAGAGTCCGCCTCCCCCCATTTAGATCCGCGGCCACCGAAGTCATCTGCGGCGTACCACAAGGATCATCACTCAGCCCCACCCTCTTCAACGTCTACATGAGCCCCCTCACAGCCATCGCACGCCAACACAAACTCAACATCATCTCCTACGCCGACGACACCCAGCTGATCCTCTCCCTCACCAACGACCCAGCCACCGCCAGAACCAACCTACACGAAGGGATGAAAGACGTAGCCGAGTGGATGATGAACAGCCGCCTGAAACTGATCTCAGACAAGACGGAAGTCCTCATCCTTGGACCATCACCCTCTGCCTGGGACGACTCCTGGTGGCCCCCTGCCCTGGGCAGCGCACCCAAACCAACGGACCACGCACGCAACCTGGGCTTCATCCTGGACTCCTCCCTCTCGATGACCAGACAAGTCAACGCCGTCTCATCATCATGTTTCAACATCCTACGCATGCTCCGAAAGATCTTCTGATGGATCCCCACTGAAACCAGGAAGACGGTCACCCAGGCACTCGTCACCAGCCGTTTGGACTACGGTAACACCCTCTACACCGGAACCACAGCCAAACTACAGAAAAGACTCCAACGCATCCAGAACGCCTCCGCACGACTCATCCTGGACATCCCCCGACACAGCCACATCTCCGGACACCTGAAAGACCTGCACTGGCTCCCCGTCAGCAAGAGAATCACGCTCCGACTCCTCACCATCGCACACAAAGCCCTCCATGACCTGGGCCCCAGGTACCTCAACAACCGCCTGACCTTCTACACTCCCACCCGCCAGCTACGATCATACAGCCACGCCCTCGCCGCCGTTCCAAGCATTCGAAGAGCCAACACGGGAGGAAGATCCTTCTCCTACCTGGCAGCCAAGACATGGAACTCCCTCCCCATCCAGCTCCGCCTGACCCAAGACCACCTCTCCTTCAGGAAGCATCTCAAGACCTGGCTGTTCGAGCAGTAGCGGACCCCCCTTCCCCTAGCGCCTTGAGACCCTCCGGGTGAGTAGCGCGCTTTACAAATCTGATTGATTGATTGATTGATATCAGTGATGCAATCCGCTTTCACAGTTCACGTTTTACGTCAGCTTATGTTGCCTGACACTACTGCTTTTGAAGATGCTGTGTTTCTGCAGTGTTTTTGTCATGCAACAGTACATACTTTGAACTGAGTTGCTTCCAGGTTTCTAGGTGGGTTCATATTGTGGGTGAGTGGATCAGATGGGGCACAATTGAAAGCTCTGACGCTTAGGATAAATGCAATGCAACTTTCTTGCAATCCCTGTCTGTGGGTCATAAAGGTGTGCAGACTACTTGCCCATCCAATCCTAAACTGTTCTGCAGAGTGCACAGAGCGATGGTTGTATGCTTGCCAATTGTAAATGTGGAAAAGTATGAGATTTGAAGATGGATTATTTCAGAAAGATGTGGGGAGAAAAAACTACTATTGGCTTACACAGAGACTTTAGAAGAATGAGGTGTAAAAGGGACAGAGACACTCAAAAGTCTACTGCCCCCCTTCAGACCTTAGTAATTTTTTAGGAGTTTAAGCATTCTTAAGATGTATGGTTATTATTGTTCACATAATTAAGAAGACACCTTCAGGTTCTTAACTGCTGTCTTGCTGTTACCTGTGCTGTATTCTGGAAGGTGGATCGTTGGAATGGAATGGAATGGAAAGATTCTTGTACAGCGCATGGCTACCCGGGAGCATCCCAGCGAAGTAGTGGTTACTAGAGTTGAACAGGTCCTCTACGGAAAGAGCCAAGTCTTCAGTTGTTTCCGGAATCGTTGTTGTCTTTTGCCAGTTGGCAACCGGTGGACTCACTGTACGGGCTCTGCGGCGCTGCTGGGGGTCTTTTAGCACAATAAAATAACTTTCCTTTAAAGTTGGGTCTTCCTTTGAACACCACATATTGGTGACGAGGATGGGATACAAACCCATTCATGCAAAGCACAATGGATCTTTGCTGGCACATCTCTTTGGATCTCGCTTGCACGTCATTGGACCGCAGTCGTCATTGGCCCGCATTGACACTACCGTGAGCAGCTCTGTCCTTGGACCACACTTGTCATCAGCCCGTATTTATGCTACGTGAGCATCTCTGCGCGCAGTTTAGTGATCATAACCACCCGGTGGGTACGTGCTATATGTGCCGTCATTTTGTTTCCTTGTGTTGCTCATATTGGTGTTACACTTATACGACACTGTGTAAAGTGTTGGGTGAGTGCAGTTTTTGATGTGCTGTTATTTTCACGCTGGTACTGAGCAGAAGGTAAGCCCAATATCAAAAAGAGTGTCAGTTTAACTCACATTTTTATGAAATAACGCTCTTATTTAGTGACTATTGCAATTTTCTGGTACTGTAATTCAATGATCATTTGGATTCAATCTCTTCCTCTGGCCATAACTTCCTGGTTATATTAGTCATTTATATTTATTCAACATGCAACAATACTGTAATCCTCCATCACCATTACTGCAAAGCCTGGAGATCAGCCTATGAAAAGGCACAAATGGGTAGGACTTTTTAACAATTTCGTGATTGTCCTAGATGCCAATGGTTTTACATTTTCGAGGAAGAAAGGTTTGTTGCTAAATACCATAGGGGCAGAGGCACAAGAAATTGTTGAGCACTTACCTGCCCTTCAAGCTCCCAATAGTGTTGAGGGTTACAATGAATTTTGTGAAGCCACGGACAGACGCAAGTTGCATTTTTGTGTACAGCCAAATGTGGTTATGGAACGTTTCAATTTCTATTCAAGGTATCAACTGACTAATGAACCCATTGAAGGTTATGTTACTGCATTTCACATTTTGGCGTCAACTTGTGAATTGGTACTTTAACTGATTAATACTTTCGTGATCAGATTATTATGTGTTGCTATAATAAAAATCCTAAGCTTGCTGAAGTGATAAAAATTTCTAAAGGTATAGAAAGATCTATAAGATCATGTAAAGTGCTTATTGAAGACAACCATCAAAAAATTTCCCTCCTGTGCAATGGTACAAAAAACAGACGTAGAGCTATCTCCAACAAACCCAAATGTGCCAGATGTGGTTCCAATATACATGTCAACAAGCTTCATGCCCGGACTTGTCTAAGGATTGCTTCAAGTGTGGGAATCCTGATAATTTTTTTTGCGTGTGTGTAGGTCACAGCACAACATCAACATGGTTATCGAGAACAAAACAGAGACGCCTCAAGACAACTTGGAGAAGGAGACCTTGATCTTGATGGCTGAGGGTGGAGGTAGTGAAGAGGAAAAGGAAATTTAATTCACATCCATTGACTCTGATCCATGTAAATCTTCCAGTTGTGAGATTGTTATTGATGGTGTCAAGTAAGTAATGTTGGTTGATTCAGGTTCACCTTTTTCATTGGTATAGGAAGCCTTTTTCAAAGAACATTGGAGAAACAGAAGTCTAGAGGAAAATTACATAAAAGCTTATGGTTATGGGAAGGCTACGATCAACATAATAGTTTACTTTGTTGCATCCATTTCAGTCCTATGTCACACCATCCTTGGAAAGATATATGTTGTTAGGAATGGTCAACACGTATTGGGATGGAGGCACCAGGGAACCTTGGCCTCATTCTTGATACAGCTTCTGACATCCCGGTGTGTTGTATGACCATTCACCAAGGTATTGATGGGAGTTATTGATTGTTACAAAGACATATTTTTGAAGGATGTGGTTGTGGTAAAGGGATTTACTCATGAGATAAAACTTAAGGCTGGGGCACATCCTGTTAGGCAAAAACTCAGGGATGTACTCCCTAGAGTCAGGTAGGGTCTCACTATTGAGCTACAACAGCTTAAAGCTGACAGCTTCATAGAACCTGTAGATTCGTCTTAGTGGGTTTCTCCCATTGTTTTAATAAGAACAAAATCTGGTTCAGTGAGGTTGTGTGCAGAAATTATTAGTGCAGTTGGAAAGTGCGAAGTTTTTCACCTCAGTAGACCTAAAGTCTGCATATCACCAAATTGAATTGGAGGAGGGTTGTAGACACCTCACCACATTCATTATGCCTGATGGTGCAGTTAGGTATGATCACATGCCCATTGAACTAGCGTCTGCTGCGTCTGTATTTCAAAAACGAATGGTTACACTTTTTGCGGGCATGCAGGGGGTCATGGCGTTTAACAATGACATTTTAGTCTTTGCTGATTCCATTGAATTACACAACTCCCATTTATCAGATGTACTACAAGTTTTACAATGCAGGGGTATGACACTACAAATGGAAAAGTGTAAGCTTCTTACCTAGGAGGTAGAATACTGGGTCATGTCATTTCTGGAAAGGGCATCTTACCTAAACCTAGTCTTATTCAGCCTATTGAAAAGTTAGCCACACCCACATATAAAGATCAATTACGATCTTACCTTGAGTTGTGTGAGTTCTACGATCTTACTTTGGATTGTGTGAGTTCTACTCCAGGTTTGTATGTAAGTTTTCCCATTTATCTTTACCTCTAAGGGAACTACTCAAAAAAGGGATTATATTTGTGTGGACCACTGTGCATCAGGATGCATTTGACAGTATGAAGTGTTACATAGTCAAGTACTACCATCATGCATTCTACCCAGGGAACACCAATCAAGTTGAGAACTACAGGTACATGCGACACAAGTAATGTGATCTACCTACTTAAGTTTCCATGCGGATTGCCGTATGTAGGCAAAACAGAGCGAAAAATTAAGATACGACTAACGGAACATAAAAGAATATTAGGATGAGAAGCCAAAAATCAACAGTCGCAACACATTTCAATAGTACAAATCATAACATTAGCCAACTGAGATTTATGGTACTTGAACATATTCCGATAAAAGTAGGGAGAAACAATAATAAACATTTTGGATGAACAAATTAAACTATATTAACCCCAAGGGTTTGAATGAACGCATGGACTTGAGTTGCTACCTGTAAAAACATGGGGGATTGCTCTGTGAATTTTTTGTGGTACTTATTATACTAGCAGGCCGTTATGACCTGGTTGTTTTTTCATGTATTAGAATGTCACTATGTATATTTTGTATTTAGTTTGAATGATTTTCGGCACGGTAATACGTCACTTTTATGATGCACCTCGCACGGAAACAATTTGTTCACAGACAACAGAATGCACAGATAGGTATATGTACCTCATTCCCATAGTTACTTCATCTAAAAAAAAAATCTTCACTTGGGCAATGTGAACACTGTGATAAACCGTCATCCAGGTCTTGGATTAAGTATTAAAACAAGTGGTATTTCTTTGTTTTAGGCAGTACCCCCTGATGAAGGGCAAGGCCCAAAATGCATTGGGGACCCTGTAAATCATGTGAAGCTTAATGATTATAAGAAAATATCATGTAAAATCAACATTATAAAGGCAAATAATGGAAATTGATTAAAAGAAATGAGAAATTAACTATCAAAAAATAAAAACCTACTAGAATCAGTAATTTGTTGAAAGATGTATCATTTTTAACACAACCTAGGAGTGCCGGAAGGGTTTGTTTTTTCCCTGTCAGAGAACGCCTTCAAGTATCATACTTCGTGTGATGTCACACGTGGTGATGTCAATTCCTGTCACGCGCAATGATGTTGTTGTGTTGGTGCTCGAGCCCTGCTCGAGTCACCTGAGATTGTTATCTGGATAAGGCCTCGAGCATATGCTAGATTCTAGAGTGGTGGGCAGAGGATAAGAAAAGCTGTTGCAAGCGGCTGTGTCCGCACTCCCCTGCTGTCTTGGGGGTTTAAGATTGGAATAAAGAAGTGTCCATCTACTTCACGCCTGGACTCTTTTATTCAACACAACAATGGCGACGATTGATGCTTAAACCCCGTGAACCCACGCACGCTGTTTCCAAGAAAATACATTTCTACTGTAGCCCGTTACGCGACAGCAGTTGGGAGAAAAGAAGAAAGCTCTCTACATATGCGCAAGCCACAACACATGTTCAACTTCCAAGGTATCATTTTCTACATGTGGAAGTTTAAATAGTGTTTCACCTTGATCGTGACATTTTAAGGAATGAGTATAGAGAAAAGAAGATAGTGCTGCTGTCTATGTCTGCATTATTTAAAAGTACTAGTGTATGCAAGTCGTGTCGCAGCATTTACCGTCTTTTTGGCATTCTTTGACGACTGTTGGAGAAACCGCCCATTGGCCGCATTTTTCGAGCGGCAGCGGCGTTATACTCTCCCACTAACTGCATTCTATGCACAACGTTCCCTGGCTGACGTCCGGAAAGCAACGCAACTTTGGACTCATTTTGGGGGGCGCTAGGTGGGACACGACCAAGATGGCTGCACACCTGTTAGGCTCTGGCAGCTTGGTGGCATAATCCTCTAATTATCCTCCTAAGAACCACAACAATCCTGTCTTTTAAGCCTGCCGCCACCTTCTCAGCGCAAACCCTGCCTCCGGTAAGGAAATTGTGTCTCTTTGACCTCCACAAGCTATTTCTGGACTGAACACTGCTGGGCGCGGTGGAGACGGAGTGGTGTACTTGGAGCCCGGTGCGACTGTGACCATCAGGCGAGCCCCGGGGATCCCACGTGACGCAGGGCCTCAGCCGGGCTCGTGGGGCGGCCGTACTTCTCTGACGAGCTCTACCTTTAATCGGCTGCCCGGATCCTTTTGTTGCTTTCCCTGACTGCCTGGCGTGGTGCCTGCCATCCGCTGTGTGGGGACGAGGTCCAGTGAAGGCTCTGCGGACCTGAGGAGGTGAGCGCTGAGTCAGCGACCTGGTGGGCTGGGGGAGATAGCGCGATCGCAGCCACCCGCTCACGCTCCCGGTCTCCGGTGGAGCTCGAGCTGAACCTAATAATCCTCTGGGATACACGCGGAGGTTACTGCTGCGCCCTCCCCTCCCCTGCAGCTGCTCCCGGATCGCCTCTGCAGGCCGAGCGCTTCAACTGTGGGATTCCCGGGCTGCGTGCAGTGACCCCCCCCCTCCGTGACCCCGAACCGCAGAGAATCTCCCTGGAGGCGGCTGGGGAGGAGTTATCTGCCTCTCGCCTGGGGGCGTGACGTGGGCCACACGGGAGAAAGCCTGCGAACTGCCGAGCGTGTCCTGCGCTGCATCGCGCTGGAGCCCGCACTTCGCTGGATAACTGGGCACTTCATTGGTGGTTAGCTATATTCTCCACAGATACCTGAGGCTGCTAGGCTGAGAGTAGCCTGTAATTCCCTACCTGCTTTGTTGTCGCCACAATACTGAACTGTTTACAGCGCTGCATACTGCCTCCATACAGCGCTTTCTGCTCCAGCTCGCTACACTATCCTGCCTGCTGCCCCAGACTGGTGAGACCCTCTGAGTGCTGCTCATCGCGCTGTTCACGCATACATCAGCGAGCCACAAGGTCAAGGTCTGATTCTACACGTTTGGACCCATGAATTGCTGAACATCACACTTGCCCACATCCAGCTTAATCCTTAGCGACAACACCGCACTACTGGACATCAGTGTGTCACCTTGAGCTGCAGTTTATCTCTTTTTCCTCGGCAGTGGAGCTTCGCGGTTGGGTATCCCCCAGCTAATCTTGCTGTAACCTACCTGACGCTCGACCGAAGGGTCCCACAGCGACCTTTTTGCTGGCCTTTGAAAAGCTTATTGCCTTAATCTTCAGTGGCTCGCTCCTTCCCGGGAGAGAAGCTGTGTCCAACTCTGGCCATATCGTTGGCTGCTATTGTTGAACGCCCAAAATTCATCTGCTGCGTGTCCTTTCTTTCCTCCTGTGTTGCCCACTGTGCGTCTGAAGACCCTAAGTCAGCTTACCAACTCTTCTGGTGGTTCCTCGGGGCGTGACTCCCATTGTAGAATTTCCCCCTTACGTTCGTCAGACTGCACCTGTGGTCAGAATGGGGAAGCCTGATGGCCGCCAACCCAAGCTTGTCTTTGACTCCAAAAAGGTGGCTACATGATCTAACTCAGATGTCACTAGCCAACTGGGCCCCGAACAGTCTCAAGGGCCTTCAACAACCCCAGAGGATGATGTAAAAACTCTACTCTTGGCCATGCAACATAGCCTCACTGACCTCTCTGGAAAGATGGACACAATGAACTTGTGCCTTGACGTCCTCGTGCAGAAAGTAGGCAAACATGAAGAGCAACTTAAAGAGGCTGAGCGACGCATTTGAGACACCGAAGACACTACCTCCCAGATGCAGCTCCAGATGACACACATGGATAAACTCTTGAAAGTCATTGCGGCCAAGAACAAAGACCTTGAGGCCCGCAGCCGCCGCAATAATATCCAAGTGGTAGGCATACCGGAAAGCACGAATACTGGCCGCACGGAGGACTTCATTGAACGCCTTCTATTAGACACCTTTGGGGCGGAGACCTTCTCCTCGCAGCTTATTGTAGAACGAGCGCATCGCTCCTTGAAGCCACGTCCTCTACCGGGCCCGTCTCTTGAACTACCGGGATCGAGATACCGCACTGAGGAAGTCTCGGGAGCAAAAATCGCTGCATCTTGAAGGCAATGAGTTCACCATATACCCCGATTTCACTGTCGCGGTTCAGGAGGCACGCTGCAAGTTCATACAAGTCAAGCAAAAACTACGCAAAGCTCAAATTGTCTATGCCCTCATGTATCCGGCACGCCTGCGGATTCCCCATCACGGTAAAACCATTATATGTGCCAATCCGCAACAAGCTGAGGACTTTCTCAAGACTCTCAAGCGCCGATCACAGTGTCGAGATTCCAATGACCATGCTTCCAGATCTCCGTCCCCTGCGGTGGGCAGACTTGAGAACTAGACACTGCTGCATTGAGATTTGACTTTGGCACTATCTAATCTTCCTGCTACCTGCTACGTCCTGCTCGCTCTCGGATGAAACTGTCACTACTTGTGGCCGTTAGGTGGAACTTTACATACTTTCTGATGGTGTCATAATCCTACAGCTAGCCACCGACAGATAAGTGTATCTTGTATGCTACATACTCTATATAACTTAATGATAGTTTTTTTTGCATTCTTTATAGGTTTGTTCTGGACTTTGTCAAGCACCCTCTCTCTCTCCCCTCCTCATCCCTGTGGCACTGGGACACTGCTTCGCAGTTCTGGTTGTGAGATGGGAGGGTTTCGATGCCCACAGGCACCCCCCACATGGGCGATCCCCCATATCACTTACTCTTTTGTTGGACTCTCTTGACCGGGACTGTTATGTCAAGAGTTATTTGGGGTAAGGGTGGGCAATCATGTGCCAGCACGATTGGGGTGCTGTTGTGGGTGGGGGAGGTTTTGTTTTCGGGTGTTCATTACACTGACAGCATGGTTGGGATGCTGGTGTGGGTGGGGGGATGTTTGGGATTGTTGCATTCTCATGTTGCATACTTGTCACATCAGCAGATAGACATGCCAACACACGCTATACTCTCTATATCCTTACCATACATTGAGACATCATTTGCGAAGTACCATAAAGGCTTCCACACTCTGAACAATTGCGATTAAAATTACTTACCTGGAACATCAGGGGTCTCGGCTACCCTCGTAAACGTAGACAAATCCTTACATACCGTGATAGGCATCACATACAGGTTGCATTGCTTCAAGAAACGCACACTGACCCCCGTCGCCCTCATTGCGTTGGAAGCAAATGGGCCTCAGACTGTGTGTTTTCTTCCTATTCTACATATTCGCGCAGCACACTGATTTTAATTAAGAAGAACACCCCCTTCATTTTGGGAGGTAACTTCAGCGACCCCTCAGGGAGGAGTTGCATGCTCTGGGGCACACTGGGGACACAGTCAGTTACGCTTGTTTGCTGTTATGGACCGAACACGGACGATCCAGATTACTTCACCACCCTTTGGGGACACATTCTAAAGGTGGGATCCACTCACGTCATATTGGGGGAGATTTTAACACTACTATATGCCCATCAGCTGATAGGTCCAATCCCCTTTCACATCATTACACCAAAACCCAAGATACACTATCCGGCTGTTTCTCGATCATGGGCTCATCGATGTGTGGCAACATGTCCACCCAGATGGGAGGGAAGGCACTTATTGCACTTCAGTACACTCGTCCTGGTCGCGCCTCGACTACTGGGTCTGCACCAGGGGGGTTGGCCCCTGCATCCATTCAATGAACATACGGCTCGGACCTATCCTGACCACCGGTCTGTATGATGATTGCGTCCCCCCAACTTGATTGCGACTCCAAGATGCTGGAGGCTAGTGCCTGAGGCATTGCTAGATGCTGTCTTTAACGCAGAGCTTGGTGAGGAAATCTTGGATTTTTATACTCGTAACAAAGGCTCGGTCACACATGTGGGCACGATCTGGGAAGCATTCAAAGTCTCGATGCGCGGCACTTGTATGTCGAAAAGTTTCGGAGTCCTCCGGGACATCTGATGTAACTTACAACGGCTTGAAGGTGACTTGAGGCAACTTGAGAAAGATCTCTGGAACGTGACCTCCGGAGCACAGCGGGCATTACTTCGGGAAAAGCTCACTGACTATACCACCACGGGCGAACGTTAAGTCAAATTCCGTGGCAAATACTTTATGGCCCGGCGCTATAGCGAAGGGGAGCGACCCGGTAGGGCCCTGGCAACCGAAATTCGACAACCCCGATTTTCTAATTACGCTCTGGATGTAGTGGATGGTGCTGGGGTGCATCATAGAGATAGCCTCAAAATCCTGTGCACGTTCACTGAATTCTATACTGACCTATACAGTTCTCGCAGAACTGCTCCCCCAGATCTCTCCCACTATCTTGAGGATGTTGCACTGGGCTGGCTAGGAGATAACCAGAGAGAAATCTTAGCTGCCCCATTTGAGGATGATGAGATCCGTGAAGCTATTATGCAGATGAAATCAGAGAAAGCCCCGGGGTCCGATGGGCTCCCCATAGATTTTTACAAAATATACCTTGATCAATTACTCCTTGTACTGAAAGAAGTCTATCTGGAGGCCTAAGAGACTCAGATTCTCCCTGCAACAATGAGGGAGCCACTCATTACCTCGATCCTTAAGCCCGGCAAACCAGCGGACTGTTGCGACTCCAATCGACCCCTCTCCCTTATGAATACTGACGCAAAAATACTCGCTAAACTATTGGCTTACCGCCTCAGTCTCTTGATGGAGAAACTGCCAGAACAACTCGGGTTAATTCCTGGTAGGGCGACTTCTCATAATCTCCGGACGCTTTTCTCCATCCTACAAAATGTCGATCTGCAACTGGCCCTAGTGGCGGTCTTTTCAGACGCCACAAAGACTTTTGATTCTTTTGAGTGGGACTACTTATTTACCATTCTTCAGTGTATGGTACTTCCCATTGGTTTTTTAGCTTGGATTCGCCTCCTTTACACTTCCCCAAAGGCGAAAGTTCTGATTAACGGCCATATTTCCCCTCTTTTTCTCTCTCCCGTGGCACTCGGCAGGGATGCCCGCTATCTCCCCTCCTATTTGTCCTTGCCATAGAGCCTTTGACAGCCAAGATAAGGCAACACCATCAAAAGAAAGGCCTCCGGTGCTTCCTTCACCAGATTCTCATTTCTCTTTATGCAGATGATGTTACCCTATATGTCAAAGAACCTCAGCAGAATCTTAATCCGCTCCTTCGAGAATTCGTCGGGTTTGGTGGCCTTTCTGGTATTCACATAAACTGGACCAAATCTCAAATTTTTCCACTTACTGCTTCGGTGACACAATTTGACACTGACTACCCCATAGAGTGCTGCTCTACTGAGTTCAAATATTTGGGTTTACACATTACTGCAGACCGCGAAGAATTATTGAGACTTAACTATGGGCGAACACTAGATCAGGTCACTGGATGCATAACTAGGTGGAACGCACTCCCCCTCACTATGGCGGGCCGCATTTTTCTTATTAAAATGGTGGTCCTCCCAAAATTCTTGTACCTGTTTTTAAATATCCCATTTGACCCGGGTAGACATTTTTTCTCCTCGCTCCAGACGGAATTGCTCCGCCTCGTGTGGGGTGGCAGGCAACCGCGTATACAATGGGACATACTCGCGAGGCCATATTCCCAGGGCGGCTTTGATGTTCCCAATTTTTTATTGTACTATCTCTGCGCCCAGGCACACTATGCTCACTACTGGTTCCGCCCTCCCAGGTATACGACCCACGTTGCGACTGAACACTGGCTGGCAGACCTTATCCCTCTGGACAGGGTTCTATTGGCCACCCTTGCGCCCCGAGCATAATGTCCGTCCTCTGTCGACTGCATGGTTAAAGCATGGATCCGTATTGCTCACCTCTTGCACGCTCCGATGCTCTATTCCCCGCTGCTCCCGCTCACCTACCATCCGAAGATGCCCCTATAGCAAGAAGGCATTTTTAAACGGGTTAAACTTCAGCGCCATCTCCAGAGTTGGGGCGACCTCTACTTGGACGGCAAATTTCACATGCTCCAATAGACCCCCCACCCTCCGCCATGAAGACCTTCCTTTTTGTCCGATAACGCCAAGGGATTAAGGACTGTACCCCCGCATACCCTCAGGAACCCCCAGTTGTCCCCCCCTTGCACCACACACTACGTGCAAACACCACCTATACACTCTATCATAACCTCTACACAGACACTGAGTATCCCCCATGTGCTACTCAGGATAAATGTTCAGCTGAGCTGAGGCAAGATCTAACGGATCAACAGTGGGTGTTCTGCTGCAAGCAGACGGAGCAGGTCTCCTCTAGCAGTCGGTTACGCATCACCCAATATAAATTCTTACATCGCATCTATTACACCCAAATTTGCATTGCAGGACACAAGTCGATGTGACAGATGTAGTGTTGATTTCCTACACCTTGCTTGGGAATGTTTCGTTCATTCCACGGTTCTGGCAACAGGTGTTTGAAGCACTGGACCTTATGACCTACACGTCAATCCCGCCATCTCCTCTCCTGGCTTTACTTGGCTATACCTTGCAGATACCAGTAGCATACCGTAAATGTGTCTCCTTTAGTTTATTACTGGCTCGGCGACGTGTAGCCTGCAGGTGGGGTTGGGGCAGAGCACCCAAATTCAAGGAATGGATTGGGGACATGATACTCTGGCAAGATCAAACAAGCACATACGGTGAACTCCTACCGACCTCTTCACACCCCCGGGATATTTGGGGCCCACTTCGATCGTATCTTCTGGAACATCCCACAGACATTGGTGGTGATACATGATTCCTCACGCTACTTATTGTGCCTTATGGCTTGTATGCTGCCTGTCACTGTGAGATACCTACACACTTGTATGAATCGTTTCCTGTCGGTCTCTCTTGTTCATTCTCATTCACTATACCGCGCTACTCCTCTCATGTAGATATGTGCTATATGCTCTAGATGGGGACTGACCGTTGTTTCTTCCTTTATTTTACTTCCATGGTACTTTCATAATGTGCTACCGCTGAACTACTATGGCTGTACTGCATGTATTTATTCACGAAATGTCATTAATATGCTGAATGTTTCTTCCGTCTTTGTAATTCGCTATGTGAACAAAACTCAATAAAAAAAAAAGAAAGTTAACTTTGGATGCGTTTCCGCAGTCTTCAGGTCACCACGTATTCCGGGTTACGCAAAGGCTCTGCTACGTCCGGCCATTTTGGATTATCTTTAAAGTTAATGCCCGTCCTGGTTATTTGAAAAGGAACATCGGCTAATTCTTCAGCGCTTTGAAGATTGTCTCATCCACAGTGATACGCATGCTGCGTATTTACTTTCTCAACGGTTTCAAGAATTTCTACAACTACAGTGATACGCACACTGCGTGCCATTCACAAAGAAGAAAAAAAGAAAAAATCTTTATCAATTTCTACTCAACCTCCTTCAGTGATTTAAGGATCTTCATCTACTACTGTGATACGCACACTGCGTGTCAACTGAGGTACTCCTTATTGTTTTCCTTAAATTTTGTTTAGTTGGTAAATTCCTTATTTCTGTGCTTTTGTTAACATGGCAATGGCAACCATGAATTTACCTGCCCCACAACAATTCATGGTAAAAGACTGTGAGGTCTCTAGCCAGAGATGGGAAGAATGTAGGGATTACCTCATTAATTACCTTGCCACTTTTGAGAGCAAAGAATTACCACCTGAAAGGAAAAAGAAAATCCTGTTACATTGTCTAGGCCCAGGAGGGTTAAGAGTTTATAATAGGATTGAAAAAAAAAACTTTAACTGGAAGTGAAGTTAATGTGCTCACTCAAGCTATTGCTGCTCTTAATGCGTACTCTGAGCCCACTGTGTGTAAGGCTGTGCACAGGTTTAATTTTTACCACCGGAAGCAAGAATCTGGTGAGAAGGTGGAAGATTACAATGCCTCTCTTAGAAGATTAGCCTTATCCTGCAAATTTGGTGTTAATGAGGAAGAATTGATTTGCGACCAATTAGTCATGCATAGAGCAATCGACAGGGGTATACCCAAATAACCCTTTATAAACCTGGGTAAGGGACGTAGTTTTATACAATCAAAAAATGGTATGAAGGGATAAATGCAAAAACGTTTTTGAGTAGAGCACATTTAATTACCCTCTCTCCAATTATTATTTTAGAAGAATTATATCAAAACACATTTACACTCTACATGAATAATAGCGCCTAATCAAGAAGAGAACAATAAATATACACACAAAAAATGTTCATACACAATAACATGACATAAATCACAACATTCAATACATAAAGAAAAGAAAACATCAATGTATAACACAATGACCCCAAAAGAATAATTTCCACTAGTGTCCTCCTTACAGGTCTGGAAGGACCACTAAGAGGTAGTCCAGATAGTACACTTAAAGTCTGTCAATTACTATAGGTCATCCCAGTGTACCATCATGCAATGTCAAATCATTACTATATTTCCGACGACTACTCCTTCCAAAATGCCTACGCGACCACGTTTCGGCCTTAGTCCTTCTTAGGCCTCCTCAGGACAGGGTTAATACATTACTGTACAAGAAATCACATAGGCTGTCCCCGCAGCCACAAATCCACAATAGGCGGCAATTTCTAATTATCTAGGTGCTAGGGATGGCTGTGCACCTCCCAAAACCAGTGGTGGACCTCCCTCAATCAAAACACTCATGCAGCTTGTTCATTTTCTTCCACCATCGGCTATTCGCAAGTCAGATTAAACTTTAACACTAATGTCGAGTCCAGTCACTTCTCCAATTCTCTGTTACACACCCGCCGCAAAACCGCATCAATTAGTCATGCATTGCAACAACCAAAATTTGCAAGATAAACTATGGATTAATGTAGATGCGAACGTGCGAGAAATTTTAGCCATCTACAGTAAAGGCAAACTGACTTCTAGATTTGCTAAAACTGTCATTGCCAAAGCCAAAACAGATAGTAATGATGAAGTTGTTAAAATTGTTAAAGTTACTAACCATACCGGTTCAGAAAAGATAAAAAAGAAAAGTGATAAACAACTGTTTAAAGAAAAGTTCAGAAACAAAGAGCGTACAGAAACATTTTCAGACATCAAGGGAATTTGTTAGCGTTGAGGTAGCACTTCTCATCTAACTTATGATAGAAGATGCCCAGCTTTAGGCCAAAGGTGTGCATACTGTAAAATGTCTGGTGATTTTGCACGAGCTTGCCGCAAATCTAAATCTGTAAAATGTATAGTGGATGAGTATGAGCATGAGGACGAGAGCGCCGACTCTGATGGCGATGTAAATAAGGTTTGTTGTATAAATGACAACGAAAGCATGATTCATGGTAAACAGAGGAAAAAACCTGTTTGTGAGATAAAAGCCGGGGGAGTACTAGTAACTTTGATGGCAGAATCGGGTTCACCCTACACTATAGTAAACAAGAACAAATGGGAAGAATTATTTAGTACTAAAATTGGTCCCAACCTTGAAAGTCCTGATGTGTATCCAGTAAGTTACATAGGGGAACCTATCGACCTTCTGGGTTTTTGCAAACTTACCTTTGAGTTTAAAGGGAGAGTAGCGGTTTGCAAATTGTATGTATCCGTGGCTGAGCCTTGTGTTTTAGGTTGGTGGGATCAAGGTGAACTTGGAATACGCCTTGACCCCAGTAGCCAGGACCCCGTTCTGAGCGTTGATCCTGCACAGGAACACCAATGCGAATAATTTGCTACAAGGTTTCCTAAGGTTTTCTCTGGGGGCATTGGTGAACTCAAAGGAATCTCCACAAAATAATTCTTAAAGACAATGCTAAACCTTGCATCCATAAGGTTAGGAACATTCCCTTGGGAGTTAAGGATAAAGTTTTGGGAGAAACTCAAAAAATTGTGGATATGGGTATAATTGAAAGCATAGAATCTTCTGATTGGGTCCCTCCCCCCCCCCCCCTTGTCGCTGCACACAACGCCAACGGCAAGATCCGTTTATGTGTAGATTTGAGGGAACTCAATAAAAATATTTTCATTGATGTATTTCCCCTCCCTTAGATATCGGAATTACTGTCAGTGTGAGGAGGCGGCCTCCATAGCGGTGATACCCTTCCCGTCATCCCTTGAACAGACATACAACGATACGCGAAGGCTGCGAGGGAATGAGTTAAACCTTTCCCCTACCTCTTGTGTGCAGGGAGAAACCCCGCCCAGACCATACGGGAACCAATGGCGTCCACGAGAGTCAGAAATTGACGAGTACGAAAGGAGCCCGGAAGACCAGCGAGGGTGTGTGGAGTCAGAGGAGCAGCGAGAACAGCCACGCCGAGGGGAAGAGAGGAGCGGAGAGGAACCCCCGACCGTCGACCCAGGAGAAGAGGAACCAAGGCCAGCTGTCGACCCGGAGGACTCATCTGAACCCGAAGAAGCCGAGACCTGGTCCGAAGAGTGGTGGACGCCCCAGGTGGACGCTGATGAGCCGCCGCAGCTCCGGAGAGTTGCGGCCAACGCGGTACGTGAGACGGGAAGGGGGAGGGATAAGTGGGGTCCAGCTAGTGGACTACCGGGTATTACTGTTGCAAAGTTTCCGTAGGTTAAAGCAGTTGCCCTACCACGCCCCTACCCTCTGGTGTCCCTTCACAGCCCGTTATACTACACACCGTGCTACGGTCAACTTCACTGTAAAACATTCTCTTCGAGAGAGTACAGGTGCCGACAACCCTTCTGGCTTTAGGAGGGGTATCCTTAACCAGGGGTTCTTGTGTACTGACCCCTACCTTCGCTACTCTGTCGGGGACACCGATGTGCAGATGTACCTGATTCCCATATCCCTGGTCCTCGTCTTTCACGAAATCGCCACACCTGCTTCTTTTTGTCGTGCTCCACACCGGGTGTTTCTTAGTATGGTTTGTCACTGGTGAAGGGTTCATATCAGAAAGCCTGCACAAGATTCTCACCGCCTTTTCTCCTTCTTTCTTCCGAGGACACCTGGGGAAGACATCCGACCACGTCAAGGACCCATCACCCTGGGGAAGACCGTGCGGACGATTTCCGGATAGAGAAGGCCATCACTTCATCCTAACCCTGTTTTGGAACTTCTATTTCCGTAAATAAAAATAAAACTCCAACACCATTGACCCTCGAATTCGGCCTCCTCGTTTTTCCTTTCGACCCTCCCTCTCACACGTGGTGTCAGAAGTGGGATCAGAAGGGATGGAGGCCGCAATCAAGAAAATGGCTGAAGGTCAGGAAAAACTAGGGTGCATTATGGAACGATTCCTAGCCATGACCGAAGAAGATAGGGAGAAGCACCATAAAACTATGGTAGAACAAAGCCAATCACAGGAAGCCATATTCAACAGACTTGCAGATACGATGGGGCAACAAAGAAACCTGACCACTCTGCCCTCAGTGGTCCTCCAGAAATATGTAAATGGGGAGGAACCGGACTTCTTCTTTTCCAATTTTGAGAGAATGGCTAGAACAGCTGGGTGGGCCGCCGACAAATGGGGTCAGTACTTGGGACCGCTGCTGACTGGGGATTTGCAGGCCGCCTACCAGGCCGCTAACCCGTTAGGCCTTACGCCATACGATGATGTAAAGAAAGCAATGCTAGAAAGGTTGGGGATAGATGACGAGACGTACAGATTACGCCTCAGACAAGTCAAAGAAGGCCCCCAGGAGACCCCCAGGGCCCTCTCTTTCCGGATCCGGGATCTAGCCGACCGGTGGTTGAAACCCCTAACCGCTACTAAGGAGGACATCATGGAGAAATTATATCTCGAACAGTTTTTAACCTCCTTACACCCCCCCGTACAAAAATGGGTGCGACAGCACACAGGACTAACTTTTGATAGGGCAGTGGACATCGCTGGCGCCTATACTCGCGCACAAGAGTTACAAAGAGGGAAGGACGAACAATCCTAGAAACGTCCTAGCGGAGGACCCATCAAGACAGTGAGGCCCATGGGTCCAAGGAGGTCGGATACGGTCACCCTCTTACCTGGTCCCCTACCTAACCCCCTGCGGTCCTCTTCTTCCCCTGGGCCCCAATGTTTTTCGTGTGGTGGTTTCGGTAATATAGCCCGGGTATGCCCGCAAAAAGAAGAACCTATGGAAATCGGGCTCACCCGTTCCTACTATTGTACTCCCGGGAGAGAGAAACCTCCCTATCATCACACCGTAAGGGTCAATGGGGAAGAAAGACAAGCCCTGATGGACACATGATGTCTGCAGAGTGTCATCCAGCCGTCCGCAGTTCCGGGAGGCGTTACACAAACCAATGGTACGGTAAACATACAGTGTGTACACGGGGACAACCGGAGGTATCCAACTACCACTATACGAGTCCAACACAGTCCCGCTCACGCTCCGGTGCCAGTAAAAGTTGGGTTAATACCTCGGCTACCTGAGCCTTTAGTACTGGGATCTGACTACCCCTATCTCTCTGCGGTTGTACCAGAAAATCGCACCGACCAGGATGCCTGGTGTCTAACAGCCCCTTTTTTTAAGGAACCCCATCTCACTCCACCCCAGGAGAAACCACAAAAAAGCAGAAAACAGAAGAAAAGAGAGAAACAGGACTGGAACCGAGTAGCGCTCACACGGAATAAGGAGGAAGCCATGTGGCAGTACGACCGAGGGTTCTTCGCCTCACAACGAGAGGACGAGACGCTACGAGAAGCCTGGAACAAGGCCTCAGAAGAGGAAGATCCAAACGAAGTAGGTCCCCAATTCCTGGTAAAGAAGGGGTTGATTTATAGAAAGGGGGGAAGCAACCAACCCCTACAGCTATTAGTCCCACGCCCCTATAGAGAGAAAGTAATGTTTCTTGCCCACAGCCATCTCCTAGGGGGACACTTTGGGGAGGAAAAAACAGAAAAAGAGATACTAAAACAGTTCTTTTGGCCGGGTATTTATCAACAAATCCGCCGATACTGTAGGGAGTGCACCATCTGCCAAAAAAACAACAGATATACCTTCTCTAGAGTCTCCTTGCGCCCCCTACCTGTCATTAGCGAACCCTTTGCTAGGGTAGGGATGGACATAATAGGTCCTTTGCTCCCCTCTCGAAGCGGTTGTAGGTTCGTGTTGGTATTGGTAGATTATGCCACTCGATATCCCGAGGCAGTGGCATTGCATCACCCAAACGCCCTGCATATCGCTAAGGCCATGGTTAATATCTTTTCCCGAGTAGGCTTTCCACGAGAGATAATAACGGACCAGGGGACACCATTTGTCTCCAAGCTCCTGAAACAGGTCTGTATCCAGTTAAACATCAAGCAAATCCGAACATCGGCATATCATCCACAAACTGACGGGTTAGTGGAAAGATATAACGCTACCCTTAAAACCACGCTAAAAAAACTGCTTGAGCTAGAAACCCGTCGTTGGGAAGACATGTTGCCTCTTGCCCTTTTTGCCATCCGATGCAAGTCCCAGAAAAGCACCGGGTACTCTCCATTCGAGCTATTATATGGCCGACCCCCACGTACCCTACTAGACATGGCAAGGGAGGAATGGGAAGAAATCCCTGAAGGTACCAAACCCCTACACGAATACGTCTTGCAATTAAAGACGCATCTCCACGAAATATGCAATATCTGTAGGACCCACTTGGAACAAGCCCAAGAAGCCCAGAAACGTTATTATGATAAGGGTACCAGAAATAGGACTCTGAAGGTGGGTGATTTTGCTTTGCTAATGATGCCTTCCTCGGACCACAAGCTCCTAGGCTAGTGGCAGGGTCCGTTCCGAGTCCTGGAGGCCACTACTACTGTAACCTATCGCCTAGAAATGGATCCCACAAAGCCTACCAACACCCAAATCTTTCATATAAATTTATTAAAGAAATGGGAAGGGCCGGTACCCCGCTTGGTAGCCATAACCAAGAACCCCCCCCCTTTTTCCGGGAGCATAGACCCTGACCTGACAGAGAAACAGAAGGAAGACCTGTATGATAGGCTACAGCCTTTCCAGGAGGTCTTCTCTACCCTCCCAGGACATACCGCAGTAACCGAACATGTTATAAACACTCAACCTGGAAGGAGGGTGAAATTGCGTCCCTACCGTATCCCCGAAGCCCGCAGGCTGGCAGTAGAGAAGGAGGTACAACCGATGCTCCAGATGGGAGTGATCGAACCATCTACTAGTGAGTGGAATTCCCCAATTGTTTTAGTTCCAAAACCCGACGGGTCTATTAGATTCTGTATAGATTTTCGCGAGGGTAATAAAATTTCACAGTTTGACTCCTACCCATTACCCCGGGTTGATGAAATGATTGAGAAACTCGGTAACGCAAAGTATATTAGCACTCTGGACTTAAGTAAAGGATACTGGCAGGTCCCACTACGAAGAGAGGACAGGGAAAAGACCGCCTTTTCAACCCCGGGAGGTCTGTATCACTTTACTGTTTTACCCTTTGGGTTACATGGGGCCCCGGCCACTTTTCAAAGACTAATGAACACCGTATTGAAACCCTGTGCAGACTATGCCGCCGCCTATATTGACGATATCGTCATTTTTAGCGACACCTGGGAACAACATCTAGACCATCTGGTGGCGGTAGTGAGGAACCTGAAAGCTAGTGGGTTGACTATCAACCCTGCTAAAAGTAAGTTAGCAGCTAGGTCAGTTAAATACCTAGGGTATCTCCTCGGGGAAGGTCTCATCAAACCCCAAAACGAGAAAGTAGCCGCTATAGCCAATATACCCTTTCCTCAAACAAAAAAAGACCTACAAGCATTTCTCGCCATCCTAGGGTATTACAGGAGGTTCATCCCAGACTTCTCCCAAACAGCCGCCCCCTTGACTGACCTCCTGAAAAAGACCATCAACACCGAGAAAGCACGACGATCTCCCACAATCCAACATCTAGCAGCCTTTCAGGCCTTGAAAACAGCCATCACGTCCAAGCCGGTATTGCTGAGCCCCGATTATACTAAACCCTTCATATTACAGACAGATGCGTCGGATCAAGGACTAGGTGCTGTCTTATCACAAACCGACACCCAAAACCAGGAAAGACCAGTACTATACCTCAGCAGGAAACTGTTTCCTAGAGAAACCAAATATGCGGTCATCGAGAAGGAAGCATTAGCCATAAAATGGGCTATAGAAACCTTACGTTACTATCTGGACGGAAGAGAATTCATTCTTTATACAGACCATGCCCCCCTACAATGGCTATCTCGCAACAAAGGGCATAACGACAGAATCATGAGGTGGTTTTTGGCCTTACAGCCCTACCGTTTTACTACACTTCACAGGAAAGGGAAAGAACATTCTAATGCTGACTACCTCTCTAGATATCCCCTTGACTCTTTTCTTGCCAGCAAGAAAGTTAGGGAAGGGGGATGTGAGGAGGCGGCCTCCATAGCAGTGATACCCTTCCCGTCATCCCTTGAACAGACATACAACGAGACGCGAAGGCTGGGAGGGAATAAGTTAAACCTTTCCCCTACCTCTTGTGTGCAGGCAGAAGCCCCGCCAAGACCATACGGGAACCAATGGCGTCCACGAGAGTCGGAAATTGACGAGTACGAAAGGAGCCCGGAAGACCAGCGAGGGTGTGTGGAGTCAGAGGAGCAGCGAGA
Source organism: Triturus cristatus (assembly GCF_964204655.1). NCBI lineage: Eukaryota > Metazoa > Chordata > Amphibia > Caudata > Salamandridae > Triturus > Triturus cristatus. The sequence goes on along the minus strand of NC_140591.1, from coordinate 1,416,900,336 downwards.
ACAGCCACGCCGAGAGGAAGAGAGGAGCGGAGAGGAACCCCCGACCGTAGACCCAGGAGAAGAGGAACCAAGGCCAGCTGTCGACCCGGAGGACTCACCTGAACCCGAAGAAGCCGAGACCTGGTCCGAAGAGTGGTGGACGCCCCAGGTGGATGCTGATGAGCCGCTGCAGCTCCGGAGAGTTGCGGCCAACGCGGTACGTGAGACGGGAAGGGGGGAGGGATAAGTGGGGTCCAGCTAGTGGACTACCGGGTATTACTGTTGCAAAGTTTCCGTGGGTTAAAGCAGTTGCCCTACCACGCCCCTACCCTCTGGTGTCCCTTCACAGCCCGTTATACTACACACCGTGCTACGGTCAACTTCACTGTAAAACATTCTCTTCGAGAGAGTACAGGTGCCGACAACCCTTCTGGCTTTAGGAGGGGTATCCTTAACCAGGGGTTCTTGTGTACTGACCCCTACCTTCGCTACTCTGTCGGGGACACCGATGTGCAGATGTACCTGATTCCCATATCCCTGTTCCTCGTCTTTCACGAAATCGCCACACCTGCTTCTTTTTGTCGTGCTCCACACCGGGTGTTTCTTAGTATGGTTTGTCACTGGTGAAGGGTTCATATCAGAAAGCCTGCACAAGATTCTCACCGCTTTTTCTCCTTCTTTCTTCCGAGGACACCTGGGGAAGACATCCGACCACGTCAAGGACCCATCACCCTGGGGAAGACCGTGCGGACGATTTCCGGATAGAGAAGGCCATCACTTCATCCTAACCCTGTTTTGGAACTTCTATTTCCGTAAATAAAAATAAAACTCCAACACCATTGACCCTCGAATTCGGCCTCCTCGTTTTTCCTTTCGACCCTCCCTCTCACAGTCAGCTACTAAAGATATGGTGTGGTTCTCCACTATAGACTTGACATCAGCGTATCACCAGGTTACCCTCCACGAAGACAGTAGACATCTCACAGGTTTTGTCACCTCGATTGGTATTTTCCAGTTTAAACGTGTTACTTTCGGGTTGGCATCAGCTGCTGCTATGTTTCAGCAAATCATGTACCTCATGTTCAAGGACATGAGAAACGTACTGTTCTTCCAGGATGATATCCTCATCATGGGGAAAGACAGAGAGGAACATGATAAGGTTTTAACCCAAGTTTTACAAATTTTAGAGATGAAAGGATTAACAGCAGAGAAGTCAAAATGTAAAACTGCCATGAAGAGAGTGACTTACCTTGGTCACGAAATAAGTGCTTATGGCATCCGTCCTAAATCAGTGCTCATTGATGCTATAAAAAAGGCACCCACTCCTCAAAACAAAGAGGAAGTCAGGTCCTACCTTGGCCTGGCTGAATTTTATTCTAAATGTGTATGTAACTTTGCTGATAAGATGTATTGCGTCAGACAATTGCTTAAAAAAGGAAGTACCTTTCATTGGTCCAAGGAATGCCAATCATGTATGAATAGCATAAAAAGAGATATCTGCTCTGCACCAGCACTCCAAGGTTTTGATCACAAACGTAAAAGTTTCATCACTACCGATGCGAGTGGAAGGGGCCTTGGTGCAGTCCTATCTCAATTGCAAGGCGATGGATCTGAGTGTATGGTGCATTTGCATCTAGAGCCCTTACGCCCACAGAAGAAAAATATTCCTTTATTGAAAGGGAGGCTCTTGGTTGCTTGTGGGAACTTAAACATTTCAGGCAATTTGTTGGGGGTACTTGGGTCACACTACGCAGGTATCACAAACCACTAACTAAAATTCTTACATCACATGGTCTTAATAACGTTTCTCCCAGAATCTCCTGTTTCTCTGCACAACTTTTGGATTTTGTTTATGACATTGTGTATGTCCCAGGCATTCACAGTAGAATTGCAGACTTTTTGAGCAGATGTCCCCTGCCTGTTTGTGAAGACACTGGTAATGTTTGGGACCAATGGTTCATGGTTGGCGTCTTTAGTAGTGAACTAGCAAGCATACCTCATGATGACTGGGTTAATAGTATTTCCCTTTATGAAGAACTACGAGTGGTGTGCACATATATCCTCAAAGGTTGGCCTGAGAAATCGAGCACACACAAAATTCTTATCCCATTTTGGGAGGTGAGGATCAATCTTTCTTTTGGAAATAATTTATTACTCAGGCGTGGCAAGTTAGTCCCACCAAAAACCTTTCGTGATAAAATTGTTAACATATGTCACGAAGGTCATTTGGGGATTGTCAAAACCAAATGTAGAATTAAGCAATCATACTGGTGGCCGGGTGTTGACAAGGACATTGAAAGGGTGGTCCGTGACTGTATCGAATGCGCAAACTCTGATAAGAGTTTGACCACGTTCAAGCCCACCTTACATCCCATTGTGGTCCCAGATATGCCTTGGGAAAGGATTGGAGTAGACATATTCGGTCCAGTTAAAACTGTAGATAGTTTACAAAAATACATTTTTGTGGTAGTTGACCATTTCTCCAAATGGCCAGAGTACAAAGTTGTAGAGAAAGCTGACACAAAAAATTTGTTGTACTTCTTGGGAGAAATTTTTGCAAGGGAAGGTCTCCCTAAAGATTTAGTATCTGACAATGGTGGACAGTTTGTAGGGGAAAGTTTCAAAAAATACATAAAAGACACTGGTATTGTACATAGGACAACGTCCAATTATCACCCAGAAGGAAATGGAAGTGTTGAGCGCTTTAATAGAGTAATAAAAGGCATTATTGAACTTTCAGACAGTAATGAGAAAGATTGGGAAGACGAATTGAGGAAAAAGGTTGGTGCTTACAGGATCACTAAGTGTCAATCTACTGGGAACTCTCCATTTGAACTTATGAAAAGGCGTTCCCCCCGCACAAAAGATGACATGGGATGGCTTGATTGCACAAAGGTTGTCCCTTGGTCTGTTAAAAATGTCAAGCAATCCTTGGAAGCCAACCAGTCGTTTTGTTGAGAAAGATACTAGTGTTAGCAAAGGAAGGAGAGTAAATTTACAGGTTGGTGACATTGTCAAGGTCAGGAAGGGTAGACTTGTACACAAAGGTGAGAGCATATATTCTGCTCCTCTCAAAGTAATTGAAATTCTGTGTAATTCTGCACTTTTGAGTGATGGGAAAGTGTGGAACGCCAACAGGATAGCTTTATTCAAAGGACGTATCGAGGTGGAACGAACTTCAAACAAACAGGCACAGGTGGGCAGGTATGATTGAGTTGATGACGTTGATAACTCTAATGTTGCTAACCATTTCATCAACATTCCTATTGAACCTTTGGTAAATACTGGAGGTGAACAATGTCCTGGCTATACCACTCCCTGTGTACAGGGTGCTGCTCATACGGGAAATGTAGTAGTAGTAGTTCCTCGTATAAAACGTTTGTGCTCAAAACTTAATAGATTTGATGGCTAAGTTACACACATTTACTGATAACTAGAAAATATTATTCTTCGCTATGAGCTAGGTTTTGTAACATATTTTACTGACTGTTGCATATGTGTTGTTTGTGCTTTTTTTAAAAAAAAAAGAAAATTGTCATTTGGAGGTAGGGGGAAGTGTTGTGTTGGTGCTCGACTCACCTCGGATTGTTATCTGGTTAAGGCTGGAGCGTATGTTAGATTCTAGAGTGGTGGGCAGAGGATGAGATGGGCTGTTGCTAGCGGCTGTGTCCGCAATCCCCTGCTGTCTAGGGGGTTTAAGATTGGAATAAAGAAGTCTCCATCGACTTCACGCCTGGACTCTTTCATTCAACGCATTCATTCTGCCTAACTTGGTGAGCCCCCCCCCCTTCTGTTTTTTAAGACTTGAGCCCTGGCCCTTTTGAAGACCGGTTCCACACTCTACTTTTAATTTGTTTACTAATAACACTTAAAGCAGTGGTCCTGTTACGTGGACGCAGGCTTGGTGATGCACTGGAAAATCCCTACATTGTTTCCGGTGTCGGAACAGCTAACCGGCCAGCCAGTACTGAGCACAGCGTCCGCAGATGCAGATGTCAGACTCGTTATTAAGTCCGCGCCATCCGCTACCATGGAAACAGAACGACGCCGCTCTACTGCGCACAGGAAGCGCTGGACTCATGCGCCGAGAGGAGGCAACCCTACGTAGGTCGCGCGCACGCACCACGTGCGCGCCTACTTGCAGCCGCCCCGTCATTTTACGTCACATGATCCGAGGACTTTGTACTGAAGTAACCTCAGCCAACAGTGACCTTTGCCCCCTTCCTGTCTTTGCTGTCATCAGTCCTCAACCAAGATGGCTGCGTTCAGCAAGTCTATCCCACATAGCTGCTATGAAATCGGGCATACCTGGAACCCTTCCTGCGCCGTCGCGTACCTTCAGATTACACAGGGCGCTCTGGAGGAGTCCCTGAAGATATATGCTCCGCTCTACTTGGTGAGTGACATATCTCCTTCCCCGGGTTTCCCATGCCTGAGTACAGCAGCCTCCTACTGCACTTTACACTGGTGTATACTTTGCAACCTAGCTTTGCATCCCAGCTTTGCATCCCAGGTACGTCATCATGTACTTAGTCTCTCTGCACCCTGGCATGCACGCAACTTTGTTATTAAGAGGTGCATTGCAATCCTGGCAATATATAGACATCTATAAGCGTAAGATCTTTTATAGGAGCACAGTCCCCTAATACATCATATCCTTGCATAGGAAGCTTGGCAGCTCTGTTACTGGAACAAACATTGACTCCTGGCACTGACTAATGCCCTGGGCTAGCATTAATCCTTTGACGTGTTGCACATTAACTTGGTTCCCTGAGCACCAGCCCTTGCACATACATCATAATCTGTACCCCGACATACTGCAACCTTGGCATGGACTGTTAACACTGCATAGGCAAATTGTTAAACGTCCTAGGTATAAGGTGACTAGTTTTTGAGAGCCTTATACCGGGACATTTCGAATAAAATCGAAAGAATCCGAGGGGCACCACAGAGTTCATCAATATTGAAACACAGACGAAGCACTGAGGGAATACATGAAAAAAAACATTTTTTTAACCCAGTATCAAACATGTTATTTAAATAGCTTTCCTAATAGAACCGCTAACTAATACTGCTTTGTAACCCATAAAAACGTGCCTCCACTGTTTGCAGTCAACCCTCACTGAAAATCAGGACCTGACCCACAATTGCCGAAATCTGCCAGGATAGCTTGTGGAAAACCGGGACTCTCCTGTGACGCCTGGTCACCCTACCTAGGTACCAACTGCATCCCTGACCAGACACAGTGCTGATCAGGCGCAACGTGGTTTTGACACAGCAGTCATGCTCTGTCGGACTCAGTGCCACGCAGTTCAATCCTGGCAGAGGAGGACAACTCGAACCTTTGCACAGACTTTGAGCCTGTTACCGAAGGAGACCACCAACACAAATCCCTTGCACACACTGCATCACTTGCAGGGAACCATGCACGAAAACGTATCTCAGCCCTGCCACACATTTCAGCTCGGGTACACGAGCACATTCAGAACAGCGTCCCCATACTGAAGGCACTGGCGGGGACAATAAACTACCCGGCCCCTAGAAGTCACCCTGCCACAATTTTCAGCTCCAGGTACAGGAGCACACACAAAATAGTGTCCCTACACTAAAGGCATTGGCGGGGAGAACAAACTACACTGTTAAAATAATTGTAGGCATACTACACGTGCCCTGGCGCATGGCTCCGTTGTTTACGTTACAGCTCCTGGACATGAGAACACCGGGCACAAAGATAAACGATGGGTTGTGTACAATGCAGGACGCTGCACTCTGGCACACTGCTCCTGGTCACAAAAGCACAGAAACCTACTTGGAATCAAACTCTGCAGTGAGGGATGCCAAGTTCAAACTAGTTAGAAAACAACGCAGCACTATACATAGGTCAGGGGGAGATGCACATGATTTTATGAGTGGTCCATCAGTAGAGAAATACAAAAACTGACTTAATCTAGAGAAATCCTGGGGTGCAATTGATAGGGTACTCAGACGAAAAGACATCAGTGTAGGGAGTTTATATGTAGAATAGCCTGCAGAAGTAACGAAAGTGATCCAAAGAATTGCATAGGGAATAGGTTAGCAGACAGAGGAGAGAGCAGCAGACATCCGACACCGATGAGCCAGCTATGCAGGGACAGTGGGTTGCTTGAAAATATTATTCTTCATGTCCTTCCGGAATAGAAGGAGAGTGGGAAATGACAGATTTCGATGAGGATGGACTTGCAAAGTAGGAGAAGGTCTAGCCTTGCCTTCTTAGTCCTGTGCCTCTGTTTTCGACCTGGAGTTGTTGCTGGCACGGGTGTTCTTAATCGTCCCACAGATTTGAAATAGGATGTTCGTGAGTAGCTGGACCTCTCGGAGTTCTTTCAGTGTGGGTGTGATCCTGTCAAACGTTTACATTCCTTAGATTAGAAGGGTTTAACGCACTATTGCAGACTGCTAAGCAAGTCGTAGGCATACACAGGGCCCCTGGCCCACTAGCCCCAGGTTAAAGAGGCAGACACTGCATGTTTTAGCATCAGGCTCTGCTGGAATCCACCTGCTGTGGTGGAAGGAGGGACTAATAGATGGAGACAGTGCGTCAGTGCTGGAAATGCTTCTCTGACACTAAGTCTTCTTGTAAGAAGGTACAATGAATCCTGGTTAAGAGGCATCTACTGCTTAGGGGTACAATCTGAAGATACACATCACCCCTAGCACGAGACATGTGTCACCTGGATCAGATTCTGCTTCAGTATGGCACACTGAACCCGTGGCTGCAGGCTTTGCCGTGGGTAATTGTAGTGCAGCCCTGGCTTCGCGCTCTTTTGTAAAGTAGCATGCTACACCCTCTGTTAAAAGGAGAAAGCCTCTTCCTCTAGGACCTGCCTCTGCTGCTCCAAGGAGCAGTGCGCTCGGGGTCTGCCCCAGACGATCCCAATTCATCCCCGCATCAAGGCAGTGATGCTGCATTGAAGCATATTCCTTTCCCGCTATCAGCCTCTGTTGAAGCATCGCAAACAGCACCCCTAGCATCGGGCTCTGCTGCACCAGTGGTACTGTTAGTTACAGCACTGGCACTGAGCTCTGCAGTGGAGCACACCGAACCACTGCTCCCTGGCCTTTGCTACAAGCCACACTGAGCCTTTTGTCGCTTTACTTTGTAACAGGATGATACATCTTTCCTGGTTTAAGGTCCTGTATCTGGGAATAACGCTGAAGTTCTAGCACTAGAGCTCTGCAGAATGGTACAGTGTAGTTTAGCTAGCAGGGTACTGCAGTTATGCATACAACATCTGGCCACTTTGGTGTGTAACAGAGTAACTCAAGCTCGCTCTCGCAACGAAGAGCATTAAACCTCTGATTTCTGGACTCTGCAGCAGCAAAGCACATTGTATATCCTTTCATAGAGCTAGGAAGCAAAGTTCACTGAGCCTCTAGTGACAGCAATCTACAGCTGTGTCACACTGAATCCCTTGCCTGGTCCAGGGGTATTTCACCTGCATTTATCGTACACCCCTGCCCTGCCTCTTGTGATCTGCAGAGGGCACACTAAAGCACCCTTACTGAGTCTGCACTTAATCTTTGGTCTTGTAGCTCTTAACACAACACTTTAAACCTTTAATCTCGGGTCCTGTAGTTGGACATACTGCCCCTTTGTTCCCCAGGCTCTGAAGTGCCGCACACCAAACCCTAGTACTAAGCTCTGTCCCTTTGTTCTCAGAGCTCTGCAGTGACTGACGTCAAATACATTGTATAGGGGCATATCAACCGGAAGTACACAGATTATCTGGCCCGTAGGCTTAGCAGCCTTGTGCCACCATGCTGCACCACACCTCTCAGAGGTGTACATTAAGGCACATTGCACCTCTAGTCCCAGGCTTATATCGCGTCGTTCGGTAAATCTCTGGTGCCAGTGGCCTGCAGCAGCGAGCCTTAATGCAACTCTCGGCACAGAACCGGAAGCAGTAAGGTACACTGGCCCTGTATTTCCTGGTCCCTGAACCAAGGAATACTGAACCTTTTGACCCAAAAATCTTCTGTAGTGAGAGACATTGCGCTTCTAGTCCCTGAGCTCTTGTGCAGTGAGCTACACCCCCCTCGCCCCCCCCCCATGCCCCTGGGCTCTACTGCAGTGACGCACACTGTCCATCTGGTCTGTAGCGCTGCTCCATTAATATGCACACTGGACATTCACTCTTCTGCAGGGACGTACACTGACCTTCCACCCGGAATTCTGCTGCAGCGGGGCACCCTGATCTTTAGGCTTCCGCGATATGCATTTTTGAGGGAAGGTGACCTTCTTTCCCTGGTCTTCAGTGTGAGGAATTCAGACACAACTGGAAAAAAAGGTTCAGCATGCTTTGCAGCGAGGTACGTGGAAACTCTGGTAATCGGGTCCCCTGGACCCACAGTTAACTGTGCCCTGGGTTTGCAGTAGTGAGGCACACAGGCCATTTGGCCACAAGGCTCTGTAGCGAGGCAAATGGAATTCTAGAGCTCGCGGTGGAACCACACTTAGTTCCTGGTAAGGGGATAAATAGTTCATCTGGTCCCCAGGATCTGCAGGGAGGCCCATTTAACTCTGCCCTCCAGGCTCAGCAGTGAGAAACATACCTCTCGTGGGGCATGCTGAATCACTGTACCCAGAGATCCGTGGCAGAGAAGCAGTTTGAGTTTTGGGTTTAAATGCTCTGCAACGAGACACATTGGCTCGCTGTACCTAAGGCCCTGCAGTAAGACACTGCCATTGCACTGTCAGCATTCAACAACGTATGGGAATTGTAATGCTCTAGTACTGTGCCGAGTGCACTTAACAACTCTGCTCAGTGTAATATAGACTAAACCTTTGATCACAGACCCTGCAGTGCCTATCTGCCTTGAACCTTTGGTTCTAGGGTTGTGCAAGATAGCAATAAAAACCCTGGCCCTAACTGTCCAACAGGGCACACTGCACGTCTTGATATAGGGCAGTGCAGTGGTAGACACTAAACCTTTACAAGAAAATGCAGGCTGGCACAGTGAACCTCTGACTCCCACCTACGGCTCTGTAGCATCAAGACATACTAAGCCTTTTATCCCACCCATGGCTCTGCAGCAGTGAGAAATGCTCACGCTCTGATCCAAATCCATGGCTTTGCAACATTAAGGCACACTGAACATTTTATCGCACCCTTTGCTCTGCAGAAGTGAGGCAAACGTTTACCTCTGATCCCACCCATGGCTCTGCAGCAGCGAGACACACACAGTCTCTGATACCAGCCATGGCTCTGCAGCATTGAGACACACTCAGTCTCTGATACCACCCAAGGCTCTGCAGCAGTGAGACACACTAAACCTGTGATCCTGCCTATGGCTCTGCAGCACTGAGACACACTCAATCTCTGATCCCACCCAAGGATCCGCAGCAGGGAGACACACACAGTCTCTTATCCCACTCATGGCTCTGCAGCAGTGAGACACACTCAATCTCTGATCCCACCCAAGGCTCTGCAACAGGGAGACACACACAGTCTCTGATCCCACTCATGGCTCTGCAGCAGTGAGACACACTCAATCTCTGATCACACCCATGGCTCTGCAGCCACGAGACACACACAGTCACTGATCCCACTCATGGCTCTGCAGCAGTGAGACACACTCAATCTCTGATCCCACCCAAGGCTCTGCAGCAGTGAGACACACTCCGTCTCTGATCCCACTCATGGCTCTGCAGCAGTGAGACACACTCAATCTCTGATCCCACCCAAGGCTCTGCAGCACTGAGACACACTCAGTCTCTGATCCCACCCAAGGCTCTGCAGCAGCGAGACACACTAAACCTCTGATCCTGCCCATGGCTCTGCAGCTGTGAGGCCCACTCAACCTCTGATTCCAGCCATGGCTGTGCAGCAGCGAGGCACACTCAATCTCTGATCCCATCCATGGCTCTGCTGCAGTGAGGCAAACGTTTACCTCTGATCCCACTCATGGCTCTGCAGCAGGGAGGCACACGCAATATCTGATCCCACCAATGGCTCTACAGCAGCGAGACACACTCAATCTCTGATCCCACCCATGGCTCTGCAGAGTGAGACATACTCAACATCTGATCCCGCCCATGGCTCTGCAGAGTGAGGCACGCTCAATCTCTGATCCCACCCATGCCTCTGCAGAGTGAGGCACACTCAATCTTTGATCCCACCCACAGCCCTGCAGCACTGAGGCAACTCAATCTCTGACCCCACCCATGGCTCTGCAGCAGTGAGACACACTAAACCTCTGATCCCACCCATGGCTCCGCAGAGTGAGGCATACTCAATCTCTGATCCCACCTGTGGCTCTGCAGCAGTGAGACACACTCAATCTCTGATCCCAACTGTGGCTCTGCAGCAATGAGACACACTCAGTCTCTGATCCCCACCTATGGCTCTGCAGAGTGAGGCATACTCAACCTCTGATCCCGCCCATGGCTCTGCAGAGTGAGGCACACTCAATCTTTGATTCCACCCACGGCCCTGCAGCACTGAGACCTACTCAATCTCTGATCCCACCTGTGGCTCTGCAGCAGTGAGACACACTCAATCTCTGATCCCAACTGTGGCTCTGCAGCAATGAGACACACTCAGTCTCTGATCCCCACCTATGGCTCTGCAGAGTGAGGCATACTCAACCTCTGATCCCGCCCATGGCTCTGCAGAGTGAGGCACACTCAATCTTTGATTCCACCCACGGCCCTGCAGCACTGAGGCCTACTCAATCTCTGATCCCACCTGTGGCTCTGCAGCAGTGAGACACACTCAATCTCTGATCCCAACTGTGGCTCTGCAGCAATGAGACACACTCAGTCTCTGATCCCCACCTATGGCTCTGCAGAGTGAGGCATACTCAACCTCTGACCCCACCGATGGCTCTGCAGCAGTGAGACACACTCACTCTGATCCCACCCATGGTCCTGTAGAGTGAGGCTCACTCAATCACTGATCCCACTCATGGCTCTGCAGCAGTGAGGCACACTCAGTCTGTGATCCCACCCATGGCTCTGCAGCAGCGAGACACACTCAATCTCTCATCATACCCATGGCTCTGCTACAGTGAGACACACTCAGTCTCTGATCCCACCCTTGGCTCTGCAGCGCTGAGACACACTCAGTCTCTGATCCCACTCATGGCTTTGCAGCAGTGAGACACACTCAGTCTCTGATCCCACTCATGGCTTTGGCGCACTGAGACACACTCAGTCTCTGATCCCACCCTTGGCTCTGCAGCACTGAGACACACTCAGTCTCTGATCCCACTCTTGGTTTTGCAGCAGCTAGACACACTCCATCTTTGATCCCAGCCATGGCTCTGTAGCAGTGAGACACACTCAGTCTCTGATCCCACCCATGGCTCTGCTGCAGTGAGACACAATCAGTCTCTGATCCCACAGATGGCTCTGCAGCAGCGAGACACACACAGTCACTGATCCCACCCATGGCTCTGCAGAGTGAGGCATACTCAACCTCTGATCCCACCCGTGGCTCTGAAGCAGTGAGACACACTCAATCTCTGATCCCACACATGGCTCTGTAGAGTGAGGCCTAATCAATCTCTGATCCCACCCATGGCTTTGCAGCAGTGAGACACGCTTATTCTCTGATCCCACCCATGGCTCTGTAGAGTGAGGCTCACTCAATCACTGATCCCACTCATGGCTCTGCAGCAGTGAGGCACCCTCAGTCTGTGATCCCACCCATGGCTCAGCTGCAGTGATACACACTCAATCTCTGATCCCAACTGTGGCGCTGCAGAGTGAGACACACTCAATCTCTGATCCCACCCATGGCTCTGCAGCAGGGAGACACATTCCATCTCTGATCCCACTCGTGGCTCTGCAGCAGTGAGACACATTCCACCTCTGATCCCACCCATGGCTCTGCTACAGTGAGACACACTCGGTCTCTGATCCCACTCATGGCTCTGCAGCAGCTAGACACACTCCATCTCTGATCCCACCCGTGGCTCTGCAGCAGTGAGACAGATTCCACCTCTGATCCCACCCATGGCTCTGCTACAGTGAGACATACTCAGTCTCTGATCCCACCCTTGGCTCTGCAGCACTGAGACACACTCAGTCTCTGATCCCACTCATGGCTCTGCAGCAGCTAGACACACTCCATCTCTGATCCCACCCATGGCTTTGCAGCAGTGAGACACACTCAGTCTCTGATCCCACTCATGGCTTTGCCGCACTGAGACACACTCAGTCTCTGATCCCACCCTTGGCTCTGCAGCACTGAGACACACTCGGTCTCTGATCCCACTCATGGCTCTGCAGCAGCTAGACACACTCCATCTCTGATCCCACCCATGGCTTTGCAGCAGTGAGACATACTCAGTCTCCGATCCCACTCATGGTTTTGCCGCACTGAGACACACTCAGTCTCTGATCCCACTCATGGCTCTGCAGCAGCTAGACACACTCCATCTCTGATCCCAGCCATGGCTCTGCAGCAGTGAGGCACACTCAGTCTCTGATCCCACCCATGACTCTGCAGCAGTGAGACACACTCAGTCTCTGATCCCACCCATGGCTCTGCTGCAGTGAGACACACTCAGTCTCTGATCCCACCGTTGGCTCTGCAGCAGCGAGACACACTCAGTCTCTGATCCCACCCTTGGCTCTGCAGCAGCGAGACACACTCAGTCTCTGATCCCACCCATGGCTCTGCAGCAGTGAGACGCACAAAATCTCTGATTCCACCCATGGCTCTGCAGCGGCGAGACACATTCCATATCTGATCCCACCCATGGCTCAGCTGCAGTGATACACACTCAATCTCTGATCCCAACTGTGGCTCTGCAGAGTGAGGCACACTCAATTTCTGATCTCACCCATGGCTCTGCAGCAGTGAGACACGCACAGTCTCTGATCCCACTTATGGCTCTGCAGCACTGAGACACACTTAGTCTCTGATCCCACCCATTGCTCTGCTGCAGTGAGACACACAGTCTCTGATCCCACCCGTGGCTCTGCTGCAGTGAGATGCACTCAATCTCTGATCCCACCCGTGGCTCTGCAGCAGTGAGACACATTCCACCTCTGATCCCACCCATGGCTCTACAGCAGCGAGACACACTCGATCTCTCATCATACCCATGGCTCTGTAGAGTGAGGATCACTCAATCTCTGATCCCGCTCATGGCTCTGCAGCAGTGAGGCACACTCGATATCTGATCCCATCCATGGCTCTACAGCAGCGAGACACACTCGATCTCTCATCATACCCATGGCTCTGCTACAGTGAGACACACTCAGTCTCTGATCCCAGCCATGGCTCTGCAGCAGTGAGACACACTAAACCTGTGATCCTGCCCATGGCTCTGCAGCACTGAGACACACGCAATCTCTGATCCCACCCATGGCTCTGCAGCAGTGAGACACACTCCGTCTCTGATCCCACTCATGGCTCTGCAGCAGCTAGACACACTCAATCTCTCATCATACCCATGGCTCTGCTACAGTGAGACACACTCAGTCTCTGATTCCACCCATGGCTCTACAGCAGCTAGACACACTAAACCTCTGATTCCACCCACGGCCCTGCAGCACTGAGGCCTACTCAATCTCTGACCCCACCGATGGCTCTGCAGCAGTGAGACACACTCACTCTGATCCCACCCATGGTTCTGTAGAGTGAGGCTCACTCAATCACTGATCCCACTCATGGCTCTGCAGCAGTGAGGCACACTCAGTCTGTGATCCCACCCATGGCTCTGCAGCAGCGAGACACACTCAATCTCTCATCATACCCATGGCTCTGCTACAGTGAGACACACTCAGTCTCTGATCCCACCCTTGGCTCTGCAGCGCTGAGACACACTCAGTCTCTGATCCCACTCATGGCTTTGCAGCAGTGAGACACACTCAGTCTCTGATCCCACTCATGGCTTTGGCGCACTGAGACACACTCAGTCTCTGATCCCACCCTTGGCTCTGCAGCACTGAGACACACTCAGTCTCTGATCCCACTCTTGGTTTTGCAGCAGCTAGACACACTCCATCTTTGATCCCAGCCATGGCTCTGTAGCAGTGAGACACACTCAGTCTCTGATCCCACCCATGGCTCTGCTGCAGTGAGACACAATCAGTCTCTGATCCCACAGATGGCTCTGCAGCAGCGAGACACACACAGTCACTGATCCCACACATGGCTCTGTAGAGTGAGGCCTAATCAATCTCTGATCCCACCCATGGCTTTGCAGCAGTGAGACACGCTTATTCTCTGATCCCACCCATGGCTCTGTAGAGTGAGGCTCACTCAATCACTGATCCCACTCATGGCTCTGCAGCAGTGAGGCACCCTCAGTCTGTGATCCCACCCATGGCTCAGCTGCAGTGATACACACTCAATCTCTGATCCCAACTGTGGCGCTGCAGAGTGAGACACACTCAATCTCTGATCCCACCCATGGCTCTGCAGCAGGGAGACACATTCCATCTCTGATCCCACCCGTGGCTCTGCAGCAGTGAGACACATTCCACCTCTGATCCCACCCATGGCTCTGCTACAGTGAGACACACTCGGTCTCTGATCCCACTCATGGCTCTGCAGCAGCTAGACACACTCCATCTCTGATCCCACCCGTGGCTCTGCAGCAGTGAGACAGATTCCACCTCTGATCCCACCCATGGCTCTGCTACAGTGAGACATACTCAGTCTCTGATCCCACCCTTGGCTCTGCAGCACTGAGACACACTCAGTCTCTGATCCCACTCATGGCTCTGCAGCAGCTAGACACACTCCATCTCTGATCCCACCCATGGCTTTGCAGCAGTGAGACACACTCAGTCTCTGATCCCACTCATGGCTTTGCCGCACTGAGACACACTCAGTCTCTGATCCCACCCTTGGCTCTGCAGCACTGAGACACACTCGGTCTCTGATCCCACTCATGGCTCTGCAGCAGCTAGACACACTCCATCTCTGATCCCACCCATGGCTTTGCAGCAGTGAGACATACTCAGTCTCCGATCCCACTCATGGTTTTGCCGCACTGAGACACACTCAGTCTCTGATCCCACTCATGGCTCTGCAGCAGCTAGACACACTCCATCTCTGATCCCAGCCATGGCTCTGCAGCAGTGAGGCACACTCAGTCTCTGATCCCACCCATGACTCTGCAGCAGTGAGACACACTCAGTCTCTGATCCCACCCATGGCTCTGCTGCAGTGAGACACACTCAGTCTCTGATCCCACCGTTGGCTCTGCAGCAGCGAGACACACTCAGTCTCTGATCCCACCCTTGGCTCTGCAGCAGCGAGACACACTCAGTCTCTGATCCCACCCATGGCTCTGCAGCAGTGAGACGCACAAAATCTCTGATCCCACCCATGGCTCTGCTGCAGTGAGACACACTCCATCTCTGATTCCACCCATGGCTCTGCAGCGGCGAGACACATTCCATATCTGATCCCACCCATGGCTCAGCTGCAGTGATACACACTCAATCTCTGATCCCAACTGTGGCTCTGCAGAGTGAGGCACACTCAATTTCTGATCTCACCCATGGCTCTGCAGCAGTGAGACACGCACAGTCTCTGATCCCACTTATGGCTCTGCAGCACTGAGACACACTTAGTCTCTGATCCCACCCATTGCTCTGCTGCAGTGAGACACACAGTCTCTGATCCCACCCGTGGCTCTGCTGCAGTGAGATGCACTCAATCTCTGATCCCACCCGTGGCTCTGCAGCAGTGAGACACATTCCACCTCTGATCCCACCCATGGCTCTACAGCAGCGAGACACACTCGATCTCTCATCATACCCATGGCTCTGTAGAGTGAGGATCACTCAATCTCTGATCCCGCTCATGGCTCTGCAGCAGTGAGGCACACTCGATATCTGATCCCATCCATGGCTCTACAGCAGCGAGACACACTCGATCTCTCATCATACCCATGGCTCTGCTACAGTGAGACACACTCAGTCTCTGATCCCAGCCATGGCTCTGCAGCAGTGAGACACACTAAACCTGTGATCCTGCCCATGGCTCTGCAGCACTGAGACACACGCAATCTCTGATCCCACCCATGGCTCTGCAGCAGTGAGACACACTCCGTCTCTGATCCCACTCATGGCTCTGCAGCAGCTAGACACACTCAATCTCTCATCATACCCATGGCTCTGCTACAGTGAGACACACTCCGTCTCTGATTCCACCCATGGCTCTACAGCAGCTAGACACACTAAACCTCTGATTATGCCCATGGCTCTGCAGCACTGACCCACTCAATCTGTGATCCCACCCATGGTTCTACAGCAGCGAGACATTAAACCTCGGATCCTACCCATGGCTCTGCAGCATCGAGACACATTCAGTCTCTGATCCCAGCCATGGCTCTGCTGCAGCGAGACACACTCAGTCTCTGATACCACCCATGGCTCTGCCGGAGTGAGACACACAGTCTCTGATACCACCCATGGCTCTGCTGCAGTGAGACACCCAAAATCTCTGATCCCACCCATGGCTCTGCAGCAGTGATAAATTCAGTCTCTAATTCCACCCATGGATCTGCAGCAAGGTACCTTGATTCTCTTTTGTTAGATCTCTGCCATTAGGTACATTGAACTTCTGGTCCAGAGAACTCTGTAGTTGGACCCAGAAACCTCTAGTACCAAGTCCCTTCATCACTTAAGAACAAACCCTCGGTTCTTAGGGCTTTGTTGTAGCCCGCACTGCATACCTTTACCCTGAACTCAACATTTATGCATGCTGAACCTCTGGTGCCAGTGTTCTTCAGTGAGATACCCTGAATTATATTCCTAGTCTTTTGCAGTAATTAATTTTTCAGTCCCCTTCCCCTGAGGGACACTGAACTTCTAGTGTGAAAAGGCACACTGAAGTCTATCCTCAGTGTTCTTCAGTAGGGCACTCTGTGCTCCTGAGCATCACATGTAGGGACACTGACCTCTAGTGGCAACGTTCTCCACCAAGATACAGTGAAGTCTCTTCCCAGTGTTCCGCAGTAGGGCATGCAGCCCTCCTGGGTTCCATCACTGGAGCCACTGAATCGCTGGCGTGCAGTCTCTGTGGTGAGGCACACAACCTCATTAGTTAGTTACCAGATATGTAATGCATTATCAGGATGTGCATTTCTGAGCCCTGTGAATGGTACTGTGCCTTTTGTAGATTTTTTCTCATTGTGTCTTTTGTAGACTACAAACTAATGGACTCGCATATTTACCAGTTTTCATTCATTGAGTTGATCTGACTTACTGGGTTGAATTAATAACAACCGAGTTTGTCATGGCCATTTCATTACCAGAATACAATGAAAAAGTAATTCTGCAAAGGAAATGTACCCTGTTGTGTAATTAAAAAGTATATTGATATATACAAAAATCCTAAATTATTTAAAATGCTACCATCATGTAATGAAAATAATAATTGGTTATGCCGGGGAATTTTCAGTCGGAGGAAGTGGTTAGTTACTTGTGATGTGGTTAACAAAATAGAGGGAATGGGGTGGTAGTTTCTTCCTGTTCTACTGTTTATTATTTCGTTTTAATCCTTTTTATTTTTTTGGATGTGAAAACCTTTTTAAATAAGCATTTTGTTGTTCCTTAAAACGTACTTGGTTTTACGTCTCATTTTATTCAAATAACAAAATCATAAAAATGTGTTTTCCTCAAATCTTGTTAATCAAATAACCAAACAGGATTTTTGTTCATTTAGAAGGGTGGGTTTGTTTAGTTTCTATGATTTGCAATCAATGAGCAGAAAACTGACCACTGCAATAAATGTGTTGATATAGTAGCATTTGACGAAAAGGATTTGAATGAATACATCGATCAATGTTGAATTGGAGAAGTCCTTAAACGCCTGTAGACTTACTAATACTCATAGTAATATTTGAAGTAGTAGTAAGACCACTAGTCACTACTAGCAGTAGTAACTGTTTTTTTGTAGCACTGAAACTGTAACTAGTAATAGATTGTGGTGCTCATGAAGTATTACAGTTATCCATAGCTTGAACAGTACTTGCTGTCAATCAATCAATCCTTTGTAGAGCGCACTACATACCCGCGAGGGTCTCAAGGTGCTGGGAGGAGGGGGGGGGGCGCTACTGGTCAAATAGCCAGGTCTTGAGGAGCCTCCTGAAGGTCAGCAGGTCTTGGGTCTGTCGAAGGCTCAGTGGGAGGGTGTTCCAGGTCTTGGCGGCGAGGTGGGAGAAGGATCTCCCGCCGGTGGTTGTTCTCCAGATGCGAGGGACGGTGGCAAGTGCGAGGTTGGCGGAGCGGAGCTGGCGGTTGGGAATGTAGAAGGAAAGTCGTCTGAGGTAGGCTGGACCGGTCTTGTGGAGTGCCTTGTGTGCATGGATGAGGAGCTTGAAGGATATCCTCTGGTTGACGGGGTGCCAGTGCAGGTTTCTCAGGTGGGGGGTGATGTGGCTGTGGCGTGGTACGTCGAGGATCAGTCGTGCTGAGGCGTTTTGGATGCGTTGCAGTCGTTTGATGTAATTGGTCGAGTCTCCCGCGTAGAGGGCGTTTCCGTAGTCGAGTCTGCTGCTGACTAGGGCCTGGGTGACTGTTCTTCTTGTATCTGTTGAGATCCACCTGTAGATCATGCGGAGGGTAATGAAGCAGGAAGAGAAGACGGCGTTGACTTGCTTGGTCATGGAGAGCGTTGAGTCGAGGATGATTCCCAGGTTGCGTGCATGCATGGTCGGTGGGTGTCAGGGCTGCCCTCAGTGCCGTCAGCCACCAGGAGTCGTCCCAGGGTGAAGGGGTGGAGCCGAGGATGAGGACCTCCGTCTTGTCCGTGTTCAGCTTCAGTTGGCTGATCTTCATCCAGTCGGCGACGGCCTTCATTCCTTCGTGGAGGTTGGATTTGGCGGTGATGGGGTCCTTGGTGAGGGAGAGGATCAGTTGAGTGTCGTCGGCGTAGGAGATTATGTTGAGGTCGTGCTGTCGGGCGATGTGTGCGAGCGGGGCCATGTAGATGTTGAACAGTGTCGGGCTGAGGGAAGATCCCTGGGGTACGCCGCAGATGATCTTGGAGACTTCAGATCAGAATGGGGAGAGGCGGACGCTCTGGATTCTGTCGGAGAGGAAGGAGGTGGTCCATTCCAGAGCCTTGTCTCGGATCCCTACGGCGTGGAGGTGTGCGTGTAGTGTGCAGTGGCAGACGGTGTCGAAGGCGGCGGAGAGGTCCAGGAGGATGAGGGCCGCGGTCTCACCGTTGTCCAGCAGGGTCCTGATGTCGTTTGTGGCGGCGATGAGGGCAGTCTCGGTGCTGTGGAACCCTGACTGGGAAGGGTCCAAGATTCTGTTTTCTTCGAGGTATCGGGTTAGCGGTCTGTTGACGATCTTCTCGATGACCTTGGCCTGGAACGGAAGCAGAGAGATGGGCCGGAAGTGCTTGAGGTCTCTTGAGTCCGCCTTGGGTTTTTTGAGTAGGGCATTGATCTCGGCGTGTTTCCAGCTCTCTGGGAAGGTCGCGGTCTCGAAGGAGAGATTGATGACATTGCGCAGATGGGGTGCGATGGAGCTGCTGGCTTTGTTGAAGATGTGGTGCGGGAATGGATCTGACGGGGAGCCGGAGTGGATAGTGCGCATGGTCTTGACGGTGTCATCGATGCTCACGTTGGCCCAGGCTAGCAGGGGGTCGTGGTCGATGGTGTGCGGAGAGTATGTTGTGTTGGTGTCTGTTGGGGCTGTCTGGGTGTTGAAGCTGTCGTGGATGTCTGCTATCTTGCGGTGGAAAAAAGCGGCGAGGGAGTCGCACATGGCTTGCGACGGCGGGATGTCGTGGGTGTTGGAACTGGGGTTGGAGAGTTCCTTCATGATGTTGAAGAGCTCCTTGCTATTGTGTGCGTTGTTGTCGAGGCGGTCTTTGAAGGAGGTCCTCTTGGCAGTCCTGATGAGGTGATGGTGGTTGTGGATGGCGTCCTTGTGGGCTGTGTGGCTGTCCGGAGTCTGTTCACTGTGCCATTTCTTCTTTAGTTTCCGGCAGGCTCACTTGGAGGCTAGGAGTTCTGGGGTGAACCAGCTGGACCTCTTGCTGGTGTCTCTGTAGGAGGGTTTCTTCAGCGGGGCGAGGGTATTCGCGCAGTCGTTGATCCAGCATCTGAGGCTGTGGGCAGCGTCATTGGTGTTGAAGGGTTCGGTGGGTGGGCTGAGAGCGAGGTTTGCGTGTAATTGGTCTTCGGTGATTTTGCTCCAGCAGCGGCGGGGGATCTGTTGGGTGCGGTGGTGTGTGGTGGGTTTCTGGTAGGTGAAGTGGATGCAGCGGTGGTCGGTCCAGAGGAGTTCGGTGGTGTGGCTGAAGGAGACGTGGGAGCTTGAGGAAAAGACGGGGTCGTGCGTGTGGCCGGCGGAGTGGGTAGGCGTTGTGACGAGTTGCCTCCGTCTGAGGTTGGCGAGGTTATCGATCAGGATGGAGGAGTTGCTGTCGTTGTTGTTCTCAAGCTGAAAGTTCAGGTCTCCGAGGAGGATGTAGTCGGTGGACGTCAGGGCGTGCGTGCCGATGAAGTCAGCGATGGAGTAGCTGAACTGGGGTCGGGGTCCGGGGGGTCTGTAGACGAGGGTGCCTCTGAGGGTGGAGTTGGGGTCTGTGTGGATCTGGAAAGTCATGTGTTCGGCGGTGCTGAGAGTGTCGTCGGTGCTCTTCGAGACCCTGATGCTGTTCTTGTGGACGATGGCGATTCCTCCTCCAACTCTGTTGGTGCGGTCTCAGCGGGTGATTTTGTAGCCGTCTGGGATGGCAATGGCGATGTTGGGTGCGGAGGAGTTGTTCATCCAGGTCTCTGTCAGGAAGGCGACGTCCGGGGATGAAGTGTCGAGCAGGTCTCAGAGCTCGACGGCATGTTTGCGTGCGGAGCGGGTGTTCAGTAGGATGCATCGGAGGTGATTGTGGCCTTTCTTGGCGGGTGGTTCGGCGGCTCTGAGGCTGGTGTAGCTGCAGTTCCGGCAGGTGAAGGGATCCTGTGTGCGTTTTGGTGCGGCTTTGAAGCAGGAGTGGGTCCGTCCGGAGTTGAGAGCGTGGAGTGTGCTGGCATCGTAGCGGCGGCGGTCGTGGTGGCGGGCGCGGGGACCAAGGGTTCTCGCGCTGGGCGCGATCCAGGCGCAGACGGGCTTGTCGTAGGCGCGCCCGCTGTGTGCGGCTGCCATATATGGGGAGGTGGGAGGGAGGAGCAGCTGGGAGTATTTTGTATAGTATTTCACATAGTAGGAACCGTATTAATGACACCAGTTGTAGTAATAGCTGTTGAATTACTCATCATAATAGTTCCAAATGTAGCAGAAGCACTCTGCACTCATGTAGAAGCAGTAGGATCTGGAATAGAGGTACTGTAATAAAACAGTGAAAGTATCAATAGTAGTGCTAACAGTGCCCGTATGTGCTGTTGTAGTATGTATGGCACTGCTATTTGCAACACTGAAGGATTTATCAGTAGTGTTAGTAGGACCACTGAAGGCAGCACAAGTAGTAGCAGTACAAGTGTCTGAGATTTTCTTCATGTTGTGCAGACATTACTATGTGGCCCTGCCAAGGTAATGTACTTAAAAAGGGAACGACGTAGATTAAATTGAGTAGCAGGATTTGCTCGGAGATTAATTTGGAATTGATTATAGTACATAGATCCCTGAAAACAACCCAATATGCACTTTATATCCTTGTATGTCTGGAACATATCTCCCATTAGTAAGAAAGCATTCCACTGCCCCGGTAGCCTGCACTATATAAATACCCCTAGACAAAAAAAATATCTATAAAAATGGCGGGTTCTTATGAGGAAAAGCAATGATTATGGTTTCTACAATATCTCGTAGAAAAGCAGTTTCATCATAGTCCTATCGTTGGTCTTTGTGGAAAAGTTTCTCTTATTTGGTAAAAGTGTTGTTCAAAATATCTTCAGAGGTGTCGGGTCCTGTCAATGCCACCAGGCAGACTCGCAAAGTGGGCATTGCTGCTGTGAAGCCCCCAAAAAAGAGGGGCGCGAACACTAACCTGGGATCTGTAGAGAGGCACACTAAAGCTCCACTACTGGGTTTTGCACTTAGCCTTTGGTCTTGTGTCTCTGCAACAGCTTTAGCCTGTAGTCTTAGGGTCTTGCAGTTAGACACATAGTCCCTTTATTCCTTGGGCACTGCAGTGACTTACACCAATACTCTGGTACAATTGCTCTGTCCCTGTAATCTCAGAGGCCTGCGGTGATTTATGGCAAAATCCTGGTACTAGGCTCTGCAAATGGGGAGACGCATTCAATTGGTCGATCATCAGATCAGTGGTAATAGACCTAGATTGAAAAGCTCTGGAGTTGGCATTCTAGTGTGTCCTCCCAGACAGAGCACCCTTTGCTTGATTGAAAGGCAGCGGGTAGAAGGCCACAGGAACATGGCGATACAATACATTTATTTAGTTTGTTACTGAATTGTTTCAATGAAGGTGTCAAGACTTGGATGTAGTGAAAGTTTGTTCCTTAGTCTCTGGAAATAGAGACAACTACTTCTGTCTGTTTCTTTTGGACTTTATGAATCTCTGATTGTGTGAGGGATATTCTGCACATTGTGCAAAATCAGCCAGTGGTGTAGAGCTTGTTTTCCAAGTAGTTTGTGTTTTTGTGTGGGTGATATTGTCATCATGGAGTAGAACTTGAATCTGATATGAGATTTTAAGGCAATAATGAAATATTTCTAACCTGAGGTCCCATAGTTATGCAATGTTATGTAAATTTAGCTTATATAGTGCGCAAATCACCCCGGGAGTGGTATCTTGGCGCACAGAAAAATTGCATGCAGAGGAAACAACCAATCAAAACAACACTCTCTTGAGCAGTTTCCTAAATTTCAGGTGGTCAAAGCATGTGGTACGAAAGTGTGTTCCAATACAGCGGGGCTAAGTAGGAAAAAGACCAGCCTCCTGGTCGGCTGATACGCGGGGCAGTGAGCAAAGCTTTATCACCACATCTGAGGGGTCTAGCTGGACAGTAAAGTTTTAGCTTTGGAATTAGGTAGCTGCGGCAGACGGAGTGGTTTCCCGTAGGTAATTCCACAGTGCGGGATCTTTGATGAATGTGTGACTAAAAGACAGCACCTCCCACCCGATCCGCATGGCACTTGGAAAAAGAAACCAGTGGAAAATCTGCTGAGAACACAAAGAAGACAGGTGAGCGCATTAGGCCTCACTTTAGTGCATGGAATGTGTGCACAATATAGAAGTAGAGACAATAGAACACAAAATGAGCCCTGACAAAGGCCCCAGACCCACGTGGGTGCCTAGCGAGGGCCGAAACATGTTGGCACAGCGAAAGGGGTACAACTGAACAATTATATTCAGTAAAACCCAACAAATTCACGTTTGTATCCATACCCCAGGCACCCTCCGAATAAAACATAACTTTTGGGTATACCTAGAGGTATTTTTAAACATCACTCATCTGGATCCCTGCTTATCCAGTAGTGTTTATCTAAGTACTCCCATTCCATCTATGGTTGAGTCCGCCCAGGTAATATCATCTTACCTGGGTATGGATAGGCGCCAATGATGAAGCATGTCACGATAAGTGAGTGAGGCATCTACTCCAATATCTTTGGATACACTTATCCCCCAGGATACAGCAGAGGGAGATTACCACATTCTGACAGAGTAAAAAAACAAACAGAATTCCTCAGGAGGATTCTCAACAGCAGCGGTTGCTTGTATGTGATAAGCCGGGGCCTTTACCCAACAATGCCTTGTGGGTAAGACAACACATTTTACAAATGGTTCTTTTCTTGACAGGCAGCCAGTGTAGAGATCTGAGCAAAGGTGTGGAAGAAGAGCCAGAAGGAAGGTTGCGGATGAGATGGGCAGCCGTATTCTGGACAACTAGTAATTTGTCAAATAATGTCTCATTGGCAGAGGCGAGTAACTCGTTACCGTAATCTAATCTGCTCATTATGAGTGCTTGTACCAGAGTCTTCCTTGCTGAGAGCAGAAGGAAAGGAAGAGCTTTCCTCAGCAGGCGCATCGTATGGTAGCAGGCAACCTTAGTGGTAAGCCCCTGCTCTTTGATGGTCAAGGCTTGGTCCAAACGAATGCTCAAGTTCTTCACAACCTGTTTGGGTGTAGGGGCAGAACCTAGCTCTGGGGGCCACCAGTCCAGGGACCAGAGTTGTTGGGCTATCCCAAACAGCATGAGTTCAGTCTTTTTCTGCATGAAGGTAGTTGTTGCTCATTCAGGTAGTGATCGCAGTCATCCCAGTAAAGAACCGTTCTTTTACATTGGCTGGATTTTTGTCAAAAGAGATGACTAACTGCGTGTCATCAGCATGGGACAGCAGTTTAAAACCAAAGGATTTAATGACTTTGGCCACAGGGCCAACATAAATGTTGAACTGTGTGGGGCTCAGACAAGAGCCCTGTGGCTCGCCATTGTCCATTAACATGGTACGTGATTTATAGATGTCCAGAGAGATCGTTTGCGTTCTATTGATTAAAAAATCACGGAACCATTTCAGGGCAGTCCCATGGATTCCGATCTTGGACAGCCTTTGGAGCAGCCTGGGTTGGGACACAGTGTCGAAAGCTGCAGATAAATCCAGCAGCACAAGCATATAAGGAGTGTCAGTATCCAAAGAGATTCATATGTGGTCCGTGACTGCAACCAAGGCTGTCTCTGTACTGTGTGATGGCTTAAACCACGATTGAGATGGATCCAATTTGCCAAGTAGTGGGACTAGAGAAATGGACCGATAGTTACAAAGGTTGGTGGACACAATAGTGGCCTTCTTTTGAATGGACATTACCTGAGCCTTCCAAACCAGGGGGATTTCCTCCGTGTTCGCTGATAGGTTAAACAAGAAAAATATTGCTTGAGCAATCTGTTTGAAAAGTCGTGCTGCAATCCTAGGAGGGCAGATGCAGAGTGGAGAGCCTGATTTGGCTGATTCCAACGCCCTCTGAATGCTTTCAGGCGAGAAAGCCTTAAACTCTCCCAAACTGTATACGCTCTCGGGGAGGGGAGGGTTGGTGATTGACTCTATATTTGTCAGATTGGTGGGGGTCAGGGAAGTTGCGATAGATTGCTCTGATTTTGTCTTTGAAATAATCCGCTAGAGAGACACATAATTGTTGCAAAGCCTTAATATCATTTGGAGCAGGGGTGAAGACTAATAAAAGTGTTGAGTGCTTTAAATAGCTCATTCGAAAAGTTGCCGGCTTGGTCAATATGGTTGGTAATATATGTTTTCCGGGCAACTTTAATGTTTTGGTGATAGCTAGTGAGAGCTGATCTGTAGGCCTGTTTATCAGTGGCATTATATGTCGCACCCAACGTCTCGCTAGTTACCAGGGCACATTGTAACCATACTTGGTTATAACACCAAGTTTGAGGGGCGCAATGCTATCAAAGGCCGTGTTTATGGCTGCATGATGCTCCACTAGCGCTGAGTCGACTCCCAAGTCCGTAGTGGTCGTTGTGAACACAAACTCTCTGGAAAAGAAGTCAGGAGTAACTTTATGCCATTGTCTAGACCTGCTTTTGTTTGCTTTAGTTGATATCCTGGACTCTTCCGTCTTGGGAATCAAGAAATTTAACAAAATGATCTGTCCGACCACAGAAAGTCTTTGGCCCACTTGGACAGAGGAGGTAATGATGGTTAATTGTAGAAACTGGTTGATTCTGCAGAGCGGGATTACAAATACCATGATGTCTGGGATTTATATTTCAAATAGTGGTGGAAGTAGCAGTGTGGCTTTGTGTGGAATGCTAATGACGTGGCACAGCAGCTACGGCAGTGAGAGAATTGATTTGTTTAACAAACATACTGTGATCTGGGGTCAGAAATGTTTTAAGGCAAATAGTGGGCTCGGCTCAAGAGCTGAGTCTTCAGACAGCCATTTATAGGGTGACCATACATCTGCTACTATGCGATTTTGACCTTCAGTTGAGTGTGTCTTATTGGAAAAACCATTGCCCTGTGCCCCATGATGTATACTGTGTGGGCAGAAGCCAAATGTGAATGACACTTGAGTAGACCAATAAATGAAGAGAATAGACCAAAACCGCAGCATGTATATATTTGTTAGTATTTTATTTAGTTTTTTTGGAAAACATGAGCATGGTGTGACAGCTAAAGTAGTTTCAAGGTCTTACCTAAAAAGGATGCCACCAACTTCTTAATGCTGAAAGTTCTTATGGCAAGTATACCATCCCTTTATAAAAGCTTCTTTAAATGCTTGGTACACTGGTTCGCTTTTCTTTTACGGGGACTTCTTGAGGGATTTTGGAAAATGGATAAATTGCACTGTGACACAGGTATGTTTCTTTTAGTGCTCATGGTCCTGTATGGTACTAAACAACCCACATTTGAGACAGTCACTAAGAAACTGTGTCTCCCAGAGGGCTAGTATTTTTCCAGATTCCTAATCTGAAAGCAGTTTAAGTTGTTTTTATAGGAATGTACTTGTAAAACCTATGTAATTTAACAGATAGCTTCATTATTAAAAGCCTAATCCTGTAAGATATATATATGCCCGGGACAGCAGCTTGATTATCCAAGGCTTTAAGACAACAAGCTCTGTGTGAATAGAAGATTAACTTTATTGTGAGATGCCAGATTATATAGGGTCTGCTCTCATGAATGTGAGTCTGTAAACCATGTGTAACCTAAGAATTGAATGTCTTGTCAAATTTCTACATTTGTAAGAACTGTGTTACCAGAAGACTATTTCTGCTCTCCTAGGGAAGGCTTCTAGGATTTGTGAAACATTAAGGAAAACTTTTCTGTCACATGCCGAGCATGTACGGTCTCTGTAACCAAGTGATATGTCTGTTGTTAAAAACCTGAACCTGTAAGTTCTGTCTATCTTCAGGGGTAGCTTTGCTTTTAGGTGCTTGAATCTAAATGTTCTCTCATAGGCCTGACTGTATAAGATGTGTATGAATTGCAAACTAGCTTCTCTTTCAGATGCTCAAGGCTGTAATATTGCATAACCATAAGGGTGGGTTTGCTGTGCAAATCCTGCACCTTCTAGAGCAGTGTGACATAATCAGCAGTTCTTCTCCATAAAACCTGAATGTGTAAGAACTTTATAATAGCAGAGACATACATGTTTATATGGCAGTACCACATTTTTCATTTTCTAAACACTGTAGTTAACTGACGTAACTTAACCAAATTTAAATTGTGCTCATTATGTTAACCTCTGAAAGATGTAAGGTTGATCTGGATTTGGTGGTATTGAGACTTGTAGCCTGCAGTTATGATAAACATGCAGTCGGAAACCTAAGAGATCTACGAGCCAGCTGTAGGAAGCAGTTTTTTGGTTACAAACGCGCCGATCCAGCAAAGATTTGCTTTGGGCACTGTTAAGGGCTATTTTGTGGCCCTGTCTGCGTTTTTGTGGTTGGCGGATCAGGCTTTGGTGTTTAAATCACCCGTTGTGATCAGATTCCTGAAAGGTTTGCTACATCTATTTTCACCAAAGCCCTTGCTGATGCCACATTGGGATTTAAATTTGGTTCTTACTTTTCTGACATGCAATTCCTTTGAGTCGATGTGGATATCCACTATGTGTCCTTACCCTCAAAATGGTCCTCCAGGTTGCCATAACATCTGCTCAGTGTGTGAGCGAGCTTCAGGCTCTTTCTGTCCAACCATCCTATATCACGGTCTTCACAGCTGTTGGTGATCACCCACACTTCTTTTTTGTCAAAAGCGGTTACTCCCTTTCACGTCAGACAGACTATCACTATTCTGTAATTCTTTGCTTTGCCTCATCCTTCAAAAGAAGAAGAAATAATCCATTTTTTGGACCCCTAGAGAGCACTCTGTTTTTACACTGATTGCACAAAGTAACATTGGGTGGAAGAGCAGCTCTTCATAGGGTTTGCTGGGGCAAAGACTGGGAAGGCAGTGCAGAAGCGAATCATCTCTCAATGTATTGTGCTCTGCATCAAGATCTACTACTCTTTAGCCAAGAAGCAGCGCCCGAAGAACTACGGGCTCATTCCACTAGAGCCAAAGCTGCTACCACTATGTTGGCTTGTAGAGTGCCCGTTTTGTATATTTTATCCCATCAAACACATTGGGGTTGCCCGGAGTCCCTCAGAACCTGGATATACAATGTTATATTTACAATGAGTTCTGTTGTGTGTCCCAATTTCTTTGTGTGAAAAATAGGTGTTAGAAAGTCACACCTATATGAGAAGATCATTGTATGTTCTCCAAGAAGCTGAGATGGGGCCTATATTTATTTATTTTGCTATATTGAATTCCTATTTATAAATTGGCACACATTTTCTTATTCATATCAGGCAGTCAAAAACATAAAAATAAATCACAATACGTGACTTAGTGATAAAGTGACATAAAGACATAGTGAAAAAATAAGTTTGACATTATACAATGTAGATAACGACTGATCTTAGCATGATATACATAGAAAAATGATTACAAAAAATTTCTTTTCTCTCATATCCATAATTCAACAAACATCCTATTTCATTATTGGCACTTCTTTAAGATGGTTGAGTAAGAACATGAAAACATGGGATTGCCGTCGAAGTTTCGACCCTATGTGTATGTGTTAGTAGTTAGACATCACGGCGGGACTTCCTCAAAACTAAAGGGAAGTAGACTGCTTAAGTGCTGTGCAATTCAATAGAAAAGAGCTCCTCCAAGCCAGGATCGAGTCCACACACAGAACCTCAAGTATCCGTAATCGTATGTCCAAAATTCAACAAGGGGAGACCCCACTGGGCAACAATTATAAGGAATACTTTCTTCCTGGTCCCCAAGTGATTCGAGGTTTCATCCAAAAGCTAAGTCTTCCTGCGGCACGTGCACGGATGATGCTGGTTGGAGGGATTTTGTATGCGTTGAAGAGGGTAGGGCTGGGCAATGAAATTTGAGGCACTCCACAGATGAGTTTGCAAGCTTCTGAGGAGTAAGGTGCCAGTCTGACAGCTTGTGTTCTATCCAGTAATAAAGAGCCAATCAAGCGGAAAGCGGGCCTTTGAATGCCAATCTTATGAAGGCACCTGATGAGGATAGGGTGTGAGATCATCTCAAATGCTGCAGAGAGAATGAGGGCTGCCGTGTCTCCTCTGTCAAGGATCATTCAGATGTCGGCTGTAGTGGTGAAGTGTACTGTTTCCACACTGTGGTTGGGCCTGAATCTGGACTAAGTGACGTCGAGAAGCTTGTGGTTGTTGAGGTGGTCGGTGAGGCATTGGTTAATTAGTCTCTCTAAAACCTTTGCTGGGCATTGTAGGAGGGAGATAAGTCTGTACTTGGAAAGCGTGGATGAGTCAGCGGATGGTTTCTTGAGCAGGTGAATGACAGTAGCATGTTTCTAGGTGTCTGGGAATGTGACTGAGTCAATGGAAGCATTGAGGATGGATGTTACAGGCTTTTGGAAAGTTGCTGGTTTGCTTGGGCTGGTGTGGTGAGAAGGTAGAAGCTCATTCCTCTTTTGGGATGCTTTTCTAGCTGTGGCTGATAGGGCCGGTGGTGGTAGGCCTGTGGTGATGCTGGATGAATATGTGGAAACTGACGAGGACATGGTCTGTCTATGTCACAGTTGCTGGCTTGTTGATTGTGATATTGCTGATTGAGGAGAAAATTGTGTCCAATATGTGTCTAGCTGTGTGGGTGGGTTTGCAATGTACTGGGAGAGGCCAAGGTTTGCCGGGTTTTCCAGAAGAGCCGTAGAGTTTGGGTCAGTGGGGTCTTCTAGGGGAAGGTTTAGCTCTCAGAGGAATATGAAGGTGCTGGTTTTGATGATGATGAGTGCAACAAAGTCCATGTGAGTGGTGAAATTGGTGGTCTGTATACTAGTCCAGGGAGAAGTTATTCTTTGATGCGTATCTTGGATGTGAGGTGTTGCATGTATCTTGTGGGGGTGTTCGTGTAGGTGGTGAAGCTGATAGTATCTTGTAATATGATGGTTACTCCACCTTCGGGCTTGTGCTGACGGCTTTGCCTGGCAATCGTTAAGCCGGCGGGTATGGCTGTAGCGATTTCTGGCTCAGAAGTTGGGTTTAGCCATGTTTCAGTGAGGAAGTGCCGGTCTGGAGCATGGTTGTGCAGTAGGTCTGGTATCGCCTTGACGTGTTTGAGTGAACTGGATTTGAGGAGCATGCATTACAGTGTGGCATGCTGTGTGGGTGGTGTTCGGTCTGTGTGAGCTGGTGGCTGGATTGTGCAAGTGGGGTGCTGAGTGGTGGGTCTGGGAGAGTGCATGAGAACTGCCAGGAGGTGCATGTGAATGCTCCTTCCCTGTCATGGGGGAGCCGTCCGAGTGGGGGGCAGGGTTGAGAGCGCGGAGGAGCACATCAGGGTAGCGGTGGGTAGGAGGTGAACCAGGGTTCCTGCCGCTGGACGCAGTCCAGGAGCGGATGGGTGCAGATGGAAGCGCCAGCGGTGCACTAACTGCATCTCTGCATTGCTGGTGCCATTAAGTAGGTTCTGGGAGGCGGGAGGAGTGCAGTGTGTCCTAGGTGCAAAGCCGGTGATGTCACTTCCAGTGCAGATCGATGATGGGAGATCAGTGATGTCACTTCCTGAGCTGATGAGTTATAGCAAAAATTAAGTGCCCTTGCTTTGCTTCTTCTTTTAAAGACGGTTTTGGCGCAACCCAGTGATGTCACTTCCCGTGAAGAAGGATTATGGGAGATCCAGTGATGTCACTTTTTGTGCAAATGCGTGATTGTAAATAAAGTCCTCTTGCTTGGCTTCTTCTTTTAAAGATGGTTTTTGAGGGAAACCTGTGATGTCACTTCCCATGCAGATGAATGATGAGATTTCCAGTGATGTCACTTTCTGTGCATATGGATAAT
Organism: Triturus cristatus; assembly: GCF_964204655.1. Taxonomy (NCBI): domain Eukaryota; kingdom Metazoa; phylum Chordata; class Amphibia; order Caudata; family Salamandridae; genus Triturus; species Triturus cristatus. The sequence goes on along the minus strand of NC_140591.1, from coordinate 1,416,869,583 downwards.
GGAAGATCCAGTGATGCCTCTTCCTGTGCTGCTGGGTGAGAGGATAGGGAATGTATGCAGAGGGGTTGTTCTGCTGGGTGCGAACCTGGAAGGTCGGCTGGACTAGTTAGATGACAAGGGACGAGCAGAATAGACCTGTGTGGGCCTGGTATGTTGTGGCTGCCGATCCACTATGCCAATACTCTATGAAGATACATTGCCATTTTCCTGGGTGTTCTGCACTTGCTGGGTGTGGACTTTAGCTATATCCTTTCTGAAATTGGGTACCATTTTGTTAGGACTGGATCTTATTAGAAGAATTGTAGAACGAGGCACTGCAATACAAAAGTTACATCACTTGGTTAAGGTTCTACCAATCATGCAGTGCAGTGTTTGAAATTTCATATTTCATGGCTTATTGAGGCTCTTGGGAAATACCAGAGTTTTCTACGGATATTGTCAACGTGAACAAAATGCTGCTTTGCTGAGGCGGAGCACATGGAGTTTGGGGTGGTTTGCCACAGCTTCCCCTTATAGTTCCTTCTTATGTATTTTTACAAATACGTTCTTTGTGTGTGGCTGCAACTCAGTCAGCACTAGTCCTTATGCTATTTCAATGATTTTGCCAAGCTGCCAAAGGCAATATTTTCTTTGTTTGAATGTTCAGACATGCGGATAACAAATGCATTCTGCAAGGAGCGCAAAACAATCATAAGAAAGATCTGGTATGAAGCTCTGGGTATTCACAGCAAAGTAGTTTGTTTGTATTTGCGTGTGTAGAGCACGTTTTTCATTGTACACATCCTCCTTGTCACATGATCTGTATATCCACTGTGTAGTCTTAAAGATTCACATGCCTTTGAAGAAAATCACATACCACTTTTAAACATGGACAGGCGTTCCATGGAGCTCTGTATCTGCGTCCCCTTCTCCCATTTTCAGGAGCTAGTGGTCCTCGCCTCTGCTGCTCTCCACAGACCCTGGTAAACCCCTGTTGCTTTGGTTGGTGTTCCCTCATCTTCACCAGATGAGCCCTCTTATGGATCAAGGAATACAACGTGATTTACTTTCACTGTTGCAGCAGATTGTGAAACTGACAGCCATGGCAAGAAAAGACAGGAGTGGTCCTTCAGAGAAACTCCTCTACGAAGATATTACTTTCTTCTTTTAAATTTCTGTGCAGACCTTTAGATTTAACTTCACTTTGAACGTTCATAGGATGGCAAGTTTGCAGTATGTCCACTTATTACTCAATTTAGCTGAGCTACCACACCACTGCCAGCATCTTTGCTTACACCACTTTTTACATTTGAGGTAATGCTCCCCTTGCATTGCTTCACCCAACAACACCTATGAATCCTCTGAAACTAGTGGCTGCCAGTTAGCTAGAGCTACACGCACTGATATACACACCAGTCATGTTGCTGATGTAAAGGATTTATCTGGTTCATACAACATCTGAGGGGATCTCTCCAATCGGCTGAAATTGCTATCTTACATTTCTCTGACCAGCACCAAGGGTGCCTTATTTTTCCCATTTTTGCCGGTATTCATAGGAAGTTATCCAGTGCCAGACAACCTTCTTTGAAAGGATTGCTCTTTTATGTTATGTAAAAGTAGCACCAACATATTGCTTCTTTTTTCAGACTGGCATATAAATATAGAAATTCAAAGGAATTGTCAGAAATGGTGGAAGAAACATTTAATGAGAAGGTTGTGCCAAAATGTGCGTTACTTGTGGCAAAATGAACATCTGATAGTGGACAAATGCCTGACAATAAGGCTACTGAAAACTCTTAGGCTGAATACCTCTCTCTGCCTTTCAGAGGCAATAGTAAAGATAGTCTGTTGCCCAGCAGGTGGTTCATGATACTTGGCTACAGTGGCTGACCACCATTGGAAAGTATAGCTTCTGTGATCCTTGCATTGAAACCAGTAAGGGAACGCGCCCTGTGTGGTAGTTCCAAAATGACTACAATGATTGGCATCAGTATATCTGTTTTTGTTTAACTATATAATGGAATGTAGAATTTTGTGCACGAATCTCCTGGATTGATTATTGAGCCCATATATGAAAAAAGAGACCAAAGAGTGACTCCCTCCACCCCCCCCCCCCTTATAGACCTTCTTATTTACTTCATGCTACTTCTATTTTATACTTTACATGGATTATTCTGCAACAGTTCACTGAGTAGGGGAAACATCTGATTTGATCCGCAGGGAGCAGGTCTGAGTTCCGAAAAGAAAGAATACTGTAAATCACTGTTTTAACCCATGGTTTCTGGTGTGTGAGATCACAATTAATAACAAATGCAGCTTTGTCCGTGCTTTGTGGACTTTGCTCTTCTTTTGAAACTATTGTTAAGGACATATTTTTTCATTTGCTTATTTATTTCGAAATATCTCCGGATTTCTTACACATTTGATAAAGCTTCACACCAATACCAGGGCATCAGGGTTGTGGGCTTCACCTGAAAGATCTCCCTTTTAACTGCTCAAGGCAAGGATGTATGTATCCCATCACCTCTGTTATTCTGCTTCTATCTTCATGACTTCCTCGCCATTCAGCCATTGCAAAGAACGCTTTCCATCTCAGGTACATGGAGCTCATAGTTATTCTATTCAGACAGCTTGGTGATTTTAGGTTGGATAGCAGCTGTTCTGTAAAGAAAGTTGGAAAACCATGGAAATGTACCGTGTGTCTAATCAACTCACTGTTATCTAGAAACAGGCACAGAAAATGCTCTTTGGATGAAGGTATAGTTGTGGTGGCTGTTTAAGAATAAAATAGCAGTTGTTGAGCAGTATAAATATCTGTAAGTGTTGCTTTTTTCACTCACTATCTTAGCTAATATTAGGAGATGGTGGGTGTTAATGCAGTCATGGCTATCAACCGGCTGATCCATATTACTTCTATGCCTGAATACAGAAGAATGACAGGTTACAAAATATATGTTGATGTATATTTCATCAAGGGGCATATATGTGGACTTAGATTAAGTAAATATATACTTACCTTGTTGGTATTTCAGCTGTCAATATTTTTGCTAGGATCTCTTTGCTGCACAATATTAACTACTCCATATGCTAGTACTATACCTCCATTAGTGTCCTTTCATTATCACCCCTTAGGAGGCCTTTCATGGGTAACATATCTGGTTAAAATAGCCGTTACCGTCATGTACAGATTCCCAAGGAATGTAGTAGACAAGATTTTCTGAGTTTTGAAGGAAGATGCTGGCAGAAACAGGCGTTAGCCTTACCTAACTTGTATAGATATGCAGGCCCTTAAAATTGAATTAGGGAATGCCGCTGGGTATAATTTCTACTATGTTGGCTATGGGTGAGGAAAGCTTGATTGCTGAGGACTGCTATAGAGCGCAGGTGGAAGGTTATAGTATACAATGTTGCATTTTACGAACTTAAATATGTAGTTAAGTCCCTTTGAAGATATGGGCTGGAAAATTTATAGTGGTTGAAGGAATAATCATTTAGATCCTCGGTTATTGAAGACCTAAGCTCTGTGGAGGAATAATTCTGTGCTTACTCTTTTCTGCTGGAATAAGAATGGCTTTATAATAAGTTAATATTTCAAACTGGCTAGAGACCCACAATTGAGATGCTTTCTATAACACCGGCATTCATGCTTTGACTGCAGCTAAGTAATGCTCCGTCATTGTGCACATTTTCTTTATATTTGTTGTTTATCATTCGAGATTTGGTTAAGGGGGGAATTGCTAAATTTAAGAATCTCTTCCCAGCTGAGTGATCTACCGATGTGATACAGTGCCATATTTTTTCAACAAATAGTATCAAAGTTGTCTGTCAACCAAGCAGTAGTCTCCTGTCACCTGGGTCAAACACACTAACTATAAGACAGCACAGTACCCGTTTCAGCCTTGGCACTCTAGACATGTGTGTGTGTTGTAATCTTTCCCCCCACATTTAATGTTGGTCCAGCCTGTTGTCACTCCCCCTGAGTTCTATCACTGGTAGAACATTCAGGCAGTTTAGAAAGTTGATTTTGAAGAGCTTTCTCCTCAGAGAGAGTGCCCGTAGACGATAAATAAAGAAGAGTTCTACTTGCCTAGTTTGTGGCATTGTTTCTTCACTAGCAGTGAGGGGCTGCTGTGATGGAGATAGTTCATCGTCTCACCCTTCGTGCACTCTCTCTCAAAGGGACTGCTGTCATCGATATAGACTTTTGGAGCAGGAGTTTGCTTTTGGGTTCGATAAACTAAGGAAACATTTCCAGTTGCTCTAGACGTGAGAGAATGTGGGATGAACTTGGAATTGATGCCACCGCCAGGACGTGACAACGAAGGAAGTAAAGAGATTTTGGCAGAACATGGCAGGCGTGGTGTATGCCGAACCGCATGAGTCTCCACCCAGAGGGCAGTTAAATTAAGAGTAGCCAAACTCAGTGAGTTGTTTACGGTCACACCTTCATCTGAGTAAGTGGGCCAGCTCGCCAAGTGGGACAAAGCAGGACGTACTGTTACAGGCCTTCACTATCAAGAGGGAAGGAGGCAAATTCTCATAGTTTGAATTATACTTGGTGGGCTAACATCGACATAACAAAATATTCAGGTTAATGGGGAAAGCTATTTCCTTTGTGGCTCCCGGTAAGCGTTTTCTTACAAGCCTCATCATCCTGTGAAATTAATGAAACCATGATGCATACACCTAAAATAAACATTAAACAACCTGATTTCGGCGTTACAACCCAGGTTTCTGATTTCTAGGCTTGATCGAGTGGGGAAAAAGGTGTGGTGGTTTTGCTATCATCTATTGTTAGCATTTTAACATTTTGACTCGAGCGCTCCCCGTAGTTCAGGATTGTGAAGCACTGTTTTTAAAAAAAATAGAACCCAATAAACATAACTTATTCAATGGACTATTGATATACCACCTCCCTGTCACCAAAGCGACATTTATTTACAATCTCAGCCAATTACTTGAAACTAAACCTGACCTCCCAGACCTTACGATTGTTGGGGATTTTAAGTTCCATCTAGAAACTCCTCATGCTAAGGACACTGCCCATCTCCTCGATCTAATGGCTATTGTTGACCTTGCTCAATTGGTTAATGGACCTACCCAATCAATCAAAAAAAGCTTTATTCAGTTAGTATACAACCATAAAAGCATTCTAAAAAACATTATAGAGGGGGCATATGCCTGCCCCCAGACCCCGACCCGCCTGAGGAGCGGCTCTCCCCTTAGCATTCTTTCCGGCTTTGTAGTCTTTGCTGGTATGTGTCTGCCTTCTTGAGTCTCTGCCTTCCCCTCCTTTCCCTTACTGTAGATCTGTGTCTGATGGACGAAATGGGGCTCGCCCCCCCCCGATGGGAACCCTTTTTGTGCTTTTAGTACTTATCGCCTTGCTTGTGTTGGGGTTTGGGTGTGTGTTTATTTAAAACAGAACCTTTTGATTCTCCTGTCAGTGAAATGTGGACGCTCGCTTGTGTTGTGTTTCTAAAGCTGCCGTAGCTCCGGGTTGTCGGCTGAATAGCTGTGTCCCTGACTTAACAGAATAAAGGTTTAAAAAAAAAAAAAAAAAAAAAAAACTTTTAGGTAGGCTGATTTTGAATAAAGTGCTGGAATGGGCTACTGAACATTCAATCCTTTCCCACTTACAAGCGGGTTTTAGAGCCCGAATAAGCACCATTGACCAGGTGTTGCATTTTGCTATGCTTCATTGGAAGATCGTACTCTTAGGAGGTGGCAGTCTATACGCTGCCTTTATAGATTTAAGGGCAGCTTTCGATCTTGTCCCTCGGGCTTCTCTATGGGCCGCCTTAGACAAAATGGGTATGCTTCCTGCACTGCTTTCCCTAATTGCTAGACTCCATGTGGACAATTTTGCACAGATTAGATGGGGTTGTGTTGGCCAAGTGACTAATCAGTTCGCTATTCAGAAGGGGGTTAGACAGGGCTGTGTCCTTGCACCAACCCTGTTTTCTATGTATATCAACGATGTGGCCAAATTACTAATAGATGCAAGTGTAGACGCCCCTACATTGGCAGGTGCTAAAATTCCTATTTTAATGTTTGCCGACGATTGTCTGATTATTGCTAAAACCCCGAGTGGTTTACAGAAATCCTTAGGCATCTTTGTGGACTTTTGTTCAGCTCGTGGGCTTGAAATAAATGTTTTAAAATCAAAATTCATGACTTTTAATCAGTCCAAATCTTTTAAGGGCAAAATATTTATGAATAATTTGCTATTGGACCAGGTTCAAGATTTTATTTACTTAGGTATTTGTATTCAACATGATTTGGGGTGGAAAAAGCAAGTAGATCTGGCAACCCTTAAACATTCTCAACTCTCTGGTGCACTGAACAAAGAACATATCAAATCTTTGACAAAACCAATTGAACCAGCACTTCGTGTGTACGACGGAAAAGTGGTTGGTGCTGCACTTTACGGAGTTGAGTTATGGGGTTTTGAAAACCTACATAAAATTTCTACTTCCGAAAATAGATTTCTACGTAATCTCACCAAATTACCACAGAGTACTCCCTTGTGCCCTTTGTTTTATGACCTAGGAATGAGACCAATAGCACTTATTGCCTCGCTCCGTCCAGTATTGTATTGGCGGCGACTATGGGTCACCCCGGAACTTAGGCTTTTTGCTCTTGGCCTCATGGACATTATTAAGATGGACACTTTCCATAAAGTCAAGTGGCTCCTTAGGATTTATGAGTCACTGAAGGAGTTGGGTCTTAAGGACTTGTGGGAAGATCCTCTATCTGCCAGGTTCCTGCCTAAGAAAGTGTTGAAGGCTTTATATTGGGAATCCGTGGCTGTCCGTGTCCACAGAAGCACAGCTCCGCTCTCATTAACAGGGTTATTTTTTTACTTTAAAGACACCACCTGCCTGGCCACCTTTTGGGATGTTATTACAATTCCTCTGGATAGGAAGCTTTACTTCCAATTTTGAGTTGGTAGTCTTCCTGTTAGAGAGTTTACTTCGCGATGGACTTCGAACAATATGCTTAACTGCCCGGGTTGTACGGCACCTATCGAATCAGTTAATCACTTTTTGTTCCAATGCCTATCGTATGTAATCCCGCGACGGGCTTGGATCAAACCAATGTGCCAACAGTTAGGCACGAGGAATGCAAAGGTGGCAGTGAGAATTTTGCGTTCTACTGAAATTGCACCTATTTATATTTCTGTTGCTAAATTCCTTGGAAGGGCTTGGGTGATCAGGAGTAAACTATTGGTTGGGTGATTTAACTGTTACCTTGAATTATCAATCATGTTGCAAATCCCTCTTATTTATTGTTTTAATCATTTTAACGATTTTTCTTTTTCTGTAATTGTGTGAATTTTCTGTATGCTTTTATGACAATTGTCGAATAAAGCTAACTTGACTTGGAAAAAAAAAAAATGTTTTAATGTTTTTATATTTTTTTTTATCATAAATCATCACAATGGGATATAAATAATTTATCACGGTGAGAAATAATAAAAATTCATGTAAGGTTCAATTACAAGCTAGGTTATCATTATACATAAAGTGCTAAGTGCATTTTGAGGAGAAGACCATATTTATCTTTGAAGCCAAAAAAAGAAAAATTTCGCCTGGGAATTTAAAACGCTAGTTATGCTAAGAACGTTATAATTTCCGTAGACTAAAATCATTTCATTTCCCTGCCCGATTCAATTACTACATTCCATATCGTCTCCTAATATCCAGTGCTACTTTAATGAAACTCATCATTTCAGAACAAACAGTAGAAATTTCCAATAGTTGCAAACACTCATATCCCTCTAGGTATGTACATGGAGAGAGATTTTTTTTAGTATTTGTCTCAAAAATCTCCTTCTCGGATCATCATAGAGTGTGCAAAAGAGTGTAAGGTGCATAGTGCTCTGGGGAGTACTATTATCACAGGGACAAAAACTAAGGGTTTCCACCCACCCAGTTTGTCTAGGAAAAGCAAGCAAAAAGTGCAATGTGCCAAGGCGAAATCTGGTTAAATAAAAACGCATCTGACCATTTGTAGAAAAGGCTAGATAATACTGCTGGTTAGACAAAAAGGCATATTTCGGGCCAGACGCCTCTTGCTGAAAATGTTTCACATGTGCCCAGTCCCCGTATTGCTTCTTGATTATGACTTTGGCATTTACGGGGATATTTGTCGGATTTTCATAAAACTCACCCAGCCCAATGTCATTATTATTATTATTATTATTATTATTATTATTTATTTTTATAAAGCGCATAGTCACCAGGAGGTATCCCAGCGCTGAGGAACCCTAAAAAAGTGAAGCTGAGGACCGAGGCTGAGTTCACGAGGGGGACATAGAAGCTAGGGAAAAAGATGTGTCTTAAGCAGTTTCCTAAAGCGAAGGTATTGGGGTTCCAGACGGAGAGCCCGAGGAAGGGAGTTCCAAAGACGGGCCGCATGGACCGAAAACCGTCTTCCCCCTGAACGTGCTTTCCTAAACCTTGGGGTGTTGATGAGATTTTCTGCGTTGGAACGGAGGGATCTCGTGGCTATGTAAGGGGTGATGAAGTTGCGGAGAACTGGAGGGCCTTGGTTGTTCAAAGTTTTGTGCACCAAACACAGGGCTTTGAATTTAATTCTCTCCCTTATAGGGAGCCAATGCAGGAGTTTGAGGGCAGGTTTGGCCGATGATCTGGCCGGGGTGTTGGTAATGATCCGGGCAGCAGTATTCTGAATCCTTTGCAGTTTATTCAGTGTTGCTTCCGGTGCGCCTAGGTAAATCGCATTACTATAGTCCAGTCTTGATATAATAAGACCCTGGACTAATAGTTTTTGTGATTTCGGAGGAAGAAGGGGCAGGACTTTCCTCAAGGATTTTAGCAGACCGAAACAGGTCCCTACGACCTTCTTTGCTTGCGGGGCAAATGAGAGTTCCGAGTCAATCCAAATACCCAGACTTTTCACCTCTGTCTTTGGGTCTGGGGGAGGACCTAGACATGTTGGCCACATGTCCAGAGGAAGTGAGGTTCCTTTTGAGCCGAGTACCAGGACCTCGGTTTTTGTCCCGTTTAATTTTAGCGCTGATCTATTCATCCACTGATGGACCTGCGTGAGGCAGTTGAGGAGATCAGCTTTCTGTTGTTTAGGGTGGGACAGAGACACCACTAATTGTGTGTCGTCAGCAAGTCATAAAATCTTTCCTTCACATACCGAAACCAGGGAATAGTCATCACCTTATCAAGGTTAAGGCAGTCTTCCATTATTTCCCTAGTAAACTGTAGTTCTTCTTTCAACCAAATTTTAGACCATAAAAGCAAAGGGGCAGAGCTAATACGATCCTCCAAGTAATCCAACCCTATCTCTCGATGACCAACCCATATGGCAGGCCATTTACTGAATGGAATCTTTTTCGACAATTCCCATCTTCAAATAATATTGTCTCTTCCGCTTGACTGGTCTGACCATCTAGTTGTGATGATTGAGCTTAAATGGATGATGAGCGATCCAGACATTAGTATTTCCAAATCCATTAGGACTTTTCGCCCCTGGCACAAGCTTAATGCACATTGTATTCACTGCGTGCACACTAAGCACGGTAAAGAATAGGCACATGAGTTTATAAACACAAGGGCATTTTTTCACTCACCAAATGTACACAATGCACAGTTTGATTTAATGTAAGTACAAAGTGACATAAACAGTGCATAATGTCTTTATTGTAGAATTGCTCCCTGATGAAGAGCGAGTAACGCTTGAAATGCATTGGAGACTCATGAATATATGAATGAATTAACAATGTACAAGAAGAAAAACTGAAATGAAAATAATTTCAAATAAAAAGGAACTGATTTAAGAAAATATTTTTGATTTGGATTCGATTAATTTTCCAACCTCAACAAAGACACGAAGAGTGCCCAAAGGGGGATGCAACCAAACATAGTTGGAAGCACAGATATTACAAGCTTAATGCCGACACATTTAACAAGACTTTAGCTCAGATTCTGCCTATGACTCCTAAAGATATGGACTTTTCCGCCATCAATTAACACAAATGGATTGATTCCACTCTTAACCAACTGATCCCACTTAAAGCACATCATAGCCACAGATTGACCTCGTCTGAATCCTGGTTCACTGATAATCTTAGGCGCCAAAAACAGAAGTGCCACAGGCATGAAAGAAAGTAAGTACCAATTACAATCCAAAAGAAAAAGATTAATAAGGAAAAAGTTTGCTACATCACCTTTAAAATCGATTCCGCTAAGAATTCCTCTAAATAATTATATGCAATAGTTAAAAAACTGGCAAAGCTCCAAGATATATAAAAATAATATGGTCAACTAGCAGTTGTTAATAGTCTGGCCACCTTCATTCAAGATAATATAATGTCAAAGTAGTCTACAATTCTTTCTTAGCCAACACCAACCCTTTCCGTGCAGTGGTTGGTGATGCCCCAGCAAACAATCCAAATTTATTGGAACAGTCAATAAATCCTCTGATGAAGATGCTTTTCTTGTTTTCACAGCAGCGAGAGATGCTTTATTTGACTCTACAGCAGACCTCAACTCTACGTCTTCTGCTGGTTCCCCACATAGGGATTTATCTACTATTGTGACCTCTTTTACCCCTCTTACCTTGGACTAAACACTGGGTCTGTTAAAGGAAATAACATCAGGTGCCCCTAGTGACCCTTGCCCTCCGAAGATCGTGCAGTTAGTTCTGGAAATTATGGTCACACTTTTTATGGACATCTTCAACAAGATGTTCAGCACTGGCAGAGTGGAAAAAAGCGTCCATCCTCCCTCTTTTTAAAAAGCCCAATTTGGACCCCACAGACCCAAACAACTATCGGCCAATTTCACAGATATCCTTTCTGGCAAACATTGTTGAATAAGCAGTGCATCTAGAACTGACCTTAACCATCTGTTAGAACCAACTCAGTTCGGCTTTAGAAGCCATCATAGCATAGAACTGGCTCTGATTACTGCCTCAGAAGAAATTAGATATACTCTTGATGCTGGAGGTAATGCTGCACTGATTTTATTAGACCTCTCAGCATCATTTAAAACAGTCAATCATTATCTGCTTATTGACCGTCTTGCCTCCTTAGGCATAGGGGACAAAGCGCTCTCCCTTTTAAAATACTTTCTACCCGACGAGAGCAAACAGTTGCCTTAGAAGATTTCAGTTCACCTCCTTTCTCTCTGCTGTGTGGGGTTCCACGAGGATCAACTTTGAGTCTTACTCTTTTTAACCTCCAAATCACCCCCTCCCCCCTCCCCCCCCCCCCCCCCCCCCCATTGGTGAATTTGATAAAATCTTTTGGCTTGCGCGGGTGTCCTACACAGAGGACACCCAAATTGTGGTGTCGAAGTCTAGTAATCCAGAGGTCACCTCTACTAGATTGCATAACTGCATCTTGAAAATCGGGAGATCAGTGAGTGATAAATGTTTAAAGTTGAACTCCACTAAAAATGAGGTCCTCTTATTTGGCAGAAACTCGACCTTTTGGTCTCCAAGCTGGTGGTCTCAGGAACTTGGCACTCTCCCCGTCCCAGTCAGGAAGGTTACAAACCTCAGGGTTCTCTTTGATAGTAAATTGTCCTTTGAAGGCCAGATCAATCACATTACCTCTTCCTCATTCTTCTTCCTAAAGCTGCTGAGGAAAGTTCTTCCTTTTTTATTCCAGAGGAACTGCAGAAAGCACTGGTGTCCGCTCTCAGTGTCTCCAAACTAGACTATTGCAAAGCACTTTATACTAACATTTAGCAAAGAAATCTAAACAGGCTGCAGATTTTGCAGAATTCAATGACCCGCCTGCTTTTAGGTACACCTAATCACAAGTATGTGTCACAAGCCCTGCCCAGCTTAACGGGCTTCCTATTACGAAACGCATTAATTTCAAGGCACTCTGTATTGCCTTTGGATCTTTGTACAATCTACAATTTCAGCGTTACACTGGTCAGAACTCTTCGAACAGCTTCTGCCTACAACGTAGTGATTCCCAAATTCAAGAGATCAACCTGGGTGGCAGGAATTTTGTGACCTGCACAGCCAGGTTGTGGAACTTCATGCCTCTCAGTCTTAAGATGAAGACCGATCTGCTTACATTGAACAATACAAAGGTTAAATTAACGTTATAGTTAGGTGAATATGTCAGTGACGACATTAATGTTATGAACTAAAAACAAAACTACAGAAAATCACCAGTTATAGTTCGCACAGTTAACTATTACCTGCACCCCCACCATGCACTGCTTCTGACCACACATATTACAACACTCATGATGAGTATAATCTCAGACGTTTGGCGATTTGCTGCATGTTCAGGAGTTTATTCTTACATTCTCGGGTGTTGTCATGCCCTCGTCTAAAAATATTTCTCGGAAACTGAGTGACATGTGATGAAATAGTCTACTGGATCCATATAGTCTTATAATCAACCTTGAAATGTATAATATAAAAATCAGTTTGTTCTCTGCCTCACCTATTCACTGGAGTTATGCATAAGAATGTTCTGGCTGTATACTTTGTACTGGAAATCAGATCTGTGTATAATTTTTCATAAATTGTTGATCCAAAAAAATACAAGAATAGTTTAAATGTAGGAAACTGGCATGTATGCTTCCTAGATCTCCTCTTCCTCTTGTGGGCATTTTAAGGGTAGTATTTTTAAATTGGGGGTGGGGCGGTATTTAGCCCCTCATACAATCTCCTACACCTTAACCTATAACAGTTGTGTCCCTCCAACATAAAGCATTGCACTGCCTGACATTCTCCCATGCCCCTTTTCTGTAATTTTCCACTGTGCCTAGTGTCTAATTTGTAAAAATAAAAAAGGTAAATAATAACAAATATTGAAGTGCAGCGGCCCACAGTTTTTCGTAGAAGCCTGCTGGGGGAACTGTGCAATGCTGGAGCTGCCAAACACCAACTCATACCTTTTTTTTTTTTTTTTTTTCCACTGCCCTATATTCCTCCTCTGTCCATCTCATTCCTGAAGGTTATTTTTCATGTCTGCTTTCTCCATTTGTCTCATTTTTCCTATTGTTTCTTCCTCTTTCTTTCTCTCTTTTCTGCCTGTTTCTCACTTGCTGCGGGTCAAAGTCGTATGCGAAATTTAGATCCCTGTCCCAAAAACTGATTGCCGGTGCCCATCACCTGCAAACACTGGTACAAATTGGGCACTGAGTGCTAGTCTCTCCTTGTTGCATCACCACAACATAAAATTATTACCTGATGTGCCCTTCTCATCTAGTCGCATGAAATGACCCACTGTTCCTTACGCCATGTCACATAGCTGTCCTTACTTTTTCACTCCTGGCACATCCCACGCTGACATTGGTGTCAGCATCTGCAGGTCTGTGAACGGAAATGGCTGAAAGGCATAACAATTTTAAGCATGATAGGATAGGCATCGGGTAATGTTGGATAATGTTTCGGACGGCAAATTGAGCCCAGAAGTAAATTATGGCACATCTTAAACTTTAAAAAATGATGTACTCCACAATATTATGGAAGTGCCTTAATCTAAAACCATCAAACCACTTTAAAAAAAATCTGTTTATCAAGCTTTCTACAATTTGACATGGTTTTTGCAACTCACAACATTTTTGTTTCTTTTCTTTCCTGCAAAACTGCCCTGGATCATGCACAAACTGATTCCCTATGGCACCCACACATTTACAGCCTGTAGTATGGCTCATATCCCTTTTGTAGAGCACAAGAGTGTACATATAACATAGCAATGTGTAGTTTGCTCCAAGATGGTGGACACCAAATTGCCCCTGTTTCCGGTCATGTCAACCCTATAATCCTGTACCATTTGTGTGAAGTATATACTTTGAACCCTGATGTCAATTATGGCTCTTCACATGAAGCGTCCAGGTGTGAAACGCACAGTCTAGGCCAGATTGAAATATATCTGCCAAACCACCCTTTGTTTGGTGTTTGAATACATGTAAAGCAGAGTATATGGTCTAGAAGTGGGTTCCACTTATGTTGTAATAGGACACTTGTTTTAGAGACTACCAACGAATTCATATGAATCACCATGTGTAGATTGTAAGGAGCCCTTGCTTTTTTCTTCAACACTGTGACTCTAGCAAACTGCCCTCAAGGTACAAATTGCTGACAAGATACATTTAGAAGTATCTCAAGCTGAGTCTCTGCTGGAGCAAGACGCACCAGGCCGCCTCCACATCTGGTTGCGGCTTGTGTTGACCCCTTGCCTGTGTGAGGTGTTTACTTCTGACCCGAGGTTCCTACTGGAGAACGTCTCTAATGTTTACTGCCGCCCAAGAAGAGAAAGCTCGCAACAACTACTTCTTGGGTCTGCCAAGAGTATAGGCCTTTGGTGGGGCTTACTAGACGAGACACACCCAATGGTTGTACTTTAATTTTCAGAGCAGCAGCGTTTTAGAGTTAGAGTTGGTTTTGAAAATGTACCTGCTGTTTTTTCATCATTGGCATCATAGAGGTCACGTCAGCATTCTGCTGTGGGAGCTCCCCATTCCCTATGGTCATTGACAATGATATCCTGTTACATCTGAAACAAGGAAGAAAAGTCAGGTTGGTGAGAGTCGTTTGAGAAAATAACCAAAAGTCGAGAAGTACAAACAAATCAAAGACGTTCTTGAAGATTCTGGATACAAGATTTGCATCATACTTGGATGAAGAGTTTAGAGGAACATAAACAAACAAGTGATTGTAAGATTTGGAAGACCTTGAGATAAGAACATTAGGGCTAGAACACTTGGTCAAAATTGAAACATCACTTTGCAGTTAAGTGTGATCAGAACTTTCAACTAGGAACAGATACATCGTTTGACTAGATCAACTGCAGTGACCATCATCATTAGGATATTTGCTGGACAAACCAACCTCAGGTACAGCATGGATGATAATAACATACTCCAAAAGGTAGAGGGACTCTAGGCAGAGAGAGGAAGGAAGAGTAGCAACAATTTGAGCCTCACTGGATTAAATAGAACATTCTCTTGTGAATTACCTATGGAGTATACAAGCCGAATCGTCTTCATGCTGCCTTGCTACCATACACCGCAAACCAGAAAAGAGAGAGAGAGATAAATGTAAGAGGAGTTCTGAAGATCAAATGCAGTGTATCTTTATTCCTTTTTCCCCTTTTGGTTGATTTCCTCAAGTCCCCAGGTTTGAAATTCCTCTGGTGGCTGGAGGACCACGGGGAGTTCGGAATCAGTCTTAACCTGCGCCAACCCTCTTTCCATTAACACCGACCAGGTATATGATAGGGATTCGTGTTGCGTTGGTACCCTAGACCATGATGTTTGTTACACTTGGAGAATATACTTTGTGGTTGGGAAGCTGTTATAATGTGTAGGCCCTACACATTCAATCACCACTATGCTTGATAAGAGACTGATTCAGATAAAAATGGTGATAACCCAGCAAAACCCACTATTTTCTTGTCTTCCAAAAAGCAACCAAGGTGGAATTGAGATGGACAGGAATAAGATCATTCTACCTATCTCTTCTAAAAAATATATTTTTAGGGAGCGACCTAAAGAAAAAAGTGATCTAATTATTGTAGACATCTGCTAGGCCAATAATGAGCATCACTTTCCTGAAAATACCAATAGGCCACCTTTTCCTGATATTTGAAGGCTAAGTAGAGTATTTCAAACCTAACTCTAGGGTTGAAAGTGCACCTTATCGAGGTCGGGTGTCAGAGGATTTCTACTTCCTTATTCTCTCCCGTTCGCTTCTAGAGGTGCCTTTTTGGTTGGGCAGAGCTCTAGTACTTGTGCAGATGCTTGAACTAGATGAGCTCTGCCTATAAAAATACGGCCGCGTGTGAACGTGGTAATTGTGATCTGTCATTCAAGTTCGGGGAAACAATTTGTGTTTTGCAATCTGGGGAGCAATTATCTTTTTTATGTTGCTTCAGATTTTGCACTTCAATTGTTCAAATTTTAATCTTTTTAGTCCTTTTTATAAAATTGTTGTTTTTTATACCTTATGTTGGTCCGAAGGTAAGTCACTCGGTGGCAGAGGATTCCTACTTCCTGATTCCCTCCCTGTCACTCTATAGGCGCCATTTTGGTTGGGCATACTCTAGTGTTTGTGGAGACCATTAAACTAGATGATAGATGAGCACTGCCTATTAAAATACGAACGACACGGATGCGTGCCACGGGTATGCCAAAGGCAAGCCCGTCTGCCTTCAGCATCCTGTCCGCAGCCAGCGCCAGCCAATAGTACATTAGGCACCAAAGCTAATTGGTTACACCTCAGAGGAACTTGGGAACTTAACATAAGCACCTGTAAGTATGTTTTACCTTACTGTCTAGGCCCTGCCCCCTGTTTTAGTTGCAAAGTCCCTCTGCAATCTGTAATACTGGCATGATGAGGTATAATGGTATAGTTGGCGGGCAGACCATGCTAAAATGAGCCCATGTAAATGTCTGTCCCCTACATAAACATGCCCTAGACATTTTTAATCTTTTAGCCGTGTCTCAGTTTGATGTTCTATTCATGACTGAAACATGGATTAGGGAGGACTGGTCCCCCGGATATACAATTAGCATTTCCGGAGAATTCCGTGTGTGTGGCAAGCTAGCGGAGGACTTGCTATTGCTGTAAAAAACAATCTTAAATGTTACACGTTTCAGTTGGAGGACCTGAAAGGTGCAGAAGCTTTGGGCTTCTGCATATCCACCTCAGCACAATCATCTCTCTCTCTCTATCTCTTTGGTCCTGTTTTACAGCCCCCCCCCCCCCCTGGTTATGCTGGGGAATTTATTAGTCTATTAGACCAAGCCTTCGCACATAATCTAGTAAACTCTGCTTATTTTTATAGTCTTAGGAGACTTAAATCTCCACGTAGTTGACTGAGAGGATTCCATTGCCAGGCCCTTTTTGAATTCGCACAGATACCCACAGGACTCACCCATAGTGCGGGGGGCATGCCATTGATTTGATTTGATCAAATATCCCCATCGCAATGGAGACTCCGGAGGAGGTAGTTTTGTCTTACCACTGCCTTATGTCAGTCTCCTGGCCTTTCTCATGCAGGAAGGAAAATAAATCTGCTGCAGTGGTACATTTAATCAGATCATAAAATAAAGTGGGGACCTCAGATTTACGATATTAGAACTCTCAAGGCCTGTATTATCTGCAGATATTAACAAGTATGCTATGATAGTGAACCAATGGCTTTTGGCTGCTGCAGAAACCCATAGCCCTTGAACAAAACCTTAGAATACAGAGGCTGAATCCATCAGCCCCATGGTTTCCCCCTGAACTCTCCATGGAGAGAAAACCATGCAAAAGTTTGGAAAGAATTTGAAGAAAACATTACTGGGACGACGATAAGGTGTCATATACACAAGCCCTAACCAAATACCACATTAATCTAAATCTGGCACGGAGCAACTTCTATACTGAGAAGCTAACAGTCCTGGGGAGATTTGTAAAATCATGTCCCAATTTATGGGCCCAAATGTATGGGCCCCGCCTCTTGAAGATAACCTGAACCTATGCTCTAGGCTAAGCAACTTTTTTGAAGATCAAATTGTTAAGATTCAAATTAATCTACTATTTTCTAACTCTGCTTCCATTATTGAAAACTCCTAAGATTACAACTCCTCCCTCAGAAGGCATGCTCTTACAATTTAAACCACCGGATGGAGAGGAGTTAAAAGCATGTTTTCTGAACTGCAATTCTGGCTCTCAGCTAGGTCTGAGTCCCCCACACATCTTGAGAAAGATTGTCGATGCCATCAGTCCAGTATACCTGGGAGGGGTTATTTCATGAGGACGGAGGAGAATCACCCCATCGCCTGCTGTGAGTCACGTGCAGCAAATGGGGAAAAATAAAATGGCAATTAAATAATTTAGTTGCCATTTTGTTTTTTGACCGATGCGCACCACAGCCTGCATCCGACCCAAGAAAAATGAGGGGTGTGTCATCTGCTGCTGATTGGCAGCATAGGGGACTGGAACAGTGGCCAGACACTCCAAAGTGCAAATGCCAATATGGCCGGCTGTCTTGGAATGGCCAGCCTGACAAACGCACTTTCAAGCTCTACAACCCAAGCCGTGTTGGACAGCCCGGTGGAGAGCAAGCACAGGTCTCCAGGGCCTGAAGGAGCGTCCAGCCAACCCGCTTCATTCAATTCTGGTGCTTCTCTCATGCTGTTTAATAGTATGAGAGCAACTTCTCGATTGGTTAGGGGAGTTAGCTCTTCAACTCTTGTCACAGGCTGCAGAAGAACACCGAGGAGTATTTGCAGCCTGTGGGTGAGTACCATTTAATTTTCTTTTATTTTATTTATTTCAAATGTTTGTGTAATGCATGTTAGTGTAGTGATTTAGTTTGGGTTTATGTTGCATGATACTTGTTGTTTTAGTTTGGGCTTTTGGAGGGAGGAGTTGTTTTATTTTTGGCTTTTAGGTAGCGGTATGTCACATCGCTTGCCTCACCACTTTCAAAGGTTACCAGTCACCCCTGTATACCTCAGCCTGTTCAATTCCTCCTTGCAATCAAGTCTTATCCCCTATACTTGGAGGAAGGCAATGTGTTATCCCACTTCTAAAGAAACCGGGGGGTGATCGTGCAGTCCTCTCTAATTTCAGACCAATCTCTCTCCTACCAGCTGACACAAACAATTTAGAATCAGTCATAAATAAACAACTCTCTGAGGTTGTGGTAACTCACAATTTTGTGCTTTCATCCAAATCTGGTTTCCGAGCTCGTCACAACACAGATAAAGCCTTGCTGGAAGTCCCTGAATCCATCAAGATGATACTGGACCCTGGTCATAAGGCTACCGTAATCTTATTAGACCTATCGGCAGCATTTGACATTGTATGCCACGATCTCTTGTTTCAACGTTTGGCCGATATCAGGTTGGGAGGCTCGGCACTGATGTGGCTCAGCTCTTATTTGACTGCTAGAGAGCCATCTGTGTGGATGAAGCCTCACTTTTCTAATGCCAAGACCCTTAACTGGGAGTGCATCTGGGTTTGGCAATGATCCCCACTTTATTTAACATTTGTATCTCTCCACAAGCCTTCCTAGTGGAATCTTTTGGCATTAAAATCCTCTCCTACGCTGGTGATACTCAGCTACTACTCTCATTTGAAGGCACTTAAGGAAACCTCTGCTTGCATGAGGGCTGTCATGAACTCGCTGGGGATAAAAAAATCTACAATGAATCCAGGTAAGACGAAAATTCTACTCTTTGGAGGTAATCCGTCACCTGGGTGGACTGGTTGCTGGCCTATAGACTGTCCAGTCCCCCTACTCACACAGACGCGGTCAGAAACCTTGGGGTAGTGTTTGAGGAACATCTTTCATTTAAGTCCCAAATCTCCTCTGTTGTGAAAGTGGGCTTCTGGATAAGGAAGACACTAAAAAGTATCGACCTTTTCTCCCAAGGGAGGGTCAGAAAATTGTTGTCCAAGCCTCAATTCTATCTAGATTGGATTACTCAAATATGTTATACCTGGGTCTATTAGCTTTCCTCACCCAATGCTTTTATGTATTTCAGAATAAAGCAGTGCGTCTCCTATTTAAGCTCCAAAAAGCACACTTTGATGTCCTCAAATCTAAACAGCTCCTCTGACTCCCAGTCAGCAAGAGAATTATCTTTAAAGCCCTAGTTCTAGCCTACCGTGCCCTCCATGATACAGGACCCCTCTATTTCAATATTAGGATCAGGCAATACTGCCTCTCCAGGGCCCTGCGCTCGGGATATGCACGAGTGATCTTGGCCCCTCGCTCTAAAAGATCGAGACAAGGTGGGCTTCCTTTACAGTCCATGTTGCCACGATCTGGAACCATCTCCCTGTCCAACTCCGAAATATGACAAATAAGACCTCCTTTCTGTGCATCCTATAACTCTAATGTTTCTAACCTGCCTGTATCTGCCTAGCACCGGGACACTCTCCGAGTAGCTGTTGCGCTTTACAAGCCTAGTCATTCATTCATTCAGAACGGGCCATTTCACATACAACACAAAACCAACATTGCACAGACAAGGTGACTTCCATGTAGATTTCAGCATCCTTTAGCATTGATGTAGGCCAATGGCAGACAGCTCATTGTTGTGGTCTGATCCTTTTAGTTGGTCTAAGATCATCCCTGGCTCAAGCGGCGTCATCTAAACAGACACTAGGCTACGGGACAGTGATTGGAGCTTGTAATCTAATCTATTCTGTACAGTATCATCCTTAATTTATTCCCATGTGGTTTTAAGACACTGTTATTCACTTACTGTTCACTCATCTGTAGTTCAGGAGATATGTATATTTAATGTAACTAGGATTTTGGCATTGCGGGCTTTGCTGATGTCCTCCGCTGTGGCGGGCAAGTTTTATTTGCTGCATCAAAGATGTTTTAGATGGCAGAGCAGGGTCCCATTAGTGTGCTACAGCGCCATGACAAAACTGCTACTGTCACTAGCAGTTCACACCTGCCAACAAAGAAAGTCGAAGGGTGTTCTGTAAAATAAAAATAAATATATCCGGTATTTGTAAAGCTCGAACTAATCACCCCGAAGGGTCTCAAGGCGCGGGGGGCCATTGGGGAGATTAAGTGAGCTATTGCCCAGAGTCACATGGTGCTGAGCTGAGCTTCCACTAGCCTCCAGGTATCGAACCGTGAGCCCGCGATCTGGAGTTTGCTGCTCTAGCCGCTGTGCCACACCTGTCCCTGCTTTGAGACAAGAGGGCCAGATGCATGCCCTTTATCCAAAAGAGTCTCTGACTGTGTGTAAATGATGACCACTAAGATTACATTTAAGTAAATTTATACCATGTGGATAGACTGAAAAACTGGCATGTATTCAACTTTTGTACACTACTAATGCATAGAGTTGTTTCTTTTACCTATTAAAAGGCAAAAATTTACCACTTTGGCTGTAATACACAAATGTCTAGTATATGTAGGTAAAAGACCAACGCAGCTCAACGGTTCTTTAAAAGGTTTCACAACACACAACATGCATTCATTGCTTTTATGCCCTGTCTGTTAAAAAAAAAAAAAAAAAAAAGTAGTAGTAGAAATGAGCTTGGGCCTTATTGGGTTTCATACGGGATGCTTTTCATTTCTCAGACTGCGTTGAGATCGTTCCCCCTTGGTTAGTCATTGCAAGTAGTCTTGTTTTACTTTTGGTGAAGACTGTCCTTCTGGAAGGTGGTTCATCGTTAGGAACAGTTGCAGCAATGTATGTGCAAAAACACTTTCACAACTTCTCCTGGCATCAGTAGCCTCAAGGCGGCCAGGTCTCTCGGTTTAAATGCTGTTTTGTAAAGGACGTGGGAACGCCGCAGCAGGTCACTGACGTCAGTGTCTGTTAAAGGAAGTTCAAGAATAGCCCCGGAGCTGGAGGGAAGTCGGCTGACACGGACACCGTAGGATCCGCACGCGCCCGAGGATCTGTCTCCGAGAAATGCCTTCCCCTCGAGTATCCCGCGCGCGCTTCACGTGGAGCCGTCGAGCAAGGCGTGGACGCTGCCCAGAGTGTGAAGTGATTGACACGAGTCCATCCGAGTGAAAACGAAGACTGATATAATGAAGAAGGAAGCAAATGACGAATACACATAGTGACATTTAAATGACACATTTTTATTTTACATTTGCTATTATCAAAAGCATGTAAAATGCATGCCATAAAGATGAAAATATACCTATAGTTGATAAATTTCATCTTTGTTGCATGTTTTTCAACTCCAACCCTACACTTTAACCTTGCCTTTCTTCTGTGCCTACTTCTACTACTCCCTTACTCTTCCCACCTACCTCTTCTTCTGCAGGCACTCCCAGGGGCAGCTCACACATTGGCGCGTTTGGACACCACTCCCCATTTATTGCCCCATCACTCTGAAAGGCAGGGTTTGCTGTCCATCTGCTTCTTCACAGCTCCAGACCTTCAGAGTGACGGGGGGAACCCAAATCTGTATGTCTAGTGGACTGGACATCCACACTCGGCCCATCAAGCATGTACAGTTGTATGGTTTAAGCAGTGCTTAATTTGTAAAAAAAATTGCCTGGGCCTTATCAGGAGGCCACTGCAGCTTCCACCACCCATGGCCCCTGCTAGCTCCACCAATGACGAACCAACTACTAACCTCCACACTCCTACAAGTGTGACAGTTCAGACTATTCCAGGTCCCCAAAGATATAAGATTAGCATGGGTGGCAGGTTTTACTAATTTTTAACATATATTGAATTAGTAAACAACTGTTGTGGTGCTCACTCTAAATCAGACAAACAGCCCACCATGTGGCTGACTGTCTTAAGTGCCCGTGCTGCCCATTAAGCGCTGGTGCCAAGCACCAGAAACCACCTGCTCAAATTAAGCACTGGGTTTAGGGAGACTGAGAGTGAATAATTATGCTTGGTTAGAGAAGTGCAGCATGAAGCACATCCTGCTGCTCTCCAGTACGTGCCCAAACACCAATGACATGCCCTGTCTCACACAGTGCTAACGCCTGTGCAGTGTCCAGAGAGGCCCTGTGCTTTCAGTCACACTGCTAGTGACCCAAGGCCTGTTCTATGGCTGGGAGCCAGCCGAGGATTGCACGGGGACGGTGTGGCAGCCAGAGAGGGGTGAATGCAGCAGGACAGTGTACGGTATCTACCACAAAAAGTGTTGTAAAGTGTCTGTGTGTGTGCGCCACACCAATGTGCAGCATTTTCTGCCACCGTGAAAGCAGTGGCAGATGTGCGTTCTCGTTGGCAGCAGCAAGGCTTTACTATATGGCGCAGGTGAGAAGGTAGTTCATATCTCAGACCAAGAGTTAAGGTCATTCTTCTAGGTTCAAATTAATACAACTTAAAATTCTGCACAGAGTGTACCGCTCATGCCAAACACTAGTCAGAATTGACTACAGAACAGATTCTAAATGTAGGAGACAATGTAACCAGGATGGGACGTTTTTTCATATCATTTGGAATTGTGTATACATTAAAAGATATTGGGGAGAGGTCATAAGCCGCCTAGGGGAGGTGCTCGGGACAAGATTGGAACCAGAGGCCAAATGGTGCTTCCTAAACATATGGGGTGCCACTGATTTAAATAGCAAAGAAAAGACCTAGGTAACGCTGGGAATGATATTAGCCAAGCGCAACATAGCTAAATTATGGGGTGCCTCCAAAATGCCAACAATTCAGGCTTGGATGACAGATATGGACTGGTATATTTTAACTTTAAAGATGGTATATGGGGCAAATAGAATTTATATAGAGGGGACATATGTACGACACCCCTACTTGGTACCCACAGAGATTAATGCGTTAGCGCAGCGTAGAAGTTGTAAAGTTGCACAACAATGCACGAAGCGGTAAATGTGATGTTTATTGAATATGTGCATGATCTGTGCTTCATCAAATTATGGTAAATGTAGGGATGTTTTTCTTTTGTCATCAATATAAAGAGTTTTAAAAAGAAAAGGTTCAGATAATTTGTCCTATACATTGAATGATATGAAAAAGGCATACTTTTTTATTTAAGTGCCCTTAGTTTTCAAAGCAAGAAGAATTTGTCAGAGAATGTTTTAGACCTTTAATTTACATATTGCGTTTGCCCATTTTTTGTGACACATTAAGGATGTCAAGTATTAAATCACGGTTTTGATTAGATATTGTAAATGAAATATTGTCAGAAAATAAGAAATGTACAGTTATTTTAATATATGGAACATTCAATTATGGATGTGGCATTAATGTTTGCAAACAGCAATGGATTTTGTATTGTCTATAGTATGGACAAATTACTGAAAAGAGCTCCTAATGCATTTAGTTAATTATTTTAATTGGCTTTTCAATTTGCTACTATATGTATTTAATCCATTTGGTAATTTCAACATATACTTTTTAATTAATTTTATTATTAATCCAACCTCACAGCTATGGACCGAGGAACAGAAGTGAGTAGCAGACATGCCCCTCTGCCCTCACGAAATAGCCCCTACACATGCGAAGTGCACGAAACGGGCGAAAAGATGCAACACCCATCGTAAAAATCATGGACATTAATTAACAGTATATTAATGAGCCCTGAGTGGTCACACTTCCTCGGTTATGTTCCTTCTTTTAAAGGGGGTGAAATAGCGTAAAATATATCTAAGTTTTCACACGCACTGTAGTGCATGGTCATTACTTTGAAGGTGATGAGATACATTGGAGCAATTAGCATTCCAAGATGTCGCCCACATTTAGGATCAGTCACTAAGTTAGGCTTGCTAATCATGAAAGAATTTGCGTATGTGGCACCGGATAGCTGTGTGCCTAGCTGTTATACTCCCTGTGATGGCAATGGCTGCTTTTGATCCTTCCTCTCAGCTGGTATGCACTGTAATCTGTCCTGGGCATCAGCTGTGGTCTGCAGGTGGTTCCTTACTTCCCATGTGTACCTTTTAGATGTCTGATGCAGAAGGCATTGAGACTGGTGATTGCAGAGTAATAGTGCAGATCTAAACCTGCATTTATGTTTATTAAGTGATTGTGCTAATAATAGTTTGCAGTAAGGATTATCCCACTGGCAGACCTCATCAGATCGCACAGCATCACCATTCTTTCCTACGCAGATGACACTCAACTGATACTCTCCCTAATGGGCAAGATCCCGCAGCAAAAACCAACGTAGCCACCTCCATGACCACAGTGGGCACCTGGATAAGAACAAACTGCCTAAAGCTCAACACAGACAAGACCAAAGTGGTGATCTTCGGAAGAAAGACCTCTTGTGGGACTCCAGCTGGTCGTCAGCAGATCTCTGCCCCACACCCATCCCCACCACCCACACCAAAAACCTAGGCATCGACATGTCAGCCCACGTAAATGTGGTGACCTCCACCTGCTTCCACATATTGAGGAGGATGCGAAAAATCTCCAAATGTCTAACAAAGAACACCAGAAAAACAGTCACACATAACCAGCAAACTCGACTACCGCAATACACTGTACTCGAGAATCACCTAACAGCGTCTGAATAGGCTCCAAACTGTTCAAAACGATGCAGCAAAACTCATCCTTAATCTACCCCACTTCGCCCACATCTCTCCACACCTCAAAGAACTTCACTGGCTCTCCATATACAAGCACACTAAACTCAAACTACTTACACATACAAATCATTACACAACATAGGCCCTGCCTACTGCAACAGCCACATACATGTCCACTATCCCTCTAGACCCCTCAGGTGAGCCGGACTCACACCAGCACATTAACACCGCATACAAAAAAACAGAATTGAAGGTTGTGTCTTCTCTCACATCTCACCACAAGTCCGAACTACCCGCACAGCATATCTGAGCCTCCTTGTTGGTTCTTGAGTTCTGCAAGAAGCTGAAGACCTGGCTCTTCAAGTAATCTCGCCACGGGAGTCCACAGTTTACCTACCTGCAAAGCGCCTGCATACCCTCACTGGAAATGAATTTGCTATACAAATAGGCATAACGTAACTTAACTTGCCAAGTGATGGGCCAAATCTGAACATGCCTCAATTTCTCAGCAATCCGGTAAATCTATATATGCGTGAAGGATTAGTGAGTGATGGAACAAATGTGGTTTGATAAGATTTCTAAATAATGTTAATCTCAGCATGTGATCAAGGTTTCTGAGTGTTGGTGCAAATGTGAGCTGAGGCAGATTTGTACTGAGTGGTGGTGCAAATATGGGTACACACTGTGTATTGGTGAGTGATGGTGCACATCGAACAAGATGTAATGATTAGTGATCGAATCTGAACATGCACCAAGAATCACTGAGTGATGAGGGAAATTATAACCATGCAGCAGGGATTACTGATTAAGAGTATGGACTGTTGCAGCAATTTTGAAATACATAAAGGTGGTAATTCATGAAATATTACTTAGGCATTCTCAGCATCATAAGTGGGAACCACATTCAAGGCCAGCCATAGCTGGGACAGATTACTTACTAGCCACTGCGGTTGCTGTTGGCTAAACACATAACTTTTCCTATCTAATGTAGTTGCCATTTACTTTTGTGTCTTAATCGGTGGAGCAGGATAATTCACATTGGAGGGTACTCGTGGTCTTGTAATGCAGCCTGCATTGTGTTGTAGCTGCTGGTGTCATAGTGCATCTTGTTTACACTGCTGTCAGGCGACGCCTATTTTTCTTGATAAAAATCTAATGAAACATAAACAATAATTCACTGAATTGTGGCCTCAGCCACGTGCATGAGGGCTGTTTTCTTGTTGAGGTTTTGGTGTGAGCAGGGTGGTATAGTGATAGAGATCAGGGTATCTAAAATATGCCCACTACCACGGATAGAGTAATCACACAGTTACACGCACATACATTCATCATACACTAGGGCCCATTTCACTAACATACACTCAAATACTCTACCAGCAATAGACCTGTGGGAAGAAAACTCCAAACCACCCTGCATCTATATCTAGGACGATAGGACCTGATTATAGTGGTTGTCCTTAAACATACTCTATACAATCTATACAATAATGATCAAAATGTACACAATAATTGACAAGAAAGGAAATTCAACACCATGTTTAAAAGTTATATTGCTTTATCTAAAATTAGTCAAA
The DNA here is from genome assembly GCF_964204655.1 of Triturus cristatus. Taxonomy (NCBI): domain Eukaryota; kingdom Metazoa; phylum Chordata; class Amphibia; order Caudata; family Salamandridae; genus Triturus; species Triturus cristatus. The sequence continues at coordinate 1,416,843,069 of NC_140591.1, read as the reverse complement.
GTAAAATCAGAATAAATCATTTCTCATAGTTACCTATTCTAACTAAGTGTCAGAACGGGTCAGGACAAGTCTCTCGGTAAAGTCTCTCAAGACGAAGTCCCTCAGCATCGATCCTCAGCAACGCAAGTTCACGCAGCAAAGGTAAAATGGCAAGTGGCAAAGCCCTCCCTAAGCTAACAATTCTTATAGTGAAAATTACAATGGAAACACACATAAAGTTGGCAGAATAAACTGTATCACTGAGCAGAGCGAGAAGGAAGGGATGTAACATTGCTACATCTGAAAATCTTCGCTCAGGAAAAGTCACAAGACGTGAACTACGGAACAGGAACCAAGAAACTATTAAAGTATCCAACTTGTTCAACTTCCCTCGGCAGCCGAGCTACAGTTCTTTGTCCGTTTCTGAAGCTCCTTTGTTTGCCAAGGACGTTCCATTTCTTTGGAGATCCTCCAAACTGCTGATGTCCTCATGGAAATTTACACCAAGGACCATGGTCAGTTGTCTTCGACCTTTTTCCAGCAGGGGTCTCCCTTGCCACATCACAGAATATGCCACAGCCAGGCTTCGAAATATTGTCAGCTCGGTTAAGGCCTTCATAGGCCACAATAGACCATCTTAATTAAAGAGACAAAATAAACGTTACTACAGCATAATAATTAAACAGTGTTAACCCCACTAATACCCTTATGTGTATGTATTTATCTAGCTTTGCGACATAAAAAGCATTAATTCAGACAGCGTTTTGTGCTTAAAATAAATAGCACACAGCAACGTTTAAACATGAAAACTTGCACATTATTATTAAACAGAAACAGCACAAATAAGCTAACCCTTGTGTAACTTTCTCTTATGTTAAGACAAACAAATTGATTAATAAAATCACACTTGCACAAGACAAATAATTAATTGTTATTTATTAATAAATTAATAAAACGCATAGACATGCCAGAGCTTCAAAAGCCCATGAATTTTCTAAAAGAAAACTCTGCTCCAGCAATCCCCCCTTTGGTGATTTTATCACCAAATAAACCCCAAAAAAAAAAAATTAGTGAAAATTTAGTCCCATTTTAGGAGAAATCAGAAATGTCTTTTCCCCTTACACAACATTAAACACCAGTCACTCTTTCATCATCTCTCTTTGTCTCTAAATAAACACTCTCCCTCAATTCTTCTAGTTCAATTTCTTGAGGTTCTCTTTTCAACTTCTTATTTTCCTTTTCCTTATTCAATTTCTTTCTCCCTCCCCTGTTTTTACAACACACACACACCAATCTTATTATCAGTAAAGCAACAATTATACAAGACAAAGGAAACAATATTCTACCTATAATAGTACTACCTATCTTTGCAATAAAATCTTTAACAGCTATCATTTTATTAGCTATTTTAGTCCCCAAACTCCCAGCTTCAAGTGGTACTAATTCTTCATGTAAATCAGTAATATTTTTGATATAGACCTTCAGGTCTTTACTTTCGTCAGGAATGTAAGTACAACAATGTTGAACTTTCAAAATTCCACAGACTCCACCCTCCTTGGCCAATAAAATATCAAGGGCAAGTCGATTTTGCATAGACATGGCACGTACGGCACTTAATTCCGTATTCACCAAAAGAAACCCTCCTGCGGTATTTGTCGATAAGCGATCAACCACTGTGGACAGTTTCCGAATTCCATAAGCATTTAAAGAAATTCCCACTGCTGGAATCAAAACCCCAAAAATATCACCCACAATTTCAGACCAAGTTTCTCTCTTAAAACGTGTTAATAAGTTAATATCTTCTACATCTATTATTTTATCTGTATGAAAAATCTTAGGAAAAACCAGGCCCACATAACACGTGCCATACCAATGGTCAGGCAACTTGTAATAAGCCTTGTTCCCACAAACATAGTACACTCCTGGAAAAATTGTATCTTCTCCACCTCTGAAACCCCAACCTGTCGCAATGAAGTATGTATCATGGCATTCACTAGTTCCCACAAAATATGTATCATATTGGGATTTCCTTCTGGTAATGCAAAGTTTACCCTTCTGTGGCGCATCTAGAGCTAAAGTTGGACTAGCCCCATTCTTCAACTCTTTTCCCATCTCAATGTCCCAAATGGTTTCGCTCACTTCATATTTTCCCCCTTTCTCATGCATGTTCATTCTCCTTTCTTCTACCATATCCAGGAAAGCTCTCTCCTCTTCTTTCAAACTGCAAGTTAAATTATTCTTAAAAATGTAATCTAATGTTAATCCTTTTTCTTCAATAAAAATCTCACCAAAAGTGTTAGCTTCTTTAGCTGGATTCAGCTCTTTGTTCATTGGCAAGTGCCCAAAAATACTATCTCTGTTAGACATCTTATAATCTATTTTCCCTAACAAATAAAAAACACTACTTAAAATACTACAGGAAATACCATATGTAGCTGGTAAATGGTGATAAGTAACACCCTCTGAAACGGATGCAGGTAACTGCATGCAGACATAGCAATCCCTTACTTCCATTGTCTTCACATATTCATATAACAGTTTAGAAAAAACATTACTAGAAAAATTATTAATCGACCTATCTTTGTGTATGTAACTACTACTTCTAATTGGAACTACTTTTTGTGAATTCTTCTCTACATTTGTCACATTTTCTATATTCATTGCAAACTCTACTCTAAAAGTAACTAATAAAACTAAAACACCCCATAGAAGCATTAATAATCCAGTACAACAGCAGCACATTCTACACCACCTCTTAAAGAAGGCACATCTATTTCTATTATCTTCTATGTTAGCCATTTTAGTTTAACCTCTACTATTCCACTACTGTTTGAACTTCTTCAATTCTTCAGCTTTCAGTTTATCCAAATGGTCTCTTCGTTCACTTGATCCAAGTGAATCCTTCTTTCACTCAGTTTGGATATTTGTCATTCTTCACTTCAATTTCTTCAACATCAAATTGTATCAGATCTCCAACGTCAGAATCCTCAGTACTCGACTCTTCTCCAATGTCAGTCAAGAGTACTTTCAGAATTTCACCAGTATCTTCCTCAACCACTTCTCTCAAGACCACTTCCGGATTATCTCGAGTCACTGTTTCTTCTTTTCCTTCTTCAGACAGTGTCACATAAGACCATTCCGGTGATCTATACTTTTGGTTGAGTCTTTTAACTCTTTTTATTTCTACTGGTTCTTTTGACTCCTTTGATTTTTCTCCTTCAGCTTTTGAACTTTGACTTGAAACTTCATTCACTTGTTCAGCTTTCGATGAATTTGCTCTTATTACTCTGTATCTCACCCTTTTAACTCGGTTGTTAGGCCAACGATCTCCTTTCACAACCTTTTTCGGCTTTAATTCTTTAACATTCTTTTCTCCAATCGAAGTTCTCTTTCTCAGAACTCGACCCTCTGTTTGTTCATTTTCATCATCCGATTCTGTTTCAATTGCCTTTTGCTTTCGCTTCTTAGCAGTTTTCTTTTCTTCCACAGACTCACCACTATTTGAGACTTCCCTACTTCTGTCCCTCCTCGGGTCTCCGACACGCAATCTTCTTGCTGTCTACTTGTCCCTTCACCTAGCTCCTCATCAATGTTCCCTACACCTCCTCGGGGGTCTTCCGCAATCTGTCCCTCTCTATCTTCTTCTGACCCTGTTTCTTCAAGAATAATCTCAAGTGGTTCTTCAAACGCCTCCTCTTCTGATTCAGGAGTAGTCTCTATGTGATTTATTTTTTCTTTTCTTTTCTCTCCACTGCTACTCGAAACTTCAGGCTCTTTAACAGTATCTGATCTCCTCTCTGATACTCGCAGTGATTCTCTTGAAGCTCTCTCTGCTTCTTTTCTCACTGATTCCGTATCTTCAGGATCTTCACCATCACTGGAATCTGACTCTTCAAAATACTCTTTACCAGTTCCTTCTTTTGGGTTTGGAACTCTCAGAGTATGACTTGCATGTACCCAGTGCTTCACTCCAGCACACTTTACTGCAGTTGTTGTAGTCAGAATAACTTGTCTCGGCCTTCCCCACCTTGGAATCAAGCAATTTCTTCTCCTGTGAACTTTTATCCTCACCCAGTCTCCTGGACTTAGATCATGGGCTTGCTTCTTCTCAAGTGTGGTAGCTTCTTCTCCAACCTGGTGAAACACAGAATGAACTGCGTCAGCCAGGCCTTTACAGTAATCCAAAATCATGTCATCAGTTATTGTCACCAACTTATTGACAGGCACGAATGCATGGTGCATAGCACGTCCCATGATTATTTCATGCGGGCTCAAACCAGTAGTTCTGTCTGGAGTAGATCTCATAGTCATCAGAACTAGAGGTAACACGTCTGGCCATTTCATGCCAGTGGCTAAACACATCTTTCCAATTCTATTCTTGATTGTGCCATTGATCTGCTCAACCACACCAGAAGCCTCTGGTCGGTATACACAATGTAGCTTCTGCTGTATTTTCAATGCTTCACAAATCAAACCTATGAGCTCATTTTGAAAGTGTCTACCTCTATCAGATTCAACTGTAACTGGAAACCCGTACCTAGGAATCAACTCTCTCAACAGTAATTTTGCCACTGTTAATCCATCATTTCTTCTAGTCGGGTAAGCTTCCACCCACCTTGAAAACAAACAGACTACCACCAAAACATACCTCAGTCTGTTTACTTGGGGCATTTCAATGAAATCAATTTGCATTCTTGTAAAAGGACCTCCTTCTCTGCCTATTGTCCCTAGACTCACCACTGTCTTTTTCCCAGTGTTAAATTGCTGACAAATTAAACACCTTTGACAGATGCTCTCTGCAATTGTCCTGAACTTTGCATTGTACCAGGTCTGTTTAAACGACCTTACCATCGCATCCCTTCCCAGATGTCCCTGGCCATGATACATCCTTGCCATTGACGACAAGATTGAGTTTGGCATTACTGGTCTGCCATCTCTGTAGACCCAAACATGGTCTGTTTCTCTTGGAGCACATCCTGCCTTAATCCAATCTTGTTTCTCTTCTTCTCCTGCTTCATCTTGTAACTGCTTTACTTCATCCCATGTTTCTAGGACATTAGTAAACATCACAGAAAGAAAAGACATTTCTCCTTCTCTTTCCTTATTAATCGATTGATTTGTCTTGGCGCAATATTGCGCCACATCATTGGCGTAACGGTTTCCAACTGTTATAAAATCATCCCCTGGACCATGGGCAGCACATTTTACAACTGCTAACTCCTTAGGCAGCTGTATCGCCTCAAGCAATTTTCCAATCAATTCAGCATTCTTTATCGGAGTCCCACCCGATGTCAAGAAACCTCTTTGCAGCCACAGCTGGCCAAAGTCATGCACCACTCCAAATCCATACTGACTATCAGTCAACACGGTTGTTCTCAAATGTTTCCCAATCTCACAAGCTTTTGTCAATGCCACTAATTCAGCAACTTGCGCAGATTTCACTCCTTTCAATGGTGATGCTTCCATGACCTCTAAAACTTTGCACACCGCATATGCTGCACATAGCACACCATCATCATTCCTCAAGCATGATCCATCCACAAACAACACATGATCATTCTCAGGTAAGGGAATATCCCTTATGTCTGGTCTCGGTTTTGTACAATACTCAAGCACATCCAAACAATCATGATCATCTTCCATCTTTATACCCACATTTTCAATATCCGGCAAAAGTGTTGCTGGATTCACATTCACACATCTTTCAAGAGTCACATTTGATGCTCCCAGAATCACTTTTTCATACTTAGTCAGCCGACTATGTGACATATACTGAGTTCTGCTTCTTGTCAAAAGAATTGCCACATTGTGAGGTACGAATACCCTTACAGGATATCCCATTATGATCCCCTCACTCTGTTCCAGGCTTTTGCATGTTGCAGCCACAGATTTTAGACAACTCTGGTAAACCCACAGCTACAGGGTCAAGTGTCGATGAGAAGTACGCAATAGGCCATCTCAATTGTCCATGTTTCTGGATTAACACTGAAAGTGCACATCCATTTCTCTCACTGCAGTACAATTCAAACTCTTTCTCATAATCAGGCATACCCAGAGCTGGAGCCTCACACATTTTACTTTTGAGCTCTTCAAATGCTGCCAATTGTTCTGCATCCAGATCCAATGGATCTGTCATTTCACTTTTTGTCAGTTTAATCAGTGGCTTTGCTATCAGGGAAAAATTAATTATCCACTGACGACAATAACCCACCATACCCAGGAACATTCTCACTTCTCTCTGGGTTTTTGGAGCTTTCATTTCTCTGATTATTCTGATCCTGTCAGTAGTCACTTTTCTCAGACCTTTTTCAATATTGTGTCCAAGATAATGAACCTCTTTCTTGCAAAACTGCAATTTGGCTGGAGATACCTTTAACCCTCCATCTGCCAGATGATTCAGTAAAGCTATGGTATCCACTTCACAAGCTTCACGTGTCTTTGATGCCACAAGTAGGTCATCAATATACTGCACTAACACTGAATTTTCAGGCATAATCAAACTCTCCAACGATTTCTTCAATAACTGATTGAATATCGAAGGACTCTCCGTATACCCCTGTGGGATTCGACACCATGCTAAGATACGCTGGCCAAACCTAAATGCAAAAATCGGCTGGCTGTCATGATGCAATGGAATTGAAAAGAACGCATGACACAAATCAATCACTGTATACCACTCAGCATCATGTGGAATTTGATACAGAATCACTGATGGATTTGGCACAATAGGACAACATGCCACCACAATTTGATTAACTTTTCTCAGATCTTGCACAATCCTAAATTTGCCATTGGGCTTTTTCAGTCCCATTATCGGTGAATTACACGGACTACTCAGTAGTTCTCTCAAAACTCCTTGCTGAATCATTTTCTCAATTATAGGAGTTATCCCTTCAATTATTTCTGGTGTCATTTTGTACTGAGGAATGTTAGGATATGTAATTCCCTCTTTCACTGCAATTTTCACTGGATCTACATTATTCATCAATCCCACATCCTCTCCTGTAAAATCCCAAACTGCTCTTTTCACTGTGTCTCTCAGCTCTTGAGGCAAATCCTCCGGATTGAACACAGCAAATGCACCAATTAACTCACTTTCTCTATTTTCTAGAGTCATTCGGTAGAAAACATCATCATCTGGTGTCTCAAAAGCTATTCCATCTGGTGTACACAAAATTGTGCAATTCATTTTACACAATAGGTCCCTACCTAACAGGTTCACTGGACTCGTGTCACAGACAATAAATCTGTGCATGTCTGAAAATTTCCCTATCTGTACTCTTACTGGTTCAGTAAGACGTGTTCTGATTTGTGTATTGGCTACACCAACTACTTGGATTGCTTCATCCGAGAGAGGAAGATTTCTAACATCTGTTGACCTGACAGTTGATCTTGTCGCACCTGTGTCTACCAAAAAAGTAACACTCTCCTCATTTATTTTCCCATCCACAAATGGTCCTGCCTGGTCTATTTCTAGAGTTGCACCAAGTATGCACTCTTCCTCCTCTCTTCGGCACCGTCAATAATCACCCTCAGACTCACTCCCTTCACTCTTTAACAAGTACTGCTGTACCTTGTTAGAACGTCTTGGTTTGTTTACCTGCTCATCATTGAAGAATCCCGAATCCTGATTGTACTTTTGTACCCCTCTATTCTGCGGCAATGGCGGTTTTGGCTCCTGACTCTGCTGTCTCACAACTTTCTGTTGTTGCTGTTGCTGCTGGTTATTCCCTTCATTCTGCACCTGTTGATTTAAGGATTTACCCTCATTATTCACTAATGGTGGATTAGGACATTCCGATCTCCAATGTCCTAGTTGGCCACAGTTGTGACACGGGAACTTTTTTTTCGCTTCCTCCAGACTTCCTTTTCCTTTTCCTGCATATCTGGGTCTATTTCCTACATTATTTCCTGGATTATTTGCCTGTTCCACCAACTGTGCTTCCTGTCTTTCTGCAACTTTCACTTGTGCCCACATTGCTTTCTCTTTCAGCTTTCTTTGTTTTGCTTCAATTTCATCACTGAAGTATTTTGCATGTCTCAAAATCTCATCTACTTTTTTACTCTGCCAATCCACCGTATGCTCACGAATTCTCTCACCAATTTCAGGTCTTAAACCATATACAAATCTGTATACAAAATGACTCAAATCCTTGTCACCCAGGTGTTCATCTCCACTGAATTGTTTAAAAGCCAGTATCAGCCTTTCGTAAAAAGCATGAACTGATTCTTTTGCTTCCTGTTGTGTTCGATCTATCTTAACCCAGTCTGTCTCTTTTGGAGGAACTTTACTCTTCAGGTATACCATCACCTGATCATACTTCCTCATTACTTCTGGATCTGGTGCCCCTGTTCTTGAATCTCTTGGATATTCCTCAGTAGGCCAACTCACAACTATTTTACACTCAGTCCACAAGTCTGCTGGAACAATTATATCAAACAGACTATTAAGGTCAACCCACAGCACTTTTGACAATTTCACAAACCTATCTACCTGCCTATACCACTCGACGGGCTTTTCTCTCAATCGAGGGAAATCATTCGTAAATGATAAAATATCCTGTCTGGTCCATGGAACATGTACATATCCTCCTCCAGGTATTTCTCTCATGGGATAATGCTCCACTGGTTTCTCCTTTTCTCTCACTGGAAATGCTGAATAAGTTGTTCTATCTTCAGATTCCTCTCTTTTCTTATACCACCTATCCTTCCACTTTTCTACATCACCCCATCTTCGCAATAATGCCACCATTTCTTTAATCTGTCCTGTTCTACCAGAAGTATTCAAATTTTCTATGTCTTTCTCTGTGAAATCCATCCTGTAAGTTTTCTGCAAAACCTTTACTTTATCAATGTCAACTCCTTGCTCATTTGCTATCGCTCTTAGTCTATCATGAGTATTTCTTGCTCTCCATGTTATGCTTTTACACATAAACATTAATTCACCATCATGATGACTCTTCAGAATTTCTGTTGGAACTGTTCCTGTCACAAGCTCTTCTAATTCTATACGTAACTTAACCACGTCAATAACTTGTGAATCCTTATCCTTTTTCTGAAGAACCTTCATCCAATCATTCAAATCATCAACTGTTATTTCAGCAGTTTTTCTCACTGGAACCACTTTTTTCTGCGGTTCTAAAATTGGCATCCCTGAACAACTGGGTTCACTAACATCCAATAGTTCACTACATGTGTCATGTCTTGTTTGTCTCAGGTCACTTCTTTCTGCTCTTTTATCTGAATCTCCTGAAGGACCCACTGAATTTGTCAGATTATTCCCAACATATGGAATCACTAGTCCATTCTCACCTGCTCTCTGTTTGTCAAACACAGGCATAACCGGACCTATAGTTACAGGCACCGTAACAGCTTCCAGATTCTTCGTTAACTCCCTAATTTTCTCAGTCAGTTCTGTTGTTGTTTTTGCTAATTTTCTGGCATTTTCCTCACTACTTCGATTCTCCCTGAAAGAGCTACTACTTCTTGATTCAGGTGTAATTTTTTCTTTTTCAATAATACAGACTGTATCTCTTATCGGAGAAACAACTGGTGTACTCTCATCTGGTTCTGGTCTATATGGAGGTGGTCTCTTGTAAATCATGTCATTTAAGACCTCATCATCATACTCATTAACTCCAACTGCTCCCTCTTCAATTGTTCTCATAGGATATAATCCCTCTGACATATTAACATCTCGCCATCTTTTCATCCGATCATGATGTGTCTCACGATCATGTCTCCTCCCAAACATATTCCTGTAATACCCTCCAGACCTTTGCTTTTCTCGCTCATGAACTTCCTCTTCCCATTCCACTAAAGCCTCGAACTGTGTAGGTCTCGGCTTCGGGTCCAGACGTACCATCTTTTCCCGTAAATTTCTCAACACGGCCAAATTAAATGAACCATGTTCTGGAAATGCTAGAACACCATCTTCTTTAGTATACCTAACCCAATTCTGCAACCATATACAGGTATGTAATCCATATTTCGCAACCATGAAGGATGCAGGTGTTTTTGCTGGAGGTAGCAACTCACCCTCTCTCGTTTTAACCTCTTTATCCTTGGTAAACCACCTTTTAACTTTCCCAAAGAACGTTTTTTTCTTTTTCTCCTCTTGATAATACATTTTAGCGCTTACTAAAACTCTCTACTCTTTCCGTATTATAATTATACAATACAAGTTTTTCAACGAATAGCAGCGCGACTCACACTAACGCACCAATCCTGGAGCGTCTACGTCACTAAACAGCTCTTCCAATCCCTGCGCGACTCACACTAACGCACCAATCCTAGCGCGAACCCTATTCTGATCCACTATCCAATCAGAGCGCGGACCTTCTGACGTCAACAGTCGCTGCAGTCTCTGTCTCCTGTCTCTGTCACTCGTCTACCCCTCCTTTACAAAAACTCTCAGTAGACTTTGTGTCAAAATTTCTACAAAATCTATTAGTTACAACATAAAAACATCTCCATTGTCTGCTTCGCTAACCACAGAATAGTAAAAAGAGTCTATTTCTCAAGAATCAACAAACTTTCATACATCTCATAACTGTTTCCTCTAGGACTTATCCAAAGAGTCTTACAATCAATTAATGTATATACATTCACGCACATTCATGCAAGAAAAATATAGTACATGCACACAGAATCCTGTTTTCCCGAGAACAGCGCACAATCTGCTCCACTACAGAATTATAACACATATTAACTAAGCAACTTTGCCCAGTTCCTCAAACAAGCTCAGAGAATACCTATTACTCCTCCCGCAATAAGCTTTAACGGCAATCCTTACGGATCCCTGGGACTTAAGACCAGAGTTTCACAGATAACCTTCACTACGATACACACTCCTTATATACCAGAAATGTTTTCTAATAGTAACATACAATAATGTCACTGATTCCGAACCCAGACAATGTGAACGCGTAACTTCAATTGTCACACGTTATTCCTTACAATCCCGTCTTTCCCGAGAGCAGCATATACACCTTCCTCTGCCCTACTACGGAACTGCTACCAGCTTCCAAATTCCAGAAGCACTACATATAACTCAACATGACGACTCCAACATATAGTATTACTACATATACCAACATCAACCAAAATAAATCAATAATCAATAAGCTAATATACAAGCAATCTTATCTTATCAGATCAAGACAACCATCTATAACCATCCTCTGCTACCAGAGAAATTGATAGAGATCAGGGTATATCTACAATATGCCCACTACCACGGATAGAGTAATCACACAGTTACACGTACATACATTCATCATACACTAGGGCCCATTTCACTAACATACACTCAAATACTCTACCAGCAATAGACCTGTGGGAAGAAAACTCCAAACCACCCTGCATCTATATCTAGGAAGATAGGACCTGATTATAGTGGTTGTCCTTAAACATACTCTATACAATCTATACAATAATGATCAAAATGTACACAATAATTGACAAGAAAGGAAATTCAACACCATGTTTAAAAGTTATATTGCTTTATCTAAAATTAGTCAAAGTAAAATCAGAATAAATCATTTCTCATAGTTACCTATTCTATCTAAGTGTCAGAACGGGTCAGGACAAGTCTCTCGGTAAAGTCTCTCAAGACGAAGTCCTTCAGCATTGATCCCCAGCAACGCAAGTTCACGCAGCAAAGGTAAAATGGCAAGTGGCAAAGCCCTCCCTAAGCTAACAATTCTTATAGTGAAAATTACAATGGAAACACACATAAAGTTGGCAGAATAAACTGTATCACTGAGCAGAGCGAGAAGGAAGGGATGTAACATTGCTACATCTGAAAATCTTCGCTCAGGAAAAGTCACAAGACGTGAACTACGGAACAGGAACCAAGAAACTATTAAAGTATCCAACTTGTTCAACTTCCCTCGGCAGCCGAGCTACAGTTCTTTGTCCGTTTCTGAAGCTCCTTTGTTTGCCAAGGACGTTCCATTTCTTTGGAGATCCTCCAAACTGCTGATGTCCTCATGGAAATTTACACCAAGGACCATGGTCAGTTGTCTTCGACCTTTTTCCAGCAGGGGTCTCCCTTGCCACATCACAGAATATGCCACAGCCAGGCTTCGAAATATTGTCAGCTTGGTTAAGGCCTTCATAGGCCACAATAGACCATCTTAATTAAAGAGACAAAATAAACGTTACTACAGCATAATAATTAAACAGTGTTAACCCCACTAATACCCTTATGTGTATGTATTTATCTAGCTTTGCGACATAAAAAGCATTAATTCAGACAGCGTTTTGTGCTTAAAATAAATAGCACACAGCAACGTTTAAACATGAAAACTTGCACATTATTATTAAACAGAAACAGCACAAATAAGCTAACCCTTGTGTAACTTTCTCTTATGTTAAGACAAACAAATTGATTAATAAAATCACACTTGCACAAGACAAATAATTAATTGTTATTTATTAATAAATTAATAAAACGCATAGACATGCCAGAGCTTCAAAAGCCCATGAATTTTCTAAAAGAAAACTCTGCTCCAGCAATAGGATACAGCAGGTTAGAGTGGAGTGGACCTCCTGAAAATGACTGTCCCTTGAAAGTGAGTGGGACCTTGACTGCTTCTTGTACTGTGCAATTAGAATGTCTACATGTTAGCCTTGGACATCTGATGATGTGTGAACCATCATTTGGAAATACTTTGCGTATCTGTGCACATATTATTGTTGAGGAAAGTTCAATTAAAGAATATGAAGGCAAACTAAATCCACAACTTTTACTTTTGAAATGCTACCTCCTCAATGGAACCTTCCATTCCACCACATTTCACACTTCACATTCGAAAAATAGCATAACCCCAGAAACATGTTATATTAAACTGACCACCTTCAAAAAAATGGTCATTTGGTATTTTTACTTTCCCACTTATGTGGCTCTGACCACACCACCAAGCTAATGCCTTTCCTGATCAGCTTTATCCATCCTCTGCTCAGTCTGTGCTGTTGATATTTTTCATACTTTTGCCTTGCTTTTGGGGAGGTCCTCAAAAGGAAAACATTTTCCTTGATGCTTTCAATCTGGTGAAGACCACAGGATTTTGGAGACCTTTTCTATGCGTGTCCAGGGTGGCACACCAATTCCATAATACCAACTTTCCTTACATCTGTTTATCACCATGATGGTGATTATACCTCGCCATTTACAGATTCTTTTTTCCCATAACTTTGTTCCTGTCAACGTTTACCTGCACTTCTGCTCCCAGCCATAATGGTGACAACTTAGTTCCTGCTTCAATCCCCTTAATGGCAAAATGGAGGGAAACGCCCCTCACCCCTCCGAAGGCTTTGCGATAAACCCATGCCATGTCCTGTATGTCTCTCTTGCACCCCACTCGTTGCATTAACTGTAAACACTACTTCATTATGCCATTCCCTTGTTGGGCTTAAGCATTAGCTTGGGAACGCTACAAAGACATTTTTCATGTGTGTTCCTTACTTTACTTCAAACTCCTTGTCCAGCCAGGCCACCAGTAGGTCAAACTCACTGTTTTCTTTGTGATACTTCAGCCCAAAAGGCGTTGTGAGCCGCCTTCACAAGTTTTCCCACCACTTCTTATCCTACAGCTCTGCTGTTTCCAACTTAACACCTCCCATCAACTTGGCTTCCTGCAGACTCCGCTTATCTCCAACATCTCAAAAATCAGCTTCTCCCTCCTTCACTTCAGTCTAGTTAGGAACACAGCACAGCATTTACCCTTGTCAATCAGCCATCCTCGTGTCAGTTTGCTCTCATTCTTCCCAAGGCACATCTCATACATAAAGAGTCGTAACGAGAACAACCTAGCTTCCTTCACCAATTTACTAAACAACTTGCAAAAGAGCTAGCCTGTCAAATCTATCCTCATTCCAAACAAGCTCTCCAATCTGTAATTATACCCTAGGATGTGTAGCACGTTTTGACCCCTACAGGTAAAGATGTCTGACTTGTAAGCAGGCCAGATGGTAAACCCTATAGAAAATCTTAACTCCTCTGTAGCACATTAACAGTCCAAAGCTCCCTGCTCCACCACTAGTTCACATATGTTGTACACTGGTCATTAAATTAGTTAGATGTCTTCTTCCTTGAAGAAGCTAGCATTTTCATACCGATCTCGGTGATGAAGAAATTGCTATTCACCCGAAGGCTGCAGTGATCGACAAATCAGTTTAGTCATCCTCCCAGTGGGATTGTTTCCATACCTCCATATTTGAATGTACTGGTTCTGGGGTCGTTTGCACCAACCTGCCACGCAAGAGTAAAGGCCAACACCTGTAGAGTGAGATCTGGGTCCATGAGGGCAGCGACCTCCATTCCCTGGTCGCGACCTGGCATTTGCCGTGCACCTGCTTTCTCTTCCTGCCTTTGTGTAGTTGACGTTGTGTGTATCTGTTCCTTATTGGAAGGTTCTTGGTGTTGTCCTTCTTTGGATTTCATCATGTGGGTGGCTTCTTTTCAGCCACATGATTTGTTTTCTAGCCTGCAAGGCTCTCGCAAAATGGTTAGTGTTCCCACCCTTAGAGTATCGCTTCTCATTTGTTGGACAGTTGTTTAGATCATGCGCTGTATGCGCAGCTGCACACAGTCATGTGATTGGTGGACCTTGCAGCTTGACCTTGCCTTTCGTGTTTAGTATTCTGATATTTTGTTATATGATATGAAGCCTGATGCTTGATTTACACCGCCGGGAAAGCAGCCATCATGTGGGTAGCACAGATCTAAGGCAGTTTGGCACCTTATCCTAGTGCCTGCATGGTTTGTTTGTTTATTTATTTATTTATTTAAGAGTTTGTATATAGCGCAAACTTTCCCCGAAGGTGTCAGAGCGCTTTACAATAGAACCAGTTACCTTACATAAGGAATTCAGAGTACATGAATTACATAAAAGATACTAAACATATAAATTCTAAACTCACAAAGAATGCTAGTAAGTACATAAATATGTCTATTACAGATACTAGTGGTTAGAGTTACATATATACAATTTGCAAATTCACTCAAGATTACATTTTAAGAAAAGTTGAAGCGATAATGGTTGGGCAAATATATAGTACATATTTACAGAGCATGATCTTCTCGCCACTGCTGGGGTTCTTGCCAGGGCTCGTTCAGCCGGGCCTTCAGGGTGTTTTTGCACTCACGGGCGGTGATCTAGGGTTGACATTTTAATTCATGACACTTTCAGAAATTCGTAGCTGGAACGACCTGCACCATGCAAGATTATGCACTCTCGCCTCCCTCTCTACATCCTGCATAGTTTACATGCTTCCCATCTGTGCCAGGTGTACAGGAACAAATAATCTCCCAGTGCCTGGCAGGCCCTGCAAAGCAAGAAGAATATGAGCTTACGCTGTTGCCTGGTGAATGTTTTCTTCCCTTGTTTTTGCGATATCTGCTTATCCGTAATCCGGTGAGCCAAGCCTCCATATCAGTTCATTTGTGGTGGTTTGTTGAGTGCTTTGGGCTGAACCGTGAAGTGTGGTAAAATGCAAGGCTCCAATCCAGGCTTTTGCTTCCACATCGGCACATAGTTACAGGTTTACCTTAGTCCTCTTGTTCCCATACTTAAACTAGATTACTGACTTCCCACCCCTTCACTATGTAATGTGTAACTGGTTGTTGGATCACATCAGCAAGCCCAAGTTCTCAGGAGAGCAGGGGGTGCAGGGCACCTCATCCGACGCCCATTTGATGAGACTCGTTCATTTGATGAGACTTGTCAGGTGACCGGATGTTATTGGCCTCCCAAATGAAAGGCAGACTCCTGTCCATGTGCTTCACTCTCCAGTATTGCGCCTTTGGAGTGAATGAATGAATGAATGAAAAGTTTTATAAAGCACGTGAATGCCTAGGCGTCTTAGCGTTGGAATTGCCAGTGTGATCGCACAGTGAGGGCAGGTGCTGGCTTAAAACCTGGGTAGGAATAGCCATGTTTTTAGGGATTTTCTGAACGTCTATCTATTGGTTTGGGTCCTCACTGTAAAAGGTAATGTGGTGCATAATTTACAGGCCAGATGAAAGAAGCTTCAGTCCGCCCCCCCCCCCCTCCCATTTTACAGTCTGTGCCCCAGTGATGTCCAGGAGGAAAGCAGAGGATGATCTAAGGTTACGTCTCTGGACGGTACAAATATTCGCTTACAACGGAAAGACCTGCCATTTGGACAGTATTTAGGGCTGTTTGTAAAGTTTCCTGCCCTCCCTATTCACCCATTAGAGCAAGCCTAGAGTTTCACGCGCCGGATGCCTCTTAGGTGAAGACCGTCGCCATTTTGCCTGACACGTGGAAATGGCAGTGAATGGCCTTTTAAGGTATCTTTGCTTCTTGACCCGAATGGCAAAAGTGTAAGAAATGTGTTTACAAATGTGGACGCCTGCCTCGCAAGCCGAGCATGATTTCATTGTTTTTAGGCTCTGTGTCGACTGAGAGTTGGCACCAGTCATTTTAATGACCTTCGAAATGAAATTCCCTGCACGCAAAGGCACTGAAACCTTGAATAGTTGAAAAGAAGTAATAAAAACAAAGGCGGGCTTGAGTCAGGAGGCTGGTATCCATCCCCATGACTGCCATAAAGAGAGTAGCATCTGCAGATTCAATTCCATCCGAGTTCCAGCTTGAAAATGTCTCCTTCATAGCTTGATGGAATATTGTGTAGATGTGTCTGACTGTCTGTATAGACAGAGGGAGAATACATGCAAGATTCCTTGTGATGCAAGGCACTACACGGTCTAGGGCCTGACTTTTTGAAAGAGAGGTTAAAGTGGTATATTCCAAACAGGCCCTTAAGATTCTCAACTACCAAGACCCTGATTGTACTAAGATTGACACGTGAGGCTTGGGGTGGCCGCAGCTTTGTACTGGGAGCCTCTAAAGCCTGGAATAAGGTTCCTATGTACATGTTATGTTATAAAATCTCTCCAAATCCCTCGATGTTCCGGAAGACTCTGACTACTGACTACTTAATACTGTAAAGGTCTCTTCTTCTCCGGTTCTTCTTTCTGCATTCGAAGCTAGCGCCAAGACACCCTTGGGTATTCGAGCGCTCAATAAAACTTACATAACAATAAATATGTGCTGGAGTTGAGATGAATCATCTACACTACATTACACTGATATTTATTGAAATCTGAGCATGGCACTAATGAGTAAATAACTAAGTCATGGGTTGCACGATAGGAGCTGTATTTATAAGCAAAGGGCCTTATGGATTACAGATCTGACTATTAACATTGAACGTTAAAGAACGGGATAGGGTATTACTAACCTGCAAATCAGTCAGGAAAACCTCTGGATGTAACTTAATTCAGTACAAGGGACACCACTGGGCTGTGTTTCATCCTGTGACTGTTACATTAAATAAAACAGGGGGTCGATGGTAGATGTCCTAGGTGCTACATTGGTATATGAGCGTTTGTTCATATGTGGAAGAGTTGCCCATTGGTGTCCGTGTTGTGGGAGATAGTGGTAAACACACTCTCGGAAGCTCCAGTTAGGAGGCTAGAGTCCCCCCCTAGTGCATGCCTATTGGGTCTGGTACTGATTAAAAAGAAAAGCACTTTGATTATGAGCTCATACATATAGGACTAGTGCTGGTTAACAAGGCATTCCTATTTCATGGAAGTCCAGTACAGAGTCAAGGGAGAAACAGTGGCAGAAGGATTCAGGCTGAGAGCAAAATAAGTAACGCACAGCTGCTGACACGGGGTTGCGTGGCCTTGTTGGAGTACACATCGGCTAGACTGCCACCGTGGGAGGGGGGTGAAATATAAATGATCAGGATTGTATTAGTGTTTTCCGGTTAAGTTGAATTTGACATGCTGTTAAAAGATATAGGTTGTAGCACCGGTGTGGATGAAGAATAACTTGAGTGATCCTGATATGTAATCGCATGATTGATGTCTGCATGAGCTTCTGTCATACGTTCATGTAATATAGACCCGACTACACTAGTGATGTATTGCTTGTTCTGCATTATAACTGGGACTTGATGTTTGACTGTGATAACTGAGACTGATGAAACCGAAAAAAGATGCAAATTTAAAGAAGGGCTTAATTGCTACCAGTATTACAGGTTGTTACATGGCCTATTGTTTTAAAAAATGTATGTGGTATCTTTCTTCACTTCCGTATTCCACTTCTTGTTGTTTTTTATCCTGCCCCTTTCAAACAGTATCCTAGTTGTGTATAATGGTTGTTAGAACTGGGGGTCTCTAGTTGGCTGAGGTAGGTACCTTAGGTCAAATAGGAACCCTTGCTTCTAAGTCAGGGATAAGGAAGAACACCTTCTCAGATAGCCCCTGCTCACCCCCTCGGTAGCTTGGCACGAGCTGCCAGGCTTATCTCCATGGCAAATCTGTAAAGTATTTGCAACCCCACTCTCAGTAACCCAATGATGACACCACAAATGGACTCCACACGAGTTTCATAAAAAATAAGTATATGATTATATAAAAAGATATACAATGAGACCACACGAGAAAAATCCAACATATGCGTTTTTGTAATATTTCACCTGGCCGGTTATCAGGCCAGCCAGCCCTTGTAGGTTCTTGCAGTATTAATGAGCAATTTTCTATGATCCAATGCAGTTCTGATGCAATGCTATGCAGTTCATAATGCAAGAATCAGGCAGTTCGTTATGCCAAAATAATGCAATTCAGAAGGCAACAATCAGGCAGTTTGTTATGCAAAAATAATGCAATGCGTAATGCAACAATCAGGCAGTCCATTATGCAGAAATAATGCAATGCGTAATGCAACAATCAGGCAGTTCGTAATACCAAAATTATGTAATGCGTAATGCAACAATCAGGTAGTTCGTTATGCAGAAATAATGCAATGCGTAATGCATCAATCAGGCAGTTCATAATACCAAAATGATGTAATGCGTAATGCAACAATCAGGTAGTTCGTAATACCAAAATAATATACTCCGGCACCGATCACGGTGCTCGGGATGGTCTCTAGGCCACTCCTGCTGACTCGCGGTCAGCTACTGCCAAAATATGCCCCCAACATGGGTATGGTGTAAAACAAAGTGTAGCTCCCCACTCCGGACCCGGTACTGCCACTTCTCGGCTAGTACGGGCCGCGATATGAGCTTGAGCGGAGGCTCGCGCTGCGAGAATGGGGAAGGCCGGGGAAGGCGGGGAAGCCCGCACCCCGTCCAAGGTGGCGACACATGCACGCTCGCTGAGCGTTACCTGGGGGGTGCGACCTCGCTCTCCTCTCCTCGCGACTTGGGCCTCCGATGCGACTTCCTTGATTTGGGCAGTGGAACTCATACCCCCCTCCCCCCACCCCGATGTCGGAGATGGTTCGAGGTCCCTCCTTGGCAAAGACAGGCTCGGACCGGTGGCACAGCTCCTCTGGGGATGCCGGTCCGGGCCGATGGTAATGACGAAGATCTCAGGCTGCAACAGGGCTCACGCACAAAGGGTCGCTGAGACTCCGTTGGATTCCGGGTGCGCACGATCACAGGACGATCCTCACGAAGGTCTCAGGCTGCACAAAGCACACGCACACAGCGTCGCTGAGACTCACTTGGACCTTTGGTGTCCACGATCACAGGGCAATTCTTACGAGGGTCTCCGGCTGCAAAAAGCACACGCACGCAGCGTCGCTGAGACACCCCTGGAAACTTTTGTGTTCCTGAGTTTCCACAACAGGGAGCCAGCTCTCCTCGGGCCCTTGGGGATAAGTTACTTCAGGACACAGCACTCAGCAAAGTCCTTTCAAGCAGGCGGACACAGCACACAGCAAAGTCCCTTAGCTTCTCCTTGGTTAAATCAACAAACTGCAGGCCAGCCCCAGAACACACAGCAAGGGTCAGTCTTTTCCTTCAGTCTCTTCAGCTGTTTCTTCCTTGGCAGTGGTTCCTCTTGACCATGAAGTAGTTTCAATCCTTTTCAATCTTGATCAATCCATTCCAACGTTCAGGGGTTTGAAATCTCATAGTTATACCCCTCAATGTCTTTGAAGTTTTTGTGTTCAGGGGGGCACTGACCCCTGTCCAAACCAGTTCTGTTTGCCTCCCTGCCAGTGACACCTTCTTCCTTTTGATTAGTGGGGGTCTGGATTCTCAATCACTTGGCAGGAGATGGAACCATTGTTTTATAGCACCTGCGCAGGCCTCTTCACCTCCAGGGGCTACTCCTCCCCTCTACACTCCAGATGCAGGTCAGCCTGTTGATGTCTCACCTCCTCCCCTGGGTCAAGACATTCCCCAGAGCCTATCACATTAAAATCCAGTCAGTCAATCCACAACCAGGCAGAGACACACATAAATGTTAAAACACAAAAACCCAGCCACTTCTAAAAGAGTGGTTTCTAAACACACAATGCAAAAACCACCTTCATAAAAAGATGTGTTATTAAATTGTGAGTTCAGGCACACTAAACTTCACCTCTCCATCTTAAGCCTCTGGGAAGATAGGCTGGAAACATATCACACAGCCTCCCCATTTTGTCGTATGGGCAAGATGGCCTTTCAACAGTGAAAAACGAAATGGAGAGTATTTCACTGTCAGGACATGGTACACACCTCAGTACCTCTCCTACCTTTCACATACACTGCTCCCTGCCCGGGGGGTACCTTGGACCTTCCATAGGGGTGTCTGATGTGCATAAAAAGGGAAGGGTAAGGCCTGGCATGTGGGTGCACTTGTCAGGACAACAAGGGAGTTTAACAAACTGTGCTCAGGCGCTGCAGTGACAGGCCTGAGTTCTCTCTTTAGGGCTACTTATGTGGTTGGCACAATTAGTGCTGCAGGCCCACTAGTAGCATTTACATTACCAGCCCTGGCACACATAGTGCACTTTACTAGGGACTTTACTAGTAAAACAAATATACCAGTTATGGACAACCAATTACCATTACACTTTACACTGGGAGCACTTGCACTTTGACACTGATCAGCAGTGGCAAAGTGCCCAAAGCATCTAAGTTGGCAACACCATTTCAGAAAAAAGGACCATGGGGAAGGCAAAAAGTTTAGGGAACTTTAGCCAAAAAGGGCCAAGTCCAACAGTGATTAAGATTCTACTGAGAAGGGACATGGTGTAAAAATGAAAATTGCAAACCATAGACACCAGAACTAGACAGCTCTGACACACATTAACCAGCTTTGGGTGTTTCAGCTCTAGTGGTAAAAAGCAATCTCAAATAGATGTAGTTCCTCTACGTGTTAATAAATCACATCCACGGTAGCTAGTGATCCCTTGCACTAACTAATCAACCAGTGGTCTTCAGAAATCACTATGAATTATCACCTAATTAACTGCTTTACTAAATTATGGAAATGTGATTACTAATCTGAAAATAGGCACCTTTTGCTTTCAAATGTGTTGGACCTGGCCCTTTTTGCAGGTTATCCCCATACTTTTTTGACTTCTTCCTCCTATTTTTCTGACCGTCTTTTTGTTGGCTTTAGGACTCTGGGCACTTTAGCACTGCTAACCAGTGCTAAAGTGCATGTGCTCCCTGTCCAAATTGTATTGGTGATTGGTTTATCCATGATTGGCATAGTTGATTCACTAGTAAGTCCCTAGTAAAGTGCACCAAGTGTGCCCAGGGCCTGTAAATCAAATGCTTCTAGTGGGCCTACAGCACTAATTTTGCCACCCACATGAGTAGCCCTGCAAGTTTTAAACTGCCATTTCGACCTGGCAAGTGCACCCACTTGCCAGGCCCAAACCTTCCCTTTTATTACATATAAGGCACCCCCAAGGTAGGCCCAGCGTAGCACCATGGGTAGGGTGCAATGTATTTAAAAGGTAGGACATGTACTGTTCTGTTTTACATGTTCTGGCAGTAAAATACTGCTAATACTCTTTTTCACTATTGCAAGTACTATCTCCCCCAGAGGGTAACATGGGGATTTCTTTGAAAAATCTTAAGTGTAATTTCCCATCGGGACAGATCGAGATTTGAACTTCAAGGTCTCTGAACATGGATGTCATTTAGTGGTTGCTGGGGGTCAAAGCTTGCCCCTTGCTACCCCTGGCACTGCCTTTGTGACCCCTGGCCTCAGAAGTGTTACAATCTGTGCCAAGAACACAGGGGTGTCTTGCACTATCAGGGTTGGCCTCTAACCTCCTTTTCTGCTCATTTTTATCACATTACTAGTGAATAATACTTTAGTATTCACTATTAGTGTAATAGAAAGGGGGGCAGCAAGATCTGGACCTTCACTGGCATCTTAGATAAGAAAAGTAAAATGGTTTTAATGTATGTTGTGTGCATGCATGTGGGGCAGAGTGAGTTTGGCTGAGAGAGCCTGTATACGTGTGAGCATGTATGTTTGTATATGGGATTGTGGATGTGTGTGTGTGTCAAAATGAGTGAGTAAGTATGAGTGAGAGTGAGAGAGTGCGAATGAGTGATTCACGGTGAGAATGGGTGCACAAGAGTAGGTGAAAATGAATGAGTGCAAGTCAGTGCTAATGATAGAATGAGTGTGAATAAGTGTATGTAAGTGAGCATGTGTTGTTATGCTTTCAGATCTGCTGTTGGACCTGGAACGCTTCTTGGATTATAGAAGCTCCCTTGACAAAATATTGGCTCTGGAATACCAAAGGCGAAACTTGCATATATGATACCCTCAGCAAAATGCTTCTGCTTGCACTCTGTAGGTACGTTTTGGCATGGAGTGCCCATGAAAAAATGCCAGCGCTAGCCAGTAAATTCTTGGCATACTTGGCACCTGTGGCAAATTGCTTGTGATTCCACATTGGAGGAAATTCTTGGCATATGGGAAGACAACTGTGGCATGGTCATGGGGCCATCTATGACAGAATGTTGTATTGCTGACCTCACCCTGGCGCAGGATCTTGACCTTGTAATGCTGACGGAAACATGGTTAAATGATGCAGCTGCCCCCTGCCTGGACCTTCTATAGTGACTGTTCGACATTTTTAATAATCTTTTGTACATTTCGCTCTGTTGACTATGTATGTTTGTCTATACCCTTCCTTGCTGCATTATCTGTAAAGCGCTCTGATACCCTCGGTGGTCATGTTCACGCTATGTAAAACTTTATAAATAAATAAATAATACCTCCCAATTATGATATCATTAGGTCGGACAGCTCCATTGGTCAAGGTGGAAGCATAGCATGCTTACATCGTAGCAATCTTACAATGAAAGTACTACAGACTGACACCTTGCCGTCTTGTGAATACCTATGCTTTGAAGTGTCTGGTGTCAATAATCACTCCTGCAAACTGCACACGTTTTACCACCCGCCTCGAGACAACCTTCCTTTCTCAGAACTGATCATGGACACTAACTCGGCCAATGCAGACTTCCATGGCACTCAAATCTTCCTGGGAGATTTCAACCTCCACTGGAACGATGTAAACGATGGGGTAGTCAATAGTATCAAATTTTTCCTTCTTGACCTCAACCTAACCCAAATATGTGACAGCCTCACTCATATCAATGGAGCTACCTTAGATCTGATTATTGGCAAGCCCAACTCTATCCTCCTTGACTCGATCCTCCCATGTGATTGGACAGACCATTACTGCATTTCCTTCCGCATTCTTGATTCGGTAAGAGTATGTAAAGCTCAGCCTAAGAACCCAAAACAGCTGAAGAGATGTGTGAGTAAGTGGCTCTGTATATACTGTTCCCAAATAGGTACAGGGTGTACAGAGTCCACAGTCCCCACAGGTTTGGCAGAGGCTAAAGTTAGATATAACCTTACTCTCTAAAGTGGTAGCTTGGTCGAGCAGTAAGGCAGTATCAGAGGACAGTGTAAAGCATTTGTTGTACACACTCAGTCAGCAAATGGTCTCACACACTCAATAACTGAACTCTAGGCCAATGGTTTATATATAAACAATATATGCTTGTTTTATTTTAGAACCAACAATTGGAATTAAAATATACTTTCTCAGAATGAGATGCTTTATATAAATACTTTTGCAATATGCAGTTGACTTTTGTAAACTGTTACAATTGGTTGCAATAGGCAACACTATTTTAAACACAATAATGCATTGAGTTCAATGGAAGTTTCATGTTATTTGCCACAGATTACTTTTAGGATTACTTTTGGAATTCCAGGACTGGATCCTAGATTCAGTCCTGGGTCAGAACTTGGAATCAAGTGATAAAAGTCGACTTAATTACTGTGATTATTTTTAGACAATATTTTGCTATTTTAAAAGTTGACCGAAAATATTTCATGGCAGAAAATTCCAGTTGCAGGTATAGTATGTTCTTGTTACTTTTGTAATCCAGTACTGGGTGCCTAGACTCAGTACTGGGACCTTTATCCAAAACAGGTAAGTAATTACGTTTTCAGATATTATACGATTTTTAAAGAATTTTTAAAGATTGCAGAAATTGACACAGAAGAAATTTCACAGAAAAACAGTCAATGATTTACTATGGAAGAAAATTGGGTTACTGGTAAGTACAGTTGTAAGTAGTTTTCAGAGTCATTGCTGGGCACCAAGATCCAGCACTGGGAGCTCACCTAAGAGCAGGTGAGTATTTTCGTGTTTGTTACTCGACTGATTTTTGGTGAATATTTTAAGTTTTGAAAAGTCCACACTTAGAAGAAATTTCAGAAAAAGCCAGTCAATGTTACCCTATGGAGAAAATTGAGTTATCGGTTTAAAGGTAAGTACTCGACTGGCAGAGTTAAGGTTCTGGGCATAGACTCAGGGGTCTCCCAGGGTCAGGTAGGTACAGTTTGTTCACCCCCAGCGGCACAAGGGCGACCGAGTGCAGAGAGAGTTAGGCCCAATGTTATCCTATGAGAGGTAGGGGGTTGGTTGGTGGCTGCTGACTGGTCACTTACTCAGGGCAAGTGGGGAAGTAGATAGGTGTAGAGGTTGCACTGCCAGGGCCACTGGGGCGGCTGGGTGCAGGGTGCTTTTGAGCCTTCGGGCGCTCAATTGATTTCAATGGGAAATCTCCGGTTTAGAAAAAGACTGCAAGCTCGGGGACGAAGATTCTTCAGGTGCCACCACCACTTCGAGAGGAAAGTTGGGTAGTTGGAGGATAGGTAGGTACCCCGGGATTAGGGACAGGGGGCCGTGGGGCGCCGGGTGCAGGGGTGCCTTTTGGTGTCGGGAAATCTTACCCTCTGTTGATCGTGGTTGGGGGGGCACCTTGTTCTGAGGCTGCAGGCTTCTTCAGGAGTGTTGAGGGAGGTCCTTGGGTGCCGGACTCGGGGTCACGGTCGCCATGGGGTCGTCCTCGTGGTCTTTGTTCACTCCAGCACAGGCCAGGCTTGGCTGGTGCAGAGTGTGCTGGGTTCGCGGTTCTGGGCTGCTGCCAGGGATTAGAAGTAGATTTTGAGTAGAGCCTCTACTCATGGGAGTCCCAGGGGCTTAGAGTCAAAAGGTAGCCAGGTACTCCGGGGTTTGTGAGGTTGCTGGCCACAAGAGATGCCGGTTGGAGCAGGAGCAGGTTCGAGGGTCGACAGGCCGGTAGGGCTGGGGCCAAAGCAGTTTGTGTCTTCCTCTTCTTAGCAGCTGCAGGGCAGGTCTTCTTTCTTCTAGCTCTTCTTCGGATTTTTGAATCTGGAATCTGGGGAAGGAAGGTTCAGGGTGCCCCTAAATACTAGATTTAGGGGCGTTACAGGTAGGTCAAGGGCAGGGACCAATGGGTCTCTGTCCTGGGGTGGGTACATCCACTATCCTGCCTCTCTCCTGTGGGAGGGGGGCAGTAGCCTAGTCCTGATTGGGTAGGGCTTCCCATCTTCAAGATGGCGAGAGCCCGGGATGTGCTTCACCTCGCCTCCCCCACCTGAGGGGTGGGGTTGGCAGGCTGGCACATCCCCTGTCCTTATTTGGGGTTTCCGGCAAAGCTTCCTGCCAGAGTGGGGGGTTGCAGTGGCCTGGGGAAGCTCACCGAGGCGGCATGCCTTTAAAGCTTCCCCCTGCCCATCCTGGGGGAGGAGATTTAGCACCTCACCCAGGATGTGCATTGTTGCAGGCCCAGGAGAGCAGGGGCTCTCCTACCCAGGGGTCCTGCAACATGTCTTCTGTGTGCCAGCCTAGGCAGCCTCAGAACAGACGTGGATTGTGGGTTAGGTTTCAGGGGGCCCCTCTAAGATGCCCTCTGTGGTGCTTGGTACATTAAATCCTACACTGGCATCAGTGTGGATTTAATGTGCTGAGCAGTTTGATACCAAACTTCTCAGGCTTCAGTGTGCTGCCATTATGGTGCTGTGGAGTTCGTGTTTGACAAGCTCCCAGCACCATGTACTCTTAAATGGCAGCACTGCACTTACAGGGCCCAGGAATGGACCTGGGTACTGTAGGGGCACAGGGCTCCTGCCTCTGTGCCCACACCACTGGCATAGGGCACCCAGCTAGAGGGGTGGATGATGTATGCCAGAGCAGTGTAGTTTGTGGGCATGGCACACAGGGATGTGTGCCATGTCGACTCTCTGTTTTGTCTTGTACCCAGACACTCAGCCTGCCAGGGCAGTGTGTGGGTGTTAGGGTACAGGGCCTCTAAGAGTGGCACAATGAGTGCTGCAGCCCTTAGAGGCCTTCCCTGTTCACAAGGCCCTGGGTACCTAGGGTACCATTTACCAGGGGCTGACATGTGGCCAGGGTTTGCCAATTTAGTTTGGAGGTTTTGTTTAGGGAAGGAACATAGGCCCTGGGCACCTGATTGGCAGGAGTCCAGGGCACACTCAGTCAAAGTACATTCAGCATTTCAGCAAAAAGTGGGGGCATACCATGCAAGAAAGATGGCACTTTCTCACAAGATGCCTACGTAACATCAACCCACAAGATCTGACTGCTCTCTGCGAGATCACCCTGCCCCCACCGAACATGTCTGATGTTCATGACCTTACGGCCCATTATAACCATGCAATACTGAATGTACTAGACTCGGTTGCACCATTACAGCTCAAAAGAACGTCCTCTAAACGCTCCAAACCTTGGTTTACGGACAGTCTTAACTCCGAAAGAAGAAACTTAAGGCTGGCTGAAAGGCAATGGCTGTCTTATCCCTCCCTTGAGCATCTCTACCACCTGAGATCCCTGAGAAGCATATATAACAAACGCATCAGAGGCTCGAAGGCCACCTTTTCAGAACTCAACTTGACCAAGCAAAAAACACGTCCCAAAAAATTGTTTGAACTCATCAAGTCCCAAGCCAATAGTCATCTGAACCCCGTTCCTCATTGTCAAGTGGCACTGCCTAATTGTGAAGAATTTTCAGACTTCTTCATTGCTAAGTCTAGTAAGATTGAAGCTGGATTACGAAATAGAGACCCCATTTCTAACAAAATGCTAGGTTTTCATTTTGGAAAACTGAATCTGATTTTCCCAAAGCTTACGCATTTGTGTGGCGTTTTACACTGTCAATCTATTATAACAGCCCAATGCAGAAATATTACACTAGTATTTGAAGTAATGTCTCCTCATTTGGGCAGTTGCATTATTCTCTATATGAGCCTCCACTAGAAGACACCTGACAAATTACAAATGGTCCAAAAAAATGCCGCTTGTCTGATATTTGGCCTAAGACATGACAGTCACATCACCACAGCCTTAAGGAGTCCCCGTTGGTTACTGCTCCTGGAGGCAATATATTTCTTAGTCCTCTGTATCGTAACAATATGTATTAAGATTCAGGTCTAAAATGAGATCTGCATTATAAGATATACAAAATACATGGTCAATACATATCTAAAAAGCATTATAAAAGGTGAACATTTTAAAACACATACTTTCATGTAATGGATTAAGTAATGATCGCAATGCTGCTTTAGTCAAGCGAACACCATATTTCAAAAACAATGGTTTCAACAGACTGCAGCGGTTAATATGCAGTAAAAGGCAGACATGAAGAACATGCTCTAAAGTTTGAATAGAGTCCCAGCAAAGATCACACCATGTATTCTCCAGAGCCATCCGACTCCAAGCTCCTATAACAGATTTTATTAACAGAATATTCATAGGAAACTGTAAGAAAAACACATTGCGACGCTGCGGTTCTCCAATTTCCAGTTAAGTAGGGTTGAGTCTGCGCCCCAGAGTGTGTAGAAATTATGACCTCCATCTTCCTTTTTTCCATGCACATCATCATATCTTGTTTCGTTGAACTAGTCCTAATACTGCATTTCAAAAAATTCTTACGTACAAAGTAGGACATTGCCATTAACTCCGCTCTACTCAATCTGAAGTGCAAAAATGATTTGTTAAAATTCTTATACAAAGTGCTAACTTTCCTGCTTTGACCTAGTGCTTCTGTGAGAGTAGACCATTTCTAGGTGTGCTCTCTACTGTGTAATAGCTTATGAGTTCTCTGGAGTACAGCGGCCAACCCCTGAACATAAGTTCTTGAAGGGTCATTTTGAGGCGTATTGCTTCGACCGGAGCGAGTGTATTTAGATTGCAAATTTTCCTTAATATTTTCCCCTCCATTTTATGCAAAAAGTTCCAGTATTTCATATCAATGACTTTAATAGACTTTGTGTAGTACATTCCACAGTCCTGTACCAGGCATGCCAAGTCATGCATTACCTTGTTAAAGTCTTCCACCTGTACTCAATCAATCAATCAGGATTTATAAAGCGCGGCTAATCACTCGATAGGGTATCCAGGTTATACGGACCTCTTCGGTGTCTGATACCGTCCTCCATAAACCTGTTGAAAGTATGCCTGCCAAAACCAATGGGTTGGATGAAGATCCCTCACTGGAATGCCCCTCCCCTCCTCTCCCTTTTTGATTAGAGTAGAATTACTTAGGTTCCGGGGGGAAAAAAGTTGAAAATTCAGCATTTTCGTTTATCTTACGGTCACTATGCACCAATCTGGGCACAGATCACTAATCTATGGACATATGCGCCCCTACTTCTGCCATTCAACCGTCAGATGCGTAATTAACTTGTATGAATTGTGTATAAACAAGAACTTTCCAGCAACTCCTTCATCAGTGTGCGGACTAATAAGTTCTCATGATCCATGTACATGCACAGTAATCTGTGTGAACCACCCCTTAGCCTTAGTATGGCTGTATCTATTGACTCTACCATATGTCGTATACCTTGTCCGGTCCCTTGTCTCCACTAGCGCGCTGATGCAGTAGAAAAGTAGCTCTTAACAAAAAAAAAATTGTCCTGCTTGGTTTTGTTGCTACAGTGCAGTTTAGAGTGTACTAGGGGCAGTAAATTATGTTAATTATTTTTGTCTTTACTTCTTTAACTTTCTGTTTAAACATCTGTGTAGTGCTTATTGTTTCTTTTTTTAAATTTAAAATGTGTTTATTGAGATGCGAAGTCCGGAAAAGAAAAACATTCTCTATACCCAACCGACCGTTAGTATTCCTCAAGGGAATATCGTGAACCTTTACATTGATATATGTTGTTACCCACCCTATGAAGCAATATGCCAGTTTCAAAATTAGTAAGAATTTTATAATTGCTACTCTATCAGTGTTCTGATGGACATCTTTAGTGTACTTAATATATCTGTCTAGGTAAGGGGGACTGACCTTAACAATAGCTATGTCAAAGCATATTCGACACTATTAATCAATTTACTAATTTACATTTTTCTATCAATTACTTCCTACTTTTTAGTGCTTATTGCTTCTAAACCGCAGCTTAACTTGGATTGGATTGTTCACCTAACAGTGCCCCTCCAGGTTTTTTAAGGGCAATCGTTGTTCTTGGCCTGCTACCAAAAAGCCAGAAAGCTAGGAATAGTGACTTTGAGAAGCTAAAGTTCCTTTTTGTGCCTTGAAAATCTGCTTTTGGCGGGAGTTCCAGTTTGGCGCCTACCTGCGCCTTTTACATTTTGCCCTTTGACTGAAGAGCTCGGATAGTCATCCCAACTTAATTTGTAGCTTACTTCCAATGTTTATTTTGCAATCTGATAACTTCATTGGGGTCGTGTATCCTGCCATAATTAGTGAGATTAATTTACCTAGCCTGGAATTTTGCTCTGCAGTTCGTTCACTGCTCAAAATCTAGGCACGCTCCATCTGCGTCCCTATTATGGTCTTCAGCGGCCCATGCTTTAGTTCCTAAGTGCCACAGGATGTACTCAAGTTCATGCTGAAATTGAATTTACTCGGTACAAACAGCCCTGCAGCTGCATGGAACCATACAAGCCAGTTCAGAAAAGAATATGCATAAGAGTTTTCATCCCTTGGAAAATCCATAAAACCAATCAAAAATAGAAAATAAATCTATTTCCAAGCTCTCCTAATCGCTTATTGTCCGTTTTGATATATTTAGCGAACCATTTTTCAAGTGCCAGTATGTCTTTTTCTTTATTTATATTAATTTTGTTTCATAAAGGCCGGTATAAGCTTTCTCGGTATTTTGTAATTGCATATTATCACTTTATATTACAAACACTTACACAATAAAAGATGTCTTTTTTTAAGTACAACGATGGTTAATGCAATTAATGTTTTTTTTTGCTCTTCCAAGTTACTCACTGTTTGCAATCACAACTGTGAGATCTTTCATTAATAAGAATACAGGGCATTGTCTTCACCCTGGGAACATGAACGTGAAAAGTCGCCTGTGTTAGTATGGTTTACACAGGCTTAGGCCTTCTTATGTGTCTTCTGTTACGTCTTATTTGTGTCACAAGTCTTTTAATATATTTCCGGATGGTGCTGCATGTCAAGTAGGCCTGGGCCAAAATTCCGTTCCGTTCGCGGAAATTGCGATAATTTGGCACTTTCGCGTTCCGCGGAAAGCGCGAAAATGTCAAAATTTCCGCATTCCGCAGCTTAGCGATAATTTGTTTCTTGCTCGCGCTGTAAAATAATACATTCTCGCGTGAGCGCGATCGCCTTACCTGAATCCCCGCGTTCGCCGACAAGTTTTCCCGATCCGGTCGCTTTCTCCACGAGATGTTGGATTGTTGGTAGCCATTTGCGCTGTCTCGCGACAGTTCGCACCCGCAGTAACGTCATGCGTCGCGCAATCACGTCTTTCTTCCCGCGATCATGCACCGCGAGACAAGTGAAAACAAGATGGCCGCGCCCGCGAGCAACCGCATGGATAAGTTGACGAGCCCCGACCACGCAGAAAATACCGCGAAAGGGCGGGAAAAAAACTTCCGCATCTTCGCGATATTTCTGCGTGTTTGCGGAGATTTTTAACATTTTCACGATAATTTGCGAAAGTGAATTTCGCAAATTCCGCCCACCCCTAATGTCAAGCCCGCGTGTTAACGTCGTAACTGCCGTAAAACTAGAATCACCTCGAGACAGACACTTCCGGGAGGCACAGACAGACTGGGGAGCCTGGATAGTTTGAACACCGGTGTCTGGATTGCTAGTTTACTTTAAAGTAAATTCCAAATGAGCGGTTGCTAGTTAGTGGTGGCAGTCTGTATATCTAACGCAGATCAAACCAGTAACACTAACACAAATCGTGCAATTTGAACCTTGACATGTTGTGGTTTGAAGTCGGTTGTAGTTGTGATTGAAGCGCTTGCTCCCTGGAGAATGAATGTGCAACAAAATGGACGACATATAAACGTCAGTAGCTGCTGGAGAGTTACTGTGGTTCTTGGGTTGAGGTGGGTTCTTGTCTTGCAAACACCGTGTGTTGGTGTATTGTGCCATTAGGATATGGCTTATTGGCTCCCATTCACACTGCGGCTATACATTTGTAGTCTTGTGTATTCATTGTTTATTATTTGTTGTTGCCACAACTTGTAAAGCGCAACAGCTGCCCCAGCAAAGGGGTGTCCCGGCGCTAACAGCAGAGCAACTGACACGTTCGGATGGACCAGAGAGTAGGTCTACAGTGTAGGAAAAAGGTGAGTTTTAATGGCCTTCCTGAATTCCAGGTAGTTGTTAAGGCCGCGAAAAGAGCGGCCTCCAGCACGGACTCTACGTGTCCGGGGAACCACGTCCAGGTGTTACCCCAGGGAGCGGAGATGTTGTGGAGGAGCATATGGCAAAAGCAGGTTGGCTAGGATACTAGAGGTGGTACATTTTAGGATCTTGAAGGTTATGCAGAGAGTCATGAATTCAATTCGCCTGGCCACAGACAACCAGTGAAGTTGACGAATAGCGTCTGACACCGGGCAGGCCCTGCGCAAACCGAGAAGGGTTCTTGCGGCCGCGTTCTGTGCCCTTTGTAGCCTAAGAATTTCAGCCTTATTGGACCCCAAATACAAAGAGCAGGCATAGTCCAAACTAGACGTTATTGATATCTGAATGATGACCTGCCGTGTGGGTGCATCAAAGAAACCTAATAAGGGTCTGAGCCCCCGCAGTAGCCCAAAGCAGGTCCCTGCCACCTTTTTGGTTTGAACTCGGAAGCTAAGGGACGAGTCCAACCACACCCCTATATTTTTCACTACCTGCTTGGGAGGGGGGGCGCTACCAAGGCTCGCAGGCCACCAGAGTTCACTCCACTGACCATGGTTCATGGCTTCTGTGTGTGGAGCATTCATCCATCCAAGGGGCGCCAGAGCAGCACTGCATTCTTGAGGTGCTCACTTAGGACAGTGCAGGGTATGGTGAAGCGCTAACCCACTGCATCGCGGCCCACTCACTGAGCACACAGCAGCAAATCGTAGGGATTGTAAATCTTTGCACTGTACTCTGTAATCCGTAAGGCTACCCTACATCTAGCAGCGCTTACCTACCGCGTCGTTGTCTAGGGTTACAAGCATACCACTGTCGCCCAATAGGCACACCTACCACACTGCATCTTCTAGCCATCAACCCACCTCACAGAGACGCTACCTACACATTACACTGCAACCTACGGGCACTAGCATACCACCCGAGGACCTTGAACACTAACTCACAACACCATGTTGCACTGTATCTTACAGAAACTAATGCTAGCCATGGATAACCCAGAGCATATTTCCAATGTTTATTCAGGCTGTCATATTTCCTAAGTAACACTTTACTGGATAACACTCGAAGCCTGTGACCTACAAAAATCTAAAATTCACAACGGAATCAGTTTGGTACAGAACTCCACAATCTCCTGAGGCGGAAGCCGGGAGAGGACAAATTATTTTTAAAATTGTATTCTGTGTCACCAATAACTATTTGTATTTTATCTGCGCACTCACCCTTCAGGCACCTCCTTTTGGGCCAAAAGTACGCTTAAACAGCGACCCCTTCGCTGCTCCGATTCCGCCCAAACAGACAGTTCTGCCGCCATTACCGGCGAGGAACAGAGGCCACGCCTACCTGCAGGCCACGCCCACTCACCTTGGTATATAACGCTGCTGTCAGCTCGACCAAGACAGAACTCCACAATCTCCTGAGGCGGAAGCCGGGAGAGGACAAATTATTTTTAAAATTGTATTCTGTGTCACCAATAACTATTTGTATTTTATCTGCGCACTCACCCTTCAGGCACCTCCTTTTGGGCCAAAAGTACGCTTAAACAGCGACCCCTTCGCTGCTCCGATTCCGCCCAAACAGACAGTTCTGCCGCCATTACCGGCGAGGAACAGAGGCCACGCCTACCTGCAGGCCACGCCCACTCACCTTGGTATATAACGCTGCTGTCAGCTCGACCAAGACAGAACTCCACAATCTCCTGAGGCGGAAGCCGGGAGAGGACAAATTATTTTTAAAATTGTATTCTGTGTCACCAATAACTATTTGTATTTTATCTGCGCACTCACCCTTCAGGCACCTCCTTTTGGGCCAAAAGTACGCTTAAACAGCGACCCCTTCGCTGCTCCCATTCCGCCCAAACAGACAGTTCCGCCGCCATTACCGGCGAGGAACAGAGGCCACGCCTACCTGCAGGCCACGCCCACTCACCTTGGTATATAACGCTGCTGTCAGCTCGACCAAGACAGAACTCCACAATCTCCTGAGGCGGAAGCCGGGAGAGGACAAATTATTTTTAAAATTGTATTCTGTGTCACCAATAACTATTTGTATTTTATCTGCGCACTCACCCTTCAGGCACCTCCTTTTGGGCCAAAAGTACGCTTAAACAGCGACCCCTTCGCTGCTCCGATTCCGCCCAAACAGACAGTTCTGCCGCCATTACCGGCGAGGAACAGAGGCCACGCCTACCTGCAGGCCACGCCCACTCACCTTGGTATATAACGCTGCTGTCAGCTCGACCAAGACAGAACTCCACAATCTCCTGAGGCGGAAGCCGGGAGAGGACAAATTATTTTTAAAATTGTATTCTGTGTCACCAATAACTATTTGTATTTTATCTGCGCACTCACCCTTCAGGCACCTCCTTTTGGGCCAAAAGTACGCTTAAACAGCGACCCCTTCGCTGCTCCCATTCCGCCCAAACAGACAGTTCTGCCGCCATTACCGGCGAGGAACAGAGGCCACGCCTACCTGCAGGCCACGCCCACTCACCTTGGTATATAACGCTGCTGTCAGCTCGACCAAGACAGAACTCCACAATCTCCTGAGGCGGAAGCCGGGAGAGGACAAATTATTTTTAAAATTGTATTCTGTGTCACCAATAACTATTTGTATTTTATCTGCGCACTCACCCTTCAGGCACCTCCTTTTGGGCCAAAAGTACGCTTAAACAGCGACCCCTTCGCTGCTCCGATTCCGCCCAAACAGACAGTTCTGCCGCCATTACCGGCGAGGAACAGAGGCCACGCCTACCTGCAGGCCACGCCCACTCACCTTGGTATATAACGCTGCTGTCAGCTCGACCAAGACAGAACTCCACAATCTCCTGAGGCGGAAGCCGGGAGAGGACAAATTATTTTTAAAATTGTATTCTGTGTCACCAATAACTATTTGTATTTTATCTGCGCACTCACCCTTCAGGCACCTCCTTTTGGGCCAAAAGTACGCTTAAACAGCGACCCCTTCGCTGCTCCCATTCCGCCCAAACAGACAGTTCTGCCGCCATTACCGGCGAGGAACAGAGGCCACGCCTACCTGCAGGCCACGCCCACTCACCTTGGTATATAACGCTGCTGTCAGCTCGACCAAGACAGAACTCCACAATCTCCTGAGGCGGAAGCCGGGAGAGGACAAATTATTTTTAAAATTGTATTCTGTGTCACCAATAACTATTTGTATTTTATCTGCGCACTCACCCTTCAGGCACCTCCTTTTGGGCCAAAAGTACGCTTAAACAGCGACCCCTTCGCTGCTCCGATTCCGCCCAAACAGACAGTTCTGCCGCCATTACCGGCGAGGAACAGAGGCCACGCCTACCTGCAGGCCACGCCCACTCACCTTGGTATATAACGCTGCTGTCAGCTCGACCAAGACAGAACTCCACAATCTCCTGAGGCGGAAGCCGGGAGAGGACAAATTATTTTTAAAATTGTATTCTGTGTCACCAATAACTATTTGTATTTTATCTGCGCACTCACCCTTCAGGCACCTCCTTTTGGGCCAAAAGTACGCTTAAACAGCGACCCCTTCGCTGCTCCCATTCCGCCCAAACAGACAGTTCTGCCGCCATTACCGGCGAGGAACAGAGGCCACGCCTACCTGCAGGCCACGCCCACTGTCCCCCTCTCCCGCCTTTAAAGATGTGCATTCACCGGACGCGCAGCGGACGGGCGCAGCGGGCGCGCCGTTTGCGCGCCGAAGGCGCGCCAAAGGCAAGCCCGTCTTCGCCCGTCCTCGCCAAGTCCTCGCCTCTCGCCAGACCCCCTGCCCAAAAGTCACACGTATACGATAGTGATACACTGTGGTCACTCAACCCTGGCCTGAGATGCGATAAGCTAGAGGGCTGCATTGGTCGTACCGCCCTCCACTGTAAAAGCTGTAATCTGGTCTTACCTGCACCACGCCATATCAGCCAGAAAGAGAACAAAAGGAAGGAAACGGCACTTACCATCATGCAGCTGAATGTTAGATCCCTGGTCAAACACCATGCGGAGGTAAGAATGCTATTAATGGATGAGAACCCAGACATAATGTTTCTGAGTGAAACCTGGCTTAAAGATGATCTAACCAGTATTCCCAATCTTGCTATACCGGATGGGTTTGCCATGACCTGTATTAACAGAAATTCAAGAGGAGGGGGAATCGCCGCCATCCACAGATCCTCCTTCACCTGCTCCTTTCTAAAGGAAAGCATTGCGGACTGTGAATGCGCGCGCTTCAAAATTGCCACTAATCCTAATTGCACTCTTTCAGGCCTGTTTATCTACAGACCGCCAGGGCCTTCCGCGAAATTCACGGAAGAGCTCATTGAGGTAACACACGCTATGATTACTGACTCGGCCAACTTCACAATCTTAGGAGATCTCAATCTCCATATAGACAACTCATCAGATGCTAAAATCAGCAATTTGACAACAGACCTAGCCGCTCTTCAGCTAATTCAACTGATCCGAACCCCTACACACGTTGCGGGCCATCTGCTTGACCCAGTGTTTACGAACATTCCGGAAGCCAGTGCGGATGAGCCTACACCCATGGCCTGAACGGACCACTCACTAGTAACCTTCTCCATCCCTAATAACCACTATGTCATAAAAAAGCCTCCAACTTCCTGCCTAAAACGACCTTGGCACAAACTCCAACAATATGACCTTGCAGCGAGTTTGGGGAGACCTAACCTGGAGGATATAGATGATATTGAGAAATCATATATATCCTTCCAGAACTGGATTACCAAGGGACTGGATGTCATTATACCAGCGAAGTGGACCAAAGGGCGTAGCACCCCTTCCAATCCCTGGTACAATGAGAACCTCAAAACAATGAGGAAAGGCTGTAAAAAAATGGAGCGACAATGGAGAAAGGAGTACAAGCAGAAAGATAAAGATGCATATTTGACCACTCTTAAAATATATCATAAGGCAATCCGGGTAGCCCGTGCTACCTTCTACGCCACTGAGATAAAGGCTAGCCCTAACCCCACGAAAACGATCTTCCAAATCGTGCAAAAACTACAACTAGGAAACAAGCCGGCGTCTCACATTACCTCCACGCAACAATGTGAAGACCTAGCCACCTTCTTCATGGAGAAAGTGAAAAAAATTTACAACGCATTCACCCTGGATAGCCCAGAGGACATCAACCCTCCCACTACCATCCTCGGAGACTCTAGTCTCACACGCATACCCGCCATCTCCGGTGAAGAACTCTCTAAACTCTGTAGGAAGGTGAAATCGGGCGCTCCCACAGATCCGATGAGGCCTACTCATTTTCTGGAAGCCTTGGAACTCTTCCTCCCACCCTTGACCTCACTCCTTAATCTTTCTTTTGCCACGGCTACGGTCCCCACCTGTTGGAAACAGGCTTGGGTAACACCGATCATAAAAAAACCCTCCCTAGACCCAGCTAAACCGGAAAACTACCGGCCCGTTTCGCTGCTCCCATGGGTCGCGAAACTGGCGGAAGCCCACGCTAACAAAATCCTAAGTGAGTACATGGCGAAAAACAACATCCTGGACCCCTCCCAGCACGGGTTCAGGCCGGGCCACAGCACGGAATCCGCGCTCCTAACTTCCACAGAAAGTTTACGGGAAATTATGGATTCCGGCAAAAGTGCCGCGCTGATTCTACTCGATCTCAGCGCGGCCTTTGATACGGTCTCCCATGCCATCCTATTGAAACGCCTAGAAAACATAGGTATCAGAGACGCGGCACTCCAATGGTTCAGATCATTCCTAACCAACAGAACGTTTAGGGTATCCGCCCCCCCGTTTATCTCCCAACCCCGAAACATAGGACAAGGAGTTCCACAGGGCTCTGCCCTCAGTCCCTCCTTGTTTAACCTATACATGCAACCCCTGGCGGAGGTTGCCAAAAAATGGGGCCTCACAATGGTGTCGTACGCCGACGACACACAGCTGGTCATCAGCATCAACCATGCCCCCTCCCCCGATGCCACTAGATTCAGGGATGGTCTGACCGCCGTTGCTAAATGGATGACGGCTAATTGCCTTCAACTCAACGGCGGCAAAACAGAGGTGCTGATAATGGGGAAAAATAGTAACAACTGGAATAACCTCTGGTGGCCCCAATCACTGGGCCCAGCACCCCCCCCTAAGACTCTAGCGAAAAACCTGGGAGTATGGCTAGACTCTGCGCTTAGCTTCCAGTCGCACACAAAAAAAGTTGCCGCAACCTGCATTGGCCTACTGAGAAGCCTCACCCCCATCTTAGGCTATTTTGATTCCAAAACTCGACAACTCATCGTACAATCTACCATTCTGTCCAGACTGGACTACGCGAGTGTATTGTTGTTAGGAGCTAATAAAATTGAAGTTAAGAGACTCCAACGGATACAAAATTCGGCGGCAAGGGCCATAGTAGGTCTCCCTAAAAGATGCTCGGCGAGAGCGACCATTCACAGACTACATTGGTTACCCATGGAAGCCCGCATCCAGTTCAAAGCCCTCATATTCGCCTTTAAAATCATGAGGAACGAAGGCCCGGAGCTTCTCCGCTCACTGCTGACCCCCTACTCTCCCAAACGGAACCTCAGGTCCATGGGGCAACACCTAGCTTTGGTGCCCTACACTAAGTTTTGCCGCATCGGAGGGCGCTCCTTCAAACTACTGGGGGCCAAACTATGGAACTCCCTTCCCCTCAATATTCGATGCATGGACAACATCCTAGCTTTCCGCAGAACTATTAAAACCTATCTCTTCCCCCCCTGTTAGGTCCCTCCCTCCCCCTTGCTTCAGTTGGTTGTGTTATGGTTCCAGCGCCGGGACGCCCCGTTGCGAGGGCAGCTGTTTGCGCTTTACAAAACTGATAACATAACATAACATAACATAACATTGTGTGGAGCATGGACACACAGAGCACAACAAGTGCCACATCTGTCGAGTGAGGTGTGCTACCCTGTACATAGGAGCATGTTCTAAAGCACCCTGTCCTTCTCTGCCACCCTGTGAAAGAAAACCACATATCCATCAATTGTGCCAAGGCTGGTGTTGGCATAAGGCACCTTCAGGAGTTTATATTTTTTGTGCGATAGTGCCAATGCTTACTGCAGGGCCAGGTTTTGGGTGTCCCCACCCTTTAGAATTGTAGAAAGAAAACAAGTTGCCTTCCTTAATCACATGAATGTTACAAAACACACCAGTAATAAAAGGAGATCATGCCACTGTGTATCTTACGAAACATGTTCTCTACCAGGTACAAAAGCGAATTAACTTCTCAACTGCCTAGGCATTCCCCCTTCCAGTGCAGAGTCTGTTGTTTATGCTTGGGGCACTTTTTAAGCCTTCATAATGTTTTTCCACAAAAAGTCGGCCAGGCCTTATTTGCATTCACCCCACCCCCGCAACCCCTCTACCAAATGTTTGCCAATGTGGATTCCCCTGGAAAGAACCACAAAAAATGATACAAAATAGCACATTTATGCTTTTTTTGTTTGCAAAAATGGGAAAAGAGCTTTGTATAAAGTGTTTTTTTTAAACTAATTCTATCAACAAAAGGGTCCCTATACTAAGATCACCACCGTCCCAGCTTTCAAGCACTAGCAAAGTTGTTTAAAAAATATTCTTACCCATGAAGGGGGATAGGGAGGGGTCCACCTCACTGTGATATCTCTGACCAAGCGCCAACACAGTAAGAGACACCTCCAACCTACACGGGCCCATATATGAGGGGCATGCTGTTTCTGTAAAGCAACATTCAATGCTATATGACTGTGGAGAAATCCCACCTAGCATTTAGATAAACGTGATGTTTTGTATCATGTGTTGTGCAAAAGAAAACCGAATAACAATTACTTTTTAAAAAAGAAATAAAACCTTATTTACCACAGTTTTACTCTTTTATAGTTTTTAACTTGAGTTTGTGGTGGAAATAGGTGTGAAGCCCATTGGTAAACCCGGAAAGCTATGCATTTCTGAAAAGGAGACAAAATTCAGTATATTCATCAGGTGGCCATTTTTGTAGATGACTCGCTATTTTCCCAAAGAAAACAATTGTTAGAATAAAAAAATAGTGAAAATAAGTAGGAAAAAATAGTAATTGGTGACAATGTTTCCATCTGTAATTTGTTTGCCTCAATGGCCAATTTACGAAAGTAATATTCCATTATATCCGTCAAACTCTTCTGGTTGCAGGAATATTTGTTGGTTGTCCAAAACCACACAACTGAAAGCCAACAACTCAGCTGCAGCGTATTATGATATTTTATTATGTACTGACCTTGCTCAATTCATATGGTAAAATATAATGAATGAAAAATGAGCATGAAGGAAAGCTATGCATTTTTAGCCCGATAGTGACTTTAGGAAGAGTGGTTAATTGTACAACTTGGAATTTGATGTTAGCCATAATATAGTGTGATTGACAGAGCATTTTGTAAAATGTGTTCTTTCTGGCACACTGGCTTACATTTGTAAGTTGACAATAAAAAAGGAATTCATTTGTTAAAAATAAATGTTTCCAGACTTCTAAAATCTTAACCCACTTTTATAGGTGGGCCTATCGCCCGCAATATGAAAGCATGAAAACCGTCTCTAGGTTTCAGAAAGGCCTAGAATATTTAGGGGTGCCTGGTTGGTAGCAGACCCAGAGTTTAAATAGTGCAGTCCTTCACCATGGCAAGTGAGAGGAAATTCCCACTCTCTTCTGGCCTAAATGTCAAAACTACTCCCAACAGAATCCAGATGTCCTGTTGCTTGCATGTTGATGGGGATGTTGTAGGCCCCAGGGACACAGAAAGTCTAGTTGGGCTTTAGGGGGTAGGGGATGGGTCTGAATGCCTGGGTCAGCCACATACTTTTTATTGTCGTAAAACAAGAAAAGAATCACTAGTGTCTGTGGGCTTTCCAACGTTAATTCACCAAAAGGCTAGGGGTAGTGGAAGTGAGATCACATACCATTTTTTTTATTTATTTATTATATATATATATATATATATATATATATATATATATATATATATATATCCACAGAACAGAAAAGCTCCTTCCGGATCTGCTGGGACCCTTGAGAGGTGGCGCACACGCCAGCGGAGCACGCCGGCAAAATTAATGTCCACACCAAACGAAAAAGTTCTTCGTGCGCTCTCAGTAATAAACAGGTGAAACAACGATGTCAATATCCAAGAGTTTAATTCACACTACGCGTTTCGGCGACAAGCCTTGATCACGTGTGAACATGTGTTACCCAACAGTCCTAATAAAGCATTGAAATTACGATGTCATCACGTTAGACAGAGCCAGGGCAGCGGCCATCTTAGAGTGGTACAAACATTATTGGTACACAGGAAAACATTGCATATTCAAATAAAAATAAAAATTAAATTGATAAATCAATGTTGCAATGTGACGTGTCTACACAGGTGCGGATAAAGCATTGAAATTACGCTCCACGAGTTCACTCTTCACTTGCTCATCACCTCAAACCTTTCCACTATGGGCACGCTCATTGGCTAAGATAAGTCCTATGGTTATAGTCATCACGTACACATTTTATGTCTGTAGAGCTACTACTATTGCAGTATAATGTTTCTGTCCCCGTTATTTAGCGCTAGTCATAACATTACTAGGTAGTTGCCTGGGCACTTGCCCGTAGACTGCCATTCACCTGACCCCTGTCTTTAGCTCACGTATTTTTCGTGTCAATTGTTGGGGGCACCATTGCCATGGCAACCACTGTTTCCGTTAATATTAGTCTTACCCTACTATTCCTTCGGTCCAGCAGTGCAGCCATAGGGATGTTCCGCACTTGTGGAGACAACTCACATTGCATCATGTATCAATTGTTTCAACTTTGAACTTCGATTCTGAGTATGCAATGTTTTTCTATGTACCAATACTGTTTTTACCACTCTAAGATGGCCGCTGCCTTGGCTCCAACTCATCCCGGTGTATTGACAGCGTAATTTCAATGCTTTATCCGCACCTGTGTAGACACGTCACATTGCAACATTGATTTATCAATTTAATTTTTATTTTTATTTGAATATGCAATGTTTTCCTGTGTACCAATAATGTTTGTACCACTCTAAGATGGCCGCTGCCCTGGCTCTGTCTAACGTGATGACATCGTAATTTCAATGCTTTATTAGGACTGTTGGGTAACACATGTTCACACGTGATCAAGGCTTGTCGCCGAAACGCGTAGTATGAATTAAACTCTTGGATATTGACATCGTTGTTTCACCTGTTTATTACTGAGAGCGCACGAAGAACTTTTTCGTTTGGTGTGGACATATATATATATATATATATATATATATATATATATATATATATATATTATATATGATTCACCAAATGGAGGCCTGTGCACAAATATAAAGAAAGAGAAAATACGATTATCAGAGACCACACCCACTTGAGGAAGACTGTTGTCGAAACGCGTCGTGGGGTCTGAAGGAGTGCAAATTGAATAAAGAAGTGTGCCAAAACCTCTGGGAGTGCAGCGTCTCCATTTGGTGAATCATTGTTTGGGGTCCGTGGTCTGACATCCCAACGCTGCACCGGCAGTAAGAGTGCGCCGCTTAGAGACCACATTTGATGGGAAATGTTTTTGTAAGCAGCGGCAACCGGTGTATGACTGTCATCGCAATACGAGACTATGAAATCGGCGGGGAGGTACTAATCTCCCGCACGTGTACTTGAAACACTGGAAGACAAAAGTCAAAATTACTTCCAAAGTGCCTTGCGCGATTTTACCCTCGTGGGACCAGCTCCTCAACACAATATGGGGAACTGTGGTCCCTTGCAACTGAAAACACCGATGCGGCCCGTTATTGTGTTTGGAGAAAGGCTCCGGGGGCCTGTAGCACATTCTACAAACAGCGCAATATGGAATTGAAATGGAAATGACTATCATTTTTAACTAAAAGCACTTAGCTACAAAAAACTACATATCCCATAAGGCCTGTGCACAAATATAAAGAAAGAGGAAATACGATTATCAGAGACCACACCCACTTGAGGAAGACTGTTGTCGAAACGCGTCGTGGGGTCTGAAGGAGTGCAAATTGAATAAAGAAGTGTGCCAAAACCTCTGGGAGTGCAGCGTCTCCATTTGGTGAATCATTGTTTGGGGTCCGTGGTCTGACATCCCAACGCTGCACCGGCAGTAAGAGTGCGCCGCTTAGAGACCACATTTGATGGGAAATATATATATATATATATATATATATATATATATATATATATGTGTGTGTGTGTGCGTGTATATGTATTTATATTCACTTAAAAAACCATAGGTTTCACACATGTTATAGTTAGCTGGACATTTCACTCGTGAAAAATCATTGAAATTCCCCCGTTATAGTTAGTGCAGGCAACTATAACTCACGCGACCGCAATCCTCTGCTGATGACGTCAGATATTACATCACTGTATTTAGACACTTATTTACCCATGTCTTCTTCCATAAATTTTTAGCTATACATATATTACAAATATTTTTTTTTCAGAAAGACACTTATGTCATCAGTGATGTAATATCTGACGTCATCAGCAGAGGATTGCGGTCGCGTGAGTTATAGTTGCCTGCACTAACTATAACGGGGGAATTTCAATGGTTTTTCACGAGTGAAATGTCCAGCTAACTATAACGTGGGAAACCTATGGTTTTTTAAGTGAATTTGCAAGGTTTTTTAAATGTTAATTCCTAACTATAACGTGTGTGAAACCTATGGTTTTTTCAGTGAATTTGTACGGTTTTTTAAATGCTAAGTTATGTATTTTTTATAAGGTTTTTCACCGTGCGCGTACCGTACGCGCACGGAGCGCTTTGCGCACCGCTCGCCCACGTTACGCAGTTCGCGGAATTTTTCCGTTTCTACCGTACGCGCACGCTACGCGTACTCCGCGATTTTTCGCAAAAAAATTAAAGGAAATTTTGGCACTTGGGGGTCCTTCGGGGACCCCCTGACAAAGGCTAGGGGGTCAGGAACTGTCCACCCTGCCCCCTTTTCACGTTTTCCACCTTTGTTTTTCACCCCCTCAGACTGCGAAAGACAAAATGGCGGCCGACACTTCCTGGTTTCGACCGATTCGAATGTTTACTAAGATCTAACAGCCAATCAGAATCGCGCTCACGCACGGCAGCGTGCGCGTACGGTAAGTTTTACCTTACGCGCACGGTGCGCGCTTACAGATATATATATGATTTTAAATGCTGTTTTCTCAGGAAATACTTAACAGATTTACACCAGACCTGCAAAAGGCACATCCCTGACCTGAGGACTACCTCTCTGCCAAATTTCAAGTAATTCTGTTCAGCCGTTCGGGCTGTAGCTTGGACTAAAGGTCCTATGGAAAAATGCATGGGGAAAACGCGTTTTGGGACCCCCCCTTTTTTTCAGCCCCCGCTTGACTAATCCCCCCGAGACTTTCAGGGAAGGAGCGGAGCGGAGCGCCCCACCTATTTTGAAAATTTCGCGAGGATTCGTCAATCGGCGCCAAAGTTATTCCAAATAGAATGTTGCGGATTTCCTATGGAAACACGATCCTAACTATAACTATCTACTGGCGACCCCCAGTAGATAATATATATACACACACATGCGCGCGCACACTCGCCAACACACTCGCACATATACACACACACTCTCTTACATACGCACGCTCTCACCTGCATGCATGCTCACAAAATACATTTAAAAGCATTTTACTTACCTTTGGTGCCAGGGATGGTCATATTTCAGCTAATTGTACTCGATATTTTTATTACACTAATAGTAAATAATGTATTATTAATCACTATTGCTCTAATTAAAAAAAATGATAAAACCATGGAGATTGGAGCCCCAATCAATGTCTATTCGGACGAGCTGCCCCTGTGTTCCTAGCACTGAATTTTGCCACGTCTGAGTCCAGGGTTCACAAATGCAGTGCTAGGAGTCGCAAGAGACAAGCCAGGAAATGATGTCAATGC
Organism: Triturus cristatus; assembly: GCF_964204655.1. Taxonomy (NCBI): domain Eukaryota; kingdom Metazoa; phylum Chordata; class Amphibia; order Caudata; family Salamandridae; genus Triturus; species Triturus cristatus. The sequence continues at coordinate 1,416,798,315 of NC_140591.1, read as the reverse complement.
TACCCCCAATGTGAGGGAGAGGGTGGCAGAAAGACTTTTGAGCCCATTCTAGGGTGTGGTATGGCTGCTGCGTGGGCAAGCTGCCCCCTTGTCGTTTTTTTGCGACTATGTTTTTCCCTGCTGTTTAGTGGCCTTTTTCCTTCCCAGGAGAACAAATTGAGGGTAACCCACTCCAAATGTATCCCCTTCCGGGTAACAGACAGTGTGTTGTGAATCCTCTTTTGTGGTGCGGGGCACTGCCCGATGCCAGGGTTAGCTGCCTCCCCCTTTTTTTAATCAATTTGTTTCCTCTGGTCTAGTAGGCTGTCTCCTCCTACAAAAGTGGCTGTTTGAGGAAAAACCAACCGTCCCCTGGGAAGCTTCCTAGGTGAGCAGAATAGCTGTTGGGGCTGTTTTCAATTGGGGGCCATGCCTGGGTGGGCCACCCCAACCCCTTTGTTTTTTTGTATTATTTTACCTTGTATGTACGGAGGCCTTGATTGAAATTTAAATCCCTTCAGTCTGCTCCTACAGTCCCTGCAGAGAGACTGTTGCGACCAGTTTGTGGTGGGGGCATGGTCTGGTGATAGGGAGGTCAATGCCCACTTATTTATTCATTTATTTTGTAAGAATTATTATAGTTTCTAACGTACTCCCTCTAGCAACCACCAGTAGGAGAGTGTTTGGGCAGAAAGTTTGCTCTGTTTTTTAATAAGGAACACATACTCATGCCTGAAGGCCTGCACCTCCTTCCTGGTGTCTAGTGGGCAGATCCCTGCTTGGGATTGGCAGTCCCGCTGCAATCAATCCCCAAACAGGGATCCACTAAGCAGAGGACATTGTCCCCCTTTAAGTGGTACCTCTCCCATGCTGATTGGTGCTCAGGGGCAGTGTTATGCGCCCCTCTGCACGGATCAGAATGAAAGCTCAGCTCACCATGCCTAATGGCGCCGCCTGCTTTTACTTTGTTTTGGCGTCAGTTTACGGTGTGTGATGCACATCACAATAACAACAAAAAACCTAACTGGACGTGAGGGAGGCTTTTTCTTTGTACCAGAAGGATTTTCTTTAGCAGAGCTGCTGTTCACATCAGTCCACCACAGAGATAGTGCAGCTGACATGAATAGTCATTCGCACTGAAGTGGTGACTATTTCAAGCTGTGGAAGCTTCAAACGTATGGACATAGTTCTGTTTCTGCAGAATCTTCTCGCTGGCCTTCGCGATCATTTCATACAGTTGCTCTTCGCCTAAGACGTGTTGGACTGGTGTCGCTGGAAGGGTCTGGACTGAGTGAGTTTAGGCTTGGTCTATTTTTTGTGTCACGTGATAGTAAGGTGTAGCCAGCTCTCTGTGTGTTATCTGTGGAGCAATGTCTTGGAGTCTCCAGGAATGATGCCTCGTGAGACACATTTTGTTTCTGACCATGGCTCTTGCCACGTGGTGTGACGTGCTGCCGTCACCAAGTCATCACCTGAGCCCAATAATTGCCAAACGGTCCAAACTAACAAGCAAGACATTCCACTTGGCACTGCATGCTTTACAAAGTCCATATATTCAGCAGATTGCATCACCCCCACTACAGCCCAGGCATATGTCTGTTTAAAGGCAAGTGTTGGCGCCTTTGGGTGAAAGAGCAGAATGCAGCATACATGTGTACCTGCTCGACGGGTCGGTTGTTATTTAGCCCGGGATACAAGACAGATACCGCGCTCAATCGATTTTAATCTGGAGTGAGGTTCTGAAGAGGCCATGTGGAGTGAAGTGAATGATCCGTGCTTAAAATAAGCGGTTATCTAACCTTGAGGGGTTGTACCTCGCAGGCATGGCGTGGCCTGCCGGGTGACAGCTGAGCATGACTGCACGCGGAACACTCACACTACATGACGTTGTAGCTCCACAGCTGCACAAGTATTTAACTACGGGTGAGAGGAGTGAAGACGCTCATTAGTTATGGCTTTACTGTCTGAGGTTGATGGACTGTGATGTATAGTTTTCAGGCACCTTCCCGACCTACTGGTTGTGAATACTCGGGCTTGAGAGCTGAATGGATGAGTTAAGGGGTGGATGCTGTACACTCCAGCGACTAAACACTCCAAGGCGCTCTGAAAATGTACAATTGTTGACATGCGAGGTGAAGTGGAAACATTCACCTGCAGTGTATTCATTACTTTATTATTTGCTAATGAAGCATGCGTGCAGTGCCACGAGGCAAGCTTCCAAGCGTTTTCACAGGGAGAGCTGCTATGTTGAGGAATGGTGGGTGGTAGTAGGTATTAGGAGGCAAATGTATCGGGTGTGTATTGTAGGTCCACACATAGTAGGTATGTTAGATTGGCCTATGAGGGGTTCAGTGCCTGCAGAGCACCCGCTATCCGCAGGTTGAGCGAGCAGGAGATCTGTGACTGGGGGTGAGTGTCTGAAAAGATTCAGCGCTCCGTCCATCATCTCCTTGTGTTTGCTTTGACCGAGCAGGAGAGTCATTAGTCTTGGGTTGAACTTCATAAAGTGTAGTAAACAGGGCAAGGCATCTGTAGGTAGAGCCCTGTGTGTGCAATGACCCTCCGACTCCTCCGCCCCTAAGAATGGTCTGCAGTTATTTTGTTAAGCAGCCTTCTGTCGTCCCTAGCGGGTAATATAAGCAGAGTACGGTCAAGAATACTTGGGTGTAAAGCCATGCAAGGCCTTGTGTAGTAGGTATATGGCTTTCAGATTATAATGTTCCTCATTTGTGAGCCAGTGTAGAGGCATCAATGCAGGGGCGATGCGTTTAGATCTCTTTAATCAAGCAATAAGGAGGACACAAGGTAGGTATCTCTCTGTAGTTTGAGTGTGGTCTTGGCTGGGCGCCCTGGGTTACAAGCTTTACAATCGTAGAGGTGGGCCCGTACCATGGGGCGGCTACCAGTGACACTAGAAGGTAAGGATGGTTGAGTCTTGATTCAGGGAATGAAGGATAAGGAGGAATCATACAGGACACCCAAATTGCAACATTTCTGCTTGAGAGTTTAATCTCCTGGTTGGTGGTGAACTGCAGGAGATGACTGAGGTGGTTCCCAGGCAGATGACGAGGACCAGGCTCGTTTTTTATAGCGGACTACTAGCCACATAGTTGAGTTAGATAACAAGTTCCATGTTTTTTCCTTTTTTTATAAACAAACTTTATTGATTTTCCAAAATTGTAAAGATAGTTACATGCAACATGAATCGCAGCCCTGCATCCCCCCTCCCCCACCGCGCACAGAGTGTTATAAACAATTACTCATGTTTACAGCCTTTGGTGCTGGGGGGAGTAGGGAGCGAAGCCTTGTTACAATAGGGCAGTCCGCAAGTTATTGGATGGGAGTGTATCATGATGGGGGCAAAGTTGGAGGGATTCACATTCTTGAGCTGGAAAATTAGCAGTAACCCAACATAATCATAACCGGTAATAGAACTCGAATCACCTGTTGCGAGGAGTGTAATACTACATGTCCATGGGGTGTTATGGGAAACTCTGAAACTCAAGGGCTAGAGGGGCCGTGGCATCCCCCATGGGGGTTGTCTGGTGGGAATATGCAGTATGGGTTGGGGAGGGCACATTTTCAGTCTGAATCATCCTCCTCGCTACCGTGGGGTGGCTGGATCCTACAGAAACAATATGTCCCTTGTTAAATGGATATTTGGATTTCCCAAAAACAGCCATGTGTATTTAAAAACTCGTATTAATGAAAACAAATCCTATCTTGAGCATCATAAAAAGATATTGCATGAATTAAAAACAATTAGATATGCCATCAGAAAAAAACCTTTAAAATGTTTAAAAAATAGTGAACGATACGCCGAAAATGTTTAAAAAGAAAATTGAGAAAAAATAGCTTTACTTTTTTTTATATGTTATAAAGTTTACATAGTGGTCACAGACCCAGTGTGTGGCAGAGTGTGTTTCATATTAATAATTTTGTGCACATAGTGAATATGTAAAATACAAGTACATAGGATGAATATCATATGATACGATCTGATCATTTTCGCATAAAAATATCAGTGTTAACATCTACCTAATAAAAGTGTGCACACTATTTAGGGAACTATTGGCAGGAACAAACTTGGGAAGAAAATCAGTTTAAAGCAATACCTGACCTCTCTAGGGCTATTTGCACTTGGAGTTGACGCGGATATAACTGGCTCTTCACCCTTTTTTCCTTTTTATGAAGTATCCTAGATTATGGAGTCATGGTCGCCAATGTGATGGAATTCCACACTGTAGGTTCACTTCCAGAGAGGGAATATATTTGTGCTTTCGACTTCTTGAATGATGGTATTTCAAGGGAAAGGGTGACTATGCTGCCGCAGAAGTGGTGCTGGCTTTCTGAGATGGCCAGTGTCTGAGCAAGATTGTGAAGGGTTTGTCGTTTTCACCCCAATATTATTGAGGTCACACCCAGAAGACCCACATAACCCTGAAAAGGAAATGTATCCTTTTCTGACAAAAGTAGAATTGGCAAGTCTCACCTCCTTTCCAGCAGGTTATGCTCTGTTGAACAGGGAGTGTTACAAGTCGGGCAAACCCGCCTGAGTCTTGTATCTGCAGGTGATAGATGGAACATTAGCAATGTTACCACAATATTAGTACACACACACACACAATAGTCGGTATTGTTTTTTTATAACATACTCTATTGAACACCACAGACCAAATACAGTGTGTCATGACAGATATAGCATGGTATTTTCTGCGTTTTTCTAATTGTGTACACATATTTCCCTCAAGTACTATTAAAGAAAACTTCTTGCATATGCCGAACTAGGAGAGGGCAGTCTCCAGGCGAATAAAAGATGGGTGCACAAACCGAATATACAAAATCGTGCAATTCAGTGACTAATATATAACTAAACAACCCCTGTACTATATAACCTCCCTGCCACCACCCTCCCTCCTGGCCTGTCATTTCCTATCTAGTATTATTCGACCTGGTATATGTGTACGTGGACTCACCACACCACCTTACCACCTCATCCTGCCATGCATGTAAGGTAGGGCATCTAGGGGATTTCCATCTCATGGTAATTGCTTGTATGGCCAGTATGAGGGCAAGGTCAAGGAAACACAGTGGAACCCTCAAAGCACTGGTGCGCTTACGGAGGCCCAGCAGACACTCCAGTATATTATCCGTGAGCTGTAAGTGTATAATCTCCCCAACTGCCATGCGGATCCCTCCCCAGTAATCACGGAGGTGGGGACAGGCCCAAACCATGTGAGTAAAGCCAGCTTCCTCATGTCTGCAGCGTGGGCAGTGATGTTGGGCGTCTGGAAACATGCGGTGAATTATTTTCAGGGTTGAGTAGGATCAGTGTAGCACCATGCATTGTATGAATTTCAGTCTGGCATTGCGGGATACACGCTTAGGATGTTCTAGAATACTCGCCCAAGTTTTATCGGTCAGTGCGAAGTCGGTTGTCTCTGACCATTTTTTCTAAGGTTGGAAGTGGAACAATAGTCGGTATTTTACTATTAAATGATTATGTATTTCTTATTATGAGTCTATAAATGATGTCCACAGTGATTATTTTCAACAATTCAGTAGATAATATGCAATTCAGAGCGAATGCTGGATAGGCCCAATCATATTTAATTCCACATCACTAACTTGTTAGCGTATTCCCTGCCCAAAGTAACTCTATATTGTTAGCCATCTAATTTATATGGCTCTAGTGGTTTGTTAATCCTTAATTTACTATGCCAGCCCTGTACAGTTTCTCCACATACCTTATGCTGTTATGGGGTCAGCAGTCGGAATTCAGCCTTCAGCATCCCCCTCAGCAACTGCTCCATGTGTCTAACCCCGCCCCTGCTCCGATAAATCCCAATTCTATCTTCTGGATCGAGTGGTGTCACTCTTGCTTTGCTACAAAAATATGTAATATATTTTTGCAGAATAAACTATGGATGCTAAAGCTACTTTTTCCTTCCCATTGATGTTGATGTTATGAGAGTGATTGATGATGGATAGAGGGATCATTTATGCGTTGGAGAGGGTCAGGCTCAGGGAGGATCTATGTGGAACTCCGCAGATGTGGAAGCGAGTATGCAAGGTGTACGGTGCTAGGCTGATTGACTGGGTCTTTCCAGTCAGGAAGGAGCAGATCCATCAGAGTGCGTGTCCTTGGATTCTGATGTTGTGTAGGCATTGGATGAGGATGAGGTTGGAACCCATGTTAAATGCTGTAGAGAGGTCCAGGAGGAAGAGGACCACTGTGTCTCCTCTGTCCAGAGTCATGCAGATGTCATTTGTGGTGGTGATGAAGGCAATCTCCGTTCTGAGGTCAGGTCTGAAAACAGACAGAGTGGCAATTGGGTATGGCGATCATAAAGAATCCTCCTTTGAGCGGTTAAGTTTAAGGTGGTGGTGTAACATGCATCCTTCAATATAATCAGCAACATGGGCCAGTTCAGAGCCCAGCAGCTCCTCCAAAATAAGGCATTACAAAATCAATGATAAAGCAAAACCAGCATTGACAAAACCAAACGGCTGCCCATGCAAGTCATATTGGCTTTGCTATTGCTTGTTATATAGTGAGATAACTTTTTCAAATCTGAAGAGAAGTAACTGAGCACTGCCTTGCCAAGCCCCAATCTAACTTTGAGGATTTTTAGGCAAGTAATTGCTTCCCCATATCAAAGGCCGATGAAAGATGAAGGAGGATAAAGGACTATGAGTTGCTTTTATCCAGAATTGTTTAGGGTGGTTTGACAATTTTTAAAGGTGAAATCTCAGTGCTGCATCTTAATCTGAAGCCTGATTAGTGTTCATGTAGTAGGTAGTTTTCGTCAATGAAGCAATTTAACTGGATCTATGCAGCTTTCAAAGACTTCAGTCAAGAAAGGAAGATTGAAGTCTAGACAATTACATTTCAGATTTCCGGGATCTACCTGGCTTATCTATATACTTTCTGTGACTATTTCTTGAGAAAGTGATAAATTAATCTGGTTAAAGGAGTAAGGTGTGCCATAGAAAAGGATTTCTTGGAGAAGTGAGGTGAGGAAGGTTACTCCCCCAATTCAGCAATTCCATCATGGTTCTTTCCCTGAAAAAGGACCAACTAATTTTAGATTTCTACGAAGTGTCACAGTTGTCCAGGGATATTTCGTATAAGTGAGATAGAATGATATCTTTTTCACCCAAAATGCAAAGGAGATTGAGGACTCCTTGCGTCTTTCTTTGAAGATATTGGTGACTCTGTATGTCAGTATTTACTTATTTATGTAACTCAAACCTAGCTATGAAGCAACGGAGTGCTTTACATTATGTTGTGGGGGTTAAGTTGGGAGATGATCTACAAGATTGTGTGCATCAAGTGGGGATTATACAAATACAGTTCACAGACATTTTATTTCAGATTGTATTTAGGCACAGGGAGATTACGCAATTTCCCCAGAATCACATAATTTTGAGATAAGCGTCAAAGCTGGTATTTGATCATGGGTCTCCATTTTCAAACAGAGCAGCTCTAGTCATTGCTCTTTGATGTATGGAGCGTGGATTGTTTAGAAACCTCAAATATCTTTATCACGTGTGTTTTGGATTGGCATGACTCCATTTATACCTGCGGTCGCCAGCAGGTAGTTATAGTTAGGACCCTCTTACCATAGGAAAACCGCAACATTCTATTTTGAATAACTTTGGCGCCGGTCGACGAATCCTCGCCAAATTTTCAAAATAGGTGGGGCGCTGCGCTCCGCTCCTACCCTGAAAGTCTCGGGGGGATTCGTCAAGCGGGGGCTGAGATAAAAGGGGGGTCCCAAAACGCGTTTTTCCCATGCATTTTTCCATAGGACCTTTAGACACAGCCACAGCCCGAACGGCTGAACAGAGTTAAATGAAATTTGGCAGAGAGGTAGTCCTCAGGTCAAGGAAGTGCCTTTTGTAGGTTTGGTGTAAATCTGTTCAGTAGATTCTGAGAAAATAGCCTTTAAATCAATATATATATCTGAGCCAGCTTACGGTGCGCTTACGGTGCGCTTACCGTACGCGTACGGTGACGTGCGCGAGCGCGATTCTGATTGGCTGTTAGATCTTAGTAAACATTCGAATCGGTCGAAACCAGGAAGCGGCGGCCGCCATTTTCTCTCTCGCACTCTGAGTGGGGATTAAAAAACAAAGGACAAAAACATGTAAAGGGGCTGTTTAGACAGCTCCTAAGCACCTAGCCATGTTGGGGGAGTCCCCAAAGATCCCCCAAGGCCAAAAACGGAATTTTAATTTTTTCGATAATTTCGCCGATTACGCTTACCGTACGCGTACGGTAAAAAGTTTAAAAAAAAAAAAAGTATCCATACTCTCCCCACCCCATGTGCAAATGGTGCCCGAAGGGCACCATTTGTGCATGGCATATCACAGATGTGAAAAATTAAAATATTACCTTTCACAACGAAGCGCATCATATGTCCTCCATGTGCGCACGGTGCGCGAAGCGCATCGTGCGTACATGGCCCATCTAGCATAACGTGGGCACGCGGTGCGCTACGCGCACCGCGTGCCCACCGTGCGTGCACGGCACTAACTGCGTAAAGTGGGCGCGCGGTGCGCGAAGCGCACCGTGCGCGCACGGAACGAACTGCGTTAAGTGGGCGCGCACGCCACGAATGGCGTAAAGTAACTTAGCACGGTAAAAAGTTAAAAAAAAAAAAAAAGTATCCATACTCTCCCCACCCCATGTGCAAATGGTGCCCGAAGGGCACCATTTGTGCATGGCATATCACAGATGTGAAAAATTGAAATATTACCTTTCACAACGAAGCGCATCATATGTCCTCCATGTGCGCACGGTGCGCGAAGCGCATTGTGCGTACATGGCCCATCTAGCGTAACGTGGGCACGCGGTGCGCGTAGCGCACCGCGTGCCCACGGTGCGTGCACGGCACTAACTGCGTAAAGTGGGCGCGCGGTGCGCGAAGCGCACCGCGTGCTCACTGTGCGCGCACGGTGCGCGAAGCGCACCGTGCGCGCACGGAACGAACTGCGTTAAGTGGGCGCGCACGCCACGAATGGCGTAAAGTAACTTAGCATTTAAAAAAACCGTACAAATTCACTGAAAAAACCATAGGTTTCACACACGTTATAGTTAGGAATTCGCATTTAAAAAACCTTGCAAATTCACTGAAAAAACCATAGGTTTCACACATGTTATAGTTAGCGGAAATTTTACTGATAAAAAAACCAATGAAATTTCCCCGTTATAGTTAGTGCAGGCAACTATAACTCACGCGACCGCAATCTTCTGCTGATGACATATGTGTCTTTATGAAAAAAAAATATTTGTAATATATGTATAGCTAAAAATTTATGGAAGAAGACATGGGCAAATAAGTGTCTAAATACAGTATTAGCATCAGCAGAGGATTGCGGTCGCGTGAGTTATAGTTGCCTGCACTAACTATAACGGGGGAATTTCATTGGTTTTTTATCAGTAAAATTTCCGCTAACTATAACATGTGTGAAACCTATGGTTTTTTCAGTGAATTATATATATATATATATATATATATATATATATATATATATATATATATATATATATAGAGAGAGAGAGAGATCAGGCTTTGTCTGTCTGTGTTTTGTATTTCCTTTCATGTCAGAGGTGCACAAGGTTTTCGGGGAAGTGGTTTTGAAGCCATATTTGTTCTGAGGCTCTAACCATTTTACTTCCCTCATTCAGCTTTTTAGAGTATTACTGCTAAACTTATTTTGTCTTAAGTATTTTAAGGGCTTACATACACATTGTCACTAATGTTTCCAGTTGCGATCCTATTGACCTCTTGCTCTGAAGGAATGGATTGTAGAATCTGAGCTACCGACCATCAGAGGTCCACAGGAATTGGAGTATTGATTTTAATCGTCCTATTCATATTGCAAAAGTCCAAAGTAGGACCTTTTAAGCATGTGTGGGTTTTGGACGGATGAGAATGCGGAAGATTTGGATATATAACGCAAATTATTAATCTGTTGATATCGGACCCCGAAGAAGGTCCCTCACAAGATGTTGAATGAACAGATATGTCATCGTGAGCAGAAGTTAACTTTCAATGGATAGAGATGGAGGAGAAATCATGGAGAGTGAGAAAGTCCAGTGTATAAGAAGGGTGGGTTTGGTTTAATATAGGTGCCCATAATAGTCAATAATGCACTATGTATAATAATGAATATAATTTGTATGTAGTGCTTTAGCTGCTGGGAGAATAACTTTAGGTCTATATTTTTGTGACAAACGGTTACACTTTGGGATGTACTTAAAAATTATAAAGAATTTTTTTAAAGGTATGTGTGGTTTGCACACTCCTACTGGATGGGGTTACTATCAAAGAGCGAGGTATTAAAGTGCAACAGCAGAATCTTTTTGGTTTCACCAGTGACAACTAAAGTCCATTAGGAGAACATTGTTACTTGAGATGAATAATGATTCTGTGAAGAGTTCGATCACTTGTTCCATGGAAATTTCGTCACGAGGTAGGTTGCTGGATGGTTGAGTATGTGGAGTTTATTTGGAGCTGTGACAAATATTTTATTTGATAGGTATTAAAAGATAGAAGATCTGTGGTTTGTAGACTGCGGCAATTTATGTAGTTAGTGTGAATTACAGCCACCCAACAACCTGTTTTCTTTCTTGTGTCCAGGTGAATAATGAAGCGATCTGCTTTGACAGATAGCTAGATATCTCCACTTCATACGTTCAAACACACTCCTTGGAAAGAAAAATAATTATAAGTGTGATACATTTGAGCGGTGATGCAAGAACTACTTCTACTACCTGATCTTCTGTAGCTAAACGTTTTGTGTGAGTCTATGTCCTTGCATGTATACATGTGGTAGGTAGTTAGAAGAAGTTTTCATTTCCAAACTTATTTTCATTCAAAAGCCCTATAAGAGGGAACACTTATGATATAAGCAGTAGATCAGAATTGTTCTTCAGACTCCAAGATTTGTTTTTCGGGTTATGGTCTTTGCTGTATACATATTCCTTTTTTATTGTCATGTGCACATGCATTTTAACTATATTGATTTAACAAGCTCAGTAAACTAAAGTATGTTCTGAAAATGCATCATTAGGTTTCGTATTTGACATTGGGTAAGATGTGAGCAAAGTAGAAATTGCATTGAGACCAGTGAAAGTCTATTGAGGTTCTTAATCGAACATTTCAATTGAAAAGTGTTACTTTGTTTGACAAATATGGCAATTCAATAAAGGTGTCATCAATTTGTACTTTATTGAAAATGTATGACCGTTAAATCTTTCGCAAAATCTATTTTAGTATCATGAGCAATTATCCAGGTTTGTCTTTTTGATTAATTTTTTTAATTTGACTGCGTCTGCTTTTGTGAAATATACTCAGATTAATAATTTAGTCAATTGAATTTAATTCCTTTATTTACTTTAAATTACAAAGTGTATGATTTATCCACGCAAACCTTGATTAACTACAGTCAGGTATCACTAGTACGACTGTAACACTTTAATTTTCCTTCAGTCGTGTATCCTGTTTTTTAACATGATCTTAAATTCCATTTCCTTACTGAGCTCACTTATTGTAAGGGCAATATTCTTCAACACTGTTATTTTTCTAAACAAGGGGATTTCTGCTATGCTTGCACCAAATATTTTGGTGTACTCTTTTTCTTATTCCATCATATTATGTAAGTGATGCTAAAGTTCCTTTTGGACAACCTAAATGTATTTGTATATTTTGTCTGTCGTTCCAAAAAAAGTACTGGACTTACTCTGCAAGAGAAAATAGATTTTTTCTTTTTCCTCTCGTACCTCCATTTTATCACTCAGTAAGTACCTGTCCATTTGCAACCATACTGATACCGTACCAGTATGCTAACCTGTTAACCCAAGAGTAGTGCTGATGGGTATGCTAATGATCTCATGTTGCATACTTGTCAAGTTTAATAAGTCGAGAAACATCAGTATGTTATGTTGTGCAATGTGTAGCGCACAATCACCTGGGTGGGTATCCTAGGGCTGAGCAGGTGTGAGTCAGCCACATCTAGAGCCTAGTGAGACTACTCGAAAAGCCAGGTCTTCAGCTTCTTGCGGAACTCAAGAAGTCAGGAGGAGACTCTTATGTGTAGTGGCAGGTCATTACACGCTTTATGAACAATGTAGGAGAAGGGTCGACAGCCTGGTCTGGTTTTCCATATGGGTTGTATTTGTACAAGTAGGAGTCCGGACCAGCAGAGTTGTTTGGAAGGTTTGTGAAAGCAGATGCAATTGCTGAGGTATGCTGGACCAGTGTCATGTAGTGCCTTGAAAGTGTGGGTGATGAGTTTGAATTGTGCTTGTTTGTGAATTGGGAGCCAATGGCACTCCTTCAGATGTGGTGCGATGTGATTGCGGCATGGGAGGATGAGGGTGATTCTGGCTGCCGAGTTCTGAATAATTTGCAGCCTTCTGGTGAGTTTTTGTTGATTTCGCATAGAGTGTTCCTGTAGTTCAGCTTGCTTGTGACAATAGTGTGCGGGACAGTTTACCGGGTGCTGATTGGGAGCCATTTGAAAATCTTCCTTGGCATGTTCAGGATATGAAAGCATGAGGTATTGACGGCAGTGAATTGGGCGGTCATGTTGAGTTTGCTATCGATGATAATCCTGATGTTCTTGGCGTGGGTGGTTATCGGACCTAGCTTTGTTGGCCACAAGGTGAAGTCCCATGGTGATGTTCTCTTCCCGAGATCACAATATACCTCCACACAACTATGATATGAAGAAAGAAAAATCATGAACTGTCAGGAACAACTAACTTTGTCAGCCCAATCTACTTCAACCCAATATACTCCACACCAATCTACCCCACTCCACCTTCCTCTACCCACCACATTTTATCCCACTCCACTCCACTCGACCCCACTCCACTTCACTCTTCTTCAATCTATCGCACTCCAATCCAATCTACCCACTCTACCACACTCCATTCCACCCTACCCAATGTACCCAACTCCACTAAACTCCAGTCTACCACATGCCACCCAAATCTACCCTATTACAGTCAAATCTAGCCTCATCCACCCCACTTCATCCCACTCCAATGTACCCTACCCCACTCCACCCCAAGCTATCCTACTCCAATTTTCCCCATCCAATCCGCTCGCTCCAATCTACTCCACACCAATCTACCCCAATCTACTCCACTCCATTCTACCCCACCCTAACCCATTGTACATCACTCCAATCTACCCCACCCCATCCCAATCTACCTCGCACTACTCTATCCAACTCCATTCAAATCTACTCTACTCCAATATACCCCACTCCAAACAGCACTACTCCTGTCTATCTCACTCCAATATACCCCACTCCACCTCAGTCTACCCCACCATAATCCACCCAATCTATCCCACTCCAATCTACCCTACTCCACGCTAATCTACCCCACTGCACTCCAATCTACCCCACTCCAGTCTACTCCTCTCCACTCCTATCTACCCCACCCCACTATACTCCACTCCAATCTACCCCAATCCACTGCACTCCACTCTTCCCTCAATCTACTCCACTCCAATCTACCCCAATCCACTGCACTCCACTCTTCCCTCAATCTACTCCACTCCAATCTACCCAATTTTATTCACTCTACTCTACCCCACCCACCCCAATCTACTACACTTCAGCTCAATCTGCCCCAATTCAATCTATCCCATCCACACTCCAATCTACTCCACTCCAATCTACTCTACTCCAATCTACTCTACTCCAAACTACCCCACTCATTCCATTCTACCCTACTATATTCCACCTAATCTAACCTACCCCAGTCGACTGCATTCCAGTCCACCCCACTCCACCCCACTCTTCCCCAATCTACTCTTCCCCAATATATCCCTCTCCACTGTACCGCAATCTACCCAGATCTTCCCTACTTTCTACTCCACTCTAATGTACCCCAATCTACTCCACTCCAATCTACCCCACTGCCCAATCTACCCCAATTCAATCTACCCCCCTCCAATCTACCACCTAATCTACCCAACTCCCCCAATCCAATCTGCCCCAATCTACCCATCTCTACCTCAAATCTACCCCGCTCGACTACCCCATTCCATCCCACTCTAATCTACTCCACCCCACTCCATGCCACTAACCTGTAGCCATAGCAATGCTGAATAGCAGCCACACTGGTGTACATAATGGCTAAAATACATTGCCAAAGCCAATAGTTCTCACATAGGTGAGACCTATTGGCTTTGCCAGGGCTTGCTTATTATTATTTTTAGCCATACTGCACAGCATTCACACTGCTATACAACATGGTTACAAATCATTGCCACTGTCGACAATGCCCATGCTGTACAGTATGAACAAAAGGCAATGGCAAAGCAAATAGTCTCAAAGGTGAGACCTTTGGCTTATGCCAATGCTTGTTAGATCTCTGCACAACACCCTTGTGACTCTGTGACTCAGAGCAAATCAGTTAATCACCCCATGCTTGGAAAGAATTCTACCAGATAAATCAAAGCAATTGCTCCCATGTCCCTATCTTAATGAAAATAAGTTTGGAAGCAGATAACATCTACATCTGCTGTCACAATAAAAGCAGATAGCATCTGTTGTCACCTGAAACATCCATTTCAAATGGTAAAAGGGCTTCTTTGAAGAGTGTGTGGCATAATAAAACATAGCTACAAATGGCAAGAGGCTTAACAAGGATGGTGGGGGAAAAAGAAAAGTAGGACCTCAATCATAGCACAATCAGGGGAAGGACAGTAATCAAGCTAAAGCAATCAGTACTTGGTCCATGCTCTAGCCAAAAGAAGAGGAAATGAAGCCAGCATGCTCTGGCCAATTAGAGGGCAGCAAATAAGTGAGGAGTGACAATGAAGCTAACAAATGTTAAGCTATGGGTGGACTGCTAGCCCCTTGTTGTATACAATATCTCTCGCAAGTGTTAGCGAATGCAGCACATGCGCTGTCGAAGGACAGACCTAAAAACTACCCTACCCCTCAATTTGTGTACATGTTTTATTCACTTCCAGTTAAAATACTACTGGACATAATAAAAACATTAACTTGTGTTTTACTTATAAAAGCAAGTATAGTGTCCAGAGTTTAAAGAAAAAGTACTGTCGGCACACAACGAAGGTCCTGTGACCCTAAATGTTCATAGTTACATGTCATCACAATTTAAAGTAGTTATAGAGCACAGGCTGTAAAGAAAGTGTGGGTAGCACGGGGACATGTCCTAATAAAGATGTTACCTGGCCCTGGAGAAATTATAGAAAGGAATTTGCTGCTCGGTAGGACACTACATTAATCCTGTTAAGTGTTTGAGATGTGACAATAAAGCATTATAAAGAGTTAACTGCTTTAATTTTCACCAGTTTGACCATATTTAGGGATTCACATTGCTGTCACTAAACAATGGACATGGTACTTAAACATCACACTCTTAGTAACCTGGTTATGGAGAGATATGGATATTTGTGAAGGTCTCCCACTGAATATAGCAAGTAGGGGATGTTTCAGAATGATAGCGCTCTCCCGGCTACTTTACACACTGCAGAATTACCCATACAACAAACCACCTGCCTTCGCCTTCTTCCACACTCTTAAGTCAGCAATGGTAATATTCCTTTGGTCAGAAGGTCAGTCACGCATCTCATACTGCAAATGTGTATTCGCTCCCTACGATGGAATTGCAGATACATGACTATATTAGTTTGCTAGACAATTTATGCCAATAAATGATTGGCTCTTCGCAGATCGAGATAATCCCTCCATAGCAGTAGACTCCGCACTCTTCAATCCTTTTTGCTCCCTGCATGCCCACAGCCATACTGGAGGAATTCCGAAGATGGGATAACTTCACTATATCCAAACTAGGGAATGTCTGGAAAGACTTCTACATGTGCACATTACAATACCTCGGAGACTTTTTTACTTGTACAATGCAAAGGATACATTTTATCATTGTCTGCAATTGCGTCATGCGCTAGAGGCCTCTCTTAATTCCGCACAAGCCCACCCACAATACATCCCTCACATCAGAGAGTTACAGATAGAAGGAAGGAAGTCGGCACTTTATACCGCACCCTGGTAAATAACACCCCAGATCCAATGGAAGTGCTGAGGGAATGGTGGGAATGCAATGTGGGACCCTTAAAAGAAAAGAACTGGGTAGAGGCCAAAATGGCCCCCATGGCACTGGCGATATCTATACGATTGTGACTAATCCAACTTAAATATCTACAAAGAACACAGTAGAGCCCAACAAGGCTAAACAAGATGAGAAAGGCCTTAACCCACAGTGCATGAGATGTAAACGACCTCTAGGCACTTTCTTCCATATAATATGGGAATGCCCCATTATACAACGCTATTGTCAGAACGTATGCAACACACTGGTGTGGGTGGTGGGTAAAACTCATGCAAAGACTGTTTACTAAAGTGGGTGTACCTGGGTACTATGCACTGTTCTTTTATGTATACTGATGCTGTTATACATCTCTTAAGCCCAATAAAAAGAATCATAAGAAAAACCTCTGTCAGCAATTGATTCACCTAAATATTATGAAGCAGAACTCCAAGAAACTAAATGTTTTTGAAACTGTAATTCTTTACGAAGTAACTGAGAGGGCCATAACCTACGTGTCCAGGTATGCTTTCAGTGGTACCTTATCCCTTATCCCATAAGGCTAAATAATCATATGTATCCTTGAATTTCCAAAACCTTATGGAGTGGACATTCCACATATGAATATGTTATATTTGTGGGTTTTGTTATATAGCGCATTGATATTGGATGGAGACCCAATTGCTGATGTCCGAGATCAGGTGCTTTAATACATGTGGTTCCCTAGATATACAGATAGTGGCACGGGACAATAGGAACATTTATACAGTGTTTCCCTTCTAGCAAGCTATATTCACAGTTAGCGCAAGAAGCTAAACAAAATTAATCCTGTTGGGGTAGGTAAAAGATATCAGGTAAGGCAGCAATAGATATATGGATGGCAAATGTGGTACATTACAGTAAGGGTGAAAATGATGGCCACAGTTCAAAAGGAAGTGCACCTTTTTATTTTAATATTGGCATCATTTCTTGACTATTCCCAAAATTAGGATTGAATGTTGCTACACTTAGACAATTAACTTTAATAACCATTATAAATGCCTTTGATATATTAACTGCTCTTGGAAATCACTAGAGGATTATGTTTCCTCTCATGAACTCTAGTGAAAATCACCTAACATTTAAGACACTTATAGCACACTCTGCTACTTCTCTGGTGTCTAAGTACTGATAATAGGTGTTACTTATTACCCAACTCACTATTACGCTTGTTTTTGACCTTAGACGGGAGAAAGATCAGATGGACCTGACATGACTTAAACCTTTGATCTTTAGGTTGTACTCATATCGCTACAATGGTTGCAAATCTGAGAAGTTAAGAATGACAGATGTTATTGAAAAGTTGTACCCTAAGCCGTCCTTTTCTTTGTTTTCTTGCCCGGAAGATATGTAAGCACAGTAATAGTGTATGCTTTCAAGATCCAATAAACATATTGGATAAGAAAGATCTTTTTCAGGATGATTGCTTACTTAGTGATGATCATGCAGTTTCTATACTGCAGTATGTAGCCAGTCACATTACACATGTTGAATGAAGTGCTCCATATGCTAGATCAACCCAGGTACCTATTTGCAGTCTCTTTATAAACCGCTCCAGATGTCTGTCGGGAGACAGCATTGTATGCCATACTCCACAGAACCAATCCTTGCTCAAAACTGGAAGGCTTTCAATTCAGTCTCATTTGCCTTGCTCGTGGGTTCCTCCCTTTCTCTGTTTGACCCGCCCACAGAAGGTTGTTGGTTTTGCCGCCTGTAGATTTGTAATTTGTCCTCCTCTGAACGCGGCACTGCACATTGAAACACAATTTTGCTGCCTTCCAATGGCACATAGTTGTCACTAGAAAAACTGCAGGAGAAATGTGGATAGACATAGAAGACTGGCAATGTAAATTACTTGTATGTAAAGGTAAGCGAGACCCGTTGACATTACCAGTGCTTCTTACCACATATGTCTAGATCTCTGTTGTCTGTAACCATCGAGCACTTATTAGCATTGTGCTCTTACATACATAGATTTAATGGGCCTGTTAGGTTGTCCAGTTGTTCCACTTCTTCCGTTCTACAGTGTTGCAGTTTGTCCATTTGAAACCTCTAGATTCTTTGATTTGGGTTCAAACATTCCAAATCTCTCTTACCATATTTAATAATTACAGAAGCTCTGTTGGTCATCGAATGTTTGGGGAGACTGCTTTAGGCCCATTTAGAGTCTGGCAGATTGTTTCCATTTATAGCCTAACCTTTCTCAGTGAGAAATTGCGATAGTCCGTGGTTTGTTAATTGCTACTTTATGTCCAGGCTTCTTGTGTGGTGGTTCGCTTGGTTGAAAAAGCTAATATCTATAGCTAGGCTTTTTCTTTATTTGGTCTAGAATTGCAGCAACAACTTTCCCTTGGATAAGAATCTAATTTTTCTTGATGCATGCCAAGAAGACATGGACTACTTGTTTTCTTAAAACAATTGTTCCCTACATTTGATTCTGAGGATTTTCTAAGTCACTAAGTTTTGTGGTACAGTTGGGTTGGGGGTGGGGTTCTTGGCCTAAAGATGGCCGGAGTTGTGGGTGGTCTTGGAAAGATGCTTAAATTATTATTCTTGTTGTATTTTTGAGGCTTTCTGGAGCTTATCCTGAAAGACATTTTGCAGTATGTACATTAGTACCCCTGTACTACTATTTCACATACTCTTTAGTGTATTTGTGAATTGACCCCAAAGCATCTAGAATTGGAATAGGCAGGGAATATTAGCATCAAAAAAGAAAAATAGAGAGTATTGATCCCTCTTTGGACGTTACTAATAGGTACCTGGATGTTTCTGGCTGTTTTACAAGTGCATGTAGGAGTTTTGAATAATCAAAAAATAATCTAACATTACAGGGGGTAGCAACATAGAAAAGTGCAATGAGAGGGAAATATGTCAATCTCTCCTGAAGCTAATAAACAGATCTTTCTGGGGTAAATGGGAGTCATTTGCAGAAAGGGCTGTGCATTAGAATTTCAGTCAATTTCTTTTTTGCTTATGATGGTTAACATTGTATATATGTCAAGTGCCCTAATGATGATAAAGAAGTAGTTAATATTGGTCTAATTTAATTGAAATAATTCTTCAAATGTTTGTTCATCCAGCTAACAGATTGTTTTGTTTAACAGATTGCAGCTATTCTCCGAAGACGAAAATCGGAATACTACATACACAAACTACTACCTGAAATCTTGCAATCCACATCTTTTTTGACTGCAAATGGAAGCTTGTACATGGCCTTTTTCTGTATTTTAAGGTGAATTTGCTTTACTATCGAATTGTTTTCAGATGCTTTTTATTTGTGAAGAAATATGTTGTTTAGGTTACAAAAACCCCATAAAACAAGTTAACTGGATTTCAAATCCATCTTCTAATTTCAACCAGGTCTGATTTATATTTATGAACAAATCTAGGGAATACATTCAACCGGACGGCATTCATCTGATTCGGTCATCATCAAAATCTCAAAAGCTGCTTCAACACATTTACACATTCTCAGATAGACACACAGGTATTGGTGTCTTGTTTCATGCTTCCACTAGCCTTGTACAATTAACATTAAATGTGAAGAAATTTCAATCACCTGTCCAAAAAGTCTGCATGTATGATTGTGCTTTTCGGGACGTGCCGTCTCCCTTTTAGGGCTCCCACATCACAAAGACCAAAGAAAGCCAAAAAAGAATCTCATAAATGTATTCCTAGCATGCAGGAACAAAGGTTGCTTTTGCCACAGAATATTAGAATAGGATATATGATTCACACAGATTTTTGTGAGTAAACATTGACTGTATTTTATTTTACTATAGATCATAGATAGTGTACCTTGTCTTAACAATTTAAATGTTAATGTTGAACATATATCCTACAGAGTTCGTTCAGAAAGAACCATATCCTCCAATTTGACAACACATTTTTTTCATGAGCAGTCACAACTTAGGCAAAAGAAACAATTGATGGACGGAATGCTGGACAATGCAAATATCTACCCCCAGTGACAAGGATCTGGCTTAAATCCATCATTCTTTTGCTCACCAAACCACCCCAGTTTGGACCCAGCCGTATGCAAATCAGTCTTGACCTTGTTCCTTGTGGGAACAGTCCAGTCCGAACTGCCAAGCCAGGTCCTCCCTGGACCGGAAGCAATCATCCTGGGACCGGTTTCAGGGCATCACCCTTCATCAGCCAGGCTACCAGGATAAGTAGTAACAACTTAGGACCAGATTTAGATTTTAGCAGACAGGTTACTCCGTCACAAAGGTGACCAATATCCCGTCCGCTGAAATATAAATCCCATAATATCCTATGGGATTTATTATTTCAGCGGACGGGATATCCTTCACTGTTGTGACGGAGTAACCCTTCCACCAAAATCTAAATCGGGCCTTTAATGTTTATTGGTTCATTGTTTATTGGTTGTGTTGTGTTGGTCTTCTATCAACCTCAAGCAGCATAGCTATAATAAGTGTCTAAGAAAAGCTGCATCACTGCTTCTCTACCTTACTTTATGCCCAACTCCAGTCTCATGGTACTTGCATGCATGGGCTTTCTTCAGCTGAGTGGCATACAATATATATGACTTTTATCTTCACCATGCTGATTTCCCAATATGAAACACTGGCGACGGTTTTTGCTCTTTGGATCTTCTACTACATTGATTGTCAAAATGACAGGGTTCCTACTGGTAACCACTATTTTTTTCTTTTAATCATGTCCACTCAGGATTGTAATCAAATGCAGTAGCAAGATATTTGTACATCCCAGGCCTAGCAAGCCCATGATTATCTGGCTTAGAACGCAATTCTCTTAAGCTCTCAAAAATACCATTGTTTTTTTCTTCTGTATATTACGCTGGATGTAATGAACTTTGTAGAACTCTAAGGCTGTTTTGAGAGACCACTTCAGACCTACTCTATATAGTCCAATAACATGCTGTGTTCAGGATACACCAGTGTTTAGATATGTACTCCAGCTAAGGTGGACAAATATTCAGCCTCTCCAAAATGGTGGGAAAATCCAGTTTCCATAGGTTTCAAAACAAAGCAGAACTAGGTCGTCAACAACACAAAACAATTACTTTGGCCAATCGCAGCCATAAAAGTACATATGATAAAAATATTTCATACATAAATAAATAAAGCAGAATTACGAGGTTCAAGACACATCAGGGCATAATACAGTTAGTTTCAATGAAAACACTACATATAGGGTACATGCCAGTGGTAAGATACATAAAACATATATAAAAAGGCCCGATGGGTCTCAGACTAATGAATAAAAGGTTTTTAAAAGTTTTTAAAAAACGGGATCAGATCCTATCATACAAATATGAAAAGTTGGGAGTAGTTATGTGAGCCATATTTGTTTCTAACCCCCAGTGAAAGGCGGACAAATTTTCGCACTGCCAGGCATATTTCTTATTCTCTAGTCTTTGCAACTGCTCAAAAGCCTCCTTACAGAGTTCGTATTACAAGAGCGAAAAATGGGGCACAGAAATCGCTTCCTAGCATGAGCATACAGAGTGCAAAATACAATAAAGTGCAATGTGCTTTGAGTGGCAGTGTTATTCCACGGACATCTAGGCAGTGGTTCTCCCTAGACTATATTCCTAGGGAAAGCAACTATCAGCTGAAATAGACTTTATCGTAGTCTTGGTAAATAAAACCTGAGTTTCCCTTTCGGAAACCAGGAGTGATAAGGCTCACACCCCTGTGTCAAGTTGATTGGATTGTAAGTGCGGCTTACAAGCAGATTATCAAAGGTCGCCTGGTGGGCTCTGCCTTGCCTGTATTGAAGTGCTTCTTTTACCCTGGAGATCGCCCTGGGGACAAAACTTGCTGAATTTTCAGCATAATCCTGCAGGCCCAGCTCTAGGAGTTATTGTTTTATAAATCTAATCCAGGGTATATTGAGAGCATTGTTCAAAGAAAGAGAATCCTCCAAAGTTCGTTCTTTGAGAGCTGGGCATCAGGGTTACCCCAAATCCTCAGTCATAAGAGTAGTGGTGCCAGCTTTATCTTGTCACCTACAGGTGTTAAGCCCAGCTCTGATAGGCGCATAAAAGCAGGGCATGATTGGGAAACGACCAATAGCCTACAAGCAAACATATTTTCTACCTGCTGAATTGGCCTGAGAACTTTATAGCCCTAGACACCTGCACCATAGTCTCCACAGAGACACAGTGACTCCCAAAAAATGTCTGTCAGTCTTTGATCGCTCCATCGATGATAACACAGCCTCCACAGCTCTTTGAGTATGTGCAGCCCTGGATTGATGTAGACTCTGCAAGGTTAGGGTTTGCTCAAAAGAAAGCCCCAGATAATTAAAACACTTCACTCTATAGATTTCTGACCCCCCCCCTCCCAGAAAAAAGAAAGTCCTAGTGTTCACATTTCTAGAAACTAAGTTATTTATGTTACCTTTATTAGTGACCAACTTTTCAGATACAAGATCTTCAACTACAGGACATATTCTGACACGTTTCAGAATACAGTGACTGAATCTTTGAGAGGATGGAAGTCGATCCTTATATTCCAGTTTGAATCAAAGGATAATGTTCTTGATGGAATTAAACACAGTTTAAAATGTCAGCATGCCATGGCAAATATTTTGAAAGCTCATGTAGTTTTGCAACTTCATGACTTTCCTAATTCAAATCAAATATTTAAAAGTTCTCAAGTGGAATTTCATCTACATCACAGTTCTGAGCTACACTTATAAGCAGCGCTTGAGGATCTTTATCTGGCAATCGATAATAAATGTGCAAATGCTCTTATTTTACTTGATATGTTAGCAACAATTGACACACTAGACAACGCCGTTGTGGAAATGTACCTTTTTAGGGGTACACTGGTGCAGGGTCACCCTCTTGTCCATGGGTCCAGAGACCAACAAAATAGAGATCTGCACTGGAGTTGGAGTAAATAACAAGTTTATTATTCACTCATGAGTGGGACCACTTCCACACAGCACTCTCAAGTGCTGCAAGGAGGTAGTACACTGAAGTCACAGAACACAGGTCTTACATACAGGTTTTCTGCATTGTAAGCATGTGAACAGAAATAGGAAGAACACGTTTTAGAAATAGTTATCAGCAAACAAGGCAGATGAATAACCACTTGGTCAGCAAAGTGGGCGGGGGAGCAGAAATGCTTATGGCAGCAGTAAATGGTCAACAGTTAACATCTGAGACCAGGTGCACTGGCAGCTGCAAGCCCTCAGCACGTACACTGCTTTTAGCTGAGTCAGGAAGTCCACTAAAATAGATAACACAAGCACAGTGAAAAGACGAGCAGCAGAGGACGGGAGAATTACGAAGGAAACTAAATGGACACCACTGCGAAAATGGCTGTAGCTTATGCTAAGTAAAATATTGCACATTTCCACAGACGACCCTTTTAGCATAAGCTAAGACATTTTCTTATGCTTTAACGGGGTACGATAAACATCATGTATATCAATGAACATCATATCGCTGACTTCTCGTTCTATTGCTAAACGGGCATTTACATTTTGGACATTCGTTTTAGATGGTAGTCAAGTAGTACACGTGATAATACAGAGGGAACAAAGCATTGGCCTGCATTGGATACATAAACAACAAGAGAAGAGAATTGCAATAATTATGAATAAGGCCGATAATATTTTAGACCCCATACAGAAAATATGTTCCAGAAACATCCAGCCCAAGTCCATGTTCCTGAGTCTTAATGTGTGTCAGTAGCTATTTTGTGTAGTTTGGAGATGACCGCATATACAGGTGAATTGTCCGGTGTAAAGACATAACAGCTGGATCCGATGATACAGCATGCTCCACCTCGATCAGCCAGAATGACATTTAGAACAAGTCTATTCTGCAAAGCAACCATGCGGATCGATGCTTGTTCTTCTGTTAAGTTCCCTAAGGCTGCAGTTGTCTGATTGATCACTGCTTCCATTGTATGGGTGAGGCGACGGACCAGCTTACTGTTCTGTTCTGGGCCAACAAAGAAGAAGAATCCTCTGTTAAAGTATATATTGTTCCCATGTGGTCACTGTCTGGTCGACTACAGAGACATCGATTGCATGTTTTCCCCTACTACCAGCATGGTGATCGAACAATTGCAAATCTTGAGGATTGATTGGGGGAGCTAAAAACACAGGTGATAGAAGGAAGGGTATGTAAGACCAGCCTGGAGGTAGGAAGTAGTATGCCTTAGTTCCACAAACAAAATAAGTGTGAGTTGATGCAAGGAAGTTGCTTCGGCCTCTCGTAGACATCTGCAACACTGTTGTACAGTTACTGTGGCCCACTGGCACATCGCCTGTACTTTGTACACAAAGGGGGCCAGTGGTTATGGCAAGAGAAAACAAGTGGTCCATTTCCTTTAGCCGACCTAGAATTTGGATACACATAGTTTGTTGCTGCACTTCCTTTACTATATTCCTCCATTTCTAAAGCAGTCCCTTTTGCTTGTGGGTCTCCATCTTCGTTGGGGTAACAGACTTTGTTCATTAGAGGCATATAGAAGTTTGAACCAAGCTGGGCATCAGCCATTGTGAGAGAATTGCAGCAGTGACAAGGGAATTCCTTTTATGTTCTGATGAAGAGGAATCTTGCCAAAAACCCTACAGTTAGTAGCATTGCTTAGCCGGTGTGTATGATGCAACATTTAAAGAAATGAATTGTTTCTCAGATTTTGCTGGTATCCCTGTTCATGTTGCGGCAAATCAAAATGATGGTGCTCTTTTGCAGCAAGTGATGTAACAGTAATGTTGGGTAAGGAGGATCCAGGCATTACTTCCTCCACTACCCACATTACAGTAGCGATGATGGCAGCAGTCAAAGTCAGACCAAGGATGCAGATTGTACAGCCGTTTCACGTTGTCGCAGCAATCTCCTTCTTCTTAGGCGAGCTCATTTTCATCGGCAAACAACAAAACAGATGATGCCTTAAGGTCCTGGGCAGGCGTTTTTTTTTTACTAACGTTGAGACGTGTAGTCACTAATAGGCTACCCCCCTTTGTAGTCAGTCTTTAACCACCCAGGACAGTGGCTCAAACAGTCTCTTTCTGTGATGAAGTGTCTTTCTTCCTGGATCGAAGTAGGTATCTAGATGCACCAGGGATCGTGTGGTCCGGGAAGTCTTCCTCATGTGACACAGCTCGTCCTCTGTCGGTGACCAAAATGTCGCGATGATCTGTCAGCACAGCAGGGCTCACGAAGGAAGAGCTAAATAGAAGACAAGCTGTCAGTTAACTGGGACAAATAGTCACTCATCAACATGTACATGGGGTACCTAATACTGGTGCAGAACAAAGAGCTTGGCGTAACTGTTGGAAGGTGCTCCGGCACTCAGCAGTCCATGGGAGGGGCATCGGAGTGTCTTTAGTCAAAAGGGCCAACAAAGGTTTAATAATGTGTGAAAAACTGCCTACAAAAATAAGTGAGGCCAATCAGTGCACGAACATCCTTCTGAGTGCGGGGTACACAAGTGTCTAGAATGGTCTGAATGCGGTCTGGTGTGAGTGCACGTCCCTCCTCAGACAGGAGGTGACCTAAATAGGTAACCTTCTGTCTAAAATATTGCAGTTTCTTTCGCGAGGCTTTGTGATGATGGGAGGCAAGAAATTATGACAATAACAGTGTACCTTCTTCACACTAGGTAAGGACACCAGAGCGGCATCCTCATTGATAAGACAAGATCTGTCAACCATTGGATAATTGTCGCTCAATATAACACGCACACCTTCCGGAGAACAACGTTTTGTAGCATGAAAATATTTAAGCATATCGATACCCACAATGTTGTCTGGCGTGTTAGGGGAAAGTAAAAATGGACATGCTGCAGTGAATTTGTCAAGTCCGAATTCAAGTGGCTGTGAAAGCGGGCTAGGTGTAGGTGTCCCATCGAATCCTATCGATGTTATCATTGTGTCGGACAGGGGAGCCCTAGGAACCAATTTTTTAGACCGACCACTACAGGTTGCCCCTGTATAAACCAGGATCCAATCAGTAGATCCCAAGACATTTGCGTCAACATAAGGACCCATTTGATCTACTGACACCTCAACCAGTTCCTTACTCTATCCTAGGCATCCCTATGCATAATTGGAATCTGCAAGGGCATCAGCAGAATAATCAGACATTTGGTATCGATTTCGTCTATCAAACGTATTAGAATAATTTGGTCCTTGTTCAACTTCCTCAAACCTGGGAGGAGCTCCTGTACCTCCTCTGTTTCTTGAATTCCCTGGGCGTCCTCTCATACTTCCCCTTCCCCGCTGGTACTGCTGACCTCGCAAGAGAGGGCACTCAGAACGCCAATGCCTAGTCTCTTCACAATAAGTACACTGATCAGGGGACAAATTTGCTCAAGGGAGAGGGGTCACCCCAGGTATATACATTGCACGTCCGCCTCTTCCACTTCCCCTAAATGGTGGACCATATATTTGAGCCAACATAACTTTTGTCTTTAATTCCTTCTTATCATCCCGGTCTGTCGCTTCCTGTTCCTGTTGTTCATAATATTGGGCCATAGTTAAAAGGGAAACTGGGGAAGACGTTGTCCAAGAACTCTCGCTGGCCTTTAAGCGACTAGCTATTTCTGGTAACATATTAGCGACAAATTTGTCAGCAAACAAATGCTTACCCATATCATCGCCCAATGACTGACCACTAAAATCATGGAATGTGTTATACCCTACTTAATTGTATTGACTTTTAGCTGAGTCAGGAAGTCAACTAAAATAGATAACACAAGCACAGTGAAAAGACGAGCAGCAGAGGACGGGAGATTTACGAAGGAAACGAAATGGACACCACAGCCAAAATGGCTGTAGCTTATGTTAAGTAAACTATTACACATTTCCACACCATTTTTATCAGCCCTCTGCAAGCTGTGGGAATGAATGATAATGTTTTAAACTGGGTTACTTCATTCCTTACACACAGAAGCCAACAGCCAATTTCCTTTCTTCTTCAAACAAAATCACTTGCTTGGTCCTTTCAGTGGACATGTTTTTTACTTGGTGGAGCTTCAGCACAAACATGCTTACTTCTCTTAGTGTATTTTGTCAGTGCCTTTGGGAAACATCTTTGGATATTTATTACTGTTTGATAAATCTGCACTAACCCTGGACATTGTCACTGACTCAAAAAGGGTTGTGCTTACATGTGTCCTATAAGAAATATTTGCCTTACCTACCTTCGATAAATTCAACAAGAGCTCTGAAATCAAATTTGACTAGAACTTGTGCTGCATACACGGAGCCAGATTTTGATCAATTGCTAATTCTGTAATGGGCTTTTGAAGGTTCACTGTCAGTACATTCAACATAACGTATGTTTTAAGTTACGTTCATTCGAAGAACATCACTACTCCCATCATTAACCACATTTTTCCCAGTTTACATTCTTCACAGCATTATCGTTTCCCTGTAGGGACAAACATATATTCAGTTTGGCAGTATGTAAATATAATAGTAAAGTATTTAACCAATTGCCTAAACAATACAGCGCCTTTCTTTGCAATATTTATGTAAACAAGCACATTTCCAAATTTCCCAATGATCTTTTAAGTGTTGTACCCAGCAGATGTATTACCCGAAAAAAGAATGTCATTTTTTAGACAATTAACAACTAGAATTACAACCCGGTTCATGGCTGCTTTGGCTCTGCCTCTTAAAAGAGTGGTGGACGGTACAGTAAGAGCACCTGAACACAGTGTTTATTCTCAAGACACAAAGCAACTACTTCATAAACTAGATCAGAAAATAAAATACAAGCCTTATAGTCCTCTTCTAAGCCATTAATTTCTTCTCTAACCCTAGTAGACGACCAACAATTCCACGCTTGTAAGACAAGACAAGGCAGGGCAGATAGAAGAATTTTTCACAATGAAAATCAAGAACCTACAAGAGTTTAGATCAAAGTCTCCACCAAACCTCTGTACCAAAAACCTCATCCCATTACTCATGAAGCCAAACATAGATCCAGAAAAGCTACCGTATTTCAGATCAGTGACCATTTCTTGGTAAAGACATTTCAAAAGCTGTAGCCAGCCACCCAATGCATAGCACACATTACCAAGAATAACCTCTTATCAATAATTCATTCTGGATTCAAAACAAGGCAAGAAATATGACACCCTCCAGATCATGCACATCAAATCGTGGATGATGGTAACACCTGCTTACTTTTGCTTTCTGACCTGTGTTCGCCATTTGACCCTGAAAAACATTAATCCTTGCTTAACATCCTCTGAACCAGAATGGGCATAGAGGGATAAGTCCTAAATAGGTTCTGGAAGTTTGTCCTCTAGACCACTATTCTTTAATATTGTCTAATTCAGGTGTTCAGCTTATACTGTCAACCGTTGTGTGCCACAAGGATCATTCCTCTTCTCACTCATAATTAACCATTTCATGGTGCCCCTATTAGTAATGCTTCAAGATGATACTATTACATTACATCAATATTCTGATAGCACTTATCTTATCTCAGACTTTCTAGCCTCTCAAACATAAGCAACCTGAACATCTTTCTCCAAAAGATTATCAAGTGTACATCTGCATTCTCTCTGAAACTGACCCCAAGCGAGATCAAATTCCTATATCTTTATTCCAAAAATCTCCACCCACCGGTAGAAAAATTCTTGAACACACTGGCCCCCTTTAGGAATCACCCTTAGTTTGATGTCCTTGTCCTTCTCAAGTGCTAATCCTACTGATCAAATCCACAACCTAACGAAATAGACAACATACCTATTGCAGTCTAAAGAAAATTGCAACCTCCTTCCCTTCAGAGGACTTCAGATCTTTAGGTAAATCGCTGGTACTCTCATTTATCAACCCTGCGAATGCCACTGTGGCAGGGCTCCCTAAATATATAATCCCATCCCTCAAAAACATCTTACATGCTGCAGCCCAGCTAGTAGCAAATGCAATGAAATCAGACGACCGCCAATCCTGGAATAACTCTGCCAGCTTCCTTCCCCTAGAAGCTTAAATCACCTTCAAGGTTGCCTGCTTACACTCAGGTCTTATATTCGAGTCTTCCATCAGGTCTTCCACGATATCTGCAAGAAAAACTACATAATTCTGCTGGGGGGCCAAAGCAAAATAAGAGGGCAAGAAAAACTAACTCTGGAGATTTCTTCATCAAAGAAGAGTAAAAACGCCAAGCTGGCCTTCTCATGCGTAGCACCCAATCTTTGAAACCAAATTCCTGAATGCATAAGAGTAATCCAGAGACTTTTTACCTTTTGTAAAAAACTTAAAATTCACCCATTAAACTCTGCCGTCCATTGTTCTCCCCTTTAATTTAAAATGAGATGAAAATGCAAATGTTTTCTCATATATAAATGCTGCCTAATTTCATACTGTAGACCTGTTGTATTTCAACCACCCTGTTATACCTATGGGTAGGATATGCTCAATAAATAAATTCTATTGATAAATGTCTTCTCAATTGAGTACTTTCACAGCATTTTATTTAAAATATTGTTTTGAATCCTGCTTGTAAGAGGATCTCTCTCTATTCCAATTTCCCACTAATTAAATTGTTCAGTACGTAAATGAGATGTGATCATAGGGGAAAACATATAACAATAACATCAGCAGTAAATCTCTTTAAGGTTCAGAAAGTCCACTAATCTGTTCCATCTGGCTATACTTAGAACATATCAGTGTGTTCCCATATACGTCTAAGAGAAAAGGAGAATTCCCACTGCTGATGAAAGTTCCTGTCAAGTTCTTTTACTATATGTTTGATTGTGGTGAAGCATGTTCAATTTGCATTTCTTTTAAAACTTATTACTAAAAATTGCATTAGTTCATGACAAAGAGGCTGTCTTAAGAATTATTGATGAAATAAAGTGTAATTTGTATTACATTGGTAAAGAGGCAAGAAACAAAGCTCTTCAGTGTCACCTGGCATGATCTTCATGTTTTGGGGTATTACAAATCGGGCACACAGTGGCATCTACTTGTTCTGTTGTGAAAAATGAAATGTGGTTAACGATAAGGAGGTTTTTGTGGCTTTTTCAGTATTAGACCTCTCTAACAATTTCTTACTTCTAGAAGGTGTTTGCTTGAAATAATGGTCTCCTTTTTTGCCGTGTAGATTCATTTTCATATTTACTTTTGTCTTTATGGCCTCGTGGCAGAGTCACTGGGGAACTATCAAACAAAGAGTAGGTCTTCTACTCACCATCTCACTCATCCAGTCCAGAGTGGGGTTCACACATTAATTTTCAAGCCTGCAAGGAGTCCAACAAGCACCAGATTTTTTTTTCTTGGTATACTAAAATACAACTGAACCCAAACAAAGCACGCTTGGTGGTTAGGTGTTCATAGGTAGATGCTTTTGCTTATCAGTTGGTTCATAAGCAGATACACTGTCCTCCTGTGTTCCTACTGGTTTTGTAAAAACTTAATTGGCTAACGATTGGTCCCTTCGTCGACAAATACGAGGTGATGCAAGAGCATACTGTGTTTTTTTATTTTTATATGTAATACACTTTATGGGCACTGGCAATCATCAGCTATGCAAGTGTGTTGGGATTTTTTGTCAATTGAGTTGTACTGTAATTTCCGTCTTGAAAGAAGTTGTTTTTTAAACCAAGCAACTGCATATCTCCTAGGCATTTAGAAGGCAGGGTGCTTTATCACAGCAAGAGAATTTTTGTAGATAAGTCTTTGTCGGTAATACTACTTTCATGCCTATGAACACCCCAACAAAGCTAGCGAACCTCCAAGGTATACTTAGAATGCTTAAACTAATGGTACTTTTGGGCAAAAATCAAGTGAAGAGAAATCAGCAACTAGTAAAATATGAGTGGATGATGAAATTTATATCAAGACAAAGGCAATATTGAGAGGTACACACTGTCAAACCTAAGAATTTGCTCCTGAATGCAAAAAAATGAAGTAGTGTGATAATTTTATTCCCGTTACGCCCTGCAGAAAACAATTTTAGCCACATTGTGCTAAAGAATTGCACTGCAATACGTCTAAGGTAGCGCAGATGGTTAATATGCCTGCTCCAAAGAACGTGTACCATGCATATCAAAGAACAGCGTTTTATGTGCATAGCTCAGTGGGTTATTGCTTTTGTCACAGAGATTATTGAGTTACTGTGCAGTTCATAAATTACAATCGTAATCTAGCATAGTGAGCTATGAACTGCCATCAAAGAGCGGCATGCAAACTGCATGGTACAAGTTAGAAATCTATGTTTTTTGGCAGTCTTTCATTGTCCTGATGCTGCGAAAAAAGGTTAGTTTGGGTAGAAATAAATCCTTATTATTAAAGTCCACGCTAACCACTGTATGTTCTGAATCCTGAGTTTGTGCTTCTCCTGACCAAGCACTCTAAAAAAATGCCTACCAGTATGGATGACTTGAATTCTACACCCTGTAGCCCCCTTTGCCTTATGTAACAATAATTTACACACTTATGATTCATTGTCCCTGTAAGTGTGTGATGTTAAGTGCTCCAACACCCTACAGTGGTATGAGAGGTGCTTTAAAACAAAGAAATACATGTGACAAAGGGGCTATGGAGCGATGAGAGGTAATGTTGGAGGGTGATAGTGAGGGAATCATTGAAAAGCCCTAACAAAGATTGTCGTATCCAGGTGCACAGTAACCATTTACTATGGTTTAAAAGCTAATACAATTGAATATATAATGAGAAATGTGTTGTAGAATGCATCATTTTCCCAAATTTACTTGAGAGGAGAAGTGCCGTAAACCCCCCTTTGCAGTGGTCAGGCTTACTCACTGCACTGGCAATGCCCCGTACGGGGACTGGTCTGACAACATTTGCAAGGGCTGCTTCTGGTTCCCAGTCCAGCCCTGGCAGGAGCAGGAGCCTTGTACCGCAAAATTGTATTGTATACGGTACTTGTAGAGCGCAGCTATCACCCAACGGGTATCTTGGCGCTAGTACGTGAAACCTCATCAAGCGGTGAAGGGAAGAAACAGGCATAGATTGATAGGGCAGCTCCAGAGTTTATCAAACTCTGGGAAACAGCCATGTTTTGATTTTTTCCTAAACTGTAGAAGATCATGCAGCTGTCCAAGTCCCAGCCGAGCTGAACACTCTTCCTCCTGATCTAGCTCTTTGAATTTTCGGAACTTTCACCAAACAGGCGGTGGCAGTGAGGAAATATGAATTTTGTGATCAGTTATGTCCCCTATCGTAGACCCCAACGGCTCCATGTGCATGCTATAAGTACATGTATGTTCCCTCCAGTTCCAGTTATGAAGACGCAAATACATGTGCGTCCACCGTCAACATGTCCTCTTTCAGATCCGCCATGAATGGGTCAGATATTCCATTCCTAAGTATGAAAGGCCACCGACTTTATGTGGTTCACTTTCCACATTTTACAGATTCAGGCGAGTAGGCCCTGAATTCTGCCATCAAGCCTTTTCCTGCCTTCTGCCTCTGAAAGCTCCAGTCCGAGCCCGCGTATGTATCCATGAACTTTGTCCTACTCCCTGCGCGGCTAACGGTGCCTGATCCAGCCTGTTGCCTGCCAAAAAACTGTATTTCACCTTCAAGATTATCTGCTCCGCTCCTCATCCGATGCATTCCTGTCTAGTAGTTTAGGTAAACATTCTTCCAGCTACCGTGCTAAGGGCCAGGCCTCGCTGTCCTCATGCAAGTACTTCATAGCCCCTGTTACCATGGAAGATTCCTGCCCCCTCGCATCTCATGTAGACACTTAGACGCTTGTACACGCACTAACAGTCAGTATAGAATAGATTCCGTCCGAGAGACCTTTCCTTTTGGATAATACAGTTCTTTAAACATAAGATATTAGATATGATTTGGGATTAGGTTGACATGACCCCCCAGACTTCTGTCTCCACATGTAGAGCTAAATGTCAAGTCCCCTTCACCCTCTAGTTGCACGTCAATCACACGTCATGCGGCTGCGCGCGCATCTCTGCCAAATATTTCTGCTGACATTGCAGGATTCTCTTATGGATCCACCCACTTGTGACATCATGTTTAATGACGTATTTAGTTACGCCTATGTTTACGCCTATTTTCATTACGTATGTGTATCATATCTGTATTATCAGCTGTTACGCCTCTTGCATCTGTCTTAATGTAATGCTTTCCATATAAATATCATTACTTGTCAATAATGTATTGCCTTCCCTTCCTGATCCTTCGTGGTGATGGAATTTGAAGCCTACAGTTCGAACTGTAATTCCTTTGTAGAGGAATAAAGCCTTTTAGAACCTCTAATACCACGGATTCTGCCTCTTATATTTACTGAGTTATTCTTACTAGACTTTACCGCATAAAAAATAGTACCGGTAATGAAATATTTACCACATAAATTGGCGCCCGAATTGGGACACTTTCTCATCTCACGCGCCGGAGGTGCGTTGCAGGCCCGGTCTCCTGCCACAGCTGAACGGACAAAAACGCGTACCCGCAGGATTTCCTGTATCTCCCTCCGGCCAAGCGGAGGTGACTGAGGCTGCGATCAACACCCAGACGAGGCGGTGAGAAGTGCGAAGTATCCCGACCAGAGCCTAGCTGAGAGAGCAAGATCCGAGGTATACAGAGGCCCACCAGGTTCCGAAGTTCCGAGTCCAGTCGAGTCGAGTCCAGTCCAGTCCAGTCCAGTTTCAGTTCAGTTCCGAGGCCTTCCGTTCCGCGCTACCCGGTGAGTACCATTGCCGGGGAGGCATTTAAACGTGCACATAGTCTGTGCCGGTCAAGACGGGTTTGGGTACACAAATCCGGTCTGCACTGTTTCAGCAGTGTATCTGTACTGTTTAGCAGTATATCTAGTATGTCTTGCATATAATTAAGTATTATTTAGTGTTAGTATTATGTCAGTAACTAGTTTTCTATTAGTTATCATCGTTCGTTAAAACTGTTAAATGTTTTAATACGTTCTACATATTGTGGTGTGAATGATTGTTCATTATTGTGTTTATTGTATTAAGTGTGTTCAAGTAATAAGGTCTAAAAATGCCGCTCTTTTCAAAACTAAGACAGATCAAAACTAGAAAAGGGGTACTCGAAGAAGCTGTTCCCATTCCACCTAGGGACACTCCAGGGTACTTCATGTATCATAAACATGGCCTAGACGCCGTGTTATTTCTTGATTTATGGGTGGACTACACCAAGGATTTACCAGAGAGTCAGAGATGGCCCGCAGCGGGGACCTGGGATGCAGATTGCATCATGAGAGTAGAAGAAGAATTATGGAAAAAGAAAGCCAGACAGTCACAGAAAGATGCCATTGAATTATGGCGTAAAGAATCATATAGACGTACAGAAAAAGCGCTCAGACAGGAAGAGAAAGGTAGGGAGAATTCAAATAAAGCCCGAGAAAATCTATTAATTGAGGAAGGTATCCGAGTAAAATCAGAACAAGTAGATAGACAAAGAAATACCCTTATGAATGGTATGTATCCTCTTCTGGCCGAAGGGTTACCTCAGGCCACCCCGGAAATACCGAAAAACTTGACACCCCCATTACTCCCGATAAAAGCACATCCTAAAACAGCAAAAGACGTTTTCCTTTCCTCCTATTTAGATGACGTAGCTCCCGAGTATGCTAATGCCACACCACACACACCGCTTGCCGATGGTGTTCAACACCAAGAGCATCCGTCTGTATCCCCGCAACAACAAACTCCTACGCCCATTCCCACAGGTCCGTCCGTTTCTACTGTTTTTCCCGCATCTACAATTTCTATTTTACGTCCAACAAATCCTTTCTTGCCCAGCACCTCAGATGGTGCTACAGGAGGTACGACAGACCTGTTTGCCACACCGCCGCGAAATAAACAGACCCTTAGAGATTTAGCACTCCAACGTACACCCCAACTAGCGACATCCGACATGTTTAAAGAACATCTTGTGGATTGTAGATACGATCCAGTGCCAGGTAAACAGGACAGATTGCTACTATCATCACTACGTATACGACGAGCTACATTGTATTTAATGACGATACCAGGAATGGTTGAACACCTAGACAATATATATCACTTTGTCCAAACAGGGCGAGGCCCAGAAAGTATTAACGAAGCTATGGAATACCAGAAAGTGGATGTACAAAGACAACTACTACGTTTTTTCATAAACTGCGTGATCAGGAACCAAGACAGGCCTGAGGCAGATCATGATACCATGCAAAAACTTGCCAAATGGGGTCAGAACATATCAGACGAGAAACATGATAGACAGGCGTGTATAATCGCCATGTATCGAAAGATCCGCAAGGAAGTAGAACGAATACATAAAGAAAGACGAGAAGCAGACAGAATTGAATCAGAGGGAGAGGAGGAGCAAGAGTCAGAACAATTAGAAACGATAGCTTACGTAGGTAAAGGAAGACCCCATAATAATACTAGAGGCTTTAATGATCCGATACGTCCGATACGTCCAGAATGTAACAGACACTTTCAAACCCCTATGTTAAATACAAGGTCCCCTGAACACCTATTCCACGCCGCTGATAAATTACTCCGAGATCGAAGGGGGTACCATATGCTCGATTCCATGGACGAGCAAGAATTAGCTAGGTCAGCAGTACAATGGGCTGACAGTCCCAGCAAATACAGTGATGATGCACTAGCACACACGTTTCTGAATCTTGCCCCAGACGAACAGCGTTTAGCTAGTATATACATGATTCAACCCCTCCTTATATTATATAAAGGCCAACACTCCGATCCTGGACCCTTACCTGACATATTGACCGAATTACTCACGAATAAATGGAGAGGGTCAGGTACTGATTTGATTAAAGAAATTCTAGAATTTCGAAACCAGTATATAATTTTCGTATGCCCAGAACACGTTCCAATTCCCGCTATGGGAAGAAAAATGTATCACATAGATAGACAGAATCCGTTACGCGAAGTACACCCAATCAGAGGTGAAGATAATAACTTTACACGTGTGTTTGTGTACACGCCTATAACTAAAATTGAATTATTAGAAATGAAGAAAGTAGTACCCAGCCATGACAAGGATCCAGCAGGTTTCCACCGTGAGATAAAGGACATGTTACTCATGGGAGAGTATACTTACCCCGATATTATGAAAATATTGAAAGTGTTAATGCCTGCCGGTGTTTACGAGAAACTCAAAGAAAAGGAATGGGAGGTGGGAGACCAAAAGATAGATTGGACAGCATTAGAAAACGAAGAAAAGGCCCGAGCTGCAGGATCAGGGCTTGGGGAAAAGACTACAGCACTACCAGGATTACTAGTGCAGGTACTGCCACGTTTATTAACTACGAAAAAGGAGGACTGGGGTGCAATCTCAGCCTGTAAACAAAAGCAAGATGAAGACACTAGTGATTTCTATTCCAGATTTGAAAAATGTTTTGGTATTAATAGTGGCATAAAAGCAAGTAGCGAGTCATATCCACATCTGTTTGTGACAAAATTAGTTGAAAATTCCCTGCCGCAAGTTAAGAATAGAGTATTGAAATTCGAGAGTACCTGGCAAGGTAACACCCCGTCACAGATGTTACAGATGTTACAATATCACCACAATAGAATTAGAGAAGAACAAGAACATGAGCAAAGACGTATGAAAGATACGAAAATGAAAATGCTTGTTGCCCAGTCAGTTCCAGCTGATGGTCATAAAAAGGGTGATGCCACAGGTCTGGTGAAAGGGACATGCAACTATTGTAAACAACAAGGTCATTATATACACGATTGTCCAGTTCTGAAACATAATATCGCCAGGGTAGAACTCAGGAAAGACCACGTCCACCTAGACAGGATCAGAATCAACAACAAATCCCTCAGCATGCACAATCTAGGTCAGCTCCGCAACAACCAGCTCCACAACAGACCGTAGCACCACCACAAGCGCAGCCTATTGCTGCAACACAAGCAACAACACAACAGATGTATCAGTATGCACAAGCTGATTATCCCGATTATCAGCGCTACACATGAAATAGCCTAGAGAGGGAAGTTGGCTTACCCCTTATCGAGGTTCCTGTAGATCAAGAGGGACCTTATGTACATAGTGAACTATTAGGGGAAGACAGAAAGTTTTTACTTGATACAGGGGCAAGCAGAACAACTATACGACGAAGTGAAGTTCCAGGGGCACCCCTCTCAGGCTCACAGAATATTTCCCTTGGATTCTCAGGAAAGCCTATCATTAATGAAGTAACGCAACCCCTTCCACTTACGGTTGGTCCATTGACACGTACTACAGATTTATTGCTTACTAAATCATGTCCAGAAAACTTGTTAGGTATAAAAACATTGAAAGCTCTAGGAGCCATAATATGTTGTTCTCCGGAAGGAGTACGATTATTTTTACGTGACTTCAAAGGTCACTACGTGTCCAGAGACATGGATCACCGGCTGCAGAATTTACCTACACATTTATGGGCACAAGGCCCCACTGATGTTGGTCGCATGAACATTACACCATATCGAGTCACACTAAAAACAGGAGTAGTACTACCACGAATGCGACAATACAAGTTACCGCCAGATGCTGTTGTGGCTTTGCTGCAAATCATTGACGAGCTCATTGCACAAGGAGTGGTTGTAGAAACCGACTCCAATGTATGTAATTCCCCGATAATTCCGATTCTTAAAAGAACGGATCCAAAAGCATCACCAGTATATCGATTAGTTATTGATCTGCGCGAATTAAATAAATGTATTGTACCACAATACCCTGTGGTCCCAGATATCTCTTCATTACTAACAGCTATTGACTCAGAAGCAACGTTCTTTACTGTAATTGATCTCAAGAATGCTTTCTTTAGCGTCCCAATAGATCCGGAAAGTCAATATTTGTTCGGATTCAGTTTAAATGGACGAAGTGTTAAATTCACACGCGCTCCTCAAGGATTTACAGAAAGCCCCAGCATCTATAGCCAAGCACTAAAACGAGAACTTGACAGTATCCACATGCCAGTTAACACTGCCTTGCTTCAATATGTCGATGATCTGCTGATCACCGCCCGAAGCGAACATGAATGTGAAATAGCGTCACTGACGGTTTTAAAATTTCTGGCCGACAAGGGGCACAAGGTGTCCCCTTCTAAGCTGCAATTCTGTGTCCAGCGAGTTGTTTACCTTGGGCACTCGCTGTCCAAGGAGGGAAGACAGCTTACACCTGATCGCATCCAGTTAATCGCTAACATGCCATCACCCAAGACACAAAAGGAGGTGCGGGCTTTTATAGGTCTCACTTCATACTGTAGGCAGTGGATCCCCCAATATGCATTTCTAGCAAAACCACTCATCCAGTTGACAACACAGGAGGCAGCCACATCGACTGTCCTCCCTTGGACTCAAGAACATACACATGCCTTTGAAAGCTTAAAGAAAGCTTTATGCCAAGCACCTGTTTTAGCAACACCATGTTACAGTAAGCCTTTTACACTCTTTGTTACAGAACGCGAAGGTACTGCCTTGTCAGTACTCACTCAGGAACAAGCAGGATCACACAAACCATGTGCTTATTTCTCTAGTACATTAGATCCAGTAGCTCAGGCTCTTCCTGCGTGCCTGAAATCAGTGGCAGCAACAGCTTTAGCAATCAGACAAAGCGATGCCATAGTGTTAGGACATCAATTGACAGTACAAGTACCACACGCAGTAGAGGTTCTCTTGAACCGCACACAAACACAACACTTGACTATAGCGAGACTCACCGGTTATGAATTAACATTGTTTCAGCCACATATAGAAATCAGACGTTGTAATACGTTAAATCCTGCCACACTTTTGCCAGTAAATGGAACAGATCCATTAGCACATGATTGTATTGAAGTCATTACTATCACGACGAAACCCAGACAAGACTTGACAGATATCCCTTTATCAGATCCAGACTTGACATTGTATGTAGATGGTTCATGTATGAGAACAAGTACAGGAGAGTTTGTGGCCGCTTACGCAGTCACAACAGACACTGAAGTCATTGAAACAAATTGTATTAACACTTTGTCAGCTCAAGCAGCAGAGCTCATCGCTCTGACACAAGCCTGTATTCAAGCCAAAAATACGAAAGTAAACATATACACAGATTCACGTTATGCATTCGGAGTCGTCCATGACTTCGGCGTACTGTGGCGAGAGAGAGGTTATTTAACTTCTCACGGTGCCCACATCCAACACGGACCCCTCATTCAAGCCCTATTAGACGCGATTCATCTACCTACTGCAATATCGATTATGAAATGCAAAGCTCATACAAAAGTTACCGATATCATTTCTCAGGGTAATGACCTAGCTGACAGAACAGCTAAACAGACTGCTCAGAACCAGACTCATACAACTGACGCGACAAAGACAATAGTTCTGACACCAACACATTGCATGACAGTTAAGGATCCCGCCCTTGATGTAATTGACATACAGACACATGCTACACCAGAAGAAATAAAGAAATGGACTGAATTAGGAGGGATCCAAACGGATCAAGGATGGATGACGAAGGAAAAATCTATATGGTTTCTTCCCGACTCCATGGTTCAAGTCATCATTAACACAATACATAGTCCAGCTCACCTAGGAGAAAAAGCTATGCTAGACAGCATTCAACACATTTGGTTCAACAAGCATCTGCGAGCAGCA
This sequence comes from Triturus cristatus, assembly GCF_964204655.1. Classification (NCBI taxonomy): domain Eukaryota; kingdom Metazoa; phylum Chordata; class Amphibia; order Caudata; family Salamandridae; genus Triturus; species Triturus cristatus. The sequence goes on along the minus strand of NC_140591.1, from coordinate 1,416,758,619 downwards.
GCCAAACAGAAAGTACGTACCTGTATGATATGTTGTCAGTTTAATCCAGGTAAAAGCATCCCCGTAGAGCAGGGTGGATTTCAACCTCCCGATCATGCTTTTGAAGTCCTCCAGATGGATTATATCCAGATGGAACGATGTCGAGGATTCAAATATGTTCTCGTAGTTGTCTGTGCTCTTTCCCGTTGGACAGAAGCCTACCCGGTTTCAGATTACACTGCCCCGACTACTGCCAAACAGCTAGTTCGAGAATTCTTCCCACGATTCGGTTTGCCACGTGTTATCTACTCAGATAACGGCCAGCCATTCTCATCCGAACTAATGAAACACGTTTCACTTTTGTTAGGTTACCAATGGAAATTCCACTGTGTCCGACATCCCGAGGCAGCAGGTCTCGTGGAGCGCCATAATCAGACTCTGAAAATCAGATTGTCCAAAATATGTAGAGAAAAAGGAGTCGATTGGATAGTAGCCTTACCAGTTGCGCTCTTTTACATGAGAATGGTAGCACATTCTCGAACAGGGCTATCCCCGTACGAGGTCATCTTCGGTAGACCACCAAATATGTGGGGGACGCCTATACCTCGCAAAATCACTGATGTTGACTGTAATATGCTGACAGATTACCTGGCTTCCTTGATGTCTGCACTACAATCTTGTCGTTCACAGGTAGCTGCAGCTTTTCCCGATAACACTGAGGTGAAGCCCCATGACGTGGTTCCAGGTGATCTGGTTCTGGTGCGGAATTTCGACCGGAAGACCCAACTGGAGCCTAGGTGGAAATCGCCTAAACTCGTTCTGCTAACAACAAGGACAGCTGTGAAGATCGAGGGACGTAAAGGGTGGTTGCACTCGAGTCATATCAAGAAATTTTATGGACTACCGTCCGATGTGAACACTCAGCCTTGTATTCCTTCACAGACTGATTCAAAGCTCCCCTTGGTTGAACCCACGGAAACTGAACTTTATAAACTAAAATTAAGGTCTAGCAAGTCAGACAATTTGATTGTTTAAGTCCTCTCCAAGGTGAATCGGTTGAATTTGTCTCTGACATGTATCCTCTAGACCGAAATAGAGAGAGAAATAGACAGATAAAGCTGAAAAAACATGCGTACTGTAAATCGCTTCGTAGTCACTGCACAGTAACATTATTAATTTTGTTTCTTCTAAGTCTTCTGATCATCATAACTAGTGTATTGCTTCATATGTATTACCCTATTTCTAAACGTGCTTACAATGTTACTGCTGAACATTCTTTTAGCGAATTACCTCCGCATGAGTTGTCTTATAGATTTGCGCTGCGCAACAACACATTCATTAGTATGTTACATCACTCCCATCAGACCAGCAATGCTACAAATTGTTGGATATGTGGCCGACTCCCTCCCTATCAGAACTATAAGGGAGTTTTGCCCCTCTTTCCATATCCGTTCACACACAATGGCTCCTGTGGAGCATGGTTTAGTTTGATTAATTCCCTAGATTCAAATTCCGCAGTTTATCAAGACAACTGGATATGGGGAAACCTGAACCTGGTTTTGCTTAAAGTCTGCTACCCTAACAAGGAGGGACTTCCCAAAAGAACAGGAACTGATCTAGAAAATGAAGTATATGGATTAGGTAATTTTACACTTAACCTCCTGATTCTGAATGTTGAATCCGACGCTACGCCAATCTTGCCCGCTATGTCAGTATTCCCAGTTAAAGGGGAATTATGTGTAAGCAAGAATGGTTCCATACACATGGGCCATAGTAAATGCACCACTGTAATAAATTTCAGTGATCAAGGCAAATCTACATTTAGAGCTTCCCGTCATTCTTACTTCATATGTGGCCAGACTGCATATATACGTCTACCTCTAGATTGGGATGGTACCTGTTACATAGCATTCCTTCTGCCACCTGTCTTCCTAGCCCCTCCTGATTATCACAGAAATACCCATTTAGTACACAATAGGCAGCAGAGAGATCTCCCGATTGTCGATTACACTGAAACGGCATGGGAGCAATACACAGATTTCAATAAAGGTTTCTTTCCCTATATAGGTACAGTCACTAATAGTAAGCTGATACGTAGATTAACTAGAACCCTTGAAGCAGTAGTGAACGAGACTACTTCCGCCTTAGGCAATTTAACAGAAGAGCAGTCTGCTATGCAGATTGTTGTGCTTCAAAATCGTCTTGTCCTTGACGTCACCCTGGCCGATAGGGGCGGAGCTTGTAGGGTCATCGGATCAAGTTGCTGTGTTTTCATACCAGAAAACTCGCCGTCAGTATATAAAGCCATAACTCGCCTTCATAAGATTGTGAGCCAGATACACCAGAGTCCAGGCACCTGGACTTGGTCCGGTTGGTTCTGGAGCGTGTTGTCAGCCTGGGGATGGAGGATCCTATCCTTCCTAGGTATTGGCTTTCTCATACTATTCAGTTGCTGCTTATGTCTACAATGTGGGCCAGCGATTTGTGGCCTGTGTGCCACATCGTGTATCCCGCATCCAAGTTTTCGTTCAAGATCCCGGAAGAAGAAAGAAGAACAAATGATGCTATATGAACAGATCGATGGATTGATGAAGATCGATATCTCCTGAGGGTCCGTAGGGGACAAGGAGGGAATGAGGAAATATGAATTTTGTGATCAGTTATGTCCCCTATCGTAGACCCCAACGGCTCCATGTGCATGCTATAAGTACATGTATGTTCCCTCCAGTTCCAGTTATGAAGACGCAAATACATGTGCGTCCACTGTCAACATGTCCTCTTTCAGATCCGCCATGAATGGGTCAGATATTCCATTCCTAAGTATGAAAGGCCACCGACTTTATGTGGTTCACTTTCCACATTTTACAGATTCAGGCGAGTAGGCCCTGAATTCTGCCATCAAGCCTTTTCCTGCCTTCTGCCTCTGAAAGCTCCAGTCCGAGCCCGCGTATGTATCCATGAACTTTGTCCTACTCCCTGCGCGGCTAACGGTGCCTGATCCAGCCTGTTGCCTGCCAAAAAACTGTATTTCACCTTCAAGATTATCTGCTCCGCTCCTCATCCGATGCATTCCTGTCTAGTAGTTTAGGTAAACATTCTTCCAGCTACCGTGCTAAGGGCCAGGCCTCGCTGTCCTCATGCAAGTACTTCATAGCCCCTGTTACCATGGAAGATTCCTGCCCCCTCGCATCTCATGTAGACACTTAGACGCTTGTACACGCACTAACAGTCAGTATAGAATAGATTCCGTCCGAGAGACCTTTCCTTTTGGATAATACAGTTCTTTAAACATAAGATATTAGATATGATTTGGGATTAGGTTGACATGACCCCCCAGACTTCTGTCTCCACATGTAGAGCTAAATGTCAAGTCCCCTTCACCCTCTAGTTGCACGTCAATCACACGTCATGCGGCTGCGCGCGCATCTCTGCCAAATATTTCTGCTGACATTGCAGGATTCTCTTATGGATCCACCCACTTGTGACATCATGTTTAATGACGTATTTAGTTACGCCTATGTTTACGCCTATTTTCATTACGTATGTGTATCATATCTGTATTATCAGCTGTTACGCCTCTTGCATCTGTCTTAATGTAATGCTTTCCATATAAATATCATTACTTGTCAATAATGTATTGCCTTCCCTTCCTGATCCTTCGTGGTGATGGAATTTGAAGCCTACAGTTCGAACTGTAATTCCTTTGTAGAGGAATAAAGCCTTTTAGAACCTCTAATACCACGGATTCTGCCTCTTATATTTACTGAGTTATTCTTACTAGACTTTACCGCATAAAAAATAGTACCGGTAATGAAATATTTACCATGTGAAGATCTCATGAAGAGGTCTAGGACCCAGGCCATGAAGAGCCTTAAAGACCAAACACAGAGACTTAAACTGAACCCTCTGCATTATAGGTAGGCAATGAAGCTCTGCAAGGGCTAGTGAACCAGACGAACATCGTGGTTTCATCAGTGCCAACTTGGCTGCCACAGTTTGAACTCTTTGGAGGCGCTCAATCAAAAATGTAGGGGCCTCTAATAGTAGGGCATTACAGTAGTCAAGTCTACTGAGGATGATGCTACCAACAACCAACGCTCTGGCCGTCTTTGGCAACAACGGAAGGATCTTCCTTAATGCCTTAATCAGGGAGAAACAGTTTCCTACCACCTTATTTACCTGCATTTCCATGGTCAAATTTGCATCAAGCATCACTCCCAGATTACTTACTGCTCCAGCTGGAACCTGAGCAGACGTATTTGGGGGAGGCCAAAAAGTGTGCGGGAAAAGGGGGGGGGGCGGCCTTCCCCACAGCACAGTATAAGACTTCAGTCTTATCTGAGTTAAATTGGAGTGAATTAGTTGTTAACCAGTGGGCAGTATCCTGCATGCAGTCATGAAAGGTTGCTAAGGAGATCACCTGGTCTCCCTCTAAGGAGAAAAAAAGTTGGGTGTCGTCGGCATAATTTACCACTCCCACACCATGCGCCTTCATAATTCCTATCAAGGGTCTCATATAGATATTAAAGAGAATAGGGTTTATGGCCGATCCCTGAGGAACGCCATGGTGGATATTGGAAAATGTAGACTGGTACGGCGGAAGGGAGACTGCTTGACTTCTGTCAGATACATAAGAGCGAAACCACTCTAAGACCATCCCTGACACCCCGACTTCTTCCAGCCTGGTCAACAGGATACAGTGATCCACTGTATTGAATGCGGCAGACAGGTCGAGCAAAATAAGAATGCCCGATTGTTCCCTGTCTGCCCGCAGTCGAAGGTAGCCTAGCACGGTCACTAGGGCAGTCCCATGGCCAGGTCGAAAGCCGAACTGAACGTCGTCCAGCCTGGAGTTAGATTCCAGGAACTGAGACAAAGTGTTGCTGACCAGTCGTTCAATGATTTTGATCGGGTAAGGTAAGAGAGAGATTGGTCTGTAATTCCCAGCACATGTCGGGTCCAGAGTCGTTTTTTTCAAGAGCGGAGTAACCACCGCCCGTTTCCAACAAACTGGCACTGAACCGGAAGTTAAAGAGCGGTTGCAAATCTGGCGCAGAATAGAAAAAATCTCAGGACCCAGCTCCTTCCAAATCTTGTGAGGGAGAGGGTCTAAAGGGGACCCCGAAGATACATGCATGGCAATTTTTTTAAAGGCTTCCTCCGAAGGAGGCTCAAAATGACTCAGGGAGGGCAGTCGACCTGACTCTACCCTATTATCCCTACCTAAGTCTCGTATCTCATTGAAACCAAAGATTGAAAAGTTAGTCGCCGAGATGCAGCACCAGCCTTCCCATTAACAATTTTTGATTTTTGCATATTTTTCAATATAAAATAATTCGAGTATTTGTTTGGTGTGTACTTGTTTGTGGGTTTTTTGCGAATTACTGTTTTTAATGTTTGAAATTTAAATTGTACAAATTGCTTGGTGGTCTTCGGCTTCCAGTGTGGGCTCAGTGGGGGTCCTCAGGAGTCAAATCGTTGGGAACCACTAATCTAAAGTACCTGAAACTAGATATCATAAGTCCCAGGATGCACTGTTTTATTATAGAAAATCAAGTACTGGTGATTTACTCTTGACTAGAGCAATATAGCAATCCTCAAGGACACATACCTATTCCAAAAAAATACACAACAATGTAGTATATTAACACACAGTATACAGTGTAACCCATTGACGCAGAAAACAGTTGTGAGAACTGCAAAACAGTCTGGGAACCTGCACTGGTCCTTGTGTTGCAACCGGAACTGTTGTACTTTAGGAACACAGAATTTCCATCCCCCACCCCACATGACTTGCCCACTCTTATACATAATGAAAGATGTCCAAAGTCAGATAAACAAAGGCCACTTCATGAGGAATGCACAACAGTATTTGCAGGAGGCAAGAACTGATAAAGCTGGACTATGCCGTTTGCTCACATCTGGTGGGAACCGTCCTGCTATCACATCAGGCTCTATAAACAAAGGCAACACTAAAATAATAATAAATTAGAAAAAACACTGGTACTGAAGGGAACTACCTTGTTTCTGCATTTGCTCCTTGTGAAAGTGCTTAACACATTAACTAAAGTGGCTGAAGTAGGCTGATCCATTGCCCCATGCTGTATATTGAAGTGGGTGGAAGCAAAATGTGAATGACAGAACAACAGATCAATAGATGAAGAGAGGGGACTGAAACCCCTTTAATAAGTAAGTGTATTTTAGATGTAATTTTAATTAAATCAAAAAGTGTTGGTGAACGCCAGACCTATTAAGATGCCAGAATGCATCGGCATCTTTCATTATGTACTTCTTTCTTGCTTTCTTTCTTGTCTTCTTTATTTCTTGTCTGCCTTCTCCTTTGCCTTCATTTCTTGCTTAGCTTCTTTCTTTCCTACCTGCTGATCTTGCCTCCCTTCTTGCCTTACTCGTTCTCTCTTACTTTGTCTCTTTCTTTTCCAGAAACAGGAGGGTGGCAGCCAATGCAAGACCGATTGGCTTTTTTAAGTCTGTCTTATCGAAGACCTTTCAACGTTACTAAACTTATGTGTACAACACAGTTACTTATTGGGGTCTTCAGCCAGACTTCATTCATTAGTCTGTAGTTCTATCATTCACATTTTTCTTCTACCGTCTCCAGCATGCATCAAGGGACAATATGTCAGCCCACTTCAGCCATTGGTTGACTATAGTATGAGTTACGGCTTACTGCTCTTTCACATGGAACACATCCACACATAAAATCGTTCCCTTCAGTGCCAAGGAGTTCTATGGCAATGTGTAATTTTTTTAGACCAAAATTACATTTTTACTTTTAGCTTATGTATTTTTTTTTTTTTTTTTTTTAGATTAATGAGGGCCCGACAGCTTCCCGAACAATAACGTTTTGCATAAATCATGACAAAGCAAAACAAGAATTGTCAAAAGGCGAGTGGACAACGCCAGACCTATTGGCTTTGCCAGTGCCTATTTAGGCCAGATGTTAGCCAAGTTGATTTTTTCAACAAAAAAAATATATATATGTATAACCTACGTACTTATAGGCTTTGAGTCCGCCTTCTTCATCCATTAATGTTGTTGTGACATTCACATTTTAATTCCACCAACAACTGCATTGGCAGTGGCGTAGCCCACTTTAGCCATTGGCTAACTTCACTGTGAGTAGTGGCATTCTGCTCTTTCACATGTTGCACAGCCACACACCAAGTTGTTCTTTCAAAGCCAATGACCTCAATGGCAAAAACCACAACAAAACAAAATGCACATTGACAAGGCCAAAAGACTAGCAGTCCGCTCCAGACCAATAGCCTCTCCCAATACTTGTTTGGACTTGGTTACCACCTGATTCCATTTGATGGCAATTTGTGAGTGCCAAATGCTGTTTTTGAAACCATTCTAAACCTGCAGCTCTTGAGCACATATCATGTCTAATTCGTAATTTTGTAATTAAACTTAGGAAATCTTGCAAAGTTACCAACCTGCTATTTTTCTGGGTGATGTGTGATGCTTGCTGTTCAAACTATTTTAGACCTTTGAACATAGCTTCCTGTTGTTTTTTTGTAGTTACAACCCAGCTTTGTACATCTGGCCCTTAGACATACACCAGTAAGTGGGGAGTCAGTTCAGCTATTTCTTTGTTCATGGAAGAGCGCCAAACACCCTGCACTATTGAGTTGACTCATTTTGTTACATCTGCAGTCCCTAGGCCCACCATGGTTGTCCCCTCTTACTGCAGTGTTCTTTGCAGAGCAGGGTTTAGTGTCCAGGGTGGCTGATCCGGTTCTAACGTTGCTCATTTTCAGCTGCTGGTTTGTGGTGGCCTGTTGTGAGGTTCCCCAAGACTCGTCGCCGCCTTCTATCATGCAGGTACATCAGTGGTACTCCTGGCTGATGCTCATGAAGATACTACCGATACCCGTCGCGGACTCCCTTCTTGCTGGAGTCTTGGTGCACACAATCCCCCGAAGAACTCCAAGCCTGGGCAGGGACCAGCTTGTGTTTCTTCCCTGGGCAGGGACCGGCTTGTGTTTCTTCCCTGGGCAGGGACCGGCTTGTGTTTCTTCCCTGGGCAGGGACCGGCTTGTGTTTCTTCCCTGGGCAGGGACCGGCTTGTGTTTCTTCCCTGGGCAGGGACCGGCTTGTGTTTCTTCCCTGGGCAGGGACCGGCTTGTGTTTCTTCCCTGGGCAGGGACCGGCTTGTGTTTCTTCCCTGGGCAGGGACCGGCTTGTGTTTCTTCCCTGGGCAGGGACCGGCTTGTGTTTCTTCCCTGGGCAGGGACCGGCTTGTGTTTCTTCCCTGGGCAGGGACCAGCTTGTGTTTCTTCCCTGGGCAGGGACCGGCTTGTGTTTCCTCCTGCAGCAGCAGCATGACCACAAAGGGTGTCTTTCTTGAAAGTTTCCAGAGAATTAGTCTTGAGGAATGTCTAACCATCTCAGCATGTGGCATTGTTGCACAGCATTACCCACTTAAGAAGATTATCATGTACTATATTTTATATGTTAAGTACTTCTTGTTTTTTAATTAAAGCATTCCAGTGCGTTCAGCATGTCGAGCCTTCAAGGTTTAAAAGGGGACATGACTGTTCGAGCGTTCACTTAAAACATATCCTATTGTGTTCTCTGCAGTGAGCTCAACCCAGGGACTGCTTTCTGTTCTAGTGCTTGATAATAATAGTGCCTAGATAGATTTTTCGGGGTGTTACAGAGGTGTACCCCACATTCTCACCTACTACACCGACTAAACCTGCCCGTATGTTGTTACTGTCCAATGAGCTGACAAATTATAATTTTTTATCCTAGTTGCAATGAAATGTACCTAATCTTAAAGTCTTTTTAATTCATTACTTTTGACCAGTTTGAGATCACTGATTGGTGGAGCTGGCTATAGAAAGTTTAGTTAATTTATTTGTAGACATTTGCATAGTTCCCAGAAGCACTTGCCGGCCATCGCAGAGCTCTGAAAAATGAGGGCTGAAATGTAGTAGTACATAGACTCCATATTAATGACAAGCATATAGTGAGGTAGACTACATTCGGTTTAATGTTGCCACTGAAGACCTGGGACTCCTGGGTGTTTGCTTCACATCCACATGCATTCTGGGAGCTGTAGTCCTGATTGACTTCAGTTGCAGACGCTGACCTAACAGACCTGAAATCAATGTTTTCTGGCCTGAGATGGGGTAGCGCTCCTTTCTACTGATTTCTTTATGTAGAACCAGCTGTTGCAATGTCGGTGCTGCAAAGCCAATCAAATCATTTCAAAACCAAGAACTTCAATCACAAAGTCGTTGGATCAAGTACCTTGATTTGAGTGTAATTTCACATTTGGTACTTACAAAACTTAATTTACACACTCAAATAGATTTACTCGCAAAGACAATCTGGAAATTTTACATGTTAGTAAACCTTTTCAGTTGAGCAAAAAACAAGCGTTTTCGGGTGGGTCAGACTTGAACAGGTGAACACCCGCAAATATTCAGGTTTGAGGCTACTCGCACACTTCTGTGAGGGGCATTCCCTCCCAGGATGCTAGTCAATGATCTACTCCTGTGAAGGACCACAAGTAAATATCTATGATGGGTTCAAATAAGAAGGGAACTGCCCCAAAATTAGATGGGGTGTTTAGGAAACGTTTTATTTGCCCTTGGAGGAAAAAAATGTTCTAAAATGCAAATCCACGATTTCCAAATGTATATTTATATATGCGTAAATGTAATCCTGCAACATTCAAACATGTAACCAATGTTCCGCATGAGCTCATTTTTGAGAGGCTGCGATTATCGAATTTTCGGAGAATTCCAAACAATTTACCCTTCACATACAATTAAATACACAGAATTCATCTTTTTGTAAATTGAGCCATCAGCATATTGGTTGCATAGCAGGCCCATCTTAAATATCTGCCACGCTGTCCAATTTGTACGTTGCAAATACATCAGAACCTTTTTAGGTCTTGCTACCAAGAGCTTTAGCTCTTTCAGATACCTCATTTTACCAGTACTTTAAAAAAGTACAATAATAAGTAGTGCAGAAAGAGGGAGCTTGGGGTCTGCACACTTAAGCTATTGGCATTCATTGATTTTGTTTTTTTCTTCATAGTTTGCCATTGCTTGAACGAGCTCTCGGTGGAGGCCATGGCATTTCCTGGATAATTGTATCGTCTGGTTTGTGTTCCCATTGGGTTTTGGTGATGGACTGAAGTAGTCCTTCTGTTAGACTGCAGATGTGACGTGCGTCTAGTGATTCAGTCAGTGTGTGTGTTCTTTCATGCATTTACTTTACTGACAGATGACGTTTTTAGTTGCTTGTTTATAGACTTTTTGTTTATGAAGTGCATCATATTTGTCTTTAGGGCTAGTTATGGCTCTTCATTAAATATCCTTGCATGTTGATTTGTTTAACTTTGCTGTCACCATAGCATGTTGTGGGATTTATAGATCTTTTGTTCAGAAAGTAAAGTCTCGCATAGAAATAGGCGTTGTTTCAGATGCTCTGAAATGACTGGCCCGTTGTCGAAAATGTGTACTATGCAATATTTTGTTGTTTATCCCTTTTAAGTTCACCACTTCAAATGCAAACTTCAAACATTCTTCTTTAAGAGTACAACTTACCTCCGAGGATGTAGTCTGTTCAGTGGCGTAACGAGATTTGAGGGGGACCCCCCTGCAAAGGGCCATCCCTCCGGACTCACTCAGGAGTGCTCAGGCCAGGGTACTGTGCTCAGGCCCCCTTCAGGAGCTGGGGCCCCCACACTGCAGGGCTGCGGGGGCCTTTGTTACGCCACTGAGTCTGTTCAGTAAAGGGGGCCTACTCTGAGCTTTCAATTTGTTGTAGCCCAAGAAGTTGCTTCGATATTAAGGTATTCCTTTGCAAGTCACCGTGGGCGAAGCCCACAAAGTCGTCCTCCGTTACTGAAAACATTCCCTAACACAATTTCCGGCCTATAGGCTCTGCAATACAGTGCTTAATTTAAGGCAGTACTTTCCGGTGCTCGGCACCGACACTTAAATGTCAGCAACTTCTCTTGTGACAGTATGCCACATGGTGGCGCTGTCTGCCTAATTCGGGATGAGCACACCAACCATTGTTTATTAATTGAATACACATTAACACTGACTAATAGCTGCCACCCAAGCCATTCTTATATCTTTGGGGGCCAGGAATAGTATAAATTATCATACTTGTTAGTGTGAATGTTAGTTGTTGTGTTTATACTGTCATTGGCAGTACTGTTAGGGACAATGGGTGGTGCAAGCTGCAGTGGCCTCTTGAGAGGGCCCTGGCATTATTCTCTTACAAATTAAGTGCTGCTGCAATAGCATGTTCAATAAAGCGAGACCTGGTCATTTTGCCAGTGTGTTTTTTACACTCCTTGAAATACCGACTGGAGAAAACAAGTGTTCAATGTTTCCAGAACAGATTAGCTGATTTTAAACATAATCGGTTAAGAATGTTTAATCTGTACTTATCAAACTCTGCATACACACACATCCTAGCAGTAATCCTATATTTATAATACTGTTTCTCGCCCGCAGCCGTAAGAATGTACAGTATGTCCAGTAAAACTATTACAGAACCTGCTGTTGCGGCTGTAAGCCAGCTTTTGTACCTGCTGAACTTAACCACTGCAAGTTTAATTTCAATGGAATGCTGAATTTCATGTAAATTCCATGCACCTCCTTTCTCAGTAGTCTCAAGTACTTATTTGATTAGAGTTGTTCCCAAATTCATAACATGTTTTTACCAGTATACAGTATGCAGGAGACAGAGCTGATGGGCATACCTTTTTGGTAGAGGTTCATTGCTTAATATGTTAAAAATAATAGGTACAGTAGCCCACATTTCTTTTTAAGGAAGCCGCCACCAGCACTACTGAATGCTGGGTTTCCAAAGACCAAGGCTTTCTTTTATCATTCTAGAATTCCTTCCTCCCTCTTTATCTCACGCTTACAGATACTTTTGTCATATCTGCTCTCTCCTTTTATCATTGTTTTGCTATCTTTCCTTTCCTCCTCCCTCTGTTTCTGCATTTGTCCCTGTTGCTCCAGATTAAAGTCTAATAATGAAAAATGTCTTGCTGCCCGCTACCGGGACAAATAAAGCACTGGCCACAACATTCTACGACCCTTTCTCCTGTTAATACGGGAAGTAATTATATAGGAAACAGATAAAAACCTTGTTTTTTCCACAGAATGAAATACTCCTTTTTTTAAGTCTTGCCTTCCAGTCAGTGTAAGCTGTTTGTGAAAAGACCTATTGTCAGTTTACATTGGGTTTTGAGGCCACCTATTGATAACCATTGGTTGACTTTATTGCCAATCCCATTTCCTTGCTTTGTATTCATTAGCTAATCTGTGCTTTCCTTCCTCTTCTTGTATTTGCCACTCCCTTGGAACATGGCCTTATTACTTGTGCCCTTCCACTTCTTACTTTACAGGCATTACTGTTTTCCTTTTTTTCTTTTTGGTTAAGCACTCCATGACAACAGTGCATGTGTTTTCTAGCTGGCTCCTTCGTATCCATCATATACTTCGCTTTCCCCTCCGCCGCACTCAGTGTTGCTCTCTCTCACCCATGTGTTCTTCTCCCCTTTTGCTTTCTCACCCAATCCCCTGCTCCACATTACTCTCTCTCTCACCCCTTTCATGTACCTCTTCCTCTGTCCTCCATGTTGCAGTAGCTCCTCACCACCCTTAGTGTTGCTTTCACTGCTTCCTCACTCTCCATGTTGCTTCGGTCCTCCCCACCCTCAGTGCTGCTACTCCCATCCGCGTCTTCGGTCTTGCTTCCCCCACCATCGTCCTCCGTGTTGCTTTTTTTTTTTTTTTTAACTTTCTGATTCAACTCAAATTAGTAAATAAAAAGAAATAAAAGCGCCTGCATCATATAGTAGTTAAGGCTGCAGCATCATAGTGCTTTTATTTTGTGTTTTGCTACAGCTTCGGGGATTGACAAAGCCAGTAGGTACCAAAGGCAAGACCTATTGGTTTTATCAGTACTTGTCGATAAATGTCTTTATAGCTGATAAGCCATAAAATCACTTGGTTGGCCACTTGCAGCAACGCCTAAAAACTCGACAGTTATAGCTCTCAGCAGTGGGCGATAATGCTTATTAGAACATTGGAATGTGGAGCACTCCATTGTAGACAATGGAGTGCTCCGTGCTTCTAGGGGCCGGTAAAGGCCCGCAGAGCAACATTCCAATGTTTTACAAAAGCCTCTCGAAGCTCGAGGGGATTTTTTTTTTTTTTTATAAATCTGTTTATTAAACTTAAGCAACACAGTCATGCTCTACAGGTACATGTGTCATACGTCACAGTGGTAAACATAGTTTAAAGGCTGACATACATTTTTCCCGCTATGACCGGCACCCCTACCATTTCACGCAGTGGAATTTATATCATACACTGTTCTTCGGGTGTTGGGACATTTGGGGGTTCGCACAGTCCTCCCTACATTCCATTTAGTCCATATTGCATTTAGTCCATATTGCAATCCATTTTTTGGGGCATCCCCGAGCCACATAGACCGTTTTCTCTCTCAACATACACCAGTCCATGTCCTCTTTCCATTTCTTCAGTTTCGGCGGCACGGTGGCCCCCCATGCCTGTGCTATGTTACGTTTAGCAATCATCTGCCCCAGAGTGGCCCATATTCTCCCCTTCACATCAAGATCTGTGGGCTCCCAGACGTTCAACAGGCATCTCTTGGCCTCGGGCATAAGAGGGACTCCCCAAATCTCGCTAATACATTTTAAAACTTTTCCCCAGTACCCTTGAATTAACGGGCATTCCCAAAGAATATGCATGAACCCGCCTTCCATCCCACACCGTCTCCTACACTGCCCGTCTGCGCTTTTGCCCATCATCATTAATTGCTTCTCTGAGAGGTACGCCCTGTGTAGAATCTTGAGTTGGACTAGCCTAAGTTTAGCTCGAGGGGATTTAAATCCCCTCGAGCTTCGAGGAGCCTTTGTTTAATTTGTTAGAACATTTTGCCCTCTAGTGGCAGAATGTTCTAATAGCCTTATAGCCCTTCGTAGCAGGGCTATACCGCTATTAAAGTCCCGCTGCTTTTGTTACAGTCCCTCGCCTTCGGCTCGGGCCTTTAACGCTGCAGCGTGCCTTTAATAGCCGGTATAGCCCGCTACGGCGGGCTATAAGGCTATAATAAGTGGAGCACCATTAATATTGTTATTGAAAGCTCTGGTGAAGCCCTCCAGCATAATGTCCTCTCAGAGCAGGACACCGCTTGGTGAAGAATCTTTTCCAATCTAATGCAGGCAATGCGCCAATAATAGTTAAAGATAGGACATGAAATGAATCTAAGCAGATCATCTGCCTCCACATTGCACCCCCGATGATCGACACACTAATAAATTATATGGGGCATTGTAGAATAAGTGTAGTGTATTAAAATGCTCTATACTAGTAATTAATTCCTTCAGCATTAGTGCAGTGTGATAGAACCTCACACCATAATCTCCAGCTCTTAAGACCCTTTGTCCGAGACCACTAAGGTGTCTTCTGGGACACTCTGCAACATTGTATGAAATATCCATACTCTAGGAATGTGTGATTGGCTTTGATATATGGCATACAAAGGGTTAGTGCCTAATCACATTTTTATGTCACCGCACATTTTCATCAAATAGTTCTTTAATTGCAAGTATTTCTAGAACCCTGAGCGGAATTAATGCAGGATATCACTAAGTGTATTATTTATTTACCTGGCCCTGAAGAGATGGCGGCCTGTATGATACCAGCATTGCACAATATATGTTTTTCTGTGTCCCTGAAGATTGTTTGCTGTCTCTCATTTTCCTAGAGCAGTCTATGCCTGTGATCTGTGACATGCAATTTTTTTTGACCTGTTCCATATTTAACCCTATTTATATGCATAGCTGAATTATCTCGTAGAGGATATTGCAACTGAGACCCATTAGACGTCCAGTCAAAACCAGATGCACCCCAGTACTAAACACTCATCAGTTGTATCATACGACTACCTAAAAACGCTGCTCTGAAATTCTATTTATTCTGTGATACATGTACTGATGAAACCAGTCGTTCTGCCATACACCAGTCGTTCTGCCATACTTGTGAGGGGTATCCTGAGTTTGTTTCTCAACTGGCAGGGATACAATGAAGTGCTAATTGCTATTGAAACTGAAATGAGCAGTGGTTTGTACAACTCCACATGAAGAAACAACACGGTAATTTTTCCCTCAGAGATACAATTTTGAACTTGTGTCAAATGCAACTTTGTGGTTATGGAGGTCTAACTTTTGGAAAACAATAAGTAGGATTTTGCCTTTAAATGAAAGGTGTTCAAGTCTGGATTCCTTGTTGTTACTTTTTAAAAATTAGATATATGCTAAAGAAATGCCATTCTCAGGGGCAGTAATGGAGACTTGGAAGTAGGTCATGGCAGTGAAAAATAGGATGATCGCAGGATGGTTGACGGTACAATACGATTCTCAGTAGTCCTTGGGGGTCTAAAAGTTAGAGGATCTGGTTTGTAAATAACATTTTGCATCTTCTGAGAGAATGGCACAGCTTGGATCAGGTCAGGATTTTACAAAGGTGAGAAAATGACAGGATCAGTTTAGATTTATATTATAGTTTGGAGGTTGCAGTACAAGGTTGAGTTAGCTGTTAGAAGCACCTACAGAAACTCTTCAAAGCACTTCATTTTATTAACCAACACCATAACATGCCCATTGATTCTGCTATATTTGCTTCTTGGCGTGTAATAGGATAGACAATAGAATCTTCAAGACCGTAGGTACCAAGTGAGATTGGGTTCCTTGTATTTTGGGGAACCACCTAGAGCAAAGGCCTGTTGGTCTGTGGTCATCCTCTAATCCAGTGGTTCCCAATCTATGCACCGCGGCACCATGGTGCACCGTCAAAACTAGCCAGGGACGCCGCGAACACCAAGCACACGGGTTGGGATCCACAGCATGATTAGAGTATTTGTTTACTTCGTGTCAACCCTGCGCCTCACTTCAGTGCAAGTGTTAAAACACTTTTTCTTTTGTAATATCAAAAAATGAGACCGGCCTTCGTGACATTTTACAAATAGCACATAGGGGCAGCCACGAGCCTTCTTTACAAGTAAGTAACTAGGCTTTAAACTTGAGTCAAACTTATTCCAGCAGTGAATTGGGATATGAGATTGGGGGCAAGAAGAGGATGGAGTTGAGAAACACACTTCTAATGCTCTACGTGCACTTTGGTACCAACGTCAGGCGTTTCATTGTGTAGTGTTTGTCACTACTTTTATGTGCCTGTACCACCACCCATGGGTCCACATTAAACTTGTTGCTTGTGCGGCAGGACGGAGAAGGATGGAGCCAGAGTGCTGCGGGGGTTTTGGAATGGCATACTGCACTGTTTACAAGGAAATGGAGTGGAACGACACCCCAATCCGGATGCACAGCATACTTTTAGTAGCATCTAACAACATGCCACAAAGTTATTTTATCTCCCATGTATATTGTATTCTTTTTTCAATGTGATCCAAATTTTTACAATCGTCATAGTTTTCACATGTCATAAGAGAACCACTTATGTCTTCACTCAACTCTTAATGTTACAGAAATGCCCATCCAGGCCTATCCTGCACCACGACAGTGTACCTAAGTTAATCCACGATCATTGATCTTATATTACCCAATGCATTTCGGGCCCATTCTCCGGCCCTTCGTCAGGGGTTTTCTACAAATAAAAAGTACATCAATTAGACTGCGTGTGTTACCCCAATATCGTCTGTTTTCTGATTTATATAAAATTTCCCTCTTTTGACGTTTCCCAGAAATCCGCGATTTCCCCGCTAACAATTGTGGCCCAACGCTACCACATCATGAATACCCATTGCAACCGTCCTTCTCCCGCTGTGCTACCCATCGAGTCCCATCTATATTTCATAGCTGTACCCCTTCCACGCTGATCTACTGACACACCTTTTTAAAGATTTATCTGATGCCCCTCAATGCCGTACGTCTATTCTAATCCATACCTTTCAAGCCGTCCGTGTAACCGTCCTCCTGACTCCTTTGCCACCACACACAGATGAGCAAGCTGTACAACTCTCTCACATCTCTGCTTTTAACCTTACTTGACTCCACCCCTCCGCTACACCTGTTATCAGTTAAACTACCACTAGTGTAATATCCTCAGGTCATGTCATTATGTTAACATGTGGGGCCAGCCCACCACAACTAGCTTCCTCATTCCCTCCAATTTCGATCATTGCCTACAACTCCCACAATACCCCGCGTTCATCAATCCATTCCACACACTCTGAGTTAGAATATTCCATACTCGAACCTACTTTTTCTTTCCCTCCAAACACCATGGTTGCCTCCATTTCCCGTTATCCTTTCCTCCCCCATTCATGTAAGGTATCCATAAAAATACATAAATATACACCGCCCTCCCGATGTTGTCAATCTCGTTGATTATTAAAAAGTCCTGGCCTACGGCATACTGCACTGTAGGGTCACTAAAACGGGAAATCCTGGGACGATGCGCTTGTTTTCGGTTTGCAGCAATAGTTGTTCTCTAGACAACCTCGTGCAACGCAGACAGGTGTGCTGTGGCAGCAGCCGCTTTAAATCACAGCTGTTTGTATTAAAATGACTTTTGTCTCCTTTTTGTTTTGTGTACAGTAGCTGCTTATGTGCCCATAACTGAAAATAGCTAATTTTAAGCAAGCTCCAGTGCACGCAAGCAGCTCCTTACCACCTTACAACTACAGGACCTATTAAGTGCCGATACTTTATTGAGGAGTTTTGCACAGCATTTTATGTTGTAGTTCAGCACTGAAATTATGAACAGTTTGATAATTTAGTGCTCAAATGTGTACATTGCTGTGTGGTAAAATGTATGTGCTTTAGACCCACCACAATACTATGGAGGCTTCAAACACACACCAGAGGCTATAGTGCTGGTTTTCGCACTTTGCACTTAAAATTGGAGCTCCTGCCCCTATTCCCTTCCAAATAACTATCGTTTTGTTTTTGCAAAAGAATCAGATTATGTCGCACTTTGTTTTTCGATTATATTTCTTGTGGATATTTGCCCAGACTTTCAAGACACTGCTCTTTAAAGAGAACTACATCACAATGCTGTACCAGTTCACTTCTCCGAGATCCCTGTGTCCCAATCGGTCGTTGACACTGCATGGGGCTCTGTAGTGGATAGGATAGGACTACATCTATGATTATAATACCGTCATCAGCTTCATCCCAAATATTTTCAGGGAGATAAGTGAAGTACTCCAGAGGACTGGCTTACACCCTCCTCTCGCCCAAAAAAAGTTAACAATGGGGAGCCGTGACCAACGGACAATAGGTCAAGGGAGCCGTGGGTCGCCAACGTTTGGGAACCACTCTAACCTTTCTGTTTACTCTGTAGGAGCTTTACAGCTTTTTTGGGACCTATGAGGTTTGTAACAACTTCTCAATTTTCCCACTTCATGCCTAGTGTCTTTGAGTTGAAGCTCTTCATATTTAATCCTACCATCTCCTCCCCTAGCGCGTGATGACATGTACTCATGCCATTATAATGCAATAAGTTGAATATTGCCATTATATGCAACACGTTGAATGTTTCTGCTTATTTCAGGAGAATACTTGGGAAATTCTACTCTTGGACGCCTGGTTTTGGGGCTGCACTGCCTGCCTCCTACGTGGCTATCCTGCTTGAAAGAAAAAGCAGGTAACTACTGCATTCCTATTGTATCGGATACTATGTAGACCTTTGAAGACCAGAAACGTTTCCCATTAAACACTGACAGTTTGCTTTATTGTTTAGTTATTAAATGGAACATTTGTTTGTTTTGTATTATAACTGACATTCAATATACAGAAGACTTCTGGAGATATTGCAGATCATGTCAACGTCCAATTGGGTGGGAATTGAGCCATTCATTTAAACATTTACATTTGCGAAGTAGAGACCCCGAGTCATGAATGTTTAAAAAGAAATTAATGAAATAGAGATCATTTCTACAGAACATTGATGTGGTTTCCTTATGGCTTTGGGGAATTGGTAGAGTGAGAACCCTTATCATGTGTTCCATGTTGGCTGTGATGTTCCACTTTTGTTCTTGCAATGCACTCTTCAGATTCTGTATATATTCACGAAACACTTCTGGGATGTGTTCTCTACTCGTCCCTCAGCACTTATAAACCGGGTATTTCATAACCTGATGTCTACGTCAAGGGCTTTAGTGTTGCTAATGTTTACTTCAACACCGGTTGCATTTAGCCCATATTTTACTGATTCTAGCCCCTTCGAGACCATGCATGTCATTTCTTGCCTTGTGTAATGCAGAGCGCCAAGTGTGAGCATGTAGTTAAGAAGACTGTGATCTTGTATACATTTGCCGCCATTTTGTATGACCTTTAGATGGGTTGTCCATCATAGGTTCAATAGGGACTGAGCCGTGCCTAGCTGTGGGGATAAGCACATATGATAATTGTAATATGAACCTCATTAAAGTGGTAAGTCAATATCCCGAGTATTTGGCATGAGCTCTCCACTCCTGGCCCTACTTTGGACACCAATGACCCATTAACAGCTCCTCCACGAAAGGTGAGTCATTATTGGGCCAGAATTGTTTATATTCCTTGGATTAAGACAACGCAACTACTCTTTTTTTTTTTTTTTTAATTCAAATTGACCTGAAAGGCCTGTTGGTAGTCATTTGCTGCTAGCATGGAAGGCATTTTCCTGTCTAAAACATGGAATCCTAACCTTTTTATTCAATAGTGTCAAGTACTCTTTCCGAAAATGCACCAAAGTAAATGTTTGTGAAATGTTTTCCTCCACAGGCCCTCAAATGTGAATGTATTTATTGTGCTTCATAGTTCTCTAGAGTCCAGAAATGTTGTGTTTGTCGCAACCAACGGGTGATTATAACCTCAACTCCAAGTATGACAAACTTTGGCATAACTAATAAGCCTGGTTTGCATTTCCCCGCCATAACAAAAACAATTGCCTCAGAGGAAAACAAAACTAAAAGATTGTTTTTTAGTATACAATTTTATGACATGAAGAGTTTAACGTGTGACCGTTCATTGTACTTTTGTGATTTAAAACAGTCCACATTCAATAAAATGCAAGCACTTCATAGACGGTAGAATGATACACCATAAGGCCAATAGTATGAAGTGAGAGAGCAGTACTTCTCTGGGCAGAGCCAATTTCTACTCTGTGTATTTTAAAGAGTAAGTAACTATGGGTTTCACGGGCAGTTGGACTGTCGGGCAAGACATAACAAGCATTGGCATAGCCAATAGGTCTCGCCTTCGGGACCTTATAAGTGTTTAGCCATGCAACAGTTGCATAACTAAATACTTATAAGGTCCCAAAAGCGAGACCTATTGGCTATGCCAAGCGGCCACACGATCGCGATCAAACATCAAAGCGGCCGTGCGACCGTGAAAGTAAAAGTGATCGCGGCGCGCGCGCCCGCGCACATGCATCTCTAGGCTGGCCTGGTAGCACTTTTTGGAGCCCTCTCAATAAGTCTCGCCAGACCAGTGCATGCGCTGGGTCAGGCGAGACCTCAAAATGGGCACTTGTGCAGGATATCATAGTTGATCTATGAAAACCTCAACCAATCTAGTGTCTTTATTGATTTCAATATATTCCTGTGGTACCACAATCTGAACTTTATTTAAATAGAATAAAATCACATGATGCACGCCATTCTTCCAATAATTATTAAGTAAATTGTGTGTTTTTTCTCACAAATTTGGGTAGGTGCAATAGAACAGCTAAACAAATGGATGACTAGGACAGCAACGTCCCAGTAGGAAGTAGACATTGCATTTAAGGCCTTTTGGTCAATGAATTGAGACCATAGAAATATTGACAACCCTATAAGCCCTCAAGAGCCAAGGGGACTTCATCTCCCGACTTGCAGTGCGTCAGGAGGCGCGTTTGCAGAGTGTAAAAGACACCATTCCACCACACGGAATGGTTTATCGTACATCATTAGAAAAGGTATAAACCAAGGTAAAAGCAGACGTGACTGTTATTTAAAAAGAGACACACTGAAGAAGGTACTCGGATGTTCACACTAGTCTTTAAACTTGACCCCCCAACCTTCCAGAGCCTTCTGTATAGAACGGAACGAAGGAGCACATCTCTGAATCTCCTTCGAAGCAGCCTTCAGGAGGGAGAAATCCATTAAAATCTCATTGTTGAAATCTAGTTCTGTTAATCTGCGTCTGCAGGATCATATCCTGAACTGTCTTCAGAGGGTTTTTTTGTGGAAGGAAATTGTTCAGTCTTCTTAATCACCCAATAGGCAGAGAACATCTGTTTCTAAACCTAGGGTGACTTGGGCCTTCACACACAGAATAAACACTGTTTAAGCCAATATTTTTACTTAAGAACAGTAATCTGGTGTATGAATCCTTCCGTCCCCTTTATGAATGAATGCCAAAGAATCCCCTGGTGCTACACACTAGCAATAGCTCGATCTGGGCGTTAGTAATTTACAATGTGTTCTCTTTACACCGTGTTCCTCATCTTGAATATCTGTAAGAATTCTTTGAGTCTCCTTGGAAGGTGGTCTCGCCTTGGTACCACTGGTCGATTCTGTAGTCAGATCCTCCTTTCATCTCTTTAGACTCTTCGGTCTCTCCCTCGTCTCCCTTAGATGTCTGAACCAGGTGCACTCCCATTTGTATTACAAGAGTCTTTGTCCAAATTCCCCTTGCAGCAGGATTACTTTATCGCCATTCGTGGGATGCCATTCACCATGGCTCTGCATTCCTATAGTGGCGCTCGTTGCCAGCTGGACTTCCTTTAAGCACTATGTATTGTGCACCGTAGGTTCCATGTTTCTTGGCCTATGTTGATATATGACTTCACTACAAGACCCAACTCTGAATTGAGATACCCAGCTTTGACACACTCTGCCTCAGAGACTCCTCGTACTCTGTACTGATTCCTGCACTTTGGAACTCTCTGCTATTTACAATCTAAAATATTTATCACCACCTTGAATGCCAAACACCCATTAAGACATGCTTGTTTCCAGTATCTCAAGCCCATCTACTCACTGTGAATCTCTTTAACGTCTTGGTGACTTAAGCCTGCCTTACTCATTAGCAAAACATCTACCGTGAAAATACTTATTAAATGGTTGACGTCTTCAATGCCCCTATATATGAACCAGCAACGTCCGGCACTATGATTGGGGCATGTCTCTGACCCTCATGGACAGCACCTTGATCTACACTTAGTCAAAGTCCCCATTAACCCTTGTCCTTCCCACATGCATGCAAAGCCAGTTCATCAAGAGCACTATTGTAAATTGCATAAGTGTCCTCTGCGCTACGCGTATCTGTGTGTTCCTGGCTCTTGGAGATGCTCCATCAAGGTTGTTGACACGATCTTGGTGCATGTCCCTGGTCCTGACAAACCACGCCCATCTCTTTCATGTCCAGGTCATACTGCCCCATTTCTCTTGGTATCCAAACCTGTGTGCCCTTGTGTTCAGTGCTACTAGACCACGGTAGTAGACGCCATGCAATAAATAAGTGACAGTCATCAGGCTTTGCCTCAAGGCACTTCGAGAACAGAATAATGATGGGGCACTCAGCTTATCGTAGTACAAATATAAACATGAAAATCTGGACGTTTGAAAGCAAAAGTAACTGATATAAGTAACTGATAACGTCCCAGGAAGCTAGAAGTAGAGCAGGATTTTTTGGGAAGGTCAACAGAACACAAGCATTGCTGTTGTGTAGGGAGTGAAGTAATCATGGTCGATGCTGACCATGAAACAAAACGTTTTCCACATCCAGTGCAGTCCAGTGCATCTTTGGTATCCACCTGGAGCATGTCACTTTTTTGACCATGCTCGCCTCATTCAGCCTTCTGCACTATCCTCTTTACCAGCTTTGTAGAGAGGGTTGGAGCCACCAAATTTTGCAGAGAGTGGACTCTTTCCCACTCTCTGTAGCACATCTTGTAGATTGTTCATTTCACTCCCCAATCCTGAAAGGATTGTTGGGAGTTAGTGGCTAGCTTCCACATTACTATTCTCTGTTAGGGGGTAGTTGCTCGCTTCCACATTACTATTCTCTGTTAGGGGGTAGTTGCTCGCTTCCACATTACTATTCTCTGTTAGGATGGTAGTTGCTTGCTTCCACATTACTATTCTCTGTTAGGAGGTAGTTGTTCGCTTCCACATCACTATTCTCTGTTAGGAGGTAGTTGCTCTCTTCCAATTACTATTCTCTGTTAGGAGGTAGTTGCTCCCTTGCACATCACTATTCTCTGTTAGGAGGTAGTTGTTCGCTTCCACATCACTATTCTCTGTTAGGAGGTAGTTGCTCCCTTCCACATCACTATTCTCTGTTAGGAGGTAGATGTTCGCTTCCACATCACTATTCTCTGTTAGGAGGTAGTTGCTCGCTTCCACATCAGGAGGTAGTTGCCCGCTTCCACATCAGGAGGTAGTTGCCCGCTTCCACATCACTATTCTCTGTTTGGAGGTAGTTGGTTGCTTCCACATTACTATTCTCTGTTAGGAGGCAGTTACTCACTTCCACATCAGGCGGTAGTTGCTCGCTTCCACATCACTATTCTCTGTTTGGAGGTAGTTGCTCGCTTCCACATTTCTTTTCTCTGTTAGGAGGTAGTTGCTCGCTTCCACATTACTATTCACTGTTAGGAGGTAGTTGCTTGCTTCCACATTACTATTCTCTGTTGGGAGGTAGTTGCTTGCTCCCACATTACTATTCTCTGTTGGGAGGTAGTTGCTTGCTCCCACATTACTATTCTCTGTTAGGAGGTAGTTGCTCGCTCCCACATCACTATTCTCTTAGACTCCAAGAACTTGTCACTTCATTCTCACACAGGGCTTTAGCCAGACAATGAAGGACCATATTGTGGTGTCCCCAGCCACACTCTCATAAATGTGGACGGTGTCGACAAACCGATTCAGAAGTGGATGTTGATACTTGGAGCCTATGCACAAAGAATGAATGATAGTAGGGAAAGCAGCCAGACCCAGGAGGAAAGCATAGATAACTTTAACCTGCTAAACCCTTTCTGACAAAGCGGCTGTCCATGTCAGTGCGATTAGAAAGTTTTACCTACAAACATTAACACATGCACTATGTCCTACATTATCTAGTGTGGCAAAGGCTGCTGGTGGGCAGAGAGAACGGATGTTGCACAGCTGCACATGTGTCATAACACACTCTCATCCGTGCCATTCTTGTCACACGGCCAGATTGCAGTCCATATGAAAAGACCTTTTGAGGAATCGTGTGTGACATTACTTGGCTGACGCTAGCGGCGGAGCATAAAATCGGTCATGCTGTTGAGCGAATAGAGGATTCATACAGGGAACTGTGCCATTGACGTGTGAGCTGCGTGCTCCATAAAATCGTTAATCGATGTTGCTAGAAATGTTATGGGTAATCTGCGCTAAATGTATTTTATGAGCACAGGATGCAGGGATGGCTATGAGCTGGAGATGGTCAGATGTGGCTCCCCAATCAAAAATGGCACGATACGCATTTTTTGACACCCCAACGGACAAGATGAAAAGGGGTAAATCTTAGGTCTCCTTCTCTCTAATCAGAGGCACAAAAGCCATAAAAGATATCACCACTTTAGGAACCCTTTAGCAGGCTACACCGTAAAATTGCGGCACTTAAACAAGTTACACAGATGTTAAAAGAAGTTTAATTCACAGACGTTGGAATTTGGTTCCTTTACATTGAATGGAGCGGATGACTAGGAGTCATGTTAAATGGTCAACCAGCCCCAAAGTGGTAAAACACAGATCTCGCTTCTCTCCGATACTCCTGTCTGCAGGATCCAGACCAGAGGCCCCTGTAGGTACAGCCATTGCCGAACCCAAAGGAGGCCATTGTCATTGGTGCCGAGTCTGTGGCGACCATCAGACGAGATCTTGTGTGTCTCACAACGCGCTCTCCATCTTGAACTGGTTCATTCAGGCCCCTACCCCGGGCCCCTCTCTGTCCAACATCTAGGCCTGGTCAACCAATGTCAATGGAGTAGGATAGGGTGAAGGCCTCTCCACAGTCATGTGACAGTCTTACCAGTGACCTATAAATGACTACAAACTTTGTTTCCATCACAAACTGAAGGCCTGGCTCAGCTCTTTATAAACACGCCTTCAAGAAAATGGTCCTAGTCATTGTGGTAGTGCACAGAAAAATAAGCATACGCCTATTCATAATCTCCCCAAATAATATTGTATGAACGTAGTGTACACATGAATTGTTTTGGAACAAGGTGTTCAGACAGCGTGATAAAAGTGCACCATAAAGTCCAATTTTTCTCTTTTGCGTGTCACTGTAAAAAAAAATTACATGACAGAAATAGTACTAGAATTAATAGAAAATTCCACAATAGCCCTAAACGTATCCATGCGTAACGTATTTATTACACACAGTATCCACACTTGTGCTTGTGAAAATGGGTGTTCATCGCCATTGCATGCAAACACCATTCTCACATGACATGTTTTATTTGTGCAAGTATAGAACACACGTGTTTGTGAATTGTTCTAAAAGACGTAAACCAGGCACTCGTGTAAGGGTAAATGATGTCATTGTAAATTGAGTGTTTGCCCTCGTTGTGCCTCCGTTCTTTTGTTTTCTCCTGAAGACTGGCACTTGGAGCAGTGTGAGTGTGCTACAAAGCAGCACAGCGCTTGTGTGAAGCACAGCTGAGCCCCCTTGGATTCCCTGAGCCTGGAAAGACCTGTCCTGGTGCATTTTGTGAAGATTGCTCTGTTTTCTGTGGATTGCTGTGGAACGGGGATAGAGTGACGCTGTGGAGTCACAGACTATTGTGTAGGAAGAGAATCCCCTCTTTAACGTGGACATTCCGCTGCTATTTTTGTGGTGTTTACTGTCCCTCCGTGCTCCCAGCGTCTTGTCGCGCCTGAGAGTAGGGCGCGGCATCTGCACCGGGCTCCCCCGGTGCAGTTGTGCCCACGGTGGTGTGTTGGAGTTGTCATAACAGGCAGTGCTGGAATGCCCTGGTCGAACAGGTGCCTGTCCCGTGAGGTCTCATGTATCCGTGGAGCGCTCACTCAGCGCTTCTCAGCACTAAGAAAGCGGTGCTGTGTGCGGTGGGGTTGGACTTCAGCACATATCACTGATGGTGGGCCGGGCGCAGACACTTGTGAACGACAGCTGTCCGCAGTTGCTATCCTTGGTGTAAAGTGAATGGTCGGTCGCCTGGCCCCAGAGAGGGGCCCCTCTCCTTGCTGAGGGCTGCACGCCTGGCTGTCCACTTACTCAGTGACTGATGTGAAGGACACGGAGGGCAGTCATTAAGGTTTTCGCTCACTCTGTGGCTAATTGATTCTTAGAAAGGCGCTTTGATGGGATGGTTTTCGACTCCTGTGCTTTTGAGATCAGTGGCACATGCCAGTGGCTACCTGGCTCCGATCCGCACGCGGCATTTAATAGAAGTTCAAATTCATGCATCCCAGAGCACCGCTTATTGTGGTGACTGAGCGAACTCGTTGGAATCACAGGTTGTATCCATGCTTCGTGGCAAATGAGTGACACATGAGATGAATTCTATACCATGAAACTCAACATGCCCTGTGCCTCTGAACCCTGACAAAGTGTTGTTGCCAAAGGTGATTTGACCCATGTCTGGGCTTAATTCAAATTGTTCATAGCCAGTAGGCCCACAAACTATCATGTAGGCTAAGCTGGAGTGTCTGTCCCATAAAATCCATACATTATATTCTGTAGAAGGACATAATGTTACTGCCCGCTTGCAAGCGAAATTAACTAAAAATGTATCTCACGAGTCCCTTGTCTGAGGAGTTGAGCACAGTATAACTCAGTAGTCCTAGGTCTGACATGCCTTAGAAAGACCTCTCTTTGGTGATGGGTCATTTTGATGCAATGAAAATGAAAATAAATTTTATAAAGCGCTTGATTGCCCATGGGCATCTTGGCGCTGGTTCAGCAACAGAAGAATGAAAGAGAATAATATAGTAGCCTAAATATGGGTCGACAATTGAACAGGCAGCTTTAAGGTTCTTTCTGAAGGAGGACAAGGAGGGACATATATTTAAGTGAAGTGGCAATCTATTCCAACGTTTGGTTGTCCTGTAAATAAAGCTTCTAAATGTGTTTGTGCCAGTGCATTGGCTTGTCCCTATCTTATTACAGACTGTTGGTTGTCTTCTAGAGGGATGGCACAGGGGAGCCCCGCAAACTGTTAATGCATACGCTGTCCCACCCTAATTCCACTCAGTCAGTGCATCTCTTAACCTCACCACCTAGCTTCCCATCTTTCCCCCTTTTCATTTTGTCTTTGTTCCTCCCGTCCACTACTCTTCCACTGTTCCTTGCCTCAGAATCCATCTTCCTTGCGCCACTTTCTGTTTGTGCACACCCCGCTCTTCAAGTACAAATGTTTTGTTAAGCCTGTCTTCGGTCTCTCCTGTGTGTCGTACAAGTAATGTGCTGAGCAGATTCTGTTCCCCCAAATTCATCGGTATCCAAGGGGATCCAGCTGTCAATGTTAACAAAAGATTGAACTTGCTTCCACTCTTGTTTTGTAGGCTGCAAGGTGGGTTGCATGACCTAGATGTGGAACATGAAATACTGGGGCATTGCTATCATTAGTGCAGCAGGTGCTGTGGCACCGGGCCCTCTGCACCCCATTATGACTGTCTTTTACTGGACACCCAGGGGAACATGGTCCCGTTTGCTGTTTCGGTCAAAGGCATGCTTGCTCTGTCACCGATTCTGAGGAGCTCCACGTTGGCCACACTATGCGACTTGTTCAACTTTAAGCTCTTTCTGATGTATAGATGAATGCTGGAATGGCGGTGTACAATGGTCATCAGAGGCCAGACATAGCTGCTTTGTGGTGTGTGCATCTCGTAAGCGAGCCTCAAATATGCATAAGCCAAGATTGTGTTATGTTTGTGTCTAAGCCAAGTGAAGACCACTAGAATGAGGTTTGGCTAAAGCACAGTCTGCGGCAGACTCCATTTTTGAAAATGGGTTTTAAAAGCTCAGACCTTTCACCTATATTCCACAATGAGAAATTGTTAAACATATTCCAAAACTGTATAATAGCTATGTCTGTCTGACCTGGCACCAACATGTCATGTACGCACGACAAAGAGCGCTAGGACAAAACTGTACATACTTGACCATGCAAATCTTGCATATCAAATGATCCGCGTGGCCTGGGTCCATGTCCCGGGACACTGTAGGTAATTGATAGTGGACCTGACTGAGCCCTGGTCTCAAACACTCTTCACAACACCTGAACAATGTGCAGTTTGAGTAATATATTCAAAGTTTAGGTTTGTATCTTTGCTTTTTTGTGAATTCAGGGTTGCAGTGAAGCACTCTTAATTTATTTATCTTTTGTTTGGATTATTCAAATTTTTTCTCACCTGGACATCGACTTGACATTTCTGTGCTTCACACATACCCGTGCTTGCATCTAGCACAACCAGGACTTGGGCAGTTTTTCCTCATTCTCAGATATCATCACTGCTTGTTCTCCTTGCTCCCTCTCCACCTTTTATTCATTTAATCACTCCTGTATATGTTTTCCGCTTTCTGCTTCGTATCTCTGGTTTTATGCGGTTTGCAGGGGATTCTGGGGAGGAAAACTTTGGTAAATGCACGCAAGCCATACCTCGCTGGACTCCCCCGGGTGTCTAGTTTTCAGAAATGTGAGGGTTTGGTGGGTTTTCCAAGGTGGCCGCCGAGCCCAGGGCTAAAAACCCAGGTGATCCCCCCCCCCCCCCCTTGCAAAACCAGGTTGTTTTGTGATAGGTAATTTTGATGTCTCCTCAATACGTTTTGGGCCCTTGCCTGTCATGGGTACTTGACCCACCCACGCAAGTGAGGTACCATTTTTATCGGGAGACCTGGGGGAACGCTGGGTGGTAGGAAATTTATGGATCCATGCAGATTCCAGAACTTTCCCACACAGAAATTTGAGAAAAATGTGATTTTTTTTTTCTGCTCAATTTGAGGTTTGCAGGGGATTCTGGGTAGGAAAACGTTGGGAGGCCCACGCAAGCCATACCTCGCTGGACCCCCCCCGGTTGTCTAGTTTTCAGAAATGTGTGGGTTTGGTAGGTTTCCCAAGATGGCCGCCGAGCCCGGGGCCAAAAACTCCGGTGACCCCCCCCTTTCAAAACCAGGTTGTATAGTGTTAGGTAATTTTGATGTATCCACAATAAGTTTTGGGCCCTTGCTTGTCGCGGGTACTTGACCCACCCACGCGAGTGAGGTACCATTTTTATCGGAAAACTTTGGAGAATGCGGGGTGGGTGGTATTTTGTGGATCCACGCAGATTCCAGAGCTTTCCATCACAGAAATATGAGGAAAATTTGTTTTTTTGGACAAAGTTTGAGGTTTGCAAGGGATTCTTGGTAAGAGAACCTGGTGAAGCCACACAAGTCACCTCATCCTGGATTCCGCTGGGCGTCTAGTTTTAAAAAATGTATAGGTTTGCTAGGTTTCCCTAGGTGCCGGCAGAGCTAGGGGTCAAAACCTACAACTATGCACTTTGCAAAAAAAAGGGTCAGTTTTCACTGTAAAAATGTGGTGTGTCCTTGTTGCATTTTGTGCTGTTTCCTGTCGTGTTCACTAGGTCTACCCACACAAGTGAAGTACTATTTTTATCGGAAGACTTTGGATAATGCGGGGTGGGTGGAATTTTGTGGATCCATGCAGATTCAAGAACTTTCCATCACAGTAATGTGCGAACAATGTGTTTGTTTTTTTACAAAGTTTGAGGTTTGAAAGGGATTCTGGGTAAGAGAACCTAGTGAGAGCCACGCAAGTCACCCCATCCTGGATTCCCCTTGGTGTCTAGTTTTCAAAAGTATACAGGTTTGCTATGTTTCCCTAGGTGCCGGCTGCGCTAGGACTCAAAATCCACAGGTAGGTACATTCCAAAAAAAAGTCAGCGCCTAGTGGGCTTAATTTCGCCCTGGGGAGGGGGGAAATCGGGGTATGTTGCCCCGATATGCCCCCAAGAGTTGCAGAGAGACTATGGCTATTCTTTGGGGGGGAGGCATTGGGATGCCCATTCTGGGCAGCCCCCACCCCTACTTATAATAAAAGCCATCATAATCGCTGGCGCCTAGTGGAATTTCTGCCCCCATCTGCCACCTGGGGGAGGGGGGTGCAGAAAGACTGGAATGTTGTGCGGGGTAGGGGTGGGGGCATTGGCATGCCCATCTTGGGGAGTCCCCACCCCTAAATTAATCAGAAAAAAATACCATTGGAAAGGGGAGACTGTCCCATTTCCATTGATACCCCTCCTCTCTTTCAACGTGCTCGGGGGCTGAGATCGCCTCATGAGCACGTAGAAAGTGAAACTGAAATAAGTCTCAAGGCTCATTTCAGTTTCGATTTCACTGAAATGACGTCAGCGCGACGTGCGCCCTGATCGTCATTCCAGGGAAACTATCTACACAGCCACAGGAGCTGAGGAAGCTCTTCCCCAGCTCCTGTGGCTGTCGGGGGGTAAAACAAAATTCCTCTGGTTGCCGCACCAGAGGGATTTCTAGTATAATGTGATCAGACTGTCGGGGGCCGTCCTACGCACATGAGCACTGGTGCGTCGGACGACACCCGGCCATCCGATGCACCGAAGGGGTGAAAGAAACAATGCCTCATACCTCTTTGGACAGTAAGGGGTCAATTCCGATCTCGTTCGGAAAGTATACCGAACAACTCTATTCTGGAATGCTTTTGGTACGACTCAGATTGGGAGAGTCCGACCAATGAGTACGATGCATCCGGATATGATTCGGTTGGATTCCCATTGACTTCAACGGGAGCCTGAGTACTGAACGTGAACACAGGATCCCATTGAAGAAAGGGGTAGGTTGGGAAAACCGTGCACCTTGTGGCAGACACACCATTGTGCCTGCCACATTGTGCATGGTTGGAAAAGGGGGACCCATGGGTACCCTCATTGGCCTGATTCGGAGGATCCCGGTGAAGGGGGCCCTGCTACAGGCCCCCAAAGACCAAGTCCTGCAGCCTTTTCGTTCTGGGCTAATCGATTCGGAAAGGCTGGCCGAATTGTTCTTCGTACTTGCTCGCTCAGAAACCGAGTCCATAGAGCTGTACTAATCGGGTCCGGAAAGGCTCGATCTCTCAGGATGCTTTTCTGAACCGATTCGATCAGCGCTCAGGGTTTCTAGGCATCATACTTGGTCGCTCAGAACTGGGAACCCTTTGGTCAGAAACCATGGCTCCGGATCTGTTTGGGCACAGCCGAATCTGATTCTGAGCCCTTCCGAATGAGATCGGAATCGGCCCCCAAGTCTTGTTGGCAAGAGTGGTCAAAGGAAAGCACACATGAAATTCCTTGTTCCGGGCTCTAGCAGTTCTCATAGCAAAATGCACTCTTTTTCTAGAAATAATTAATTTAGCTTTGCTTTCTTAAAATCTAAAGTGCTCCAACACGAAAGATCAATTTGCAAGGAATCTGCTTCAGACTAATTTTAGACCTCACTACTTCTCCACTCATTCGATGCGTCCACCTCGGGCACAGGAAAGAAACATTGTCTCTTTTTCGAAGGCCCGGTGCTTTTGCTGCAAAGATCCCAGCACCAGTTCCAGATTCACCATTGGAGGAGCTACCTAGAAACAGATTTGAACGTTGTGTGCTGGTCTCAGGGAAGCTTGTGTGCTGTAATTGGGGAAGCTTGTGTGTTGTATTTAGGGAAGCTTGTGTGCTGGTGTCAGGAAGGCTTGTGTGCTGGTTTCAGGGAAGCTTGTTTGCTGGTTCCAGGGAAGCTTGTTTGCTGGTTCCAGGGAAGCTTGTCTGCTGTATTCAGGGTAGCGTGTTTGCTGGTTTCAGGGAGGCGTGTGTGCTGGTTTCAGGGAGACTAGTGTGCTGGTTTCAGGGAGACTTGTGTGCTGGTTTTGGAAGATTGTGTGCGGGTTTTAGGGAGACTTGTGTGCTTTCTTCAGGGAGACTTGTGTACTGGTTGTAGGGAAGCTTGTGTGCTGGTTTCAGGTAGGCTTGTGTGCTGGTTTCTGGGAGAATTGTGTGCTGGTTTCAGGGAGACTTGTGTACTGGTTTCAGGGAGGCTTGTGTGCTGTATTCAGGGAAGCTTGTGTGCTGTATTCGGGGAGGCTTGTGTGCTGTATTCAGGGAGGCTTGTGTGCTGGTTTCAGGGAAGCTTGTGTGCTGTATTCAGGGAGAAGTGTGTGCTGGTTTCAAGGAGACCTGCGTGCTGGTTTCAGGGAGACCTGCGTGCTGGTTTCAGGGAGACCTACGTGCTGGTTTCATGGAGGCTTGGGGGCTGGTTTCAGGGAGGCTTGTTTGCTGTATTCAGGGAGACATGTGTGCTGGTTTCAGGGAGGCTTGTGTGCTGGTTTCAGGGAGAATTGTGTGCTGGTTTCAGGGAGACTTGTGTGCTGTATTCAGGGAGGCGTGTGTGCTGGTTTCAAGGAGGCTTCTGTGCTTTATTCAGTGAGGTAGTGTGCTCTATTCAGTGAGGCTTGTGTGCTGGTTTCAGGGAGGCTTGTGTGCTGGTTTCAGGGAGGCTGGTGTGCTGTATTCAGGCAGGCAAGTGTGCTGTATTCAGGGAGGCTAGTGTGCTGTATTCAGAGAGGCTAGTGTGCTGTATTCAGGGAGGCTTGTGTGCTGTATTCAGGGAGGCTTGTGTGCTGTATTCAGGGAGGCTTGTGTTCTGTATTCAGGGAGGCTTGTGTGCTGGTTTCATGGAGGCTTGTGTTCTGGTTTCAGGAAACCATGTATGCAAGTTTCAGGGAAGCTTGTGAGCTGATTTCAGGGAAGCATATTTGCTGTTTTCAGGGAAGCATATGTGCTGTTTTCAGGGAAGCATATGTGCTGTTTTCAGGGAAGCATATGTGCTGGTTTCAGGGAAGCGTGTGTGCTGGTTTTAGGGAAGCGTGTGTGCTGGTTTCTGGGAAGCGTGTGTGCTGGTTTCTTGGAAGCGTGTGTGCTGGTTTCAAGAAAGCATGTATGCAGGTTTCAGGTAAGCTTTGGAGCTGGTTTCAGGTAAGCTTTTGAGCTGGTTTCAGGTAAGCTTTTGAGCTGGTTTCAGGGAAGCTTGTGTGCAGGTTACAGGAAAGTGTTTGTGCTGGTTTCAGGGAAGCATGTGTGCTGGTTTCACTTTCAGGGAAGCGTATATGCAGGTTTCAGGGAAGCTTGTGTGCTGGTTTCAGGAAACCGTGTATGCAAGTTTCAGGGAAGCTTGTGAGCTGATTTCAGGGTAGCCTGTGTGCTGTATTCTGGAAAGCATGTGTGCAGGTTACATGGAAGCTTGTGTGATGTATTCAGGGAAACTTGTGTGCTGGTTTCAGGAAAGCTTGTTTGCAAGTTTCAGGGAAGCTTGCGAGCTGATTTCAGGGGAACTTTGGTGCTGTATTCAGGAATGCTTGTGTGCTGGTTTCAGGGAGACTTGTGTGCTGTATTCAGGGAGGATTGTGTGCTGTTTCAGGGAGGCTTGTGTGCTGTTTCAGGGAGGCTTGTATTCTGTTTCAGGGAGGCTTGTGTGCTGTATTCGGGGAGGCTGTTGTGCTGTATTTGGGAAGGCTTGTGTGATGCTTTCAGAGAAGCTTGTGTGCTGGTTTCAGAGAAGCTTGTGTGCTGTATTCAGGGAAGCTTGTGTGCTGGTTTCATGGAGGCTTGTGTTCTGGTTTCAGGAAAGCATTTATGCAAGTTTCAGGGAAGCTTGTGAGCTGATTTCAGGGAAGCTTGTGAGCTGATTTCAGGGGAGCGTGTGATTTGATTTCAGGGAAGCTTGTGTGCTATATTCAGGGAGGCTTGTGTTCTGGCTTCAGGGAAGCTTGTGTGCAGGTTACAGGAAAGTGTGTGTGCTAGTGTCAGGGAAGCATGTGTGCTGGTTTCACTTTCAGGGAAGCGTGTATGCAGGTTTCAGGGAAGCTTGTGAGCTGGTTTCAGGGAAGCTTGTGAGCTGGTTTCAGGGAAGCTTGTGTGCTGGTTTCAGGAAAGCATGTATGTAAGTTTCAGGGAAGCTTGTGAGCTGATTTCAGGGGAGCTTGTGGGCTGTATTCAGCAAAGCATGTGTGCAGGTTACATGGAAGCTTGTGTGATGTATTCAGGGAAGCTCGTGTGCTGGTTTCAGGAAAGCTTGTATGAAAGTTTGAGGGAAGCTTGCAGGCTTATTTCAGGGGAACTTTTGTGGTGTATTCAGCGAAGCTTGTGTGCTGGTTTCAGGGAGACTTGTGTGCAGTATTAAGGGAGGCTTGTGTGATGGTTTCAGGGAAGCGTGTGTGGTGGTTTCAGCGAAGCGTTTGTGGTGGTTTCAGGGAAGCGTGTGTGCTGATTTCAGGGAAGCGCATGTGCTGGTTTCATGAAAGCATGTATGCAGGTTTCAGGTACGTTTTGAGCTGGTTTCATGGAAGCGTGTGTGCAGGTTACAGGAAAGTGTGTGCTGGTGTCAGGGAAGCATGTGTGCTGGTTTCACTTTCAGGGAAGCGTGTATGCAGGTTTTAGGGAAGCTTGTGAGCTGATTTCAGGGGAGCTTGTGTGCTGTATTCAGGAAAGCATGTGTGCAGGTTACATGGACGCTTGTGTGATGTATTCTGGGAAGCTCGTGTGCTGGTTTCAGGAAAGCTTGTATGCAAGTTTCAGGGAAGCTGGCGAGCAGATTTCAGGGGAACTTTTGTGCTGTATTCAGGGAGGCTTGTGTGCTAGTTTCAGGAAAGCTTGTGTGCTAGTTTCAGGGAGACTTGTGTGCTGTATTCAGGAAAGCTTGTGTGCTGGTTTCAGGGAGACCTGTGTGCTGTATTCAGGAAGGCTTGTGTGCTGTATTCAGGGAGGCTTGAGTGCTGTTTCAGGGAGGCTTGTGTGCTGTATTGAGGAAAGCTTGCATGCTAGTTTCAGGGCTGGGAACTGGAAAGAACGTTTATTTGCAAACACCTGTCACATTCGGACGTAGACGGGTGCATTTAAAGATTTGGAATTTTTAAGGGCACAGATATTGTCCTTTCTTGCCGAGGCAGGCCCTTTAAAATACCCCTGTCAAATGGTTGGGCCGTCTTTTTCTTGGAGGCAGGGTATCGCTGCGCGTTGAGATATATAGAGTTTCCAAAAAGTCCAGATTGCCCTGTTCAGGCAGGCTGCTTCGGGTCTATTTGTGGGAAGCCTTTGCACGAGGGAAGCGATCACCAGTGTTTTCAAAACTCATTCTAAGGTTTTTTTCTCGTGGCTGCCGAGGTTTAACATCGCATCGCCCTTTTTGGATCATGTTGTGTTTATTCAGATGAATAAAACGTCTCGCATCCTTCTGCAATGCTTAATGCTTAACATTATCTTTAAAACTTTATTCTGTAATGTCTGCAAATCTTTACACGCTTCCACACTTCTGTGGTTTTCACGCTGGAATTCATTCCTCTCCTTGTAGTTGTAATGCCTCATTTGTCTCCACAGTTGAAACTTTTTTAATGTCTACTCATCCTTTGCCACCACAATTGATCAATGTCTCTTTAATCCCCTTTTACGGGCTCTTCCCTCCCCCATTTCTCCTTTTACTCATCCCAGACCTCAACTTACTAGTATGATCTCCCAACTAAAACTTCAGGTTTTCTTCCTTCTTCTGTCTCTCTATTACTCTATCCAATCCAACTAACAGACTCGCGTGTCCTCCACTCAAATGAACGCGCACCTCCCTTTAGTACTGATACTATACTCGCATTTCCATATACTAATCCACCACTAATCCGTTTGGGCTCCGAAATAGCGTGCTGCTCACCGAAAAGCGCTTCGACACCTCGTCAGGGGTAGTAAGCGCCATATAAATACAATTATAAATTCAAATTCATAAATAAATTTAGAACTGGGTTTACAGTTGGTCTACCTGTACATTTGCAGGAAAGCTGCAGATGGGTAATTTGTTACCCCGCCCATGTAGTATTGCGGTAGTAAGATTGTTAAGAGTATGCATTGTAGTAACAGCTGGATTTGGTATCCTGGATTCCAAACTTGGGGAGCATTTGAGTTTGTGGTGCAGGACCCATAGGCGACATCTCTGGGCTTTCCTGCATTGGCCTGTCGCCGTTGTGCACCAGACTAGACTGAGGTCCACCCTTTGTAGTTCCATTAACTCACCAATAAAAGTTCGTGAATTTGTGTAAATATTTAAAAGAAGCATTGGCAAAACCAATAGGTCTCAACCTTTTGGACAATTTTGGCTTTGCCATTGCTGTTTGCTCCGCAGCATCAGCAAACAAAGGATGAAAAGGCGTTATTACGTCATTCAGTAAGTGGTCCATGCCACGCTACAGATACGTGCACCTACAGAATGACGCCGGCACTTTTTCCCTTTTTTTTTATTGACCAATTTAAGATTCTGGACGCCACTGAGATTTGTTAATAAAAAATAAAAAACTAAGTGTACAAATGCACTTTTGATGTAGCAGAGCACCTGACAGCAAATGACAACTGCAGGGCCACCCACAAAAAACGCACACAAAAAATTGAAAGACCGAAGAGGGGGAGTGGGGAAGCAACAGGGGAGTTAGTGGCAAGAAGCAAGGTGGAGGATAAAGGAAAGCCGGGTGGGGTAAGTGCAGGCAAAGCAGCACACAGGGAGAGAGCAGCACGGGTGTGGGGTGAGAAGCAGCCAAGAGATGGTGAGCAGCACTTGCGAGAGAGAGAGCAACAAGGAGTGAAGGGTCAGGGGAAGAAGCACAGGAGAGCGAGAGCAGCAGCACACAAGGGAGAGAGCAACAAGTAGCGCGCATGAGGTGGGGCTGAGGTTGTTTGGGAAAGGAAAGCCGCATACGAGGGGCAGCTAGAAAACACATGCACTTTCATGGAGGGCTGCAAGAAAAAGAAAATCCAGTACCTTGTATGTGACCAGGACCTAAAAATGGAGTGGGTGAGCTGGGCTCGATCATTTCCGAGGCCGTTCAGAGGCGTAGACACCTTGCATTGCTGCGCCTCCTTGCAGCATCCGCAGTTTAGCTCCTGCAGAGCAGGCTGGCATATCTACCTTAAATTCTCTCCTTGCCATGGACCACATTGATATACACAACAGCTAAAATACAACAAACCCATGAAAGTCATAGTAAGATAGATAATCAATTGGTAATTATTTAGACCACTATGACTATTTAGTCTGATTTTTAGTGCTTTTTAAAAATGTGATCCTTTTTCATTTTTCATATTTTCTATTCGAAATTATATTTACTGTTGATAAAACATTCTTCAATCGATCTCCCATCTTGGCACTGCAGCACAAGACGAAGGCTGCTTTGTGATGTCCTTCCTCTTGTGTTCAGTAATTTCCATTTTGCAGAGTCCTTCATGCGAATATGAACCTTTTGTATAAAAAGGAAGTTGTTTTGTGTAGTATTTGTTATTTTATTTAGTTTTTTCCTTAATATTTAATTTGTGTTTTTTCAAGTGTGCTGTGTGTAAACTCGTAGTTACTTAAGAGCACAAAGTGAGGCAGAAAAGTGGTGGAGGCGGGAGTAGGCTGGGAAGGTGCACCCCTAACTGATGTTCTGTGGTGAAATGCAGCGGTGGCTGCTACCTGTTAGCAGCAGTGGGGCGGGGTAGAAAAACTGGTTAAAAAAAAAATAACCTACCTCCCAACCAGCTGGCCGGCTGGCCACCACCTCTCCTACGTCCTCTTCCTGGCTTCTTGGGGAGACAGGAAGAACCAGGGCTCCCAGGCTCCCTGCAGCCAATCACAACACTGCAATGCAGCGTTGTGATTGGTCTGAGCGCCGTGACACGGTGCTCAGCTAGGGGCTGGATGGGTGGGCATGTTCTCCACGCAGGCTGTAATGCAGCCTGCATGGAGAACACTGTATGTGCGCATGACTGTTTTGAGCGGCCCGAGAGGGCTGGCAAGCACTCATGCTCACATAGGGAGTGCAAACCACTCCTCCCTCTGCTCTTAGAGCAGCCCCGCCCCACAAAGACACTGCAACGGGGAAAACTAAAATGATAATAACCTTGGGCTATCATTTTATTTTTCCTTTTTTTTACACTGCAAAAAGCAGTGGAGCGATGCTTCTTCGCCTTATCGGAGGAGCTGCCCCATGTCATAAGACGCTTCTGTTTCAAGGAGAGTCCGAACTATTTGGTTGCCAGGGCTTTCCCGGAGGCTTATGTGGTGGGATTTGCATGTTAGAGAAGTGTCCACGGGTGTTACGCAGTGGCACAGCGGGGGCTCCAGCCCTCCAGGGATCCCTTCAGAGGGCCCCCAGTCAACCCAAGGTAATGAATATCTGTGAGATATAAGAGACTCAAGGGCCCTCCCTTACATTCTGTAGGGGGGGCATCATTTTGTGTTACGCTACTGCAAGGGTCGATGGGCATTCCTAATCTTTGGCCCTTCATCACTGGGGACCTTCCTCGCGTTTCATCCATCATAAACCGCTTTTAAAGGAAGGTGGCAGCTGACGGGCAGAGGTTTCTAGCTGGCATGTAGATGTTTTCTGGAGGTGGTGTGGGTCTTTTTGCCCTGAAGCTTCATAGACAGTGCCGAGAACCTTGAATAGCACTTGTTTGACAACAGTCCACGTGGTTCATGTCATCCCCTAGTGGAAAGGGGCATTTCATCCTCCGGCTAAGTGTCTGGGAAAGGAGGACAGGTGCAGAGCCCTCTTCTGGGCACCCTTCCCTTCCCTGAATAGGGCTTTGCTTTTTTTTTCCCCTTGCCTGGCCTGTTACTTTCCTTCAAGCAGCTGGCAGGGGCACTGCATGTAATCACTTTATCTCTCCTTAAGTGGCTATCCTATTTTAGGTTCCTCCTTGGCATCTGCTTGCACAGCGTCCATGTCCAACGCGAGCTTCCTGGGAAAGCTGCCCCTCGTGTGAGCCCACCAGCTCTCACGGGCTGCCCGTGCCAGGAGCCAGGAAGTGGTAGCCGCCGAGAAGCATTCATGGCCGATATAAATACATGCGAGCACTTGCCAGATGCACAGTGATCGCTACGGTAGGTGTTTATGGCTGAACATCTTGTTCTCAGCGACTGACTAACTCCGGGCACTTGGATAGCGCGCCCCATCCTTATGGGGTCCCGAGTCAGCCAAGCAGAGGTGTTGTCACCTGCCTCCATTGCACACAATCATTAGTCAGGCTCCCAGTTTTCCTTTTTACTGATTTTTACAGATAAATACAGACAGAAAACAATGTGCTTTCTGTCTGTATTTACTTTTAAAAGCGGAAAAATACAGAAAATCGTGATTCTTGTGGGCGACAATCCATGCTGATCTTAATTAATTCCAGGCCAACAGCTGAGCAGATAGAAAGCGTTGGAAGCTAAACAAGCATTTACAATGCAACAGGTCTGGCATTTGCGAGAGTTTAAGCTATTGGCATTGTGATTGACAATGCTTTTTATTTATCTGTTTTGATAATTAACACATGAAAAAAAGGCATTGTCATTTACAATGCCAATAGCTCAAGCTCTTGTAAATGCGAGACGTATTTCATTTCAAAGAAGTGGCCGCCATTGTACTGGGCTGCTTAGAAAGTGAAAGCGCGCATGGCGCACTGAATGTTGCAGGAAAGCGTGTCGTGCCTGCAGTAGGAGAAACTCATTATAGAAAATAGCGCTTGCAGACTAAATAAGACATACCGGGTAACAACAGACGTAAAAGGGCCTGTCCTCATGGGAGGTTACAAATGCAGACAAAGCGGTGCTAAGGAGGGACTAACAAGCCTAATAACGAATCAGAAGCCAGCATTTGCAAAGAACAATGACACAAGCCAATGAAAAATATGGGTGGAGATTGGGCAGAGCTTGAAGTCCATACCTAAATACATGCCTCACAGAGCAGCAAAGGCGCTGCCCAAGCTCGACCTAAAAACACAGGATGAGATTTCCTTAAATACAGGCATTAGTTAACATATATTTGTATATAATGCTATATTTACATGTGGGTGTAGTGTTTCGTTATATTTGGCTGCTTAATTTGCTAAAACTCGACAGCCATCAAAGTATGAGTGCATGTTTATCAGTTAAATAAATGTGAAAATATACCATTTTACGACTCTGCTTATCCTCCAAAACACAAAATAAATCTGGATAAATAGCAATAGGATGGCCTAAAAATAAATAGGGATCAATACAGACGTAAATGTGAAAAATAAAATACCATAAAACCGGGAGCCTTAATCATTAGTAAGGGCTGTGGTATTGTGTTGTAGATGTACGTTTTTGCCTCTACCATAACAAATATAGAAAGAGTATCCGGAGGGACTGAAAAGCACCAGACATTCACAAAAACTGTCTAAAGAGGGGTTGTGCAATGGAGGACATGAAGCACATCAGATACTGCTCCCAAATGGAGGGTACCTGGAATTCAGCTGTGGAAGAAGTCACAAAGGCGTGAACTAGCGCTTTGCTGTGGTTGCATTGCCGGACCTGGTTGCGATGCATGCCAGGGCTGTTCTCCTGCTCGGGTGCAATTAATGGTTCCTGTGTGCTTCTCTAGAGAATAACTGTGATTTAGCATTGGTGTCTCGGGGTTCCGGCTACTGCTGCATTGCTCCAAGGTGCTAAAGGCGTCCTTTGGGAGTAGTGAGGACAAGCAGCCGCTGCTTAATCTAGGGAGTGGGTATGGGCTGGGTACTCTGGTACCATCCAAGCTAAGAACATAAAACTCATGAGAGATTAGAAATTGCAGGTCTTGAAATTAACACTACTGGACCCAAGCAATGAATAGTACCCAAGAGGCTTGTGTGCAGGGGAAGGGGTTAATCCTAGTTTTTTTCTGGAGCAGATGTACATAGGACATTGGCACCCCTCGAAGTTTAAGGGATTCTCCTCCACTTAAGGAAAGGGGGTCAGGAATCACGAGGGAATCCTGTGTCTGAGATATGAGCTCACCTTCCCAATTGCCAGACTGCAAGAGGCAATAAATAAATGTACAGACCTGAAGGGGAGTCATTTATCCATCTTCTCAAGCAGTTATTTCCCATTGTGGGTTCCTCTGGAGGTCTTTGTCCCGAGTGCTAGATTTCTTGCTTTTAGGTTGCGTTAGACATCTATTTTAGCGCTTTAGCTAATGC
Organism: Triturus cristatus; assembly: GCF_964204655.1. Classification (NCBI taxonomy): domain Eukaryota; kingdom Metazoa; phylum Chordata; class Amphibia; order Caudata; family Salamandridae; genus Triturus; species Triturus cristatus. The sequence goes on along the minus strand of NC_140591.1, from coordinate 1,416,717,594 downwards.
ACTTGATGTGAGGGGTGCCAGACTATTCATGTATGCCAACGACACACAATTGATAATGCACCTATATAATAAAACTACTTCTTATACTGAATTTCTGCTGACTGTACAGCTTACATGAGTCTAGATGGGCAGTAATACATTTATATGAAACTTATTGTAAATGGCCAAAGGCATCTCTGGCTCGACTGCTACGGACGGAAGAAATGGGTGCTCTTCCTGTCCATTCAAAGTCAATGATGGGCCTAGGGGTCAAGATAGATGATAAATTGTCCCTTAGCAGGTTTCAACAGTGGCTTCTACTTGTTGTTACCGACACATCTTTATTGGGTACCTATTAAACAGTGGATTCTTTTTAAATCTTTGTCTAGCTCATAAAGGATGCAAAGTCCCCAGTATGTATCAAATTCCATGTTCTGAAATATTGTCACAAGAGAAATCTTCAGTCATTCCAAAGGTTGTTCCTAAAATTAATTAGCAAAGAATACGTGGGGGCACATTTGCTTTCTGCACTACAGAACCCTATAATTTGATACCTGGTAGGCCGGGTGGCTCTTCTGGCAAGCTCTCTTTGTATCTTAGTTAATGACCTCATCTTGCCAACTTCTCTAATCTTATCTACTTTTTTGTTGGTGCCAAGAAACCTTTGGTGAATGAGCGCTTTATAAAATTCTATAACAAAACATCCACAAACCCAGATGCAGGTCCTCTTTGTGCAGAGCAGTAAACCTTCTCTTCATCATCAAAAGATACAGTAGCTGGGACACCTTTGTGGATCCAGGGATAGTCCTGGCCCCGGAGATCGCATTGACATAAGTTACCACATCTAACCTAGGCCTACTCAATCGAAGTGAAGAGCGAGCCTTCGGAAGTCCAGCAGGGACTAAAGAACTGGCTCAGCTGTGCTCAGACATGCAGAATTAAAGGCCCTTGAAAAAATGTCATTGAGACTGCCAACTTGCAGATTTAGGTGACTAAAGGGCTTCTGCGCAGGAAACAGGAGGGTCTGAGCTAGAGCACCTTATGATCTGGTTGTGTGATGTGGTTACACAAAACAAACAATCCTTTGCCCAGACTCTTGCTGCTGTACATGTCTTTCGAACTCTGTGTATGACCACGAGGTCCAGCATCCTTGTTAAGGGCTCCACATGTCCAGTTTCTCTACAACCATGTACTGAGTATATTAGAAGCTCACAGCTGTAGATTGAGAGGGAGCACTGGGTGGGCCTCTGAAGGGGTATATTTTTGGCAGCAGCACGGTAGAGATTCAATCAGGGGGAACAAATCACAGGTCCTTCACTAACCTCAATGGCATCTCAGAACCTCCAGTTTAGGTCACAGTTGATGCGTTCTTCTAAATCTTGTACATTGTGCTACATGTAAATACAGTGGAATACACCACCTGACTGGTTGTAAAGAGAAGGGTTCCACATTTGAGAGACTAATTGCATTTCATCACAAGGGCCAGAAAGCTCCTTGTCCGGAGCTGCAGGGTGGATTTGCGGTACTCTTGCAAATGATGACCGGTTGACAGTCTCTCCATAGCCTTCTGAGATGCCCGAGCTAACCTCTGCTATGGCGGAAGAAACATGTATGACTGCGTTAGGACCACCCCGAAAGTGCAGGAACCCCTGCAGGGGGTATTGGAAGCATTTTGTAAACACAGTTAGAATATAATACAATGAAATGAAGAATTTGCTAATAATAAAGACAAGCCCAGTCTGGATCAGTCGTACGCCCTGTATTTGGAGCAACCAGCTCAAGAAGGGCGTATATGCATGCGCAGTGACCAATTGACCAATTTCCTGCTTTATAAATGTTACAAAAACATCTCCAGTACCCAAACCTGGGTTAGCGCTATCCTAGACCCGTTAAGGAGGTTTTTTTTTCTCACTTGTGTGCCCCTTGGCTGTGCAGTGCTTCCAGTTGCCTGACGAGAGAATGCTGTTTGCTTCTCTGGAATCTGTCTTTCCATTCTACCGAAATATTTTTTTTCCTGGAAACTGAAAGGATGTAACGTGTAGTCCTCCCGTCTCTTTATATAGACATTTTATGATTTGTTCAATGTTGCTGGGCAAAATAATGTTTGAATGGGTCCATGCAAGGGTTTTGTGTTTGACTTTTAAGTTTGTTCAGCTTTATCCGCGACTATATTTAGCATCTCCAAGTGTGGATTCCCGAGGCCGTCGAATGGGAGAGTAGCCTCCTCGCCTCTCAAACTTTGCTACACATCCTATTGAACAATCAGTTGCAATAATTATTATCGATTTTCCAAACGACAGTTTTTGTGGCTGCAAATCAAGAAAGATATTTTGCTTCTGCACACACACAGCTTTGTTTAGTTGATGTTTTAGCTGTTTAATAAAGAAAATCCTTACCAGGATACTGCAAAAATAAAAACCTTATTAAATGGTATTATGAGCTTCCTGTTTATATGGCATTTGGATGACAAGCTTTCATCATGAAAAAATAACAATAATAATGGTAATCTTCATGTAGGTTTATTGCACGGTTTTGCAGACCATGAGGGGTTGAACCCTTTGCGGTCTGTGGGTTTATGTACAATACGAACCACCAAAGTCTCTGGTCTACAGTAAAATGCTAGAAAGACTACAAGATGAAATCAGTCTGGGACGTTGTGGGAGAGGCAGTTATCCTGGTCTTGACACCAGAAAAGGAAGGCATACCTCAAGTGACCGGGGCCGCACATGGGCTTGTTTCACTATGGCCCACTGCCTGAAGGATAGAGTTCAGTTTGTTTGAGATGGTGGCTATAAACAGACCTGCTATCCTTAGGACTGACTGTTACAAGTGTTCATCCCGCTTAGAAAGAACCAACAACAACCACGCTGAATTCCCAGCTTAAACCAGATTCCCTGGGCGGGGCTGAAACTATTCCCGCCCAACACATGTGAAACAAACCCAGTTCTAACTAGTAGAAGGTGCTTACGTGCAGCTTGTTTTTGGGGAGTGCTCATTGACATGTATAGTGTTATACCAACGCAAGTGTGGTTGTAGGTGCGAGGGGCTTCCCGGTTAACGTCCCTTGTGACAAGTATTCTACACCGTCTGAATGCTTATCTGTTCCGGGTTATGGGCCAAGGGAACCTTATAAACCCCAGATAATGGTCTAATGTCTCAACGAGCCCCCTCAGTCATTCACTGTTTACAAAAAGTATATCTCTCAATTACATTAGTCCATCCGCTGCCCTGGGAGTCAATGATGGCCATTCCAAAATTGGATTTCCCCACTGCTTCTGAATCCAAACCTGAACTCGATTTGTACTCCTCTGAAGTTGCTTACTGTTCATCTCTCCAGGTTGTCAAGTGTTTGCAGCTAGTGACACACATTCCTCTGTTTCAGGTTTACCCTGTTGAGCTTAGGGTGACGGAGAATTTCCAGCTTCCCTTTTGGCCTTGTCCAGAGAAAAGAGGCACCATCAGTGCTCATGCTGATACGCCCGTCTAACCAGTCCCAGGCCTCCTTAGCATCTTCAAAGAATTGTGTGTCTCCATTCTACAATAGGACTATGAACATGAGAGTATATTTGATCCCATATTCTATGAGTCTTCATTTGACCTCCAGGAGAGAGAGCCTCTGGTGTATTATCTGGAAATAGCATAAATTTAGCATCTCCAATTGAAAAATTGCCAATTTTTTGTGCAGCTAGTAGAATGGCATCTCAATCCCTGTAACTCCATGTGCATATCACCACTTGATCACATAGAAATATGAATGATTCTGTAGTGCAACTTCCCGCCATATCCATTCCTCAAGGTAGGACACCATGTTGATGCCCTCTTCACGCTCAAGTAGACCCACCAATCTGATATTGTTGCGGTTGCAATGGCTTCAGTTTTCCCTTTTCGGAAATGGACTCTATTGGTTATTTCCTATATTTCTCGCTTGAGATGTATGGCACCTGGGTTGAGATGTTCAACATGATTCTCAGTTTGCTGGACCCTTTCCGTCAGTTTTTTTTTTTGGGTTGTCTCAGTAGGCTCATACCCGCTGCAGGAATGTATAATTCCTATAGCCCGACGCCCAGGACGTATTGTTTTGGGTCAAGGGCAACAGGTTTTCATGTGTATTTTGTCCTTGAGACAAGTAGGCCCAACCCCCTGCAGCACAAACCCTTTGGCTGCCAGTTTGCAGTACCACATGATGGATCAGGGAAGGGCCCTGTCTGTAGTTAAGGAAGTATTTGTGCCCATATGTTAATGCTTTTCAAACTTGTATTTATGGTTCATTAATTGAAAGCCTTTATTATTAGAGTGAGCGCTCCAAGTAAATGTTGTAAGCTGTGACTGCACTGCTGACAGTGGTCCCAGTATAAAAATGTTTACACATATTTTCAAAGTTTATCAAAATGAGGCTATGTATAATGCTGCCAGAATGCTCTCTGATTTGATGCAAATATTTGCGGAAGCTTGAAAGCAAGTTTGATGATTCTTTGCTTTCAAAATAAAAATGTTCATAAAAAATGAAATCGGGAAAAACACATTTAGCTAAACTACTGTAACATTTCAGGTACCATTTCTTTGCAGCATCATTTAGTAACATGTGTTGATGCATGCTAGTATTTCCTAAAAAATGTCATAATGGGAAATCTGTGTAACCAGATTCAAGAAGATTATTGGAAACGAATATAAATAAGATGGTCAAAGCCAGTAGGTCTGAAATTGGTGGTCCAGCTTTTTAGTTTTGGCATTCTTTTTGTAAACCCTTATTGGTGTTGGAGCTGCCAGGCCCTCACCATTCTAACAAACATTGGCAAAAGCATAAACATTATTTTGGTCTCAAAAAGCACACTTTGCCACAGTAGTTAATAACACTGAACAAAACTTATTTGTGTGCTGATATGCTCCTTGTTAAGAGCAGAATGCTGTCACTCACAGTGAAGAGCCAGATGATACAGAGAGAGAGACAGAATTTTAATCAACGCAAAAGGTCATGGTCAACGCCAGACCAAAAGGGGCCCAATTATTAAAGAAAGTCTCAAAAGTGCATCCATGATGTATGTCCTTGCATTAAGTGCAGCTATACAGCTTTCATGAATTCCCAAGAATTTACAGAAGTAGGACAAGAAATAGTACTCCTAGAAAATATTTGTGAACTGCATTTTTGCATGAGCAAATATGCATGTGCAGATTTTCTCATGCTGAAATCTGAGTGTTTGCAAGTTCACTTTCCCTCCAACTACTTTTTTCCCCAACTCTGGAAGAAGGTTACATCTGCCATTGTCAGGAGTAAATTTCCAACATTTCTCAGTATGGGAAAATATTGGAGAAGTGTTGTTGAAACCCCTTAAAACATGCAAGTTAGTAGGTTTGCACAGACTCAAAAGCGTATTCTAACCCTGGAACTATTGCTTACCACTACTTTCAGTCCCAGTATGTAGATCTGCAGAAACGTGGCAACATAAGGGGATTGCAAGTATTCAAACACTACTATGGTATGAGCCCTGGCATAATCGGAGAGGCTATATCGGAGCTCTTATACAATGAGATAGCTGCCATAATTTGTCACTGCAATACATGGCACCGAAGGGACAAGTGGAATTTGTTACAGGACAAGTAGATTTATGAAGCAACCTGCCCCATGGACAAGTAGATATTTTATTAAATTCCTCACTGCTGCTGATGCAACTTTATCTATTTTATATTCCAGGGATTTCCTTGCATGGGTCGTTGATGCAAGAATTTTGTCCAGCTTTGTGTGTGTCAGGCATTCGTCTTGACTGTTGGGTTACAAGTCCTGTTCTCTCCCCTCTCAACCCCCCCTCTCCTTTTGTTTTTGTTCCCCAAACTCGACCTCACTCTCTGTGCCCGATTTCTCTGGAGGTCTTTGATGAGCTAGGAAGCCAAAATGTGTGAGGGCTGGGAATGGGAGTGCCTCCACACTCATAGAAATTGTTTACTAGGAGCTCTGTTTCAGCCACTATCAGAGTAGTTCTGGGGTACCAGGTGCTGTTCCCTGGTAAAGGCAAAAAGTGATAGCTTAATAGTTGAATAGAAAGACCCAGGTCTGCTTGCTTGTTTCCTAGCCTAATAGTTGAACAGATAGACCCAGGCCCGTTTGTTTGTTTCCCAGCCACCTGTAGTTTTCCAGTACAAAGTGGCGTGCCCAGAGTTCTTCTGGAGCGTTGTGGCATACGCAGTGCTTAATTTGTAAAAAAAAAAAAAAAAGTGCCATGGCCGTCGTTAGGAGGCCACTGCTGCGTGAACCACACATTGCCCCTGCCAGCACTGCCAATGGCAGTACCAACAAAATTTAAATCATCACACTCTTACAAGTGTGACAATTCAGACTACACTTGGGTCCCCAAACCTATAAGTATGGCTTCGGCGGCAGTCAATAGTCATTTTTAGCAGCACCACCATTTGGCAGACTAGTACAAGCTCTTTATTTACAATTAAGTGGTGAGCACCAGAAACCACAAGCTCAAATTAAGCACTTGGCGAACGACTGGGGTGGCTTTGTGTTCAGTGGGTCTCTCAACTCATGCTGTCACTCCCGCTGCTTCAGGCATGGTTGATAGTTAGGGACCTTAACCCCACTAAAATATTGTTTTATGCTAAACCAGAACAATATACAAGAGTTGTCCTCCAAAGGTGAAGTGTCTTACTGTCCTGCTGCAATTTGCTTGGTTCTGACTGCTTGTATCCATTTCGTGCTTGCTCATGGGCCACTGCCGGCGGGGCGACTCAGTCAATGCTGCGGGCAGGGAAGGGAATTATTCACCATCTAAGGAACACACTCCTTTTGAGTGTCCCTGATGTACCCTCCCCCTCCAATATTGCCACCTTTGTAGGCGGGCTCCTTTGTGTCCTGAGTTCTGCCCCTACCAGCGCCTCCAGAGCAACTGGCTTGCAGAAGAAACCACGGCATCGCCCACTTCAGTCACTGCCACTGGGCCCCATCAGCCTCTGTTTCTGCTCCAGTCCAATGCAGCCTTACCAGGCCCACCTTCAGAGGCCGTCCCAGTGGAGCCTCTGCATAAGCGAAGTATGCGGTAGACTGCAATCTCCAGAAGCAGTCCCTTCGGTGCCGGGGCTCTCCTCTCTATTGGCTGTATTCTCTTCAGCAAGTGCGCAAGGCCACTTGGTGGTTGGCCCTATGACTCCACTTTGTGGCTTTAAAATTTTTAATGCCCATGTTCAATGTTTTTATTTAAAATGCGTTATTAAAAATAATTTGAGACAATCACTATTATTAAACATTGCAATGTGTGAATTTATGAAATACACATTTGATTATAGTTTTTGGTGAATTGTTAACAAGGCCATTAAGTCTGCCTTATACATGTCGATGGGTGGATCTTCTTGTTAAAGACAATGAGCATACTGCTTTTTATATGTTGGTATTTTGACCTTGTTACAAAAGCAGTAGGTTTACCTTTCTTAAAATTTCTCCCTTAATATTGTTACATGACGTAGTCAGCTATGCGCTGCAGTGCGGGGTCGGGTTCAGGGTCTGACTACAGGCCAGGCCCTGCACTCACTCCCACGCTCATATGGTCAAAGGCAGCAGCGGCTGCCATTAACAAATGGTGGTGGGCAGTTGGGGGGACCGCGGGGGAAGTGCGCGTGCATGTTAATAATAATAAATAAAAAAACTTACCTGACACCGCCGGCCGCCTCCCGCGTCGCTCCTGCCGGCCTCTTCCTGGGTCCCAGCAGCCCCGAGACAGCATAGCAGCACAGGGATTGGCCTGAGCTGTCAGGAAAGATGCCCTGCTCAGGTCATGGAGTCTGTGGGGTTTCTCTGGCCCAGCTGCTGAAGCAGCCGGACTGGAGAAACCTAAGTGCGCATGTGTGTTTTGGTCGGCCTGAGACAGCCGGCCAAACGCACATGAGCACTTAGGGAGTGCACAATCACTCCTCCACTCTTCCATGACCCGCACAAGCTGGCTGACAGCCAAAAAATGAAAAATAAAACGATGCTAGAGCATCGTTTTATTTTTCGTTTGCTGGCTCTGCGCCAGGCAGTGGGGCGACACTCCTCCTCCATTGCGTAGGAGCCGCAATGATCAAAGGTCCTGCGCAGTGAGGTGATTTGGTGCAGGGCCTGGCAACAAGCCAGGCCCTGCGTCGAACCCTACGCCATGCAAAGTCCAGGATTGGACTCTGGCGAAGGGGGTTTTGCACAGGTCCTGGCATGCATAGCAATGGACATCTTTCTTTTCAGCCGTGCGCAATGTTGGTTTAGGCACCATCTGAACTGTTGCCCGCATGCCATGCACTGCTAATTGCCTCCCATGTTACATCTATGACAACATTAATAACATCACCGCAACATCTGAAATTGCATCATTGATGACAGCACAGTGCATGGCGGGTGCAATGTTATGGTTCCTTTAGGGCCCAGGTAATAGTTACTTGAGATAACTATAACTTGTGAATTTCAGTGGTTTTGTATGTTTCAAATATTATGTTTTAGTTTACATTTTCATCTAACTGTGACATCCCCTTAACCTTAGTTTTTTTCATTGGATATATATGTATAGTTTAAAAAATGTCCTATACAAACAGTTTTAAGGGATCGAGAATGGGTAGTGCATAGTGATAGGAAGAAGTTTTTTGGGCTAATTGACGGGTAGTGGAAAGTAGTAGGAAGGAGTTTTTAGTGTTCAGGATGGCTAGTGTTTAGGGCTAGTAAAAAGTAATTAGGGCTCAGGCGGTTTTTGTATGTGGCTAATGAGGTGTTTTAAGGGTCAGGGAATGGGAAGTATATAAATTAAAATGACAAGTAATTAATAAAGTATTAGTCCTGTTGTAATAGATAGAGGGACAGATAGATAGATAGATAGATAGATAGATAGATAGATAGATAGATAGATAGAATACTTACAACCTTACTTCCGAAGTAAAGAAGTCCTAATGTAATAACATGCGATGTAAAGGCGCTCCCGATTTAATGACTCTCAATGTAAAGACCTGCAAAGTAAGAACTTATGTTTGCCCCTGTGGTTTAGAGCTTCTGACTCATCAAGCACATGTTGTGCAGAAACAAATACTGCACAGCAATACAGTCTTGTATTGCCCGACTAAGCATGAACATATTGTAAGTGGTTGGTTATTTGCATTATTTCTTTTGTATGTTCTGGTCTATCATTTATACATTGTACACTAAATAACAAGGGGTGTCTTTTCTTTATTATGTTAAAAGTTGTGGTCCAGTCGGGGTCACACTTTCCTGTATTTGTGACCTTTTGGGTACAATATGTGGTTCAAGGCTGTACTAGCTATCCGGGCACAGCTGAGTCCTTACCCAAGGTGCTCTGGGTGGACTAGATATGGTGTGCCAGAAGGCTGCGCCCTCTTTCGGACAGGCCAACATGTGTGGCCAGAGGATCCTCCCAATATATTGGTTGTTAGTGTTTCTCAATGGGAAACAGCCTTTACAACGAAGGCTAAACAACGCGACGCCTTTACAACGATTCGTCAAGCGGGGGCCGAGAAAAAAGGGGGGTCCCAAAACGCGCTTTCCCCATGCCTTTTCCCATAGGACCTTTAGTCGAAGGTACAGCCCGAACGGCTGAACAGAATTACTTGAAATTTGGCAGAGAGTAGTCCTCAGGTCAGGGATGTGCCTTTTGCATATATGGAGTCAATCTGTTCAGTAGTTCCTGAGAAAATTGCAGTTAAAAGCACATACATATCTATAGCCACGCACCGTGCGCGCACCCTAACGTGCGCGGGCGTAATTCTGATTGGTTGTTACATGTCAGTCAACGTTCGAATCGGTCGAAATCAGGAAGTGTCGGCCGCCATTTTGTTTGTTTTCAGTGCGAGAGTGGAAAAGGAGGGTGGCGAACATGAAAAGGGGGCAGGGTAGAGAGTTCCTGACCCCCTTGCCTTTGTCAGGGGGTCCCTGAAGGAACCCGAAGGCAGAAAAAAACATTAAAAAAAAATTCTTAAAAAATCGCGGGGTGCGCGCACGGTGAAAAACCATTAAAAAAAACATTTTTTTAATACGTAGTTTATTGAAAAATAAATGTATAAAAATACATACATAACTTAGCATTTAAAAAACCGTACAAATTCACTGAAAAAACCATAGGTTTCACACACGTTATAGTTAGGAATTAGCATTTAAAAAACCTTGCAAATTCACTTAAAAAACCATAGGTTTCACACATGTTATAGTTAGGTGGATATATCACTCGTAAAAAACCAATGAAATTCCACCGTTCTAGTTAGTTCAGATAACTATAACTCGCGCGACCGCCACTCTATCACAAGGATGATGTCATCAGTGATGTCAAGGGTGATGCCACTGACCATGTCATGAGTGATGTAATATGTGACGTCATGAGCAGAGGATTGCGGGCGTGCGAGTTATAGTTATCTGAACTAATTATAACGGTGGAATTTCATTGGTTTTTTACGAGTGAAATATCCACCTAACTTTAACATGTGTGAAACCTATGGTTTTTTAAGTGAATATATATATATATATATATATATATATATATATATATATATATATATATATATATATATATATCTGAACCAAACGCTGTTATTCCTTAATACTCGAAACACACAGCAGCCACGGACAACTCTTGAGCTTCAAAAACAGTCCTTTATTGGAGCATTGGCCAAACGACCGACTCTACGCGTTTCGGGATAGCAATCCCTTGCTCACGAGTAAAGTGTGCAAAAACCAGGAAGTATTTTAAAACAATCACGTGGTTTCAAAATCATAGAAAGTGAAAACATACTTTGCAGTAATTCATTTCATCGCTCTGTTTTTTTCAATAAAACTTTACACAAGTATTTGTTGATAACATCTTTTCATGATGCGTGTTCATATAACCATACTCGAGACACCAAATAGCATATTCAAAGTGAACAGAAATGTGGCAATCAACTAAATAATATTAGGATTTTTTAAAACTGATCTTATAACGCCCCAGTGGGCGAAAATCAAATATATATCCAAAAACAGCCACATAATCATGGGAACACTTGGAGAATTTTGCCCCAGTGGGCTAAATGAGATACTTTAGTTCTTTTGCGTTTCCTCATGGTTAGCCACAATTCTTTGCATCTACAATTGAAAGAAAAAACAGAGATATCAATAGACATTCACTTAAACTGACCACTTAATACAAAAACCTGACCTTGTACACTAAAACAACAATTTAAAACTTTTGTTGCATAGAATTCTAAAATTCGAAACAGCTGGTCCTCTATCGGACCTAATGAATTCCCCGAAAAACTCGAACATTTTAACTGTGTACATTTCACAATCACCCTAAGATACATAGATGACATTTTCTGCATATGGAACGGCACTGAGATTGAGGCTAAGGCGTTTGTTGAAGGTCTTAATGTTAACAATTTTAATCTTCATTTCACGAGTCAATGGTCACGAACAAACATTGAGTTTTTAGACCTGTCCCTCACCATCGAGAATGATGGCCTAAAAATTAGTCTTTACAGGAAGAAAACCGCAGGCAACAGCCTTCTTCATGCCCGTAGTTGTCATCCGAAATCACTGCTTGATAGTATCCCTTTAGGAGAACTATTAAGAGCAAAACGGAATTGTAGCTCACTGGAAAGCTTCAAAAAAGAAGAAATGGTGATGACTGAAAGATTTAAAGAAAGAGGGTATTCTGAATCAGTGATAAAGAAAGCTCAAGTAGAAGTGGCCAAAAGATCTAGAGAGTCATTACTGTTAGATAAAACGAATGACAGTGACGAATTGGATAAAATCAGGTTTATCACTACCTTCAACAATCAAGCCTATGACATACGTAAAGGCCTGAATAAATTTTGGCCAGTGTTACACACTGATAAAGATCTATCAGGTAGTGTGGAAACTTTCCCACAGATCACATATAGGAAAGCGACATCACTAAAAGATACACTTTGTAGAGCAATTGAACCTACACGTGTCAACACTTTAGGAGTACAAGGCTTCTACACATGCAGAAAATGCAAAGCATGCAAACACAGTAAAAACTGTAAAGAATGCATGCTTTCTCCATTTGACAAACCATATAAGATTCTAAAACACACCACATGTAATTCTGATTTTGTAGTATATGCCCTATTTTGTCCGTGCAAAAAAGTGTATATAGGGAGTACGATTCATAAAGCTAAGATCAGAATCTTAGAACATTTACGCGCCATCAAGCATGGCGATAAACAGTACCCTATAGCACGCCACTTTGCAAGCCATCACAATCAGAACAGTTATTTACTGAGTTTTTGTGTTCTTGATTCAGTAAAGGCAAATGAAAGAGGAGGCAATAGAGTTCAAGATCTGAGACGTCTTGAATCTAAACTCATTATTCAGTATAGAACTCTGGCACCCACTGGACACAATTGTGATGAAGAATTGGCTGCACACTTAGGGTGATTGTGAAATGTACACAGTTAAAATGTTCGAGTTTTTCGGGGAATTCATTAGGTCCGATAGAGGACCAGCTGTTTCGAATTTTAGAATTCTAGGCAAAAAAAGTTTTAAATTGTTTTTTTAGTGTACAAGGTCAGGTTATTGTATTAAGTGGTCAGTTTAAGTGAATGTCTATTGATATCTCTGTTTTTTCTTTCAATTGTAGATGCAAAGAATTGTGGCTAACCATGAGGAAACGCAAAAGAACTAAAGTATCTCATTTAGCCCACTGGGGCAAAATTCTCCAAGTGTTCCCATGATTATGTGGCTGTTTTTGGATATATATTTGATTTTCGCCCACTGGGGCGTTATAAGATCAGTTTTAAAAAATCCTAATATTATTTAGTTGATTGCCACATTTCTGTTCACCTTGAATATGCTATTTGGTGTCTCGAGTATGGGTATATGAACATGCATCATGACAAGATGTTATCAACAAATACTTGTGTAAAGTTTTGTTGAAAAAAACAGAGCGATGCAATGAATTACTGCAAAGTATGTTTTCACTTTCTATGATTTGAAACCACGTGATTGTTTTAAAATACTTCCTGGTTTTTGCACACTTTACTCGTGAGCAAGAGATTGCTATCCCGAAACGCGTAGAGACGGTCGTTTGGCCAATGCTCCAATAAAGGACTGTTTTTGAAGCTCAAGAGTTGTCCGTGGCTGCTGTGTGTTTCGAGTATTAAGGAATAACAGCGTTTGGTTCAGATTTTGAGGCTTGCCACCTCGCTACGGACCGCCATCAAAAGTGAGTGAGGGGGAGGCTAACAACCGCGTTTACGCTGTGATTGCGGATTGATATATATATATATATATATATATATATATATCGGCATGGGTATTTTTAAGGGCTTAGGGTGGGTGTGGGATTTGGTGTGGCAAGGGTATTTTTAGGCTGTAGGTTGGTTGTGGGTTTTTAGGTGGCAAGGGCATATTTAGAGTTTAGAGTGGGCTGGGGTATTGGGAGATAAGGATATTTTTAGGATTTAAGATAGCTGTGGATTTTTGGGTGGGAAGGGAATGTTTTTGTGTTTAGGGTGGGTAGGGATTTTTGGGTGCCAAGTGAATTTTTAGGGTTTAGGGTGGGTATGGGTTTTTCGGTGACAAGCGTATTTGTAGGGTTTAGGGTGGTAAGGGTATTATAGGGTGGGTATTTGTGTGGCAGGGGTATTTTAAGGGTTTAGGGTGGGTAGGGGTATTTGGGTGGCAGGGTTTGTTTTAGGGTAGGTGTGAGTTTTTGGGTGGCGGTTATTTTCAAGGTTTAGAGTGGGTATGGATTTTTTGGTGGTAAGGGTAGTTTAGACTGGTTAGGGGAGGGGGCGGAGTGGGGGGGCAGGGGGTGTGTATATACATATATATACACACACACATACACACTAAAAAACAAAGGCTACAGGGACGTTATAGTTGGGCTCAGATTTCACTCATACAAAATCAGTGAAATTCAGAGGTTATTGTTCCCTGATCTAACTATTACTTACGCCCCCGCAATGCCCTGCTTATGACTTCACATATTACTTCACTCATGACATGGTCTGTGACATCACTGATGACAGCACTGATGACTTCATTCAGTGATTGTGAGTGTTTTCTTACAGTTTGAGTGTTAAACATATCTACTAAGGTACTACAAAAGTTCAATTAGTATACTTTGTGTACTACTGAGTTACATTATTTCTAACATATTATGTGAGTGTGTGTGTGTGGTTGTATGGATGTTTGAGTGGCTTTCTAGGGGCATAAGTGGATGCGGGAGTAGCTGTATGGGTGAATAAGTGGGTGTGTGAGTAGCTGAATGTGTGAGTGAGTGAGTGGCTTTGCGAGTAGCTGTTTGGGTGGGTTAGGGGCTGTATATGTGACAGAGTGGCTGTGTCAGTGGCTGTATGGGTGAGTGACTATGTGTGCACTTGGCTGTATGGGTGATTGAGTGGCTGTTTGAGTGGGTGTTTGGTTAACTGAGTGGTTGTTTGGTTAACTGAGTGGGTGTGTGAGGGGCTGTATTGGAGAGTGTCTGTGTAAGTGGCTTTATGGGTGAGTGAGTAGACATGTGAGTGCTTGTATGGCTGTAGGAATATGTATGTAAGTGGTTGTGTGGGTGGCTCTGAGAGGCTGTATGGGCGAGTGGGTGTGTGAGTGGCTGTATGAGTGAATAGGTGTGCGTGTGAGGAGCTGTATGGGTGAATGAGTGACTGGGTGAGTCAGTGGCCATGTATGGGTAAGTTGCTGTGTGAGTGACTGTATGGGTGAGTGAGTGCGTGTTTTGAGTAGCTATGGATAAGTGAGTGGCTGAGTGAATGTGTGATTGGTCCTGTGGATGATGTTATCAGTGAGGTCATTTGAGATGCCATCAGTGATGTCACTGACTATGTCATAAGTGATGTAATATGTGAGGTAATAAGCAGTGCATTGTGGGGGAGTAAGTTATAGTTAGCTCAGGTATCTATTACTGCTGAATTTCACTGGTTTTGTACAAGTGAAATCGGAGCCTAACTATAACGTCCCTGTAACCTTTGTTTTTTCAGTCCATTTCAAAGGTTTTTTTATTCTACCTTTTTTTGTGAATTTCTAAGGTTTTAAAAAAATTATATTTCTGAACCTTACCGTCCCTGTAACCTTTGTTTTTTGATTGAATTTCTAAGATTCTTTTAATTCTATTTCCTAATTATAACATCCCTGTAATCTTTGGTTTTTTCAGTGATTTTCTACGTTTTTTAAAAGTATTTCTGAACTATAAAGTCCTGGTAACCTTTGTTTTTTTTTTTGTGTATTTCGAAGGTTTTAAAAAATTTATTTCCTAACTGTAAACTGCAAACTTTGAGAGTGAGTGGCTGTTTGGGTCTGTGAGTTGGCATGTGAGTGGCTGTATGGGTGTGTGAGCTGTATGCGTCTGTGAGTGGGTGGGAGAGTGTCTGAGTGGGTGTGTGAGTGGTGGGTGCAGGAGTCTATAAATGGGTGCATGAGTCTCTGAGTGGGTCTATGAGTGAGTACATGAGTGTCTGGGTAGGTCTGTGAGTGGGTGCATGAGTCTGAGTAGGTCTGTGAGGGTGTGTGTGTCTGAGTGAGTGCATGAAATCTGAGTGGGTCTGTGATTGGGTGTGTGCGCATCTGAGTGGGTCTGTGTGATTGGGTGTGTGCACATCTGAGTGGGTCTATGAGTGGGTGTGTGAGTGGGTCTGTGAGAGGGTGCAGGAGTGTGAGAAGGTCTGTGAGTGGGTGCATGAGTCACTGAGTGGGTCTGCGAGGGAGTGTCTAAGTGGGTCTGTGAGTGGGTGCAAGTCACGGAGTGTAGGTGGGTGAGTGTGTGAGTGGGTCTGTGAATGTGTGAGTGGATCTGTGAGTGGTGAGTCTCTGAGTGTGTCTGTGAGTGGGTGCATCAGTGTCTGAGGGGGTCTGTGAGTGGCGGCATGAGTCTCTCAGTGGGTCTGTGAGTGGATGCATGAGTATCTGAGTGGGTCTGTGAATGGGTGTGTGAGTATCTGAGTGGGTCTGTGAGTGGGTGTAACATTGTGAGTGAATCTCTGAATGAGTACATTAGTGTCTGACTGAGTATCTGAAGAAAAATGTGTTTTGATTTTGTTTGTAGTCTCGAATTCATAGTAACGGTACACAGGGGGCACTGTGAGTGTCGCGAATATTGCACATTGGAAAAAAAAAGTTTTCCAACATGATTTACACATATGATGGGGTCTCACAAACACCTCTATTAACCACACATGGGGTCAGGGTACCTCTACCCTGACCCCTAATACCACTTTTCTTTTTTACTTTCTCCTTCGGGGATCGTGACCCATGACTTAAAATGGCGGCCACAGCTTTCTGCTCACATTGCGTCCAGAGAGAGAGAGAGAGAGAGTTTGCTGATGCAGTGATCATACCTGCAATTACCATGAACTTTTAATTATTTTATAGGTAAGTATAAACTCCTTTTTTATCATACATATTTATATAAGTATAAGCCCATTATACTTTTATAAATATGTATAATATAAAAAGTGTTTATACTTACCTGCCAAATACTTACATTTTCGTGGTAAAGGCATATCTGGTAAAAAACTATCCTTGCGCGGCAGGCGTTCTGTAGACTTTATCGTGGTGGAGTCTTCATTGTACAGTCTTTCGTTGGTTAGCCTATCATTGTTCCAACATACAACTTTTGTCAATTGGTTCTAGATCGAACTAATAATAAGGTGCTCAATGTACCAGCCACCTGGTAGTGTTGTTTACATTTGTTTGGGCTTCTGAAATGTGCCACTGTCTTTGATTAACCTGTTAGTGATCCTGAAGGCTCAGACATTACAACGATCATTCCTTAAATATACTGTAGTGATGAGTGTCTACGATTCCATAATAAGTGAAGCACCCATTTCCATTCCAGTTTCTGCGGCTCCCCAATATTAGAAGCACACATGGCCATGCCACTTTCCACATTCCCAAAGAGCATAAAAAAATCAATTAATTGGCATTTTCTGTATTACCTTGGCATATAAAGCACCACTTAATGCCAAATATAGTGTCTACTATGCAGTGAGGTGTAAAGTGCTTGAAATTGGTTAACTTGGTGTTGGGTTTACTAGTCCTACCAGTCTGATCTTTGTCCTTTCTCTCTGTTGCTTGAAGTTGACATTTCATTGATGTGGTAAGGGAAGGCATTTGTAATTTGGTTCATTGTAAATTTGTGAAATTGTAACCTCTGTTGATCTGGCAATTTATGAATGTCGTCCTCGAACCATGTGTACCTTCATCACTATGGTGAAGGCTGGAGATAGGTTGCGCAACGCAGTATTTAGTCCTTGTTAGCATACAATTTTGGTTAGTTCAGTAAACAGTATCAAAACTTGCAAATTTTGGATGTTTGTAGCAGGATGTACAACTTGGCAAACCTCTTGGCTAACAACAATTGAGTCAGAATTGGCATGCCATCTCGACTTGTGCTGTTGCATCTGTGATAATAGGCAAAGTTGACCGTATTCTATGTGGAATAAGGGAAGAGAAAACCTGCAAACCATACGACTTTCTATGGATCAAATACCCTAAGCGGTCTTTCAATTACCTCTTCCCTGTATCCAACATATTTAAATACCTCTTCCCTGCAGAATAGCGACAGTGGTGCTGGTTGTGAGGGACCTGCTACCTGGCTAGCCATCGCAAGTAAATGTTTGACTTTTGGATGAAGGCCAACCGCAGCTTGACCAGAGGCTTGACATGTGCTAGTCCCTCGCTTGCGTCTTGTGTCCTAACTAGTCTACCAACCAGTCGCTCATCACATTTCTGCACTCCTTCAGGTATCTGCAGAGCCCTCTCAGGTATCATACAGCTCTCTTTTTATAGATGCGCTGTACATCTATATAGGCCAATGTTTCTACGTGTTAGGAACCTCTTCTTTGATATTAACTCACAGGTTTGAGTTTAGTTTAATGTTTGATAGCCTGGTTGTTTTACAGAGCTGTGTTTCTTTGCTATAACTCTTTTTCTGAATATTGCTTGTCACCCATGTGGTGCGGCTCTGCCATATGTTTCGGACACGCTACTGGATGCAAACACTTTATAAACCTGTCTCCAGGCTTCCCACACACACACGCGCACACACTTTCTGTAAAAACGCCACACTGCCGCGCAAGTTAATACGTGAACTGCCTGAGATGAGCCTAGACTCATGCAACACTAGGGGTTGTGGGCTCGCTGTCCAGAATCCATTTGACCTTGAGAAACCCAAGATGGCACATTTGGGGGCATGAAATGCCCGTCCGGCTGTGCAGCCGCGTCCCCTCTGCCCGCGGTAAAACCCGCGCCATCACTGCGGGGCCAGCCTTTGATTTACCGCCGGATCCGGTGTCCAGCGTGGCAGGTAATCGCCATGGAAGAGTTTACTGTAAATAATAAAGGAGACAGCGCCGGCGTTAAGTGCAAGCAAACGCCCGTGTTACTGTTGATGCTACATGACAGGAGCGGGCCCGGCCTCGTCTTGGGAATGCCTTCAAGGGCGCAGCTGTTGCTGAAGGGACGGCAGGGTTACCCAGCAACCCCCGGCCGCAGTAAGGGATACGGCTTGGAGGTCACGAGCAGACACCCGCTCCGACCGCCGAGACCCCTGTTGAAAGTGGGACGTGTCAGAGGGGTTGACACACACTACATCAAAGCCCCGTGTGTTCCGGCTTTCACTGAACCCCTGAAGGTACCCTACCTTACAAGTGCCTTTGGCTGCCGCCGATGCGCGCTCGCGCACGGGCTGACAGGAGAGGGTATCTGGTTTTATAGTAGCAGTGGTGCTCCGAAGCCGGCGCAGCATCTCAGCCATGTTGTTTGGATTTGAAATAGGCTGGAAACAAAGTTTGCGACCCTTGCAACTGGGCTCATCCATGGGGATTCGAAGAGCATGAAAAGCTGTCTTTGGCCCCAGTTTGTAACAGGTTTTTGCACCTCCGGGTTAAACTTGGGTGCACAGAAAATGCCATCCATGGGAGCACACGCTTAACGGCAGACCCTAATTTAAAGAGACAGGATCTGAAAACGCCCATGCTACTAATAACAATGCTCCTGTGCAATGGTGTTTTTTACAGTACTAAGCACTGGTGTAAGAGAAAGGACATGAAAGTCCTTTTAGGGGCAAAGGGGGTGGCCAGTGGGAAGGTAGTAAACATATAGTAAGTCATAACTTAATGTATTTATTGAGGAGTTTTATATGGTGCTACACCCAGCCCCACAGTTACTTCTGAGCACTGCACTGTATATATTACATGCCCAGTGATGGTTGGTAGTAGGAGTCCAGCGGAGTGCACCGCAAGCCCTCAGTCAGGTAATCCTCACTCATTACCTCCAAAGCTTTATTTTGTGGACTTTTGCTAACGTTGGCATTAGTTATTCACGTCTAGTTTACAAACGTACATAGTGTTCAAACAAAAAAGCCTGCCAGAACTTTCCAAAACAGGTTTGAAAAAACTCACAAAGCACCATGTAAAAGCAGTGTTTTAGAAAGGATTTCTCCTTCAAGAAGATTACTTTCTTTGTAGTTAAAATTATTAGGGAGTGGATGCTTGTGAATTTTACAGGTTGTGTGTTTGCCGATTGGATGGCTAACATAATCGATCGCCTGCCATTGAAACCCTTGGCGATCACTAGTTCGAGTCCTGGCAAGGCTTTCCACCCTTCCAAGGTTGGGAAAATGAATAAAATTAACTGTTGGGTAATAGTAACACCTGTTATTTACAACAATGAGTAACTGAAGAAGTGAGCTATTAAGCATTATATAAAAAATAAATTATTGTTATTTAAGTTATATCGTCTCACTCTCCCTCCAGCCCCCACGACTTGCCCCATTTTAGGTCTCGCCTGACCCAGTGCATGGGCTGGTCTGGCGAGACTTATTGAAAGGGCTCCAAAAAGTGCTACCAGGCCAGCCTAGAGCTGCAGTGCATGTGCACGGGCGCGCGCGCCGCACTTTACCGCCATTACTTTCACTTTTGCGGCCCCACGGCCGCTTTGATGTTTGATCGCGATCACTTTCGCGGCCGCTTGGCATAGCCAATAGGTCTCGCTTTTGTGACCTTATAAGTATTTGGTTATGCAACTGTTGCATGGCTAAACACTTATAAGGTCCCAAAGGCGAGACCTATTGGCTATGCCAATGCTTGTTCATATTCCCTTGGCTCTTATAAGCCCGAGATACTGAGGGATGAGATTCCCTCTCATAACTCTTCAATAGATGTGAAATGTCCACATAAGTTAGGAATCTTTGAAATGAAATTCTGGTTATCATCAAATGTAAGTTTGTTCTAGGCATTTTAAGGTGATTAAATGGCAATTAAAAAGGGTGTACCCCTTTGCAAGTCCTTTGTCCTATATAATGATCAACACCCTCAGTTGACAGATCAGTTTTTAATTAGTTCTTTATCTCCCAGTGTCGTGCCAAGTAGCTTTCTCTCTCCCTCCCTCTGTATTCACCCCCTTAAGCTGGCTTCGCTCCTACTTATTGAAATGCAGGGGCACTGGAATGTTTCAGTGGTTTGTATAAAGCTCATTAGCTGCATGGGCTGTAGCCTCGCTTGTTTCCAAATATTTCCTATTGACTTGTGAGGTCTGCTGCCGCACAGTAAACAGGCGTGTGATTGTTGCAAGGCATTTGCTAGCATTGATTCTGTTTTGGCATCTGTGATTTGCTTTGCAACTGCCAATAAATTAATTGGCTCATAGTGAGACTTTAGAATACTTCTCTGTGTGCAGCGGCAGAAAAATCCTCCGGGTTTTCAGGGTAAACATCTGCAAAAAAATTAACAGAAAATTGTGCAGGTCCGCACCGTCGAGTCTTAAGTTAGTATACAGGAAGTACTTTGTTATCACCTGTATAAAGCATTTTATATTTTGTGTTCCTCACTATGCTCTACAAAAAAGTAAAAATATATTAATGAACACGTTTGCCCATTCACTGAGAAGAAACAATTGTCGAGATGTTTGCAGGGAAGGAGATGGAGGAGAAATAGATGATAGTGACATGGATGAAAAGGAATATACATATTTAGATGAGCAACTAGTCCTGGAAATAAAGCGATACGTAGGAGAGTGGACCACGTTACTGTTTTTGGAAAATGTAAGGCACTGTGGTCTAAATTTCATCAACAACGAAGAGAAAATAAAAAAGTGACCATCAGTTGGAAATATTAACTAACCCTCGTGGAATATTCTGTGCAAATCGCATTATGAAAAAAGAAATGCATGTGCTACCTGTAGGTATGAAGCGATTGGTTGCTATTTTAGTGTGAGTTTTGTATGAAGATTGAAAATTAAGTTTACATAAAGTGTAAAGGAGAAAATTAAATATCAAAATATTGTGTGCGTGACACCGTGTGGTAATTCATTTTTACCTAAAACCGGGCCAAGAAAATAGGTAATGATTGAGACTATCCAGAATTTTTCAAAGTTGTCCATCATGTCTGAGTGATATGTTTCTGATGCAGTGCCTGATGGGCCCCGAACCATATGAACTTATGGAAAAGAACCCAGCTAGTCCCTGAGATTATATTTACATCATCTGTGGCACTATGTGTGACAAATGACTTAATGGAATGGTTTTTATTCTCAATTTGTATCTGCCCAATATGTCTCCGCTATCCTCTCCACTACCACAGCTGCATTTTTGTTCTCTTATGTGCCTGGCAAGTGATTGAGTCTTGACCTTCGGAGATGGAATCACCTGCTCAAGAGAGCATTGGGTGTCCGGAGCGAATCAATGTTAAAGTGTGTGAATCTCTTCTCTTCGTAGGTGATGAGGAGGAACGCTCGACCCTCTTGGTACGGGTATGTATATCACCAGTAACTAAGGCTAGGGCATAGGCATCTGTGGTCATCGTCCATGTGACCTTGAAGGAAAAGCTTTCACATCTATTCTTCCACTGTTAAGGTTTTGTTGCAGTGCTTCAGTTGGATCCAAAGATTGATTTTGAACTGCAGCTGACCAGCCCGGTGCGTCGTTATCATTGAGACAATCGACTTGAAGTGACTGTTCAAGTGAACCAAGATATGTCTGGGGAATATTCTGGTATGGTGGTGATGGTGGGCTAGAGGCTTGGGCGAGATCATCTATCTGAGCCACTATGTATCTCTATCTCCAGCTCCACAAAAATTACACACGCAAGAGTTGTGAAACTCTGTCGTCGGAGTATAATGGGAAATAAAGATGCAGCTGCTTTCTGTCCGTCCTGTCTCCTTCTTTGCGCACAGTCATTCATTGTTGATCCTCTTGCACACCCCCTAAGCTGCAACAAGCAAGAAATTGATGAAAGGAGTGCTTGACTTGATCCCTGCCATTGGCGGGGCCATATTTAGTACTTAATGTGTAAAAGAATAAGGGCCCGATGTACGACCCTTTTTAGCAGTCACAAATGGGAAATCGGTTTGTTTGCGACCGCTAAAAAAGGTTGTGTGTATGTACAAACCCTATTTTACGAGTCGGTAAACTATTATCGACTTGCAAAATAGGGTTTGCGTGTCGCTATACAGAAGGGGCTTGCCTCGGGCGTCCCTTCCTAATAGCGAGTCACACTGGTATGTTCGATTGTTTTGCGACAGCAAATGTGTTTGCAAAGCAATTGCAGTTACCACCTACTAAAAGTAGGTGGGAAGCCAGTCTCAAACGGTAAAGGGTCCCCAGGGGACCTCTTCCCCTCTGTGAATGTATCGAAAATATTTTTCAAGAGTAGGCATTGGTCCCAAGGACCACTGCCTGCCCTTAAAAAATTTAAAGAAAACTTTTACTTTTTTTCTTTTAAAAGCATCCTGTTTTCCTTTAAGGAAAACGGGCTGTCTTTGGGGGAAAAAAACATTGCTTTATTTAAAAAGCAAACACAGACCTGGTGGTCTGCTGTCCACAGCAGGCCACCATCCCTGTGAAATGTGAGATTCCTAAGGGGTCGAAAATTGCATCTTATCTCAATAATATTAAGGAGGTAGGTCTTTAGTGACCCCATTAGGAATCGCAAACAGTGTCTGAGACACTGTCGTATATTCCATTTTGTGAGTCGCAAAATGCAGCACAAAGTTTTTCTCCAACATTTGCTTCTGTTTAATGTTGGGGGTACCAAAAACCAGGACTGTCTAGTCTTGAACCATCTTGTGTGTCTTTCATGCATTTACCACACACTCCCTGCCCCTTTTCTCACTCTTGCAGGCTCTCTTTCATTTATCATTGCCCTCTCCTTCACCTTATTCTGTCATTCTCTTTCTTTTCCATTCCCAACCTTAAATCCTTTCTATGGTTTTAGTTTAACATTAGTTGATAAAAATAAGTCTGGTTCCCAAATTAGTGCTGATGGGCCCCACCTGCAACCACCGGCTCAAATTAAGTACTGACCACATTTAATTCCATTGTTTTTCGCCGACTCTTGATGTAATCTTTGCATTTTCTGCTTATGTATCCACATTTCATGTAATCCATATTTTAATTTATTTTAATGCACATTTCTCCTTTATAAACATCCTGCATTTAGTTTTGTTTGCTGATGTATACTGTATACCAGTTGTTTGCACATTTATGCCTTATATAATTTGCTCTACTGTAGCTTTTTAGTGCATCTATTATACCTACACGCAAATATTTCTATATATATTTAGTTATATATGTGTACATATATGTGTGTATATGTATGTGTGTGTGTGTGTGTATATATATATATATATTGCATTGAAGTTCTCCCCAATATCCCAGGAAGAAAGACGAGCCACTCCGTAGTCTGCAGGAAAGTGTAGAGTTTATTCACACCAGACGACGCGTTTCGGCTGACAAGCAGCCTTGGTCACATGACCTCGCTCCTGAACCAGGAAGTATACATCGTCATTGGTTCCGGGCATGTCGCAGCGTGCACAAACAAAAGTAAAAACAGAGTTAATCTCAGTCTTTCTTCTCACACAATAATTTTGTGATTGAGAACAAATTACATTTAATACATTAATGCTTTCCCTTTGGTATCCATGTTAAACGACCAAGTTACAAATGTTATGAGCATTGTTGCATTATACTTAATTTAATGTTGTTCGTGACAGTCAATGTTTTTAGTTTTTCGCACATGAGTTGTTGATACATAGAATAATATCGAAAACCCTGCAGCTGGGTGATATAGTATAGTGAGCGCAGTGGCAGGTAGAAAAAATTCCCAAGGTTGTGGTCACATATATATATATCCAAAAATCAATAGGTCCAATATTAATATCAAAGCTACTGGTAAAGTACCAGGGAGTGCTTGAGCCTAATATTTATTTGAAGAAGGCCACAACTGGAAATGAGTGCATCCAAATATAGGTATAGTACCCCAAAACTCTATACGAGTCCCATAAAGTGAACAATGTGCGCATACCAAGGACTTAGCCAGTATATTCTATCGGTGACTATTGGTGATGAATTCATCTATTCATAGGCCCCAAGCTGCAGAAACGAAAAAGAGAAGGGATAGTCAATCGTTAGTGTATGTTACATTAAAAAACAAACTGTCACTAAACAACCCATGTTTGTATCCGGCCATGGGGTACATTCAGAAAGCATAACAATACAATTGAGAACAGAACCATACAATCAATAATCAAAAAGGGGTAAACAGTCATCAGAATTCAGGTTTTAAAACTGGTTACTATAGCAGCGAGGGAAACAGAATAAAAAAGGGGGGGGGGGAAAGAGGGGGAGCGAGGGGGAGATGAAACTTACCCTCAAGCCTCTTTCAGCAAACAGTAATACAATATTATTTACAAATGTGAATACATTTCCTCATCATTGTTAAGACCAATTGGAAACAGACTGCCTGTTTGTAAAATAAAACGAGATTCGAGTCGCCTCAGTGATTGTATTCTATTCCCACCTCTAGGGTGTTTGGGCACACTATCTAGTGCAAAGAATTTTGCTTTCATCCAATCACTGGAATGATGCTCCTTGAAGTGCCTGGCAGTGCTATAACTCAGATCTTGATTCGTTATAGCCCGCCAGTGCTCCAAGATTCGTTTTTTTACTGGGAATGTAGTGGACCCTACATACCATTTGGGGCAGGGACATGTAATGGCATACACTACATGGTCAGTGTTGCAGTGGATCAATTTCGGGATCCTCCACAATTTGCCTGTTTTTTGTAGTACAACTTCTTTCATATCTTCAGAGTGGCTGCAAGCTTTGCATTTCTTGCACCGCTTAAAACCCTTTCCCTGTTCCAGCCAAGTTCCTTTTTTGGGGTTCAGATGGCTATTGACCAACATGTCTTTCAGGGATGGACACTTTCTAAAGGAAAAAGAAGGGCAAGATCCAATTTTGACTGATAGCATACTGTCCTGTGTTAGAATGTCCCACCTGTTTTTCAGAATATTCTTCAACTGATTAGTTTGTGAAGAAAAGGTGGTTACAAACCTGATAGGTGTCAAATCAGTTGGGGCGTTAGTTGGTTTTGTAGATACTTTAAAAAGAGCCTCTGTTCTACTGATATTGTCTACTTTTTTTGTACCTTTCATAAGCATTTTCCCAGTGTAGCCCCTCTCCCTCAGTCTGTTTACCATCATTCCTTTGGTGTTTAGATATTCTCTCTCAGTACTACAATTTAGTTTTGCTCTGAGGAATTCCCCATAGGGTAGACTCCACCTAAAACTTGGAAGGTGGCAGCTGGTAGCATGTAAAATGCTATTTCCAGAAGTTTCTTTTCTGAAGAGAGTGGTTGTCAAGATATTATTGCTGACCATGAGTTTAATGTCCAAAAAATTTACGGTCTGTTGACTATGTACCATCGTAAACTTTAAATTCATACTGTTCTCATTGAGAGTGTCGTAGAAAGTAAAAAGTTCACTCTCACTTCCTTCCCAAATAAAAAAGATGTTGTCTATGTACCGTAGCCATAGATTGATCTTTTGGGTCCATTTGTCCATATCTTCATTCCAGAGCACTTGCTTCTCCCACCAGCCCACGGTAAGATTCGCGTAGCTGGGAGCGAAGCAAGTGCCCATAGAAGTACCTTGTGTTTGTTTATACAGATTGCCATTAAACAAAAACACATTCTCAGTGAGACACATCTCTATCATTTGGAGAATCATGTGTGTGTGATCAGACAGGTGTGTGCTCCTTGTTTTTAGGAAATCATGGCAGGCTCTTATCCCATCATTATGACGTATGCTCGTATAAAGGCTTTCTACGTCAAGGCATACCATCCAACAATTGGATCCCCAATGGAGATTCTCAATTTTCTGGAGAAAATCTTTGGTATCCCTGACGTAGGAGCTGACATCTTTAACAAAAGGAAAGAGAAAGTGGTCGATGTATATTGAAGTATTCTCAAACAAACTATTCTTTGAAGACACAATGGGACGTCCCGGTGGATTTACGGGGTTCTTGTGTACTTTGGGTAATAGGTAGAAGGTGGGTGTAGTCGGTGTGGTGTTAATAAGGAACCTACTTTCATCCCAATTCAGAAGCTCATCTTGTGTCCATTTGTCTACCATTTGATGGTATCTTTTTTGCAATTTATCAAGATAGCCCTTGTCTACTCTCTCATAGCATACACTGTCCGAGAGTTGTCTGTTAGCTTCTTTAATGTATGCTTCCCTATCCATAATGATCACATTGCCCCCTTTATCGGAAGGTTTGATCACTATGTTTTCATCTTTTTGTAGAGCAATTACCGCATCCCATTGCTCTTTTGTGATATTTCTCCTATGTGTGTGCATCAGTGTGAGTTTGTTCAAATCACGGATCACAGCATCCTGGAAAACATCGATATTGTCTTTGGGCGTCTGTGGGATATACTTCGACTTAGGTCTAAAATTAGTTTTCACAGAATGAATGTGTTCGTGATCCTGTTCTGTGTCAGCCTCACTATGTAAGGTTATATCCACTAGTTCTAAAGGAGTGTTGTCCAAAGGGAGAGACTGTGTCAAATCAGGGTTATCATTAGCCAAATCACATAAGGTATTATATATATATATATATATATATTTATTTCCTACTGGCAGTCGCCAGTAGGTAGTTATAGTTACAATAATGATGGTGACTTGGGAAAGTGGCCCACACACCAATATGGGCTTCAAATGTCCTCAACTGAAAATACACGTTTGCATAGGGTGCTTAAGGAGGAGGTATAGCCACCAAATCTTCCTCAGTAGGAAAGTAGTCAAAAGTCTTTTTCTCACAATCTGAAATGTGAATTCAATCAATATTCATCCATAAAAGCTGCATGTGAAAGGAGGGCATCATTACGATACTCCCTGGCCGTCCATAAGTATGCATTATCCTAAGTGCGCCATATAAATGCATGTAGAAAAAAGTCATGCACGCAAGGCAAGGAAAGCACTTTACAAACTTAAATCGTAGACTGACCAAAGCTACAAAGCTCCTGTAAATTACGAGTAATAAGACACTACAAAGAGGAACGGAGTCTATAATAAGCTGTATACACTTACCAAGAACGGCATCTAAAGCGTTCGTGTCCGCTAAAAGAATACATGACGCAGAACCAAAGTGCGAAGTTTAAAAAAAGGCCCACATATCAGGAATCATGTACCTAATAGATTATAAGTTGGTTGACACTTGCAAAACAGCGATACATAAAACGCTCATGTGCAAGAAAATACTTGAAATTACAATACCTCGGAAACTGGATAAAACCATTTCCCATTAGTCATCTATTTATAGCATATGTAATAAACCGATACCAAAAAGTCCCCCCAGATTGGAAAAGCTCCCGGGCCTTACCGGTCGGTTGAGTACTCCAACCACGTATCAATCTTGGTGTGCAGTGTAAGCGCCATCGTGAACTCTATATATAGTACTGAAACCGGAAGCTAACCGCCATCTTTGAGTGTATAATCCAACAGAGCCCGGAGTAAAACTAAAGAAGCCCACACCTCAAGACATAAAGGTTGGACTTCTCACACAATTCACCGGGGACAAGGCTGTTCGCCGCCATCTTAGAATATTAATGGACCTAATTCGAAACTACGTAATTGGCCCGGTCTCACGTCAGATAAATTACTGAATACTCCTTAACGTACAGGAAAATTATATTATTAAAAACACATTAAAAAAAGTATTTACACCCCCTCATAATAAAAACAATTTAAGGACAACAAGAGTATATCTATATTAAAAGTCGAATTAGATGCGTGTTATCAAACTTCACTCCTCAGTATTAACCTATATAATTGGGTAATTTGAAAGATTCACAACAAGACCCTTGTCAGATGTGGGGTCCGTTAAGACATAGATGGTATATAAATGAGCATGTCTAAGCTGCCCACCAACACCTAATAAGTTCAAACTGGTTCGTAAAATCAGTTATACAAAATAAATAGACTCCATTCATGGTCACCTAATCAAAACGAAAAAATGAAAATACATGTCGATCCAAATTCAAACAAAATATTTCAAATAGGCAAAGAGTGTATTCAAATTGCTCCAATCCTTCAACATCAGAGTCATAATGACTCCTATTTCTAGTATCAATGGAGGCAGCGCATACACAAAGTTCATTCATAAGTGCCTTGTTAGTCAGTAAAGTGAAGATGAGAAGGAGACAGGAAAGTCATCTCAACTATATATGGAGATGCAACAAGAACACAGTCAATACATTATATATGTATACATGTGGAAGTAATGTGCAGTAATAGACAACATCATGAAAACTCTATAACAATCTAAATATCTGTGCGTCTTCTTACTATATCCACACTATCACTAGTACAGTTCACAGTCAAATCATAACTGCTACGTAATTAATTCATCACCATTTTGCAAATCAGTGGAAAGCACATATTAATCTCCCACAAGGACGCATAAATCATAGGTGCCTCTAACATTCTGCATATAAAAGCGTGATCTTGCTGTAGTATTAGATACAGATCATACAATCATTATAACAATAAGGCATTTTTTGTAAAACTCATTTAAGTAACATAGGGCAGCTACGCAGTAGGAGTCATACTCAACAATCCTATCCTCTAGTGGTCTCCTAAAAAGTAGTGTAGCTCACGGTCGATATTAAGACCAGAAAGTGTGTCTGGTTGTCTGAGTTTCATAACCTTATTGGTTGCTCTGTCGATTAGACGTTCATCATAACCCCTAATCTTAAACCTAGTCCTGATCTGTTCCACATTGTCTTTGAATTCATCCTTGCGGCTACAATTTCTCCTAGCCCTAACCATCTCGCCAAAAGGTATTGCTTCGATATGATGGTTAGGGTGGGAACTGGTTGCATGCAATACCGAGTTGCATGATGTATCCTTCCTATACATCCTACTATTAAGGATATGATCATATACATATAATTCCACATCCAAAAATACAATGTTCTGCTTGCTATGGTGCATTGTAAAGGACATATTATATGGGTTCTCTTCCAAATATTGTTCAAAGCCAAGCAGTTCATTCACTGTACCCGTCCATATCAGCAGAATATCGTCAATATACCTGCCCCAAAAATGTATGTGTTAAACCCAATTGGCATCAGTCTTTCCCCAGATCCACGCCCTCTCAGACCACCCCATAAGGAGATTCGCGTAAGAAGGAGCGAATCTGGAGCCCATAGCTGTACCGCTGATTTGTTGGAACCAATTGCCTTCAAACAGAAATACATTGTTCTGTAAAATGATTTCAATCATATTTATGATCATCTCAGTGTGTAAAAACAACTCTTCTGGTCTCTTATGCAAGTAGTTTTTGATAGCAGTGATTCCAAATTCCGAAGTAATGTTCGTATACAAGGATACAACGTCCAAAGTGACTAAAATAATCTCATCGTCCCATATTATGTCACTCATCATATTCAAAACATGTCTAGTATCCCTGATATACGATGGAAGGAGTGACACCAAAGGTTTAAGAAAAGTATCTACAAACTGGGATATGTGTTCGGGGGGTCCACCTATACCGGAGACGATTGGTCTCCCCATTGGGAAAGGGGCAGGTTTATGAATTTTGGGTAGGGTGTACAGGCACAGAAATCTTGGTCAATCTATTTTGAGATAAGTATATTCATCCAGAGTGAGTAATCCCATATCATACCAACATTTGAGTTCCTTGTTTACTGCAATAGTAATACGTGGTATGGGATTCCCATCCAAAGCTTTATAACAAGCTGTATTGGCAAGTTGAGAGTATACCTCATTGTTGTAGTCCGACCTGTTCATGACCACTATACAACCACCTTTATCTGCCTCTCTAATGATCAAAGTTTCATTATCTCTTAAGGTGGTCGTTGCAAGCCTTTCTTGTTTGGTAAGATTATCCATCCCTTTATGTCTCTCTATAACTTTTTTATTGGGGACCCGATCTAGATCATCACAGATATTTTTAAAAAACATGTCACAACAGTTTTCAGGGGGGAGATTAGGGGTCCACTTAGATCTAGGTTTCAATCCACTATCCTTGGTTTGACCAATATCAATAACTAGTTGGTATAGTAAACCTCTCACATCCATAGGACTATCCTCTTCAGGATCTAGTGATAAAAGTAAAAGAGTATCAACTGTGTCTTGTATTGACATAGAGCTACATGAAATAGTGGGACATTCTTGGTCTACGTTCATAGGATGTTGAGAGAAATACTTTTTCAACTTTACTTTTCGAACAAATTTATACATATCAATCTTCAATTGTTCAGTGTTAACCACATTAGAAGGACAAAACCCAAAACCTTTCTGCAGTACTTTAATCATATCTTTAGACAGCAATTGGTTAGACAGAATAATTACATTCACATTCATATGTTTTTCATTAGTCTCAGTAAATATCACTTCTTTTTTTTGGTTCATGATCTGGCCCGCATGCCTGCCCTGTTGTTTGACTGTTCTCTTGGATCTCTTGCCTCGTCTGATTTTCCTACTCTTGGTGTACGGGTGTTGCCCTTCCGATTCCCTATGCTGATACGTTTAATTTCCTCTAAAAAAAACCGGTTGCTACCAGAATCTGAGGTAACCTCAGTATGTTCAGTATTGCTCTCATTGTCACTAGACACTACACTAGAAGAGGCATTACTAGCTTTGTCAGTGACTCCTTCCGCCCCACCAGTTGTTTCTTTATTAATCAAATGGTCAAATTTACTTGCAAAAGTAAATACTCTCCCTGCTAAATAATCACATTCATCTCTTTTAAGTTTTCTTATTTTCCGTATCTTGATACCTTCCTGATGTTTGGCAAGTATATCGTTCAATATTGCATAATTTTTCTCCGTAGCATCTTTCAGGTTTAAATCTGAAATATCCTTCTCTACTTCAGCAATTTCACATTGAAGTTGCGCTACATTCCTTATGGTATTGATTATTAGAATCTCCATTAAATTCATGTAGTTACTAGTAAGTTCTTTCTCCCATCTGATCAAAAGATCAAGTTCAAGGTCATCGTAGGTGGTAAATATTTGGGCCCGCAGGCCTCTAAGTATCTTATTTAATTTTAAGTATTGTTTTAGCGTTATCGCACCCCACTGTTTTTTTTTTTTTTTTTTTTTTTTTTTTTGAAACCGTTTATTACAGGTCTTAAAAGTATACAAGTATGGGCCCACAACCTTCCGGCCGGCCGCTAGCAATGGTAGGAACATACGACATACATTTATGGAACACGTGGTATTACAGGAGGAGCATTTCTCAGTAGATAACAATGTCAAAAACCACATCATCCAGGCCCCATTATGCGGTTTCATTTTAAATTAAGAACAACGAAAATTAAAACCACACCCACAAGGCAACCCACAATCAAAAATAGCAGCACGTGCTCCCCAAGAGGGGGGATCCCAACTATACACAGAAGTGTGAAGAGGGGGAAGAGAGCAAAGCGAGGACTGGGGGAACCCAATGCCCGGCAGCGGGGGAATGAGTCGGCTAAGGGGACGGGGCTGGCGAGGGATCAGGCAGTAGTGGTGGCGCGCAGATACCCCCTCGGTAGGCGTTCCAGGGGCCCCATACTTTCACCCATGTCCCAGGCTTACCCCTCGCCACATACACCACTTTTTCGCGAAACATGCACCAGTCCATGTGTTCTTTCCAGGCCGAGACCGTCGGGGGCCTCTGGGATCCCCACAGTTGAGCAATATCACGCTTGGCTACCATATATCCCAGAGTCACCCACCACGTCTGCGGCGCTGAGTAATCAGTCGGTTCCGACACATTCAACAGGCATCTCCTCGCTTCAGGCAACAGCGCCACATGCGTAACCAGTCGCAGCACCTCATGTACACCACGCCAGAACCCCTCTACCTCCGGGCACTCCCACAAAATATGCATAAAGGTCCCCAAAGCACCACACCCACGCTTACACAACCCATCTCCGGCATAGCCCATACGCAGAAGCTTTGGCCCCGTCATGTAGACCCGGTGGAGTATCTTGAGCTGGACGAAGCGAAGGCGAGCCGGTATGGCCACCTCCTTCGGGGAGGCCACCGCGGAGGTCCAGTCCTCGTCGTCCAACTCCAGCCCGTCGGCAACCCAAGCCGCACGAAGGGCAGTCAACAGGCCCGAGCGGTCGTTTATCAGCTTTTTGTATATAAGTGAGATCGTGCTGTCCGGGACGTGCCCATCCAGCACTCTATCTTCCAGGGGGGAATATTCCGGGATGGAGGCAACGTCCGAGAAGACGGAGCCCAGCGCATGACGGACCTGCAAATACCGGAAGTATTCACTGCCCTGCAACTGGAATTCCGTCTGCAGCATATCGAACGTTTTAAATCCTCCCCTCGTCCAAAGATCCCCCACTTTACTGATACCTATTATGTCCCACTTCTCGAAGCCCTTAGAGGTCCACAGGGAACCTAACCGCTCAGACGCGTATAGTGGTGACGCCCGGGTCAAACGGTCCTTCCACCCCATAGCTGCATTGGCCGCGTGCCAGACTTGCACCATGACACGCGTGGGGCCCGTCAGACGAGCGTCGGGCGCGCTAGAGTAAAGCGCTCGATTGTAATCGCCACCTGGCAGGAGCATCTTGTCCATTTCAAATGCCGGGTTTAAGGCGGGCCCGTAGAGGCCATGGTTAATGGCAGCGAGCTGGGAGGCCCAATAGTACCGTTTAATATCCGGGAGGGCAATCCCCCCGTCAAACCATGGGAGCGTCAGCTTAGCCAGAGCAATACGCGGCCTCCCGTCCCAGAACAGGCGGCGTTGCAGACTCTCCACCTCACGGAAGTAGCGCGCCGGGACCAAGTCCATAGTGTTCTGCAGAGCGTACAGAAAACGCGGCAGAGACATCATCTTGAACAGTGCCGCCCGGCCGAGCGGCGAAAGCGGCAGGCGCCGCCAGCGTGCGACATCTACCCGCAAACGCTGGAGGGGGGGAAGCAGATTCCGTTCATACCGGGCCTCCGGGTCCAGAGTAATGAAGACACCCAGGTACCGAAATCCCTGCGGGGCGATCTGGATCGGAGAGCCCCGCGGGAGAATAGGAGCCTCCCCAGAGAGAACATACACACACGATTTAGCCCAGTTGATGACGAGACCGGAGTTACGACCAAACGAGTGTAAAACATCAACTAGGACTATAAGTGATTTACGTGGGGAGGCTAGGTACAGAAGGATGTCATCAGCGTATAGGGATACGCGGTCCTCATACTCGGGGGTCCAACGGAGACCACGGATGGAAGGCTCCCACCGCAGCCACTCCGCCAGGGGCTCCAAGGCAAGCGCAAAAAGAAGCGGCGACAGGGGACAGCCCTGCCGCGTGCCCCGGCCCAGCTCAAACGGGGCCGATACTCTTCGGTTCACGACCACCTGTGCCAATGGGCCCGCATACAACAATTTGACCCAACTGATGAATCCTGGGCCAAACCCGAACTTAGCAAGCATCGCCCAGATGTATGGCCACTCAAGCGTGTCAAACGCCATGGTGGCGTCTAAGGACGCCAAAATGGCCGGTTCCCGTATAAATGGGACGCGCGCGAGCACCCCATGCAAACGCCGCAGGTTAAGGGCTGTGTTGCGATGGGGAATAAAGCCGGACTGGTCCTGATGAAGCAGATCGCCCACCACACCGACCAGCCGATTGGCCAGCACCTTGGCGAGAATTTTGGGCTCCGCATTCAGTAGTGAGATAGGCCGATAGGAAGTAACCCGGTCCCGAGGTCTCCCCTCCTCGTGGATCACCACGATTGTAGCCAGACGCTGGTCAAGCGGGAGGGAACCCAGCGAGTGGGCCGCCAGGAACATTGCGCGGAGGTGAGGCGCCAATGTATCCGGTCGCAGCTTATACAGCTCGATAGGGATACCATTCGGGCCCATGGCCTTGCCAGAAGCGACCGAGCGTATGGCGAGGGCGATTTCGTCGGAGGTGGGAGCGGCGTCCAGCGACACCCTGTCCTCCCCGGACAGGGAAGGCAGCGCGATATCCCTGAGCAGAGCACGGGAATCCTCTTCCGAGCAAGAAGAGACCGGGGAATACACCTCGCGGAAATACTCCGCGAAACAGGAGACAATTTCTTCTGGCTCAGTTACACACACACCATTCGTTTTCTCAATCAGCGGGACCACACGATTCACTCTCTCCTTTTTATCCAACCACGCTATCAGTTTACCAGCCTTATCACCCACATCATACAGTCGCCCCTGTTGCTCTCTACTGAGGCCCCTGGCCGCCTCCGTAACGAGGGCCCTATAAGCCGCCTGCTTGAGCTGGAGGACATGTAATGCAGCATCCGTCACCCCATCATCTAGATTACCCTCCAGCTCAGCTATTTCAGCCTCCACCCGGGTTACCTCCTCCCGCTCGCGCCTCCGGGTGTGGGAAATAAGGGATAGGGCCTCCCCTCTAAGTACTGTTTTGAAGGCCTCCCAGCACCCCACTGTTTTAATTGTTCAGTAATCTTAAGTCTTTCCAATTTGAGAAATGTATCTTTCAGTCCAATCCTTCTGGTCTTAGGAGGCACAGTGAGGTGACACACTGCCTTTTCTTTCTCTCTTTCTTCCCTTTTTATTTGATGATGTTTGACACACGTTCGGTTTCAATATTGAGTTGGGTCTTCAGTTCCATTCCCTTCAGGTGGCAGTCTTACTATATATGATTTCTCTTGTCTTTACATGAAGACTAACTCATTATAAGCTTGCACCTTCTTTTTCTCTGAAACGCATGACACTAAGAGGGTGAATGGGCCTATTCAGAATCCCTTCATTCCTGACGTTATTGTCACATTTGTTGAAGCCCTGATTAAGTCCTGTCTTATTGAGACGGACGAAATACGTGTTGGCATTAAGCTGTGGCATCAAGCTGTTATATTTTGTTAGGAATCCTGTACAAAGGAACTGTAAGAAAGAATATGAAATTTAATGTCTGGTTAAAAGACATTGGAAATCTACATACATTATGGACCTGAATTTGTTTTTGGCGTGCTTGGAGCTTAAATACAAGTAGGTAGTTATAGTTAGGACCTCGTTTCTATTCAAAAAGCATTTTTTCTTTTCCCAATAACTCTGGCGCTGGTTGACGAATCTTCGCGAAATTTTCAAAACTATAGGGACGCTCCAGTCAGCTCCTGTCTTGAATGTTTTGGGGTGATTCGTCAAGCGGGGGCCGAGAAAAAAGGGGGTCCCAAAACGTGTTTTCCCCATGTTAATTTCCATAGGAAACTTTAGACAAAGCTACAGCCCGAACTGCTGAACGGAATTACACCAAATTTGGCAAAAAGGTAGCCCTTGGTTCAGAAAGAGACCTTTTTTTAAATGGTGTAAATTTATTCAGTAGTTCCTGAGAAATTAGAAAAATAAAATGTTTCGATATCTGTGGCCGCGGTGGGTTCGCAAACCCTCCTGGGCACAAGCTTCACTCTGATTGGCTGCCAACACTCCAAACCAGGAATTGTTGGCAGCCATCTTGTGACTCGGTAGAACCACAAGAAAACAGTAAAACAAAGATAAAAAACAAGAAAAGGGGGCAGGGTAGAAACACCCTGACTCCCTAGGCTTGCTCAGGGGTTCCCACAAGGACCCCCAAGACCAAAAAAAAGCATTTTTTTAAAAATAATGTAGTCAGAATTCACGTTGGGGTCGCGAATCCTTCCAAATTTTTTTTTTTAAATGAAGCGCGGGCTCCTGCACTTCATTTTAATGAGGCCCCCGGGTGGGCCAGGTCCTGGGGACAATGTGGTTTTAATTTGCGGGGGCCCACGGGAGCCTCTGCAGCCCCGGGGCTCGCCACCACTCCGGGGCTGCAGTAATTAAATGCGGGGGGCACACGGCCCACCCGCAGCCCCGGGGACCGACACCTCCCCGGGACTAAATTAAATAAGGGCGGGGCCTCGCAGGCCCCCCAAGCCCCGGGGACCACCACCTCACTGGGGCTGATATCAATAATAAATGTGGGGGGCTTCAGCCCCCCCCACACTGTCCCGGAGACCACCACCTCCCCGGGGCACTTTGTAATGAAATGCAGGCGTCTGTTACGGACCACCGGGCCCTGGGGACCACCACCTCCCCGGGACTTAAAACGTTGGGAGGAAGGCCGCACGGCCCCCCTCCAGGAGCCCTCGATGGCCCTGGAGACCGCCACCCCCCAGGGGCCGGCTCCTGCAGTGTCCCGGGGTGCCCACCCCTGGGACACTGCTGTTTGCTATGGCAGGGAAACCTGCTCTCGCTTCAATGAAGCAAAGCAGTTCCTAGGATTATTGTTGGTGGTAGACTCTTATTGAATAATCCATTTTTAAAATATTTGTCATGTATAATTATGCTCTCCCATAGGGGATGGACGCTCCTGTTCCTTTTTTTTTTCTTCCTTATTGTGACTATGAAAGTTAAATAACAATGTGTTTAGAGACTATTATCGACTATGGAACTACCGCTGGCCTCTGTATCCTGTATATGATTGTTTTGTTTAAAAAAAACGAATAAGATATATTAAAAAAAAAAAAAAAAGTCAATGAAGCAAAGCAGAATTGCTTTTGAGCAAGGGGAGGTGCATGTCAGCAGCTCCCCTTGCTAGCGGGACCATGGGGGAATTGGGGCTCCCCCCACGGTCCCCAACGTAGACGCCAGGCCCCGGGGGATCGGGTCCCCGGGGCCAGAAGTGGCCCGGGAGGAGGGCCACGCGGCCCCCCTCCCCTGTGAAAAAATAAATACAAATTTAACAAAAAGTAAAGGCCGACCCCGGGGGATGGGTTCCCCGGGGCCATAATTGGCCTGAGTGGCCCCCCTCCAAAGAAATAAAACATTTTAAAAAACAAAAAACGACTGCCCATGCCCGTTGGATGGGGTCCTTGGGTCGAAATTGGCCTCGGGAGGGGTGCCACGCGGCCCCCTTCAGTTTTTTTTTTTTTTTTTTTTAGAAGAATAAAAAATGGGCCAGGCCCTGGATCCCCAGGGCCCAAGAAATGTATAAGAAGGGGGGGCCACACAGCCCCCCTTGTAAAAAAAAAAATATTTAAAAAGCGGGCATCTAGCCAGAGGCCATGCCCCCTTTTTCCACCACACTGCATAAACGCCCCCTGGCGCGTTGTTAGTTGGGGAATTAATTCCCCTTGAATACTGAGGGTCCCTGGGGGCCAACTAGACCACCAGGTACCTCCAGTTTGCACCACTGAGCTGCGTTCCAGAGAGGTGGTCTGAGGTCACGCCCCTTTTTACACCACTCTGCAAATGCGGCTTGTGGTGCACTGGTGGTGGGACGATGAGGTCCTCTTGTGTCCTGAGGCCCTCAGGACGCAAGTGGACTTTATCGTCCGAGCAGCAGTGCGCCAGGAGCCGCGTTTGCAGAATGGTGTAAAAAGGGGCGTGGCCTCGGATCACCTCCCTGCAACGCAGCTCTGTGGGGCATACTGGAGGTACCTGGTGGGCTATTTGGCCCCCAGGAACCCTATGGATTCAAGGGGACTTAATCCCCCAACTTAGAACGCGCCAGGGGAAGCGTTTGCAGAATGGTGTAAAAAGGGGCGTGGCCTCGGACCACCTCCCTGCAACGCAGCTGTGGGGCATACTGGAGGTACCTGGTGGGCAAGTTGGCACCCAGGGACCCTCAGTATTAAAGGGGAATTTATCCCCCAACTTAGAACGCGCCAGAGGGTGTGTTTGCAGAGTGGTTGAGAAAGGGGGCATGAACTAGTATGAGAAGTTAGCAATCCTGCTGTGTGGGACTTACTGGAGGTAATAGGAGGGGTAGTTGGCCCCCAAGGTTGATGTTGTGGGCTAGCTACCCCTCTTGTTACCTCCAGTAAATCTCACACAGTGGGATTGCTAAGAGGTGTTCGTAGGCCACGCTCACCTTTCTCCACCACTCTGCAAATGCGACTGCTATGTTATAGTTAGAAATTAGCATTTAAAAAACCTTTGAAATTCACTGAAAAAAACATAGGTTTCAGGGACCTTATAATTAGAAATGAGCATTTAAAAAACCTTAGAAATTCACTGAAAAAAACACTAGTTTCAGGGACGTTGTAGTTAGTTGGACATTTCACTCGTACAAAACCATTGAAATTCGACCGTTATAGTTAGTAGAGATAATTATAACTTGCGCCACCGCAATGCACTGCTGATGACGTAACATATTACATCATTAATGACATGGT
Organism: Triturus cristatus; assembly: GCF_964204655.1. NCBI lineage: Eukaryota > Metazoa > Chordata > Amphibia > Caudata > Salamandridae > Triturus > Triturus cristatus. The sequence goes on along the minus strand of NC_140591.1, from coordinate 1,416,679,209 downwards.
CAGTGATGTCACTGATGACATCACTGATAACATCACTGATGACATCATCCAAGTGATAATCTGATGTACCTCCTCAAACCCTAATATAACCTTTTATACACCCACTCTAAAATACAGACTACCATGTTCGAAACCATAGACACACCAATTGCAGTTAGTACACACCCCCTCAGTGATTCCTAGGTCTACACACACACATCCACACAGCTGTGGGGCATACTGGAGGTACCTGGTGGGCAAGTTGGCACCCAGGGACCCTCAGTATTCAAGGGGAATTTATCCCCCAACTTAGAACGCGCCAGAGGGTGTGTTTGCAGAGTGGTTGAGAAAGGGGGCATGAACTAGTATGAGAAGTTAGCAATCCTGCTGTGTGGGACTTACTGGAGGTAATAGGAGGGGTAGTTGGCCCCCAAGGTTGATGTTGTGGGCTAGCTACCCCTCTTGTTACCTCCAGTAAATCTCACACAGTGGGATTGCTAAGAGGTGTTCGTAGGCCACGCTCACCTTTCTCCACCACTCTGCAAATGCGACTGCTATGTTATAGTTAGAAATTAGCATTTAAAAAACCTTTGAAATTCACTGAAAAAAACATAGGTTTCTGGGACGTTATAGTTAGAAATTAGCATTTAAAAAACCTTTGAAATTCACTGAAAAAAACATAGGTTTCAGGGACCTTATAGTTAGAAATGAGCATTTAAAAAACCTTAGAAATTCACTGAAAAAAACACTCGTTTCAGGGACGTTGTAGTTAGTTGGACATTTCACTCGTACAAAACCATTGAAATTCGACCGTTATAGTTAGTAGAGATAATTATAACTTGCGCCACCGCAATGCACTGCTGATGACGTAACATATTACATCATTAATGACATGGTCAGTGATGTCACTGATGACATCACTGATAACATCACTGATGACATCATCCAAGTGATAATCTGATGCACCTCCTCAAACCCTAATATAACCTTTTATACACCCACTCTAAAATACAGACTACCATGTTCGAAACCATAGACACACCAATTGCAGTTAGTACACACCCCCTCAGTGATTCCTAGGTCTACACACACACATCCACACATTCACCCATACAGTAACTCATACATGCAGTCACTCATCAATACAGCACTATCATATGCACTCATACACCTATACATACACTTACACACCGCCACTCATCCATAGACTTACTCACACACCTACTCAGTCATTCAAAGAATCAATCACACCCATTTACTCACCTATACAGTTATACACAGACCACCTCACTTATTTATACATATACTAACACACTTACTCTTATACAATCACTGATACAAGCACACACTCATTCATACAGCCACTCTCACAATCACTCACTCTCACTTAGTCATTTATATACTCCAACACTCACATATACTGCCTTTCACATATGTAGTTACTCACACATATACCACTGAGACATCCATTCACTAAACAACACACCCACTCACACACTCACCCTCACATACAGCCCTTCACAGATGCACTCTTTAACCCATACACCCAGTGAATCACCCACTCACACATCTATGCTCAGAGTCACCCACCCCCACCTACTCACACAGACACTCAGGCACCCATACAGATACTCAGACAACCAATCAATATCCCATAAAGACAGTCATGTAGCTACTCACCAACCCATGCAGCCACTAATACACCAACTGACAGAATGATACAGACCTTTACACAGTTTACTCACTAACCCATGCCTATATATATATATACTTTTTCACAGTTTGTCCCAAAGAGCGCACTCCTCACCAGGATCAAAAATAAAGCTCAGGCAGGGTAAAGACAAGTAGATTTCATCCTCATTATTTCATGCCCAACGCGTTTCAGAATTAATTTCCTTGGTCACGGGCAGCAGCACCTTCTGAGAACTCACGAGACTAAAATGCACTGTTTTTCAATCTGCTTTATTGAATCTCAAATGAGGGTCACGTGCTCAACAGTGCATGCTGGTAAACATAGTTTCAAAAATGTAAGTCTCTCTGTACAATGCCGCTTTCAATATTAGTGCAATCCTTCATACCCTTGATACGGTGGATGAGACCATCTGTCTTCGTCCTGTCAACATAAGAGCATCCCGGGATTCCGACTAGCTTTGCAATCTCAAAGCCGCAGACCTGCCAATATATAGCCAGCAGCGGTGCGCAAAAGTATATATACGGCTGGTCCGGCCGTGAGCGCACCGCTGCTGGCTATATATTGGCAGGTCTGCGGCTTTGAGATTGCAAAGCTAGTCGGAATCCCGGGATGCTCTTATGTTGACAGGACGAAGACAGATGGTCTCATCCACCGTATCAAGGGTATGAAGGATTGCACTAATATTGAAAGCGGCATTGTACAGAGAGACTTACATTTTTGAAACTATGTTTACCAGCATGCACTGTTGAGCACGTGACCCTCATTTGAGATTCAATAAAGCAGATTGAAAAACAGTGCATTTTAGTCTCGTGAGATCTCAGAAGGTGCTGCTGCCCGTGACCAAGGAAATTAATTCTGAAACGCGTTGGGCATGAAATAATGAGGATGAAATCTACTTGTCTTTACCCTGCCTGAGCTTTATTTTTGATCCTGGTGAGGAGTGCGCTCTTTGGGACAAACTGTGAAAAAGTGTATATATACGGCTGGTCCGGCCGTGAGCGCACCGCTGCTGGCTATATATTGGCAGGTCTGCGGCTTTGAGATTGCAAAGCTAGTCGGAATCCCGGGATGCTCTTATGTTGACAGGACGAAGACAGATGGTCTCATCCACCGTATCAAGGGTATGAAGGATTGCACTAATATTGAAAGCGGCATTGTACAGAGAGACTTACATTTTTGAAACTATGTTTACCAGCATGCACTGTTGAGCACGTGACCCTCATTTGAGATTCAATAAAGCAGATTGAAAAACAGTGCATTTTAGTCTCGTGAGATCTCAGAAGGTGCTGCTGCCCGTGACCAAGGAAATTAATTCTGAAACGCGTTGGGCATGAAATAATGAGGATGAAATCTACTTGTCTTTACCCTGCCTGAGCTTTATTTTTGATCCTGGTGAGGAGTGCGCTCTTTGGGACAAACTGTGAAAAAGTATATATACGGCTGGGCCGGCCGTGAGCGCACCGCTGCTGGCTATATATTGGCAGGTCTGCGGCTTTGAGATTGCAAAGCTAGTCGGAATCCCGGGATGCTCTTATGTTGACAGGACGAAGACAGATGGTCTCATCCACCGTATCAAGGGTATGAAGGATTGCACTAATATTGAAAGCGGCATTGTACAGAGAGACTTACATTTTTGAAACTATGTTTACCAGCATGCACTGTTGAGCACGTGACCCTCATTTGAGATTCAATAAAGCAGATTGAAAAACAGTGCATTTTAGTCTCGTGAGATCTCAGAAGGTGCTGCTGCCCGTGACCAAGGAAATTAATTCTGAAACGCGTTGGGCATGAAATAATGAGGATGAAATCTACTTGTCTTTACCCTGCCTGAGCTTTATTTTTGATCCTGGTGAGGAGTGCGCTCTTTGGGACAAACTGTGAAAAAGTATATATACGGCTGGTCCGGCCGTGAGCGCACCGCTGCTGGCTATATATTGGCAGGTCTGCGGCTTTGAGATTGCAAAGCTAGTCGGAATCCCGGGATGCTCTTATGTTGACAGGACGAAGACAGATGGTCTCATCCACCGTATCAAGGGTATGAAGGATTGCACTAATATTGAAAGCGGCATTGTACAGAGAGACTTACATTTTTGAAACTATGTTTACCAGCATGCACTGTTGAGCACGTGACCCTCATTTGAGATTCAATAAAGCAGATTGAAAAACAGTGCATTTTAGTCTCGTGAGATCTCAGAAGGTGCTGCTGCCCGTGACCAAGGAAATTAATTCTGAAACGCGTTGGGCATGAAATAATGAGGATGAAATCTACTTGTCTTTACCCTGCCTGAGCTTTATTTTTGATCCTGGTGAGGAGTGCGCTCTTTGGGACAAACTGTGAAAAAGTATATATACGGCTGGTCCGGCCGTGAGCGCACCGCTGCTGGCTATATATTGGCAGGTCTGCGGCTTTGAGATTGCAAAGCTAGTCGGAATCCCGGGATGCTCTTATGTTGACAGGACGAAGACAGATGGTCTCATCCACCGTATCAAGGGTATGAAGGATTGCACTAATATTGAAAGCGGCATTGTACAGAGAGACTTACATTTTTGAAACTATGTTTACCAGCATGCACTGTTGAGCACGTGACCCTCATTTGAGATTCAATAAAGCAGATTGAAAAACAGTGCATTTTAGTCTCGTGAGATCTCAGAAGGTGCTGCTGCCCGTGACCAAGGAAATTAATTCTGAAACGCGTTGGGCATGAAATAATGAGGATGAAATCTACTTGTCTTTACCCTGCCTGAGCTTTATTTTTGATCCTGGTGAGGAGTGCGCTCTTTGGGACAAACTGTGAAAAAGTCTATATATATATATATATATATATATATAAATAAATAAGACATATTTAAACTTTACAGAAACACACTGTCACTGGATGATGTCATCCGTGATGTCATTTGAGATGTCATTTCACTGACCATGTCATGAAAGATGTAATATGTGATGTCATCGGCAGTGCATTGTGGGGGCGCGAGTTATAGTTATCTCTACTAACTATAACGGTTGAATTTCTCTGGTTTTGTATGAGTGAAATGTCTAACTAACTAGAACGTCCCTGAAACCTGTGGTTTTTTCAGTGAATATATACATATATATATTACCTACTGGCGGTCGCCAGTAGGTAGTTATAGTTAGGACCTATTTTCCATAGGAAATCCGCAACATTCTATTTGGAATAACTTTGGCACCCGTTGACGAATCTTCGGGAATTTTTTTTAACTTTTGGCCAGCTCCGGTCCGCTCCTATCCTGAAAGTCTTGGGATGATTCGTGTAGTAGGGGCTGAGAAAAAAGGGGGGTCCCAAAACGTGTTTTTCCCATGCAATTTCCCATAGGACCTTTAACCGCAGCTACAGCCCGAACTGCTGAACGGAATTACACCAAATATGGCAGAAAGGTAGACCTTGGATCAGAGTCGTGCCTTTTGCTTAAATGGTGTAAATCCGTTCAGTAGTTCCTGAGATAATCAAAAGTGAAATCACATATATATCTGTGCGGAGCCAAACCGCACATCTCATCGTGAGATCTGATTGGCTGTCAGCACTTCATCCAAGAAGTGTTGGCAGCCATCTTGGGACCAATATACATGATAGCACCTCATTAAAAAGCAATGCAGTTAATAGAAGGTTTTAAGACTTTAGTTACATTATAAATCATTTGTTGATGGTACCATACTCATTTTAGGAATCGTGGTATGTTCTAAGGTGATTTTACCATGTGAAAAAGCCTTCTGCTGGGATATCATAAATCATGTTTGAGAGAAAACTATTTTCTCATGCTTTTCCCACAGAGGTTTGGAAGGTGATCTATAAGCTAAACTGAGAGCATATTTTCTGTAAATTCACATTATCTTTCTCAGTCATGTGAGAATGAATTCTGACATTCTCAGTAAAACATGTACATCCAACAAGGGCAGAGACTGTCAGTTGATTCCTTTGTGTTCTACTGCAGCTTCCCAGAGTGTTCTAAATAACAACTAGAGCACTAGCAGTCCTACTTATGACAAATGTATGGCACACGTGAAGCCATCTTGATTGGAATAAAGTGGTTACACTTAAAACATTTAATTTGCAAAGGAACAAAATGAGGGGGTTCATTTTGCCATAGAAATTATGATTAGTGCTGCAGAAAGAAAAATCAGGGCACATTTTGACTTCTCAAAAACTCTTCTGTTTCATTAAAAAATTCTGACATGCAGACTGAAACATGCACTTTGAATACCAGCAGCAGACTTCCCTGGTGAGCAGTAGCTTTACTACAGTGATCTAATGAGGAACTAGAGTGCTACCATTCAGAATTTATGGCAAATGTGTGACACATCTGAATGCCTTCTTGATGGAACCAAAGTAAACTAGCATTGAAAATGCAATAGGTATCGCCCTCGTTTAAGTTAAAGCAATTTTGTTTGTAATTAGGTGGCTTTTTAGCTTTGCTTTATTAGTGTTTTTCAAACTTTCATGTACATACCACGCATATATGTATATGTATGCATGCATTTATATTTGTATTTATATAGATATGCAGATTATATATATGTTTATATATTTATGCATATATATACATACATCCAACTTCTCCTGCTCGGTCACAATCACCGCAGCTCCTGAACAAAGGGCGCGTCGTCTGTCCGGATCATCCGAGCTCGATCCGTGTGAAATTTTTCAAATTGCCGATACTTCAGGTAAAGGATGACGACGCCGTTTCTTGCATAAATACAAAGTTTAATGCTCAGCTGTTGGACGCGTTTCGCCTGTCCTGCAGGCTTGTTCACCAACCATTAACAATAAAGTTTGCCACCATTTTAAGACACTCACCACGTGTCACGTGCACAGAAACTACAATTGCAGTGTATTCGACAACAGACTAGTAGTTTGTGCAAAAGAACATGAAGTCATGTTAAACACTCTTTCGAATCGCAGCTTGATTTAGGAATTGATTGATAACAATCTTTCGAACTAGTAACATAACAAATTGTGAACTCACATTAATAAAGTTAAATAAATGAGGTGTCGAAAGAAAAACAAGCAAACTAGCGCTAGAGGACAATTCACGTTAAATGCATTATCATTTTGATTCAGAAACCATGATATTTGGTAGTATCAATATACAATGCTTATTGCATTCTCACTGCGTGACATTGCTAATTTCATTAATCAAGTTCGATGTATTGCCCAAGTGGGCCAAAATTCCTTGCGATTGTGTTTTACTAATTGTTGAATTTATCTGCAAATATTTCAATTACAACCGTGCTACCAAGAAATAATAAACTTAAAAAATAATATGATAAATGGTTAAAAACGGACAGGAGAGAAGCTGTATCTATACAATAATCATAGGTGGGTGTGCAGGTCTTCCTCAATATTGAGCCCTGTCGGGTTTTTACAATTCAATTTGATTATATATGAAGACTCAAGTCTTCTCAATTGTTTTTCCCTGTTACCCCCCCCCTTGCTGCTCTTAACTGCATCAATTACAAAATATGTCAAGCCAACTATGCTTTTATTATGAAAGCGCTCAAAATGACGTGCCACAGGATACGATTTATCACCATTTTTAATCGCTCTCAAATGTTGTAAGACACGCTTATGCACTGGCAAGATAGTGCTGCCCACGTATCTCAGGCCACAAGGGCACTGAAGTACATAGACCGCAAAATCCGTCTTGCACGTGAAATGGCCTTTGATTTTAAATTGTCTGTTTGTGAAACCAATGAAATTCCCCCGTTATAGTTAGTGCAGGCAACTATAGCTCACGCGACCGCAATCCTCTGCTGATGACGTCAGATATTACATCACTGATGACATATGTGTCTTTATGAAAAATAAATATTTGTAATATATGTATAGCTAAAGATTAATGGAAGAAGACATGGGTAAATAAGTGTCTAAATACAGTGATGTAATATCTGACGTCATCAGCAGAGGATTGCGGTCGCGTGAGTTATAGTTGCCTGCACTAACTATAACGGGGGAATTTCATTGGTTTTTTACGAGTGAAATGTCCAGCTAACTATAACATGTGTGAAACCTATGGTTTTTTAACTGAATTTGCAAGGTTTTTTAAATGCTAATTCCTAACTATAACGTGTGTGAAACCTATGGTTTTTTTCAGTGAATATATATAAATGCATATACATGCATATATATATATGTGCATATGTGTGCGGGTAGAGAGAGGTAGAAAGGTAGAGAGTAGAGAGTGAGTAGCAGAGAGTGAGTAGCAGAGAGTGAGTGGCAGAGAGTAGGAGAGAGTAGTGGAGAGCGAGTAGTGGAGAGCGAGTAGTGGAGAGTAGTAGAGAGTGAGTAGTAGAGAGTGAGTAGTAGAGAGAGAGTAGTAGATAGTAGAGAGTGAGTAGTAGAGAGTGTAGTAGTAGAGAGTAGTAGAGTGAGTAGTAGAGAGTAGTAGAGAGTGAGTAGTAGAGAGTAGTCAGTCAGTCAATCAGTGTCAGTCAATCAGTGTCAGTCAATCAGTGTCAGTCAATCAGTCAGTCAGTCAGTCAGTGTCAGCTAGAGCAGCTCTGCTGACCTGGTTCTCTGGCTCTAAAGCAGCTCTGCTGACCTGGTTCTCTCTCTAAAGCAGCTCTGCTGACCTGGTTTCTCTGGCTCTAAAGCAGCTCTGCTGACCTGGTTCTCTGGCTCTAAAGCAGCTCTGCTGACCCGGTTCTCTCTCTCTAAAGCAGCTCTGCTGACCTGGTTTCTCTGGCTCTACAGCAGGTCTGCTGACCTGGTTCTCTGGCTCTAGAGCGGCTCTGCTGACCTAGTTCTTAGGCTACAGAGCAGCTCTGCTGATCTGGGTCTCTGGCTCTACAACAGGTCTCCTGACCTGGTTCTCTCTCTCTAAAGCAGCTCTGCTGACCCGGTTCTATGGCTCTAAAGCAGTTCTGCTGACATGGGTCTCTGGCTCTAGAGCAGCTCTGCTGACCTGGTTCTCTCCCTCTAGAGCAGCTCTGCTGACCTGGTTCTCTCCCTCTAAAGCAGCTCTACTGACCTGGTTTCTCTGGCTCTACAGCAGCTCTGCTGACCTGGTTCTCTGGCTCTAGAGCAGCTCTGCTGACCTGGTTCTTAGGCTCTAGAGCAGCTCTGCTGACCTGGTTCTCTGGCTCTAAAGCAGCTCTGCTGACCTGGTTCTTAGGCTCTAGAGCAGCTCTGCTGACCTGGTTCTCTGGCTCGAACGCAGCTCTGCTGACCTGGTTCTCTGGCTCTAAAGCTGCTCTGCTGGCCTGGTTCTCTCCCACTAAAGCAGCTCTGCTGACCTGGTTTATCGGGCTCTACAGCAGCTCTGCTGACCTGGTTCTGTGGCTCTAGAGCAGCTCTGCTGACCTAGTTCTTAGGCTCTAGAGCAGCTCTGCTGACCTGATTCTCTGGCTCTGCAGACCTGGTTTTCTGCACTCACGCTGCACGCACCCGACTTCGCGAAAATATATTTAAAAATATTATACGTTTATTATAAGTACAAATATAATATTTTTATGAATATCTTACATAATCTCTTGCCCTAATATGTATATTAAAGACACATACATATCATTTTGGAACATAAATTTTGTTTCCGGGAGTCGCGCACCCAGCGCGCCCGAGCACGTATATGACATCACGCGGGACCCGCAACCGCGCAAACATCTCGTACCGTAATGCGCATGTGTCGCGAATGCGCGGGAGCAGGAGTCGCGGACTGGTCGCATACCAATTGCGCACATCACGAGATATTAAATGTAAATGATGTAACTGAAAAACACGCAGTCGTCGCACACTATACGCGGATCCTTCATGACTTTTCTAAAATGGCGGCTAGAATGCGCACACCCACCGTGATGTGTTAAGAAAATAATATAAATATATTAAAATAAAAATGAAAACAAGAAAATTAATCAATATTTCAGTTTTAATTTTTTTAAAAATGTTTGGGTGCAATTTTCAGAAAAATATATAATGTTATTTAATGAATAAAATATTCATAAATAGTTTTAAAAACTAGAAAATCAGTACAAAAAAATAGGTATAACTACTATCACACTTAAAAATTAGCATTTAAAAAACCTTTGAAATTCACTGAAAAAAAACATAGGTTTCAGAGACGTTATAGTTAGAAATTAGCATTTAAAAAAGCTTTGAAATTCACTGAAAAAACCCTAGGTTTCAGAGACGTTATAGTTAGAAATTAACATTTAAAAAACCTTAGAAATTCACAGAAAAAAACATAGGTTTCAGGGGTGTTATAGTTAGCTGGCCATTTCACTCGCACAAAACCATAGAAATTCCTCCGTTATAGTTAGTTCTGCTAAATATAACTCGCATGCCCGCAATGCACTGCTGATGATGTCACATATTGCATCATTCATGGCATGGTCAGTGACATCACTGATGACATCACTGATGACATCTCAAATGACATCACTGATGACATCATCCACGTGACAATCTGATACACCTCATCATACACTAGTATAACCTTTCATCACTCACTGTAAAATACAGAGTACCATATTTGAAACCATTGACACACCAATACCAGTTACTACATACCCACTCACTGATTCCTAAGTCTACACACACACAACTACCCATTCAACAACAGAATCCTTTATACATGCAGTCACTAATAAATAGAACACTATCAAATGCACTTATACACATATATAGACATTGACACATCAGCAGTCATCTTAGTCGGTTATGCAGTCATCCTACTCACTCATGAAAAAAATTAATCGCGCTTACATTTACTCACTTACACAATTATCCAACACCTCATTTATTCAAACACATAGTAACTCACAGTTAATGTTAAAAAAAGCACCATTACAATTATACACTCATTCATATAGTTACTCTCACAATCACGGACGCTTACACATACTTATTTATATACACCAACTCTCACATACAATGCCTTTTAGTTTTTTTACTTTGTTGAAGATGTACAACTAAAACATATATTCGCTCACCAACACACAAATAAATACACTCAGTCACCCAAACAACTGTTTCCACATGCACTCTTAAACCTATACACCTAGTCAATCAACCATTCACACATCTATGCATAGAGTTACACACACACCATCCAACCACACACAAACTCAGTGTCCCATACAAATACTCACCCAACTAATCAATACCTAATATACACACTCATGTAGTTAGTGACCAACTGTGCAGCATGTTATACAACAACAGAGACCGTGCTGCACACATTCACATAGTTTAGTTACTAATCCATGTATTAAGTGAGACACTATTTCTATGGTTTTGTACGAGTGAAATGGCCAGCTAACTATAACACCCCTGAAACCTATGTTTTTTTCTGTGTATATATATATATATATATATATGATTTTTTATAGAATAAAGTGAAGATGCACCAAGATTAATATGCTAAATCTTGCAATTGGCATCGTTCAGTGTGAGGATTGCCATTTTCGAAATAATCAGAAAAATGTATTTAAGCGGGGTACAGACCGCTATTAGGCAGAGAGTAGAATATTGTTTCCCTGTGGGACTTGTTTCAAGACAGCATAGCTGTAAACATCCTCTGTGAAGACCACAGGCATGTATCTCGGAGCCAGACTGGCTTTATCGGATTGCTTGGGATGCCATAACATACTGAGCACAGAGACTGAGAACGACCTTCTCAATGCAGAGCAGCACGTCTGTTGTTACGTGGTATGCGGATGGGAGGTCACCATAGAAACTCAAACTCGCCCTTTAGGTGCTGTGACAGCTAAGCCATAGGCAAGAAAAGACTGATTGGAGAACAGCAATAGGTTCCATCTTTACATACAAGGAAATTCTGGAACTCCATTTCAGTGTTTCAATTCTTTTTAATGTTTTATTTTTCAATCACTTTCACTGCCCCAGTTTTGTTTATTTTTACAGTTTTTTTTTTTTTTTTTTTTTTTTTTTATTGGTATTTCAATAAAATACAACTCAAACACAGACAGAAACAGTGTGGTCACAGTACAACAGCATCCTTCATCCACTCGTATAGTTACAGTTCTTATTCCAAGGTCCGCCAGGCCCCCCGCACCCCAGAGCCTTTAGAATATACATTCAATTTATCTGGTGTAATTGCAGGTATTGGGTTAGGTATGCCCAGTAGTCTCGTGGCTGCGACCCAGTGGGGAGTTCTTCTTCATATGTCTTTAGAGTGTCCCTACAGTATGTTAGGTCCGTGATCCAGTCTTTAAGTTTCGGGATTTTCCTGCCACTCCAACATAGCGAGACTCTCCGTTTGGCCATGAGCAGTGCAATCACGCAAAACTTGCGCTTCAAGGCCTTTACCCCGGGTAGGAGACCCAACAAACAGGTTCTAATACTGCAGCTCACTGCACAGCCCACCATCGCCCCCAACAGCTGCACCACCTGCGTCCAGTATTCCATAACCGGCCCACAAGACCATGCGAGATGGACAAAGTCCGCCCCCTCCACATTGCATCTGTCACATCTAGAGTCGGCCCGTAACCCGTACCTGTGCAGCCTAGCAGGTGTGTAATATGCTTGGTGTAAGTATTTGAAATGGAGGATGCGTAAGTTGCCATTTGGCGTCAACATGCCTGTCAGTGTACATGCCACACCCCATTCTTCCTCATTCAAGGGAGCTTCCAGACATCCATTCCACTTCTCCATGGATTTACTTGTGTTTGCCGCTATATCGGCTTGTAATTTTGTGTAGAGCGTGGATACTAAATGTTTGGCCGAGGGCGTGGTTATCAGCCATTGCAGGGTATCCAATACCGGCGGTTCCGCCGGAAACGTTGGATAGAGGTGGCTCACGGCCTTTTGTAGGCGTTGATAGTTGAATTGGAACAACGCTGTCTTGTTACTAATGAAAGTCAGACTGTCAAGTGTCTTGAAAATTCCATCCTCATAGAGGTCCCCCATCGTGTCTATACCGACCTGCCGCAGCAGTCCCATCCCCACCTCCTCCTGGGTAACGGAGATCTCCGGATGCCACTGGAGCCGGAGCGCCGGGGCATAGAGTGGCAGCTTGTTAGCCTTCCTTCCCATGGCGCGCCAGGCCTTGTTCGTGGCATCTACCGGGTTAATGTCGTTCTTGTGCAAGGGGGGCCTACGATGGGTGATGACCGCCTCCAGCGGGATCGGGGAGGCGTCCCCTTCCTCAATTGCTGTGTGGGTGAGAAATGGGACTTTGTGATACCAGAAGTGGGCATATTGCGCTTGTGCACATAGGTAGTAGAGCAAGAAGTCTGGGACTCCGAACCCCCCTGGCTATAAGGTAGGGTAAGCGTCTGCATCTCAACCCTGGCCGTTTTCCCTGCCCATATGAGCTGCAGTACCATCGAGTTAATACGTCGGAACACCTCTGCTGGGGGGTGAATTGGAATGTTATTGAAAAGATATAGTAGTTTGGGAAGCACTACCATTTTGACTATGGCAATGCGGTCTGCTAAAGATAGCGGTAGTTGAATCCATCGTCGTACTTTCCCTTCCAGAGCAGCTATTGCCTTCCCATAGTTAGACCTAATCACAATTTCAGGGTCGCGGTGGTACCACACTCCCAGATATTTTACCGGTTCGGTGATCCACTCCAGCGGGTAGTCCATGGGGTGCGGCAGCGTTCCGTCCGTTAAAGGTATGATCAGAGACTTGGCCCAGTTTATAGTGATACCCGAGTGATGCGCAAATTTGATATATTCCCGCAGGAGCGGGTTCAGATTGTCCCCTGGGTCCCTCACATATAACAACATATCGTCTGCATACAGCGATATGTGCAGCGGCCTTTGCGGGAATTGTAGCGCTGAGTAGTGATGTCCCTGCCGAATCTTGCATGCCAGTGGCTCTAGCGCTATTGCGAATAAGAGAGGGGACAGTGGACATCCCTGCCGAGTCCCCCTTTGTATTGCAATGGGCTCCGAAATATATTTATTTACCCGAACTCGTGCCACCGGCGCATCATACAGTAGGTGTATCCACTGGAGGAACATAGGTGGGAAGCCCATCCTTCGCAGCACTATATTTAGATACGGCCACTCCAGCGAATCAAAGGCTTTGGCCGCGTCTAAAAAGACCGCCGCAGCCTTAGTCGCGGGGGTTAGATAGTGCGACAGGGCGAACAGGGTTCGCGTATTATGTGCTGTGGATCGCGAGGGAATGAACCCAGATTGATCAGGCAAGATCAGCTTAGGCATCAGAGGGTTCAGCCGGACCGCGAGCAGCTTAGCCAATATCTTATTGTCCACATTTATGAGGGACAAGGGTCTGTACGAGTCACAAATCTCCGGGTCTTTTTGCGGCTTAATCAGTGCCAGTAGCAGTGCTTCACGCAAGGTCGGTGGCAGTCTCTGCTGTTCATGGGCATTGCCATACATCTCCATCAGACGAGGGGCCAGCTGATCCACAAACGCCTTATAAAACTCGCCGGTAAACCCATCCGGTCCCGGAGCCTTGCCATTCGGCAGTGATTTGATCACGTCTGTGACCTCCTCCACCGTGATGGGTAGAGATAGGTACTCCCGGTGTGTATCCGACAGCCATGCTATCGCCACATCATCCAAATATTCCGTGATTTCCGCCGAATTGGCTGTGGGTCTGGAGGCATACATCGCTCCATACGTTGCCACGAACTCCTTTAGAATGTCCTGTGCGCTATACTGCCGCTCCCCCTGTGAGTCACGAATCACTTGGATGTGCTGCGGTGCACGACCGCCACATATGCTAGCTGCCAGATGCCGTCCAGGCCGGCCACCCTCCCCATAGGCCCTCGCTATCTGTCTCTTCGCTATATATTTGAGTTCCTCCTCCGCATAGTTTTGGTACTCCGAAAGTACAGTTCGGATAGTACCCAATACTTTCGCGTCTCGTGTATGCTCGTACTCCCTTTCCAGTTCACGCAACTTATCTTCTCTCACCGTGAGCTGCCGCCGTATGTCTTTTAGGATTCCCGCAGTCGTACTAATACAGACACCGCGAATCGTTGCTTTAAAAGCCTCCCAGAGCACGCCCGCGTCTTTCATAGTAGGCGCGTTGTGTTCAAAGTACTCCTGTTTCGCCTGCCCAATGGTGTCTACGTATAAGGGATCTAGTAGCGCTTTAGCATTAAATCTCCAGCTGAAGGGGGGTGGGGTATAGTTCGGGAGCTCTAGCGAGAGGAGCACCGGGCTGTGGTCAGACAGCGTTCTGGGCATGTGCCGAACTTCCCTCGTCCACAGAGCAACATCCCCAGTAACCAACCAATAATCAATGCGGGACCAGCTACCGTGTGCTGCCGATGTGTGCGTAGCCTCATTCCCTTCTGAGTTCCTATCTCTCCATATATCAGTAAGTCCCCTGTCCATCATTATGTCTTTTAAGACCTGCAGCGCGCGTCTATGCGGCTCTACCGTCTGTCCAGATCTATCTAGTTCGTCACATAGCGCGATATTAAAATCTCCTCCCCATATCAGGTGTGAGTCATGGACATCTCTTAGTTTACCCCACAACGAGTGGAAGAACTGTGGGTCGTCCACATTCGGCCCGTAGACGTTCACTATGGCCAGTCTCTGCCCCCGTAGTAGACCCGAGACTATGACAAAGCGTCCCAGGTCGTCCACCACGACATTATCTATCGCATATTGTAGCCCTTTTCTTACCAATATTAGCACTCCTCTTGCATAGGATGAATACGAGGAGTGATGCATTGATTCAGCCCACCTGCGCCCTATGCTGGGTTGGTGATTTGGTGCACAGTGCGTCTCTTGTATGAGTGCAATATCGATGTGTAGCCTGTCTAAGTATGCCAGTGTCTGTCTGATTTTCTTGGGATTACCTAGCCCCCTAACATTCCATGTTAATAATTGGAGGCGCCCAACCCCTATATGTGCCTCAGCCATTGTCCAACAGTGGTATTAGAGCAGCATTTACATAACCGTTCGGATAGCACGCTCCAAAGTGTAGGCAAGCATGGACTGACCTCAGTGTGCCGCAACATAAGTGCTCGGATTTCAGCGATGCGTCTCATGCACAGTGACCAACTAAACAGTTCCCCAACCCCTGCCCGCCTCCCCCCACCCACTTCAGCACCCCAACCATGCCAAAGACAAACCCCACAAATCAGAACAAACATTATTGAAACTTGATTCGGGGCTCACCCGTGTCGGGGAACCACCTAGAGCCCACAAACTCCATCCAAGTTAATGGATGTGGACGGGGATATAGTACATGTCAAGTCCTAAGCGGTATTGTGACTGCGCAATCATCACCTCACCTTGCGGTAGGGCCTGCCGTAATCATGTCAATAGCCTGCAGCTTATTCTCTACCACATTATAGCCTCGCAGGTATGTGGAGTGCAGCCCGGGTCCCAGTCTCCCAGGCGCGCAGCCCCCTCCAGGGTGACACTTGTGTCAGAGGCCCAACGCTGTACATTTGATGCAATTCTCCCACCGCCCCAGCCGATTGTCCATCGTCCCGACCCCCAGGTTTCACAGGGCCATAGGAGGGAGGATCAGTGTCAGCCAACATGACAGCCCAAAAGTATGTGAGCATTACCCCCCTCGGCAGTTTTTAGCTGATCCCAGTCTCAGTCTCATCAGGGTTAGAAAGTTTGCAGAGGCGCCACAGATCAGCAGGGCGTGTGAGATGGCGAAACAGTGCGCATCATTCATACTTACAGTCTCTGACGATCCAGCAAACCTCCACTGCCAGAGAGACACCATGACGCCTCCACAGTAGGGCCGCGTGTCCGCCCCACGCTATCCAGTTCGGGCGACTTGGGCGTCCTCTCAGCTTGACCTGATCCAAACCACCATCTCCCTAGGTTTTCTCATCGACAGGTCACTCATCTGCGTCCGCATTCTGGTCGCCTCTCTGCCGTTCTTTGCGCCTGGTTCCGATTTTTTTGACGAGGTCCTGTGCCGCCTTAGGTGTGTGGCATATTGTCGCTCGGCCTTCATAAGTCACCCGAAGCCGGGCTGGATATAGCATCGCATAGTCAATACCAAAGTCGCGCAATTTCTTCTTCACCGGGTTGAATTCTTTGCGCGCCAACTGGACGGCGATCGTAAAGTCCGGGTAAAATTCCAGCGCATTACCTTGATGTGTAATTTGCCTCTTTTCTCGTGCCAGCCTGAGGATGACATCACGGTCTCTGTAGTTGAGGACCCTGGCGATTATTGGACGCGGGGGCGCCCCGGGCTTCGGCCTCTGGGCCAGCGATCGGTGTGCTCTTTCAATCAGGAACATCGGGGAGAGGTGCTCCGTGCCAAAGACGTTACGAATCAGCTCCTCCACATACGTCTCCATCCGGCCAACATTGGTGGATTCCGGAACCCCCGCTATGCGCACGTTATTGCGCCGCGATCGCGCCTCCAAATCCTCTGCCTTGTTTTTGAGCACGTCCAGCAGTCGCTCAGCTTCCGCACACTTTTTGGCCGTGGCCTGTGAGAGATCCTCAACCGCTCCAATTCGATTTTCGGCCTCCACCAGCCGCTCCCCGTGCCCATCCAGCTTGGCCGCCATGTTATCTACGCGAAGCGTTATGGTGTCCAGTTTACCGTGGATATCCTGTAGACTCTGCTGGATGGCCTTCAGCGCCCCCTCCATACCCGAAGGCCCTGGCTCCCCAGCGTCCGAGGCAGTGTCCGACAGCGCCGCAGCACCCTTGGTCTGGCGCTTGGATTCGAAGGGGAGCTTAGATTGCGTTTTTTCTGGCTTCCCCATGTCGCACCACTCCGCCGTTAGATACCAGGGGAGTCGACTGTCCGAACGGCGACGACCCCAGCTATCACCCGCTTACGCAGCGTGCCCCAGTCGCGCCGCTCACCAGGCTCAGCACAGCGCCCCAGTTGGTCGCGCTCGTAGTATCGCCACTCTCCTGTACAGCCACCCGGGTGCCGGTATCAGCGATGTCCGGCAGCGCACCTTCGGGCCAGCCAGCGAGCCAGGGGGTCGAGAAGCCAGCCGGCCGCGCAGGGGGCCGTGTCCTTCAAGCCAGGTCACCAACAGCCAGATCACACGTCCCGAGGGGGAGGGGGGGTAGTCATCAGCCAGTTAGTTGCGCCCAGAATCAGCCAGGATCTCCAGCTTCGCCATGCAGGCCATCTCCTCGCAGGGAACGATGCCAGACCCACCCAAGAGCCCCCAGAGGCCCCCTCTCAGCATTCGCTCTGGTTCCTCCTCATGCAGCCATGGGCATCCGGGCAATCGCAGGCACGTTCATCATGGAGGAAGCTCTCACCTTCCTCGCGCGGACTCCTGTGTTGCAGCCGCGTCACTCTCGGGCCGGGGCAGTGCCTTCCGTGTGGGATATGCTCGTCTCGAGCCAGCGCCAGTGCCTCCTTACACCGCCGTTTCGCGCCGCTCCGCCCCACAAGAGCGACGCCTGCTCCGATACGCTCGGACCGTCAGAGCGTGTTTAAATTTCAGAGGCCGCAGGCAGCGCCAAGCCTCAGTTCACCGCCGCCACACATCGCGGTTGCCCCCGCGGGTTCTTCCTTCAGCGAGGCTCGATGTATCCGGGCGGCGCCATCTTGTCAGCCGCCGGCCGCATCCGCATCAGGGCACTCAACAGCCCATATCTCTGCTCGTGGAGCCTCCCGAGCTGTCCTCGCACCAGCCCCAGGTGGCCCCCGCTTTCCGGTCACTCAGGCATTAATTGGCGACGACATCACTGCACAGCTCACGCCCGCCGCGTCGTTTTTTGTCCCCCGTCCGGCGGAGCTGTCTCAGTAGGCAGCCATTCCGCTGTGCGCCCTCTAGCGCCCCCCTGTTTATTTTTACAGTTACAACTATACACATTATTTGCACTAGAATAGCTTATTTTGAAACTCCCTTTTTAATCATAAGCATTTCAGTTTAATTTGGATAACCCAGCCGTGTTATTGGTAAGTCTGATTGTACACTTTTTAATAGCTGTTAAACAATACATTTTTTAGTTTACATTTTGTGTCAGCACATTAAATTAATTGTCACTTAATTGCTGCTAAATAGTTTTGAATCGACTGTCGCATCCTTTCACCTTCTAAAAAGAGCATTCTTTAGTTTGGTGTGAATAGTCAGTCCCATAGGATTTTGCTGTGACTGTTGGTTACTTTATGCAACTTTGTGTGTGTAGGTTTTCATGATGCTGCTTGGGGTTTGGAATGTGAGAATGGCTGGATTCTGAGTAAGTCAGTTGAGGCTTGATCCATGAGCAGAGAAACGCTGTTTACTCTCCTCTTTAACGTTACTTGCAATAAACTAACCCGGTTCTCGTCAGTCAAAGTCTTCTTCGTTAGGAGCGCCACAAAAATGTATTGACAACAAGGAATAAATCATATGATTTGAGAGCTTTGCCACTAGCCATTTCACAATTTACCCAATCAAATGTAGACTGACGTTCATCATACCCAAATAGTACACACTTCTTTAGCATGTTGGATAAACATTTCATTTATATACCATAATTAGGTATAAACTTGGAATAAAACACTCATAATCCAACAAAGGATCTAAGGTCACGATTGTTCCTAGGAGACAAACAATCAACCACTGCCTTGATCAACCCAGGGTCAGGTTTGATGCCACCCTTGGATAGTACATGCTCCAGAAACGCAACTTTCTTGTTCCAAAATGACCACTTTTTTTTTTCTTTTACTACTACTTAGTCAAGTCGGGTTACTGAATTTCTTTAGCAAGGATCAGAATAATGACCTGGAAGACAGCAACATCATGGATACCCTTCAATAACTGGAACATGACCCTCTGAAACACGGATGCTGTTCGTGCCAAACCAATGGGCATATGGTAGAAATTAAATGTACGAATGGGAGAGAATGAAATGCTGTGAAGTCTCTAATCAACTTCCAGCTCTTCTTGGTGTTATGCTGCTTCTAGATCCATTTTAGATAGCTTCTCTGCCCTACCCAACATTTCCAACAGCTCATGGATTTGGGGAATTTCCTTCTTGACCTAGGCATAAGGTTGGTATAGATATGGTAGTCCCCTTCCACTCTCTTCACCCATAGAATTCCTTTGCTTTTGTTCTGATGGACTATTGTAGCAAATGGCATGAAGTTAGATTTGGTCCCAAATCTAATTTGAGACGGGGCTGTTGAAAGTTTGAGACATGTGTTCTCTAGAGAAGGTTATCCTGAATTTATTATTTCATATAATGGAGTTTAATATGAGAAATATTCTTGATTGTTCTGGGGTGAAATAATTAAAGAGTTTGTTATATCATCCTGAACCCAATGGGTTGGTGGAACAGATGAACAGGGTCTTGTCTAAATCTGTTTGTTCAGCCGTGAATAATCAGTGTCCCATTGATGAAGCGGTTGCGTCTATGCTCTGGTTTCTCAGTTTTTAAACTATTGAGAGGAAGAAGACCTAGATCCAAAGTCACTCCTGCAGGAATGTGCAAATGGTTGAGTGAGAAGGTCTCCTTCTACATTTTCACTGAGATTGTCAGAGTTCAATAGTTGTAGGTTAAACAGAAAACCTGGCTTTGTTTAAAAAACACAAAGCTTGTTTTGGTGATCTGATCATTATGTCATTATTGATGACGTTTGTGGCAACTCAGAGTTCAAGGATATCACTGGTGGAATGCTGAGAGAGTAGTCAAGATATCCTTGAAGAATGATGTCAAACAAAATAGATTGAGGATAAGTTAGTAATTGAACAAAGTGTTGGCAAGAGTGCACATATGAAAAAAACAGCATCCGAAATATCAAGTTTGTTTTGTTTGAGTGTATTGTTTTTTTTTTATGTGCGTAAGCTTCTGTAGTGAGGGTGCAGTGTGCACTCTGCTATTGTGTACTCTTTTGGAAGGGGGTTTGGGTGGTGGTGTTCTTGGTTACGTTTAGTTAAAAAAGGGAGGCTTGATGCGATGACTGTTGCTTACCTCATGGATCATTGAACGTGTGTAGGTTCTCATGTCGCTATTTGGAGTATGAGAATGCCTGGATTTTAGGACAGTCCGTTGAGGCTTGATTCGTCGGCAGGGACCGTTGTTGAATTGCTTCTGTAAAGTTACTTGGCAACTAATGTACCTGTTTCTCATAAAACAAAGTCTTCGGCATTGTGGCACCATAACAGATTTCTCAGTTCTCTTTTGTGCATGACTCCCATGTCCCCTTCACTTTCAATGGGGGATCGCCATACGGTAAGCCAAAGGGACAACACGAAACAATAACATATCTTCATGAGTTGTTGTCTTAGACAGCAGTTTCTAGCTGGCACCCATTCTCCACCTTGACCCTACCTCACTTGTGTGAAACCCTGTAGTCATGCTCTGGATGCCACTGTCTGTTCTGGCACTTTAGAGAAGAGATTTTGTTGATGGTGGTTCTAGCATCGTTTTGCGCAAAGCTGGGTGAACAATAACTTGTCTTTTGAGGTTCATTAGGTACAAGCTGGACACAAAAGAACAAGCCCTGCAGTTTAAAGGGCATATCTCTTTAACACAGATAGCATCATATATTCTCAAATAATAGGTGGAACGCATCGTTTCCCTACAGCCGTTGAATTATTTCCAGCACCTGTCTGTAATTTTCCTGTGTCAACCTGTTATCAGTTCTTTGGTTCTTGCTGTAAAGGGTGAAGTCGTCCTGCTGCTGTCTTACGTTCACGTCAGTTGCTTTTTCGCCTCTTTTAAAGGGCTGTAGCTTTATTTACACATGTGCCAGCTGCCAAGGAGCCAGAGCGGCTGTTTAATGTGTTTCCAAAGCACTTGGAGCTGTCTTCGTCTCTGAAAGGCTATCTGGGGCAGCAAGTGGGCCTGCCCCGTGACACTCCAGTCGTCTGACCTAAGTGTGCGCCGCTGATAGACGACACTGCCACGGGAATGGCTGACGCCCGGGTAGAATGTGGCTTAAGTGCAGTGTGAGGAGGTCTCGCGAGAGTGCTTTATTTTTCAAGGTGATTCATTAGTGGTTTGTTTCATACAAATTAAGTGTGGTTGGTCCCCTGCCGAAAGACAGGCTCGGCCCCGGAACATCCGCAAAGTAATATTACCCTGGCGGTGGTAGTCGGGCTGGGGAGGATGTGTCCCACATGTTTGGAGATTGTTCTGCCTAATTACATTCATTTCACGTTTCCCAGGGGCCTGTATTTTCCACATGTTGCATTTAGTGTTTGGTTTGCGGTGTATCCAGGGCCGCCGGATTGGCCATTTATTGCAGCAGGCATTTCCTCGGGTAGCTGGAGTCATTGGAGGCCAGTGTTTCATGGTCGAAGACTACTTTCCCTCCAGTTCCCTGGGTCTAGGGTAGCAAGCACAGCCGGCCAGAAAGAGAGATAGGAAAAGAAGAGAGGGAGGAACGTAGCAGGGGCTGGTTTAAACATTTTAGCCCAGTTCGGCCCTGGACATAGATATCTTTTTTTGCTGAAAAGCCCTTGTCGCAGTTAAAATTCCTAATGTGCATTTCCAGCGCTGCACAGAAACGGAAATAGAATGCGGCCTCCCATACAAGGCGCAAATCAATTTTCAAGGAGGAATAAATAGAATTAGATCTGCGATTCGAATGCTGCCCCTTATATTCTTTTGAAATGTTATCGGGAATTCTTATAAGTTACATTACCCCTTCACTTGGCTCGTGCACGCACCCTTCACGCCCGTGTACTCTTCAAGGTCACCTCTTTTCTAGGCATGGGAAGCACATCCTGCTTCAAGTTGGAGCCGGCACCGTCTCTTCTGGGCCCACACATAGGGGTTTGGAGCCTCTTAGGCACAGAGGAAAATGCACCTGTAGGGATTTGCCATCCTTCCATTTCAGGGCTTACAAGTTACATCCATTCATTGGTTGTGCAGTTTATATCCCCTTATTACAGCGGGTTATGTATAATTACTGCGCATAGCAGCCATCCCGCTGTTTAAATGGCTCTGTGCATTAATCGATTGAGCAGGTGCCATCCTTAGGTTAGAGAACATATGTGAATGTACTCGTTGTATGATTTCCATCCTTCTGTTGCAGGACGTATATGCATTCATTGGTTGCCTAGTTGCCATCTTTTTGTTACAGGACATAAGTGCATGCATTTACTTATAGAACAGGTGCCATCCTCTCGGTGAAGGACGTATGTGCATTTACTGATTGCAGTGTCTAGCCTTCTGTTACAGGACGTTTGTGTGTTTACTGGTTGCTCAGTTGCCATACTTCTGTTGTGAGGCCTGTGATCTTTCGTCGGTGGAGCAGTGGGCATCCTTACGTTACAGGGTCTGTGTATATTCATTCAGTGGTTGTGATGTCACCTACTTTAAATTTCCTTGCTATTTTGGGGTCTTTGGCTGGAGTGTGAAGCAGTGTGCCAAAGCACGAGGGGAAAGTATGTGCACTCCAAGGAGGGGCCTTCAATGAAGAGCAGCAGCCCTCAATAACGTGCAGGCTGTGAACAGTCGAACAGCAGGGAAAACAAGCATTAGCAAAGCCAGTGGCTTTTGCATAGCAAAATCTACTGCCATTGGTTTTTTTTTTACATGTTGCACAGCAGTTGAGCTGCTGTGCAACATGACTTAAAGATTTTTAAAAAGCAATATGACGCAGCCAGCATTGACCACGTCATAGCGCTTTTTAAAATGTATTTCAAGCCATGATGCACACTAGCTCCACTTCTGTGCAATATGTAAAAAACTTTGACAAAGACAATAGATTTTGCATGGGTGAAACCTATTTGCTTTGCCAATGTATGCTTCATAGGTCACATGGTCCTTGTTATTTTCATAGACCAGACTATGCTCGGGGGGGGGGGGGCGGGTAAGCACTGTACACAGGACAGGCAGCTACAGCCAGGGCCGGACTGGGAACTGAAAGCAGCCCTGGCAAATTTAGCCAGACCAGCCCCCATTTGGCACGTAGCGAGCGAGCGTACCGAGCGAGCCCGACCAGTACTAGGGGGTCTTGAGGGGGGGGGGGTTCTCACCGCAAGAAAAGTTTGGAAAAAGACAGACCAAAATGGTGCATTTTACAGCACATTTTTTATTACATATTTAATTGTATTAACTTTCAAAGCACAGTAAACAGTAGATGATGACCTAAAAGAGCACCAGGTTACCCAGTCATATGTACCCATAGATATTCTTACAGAGAGCACTAAAAATAGACACAAGAGTAGTGAATCAGAGAGTACAAAGTATAAGTGAGACCAGCCCCCATATGGTGTATAGCGAGCAAGCGCAGTGATTGACCACTGCTAGGGGGAGTTTGGGGGGTTCTCCCCCCAAGAAAATTTGTATGACAGAAAGGCCAAAACAATGCATTTTTCAACACATTTTTCATAACATGTTTAATTGTATTAACTTTTAAAGTGTAGTTATTGATGACCTTATGGTGTACCAGGATACCCAGTCAAAACAGTCATGCAAGCACTTTAGCACTGGTTAGCAGTGTTAGCGTGCACAGAGCCCTAAGATCCAACAAAAATGGCTGCAGAGAACAGGAGGAGTGAAGGCACAAAATGTTTAGGAGTGACCCCGCCAAGAGCGCCAGGCCCAATGTTACTGATGTGTGTCCCTTCTTTTATTTGTTTAAGGGCATCACTAGGGTGAAAAGGAGGTGCAGCCGACGACGATGTCACCCCTCCCGTCCCACCCTTGAGGATCATATACAACGTTCCACCTAGGCTACATAAAAAGAGCCATTCTGTAGAGACCGACATTGTGGCCTGATTCTGCGCCAGAAACCCCTTTACTCATTGGAGATACAGGGGCTCAAAGAAGGGGTGAAAACACAACAAAGCCTAATTAACGAGTTAATGGTCTTTTAAAGACCTGTGAAGTACTTGGGTGTGGCTGCAATAAGCTGGGGCAGTCCTGTCCCAGTACCCACCTGAAACTGGCACACCTTTCTGTCTCAGTAGAGGCTGGTGCTGGAAGAACACTGACTGGACGTCTTTGTCTCCTTGCACAGCAAGCATGATTTTAACTGTTAGTAGTGTATTATTCCGAAACCTCCACACCCTCGGGCCTTAGGGCTTTCAACGTGGCTGCCTTGACTTCTTACCAGCTTCCGACTTATAAAAGTGCTTAGAGTCATTCAGTTTTCAGTGCATACTTTACAGAAAGTGCCATATAGGACGTTGACTATTTTCAGAAATATATCCTACCTCACTTAGAGATAAAAGGACACAAAAGAGAAGTTGTCGATTATTTTCAATTGTTCTCACACAAATAATGCCTAGAAGCCAAAATATGAATTTAAATAGGTTTTCCTTGATAAAGCTAAACAAACATTGCGATTATACTTTCAGCACGCCTGTGCAGTTGAATCCAATGTGCTATTCTGTTCAATAAATAAACTTTTACAGGGTGGTTAGCTCTTAGTAAATCGTGAGCCAAGCACACTACTTCACCATACTCGGGTAATATTACCCCATATTAAATCCGTGTAAGAGTGCTATATCACAGCCTGCAAACTCTTTGCACTTTTAAATCAATCAATGGCTTTGTGAGTGGGGCTTGCAGTGTTTACTGGTGGTAGGTGACTGTGGGTGAAAGCAGGTGATTTCCACAAGTGACAAACTGTGGAATTTAGGGTAAGCACTATGGCCTCCTGTTTCAAAGTTCTTATCATTCTACACTAAGCATCGTCAGAAGAGCGTGTAGCTCCCAGTAGGAAGCCTGTTGCAAATCTGTACATTTACAACTACTTGTGGAGAGCTCCTCACGTAAGGTGCACGTTAAGCACACTAGATAAAAAAACAATATTGTGCCTAATTAAAACTGCAGTTATCGCAAAAGTTGTTAAAAACAGGTGCACTAAAACACAGAGGATCTTACATAACATCTCAACAGCATCAAACCAGTTTATTGAGAAACAACAGCCATGCCAGTAAATCTTCCTTGCAAATAATAAAATTCAGTTGAAAAAATAGTAGTACAAACAAGTAAAAATTGAAACTTTTTAAAAGTGCATTACTTGAAATACTGATTTCCCCCCACAAACGTTTCGACAAGGAGCATAGAAAAAGAATATATATATTTTACACCCAGAGATCAGGCTGTCGTGCACCAAATTTACAGAGAAATAGGCATGACGCACTTTTTTCTAATTGCTTTATACCAAATCACGAGGAATGATGTTTTGTGGTTGTTCAAAATGGATCTTCGAATCACAAGTTAAGCATCCAATTCTGTTCGCCAAGGTCTGCATCGTTAACAAAATCGGTTCCAGATTGTATCTTAGTTTGATGATGGCTTTTGGCATCATCCACTTTTAGATGCCCTCTTCAATTAAAATGTTGGGAACGGAATCATCTGTAAGGGTTTCTAAGACGACCGCAAGGGACATTGCCGTCTTTTATTTAATATATACCACTCATAACTGTGTTCTCCTTGTTTCTAAGCACTTCAAATGTTGACAGATACAGTTATTGACTAGAATCACACCGTTTGGGGATCCAGTGCGGAAGCCTGGATTCAAATCCAGGCCTCTCAGTGCAAATGTCCATGACAAAATCTCTAGGCCACATCTCCCAAAACCACTTACCGGAGAACAGCATGAAGTCATCTTGGAGCCTTTCTCGCACCACGTCAGACAGCATGGTGACAAGGTCAGGGAGAGACACCAGCAAAGGCCTTATTTAGCCTGCGTTTGGGGTTATCGAGAAGCATTGGGAAATAAGAAATGTTTGTTGACTGTTGAGAGGAAAACAAGAGTATCTTGAAGGAAATAGAACCTCAAGAGAGGTCGCAGGGGGATGGGAGAGGCAACGCAAGTTAAATGCTAAAATTGTCTTTATAAGCTATCCTTGCTAATTTGTTCGCGGTTCTAATTTTTAGGCTTGGCTGAGCAATAAACAATTTCTTTGACCGGCTCAGCCAAATTGTTTGAATAACCTATTCCGTTCAACATAGGAGTGGGCAGTTCGAAGAGTTCCGATTTGTTAAGGAAGCTGCCTTAGAAGTCACATTTGTGCATTATTATTTTTAAGTCGACAAATTATTTTTTTAAACGATGGACTGCATATATTCACTCAAATTCAGCAAAGTATGGCTGAAAATTCCTTCAAGAAAAGTTTTTAGTAGTGGGTGCTGTAACCCACAAATTCTCCTTTTGAAAGTTTTTACAGTGATTTAAAACCACGATAAACCATGGCAAACTTGTGATCAATATGGAGGTTTCCAAGTTTTGAGAACAAAACTTTACAAAGTTTGATTAGGAACATTTTACATCTTCACCCACCACTAGAAACAAATTGTAATTGTATTTATGTAGCTCTTACTACGCTTGATGAGGCCTTGAAGCGCTTTTTGGAACTAACTTTTATGCTGCGGGCGGGCTGCATCTCCGATGTTCCGTCGTTTCACACCGCCAGCGGCGGGAGAACTTGGGAAGGGGATGCAGATCATTAGTCAGACCAATGATCTGCGCCCATCCTACATCACGAGTGGTAGCGGCATGGCCTGCGCACACGCACTATTAAATTCACCCACAGCAGTCCACAATCTGACCTGCCTCTGCCTGTCATGGTAATACTAAAAAGCACAACTGCCATTAGTGAGATGAGGTCACCTCACATATGGCAGTTGTGCTTTTTCCCGTGCAGAGAAACTGACTCTGTCACTGTCACGGATGGCCTTATAATTTTGTTGCTGGGGGCCGATTTTGATAAAAATCGGCCCCCAGTAACAAAACCGGCCCCCTGTGAAAAAAACGGCCCCCACCCCTTCCCGCCTACCGGGGGATTGCCCGGTGCCCGGCATCACCAGTCCGGCCTTGGCTACAGCACATGTATCAGGCAACAACATTAAACAGTGGTACATGTCAGGGTTACGGAGGACATGCAAGTTAATTGGTCTCTGAAGATGGACATTGCAACATTTAACATACAAGTTTACTTTCTATGACATTTTAGTCACAATTGTCAACTAGACTCCTGTAAAATGAGTGGTCTTCAGTCAGTTTTAGCCTTCGGCAATCAGCAAGCAAATACTTATAGTTTTACTTTTCCCATTACAAGTACAAGTCTACCCTACCCAGCATGCTTAGTGTTGAGGATAGGTGAGGCATCTGAAGACAAGAGGCTGGTTGGAAAAAAAAATTCCATGCAGACTATAAAGTGCTAACGATACCTGAAAATGCTCAAAAGTACAATTTATAGAACTCATTCCTGGCCCGGCTGGGCATAGAAAAATTCGTTCACTGTAGAGCCTGAAAAATCTTCTATGAACATTGCACACACGACGTACTGCCCAGTGGGTGAGTCGCATGCAGATTAGCACATTACGGGTCAAGGAAGCTAAAACCCCAGCAGATATAGGGCTTTATCTTAAAGAGCCAGCTCGGCTTAGTGGCGGAGATTTATTGAAATGTCATGTTTTACTGTGTACACACACACACAC
The DNA here is from genome assembly GCF_964204655.1 of Triturus cristatus. Lineage (NCBI taxonomy): Eukaryota > Metazoa > Chordata > Amphibia > Caudata > Salamandridae > Triturus > Triturus cristatus. The sequence continues at coordinate 1,416,651,286 of NC_140591.1, read as the reverse complement.
ACACACACACACACACACACACACACTCCCATGTAGCTGTGAACAGCTTTAAAGTGCTATACAGCGACAAGGGGGGAGGGGTTAAGCGACACGAGAAAGGAGGGTGCGGGTGTAACCAAATAGACAGAAGAGGAAGCGGGGGCAAAAAGGACAGGGTTTGAGAGATAAAAACAGTATCTGCAGGAACATGCAGTGGAAAGATACTGGCCACTGGAATCAGTACTTGGTCTATGCTCCGTGGCAGGACGAAGAGTCGAAGCAGACTCAAAGCCCATGAAGAAGAGTGAGGCTAGGATGAGGCGCTGACCAATAGGAAGCAAGGAAACGAGTAACGAGGGAGCCACGTAGGAGCAGGCTAATATTAACTCAAGTTAAGCAATGGGCGGGCTCTAAGCCCTTTCAAAGATTTTTTTTTAAAAGGGAAGAGATTTCGCAAACACTGTGCAGACGAAACCTAAAACCGTAACTTAATAAAATTGAGAAAGTTCACCTGCTGAAATCTGTGTACGCTGTACACATATTTGTCTTCTTAAAGTAAGTCTGAAGTTGGTCCACTATTTGTGTATACTGCCTAACCTCACCAACATTTTGATGACCAAAACGTTTTCCTAGTCTTTTTTTTCTGCTGCATTTACCTACTTCAGGAATTTCTTGCCTACTAGAATCAGAGCAGCACAAAATTGTTTGTCGGTTATAAAGAAAAAAAAAGGAAAAAAGTGTTTCTTTTTGGGTCCTTTTTTAAGTCTCGCCTATCTTGCGAAAGAGCTATTGTGGGTGTACCAAGAACTTATAGTGGATTTGTAGCCTGCCTTTTGTTTACCATTGGTTGGTTTTATTGTCACTTTGAGATGATTGCTTCTTATTGAGTGGCTTGTCTTCCTCTTCTTGTGTTTCAAGATATTGAAGTCAAAGGTGTCTTAGTGAGCCTTTGACTAAAGTGTGTCTGTGAAGAGCAAGTATGAGTATTGTAGAAGCCTGGGTTTTTACCACCTTTTCCAAAACAGACTGGCCAATAATTTCTTTAGATCTTCATTACATGTTACTAATTTGGTGCCAGCCCCTGTTTTTTAGGTCGCAGCCTACTAAACTGCGCAGATGTGTGGTATGCAAAAGACATCTTGGGGAGTTTCAGAAGTTGGCCTAGGAAAGCTTTCTCTCCTTTCCTTGCCATTGGCTTTGTGGTTTGTTACTCACGTTTTCTTACTTTTTCATTTGCTGTTTTAGGCTCTTCAGGGTCACTTCATCCCTCCCATGCTAAAACCTTTTTTTACCAGTATCCTTCTGAGAGCTTCCCTGCCTGTAAATCCTGTGCTTATCTTTTCACATTTACTGTGCATTAAAAGACTGAGACTAATTTCAAAGTGCGAGCGTTTACAGGCAGAATGCAGATTACTCTCCCCATGGAGTAGGGGTGTTGCTGTGTCTCAAGGTATATTGCCAGTTATTCGCAGTTGGGCAGTCTTATCCTGTAGCTGTGACATATTTAATGTAGCACCGAAGGAGTATGCAGTTCCAGTAGGGTGGGGGAAAGACGGAGGCTAGGTTGGTCAACACCCTTACTCAGTAGTGGAGTGTGGGTGTCTCCCAATTTGGGAAGTGGGGCCCTCACACACCCATTTGGGTGTCATGCTTCATCATAGGGCTTGCTCCTCGTCAGGCCGGCGCTGCAATGCCTGACGGTCACCCGATGAGGGGCTCTTTCTCGAAGATCTTTTTCCCAAGCCGTATAGGTGAGGTGCGTGTGAGGGGCCTAGTGGTGTAAATGTGAGGTGATGTGAGGAGAAATAAAATGAGGCGAGGTGGTGCTCCAAAATTAATTTTAATCTGCAAGCCCACTCATCTCAATTAAAACCAGAATAGGGATACCGCCAATTATAATGGTCGGAGGTGTCTTTATGTGTGTAGTCATGATCAACACGTTTCTTGGCCTATGTGTGTAAAGCACTCGGCAATTCTTCAGGACATATCTTGATGCACTATCTACACGGGTGGTTGGTTATGGAAAATGAACTAATCACTCTGATGACCTTTCAATGAGGTACCTTAATAATACAAATCATGGGACCAACCGAATTTGGATTCAAGTCGTGCCTCATCAATAGTTAGGCAGAGCAGCGATTGTTACTAAAGTTAACGTCATGAGTTTTCCTTGAAAACAGGTGCCGGGAACCTACCCCTCGCTCTGCCTCATTAATGTAAGCAGGCATGAAAACAAGGTTTCATGGCAACCCCATTAAACATTGCTATGCATGTATTGGCAAGACTTCCTGTAATGTACGGTGTAGCTTGTTGTTGTGTGGGCGGGCACCCCTTTTTTTTGTCGTTACAGTTTTATATATTGCAAACTCGACCGGAAGGTATCCGAGCGCTTTTCATGAGCACCATTTACATTACACAAGAACATATGCATTTTTGGTAGTCACTGGGAGGTTAAGTGATTTGCCCAGAATCAATGGATTTTGAGCCAACACCGAGACTCAAACCTGGTTACCCAGTTCCAAAGTTGGCAGCTGTGGCTGTTACGCCACATCCTCTTCTGGAGTGCCGCCCCTACACCTTAATTCAAGTGCCCTCCCTCCAGTTCATTAGCAACATCATTGTAGGAGAGTACATGCGGAGCAGCTCATGGGTGACAACGGCAGCAGCTAGCAATGGACTGGGACAGAGAACATCTGACGAGATGTCACGTTCCTACATTAGAACAATTGTACTCTCTCTAAGAGCAAGGATTTAACGCTGAGAGGGGCAGCAATCCTGCTTTCCGCTTGCTCTCGTCCAAGGGCTCTTAATACTCCACAAGGATATCTTAAATCTTCACGCTGATGGAAGCTCTGTCAAAAGAGCAGTAGGTGCAGTGGCACCAGGGTGTAGCAGTTTAGGGGTCCATTGCATCCCTATAAAGGTTGTATTTTGCTATCCAGCTGATGGCAGGGGACACATTTTCGTAACCTGGATCTTGCAAGGCGACCTTGCTACGTCATTGCAGAGGGCCCAATGAGCATGTGTTCTTTGATGAGTTTTATTTCAGCTGGTGGTGCTGGTCCTCTGTGAGAGTCCTCAACACTCCAACTATCTTTAATCAAGTTTGCTCGCGGAGAGGTGCTCTCTCCCTGCCGTAGAGGCTCCTCGGTTGTTCTGAATCGCTGTCTGGATGCGATGGCCTCAGATGGCAGGGTGGGTGGGCACGCCATGTTCACTGATATCAAATGACAGTGCAGTGTGAGGGATCTTAGAGGGCAAGAGACTGAGCCGTCAGAGGAAAGAGGCGTGCGAGATCAAATGCGCAGCTCCAATTCTACTTCAGGGGGGGCTAAGGTGTTCCACCTCTGTAACTGTCCACTTAAAACACCACGGAGAGTGTGTGCCTCGTTTCCTTGCTTTTTCCCCCCAGTTTTATATAGTACAAACTTGATTGAAAGGGATTGGAACAATTTACATGAGCACCAGTTAGATTACACAAGGATACATTCATTTGTTTGTAGGCATCAGTAGATTAAGTGATTTGCCCAGAATCACAGGATGTTGAGCCGCAGCAGAGACTCAAACCCGGTCTCCCAGTTCCAAAGGGCGGCGCTGGCCATTACTCCACATCCTCTCCCAAAGCCTTCAGCTTCTTCTCTTTCTAAATCTACCAGAGTATACATTATAAACCACAGACAGCGTTTGTCAACTCTGCCTTCACTGCACCAGATAATACTAGGTTCTCCCTCCTCATCAGTGGTGGTGCGTCCATTAGGGCGCTGGGGCGTTGACCCACAAGCTGTGCCCGCAGCTCCCTTGGCGGCTCTGTCTGAACTGACAATGCATGTCAGTCAGCATGACGCCGGACCGCCCTCCCCCTTCAGAATTTGAAGGGGGTGGGCTGTCCGGCGTCATGCTGACTGACATGCATTGTCAGACCAGTGGGTGGCGCGGAGCGCACAGCAGGCAGCAGCACAAGTGCGCATGTTGGGTTTAGGTCGGAGAATTTTTTGACCAGCCCCGTCATGCGTCCTAGTGTTTGCTCTGGCTGGCGGCTGCACAATAGGAGAGCGAGGGTTGATCAACGCCGCAACCCTCGGTCTCCTAATGGGTGGGCAGGTGGCAAGTATCCCTGCTAAGCCAATCCTGGCGCTGCTGGAGCAGCGTCAGCATTGGCTGAGAGGGGTTGCAGCCAGTGACGCGGCTGTGCCATTTTTGAGGAAGATGAAGGATCCATCGCAAGACCCTGGCCCAGGACCGGTCAAGTAGGTTTTCTTTTTATTTAATTTTAAACTCCCCCTGGCCCCCACCCCCGCACAGTCCCCTCCCCTGCGAGTATGTGCGCGTAGGATGCATAATCAAAATCGCTGTGAAGCAAATTCGATCCATGTTGTCTTTTGATCTACTTATTGCCTGACATCAGCAGCTCAGCTAAAATATACTTTTGAAGGTATTATTAGATTCAAGGTATTGCTAGGAAGATAAGGGTCCTGGACTCAGTTACACTTCTGACTGGCATAGTGTACGGAAGTGATGGACACACTGAATGACGTAGAAAGTGGGGCTCAGTATAACCTAACGACACAACAAGGCTAACAAGAAAATTGTTGGTATGCCGAAACACACACGGCGCATCCAATTGTGTTGGGGCTGTTACACCAGGAAATTGAGTGCAAATTGACTGGCTATTCAATTGGAAAATATCCCCATCACGTTGCCTCCACTAAAGAAGGTACAATGAAGTGCGCATTGCAGGCCATCTTTAAAGAAGGATTAAGCCCCTGGCCAAATTACCTGCAGAGCGCTCTTAATACTTGAACTTTAATTCCAGACTCATAAAGCATACTGCAGTAACACACCGTCCGCTAAATTCAGAGCACATTGTAAATCAAAAACTGCGTGCCAGCAGTGGTGTCATTTGTGCACGTATGTTACTGAATCGCGCAGTCGCCTATTTTGCTGTTGTCCCGTGCTGATGACAAATGCTCTTTGCTGACGCCTTTATTCATGAAGCCTGGGATAGGAACTTGCAGGGAGCTGTTACTCACGTACATGTGCGATGTTCCAATGGAGCCGGCTAGAATAGCAAAATACTGTTCCATAGAAGCGGCCCGGCTGAGGGAATACAACATTTGACGGTCATCGGTTGTATATCCCCCTCCTAGAAACCCAGAAAGGAACTATTAGTTTGTCCGCGCCCGCCCACGAATGGTGTTCACAGTGACTCTCATTAAGGCGCGTTGCACTTGTGTTTGTACCTGGACGGCTGTTGTCATGTTTATATTTTAGATCAAACCTTGCACTTTCTCTTACTTACTAAGTGATTTGGAATTAATCAAGTACTTTTCTCAAGCGCTGACTTAATCCTTGCACTTTAGGCCAAACCAAAGGCTGCACAGAATACCAGAAAGTAATTATTTGCTTGTTAAGTTAACAATTGCCCAAGAATTGTGTTTAAAATGACTCGCGTTAAGGCACAGCGCACTTTTGTATGATCCTGAAACGCTGTTACTTTTGTATTTTAGATCAAACTTTTTGTGTTTTGTTCTAAGCGACATACAATTAATCAAAAACTTTTATCAGCGGGCCGCCGACACGGTGCTAATCATACCCTTGAATTTTAGACCAAACCTTGCACTTTACATGACATAAGGCTATTACAATGGTTTACAAACATATAAGCTGTTAAGGTGATATGACTGAAGTAAATGCTCATATGCTACTATCTAGATTTTGTTTAAAGATCTTTGCCAATAGATGAATTAGGGAGCCATTTTGACAGCTACTTTTGGCAAAATATAATATACAAAGAATGCAGTGGGATTAGTGTGATGGGAAGGAAGTGGGGATGAGACAAAAGTGTGGTTGTGAGTTTAGGCGGCAGGGGCTGAAGAACGATGGCAGCAGTGGCTGGGTGATAGCTCAGCATTAGTACATGTGAAAATAAAAAGATTAATTTCCACTGGTGGAACGAAGCAGATTGAGGCACATTTTAATTGGAAAAATGTCATGTAATAAGGAGTGGTGAAAATGGTCTGATAGAGCAGAAAATGAACAATAAAAGTGGGAACTCTTTTTGTGCTCACTTCAATGTTTGCCTAGAATGCATAGACATTCATACTGGCAGGAAGGGCGCACAATACAACTTTGTTTTCTAAAATTTGCTTGAAAATGCACCATTTGCCCACTCTTTTTTTCAAAAATTTCTCGGGAAGAGAGCCCGCCAGACCCCCCCTTAGGTTGTTAGGGCTCGCTTGCTGGGCTCGCTTGCTATGCTCGCTCGCCTAGGTACACTCCAACTACATTTTACGCCTCACCACTTTCAACAGTCACCAGCCGCCACTGCTCCTCATGTGGGCAAGCGGCAGGTTAAGTATTGGAACTTGATATTTGAAGCGTACTCCTACCACCGCTCATCCTCAAACTGCTGTGGCTAAATGGAGTGTGCGATTCCGCCGAATTGTGGCGTTTCCTAAAGAGTGTACTCTGCTTAGAAGGATGAAGCTTCCCTTCTCTGTGTGCTTGTCCTTCAGCCCATGTCCTCCTCTCTGCCTTCCTCGGTGTCAGTGCTGAAGTGCCTCTGTTCCACATGCCAGTGTCTCTAACTTCCAGTCAGGACATCTGTGTCTTGCTGTCCTCGTGTCGGTGTCTTTAATTTCAGTGTCAGTTTATCTATGTTTTTTCTGCCACCATGCCTTTGTCTTTAATTCTAGTTCAAGCTTATCCATGTCTTTATGCCCTATTTCTATATCCCTATCTTCTGGTGTCTGTGTCTACCTGTCTTTCTTCCCATAAACTGTCTCTCTAACTTTTAGTGTCTTTTTCTGTCTCCTCGGGTCTAATTCTCTACATTCCAATGTCAGTGCATCCGCGTTTATCTATTGCGGTATGTGTGTATCTAAATCCTTCTATCTGTGTCTTTATGACACATTTCCTGGTTCTACATACTGGTACCAGTGGCTCAATGACTTTCTCCCCTTTTTACTCTTTGAGTTTCAGGGTCCTGATGCCTTTCAGCCCCCATGTTTGAAATTGTCAGTGCCAATTAGCCCATGTCTTTATGCCCCGCTTTCGTGCCCTATGTTTTGGTGTCAGTGTCCCGTGTCTGCATTAAGTTCTACTGGCAGGTCAAAAGGTTACACAAAGATATCAGGCGCTTGGTGGATATGGGGTTGTTGGTAGCAAAGCGAGTGGTAGCTATCCATTGGGCGCATGGTCCGCCCCCCACCCTGATACAATGGTCCAGAGATATGCTATACTGTAACACGCAGACTGAGATATAAAGCAAACTACTCCCCCTCCCCCCCAAAGTTGGCCCAATAACTTTTGGAGCTTATGTCTGAACTTTTTGGACGGCAAAAAAAGAAGCAACAGGTAGCCGGACTTCAATCGTCTCTAAGGCAGTCGGCTTGGGTACATTTCAGAGCTTTTGTAGATTTTACGTTGAGATTCCTTCCCCAGGCCTCACTCTGGTATGATATTTCAATACCATATTACGGTTGACACCAACACAGTGAGACAGATACCACTGGTCATATAGTTTGCACACTATGTGAGAGGTCCCACACAGTATAGTCACACTAGGAGTATATATTTCCCTCTGGAGAATTTATTTTTATATATCATATTATCCTATCAGTAAAGTTTTTGAATGTTTATCCATGTACACTGTGACTGCTTTCCTTTTGTTTGTTTTTTACTTCTCCTTTATTGTTCATATTGTATGAGCTTATCTTAATAAAATTAATAAAATAAAATAAAAAAAGTTCTTGAGGTAGGTTGTTAAGGCTTTTTGCCCTTGTGTCTGTCTCTAAATTCCAGTGCCCGTACGTTGGTGCCTGTAATTGTACCTGTGTGTCTAGGTGCCAGTGTAACTCTATCCCTGCCTGTTACTTTACCTGTGTGCCTAAGTCTCAGTGTCAGTCGATCCATGCCTGTTACTGTACCTGCGTGTCTAAGTCCCAGTGTTCATGCATCCACGCCTGTTACTTTACCTGTGTGCCTAAGTTTCATTGTCAGTCGATCCATGCCTGTTACTGTACCTGCTTGCCTAATTCCCAGTGTCCATGCATGCACGCCTGTTATTTTACCTGTGTGTCTTAAGTCTCAATGTCAGTCTATCCCTGTCTGTTACTTTACATGTGTGTCTAGTTCTCATTCTGAGTCTATCCCAGCTTTTACTGTACCTGTCTGAGCCTGTTACTGTACCTAAGTCCCAGAGTCTTTCAGTGCCTGTTACTGTACCTACATGTCTAAGTCCCACTGTCCATGCATCCACACCGGTTAATGTACCTGTGTGTCTAACTCCCAGTGTCAGTCTATCCCTGTCTGTTACTGTACCTGTTTGTCTATGTCCCAGAGTCAGTCTATCCGTGCTTGTTACTGTACCCGTGTGCCTGAGTCCCACTGTCCGTGCACCTGTTACTGTACCTGTGTGTCTAAGTCCCAGTGTCAGTATATACCTGCCTGTTAATATAATATATTATCTGTTTGTCTAAGCCCCAGTGTCCCTCTGTCCATGCGTTTTACTGTATCTGTGTGTTCAGGTCCCAGTGTCAGTCTATCCTTGCCTTTCTGCTCCCCACTTCCCCTCTCTCAGTTGGAGTGTACATGTGGCTCTCGCGAGAGCGCAGTACCGCTGCCTCGGGGCCTTTCACATCCATCAAACGCTTGCACTTGTACTTCTCTCATGTCACTTCACACAGTGCAGTGCTGCCAGCCAGACCTTTCACCTCCTGCAACAGAGGAGTGCAGGTGTGCGGTGAAGAGCTGGAAGAGGAATCTCAGAAAGAGCGCTTTGGAATTAGGACTACAAAAGAGCTGGGCGACTCGTCCATACTAAATGGGAAACAACAGACAGGAGGAGGGGAGAGCACAAAACTCAAAAATTCAAGAAAATACATTGCTTACATTCCAGGCCCTTTACAGATAACATACAATGATTCATTTATTATAGTGAAATGGGTGTAACAAAAATTAGATGCTAATGTAACAAGCATAGAAAATGCAAAAGGTCTTGCCTTTGATTAAGTTAAAGCCATTTGCTTTGCTATACAATGCCATTAGCAAAGCAAATTGCTTTAACTTAATCAAAGGCGAGACCTATTGCATTTTTAATGCTTGTTGGTTATATGGTTTGATGGCCACACTATGGCATAAGGTTGAGCAGAGGGTTGAAAATGATAGAGGGAATGCTAGTAACACAGTAGGTACAAAAATGGTTTATTGTGGACTTATTATGCTCTGAATGCAACGTAAGATCAGCCATTACTCCACGAAACATTTATGTGAGTAGTGCAGTGACAAACTTTATTTACATAACCATATAAATGCAAATTGCTTACGTTTGTGCTAAAAATTGATTGCACCGTGCTTAAAAGACAAAATGAAGACTGCATCTTTACAAGTTTAAAAAAGCTGACTCTGGACTCTGAAAATAAAGAGACTAGTCAAAGACGAATAATTCTCAATAAAAATGGTGTGCACCAGAAAGAAAGGTCCAGGACTCTGGCTTTATAAGAGTTGATGATGTGTTGACCTTATCATAGGTTCAAAGCTCAGGACTGGAATGATGCTAGCACAATTGGGTGTGGGCAACGAGTTCCCAAATAGGGTCACCAAATACATTTATTAGGTGTATGGAGTACTCTCTGGACTGAATTCCCATCAATTGTTAACATACTGTGTGTATGGAGTGCTCACTGGATATGAATCTCTGCAGGGGTCAATGGAAGTGGCAAATATTTGAGGTGCTACAAGGATAGTAATGATTGCTGCCACAGCACAAGCCGAGGCGAAGAATAGCTGTTTTTCAACGTGGTGTATAAAGTTACAGCTCGCGAGAAGTCGGCCAGTACAGATGGACCTTTTTAGCCATCCACAATGGCGACTTTACTCATTCGTTCTTAGGTGCGTGGCTGCCCCTTCAGTGAATAAACTTCAATTGCAGGTGCACAAAATAGCATTATGTTAGTAATATAGCTTCACTCCTCTGCATTTAATAAAGTGGCAGATCTAGAAAGCAGTAATAGGTTCTAAGAGTGCGCAAGAGTTCTTGTTTTGGGTATGATTCAGGGGATATCAAAAACTCCTTTTAGTGAAAGATGTGAACCAATGGGTCCAACATGGTGACTTACCCAGATGCCGAGGTGAAACTATATCTCCTCACTGCAGACGTCCAAGACTCTGTACCCTGAAGAGGGGAGCACGTGGCACGTTGAAATGACAAGTTTAGAGGCTCTCTGTGTTGGCTGCACCAGTCAGTCTGCGTAATGAGCGCTTGAAAAAAGGGTAAAATATCTATTTAAAATGCCAAGAAGCCCACATCCTCTACTTAGCAAGTGCTTTATTTTCTAAAACACAATAAATAAGTGGAGTGGAAAAAAATCCCTCCTTAGGTAACCTCGGAGCAGAAGAACTTTGTGCATTATGCCACCTGGCCATGCCAGAATACAATTTGGAGGGTGTCCAGCACTTCATTGGAAAGTAATGGTTTTCAGTGAACTGAGTTATGACCAGCTGTTTGCAGACAGTCTGTGACATACTGATAGAGCAGAACACCGTATGTTGCTTACCAAATCAAATGATACAAGAAGTGTGACAGAGTGGAGAAACATCTGTCAATAGCAATTTTCAGCACGCTTCACTAATTCCGGACAAAATACGCATAATGAACTTACCACAGGAAACTTCAAATACAGCAGTGGCGGAAACAAGCGTACACGCAGCCAGTGATGCTAATGGCGTCTAATTTCATTCATTTACAGCAAGAAGCAAAGCAAGAGGATTATTTGTTTAAGATCACGGTGTGGTAAATGCTAATGCTCATCACAAAAACTCGTTTTAATCAAAGGGAAAAGATCACAGGGCCGGACTTTCCGCAGCTTCCGGGTCTAGATTCTAGTGTCGTACTTCCTCTCTGTGGACTTCGTCTGTTTTATTATGCCATGGCCGTAATCGGAGCGGTCCGGAGAAGGACCAATGCCAACGTTCTTTTTAAACTCCACTCATTAGCTGAGCTGCAGTTTTAGAACAAGTGCCACGCACAACAATTTTTGGGGTTGAAGGGTGGTTTAAAAAAATCCCTAGAGTTGCTGGCCTGATTGCTTGCTGTGGTCATTTGCTGAGATGGCCATCGTGCCAAATTCATTATCGTTTGCAAAAAGACAGCGCAGTTCCCTGGTCCACGGAGTTGGGAGTTAGGGCTCTACGGTGCCGCCCCTGCCAATGCGCCTGTGACATTGGCAGAGCCGCTCTGTGCCCTTTGTGTGCGTCAACGTGTTTGACGCCAAACAGATAATGGCGTTAGTCTCTAAAATTAAAGTGACGCCATGGTGTCGGTCCTAGATCACGCGCCCTCTTCTGTATTTATCGTATTTAAATTGCAAACCACTGCTGCGGCAAAGCCTGGCGCCAGGACCTTTATGCGCCAATACAGGAGGGCCGATTTTTCGAGGTGGATGCTTTGCGCTTTAAAACTCGTCTTCGTGAGATGTATTAACGACGACACCCGTGGTCCATGATCTCACCTGTTTTCGATGAATTGGAGCAAAATGTAACATTTTCAGAAGTCAAAGCAAATAAAATAACGCCCATATGTGGATGTTGTGGAACATGTCACAACACGCACTGTATGGACTGTAAAGTGCTTCGCAAACAGCTTGCGCGGTCCGAAAGTGAAAGAGGACCGCGCTGCAGCTGATTTCTTGTCTTTATGGGGCCATATGTTTGAAACACATGGCCCCATAAGGATAAGAAACCTTTCACGACGCACGAAAGGCAGACGAGCCCGCCAAATGGGACGGCTCAAAAATCCAAAAGTAAACGTCGCAAACAGCTCTTTTCCAATGGCTGGCCACCGTTTAGCATAAACGATGACGCCAGCCAATATAAATGAGGGGTGGGGCTTAAAGCTCTTTACAGAAAATACCCAAAAACATTGAATCTCGCCAGCAAGACTGCGCATGTGTGCAGCCCACGCCAGCCGAGACCTAAAAACTAGACAAATTAGGTTGAACATAACATTTTGGGAGACGCTAGAAATCATCTTGAAGTGCATTTCTGTCTGTGTCCCTTTTCTGAGATCTGTCTTCACTACAGCGAACAAGAATTGCATCAAAAATATTAACACGTAAATGTAGGCGTTTGAAATTATTGTGGCATCACATCCTGAACTGCGATTTAGAGACAACGATGCATATGCACTCTCTCACCCTCGAGGGATGTGCCTTGGCAAAGCGAGCAGATAAAGACCTACACGTGTCAGAAAGCCTTGCCTGCCAAAACGGATATGCACAAACAGGGCCGCCAATACCTAACAAGCATTCGCAAAGCCAATAGGTCTTGCCTAAGTGAGATCTATTGGCTTTGCCAATGTTTCTTAGCCATGTTGCAACATGGCTGAAGGTGAAGAAAAAAAGCTCCATAACACAGCCAGGTTTGACAGCGTTATAGCACTTTTATTTTTATTTTTTACATTCAGCCATGCTGCACTAAAGCCAGCGCTGCTGTACAATATGGCTAATAAAACATTGGCAAAGCAAATAGATCTCCCATAGGTGAGACCTGTTGGCTTTTCCAATGCTTGTCTTTGTTTTGTTATTAGGATGCTGCAAGGTTAATTTGATTATATTTTGGCAAAGTTGACTTTGGTGCATCAGATTACAAAGAGCATTCAAATGAAAACAGAGAATTAAATATGCATGCAGAATATTTCTAAAGGATACATCTGCCTGTTGATTCCTCACCTTTTGAATTACCATTGCGCACGGAAACTTTAATCCATAGCTCTCCCATGTCAATGAGGACGTCACAATGGTCCACTCGCAACCCTGCGCGATGTCATTGGAGCCATAAGAAGACCTTGTCAGCATACTGACATCAGTTCCCTTTTATCCACATTGTCGACGCATAACGGTTTTTCCAGGGCTCTCCATTTCTGAGTGTTTCAGAGGGGTTCATCTGTAATTATAGCAGTGTGATGGCCGCTCAGAAAAAATCTGGTTTTAAGCCTTGTAGGGAATGCGGGGGGGTCATATGTTCATCACGGACCCCATGTTGATTGTCTTAGGTGCCTGTCGTCTGACCATGACATCGAGGGATGTTTATCCTGTGGGCTATGAATCCAAAGACCCTCAAAGAGATGGATGCCAAATTGTTCATAGCCAGGGCGAAAAAGCAGAAGAGAGGTCGAAGAAGGACGAGATTGAAGTCCAAGTCACCGACTCTGCACACCTCGAAGTCGTCAAGAAGGCACAAGAAGAAGCGGCGTCACGGATCCAGACGTTCCTCTTCTAAGGACAAGTTGCCGAAGTTATGGTCCTCAGCTTTACGGCTTCTCAGGAAGAATGAAGTCTCACCTTCCCCTTCACCTCAGGTGACTCCGACGCATTCTCCGACGCCCAGGGAAGCGACGCCTTCACCTCCGACCACTCTGCCTCTGGCTCCAGTGTCTCCAGCACCGTAGCCAGAGTAATTCGTACAGCCTCGAGCTGTTTCTGACCAGGCGGTACCCGATTCGTACCCCCGTTTCCAGCTCCAGGTATGGATAACTTCGTATTTCTTAAATGCGATGTATGGCATTTTTGCCAGGGTGGCTAACCCTTCTGGTGTGCCTGTTGGCCGCATGGGACAGCTATCCCACAACATGGAAGGCCAACCACCTCATTTTGCTCAGGCACCTTTCATGCTTTTCTTGCAGATGACCCCGAGATGGCTCTCCCGACTCCAATGTTCTCGACGCCGGTGCAGTCCCAGAAGCGAAGGATGGAATATTCTCTGGCGCTGTCGGGCTCCGTTCCGGCACCTTCTCGACTTCGCCCAGCGCCTTCAACCATCCCGGTAGAACCTCCATCGACGCCGGCTCCGAAGTTGCCGGGTCTGACGCCGCAGACTCCGATACCCATGATAAGATCAAGAAGGGAGGCACAGAGACTTCTGGAGGAGGAAGAATTACAGGAGCAACAGGAAGAGGCTGCAGAAGGGGAGACTGTTGATGCCATGCATGAGTATGAGGGGCTTCAAGAAGCTATTGGGCTGGATACATCTCCAGAGTGAGAACTCTCTTTTCCTAAGGGCCTTCCTTCACAGTATGTCTCTTCTTACCACTCTATTATGAGAAAGGTGGCTGATCTTCTGGACCTGCAGTTGCCGACTGTGGGTATTAAGTCAAACATCCTGACAGAGGTTCTTCACTCTCCTTCATCTGTGACACAGTCTCTACTCCCATTTAATGAGCTCATATTAGAAGTATGGCAAAAGCCTATGTCTGCCCTTGCTGTGTCCAGATTGGTGGCAAGACGGTACAAGGTCGCCCCTGGGGATCCGGCTTTTTTATCTACACATCCACCTCCTGAGAGCTTGGTGGTTCAGGCGTCATGCTCTTCTAAGCAATTTTCTGGCTCTTTTCCATCCACTCCTGGAGACACGGAATAAAAAAAAAATGGAACAATCAGCGAAAAAGGTATTTTCTTTAGCCAGTATGGCTCTAAAATCGACAAATTCAACATGCCTATTGGGTCGCTGCATTCATGCTTTGATGGATTTGGCTAAGGAGGTGATCCCTAAACTTCCAGAGGATGTCCAGGGTCACTTTGGGGAAGTGTTGTCGGACACTGAAGCTGCAGCCGGTCTGGTTATTCAGTCTGGACTTGACACGGCTGACTCGGTTGCTAGAGTGATAGGGTCCTCAGTAGCAACTAGGAGACACGGCTGGTTAAGAGGGTCTGGTTTTTCTCCAGATGTGCAGGCCACCCTTTTGGATTTACCCTTTGATGCGACCCAACTCTTTGGAACCAAAGTGGACTCAGTGTTGCAGTGCTCTAAAGAAAGTAGGGCCACTGCTAGATCATTAGGCCTGGTGACAGTAGATTTCGGGGCTTCTGCAAGGTAACTCCATTTCGGGCCCAGCAGCAGCAACAACAGCAGGCAAATCCACTGTACAGGTCGTACAGAGGGAGAGGTTGAGGTAGCCTGAGAGGCTCAGCTAGTCAACAGGTCTCCTCCTCCTCCACCTCTCCTGTTCCCCCAATTGGCTCCGCAGGGAAGCAACTCTAGATCCCACATCTTAGATCATGTTGGTCCCGTGGGAGGCCAGGTGTCCCATTTCCTACGAAATTGAAGATCTGTCGCATCGGATCTCTGGGTTTTGGAACTCGTAGTAAATGGATATGCCCTTACTTTCTGGTAGTTTCCTCCACCTTTCCCCCCTCGCCTGGGCTGGTGCTTGGAGGACCATCTGTTGCTCCTGCAACAAGAGGTTCTGTCTTTATTACAGAAAGGTTCGATAGAGGTTGTTCCGGAGCAGGAAAGGGGATGCTACTCCCGGTATTTTCTGATCCCCAAAAAGGATGGGCATTTGAGACCGATCCTAGACCTCAAGATCTTGAATTTTTACCTCAAGCAGGAGAAGTTTAAGATGGTGACCCTGGCTCAGGTTCATCTGGCGCTGCAGCAGGAAGACTGGATGGTGTCGATCGATTTACAGGATGAGTATTTTCACATTCCCATCCTGAAGTCGCATCAGAAGCATCTCAGTTTTACAGTGGGATGTCAACGCTACCAATTTGTGGTCCTTCCATTCGGTCTTACATCCACACCACGTGTCTTCGCAAAGGGGATGGCAGTGGTAGCAGCACATCTCACAAGGTCTGGGGTTACTGTTTTCCCTTATCTGGACGATTGGCTGCTCAAAGCAAAGTCGCCAGAGATGGTGTTGCATCATCTGCAAGTAACAACTAGGCTGTTGCATAACTTGGGTTTTTCGATAAAGGTATCCAAATCTCACATGGTACCCTCTCAGGGCAACCTTTTCATAGGGGCAGTATGGGACAGTATTGTGAGTTGTGCTTTCCTGCCTCCTCAGTGGATTCTAGACATCCAGGCTATGATTCCAGTGTTTCAAAATGGAGCAGCAGTTCCAGTCCTGAAAGCTTTGCGCCTGCTCGGTCTTTTAGCTTCCTGCATATACTGTTGGTCAACCAAGCACGCAGGCACATGAGGGCACTCCAGTGGCACCTCCGCAGGCAGTCGTTTCAACACAATGGAGATCTCAGGGAGGTGGTCAAAATCTCCGAGACACTGCAGCCGAGCTGTTATAGTGGAGTGTTCCAAGCAACTTGTCTCAAGGGAACCCATTTCAACCTCCTTCTCCTGTGGCCACAGTAATAATGGATGCCTCCACTCTAGGGTGGGGAACTCATCTAGGGGATCTGGAGGTCAAAGGTCTTTGGTCTCCAGAGGAAAGATTGTTTCACATTAATCTAGAATTGCCGGTGATACATTTGGCTCTCAAGGCCTTTCTTCCCTCCTTTCACGGTCAGTCAGTTCAGGTCCTGATGGACAATACTACAGCGATGTGGTACATAAACAAACAGGGAGGAGTAGGGTCGTATCGACTCTACAGAGAAGCTCTGCGATTCTGGTCCTGGGCTCGGTACCATCAGATTTGTGTAATTGCAAATCATCTGGCCGGGGTGCTGAATGTGCGTGCGGACAGTCTCAGTCGGCAATACTTTGCGGATCACGAGTGGCGTCTTCATCCAGAGGTGGTCCATCACATTTTCAGTATGTGGGGGTTTCCTCGATTGGACCTGTTTGCTACTCACGAGAACGCGCATTGCCCGTCATTCTGCAGTCTCCAGTATCCGATGCGGGGAGCGTTGGGGGACTCGTTTCAGCCAGACTGGGGCTCACAGTTTCTTTACCCGTTCTCACCCATACCCTTGATTTCTCTGGTTCTGAGGAAGATTTGCCAAGACCTGGCACAAGTCATATTGATCGCCCCGGATTGGCCAAGAAGGGTGTGGTACACAGACCTCCTTCACCTCTCATCACACCCTCCGCTCCGTCTCCTTGTCAGGACACACCTCCACCACCTCCAGAGACTGCACCTTCATGCCTGGAGATTGAACGGGGCAACCTGAATTCTTTCTCTCTCCCACCGGATGTGGTGGATGTTATATTATCGGCCAGAAAACACTCCACCAAATCTGTCTGTTCTGGTAGGTGGGCCAGGTTTGTTAATTGATGTGGAGAGAGATCAATTGATCCTTTGCTGTCCCATTTGTCTGATATTCTGAGTTTCTCTCTTTCCTTGGCTCAACAGGGTTCTACAGTAGCAATTGTTAAAGACTGCTTGCCTTCCTTGTCATCCTTTCTTTGCTTACCAGACCAACCCTCTTTGTTTAAGTCTCCCATAGTCATGAGATTCATTGAGGGTCTCACTAACTGGTTTCCTGCCACTCCATTTATCATGCATCAATGGGATTTGAATTTAGTTCTTACTTTCTTGATGGGGTCCCCCTTTAAACCACTGCAAAGTCTTCCATTGAGAATACTAGCATTTAAGACACTTTTTATGATTGCGATTACTTCTGCCAGGAGTTAGTGAACTACAGGCTCTTAGCTCTAAGCCTCCGTTCGTCTCAATTCATGCGGATAAGATGGTATTTAGGACCAGAGCTGCTTTCCTGCCTAAGGTGGTTACTCCCTTCCACCTAGGGCAATATATCACTTTACCCACTTTCTATCCTCTCCCTCCCCCTTCTAAGGAGGAGGAGAGACTTCACCGCCTGGACCCTGGGAGGGCGATCACCTTCTTTATTGGTGACATGGGCAAGATGAAGTGCAAGGCTGTCCACAAGAGAACGCTGTCCAGGTGGATCATCCTCTGCATCAAGTTCTGCTACACCTTGGCCAAGAAGGATCCTCCTGGAGATATTCAAGCTCATACCACTAGAGCTAAGTCTTCTTCTTCGGCTTTAGCTAGAGGTGTCCCTTTGTGGACATCTGCAAGGTGGCGACTTGGGCCTCCCTCCACACTTTTACGAAGCATTACTGCTTGGACTCAGAAGTGAGGAGGGATGGCCACTTTGCACGTTCTGTACTGCAGGATATTTCGGTGTAGTTAGGCAGGCACCTTCCTCCGGGAGGGGAACTGCTTAGGAATTCAATTCAAAAGGTGAGGAATCCACAGGAAGATGTATCCATCAGAAGAACAAGTTACTTACCTTCGGTAAGGCTTTTTCTGGTGGATACAGTATCTGCCTGTGGATTCCTCAATCACCCACCTGCCTCCTCATTGCCTTCCTATTCATACCGAAAAGATTGCTGGCATGAAATTCATGTATTTCGTTGTTTTTTTAAATGATGTGATGCTTCTCACTAGGAAATGTCTATATTTTAGAATTTCCACTTTCTTTTCTTCTTTAAGTCGTATACTGTATGTAGTTGAGGAAATTTTGTATATTGTGTATACTTGTGAACTGTTGTCGGTTCACCAGTTCGCCTCGAAGGCATGGAAAAAATGGGTGGAACTGACGTCAGCACTCCAGCGAAGTCTTCCTATGGCTCTGATGACGTTGCAGGCAGTCGCGAACTTAGCCGTTCCATTGTGACGTCCTTGTCGACGTGGGAGAGCTATGGAGAAAAGATTCCATGGAATGCTGCGCAAGGGGTAATTCAAAAGGTGAGGAATCCTTAGGCTGATACTGCTCCCACCAGAAAAGGCGTTACCGAAGGTAAGTAGCTTGTTAGTGTAGGCAAGAGTGACATAAACAAGGTGACGGCTGGAACACTTAAATAATGGCAGACACTGGCAGTCGTTCAGACTGCATCCCAATCCATCGTTTTTCACCCACTATGCCACCTCAGTTTGGATCTAGCAAATGC
This sequence comes from Triturus cristatus, assembly GCF_964204655.1. Lineage (NCBI taxonomy): Eukaryota > Metazoa > Chordata > Amphibia > Caudata > Salamandridae > Triturus > Triturus cristatus. Next base: position 1,416,632,656 of record NC_140591.1, on the reverse strand, counting down.
AAATCAGGCTTGACCCTACTCCAATGGGAACAGTCCTGCCGGAACTGCCAGACCAGGTCCTCCCTAAACCAGAACACAAGCAACCCAGGACCGGTTTCACACTTAATAGGACTCATCAGCCAGGTGTAATTGTGATGGGAATGCTTAGATGTGGGTCCTGTGCTCACTGTGGCCGGGCACATTCATTGTGATTATACCACTACTTCTTGGTATCTCTTTTCAGGCTGTCACTTCGTGCTCTTGGGGGCATAAGACTCCTGGATCTTTGTGTTGTATTTTCTTCCCAGCTCTACTAGCATTTGAGCTAGCATTTGGAAAGGAAAAGTGCAAATATGTTGAATGGCTAATTGCTAAATTCTTTAACACTGTTTAGTGTTTTGGGGGGTTTGAGCATTTGGCGAATTTATTGGGGGAGTTAGTGGATTATCCAAAATAGATGGCAAAGAGGATTTGATCATCATGCAGGTATTTTTTTCTCATTGATTCATCTTGTTTATTCTTGTTTCTGGAAACTAATTGTTTGGGTCGACTGTATTGAAGATACACACCTGTGATATGGCTTCTTTCTTGTTTGCTCTCAGAAACTGTTTGTTTGCTTTACCTGGACTTCCTCAATAGCTGTGAAATCTTCATAAGAGCCCACTGAGATGGGTGTTTCTGTAGGTAGGATGATTCTGCAAAACTTTTTTGGGATCCGTAATTTTCACTAGAATTCTCTGGTGAATGTTCTGTGTGGATGGCCTTAATTCAGAAAACGTAGTAGGCCGAGGGCACCCACAAATTGCTGAAATTAGTCTGCCATTTTAAAGATCTCCTCGACCTCACCTTATGTGGCAAATTTTTCTACCTATGTTAATCAGCACGGAGATGAGTAGAACGCCCACACCAACATCTGCTGCAAGCCACATCAACTACCGGACCTGCAGCCCATGCATATGTATGAATGTGCATCTTCACACTTGCACCAAGAGCAAGCCAATGTTCAATGGACCCAGACTAATATTGGCGATCACATAACACCTAGGAGGCTGTGAATTAATAGTTGTTTATTTAGCACTGGTGAAAGTTGGTGAGTGGGCTATTTGAGCTTTGATATTTTGTTGTGAGGTGGCAGCTATGGACACCTGACATAATAACATGCTGCAAACTAATATCTCTATGTTGCTTTAAATTGTAGTTTTATGCCTATTCCCAGTCACACATTTTCTGTTCATACTGTTAGCAAGGCAGCAAATGTTTTCCTTTTGATGGGACTATCTTAGTGGGATCTTATGGTGAGAAGCATTCCTTCTTGATTTAGCAAAACTCTTTGTGTGTGCAATGTGACAGATCATTGTATCAAGTCATGGCTTTCCAGCTGGTCACAAAGCAAAACAGCATTGCAGCAAAACCTGATCATGTCACTTCATTGACCCGCTGTCGATTATTCTGTCGTCCATAAACCAAGTCCATCTGGCAACAATAATGCGGATCTCTGGTTCAAGGCATGGCAGTTGCATGTCCCTTGGTTCATAGTATGTCTTGAAAGGAAAGGCACAGTTCTGTTAGATAATTCATCAATATTGTATCAAGTGTAATGGCCACAAATAGATCTCTGTTGGCATAATCTGTTCCATTGCGATAAAGACCAATCTTACTGTAGTTTGGCATTGTGTAATTGTGGAGATTGCTTTTGCGAGGTCAAAAAGAAAGGAGATCAAGAGCATTGTTTTCAAGAAATGCTTGAACCAATGCTGTGAAGAAAATTGAACTCTGCGTTGGATCTCACCCCTACTCTTAACTATTAATGCTCTGTGTGCACCACCTTAGGCCCCTTTTTTAAAAGCCTGCCTCTTTCGCTACTCCGGTAAATGATTCTGGGGATGATTGTGCAATATTTGTATGCATGCTCTATCCGCCCCCTGTATTGTGCTGGCCTATCATCTTGTCCTGTCTTTTCTGTGGTTCCTGGTCTCCAGCCTTTCGATTTGGCCTCATCAGGTGTTGTAAAGCCACCATGGAGATCTTACTTGCCAGGTATGATGGGTTGATTGAGTTTACTTTCTTGAAGCTGATGCAGCAGACTTTGAAAAGGATCTGGGTGGGTAGGCGGGAGCATGTAGAGCTCTCTGAGGGTGGGTGTAATAATTTCTCACTTCTTCACTCCTTTCATCAGCTTGGCTACGGTGTTGGGTGCGGAGGATAGGTAAGAGACTCTGGGATGTCAGCCAGCAGGGCACTGTCTCTGCTGGAATGTGACAGCACCACTGTTTGGCGGGTAGCTCTGAAGTCTGAATCTAGGAGAAAATACTACACTTTGTGGCTCAAGGTGAGTTGATGATTGGTGATGTTTTTTTTCGTCTGAGAAATGTGGGTTCTGAAGTGTGGGCTTGTGTCAATGTAAAATCCCTAGGATTTGGAGCTGCTGACGACGCATGGGATGTAGACAACAACAAGCACACATTTCTTCCTAGAATTGAGCTTGAGGTAGGCAGTCAACATTCTGGCTTGCATTGTGACAAGGGAGTTCTTTAAATGTTTGATGTCTCTGCTGGATTAAACTGTTAGGTAAAGGGATGTGTCCTTCACATACATAAACATTAGTATTTGTCACGAGAACTCAAAATGGTTCCACATAGAGACCGAAGAACACTAGTAACAGAAGTTACTAAAGTAGGCTTCGATTTGTAGGCACCAATGTGGACTAATCAGTTACCATTTAATTATATATGTCAGCTAAATAGAAACAGTCATGCTTATCTTACCTCAGGATTCCAGAGTTGCATTAAAGTTGTGACCTGGAGGGCAGGGGGTTAAATTAGTTTTCCTTGTTTAATTTGGGTCTTTAACCCCTTCCATGCCCATGACGGAACGGTTCCGTCATGAGCATCGGTTGCGCTGTGCTCATGACGGAACCGTTCCGTCATGGCCCCGCCCGCGCTCGAACCCTTCAGCACCGCGGGGGAATTCCCGCCGCGCTGAAGGGGTTAAAGCCTTTATTCACAAAACCTTTGAGGCAATCAGCTTAGAAATCTTGATTCCTCCGCTATCCACAGTAAAATGTAATTTGAGGTGGCAATCACATTGCTTATCAAATCTTGGCTAAGCTGGATCAGATCCCCCCCCCTTTCCTCGTGATACATTTTATGTTTATTTTATATTTTACAATACAACATCATATAGAGGATTTTTTATGCATTTTCAGAACAGGGAGCAAATTCTGCAAGAGAGGTGCGCTTGTAGGCCTTTCAAGGCTGTTCCTCTACTAATGGGTTACAGGCCCGAGAGCACAGTCTCAAAGGGCTCATTATTCCACAACCCCCACCCTCATATTGCAAGATTTATTTGTCGATTTTAAGCACACCTGCCCTATTTATTAATTACGAGGCATCTGTCGTGGCTATTACTGCTAGATTGCTCCAGAGGCTGACTCTGCTGTAATTTTTCCTGGTCCAACAGGGCGTTATTTTTAGGTCAGATGTTAACCAAGACATTTTATTTTTAGTGAAATATATAGAATATACTTAAACTATCAGGGCTTTCAGGCAACCCTCTTCCAGTGGCGTTACATAGGCCCCTGCAGTGTGGGGGGGTTTCAAGCGCCCGGGGGGCCCCCTCAGCCCAGAACCCTGGCCTGAGTGCTCTTGACTGAGTCCGGAAGGGGGGCCTCCATGTACATTGCAGTGGGGGGGAGCCCTCCAGTTTTGTTACGCCACTGCCCTTTTCATCTGTTCAGCTGTCATTCACATTTTGCTTCCGACCATACAGCATACTACATGGGCACTGCTTTAGCCCACTTGAGCCCTTGGTTCCATTCTCTCTGAGTGACAGCATTCTGCCAAATTATAATGGTTTCACCCACTGATAAATTAGTCATTTTCGGTGCCAGGGTAGTAAACCTTGGTGCAAACACACCCTGTGTGACATAGCATTTGCACCAAGTTTTTATCTTTTTTGTATCTTATTTATACCTAGTTGGTATAAAAGGGCCAGCAGCGTGCAAACTTTTATGTTTATACCCAACCTCTTCTACATTTTGTTTGGGCATTTAATAACTATTAAAACCTGGTGCGAAATACCTGGTTAAAACTCATAAGCACAATTTGTGCTCATCTCTTTAAATGCTTTGATGCTAAAGCTAGCGCCACTACTGTTTTCATCAGTTTTTGCGCCAGTATTTGGGCCTAAAGGCTCCTGTCGGCCTTTTCCCTCAGCCGGTGAATACCGGTTGTACCGAAGAACAGGGGCATCTTTATTTCATACTCTTAAGGAGCACTTGATTAGGTTCAGATTCTATTCACCTCTGTCTTCCACTAGGAAAAGCAGCGCTCCAAGGTGACAAAAAGCAACATGCAGCGCTTTGCAATAAATAAAAATAAAAAATAAATGGTTTAAGTGGAAATACCTGGAGTACTCCTTAAACCAGGCATTGCTCCTAAATAACCTAAATAAATAAATAAATAAAAGATAAAAAAAATAATGGTTTAAGTGGAAATGCCTGGAGTACTCCTTAAACCAAGCTTTGCTCCTTGATCCATTGCAGGGTAGTGTGGCGAGTTTGAAGAGGATAAAAGGAACAGCTTCAAGCTAAACATTTTAGGTGTTGAGAAAAACCTGGCTATAAATCGAATAAACAGGGTCGTGTTTTTTTTGTTTAAATTGTAATGCATTAATAAATCCCCTAGTGAGTCACTCACTATGCGCCTTTCCTCCTTCTTGGTTCGGACTTTTTGGCGGCCAACCTAACACAGCAGGGCCTTTGTCAAGCCTGGGTTATTATATTGGTAATTAAAGAGCTCTGCGTGCCTCTTTTATAGAACACCCCATTAAACTGGCTTCTGTTTCTTCATAAACTAATTGGCATCTGCTCTCTAAAAACCTTCTCGTATTTTCCTATTAGGAGTGCGGCAGGCGTCGCTCGATTGCTGCTTTCGGCATCTGTATGTTAACGTCTGCAAAGAATGCATTAGAACCTTTTAGGTTCCACTTGTCTTTGTAGAGGTAGGAAGAAAGACACGTCTATTGAAATGAACATTTTTTAAATGGACCTACCTATTTAAACATAATCCTTTATAAACCTGGAGTATTTGAAAAAAAATCGAAACTTTTTTTTTTTTATTGTAAGGTAACGTTGTGCAATTAATAAGCAAAAAAGTAATCCGAAGCGTTCAACTACCTTAAACGCATTGTTTTCATTTGCAAAATATAATGTTAGCTTATGTAAGGTATCGTAGCCTTGACATTAAAGGAGACACGCCCGCGCTGTTGATAACGCATGCAGTATGTAGTGAATGCCCCTTTCGGTAGGTATGGCTTTTTAAAATTTCCATTAGTGCAAAAAATAAATGCGTTCTTTGTTTATTGTGGTAATTTGGAGGTGCCGCAGTGAGATCGTTTTAAAGCCTATGTGGGGACCCATAAAATAGTGTTTATTTATATTGTTTCTAAAGCAGAGAATACATTCTGAGCAGGAACCGTGTAAGTATTTCGGCGCCCGAGCGTAAAAGGTATATTCGTCTGTGACGCTGTAGTGCCCCTTGCCCAGCAAAAATGCTTTTATGTGCAGCTTCTTGGTGCAATACATATTGCCCTCTTTGCTCTTCCCCTCTGCTGCCTCCTGCTGGTGGCGCGGAAAGCCCATGTCTCTTATAGACAGCGGGTCCTACTGCTAAGCGCATGCGTGGAACCGACCCAGTCCTTAAATTGGTCAGTGAGCCGAACGCGCAATGGTGTGATCTGCAAATCTTGAGTTCTGTTCCCAGCAGCACAAATTTAGCCTTCTGAGATTGAAAAATTGAGTACAATTAAATTGGTAACAAAAAGGTTTATTTACAGTGCTTAGAGGTTTGAAGTACCGCATAAAGAAGCTCGTGTTATTATCGTCAACATCATTTGGGATAAATAGGGGTTTTCCTTGAATCGCCAGATAAATTATGAACTGATTGTTGCACTGATAGGCACACGTTTTGTGGCTGCACCTAAAACTAGCTAATAGCCTGATGTCTGATCTCACATCCAGCAACCTATCCGACACCATAACTGCATTTAGAACGTGTCATAGCTTAAAAAATGCTAACTAGCTTAAGATGTTGGAATCAGTACATTTTGCAGGGCACTGCAGCCTCTTCCAAAAAGCCTGGCCACATAGCAAAACCCCCCAAAAGTCTAACACATCCACTTTTACACTGGTTTTGTATACTGGGGCAACCATTGCATGTAAGGCCCTGGCCCCCGACATCACCCACTGGGACTGGTGGTGATCACTATGCATTGTATAATCCTTCTTATAGTGATACACAAGAAACTATTTCTCTAGCTCAGTGCACCTCTTAGCTTTAAGTAGTGTTTGCCAGTTAAGCTCTTCCAAATGCAAGACCTGCTTGTTTTCCATATACATTTGATTGCTAATGGATTACACTACTGAAGGAAGAAAATAAGTCATGGAAAAACGCAGGGAAGAAGGGACCGAAACAAATCAACACTGTCATCGGAGTCTTTTTAGAATATTGTGGACGATATCCTACATATACCACTCCTCCCCCAAGAGGTCTATGGGAAACGTATGGAGCCATTTTTAACATTTGGGGCATTGACACACACAAGTAAGAGAACTTGGCAGAATTGCAATGTAGAACACCCATAGATATAGGTAGCGCTGACTTGGTTGCGGGTCACTAATAATCATAGCGGTATGGTAGAATAGTCAAGGCATTAGGTAGACCACTCATAAAGCTGAATGCTGGTTGGTAAGCAGCTAGATAATGACGCTTGGAATAAAATCCTGGAGTATGTAACCAGAGTGCCCATTAACAGTAGATCTAAACAAATTCAATTTAGTTTCCTGCATAAGACCTACCTGTGGTAATTCGTACAGGAAGACGTCCACACTGTAGTTGCTGTAGAGCATAGTTTATTTGTAACACTACCTTGCACCCATTAAAATCTGCAGGAGATGAAGAACGGGATCCGGGCAGTGCTCCAGATGTCGCTCGCCAAATGCAGACCATTAGTGCCTGATATGGGGTTGCCTCATCATTCAGGGATATTGCGCTGCAGTACATAAGCAGATTAGCAGCACTGCAAACATAGTCATGACGGTGACCCTTGATCATGCCTACTAGGGGATAGGGGAAACCAGAGAGTGGCTTTGTTGATCTTGAATTGGTACTGGCAAAGCGAAAAATAGCGAATCACTGGAAGTCAGTTAATGCCTCTCGACTAAGGTATGGAGCTTGGATGTAACTCAGTGGGCAGTGGCATAGACCGCAATCGCTTGTACTGTAGTGCTGTACCCAATGCAAAATGTCATTTGGGACAATTAAAATGGAGTTTTTATGGGATGACGCTTGCTTGTCTTGTAGGATAGAAAATGCCGCAAAAATATGTTTTAAGACACAAAAGATTCACATATTTACTGCCCTGACGCCTCTTCTCTGGTTGCCAGTCACAAAATCTTCATTCAAATTACAGTACCTCACTCAACTGGCAGTAATTGTTAAGAGTCCAAAATTCCTACAGAAGAAAAATCACTGAATACTTCAGACCTAGGATTTTACATCCAAGTCTAGCACCACAACAAAGCATACTTTCCTTAGACATGCTGCCAAATTATGAAATTTCCTCCCAGCAAATATAAGAGCTATTTTCAATCATCTGGAGTTTAGAAAGTTAAGAACTGGCTATTCTCAACCTAACCATCATGGACACCACAATGCTCTATCTTCTAAATAAAAAAAATGGATATAGAACAAGAATTAAAACTGCGAGAGGCGTGACCAACCACTCATGGAGTAGCAAGTATTCTTCAAAGGTCTCACTGGCCGCCCTAACTCCTCCATCAGTTCTACTAACATATATCTCCCAATTCTGGGCGACAGCAGTGCTGTGGGACGTGCAGAACCATCAAGCTGTAGGCTCAAAATCAACACAATAATAATGGTTCACATGATCCGGGTCAAAGACTCTCTAGCTCTGGTGAGCTAACAAGGCCTCAAGATGGCAGACATGGCAGTGCCTCATCCCTGTGCGGTTGGAGACTGCGCCCATAGGTTAGGAGATTCCTTCTGGGGCAGAAAAGCACTTGTGAATCGAGCACAGGAGAAGACTCTGCTGCTGTCAGCTGGCTGGCTCCATTCTAGCCTGGCATACGTGGCCCGGGGGAACTTCAACGCTGGATAGCTCTTTGCCTAGGAACACTGCCAAACTGAGGCACTTACCTTGCCTGTTAGCGAAATGCCTCTAAATTATTGATTGTTTTGAGGTATTCACTTGCCTGTCAGCCTGGCGACCAAGAAGCACCTGACTCTGGTGTAGCTGTGCCCCCTCAGTTGGGACCAGTGGAGTACACGATGTAAGAGGACCTGAAAGGCAGAGGATGACACCCAGGGGGGGATGGAAACAGACACGTTTGACAAACTCTTTTCCACTAATAAAGTAACCAAGGAGATATTAGAAACCAAAATGGATACAGTGCAGTTGGACATGAATCTTTTAGAGAGATGATCTAACAAAGTTGTCTGACAGGGTGAAGCAGTCTAAAACCAATCTAAGTGAACTGCAACCTATTAAAGCCACTCTGCAAAGCCAAGCACTGAAACTGCCTCCTTGAGTTTATTACCATACATATAAGGTTGAAGATGTGGAAGAATGCTCTAGACTCTACAGCACCTGAGGGATCAGTCTCTGAAAGGGAATTGAAGGCAGGTACATGGTGCGATTTCTGGAAGACTGGCTCACCATAGCAACCTCACCACAGGGATTGTCCAAATTCATTCTCTGAAAAGGGCTCACGTTGTCCGTCATGTTGCCCCCTGCCCTGATTGCTTCCCAGACCAGTGGTGGCGAGACAGGTACAGAAATATAATACTCCAGAAGGTACGATCCATGGGCCAGATCGCTGTAGGGAACTGTAAAGTCTACACCTTCCCAGATTAAACAGTGGCAATACAACACCAGGCATCCTTCTTGGAAGTCAAAATGTGCCTCCAAAAACTGGCATGTTGCACATGCTGCTATTTCCAGCCAAAAGTTATTGTGAATGACAAAATGTCCTTATTCAAAAGCCCAAGGCAATATGAGATTACAACGCAGGGATGGACTGACTAAAATCCACCCACTGAAATGCAAGAGAACATCCAGGTGCAGATACACGAAGCACACAAAGCAGCCAACCCGGAGTTAGATGAGAGAGGAGTAGGCGGCTGTGGCAGTAATGGGATCTAACCAGGAAAGACTCTCCTCTGAGATGAATTCACCAAAGACATCAGCCTGGATAAGATTCTGACCATGTCTTGCGAGAGGAAGGTGGACTACCAGAACTGGTCCCGAAATCTGCAGACGATCTGTGTTAGCCATGTACCCAAAAAAAACATTACACTTCCTCATGGGAGTAGAGGATCTCGGTCCTGGGTGGCTCATTAATATGCAATTATCCAAGGAACGGAGGAAGGTTATGGCAGAAGGGGGACATTTTTGTATTGCAAAAAACTCATTCGTTTATTTCTCTTTCTGCTTGAAGAGGAAGAAATGGGATTTCTAATACTGGTTTAGATGGATGTCTTTGCTGCTCTGACTTGGAGATGGGAGTTGAGGGTAGTTTACGACAGGTCATGGTATGCCCTTATAAACAATGTGGAGGTGTCGTCTCAGCAGGCGACCTCGCAGGAGGCCCGATTCATGATCAAGCCCATGGAAGGCAGTCATCCTTTGATCTTCAGGCCCTTGGTGACAAACAACATCACAAATGGCTGGATTAGGCAGGAGTAACATGGACAATCTGAAGCATGGGCTCGATGGCTGAAAGAACGAAGATTAATTTGGATCTGAAATACAGGGACAATACAAATAGTATTTCCCCAAGAAATGTTGCTTGCATATGCCAGCATTGATGAGCTCCAGCCTTGGTGGAGGGGCTGAAAATATGTAACAAAACACTCTATGGAAAGCGTTGTTCATGGTTTGGGAATGTAGTAAAGGAACTACGAGTTAGTGGACACATGAAGGCATTGAACCCAGACAAAAAAGAAAATTTCTATCACTCGCCTGTACTTGACCTACATAGTGACAATTAAGGGGCCCTAGTGCATACATAAAATGACATCAGTAGTGCCTTACTGACCGATTACACGGGCCTATATAGTGAAGGCATTACGAAATCGATAGTAAGGATCAAATCCTATCTGGAGAGAACCTCTGAATGAAATCCTACAGGATTATTGAGAAACGTTGACCCCCTCCATTGCAGATTGCACGGTGAAAGAAGCTCTCCAAGAGATGGCCAGAGGTAAGACACTGGGTCAGGATGATCGTCCCATGCAGCTTCATAGCATATATGTGGATAGGTCAGCGCTGTCCATGGTGACACTGTATTCCGCTGCGTTAGCACTAGGTTACCTCCTAGAAACTACCATGGAGGCACTCATAGTCTCCTTGCTCAAACACAACTGATATCCAGTGAACAGAGCCTCTATGCTGAACACGTATTACAAGATTCTTAGTAGGATGTTAGTAAGATACATTTACCCGCTGTTATCCTCCCATCCTGAACAAAATGGTTTTATCGCAAAATGCAATAGCTCTCAGAATCTCCGCCTGTTATTTCATATCCTTGAAGGAGAGCCCACGTCTCACCGGAATGCAGTAGTCTTGTCCATTGGCCTGCTAAAGGCATTCAGCACACTTAGCTGGGGCTACATGTTTGTGGTGCTCCGTAGCATAGGGTTTGATGGTGTGATGCTTTGCTGGATATTCTTAGTATACAGTAAACCTTCTGCCACAGATAAAACAGCCCAAATAATATCTTCATCCTTGGTGGTAATTTGGAATAGAGTTTGAGTTATCATTTTCCTTCATGCTTTCTGCCCTGGCAATGTAGCTCTTTGTCAGCATAATGAGAAATGAAAGATTGCGGGCGGGGGTGACTGGCAGGTGGCCTGCACGTCATTTGCTTTTATGTTGATAGTCTACTTTTGTGTGTGAAAGACCAGCAGAATCAACCATAGAGTGCCCTTGGGAATAAGGTTGTTAATCGGGACTCTAAATGAATTGGGATAAAACATGCACCTTCCCTATCCAACTGCTAGTAGGAGTCGGTGTACCTGGAATGGCGGGTGTTTGGTATGACCTAGGAGACCAGCCCCTTCAGATCAGTGGCGGCTGGCATATATTTAGGGTGGTGAGTCAGGCAACATATGGGTGGCATAAAGATCATTTAAAAAAAGGCGCTTAACTTGCAGACTTGCCACACTTCCTCGCTTGGGTGTCTTTGCTCCTGGAAGCTCCAGACTAAAAAAACTGCACTCTCCAATCCTGGCACGTCTCTCAACATGAGAGACACATCGGGATTGGAGGGAGCGGCCTCTTGCAGCACTCTTAAGAGCACTGGAGGCCTGCGCTTCCTCTCCCCGACCTATCTAAGACAGCTCAGTTAGAAAAGTTTAAAATATGCTTGTCTGGCTAGTCGTCGCCAGACGGCCGGCCAAAGGGACATGCACATGTTAAACATAATTGCACAGCTTCCTGCTGCCACTATGCAGCACTGGCCTTGTCCGTCCTGACACTGTGTTCTGGACGGGTTGCTTCAAAATAAATTGGTGATAAATAATCTTTATTACCATTGTATTTTTTATCTGCTCTAGGGCATTTCTTTTAGGGGCGCGATGCTCCTCCGCTCTCACAGAGGAGCCACTCCTGCTTCAGGTATCTTGGCGTGCGAGTATGTCATTCTGACAAAAACCTACTCGCTATGTACCTGGGGAAAGTTTCTTGAGAAACTGCATGGCCTTCTGGGACACACTATTTCCGTAACAGGCAAAGTAGCGCTAGCTAGATAATAATACTTCCCTGTCTATTGTATTTCTTTAGGACTCTACCAATATGAGTACCTAGTGGTTGCCTCGATATGGGGCCCCAGCTAATTGCTGGGAAAAATTAAACTAATATTCACAATAGGGGGGCTTAGCACACCGAACTTAAACACCTCCTCAGGGGTAGCAAGCGCTATATAAATGCAATTGCAATACAGTAGAACATATAAGGTCGTAGCAAGACCTCATCACCTAACCCCACCTGTAGCATGTGTCATGTGTCCAAGCCAGTCCAACCCTCGGGTACAGTGATTCCTACTTCACACTGCAAATTCATCCTGACAAGGAACACCTAGAGCATCATTTTTATGGCCACTTCTCCACCCTTCCACTCTCCACCACTCCCTTTTTTCCCATGCCCTGTGTTCCCCCACCTCACCAGCCAAGCTCATTCCCATACTACAGTGCTCCAGCACCTCCTATGGCCCCTTGGCCTCCAAATCAGAAACAGTTTGGCTCTTTCTTAGTAACTACTAACTTTCCAAACTCCCAAATCATGTTCTTGCCTTTGGAATTTATCCTTCCCTCTGTTCAACTATCATCTTGTCTTACAATTCCTTTTCTCTGCATCGTCTTCCAAGTATAATCTTTCTAATCCACTATGGTTTATACTTTGCCAGCACCATTTAGCTTTCCATTTTGTTTTACCACCACCTGTCGCAGTCATTTCTTCCCTACCCTCCTTCTTCACGATCTCTCACTAACTTTCAACACATACTCACCTCCTTGTGCTAGCTGAATTGCCTCCCCAACCAACACTGGCATACCCATTCCCTACATCTTAGTCTGTGAGTGCTCCGTGCACTACTCCCACACACCTACCAGTGAGTGTCCCTCAAGGTGCTGTCCTTCTCTCCACTCCTTTTCACTTTCAACATGAACATCTCCGGCAGAATCATCTCCTGTTTTGGATTCACTTATCAACGTTTTGCTGATGAGACTCCTTCTCCTTCTTCACCACCAATCTAGAATCTCTGATTGGCTCATGGCCACCATCACTCTCTGGCTAGCTCTATTAAAACTTCTGTATAACTAGACTAAAAACCTCTACAGCAGCCTCTGCACTCGCTGCATTGACTCGTCATCTTCTTTTCTGACACAACTATTTTCTATACCTACTTCATCATCTGTGGTGATTGTGTATTCCAACCACGGGATGAGGCTTGCAACCCTCCTCCCACTATTGCCGCCAGGTCAGGAAGGTGGCAGACAAACACAGGTCACCCTATAAACTCCTTGTTTTTATCTCCAAGGTCATACTTTCATCCCTGTCACTTCCAGCCCCCCTCTGTTTATGTCCTAATGCCAACTTTATGTTCCTCAAATCTCAACCATCTTTCAATCCCAAAATCACTCCCATCCTTTGGATTGTTACCACTACAGCTGTGGAATGATTACATCAATGGACTTGGTAATTCTGAATCTTTCAGTCTTGCTGTCAAGTTTGCCTTCAAAGTCAACCTCTTTAGTCTTGAGGACCTGTGTACCTAACCCTCTCTTGTGGACACTTATCAATCCCTCATTGCCACTGACCATAGCAAATTGTATAGCGTGCATATTTTTTTTAAAAAAAGCAACTCCTAATCCTTAGCCCCTGTACCTCAAACCCTTACCCCGTAGCCCTATTGCCCCGTTTACCCATATTGTCTGTATCCATTACCATTTACCCCTGAGCCTCTCTCACGATGCACTTTCTTCTGGGAACACACATTTTGGGAATGGTCCTTCTTCAAAGTATCTATTTTTAGAATTCATATTTGAGAAGTATTTTTTTGTTTTTTGTTGATGCGTTGCTTTCCACGTTTTGAGGCAATCAGTGCCTTACTCATTTCCAGCAGAATTTCTTAAAATGTATCAATTACATGGTAAAGCGATTGAAGAACCTGAAATTCTAAATTCCCTCGCGTTTCTTCCATACTGTTACTACATTGAAGTTTCCATAAAGCAATGTGCAGTTCCATACAGAACTCGATAAATTAATAAATCTATGAATGTAAAAGTGTATATTTGCAAACGATTAAACATAGAAAATCCGAGCTAATACTTTTTCCCGGTTCTCATTCAGCTTGCTTTTCCAAGTGCTCGTGTCCCTGGTACTGCTTTTACAACTAATCTCTTCGGGTTGTTTTTAGATGAACTCTGCTCCAGTCGTTCGCTGTTGAACTCCAGCTGTTAATAGGAAATTGGTGGGAGTGTGAGATTAACTGCATCCCGAATATCAGCTTTACTGCTTTTGTTATTTCAGAACTTCCAATCATAGTTTGCAATCTGGTAATGTTCGAGTTCTCTGTGTTTGCTGTTTGGTTACTGTCAGAAAATCGAAAAGTACTGTATATGTATTTCACCAGCAAGGGAGGAGTGTGTTGTGATTTATGTGTTTTATTTAGTTGCAGTTTATGAAGTGGTATGTTTTACATTGTTAAAAAAAGGCTTTCCTGTTTTTGTAGACCACAAATACTGCCTGGGGAGCCATTAAAGACCATTATTCTACTTTCTTAACTCGTATTCTCCAAGGTCTGGTGCCCAAATTAACTTCTTATCTTCTTTGCCAAATATCCCTGCGTATTTTTTCCAATTAAAAAAGAAAGGTTTCATTGTGTGATTGCTATTTCTGCTGTGACTTTTCCCCCTCTCCCTTTTAATGCACTGGATCCTGCATAAATCACAAATTTTAGTAAGTATTTCAGTACTGTGAAAAAAAGACCAGTAGTATCCATTTGTGATAGCAGAACAAATCTGAAAGTTAACACCTTTGCATCTGATTCACATCTTTGGAATGTTCTGCGTCCCAGGGAGTCTGACTCAATTTAAAGAAAAAAAGATAAATGTGAAAGTCAAACAATGTGTTTCTGTTCTCTGTACTGAAATTCGTAAATTAGTTTGCTGGATGGTGCAGTTAAGTTTAATGTACTAGGCAGACAACGAAGCCCAAGAAGTCGACAAGAGCATTCTTTAATCAAGGGCCTAAATAATATTACTGCAGCAGGCATGATGTCCCCGGAAATGTTAGGGACTTCGCCCCATTTATGGCTTTCTTTTATTTCCCAAACATGAACAAAGGGTGGGCGGGATTTTCTTGCCTCCTCTGGGGCCAATGGTACCTTTGGGGTGCCAGTTTCTGCAATTCGTAAAGAGGACTGTCACATATTGGAGTTGTGGTACTGGATGCCTTCAGTGTTTTGAAAGGGCGGGCAGAATTTAGAGCAGTAGAAAGTATCAGGATGCATGCGGTAGGTAATATATTCCTTGTTTCTGTGTTTCTGTAGGATGAGTTTCATTAGAAGCGTATCTTGTTCCTCCATTGGCGTCCTTCTCTGGCAACAGCATTTTAAGGTTTTGTTTAGTTTCTAGTCATTGAACCATTACTTGATACCACCAAAGTAGTACTTGTAAAGTTGGCTGCAGCTTACAAGTGCCACTTTAGTACCTTCTCTCCTTTTCTGCATCCCTTCATTTCTAGGGAGGTGTTTGGGCAATAGCACAGTCGGGATTTTAAAAAGATACAATTTTCCTAGTATCTGCTCGGACTTGCCTGGGACTGCTCTGCCTGCCATCTGTTTCCATGGTTTGATATCTGGTGCAGCCCTTTGCACTTTGTTGTGCTATACTCAGTGCTTATTTTATAGTGTTTCCCCCCAATGCCTTCTCGCTCATGTCTCTCTCTCCCTTTTGCTGGCCCTGCCCACCCCTTCTGTGCTGCCTCGGACTGATCTGCTTGCTGTCCGATTCCCTGTTTTAACTGTCTCTGCCCTATTGCTCCCTGTTGTGTTTGTTTTTGCTTATCCTGTGTTTGCTTTGCTTATCCTGTGTTGACTTTGCCTGATTTTTATTTCCTATTTGTATGTATCCCCCCTCCCTCCCTCCCACCCCCGCTCGCTCATGCAGTTTTTGCTACTTTCCTCCCGCCGGCCCCGCCCACCCTCTAATGACCATCCCACCACCTGGACCTACTTAATGAAGGTTGCAGCGTGACTCCATTGAGCAGGTCCTAGTGTCTGCTCCCCCTTGCTGCCTCAGACTGCTCTGCTTGCCATCTGTTTCCCTGGTTTGATATCTGGCGCAGCCCATTACGCTCTGTTGTGTTCTATTCTGTGCTTACTTTTTAGTGATCTCCCTGTCGCCTGCTTGCTCTTGCCACTCTCTCCCTCCTGCCAGCCCCGCCCACCCACTCCGTGCTGCCACAGACTGCTCTCCTTGCTGTCTGACTCCCTGTTTTTTTAGCTGCCTCTGCCATATTGCTCCCTGTTGTGTTTTGTTTTTGCTTATCCTGTGTTGACTTTGCTTATTCTGTGTTGACTTTGCCTGATTTTTGTTTTCTATTTGTGTGCTTCTCCCCGCCACCGCTCGCTCCCGCCGTTTTTGCTCAATCCCGCCGGCCCTGCCAACTGCCTCCCACCAACCCTCCCACCTACTAGGACCTACTAAATGGAGGTTGCAGCACGACCGGGCAGCGGACGCGTGCCTCGAGTGCACGGTGGTGCCCATCTGCGCACATCCGCATCTGGACCACGCCCAGCACCAGTAACAGTCATTCTTCCACCCCATGCAAGTACACCGCCCAGTGGCGTAACAAAACATTAGGGGGCCCCCTGCAAAGTACATGGAGGGCCCCCCCAGCTCTGGGCCTAGTCAAGGGCTCTCAAGCCTGGGGCCGTGGACAGTGACAGAGGGGGCCCCTGGGACTCGGGGCCACCTGCACCGCAGGGACTGTGGTGGCCCTTGTTATGCTACTGCTTGACCCCACTGTCACAGGTTCGCCCCCCCCAGTGTCTCCACTCAGCCGTTCATCCTTTTGAGGTTGATAAAATTAGTACCATTGAGACTTCGGAAGCAGTACACATCTGCTACACTGGCCTAAATACGCCAGGAGAACATGTGCTTTAAAATACACGTTAGGTTATATTTTAAGAGCAACAAGCCTTAGATTTCAGGGGGCATTCCTCTCAAAGTTCTAAAAATTAGGTATGGATGAAAAAACAACCGCAATAGCATGCAGTTCCTGCGACAGTCTGTTTATCATAGCCAACGCAAGGACTGGGCCCACTCTAGAAGGATGAAGAAATATTCTAGTTCCTTCCAAAGTGTGGGCAGGTCTGCTCTTGTAGCCACAATGGCACTCCATGATGTTGGCACAGTGGGCAGTCACCGAGCGTGGTCTACACATGGAGCAGGCTGTGCTACGTGTATGATCATGTGGTATATAAGATTGTCTTATGTGTCACTCTATAAGAGAATGAAGATAAGCACAAAAAATACATACTACAATGATAGACTCAAAGTGAGGACAATCCGGAGTCTTTCTTAAACAAAGTATCATTGGCAAGGTAGTTCACCTAGAGGGCACCAAAGAAACAACTAGCAGAAGGTATTCAAATGCCACGGGTCTCGTACAGTCTGGCGTTAACTGGCAGCCCAACTGCAATGGAAGACGAAAGACCTCTTCGATGACTTGCATTCGAAGAGGGTAAGAGACATCTTGGTTGTTGCTTGGTGACTTCAATGGAAGGATGTTCGTGAGTGCGCTGCAAGGAGGACTTCCATGTGTTGTGGACAACTCTTCCCCTCTGAAACCATCTCAAGAGGAAAGCAACCCAGAAGCTTCCAACCTTCAGAAGGACTGCCAGAGAGTGTTCCTGGTTAATCAGGATCTAGGCAGGGTAAAACCACATGGGCAAGAAGGCAGAGATCCAGGCAACTTGGTAAGTTAGACTGTTTGGGTATTGACTGAACAGAGGGACTTTTCTAGGCTACCTCGCATATCTTGTAGACTAGACCCAGGCACAAAACCTGAAGGGCATGAGGAAAATATGGAATCTACTATAAGTCTTTGATGTGAACCATAGTACTTATCAACAGCTGTAGCTGACACCAGAAAAGGGCCAATGGCCTTATTTTGCATGTTCTCTTGTAAAGCAAGCAACTCATGCATTTCTGATTCATCATGGTGAAAGAGGACGTCATGATATGCCAGACGTATCCACCAGATTACGACACAGCTTCTGTTGGTCCATCATAGACCATCAACCATCTTCAGAAAGAACAAGAAATCCTTGCAGTACAGATGATGGATCTTCAGGTCAATGTTGCCATTGACCATAAATGGTGGAAGCACAGTTAATGGACGGGCAGCAACAGTGTCAGACCCATCCATCATGAGTGCACGAGAAGCAAGGGAGGGATACCTAAGGAGAATACTGACGATGAGGACCGGTCCAGGGCGACAGACACAGTAGGCACAAGTTATTGCAAATTTAGAAGACTAAAGTAGCACTCCCACACAATATACGGGTTAAGTACCCAACTGATACAAGTTGTCAGTTATTGTTCAGGTCACATATGCCTGTCCTGTTGCCAAGAAAGATAGGGTCAATTCTTTCAAAAAATTAAGCTGTCACGTGATAAATCCAGGACCCCTTGGATATTAGCTGTTTTTCATCATTTCTTTATTGATGCAGGATTGTAAGTTCCAAATACACGGAACAGCCGACACGTGTTTCGTCTTACAAAAGACTTTTTCAAGGCTGGAAAAAGTAAATACAAAGACTAAATGCATCCATTTCTTGTACAAAATCTTAAAATTGGTTTGACAAATCATTATACAAAAGATCACAACTAAGTGTTCACCCAAATTGGTGATAGTCCGAAAAAAGATATGCGTAAGAAGAGAACCAAACTTCCCAAAATATGTTGTTGATGTTAAAATCAAGCAGAAGATGAGGAAACTTTAGTGGATATAAGTAAATGCACCACTAGAAAAACCCAAAGCCAATCGCTCTAGTAAGTCAATATGGACAAAACCATAATAAAAAATATAGACATGTGTCTTTTACAACCAGAAGTGCACAAGACATATATTAAAAAAGATTGATATATCAACCCACTAATAAATTCAATACAGTAGTTGATAATGTATCCAGTCTGTGGTTCATAAACGCGAAGTCCAAAGTTAAAACATCCTATGTATGATCACACCATCTAAGGGATGGACAAAGCAATAGGTAATAACTAATCACTCTCAGTAAAAGATCATGTAGTATGGCCCGATTGTACATAAACAAAGTGATGTCACAACATAAGTTATATTAACTGTACGCGACGAGCATAAGCACTGCTGTTGTTATGTAGCAATCCGTCATCCATAAATAAACAACAAAAGAAGTAACTTGCCACATATGCAAAAGTTTGCATATGGTCAGAGGAGATTGGACTAAATTAGTTAACCAACAATACCGGAGGGAGTAACGGTATAATTGACCCATTCTAAAGAATTGTATAACTAAACATACCCAGAAAATGTATGCGCTGTCGTATCTACTAGTGAAAAGTGAGTACAAACTCAACAGTTAATTTCTCCAATGTACCGATCAATATGCGTGACGTGCTACCTCCTCGATAAGAGTGCACTCACAACCTAGGATCAAACACAATAAACGAGAGCAAAGTCGTCCCATAATACGGAATTATATATATAAACATACCCAGAAAAAATGTATGCGCTGTCGTATCTTCAAGTTGAAACGTAAGTACAAACTCAACAGTTAATGTCTCCAATGTGCTGCTTGATATCCGTGACGTGCTACCTCCTTGATAAGAGTGCACTCACTACCTAGGATCAAACACAATAGACGAGAGCAAAGTCATCCCGTAACTTATTAAGTTAACAGTGAAACATTATCCTTAAGTTTTAACACATTGGTCAATAATTCTTACTGGTCACCGCCTGAAGAGAAGATCTGACCACCTTCCGCACCGTTCAACTACTCAGCGAACGCTGAAAAGCACATCCGTTAAAAATGTAAGAATGCCGGTATCACGTGATACACCATAGAGTCACGTGTACTCGGATTTCATAAAACAGAGTGCGGAAAAGAAAAAAGGACTGCATAGAATCATCGCCGCCATGTTGGAGTGATAAATACTCCCAATGTGTTATATACTAAAAACACAGTGACGCAATGAAATAATAACGATGCACAGTTTAATGTATGTGCATAAGGGTATGTAACTAATATAAAAATAATTCTAATTGCGTTGGGGTCAATTATACACATGAAGTCAACACGAAAGATTACCTTATGACCTTGTCCTATTAGATAAATTCATAATAAGATAAATCGAGCCAATATAACAAGGCCACATCCCACAACGGTTGACCAATTATTAAGTGGTTACTCATAATCGAATATCACAGACGCCAAAATACAAGGGTCATATCATAGGGGTCAGCTATTGGAAATAATTTTAGCCCTAACGCATATATAGCATAAGAACCAGGTGCATTATTTTTATATAGCATAAATCAATAATACTTGATAATATTAGAACTAGAGCACTAATAGATTGAGAAAAAGTCAAAAAAGAAGATATATAATTCCGTATTACGGGACGACTTTGCTCTCGTTTATTGTGTTTGATCCTAGGTTGCGAGTGCACTCTTATCGAGGAGGTAGCACGTCACGCATATTGATCGGTACATTGGAGAAATTAACTGTTGAGTTTGTACTCACTTTTCACTAGTAGATATGACAGCGCATACATTTTTCTGGGTATGTTTAGTTATACAATTCTTTAGAATGGGTCAATTATACCGTTACTCCCTCCGGTATTGTTGGTTAACTAATTTAGTCCAATCTCCTCTGACCATATGCGAACTTTTGTATATGTGGCAAGTTACTTCTTTTGTTGTTTATTTATGGATGACGGATTGCTACATAACGACAGCAGTGCTTATGCTCGTCGAGTACAGTTAATATAACTTATGTTGTGACATCACTTTGTTTATGTACAATCGGGCCATACTACATGATCTTTTACTGAGAGTGATTAGTTATTACCTATTGCTTTGTCCATCCCTTAGATGGTGTGATCATACATAGGATGTTTTAACTTTGGACTTCGCGTTCATGAACCACAGGACTGGATACATTATCAACTACCGTATTGAATTTATTGGTGGGTTGATATATCAATCTTTTTTAATATATGTCTTGTGCACTTCTGGTTGTAAAAGACACATGTCTATATTTTTTATTATGGTTTTGTCCATATTGACTTACTAGAGCGATTGGCTTTGGGTGTTTCTAGTGGTGCATTTACTTATTTCCAATAAAGTTTCCTCATCTTCTGCTTGATTTTAACATCAACAATATATTTTGGGAAGTTTGGTTCTCTTCTTACGCACATCTTTTTTCGGACTATCACCAATTTGGATGAACACTTAGTTGTGATCTTTTGTATAATGATTTGTCAAACCAATTTTAAGATTTTGTACAAGAAATGGATGCATTTAGTCTTTGTATTTACTTTTTCCAGCCTTGAAAAAGTCTTTTGTAAGACGAAACACGTGTCAGCTGTTCCGTGTATTTGGAACTTACAATCCTGCATCAATAAAGAAATGATGAAAAACAGCTAATATCCAAGGGGTCCTGGATTTATCACGTGACCGCTTAATTATTTGAAAGAATTGACCCTATCTTTCTTGGCAACAGGACAGGTATATGTGACCTGAACAATAACTGACAACTTGTATCAGTTGGGTACTTAACCCGTATATTGTGTGGGAGTGCTACTTTAGTCTTCTAAATTTGCAATAATTTGTGTATTTATGTCTTGCACATATGGATGATGTCCCCAGGTAGTGGACATCAATTGAAGCTTTGAGCACCCTACATTCATTACTTATCTTTCTATATATTTTTGACGCCTTAACTTCATGTGCCTTAGTTATTACGCATAATTAGTGTGGTGTGCCGTTCTTCCCTATTTTTAGGGACACTACTACCTATTTTTTTCGTTGACAGTAGGCACAAGTGGCGGCTCGTCCACTAAGGCGGAGTAGCTTCACCTCACTGCTTTTTAGCAGTGAAATAAAGGTAAAATAAAATGATAACTCAACTTTATTATCATTTTATTTGTTTGTGGTGTGGCAGATTTGCGGAGCGTGGCTCCTCCAGTGACAGAGGAGCAGGAGGAGGAGTGGTTTGCCCACTCCTAGTGCGCATGAATGTTTGGCTGGCCGTTTAGGACCGACCATACATTCATGGGCACTTGGCATGTTCTCCAGCCGGGCTGCACTACAACCTGGGTGGAAAACATGCCCAGTCTCCCATTCCCTGGCTGAGTGTCGAACCATGGCGCTCAGACCAATCACAATGCTGCATTGCAGAATTGTGATTGGTCAGGGGAGCCTGGGTGCTTCCTGTTCTGTTCCCGACACGAGGAGAGATGTGGCATAAGGTAAGTGTTTTTGTCTTTATTATTTTAGACTCCCCCACCGTTCCCCCTGCCTCCCACCCCGCCACTCCAGGTCTGTGCCGGCCGCCACTGGTAACCACACTAAGTACACTCAAGACAGTCAAGAGAAGTCCTGCACACAAGGAAATGTAAGGCTGGTTGTACCCAGATCCCTGGTGGTAGGACTTT
Source organism: Triturus cristatus (assembly GCF_964204655.1). Taxonomy (NCBI): domain Eukaryota; kingdom Metazoa; phylum Chordata; class Amphibia; order Caudata; family Salamandridae; genus Triturus; species Triturus cristatus. Next base: position 1,416,610,391 of record NC_140591.1, on the reverse strand, counting down.
TGGAACCACCATGCATGGATCGTTGGGGGTGGTACAAACAAGAGTCAGACTATGGCTAAGTGCATTGGTTCTAACGATGAGCAGTGTGAGTGATGGCTACACCGGCATCACATTTTATGTGTCAAACTACAGGAGCAGCAGAAAAAAACAAACCTTTTCATGACAGGGATTCCCATTGGTGATGTTGTGTGTTCACAGACAGCGGGTCAGAATACCTGGTTATTGTGGGTGCGGAGTGGGGATTTTTCCAGAAGAGTAGGATGGGGAATGATCTTCACCTTCGTAGTGTAGTGAGTGGGAGCGTCCAGAAAAGGAAAGCTTCTTGGTTGGATATTCTGGGGTTTGGTGGTTCAGGGCTTTGAAAGGGAGGCATGCAATCCTTATGGTGCAGCGTGCCCCTGTCTCTGCTCTCGGAGACAAGCCATTCTGCACATGCACATCCTTTCCTGGTATTTGACATCTGCCAGCAGGGTCGGCTCCTCCGTTGGAGCAGAGAAGCGTCAACCCACTTAAATGCGCCGAGATGAAAAATAAAATGGTAATTCATCATTACCATTTTATTTTTCATCCTGTACTGAACTAGCGGCAGGACGAGGGTGAGGCCGCTGCTGAATGACAGCAACAGGGATTGGGAGGAGGGTGGGTTGTTTTTGTCCGTCCATCTTGCGACGGCCAGGCAGACATGCGCACTTTGAAACATCTAACCCAGCAGTCTTAAGACAGCTGAGTTAGAGCAACTGCAGGCCTCCATAGCGCTGTGGAGAGCCGAGGCAGGCCACTCACTCCAATCAGGACGCTGCTCTCATGCTGGTGAGAGCAGCGCCCTGATTTGTCAAGGGAGTTTCCTGGTGGCCGGGCTGCAGCGCGAGGTCTGGTGCACGAGGGCCAGTTGTCAGGTAAGTGTTTTCTTTAATACAGTTTAAGTTTATATTTGCGCGCACCAGCTTTGTTTGATTTTTTTTTTATTGTATCTGAGCGCGCATCCCAATGATGCCAGTTGCCACTTTCAGCCAGTGCAGGTATTTCACCAAAACCCCAGTGCTATTCTCATGGGCACAATGCCATCATTTGATCAGTCTGCTTTGTTTCGCCTGCGACGCCATCTTGTCTACAGCACTATGCATCCTGCAATTCTGAAGCTTCACCTTCTATAGTGCAAAGGGCTGTCGCCAGGACTGGCTGAAGGTGTCACACGTGATAAGGCGCCAGGAGCTATGCACCCCTTCTAATCGATAAAGACATAACCTCTGACCCTGGTGATGGCAACAGTGCGATGTGATTACATAACTTTGAGGGGAAAAAACTCCAGGCAGCAGCATGCTAATAAACAGTGATTTCTGATAGACATAAACTGCTGTAAAGCTAGCAACAAAAAAAAAAGAAAAGAAAACGTAGAGTTGCGTTAGTAATGTCATTGGTTACCGTTAAACGTGGCTGCCAAGAAGCCCCGAATCATTTGTGAATACTTCAGCAAGCCCTGGATTTTTACCTGAAAGTACTCTTCATTCTGTCTTTTTTTCTCATAATTCTTATAAAGGTAAACTCAACCCCTTAGCCCCAGTTTGCTGTTCTCTGCACTGTAGGAGAGTAGGGTCTGCTTTCTATGTTCACCCCCACTTTTTGCTTTTGCTTTACTGGTTTTCGACTTAGATGTGGCTGTGGGCCTGCTGATCAGACCCACAGCCCTGCTGTTCTCTCTCTAAATTGATACTATGTACTTTAGGTGCATAAACCCATTTGGATAGGATCACCTTATTGGCCCCTGTACAGTGTACCTTAGGTACCCAGGGCATAGGTGTACCCTAGGCCTACCAGGGGCTGCAGCATGTATTATGCCACCCCTGGCCTGGCCTTCCATTATGACACAACTGGCTGATCACTCAGCTGGGGCAAGGTCGTGTAATCACCCCTTGCCTAGGTGTAGTATTCCTATACCTAACTTACATATAGACACATGTGTACCTATCAGCCACTCCTATGGCAGGCCTTAACAATCCTGGAGGCAGAGTGCTTGGTAACATGTGAGATGGTGCTCTAGCATGAGCTGAGCCTGTCTGCAGCTTTCGGAACCATGTCCTGTTCTATGATAGAGCCTACCATATACTCTTAAAGTGCCTTATAATCTTAAACGGTTATGGTAACTATGGTTTGGCTTTATCAAAACATGTCGTGTAAGGTGTCTAACACTTTGGAATAATACCCCCATCCCATTTCTGGGAATGAGGATATTATCCCTCCCTTCTAGAGGGAGAAGACATGTTGTAACCTACTTACCCGGTTAAAGTTAACCAGAGCCCCAGCATCACAAAATGGATGCTGCTGCCACAGACACGAGTCTGACCTCATGCTGCTGGGAGTGATCCCGGCAAGGGAGGCTTGGACAATAGGTTTCCTGCCTTGGGAGGTGCGAGCACCACCCCAGACAGGCCTTAGTGTATTGGGGCAGGGAGGGATGAAAAGAATGAGACATGCCTGGGGCACACAAGGTGTCCCGTGCATAGTCCAGTTCAAACCGGTGCTGGGGCTCTCCAGCCCCAGTCCTGGCGCGAAACTGGACAAAGGGAAGGGGGTGTAACCACCCCCCCTCCCAGGTCCCACCCATAAGGCGTGACCTAGCAGGTAACCCAGCCCCCCAGATTTGGATAAGAGTGGTAGCTGGGCCCCAGGAGATTAGAATATCCTGAACCTGCAACTTGAACAGAAACTCTGGACCTTCGACATTCGACGAAAGAAGAAGACTGAAGAATCTCCCTTGTGGCCAAGGAGTGGCTACCCTGTGCAAACAGGCACCATCAAGAGACTACCCTTTGCTTTGCTGAAGTTCTACGAGGGACCGACTGCAGAGCCCGACCAGAGCCTTGACTTCCAGAATTCTCCGACCCTGATCCACATCCACAGCCGAGCTGAGATCCGTGCAGGCGACGAGAGACGTGGGACCGGCTACCTGGGAAAAGTGGCTAGTATCTTCCAGCGCAGCTTCTGAGGCACCCTCGAAGTTCTCCACCGGGGATTGAGAAGCCCCAACCCCAAGCACCATCTGCACCGAAGATCAGCCCCCCACACTCCACGAGTCCTGCGTGGGGCCCTTCTGCATTTTCCTGCTTGCCGCGTCTGTCCGGTTGCTTGCCCGTTGGCTAGTGGCCTTTGTGACGACGCATCCAGAAATCTTCACTGCTGGTTTGGCTCCTCCAGACTGGCTCCCGCTTCCTTGCAAAAGGGAAGCACCCCAGACCTTCCTGGTCTGCACCAGAAGCAAGTCCTCCGTTCTTCGTGGGTTCCGCTTGCCAAGGCTTGGTGAGTCCTAGTCCAACTTCGACGCCGCCGACAGCAAGAGCCTTCGTGGGACAGCTCGCCTCCTGGTCCTGGTCGTCCTCGACGTTCCCTGGTCCTCGTGGCTGCAGCGACAAGCTTCACCTTCACCTTCACCTGCAATCTTCACGACATCGCCTGGTTCCTTCCTGGTTCCACGTGGTCACTGGCTAGTGACCTTGACTCTGTCCCTTCTGCTTGCAGGTCTCCTCTCTTCTTGATCCCAGCCTTGGGATCCACCGGACACTCTTCACTGACTGCCTGTCAGCAACTTTCCTTCAGGCATCCATAGAAGTCCACGACGAAACCCGACGCAAGTTCACACCTATGCACCCGCAGTCCGTGGGCTAGGTAACTTGGGTACTTCGGTGCTCACAAGAGTAGTGACTATCCTAGGGTCTAGTGTCCGAGTCTCGACTCTCTAGCTGCTTCAGAAGTGTCCTTAAACTGTTCATTTCTAACTGCTAGTAATTCTATCGACTTTTACGCATTATGCGTGAGTGTTTACACTCTGCACCTGAATCCCGTGGGCCTCCCACTTCCTAACTGTTGCTAGTGTAGTGTAGCCCCAGCGATTCCCTAGGCCTAGGCCTATCCTATTTCCGTGACAGTGGTCCTTATACCACTTACTTAGTATATGGTTTGCGTGGCCCCTAGGGCCTAACTGTATTACTTACCTGTGTGACTTAATGTATGCATAAATAAGACTGTGTTGTACTTACCTCTAATCTCTTAAAGAGTGCTGAGGGTTTGACTAGAATAAATACACTTTATTTTATATATATATCTGTTGTGGTGTCCTTTCATTTGGTATTCAAGGGATTATATATGGTATCACAGCTGGCTTCACATGCCATTCAGAGTTTAGCCTAAGACTGCTCTTGTCCATGCTACCACTAGGATAGCTGGTCTATAAGGTTGACTTTACAACCAATCACCATAAGGGTTGTTTGGACTGATATAAGGTGTACACTAGAACTAGTGACATCATACATCAGGCCAACTTCTCACATGCACAACCAGGAAAGACTAGGGGTGTCACGTGTGATATCACAAGACCATTTGCAGCTATTGGCTTATTCGTGCTCGCGCTGTGGGCAGCCGCTGCAATGCCCCGTCTCTCCGTCCATTTTGCTTCTTGTGGGAGCAGAAGTGAACGGAGGGTAAAATGAAGCTGAGCAAGGGGTTCTCTAGACTCCATGCACAGCCTCCCTTTGTGTCCCTAGGTGTAACCAAAGGAGCTTAAGAATGTTTTGTTTGCCCCCAGAGCCCCCTTTCCTGATGCAAGTTAAACTCCATGCAACCAATTCTGATGGCAAAGCGCCTTAAACATTCAAAGCGCTTTGCACGATAACCAGGACCCCTTCATTAAGGGGACAAAGGGCTGCAGAGGTGGGCTCGCCACCGGAGTCCCTCTGCATTTCAAAGAGGCACATTCATCTGAAAATGAACCCCAAAAGCTGAATGACTGAGTCCACATGACACAAACGTGTAGCTATGGACTCACAGGTCAAGCTTACAGTAGAAAGTAGTATCTTAAACACGTCACTGGATAAAAACGCTAACAAAAATGTTTAAGCAGCTTGTAGGCTGATTTCGATTGTAAATTTGTTGCTACTCCCGGGAACCTATATGTGGAAGCATCTAGGAGGCGCATTTTAATATCAGAAGCTTCGGGTGCTCTATTTATCCCTGGACGTTATTCACCTTGTGATATGGACGAAGGGAGGACGTAAAGCCAAAACAGAGGGTCTCCCTTTAAATCAGGTAGGGAAGGGTGGTGTCATTTCGCTGACAAACGATTTAGTTTTCTTGGCACAAAAAAACCTGCAGCGTTGATCTGAGGTCGGGTTTTAGTTCTGCCTATATGGAATTAATGTTTTTAGTTTTTGAGCAAATCTACAGAACATGTAACCCCTGAAAGAACTCCTCAGCACCCCCCTAACCTCCCCACCTCGACCCCCCTCGTTGTCATTGGCCTCTAGAGAACCTTTGATCAGTGGTGCCTTCTAGGGTAGTAAAGCCATATGCTTCTGTTTCTAAGCCCTGCCATTTGTTCCTGTCTCCCTTGGAAAGGATGTTGAGGGGGTGGGGCGGAGGGGACACATCTCCCATTGGAGGGTGGGCTAGAAGTTTCACACATGGGGTCTCTTTGATAGCCGCACAATCGGAGGGTTTAAGAATTGCAAATATTTTGGGTGAAGATGAATATGACTTTGAAGCCTCGTATTTTTTTTATTGGGTTGGCACTTTACGGTCATAGCTGATTAAAACTGTAGCGTTCCATCTATTAAGCGCCTTTGTCAAAAAAGAGGCACTCTGTTGGATACTAACTTGTCATATTTTATAATCATTCCGCTACACATTAAGTTTTTTCAGAAGTTACTAAAGAAATGGCTTCAAAAGAGGTTTCCCTTCAAATTAGACAAAAAGTAAATGATGTATTCTAAAGATTTCAGTCACCCTGCCCTGCCAAATTCCAGCTGTAAAACAGATGCGGCCAGAGACAGAACACTGACCACACGTGCAGGGCAGCAGCATTAATCATTGTACGCAAACCCCGACCGATAGCCTGGCAATATTAATGGTGCACGGTTTCGAGGATGTTATTCAATATAATACCGGGCGGTAAAATTGTAGTGTTCAAGTTTTCCCTGGTGAGACACAACTTCCTCATCCATAGTTCTGCCTGTCGAACCATGGAACAAGACGGTAACCAGTGATTACTCCCATTCAAAGCCCGCAGATCTAGCGTCGTACACTTTTTTCATGCACACATTTCATGGTGTTTCACCTGAAGAAATTTGTCCCCAGAGGTTTGTGCAGAATTTGTACACAAATAATAATCCTGTTTGTGCAAACATGTTTACTTTACACCCGAGCCTGGATTACCAGTCCAAATGTAACCGGGGCCTTGAATTTTAATGTCGGTTATTCCCCAACTCTCCAATGAAGTCATCTAGGGCATAACGGGGCGTGACCCACATGTCAAGCCCCTGTCACTCGTATAAACACAAACAAAACGCACATTTGTTTCCCATGAATATCGCAAGCATTGCTAAAATGCCCTTTTCCTGAAAGGCAACGACAAGTGACATCACATCCGGTAAGGCTACACCACACCAGTCTTGGCTGAAGGGACGTCTCCCATCTTTAATACAACAAAATGCACAGTGTGAGAAAGTGACATCGCTCGCCCTTTGGCCTCCATGACATCAGAGTTGAACCCTTATTGACGTTCCTGCATCCATGAATTGTGTCAGGGGAAAACAAGCATTGGCAAAGCTAACACACGGGCATTGACGGGTGAATGCTAGATGAATTAGAATCAGAGCTTTAAGTGGGATGAAAAAACTGGGAGGTCTGTCAAAGGGGCGTGGCTAATGTAATTAAGGACATGGCTTAAAAGCATGTATGCTAAAAAATCTGTGCTTAACATAGTGTGCCGCCCAACTTCTATTTTGCTATTTCTGTCATTGCATCCAGATATATGATACAAGTAACATCGTACGTACAACAAGTCAGGACTATTGACTTTGTCAATGGTTGTTAGTTGCATAAGATAAATAAGCACCAACTATGGCTTGTATATGATATTTAAAAAGCTTCCACTTAAAGCCCTGGTGACACCACGACAATGTTGCTGCGCTAATGTAGAATACAATGCTGAAGTTAACTCTTCTAAAAAGGATCGCATTTGGATCTCTGGGTCGGATTAAATATATGGCTGCAAAGGGAGGATATTTTGAATTCCTGCTAGTTCAATGTAGAAGTACTTTCGGCAGCAAAACACAGCTCTCCAGCTTGACCTGCCAGGCCCGAGTCCTGCTGAGGGCCCCATCCTTTCTCCGGCCTGGCTCTGACTGAAGAGAAATAATGTAACTTGTTACATTATTTCTCTTCAGTCCAGTGTCAGCGCGGAGGAGCTCAGAGCAGGCTGCAGCTGCTTTAGAGAGTGAGACACACAGCTCTCTACCGAAGAGCTGAGGGGTCCCCCTTCACCTACTGAAGACTGGGCCCCCCCCACACCGTGGGGGATGCGGGGGTGTTTGTTACACCCCTGACACCGCCTCAGACCACCTGCTGGATGCTGTGCGCATCGACATCAGCAACTGCTGCTGGACGTCTCCACGCACCACTAGAATACTGTTCTCCTACCAGCCCTGCCGCTTCACCTGCAACAACGAGACAACAAACAACGCCGGAGACACCGCATATATGACTGCGTCTCCACCACACTGACCGAGAACGCCACTCCACAACTACAGTGCATTCTGCTCAATGACCAATCGCTCGATAATCACACCTCAGAGATCTGGGACACCATCTCTTTCCACACTCTGGACGTCATCTCCCTCTGAGAGATCTGGCTGGACCCCACATCCGAGGCAGACATCGCCTTCGCTATCCCCTTAGGCCACAAGATAACACACTGGGACGGAACCAACAAACATGGAGGTGGAATCGCCATCATCTACAAGGACACCATCTGCTGCATGACCTCCTCAGATGTCTCAACCCCAATAATGGACCATCTCAACTTCACACATATGGGAAAAGTACCATCAGAGGCACTATTGCTTTCAGACACGAGGACCGCACCCCAGCTTTTGTAATGCCATCATTGCCCCAATCACCATCGACTCCAAGCACTACATCTCACCAGGGAACCTCAACTTCCATCTTGACGATCCCATTATTACCAACGCAACCGACCTGGGAAGCATGAGCAACATCAGCTCCAGAAACTTGTCAACGACCCTACCCACATTGCAGGACATACGATTGACCCCAACTTCACGTCCAGCAAGTAGTCATGTACAACCACGTCTCACAGCTCAGTGGACTGACCAATACAGCATCCACTTCACCATCTCACGGAGCCCTGTCCCTGACCCATCTTCAACCTTGGGAGCAAAACGATTGGCTACGAGCTCAAGAAAGTCCTGAGCACCTCCTTCCCTGAGGACTGGAAACACACTGAAGTGAGGCCCCTCCTGAAGAAACCATCTGCAAACCCAGCAGAATCGAAGAACTACTGTCCCATCTCCCAGCTCCCCTTTCCAGCGAAGGTTCTCGAGAAAGCAATCAACCAGCAACTCACCAAACACCTTGAACACAACAACCTCCTGGATCCCTCTTAATCCGGATTCCGAGCTAACTACAGCACAGAGAAAGCCCTGATAGCAGCCACTGATGACATCAGTTCCCTTCTTGACCATGGATAAATGGCAGATCTCATCGTCCTGGACCTGTCAGGTGCCTTCGACACAGTCTCTCATCACATCATGATCAACAGACACCACCACATCGATATCCAGGGAGACACCCTCAAATGGATTGCATCATACATCTCCAGAAGAACCCAGACGATCCATCATTTGGAACTCTAGAAGATCATCTCTAGCATCCCCCCCAAGGATCGTTGTTCAGCCCCACCCTCTTCAACATGTACATGACCCCCCCTGGCCAACAAAGTCAGATCGCACGGACTCATCATAATCTCCTATGCTGACGACACCCAGCTCATCCTCTTGCTGTCAGAAGACCCCTCCACCCCTGGGCCAGCTTCCACAGATGCATGATGAATGTCACAGACTGGATGAACAACAACTGTCTCAAGCTCAACACGGGCAAGACAGAAATCCTGATCTTTCGTAACAACACCTCGCCATGTAATGACACATGGTGACCTGCTGAAATGAGCCCCTCCCTCACCTCAGTGACCACGCCCGCAACCTCGGTATCCTGCTGGACAGCAAGCTATCCATGAAGAAACAGGTAAACGCTGTCTCATCTGCCTGCTTCCATACTTTATGCATGCTCCACAAGGTCATCTGGTGGCTCCCAGTCAACACCAGAAGGACCGTCTCACAAGCACTCGTCACCAGCAGACTGGACTGTGGGAAAACACTCTATGTAGGAATCACTGTATGGCTCCTGAAGAGACTACAAAAAAAAACTCAGCAGCAAGACATATCCTTAACCTCCCCAAATGGACCCATGTCTTACAGAACCTCAAGAAGCTACTTTGGCTCTCGATACAGAAGAGATGCCAGTTAAAGATGCTGACCCACGCATACAAAGCCTTGCATCATGAGGGACCAGAATAGATCCACAAATGCATGACCTTCCATCAACCAACCAGCCACCTATAATCTGCCTTCCTCTTCCTCGCAGGCACCCTCCTGGATCCACTGAAGCAACAGTGGAGGATGCTCCTTATCACACCTGGCGGCCAAAGCTTGGAAGACATTTCCCTGCACCTCAGGAACGCCCCATCGCTCCGGGAGTTCATGGAAGGACTCAAACCCTGGCTTTTCGAATTAACATATCACCACGAAGCAGTTGGCTACTCCAGCGCCTTGAGACCCTCACGGGTGACTTTCTGCACTTTATAAATCCCTTATTGATTGTTTGATTTTATATTTCTTGATAAGTATATATTTTGTAGCCTCTGTGAAGTCCTTCCACATTATTATTATTATTTTTTTTAAATTAATTTAGCAGTCATGTATACTATGCAATATTCCGAAGGGTAGCTGAACCCTTAACATATTACATAATCTAGAGTTTGCATTTCTACATTTTTCACAGTCCTGTTGAATGACATTGAATGTATGGGAGCCAAAAGAAGTTCTTGTTATGGGGAAAATTGCAAATGGGAGTATTGTGGGTCGTCGGATGAAAAAGAATGCAGCTGAATTCTGTACAAAGTAGAAGAGGGACGATACCTTTGCCTGTGGTAAAAGAGTTTAGTGAACTGATGTTGCCACGGCTTGCTTCTTCCACGGGATGGAGTGATGCTGAAGAACTAGGCTTTTTAATTCACTTTTCAATGCTTCAAATGATTTATTATTCTGATGTCAGGATGTGTGGTGTTCCGGATACTCAGAGCATTTCCTGCGAAAACTTATTTGAGTGTACACCGGGTGTCCAGAAGGAAGGTGCCATGACCTCTCAAGCGCTGTTGTCCTCTGGAATTATTTTGGGAACCTTTGTGGGTTGCCTTATGCATGATGCGTGCAAGTTTGAAGATATTCCTTGCCTCTAATTAAAAAAACCTAGCCAGTGATGTCAGGATAAGAGAGATGTGTTCAATTTAAATTGATCGCTAGGTTTATCTGGCTCCAGCATGAGAGGGGTTAGGTGTATTTTGGAATCTGCTTCTCGGGCAAGAGTTCCCTTAGTGTAACTCCGAAAGTACTAGGAACTACGAGTTTAAGTTGAAATTGTGCATTTTTGCCAGCGTTTTTCAAATAATTTTTATTGTTTGAACAGAGCAAAATGTAATTCTATTTCATCAGAACAGTATTTAACGAAGCTGTTGCCGCACATGGCAGTGTGAGAATAATGATCGACGAGGATGTCAGCAATTTACTACACTCGTACATATATCTTTGCTTCTGTGTGTTGAGCTTGCAAGTTCAGGTATTTATCCAATAAGAAGCCCAATTGTTTACTGGAGTCTACACTGCTGGGTCTGATGTTTAGCAATACTTTTCTTTGAGCCAGTTTTATACTGGAAAGCTGTTGGGAAAGGTGATTAGCAGGGATTCTGTCTTTGCTGGGTTCATTTTCATACGGAGGAGAGTCCTCCTAGACTGGAGATTGTCTAAGACGTGCTTAACTTCAAGTTTTTGGACATTATATTTTCAGGTAAAGCCTGGTTATGCCCGTGTGGAAGTGATACAAAATGTTGGAGAGCCATTCGATGTACATGTTCAATAGTGATGGGCGAGAGTATTGATCTTTGCAGCACACTTTGATTCACGGATGTTTTATTGAAGCGAGTGTTGGCTACCATGGTTTTCCAGGAAAAAGAAAAAAACAGTTTGGGACTGTGCCATTTAGGCCTATTTTTTTCTTAGGGAATATGCATTAGAGTGGCATGGTTAACCATGTCGAAGGCTGCTGACCCTTCCAGGAGGACGAGGAGACACAATTTACTTTTAGAGAACGTTAATCGCCATGTTTGGGGTTGTTGTTTTGATAGTGTGCCCTGCTTGGAAACCCGTCTGCATGTTGTCTAATTAGTCTGGTATTCCATTCATCTTTCTGGTACTTTGGCCAGGTATATACTATCCCTTCCTGCCAAGAGAATTAAGAGTTTCAGTGGTTATCGCTCTTAATACATCTTGTTTGGATTACTGTAATGCTCTATATCTAAATGCAAACCAGTTCTCCCTCAATAAACTTCAGGTCATGCAAAATGGGGCCGTTTGGTTGATCCTGGAAGTTCCAGAACATCATTTGGTCAGGCAGGGATTGCGGTCACTCCACTGGCTCACTGTTATGAAGTGGGTGACTTTCAAGGCGTTATGTATAGTCTACAAGGCTCTCCACCAGCTGGGACCTGGGTATCTGAGAGCCTCCTTCCACTGGTATTGACCTAATAGACAGCTCAGATCCGCAGCAATGATAAAGATGCTCATACCCAGCTTCCGGAAGGTTAGATGGGATGGCCGCACGTTTTCAATGGCCGCGGCTACGTTATGGGACACACTCCCTATACATATTGTGAGTTTGAATTCTTCTCTTGTTTTCCGCAAGCATCTCAAAACATGGTTGTTCGCTCATTCTTCTTGATGCTGCTGCTGTTTCCCCCTGTTTCTTTCTGACCAGTGTTAGTGGTTTGATGCCTTCTAGCTTTATGATGCTTTATAAATCTAAATACAAATACATGGTTAGATACTAGGTGGGGAAGTTGTTTAGATTTTCTGGGTCTTTAGTAATGAGATATTCGGGTACCATTCATTGAAGCATTGAGGTGTTTGTCATATTCAGTTCGAAAGGAATCCTTGAACTGCTTATCTCTTTTAATAGCGACGGAGATAAGGTATTGAGGAAGTGTCAGAAGGGAGGATGCCTTTAATATGCGATTGACTGTTTTTTCAATTTGGTCTTTTACGGCTGATGAGGGATTGTTCGATCTTTGCCACCGTCTCTGTGAGAAAGGTGGAGAACTCTTTGCATCCCTCTTTGGATGTATCTGTGGTCTTAAATAGAGAGGGCAGATGGTTTGATTTTAAATTTTAAATAGTTTTGTTGGACTGTTCTTTGCTTGATTTATTTTTCTTTCCTGTTTTTGTGAAGGAGCATTTTGCTTCGAATGTATGTATTTTGTATTTATTCCTTTAAATACAAAGTAGAGTAAAGTTTATTAGAGGAAGCTTTTTGACCCCACTTCCTTTCAGTTGCATTGAGGGGTTCCTTCCATTGTTGAGTGCTTTACAGTACCATTAGGCTGATTTTAAACTTATTTTCATCTGTTTATGTCCTTTCCAAGGACATCAATGGTCACGCGACTGAAGGACCAGATTGTCATTTTGCTCACACAGTTCTGTGACCCTTCTACAGTTGCTAATATTGTCCAATGTAACACAATGAAAAATAATGGCTTGACCTTCATAGTCAGTGAAAACTTATTCTCATCATAGTTTAGAAAAGTTGGCATCCATGGTTTTTTCCTTCTATGTTCTTGATCAAGTGTTCCTTTGCTCCGCTCTCTTTATTTACTCTCTGTAACAATAGGGAAGGAAAGACCCCTCTATTAGGACTACTTCGGCCCACACTCTCCCCATCTTAGGGTTGCACATATGATCGTATCTGTGTTTACTTTTTCCGCTAAGTACTCTTCTCCTTGGTTTAATTACTCTTCCGCCTTGGTTCCGTCTGTCAGTCTATTTTGGCCAGTACAGATACTTGAGGTTTGGAGAGTTCTTCTTCTCTTTCACTTTCTAGGTTTGGTCTTGCCGCCCTTCACTGACTTGGCTGTAGATTCAACTCTGGCCACAGCAGTTAAAGGGTAGAAAGTACTGTGTAGAGCTGTATAGACCGGGTCATGGTTGATGACGGAGTGAAGAGCCAGGATCTCAGTTGCTTGTGGAATTCAAGAACTGAGGAGTCGGCTCTGATGTGCAGGGCAGGTCATTCCAGACTTTTGGGCACGACCTCTAGATGTTGTGATGCATTCGTGATTGCAATACTATAGTTTTAGGAATTGTTATCTCAACAAGATAGAAGCCCAGAGGAAGAGGGTTTTGTCTCTCGAAACACATGTTGTCTGATTATATTCTTGGACTGAATACAAATAAAAGATGTAACTGATAAATAAAGATATGGACTATTGGGAATTCCTGTCTAATAATTTAATGTGAAATAACACAACAAGGATTGAGTATATACCTCCTTTGCTAGATATGTGCAATGAATCTGGTCCTTTTTTGGAATTTACGTTACCTTTTCTTTAAGTCAGGCCATCACCGGCCCTCATAGGTCTGTCCCAAAAGTGTGGGTAGATCTACCTTCATCTGAAGGATAGCAGGCCTAGCTGTCTACTTCTACTTGGAGAAAGTGAGCTTCTTGGGCTCTTATCCCTGCCTGGCAGAGGCGACACGCAAGACCCCTCTCACTTTGACTTGGATCTAAATTCAAGGTTTGGAAAGACTTTCTGAAAACCTTTTACTGAATGTTTGAGAATAATGAATCCGTCAAACTCCTCCTAGTTGACAACCTTCACACCTATACTAGCAGGGCTTCTTTATAATCCTCAACCACACTTAAAAACAAGCATGTCAGTCTTACTCACACTTAGGTTTGGCTAGTTAAATGACAATCAGCGACGGAGACAGCACAGATGGGCACAGACTCAGGGAGAATATATCATGGTCATGATCCAGTTTAAATATCATTTGTATGCTGTATGGGTAAGTGAAACAATGTAGGATGAAGGAAGCAGCCGGACTGTCCAGCGGGTGAAGTTACATGATAACTGTTATGGGACATAGAGAGGAATCCTGTGATAAACTGAGGGTGGAGTGAAGTAACATGGCAGCGCAGGAATTGCGAGATTGCAGCATCAGGAGGGGAGTATTTATAGCAGACAGGAGGCCCCCAAGGAGTGCTCCATAGCAGGGGATGCGACTCATGGGGAAGTTGGATGAAAAGCGGTATCAAGAGCCACACACAGACAACGCCAAGGGAGGCTTATTTGAGGTAGCTGTGAATGTGCGTGAGGCATCAATTGTGGGGGGGGGGGACAGGCGGGAGAGGAAGAGGGTCTGTGTTTTGGCTACTCAGGGTAAGGGGGCAGTGCTGGGTTCCCGCTTTTTCTTGTGTAATTGTGTATGCATGGTGTCCCACGCATCCGCTGTGGGCCGTTTATGGAGCTAGCAGGCCTCCTCGTAATGCGGGTTCATGCTTTCGGCCTCTCCCCACCAAAGAAGGGTGGTTTGCCATTTAAACGGGGATGGTGGCTGGATGGCTCTACGAAGTAGGGTAGTAACTCTTTTGGCGAGCAGTAGCACCAAATTATATATTTTGACTCCTTCTTATAGACCCCTAGAGCAGTCGCCTCCCACGTGTTAAGATGTGTGAGTTCAGTAATAGAGACCAAGGTGTCACGAACTGCTTGCCCGTAGGTTGCGAGCGTGGAGCAATCCCACCACATATGTCAGATCTGCGGCATCATAGTGGCATCTGAGGCATGTAAGGCTAGCAGTGGGCATCATGCGATTAAGTTTAGCTGGGGTTAGATAAGCTCAGTGTAAGATTTTGTTTTGGATGCACCTAAATTGCACGTTGTGGGAGATGACCTGGGGTGAGTCAAGTACTTGTACCCATTCTGAATCATGTAGTAGGCGCCCAATGTCATGCTCCCATCTTTGCCTCAGCAGTGCAAGGGAGACCACGGTAAGTTCCCTAATCGCTTTATACAGCCAAGTGATCAAATGCCCCCCGGCACCCATAGTGTACAGCGTTTGGATGACTGCATGTGTGGGGCGTCTCACTTCCGCTGTGCCACAACCTGTGGCATATCGCCAAAAGTTGGCCATGCAGGATGAACTGGCCCGGAACTGGCTCAGGGGGATACAATGGTTTTGACACAGTGGGTCAAACAAACCATTCACCTCCCCGTTATGAAAATATCCAGGAAGAAGTTGTTGAACCCTTGATCTCTTATTGGAACATGGAGGCAGGAAAAATTAAGTGCTCGGAACCAGATTTCCAAAAAGCTATTCGAATTACCATTCAACGCTGTTAGACATCATTTCCATGGCTTATAATTGCCGTAACCGATTACCGAAATTCCCAAAACTTCTCTGAGCTTGTTTTGATATCGGATAGGACAAAAAGGGCTAAGTGTGCAGCTGTATCCAATGGGCACATTACAACTTTAGGTAGAACTAGGGCTTTCAGAAAAAGGTACATTTGTGTGAGAAATAAATTTGAGCACCTGAGTTAGTGATTGTGGTAGCCAATTCTGTGTGACGTCCCAGCTATTTTCCTGCATTTTTGTCTCCGAGTCTGCGCTGGAGACTCGGAGGATCCCCTGAGATGTGGATGCATAAAGGGGAACTGGTGGTAAGACATCAGGACATGCTGTGGCGCTCTGAAATCTCAGCGTGGCTGAGAAATGAGCCTTTGTGAGGTGGAGGGCAAGATGGCTGGTGTGACAAGGTGGGGATCCGCAGCTTCCCAGTCCTTTCAGCAAACGTGTCACAGTGGAACTGATCGGACCACATTGAACTTAGAAGCAATGCAAAGGTTTTTCACACTGCAGTCAGTGAGGACTTGCATGACCATGGCCTGCATTAAACACACTAGTCTTGTGTGGAGCCTGATACTGGCGCGGTGGAGGTCATAAGAGTGAGATCTCTCAAACAGTGCTGTATTGTTCAGCAGGTCCCTAGCTGGGACTCGGCCACAGATCAAGAGTGTAGAAATAAAGCTTGTGGTTTTGAGAGAGGAAGCAATCAGATCTGCATCACAAGATCTTTCTGATAAAATGCTGAAAAGGGAGAGGTAGAAGTTGTTTGAGGACCAGACATTCCTTCTGAGGGATGCTGGAGAGCAAGTTTGACACTTGATACAGCAGCTGATTCATTTGCAGGGACAAAAAACAACATGATGTCATTGTTGAATACTATTGTTAAGAAACTTGATAATGTGGATAAATGCCCATGATTCATTACCTGCCTGTGTTTTGGCAACAAGATACCAATGCCCTCCTGCTCCTTAAATATAATTAAAATTTAGATAAGGATAATTGTATTGCATCAAATGGGAGAATGTCTAACGATCATCTGCCCTCCCTATCATTCGGAGTGGGCGCTCTTGACGAGGTCATAGCGTCTCCCCTACAGACCCGCTTGAGGGGCGGACCCATTCATGGTGGTGCTCAAATGACCAGAGATGACACCTTGATGGAAGTGGTATTAAATTAGAGCTCTAAATGATGACTTGGTTCCCCATCAGCGGCCCTGTGGATAATAGTCATAAGGTCCTGTGCGACAGCTGATGATGGCGGCAACCCTGAAGAGCCCTTTCTTGGGATATTCATAACCGATTCTTTACATTATTCCATCTTGTGTTGTGTGAACGAGACTGTTGATCTGCGATGTTGCACATTTTTTGTGTCGCAAACTTCCAGTAATTTTTATAGATGTTACGATTACTATCCATAGATAGCAACTTTTTGACATATTTCATAATCAGGACTTTCACACCCCTTTCAAGTTGTTTTGAGGAAACAAATACCATCAAGGTGTGAGAAAAATGTTTTAAACTTTTTGCAAGAAAATGTTAGCATCCACTCTTGTGAGGGATTATTGCCTGTTTGTGAGAAAAAACAGGGAACTCCTCAATCTACAGTTTGGCCAATAATGGCAATCTGTGATTTTGTGCCTTACAATAACTTTGCACATCTCTTCTTAGGAGTGGAGCTGGGAATATCCTTAGCTTCATAGTTGATATGAAACCTGCAAATTGTCCCTCTGTTGTGTGACTGCAACAAGATGCCCTACAGCAGCGTTCTCTCTAAAATGAGCTGAAAACATATGTTAATCGACTCGGGAAGGAGGTCCGAAAGTAGAATTATCTGGTAAATCAAGAAAATTAAACACAGGGGCACTCTGCAGATTTTCATAAAGAAAAATTGATTGTATCTTTAGGTTTAAATAAAATAAGTATTTGCCATCAATGATTGCCCCTAACAACAGTAATTCCCAGTTCAGGAACGTTATAAATTCCGAGAAACTATGTGTATTTGAAATGTAGTGCTAATGTCAACCTTGCAGATTGTGACTAGTGTCTGAGTAATTCAGCTTTTAAGAAAACCACTTTACAACTAGATGAAGCAGTTAGGGAGGAAGCTTATAAAAGCCATGGAATGCTGGGACACCGTGCCAGCGAATGTGATTGGCCGGCTCTGGGGTTGAGTGAGACTCCATAGACCTTAGTGTAAACAGAAGGCTGCTTCACAGTCACCTGATAGCGGTCCGCCCCGAAGCTAGTAAAAATGTTTGACTGCATTCCTTGGTGAGATATCTGAAATTACACTATATCAAAACCAGATCGCCTTGGAGTCGTCAGGCTTTTTTTTCAACAATATAAATGTCCGCCCATGCCTAGACCTCCGTGTTTTTAACTGTTTCTTGCAAAGAAGAAAGCGAAAACAAGCTCGGCATGGAAGAAAGGAGGAAAGAAAAAAGAAAATACAAAAAGAAAAGAAAGGAGGAAAGAAACAGGAGCGTGAGCCACTGAACATCATGTTTCGGGGAAACGCCACGTCACAAGAAGAAAAAGAATTGGTCAGTGAAAAATATGTTCTCCGTCAGCTCCGGTCATCACTGTCCCTGTTTGTAGTAGGGGGAGTGACAGAGGCCAGGCAGGGCACTTGAGAGTTGTGGTAGAAATATTCTATTTTAGTGTCATTCCATGGGCACTAAAAAACGTGTTCTAAAGGGAAACCCATATCTGAACCTTGACCTACAGAGACATCCTTATACCACCCCCCCCCCCCCGATGTTTTGCCCGTCCCTGCTACCACTGTGTGTGTTCCCTGACAGTAGGCCCTACACCCTAAAGGCCACATCTTGCCATCGCTTGACTATATATTGATGCTCATTAGCAGAAATTGTAGACAGTACGAAAGGGTTCTGATTGAATGATTTAATGTGAATTTATATAGTGCAGTAAATACCCGAAGGCCGTCTGACCCAGAGCAAATTGGTAAACCCTCTTCTAAGTCTACCTTAATGTTAATTCAAAGTTGTTTTATTAATAATACAAATAATAATAATAATAATATTAGTCTTCATCACTCTCTATATAGCAAACACCACAAAGTTAATTGGCTCTTGGCACTTGAAAATAGGGTGTTCTTATTATCTAACTGGATGGTAGGTTTTATCATCGTGCGAAGGAAGAATGTTTGAAGCCACCCTGCCAGAGATGTGCTCTTCTGACCCGCCGATCTCCGATCGCGTGCTCAGTTCGTTGAGGTTGAGTTGCCCATGTAAGGTGTCATGCCTTTACTTAACGCCAAGAAGAAGTTTACATTTCTTTTCCTTGCTCTAATGGACATTTAGCTAAAACATCAATTGCATTTGTGTGGGTCTGATGCTCTCTGTAGAAGCCCATTCTGCTGGGGATTCACCTAGTTTCAAGTATCCTGCCTCCGTTTCTTCCTTTAGTCAATATCACCGTGTATTGCACCTCCACTGACCACTCTTGTCACTGGGGCTAGCCTGGGATCACTTACCTCCTCGTTACTCACATTTTGAGTAGAGTGAGTGGCTACTCCTGCCTTTCTGGATTGATGCAAGCCATGACCCCTGTCTGTTTTACGTTTCCCATGCAGGTCGTGCAATTGGATACGTTAATTTGCCTTGAATTTCAGGAGGGTGTGAATCCGATCTTTGCATGTCATGTTTATCTAACCTTATACGGGATCCTCTACCTGTGATCTTGCGTACAAGCACATTTGCATAATCACTTTGGCAGTATGGGCCCGCTGGGGCAGAACAACACTGAGTATGCAGTACTTGTGGGTGTGTGCGTTATCACCAGTTTTTAAATACACATTCACGCTGAGTTTCTATTTATGTGTGCATGTACATACATCTCTTATTTTGTTTATATGCAGGTTACCATAACTAGAGTACATTATTAGAATAGTGCCCCCCAGTGGCAGTAAGATGTCAGCCCTCACCTTATCTCCTATGCACGGTGTGGGGCTTTGAGTTATTGAACTCCTCACTCTGCGGAGAAGATTAGGTCACATCTACCTATTTTCACAATTTGTTGGTCCAGACAAAAGGCCACCAGATCTCTCCGGGACTACCTAAGGTATGAAACATGTTGACCTATAACATAGACCATAGTTAATTAGCCGGTCTATAGGTGACCGATACACCTGCTCACTTACAGAAACAGGGACCATTATTTCCATCGTTTCTCTGCCATCCTTTTAAGCTCAACACCAGACAGAAAGACCACATTTAAATATTTTGCAGCATCTGGTTGACAGATGGTTTTAGCTCCACACTTTCACCAATCTTGTCATGTTGTAGGACACAACATTCCATGTCCTACTGTGCTCATCCGATGAATTTATTAAAAGATCTCCAGTAAAGTGCCCTCTCGCGGGGCCCGCCAAGGCATTGCAGTGCCGACCTTATAAGGAGCGCCGCCCAATGATGAAGCATGTCCCCTTCGAGTGAGTGAGGGCTACTGTTCTAAAGGCACATGCTTCTCAGGGTACATGCATTTAGTTAGGGATAATATCTCTGGGGCTGAATCTTTTCGGAACAGTGTACTGTGATTCGATTTTACTTCTGCCTTCTTCCAGCACTTTGAAACATTTCCTGGATTATCTATCAAGAAATTAAAGCGGGCTGTTGGTGGTACTGGCCCACTTCTATAAATCCTTGCCTCAGAATTAATCCCATTTGGTCTCATTGGCTTGTATCCTAGCCTAACATTACATGCATTTATAAAGCGCACATTCACCCTTGGGGCACCTTGGCGCTGAATAACAGATGTTTATTGTTATCAAACACAAAGGGAATCCATTTCACAAGTTTTCTAAATGGGATGCAGCCCTGCTCCATCCTCTGTCTGTTTTCTGCGACCCTTGATGGCCCTCACCTAGTAGTTGCTTTCTGTGGTAAATTTTTAAAAATAGGGCTTGTTCAACAATGTTGCTTGTTGATGGCCTTCTGTGCATTTACCTGTGTACCTTTCAGCCTAATGTTTGTACCACAGAACACCATCAAAACTCTAACTGGCTTAGAGAGTTCTTGCTTTAGCTTTGTGGATATAACCATTTTCCCATCTGTTGCTTTAATATTCTTTCCATCTTACTCCTTTTCTTTCTCAAATATTCTTCTCTGCCCACTGATGCTGTTGGTCTTTGCACTTGGCCATAATAAAAGTTTTACCCTTCCCCATGATCTCCACAACTAATGGAACCCATAATGTTTTATTTTGTTGCTTATTTGGTTCCTGGGCTTGGAGGCTTAACACCATTTCAATGGCGCCCTATATTTTAGATGCTCTTGTAGACTTTTGTCTTTCCTTTAGCATGGGCACAAGTTTTTCCTCCTTTAAAACTGTTTCTATTTTGGCAGCCAGTTTTGAGGAGATTACCCCCTTGCAAGTTTGCAAGTATTCTAGTGTCTTAAAGAGAGCCAATTTTTAGATCAAAACATGCTTTTGTTTAAATGTATTCTCATTTAATTAATAAGCTTTCATTTCACAATTTCATTCAATGTAATATATGTATTTCCACTGGCAGTCACCACTGGGTAGTTATTGTTAGGTCAGCACATCCATAGAAAATGCCTTTTTTGATTTGCTAATGATGTGGCCCTTTTGACAAATCTCCCAAAAAGGTGCTACTTTTTGATAGTTTGTGCATATAAAGTGGGGGGTTGAGAAAGAAAGGCGGTCGCAAAATCACCATGCATTTTCCGTAGACGACTTTAAAAAGCACTACTGCGAAAACTGCTGAACGAAATTACACAAAATTTGGCAGAAAGCTAGATCTTGGTCCGCAGATTGTGTTTTTGTGATTTAGTGTAAATCCGTTCAGTAGTTTTCAAGAAATTAGGGTTCAAATATTTTTGCATTTCTGGACTGTTGGGTCCGTGAGAGTCAAGTGGGAGCGCCATTTTAAAAATGGAGCATTATGATTGGCCCGGGAAGCTTTTTCTTTCCCTTGGGCCATCTCGCTTCCGCAGGAATCAGACTCCCTCGGAAACGAGCGCTCTGGTTGGCTGCTAGCAACATGGGAAAAATGTTGCGGGCAGCCATTTCAGGATTTAGGTACTTAGGAACCTGTCCTAAACTTGTACAAAAAAACAATATAAGGGGGTAGGGTAGGGATACCCTGCCTTCCTAGGCCCCATGGGGAGACCCAGAGGGACCATACCCTGGGGCTAAAATATTTTTAAAAAACAGCATTTTTAGCCATCATTTTGCAGGACTCCTGCCGCATGGGAATATAATCGATGTCTACCTGCATTAAAGGGCCTATACACGTGAATGTATTTAATAACATCCTTACCCCCTGAGTTAGTGGTATTCGTGTAATTGTGTGTCCAATGCTGAGGGCTTGCACGAGGAGAAGACTACAAGGGGCTTGTGATGCTGCTAATGGTTGTTGATGTTCCCTGCGATGCTCTCTGCTATTTGACTACTGTGTAAGGGTTGGGGAGGTGTGCCACGCGCAGGCATATTCCTCCGATGACAAGGCATGGCTTGAGCTCTGCACCCGGTCATGCCCCAGAGCTTGGGCTAGAGATAGAAGTGAACGTGCAAGATATTTATGTACAGTTGTGAGAAGTTGGCCTGGTATATGATGCTCACTAGTTAAAGTGATCACCTTGTACCATGCCAAGCAACCCTTATGGTGTGGTTGTAAGTCAACCTTTTCGGACTAGCTGCCCTAGTGGTAGCGTAGGCTAAGCAGTCTTTGAGGCTAAACTCGTGATGCGTGTTAAGCCAGCTGTTTTACCAAATGCAACCCCCTTTTATACCAATGAAAGGACACCACACAGATATATATTCAAAATATATATGTATTTATTTCTCAAAGTAACCCCTAGTCTCTTTATGAGCACAGGAGCACAAATCGTCAAACAAGATTATCACAGAATACACAGAAGTTGCACGTTATATGGATAGGCCCTGGTGGCCACTCAAACCATATACTAAAATAGTGGTATAAGTACCACGAACAGAAAAGGGAAAAGGCCTAGGGCCTCTAGAATCGCTGGGCCTACAAGGAGCTAACGTCAGTTAGTGACCAGGAGGTCCACGGATGGCGTGTGCAGAGCAAATAGTCACACGCGTGCTCCCATAGGTTTCAATGGGTGCGTAAAAAGTACAAAGTTACTGCAAAGGAGATCTTCCGGGTTAACTAGGAACTTAAGATTTGGAACACAGGCACTAGAGATGTATTACTACACTTGGGCACCGGAGTACCAGCTTTACCTCACCCACAGGAAGCGGGTGCATAGGCCTCAAAGTGCGTCGGGTTTCTTCTATCGGTTCCGTTGAGCCTGGGACAAAGATGCTGCAGGCGGTCGGTCCGGGAGAGATGCGGTGGATCCAAGGGTGGATCGGAGTTGCAGAAGACCTGAAAGCAGAGGGGACAGTGTTCACAGTCACTAGCCAGTGACCGGCGTGGCACCAGGTAGGTACCAGGCGATGTCGGGTGCAACCAGGTGATGAGGGGTAGCTTGTCTCCGCAGCCACGTGGTCCCTGAAGGTCGACGACGTCCAGGAGTCGGCTCACGAGCTGTCCCACGCAGGCTCTCGCTGTCGGCGGTGTCGGCGACTTGGTCGAAGCAAACAAGCCTTGGCAAAAGCAATTGTAGGAGGATTCGGAAATCAGCTGTTGGTTCTGACCAGCAAGGTCAGAGGGATTGCTCCTTTGGAGAGGAGCAAGGGCCAGTCTGGAGCAACCAGACCAGCGGTGTTTTTCGTAGAGTTCGTCGCCAAGATGGCCACTAGCCAGCGGGCCAGCAACCGCTTAGGCGCGTCGAGTGGCAAAATGCAGAAGGGCCCCACGCAGATCGTGGAGATGCTGGAGGGCTCACCTTTGGTGCAAGTGCTGCTCGAGAGTTGGGCTTCTCAGATCCCAAAGCACAACTTGGAGGGAGCCTCGGTTGTTGCACTTGTCAGCTTGTCGTAGTCGTTCCAAGATGGCTGGCTCCACGTGTCTCGGTGCCTCCACGGGTCTCCTCTTCTCAGGGACTGTGGATCGGGCGGTGAGAGGTCTGGAGGTCCAGATCTTGTCAGTCTCTGGGCTCGGGCTCCGGCGGGAGGCGGCGGCAAAGCAGACGTTGATTCGCTGGATGGTGCTTGCGTTAGCAAGGTGGTCACTCCCTGACCACAGGGGAGATTGGCTTCAGTCCTCTGTGCAGCAGAGCGTCGAAGTTCCCGTCTTCTTCTTAGTGTTAAGTTGATTCCAGGATGTCTTAAGTCTTAGGACACAGCTCCTACCTTTATTCGGATTCTAGGGGCCGGACTACCTGCTAGGTCCCTCCCTATGGGTGGGACCAGGAAGGGGGGTGGTTACACCCCCAATCCTTTGTCCAGCTCGCCCCAGGCCCGGGACTGGTGTGCCCCAGGACCGGTTTGAACTGGCATATGCACCGAGGCTCCTTGTGAGCCACAGGCATGTCTGGTTTCTTTCAAGCCCTACCTGACCAATACACAAAATCCTGTCTGGGGTGGTGCACGCACCTCCCCTGGCAGGAAACCCTTTGTCCACACCTCCCAAGCTGGAAGGACTCCCAGCAGCAGGAGGGCAGACTTGTGTCTGTGGTGGCAGCATCCATTTTGTGGAGCTGAGGCTATGTCTGATTTTACCCGGGTTTCAGGTACTGTACATGTCGTGTCCCTCTAGAAGGGTGGAATGCTAACCCCGTCGCCAGAATTGGCGAGGGGTTAGTATTCCAATTCGTATGACACCTTACTCGACATGTTTTGATAAAGCCAAACCAAAGATAGCATTTAACCGCGAGGTTCATAATGCACTTAAGAGTATATGGTATGACGATATCTGGAAACAGTAGAAGGAAGTTGTTCCGACCACTGCAGACAGGCTCAGCTCATGCCAGAGCACCATCTCACATGGAACCAAGCACTCTGCCTTCAGGATTGTTAAGGCCTGCCATAGGAGTGGCTTATAGGTTACCAGGTGTCCCATTTAAGGTTAGGTATAGGTATACTACACCTAAGTAAGAGGTGATTACACCAACTTACCCCAGCTGAGTGATCAGCCAGTTGTGTCAAATTGTTAGGCCAAGCCTGGGGTGGCATAATACATGCTTCAGCCCTTGGCAGGCCTTGGGTACCCCAATGCCCTGGGTACCTAGTGTACACTGGTACAGGGGCTGACAGGGTGATCCACTTCCAATTGGTTATGCACCTAGGGTGCATAGTTTTAATTTAGTAGAGAGAACAGCAGGCTGGGGGTCTGATTGGCAGGCCCACAGCCTCAATATGTCAAAAACCAGTGAAGCAAAAAGCAAAAATTTGGGGTGACCATAGGATAGCAGACCCTACTCTCCTACACAACCCCCCCCCAAACGCTGGGACATTAAACTAGCCTTGACCAGTCTCGTCTTCATGTCCTAAGTGGAAGTACCTGGAGAGACCATCTGCATTCCCATGGTCAGTACCTGGCCGGTGCTCCACTGTAAAGTCCATCCCCTGTAGGGAAATGGACCACCTAAGCAGTTTGGGGTTTTCACCCTTCATCTGATTTAGCCACAAGAGGGGCTTATGGTCGGTCTGAATCTTGAAGTGAGTGCCAAACAAGTATGGCCTCAGCTTCTTCAGGGCCCACACCACAGCAAAGGCCTCCCTCTCAATAGCTGACCAATTCTTCTCTCTGGGGGTCAACCTTCTGCTAATAAAAGCAATGGGTTGGTCTTGACCATCTACATTAAGTTGTGACAGCACAGCTCCCACACCCAACTCAGAAGCATCTGTTTGGACAATAAACTCTTTGGAGTAGTCAGGACTTTTCAGGATAGGTGCAGAGCACATGGCCTCCTTCAGGTCATCAAATGCCTTTTGACAGCTTACTGTCCACTGAACCTTTTTGGGCATCTTCTTGGATGTCAGATCATTAAGAGGAGTCACAATGGACCCATAGTTCTTAACAAACTTCCTGTAGTACCCAGTCAAGCCCAAGAAAGCTCGAACTTGAGTCTGGGTGGTTGGAGGGGACCAGTCCTTGATGGATTGTATCTTACTCTCCAGTGGTTGAACTTGGCCTCCACCTACAAGGTGGCCCAAATATACAACCTTACTCTGCCCTATCTGGCACTTTGTAGCCTTGATAGTGAGGCCTGCCCTTTGCAGAGCCTCAAGAGCCTTCTTCAGGTGGATCAGGTGATCCTCCCAGGTGGAGCTAAAGACAGCAATGTCATCAAGATATGCTGCGCAAAAGTCATCCAACCCAGTAAGGACTTGGTTCACCAGCCTTTGGAAGGTGGCAGGTGCATTCTTCAGACCAAAGGGCATCACCACAAACTGGTAGTGCCCACCTGGGGTTGAGAATGCTGTTTTGGCCTTAGACTCCTCAGCTAATCTGATTTGCCAATAGCCAGCTGTTAAGTCAAATGTGCTCAAAAACTTTGCAGAAGCTAGTTTGTCTATGAGCTCATCTGCCCTTGGAATAGGGTGTGCATCTGTCCTGGTGACAGCATTGAGTCCTCTGTAATCCACACAGAACCTCATCTCTCTCTTGCCATCTTTGGTGTGAGGTTTGGGGACCAGAACCACTGGGCTAGCCCAGGGGCTCTCTGAGGGTTCAATGACACCCAGTTCCAGCATTTTATGTACCTCAGCCTTTATACAGTCCCTGACGTGGTCAGGTTGTCTGTAAAGCTTGTTCTTTACAGGCAGACTGTCACCAGTGTCCACCACATGGGTACACCAGTCAGTTTGACTAGGTATCAAGGAAAACATATGTGAAAATGATTGTAGAACCTGTCTACATTCAGTCTGCTGATGGGCAGTGAGGTTGCCTCCAAGGGTCACTCCTTCAACTGAGCCATCTTCAGGGTTCTGAGACAACAGGTCTGGGAGAGGGTCACTCTCTTCCTCCTGTCCCTCATCTGTAGCCATGAGCAAGCCCATGTCTGCCCAGTCAACATATGCTTTAAGCCTGTTAACATGGAGTACCCTGTGGGGACTCCTGGGAGTTCCTAGGTCGACCAAGTAGGTGACCTCTCCCTTCTTTTCCAGGATTGTATGGGGTCCAGACCATTTGTCTTGGAGTGCTGCTGGGGCCACTGGCTCCAACACCCATACCTTCTGTCCTGGCTGAAACTCAACCAAGACAGCCTTTTGGTCATGCCAAGCTTTCTGTAAGGCCTGGCTTGCCTCAAGGTTTTTGGATGCCTTCTCCATATACTCAGCCATCCTGGAGCGGAGACCAAGTACATAGTCCACTATGTCTAGCTTAGGCTTTTTGAGAGGTAACTCCCATCCTTCCTTCACCAAACACAGTGGGCCTCTCACAGGGTGCCCAAACAACAATTCAAAGGGGCTGTAGCCAACTCCTTTTTGTGGGACCTCTCTGTAAGCAAACAGAAGGCAGGGTAGAAGGATGTCCCATCTTCGCCTGAGCTTTTCAGGTAATCCTTTGATCATACCCTTTAGGGTCTTATTGAATCTCTCAACAAGCCCATTGCATTGTGGGTGATAGGGGGTGGTGAACTTGTAGTTGACACCACATTCCTTCCACATAGCTGTCAAGTATCCTGACATAAAGTTGGTACCTCTGTCAGATACTACCTCCTTAGGAAACCCCACTCTGGAGAATACTCCCAGCAGGGCCCTGGCCACAACAGGTGCTGTAGTGGTCCTAAGGGGAATTGCCTCCGGATACCTGGTGGCATGATCCACTACCACCAGTATAAATCTGTGCCCAGATGCAGTGGGAGGATCCATGGGACCCACTATGTCTATTCCCACTCTTTCAAAGGGGACCCCCACCACAGGTAGGGGTATTAGGGGGGCCTTTGTTGTGCCACCTGATTTGCCACTGGCTTGGCAGGTAACACAGGAGCGACAAAACTCCTTTGTATCTTCATTCATGTGAGGCCAGTGAAAGTGAGGGACAAGTCTGTCCCAAGTCTTGTTCTGGCCTAAGTGTCCTGCTAAAGGAATGTCATGGGCCAAGGTAAGAAGGAAGCCCCTAAATTGCAGAGGTATAACCAACCTCCTGGTAGCACCAGGCTTGGGGTCTCTAGCCTCTGAATAAAGGAGCCCTTCATCCCAATACACTTTATGGGTACCTTGAGCATTCCCAGCAGCCTCGGCAGCAGCCAGCTGTCTGAGGGGTTCAAGAGAGGGACAGGATAACTGAGCCTGCCTCAAGTCAGCCCTTGAAGGTCCCCCTGTCCCCAGAAACTCAACCTGATCAGGTTCAAGCTCTTCAGGGACAGTTCCTTCAGGGTCCTCTAGATCAGCTTTCTGGGAAGGCTGATCATCACTCTGAGGCAGGGGGGAAGGCACAGCCTTGACCCTCCTGTTCTTCTTCTTGGTAGGTGCTTGGTCCATTGTTCCAGGATCCAAGACCTGAGGTTCAGTGAGGCACTTTTTGGCCTGTGACCTGGTCACAGCAAGGACATGTGATGATATACCTAACATCTCTGCATGAGTCCTGTACTCCACTTCTGACCATAGAGAACTCTCTAGGTCATTGCCCAACAAACATTCTACTGGGAGGTCTGCACTAACCACAACCCTTTTGAGGCCAGTTACCCCTCCCCATGAGAAGTTAACAACTGCCACACTATGTGAAGTAGTGGCATTGCTGGCATTGGTCACCAGGTAGTTCTCACCTGGTATGTACTGTCCAGGGTCCACAAAGCCTGGTGTCACCACAGTGACACTGGCACATGTGTCCCTGTAGGCTTGAGCCACTTTGTCATTAATTAAAGGAGTCTGTCTGTACTTGCCCAGGTTACTGGGGCTCACAGTCAGGGACAAATCAATGTCCCCATCACAGATCAAGACTGCCTGTGTCAGGGTTCTGTCTAAGTCAGAATCTCCTTCAGTTCCCATAGTGATTCCCACTACACCCTTTGTCTGGGGACCAACACTGCTAACAGTAGTACTGGGAGCAGGTGCCTTAGGGGCAACAGTGTTGGGGGCTCCACCCTTTTTGCAATCACTAGTCCAGTGAGTTGTATTCTTGCAATGATTGCACCAGGGTTTCTTTTGACCTTCTTTCTTCTTTTTGGACTGTTGTTGGGACCCACCCTCCTTAGCAGTAGTTTGGGGCCCTGTTGAAGACTTCTGGTCTTTAGGTTTCTGATCTCCACCCTTTTGGTCTGTTTTCTTCTGATCACCCCCTTGGCCCTGGTTCTGGTTCTTTTGCTTAACCCTGGTTCTGACCCATTTGTCTGCCTTCTTTCCCAATTCTTGGGGAGAGGTCAGATCAGAGTCAACCAAGTGTTGATGCAGTTGCTGGTTTTGACAGTTATTTAAAATCTGTTCTCTCATCATCAAATTATACAATCCTGTAAAATCAGATACCTTACTTCCCAGCAACCAACCCTCCAAAGCCTTAGTGGCACATTCAACATATTCAGACCAGTCCTGAGTCTGTGTCTTTTGGGTGTCTCTGAACATTAACCTGTACTGTTCAGTGGTTAAGCCTAACCCATCTACCAGAACACTCTTCAGGACTCTGTAATTTCTGACATCCTCTTCTCTAACAGTGAGGAGTCTGTCTCTGCCTCTTCCTTCAAAGGAGAGCCAGAGGATTGCTGCCCACTGGTCTTCAGGAACCTGCTGTACTTTGCAGGCTCTCTCAAGAGCAGTTATCCATTTGTGGATGTCATCCCCACTTTTGTAGGGGGGCACAACCTTAGACAGGTTCCTATTGTCAAAGACCCTATCTTTGTCCTTAGGGACAATGCTGCCACCAGTGGGTATAGACCCACTCTCTCTAGGTTGCCTAGCCTTGTTCAGTTTTTCTTCCATCAGGGCTACTTCTATCTCCTGCTTCCTGATCCTCAGCTGGGCTTCCTGCATTCTGGCCTCATGTTCCCTCCTCTGGGGGGTGGTCATCCTTTTCCTGGAGTGACCCTGAGAGCCTCTAGAGCCATGAGAAGCATTGGAGTCACCTGAGCGATTCCTCTGCCTCCCAAGCCCTGTGTTAAGTCCACTGGGGAGATCCAATGGGGTGAACCCATTGTCAGTCCCCAATAGCCTTAGTTTAGCTGGGCCAAGTATAATACTTGGCACTGGGCTAGTTCTCCCTTCATCATCACTACTTTCTGTATCCTCACCACTTTCCTCCCCTGTAGTATGGTTCTCATCTAAGGGATGGCTATTGGAACTGGGTACCTCTGTAGTATCTTCAGAAGGGGGGCTTCCTGTTCCTGACCCTAAGGGGGCTAACTGGGAAGCTTTCTTGAGTGCTCTCTGATTCTCATCATTCTGTAAGAGCTCTCTGAGCTCAGCAGAGTTTGGGTTCTTGGGCTGTTTAAGGCCTCTAAGAGTTGCCAAATGCCTGAGCTCATTCTGATTAAGGGTAGCAAAGCTGGAT
Source organism: Triturus cristatus (assembly GCF_964204655.1). Classification (NCBI taxonomy): domain Eukaryota; kingdom Metazoa; phylum Chordata; class Amphibia; order Caudata; family Salamandridae; genus Triturus; species Triturus cristatus. The sequence continues at coordinate 1,416,580,705 of NC_140591.1, read as the reverse complement.
GGTGCCCTCTGGGGGTCACTCTCAACAGAGATGGGTACAGTGGACCCCTCTGCCCCGGCCATTGCTCTTAAGTGTGGGTGGATGTGTTGCAATCTACCTACACTTGGGTTTACCTACTAAACCTATCTAGTAGTTGTAGTCAGGGTGTGCTACTCCCTTTGCTCTACAACAACTAAGTTCAGTAGAACTTAAGTATATCTAATCTTGTTTTATATGTACCTATAGGTACCTATGTGATCTTTCAATTGGTAACCAAGAGATTACAATGGTAAAACACAGCAAGCTCAAATCCAACCGCTGCTCACCAATGTGAGAAGTTGGCCTGGTATATGATGCTCACTAGTTAAAGTGATCACCTTGTACCATGCCAAGCAACCCTTATGGTGTGGTTGTAAGTCAACCTTTTCGGACTAGCTGCCCTAGTGGTAGCGTAGGCTAAGCAGTCTTTGAGGCTAAACTCGTGATGCGTGTTAAGCCAGCTGTTTTACCAAATGCAACCCCCTTTTATACCAATGAAAGGACACCACACAGATATATATTCAAAATATATATGTATTTATTTCTCAAAGTAACCCCTAGTCTCTTTATGAGCACAGGAGCACAAATCGTCAAACAAGATTATCACAGAATACACAGAAGTTGCACGTTATATGGATAGGCCCTGGTGGCCACTCAAACCATATACTAAAATAGTGGTATAAGTACCACGAACAGAAAAGGGAAAAGGCCTAGGGCCTCTAGAATCGCTGGGCCTACAAGGAGCTAACGTCAGTTAGTGACCAGGAGGTCCACGGGTGGCGTGTGCAGAGCAAATAGTCACACGCGTGCTCCCATAGGTTTCAATGGGTGCGTAAAAAGTACAAAGTTACTGCAAAGGAGATCTTCCGGGTTAACTAGGAACTTAAGATTTGGAACACAGGCACTAGAGATGTATTACTACACTTGGGCACCGGAGTACCAGCTTTACCTCACCCACAGGAAGCGGGTGCATAGGCCTCAAAGTGCGTCGGGTTTCTTCTATCGGTTCCGTTGAGCCTGGGACAAAGATGCTGCAGGCGGTCGGTCCGGGAGAGATGCGGTGGATCCAAGGGTGGATCGGAGTTGCAGAAGACCTGAAAGCAGAGGGGACAGTGTTCACAGTCACTAGCCAGTGACCGGCGTGGCACCAGGTAGGTACCAGGCGATGTCGGGTGCAACCAGGTGATGAGGGGTAGCTTGTCTCCGCAGCCACGTGGTCCCTGAAGGTCGACGACGTCCAGGAGTCGGCTCACGAGCTGTCCCACGCAGGCTCTCGCTGTCGGCGGTGTCGGCGACTTGGTCGAAGCAAACAAGCCTTGGCAAAAGCAATTGTAGGAGGATTCGGAAATCAGCTGTTGGTTCTGACCAGCAAGGTCAGAGGGATTGCTCCTTTGGAGAGGAGCAAGGGCCAGTCTGGAGCAACCAGACCAGCGGTGTTTTTCGTAGAGTTCGTCGCCAAGATGGCCACTAGCCAGCGGGCCAGCAACCGCTTAGGCGCGTCGAGTGGCAAAATGCAGAAGGGCCCCACGCAGATCGTGGAGATGCTGGAGGGCTCACCTTTGGTGCAAGTGCTGCTCGAGAGTTGGGCTTCTCAGATCCCAAAGCACAACTTGGAGGGAGCCTCGGTTGTTGCACTTGTCAGCTTGTCGTAGTCGTTCCAAGATGGCTGGCTCCACGTGTCTCGGTGCCTCCACGGGTCTCCTCTTCTCAGGGACTGTGGATCGGGCGGTGAGAGGTCTGGAGGTCCAGGTCTTGTCAGTCTCTGGGCTCGGGCTCCGGCGGGAGGCGGCGGCAAAGCAGACGTTGATTCGCTGGATGGTGCTTGCGTTAGCAAGGTGGTCACTCCCTGACCACAGGGGAGATTGGCTTCAGTCCTCTGTGCAGCAGAGCGTCGAAGTTCCCGTCTTCTTCTTAGTGTTAAGTTGATTCCAGGATGTCTGAAGTCTTAGGACACAGCTCCTACCTTTATTCGGATTCTAGGGGCCGGACTACCTGCTAGGTCCCTCCCTATGGGTGGGACCAGGAAGGGGGGTGGTTACACCCCCAATCCTTTGTCCAGCTCGCCCCAGGCCCGGGACTGGTGTGCCCCAGGACCGGTTTGAACTGGCATATGCACCGAGGCTCCTTGTGAGCCACAGGCATGTCTGGTTTCTTTCAAGCCCTACCTGACCAATACACAAAATCCTGTCTGGGGTGGTGCACGCACCTCCCCTGGCAGGAAACCCTTTGTCCACACCTCCCAAGCTGGAAGGACTCCCAGCAGCAGGAGGGCAGACTTGTGTCTGTGGTGGCAGCATCCATTTTGTGGAGCTGAGGCTATGTCTGATTTTACCCGGGTTTCAGGTACTGTACATGTCGTGTCCCTCTAGAAGGGTGGAATGCTAACCCCGTCGCCAGAATTGGCGAGGGGTTAGTATTCCAATTCGTATGACACCTTACTCGACATGTTTTGATAAAGCCAAACCAAAGATAGCATTTAACCGCGAGGTTCATAATGCACTTAAGAGTATATGGTATGACGATATCTGGAAACAGTAGAAGGAAGTTGTTCCGACCACTGCAGACAGGCTCAGCTCATGCCAGAGCACCATCTCACATGGAACCAAGCACTCTGCCTTCAGGATTGTTAAGGCCTGCCATAGGAGTGGCTTATAGGTTACCAGGTGTCCCATTTAAGGTTAGGTATAGGTATACTACACCTAAGTAAGAGGTGATTACACCAACTTACCCCAGCTGAGTGATCAGCCAGTTGTGTCAAATTGTTAGGCCAAGCCTGGGGTGGCATAATACATGCTTCAGCCCTTGGCAGGCCTTGGGTACCCCAATGCCCTGGGTACCTAGTGTACACTGGTACAGGGGCTGACAGGGTGATCCACTTCCAATTGGTTATGCACCTAGGGTGCATAGTTTTAATTTAGTAGAGAGAACAGCAGGCTGGGGGTCTGATTGGCAGGCCCACAGCCTCAATATGTCAAAAACCAGTGAAGCAAAAAGCAAAAATTTGGGGTGACCATAGGATAGCAGACCCTACTCTCCTACAACAGTCCTTTTGTGAATTTGTTTATGCGCAAAATGAGCTTTTTAATCCTAATGCAGATTGCAAAGTCTCGCCCAATGACTGTAGAATTGGGATTGCATTACTGAGAATTTGAACATTACCTTCCATCATTTTTCAATGCATGCAGTTCTACTGAGGGCCAGTGTATTATTCTTTTTACAGGTATTTCTTTCACCAGCACTGCTATTTAAAATTCTCTCCTGTTGGTAGCATTTTGATGTTTTAGTTCCTCTTGTAGACCTTTTCTGGGGCCTTTGCATTGCACCTCTCTTCTTAGTCCCATGCCATTGTCACATCAGTATATACCCTCCCAGGTGAGGCAACTCCCCTCGAGCTGGGGTGTCTCGTGTTTCCGAGATTATTGCTCTCAGAAGTTTTATCAAAAGTACGCTTACAGACTAGCTTGTCTAGCATTTTTCGGAGTAACTTGCCTTTGGAAGTAGAAGCTTGCCAATTAGTGTGAGCGGGAGCCTGTTTGTTCACTTAACAAAAACAATTCTATTGGCCTCTTAGATGCTTGGCTTCTCTGTGGTTACACACGTTGCTTAGCACGCCTGCCGGTTCCTATAGTTGGTGCAGCATGCGAGGAATGCCCTGCTGAAACCACAGAGCAGACTGAACACCGTCCCCAGATGCTGCCAGGATCCATGGACCACAGAGTCAAGATGAGACTTTGAATGTGAAAACAGAGCAGGAGTTTGGTTTACCCACACACCAGATCAGCCTTTGAAGATGCTGAGATGTGCATCCTGACTGGAAATCCTCATAGCACAAGTGCATAGTGCACAGGAGAGAGGTTTGAACCCGCAGTGGCGTGCAGCTTCACAACAAGTGGACTGAAGTAGGCACCAGCTTTTATGGGCCCTTGCATACCTAAATTTATGCATCGCTGTCATCTGGACAACTATATAATATAAAAGTAGAATTTGAAGAAAACTGTAGTGGCCGGTGTTGTGGATGAGTAGCTGGGGTGGTGGAGGGGGGATTGGAAAGAGGCATAGGGGTCACGGGACGGCAGAATAAAAAAATAATAATAATAAAAACGTACCTGCAGCTGCCTGCGCTGCGCTCTTCTCCTCCTCTCCTCAAAGGCACAGGCTCCCAGACTGCACTTCGACCAATAGTGAAGCTGCTCTCATGCATGAGAGCAGCATTAGGATTGGTCTGAGCGCCCTTGATTTGCGCTCCCAGACAGACTGGGAGCCTGTGCCTGCTCTCTTCAACCCAGCACCGCAGCTCGGGTTGGAGAGAGCTTCAATGCGCATGATGATTTGGCTGGCCTGAGATGGCTGGCCAAACCGTCATGCACACAGACAACTGTGCCCACCCCTCTTCCTGTCATCCCCCATGGCCCTGCCCCCAAAGACTCGGCAGGAAAGGAAAAATAAAACGATAATAAGACGTGTTTACTATCATTTTATTTTTCCTTTCCTTCCGTTTCTGATACAGCTGGCAGGGGGGGGCGACACTCCTCCGCCATGAGCCGCCGCTGGAAGAAAGTGTGAATAAAAAGCTCGGAGAAAGTACCAACTGGAGGCGTAGGGCTTGAAATCTAGTGGAAAGAATACTAGTGTGTAGGGTTTAGAATACTAGTGTGTAGGGTTTGCTGTAGTTGCAAATCTTCAGGGAAAGGTGTTATTGCTTTAATTAAGGATGAATGTGCTTGCAATACATATTGTAAAAATTGTATTAGTATTCATTCAAGTGGACGTAATGTATGAGGACATAAAAAGGGTTCCTGTTGTGGATATATCTGGTTGTATTTATGATACTATATTATGACTTTTGCCGATATTAAATCAATGTGTTTAGTATAAGTAGCCATTTTTGTCAATGTGTGCATGGCTAAAATTAGTGCATGATGTCTGCTGCTGGTAAAGCGTTTTGTGCAAAATGTACTCTTCTTTTTACGAAGAAACCCCCAAATCCGCCCGCGGATGGATGGGTACCCCCCCCCCCCCCCCCCAAAGGGCAAGCATTTCAAACCACACTGTTCTTGGATTAGGGGGAGTGACCCCCCCGGCCGTATTTTATAACCTATTAAAAAACATTGATTATTCATTTTTATTATGTATACTTTACGCAGAAAGTCCAGATACATTGATAGATACATGTCACTTGTCTAACCGTAACATGCTCTAATACAAATTCCACTCCTAACGTAATCTACAAATGTAGATACTTTACTTTCTGCGTGTCCCCTCTAGAGCCTATGGCAAGGTCAATGACTGGCAGCCCCAGATCCCGGTAAACTACAAATACTACTCCAACGGAGTAAGCTTGCGTAGGGGGGTACAGCTTATCGGGCAGATACTTTCCCCCGGGCCCCCTTATGCCCTAAGCCTTAACCTCCATAACAGGGCACTAGCAGCCCCAGATCCCGGTAGAACTACAAATACTACTCCACTAGAGTAAGCTTGCGTAGGGGGTACAGCTTTTCGGACGGATACTTTCCCCTGGGCCCCCCCTACACCCTAAGCCTTAAACTCCATAACGGGGGCTGCAATTCTGCATACTTGCGCCTTGATGCGCATGCGCGTGCGAGGGTGGCCACGGGCCTACTGGAAAGAGTGACTCCCCTGGCCCCCGCACCCTGACAGCCTACTGACTGGCTGTCACTGCCCCTGGTGTTACATGGTGCTGGCCGCTAAGGGCTGAAGACTATGCTTACCAATCATGACCTTACCGCTGACCAGGGACACACTACTAAAATACGACAAAATTACTTGCAACATAGACCTATAAACTTCACATAGTACTCCGATATTGAACTGATATTCCATTACATAGTAACAAATGTATTCCGCTAAAATTACCTGTAACAAAAAATAATCATATAACACACTTTTATTACCAAATTGCCAAACGCATCACAATTCACTTTGAAACATATCACAGATACCTGCAACAAAAAATTAAGCACAACACTTATTACTGTAATGCACATTCAAACTGCCTGCCCTAGGGGATGGTGGGTGGGGAAAACAAGTTACGGGCTGCCGATGGCCTGGGTGCATTCCTGGTGGGGTCGCAAGGAACAAGACTGTTCCTGCGCCCATCGCCCCCTTTTAAGAGGGGGCATTGGGACCACAAGGCAGGCTGGTCTAAACTAGTCTTCCGCAAACATCCGGCGTTTGTGTGAACCGGAAGCACTTACAGTGCTTCCGGTTCACTGCCGGGGTCTGGCGCGACCGCCATAATGGCAGCGCGTGCTAGATAGCACGTTGCCTTGCCCATATGGTCTGGTACTTGCCTAAGACCCCTTTTAACGAAGAAACCCCCAAATCCGCCCTTGGATGGATGGGTACCCCCTAACCCCCAGGGCAAGCATTTCAAAGCACACTGTTCTTAGATTAGGGGGAGTGACCCCCCGGCCATATTTATTTCATATTAAAAATATATATATATTTTTTTTTATGTACTCTTTACACAGAACGTCTAGATACATTGATAGATACATGTCACTTGTCTAACCTTAACATGCTCTAATACAAATTCCACTCCTAACGTAATCTACAAATGTAGATACTTTACTTTCTGCGGGTCCCCTCTAGAGCCTACGGCAAGGTCAATGACTGGCAGCCCCAGATCCCGGTAAACTACAAATACTACTCCACCGGAGTAAGCTTGCGTAGGGGGTACAGCTTATCGGACGGATACTTTCCCCCGGGCCCCCCCTACGCCCTAAGCCTTAAACTCCATAACGGGGGCTGCAATTCTGCATACTTGCGCCCTGATGCGCATGCACGTGCGAGGGTGGCCACTGGCCTACTGGAAAGAGTGACTCCCCTGGCCCCCGTGCCCCGACAGCCTACTGACCAGCTGTCACTGCCCCTGGAGTTACATGGTGCTGGCCACTAAGGGCCGAAGACTATGCTTACCAATCAGGACCTTACCGCCATAGGCCAGCATAGTTGGCCGACTACGTGGCCTCCCCCTGCGCTCAATAGGAGGTCATGCCCTGAGTCTTGTGCCCTCTAACCATGCTAAGATGTCTTCCATAAATGCCTGATTCCCTTTGGATGATAAGTGAAAACCCCGTTATGCAAAAAAGAAAATGCTCCCCCTGGATGTCCCCATGCCCTATTGACTTCAGTTTCTCCATCAGTACCCTACGTCCCAGGCGAGATAAGTCGTTCCCCCCTAGGTGCAGGATCCAGATTGCTGGTGGTCCCTTACTAACGGGGGCTGTTTCTCTAAAAGCGCAGTTCACCAGCTCCCTGAATTGCCCCATGCACAGTCCACCCTATCCATGAAACACTATTTTTGTTCCTAACTTACGCGCCCCGGCCTCGCGGGCTTCTCACAAGACATCTTCTTTAAACGACGGACATATGAGTGACCAACTACCCAGATTTCCTGCTGTTCCGGGGCCCAGGAATGCACTTGGGCCATCACCTGAGCTGTTTGTTCTAGGACTGTTGATCGCCGTCCATCTGTGTGACAAGGTGACTTCCTCCTGTCGTGATGATGGGCCGATGCAGACTTCTCCCCTGAGTCACAGGGTGAAGAAACTGCAGGCAAACATGAAAAGAACAATCGTCAGTGCACTGCCCCACTTGCAGGCTAACACATACACAACAGCACATAGCACTAAGTAACCGTGTACCTGCGCAAGCTTCTCTCTGAGTTGCAGAATGAAGAGCTTCAAGTTAACTCTGCAACGGAACCGATGGGTTAAAGCTGCACGCAGCGCTTGTACCAGTTAGAGGACCACCTGCTCCTCCCTTAGACCCCTTGCCATTGCTTCGGTGGCCGCCCTAGTTCTAAAGGAGTGGGTCCCTAAAGTCAGCTGAATCCAGACCGGCGTCTTGGGCAGCCAAATCCATGACTCTTTTGAACTGAAAGATAGTGAGGAGTGACCCATCGCCATGTAGCTGGAGTCGCCCATTGATTACATAAGGAACAGTGAAATCATACTTCCAAATGAGAGCGCTTAGCGTAGCACCCGTTGCGTTAGCTGCTGAACATTGAAATCTGGCCATGACAGGCTGAAGTCCACTCGCGTCAAATGCAAACTGTGGCCAGATCACAGGATCGGCGCCGAATCGCAGTGTGCATTCTGACTGCTAACCTGTCTGAAAAGAAGATACCAAAGTCAGTGTGGTAGAGCTCCTTTATTGCGATCCAGTCACTCAGATTCCCCGGCAGCAACTGCCAACCCCGACCGCTCCACATTCCCTGCACGGAACCTTCATTCCAGGTTCCGTGCAAAGAACCAGAACGCGGTAAGAACCCCAACACACCCCCCTTCCTTCACAAAAAAACACAAACCCCTAATTACATAAAAACAAACACTACCCACATGAAAACGCATAAATCACCAAATACAGAAAGTCAAAATCTAACATAATCCTGTAATTTAACAGGAGATGACCTGGTTCTGGCAGGAAGAAACTTAGTTCTCAAAGGACCCTGTTGAGGAGCAAGATTGCTTTCCGAAGTGCGACCCCCATGCGTATCCATGCTGGAGGGTAGAATTGTACCCTGTGTAACAACACCAAATCTGTCTCTCACAAACTCCACTTTGGACTTAGGTACCACAGAAACAGCAGACTTATTCCAGACCTTGCCATTATCCAGAACGACCACATGATCTCTCACCTTACTGACAACCGGAGCAGAAAACCGAGAGAAACCCTTACGAACAAAAACAGGTTTCTTAATCCTTACCCAATCCCCTTCACACACAGAAGACTGCTTAGGACAATTAGAACCATACTTGGCTTGAGTGGCAGCTCTAACATCCGCCACCGCACCCAACCTTAGTGGATCCACAACCTTCCTTAGCATCCAATCCTTGTTGAGCTTAGAACCCGCAACTCTCCCCCTTAACAAGGAAAATGGAGACATACCAGTACTACAGTGTGGGGTTGTCCTCATTGCCCACAACACGTCCGAAATCACAACCTTCCAATCAAGACCATTAATGGAGGCCAACTGTAGCTGTTCCTTGATGACACGATTAAAACGCTCAACCAACCCATTGCTACGTGGATGGTAAAGGGAGGTAAGTGTGTGTTTGATCCCATGCTTGCTCAGAAAACCTTGCATCTCAGTAGACACCAACTGTGTACCATTATCTGTTACCAATTCTTCTGGAAATCCCTCCCGAAGGAAAACCTCCATCAGAAATTTAATAATGACACTTGAGTTGATACCATCCACAAATTTAACCTCTGGCCACTTGGACATATAGTCAATTAAAACTAGCACATATTTGGGAGAAACCCCTAAACCACTGAATGGACCAGCCACATCAAAAGCCAATTTAAACCAAGGTGTCTCCTTGACAGCAATGGGACTGACAGAGGATGGGCAAGTTACCTGAGATTTGTCACTCAACACACACGCACCACAATCCCTGACACAATGTTCGATGGACCTGTCAACACCCGGCCACCAAAAATCTTCCCTCACCCTCCGCTTCATTGCTCGAATACCCAAATGACCTTCATGGGCTAAGTCTAAAACCTTCTTCCGTAATGACAAGGGAACAACCAGCAACCCACCCCTGCGCAAAATCCCATCAACCAGAGACAACTCGTCACTAATTCTCGAGTAAGGAATCAATTCCTCAGGAATAGCAGTACTGTTGGGCCAACCCTGAATTACCAAATCAATTACCCTGCAAAGCTCCACATCTTCAGAAATGGCCAGTTTCCAATCCACTTCAGATAAGGCAGCTCCCGTATCAGCAACAGTACTGACCGCACACACCATTTCCACAAAGTCATTAGCAGGTTCACTAACACTTACCGAAAGAGGCAACCTTGACAAACAGTCAGCCACACGGTTCTTCACACCAGCAACATACTCCAGGCAATAATTGAATTCATTCAGTCTGTACTGCCATTTAGCAATATGAGGCGTAGCTCTGCCACCACCTTTGGTGGTAAACAGGTCTACCAAAGGCTTATGGTCAGTTCTGAGAACAAAATTGTTTCCCCACAGGAAATTACGAAAATACTGTACACCCCACCATAGCGCTAACGCTTCCTTTTCGATGGTAGAATAGGTTCCTTCAGCACCACGAAGTGTTCTAGATGCAAAGGCAATAATTTCTTCCTTACTGTCTGATCTCTTCTGCATTAAAACAGCACCTAGACCCACATTGCTGGCGTCGGTGGTGACAATGCATTTGTCATTGATGTCGAAAAGTTTAAGTGGCTGTGCCTGTACTATAGCCTCCTTAAGTAACTTAAAATCAGAAGCACATTGATCAGACCAGGTATACTTCACATTTTTCCTAAGAAGACTACGCAAACATACAGTTCTATCTGAAAAGTTGGGTACAAATTTAGCGTAATATTCAACTAGCCCCAGAAAAGAGCGTAACTGGTCCTTGTTTTTAGGTTCAGGTGCATACTTAATGGCATCCAGTAATTTCATTTTTGGTTCTACACCCTTAGCGGAGATATGGTGACCAAGGTAATCCACCCCATCTTGCAGAAATCTGCATTTGTCTCTTCTTAACGTCAAACCACTAGATTTGACTATGTCCAATACATGCCTAACTCTAACATCGTGCTCCTGTACGGTCTTCCCGTGAATAAGAATGTCGTCCTGGAAAAACACCACCCCCACAGTGTTCCTGAACAAGTTTCCCATGAGACGTTGGAACACTGCGGAAGCTGATGCCAACCCAAACGGCATGCGTAAATATCGGAAAGCTCCATCAGGAGTCACAAATGATGTAAGATGTCTGGAGTCCTTGCACAGTTCGACTTGGTGGTACACAGAAGATATGTCAAGGGAAGTAAAATACCTGGCACCCTCCAAAGTCGACAACATCTCATTAATGTTGGGTAGAGGTTGTCGATCCACCCAGATGCATGCATTCAGATCGCGCAAGTCCACGCACATCCTAAGAGACTTATCGGCCTTGCGCGCTAAAACAATGGGTGACAACCACTCAGACCCTTCAATAGCTTCAATCACCCCCAATGCGCATAACCGTTCTAACTCAAGCCTCAATTCCCCACGCATACTGAGTGGTACCTTCCGTACCTTGTGCGCCACAGCTCTTGCACCTTCTTTGAGAACAATGCGGTGTTGAAATCCCTTGAGTTTGCCCAACTTCCCACTAAAAACCTCAGGGTAACTTTTAATCCAATCATTTTCAACGCACACATCAGTCGTGATGGTATGCACTGGAGCAACTTCCGAAAGACTAGCATAGTATTGTCTAGCCTCCCGTTTGGATAGCACCATGTCAGCATGATTCGGATCAAGGATGATTCCAAGTTCGCCTTAGACGAAGATAACATTAATAGTTCGTAACGCTCATCCTCTTCATACACGCAGTCCTCTTCTATGGCCCTCACAGTACGAGGAGGTGCTCTATGTGGTACAGTTGCCTTGCACATCCGCGCTAAGTGTCCTTTCTTCCCACACTTGAAACAAGTCTGATTTATGGCATAACAAAACTTGAAGTTTCCCAGATGAGAGGTGCTACCACAACGATAACACGAAGGATGTTGTTCAACTCTTGTTTTCGGAACATTAGACACTGATGGTGTCCGGGAAGCATTGACGTTAATAGTCTTGGCCAACTTAACAGGAGCTTTTGCGGTGACTAGCTTGACCTCAGATGCAGAAGTGGTTTCAGATGTCGATACAGGTGTATTTAACTCTTTCATGCAAAGTTGAGAATGTTCAACACTCTTGGCTAAGATAAGAGCAGTCTCAAGATCAGGATCATCAGAGGATAGAAGCTTCTGTTGGACTTTCTTGTCGCACGTGCGCTCAATTAGCTGATCGCGAATTATTTCATCACGAAATTCTCTATAGTTACATTTGAGAGCCAAAATTCTGAGAGCAGCAACGAAGTCATCAATGGATTCACCAGGCATCTGTGCACGCTGTAAAAATTTGTGCCGTTCCAGAACCACATTGCGCTTGGGATTAAACCTTTTATCAAGAGTTTTTACCAAGGAGGCATAATCATCGACAATTAGTGCATCCCCATCTTCACCACCGCTGGTGCACGTCCACACCGACTCCAGAGGTAAAGTTTGCAAAATTGACCTTGCCTCCGCACCTACATTGTACATTAGTAAGGCCTTCTTTTTCTTGGATGTGAAAGTGTCGCCATCGATTGCTTCCAAATAAGCCTCAAAAGTAGCCTTCCATTGTTGCCATATCATAGGAGGAGGACCAGGTAACTGTAAAAATGGAGGTGGAGCAGCAATGTTATCCATTGTTAATCTTGCGTGGGTGAGTTGCTGCCACTTAAGATAAACACTATCTTGCAAATGCCACTACTAAAGATGTCTTTTAACAAAAAAATAATAATCTGATTAAATTCCAAAATTGCTTTCTTCTGCTTAAAAATGATTACATGTGTACATAACTGTATATTGCCGTTTTCTGCATAGAAAAAAAAAATGCTTTCCCGTGTATATGACTGTACACTTTAACAAGGCTAAAGAATTGTAGGTTAAAAATGTTCCTTCAGAATTATTCCATCTGCCATGTCTGCCATGTCGACACTTCGCTTTAAAAAACGCAAGAAGGATTAGCGCTGAACCTCACACACTGCCTTTATCCAAAGCGCATGCTTCAGAACGCCAAGGTTACAGTACACAACAACCAACAAGGCAAGGAACGTCAGAGCGAACGTCAGAGCATGACGCTCGACGCTCACGCCGCGTGCCGATCTACGCGCCGAGCAAAATACCAGAAAGAGGAGAAAAGCCCAAAATACTCTCACCGCCGAAGATCATCGTTGGAGGAAGAGCAGCAGAGGAAGATTCCAAGTCCTGCAACCCCGAAGCTCAATGACGCTCGATTTCTTCGTGATCGTCGTAACAACAGCAGTGCAGGCAGAAGACGGAATCACCGAACAGATGAATGGAAACTGGGAGCTGGACCAGCCCGTCGCCAATGAAAAGAAGATACCAAAGTCAGTGTGGTAGAGCTCCTTTATTGCGATCCAGTCACTCAGATTCCCCGGCAGCAACTGCCAACCCCGACCGCTCCACATTCCCTGCACGGAACCTTCATTCCAGGTTCCGTGCAAAGAACCAGAACGCGGTAAGAACCCCAACACTGTCCCTTATTGTTTTGACCAGCAAACATATCCTCCTTAAAATCACAATCAGACAAATTGGTCACGAAATGGCATCCCATATATCGGAACCTCAGTTCGCTATGCATTAGCACTAGTGATTTATCACAGCCATGTAGCCAGGTGAAATTCTAACTTCCTTGTTTTTGTTATTAGTTACTCTCGGCGTTACGATCAGCGTAAGAGTATGTCTCTATTTCAGGGCTGGCTGACCCGAAGCTGAGGGACTCAACATTGTGTTGAGAGCACTTAACATAGCCCAATCGCATTATATGAGGACATATTCATATTTGCTAGGCATGGGGAGATTAAGTGAACTCCTGCCTTACTCATGCGTATCATGCGATGCAGTTGTGCTAAGATGGACATGATAATACGTGGTAACCACCCCACGGTAACACACACGAAGTATCACGTGTTAACACCCATGCTGTAACACTTACGTGGTAATACCCAAAAAACGCCCATGTGGTAACATCACTGCAGTCATCTCCATGCGGTAACAGCCACTCTGATAACACACGGTAACACTCTGACAGTAACAGCCACTTGTTAACACCTAAGTGGTAACCCTTACACGGTAACACCCACTTGTTAACACCTACGTGGCAACACATGGTCACAGTCACGCGGTAACAGCACTGACTTTATTTGTTGTCAGTGTTCCGCCTTATTCCATCACGCCACATCTCAACCATTTCTATCCTGTGGTCACGTTGCACACAATAAACGTTTGCATCTGAATTTGCGATGTGGTACCCAAATCAGATGCCTACCCTCTCATTCAAAGGGCAGAAAAACAGCATTCTACTTACCCTGCAAAGTATGCCCCCCTTTCCATGGGCACCTGAAATCAGACACATGAAATCAGGTCACTGATCAGCATTAGATTTGATACATCACCGGAAGGCTGGACTTCCCAGCTATCAGAGGAATTCATACACAAAATTAATTTACCGGAATTCCACAAGTGCCATAACACAGGGAAAGACGAGCGCCGTTCTCCTGAGATAATCAAACCCCCGGGGGCTCAGGAGGAGCCTAGCGCGCAACCAAGATGGCCGCGTAGGTGCGAGGCTCCCGAGGACCTCCGCGACCTCCTGCATAAATCCTGACAGAATCCTGTCCCAGATGAGGGGACTGTATTTGTGAGCCCGAGCAGAGGTGACGCCCGTTTTCCGTTTTTAAATCGGACCTCGGACACCGGCAGGAGCATCGATTGAGGTTTGCGGCCTTCTCCACACCGGCCCCCCGTACTGGAGTTGTGGGGCGATCCGGACACAAAGTGAACAACAGCGGCGGGCAAGGCTGGGTGACTCGCGTACCCCGCACTTTCACTTTCGCTTTTGCGCCCTCCTTGCTGCCAGGCGAGGTTGGGTTGCGGGGCGGTGTGCGGTGGTGTGGTCTCGCTGGGGTGCCCTGCCGGTCCGCCAGCTGCGGTCCGTCCTGCGGAGCGGTGGTCGCTCCCCCCTGGACCCCTTGAACTGGATTGTCGGCCCCCCCCTTTCTTGAGGAGACTGACTCGTCTCGGGGATCGAAACCATGTCCACAAAACAAGATGGCGATCGTGCTAAGATAAAATCGACCCGCCGTGGCGCGGCCCAGCAATCCAACAGTATGGACCGCTACACCCTCCAGAAGGGATCCCCAGAGGCGCCGCGTAGGTCCCCTACGGGCCCGACTGATGCTTCCGCTCTGCCCACGGACCTGACCCTCCGAGACGTCCTGGGCGCCATCGCCGAGATGAAGGCCTCGGTGGACCAGCGCTTCGACACTCTGGCGCAGAAGATTGACTCGGTCCTCGTGGACGTGGGCCTCGTGAGGGCTGATTTGTCTAAAACCAACGACCGGGTCGATTCTTTGGCCCACTCTACCACGGGCCTCACAACGGACGTGGCGGCCCTCCAACAGGAGGTGCGCAGGCTTGGCCAGGCGAGCGCCCTGATGAATCGTCGGCTGGAGGATTCCGAGGGTCGGGCCCGGAGGAACAACGTTCGTATTATCGGGGTGCCGGAGGGACGCGAGGCGGAGGCGGCGGATCTATTTGTTGAGGACCTGGTTCTCACCCATCTCCAGCCTCGGGGGCTGAGTAAATTCTTTGCGGTGGAGCGTGCCCACAGGGTCCCCGGGGGTAGGCCTAAGGTTGGAGCCCCTCCGAGGCCTCTCATCGCCCGGATCTTCAATTTTCGGGACAGAGACGCTATCCTACAGACTTCCAGGCTACAAGGGCCGGTCAAACTTGACAATATGGACATCAATTTCTATCCTGACTTCACTCCGGCAGTCCAAAAGCAGAGACTGAGCTTTCTTGGTGTTAAATGTCGCCTAAGGGACCTGAATCTCAAATATGCGATGCTTTTTCCAGCTAAGCTGAGAGTGGAGGTGGATGGCCACACGCACTTTTTTGATCGACCCGAGGTGGCCGGGGACTGGCTAGACACTTTGCCCGGAGATCGGGGCCGGGGGGGTGGGGGGGTGCGGTTGGTGGGGAGGGCCCGCCGGATCAGGACTGAGGGACTAATGGTAGGCCTTGCTCTGGACTGCGTTGTTGTCACTATTGACTGTTAGGGTAAGTTCCCCTCCTGTGGAGGTCGTGTGGGGTCTCTTGGGGGATCTCCCTCCTCCTCTGGGGGACTAGTTAGTTTTCTTATCTATGGGGCGACAGGCACACTGCACTTTGGGGGGGCTGTTTGGGCTCATGCAGGGGTGCAGGGTGGGGGGAGTTCTGTTGGGTTGGGTGGGTTGGGGTGGGGTGTGGTTCGTTTCTACCGCAAGGCAAACCCGTTATTGTATTGTTGTTTTTGAGATGCTCTGGGGGGGACAAATGATGGCTTCGTTATGTGATGGGGGGTAGGGATTTGACTTTGTTGTCCTGGAATGTTAACGGACTGGGTGATAGGATCAAGCGGGGTGTGGTCCTGCAGTATCTGAAACGGATTTCGCCTGATGTGGTCTTTCTGCAGGAGACACACCTTATTGGTAACTCCTTTTGTGCCATGAATCGCCGTGGCTTTCGCTTGGTGGCCCACTCGGGCTTCACATCAGGCTCACGGGGGGTGGGCATCATGGTCAAGACCTCGCTCCCGCTAGAAATAGACGAGGTGCGCCATGATGAGAGGGGACGCTACACTGTCTTGGTGGGGAGGATGGAGGGCAAGGTAGTTGTCTTTGTCTCTGTGTACGTCCCACCGGGGCTACAGTCCACCACCTTTGCAGATCTGGGACGCCTCCTCCTTGACCTCCCGGGGGGGCTTCTGGTGGTTGGGGGGGATTTCAATGCGGTGGCTTCTGGGACTATGGATCGTCATCCCCCTAGGGACCTCCCCCGGGCACAGGCGTGGTTAGCGGGCCTTTTAGACACACTGGGATTGGTGGACTGCTGGCGTTTAAAGCATCCCACCCAGCTGCAGTACACCTTCCATTCGGGTGCCCATGGTAGCCTCTCGCGGCTTGATTATGTCCTTGTCCCTGCGGCCTATGCTGGGAGGGTGGGAGAGGTGCGCCATCTGGCGCGGGGTATTTCAGATCATTCCCCGCTCCTATTGCACTTGGGTGTCTTCCCGAGGGGAGAGGGCAGGGTAGCCCCAATCAATGCTTGGTACCTGCGTGACCCCACTATTCGTGCTGACCTGATTAAATCATTGCAACGGTATTTTGAGGAGAATGTGGGGTCCGTTCCGTCGGCTATCTCCCTGTGGGAAGCCTTCAAAACAGTTCTCAGAGGGGAGGCCCTCTCCTTTATCTCCCATGCCCGCAGACGCGCACAGGAGGAGGTGACCCGGGTGGAGGCCGAAATTACTGAATTGGAGGGTGGTCTGGGGAGTGGGGTGACTGACGCGGCGCTGCATGTTCTACACCTTAAACAGGCGGCCTATAGGGCCCTCGTCACGGAGGCGGCCAGGGGCCTTAGCAGAGAGCAACAGGGGCGACTGTACGATGTGGGTGATAAGGCTGGCAAACTGATTGCGTGGTTGGATAAGAAGGAGAGAGCTAGTCGTGTGGTCCCGCTGATTGAGAGGATGGATGGTGTACGAATTACTGAGCCGGAAGGCATTGTTTCTTGCTTCGCGGATTATTTCCGCGAGGTATATTCTCCGGTCTCTCCCTGCTCGGAGGAGGATTCCCATGCCCTGCTGCGGGACATCGCGCTGCCCTCGCTTTCAGTGGAAGACAGGGATTCGTTGGATGCCGCTCCCACCTCGGATGAAATCGCCCTCGCCATACGCTCGGTCGCCTCGGGCAGGGCCATGGGCCCGAATGGCCTTCCTATCGAATTGTATAAGCTGCGACCGGATGTACTGGCACCTCACCTCCGCGCGATGTTCCTTGCGGCCCACTCGCGGGGCTCCCTCCCGCCGGACCAGCGTCTAGCTACCATCGTGGTTATCCACAAGGAGGGGAGACCGCGAGACCGGGTTACATCCTATCGGCCGATCTCGCTCTTGAATGCGGAGCCTAAAATCCTCGCCAAGGTGCTTGCCAACCGGCTGGTCAGCGTGGTGGGCGATCTGGTCCACCAAGACCAGTCCGGCTTTATTCCCCATCGCAACACGGCCCTTAACCTGCGGCGCTTGCACGGGGTGCTCGCGCGTGTTTCATTCGTGCGGGAGCCGGCCATCTTGGCGTCCTTGGACGCCACCATGGCGTTTGACACGCTCGAGTGGCCGTACATCTGGGCGATGTTGGCGAAATTTGGATTTGGCCCGGGATTCATCAGCTGGGTCAAATTGTTGTACTCTGACCCATTGGCGCAGGTGGTGGTGAATGGTCGAGTCTCGGCCCCATTCGTGCTGGGACGGGGCACGCGACAGGGTTGCCCCCTGTCGCCGCTCCTGTTTGCACTGGCCTTGGAACCCCTGGCGGAGTGGCTGCGGTGGCACCCTTCTATCCGTGGTCTCCGTTGGACCCCTGAGTATGAGGACCGCGTGTCCCTCTACGCCGACGACATCCTGTTGTACTTAGCCTCCCCGCGTAAATCACTGATTGTCCTGGTCGATGTTCTGCGCTCCTTCGGCCGTAACTCAGGTCTTGTCATCAACTGGGCTCAATCCTGTGTCTATGTGCTTTCCGGGGAGGCTCCTGTTCTCCCGCGGGGCTGCTTGATCCAGATTGCCTCGCAGGGGTTTCGTTACCTGGGCGTCTATATTACGCTGGACCCGGTGGCCCGCTACGAGCGGAATTTGCTTCCCCCCCTCCAGCGCTTGAAGGAGGACGTCGCGCGCTGGCGGCGCTTGCCGCTTTCGCCGCTCGGCCGGGCGGCATTGTTCAAGATGATGTCATTACCGCGCTTTCTGTACGCTCTCCAGAACTCGATGGACCTGGTCCCGGCGCGTTACTTCCATGAGGTGGAGAGTTTGCAGCGCCGCCTGTTCTGGGACGGGAGGCCGCGTATAGCCCTGGCAAAGTTGACGCTCCCGTGGTATGACGGAGGGATTGCCCTCCCGGATATTAAGCGGTATTACTGGGCCTCCCAATTAGCTGCAATTAATCACGGCCTTTACGGGCCCGCCTTAAACCCGGCATTTGAAATGGACAAGATGCTCCTGCCCGGTGGCGATTACAATCGAGCGCTCTACACTAGCGTGCCCGATTCCCGCCTGACGGGACCCACGCGTGTCATGGTGCGAGTATGGCACGCGGCCAATGCAGCTATGGGATGGAAGGACCGTTTGACCCGGGCGTCACCGTTGTATGCGTCTGAGAGGTTGGGCTCCCTATGGACCTCGAAGGGCTTCGATAGGTGGGACACGATAGGCATTAGTACAGTGGGGGACCTCTGGACGAGGGGAGGATTCAAAACATTCGAGACACTGCAGGCGGAGTTTCAGCTGCAGGGCAGTGAATACTTTCGATACCTGCAGGTCCGTCACGCACTGGGTTCTGTCTTCCCAGACGTGGCCGCCATCCCGGAGTCCTCCCCACTGGAGGATAGAGTGCTAGATGGCCACGTTCCGGACAGCACGATCTCCCTCATCTACAAGAAGTTGATTAATGACCGCTCGGGCTTACTGACTGGGCTCCGCGAGGCTTGGGTTGCCGATGGGTTGGAGCTGGACGACGAGGACTGGATTTCCGCGGTGGCCTCCCCGAAGGAGGTGGCCATCCCGGCTCGCCTTCGCTTCGTCCAGCTTAAGATACTTCACCGGGTGTACATGACGGGGCCAGGGCTTCTGCGTATGGGCTATGCCGAGGATGGACTGTGTAAGCGTGGGTGCGGTGCATTGGCGACTTTTTTACATATTCTGTGGGAATGTCCGAGGGTGGAGCGATTCTGGCGTGGTGTGCATGAGGTCCTGCGAGCGGTTACGCATGTCGTGCTGGTGCCTGAGGCGAGGAGATGCCTGCTGAATGTGTGGGAACCGACCGACTACTCGGTTCCGCAGACGCGATGGGTGACGCTGGGTTATATGATTGCTAAACGTGACATCGCTCAACTGTGGGGATCCCAGAGGCCCCCGGCAGTGTCGGCCTGGAAAGAACACATGGATTGGTGCATGTTCCGAGAGAAGGTGGTGTATGTGGCGCGGGGTAAGCCTGGGGCGTGGCTGAAGGTGTGGGGCCCCTGGAACGCCTACCGCGGGGGTATTTGCGAGCCGCCATTGTTGCCTCCCGCTTCACCAGCTCCGTCCCCCTAGATGACCCCCTCCCTCAATCCCGGGCACAGTGTTTTCCCAGTCCCGGACCTATTCCCCTTCCCCTCCTTCGATTTTAGTGTATGGTTGGGGTCCCCCCATTTGAGGAGCATATGTTGTCACTTTCGCTCTCGGGTTGCCTTGCGGGTGTGATTTTATGTTGTTGTGTTGTATAAAACGAAACCGTATTGTGGGCTCAGAGTCATGTGGCCCACGTGGTTGATACCTCCTGCTTTAGCGTCTCTGTAACGCCAAGTGCCTTATTGTATATATGTCATTTATTTCTGTCACTTTAGCGGCCGGCCGGAAGGTTGTAGGCCCATACCTGTATATATTTGAGATTGTAATAAACGGTTTCAAAAAAAAACAAAAAAAAAAAAAAACCCCGGGGGCTCAAACGTGGAAACATTTGAGAAGTTGTGCGGCACTCACCTCGGCCTAACACTTATGCATACAACCGCAAAGCCGCCCCCTCGGGGAGGCACGAAATTAAATAGCTATCTGTGGCATTACCAAATTACACTTTATACTGCCACTACTGGGAGGTGAACCAAGTTTTTGACATAAACACCCCAAGCTTCCCACAACAGACATGTGTGGCCAGCATACACTAACAGATAACTTATCTATGGGAAAAACAGTGCTTCATTTTGTCAGGACCACAACTCTGCAAGAAAACCCGGACCCCGTAACCCCACTGTCTTCGGCACGAAGCGCAAGGCCTTGCATACCTCTTCACTATCAGTGTGGTCCAAAGAAGTGCCTCAATGCTCTTGAGCTCGAAATGGCACCCTCAAAGGTCATACATGACCCCACTGTTTAACCGCAAGAAATAAAGGATGAAACTTATGCTCTGCAGAAGAAAGGACTTCTCATAGTGCAGTGTCTGCTGACATCACCCACCCCGCTCTGTCGAGCACCGAGGCAACTGGCGGAGCAAACTTCCCCCCGCAGTGGGCAAGAAATCTTCACTAATCGGTGGCTGTGCGTAAGCGGTCCACGGATCAAGGGATTGTGTGGTGTTACTATTGGTCGAGGTAACAGTTAAGAAAAGGGACAATGGTGTGCTAAACCCTTCTGTATACACCCTTGAAAACACCCAACACACGGGATGCTGCGCACAAACAAGCACAAGCGCACTTCGATGTCGCCTTAAGCCCCTTCCCAACCTTGTGATACTTCGCAACCAACATGCATGGCTACCTTGCTGCCACTGTACCTAGGATTGAATAATAGTACAGCTGGACAGTGATTGACCCTCGAAAAATTCCGTCTTTGCCGGTCACTCTTCTTGGGAACCATACAACCATGCGGCAAGAAAATCCAGCCAGCGTGTGTGTACTTAACGTTTTGTTTTAAGCACCCCTCCATGTGCACCGCCGCCGATGTGCATACAACTGATTGCCCGCTCCACACGCTCATGTCTCCCGCTTGCTATGTTTAAATAACAGTGCCCCCTGCACCATGCGCAATGCAGGCGGTGAAAAAATTAAAGGCAGGCAGTTACACAATGCGCTAATAATACTGCAAAGCCTTTAGCGCTCCCTCGCGCCGTGACACATTGATATTATGAAACTGATGCTCTGCCCACTGTGCTAAGCAGGCTGCACAAGATAACTCGGGCACGCTCTGACCGCACCACTCGTTCATTTTTCAAGTTGCCTATGACAACAACACAAAGCCCCTCTTTGCCTCCCCGCTCCTTGCCGAGCTTGCTGCCGCTCGCAGAGCACCAAACGTGTGGCCTGAAAATGCAGCAGGGGTACTTAACTAATTGCTGCCGCCGCAAACGTCCTCTGGTTCGGTCCGATACACGCGAGGCTTAGTCCGCTCTTATTGAGGCTCCTCCAAATTGCAAGGACGTCCTGACCCAGAAACACCACCGACCTAAGCGCTGCCGCTGCACACGTCCTTCTGTTCGGTCCGATAACAGGTGATTTGCTCCGATAGAGGCTGCTCCGAGACTCCTAAAAACCGCAAAGACGTCCTGATCCCGAACACCTGTAAAATAAAACAAAAGAAAACAAGGTTCGAGGCATATGAGCTGCAGATTACACACTTTTACATAGATCGCCATCTTTTGTTGGGCCCGGATGTTTGCAGTTTGTTTTTCCTCTTGGAAAGTCTTTGGAAGTCACAAGGTCGGTGACTCCTCCTTTGGATCGTATTGCGCATGGGCTTCAGCTCCATCCTCAGACTGTTTTTTTCCGCCATCGGGCTCGGAGGTAATCTTCGCGATCCGGTTCCGAACATTTCCAGTTCGACGAATCGAAGCGGAATCCTCACCTCACATCGCGGTATTATTTCCATCGCGATCTCCTTAATCCTTCTCATCGACAAATCTTCGGTTCCAGTCGTCGACGGCGGCCTTCAGGCCTACCCAAGCTCTGGTCCCGGCTGATGGAAAGAACTCCATTCAAGAAGTGCCCTCAATGTGGGTCCAAATTCCCCCACACCGATCTTCATGAGGTGTGCAACCTCTGCCTCTCCCCTGAACACGAGGCTCGAGACTGTCCGGCCTGTAAATCTTTCAGATCGAAAAAGACTATTCGGGACCGAAGAGCCAGACGAAACATGGCACACTCCTCGACCTCCGTTCCAGTCGACATCTTCGGAGATGACATCAAAGATCCGGGACAGCAGCGCACCGAAGAGGACCCAGTCAGTGCTTCCGAGGCCGACGACTCAGATCTGGAGGACATCACTCCGGCGCAGAGGGTCGTGAGTAATATACCCACCCCCCACACCCGCGCCGACACCCAGAAAGGCTTCGGTCACGCCTTCGCCTCCGGGCCTAGGCAAGACCAGAGACACTGCTTCACACACCCCACCTTCGGGCACGGTGAAAAAGCCAAATAAGCCTTCCGACGGCTCGGGCTCAAGCCAGCCTGCCAGCGGTGCCGAGAAACACACTTTGGCACCGAAAAAGAAACCGGCCTCTACCTCGACACCGAGCTCCGCACCGAAGCCCTCGGGCTCGAAACCCAGCGCTTCCGTACCGACACCGTCTTCGGTACCGACCAAGCCCCAAAAGGTCCTCGGCACCGACACTTCCACGCCGAAGCCCACCTCGGCGCCGACCAAAAAATCGGAGGTTCCCATGCCCAGTGCTAAGCAAACTGGCACGGACAAGCCTAAAAAGTCATCGGCCCCGAAGACTTCGACGCCGACGGACCAAACATTGTCACAGGAACTATTTACACCGGATCCTTTTAAAAAAACTCTCACCAAGGATCCAAAAACTGGACATTTGGCACTCTCTTCCAAAAAGAGACATTTGGACAAACCGGCTCCGCCTCCACCTCCAAAGAGGAAGGACTCTGCCACCTCCCCTTTCAGAATACCTTCCCCACCTCCTCCACCCTCTCCACCTCCACCCCCTCCGCCTTCTCCACCCCCACCTCATCGCTCTCCGACCCCGTCTCCAGACGATGAAGATCAGGGGGACCCATATCACGATCCAGGGGATGTGCCCAAAGACCCCACACCTACAGGATCCCCAGACCCATGGGACAACTACAATAACCCAGATATTCCAGACGTCCCACAAGATGACCTTTACCCTTCCAGGCCATCTCCACCGGAAGATTCATTAGGTTTCCACTACCTACTTCAGAGGGCGGCACATTATCACGGGGTAGAGTTACACACTGACACAGTGGAAGAGGATTTCCTCCTCGACACCTTTGATAACGCACATAGGTCTACCTCCATACTACCTATGCTCAAGGGGGTGGTAAAACATGCGCCAGAGGTTTTTAAGGACCTAGTCAGGGCCAGGGTCATTAACCCACGCATAGAAAAAAAGTACAAAGCTGCCCCCACAGATCCTGCCAATATCAAAGGGCCAGCGCCACTAGGTTCCCTAGTGGTCTCCACTGCACGAAAAAGGTCAAATTCCCAGGCGTCAGGCGAAGCACCACCACCTCACAAAGAGTCAAAGCTACTGGACGCGTCAGGAAAGCGCACTGCGTCCCAGGCAGCCAATATATGGCATATCGCCAACACCCAAGCGCTATTGGCCAGATACGATAGGGCACATTATGATGAAATAGAAACCATAATGCACCACCTCCCTGAAAGATACAAAACTAGGGCCAATGAATTAATTCAAGAGGGTAAGACAATAACTAACACCTCTATACGCTGTGCCTTAGACGCAGCAGACACAGCCTCCAGGGCCATTAATACTAGCATCCTGCTCCGTCGCCATGCTTGGCTAAGAATATCAGGTTTCAAACCAGAGGTGCAAGCCTCCATCCTAAATCATCCCTTTGACCAAGAAAACACATTTTCGGCCCAAAGGTAGATGAGGCCCTCGAAAAAATGAAGAAGGACACTGATACGGCGAAGTCCATGGGAGCCCTGCAGTCACACCCTCCCAGGCGCTCTTTTCGCCGCTCTTCCTTTCGGAGTACATCTAGAGGCTACTCCTCAGATAGCGCATACACTTCCTACAAATCCCCCACTCAGTCCACCTTCACAAGGGGTTATCAAAGAGGCGGCTATAGGGGAAATAATAATAAAGGCAGAGGTAAAACAAAAACCGCCCGCCCTGCCACACCGCCTACCCAATGACTTCCCTCCGCTCCCTCCAGACCATCCCACTCCGGTCGGGGGCAGACTACAAAATTTCCTTCATGTCTGGGAGACCATCACCTCAGACAAATGGGTGACCCAAATTATTCGGTCAGGATACTGCCTGGAATTAACATCTACCCCCCCAAACATTCCACCCAGGCAACGCCCAATGTCACAAGAACATTCCACATTACTAAAGCAGGAGGTAATTTCCCTCCTACAAAAACATGCAATAGAACAAGTTCCCGTCAATCAGCAAAATTTAGGGGTCTACTCCCTATATTTTCTAATACCAAAAAGGGACGAGACTCTACGACCTATTCTAGATCTCCGGCCCCTAAACACATACATACATTCAGACCATTTTCACATGGTAACGCTCCAGCAGGTGCTTCCGCTCCTCTCCCAGAATGACTTCCTCACCACACTGGACTTGAAAGACGCATACTTCCAAATTCCAGTACACCATGCTCACAGAAAGTACCTCAGATTTGTAGTGGACGGGCAACACTACCAGTTCAAAGTGCTCCCATTTGGAGTCACAACAGCACCACGGGTGTTCACCAAGTGCCTAGCGGTAGTAGCGGCACACCTCAGAAGACAGCACATTCACGTCTTCCCATACTTGGACGACGGGCTGATAAAAGCCACGTCCTACAACCAATGTGTACACCACACCGCCACTACAATCCAACTACTTCACCAACTAGGCTTCACGGTGAACCACCAAAAGTCCCAGCTAACACCATCCCACATAAAACAATACCTTGGTGCCACCATAGACACCTCAAAAGCAATAGCCTACCCCAATCCGGCCAGGATTGCAAGTATTCAGGCTTTGCGACAAAGATTCATACTTCAACACTCCCTTCCAGCAGGAGTGTTTATGCAACTGATAGGGATGATGGCCTCTTGCATTTTCATAGTGCCCCACGCAAGACTCCAGATGCGTCTACTCCAAGAGTGCTTAGCGCTAATGGAACCAGGCCCGGGGGCAACTGACAGATCTGGTGTTGGTAGACGGTCGCACCCATCGCTCTCTGCAGTGGTGGAACACCACAAACCTTTCCAAAGGTCGACCGTTCCTGGACCCGGTTCCACAAATAATACTAACAACAGACGCATCGCTCTCTGGCTGGGGAGCTCATATATTACACCTCACAGTGCAAGGCACATGGACGCCGCAACAAAAGTTACTCCACATCAACTATCTGGAGTTACTAGCAATCTCTCTAGCCCTAAAATCCTTTCAGGCACACATTTTAGGCAAGGCAGTCCTCATTCGCACAGACAACATGACAGCCATGTATTACATTCAAAAACAAGGCGGCACACACTCTCCACAGCTCTCTCCACTAGCACAGAACATATGGAGATGGGCAATTCCACACAAAATCTTTCTCCTAGCCCAACATGTCCCAGGAGTCCAGAACACCATGGCAGATCTGCTCAGCAGACAGACGCAGCAGATCCACGAGTGGGAACTTCACCCGCAGGTTCTTCACCCGTTCTTTCAAACGTGGGGGCATCCACAAATAGACCTATTCGCCACCCACGAAAACAAAAAATGCCCAAGCTTCGCCGCCAGATACCCACACCCATTGTCCAAAGGCAATGCGATATGGATGAACTGGTCAGGCAAATTTGCGTACGCTTTTCCACCCCTCCCACTAATTCCATTAGTGGTGCGAAAGCTACAACAGCATTCCCTCACGCTGATCCTAGTAGCTCCAACATGGCCAGACAACCGTGGTACACCACGCTGCTGGTACTCTCGGTAGTGCCACACCAAAAGCTACACCTCTCACCATGCCTCCTAACCCAGAACCATGGAGAGAGCAGACACCCGGACCCAGCTCACCTCAACCTTGCGATCTGGCTCCTGAAATCCTAGAATTCGGATACCTAAACCTTCCCCCTGACTGTATGAACGTCATCAGAGAAGCTAGACGCCCTACCACTAGAGCCTGCTATGCTGCCAAGTGGAAAAGATTTGTTGTGTATTGCCATAACAACACAATCAATCCTCTAGACGTGTCTATACAACACATCATATGCTACTCACTCCACCTACAAAAGTGTAATCTAGCCAGGGCCGGACTGGGAACAGAAACCGGCCCTGGCATACTGCTCAGGTGCCCCTCCCTCCCCCCCAGGGGAGTGCAGCCGAACAGTTTGCGAGGGCCGATTGCGGGTGATTTTGTTACAGGGGGCCGATGTTGCCGACCCCTGGTAACCAAAATGGCCCCCCAGGGGCCCAAAACCGGCCCCCACTCTAGCAGCCTACCGGGGAAACGCCCGGTGCCCGCTATGGCCAGTCCAGCCCTGAATCTAGCATATACCTCCATTCGGCTACACCTCGCAGCAATTGCAGCTTACCTACAAAACAGGCAGCACCTATCACTTTTCAGAGTACCTGCCATTAAAGGCTTCATGGAAGGCCTAAAAAGAATAATTCCCCCCAGAGTACCACCCTCACCTGTGTGGAACTTAAATATCGTTCTCACAAGGCTAATGGGGCCGCCATTCGAACCTTTGCATAAATTTGAACTGCAATTTCTCACATGGAAAACAGCTTTTCTTGTAGCCATCACTTCCCTTAGAAGGGTCAGTGAGATACAAGCACTTACCATACAAGAACCTTTTCTTCAAATGCACCAGAACAAGGTTGTTCTCCGTACCAACCCAAAATTCCTACCTAAAGTCATTTCCCCTTTTCACCTAAACCAATCCGTAGAATTACCGGTATTTTTCTCACAACCTCAAACTGTTGCAGAAAGGGCTCTACACATGCTAGATGTCAAACGAGCCTTACTTTACTATATCCAAAGAACACAACCTTTCAGAAAGACCAAACAACTGTTTGTCTCTTTCTCTCCACCACACAAAGGCAACCCCATCTTAAAATCAGGGATAGCTAGGTGGATTGTAAAATGCATCCAGATATGCTACCACAAAGCAAAACGAACGCTATCCGTTCCCCCTAAAGCCCATTCTACACGAAAGATAGGGGCTTCTATGGCTTTTCTAGGGAACATCCCATTAGATGATATCTGCAAAGCAGCTACATGGTCAACACCGCACACTTTCACTAAACACTACAGTGTAGATGTGCAAACCAAGCAACAAGATAGTGTGGGCCAGGCTGTACTAAAAACACTATTTCAAACAACTGCAACAGATACCGGTGGTCGCCGCTAAGGTTGGGAACTGCTATATAGTTTATGCAAAAGTGTGTAATCTGCAGCTCATATGCCTCGAACGGAATATGCTACTTACCAGTATGCATCTGTTCTTGGCATGTAGAGCTGCAGATCTACACACGCCCACCCGCCTCCCCGGCTACCTGTATCTGTTCCAGTCTATCTTATTTAGATACAACACACATGGGTTTCTTCACTGTTATTACTATGCTCCATCTTTCCCTGCTGGCGAAAAACAATCTGAGGATGGAGCCGAAGCCCATGCGCAATACGATCCAAAGGAGGAGTCACCGACCTCGTGACTTCCAAAGACTTTCCAAGAAGAAAAACAAACTGCAAACATCCGGGCCCAACACCAGATGGCGATCTTTGCAAAAGTGTGTAGATCTGCAGCTCTACATGCCAAGAACAGATGCATACTGGTAAGTAGCATATTCCTTACGGTCCGCCGATGGCCCGGGTGCATTCCTGGTGGGGGCGCGAGGAACAAGAGACTGTTACTGCGCCCTCAATCCCCCTTGTAAGAGGGGGCAGTGGGACCACCAGGCAGACTGGTCTAAACCAGTTGTCTGCAAACGTCCGGTGTTCGTGTGAACCAGAAGCACTTTAAGTGCTTCCGGTTCACTGCCGGGGTCTGGCGCGACCGCCATAATGGCGGCGCGCGCTAGATAGCGCGTTGCCTTGCCCAGGGGGGCAGCACTCCTCTGCCATGAGCCGCCACTGGAAGAAAGTGTGAATAAAAAGCTCGGAGAAAGTACCAACTGGAGGCGTAGGGCTTGAAGTCTAGTGGAAAGAATACTAGTGTGTATGGTTTGGAGAAAGTGGTTTGAAAAAATCTGTGGGGACAGCTGTAGTTGCAAATCTTCAGGGAAAGGTGTTATTGCTTTAATTAAGGATGAATGTGCTTGCAATAAAAGTTGTATTAGTATTCATTCAAGTGGACGTAATGTATGAGGGCATAAAAAGGGTTCCTGTTGTGGCTATATCTAAAGGTTGTATTTATGATAACTATATATTATGACTTTTGCCGATATTAAATCAATGTGTTTAGTGTAGATAGCCATTTTTGTCATTGTGTGGATGGCTACAGTTAGTGCACGATAGCTACTACTGGTAAAGCGTTTTGTGAAAAATGTACTCTTCATTCAGGATAGAAGGGTGGAAGGATGGAAGACAACATTTTGAGTGTTATGTTGTGTGGAAGCATATTTTTTTTGTTTCTCAGTGATGCTTAAATAGGGTGGCGGGCTGTTGGGGGATCAGCCCTTTTCTCCGGATTCGCCTGGCCCGTGAGTGTTGCTGCATCCATTCATGTTCAGGAATACATCCACCATGGTCTGCACTGACGGACATCCTTGGTCCTGGTTCGCCCCCCCTCCCCCATGTTCTCTGCCTCTCAGTGGATAATGCAACCACAAGCAGTCACAAATGGATGACTCCACCCACAGGCATGCACAGCTTCAATCTGCTGAGCAAACTCTTAGCTAATGCTGCTGGGAAAAGTGACACACTTCTAAAAATCATTTTATGTTGTGAATAATCCACACATTGGGCCCGATTCACAAAGGTAACTTAGGTCTACTAAAGTTACGAGTGTGGAATCTACGCTCTCGTGCCGGAGTCTCTACACTGCAGAGAGCTTGCAGCGAGCAAACTCCGCTGCACACTCGTAACTTTACTACATATAAATTACCTTTGTGAATCGGGCCCTCAGTTTTTGGCTATGGAAAGATGTTTTCCGTGACTCATATCCTACTGTGATGTTCTAGGTGCAGTTACAAATTATGGAAATCGTGCTTAAGGTATTTCCACAAAGCAATTATGATATATTTTGTATGGGAACTCTTTTCTGCTGGTGCTAAGCCCTTCAACAACTTGAAAAGCTCCTAAGATTTTGACAGAGGGTATTGTACCAAGCATATGAAGTGAACCACAGGCTCCTTGTCCTGCAGACTCAAGTCTGCTGTTAATTTAGTTGTTGTCCATTATTTGTGGGCCCTATGGAAGTCAGTTTTTTTACTGGCTAGCAACTATGACAGGTACTTTCATTTACCACTATGTCCCATGGCATCAGATAGTATTCTGTTTAAACTGACTTACGAAGTATCTGCCTTTGTGCATTGCACTCCAGGGGAAGAAAGGCCGAACAGTCCAGGCCGATAGTAGGTTTGGAACTCATATATATTGTGGCACGATAATTACACAAAAACTCAACGACCGTTAGTGATGGACCTTTTAATAATGATAAGTATTTTTTTAGTATTTGAAATGTAGGACAGTGGAAATAATGAACAATCCAGGCGTACAGGAGGTTGTAGCATCTTTGGGTGCCGAGATACGACCACAAACAGTTTTATAGCAGTTACTAGTAAGACTGTACAATGAAATAACATGGGACTTTATGTGCAATTGTTATCCCATAAGGGCAACTTCCTCAGTTCTTCCTGGAAACCTGTGAGTCACTTTTTTTAATTGGCTTGTTTACAGTCCCTGGTCAGTGCAGCCAAAGTTGGCAAACAGACTGTTACTGTGTATGTTACAATACAGTTGTCATTTGCCCTAGTTCTGCGGCTGTGTTGACCCCAACGAGGGTCAACCAAGCAGGTTTTACCGAAGTTGGCTGAGATTCTAAAGATACTAGCCCAAAGGCCAAACGTTTTAAGCACTCAAACCCACTTCCCAAACGTTAACTTGGATTCTCCCTCCCAAAACCCAACAATGATGTTAGGGTGCCAAAAAATAGTCTAGAGTTAAGTGTCTAGTTGATGGCAGTTGGAATTAGCCATCTCTGCAGGGTCACCCCCAAACATTTGGCTTCCCTCCTCCACTTTTTGTGACCTCATTTTTCTTGGCCTTAGGACTCTGTGCACTTTACCACTGCTAACCAGTGCTAAAGTGCATGTGCTCTCTCCCCTAAACAAGGTAACAGTGGCTCATACCCAATTGGAATATTTAATTTACTGAAAAGTCCCTAGTAAAGTGCACTACCTGTGCTTAGGGCCTGTAAATTAAATGCTACAAGCGGAAATGCAGCACTGCTTTTACCACCCTCACCCACTTAAGTAGCCCTCTAACAATGTCTCAGGCCTGCCATTGCAGTCCTGTGTGTGCAGTTTGCACTGCCATTTTGACCTGTCAAAATAAACCCTTTTCCAGGCCCTAACCGGCCCTTTTTATACATGTAAGTCACCCCTAAGGAAAGCCCTAGACAACCCAAAGGGCAGAGTGCAATGTGTTTGAAAGGCAGGCCATATGCTTTTATGTTTTACATGTCGTGATAGTGAAAAACTCTCAAATTAAATTTTCACCACTACAAGGCCTAGCTCTCCCACTGCGAGGGCTATCTCTCCCATAGGATAAATATTGGGTTTACCTTATTGCATTTTATAAGTGTAATTCCCAACTGCAAAGTGATGGACTTTTCAAGTTTGGTGTCTCTGGAATCACAATTTAAAATCCGAACTCATGGTGAAGTCTGATTGTAAGTTGCAATTCTGAAGATGCCACTTTTGGAAAGCTGAAGAAACAAATCTAGGACGTGGGCCTTAGACAGAGTGCACTCTACCTTATGCACTCAAAATGAGTGTTATGACACAATATTAATACATTGTTACATGAAAAATAGCAAAAGCTTAACAATGTTATCAATGTTAGATAACATTGTTAATCTTTCGCTATTTTCCATGTAATAATGTATTAACATTGTGTCATAACACTCATTTTGAGTGCATAAGGTAGTGCGCACTCTGTCTAAGACCCACGTCCTAGATTTGCTTCTTCTACATTGAATAGGTGGTAGAGCGCGCACACCAATTTTGATAAACCTGGTGTCTAATGTATATGGGTTCAATATTTGTATATTGAGTGCATCGTCGCTGTTTCTAGATTTAAATTTACTACTTTTGGAAAGATGGCATTTTCTTTCTTTAGCCATTTGGTGACTGCTGTCTGACTCTGATACACGTCTGAAGAGGGTGACAGCGTGGCTTTATGCATTCTCCCTAGACAGCCACACACAATGGGAGCTTAGGTGTGACTTGAATGGCCATCCTGGCAGGATGTGAGGGAGAAGCTGATTCCAGCCTCACACACACCTGAATAGGCAGTGTCCTGTCCCCACACAAACGGCTGTATACCCCCTGTAGTGAGTTTGGAGCCAGGATAGGAAGGGAGGACCTCTGTGCACTTCAAAGACATTGACATTGAAGCCTCCTCCCCTTCAAAGACACATCTGGGTATACATACTGGACCTCAGACACCACCACTTCAGTACACCTCTGAACCTGTGAGGACTGCCTGGGAGAAGGACTGCTGTGCTGCTGAAGTACTGCTACTCTGCTGAACTGCTGCTTTGTTGGACTCCTGCATTGCCGTGCTGTCCTGCCTGGATGAGAAGGACTGGACCTGCATCACTTGAACCCAGAGTGACTCCAAGGGCTGGCTGGCCTCTTGGTTCGAAGTCTCAGGGACATAAAAGACTTCCAACGTACCTGTTTCTGCTCCTGGACTCTGCCATCTGTGATTCTGCCCTGCCAAGTGGTGCCACTCCTGTCCTGGACCCTTGAAAGTGAGGCCTAAGGTGCTCGCTTCAGGGAAACCCACACATCCTTTGACGAATCAGCCCATTGGCACCATTGCATGGATCAGAACCGGCGCATCGTGCCTGTTGCGTAGATCAGAACCAGCGCATCACTCACGTTGCATGGCTAGAACCGACATCTCCTCTACTGCGTGGATCTGCCCCGACACATCACCTTCAGAACCACCACTGCAAAAGGTCTCAGCATCTCCGTCGACAGCATCTTTGATGGCAAATCTTTGCATCACAGCTCTTCACTCATCAGAGCGGACGCAACGTTTCTGCTGCGTGGATCCGGACCGGTGCATCGCCACCAATGCATGGATCAACACATACGTATCACTTCGGCTTGGGCCTGCATCCATGAGGTTGACGCAGCCCGGATCAAGCTATTTTTGTTCAGCAGGCCTCACTGGGTCCCTGTATCCGGGCCGTGCTCTATCGCAGTTGACCTGAACTTTTGATTTAGTCCTGGTCCGGTGCGACCAAATATCCCAAGCAAGTGCTTATTGCTTCTAAGCACTATTTTATAGTTTATTCCTTAAAAAATCCTATCTCAAGTTCTACTTATTGGATTCCCAAGTAAGTGCTTAATGCTACTAAGCACTATTTTATAGTTTATTCTTTAAAAGTTCCTATCTCAAGTTTTACTTATTGGATTTTTGTCGTTTTGGTCTTATTTTATTGATTAAATTACGAGCTAATTTTCTAACCTGATGTGGAATCTTTTTGTGTGGCGTTTTCACTGTTTT
Organism: Triturus cristatus; assembly: GCF_964204655.1. Classification (NCBI taxonomy): domain Eukaryota; kingdom Metazoa; phylum Chordata; class Amphibia; order Caudata; family Salamandridae; genus Triturus; species Triturus cristatus. Next base: position 1,416,547,810 of record NC_140591.1, on the reverse strand, counting down.
ACTGTTTGAGGTGTTGCAAAAATACTTTGCACATTGCCTCTAAAATTAAGCCTGAATGTTCTGTACCAGGCTACCAGAGGGTGATCACAGGTTAATTTAGGATTTGCTTGCTTCTTACTCTGACTAGTATTGTGGTTACTGCTTGACTAGGGTTCAAACCCTAGTCAACCTATAACCCAATTGCTAACAATGTCACTTCAAGGCGTCTGTGGTTTATAACATATGCTGTGCACATAGTTTAATTTCATGCCAGTTACTGTTCCACATGGTATCCACATTTAAAGTTATAAATTTGGAACTATTGGTGTTGCAAATGTGCTATCACCCTCACTCGGTTTCTCTGGGGTGCCAAATTTTAGGGGCCTGTATCTTGGGAAGGGCTATTCATAATCGAGCTTTTCAGGCTGCCAGGTGGTCCACTTGAGCTCAGTCACCCATTCAAACCACTGGGTCCCACTATCACATAGGGAAATGAAAATCATGTTTGTTGTTTAGTCTTCCAACTGTGATATTCCTTGGGTAAAAGATAAACACTCTGAGTAAACTCTATGACACTTTGAAGGGGTGGCACTGTCTCCCACAAAGTTGGGGAATGGAACGGGATAGGCTTACTGTACTCAAGGTTTTGGGTTGTCTTCTGCAAATTCTCAACTGTGCAATACTGCATACATCTTCATTTTGATTGTGACGAGTTGTGTTGCTTCTGAATAGTTGTTTTTCTCAAGACGACCTGCACTCATGAGTCCCTCATCTGAAACTTGCTTCTTTACCTCCTAATCAGAAACTCTCTCTTTTACTCACTCTGATCTGTTGTCTTCGTGAATGGATCATGGGGCCCTCTGATCAACGGCCCGCTCTTCTACACTGGACAGGAAAGCTACCTTTTTGTGGGAGAGAACTGGGGTTTCTTCCTGAGCCCTTCGGCTTGTGTTCTGGCCTGATTTCACTCTTAGGGGCTGCAGACGTTTCCAGAAGTCCAGACAAGTGCAATCTACTGGATCAATGTTATTGATCTAAAACCGAGGACACTGGTGGAGTGCCTGGCCAATGAAGATAAAGTGAGGTTGGGTTATAGTAATTCAAGCCAACCATAGCAAAGAAAATCTCTCTTGGCTTTCTCTGCATAAGAGGGAATGAGCAGGAACTAACTTGTCAAGGGAAACATGAATTCCCATGGAGGTACAGCATGCATACTAAATTGGGTATTTGTGTTTTCCGTTAGATGTTTGGCAGACAAGGGTCAGATCGGGATCATAATTAGGCCTGGGCACTCCCCCAAAAAAGTGGACCACATTTGCAGATCGTTCCTTTCATGGATCAACATTTGTTAGTCTCATTGGAATCTGGGCGGTTATTTTTTTGTTAATTAATTTTTTGTAGTTTTATATAGTGTGAATTTGGCCCTAAGGCGTTGGAGTAATGTGCATGAGCATAACTTACATTACACACTTCAAACCTATTTTAGGTATGGAGATTAAGTGATTTGCTCAGAATCACAGGATGTTGAGCTGACGCTGGGACTTGAACCGAGTTCCAACGTCGACAGCTCTAACCACAATGCGACATCCAATTTTATGCAACCCCTCTCTCCCCTCCTCAGCAAGGCCTAAAATACACTGGGGCCCAGGAGAGGCCACTTCTTTTGCTCGTCCCCTCCCTAGCTTACTATGGCCTCAGGGATATGACCTGCAGGGGACAGGTCAAGAAAAGCACACTGCCCCTGCTGCTCGAGGGGGACTTAGGTGAGAATGGCGCAAAATCACCTGCCCCCTCCAGCGAGGCCCCTGCATACTACCACCCTCCCCACACCCACCATGGTCTAAACGTTATGGCCCAATGGGGATAACATTTATTTTGGCAGGGCAAGCCACAGGAGACAGGGAGCGGAGGTGAGAATGCCCCAAAGGCCAAAGCAACACCTGGACCCCAGCCTCAGTTTACAGCACGGCAGGGGAGTGACCAAGATACTAGCGCCACATTACTGTGGCCTGGCGGGGGCTGGGGAATAAATGAAGTCTCTGTGGACGGTTTACGGAGGCCCAAAAATCTGGCCTTCAGGTGAACCTGAGGCACCTGCCCATCCCCCATTAGCCGACAGCCCGCCTTCCCAATCTGAACCTGTTGTAGGAGAAGAAACCGGGAACGACACTGGGTGTGCATTGGGCCACACTCACACGGACATCGATTTGATCCAAATCCCACAGGGAGAAGTGATATCACACACCCTTTGGCTCTTATGGCATCATATGATTGACCCCTTTTTATCACAGTTAGCCCCTTAAGAGCATCCTATATGTTGTTGATGGACAAGGGAAAGAGCAAGGACGGACGCTTCAGACAGTAAAGAAAGGACATAGAACTATCTTTGGTTTATATTGTCACTGATACCTCCATGACCAGTGAGACAAGGTGCAGCAAGGGCAGCACCACAGGTACCAAAGGGCAAGCCAAAGCTATGCTACTGCTGGCTACCCACAGTTGAAGTCCATGCACACACCCTGAGCGACGGACACCTTACGAGGAAGCAGAGATGAAAGGAGCAGCCCCGGTGTTAGTCTGTTTTTTGTGACCTGGTAGCATCTCCTCCGAAAAGTTATTGCTGCCAGAAACCTGAACAGGGCCTGTGGCTTTTCTGATGCACATCCTGAAGTGCTGATATAGCCACTAGCTAGCACCTCGAGTAAAGTTCTCGTTTAATGCGAACAATAGTGCAGAAGACTACACATAGGCAGTTGCCATTCAGCTGGTCAGAGAGGTGGATGTTGAGAGGATTGACCTCCTAAAAAGGAACATAATTACTTACAAAACAAACAGCAGAAAAAAGAATTTGGAAATATTGAGTCACAGGAACCGTGCCTCCATAGATGGTGTGGCGAGTTGAGTCTAACTAGATTAATTCAAAAGATTTTCTGGATAATGTGGCAAGATAAATTTCTCAAGGTAGATTGATGGGTAGGATGCACCAATTCAGGAAATTGTTAAAAGTAAAAGTCAAATGATTTTCTGTAATTGCATAAGCACATCAGACAGATCTGAAATGGGTTCTATTATGGATTAGGACCTGACTGTGAGGTCGGCACCAAAGAATGGGGTACCTCAGTGCTCAAGCCGTGCCCTAGTGCTCCTAAATGCTCGAGCTGGAACATAAGGAATGTCAGTCTCCAGATGGCGGTAACAACATGCGACTTAGGGCTGACACACCAAGGTCATCACAAAACAAGTGATCCAACTTAAAACCGAATGCCACCACAAAAGATTCCTCTTCCCTTCTGTGGAGCATCCTAGGTACATCTAAGTGTCTCCTTCTTCCTTTGCATCCCACAGTCATGCGTTTTTCAGTTGGATGCTCTAATTCTCACTTTGCAGCTGACTTGTCACTGCGAGGTTAGAGAGCACGAGAGGAGGACGATAGGATGAGGTATGGTAGAAAAAAGGGAGATGGGAAAAGGAGGGGAAATAAGTAAAAAGGGAGAAATAAACAGATCACGTCATAAATTTTAATTTAGCTTTCTCTTCCTGAAAAATCGTTTACCGAACTATATTAATACACCAGCTCTCACTGCTTCTTATTGAAATAATGTGCAGGCTTGGCTTGCTATTGCTTCGTGTGACAGCTCTGTACGCCAGGATTGGTGCATTTTTCTTACAGCCAAGATGTCTGCTGTCACCTCTCACCACCATGGTTTCCGTTTCTTAAGTTTGTGTCTACACAAGGAAAAACTGTTTCGAGATGGACTACCAGAATGCTTCATGGTTCTCACAACATGTACTGTGAGGAGGAACTTGTGTGTTTGTCATGTGCACCTTAGTGAGATACTTAGATTCCTAAAGACAGAACAAGACAATTGTTTCTAGAACTAGACGGCGCAGTAGTCGAACGGAGGGAGAGGAAGGGTTGGCTCAAAAGGTATGGGATACAATTTTTTAGAGAAAGAGTAGGAAATGAATGAAGTAGCCTCACAGCAAAAATGGTGGAAAGAAAAACAATGCATGAATTCAAAACACCTGTGGCAGACAATATTGAAGAAACAACACTGAGTCGGTTGGAGTAACTATAGACACTGTGTTTTGTATGTGTTTCTAGTGTAGATGAAAATAGATGAACTTGATGGTTCTTCTGTACCCTCAAATCCACCGTCCATGCTGACCTTCCATAAGAGTCCTGCTGCGTGGTAAATGAATGGTTGTACTGTAAAAGGGCGCTGGCATGCCGATGTGCAGCATACTCAGATGGCCAACGTAAGAACAACAACCTCTTTAGGTCTGAGAGTTGTGCAGGGGCCACCAGTCCCATTACCAGCTGTTAGCTTGCCAGCCTACTCTAAGCTATACACAAGAAACCAGAGCTTCTTACACGTTCTGTAGACCCCCATTTGCCTGTGGTAGCTAAAGTCCAGCAGTGTCCTGGCCTGTGTTTGCAGCCTTACTAAGTTGGGTAAAACTTACACGCGGAATGAACTTCTCTGTCAATCGCTTCAGCCTTTCTAACAATGAAAAGAAATCCATCTGACTCAACGAGGTGACCATATAACAGCCTTCCATCAGATCCACAGACTTATGGACCCTTCCTTTGATAAATCCCATGGCAAAGTGGTCAACAACTCTCAGCCTTCCTTTAGGAACAGTGACGGGTTTGCAGGAAAGTTCGCCAGAGACCAGAAGGGGTGGCATTATTCTGAGCAGAGGGCTTTGCAGACAGTAGTTTTGCTTCATGTGTCATTTTTAGGTCTCGCCTGAGACAGCGCTTTAGCGCTGCTCTGGCGAGACTTATAGTAAGCGAGTTTTGGAAGTGCAAACAGTGGCTTTTCAGGCCTCCAAATACAGTGCATGTGCGTCGGCCGGGCGCGCGCACCATTTGGAGGCCTGAAAGCACTCGTTTGCTTTCACTTTCGCGGGCCGCACGGCCGCTTTGATGTGATCGCGATCGCGATCACTTTCACACTGTGGCAGCCTGCGTGTACAAAGAGCACTCTAAAAGAAAACAGCATCGTTATATTCTTCATTTACAATTAAACAGTCTAAACATACAATGTACACATTGTGTCAAGACGCTGTAATGTGTGCCTCGTGCGCGTTTTACATAAATTACAACACACTCTTGCACCAACCACAGCATACAAAGAAACGTTTTCAGGTGAAACAGTTCTGGGAAAGAATGTACTCTGTTCTAATGTATGGGCTACCCCTCACACTCTTGCAAACGGTTTAGGCTTGCATTTTAGTTGTTCGAAAGAAGTTCCCTTCCAACAAACTGACAAGGAAAACATAGTATGTACACCCATACTGAGTGCTGTTATTTTATGTTACTTAAACGCACATGCGGTTTCTATAAAAAAAAAAGACAAGGCGGCGCGATTTATTTTAAGACGTGGCATTCCCCATCTGCTATACACACAGCAGCAGACAGGAGGCAAAATAGAGTTGTATTTTGAAAGGGGCAAATTTAAAAGTCACTGCCTGTATTGTCATTCACATTTTACTGTGTGTGTTACTTCCACGTGTACACAAAATCGTTGAACTGACAGCTTTTAGAAATGAAGTTCCCTTCCAACAAACTGACAAGGAAAACATAGTATGTACACCCATACTGAGTGCTGTTATTTTATGTTACTTAAACGCACATGCGGTTTCTATAAAAAAAAAAAAAGACAAGGCGGCGCGATTTATTTTAAGACGTGGCATTCCCCATCTGCTATACACACAGCAGCAGACAGGAGGCAAAATAGAGTTGTATTTTGAAAGGGGCTAATTTAAAAGTCACTGCCTGTATTGTCATTCACATTTTACTGTGTGTGTTACTTCCACGTGTACACAAAATCGTTGAACTGACAGCTTTTAGAAATGATGAAGTTGCCAGATAGACTTCCTTCCTCTGTGGAGTTGCTGTCACCCCAATAACGTCTTTGCACATCCTCTGATCTAACGTGTATGAATCATTATTTTGAGCAATTATACAGATAGGGCTGTAGTGCCTAGAAGTGTCAGTGAGCTGTATCAGTAATATGCAGAATGTATTGTATATTTAAACCAGAACTGTTTACTCCTTTCATGATGTCATCTCGAGTGGTGCTCCCCCCACCCCCACCCCAGGACAAAAGAACTGCATGTCACTTCCCGTCTTGTCACCAAGAACGTGTGAGGTTTTCGTCACGGAGTGTGATTCGCTCTAGCCCTAAAGCAGCACCCTCTCCCCTCTTAAAGTGAGATGGCTCTTCTGTGGCTGTGAGGAGGGAGACGGGCACACAGTGACTTTATTCAGTGGGAATTCCCTGCAGCCAGAGTGCAATCTACTGTGCCACTGAAGGAAGGGGCGAAGCAAAGGTGGATAGCGGAAGTGTCACAGATGTCAAGCATTTGCAATGCAATAGGTCTCGCAGTTACGAGAGTTACAGCTATTGGCATTGTAAATAGCAATGCCTTGTATTTATGTTTTTAAAACAAAAATAAAAGGCATTATTATTTGCTATGTCAATAGCTCAAACAAGCGTAAATGAGAGACCTATTGCATTGCAAATGCTTTTTTTTTTTTGCATGCAGCACAATTACCACACGGGCCCAGATACAGCTAACATCTAAGAAGCTTCTAGCAGGCGACTGTGAAGGCCATAAACCCCCCCCCCCCTTTCAGTGCAAACACAAGGGATTGTAAACATCAAGGGGCCTTCATGCGGAGCTCAAAGACCTCATAAATCAGGTGCTTATCTCTGGGAAGCTCATTCCTTAGCTGCCCTCTAAGCAGGGACAGGAAGGCAGGATTACGGTTCCAGCAACAAACAAGCATTTGCAATGCAATAGGTCTCGTATTTACACGAGTTTAAGCTATTGGCTTTGTAAATGACAATGCCTTTTATTTAGGTTTTAAAAACAAAAATAAAAGGCATTGTCATTTGCAATGTCAATATCTCAAACTCGCGTAAATGCGAGACCTATTGCATTGCACATGCTTGTTATTTAGCAGCATCCGGTTCCGCTTCCTTTCCAGCAGGAATAGGCTGACAAAAAGGCCAGCAGCAATATTTCACTTGAAACAGTAGTGGATACATCCACTTTAAAAGGAAGTGAACTGTTTGTCCATCCTTTTGTTTAGGATTTCTCTGGGCTAAAAGATGAACCTTTTTCACATGTCCTTTTATTTAGGAGTGTACCCCTTCAAGTAAGATCTGTATAGTTTTCCTTCCTCATCAGGGGAATTAAACCAGATTGAACTGACCTTGTTTTGCCTGCTCTTCCAATAGCACTGGAGCTTGAACAAGAAACTAAAAAAGTATTGTTCCTTTGCCAGTTATTCAATATGGAGCTTGCAATTCTAGCTGTACCCCAGCCAAATCCTGAAATGTTAGTAGTTCATGATACAGGACATTTTTCAATCGTGAGCAAAACAATTTGCAGATCTGGCTGACGTCCTTATACTCGGAAAACCCAGACATGTGTAATTCAGAATTAGGATACATTGCGGCGGAGTGTCTGAAGTGATTCACATATTGATAAACAATGCCGGAAAGAAAGTTTAGGATTACCAGCTGCCTCCATCTGGAGTAGAGTCCATCTGCAGTTGCTCCAAGATGCACATTTGTAATTGTAATTGCATTTATATAGCGCTTACTACCCCATACGAGGTGTTAAAGCACTTTTCGGCGAGCAACATGCAACTCCGGAACCCAAAAAGGATTAGTGGTGAATTAGTATAGGAAAATATGAAATTAATTTGAGTGGGTGGCATGTGAGTCTGTTATTTGGATTGGAAAGGATAGTGGAGGAATAGAAGAGAGAAGGGTTTGCATTTATATGCTGTAAATGATACCACCCTGGCAGTGTGTGGTGCCTCAAGGAGCAGGGCACTAGCGGTCTAAACCAGGCTTGTGTATTTGTGGGTTAGTGGGTTCTGTCATAGTTCTCATACTAGGGACATGTTTAACATATTTGGTGGAAAGTTCACTGTTTTAAGCATCTTCACCCACAATAGGACTGTAGTGAGGGTTTCAGAACTTCATAATATGAGAAGTAGGCAGTGGTAGGGGAAACTCTGCCACTGTAGACCAAAACATTTGAGTACTGAGATGCCCCATGGCAATAGTTAATAGGGAGAAAAAATGCTGAATGGTTCGTTGTTTAAAAGAGAGGTCTGTGACTCAGATTTCGGTCAGTGCCTGGGTGGTCCGGTTCCCAGACCGCAAAAGCCGGCCATCATCCAAGGTTAAATTATCCAAATAGGATTTTGTTTTCTCCTCAATATTAGGAAGACTACAGCATTTGGTTTTCTAAGAGGTGCTTTGATGTCTATGATAACATTTAACTCAATAATAAAGGAGGAAGAAATTAGGTCACAAACCAATTGATCCCAACATTTAATTCCAGTGACAAGGTCATTGCATATTTCTTTTCTAATACTTCTTCATTGAAAATTTAAGGCCAGAGAATTGTACTGAACAGCAAATGATAACAGGTCCAAACACCCAGCTACTGAAATCAGTAAAGCTTAAATCAAACTTACTTTTAAAAGATCAGTTGTCTGTTTGGTTAAATTGCATTTAAGTCCACTGAGTCCAGAACAGGCAGCTAAGGGTTCTTTTTGATGGTCTTCGAAAGCTTGGCTAATTTCTTTGACTTATGCACCCGGCTTGGGGAAACATGACCACAACAGAGAGAGAGACCATGTGTTGACACTTCCGTTCTACTAAGAAGAGTCGAGGTCCTTCTAGTCCATACCACCACCATGTGCTTTTGCAGCAAACCAGGACGGAGTTGGGTCCTGAAGTCTGTGTAAAGAAACTCTGCTCCTCTGGACACGGCTGAATCGTCAAGACATCTTCCTGATTTTACATCACTTGACAAGATCTGTAAACGCCAGAGAAGGCAAGCTCAGCCTGCAACACCTAACAGATCATGATTAGCAACTGCTTCCAAAGGTGGCACAGGATGTTGGCCAACAAGGTGAGCCCCGACTCAATCTCTTTACCTGCGCCAAGAACATGCAGTGTCAGAATTTTTGCACGCTGGGTTTTACAAGATGGCTCTCTTTCTCTAAAATGTATTACCCCTTTAGTGGAATACCAGACTCCTATATGCCTCTCTGCCACTGCCTCTTTTGCCCTGATATCAAGGATGACTGGGTACAATTAACTGGGTGGCTTCAGATTGGGACAGGATAGTGTGGTACCCGGAAGGTCTGGGCATGAGCATTCCTCTGATCAAGCTGCCTCTTCAGAAGGATCTTCTGTCGTAGCAGCAGGGCAGGGTCTTGCACTCGGGCCTGCGCAATCTACCAGTTGTCCACCAATGAAATCCATTTATACAGAATGCTGGGACAGGTTTGTGGCTTGGTGTAGTATATGTGATATGAACCTACTAGAAGCCAAATTGTCAAATGTGTTACTAATCATTTTGTCATTGGCCCAGGCTGAGGTTTATTTGTCAGCCCGTTCTGCCTTTTTGCATTTGCTGGATCTTTATTCGGATCACCAGTAGTGATGCAATTCTTTTTTTTAAGGGAATGAGGGCCCATTCAACAGGGCCAAGGCTGCTACACCTCTCTGGCACGTGGTGTGCCTGTCTTGGATAAATATCAGGCCACAATGTGGGCTTATGCGCGCACTGCCTGGCGTGACCGCGGTATTCCCCGCAGGACGTGCAGCAGCGCTGCAGCAAGAGGCATTTGACGAAAGCGTCTTGCAATTGGATTCGGGCACAGCAGGCGACTGTACCTGCACTTACCAGGAAATGCTGGCCCTGTTTGAGGGTGTGGGGGAGGTGGATATTCCAGGGTGCTGTCTGGCCGGTAGGGGGACCCCAGGTTGACATCCAGGGAACAGTTGCTATGCTTCCTGGTTGCTATATTCTACTCCGCCACAGTGGGGGAATCGGTGGGGGAAGCGGCAGCAGGGCTTCTTATGTCATCCCAATCTATCGTAGTTTCAATTCAATGTTCTCTATGGAACGATCCCAACCAAAGATGGAAGGGGTTTTCCGTCCTCTAGGCACCTAATTGCTTCCAGATCTTTTCTTCGTATTTAAAGACATCTGAAGAATTGTCTGGTGTGTGGCAAAGCTCCCAGATTCCTGGTTTCCAATTTGTTTTCTCTCTTTTTCTTTCCCATTCTGCTGTTATTGTATTGATGAATCCCAGAGATTTCTTTTGCTTTGTCGCTTTTTCCTCCTGGTTTTTGTCTTCTGGCGGTTTCTTTAGAGGACATTCCAGCTTTGTTTCTTTTTTCACTGGCTGGCAAGGTGCCTTCCAAAGGCGATCGGCCCAGCCTCAATTATCATACCCTTCAGTCCTGCTGATCTGCCTTGCGTCCAGCACTTGAGACAATCGTTCACCAGGCACTATTGCCTTGACAGCCAGATCTGACGGGAAGGGCAGGGCATTTTCTTTGTTCAGTCGTTCAGGACGTTTTGGTCTGAGTCATTCTAGAATCTCACCACCTTGGGAGGTACTACTTTAGTATGCATTCACAAGCTAAGGAATCTGCTGTTGCAATTATTCATCAGAAGAACAAGTTACTTATCATTGCTAATGCTCTTTCTGGTGGATGCTCTATCTAACTGCAGATTCCTCCGCACCATGCTACCTCCCCGCACTGTGGAATGGGCTCTTTTTTTCAGTCTATAAAGGCACCAATATTACAGATCTGCACACTGGTGCAATTGATTGCTATTAGGCTCCAGGTCCGAGAGAAAGGATTGGTGGCATCTGCATACGGCTCCATTTGTTATTTGTGGGACAGAGCACAGTCGACGGAAAACCACAAGAGGCCACCTATCGGCGCGCAGGGGCTATGCTGAAAAATCGTTCTCATCCAGTCTGGCGCCTGTGAATGTTCACAAAGTGAGAAACCAGTATTTAGATAGAGCATCCAGCAGAAAGAGCATTAACAAAGGTAAGTAACTTCTTTTTTATCCCTGCTTATTTTAATGATATAGTCGTAGTTGATGTTATGGAGTCGAGATATGTACAGGTAGATATTATAGACCTTAGCATTGTGACATACAAATTGTTTGAAAACCCTTGACTTATAGGAGGTTTTGTATCCTTAGAAATATAGCATGATCAGATAGGTTTTAGGTAATTTGTAATCCGTAGCTTATTCTTGTGGGGCTAGTCCATGGCATTTCACGTGGGCAATTTACTGATAAGGGGCCACATACCAGTTGTTTCTCGGCCTAGATCTTATGGGATAATTTTTCCCTGAATATACAGTAAAGTTGTTGAAAATATTCTAATATTTACAATGTATTTTTGTTTTCTATTTTAAAGGAGAGGGCTTTTGACAATTTACATGGCAAATTTGGTAAGCATTTACTATTTTTCTCATAACATTATGATTTTATATGCCTAGTCTTTAAATTTGTTTTAATAGTACATATATTCCTGCTAACATCTGGTCAATAATTAAGGCAACAAATTCTATGAATGCATATGATATCGAATTTATTTATTAAATCATTTAACCACTTCAATTGTTTATTTTAACCTTGGTCTTCTCATAATTTGTTATATCACTATCATTTTATGTGTTTGTGTTCTTTATATAATTATAATTATCTAAATTATAAAAATGTAGATAATTTCTGTTGATAAATGCTGGTCCATACTACCTTACCCACCTAGATTATCAAAACACTGGCAATGCAATGAATAGATGTAGAGTGAATAAATACATTTCATAAGTCTTTACAAATAAGCTCTGTCCCATTGGACATGCAAAGAATGTGGCCATCATACCTGGGGAATCCCCAACTCTGAAATCAGTGGCCAGAAACCTGGGGGTGAAATTGGATATTGAAGTATCATTCCAGCCACAGGTGCAAGCAACTGTTGCAGTCTGTGTTACACTATTAAAAGCCTTGAGAAAGAGGTTAAAATGTTTGCCAGATGCCACAAGGATATTGTGCACGCTTTCATCACTTCTAGGTTAGATTGTCCAAATGCATTGTATTTGGGTTTACCAATGAGACGGTTAAACAGGCTAGAAAGAGTGCAAAATGTGGCAGCAAAACTGGTCTTAAACATTCCGAAAAGGCTGTCTGTCTGAAAAGGTTTGGATCAACTCCATTGGTTACCAATTAAGCAAAGAATGACATGTAAAGCTTTAATGATCACCCATAGAGACATACTCAAAACGGCTCCCCTTTATATTCAGGAAAAAGGTAACCGTGATATACCTCAGAGGGCTTTACGCTCAGCAAGCCAAAATCTCCTTTGTATTCCCAGAATACACAAGTGCAGAAGGGGGGAAGGTCATGTGCTCTCCAGACAGCTAATTTATGGACCTCTGAGCCAGACCAGCTCCGAAGTGTTGCGTAGACCCAGCCTTTAAGGCCAAACTGCAAACTTTTTTGTTGAAAGAAAAGTAGATCTTTTGAATATTAGAGTGCGCCTCTTGCTGTTGTTAGCTATCTGCTTAGCGCCTGGATGCTTCCTTTGGAAGCAGCTGTTTCGCGCTTTAGAAATGCTTATTCATTCATTCATTCATTTCCTCATTCATTCATTCATTTCCTCATTCATTCATTCATTGATTTCCTCGAGGTATTCATGCATGTATATTGACTTTGGCTAATCTGCTCAGACTGCTTGTTACACAGAATGGGAGAGCAGAACTCGTGACTGATAGTTGCATTTTCTTTATGGTAAAGGTATAATTCTTATTACGAGCGAGGTATGACTGTCAATGTTGAAGCATTCTTGGAAAGCCATGAGGCAAAGGCTACTTGTGACTTGGCAGGAGTCATTCAGAAGCTTTGCAACAGAGTCTCATAAGAAACAAGTTCAAACTTTGTGTGTAATAATTCCAGACCATTCGTTTTGTTGATGTAAAGGATCTTTATTTCTAACTTCGATATGATAGAATCAATTATTAGGAAGATTAATTGGGCACCTTGTCGGACAAGGAAAAGCATTTGAAATCCAACTCTTTCTCTTATTATACGAATCCAGCAATAAGCTGTCCGCTTAGATTTAATTGGATGGTGCTAAATAATTTAAGTAGGATTCTGAACCAGTTGCAGTTTCCTAAAACTTTTTTTCAGGGAGCCCTGTGCCATGGTAAATGTTTTAGTACTAGTACAAAGCAAATGCAATTAGAACAAGTAGCAATTTTTGTGAGATGATCGCACATGTCTGGGATGGCAGTGCCTTGTCCACTTCCCTAGCTGTCCTTCCCAACAAAAAATAGAATATTTCATTTTGTCAGTCCATGCATCCTTCTCCTAAGAGGTGCACCGACTCATCACATTGTCCTGTCCTACCTTCATTTCTTGTTTTCCCCGTGTGCATTCCCAGAACATACCAAGTGTGCTCTTGGCTTTGAGCCAAAATGGCAAGGCCTTATTCAGCTGGAAGCCACCTGGCTAACATAGACAGTCAAGTAGCCCGCGTGTTCTGTTGGCAGTGTTACTGTTCATGCAATCGTTCTACAACACTGTGTGATTTAACACATTGTTCTGAATCATGAAACCAAGTAGATTACATTGTGTATTCGTTGCAGTTGTAAAAGGTTTGCCAACTAGGGTGCTTTGTCTAACTGCTTATACTACTATGATTGCATGCCCAGCAAAAAAAAGGCAAATGGCTGAAATTATGATAAGAATGTGTGCCACAGATGAATGCTCGGCATGTGATTGGATGTCAAATGTATATTTATTTGGTACTATTTTCTGTGTCAACTTAGGTGAGTAATGTGCATTCAAGGTTTTACTATCTCCATGTGTCTTTTCTAATCTTTTTTTTCTTGTGTGCAAACATGCATTAATCAGTTCTTCCTGAAAGCACTTGTGGCAGTGATCCGATAGGAAACCAAATAGCTTAGTGTCCAAAGTGCCACTAATGGGTTGTGTTAGCAGTAGCTCACCCCCCCCCAAAGGTGAGCCTTCAGGTCTTTATGAAACACCCCACACACTGCTCTTCTTGAATCTTACCCAAAACAGCATTGTGCATGTTGGCTCTCCAGGTGCTCAAGGAGCAGCCCTCAGCAAAGGTCTTCTTGGGCCAGGTTTCGTCAGACTTTGGGATAGCCATTGATGTTAGCCTCCAACCAGCTTGATGCCTGATTAGAATCACCCTTGGATATTGTGTCTCTTGCTAGGCCCAAAGTCATTTAAGACACACCCTGTTAAATGGACTTTATCCCTGAGCCTCAGGTTGTCAAATGCCTTAAACGAAGGGAAGAATAGTGTTTAGCTTGACAGAGGTAGAGAATATATATTTCACCACTCTCTGATTTGCTGAGTATATGAAGAACTCATTATGTAGCCAGAAATCAAGGCTCTATGTGGTGGACATTTAATGGCCTTCTGACTACTGATAAAATATCCATTCTAGAGTGGTCCTTCTATGTTCACCTTACACTGCATTTAAAACTGTAACTCTGTTCCTCATCCCTTGAAATCCCCTCGGCAGCCTGCAATTGTATTTTCCGCCCCTCTTTGCACTTGCTTCACTAGTGGGATGTGATTGACAGACATCTGAAAATCTAACTTGTGCTACCTCAACAATGTGGTTATAAACAGTAAGTAAAGGTTGAGTGTTGGTGAAGAAATAGCAGACCCTTGCAAGACTTCACAGACTACAGTCCTGGGAGAAGAGCATGTAGTTTTATGCCTTTCTCCCCTGGCTGCAGATCATGTCTTGTTTATTAAGCGCTTCCTGGTTGATGTAGAGAAGCGCATTGATTGCAATGAACCATGTTGTTACCCCATTGATGTATGTCCTGGCAAAGTACTAAAAAATTTGAGTAAATCAGCGAGCCTCATCATCCAATGTATTTGTAATGCTTTCTTGTCTTCTGTTATTGTCTCACCCAAATTTAAAACTGTTTTAGCAATACCTTTTTAAAAACAAATCATCTCTGCCTCACTAGTCCCCTCTATCCACCAAGTTGCTGAAAAGAGCAGTCACAGTCCGCTTGTAGGGCTATGTGAAAAATAACCAACTTCTAGCTCCTAATTAGACAGGACTTCACCCTGGTTATAGTACTGATCTGGTAGTGGTGTTAGTGGAATTAAGATCCATTGTAGATCGGACAGTGTCTGAGCAATGGTTTTCCTGGACCTCTCTGCTGTTTTCTATAGTGTGGACCAGTAGATTCTGCGTCATCAGCTGAACAAAATCTCTATTAGTGACTGAACCTTCATCTTGGTATCTAGACTTTTTGGGGACAGAAGCAAGGGTCCTTTTGCCTTTGACCCCAAGTCAGTGCAGTGTGTGTGTCTCCGGAATTGCCCATCTCCTCCATTCTGTTCAGTTTGTATCTGTGACCCCATACTTGTTTGTTTGAATAGCCTTTGCATAAATTATTGCATGGCAGCTAATGACACCCAATAACCTTTGAATATGGAGGGGTGAGAAGGTTTCTGAATCCCTAATCCTGCTCCTCAGGTTCATGGACGGGTTGGATGGATCCAAGGCAGACAAATTATTCCTGGGTACTGCCATCAAGGTGGCCAAACGGGACATCGCTGCTGCATGGAAAAATCCAGTCCCCCCCGAGTATAACTAAATGGCACAAGGGCGTGGACTGGTGAGCATCACAAGAGAACTCGCTATATACGAAGTCAGGGGTTTTCCAGCCAAACACCAAAGGGTGTGGGGCAAGTGGTTGGGCCAGATTGGGTAGTGGAGTTTCTTAACCCTTCTTGGACTAAACCTGTACATGATAATCTGGTAAAATGTGGGTCGCAATGTATGTCTGTGTACTACAGAAACAACAATCTATCACTGTCCTTAACTGCAATTGCTCAAATGTGCTGTATTGTTCTTCCTGTTTATATAATATCCAATAAAATTGATTATCAAAAAAGAGAATGTTTCGGAATATGAGGTCTTAGGGATCTGCCACAGTGGCTCAGAAGTTGGATGAATATTAACTGCCTTGTGTTGATCCTTATCCTGTCTACCTGCAACTGTCCAAACTTTTGAAATGGCAAACTTTGGCCCCCTGTTTATAGGAGAATGCCCCCATCCTACTCAGATGTTCAGAATCCACTTCCTGCTCTTTGTTCTTGATCTTATTTGGATCTCCGCATGTGCTCAGTAATCCGCAGTTGCTTCACTCAACTTCGGTGTCTTTGAGAAACCTTTCGTTGTCTGTAAAGAGCTCATAAAATTGTGCACAATACCTTCATACATGCTAGACTGGACTACTTCAAATCATCAGTGTTTTTGGGGCCTATTCACCAACTGCATTTTGTAGCATGTTAGTATACTACAATAGTACTACTAGTGTGCTAAAAAATGCTATTCATGGGAAGAGGTTCTCGACTCGCCCTCTCCTATCTTTTACGTGCAGAGTTCTCCACCTGAATGCAGAGATCTCTGCACAATAGGTTCACATTTTAGTAGTAAATGTATGAGGGACGGGGCATGTGGCTAGAAAACAGGGAATATTTATGATTAAATGGGAGTGGTTTAGGAAGAAGTAAGGAGGGGTTTAGGGTCGAACTTATGCCCACCTACAAAAGAGTAAGCCCTTTTATACTCACAAACTTTACTTTCATAGGTACTAAAGCAAAAACAGATTAAAAAAAACCGATCATACTCTGAGATACAGTAAGTCTAACACCACACGTGGCCAGCCACAGGTACTACAGCACCCTCCATAGAAAATAATGGAGACAGTGACACTTACATTAAAAGCCCATGGAAACCAATATTAAATTAAAGAAACTTATTTTAACTTTTTAAACATATAAATAAATAGAATTAAACGTTAAAGATTATGTATAAATAAAACTAAAATATTAGTTTCACATAAACTGTTAATAACCTTTTCTTAATTTAATCATGTAACCTTTTTAAAAAAATCTTAAATTTTCTACATAACCAGATTGTTTTACTATGTACTAAACAAATATACATTTTATACTTTAGTTGGGATTTTTTTACTCATATCTTAAGAAAAATAGTTTTCATTTGATAAAAATAACTAAATTAAAAACAAAGTCAATGTTTAGTGCTTTTCTATCATTAAAATACATATTTTAAATTAATTTACATTAGCATTTAACCTTGAAATATTTCCACAAATTTATTTTTTAGCTTATTAAACTTATTAAACTTTCACTGCATTTTACCATTACGAGAGCTCCACCCTGGTGAAGGAGACAGCTGCCTGCGTGTGCACTTGTAAACTGGGCCCCACAAGTAGAATTAAGAGGGTGGGGACATGCAAGTCTACACCTTTGAGAAACTTTACACTTGTAAATGGTGAATAGCCAAAAGTAGTAAAGTTTCTCCAAAGTGTAAGAGTAAACCTACACATACAGGTTTACTCATTTGTTAGTGTACCTTTGTGAATAGCCTCCAATGGGTCTTACTGCAAAAGCCTTGACTCCTATGACTATAAAATTAAACAGCATGCTCTATTAATACTATATGTATGTTTGAACCTATATCTGGCAAGCTCAAACCTCTGCATTGTCTTCCTGTGAGCAAAAGAGTGTCAATTAATGATCACTGAATTCTAAACAGGGTTCTATACTCTGCCTACCCTAGCTACCCGGCTGACCAGTTTGCAAGGTACAGCTCAGATCTGCTTAAGTGACATTGTTTACCGTGCAAGAATTGACATCTGTCAAATGTTGCAGTAGAGCTTTCAGAATCTTAGGATCTAAGTTATGGAACAGCTTTCTCTTTTGCCTCATGAATTTACTTCTTTTGAGTAAATTCTGAAAGCCTGATTGTTTGACCATGAAGTCTAGGAAGCATTTTGGTACCTATCTGCATACCCTTTTCTTCCTATTAGCGCCTAGAGACCTTTTTTGGGGTGTATATTAGCCATTTAGAACTGTTCGAATTCTGTAAAGATTCTTAAATCTTTACAACCTCATCTAGTAACATTTCCTCCTTTGCGTGTTAAAGCCATTATTATACATCATTGTTAGAAATGGGGTTTATGGTTGGCTAAGATATGCCACCAGACTAGGCAGAACCCACCACTCTGGTCAGCATAAGCTAGATACACAATAAGAAAACCTGTGCTCACCCTCTGGTAGCTTGGCACAGATCAGTCAGGCTTATCTAAAGAGGCAATGTAAAGTATTTGTGCAACACACACACACACACACACACACACACACACAAGCACAATAAATACACCACGAAAAATACTCCACACAGGTTTATAAAAATAGGTTATTGTATTCTAAACAAAACAAGACCAAAAACGCCAAAAATACAATGTATATTTTTTCAATTTCAAATGACTTTATTCGATTGTAATCTTAACAATCATAAAAGCACAGTACATAAACATACATTTATAAATAAATTTCATAAGTAGTTAAAAAAGAGCTATCCAATTCTTTTATAAGACAGGCAAATTGCATAAGCATTATAAGTAAAAGCATATAAAGGCAACAGGCAGAGTAAACAAGTTAAGAATATAAATAGTTTGTACAGAATTAAAAAATCATTAATGGGTACAACAATAAATAGCAGCATGATTATCCCTCCATGCTTTTCCTAAAAGAAATAGCTAATTTTAGGAAACTGCATATATATAAAGTGCAGTCGCAATTCAAAAGTTGAAGGAAATAAAGTGCTGGTTTAATCTGTGTGAATTTTAGTTTCTTTAGGCAGGGCTTTAAGTATAACCTTCGAGGTACTGAATAATAGGAACAAACAAATAAAAAGTGCGCCAAATCTTGCGGAGACTTTCCGTCGCAGCCGCAAGCAGGCAGCACTTGCCCACGATGGGTCCCTCTTGGTACTGCCAGTAGGAGGTGGAACAAGTCAAAACGGAACCTTGTCAGCAAGAAACGATCATAGCCAGACATAGGCCATGATAAATACGGTTCCAAGTGTAGACATGTTTTTAATAGGGCGTGTTTCCTAACACTATCCTTCAAAAGCTCGTCCTCCTCCCGGGCAAAGTACCTGGTTGTCATAAATGCTTTTTTCACAAATGTAACGTCAGTTTTAGTTATAGTAATTGGGGTAAAAAACAGGTCTGGTCGGCCAAGTTCAGTGAGGCAATCTTTTATGTATTTCAACCATGGAACCTTGAACCTGCCATCCCAAGTTAGGGCTTCTCTTAATATGTTGTGGGTAAGAGGTATATCGTTGTTTAGCCAAGAGTTCATCCAACAGAGTATGGGGTTTGCTGCTAATCTATCACTAAGATAGGGTACACCCAACTCCTCATGGACCGAGAAGTTACCCGTACCCCTTGGCAGCCTCAAAATCCTCTTTAAGAAATTATTTTCTGTAACCTCTAGGTCTCGCGTCTGGCCGTAGCCCCAAAGTTCGCTACCGTAACAAGCAATGGCAACGCTCTTTGCTTGGTATAATTTGAGCAAAGCAGCCACCGGGCTGTTGCCCATTTTTCTCGCAAATCCAGATATGGCTGCGTTTACGCGAGTCACTTCGCCCTTCTTTTTAAGGACTGCTGGGCCCCAGGATAGCTGATCATCAAGAAGGACGCCGAGGTATGAGAAGGTTTTGGATGTTGGAATTTTTTCCCCATTTATAGTGAAGGAATTTGGTTTTCGTGAACCCTGGCCAATTTTCATAACAAAGGACTTAGAGTTATTAATACTAAGGCCTCGAGACCACATAAAAAGATAAAATGAATTTAAGAGTGTCTGGAGACCAATTGCTGTCCTTAATCAGGACAGCATCGTCTGCGTAGAGCAGAACCGGGACACCTCTTCGACCTATATAGGGATAATCCACACCTGTTCTTATCAAATTATCCTCTAACTCATTAATGTACAGGTTAAAGAGGAATGGGGCCAGGATGCATCCTTGTCTGACACCCCGATTAATTCTTATGTCCCCCGTCACTTTCAGATCTTGAGTATAGCGGACATTTGCTCTTGTGTCAGAATGCAGATCAGCCAATAAGTGAATTATATTCTGCTCGACGCCCATCTTTAACATAATGTCCCATAATTTACCTCTGTCCACACAGTCAAAAGCGGACGATAGGTCCATAAAAGCCATGTGAATAGTTCCCTGCCGGGCCAAGGTATATTTACCTACAAGCAGATATAGGTTCAGGCACTGGGTTACTGTTGAATGTCCAGGTCTGAATCCATATTGTATTGGGGATATGATTTTATTCTCATGTGCCCATGTTGTTAATCTATTCAAGATTACACCCCCTACTACCTTTGCTACAGAGTTAATCAATGAAATTGGCCTGTAGCATGATGGGTTACCACGATCGCCCTTTTTAATGACAGGAACTATAGTCGAATGCCCCCAAGACTTTGGGCAGCCCGAAATCGTAGCTGCGTTTATTACATTAGTGAGTACAGGGGCCCAAAGTGAAGTACTGGATTTAAAAAGATCCGGGGGTAAACCATCCGGGCCTGGTGCCTTGTTACCAGTTAGCCCTTGAATGGCCTTTTCTACCTCGTTATCTGAGAAACACAGAGTTCACCCTTGAAGTTAAAAAATCATGCTCTACCTGTTGCTTGTTGCTTATAAAAATTGCACTAAAATGATTAATCCAGTCCTCCTCTGGGATATTAGTACCTAAAGCGATATCATTGGGATTATCAAATAAAGGTTTATTGATAATTTCCCAGAATTTGCTACTATTACCCAGAGTTGAGGGGTCGAGCAGAGATTCCCAGGTACGGGCCTTAATTTCCTTTTTGCGTCTTTCGAGTGCTTTTTTATAAATCAATCGGAGTTTTTTAATTAGGCCAGAATCTCTAGGTTCAATTTTTAAAGCTTTTCTTAAATCTTTGCTTGCCGTGGAGCAGGTATGGTCAAACCATTTAGGATTATTTCTGACTTGCCCCTTCACTGGAACTAGCAGCATGGAACCTATAGTGGACACCACAACCTCAAAAATGGCTATGGTTTGCTTTGGACAGGTAGATGTTAATACACAAGCCGCAAGTTCCTGGCCACATAACTTATTAATTTCGTTACACAGATTTTCCTGATTTACCATGTTCCATTTCAAGCGACGTTTTCCATTTATACATTTTAAGGTACCCCGGTCTTCATGGTGCCTTCGTATTTCAAATACACCCCAACCCAATCTAATAGTTAATGGGTTATGATCACTAAAAATATTCGATTGGATAGTGAAACTAGAAGCCATGGTAGCAAGGTCTGTAGATAGGAGTATATGATCTATGAAAGACCCATAGCTTGAACCTTTAAATGTTGGAACGTCATGAACCTTGGCCTCAGGTACCATAGACATAGCTACAGACAAATTATTTTAATTTAACATATCATTTAGGAGAAGACCGCACCTAGTGTGGTTGAAATGAAAACCATTCACGTTGTTACATCCAAGAGACCCCATGGGAGTAACTCGTGGGTTGCCACAAGGGTGTACATTAAAGTCTCCTGCTATCAATAAGTTACATGGCATTACACCTGCACCATCAGTCAACATTTCTTTAAGAGACAATATATTACAGTCCCCTTGACTGGATATAGCATTATAAAAATTGATCAAAGTCAGATCATTTTTGCCTCTCTTAAATTCAAGTATTTGAACATTTCTATTTACATGTCGGTTACGTATAATACAAGACAGAGCCAGGCTTATAAAAATAGCCAAACCGCCCTTTGCTCTACCGCTAGATGAGGGGACTGCTGGTCTAGTGAAACTTTGGTATCCTTCAATAAAAACATTATTATCTACCAACCATGTCTCTTGGAGACATATGATGGCGTGTTTTTTAACAAATGCCAACCATGCAGGATCACTTATTTTATCGGCCAAACCTGCTACATTCCATGAGACTAAACTCACGTTATAGACGTTATCAGTCACAATATCAGTGAAGACTACAACGGGAGAAAGTTCAAATAAACAATTTGATTGATCAGCATGTATAACTCCCGAGTTTTCCTTAGCAGGAGGATTTGGTTCTACAGGGGCAAAATTAGGGTTAGAGGTTTCAGGCAGAGGGTGCGGTATACTATTGTACTCGTGTTCAGCTGGTACAAGGCTGTCTCTTAAAAGGACTAAATCTGACTCAACGTGTTTATTACTAACTGAATCAGCAGTTAAGAGGGGAGGGATTACAACTTGTGTGAGCTCGATATTGCCATGGATTGAGGTGCTAGGCTTGTTATCAGTATATCTGGATGTGACTGTTATATCATGCAGTCAATCAACCCCCTCCAAGTCATTCTGTTCATAAAAAGGCATCAAATCTGTTTGAGATAGGTACATTATAGCCGATATCAGGATGTTTATTTTGAACGTAATTACGGCGATAATGCAAACCGTGTGGGGCCATCCATTTTCCATAATGAGATGTTGGATAATTACCCTGTCTAAGCTCCCCTGAGACATCAGTCCTATACTGCATGTAGTTACTTGTGGTGTAAGGAGCATGGTTCATTGGTATAACATCATTGTGGTATGAATTATGGTTAACATAATTTGCCACCTGTTCTCTATTAGGATTTGAAAACGGTTTATTAGAACTATATGCACTTGGGGGATAAAAATAACTTAGATCCATGGTACGAATCAAGCTATTGATCGGACCTTCCCTCCAACTGGTAATGTGCTTTACTGCATGAGTATCCTTCAAGGTGACAACAATGCAATCACCCTCAGTAGATTTATATCTATGGCCCACCCAATCAACCCTCCTGACGTTAGATATTTTACCACTAATATGGCAAGGGATCGGTCTGTGTGCGGTTAGCCAATGGCTAACTTTATTTTTCAGATCCCCATATCTCTCAACCTTTCCCTTTTCTAGTTGTGGAACACCTATCATTACTATAGTGTATGGGTAAGATTCAGGGGGGAGATTAATATGGATGGATTTTTTATTTTGATGACATAGCTTAGGTGATTGCACTAATTGAATATTAGTAGCTACATTTTCTATTAACATGGGTCTTTCAGGTCCAGCCGGGACAGCAGGTAGGGCAGGAGATAGGCCTTCCGTGGCCCATTCACTATCATCACAACCCACTAATGGGTCGACTGTAGTGATGAACACAGTCGATGCAGTCGATGCTACTATTATTCCGGGATTTTCACTTAGGGGTAGTTTTGGTTCATTATGGGCCATTTCACCTGAAGAAGAGGAGGATAAATAATTAGGATCGACAGTTTCTGTGTCGTCAATCTGTATAGAAGTAGTAAGAGATTTGGGCATACTAATAAAATCCTTGCTCTGGGGTTTCTCAAACTTCTCAAAAAGGTGCTCAATACTACATAATTTATCTCTTAAAGGCTGAAGAAGGGAACTAAATAGCTGCTCCAGATCCGTTAGATGTAATTCCTCTGGTATACCCATCCTATCGGTTTGGCTTGACTGGTCTATTAAGGTTTTAATATCCTCTTGTTGTTTTTCTTTGGAAAGTAATACATCTTGCTCAGAAGATTTTACACTTGCATTAGGATTTTTTCTATTTAATTGGCCAGTGTAAAGTTTTGCCAGACGTCTTTTGCTGAGGGTTTGTGATTTCCTAGCGGTCTATAAGTTTTCCGCACAATTGATTTTGTTTTTTTACCATAGCGACGTTTCAGCTTTTTTGGGGGAGATGAGGTAGCTGCTAGTATACTGTTAACTAAGGGTAAGCTATCTGAGAGTACTTCCCCAGGAAGATTTGATGGTAAGTTTCCTGGGTAAGATAGACATACATTATCTCCACAGTTAGTAACAGGCACGGGGCTTCCTTCTATGCTAATCGATGGCACGGGTGAGATTAACGAAGTATTATGTAAGCAACTTTTAGCACTAGGTAAACCAGTGAAAGATTGTGCCAGAAGTGAGTCCTCTGTGTTAGAAGAGGACTCCATAGTTAGGTTATTAGCAGTTGTGTGTAAGTTAAGATTTGGAAAACACATGTTTGGAGTTAATGAGAGACGCCTTTCTGTGTTTTGAATGGCGTTAGCAACTACACCTATCGTTTTTTGTAACATTAAGTCTACTGCCGTAAGTGTTGGTAATGGTGTAGATGAAGCATTTTTAATTCTAGTTGTTGATCTTGTTGCTACCGGAGTCTTTCTTGATTTAGTCATTTTGTGCGAAATGGACAACTAAAGGCTATCGCACTAGGCAAATGACTGAGTGATGCACCCCTTTATCAGTTATTCAGCCCTTCACGAACAAACAGGCAACCAATGACAACATTTTCGTAATCACCTCAATATATCGGTCCGGGCTGATGTATGGCATAACAGGGGGGTGGCCCGTCCCGTCTCCTTTGGTCCCCTGAGGGCCACAGAGGGCCCGCCCTTTGCCCGGGCTTAGCCCACGCGCGAGCCCGCGACGCGGGGAGTGATTGCAGTTTTAAAGCGCCTCCTGGCGCAGCTTCCGGGATGTTGGAGTCCGGGGAGGCTGGGTACTGTAGTTCCTTCACCCTCGTTCTCCACACGGCGGCCACGCAATGGGAAGCGCGGCGGCGGGAGGAAGGGAACGCCAAGGACAGCAATGTCAGCACCACGCTGACGGACCCAAGGTAAGACTCTGTGAAGGCAGGCAAGCACACTACAAGGACAAGACCATACAATGTATACTTTTCAAGTTATCATGTTAAATGCCTATGGTAATCATAGTGCTAAACAAAACATGTTTTACAGACTTTAAGTTAAACCCATGCGAGTACCACATACAGATGTGTGGTTACTGAGAAGTATTACTAACTCGCTGTGGCGGGACAAAGCAGTGCGATAAACTGCACCAGAGGTTCATTGTAATACGG
Source organism: Triturus cristatus (assembly GCF_964204655.1). Classification (NCBI taxonomy): domain Eukaryota; kingdom Metazoa; phylum Chordata; class Amphibia; order Caudata; family Salamandridae; genus Triturus; species Triturus cristatus. The sequence goes on along the minus strand of NC_140591.1, from coordinate 1,416,523,164 downwards.
GCCCTTCTGGACCAGAGAAATTCACCAAATGGTGAACCGTTTGCGAACGTGCGAGTCGGTAAATGGAACCGCAGGGGGTCTGAATCCTCAGGGCAGTACCTTTCAATCGAGTTGTCGGTGGGCCTCTTGAGCACAACAGCGTGCCAGTCGACAGCTGACAAACCTCGAGCTCTTGGACCTGCCCCTGGTCGCCCAGGCAACACGTTGCAGTAGAGCCGTGCTGAAAGGCATTTGTTGCCCTGCGTGGGAAGGGTATGCCCAGACATGGGTCCCTTGCTCGCTATGCCACCAGATTCAAGCTAGCCTGGCTGATTAGGGGTAATACCCTGAAACCTGTCCCAGGATGCTTGTTTCTTGTCCAAGGAGAACCTGGGCTGGCAGTTCGGGCTGGACTGTTCCCATGGGGAGCAGGGTCAAGACTGATTTGCTTATGGCTGGGTCTAAACTGGAATGGCGTGGCTAGCAAACAAACAATGGATTTAACCCAGATCTGTGACTGGGGGTGAATGCTTGATTTATTTAGCATTCCGTCTATCATCTGTTCTTTTTGCACTTTCTAAAAGTGGCATTTCTAAAATAGTAAAGTTAAATCCAACCTCACCAGTAAGTAGAATTTATCACTACCATTTCAAACATATCATACATGAAAAAGCTACTCCTCTCTGATCCGGAATTACAGCTTAAAAGTGTATTAAGGAATTCCCAATGCTAACCTATGAGAGAAGTAGACCTCGCATTAGTGAAAAACAAAATAGTCTGTTTGTCACTACCAGGAAATATAAAACATAATGTTACATGTCCTCCCTTTTACTTGCAAAGCACCCTGCTCTTAGGGCTACCTAGCGTTACAACAAACAAATGATGGACGGAATGCTGACAATGCAGACATTCTCCCCCAGTCAATAGATCTGGGTTAAATCCATCGTTCTTTTGCCCACTACGCCACCCCAGTTTAGACATGGCCATATGCAAATCAGTCTTGACCCTGTGCCTCATGGGAACAGTCCAGCCCGAACTGCCAAGCCATGTCTTCCCTGGACCGGAATCAAGCATCCTAGGACCGGTTTCTGGCTATCAGCCGTCATCAGCCAGGATAGCTTGACTCCAGTGGCGTAGTGAGCACGGGTCCCACGTCTGGGAATACCCATCCCACTTAGGGCGAAAAGCGTTACAACAAACAAATGATGGACGGAATGCTGACAATGCAGACATTCTCCCCCAGTCAAGAGATCTGGGTTAAATCCATCGTTCTTTTGCCCACTACGCCACCCCAGTTTAGACATGGCCATATGCAAATCAGTCTTGACCCTGTGCCTCATGGGAACAGTCCAGCCCGAACTGCCAAGCCATGTCTTCCCTGGACCGGAATCAAGCATCCTAGGACCGGTTTCTGGCTATCAGCCGTCATCAGCCAGGATAGCTTGACTCCAGTGGCATAGTGAGCACGGGTCCCACGTCTGGGAATACCCATCCCACTTAGGGCGAAAAGCGTTACAACAAACAAATGATGGACGGAATGCTGACAATGCAGACATTCTCCCCCAGTCAAGAGATCTGGGTTAAATCCATCGTTCTTTTGCCCACTACGCCACCCCAGTTTAGACATGGCCATATGCAAATCAGTCTTGACCCTGTGCCTCATGGGAACAGTCCAGCCCGAACTGCCAAGCCATGTCTTCCCTGGACCGGAATCAAGCATCCTAGGACCGGTTTCTGGCTATCAGCCGTCATCAGCCAGGATAGCTTGACTCCAGTGGCGTTGTGAGCACGGGTCCCACGTCTGGGAATACCCATCCCACTTAGGGCGAAAAGCGTAACAACAAACAAATGATGGACGGAATGCTGACAATGCAGACATTCTCCCCCAGTCAAGAGATCTGGGTTAAATCCATCGTTCTTTTGCCCACTACGCCACCCCAGTTTAGACATGGCCATATGCAAATCAGTCTTGACCCTGTGCCTCATGGGAACAGTCCAGCCCGAACTGCCAAGCCATGTCTTCCCTGGACCGGAATCAAGCATCCTAGGACCGGTTTCTGGCTATCAGCCGTCATCAGCCAGGATAGCTTGACTCCAGTGGCGTAGTGAGCACGGGTCCCACGTCTGGGAATACCCATCCCACTTAGGGCGAAAAGCGTTACAACAAACAAATGATGGACGGAATGCTGACAATGCAGACATTCTCCCCCAGTCAAGAGATCTGGGTTAAATCCATCGTTCTTTTGCCCACTACGCCACCCCAGTTTAGACATGGCCATATGCAAATCAGTCTTGACCCTGTGCCTCATGGGAACAGTCCAGCCCGAACTGCCAAGCCATGTCTTCCCTGGACCGGAATCAAGCATCCTAGGACCGGTTTCTGGCTATCAGCCGTCATCAGCCAGGATAGCTTGACTCCAGTGGCGTAGTGAGCACGGGTCCCACGTCTGGGAATACCCATCCCACTTAGGGCGAAAAGCGTTACAACAAACAAATGATGGACGGAATGCTGACAATGCAGACAAACTGGGGTGGTGTAGTGGGCAAAAGAACGATGGATTTAACCCAGATCTCTTGACTGGGGGAGAATGTATGCATTGTCAGCATTCCGTCCATCATTTGTTTGTTGTAACGCTTTTCGCCCTAAGTGGGAAGGGTATTCCCAGACGTGGGACCCGTGCTCACTACGCCACTGGAGTCAAGCTATCCTGGCTGATGACGGCTGATAGCCAGAAACCGGTCCTAGGATGCTTGATTCCGGTCCAGGGAAGACATGGCTTGGCAGTTCGGGCTGGACTGTTCCCATGAGGCACAGGGTCAAGACTGATTTGCATATGGCCATGTCTAAACTGGGGTGGTGTAGTGGGCAAAAGAACGATGGATTTAACCTAGATCTCTTGACTGGGGGAGAATGTATGCATTGTCAGCATTCCGTCCATCATTTGTTTGTTGTAACGCTTTTCGCCCTAAGTGGGATGGGTATTCCCAGACGTGGGACCCGTGCTCACTACGCCACTGGAGTCAAGCTATCCTGGCTGATGACGGCTGATAGCCAGAAACCGGTCCTAGGATGCTTGATTCCGGTCCAGGGAAGACATGGCTTGGCAGTTCGGGCTGGACTGTTCCCATGAGGCAAAGGGTCAAGACTGATTTGCATATGGCCATGTCTAAACTGGGGTGGTGTAGTGGGCAAAAGAACGATGGATTTAACCCAGATCTCTTGACTGGGGGAGAATGTATGCATTGTCAGCATTCCGTCCATCATTTGTTTGTTGTAACGCTTTTCGCCCTAAGTGGGATGGGTATTCCCAGACGTGGGACCTGTGCTCACTACGCCACTGGAGTCAAGCTATCCTGGCTGATGACGGCTGATAGCCAGAAACCGGTCCTAGGATGCTTGATTCCGGTCCAGGGAAGACATGGCTTGGCAGTTCGGGCTGGACTGTTCCCATGAGGCACAGGGTCAAGACTGATTTGCATATGGCCATGTCTAAACTGGGGTGGTGTAGTGGGCAAAAGAACGATGGATTTAACCCAGATCTCTTGACTGGGGGAGAATGTATGCATTGTCAGCATTCCGTCCATCATTTGTTTGTTGTAATGCTTTTCGCCCTAAGTGGGATGGGTATTCCCAGACGTGGGACCCGTGCTCACTACGCCACTGGAGTCAAGCTATCCTGGCTGATGACGGCTGATAGCCAGAAACCGGTCCTAGGATGCTTGATTCCGGTCCAGAGAAGACATGGCTTGGCAGTTCGGGCTGGACTGTTCCCATGAGGCACAGGGTCAAGACTGATTTGCATATGGCCATGTCTAAACTGGGGTGGTGTAGTGGGCAAAAGAACGATGGATTTAACCCAGATCTCTTGACTGGGGGAGAATGTATGCATTGTCAGCATTCCGTCCATCATTTGTTTGTTGTAACGCTTTTCGCCCTAAGTGGGATGGGTATTCACAGACGTGGGACCCGTGCTCACTACGCCACTGGAGTCAAGCTATCCTGGCTGATGACGGCTGATAGCCAGAAACCGGTCCTAGGATGCTTGATTCCGGTCCAGGGAAGACATGGCTTGGCAGTTCGGGCTGGACTGTTCCCATGAGGCACAGGGTCAAGACTGATTTGCATATGGCCATGTCTAAACTGGGGTGGTGTAGTGGGCAAAAGAACGATGGATTTAACCCAGATCTCTTGACTGGGGGAGAATGTATGCATTGTCAGCATTCCGTCCATCATTTGTTTGTTGTAACGCTTTTCGCCCTAAGTGGGATGGGTATTCCCAGACGTGGGACCCGTGCTCACTACGCCACTGGAGTCAAGCTATCCTGGCTGATGACGGCTGATAGCCAGAAACCGGTCCTAGGATGCTTGATTCCGGTCCAGGGAAGACATGGCTTGGCAGTTCGGGCTGGACTGTTCCCATGAGGCACAGGGTCAAGACTGATTTGCATATGGCCATGTCTAAACTGGGGTGGTGTAGTGGGCAAAAGAACGATGGATTTAACCCAGATCTCTTGACTGGGGGAGAATGTATGCATTGTCAGTATTCCGTCCATCATTTGTTTGTTGTAACGCTTAGGGCTACCTAGAGCCTACCTTTGGGGTGACTTACTTGTAATAAACGGGGAGTTTAGGGCTTGGCAGGTAGTTTTAAATGCCATGGTAAAGTGGCAGTAAACTGCACACACAGGCATTGTAGTGGCAAGCCTGAGACCTGTGTGAAAGGCTACTTCTGTGGGTGGCACAATCAGTGCTGCAGCCTGCTAGTAGCATTGAACTTACAGGACCTGTGTACAGGGGGTACCACTTTACTAGGGACTTACAAGTAAATTAAATATGCCAATCAGATATACACAATGATATTTAGGAAAGCAGCATATGCACTTTAGCACTGGTCAGCAGTTGTAAAGTACTCAGAGTCCTAAGACCAGCAAAAAGATACAGCAAATCGAGGAGGTGAAAAGGAAAAAGTAGGGAGGAAGACCACCCTAAGGCTGACAGGTCTAACAATCATGTAGCCATATTACATAATATGTAAGTATGTTACACCATAATCAACAGGTGACACATTTAACCAGGATCCCAGATCTCTACTCATAAATCTTTTCATTATGCTGCCGCTCCCATCCAACCACATAAGTTATAATTCCCAGACTGTGGACTACTATTAATCATATTCACTTATCATTGGACACTACAGCTACAGCTCTTTCTTTTCCCTGCCACTGTTTGCATTATCTCAGAGCACATCAGCAAAACCTACAACACCTTAGTATCCGCGCTAACTTCCCTCATTCTAAATTCCTCCACTAGTGACCTCTCCAGCAAACCCTGTTACCAGGAACTTCCTGTTGGCCCCTTTGTTTGAATCCATCGGATTTCTAAACGTCTGTTTGCCAATCCTAATCCCAGTAGAGTGAATCTCTGTTGTGTTGTAGTTTCCTTGGGTTCTGGTGTGATCTCAAATATACAGTGTTTGATTGCTACATTTTTAGTTTACATTTATAGCTATTTTTGTTGTCAGACTGGTTGACCGGAAGCATGTAGTCAGTGATCTTCTCACATAGGCAAATGTGGTCATATGTTTCCCGCACTTGTTCAATTTAAGAGGCATTATGCAAGTGAAGTGGAGGAAATTAAATTGTGTCACTTTAAACCACGAATTGCTGCATATCCACTGAACCAATGTGCATATCTTCCATTCGGTGTCTGTCAGCGGCACCTCCAAGTTTGTGTCCCACAAACTGCAGTGTATGTATATCAAACTGGTAGATCGCCTCTGCGAAGGTGATAAGCTCACCTACTAAATATATTAGCCCCAGAGTGCAACAACCAACCCCCGCCTATGTGCAATTGTCCTATCTTTGTTGATTTTTCTAAAGGACTGCAACCACACAATATCTAAAGATGTGTAAAAAGGAAGTCGCTCCAGAACTATGTTTACTGCAACTTCCCATGATTAGGCCGTCAGCTTTACAATGTGGTGGCAGTGTTTGGGGACATTTCTGCCTCTCATCAAAAGTATCAGCAAGATCTCCCCAGTCCACCTCTACCAAGTCCCCTATGTTTATCTGTTTTGCACCTATCCGCATCCTCACACCACTTTGCCACGTTATAGTTGTGCCGTAAGGTAGTATAATTGCAGATCATGCTTCCATCTTTATCCATGTTTAGGCTTTCCAGTCGAACTCTGCTCCTCCTACTAGCCCATACCAATGAGATCAGTAAGCTATCAAGCGCCATAAATGTTGCTCACTGCATAGGACGCAATGAGTTTTGCAAAATATACAGACATTGGGGGAGAAATATCATCTTAGCTACTGCTGTTCTTGCCATCAAAGACAGGTGAAGTACATTCCAGAACCTTACAGAGGCCCTAAGGCCGGTGAGCTCCCTTCACCATGTTATAACTATATTATTTAACAGCTGTACATGCTATATTGTATGCCTAAATGTTGAAACCTTTCTGTTTCCCACTTCAGGCATACGTAGTGAAGTTCCTCATGTGTCAACTTTACTAGCTACCCAGGGGAAAGAATACAGCTTTTACCTTATTGATTTCCAAACTAGGGACATGACCAACCTATTCTAATACGTGCATGATTATGGTCAGGGAACCATGCAGTTGGGTGAGAAATAGCAGGGTATCATTGGCGTACATTGAAACTGTATGGGTCTTATCACTCCTCCTTATTCCTTAATCCTGTAATGTTCTCAATTTATTCACCAGCGACTGAATCGACAGGGCTAACAACAATGAAGACAGGGGACAGCCCTCTCTGGTGCCCCTCTCCATTAGCCATTTATCAGCTAAAATGCTCCACAGACTACTCTAACCAACGCGTCCAACCATAAGAATTTGACCTAACACTGGAAACTATATCCAAACCCCATTTGTTTTGGAAAACATACAGCATATATTCCCTGTCCAAGGTATTGAATGTTTTTTCCATGCAAGCGCGGCTAGTGGACCATCAGCTTGAGGATGCTCCATGGTCGACACCCCTCAAACGTATAAGTGCACTAAAGCCAGGAATCAAGCCACACTGGTCCTCATATTATGGAGCCTGTGACTCAGAAACATTTTAGCTAAGACTTCCACTATTATTTTTGCATCTGTATTAATCATTGAAAGGCCTGTAAGTACTTAGGTGCTTCGGGTCTCTACTAGGCTTCTATGATTGCTTCTCTCATGGTATTGGGAAGTCTAACCTTTAGTTTAGCCTTACTATATGTCTCAAGTACTTTTTCAGAGAGTATCGCAGAATAGGAGTTACAGAGTAAGCCGACCCCGGTGTCTTTCCTTTAGTAGACACACTCTTAAATACTTCCAGTATTTCCTCCCCATGAGGTCATGCTTCAATGCAGCTCTTTGCTTACCCGTTAGTCTCAGAAACTGTATATTTTCCAAAGCATCACATAAGAATACCTCCATGGGATGCTTGTATAATTGTGTCTACTTATGGTGCACAGCTTATTGAATGAATGCTAATCTCGGTGAGCGCTAGGTCTCCATCCGGCCTTTGCAGTATCAACAGTAAAGGGGTTGGACGATCTCTTCCATTTAAAAAGCTCATGTCAGGAGCTTACTCTATTTATCCCATACCTTATATAATTTTTGCTTATATTCCTTTAAAATGTATTTACCTAGAGCATCCCATGCTCTACTCAAATCTCGCTAGCTTCCAAAAGCTCGCCCCTAACAGCGAATACTAGGGCTTTGCCTTTCTGCAGTTGGTATAATTTTTCTTCTTACTAGGTCAAAGTCGAAAAAAGTTGTTGTCCTTTACCATATGTGTTACTCATTCATTTACCTGTAAAACACTACTTTTACGACATTCCACTCCTTTGCTCTGGTTGCAGACTCCCCCGCCGCCCCCCAGTCCCACTGTTATTCTGTGGGTATGTCTGCATATCCTCAAGAATTTCTGATCTGGAGGCTGTATCTTGTAGGGCCTCCAAATTCTATTGCCATGTAGGTATACATGGCAGGGCCTGTGTTCTGTCATATTGAATTGCAAGTGGTGAGTGATCAGAAAGGAATCTGTTTAGATATTATGCTACTTATATCTTTGGTACTAAAGCTAAGTTACCAATATGCAGTCTACCCTACTATATTTTCCATGGGTAGGTAAATGGAGAATATTCCTAATCATTGGGTTGTAACTCTATCAATATGTCTACACAGTCCATTCTCCTCATCATTTCCGATAATGATCCTATCGTGGCCACTTTTGTGTAAAACTCCTGTGGATGTTTACCATCTCTCCATCCAAAATGTTATTAAAGTCCCTGGGCCATACTAAATGGATATTTATAAATGGTAGAGCCAAGTCAAGTGCTTTCCAGAAAAAGGCGCTATAATACACATTTAATGTGGCTATATTGATTAGGTCCATCTTAGAGACAATAGACCAACAAATATCTGCCCTCTCAATAAGTTCTAGTATAGAGGTGCAAAAAGAAACCTGGTGCTATCCAAAGTAATGATTTCCTTGAAGAGGAGGGACATGGAAGAATACATCTAGCCTCTCTGTCTTCCACTTCTTAGCATCTTTGGTATTTGTCAGATGCGTCTTCTCGAAAAACCCGCTCTTTACCACCTGGTGTCTGAGATAAGTGAGTGTCCTGTACCTCTTTACAAAACCATTAAAGAGTCTTACATTCCATGTAGAAATTCTAGCATCTTTACACTTTTTGCTTATAATATAATAATGGTGCAATTGACAGCATCAACATTGGGTACAATAAACCTTCTGGCCCTAGTGAGTTTATACACACACCATCCTTTTTTATGGGTGATCACATGTGCAAGATTACTCGTATACTCTTTTTCTCACAACTCGTAGAACTTAACACTTACTTCCAACTTTGTCTCTTCGTCCTGTGCTAAACGCAGGCAGCTCTCTAGCAATCACCTGCTTAAAGGTTCATTTCCCCAACGTCAACTCTGACCATGTCAAATTCCTGCAAAGACTAAGTGTAATGTCAGTGTTGCAGGGGTTACGTTCTCTGATGTGCCACCTATCAACTGTGTCAGCTAGTCTATGGAGGCGTTCCACCCCGGCTATCCTATCGTAATGTGTCTACACACCTATATTTAAGGGGTACGTAGCATAAAATACAAAGCCAACAATAGTTGGCTCCTATGATATCCTTTCCTACCTTTACCCGATCATTTCACAATCTTCCATGAATTAGTGTACACATCTGTCATTTCAAATTCTAAGCAAGCATCATTCAAGTCTGAAGAACAGTGTACTTATTTCAGAAAAAGAAGTGCAAGTTTCCACTTCGTCCTTGTCATGCCTATCCCTATCAATGATTCACACTGTTTGCTTCAAGCCTGCAACATTCACACGTCATTGATGTCTTCCTGTCTGTGGGGGACCTGCATCTCAGATTGCAGCATATCATCATTGTCTTCACTGCGCTGACCTCTCTCATCACAGTGCTCCATGTGGTCTAGTTAATTCTGGCTAAATCGTCTATTTGTACCATCTTCCTGAACTATGATTTCAGTCTTGCTTTGGATGGTTCGTCCCTGGCTGAGCCCCTGCTGGGCGTTTGGTACAACATGGAATGGTCTATACAGACTCCAGTACATGCCGTCTCAGTATTGTTCTTTTCCCCAGCTCCAGCCAGTCCCAAACTGTAACAAGCATTTGCAATGCAATAGGTCTGGCATTACTGAAAGTTTGAGCTATTGGCATTACCAATAATAATGCAATGCCAATAGCTCAAACTTTCACTAATGCGGGAGCTATTATATTTCAAATATTTTTTATTCTTTTAAGCAATTGCGGCACCCTATTTAGCTTAAGATATTTAAAGCTAAATAAAGTGTGGGTGTCGTGATTATAAGAAAAGTAAAGCAATTGAAGAAAAAAGAAATGTGAAGCACATAAGAAACTAATGGCATTTTGAGGTCAAAATCATGCTAATGCACTGGCCTATAGGGTCCAGTATGTATTCTGTTTAGCATGGAGCTGGCTGCGGACCAAACTCAAATTTGTAACTGTGATGGGTGCAAACTGGATTTTGTGGAAATGCTAGATTTAGATTAAGAGTGCTGATTCCAGCCACTGGAAGGAGAGTTACTGAGGAAGTGGGACAAGAGTGCAAGGCACAAACAACAAAGAGGTCCTTACTCCTTTCCAAGGATGTGAAAAGAGATCACTGAACCTCCTGTTAGGCAATGTACAGACACTGTACAGATCCACAGACACAACCGCACTGCGAAAGTTACTGTCTAGTTGTTAAAAGGAGGAGAATTTTGAGAGCTGGTCAGCCAGGCCAATATGTCACCAGAGTGACCTCATATTGAGAGACCACCGGGGGGTGGGGACATAACAAACAGAGGAACTTGAATGAAAGTAAAATATAACCTGATTCTACAGCTGCGACCTCAGCTGTGCTGTCTCGCTCTTGCAGTATAGGAGATTGCTAGTACAGGGGTTCTTAAAAGCAAGAGATAGTTGAAAAGATGAATTCAGGAAAGAATTGAAAGAGGAGACTAAATAGGGCAATTGAAGGGTACAGGGGGTGCTGAAAACACGAGAATGTTAAAAGGTGCAATCAATTTATAGGATGGAACAGAAAAAGAGATGGCCATAGAGGCCAACGGTAACCATTTATTTATGACTTGCTATAGGGTTACGGAGACAAAATGTATGTACCTTTCCCATTTCCTGGCCAGCAGAGAGACACTCCGCAGCCATATGTCAGGGAGTTGCACAGTTGCAGGCATGGTCGTAAAGCTATAGCGATGACTATTTCTGCAGGACAACCATGATTAAACAGCTAGCTGCAGTCACATGTTTTAGTCATGTAACATACATCTGTGGCACTGGTTGCCCCGGGGGAGTGAAAGATCGGGCGCAGCACTGCAATAGCGCAGGCCAACACAGTGAGCTGTGTCATCTTTGGCACCTGACTGCTGCCGTAACACTGTGAGCACCCTTGCTGTTGTGACGCGGGTGGCGTGAACAGATCCCAGAGTCATGGCGCCGAGCAGTTGAAGATAGTGGAGGGAGAACTGTGCGGTAGCTGCGAGTGGGTGTGGCATGCTGCTAGGACCTGTGGGCTATAAACCACACTATCTGCATGTTAGGTGAGCGACTGCGATCCTCGATGACCCATATTTGGGTGTGATCTTGTCTATTTGGCAAGCATGTTTGGTGAGGAGTACTGGGTGAAATGTTCAGCTTGCAGTGCTCGTTGAGGTAGCTGATTGCTACACTATGCTGCCCAATAATAAAAGCGGGTGCTGTGCTGAAATATAAAAAGCAGCGCCTGTGTTGTTAATCTGAAAGCGGGCGCTGTGCTGAAAACTAAAGCGCGGTGCTGGGGGAGCACAACGGGGTTGAGGGGCTGCAAGCTGTGGGCGCCATTGTTGACATGTTTTGATTGATTTCAGGGAGCCACACAACAAAGAAAATGCACGGCTGCCATTCTCGAACCTGAAGCTTGCCTCCCGTTTAAAAAACCAGCATAAAGTGTGTCTTAAAACCACAGTGCTTAGAAAAATAAATATATATTTTATAGAATGAACAGCGTTAATGACACAGCAGCCATTCTTAAAGCTAAACACACGATAAAGCGCAGCTGCACTGCTTAACAACAAGCGGTTGCAGGAAAGCATGTTGTGCATGCAGTAGGGGAAAGCCATTTAAGAAAATAGTGCTTAGAGACTGTAAAAGAAACACCACAAGTAGGAGGGCCAGTCCTCATGGGAGGTTTCAAAAGAAGAAAAGGCAGTACTAATGAGGGACTACTAAGCCTATTCACGAATCAAAAGCAACCATTAAGAAAAGACAGAAAAAGGAGCCAATTGAAAAGGCAGGGGAAAATGGGCAGAGCTTCAAGGCCATACCTGAATACAGCATGTCTCGAAGAGACAGTGCAAGCGCTGCCTAGGCGAGACCTTAAAAAGTAGGTCACTAAATGTGAATAATGGAAGAACACAAGTCAGCCAATCAAAAGGATAGTAAATAGGCTATACTCCAGGGGAGGGACAGACACATGAAGAAGATGGCAAGAGCCCCAGCTCCATTCCTTCTGCCCCAACCCCCCCCAACACCAAGGCTGTTGATAGGATATATAAAAGTAGGAGCAGGCTTTAGACAATTGCCTGTAGTGGGTACCCCTTCCAGTTTTATCCATGGCCCATCGTGTGCACCAGCTAAAAATCACACTAGTGAAGCCACTGGGTAAAGGAAGAGGGCAGCTAACTAGTAACTAGTAAAATGGTAGGCTGGTGAAAGGGAGTGGGCGAGCAGGGTGACCGGGTAGCTCCATGTCACCAGAATACCCCTTTTCTGTTCCTGGATTTTGCTTTCACATAAAATTATTAACCTGTGTTGCTCAAATTGGCGCATTTAAATTTAACCAAGATTACAAATCCCCCAATGCACTGATTTGTAAATGCAGAGACAAGGAATTGAAACAGGGTGCCTCTGTGCCTGTGACATGGAGCCAGAGAGCCTCTGGGTGCCCATGGGACATGTGAGGGTTGGGGCTGAGAAAGGTATTTATTAAAAGGGGGCGGGTGGGAGGTAGAGACTAGGACACCGGTGGGTGATGAGTAGAGAGTAAATAGGCAAGGATGTATTGAGATTGCGGATATTGGGGTAGTTGGGGTATTGGGGGTGCGCGGATAATGGTGGAAATATAGGAGCTGGGGACGTGAGCCCCGGGATGGCGGGAGGCGATGGCAAGATGTATGGTCAGAGGCACCATCTCGGTGAGGATTATACACTGCATAATCTTATAGTTTCTCTTTATTTTTTGTATTTTCTTTTACAGCGCCTCATGCTCGTAAGTCGCCTTTAGACTCCGGATTGGTCCTCAGCCTGTATGCATGGAGCAGCTGCTGCTCGGTCGCGAGGGTCGATCCTCACCTGTACCGGGTCCCCGGGGAGCCAGGCAGCCAATGACAGGGCGGGGTTGGGGAACACGGTGTCCTTGTACCAGCGGTAGCACGGGGGAGGGGGGTGTTCAATTTAGAGCTATAATTGCTAGGAGAAATAAATGTTCCTGAGGGGGAGGGGCTCTGCGGTGCTCCATCCGCCGCCGCCGATTGGATGCTGGCGGCACAGAGCTCTCCCAGCAACTGGAAACTGAAAGAGGCAAATGCGGGACATGCACCCACATTTGCCCAATTGCGTGCTGTCTTTGTTAGAAAGACGCACGCGACTCCCAATAGCCTGCAAGGAAAACAAAACACAAGCGTGTGGTCAGATTTCCAAAGCCCTTTTTACTGATTACATAAAGTCTCGCGCTGCGCGAGCAGTGCTGAGCACTGCAACACTAGGCGCGAGACCTAAAAATGTATGACTTTCCAACGGGAAAAGCTATTACAGCACTACCGTTACCACTAATTACCTTTACAACGTGGTTGTTACAACACGACTACCATTACCACGCATAACCTTTACGTGCAGGAGTTTACAACCCATATGCCTTTACCATGCATGCCTTTACAACACAAAGGCAAGGTTGGTAAATGCATATGCGTGGTAAAAGTAAATGTAAGTATTTAAGGTAAGTGTCAAGTGTTGGCTGGGTATGGGTTTTTGGGTAGCAAGGGAATTTTTAGGGTTTAGGGTGGTTTAGAGGTTTTGGGTGGCAAGGGAATTTTTAGGGTTTAGTGTGGGTACGGGTTCTTGGGTGGCAAAGAAATGTTTAGGGTAGGTATAGGTTCTTTGATGCAAGGGAATGTTTAGGGTGGGTATAGGCTTTTGGTAGAGAATATATATATATATACCAGTTACATTTTTACCAAGCACATGCCTTTACCACGAAAATGTAAGTATTAAACAGATAATTATAAACCATATATATATATATATATATATATATATATATATATATATATATATATATATATATATATAGTTCATACTTCCCTGTAAAAATACTTACATTTAAATTTAAGACCTTAACCACGCATATGCCTTTATCATATATACCCTTGCAATAAAAATCGTTGTAAAGGCATGCGATGTAAAGACATATGCGTGGTAAAATCCTGCGTGGTGACGGTAATGAGTGGTAATGATAACCGTGTTGTAAAGGCATGTATCTTTGCCGCATGTGTTCCATCATACATCCCTTTCCAATATGTATCATACAGAACGTGTCCTGGAACAGGAGCATATATTTCAAATTTAGAGCCCATAACTTTGTTTGATGTCAACAAAAGACTTCCTCAGTTTTTGCACATTCTGGATTTAGTTTGTAAAAATCTGTATCACTCTGTCTTCAAACTTTGGGTCTCCACACTCCCTGACATTCTGAAGGATAGCATCCCTGTCTTAATAGTTTAGTATCCTAGTGATCATGGCTCCTAGCTGGACTCCTGGGGGCGGCATTGTAGCCAAAGCCCTATACGATCTTTTCACCACAAAGAAAAGAAAGGCCTATTGGCTTTACTGTGTCTTTAATCCATTTTTAGGTCGAGCCTAGCGCAGCGCGCTTGTGCTGCTCGGTGGAGAGGCTTCTTGTAAGCCCTCTAAACATCCCAGAGACTTCTCCGTGTGATTTTTTTTTAACACCCACACATTTTATTGGCCATTGTGTGTGTCTTTCAAAAATGAAAGAACGCAAATGGCCAAAGGCGATTGCATGTCCCACCACTCTTCCAAAAGTTAACTCCCACGGCAATTGGCTCTCGGGAGCGAGCAGCGGCGCGCAGGCGGCCAGCTGCATTCCTCCCTTGTCATGGATCATGTTACTAATTGAACACAGCACGGTCGTTTTCACTTTAGCGGCTGTGCTTGTTTTGTTTGTGATATGTTGTTAATTGGTGGCCTCTGGCACCAAGCACACGCCATTGTTCATGCGCTCCCTGTGTGGGTTTCCCCACACCTCACTACGTGACATGCGCCCATTGGGACTACGGTCTTCATTTAGGCACCTTGTGTGTACGTATTCTCTTCTGAAGCAAATTCTCGGCTTGTGGACAGCGCTTCATGGAGTTTTAATTTGCTTCCTTTGTGAACTTCCACATGCAACACTTCCTATCTTCTTTTCAGGCACCCCGTAGGTCTCCCCATGAAGCCGCTGCTACATGCATTGGCCGATGGCTCACATTAGCTTGCCTACGTCACTCGATCGGACACAGGACACATCGCTCCATTCAGCAGTCTAGTTCCTGCCCCCAGCTGCTTTAGAGTACGTGACCCGCACAGGCACAGCTGCCTTTAACTTCCTGCTACACTATCATCAGCATGCAAAGATTTACACCTGAGCTTCCGATAGTGCATCCCTTCCGCCACTACGTTCCCGTTTCACTCTGTGCCTCGGCCCGCTGGTATTCATCCCCAGGTGAGCAAGCGACTCTCCTATTTGGTGCTTGTTCAGATCATTTGCTTTTGTTGCTGCTTGTATGTAAATCTGCAGGTCTCAAAGGCGAGACCTATTGGCTATACAAAATGCTTGTTAAAGGAAGTGTTCTGGAGCATTTCCCTGCTCTCCTTCTGGAAACTCAACAAACCTAAGATTATTTTGGCGGGATCTGCCCTCTGTGTCCTCCAGCCATTTGTCAAAAGAATTTGCCAATTCCGACTGGGAATACGTTTTAGCTCTGCCACTTCGGTTTCAAAGGTATCTACCCTCTTTTTCATGTCCAGCATTCTTAAATTGTCCTTGCGTATACTCTCAGAAGATTAACTTCCATCTTTGTAGTATCAATTTTATTTTCAAGTGTTTTTCTTGATTTTTCAATGGGTGCTTATATCTACCCTATTTGGATCTAGCTGTGCAGGCGGGGCCTGAGTGTCCAAGCCCCATCTGCTGTTTGCCCAGTGCATGCTCCACTACCACACTGATTATTTCTATTTTGCTCAGAGTGTCTCGTAGCCTGACCCTGCCTATGTTTAAGTGTTGTGTTGGCTGCCAGTATGCAGCCTAAGTATTTCTTTGCATGGCCTGTCACACTCTACAGCGTGGGCAACATCACCCAAGGATCCACATATGCCGTACAGTGCGATGACCAGGGGATAATGTCTCTCCTCCGCTTATCTAGGGTTTCACAGACACCCAATGGTTCCCAGCCTGATGAACTCAATCAAAGGCATCGACTCCTGTTTTTACATATCTTGCACATTGCTCTCACTTGACCAGGCAGTTCCATCTCATGGCATGATGCTGCTGTTCTACATCTATTCCCATGTCTACTCTGGCAGCTATCATAATGCCTTCAGTTCCACACATACCAATGGACTTAATTTCTATCACTGCTTTCTATGCAAGCAGGGCATCATTCAAGGGCCAAATAGTGGTGATGTAAGCATTTACCAAGAGGAGATAAGGGGAAGGGAAAGTTGTCTAATCCCTCATTCCACGCATCCCACACCAGTGCCACCAGATCTTCAGTACCTTCACTACCAGGCCCAGAGACAGTTCGCTACCAGGCAGCACCAAGGTGGATCGTCTTCAAGAGCCCTGCAGATAATTAGTCCATGGTCCACTGAGGCAGGACATTTTCCCAGTTCCCCCCCTCCCCTTTGCATTCACATTATAACTTCTCTCCCAAGGGCATCTAGATAGATGTAGGGCAATTTGGGGTGCCCCTTCACAGGCAAACCATAATAAATCACATAAGAGGACATATTGCACTAGTACGCTCATCTTGTTCTTATGCTTGCCAGCATCCTGGGTGTAATGTTATATTCCAAGTCTCTCAAGCAATCAGTCTTAGTCCTACCCCCATGCTCAGTGGAAAATCTTTTTAACGGGGGGGACTACTCCCCTGCCGCCCAGCCACTGTGTCCTAATCATGATTAAACTTGTGGCTCCATACTGGACAGCACCTGGGTGCTGGGTGCTGCTACAAGGCAGTTGCTTCATCATCAAGTCTTGAGTGTATGGCTTCCGTCTCAGTGGACATTGCATCTTGCCGTCATCAAAACGGTAAACAGCCCTTACTACGAATCCGTCACCCCACATGTTGTTACAGCACGGTCGTTACAATGACCGCGTTGTAACAACGCATACCATTACCCCGCACAGCGTAACAACGACTTGCGGAGGGGGCAGAAGGTGTTGGATTTAAAATCCAACACCTTCCCTACTGTCCGCACAGACTGGAGTTGGAATAGTAAATTATAGTATTCCAACATCCAGCGCCCCCTCCGCAAGTCGTAACAACGACTTGCTGGGTAATGGTATGCGTTGTTACAACATGCGGGGTGACGGCAAGCGGAATAAAGAGGCATATTCCATCAAAACACCCTCGTCAGCCTGATCACTCAGCTGAGAGGGGTTTGTTCTCCTGTCACCTGGTCCTTGCAACTCCACTCCAGGTCAGCTCGCAGTTCCCCACTTCAATCAACTGTAGTACTCCGAGGTTCAACTTCAGGCTGTTACTGCTTTGTCAGATCCTTTTGTGACAGCTCCTCTTTCCTGTGAGATGCCCATGAACACAGGCCTTATTGCTGGAATTTGCCTCACTTCAGAGGCTGCCCATCTGCCGTCATTTTTTCAAGTTGGGAGACAAAGGCCATTTTCATTTAAACACTGAGCCACTTCATGCACAACAATTAAAAGGACCAATTGGAGGCTTTCCAGGCAACTTCTAGAAGGGTAGTATCCAGCGCAGAAGAGTTTAGTTGATATGGATATAGGATTCCTCTGGATATTGGCGAGGCTACCAGGAGCCTCTACTTAAGCCGTGCTGTCAACCATCTTGGCAAACTCCGCCCCCGTCCAATCAGATAGAGATTGAAGAGATATCTAGTACTAATCTGATTTCCCCCATGTCAAGATACTTACTATCACAAGATTCATCAGACATCGGTGGACTTACAGTTGTAGCTTCTGATTGCTGTTGACCTGTCCATCAGAAGCACCTTGAGTTTTTTGGTCAAACCTCATAATCCATTTAAGAGTATCCCTTTTCAAGTCAGTTTTTTTCCGGTTAGAAAGAAACTAGACTGAAAGACACAAGAAAGGATCTCTGATCTAGAAAAGGACTGATTGGAGGACCTTCATCTTAAAATAAAATCTGCCCACAGGAATTGACACTACCAGACATTGATGAACCCAAAACTGTCTCGAAGTAAATACATTGGCAATATAAAGCAAAACGAGGTTGCAGGAAATACGTGCCTCAACCAACGTGTACTACCACAAGACAGGAAAATCACAATGCAAACATATATTGACGCAATCTGAACCTTATGTTTGGTGGTCAAGCAGCATAAATTCAATAAACAGAAACTAAACTTCCGGAACATAAACCTGCGCAGTGCCACAGCCCTGACGATGACCACACCTGACCGTAGAGGGCTGAAATGCATTGACCGCCAGACGGGGACACACATGACAGTTGAAAACATTCTCCACCCGCAACATACAAGACCGCTCTCGATAACTAACGGAGGTTGCAAGGTCTGACCCACCCGCTTCGGCCTAAGTGGTGAGCTTTTAACGAACTCGGGGGCACGTTCTTTAAAATGCATTGTTATATGATGAGTGGCACACAGATATAAATATAGGAAATGCATTCTATGGCTTTTGCCAGTTTGACTGTAAACTGCTTTGTCTTAAAAACCAACAGCCAAATAGTTTTGTGCTTCTCTTAATTTGCCTTAAACAATCACAAAATCAGTTTAGTGGTGGGTGTTAGAAAACTAATATTGAATGATAACTGTTTAGTGTTTAGTTATAAGAAAATTGTACTGTGGTATCAAGCCTAATGCATACTTATCCTGCTGTGTTGCTGCATTCATTAAACGTCAACATCTGACTGTTTTTAATGAGTCCTTTGTGCAGTATGTGTCACAAGTTAAGTTAGTAAAGCCTGAGACATTAAAGTGGAAATGATGAGAAACGGGCCACTGCCAGGTAGCGCATACAGAACAAGCTTTGGCAAAACCAAAAGGTCCCGACTTTAAAAAGGAAAATGCCTCCCTGTTGTCTTTGCCAATGCTTGTTTGTATTGTCACTTCTACCACTAACGCATACATGCACATTCCATTCCTAGGTGGATGCCAAGGGCGTATGCACCGTGTGGCACAGGCAGCCATTTTGAATATTCTGTACTCTACTGTTCGAACGTTGTTGACAGCTGTTGAAGAACAGTAAATTAAAAATAAACAAGCTTTGGTAATGCATCGGTTTCGCTACGTATGAATAAAGAGCTGTTGTCATCAATTATCGTTCGGGAGAAGGCAAGAGCTCCCGGACAGATAACACAGGAGTAGAGAGGGTGTGGCACAGCAGCCAGAGCTGCTGACTCGAGAGCTGGGGAATCCCGGTTCGACTCTCGGAGGCGCAGTGCAACATTCTGTGATTATATGCAAATCACTTAATCTCTTTGGGTGGTAAATTGTTTTATAAATATGCTGCAGTTGTAAAAGACAAAACTTTAGGAAAATATAGTTCCACCAAAGCGGATGTTAACAGTATTTCGGCAGCGGGAAACTGATAAGAAAAGCAGCCGAGGAACAAGCATTGGCAAATGCAGGAAAATATGCTACAGCCAATCGAAATGGAGGGAAGGTAAGTGGCACGCAGAGGAACCAATGAGAAGCCAGAAACGTTCCTTTTAAGTGTATATTAAAAACAATAATTTCTCAAGCACAGTGCCAGCGCTCCGAGGCGAAACCTAAAAAGCACATAGCCGACCTGAGAAGGACAGGGGAGCACTGGAGCAGGTCTAGAATGGGCGGCAAGGCACCAAAACTCAACAGCCTAGAGTGCTGGGGTATGAATGGGGCATTGGGACAACCACTGTGTTTGTGTACAGAATCTGAAACGGCACTATTTTTCAAGTGTTCGCATTCGCAAAATGTTATGGGCTGGCACAAACATTGGTGGATGGCCATTTTAGCAAATGCCAAATTGAAATGAACACAGCAGTGTGTTGTTTGTGGTATGTGCAGCAGCGGCTGCTACCTGACCTGGTTGGTGGGGTGGGGGTGAGGGACAGGACGAAATAAGTTTTAAAAAACCCACTTACTTGTGACGGCTAGCCACCACCTCTCTGCCGTCCTCTTCTTCCTGTTTCCGGTCTGGCAGCAGAAAGCAGGAGAAAGAACCTGGGCTCCCCTGAGCTAAACACAACGCTGCAGTGTAGTGTTATGATTGTTCTGAGCGCCGTGGATCGGCACTCAGACGGGGACAGGGAGCCTTTGCATGTTCCTCATCAGGCTGTGTAATGTAGACTGGCTGGGAAGATGCAAGGAGCACAGGGCTGCTTGGCAGGTCCAAGAGGGCCGGCCAAGCTGTCCTGTGCACTTAAGGAGTGCAAACCACTCCTCTCCGAGCTCTGGCCTTCCCCGCCCCACCTGAGAGTCACTGAAAACTAAATTGACAATAAGGATATGTTATTATCATTTTAGTTTTCCTTTTTAGGTCTCGCCTGCGCATGCGCTGCATAGGAGACCTTTAGCCGTTGTGCAGCTCTTTTTCCAAGCACATACTCGTGCTTGTGGAGGCATACGCCTTGCGGGAGTGCGCAGCGGCACACCACAAGCACGAGTATGTGCTTTGAAAAAGAGCACCCTGCGCGCGCACGCATACATGCGCTTGTTCTTTCAGGCCTCTCCTTGCCACTCGCTGGCACACGGTGCTGCTTGCACTTCATTTAGTCTCCCAGTGACTTCCCCCAAAACACCTCCCGCCCCTCGCAACTTGTTCTGTCTGGTCTTTGATGTTGAAATGTCATGTTCAGTTCCACATGTTTATACCGCATTGTTTCTGTCAGGTCCCTTTCCCGAGAGCACTTTCACAGGTTGTGTTCGTGCATGTTGATCCCGTGTCTTTACATCCTTTGGTTACACTCTGTGTCTCTAGTATTTCACCTTCTGTTTTCTTCGTTGTTAATTCCAGCATGTTGAGTAAAGGTAGGAAAGGGAGCACAGAGATATTAAAACACCCTTTCTCTCCTAGTGTGTGCCCGTACGCCTCCGCATTTCCACTTTTATGGGTTGTTCCCATTATCACTTGAATCCATGCAACTTTGTTTTCTCTTCCTCAGCAAAGCAGTCAAAAGTTTCTTTGTCTTCACGACAGTTCCCTCTGAGGCACTCTGTCAACGACTGCTGTTTCGGAGCTTAGTTATGTGATTCACGATTTGTTCTTCGTACAGCCATCCTCTGCAGGAAGCCTCCCTTACTGTCCTGCCCGGGGCAGGGTTTGGCAGTAAACAGCCTACTAACTGTCTACTTGTTATCCTTGCCTGGCAGCCATCCTAGGTGCTCATTGGCAAGTCAGTGTCGGAGCAGCTAGCCATCGAGAATCTTGGCAGAAGTGTCACAAAGAGCCGCTAAATGTGTGACAGAGTAGCGCCTTGAAACAAACCTCCTGTTTAAGCAGAGCAGGGGTGACGAGTAATGTCATTAGTTTATAATCTCGGTACGGTGTCATAGAAATGTGTGCTTGGCATCGGAATGGGTACCTTTCTGATAGATGACGAGGTCTCTGTGTTTTGCTTTTGCAACCAGGAGGGAAGTGCTCTTCCCAAATGGAAATCATAGTCATTTATGTGGTTTATTATATCATAGGAGCAAGGCAGAAAGTTGGCATGCTGTCTCACTGCTTGTTAGTCTCACTACTGCTCTCTCATTCGTGTAGGTTCCTCATTAGTGCTTCACACACATCATAACAAGTATCCGTGCCCACAGTTACTCATGAGGAGATGCGGAGACCTCCCAGCATATGCTGACACCTCTGTGTTTTCTAACCTTAGCAGAATGTTTGTGTTAGTTGGAGGGTAGGGTCTTCACACAGGAATCTGCAGCCTTTCGGATAGGAGATTTGTTCTGTTTTTTCATGTTAGGCTCCTAGGTTACACCCACAGCCTGGTAAGTCCGGTTACTGCCACATTCTCCCTCCGATTGTACTTAACTGCATCAGTCTGTTTCCTAGGTGAGGGTTTCATTGCTAAATCTTAATTTGAGTTTTGTTGTAAACTAAAGTATTGTATTACATGGTACACTGTACTGGTCACCAGTCTTTGGTTGGCACAGCAACTTTTCTTTAACCATCAATGACCTGATTACGAGTTAGGCGGAATTCCATGCTGAGATTACATCAGTGCTTAATTTGTAAGAAACATAAGTGCCAGGGCCCTCGTCGGGAGGCCACTGCTGCTTGCACCACCCACTGCCCCTGCCAGCACTGCCAATAACAGAACCAACGCAACTACTAGCCATCACACCCTACAAGAGTGATAGTTTAGACTATTCCATCCTCCCAAATCTATAAGAATGGCTTGGGAGGCAGATATTAGTCATTTTTAATGTACATTGAATTAATAAACAACTGTTCTTTTGTTCATCTCTAATTTAAACAAACAGAGCCACCGTGTGGCAGACTATTGAAAGTTCAGTTGTTGACAATTAAGTGCTGGTGCTGAGCAACAGGAAACCACCGGCTCAAATTAAGCAATGAGGTTACTGTTACCAGACAGTATCTCCATATGGAATTTGCCTATTACAAATTGGAGCCCTTGGAATAGGGAATAACTGTGCAGATACGGAATTACCCTGCAGAATTTTGCACCTATTCTCTATTCAGAGAGGTTTTGCAGCCTTAGGGGTGTGCATAATTTGCTTCAGCGTAATTACAGAAAATTTTGTTTAGTCATTATGCAAGGCCATGCTGCTTGAGGAACACAACTGGATATGAAAAGTAAAATTGTAAAATATAAAGTATAGAGCGAGCCTTTCCTCAATTAATCTTTTTAGAAAAAATCATTGTGTATGGCTTTTACAGTCTCTCTTGAAGTGTTAAACATATATTGAATGAGCTAGTTTAGGATTTCTTTCCGTAAAATTCCGAGTTGAATGGAATTTTTATTGGACTTGCTTGGTCTAAAAAAGAGGCCCCATGTGTGAAACGTAAATTGAAACTGTACAGGGCAGCTGTTCATTAAATGCAGATTAATTTAACATAATAAAGTATGAGGTCATTGTAGTATGCATGTTTTAGTTGCTTACTTTGGAAAGCCTGAAGAAACTCCACAGCATGAACCATGAAAACGTGACTGGTTAGTTAAATAAAGGTAAATCATTCTGCTGATTACATTGGACTATGTTTCTGTTACAGATTTTAATTCATACGAAATTAATGCACGGAGGTCAGACGCGGTGTTGTGAAATAACCCTGAAGCTAGTCTCTGGCTTTGGCATACTGACCCATCTGCAGGAATTATTCTCAGACTGTAATCTGAAAGGGTCCTAGTCACAACAGTGTGGAAAAGATACACATGGGTCTCCTATTGTTGAGACAAATTTATTTTTTTCCGCATTGTCGAAGCCTTCCTGACGTACCCCTGTATGAACTAATAACATTCATATCTTTCACGGTGTACTTGCGTGCATCATATTCACACATGTGGAATTTCCACCTGTTGTGCATACATAAATGCTAGACAGATGTGGCTGAGCAGCTTTGAGGAACCTCTGTCCTTACACTTCCATTAACATTGGTGGTGCTACTACCCACTTCCGCTCTGGTCCTCTCTCGCTTCTGCCCCTGAAGTGAGTGAATCTGCATACATTGTCAGAGTGAGAGTACATGAACACCCAGCACAATTAGCAGTTTGATGGTAGGCTTCTACATTTTAAGGTAGGACTTCACTGGAATGCCCACAAACATGCCTTGAACACACAGTTTGCAAAACTTACATGTGCAAAATAAAGATTTCACCAGCCCAATGCCTGTCCTTTCTGTTTAATTGATTGTGAGACCTGGGGTGTTCAGTAGGGGACAGAAGATGTCTGTTCCTCTGACTGATGAGATTTGAATCATGGATTTTGGTCTTTGCAAAACATTTGTTTTTAGATTTAAAATCTGTAAACGTTTGCCACAGTGCAATAAAGTCCCACTTGTGGACATTAATTCTGACTTTCAATCTCTTGACTAAGTGTCCACACCGCAGTAGGTAAGTAGGCAAGTGAGTGCCGGTGTCTCTTGTAGGTTTGCTTATTCCACTCCTCTCCTGCACCTCACATCTGTAAGACTAGTCTTCTTACAACGTGGCTTCCACAGCCCTCAGAGAAGACCTCAACACTCGACTGTCCTATTAGTAAGTTAGGAATCTGCCTTCTCCTACATTGCTTCAGAAGTTCATTCAAGCAGCCACTTTCCTGTAAGGGACAAGAGATCTCTTCTGCTTCTTGTCTAGGGAGACAGTACTTATGTTCTTAACCCAAACCCGCTTCGGCAAGTTTAGGTTGGCCAGTCTGGGCATTTTACTAGGAGAAGCATTAACTCTTCTGATGGAATTCTGGAACGTGCACGGTACAACTGCGACTATTTTCTACCTTCCTTTTTATGACCTGGCTTGACAGTGCAGCTGTCGCCCGACAATTATGTGAGCATTACCAGAAAGGGACTTTGACTCCGCTTATATGTTGGGTACAGATTTGATTGGGTAGAAATTGAGTGCTTCAACAAAAAAGTGCTTGCCTCCAGCAAAGCTATGATCATCTTGTTTATTTATCCAGCTGTTTGAGCTTGAACATACAGTAGCACACACATAACATTGTAATGCTATTAAAGTGTCTTCAATGATTGGATAATTTATGCTGTTTTTCTTTGGCAGTGGCACAGATGGGGAGAAGACAGTCATTGACCTACATGGATTTGTAGGTCTGGGTTGACGATGCAATAGTTACCTGACCTTTTAACCTACACCAATATTATTCTACAATTCTTTGCTTCCAGACAAATACATATTCATTCCCATGCTAGTTACCTATAATGCTTCCCATTACCACACAACATTCTTTTGAAGCCAGACCTATTGGGATTGCCAATGCTTGTTACTATAATGTGCTATGCCAGGCTATAGTTTGGGGGTACCCAAAGACTCTTTCAGAAAAAGGTTTACCTGACATATTTGTGAAAAGTGTATACAGATCTGCTTTGATGGCATCCGAGCCAGGCACTTTATCATTGGTGAAATGACCGATGCTGCTTCTTACTAACATATTTACTAATCCTGGCTCTTTTTGTAAAGTTCTAAAACGTTAAGATAGAGTTATAAAAGTTTTCATTTTCCCCCTAAATTAACTTTGGATCCGAGAAGAATATACTTGAATAGGGCGTGTGTAACAAAGCCACTCCAGAGAGTTTCTGGATTTCACACATGTGTAGAATAACACAACTAATCAGTGGTAGAGATTTTCCTTCATTTTCCCTGAATCTGTAGCTGTGTTATTTATGAAAGATGTAATTCTGATCAGTCTTTTCTACATAGATATCTGCCAACCTTTGTGCTTAATTATTTATTTTGTGGAACGAATTTTGTGCTCTGGGTTGAAAGAATATAGCAGTGCTCCAGGCATGTGAGACAGTTCATTAAAATATTGAAAGATACATAATTTTTGCTTACCTGGATATTTTAGCCCATAACATTGTTAATACTCTTACCCCAAAGGGATGCCTTAAATGCATTTCATTCAGATATAATGACATTAGAGATAACGTTTGTAGAATAACTCAACAATATTTGATTCAATAATTTAGTTTAAAAATCTTCATCATTTCAAAATTAAGAATTGTTTATGCAGCACTTATGATTTAATAAGAGTATGATGCTAATCTGCAAATAAAAATAAACATGGAAAGATTGGATGCATGGTGCAAGGCAATGCCTAGCCACCCTAATTCCAGTCGTAATGCACTAGAGTGCAATACTTATTGGAGCCAAGATTTGCGTTGGCACTTGCCTAAAAAAGAAAACCCAAGAACAACTGAATTTGAATATTGGCATCAGGGCTTTAAGTGGGCCGGGTCTCACCGGGTCTGAGCACCGGCAGTTTTTTTTAAGGGGGCCTCGAAACGGGTCTCTATCGGGCTCTGTTTTGTGTCCTGGCACAGGCGGTCCGTTTTTTTTCCGGACTGCAGTGACAGCATGCACATTGATGTGCTCACACTGCTCACTTCTCACTAGTGGAGAAGTTATGGCATGACGTCTTGCCAGGTGAGCGTTGTAGGGGAACGGAAATCCTTTAAACAGAGTCATTTTCTCTCTGGATTTCCCTTCTCTTTTTGAAACTCAGGAGCAGCAACATTGTCCTGGTGTCATCGGGACTGTAAGCGGAAGCTTTTTCAGTATTCTATACAAGCCATAGTTGCTGCTTATTTATCTAATGCAACTAACAACCATTGACAGAGACAATAGTCCTGACTTGTAGGTATGATGTTACTTGTTGTATCATATATCTGGATGCAATGACTGTGACAGCAAAATACAAGTCGGGCAGCACACTATGCTAAGCACAGATTTTTAGCTAATGTGTTTTTAAGCCACGCCCTTAATTACACTGGCCACGCCTCTTTGAGAGACCCCCCCCCAGTTTTTTCATCCCATTTAAAGCCCTGATTGGCATGCATCAGCAAAATCGAGTTCATGCACCCTGTTCTCAATGTTATTCTCTGGGGATTCCTTGGGATATTGCTTGGTTGAGCTGTTGGGTAATGAAAGAGCAACAATCCAAGCCACCTCAAGAATAAACAGTGGTCTAACTGCTCAACTTCAGTTAGACTGTAGCAAATAGCTGTAACATCTGTGTTACTACCATAGACCCTAGCTGACATAAATGTATTTTTGTCTTGTGGTAGCATGGTCACCCAATAGATCAGAAAGCCTGAACTCCTATTTCCAACTTGTAGCAATAGCGGTGCCGCCAATATTACTAGTTTGTACCGAGACCGTTTGAAACTGGGCAGCATTTATTTTCTTAACTGAGTAGCACTTATGACTGCTGCAGCAGTACTCTGACAATGTGCTTGAAGTGCTGTATCTTACATTAATTATTGAGGCAGCTGACATGCCATGATCCAGAAGGTACTGCTTTTCTACTAAATTGTTTTAGCATCTTTGAGGGCCGTGGATCCCAGAATTCCGTTGTCCCCCACTTACAAACCGTGGTTAAAGTATGCACTGACCTCATTCGATCACTACATAAGTGATACACATAACTTGTCTATACGACTTACAACACGCAATACATGCTGATATGTCATAATAAGGAGCTAAACAGTTTTCACCCGCAGCTGCACACCACCCTGCCTACAGCCTCTAGTCCTGGGAGAACACTGCGATTTATTTGCACCCGGTGATCCACACAAAGTGTGAGTGCACTTAATTGGACATGTAGCAACAAGAAGAAATTGTACAAAACCAGAACAAAAAGGGAACCAAAATAAAAAGCGAGAGAAATTGGAGGAGATAAAGAAAAAGATGAAAACTCAGAAGAGAATGGAACAAAATGCCCAGCTAGAATTATCATTGTAAAAAAGGGGGGTCCTAGACACACCTGTTTCCTGAGATCGACAGTGTTGCCAATGACCTTACCAGGATGTGAATGTTACAGAATTTACCCAATAAAGAGCCTGAATCCCACTGAAGTGCCTCTGCTATAGATGATTTAGACATGTTATATTTGCGCATTAGTGACTGAGAGATTCTCATGAAAACACAAATTTATCAGAAGAAGTAGTTGTGAATTTAAGCTTCACTATGTGTTGCAGGAACACTTTGAGGTTTATTGTTTTGAATTTGAGATGAAACATTACGTTCAGTGACCAAAATCTGCCTTCCAAGGATGATCAGTTCTATCTAGGAACTGATAATTCGAGGACTGAATAGATTTATGAATAATGAAATATGGTAAATGCTGATTAGCATTTTTGATGTTTAAAATTACTGTTATGGGTAGCATGAGTAGGATCTCTTTATTTATATCATTCTGAAGATGTACTTCCCACTCTGATAGGATAGCCTTTTTCTGTACCCATGTGATAATTTAATTGAGGCCATTAATGTCTCTGGTGTCAGTCCCCAGAATATTAATATGCCTTATATAGTTTCATTTCGCTCCAAGGTAAATTCCTTCTTATCTCTTGTACATTTCTTAGTTTTGCACATATAGATTTCCAGAATATTCCAGGCTAACATCACATACCTTCTGTCTTTGCTGGCTTGGGACTTGATACCTGAAAATGTACTGTCCGTTTCATTCATCAAGAACTCAATATCCGTTAATTGCAGAATTACCCAAATGTGAATCTCTGCCAGATGAGTTGTTAGCAGAAGCAGTATTTTGACCTGCAAGTCTTTTAAAATATTGATAGTTATTTAGATACTCAACCACAGATTCAGATATACTATTCTTAGGGGGATTATTCTTAGGGGGATCATCTGCTGAAGTATTGAAGAGCCGTCATGAAAAACTACTGCGTCCTGATCTAGCCTCTCCTGTTCAGATGACTGTGATTCATTTACACTTAATGGAAATGAGAAGTCTATATACTCCTGGCCATAGCTGCCACACCTTGAGCTGGATTTGATTTCCATGGAATTTCATCTGTGACAGATTTGAAAAGTCTTAGGAATGGTGTGAGGTGCACTAGAAGTAGAACATCTCTGTAGTGGACTGTGGAGTGGTTGAAGTGGGCAGGCCTTAGTTGCAGTGCAATTCTTTGGATGCTAGCTGTGGTGATGCATCTTGGCATTACCAGATAAAGCTGAGGTATTTGTATTAGAGCCAGCCCTTGGAACTGGTGACGGTAGGTGCATTTTGTGTGAGGTTGTAGTAGGAAGACCGACATTTCTTTGTTAATCTGAAATTCAGCTAGATTCTTGATTGTGCTCAGTCACACCAGTAGTTTCACCTACAGACATGTTGACAATACCTTTGCAGGGTTCCAGAATGGCTCTCTACAAGTCTGATATTTCTACACATCCAACTGTAATATGTGTAGGTGATGACATAATCACTCTGAATAATGGAAAGAACTTATGGGGGCATGCCCGAGCCTCGTGGGTTACTTTTATTTAGTGAAATTCTTAGTCTTTGTAGTTTAGGCTTCTCCAATGAGTAACTCACGAGCTACAGTTAGCTATCCAGCTTCATTATTATTATTATTATTATTATGGAATTTTGTAAAGCGCATGGTTACGCGCCCCGGCGTGTCCCCGCGCTGAGTGAGAAGTATGAAGTGGCCAGAACAGGGAGGTTACATCAGTACTGAGCGAAAGAGGTGAGTTTTTAGAGCTCTGCGGAACTTGGCCTCAGAAGGTTCGAGGCGCAGCTCCATCGGAAGCATATTCCAGCTCTTGGCTGCAAGAAGCCTGAAAGATCTGCCCCCCATTCGAGCTTTATGAACTTTGGGGACGACTACCAGTCCGGTGCCATAGGATCTGAGCATCTGCTCCGGTCTGTAGGGGGTGATGAGGCTGTGTAGGGGAACGGGCTCCCTGCCTCCGATAATGCGGTGACACATGCAAAGTGCTTTGAAGGTAATCCTTTCTCTGATCGGAAGCCAGTGTAGGGACTTCAAAGCAGCTTTAGAGGCCGTTCTCCTAAGAAGCCTCGGCACCAGCCGTGCTGTGGCATTTTGAAGTACCTGGAGACGATTGAGGCTTCTAGATGTTTAATAAAAGTACCTCTGCTGTGTGTATACCAGAATTGAAAAGTGTTTACTGGAGACAAACGTGTGTATTTTCAGAAAATTGGCTACATTTACAAAATATAGTTGAAGGGGATATTTGAGTGGCAAATCATGTGGCTCTGGGGAGAATTATTATTACTATTAATTCCTTGGCACAAGGGGCATTTCAGATGTGGTTAAGTTTTACCCTCCTAGAGGCATTCCACATTCCACAATCAAAGACTACATATATTACTGCTAGTAACGCTGCCTGCTAATTTGAGGTGATCACTGCTGGTAATCTTGCATACGGTGGCCACTAATGTAATCTTGTCTGTGTGGTCACTATTACAACACTAATAATGTTAGTAGCTGAGGATGATTTTCATTGAACATAAATGGCTCTTAAAACAGAAGCGATACTGTGTTTCATTATGGTAGCAGGGCCAGCTATTGAAGTCTCTATAGGGTGACCTCTGCAGAACCATGAAGTTTTATCACCCATACAGCACAATAATTGGATTTGAGTTATTCAAGATTCTGACCCCTTGTACTTACTAATTCAGAGAGTCAAGGATGGTATTTTTGTCTTGTAAGCCATTTGATATATGCAAATCAATTATAAATAATAATTTTAATCGATATAGTGATTAAACCGCTACCACTAAATTACAAATAGCAGCAAAGATAAACCTAAAATAATTGTTCCAAGCTCCTCATGGGCCAGGCATCAGAGTTTTAGAAAACTAAATAGAACTCCAATTTATAATACGCTGGGAGTATCAACATTATATGAACTTCATGTTTTAGTAAATGTTAATGGAAATCTTAGCTTATTGCAGATATTGAAGGCCACAAACTCTCCAGGCTTTACATAATAAAGTGGTCACTACAAAGACGGTAGCTGCCCTTTGTGTGGAACTCTCTTAATTATATGTTTTGAAAATGAACCTCCGACATGTTCATCTCCGTCTAGAATAAAAAGAGCTAAAACAGAAGAAAGTGCATCAGCTTACCCTGTGATAGCCCATTAGGTTTACAAGCAAAATCTGAATATGTTATCAGTGGAGCTGAACCATCGAGCAGTAGTTACTGAAAGGGGGTGTAACAAATAAGTGCTTCAGAGCTAGAGGGGGCAGTCAACTTTGTAAGCCACATATTGTTGCCCCATCCTTCTGCTTTGGGCTTGCTCATGCAGCATAAATAGCTGCCTGCCCCAGTGTGACCATTGGAGTATCCCTACTGACTTTAGAGTCTGAAGTGACCCACAGATGACTCAAAACAAGACCCACTTTTAGCCAGATATCTTTGATATCAAGCTTCATTTTAACAGGATTTATGGAGTATTCTGTGATCAATGAAATGGAGAACCCTGTTCCGTTCTTTGACTAAGCGCTCGTTTCTATCAGAGCCCCATAACTCTGCTCTGTGGCAAGGAGAAACTACGTGCCTGGCCTTATAAACTCACCAGCAATTTGAAATTGACTGAACACCAAAAAGGCAAATAAATTGAAGATTTTCTTTGCCATTTGTGTCAGAGTCAATTCACTTTCCCTTGCTAATTTTTTATAGGCTATTTGCTAAACTGTCTTTACTCTGCTTCGCTAATTTACAAATTAAGCCGATTCATCGTAGGAGTTGTGGACGGTGAACCAGCACCCCTGCTCTTTTGTGTACCCAGGCATGGCTGTCGATTGGGAGAGATGCACACTAGAAAATAATCAGTCTGCAACGATCACAAGTTTTAAGGCATGGGTACTGAGGGCAATGGCTCTGTGTAAGCATCTCACTGCCTCATGCCTCTAACTGGCTTCCTGTATTTCTCTCTGACTCAACTTCTCTCTAACACACCATTCTTTCTTCCTTGCGTCTCTCTCACCCTCACCCCACAGTGTGCCCCTCTTCGCCCTTTCTCTACATAGCCTTCACCCTATTTCTCCCTGTCTATCTCATTCTAAATCTCGCTAGCTCTCTTTTTCTCCCTTCCTCATTTGTCCTCTCGGAATCTTTCTTTCTGGCTTTCTTGCCTTTCTCTCTTTACCTTGTCTCTCATACCTTACCTATCTCTTTACTTTATCTCTCTCTCGACCAGATCTCTGTCTCTCCCTCCTTCTTCCTTTACCACTCTATTCTTCTCCTGTCTTCTGCACTCTCACAACTCAGCAGAGCCAGGACAAGGCAGGTGGAGACAATTAAGAAGAAAGTTATCAGATTTCACCCAATGAAATGGTGAAAATCCTCGGAGCAGTAATTTTCTGTCCTCTATTGCAGAAAGAATTCCAGTTGTGAAAGGGTATTTATTTGTGATTACAAATATCTAAGGCTCTCTACAGTTCCAAGCACTACGTGTGTATGTCTCAATTTAATATTACACTAGTCCACTAAACATCCACCAAATCTCCCTTAGAGTGCCTTTCCTACAATGTAAGGAACAGCCTGGCAAGGCACTGAATTCCCTGTGAAGTATTGCTTTTGCAAGACAAAACAATCTAGATCTACGTGGAAAAAGAAAAGGATTTATCAGTGCTTGTTCAGGCTTTATTTAGGTACTGTTTGGCTGGGGGACACCAGGAACTTGAGCTATTTCTTCATATTGTACATTTAATTATATGATCATGCATGGAGGAGATGTGACCTAACGGCCAGAGCTGCGGAATGTGGAATTGGGGAACCAGGTTTGTGCTCTGGCTTTGGCTCAACATCCCGTGATTCTGGGCAAATCACATAATCTCTTTGTGCCTAAAAAATAAAAAAAAATGAATCTGACCTTATGTAATGTAATCTGGTCTTTCTATATAAAACTGAAAACATCAGTATTACCTAGCTTCAAGAGGGCTTGAATTAGCTGAAGTTAATGCATTCAAAGTTCTGGACGTGGGCCCCCAAAGTGTGTCTTCCTCAGGGCGCCAAAAATCCTTAAAATGTCAGAGTGCAAAGTCGATCTCAAATGAAAAAATAGGCAAAGGTACTGATTGATCCTTTTTGTAGGACTGCAGTGAATGTCAAAATAAATCCTGCAAAAAGCCCCCGTTTGTGCGTTCTGAGGGCTAAGCTCCATTGTACCTCTGATGTGCTTTTAAAGTATCTCCAACTCTTCATCTTTCTCGATCATTCTGGCACATTCCACCAAGTATATTTTAGGACTGAAATGAAGACCAGGTGAGTCCTCACACTTTATGGTGACACTAAGATGCACTGTCTCCTCTGTGTCCACCCTGGTCACTTTAGAGTGCGTAGGGCTCTCTGGGTGTTCCTCTAGTCCAGAGCCCTAGCTCAGAAGCTACTATTGAGACAAACAGATCACCGCCATTCCTCCTCCTTTTCACATTCTGAGACAGAAAAAAATACTGAATAGTTTTTTGAGGCGTATTAGAAATAGAAAGGTAAACCTGCGCCAAGGAGCAATCATTTCGGGTCTGGCCTAGTGTAAGCTATCTCACTAACCCTTATGTAATAACAAAATCATAAATCAAATTTCATAAGTATGTACATGCATAGACTAATATTAGGGCAGCGCTCTCATCTATTGTTCTCTTCAGCTGATCTTGCCATTTTGCTTTCGCCCAACATAGCATGCTGCATGGGGCAATGGGTCAGCCATTGTTTTCAGAAGACTGACCACAAGGAAAGAACCCAAGCACATGCAGTTGGAATACTGTCAATGCTTTACGCTGACAATGCTTTTTTCTTTCCATTCTTTACCTTTTTGTAAATTTTAGCAGGAGCGGCTGGTAACATATAAAAGAGGTGGGGCGAGAGAAAGGAGCGGCTGGTAACATATAAAAGAGGTGGGGCGAGAGAAATGCCCCACCACATCCCAGAACACATTTACATAAAACAAGATTACAAAATAAAAGACCTTGCATGCATTACAATTATATAAAAAATAAATGCACTTACCTGGGCTGCGTCCTCTGTGTCCTTGTTGCCCATGGCTCCGACAGGCACCAGTGGAAGAGAAAACTTCCCTAACCAATCCTGAGCAAGCTGCGGCACACTTTGTGAATAATAAAATGGCAATTAAATAATTTAATTGCCATTTTAGTGTTCACATTGCTTCAGTGTGACTCGTAGCGAGCGGGTGGGGAGGGGGTAGGGGTTGTCGCTCCCCCGCCTTCACAAAGAAACCGCTGCTGAATTTTAGTTATCTTTGTGAGTTTAAACAATGTCTTCTGGTAAAATATTTAAAAGCTAGTAATGCCTTTTCTTGTCATCAATGAGAATCATCTTTCCTGAAAAAGCTTCCTTTTACCCTGAATAAGTGCACCTGCTTGCAAGGAAGCTTTGGTACTGCTCTGTTTAAAATGTATGCGATGGTTAATAGTTTTTAAGTGTATTATTTCAAGCTTATTGATGTCAGATTTAAGCAGTGACATGTTTTCTTTTTTTGATTTTTGTGGTATACGCTTGCAATAAAATGTAAAAAAAAAAAAAAAAAGTAAAATAAAAATAACCATTTCACCAGCTTACCAGTACTTGACTTATTGGCTTTGCCAGTTCTTGTTCATTCTAGTGGCTCATTGTTGTGGAGATAGAAGTTGCTACATACTTTAAAATGTTCTGTAAATTGGTAGTAAAAATATGAGTGCGATTTCCAAAATGTTAAATACAGCAGCTATCTGACCCCTCTAGACATACCCATGAAAGTGTGGCAACCTAGGACTGACACCAGAGTTATTTTTATGGTTTTTGTTTATACTGTATAAGATCAATTTATATTTTTGTGTGTGTTCTGACAGCTGGGAATAATATATTTTTGTTTGTTCTACTTGGGTATAATGTTTTTCATTTTTGTTCTCGGTTTCACTACACAGTTGCCAGATTGACTTTTTGAGAACAATATATATAGAGTGGCCTTTGTGTCCACCCCTTTCAACATTTGGATTTCTTCGACCAGCTTCTTTCAGCCATTGGCTTAAACTTTGTCAATCGCATCTTAGCTCAGCCCAGTGATATATTCTTTGCACAGCTTGTGCTGTTGACTGTTTGTGTGTATCATTATCCTTGTCTGATATTTAAATTTTCCCAGCACTCTCATAAAAATTAATTTCAAATGTTGTCCAGGCTTACTCTTTCACAATTTGAAGATGAGTTAAAAAAGCACTTTTCTAAAACAATTTACGGAAGAAGTGGATGTCACCACCCAATGATTGATTTATATAACAGTTCCTGTGGAAGCATGTTGACTTGCTGACACTCGCGGACACTCCAATTGAACGCTGAGACTATGTTTCAGCTGTCAGTTAGGTGTTTCCGTTTGCTACCAGGATTTACTATCCGTTTCCCTTTTGCAAATGTATCATTTCCCCAATGAAATGCCATAATTCTTCAACCCTCTGAGATTACAATGCAAGGGTCTCTGTGAATTCTAGTTTCTGTATTGTCAAGGCTGCCTCAAGAACTCCATTCTGGGATTGAGGATCTTTCATTAGTTATAGAAGGGAACATACGAAACCGCGAGAACGCCTGATAACTAGTGATTTATGTGATGCATAAGTGCTAGAATCTTTGGTTGGTATGTGGAGTTATTGATTGAATGGGGCTGGCCACACACAGATCTATTAGACAGGACCCAAGCAGACACAGTTACATGTATATAGCAGAATGTACTGCTCATACAGCTTATCAAGCTCAATAATTGTAACTCTTCATTAAACTGAATGGCAAATGTTGTCCCAATACTCACTTTAAAAATTACACATTTTAACAATTGTTTATCCAGAGACATATCTGCTGGAACGCTGACCTGTGTTTCTCAAGTAAGCAATATGTCAAAACATATTTTTAAATCCTATTGGTTTTTTGCATGTCAGAGGATGATATTATTGGTGGAAAAACTCTGCTTAGTACATACTGCAATTGCATCAATATTACAGATAATGGTCCGCTTATTACTCTTGTCCTATTGGATCAGTCTCCTAGTATTGACTTGACTCATGGTTTCAGACCATGAGAATATGTTGTTTCTGTTGTGAGTATTTTTGGAATCTTATCTGGTTCTGCAACTTTTCTGTTAGCAGAGCCTTTAGGTAGACCTAGGTCCCCTATCACATCTGTTATGCCCTCTTGCACCCTGTGTCTCAGAGCTCCCTTCTTCCAAGTCTCTGAGTTCGATTCACAAACTGCATTTTGTACGTACAGCAACACTATAATAGTAGTACTACTTACTACACAGTGCAATTGCCAAACCTACTGGTGAAGATCTCAGCCTTTCTTATCTTCTCTGTACGTAGATATCGGGCACAGTGGTGAAGATTTACGCACACGTATGTATGTTATTTTGGAGAGAAAATTGGAGAGACCAGAGTGGTGGTGGGAAATTGGAGAATAATGTTAAAAAATGTCTAGTGTTTAGTGAAAATTAAGGAGGGGTTTTAGAGGGACATACTAACACGAACACACAAATACAAAAGAGTAAGACCACTGAGATTCAAAAATATACTACAAAATTTACTACAACCCTAATGGTATCAAAACAGGCATAAAAGTACCCCAGACCAGCCTTGGAGTAAGTCTGGAACTACACATGGCTAAGCATTAGTATTGCAACACACTCCTATATACAACAATGGAGACATCAAAATTAAAGTAATGTCTCATAAAAATTCATTTTAAATGTATTCAATTAGTTCTATATTTAAATGATGTGTGTGTGTGTGTGTATATATATATATATATATTACCTACTGGCGGTCGCCAGTAGGTAGTTATAGTTAGGACCACGTTTCCATAGGAAAACCTCAACATTCTATTTTGAATAACTTTGGCGCCGGTCGATGAATCCTCGCGAATTTCTCGAAATAGGTGGGGCGCTACGCTCCGCTCCTACCCTGAAAGTCTCGGGGGGGATCCGTCTAGCGGGGGCTGAGATAAAAGGGGGGTCCCAAAACGCGTTTTTCCCATGCATTTTTCCATAGGACCTTTAGAACGAGCTACAGCCCGAACGGCTGAACAGAATTACTCACAATTTGGCAGAGAGGTAGTCCCTAGGTCAAGGAAGTGCCTTTTGTAGGTTTGGTGTAAATCTGTTCAGTAGATTCTGAGAAAATAGCCTTTAAATCAATATATATATCTGAGCCCGCTTACGGTACGCTTACCGTACGCTTACCGTACGCTTACCGTAAGCTTACGGTGGCGTGCGCGAGCGCGATTCTGATTGGCTCTTAGATCTTAGTAAACATTCGAATCGGCCGAAACCAGGAAGCGGCGTCCGCCATTTTGTCTCTCGCACTGAGTGTTGTTTATCAAACATGATGGCCAAAAACATGTTACGGGGCTGTTTTGACAACTCCCTCCCACATAGTCATGTTGAGGGAGTCCCCAAACATCCCCCAAGAGCAAAAACGGTTTTATTTTTTTTCGGCAATTTCGCGGGGTACGCTTACCGTACGCTTACCGTAAGCTTACCGTACGCTTACGGTAAAAAAATAAAAATAAAAAAAACACTATCCACACTTACCCCACCCCCTGTGCTTTTGGTGGCCGCAGGCCACCAAATGTGCAGGGCTTATTAATAGAGAAAAAAAACGTAATTTTGGCAACATGAAATTATAAAATCGAAATAAAAAAAACACTATCCACATTGACCTCACCCCCTGTGCTTTTGG
The DNA here is from genome assembly GCF_964204655.1 of Triturus cristatus. Taxonomy (NCBI): domain Eukaryota; kingdom Metazoa; phylum Chordata; class Amphibia; order Caudata; family Salamandridae; genus Triturus; species Triturus cristatus. Next base: position 1,416,486,180 of record NC_140591.1, on the reverse strand, counting down.
TGGCCGAAGGCCACCAAATGTACAGGGCTTATTAAAGTTGATAAAAACCGTGCACGGAACGAACTGCGTTAAGTGGGCGCGCACGCCACAAATGGCGTAAAGTAACTTAGCATTTAAAAAACCGTACAAATTCACTGAAAAAACCATAGGTTTCACACACGTTATAGTTAGGAAATAGCATTTAAAAAACCTTGCTAATTCACTGAAAAAACCATAGGTTTCACACATGTTATAGTTAGCTGGACATTTTACTGATAAAAAACCAATGAAATTCCCCCGTTATAGTTACTGTAGGCAACTATAACTCACGCGACCGTAATCCTCTGCTGATGACATATGTGTCTTTATGAAAAAAAAATATTTGTAATATATGTATAGCTAAAATTTAATGGAAGAAGATATGGGCAAATAAGTGTCTAAATACAGTATTAGCATCAGCAGAGGATTGCGGTCGCGTGAGTTATAGTTGCCTACAGTAACTATAACGGGGGAATTTCATTGGTTTTTTATCAGTAAAATGTCCAGCTAACTATAACATGTGTGAAACCTATGGTTTTTTCAGTGAATATATATATATATATACACACATACATATATACATACAGACACACACACACACACACACACACACACACACACACACATGGACATGACTGTTGGAAGACGGTATTTTAATTTGATGGCTGCAGTCCTTCACTGTTCACATAACATTAATCAATGGAAGCACGTTGTGAAGAGTTTAAATACAACTGCCACAATGGTTGCAAACAATAAATCAGTGCAATATTGCCCCGTGAGGGACCCTATTTTCCTTTGGGAGTATGAGCAACAAAATAAATAATATATATATATATATATATCACTTAAAAAACCATTGGTTTCACACATGTTATAGTTAGGTGGACATTTCACTCGTAAAAAACCAATGAAATTCCCCCGTTATAGTTAGTTCAGATAACTATAACTCGCGCGACCGCAATCCACTGCTGATGACGTCACATATTACATCACTCATGACATGGTCAGTGGCATCACTCATGACATCACTGATGACATCATCCTTTTGATAGAGTGGCGGTCACTTTATTCAGTGGAGATTGCAGTGGAAGAACAGCAAACCGCTTCACGCGGTGGAGTCCAGTCCTGACGCGTTTCGTGCTTCACTGCACTTTGTCAAGGTATCCTGCGCTAGTCCGTTTTCCTTTGACAAAGTGCAGTGAAGCACGAAACGATGTGAGTGATCATCGATACCAACAAGAAGTACTACTTTTTAAGAAAAAAATTAAATAAATGTATATAGATCAACAGACTTTAAAAGGGCAAGGCAGGCAGAGTTCAATCAAAAGAAAGAGGAAAACTCGAAGATGACATGGGAAGAAAGCAATATACTCTCTGCAACCGAAGAAAGTAATGGATGAAACTAAATCAGAAGAATCAAATTTAATAATAAATTAAATAAATGTATATAGATCAACAGACTTTAAAAGGGCGAGGTAGGCAGAGTTCAATCAAAAGAAAGAGGAAAACTCGAAGATGACATGGGAAGAAAGCTATATACTCTCTGCAACCGAAGAAAGTAATGGATGAAACTAAATCAGAAGAATCAAATTTAATAATTAATCTATCCTCACACACATACACTTACATCAAAAGAACCAAGAGTATTAAATTAAGGATAAACATTCTGTCCTGATATACATTTCAGTTATGTGGAAATATGTATTCCCTACTACAAATTCGCAAGAAACTTAAAGTTAGCCAATTTGTTTGTGATTAAACAAAATACTGGTTAATAACCAAAAGATATGTGATCTAATGATTAATTTGATGATATAACTATTGAGCAAATTCCAGATCAAAATAAATCTCTTCGATCTGATGTATGGAATGGAGGATGAGGAAATGACAGAGACAGAGATAATGAACAGACTTGGAATTGAGACAGATAAACCGTGCTCCCACCCTACCATAGCAAACAGCAGTGTCCCGGGGTTGGCCCCCCGGGACACTGCAGGAGCCGGCCCTGGGGGGTGTCGGTCCCCAGGGCCATCAAGAGTTCCAAGAAGGGGGCCGCGTGGCCCCCCTCCCAAAATATCTAAAGCCCTGGGGAGGTGGTGATCCCCAGGGCACGGGGGTCCATAACGGACCCCCAAATTTAAATATTGCCCCGAGGAGGTGGTGGTCCCAGGGGCAGTGTGGGGGATATGAGCTCCCCCCACACACATTTTTATTTATAGCCCCAGGCAGGTGGTGGTCCCCAGGGCTTGGGGGGGGTCTCACAAGGCCCCCCCACTAATTTCAATTTGTGACCCGGGGAGGTGGCGGTCCCTGGGGCCCCTGCAAATTTCTTTGCAAGTTCCCCCAGGTCCTGACCCACCCGGGGGCTTTTTCAAACAAAATGCCTTGTTTTTTTTTTATTTCTCGGCAGAATCCACGACCCCAGCGCGACTTCTGCCGTTTAAAAAAACAAAAGGCTCTTTTTTTGCTCTGAGGGGCCTTGTGGGACCCCCTGAACAGGCCAAGGGAGGTAGGGTGTTTGTAATTGTTCCTCATTTCTTCTGACTGGGTTACCGAGTCAGAAAATGGCTGCCAACACATTCTGGTTTGGAGTGTTGGCAGCCAATTAAAATGAAGCGTGTGGTCGGGAGGTGTCGCGAACCCACCGTGGCCGTAGATATCGATATGTTTGTTTTGATTTTCACAGCATCTACTGAACGGATTTGCACCATTTTACAAAAGGTCGCTTTCTGAACCAAGCACTACCTTTTTGCCAAATTTGGGGTAATTCCATTCAGCAGTTTGGGCTGTAGCCTTGCCTAAAGTTTCCTATGGGAAAATGATTTTTTGACTCCTATTTTTTTAATTTTTCGGCAACTACTGAATGGATTTACACTGTTTAAAAATAAGGTCGCTTTCTGAACCAAGAGCTACCTTTCTACCAAATTTGCTGTAATTCCGTTCAGCAGTTCGGGCTGTAGCCTGTCTCAAAATTTCCTATGGAAATTAACACACGAAAAATGCGTTTTGGGACCCCCCCTTTTTTCTCAGCCCCTGCTTGACGAATCTCCCCCACACTTTCAGAATAGGAGCTGACCTGGATAGACTTTTTTTGGGGAGAATTTCGCTAAGATTCGTCAAACAACACCAAAGTTATTAGCAAATCAAAAAATGCTTTTCCTATGGAAACTGGGTTCTAACTAGAACTACCTACTGGCGACCGCCAGTAGGTAAAATATCTATCTATCTATCTATCTATCTATCTATCTATCTAGATAGATATAAAATTAACTCATGATTCATTGTATTTTTTATTTTAATACGTGTAATATTTCATACAGATTTTAACTTCTTTTTAAAAACTATAAAAGTATGTACATTGATTAAATAAATCACTTTTAAGTTTACTACAGAATAAATAAAAGCATTCCAAAAAATTATTGTGTAAAAATTCATATTGACATATTTAATTATTATATTGAAATTATTTAATTATTTTCCACACATTTGAGGGCTTAATGTGCTATAACATTTTAATGTATTAGTCAATGGTGAATAATAATTTTGCATATATATTTTACATTAAAGTTTGTGTAAATATTTTTCTTTAAAATATATAAACTTTACTGCATTTCTCAATGCTTTCACATAGGGAGATCTTTACACCAGTCGTGGTGATCTCCCCTATGAAGTGGAAAGTAAATTAATTCAAATGAGGCTTCATCTCCTCTTTGGATGAGGTGGAAACATGGACGTCTACACCAAGGTGTAACTCCATCCAGAAATGGTGAAAAGCAAAAAAGTGAAGAGTTACACGTAAGTGCACGAGCAGATGTACTTATGACTAGATCTCCGTAAGTAAATTTACCTTTGAAAATTGAGCCCTCTGATTTAATACCCATTTTTGCCTATAGATCAGACTTATTTAATAAAAAAGAAATTAAGCACAACATCTTATCACACACATCAGGTGAGACTTTTGATGATAATTCATTGTAGTGTTTTGTTTTAAAGCGACAAGTCGTGAGTGTTAATAAATAAGTCTCCTGAGCACCAAAATATAAACATTCAAAGTCCAAATGGTTCAGTATGATCTTCAATTTTCACATCTACTCCCGCATCCAGCAAATAATTACAATTCTTGTAGCCTTGTAGGCAACATGTGTTTTGTCGTATTGGTATATTCACCATCGACTTCTTCAGGGCCAAGCTCTATATTATTAGGCGGCACTACTTGTACATCTTCAACATGCAAATATATTCAGCAATTATAATCTAGTACATCCCATAGAGATTTGTAAAGCATAATTATTGTAGAAATACTTTAAATTCAATCATCAAGTGCCCGGAGAGTACTCCAGCGTTCATGTCAACTATCGGCATTGCCATGGAGATATAGCATACTAAATGAAAAATGCACTTTTGTGGGTTGATTTCCCCCAAATATTTGAGGTCAAATTACAATTTGACTAAAACGTTTGATTTGGTTCAACTGTCCCAGGACTTTGCTATTAGCTGCCCCTGCAACATTACCAGTGTTCACTTTTTACTTTCAGAAGCTTTTCACAGCTGTGTGAAGAAAGGCGAAGCCCAAAGGCAGAATTCTTTGTTGTGCCCCATAGAGGGGTAAGGGACATGCATGGCAAATGTCATGTGCTTGCACTTGGCACTGCTATACACTCATCTGTGGAAATCACTTGCATCTTTGTGAGTCCTATATGCCTGCATTGTGCATTGCTATGCACTGTTCTGCGAGCAGCAGTGATGTCTATTTAACGGCCAATTGTCTGCACCATCAGCTTTTCTTCAAGCGGTGTTGATGACTGTGCGAGGCCTGTGTGCTGTGTCTGCACCCTGCATTATTCTGCAGCTTTTGTTCAACTAAACCTGATGTCTGTGTGAGGCTTTTGTGCCTGTGACTTTGCGGAGCCATGCCTTTTTTTTTCTGTTAGGGGGTACATTTCTCTGTGAGACCCGGGTACAGCAACATCCACAGGTACGTTGCAAACCTTTTCCCTCTGGAGCGACTGCCTGAAAGTCAAGATCCCTGTGCAGCCATCCACCACCAATATCCACAGATTCTCGCCGCTGCGTCATTGGCCACCAGAAGGCCTCCTCAGACTCAGCGATAGTTGCCAAACAAAGTAGCTCAGACAGTTGTCCCTGTTTCCGGATTCCCTAAAGCCTACTGAAGATACCTGAAGAAGAAATAAGAGGCTGATAAGAGCGTTTGTAAAGTAGACATTGACACCTGCGTACGGAGTGGGTGTATTCCCTAAAAACTGCACATATATAAGAGGCATAGAGAAGTGACTAACCAATCAACTAAGGTATCACTTTCAGAAGAATTGTTGGTCCCATAAATTACTGTGCATCTAAATCTAATGATAATAAGTGTTCTATTTTTGATAAAAGTAGCAGTACCTGGACATTATATCTATTAGGAGTGATTTGTGTACTAACAGAACTAGATACTGTGTCCCACACCATCTTCCAAGAGTAAACCTTGACTGTTAAACTTGACTATCCTCTGAAAGTCTGAGCCTAAAGGGGAAATGCTTGCCAATCCAGCAGCCTCACAGTAGTACCTCGTTCTTGCGTCTCCAGGGAGTCAGTACTTGACACAAGGACCTGTCATTGAGTCACTCAGGTCCCAGAGATTTGGTGTGACCATGCTGCAAACTTTTGCACTGACTCATCTTTGCAGAAGAGTGCATGCACATGGGAAGTAGCCCGGCCCAAAATTGCCAGAGCGAAAATACCAATAATTATGTTCTGTTTCACTCAGGAACATTCGGGACTGGTGGTGTTGAAGTGTGTGGGGAGGTAGAGTAGAGAAACATGCACAGGCTGCATTTCAGAATCTCTGCTTTAAAACATTAAATAATCAAAAGCAAATGGGTCCAATACATTGACGACCCAATGTGTTTCGAATTAAAAAATACACACTCCACACTTTCCAGCAAGTATTCTTGGAGCTCGAAAACTCGATCTTGAGAACTTTGAACATGATACGATGTGGGGCTTTGCTGTGTGTTTTTGTGGGCAAAAATGTAATGTTGAAACAGAAATTGCTTCTCTTAAGAAAAAAAAAAAGACAAGTTAAATACCACTGGGTTTTGAGAGTAATTTCCCAGAGTACAATTTTCTTTCAATTGGATAGGGGTATAATTTGGACTAATTACATTACCAAGGCAGGGAGTATAATCAAATTAAGGCTAATTGCTCTCATTCTGAAAGGGTTAGCCCCGAGGTCATTGCCACTGCCACCAGAGTCACTCGTTCGGAGGTAAACCTTCTAATAAGCAGTCATGTGAACTCAGACGCGGCCGATTTCTTCACTTTTAAATCATGCTCTAATGAAGTTAGATGCTGGCAGCTGCTGCGTTTTTTTTGGGTGGAGTGACATGTCTAATTGGGTTTGGCATGTTAGCCCCAGGAAACTGCATCCATCACTTCTGAGCAGGAGGTTTGGCCGGAGTTAGTGAAACCTTTCATACGTTTGTCTCCCATGGCTGCTAGCAATATCGCGCCGCCATTTTGAACTCTCCAGGCTAAGCCCTTGGTGCTCTGGATGCGTAAATGTTGGAATGTTTTCTTTTTTGGGACTTTCATTTCCAGGAAAGAAGCACTTCCTTAGCCAGATCATTTCAACTGAATGGCCCACAGCAGTGGGAGCAGGAGAGGTTACCTGTAGGAGTTTTTGGAAGTTCATGTACTAGAACATCTTTGTGCAATTATGCCTGTACAACAAAAACCTTTTCCCACTGTTGTATCCTCTTGTGACAGGTTTATGGTTCTATATTATGGGGTTATGAATGTAATTGTTGTAATATATTTTGCATTGGTGTGTTCGTGCCTTAAGCATGAGCTACTTACTCGCTGCATGGTGCATACTTTCCAGATGAGGCACTTTGTCGCAGCCAGATTCGCGTGACTGGTGGCAGCATACCGTCAGGCTCTTTTCTTACAAATAAACCATTTATTTTCTGCCAAGTCTGCATTTTAATCTTCTTTTCTTCGGATGTGTTCACATCATTACTTGAAATAGGTAGGTAGGCCTGGTACTGAGTACCATCCCTTCATTAATTTGAAATGGGAGAGTACCAGCACTTCTCAAGAGCAGGCAGGTACTCTAAATAGTGAGTCCTTGCACTTTTATATTTCCATTTAAAACTCTGGTTCACATGCTGGTGTGAAGGTCACCACCCACACCCCCCATGATTGTATTTATTTGGGTATAGTGTGGCATGAGACATTGTGCACTACTAATAAGTAAGGGCGAAGGACTCTGCAAACCAGATACAAATATATTTCGTTTTCAGAAAACAGACAATCCTTAGAATTTGCTTTTACATAGCTGTTTTCACAGTTTATCTATCAGTTTCTTGGTAATACACATTGGTGTTCTACGTTGGTATTCCAAGCGTTTGTAGGTCGAGCCTACAAAAACAAGGCAAGCCTGCTGGTTTGAGGAATACCTATTGTTATGTTATGTTATGTTAAAATATTTCTAAAGCGCAAACTGTTACCCGAAGGTGTCCTGGCGCTATCTACAACGAACCTCCCGAAGAAAAAGCTCACCGAAAGTAGCCACATATTACACATTAAACATCCAGGTTTTTAAGGCTTTCCTGAAAACCATGAGATCCATGTTATTACGAAGTAGAAACGGGAGAGCATTCCAAGCTTTGGCTGCCCCCACCCGAAAGCTCCTGCCTCCCCAGCCAGTTTTTTTAAAGGCTGGAACTGCTACCAGTTTAGCTCCTAGGGATCGCAATGGTCTATTAGGTACATACCACTGAAACTGCTGCTTTAGATGTTCTGGGCCATTCTCATGAAGAGCTTTAAAAACGGTGCAAAGTGACTTAAACTGCACCCGTTTCTTAACAGGCAGCCAGTGGAGTCTTCTAATGTCACCGGAAACAGAGGCAAATTAAGGTGTCCCTGTAAGTAATCTGGCTGCCGAGTTTTGAAGAAATTGTAATCTATGCAACAGACACTCCTGGATATTAAAATAAAGGCTGTTGCAATAGTCCAGCCTGGTCACAGTCAATGCAGTCACTATTGTGCGTTGATTTTCCTTAGGAAGATACTGTAAAATTTTCTTACAGGTTCTCAAGACAAATGTAGTAGCCGAGACGACTGAATTGGCTTGAACTTCAAATTGGAGCCTATCATCAATCAAAACTCCCAGATTCTTTACTTTCCTGGAGGGGGTTGGCAGTGAGCCCAGTGAAACCGGCCACCAACTTGGGGTCCAGAACTTGGGATCGTTACTAAACAAAATGACCTCCGTCTTGCTTGAGTTGAGTTTTAAGCAGTTCTGGGACATCCATATACCCACTGCGTCCATACAATCATGAAAACGTAATTCTGTCCCCCTCTCTTGCCCTGGTTGCAGAGACACCACAATCTGAGTGCCATCTGCATAAGAAGTAAGATCAATCCAAATGACCTGATCAAAGGGGCAAGAGAGGACACACAAACGCTAAACGATGTTGGACTGAGCGAGGAACCTTGTGGGACCCCGCAAGGCAGTGAAAACGGTTTAGAGCAGAAAGTGCCGAGAGACACTGTCTGTTTTCTGTCTGAGAGGAAAGACTTCAAGAGTTCCCATGCTTTGCCTTGTACTCCACATTCCCACAACCGGTCCATCAACAAATCGTGATGGACTGTGTCGAAGGCCGCCGACAGATCAAGCATGATCATTGTGGCCTTGCCTCCCTGATCTAATGCAATCCTAATTTCCTCTGTAGATTTTAACAACGCGGACTCGGTACTATGACCCGCTCTAAACCCGTATTGAGTTGGATCCAATACTTGAGCTTCCAGTAAGTATGTAGTAAGTTGTACATTCATACTTTTCTCGGCTAGTTTAGCTGGCAAAGGGATACGCGAAATGGGTCGAAAGTTATTAGGATCCTTCGGGTTTTGGTTAGGTTTCTTAAGTAGCGGCAGGATTGATGCCGATTTCCAGGCTATCGGGAAATATCCTTGCCTAAACATGGCATTTATGATTGTGGTCAATGATATCGTAATCGGTTCTGGGGCTAGTTTTAAGGCTGCTCCTGGACATGGATCATAAGGAGAACCTGATTTAGTGGACATCAATAACTTATAGGTCTCACTAATAAGAAGAGGTGCAAATTCATCTAAACTAAGGTATGAACCTACACGTAATTTGTACCTCTCTTCAACATCTAGTTTCACATCTGTTGTGGGGCTGTTAAATGTAGTGAAAATAGCCTCCACCTTACTGTAAAAGAATTTAGCTATTGTATCACAGAACTCCTGGCTCGAGGGGATTGTGAACTTGCCAAAAACGAATAGGGGTTTTACAACTCACAGTTTACATTGCTTACCAATCGTTTGCTTTATTGTCGCTCTCATTTGCTTTATTTACTTTCGATGACTTTCCCTTGTCCCAGCTTGTCCGTCTTGTCCGTCTTATGTTTGTCACTCTCTTAGAGCATTGACTCTTAGCAATATCTCTGGCTTAGTAGTTCTACCTTTCCAGTGCTCACTTTAAGGATTTCTTTTCTTTTTGGTGAAGTACTCCATTAGAAAGAAAGTTTTCCAACTAGCGCCTTTGTGTGCCTCCCTTCCTCACGCTCTCTGTGTTGCTCTCTCACCCGTTTGCGTCTCCCTGTCCCCTGCGTTCCGTGTTGCAATTCCTCATGTGCTTCTCTCCTCATCTCCACGTTTTTCCTTCCTCCTTTGCTTCTCCCCTGCCCTCTATGTTGCTCCCTTCCTTGTGTGCTGTATTTTTCATCCTCTTCCCACCCACCTTTATTTTGCTTGAGCCCTGCCTCCATTTTACTCCCCCAGTTGGCTCCTCTATTTGCCTTTTTTTTTGTTTGTAAATATTGTTATTTATATTTTGTAATTTAAACTCACAATCAAACAAGTCATGAATACGCGATACAATTTGGAAGTCAGGCCATAGATTACATTTTAGGGGAAATAATATAACCACATTTCCTACGAAGGAGAGCATGTATTTGAGCTCAAACACCACATATGTACAAGAGCCGAGGGGCACAACAGAATAATCCACATTTACCAACAGTAAGTCAGGCTTAGCAGTTATCAAGGCTCTCCCCTCGATCTTCCCGATGTCAAATTCACTTCCTCCCCCTCTCTTCCTATGTCCAGACCATAATATTCTATCCAGGGAGCCCATATCTTCCGAAACTTTCGGGGGCAACCCCTTGCCTTATATGTCACCTGTTCCCCGACCATGTATAAATCAAGACATGTTCTCCAGTCTTTCAGTGTAGGGAGTTGGTGGGCACCCCAGTATCTAGCAATGGCCCTCTTGGCCACCACCAGCCCCAATTTAGCCAACATGAGTTTATGTTGTGGTAGATCCACATCAGAAGGGATTCCCAATAGGAGGAACTTAGCATCCATCTCAATTTGGACTTCTAATATATTATCAAGCTCCCTCACAATCTTATACCAGTACGTTTGGATCTGACTGCACTCCCAGAGGGTATTTATAAATGTACCTCACTCTGTGTGGCATCTGAGGCAATCTGGGGCATCTGCTCTTCCCATATTATGTCGCCTAGCTCTATCAAAATAGGTCCAATGTAGGATTTTATATTAGATAAGACGTAATCTCAGTTTAATTGCCACCTCCCGTGGGTGCATGAGAGCGGCCTCCCAGTCAATGTCTTCCATTGGGCCAGTGGTAAGTTCCCATTTAGCCTGAAGTGGACCCAGATTGGCAGGGATGTTATTGATTAGTGTTTTATATGTGAATGAGATGGCCTTGGCAGGAATTTCCTCTTGTAAGAGTCTGCCTATTAAATCCCACTGCTTGAAGCCTCTCAATTTTCCAATCTCGGCAAGTCAGGTACCCTCCCACAGAGGGGTCTCCTTGGTAGGTTTCCTGTCCCATTTCATTTGTTTCTCCGCACTTTTCCACACCTCCAACACCCTTTGGGTAGCTTGTAAGAGCCGGCTGCCCCCGTTACCTCCATATATATAATGTAATTGTGTACGTTCTCTAAATTGCAGTCTTTCCAACTTATATGTGGGCTGGTCGCTCAGAGCATGGTTCCAATTGTTAACAACAAAGAGATGGGCCGCTCTATAGTATGCCCTAATGTCCGGTATGGCCAAGCCCCCATTATACGGGTTCCTCTGCAGCGTTTGTAGTGCTATGCGTGGGTGGGCCCCATCCCATAGGAGCAAGCGTAGCTCACTGTTCAAGTTTGTGAACATCGTCTCTGGTATTTTACTATAGGTAGTTTGCAACACATAAAGCAGCTGGGGGAGCGTGATCATTTTGTACATGGCTGCTCTACCCATGAGCATCAAGGGGAGTCTCCTCCATCTCTTAACGTCTTCTTGGAAATTTGAAAGGACCCGTTGGATGTTATGATTTAAGCTAGATTCTACCTCTGGTGATATAAAGCCCAAGGTAGGTAAACCCTTCTGTGGACAATCGCGAGCAACTCGGGTACAACTGGGGCTCCACCTCCCCGCCTACCGGGTATAAGGTGGATTTACTCCAGTTGATCTTATACCCCGCATGATGGCCATATACTTCAAAGATGTGCAAAATTGTGGTGAGTGTCACGGCTGGGTCCGTAACATAGAGTAAAATATCATCCACATACAACGATATGTGTTGCGCCTCCAAAAGGTGGGACTCGTCAGCGAAACCACCCCGACCAGGGTATGCTCTAACAACACAGGCCAAGGGCTCCAGTCTAAGGGCAAACAAACAGTATTGGAGATAAAGGGAGTCCTGTCTAGTACCCCTTTGAATCGGGCAGGTCTTTGAGGCGATGCCGTTGACTCGGACTTTAGCTTCAGGCTTTTTATACAGGAGCGCCAACCAGTCCCGAAAGACTGGGCCAAAGCCAAATTTCTCCAATGCACATACCATAAAGGGCCAGTGGATAGTGTTGAACGCCTTTTCGGCATCCAGCGAAAGGAGCAGGTGGGGACTATCTCGGTTCCGAATAGTGTCCATCCAATTATCCAATCGTAGAAGGTTAAAGCGCGTGGCTCGCTTTGGCTTAAATCCTGATTGGTCTCTGTGTATGGGGGGGGGTGATAACCGTCACAAGACGCGTCGCGAGGATAGTGGCCAGGATCTTCTTTTCTATATTAAGCAACGATATGGGTCGATAGGACCCACAGTCGTCCGGGGTTTTCCCTGGTTTTATGAATTACCACCACTGTTGCAGTGCGGAGGTCCTTTGAGAGAATCCCCTGCTCTGTGGAGATCTTAAACATATTGAGTAAAGGTGGGGCCAGCAGACTACTATTTAATTTTAAAAACTCTCCCGGAAGTCCATTTGGACCCAGGGTCTTCCCGGATTTTTGACGGCCAATGACCTCCGATACTTTTTCGAGCGTTATGTCTCCTTCAAGCTTGTCCCTTTCTTCCTGATAGAAAACAGGAAGCACGATAGTATCTAGGTAGTGGGCTATTTGTGCCTCACTCGCCTGTGACCGGGCTGCATATAATTCTGTATAATATTTGCCTTTTTTTATCATTATTATTTAGAGACAAATTGCTGCTGTCACCTAAAGAAATATGAGTCTTCCAGAAATAAATTATCCCAAAAAGTCATAAGATAAGCAACATCTCATCCATAACGTGAGTCTGTATTTAAGTGTGTCCTATATTTCAAATGTATGTTAGGGAAAGAGCACGGCCGCCCCACATCAAGCATTGCGATTGGTGCTAATTGTATAGAGCCGAAATACTCATCTCGGTCCAAGAAAGACGGAAAGACTCGTATTTAATATGATGGTTGAAACGGATGAATCAAATAGAGCTTTGTAAAGTCAGACATTCCAATAGAATCTCCCACTACTTCTGTGCCCTGAAAAAGTCAGTTTGTATATGGACGAAATGCACTGGCTTGTTTTTGCTGTGCACATATGAAGCAACAATAAAGAGAAGATTTCTTATGGATTCTGTAATTTTGTGGATGTATTTCTAACCTTTATAAATATTGCAAAGGTGGTGCACCTCTCTTTATATGTTTACTAGTTTTCCCTGTCTTAGGGTGGCTCTTTTTGGGCAGTAGGTGTCTACAGGGAGTGCTCACACTGAGATATACATCCCTTCAAATGACTTTGAGAGGTAATGGTTTGGTTGCAGCATTTTCCCGTCTACTGCTTTTTGCTTTCTAATCTAACTCTCTCTCTTAATACAACATTTTTTAAATGCAATTTATTCTCCAAAATAGGTATAGTTTATCAAATGTAGAAACAAATTAATTCAGTATAGATAGCGGAGTTCTCAAACCTGCAGAGGTGTTCAAAATTTACAATGATACATATGTACAGGTGGGATGTCTCCAAAGTTCCATAGATACAAAACAGTCTGAAATGAAGACACTAGTTCCTGTCTTCAATTTAAATGAGTAACAGACAATCCCTTCTAAAATTGTTGACGTTTCAACCCTACATGCAATGTACAACGGTCTCCTCAGGACAAAATGTGCTGTTTGGTGCAGCACCTATCAGGGCAAAAATGTAGAGAGAGGCTGATTTACTATGTGCATTAGACATATCTATTCTGATGAGAAATTACTAATTATACAAAGACCTACATCCAAGCAGTGTACACTGTTCATGTGCTGGGGTGTTCAATGGTAGTTGGATCCTGTATCTTCATTAAAATGAGTAGATAAATCATATTAAAGATTCTGAAATATGGGTAGTACATCCTGCATCCCATATCCAAAATACACATCCATAGAGGAAATCAATGCGTACTTGTGTGACCAACTTAATCTTGTGTTATATCAAGGTCCATGCCCTGTAATAGCTAATGCCCGTGGTCAATCCAATTATAACTTAATCCTGTAAGTAGTGCTAGTAGACAAAAACCCCAGTAATGTGAGCACAAGTAGTAAAACCCATCAGTATTCGAACACCATTACGTCTACGTATTCTAGTCCATGCATTGAAATAAGTAGTTATACAGATATCAAAAGAGAGATCCCATATGGGTCCCTCTCGCCTACTAGTTGTATAGACATAGAATGTTTATCATGCTCCAACGTATTATGTAGATGCAGCATGTCTGCTTCTGAACACTTGGACGAGAAACAGAATGTGCTGGGAGACGCATGCTCTTATCTCCCGCGGACCTCATTAGAGACTAGACCGCCAACCGTTGTGGCCAATATATGTATGCTAAAAGCAAAACCAAAGGGGATGATGGGCGGAGTGTTGAACATTGCAAGCACTCGTCCCCAGTCAACTGATCTGGGTTTAATCCATCATCATTCTTTAGCTCACTCCACCACCCCAGTTCAGACATGGCCATATGCAAATCAGTCTGACCCTGTGCCTCATGGGAACAGTCCAGCCCGAACTGCCAAGCCATGTCTTTCCTGGACCGGAAACAAGCATCCTGGGACCAGTTTCGGGTTCATAACCCTCATCAGCCAGACTATCTTGAATCCAGTGGCAAAGTGAGCAAGGGACCCACGTCTGGGCATACCCTGCCAAATTAGGGTGAACAAAGCAAAACCAAAGGAAATGATGGACGGAGTGTTGAACATTTCAAGCACTCACCCCCAATATATGTGTGCAGACTACCTGGTACTATTTGTGAATTGCATACCACCAAATCCTCATCCATATTGGATAATATTGGTATATATCCAATATGGATACAAGTCATCATCAATCTTGGACAATAATTGTACGTTACTCATATATTATGAACAACCAATAGTTACTAAGTATATTATGTATCGACAATATCCAGGATAAACTGACAACATTCTACCTGTGATATACATGATGCTGTTCTCATGTCGTGACAATGTTTTAGTCATTCAGACAAACATGCAGATATTATAGCCAGTCCAAATCTATGATTGTACTGTATCACATTGTCCTCAGATCTTGTATTGCGCATAGTTGCTAAACTATATTATTGCAGTAAAATGTACTAGGGATGATCACAGTAACTAGCAATCATATAATGCACAATTCTTAAATTTTCCATTTCATCTTGACACATAGTTAAAATTGGAACGGTTTAAATGCCCCGACCACATGTTCAGGTCATCTCGGAGTTTGGAGGGAGGACTTTAGTATGTACTGGTTAGTAGGGTAAGGTAGCTGCAACTCCTCGCAGTTCAATCCTTTTTCTGTGCTATATAGTTGACCCATCCATCTGCATTCTCGAGTCCCTAATAGATCTCGTAGGTTCCCGCCGCTTGTGTCTGGTCTTACTGTTTCCAAGACATACCATTGTAGCATATCCTCTGTATATTGTTCATCACTGCAATGCTTGACCAGTGGTGCTACTTACGTTTTGCATCTAATGCTGCTCTGATATTGACAGATTCCCTGTTGGACCATTTGTGTGGTTTGACCTACGTACATCAGTTCACATGGGCATATGATAAGGTATACAACATTCCTGCAATTGTAATTCGGGTGACCCCTCAATTGTATTCTAACTCCTGCTACTTGAGTTTATTTTGTGTCATTAGTGAATTTACATACCACGCAGTTTCCACACTGAAAATGGCCTATTTTAGGTGGTAGTCCCCACATCTTTGTTATTGTCCCTGCTCTCTCTCGTTACCTATACACTCCCACTACATAGTCCCTTACACTCTTATTCTTTTTGTAGGCAAGCAAAGGGCGGTCTCCTTCCCCCAATTAAATGCCAATGTCAGTTAATGATTGTACTAATAGAATTACTCACTGGACTGAACGTGAAAATCATAATGGTACAGTCCGTGCTTTTATTATTGTTCTGTCTTGGTGTGCGAAGTGTTTTCTTGGATAGCAGCAAACTCGTTTTAGTGCTCTACACACTATAGTTTAGGGGGTATCCTTTCTGTGCTAGTTTAGTGAGAAGCAGTTCTGCTTCCCTAAAATAGTAATTCCTACATACATATACAGCTCCGTCTGATCCAGAGAAATTGTCCATATGATCAATTATCACGCAGTGATCTCGTGTGAAAGCTATCATATGCCAACAGGGAGTTCTTATCAGTGGGCTTACAATATAATGTTGTATAGATCTTCCTATTCACATGTTTAACTAGAATGTCAGAATAGTTTATCTATTCTTTATTGTAGCTACAATTGAATTTTATGTCAGCATATTGTGTATTAAGCCATGAGATAAAATTGTTGAGATGCATATGTTCATCCTCTCATATCATGAAAACATCTATGTATCTCCTCCAAGTCAAAGTGTTCTTTCTATATGGGTTCTGAGTAGATCGGATTATATTATTCTGAAATTCTGCAACCACTATATCTGGAGCAAACCATGCTCCCATGCTACTCCCTTCTTCTGATGATAGTATTCTTTCTTAAACAAGAAATTGTTTCAACTCAGAGCAATGCACTCAATTGTAAAATGAACTCAATGGGCTGATGCTTCTCTGGATCAGATTCCAATGTTTTTCTTATTACACCAAGAGCTGTCTTCTGTGGTATATTAGTGTACAGTGATTCTAAGACGAGTGTCACTAAAATCTGTGTCTTATCATCTAAATCACTGTCCTCAACAAGATTTATAAACTCCATACTGTCTTGGACATAGGTAATAATCTTTGGTACGTATGGTTTTAGGCAGTGATACTCAAATTTGCATAATGACTCTAAGACTATTGGTCTCCCAGGCGGCTTCTGACTGTTTTTGTGTTTTTTTGTTAGATCACGGTTTGAGATGTTATTAGTGTTGCTACGAATGCTATGACTGAACATGGTATAAGTGATGTAATATGAAAGAGTATAAGCTGTGCATGGTAGAGGGGCAAGGTATAGTTTTTTTTTTTTTTTTAAATACTTTTTATTGGCATTTAAGAATATAAGTATACATACATCATCTTCCGTGAAAATGGGTACGTTACAAGAGTGGGCAAATAGACCAACATCAATATAGAGAGAACGTATATGTTTTGTTCCAGGTGGAAGTGGTCCGTATGGTAGCAGATCATTGCCTGTATAAAGAACTGGGGAGGAGAACCAAACTGGGGGATGCCATGGAGTTCTGAGGGACGAGGTCTAGGCTATGTCCCAATTCTGCCATTGAGGGGCAAGGTATAGTTAATGTAGTCTGCCTAGCGAGTTCACAACACTGTGTATGGAGGTCTGTGCATTATATAAAGATTTTTGCCGGGAAGTAAGTTATAAGTTTAAGTTATAACTTTAGAATCTCTATTCATGTAGTTTACGATTTTTTGGTATGGAAATAATAAACCAAGCTTTCCTAACTATAACTAATGTCCAACCTTTGTATTTTTTTTATTGAATTTCAATGTTTTAAAAAAAATTCAAATGTGTTTCAAATCATAGAGGGGAGTGTACCGGACAGTGGAGGAGAGTGTCGTACAGTCGAGTGTCGTAAACTAGAGTGGAGTGATATAAATGTTAGTGCTGTAGAGTGTACAGTTTTGTGGCATAGAGTACCGTGATGTAGAGTCTTGTGACGTACAATGTCATGGCATAGAGTGAAGTGGCGTAGAGTGTAGTGGTGTGTCATAGAGTAGAGTGGAGTGGCATGTCACAGAATGGTGTGTTCTTTGAGTGTCTTGGAGTGGAGGGGCGTATAGTGGGTAGAGTGAAGTGGAATATCATGGAGTGCAATGGCGTGATGTACAGTGGCGTGGTATGTTGTGGAGTGGTGTGTCGTGCAGTGAAGTGTCATACAGGGTTGTGGCGGAAGGTGTCGTGACATACAGTGTTGTGGCATAGACTATCGTGGAGTGGCGTTCAGTGGAGTTGCATGTCATAGAGTGGAGTGGCGTGTTTTAGTGTGGAGTGGCATGTCATAGAGTGGAGTGGTGTGTTACACACTGGCGTGTCTTAGAGTGTCTTACATTGGAGAGATCTGGAGTGGCATGTTGTAGAGCAGAGTTGTAGAGTGGATTGGTGTGTTACACACTGGCGTGTCATAGTGTCTTACATTGGAGGGACGTATAATGGAGTGGCATAGAGTGGAATGGCATGTCGTGGAGTAGAGTAGATGCCCGTTCGTACCCACTAGTGAATGGATTTTTATGATGACTTCTTTCTTTCATGATAAAATTAAGAAAATACAAGACTCTTGGATTACAGCCATCGGCTTCAGTAACGGAGCAAGCTCCCCTTAGTGGTTATGTAAACTTAGTTTCCTCCCTTATGCAGTTCCCTGCAATCCCAATGGACCAATCATTAAGGCTTATGAAGTCCCTGAAGTTGGGCTCTCTAGCGGACCCCTGTCCTGCCAAGGTATTGTCGGCAATTGCTGAGGTGATCAATCCTACTGTGAATCGGATCCCTAACAACTCTTCGCAGGAAGAACATATGCCTCTTTGTTGGAAACATGCAAAAATTCTTCCTTTGCTTAAAAAACCTTCCGCTGACCCTGAGGTAGCCTGAGGACCTATATCTTTGCTGCCTTTTTTCTCCATGGTTTTGGAGAAATATGTCAATTCCATTATTACCGAATACATTGAGACCAATCACCTTTTGCACCCTAGTCAGTCATGTTTTAGGGCGAACTTCAGCACTGAATCAGCCCTATTAGAAGTGTCTGAAACTATAAAAGCCACACTAGACAGTGGCGGCAATGCAGTCTTGGTTCTGTTGGACCTCTCCGCAGCCTTTGACACCGTCCCCCACAATAGACTGGTGCAAAGACTAGCGGAGGGCGGTGTCGGTGGCACGGTCCTGAGATGGATTAGGTAATTTCTCAGTAATCGTCTCCAGACTATATGGTCCCCCCCCCCCATTTTCCGCTGATATTCCCCCTATGAATGTCAGGGTCCCGCAGGGCTCTATTTTAAGCCCCACTCTATTTAATCTATATCTGGCCCCTATTGCACTTCTGGCTGAACAACATGGGGCGAAGATTATATAGTATGCAGACGATACCCAGCTGTTGTTCACATGTGAGAAGGGGCCCGAGTTTGATGGTCATGCAATTAATGCTTGTCTCTCAGAGGTCTTCTCGTGGCTAAAAAACAATCAAATGAAATGTAATCCTGATAAGTCTGAGATAATCTTTTTCGGCCACCGCCCCTGTGAGACATGGAACAGCTGGTGGCCACAGAATCTGATCCCCCCCAGCTCTTCCGTGACTATGGTTAAGAACCTCTGAGTCAAATTTGATGCTACACTTTCTATGAAATCCCAGATTCAATCAGTAGCTGGGACTTGTTTCGGGAATTTAAGAATGGTACGTAACATTTTGCTCCTGCTATCTGTCCCTCACAGAAAAACCATTGTCCAATCCTTGGTTACCTCGTGTCTGAACTATGGCAATTCTTTGTACGTGGGACTTCCCAGCTATTTAATTGCTCGCCTGCAGGTGATTCAAAATACGGCGGCCAGGGCGATCTTTCTGGCAGCCCCCAGGACTCATGTTTCCCTTCTGCTGTCTTCCCTACATTGGCTTCCTGTTCAGCGGAGAATTCAATTTAAGGCTTTGACTCTGGTTTTTAAGGCTTTTAATCAGATTGGAGTGCCTTACCTTACCCTAAAGATTTCCCCGCTACATGCCCCAACGTACTTTGAGATCTTCCACTCAACTTCTTATATTTATAATTTTTATTTTATTTCCATAAGTACCATGGTAGCACCTAGATAGTTTTGAGGTAGTACCACGGTACTCCGTAAACTCTTTTTAAAGCATATAAAACACTAAAACACTTTTCCCTACCTGTACATAGTTTTATTAAGTACATTGGTGGAAAAATGTGTTTTGGAACTGCCCCCCTCTTTTTTCTTTGCACCGCCCCGCATGCCTCCCCCTCTCCGAGACTTATTAGGCCCTGGGAACACCATCCCCGTTTGCAGTTTTCTTTTTTTTTTAATTGATGGGGAGGAGGGCCGCGCGGGCCCCTTCCGTAGTCTTCCACGTCCCACAGCCTTTATTCAATGAAAAGGGAGGGGACACATTGCCCCCCTCCCTGAGCCTTGTTAGGCCCTGGGGACCCCATCCCTCAGGGCCACTACTTAAAACAAAGTAGAGAAGGGCCGTGTAGCTTGCTTTGCGAGCCTTGTTAGGCCCTAGATACCCCATCCCCCTGGTCCCTTTTCAAAATTAAAGTGGCGGGGGGCTGCTCAACCCCACTCCCCAAGCCTCTAAAGGGCCTGAGGAGCCCACCCCATGGGCCGAAATTATTCAAAATGGGGAGTGGGCCCTCAGCACTAAAGGTGGGTACTCTGATGCCCACCCAGTGTGCCCACCATGTACTTGTTGGGGGCCACGGGAAGAACCCCAAAACCCCCACTGCCCCAGCTGGATCCCGCATGGGGTGGGACATTGCTCCCGCCGGTGGGGGCAAATACTAATGCTGCTCCCTCTGGGAGGGAGCAATATTTTGATCTGTTTTACTGCCAGCATCTGTGCAGGCAGGGAAACAGATAAAAAGTCTGTTCCCAGCCAGCGGTAGCAGTTTTAAAGCTCTCACTGGCTGGGAGCAGGTTTTGTGTTTGCTCACACTTGGCGGGAGATTCAAACAGATTTCCCTGCCCACGCCGATGCAGACAGGGGAACCGTTATGTCCTGGGAAGGGACAGAGCTAGTGAGCCGGCCCTGGGCGACTGTCTC
This sequence comes from Triturus cristatus, assembly GCF_964204655.1. Lineage (NCBI taxonomy): Eukaryota > Metazoa > Chordata > Amphibia > Caudata > Salamandridae > Triturus > Triturus cristatus. The sequence continues at coordinate 1,416,465,623 of NC_140591.1, read as the reverse complement.
CAGGGACAGAGAAGGCTGTGGTGGGGGCTGGCAGCCCCCTCCCTTTTTAGGTCGAAGCCCCCCCTTCCCATTTTCAATAATTTTGCCCTCGGGGTGGGCTCCTTGGGGCCTTTGGAGGCTTGGGGAGGGAGGCTGCGTGGCTCCCTCCCATTTTGAAAAAGGTCGGCCCCAGGAGTGGGTTTCTGTGGGGCCTCTAATGACTCTGGGAGGGGGTGCCACGTGTTCCCCCCCCTCCCCATATACAAGGGGTTTGGCCATGGGATGGGCTCCCCAGGTCCTCTAAGGGCTCAGGTAAGGGGGCCACGTGTCCCCCCCTCCTCCTCATATACAAGGTTTCTGGCCCTAGGCGTGGGCTCCTCTGGACCGCTGATAGCTCGGGAGGGAGCCACACTCCCCCCCACCCCACATATATTAATTTCGGCGCGGGGTGGACACTTTGAGGCCCGTAAGGGCTAGGGGAGGGGTGCACACACCCCTTCCCATTATTAACACAAAGCGCCCCCTGCCGGCCACTATTTTCTTTTTTTGTTTACAACCTCGCAGGAGTCCCACAAGATCGCAACAATATTTGCCCTCTGGATCTGTCTCCATGGGTCATGGGGGGTCAGAGGGTCCCTACCCTTTCCCCTTATATTTTTTTAAACATGGTCAGAACAGCGGACTACATAGCTGCCAAGTTTTCAGATTGCTTATGTGTGACATTTCCATGGTTTCAATGTACTTATGAGTGACATTCAATTGCCAAGAGTGTGACACTTAAAGTGACCGTTTTTCGCGAGTAAAACCAAGCACATGAAAAGAGATATTTTCGGATATGTACATCATTTTGAGCAATGACTACCTCTAAAAAGATCATGAAACTGCTGTAAAACCCCTGAAATAGGAAGTCACTAACCTACTATCCCTAATTTAAAATAACAACTTGCATATTTATAGTGCTTTTGGTTGCAGGCTGGGACCTGCTATCACTATAAATACACAAGTCATTCACCACTAAACCCAATACGATTCAGTTGTTTCATAATTAACACTAAGGGCCTCATTACGATGACGGGCGGACATAAGTCCCCCCGCTATCGTCTCCTATGTGGGACCGCCCGCCAAACATATGCAGCAGTCCGACAAAAGGAATTAAGAGGCGACCGCCACCATGGCGTTCGCATCACTCACATTTAACGTTGCGGCAGGTGCTGCAGGCTGCAGCACCCACCGCAATGTTAAAAAGGGATGTTATACACATTCCTGTACTACGTGCCAGGCACCATGCGGTGCCCCCCAAAACCCAAAGGAAAGGTCCAGGGGGGAACGGGGTGAAAGGGGCCCAATACGTGCCCGAATGTCCAACCCCGCCAGCCTTTTCATGGTGGTTGACCCGCCATGAAAAGGCTGCTGTGGATTGACATCCTAATCTGACCGGCGGTGCCTAACTGGCACCGCCACCATTCTGGGCTATACGGTCAGCCCGACTGGAGGTTGATTTCAATCTGACTGTCGGAACTGTGGCAGTTGGATTTTCCAACCACCACCGATCCGACCGACATCGTAATGTGGCGGTCTGATCAGCCCTTACGATTGGTGGGGGGACCGCCACCGACTGGTTGACGGTGGCGGTTCTCCCGCTATCATAATGAGCCCCTAAATCTCTGCAGATTTTGCAGCAGCCTATGTATACATTGTGTAATACAGTTTTAAAATTATTTTGTGTATGCATTGTGTTTCAGTTGCAGTTTGGGACTATAAATACACAAATCAGTATCAGCCACTGCACCAACTACAATTTAATTCTGTTTCTCTCTGGTTGTGTACCCTCAGACATGTGCAGTGATTGTATTAACTAATAAGGCTGCAAAAAGATACATTTCCCTATTATTACTTTACTTACATTTATGTTCCCCTTTTGCAGTATGCACTTCGTTATTTTGAATGTAGGTGCATCAGAAACACTGCAACTGAAATTGGAAGTCCCTGCAGACATTAGCTTTCTTAGGTGAGGCCTCCGAACTCACCCATGCCAACGAGAGCCAGAGGTGACTGCCAGGGCAGGCCGAGCCATCGAAGTATCTTCAAAGGGCGCCTGTGCTTGGGGCCACTGGTATGTAGGCTGATTTGGTTGAGGCGCGTGCCGGGAGAACTTTGGCGGTGATCTTGTGGCTGCAGCAGGCCGTTTTCTGGAGCTGGGCAGCCAGCACCTTTGGTTCCAGAGTGTGATTGTGTGGTACCGGTCACACTGCGCGGTTTGGAGGAGTTCCATCAAAGTAGCTGAGGGCAGGCTGGCCGGTGCAGGCACTTTTAAAGGGTCTACTATCAAGTCAGACTTTATGGTCAAAATCATCCTGCAGTGCATCAGCTGCCTAGCCGTGAACAGCACTACGCTACCTTATTGGGGTGGGGGTGTGCACAGCCAGTGGCGTAACAAAAGTTGAAGAGTCCTCCCTGCAAGGTACACAGAGGGGCCCCAAGCTCCAGATTTATTCCGGAGCTCTACGGTGTGAGTACAGTAATGAGGGGGCCCCCTGCAGCTCAGGGGGCCCCCACACTGCGGGGGATGCGGGGACCTGTGTTACGCCCCTCTGCACAGCAGGAAGAACCACACAGACTGCCTGCCTGGAACAGTCATGTTAGGAGTTTAAGCCGGAAAACAAAACAGTGCCTCCGTATGCGGTGGCAGGCAGCGGCAGCGGCAGTGGTGGCGGTTCCCTGTGGGGACCATAACCCCATTAAAATAATATTGAGCTTTGCACCTCGGCCTGTGTTCTCCCTTGAATGTGGAACAAAAAATCTTGTACCCTCGACTGACAATTTGAGATTAGTTTGGAAGGGCGTTGACAGCGGTGAACTTTTTAAAACGTTAGTTAGAGGTAATATGCATCTCATTAATTCCTGCTTGTCACCACACATTGCACACTCTGAGGTAGTCCAAGACTTTTCAAAGCTGTGCCTAGCTATCAAAACACTCCTGTCGAAACCTGCCTCATTGGCAGTAAATAACCCTAAATGGTTCGATCATGAGTGTGCACGGGCCAATAGAAATCTTCGTAGGGCACTGTCATTTAATCCAAGGTGTGCTGCAGACGTACAATCGGCAAGGAGGGAATATAATATTGCAATTCGGAAAAGGAAGGGAATCCTCCTAAATGAACGCTGGGAAACTTTATCCCAGGCTGCAAGTTCAAAAAAGGGCAACATTTTTTGGTCTGCAGTTAGGGAGCTTCGATCAATGGATCAGCTACTAACTCCTATTAGTTGTAACATATCAAGCGAGACCTGGGAAAATCATTTTTCAAAAATGTATGCTACCCCGCAATCAGAGCTTGATCAACATGATTATGGCCCTTTTACTACTATTGAGCTGTGACTATCTCTGATATAGAAGAGGCCATCCAACAGAGCATTGGGATCAAAGCACCTGGCCCTGATGGGCTATCAATTGATTTAATAAAATGGAAACCAGACTTTTGGGCCCCACTACTTTTAAATGTTTTTAATAGTCTAACACATGCCACGTTACCGGACACATGGGCTTAAGAGTATTATAGTCCCAATTTTTAAAAAAGGAGATCGGACTCAGCCTAGTAATTATAGGCCGATCTCATTAATCGACAATACTTTAAAAATATTAGGAAGAGTTCTGTACAATAAAATCTCAACCTGGGCAGAGGAAAATAACATCTTAGAGCACTGTCAGCTAGGTTTCCGTAGCAAGATGGACACCAATGAGCAATGTCTCAATCTCAACTTGGTTATTGGGAAATATACCATAGCACGGAAATCCCCGGTTTACATGGCCTTTATGGACTTGTCCTCAGCGTTCGACCTCGTTAACAGGTCTAAGCTCTGGGCAATCCTTTTGGCATATGGTTTGGATGAACCTCTGGTACATTTCTTAGCTCATCTCCATAAAGACCTCCAGTTGCAGGTGCGGATTGGCATGAGTGGCGAGGTTTCGGGGATGATTAAGGTAGGAAGGGGGGTCAGACAGGGATGTGTCTTGGCCTCCCTCCTCTTCATCATTTATATTAATGGGCTGAACAACTTGCTCAAAACCTCGACCCATGACGTCCCCATTATTAATGGTAAAACTCTTCCTGTACTATTATACGCAGATGATGCGGTTCTCATAGCCCGCACTCCGAATTCTCTGCGTAGACTAGTACGGACATTTGTTGAGTACATGGATAGCCTGGATTTATATGTTAATTTTAACAAATCATTTTTAATGTCCTGTGGTCCTGGGAAGCGACAGTTAAGTTCTATTGCAGTGGGTAGTCAGAAATTGACAAGTACTTGTACATTTCCATATCTTGGTTTGGTCTTTGCTGCGAACGGCTCCTGGACTGAGCATCTCGCTCACTCCAGGAGCAAGTTCTCAAAGGCCACCAATTCAATTCTTAGTCTTCCCCGCCCAAAGACCACTGGCGCTATATCAGCCATTTAAATTTTTTTTAAACTACAGTGTGTCCCTGTTGCGACTTACGGGGCTGAGATTTGGGATACTGCAAACTGTCCCGGCATTCAGCAGGAAGAAAATAGGTTTTGTAGGAAACTATTGGGTATCCCAATCTCTACCCCACAATACATCTGCCACAGAGAACTTAATCTTAATTATATATCAGATTTCATACGCGTCCGTCCTGCCCTTTTTTGGCTATCGATATGGAAGAACCAGGCTGCCGCCCTCACCAGAGAGATCATTAATGATTGTCTCTTGTGTGACAAAGGGATGGAAATCCCCTGGCTCAGTGGAGTATACCAAAGCCTATGCAGCGTCAACAAAGGAATTATTTTCCTAAAACCAAACATAGCTGATACTGTGCCAAAAAAGGAGCTTAGAGATGCGCTTTACTCTTTATATAATGAAGAAAGGACTGGCCTGGAATCTAAGAAATCTTCTGTTCTCAGATATATGTCCATTGAACAGGACTATCATTCCCTACCTATATATCTCACCCTACACATGAGTCACTGGGAAAGGAGCTTATTATTCCGCCTTAGAGCAGGAACTGTTAGATTTGCACTATGCTTCCCTCTTGGCTATCACCACAATCTCGACCATGTACCATGTCCTTGTGATGGGGTGAGTGGCCAAACAATTTTACACTTTTTATTTTTCTGTAAGTATTATATTAAATATATAAAGTGGTTTTTAAATCCATTTTTTAAAAAGAGAAGGCCAATCAGCCTGGATAATGCTTATACATGTTTAGTTTTCCTGGCTGACGAAGAGCTGATCCTTCGCACAAGCACTTTCCTAAGAATTGCCATTAGAACACGTAAGACCATGCCCGACCCTTGAGCCCCCACCTGACTGACTATCTTTGTACTATCGTTAGTTGGCATATTGTTTTATTTACAGAAAATTATTTATTTTTTACCAATGAAGTTCCTTTTAATATGTCATCAAATTTATTAATTGTTATAGCTATAGTATTATAAATGCTTGATTATTGTGTATTGTCAATTTTCCATTTCTGCTATTTATATTCTTCCTTAATATGTTGTGCTTTTATGGGTATTAAGTTACCCGAATAAAGTTTATTGAACTTGACAAAACAGCGCCTTATAATATTGTATTCACCGACACACTGCGACGTCAGATCCATGTTGCACAGATGGGCTAAGTCAGTTTGTTTAATCATTGATGGCAAATGTTGCCAAAGCTGTCTTTTTACACTTTGTAGTCAAGCAACACTAACCACTCCCAGCCCGGTTTAGGACGACATAGAAGCTGCAGACGCAGCCAGCAGCAGCACAAAGCAATCCAAATCACACTTTTTATGGGAATACTGCAGTGCCTCTGTGCAGACGTGTGGGTCCCAGGAGTTTTAATATGCGTGACAAATGCATTTTAGTGCGGTGATGCGGCCACCAGCACTAAAATGTGTTAATCTCATGCCCGATGCGTGGTATTTGGCAGGGCTGTGACTAAGTCTCTGAGTCCTGTAATGGCTGCCAGCAACATTTTTAATATGTTGCTGGCAGCCAATGAGAGCGCTCGCTCCTGTGGGAGTAAAATGGCCCAAAGTATATAAATCTCCCAGGGCCAATCAGAACGCTGTATTTTTAAATTGGTGCTCCCGCAAGAGTCTCTTGAGGCTCTCGCGGACCCAGCCATCCAGATATGCATTTATTTTTTTAACTTTAATTTATCAAAAACTACTGAACCCCAAATCACAAAAGCACAATATGTGGGCCAAGATCTAGCTTCCTGCCAAATTTGGTGTAATTCTGTTCAATATTTTTTGTTGTAGCCCACTGGAATTTTGCATTTTGGAACCCCCTTTTTTCTCAGCCCTCTCTTGACAGGTCACCCTGAAACTTGCATGCACAAAGTAGTCAAACAGTAGCATCTATTTGGAAAGTTTCGTGGAGAAACGGTCCCAAAGTTACTAGCAACCCAATAAACGAGTTTCCTATGGAACAGCTGACCTAACTATAACTGCTTAGTCACAACTGCCACTAGGTTTTATATATATAGGGAGAGAGTTGGATAGATAGATAGATAAGATGGATAGATAGATGTAGGTATATAGAGAATGTATTTGTTTTGCAGGTGCTCAACCAGTTTTATATTTGGCTGTGTGGTGTGAAGGCCCCCCCCCCAAAAAAAAATCCCTTCTAGAGACGCCACTTGCTATGAAGTAATGATATCTTTAACATGAACCTAAAAAGAAGGTGCAGGTCAGTTTGTTTAGATAAAATTTAAATATAAATGTGAAGGGAAAATACGTCACTCAATTTTGGCAAACCACTAACAAGACAAATCAGGAATGCAAAATTCTTTTAAAGCAGATCTCAAGGAAAGTTGTAAAAAAACATTTACATGCTTTTCTCATGGTCTCGTTCAAGGAAGGTCACTGCTTGCATAAATCATGACAACGTAGTTGAATTTTAGATGGACTTTGTAAAGGGCAAATACGTACATTTTAGCCAAACAAAATATAGAAAACCATTTTGCATGTACTCCATTGAGAATATCTGTCATGTGTAAGCTCGATGTTTAAATATACGAGGCTAGTGTCCAAATCATAATGTGCCTATGAGGATAACAAGAAACGTGTAGCGGTACACTGCAAACCTTTTGCGTGCAAACTGCTTTATATGTGTGCCAATAGAGATATCATCGGCAGCCAAGGAGATGAGTTTTAAAAAAGAAGAATGTCTCCCCAGACGACCAACATTTTTCTGAAGGTTTACATGTTTCTTTTGGATCCCTGCTTTGTGATGCAGCCCTAGTGAGTAGAAGCAGTTGAACTTCGCAGTGGTTACTTTCCGTTCTTGGAACAGACTCCTTTTCAGACTCACTTCCCATGCCTATTCCAAGTGAGATCTAAGAGCATCTTAGCGGACAGTGCCTCCTTTCATCAACAATAGCATGAAGAAGAAAGGTGGGTGTGCATGGCCAGAAGCGGGCGAATCTGGCCTGATGAACCAATTGATTGAGATTGGATTGCAACCTGGTTCAGCGAATGTTGGGCAAGAGAGTTTAGTACTTACTGCTCCATTCTAAAACTTGAAAAATTGGATCACTCCTCACTTCTTCAAGGGATAGCAAATTTGCTGTACAAGAGTTTCCATAAAGAGAAAGAGCGATAGAGCGGGACTCAACGGACACAAGGATATGCCAGCAAAACCAAGAAAAATTATGATGTAATGGAGGAAGCAGCTGGCAGCCTTTATCTGAAGGAGAACATATTGAATTGAAACAATGACTGGGTTTCCAGTGATAATTTTGGTATGCTGTTGAAGACCAAACAAACTCTGGGCTTTAAAGTCCATAGAGGCCAACCTACTCACCAACTACAAAACCCGCCCTCACTCCAGGTTAATGAGAATAAGTATCCGTTCTCTAGTAATGCTTCTTCAAAGCTGGCAGCAAACCATGAGTAATACAAGAAGACTGACCAAAGAAGGGAGGACTTTGGAAACTGGTAGAAGAAGAATGATTTGCATAAAACATGAGTGGATGGAGAGAGGGCGTTTTGGTGGTCATGAAGTCGAAAGACAGCTTATGTTAGAAAGAATTATGAAAGCGAACATTCTGAGATGTGAAAGTGCACAGACCAAGAAATTACATTTCCAAAATTGTAGCTGGACATTGTCACTTCTAAACAGGTCTTGCTGATTTTTTTTTTTTTTTTTAAACCGTTTATTACCATCTCAAGAATATACAGGTATGGGCCTACAACCTTCCGGCCGGCCGCTAGAATGACAGGAGCATATGACATACATATAAAAAACACTTGGCGTTGCAGAGGAGCAAAATCAGGAGGTATCAGCGTCGTGGGCCACATCACTCCGACCCCACAATACGGTTTCATTTTACACAAACTACACAAAAACCACACCCGCAAGGCAACCTGCAATCGACAGTAACAGCACGTGCTCCCCAAATGGGGGACCCCAGCCATCCACAGGAGTCTAAAGAGGGGAATGGGAACAGATCGAGGACTGGGGGAATTCCGTGCTCGGGGCTAGGAAAGGAGTCAGCTAAGGGGACGGGGCTGGTGAGACCGCAGGCAGCAGTGGTGGCGCGCAGATACCCCCGCGGTAGGCGTTCCAGGGGCCCCATACTTTCACCCATGCCCCAGGCTTACCTCTCGCCACATACACCACCTTTTCTCGGAACATGCACCAATCCATGTGTTCTTTCCAGGCCGACACCGCCGGGGGGCTCTGGGATCCCCACAGTTGGGCAATGTCACGCTTAGCTATCATATATCCCAGAGTCACCCATCGCGTCTGCGGAACCGAGTAGTCAGTTGGTTCCCACACATTCAGCAGGCATCTCCTCGCTTCAGGCAGCAGCGCGACATGCGTGACCACTCGCAGGACCTCATGCACACCACGCCAGAATCGCTCCACCTTCGGGCATTCCCACAAAATATGCAAAAAAGTCGCCAAAGCACCACACCCACGCTTACACAACCCATCCTCCGCATAGCCCATACGCAGAAGCCTTGGCCCCGTCATGTAAACCCGATGGAGTATCTTAAGCTGGACGAAGCGAAGGCGAGCCGGTATGGCCACCTCCTTCGGAGAGGCCACCGCGGAAATCCAGTCTTCGTCGTCCAACTCCAGCCCGTCGGCAACCCAAGCCTCGCGGAGGCCAGTCAGCAAGCCCGAGCGATCATTAATCAATTTTTTGTAAATGAGGGAGATCGTGCTGTCCGGAACATGGCCATCCAGCACTCTATCCTCCAGGGGGGAAGACTCCGGGATGGAGGCGACGTCTGGGAAGACTGAACCCAGCGCGTGACGGACCTGCAAGTACCGAAAGTATTCACTGCCCTGCAGCTGAAACTCCGTCTGCAGCGTCTCGAATGTTTTAAATCCCCCCCTCGTCCAGAGGTCCCCCACTTTACTGATGCCGATCGTGTCCCACTTCTCGAAGCTCTTCGAGGTCCACAGGGAGCCCAATCTCTCAGACGCGTACAACGGTGATGCCCGGGTCAAACGGTCCTTCCACCCCATAGCTGCGTTAGCCGCGTGCCATACTCGTACCATGACCCGCGTAGGTCCCGTCAGGCGGGGTCCGAGCGCGCCAGAGTAGAGCGCTCGATTATAGTCGCCACCAGGCAGGAGCATCTTATCCATTTCAAATGCCGGGTTTAAGGCGGGCCCGTAAAGGCCATGATTAATTGCAGCTAGCTGGGAGGCCCAGTAATACCGTTTAATATCCGGGAGGGCAATCCCCCCGTCGTACCATGGGAGCGTCAACTTCGCCAGGGCAATACGCGGCCTCCCGTCCCAGAACAGGCGGCGCTGTAGACTCTCCACCTCACGGAAGTAGCGCGCCGGGACTAAATCCATAGTATTCTGGAGAGCGTACAGGAAGCGTGGCAACGACATCATCTTAAACAATGCCGCCCGGCCGAGCGGCGATAGCGGCAGGCGCCGCCAGCGCGCGACGTCCTCCTTCAAGCGCTGGAGGGGGGGAAGCAAATTCCGCTCATAGCGGGCCTCCGGGTCCAGAGTAATGTAAACCCCCAGGTACCGAAACCCCTGCGGGGCAATCTGGATCGGACAGCCCCGCGGGAGGACGGGAGCCTCCCCGGAAAGCACATACACACATGATTTAGCCCAGTTGATGACAAGGCCTGAGTTGCGGCCGAATGAGCGCAAAACATCAACCAGGACAATCAGTGATTTACGCGGGGAGGCTAGGTACAAAAGGATATCGTCAGCGTATAGGGACACGCGGTCCTCATATTCGGGGGTCCAACGGAGACCACGGATGGAAGGGTGCCACCGCAGCCACTCCGCCAGGGGCTCCAAGGCCAGCGCGAACAGGAGCGGCGACAAGGGACAGCCCTGTCGCGTGCCCCGTCCCAGCTCGAATGGGACCGATACTCTTCCATTCACCACCACCTGCGCCAATGGGCCCGAATACAACAATTTGACCCAGCTGATGAACCCCGGGCCAAATCCAAACTTCGCCAGCATGGCCCAGATGTATGGCCACTCGAGCGTGTCAAACGCCATGGTGGCGTCTAAGGACGCCAATATGGCCGGCTCCCGCACAAACGGGACACGCGCGAGCACCCCGTGCAAGCGCCGCAGATTAAGGGCCGTGTTGCGATGGGGAATAAAGCCGGACTGGTCTTGGTGGACCAGGTCGCCCACCACGCCGACCAGCCGGTTGGCTAGCACCTTGGCGAGGATTTTGGGCTCCGCATTCAAGAGCGAGATGGGCCGGTAGGATGTAACCCGGTCTCGAGGTCTCCCCTCCTTGTGGATCACCACGATTGTAGCCAGACGTTGGTCCGGCGGGAGGGAGCCCAGCGAGTGGGCCGCCAGGAACATCGCACGGAGGTGGGGTGCCAGTACATCCGGTCGCAGCTTATACAACTCGATAGGAATGCCGTTCGGGCCCATGGCCTTGCCGGATGCGACCGAGCGTATGGCGAGGGCAATTTCGTCGGAGGTAGGAGCAGCATCTAACGACACCCTATCCGCCACCGAAAGGGAAGGCAGCGCGATATCCCGAAGCAGGGCATGGGAATCCTCCTCCGAGCAGGGAGAAACCGGGGAATACACCTCGCGAAAATAATCCGCGAAACAAGAGACAATGTCTTCTGGCTCGGAGACACGCACACCATCCATCCTCTCAATCAGCGGGACCACACGACTCGCTCTCTCCTTTTTATCCAACCATGCAAGCAGTTTACCAGCCTTATCACCCACATCATACAGTCGCCCCTGTTGCTCTCTATAGAGGCCCCTGGCCGCCTCCGTGACGAGGGCCCTGTAGGCCGCCTGCTTAAGTTGTAGGACGTGTAGTGCAGCATCCGTCACCCCACCCTCTAGATCACCCTCCAGTTCAGCGACTTCGGCCTCCACCCGGGTCACCTCCTCCTGCTCGCGCCTCCGGGCATGGGAAATAAAGGAGAGGGCCTCCCCTCTAAGAACTGTTTTGAAAGCTTCCCACAGGGAGATAGCCGAAGGGACGGACCCCACGTTCTCATCGAAATACCGCTGCAAGGATTTAATCAAATCAGCGCGAATGGTGGGGTCGCGCAAGTACCAGGCATTGATTGGAGCTACTCTGCCCTCCCCCCTCGGGAAGACATCAACGTGCAACAGGAGCGGGGAGTGATCTGAAATACCCCGCGCCAAATGGCGCACCTCTCCTACCCTCCCAACATAGGCCGCAGGGACAAGGACATAATCAAGCCGTGAGAGGCTACCATGGGCACCCGAGTGGAAAGTGTACTGCAGCTGCGTGGGATGTTTTAAGCGCCAGCAGTCCACCAATCCCAGTGTATCTAAGAAGCCGGACAGCCACGCCTGCGCCCGGGGGAGGTCCCTAGGGGGGTGACGATCCACAGTCCCAGAAACCACCGCATTGAAGTCCCCCCCAACCACCAGAAGCCCCCCCGGAAGGTCAAGGAGGAGACGCCCTAGGTCTGCAAAAGTCGTGGACTGTAACCCCGGTGGGACGTACACTGATACAAAGACAACTACTTTACCCTCCATTCTCCCCACTAAGACAGTGTAGCGTCCCCTCTCATCATGGCGCACCTCGTCTATTTCCAACGGGAGTGAGTTCTTCACCATGATGCCCACCCCCCGTGAGCCCGACGTGAAGCCCGAGTGGGCCACCAAACGATAGCCACGCCGATTCATGGCACAAAAGGAATTACCAATAAGGTGTGTCTCCTGCAGAAAGACCACATCTGGCGAAAGTCGTTTCAAATACTGCAGGACCACACCTCGCTTAATCCTATCCCCCAGTCCGTTAACGTTCCAGGACAATAAAGTCAGGTCCCTACCCCCCATCACATACAGAAGCCATCATTCGTCCCCCGGAGAGCACCTTAAAAACACAAATACAATAAAGGGTTTGCCTTGCGGTAAAAACAAACAACACCCCACCCCAACCCACCCATCCCAACAGAACTCCCCCCTCCCTGCACCCCTGCATGAGCCCAAACAGCCCCCCCAAAGTGCAGTGTGCCTGTCGCCCCATGAATGATTAAACTAACTAGTCCCCCAGAGGAGGAGGGAGAGCCCCCAAGAGACCCCGTACCACCTCCACAGGAGGGAGACTTAACGAACAGTCAAAAATGACGACAATGTTGTCCAGAGCAAGGCCTACTATTAGTCCCTCAGTCCTGATCCGGCGAGCCCTCCCCTCCAACCGCGCCCCCCCCACCCCCCCCGGCCCCGATCCCCGGGCAAGGAGTCCAACCAGTCCCCGGCTGCCTCGGGACGATCAAAAAAGTGCGTGCGGCCATCCACCTCCACCCGCAACTTAGCTGGAAAAAGCATCGCATACTTGAGGTTCAGGTCCCGTAGACGACGTTTGACTCCGAGAAAGCTCAGTCTCTGCTTCTGGACCGCTGGGGTGAAATCAGGATAGAAGTTCACATCCATATTGTCAAGTCTGACCGGTCCTTGTTGCCTAGAAGTCTGAAGGATAGCGTCTCTGTCCCGAAAGTTGAAAATCCGGGCAATGAGAGGCCTCAGAGGGGCTCCGGCCTTAGGTCTTCCTCCGGGAACCCTGTGGGCACGTTCCACCGCAAAGAATTTACTCAGCCCCCGGGGCTGGAGATGGGTGAGAATCAGGTCCTCCACAAACAGGTCCGCCGCCGCCTCCTCACGTCCCTCCGGCACCCCGACAATGCGGACATTGTTCCTCCGGGCCCGACCCTCGGAATCCTCCAGTCGACGATCCATCAGGGCGCTCGCCTGGCCGAGCCGGCGCACCTCCTTTTGGAGGGCCGCCACGTCCGCCGTAAGGCCCGAAGTGGTGTGGGCCAAAGAACCGACCCGGTCATTGGTCTTGGATAAGTCGGCCCGGACCAGGCCAACATCCACGTGGACCGAGTCAATCTTTTGCGCCAGTGTGTCAAAGCGCTGGTCCACCGAGGCCTTCATCTCTGCGATAGCGCCCATAACATCTCGCAGGGTCAGATCCGCGGGCAGCGTAGGAGCATCAGTCGGGCCCTCAGGGGACCTATGCGGCACCTCGGGAGATCCCTTCTGGAGGGTGTAGCGGTCCATGTTGTTGGACTGATGGGCCGCGCCACGGCGGGTCGATTTCACCTTTGCCCGGTCGCCATCTTGCTTCGTGGACATGGTTTCAGTCCCCAAATCGTGCCAATCACCTCGGAAAAGGCCAACAAACCAGTTCACGGGCTCCGGGGGGGGGGACACCACAGGTCCGCAGGACGGATCACAGCCGGCGGGCCAGCAGGGCACCCCAACAAGGCCACACCACCGCACACCGCCCCGCAACCCCCCTCGCCCGAGCAGCAAGGAGGGTGCAAAAGCGAAAGTGAAAGTGCGGGGTACGCGAGTCGCCCAGCCCTGCCCGCCGCTGTTGATCACTTTGTCTCCGGATCGCCCCACAACTCCAATCCGGGGGGCCGGCGTGGAGAAGGCCGCAAACCTCAATCGGTGCTCCCGCCGGTGTCCGAGGTCCAATTTGGAAACGGAAAACGGGTGACACCTCAGCTCGGGCTCACCAACACAGTCCCCTCATCTAGGACAGGATATTTTCAGGATTTATGTAGGAGGTCACGGAGGTCCTCGGGAGCCTCGCACCTACGCGGCCATCTTGGTTGCGCGCTAGGCTCCTCCCCCCTTGCTGATTTTTTTCACATGATTTTTCACTATGTGAATGAATAAATTCTATAAAGCTCTAAACAATCTTCCAGAAGTGTACAGTGGTGAAATCATGCAGCAAATCCTCTTCCGAGAAAAACTCTAAAGCCTGCATGTAAAGAGGTCCAGCTTTACATTTCCCTCAGCAAGAACTACTGATAGTATTGACTCATTGTTACAATACATGAAAAATGTCTACTATTTTTCCGTGAAGATCATTGCCTCTTCTATACAAGGATGGGTGCTGTTAATCACTTTTCTTGTATTTTATAAGCCTTCCTTTATTTCTATGGATATTCCTTTCTTATATGAGTCTATAATTGTTTTTTTGCCAGAGGATGTGTATAGGGCTAGGGTTCTTGAAATTTATTGTTGATCATTAGATAATGGTGCAACAGAAAATGTTAGTGAAAAGTACAAAAAAAAGGCTAGGACATAATCCGTCTCTGTACACCATATACAAATGATACAACACTTTTATTATTTACATCTTTAGAACATTTAGACATTAACAGTATTATTTTGGGTGATTTTGTTTGAGCAGAAATTTGACAAACTGACACAACTTAAGTGCAAAATCTTATCGTGTTGTGTTCAAAATGAACATAGGTGCTATGGTATAAACTGTGCGGTCTTATTCAGTATTATACAGTCATACCAGCGGAGGCAGTATTTAATGACCTAACCCTGCAGGGTAATGGGAATGCCTCTTCAATGTTTTGGCCACAGCCTATAGACTGAAAGACCTGTTTTTGGGACTAGGCAGTTGCCATTAATGTGTAATAAATGTTTTCCTTAGTGTAAAGGAAAGTATTTAGTACTGTTAAGGACCCAGAGGCGAGGATTAAGCTTTTCTATCTCTACTTTATTCTCCAACAGCTGCCAGCAAAGGCAAAGAACACTACTTTTTTCAAGAAACCTCAGGGGAAATGGTTGCCCAACAGGAATCGGAGTGCAGCAATCCTATGGCCCCGTGTGCAATGTTTCTCAAAAACAAGGTTGAGTTGGCGAGCGAGGACACTCTTACTCCAGACTACCTCCTGGGGAGATTTCTCAATTTAGGAGATCGCGGATGCCCGCTACCGCTCGCGTTGAGTAACCTTTCGTTCACGTTGAGGAAGCTGACACTTGAGTGTAACATCTACTCAAGCGGCAGAAAGAAGCAGCGCTCTTGATGCAGTTCGTGCTGATTTTCCAACGCAGTACAAACACCCGGTGCTAAAAAACCGAGCGAACGGTACAACCTAAACACTCTGCCGCTTGCGGAACTCTGCATAGAACGGCAGAGTTTTTTGGTCACTTCGCGGAGTTCTGCATAACGGAACTTTGTGAACTCCGCCCAGGCCTATAACGAATGCACTCTGTGTGCAAGCCTGTACCCATCTGCCTGCTCAGCTATCTTTCTTCTTAGGATGAATGTCTGGGCCTGTGGAGCTGCATCTCAGTCACAGCTCTGAAGTGCCTCTCACCAAATTCAAAACGGATGCTATTTAAATAATACAACACCTGCCTTATCTCATTCTTCCAGAGATGCAGAAAAACATATTTTACTTAGTCTGGGCAGAAAGAGTTGTCTCCTACAAAAACATCAAGTCAAGCAAGAACATTGTGTTCTATTATGTGTGTCCCTGAAGCTAACAGTGCAGACTACCAAAAATAGATTAGTGCATGACATTTTCCCGTGTTAGTGAAAAACATTTTCAAACCACCATCTTAAAAAGATGCTAAGTTAGAATGGGAACACTAAAATGGAAACTAAATGTAATCCCTATAACATCCCCATTGATCACAAAGCTCATATCCTTCACCGCCAACACTGCTTCCCGCAGCTGCCATCGCAGTAGTGAAGGGTACTAGTCCACAATCAAGATGTCATCTAGGTAGAGGATCAGCCTGACTCCTCTGACGTGTAGAAACTCCATTGTGGGTGGAGGACCTTCATAAAGCACCAAGTGCTGACAAAGGCTGCAAAGGCAGAGCCTTCAATTCATAGGCATGCAGCTTCCATGGTAATTGAAGAAACTTGTGATGTGGATGAGAGATGAGAACAGTCATTTAAGCGTCTTTCAGATCCAGATGCACCATTCAATCCCCTGATCTTAGAACTTTACTGGGAAGATGGATTTCCTCCATGCTGAAGTGGTGGAAAACCAGCAAAGCGTTGAGGTCTTTGTGATTTATAACCAGATGATAACCTTTGTCTTTCTTCTCCACCCAACTTTTTTTCCTCAGGACCTGGGTGTTCACTGAGTGAGCAATTGCCCCTTTCTTCTCCAAGGCCGCAGTCTCCTGATCTATGACCTCTGAGTCCTTGTCTGAGAAGGTGGTTGGCAATGATATTGAGCATTGCTTGGGTAATATGCAGAATTCCATCTTGAATTATGAGACCGTCTGTTACACCTAGGCATCGCTGGTCAGTTTCTCTATATGTGAGCAAATGGTACCATCCTCCCCATCCCTCTCCCCACTAATACATCGGAAGAAGATTCTGGACTCGCCAGTGAAAGAACCTGGAGAGCTAGTCGACGCTCCGAATGAGCTCCAAGGCCCCTACCAGAGCCTCAGGAGAGGAAGAACCATGAAATGGATTTCAGTCTTGCCACTGTTCTCTTCTAAATTGGTGTCCACTATGAGGGCCTTCATTCTGGAAATGGCTGGTATAGTGCCCCATGCCTCTCGTGGACCCTCCAAAAATCTCTTCACCTTCTTGATTGATGCTTGCACCTTGTCCAAAGATGCGAAGGGGGAAGTATATTTCCCCAAATCCTTTAGGAAAGGTCGCCGAAGAGACCTCCCTGGCTACCAAGTCTGCCTCCGAGATGGATAGGCTCTAGGGCAGTGCTCACTGCCTTTTGAATAGCGAGGTCTACCACCTCTGAAACATTTGCATTCCCGGGCATACACTCCTCCATCTCATCATAGACTGACTCATGGGCCTCCTTCTACATAATGCTCCATGAGTGTATATAACTACCCAGAATCTGGCCCCTGTGACAGCCAACCTTTTTTTGTTCTGAGTGTATTTATTTTATTTCATGAAAATTCAACAGAAATAAAGGTTGCAATTCACACAGCCCTGTGGGCTACAGTCTAATTTCAGGGGAAATGGGGGGCTATGGCCCGTTCACCCTACAATACACAGATCAGACAGCCTGGACTGTGCCCATGAAATTGTTCCTGATGCGAGGTAAAAGTACCAATCTCTCTGGATGCAAGCTCTTTGTGGTTATAATTACCACACGCTCACTCCTTTGTTGCTCCGACAGGCTCTGCCGGTCTCTAGAAGGATGTGCAACCCAACACAGAACCTGCAGGTGCATGGAGCAATCAGGAGCATTTTGACTCCCCCTTGTGGTGGCCAGTTCTTATTACTTCACATGCAGCATAGAAGTGCCACATTCTTGGACCTAAGGGAAAAATCTGAAGTGTCGCCTCACCCCTACACATAAAATAGGTAAACGGGGGAGTAATTATATGGTGTTGGAGCAGCAAAGAAAGAGGACAAGGGAATCGTTACACACAGGAAATGTAGTATTCTTTGCTCTTCGTGGCTGCTGTTTGAGAATAAAGGGAAGAAAGAAAAGCACACTTCTCGCCCCAGGCCCTGACCTGCAATTTGAATAATGCCATAACATAGGTTTGTTCAGGAGGTTGTTCAGAAAACCTTCTTACCATTTCGTGAAAACATAATATAACACTTCTGCTGGGCAGGTAAGCCTATACTCCCATCAGCGAAAGTTATTTCCGGAATATTTTAATTATATGTTTTAAGAGAACCGAGTGTTGACAAATGCACTTGTTTTCTCTCACAGTCTGCAGGAGGCACATTTTCTAAATCAGTCACCCAGATAGTGGGTACCATTTGGCAGAGTCTGCATCTGCAAACATGTAGGGCAACAATTGAACACGGTCATCAGTGTCTTTATACATATTTCCCAGATCTCTTTCAAAAGTACACACTGCCACATGTGCTTGTGTCTGTATTCACAGTACTTGTCTGACAAACACGTACTGCTGCATAGTACGGGTATGGTGGGCGAGCCACAACAAATGGGGGCAACACTTGCAACAGCCACTTGTCCATAGTTGGTAGACTGGTACCAGCAAAGCCAGACCTCGTTGGCATGCTTTCACACATACTGCAGCTGCTCTGTCGGCATAAAACAAGGCATGGTCTGCACTTTCTTAAGAGGCTAATGAAGGATGTAGGTACATACCTGCCAATTCACACGGTCCCACCTTTGTGTCACACTATATCGGCTCCCATGTCCCCCCCCACGCCCCCTCCCCCATCCTGGTGGGGAGCCGATACCACACGGTGCAGGGAAAACAAGCAGAAAACCACTGTAAATAGTATTTTTCCAGCTCATTTTCTGAGGCTTTGAACTGCCAACACCTATTGAGAGGTGTGTAAACACCCCAGGGCATCAGCACCAGCAAGTGGTTTTTTTGGGGGGTGAAGGGGGTTGGGAAGGAGTGGGCTTGGGACGGGGTTCAAAAGTGACTAAAAGGTACTTCTCTGCACGAGGCCCTGCCCCCTTCAAGCACCCGCCCACTTCTCACAGGTGAGATTGTTCTCCAAGTTGGCAGGTATGTAGATACTAGACACAGAAATGGAACTGAAATGATGGGTGGCGGCTCTACGTTGCGCCAGCACTCAGCATTGGATGGTACACAGCTGTGCATAGACACATTTGTTAGCAAGGGCTTGTCGTAAATGAAGTGTTCCCATCACAGTAATTATTGTCTAACTTAATCAGTGAATAGTGCAGTTATTTTATTTAAACTTCCAGTAGCTCCTATAATTGTATTTCTAATCTGATAAACCATTGTGATATACTTGGTATTTGGAACCTTCCAGGAAGAGAATATTCCACGACTGGGTTATATTTGCTGATGTTTAACACAGCTGGAGAGTCCCTTGGGATAGTAGAGCCATGTGTAGGCAGGTCTCCTTTCCTTGCTTTTAGCTTTTACTAGCAGTGAAGGTTTGTGGTAGGTAATCACTCCTGGCCATGCTCGTGCCGGGTTCACTGTTGAAATATGGAGCTGTTTAGACTGAGACTCCAACCTTAAGCCTTCTGCTTTTACTCGAAGGCGTTAGAAAAAAAGCTGCTCTTCTTCGGTGAGCTGTCTGGGGGAGAGTTAGGGGTTCTGTGAAGTTTAGTTATCACATTTCTTCAACAAAGTACACATTATGTTACACTAATGTTAGGGATTGTGCCATGGTGGTGATCGATGGGTATGAAGTATGTGACTGATTAAAATGCCAATGAATCTTAAGTTGACATCCGCTTTTAGATTTTTTTTCCTTAGGCGCTGTGTTTTAACCCTTTACTAATCTGGATTCAAATGCAAATCGTCATTTTGGGCACGGCAAGTTAAAGAAGTGTTTCCAAACGTCACATGCCGTAAGGCTAATGAGCAAAACCGCAAGCGGGGTGTATTATTGTGGGGCAATTTTCACAGCATTGTATGGTTACACCTAAACATAGGTGGAGTTTGCTAGGGAATGCGCTCTACGTGGTTTATGCGCAGGGCCGGCCCTAGAATTTTGGGGCCCTGGGCAGAAAGAGATAGTGGGAGACCTCTGTAATCTGCATTTGATCTGTTATCACAGAAAGTGACATCAGTTGACCTTTCATCCTCTTTGGCAATAGCAAGACTAGAACTTTGTAAGAAGTAACTTCCATTGCAATCCGTGAAAGGGATGAAAGTATAAATAAAGACCTGCACTCAAATGATATCCCTATATCCTAGATCTCTTTTAAGGAGCCAGACATTGCATTAATCTCACAAGCACAAATGCCACACTCAGGCCAACAGGGCTAGGACAAAGTAAGTCACATCAATAAATCAATCAATCCGGTGACTACTCACCCATAAGGGTCTCAAGTCGCTGGGGAGGTGGTGAGGTGGGGGCTTGCTGGTCTGTCAAAGGCACTGTGGTTCAGTTGAAGAGCCACGTCTTGAAGTCCTTCCTGAATGGAGGCAGTGACGGTGATTGCCTGAGGTGGGGAGGCAGAGTGCTCCAGGTCCTTGCTGCGAGGTAGTAGAAGGATCTTCCTCCGTCCGTGGTCTTGCGGATACGTGGGACGGTAGCCAGGGCCAGTTTGGCAGAGTGCAGGTCTCTGGTGGGTGCGTGGAATGCGAGGCAGTGGTTAAGATACGCAGGTCCTGCATCATGTAGGGCTTTGTAGGTGTGTGTGAGGAGCTTGAAGGTGATGCTTTTGTTGACTGGGGGCCAGTGGAGGTCTCTCAGGTAGCCCGTGATGTGGTTGTGGCAAGGAATGTTGAGGATGAATCTGGCGGAGGCATTCTGGATGTTCTGCAGTTTCTTGAGGAGTTTCTGGGTGAGGCCGGTGTAGAGTGCGTTGCTTTTACTGCTACTGATGAGTGCATGGGTGACCATCTTTCTGGACTCGATATAGATCCATTTGAAGATCTTTTGAGGCAGGCATAGCTTGTGGAAGCAGGATGATGAGACAGCCAGTTGCTAAAGGTTCACCAGCGCTGCTCTCACACAATATTCTTTCCCCCTCTTCTTGTTTCTGTTCTCACCTCAGGGCCGCCTCCTGTAACTTAATCTCCACTCTCCCTCCACTCCCAGAGGTTAAATGGC
Source organism: Triturus cristatus (assembly GCF_964204655.1). NCBI lineage: Eukaryota > Metazoa > Chordata > Amphibia > Caudata > Salamandridae > Triturus > Triturus cristatus. Next base: position 1,416,444,892 of record NC_140591.1, on the reverse strand, counting down.
CTCTTGCCTCTCACAGGGGACGGACTGTGTCAGGCCTGTTATTGAAAAGCCAGTGAAGATGGGAAAGGGTCAGTGACATGTGAGTCGGAGCCTTACACAAGGTTTGACATGTAGCTGATTCTGCCCCAGCCCAACTTTCATCAACAGATCAGACAAGGAGATCTTCTGCAGGAGAGAGGGAGTAAAACATAACGATAGTGTGCCATGCAAGCCTGTTTAGGACCCACAGCTGCACACTCTCTTCCCAGGAGACCCCGACAGGCTCCTGTCATGACACATAAAAGAAGCGTCTAGATTTTGCCTGACACGCTCCAACCAATCCGCAGTCTTTAGGACTCCTCTGCAGGCAACATTACTGGGACGGAACCAGCCGCAGTCCGTGCAGGTAACAGCGGTGGGGCAGTGGAGCCGGGTAAAGGGGATTTTGAGGGATGGTGCAGGGGGAAAATTAATTATTCACTCGCATCATCCCTCGAAATGCTCTCTTGCCCTACCGCTGTTACCTGCACGGACCGTGGCTGGATGGAACCAGACCAATGCTTAGTGTTCGACCGACCATGATGAGGCACTGACTGGAACCCTCTGCCAATTCCCACTCTGCACAAGCAGAGAGCTAGCCCTGCTTAGGAGCAGCCAGATAAGTAAAATCAGAAACCGTTTAAAATACAGTTTGACCTACTACCAATAGGAGGGACAGCACCGACGGTTTCTTGGAGCTTTGAAGCAAGCAGATTCTCAAAAAGAAACCATTTAAACTGAGTAATGTTATTATCAGTACCAAGGAAACATTACATATTTGAAAATGTTCCTGAGTGACCATATCCACATATGTTACCTTTCTTACATGAATATGGTGAAGATTTACCAATATTGAAGGTGAAATATAAATACATTGCCCATCATTCTAAGAGCCACAAAAACAGAACCTGGCACAAAATGGAATGTGCTCCTCAATCGAGATTACAATTTGTGTGCAAATACGACGCACTGTGCCACTATTTTTTCTCTCCACAATTTTCACTAACTTAAAACTGGCACCATTTGTGCGGGGACAAATGTCAGTTTCCTGAGTTTTGCAACACAGAACTGAGGTGTCTTGTCCCCCTTTCCCACTTGCGGAATTCTTGACATTTTAGAGAATTAAAAACACGCCCTGTGGTAGCCGTAATTCTCCTAGCTGTGTTTCCGCATCCTTTTACTGAGACACTCCGAGTGGGACCCAAAGAATGAAGGTGGGGGGCACCAGCATAGCATAACATCTGGGGCATGTTTGATAGCGGATTGTGATAAAACACGATCAAGAAAGAAGAGTAGGGAAAAATATGTGTAACTGCACTTTGAGTTACAAAACGTAGGTGTGATCCAATGTCGTCCAAGAACTCGGTTGAGAAACCATTATGTTCGTGTTGATAATGAACAGATGACTTAGCATTTCCAAATGAAGTTTATGATATGGGTGGAATTGGGCTAGCCTCTAATAGGAGTAGAGGATTTGCATGGATTTATGGGAGGTGAATGAGGAGTGGATTGCAAGGCATTTCACAGGCAAAAGCAGATCTGTAACAATAAGCATCAGATTGGTTAAACCTGCAGAGTTTAGTTGTTTCTCAATATAGATATTTGTCAGTATGCAAGATTAAATGTTGTGTAAACTTTATTCAAGAGGTAGCATACTTGTCATATATTTTTGTCTTTTTCTTCCATCTGACTGGTTCAGGAATCATGTTTCCCTGATATTTCGGTATCTTGTGCTGTCTAAATGAAAACTCAGCTCGCTTTCTATTTTCCGCCTGTCGATTAATCCATCTCCACTTTGTGGTTGAGCAGCTCATACCTGGTGAGCACATATCTGTTTTGCGTTCAACCGTGAGGGACCTTCTTTGTTCCACGTTAGTACTCCGCTGGATCTGTGGTTTGCAGAAGGGGTTGTTGGCTCTCAAACCTCCTTGTGAGCTGCGACAATGATTCCTTAGACCTGGCTGGTGATTTTCTCATATCTTGCCTGGTTTGCTACATAGTACATGTAGGAAGCTGGCTGTTAATATTATTTACCAAAATGAGGTATTTCATGCAAAGAGTGCAGGGGTTCTCTTATGAGTGTACAGGGGCTTGCTCTAGCAATCCCAAGGCGATCTTCTACATGGTAGTGTTCTCGAGCAGCCTTAGGCTAATCAGAGAGGAGTGTTAGACATCTGCAAATACACACATTAGTCATTAAATGATGCACACGACTCAATTAGGAGATTCACACCAATTTATAAAAATAACATGTATATTTATATATGTTTAGGCACCAGAATCCATACGATCAGGTAAGAACGTTTTGCAAGGGAAATACTTTTACGTTTAAATAGTCGACATTTTTCAGAAGCTTCAATGTTATCTATGGGAGGAAAGACATGTATGGTATTCAGGTACAGTACAGCTACTTATGAGACCAATCTCCTGGACCTAAGGTGAGTATGGGGCAAGGTCCAAGCCATCTCCAGCAAGTCACTTCCAGCAGCACAAGGGTGGCCCGCGGTGCAATACAGCGTTGGGTGCCCAATGTTTGTCTATGGGGATCCGTCTGCATGAAAAGAGGCTGCTGGTTTTGACTGTGAGGCCAGTAGGGCTGAGCCTACAGGGGGCTCAGGCCTCACGATGCTCGGGGACGTTGGGACACCTTCAGTCCTCTTCTACAAGGGCCAGGGGTGACGGGTGCAGATGTGTCCCTAGGCATTGGGTCTGTGTCACCGGGAGCAGTCACGGTAGAGGAGCCCTGCAAACAGAGGCTGCAGGTGTCATCGAGAAGTCCACAGCGTGAAAACGCAAGGTGGGCTTCGAGTTGGGAGGGTCTGGGGACCACGTTGACACAGTTGGCCCACTTAAGCACAGGCATGACGGCTCTGGTTCAGTGGTGCTTTCCGGCTTCGGGTTTTCACAGTCTTGGAGCCTCACAACTCATTCTTTATTTTTATTTTATTTGATGAGTTTTGTATAGCGCTGGCTAGACCCGAAGGTATCGGAGCACTTTACATAAGAAACAGCGAGTTGCAAGTTACACAAATATAACATAAGTTACACAGTGAGTACATATTAAAAAAACAAGAGGTGCTAGCGAATAGCACGATAAGGACACATAATAAAGACAAAATAATACAGTAATATGAAATATTAGAGTGAGGCGTAGGAGAGAGCGATACAGCATGAAGGGTAAAGGAGGAAGGGGGAAAAATAAGTGGGGATAAGGGGAGCAACTCAAGACAAATATGTGGCATAAAAAAACAGAAAGAAAAAATCGGTAGTCACAACAGCCCAGGAAATAGGTGAGAGGGATGAATAGGTGAGATGGGTGTAGGAAATCAAAGGGGGAGAAAAGAGTTAAAGCAGTCCAGCAAAGAAGAGAAACGTTCAGGTCGCGAAGATGGAGTCCAGTAGGAGAGAGGAGCGGACAAATAAAGGTCAACAAGATGGAGGATTTAGGTCACGGGCATCATCGGAACCCATCCGAAATGGCGGAAACATGCAAAATTTATTCCAAAAAACAAAAGAGCTAAAAGACCACAGGGAGGAGATAGCAGCGGAGAAAAATGACGAGAACTATGTCCAATATCCGGCTGGGTTGGTGACCGCCATAGCGGTGAGCCGGAGCCAATCTCCCCTATAGCGGTCAAAGCAGCTCCACCGGAAATCGGCCATCCTGCAGGTAACATTCTTTGTTACCTGCAGGATGCCAGGGAGCAGTTCCACTGTTCCACAGGAGTTCTTGGCTCCTCTACTTGTTGCCTGGTATTTGATGTGATTTTGACTGGAAGTGCACTGGGTTCCTGCTAACCAGGTCCCCAGTGCCAGATCTCTTTCCCAAAACTGCACAGATGTTTCCCCAATTGACAATACCGTTGGTACTCCCTTTAAGTCCTTAGTAAAAAGTAGCCTTGGTACCTAGGGCAGGGAAGCTAAAGAGGATCCTTAAGGGTGCAGCACAAATTGTGCCACCCTGAAGGTCCTCTCACCAAACAAATACAGACTGCAATTGCAGGCTGCATGTCTTGGTGCAGACAAATGTTAAAGCACAACATGGCTCACATCCCTGTGTGCCATGCCCACAAGCCCTGCATGTATTATAGGTAAGTCATGCCCTACAGCACGCCATACAGCCCTAAGGCAGGTTGCACTATACTACATGTGAGGACATATCTGCAGGTGCAGGTATGCCCTGGTGCTGGTCATCTCAACAGCTGCTAGTACAAGGGAACAAGAAAGCCATTGTGAGTACATGTGATGGACACTGGTGAAAACGAGGTCTCCAGCTGCATGATGGCTTCACTGAAAATAGGGATGATTTGTATCAAACCTCTTGTATTAATAAACCCACAGTTTATGCCAGTGTTGGATTTAATAATACATACACACATAGGGCACCTTAGAGGTGCCCCCTGAAAATCTACCAGCTACTGGTGTGTCAACTGGTTTGCGCCAGCCTGCCACCACAGACAAGTTTCTGAACCCCGATGGTGATGGCCTTTGCTCTCAGGAGGCCAGAATTTACACCTGCTCAGGCGGAGGATGCTTACAACCCCTCCCACAGGATGACCTGCAGATTAGTATTCCAAGGCAGAGGAGCTTCAAGGAGCCCACCACATTTGGTGTGCGACTCTGGCTTCTCTCACAGGAGAGGAAGTCGCCCCGCTTTGTCCAGAGCCCTTTGGCACCTGGAAAGATAGGAAAATTAGCTAGTCAGGTAAGCGTGTCCACCTTCTGGCCAGTATCACCCCTATGGTGGGCTACCTGAAGTGGGAGCAACTTTTTAGAGTTAGCCATTTTGGTGATGGCAAATTTAGGAACACTCCAACTGGATTATACTCACTACCCCTAGCTAGTAGTCATATGGGGGGCATAGTGACCCCACGGGTAAGTGCCCATTTTCTACTGCCCTGCACTCCCCTTACACCCTTATATTCTGTATTTAGGGCAGGCCCTGACCCCAGAAAAGGGGATCCTGACGACCTACTTAGAAGAAGACACTTAAGAGCCGCAAAAGCAGAAAACTGAAGAACAGCAACTGACTTGGCACCAGCCCTGACGGCCTGTTTGCTGTTCCCAGTCAAACCTACACCAAAGACGTCTCGTCCTGCAGCTGTCATGCCTCCAAAGCCTGGGAGGATGGCATACCTTCAATAAAGATTCAAGAGCTCCTGTGGAGTAGCAGAACTGCTCCCCTGCACCCTGCAAGCAAGAAGACCCGTAAGGACTCCGGAACTGCCAAAACCCGACTCCGCCAAGCACCACTGCTCCGAGTCCCTCAGCCTGTGACGAAGTGGGCCAACGGTGTCAGCGTGTCCCTGAGCCCTCAAGAAACAGAGTTCACTTTAGTTTCACCAATTGTGAACTCCCAAACGTCGCTTGCAGCCTCTGTTTGCAGGCGCCCTCAACTGCGAGTGCTCCCGGATGAAGAAACCTGACACCTCAAAGACCCTCCACAGCCGGGCGTCCCATCCTGAGGAGAAGAGGACCACCGGTGTCCCCACGTCCCCTAGCATCACAAGACTCAAGCCCTTTGCTTAGTTCAACCTCAGTGGCCTCCCAGTCAAAACGTGCAGCCTCCTTTCACGAAGACTGACCCCCAGAGACTAACATTGGGCACCTGACTCTGTATTGTACCCCTGCACCTGGCAGCCCTGATGCCACTGCAAATGACCTGCTGGTGTTGCCTTGTACTTTGCCCGATACTCACCTTAAGTCCCGGAGATTGGTCTCGTAAGTCGCTGTACTGAACCTGATGCCATACTTGTTTTTCCTCCCATAGGATAACATTGCAGCATCTGAAAAATGCACAGTTGACTTTTTAAATAGAAATTATTTCTCTTGCAAAACGTACTTACCTGATTGTATTGATTCTGGTGTCTAAACATATATAAAGATATGTGTTATTTTTTGTACATTGGTTAGGATCTCCTTATTGAGTTATGTGCGTCATTTATTGACTATTGTATTTGCAGATTTCTAACACTCCTTTCTGATAAGCCTAAGGTGCTCGATCACACTACATCCTGGAAGATCACCTTGGGATTGCTAGAGCAAGCCTCTTTCTGCTCATAAGGGAATCCCTGGACTCTTTGCATGATATACCACATTTTGGTATAACATATAAAGAGCCCGCTTCCTAGAAGCACCACTACAAATGCCTCATTGTACCCAGTTTACACCAGATCTCTTTTAAGACACTGTGTATAACACACTGACCACTCTACATAATCAGACCAGAATTTCACAGATGGAAACTACAAACTTACCGGTACCCTAAAGGCAGCCTCCACTCCAAGTGAATGTGCCATGCTTCAACACATCCAGACTGTGAGGTTTTCTACACATAAAGCAAGCCAGCAAGGCAGGAATGGCCTGTTCACCACAATTCAACCAGAGCACGCGTCACAACCTCACAAATTGGACCCAATTCTTCCCACACAGAACTCATTTTAAGCACACATACTCCTCAACCAAAGATACAATTGTGTCTGTATTTGGCCAGACAGTTCAGAGTGCTGCATTACCACACTAATGGTAGTTATGAACTATACCAATGGCAGGGAGGCAACAGCATTACAGGGGACCAATTGAGGTGGATGACTAGTGGGAAAGTCTGATGTGTGCATCATGAATCCATTAATTTTCTAATTGTGCCAAATGCCAGGTAATTTAAGTGAGCGCCCCTGTGAAACCGAACTTTATTATTGTCTATTTGTATACCTGTAGTTGTAATTCTCTGAGGAATACATAACGGGTGCCTGACCATGATAAAGAGGCTGACCATCCTGCTCTGACCGAAATTTTCCTCCTGCATTGGCTTTCTGAATCTCCCTAGCTCCCACTGAGAAGGTTGGCGGTTTAGCGACTATTTTGACACAGACTCGACCATTTATGTTGTACATAGAGGTGTTCGTTGAGCTCCTGCGTCTCACTCGCCGCAGTGCTGCACGCGGCTACGTTCAGCAACGACTATTGTACCAAAGCCTTCCTGTTAGCACCCTGTAACTAAAGTCAGCACAAAACCCCCACCGATTGAGGCTGGCTTTAAGATGAAAAGACCACATTGCCCCGCCTGATGTGCCTGCACTAGCCCCCAGTAATCCAAGGGGGGCCTTCAATCTGCTCTGATTTCCGCAGCACTGTTGGGAGTTCAAAGCCGCCAGCTTAAATAAGTATATGAGGTGGAACCATCTACTTCTCGGTTATCCTTAATCCCTCCCCAGCCAGTACAGCGCTTTGAGGCAGCTAAGAGAAGGCATCCGTGCTGAATGAATATACATTTTAAAAAATCACCAATGTATAGAATAGTTGATGTACTGTGTTACTCTCACTTTTGCTGTTATAGATTTGCATTTTTTGCTTACAAATATCCTGCCACAATTCAGTGCCGGATCTGAGTCCAGATGGCTCAAGTGAAGAGGAGTTCATCAGTTTGTATGACCTGGCGATCTACATGTTTGGAGATGGTGGCGGCTCTTCCATCTCTCCTCGCAGCGGGCATTGATCACGCCAGCAGTCATTGATCATGCCAGCAGTCACTGGTTTGGCATTTAGAGGGAGGCGAGGTTCTCCGAATCCGCTCTATGTATTAAACTTCGTCTGCCCTGTAAAAAGCTGAGATTTGCGAGGGAGGGCTTGCAGTGTTTATGCACCGAAGGCCTGGTGGGACCCTCGGAGCCTGGGCTGTCTGCAGGCTCTGCACGAAAGTCACTGCGAAGGAAATCCCAGAAGCCTTCACCTAACGAACACTATTGTGTAGACTGAATGCCAACCTTTCAGCGCGATTAATCTTTGGTGTAGGACACCGTTCATATGTGTGAACTGCCAGATTGATGGATTATGCCACATTCAACATGTTCAAGCGCCGATGTTATTTCAGCTTGTACAGTGTCCTGCCCTTTTATCCACATGAACTAAACTATTCGTTAGAGCTCAGGGTTCCTGTCTTTGCTCGGCTAGATACAGTGTGAGTTCAAATGTAGCTCAGATACTCCTGCACACTGGTAAAGTTTGTTCTATTTCACATTCAGCACATAAATGGATAGTACCAAAGGAAAATATGTTATGTGTGACAGCTTTTTCAGTGGAACTGCTTTATACTTGACACCATTCCTGTTCTTGGAGCCCAAATCATTTTTTATTTACACATTTTTTCATATATTTGTTTTAATGATATATTTTTATTTTTGTGTCTTATTGGCCTCAATACATTGGCATGGTCGCTTGAAGCCGCCGGAAATGAACTGTTTTGCCTGCAACGTGTTTTTGTAGTCCAGTACTGAAGCCAGGGTTAAAATTTAGGTCTCCGAGTTCAAAGGTCAGCACCTTAGCCTCTAGGAGAAATCTCATCCTATTTTCCAGAACAATAGTACTTCAGCTATTTTTAAGGTTGTCCATTTCTCATCCTGCCATTTTAGCATACCTTATCTTCTTTGTATCTTTTTAATGCCAAATGGTTTAACTTGACAGCTATTGTTTTTTAGTTTCTTTAGCATCATACATTCGTATTGTGGAATATGTGTATATGGTACTTTATTACTTTAATGTTCTACTCTTTGGAATTGTGTTTTTTAATTCCCTCTGAGAAACCCTTGTCTACTTTTGATAACGTTTTTGTGGGCGTCATACGCAAGGGCCGAAGGGAGTGCCGTACCCTCCTATTATTGAGGACAAATGCAGACCATCGTGCATGGCCTGGGTCCAGTGATGGCTAGGTCAATACTTTTTCCTTTCTTATTTTCTTTCCTTCTTTCTCCTGACCATTTGCACAATTTGAAGTACGGCATTTCTAGTGTACTACTTTTTTTCCATTTGACTTGTTTCATCTACCTGCTCGATTTGAGCTCTGCAAACTCAACTTCAAACTCTAGCTGTGCTTTCTCCAACACGATTGGTCGGTCAAAAACCAGCTGAGTTATGACCTGGCGTTTGTTGCTGTCTTCGTTTTGTTATTATTTGTTCTGTGAGGTGTCCACCTGCTGATTACCCATACCTGTAATGTGTTCCACACCGGCTGCCTCAAACTCAATATACTAGCATCCCTGTTGTGCTGATTGCCAATGTGATATGCTGTGTATAAGCCGTGTGGCTTTGACTCTAGAACCAGGTCTTGTTTTACCTTATGATCCCTGGCGGGTGGCATCAATGGTAAGGGGGGCGGGCGCACGCGCGCTCAAATAAAATAAAAAAATCACAATAAACGGGGGTGCGCACGCAAATATAAGCTTAAAATGTATGCACTTGATCTCCTGCTCCGGACCTCGTTGTGTTGCAGCCCGGCCACCAGGAAACTCCCTTGACCAAACAGGACGCTGTTTTCACCAGCATGAGAGCAGCGCTTTGATTGGAGGGAGCGGCCTGTCTCGGCTCTCCACAGCACTATGGAGGCCTGCAAGTGCTCTAACCCAGCTGTCTTAAAATACAGCTGGGTTAGAGGTTTCAAAGTGCGCATGTCTGGCTGGCCGTCGCAGGACGGCTGGCCAAAAAGACATACCCACTTTAAAAAGTGCACCTGCAACCCACCCTCCTCCCAGTCCCTGCTGCTGTCATTCAGCAGCCCCCCCCCGTCCTGATGCTTGTTCAGGACGAGAGGTTGCCAGGATGAAAAATGAAATGGTAAAGATGAATTGCCATTTTATTTTTCATCTCATGGCTTGAGGGCATTAAAGTGGTCTGCCCCAACAGAGGAGCCTCCTCTGTTCGTGATAAAATCTTAATAAACCGATTTCTAAATTGAGAAAACAGCTGAGATTGCTGACATTTTGGATTAGGCTGCTATGTTCTGTTGGGTCTGTAAATGCTGAATGGGTTGTGATCATCACTCATCTTATCTTCCCTATGATAGTCAGTCTGCCCAAGAAGCATCCGCTGAAGCACAGACCCAATGATACAGGAGTCTCACAGCGAAAAGAAAGAAAACAGAAGAAAAAATAATATTTTTTTCACACACCTCCCCCATCTTGGACTAACCTATGAGTTTAGATGCCACTTTCCCTTTAACTCTTGACCTTCGAGAAACAATGCAAGACCCTTTTCTTCTCCATCCATCGGCTCTCTTTCTGCGGCCCTCTACACCTCTCTCGGCCCTGCAGCCAATCCCGCCTTTCGACTAAACCGAAGTCTGCACTATAGAGCTCTCTCATTCCTGTGTATGCATGAGGCACCTGCACCGTTGTTGTCCCTTTCTTAATCCCCATCTCTTTTGAAAACGTTCTTCCATGGAGCTGTAAGTCTCAGCCCATATTTTGTTGACATTTGTACATCGCCATGAAAGATGGCTTACCGAAGTGATTTTGAATACTGTAGTCTGAAAGAGAATGTAGTAAACCAATCCTAACCAATTGCTAGACTCATAACCTACATCTGGAAAAGTAACCAAATAACTCATAAAATGTGAATTCATTGCATGATAAATTGATCTCATTATACAATATTATGGTTAATGTGTAAACAAGATGGCAGATCCAGAGGATACTACTTCTACAAAACTGAACAGATGGCTCAAAGCTCCTGCCTGTGCATTTGAAACTTTAAGACGTAGAGAACAGGTCATGAAGGCCTGATCTCCCAAATATCGCAATCCCAGAAGGGGCTAAGGTGATGGCCCTGCCACCAGAACAACGTAACAGATTTGAATAAAGATAATTTTTAAGGTAGGAAGAAATGGAACATTTGGTCAGTTGTTAGAGTTCATTTGCATCCCTTTCAGGCATCCTGAGAAAATCTGCATCCCCGAACGATGAACGATAATTGCATACTTCAGGAGAACTATATTGAGGAAATATTTTTCAACAAAACTGCACTTCCAACCTCACCCTCTCTGTTTTTTGTTTGCCCTTTCCCACCATTCCACTCCTCTCTGGTTGCCCCCTCTCACCCCACTCTGTCCCGTTGCCCCACCCACCCTGTCCCTTATTGTTGCTTGCCCTATCCTATATTGTTTCATGCCCCCTGTCACCTTCCAACCCAATACCATGTTGCTGCTTACCCCTTCCCGCTCCATCCTGAATTGTTACTTCCCTCTACCACCCTGCCCAACCCACATAACTGCTTGCCTCCTCACACTCCATAGCATGTGCTGGCTTGCCCCTCCCAACTTGAGCCACATGTTACGTGCCCCCTCCCACTCCAGTTTTGTAGCTTGCCCCCTACCATCCCACCATAAAAAGAGCATTAGGAAAGCCAGTAGGTCTTACCTACTTGACCTATTGGCTTTGTCAATGTTTTTGCCTTTTTGCACATGTCTAAAAGCTTATAAAAACATGCTGTGATGTGGTGTGTAGCGATTTGTTTTTGAAAAAAACTCTCATCCATTCTGCTGTGCAGTATGGCTAAAAGCAATGACAAAGGCAATACCTCGCATAGGCGAGATCGTTTGGCTTTGACAAAGCTTGTCTCCCATATGCTGCCAAGTGGGAGTAAGCATATAACAGCAGCACATGTGCATAACTGCAGGACAACTTACATAAAGCCATGTCTTTATGCAAAATAGTGTGTTCTGATCTAATATGTATCTTGCACATTTTTGCACAGTAGACTGCAAGACTTTCTTCTGTCCTTTAAGAACCAGGACACATTCGGCTTTCCAGTTTTAGAGAGCGCCATAGGACTTACCTGCAAAATCTTTGTTCCTCTATTTAACAAAAGGTACCACACTTAAGTTATACACCTCTGCTCTGGAAATAGTAACAATAGAAATTGGTCACTTTTTGGACCCTACTGAGAAAAAGACAGGTTCAAAGAGAGGTTAAACTGGGCTCTGTATCCTGCCTGGCAGCAATGTCCTTTTATCCCGCCCAAAGAAACATTAACCAGAAAAACATTTTTGTTGCCCAGAAATGACTCGAATTAGACGTCCTGGATGGGCCATGAAAATTCTAGGGAGATTTATTTCCTGAATGCTTCACTATCTTGAGGTTAGAGTGGTAATAAAGTGCTGTAAAACGTCGGGGGGGGGGGGGCTAGATAGTTTGCCATTGTTGAGTAAATTAAGGAAAGTGTTCCAGTGCTGCGTTCACCTAAAAGGCATCGTGGCTGTTTAGTAGTGAAAACACAAAGAAACGTCATACGAAACAACTAAAGGATCAGCAAAAAGCATGTTGTGTTAAAATACCAATAAGAAATTAAAGAAAAAGATAGGATTATAATTTCTTCCGAAAAAGACTATCTAACGTTAGCAGGGTGTTGCAAGCCCGTAGGCAGCTGGTTCTGGGATTTTGATGCCAAATCTGCAAAGGATTTTCCTCCAAGATGTGGTCGCCTAAAACATGAAACTGATGCCAAAACAGGAGGAGACCGAGGAATATGCATTGGAATGTAGTTTGTGATACGAGCCTTGTTGGCCGGGGCTCCAGTATCATACCAGGCTGGATGGGCCAAACAAAGTGATTTACAAAGAACTCTTTTTTGCTGTGGAAAACAATGTAATTTACACCTGGGCTCAGGAATATGGTCAAACTTGCACAGACCGACTGAAAATCTGACCTCCGTATGTTAAATGAACTGCAGCTTTGATTAAAAGCTAATCACAGAGACCTAGGTAGAAGACATTGGCATAATCCAACATAGAAACGGCATATCCTCGTGCCGCCTTTATTCTGTGTTCCTGTGGAATTGCTCTGAGACTCTTCCTTAAAGTTTCAGATGAAAACAGCAGGAAGGTACAACAGAGTTTAAGTGCGCTTCGAGGGAAAGGTCTTTATCTACTTTAATGCTAAACTGTGTATACCTTTCATAGACACCGGTGGAGCTCCTAAACAGACAGGCTAACATTTGGCGTTCCAGACTGAGTCCGAACCAAAAACAAGCACTTTAATTTGAACAAGTATTTTTTCTCATCCACAAGTGAAGTGCTGACAAATGGGAAAGCTTGAGATCCTCCATGGGATAGTAAAAAGTGAAAATAAGCTGGGTTTCGTCAGCATACAACATACTGTTCAGACCAGCCACCAAATGATGTTCATAAGGGGCTGTATGTAGATATTAAATACAATTAGGGTAGTTGCAAACCTTCTGGAACTCTGCATGTCCTTTTACTAAGCTGAAATTTATAATGGTGCTTAGATCGAGACTGGCTGTCAAGTAAACCCAAGCCCGGGCAGTCGCTCCAATTACCAGATCAGTAAGATGGTCGGTCGGGATGGTAGATTCAACTGCAACAAAGGCTGTGGAGAGCCAAGAAGAAGAAGGCCTGCTGGGAGGGTGCCCTTTGAGTTTGATCCAAAATAATTGAGGCCAGAAGAATCTCCATACCCATATCTAGTCTTAAACCGGTGCCATGTCCAGCACATTATTCTTCTCAAGATAGCTGGACAATCACTTTGCCACACACTGCTCCTCATATTTTGCTATAATGGGGAAACGAGAGAAGGGTCTTTAATTTGATCCAAAGCAGGGTCAAGATTTAGTTACTTTAAAAGCGGTTTGTCCATACTTTCATTCCATTTCTTCCAAACCTGACCAGATATGGATTAATGATTCAAAACAACTGTAAGGTAAGTCACTACTACCCACTAAAATACTTCATGGTATAGCTATACCATGAATTATTTTAGGGAGGCAGGCATCATCCAGAGATATGCATGATTTATGAATCCGGAGAATAGAATAAACAAACGGCACTCCTTGCAGCTCGGGAAAGAATTCAGTGAGTCCTTTGGGGAAGTGTTTGTAATTTTATATATTGATGTATAAAGACTGAAACTTACTTATAAAACAAGAGGGTAACCTTTCACAGAATTCTTGGGAAATGGGAGGAATGTTGATTATGGATGGAACATTGGTGAGATCCTTAGGGCTCGAGTTGAATTGGCAGCTTCTTGGATGAAATTCCCATGATACAAGATCATAGCTTGGTGAAGACAGCATTTATAAGCCTTATATTTGGATTTATTACCCAGAGTCAAAGAGCAGTTATAGGGTAAACATTTTATCCTTTCTGCCTGCCTGACCCTCAACTTTTCCATGGGCAGCGTGTTTGTTTCTGACTGACCCTCCAAAGAGACATAGGATCAGTATCCTCAAAAGAATTATTCAAAAAGAGTTACAATGCAAGGAAAAAGCTTCTAGATTTTGTGTGTATGGCATAATAGATTAGTGCCCCATACATTTTGTAGTGGCCTCATAAAGATTGATCTTCTGCAGGCATCACAAGGTGGTTGGACTTGTTCAATCTTGTGTGACTTAGTCTTAACTGGATCTGATCTATCGAATTTTATGGGGAAATGATCTGCCTAACCCAAAGTAATGGATGAATTAAACTTAATGTGGCAGGGAATACCAAAAATAAGATTCATTTTGTGACCTCCTTGATGTGTGGGCTGATCAATAACGAGTAAAACCCAGGTACGACATTAGATTTAACAAAGCTTGTATTGAGAGAGATTAAGGAGAGTCAAACCGGAGGTTAATATGTAGTGGATAAACTGCTTGCAAATTAAAAGAGCCTTTCATGAAAGGATGGTAAGATTTGGGGATCTATTAGGATCCAGTAGTTAGATGGAGCAGGTGGATAAATCCAGCTAACATTGTATGGTTTCTTCTAGATGTTTAACTAAGTTCAAAAGTATTATTGGTTGAAATCTTTATATGTTCCTTATAGATCAAACCAACTCCCCTCCCTCATGATTCTTGCCGTCTTTGTGCACAATACTGTATCCTTTTGGACTAGCACTCACAATGTCAGATATCTGCATGTTGAACGAAACCTGAATGCATGAGCCTTCAGGACCTACAATCGAATCATAAAGGGTCAGATGGAACTCATTCATGTGTCTGAGGCAAGAGATAACATTCAAGAAGGCACTTGTAAAACAATGTTGGTAGCTTTTATTAGGTTTACTCTATTTACTAATGAAACCTCATCTGAAATCTTACTAAACATTATCAGTTTAAATAATCTACCTCATACCTGAGACTTCAGTGTCAGGAATCCAATCCATAACGCTAGCAATTAATCGGCATAAGTTTAATTGTGCATGGGTTGCCTCCAAACTCCACAGATGTATCTCGGACAAACATAGAAAAGCTTGCTTTTCGTGCACCTTCAGCACAGCGATTGCATGTCAGTGCATTGGCACGGATTAAATAGTGTCACCAGTCTTGTAAATGCTCATTGTCATCTCCTGCACTGGACCACGACCCTCTAAATATATGGCCACAATGGAGTTTGAGGCCTTGTATTTTGTAAATGGGACAGTACAGTAGCGAGTAAGGGGGTTTTAGGATTTAATGCTTGTTAGTAGTCTGTTGCTCCGATCCCCAGCTTCTAGCTCCGTGGTCCTTCAGATGGTTAACCGGGCAGACCAGATGTATGGCGCTAGTAGGATCCCTCATGCAACAGATAATTGTGTGCCAGGGAGTCAAAGTTTGCTGTATGACCTACTCTCCTTGATTTTAATAGTCGGTATATATCCTTGGGCACATTGGGTGTGTCATCTGTTATGATGCATGAGTCCCAGTTCCAAGAGGGTGCTCTTTACATGTGCTGTCCTTCTGTTCACAGTGACTCGTCACCTTAATCATGGAGCTAGGATATGTTTTGGCATTGGTATTCCCGAACAGCCGTATCCAACATAGAGTGGTGTGAACAGCAGTATTATGCGTTATGGGTTTGATGCAAAGTTCTCGGTATATGGGTATAAGTGGAGTGCCCGATCCCAGCTGGAGCTCTTAAGAATTTATTTTCTACCTATTACAGCTCAGTTTCCTTAATGTATCTCCATAGTTCTGCCCCATCGATAGCTGCCAATACTACTTTCTCTATTTATGTTTGAAGGATCATGGTTATTGGCTGACTGCCTATTGATAGTTTACTATATCCCCTCACTGGTTTATAGTAAATTTACCTCATGCGTCACTGAATAAATCTAGTGATAAGAGGCTGTGCGTCCTATAGCACATACGTTTCCTTGAAAAAAACAATCAAATGCACCAGAACAATTCTAATAAGTGAGCAGCGTTCACTGCTTCTTGTTTGAATTTATGAAGAACAATTGTCAGATTTTTTCAGCACTTTAAAGGGCGGGATGAACAAGAGCACAAAAATATCTATTTGTCCTGTTAGTGTAACCGAGTCACTCAGGCATGTGACATATATATGAGAAATTCAGCTCTTTGGAGGGAAATCTTCTGAAAGTCTCTGCTCACATCCTTGGTTGGCACTCAAAATCACTAGGAAAGATGTGGAAAAGATATTGTTTCGGTCTTAAATTGTCAAAAGATCATCGTCAGAAAATTAAGCTTTTGCAAAATGGCAGACCCCATTCAGTAATGCTTATCATGATGTTGGCGATCAGAGCGCAGCATTAAAGTGCTTGGTAATACTGCATTTGTATAATACTTATTTAAAAATTGCATGGGAGCCAATCAAACTCTACCATGTGCAATCATGTAGTGTGGGAGATGGCTTTGCCTGCTAATCGTATGAAGATGCTCAGTGAAACAAACTTTCTTCCGCCTACCGCCTGGGGAAAGAATCTGGTTCTTTGTTTGCATTGTAGGACTGTTGCAGCAGCCTCGATATGTTGACAGTTTTCCTTCTATGTAAAGTCTAGCCGTGTTTACAGTTGAAACAGATCCCTAAATAGTTGACATTGTCACATTTTAAGAGGTTGGTCATTGACCCTGAAAGAGCTTTTCAGATGGGAAGTGTACTTTGTGGTATAACTTTTGTTTTTGCTACATTAATGATTAGGAATTTTGCATTGCAGTAACCTGCGAAACCACAAATTCTCTTTTACATTGAATACGCTGTCAAGGCGAGAAGCATGGCACCTTGTGCACTCAAGAGTACGGCCACGGCATTGGCCACCATTAGTGTCAACGTCGAATTCCTCCTTCTCCACAGATAGTTGACAAGTGGTGATTAACACATATCCCTGCCACACTCCTGGTGGGTTTCAGAAGTTTTTGGTGCCCTCTTCTAGGGCACCAACACACACTTGGCTAAAGTTACAAAGTAGGCCTCCTTTACTGTGGCTGGCAAACAGTTTTCAATCCCTTGTTGTTTCATTACAAGCCACTGGGTGTGTCTTTTGCCAGATCAGAAGTTGATTTTAAGTCTATGAATGTTATGTATAATTTACATATATTTGATAATTCCATATCTCAAGCAGATCAGGTTTGATCCTATGGCCTTTCCGATTCTTTTTCTGAAGACTGCTTGGGTGTTGGAGAGGGTGGCTTCCAAGTTGACCCAGCCCTGCTAGCTAGTCAGTATTACTCACCCAAATATCTTGCCTACTCCGTTAGGCAAGGAGATGAGTCCAGATGCAGCCCAGGTGGACACTATCTGGATATGTTTGAGAAAGAAGAGGGTTTCATACACTAGCTTCCTACTCAAAAAAGAGTTGGCATATTGACACAGGTCAAAACAGATCACGCTGAACATCTGTTGGAAAAATAAAATACAATGGCGACAAAGGAAATATGAATGCAAATCTGAAATACCGTAAGAGCGCATGGAAGTTGGGAGCAAGCAAAAACTTGACCCGAAACAAATTAGAAAGAGCTGCAGAGAAGACCAGAATATTCGAGGAACCCCAACACTTCCCTTCTGCATTTGCTAGGAAGAATGGCTTCTGGCAAGAGCCGGCCATTAAAGGGAGAAACCATGACCACTGTTGGCGCTGTTAATTTTCTTTTTTTAACAGAACTTCTTATTTGATATTGTTCATGTATTGAGTTTGATGATCACTGTAGTGAAGTTGCTCTGATTGTTTACACCAACATTCGGTTTTTGTGTGTGTGGTTGTCGTGACAACGGAAGAGCATAGGCCGTGTTTCGGCCTGGGTTTTACTGTAGTTCCTATCTGTGACCAGTGATATTAATGAACATTTGTGTTAATTGTGAAAAGTGAAAGCAACATTTCAGCGCAGGTGTAATAACAATTACAGATAAATGCAGC
Organism: Triturus cristatus; assembly: GCF_964204655.1. NCBI lineage: Eukaryota > Metazoa > Chordata > Amphibia > Caudata > Salamandridae > Triturus > Triturus cristatus. The sequence goes on along the minus strand of NC_140591.1, from coordinate 1,416,426,977 downwards.
ACTCACGCATGCACTTAACCATTTGCTTTACATCTAAAAAAAAAGAATAAATGAAAAATCACTTAACTGTGAAAGGCCATCAGTGGATTCTAGCTCTATGTGCCTGCAAAGTTTAGTATGCTTTTATTAAGTCTCTCTAAGTTCTTTGTGCAGATATTCAGCTATGGTGTTTCCCATGTCACTTTGAAGAGTCAATGAATCTGGGACATCCCACTGATATGTTTTGTTCAATTGATTCAATCTGCACCAAAATCGGCCTGCTGACAAGTTTGAAATTTGAAGGCCTGTGCTCTCTAGTTAGGTGTAGGTTGGTGAATGGGGGAAAGTTAATAGGGGGTCGAAACAGCATTTCATAATTTTTCTATTCAGAGAGCAGCTGTCTGCCTTAACTACAGAGGTGATGATGACTCTCTCTCTCACACACACTCTCTCACACTCTCTCTGTCTCTCTCTCCCCTCTCTCTTCCTCTGGTTTTCTCTCCCTCTCTTTTCCCCTCCTTCACGACAAGTTGTATCGTTTGTCTGGATACACATAACTTGTGAGTATATTTGCAGTGGTCTTTCATCTATCTTCATGCAATCTAAAAAGTGTTGACATGTGCGTGTTGCTATCCATGATGTCATTTGTGATGTCATGTAGAGTGGATTGTGGCTGCGTAGGTAAACATAACCGGGGTATTTCAATGGCTTTATGGTTTGTATCTGAATTATAACTTCCCTTAAATTTAATGTGAAGCTATATTTTCTTGTTTTTTATATTGTTCGTTGCTGAGCTTTAATATACATCCATAACTTCTGTTGTGACACAGTAATGCCCACTTGGGGTCTGGTGACGTTTGCAGCTGACTGCCTCGGCCTCCTGGTCGAGCATCGTGTTGCCATTAAGCAGGCATCATAAAACACTAATAGCTGGTGTGCATCCTGTATGCACGTGTACAAAAATGATATTTGTAAGACAATTTAGTCACGCGCTGTACTATTTTCTTTATAAATGTACCTCTGTTAGCTGCCTGTGAGCCTGCACGTCTCTAAACAAAAATTTCCAGATGTGCAAGGGTGAAGTTACACTTTATATATGTGTTGGTAAAATTTATGTGCGCTCACTGAAGCAACTGCGTGTGTAATTTATTACGTAATTAAGTGCTGGTTTCTGAGGTTAGCTTGTCCACGGAGAAGCTTAACAGTAGAAGAATGCGTAGGGCTGGAACGTTCCTAGAACAGGAACACAGTTGTTATCCGGCCAACCAAGAGTATTTAATAATTAATTAGCAATGCATTTAATAAAGGTCCAACGTTGTAAAATGTCTCTTGCTGAGAGTTGTTTTTTTGTTACTTTTTTCCAGAATTTCCTCATTCCTCCCTGCGACCAACGCTTTTTTTTATTTCGCCTTTAATAGGGTGGAAACGATTTATGTGTCCCAACGTGGCCGTTAGTTAGGTACATCAGGCAGCGTGCTCCGTCTCTACAATGGGGCGCATTGTATTCTGAAGCGGGAGTACAGGGGTGTCAATAAACTGACCCGGCGGCGTGGGCAAGAAAGAACCGCCATTTCTGGTCTACTGTTAAATTGTAAATAAGCGTCTTTATCGTGCGTGATAAATAAAAAAATACCCAATATAGGTAATTACAAAGTTGACCTCATGAAAAGTGAAGCTGCCACGAATAGCAAAAGTGCTCACCTTCCAAAAAGAAAACACCTTGCCACATGTGATGAAGGTGCAGGGTACTTCATTTTACCGAAAGTGATGTCGGTAAATAGAGGCACTTTTAAACACTCTGTCCCATCCTGAAATACATTATCTGTTCAAAACCTGTTAACTGAAACTGCCTTTCCTTAAATTGTATTTTAGGACATAACGGACGTTAGTTGAGCAAACGTTTTGTTGATTTGCTCTTCAACAGTTCAGCTTGTTTTCCCCTTCTCAGGAAAATGTTTCTTGATGCATTAAAAAGCGGCTTAAGTTTAGGTTAAATCCCCGCGTTTTAAGCACTAGGGACAGGTTTTGTCGTCATTCATGCAGGTAGAGAAAAGGCCTAAAATCTGGTGTATGTGGTATCTAGACTTATTCATAAGGTTAGTTTGGCAAAATAAACAAGCATTGGTAAAGTCAACAGGTCTGGGTTTAATTTGCTAATGCATCCAAACAACATGTGGTTGCATGCATTATCACGTTAAAGACAGACCAAATGATTTTGGCATTGCTAGTTAGACGGGTACGGGGGGGCAATAGTATAGGTATTTTGGCTCTGTTTAAGAGAGCTAACTTAGACGCAGTGTCACTGGAATGATTCAGCATATGAAGCGCAGATTATGCGGCAAGGCTGACTAAACTGGTAAAGCTAAATCATGTAGCTCATCCTTCCTTGATTACAAATAAAAGAGTTAGCCGCTTTTATTAATTTTTTCTGGAAGTTCTTTGTCATTCACATAAACTGATAATTGCTGTAATAGGATATTGATTCCCTATTAGCCAATATCCTAGTTTTGCTCAGTCTGCATGGGAATCAATCGGTCTTTGTGCTTACCTGTCCTTGGGTTGATAACACATTGATGGTCAGAGCCTTGGAAGGAGCGACACACAAGAGTACACCACACCGTGATGTGAAAAACGGTCTCCGACAAGCACCAACTACTGCTTACAGTAAAGGGGTTTGCTCCGCTCTGATGGATTAAAGTTTAGGTCTCAGGAAGGCTGCCTTGCCTTTCACAGAAGTCCAGTGGGTGGCATTGAAACGCGTGTGAAGGGCCAACCAAGGATGTGCAGCAGACACTGGCAGTGCAGCGCCAGACCAGGAGCAAATCATGGACCCAGAAGCCACTCGGCTATCCCTGATACTACAGCAGGGATACCTGGTCCCGCAGCCCAGAGACCTCAGACTGCTTGTACTTACTGGCAGCAGTAGTGCTCAACATGCTCAAACCAACAGAAGTCAATTCTTACTGCAACATACCACACCAGTCCGTCTCCCATCTGGCGGCCAAGAACTGGAATGAACCCCCACCCCCTCTGCCCCTCAGAGCCTCACCACCGCTTCAGCAATTCAGGAAGGACCTCAAGATATGGATGTTCAACCAATAGGAGAACAGGCAGCACTATCTGACAGCGCCTCGAGGCCCTCATGGGTGAAGCAGCCGTGCTCTACAAATCCTGATTGATTGATCAGTATAAGCAACAGAGCCAACACACCAATGGTTAAGTATTGTTGATATATTCATCAAATTGGAGTAAAACTGTGCCCTTTATAAAAAACAGGCTGCTAAAAGCAAAAGGGGGTTTTCAGGCCCACTGACCTATTAGCAAATAGTGTATAAAAAGAAATGAGAAATGTCATCTGCTCGGTTTGCAGTGCAAATGTGTCTACTGTCCACATGCTCAGAAGTACCTCCGTTCAGACGCAGGAAAGAATATAGCAGTGGTTTATCTTTATTAAAGTGCCGGACATGACAAATTGGAGAGCTACTGAGCTTAAAGAAGAACTAAGATCAATTAGTAGACTGACATCACGAAAAACACTACTGCAGTGACCACCTCTGAAGAAGGTCCTTCACAACCCAGCATACAGTGAGAGCAGATTTTTAAAATAGATTCTGTTTTTGCAGTAAAAAAGTTTATTGTTTAATTTTTTTAAAGTTGGATTTTTAAATAAACTTTTTAGCAATAATTCTAAGCCAATCACCAAGTACATTTTCTATTTTTTACATAATTCTTCACATATGATGTATGAGAATTCATCATCTTTATGTACAATGGGTTAGGTACTGAGACAAAACCCTACAGGCACACTGTGTCAAGCTTGATAGGCTTGGACCTCATGAAATCATAATATAAGTAAAGAGAGTAGGTTAGGCAAAAGAGTGATGATGCCTGGCTATGGGTAAGGTTGATTTTTAGGTCTCTATTATCATGCAGCTTTGAGCTGCCTGCAAGGCAAAAGCCTCTTGTGGACCATACCAACTACTTAGTGGGTTTAGAGCCTGCCCACTGCTTGCCATTGATTGACTTTGTTACTTTCTTCCTATTCTATAGCTTACCTTACTCTTTTTGTGTTTTCCCCTCCCCTGGAGCACAGCCTTTTTACCATTCCTTTGAATAGTTGACTTCAATGCTTCCACTGCTCATATTCAGCTCTCATTGAGAGTGCACCTCTTTACCCGCTCTCTCCATTGTGTGCTGCTTAACGGCGTCCATGCGCTATATTGTTCTTCCCTCTCCCACTTGCTCTGTCCCTCGTGTGCTACTTTTCCTGTTGGATAACTGCTGCCCCACCTCACGTGTTATACGGATCTCCCCTGCCCCCCCCTTTTGTCCCCACCATAGCTTTACTTTTGTATGGTTGGACAGTCAATGCATTGTGTTGTAGTGTTCTTTAAAGAGGTGAGTCTACAAATCATTCCTAAATTGAAGCAGATTTGGGGTGGTTTTGATGGATATGGGGATCTGAAAGTGAATAAACCACAAGTAATACAAGTTTGTATGTGTATGAAATGTATCTATGACATGAACTCTGAAGTGTGAGAAAATGTGTGATAATTGAGGGTTACTTTTCAGTTGTAACATAATCCCTCATGCATTCCAGTAGAGATGGAAAAATACATCCAGAGAGCTAATACCATGAGGTGAGGGAGCTGTACTCTTCTGGGATGAATCAAGATGGGATTGACAAGGCCTCAAGCCAATAACTGAAAGAGGCTGGTCACTACAAGACATTGAATTATAGAAGTGAATTTAAAGCCCACATTTACTATTCTTGGAAACAATGAATGGCTTTTGCAGAGTGAGGGTAAGGGGCATACCATACGCCCGGTGAGTGACAACTCTGGGTGTGATGTATTTACCCAAGAGGGGATTAATGCTGCATTCCTTCATTATTATCGGGACTTGTGCTCAGCAAGAACTGGGGTTAGTAAGGTTGATATGCTTAGCTACATTGATGACTCCTCGCCAGTGACCCTAGGACCGGGAGTAGCAGAGTGTATGGGTGCGAACATTACAGAATAGGAAGACCGGGGCATGATCAAGGAGATGGCGAGGGGTAAGGACCTTAAGCTAGATGGTCTTCCAATAGAATTTGATGTGATGTATGCCATTCTTGTCTCTTGGGGACTTTGTATAACGAATCCCGAGCACGGGAGTACTCCCTGCCTCAATGTGTGAGGCCGCAGTAGTATCATTGTCCAAGAAATACAAAAACCCTCTTCTCTTGGGCTCATATCGCCCCTCTCGATGCTTAACACTGACTATAAGGTGCTAAGTAAGACACTCGCAGACAGGTTATTACCGCATATGTGTACTGTGGTCCACCTTGACTAAACCGGCTTTATCCCTACTCGTAGCATCATGTCTAACATCTGTCAGCTATTACTCGCCCTGGACCAGTGTGCTCACCTTCCACCGAACTCTCTAGTCGTGTCCTTAAATATCAGGAAACCTTTTGACTTTCTCCAATGGGAATTCTTATATGCCACTTTGCTTGGCATGGGTTGCGGGTTAAATGGGCCAAACTCCTTTATATGGGATCGCTGATTCAGGTCCGTACTTGTTTGATGATTTTGGAGGCATGTGCAGTGGAATGGGATACCAGACAAGGATTCCCGCCATCGCTATTTGCGCTGGCCCTTGAACCGTTTGCTCGGATGATACAGCAACAGGCTTCCTAGTGGAGTTTATCTCTTTCTTTCAGTTGCCTCTACCTTTCATTGTAAGCAAACGGCATGCCTCTATACATGCAAGGCGAGGACTCAGATCTTAAAGGAGCAGTAGCAGCTCTGATTGAGTTTGGCTGTTGCTCGGGGTTGGAGGTGAACTGGAGTAAATCCCGTATCTACCCTCTCCAGGAAGATCACGTTGGGCATAGGCCTATATCGACTGCCTGACTCTAAGGTGGGAGCAGGTGACTATTCGCTATTGGGGGTGGCTATTTATCGTACTATAGATTTGCTATATGAGGGAAACCTGCGCTGTGTAATAGCTGCCTTGAGGGGACTTCCCTCCCACAATCGGTGGGCAGCAGAGTAGCCATTTCTAAGATGGTAGTTTTGCCCCATCTTCTCTATTTCTTTGTGGCTCTCCCCAGTGAGATCCCACAGAAATGTTTCTGAGACTTGTACAGTATCATGCTGACACTGTATTGGGGATACTCATGGCACCACGTAGCCCTGAAGCCTCTGCATTTGCCGGTGGAGTAGGGGGATTTGGCAGTACCAGATTTTGAACTTTATTATTTGGGGACACAACTGCAGTGGGTTTCTCGCTAGAGGTGTACACTATGGGACAGAGTTGGCTGTCTTGAGCGTGGTCTGCGTTCTAAAGAGCTTTTGACCAATAGCGTGTTGAAACTTAGACCAATTTCACTAGTCCATAACGCCAATATACTAAGTTGAACGGCACCCTTTGTTTGGGCCAGGGCAACGTATGCGCACTAAACTCCCCTATTTCTCAGTTACCATTGCTGATTACTCAACAGTTAGTACAGTCAATTAGTTGGTGAGGCCTACACCACGGGATGGCACTGGTGCTCACTATCTTGGACGATTTATTTTTGGTGGCAGAATTCTGTCCCTTCTCGACATTGCAGGAGACATATAACCTGCCGGAAGGACATTTTTTACTCCATGGATCTCTATTGCACCAGGCGCATGAATGGTGGGGCCACAGAACTGTGGAAGCATCAGTACACGAGTACCTACAATATATCTTTCTAATAAGAGGCCGGACGAAGACGGTCACTTTACTTTATAGAGCACTGTTGAAGAGAGCACAACTAGATCTCACACGTCTGAGTCGAACATTGGGAGGAGGACTTAGGAACGCCACTGACTGACCAGGCATGGAGGAGGTTGTTGGATTGCACCCCCCGAGTATCCAGGAATGCCCGTTTCAAACTTATATAGTTCTGTTACCTTCATAGGGCATACTTCACTCCTTGACGCCTCCATACTATGTTCCCTGGTGCATCATCGGCGTGTCCGCGTTGCCTGGCAAAGGATTCAGCCTTTTTTCACATGGTCTCGTCTTACTCTCTGTTGTCGTTATATCGGTCCACCGTAATCCGGGTCATTGTTGCGCCACTGAGAGGACTTTTGAATTAACCCCCAAGTGTTTACTGGGCCTTTATGTCCATAGCACAGCCCATAAGGTGACAGAAATAACCCCAACGTCCCAACATGTATAAGTGGGGATTGGAGTTGATGACATAGGGGGACTGCAAGGGGAAAGCGATACAGGGGGAGGAAGCCAGAGGGGTATGTCTGATCCCTATTTTGCCCGAGTGGGATGCTATATATTGGTGGCTTGCCCTTGGTTGGGCTTGGATGGCTAAGCTGGAACCATTGTCTGGGGCCCCTATCTCTTCTCTGCCTAATGATCAGTGGGACTGACCCCACAGGTTGACTCTTGTTCAGATTGGAGTGTGATGATCTGATAAATTGTGGGCACCGGGCTTAGAGTGACTGCACATTCGGCTACCCAAGGTGGTTGGATGTGGCTGTAGAATGTTTGTGTCCGAATTACGGATACATTGACCTAGTTACTACCTTCCATTAGATGCATTTTCAAGGTGTCTTTTGTTACACCGCATGACCCGCTACCTTCATGCATATCACTGTTCACTATAGCTTCATATGCCTATTGTACCTTTGTTGATTATTTTGTGATTCCTTGTTTCATTACATTTAATAAAAATATATATTTTTTAAAACTATTTTGGAGCAATAGGTCTATTTGATAGCTGTGCGGTCCTGTCAAAACCAAGACCTACACATGTTGGAGTATGCTGTCTAATCTAAAAGGTAAACATGACTATCGGTTAGAGGTAGTCAGTGTTACCAGCTGCAACTGCAGACTTGTCCTTATGTACCCCTGCCTCTGCCTTTCTACCCCTCGTCTAAAGGTTCAATGGGTTAATCTGCGATACCTTCAGGAGGGCATCATCATTTAATTTCCTCTACCTCTGAAACTCTGGTGAATCGACGTCCATGCTGTACACAACATTTTGTTATATTGCACAACATTTGCAACATTGCGACACTGGAAACAAGGAGCGTATATGAGGATCAGACAACATCCCTTCTCCTGCTACTCTCTGCCTCACCCTTGTGTCACCCCCGTGGGATTCCCAACTGTCCCTAAAGAGATCCCTTATTAATTTTTCTACCTGCATAGCTTACTTTGTGTGTGTGTACCCCTTAATCTGTATACTATGGATTCCACCTATTACTGCAAGTTTAAGCATTGTGCAGGCTACAGGGGATAAAGGCAGCTCACAGCTACTAATGCACTGGGTTCGAAAGTGCGAACCCCGCACCAGAGCGGTTGCCAACTGCCCTGCTCCATTATGGCCTGCAGTAGTGCGCGGTCAATAGAGAATCAGGGAACCTGACAGCCACCTTTTACCTTTTTGGTAAGTGTAAACAAGATGCAGGGGCTGCTGTGATGTCCATGAAAAAATAAATCTCTCTTAACCTTGCACAAGGCGGTGTCCTGTTCTTAGCCAAAGTGTAGCTTGGGGATGGGATGCGAGCAACCCTTGGGCTAGGCGATGAGTCATTCAGCCACCATCCTTCCCTTGGTCAAGGTGGACGAGATATCAAGGTAACTAATGATCCCCTGCCATTCAGCAAGGCCAAGGGTGTTATCCACTTCCTTCACCATATGCACAGATTTAAAAAAATCGTTCCCTTCTTCCTGAAGCCAACGCCAGGAGGGTAGCACATAGGAGCCAAACATTTACTAGCTGCCCCCCAGAAAAGAATCCCCTCTCCCTTGAATATGGTCAAAACAAAGAAAGTATAGGGTAAGACACTTCCGATATCCTAGGGCAAGATGTAGGTACCTCGTTAAGTATACCACTACCCTTAGACAAGACAGGTACATATACTGCCCCCATCCTTTGGCAAGCCGTTGTGCCTTAAGGCCTCTACAGCAACTACGCCCACCACTGGAACTCCCTACCCTATGCCAATTGTTTTTTAAACTATGCGGGTGAACATCGCGAGAGGTTAAAATCAACTGACCCCTCCCAAACCTGAATAAAGATGGAGGCAGAAGAAGAAACAGTTCCCCTGACCTTTAGCAAGATGGAGGCACACATCTTTCAAAGAAATTGCATTTTTGGCAAAAACCTCCTGTTTTTAAACTGAAATTGCAATTTCTATCATCATAGGCGCAGGAACAGCAACAGAGTCAGAGGGGCAGAAAGATGAATAGGAACAAACAGACATAAACAGGTATGGAGGGATAGGGACAGTAGACCAAAGAGGTACACGAACAAGGAAAGGCACAGGGGCTAGGGAATAGACAGTGGGATGGGTAAGGGCAGAAGGGAAGAGAGAAAGAAGCAGAAACAATAGGGAACAGCATCAGAAGGACATCCATACAACCACCATCATATTCCCACACAACTGCCATCATACATCAATACACCCACATCAGACACTAACACAGCCAACAACAGATGGGCACATACCCATCATCAGATTCGAAAACACGCACCATCAAACACACATGCATACACCATCATGATGCCACACTACCACAATTATGCAGCCACATATCTGCCATCATGCATCCACAAACCCCTTATCAGATGGCCACATCACCATGAAATGTCCACATTGCCACCATCAAAAGTCAACACAGCTCCCATCATATACCCACCAACCCATCTAAAACCCCATCGTTTTGCATGATATTCTGGTATTTTAGCTTTACTATTCAGGTATCAGTGGTCTTCCAAATAGTTGGTCAGTCAAATCAGTGCCATACCCAAACTCCCACCATCATAGGTCCACACTGATGCCCTCATACAACAAAACACAGATGCCCTCATATGCCCACACAGCTTTCATCCTGTGACCACATTCCCCTTCAAATGTCTACAGCCCTTCCATCAAATGGCCACAAAATACTATCACATACCCACTTACCAACGTCATACGCCCACACACCATCACATTGCCCATCACACACGATCATCATATGCCCACCACATAACAAACATCAGACGCCCACATTCTATGATAGACATACATAGCTTTATACATCCACATAACCAATATCATGTACCAACACACCCACTATTTTGCATTACAGCCACATACCCATCATTATATACAACTGTGCCTCTAGCATCCTAGGCCCACACCAATTTTCAAATACTTGTACGCTCACCATCATACTCCCACATATCCACCAGCATATGCCAACAAACTCACTGTCATTAGGCCAAATTCTCAACTCCTATATCCACACACCTGCCATCATACAGTCACACACCCAAGACCCACAGCCTCACCATCATATGTCAATACATCCACCATGAACGTCCACACGCCCACCCACCATTATACACCCATCATTATATGCCTCCACATCTATCATTATATGAATGCTCACCCATAATTATACACTCACACACCAATCGTTCTAAGCCTACGCATCCATCATTGAGACAAAAAAGCATCATTGCATGCCCACACACCCAACATTGGGCACCTACTCATCCAAGTTTGTTGAGCCATACAGCCTTCCGCCTAGGCTCACACATCCACCATACTATACCAACAAACTTAAGATCAAATGCTCACACGCAAACTACCATACCTCAAAATACCCACATCATAATTTAACACCAGCAGTTTCATAAGTGCACAACCATTGTTATATGGCAGCCCACCCACCAACATATCGCCGTACACCCATCATTATACACCCACAGACCCATCGTTATACACCCACAGACCCACTGTCATACAGCCAAACACCCACTCTCAGATACCAACACAAACACCATCCGTATATACCCACTAATTTGCCATACAATGACCAGCCATCTACATTTTACTCTAACAGAGCTAACGTGTTACAATCACCCACCCACTAGCCTTTATGACCCCACACCTACTAGATACACCCCATCATCATATGGCTGCACCACCACCATCATACAACTGCACTTCCACCATCATACAGCTGCACCCCCATCATCATACGGCTGCACCCCCACCATCATATGTCTGCTCCTCCACCATCATACGGCTGCACCGCCACCATCATACAGCTGCACCCCACCATCATACGGCTGCACCCCAACATCTTGCGGCAGCACCCCCACCATCATACGGCTGCACTCAAGCATCTTGCAGCTGCACCCCCATCATGCGGCTGCACCCCCACCATCATATGGCTGCACTCCCACCATCATAACAACCATACGCCCACCATCATAGGGCCATTCATCATTCATCATATACCCATACAGCTTTCATCATGCAGCAACACACTTACCGTTATGTGCCAACATGCCCAACATCATTTGTTTACACACCCAGCATCCTTTAATCTTCAAAACCACCGTTATACACCTACACATCTACCATCATACAGCCACACTTATGTGATAATTCGCTCATGCTCCTATCATCACTCATTTACACATCATCAGACCACCAACCCCCGTTATCATAGCCACAGACCCACCATATGTCCAAAAGTCACCATTGTATCCACACCTACACACCATCAAACATCCACATAGCCACAATCTAACACACTCCCCCTTCCAATGCACTGAAACCCACCATTAAACTCTCACTATCACACAACTTCCATCACACACTGCAGTATACACCACCATCAAATGTGCACACATTCCCCATCATAGACCAATAAACAACATTAAATTTGCCAAAAACACTAAAGTTAAAATGAGTCTAGTTTGTCTAATAAATTGGGAGTGGCTATGCTGAAAAACCGAAATCCATAATTAAGGTACACCCTAATTCCTATCTTTCAACAGAAAACATAATGACTTCATCCTAACTCGAGGTTTCTCAGGTTTTACTTTACAAAATGTAATGTTTTGATTTGAAATTCCATCATAAAGTTACGGGAAAATGAGAGAGGACTGCCTTTTCCTGATTCTTGTTAAAAATATACCTAGGGCGGAGGTACTACTGTCACTTCTCACTTTCACATGGAAGTCAGCAGTTGCATAAACAAATGATTCTCCGATAGATTATAGTGACATGAGTCTAAATACATCTCTGAAGCTCACAAATGCCTTCTTGAAGTCCTTGCTGTGGGCCAGCACACGTGCCTTTTATTCAACCTAGGCGCTACTTAAAGACCTTCAAAGAGTTCGAGAGATGATTGAGGCGGCGATGAATGCATACATTTGCTGTACACAATGGAGAAGGAGGCAATCCTACCCAGTGGCTGATGGGGATCTTTGAGAATGAACGGGCATAAAAACTCTTAGTTGTTCTGAATATGCAAAGCCAACAAGCTCTACTTCTTTTAGTAGAAGTATGGGGGTGCATCCCCTCAACCTCCCCCACGCTGAGACATTCTGAACAAAGGGCCACATAATGCGTTTCCAGCCGTTTTGTCAAATAATTTGGGTAAAGAGCCAAAATATACTAAAGTCCTGAAAGGCCATTAATGAAGTTTTCCAATACTGTTGAAGTGTGCCATCTAAACCTTACCTGCAGCAGGGGTTTCACCCTCCCCAAGAAGAAAACCATGAGTAAGTAGTGCAATGGAATTATTTCTCGTTATATTCTCTTCTAAAGGTTGGCTAAAGGGCTACATGTTTTACACGGAGCAGCCGATCCTGGTTAGGGTATAATGTGGGCATGCCAGGGCCTTACCCCATATGGCCCCATGCATAGAGGGCTTTCAACGTAATCCGCATAGGAACTAGCAACCAGTACTGGGAATTTAGTGTAGGTTTTATATAGTCCAGTCAGTTAGGTGGACGACCACTCGTGAAGCATGGTGTTCTATGTTTTCAGTCCATCTATAAGGTTTCTTTGGTAGACCAGGATACACTATGTTTCAGTCTAGTTGTTTATGGTGATCATGTAAGCTCCTTCCTGTAGTTCATCTGTGTAAACACTTTAGGTGTGCTCCCACAGCTGGAACTAAATACACCCCCAGGAATCGACCATGCATGTCTAAGCTGAATACAGTGGAATGGCACTTCGTCCCTCGACTCGCCAAACCTATTTAAGGAGAAAACCCTGATTCTGCCAACACTAAATTTGAAAAGTATATTACAGTCTCTGGATTAAAAAATCCCAACAACAAAGACCAAAACAGGTCAAAATCAGAAATCTGCACCCTGATTTACCTCTCATTTTGTTTGCTTGAAAAATGTTTTTTTTAAACTTGAAAAGAAATGGAGAAAAAATATGAGAATCATCTTTAAACGGCCCATCAAACTGCAATTAGGATTTATCATACAGAAATTAAAAAGCCCCAAGTGTCTTATTATGAAAGCAAAATAAGCCCGGCATCGAATGGCCCTAGTGGACTCTTTATAATTGTGAAATCCCTGACCACTCCAAAAACTGGAAACACTCTTCCCACCCCCTCTATAGCACACTGGCCTGCTCTTCTTCCCCCCATCACCGAGAAAGGACTCCCCGCTCTTTTCCACAAGGTAAAATCAGGGCCTCCGCTGGTCCCAGCGCCCCTATACATACTGTTACAAGGAGCCCCAGCTGCCTTCCCCATTATATTTGAACTCCTTAATGTGTCTTTATCTAATGGAATAGTCCCATGTAAGTAGAAACATGCAGTGGTCAACCTTTCGCTAAATGAGGAAACAGTCTCGACCTGACATCTCCAGTGAACTATAGGCCAATCACTCTGCTCCCATTTATAGGCAAGGTGCTAGAGAAACATATCAACCAAACACTGTCTATATTCCTTGGAGAAAACCATCTACTGCACACGTCCCAGATGGGAATCCGTACACAACACTGTATGGAAACTGCCCTCCTCACATTAACAGAGGAACTAAAAAGTCTGCAGGACAAGGGAGGATCAGCTGCTATCATCCTCCTGGTCCTAAATGCTTCGTTCAACGCAGTCGACCATGAGACACTTACGTACAGAATGGATAAAGCCGGAATAAAGAGCTCTGCTCTTAATTGGCTCAACTCCTTCTTGAAGGACAGATCTTTCCAAATTTGTGAGAGTTCATGCTACTTAGACGCTCTTCCCTTGAAGTGCGGTGTCGTGCAGGGTTCGGCCCTCAGCCCCACACTTTTTAACCTGTACATCCGCCCATTGGCATATATTGTTCAGGAGTTTGTGCTGTCATTAGTCTCATATGTCGACGACACACAACTGGTTGTCTCCATTGCTACTTGGAAAAAGTAGACAAGAGGATGGCAAACTGAATGTGGAAAAAACTGAGCTGATGATTCCAGGGACCAGACCTGACCCCCATTCACCTATAGACTGCCAAAAATGTTTGGGCAATCCACCCATCCCCTCCTCCCCTATCAAAAGCCTTAGTATTTTGCTGACCATGCCCTTTCCATGGATGCACTGGCCAAAAAACTTGCGTTGACCTGTTTTGGCACCCTCAGATCACTCCATAAAATCTTAGACATTATCCCAAGTGTATCCAGAAGAATTGTGGTCCAATCCCTTGTTCTCTCCCGGTTGGACTACGTGAACTCTTTATTTATAGGCTCCCCAAATATGTTATCAAAAGGCTCCAGGATATCAGAAAATGCGGCAGCAAAGATCCTATACAAGGTCCCAAAATTTGCCTCACCAAACAGTGCACTATCTTCTCTGCATTGGCTCCCCGTTCAGGCAAGGATTACATTTAAAACACACTGTCTGGCACAGGGCTTAACGCCAAATGACCCGCTATGATAAGAGCACTCTTGACCCCCCTACTCACCCCGTGGGGCTCTAAGATACTCTACGGGTTGATTCATTAAGGTACCTAGAATTGACATGGCCAGATGGGGTGGTACGTCCTTTTTTTATATCTTATTCCAAACTTTAGAACACTATGAATTAAGATGCCTAAACAACGAGTCACAGTTCAGGAAAATTCTAAATGCATGGCTGTATCCACAATAAAAGTCCCTCTGTGTTCCTCCACATGTTCAGAAGCAACGTCTTATCATAGCGCTGGGAAGCCTACGGGTAGCCACACACCTTGGAGATCCACATAGCATAGCATAGCAAATGATAACATTTTCAGGAGTAAAGATAGCTGAAGTTCGTGTAACCATAACATTCATTTAAAAGACAAAAAAAGATCTGAATTAAATAGCCACTTGGGTTCCTCAGTGTCTGAGCAGGGACAAAAGTTGATTCTAGGAATGTTGGTCACTTAATAAATATTTTCTTAAGCAAATCTTTAAAGCAATTTAAAATGTCCAAATATGCTAATATTTCTATGAACCATTAGTAAAAGTGTACAGTAATTTAAAGCATCTTATACAAATACTGTTCAAAGACTCCACGTCCCATTGGAAGTTCATCCAATAAATGGAGAAAAGCAGACAAATGTTTGGACTTTCTGGGTTTAGAATACAATGCTTTGGTCGAATACTACTTCACTGAACGCCTTATGATGTTTTTGATACAGAGCTTTAAAATTGTGCACTGTTATTTAAAATTGATCCTAGTTTGAGTCAAGTAATCTGATTAGCACTTTTGTAGCTAGAGTGATTGAGGACGTATTCTGGCGATTGCCAGAGATAAGAGGCTTGCAGAGAATGGGATTTCCCTAATGAACCCTTAACCTACCCAGGCTAGACAATGGTTATCAGTCTCCTGCTTGATTAGGTTTGGTAGATTTAAAAAGTGAGAGTTTGATGGGGCCTAGCATGTATGTATTGAGAAATGTTTAAATCAGATTCAATATGAATGTCCAGAGTTCCCGTCAGAAACAGTAGTGACAGTGGAGTTTGCCATCTCCAGCTCTTTCTCCACAATTACCATTATTTTGAGACATCCATGCGAGTCTTAGAAGACCAGGGTACACAGTAGATTCAGGTTGGCATATACATTACATTTTTCATTCAAAGTCATTTAGAAAATCCCTCTCTTCTTTCTTGGGTGGTAAACCATGTTCTTGGGTCATTGTTTTTGTTTTTTTGCATGGAGATTTCTGTTGATGATACAGGAGAGCACCAGCACAACCTTTGGAGGAGAAGTACCCTCTCCTCCACCTCACTCACCCTCACACTGGTTAAGTAATTTCTCCCCAGAAAGTATAGAAGACAAGATCATCAAAGCTTGTCTTCTTTTAACTGCACCATGAGGAGTTACACAACCGGCAGAGTTAGGTGAGGTATCTCATTTGTACACTCTCTTGTAAAAGAAGTTTACCGGAGCAGAGGGGTCTTTGTTGCTGTTTTTTACGCTAGTCGAGGTGAAATGATGGAGGACCTTTTTCCTCACGGATTGCCCTTCTGTAACTAGTGCCAGCATATAGCATCTGATTCCGTCAGTGGTAGCTTGCTACACTTTCAGTAAACAGGGCCTGGTTCTTCTCCTTAGTATGTCATCAGAATGTACCAACACCAATTCACTGATGCTAATAAGGCATTTCTACATCATGACTATACAACAGTGGCTCCTCCGTTATGGTGGAGGAGCTTCGCCCATCCTGCCAGCAGTTGCAAAAATTGAAAAATAAAATGATAATTAGCCAGGTTTATTATCATTTTCCTTTTCTTTCCAGGGCTGAGTCTTAAAGGTGGGTCCTATTTGATGACAGAGTTGAAGAGGGAGTGATTGGCACTAGTGTCAGTGCGCATGTCGGTTTAGCCGGCCGTCTTAGGAAGGCCAAACAAACATGGACACTGACATCTCTCCAGTCTGAGCTGCATTGCACAGGCTCCCATGCCTCGTTGGGGCAGGAAACCAGCCCATTCAGGCCAATCCCAGTGCTTTGCTCATGCTGCTACCAGCATGAGAGAAGCACTGGGATTGGCCGTAGGGGAGTCTGGTAGCCTCAGCCTGTGCACAGCAGTCAACAGAAAGCAGAAGAATGGCAATCGGTGAGCGGCAGGTAGCAAGTACGCTCTTTTTTTGTTTTTGTTTGTTGACCCCCCGGGCTGCCCCACAACTTTCACCTAATACCAGCCGCTACTGTGGCTATATTAGAATACGTAGTAGATGTATGCAGTTCATGTGGCCGACAATGTAAATACTCTTTAAGAGCAGCACTTCATGCCCCTGAATAGTTCACTGACTGGTCATCTGCTTTAGTTTATCATTTCAAACAGGGTCCCGGAGAATTGGTTCTTCCTGTTAATCTCCTTTTCCAGACCCTGCAGTCTATACAGTGTGTGTAAAATACAGCATCCATTTTATTAGGGTGAGTTTCATAGTCCCTTAGCTGCTGGTTAGAATAAACAATTCCCCTTTCTCTGCTTTTAACAGTCCCAATGTATTTTTTAGTAATCAATTGCAACATCCACTGTTCTAGAGTACAGAATGGCAGTCCTTTGATGTAGTGCATGGTTACCATCTCCGACATCTTTTCTTAAGTTACCGGTGGGGGAGTTTGTAGGGATAATTCTTGCTGGGATCGAGGTCAGAAACTAGTAGGGAAGTCAAATGAATACTCGAGCCAAGTCAGGGCTGGACTGGCCATAGTGGCCATCTGGCGTTTCCCCGCGAGGCTGGAAGGATGGGGGCCAGTTTTGCCGGGGCCGGTTTTGTTAATGGAGGCCGGTTTTGCAGCAGTGTTGCAATATGGCCCCCCAGCTAGAAATGCAGCAGTGCGTCACACATGACATCACCCCCCCTCCCCACCCCAACCCCCGGGGCTGGTTTGACAAAATATCCAGGGCTGCTTCGGGCTTCCAGTACGGCCCTGAGCCTAGTACGTAAGAGCGTGAATCACCTGAACTCGGTGTCTATTGGGTGGCACAAATCTGTGACACGTGCATATTTTTCTCAGGGGCTTGAATAACTTCTAACCTTTGAAACGGTACAATGCAAATCAAGAACTAAGGAATGCTTCATCGTTCAATTTTACCATGCACATGATCAGCAGTGTTACAAAAGTCAACCCTATTACGGCACATCTAATGTGTTTTACGCTTGAATGCACAGAGGTCAAGAAATATATACTTGCAACTTGAAATTCAATGGCAATGTCCACAATTTCCACAATTCTAACTAATTGTGAAAAATATTAAAAAGAAAGATACAACAACCCAAAACACAGTATGAGCGCCGAGTTTCACTCCTCAACATCAGAAAGCAAACGTCTAAAGCAGGGGTCTTCAACCTTCTCTGTAATAAGAGCTCTAAAAAGATTACCAGCTGTGATCACCTCAGTGCATCAGCACTCTTGCCTGCAGCAATGTAAAATGGCATTTTCAATTTGGAATGCCTCTACATGGGTAATACATGACATCCATAGATGAAATGCCTCTGATGCCAAGATAATAATATAGGAATATTGCACGGTTTTTCACTTAAATATCAGCTTTAAATGTATGTTAGAATTCTGTTTTTCTCCAAGCAACAACTTTTGAGTTCTGAAAATAGACGCATTTTCATCTTGCACACAAGTTTTTTCAATTTTGGGATACTTCTATTAAGTCAACCAAACAAAAGTTTCTATTTTGGTAGGGTGGGCTGCACACAGGAGAGCTACTTCCAGGTAGCTGGAGAGCTACTAGTAGCTCCCAAGCTACTCTGTGGAGAAGGCTGGTCTAAAGGCGCGTTTAATCCTCGATGTCCTAATATCGCCTCAAGGTCTAAGCGGAATTTAAATTGACTAATGCGCTTTTTAACTCCCGAAGAGAAATGGTTTGCACTAATAGGTGCTCCTGCCAAACGGCCTGATGGCCTCAAGAATCTTATTTGGTCCAAACTGAGTCCAGCAGGTCCTGTCAAGAAACGCTGAAGCACTGCCGCAAAAACTCCAGAATACACTACAGCATGTGTACATGGTTCGTATTTATTGCACAAGCGGAACAAACATGGCCACAGTGGAATGCCTGCTGGGGCTTGTAGTAACTCAGTCGCCTTTCTGTTGTTATTCATTGAGATGAGCAAAAATGGAAAAGATGAGGTGACAACATGGTCACCAAGGCGGTCCTCCGAACTGACTTCTTCCACACCATCTCCGCCAACTCTTGCGTTCCATTGGCAGCGCGGTGGCGGCCACTGCCGGAGGAGCTATTTGGCCTCTGCTGAAGGAGATAACAGATGTGGAAGTGACATTAGCACGTCTTCATATTTGCATCAAGGTGATTCTCGGTCTCTGGTGGTAGTGCCTGCTTTTCCATCATTTCAATTTTCTTTTCTCTTATGATGCTTATGTCTTCCATTATGGTCATTTTCCTTTTGCTGCTCTCCTTCTTCCGGTTTCCTTCTTCCATGTATCTTGCCACTCCAAACATAAAATACTGTGTTTTCTCAGAGACTGTAAATATGTACCTGAGACTGACAGTGGTTATTGGCAGATTTGAGCCTCACCGTTGTGCTGAGCACAATATGCCCTTTATCAAACATACGGACAAAAACATGCAGAAGTCAGGAAAAGGATGCTATTCATAAACATGTGGTCAAGAGCACACAGCACTTAGGAAAGGAATGCATAGAAATGCAGTGATGTGGGGATCCCTACTTGATTAAATCCATTATTCAGTATGTTTTATAATCATTATGTATGTAAAAAAATATACTCTACTTTTCATTTTAAGGATATTGCAAGTCGCCGATGAGTATTGTGTCTGTAGAGAGAAACGAGGCTGAAATCTTTTATAAGATTACAGAGGTCCAAGGTGACTTGCAGGATCTTTAGATAACACAGCAGAGGAGGGTATTAAAATCCTTGTAATATGTGCTCATGGTTTCCCCATGCCTCTCAAATCCGTGATTTCCTGCCTCTTCTTTGAAAGAGTTGGTATGTGCTAAAATGTAGTGTGAATGCAGAAACAGTGCTGCAAAATAACCACATAATGAAGCTTCCAATTTGTTGGGAAAACATATTTTAGCCCTTTGAACACTCTCCAAACCGGTCGCAGCTCAGAATGTGTTGTAACTTATTAACACTACTGCTTTTGTGTAATTCACTCCAGAAGGGCGACACTACCATGACAGTGTCTCTGTCCGCTAATGACTTGATGTTCAGAGGAAATGGTGTAAAATCACAGTATCCCTCTCATCGTTAAATATTAGTTATAATTCTGTTCTGCGGTCTGTCTTTCTTAATGTTTTTTTGAAACCTTAATTTATTAAAAGTTCAACATTTTACAGGATCGTACCACGGGTAGGCACGAGGGTGTCGCAAAAGGCATATATGTGAGACAGAGTAAAGGGGCAGAAAGTAAGTAAAGGGGAGTAAGGGAGGCACAGTAATAATCAAGACAGGACCAGCTTAGGGAAGACAATGCATGTATGTGGTAGAGTGTGAGTGTGTAGTCGTCATCTCCCAGCAATCATAGGCGTATACAGTATGAGGGAAAACTGATTGCAGTACTTGTACTCCTCTGATCAATGAAGGGAGGTCACTGCTAGGTCCAAGGATAGGGGAAGGGAAGGAGAAAGGGTGGGAAAGAATGTGTGTCAGGGTCCACAGTGGTGCATATAGTGTCCGTGGGATGTCAGACGCCATCAAGTCCACGGTACCAAGGGCTCCATGCATGTGGTGTGTCTTTCACATTGTCTCTCGGCTCTGGCAACAGGCCTTATGATGTCACAACTCAACTGTAATATCACTGAGCAGCGACTCAATTTTCTTAACACAAGTGATTAGCGGTTCCCACATCTAGACTGTAGCAGGAAAACACTGAGAAGAGTTTGTTGATTTAATGCAGGTTTGCATTTTTTATGTTCTTAATATATATATATATATATATATATATATCACCTTAACTGCCATGTGTTATGGTTCCAAAGCTCGGGCTATCTTTAAACATTGTTGTTCTATCATACAAGTGTGTGTTCATAGTGCCCAAAACACTGTGGCAGGTCCGTCACTAGTAATACATATTATCCTGTCCGTAAATTGGAGATCCTCTCTGGAATCAAAGTCTCTGTGACAGGCATTTACTTATTTTGTTGATCTCTCTTCTTTCATTATGCTCCGCAGGAGCTACTGTAAATTAGATACCATTGAAAAGTGTCGTCTTTTCTGCACTTCATCAAAAATATCCAATTGTGAAAAACCAAGAAAACCAAGAAAAAAATTCAATGAAAAAAGTGCAGGCTTCTTGTGTCAGTGAGGACTTCTACTGACGTCAAGGATGTCCGTCCATTCTTCCACGCACCCATGGAGTACTGTCCTTGCTGTGATACTTTATTTCAAACAGATACTTAGTTTGTATATAATTACGTTGTACAATTAATTGCTTTGTTGCTGGCACGTCTGTGCCTTTTTCCTGATTCTTGACATTTGGAGGAATGGGAATCTACATACGTATCAGCCCTGAAGAAGTCGATATGTTACCTGCCTAACGACGAAACACATGTTGGCTGTAAAGCTCTGTGTACATGTAGAGTTCCCTGTTGGCTGCACTACCGTTATCTGTGTGGGATGTATACTGGCTATAACTGTTTCTAATAGACCAATATAAAGAATTTGGATGATACCCTTTTGGCCCAAACAAAGGTAATGGATTAAAGTGGACTGTGATCTATCAATTTTGGATTTGGGACTGATTTTCTAAACTTGTTGAGTGCTCGGATCTGCTTGCTTATCCATCTGTCCTCAGTTGTGGTAGACTTTTTAGGGTTGTATGGTAACCAACCCTCTTTTCCTTGGAGCACCACCCATAGACAGTTGTGACTTGTAATTCCCCATATACACAGCTGAGCGCCTCTTTGTTGCTTTCTGTGTCCTGGTTAACACAGTGTTTTTTAAACGGCAGGAAGCTCTGAATTTGTTATCCTGCATGCAGTTCTTTGATGTGGTATGTGCAATAGGAGGCTTCTTATCTGCAATAAAGGAAAGACTGATTCGTTTTCAATGTTGTGTAGTTCTTAGGATGTGAAAGGAGTACTTTTTATAATTACCAAGAAAAAGGGATTTTATTCACATTTCTGCACTTAGATGATTTGTACTATAAAAGGTTTTAAAATTGTATATTTATTTCAGTGTGTTAATGTAAGTAGTGTGTGGGAGTTATTTTATGGACTAAGTTTCAATTAAGCATGTTTAAATATATAAATATATAAACATCAAATCATTAATATTACATAAGGTTGGTTGTAAGAAATGATATAAGATTGTCTGATGTACAGAAGTTAAAAGACAACTCTAGGATTCAGCATGAATGAAGCTGGCAATTTATTTATTTAGCAATACATGACTTACTGTATTTTTGCTTAGCCCCGTGTTTATGTTTGACTTGTCCCGTCCTTTCTAGTATGTTTTCTAACATGTTGTAAACATTAGAAGAGAAATATTCGCCAACAACCATGTTTCTATAATTTGAAACACTTTGCTCTGAAAACCACTTACTGACAGTATCTGTTGTCCTAATTTGATACCTTCAATGTACCACTCGGAGGATGCATACTAGTTCCATCACTGTTATAAAAACTATTTTTATACACATTTATTTGGAGGTGGTACAAAGCACTACATGTCCTCTTTCAGATACTACAGTGTGGTGGAATGTTTGAAGTGCTGCCAAGATGTGAAATAGTAGTCTGACAGTGGAGGGGCAGCCTTGTTGAGGTTTTTCAATTTTGATCACTTTGCTGAGTGACGTTAATTTGTAAGAAAGTTTGTAATTTCAAGTGTTACCTGAGCCAGGTGTAGCTTGATTTGGATCTCATGTTTGGCTTGGGGATTCTACAGCCTGGGACTCGGCGCTCCCAAGGATCTGCCTCCACGTTAAAGCCTTCGGAAGGTGTGATGGTTACTGTGCAGTAACTGAGCATAGATCACTGGTTGATACAAGAGTCTGGGAGCAGGGGTGTAGTTTTTATTAATATTGTGGGCTTTTCCACTAGTAGGCTGTGTGAACAATGCAGAGTACATTGATCTTGAACCTTGTATGAGCCAGGTGCCTGTGAAGCACTTTCTAAAGCTGGTTCTCACATGGGTCTGTTTGCTGAAGCTAAGGCATATCCTGGTGACTTGTTTCTGGAACATTTTGAGCTATATGGAAAGCTTGCCATGACCAAAGCATCTGCGAGCTCTGCCTGGAGGCTTGCTCAGAATAGTGGTAGCACTTTTGAAGTGAAGAGAACTGCAGTTTTGCAACCTTAACAATTGCAGGAAGGAGAGCTCGACATCATCCATATTCCGCTGATTTTTTTACTGACGGTGAGATCGAGGTGATCCAAGTGCCAAATTAAGAGAGATGGATCAGGTCTTTACTTCTGTGAGGGACAGTAGCTTGTTGTTTACTTGGTGTATCCAGAGGAAGCTCTCATTCATTGGGTTGCATGGCTCCGTCATCTTTTAATGTTTGCCTAGTTCCCTGGTCTGATTTCCAGCCGGAAGTTGATTTGGCCCTCATCGGAATACATTTGCTCATCATGATATTGAGGGATATGCAAAGAAAGGTTGATACAGGTAGAAATCATCATGACACAATTGTGAGGATGACTTCACTCAGCCAATTCTTATTTTTTTGCTACAGTTGAAACAAAATAATGTGATCCATGCTACAGCACATACTGGTACAAGTGCTTAATTTTCCAGCTTTTTCAAACAATTCCGTTGTCTTCCATACTGTAGATATGTGTACCACTGGGTGTGTGTGATCAGATATTAACAGATAATGTTAAGATAACTGTTTACAAAATATATTTGAATTGATTTGTTCGCTTGTCTGTGGGTTTTATTTTGCATGGGGACAACTATTTATAATCCTATGCTGTTCTGGTGTAGAAAGTTCCATCTCCTGCCTTACGTCCTCCCATCTTACAAGTCGGAACAGTCTTTTATGAAAGTGGTACCTCTTTTTTGTGAAGCTCTTCTTTCTGTGTCTTGGTTACTAAAACAGGATTCTCTCTTTTGGGTTAAACTCTAGTTTCTTCCCCCCAACCTTCATCTTGGTATCCTCTGCTCTGGCTTTCAACATTGAAGCTCTTTTTGTCAGATTTTCTTCAGCTTTCCAGATCTGAACATTCTACATTCTCAGGCTTCCTGGGGCAGTGGGTAGAAGCATATATACCATTGGACACTGAATGCCACTGGTGCAGTCTCTGAGATTGGTGTCAGAGTCATGGTGAACTGGCAGCCTTGTTACAGGTACAGTTAACTGAGCTTTGGAAAACATAAAGGGCTGGACTGTTCACATTGGAGCATGGCCACGACTGATTTGCATATGGGCGGTTCCAAACTGATGTACTATGATGCGGCCTTGAGTAATTACCAGTCTCTGTGATTATTTCAAGCATTCCAACCTTCACTGTTTTGTATACTTTAGTGTGCTGCCATAAGTGAGACAGGTATGCCCAGATGTGGGCCCCGTGCACACTGTGTCACTGCAGCCAAGCTATACCTGGCTGATGAGACTTAACTAGGGCGAAACCGCTCCTGGGCTGCTTGTGTTCTAGATCAGGGAGGACCTGGGTTGGCAGTTCAGGCCGCAATGTACGCATTGGAGCAGGGTCAAGAATGATTTGAAAATTACCGGGTCCAAACTGAAGTGGCATGGTTTGCGAAATAATGATGGACTCTGATGCAACCAGAGTGATTACCAGTGGCTGAGATGAATTCTTCAATTGTGCTGTAGCGATTTGAAACAGTAAAAATAAGACGAGAACATTTTTAAAAACCACTTAGTTTGAAGGAGTTAATACAGACCACATTTTGAGTTTGCTTCATCATCTCATCCCTGCCACTGCTCTTTACTCATCAGAGGATGCCTGATTTTTCAGTGTCAGCAGACCTTTTGATCTTATTAAAAGCATATTACCTACTGGTGGTTGCCAGTAGGTAGTTATAGTTAGGATGTTGTTTCCATAGGAAGAGCGTTTTTCTATTTGACAGTAACTGTGGCATTTTTTTTATGAATCAACGCAAATTTTTCAAAACTAGTTCACCGCTCACTTCAGCTGCTGTCTTGTAAGTTTCGGGGTGATCCGTCAAGCGGGGGCTGAGAAAAAGGAGGGGTCCCAAAACATGTTTTTCCCATGTTAATTTTCATAGGAACTTTAGACACGGCTAGAGGCCGAACTGAATTACACCAAATCTGGCAAAAAGGTAGCATAATGAATGTTTTGCTCCTTTTGTTGTGTGTTGTTGTTACAAAGGTATTTGACGTGAACCAGGATGCAGTGACTTAAATACACATTTAAATAGAAAATCCCATTGATTGTGCCTTGCGACTATTAGAAGGGTTGTTTCCTTATATAATTGTAGCATGCATAGTGTGTGACATTGGCAGAATATTGCCTTGTCAGTTCCGCTGTACTGGGTGAATATCGAACTTTCCTTTGCACTTCAATAATATATCTGTGGAGTGTGTTTATTTATTAGTACACTTCTTCTGAATAACCTGTTTTTGTGCCTCATTTATTTTCACTCATGTGGCATAACTAGTACTTATGCAACGGTTGTCAAAATAAATGTGGCCCAAAATCACTTTCTTTGGGACAGCTGTATTTAAAAATGCACATTCACGCGTTTATTGCTTCGGTGCAAAGATTAAACTACTGTTTATTACCACAAAAGAACGAACTTGACCTAAGAAGAAAACTGTCTACTGTCTCACAAATTACATATTATAGTTAGTTCACACTTGGAAATGATTCTGTTGGTCACAAAGCCTCTTTAATATGATTTTATCTTACTGCCCAAAATTAACCCCACGCGTCCTCGTTTTGGTTATTGCAGGAGCCCTATATGTAGGTGTGTAGAATTTAATATACTATTTATTACCATTGTTACGGGAGGATAAGGCACACCATGGCCACTTCGAGACTTAAGATGTGCATCTGCGTCTATACTTTTTTTAAATTTCAGTAGATTTTTATTAAGAATTTTGTTTTTTCTCCCCAAAACCCAGGATTATATAACATATAACATAACACATACATAAAACAATTAACAATACTTTACATAGAAATCCACTTGTTGAAAAGGTTTCAGTGTGACCGGCTTTTATACATATACTAAATAGGACATCATTGTGCGCGACAGGAATAAATAAATGTCACACTAATGAGTCGGCTGCCTGTCTGCCACATCCATAAATACTTCTCATCAGAAACCGCTGAACCCGTGTCAGAGAGTTAAATGTGTCTAGACGGAAAACAGGCCTTTCCTACACTGCAGCAAACGCAGAAAAGCAATAGACTTGGGAACTCTGCTTCTAATTACTGACTGAAAACCTCCAGGAGGATGGTGTGGCTACACATGTTTTACAACTTTTGGCGAACAACAAGCGCCTAGTGTGATGTGGTCCTGGGCTAAATTGCTGACCTTGGAACCCAGAGACGTGTGCTCTAATCATGACTTGTGACACTTCACAAATACATTTTGTGATTTGGGGCAAATGCCTTAAACTATTATGTGTTTCCTGAAAGTGTTAAAATGCAGCTGGTTGCCCAGTGGTGTCATAATTGCACGCTACCCGTGTGTAATGCAGTTTAAATTGGACCTCACGCGTCCATTATCTCTCATGAAAGGCACCTTGTATTCAAGACTTCTGCTGCAAACTAAATAATCTTGGTTTAGTTGGCCTGTGATCATATACCTTGCAACCTAGAAATCTGCTTCCAGTTACATGGACTTGGCGGTTCAGATGTTTGGATTTCAGCAAATAGGTCGATTGATTTTGTGTACTGTGCACTTTTCACATTTTGCTGCCACTCATACTGTGAAAATTTTCTTTTTCTTTTTCCAATCCACACTTGGGGCCAGGCTACATATATGTCACCGGTAATGGAGTAGCTTTCCCAGCTAGCTGGTTAATTTTGTACCATTTGTACTGAATCCGAAGTTCAAATTGACATTCGCACTGACCGTCGTGCAAGAGAGATATTTCCACTGACTGAAAGTAACATTTTGTGGTGGTCGGTCAGCACAGGTGTTGGTAAAGAGTTACCTGGTTACCAGTTCAAAATTACTTACTCAGTGACTCAAGAAATGAAATCAGCCCCTTCATTTTGTTAAAACAATTTGTACTCAGGCATTCGGTTGGTTACTCTTAATGCCTTATGCATTAAGAGTAACCAACCGAATGCCTTTTTTTAGGAATCAAACTCTAAAATGTCATACTTAAGACGTTTGTGGTGTTTTTTCATATTTTGGCATAGAAATAACTAATTAGCTGGGGAACTACAACGTTTTAACTAATTGTATATGTAACCATTTCTAGTTAAGCTAAAAAGGCACTTTTGTACTATATGCTGTGGTACATCTTTTAACATTGTTGAACTGGGATCTGTAATGTGCTTCTATACATTAGCATCTTTCCACATGAGTTATTTGACTAAACTGTGATTCTGAGTAAGTTAATCTCTCATCATGGTTTCTAAATATATGTAATGTGAAGATGTTAAAAGCAACTGTCCAGTGTGCTGTCTGGGACTGGCCCAGTAGCATGTTGCCCTCTTTCTGCTGCAGGCATATAATGATTTCTTAGTTTTGTGACTTGGCCTCCTCCTGCCCCCACCTTACTCAATACTGATCACATGCATAACCTCATGGTAGAGAAGCTCCTAGTAGAGTAAAAAAAAATCTGTAAGGCGCTCCCCTGCTTATTGGCATCAAACACACTTATGGATAGTAGTAGGCAGTGATTAATTTGTGAAACAATATGTTCTGGGTCCCAAGGGTTTGCACAGGATGCCGCCACTGGTGCCACAAATTTCGGTAGTGCCTAACACCAAGGCTGCGTAATCTTGATTCCAAATCAGGCCTCTTCCAGCCTCCACCAGAAACTCCCTTACCCTTTATCTTACTATTCCATGTTCTTTTTCTACCCTGCTTACAACCTTTGTCACTGTTTTTCCATCTTCCTCTTTATTTTCCCCTTGTATAATTTTCTCTCTCTCGCTCTGGGTCAACGTCTGATGAGGAAAATCAAGTGCCGGTCTCCAAAAATGAATGCTGGTGGGCCCCACCTGCAACTACCGGCTGAAATTAAGCACTGGTAGTATAGTGTAGTGTGAGAGAATAAAAGCTCTTGAATTGTGTGTTCAAAAATAGTTTCTCATGTGGATTGGTGGTGTCATGGAACAATTTTGTTAAATTTTAAGTGTCCACAAGAGCAATACTATCAATTTTGTTGTTGCTGTTGTTACGTAGGATCTTACGTGTTTTTTTGTTCTCTTTAATTGAGCTTCTTTCTGGCATTTTCTGAGGTTTTTGACAAATGTAAATGTCTTCTCAACAAAAGAAATAATTTCTCACCGTTCGCAAGGTTTTTTTTCAATAAATATTTGGCCTTTTTTTCAGGATACGCTGCATCCAACGCCTGTGTTTTCGTATTAACCTATTTGCAACAATCTGCATTGCCAGTTCCACCGCATTTGCCTTTGGTCATGCTTGGCAGTGGTTGGCTGCAAGACCCCCCCCCCCCCCCCAACCTTCCATGTGTCCAGTCCCCGATGTGTGGGGTTTGCTGCAAAAACAAACCTGCACTCAACGCACTGTGAAAAAGGGGGTGGCTGTAGTGATCGCACAAAGGACATTAGCCCAAACCACCATATGCTCATTCACTGCAGTGAATATCCCTCAGTCCATGGTCCGGTCCTGGCTAGGCGTTGTGCCCAACATCCATTGCCGCCAATACCCACTATGTGCAGTCTGTAGCTTGCTCACTGGGCTCCCCACACCTTCCTCCTGTGGTCATGGGATGCTTCGCCCTCTTAAACAACCCTTATAAACAATGGGGTTTGATACTATCAGGCCGAATTGGGGAAGGGATCAGTCATTAACCAAAACAACAAAAAAGACCCCCACTAGCTATGGAGTTATTTATTTATACACCACAGTACATTAATCCTGTATGTAAATCAATATATTTCGAATTTCATTTCATTTTACTCTCATTACCATTGTATTTTCTACCCCATCACCTCATTTCACTTATTTAGAGGGTGAAAAACAACATGAAGTTACCCAACAACACATATACGGGAGACATAATTCCCTGTTTCCAAGACAAATCTATACAACATACATTAATGTACATCAACATATACACAAATAATGAAGCAATTTTCAGAGTCCTTTCCCTAATCAATCAATATAAGATAGCCATAGAATTGATCTTTAGAGTTTCTTGATAGAGTTCATCGATTGCCCATAATGCATTCGAGGAGTGCAACAAGTCCTTTTGATTGGCCCCTTTCATGATGTTTCCACACCAGGATTTAAAAAAAGGGGGGGGGGTGGGGGGGGGACATCACTTCCTTCTTTCAATGATGTTCACGCTGGGCCATTCAAGAGCATTCCTCACCTCAAGTTTTGCCAATGCATTTCGCACTCAGGGGACACAGGGCATACTTATTTTTGATGTCCTTGTCTGGGCCACATCTTATACCTCTTGGGTGGGCTTGTTCCTGAATGTAGGAGAATTATTGGAGGAGGAACCGGTGCACCGTTTGCAGCGTATTAGCTTCCTTTCTCAAATCACTCTTTTCCTCAAATGTCCACAACTAATGTGTCTTCACGGGTCCGTATTACTTGAAGTAATTCCAGCACCCCGTTTACACAACACAGCACTTTTGTTCTCAGTGCATTGGCTTTGGCGCATGGTGCTCTGTAATTGCTGCCCCAACAAAACATTTCCATTGCTTCTAGCCATTCACAAGCCCAGGCCCTCAAATCTGTCGATTCTGTATTGGACGATGGTAAAAATGATCGGTCTCCAATGAGGTGTTTGCTGTTCAAATTTTACATCCACAAATCTGCCATGGGTCTACACATTAATGGACAAGATGATACACAGATGCATCCTTTTAGGTCTCGCCTAGTGAACGCAGCGCATGCGCTGCTTCGCCTTAGCGAGTCTATTGTTGTGGCTTTCCTTAGCGAAGGGAGACCAACCATGTGCGCGCACGGACAGTCGATGTGCGCGCGCATGGCGTCTCCTCTGAAGGGGGACAGGAGATGTGCACTCCGTGCGCGTGCACATCTCCTGTCCCTGCGTGACCATAGCGTGCGCATGGCGCATTGTACTTTTCCAAAGGCTGGGTGCGTTTAGCTTGTTGTTAGAATTTCACCTCAGAATGCAGATACCATGGCGCGCCCAGAGCCTCAAAGGCTGAGCGAGAGGAGTGACGGGACAATCCCCATGTCACTGTTAATTTAGTGACTAAATTGTCAATTTTGTTTTGCACCCTTGCAAAGTATATCGAGTGGACCATTATTTCGATGCTGTTGCACTATAGGGAGGTTGAGAGCTAGGCCCGCCCCAAATAGGGTGTGAAACGTTAATCGTTTGCTGAACATCAGGGAGAGAGATCAGTCTCTGGAAGATACACCCTCATGCAAAACGCTGGTGAACTTTCACTTGGTATCTCTGAAGCTGGAAGGCGTTTATACTATAAAAAGGGAACAAAGCCCCTCATGCAGAAGTAGTAAGCAGGCCGCCTCGATGGTTCAAGTGCTGGTGCATGGCACTGGTCTGCTCCACACGACACTGATTTCACAGTACACATCGCCTACTGGTGGCTGCACATGGGAAACACTGTTAATGGGCAAAAGATATTTTGAGGGCTTAGGCGGGTGACAGCGATTCCGCTTTGAAACCGGGTGATTCTTTGTCCGTGACTGTGCAGGGACGTCTGCCGGGTTTTGAAGGATGTCACACTCTTGGCTGCACCAACAGCAACGTGAAGTGGTGATTCCGCTTGGAGTAATGCAGTTTACTACCTTATTCGGCGGAGTCTAAATTCTGAGATGAGGGATTCCTACCCTGCTGATAACCAGCCATTAGAGTCGACTAACAAAAGAAGCTGTCAAATGACTCTGGCTAAAGTGTCGGGTGGAAAAGGCCTCCGATTCAGGGGTGTCCCACAGGCCAGTGCAGCCCCTGCAGCGCCGAGGGCCCCCGACCATCCAGGGTCCCCCAAACGTTTCAGAGAGGCCCCGTTACGCCAAAGCCAATGCATATTTCTGAAATATGGGAGACTAAGAAATGCCTCTTAACATTCTGCAAGGGTGGGGGTGGGCGGCATCATTTTACGTTCCGTCACAACTGCAATTTACGAATTACTTTTAGAAATCATTTGTGTAAGCACCGATTCCTGTGGTTGTTACCCATTTCTTTGGGTAAACGTGAATGTGCATGGGAATAGCACTCCGCAGGGCTCCGATCTCCATAATGGAGCCCTCCCCCACAGCAGACAATGCGTCACCGTGACTAGGAGGGTTACCTCAGAGAGTCCGTCGTGGAAACGATGGCGGAACTTCAGAACGGGGGCGCATCTATCTATTGTGCAGCGGGGACCAGCGTGAAAAGGGCCCAACGAACCCCAATTACATGTATTTCTTACTACACAACCAGCGGGCTGCAGGCCC
Source organism: Triturus cristatus (assembly GCF_964204655.1). Taxonomy (NCBI): domain Eukaryota; kingdom Metazoa; phylum Chordata; class Amphibia; order Caudata; family Salamandridae; genus Triturus; species Triturus cristatus. Next base: position 1,416,395,749 of record NC_140591.1, on the reverse strand, counting down.
ATTCTGCTTGTTCAAACTGGGGACTGTGGCTCTCTTGCTACGTTACTGCTTCAGAAGTAGGCATAGTGTCCGTGACATGCTGAGAAACACCCTTCAGCTGGTCACGAGGTTTAGACATCTGGGACCTAGGCCAAATATCCACTGTCCAAATTCGGTGGTGGAAATTCCACCACCTGGCACGGCACTGGCACAATTAATTCTGGAGAACACCCCCCCCCCTCCCCTCCCCCCAATCCGCCACCCTCCACACAAAGTGGATTCTTCCAGGGTAGCTGGAGCTGCTGTAGTGGAGAAACCTCCCCTGCCTTAACAGAAAGCTCTAAATTGTCCGCCACCTTCTTGGCTTTGGGGGAAAATCTGCAGCAAAGGAACATAAAAAATCAGCTGCCCAAACTCTAAATCAAGCCTTTAATTTAAGCATATTTAATTTGGTGACTTTCTATAGCTCCAATATGCTGCGTTAATCACTTCTGAGTGCTGTGAGGAGTTGGAGTTTGGGGGAACAGTAATAGAAATGGAAGTAATGACGGAGAGTGGCAACATAGCTGTTGAAAATGGAAATAATCATATGTAGTGCAGAAAAGTGAAGGGAAGGAATAGAAGTAGGGCTGCTGAAATGTGGAGAACTGGATGACAGTGCAGAAAAGCAGGTGGCGAGAGTGGAAATTAAAGATGGAAAAACAGTGTAGGGGAACAAAAAAATAAAGGTAGGCAGACAAAGAGTGCAGAAGACTGAACATTGCCCTGCTGGCGAAGTTGCCATCGTTTAAGATGGGTTCAAATATTAGTTACAGTTATGCCATCTAACAAGCCAGTCAGCTGGACTGTCAAACTTGAATGGACAGCTTTGCTGTTTAAGACGTTACCCACATGGTCTGTAAAAGTATGAGATCCTATACTTTCTAAGGCTCCACCCTGCACGTCTATCCAGAAACGATGAAGACCTACACTAACTGACCTATAATAAGACCAATGGGAGATGGGTGGACTAATCTTCTGATCATACCACTCTTTGATCCGTTCTTGGCTAGCCTGAATGTTGGTCCCTGTTTTAATCATGCACTTAGCCCTTTTATTCCTCAGGACTAGCCAGCACATAATCCATCACAAGTGTTTTTTTTTCACCTTTCTTCACTAAAGAGTAAGAGGGGTAGCAGAGAGGGTAGCCAAAAAGGAGTTCAACGGGACTGAAGCCTATCCCTGGAGAGAAGTTCGACTGGTGGCAAATGTCAAGCATGGCAAGCAGTAGTCCCGGTTTCTCCACGAGTGCTGCTCCAAAGCACACGTCACGTGACAAGAATGTCCAGCAGAAGTAGCTGGAGTGCTCACCTAAGGACTGTCCACATTAATATAACAAGCATTGAAAATGCAATAGGTCTCGCCTTTAATTAAGTTAAAGCCATTTGCTTTGCTAATGGTATTGTATAGCAAAGCAAAGCAAATGGCTTTAACTTAATGAAAGGCGAGACCTATTGCATTTTTAATGCTTGTTGACTGAGCTGTGGAAACCTGGCCAGCAGTTTTTTGTAATGCCACAACTCAAAAACTGCTGAAGGAATGTATACCAAACCATTAAAAGACCCTATTCTGAGTGAGATTCTAGTTTATCTAGTTCTATTGCGTAATTCTGTTAAGCTTTATTTCTTTTATTTACTATGGCAGTGAGCAAACATTCCTACAAGAGCTAGAATGGGAAACACATCTTTTGTTCCCCCCACCACATTTCCCCTCCACCACCCCTTGATGAATCTGCAGAAGGTGTAACATGACGAGTTTAGTCAGACGCCTAAGTGAGTGTCAGATTTTGTCACAGGAAAAACAAAGGTTACAGGGAGGTTATAGTTAGGAGGTAAAAATTTAAAAACCTTTGAAATTCACTGAAAAACTAAATGTAACAGGGACTTTATAGTTCGGAAATAGAATAAAAAAATCTTAGAAATTCACAGTACAAAATAATGGTTACAGGGACGTTATAATTAGGCTCAGATTTCACTTGTACCAAACCATAGAAATTCAGCAGTTATAGTTACTGAGCGAACTATAACTTACGCCCCCGCAAAGCACTGCTTAGACCTCACATATTGCATCACTCATGACATGGTCAGTGACATCACTGATGACAATGTTTTTTTTAAGATCAAAACGTTAATGTTGTCACTGGTACTTAAACCTTTGGTTTTTTCAATGAATTTCTAAGTTTAAAAAAAAAAAAACAGACCTTTTTATCACACCTAACTCCATAGCTGTCAAGGTTTTAGATTGCTATGTGTGACATTTTCATAATTTCTGTGTAATTATGAGTGACATTTCAACAACTATGAGTGACACTTTCTCGTGAGCAAAATCAAGCAATGGAGACCAGGTAAACATAACAATATCAGAAATTACACCCATTTGAGCAACAAAAAACTCTCAGAAGATCTTGAAACTGCTGTAAACCACCAGAAATGAAAAGGCACTAACAATTGACAAACAGACCTGACCAAGCTGGCTGAGAGGCCCTAGTGAGGATCTCGGCTGCTAATTATAATTAATGTATTCAGTCCGTGTGCTACAGGGTTAGTCAGGCTGTAATAATATGTTAGACCTTTAGTACTAATACATATTAAAAATGAATTTATGGACAGCACTCACTGGGTCAGCTGCGTGGAGGGTTGGGGCAGTGCGTCCTGAGAGCACTGAGCTACAGACAGTCGGGCAGAGCAGTGACGCTGTAATTAAATCTAATATACTGTTGGTTCGAAAGTTGGACGTCACCTGACCAGAATTAAACGAAAAGCAGGATTTGACTGACTCGTACGTATATTTCAATCAAATTAGACAATAGTAATAACATTTAATGATCATTGAGATCTGTATCATGCTCAGAGCTGTGCGGAGCAGAGTGGAGCTGTAACAGGGTCTCAGTCAGGCAGTGAGTGACGCTCTAAATTAAATATATATTAGACACTGTCAGGTCCTGTATTAGTTAAATTTACCACGCGCCGGCTGTGAAACTACGTGTTACAGTGGAGGCTGGGGCAGAAACATAGGCAGGGCTTGGCTGACTCGCCCAGCCCAGGCACAAAACTAAAATAATGTTGTTGCTGCCTATTTGAGATACCAGCATTTGTAACCGATGGAGCTCGCACACTGCCTACTTAAATGCATAGCTCCTTGGTATGAGGCACCTTGCCGGAGTCCAATCAATGATTCCACGCATCACTGAGTCTGACCAGGCGGCCTCTGTCCACGTGGGACCGACTGAGAAGGCTGAGAGGCACCAGCGCGGATATCGGCTCAGCAGCTGTCATGTAACCAACATTACCGCGGCACCAGCTGATAGTTACAGAATCAGGCTGACTCCAAAAGAAACATTCCCAACAATACTATATAAATTCACACACACCTGTCAGCGCGGCCGCAACGAGTTCTGTAGCACGCACCAGAGGCAGTCAGATCCTATTGTAATGATTACCTGATGCTACCTCTGCCAATACTGTGTGACCCATCTATCTCACCGTCCAGCGAACGTCGGAGCCCATGATCGACGAGGACGTACCAATATAATTATAGCGGCGACGCGTGGTGGGCAGCGGCAAACTAAAGCAAAATAACTGCCACTTGCCCTGCTGCGCGCTCAGCGAGAGTAAATGGACACACTGTTTGCATTCACGTCACCTCACTACGTCACGTGAATGCCGTGCCGGCCTGCCCGTAGCAGCGCAGCAATGAGCCACCAGGTTAGTGCGACAATCCTGACCTGCCATTGGCATTCAAGGACAAACTTTGCACATTTGACACCAATCGCACAGTCTGTCAGAGCAGCACGCGGTCCCAATTGCGCTGCTTCCTCATGAGGACTCACAAGTGTTTGGCCTGGACGGCGATTTCGGTCCCGCTTGTCTCTTCCTTTGCACCGGCAGTGATGTTAAGGAGGCGCCACAAATGCGTAACGTTACATTTTAGTTCGGTGATGCGGACCACCAAACTAAAATGCGTTAGTATCACGCCTAATGTGTGATACTTGGCAGGTCTGTAACTCTAATATCACTTCAACCTCTATTTTTTTCAGTGAATTTCTAGTTTTTTTTTTTTTTTATACTCAATGTAAAATGTTATTACCATACGTAAAGCCAAACCCCCTCCGCACACTGGTTGGCCACAGGGCCTGGTCTTTTTTAAAGGGGAGGGGGGCACATAGCTCCCCATCCCTAAACCTTATTAGGCAGACCCTCCAGATTATTGCGGCATAGATTTGCAAATTTAGCGGCACAAAAATTGAAATTTAGCGGCACAACAATGGAAATTTAGCGGCATTATTGCAGAACTTTATTTTACTCGCAATCATCCTTTTTCAGTCTTAACTCAATAGAAACTGTTTTAGCAGAGCATTCCACTTTGAAATAGGCATGTTTAAAGGGCCTGCAACTCTACGGAAGCACAGTTCAAATCTTAACCTCGTGCGAGGGGGCCCTATTTCTCCCTGGAATGTTTTAGCACCCATGTACGCACCGCTGCCGGGGCACCTCTGCCTCCTGGACCCACGAAGCAGGATACCTCTTCATCAGGCACTATAGAGCGCAGGATGGTAGTTGGTGGAGGTGCACTGCCACGGATTGGTTGAGATCAACTATGCCAGGAAGATGCAGCTGTCATTGGGGCTGTTTACTAACAACTTTTCCTACGTTCTCATTACGAATTTTTCAAATCCTGCCTATTACTTTTCAGAAAAACCCAATTAATCAAAACTGAATAAAGAACTGAGTATATAAAACAATGCGAAAATGCCACTTTGTTTTGCTTACATGTTATACCAAGTCTCTAGTGCCACCATCATGAAGTACAATTTAAAAAAAAATCTGGATTGAGGTACTATTTAACGTTACAATTTTTTTACCTTATGCGACTTGAGTTTTCAGCTTCAGGTACGTTTAGCTCAAAACAGGTATCATGTCTTATAAACATAGAATGTAGTTCAAAGATAAAAAGTCTGAAACATTCAGAGTTTTAAAAAACAGGTTTATCCATTTTATCGAGACTGGAACGCGGTTGTACCTGGTTTCGCGCACATGCCACCATCCCTCTGCATAGCATTCTAAAGTGAAAATCCGGCACATGCACCAGTGTTTGCTGCCACGCGTCAGAATGCATCATTCCCTGCTCACATCCATTGTAGATGGCAGGTCCAGTATTTACAACTACACAACATAATATTTGAAGGGGCAGAAACCTGTGGCCTATGTAGGAAGTAAATGGGCCTGTCAAGACACCGTTCAAGTTCAATACGTAGTCATGCAGATGGAAAGGATGCAGCAAAAATAAGAGGCTCATTTCTGTATGTCACACTATCATACATTCCTGCTGTATATCTAGTCAATTGTTCTTTGCATTCTGGGACCAGTAGTTTCTTATTCCCATTAGACGTGTGCACCTCCAATTAATCGCATGCAAATTGCTGTTGGCTAAAAACTAGACTAGTCAATGGGGTCACAAATGTCGTGGGGTCTCGTAACAGTTTGTGTTGTCCTTTGAGCACCAGTCCTTCCAAACAGCAGGGTTCACCTCCTCTCTTGCAGCCCCTAGTCCCACGCTTCCCCCAAATAAAGAGCAGAGTCCAGGAGGGGCCACCTGACTCTACAAGCGGCTCACAACTCATTCTTGCACTGTGAAAATGAAATAGCACATCCAAATATCGTGCTAACATTCCTTTTGTACCTTAGATGGTCTTAATTGGCCCAGGACCAAACACTTGGAGGCGAAACAGGTGTTCTTTGTGCTTAATGTGAGCTTGTGGTAGCAGGTAGGGCACACTGGCACTCATTTGTGGGTACAGAAACTTCCAATATCAGACAACACTGAACAAGAGACAGAAAGGCATAAAAAGTGGAAAGAAGAGTGAAGAGAAAGTTGGAAAAACATTAAAAACTAAAAAATAGAGAAAGCAGTATGAAAAAGAACCTGCAAGAGAGAGATAAGGGGCACGGAGTATATCACTGTGGACGAAAGAGGCATGAGGTGGAATCTAGACTACACAGATGGGGTGTTCGTAACCCTGACATTTGACAGTGGGCTTATAAGAAAAACTTTGGGCCCTGCACTTATTCGATAACAAACTAAGCAAGCACTGCTGGTTCTGGATGTGATCATTACTCATTTTAGCAACCTCTGCAGGATTAGTGGATATGGTCAGGGCTGTCTTTAGGGTGGTGCAACTGGTGCAGTCGCACTTGGCGCTCACCTGGGCAGAGGGGGCTGTGTTTAAAAATAATTTATGGGTTTAAAGCACTTGCTGAGTGTGCCTTGCACGTCCATTAGTCTGCACGTGCTTCTGTGTTCCTTGCCTGCCCAGCCGCACTCTTTGGAGGGTAGTAGCAGAGTCTAATTTGAGCCAGTCATTTCCGGTGCTCTGCACCTTCACCTAATTGTCAACATCTGCACTGATGACAGTCTGCCACATATTGGTGATGTGGTACCACACAGTGTCACATCCTATGCAAAGAGTAACTGTCACATAACTTCTAGTGGATTGGAAATGACAAGCACATGCAGCTGCAAACCATGCTGAACTAGCATGAAGTATATATTATAAATGAAAATTAAGTTTATAAAGAGGAATGAGCAGGGCAGGCATCTAATAACCAAAAGGATCATAGGTTAAAGATACGAGTTGTAAGGGCTTTGTGAAAGGAAAGAAAGCCTGACTTTTATTTTTTTTAATTAGCTCAAGCTCAAATGGCATCCTCAGCCGTGCTGAACAAAATGAAACACTGTAAAGATGATTTTTTTTTTTTTTTTTTTTTTATTTTATTGTTGAAACTGAAGGTGTCAAACAACATTCAAGTTAAGACAGAAAGTATCACGTTACAAAAAACCAAAAACATCTCAGATACAGTGAATCAAGATCTTTGTACAATAACAAAAACAATTAGAAGATGACCTGAATGAAAAGAGAGTCAAAAAAAGTTTTCCCAAATTTTTTCGAATTTTCTCCCCCCTCCAATCCTCGCTGCATAGTTACGCTCGCTAATCTTAACTCTTTGCATTTTAAGCAGCCATTCATAGAAAGATGGACTCTGAGTAGATCGCCAATTCTGAAGAAGCAATGATCTTGCCACTGCCATGCAGATAAACAGGAGTTTAGTATGTGAAACAGAAATATTTAAATTCAGGTCCAAACCGTGCAGCATCAAATTGGAATTAAAAGATATCTGGATATGCAAAATAGAAGATAAAAAAGCAAAAATATCTCTCCAGAACTCTTTGATCATGCTACATTCAACTATGACGTGTGTCCAGTTAGCGGGGGCAAAATTTTGACAACGAAAACAGATCGGTGCGTAATTACTAAACATTTTGGCAATTACTGCCGGGGTATAGTAGAGGAGCCATTTCCCAAAAAATATCATTCTGCGCCAATTGGCTCCCCGTAAAATGGAGAAATTATATTTATTAATAGTCCGCCACGTCGATACGGATAAAACCTGCTTTTCGTGTTCCCACCATTTTTGGACTGCTTTCGATTCTAAATCGTCTTGTTTGGTCTGAGCAAGATGACGTTTCCATTCACCAGGTTTCCTAATTAAAGTAGTATTAAACAGGAGATCGTTGTTAAAAGGGGAAATCTGAGTAAAGGAGGTAGGGGCAAACGACATTAAAAGTTTATAAATTAGATCATAAGACCCGGCTAACAAAAAGTTACCTGAAAGTAGTAGGCGCATCTCGGGCGGAGTTAACCACCTAGAGTGATGTAGAAAATCGCCTACTGTACTAAAGCCGGCTTTAGACCAATAGCCCATTAAATGCGGGCTTACCACCTGTCCTCTTGAGGAAAGTAAATTAATCAGTAAAGAGGAGGTATTGAAGAGAGAAATAGAGTATCGACTAATCAAAGCCTTGCGCTTCATAAAGAACCAAGCAATTATTTTATACCTAACCAATTTTGGAGATTTAGGTATTTGAAGAGGGGAAGATATTTGACTCTCTGAAAAAATTAAATCGAAAAAAAAACTAATATAATAATTTGGAGTCGGAGAAGGGACCTTGAGACGAGTTAAGTACTGAGCAAAATATGCGTAGTAATAGTCTCTAATGTTTGGAAGTGCCAGACCGCCATTATCTAAACCCTCGTAAAGGGTAGTCAACGCAATCCGGGGCTTTTTATATGACCACAAAAAACTTGAGAATAAGGATTCTATTTTAGAAAAGAAAGACCCAGGGAGAAAACACGGGATTGTTGAAAACAAAAAATTGAGCAGTGGTAAAATGGACATTTTAATCAGGGCGACTCTGCCTAGTAATGATATAGGTAATTTATTCCAGCGAATTAACATCGAACGAACCCTTTGGAGGAGGGGAACAAAATTCAAACCGAAAAGATCTGTAACTGAAGAAGAAAAAAACACCCCCAGATATCTTTTAGGTTTATTATTTATGCAACCTCGTAGATCCGGATGTAATTCTGGAATGTGATTGCCACAAATCAATATTTCGGTCTTTTTTTTATTAATCCTATAGCCCCCGAAAGATTCATATTGCTCAAAAATCCGAAGTGTCTGAGCTTGAGACTGCAAATCGGATTTAATGAGCAACATGATGTCGTCAGCATAAAGTTTTATCTTAGACATAAATGGGATTGGAGGTGCAATCTCTGCGGACTTACGAATAGCTATTGCGAGGGGTTCGATAAAAAAGGCGAAAAGAATCGGTGATAAGGGGCACCCCTGACGAGTTCCACGGTTAACTGCAACAGATCCAACCAAATGTGAATTAATAATAATATTAGCTTTTGCGCCAGAGTAAAGATTACGAATAAAATTGATAATGATGCCTGGAATATGAAAATGCTGCAAAATAACAAAGAGTGTCTCCCAAACCACCAAATCAAAAGCTTTTTCTGCGTCGAATAACAAAATAAGTGCAGGGATTCTCCGTGTCTCCAGGTAATCCAAAGCTTCTGCCAAATAGTGAGTATTAGTCATAAGCTGTCTACCGGTAATAAAGCCATTTTGGTCTGTATGGATCAAATCAGGAGAGATGCGATTAAATCGAATAGCCAATAATTTAGTAACGATCTTGTAGTCTGAATTTAAAAGGGTAATGGGACGATATGAATTAGGATCAGTAGCATCTTTCCCCTTCTTCAAGAAACTGACCACAGTCCCCTCGCGAAAAGAGTCAGGGATTGAAGCTCCAGACAACATAGAGTTGACCAAAAGTACCAACAGATTAGAAAAAGAAGAAAAAAAAACCTTAAAAAACTCCGCAGGGAGTCCATCCGGACCGGCAGCTTTCCCTGATGGAAGATTTTTTACCACCCCCTCTATTTCTTCCAAAGAAAATCCATCTGCCATGGTTAAATCTTCGGGGTGGGAAAGAGAAGGAATCTCAAACTGCCGTAAAAAAGAGTTTAATTTGGACTGGTTAATGTTAAGCTGGTGTGAATATATATTTTGATAATGACGAAGCATTATCGCACCTATTGTATCGGGGTCTGTAGTGGATTGAAGTGAGACCGGACATTTTAACTCCCGAATTAAATTAGATGCTGCTTGTGCCTTGGCCTGCCAAGCCAAGAATCTCCCAGTGAAATTACTTTCTTCATATGTTTTTTGATATTGGGTACGAAAAAATGCCTCCCCCTGATCGTATAAAAAAGTAGTGTATTTTTGTTTAGCTTCCATTAATTGTTCTTTGACCAATCGTGAGGGGTTTTGTTGCCTCTGGACGCTAAGTGTCTGAATACGAGAGTGCAATAGTTTAATTTGAGCCCTGGATGCCTTTAACATAGCTGCGTCTTTCCCTATAATGATTCCGCGAATAAAAGCCTTTAGGGCATCCCAAATAATACTTATGGGGGCAGTGCCCGTATTAAGAGTTATAAAGTCTTTAATCTTATTTTTTACTTCAGAGACCCATTTATCATCACTGAGATAAGCTCTATTGAAGACCCATCTTTTAGGGGATCTTCTAATGTCCCCAAAAACGAACTCCCGAATAAGCATAGCGTGATCAGAAAATACATTGAACACCGTATTAGAAAAACCGAGTTTAAGATTACTTGAAGCCAAAAAAAAATCGATGCGGGATGAGGATTTAAATCTACCCGACCAGCAGGTATAATCTCGTTTAGAGGGATTATCAACCCGCCAGTGATCAGAGAGATCGAATAATTTAATATAATGTGAGATGGTTTGAAAGACTTTCGGTTTAAGTTGTTTAGATAATTGGGATGATGTATCCAAGTGCGGATCCATTAACAAGTTAAAATCCCCGCCAATCACGATATCACCTGAGACCATCAATAGAGATTGAAACAAGTCCTCATACAGACTAGCATCATCTGTTAACGGCCCGTAGCAACAAACAAAAATAAAAGGTCTCTGCCTAGCTTTGACTCTGCATAAGATCCAACACCAACGTCCAGCACCACCCTGTTGTGATTGAATAATGTCTGCACAAAGATTCTTATTTAAAAATATTGCCACCCCACGCTGAGATAAATCACATGATGAAAGGCACCGAAACGAGGCCCAGGATTTAAGCATAGAGAACCCATCTAATTTAGAAGAAGGAATATGAGTCTCCTGTAACAAAATAACAGAGGGATTCTCAGCTTTTAACCAAACTTCCATAGCGCGTCTTTTCTTAATATTATTTAAACCATTAACATTCAAAGAAAGCAACTTCAAACTCTCCTTATTAGACATTAAGACCAAAATTAAATTGTCTATAAAGAATTATCTGCTCTTGGCCCCGTGAGTACAATGAATCCATCTTAACAAATAGGAAAAATAAGTAATATAGACAGACAGACACAATCAGTTTCTTTTTAGTTTCATTACAACCCTCCCACCAACCTACGTGACCACCCTCGCCATCCTCACCATCCTCACCCCCCCTGTGTAAAGTCGATCATCTTTCGGAGGATGAAAGATGATCGACTTTAAATTTCAGACAACCGCAACTGTTCCTTTAATAACACTACCTTCTACGCTACGCTTACTCCAGATATATTTTTAACTTACACGTTGGTCACATTGTCCATGCCACTTAAGGCCGAGATTACTAAAGTCACGGCTCTACATCCCCCCCCTCCCGGAAGCCCTAGCTCGTCGTTAACAAAGAAAAAGCAGTCAATAAAAACGAGTCCAGCTATGCTCAGCAGGCGCGCACAAGGCCGTGAAACTGTACTCCTCCAACCACACTCACACTAACCTTCCCATTTCCTCGAAGGCAGAGAACACTTGCAATAGTTAGCAATGTACTTGAGTCCATTAGGAAGCAGCTATTTTACTACTGCACAGCGGCAGCAGTGACATATGCACGCGTGCAACCAATAAGATGCAAATCATGTTTTCATGTCTTCCGTGAGACCCTTTTTAGCGGCCACAATGGCAAATATCGCGGCCATTGCGTAAATCAGCCGATTTCGCGATTTTTTCATGAATCGCGAAATCGCGAAATGCTGGAGGGTCTGATTAGGCCCTTGGGACCCCATCCTCCAGGGTAATTTTTCTAAGTTAAAGGGGAGGGGTTGCCAGTGAACCCCTCCCCTTCCCAAAGCCTTTTTAGGCACTGAGGACCCCATCCTCCAGGGCCGTACATATGTTAAAAAGGGAGGGGGGACGCACAGTCCCTCTCCTCAAGTCTCTTTAGGCCCTGGGAAACCCATCCCCCAGGGCCGTACATATATGATAAAAGGGGAGGGGGGCATGCAGCCCATTCCACGAGCTGTTGTCGGCCCCATAGACCCCATCCACTAGGGCCTGTACTATTAAAGGTGGGTCCTCTGGTGCCCACCCAGAGCACCCACCATACATACATTCATTGAGGGCTGCAGGGGGAGCCCCAAGGCCCCGCGGTCGCAGACGGTTCCCCGCATGCAGCGGGAGCCGGCATTGCTCCCGCCTGTAGGAAGGCCAGGAGACCAGATTACAAGTCTGGTCCCAGCTTGCGGGATCATTTTTAAAGCTCCCACCTGCTGGGAACAGATTCTGTCTGTTCCCGCTTGGCGGGAGATTTTAAAAATGCTCCTGCCAAGCGGAGTATAGAGATGGTTTCCCTGCGCTGATGTGGGCAGGAAAACTGCAATTTTCTAAGGGTGGGCTGCATGGGACATAGCCAGTGAGCTGGCTCCGGGGCCATTAATGGCTCAAGAAGGAAGGCCACGCAGCTCCCCCCCCTCCCTTTTCAAAAGTATAGGCCCGGGGCCACTAGTGGCTCGGGGAGGGTGACCGTGCAGCCCCCTTCTCATTTTCAACATATTTCGGCCCTGAGGGTGGGCTCCCCGGGGCCTGACATGGCTGAGGGAGGGAGGCCAATGATTTTGGTCCCTGTGTTAGGTTTTTCTGGCCTCTGATGGCTCTGGGAGGGGGTATGTGCACCCCCACCTATACTATGTTTTAGGCCCCCTTTCCTATTTTTGACATATTTCAGACCTGGGGGTGGGCTCCCTGGGGCCAGTTATGACTCCGGGAGGGGGGCAGTGTACCACCCCTCTCCTTATTCAATGATTTGTGGCCCAGGGTTGGGCTCCGTGGGGCCTCCAATAACTTGAGGACGGAGGCTGCACGTACCTCCTCCCCATGTAATGTTTTCGGCCCTGGGGCCTCTGAAGGCTCAGGGAGAGGGGCCGCGTGCCCCCTCTTATTAATAAAACAATGCGGCCCCGGCTGCCATTTATTTTTGTTTTTGATCCCATAGGAGTGTCACAGGAAGCTGTGACCTTTCTCACTAGAGGTGGGGAGCCAACTAGTTAACATGGAGAGCCGAGCCAATCATGCAACACACGTCATGTTAGAATATGGCAAGGAATCTTCAAAATTCCAAAAAGCATATTTTTTTAACATGCAAAAGCGTTTCAACTTAGTACATCATTTCACCTTAGTACATCATCTCGGCATTGAGAAATATTTATTAAGTAAGAGTTTCTAAACAGAACCTGAGGAACATTCCTGTGCCTGCTGTGATTACAGTGCTATTGGTGAACTAAGAGGCAAATCATTTGTCATGTCTACCACATATGTGGCCTCGATTCTTGTTATACACAGAGCTACAATATAGTTTATTAAATCAAACATGAGAAGTTTTTGGGCAATGTGCATCTGACGATCACAAAATTTGGTCAAGGAAGGAGGTATTGATTCCAGATTTTACAGTTTTATGTTGTGAAATTCAGCCACTAAATGGGTATCTCTTTGCGACATCAAAGGTTAATGTTTGTTCTTTATTGGTGGCAGAGGACATTGGAGCGTGGTTGACAGGCAGAATCCACATATTAATTTTTGGCAGTTCATATAGCACGAAACTTACCCCCGGACATACCAGCACTACACAACAGACACAGACTACTTTACACGTTTTGTTATATGATATAGGGCGATTTGCTGGACTTACAGGATTCAAACCTGGTTTCCCATGTTACATGGTCATCATGTGTAGCCACTGAGGCACAAGGCCTCTCTGAAAGCTGGGGCTCGTTTTGGGTTCGAGGTTCCAAGAGGACCTTGAGCTGACCCAGAGCAAGGCATCTGGCTGGAGCCGGTCTCGATCTTCCAGGGGTTCGCCCATCTCTATTCGTCACCCCCATTGCAGCTCCTGTGATCCACAGCGATTGGCCAGGCTCAGCTTGTGTTGCCATATTTAACCACTGCCTCCGGGCCAACAGCCACGCCCCTTGCTCATCAAAGAGGTCAACAGCCATCTCTTAGCACTAAGAGTTAAGAGAGGCGACCCCCAAAAAACTTTTTGTTATATTTACTTTTGGGCAGGAATCAAATAAATGTTTAAAAAAGTTTGAGGGGCATTGCAAGTTCTCGAACATCATCTCGAGCAGGAAAACAATATTGTGACTGGCCCTGAATATATTTGCAGACATGCTTTCATTTTCAAAAACAAGCATTTGCAATGCAATAGATCTCGCAGTGACGCGAGTTTAAGCTATTGGCATTGTAAATTACAATGCTTTTTATTTATGTTTTTAAAAAGAAAACAAAAATAAAAGGCATTGTTATTTGCAATGCCAATAGCTCAAACTCGTGTCAATGCGAGGCCTGTTGCATTGTAAATGCTTGTTATGGACGTGTTTGTAGGGCGGATGGGGTAGTGTCTCATCTGTTTGCCATTGGGGAGTTGTTATAACATTTTAGGTATTTTGATGACTGCAAGCACTAAAGTTGGTTTCACGAGTTCAGCTGTTTGCTCTCCTTCACATCTCTTGTCTTATAAATGTGTGGCGTTGCTTTGTTTGCACATAAAGTGATCAATAACACAGCCAGCCGGGCCATTTGTTTTCCTCTTTTAGCACCTGATGCTTTGTCTAGCAGGAGATAAAATGAGATCAGAAGCCACCAGACATGTTTCTTTCTGGATTGGGCTGATGTAATTGCATTGCTGGACTGCTGATAACTGCTATGCTTTTTCAAGTTACACAGTTTATTATTGTGGGAGTGACTCACTTGTAGACAACCAGTGTGCATGGTACATATTTTGTGTTTTTAGGGCTGTCTGAAGAGAGCTGTCAGTTTTCACTGCAGAAATGGGCTAGATTGCTAATGTTTACGTTCTCAAAATGATGTATTGAATACCATCAATTAACGTTGTGCTGTAAGACAACGCATGGGTTCTGATTGGGGGCCAGCTGCAGTATAGTCCTCTCCAGACTGTCCACTCAGTTACCCTCCAATGCTCTGCACAGGGAGGGTGGGGGGTGGGGGGGGGGGGGGGTCCATTCGCTGCTTCCACCTATGCAGAAGTTCTCGGAGAAGAACACTTACAGAGACTAGAGGGACGATGATGGATTTACAGGAAGAGGAGGAGGGTAATGTGAAAGGGAGTGGCAAGGGGATCGGATAATAATATGGAAACTGGGAGACATAAGTCACGTAAAGGGGAATGGAAAGCAGAAGGATCATTGAGAGAAAGGAGGGACAGAAAGAGGCAAGGCACAAATAGAGGCAGGAGGGGGTACCAAAAGACACAACTAAGAGAAACTGAAGGGCGTACACAGAGACGGGAGGTACAGTGAGACAGGAAAGGACACACAGAGATGCAAGAGGCACAGAGAAACACATGCCCAAAGTGGGAAAGAAAAAAGGGATCCAGAGAAGCAAAAGTCAGAAAGAGACAAGAGGGAACAGAGAGACAAAGAGGAGTTCAAAGAGACAACAGGGGAACAGACGAACGGGGTACAGAAAGAGAAAAAAGAATCAGAAAAGATGACACTCAAAACAGAAAATAGTCATAGAGACTAGGAAGGGGCACATAGGCGTTGAAAACCGCACATCGGGACAGAAAGGTCCCAACAAAAGAGAGCGGCCATGAAAATGAAGAAAAGACACAAGGAAGCAGGCAGAACACAGAAACGAAAGGGACAAGGAGAAGCAATGGGCACCTAAAGACAGAATGATTATAAATACATAGACAGAAGGACCTCACCACAAAGGGACTTAACAGAAGTGGAAAAGAGGGTCAGCAAAGCCATGGAGAACTGTGAAGTCCACAGGGAGAGATATAACAAACAAAGAAATAGTGCTCCAGCAGACCGAAGGTGCAGAGACAACAATGAGCACAGGAACACACAATGCACTGAGAGAAAAGATGCACACACACCGCAGGAGTACGAAGACACAAAAGAGGACACAGAACTGCAGAAGAGCAGCACCAATCAAACCGAGGACCACGGAAGCAGAGGCTCAGATTGAAACTGAATGAGTACAGAGAGACAGAAGGCAGGCAGACAGAACCATGAAGAGCGGCAGGAGCATGCCACAATAGATGTACAGAGAAGCAGGGTATGCACAGAGGGGCTGAAAGACCACAGCGAGACAGAAGGAGCATGGAGACAGGACCAGAAGTTGCAGCAGAAGCACCGAGAGGCAGAAAATGATAGGGGCAGAGAGAAAAAGACGCAGCAAAGAGGGGGGACATAGAAACTAGAGGGAAAGTAAGGATGGAGGGCAGGGATTCTGTGGTGCAGGTATTTCTGATGGATAGGGTTTGAACGAAAAGTCTATCGAAGAGCACTTGAAGGTATTTAAAGAATGTACAAGTCCCAACACTTAACTGCACTGTACGTTTGACGAAAACCTTCATTAATTAATATTTACCTGCTGCTTCTGGGAAAAAAAGCAGAAAAAGCACTTCACGGAGCAAAGGTCACTTGCCAAACCTTTTAAAAACAAGCATTGAAAATCACCAGAAAGGCTCTTTGCTCAGCGGTGCGAGTATTACCAAAATAAAACACAGCTATGCGACGTCAGCCTGGGCTGTTGCTGTGAAGGGCGCCTCATATACAGGTTGTAAAGGTGGGGCAGCGAGGCACAGAGGGAGAGGCGGGCACAGTGCTGGGAACCTTCAAGCTTTTCTAAATGAGCCGGCAACAAAAGTGAAAGCAACCACAAGCAGGCAAACAGCGTCCATGCAGCGTGCGCGCAGACAGGGAGGGAGAGAGGGAGCGAGCGGCCGAGCCATACGCGCCTGCACATCTCCTGTCCTTGTGCTAACGCTGTCAGCCGTGCGCGTGCCATGTCCTGTCTCCCTTCGCACACCAAACCGACAACAATAGGTGTCGCCAAGGCGAGCAGCGCATGCACTGCATAGCTAGGCGAGACATAATGAGTTACACATCTATATTATTTACAGATGTCGAGTATGTAACTCAAAATTCCACTGATGTCACCCAATCAGTAACAAATAAATGTTGACAGCTTAGCATAAAAGTAAAAGTGGGACGGTAGCATCTAAACAGACAGCATTCTCAATAGATAATGAATATTAAAAAATTAAAAGGCTCATTTTAAAAATAGCAGATTGTGGTATTTCACACCCGCTGTCTTGTTCAGGTATTTATCAATACTGAGATGATATGATGGTCTATTTTTAACCTCTTCTGTGCCCATGACGAGATAGTCTCGTCATGGAGCACGGTCGCGCTGTGCCCATGACGAGACTATCTCGTCATGAACCCCACCCACTAATGAAACGCCCGGCACAGGAGGGGGAAAGGGCGTGGCACAGAAGGGGTTAATTTAGCTTGCACATGCCTTGCTATTTTAAACTCTCTGGCCTGATTTAAAGTTTGGTGGGTGAGTACGCTATCACAAACATGACGAATATCCTGCCTGCCTTATTACAAATGCCACAGCATATATTGTTCCTGTAATAAGGCAGACAAGTTATCTGGGACATTAGTGACTGAGTAACCCATCTGCCAAACTCTAAATCAGGCCACATTTGGGGTGTCATTAAACTGTCACAGGAAACGAAAGTGGGCAACCCAATCGACCCTTAGAGGCTTGGGCAAATTAAACATCAACAGGTAAAAGTTCCTACAAGGGTTTCACGTATACGCACTCAGTTAAACAATTCATGCAGTGATACATCAAGGTTCCAGCCGGTAACCTGTGAGTTAAACAATTTCTAATTCAGTTTTCAATTTCTTCCCAAACGTTCTACAAAAGATACTGATGAACACAGGTGTAGATTCTTCATGAATCAAATTTATATAATAGGAATATATAGGGTACAACGACCCTATATATTTCTATTATATAAATTCGATTTATGAAGAAACCTTGATATATCACTGCATGTATTGTTTAACTGAGTGCGTATAATTAAACTGTCACGGCAGATCATCCCTGGGCCTTCTGGACTCAATTATTCCCTCCCTCGTTCACAGTCGTCAGTTGTCTGTAGGTCGATGCTGATGTTATAGTTACCAAATTCTTACTATGTCTTTGGCTCCAGCTGGCAGGCAGAAGGCAACTGCAGGACGCTTCCTCCCAGGCAGTTGTAAAATAATCTAATTGAGTGTGTTGGTTACATCCTTGAAAGCTACACCACCACTTCCGAGCTCTTTTCACATCACAATATATAGCTGTGCAGCTCACAAGCTGTATAATGTGATGTACGCAATGGGCATTAGATGTGCAACGCATGAGCTAAGCACCATAATAGGGCCATATGTACGAACACATTTTTTCATAGACACAGAATGGGTAAAACCCTTTGATACTTCTGGCCCTATATCTGCTATGAGTGTATTGGCTGTGTAGAATACTGGCTGTACAAGCTGGATGAGATGCACATAATACTGTCTGTGCAAGGGACAAGAAGTGTGCCAAGTGTGTTTTGCGTGTGATACGAGTTGTACTTGGTATACCCTGTGCTAGATGTGAGCTGCATAGATATAGGCTGTACAGGCATAAACTGACCAGGACATAAACTGAGCAGAGAAGGCGCCGAACAGTAGAAATGACGTAGCAGTACGAGCTGTGTGGGGTGTTGTGCATGGAAGCAGGAGAGGTTGTGTTGAGTAAACTATGCATGTTGTGCTGGAAATTAGCTATGCTGTAGAAGATATAAGCTGTGCCAGATTTCAGGTGTGCAGTGGACATTGGTTCTGCAGGACGTGTAGAGTTTGAGGTGTGTGTGACATGAAATGCCAGGATATGAACTGGAAAAGGCACAACCCTTGCAGGGCGTATCAGCAGGGAATGAGTTCATCAAAGTGCATATTCTGGCAAAGTGTTTTACAAAAGCCGTGCAAGGTGCGAGACACCCAGGGATGTAATTGACCATATGCATGGCTGATAATACACTCTCTGAGCTCATCAAAGGCCCTGCTTATCATCTGCCCCAGTTACTTATCGTGGACGAAAAGTTCAAGGGAGCATGAAATGTTACATTTGCACACACCCCTAGAATAAAAAGGCTGTATCCTCCTTGTGTATTTGTGAATTTTTGCAAACTCTAAATTCTCAAGGGTGATGGTAAGGATAGATCGATCTAGCCTGGGCTGATGGGTGAATAGATTCAACTGCAAATCAAAATAACTGCATAGTAACTGCTGTATATTTGTTCTGAACCTTGTACTGTGTTTGACTTCCTCTTGAATGTTTGCATAAGCCTAGTGAGAACCTAGTGTAAAAGTTCACTTGTATGGCCTACAGTTTAGGAATAAATATAATTGGGCAGATGAGACTGATGTTATGTTTATTGTGTCAAGTGCAAGAGTTGAGTATAAAGAGTGAGTAAACAATCAAGTTACTAGTACTGCAGGAATAGCAACCTTTTAAAGATTTTTCGAGGCCTGTATCACCAATTAAGTGATAGGGACTATGGGTATGAAAATGCATTTTATGATTTCAAAATAACTTGGGCGCTGTCTAACAAATCTGTGCAAACTTTTCTAAAAAAGAGATTCCTCCGATTTGGGTTTTTCATGGCAAGTTTCATGTAGCTCTGCAAAAAGGGGGGGGGAAACGAGTGGTCAAAAAAGTGACTTCCCATTATAACTAGCACAGGATTCTTTGCTCTCCTTTACAGAAACAAGCATTAGCAATGCCAATAGGTCTGGCTTTGAAGAAATGTTGTATGGTAATGTGAAGCAATACAGGAAAATGGCATGGAAATAGATATGTACTTTTGTGGATGCAAAGAACTGTTGAACAATATTGGAATAGGGTAAAAGGTCAGGAGACAGTTGCATTGTCAAGCCAGACCTAAATATCTCTGTAGGTTAATGACTGCCGTTCTCACATCTTTGCTGCTGATTGAGAAAAAGAACATACATTATCTAGTTATATAAGACACTTTAATAGAATTTCTATGTTGTGTGTGCTCCTTAAAGTTCAAGCTCAGGCAGCTGGATAAATAGTCAAAATGATCACAGCTGTGTGGAGGGAAAGCCCTTTTTTTGTGGAAGTACACACCTTTTGCCCAATCAAAACATGTACACCTGGTTTTCAACATGTGGACAGAGCAAAAGCCCCGCTCTAGTGATGTTCACATAATTGTCTGTCTGGTGACAGATGCGCTGTGAAGCCAGAACATAAAAAGTCTGAAGAGAATTATGCTAAATGTAGCATGAAAGAAGATCTTTACTCAAGGAAGTAACTTTGCTTGATTTGGTGTAAATCTGTTCAATAGTTTACGGGAAATTAACATTTAAATAAATCTTTTGAGTTAGCTTGAAAGAGTTAAAAGATATATATATATATATATATACACCTGCCAGATGACTCCAGCCAATCGCAGTGAGGCAAACTGGTTTAAAGGTGGACATTTACGAGCATTCATGATTTGAAGGCATTTGAAAAAGTTTTACTACGAAACGAGTCACGTCCTGAATAGCCGATTAAAGTTGCTGGACCTGCTGTGCTTGTGTGCCTCGTTCTTCTTCCTGCTGAAGGGAACTTGGTTTTGGATATTTTGTGCGCGGCCACAGCGCACTTGAGCCCGCACCCCACAAGATGTTCAGTGTTAGCAGTGGCAAGCTTTTGGTATTAACTCTCGGACCGGGGAAACACTAAACCACCGCATTTCGTATGCAGTTACCTACCCGTTGGCTAGACCGTGACTGCACGAGGGGGCATCTTGCACTGTTGAGATGTTCCGAGGTTTAAGCTACGTTGTGCGGGGGTGAAGGTCCAGGCCAGCCGCTTTTCCACAAGTAAGATCCAGGTGCGTTAGGGGAGAAGAGGCAGTCACCGCCCACTTGGGTAGTACTAACGCTGTTTTGACTGCCTTTTTGAAAACTCGGAGTGCCGAGTTTCGAGACACTCCGCAGTACCTGCCAGATGACTTCAGCCAATCGCAGTGAGGCAAACTGGTTTAAAGGTGAACATTTACGAGCATTCATGATTTGAAGGCATTTGAAAAAGTTTTACTACGAAAAGTGTCATGTCCTGAATAGCCGATTAAAGTTGCTGGACCTGCTGTGCTTGTGTGGCTCATTCTTCTTCCTGCTGAAGGGAACTTTGTTTTGGATATATATATATATATATATATATATATAGATCACCTGAGTTGCTCCTTCCGGACTGTCTGGGCCCCTCGGAGGGTGGCGCGCACGCCGTCGGAGCACACCGGCTCACAATATTCACAAAATAAATGTTCGTAAGCGCGCTCTCAGAAAATCGCAGAACTCAGTGAAAGTAGTTAATCCACCATTTATTCCACAACGCGTTTCGGTTCAGAGAACCTTGATCACGTGAAATTATCACCCAATCACGAGACAACTTATTCAGTTATACAGAAAGTAAAGAAGGACCAAACATAATTTCTTGTCGGACATCTTGCAATGGCAAAAAATAAACAATAAATATGGCAGATATAATATAATGCTGCAAATAAAAACTAATTTCTTTTTAAATACTGTCATAATGAAACAGCCCTTACATAAGCCTAATAGCTGTATTACACATTAGTATGTACCCTTAATGAGTAATCAGTGTTTGTTTCAACTCGAACTTTATCGATCCCCAACTCAAACATCATTACATCAATGTGTGTAAAATACACAAAATTGAAGTGTGTTGCACAAATCTACTTCAAAATGCACATTCAGCAGAAGAATTTTGGCAAAAGAATATTTTAAATTAGTTGCACCTGTATATCCATACTCGCGCACAAGTATTAGCATTAATGAAATTGCTTCTAAGAGTACACATCGTATATAGTATCACAATCCCAATGGATTCAATAAGCATGATGCGGAATATATCGCCCGCACCCTCTAGTGTACTCTATACAATCACAATCGATGACCAACACATGCATCAGGGCACAAAAGAAAGAGAACAAGGGCCAGTGCCCAAAGTCATATATACAACAGTGTGTAGTCACCGCATTGTAATCCAAAATAAAAAAGGTCCTACTGAGATGAATGCTGGAGACAAAGTCTATTTGACATTCATTGAATGGTAGTGTGATACAGTGATGTGGAACGTGATATCCACACTCTGTTTAACCTGTTTTCTTTGTCTTTTCTCTTTGTCTTCTCTTTATCTATGCACATGAGGAAGGAAGGGGCCCATTCACGGGGTTCACCTGCATGCTGCCTACCCTTTCTACTTCCCTCCTTCTCCTGTGTGGCACTTCAACACCCACATGAGACCTTTTTCGAGCACCTGCAAGACGGGGACTTAGTGGAAATTAGTGGAAAACGAGTCTCTTCATGGGTCTTTTAAACATCCTCTGGTAGGTTACGCCCTTATGTAAAATATGTATGGAAAATCTATGAGTGCCAGAATGCTGTTATTAATTGAGACCCACCAGAGGGCGTAACCTACCAGAGGATGTTTAAAAGACCAATGAAGTGACTCGTTTTCCACTAATTTCCAGCTTACAGACATCGCATGGAGACCGTGAGCAAGGAGCAGGAGCTCCGAAACACGTAGGGCTGTCTAATTGAATGAGCACAGTGATGTCCGGTTTTAAAGAAATAAAGGAAACTGCCTCAAGGTGCAGGGTCCGCCTGTTTCTTCAAGTGCAGCTTCGCAGGGGGACACCTTTTTTTGAATATGAATATATATATATATAGATAGATAGATAGATAGATACATATATACATACATACATACATACATACATACACACACACACACACACACACACACACACACACCCCTACAGTAGGTAGTTGTAGTTATGACCAACTTTCAATAGGAAGAGCATTTTTTGTTTTGCTTACAACTTTGGCGTCGTTTGATGAATCTTCATGAAATGTTCCAAACTAATTCTTTGTTCATATCAGCTCCTATGTGGAAAGTTTGGGGGTGATTCGTCAAGGGGGGCCAAGGAAAAAGGGGAGTCCCAAAACATGTTCTCTCCATGTTAATTTCCATAGGCTACAGGTCGAACGGGTGAACGGAATTGCCCCAAATTTGGCAGGGAGAGGGTCTTGGTCTAGAAAGCACAGTTTTGGTTATTTGGTATAAATCTGTTCAGTAGTTTTGGAGTGATATCGAAATTTACAGATATCGATATTTGGGAATTCTGCCATCTGATTGGCTGAGGCGTTACGAGCTTGCTGCTTATTGGTTGTGAAAAAAAAAACAGTTGATGGACAGAATGCAGAGCAATGTCATACATTCACCCCAGTACAGAGATCTGGGCCTAAATCCATCGTTTTTTTGCTCACCATGCTGTTCCAGTTTGAACCCAGCCATATGCAAATCAGTCTTGACCCTGTGCCTCATGGGAACAGTCCAGCCCGAACTGCCAAGCCAGGTTCTCACTGGACTGGAAACAAGCATCCTAGGACCGGTTTTGGGGTTTCACCCCTCTTCAGCCAGGATAGCTTGATTCCAGTAGCATGGAGAGCAAGGGACCCACGTCTGGGCATACCCTTCCCACTCGGGGTGACAAATGCAAAAAACAGTTGATGGACAGAATGCAGAACAATGTCATACATTCACCCCAGTACAGAGATCTGGGCCTAAATCCATCATTTTTTTTGCTCACCATGCTGTTCCAGTTTGAACCCAGCCATATGCAAATCAGTCTTGACCCTGTGCCTCATGGGAACAGTCCAGGCTGAACTGCCAAGCCAGGTTCTCACTGGACTGGAAACAAGCAACCTAGGACCGGTTTCAGGGTTTCACCCCTCTTCAGTCAGAATAGCTGTTGTGTGTCTTTTGCTTTCTCGCCCTAAGTGCGCCAGGTATGCTCAGACGTGAGTCCTGGGCTCACTGTGCCACTGGAATCAAGCTATCCTGGCTGAAGAGGGGTGAAACCCCGAAACCGGTCCTAGGATGCTTGTTTCCAGTCCAGGGAGGACCTGTCTTGGCAGTTCGGGCTGGACTGTTCCCATGAGGCACAGGGTCAAGACTGATTTGCATATAGCCAGGTCTAAACTGGGTGAATGATGGATTTAACCCAGATCTCTTGACTGGGGGTGAATGTTTTGATTTGTTCTGCATTCCGTCCATCAATTGTGTGTCTTTTGCTTTCTCGCCCTAAGTGCGCCAGGTATGCTCAGACGTGAGTCCTGGGCTCACTGTGCCACTGGAATCAAGCTATTCTGGCTGAAGAGGGGGGAAACTCCAAAACCGGTCCTAGGATGCTTGTTTCCGGTCCAGGCAGGACCTGTCTTGGCAGTTCGGGCTGGACTGTTCCCATGAGGCACAGGGTCAAGACTGATTTGCATATAGCCAGGTCTAAACTGGGGTGGTATGGTGAGCAAAAGAATGATGGATTTAACCCAGATCTCTTGACTGGGGGGGAATGTTTTGATTTGTTCTGCATTCCGTCCATTATTGTGTGTCTATTGCTTGTGAGTGCTGCAAGCGGTTGCAACTAGGAAGTGTTGTCCGCCATTTTGTGATTCCATTGAAGCGAGTAAGGGGGGAAAAAGGACAAAAAGAGTAGGAAACAGGCGGATAGGAGCACGGTAACCTCTGTGGGGGAGTGCAAAGCGAAGTAGTCACATCTACTGGTCTGAAAGTGCAGTGTTGCTCAGAGTGACATGGTGCTGAGATGAGATGCTGCTCCAGTCGGGTATGAAACCTAGAGCCTAAACCTGGAGGTCATTGCTGTAAAGTGATGTGCTCTGGTGTTTGTAGGATACCTGTGGAAGTAGTGTTAGTAGGCGTTTATACCATACAGGGAGTGGGAAGCGAACTACTGAGCTCTACCGTGCGTTTATACTATACCGGAAGTGGGAAGCGAAGTACTACGCCGACCGGTGTGAAGACACGGGGATCAAACCGAGCTGATTGTTGTACAGTGATAGGCTGTGGGCGCTGTAGCATACTGGCCTCTGTAGTATAACTGTAAGTAGTGTTAGTATGCGTTTATACTATACAACAAGGGGTGAGTGGGAAGCAAACTACTCACCCCTACTGGTCTGAAGACTCTGGGATTAACCCCTTCTGTGCCACGCCCTTTCCCCCTCCTGTGCCGGGCGTTACATTAGTGGGTGGGGTTCATGACGAGATAGTCTTGTCATGGGCACAGCGCGACCGTGCTCCATGACGAGACTATCTCGTCATGGGCACTGAAGAGGTTAAACCGTGAGCTCATTGCTGTAAAGTGATGTGCTCTGTGTACTATTTCAATGTAAGTCATAGTAGAATGTTAGTATGTAATGATACTATAATGTACGTATGTAATGTTAGAATAAAGGGCTGTCATGAGAGGAATCTTGGGGAGTTTGTACACGGTGCTGGAGAAGACGGATGCCTTGGTGTCTGGTCCTGTTGGTGGCTGTTTAAGGTGTCTTCTTTTCCTGCAATAAATCTACTTATCGGATCCACTGCTGTCTTCCTGTTCTCTACATAAATTTTGCGACGAGCGGGAGAAGGTGAACAGAAGGCAGCACTCACTAATATTTTGCGCTTGCTTGCGTTGTGCTGAAGACCTGTTTTCTTGGTGAATCTGTTTCTACTCATCCCAGGGTCGTGTGCTGAAGACCCATTTTATTGGTGAATCTGTTTCTACTCATCCCAGGGTCGTCAGCTGATCGAACTTTGTGATCCTACCTCTGGTAGGATTTATATTTTTGGATTTTGGGCTTCCTCTGCCTGTTCACTACACTCTGGTTGCTATACCACACGTGTGCAAGTAGTGTTAGTATGCGTTTATACTAATTCTGTTGCATTAAACAAAGCATCATGGTCCCGTGGAGCACCACCTCCCAGGCGCAGGTCATACAATGTCCCGGGGTGTGCAAGCGTGGGACATTTATGTTTGTTGAAGCTTGTTCTTAAAGGTTCCAGGGTGATCCAGATATAACTGGACAGATAATTGGGGTTGAAGATACTGATCTTTTCCCTCTAGAGTTAAAGGAAAAGAGAAGTTTGTTTTGTTTACACGGGTAATGTTCCGGGGCCAATCCTATTATTATATTGCGGGGTCTCTGCAGCACTGGGGATCTGAATCTCACATGTAAATTAGGCGCGGGAGGGCACAGAGACATTTCGCAGACTAGAGGATCAACACCTCCCCGGGTATTGTTTACGAATTGTTCGGGGGATTCGAGGCCAACTCAAGACCGGGGATCGGCAACCTCCGGGGCTTTATTTAAATATGAAGGGTGGGCCTCGCCAGTCCTTGAAGCCTCGGTGGCCCTAGGCAGTGCCTTATTGGTTCTGAAATCACACGGGTAGCTCTCATGGTGTTATAAAGTGATACACTCATAGAACTCTTGCCGTTGTACAATTACCCAGGCTTCATTTATGTAATAGTCGGTTTATATTTGGTAGGTGCACCGGACAATTAAACAAAGTTTCCCTTATAAACTACTATCAACCGCCGATTTTCACAATAAACTACAGACAAGTATTGTCACAAAAAGAGGACCCATTCACTCAGTTTTTTGTTAGTAAAAGAAAAATAGCTTTTATTAACACAACACAAATAAATGGAAATGTAACTTTATTCGAACAACAGTAAAACATGAAAGAAGTGGGTGGGACTCCTCCGGAAGCAGCGTAGAAAACCTGCAAGACAAAAAAGAAACATACGTATGTGTGCCATGTCTAAGAGAAAAAGAAGGGTAGTGAGATTGAACGGAAGAAAGTGAGAATGGGACAGAGAGCGAGTGGGTGGAAGGGAGAAGGGGAGGGAGAGTGAAAAGAACAGAGGGAGGAGGAGACAGAGCGCCGGCCTACCGCCCTCACTGTTCACCTCCCGTCTCCTGTGTGTCTAGGATACTGGGGTCCGCGAGAAAGAGTGCGGTCCAGCAAGTCCTTAAAATGAATCCGAGATATGAATGAGGCCAGAGATTACATTATTATCTATGGCAACATCGCTTGCCTGCACCTGTGCACCCAGGCTGCTGCACCCCAGCCCCTTTCTCCACTCTGTGCTCAATTGCAGCTCCTGCGCGCCGAGGCTTGACTGTTCACCTGCCTCAACCGGTGTGTCCAAGGACGTGCCGGTGCGAGCTCCAACTCCGGGGTGCCGCTATCAGGGTGGCCCAGCAGGTCTCCGGTCGGTGACGGTGTCTTGATACCTCGATGGAAGGCATCAGAATGCCAAGGGCATCCTCACGGGATGAGCACCCGCTCCGCAGATTTTGGCTCCACTAACCCGGTGTCTGAAAAGGGAGAAAAATATAATGTTGGAAACGTCTTGCGGTAAATGAAGGTTTCTTTCAACGTTAATAGAGAACACCAGTTGAGTGCATCCTTCCTTCTTGAAGTACGATCTTCGAACTGTTAGTGGTAATCGTGGTTCAAAGAGGAGTTGAAGTGCACGAGAATACACAAGGTTAAATAATATGTTATGCCAACATTCACAAACAGAGCGTATGGTAGAAGCATAATGTGCGTGTGTAATGCAGTGGCGCAAGCCTGTGTGCATGTACACTTAGTAATCAGCTCACAACAGTGCCCCAAAAGCCAACGTCGCGTGTCTGTAGAGCAGCGCTGCCCGCTGTCTCAGGCCTACAGGACGGTCCAGCAGGTCCTTAAAATGATACCGACATGTGACTGAATGAGGTTAGAGATCACATCGGTATGCATGGTAACATCGGTTGTTCGGACCTTTGCACACAGGCTGATGCACCCCACCCCTACCGCAGCACTGTGCTCAACACGTGTCTGTAGGGCAGCCCTGCCCGCTGGCTCAGGCCTACAGTACGGTCCAGCAGGTCCTTAAAATGAGACCGACGTGTGAGTGAATGCGGTGAGAGAACACATTATTAAGCAGGGCAATATTGCTTGTTTGTACCTGCGCACCCAGGCTGATGCACCCCACCCCTCCCGCAGCATCGCGCTCAATTGCAGCCCCTGTGCACCCAGGCCCCACTGCTCACCTGCTGTCATGGTTGTGTGTCCAAACACGATGGGCAGCAGTGTTCGCAATTCTGGTGCAGCGTTGATTGCGACGATGGTGTACGCCTTAAGGATCCCTTTTTTTTGTATTGCGCATTGTGATATGCGAGGTGGATGCGGCCATATCACCTGAGGCAGTGTAGAAGAACTGGGACATGTGGCGTCGTCGTTATCCTATTTATACGTACGCAAAGTGGGCTGGGCTTGCGTGCGCCAGGCGAGCGTAGGGGTGTGAACAATAGTTCCAGGGACCTGGAAGTTGTTCAGTTCCAGCCTGGCCAGGAAGTGTACTTATGTGTGTTTCTGTTGCAGTTTTGACATCGCAGAATGCGCAATTTACATTAATGTAGCATGTACCGAGAGGGCGGCAACTATCGCTAATGAGATGCTGTTCGAAAACATTGAATGGCCAACATCACGTCCTTGTCAAGGTTGTGGATATGCGCAGACACTCATGTCAATGGTGTGCGGTATTATTGAAAGTGTTGCTATCGCGAAGCGCACACATGTGAATGTGCTCGGATGGAGGGAGGATCAGCAGTGAGGCTACATCATAAATAGTGATAACGTTCATTATAGTCAAGCAATGCATGCCAAGCGTGAATCTGAAAGTCTCACATATGACACACTACTATACTGGTAAAGCCTGACAATAGAGAATACAGCAATACAAATGTATACATTACTGTTTACTGTTTGTCACATGTGATCTAGGATGTGCACTCTGCACGTGGCTGATGATACCCCTTCGGGCCAGGAATACCCAGGCCGAAAGGCAGCACAATAATGTGCACACACACACACACACCAGGGGCATCGTGTAATACACATTTGATTTTTGATGTAACGTTTGAGATGCATGGTGACCATGAATATTGATCAAGATGATCGTTGCATGTTGTGTGTAGTAGAAGATATGTGTACACAGCAAAAAAACTTTTCAAAAAAGCTCTCTAAGCAGAAGGGGTGTGTCTCATCAAACGCTGTAGAGAGAATGACTAAAATGGGTGGGGTCCTCCAACTGTTCCAATGGGAAATGTTATGAACAAATCAAATGCTTATTTTTAAGGTCACATGGTAATCGCGCATCGAGGGTGCAAGGAGGCCGCACCCCACAAGATTTTGAGAAAATATATTTATCATAATACAAGTTTATTACAGTTAGAAATATATAAATGTTTAAAATATTTTAGATTATCGCTTGCTCTCATCTACATTTTTAAGTTATTTAGATATAGTTTTGAGACATAAAAAAACGAGGGAATGGCGCACCCGGCGCGACACCATAAGTCTATGACGTAACACAGGGCCTGGCAGCGTGCACTCGTCGCATACACAACTCGCAGCGAGCGCGACCCCATATGTACATGATGTAACGCGTGGCTTGGCACTGCATACCCGTCGGATTCCTATGTAGCATCTGGCGCGAACTCATACGTATATGATACGCGGGACGCGTTGCCACGAATCCGTCAGATACGAAATGCGCATCCTTTGCGAGTTTAACAATATGGTGGATAGGATTTGCGTGGTGATGGAGCTTGGTACACTACCGGTATGGGAGTGCAGTTTTCTCCCCCCAAAAAAAAGGATATACATATTTTTTGGGGAAGATATAAAACATTACTTAATTTTTAAAGTTATAAAAAAGAAGTATAACAGAGTTCCAAAATATTACAACAAAAAAATAGAAAAAATATAGGTTTTATAAACATTAAAATATGAAATTAACATTTAAAAAACCTTCAAAATTAACTGAAAAAACCCATACGTTTTACAGACGTTATAGTTCGGAATTAGCATTTAAAAAACCTTTGAAATTCACCCAAAAAAAAAATAGGTTTCAGGGACGTTATAGTTAGTTGGACATTTGACTCGTATAAAACCAGAGAAATTTGCGTGTTATAGTTAGTTGAGCTAACTATAGCGCGCCCGCAATGCACTGCTGATTATGTCACATATTACATCACTCATGACATGGTCAGTGACATCACTGATGACATCTCAAATGACATCACTGATGACATCACTGATGACATCATCCACGTGATAATCTGATGCACATACTGATGCCCTAATATAAACTTTGATACAACCATTCTAAAATGCAGACTACAATTTTTGAAACTATACACACAACAATGCCATATACTACATACCACTCACTGTTTCCTAGGTCTACACACACATCCAGTCACTTATACATGTAGTTACTCATCAATACAGTAGTATAATATGCACTCATACATCTATACATGCAGTCACACTCTGCCGCTCATCCATAGAGTTACTCACACACCTAGTCAGTAATGCAAAGAATCAATCACATATCCATTTACTAATGTATACAGTTATACACACCAAGTCCGTTATTTATAGACACACCATATCACTTATTTATGGAGATACTTATACATATTTACTGTCTTATACAATTACTGATACGAGCAGACACTCATTTATACACAAACTCTTCAAATAACTTACTCTCATGTATAGTCATTTATATACTCCAACACAACACATATAGTGCCTTAAAACATATGTAGTTAGTCACACATATACCACTGAGACATTCATTCACTCACCAACACACCCATACACACAGTAACTCATCCATACAGCCCTTCCCAGATGGGCTTTTGAATCCATGCAACCAGTGAATCACGCACTCAGACATCTATGCACAGTCATACACCCCCCCACCCACCCATACAGACACTCAGACAACAAATCACTAACCCATATAGATACTCATGTAGCTATTCAGCAACCCATGCAGTTGCTTACACACCAACTGAGAGACTAATACAGACTTTCACACAGTGTAGTCACTAACCCATGCATTCAGTAAGACAAGTTCAATCATTCACTTATACAGTCAGTCACGCACATAGTAAATAATCCCTTCAGGCACTTGCTTATGCATTCATTCTTCAATACACCTTGGCATAGATATATATGAAAAATATTTAATCTTTACAGAAACACACATTCACTAGATGATGTCATCAGTGATGTTATTTGAGATGTCATCAGTGATGTCACTGACCATGTCATCAGTGAGGTAATATGTGACATCATCAGCAGTGCATTGCGGGCGCGTGAGTTATAGTTAGCTCAACTAACTATAACAGGCGAATTTCTCTGGTTTTATATGAGTCAAATGTCCAACTAACTATAACGTCCCTGAAACCTATGTTTTTTTTTTTAATTTCAAAGGTTTTTTAAATGCTAATTCCTAACTATAACGTCTGTAAAACCTATGTTTTTTTCAGTGAAAATATATAAATATGTATATACACGAAAGTTACTGTAATCCACAGAAACCACTCGGACACCTTCATGTGCTGCAAAAAAGCTACGTATTTAATGGCAAGTATACAACTACGCGTTTCGGCTTTACGCCTTGGTCACGATAATCAAAACTCCATGTTAACGTGATTAAATTCATTATTTACAAAATAAACAAAGGACTCTAACACATCCTGTGTGGACACACTACTATGGCGGCCATCTTGTAATATATACAATTGAGAACACGTCTAAGCAAATTCAAACTAGATCCTTTAAATGTATACATCCGACAATTAATGCGTCCATAAAAGTTAACTTCTTCAATGCTACAAACCAAGATTGTAATTCTCCTGGTCTAATACATGTATATTACCACACATTTTGATAATACATGTGTTGTACTGAACGGGCCCCCAATCATCTCAATCTTACTTAAAGCCCAAGTGGGCTATAAAATTAAATACAACATTAGGACAATTAATATTGTCGATTTATGATAACATATATGTCGTAATGAATGGATCCCCGATCCTCACAGTCCATACATATCGATCTAATGTATAAGCCTAATAGGCTATAAATTAAATACAACATTAGAGCATTATGTGTTGTATATTAACAACTTCAGTCACCCAAGTGGGTATAACATAAACATTAATATTTAGATCCAAAGTTCTCAGTCTGTCACAATTAGTGAATTTACATATGGCCACCCAAATTTTTCCAAATAGTAGATTGATGAAATGCCACCACCTGGAATAAAAAGATAAAATTACTAACAGCTTATATTTCTCTATGACAGTCAACAAGTCATTATTTATCATGCAGATGAATTGCCAGCTCCTCACTTGAGTTCAGACCATTTGGTACTAGACTTTCTAAGTCAATAATATACCTTAACTCCAATTGTCTGAGCGACAATTCTCGGTTACCACCTCTCACTCCCAGATTTATTGAGTCAATGACAACCATGCGAATTCGAGTTTCATCTTGAAAGTGTTCGGCATAAAAATGACGGGCTACTAGATATTGTCGATTGTTGTTTTTAATAGCCCGAATATGTTCCAGGACTCTCTTTTTGGCTGGGTGTTTGGTACTTCCCACATACCATTTATTGCAGGGACAAATCAATACATAAATACAATATGTCGTGTCTCAAAGAGAGAGTTTCAAATAAGGGAAAGCTTGACATGCAACACGACATATTGTATTTATGTATTGCACCCCCGCGATTTAAAAAAAAAATAATTTAAAAAAAAATTTCAGCCTTCGGGGTCCTTCAGGGACCCCCTGACAAAGGCTAGGGGGTCAGGAACTCTCTACTCTCTACCCTGCCCCCTTTTCACGCTCGCCACCTTCCTTTTTCACTCTCGCACTGAAAACAAACAAAATGGCGGCCGACACTTCCTGATTTCGACCGATTCGAACGTTGACTAACATGTAACCACCAATCAGAATTACGCTCGCGCACGTTAGGGTACTCGCACGGTGCGCGCACGGTGCGCGCTTATAGATATTTATATGCTTTTAAATGCTATTTTCTCAGGAACTACTGAACAGATTGACACCAGACCTACAAAAGGCACTTCCCTGACCTGAGGACTAACTCTCTGCCAAATTTCAAGTAATTCTGTTCAGCCGTTCGGGCTGTACCTTCGACTAAAGGTCCTATTGAAAAACGCATGGGAAAAACGCGTTTTGGGACCCCCCTTTTTTCTCGGCCCCTGCTTGACGAATCACCCCAAGACTTTCAGGGTGGGAGCTGAACGGAGCGCCCCATTAGTTTTGAAAATTTTGCGAGGATTCGTCAACCGGCGCCAAAGTTATTCAAAATAGAATTTTCAGATTTCCTATGGAAACTCGGTCCTAACTATAACTATCTACCGGCGACTGCCAGTAGATAATATATATTCACTTAAAAAACCATAGGTTTCACACACGTTATAGTTAGGAATTAGCATTTTAAAAACCTTGCAAATTCACTTAAAAAACCATAGGTTTCACACATGTTATAGTTAGCTGGACCTTTCACTTGTAAAAAACCATTGGAATTCCCCCGTTATAGTTAGTTCAGATAACTATAACTCGCGCGCCCGCAATCCACTGCTGATGACGTCACATATTACATCACTCATGACATGGTCAGTGGCATCACTCATGACATCACTGATGACATCATCCTTGTGATAGAGTGGCGGTCGCGCGAGTTATAGTTATCTGAACTAACTATAACAGGGGAATTTCAATGGTTTTTTACGAGTGAAATATCCACCTAACTATAACATGTGTGACACCTATGGTTTTTTTAAGTGAATTTGCAAGGTTTTTTAAATGCTAATTCCCAACTATAACGTGTGTGAAACCTATGGTTTTTTCAGTGAATTTGTACGGATTTTTAAATGCTAATTTATTTATGTATTATTATATTTTTTATATATTTATTTTACAATAAACTACCTATGTATATAGTTATAGATTGACTGTATCCTGCAATATGGAATGGCTTGTTTAAAATTTTTTTTTTTTTTTTAAGGGTTTTTACGGTGCGCGCACCCCGCGAATTTTTGAAAAAAAAAAAAGTTTTTTTCACCCTTCGGGGTCCTTCAGGGACCCCCTGACAAAGGCTAGGGGGTCAGAAACTCTCTACCCTGCCCCCTTTTCACGTTCTCCACCTTTCTTTTTCACTGTCACACACAAAATGGCGGCCAACACTTCCTGATTTCGACCGATTCGAATGTTGACTGATATGTAACCACCAATCAAAATTACGCTTGCGCATGTTAAGGTGCGCACACAATGTGCGCTTATAGATATTTATGTACTTTTAACTGCAATTTTCTCAGGAACTACTGAACAGATTGACACCATATATGCAAAAGGCACATGCCTGACCTGAGGACTACCTCTTTGCCAAGTTTCAAGTAATTCTGTTTAGCCGTTCGGGCTGTACCTTCGACTAAAGTTCTTATGGGAAAATGCATGGGGAAAACGTGTTTTGGGACCCCCCTTTTTTCTCAGCCCCCGCTTGACGAATCACCCCGAGACTTTCAGGGTAGGAGCTAAGCGGAGCGTCCCATTAGTTTTGAAAATTTCACGAAGATAAGTCAACCGGCGCCAAAGTTATTCAAAATAGAATTTTCAGATTTCCTATTTATTTAATATTATTTATTTAGCGACTTGTAAAGCGCCTGGTGACCCAAGGGCATCCCCGCGCTGTAAAGAATTGTTATCCAGATGAGGGGGAGGAAGAGGGGAGGTATTATTTGGGGAATAGGAGTGTCTTCAGTTTTTTACGAAAAACCAAATAACTGGATTCCAGTCTAAGGGTACGTGGGAGGGAGTTCCATCCAGTAGCCGCTTGTACAGAAAATCGTCGGCCTCCTGTGCGTGTCCTTTTGAATTTGGGAATATTAGCTAGGTGCTCATTCTCGGATCGTAGGGATCTGGGTGCTTTGTAGGGGGTGACCATGTTACTGAGGATCGCAGGGCCAGATCCGTTGATCAGTTTGTATGCCGTGCACATGGCTTTGAATTCCACCCTTTGGCGCACAGGGAGCCAGTGCAAGGCCTTGAGGGCAGGTTTAGCTGACACTCTAGATGGAAGGTTCATGAGCATGCGTGCTGCTGCATTCTGTGTCCGTTGCAGTCTAGTCAAGGTGGCCTCAGGGGCTCCCAGGTAGACCATGTTACTATAATCCAGCCGGGACAGTACTAGCCCCTGGATGAGTAGTTTCCTGGATGCGGGTGGTAGTAAGGGAAGAATCTTGCGGGTAGTGCGCATGAGCCCAAAACAGGTGCCTGTAGTTTTGGCGGCTTGCGTCTTCAAAGAGAGCTCGGGTTCAAGCCACACTCCGAGGGTCTTAATTTCGCGCTTTGGGGTAGGAATTTCCCCAAACACGTCTGGCCAGACTGCTGGGGGGATGGTCACCCATTGCTTTCCCAGGAGCATCACTTCGGTCTTTGACCCATTTAGTTTTAATGATGAATCACACATCCAACTGTGGATTTCCGTGAGGCAGTTAGCCAGGTTGTCTGGGTGGTCGTCTAGATGGGATAGGGAGACGACCAGTTGTGTGTCATCAGCGTAGCTTACTATCTTTATACCGAATGGTGTCACAACGTCTTCAAGAGGGGCCATATATGCATTAAAGAGCGTCGGGCTCAAGGAAGATCCCTGAGGGACCCCGCTCATGAGGGGGAGGGTGGACGAGTGGTAATTGCCATCCCAAACCTGGAACGTGCGCCCGGTGAGGAAGGATTCTATCCAACTGAGTGCCGTCCCGGTGAGCCCTGCTGCCGCGAGTCGATGGAGAAGGACACGATGGTTGACTGTGTCGAAGGCTGCGCTGAGGTCCAGGAGGATCACTGCCACTGACCCTCCTCAATAAAGAATGCGCCTCGCCTCCTCGATGACGGCAAGAAGGGCGGTATCTGTGCCGTGACCCGGGCGAAATCCAGTTTGGGATTGCCGCAGAATGTTATTTGTCTCGAAGAACTGAGATAATTGTCCGTTGACCAATTTCTCGGCTACCTTGCTAATCCCAGGGAGGAGTGATGTAGGCCGGTAGTTTGCCATATCTGCTGGATCGAGCTGGGGTTTTTTAAGGAGTGCTTTTACCACCGCGCTCTTCCAGCTAGCAGGAACAGATCCCTGGGCCAGTGAGCTGTTGATAAGCTCCATGAGCATAGGGACGATGACGGGGGCCACGGTTTTGAGGAATCTGATGGGTGCCGGATCCAAAGGTGATCCGCTTTTCATTTTAGCCAAGGTTAGTTCCACCTCGTTGCAAGTTACTGGCCTGAATGTCGCAAGTTGGGGGCGTATGCTGCTTTCAGTCTGGCTAGGAGGTGGATGGCTGTCCATGTGGCTAGTGGGGCCGGGGGGGGGAAGGGAAGCTAAAATGCGGGCAATTTTGTCGTTGAAATAGGTGGCTAGTTCATTACTTCGGTCCACTGGGGGGGAAGTGGAGGAAGGGGAGTTAGGTACTTTTAGCAGCTCTTTTACAATTAGGAAGGATTCCCTGGCAGAATTGGAAGATTCTTTTATCCGGGTGTCGTAGTGGGACGTTTTAGCATGCCTAATGGCAGCTTTGTAGAGTCTAACTGTGTTTAGGTATGCTTCCTTGTTGGCGTGCTGCCAGTCTTTCCTCCATAGCCGTTCGGCTCTTTTACAGTTTTTACGTAGTAGTCGGAGTTCCGGGGTGTACCACGGGGCGGAGCCAGGTTTCCCGTTTTTGTCCTCCCTAGTTCTGAGTGGGAGTACGGAGTCCAGGGAGATAGTAATCCACTCTCTAAATTTACTATCGGCAACCGCCGGGTCTTCTGCGTATTCAGGGGTAGTAGACTTTAAGTTCCTAGCCCATTCTTCGGTGGGAAGTCTGGACCAGGTCCTGTCCCTGATATAAGTGGGCAGTTTTTGAGGTTTCCTAAAGGTTCCTGGTAGTTGGAAGGAGACTAAAAAGTGATCTGTCCAGGGGAGGGGCAGGGACTCCCTCGCTAGCATCGAGGGGGTGCTAGTGAACACAGGATCCAACAAATGACCCTTGGTGTGTGTGGCTCCAGAGTTTAGGAGGCGGATGTCAAGGGCCGCCAGATCGGTGATCAGGTCGGCAGCTACCGAGTCTGCAGGGTCATCGAAATGGATGTTCAGATCTCCTACTATCATGAAGTTTGTGGTAGAGTGGGCCTGTGTCGTAACAGTGTCCAGGAGAGAGCTAGCGAAAGGGCCAGGATGGCCGGGGGGGCGGTATACTAGGACTCCTGTCAGTGAGTTAGTCGGGTCTAGCTTGATTGTAAACTGTAGGCTTTCAGAGTCAAGGATCTGCACATCACTAGATTTGCAGTGAAGGTAGTCCCGGTGAATAATAGCAACACCACCACCTCTGCCTAAGGGGCGGGGTAGGGACTGAATGAGGAAACCCGGTGGGGTAGCTAACACCATGTCTGACTCCGAATGTGGGGCGAGCCAAGTTTCCGTGAGGAAGAGGATGTCTAACTCCTGATCTTCTATGAGATGGTTGATCAGCGTCGCATGTTTGGGGAGTGAGCGACAATTCAACGATGCAAGTTTGAGGGCTGAGGGCTTGTGGGGACTTGTAGGTAGTTTGAGCTGGACTGGCTGGCAGAGGGAACAGCGGATGAAATGTCCATTTGGGTCATGAACATATTCACAGGAGGAGGCGGCGGGAGGTCTGAGACTTAGAAGCTCCCGACGTGAGTAGCTTACCTTGGGGGCAGCTTTGTCCAGTAAGGGTTCTGGCCCTAGGCCCGGTCGTGCGCAGACGGGCTTGCCTTAGGCGCGCCTTCGGCGCGCAAACGGCGCTCCCGCTGCGCTCGTCCGCTGCGCTGGTATGGCCGACACATTTAAGGCAGTGTTGTGGGCGTGGCCTCGCAGTGGGCGTGGCTCCCCTTCGAACCGCGATGGCGGTGTGCTTGTTGACCCTGTCTCAGCGCTGGTTGCCGCTGTCTCATGGGTGCCTCAGGAGGTCTGCTCAGCGCGTGAGGGTAGCGCTTTTAGTGCAGGTAAGGATGAAAATAAGTGACAAGAATACAAGTATTTTAAAAATAGAACATAAGTGCTGTCCTCCGGCTTTCCGCCTCAGAGGTTTAACAATGCTAATGCGTGGTGCGCTGCAGTCAGCGTTTATATAGGTTTCCCAGGTGGGCGTGGCCTCGCAGTGGGCGTGGCTCGCCTTCGAACCGCGATGGCGGTGTGCTTGTTGACCCTGTCTCAGCGCTGGTTGCCGCTGTCTCAGGGGTGCCTCAGGAGGTCTGCTCAGCGCGTGAGGGTAGCGCTTTTAGTGCAGGTAAGGATTAAAATAAGTGACAAGAATACAAGTATTTTAAAAATAGAACAAAAGTGCTGTCCTCCGGCTTTCCGCCTCAGAGGTTTAACAATGGAAACACGGTCCTAACTATAACTATCTACTGGCGACTGCCAGTAGATAATATATATATATATATAATACACACAAATATATGCATGTGTGTGTGTGTGTGTGTATATATATGTATATAACTTTATGCTATGCTAGTGGAAATAAATGTGGCCCAAAGGGTCATTAAAAACATCTGGACAAATAAACAGACATCCACACATGTATGACTACAATGCACGGGTCAGATTCCATATTATTAAATTGTACAGCGAAACGAAATTTAAAAAAAAGTTTACTCTGTCACAGTGCCAATTGTTCTTGTTAATACTGGGCACCTCTTTAATGTGACTTTAACACCTTGCGTCCTCTTTGTACTTAAATACATTTTAAAAAGAATACATATATAAAAATCTCATGGCATAAACCCTATATGAAGTTGTTTAGTGTGCAATATGCCATTTCTTAACATTCTTGATGGAAGGGCACCCTGGCTCCCTATGAGCTTAGCATTTTTTTTTTGAGTGATGGCCCATTCCTACTTTCAAAAATGTTAACAAATCGTGTATTACACTCTGCATCTTTATATATATTACATATGAGAGTGTGTAAAACGGTTGTACAGCTGGTGGTTTGAAATCGTCAGTTAGCAAAAGAACATCTTTTGTGTCATTTTGTTGGCTTCCTGCCGCTCTCTAAACCCCTCTTGCTTAGCGTGGAATGAAGAATATACTGATGGTGTGTGTTTTGTTCCCAGTGACATCGCGATGTAATTTTATACTTAAAACTGTTGTTATTTGTGGCATATGTAAGAGATGAGGTCATCCTTAGAGAGAAATCAGCCGCAGCCATAAACATACCGAGTCCAAATCTAAAACTTGATGCAGGGTCCAGGAGCGGAGAATGCTACAATTCGAGCATCACAGGGCGTTCTGGCTCCGAGCTTCCTTAAATGGCTAACATCCCGACTTAGCGCATCATCGAATTCCTTCAAACTAACGAGCGCTGCTTCTCCACGCTCGACCTTGGCACTGAAATAATAAACCCGACTCTTCTTCGGAAATTCTCCCAGACTGTTTGTTTAGGCTGCAGTCCTGCATATTTCGCACCCTGATATTGTGATATACCATTCCAGTATCACAGGTTCTTCCCGCCTTCTGCCTTCCATTGGTCGCCTCTGCGGAGCGCGCGAGCGAAGGCCTTTCTGCGCACTTGACTCTGTGGCCTGGCCTGATTTGACCAGCTGAAGATTCCACTTCCCGCCGCCGCCATGTTTTTCCTGAAGTGTTTTTTTCGACCCTCTCGGTCTCGGTGCCCAGCAGGGTTACTGCCGTTTAAAAATTAATGGCTCATTTAGCTTTGCTTTGGAAATCGTGATTTATTGGGCCTTTCACCGCTGAATCATGCGCTTCCCGGGCCACACACATTCTGGGAGCTGCTTGTGCTATTTGTAGACCAGCGCTGCCTGGCTGCCCTTAGTGAACCGTCCAGTTGCTATTTTGCGGTGAAATGGCGTGGGTGTAAAAGTAAAGTGGTCCATTTAAGAGTCTGCGCGTAAAATGAATGACCTGCTATGAGCTCACTCAGCATGCATCTCTTCACACAATAGGAGTATCTCTCCGGTCATCACGCATAGCAGTAGAACTCAGCCTCCTTCGCCACACTCTGAACTCACCCCCCCTCCCCTTCTCACCGCCCTTCACACTCACTGCTCCCTTCTTCTCCTCTTTCAAAATAAGGATGACGTTTCTACCATTTAAGTAACATTTCAGCCTCCCCGCCAAATCCTGCCTTTCTTGTTATGTGCCTGCACTCTTGCACTCTGTCTTGTTCATTCGCCCACTGACAAATAATACTCATTATATTGGCACCAGATGTGCATTGTTTGAGGTGAATTCATGGTTATATGGGTTAAGCAGGGCCACTGGAATTATGCAGCTGGAGAGGGACACATTATGTGGGAGAGTTGAGCAAATTATGCAGCAAGAACAGGCATATTATGTGGTGTGCACATTTGTTTAATAGTATTACTTCATTATTTTGTACTTTTTACAGTTGTTTAACACTGTCAAGGTATTAGGTGGACTTCATTAGTACTAGTTTAATACCCAAATATACCAATGAGAACAGAAAGGTGACCAGTCAACCTTTGCAAAAGGCCTTCCACTGCACGTTAACACGTATTGCTGCGGTTTTAGAAACTTTTGAACTGTTTGAGCTCGAAACAATTTTTTTGTTAAAATCTGCAGCTTATGCAGCAGATGATGGATTATGTGGCAAATGTGGCAAATCTATAATCATACGAAAATCGTTAAGCTGTATTTTATTGTTTTATTGTACCCGCAAAAGGTGATGGGAGGAATGCTTGCAATATCTGCCAATCGCTGGAGGTAGCTTTCTAAGACATAGTTCTTTTGCACACCATGCCACCTCAGTTTAGACCCACCCATAGGCAAAATCAGTCTTGACCCTGTTCCAATAAAAACAGTCCAGCCCAAACTGCCAAATTGATTAAATGAAAATTCAAGAACCCACCATCACATGTTGGTGATTCGGGAAATCAGTTAAATGGATACAAAAAAAGCCTACTGCAGACACATAATGGGTATGATAGTGTCATAGCCAGGGTAAAGCAGATGACTAAACTGTATGTTATTTTTTCAATTTATTTCGTAGTTTTACATAGCACCACATCACCGATCAGTATAAAAGCAATTTACATAGAACAACAGCCGTCTGAATACAATCATATTTCTTTGAATAATAGGGGCTCTTAGGGAGGGCAGGTTAGAAGGAAAGGGAGAGGAGAAGCATGGGAGAGGTTCTAGGCGGTGACCACATTTGGAAGTCATAACTTCAGGACGAAAATATAAAAATTCATACACAAATTTCTGGATTCAGCATCAGGGACATCTTCAGGACTTTGGGGGCCCAGGGCCAAACATATTTTGGAGGCCCCTGTTTGGAACAGCGTTGAATATATGATCCAATTTCCGCTTTTTAGTGCCCTCTTTGGCTAGATTACTGCGTGTGCGTATTCTGAATGTCTTTCCATCTAATATTCAGGGATAGTGATGTGGATTTTTAATATTGTGACAGCAGCAGCTCACTAATAGTATTGCAAATAATATCTGTGACCCCTCACATTTTTCCTGTGAGGTCCCAGTTTGCTCTAAATAAAACATTTGTATGGATGTTGCAGGAAACATCAACGCAACAGTTCTCAGAAAAATGTCTGTGATGGACTCCTACAGATCACCCACATTGAAAATAAATTAAAGGAAAACAGTATTTAAAACAATTTGATAAATAATTATTCACTGTCATCACGGTAAGATTCTTTGCAGAACAGAGCGGTCTCTATGCCCCCCCGCCCCCCAAAGGCTGGCACCCTGGGCCAGCGCCCATGCCTTAAAATGTCTCTGTTCAGCATCAGAGGGAGGCTATTTCAGCAGAAAAGTAAATTAGCAGGTGTGGTAGACATGAAAGTGCCATCATTTATTTTCATTTTTAGACCTCAGCCGTGTTGGATGGGGTATTGTATGGACTGACTATATACATTGAAAATATTAAATAGATAAAAGCATTAACGTTTGATTTACATATCTTGTGAGCCAGTAGACAATAGCAAAGCTTCAAACCAATGAGGTAGCGAATTAAACCGTCAAGTGAAAAGCACCTAATTAAAGAAGTCACACGGTCCCCTCTCCTTTAGATGAACAAAGATGAAACAGTGTTAAGGTTTCCTCCTGCTGGCCAATTGCAAGTGCATAATGAGCACAGAAGCTGTAAAATGTAGCACAATACACCAATGCTCCTCAGCAGGAACAGAACTTTTCCACTCTTGGCTCCGCCTTCTGACATGTGCCTGATGAGAATTGGGATGCTTGTTGATCTCTATGAAAATGGAGAATGCAATAATAAAGGACATTAAAACACCTACACATTAATTAAGAAAAGATACACATATATTTTTCTTTTTACATCAGGTTACCTAGAATGATAATGTTAACACTGTTCTGTCAACCCTTTCTTTTTCCCTTACTTATACCTTAATCCCAAACCTAACCATATTCCATGCCCTAACATGGGCCCCTATTAGCTGCTGTAATCTAAGCATTACTCTTAAACCGTGCCCTAATCCCTTCTAATGTAACACTTACCGTAATCCTTACCCTTTTCCCACCTCTAACCCTATTCCTGACCCGAATTATAACCTACAACCTATCCCTTGTTCCTATCCAAACCACTTTTTGATTATTGTGACATCACTACTAAAAAATGAAAATGTACATGATCTTAAGCCGAGGAAGTGGAAAGGCGGTGGCGTGGGTCTTTCATGCTTTTTGTCCCATATTTAGATGACCCATTCCACCTTTCCCCACAGGCTAAGACAAGCAGCAGATTGCTTCAACAGCCTAAGCAACACCAGCTTTACTGAATCCTTTCTATCCACATCACTTTTAGTGATCAAAAGTTGTGTCTAGTCTCTGATTCACTAAATATTAGGGTGTCATTTTAACACTCACGATTCAGATGTTTTTTAAGCAATTTGTTTAGGTCTCCGTTAATGAGGATAGCGGATTACTTGTTAAAGGCTGAGCATCTCACCTCCTTTGCGCGGGGTTTCATAGTTTGGTTATAGGGGTACTTGAAACAGAAAGACCAAAACAGGGCAGGGTTTTGAACCGAAGCAGCCTTGGCAAAGCTTTTTACACAAACCTTACATTGCACCATCTGAGTGCATTAAGCAAACGTGCCCTCCTACGGGATTTGCAGGTGGAGGAATCATTCCCAAAAGCAAACGTTTGGAAAAATGGCACTCATTAGTTTATTTTTTATCACATGTTGAATTCTATTAGCTGAAACAATTATACCCTTCACAGGCACCTTTGAAGGGGATCTGTTGAACTATGGCATTAGTTATGCTCTGCTATAATACCCAAGAGCAGCAGTTTTACCTTCTTGAATATTATGCTTGTGCTTATAAGAACATTGAGTGCTGAGCCCAAACGATGGGATACATCAGTGATACACCTATGCCACAATTTTCCCTGATTAACATCAGGGTGTCTTGATTTTTTTGTGTGTGGTGAAGCCTTCACAGAAGTCTGTTTGTTACAAAGAATTGAATGCAGAGTTACAAATATTTGGCCAAGTAAAGCAGCGCCTATCTGATGTGGTGTGTGTCGACTGAAAAAGGACTCCTGGAAAACCAAATGTCAGGAGACATAACACCAGTTTTTATCATTGTGCTAGGACATGATGTCCATCAAAGGTTCGGTTCCAGAAAATAAACATTATCAGAATGGAAGTTATTATTTTCACACTTTTGCTATAGTATGCCATGGTACATATGATATGAGTGCTGCCTAGAATGTTCTTGGTGGAGCCATTCATTTTAAGGTCATGCCTTATGTATTACAGGTTACTACTAACATTTCTTTACGCAGATATGCAAGAATCAGTGGCGACTGCTCTGATTTTGGGGAGGTGGGGCAACACAGCGTGGGGGATGGGAGACGAGGGTGAGGGGAAAGTAATAATTAACAAAAAAAAGTACTTGCTCCTGTGGCCACTGCGCTCTTCTTCTGACGCTGCACAGGCCCCCAGGGGCAATCACAGCAACTGCTCTTATGCTGGAAGCACCAGCATGTGAGCAGCGCTGTGATTGGCCTGAGCAGGCAGACATGAGACTTGCTCAGGCCCAGGGAGCTTGGGGCTTTCCTCCAGCCCAGCTGTACAGCACAGAGAAACACGGGCCGGCCAAACAGACATGCGCACTTAAAAGTGCCCAAACACTTCTCCTGCAGCGTGACACTTGGCAGGATGCCCCCACCCCCGCTCTAACCTTGGCTGGGAGTAATGAAAAATAAATGATAATAAAGTGGTTTATTATCATTTTATTTTTCAGTGGGG
Organism: Triturus cristatus; assembly: GCF_964204655.1. Taxonomy (NCBI): domain Eukaryota; kingdom Metazoa; phylum Chordata; class Amphibia; order Caudata; family Salamandridae; genus Triturus; species Triturus cristatus. Next base: position 1,416,352,110 of record NC_140591.1, on the reverse strand, counting down.
CCGACGCTCCGCCGCCATGACGGGGAGCCACCCCAGGCAAGAATACTGTTTACTTGAATTAAATAGAACACAGCTGCTTGTGACGCTGGGGATTGCTCATCATGCCAGTAAGTGTTTTGCATTGCCGTGGACTGCTCAGGGTGCCAGAGTTGTTGCTCTGTATTCTATGCTTGATGCAGTTTGCTTATCTCACACAAGTAACTGATCTTTTATATTCAGACAGCAGGGCTGTTCCGTTGCAATACCAGTGTTTCCAGGCTGCCACTTACCACATTACTCCAGTATGAAAGCAAGCATCACCCTGCCACTTTACACTCCTGTTGCATGTAAAGTACATATTGACATGCCCACTTTACTCTGCCCCAGTACATTCAGCAGCATTTTCCATCCTGTTTCTATATTGCCTACTGAATATGAGACAAGCAGTAAGTTCATTGTCCCCAGTACATAAAGCACCATTGTCATGCTACTTTCCACATGTCCACCAATATGTCTGAGTGCCAGAATGAGGTAAAAATATGCAGGAATCTGTTAATTAACAAGATCCCTGCTATTAGTCTACAAGCTAAAGGTTGAAACTCGGAATTCCATTGAATTTTTGCCACGGGATAATACTGAGCCCAGTGGGTCTGCCGGCGGAGAGTTCCCGGCACACTTGTACTGAATGCCTATATGTAAACACTAGATGTATATGAATAAATAAATGAAGAAAGGATTAATGATGGATTAAATGAAATGAGATACTTTTGTATAGCGCATGGCTACTTGGAGGCATGCCAGCGCTGAGAGCGGAAAGATCAGCGTGGCAATCAGACTAAGGGAATAGCCAGGTCTTTAACAGTTTATGGAAGACAAGGTGGTTGGATTCTTTCCGTAAGTCAAGAGGAAGAGAGTTCCACAGCTTTGATGCGTTATAGGAAAACATACGACCTCCACTTCTGGCTTTCCTAATCTTTGGAACAGTGGCTAGATGTAAGTGGTCTGATCGAAGGCGTCTGTTGGCACGATAGGGATGATTAATGTCAGGACTTTTCCCGGCCAGTGACTTGTGTACTATGCACATCGCCTTGAATTCGAGTCTCTCCTTGATCGGAAGGCAGCCAATGAAGTGAATTTAGGGCTGGTTTTGCTGATTGGAATTTTGGAATGTTAAGAAGAATTCTGGCTGCCCAATTCTGTACCGTCTGAAGTTTGGACAATGTTGCACAAGGAGCACCTAAATAAAGGGCATTACCACAGTCAAGGCGCAACAGAATAAGAGCCTGAACCATCAGTTTCCTGGCCTGAAAAGGGAGGAGAGGGAGGACCTTCTGAAGCATCCTCAGGATACCATAGCACAAGGCCTCCACCTTACGCGCCTGAGCCTTAAAGGTCAAGACTTGGTCTAGCCAGATTCCTAGGCTCATTATCTGGGGCATGGGAGTAGGTAAGGGACCCAATGTATTTGGCCATATAGTGTTAAAGTCAATGTGTGACCGGTTCCCCAGGATCATCAGCTCGATTTTTTTTCTCCATTTAATTTCAGAAAGGAATCATCCGTCCATTTAGCAGTCTCTTCCAAGCACTGTCGAATGTTGGGGGATGCGATGTCAGCATGGTTGAGTCCTACCACCAGTTGGGTGTCATCTGCATAGGTCACTATGTGTACCCCAAAAGTCACCACCAGCTTTGCTAAAGGGCTCCTACACATGTTGAACAATGTGGGACTCAGGGATGACCCCTGGGGAACCCCACAGCGAAGAGCCACCTGTTTTGAGGCCACATCAGTGTCAAAGACCTGAAAGAATCTATCACTCAGGAAGGATTGCAGCCAGGCCAGCGTGACCCCGTTCACCCCCAATCTCCTAAGTCAATGGACCAGGAGTTTATTGTTTACCGTGCCAAAGGCTGCGCTGAGGTCTAGGATTATGACCGCAGCGATGCCTCTGGAGTCCACTATTTTTTGTGACTCTTCTACAACTGAGAGTAGGGCTGTTTCTGTGCCTTGTAATGGGTGGAAGCCTGTTTGAGACGGGTAAAGAAGTTTATTGGTCTCCAAAAAGGTAGACAACACTGAAATTACATGTTTTTCAGCTATTTTGCTGATCCCTGGGAGAAGTTAAATGGGACAATAGTTTCCCAGGGAGTCAGGTTCCAGGCTTGGTATTTTGAGGAGTGGAAGATTCTCCCTACCTGCCGTGTCTTGCTGCTACTTTTTAAAATGTTGTTGGTGTCTTCATCTTATGTGGTGCAAGATTTTGATCGGGAAGTTAATGTATTTCCGTCAGTCATTTTCTATGGATCTAGCAAAGTCAAAACAAGAATATATTGAAGCAAGGAAATAACTTGATCTATCACCTCTGCTGGTGCCGGTGCCCACTCTCCCACTGCCTTTTATTCCAGCATATTTTTATTAGTTTTTCAACACCCTGAGTGCATTAGAGGCAAATACATAAATTAGAATCTAATAAAAACAGCGGTCGCTAATATGCCTCTATAAGCCAAATGATTCCTCCCCATTAATGCCAGGATCTCTAATTAACATTTCTCAGTTGTCTGCCTGAGGATACCTCATCTCTCCCCTGCCCAAGTTTACCACTCATTTCAGCTTTCTCCAGGTTTGTGAAAAGGCCTAGAGCCCTCTATCTAGGAGGCAAGACCGTAGTTGGGAGACCTTCCGGTAGGTGCCTCAGCAGCAGGCCCTATTGTCCCTTAAAGTAAAAGCAAATACCCTACAAATTGCTAACCAGCTTGTCGATGGCCAGTAAAGTCCATTGATAGATATTAGGGGGACCAAGTCGACCAGTAAGCTTTTACCAGCTGGGCTGTGCCTAAATATTGCAGTCATTTTGTTTTGACATCGTGTTGTACCGAGGTGGTCTTAGCCCAGCACATAACCACCCAGCTCAAAAGGCAGGGGGAACTTCAACTCCTATCTAATCTCTGAGGCAAACTTTACTCAGTATGGCAGAATCTTGGCACATACAGGAAATGTGGAGTGTCTCTCATTTCTGTTCACATCCTATCCAACACATCCAGAAGGCCTTTGGGAAGATGCAGTGTATCTAATAGAGACTTCTAGCTGCAGATTTCTTCCCTTAGAATATTCCCCAAATGTCAGACTGGATTTTAAAGCTTTTGATGAGATGTATTTCTGCTTTGGAAAGTGGCGTAGTTTGTCGCTGCGTGGTTTCATCAGTGCAGGAAGTGATGTGCACTGTGCCTATATAGGTGGCACCCCAACACGCTGTCAGTTATTTTCTTTCTGCACCAGTTAGCAAAGATCCAGAGAGTTACCCCCAGTCTGTTTTTGACTGTCCTTTTTCAACTTTTTGTCTAATTATTTTTGAGACTTTGTCTCCTGCTGTGTAGGATGTCTTCCAGAAAGGCAGGTTTTAAACCATGCGGCGGCTGTCACCAGCAGATGTTGGTGAAAGACCTGCACTTGGTTTGCCTCTGCTGTCGTGAGTGAAACCACAACACTAAGACATGTAAGGTTTGCCGCACCAAGCATCCGAAGGCACTGAGGGTGCGGTCCCTCAAGCTCCTAACCACCTGACTTTGAGCGACTCTCCAGATCTTTGTTGCGAGGAAGGCCCAAAGATCATTTGCGAAGCTCTATCTGGTGATCGTCGTCCCATTCTAAGTCATTGGGTAAGTCCCACAATAACAAGAAGAAGTTGAAGAGGTCTTTGCCTCACCGCGTCTTCAGACGGGTTGCGGGGCCATCCGCACTTAAGACCTAGCTCTGTGGTGAAGCCTGGTCCGTATATGCACCTTCCTGAGTTTCCGGGAGCCGGAGCGGCCCTCACCCAGCTGAAAGAATTTTGAGGCCATGCACCGCATCTCTGGGCGGCCTGATCCCTTTATAGATCCCTCAGGCCCCATGGGTCCAGAAGGCGCCCCTACTGGTCTTCCAACATAGGGTTTGCCTTTGGCACCAGTTGGGCCCCTGGAATCCATTGATGGTTCTGGAGTGGCCTCAACCTTACCTATCATCCCTCCAGTGCAGAAACCTCCAGGGCCACAGACGCCCAGCGGTGGCACTGTCCCCATCATCATTCCAGATATGGAACCAGATGGGCGGCATCTGATGCTGGCGCTGACCAGTGGCCGACTCATCTTATTACTATGACAGTCCTGGATTGGGTGATGAGTGGGAAGGGTCTGTGGATCCTTATGGCTATCAAACATTAAGACAATCCAGAGGACACTTGGAATGAGGATCTGGCGGATGCCAGTGGCCTGGACATCTCTCCAGACACTGGCCTGGTCTCTCCTCCTGTTGTGGCTGCGGAGCAGAGTGCCTTTTTTGCTATGTTGGTTCAAAGGGTGGCTGAGGTCCTGGACTTTATGCTGCCCTCAGTGGCAGTCAAGACAATCATCTAGACGGAGGTGCTTCAGCCAAGAATTGCCCCCACAGAACCATTACTCCCATTTAATGAAGCGCTTAAAAATGTCCTTGTCGAGGCCTGGTCCAAACCCTGCACAAGGGCTCCTGTGCATAAAACAATTTGCCTGCTGCCCTCACCCCGCCTCAGGGGATCCCCGTTTCCTCACACAGCACCCCACACCAAAGAAATTGGCAGTCCAGGCCTCCACCTCCAAAAGTAACCCCTGTGCATTCCCTTGCAGTCCTCTGGATAGGGAATCCAAAAGGCTGAACACCGCATGCCTCTTGGACCAAAACTCCATTAAGATCTGGGACTCAGATGCGCAGGTGCTGCCCATGGTCTCAGAGGATGCCCATGCATTCTCTCTCAGGAAATTGCTAATGGGAGAGAGACAGCCAAGTTCATCATAAGATGTGGACTGAAACGACTGACTTGCTGGGCAGAGCGATTTCCTTGTCAGTAGCCCTGAGGCACCATGCCTAGCTAAGAACCACTGGCTTTTTGGCGAATGTCCAAGGTTCACTCATGGGCATGCCCTCTGATGGCTGCCGTCTGTTCGATGAGAAGGCGGGCTCATCGCTGGAGCGCTTCAAGGACAGTAGGGCTATGGCCAGGTCCTTGGGCTTTTCTATGTTTCCTCGCCAACTCCATTCCACCTGCCGCCCCTTTCACAGAATGGGCTTCCAACCATGTCTCTACATTCCCAGCCACCACAGCAATCAAGGTTTGCAATCTTTTTTTCAAGGCCGAGGACGCAGCTCCTACAGACCATGTTAAACAGGCAGTCAGCAGTCGGGCCAGTCCACCCCCTCAGCAGCTGCAGCCTCCACAACACTTTAGTTTGCCCTCTGACCATCATGGGCATCCAGTGGGGGGGGGCAGGTTATGTCATCACCTGCATCACTCTAACTCAATTAAATCCGACCGTTGGGTTTTGCAGCTCATCCAAATGGGCTACTTCCTCCAGTTTGTGACCACCCCTTCTCCGATGCCACCTACTTATGACAAGCTGATGGAGGACCACCTCTCCTTGGTCCATTAGGAAGCATTAGCTCTCTTGGCCAAGGGAGCTATAAAGAGGGTGCCTGCATCAGAAGTAGGTTGTGGTTGCTATTCCTGCTACTTTCTACTGCCTAAGAATGACATAGGCCTTCGTCCTATCCAAGACCTGCACCTTCTCAACCTCTTCCTGAAAAAGTAGAAATTCAAGATGCTTACGCTTGCATAAGTCCTGTCTGCCCTAGACCTGGGAGACTGGATGGTAGGATTGGACTTGTATGATGCCTATATCCACATCCCTGTCTTGCCTGCCCACAGGCAATACCTACGGTTCATGGTGGGCCAAGAGCACTTTCAGTTTGCTGTGCACCCCTTCGGCCTTACCAGCGCCCGTCAGGGGTTCACCAAAGTGATGGCGGTGGTTGCAGCTTGTCTGCTAAGGTCATGGGTTCCAGTCTTTCCCTACCTCGATGATGGGCTTTTTAAGGCAGGCTTGCCCCAGGCAGTTGTCACCCACCTCCAGACTATGGTGAACCTTCTGCACTCGCTGGGGTTCACTATCAACATGACAAAGTCACACCTGACTCTCTTGCAAATGCTTCCTTTCATCGGAGCTGTTCTGGACACAATACAGTTTTGGCAATATCCTCCCGAGTGGCGAGTCCAGGATATTCAAGCTATGATACCAATGTTTCAGCCTTTACCCTGGAATTCAGTGAGAATGACCCTGAGGTTATTCGGCCTCATGGCCTCCTGCATCCTGCTAACACATGCCCGCTGGCATATGCAGCTCTGCAGTGCGACCTGAAGTCCCAGTGGGCGCAGCATCAGGGAAATATCTCCAACATGGTCCAGATCTCAGAGGCAACTGCAGTAATTCATCATGATTGGGTCAGTTGCAGAACCCTCTCCCATTCCCAATCAGAGCTGACCGATACGTCACTCCTGGGCTGGGAGAGGTGGAGATCAGAGGACTCTGGTTTCTGGCGCAATCCAGACTCCACATCAAACTGTTGGCGCTTTTGGAAATCTGATGGGCATTGAAAACCTTTCCTCCTTCAATTAGGACAAGGCTAGCACAGGTGTTCACGGACAACACCACTGCCATATGGTACTGGAACAAATAAAGCGGTGTGGGGTTGTGGACCTTTTGTCTTATAGGCTAGAATATGCAATCAGTCTGCCTTTACAGTGATGTTGCTGGCATGTACATTTTCAGAAGACCACCTCCAGTTGCTCTTCAGTAATCTCCAGCTAGTGTGCCACATCCACTGCGGCTGTTTCTAGCGCCTCTGTTCAGGCCTCAACTTCCAAACGTCTTGGTTTGACTGCACTTCAATGCTCCTATCTGTTTGCACGTTACATTTGGAGTGTGCTCTGCAGGTTCTCTTTCAATATACACATTGTTTCATCTGTCATCGGGGTCAAGGCGAAGCCCTCAACAAAATTTGCTTCTGGGGTTTCAAATAGTTGCTGTTAATGCGGAGGTTCAGGCATTCCTCGATGTGAAGAGATGTTCATTTGTCAGAATCACGTAACTTGTAATTGCCTGAACTCAGGTTTGCAAGGCTTCTCTTATTCGCTCAGCGCACACCGTATGTGGTTTTAATTAGGCTAAGGGCTGTCCAATGTGGTGCACAATGAAGACCGTCCGACACTATAAAATATGCAATGCGCCTTAGAATAATCTTTCCCGAATATTGGGGCTCAATTTTGTTCTGCACTATTTGCCTAGTCACTGATGCTGAGCCATGGCGCTTCCCTGTTAGTTTTTGCCAAGCAGAACAGTCCAAAAAATTGCAGACCCATAACCTATCTCTGGGTTTTAAGCTTCTGCTTTGCATTTTAAAGTGATACGCACCTTCTAACTTTGCCCACCTTTATGCATGTGGCGTAGTCGGACACTTCTGCAATCTGCACGGTGCCCCGAGTTGTCCCCACTCCGTCAGTTTCTGTCTTGCACTAGCTGCTGTAGGGCCCTCGGTCTGGAAGCGCCTAAGATGGGTTTTCTTCTGTGTTTTCCTTGTTATTGAGGTGCAGCCAGAGGCTCAGACCGTCCATGCTCCTCTTGAGGTGGGCCTCGTTTAGGAAGCTCTCTGTCATGAGCTGCCCAACTAAGTCCTTTTATCCAGCGAGCTGCTCCAAACTGGTCCAACGCCTAGGTTGAGGGTAGGATTGGTAAGGCGGGCAATGGGCGATGCAGCTGTGGGCTGCTTTTTTGGCCAGCGTGGTGGCTGATCTGGGCTGTATCTACGCTGTGAAGGTGCCACCAGCGGCCCAATGGGGGGCCTGAGTGGCCTTTCTGGAAGCAGATGGGCCTCTATTACCTCCCTTTTACCAACGGGGCAGAGGTGTCATTCCCAGTCTCTGGCTGGTCTGACCCATTATTTGAATGCAGATGGAACAGGGGCAGCGGGCCGGAGGAGAAGTGTCCTCACTTATATTCAGGTGGGGCTCACCATTGTGAATTAATCTGTGCTCAAAGAGTCCTGGCAAAATTTGTATTAAAAAAAAAAAATCTCAGCGAAGTTAAAAAACAAAAAAAACAAAACATGCCTCTTATATAGAAACCCCCTCCTTCTTTTTATAATACTTGAAACACTGAAGCAATGTTTTGAGAAAAGGCGCAATCCGCAAATGTGATCCAATTTTTTAGGGTGCCCGGGCCAATTTTTGATCCTAATCCAACCCGGCCTAGGTTGCTTACCTGGCCAGGCACCCTCCCTCATTGTGCACAGTTGTTACACCTGGATGCTGACTGGGCCACCTCTGCCACCTTTAATTCTCTGCGCTAGAGTTTAAAGGGCCATTCATGTGGACTACTGCAACGCTTCCTAGACAAGCTCGGGTATACTGTCCTTTTCTGTGCAAAGGAAGGACAAAGTTCACCCCTGAAGTAACTTCAGTTTTGTACAGTTATTTCAGATGAGAGCCTACACAAGGCACCAGGTCCTAGTTCTCTGCGGTCAGTGGGCGGGAGAATTACCATCTTGACCCTTCCTCAGTCCTCCCTCTGTCTTAAATCACGCGATATTATGAATTCATGAGCTGGGAAGTGGAGTCACTGCTAGTGAAAAGAACACTTGCTCAACATTTTCCATCCCGTTTCCCTGCTCTTCCGAGCACGTGACCTTTTCGAATATTCCTCTCTAAATGCCATCTTGGTATTTTTTTGTACCCTAGTCTAGATTTTCCATATAAAACTATAATTATGGGGATAATTGTAGGTGCATGGAGAGCAAACTATTCATCACAGCGGTATCTCAGAGGAGAAAGGCATTCGAGGCGTGCTGAACATAGGGGGTGGCATTAACCCTGCTTTTGTTTTCGATTTAGACCTCTTGCCTTAGAGACTCTTATGTAATGCCTGTTGCAAGCTTACTAAAAGGGATTCACTTTTACAAGGAGGATTATGTGTTTCTTGTGAAACTTACTTAATGGTTTTGAGATTAGACACTTGTGCTACTTCTTTGTCCTTTCTTTTTCTTTGAAACTTTTTTTCTTGGATAGACCCATTTTTGTACACGAAAATCTTCCTTTAAGGGCTTTAGCAGAGTTCACTCTTTACTTCTGCTAAGTGCTGAAGGGGTGTATTTGTTAAAGCATCCTTTTTCGTTAAGTCTTCCAGCATTCCTTTGTGGGACTTTTGACCCAAACTCGTTTAGAACTTTTCTTTATGCCTGGGAAACTCTTTTACCGAATATTTTTCTGTCAGGAATACAGCCTTTGTTTTTGTCTTGTCAACTCTTAAAGCGAATAATTCGCAGTGAAGCTGTACTGTCAAGGTACATAAAACCCGTTCAAACAGCAGTGGCCCAAAAAGAAAATATAATCTACCTCAGTAAATAGTTGAAAGTTGAGAGATGTTTTTAAATACTTTCTGCTTTCTTTTTATTACTAATTTTTATACAAGCTGTATACATTTTGAATATATGTGTCAAGCATGTGACCTTAATTCCAGACTAGTTGGTGGTTTATCAAAATCGTTCTCTTTCTATCCCATCCATCTAAAGCCCCTTCTTTATACCTGTTTCAGGTATAGTTTGCTTTTTTGTGTTTAATAAAAAAATACTGTTATAACGTTTGATTATTTTTCAAATACGAAAACAGTTAAATGTGTTATTCTTCTTTGATTGTATTTATATCGTATTTGCAATTATTCCTGTGTCTTTAACTGTTTCTCACTCCTCCCCCCTGTAAAGTGCTCTGATACCCCCACGGGTCATGTTCGTGGTATATAAAACTTTATAAATAAATAAATAATATTAGGTTATCATTTTTCCTCATACCTCAGGATTCAAACTCCGAAGCCAATCCTCGTCGCATTTATCTTGCATATTTTGTAAAGTCTGCAATGTTTTTAAGGTTTGATGAGGATTGGGTATGCGCCTCCATGTATAACTCCAGGCCGAGGAGCAAAATACTGCATTACTGTCCCGAAATATATACATAACGCCTCCTACATTGCGAAACAAATCGATATTTAAGCAAAGTTGGAGACTGCTCAGCTGGAGAAAAGCATACCTCTTCGCATTTAATATGCATAAGGTAGTATTTTCATATTCTCGATCCATCAACAACTCCATGATTGAAGGACTTTTAATGACTATTCTATCAAAAATCAATGAACCCATCAAAAGAACGTGAAGTAGCGCTGGGTAAACATGCGTGGTCTGCATGAGATCGAAGGAGAAAACTGAGGAGTTGTGAAAAGTGTGTGAATGCAGTGAGCATTGCTGAGCTCAGAAATTAATACATTATAAATCCTGAGATCTGCACATTTTCTGTTAAGAAAGCGACACTCCTCACATTTACATTATTTTTTCAAAATAATGAACATGCATATCATTAAAGATTAAAAACATGCATTCAGCCAAAACAAAAAAAACAATAATGACAGAGGCGAGAATAAGGTGCATGAGTGCCAATGCCAGTATAACTTATTTGGTGGCAGCTGAAAAAAGTGATCGATATCTGTGAAATGTATCTGTCGTAATTGATGAATTTCATGTTGCCAGACAGAAAATCTGCCCTGGATCTGTTTAGATTGGATCACAGCCTCGACTAATGCCCCAGCCTTGCCACCATCCCACCAGGCTTCCAGCTGTATTTTCCCTCAAATACTAGGGCAGCCAGACTATCATGGGGTAGTGGCAGACATGGGCATGGAAGTGCAAGCGCTGCAGGGCTGATGTGTTCTTCATTGAGGGCCCCCTATCCCTAGCCCAGTTTAAGGTGAAAGCATAACAGGTGACTTCCAGTTTATGTGTCAGATAGTTAGGAGTGTCAGAGTGAAGAGTTTTATGTAAGATGCAGACATGTCTGAGAGTAATCTGACTGAACTTCATGGTACCAGGGACCAGCCTGGTTGCAGTATGGAGTGCTGCTTTTTTAAAGGCGCAAAGTGTAGCTTGGGAATTCCTCTGAGCAGAGTGTTTCCATAGTCGATTCTTGATAGCAGAAGATACTGGACCAATTTCATAAAGTCATCTTGAGGCTGAAAACATTGATGCCGCCACTTTGCAGTCTGGAATTGTGCTCCTTTTTGCTAAGGATTTCATGTGGGTTTGGAAACTGAGATTTTGTCCAGCATGAACCCTAATGATTTGGCGCAATCAATGATGGAATAGCAGCCCTCTAGGATGTGGAGCGTGTCCAGCTTGAAACACGATAGAGCAATTAGCAGGATAAAGCAGTAGGAATTCAGTTTTTGTGGTGTTTTATTTGAGGTAATGCTGTGTCGTCCATAACTGTATATATTCCATGATCTGTGAGAGAAAGGCGAGGTCTTCTGTGGAGGTTACTTTTAAATAGACATACATGTCCACTTGAAAATAGTATAAGATGTTGGAGTTTGATAGAAGAAAATCAAGGGTTTCCATGCATAAATGAAGAGGGTGGGCGAGAAATCAAGTCGTGAGGAATACCGTGCTAAAGAGGTGATGGAATGGACCAGGAGTCTAAAACTTCTAGGGACTGATTGCAGGTGCCATTTTCTTTAGAAAGTTGAAATAGTTAACTGTGTCAAACTCTTCAAAGATATCAAGTAGAAAAGAAGGCAGGAGATCCATCTATTGAGGTTGAGGTGTTCATCATTGTAATCTGAAGTTTTGCAGTCTCGCAGCTGCAGCCCACCCCAAAGCCTGACAGGAAGTTGTCAAGAAGTTTGTTTTTGGTAATGAACTGGTTCTCAGGGCATCTTTCCATTACTTTTTCCAGGAATGTGGGAGTAGATATCGGGTGGTAGTTATTCATATCTTTGGGATCAGCACCAGGTTTTTCAGAAGTGCATTGGCTTGATCTACTGTAATCCAAGACATATAATGTAAAAGAATCTCCCTTTGAAGTCTTAAATACAAAAAGTATTTCCTCTCAAGGTTGTAGCAGTCTATCACAGGCTTATCATTAGGCCATATGTTTCATACTAAAACTTCAAATAGACATTGAGTTTCCTCCTACATATATTCCCTTGTAAGAAAACATTTCAAAAACCTATTGTTCATATCAATGCACCTTATTTTGGGATCATTTTGTATTCAAAGTAATATTCATAGTATTTTACTGTATTTGCAATTTATTACTTCTGGGTATAGAATTTCCCCAGTTTATATTTGGTTTGCAGGGAGATGTCACACTAAAGCTAGGCTGATGGGCATAATCTAGTAGCAGTCCTCCCAAGCCATTTCCGAAGACAGAAGATGCTGTCCAATGATTATTAAATGATCCATCGAGGAGGATATTACATATCCATGGTTGCTTGGTTCCACCTGAGAAAAAGGACTTTAGGTGTTACTCAGACGGCCTTGTGCCAAAGTCAGTATCATTGAGATCATCTATATTTAATGGTGCATCAAGCTTTTCAAAGTTTTTTTGGGGCGGCATGCTCACAAATGACTGTTGGGTGGTCTGAGAAGAGAAGCAGGTTGCCTGACAATCTCATCCTTATCATTTGGCTTTCGATACATTGAAGCATGGGCGTTTGAAAATATAATTAAATAATAGAAGGACTGTGCCTTATGACTTTTTCACCTCCTAAGGAATATCATTTAAAGGTGGCCAGATACCGGCTTCTGTTAATATAACAAATGTTGCATTCCACAATTCCCAGTTTGAAAGAGTCGAGAAGATACCACTAGGGCACCATTTACTGTGACAGAAGCAAGATGAAAGCAGCCTGCAACCCTTTGTGATTTGATACACTGATAATCCATGTTTCCAGGAATACATTATTTCTAAAGTTGGCTACAATGATAGAAACAGCTTACCACTTACAAACTGAATCCTAGGTTTTTGTACTATGAGAAGACACATCCCTCTTTCGATGACAATGAACCCACTCAGTCTCCCTTTTTATGTGTAATGTTTTCTCAGAGATGCCTCCAAATCTATTGATATTAAGGCTAGCAAAGTCCTACAGTATTATAATATAACCTGTCTCTTTAAGACTTAAAGCATAGTTGTGTCTTTGCTCGGATTGATATTGGCGAGTCAGAGCTAGTCTTATGTTTCCAGAAACCATTTCTACTCTCCCCAATTTTAACTCTATTTGCTTCCTTTGGAAGAAAATTAAGTTTCAGTTTGAGGGCTTTGTGTAGCTGGACCATTGTTGTTTTATTGTAAATCAAACCTTTTTCTCTTTTTGAACTTTTTGTTTAGGTATTAGTGGAAGATTCTAACTTAAACATGTTATTTGGCTAATGGGTGATACATTTCTGAGTAAGATTCACTTTACTTCCATTACATCACATTGTCTAGTGGAAAAGAACTCCCGTGATTGGAGTGATTGACTCAGGAGGGATTGAGTAGTGCACCAGTACCAGGATTTCTTTTCAGATGAGTTGCCATGTAATGTGCCAGTTTGCTAGGTTTGCTGCAAGTTTGTTATCCATAATTTTCAAAAGAGCTATGAATGTCCTTTTCAGAACACTGAACACCGGTATAACTGTAGCAACCCATACTGGCTGTTAATAAAATCCCCAGGAACCTCTGGGGAATGAGCTCTAATCTTGTCTGAAATTAGAAACCTGTAGATTACATTGCCGTGGGTTAGTAAAATTGGGTAGGAAGCTTTTACATACAGAATCACAGGCCACTCTGTGTTATCCTGTTCTGAATGACACGCTGACCAGCTCAGATATTACTAGGTAATACATTGCAATCTTTCTGAGAGCATCCATTTAGCAACTAAACTTGTTGGTTCCAGGTGATTCAGGTATCAGATTTAAGAGCACCTGTGCTCTAGGTTCCTTGGTAGAGTTGATGGCAACCTTATCCCAAGGCTTTTGTACAAGCCACAAAAACACAGATTTTGGATCACATTTGACAAATTGTAAAAATGGAAGTTAATCTTGAAGAATTGGTCTCCCCCTGACCTCAGTGTCAGTAGAAATATACTAAATGAAATGAATCTGCCCAGAATCATCAAGTGGAAGTTGTCATCACCTACAGTCAACCACCCTGTTTCATGAGCAGGGCAAATAATTCAACTCGTGCAACCATCAGCAACAATTGGTAAAGCTTCATGTCAAATGTACTCTTTTGGTGCTAGTATAATTTGTTCTTTTTTGGGGGCTCTAAGTGCCTTAGTGGTTGAACATCACACACAAGCCAGCTAAGCTTCAAGATTGCATGAGGTTCCATCACAGATCACCCCTTAGATCTTTATCTTGACACTGAGATCACTATTCAGTTGTTTCAAGGCACTTTGTGATGATTCAAAAAGGTTGCAATCTAAAATAAAAAAAGTCAACCAAACAATATGAGAAGAGTTCTGCCATGCATTCCACTGTGATAATTGAAAGACACGGCTGTCTGATCACACAGTGCTTTTGCATCATCGTTTCTTCACAACAGGACGCAAAGAATTAAAGTCAATAAGGCCCTCCAATTCTACTCCGATCACACTTGGGGTCCCTCAGGGGTCCTCACTGCCACCCATGCAGTTCAACTTGTTCACGGGAACCTCTAACGGAAATGCTTAAATCATCCAAAATTCACTATCACATGTATGCTCGCGACACCCAGCTGAAAATCTCCTCCCCGTAAGATATCAGGTCACTCAACTCAACCCGACTCAAAACCCTACACTGTCTGACTTCGAACCATCTCAAGCTAAACTCCATCAAAACAGAATTTCTCCTTATCTCTCCACCTAAACTTGCTCCCATTATGGTTAAATACATGAAACACCTAACAGCTCTCAACTGTATCCCACACATCATTGATTCCACAAGATCCCTTGGAATAATACTTGATAAGATCTTGAACATGCAGGAGCACATCTGCTCAGTCACCAAAGGGGCCTACTTCCAAATGATCATCCTAAGAAAGATAAAACCCTTCCTCCCCCAGAAGACTTCAAGTCTGCTGTTCAAGCGCTAGTCATTTCCACGTTGAAGTATGGTAGTGGGACTCTCTGCAGCCTACCTAGCTACAAGTTGGCACCACTCAGGGTCTCTTTGAATTCAACAGCAAAGCTTATCACAGGATCCAGAAGAAATAACCACATCACACCGGATCTGAAATCCCTAAACTGGCTTCCATTTGAGGCAAGGATGCATCTTAAAATTGCTTGCATGACCCATAAAGCCCTTCACTTTAACACTCCTTTGTACCTAGCCCAAAAACGGGAACTCTCTGGTGGTTGCAGGCCTTCTTGGAGCTCCAGCACCTGGTTGCTGAAACCACAAAAATTCAAAAGAAAGAAAACCTATAACCAAGGCTTTTCTGGTATTGCCCAGAAAATCTGGAACTCCTTGCCTCCGGAAACCAGACTGAATCCCTCAACGGCGTCATTCAAAAAAGAAGTGACAGAACTAATGATGGATACTTTCTGAACTGGAACGGTACCAATCCCGTCCTTGGCTCCATGTTGGGTTACCTCCATCTTACATTTGTTGTTCCTCCTTGTATGGACTTCCTCTCCCAGACTGGCGTGGCTACTTCCAGTTTCTTTCCTGATCATTTGGTTGTTTGCAACATCTTTATTTGTTTTTGCTTTTACATGCTCATGTATACTCTATTTGCAGTGGTGCGATATATCCTCCTGTGTTAACCTGTGTCTTGCATACGCTTGTTCTGCCATACGTGTCGATCTCGATTTTGACCCTGATTATTTGTAAAGCGCTCTAATACCTTCTTGGATCATGTTCGCGCTATATAAATCTCTATAAATAAAATAAATACATTAAAAGATTTATGTTGGTAAGATTTTAGTTTTAAATGGAGAATCCTCCACCTGAGCCATGCATATACCAGAAAGTATGAGGACTTGTTTTAAATATCTGTTAACTTATTTATCCAGGATATACCCTTTCAATGCTGTTAACACAGAGCATCATTCATCACTCCCAATTGTGTAATGTATGGCTTCAAATGGTGCCCATATACTTAATTAGACAATAAATACCCATCATTTCATTACAAAATGACCACCATTTTATGTTGCAATGCCAGTTATTTAGTACCCACCTTCTTACCCAAAATACTTCATAATCACATCTCAAAATGACTAATTTTTTATCCATATTCTCGAGCTAATTATTTAAAATGCCTCTTCATTGTGGTTCAAAATGTTATGAGGATCAAAATACCCCTCAATGAATTTTATAATTGTATTCATTGAGTCTCAAAATACACCTTATTGCGTACCAAAATACTCCTCGATGTCTTCGAAAATACCCTCATTGGCTCCCAAAGTGCCCCTCATTGGTAGCCAAAATACCATCATTTAGTTCACAAAAGCCTTAAATTTGATCTCAAAATACCACTCACTTTTTACCTAAATACCCTAAATTAGGTCGCTGAAATGAACCTCATTTGTTCAAAATATATTCCCATGTAATTTTGTAAAAACAGACTTCCCTTATTCAGCAGCAATGTGCATTTTACAAACACATGCAAGAATAAAGTATTCCTGTGATTGGCTCCTAAAGAATCTCGGTGATGTAAAAATGCATATTATTTGTTTCTCATGTCTCCGACGTTTGCCACCAAGTGACTCCCATATCATTCCCTAATTTAGTTTTATTGAGTCCAAAAATGCTTCTCATGGGAGCCCAAAATGCACATTTGGTCACTAAATTCCCATTATTAGTCGTAAAATCCCATTCCTTATGTAGACAAATGCCCTTTCATAGATCTGGGTAGCCGTTCATGGAATGCTACCTATAGAGGTATGGTGCAACTTGATCTGCAAGATCAGGGATTCAACATTATGCAAAAAATGTTAATTATCAGACGTCAACATATCTTCTGTTCAATTCATTGGACATTTAATGGCGAGCTCAACATACTATAACCCTGTTTTGAGACACTACACTCAAGCATGCTCCTCACTTGTGATTCTAAATGTCACAGATTGGATCCTGAAAACGCTCCCACTTGTTACAAAATATGCCCCCTCTGATCTTCAATGGTGTATGCCTAATTATGCAGATGTAATCACTAGACTAGAGTGGCTAGCGTATGCTTCAGCCTTCCCCTTGTTTGTTGCTGTAGAAGTGAGTAAGAGGACTGAGCTAACAGTAGTGGTTGTGGTGTGCCCTCTCCCTTCACTGGCCCCCTCAGTAGCCAATAACCAGGCCTCGTTCCATTGTCAGCAGCCAACACGTGGTGTCCAACAAGGGATTAGTAGGCGAATGTTAACAGGTGCGGTGCACAGCAAGTGCTAAAACCATCTCTGTTCAATTTCTGGTTATTGTTTGGAATCTGATCCCAACAGTATGTGGTGTAGTGTTTAACCTTTCAACTTTGAATGTAATTCCAGCAGACTGATTTCACTGAATATGGAGTTTTTATGAGCAAATAACTTCTCGTGCCTAAAATCGGTAACTGTGATGCAAGTTAAAAAAAAAAAAAGTGAAATATAAAATAATTGTGTAATTCTAATGTGAAAAATCTCCACTTGATGTACTAGACTCCATAATTAACATACTGTGCTCTGCTGCTCCCCAGCTTGGTTCATGTGAACTAGCCTCCAATACATTGAAGCGTACATGCATTCAAACCCTATCAGGCCGTTCCGGTGATGGTTATTGCTGCCTGTTGCATCAGAAAATTGACAGCAGGCTTGGGGACCACTGAAGACTGTCTGATTCGTCTTAGAAAAGAGTACGGATTGGGTTTCTTGAAATACTCTTGGAAGTGTATGCTGTAAATTACAAATTAGAAGACCCAAATAAAAATAGGTTGAAGTGAATTGTGGTGGAAACCATATGTTTCTTAAGCATGCAGTTTTTGGCCTTTCCTCTTCATTTATGTGCTCTCTTGCATTTTTCTATCCCCATTTAAAAAATCTATAGTCTTTAGGAAAATAGTATTTCAAGGCCACTGGACAAAAGAAAGCCATAAATGTTATAGTATAGAAATGCTTACATTTTGGATCACAGATGCCATTTTTTTTAAATTCTCTAGGTTTCTGCTCGTCAGAAGGGATTTAGCTGCTTTGAGAGCTTACTGCTGCCAATTAGTGTCTATCTCCAGGTGGCCTCCTCCTCTCTTATTTTCAATTTAGTGAGGAAGCTACGCCTGCCGCGCTAATCTCCTTAGCGCCACTCAACACGTAAAGAGTGGAGCTGCCATGGCGGCTTCTGAGGTGGCAGCCCAGCCCGCGCAGTGAATCCGCCTGGCCGCTGAATGGCGTTGACATCTGCTAGGAGCTGTGTGAGCCCCACTATATTAAAAGGGATCTCTTACTAGCAGGGGTGAAAGGAAAGGCACACACACCAGTGGTTTTCAAAGGAGACAAAGGGAAGCTTAGCTGTATTGACAGAGTGCTCTATTTGCCTGAAACATCCTTAAAAATGTTGGTGGGAAGAGCTGATGAAAAAGACCCATTCTGTGAGGGACAAAAGGTTGCATGAGGTTCTCTCGCCCTTTATTTGTCGAGAGGGTGTGTAGGAGAATTGGATCTGGGAGTTGCCATGGATGCTAGTGGGGACAAATGAGCTCATGCATTGTAGTGGGCAGGGTGCAGGGCGGCATTTGTACCTCTGCTCAAACAGAAGTATAACATTGACGGGGGTAAATAACTGTTAATCATGATCCCTTTCCATCTGCCTATGCTCCAACAATTGTTTTTAACTTACATTTCATTATTGGAAAGTGCTCCTGTTGAGATTTTGATTTCTGGTTTAGGTCAAATTCAGCTATAATTTGAGCAAGGAAATGTTAACATCTAGGGTTTGGTTTCTTGCAGTCAGATGTAGCATCTTCCCTGTACCATGGCCTGTGGTAGTTTAGCAAAAACTGGCAAACTGTAATGTAACGAAAGCATGCATTGGCAAAGCCTAAGGGTGCAAACTAATTGTGTGAGCTTTCTTGGACACAGTTTTAGTCTTTATTTGAAGCTTATGTGCCAGGGGTGCATTCTACAGTAACACTCTGAATGACTTCCGGGTCACAATGTCTTAGAGCCTCCAGCGGCTCACAGTGCAAGGCTCACAGTGCCAGCCTTACATGTCGCAGTGATCCCAGATCTTCCAAAGATGTGAGAGGTGCTGCTGCTACTTATCCATCCGTGCCTGCCCCAGAGCCACCTGCAGGACCAATGCACCTGTGACGGTGCCCCCTAGTACAAGAAATACTAAGGTGTGTTCCCCAGTGCCCACTTGTGCAGTGTTTGCCACTTCTCTCTCCTCGCGCAGTGACTTCTTTTACCGGCTCTGTCAGGAGGAGCGAAGGTGTTTAACTGGTACACACTGATGGGCTTTAACTTGTGTTTGCTCTGTGGTTGCTTGTAGATGTTTATTCATTTTGATAGTTTTTACAGCACAAGCTTGATTGACCCTTGCGGGTATCAAGAGTCCTGTGAAAACATAGACAGAGTTAGAAGTCTTTGTGACTCAGGCACACAGTGGGTGAGTGAGATGAGGGCTTAGACACATTGTGCAGGAATGGGAAGTATGCAATTGCACATGATAAAATGGAAATATACGCGGAGTCCCTGACTGAGACTGTAGATCTGGAGACACTTTATTGAGGAGAAGGAAGCGGCAGGCTACATACCGTTAGCAGGTACTCTTGGTCACAGTGCTCCAAGAGCTGGTCCAGTCTACATTTATGAGTGACACGGGCCAGGCGGAGGGTTACACTAGTACTATTTAAATCTGTGCAATAATTTGTCTCCTCAGCTGAGACAGTTTCTTGAAACACGTCCTCCTGGCTGGAGAACTTGCAACCTTGCCACTTTAAGTCAATTGCTGTTAGCCTAACTCAGTGCCAGTGATGGCTTCTAAAGCGTCCAGTGATGGTCCATTCCCGCCCGCGTCACACAGCCCAGGTGAAAGGAGCTCTTTCTTTGCTGCGCTATTCAAGGCCAAAAAACCACATGCAGTACTTAGTGCTGATTAGCCAAGCGTCGTTCTGTGCAAATCAGTTATGCCCATTTTTTTTTTATTAAAGCTATTTTACAGTGAGAGGCACTGAATGAAAAGGACCTACTTCTGTCAGCGAAAATAAGCATGCTGCAGCAGCCCATGTGTGCTCTTGACCAAAGTCCTACAAATCAATACATGCATTAGGACACACAGGCGAAGCTCTCAAGAGGCAGGAAACACCCCAATGGTGAAATGCACATTTTAATAATTGGGCTAGTTTTTGGAAGTAGTTGACATAAGAGGGAACTCTTTTTTCCCACCTCACGCCTCAGGGCAGCATTCACAGGAATGGTCTGGCAGCATGTTGGCAGTGAGGAGCGGCACTTGCTACTTGCCTATGAATTCCCACCCTACCTAGTAGTGAGGCTCTTGGGGCGCAGGCGATCTCTGTAGCTTCTAGGTCCTGTAAGACGGCTATAGGGAGGTTCGGAAACCTTGGCCCCAAACACATTACTATTCACATAATTCAGAAGAATGACTAAATGGCGCTCAAGTAAATAAAGTGTGTGTGTGTATATATATATATATATATATATATATATATCAACTCTACCAAGGTTTCCCTGCAATGGAAGGCACTCCGACACTGCTTGTAGGTAAACCCTTTATTGGTACAAGGGGAGCAGGGGCATCGAATGCGTAAACAGTCCAGCAACATCCAGCAGCCTGACGCGTTTCGAAGTATTAACGAACTTCTTCCTCAGAGGCAAAGATGCGCTGCAATTGTGCGTTCCGTGGACCTGCTCCTTGTAATGCCAAATGGTCCGCCCTGAATGGGCCACTCCCCCGCTCAGAGCAAAGGATCCTGGGTATTGCATATACCAGGGAACCAGGCCTATATAGACCGCTCGTCACGTTGGGAGTGAGGAATGCTGGGCCATGTAGTCCACGCTGAGTTCAATCAGTCCTCACATAATGAGCTGCCACCGATTTCAAGCCCACAGATGGGCCTCGATGTCCGTGCCCCACCTAAATCCATCACAGTGTCCCCTGAGAAAGATCCAGTAATTACCGGACCTCCTGGCCCCCTCCTTTGGGGTGGTGCACTCCTGGCGGCTGGGAACACTGTGATGGATTGAAGTATATATAGCAAAAAAATTGATTTTTGGAGGTATTCAAAACCTTGGGACCGCCGTTAGCCAGTGAGGACTGGTAACCTGCTGAAAATCAGACCTTGACTTCAAAGTGAGGCGTGGATTACTGAACCTGCGCTTCCAAGTGTGATCTGCTGGTATTGGTGGCTGGATGAAGGGGTTAAGAAACCTAATATTATTTTTAAATATGCACTTGCAGGCAAAACCGAAATAGACATTAATTCGAACTCACGGGACTGGTTGGAACAGCCCTGTCTCATTTGAGGTGACAACAGCAATTCCAGGTTTTTTCCACTGCAACCCTGTGGAATGCTGGAAGTTGCAGTCTATGTGAGTGGCTATGAATTTTTTTCTCCAATAGAAATCTAGCCTGATGCTTCCTCCAATGACGGGGAGGCAGCATTGTGTTAAAAAAAAAAAAACGGTGGAGACCAACCTGAGAGCCATGCATCTGATGAAAGCACACCTGCTGAAACGTGTCATGCACTTTTGAAATAAAATGAAATTTCTGTAGCCCAGCTGCGTGCACTGGTTTGTTTCAGGAAAAGGAAAAGAATGCTGGTTGCATATATATATATCACAGAACAGTTGCCTGTTGTAGAAGACGCCGTTACCACAGGTAAGAGTATGCCAACTTTGTTTATTAAAGGAAGCAGCAGCATGACCACCTCATAGTCCACAAACATCAAAGTCCCAACCCGACGCGTTTCGCTAATCCTTTATCAGGGGCCTTGGGTTTGAATACTGCAGCAGAGCGATTTTTGGCGGCACCTTAATAACTTCCAAGAACCCCGCCTCAGTGGGCGTGGCCCGAACAACAGCCTCCTGGTTCTTGTAGTGCGTGCTATTGTTCTCAAGTGAATAGCCAGCTGTAGAATCCAAAAATAAATAACATCTGTATTATCCAAGTGGATCATGGCACATAGTTGAAAAACACTGTCACTGCTTTGAACCCTTTGACAAACGGCTCCCGTGCCACATGCAAATCCGCCGGTTGACGGATTCGCGAGAATGCTGCACCAGCATGTTCTTGGAACTTATTAAGGTGCCGCCAAAAATCGCTCTGCTGCAGTATTCAAACCCAAGCCCCTGATGAAGGATTAACGAAACGCGTCGGGTTGGGACTTCCTTTAATAAATAAAGTTGGCATTCTCTTACCTGTGGTGACGGCGTCTTCTACAACAGCCAACTTTGTTCTGTGATATATATTCCCTTATTAGAGGATAAAAGGGAAGGACTAAGGGTCCGTTGCCCCAATGTATTCCCTCCTCTTGATTTGCTGCGTCCTGGAGCATGGCTTCACTTTGGTGCAGAGATTGCCAGCGGTTGGTGTGGATAGGGACTCGTCGCTAGTGACATGACTGGTGTAATCAGACGAGGCAGTCAGCACTTTACAGGGGTGCTGGGTTAGGGCACAGCAGTGGTAGAAGCCTCGGCTCTCAAGTGTGAAGGTAAAGTGAGGTACAGTTAAAGCGTCATCTGATACCCTCAAACAACTAATATATGGTGTTGGGGGGCAGGGTTTTTGTTCCCCAAATGTGGCTCTCCATGTAGCCAAAGTGGGATGCAAGAATAGTTGAGAAATCGGTGCAGAGATCCGATGTCACAAAATGAAGTAACTAAGAAGGGCTGCAAACAAGGAAGCAATTTTCGTTAGTAAAATATATTAATTTAGAGAAAGATTGGTAACATTGTAATTGTTTGCCTGCTTGTTTAAACAGTAATGCTTAAGGGCTGGCTAGTTTCATTCACGAGAGTTTTCTTCAAAGAAAAATACTACATTTTTCAAAAGCCCTTCATGGCGCTTGGCTTTTGTATCCTGTTCCTATTTTGTACTAATTGCCTGAAATTACACCGGCCTATTTTCTGTTCGCTTTCGAATCTGCATTCTTCAGAGCCTGCATGGTCTTTAATTGTGTACTTTCCAATTATACGATAAACTGTTCCAAATACTTGGTTTTCATATTTCACGTTTAAGGGATGAATTGACTCGGTTTCAGATTTGGATTTCAAAGTTTAAATATTAATCATCCTATCGCTCACCCTTATATTTAACAATTTTGTTTCATAAAATGCCTCTTTTTTATCTTTAGGCCACAGAAACTTTATTTCGAATGGCTGTCGCAAGAGGATTAATCACACCTATGAGAAACGGAGAAGTAAGAACAATATTTTATGTTGTCGCCCACTTATGCTTACAGTTTTTTTTCTCCTTCAGTTTTAAGTGGTATTATACACTTCCTGTGTCGTACCTGCGCGAAGTCATCATTTTGTTTTCGAAGTATATAGTGCAGTTACCATTTTTACTATAAATGATATGTTTTGCATGGTCATCGATTTGTTTTTCAATGTTCTGGGCAGTTGTTTTGAAGAGTGGGTATCCCCTTAACCTCTGTCTCCCTCTGTGCCTTGTGTTCCTCGCCTGCCTGGCCCTCCTGCCTTCCTGATGGCTGCAGACTGCACCCTATCCTGGGCCCTGTACCACCTCTGATGCCACAGCGTCCCTTTCCTAAATTCAAGAGAAAGAAGGGTCTCTGTGGCCAGAATTGAAGTGCTTGAAATCGGTCTGTAGTCTCAGAAATGCTGCTGATTTTGGTTGGGGAAATATTTTAATTATCTCCCTACATGCCCTTTGCACAAGGATGAAATATCAGTTTATGTCAGTGCTTATCAACAATCAATTGCAGTTAGAAACATGGTAAATCTGTGATGATTGTTAAAATTGGATGTGTGGCAGGATCAACATTCCACGTCTGTTTGGAGGATGTGGTGCTAAATGAATTGTGATCACACCTCAAATCCCCAGCAGTGGGCGGTAGCCCAGAGACTCAGTGAGTGAGCCGCATTGGACCCAGAGGACACCTAGAGGCCCTGCTCACAGAGATGTTTGCACAGGAAGCACCGGGGTAGGTCTATGGAGAGGTTCGAGTATTCTGCCCAGGGTCATTGATTTTATTTTGATAACAACACAACATTTTGCACATATTTCGGACATCTGTCTAGTAAGCCTCTCAGTTCATTCCCTGCACATGTACACTTATCAGGTACACCTGCCCAAATTCTTAAACAAAAGTGGAAATCTGCACTGCATTTACTTCCTTGCCATGGTGCAGATTCATGATTTTTGGGAATCCACAAAGATTTGCTTGAGTACTCTTGAAACCCTGTCACTGATACTGTTTTTGCAAGAGTACTCATGAATTCCGTTTGTGAATCCAATGTCACAACTGCACTTACACTTTTTTTTCTTTTTTCCACCAGAAGGAATTTTGTATCCGTTTTACAAAAACCTTCCCCAGCAATCCACCACTTTTTGGGTTCATTTTTGCTTTGGAGCCGCCATTTGGAAGCTGTATAAGTGTGATTGCATCCGTGAAAAGGGTATTTGCTTGTGTGAACTAAACTAAAACATTCGGAGATAGCTTTTTGAACCAGACCCACTGGGTCTAGTGATCTCTCAATTTATTTCTTTGATTGTGCCACAACTTTGCATGAACTTCCAAATAAATTGTTTGCTTGCACCTTTCCCCTAGTTTGTGTGTGAAGCAGCATCAGGGCAGAGGCACAATGTCAGCCACCAAATGGAGCATGCAGCCATTAACCTGTGTTTTCGAAGTTCCCCAGGTGGATAAGCGTCAAACAAGACAGTTCCTACAAGATGGCGTGCCTAGTTAACTTCCTTTTTGCTGCAAGGCTTTCTGTATAGTATAAAAACACCACCATGCTTTGAATGAAGAATTTAAGCTCTTAGATAATTTAAGATAACACAGACATAGTCATTCTTTTAATGTGATTAAATGTTTTAGTTATGTTTTGGCATTTGTTAATTGTTCATTCTTAAACTGGTTATCCACTTGTTTAGAACTGTTGTGGCGTTACAACAGCCCCTCCAGTGTAGGGACCACCAACCCTCCAAGGAGCCCCAACCTTTGAGGGGGACCCATATTCAGCCAAAGGCCAATGAATATCTGTAAGATATAGGAAACCCAGGGGTCCCTCATCTCTTTCTTGTGTGTGTGCCGAGGGTCATTTTGCATTACACTAGTGGGAACTGTTAAGGTACTCAATCAACTGTGCCTGATGTTTATTGGTCTTTGATTGTTGGAGATTAGTACAGAGTATGTTTAATGTATGAGCGTTGTGTGTAGATTAGTGAGAAGGTAAATTGTGTTCAATCCTGAGAGATCATTGTAGCACTTTGTGCATGGATGAGTGTGCTGAAGTACTCCAGTTTTTCTGCCTTAATTGGTCTGTAGTTGCTTGTTCTGTCTGAGGAAAGTGTTCTCCACATATGCATCCGTTTTGGGATGTGATGATGAGCTCTTTGGGGCGGTGTGCTTATACGACATATATCAAAATGGTTCTACAGTGAATACCGTTGTGGTGCTTCGCAGTGCTATTGGTTGGCCTGGGCGTTTTCAGTTATAGGTTGATGTGGTGTGAAGGTTCTGCCTAATGTGTTGTTTTCTCAGTTTATTTGAAGGTATGGCTGAGATAGTGTGTGATATTATTGAGTAAAGAGTGTTGTTGGATATCCAATGAAACGTGGACATGGATATTGGACATGTGTTGGTTGTATGTAACAAATACTGTTTCATAGCATCCTAATTTGGAGGATTGTGGTGAGTCTGGGTTTTGGATGATACGTGGAACCAGAAGCTATCTATTATGTAATCCATAGCTGCTGTCTGTATGTCTGATGTTAGTCACTACCTCCGGATAACATAAATTACAAACCACAGACCGGCGGCGGAAAGGAAATTGCACCTCTCTTAATGTTGCGTAGCATGAATACTGGTGCACACATGCACCAGCCATTGTATGGTGCTGCTGCAAAGCAGAAAGGCTCATAAAGATAATATGGGAAGGTGCACTCAATGATACAAAGTCTAAAACTGTTCAATTTTTGTAAAAAATAAAAATAGGATTTATTGTTCTTTTGTCAATTCGTTGTCCTAAAAGGAAAACCACAGCCAACGCTTTTCGTTGATATAATGAACTTCTTCAGGGCTTTAAAATATCTTCATATTCTCACAGTGAAGAGTAATAAATCATGGTAATCCCCGAAATATGATATTTAAATGTAAAGGGTGAAACGTACCCAACAAAGATACCCTTATCCGTGTCCACCGTACAACGTTGCATATTGAGAATGGAAGTGATATGTAACGCTGTTCGGCGAACACAGATGCTTGATATCACCCTTTATACTTTCTCAATCTTTATATTTGGAACTTGTTGAGCTCCCATGACGTATACTTGTATGGGGAAAGTGTGATTGCACCAATTCGAGGATTGAGAGAAAGAGAGTAATATTAAAGGTGTCTCTACTGGGTATGCCTTACCTTTCGAATCAGATTTTGCGGCTTCTTGACGTACTATGAGATGAGAAGACTGGGGCCATAATATTGCCTTGATTTATTACTCTTCACAGTGACCATTGAGGATGTTTAAAAGCCCTGAAGAAAATTATTATACGAACGAAACGCGCTAGCTGTGGTTCTCCTTTTATTACAATGAAGTAAGAAAAGATAAATTAACAAGATTTTTTTACAAAAAGTGCACATGTTTGTACTTTGTATCATTGAGTGCACTTTACCATATTATCTTTATTTACCTCCAGACAATATATGTAAATGAAACATGAGCCATGCCCTTGTCCCCCACTCCTCTTTAGATTATTTCTTAACTTGACCCCTTCTTGGTTGATCCCTGTCCCAGAGCTTTCCATGTGGATGTTTTCTCCCCCATACTCTGTTTGGGTGATCTCTTTCTCATGTTCCATGTTTGGTTGTAACTCTGTCCTCTGTGAACTGACCACCCCAAGATCTCAAGATGGATTGATTCTGGTTGAATAATGTCATTGGTGTACTGATGGATCTTGCCCGGAAATATCTTCCGTACTAGAATGCCTACTCCCCGTGACCCAGAGGAGAACTCTGAGTGTGCCACCATTCGGAATCCCCAGCGATCCATAGCCTTACATGAGGCGCCCATCAAGTGTGTCTCCTGGAGTAGGGCCACCGCAGGGGCGTGGCATTTTGAATATTGTAAAACTAGCCCTCTCTTGATCTTATCGCCCAACCAATGAACATTCCACGTAATCAGTGACAGGGGAGCAACTGGTGTCGGGGGCTGCGGAGGTAGGTCAGGTCTCTGCTGAACTTGTACCATTGTGTCTGTCATAGTCTGTACATATAGTAATGGAAGTGCGTCGAAAATATGCCGTCTGTGTGGTGCTTAAAGAAAAACGTTTAACCGCTGCCCATACATAATCAACTAATAACAATACAATAAAAACAATAAACAGTCCTCCCTTACCCTCCCTGCTCCCTGTCTCCCTGCTTGACAGGCTTAAAACTACCAGCCTCCCCAACTGTGCAGAGTGTTTAGTACCCGTTCCCAATATCATGGTGGGGGGAGTGCTCGTCCGCAGTCCTTGAGCACCTCCCCTATACCCTCGTACGTAGCGGCGATGTTCTCTGCCTTGGTGCAAATGGCAACCTTGCTTTCTTGGTGCCAACTGAATCATTCCTGAAGAGTATGCAGGACCCTATCGCTTTCGTCAGAAAGTACTAAAGATATTTCTGAGCGAGGCAGGCTTGTAAATAGTCACTACTTAGTTACGTCAATATGGTCAAGATTGATTCTTCGTAGTGGTGGGAAGATGTATTCACTGTTGAGTACAATAGAGACAATGCTCTATGCAAGTGAGGCATCAATAATGTTGAGCAATGGTGTACGTACTTATTCGGTAATCTTGTTACACGGGTAGATGGAAGGATGTCATCTTCATATGGAGTTGTTTTTAAGACGGTGAGGATATTGGCAGTCTTATGGAAGCCCATTTTAGGATATTCTGAGGAGGAATTGAAGAAATGTTCTTGGGTGCTGTCAATGTGTTGCCTGATTTTTGTCTATTTTTCCAATCGATTGATTAATTACATAGCATTTGCCTATTGAATTAAAAAATTGCAAAGAGGGCTTCTGTTTATTGTTTCTTTCATGGTGGTCATTTATTATGTGGCTTTGGATGCTGGATTGATATTCCTGCATGTAGAACTTGTAGGTTTGTCAGGTTGATATTGAATGGAACAATATATTAATTTTCTTCTGTAAAAGTAGTTTGATTGTGATCAGATAGTTATTGTGTGTAGCAGGAAGCAGAGTTTGAAGTTTAGATGAGCTTAGTTTCAGGGAATGTGAGCATGACTACTGACCTTCGGGCGGTGTTGAGTGTGATTCGAAGGGAGCCACCATGGGTTGTGAGGATGAGTGATGATTATAAAAGGTCTTGATTTATTGGGGTAATACTTCAAGGAGTGAACTTGTCTTTTTGTGGTTTGAAGCTGTCTGTGGTATGTGTCTGGCATATGATGGATGATGACTGGGAGCAGTACATGATCACACTAGTCCTGTTGCAATGGTTGGTGAGTCACCCCACTCGTCGATACCCCAGGAACCAGGATACCTACACCAGGCAAGCCGGGCGCGTAGGTGTGAAGTGATGTCGGAAACTGTCGTAAACCACAATGGAGGACTTCAGGATAGATGCCGCTGACGAAGAAGGTGAGGGAGTCCGGTGAAATCCAAGGATGGATTATATAAGAGAAGACCCTGCAAGCAGAGGGCACAGACTCTATGCCACTCGGAGGTGACCATGAGGCACGGAAAAGCAATGACCACTGATAGCGGAAGATGCAGGAGTGATGACAGTGACCTTGTCTCTGCAGCTGTGAGGACCAGGCGATGCTGTGGACGATCAGGAGCCGTTCATGAGCTGACCCACGTCTGAAGTCAAGAACCAGGGATCACCAACAAGCCTTGGCAGTAGCAACAGATGTGGTAAACGAAAAAGGTGCAACGTCGGGACCAGCAAGGTCCAAAGGACTCACTAATTGCACGAGAGTCAAAGCGGGCCCGAGCATGCAGGTGAGCCCACTGAAGCCAAAGAAGACTCTCAAGAGGACCCACATGCTTAAGGCACAGGAGTCGCAAGAGAACCTTGAGCAGCTCACCAAAGATGCAGGCCCACGGTGCAGAGGATGCAGTGAGGACAAAGATATTGGCAGGAAGAGATGCTGGAGGCTGGAGGTTCTTGTAGCCCGAAGATTGAATGGAACAATATATTAATTTTCTTCTGTAAAAGTAGTTTGATTGTGATCAGATAGTTATTGTGTGTAGCAGGAAGAAGAGTTTGAAGTTTAGATGAGCTTAGTTTCAGGGAATGTGAGCATGACTACTGACCTTCGGGCGGTGTTGAGTGTGATTCGAAGGGAGCCACCATGGGTTGTGAGGATGAGTGATGATTATAAAAGGTCTTGATTTATTGGGGTAATACTTCAAGGAGTGAACTTGTCTTTTTGTGGTTTGAAGCTGTCTGTGGTATGTGTCTGGCATACGATGGATGATGACTGGGAGCAGTACATGATCACACTAGTCCTGTTGCAATGGTTGGTGAGTCACCCCACTCGTCGATACCCCAGGAACCAGGATACCTACACCAGGCAAGCCGGGCGCGTAGGTGTGAAGTGATGTCGGAAACTGTCGTAAACCACAATGGAGGACTTCAGGATAGATGCCGCTGACGAAGAAGGTGAGGGAGTCCGGTGAAATCCAAGGATGAATTATATAAGAGAAGACCCTGCAAGCAGAGGGCACAGACTCTATGCCACTCGGAGGTGACCATGAGGCACGGAAAAGCAATGACCACTGATAGCGGAAGATGCAGGAGTGATGACAGTGACCTTGTCTCTGCAGCTGTGAGGACCAGGCGATGCTGTGGACGATCAGGAGCCGTTCATGAGCTGACCCACGTCTGAAGTCAAGAACCAGGGATCACCAACAAGCCTTGGCAGTAGCAACAGATGTGGTAAACGAAAAAGGTGCAACGTCGGGACCAGCAAGGTCCAAAGGACTCACTAATTGCACGAGAGTCAAAGCGGGCCCGAGCATGCAGGTGAGCCCACTGAAGCCAAAGAAGACTCTCAAGAGGACCCACATGCTTAAGGCACAGGAGTCGCAAGAGAACCTTGAGCAGCTCACCAAAGATGCAGGCCCACGGTGCAGAGGATGCAGTGAGGACAAAGATCTTGGCAGGAAGAGATGCTGGAGGCTGGAGGTTCTTGTAGCCCGAAGATCTCTGGAGTACAAAGCCAAGAAGCCTTGGGAACAGCAAGTCAATGCGCTGCACAGGGGTTCTGTTCCAGCAATTCTGACGAGGGATACTGGCCTCAAACTTGCTGAGAGGACAGGGCAGGCCTCGAGGGAATTACAGAACCACCACCTGTGTTGCTGAGCCTTTCAGAGTCCGTGGGACATCAGGAGCAGCAGACCGGTCAGCTTTGTTGCAGTGCCTGCAGATGCAGGGGAGTGACTCCTTCACTCCAAGGGAGATTACTTCAGGTGTCCTTGATGCCCACAGGCCTAGAGAAGAACCTGGATGAAGCACAGGCACAGACGATGAACTCCCTTATACGGACAATATAATTGCTCTGAAGAAGTCCTAGCAGAGTAGGACGAAACGCGTTGGCTGACGTTTGTTTGATTGAAAATAAAAGAAATTACATATCATCCATCAGAGCAAGTGACCTCTCTCGCATTAATTTGGCCCTATTGGATTGATATGGACACTTAAGATTTCTTGCAAACGTGTCAAGAATGGTGGTGTGGGTCTGATTTAGTATTGTACAGACGATGAAGAAGACATGCAGAATGGCAAGATCAGGAGCCACAGGAGTCTTCCTTGGTGCAGTCTTGGTTCCAGGCAAAGTTCAGCAAAGTCCAAGGTGCACTGATGGTGGAAGTTGAAGTAGTTTTGGGTTTGAATCTTGTCCCACAACGAATCTGAAGGGCCACACACAGCTAAGCCAATTAATTACCCTGAGGAAAGGGTTGGGACGATTCAAGGGTCGCTCCCACAGGAGGGGCTGGACAGAGGGGAGGATACTCCCATGTTCTTTGTCCAGTTTCGCGCCAGAGCGGGAGCCAAGGGCTCCCTGAACAGGCTCAAACTAGAGTATGCAAGGAGGGCACCAAATGTGCCCCTCAAAGCAGTCTGGTGGTGCTGGCAAGTGCCTCCACCTCAGCCCAATTCACTAAATCCTTTCAGGAAGGTGGTCACACCTCCCTGTGACAGGAAACCTATTGTCCTACCTTCCCTTGCTCGCACTCAGCTCAGCAGCAGGAGGGCAGAGTCTGGGGTCGGCAGCAGCACTAACTTGTGGGCAGACCCTGGAAGGCTGTTACTGGGAGCACTGAGGGCTTCCCGGAGGAGCCCCATGGTGCATGGATTCATACCTCCAACAGCGGTAACCGTGTTGGGGAATGATTCCAACATGTTTGATACCAAACACGCCCAGCTTCTGCACAGAGAGTATATAGTTCGCCATCCCGTAATGATGCATAGCCACTATATGTATCAAAATGGCTGACCGTACTTACAAAGCCTGAAGAATCGACTCCGGGGTTTGTAGTAGGGGGTGTCCTGCTCATGCAGGGCACCCTCACATTTCATAACCTAGCACCCTGCCTTCATGATTGAAAGGCCTGCCTTAGGGGTGAGTTATAGGTTTTAAGTGCAGGGACCTCTGATTTAAGAAAACGTAGTGTTGTAAGTGGTGTTAGCCCCAGCTTGCACAGGCTGCTATGGCAGGCCTGTACTCACACTTTGAGTGGTCTTTCATGGGTGGCACAATACATGTTGCAGCCCATGGGAGACCCCAGGAGTGCCTATGCCCTGAGTACCTTAGTACCATATACTCCATATACTAGGGACTTACATGGGTACACCAGTAGCCAATTGGGAAGGTACCAAAGTACTTACTACTGTCCAATTTAGGGAGGAAGCACAGTCAAACTAGTCAAAAACACACTGAAGTGGGGGTCACCATGCTATAAGGATCCTAACTTCCGACAACATAGTCAAAAATGATGCTTTTGGAGTAGGCTGGATTGATTGTTTTCTTTTGGTTAACTGTATTCATGAGGTCTCATAATGCTTTCTTCATAGACTCGTGGGTGTGTCTTCTTGGGCATTAGAGGTCCCCAATGAAGACGTAGGTGTAGCTGGTGTAGTTGTGGTACAGAGTTTTGAAGAGATTGTGATTTACTCATTGACTTTTTTTGAGTTTCTGGATGATTTGTAGATCAGGGAAAGGTGTTATCTATGCTGATCAGAAGAGGAAATCATAGTTAATAGCACTACAGAGATGCAGATGGTGAGGGCCTGGAGTCTGTAGGACTCAAAAGATTTGTTGATTACAGTGAGGTTTAGCTAGCATTAAGAGCGTCTAATTGTTATATGGTATGCTGTAACATGAGGAGTCAAGGACATCGATTATGTTGTCGAGGTCATCATAAACCATGTTTTTGATGATCATGGCTGCAGCGCGTGTGGAATGATAGTAAGCAGGTGGTCTTATACCTGTTGAGCCCGAGTGATGATGAGTGGAATGTAAATGAGTTGTTGAGTTTGATGAGCACACAATCTGGATCTGGCAGCATTTTTTGTGAGTGTGCTTTGATTACAGGTGGTTGTGGTACATCATGGTTGTCAATCTTGTGGGTTAAATACTGAGTTTCTGTATGAGGACATAACTGGTACAAACACCTGTCGCCATTCGTTTTGCCTGGCTTTTGCGGAGGGCACCCTAGGTTTACTAGGAAGGGAGAAGGCCTGGCAGGTGTGGATCAAGAACAGGAGTCAGTTCATTGAGAAGGTGGCAGTTCCATCACATAATCAGCTGCTGCTCAGGTATTCTGCAGTGCTGGGTGTACTGGTCAACGATTAGTACTTTTACATTATTAATTCAAGTAGCAAGCCTAGTGATGGCCAGGAAAGCAAAAGAAAGACGTGGCTTGGCGACGGGCTAGAGGGTTACATTAAAAACCCGCCCCTCATGTTTTCTGTGTCGCTTGGGTGTCACGCATTGGTGCCTTCTGATGACAATCAGATCAAATCATAGTCATTTACTTTAATCTATTTGCTGTGTAAATACAGCTATAATATTCTGTGTTGTATGTTCAAACATTTTCTTGCATGTCAGTCTAAATAGTTTTTTTTGCAAGGATGGCTGAATTGATGACCTGACGTAAAGCAATATACACCTGATGAAAATTGAATGTATTCGATATTTCATTTTTCTCTTTAAATGAAATTATATTATTCATGTCAATTTCGGTAAATGCAGCTACAACAGCACTTCGGCCCCTCTCTTCCCCAGACTGGTTGTTTAGTATTAACACCGTTGTATTCCGATATGTTTGGAGACTGCGGACAGGATGAGACGAGTCATCTTGAACATTTTACTTCTTGGTGGTGAAATGTTTTTTTTGAAGTGTTTTTCCTGAACTTGAACAGCGTCTTTGAGTTATATTCCATATTTCCTATGTTTTCATATTATCTGCTTGAGTCAATGCCAATTAAACTAAAATTAAATAAATGTTTGTAAATGTTTTCTGGGAAAATTACGTAATTTAATTTCTGGTAAGTGACCTCAATTTCTCAAGTACCGGCTAACAAGAAATAGCTCAATTTGTTTAAAAAAAAAAAACTAAAAACCCTAATAGGTTTGGGGACCCCATAATGGTCACTTTCACTTTGCTTATAGAAGATTTAAACTAATTTCATTTGTTTCTAATGCTTGCATGGTTTGATTGCTTGGGACTATTTAGATTACATCTGATTGATACCATGCTTTACTTCACGTGATTTGCTGTGAATATTCTATCAATGCTTAGTTCACAAACAGATGGTAAAATCGTCTATCTCCAGATGTGAAAGCCTTTGTATCGAAGAGGTTTACAGCTTGCTTTCTAGAATCATGACAGCCACGGGCATGCATTGCCTGCCACTTTGGGAATATGTGTGTAACTATAGGACATTCACATGTTGGACATATTAGTGTTTTTACCTAATGCTACGTGTGAGCAGTGTCTGCAGTGTAGAAATTATTCATGCATAGAGCAGGGAAATGTTAGATATTTCCTAATAAGCATTTTTTCACAGAATATATTTTCCACATGAAGGCATTCTGTCACTCACACTGTCAGTAAAAATAGGATATTTTCTAACACTGGGTGTAGTTAGCGAAGTAGCGCTACGCGAAGCTATGCAAAGTGCACTTCGCGCTACGCGTAGCACTTCTCGAACTGATAGTACCCTGTTCGCACTGTGCAAGATGCTGTTTTCAATGATTGCACAGTGCGGACAAGCATCCGGCACTGTGTAATCATTGAAAACGGCATCTTGCACAGTGCGAGCTGTAGTTTTCTGCCACTCGAGTAGATTTTTACTCGAGCTGCAGCTTTCTCAACACGGACTGGTAGTTTCTCATCGCGAGCGGTCGCGAGCATACGCGACCACTCGCAATGAGAAACCTGACCTCCCCGCATTGAGAATCTCACCGGGAGGTTTATTTTCCACGCTCGCGATCGGCAACTTGATGTTGCTGATCGCGAACGAGGAAAAAGTCTCGCCGGTATGTCATTTTGCTTGCTCGCGGTCGCCAACTTGCACTTCAGGACCGCGAGCAAGCAAAAAATGACCGCTGCACTACGCTACGCGTGTTTGCACTGTGCTACATGCAATTCGCGAAGTAGCGCAAACTTCGCAAACTACGCGAGCGTAGCGTAGTGCTTTGCCCAGGCTTAATATTTTCATGCACTGCACTACAAATACTGTGCTATCTGCATCAGGAGCGATATCCTTGATGTACGGAATCAGTGCATTGCTTCATCCAATACCTCAATCTTATCTTCATTCATCCCTTTCCTAATCTGCGGATACCTCCCTTCCGTCCATTTCAAGGTGCTAATTTGGAATTATCAATCAACATTACATAGGTATGACTGAGTGAGGCGTCCAGTGGGAGACCTAGCCGCAGCAGAGTTTTGGCGTTGTTCTTGACAGGGCAGAAAGCGTGTTACTCTCAAGCACAGTCTCAAGTGCCCAAATTTCTAAAGCAGCAAACTGTACATGCTACAGATTATTGGTAAAATTAAAAAGTTTAGAACAATGCAGTAAAGGTATTGTCAAAGAATACCGTAAAGGTATTATCAAAGAATGCCGTAAAGGTATTGTCGAAGAATGTAGGAGAAAGGTATTGTCTAAGAATGCAGTAAAGGTATTGCAAAAGTTTGTGAACAACTACAAATGCCAACCCAGTGGCTTTTCACCTAATTTGCATAAACCGCTCTCCTTAATCCCCACTCGGATTGCACATTAAGTGGAATCCCCCCACTCATAAGTGACATCTCTGCGTACAGAAATATGTCAATCCCACCGCTGACAATCTTGATCCTTTTCTGTGTGTCACTTACACTTGGGATAGGTTTTTTAAATAGTCTTCGTAGTCTAATTGACTCCTGAATTCATGCTACTCCTCCCATATACATTGGGACGTCAGTATACATGCAGCATTCACCAGCTCATAAGAATAAATGTGTTATTTCCTTGCTTACATTTTTTTCCACAGTAGTTATTTATTGAGTTTTCATCATATAGATACACACATTGAATTACACGGAGCAAGTGCATAATACAATAGTATATATATATATATATATATATATATAAAACATGAGGGGTGCCTCGATGAAGACATCACACCAGAAGGAGTGAGTGCACACCACAGCCAGCCGTAGCGAAGACAGCGTCTCACCCCACCTCAATGCGCAGCCATACGCGTTTCGAGCATTCACTCTTCGTCAGTGGCTGAAAACAAAGTACAAAGGCAGCGGTATACGTTCACCATATTTATTTGTAAAGTCCCGCCCATTGTGGGCGCAGGGCATCCTGGATATGATAGTCCATAGAATGGCTGCCAAGACTCTGGATAAATCGTAAACCCCAATGGGTACCGCTGACTTCTGGAAAACGTTACACCAAGTGGAAAAGTATAGTTCAATAAATCCCAAGTGGGTTGGGGTGGGTAAGAGTTACTGTCCCGCTACCTGTAACATCCCAGCTGCCAGGCCTCCTTCTGTCCGACTAGTGCACAAGGTTGCGTGCACCATGGATCCGCCTTTCAAGCAGCGGGACATCTTCGCGGCCAGACCAGCCGCAAACTACAAAAAACATGAGGGGTGCCTCGATGAAGACATCACACCAGAAGGAGTGAGTGCACACCACAGCCAGCCGTAGCGAAGACAGCGTCTCACCCCACCTCAATGCGCAGCCATACGTGTTTCGAGCATTCACTCTTCGTCAGTGGCGGAAAACAAAGTACAAAGGCAGCGGTATACGTTCACCATATTTATTTGTAAAGTCCCGCCCATTGTGGGCGCAGGGCATCCTGGATATGATAGTCCATAGAATGGCTGCCAAGACTCTGGATAAATCGTAAACCCCAATGGGTACCGCTGACTTCTGGAAAACATCACACCAAGTGGAAAAGTATAGTTCAATAAATCCCAAGTGGGTTGGGGTGGGTAAGAGTTACTGTCCCGCTACCTGTAACATCCCAGCTGCCAGGCCTCCTTCTGTCCGACTAGTGCAGACAGAAGGAGGCCTGGCAGCTGGGATGTGATGTTTTCCAGAAGTCAGCGGTACCCATTGGGGTTTACGATTTATCCAGAGTCTTGGCAGCCATTCTATGGACTATCATATCCAGGATGCCCTGCGCTCACAATGGGCGGGACTTTACAAATAAATATGGTGAACGTATACCGCTGCCTTTGTACTTTGTTTTCAGCCACTGACGAAGAGTGAATGCTCGAAACGCGCATGGCTGCGCATTGAGGTGGGGTGAGACGCTGTCTTCGCTACGGCTGGCTGTAGTGTGCACTCACTCCTTCTGGTGTGATGTCTTCATCGAGGCACCCCTCATGTTTTTTTTAGTTTGCGGCTGG
Organism: Triturus cristatus; assembly: GCF_964204655.1. Taxonomy (NCBI): domain Eukaryota; kingdom Metazoa; phylum Chordata; class Amphibia; order Caudata; family Salamandridae; genus Triturus; species Triturus cristatus. Next base: position 1,416,315,414 of record NC_140591.1, on the reverse strand, counting down.
TCCGGCCGCGAAGATGTCCAGCTGCTTGAAAGGCGGATCCATGGTGCACGCAACCTCGTGCACTAGTCGGACAGAAGGGGGCCTGGCAGCTGGGATGTTACAGGTAGCGGGACAGTAACTCTTACCCACCCCAACCCACTTGGGATTTATTGAACTATACTTATCCACTTGGTGTGATGTTTTCCAGAAGTCAGCGGTACCCATTGGGGTTTACGATTTATCCAGAGTCTTGGCAGCCATTCTATGGACTATCATATCCAGGATGCCCTGCGCCCACAATGGGCGGGACTTTACAAATAAATATGGTGAACGTATACCGCTGCCTTTGTACTTTGTTTTCAGCCACTGACGAAGAGTGAATGCTCGAAACGCGTATGGCTGCGCATTGAGGTGGGGTGAGACGCTGTCTTAGCTACGGCTGGCTGTGGTGTGCACTCACTCCTTCTGGTGTGATGTCTTCAGCGAGGCACCCCTCATGTTTTTTATATATATATATATATATATCATGCAGTACATAGTAGACTTCGTATGTCCACCATGTGGCCCCCTTTGTCTCAGGTTTTTAAAAGCATTCAGTCCTCCTTTCTGGTGCCCAGGGCCTATGCACTTGTTAGATAGTGGGGGTTAGAGTGCTCTGGTATAGGTTGCATGAGAGGTACTGTAGCATTATGTATTAACAATTCACCATCGCCCAAACGGGACTCAACCCATGATAACAATGATGAAATTGTATCTTTCTGGGGAACTTTATCCCTCAATGTGTCTCAGCGTCGGTCTGGGACAGGGGAAGGCTGTGGCGGGCCCATGGATGGGGTAGCGAATAAGAAAGGAGGAGCTATAGCTGCCATGTCAAGAGGTGGGAAGCAAGGCTCCAACATTCAGGCCACAAGCATACATGTTATGTCAACCACCATGAGTCTGCACCCTCAACGCCCACTGCCAACTGCACATGGACATGGCAGCTGATGGATGCAGAGCCTTAAGGCAGTCGCTCGTCTGTCTTCACCGCCAGTTTGTTCGAGTACATGTCCTAGGTGTCCCACCGGGTTGCCGTCGCCCGCTATTGCCGAAGTGATTTTGTTGAATTTCATTCCCTAAACTCCACATATCTTGGAGTAAATATCTTAGTCTCTCATCAGAGGGAACCCCAGTAATAGTATTACTTTTGAGTTACCGAGCTCATAAATAGAATTCACAAAAAATGTCTAAGTACTTTGAGTAGTGTACTTGGTGACATTAGGCATGGAAACACAACCGTTTCTTCTTACAAGTCTTAAAAATGTATGGTATCTTTAGTTTAGTTTACATTGAACATAATTTCGACTTTGATTTATGGGCTACTGGTGGGTCTGACACTGTGAGGATTTGAAGCCTTATTTGTAACAGAGATTTTGCAAAAACTGGATTAGGGAAGTGGATAGGAGTGAGTTGAACCTGTGTTGCAGAGAGCAAAAGAAGAGATGACTATTTCACACAATACGTGCAAACATGTTTATACTGTGCTTGTCTGTTTTTCCTGAAACAAAAATTACAACTTCATAAAACATCTTTTAGGTAAGGAGTCAGCATTCCTGTTCAGATATGATGTGATTTCTAACTTTGCTTCCAATAGGGGTTCAATACCACTATTTAATATGAACTTCTGAATAAATATGACATAAAACCATACAATGCAAAGTTGAAGATAATTTATCATAACACATGAACATTGTTTTGTGATTTCTCATTATTTGTGCCTACCTTAGCCTTACTTTTGCAGTGCTGCCCAAAGTATCTTGATTTGAAAGCGTTTTCATTTATCATTTGGTGTAGCTGCTTCTGTAAAATCATGTAGTGGAGTAGTTATGCACGTCATGTTTTGCCTTCCAGTAATGAAGTGTTTTATATGCACTTAGTACCAGAGTTTTTCATGTCCATGCACTGTAAAATACATACTCTAATGCATACTAATGTATAAGCTTGGGTACACCGAAAGATCTGCCTTCATGCTTCGTAATGTTCCTATCAGGCCAGAGCTTACATCCATCACTTTCTGCAAAAACCGTAAGTTCAGAGTGGGGGAGGAGGCATGTAGCACTCTTCTGCTTTCCAAAACCTCTTTTGTGGCATTCACTAACTTGTGCTTGAAGAGTTCTTTATAGAGAAGCTTACGAAGATTGCTGCAAGACCCAATTCCTTCCCCATTGCCTCCTTTTAACCAGCACCGTCAGGGAAATGTAGGTTAATGGCAGTGCCCTTCCATAGCTATGATGGGACAGATCAAATGATATTAAAGATGACCGGGAGATAACATGACTCAACTATTGTCAAAATGACGGAAAACAAACAAGAAGGGACACTAACAAGAGGCTGTAGTTAATAAGACCAGGATACTAGCCTTTTCGAACCATCCACCTGTGATCTGTCGTAGGATGCCACCACATATCGGGCTCGATATTTGTTCCTGCGGGTCACAAAGTAGATAAAGACCTTTCTCTTCCAAGAGCACATCTTTTTGGAAAACCCTTTCCTCCTGCGATCTCTGGACTTAACAGCAACGTTACCTTCTGCCTCATGTCCCCTTCACTGCTGAGCTGATAGACACATTGAGAATCATTTCTACCCTAAGGATTGAGTACAGCACTACTCTATTCCTTAGATGTGTTGAGTAGCAATAACAACAAATAGATAAAAACTCCTATTTTTTATGGTCTGTCTTGACGGTGCAGCTGTCACCAGACAATTGTGTGAGCATCACTCGAGACGGGCTTCGGCTCTGTCTCCAAGTTGGGAGCCAGGAGTACATGTTTGGATTTGGCAGACATTGTGTGCTTCTACAAAAAAGTGCGTGCCCGCTACACAGCTATGATCATTATGTTTATTTACCCAGCTGCCTGAGTTTGAATTTTCAGGGGCACACACATGATGATATAATGCTATTGAAGTGTCTTAGATAACTAGATAATTGATGGTGTTTTCCTCTGGCAGCCACACAGATGGGAGGAGGGCAGTCATTAACCAACATGGATGTTTAGGTCTGGTTCGACACTACAACTGCCACTTGACCTTTTAACCTACAGCAATATTATTCTACAGTTCTTTGCATCCACACAAATACATATCCATCGTCATGCTATCTACTTGTAATGCTGCACTTTATCCCACAACATTCCTTTAAAGCCTGACCTGTTTGGACTTCCAATGCATGTTTCTGTGCATGTTTCCATCTTTTTTTGGGGGGGGGGGGGGAGGGGGGGGGGGGAGGAGAGTTTCCTACAGTGCAAACTCGACCGGAACATATCAGAGTGCTTTACATGAGCACCAGCTGCTTTACAGGACACATTCAGGTTTTTTTTGTTTGCACGGTGAGATGAAGTGATTTCCCAGAATCACAGGAAGTTGAGCGTCCCTGCCGAGACTCGAACCTGGTTCCCCAGCTTTGAGGTCGACTGTTCTAGCCGTTAGGCCACATCCTCTCTTTCTTAATCTCACATTGGCGTAATTGGATGAACTGCCTTTTCATTATGAGGTAGAAAGCGGTGACATCCATACTTTTATTTCAGAAACGGTATCCAATATAAAAAAAAATAAGATTGCCAAGCCTATATCTCATTTGCTTGTGCCAAGTTTCCTGCCTCTTTGGAGGGAACTTAAAACGCTATTTCCAGATGAATCTTGTCCTTCTGTTGTCCTGCGGAACAGCTTAGTTCTTGCCAGATACTGCTGGAAACGCCGGGGCAGCTGTTGTTGGATCCAAAAAGATTTTGTCTCACGGAAAACAAACTTCTGTCACCAACTGATAATTTTTACTCCCTTCATAAGGACAACATTGACCAGTGCAGGAAAGAAAACAAGAGAGTGCGACTTAAAAAAAAAAGAAAACAAGAGTGAAAGAAAAAGCTGGCTGAAAAGGGAGGGTGGGACCAACACAGTCTTGGCTAAAATAACATGCCTGGGGAGCCCCAAAGTGCAGATAAACCAATTCCTGTGGTATCCGGCTTCATTTAATTCAACCCTGTGGCAGGCGGTGTGTTTTCTTTGGCTGCTTGAACCTGGTTCGTCTAGAACTCAAGTGCATTAGTTGCAGCCTGTAGTGTCCACACCTCTGAGCTCTGCTCTCCATCTGTGGCTTCAGTGAGGTCACAGGCAACCATGGATTAGTCCTGACGCGAAGCAGGCTCCCTCCTGATGATTTCCCACTCACACCGCTCAGGCATGTTTGTTACTGGAAACAGATGCTCCGGCATCTCAGTAGCTATCGTTAATTGTCCGAAGGAGTAACCTACTACAGACATCAAGCCTATGAGCAGGCGTCCAGAGATGGTTTCGCTTTCTTTCTCACAAAGAGCTGGGCCCAGACAGGGAGTGCGCTCAGGGGTTGTCAACAGGCGCGTTCACTTGGGTGAGAGAAAGGCCTAGCCTCAAAAACAGAGCAAAGAGCCAAGCAGGCGCTGTGCAGACCTGGAAATGATCCAGCCGTGGTGGGTGAAGGACAGAGCAAAGGGACTGGGAACAAAAGTGGATATTTAAGATATGGCATAATTCAGTGCGCGGAGGCGATAGGGTGGGAGAGTTGGCAAGGAAGAAGGAAAGTAATGCGAATTTGGATGAATTGCAAATCCTAGTGTGGTGGCGCGGCAAGAGGTGGAGGATAGCTCAGAGTAAAGGAAGGGAGAGGTATTGCTGAGATCCACGCCTGGATCGGGTCCAAGGACAGATGGCTTTTCACTTGAGTTTTTCTAAATGCTGTTTCGCTGGGGGTGGGGGGTGGGCACATTTCACTTCCTTCTTGTGGTTTTTCTGCACCAAGGGATTCATCCTCCCAGTCTCCCTCTCACACTCGGTTCTAGTGCTCTTAAAACATACAGGACATTAGCGGTGTGATACCTCCTTATCTCTCTGTTTACATATGAGTTCCAACATTACTGTTAAGGTTTTGGCATAGCCTTTGGAAACTGTGTTGCCAAGTGTCAGTTTTCCCAGCCAAGCAGACTCTGTTGAGAGCAGGTTTCCTGTTTAACAACACACACACACAGGTCTGGAAAGAATGCTCTCCAGAGGAAATTCAGCATCGCTCTGCTCAGGTCTCGCTGGATTCTAAAAAGCTTTATACAAGTTCTGCTAAAGTTAAAAGGCCAGATCTTTGGAAAGAAAAGTACACTTTCCAGGAAATTGCCTGCAAGGTTCATTTCGGCTTTCACCCTCAACGTTCGATGTAGGTCGCGCATGCATTTAACACACATACTTGAACTCCGAGTAGCAATCTCAAAGAATGATTAGATGTTCTTCCTAAACTATTAAGACGAGTTTAGACACAATCGGACATAGAGCTGCTGCTCCAGCTAATGCTGTGGGGATGCCGGCAACTACAAATTGATCAACAAAGATGCCGGGTCCTTCTCTTTTTAAACAAGAAATGGGTTTAGGCTTATATCAGTAAGGCCAAGCCTATAAACATAAATAACACCAAAAATACCAATACTGATACTTATCTTTCTAACCACATTTTTTACGTAGGGACATATTGAATGAAAACAAAATGAGCCTAGACCACTTTTTCCGTCTATTTAATCAATCAATTTCATCAATTTTTTCTTTTATTTCACCATAGTTTTTTAGTGACTTCACAAAGAAAACTTCGAACACATATCACAAATATAAAGCTGTGAACACATAAAAATTATTACAATCACATTCTTTACGTACTTCATTCATTTCAAATCTTTCATATCTACATTCACTCCCATATCATACTGAACAGTCCAGAACAGACATACTCTCAACTTTCAAAAAATCATCATGTGACCACTTCTAAAAAAATATACTCTCAACTAGGCCATAGAACAATTTTAAACACAGTAAACAAAGTACGATGTTTTTTCAAATACTTTTTGTAATTCTTATGGCCAAAGAACTAAGGTCCTTCTCTTTTCATAACCCCAGGCAATAGATCAGTCCTTTACCTTACAAATCCGAAATCCCACAACTAAACTTCAGGGCAAGTCCCTCATTTCTCGGATTTGGGAAGACAAGGCTGTGCATTCCACATCCCTTCTGCTACTGATGCCTCACTGGTCTACATGGCTCCTTCCCATGATACACTTGTGTGCCAGCTCTTGGCCCCCCAGTATTTCTGTGTCCCAGTGGACCTTGGAACAAGTGGCACTGTTGGGCAGTGCCTTTGTTTGATTCTCTATGTTCAAGTTATTTTAATTTAATTTATTTTTTATTTGAAGAGTTTTATATAGCGCTGGCTAGACCCAGAGGTATCACAGCGCTTTACATGAGGACATTGTTACAAAAGAACAGTGTTACATAGTTACATTAGTTACTAAAGCATAACATAGCATAGAGAAAAACAGTGTTACATTCATACATCCGTTACTAGCGCATTAAATAACATAGAAAATAAATCCTAAGAAGCATAGAGGGTAGTGGGGGAATAGTAAAGGGGTTGGAATTAAGATCAAGTCTGGCAGAGCAGTCATGGAGGATAGTACATCAGTGGATACCAAAAAAGTCAGAGTAAGTGAGTCAGACAAACCGGAAAGGGTCCAGGGATCAACAACATCCAGTGCCGAACTCCCTCACTGCGTCGGGTAGTAATTAGAAATCGAACTGGGGGACTGTCAAAACCGCAAGATGGAGTATCCAGGTCATGGACCCCAATAGCTTCGTAACAAAGTGGCGGGATTGCGGGTAAACCAAAATCCGATCGAAGAGCCAACATTGAGACCTACCCCAGGAGCTGGGATGAATGGGGAAGGCAGCAGATGGTTCTGGTAGGAGGAAGGCTGTAGGTCGCCGATCTCTCTCGGGTCATCATAGTCAGGGGACGTCAGCGCGGGCACCCAGGCAGCAGCCCCAGAAGAGGAAGGCAGCTGCGGGGTCAGGAGGGCGCACAACTCAGAAAAAAAAGGGAAAGCAAGCTCGGTGGTGCAGGGCAGCAACGTTGCGGCGTTCTCGTTGCTGCATTCTCGTTCCTGCATAGCCAGGAAGCCAGGCAACCGCATTAATTGTCACTAGTGTGTCCTTGAGACAATACATTTGGTGGAAAACTCAATAAATACATGTTGTCAACATTTCCCTACACAGTTGGTGAAGAGGATTTGTGACTTGGGCTTTGGAAATAGTCTTTCTCACCCCACCTCCGCTCCCCTCCTCTCTTTCTACATCTCTCCATCTCGCTCTCTGTTTTCTCCTCCCCATACCTGTCTTCAGTTTCCTAAAGTCCTGCCCCATTAGTCCTGCTTGCGGTGAGGCAAGTGGCAAAGAAAAACAGAGCAGAGGGCCTCCACCTTTTAGAGAGAACAATGCCGGCTATTAACTCAAGGTCTGTGATTTTGGCAAGGCCAGGTACTGACACACTAAAAATGGTTTAGGTACAATCTTCTTTATTTTTCATTAACATGTCCGTTGAGTCACTGTTTGCTCCAGTGTATAATCAGGAATAGTTTACACTGTTCTAAAATACATTTTGAAGTCATTTAATCTTGTATTTGTTTCTTTAACTTTTTGTTTCCATGGAGAATATACCATATTTTTACTATTTTTGGATTTTCCTACTGGCCTTGCCTGATTTGAAAAAAACATTGATAAATAGCCCCCCGTGCTAGTAAAATATTGATCTAGTTGGTAACCTGACCTGTGCATGACCTCTGGGTTGGCCAAGTCAAGATTGATGCTTGAGTTAGCTCTGCCTCTTTGTCCAGCAGCTGATATCTGCCCCTGAAAGTGTGCCACCACATCTACAGCCTTCTCTTCTGGCTCCGGCAGGTAGGCAGTGGCAACAGACTCCATTACAGTCCATATTACATACCACATGGTAATTAGTAACCTACTCCCATGCCATGTGAAATGCTGACTTCCCTATCAAATCTTGAATCCCAATTATAGTGGGGATGACCAGCTAAGGGCAATAAAAATCTGTGTGTGAGAACCGTGGTTCTGTCATGCTACCACACTTAGGCTTTGCTTCTGGACCAAGCACATTCATTGGTGTAGCTTTGTGGAGATTGCTGCCCCGCCCAAATGCTCAGGAAATACATTCTTGGGTTGGTAGTGTGGTCCAGGGACTTTGAGCCAAGAGTTGCCATGTCTTTGTCTTGTTTCTCCTGCAACCAGCCACTCTCACTGCACAGGCGACTGTCCTTCTGAGTCTTCGTTTGGCCCTGCCACACATTTCCCTGGCACACCACCTGCCAGGGAAATACCAGTTGAGTGGTTAACATTCAGAGCACCCTGATCGTTCACATCTAAAACTATGCGCCTCACTCTTTTGGTCATGTAAGATTACTTTTTAATGTGTTTATCTTTTACTCAGATGCTTAGGGGCTTACAGACACATTGTCAAATTTTGTGTGCTAGGAGGGGATGACGAGAGCAGGGGCCATACCAGTGGTCCTCAGCTTTTGTAGTTCTCATTGCCATGACTCCATCTATTCCTACATATTTACAGGAAGACTAGAGAATGTTCTCAGAGCCCTCACTGCATGTACCTATACTCCCCAGATGCCACGATTTGACAACACAGTCTGGATTTTCAGGGCTATATAAGGCAAATTTCATCTATATATTGTACTTCTTGTTTTTTCTCAGCCATTCTAGGAAATCACCCTTTTCTCTTCTTAGAGAGCAGAGCGGCGGGACAGGTCGCATTTTATCTGTTAGTAGGTTCTGTTTCCTACTCCCATTTCATCTTCTATTTTGCCATATTCAAATGCACTCATTTGAATCTTTGAACAGACATACCTAAGCTATAACCTGGGATTCATCGTGTGACCAAAATAATGTGCTTATGTGATAGTCTGTGCATCTCCTTGTACCTCACACTGTAAAGCAAACATGTAATGTAAAACTAACAGTAAAGTGTGCTGTATAGAGATGTCTCCATAACATGTTGCTATCCCTCCACCCCACTGGCAGCAGTCTTCTGTGAACAGCATTTCCAGTAAGAGATGCTCTTGCTGACATAACAGCTAAGTTCACCCAATAGTAATCAAACACCACACACACAATTAAAAAAGACATCCTTGAAATGAATAAATCCCCTATAAATTTGACTCCATAGTTACTGTGGATTGCTCTGCAAGCCTATAGTCTGCAAACTCAACACGTCAATACGTCTCCAATGCCAGCATTCATCACACCTTCACACCAGCTCTATTGTCAAAAAGCACACCTACATCAGAATCAAAATCTATGTCACCTCCCCCAACTTACATGCTTCCCTCTGCCCACCATAGGCCCGCCTCACCTAAATTACTTACTGGTAAATGCACGATTACTTAGAAAGAATAGACAAAATAACATAATGACTGACTCAAAACTGGATCCTTTTATAATTTTTTTAACTTTACTTGGAGATGACGTTGCTCCAGCACTTAAGGAGGCAGTGCTATCAAAGATAGATTCAAAATCTCCAAGAGAAGGTTGGAGAAGCCTTAGCCGTGATAATCCTAGAATAAATTATTCCTACAAAATTGAAAACGTACACCAGGCAGGTTGAGAATATCTCCTAGCGTGCACATCCAGCCAGAAGATTTTGTTCGACAGACCAGCGATACCTCTACCTTAAATCAGCAAGTTAGGAAACTCTCAACATCTGAAAACTTGCTTCCACAACATTAAAAGAGTAGAGTCCCTTCCCTGGAGCAACAACCATCTTCTCTCTTTCACCCATGTCATCTCATGAAAACCTATTTTCGCCCCTGAGACATATAGGGAATTGAACTAATTCAATGTGAAATAACTTGAATTTCGCCTGACTAAAATGTCAAATTTAGAACAAATATCAGCAGTAAGACTGAGTGTATAAAGACTAAATGAGCTTCCTCAAAGTGAAAACAGGAAAAGGCATGGATCCATGGCACAATAAAGACAATGAAAACACTCTTCTCCACCCTTCAGTTCAAATGGTACAAACCAAGAAGCCCATTCAACAAAATATGCCTCCAAATCTAGAAAAGTATTTACAAATCTACCAGCAATAAAAGAAAAAATCAAGCTCACTTAAGTCCCCATTGCCAAATGTTCCACTCACACATTTCACAATATACTCTCAGACTAAGGCAATCCTGAATGCACCTCTGCTATGACTTCTTATTCACAAGCCCCTTTTCATTTACTGGGGGATCACTGGTTTATCAAAAGTGAAAATGCTGGAGCTCACTCTCATAGACAAAACACCTGGCTCTCAATCTGACCCCAATTCAAGAGGGATCATTCTGAAGAACAATTCCCCAGCATGAACTTGCTTCATGCAGTTGTCTCTTGTGGAGGTCTGTGACTGGTGAATGTCCATTGGGCCAACTGGTTCACCATCAGATCCATACCCATCACACACGTTTAAGAATATGCCACTATCAACATCGGCTACAATACCTGCAGTGAACATAATCAACAATTCCACATTTCCAGCTGAGCAGAAAGTATTCTTTATATGACCTCTCATTAAGAAAAACAACCTGGATCCAAACAACCACAGGCCAGTCTCAAATGTATCATTCATTGTATAACTTGTCAAAATAGGAGTCTTCGTCCAAATTTTCAGTTTCCTCAAAGAGCATGTGCTATAGTGTGACCAGCAAACAGGCTTCCATGCAGTAAGAGGTACTGAATCTACCCTGTTCTCTTTCTGGAATGATCTGAATACCACTGTTGATAAAAAAAAGGGGCAGCAACACTATTACCTATGTATCTACCCACAACATTTAACACCATATATCACAATATCTTACATAACAGATTAAATTAAATTGGCACTCATTGAAGCATTTCTTGAATGAATCTGCTCCTGCCGTAAGGACTGATCAAATATATCGGTACCACCATTCACATGCCCACAATACGCTATCAAAATAGAAGTACTGCAAGGCTTGATAATTCCCCCACTCCTATGCATTGTGTATCTTAGCTCACTGGCGCAAATCATCAAATCATTCAACCTGATATGCTATCATGTAACCATAACACATAGTCTTTTCTAAAATTGCAAAACTCCTAGCAATCTTGAAAGCTTTTGTATTTTCTGAATTGCTATAATCCAGCCTTGCCTGAACAAAGGTGTTAGTTGCAATGATCTTGTGTAAAAAGGACAGGAATGGCATGATGCATCTGAGCAGTCTAATCTGGTGGAAACATACTTTGGTGACAACTTTATATTTGTTTTTTGAGATCCATCTTAAGGTCAATAATGCGACCATGGTTTCTAATGCTTACATTCGGACAATTACAATCACGAAGATTCTGTGGCAATGATGAAGCATTCAAAAGGTTCCATTTATTTTATACTGGCAACATTTTCTGATTTACGAGGGTTGATTTTCAAATAGTTATTACACATTCAATTTATGATGTTGTTCATGAAAGCATGAACACCTGTCTGAGGTTCCTAATGGTCGTCCAGTAGATTGCAGTGGGGAGCATTTATATAGAGGGGAGTGTGCTGACTGCTCTGATCCTTATAATTTCAGCCCCATCTCCAACATCCCTACTCTGGCAAAGGTCTTATAAAAATGTGTTCAGAGCCAGCTCTGCAATCCCATAGACAATGTTCAACTCAACAATCAACACCAATCAGACTTCCGTCAATATCACAGCACGGAATTTGCACTTACTCATACAGTGGATGACATACTAAAAATGCTGGATCAAAATTAATCATGCCTACTAATATTGCTTGATTTATCGGCTGCCTTTGACACCGTCAAACACGATAATCTATTGAATTTACTGGAACAAAAGATGAGCTTATCAGGGGTCATATTTCAATGGTTCTCTTCATTCCTCCAAAACAGATCCCTAAGAGTGAAAACAAATCAATTTCTGTCCAAGTCCCACACGATCACTCTTGGCATTCCTCAAGGATCTGGCTCTCTCACCCATTTTCTTTAACCTATTCCTGGAACCACTGGCATACCTCCTAAAATCTTCTAACATCCACTACCATATGTACACTGATGACACTTAGCTGTATCTCAAAGTCGCCTCCCCAGAGGACAGTATATCCCTCAATTCCATCTTACAAAATACACACCACTGGCTCACAGATAACCATCTCAAACTCAACGTTGCCAAAACCGAATTTCTTCTCGTCTCTCGGCCAAATTACAGCCCCAAGATTGATCTATGGTCGAAACATCTTATAGCCCTCGCCCCACATCATGCTCTTCATCAGATCCTTAGGTATTACATTAGACAAACACCTAAATATGCATGATCCCATTAGCACAGCCACCAAATGAGCGAACTACCAACTGAGCATTCTGAGGAAACCCAAACCCTCCATACCACATGAAGACCTAAAACAAGAGGTCCGAGCTCTAGTATTGCCCAGACTGGATTATGGTAGTACCACACTGTGTGGCTTAACCCGATACAAATTGGCCCCTCTAAGAACCTCCCTCAATGCAGCCGCCAGATTTGCCCTTGGAACTAAAAGAAACACACACATCTCACCGGCTCCAAAATCCTTAAACTGGCTACCGTACGAAGCAAGAATTCAACTGAAAATTGCTTGCATGATGCATAATGCATAAAGAGTTACACTTCAATACTCCTAGTTACCAGACTCAAAAGCTAGAAATATCAGGGGGCAGCAGATCCTCATGAAGTGCGCTCACCTTGCTTCTGGAACCCCAACGAACCCACAAAAGTAAAACGGGTGCCAGAGCATTCTCGGTTATTGCACCCAAGATATGGAATTCTACCACCGGACGTTCGCCTAATCTCCTCTACCTCCTCCTTCAAAAAAGAAGCCAAATCTTTTCTACTGACTAAGTGTTTACCCTAAGACAATATATCGGCGAAAGTTACCAAACTCTTCTGGTGATTGACCTTCCTATTAGTGACATTAATCAAGAACAATCCTTGTTATCCTGTTTTACTTTGTGATATGCTTGGCTCTCACGCATGTGTTTTCTGTTTACCAGGTCAAGCGTTACTCTACTTCTCATCATGTAAAGCACTCTGATACCCACTAGGGTCATGTTTGCGCTATACAAATGTTTATAAATAAATTGGCAGGAATCTTAGGATTTTCTATTGAATGCTGTATAAAAGGACCTTTGTTGTCTTTTTTGGGTCATAGTGGGTGGCCGCTGGTCACGGTTGGGCGTGCCTTAGGTGTTCAATGAAAGATGTAAGAAATGCTGCTTAATGTTATAATGGGCGGCAAAGGAAAAGCTGTTCTGCACTTGAGAACAACATACACCCCACTTTCTTTGAAAGTTAGATGCGTTCTCCGAAATCTTGAAGAACTAATCCAGAAGTTATGATGTATTTGGTTGTACTGATGTTTGCTTATTGTGGCATTTAGAAATGTAAATTTAATATGGAGTGAATTTACAAAGGCAATGTGATGGTGTTTGGCCTTGTGTTATTGTTTTTGGCTGTGTGTAATGGTATTTGGCCTTATGTTGTGTTTGTTGCGATGATACTCGAAAGACCTAATCGTGTAGCCCAGTTTACCTCAGACATTTCCATTGCGCTTCACGAATCTTTGTGGTTTCAGCAGCAGCCCCTGCTTAAAGAGATCTAATGCCAGGGAATTCCTCTGTAATGGCTTAATCAGATGAGCATTCTTGTAAAGCACTGATAAACAATGGGCATGCTTGGCTTTGAATGGCATATCCTGATTATGTGGGAAGCCATTGGTTTTTTCCACATACTATCACTGCCATAACAAAAAATGAAGGACTACAAGTAATTTCCACTGTACACAAATAACCCTAGAGGTGTTTTTGAAATGAAGCATTATGTTTAGCTATCCACTGGAACATTTTTTGGCCTTGCCAGGGCCACAAAAGACTATTTATTTGAAACTACAATACAATATAGTGGTTGTAACAACCCTTTTCCCTGGGGAAGGTTCCATGCAAGCAATTTAGCTTGATAGTTTAAAATGCTCTCCTCTACCAAACCATCTTTTCTTTCTGTTAATGTACTGGGCTGCGGAATACGCCAAGTCCTATCCATCAAGTCAAAATGCAGATCACTTTAATACATAAGTCAAATTTTATTTAAAATCCCATGAAATAATACATTTGGCCTGATAATGCTTTGCTCTTAAATTGCTCAAGATTCTTAACAGACGTGCTAGAATTTGGTGTCTCATAATACTTACCGTCAATACAATATTAACCATCGCTTTTAGTGCAGAAATTATGTTCCAAACATGTTGTGAGATTCAAAATATACATTTTAGATTTTTGATATTTAAAAAATGTTGTTTAGATTAGGATCTTGAAATTATTGTGAGCGGATCTGATTGGACTAAAAGGTGAGATATGACAGTATATATTGAGGGCTTGGATGTCTGATTCCTTGTAATTTTGCCAGATGTTAAACAATCTTAAGGATATATGATCGCCATGTTAAGTGGCACAATTAAATTATGGATGAAAGCATACACCTTCTGACAAGGGTTGAAATGACAAACTGTCTTAACATAAACACATGTATGTAAACTTGTGTGACATGCAATTTTCTAGGTAACGGCTTTACCCACTGTGTTATTACTCATTTGTAACAGTAATAGTGTTTCTGCCCACAGAATAATTCTTGTTATATTTTGATGCTTCATTTGTAATTTGTGCTTTTAATGATAGAAAATGAAAACAACAATTTTATAAATGTGAACATAGTTAATGTAACACTAGCTGGAAAAAAAGACTGCCAGCACCCTTGTATAGATGTGCTTTTTGGAGTATGAATGATGCAGGTGTATCCATTGTAGACAATTCTAGTAGAGTTAATCCGTATATTCCAAAATGTTCCTCAGACCAGCCACATTCCATGAAATCATATGTAACCCCATAGAGCTCCCCAGTTCTTCTTGAGAGCTAGTGACGAATGTGCCAATCAAGACAGAAGGAGGCCATGCTGAAGACACAGGTGCTGCTGCTATCCAGCCCCCCCCCCCTCTCCCCAGGCCTACATTGACATTAGTGGTGTTCAGAGGTCGGAATTAACTTTTATGAATTGGGCATAATTTTCTCCACACTGCTTGGGACCTACATTGATACTCCAAGAAGCAAGCATCCCTAAACAAGTACCCATGGTAGCCACGTCTAAGGACATCTATGTGACTTCAGTTGGTTCCACTGTGTTTGTTGTCTCCATTGGCGCCTGCCTAATTAGGTGGACACATTCAACGCATATTCTTCGTTTCTGAATTATCTGGATTGTCTCATATTACTTGGCATATTCAAAATGCTCTTGACACCTTTTAGTTCCGGTATGGGTTATATTACAATAGCAATAAATACACATAAATAAATGAATATATTTCCATATTTTATGCACAGTACCCAAGATCTTTTTCTCTCTGCTGCACCAAATCATGCATTGCCTGTAGGAAAATTGCCTTCTATGGTCTCCGGGCTTCTTTAGGGCTATATTGGATGATGGTCTCACAGAATATTTAGCTCTAAAACAAGCCCAACTCACCTCCGCGCGCCAGGTTTTTCTTTGCTCCCATGTGGTCAGGTTGGCACTGCACTCGACTCGCACCGGTATTTATCATTGCAGCTTCTTTTTAAACGCATCCTTTAGTGTTCACTATACAATGCTGGACTTTATATAAAATAATGCATGCTCTTTGTGGATCGTTTTTTTGCTTTTACTCAAGCCTAGTACTGCACTGCTTTGCTAAAGTCACATCTTCTTCCTCGTGTTAGCTGCCTAGAGGCTGTGACATTCAGGACAGGTCTTGGAGGTTCTTCGAAATGTCATGCACTTAGGGCCTATGTCTGGTTGCAGTGGTAGAGAATTCCATATGGCAGAGCCTACAAAAAAAGGGATCTGTGAATGTTATTGTTTGAGGATTTGTTTGGCTGATACATTATTCTACAAATACCAGACTAAATCGATCTCTGTGTGTGGTAATTTTTATGTAAAATTCTGAACACGAGCAGGCCTCATATTTGTTCACCCGGTCTGTTCCTTTCTACTGTATGTCATCGCCTCCCTTCTTCTCACTGAGAAGGGCGTCAGAAACCAGCACATGTCTGACAACGACTGCAACGCCCTGAAGCTCTGCTCACAAAAAATCATTCAACATGAATGTGCAAGACAGGAAATCCTTACCAAGCACTAAATCACCCTGACAGCTGACACAGCAGCTCCAGTGTTATAGCAGGATGGACGCTAGAGTTCAGCAGCATAGCTGACCCCTGTTCATGTTAAGCAAGACTTTCAGAAATGCCAATAATGTTTGCCTAATTACCATTGTTCGAAGCTGTTTACTTTGAGCCCCTGAATGAAAGATGTATGTGTTTTGCTTGCTGTGCTATCCATCATCGATTCCACACTTGCCATCAATGTCTCTGAACAGGAAGCTCAATCCTTTTACTGGGCTATGTGAGGCCTAGAGCCTGGTGCTCTTCCCAGGCTTTATCTGGACTGAATGACAATTGCATTGTGTAACTCCCACAATACAATTGTCATTTCCACAAACCCTACTTCTAAGTGCCTGCTTTTTGTGAAGTTGCTTCATAGCAACTGTTAATCCATTCGAAAATGTTCCCAGTTTTTGGCAGGTGGTGTAATGGATGCACCAGGAGAATGAATGGTTTGTCCAGGACCGTCCTCATTTTTTTAGGCCTCACGTACAGACCGCTATTTAGCTATCTGTTGTTGAAGACCTATTGTGGACTATACCAATAGTTACAGTGGACTTTGGGTCAGCCTATTGCTTACCATTGGTTGGTTTTCTTCTCAATTTTATTTGCTTGCATCTTGTTCTGTGTTTTTCCTTCCACTTCACGTGTTTGCCGCTCCCCTGGAGCCTAGATTCTTTACCACCCTTTTGAATGGATGACATGTATCCTTCCACTGCTTACTTTCAAGGAACAACTGTTATATTTTTTTATTCAGCACTTCATGGGAGTGCATGTGTTTTTATTTTTGCTCTCTCCCTCATGTGCTGCTTCCACACTTAAATTACTGACCCAGCACACTCCATTTTGCATTTGCTGTACCCCCAACTTATCCGTTGCTTCCTGCCCCCGTGTCAAACTTTTTTTTATTTTTTATTTAACCCCGTCCTTCAAGCACCTCAGTGGCTCCTACAACCCTGCCGCTACAAGTGTTTATTGGGTTGCCTGGCAGCTTCACTGAGAGTGATAAATTAAAAACAAAAACAAAATGGCGACCTCATCATAGTGTATGCTTGGGCATCCATCATCATGCAAGGGATGATGTAGCGAAGAGAGACGTGGTAAGAACACGTGCGCATACACATCATCATGCTTTTTTGCCACTTCGTGACAACATCATCATAACGCATTGGCAAAGACCAGTAGGTAAGACCTATTGGCTTTGACAGTGCTTGTTCTTTTGCTTCAAGCATTCCATGAAAGCACATGCATTTTATAGCTCTTGTTCTCTCATGTGCTCTCTGTGTTGCTCACCCACACTGCCCCAGCTACTTGTCAGCATTAATGATCTGTGTCCCTTGCACCCCCTAGCCTTTTGATGGTTGTTCCTGCCCACTTTTTTGGGAGAGCCTGACAGCTGTAGTTTGTTGCTTTGGCACACTTTTTATGCATTTCATTTAACTCCCAAGATGGGTGTCCACCATCTTGAAACAATAAATAAATAAAGATAAAAACAAAATCAAAACGGCTGACATGTCATGACACATGCCTCATCACGCATCGGCCACTGTAGCGTTCTGATGGATGCCTGCGGGTAAGTGGCACCAGACATGCACGCACATATGTGCATTTTCTTAGTCAATGCTATTTAGCATCCGCCATTGCCATTTTTATTAGTTTTTGCTGATGCTGAATAGCATTGTCAAAAAAGCATTGGCAAAGCCAATAGGTGGCATTGGTGAAGCCAAAAGGGTGAGACCTATGAGCTGTGCCAATGCTGGATATAAAATGGCAAGCCAGAATGATCTCAATGTTGCATAGTAGCCATCTGTGCTATCAGAAGACATTTCCTAAAGGGTGTAAGAAATTGTTGTAATTTGCTTTTGCGTACATTAAATTCCTCAACAATTTCACAAATTGTAAATCCAGCATTTAGCACCGTATCATGTCCATTTTGGATGCGAGCACGGAGTTTGCGCTAAAAAATAATTGCAGAAAAGTGATAAGTGCTGTGAACAACAAGCATTTGTTATCTGGTTGCATTGTTCTACAGTTTACTGGGTACTCAAACAGGTTATATTCGAGCTACAATAAAGTTTGAAATCCTTAACAGCTTGAAGGAAAAAAAAAACTTTATTCTAATTATATAAAAGTTCTGGAAATGTTTGAGATTATCCAGAATGGGGTGGTTCCTCTCCCAAAAAAAAAATATTTAAAAATCCTTGTATGCAGAGTCAAAAAAGGGATATTCGATTTTATTCACAGCATGTAAGGAATTAAAATATAAAGAAGAGTATCAGTTGTAAAAAAAAAAAAAAAAACAACCCTATATTTTATGGACTCTCCCACACGGAGTGTGGAGAATAATTCTGTTATTAAGGTTAAATCTGCTTCTGTTACGGGTCATCACTAGAACATGGGAAGGCATATCAAGGGATGAAAAGTTTTGTGATCTTTGCTTGAATCATGTTCAAAATCTAAACCATGTGATGTTCGTATGTCCATCCCTTCACTTTACACGAAGTCGCTTTCTGAGACCATTCTTTTTGAAGCATAACATTACTTCGGCAGTTGAAGATCGCCAATGTCTATTTGCCCCTCCAGCTGAAATGGTTTGCACAAAACGTTTACAAAATTTTTAATGTGTTTCAAATGTTGTAATCATATGAGTAATTATCTGCCTTTATTTCGAATTGCTGAGGACAATAAATGTTATTATGCAATCATAAATGTATTTAGTACTTTACATGCTATATGTTAAGTTGGATGCTCTACAGATGTAATGAGATATAGACACTGTATTTTCTGTCTCTCTTTTGCCCCTATAGCACATTTTTTGCTTATTTGCACTTTTTACTCCATGAGTGTACTGTATTTTGTTCTGTCTAGACTCTGGAGCATTGCATTGTATTGCCTAAATTGACTTCTTTGCATATTTGCACTATATCAGATCCTGGCACTTTATATTGGAGCTTCGTATTCAGTACGGTTATCGAGTATTTGCACTTAACAAGGTTGTGTATATTCTCAGCGAATGAATGTTTGCATTAGTTTTAGATCATTTGCGGGGTGCCCTCTGGATCCCCGTGTGCTAACTTTGTATGGATGAAACAATTCGTCTTTCGACGGTAGTGTTTTTTTTTGTTTTTTTTGTTTTAGTACTGTTGTATTGAAGATGAGGATAAATTCCTGTGTTCTTTATGTGGATCTCTGTAGAGTTCCATAACATAAATAAAATTAAGTTGGAATTGAATTGGCATTGTTCATGTGCTAAACTTTTGTAGTGAATGCTCTGTAATTACGCCGTGGAATAATGTAACACATTTTGCATAACAAGCGTGATGCGAAAATTGCCAAATTATGCTGAATTATTTAAAATGTCACAAAGGCCTAATCTCCTCCCAGGCAGGATTACTCATTGTAAAATGTAAACATATCAAAGCCAGTGTTGGCGCAGGTCCTACAGAAAGACCCCAAGAAGCTGTACATCAGTTTTAGTTTGTTGCCATCATCTTGAGTTTCGAAAGAAACATTCTAATGCATGAAATACTTGAGTGGAGTGATTGACAGATTTGGGATCATACCATTACTTTTTAGGTACAATATATAAATGGTTTCATACATATTTTTCTTTAGCCGGGGAGGGCATTTGGAAGGATAATATGTGGCTAATGATTTGCTTCCAATGCTGTAGACAACAGATATTAATGGCATACTGCCCAGGTTAGGTGGTGAATCTCAGAAAGGAGATTCACGCCCACCGTCTGCCCTGAAGCCTCTTCATGTTTCTGTGCTTCCTCCTTCCCCCTCCACCAGGCTACCCACTAAACCCACACAATTCTTTACATAAGGGATAAAGTTCTCCCAGTCCTACATTATAAGGCTATTGGAGAGTTCTGTGACTATAGACATTTTTCACACTACATCAAGGGGGGCTATTCAGGTGACAGCTTGAACTCATGCAAATGGGCCTCCATAGGCTTTATGCAGGGACAATAACATTTTCTAAAAGTACATTTTCCTCAATAGTTATTAAAATTCGATTTTACCATCACATTTGATTTTGAATGACTATTAAAAAGATTTTTTGAATCATAGATTTTTCTAACCATAAATAGCATTATTAAATATAATAATGTTACCCAGTGTTTTCCTATGGAACAGCTAGCCTTGCTACAGTGAAAATAGATTTTGGGGCATTTTCACTGTCAGCACTTTTACATGTCCCAATTTTAAATGACATGCACCCTGCCATATGGGCGATAAGGTCTTCTTAAGATTGGCTTTTAAATATTTTAAAGGAAGATTTTGGCCTGTCAAAAGAGGTGATTTTTACTGGTTGAATTTACAGATAAAAAATGAAACGGCCATGCTACAAATGGCAGGCCTACAGTCACGTTTGCACTGTCACTGTAGTAGCTGGCACAATGGATGCCGCAGTCCAGTAGTGACATTCAACGTACAGACCATAGGTACACCTGGCACCATATGCTGGGGACTTATAGGTAAGCTAAACATGTCAAAAAGGGTATGCCAATTCCATCCTGTTGAAAGGGGAAGCACAGGCAGTTTACCTCTGGTCAGCAGGGGTAAAGTGCACAGAGGTCTAAAGCCAGCAAAAACAGTCATGGCAAACAATCTGTGATTACACCAGGCAAAAGATGGTCAGTTCCTACAATACTTCTGTACCATATAGAGGGAGTTTATATTATTATTATTCTCTTCCTTTCACTTTTTTTAGGCTAAAACATGCCCAGATCAATTTTTATTCAAGCTTTCATTAGGCTCAGAATGCATGTGCATATTTTTAATGTTATCAGCAAGTGAACTTCAAACCATAAAGTACCCCGCAAAAATGTGCCAAATTATGGTGTGTGCCGTATTACAATAACCTGAGGGGCTCTGCCCCTGAGCCAACTATAGGTTCTGTATACAATGCTTTCACTGTTTGCTTTCCTGGAAGAGTAGCTAATATTCTGTGGAAAGTTTCATTCGGATTTTCTATTTATTTTCATTGCTATGAAACGCTGGCAGCAAAATGACCTGCTGGCTATGTGTGTATTTTGACTCCTGTGTTCTTTCATTTGCAAACAAGAAACATTTCTTACATTAGGAAATGTTTAATGGCTTCTAAGGTTCAATATGAAATAGTAACAAAGTATGGTTAGGGATTTCCTGTGCCAATATTCTACTTTGACATTGGCCAAGATATCCATGTGCCTATGTTCGGAAGCTTGCAAATATCAGTCCAGTGGACTGCCTAATTACCTTTGCCACACCTTCAACTCCTGAGTTTGATGCTGACATAATACAGGGGTTTGAATTTCTGAATGCTTACCGTTCACTTTTATATGGTCAAGTGTGCAAGAAGCACACTTGACAGTGGTAGGCCATAAACAACGTAGGTCCTCTCTGACATGGCCGACAAGGGGTTGAAGGGACTTAGGACATTAGTGGTAGCTCATACCACACCAGAGAAATAAGCAGGTCTAACTCTAGATATAGTAGTTGGCGACCTTTCCCTGTATTCTGCACTGCCAGTGATCCGCTGCCAATGGAATGATTTCTGCAAAAGTAGGAGATGGGTGCCAGATTAGCTAGGCAGGTGGCTAATTACAGTAGCGACCTCCACCCAAGACTTGAGCTACCCTCCTGCCATTTCCTCCTCGTTGCCAGGGGCAGCTCCTCCATTAGGGTGGAGGAGCGTCGCCCCACTGCTTTTTTGCAGTGCGAGAAGCAGAAACATAAAATGGTATTTTAAAAACCATTTTATGTTTCTGCTTCTCGTGCTGCGAGAAAGCAGAAGGCAGGCCTGGTTGGGGGCGGGCGGGAGGGTAAGCCTGGTTGGGGGCGGGCAGGTGGGTGGGTCGAGAAGGAGTGGCTTGCACCACTCTGAGTATCCTGACTGGTCGGCCCTCTGGGGCCGACCAAACCAGTCATGCACACTCTACATTTGCTCTATGTAGGCTGCATGCAGCCTACATAGTGAAAATTGCCTCCCTACAGGTGCTTGGCCGGGCGCTGTCTGCACCAATCACAACGCTGCCATTGCAGCGTTTTGATTGGCTTAGAGGATAGGAGGAAGGATGCCTCTTCCTGTTCCTGGAAAGCAGCAGGGACCCTGCCACATGCGGAGGCGGCGCGGGACCCGGTCAGGGAAGATTTATTTGTATTTTTTAAATTCAACACCTCTTCCACTGCACGCGAACCCTCCCTGGTCCCCCACCTGCGAGTCATGCGATCCACGACTGCTCATTGTCTATGCCACATAGAGATACCGCCTTGATGGTTACACATATTGAAGAAGCCGGGGTGTCCTCTGCAAGGTTTTGGATATGAGATTGAGGACACCCTGTTCCAGCCCAGAGCTGGCGGGCAGTTGCCTATTACTGGGTTCACCTTGTCAGGATATCTGACTTTGCTGGCTGTATGGCCTATCACCTTGATTGGCCTGGAGCTTCTGGCTGTCTCAGGTGTTAGAAATCAAAACTCATCAGATGGCCTATGTGCTAGCTTGCGACTCAGGAGGTGGTTCTTATCCAGACTCTTGTATCACGAGTATTAAAACAGGCAGCCCATTGTGTTAGAACCGGTACCAGTATTGAACTATTCAGTATGTCTTTTTGTTAATATTACTGTACTCCACAACAGGCGAATATAAGACCTATGTCCAGGTGGTTGAACCTGTGTTGGATGTAGGGTTTCCTCTAAAGGATGTCAGTCACAAGTGTGACAGACCCTCGGCCCTTTGGTATATTCCCTCATTAAAAGAGGCTAAAGTGGAATGTAAGAAGTTGTTCCTCCACCACCGGAATTAAGCTAAAAAAGGCCTGAATAGCTGCAAAACAATGATAGTGTTAGCTAAAGCTGAATTTATGCTAATGTGGTCTTAGATGCTGAAAACGTCTCAAAAGATTTTTTTTCGATAGTTGGATCTTTAGCTTCCCCGAAGCTGTTGAACACTCTCAGGGACTGGCAGATAAGCTCTTGAAGTTTTTTGAGGACAAATTTACCGTAATCTATAACTTGTTTGATCCTTCTACAGAAAGCTCGTCGTTAGATATTGGATTTCTGGCCTACTATGTTGTTCACTCCCGTGGGGCATCCCCATGAGGGACTTTTACCGGTGACCTGGTAGGAGAGGCCCTCGAGTTGCCCGCTTTTCCCTGCGTAGGACACTTGGAGCCACTCTCACTGGAACGGTGTACTGCACTTGTATGCTCAATCTCACGGAGCTCCCCTTTGGACCATGTCCCACCTAATCTTTTGCAAGTAGCCGTCCCAGCACTAGTCCAACATTTGCTTGATGTCTGCAATAATTCTTTAGCCAACGCTTGGGTTCCACTGGACTGAAAAAAAAGGCATTGATTGCCCCACTATTATAAAAAACCTTCCAACTTTTGGCCTACATCCCTGCTGCCGTTAGTGGTCAAAATCCTCAAAAAGCATGTAAATCGGCTGCTCTCTGCTTTTTCGGAACAAAACCAGATCCTAGAACCGGTCCAGTATGAATTTCGACTAGCACACAGTACATAAACTTCCCTATTGCTGGTCCTTGATGACCTGCGAATAACAGTGGACATGGCAGAATCAGCAGCCTTGGTGCTGCTTGAGTTGTCTGCTGCATTCGATATAGCTTTCCACCCCATCATTTTGTCCTGGCTGTCTGAAGCATGGATATGTCGGACAGCACGTGAGTGGTGTAAATTGTATCTAAAAGAATAATGCATTGAAACTTTATCATTGCGGTCAATGGTAAAAACCACTAGTGACATTCGGTCACTTGCAGGTCGAGATGTGTGGAATCCAAGGAGGGTAAAGGTGACACTGTTGCCAGGACCAATGTTATAATATGTTATTTGGTTCTTGGTATAGCGCACAGCTCAGCCCCGGAGGAACATCTGGGCACTGTGGCAGGCTGGTAAAAGAAACAGACACGCTCCTAGCAGTTCTACTGGGCACCGGGCGGGCCAAGTTCCGCCGGCCACCAGTCATCCGCCCAATAGAGCTGAGCTTTGTTCTGTTTTGCCCTCATTCAGTTGGAGACAGTTGTGCGACATCCAGGTGACAATTTTTCTCATGCAGATGGCAAATCGCGGTTTCACGTTCTTAATGTCCTGCCCAAACAAGATGACCTGCTTGGTGTCGTCTGCATAGGAAAGAGTTTCGAACATACAGGACTTAACTAGTTTATCCACCTACCATTTTGCTGGAATTCAAGGCATTGAATCAGAATGTGCCTTACTGATCGACACTTATTCCAACTCTTTTTAGCACCTACATCCTTCCATTGGCGAAATCGGTTAGATCTTTTGGTCTTAAATGCAAGAATTTAGGAGACACCAGCTAAATAATTATTGCAATGAATCAGTCAGAAATGGTCCTTTTGAGCCTTTCCATCAGTCCATGTCTACAGTTACTGCCTGGCTATGACTAAATGCCTTGAGGTTCTACTCTGAAAAAAGGAAGCTCCCGGCTTGACCCTTTCCTTCCAGCCTCTGGCCTCCATCTTCACCTGATCCCCCTTGTCCAGCAAAGCTAGCGATAAACATAGGCTTCTTTTTCATGTCAGACCTATCTCTTGAAAAACAAGCTAACCATCTGCCTCTGTCTGCTTCCTCCTGCTGCGAGTGTTGAGGCAAATTCAACTGCTTCTCCAAAAAGCCAGCCTGTCGGTCGTCTAGGGGGCCATTTTGAGTTGTGTGGACGATTGCAACTCTCTCATTTTGAATGCCTCTTTCGTTCTGCTTAAAAAGCCACAACGTATCCAATATGCTGCAGCAAAACTGGCTCTTGTACTGCCCCAACACTCATTCGCTTCCGTGGCCCTGGACAGGCTAAACTGGCTCCCGGTGTTAACAAGGATTGCATTTAAATCCCTCGGTCTCGTTCATAGAGCTGTGCATCACACTGGGCCCATCAATCTTACCAAAACTTTATCCCATATGTCCCTGGCCGCTCACTTCACTCTGTGGATTCTCTGCTGTTACTGGCGTACGCAATAATACCTAGATTCAGCCGGGCTCACTCTAGGTAGGTCCTTCTCGATGGCAGACGCCAAATTGTGGAATGCTCTCCGGCCACACTGCGCAAAATGTAGGTTTTGCTGCATTTTGGGAATGCTGTGAACGCCTGACTGTTAGGCAATTCGTCATTTTCTTCCTGATAATCTTAGCTCAGTTCTCTCAGTTTCAGTTTATTCCGTTTATTTTATTATTATGATGTGCACAGGTAATTAAACCCTTTGTACAAAGTGCCTATATTGAAAGACGCAAAAACCACAATTGATGGACAGAATGCAGAACAATGTCATACATTCACCCCAGTACAGAGATCTGGGCCTAAATCCATCGTTTTTTTGCTCACCATGCCGTTCCAGTTTGAACCCAGCCATATGCAAATCAGTCTTGACCCTGTGCCTCATGGGAACAGTACAGCCCGAACTGCCAAGCCAGGTCCTCCCTGGACTGGAAACAAGCATCCTAGGACCGGTTTCGGGGTTTCACCCCTCTTCAGCCAGGATAGCTTGATTCCAGTGGCATGGAGAGCAAGGGACCCACGTCTGGGCATACCCTTCCCACTCGGGGTGACAAATGCAAAAACAACAATTGATGGACAGAATGCAGAACAATGTCATACATTCACCCCAGTACAGAGATCTGGGCCTAAATCCATCGTTTTTTTGCTCACCATGCCGTTCCAGTTTGAACCCAGCCATATGCAAATCAGTCTTGACCCTGTGCCTCATGGGAACAGTACAGCCCGAACTGCCAAGCCAGGTCCTCCCTGGACTGGAAACAAGCATCCTAGGACCGGTTTCGGGGTTTCACCCCTCTTCAGCCAGGATAGCTTGATTCCAGTGGCATGGAGATCAAGGGACCCACGTCTGGGCATACCCTTCCCACTCGGGGTGACAAATGCAAAAACAACAATTGATGGACAGAATGCAGAACAATGTCATACATTCACCCCAGTACAGAGATCTGGGCCTAAATCCATCGTTTTTTTGCTCACCATGCCGTTCCAGTTTGAACCCAGCCATATGCAAATCAGTCTTGACCCTGTGCCTCATGGGAACAGTACAGCCCGAACTGCCAAGCCAGGTCCTCCCTGGACTGGAAACAAGCATCCTAGGACCGGTTTCGGGGTTTCACCCCTCTTCAGCCAGGATAGCTTGATTCCAGTGGCATGGAGAGCAAGGGACCCACGTCTGGGCATACCCTTCCCACTCGGGGTGACAAATGCAAAAACAACAATTGATGGACAGAATGCAGAACAATGTCATACATTCACCCCAGTACAGAGATCTGGGCCTAAATCCATCGTTTTTTTGCTCACCATGCCGTTCCAGTTTGAACCCAGCCATATGCAAATCAGTCTTGACCCTGTGCCTCATGGGAACAGTACAGCCCGAACTGCCAAGCCAGGTCCTCCCTGGACTGGAAACAAGCATCCTAGGACCGGTTTCGGGGTTTCACCCCTCTTCAGCCAGGATAGCTTGATTCCAGCCGGCTGATGACGGCTGATAGCCAGAAACCGGTCCTAGGATGCTTGATTCCGGTCCAGGGAAGACATGGCTTGGCAGTTCGGGCTGGACTGTTCCCATCAGGCACAGGGTCAAGACTGATTTGCATATGGCCATGTCTAAACTGGGGTGGTGTAGTGGGCAAAAGAACGATGGATTTAACCCAGATCTCTTGACTGGGGGAGAATGTCTGCATTGTCAGCATTCCGTCCATCATTTGTTTGTTGTAACGCTTTTCGCCCTAAGTGGGATGGGTATTCCCAGACGTGGGACCCTTGCTCACTACGCCACTGGAGTCAAGCTATCCTGGCTGATGATGGCTGATAGCCAGAAACCGGTCCTAGGATGCTTGATTCCGGTCCAGGGAAGACATGGCTTGGCAGTTCGGGCTGGACTGTTCCCATCAGGCACAGGGTCAAGACTGATTTGCATATGGCCATGTCTAAACTGGGGTGGTGTAGTGGGCAAAAGAACGATGGATTTAACCCAGATCTCTTGACTGGGGGAGAATGTCTGCATTGTCAGCATTCCGTCCATCATTTGTTTGTTGTAACGCTATATTGAAAGACTGCACAAGATAATAGCAACAAAGGCGGCACCTTAAAGTGTTCAGGCGCTAAGCGCCTTTTAAGGGTTCCATGTCATTCTTATATGCCCCAGCTTCAGTCCCTTACTATTCACCACTGCTCAGTTCTCTCATCGCAAGGACACCTGTAAGGGCATCAGAGAGCTCAATACAACTTTAACATAGCATATAACATACAATATAACGTAACATAGCATGAGGGTGCAGAATGTTAGACTTAATGTGTTAGACTTAGTAAAATCTAGCAGTTGAAAGCATGCTTTTGTAATGTTCCTGTATTGCTTTGCGACGAGCAGCGATTGGTAGAATGCCGCTGCCCGCGTCCCAAGCAATGGGACATCAGCAGGGCAGCATTCTAGTGGCCGCCCGTCGGAGCCTTCCCCCCCTTGCTGCCTCGCGCGCGAGGCCTACGCCCACTTGGGTAAAACCCCCTATCGCGTGGAGCTGGAGGCGGGCCGGGGGGGGGGCGGGGGGCGCGGCTTACCCCCCTACTTAGTTGGCTCTCTCGCCCAGTTCCTCCTCTGTCTCCTGCGCGCCGCACCAGCCTGGACACGCGTTCCGCACCACGCGATTGCGACCGGGGCCCAGTCAGCGTCGTCGTGCTCGTCGAAATACCAACCATACTGCTGGTGAGTCGTGCTAACCTCTCCCACCCCGGCCCTGTCCCTGGGCATGACCAGGTGAACGGGGCCCTGTGGCCCGGATGGCCATGGGTGTGGGGGGCGCAAGCGGTGCTCCGCGTCCCCGAGGTGTGATGCGGCTTGTTTATGGGCATCTTGCGTGGTGCGGTTCTGGTGGGGCAGGCGATGGGGGTGGCCACAATATGGGTAGGGCGGCAGGTTGCGAGTGGGTCGGTCCGGCCACGTGCGGTTTTCGTGTCGGATGTATTAACGTGGCAGAACGGTCTAAGTAGCTGGATTTAGGCTCACGTCTCTCTGGAGGCATGGGTTCGGATCCCACCGCTGCCAAAGTCTGTCACCGTCGCATCCAGCGCGGCTATCTTCCGGTGTAGCCATCTGGTTGTTGTCGAGCAATGTCCCCCTGATCTCTATACACGAGACAAGAAGTCCAGCAATGTGCCCGCTTACAGCCCGAACTTCCTCTCATTGGCCCGCCTCCCCATGCTCCCTGTCCTGCTGCAGACTGCTTGTAATCTGCTGTTCTGGGGTGAGCGCTCCCGCGGGGGGGGGGGGACATTAGAGGCGGCGCGTCTGCGGGAGGGCACCCTGCTCGTTTTCCGGGAGTGGGGGGGCGCGGCGCTCGCTTGGGGCGCACAGCCGGGGCAGTTTGGGGCCTTACCTGGTCGAGGCTTCGGTTGGGTCTTGTGGACATGGGCAGTGGAGATCTTGTCGATGCCGTGCTCGCCCACCAGTGGGCGGTGCCGATTGCGGACCCTCGTGTCGCGGGGTGGTCCTGGGCTTGGGCGGGCACCACGGCGGGCCGGTTTGGGAGTCGGGAGGCGGGCGCGTTCGCTAGCTTGCTACAGGTGCGGGGCGGCCCTGCGGGGAATAGAATAAGCAGCCTGCTTCCTGAAAACGGAGAGGCGGGGTGGGCTCCCACACTCCGCCGTGCGTCCCGGCGTCGGGTTTCCCTCGCGGGGCTTCCCTCCCTGGAAGCCCCGCCCCCCCTGAGCCGGACAGCTCATTTGATACGCGGTAGCGCGACTTGACAAGGTGCGAGTGTGAAGCGGTACGAGCTGGGCCTGTGTGGGACATGTTCACCGGTGCACAGTTTTGGTTTACAAAGGGGGCTTCAAAACGGATACCTAGCGGCCTCGTCCAGTGCCCCGGCACAGGCAGTCCGTTTGTCCCGGTGCAGTGACAGTAGGCACATCCGTGACATCCGTGTGCGGTCACGGCTCACATCGCACTAGTGGAGGTTACGGCAGGACGCATGCCGGTGCACGCATGGTCAGTGACTGGCTACCGCCCTCCCCCTATGACCACACCACCCCCGGACACAGCACCCAGACGTGGTATCTTTGGAAGGCGGGGGGTCGCGAAACCCCCCGGCCGTATTTATTAAGTACAAAAACAATAAATTTCAAATTTGCATGATAAACGGTTATACAAAATTCAGCAGGACATTAGATACATAATTGTCAACAGGTGTGAGTGTCTATCCTTAACAAAGACTCTAATACAGCTTGTTTCCTAACCGAATCTAACATCCTCCTCTGCAATTTTGTATACTAACATTTCTGGGCCATATGGCAAGGTCGCTAACCGGTGTCAGGTCCTACTAGCTGCGCCTCCCCTACAGGTGTGCGCATGCGCAGCCGGGCCCGGTAATTACCCGGTCCATGCCGTGAACTTCATTTACCCACTAAAGGAGGGCCCTTACTCTGCGCCATCCGGTGACGTCATGAGTATGCGCGCGCGGGGTGGCTACCAGCCTAAGGAAAGCGTGACTCCCCAACCCGCGCCCCTTTGAAGCACCAGTTACCTTGCCCCTGAAGTTCTAGGAGGGGCCAATGGCCCCTCCCCCTGGGCGGGCACCTCCGTAGGATGATGCCCGCCCCCTCAGACCTTCAAATAGTTGCTCACCGGTCATGACCTTACCGCATGCCCCATACCTAATAAATACGACGACCTATGGGAGAAAATGCTAAAGGACAACTACACTGACTAAAATCACACGTCATGTATAACACCATAAAACTACAAGGGAAAGAAAAGGCCTAAACACGCCTGCACCAGTTACACATAATACAGTATCATTCACTGCCTTGGGAGAAAAAGGCCTACAACAAGCATAGTCAAGAACATAACTGCACAATACCATATTGATCACTACAATGGGAGAAAAAGTCCTAACAGAAAAACCTCATCAGAAACTAACATTTCATGACAATTTCCCGCGCCCAAATGCCCGCTAGTTGGGCTAGCAACACATCAACCACGTACTCCAGGGATGGTGGGTGGGGAAAAGTTATCTGCCCCGAGCGCCGGGGCACGTCCTATGTGGGGGAGCGTCCAGGGAACAAGGGGGTCACCTGGGCGCTCCCCACCGCTTTATCCCCCCCCAGTGGCCCGCCCCCCTCCCTTCCGACCCGGATGTCGATTAACGACATCCGGGTCATCCAGGCAGCCAATCGGCGGTAGGGCGCGCCCCCCCAGTGACGCGCCCCACCACCGAGTAGTCCGGGGGGAGGTCGCCGCACAGCCATGCAGGTGGGGGGGCCAAAAGCCCCCCCTTTCCACATGGTCAGTGACTGGCTACCGCCCTCCCCCTATGACCACACCACCCCCAGACACAGCACCCAGACGTGGTATCTTTGGAAGGCAGGGGGTCGCGAAACCCCCCGGCCGTATTTATTAAGTACAAAAACAATAAATTTCAAATTTGCATGATAAACGGTTATACAAAATTCAGCAGGACATTAGATACATAATTGTCAACAGGTGTGAGTGTCTATCCTTAACCCCTTCGGTGCTCATGACGGAATGGTTCCGTCATGACCCACGGTTGAGCTGTGCTCATGACGGAACCATTCCGTCATGACCCCGCCCGCGCAAGATTCCGCCAGCACAGCGGCGGAATCTGCGCAGCATCGAAGGGGTTAACAAAGACTCTAATACAGCTTGTTTCCTAACCGAATCTAACATCCTCCTCTGCAATTTTGTATACTAACATTTCTGGGCCATATGGCAAGGTCGCTAACCGGTGTCAGGTCCTACTAGCTGCGCCTCCCCTACAGGTGTGCGCATGCGCAGCCGGGCCCGGTAATTACCCGGTCCACGCCGTGAACTTCATTTACCCACTAAAGGAGGGCCCTTACTCTGCGCCATCCGGTGACGTCATGAGTATGCGCGCGGGGGGTGGCTACCAGCCTAAGGAAAGCGTGACTCCCCAACCCGCGCCCCT
The DNA here is from genome assembly GCF_964204655.1 of Triturus cristatus. Taxonomy (NCBI): domain Eukaryota; kingdom Metazoa; phylum Chordata; class Amphibia; order Caudata; family Salamandridae; genus Triturus; species Triturus cristatus. The sequence goes on along the minus strand of NC_140591.1, from coordinate 1,416,284,357 downwards.
TTGAAGCACCAGTTACCTTGCCCCTGAAGTTCTAGGAGGGGCCAATGGCCCCTCCCCCTGGGCGGGCACCTCCGTAGGATGATGCCCGCCCCCTCAGACCTTCAAATAGTTGCTCACCGGTCATGACCTTACCGCCACGGGCCAGCATTGTTAACCGACGATCTGGCCTCCCCCTCTAACCAGACCTAAATCAGGAGCGCGTCTATTTTTTAAAAACCCCTCCAACCAGGCCCAGACATTATTAGACCACAAGACATTAGCTGCCTCCGTCAAGTGCACCCCGTCCCTCAAGTAAAAATGCTCACCCCAGATACACCCATGTGGAATAGTCTGCAACTGGGGGGTCCGAAATAATTTGTCCAACTGTGTGTTGACCCTCCGTACCGAGTGATTCAACGCCCTGACCGAGACCCCCCCTCGCCACTGCCACCGAGGAATAAGTTGCGACCAAACTACTGTGGAACCCGGGCAAGCCCTGGCCACCCACCCCGCAGTGGAAATGATCTCCTCAATGAGCACGCGCCTCCCCAATTTTGCCAAATCATTCTCCCCCAGGTGAAGTATCACCACTGACGGGGGGGGCCGCTCCTGAGCTAAGATTCCCCGGAAGAAGCTCCGAAACTGGCTAAGGCATAGACCCCCCCTCCCGAAAAATGATACATCCAACCCCTTTTGCGCTGCGCTCGTCCTACGGTCGCCTGAAAGAAAAACCTGTTCCGCGCGCCTAACATAAGAATGGCCCACAATCCAAGTCACCAGTTTCTTGTGTCCTCCGAGCTGTGCCGATGTCGATCGTTGTCGCCCGGTGACGAGTTCCTCCCCTGCGTGACAGGTTTGAGAAACTGTAAACAAAAGAAACATACAGGGCGTGAGCACCATCATGTCACAACATGTCAATTCGTACATAACTCTTGTAACGTTCAGACGACCATCTTCCCAGTGTCTTCACACTCTCCACTGAGAGACCCCTTGCCACTGCCTCGGTTGCTGCCCCAATCCTAAATGAATGGGTGCCGAATTCCTTTGGATCGAACCCTGCCAGACTGACCGTTAGCTCCAAGACTCGCCTAAACTGGTACCTAGTCAATGGTGTACCATCGGCGTGACACAGCAGTGTGTCCCCCGCCGTGCCCTCCCGCTGCCTACAGAAAGCCTCCACGTGAGAAACCGGGCAGCAGGGGTTGGCCCGCGCCCGATGGAGCACAATGGTGTGACCCCGAGAGTCCTGATCGGTTTTTGATTTCTGAATTGTTATTCGCATAACGTCTTCCTTGATCTCAACCCCGGCCCACTGTAGTCCCCCCACTCTATCAGTTTTTGACCCAGCAACTAACTCCCCAACCCTCAAAGCCCCATAAAAGGCCAGGGAAAATGCCGCCTTGAACAAGATAACCTCCCACTGGGAGCTGCAAACAGTGTGCAGTGCCCCCAATAAGGCCGTCAGCCGTGCCAATCCAATGGGCCTTCTCCTATCGCCCCGGTAACCCTGTACACGGCGCCAACCCCTCAACGCCTTGCGCACCAGAAAGGTGTTAGTGGGATCTCGCATACCCCTACTCTGCGCAAAGAAGGAGATTGCCGCCCTATGTCTGTTCGCAGTCGCAACTGAGCGCCCTTCCTTGTGCATTGATTCTAAGTAAGCTGCAAAGCTGTCCTCCTGTGCCCACCTAGCCTCCCATTCCCGCCCCAAGAAAGCCCGGTAAGACAAAAACGCCCCTTCGTAAGCTGTCTTGGTCCTGGGGGCTAAGCTAGCGACCACGAGGTCCTGTAATCTGGGGCACCAATCTGCCAAAGTACTGCCGGGAATTGCGCCGGCTGGGGATCTGCCGCCGGAAGGTGTTCCCTGAAAACCTGCATTTTAAAGCGAGAAAGGGAGTCAGCTGCATTATTGAGGACGCCAGGGACATGCTTGGCTCTGAAAACCACATTCCATTTTAAGCATTGCAACACAATCTCCTTCAGTAAGCGGAGTATGAATGGACAGCGTGCCCCCTGCTGATTTATGCATTCCACCACCGTCATGTTATCCGACCAGAACACCACGGATTGGTTGCGCAAGTGTTCCGGCCAGACCATCAACGCTACCCATATCGGAAAAAGCTCCAGAAAGCCAATATTGGTAGTCAGACCCTGTGTCCTCCATTCCGCTGGCCACCGCTGGGCGACCCACCTGGTACCCAAAATGGCGCCGAAGCCGGTACTCCCAGCAGCGTCCGTCCATAGGCCCAATTCCGCCGATGTGGAGGGAGGACCCGGCCACACTACTCTGCCATTAAAATCCTCCAGAAATGCCATCCAAATGAGCATATCCTGGCGAACCTCAGATGACAACCTCGTGTGGTGGTGTTTCTCCCGTAGTCCTCTCATTGCTTGGGCAATAGAGCGTGAAAAAGGGCGTGCCATTGGGATAACCCGAAGCGCAAAATTCAATTGCCCCACCACCTCCTGTAGCTGTTGCAATGTAACCTTGTCTTTGCGTAGGCATTGCCGTAGGGCTGCTCTGAAGCTAGCTACCTTAGCCCTGGGTAACCTGAAGCATCCCTCCACGGAATCAATTTCGATACCGAGGAATTCCAAACAGGTGGACGGGCCCACCGTCTTCCCCAGGGCTAGCGGGACACCAAAAGCCCGCATGAGCGCGCAAAATTCCTGCAACGCCCAAGCACACTCCTGAGATCCCGCCGCACCCAAGAAAAGGAAATCGTCCAGATAATGCATCACCTGCCGATGCCCCGTCACCTCCCTCATGACCCATTCCAAAAATGAGCTAAACGCCTCAAAGTACGCACATGAGATAGAACAGCCCATGGGCATACATTTGTCCATATAAAACTTGCCATCGAAAGTGAAGCCTAAAAGGTGATGGTCCAGAGGATGAACTGGGAGGAGGCGGAAGGCAGATTCTATGTCAGATTTTGCCATCAATGCCCCTGGCCCCAGTGCCCGCAATAAATCCACTGCCTGGTCAAATGATGCATACTTGACGCTACAAATTCCCTCATCAATCGCATCATTCAGTGACGCACCTCTCGGAGCCGACAGGTTGTGGATCAATCTGAACTCCCCTTTCTCTTTTTTGGGTACCACCCCTAGTGGAGAACACACAAAATCGGGGACAGGCACCTCCTGGAAAGGGCCAGCTATTCTACCCAGGGCCAGTTCCTTGCTAATCTTAGCAGCCACCACTGCGGGGTTATGTTGCACCGACAGTTGGTTCCTGCAATGTGTGCTACCTGTGTAGCCCCCTGCCGGGATCCTAAAACCTTGAGAAAAACCTTCTTGCAGTAGAGTGGCCGCTGTGTGATTCGGGTACCTATTCAACCAAGGGATCATTGCCAAAACATCTATAGGAGTTACGATATCCCGAATATCGGCCCTACACTGGCTTCCCCCTCCCCCTCTGGCTGTGGTTGCCCTGCTTGGACCTGCAAGATGACTCGGGGTGGGAGGGGTGACCGCAGATCGAACATGCATGTCTGAATTTACAGGTGCCCGGGGCCCTCGTGCAGGTACGCTTATTAAAGTCCCAACACACCCCTTTTCTCTCAAACCCCCCCCCCCCCCCCCCCTACCCCTACCTGGGACCTCACTCCCCTGAGCCGCCCGAAAGGGGTGCTGAGGTCTGGCGAAGTACCCCCTGCCCGCAGTGGCTGACTGTAGTGGGGCAGAGCTCCCAGAGAACTGCCTATGCCATGACACAGAGTCCACCTTATCCCATGCCAATGACGCGTCAAATTCCCTAGCTTTCCTGAAATTGACATCATACTCCTTCCAGGCATCCCCCGGGTACTGCTCGCTCCACCCCACGATTCTACTCTGGTAGCAAGCCAATGACGCCTGCACATTAGGAGGCCGCTCGGCCATGATGGTCGTGAACACTGCGAAAGCCCTAACCCAATTGAGCAAAGATTCTTCAACCCTAAACCTAGCACACTGTGCCCTCCACTCACTTGGAAGCATCCACTCCTTTAGTGTCTTTACCTGGTCCATCTCCCTGTGATCCAGTAGTAATGAAAAAATGTAAACATATTTCCCCGCCCAAATGCATTCCTTCGTTGCCTGGGACACATGTTGTGCCAAATTCTCACTCCTAGAGGGCAATGACCCATCGCCCAAGAGGGGCAGTGCCACCTCCTTACCCTTTTCTTGCGCCGCGACCGGTCGACCACCATCTGCCGTTGATTGGGCGGGGCTGGAACCTGAAAGTGAAGAAGAAGGGGGAACCGCAGCTCTATCCGCTGCCGCTGCTGCTTTAATCTTTTCTACCAACTGTGCTGCTTCAGCTGCATGGTCTGATGACGCTGTTAAAACCCCCCCCCTTTTTCAGCCAAGGTAATAAAGCCGCTATCTAAGATGCCAATTCAGGCGGGACCGACTCTGGGCTATCTCGTGGGACTATGGGCCCCCCGGGAGGCATAGCCGGTGGGGCTGGCATGATAGGCGACGGAGAGACCGGTACCGGCAGACCCGGCACTGGGATCGGTAGCACGGGCGGGGGGGACACTCCCCCAGGAGGTGGCGGCGGCGGCATGGCAGGAGCCAATGTAACGGGTGTCGGAACAGGTACCACGGGTACTGAATCAGAAACCGCGGGTGTGATTGAAACCGGTACCACTGGGGCTGGGGCACTGCGCCTTCGCCTCTTAGCCTTGGACGACTTGGGCGGGCTAACAAAATCCCCCCTGGACAATGGTGCCTTCCGCTGCCGCGCGGGCCTGCCTGCAGGTGCTGGGGGGTCAGTAAACCTTTCATTCAAGCGTGCTTCCAATTCATCCACTTTACTTAATCTCTTATTGATGCTATTCATCTCCTGCATCATGGCCTGCAACATGGCCTCCATCCTGGACCCCCCTTCACTACCCACTGGCCCCGCCATGACTTGGGTGCACCGCCCTACACTAATACCCCAATACAGGCGTCAGTACGCTTATTACCTTCACTAGATGGAGGATCTACAGGGGGCTGTAAGCACCATGCAACCGTAACCGCAACGCCCCGGCTTATCCGGTTTGTCTGGGGTGAGTAAACTCTAACGTAGACCCACCCGGCGGCTACCAGAAGCAATGTAATGCGAGCCCCCCGCTCTCCTCTTACCGATCGAATCCTGCGTACTCCCAGCCGGAATCGAAGTGACCTGCGACCACCACTGCTGGCCACCACTCGGGGCTTACCACAAGAAATTGCAGGGACGTAGTAATAACACCTGAAATAGAAAATGTATTAAATCCCGGGAGTTATGCAAAGTTACACACGTATGTACCAGCTCTACCTTCCTTCACTGCCCAGTCCACTGGCCTTGGCTGTTGCCCCTATCCTACCAACCAGAGAAAATGTACTAGCCACCAGGCCAATGCAGGCGCCCTTACTATTCCTTTGCGCGTGTTTCTGTGTCACACAGTCCCAGCAGTAAGGCCGATACCCTGTGCTTTCTCTGTAACCCCCTGCAACTCCTCCTAAATTAAGCAGCACCAACTTCCTATAACTGCCCTGCCAAAGCAACCACCGATCGCTTTAATCTTAAGGTGCTCCAACAGTCCTTCCAACTGTGCTCTGTAAAACCGACTTAATTGCACCAGTGATCTTAATATACCGTCTTACTCCCCTGGGCCACCACACCTTGTCTACTGGCTGTTCCCTCCCCTGTGCCAGCAGCGCCCGGACAAATGACGGAACAAAGGACCCAGGAGCGACGCCAGCACCTAAAGCGGCAGCAATCGAGACTCGGCGGCAAAATCCGCACCCCACCCGCTCCCTCGCAGTACCTCCGTCGTGTACCGCAGCACTCGAGCCAGCACACCGCTACACCTCGCTAATCCTCCTAGACGAACGATCCTTGTAAGGCAACTCTGCTCGCCTCACCGGACACCGCTGCGAAGGCACGAAGCAGCTTCAGTCGAAAGGCGGGAGCCCAGCACCGACGAGTCGCGATCCGCCTGAAAAGCAAACAAAACAACAGAAAAGTTATCTGCCCCGAGCGCCGGGGCACGTCCTATGTGGGGGAGCGTCCAGGGAACAAGGGGGTCACCTGGGCGCTCCCCACCGCTTTATCCCCCCCCAGTGGCCCGCCCCCCTCCCTTCCGACCCGGATGTCGATTAACGACATCCGGGTCATCCAGGCAGCCAATCGGCGGTAGGGCGCGCCCCCCCAGTGACGCGCCCCACCACCGAGTAGTCCGGGGGGAGGTCGCCGCACAGCCATGCAGGCGGGGGGGCCAAAAGCCCCCCCTTTCCATTCTCCATGGAATATTCTCCTCCTGTTGAAGCACAGGAGCAGCAACACTTACGTGGTGTCACCAGGGATTTAAGTGGGAACTTCTTGCATATTGGATACATTACGGAATCGATAGAAACAATGACGGCGACTTAACACAGGGGGGCACCTAATCAATTATAAATAAATAAAAGCATAAGGTCAGCAAGAGCCTCACCACAAATGGCAAGTTATGGCGTCTTATACACTGGATGCCCACTGCAGGCAGAGGGTTCGAATCGCGACCGGGCAATGTCTTACATCCCCCCCGGGCACACCCACGATCATGCAGCGCAACCCGCCCCCTCCTGCGCCCACGCTCCTACGAACTGTAGCGTCCTCCTCCCTGCCACATGCACCGCGGTTATACCGGCGGCCCCATGGTGCGCGAGTGGTGGCAGTCACTGGGTCACCGTGATGTATATGTGGCTTGATTGTACGAGGATAACCAACGGGGGGAAGCGGTCTCGTGGGTCGTGACCGCGCTGTATAAATGTGCAGAACATTTGTGGTCTAGCTGATCCCGCGTTGGGGCCTCGGACGCACGGACATGCCTCCTTGAATGCACCTGATCTCGCCCGATCTTTGGTGCTAAGCAGGGCGGGCTTGGTCAGCTCTGGGATGGGAGACCACCTGGGAATACCAGGTGTGGTGGGCATTTTCAATACCTCAGTAGTGATTCAGACCGTCGGGGATCTGCGGTTGCACAATCTGCAAGTGGAAGGTTTTGGGCTTATGTTACTTACCTTTACTTGAGCTGGGCCATGTTCAGTGTATCCCATTCTAATCTTGCGGTTCCCGGTGCCGGGGCAGCAATGCGGCAACTCTAAGCGCATTTTTGCTTGCGCCCAAACCAGCCTTGCTTTTATTTACTGGGTACACCCAGACACTTCTGTTACTGGGGAAGGGGTAGGTGTGTGCACCCAAACCACACTAAATTGGGGTACACCTTGGGGCATGACAATGCACCCAGATTTTAATTACTTTTGCTGGTGTTGGGCCTTTACACTACAGTCCGAACCATTCTTGCATTTACACACTACTGGGCATATTTCTTGCGCCCTAATGTTGTTTGGTATTGGGTTTTGTTTTGTTACTTGCTAGGTGTATCTTAAAGCCCTAATATTCAACAGTGAGCTACGAACGCTCATCCTAGAGCTGCACACACACCGCAAAACATTCATTATCAGAACATTGATTAATGTTGCAAAGGGGGGTTATTTTGGAGAGAAACCGCCTGAGCTTGTGCTTCTCCACACCAAGCAACCTTACACTACACTGGGTGATCTATGATGAGTCTGTACCCATTACGGTTTATGGTAAGCGTTTTGAGAAACATAGGGCTAGCTGGGGCTGTAGGCAGACAGCATTTCTCGTCCTAGAGCAATTCCGATGTGCATCCCCTTTGCAACTCTTCCTTGTGGGGCGGCCAGGAATAATCAGACAATATGGTGGGGCTCTCGCATAGTTATACAGTGCATGGCGGCCGAATTCTAACGTCTGCGGTTGCAAATTTAGGCAGGACAAGCGTTGGGAAGCTCAATGGGTCTAGTTTTACTAGTTTTCGCTTTGGCCAATGGGAGTTGTCGTTAGCCAGATTCAGAATAGATGACATGGCAGGACACTAGAAGCGGATGTCGGTATGTCCAAGTGGGGGCAGGTTTTCTTGTGATACAGGCAAGCTTGCATAGTGGCGCACCAGTGCCAATAGCCTTCGGTATCGGCCCGGCAGCATCGTGCATAGGCACGCATTTAATAGGAATAAAAAACCCACATTGCTTATGCCCTTATGCAGTGTCTTATGCAGACTCCTGCGCCGCTGGCAATACAGCAGCTTTTCCGTAGGTCCACATGTAGGGCTTCATCTTTGTGTGGTCAGTTAAAATAAATTTTGAGGCCCAGCCGTACCTGCGCTACACGGTCACAAAAGTCGTGAGGCCGCTTCACCCAGCCATGTCTCTGCAACCATGCAACGCCGTGGCTCATTTGGTATATCCTTGGGCCGGCCACATATTCCTTCATCTCCAGCATGCTTTGCTGATTAATTGATTAAATAGATACCGTCGCATGTTCTAGCTCGAACAGAGCACCAGTTACTAATCGCAATGACATGGGTCACACGCACTGGAGAGCCCCTTTGCATTTATTCCCTGGTATCTTTGTCCCAAAATGCAGCATTTATTAGGATTATGGTACTAGGGGGGAATCTCTTTGGCATGAGTTCCATGCCGGTAGGTACGAAGGGACGAAGTTATGTGTCCCAAGTGGTGCAACAGGATAAGAGAAGGTATATATATATATATATATAGATATATGTTCCCTTGGCAGCAGGAGTACGAATATGCCAAGGTTCAGCCTAAAACCCAGTCTCAACCATGATGCAATGGTCAGCTTGTGGGAAGGTGTAACACAGAAATTGAGCTACCAATGTTATTATTGTAAGATTCAACGCTTGAGTCACGAGATGCTGCTGTCTTTCAGCTTTGCCTTGCTATTAGAAAACAGCTGGGGTAAGGTTTCTCTCAAATCAGTCATAGTGGCAGCTGAGTCTGTAGAGAAAAGTCAGCAGCCTGAGCTGTGTTGAGGCAAGTTGTAGGCCTGGGTTTGTGTGTTATACAGAACACCTTGAAGGTATTTTTGTGAGTTCCACGCTTAAGTCAAGAGATGCGGCTGCCTTTCATCTTTAGCCTTGCTATTCGGAAACAGCTGGTGTGCTATTTTCTGCAACTCAGTCATAGTGGCAGCTTAGTCTATACAGGAAAGGCAGCAGCCTGAGCTGTTTGAGACATGCGAAAGGCCGGGTTTGTCTATCATACTTAACATCTTTGAGGTTCTTCTCCCTGTTCCACAGGGAGGCCAGGGAAAGCTCAGATTGACATGGTTTACCGAGACTTAGCCTGGCTTGCCGCTTCTGCGACCTTGTGAGGTTTGTTTATGTATTGTATGAAGGTGACAGAGGCTGTCACTGTTGTTTGATAGGCACCAGGGCCAGATGACATATAAGTGCATTGTGTGCTGGAAACTAAAGGAGCGGGTCCATTTAGTAAGCACAAGGAGCATGGGGGGCGTTTCTAGCTCTAAAAGGAAAAGTTGGAGACAACTCAATTAATTGGGGAACCAGAACAAGCTTTACAAAGCAATGCTGTAGATTTCCGGTAGAATGCTGTATGGCTAGGCTTCAGGGATAAGGCCATGATCTTTCCGGAAGGGGCATTCTTCTTCGACCTGTGTCGAACTGGGAAAGGAAGTAAGGCGGGTGGATAACTCTTTATTCTACCTGCGTTGGCGCATCTTGCCAGGAGTGATTGTCAAAGGTTTTGCCTTCAGCCAGTCTAGGTCAACCCATCCACTCCAAGCCAATTGTTCATGGTGATATTGGGCCGCATTTACACAGCCCAGTATCTGGGCCCTGGGGTGGTCATTGTCGTGAATTACTAAATTTCACTGAACTGGAGGTGGGGCCGGGTTTTACACTAGCAGAAGTTTGGACGTGCAAACCTCCACCTAGGGGGTGGCTGGCTGAATTTGATGAACTACTAAAAAACGTTTCACAGCACTGCACGTGGGAGAGTGTCAATGACCTGTGCATACTTCAACCAGACACCCCAGAATGAGTGTCAATTAACTGTGCATTCTGCAACCAGACACCCGTGAATGGCATGCCCTCATCTACATAGTAATAATTGAGAGAGCAGAGAGCGACCATACCTCTTGAATTTTGCACTTAAACTTTCTAGTAAGGGAAAGGGCTTAACACCTTCAGAAATGAGCATGACCAGAGATGTGCTGCTCTCCACTGACATTTGACAGGTTAATGGGCAAGGCTAGCGGAAAAGCCAGATGTATTGTCATCATTTAGGCAGACGTGACCCGGGTATTGGCAAGATAGAGACACTGTCAACTATGAAGATATGAACAAAATCATAACTGGGGCTCACAACAAATGATTTGATAAAATAAGAAGTTTCCTTTTCAAGCCACTATGGCGGTGCCACGAATTACCTATAGCACAGCAACACCGGTATAACAAGGACTGTAGGCAAACTTATTAACTCTTTCCAGCAGCAATAAAGCCCGAAAGCTAGCTTCTATTCAACAAGCAAGGAAATTGGATACGCTGTCCCAGTGGAGAGCAAGAAAAGATTGGGATGGACAGCGGGACTAGTATAAGACTCTATCGTCCAATTTAATTTAACTTAATTTGCAAGTAGAAAGGCTAAAACGAGGAGATGTTGCTAAGATAGGGGTCAGTTTGCAGTAAACAAGAGGATAATACCATGTGAAAGGAAGCAAATTTATATACCCGTGATGTCAGCTTGTGTTTATATACGTAGGTAAAGTGGCTGACTCACACGCCACCTTCACCCTGCTTGTTGTGCTGTAGCTGTTGGGAACACAATTCCAAGCCAGGAAGGCACTTAATTTGGCCAATTGAAAAATCTTAATAGGATTGCAGGTCCATAAGCGCCTAATTCACCTATGCCTTGTTACCAATGCCATATTTTCCAGCCTGAGAAACAGATTTAGGTGTTGCTCTTCTCGCTCAGCCTTTCTTGGAGCCAGGGAGTTGGGAAACATTCACAAATTTGGGTCTCCGAGCTGAGAGATGTATTCTTCGGCAGCTCAGTCAGTCATATTGGCTTTATCCGGAGTCATGATAAAAGGCGTCCGAGTAGCAGTTGCGTAAAATGTTTTGCCCAGCCGAGAAATCATGCAATCCTCGCGGTAGCAGCAGCAACTCAGGAACCATGACGCTATCAATACATCACCTTTGTAGATAGAGTGGAAATTAAAACCTTCGTGCTAGGATATGAAGGGAATCGATGGATTGAAGAATTCAGCTATGGTTCAGTTCTGGCTCCATATGCAGGTGCTAGATCTTCCCATAATTACGCTAGGATGATCTGCTGTGGCATCGCTTAGAAGGTTAGGAACACCAGTCACGCCTAAGCTGAACGGCAGTGGGGCCAAAAGACATCCTTTGTTAGTCTGCCCTGGGCTTCTGAGTAATGTTGCAAATTAATGCCGTCATTTACGGGTTACAGAACAGGACCCCCAATTTAGCCCATTATAAGCTGGCTCGCGGGGGCAGGGCACACATAACAGCAAAGGGAGGAAGGGGGGGCTCTGGCAGCGACGGTAGCCTCCCCAGAGCTGTGGCGGAGTTACAGGGCGATCTGGATGCAGACTGGTACAGTAAGGGTACCTCTGCGACAGGCGGTACAGTAAGGGTACCCCTGTCCGGCACAGTAAGGGTGCCCGAGCCAAGGTCCAGGAGCCGAAGGGGGTTCTGGGAAGACCGCGACGGCGCCCCGTTAGTCCTTCGGGCGGTTGGGGGGCCTGACCAACCGGGGGTGGCCACAACACGCTCCGCCCCTGTCGGAAGGGGCGGGAGTAGGAGGCAGATCACGTGACCCAGTGGATGATCTGCAAATATTTATGTGCCACACTGCCGGGCATCGACCCACCGTGTGTGCTGGCTCACCAGGCGGGCGGGCAGCAAGGGGCTGCCTGCCCTGGATCGCCCGTAAGATAACCCAATTTTATTATCATACTGTGTTGTATGAAATAAACCTGCAGCAGTTCTTCACCCACAAATAAAGTGTCCGTGTAATCTTTGGGTGATGTCTGTGTATGCGTGTTGACTGAAGCGGATGACGGTGTGGTCACTATGTCTATCTCACATGCATCATTGCAGGGGTTGTTTCTGTTTGTATTGTAGTTTCTGCTATTTTGCTCGCTGGCTCTTTTCTTGGTATCTGTACAGTGCCAAATGTGGTCCTTTTAGGAGATAGACGGTAATAAAAGCTTTACCCTTGCCTCCACTTACCTGCGCTTGCACAGCGCTCTAGCTTTCTCTCAAACCGCAGCGGAAGACATTCACTACATTTGCGCTGTGCATGAAATAATTGCCAATGTATAATTAAAGCGTTTAGCGAAATAAGATGCCGCGTGGTCAGTGAAAAAGGGAGGTGGGAGGACGACGGAGAGTCACCCCGAACCTATTTATCTGTGAACTACAGCGATCACGCCTCCGGCGGAGTAAGAGAACAAGGCATCAATTCTGAACAGAGCGGACTATATACTTTTGAATAATGTCCCCTTCCATTTAAACATGGCCCCTGTCTCGGCCCACAATGATCCCTCTGTGTTTACTCTCGCGGGACCTGAATGTTTCATCTGCACGAGCACGAGGCCGCCTGGTGAAGTGAGGCTCGTGAGCAGAGCGAGCTCAGCAGCAGACAGCGCACCGAGGTTCTTTTGGGTGGGATGTAATTGAATTAATATTGTTTTGGGCGGATCGCTCTCTCTAGTTTCATCTCAGATGCACGCCAGTTCTAATCACTTGCAGGAACATTGCGGGGTGCAGGGCGATCCGATCCCAGGCATCTGATGCCTGCCCCTCGCCTCCCTGGGCCTGCCCATCACAAAGATGGCATTCTTGTCCAGGGTTCAGGAGTTCTGCTCTCACGGACTGTGTTGCCGTCTCTGGTTTCCAACTCTTATGTACAAATGCTTTGTTTCATCCGCATGATGTTGTCGGGAACATCAGAAAGTTTAATTCTAAAGCGCTTTGGCTAGTGTTTGGCTAAAAAGTGTAACCAAATATACATTCGTTGAAAGTGAAATTCCCTTTAATTTGACGACACACACATCTGCTACTTTTCCAATTTTATTGTGAAGAATTTCTTTTTGAATTTAGCTTTGCACATGCCACACAGAATCTCGGTTGCAAAAACAAATAACTAGTTGCAGAATGTAGCCCCCCCCTATGTTTACTAGATTGTATGTCAGCAGGATTGCATCGGTGTACAGCTGCACCTGTCACAGAGATCTGTGTGTGACCTCCAGCAGGGCACTGCAGCCTTGAACCTTTATCAGGGTGCGAAAATGAGTATCGTTGGATTATAAACATGGTATTAACAAGGAACGTTCCAGTCTGTGGTTTGTTATGCTTCTTGTACATTATTATCATAGAACATTTGTAGAGCGCACAGCTACCCATATACGTGCTTCCCGACACTAGCAGCGGCAAACAAGTGAGAGATAGTGAAGGATTTACTCTGCTAGAAGGAACAGGTGAGTTTTCAACTGTTTCCTAAAAGTAAGTACATTTTGGTCTGATCTTAAGTGGGTGGGGAGAGTAGTCCAGAGTTTTAAGACGAGGTAGCTGAAGGACCGACCCCCTCCTCTTGCTCTCCTGACTCCGGGCACGCTTAAAAAAGAGAGATTTTTTTTATCTCAAATCTCTGTAAGTAGTGTAGGGAGTAATGAGATGGAGGATATGTGGTTTCCCAGCATACTTTACCCTGTGAGAAATACAGAGAGCCTTACAGTTCACTCTCTCTTATATTGGCAGCCAATGAAGTTGCACGAGGGCCGCTCGTACAGGTTGAGTTTTAGGTTTAAAGTATTTTTATTGGTGTAACACAGAGAGACAAAAAAAAGCACCATCATAACCAATATCAATCATAGCGGCAAGGCCAGATACCGGGCAGGAGGCCCTTCAAAGATTAGTCCAACACAACGTTAGTCCGCTATGACTCTTGAAGATAAATGACGGTGCAAAATCATAAACCTCCCCTCCACCCTTGAACCACCCTCCCCAAGCCCCAACTGTCAAAGAATCCCTCCCCCTAACTTCCACCCTCCCCTCGTCCAGTGCATAGGTCTGATCCTCCCCGTCTTCCCCTACCTCCACCCCAGGAAGGGCCCCCGCTACATGTCCATTCAAGAGGTCGAGGCCTCAGGCGCCGTAAGCCGCAGAAGGCGAAGATATCTCGGGCAGGACAGTTCCCTAAATTCAGTAACCAGCAGGGAACGAAACGGCTGCCAGAGGTCATCGAACTGTTCCGTATCCCCTGCCACTGTAAGTGACAGTTTCTCCATTCCCAGCACATGCCATAATCTATGAAGCCAGCCCGTGACAGTGGGGAGTGTAGAGGAGCGCCAGTCTGCGAGAATGTTCTGCATCGCCGATCCCAGTGCAATAGCTATCTGCCTGCCCCAGCGAGATCGTAAGGGATACATCAACCCGTTCGGAAGGCCCAAAAGAACGTATGCTGGGAAACGCGGCAGTTCGGTGTCGAAGTGGGCATCGATATCGTCTATCACCGCTTTCCAGTAGGAGTCAAGGAGCGGACAATCCCACAGGATGTGTGTCAGTGTACCCACACGCCCGCATCCCCTCCAGCAGGTGTTATCTTTGCTGCGGTCCATGTCGTCTACCCGCTCCGGGGTATAGTACCAGTACGTTGACACCTTAGTTAATGTTTCAGTGAGTCCCATATGATAAGCCGAGTGCCTGGCCCTATACGCTACCTGTTCGCATTCTTTGTGACTCAGGGACCTGCCCAATTCTCTCTCCCAGCGCTCTCTCCCTGGATTATAGAAGTGTGAGGAAGGCGGTTGTAGGAGCTGATAAAGGTCGGTTATGAGCTTCGCGTCGGACGTACGAGATAGAAGCCAGCGTTCATAAGGGAGGAGTCGCCTGTCGGCCGTCTCCCGCACCTGTGGGTGCATCGCCCAATGGCGAACTTGCAAGTAGCGCAACCTCTCGGTCTCCGGGAGCTGGTAGACCTGTCGGAAGTGCGTGAATGGGATGACCCCCTCCGGGTCGTACATATGGCACAGGGCCCGACATCCCGCCGCACGCCAGAGAGCGAAGGCCCCTCCCTCCAATCCCAGGGTAAAATCGGGGTTATCAATCAGAGGCGTGAGAGGTGAAGGGAATGTCGTCAGGTCATACTTGGCGTTGGCGGCATCCCAGACCCGCAAGGGTACCCTCGTAACGAAGGAGGCGTACAGATTCGCCGGGTGGTGAGCCCTACGCAGGAAGGGCATCTCCTGCAAGGGCCTGCCCGCCACCGCCTGATCTTGAAAGAGCCAGTGTTTGTCGGATTCCCACCTGCTCCACTCCACCAGGTAGCGCAGCTGCGCCGCTTGAAAGTACTTGCGGAGGTCTGGAATCCCCAGTCCCCCGGCCTCCGGCGCCAGCATAGAGAGCGCCCTCTTCATCCTGGGCTTCTTGCTCCGCCACATGAAACGCGCCAGGTCCGACTGCATCCGCTGGATCCAGCCAACCGGCGGCTGCAGTGGCAGCGCCCGAAACAGATACAAAATCTGGGGTAAGATCGTCATTTTGATGGCAGCTATTCTGCCCAGCCACGAAAGGGTGCTGCAGTTCCACCGGCCTATTTCCTCCCTGATCTTCCTGCCCAAGATGGCGTAATTAGCGGTTACCATGGCCGGTAAGGTGGGAGCTAACTAGATCCCTAAGTAGGGCACCAGATCCGCCGACCAGAGCATCGGATAACGGCCCTGTAGGTAGGTCCTGGTAGCCGGCGTGAGAGACACATCCAACGCCACCGACTTCCCCATGTTCATTTTGAAGCCCGCGACCGCAGCAAAGGAGTTCAGCTCCTCGATACATGCCGGAAGGGCAGAGAGCGGGTCATCCAGTGACAGTATGACGTCGTCTGCATAAAGGCAATGGCGTGAGTAAAGCCTCCGAACTTCAATCCCTTCACCGCTGAGTTGTCACGGATCCGCTGGGCAAAGGGTTCCATATACAGGGCGAAGAGCAGAGGAGACAGCGGGCAACCCTGCCTCGTGCCCCTCCCGATGTCAAAACTCCTGGAGCTATAGCCATTCACCCGTACCACCGCCGTCGGGAATTTATAGCAATTGAGAATCATAGAACGGAACTTCTCCCCTATACCCACCTTCAGCAGGACCCGCTCCAGATAAGGCCAGTGGACGCGGTCAAACGCCTTTCAGCGTCCACTGAGAGCAGCATTCTCTCCCGGGGATCCGCGATGCCTTTTCCAGGAGGTGAACCATCCTCTTGGTGTTGTCCACTGTCTGCCGTCCTGGAATAAAGCCTGCCTGATCCGGGTCTATAAGTCCCGGTAGATGGGGGGCCAGGCGCGCCGCCAGGATCCCGGTGTACAGCTTGAGGTCTATATTTAGCAGTGATATCGGCCTGTAAGAACCACATTGCGTCCGGTCCTTCCTCGGTTTGGGGATAACCGTGAGAGAGGCTCGCAACAGGTCCGGCGGAATGGCGTCAGGAGTAGCGAATGAGTTGAAGAGGCGCGTGAGAAGCGGGGCCAGCGTTGTACAAAACGTTTTATAGAAAAGGGACGTATAGCCATCCGGCCCGGGGCTTTGCCATGCTTAAGTTTAGCAAGGGCGGAAATAACTTCCTCGACTCGTATTTCCCTGTCGAGGTATTCCGCCTGCGAAGGCGCCAGGGAGGGGAGAGAGACCGAGTCCAGGTATGCCACCGTCGCAGGTTCATCCGCGGGGTCTCCAGAATAAAGGTCCGCATAAAACCTGCGAAAGGTCTCGGCTATACCGGCATCCTCCGTAACTGTCGACCCCGTGGAGTCGGAGATCGCCCTCACCAGCTGCTGTTGCCGCGCTACCCGGAGCCTGTTCGCCAGCAGCCGGCCACACCTGTCCCCTCCCGTGTAATAGGCGTGACGCAGGCGTAAAGCTGCATACTCCGCGCGGTCCATGTCCAGAGCCGTCAGTAGCTTCCTCGCCTCCTTGAGCTGCCGCCAGATTCGGGGAGCCCCCGTCCTGCAGTGCATTTGTTCAAGTTCGCGGACCCGTTGGGTGAGCTCCTCCCTCTTATGCTGCCGCTCTCTGTTGTCGGCCGAGGATATGGCTATCAATTCCCCCCTAAGTACTGCCTTCAGAGCAGCCCACTGGGTCGCCCGGGATGTATCGGAGTCGTCATTATGGGACAAATAGTCCCGAATCGTATCCGTGACGCGCGTGACAACCGCTTTCCTGTGCAGTAAGGTGTCCCGGAGCCGCCATACCCTCGGCGGGCAGGAGATCAGCGGTAGACAGAGCGTTGCGGAAACCGGGGCGTGGTCCGACAGGGAAATCACCCCCATCTCCGTCGC
Source organism: Triturus cristatus (assembly GCF_964204655.1). NCBI lineage: Eukaryota > Metazoa > Chordata > Amphibia > Caudata > Salamandridae > Triturus > Triturus cristatus. Next base: position 1,416,267,188 of record NC_140591.1, on the reverse strand, counting down.
GGTGACCAGTGCACACACCGGCGCTGTGACCAAGAGGTGGTCCAGCCTCGCATAGGTTTTATGTGCGTGGGAATAGTATGAGTAGTCTCTATCAGTAGGGTGCATGCGACGCCAGAGATCATGGAGGTCCAACTCCGCCAGCCGCGCCCTACACCCGGCCGAGAATTCCCCCGTTTGTGGAGAGCGATTCGCAGATCTGTCTAAGGCTGAGGCGAAGACCATATTAAAGTCGCCTCCGAGGATAATGTGCCTGTCTGGCGTGGCAGTGACGTCCACCAGCGCTGAGCGGAGAAAGCACTCCTGCTGTTCGTTGGGGCTATACAGGGACCCTACCGTGAAGGGGAGCCCCCCAACCCTAAACCTGTAGGCCAACAGCCTGCCTTTCTGTTCTGTGTGCTTGTGTAGGACCTCTCCCCTAAAACGCCTGGCCACCAGAATCGCCACCCCGCCGTCTTAGTATTGTAGGAAGAAAAGAATTGTGTCGGGAATTGATGGGAGTGAAGTCTGTGGCAATCCCGAGGCAGCAGGTGGGTCTCCTGAAGGAGGCAAATGTCCGCTTGGGCGCTCTCTAATAAGGACAACACAGCCCGCCGTTTAACCGGGTTATTGAGGCCCCTAACATAAAGTGTCATGATCTTAAGGGTTGTAGGCGGCATAGGGGATGAGAGAAGAAAGAGCACAGGGTCTCCGTATACGCGGAGTCCGTCGCATGAAAGCCTCTGTAGCGGCCAAAACCCCATTGGTGCACTGGACGACCCCCCCTCCCCTCCCGGGTCCCCCCCACCCCTCCAACCCAACCCCCAAACGACCCCCTCTCCCTGTACCTTACAACCTGTGCAAGACCCCCGAACTTTCAACAAGCAAACCCACTGGCAGAAACAAAGTAGGTCGCACACTGCTCGTTATACCAGCAAATAGCCCCATAGAACTCTGGATAATGTAGTAGCAACGGTGAGTACGCCTATGCCACGAGTATGTCACTATAATGCCATCCCTGGACACGTGTTTCGAGGTAATTGCCTCTCGTCAGCAGGGAGCAGGTAGGTATGTGGGGTGCCAAGTAGACTGCCAAAATATTAAAGGTAAAATACCTCTTACGGCGCGCAGGTGCGGAACCAAGGCTCGTCAGCCCAAATCGCTCGAGGGAGCTTAAATACATAAACAAAGTAGGTCGCACACTGCTCGTCATACCAGCAAATAGCCCCATAGAACTCTGGATAATGTAGTAGCAACGGTGAGTACGCCTATGCCACGAGTATGTCACTATAATGCCATCCCTGGACACGTGTTTCGAGGTAATTGCCTCTCGTCAGCAGGGAGCAGGTAGGTATGTGGGGTGCCAAGTAGACTGCCAAAATATTAAAGGTAAAATACCTCTTACGGCGCGCAGGTGCGGAACCAAGGCTCGTCAGCCCAAATCGCTCGAGGGAGCTTAAATACATAAACAAAGTAGGTCGCACACTGCTCGTCATACCAGCAAATAGCCCCATAGAACTCTGGATAATGTAGTAGCAACGGTGAGTACGCCTATGCCACGAGTATGTCACTATAATGCCATCCCTGGACACGTGTTTCGAGGTAATTGCCTCTCGTCATTGGGGTAACACGCTTGGTAGGTGGAGCAGTGTGCGACCAATTAGACTAAACCCACTGGCAGTAGGCCAACTACCCCTGATCCCCCCTCCTCCCCCCTCCCTCACCCAATCCCGAACCCCAGCCAACCATAGTCCCAGTCGAGTCCCAAAGGGGACAAGTCTGTGGTAAGTTACTTAAGTGGACGTCCAGCCACTGTCCCATCCCCGCAGCTCCCCCCCCCCCCCAGAACCCCCAAACCTGTCTTATGAAGTGTGCTGTGGTGATCTCCCCCCGGAGTGTTCTTACGCCGTCACCGCGATGTCACTGGAGGCAGTGTCCCTGGCCACCTCGAGCACTGCGATGGTGGGCGAGTCCGGCCTCACAGAGCGTTCAGGAGAGCGCCGCCTCGACACACGCTGCCAGCCATCCCTAGACACGCGCCTCCGGCGCGGCGTGGTCGCTTCTTCCTCCGTCGCGGTGATGCCCAGGACCCCGCATGTCTCCTGCAATGAGCGTAGTTGGTGCATAGTGCCATTCCACCGAAAGAGAAGACGAAAAGGGTGGCCCCAGGCATAGGGCGTCTCGTGTTCCCTCAAAAAGTCAGTGGCGATCTTGATCGCCTTGCGTTTCTGAAGGGTAATGGAAGACAAGTCCTGATATAAAGCAACCGGGTGACATCGAAAGGTCAGGGACTGCCGCCTCCGCGCCGCAGCCAGGATGCGCTCTTTGAGCGGGAAGTCCGGAAGAAAGGCCAGAATATCCGGCGGAGGTGCTGATGCTCGTCTCGGGGGCCCCACCCTGTGCGCCCTGCCGATCCGAATGGGGAAGTCCGCCGCCTCTCCCAAGATCTCCCTGAACAGGGCCTGCAGGTAACCGGCCACGTCGGAACCCTCTTCCGTGGATGGAATGCCCCGGACCCGAATGTTGTTCCGCCGGGACCTGTTTTCAAGGTCCTCGTTATGCGCCTGAAGATCTAGCTGTTGGTCCCGGAGGCGCAGCACCTCCTGCTGCAGCTGTTCGATTTCCTCGTCTCTCCGTTGGCTTGCATTCTCCACGGTGGCCACCCGTTCTCCCAGGCCATCCACCTCTCGCCGTACCTCCCGCACTTCGCCGGCGACTTCCTGTTTCAGCGTTTGGAAGTCGTCTCTGAGGGAGCTGAAGAGGGACTCCAGGAAGGATCTAGTGACCGGCGACTCCCCTTCGTCCGCCACCCGCGAACCCCCGGAGGAGCTCGGCGACGGCTGTCCCCTGTCCGCTCTCTGATGGGTCTTATTGAGCATCTCGGGGAGAGTGCGGTCCCCCTTCTTACCGCCTCTAGCGCCTGCCATGGTCGTGGGAGCGGAAGTCCACCAGCCTCTCATGCAGCAATGGCGCCCAAGCCGCCGTGCTGCTGCGTGCCAACCGCTAGCTCCGTGCCCCGGGAGATTGCCCTGTACCCCACCGGGCACCCGCCTTCTCTCGGTGTAAGTCAGTCGGGTGCAACCCGCACTCAGTCACCAAGGCCCCAGCGAAGCCCACGCCACGCACCTCGGGCCTTTCTCACCTACCCACAGTGGGGGGGCCTCCCAGTCCACACCGCTCCAGGGACCGCAGCCCCGTTGCTGTCGCCGTCGGCCTCCACTCCCCCTCACCTCCGGGGGTCAGCGCAGGGCCATGGGGCCCACCTCCTCACCAGGGTCCCGCTCCTCAATCCGTCCCCGTCACGGCCGCCAACAAAGGAGAGGATCGCTCCACTCACTCCCAAGGTACCGCAAGTCCTCCGGCCTCCCCCTGCAGTTTCCCGGGCACAGAGGCAGTGTCCAGCTCTCACCGTCGCCGCCGGCAGCCCCTTCCAAGGCCCGCAGGACACCCGGTCCAAGCTCCGCTCCGCCACAACGGTCTCCAGGGGGGGCCCTCCGTCGCGCACCCTCACAAGGCCCGGTCACCGCGACGCGTTCCCCGCGTGGTTCAGGGCCCGCGGCCCCTCCGCCACTCCCCCTGTGGGATCAGGAGATCGGGGAAACGCCTACAGCTCCTCCACCAGTTCATCCGCCGGAGGTAGGCCACGGGCCCCCGCAGGCCGAACCCGTCCGCGCAGGACACCAGCCTCATTCACTCTCCCTGCTGCAACGGCTCACCGATTGCACTAGCTTGCGGCCCTGTCGCTGTCTCCGCTGGGGGCCAGACACTCCTCGGGGCCCTCCTCCTCACCATGCGGCCTTCTCTCCGTCCGTTTACCAGGGAGTCCGCTCTGCTAGGAACAAGTGCCGCCTGTCTCGTGTCCCCTCTCCTGCAGCGTGCCAGCTCCGCCTCTGGGTGCCACCCGGCCGTTGCTCCTTCACCGCATAGCGACAGCCGCTAGGCCCTCCTCCGCTTCGTCCCGCACCCGGGCTCATGGGTGCCTCGCCTATAGGCCGCGTCCCCGACCAAGCGTAAGGGAGCGGTACTGGTTCCCGGGCTCGGTCCTGCCTCCTACCGCCTCCACACTTCTCCGCACCTCGCAGCTCCACCAGCAGCCCTCCTCAGGGCTGTACCTCCGTGCGGAGTCGACCCATGTGGTGCGGTCGTGGCCCGTACTCCGGCCATACACCACCATCCACGTCGTCCGGTCCCGGCTCTCGGCCCTGCCTCCGTGCCGCTCCTGCCCTTGTCCGCACCTCTGGGCTCCGGCGGAGCTCTCCGGGGGCTGTTGCGAGCTCCGGAGTGAAGCCGCCAATACCCCACCACCTCCGCAGCAGAACCGGGGGAGATCCTGCAAGAAAGAGCGGTCCAGAGTTCTAGGGTCACGGGAGCTCACGGAGAGTGCGACCGCTCACCCCGCCATCTTGGCCACACCCCACAGGTTGAGTTTTAGACAGTCCCGCAAATACTTTGGCTGCGGCGTTCTGGCCAGTCTGCTGCTTTCTCGTAACATATGAGGGGCTGCCCAGGTAGGGTGATACGTGTATTGTACATATTAATACTATAAGTAAACGTGGATTGTTTCATTCTTCTAATTCTTTTCACAATCTAAAATTGGTTAACAATTAAGGATTCTCTGGCACTACTTTTGATTTAGCTTTTAGGAATACAGAGGAAAAACTCATGGACATTTTCTTTTCACTCCATTTTTTAGAGAAACTCTTGTTTGCAGTTTTATATAGCGTGAATCAGACCCGTCCAGTCAGCAGAGTGCTTTACAGAGGTAAACAAAGTTTAGCAGAATACCAATGGAAAATGTATACTATTTGTGGCAAGGTGGAGTATTATGTGGTGATGCTGGTTAGGCTTCCCCATGCAATACTCTCACAAACCCCAAAGATGGTCCTTGGAGTCACAATAAGAAAATCCTTAGCTCAGTCCTGGTAGAGTGGCAAAGAGCAGTCAGGCTTTACTAGAGGAACGTGTGTTAAGCATTTCAGAGTACCAACATGGATGATAAGTAATTGACACGACTCGAAAGAAATCTGACACCATCTGGAGTTATTGATTTTAGAAGCAATATAAAATCATTGCAGGATAATGCAGTGAAACTTTATTATTGCGGTCAGTGGTAACAACCACTAGTGACATTCGGTCACTTGCAGGTCAAGTTGCGTGGAATCCAAGAAGGGTAAAGGTGACGCGGGTCCCAGGACCAATGTTATGTGTGTAATTTGGTTCTTGGTATTGCACACAGCTCAGCCCCAGAGGGATATCTCTGCGCTGTGGCAGGCAGGTAGATGAAACAAACTGAAGCAAACTTAGAACAACCAGGTTTTGAGGTGTTTCTTGAAACCGGTCAGACTGGTACATGAACGGATGTACAGGGGGAGTCTATTTCAGTAGTACGGGCTGAGGTAAAAGAAGGCTCGGCCACCATGTTTAGCTTTGCGGATGCGTCGTGGATGAAGAAGTTGATTCATAGATCTTGAGTTCCTGTTCGGGAGATACTTAATGAGTCTATCCTGTTAGTATTTTGGACCTGAGCCTGACACAGATTTGTAGGTCAGGCAGAGCAGTTTGAACAGAGCTCTCTTTCGGATGGGCTGCCAATGTAGGGCTCTAAGTGTAGGGGCTGACGATGACCGTGGTGGCAGGTTGTTGATCCTGCGGGCCGCGGTGTTTTGGACAACCTACATTTTGGATAGAAGCGAGGGTTAGGGCATTGCCATAATCAAGGCAGCTGATGATTAAGGCCTGGGTTAGTGACTTTATGAGCTCAAAGGAAGCCACCAGAAGATTTTTGTGAGGAGGCACATTGTACCAAAGCAGGAACCGCGTATGGAGGTGCTATTGTCTTTCATAGATAGTTTATTGTCCAGGAGTAAACCCAGGCTCCTGGCAGTTCTACTGGGCACCGGGCTGGGGCCAAGTTCCACTGGCCACCAGTTATCCGCTCAATAGAGCTCTGTTTTTCCCCATTCAGTTGGAGACAATTGTGAGACATCCCGGTGGCAATTTTTCACATGCAGGTGACAAATCGCAGTTTCACGTTCTCAATGTCCTGCCCAAACGAGATGACCAGCTGAGTGTTATCTACATAGGAAAGAGTTTCAAACCGGCAGGACTTAACTAGTTGAGCTAGTGATGCTACGTAGATGTTGAGAAGCGTGGGGCTCAATGAAGAAACCTGTGGGACCCCCTTGTCCAGCAGGAAGGTGTTGGATTGCTAGGTGCCTATAGAAACTCTTTGGGTCCTGTCCTTGATGAAAGCTGAGAGCCTGTTAGGGGTGTGGATGCAAGTGGCCAATGGGCTGCTAGCCCCAGTGGCTAATCCACCCCTCAAGTGACCCCATCCAGGAGTGTAGATCTCCTTTTCTACCCAGAACCCACCATTCTACTACATTATAACATGACAGAAGTCTTCCTTGGCTGTACAGACAAGATAGCTCAGCCTACAGATGTGGCTAGCCTTCTGGGGTGTATGCCTCCTGACTACATAATTTTCCCTCTCTTCCAGATGCACATGTGCCTGGGAGCAAGGGGAGTGCTGTTTCCTCCTTTGGGAGGCATCCTGGTTGCATGTCACAGGCAGTGCAGCGTTTGTAGCTCACCACCTTGATTTGCCACTTCACTAGCCAGCCTGTCAGTGAGGGATTTGTGACCTCCTTCTCGTCTAGGTCATTGTTTCTGACTCGTGGGAAAGTTCACACCTCCTGGCAGGCAGTCAGAATCCTGTTTTGGCGGCAGCAAGCGCGGGCTGCCAGCCAGAGCACAGGAAAGGCTGGGGCAACAAGGAGGGCAACCTGTAAGGCAGCCACCTGAGTGCATGCTTGTTTGTCCTCAACACGAGATTCATGTCAGGGGCGAGGCACGTTGTTAGATACCAAACACAACATATTTAGGCGGTACCATAATGGCCAACCTCTGGTTTGCCCGGGTGCCAGCCCATGTTATTCTATGGACCGTCTATCACTTATAGTGTCCTTTCTTGGTAAAGGCCACTATAGGGACATATACACTTGCACTTATATGTCCATACCTTTGATATAATGCACCCTGCCTCCTGGGTTTTAGGAGGCTTTCCTTAGGGGTGAGTGACACATATTAAAAATAGTGCATTGACTTTGCCACACATGGTTAGTGCAAAAGAGGAGTTTGCACTACTCCTGCAGTCTGCAATGGCCAGCCTGCTGTCAGTAGTTTACTTGGGGTGGCACAAACAGTGCTTCAAGCCCTGGTGGCCCCTTTAACTTCCATGCCCTGGGTACCCCTGGCACCATATACTAGGGACTTATAAGGGGGGTTAAAGGCCTTTGCCAATTGTGATTACCAATTCACATGAACAGTTTTAGGGAGAGAACACTGGGCCTTGGCAGCAGCCTCCAGTACACTTTCAGATCCATAAAACCATCAGCATTAGAGCAGAAAGTGGGGGAGTGACTATACAAAAGGGCTCTTAACTACACTATTAAATATAACATACAGGCCTAGCCTGCCACATGGTTAGCTGAGTGCCTTATGAAGGTATAGAGGGACACATGGAGTGCATAAAGAAATAATACTGAGTGTTACACTTATCCTATGAGAATAAATAGAGTTCCAAATCACACATATTGAAACAGACTATTAAGATATCTAAAGATGAAAAATTTCAGATCTATCTCTGGTTCAATCTTGTCTTGTGGTCCAGGGTGTCCGTCCTGTGACATGTCACAGATGGAAGTGATGTTGCAAGAGCAGGCATTGAAGATCTTGTTTTAGAGTAATATAGTAGGAATTCATTCTTCGAGCAGGAAGACTTGAATTCCAGGCTTTAAGTTTACTGACTTAAAAAGCATGCTTTAAAGTTTTCGCTTTTCTACAGGATGAAGTTTCTAAATGGAGATTGTTGATGCTTCGGATTGAGCAAGAACCTCCTGAAATTATCAATTTGGAAGCTAAGCAGTTTGAAGCACCGGAGTGTAGAGTTTTATGGGCTAGTCTGAATAAAATTCTGACTTCCATGAGCAGCCATTTGAGAGTGGCCAGATCCTTGACAATGTGTTCTGATCTTCTGGTTGTACATACTAATGATGCAGCCTGGCTTCCGGGAATTACAATCAGAATCATTAGGGGGTCCCAGAAACCAAGCCTTGATTAAACCACTGATTTAAAGTCTTATGCTGGTTTGAAGGATTTTATTCCACATAAGAGTCTGAATTGGAGATCACATTTAGTGCTGAGCTCCTCTTACTAAAGCATTTATGGGCGCTTGTAGGTCTAAGGTTTCCTCTAGAATGAAGCCCAGTGTTTAAGCGGTTTTTGCAATCGGTGACTTGCTATCAAGTATATTTACCTAGTCAAGAAAGGTTTGCACTGTCCTAGAGTTTGCACCGTTGGGGAGCATGGTTGGAGAGAATAAAGAAGAAAGTTTCCGGTGTGAACAGTTTGAGATGATGGGGTAACTGCAGTTTTTAAGTTATGGAAGTTGAATGTCTTCATCAGCCAGCTCCTTCCCTCAAGTGGACATTAAACTCCTATGAGACAAGTTCGTTTTACCCTGCTGATGGTGTGTTGTTGCAGTAGTAATCCTACTAAGTGTTAGAAGAACCACAGATTCAACACTTGGTGTTTGTGCTTTGACAAGGAGCCAATGGGATGAAGCTACCATCTGACTTCTTGACAGAGAAGCTAATGGATTGGAACTGCACTGTGCTCGGTTTGAACTCCTCTAAGCTATATTTCCATGTAAATTATAGAGCTGCTGCTGTGTGGTGCTTTGTTTGGCCTGGGACAGGCAGGCTCTTGCCTGGTGAATAGAGCTGGATTGCATGTTTGTGTGTTGCCTATCGCTAAGTCATTAATGCATGAGCTGACGTTTTTAATTCTTTTTTTAAAGTATTCTTTGTAGCACCATGACCTTTCTTGATCACAAGGCCTCAATGATGTGAGTAGTGAGGCCGCTAGTATACACTATTGTTTATAACACCTCTTGTTCTTTTTTCCTGTCTTCATCATATGTTTTACCCAATACTATGCTCCTATTTGGTGGTCGATTAAAGTTGCACCTCTATATTGCAGCCCCAGATCCTACTAACCTAAGTTCATGATTTTGCATTATTTTCAACACTGCTTTTCTAGCTGCATTTAAGTGTTAATTGTATGCTCCTTTTGGAAGAACTATCCATGGGATTAGGGCTAAGACTCTTACCATGAACCGGACCATATGCCCAGAATAGTGCACCCAGACCAAAATGGTTTCATTTCTGGGCGCAGTACGTTATTAAATGTTAGGTGCTGGTTTTACGTTTTGTTGGAGTGTGCCTCACAAAAATACCCATGTTCGATCAAACTTGTCTTAGACATAGAGAAGGTTTTTGATGCCTTAACCTGCAAATTCCTCCTCTCCACATTACACCAATTTGTATCCATCGTAACACTGAATCTATGATATCCGCTATTAGTTATAGGAGGTTCAATTTTTAAAAGTACGCAGTAAAATGAGGGATTATCCCCTATGTTATTTGCACTGGCAGAGGAGGTTTTCTCTGACGCCTTGAGAGTGGCGAGCATGGAGTGGGGTATCACAACGAATGACGGCAAACATTTGGTTTCATTATGTAGTGGTATGCTTGTCTTCATCAAGGATGTAAGGATATGCCTGGGATCTATTTTTGAGGTCTTCCATAAAATGGAAGAACTGGCAGAACTAAGGGTAAATCAATCAAACTCCTGCCTATATTCAACAGTGGCGGGCGCACATCCCTTTCCTGTCATACATAGGCACATTCATATTGCCTGGAGCCATACACATTCCGATATTTGGTAATTAAAATTTTACATAAATATAAGGATATATTGGGGCAATCTTGGGGCTGCAATTGATCGTATGAGACCGTGAGTTGCCTCCTTGAGGAAAAATCTGCCATTAGTCCCGACTGTCCATCACCAAAATGGTGATACTCCCAAGGATACTCTATCAGTTTGTTAACCTACCTGTGTTGGTGCCCTCAGCTATATTTCGTGAGTTAAATGACCTATTGGGTACGTTAATTTGGGGACATGGCAGAAGGTGCGTTGCTTTGGCTAAATTAAAGGTCTAAACTGATAAGGGTGGTTTGGGCGCACCAGATTTCGAATTGTACTGTCTGGCGTCCCAGCGGCAACAGCTCTCAATAATTGGATGGTCTGAACACGTAGATACCGGCTAACCACTTGATGTAAATCAAGAGGGCATATTATTCATCACATTACACTTGGGAAGTAAGCTGCCTGGCTCATTTCCAGACCATTAATTATGCCACTGCATTGTTGTAAAATGAGGGATGTGAAGTCTGAAGCTATGCACAATATGCCCCCAGTATTCCCCTAAAGGAACTTCCCAGGGCTGAGAAGTTTATTTACCACGAGGGGCCTTGAGTGTTGGGTAGAGGGATGCATACACACTGGGTGATTTATTTATAAACGGCTAAATTCCCTCCTGTGAATCCATCATGAATAATTTTGGTGCCCACAGGGTGAAATTTCTAACGTACCCTATGCTCATTATAGCATTTATATGGAATATCACTCATATGGATCCAGTTACTCTAGATTATGTACAAAATGTTTACACCATGGGTGAGAGGGGGCACCTGGAGACTTGGCTGTACAGGACTCTGCAGAAGTTGACAAATGATCATACTTCCTGCACTCGGAATACATGGAATATCGATTTATGTAGATGTGTTATTGACAATGAGTGGAATACTATAATTCCATACCCTCAGAGTGAGTGTTGAGGAAATGCTCGTTTTAAATATACCCAATTTACTACTATATAGGACTTGTCATTTCGCTCCTTCCATGTTACATAAAATATGTCCTACAGTTACACCTACGTGCTCGAGACGATCATTTGTAGAAGAGAAGTGTTTCTGTCACATGTTTTAGGCATGCCCAGTAATAGATTATTTGAAGCAAACAACAAGCAAATTGACAACCATTGCAGTGCAGATGAACATATGCTGTCCAGAAAACTGTCTCCTGGGACTTCCTTCGCCCAACAACTGTGAAAGCCATATCTGAGTTTATTGACCTTGGATTTGTGTTAGTAAAATGGTTGATTGCAATGAAGTGGCCATCCATGCATGCCCTCTCCATTAAGGGTTGGCAGCCAGATTTGCAGGAATGGAAAGAGGCTGAAACTATATTATTGCACCTAGAGGACAGGAAAGGCCTTAGGAAAATGCCAGTGTTGGACCAGTGGGGCGAGATATTGATTACGGTGGGTGACATGAGTAAAGATGGTACCACCCTTAGAGTGCACATTGAGTGGTGGTGCTATGCTGATGGTTGTTTCTAAACGTGCTAGAGGAGGTGTCGAAGGGGGGGAAATAGTGGTTACTGAGAGTGTGTCATAAGTATTGTTAATAAAAAATGGCGATGTCCCTGTTGTCTTGTACAATGTGTCCCGCACCTGCAATCAACAATTGTTATGTTATTACAGTGCATACTGTTTTTTTTATTTATTTAAAAAAAATAATAGAGTAACTAGTCAATTATGAAACACAGCCGCAAGTTCGCTTTCCCTTGTTTTTTTTTTATTGTTCATTCACTACATCTTATAAACAAGCTTAATCTAAAGGCTACAATAAGCACTTTACATGCACACATTTATGAAACAATTGAGTACCGTGCATAATAAATACTATATGAATGCAGTATTTCGAAATAAGGAAATTATTAGAAAAAGTGCCCTGCTAAGATAATGCTCAAATATGTGTCCAGCACGTACATCGATCTACAACTTTGTTAAATGTCAATAATATGATGTATATTGTCATACTGAGATCAATAATCAGTTAGTGAGGGACTAATGCCGCGGAGGTATACATAGGGCGGAAATGCTACATCCACAGCTATAGGTAATGGGGCACCCTGGTCACTAGACTGTAGTGACTCCCTGCTCTTTATTTGAATCCGAAGGTGATGTCTTCAGTCTTTTTCCTACACCTGCTCGTGAGCTTTGTGACTAAATACCAGACTAACATGTCCGCCACTCAAACTAATTTCAAATTTCACTACACCAATTCACCTCTAATCTTTAAACGCTTCAACACCCCATCAGGAGTAGCAAGCGCTATATAAAAGCAAACCTTTTTCCCTTATGTATCCCTCCACTATCCTTCTCAATCCAAATAACTGACTAACATATCCAACACTCAAATTACTTTCATATTTTCACTATCTAATTCACCACTAGTCCTTTATGGGTCCCGGAGTAGCGTGCTACTCGCCGAAAAAGCGCTTTGACGCCTCGTCCGGGGTAGTAAGCGCTTTATAAATGCAATTACAATACAAACGTGTACTCAGACTGGCAGTGGCCTGTTTGGCTTGTTGAAGGCGGAGGTGAGCTGTCAGTGTCTGGGAGATGCCCCATCTTGGTGGGAGCGGTTTCCTAGCAGTGTGTATTGAGTACACATCCACCTCGTCCTTTCTTTCCTGTGAATAGAGGGTGTGTGCTGGGCACATTGTGTAGCCTGGAGGCAATTGCTGTCATTTCCTATTTGAAGTTCACGTTGGGAGTAAGAAAATAAACAAAAGGCTTGTACAACCTAATGCTTTATAATCAAGAATACTGTGCCCCGTAATGAGACATCGGAGATTAGAAGCAGATAAATGAGGGAATGTGGTGAAAAGCAGCACATAAAAGACCCCTGCAAGTGATTTACAAGAAATAACAAAAGTGCTGTATCCTTTTTCTGGGCTGTGTCTGAAAGCAAGCCCACTGACAGATGCCTTTTTAATCTGTTTGACTTCAGTCATGTGGAGAGAGTGTGCACATGTCTAGCTTACACCAGGTGTGCGTAGTTAAATAAAACATCGTTAAATCAAACTAAGGCCACAGTGTATATTTTTGTTTAGATTTTAGACGTGGAAGTAAAAACCCTAATCGTGGTGGGGAAGTGGGAGGACTTCTTTGACACAGTGGTTTTGGGCTGTATAGATCGAAGATAGCCAGAATGCGGTGCGATTTACCGCCTCCTGCGCGCCATTGCCAATGGAAGAAGTCAGACCACAGCCTCCCAGGGTAGTGCTGCTGAGCGGTATTATTTCACCAAGATCTCAGTGGGAGTTAAGTGAACCACCTCTGGTGACATTATACTGTATCACACATCATAGGGTCTCCCCCTTAGCATGACAGAAAGTGGCATCATTTGGGCCTTGTTACTAACCTTGGATAAGCGGGATACAAATTAAAATAGATCAGCGTTCAGAACAAGGTAACAAGGGTTGCAAAGTAGGAACCTATGGGTAAAATTGCAGTCTTTAAGTTCTCCATAATCTTTTCCTTATGCAGCTCAACAAGCCTTGCTCGCACATAGCATGCACCTGGCAACAGGGACGGGTTGACTTGTGCTCTTTGTCTCATTGGTGCTCCCACCTTGTTAGAAGATGACGGATCCAATGTATTAGTGTCCAGCTCACACGGCGGGCCCTAATTCAGGTCAACCTGCATGCATCCTATTGCCTGCCCACAGAGGCGGAGCATAGACATATTATGGCTCCATTCTGGCACCTGTAAAACTTCTAGGTGAAGAAATGTTTGCTGTGTCACTGGCGGACACACGCTTTTGTTGACTCTCAAGGTGCCTTAATTTCAATGAGGAGTTCACAACGCAGCACACACAAGATAACTGTCTGCGGTGCATCTGTTTGGTGTTTGTGCTGTGGTTTACCACTGACTACAACTTGTGCTAAAACTGAGAGTAAAACGTTTCTTAAAGAGGTGCAAACATTGTCTGTGTATGTCATTCTCATATGCGTGGTAGGAAATGCAAGCGCAAAAGGAAATACAATGCGTCACGGGGTTTTAGTGTCCGATTTATTGATAAATGCTTGCTAAAGTCTACCACGGCCTCTTCCAGCCCAGTGTTGTAATGTTTCCGCTAGCACAAGTGAGTACTAGATCTCTGCTACTCTGATACCTGTTGTTTCTAACACACTGTATATACTTCGAATGGGCTTGGTTTTAGCCCCTTGCCAACACTTGGGTAGCTTTATTTATCTCACTTCCTGCTCCTGCTTGCATGACTTTCCTCCATATTCTTATGTTTGTCCTTCCAGGAGCATTTTGGTCTCAATGCAGCCACTGTGGATGATGTATCCTTCCACTGCTGACATTGAATGTTGTTTTGCAGTACATAAGAGGGACTACTTTCTGTCCCTTCTTTACCTGCTCCTCCTCATCCCCAACCTCCGTTATGCTCCTTATGCAGGATTCGCTTATCCCCCTACCTCTGAGTAGTTTTCTTTGCCTCCCACTGTGCTATCTGTGGTGACCATTAGAAGGAGACGGACTGCACATGCGTGGTGGGAATCTAGGAATATGATTTGGTTAATGTTGCAAATTCCATTCAACGCTCGCTGAGGTGAACAGATCCATGGGGATCATCCTTCGACTGGAACTGAAAAATAAAATATAATGTTATCAAAGACAGTCACTGTGGATGCACTGTTGTTCACAGCAGCTTTCTTTAGAGGGCAGTAGTTTAATGCATTTTTAAATGTTTTACAAACCCATTACAAGAGGGTCTCCGAGGATGTTTGCAAAATAAAAGTTGGCAAACCCATTAAGTTTCACAGCAGAGACCTATTACCTTGAGCAATGCTTCTTATGGCTTTGTAAGAAAATGGGTTTTTAGGTGGCGAGAGCGGGATTCCTTCCCAAGTAAATTCAAAATCTTGTCAGGTCCAACACACCAGTTCAATAAATGAATCTTGGGTCAATCCATGGTAATTATGGCACAGGACATGCAGGCGTTCTCTTACTACAAAGTGTGCAAAACATTTATCAGTAGAAAAACTATTTGAAAAATGTCACAAAAATGATTCAAGATGTTTTTTTTAAAGTTTCTGGATAAAATGTGCCATGAAAACATTAAGCACCAATCAGAAGTCATTGTTTACGTTTGACTGGGACCTAGGCGTAATTTCAGACGAACCGCAATAGAGCGGAGGCTAGATACACAAAGTGAGTTGTCCCAGTCAGAGTTTTTACTTTCTGACTTTGTTCTTTTTTTAAAGTTCATGGGGCAGGATTGAAGGCTGTATCTGGTGAAGACCTCTCAAAGGCGAAATACTATTGGACGAGGTCCTGTTAAAGTCGTTGGATTTGACAGGAAAAACTCAGAGCGGGAGCATACACATTTTATGCCAGCAAAGTTCTCTCATGGGTCGGATATTTTTCACACCTTTGATCAAGAGTTCTAACTTTGTACTTAGTGTTTTTTATGGAGCGCAAAAACCTCCAGCAAGGCAAGCCTGAAGCTGTGTTTGATGAAGTCCTCTTGACATTGTTACTTTTTTCTGCAAGGTCCCAGTTGAAGCTCCAGAGATCTTGGAATTCCAAAAGTACCAACGTTTCAGACTTTCTTGCGCAGGTCCTCTTTCTCATTTCTAAAGCTCCCAGGATCTCAGGAATGACACATAAGGGGCAGGACTCATTCCGGTAAAGGCAATCAGCAGGGTTCTTTTCAGGTCCATTTGGTACTGGTCAGTTGGTCAGATCTGGAAAAGGTCTCTTACAGCTTGTTGTGTCCCTGTAGCCACACATGAGGTCAGCCAACTGACCTTTGGAGTCCACTTCTCAGTCCTGGATATAAGAGGGAACAGGTCTAGCTCTTGACAGGTTACAGACAGCATTTGAGTACTTTTCTCTTCATTCACAGGACCAAATGTGTTCTGATAAGCCGGGCTCGAGGAGCCATGTTTGTAGCATTTACTAGTCAGTGGATGGGTGTGACTCTTAGACACACTATAACCAATGGACAGAAAGTTCTCTGGGGCAACTCTTCCGTCTTTTGCAGGCCATCCTGGTTCTGTACTGAAGACTATCCCACTGTGCACTATTCTGAGTGAAATCCAACATGACAAATTCCCTCTGCACCTGGAAGAAGGTGGCGTCCCAGCTATAGGTGTGTACAGGAAAATAAGCCCCCTCCCTTTCTCAACCACACCAAACTGGTTCTGGGGCCAGTTCCACCACCACTAAGGGGGGAACCAAGCTGGCTACAGTTGGCTCAGGGGTCAAAGATCAACTGCCCTTCCAGAACTGAGATGAGTCACACACCCAAACCTTTCTGCCAAAAGGTATAAGCTGTTGTCTATGCTCATCAGCGCAAAGCAATGACAGTGGCAGCTGCAAGCAGGCTAATGGTAGTTAGCCTTCTGGAGCTTTCAGTCAGGAAAAGTATAATTTCTTAAAACTTACTTTTCCTTTACATTGATCAAAAACCATCATCACCATAGAATTGGATTTTTTTTAAAATAAATGTTTTAAAACTGTGATAATCATTTCTGTAGCTTATCCCAACCCAAATTTGGCAAAAATAGTATTTTATTTGAACTTTAGTTTTTCTTATAGGATCATATTCAACCCCCTACAGTGACAATGGCTTTTAGGGGCTAGTCACTGCAGGAATATGCCAACATGAAATTCTTACATATTCCGATTTTAATTACTTGGCACCCTACCTTGTGGGCTACAAGGCCTGTTTAGAGGTGACGTATTTTATATTTAAAAGTAGGGTTCTGTCCTGTCAAAAAGGTTATGTTGACGGGTTAGCCTTCAGGTTTAAAAGCTGCAGCAGTCAATCTGCGCATGTAGGCCTTACGCCGTGTCATCTTTATCAGCCTAGTGGATGCCTTAATGTGCTGCAGTACGAGGTGACCTTAAACTTTCAATGCTGTTGGTGTATTTTCCTTCACCTCATACCATGGCCTTTAGGAAAGTGCTAATTAGGAGTTAAAATATTCTGGTTTGTTTTTGGGAATCAGTGCACATACGAGGACTGACCAGCAGTGCCCCAGTGTGTAGAGTTGAAATCCCAGCAGTATTCGTGTTAAACCTGTTAGCCTTAGGGTGATCTTCCCCCAAACATTTTGCCTGCTTGACTTCAATTTTACTGTAACAGTTTTTGTTGGACTTAGGACTCTGTGCTCTTTACCACTGCTAATCACTGTTAAAGGGCTTGTACTCACTCCACAATCGGCATATTTAATTTACCTATAAGTCTATAGTAAAGTGCATAACATGTGCCCAAAGCCTTTACATTAAATGCTACTTGTGGGTCTGCAGCACTGATTGTGTAACTCAATTAAGTAGCCCTTTAAACATGTCTCAGGCCTGCCACTGCAGAGCCTGTGTGTTCAGTTTATACTACCATGTCGACTTGGCATTTCAATCCCCTTGGCAAGCCTTAAATTCCCCTTTTATTACATGCAAGTCACCCCTAAGGTAGGCCCTAGGTAGCCCATAGGGCAGGGTGCTGTTTAATTAAAAGGTAGGGCATGTACTTTTAAGTTTTACATAACCAGTTAGTGAAAAATTCGTTTTTCACTACTGTGAGTCCTACCCCTCCCATAGGTTAACATTGGGGATTCCTTGTTACAGCTAAAAAGCTGTAATTCCCGATTGGAAGGAGGTCATCATGGCTATCACTTTTAGTACGTAAGGAATTGCAATGATAAATACTCTTACTGGTAATGTCAATTTCAATTTCAATTTCAAAAGCTTTATTCGGTATGTGTAAAACAACCATAAAACTATACATAGATGAAAGCTAAATGCATTACACATGAATAGCAGAAAGGTGTAAGAGATAGTATAAGGTGACACTCAATATACAACAAGTAAACAAAATTAATCATGTCTAAAAACACTTACAAATGTTTAAAAGGGGTACAATCTCCATTTAAAACCTTTTTTGGGTCATCACTATAGCGAAACAGCGATGCTTTTGCGTATGTTATTTGCATTAATGATAAAAAGTGCAACATTAAGACAAACCCTAGCATCGTTTATTTCAGACAAGTATTTTAGGGCAGCAATATGCGATCCAGTGCCATGCGCGAGCAATAGTGGTTTTAAGTAATAACTTCTAAACCCAGAATAAAAAACACAGAATACCATAAAGTGCACAGTGCTTTGCTTACTCTGTCCATCACATGGACAAAGGGTCGAATCCAGTGGACACATTTTTATGTTAGGGAAGGCAACAAGATGGTGGGCAATTCCCAATCCAAATCTAACTAGTACAAAACGGGGCATGAGTAATTTCATGGGACCATAAGCCGTTACCCGAGAAGGTAATACCCAGGTAGCAAAAAGTATCAACAGAGGCCACTGGCGACTTATCCATAAAAAAATTCTACATTGTTTGTCCCATGACCCACAGACCATTGTATAATTTTTGTTTTTGTTAATAATCTGTTTTCTAGCAGCAATAAATCCCCAAAGGTATCCATTAAACGTTGCAGCACTATCGGAGTCCTAGCCAGCAGGACATCATCATCCTCATACAAGAGCTCTGGTGTGGGGCACCCAGCCACTTGTGGGGCATCGGCATGCACAGATTGTAAAGTCTGGTCCACCCCGTTTATAAATAAAGAAAATAGCAAAGGGGCAAGTACGCAGCCTTGCCGAATGCCGCGTTTGACTGCAAAGTTATTGGTACATTCAGCTTGTGGGCCATAGCGTACTTTACATGCCAGATTCTCATATAATCTTGCCAGAAAGCAGGTGATTGGTCTAGGCGCCCCCGTAGCGAGCAAAGTGGTCCAAGGAATAGTATTGTCTACTAGGTCAAAAATTCTGCTCAGGTCAGCAAAACAAAGATATAGCCTTCCGCCTTTGTCACGTGCATACTTCTCTATTAGTAGATCCAGATTCCCAGATTGCTCAAGGGTCCCCACACCTTTCCTGAAACCAAACTGTGCCGGTGAAAATACTGAGCAATCCCAGGCCCATTCTTCTAATCTCTGGAGCAGGATTTTGCTCATCACTTTTGTAGATGAATCTAGCAATGAGATTGGCTGATAGTTCTTGGTATCTGATTTATTACCCTTCTTTAAGATGGGGACTATAATAGACGTACCTCATGAAAGTAGAATTGTTGTCGTCACAGCAATGTTAAAAACTCTAGTAAGTATTGGGGCCCATAAATCAACGGCGATCTTAAAAACATCGACTGGGACCCCATCTGAGTTAAATTTATCATAACAATTTTTAAAATGCCAATTTTAGAATACTGCTGTTTTTCTGCTCTTAGCCCTGTGTACCTGAGTCTGTCTCCAATACACATCTGGGATGGATGACAGATTGGCTTTGTGCATTCCCTCTACCTAGCCACACACAAAGGGAGCCTAGGTGTGACTTGATGGCCATCCACATCCTGACGGGCCATCCTGGGCAGTATGGGAGGGAGGAGCTGAAAACAGCCTCACACTCGCACCACTGACCCTACCACTTCAGTACACTTCTGGGCCTGTGGATACTCTGCCAGGAAGAAGGACTGGTGTGCTGCTAAAGGACTGCCACCCCGCTGCCCTCCTTCCCGGAGTGAGAAAGACTGGACTCACATCCCTTGAACCCAGAACCAGAGTCACTTCAAGGGCTTGCTGGCTTGCCTCCTGATTAAAGTCTCGGGAACATAAAAGATTTCCAGCTCACCTGCTACAGCACCTGAACTCTGCCATCTGCGAGTCTGCCCTGCCAAGTGGTGCCAACTCAGTTCTGGGCTCTTGGAAGTGGGTTTGAAGTGCTGCTTTAACGGAAAACATACATTGCCGTCAATGCAAGAACTTAGAACCAGTGCATCTCGTCTACTGCGGGTGCATTGCTGCCATTGTGAAGATCGACTCCGACATATCACCGACTGCGCAGTGCATCATTATATTCTCGATGCGTCATTGCTGTTGCACACCTCGGAATGGACGCATCCCCTCCCTTGGTGGGTTGACGACGCATCACCTCGCCTGCACCCCGCATTTCGTCTTTGACGATGACGCAACCAAGGTACTTTGCAGTGGGCCAAGATTGGCCCCTGTATCTGATCCGCGCTCCATCGCAGTCGGCCTGAACTTTTAGATTCTACCTGGTCTAGCAGCCACAGTTGGTGCTTTATGTTTTTAAGCACTACATTTAAGTTTATTCTTTAAAAATGTATAACTCCAGTTCTACTTACTGGAGTTTTGTTCTTTTGGTCTTGTTTTGTACATTGGTTTAATCTCCATGTTTCTAACCTGGTGTAGTATCTTTTTGTGTGGAGTTTTCATTGTTTTGCTGTTTGAGGTGTTGCACAAATACTTTAAACATTGTCTCTTAAGTTAAGCCTGACTGCACTGTTTCAAGCTACCGGGGGTGAGCACAGGTTATTTTAGGATGTGTTTGTGACTTACGCTGACTAGGATTGTGGTTCCTCCTTGGATAAGTGCATACCTTTGCCAAACTGAAACCCAATTTCTAACAATCAGTCCACAAAAAAAGGGTGTAACCACGTAATGGCAGCATTTTGTAATAATGTATGCACATTAGAAATCTCATTAAGTTCCACACTAAGTGTCTAAAACTAATATTAACCATAGTGGGGCTGGTTCACTTCGTAACTTCTTGGATTGAAAATGAAGCATGTGTGAACTTTTATGTTTTACTAAGGTCATTGAGACTAAGACAAACTCAGTAATGGAGTTAAACCTGATACTCACAATTTAGTGGTTCTGGAGCTGCTGCATGCACTGATACTCGGCACGCAGTAGTTATGCTGATACTGCTTCTGCTTGAATACTGCTTCCTTGTCTGAACACGTAAAAACTCTTGTTCTAATCGATACTCTTCTGCTGTACCCCGTGATGGCTGCGGTCAATAAAAAGTGGTGAGCCAGCACAGGGGAGAAGAACAAAAAAACAAGAAGAGTTCTTACCTGCTGCTGACTGAAAGTCTGGAAATCAGCGGTTTCCAATGAACACGGCACAGCGGGGATGTCAGTAGGCATGTGTATATTCACTTTAAATTCTTCTAAGGATCGCTGGCAGCACACGAAAGATGCTTGTTGCCAATGGCAAGGTAGTATATTAATAATGGCAGCACAAGGGGTAAGAATTTCTGGAGCCTCTTGATGATGCCGGCGTTTGTTGAGCAACATGCTCTGAAGGCTCCATCAATGCCTTGCTGCAATATGAGAATGGCCGCACGGATAGATTATTGTCTCAATGTGCTGTTAGCTACTGTTGAAAAAGTGCCCCAAACAATTGCCATGTCTCGCTTGTTATGACGCCTTCTTGAATGCCTCGGGCAGTAAATCACGGTGAGGCAAGCGATAGTAAATGACTGCGAGCAAGCAGCATTAACTGCTGGTGATACTATTACCCAGCATGAGAGAAGCTCCTGGATTGGTCTGAGCGGGCTGGTTTGGTGCATGCTCAGGGACAGGGAGCCTGTGCCTGTTCTCCACCCGGCTGTGCAACACAGTTCGGGTTGGAGAAATCTAAATGCACATGTTGGCTTGGCTGTCCTAAAACAGCTGGGCAAACCGACATATGCACTTACAGTGCCCACCACTCCTCCTCCCTGCTGCTGTCCGTCAGGATGGCCCCGCTCTATGACTCGACTCACCGCACTTAAATTTATTGTTGCAGGTTATCTGGAGGTATCAAAACACCATATAACACCAGGTGGAGTTGGGTCACACTGAATATCAGGGTTTGGCTTCTTTTATTGGTTTAGAGGAGGGGGCCTGGAAGGAAACATAAATGACACACAGGAAGTACTAATCTTCCATCCTGAAATGGGATTCATCTTGGAGGAAAGAGGAAAAACATTGCATCTACCTAATGTAAACCATGGACCTGGAGTATGTAGTTTAGTTGGACTTAGAACTGTTATGAGAGGAGGAGGGAGGCTATAGTCAAGCTGGAGAAACACAGTCAGTGTACTTTGTATATGCCACCCCTCTTGATGGCAGCCGTGCACGGCACAAAGGAAGTGATGCAGAAAAGAGTGTTGGATAATCCTGAGCATGTTACTCACAGCTCCAAGTGCTGGTGTCCTCCATCTTGAAGTAAAACGGGATAGCTGAAAATGAGTTGTGATTTGCAAAGTTAAAAATGTATTCAGCTCATCAGTCTTCTGTTTAAAGGATAGTTTCTTGATCAACAGAGTTGACTAGCCTCTAGTAGTTGCTGAGTATCCATGGACCTTTAATGTGTTCCAAGATTCAGGCTCTAGCAAAGTGTTTTTTATGTATTAGAATATTGTTGATATACTGAAATATAAGCCATGTCATGATGCCACTCCTTCTTTATTTATTATCCCATATATTTGTTTTAAAAAACTGTATATAGAAACAGTGTTCCATGAACTGCATCAGACATGTTATCCGGATGGGCTATCTTTGTTTTTGTTTCCTTTTCTCATTTCTTCCCTTAGGTTTGTGCTCTAATAGTGACCTTATAGATTTGTTTGGAAAGATCTCTTTAAGCTTCATTATAGTTTCTTTCAAGTACTCTTATCACATTTCTTTTTTTGCATGTCTGATGTACCTGTTCAAGGGCCTTAGTATGCTTTACGTGAGAAACGCTTTTCTCTTTAGCATGCAGTGTAATATGAAATATAAGTCTAGCAAAGACTAATCACATCTTGCCTGGGCATGACCTCACATCCTGGGTGCCTATTAAACTATCCGGTTAAGGGTTGCCGTGTCTGGGGAAAAGCTTTTCACTTGCAGCAAAAATTAGAAGTCTGCATCTTCTCATTTCCCCAGCTAACCCAACTAAGGCAACTTCATCAATTATCTTTACTACTATTGTGCTCTTGCTCCAAATATGGTGTGGTCGAGTTAAGAGTAGAAACTGTCATATTGTTTCTAAACACGATTTCCTTCGGTATCACGCAGATGTCAGATCTGACAAGGATTATGTCGTATTTTCAATGAATTGCAGATGAGACCTCCTAGACCCTCTGAATCTTTCTACCAAGCTAGAACTCTTCATGGTCATTTATGATTGTACTTTTTCAGCAAGCTTAAGATTGTAGATATCTTCAGGTTCTCCAGGGCTTCCTAGAAATCCCTAGCTATTTTTCGACCTAGACTGCCATTTGGCATTGAAAGAGTGTTGTTCTTTGGTGCATGTCTCCTTTTTTCTTAGGACCTAGCTAATACTCAAATCTGGGGCCTGACGAGCAGAGAGACAATTATGTACTGTAAGTTTAAGTGGAGTTAAATTATTATAGAGCTTGAAATGGTTATTGGTTTGAGACTAAACTCTGTCAAAACTGATGTTGTTTTTGTGTGTTATGGAATTGAGGAAAGCTAGATCACCTTACTCTTGAATAATTGTTTCTGTTGTTTCATCATATCTTTTTGGGATCCTTTATCACCCTTATTTTTCCTTGGGAACCTCGGTTGCCCTTTTAACTTGCTTTTTCTTTTGATAATGGTGTTTCTTTGGGATCGTTTTGTCATCAGTTTCAGATTGATGCTCTTCAGAGAGTAACTGAGGGACTCACTTTCCTTGTCCATTATTTGAATTGTCTCAATTTGTTTTAAACTAGACACAGGGTTACAGGTGAGGACGCACTAGTTATAATTCCCAAACTCTGAACATTACCAATAAAACACATTTGTACAGAGACAAGGAGAACAGGCAGGTGTTCCACATTCTGTTTGTAGACAATACACAATTTAGAGGAGAACCTTGTGGAGGACAACAAACCTGCCAGAAAGAGAACCTCATTTGTCAGGGATGCAGTGCCATTCATCTCAATGATGTAAAGCACAAAAGCTGAAAAATCAAGTATTTTCACTTGTAAGCTTACACCTGCAATGTGTGTAAATTTCGGGCCTTCCAGGAGTACACACAGAATCCCCAGTGTAACCATGAGATCCTACGGCTGATTACTTTTGAGCACTTACATGCATAATTATTTACGCATTCAGAAATGTATCAAGTGTGCCTTTCTCGTGAGATCATTGAGCACAAAAGTGTAAAAAACGTTTTTTCCCCCGTTCTCCATGAAAACCCTCTTCCGTTACTCAGCCAACATTTTGGTGGTGTTCTCTTCCCATTCCCACACTGGGTATGGACTCATTCCTAACATTGGCAGGAGTAAGTCTCCAACCACATCCATGGTGGACATGTGTCCGCCAAATCTTTGAGAACATCATCAGAGCAATCGACTTTGTGGATATTACTACTTTCGCAAGTTGTGACCCACCGCTGTGAGCAGATTCATTCATCATCAGGAATATCCTGGAACGCGGGCAGAATTTTAAGTGTGAGTTAAGACAGTTACAAGTGCAAATACAAGTTTTGGAAGTAACTGGTGGGCATTTCAGCACATGAATGATGGCATTTAGGCTCCTCACTGTCACTGAGCTCCTGTACCTCTGTGAAGCGGGCCTCTGTGTCTGCTTGTTCCACACTCAGAGCAGCTCGTGCTGATGTCTGCTCCCTGGTAGAGCAGAGGCAGGAAGTGTGTGCTCTGAAGTTTGCAATTTGTAACAAATCATATCCATCTGGATCCAATAGCCCAGCCAAATTATCTGATCAAAATCAAACCACTTGCCAGTGTAGTTTTGGTTCTGCTTTTACTAGAAACAATGAAAGTCTTGTATGAGGAGTGTGGTGTGTAAATAAAAAAAGAGGTCGAACGAGGCCACAATATCATTGGACAAACGCAAGCCTGTTTATTGTGTTTGGATATCTAGGGCAAAATGTAGAAAACCCTTTTGAGGTCGCGAATCCTGCGATTCACAAAATCATATGGTCTGCGAGCACAAAAGGACTTTTTCTGCGCACTAAGCCCACTTTGCGAGTTGGAAAAGCCTTCCCAGCTTGGAGAATGGGTTTTAAGATCTACTCTGAATCACAATTAGGAGGGGACTTGAAAGGGGTATCCCCCTAATTAAAGGTGCAGTGATATGTATGAATGGATTGCGACTGCAGGTGCTTTCGCAAACTTTTGATTAGCTACCAACACCTCAAACTAAGATGTGCTCACTGATTTGCAGTGGGAAGGTATCACTTTGGGGCACTTTCTCCTTTGTGAATTGTGTTGCAGCCTTAATAGTAGCATGCATATATGCAGGGGACCACCATCCTGCTGCCCCTGATGTTTTCCCAAACATACATTTTTTGGGGGGTAAATCAGCACTGGTTCCTTTAAGTAACATGGGCTGCTTTAAAACGAAAAAAAAGTTTCAGGTTTGTGAATGTAGACACCTGGGATTGTGATTGGCTGCAAACCCATCCCTTTCATTTGTAGACAATCACAGTGAGCTGCAAATAGAGACTTGTCTGATTAATATTCATTAGAGAGGTGTTCGTGTGACTGGACATTTTGCAATGCGCATCACAAAATTAAAGACTGGTTGCAAAAAGTTAGTGTGTGATTTGCAACCATTTTTTTGCAGTCAGCCTTGTGCTAGATCTGGCTCCTAGTCTATTTGCTCTTACAGAACCTGTGGCCACATGCATCAACATGAGGAATTGCGATTCCTAAATTGCGATTTTTAAGGAATCGCTATTTAGGAAATGCCAGTCCTCATGCATGTAGGAATCGCAAAATAAATTGCGATTTCTAAACATTCCCTAATAGCGAATCACAAATTGCGATTCGCTATTAGGGAATGCATTCGCAATTTGAGATTACCAAATTGGTAATCGCAAATTGCAAATGATTCCAAGGGTGCTGGGGGCCTAAGGCCCCCCTGATGCACCCCCAAAAAAGATAAATGTGCATATGTGGCACACACACATGCCCTAGGGGTATGTGTGTGTGCCACATGTCACTTTGAAAAATGCACGTTTGTGCATTTTCCAAAGGATTTGCAAATTACCATCAACTCGAAGTTGATGGTAATTTGCGGTTCCTAAATTCAAAGTCGCATTTTTGAGATACTACTTGCCTCACATTTAGGGAAACACAAATTACGATTCCCTAAATGCATTCGCAATTTAGGTAATCGCAAAAAATTGCGATTACCTAATTTTGGAATTCAAGACCTTTGATGCATCGGAAAATGCCTTTTTCCCGTCGCAAATGGGCCGATTCTGCGAATTGGCCCATTTGCGACCGGAAAAAAGCTTGATGCATGTGGCCGCTGGTTTCTATTGAGGACATAAATGATCTTCATAAGCAGACTGCAAAATGCAAATCAAGTTTCAAACTCTACTATGATGCTAGGTCAAATAAATTGTGATAATTTAGTACCTCTCGTCACTTGTTGACTTGTCTTCACAAGAATGTGTAATAAATTTAGTTGAAATCCGAAATTGCATTCTGTGGTTCCACAACCGCATCTGCAATACCACTCCAAGAACACACATGGATTCTATTTTTTTCTTGTGGCTAGAAGAGAATTTTCTTGCTGATTTGTGGATAAGATTTCCATTAGTTGATTGCTAAAAGTTGACTGTGTTAAGTAAAATAGACTGCACTTGGATTGATGCAGTTCCGAAGGTTCACGTGCGAACACCTGATTAGGTACATGGCAGAAGCTAGATGGCTCACATTTAGTCACCACAAATCCTGTTTTATGCGCAAGCCTTAATTTTAGGCCAAAAAGGGAATATAATGTGCAGCAGGGAAACGTAGCACAAATTGCCAGTGCAAGGAGTGCAGGTGGGCTGTTTGTGCTCTTTGGCAGTGGCGGCTGCCCCATTATAGCAGAGGAGTGTCACCCCACCTGCTGCGAGTGCAGCAGGCACACACATTAATAAAGTGGTAATAAATACAATTTTATTATATTGTGTCGCAGGCTTGCTCTGTAAAAGCGTGAAGGCAGGGCTGATTAGTGCAATTGCACTATTACTTCAGCCCCTGCTGTCTAGAGCCGGCCAATCTGACATGCGCACTTCAGAACTAGCAATCCCAGGGCTGAGAAACAGCCGAGGGATTGCAGGCACAGGCCTCCGGCCTCAAAACGATCGCTGGGTTAGCCTGCTTTAACCAATCCTGGAGCTGCATTGGTTGGGTTCACATCGCACAAGGGAGGAAGTCCTTCCCTTTCTGCCCCGAGTCACCACTGAGGAGAGCACCAGGACGAAGAGCAAGACCGGAACCAGAGCCTGCGTGCCAGCAAGTGCAACATGTATGGTGTGTTTTTTGGGCATCGCACCTCACCATATTTTAATGTTGCCGGCCGCCACTGCTCTTTGAAATGGTGAATAATATGCGATTAGTGCATCACTCCCCATTTCAAGGGGTCGAGCTCAGAACTGGCTAAAAATTATGCACCTGCTGATTTGCAAACTCTGTGCCATCATAAATTAGTGGCCGGCCAATGTCACAGTTCAGTCGTGATTTGGCCATGTTGAGAATGGGTCAGTGTGGCAGCCACTCGGCTCATTTCAAGCTTCCAAAAACATAAGGCCTCCCATGATAACGGTTCACTACAAGTTCACTGGTGTGATTAGCATTTTGTTGTTGGTGTAGTAATAAATGAAGGTGTACTGGAAATCCCCAATGCCATTTGCAAAATCTCCTTCACTTGCTAACCCCAAATCCATTGCATCTTTACCATAGTTTATACAGGGCTTACTTTATCTATGTAAACTTGTACATGACAACTCACAAAATAATATTTTAGATTTACACCCATAGATTTGCCCCTATGTTTGTTTACATGTACTTTTTTAAATTCATTCCCAAACAATTCCAGTAATGCTCATTAGAAACGGTGACGTCTCAGTTTTTCAGGAGTATTCACAATTTGCATATGGGTAGTTATGGGTCGATATTCATTTACACATGTGTATATACATAGCAAAAATGCCTGAGCACTTACTAAATTTCTCTTTTTCTTCCACGAGCATACTATTTTTCCCAACAGAGAACCACTTTCCCATCACTGGACAGTTGAAAAGTCTGTGAATGCATGCATACTCGCATGTTTTTGAGTGTTTGCCAATTTTTCATGGCTCCCTGCCCTGGAACTCACTCCCATATAAAACTACGCAACACTAAAGTCATTTTATGTGTCAAATGAGTGAGTATTAATGTATCTTTTGTGACTTACCGAGGTGAATGTAAATTCGTAAATCATGCAATTTCGCCCCGAAGTTGAACTTGGGTGGAAACATCGCTGTTTACATTGGGCCCTAAGGAATTTAAATGGATGCGAGGTGTGGCCTGCTACATATGTGTGTTAGTCTCTCGAAACAATGACCAGAGCTACCTTCCTGTAGCCGACTAGCAGAAACAAGATTTAAGGCCAAATATGCATTTAACAAACTGCAGCCAGGTGCAACTGACTTAAATCTAGGGATGGGCGAAGTTTTGAACCTTTATCCGCTTCCTGAAATTGTCAACTTTGTGACTGTCATGACCTTGAAACTGTTATTACGTGATAAAAGCATGTTAGCATATTTTGTAAGTGTCCTCTTCCGGGTCAAAAGTTTAAAGATATGTACTTTTATCAGCTGAAGTTTTCTGCAAAAACTTTTTATGTGAAAATTCAGCTGCACAAGCCTTTTGTGCAGGAATCCTTAAACCCCAGCCAGCCACAATCATATATTTTTAGTATGTGTGATTTATTTATTTTGAAGTTCAGGTTTAAATAGTTTTTAGTCGCTACATTACAGCACAGAGTAAACTACACTGTCAGTGATCTGAAAAATCTCCATCTCCAATGAAATCGACACAAAGGCACAGATCCCAGCTGAAAACCGCGATGAATATCATCATCTCAGCAACATATAGGGGGACGTGAACTCCTCTGCCATGCTGGGAGATCCCTGGCTCGAAGTTTTGGGATTGGGGTGTAAAGAAAGCGTGAAATGCTCTCCTTGATACTCAAAAATGTGAACTCGGGGGTCTCTGCATGACCACTCTGGAAATAGAACAAGTTCATCATTGCATCGTGTAATGTGGATGTTAAACCGGAACTTACCAGGACCATTTTATGGATTTACCACCCGTATTTCAATCGATGCCGTCCACCACCCTACATCTACCCATCACAATGCTCTTTAATGGAGCTAATGAATGATGTGGCAGCCTGTATGTGAGTACTTGAACTTCTTTCTTGCCTCCCACCCCTGCCAGTTCCTGAGCCTTACCAGAACCCCCAATGATGCATCAACCAAAAGGATCAAAGCTCCATTTGGATGACCCGTTCAGGGTACTAAAACTGGGGCCTGGAAAGAGTGAATCTTGGTTCCACGCTGCACCTTGTCTTTTTCCTGGCTGCCACATTAGTGATCAACCTCCAGTTCAACCATCACAGGACCTGTGTCTTCTCTCTTGCCGTGTGAGCTTCTAGGGGCTAGGCGCTGTACTCACAAAACTGGGATTGGACTCTTCGATACTTTCCCCAGGACGACTGTATGTAAAATGTGATTTAATCTCTATTCTTAGATCATCATCATCATGAATAAACTTTATTTGTTACTCTTCAGTAACAAAAAAACAATCATCGTTACATTTTTCACATTAACATTCATAAACAATAAAACTCATGATTGTGCAAAGATACAATTCGGTTAAAATGAGTCCACCAGCAAATGTTTCCTTATTTAAAGACTGAACTCGTTGCACAGCAAACCAGTGGGTCGTTTATTTGTTGCAGGAATAGCGAAAGTACATAAAAATCAATCTTTGTTAAAATTTCATATTAAAATTCATAAACAATAAGACTCATAATCATGCAAAGGTTCAATTCTGTTAAAATGAGTCCACCCGCAAATTTTCCCTTATTTTTAAAATCTGCCAGAGGTAAGAACTCATTGCAAAGCAGACCAGTGGGCTGTTTCGTTATTACAGAAACAGCACAGCTGGTCGGGACTGTTTAATATTGTATATTTTAAAAAGGCAGAACATTTTTTTCTGGGCAGCTCCTTATACTGGCAAAAGACTGAAATATGCAAATCCGTTATTGAGGGACACACCATCACAGGGGCATGGGGAAAGATCTGACAATGAATACCAATTAGCAGGGAACCCCACCATCAGTGGCAACAATTTAGCCCTGAAACTGGTCAGAATAAATTGGTGCTGGGCATTTTGCACTGTGGTCAGGTAAGATTGTAGACTCTCCTGGGGGGACATCATAGTATAGGCCACAATAGATGACTTTGATTTTTCCACCTCCCATCTTTTCCTCATGGCCATATTCTGAGATCAGAGTTTCAACTTGCCATTTGCAAGCATTTTGCTCTTAGATCCCTTTCCACAGCAGAGGAGAGTATTCATGTTGTTGAGGTTAACTAAAGATGGTGATGCATAGACTTGGAACCTTTGTATGCTCTGGGATGTATCCACTGCATTTTTAACTCTACCCTCAATGTCTGTCTTCCTTCTCTGGATGCCTCTAAATCCTTCTGTGTTATGACGGTACTCCCTTTGCTGTGTTTGATTGTGTGTCCCAGGGATCATAATCTCTTTTCTTTCCTCCTTGAGCACTCTTGCAGGTCTTGCAGTGTTGCCATCATCAGGGATCCACCGCATATTGGGGGACCCTTTCTGCCTCTTCCTGCTTAGGAACCTCGTCTTGGACACTTTGCTGCTTTAGGGGGAAAACATCCAAAGTGCTCTTTCGTTAGCTCTCTTTACTCTTTGCTAAGCATGGTTGCACCGAACTGCAGATCCGGCACTTAGGTTCTGTAGGCCTGTTATCTGCTAACGAAGTGGGATCTTATCCCAAAGTGCTTGTGTGTCCTCTCTGCTGCCCTCGTTGCTCACCCTCCTTCAACGCCATTGCTGAAAGCACCTCCTGGTTTTGCAAAGGGGATCTCTGTCCCGGGGTCCCTGGATTTCTCTGTGTACCCGCAGAGTCACATTTCATTCAGGGCATCTTCACCTTTTGGCGACTGGGGTTGTGCAGGTCTTTGCGGCATGGCTCTAGGTCTCCGAACTGCTGAGGATGCATATTGGGATGCTGCAGTCTCTGCAGTGTTTCTCCCTCATTTGTCGTTCTGTCACCAGCTTAAAGTCACAGGACGTGGTTCCGAAGTCGCAGTAACGCCAGAACCTCATAAGGTTACGGCTATCTTGGCTTGTATCCAGCGCTACCCATATTTTTCAATTTTAAATTTTAAGGATTTTAGCTTGTCTCCTGCTTGCAACAGACCGTTGATAGCAGCAAGTGTTTAAATTACATGTACTAACTGCAACAACTGAGACCTCTTGCAGGATAGGTTTGAGCAAAGGTTGTCAGGTCTCCTGCAAAGTTCTAATTTCACACCCCTTTTTAAATATAACTCTGATGTGAAAGGGCAGCCTGTCCCAGCATGTGTGTATGGGTATGTAGTTATTCTCTGCATCCGTCATGGAGTGCATGTGCATGCGGAGGTTGTGTTTTTCTGCGTTCTTTAAAGCTTGTTCTGGCCCTTCTAGGGACGCTGTCCATCTGCGTTTTCTCTTCACAAGAATCATGTTTCTCTCATTTTGGAAATAGTCCCAACAGACTTCGAGAAAAAAAGTAAACAAGGGAAATGTACTGTTAATATGAAGCATGTGCCTTCTTCCGCCGTCCAAGGAAAATAGATTCACTCAACAGTGTATTCTGTTTCTTCTCCGAGGTAAGTAAAATGGGTTATCTCAAGTGGCTACTGGATTGGGGAAGCCTTCATTTCACTCACATTTCATTCTGGTGAGTTGCATTGTGTTTTAGTGGTAACCTATGATAATGAGCAAATTTACTGAATGAATTACAAAATCTAGTTTGGATACTACGAAGTTATCGCCTTAGTAATATAAGCACTGACAAAGCCAGTAGCTCTGACATTGGCCGCCAATCTTCTGTCTTTGTAACTGCATGTTTCATTTTGTCATGATTTTTGCAAAACTTCATGGTTGGGGAAAATGTTGGATCCTTATCAGTCTCCAACAAAAAATCCTTTGTCTAAAAAATGTTGTTGGTCTCAAAATCTCACATTGCCATAGAAATCTCCTGGACCTAAGGCATCTACGTTATGTGTGTATGTGCTCTTTTTGAAAGGGCAGAATGTGGTCACTCACATTGAAGTTAGACAATATAGGGCTGCCCCTCTGCCCCATGGTGTGTGCTGTAATGGGCAGGAGAAACATGTGATTGACACAATAACAGACTAATGGATGAAGAGAGCGGGTTGAAAGCTCTTCTACTTAGAACGGTAGTAAAATCAAAAGGTCTTGGCTAACACCAGACCTCAAAATAGCACAAAGTCTGTATGTAAAACTCGGGTGGGTTAAGTATCATTGCTAGATCCAACATTTTATCCATGAGCTAGGCACACCCTGGCATACTTTGTAACAGTGGTTTGGCCTCACTGCACTGGGGTCCTTCCTCTTTGTAATTTGGGGGCTCACAGAGGTGAAACCAGCATTGGCATCAACAAAAACATTAACTTGCTTTTTGAGACTTGACTCAGTGTACTTTAGAGATGTAAATAGCATGCATGTTATTGCAAGCACTCTACAAGATGCGGAATAACATACCAAACCTCTAGAATCTTGAGGTGAGAATGTAAAGCTCATCTGAGTGGAACCAAACCTATTTTGTGGATATTTTAAATCATCGGTAATAATAAGTCAAGCACACAGTAGCTTTACTAATTCAAGCCTGAAAAGTGGCATGTAGGACAGAATGGCAAAGAGTGCACTTTCTATGCCCAGCTGACCAAAGTGCATCCGCCATTGTAAATTTGAATGACCGCACCCCTAAAATCCAGTGTAAAGTAAGTGACAGTCAAGCAATGCTACTGTGGTATCACCGTTTCTCTCGCTACTAAAGTAGCCCAGAACAAGGTAAGCTGTTGATGTTTCCAGAAAACGGATAGTGAGCTGGATTTCTTTTCTAGCGAGGACTACAGGCTTCAAGACTACTTCCACTACATCCATCTAATTAACAGTTTACATCTGGTTCTGGGAAAGTGTTTAAGTATATTCATCTTTGCACACAACCAAGGTCATGCTTAGTTTCTTGCTTAGCTATGAACAAGTCCACTTACTGTCAACGCAACATTTTATAAAAATGCTGACCTACATCATCTATGGGAAAATATAACTAACCCCATAGTTTGTGCCATCCTTGAAATCCTATCATTCACAATAGTAGCCCACAGGCTCAAGTGCGCATATATCAGGGGGCTATATATAGCCTCTTCTAGCTTCTTTTTGAGATCTGGCATGATGCAAAAACTTTTGAGTTTACTAAAATGATATGTATAATATACTTATAAGGGATTTCAGGTGGTCATCTTCATCCATTAGTCAATTGTTGTCATTCCCTTTTTTTTACTGCATACCACAGCTTACTGCATGGGCCAGTGGGTCAGCGCACTTCAGCCATTGTCTAACTTCGATGAGTTACGGCATTCTTCCCTTTCACAAGGAGCATATCTACACACAAAGTGGTTCTTTTCAGTGCCAGGTACTACTATAGCAATATGTGCTTTTTCAAAACAAAAAATATTTTTTACTTTTAGCCAGTGTCGTAGCAAGTACTTTGGCCGCTGGTGACGGTCCCCGTGTTTGATGCTCCGCTGCGGCCGAATCAAAGAGCGTAGGGGGGGTGGGGGTGCTCGTGGTCTTTTTTCACATTTGCTGCCCCTCGGCGGCCAATTGCAGAGCAGGAGGGGGGCGATTGCCACCCCGAGAACAGCAGGTAAGAGCTGGGGGAGGTTGCTACCCACAAAACTCGGGCAAACCGCCCCACTTGCTACGGCACTGCTTTTAGCCAATTTGTTTTTAATTAGCAAATGCCCCACAGTTTCCCAACAATAAAGTTTTGCTGCAAGCATTGGCAAGCCCAAAAGACTGTTAGCCAACACCAGACCTATTGGTTTTGCCAATGTGTGTTTCAATAGAGGTATTCCTCTACTAATGACAAGATCTAACTCCTAGATTTGCATGATAGGGACTTGGCTTTTCTGTGCTTTTTAAAGTCTTAGGTTGGCTGCTAAGCTGTAGTATCAAAAGTTGCAGTTCTCCAGGTGGGGTATAATGACAGAGCCCAACACAGCAGAGTGATGTGAAGTGCGAATGAGAGGGGGAGTCTTTTTGAGCAGTATGAGTTGGTGGAATGTTAACCACTGCTTCTGTTTGGGATTTAAGGCTGAAGTCGGCGCCCCAGAGGATGCACTTAATTGTCAACACCGGCGCTCGTGACAGTCTGCCACAATGTGGCACTGTCTGGCTAATTTAGAGATAATCACAACAACAGGTAATTATTAATTCAATATACATAAAAAAAGTTACTATTAACCGGTCACCCAGGCTATTCATATAGCTACGGAGGCCTGAAATAGTCCGAATTGTCACACTTGTGATGGTTAGTAGATGTGTTGTTACTATCACTGGCAGTGTGGCAGGGGCAGTGTGTGGTGTAAGCTTCAGTGGCCTCCTGACGAGAGCCATGGCACTTATTTTTTTTTTAAACACTTTTTATTGGTTTTTTCATACCATATATAACAATCTTTGGCATTGCATACAATGAGGATCATTCCACAAGTACCTGCAGTTTCATTCCATATCAAATACAGCATTACAATAATATGCGAATACTTTATCTCGTTTCTCCGAGTCAGTGCTCTATCCAGGACTTCATCATTGCCCACCCTTTCCCCGTATATTCCCTCAACCTGCTTAGTCACTGAGTTCTGAATCTGAGTTCTCCCTAGGGGGTTCGCATATATCCCCTCGATAACTGTTCCATCTCCCCCATATCTGTGTCCATTTCTTGGGGCACCCTCTGTGGACATACACTGCCTTTTCCGCAATCATGATGGTATCCATGTCTCCACACCACTGGGGGAGGGTAGGGGTCTGTCTGGATCCCCACCTCTGCGCTATATTTCGTTTTGCCACCATCATGCCTATTGTTACCCACGTTTGCATTGAGCGGTTAAGATCCGTGGATTCCCATATGTTAAGGAGGCACCTCCTGGGTTCTGGGAGCGTCGTGGTTTTTGTTACCTGAGAAACTGTACGCATTAACGCCCTCCAGTATTAGACCACTGTGGGACACATCCATAAGGTGTGAAAAAGAGTCTCCTCCTGTCCGCAAGACATAATGGTGAGTCTGTCTGCTTGAGTTTGTATAGGAGAGTTCGGGTATAGTACGTGCGGTGTAGTATTTTCAACTGTATCAGTTTGAGTTTTGATGGTATCGCTACCTCTCTGGGGGAAGATATGCCCTCCCACCATTCTGCCTCGTCAAGGTCTCCTAGTTCTTTCTCCCACTTCGCTTTAAGGGCTACCAGGGGGTCCGGCTGATTGTTTATAATTTTACGATATGTCTGAGATATGGCTCTTTTGGTGAGATGGTCTGTAAGGAGTCTATCCTCCAGTGGGGAGGCTTCCGCCAGCCGTGTGCCTGGTGCGATCTCTGCCATAAGCGCGTGCCTGATTTGTGTGTAGCGGAATCGTTCGGTATCCGCCATGTCATAAGCAGTCTGTAATTGATCGAATGTAAGCACCTCTCCCTTCTTCCAGAGGTCCCGACTCGCGAGGTCCCTATCAGGTCCCACTGCCTAAATCCTTTAGTGTTACGCAGCCTACCCAGACTTTTTGTGTCCCATAATGGCATAGCCTGCGTTATCTTTCCTTCCCATCCCAGGTTCCTCTGCGCCTCATGCCATACTTGTATAGTGTGTGCCGTTGGGCCCGTGAGGTTGTGTCTCTTACTCTTGTTATATAATGCCCCCATGACTCCACCCTCGCCCAGCAGTCGTCGGTCCATACGGTACGCTGGATCATCTCCTGGTGCGTGGAGCCACTGGTTTATAACTACAAGCTGTGAGGCCCAGTAGTATACTTTTATGTTAGGGAGGGCAATGCCTCCGTCATAGCAGCCTTTTGTTAATTTATGAAGTGCTATTCGTGGTGCCTTTCCTTCCCATAATAGGCTGGTGACTTCAGCGTTTATTGTTGTAAAATACGAGTGGGAGACCGGAAAAGGCGTGTTTTGTAGTGCGTACAAAAGTCGGGGGAGAGCCATCATTTTGAAGAGGGCCCCTCTGCCCAGCAGCGTCCGTGGCAGGGAGCGCCAATGCTTGACATCACGACGGAGCCGCATAAGGGGCTGCGTGAGATACTCCGCGATAAATTGCGCCCTGTCAGTTGTGACATATATTCCCAGGTATTTGAAACCCTCCTCTGCTATCTGTATCTTACATCCCCCTGGAAGCCGTGGTGGGGAGCCTTGGAGTACATAGAGGTGCGATTTCGCCCAGTTTATAATATATCCGGACGCTCGGCCGTATGATGTACATATGTCTAAGAGGCAATTGATTGAGCGCGCTGGGGACGCCAGGTATAGCAGGATATCGTCTGCATATAAGGATATGCGATCCTCCCATCCCCTGGCCCATTTCAGACCACGGATAACCTGGTCCTGTCGAATCCAGCCCGCCAAAGGCTCCAGCACCAATGCAAAAAGGAGCGGTGAGAGGGGGCATCCCTACCTTGTTCCCCGCCCCAGCGGAAAGGTGGTTGATATGTGGCCATTTACTACGACCTGGGCTAGAGGGCGTGTGTAAAGCAATTTGATCCAGGCACAAAACTTGGGGCCAAATCCCACATGCTGAAGGACTGCAAAAAGGAAGGGCCACTCCACCAGATCAAATGCCATTTTGGCATCCAGCGATAGAATAACAGCCTCCTCCCCTATAGTGGGTTTGTGTGCAAGGACACCGTGAAAACGCCGTAGATTCAGGGCGGTGTTTCGATTGGGCATAAAGCCAGATTGGTCCGGGTGTATTATTGTGGCTAGATATGCCTGCAACCTTGTTGCCAACACTTTTGCCAAAATCTTTGCTTCCGCGTTGATCAAGGAGATCGGTCTGTAGGATGCACACTCGTGCGGTGGTTTATGGGGTTTGTGGATAGCCACTATAGTGGCCAACCTTTGATCTCTTGGTAGGATCCCCCTCCCCAAACTGTCTGTGTACATATTTAATAAATGGGGCACAATCTGTGTTGCCGCTTTTTTGTATAGCTCCACTGGCAATCCATTCGGTCCCAGTGCTTTCCCTGTGTGTAGCGCGGCTATTGCAGCCGCGAGCTCCTCAGGAGTCAGATCTTTTTCAAGGGCGGTTACTGCTGAAGGGGCCAATGTGGGCATATTGATATCCTTGAGGAAGGCTAAATCGTCTTCCACGGCGTTCGTGGCTTCTGGGGTATAAATTTTCCGATAATGTAGCGCAAATGCCTCCGCTATCCGCTGTGGCTCCGTCGTGGACGTGTCTTCATCTAATTGGATTTGTGCCACCCACCTATTGTCTCGCTCTTTTTGCTCTAGCCATGCTAATAATTTTCCCGCTTTATCTCCCAATTCGTATATAGTGTGCCGTGTTGCGGTACTTTTGCTTTTCGCCATCTCCCAGACATATGATTTATATTCCTGTTGTGCCAGTTGCATCTGGTGTGTTGTGTTTTCATCAACCTGCAACACATGCTCTGCTTCTGCCCGGGACACCCTCTGCTCCAGCCTGTCAACCTCTTTTTTCTGGGTCTTCTTGTGATCTGCTACCAGCGAGATTGCCTGCCCTCGAAGGACTGTTTTATATGCTTCCCACAATGTCGTCGGGGATGGAACCGTGTTTTTGTTTTCTGCAAAGTATTGTTTCGTTGTCAAAAGAAGCCCTTTGGCAATTTTCGGGACTTTGAGGTATCCGGGAGACAGTGGCACTTTTGTTTTTTAATTAAGTACTGCTTTGGATGATGGAATAGTTTGATCTTCTGGTCAGATTTGGAGCTTGTCTTGTTTCTTTGATGTAAAGGTTTTTATCCCTTGGTAATCCACATCACTGCTGCTTGTGTTCTTTTTACCTTCTTCTGTATCACAGATGGATGCATGCCTGATGCTTAAAGGATTCCATACCAGATCATACCTCCTTATCTATATTTTGAATGTTTCCCAGAGTGTACATGACTTACCTTGCATTCTCATCAAAGGGGGGGGGGGGGTATTAACCTCCCCTATCTTCAAGTGTGAGGCTGGGTATCAGTGATTCAAAGTAAAATCATCCTGAAAGTTGACAACAATGTCCACCACGACCCAGCAGAGTAATTTGAGTAGGGACTGATGTGGGCGGTCATCTTGAATACGTAGGATGCTTCTACACACATGCGCATTCTATCTCCTTCAATTGCATCAGGACACGGACTCATGTGGTTTTTCTATTTGAAGCTGATTCTGCAACCCCTAGAGGTTAGTACAGTAGCACACATATGCTGCATTGGCAACCAACACAGATTTTTTGTTGATTTGGAGATCATCCAGTTTCTCTGCTTAGGTGGTCATGTAAGTAATAATGGGGCACCCTTTCTAGACGAGAATTCCCCTTGCCGACTGGGGCCAAATTTTCCCGCCCCGTTTTTCACATTTTCATGTAAGACCCTCCTTAAATTAACAATTAGGTGGTGGTTCACTTGTGCACTCCTACTGTTGGCTGCACTTACCTGGGATTTCTAAATCGAATACATGATTTTTTTTCATTTTCATTTTTCCAAATTAGTTAACTCGCCAATTTTTCCTAGTGAGTAATACCCGCATAACCATTATTACAATTCCTGTTTATTCGGAAGAACATCTGGATTTATCCATTTCATTGTTTTTTCATTTCCCTCATGTAGACAGACTGCTCTTGCTTCTAAGAACTTGTTCTTGTCCTGATGATGACCTTTCATTCACTCCAGGTTGAAACGCCTTTGGCGACTACAACAGTAGGAACAGATTCGTTTTGAACTGTAGTGGTACTTGGAATCCTGGGACCAAAAGCATACAAAAAAACTCTATTGTTCCAGTGTGTTCATGTATTATACATACTGCTGCACCGCACTGTGTTGCTCACTCACTTTGTGATCACAGGGGCACTGAGCACCTTTTACTGAATTGTGAACATATATATGAAAAGTCTACAAGTGATACTTTTCTTCATTTATTGATATTTTGGAATCTTGACATCTCTTGTAAATTGGTTAATTGCATGGTTATTTATTGTCATATTTTAAATGAGCACACTACAAGAAGCCTTTTGTTCTTCTTGCCTCTTATTGGTTAAGGCATGACCAGTGAACTGCCAGAGCATTCTATTTGCAGGTGACTTCAACTCCATCTTCCTAATTGATCTCTCGCATTTACAAAATGGCGACAGTGTTATGGAAGCCATGGAAATGGATTGGACAACAGTTAAGTCCACTAAAAGGTAGTTAGGGACAGGATGGGCAGTGCAGTGGGCCTCAGGCGTTACATTGCAGCAGTGGGTGAATAGGCAGTGCTATGTGGGAAAGAAACCTGAAGTAGAGGAAGGCCGGAGGCACGAACAGAGTGGGTGGGAGACCTAGGAGGTAGCACACCTGATATTCATATGCAGTGAAAAGGTTTTGGCATTTCAATAACCCATCAACAAGTGTATATTGGCCCTCTGCAATCTTTACTATTTCCAGTGGCATAAGTCCATTGATTTGTGAGTGTGAAGGACCACTCCAATGTAAATGGAATAGAAGGAGAATATTTGCATTTGTCTTGGGATTTAACTATAGTATGACTCCATCAGCGTAAGCAGTTAACACTGTTTCTTCTGGGATATGCATTACTCTGTCCTGATGACACTAATAAGTAGTTGATGACCAATCCAGGATAATAGTGAGGTTTAACAACACGAGATTGTCCCACCAATAAAATGATCTAGAAAGGGGTAGCCCTTCTCTTTCATGGTGTGTGAAACTTTTATGCAGGTTGAAATCCTGCCATTTAATGAACATATTTGTAAAATGCTCACATAGCCTTCCTCCCCCCAATCTCTCGCCTTCACTGTCAATGGCATTCCTTGTATTATATCAAAGGAGAGCTTAAGCTTTGTTGACAGAATTAGTCATGGTAAGCAAGGTCCAGTTGTCCTCTCCATGCATGTGCGTGCATAGTGGTTACTATTTGCAATCGGACTCAGTAAATTCCACATGGTAATTCAATTATATCAGTATTATTCTTAGCGCCTATTGGTAGAGCATGCTTCCAATTAAGTAATTTATAGCAATAATAGCGCTTCCCAACTCTTTTAACGTTCCTGGATCTGGTTGACCCTCCTAGTGTACGTTATCTGCAACGAGATACATTCCTTGGCAATATTTTGATGAATTCCACTTTATTGTTTTTTTTTAGTTTGAGAACAAAGAGTTTTCATAGGCAGCACATCTGCTCATACAAAACTACATTATGTAAGCATTTGTCTTATTGGTAGCAGGTCACATAAATTCAAATACGATATACAATGGCTTTTTAGTCGTTCTTGTAGATGGCCCATAGTTGTAAAACACTGCATGCTACTTCCTGCTAACATTTGTGTTCTTTTGCAATTAACAAATAGTTACGCCCATTATATTGCAAATACGTCTTATTCAATCAGACGTCTACAACAGGTGGTTTGGATCGGCAGCCCACTTGAAAAATAGGGGCTTGTATTGCAGCTAACCATATTTTGGGAGATTGTGCGGAAACAAAAAGGAGATACATAGCACCTCCAGGCCTTCCCATGCTCATCTCGATCTGGGCCCTACAGTGGCTCACCAGGATGGTGTTCGGGCTCATTAAAGCGTTAGAAACCTCTATCATCTAAGCAATTGTCTAGGGGCTGGGGGTTGGGGAGGGTGCATGGCGGTGAACATACTGCCACGCAGGACGCAGCATTATCCGTGATTACTTAATGTCTCCGGGAATGGGATCAACTGGGATTGGGTTAGATATTGGCGGGAGGGGCACCTGCGGTATTCCCATCTGTCCCATTCTTAAAGATCGTGAAGATGTTATCCCAGTATTGTGCTATGGGGTACTTGCGGAGTCCTGCTGTTTTCTCCCTGTGTAATGTTGTGCTTTCCGCCTGCGCCCAGATCGTGAGCGACCTCTCCCAGCTGATCGTTTCCGGGGTTGCATTATGTTTCCTTCCTTTGTAATTAACGCTTCGCTACTATCAATCCCAGAATCGTGACGTGACTTCGTTTTTTTAGCTCTGGCATAAAGCCCTAGTATGTGCACTTCCCACGTGTGTCAAGGAGATTTCGGTGCAGCGTGCAAGTGTCGTGGCCACTTTCTGCCAATAGTTGTGTAAAGAGGCACAAGACCACAGCATGTGGAGTAAATCTGCGTTAAGTTGCTGACACCGAGGACATACAGAAGTAGTGATGTGGAAGTATCTGTTTATGTTGTCGGGTGAAAGGTATGCTCTTTGTATAATGTGAGTTTGAATCAGTTTAAATTTGGAGCTTCTCGGGATGCATCTGGAGCTGGCCAGAATAGCACTCCATTCCTTTTCCGTCCAGGGTGTGCCCCTGTCCTCTTCCCAGTGGGTGCGGAGACTTAGCATTGTTTTCAGTGTATGAGTAAGTAGAGCCGCCACTAGCCAGTGCACTATGTGTGAACCCGCCCCCATGACATGTAGATATTGAAGTAAGAGGTGTGTAGGCGGCTCAACCGTCATATCCCCTCAAGACTCCGACAGGGCTCTAATCAGAGAAGTATGTAATAGAAACTGTCCTGCCGGTAACCCACTGTCCCTCAGCAGAGCATCGAATGTGAGTAGAGCGCCATCCGAATATGTCGCCCAGGGTATCTACTTCTGCTGTATGCCACTGTGTAAGAGCTTCCTCGGAAGTGCCTGTCCTCCCTCTTGGTGTCCCTAGGAGTGGAAGTATCGGAACGTATGGAAGCGTTGCGCAGGTAAGATGTAGGCTTCGCCTGTAGCACTTGTGCGCCAGTGCTAAGTGGAATTGATATGGTCGTGGGGGCTTGGCGATGGGATGGAAAAGGTGGTAGACTCGTGCTTGGGTCCAGGGCTGCTGCACAGTCACTGTGTCCTCCAATCCCCTGCCACCAAGCCACCTCGTCACACACTGTAACTGGGCCTCTATATAGTACAGCTCCAAATTAGGGACTACCAATCCTCCCTGACTGGCAGGGGCATATAGCTTCCACAAGGCTACACAAGGCCTGCCTTTGTTCCTGATTATGTCCTGAAACATGCATTCCAGCTCGCAGAATATTCTGGTCGGGACATATATCGGAAGATTCGAGAAATAATATAATAGTTTTGGGAGGACGATCATCTTGATCAAGGTGATGTGGCTCATGACATTTATTGGGAGCAACTTCCAGAATTGTTCCTGAGCTCTGACCGCTGATATTTCCCTCGTTAAGTTGCCTTCTAATAAATCTTTAGGCGTCTTGTAAATGAAGATGCCTAGATAGCGAAACATGGTAGAATACCATGGGAGGGGAGAGTCGCTGAGGAGAACTTCTGTTTCGACCGTGTCTGCGCTAAAGGGGTAAACCCCTGATTTGGCCCAGTTGACCTGGAGGCCTGATACTGCTTCAAAGGCTGCAAGTGCCTCCGCTATGGACGGCGGGATGTTAATGTCCTGAACATACAGTAACAGGTCTTCAGCGTAGAGAGAGACAGCGTGCATTCCGTCTTCCAATTCAATACCCCACGTCTCGCTATCGTTACGGAGTACCATCGCTAGTGGTTCCATGGCTAGGGAGAAGAGTAACGGGGACAGGGGGCAACCCTGGCGTGTTCCTTGTCTCACCCGAATAGGTTCTGAAATGAGCTTGCCGGTCCTAACCCGAACAATAGGTCGTTGATATAGCAGCTGAACC
Source organism: Triturus cristatus (assembly GCF_964204655.1). NCBI lineage: Eukaryota > Metazoa > Chordata > Amphibia > Caudata > Salamandridae > Triturus > Triturus cristatus. Next base: position 1,416,224,850 of record NC_140591.1, on the reverse strand, counting down.
ATTCTCATGTAATTGATGAATTCCACTGATGCTCAGTAAAAACATATGTTGCTCCTTCTACTAATAAATAGCCTTAGCTAGGAAGATCATGGCAGAGGGGACTTTCTTATTTTGGAGTCAAGCTTTATCAATGAGCCCCTTCCTTTTTGGGCTGTGCTGCTGAAGCCTTGAAGGAGTTTTAGGAAATATTATGTGATGACCTTGTTCTTAGTCATAACCCTCGTCACAAAGATGGCCTCTTGGCGGTGCCTAAGACCACACACTTTTGATGATTACATAATGATCAACAAAAGGATTACAGTGAATTGAAAGTTTCAAGCTGCTGGAAAACGTGACTCAGCTGGGAGTGTGTAAGAGAGCATTGCTTTTGTTTTCAAGTTTACTCTTTTTCTTTCCTGCTTGCAATATTTTTCCTTGCCTCTTTATTTGCACAGTATGTTAGTATGTGTGGCACGGCATTCCTTTGTGCATGGATCGAGGAATTCTCTTTAAACAAGCAATTGAGAGCGGGTTTGGGACTCAGTGCTTAATTTGAGCCGGAGCTTTCCGGTGCAGAGCATCGGTACCTAATTGTCAACACCACACTTAGAGCAGTCTGCCACAAGGTGGCGCTGCTCATGTAATTTAGAGATGAGCAGTATAACAGTTGTTTAGGAAAACAATATACAGTAAAAATTACTAATACCTGCCTCCCCTGCCATCTTTAGCTTTGGGGACCTGGAATAATCTGAGCTGTTGAATTAACATGCCAGAGAGATGGTTATTAGTTGTTTTGGCAGCGATGACAAAGGCGATGGGTGGTGCAAGCTGCAGTGGCCTCCTGGTCAGAGCCCTGGCCTTTAATATTTTACAAATTGGGCACTGGTTTGGATGTTTCAACAAATAAGTGAGTCGGGTATCAAGGAATTTTATCTTGCAGTGCTCGACTCCCTCTCTCAGCCTTAAAATTAAAAAGAACTGTGGCAGAGTTAAGTACCGCAAGTGTGTTGACTTACCTTTATCCCCTACTTTGATGTACTCCAGCACAGAGTGGTCATTGGGGTTGGAGAATGGCTGCCCTGCATTTCTGAGGTACTGCATGTTTGTATGGGCTTGTCTGTGAGTACCCTATTGTTGGACTCTAAAAGGGTCTTTTCAGATTCTCAGGGTCACTGATAACACAGTTGTGGGCTGTAACCCTCCTTTCTAATAGTGCCCGGCTCACCTTTTATGCCTGTGCAAATCCCAAAGTCAGCTTCCAAGGTGGCACCAGACAAGGCAATCAATACCATAAGGCAGCATGGGCTGAGTGCCACTGAAGGATCTCTACTCACCAGAAGGCGTTTTGATTCTGTAATGATGAGTCCAACTTTTCACTAAAGTGTTCATTTGCTTTCTCTTCATTCCTAGATCTCATATGTTCCGCTCATCCCCTCTTGTCTATCAAATGTGCCGTATCTCTTTATTTATCAGCCCATTTTTTTCTGAAATGTGTTCCTGAATTATTACTAGTGAACACATTATCTTTAATGTGCTCTTCACTGTCAAGATAACCAGTAAAAATAAAAATTAAACTTAACTCCTTGCCGCTGCGTCTCTTCTCATCGTCCCTCCTCGTCGTCGCTCTGCTCCGACCTGAAACAGGAAGCACCCAGGCTTCCCTGAGCTAATCACAACGCTGCAGTGCAGCGTTGTAATTGGTCTGAGCGCCGTGGTTCGGCGCTCAGCCAGGGACTGGGGGCCTGGGCATGTTCTCCACCCAGGCTGTAATGCAGCCTGCATGGAGAATATGCAAAGTGCGCATGACGGTTTGGCCGGTCTGAGACAGCCGGCTAAACTGTCATGTGCACTGATAACAGTGCCTACCACTCACGTGGGTGCCTGTTATCCCCCTGGCCCGGCCCCCAAGACTCCGGGACACAAAATAAAACGATAATAAACCCCGGTTTATTATCGTTTTATTTTTATTTTCTTTACGCTGCTGGAAGGAGAGCGACAGCAGAGGAGCCGCTACTGTATTTGGATGCGACTCATTCTTCCCTTTCTCCTGGCCTTTGTTAATGTCATGTAATTTCGAGGTCATACAACGCTTTTCTCTTAGCTTCCACCTTTCATATGCTTTGTTTGCTATCACTCTCTCGCTAGCTTGGCCTTCTATGACCACTGAAACCGGTACAGAGTGCATTGTTCTATATTAATATGGTTCTTTCACACTTTGTACTTTGTTACAAATTCTCAAATAGACCATGCTGCACGGGTTCACCAAATTTTCAAGCTTCTCGAAACAATCTATGAGATTGGATCTCCAGAGTCAAAATGAATTTTAGGAACCTCTCTGAGCAGATTTAGTGTTGTAGCCTCTATGAAGCGCATGTGCGCCCTTTTTCCCATGAGATTGTTTTTTCGTGACGTCATTTATTAAATGCTAATTGCCAGCCACCGGTCAAGGGGCAGTGTTTCATGTTTCATGCCTTTAAAAAGACCAGTAGCAGACATACACGTTAATTAATGTCTTACAGTGTAACAATTGTAACTTTAGAGAAATATTGTGATGCTACTAAAGTATAAAAATAGTTCTCAGTAATGTGCTTCCTCAGCTTCAGCATGTCGTTTCTCAGTTCTGATTGGAATTTATTGGTACATGTATAAATGCCTTCTTAAGGGCGCAGGCCTGTTCCTAGGCATGCAGTTCCTGTAACGTTAAGAAATGTAGGCCTTAACATTTTTTTTAAAAACAATAAAAGCAAGAGGGAATAATTGGAAATAAGTTCGGGTTGCAGTAGGTGGTGGCAGAACGGGAGGAGGCAGAAAAAAAAGCCCATGATAAAGAAGGCCTTTTTTTAAAAGCATGCTTGTGAATAGGATATGTATTCTGTCAGATCCTACAAATTCACCCTGACAGTGAGAATGAAGATTCTAGTCAGGCCACTTTTGTTGAATCTTATGTTTCATTATGGTGAATGAGTGACCTGACATTCATATGGATCACAATGAACCATGAAAAATATTTGTACTGTCATGTGTCCTGGTTACACCTAGAAGGAAACACGGCCATTTTACCTACACATGGGTTTCTCCTAAATTGCCTTCACTTTAACATATTGACATTTGACACACATATGCGACCATGACATGCGGATTAGTTTCCATGAAACTATAACAAAATCAACTTCTCACGATCCCTATCATGATACCTTGAACTTTCACATACAAGGTCTATACATATATGGTGAAAATGTGATTGTTTTGTCCATGCGACTACACAGCTATCTATAGTACATAAACAATGGATGTCTGACCAGAATCTCGTCCCAAGGCAAGGATGCTTTCTGTTATGAATAAACAAGCATTTCTGGGTTTGGGCAGAGGAGCGCTTGCTATCACTTGTGAGATCGTTGGAGCTTCTTGTAGCCCAAAGATCTCTGGAGTGTAGAGCCAACAAGCCTTGGCAACGGCAAGTCGACGGGTGCATAGGGGTTCGGTCCCAGCAGTTCCAACTAGGGACACTGGCCTCAAAATTGCAGAAAGGAGAAGTCAGGCCTCGAGGGAGTTGCAGAGCCACCACCTGTGTTGCTGAGACTTTCAAAGTCTGTGGGATGTCAGGAGCAGCCGACCGGTCAGCTCCGTTCGGTGCCTGCAGGTATAGAGAAGTGACTCCTCAACTCCAAGGGAGATTACTTCGGGTGTCCTTGATGCCCACAGCTCTGTTGAAGATTATGGAAGAAGAACAGACACAGACGGAAAAGACTCTCCACTTGCAGAACAGCTAGACCAGGATCAGCAAGAGTCTTCTCTGACCCAGTCTCTGTTCCAGGCGAAGTCCAGCAGGGAAGTCCAAGTGTCCAGACGGTCGAAGAATGACATGGTTTCAGGCTTGAGTCTTGTCCCACGATAAATCTGAGGACCCACCCACAGGTAAGCCCTTTTATACCCTAAGAAAGGTGCTAAGATGACTCAGTGGTCCCTCCCAGAGGATGGACTAGACAGAGGAAAGGATACTCCCATCTCCTTAGTCCAGTTTCACGCCAGAGCGGGAGCCAAGAGCACCCAGAACTGGTTCTAACTAGAGTGTGCAAGGAGGGCACAAAATGTCCCCTTCAAAGTAGCCTGTAGACACTGGCAAGCGCCCCCTACCTAGCCCTAATACACTAAGTCCTGTGTGGGAGTTGGTCACACCTCCCTATGACAAAAAAAACTACTGTCCTACCTTCCGCTGCTCGAGCTCAGCTCAGCAGCAGGAGGGCAGAATTGTGCCTTGGGTCGCCAGCAGCACTAGTTTGCTGGCAGACCCTGGAAGGCTGTTACCGGGAGTACTCTGGGCTTTTTGGAGGAGCCCCTCAGTGCATGGAATCATACCTCCAACACCGGTAACGTGTTGGGGTATGATGCCAACATGTTTGATAAACAGTCCCAGGTTCGGCAAAGCCACTATATTGTAAGCTATCGCTTAATGACGCACGGCCACTATATGTAGCAAAATGGCTGACCGCACTTACAAAGTATGAGAATTGACTCTGGGGTTTATAGGGATGTCCTGCTCATGCAGGGACACCCTCCCACTTATACCCCAGCACTATTCCTTCAGGATTGAAAGGCCTGCCTTAGGGGAGACATAGGTTTTAAGTGTAGTGACCTCAGATATAAGGAAACTTATATCTGTCATGAGTGGTACTAGCACCAGCTTACACAGGCTGCAATGTAGTCAAAGTTTGAGTGGTCTCTCATGGGTAGCATAATACATGCTGCAGCCCATGGGAGACCCCTGATGTACATAAGCCCTGGGTATCTTAGTAACATATACCAGGGACTTACAAGGGTACACCAGTAGCCAATTGCGGAGGTATAAAAAGTACTTACCATGTCAAATTTAGGGAGGAAGCACAGTGGCCGGGGTCTTTATTAGCAGGATCCCAGTCAGACTAGTAAAAAAATACATACTGACACCAGCAAAAAGTGGGGGTAACCATAAAAGCAGATCCTACTTTCCTACACTGGTAATTTTTGCCCATTTAAAATGACAACAAAAGGAAACAGAATTCACTATTTTCTACTAATGTTATCAAAGAGTCATAGGAGAAAATCCACAAATTCTCCCTGTAACATCGTTATGCCACTACTGTTTCTGTATGTTCTATTGAGAACCCTCAACCCCACCCTCTGTAGAGTTGTCTATAATGCCTGTGTTTTTGCCTGATTGCTTTGCCCCACGCTGGCTTAAAATGCACTTTTTATAAGTGTTTTGGGAAGAACCCTAGTCACTCTGTAAATGTTGTTTTAAATCCTATCATGCTTCACAATGTTACTGGTGAAACGGAGCATTGTAGCTCTTCACTGCACATATGCAAATGATATTTAGGAAGAACACCGATGGCGCCAGCGAACGTTTGTCACTGTTATGCTAACCTGCAGGCCTATATATGACGGCTACCAATTTAGGGATATTGACCTGCCTTTCAAGGCCACAGATTTCAACCAATATATTAGTAACATTGAGCTTTAAAATGAGGTCCCACTGGAAGGCCTGCTTTGGTGACTTAATTTGAACACACTCATTCCCTGATTTGGGCTCTGAGCCCTCTGCTACTCAAAGTATACTCTGAAAAGTGCTCTTTGACAGCGGCTTACCCTTTTTACTCATCCTAAGTGCTTCCTTCTTAAGTTGCTTCAGCTCCCCGGCACTTTAATGCTTTGTGTACTCGTTAGTCCTCATTTCTTCAGGTCACATGCTTGGCTCTCCATCTTATCCCTTACCATGCCATGCTCATGGCTCCAATCATGGTTAATGCAGGACTCTCAATATCTTGCTTGGACCACTTGCCAGATGCCACTGATGATGGATGGAGAAAGCAAGAACGCTATCAAGACTCCTTCCGTAACCCACCAAGACCACTGATGTGTCTGTATACATGCGTCAGGGACAGCGGAGAGATCTCCCAGCTGCTTTGGGAAGCGAGACGGTATTTTCACCCGGAGCGGTTCGTGAGTCTCGGTAGTAGCAGAGGAGACCACGTTTTGATCTTGCTAAGAACGTAAAGTGTTTGAGTGGCATGTTCACTCTTGAGTCTTGGATTGGCTTTCTGCCCTAAAGGTTATTTGGATCTCCAAGGGGCCGCCATCGTGATATATCCGGTACAGATGCACAGAGGTGTTGCCCTAGTACCTGCCAAGTTTACCCTTTCTCTACCCTAAGTCATCTGTCTTGTGTTGAATTGAGTTACCCTTGTCCTGAGGAGGCCTGACTCTGGGGGCCGAAACGCATCGACATGCGAAGAGGAGGAGTCCGTCTATTTGAATTATGTTGCTTGAATATTGTGCTACACACTATAGAAATGATTGAATAGAGAGGTAGTATCTCTCTGTTTAGGTAGTGTGTGAAAAGGACTACCTTCCCCTGGATTGCTGGGATTTTGTGTTTTGTGCAACTAGGTCTAAATTGATGGGTACTACAAAAAAGAGTTTGAACAACTCATGATTGTGACTGTGTTTGTTTTTTGTATATGTAAAGATATGCGCTTTATGTAAGATTGTGCAGATACCCATATCTAAAATAAAAAAAGATATGTTGAAAGAATTGAGGCTAGCCTTGTGAGTTTATAAATTGTTGACCAGTTATACGTGGGGGCGTGTCGCCCCTGAACGAGACTAATTTGTTGGTCTTGTGGCTATATGTATTTGTACATATTTATCCCTGGACATCATTTCCTTGTTATTTTCCATGTCTGTATACCTGAGCATACTACTCGGAGATGCTGCGGATGTCTTGGAGATGGAAAGTAAGCCAAGGAATTGGGAGGCCAATTACGAGACAACTCACTCCGGCAGACTGCAGTGGGATCCGGCCATGTATTTCTTCCTGGTCAACTCTAAAAGAAAACTGCCTTCTCTGCTCCATCTGCAAGGTTCTCCATAGAGCCCAGTTTCTTGTTTATCGACGTCTAACAAGTATAATCCAGCTACATCACTATGTCATCTTTGATGCCATGAATCCAGGCCAGATTTCCACCTCTCGGCTATGTTACTACACGCCAACTCTTTCAGAAAAACGCAGTTGGAGAAATATCTGTGATTATGGGAAGATGCACAGATTACCGCTGCATCTCCCTGTAGTATCGGAGATGTTTCTTGATTATCTCATTACCCAATAACAAATATTGTTTCCACTCCTCGCCATCATTTCCGTGTGCGACGAGGGTGCTTCCTTAAACCCCATTCAGTCAGGCAACCTCAACTCATTAGTGGCTTCTATCCTGAGCAAGGAAAAGGAATTTTACACACACACAATGTGAGTGGCTAGCCTGGTATATACTGTCCACTAATGTGAGTGGGCACCTTGCACCAGTCCAGACAACCCTTATGGTGATTTTAGAGGTCTCAGACAACCTTAGAAAGCTATTCAAGTGATAGCTGTGGAGAGCAGCCTTCAGGCTTAAAGGAATGTAAAGCAGCTTGTTTTACCAGAATGCAATCTTATAGTATAGATTAAATGAAAGAGAACCACACAAGGTATTTATAAAAATATGTATTTATTATATAATACTTTCTAGAACGTTTCAGTATCTCCTACACAGAGATAGACACAAAGCACACAATACTTAAGCAAAGAATGACAGTAAATAGCACTAATACACAGTGGGGACCAAACCATATACAAACCATATACCAAGAAAGTGGTATAAGAACCACGACTGCAGTCAGGATGATGTTGAGAGGACATAGAATCGCTGGTACCCCAAGGAACCACCCAAGATGAGTAGATAGGGATACCACGGAGTGCGTGTGCAGTGTGAGCACACGACCGTGTGCTCCGTACAAGTCTATGTGAAAGGTTGGAGTTTTAGAGATTAAGGACCCTTCCCAGTGGACTATGAAGAAACCCTGTGCTGACAGCAGGTTGGAGAGCCACCCCACCCGTGGATACCGAAGTACCCAAGTTACCTAACCCAGGGAAACTGGGTGCATAGGTGTGAAGTGGTGTCGGAAAAACAGCCGTCAAACCCAATGGAGGACTTCGAAGAAGAGCCACTGCTGGAAGGGAGAAGAATGTCAGTTGGAATCCAAATGTGGATTCTAGTCGAGGATTACCTGAAAGCAGAGGGGACAGAGTCTGGGTGACTTGGGAGTGACCAGGGGCTCTGTAGACGAATGCCCACCAATGTCGGGTGCTTCATGATAGTTGACGGTGACCTTGACTCTGCAGCTGCGGGGACCAGGCGACGTTGAGGACGACCAGGAGCCAGATGCGAGCTGTCCCACGAAGGATGTCGAGTGCTGAGGGGTCGGTGTCCGGCAGGAGCACCAACAAGCCTTGGCAACCGCAACCCACGCAGGAGGTCAAGGAAGTATACGGTTCGGAACAGCAAGGTTCAGGAGACTCACCACACACAGGTGAGTCAGGGCAATACAGGAGCAAACAGGGGAGCCCAAGAAAAGCAAAGTTGACCCTCAAATGGACCCACAGGCTGGAGGCACAGGATTCGTGAGAGGACCTCAGCAGCTTCACAAAACGACAGGCCACGGAGCACAAGGTGCGAGGTGGGTGAAGATCTTAGTGGAAGGAGACGCCAGAGGTTGGGGCTACGCAGAGCCCAATGCACTTGTTAAAGAATTGCCAACAAGCACTTGCACAAGTACGCAGTGCACAGGGGTTCGGGTATTGCAGCCCCCACGAGGGATTCTGGCCTCAAACTTGGTGAGAGGGCAGCTCAGGCCTCGAGGGACGTAGAAACCCACGTCCTGTGTTGCTGGACCCTTCGGAGTCCGTATGAGCTCGGGATCAGCAGACCGGTCAGCAGTGTTTCGGTGCCTGCGAATGCAGGGGAGTGACTCCTTCACTCCAAGGGAGATTATCTTCAGTTGTCTTTAATGCTCCACAGGTCCTGTACGGATCCTGTATGGTGCACAGACGATGCAGCAGACTGAGAGTGAGACGGAGTCGGGCCCAAACGAAGTCCAGCGCAGTCTAAAGTGCCCAGACGGTTGAAGTTAAGTGGTTCCAGGTCAGAATCTTGTCCACAACGAATCTAAGGTCCTACAGCCAGGTAAGCCCATAAGTACACACGGGAAAGGGTTGGAAAGATTCAGGGGACCCACCCAGGGGAAGGTCTGGACAGGCACGAAGTTACTCCCATGTCCTTTGTCCAGTTTCGCACCAGAGCGGGAGCCAACGGCTCCCAGGACTGGTTTGAACTGGACCATGCACATGGATACCAAATGTGCCCTTCATGCAGACTTTCAGTCGCTGGCAATGTACCCACCCAGCCCTAATACACTAACTCCTATCTGGGAGGTGGTCACACCTCCCTGTGACAGGATGCCTATTGTTCTGCCTTCCCCTGCTCAAGTTTGGTTCACCAGCAGGAAGGCAGAAATGTGTCTCTGGTTGGCAGCAACCATTTTGTGCTGTCCGGAGTTAGAAGGCTGATACCGGGAACGCGAAGGACCCCATGAAGCTCGATTCTGAGGGGTGGAATGGGGAGTACGATTCCAACATGTTTGACACCAAACATGATAGGGTTTGTTTCAGCCGTTTTACAGTTGATCATCTGGAGGTTGCATAATGCCCCTCTATATATCGTATATGGCTGCTTCACTGACAACCCGAGAGAATGGACTCCGTTGGCTGCAGGGGTGTCTTGGTCATGCAGTAGCTCCCTCTCACTTAGAACCAAGCACCCTGCCTTCAGGATTGTAAAGGCCTGCTATAGGGGTGACTTATAGGTTTTAAGTGCAGTGACCCTTAGATATAGTAAACCTATATCTTAAGTAAGTGGTGCATGCACCAACTTACTCAGGCTGCAATGGCAGGCCTGTAGTTCCATTTTGAATGGCCTCTCATGGGTGACATAATACATGCTTCAGCCCATGTGAGGCCTCTGGGGTACCTTTGCCCTGGGTACATGTGTACCATATACTAGGGACTGACGAGGGTACCCCAGTATCTAATCTGGAGTGTACTTAAGTGCATATCATAACAGTTTAGGGAGAAAGCAGATAGACTGGGGTCCTCATTAGCAGGATCCCAGTCAGACAAGTCAGAACAGTGTTACATCAAACAAAAAGTGGGGGTAACCATAAGAAGCAGACCCTACTTTCCTACACACAACATGGATTTTTGTAGTAACTGTTCACCCCATGGGTCACCGTGACACTGAATCACGGATGTTTGTTTACTAAATGGAACTCATTTTATCAATGAGAAGGATGAAAGGTAGGGTGAACCCACAAGAAATTGGTCCTGGGACCATGAAGTCAAACAAAGACTCCTGAAGTGGAGCATTAGTCCACTGGCTACTAACGTGATACATAAGAGGCAATAGGGCTGCCAAACTAAACCAGTAGCTCAAAGTAGTAGAGGAATATTTCAAGAGATAATGAAAGAGAAGAACTCAATCAACGCCCAGATTGTGGGACAGCGCCTCTAGTGGCGAGGATTACAAGGAAACAGAAGGAAGCTGAAGGCCGACATGGGAGAGCAGTTTCCACTCTATCTGATTAGTTGCTTATAAGTAAATTACTTTCAAACGTGAAACAGTGTGTTTAAAATCAATAAACATTGTGTGGCACATTCATAATTGGGCTGTCTCTGCTGAGTAACGGCTGTTTGGTTTGGTTTCAGCACTCTCCCATGACCGGCTAGTGTAACATCATCCCAGACATGCGTGCTTAAATGTAGAGCTATTATTTTTATGTGACTTGGCGATGGGAATGTGACGTGGGTCATATTTTACAGGGAAATCCTGAGAGGCTTCACAGGAAACGAGGCAGAAATATATTTATGCACAAACTAGAGAGTTATTTGGAACTTCCTGCTGGCTGATGACAGACAAAGACAACGAGTTCAGCTTAAATGATTTTACTTAGGTTTCTTTCCAAAAGAATGCTCTAATGCTTTGAATACCCATGACATGTAGCCACGATCTCAACAGTATAATTGCACTATTAGCTAAGGTATTGTAATTAAGGGTCATTCCTTTGCATAAATATTGTATTAATAACTATATATGCTAGCTGTGCTAATCATACATTGAAAAAAGAGCACATGTTTCAGGAAGAATTCAGCAAATCTGCATTTTCTGCATGGTCACCCTGGATTTTCCCCCTTTTTCTGGACCCTATATTTCCCGGTTTTACAGTAGTAAAGTGCTAGTGCTTCCCCACTAAAACATACTGTACATCAGAGCTCCCTAGAGGGCCTATTTACCTTCCCTATAAGTCAGTTGTATATAGTGCCTTAGGTGCACCTATGACATGGAAAGTTAAATGTATGCAAACAAGGTACAAGGTTCCTCAGAAACAAAGAAAGGGCGGGGGAGGAGATACTGAAGGGTGCGGGTCAAAAGGTGATCCCACACTTACTAAAGGTAAGAATAAGAACTTTTTCTCCCTTCACTTCTTCTTACCTTTAGTAAGTGTGGGACCACATTTTGACCCGCACCCTTCAGTATCTCCTTCCCCGCCCTTTCTTTGTTTCTGAGGAACCTTGTACCTTGTTTGCATACAGTCTTCCGGCGCTCGTACTCTGGACTTCGTTAAACTAGCTCCCTCTGTCCCCTCCTTTGGATATCATGGAAAGTTGAATGTCACACGTGGGCCTCAGTGTGTATTTTCACTCACCCTGGGCGGAGTTCGCGGAGTTTTGCTATGCGTAACTCCGCGAAGTTACAAAAAAACTCAGCAAAGTTCCGCAAGTGGCGGAGAGCAGTGCGAACTGCAGTTTGTGCTGGTATTCCTGCCGCTCGGGTAGGAATTCTACCCGAGCGGCAGCTCCCGCTCGCAAACTTACCGTTCGCGAGCGGGGAACAAACTCTGCTGCACATTGCAAAGTGGAGTTTTCTGCACTCCGCAAGCTCCGCGGAGTGCAGAAAACTCTGCAAGGTCTGCGAACGAAGTGAAGTTCACCGCCTAACCCACATGTGTGACAAAAATATGTTTCTGCCAGGAACACCACTGTGCTCTGTCTAGTCTGCAGCTTAAATGCACTGCAGTGACAGTTGGCAGGGAAAATGCTTTGACATGTAAGAACAAGCTGTTTGTGTATATTCATAAGTAATTCCTAAAGTGTGTCTTGTAGGTCCACAAGGTGGGGTTCTACTATAGAAAAACAGGGCACTATAGAAAAACAGGACACTCACAGTGGCAGAAAACCACAAAGCTATTTTACCATCTTCAATCTTTAGGCCTAGATGGGATTACAAATCTTTATCTTGCATTTCCACTTATGAAAAGGCAAAAAAAGTGCTTCAAAGCTATTTCATGCTCAGTGTTTGTAATATGAGTTAACGGTGAGATCAGATTTTTGATAATTTAGTAGAAAAGCAACATGGTAACAATGGACCTTAGGCTGCCTGAGCCAGAATTGGCTTAAAACCATTTCTGATACCTATCCACTTCCAGAGCTGGAGTACACCTTTGTGACTGGTTTGGGTAATGGTTTTGGCTTAGAGAACAATGGCTCTATTCTGGGCAAAGGAAAGGCCAACAGTGTTAACTTCTGACCACTTATCAGCGTTTAGCTATCTGCGAGTAGAATAGGAACAGTTGGCAGAACAAAGAACAGCTTTACCACTAGCTCTTTTAATTTGTAGGTGCAATGGAAGGCTTCTTCTGTCCAAGACAGTTCAACTCCAGCTGGAGTAGGAGGGAGATCCAGTTTTTACCTTTTCCTGTAAGGGGGGGCAAGAAGCTGAAGGCAGACCTGCTTGGTGGCAGATGGGTCCTGCCATCTTGAAACAGGGGCTCACGGGTATATATGTTTTTATACAGTAAGGCAAAGAGGAAGTCCTGCAAAAGGAGGTGGAGGAATTGCAAGAAAATTATTAGGATTGGGTGGTAGAATTCCTCCAGTTACCGACTAGTGCACATAACAAATCTGCCATCTCCATCAACACTTTCTCAGATCATTCCTGTACGTAGGAAGACTCCATCTGAAGAAGTAAGGTCATGCTGAGAGAAGAATCTCGGCTTCTGGCTCCTGTTGGAAGAAGAGGACACACATCAGGTCCCTTGAATCCTGCTGGCATCCAGAGATGAGAACGGCTCTTTTAGGGTCATGTGTATGGTCTCCTGCTTACCTGTTTCAGGTACACAAAAAGAAGACAGACTCCCGACTCTGAGATGGCTCGGTTGACTAAAGATGATTAGACCTTGCAGGAAACCTGACTGGAGAGAGACCTGATGCCAAGAAGCCTTGCCTGCGAGGCTATCGGTCTGCAGAACTGACCTGATGAAGCTTTCCTAGCTTTACGTCTGAAGGTAAAATCTCTGACTCGGACATTCCACTTGCTGTATCTGACCTCTGCTCCATTTCGGTCTGTCTGAAATTGTGCATAGGTCCCAGTCTACCACAAACTGGTTTTGCCACAGTGTTTGACTTTTTCTAGGCACTGTGTGCCTTTAAACAGTAGCAAACCATATCTCCTGTTCCCCTTAGCCTATTTTTTTTTTTTTTTTTTTTAAAACCTTTATTACAATTTCGAAAAGATACAAGTATGGGCCTACAACCAACAGGCCGGCCGCTAAACGCAGTGTAAACCTAGGCACGACTTAACATGCACATCAATGAAGCAGCAAAAGAGTTACTAAAGTGCTAAATATCGCAGTCAGCCACAGCTGCAGTCCCTAAACAAACAAGAAAGGTTTCATATTTTTGAAAAACAGAAAACATCAAACTCCCCTTAGCCTATTTTAATCACCTTGGTGTCTTTTTGATTATTAATTGTTCCTCTATTTTGTAAAACTGTTTTGGATTTTTCTCTGTGTTGTGTTCTTTACTTTAAAATTGCTGGCACTGCTTGAACTTAGTATGCATTCCCTGGGGTTTGCCTGCTGCTTGCTCCATAGCTACCAGGGAGTGAGCAGAGATCAGAAATATGCTTTGACCTATCCAGGGTGGGTGTTTTGAGTTGAGAGGGGTGCCCCCTCTTCCAAATTAATAACTCCACTTCTGACAAACAGTTTATCAGTTAAATAGCATCACTATTCTACACCAGTAGCGTTTCATCGGATTCCAGTTAGGTTCACTTGCTGTAATTTTATTAAATACCATGTGGGGAGTGCTTGAGCTCTGCCTTTTGAGGTCAGCCTGAGTGCACATCAGAAGAGCCTTTGTTGGACTGGAAAATCTCAGCACGAGTCAGGACTACTGTACACCCAAACCCACATGCATAGTTCACAAATTACCTGCACCCAAACAACAGTTAAGATACACAGAATGTTTCATCAGGGTCTAGGGTGCAGAACCGATATTGGAGACAACCACACTTGATAATGGTCCTCAGATCCTGAAGAGATTGCTGAAGCATAAAGCAGGGAAGCATGTTGGCCTTCACCTCACTAAGGTCCTTACATGACATGTGTTTTTAATATGTGCTAGATGATGCAGCAGAATTTAGGCACAATCTTAAAACACAAAAATGTTTTGTCCAGACAAAAAATTAGGGCATGCACACAAATTGCTAGGAAGACTACCCACAACACAATATTTATGTGAAAAGACTCCGGGGCAGTCCACGGTAGCAGCAAACAATGTTAGTGGTCACATTAAAGAATGGACACCAATACAGACTGGGCCTTCCTCTTCATGAGTGAGAGCATCAATGATAACAAAACCTGAGACACAGTAATTCAACTACATCTAGATCCGTTGGTTGTTACTGTGAGGTATTGCCTCCATTTTTGGGTAACCAGCTTTGTATTACCCTTCTGTGGAGAAATAGAGGAATGTGGAAAAAAAAAATATATATATATATATATATATATATCACAAAAGTTCACCGCCGTCGCAACCTGACATTGGCAAAGCCGGAGTGGCGAAACGTGTCTGTCAGAGCTGAGGGGGGGGGGGGGGGGGGGGTTCTACACAAATAAAGACAGATTTCATCACAAACTCCTGTGCGTGCTCCTGTTTGTGTCAGCTGACGCAATTTCCGTCTTCGACTGTGCACTCGCTTTGTGAAAGTCAGGGCCAGACTGGGAAACCAAATGCAGCACCCTATGCTGAGCTTTGTTTGAGAATTGAAGATCAGCGATTTGAGTTAGAGCAGGGCCACTTCAGCCTTTCATCAGTTTGAGGTCAATAAAAAGGAGTAGCCCTGAATTGGGTAAGAATAAATCTGTTCATTGAAACAACAAAGTAATGCAAAGAGCAAACACTATTTAAAATCACAACACATGATTCAGTTGCCTGAAGCTTTGTATTTATGGAACTGTGATAGCATTTTTATGAAACATTTCGCCAAAAACCTGCTATTTGTACATAAGGAGATGGTCACTTTGTGTGAATACATTTATTGGTATTTTTGAAGATGTGGTGGAGATGGATTTAGATGAACAGAGGGCATCTGTATACATTAAACATACTACTTATAGTAGATATTATACATTAAGCAAGGTTATGGAGAGGGAGGCAATGTTAAGATATAGTCTGCAGGCAAAGAGGGGGAATGGAGGGAGTCTTCAACCATTTGGGAGTTTGTTGGAGAAGTTGGAGTTTAAAGTTGGTCTACAATGTGGGGGAGTTTGGTTGATTTTCAGTGGAAGGATCAGCTGGGAGTGCTTTCCAGTTGAGAGCTCTGGACTCAGTTTATGGGTGGCAGAGATGTTTCATTGGTTGAGTGTATGGTGCTATTTGGGATCTAAGGAGAAAGGGTTTGGAATTGATGTGTGAAATAAGTGCCATGTTACTAGCACCAAAGGTTTAAACATTGTTTCACCAGCCAGCCAAGTGTTGACTGCAGAGGGAAGGACCTACATTCTTGAGGAGGATGAATAGGGCTCCAGTAGAAAAGTTTAGAATTATGTCTTGCAGAGAAAAAGGAACAAAAAGTTCGCTCAGCCTAGATGTTGTTACAGTTGTAGAGTTTACTTACGCATTATGCATTGATTGAGGATATGGCCATGTAAAATGGGCAGCGAGGAGAGATTTTTAATACTTTTTACTGTCTGAGATCAGGCAGCAGTTTACGTGGTGGATATGGATGATACCATTTGCATACTCAGCTTGAAGGACATGCCAAGCCTTCTAGCAGAAGGGGGCAGAGTTAATCTGCCACGAAGGAACAGGATCCACCCAGGAGGAGTGTTGGGCACAGAGACAGTATAAAATAGATCAATAGAAGAGTTTGAAATAAGAGAGATGGGTCCATCCAGTGACAAAAAAGCTCTAGAACAGTCAGAAATGTGGTGCAATAGGTGCAAGTTGAAAATGAGGATAAAAAATCTTTTTTAGACATGAGGTGATAAGCTAAATGAGAAGTTGATGTCGTCAAAGGAGGGAGTGCAAAGGGAGAACAGAAGCAGGCCAAGGACAGGACCTGAGGCACACCAATAGGAAAGGGAATTTGCTTTGAGAGGATGGAACTCTAGGAGACAAATAATAAGCAATCTGAAAGGGAGGTTGGAAACCTGTCAAGCACCGGTCTGGACTTTCCAAGAGCATCACTTTTTGTCAGCAGTAAGGGGTGGCTGTCAAATTAAATATTTAGCCATGTGCCATGGACTGTATTCAATCATAAATGGTGGTATGGACTAGGTCCTCACAAGGATGGTAGCGCATGTTCAGGTCCCCACAAGGATGGTTCTGTGCACGCGCTTAAATAACAATATATTTGCAAATTTGAAGCAGGATCCTGTATCTTGAATTTTTTCTTAATATTTTTCTGTTATTAGTATATTTTAAAATCAATGGGAAAGGTTAGTCCCCACAAGGCAGGTGGAGAGAGGGAGAGAGAGAGCACTCTGCTCAGCTGCTGAAGCAGCACGGCATGAAAAGTGTGGAAAACCATAGCGGAACGCGACAGATGACCTCTAGGGACTTGATACTTTGAGGGCTAAAAGCTTTGGAGTAGCACATGAAGGGTTTATTCGCTGGGGTATTGAAATGAGTTCTGTGAGTGCAAAGTGTGACTCACAGTATCTGTGTAGCGTTAGTAGGTGGAAAAGGCATGCACTTCTATTAATGTTTCAATTTGTATCAGGACGAAATGGTTGGGTCTGATTAGATTTAGAGGGAATTTATAAGCATGTGACGTGAACAGAATAATCTATCCGCAGGATGCTGCTGTTGAATAGTAATGTTCAGGTATAGCAAAGCTTGGACTCTAAAGGTCTTTAAATCCTTCCTTGTAAAGCAGGTGCAGGGTGATCAGTGGCCGCTTCGTGATCATCTTCACAGACCTGCGTCCTCCTGGCGACGGTGGGGATCTTCAAAGGGAAGCATACACGAGCCTTTCTGCTTCAGATGTGCTCCCACAATTATGTGGCATCCTTTAATCTGTATCAAGACATCCTCGGTGTGCCTGCTTGCTTTGCACTGATCCCTAATGAGGCTGCTTAAGAAACGCACAAATGGGCTCTTCAAGGGCAGGCAGAGGCACTTGTGCCGTTTGATGTGAAATTTGTGAATCTTCCTGATCCTCGACTCACAGTTTCTGTTTTTGAAGGTTTTCAACTCGGGTAAAAGGTATCGAGCCCCATTTCCATTAAGCATCACCGCCTTATTTAAGTGCAACGGAGTTAGAGAAGGGATTGTTTGTTCTTTACTGCGCGTCTAAGGAGGCAGAGTCTCTTTGAAATATAAATGTTTTATACACGTGGCACCAGCCAATTTACGGAGAAAAATCAAAGTAATGTAACAAAACACTTGCACGCAAAACGCCCATGCCATATGTTGAAAAGTGCATTCATATCCTCCCTAATAGAAAGGAAATCTCCCTGGAACAGAGCCCTGCACCAGTTCGCAGTCACCCATTGGATCCATTCTCTAGTAGGTGCCACAGTCCACCAGTCACAATATATGATTATTTAATAGCCATCTTCATCCTAAGCTGTCATATCTTTCTGAAAAATATCAGATATGATCCACAACATCAAATCCGAAACCTTGTATATTTCAAACGAATCAAATGCAATGGTGTGCAGAGTTGAGGTTCACTTACGGCAACTTTAGGAAATTCACAAAACATTGCCAACTTTAGAAATGTCACGAAGTTGCCAAAGTACAAAGAACTGGTGAAAACTAAAGCAAAATGTATGTTTGTGGAGGAGAACATAAACTGATCAAAACGCCCCTGTGATGGAGTTGGATCCGCTTAAGGGTATCCTGCGAGCGGGTATGAGTTGTGAATGGAAAGAGCTGAGAGTTGGAGTGAGGATGGAGTAAGGATGCCCTTTGCAACATGCGGCAGTCACAGTACGAGGGGTGACCGAGAGAGGGTTGACTGGTGTCCTTTGCATGTCATTAAGTGAATAATTTAATTCAAGAATAAGATATCACAATGCTGGGAGAGAGAGTTGGGAGAATAGTGAGAATAGAGTATGAGAGAGCGTGAGACCAAATGAGCAATATGTTAAAGAATCTGTCGCGAGTGGCTGAGGGATCATTGGTATGATCTTGCTGTTCCTTACAGATGGGTCAGGTAGTCGGAGTGGTGAACTTACGGGTCTCCCTTCATTTCAGTCCCTACTGAAAAGGAATAATTCACTAACTTTAAAGGAAAAACTGTCTCAGCTCTATACCTTTGTGTAGAAATTATAATGTGCATGTAGTTTATTGAGTACATGTAATACTGTCATGCTACGATGCAACCTCGATAATAAGCAATATCCTCCATCCTAATTCCTTCTGCCTCCAGCCAATCACATCCAGGCACTGCAGGTAACACGGCAAACCTTGTTCAAAAGCTATCCATGTAAGCCATCTTGTTGTCTTTAGCCAATCAGATGCAATCATGTAGGTAATAATTACTAACCTGCACTGTAGCCATTCCCCGAAGACTCTCACATCACTTTAGAGAATCGCAAAGAGACAACTTCAGAGTTGATGAAAGAAGGTTCAGTGTGACTTGCTTGCAGTGATATGCACTGCAGCATGATTTGCTCTCCAAATGTGGGAGGAAAATATGTTCTCCAGCACTGGAACTTACATAGATTCACATGCTTGAATCATTACTTCTCATTGTTCTGGGAGTCCCATTGTAACATCAGAAAAGCAGTAAGGTCGAATTTCCTTAGAAATACATTGCAAACATTTGTTTTACTAACCCCTTTGTATCGCTACTTGGACTTACCATGGGTATTTTCTCTTTTGGGTTCACTGTTGATAATTTAATGGAATTTTCAGTTTTTCTGTAAGGATGGCAACATCCAAGACAGCATGGTTTTGACTTGATACTGCTTGTGGCAAAAAGACACTTTATTCTGATTACCCTCATAAAGATTGCATCTATTATACTACAGACAGAACATCAAAGATTGCATTAAAAGATTGCATTATTTGTCACACTTTCTCTGAAAAAACTATCAGCAACCATCATGGTTTCTTGCTGTTATGGCTCCAGGGTAAGAAGGCTTTGGAGCTGCTACTTCATGTGGAAGGTCTTCCCCTGAAAGAAAGATACCATTCAAGCTACACTGGGAGGGAGAAAAATCTCAAGATCAGTAAAGTCAGAATAATCTTCTTCTGTTGAGCTTTTCCAAAAGGCCTCCAAAAGGTTTGGCAAGCAGCCAGACCGGTCATGCAAAATATCTTTTGAGGCTCTCTTGCAAATAAAAAGTCTTCCAAGACCTCGTCGCCGATGTTGATATGCTCGATGACTTAACCCACTGTCACAGGGCCGTCTTGGAAACCACTGGTGATGACCACTCCACGTTGGCTCTCGTCAGTGACACTCTGCAGTTGATGACACCTCTGTTGATGACCACTACCATTCTAAGTAGAACAACAGACCCTCGTCCACATCAACAACAATGGTATCCTCATCAAGGACAGCTCCGTTGATGAAGCCCCATCAACAACACCATCTGGTTATTTTTCAAACTAACTACAAAACCATCGACCACACCGTTGACTTCTCTAAAACCATGAGCCTTATTGCAAGGTCTTGCGCTGTCAACTCAGAATTTGTTCAATGCCGAAGTGGAGTTGCACAATAAGGGCATGTTTGAAGCAGCTACTAGCTCGACTCAACTCCATATTAAGTGCCAGGAGGATAAGGCGCTGTTTGTGCAAAAAGTGCTATCTAAGCAGCAATTGGGAAGACATACTAGGACGAAGGTTCCAATGAGCCACAATGGGCATATGGTTATTCTTAATATGATCGCGCATACAATGAGTAGTATGAGGAGCTCCAATATAAGAAGCAGTCTATGATGAAGGTTCTGATGAATTGTATTAGGGAGTTGCACCAGATAATGTCATGCAACTACACTAAGTTTCCATCGTCTCCAGAACAACCACATCAGCCACAACTGTTGGCTGAACAACCCAGACCAACTGCGACACCTTTGCCTCACCAGAACCACGATCTCTTAGAACACCTTCTTCTCCTCTACATCATACCAATACATTGTATGAGTATCAGATTGAAGAAAGTACACTGTAATATCAGCCTGATGAGTCAGAATAATGCTTTGTACCAGTCATGAATGATCCAACACAACTGCATGCGGACTCCCAGCAGGATGACATTCCTCATTTTATTCTCTGGTGGAGAGACCCACTAATGGATTTAATTTGTCAGCCACAGGTAAAGAGATGGGTTGTTTGTTTGTTTTTACAGAAGCAACTAGAAAATCTATGAAGTTGATTCCCAACTTTGATTTTGTTTGTCAGGAAAGAGTATAAATAATGCAAACACCGACATCAGTCTCTGCTATGGTGTCTCGTCTGGATAAAAGATATGGGATGCACAATAATACTTTTACATGCCTCGTAGCCATCCACAATCAGACCCTGTGGTTATGCAGGTAGCACAACGCCACTCACAGAATCTTGCATCACCCTGCACGGCTTCATCAGACTGAAGTCAGGAAAATAGACCACTTTAGCAAGAGAGAGGCCACACTTGAAGGAACATCCATCGAGGCTGTTAATGTTCTTGCCTACATGAGGTGATAAGATAGACAGATATGGGTGGACAAGGCATCGTACCTGGATTTTCTACCTGAGGATAAGAAGCAGGAAGCAAAATCCATCCTAAAAGAAAGTGAGAAAGCACCAGTAGCACTGATTGATGGGGCTATGGATAAAGCCACCGCAGGCTTCAGACAAATGCAGGGTGCTGCAGACCTAAGGTTCCAGGATTCTGGGATTGGGTGCATATTGTCCCAGCCTAACGTACAGCATTCCTTACTAGATATGTTATTTGATGGCAAACACCTATTAGGACAACATGTATCTTTACTAGCTATAAAAATTGGCATCCTTGGATACAAAAGGCAAATGCTCTCTCAGGGTGCAAGAGACTGAGTTATGCCATTATTTTGAGGGGGCTTCAAAGCCACAAAGATTTCCATCAGTGCTGCCTCTGCAGACACCTTACTTTCAGCAGTCTTACAATCCCCCACAACAACAGCTCACACCATCTGCACCTAGCTTTGTCAGGCGGCAGTACCGTACATAAAAACCAAATGATTGTCAGTCTAGATGAGACTCATCATGCAAGCACTGAGAGCCTGCAGGCCCCAACTACTGCTGATGTTTCTCCCCCTCCATCCAGTCTGGTGGGTGGAACAATCTCTGCTTTCTATCGTCATCGGGCAGAAATTCCCTTTGACAGTGAGTTTTGAACCTAGTCTGCTATGAACATACACTCAAATTCATTCAAAACCCCGTACCTACCCCACACAAGAAAACTCCCCATCAACGTCTCATGTTATTGCAAGAGGACAGGCTTTCAAGGTGGTGTAGGAACATGTCTCAAATTCCAGCTAATCATTCTTTTACTCCAGATTTTTTCTAATTTCGGAAAAGTAGAGATAATAGCGACTCATTCTTAACCTCTGATAATATAACAAATACTTGCGGAAGCAATCCCCCAAATTTTGTTACTAGCAATTTTGGCCGATGCCCGGTGGAGCGACCTAGGTAGCTATAGAGAAGATGGGCTGTGGTTCACCCCCTCGGCCGTCACCTACCTAGCCAGACATTGGACAGACTTTCCTTAGTCTCTCCGCTGTGTCTCATTCCTCCCCTGCCTTCGACGAACCAGCCGGCATGTTTGACTATCACTTTGTCTTTTTGGTTCACCTGAATTACTTTTCCCCCTTGCAGACCTTTCCTGACCTGATCTTCATTCCAACCCCATTTTACTCTTCCCCTCTACCTTCTATACCCCATAGGATGTGTGTATATGTTAAGCTATGCTCTAATAACTCATGTTATTGTGAAACACTGTTTTTTTCTCTTTGTTATACTAACTGTAACTGACGTAATTTTGTAACTTGCTAATCCTCATGTAAAGCGCTCTGATACCTCCGGGTCTAGCCAGCACTATATAAAACTCTGCAAATAAGCAATCCTTCCGATTATTCACTCTGCAGGAAGTGCTCCAAGACTTCGAATACATGATTGCACTGTATCTACACCATATGTATTTTCATATGCCAATACCTTCTCAGGCACCAAATATACCTGCGCCTCAAAGTATCCGTGTGCCATTTTGAATTCAAAGTGCTGCCATTTTGCCTCATAACCACACCAAGATATTTTACAAAGTGTATGGCTCCTGCAGCATTTCTTACTGAAACTGGGTGTCAAATTCTTCCTTACTTAGATGATTGGTTAATCAAGAGCAAATCATTGCAGCTAACACAGTCAGCACGGGCTCTTGTTTAAACCTGTTCCAAACACTGGAATCGGCCAAACCTCATTTGAGGTCTAACAAGCACTCTCATTTCCCAGGAGCAATATTTTATATGGCTGCTTGGAAAGCGTATCCCTTGCAAGAAAGAATTTTAAAGTTAAAACTCTTGGGATCGTGTTTGTAGGCTCTACAGACCACAACAGTTCGGACCTTCTGAACTCTTCTGGGGATGATACCATCCTCCATTGTGCTGATTTCTCATTGCAGACTAAAGAAGTTCTCTTTGCATGAACAAATAGAAGACCAATGGTTTCAGGTATCTTTTGATGATCGAATCCAGACCACACCCATGATCAAGGGAATGCTGGAATAGCTGAAAGTGCCATGCAACATGAAAAAGGGTTTTCTGTTTCATTCAAAGCCAGCTCATTTTATAATGACACCCGATGTGTCATTAGATGGTTGGGAAGCCCCAGAAGATCTAGAAGCCAAGGTGATTGGTTAGAGAAGGAGAGAGAGCTTCACATACACATCGTGGAGTTCAAAGTTTTAAGACAATGACTAAAGTCTATAGACAGTACAACACCAATGTTCTCTATAAACCCACAGGGGGGTACTAGGTCCTACGCTCACTCCCTCAACCAACTGCAGTAGCAGAGCCAATTGCTCAGCTAAAGGTAGGAGCCGCTGAGCTGGATTCTTTTGGCCCCGTGACGACGGAGGAAGTGCTGAGCGTGCTCGGGAAATTGAAGAGTGGTTCTCCCAAAGACCCTGTCCCGATGCGATATCTTAAACAAGTTGCGTCGACAATTGCGGCCCCAGTGACCGAGTTGATCAACCTGTCGCTTTCACAGGGGGTCGTGCCACCTGGATGGAAAGAAGCAGTTGTAAAAGCTCTTTTGAAGAAGCCGAGCCTTGATCCCACTGACCTGGCTAACTTTCGGCCGATTTCCCTGCTCCCCGGGATGAGTAAGGTGGCTGAAAGGCTGGTTAACCCCCAACTTTCGAACTTCCTGGAGTCCAATGGCCGGCTACGGGACTCCCAGACAGGATTCAGGCCTGGACAGGGTACAGACACCGCCCTTCTGGCCGTGGTGGAGGAGGCCAGATGCATTCTGGATTCAGGGGGGTCAGTGGCAGTGATCCTCCTGGACCTGAGTGCGGCCTTTGATACCGTGAATCATCAGGTATTACTCCAGCGACTGGAAGGGCTGGGTGTCACAGGGAAGGCTCTGGGATGGCTGGCCTCCTTTTTAGGTGGACGGTCATTTGAAGTCTGGGAAGGAAACGAGAAGTCCCCCCCTTTCGCCCTCCAGTGGGGGGTTCCTCAGGGCTCATCACTGAGCCCTACACTATTTAATGCATACATGGCCCCCCTGGAGGACGTGGTGTCTCCGTTCGGCTTCAACATCATTAGCTACGCGGACGACACGTAGCTGGTGGTGGGGCTCTCTCAGGTGGAAAAACACCCAGCGGTGCTCCATTCTTGCCTGGAGGCAGTTTTCGGGTGGATGTGTCACTCATCCCTGAAACTGAATGGCTCTAAGACCGAGCTCATGATCCTAGGCCAGTCTTCCTTCTCCCTTTCTCCCAGCTGCTGGCCTGACTGCATGGGAGCTCCTCCCAGCCCAAAGAAGGAGATTAAGAGCCTGGGAGTGTGGCTGGAGCAAGACCTGACGTTTAGCACTCACGCCAAAAAGACCGCGGGCGTCTGCTTTGGTATGCTCCGGTCAGCCCGTAAGATTCTGTCACTCCTCCCTGATTCCTCTCGCAAGTTGCTTATACAGGGGCTCATTATCTCCAGGCTGGATTACAGCAATGCCCTCTTCTTGGGCGCTCCGGAATTTACGTTCAAGAAGCTGCAGCAGGTGCAAAATGCAGCAGCTAGACTGCTAACTAATGTCCCCAGAAGGCAGTCCGCTAAACCAGCATTGAGGGCACTGCATTGGCTCCCGATACGGGAAAGAGTAACCTTCAAGGCTCTCTGCATGGCGCAGAAGAGTCTGCAGGGGAAGGGCCCAGCGATCCTGAGAAATATGATCCAACCTTACAAAGCAGCAAGGGCTCTTCGCTCTGAGCATAAATTTCTTCTCCAGTCTTATAGAGTAAGACGAGCCCGCACTGGTGGGAGACGGTTTTCAGTGAATACGGCCTCTGCCTGGAATTCCCTGCCACTCAGACTCCGGGCAGAAACCGATACTCTGCGTTTCCGTAAACTTTTAAAAACTCACCTGTTTCCGGTTTGAGATGATGTGCGCGGGGCGATGCTCCGATTTACTGACAGCGCTGGGATGCCCAAGGGTAACCGTGCGCGGTACAAAACTCCAAATAATAATAATAATAATTGCAACATTTTGGGAATAGGGTCATCACTCACAGCGTTTCACTGACAAAGAGGCATTTACCATGAGTTAGCAGGTGCTCTCAGAAAGGCATCGGATGTATGTCACGGATAGGAGCTGAACAAAGAATTGGTAACAAGAATCTTTCAGTAGGGGTAGTCTTTGTTGGATTTATTTGCTCAGTAAAAGAAGTGCTGGTTCTACGTAAGCAGGCGGTGCACCCAAACTCGCGGGTAAAGGTGGTTTCAAATGCCCACTCCTTTCCACCACTTCCT
The DNA here is from genome assembly GCF_964204655.1 of Triturus cristatus. Taxonomy (NCBI): domain Eukaryota; kingdom Metazoa; phylum Chordata; class Amphibia; order Caudata; family Salamandridae; genus Triturus; species Triturus cristatus. The sequence goes on along the minus strand of NC_140591.1, from coordinate 1,416,199,674 downwards.
TTAATTTCGCCAGTCATCAGAAAAATCAACAGATAACTATGCAGACTGATTTCTGTGCGAGCCAGTATGGCCTTGTCAGTATTTATTCACAGATCTCCTTCTGTTGGCAGCCCTTAAATTCTCCTCTGCAGGGAGGAAGGCTATATTTTTCATCACAATCCAGGATCTCTCAAATTGACAGCTTGCCTTCTGAGTACATGGATTTCTCCCCCTCCCTCCCAGATATGACTGCAGGACAACGCTGCATCAAATCCAGAGCACCCACAACTTAAAGACCTACCAAGGCAAACAGACGCATTTCTGCATTTGAGATCAGTCCAAAGGCTTGCATCCTCTGATTTTGCAGCCGCTTCAGGTTCTCTTTTACCTTTTGCAGCAGGCAAGATCTGGATTGAAACATTCTGAAATTAAAGTTTATCTACCTGCCATCTCTATATTTCAACGCGCATCAGACTATTTCTTTGTCAGCTTCTAGAATCATCATCAATCTCCTAGAGGCCTCTTCATGGCATTTCGGCTCAGAAGGCAACCAAACACTGAAACTGAATACAGTCCTTGCAGTACTTATGAAACCACTTTTCGAGCCCATACATAGAGCAGACCTCAAATAAGTAACAGGGAAGACGGCTTGCCAAACGCCCTTAACATCAACAAAGAGTTTTAATGTGATAAATGCATTCATTATTAAAGAACCATTTTTGTGATTCTAGATGGGCAGAGTTATTCTCCTAAATTTATTCCAAGGTATCAATGGACTTTCAACTAAATAAGACTGTGGTTCTTATGTGCTACTTCCAAAATTATACAACATAGACTGAGGGAAGTGTGTGTTCTTTAGACATTCAATGATGTCTGACATTTTATATTGACCAAATTGCTACATTGACCACTGACCAATTGTTTGTGGCTCATTGCCTTTGTCGGAAAGGTCAGCCAATTTGCAAGCCTTGAAGAACAAGGTGGATAACGCCTGCTGTTGCATTCTGTCATTGTATTGCTAGTCATCCAGTAAAGGCATCAGTAGCGACTTATTCCATAGAAGTGTGACTGCAACAGCTGCGTGTATGCTGCTGTTCCGTAGTTGATAACTATAGATATCCATAGTGTGGAAAAACGGACGAGCTTCTACACATTTGTGAAACATAATTGCCTGGACATAGAAGTGTCTAGAGATTCAGCAGTGGGCCAGTTGTCCTTCAAAATACGTCTCCCTAAGGAAAGCCTCTTTACTTGAGTCCTTTGTTTAGTAAGTTTACTTAATGTTATTAGTGCTAGTGTTAGTGCTAGTCCTATTCTGATTCAAGATTGTGAATCTCTGATTGATCAAATCCTGGAGGAGAAACAAGTTACTTACCTGTAAATTCAGTTCGCCAGCGTTGATACATGTGACCATCCCTCTTCCCCAGTCAGTGGCTGTTAAGCTTATCCTTTCACACTTGCACTCTGAAGTATGGTGGCCTCTGAGGGTTGGAGGTCAGTGTGCCCTCACCTTATTTGTTGAATTGTAGATCATTTTCAATGATGTGAAAGGACAAATGTTTGCAAAGTATGTCTAAGGAAATTTGAACTTATCTCTGTTGCAATGTAACCGTTGAACTCCCAGCTCAACGACAGGGAATGATTGAAGCAAGTGAATGAATTTATGAAAGATTCCCTAAAAATATTCTCCAGTATTACTTGATGCATTTAGGGAGACTCTACATCTCATTCCTCCATGCAATAATGTCTCAAGGAAGGTTTCTGGTCAAGTCTGCAGTTGTTTCTTACGACTTTCGTCAGCATTACCGACTCCAAGTAAAATTAAGATGGCTTTAGTATATTATCTAACCGTCCAAATCTCTGATTGTTGTTTTGGAGGACACTATATGCCCTAGAGCCTCTTTATACCAGAATGCAGACTGTTCTGGAATGCAGCCATATTTATTGCGTTGCATTCATTAATAGTTGATGTACACGTATCCTACTCTTTGCTTCCGGAATGGTTAACTACCCTTAAAGAAAGCCCAGTTTTAATATGAAGCACTGTTGTACGTGTCCCATGCTTACGCACTGTGTCAGCTACTGTTTTAAGACTTCTGCAATGTCACATCCGGGTTTTCCATTCATTAGTTATATGTTGTTTGTGCTGCACCTTGATGACTTATTTGCAAGGGTAACCAAGGGTTGAAGGAACATTTTCTACTTTTCTGTAGAACTTCTTCCAGGGCAGCAAGAGGTGCTCCTGTACAGCAGTGGTATTGTACGTTTTCAGTACATGCGTCTGTTGCACCAGCAGTGTTCACTACTACAGGCTCCAAAACATTCCGTGGGAATTCACTGACTGCAATTTTAGAGGTTTGGGCTTTCCTCCAGGTTTCTATATTTGCAGGCGGTTTAGCTGTGCTACCAATTGTGGAAGAAAAGTCAGGTTCGGTGCTAGCAAACTAATGGCATCGTTAGTGTGTTTTTCGCGGTATTTTGCATATGTCACTTTCGGATACTAACTTGCAAGAGTTTATAGGGATCGTGTAATTTCATGCGCCTATTTTCATTCTACATATAAACAGATTCTTTGTGGTATTTCTGGAGGAAAAATTCTGCACTAGTTTGACATTGTTATCAGTATCTTCTGAAGACATACGACTGAGAGCTTTGAAGATAATACTCAGTTGCGGCCAACACAAATAAAAAGTGGTGAGGCGGGTGGATGGGATGCGGGGTGGAACGCTGGGTGAGGAGGCGCGGGGAGGAGCTCTGGGTGGGTTAATAATAAATGAATTAAACTTACCTGATGCTGCCGGCCGCCTCGCGCCTCAGTACTCTTCTGCTTCCTGTTCCCAGGGACGGCATCACAGGCTCCCCATTGAATCCCTGTGCTGCTCTCATTCTATTTCCAAGCATGAGAGCAGTGCTGGTTTAATGCCCGCTCAGGCACAGGGAGTATGTGCTGTTTCTCCAGCCCAGCTGTGCAAAACAGCGGGTTTTAGAAACCTAACTGCGCATGTCTGGCCTGCTTAAGGCGGCTGGCCAAACCGACATGCACACTTAGCAGTGCACATCACTCCACCTCATCTGCCTTGGCCTGGCCCGCCCCTCCCTACACATGCTGGCTGAGCCAGCAGCTGAAAAATAAAACGATAATAAAATATTTTTTTTTTTCAGCTGCTGCCTCTGGGCCAGTGGGACGACCCTCCTCCGCCATTGCGGAGCCGCCGCTGGAAATACTTATTTTGTCCTGTTTTATGCATTCCAAATGCATTTCCAAATGGGAAATAGCAGCAACTCCGACTTGAAATGCAGTCGAAGGAACAAGAAAATAAAGAGAATGTTGCTTGCCAAACACCTCTAAACCATTTTAGTGACTAAAGATCTACAACTTCAGTGCCTTCCTTTTAATATATTTCTAACAACTACTCTGGTAGAACTTGTATCATAAACTAATTAGGGAAGATGCAGAAAATACCAACGTCATCGGTCCCTAGTGATGCAGGGACAGTGCACCTAAAAATACTCATAGCTTTCTAATTTTTGCCCAGTCACCAGAAAAAATAATGTTTTGCTCTGCACACCGAAGATGGTATATCTGAGGCGCTACAATTTTATTGGTTGCACATTGAACATTCAAGAATTCTATCCTAATTTTTCTGGATTTATTTCAGGTTCTTATTATAAAAGGCAATTCCTAATATATATTGATATATTGCACTGCCAATCTTTGGTCAATTTTTCAAATTCTCCTATGATTCCGAATTCTGCGAACTCTTCACAAGCCTTCAGTGCTTTCCTGTCTAAGGAGTACCCAGTAGTAATCTGCCATTTCCTGCAGGGTTAATGGATAAGGGATGTTGCTTGGCTCTTTTCATACTGCTTATTGACAACCAGGGATCCTGGAGTTTCAGGGTCACGGAGGCTCCTGTAGCTTATTAAAGTTAAGAAACGTTTTTAGTCATTGTTCATCGCTTGCGCAGCTATGACAAAGCAGCAACATGAAGACAATATGATCTTTCTTATCAACTGCAGTGTTCTCATTCCTGGAAATATGTCTGTCCTGCAAACTCTGGATTTGCTTCAGGTCTCTTCCTTGGATACTGGAAGTTACCAAGTTCCACTCAGATTCCAGGCCTGTACAATGTGTCCTGTGCAGTGTGCCTTTGGGTGAATATTTGTTGTAGGTCACTCGTAATGGCATGAACTCCCCTCTTGTTCAATAAATCCTGAAGGCCTCTATTTTGAGTGCAATCTTCAGATGTCCACATAGTTGGCTCTACGCCTGGACTGTGTACTGTCATTGAGTGGAATGCTGTTAAGTGGAGTGTTATAGAGGACAGTGTCATACAAGGTAAGGTTGTGGAGTGGAGTGTCTTAGAGTGGAGTAGAATGGATTGGCTAACAATGGAGTGGCGTGGAGAGGTGTAGAGAGAAGTGGCATATATTGGAGTAGAGTTGCATAGAGTGAAATATTGTAGAGTTGATTGGCACAGTATGGCATAGAATGGAGTAGCATACAGTGGAGTTGCGTAATGTGGAGTTGCGTAATGTGGAGTTGCGTAATGTGGAGTTGCGTAATGTGGAGTTGCGTAATGTGGAGTTGCGTAATGTGGAATTGCGTAATGTGGAGTTGCGTAAAGTTGAGTTGCATAAAGTGGAGTTGCATAAAGTGGAGTGCTGTAAAATGGAGTGATGTAAAGTGGAGTGCCGTAAAGTGGTGGCGCACAATGGAGTGAGGTAGAGCAGAGTGGCATTAATTGTTAGTTCGACACACAAATGATTGACGGAATGCAGAACAAATCAAAACATTCAACCCCAGTCAACAGATCTGGGTTAAATCCATCTTTCTTTTGCTCACCTTGCCACCCCAGTTTAGAACCAGCCATATGCAAACCAGTTTTGACCCTGTGGCTCATGGGAACAGTCCAGACCGAACTGCCAAGCCAGATTCTCCCTGGACCAGAAACAAGCATCCTAGGACCGGTTTCAGGGTTTCATCCCTCATCAACCAAGCAAGCTTGAATGCAGTGGCACAGTGAGCCCGGGACCCACGTCTGGGCATACCCGGCGCACTTAGGGCGAGAAAGCAAAAGACACACAAATGATGGACGGAATGCAGATCAAAACATTCAACCCCAGTCTACAGATCTGTCAAATGTAGTACACTATATTTGGGAAATATGGTTTAGTATAGTGTATTTAAAAAAAGTAACTTTTGTTTTTTTAAATACTGCGGTACTTCCTAGGAAGTACCACAGTACTCCGTAAATTAAAAGAAAATATATATAGAAACTTATAAATACTTTTCCTTACCTAGTACCACTTTAGTAAGGTGTTAATTAGTAGGGAAAAATTATAAAACCCAATACTTACCTAAATCTAAGGCTCTAACCCAGAACACAGCCAAAGGGTACTTAAAAAAACATAGCTGGCTTTAGCTTTTGTGAAGACTGTCATTAGCCAATCCCATAATGCCTTGTTCATCGCTATGTACAGCAGTACTTTTATGAAATACTGCAAAATTTCTCAAACCTGCGGTGGTCACAGGAAGCACCAACTTAAAATGCATTATAACTTTAAAAATACTTACCCTACTTGCAAAAGGATCTTTCTAGCAGTACTCCAGAGTTATCAAAACAAGTACAGCTGCCCAAAGGCAACCCTAATGAGGGTTTAACTAGTAAATTTATTTGATTGGAAAAGCTAAAGAAACAAGAGCTGTCAAAATGGTGGGAGTGTGTTACACACAGAAAATATATAGAGAATAGATAGGTCCCAAGGGGTCTATGCATCCTAACTTTTCCAAACTTTGATGATCTCGACAGTGATTTACTGCAGGAGTGGGAATATAATCTTTTAACAGCTCAGTAATAATGATAAATTATCTGGTGAAACATGCTGAGAGAAAGTGAGTGGGGTTGAGAGAATATATGCAAAAACTGGAGAGAGAAACAATGGATGGTTAAAACTTGGGCTGTGTCCACGTCCTTGTTATTGCCAAGCAAGAAATAAAGAATGAACATTTTAATTACATTTGTTTTCAACATCCTAATAAATTGAGTGAGAAGATGTGTAGCTCTTAACAAGGAATTAGTGAGGGATACTAAAAACCTGTTTTTTTGACTGACATTAAAAGTGCTTCTCTCATATTTTTTTGTACTTACCCTACTTACCTGTACTACTGAAACGGATCATCTGCCCACCATAATGTATAATCCTGCCCAATGTCATGGAAATACTGTGGTTAGTCTGCTACAAAGTCTATGCAAAATGCATTTTGGGAAAAATGCTTTTTGGGACCCCCCCCCACCCTTTGTTTTTGCACTTCTTTTTCTCTTTGCACCTCATTGACCAATCACCATAAACTTTGCATCATCTGACAATGAGAAAAACTATAGGTCTGCAAAGTTTTGTGAAGATTAGTTAAACAGGTTCAAAGTTAACGGTCAAAAATCAGAGGAATTCCTATCTCTTGGAATCATAACTATAACTACAGGGTCACAAATCACCAAACCTCCATCCCAAGGAGAGAGAGGTGGAAAGAAAAGGCGGCATAGCAACATCTGCTCCTCACGGTGCTAAAATATATTTATTTACATGTGCAAGTCATAGCCAACACGTTTTAGCAAATGCCTTTGACAGGACAACAGAGTCCACACTAGAGTGTCTCTTAAGGTTTCAACGATTCACACTCCTCCCACCCAAGTGAAGTAAGTTAAAACTCTGGACCATACATTTCAAACATGCTTGTCCCCATTGTGTCTTCCGTTTTTTTTTTACATTTCCAAAATCTAGATAAAGCATTCACTGAATAAATATTAGAATCATTATAAGCCAGTACATACTCATTTTCTAAAAGTAATCCATATTGTTTCTTGAATATGTATGGCTATTACTCATGACAGGAGACATGAAAGCAGAAGCAAACAGCAACTTGATCTATGACAGATATAGGGTTATTTGATCATGCTGTTTACTGCTGTTGATTTGGCTGTATCAAGGTGAAGTACTCAATATAAAATGCACTTTTTGGAGAACCTAAAAATATGGAACATCAGCTATTGCACTTATTTTACATATTTTAAAGCAGGTATACTAAAGTGCTAGGTCTGCTGAAATGCCTAGTGTAAATTACTTGTGCTGCTATAGGGGGCAAAAGTACTAAAGTGCTGACCTGACAGATATGCCTAATATAAAGTGCTGATGCTAAAATTCATGGTAAAGTACCCAATTTAAAATGCACATGCTAGGAGAACTGTAAACAAGATACATTGATTATTGCGCATAGTTTAAGACAGTTATACCCAAACCCTAACTTACTAAAAACGTCCAACCTAAAGTACTCCTACTTACAGGGACAAAGAATGTAGACATTCATTCAAACACATATTTTAGGACAATTGCCGATGAGCTGTGGTAAGTGACGATCCTCATGATCCTGTCACTCGTACTTCCATTGCAGAACATTTATGAAGAATGAGTCTGAGTTAAAATACTTAGTTTAAAGTACATGTGCTTATGATAATATAAATCTACAAAACCATTATTGCACATATCATTTTAAATTCCTTGCACCAAGGCATCACACCCAGTACAGTGTCCACATAAATGGCAATCTGAAAACATTCATCATTTTTTATTCCATACATTGTGGAGCACTTACTATTGTACATATGAAAGGAAGTATTTTACCTAGCCATAGCACTCAAGACACCATTTCAGAGGCTGTGTAACAGTAAAATTCTAGTGAAATAACATTTAAATGTATACAATAATGCATGAAGAATAATTCGAGGAGAAGAAGTTGGGCAAAAGTGAAGTGACGTCTAACCATATTTTCAATTCAAGGAAGTGAATACTGGTGGACATGAAGCTCTGCATCTATATTCAGTCCCCTTGGCATCCCTGTACCCAATAATGTAATTAATTTTGATTCAGCTCTAATCTACACCAATTCCTGATTTCCTCATCTCGACTTTTTGGAAATGTGTGGGATACCATAGAATGGTTGTTCGTCTCGAAATTCCTTTTCTCAGACCAGGCTCCAGTACCGCGGAAAGTCAGCTGGAGCGAGTCGCGCCGTCTCCTCCTCGGCTGCTCTCGCGCTACCGCCTGTCACCGCCATAGGATCCGGATGAAAGCACCCCAGGTACTTTGTCTGGCTGCCCTCAGTCAGGGGTCCATCGATCGCCGCGCTCTTCACTGGCAGGCACAATTTTGTCGCTGCGGCTCGAGTGGCCCGGACCTCCATACCCCGGTGTTAGGATGTCCAGGGGGGGTCACCTCAGATCACCGCTGCACCCCACCGCCTCCCGACGTCCTCAGATGCCGTTGGGTGCCTCTGTTCATATGGATAATGTCGGGTGTTAAGCGCCGACTGCTGGCGCAACTCTCCTAGCGTGCGGACAAATTCCGCGGCTGCAAGCCACGCCCCCTTTTTTCAGATTTTGTGTAATGTTGTAGGATATTTAACTGCCTTTTGGCTTTCAAGATGTACTTGTGACGATCTAAGATTACTACATTTCTGCCTTTATCTGAGGCTTTTATAATTATACTCTGGTCATCTTGGAGGTCTTTTATCGCCTACCAATCTTCCTTGGTCATATTTGTTCTTCCTTTCTTATTCCTTTTTTTGGTCAGTTGAATTAATTCTGCTATAGTTGCTTGAAAAAGCTCAATCTTTTTACTAGCTTGTAATTGCGGGCAAAATTTTGTTCTAGTTTTTAAATTATACCTGCTGTTTCAGTGGTAGAAATACCCATTATTTTACAACACTCTTCCTCAGATAGTTCACTGACGACGGTTTGGCTGTCTTTGTTGATGGATTCATTTTCCAAACGTATAAGGCTTTGAAATGGTGGATATCATTTGTGGTTAGAATAAAAAAATATTCAACTCCTCTTTGGAATGAACTTATTTTTCTTCTGTGCAAAGTATTTCCTTAACTTCAGTTGTCTTTATAATTTGTATAATTTGCAGTGGCCAAATTAATTTCTGTGTCTGGACAAAATATGAATCCCTTGTTTAGTACCCAGATATGTTTTACTTATGTTTTTTTTGGATGACAGATTTATTACCACTTTATTTTCCTAGTAGTATGTTTATTACAGTTTCTTTCCTCTTCCTCGTTTTCCTTTTACGTCCACTCTTAGTTCTTCTACTTTTGAGCATTCTGATTAATTTTGTTTGAGAATCCCCTTCCCCGCTGTGTTGTACATATCTGGTATAATTTAATCTCCCTGGAAAAATCCGGTTTTGCTGTTCTACTTGATGTTCCCTCATCACCTGAGCTGACCTCCGACCTTCAATGAGAGGGGCTATTCCCCCCCCCCCAGAGTTTTGTCCATAAAGTTCCTACTGTGCAAGGAATACAATTTTCTAGCAAATGTATATATCCACCCATTTGCATAATCCAGTCTAGCGCTATTGAATTTTCTTGCCTTTCTTGCTTGTACATCCAGTTCATATTTATCTATTTTCCTTTCCATAATTTCCAGGGCCTCAACTACCTCCAACATTTACTTTTATCAATCTTGCTTTCAATCTCTGTTAATATTTCTGACACTGTGCTCAATTGTTTTTCGGCGTGTTTTATTAGAGTCCTAATACGTTTAAAAGAGCACTCGGTAGTATCTATTTGCCATTCGTTTAGGAGATCATCATTCAAATCACTTAATGTAGGCATCAGTAATATTCCAAGTCCACTGGGGATCCGTTTTCAATCAGTGTATTTCTTTGTATTCCCTGTACAATTGCAAAATATTCATACGGTGTGCCGCTGACCATCGGGGTCCGGTGCAGGAGTTAGCCCCTCCCACTATGTCCTCTCTGAGGCATCGGCAACTGCACTCAAACTGCCTCGTCTCTGGATTACCGCTCTGAGCTGTTCTGCTCCGGTTTCATTTCAGATGATCCAGCAGAGGTGGAGACTCCTCCCACCTTCAGGTGAACACACTCTGGAATCACCTCTCCTCTTTACTCCCGGGTGCAAGCTGTGTGCAGTCCAGCTACCGTCCAGCGGTGGGTGGGTGGGTGTGGGTGTGGGTGTGTGTGTGTGTGTGTGTGTGTGTACTAGTGTGTGTGTGTGTGTGTACTAGTGTGTGTGTACGTGTGTGTGTACTAGTGTGTGTGTACGTGTGTGTGTACTAGTGTGTGTGTGTGTGTACTAGTGTGTGTGTACTAGTGTGTGTGTGTGTGTACTAGTGTGTGTGTGTGTACTAGTGTGTGTACTAGTGTGTGTGTGTGTGTGTGTACTAGTGTGTGTGTGTGTTAGTTAGTTAGCGTTAGCCACTGCAGTGGGCCGGGTCTGAGCACCGGCAGTTTTTTAAAGGGGGCCTCGAAACGGGTCTCTATCGGGCTCTGTTTTGTGCCCTGGCACAGGCAGTCTGTTTTTTCCGGACTGCAGTGACAGCAGGCACATCCCTGTGTGCGTGCTCACTTCTCACAAGCAGAGAAGTTACGGCATGACGTCATGCCAGGTGAGCGTTGTAGGGGAAGGCAAACCTTTTAACCCCTTGCATGCCCGCCCCTTTCCCCGCCCAGTGCCGCGCCTTTCATTAGCGGGCAGAGTTCATGACGAGCTGGACTCGTCATGGGCACAGCGCCACCGCAGCCCATGACGAGTCCAGCTCGTCATGGGCACTGAAGGGGTTAAAGAGAGACATTTTCTCTCTGGATTTCCCTTCTCTTTTTAAAACTCGGGTGCAGCAACATTGTTGTGGTGGGTTACGCGCTACTGCGTGATGGCCGCGTTGTAGAGGAGCTCCGCACCACCTGACCCGAAAACCCCTCTACCCGCCTCAATAATCCGAGTCCTGCAGCGGAAACTGATTGCCCCGGGTGCCGTGACTCCTCCGGTTTGCCTCCTGTCTCCGGCGGTGGTACGGGAGCGGAATACCGCTGGCAACAAGTAGTGGCCTTGGAATAAAGTGAGGCCGCAGCCCACGGTGATTGCTGGTGCCGCCGAGCTTGCACTGTTAGGCGGGCAAACGCCTACTCGAGGTCGTGGCTTGCGGCCTGGTCCGTGACTTGAGCTCGCTGTTTGCCGTTTTTGTCGGCACCTTTGGAGGCGGCCCGCCTCGGACTGCACAGCGAGGGGCCGCATTGGGGCAACGGTGGATTGCTCGCACTCTATAATCTGCTGATCGCAGCCTGCCCAGTAGAGCTCGACTGAAGGAGACCAAATACTGCCAGTGGGAACTGGAGACTGAGTGGACGTATCGCAAGCGGTTTAGTGCGTCCACCAGAGGAGGGCCTGGGCCTGGTGACCTGCGGTCTCTTGTCCTGTGGCTGGTGACTCCTGAAAGCACCCACGAGGCACTACTATTGTGCAATTGGTGAGAAACTAAAACCTCCCCTTGTCTGTGGATATATCCCCGGTGACCGCCTCTGTGGGGGGCCCTGTGGTTGAGTGCACGTTGCAGCGTCTGGGGTCCTTGGTGGAGTACGCAATGGCAAGTGGAACGGGCATGAAGGTGATGCAGCAGAACAAGCTGGACAGGTACACTTGCCTAAAGAGCCCTGCCCCTGACCGCCCGGCCCGGCAAGTATCTACTGGAGGGTGTGAGAGCGCGCTCCCTGAACTGTTCCTTAAAGATGTCATGATGCCATTGCAGGGGTGCGCACCTCAATGGAGCAGCGAACTGACGCCATAACGGTGGAAGTGACTTTGATCAGAGCTAATCTTGCGAAAACCCATGAAAAGGTCAAACAGTTGGAGGTAACTGCTCAGAGTCTGGTGGATGATGTATTGCAACTACAGACCGAGGTCCAGGCTTTACAGACCTTCAAAACGTTTGCGGTGGACAAGCTGGATGAATACGAAGGGCGCTCGCGACGAAATACCGTCCGCAGCGTGGGTCTTCCGGTAAAGTCAGAGGGGCAGGCACCAGACTTGTTAGTTGAAGACCTGGTACTCCACCATCTCCAGCCACGAGGCCTCTCGAAGTTCTTTGTGGTGGAACGGGCACATCGTGTCTCGGGAGGTCGCCCAAAACCGGGGGCTCCTCCCTGACCCATCTTGGCGAGATTTCTGAACTTCAGAGACCAGGATGTGATATTGCAGCACGCCAGGAACTCACCACCTCTCAAATACTAAAATTCGACTAACATTTTTTCCAGATTTCACTCAGGCTGTCCAGAGACGACGATCATTTCTGGCCATTAAAAATCTTTGAGAGATAAAGGACTGAAATATTCCATGCCCTTTCCCGCCAAGCTTAGAATAGAGGCCAATGGGAAATTGACACTTGGGGTATGTGGATTTGAAAGTAATCTAACTATATGAAGGGGCTCACAAGTGCTCTGGAGGACTGACTGTGGGACATGCCGGGGGTAGTCCACCGTAGACCTTTGTATGCTGGTGCTACTGACTATATATCCCCTACCGCTGCCCGGGAGTAGTCTCCTCGATCAGGACTAATGTATGGTGTGTTTTCTTTCCTTGGGGTGGGGAGGGGGGGTCGGGCGGGCGGGGTCCTTAATCCCCGCATTTAACTTGTGTTGGTGTTCTTGGGGCGACAGGCACTCTGCGCAGTTTGTTGCTGGGCTGGTTTTTGCCCGAGATGCAGGGAGGGGGGAGTTGGAACCGGGGTTGGGGGGATGGTTTATTTTTTGTTGTTTTATCGGCTTCAATGATGCTCATGGCTTTGGATATGGTGTCATCCTTACTTGGGGTCATGGGAGGTGAACCCACACTAGTACTTCACCATGGGACCACACTGGGACCAGAGTTTCACTTTACTTAGCTGGAATGTCAGTGGACTGGGAGACAAGGTAAAACGCACTGTAGTCCTACAGTATATCAAACGGCACTCACCGGACGTTGTCCTCCTTCAGGAAACACATCTGGTGGGTAATATGTGTAAAGCCCTGAACAGATGGGGGTACAGGCTCATTGCCCACTCGGGATTTACTAGTGGATCTCGGGGAGTAGGTATTATGGCCAAAACGTACTTTCCTTTCTCACCCCAATCCACGCATGCTGATGAACGTGGGAGGTATGTCGCACTCACTGGTCAGTGGGAGGGGAGAACAGTGACCCTGGTATCGGTATATATACCTCCAGGTCTACAGGCTCAATCATTCACGGATCTAGGTACTTTACTCCTTTCTTTGCCAGAGGGCCTTCTCATAGTGGGAGGTGACTTCAACACTGTGTCGTCCGGTGAGTTGGATTGTTGGCCATCACGTGCCATGGGGCCCTCCCATAGTTGGCTTCCTGACTTCATCGAGGCATTCGGATTATCTGATGCTTGGAGGGCCCTCCACCCTGGGGAGTTGCAATACACTTTCTTCTCCGGAGCCCATCATAGCTTCTCCCGCATTGACTATTTACTCTTGCCTGCCTCTCAGCTACTCCATCTGCACGAGGTACGACATCTGACGAGAGACATATCTGACCACTCACCGATTTGGACCAGACTGGTGTTGGGAGACCACCGAGTAGATATGGTGGCACTTGTTAATCCCTGGTTTCTCCGTGACCCATCTGTTCGTAGAAACCTGCAGAAGGCGATTGACCATTATATCTGTGAGAATCTGGGTTCGGTGGATTCTCCTCAGACGCTTTGGGAGACGTTTAAGTCCGTCGTTCGAGGGTCTGCCCTCTCTTTGGTGGCCGGGATCTGGAAAGAGAATTCCAAGGAGCTTGAGGCGATTGAGAGGGATATAACACGCCTAGAGGCAGGAGTGGGGAGGGAGGGTACCCCTGACGCTGAACATCTTTTGCGATTAAAAACGGATGAATACAAGGCTATTGAGCGTGATAAGTCCTGGGGTCAAGAGAGAGACGGTAGAGTGTATGAATGGGGAGACAAGGCTGGGAAACTTCTTGCCTGGTTGGATAAAAGGGCGCAAGCTAGTCGACTGGTGCCTGAACTCACGACTAACTTGGGTGTGAGGGTCAGAGACCCATTTCTAATAACCGACAAATTTGCGGCACATTATACAGCGGTATATACATCACAATCATCCCTCGGAGAGACAGATTCGGCTGATCTCCTCAAAGACATTGGTCTTCCGTCCCTATCGGAGGATGATCGGAGCTATTTAGACAGTGATATGACTAATGACGAGATTGCACAAGCAATCAGGGCCCTTAAACCGGGTAAGGCGACGGGGCCCAGTGGGCTCCTCATTGAGCTTTACAAAATGTGTCCAGACAAGTTGGCCCCACAGCTGCGCGCCATGTTCGAGGATAGCAGAGAGGCGGGAGAGCTGCCGCCTGACCAACGGCTGGCGTCCATAGTAGTCATCCCGAAGGACGGACAACCGAAGGATAGGTGCACATCTTATCGACCCATCTCCCTGATTAATGCGGAGCCCTAAATACTTCCTAAGCTTCTAGCCACCCACCTATCGCGAGTGTTTGCTTCCCTAGTACACCCTGATCAGTCAGGTTTTATGCCCCACCGCAACACTGCTCTAAATCTGAGACGTGTTCATGGGGTGATAGAGCGGGCTGGCACAATACAGGAAGATGCCGTAATTTTAACTTTAGATGCGTCAAAGGCTTTTGACACCATCGAATGGCCCTACTTGTTTGCAGTACTTTCTAAATTCGGATTTGGCCCGCAGTTTATCTCCTGGGTCAGACTCCTTTACTCTGCTCCTCTTGCACAAGTGGTGGTAAATAACAAATGATCTGGGTCCTTCATTCTCGGTCGGGCACTAGGCAGGGATGCCCGTTGTCGCCCCTGCTCTACGCCCTATCCCTGGAGCCCTTGGCTGCCTGGATCCGGCGCGATTGGTCTGTCAGAGGTTTGCTTTGGTCGGTGGATTGGGAGGACCGCATCTCCCTTTACGCAGACGACATTCTGCTCTATTTAGCTTCCCCCACCAAATCGCTCAGGTGTGTCATGGACATTTTGACATCCTTCAGTACATTCTCGGGCTACTCTATCAACTGGGGGGAATCTCTCCTCTATGTCCTGTCTGGCGGAACCCCGTCTCTTCCTAGGGACTGTCCAATACAAGTAGTATCCAATGGTTTCCGTTATTTGGGGATTTATGTCACAGCTGATGCCCGGCTCCGGTATTAGAGAAACCTGCTCCCGCCCCTGCAGCGTCTGCGACAGGATATCGCACTCTGGAAGGCACTTCCACTCTCACTGCTTGGACGTGCTGCTCTTTTTAAGATGATGTCCCTCCCCCGCTTCCTTTATGCTCTTCAGAACTACCCCGTTTCAGTCCCGGCGCGCTATTTTAGGGAGATTGAAGGACTACAGAGGCAGCTACTATGGGACGTAAGACCCAGGATTGCGCTCCATAAGCTAACCCTCAACTGGTATGATGTCGGAATCAGCCTTCCCAAACATTATAAAATACTATTGGGTGGCACACCTCGCTGCCATCAACCAGGGTACATACCGGACCCATGGTGATCCGGGATACGCCATGGATAGATGGCTACTACCGGGTGGATCGTACAACCGAGCCCTCTACTCTAATCCCAATACCCTGCCTCTGACTGGGCCAACATCTCACTCAGTCCAGGTGTGGCACGCAGTTAACAAAAGTTTAGGATGGGAGCACAGATTGACACTTGTAACTCCCCTTTGGGACACGGCTCAGCTGGGTGGTCTTCATTCCTCTAAAGGCTTTGATAAGTGGGACCTCATTGGCATTTCTCGGGTGGGTGATCTGTGGGTGAAGTGCCGAGTCCTTAGCTTTGACCAGCTGAAACAAAACTATGAACTTGCGGATACAGAGTTTTCCCGCTATCTCCAGATACGTCATGCTCTGATCACTGCCATTAGCGAGGGATCCACTCTCCCTGACTCCTCCCCACTGGAAGATCGGTTACTGGATGGGCTTCTCCCTCAGAAAGCCATCTCCTTGACATATAAGAAACTTGTCAACAATGCACCGGATCCCCTAATTAAACTGCGTGAGACATGGGAGGCAGAGGGCCTCCTACTTGATGACGAAGACTGGATAGAAGCGGTGGCCTCTCCTAAAGAGGTAGCGATCTCTGCGCGTCTCCGCCTGATACAACTGAAAATCCTTCATAGGATTTATATTACGGGCCGCAGTTGACCCGCATGGGGCGTGGTGACAGTATAAACTGTAGGCGGCATTGTGGAATGGTGGCCACATTCATACATAGTATTTGGGAATGTGAATACATTCAGAGATATTGGAAAGGGATCCATAATGTCATGGGTGAGGTCCTGCACAAACCTGTTAGCCTTGAAATCAAAAGATGTTTGCTTAATGTGTGGGAGCCCATGGACTTGGTAACAGCGGAGAAGCTATGGGTCACGCTTGGGGCCACGGTGGCCAAGAGGGACATTGCTCAATTATGGGGAGGATCGGCGCCCCCTACTGTCACAATGTGAAGCGCAATATGGACTGGTGCATGTTTCGGGAAAAGGCTGTGTATGTGGCGCGGTGTTGCCCCCAAAAATGGTCTCGAGTTTGGGCCAAGTGGAACTCATATAGGGGAGATATCTGTGTTGCTCCTACTGTTCCTCCTGATGATGACCCAATGTCTCCGTGAATGTTTGACTTACAAATGTGCAGAATTCCATCTAAAATTATGTAATCTTAATGAAATGCCATATTCAGCCATGCATACTTTTTATGCCACTGCAATTGCCGATTTGTTTGTTCTTCTTTTCTTTGTTCTTAAAAAGAATAAAAATATATTTAAAAAATAATCATTGTTGTGGTGTCACCAGGGTTTTAAGTGGAAGCTTTTAGGTCGAGCCTAAAGCAGCGCATGCGCTGCTGCTCGACTTTTAGTAAGGGGCTTTTCAAAGTGCTACCCACAGCTCTTCCTGGCATAAAGCTTGCGTGCACGCTCGCGTGCACGCCACCATCTGCCTTTCTTATCTCTTCCTCCGCATCGCTGGCCTAATTACTTTCACTTTCGCGGCCATTGCTTGTTTTTCCTGTGGTATTTGCGCACTACTTGTGCTTTGTTGCACATTGCAGCAGTCTTTTCGTAGCTACCGGAGCACCCGCTTTATGGACGCTGCTCTTTCGTCCCTTTAAAGTTGGGCCCTGAATCTCGTTTCACTGGAGCAGTTCCCTTCGTTTACTTTTCGGCAACAGATAAACTAATATAATAGGCAGACACTCTTCTCAGCTCATGCCACCATTTCATGTTCTCTTGTGCCCACGGCTGTAAACCCTGTCCTTACACAATCCCTCTCCTCCTGCTTGTTATTTGAGCTGTGATGGTGCCGTGTCTTTGCCCGCTTTGGTAATTAACCCACGTTGATTAGCTAAAAATAAACGTAGCATGAGGGAGGCTGTGGGGACTTCCCTGCTAATTTCGACTTGACTGCCTCTGTTTATTTTCACCAATTAGTAGGCTGATCACACCGCTAGAACCGTCCCGGGAAATCAATAGTGCTTGCTTTTTAAGCAGACGAGGCCTGAAGCTTCGTATTTGTTACATTCATGACGGTCCCTGTTACACACAGGCCCGGCACATGTAGCGTGTGAACACCACAGTAATAAACTAGGACATCACGCCTGCCCTGCTCCGCAGCAATTTTCTGAATTTGTAGAGAGTGTGTTTATAACGGAAATGATTACCTTGTCCTTCGAAGCAACGTGTAGCCTCTGAGGTCCATGCACCAGTATCACTGAAGTGCAAATTTCAGTGCATACTGTGTGCACACTATACGACCACTTATAAATGCAGTCACATCCTCGCCTCCACACTTGAACCCCCACCTCCACATGAGCATAGAAAGAGCATAAAATGTACATTAACAATCGATGCAAATATCTACATTAAGCAAAATGAACATACGCTTTGGTAAGTAAAATTCAATATGTACATTTAAATGTGCTGTTAGACACAAATGCAGAAAAAATGTGTGCTGGATCAATACGAATTCTTGTTTTTCTTTTATGGATGTTTCCAATTCGCTTCTAAGTGCATCACTCAGAATGCTAAAACCTCTGAATTCAGCACAGATCTTTGGTGCATGTTTTGTAATTGAGTCAAAGTGCGAGGGCCTTCAGTGGTCGGGTGGGGGGAGCTGGAGAGCAGGAGTTGATGCCATTCAAAGATTTGCTAAATCTATTTGCGGGCAGTTTCTCCTACACAAAGTGCAAAGATCTGTTTTGCAGAGGTTGAAGCGTGCTTTACCTGTGATATGGGGCATGGGGTAGTTCAATCATCTGGCCATTACTGACCCAGGAGCATACGCTGTAAGTATTCTGAAGCTGCTCCCTCTGTCGTTGTCTTTCACTCTGCCTGGAAGTCTCTTGGTCTGTGGATGCTAGTCTCCCTCTGTTGGGGTCCTGGTCTTTCTCCTTCTCTTCCTCCCCCTCTCTCTACACACCGCTTTCGCCTATCTCGTTCTATTTATGTCTGTCTTCTCTCTCTTAAATGCATCACTAGCTTTCTCTCTTACTCTATGGTTGCTTGACTGACCTATAGTCTCACCAGCCAGTCTCTCTGCTCATGCAGTTGTCAACATCAGTTCATCCTTGTAGCTATCTACCTGCCAATCAATCTCTGATTCTCCAATAAAAATAAACCAAATCAGTCAGCTAGTTACTGAAATTCTTTAACATGTGTGATGCACGCAAACTGTAAACATTTGGGTATTTTTGGAGTACAGTCTCTGGCACACTGGCTACCATCTTACACATGAGGCCTCCAGAGAGTGCCAAGGTTGGTGGTGTACCCAACATAGAGGTAGGTAACCACAGACATACCTACAGACATACGTACATACATACATAAAAGCAAAACACAGCCAGCTACCCACACATCTAGCAGACACACACACCAAGTCCTGGTTCTCTTGGCACACCAACAAGCCGTCATTATTTCTCATCAATCACAACCTGCTGCTGTTTGTTTAATTCTGCTGTACTCAAAGGAGAGAATGGTGTTCTGCAGAGCTTTTAATCACATGAAAACTACGGTGACCAACTGGCATTGGTGCAAATTCAGGGCGGCAAGTGTACAAATTCAGGACAGAGGGTCAAAATTCAGGACAAAATGTGGGGACAAAAGTTAAGTTTTACAGACACATCAGAGGAAGTTGCACGATAGTATAAAAGTTAGTAAATAAACAACCACTTACTTATAAGTCAAAATAAGTTTTATATTAGGTTGAGACAATTATTTTTCGGTATGCGTGCAGCTTTGAGCAACTGTGCAGGTCTGTGGTGGTATTTCATATGATAATAATCTATTTATATGGTTACTGCACTGGGTTGTCCAGTCTGATATTTTGCTTACAACTCCTGTTACTGAGCAGGCATGTTTGTGAGAGAAGTGGTCAGGAAACTTCTGCTCAGATAGACTTTATTACTAGCATCTCATATCTTGAGTTCCATTGCGAGATGTAAAGCGACACCCGTAGGTCAACTAAAAGGAGGATTGCTGTGATTAACCCACTATAGGGAAAGCATTATGGGTGTTTCATCAAGTGGAACTTAAAATATTGAATCAGAAATTGCTTATGGGGGCTTCGCAGAGAGTTGCACTAGCTGACGGAAGTCACAAAGGTGCTTTTTCCTGCAGCTTTCTTAAAGAATGCACTGTCGATACACAATTACATAGTTTATTTTTGACGCCTTGCCTATTGCTTTAAACACAATATACATCTCAAGCACAGCTCATGGCACTATGAGGCTCTCCCTAAAACCTTACAACTAAAGAAAAACATGCAAACATTTACAATTGCTAGGGTAACATTCAAGTAGCAGTTAGGTGTCAGTCATGATGCATGATGTATAGACACATAAGCACACAGCAAATACAGAATAGTTACACATAGGCAAGGGAGTAGCCAGAAAATGTAAATACTTCCCACTTTGAACTAAAGCTCTTATGACTCCAAGAAAGCAAAGTAAGTCATCACAACCCTCCCTAGAAGAGCTCTCTTGTCCAAGGATCTAGCCATTAATCCTTCCATCAATCCCCTGATATCCACCATTTCAAATGTACATTCTGTCATCTATTAATTCTTACATTCAGTCTTTCACCATTCATTCTGTCATACCATCTGTGTATCCATCGCTAACCAAACCTTTTCAACCATTTGCAAAACTATCCATCATCTATCCTTCCATCCATCATATCACACATCCATCCCTTCATCCACCCTTTCACTCATTCATCCATCCACCCAATTCCTCCTTTCATTCATCCATCCACTCTTCCACCCACACATCCATCCACTCATCCATCCAACCATTCACCCTTTCACTCATCCATCCATCCTTTCTTCCAGCTTTCCACCCTCCCGTTCCCTCGTGTATGCATTCTTTCACTCATCCATCTTTACATTCTTCTTTTCATTCATCCATGCACCCATTTGCCCGTTCATTCTGTCAAGCATTCATCCATGCTTTTATTCATCCACCCATCCTCCCTTTCTCTCTCTCCATTCCCCTTTCACATAGCCACCCATCCTTCCATCCACCCTTCACCCATCTACCCACCCATTCCCCCACCCATCCAGTTGCGGACAAAAGAGGCCCATCAAGACCTTAACCCTAGCTGTAGTTCCTAAAGCAAAGGGTTGGGTGGGGTTGACTATGCCCCTGCAGATACGCAATTTGAAAACATAGTAGTTATGAGTCATGCATGATGGATGCACAGTGCCAGGATGTGAGGTAACTGTGACATGGTGTTGTTTTCAGGGCTTTAAGTGGGATGAAAAAACTGGAGTTCTCTCCAACGGGCGTGTCTGATGTAATGAAGGGTGTGGCTTAAAACACCTCAGCTAAAAATATGTGCTGAGCATAATGTGCCGCCCGACTGGTATTTTGCTGTTTCTATCATTGCATCCAGTAACATTAGACCTACAAAAAGCCATGACCATTGGCTTTGTCAATGGATGTTAGTTGCATAAAATAAATAATCAAGCATTGGCATAGCCAATAGGTCTCGCCTTTGGGCCCTTATACGTGTTTAGCCATGCAACAGTTAATGTTGTTGCACCAAGGATATTGTGCTGCATATCTAAATACTTATAAGGTCCCAAAGGCGAGACCTATTGGCTATGCCAATGCTTGTTCAATATTCTATACAAGCCATACTTGCTGCTTATTTATCTTAAGCAACTAACAACCATTGACAAAGCCAATTTGTCCTAACGTGTTGTAGGTATGATGTTACTTGTATCATATAGCTGGATGCAATGACATAAATAGGAAAATACAAGTCGGGCGGCACACTCTGCTGAGCACAGATTTTTAGCTCGTGTTTTAAGCCACGCCCATAATTACTTTGGCCACGCCCCTTTGAGAGCCACCCTAGTTTTTTCATCCCACTTAAAGCCCTGTATATATATATATATATCTTTCAAAAGCCGTTCTGCATTAGGGACGCACTCTCACAGTTGGTGAATCACAAATTCATTTATTGGAAGGAAACTGGCATCCTAGTCCGATTCTCTGAAGTCCTGTCACCTTACGCGTTTCAGAGCATTCTTGCTCCTTCGTCAGAGGTATTTGCAGAACGGCTTTTGAAAGATATAACGCACGGTGGGTTCGACCGTGGGGGATTGCACCGCCCTGAAAAATGAAAGGAGACCGGTGGTTTTGAACTTGTTGAACATGTTGGTATGTTAAAAATGAAACCGGACTGCTAATCTGAGGCCCACTGGAGGGTAATATTTGTCCTGGAAAAGTTTTGACTGAACACATAACCTACTGGAGGGTTAAATTAATGGCAGTAAAGAGAACCACAAGTTCCGGCGTGCATCACATTGAACTCACCTTGAAGGCACACCGGAGGCCAATAAAAATGACAAGCATGCAGGGAACTGTGGGAGCCAACAATGAATGTGTCTGCAAATACCTCTGACGAAGGAGCAAGAATGCTCTGAAACGCGTAAGGTGACAGGACTTCAGAGAATCGGACTAGGATGCCAGTTTCCTTCCAATAAATGAATTTGTGATTCACCAACTGTGAGAGTGCGTCCCTAATGCAGAACGGCTTTTGAAAGATATATATATATATATATATATATGTATATATATATGTATATGTATATATATGTATATATATATGTATATATATATATATATGTATATGTATATATATATATATTAATCTAGCAGTCGTCTTTAGATTTCAAAGCTCCTACTTCACCTACTACAATAATTTCACATTAGTAGAGTCTGCTCTCTGAGTTGCTGCCAGTGGATATCGCTTTCGTAGTGGACACACATCAAATAGCTTCAATCTCTTGCCTGCATCCTTGATTTGAGCCAGTTGGCCCACAGGGCCCTCCCCAGTGGCCTCTATTTGTACCGCCCTGCATCAAAGGTCTTTTCCTCCCTGGTAAGAGGTTGGTGATGCGAATCACAGATCTCATTGTCTGGACTCATATTTCAGTGGAAGCCGCCCGGGTGCCCACTGTTTTCACTTGAGATCTGAGATTCAATATGCCGCTACTCTTCCTTCCGGATGAGTAATGAGGTGGGTCTTGTGGTTTGGGTTATGTGCCAGATAGAACAACTGTGCACTTGTCATGTCAGCAACTACGGTTTACATTTCCTGGTTGTGATGTACTGACTTGTTCCTGTCTGTGGAACCAGAGATATTAATGTGTGTGTGTGTGTGTTTGTACGTTTACCATGCAAGGTATGTTTGTGCTTGAGAGACATGCAGATCACCCATGTAGGGTGTGTTTGCATAGTGAAGATTGGTTGGATTTGCTTTTTTGAGTGTTTGTTTTTGTCTGGGTGATGCACGCACACATATTACCCCTCAGACTAGGAAAGAAGCAATCTAATGCGTACCCACGCAGAGTTTAGACATTTCCATTGGGTGACCACTGAGCAGGCCCTCTTCCTACTGCAACTTCTGCAGATCTTAATTTTACTCCTTGTCTTCCTCATTTGGCGGAGTAAAAGGAAGAAAGGAGCAGAACTAGATGTAGTGGTAGTACTGCTACTAAGAGGAGTAAGAGGCCCTCCTCCCTAACACTGCACGAGTAACAAAGTACAGTCTAGAAGTGTGGGTGCTGCATGTAACACATCAGGGAATGTACATCCTAGACCATTAATCACAGAAGACTGACTTCCATGATGCTGCAGATCACCTATTAGGTGCCCTCCTGGCCTAGGGTGTGAAATCACCTACAAGTCATGTTTAGAATCACCCTACGAGTGTGTGCTTGCAGAATACTAACCGAGTAGGCCTGTTTTTTTAAGAGAGAGTTTTCCTGCTATTGCTAGACCCCGCCTGCTCCGAGATAAATGGATTGTCTTACACGCACATTAGTGGCATCACTTGACGTTCACAGGTGAACTTGGCTGATTGATGAACCTGGTGTTTGTTGTCTTTTCGCAGTGGTAACAGCAGTTTTACCTCCTGAAGCTCTTGAATGGCCCCCTTAGGCTTCCATTAGGAAAGCAACTGGTAAATTATTTTCGTTAAATGTAGTATGTTGTTGTAATTCCTTCCTTAACCAGGTGCAGAGCTCCGACTGAGGCGTTTTGTGCCTGTTTTACGTGTTTAGTTGTGTTTGATCCATAGAGTTCCTTTAATTGTTGCTTGTCGGGTGTGAGCTCCAGGTGTAATGAGCCTTGTAATGCAGGCACACAACAGGGCGGGGCATGCTGCTGATTGACATTTGGCAAAGGGGCTCCTTGGTGCCCGCTAATGATGGACAAATGTAGCTGATGAAGGGTCTGTTGTGAACATGCTACACCACGCACTAGAAAGGCATGGCGCGATTGCTCTGAAATACCTGTTGAAAAGCCAGTGACAAGTAATTAACCTTGTTTTGAGATTACAAGTTGCTGGTGCAGAACGCTTTGCCATCATTCATAAGAGTCCATACCTTAAAGACAGGTGTGTGTGTTGATAAATTCCTGTTTTTTTAGTGGTCATACCAAAGATTACTGTAGATCAACCAGGAGCATGCAAACATAGAAATAAACAATTCATTCAGGAACTTATTAGAACTTGATACAGTGTCGTTTTAGCGAAATGAAGCATGCTCCCTCCTGACATCTCTGCCTAACTGGCATGAGTGAGTGTTCTTGTGCATGTGATGCCACGGTCCCTTGAAGTGAAGGCTCCGGCTCCCTGTCCCCATGTCTCTTGTGGCTGGTGATGGGGGAAGTGCAATTGGTTGCCCATTTTGTGAGGGAGTCCATGCTACAGGCCCAGCTGTCTAGGATAGCTCAGGGAGATGGGAACTTGCTGCAGAGATATTTGTGTGATATGCAGATTGCCGATATCAGTGTCATCCTTTCTGACTTATAAAGTTGATAATATGAGTGACAATTTAGATTGGGCAATAATATTGGATATAAAATGGTCTATGGAAAGAGCGTTGGCGAATGTGCAAAATAGATAACCAATTATTATAAATATTGGTACAGTTGTACAATTTTCCAAGAAAATACCTTGGGCAATATAGTGATATGTGGAGCACAAGGAAACAAAGAGAAGCAAAAGAATAAATCAGGGATAAAGTATTTAAAAGAGAAGAAAGGGGGGATGGTAATGAAAGAACATAAAGACTGGTTTTGAAAAGATTTCTGAAGATGGTTTTTCAGCTGGCTTCCTTCAAGGCAACATATCCTGGACTTAGGGCTACGGGATGTCCTTCTGGGGCATATGCCTTATCCTCTGGGGCAAGGTGAATTTACTGTCTGAGTGACTGCTTAGTTTATGTGGATTGTAAGAAATTTATGGTATGCCCTGTTCCAATGTTCAAGACATGGGAAGATTGTATTGCGTAGTCCCATAGCGAGTGCTCATAAGGCTATTGAATTATCTCATTCCACTATTTAAATACAGAGAGCCTGTTTCAGGAAAATAAATATCAGTGATAGATGTAAGTTACTTCTTAATTTCTGAATTTCCAGGAGTAAGTCAAGATTCAAGATATATTTATTAGATTCGGCTCTACAATGAGGTCCAAATAAAACTACCAAATGAGGTATAATCAGTACATATTTAAGAAACTTTTTAAAAATGGAAACATTTTAAAACCAGAGTAAGTCACTTCTACGGTCAGACAGCTTACCTTGCTTCTTCACATTGTAAAGCATATTAGAGCCTATTTGGTTCACAATTGGCATGCCACTAGTTGCCTGTAATAAGAAAATGATGTATTGAGAGTCCTCTAATAAGTTATTACATTTATGTGATTCATCAAGTGAGGGCCATGTAAAAGGGGAAGGGGTCCGAAAACGGGTTTCCCCATTTTTCCATACGAAGACACAGCTACAGCCCAAACCGCTGAATGGATATACACCATGTTTGGCGGAAGGCTAGATTTTGGTCCAGAAAAAGTGCTTTTTTGGTTTGGTGTAAGTCCGTTCAGTAATTAGTTTTTGAGCAATTAATGCTCAAAAAATGTATATATCTAGAGATGCAGAACCTCTGCAGATTCGACAGATCTCAAGCTGAGATCTGATGGGCTGCCACCACAAGAACCAGGAAGTCGTGGCAGTCATCTTAGGACTCAGGACTCAGTCTGATTCCTAAGAAAAAAGACACACAAAAAAAGACACGGGGGAAGAGTAGGGACCCTTATCTCCTAGGCCTGCTGGTGGGGATCCCAGAAGAACCACGCCTTGAGGCCCCAAAAGGTTTTTCATTTTTATAATTTGCCACAAATTTGTGGAGGATCCACGTACCTTAAAGTAACTATAACGCGCATCCGCTCCATGCCCTGCTCATTACCCCACATATTGCATCACTCATGACCTCGATGACATAATTGATAATATCACTGCAACGTGTGCATTGAAAATATTCATAAGAAAACTGTGCATGGCGGGGGCGCAATTAATAGCTACTTTAAGACACGAGTTATAGTTACCAAAGATAGCTATAGCTGGTGAATTTTAGTGGTTTTGTGGATTTAAAACATTATATTGTAACTGCCATTCTCACCTAACTATTACATTACTTTAACTTTTGTTTTTGTCAGTGATATATAGGTTTGAAAAGATTTTTCAAATAAATAAAATATTTTTTTCCCAGTGCAGTTGTAGTTATGATATTGTTTTCACAGGAAAAGCATTTTTTCTTTTCCTAATAACTTTGGTACTGTGTCCCAAAACCCATTTTCCCCATTCATTGTTCCGTAGGAACATTGAACAGCGATACTCCAAAAACTGCTGAACCAAATTAACACCAAATTTGGCAGAAAGCTAGATCTTGGTCCAGGAAGCGTGCTTTTTGTGATTTGATGTAAATCCGTTCAGCAGTTTTTAAGAAATTAACGTTCATAATTTTTTATATATTTCACGCCGCTGAGGCTCCGCAGAGCCGACAAATCAGAGGATATGTGTTTGGCTGCTGCCACCTTAGCAACAAGGTGGCAGCATCCACCTCAGAACTCAGACCCGAGTCCTAAAAACAAAAGTGGAAAAAAGCTATAAGGGGGAAGAGTAGAGATGTTTTCCCCCACAACCATGCCCCCCCCAAAAATGTGTTTTTACGCTTTGCTGTAAATTTACAGAGGATCCGTGAATCTGTGGCAAAAAGAAAAAAAATGTGCTGGGTACTGTACTAGAAAAACAATTCCCCCCCCCCCTCCTCTCGCCTCTCCCTGGGGGGGGGGGGCTACTGTATTTAAATATTTAGGTGAGGGGGTGTGGCCTCCCACCACAAACTTCTGGGAGGCCCATGGGACCCCCTCCCATCACGGGGTGGCACCCTCTCCGAGCCTCAAAAGGATCCAGGGACAGGGAACACTTGTCTGCTCCCACCCGGCGGGAGCTTGAAAAAGGCTCCCACCGGGTGGGAGCAGACATTTGCTTCCCTGCTTGCGCTTTTGTGGGCAGGAAAACTCAGATTGCCCCTTCCAGGCAGGAGCAGTGAAAAACACCTGCCCCGACGGATGGGAGCAATGCCAGCTCCGGATGCACCCCCCGCATCACTCAACCTAGTGTTTTGTGGACGCTCTGTGTGGGCACCAGGTCACTCACCTAAGGTCTCAGGGGAAGGGGTCCCCGGCGCAATATTGACTCCGGGAGGGGGGACGCGCCTCCCTCCTTTTTGGAAAATAAACTGGTCCGACGATCGGGTCCCAGGGGCCCGAAAGGCTCAGGGAGGAGGGCCATGTATCCCCTCGCCTTCATGAAAGCAATCAACCCTGGCTGATGGAGCCCTCAGGGCCATAAAGGCTTGTGGAGTGGGCTGCGTGCCCCCGGACACTTAAAAAGAGAGATATTGTATACAAATAGGGGCTTCCAGCCCTCCCATTGCTTAATATTTATTGGCTTCTTTGTTACTCGTATTTGCTGCCTTCTAATTGGCCAGTGCCTGCTGGCTTCACTTCATCTTTTGACTGGAACTTGGACCAAGTACTTATTGTTTCAGCTTGATTGCTGTCCTTCCACTGATCGTGCAGTGATTGGGGGACTACTTTTATTTTATCTTCTTCTCTGTTGTCCTTGTTGAAACTCTTGCCATTTGTAGCTATGCTTTACTGTGCCACACACACTTCAAAGAAGCCCTTTTCTCCTTTGAAATGGATGTTTATTGTGACAACAGATGTTATCTGCTTCTTAAATGTAGTTTCACTAATACATGGACCTTGATTGCTTTCTATATGTGATAAGATTTTTTTGTCAAAGGCCATTTTTTTTCAATCATGGGGAGAATAACTAATTTGCTCAGTATCACAGGGGCGTTGTGCTGAGACCTAACAAGCAGGTGCAAACCCAATTGGTCTCACCTTTGAGACTATTGGCTATGTCATTGCCTTTTGTTCATGCTATACTGCGTGAGCATTGCCGACTTTGGCAATGATGTGTAGTAATGCTGTTTAGCAGCATGGCTAAAAATATTATTAAAGAAAAGGACTATGATACATCCAGCACTAATGCACATTTTTTTTTTAAAGCACACTAGCCATGGCTGCATCTTAGCCTATTTTTACATTGGTTTCAGCCACACTGCAAAGCATCCAAGCTGCTGTACAGCATGGCTACAAAACATGGCCAAAGCCAATGGCTCTCATAGTTGAGACCTATTGGCTTTGCCAGTGCTTGCTTGTAGTTGCACGTATTTGCTAATTACAAGCTCAACTCATCTTTTACAACCTATCTGTCTCTCATTTCGTAGTCCTCTCCAAGTTCTTACTCAAAAAGTGCTCGTTCTCTTTAGTTGCTTTATGTCATTTGTCACAGTCTTCTGACAGTAACTACAGACCCCCAGAACTGGCTGTGGAGTCTTCTATTACGCTTACTCATTCCTCATTTTATTCTTGTAGCAGTTCTTATATTTGAATGTAGAGAATTCTGTCTCAGATTTTCGATATCTGGTGAATAGTGACCATATAAAACATTTGCAAGTTTTGAGCTTTATGTTTCAATAACATTAAAAACGCTTTAGCAGAGCTAACAGAGAACAGAAGATGACCACATTGATTACTTCTAAAACAATGGCACGTTTTGACTGCATTTATTAATCCTGTGTTTGCCAGAGGCGTGTTGCTTTTGTTGTGTCTTTAGTCACTTATTAGCAGTCTCTACACACATCTAGTTGTTAAATGTCCTTAGCTATTTTGCAGCAACTGCTCAGTTTGCATTGATTTCAGGACCCTCGTTTGGAGCCAATGATCTGATCCCTAACTACATCTGTGGTCGATTATCTGCAGTGTCCGCGCATCAATGTGGCATTGAGTTCCATCCTTCGCCTCAAGTGTTCGGCTTCATAGCCTTGGGTCTTTGTGATTCAAGGCTGTCCTCTCCTTGTCTATATGGCTCGATGTATAGATAGTGGTTGGGTGAACCATATTGATGCTTTGGTTCTTCAGGTCTTTTGGTGTCATCTTTGAGGACTTTCTACAGTCCCCGCTTCCCCCATTTTAATCAATAACTGTGCAAAGATTAGTATTGGGTTGTGTGTGATTAAAGGACAACCATTACATGGCAAGACTCGTTTAGTCTGAAGTTTCCATGTTGTTTCCTTTTACTCGTGAACCCCACATGACCCATGATGCGTAAGCTAGTCGTAATGCGTTGTATTCGGGTGAGAACCCCCTGGTGTCAGATATGGACCTGCAGGTCCAGAATAAAACTGTTCGACTTCAATGAAACATTAAATTGTGAAATGCTTGTGGCTGTCTTTATTGCATCAAATCTTTGCTTTAATTCAACTCTACCATTGTACCCGTCTGTGAGTAATCACCGCTTCTTAGCACATTGGCAGTAGTAGGCTGAGGGAATTTGTTTTTGCAGTGTATTGACTTTTTTCTCCAATTAAGGTAAAGCACTACATAATTTTCCACCGAATTTTTGTAAAAATTTGTAAAGTGCACTGATAGATTTGACTCATTTGTAATTGTCCTGGATTTCTGCTACTTTAATACATATAGAAAGGTTTCAAAATACACAAATATCACGCTACTCAAAAATGCGTGCAGATGTTACCTATATCATTTACTGTGCTTTTACTTTTTAGCGCTCAGTCTTCCTCAGATAGGAATCCAAATAAATACCGCCCCCAAAGTCTAGTCTTCCTTCCAGAGACAACGGGGTTGTGGTTTTGAAAGAAGCCATTCTTCGTGTTTCTTCGCCATGGAACAGATAAGAGGCCGGCGGCTCTTAGCAGGTTAATTGCAAAGGACCTTAATTAACCTGAGTAGTTAATGTGATCCAATGATGACAGGTGCTGTCAGCCCTACATTAAGGGGGTTCTTGTTTTAGGAAATGTGAGAAGCATTTGAGATTTGTTCAGAACATGATTTCGAGCTTACGCTTCCATCTTCTCATGAAACTGATCTGCTAAAAGGAAAGTCCTGCAGTGTAATCACGTCATCTGCTTATGCCGTATAAATGGCCAGGGAGTGATGACAATGTGAGCGCTAAACATGCAGGTAGCGCTGTCCTTTGTGCATCATGTTAAGAAGGCAGATCCCAATCTCGCACATTGAATGAATTCATGGCACACATCCAATGGCAATGACGTCTTTAAGTGCTGGCCTTCTACACCTCACTGATGAGAAATATAGAAATATAATATTTCTACAGTCCAAAGTATACCACGAATAAAAATAAATGAATATCTCTAATTTAAAAAAGCGAAACAAACACGAATTGAATTGAGCATGTTGCAGAAGATAAAAATTAGTGAAAAAACTTGATATTAATCCACCCCTCCGTTTTGCAAGTTGTGAGCAAGAGTGTTAACTTGTAAGGATAGTGCCTTCTGTCTTCTCAGCTGACAATTTTCAGAAACGGGCCTCTCTAACCTCATCACAGTGTGTGTTCTTCCTCGGATCTGCATCCCATCATGTTTTCTGTAATCTGAGTCCTTCATTTGCATGGCCATGATCTCTCGTACTTGTTCTTTGGCCTGGTTCCTGAGGCCTGGTTCAGTTGGCGTATCTGAACAGGCGTGTGCAAGTTAAGGTACATGGTACTACTGTGTTCCATCTCACTTCTTCCACACTAAGGGGAACATCTCATGCCATGGAATATTTCCTCCATAACCCTCATACAGCTTTTTTCCAAAACCGAGGAATTTCATTACATTTCTGAAGCCCAGGCATCATGCAGTGGTACAAGCAAATGCATTTGTCTCCTTCCCTTCAGACCACACCCATGCTTGCTAGATAACTTCCAGGCCCCCTGTGGGCTTTATGTGGTTTACAAGCAGGGCATAAAACTGGGTACGGAAGCAACTTGCCACTGAGGGCCAGTGAACTTCCCTAGCCCACAGTTAGGGAAAATTGAAACTCAAATTGTATCCGATCTCTCCCAGTGTACAAGTCATCCCGACCATAAGTATTCCACCTTGCAAAGATGACAATGAACTACCGGTCATTCGGCATCCTCACACAGAGTGCACTGGCCCCCTGCATCAGACCACCATGTTATTCAGCAATACATCTCTGCCTAGTGTGAATAGGCTTGCAAGCAAAATTGTGAGGTAGAAGCCCAGGCTGATCCCCTGTCTTTTCCATTGTCCGCCTTCACTGTCTCACATCTTTACCTTGATTAAGTTGATCCTCTGATATTTTTTTCCTGACTTATTTTGTAACCCCCTTTCCATCAGCAAAAATGCTCTGTGACCACCTGCATTAAACCTACGGAAGATAGACTCCTCAATCTCTGCATTTGCAGGGGAATAGAAATTGTGAACCCTTCAAGCAAACAAGTGTTGCCTGACCAGTGCAAGAGAAGGAAAATACACAGATCGGAAAGATGGAGGAAGTAAAAGACGGAACGCTGCAGAAAGCAGAAATCAGGAACCTGCAAAAGAAAGACATAGGAGCAGGTAGTGTCTGATAGTGAATTAAAGACTATTGACCTTGGTATGCGAGGTTCTGACGTTGAAGTGCACCAACCTCTGACTTTTTGAGCAGAGCTTCGGGCACCCACACTCTTGCTTTCACAAATTAAACACTACACCTTGCTCAGCTTTCCCCAAGGGCCATGCCTCCAATCATACTATGATAGAAGAGAGAGAAAAATATGTTGTGTGGCACAAAGAGTGGTGAACAGAGACCTATCTTGCAGATGATAATACTCCCAGCACTGAAGCACCAAGGCTTCCAGCCCCTATCCTCTGCATGGAAGTCAGCATGTGCTTGAAAGTTGCACTTATCACCTTGTCTGATATGTGAAAAAGCCCAACTTGTGATTCTGTTTCCCTACTCTCTATTTTTTTTGTCAGAACCTACGTACAAGCATGAGCCACTGTCTTCCAGTGTTATTGCATTATTTGCCAAAAGGTCTTTGTCCCTCCATGCCTAATGGGTAAAAACTTTGAGTTTTCTCCCCGGATTTGGGGAAAAATGGCAGTGAAGAATCCCCCAGACATATTATGATGCTTCTTGTTGTTTCCCAAATGTCCAGCGTTTTTCCATGCCAGGTTATGAATGTGGGCCAACAGTGAACCAGGAATAACTTTAAAATATTTACTACTAATCTCCTCCTGATGAGAGGGCCTCTACCGGAGGAGGTGCTCCAACATATCCATTCCATTCTGCTTCCGGGAGCTAACAAAACGTGTCATACCCTGTATAATAATGGTACTGGGGGCTAAACCGTAGGCATTCTGACTTATGACGCCTCCCTGTATGCTGCTAATTTTTGATACTCAGTCTGCCTACGGTTCCACAATGAATACCTGTACAATTCTGGCAAGAGCCACTCCATTTTTCCCCCTGCACCTCTCCACACCTCCTGAACTGGGGAAAAGGGAAGGAAAAATGTTGCAATACAAGCTGCTGATATCCGCTGTTACATGCTTGTGTGGAAAGATGGGTACCAAGTCCCAAATAGTGGTGCTGGTGCAGATAAAAAGGCCTAAAGTGGCACTGACTACACCCTTCCGCATTCCACAATTATAGGCGTCAGGCCCATTACCTGCTTAAAGGATATCCTCTGCCGTCAGCGAAAATCCCTGGCTCCCTTTCTGCCAGAAGTAGTGTTGAGCCAATGTTATCGCCCACCTGAGCCTGACTAAACTCCATGGTGGGAAGCATGCGCTGTATATTTTACAATGAAATTGATTATATTGCCTCCTCATCTCCATTAGAACATTTTTTTCTATTCCAGGCAAAATTTTAATGTCACAGATATTTTTGTGGGGATGCATAATGCTTGCACCCACTCACAAACCTGGTACAGAGTATCAGCATTTAGTTGGCATATGTCCCTCCAAAAGGTCCGTCAAGAATAGTGACGGTGCAGAATGCTGTTTACACACTTGTTACTAGAAACTTTTACAGCCTTGGTTTTAGTAAATTGAGTAGGAGGGACCAAGCTTGGAGCCAGGTAGACATGAGAAGGTTGTGATTTTACAGAAGTCTTTGGTGCAGAAATTGTCAGTTGTTAAGGAGAATTTCGGCTGAACTGCATTTCCCTGAAAGGAAAACTAGAGAAACGCAATCATGGAACATGGTACAGGGGAACTGTGCTGACAAGCTGGCCTTCCTCCTGAAAGAGGATCATCAGTGCTTCTGAACAGAGGACACAGAATGTGCCATTTTGAGCACAGCGAAGACTAGTTGAAAGAGTAAGTAAAGCTCTTCTCTTCTACAATGGCACTGAGTGTTAGGACCAGATCAGCTGCCGGGTATCACTGTGGGGCTGCAAGAAAGGAAGCTGACACTGAGAAGACCACAGGCACCATGTGGAGAAGCAGCCCTTCCTAGCACTCAGCACTTTAGAAATTAGGTAGTTTGTGAGATGCATGGAGAAGTGAAAACAACGAGGAAAAGCTTGTACGCGTCTCTGTTTTGCACAGTGGCGTAACGAAACTTGAGGGAGTCCCCCTGAAAGGTACGTGGAGGGCCCCCCTGCGGACTCCCTCAGGAGCTCTCCTGCTGAAGTGCTGTGCTGAGGAGGCCCCCTGGAGCTTGGGGGCCCCACGCACCACGGGGGCCTATGTTACGCCCCTGGTTTTGCACTGTGACACAGCTTTCTTTGCATCCGTAGTTATGTTAGAGACTTATAGCAGGTTAAATTGGGTGCATGTGGCAACCTTATGATCTTTCTGTAGGATAGGAATGACCGTTGTGTGAGACATAGGAAGAGAATGTTGTCGGACTCTACTTTTCTAAGTATTAAGGCATTTAGGAGATTTTACGCCGACCTAAAATAATGGTAGGAGTTGATCAATCAGATGCTAAGGATACAACAGAGGGTGTCTATGGACTCTGAGAAGATAAAGGTAGAGGCTACATCCTCTGGAAAATGAAGAATTGTATTGTTTTTGTAGGAGGATCAGACAGGGCATGTGTTCGTAGAAGAAAGAGAAGAAATAATGGGAAAGAAATGTATTTTGATTTTACATGGGTTGACACAATACAACCATTCAGTGCCGTATAACTGTTTGGCTGTGTGGGTGTGGGGGGGTATGTATTGAAGTGTGAGGTAATGCAATTGTTAGATTTTAGTCGAGAAGTAGGTACCAAAGATGATACCTGTGAGTGAGGTTTGTTGAGGTTTGGATTTAATGGACTGGAAGGTCCCATATTCTGCCTGTAGAGATGTTCATTATTTGTAAGGACTTGATTGAAAGTTGTTGTGAAGAGTTTAAAGTTGACAAACAACTTGGGTGCCGCCAATATTATACCTTTTCTCCAATTTCGAATGTGCATGTGTATTTTTTAGGTTAATGATATTGTGGTGAACCATGGTTGTGATCAGTGAGCTTTCCGGTGTAATGGGTCACGTCCCCGTGTGAATGATTAACTGTGTAAATTTTGTTGTCCTATTGGGAAAAGTTGGGCGGGAGCATAAGGGCCAGAAATAAAATCTGTCAGAGTCAGAAGAGGCTTGATAAGGCATCTCAGCCTGGCAATGCTGTAGTTGGGTTTAGATGTGTTCCCTATAAACCATGGTCATGCATAGTATTCTTCAAATAACAGATTAAACACTAGCACTTAGCATGTTGATGATCAAGATGGTTTCAGTAGAAGTGTCAAAGGCAAGAACTGCAGAGATTACATTGTTAAATTGATAGCCTCAGTCATCAATGACTGAGCTCAGCATTGATGGACAAAGTCAGCAATATTGTGAATCAATGGGAGTGGGGGTGGGGGGGTTCGAGGGATTCAGAATCTAAACTATGTCTAGGATTTTATGATGCCTTCCTCAGCCTTCCCCTTACTATCTATGCCCTTTCATCCAGGGCTGTGGCACCCTCATTCTCTCAGAAGGTAGCTCAAACAAGAGGGGGCCTTACTTGAAAGTGTTCTAAACGTTGAGCCAGATCGGCGTAACAACTTTTACCAGAATCATTATGACAATAGTAGGATCCAGGTTGGGAGTGAATGCAACTTTCCTTGGGTTTAGGGACTTGGACGTCTCGATGAATTGTATCTAAAGACATCTGGTTCTGCCCAAGAACACTGTGTTTCCTCTTCGTGTGATTTCACTCTAGATCAAATGAAGCTTAATTTTGCTTATTTATGTGTTTAATATTGAAACTTTGACAAGTGCTTTTGTGCAAACAAAACTAGTCTGGGAGTAAAGTAACTAACAGAAATCTTATTTGAAGTTTCTTTCGGGGCTTCTTGTGGCTGTCTGCCCCAAGTACAACCGGTTGGCTATTTAAAATGTGACTGCGTGCATTGAAGGCAAGTGTACGAGTATGAAACCATAGCTCTGAAAAGACAACTACAGGCCTATGTCTGACAGACCATCCTGCCAGTGTAATAATGTTATAGACATTACGTGGGACGGTTCCTAACACTGATTTTGAAACATGTCTCTATATTAAGCTCCTTAACTTTACTAAGAAAAACACTTTTCAATTTCTTATGAATTACTGTAAAAACTCTTAAGGTGTTCAATGTCGTTCTGTGTCTACATTACACTTTTTACTTCATCTTACATTCCCTAAAAGTGTTTCCTTTTTGAAGATTCTGTATCTTTTTTTTCATGCAACATATAACTTTTATTCATTGCACACTGAGTCGCCTCCAGGTGTAGGATTGAGCTGTGATGGTGGGTGGGTGTTCACAGCAGCACATGGAGAGGTGGAGTAGCCACTGAAAGCTTGTCCCAGGCTTAAGCCAGATGCCTGGCTCTGACTCAGATTGAGGGCCTCTTGGAACCTCGAGCCTAAAACGAGAGGAGCTTACATGAGGGGTGATGTGGCGTAGTGTCTATAACTGACGATCATACATGGGAATAAGGTTTGAATCCTAGCAAATCTTCCTGTGCGTTCAAAAAATGTGTTATGTAGTCTGTGTATTTTGTGAAGACCTCTTATGTACTTGAGTAAGGTTGATGCTTTGTAAAACTGCTAAAAAATAAAATATGGATTCTGGCTGTTACCCACAGTCTAATCTTGTAATCGAAGAATTAAAGACAAAGCTTTAACCTTTGATGTCAGAAAGATAAAGAGATACCAATCTAGTAGCTGAATTATACAATGTGAAACTAGAAAATCTAAGATCAATCCCAGCTAACTTGCTTGACACAATTGTGTGATCCTGAGCAAATACTTTATTTCACTGAGCTTCCTCCTGAGAGCGCATTCAAATGTGGTTCAGGATGTGCGCTGTTGAAAACTTTTCTTGAGTTTTATTTACTAGCCTACAATGTTGTGCCATCTATAATAAGACCCTAGGCCACATAGAGGACACTCAAGACAATTGACTTGCCTCTTAGTTCACTAATAGCGTTGTCATCAGGACAAAGGAAGGAATATTTCTCAGTTCATTTTTAGAATCCCTCACTTCTGATATATACTTTGTTATGCAGTGATATAATCTAATATACTACGGTGAAATGCTTCTGCTTGTTAAAGAATACAGTTTTGGGAATTTTGAAGACAATTATATTTTTACATGCGGTTTGTTGCATGATTTGCATTGCGATGTTTTCGCGGGCTCGGATTGTGCCCAGGCCCTTGGAGCCAGAGCTGACCCTTGGTTTGGCTCTGGCTTGCATTGATAGGAGCCCTTAAGGCGACGCAGAAGGCAGTGCGAGTTTCTCACAGTACTTGTGAGTGGGCCAAAAGGTGTGCAGACTTCATGCATATCCAATCCTTTGCCTCTCTGAAGGGCAGAGAGATGGCGACAATTGTAGTTGTAGGAAAGTATGTGAAGCCTGGTACACTGTACGCTGTTGAAATATGGTCACTGCCAAAAGGAAACAAAAATGCAGAGCAGAAGAAAGTGGTATGAAGGGGTGAAAGTTAGTGATCAAGATATTCCAGAGGCCACTCTCTATCCCTTCCACAGAGCTTCGTTATGTTTCTTTCACAGTCTCTTATTTTCAGAATTGAAATAGTTTGAATTCTAATTATTCACAACAAAATTGTTGGTTCGAGGCATATGAGCTGCAGATCACACACTAAGGATAAGATCGCCATCTGGTGTTGGGCTCGGATGATTGCAGGTTGTTGTTGTCTTCGGAAGAAGTCTTTGGTCACGAGATTGGTGACTCCTCCCCTGGACAACAGTGCGCATGGGCATCCACTCCATCCTCAGATTGTTTTTTTCTGCCATTGGGTTCGGATGAACTTTTTTCCGCTCCAGCAGAAAACTTATAGCAATCACTACAACTCTCATAACTTCAAAACTCGACGTCGAAAATGCCCCCAATGTGGAGCAAAGTTCCCTCATAGCGATCACCACGAGGTCTGTAATTTGTGCCTTTCACCAGACCACAACGAATCCAGCTGTCCAGCCTGCGCCGCATTCCGCTTAAACAAAACCATCCGGGACCGAAGAGCTCGACGCCATATCATGGCCAAGCCGGTTCCGGAACCAGAAGACATCTTTGCACAGGACGTCCCTGACGATGACTCCGAAGATCTACAAATCGTGTCCGAGGCCGACGATTCAGATCCGGGGCAGCCCGTGAGTACCAGCCCCCCTACCCCAACACCACCCAAAAAGACATTGGTCAAGACTCTGCCAACTGGGCCCAGTCGCGATCCAAAAACATCTTCTGAAGCCCCGCCCTCGGGCCCGGCTCCGAAGAAAAGTAAGCCTGCAGGTGGCTCGAGCAAACCTCATGTAATTGTGCCTATAATACCTTCGGCACCAAAGCAGGCTTCGGGACCGAAATCTCCACCGGCACCGAAACGTTCTTCGGCGCCGAGGTCTCCACCGACACCAAAAGGCTCGTCGGCACCGAAAGGCTCCTCGGCACCGAAAACCTCATCGGCACCGAAAGGTTCTTCGGCACCGAAAAATCCACCGGAACCGAAAAGTTCTTCGGCACCCAAAACATCTTCGGTGCCAAAACACGTCCATAAAGGACCAAAAAAAAAAACGGCGCCACAGCCGCCTTCGGACACTGAGGAACTCTTTCGACCTGATCCTAAGCAAAAACGGATTTACATAAATCCGAACACTGGACATGTCACAGCAGTGCCCTACAAGAAAAGGAAGCTGGACTCACCACCTCCTCCAGCACCTCCAAAGAAGAAGGACTGTGCCACTTCACCCATACGTCCTTCCTCTCCTACATTACCTCCTATTCATCCCCCTAACCCCCACCGCCTGCACCTCTACCATCTCCTTCTCATACACCACCTCCACAGGATGATGATGATTTTGGGGGAGGGGGAGACCCAGATTTCTTTACTTATCCCACTGATCCTACTGATCCCTTTACACTCCCGGACACAGCACCAGTAGATGACTGGACTTACCCTATGCCTGATGTGCCTGACCCCGCTCCATACCCCTCAAAAACCTCCCCTCCTGATGACCATTTAGGGTTCGGTCAGCTTATTAACAGAGCAGCATCGTTTCATGGTGTCACCATGCACACCGACACTCCTGAGGAGGATTTTCTACTCGACACTTTTGAGCAGTCCCAGAAAACAGTCCACATTCTACCCATGATTAAGGGAGTGATAAAGCATGCCACTGAGGTTTTTAAAGACCCTGTCAGGGCCAGGGTTCTCAACCCCAGAATAGAAAAAAAATACAGACCAGCGCCACAAGATCCTGCGTACATCAAGGCGCAACTCCCCCTAGACTCACTAGTCGTCTCCAATGCCAGAAAAAGGGCCAACTCCCAAACAACCGGAGACACGCCGCCCCCAGACAAGGAGTCTAAACTCCTGGAGGCTTCCGGAAAAAGGGTTGCCGCTCAAGCGGCTAACCACTG
This sequence comes from Triturus cristatus, assembly GCF_964204655.1. Taxonomy (NCBI): domain Eukaryota; kingdom Metazoa; phylum Chordata; class Amphibia; order Caudata; family Salamandridae; genus Triturus; species Triturus cristatus. The sequence goes on along the minus strand of NC_140591.1, from coordinate 1,416,161,202 downwards.
GCGTATCGCAAATACACAAGCCCTATTGGCTCGTTATGATAGAGCCCATTATGATCAACTGGAGGATCTCTTACAACACCTGCCTGAAACTTTCAAAACACAGGCCACTGACCTCATACAAGAAGGCAAACTAATATCCAATGCCTCCATTAAATATGCATTAGACGCAGCGGACACCGCCTCTAGGGCAGTCAACACAGGCGTATTGCTTAGACGCCACGCATGACTGCGCATCTCCGGCTTGAAGCCGGAAGTACAAACCTCCATTCTTGCTCAACCCTTTAATCAGGAGCAACTATTCGGCCCGGCAGTAGACACTGCCCTAGAAAAAATGAAGAAAGATAATGAAACTGCAAAATCTATGGGAGCATTGCAGTCTACTCAACCCAGAGGCTCCTTTCGTCGCTCCTTTTATAGAGGAGCTTCCAAAAATGTGGGAACAGACAACTCTTCCACCTTCAAAACATCAGGTCAAACATCCCCTAACAAAGGATATTTTAGAGGAGGGTATCGGGGAAACAATAATAAAGGCCGGGGACGGGGTAACAACAACAACACCCGCTCCTCTACAGCCACCAAACAGTGACTTGCCACCACTCCCCCCAGACCATTCCACTCCGGTCGGGGGCAGGCTTCAACAGTTCCTACCTGTCTGGAATACCATCACTACAGACAGGTGGGTAAGACAAATTATCCAATATGGCTACTGCCTCGAACTCATAAACCCGCCCCCAAACATACCACCCAGACACCATCCCATGACGTCTCACCACCTCCCACTCCTCAAACAGGAAATACAGTCTTTGCTTCAGAAAAACGCAATAGAACCTGTTCCACTACAACATCAGGGCACAGGAGTATATTCTCTATACTTCCTCATTCCCAAAAAGGACAAAACCTTGAGACCCATACTGGACCTCAGACTACTGAACCAGTACATACAATTAGATAATTTCCACATGATCACTCTCCAACAGGTCCTTCCTTTACTTCAACAAGGAGACTTCCTTGCCACATTAGACCTCAAGGACGCATATTTTCACATCCCTATGCATCCCGCTCACAGGAAGTATCTACGATTCGTGGTAGACGGTCAGCACTATCAGTTTACAGTTCTCCCATTCGGAGTAACAACTGCACCAAGGGTGTTCACCAAGTGCTTGGCAGTTGTGGCAGCATATCTCAGGAGACAACAAATCCATGTCTTCCCCTATCTGGACGACTGGCTCATAAAAGCCAATACTCTAGACAAATGCGTTCACCACACCCACCGCACTATTCAAACCCTGCACAATTTGGGATTTACCATCAACTATCCCAAATCTCAACTACAACCCTCCCAAGTACAACAATACCTGGGAGCCACCATAGACACAGCCAAAGCCGTAGCTTATCCCAGCATAGCCAGGATAGCCAACATACAAAGTCTGATCAAAACATTTCAAACGCAACCCTCTCTCCCCGCAAGAGTGTTCATGCAACTCTTAGGCATGATGGCGTCATGCATCTCCATAGTACCCTATGCACGCCTTCAAATGCGTCCCTTACAGGAATGTCTAGCACAACAGTGGAATCAGGCCCACGGACAACTTACCGATCTGGTGTTGGTGGACAGCCTCTCACTCCGCTCACTGAAGTGTTTTTTTTTTTTTTTTTTTTTTTTTTTTTTTTTTTTGAAACCGTTTATTGCAGTTTATAGAAGTTACAGGTATGGGCCTACAACCACACGGCCGGCCGCTAGAGCATCAAAAGCATATTACATACATACAGCAAAAAATTTTCTCAGCGGTGCACAGTAGGAAGACAGGAGTGATCAATGGTGCAGGCCTCACAGGTCCATGCCCACAGTACGGTTCCATTTTCTTAATGCAAAACAACATAAACAAACCACAACCGCAAGGCAACCCTCGATCCAAAGTGACAACACGTGCTCCAGAAGTGGGGGATCCAAACCAGCAGCAAAATTCTGAAGAGGGGGACGGGAGTAGATCAGGGACTGGGGGACCGCGCGCCCGCGGCCAAGGGAGGGGCGCCATCTAGGGAGACGGAGCCGGCGAGGCCGCCGGCAGCAGCGGCGGCTCACAAATACCCCCGCGGTAGGCGTTCCAGGGGCCCCAGAGTTTCATCCACGCCCCAGGCTTGCCCCTCGCCACATACACCACCTTTTCACGAAACATACACCAATCCATATGCTCTTTCCAGGCCGACACCGCAGGGGGCCTCTGGGATCCCCACAATTGGGCAATGTCACGCTTGGCTATCATGTATCCCAGAGTCACCCACCGCGCCTGCGGGACCGAGTAGTCATTTGGTTCCCAGACATTCAGCAAGCATCTCCTCGCTTCAGGCAGCAGCGCGACACGCGTAACCATTCGTAGAACCTCATGCACACCACGCCAGAATCGCTCCACCCTCGGGCACTCCCACAGTATATGCATGAAAGTCGCCAACGCACCGCAGCCACGCTTACACATTCCATCACCGGCAAAACCCATACGTAGAAGCCTTGGCCCCGTCACATAGACCCGGTGAAGGATCTTGAGCTGGACGAAACGAAGGCGAGCCGGGATGGCCACCTCCTTCGGAGAGGCCACCGCGGAAATCCAATCCTCGTCGTCCAGCTCCAGCCCGTCGGCAACCCAAGCCTCGCGGAGACTAGTCAGCAGACACGATCTATCGTTAATCAATTTTTTGTATATGAGGGAGATCGTGCTGTCCGGGACATGGCCATCTAGCACTCTGTCCTCCAGGGGGGAAGACTCCGGAATGGATGCAACATCCGGGAAGACGGAGCCCAGCGCATGGCGGACCTGTAGGTACCGAAAGTACTCACTGCCCTGCAGCTGAAACTCCGCCTGCAGCATCTCAAAAGTTTTGAATCCCCCCCTCGTCCAGAGATCTCCCACCGTGCTGATTCCGATCGTGTCCCACTTTTCGAAGCCCTTCGACGTCCACAGGGAGCCCAACCTCTCAGATGCATACAGCGGAGACGCTCGGGTCAAACGGTCCTTCCACCCCATAGCTGCATTAGCCGCGTGCCAGACACGCACCATGACACGCGTCGGTCCCGTCAAACGGGAGTCGGGCGCGCCAGAGTAGAGCGCTCGATTATAATCGCCACCGGGCAGAAGCGTCCTGTCCATCTCAAATGCCGGGTTCAAGGCGGGCCCGTAAAGGCCATGGTTAATTGCAGCTAGTTGGGAGGCCCAGTAATACCGTTTGATGTCCGGGAGGGCGACCCCTCCATCGTACCACGGGAGCGTCAATTTAGCCAGAGCAATACGCGGCCTCCCGTCCCAGAACAGGCGCCGCTGGAGGCCCTCCACCTCGCGAAAGTAGCGTGCCGGGACCAAGTCCATGGTGTTCTGGAGGGCGTAGAGGAAGCGCGGCAGGGACATCATTTTAAATAAGGCCGCTCGGCCGAGCGGCGAGAGCGGCAGACGCCGCCAGCGCACAACGTCCTCCCTCAGACGCTGGAGGGGGGGCAACAAGTTCCGCTCATAGCGGGCCTCCGGGTCAAGAGTAATATATATACCCAGGTACCGGAAACCCTGGGAGGCAATCTGGATCGGACAGTCCCGTGGCAGGACCGGGGCCTCCCCGGAGAGCACATAGACACAGGATTTCGCCCAGTTGATGACCAGACCTGAGTTGCGACCGAAGGAGCGCAAAACATCAACCAGGACGATCAGTGACTTGCGCGGGGAGGCAAGATACAAAAGGATATCGTCAGCATAGAGGGACACGCGGTCCTCATGCTCGGGGGTCCAGCGGAGACCACGGATAGAAGGGTGCCACCGCAGCCACTCCGCCAGGGGCTCCATGGCCAGGGCGAACAGGAGAGGCGACAGGGGACAACCCTGTCGCGTGCCCCGCCCCAGCGCAAATGGGGCAGATACTCGCCCATTCACCACCACCTGCGCCAACGGGCCCGAATATAGCAATTTGACCCAGCTGACGAAACCCGGGCCGAACCCAAACTTCGCCAGCATCGCCCAAATATATGGCCATTCGAGCGTATCAAACGCCATAGTGGCGTCCAAGGACGCCAAGATGGCCGGCTCCCGCACAAACGGGACACGTGCGAGCACCCCGTGTAAGCGCCGCAGATTAAGCGCCGTGTTGCGATGTGGTATGAAGCCCGATTGGTCTTGGTGGACCAAATCGCCCACCACGCCAACCAACCGGTTGGCCAACACCTTGGCGAGGATTTTGGGCTCCGCGTTCAGAAGCGAAATCGGCCTATAGGATGTGACCCGCTCACGGGGCTTCCCCTCCTTATGGATCACCACAATTGTAGCCAGACGCTGGTCCGGCGGGAGGGAGCCCTGCGAGTGGGCCGCAAGGAACATCGCGCGCAGGTGGGGCGCCAACACATCCGGGCGTAGCTTGTATAGCTCAATGGGAATACCATTGGGGCCCATGGCCTTGCCGGATGCAACCGAGCGAATAGCCGAGGCAATTTCGTCCGAGGTGGGCGGGGCATCCAGCGAATCCCTGTCCTCCACCGTAAGGGAGGGCAGTGCGATGTCCCGAAGCAAGGCATGGGAATCTTCCTCCGAGCAGGGAGAAACCGGGGAGTAGACTTCGCGGAAATAATCCGCGAAGCAGGAGACAATGGCTTCCGGCTCAGTGACGCACACACCATCCACGCTCTCAATCAAAGGCACCACGCGGCTCGCTCTTTCCCTCTTGTCCAACCACGCAATCAATTTGCCAGCCTTGTCACCCACATCATACAATCGCCCCTGCTGCTCTCTACTGAGGCCCCTGGCCGCCTCCGTGACGAGGGCCCGATAGGCCGCCTGCTTTAAGTGCAAAACATGCAACTTAGCATCTGTTACCCCGCTCCCCAGGTCACCCTCCAGTTCTGCAATCTCGGCCTCAACCCGGGTCACCTCCTCCCGCTCGCGCCGCCGGGCATTGGAAATAAAGGAGAGGGCCTCCCCTCTAAGAACCACCTTGAAAGCCTCCCACAGGGAGATGGCAGACGGGACCGACCCCACATTCTCATCGAAATAGCGCTGTAAGGATTTGATCAAGTCGGCACGAATGGTGGGGTCGCGCAAATACCATGCATTGATCGGGGCCACCCTGCCATCCCCCCTCGGGAAGACATCGAAATGCAACAACAATGGGGAGTGGTCTGAGATACCCCGTGCCAAATGGCGCACCTCCCCCACCCTCCCTGCATGGGCCGCCGGGACAAGGATGTAATCAAGCCGCGAGAGGCTACCATGGGCCCCCGAGTGGAAGGTGTACTGTTGCAATACGGGATGCTTTAAGCGCCAGCAATCCACCAGGCCCAGCGTGTCTAAAAGGCCGGGCAGCCACGCCTGTGCCCGGGGGAGGTCCCTAGGGGGATGGCGATCCATAGACCCAGAGGCAACCGCGTTAAAGTCCCCCCCAACCACCAACAGGCCACCCGGAAGGTCCAGAAGGAGGCGCCCCAGATCCGCAAATGTAGTGGCTTGTAGCCCAGGCGGGACGTACACTGATATAAAGATAAACACTCTACCCTCCATTCGTCCCACCAGAACAGTGTAGCGTCCCCTCTCATCATGGCGCACCTCGTCAATCTCCAACGGGAGCGAGTTCTTGACCATAATACCCACCCCCCGCGAGCCCGAAGTGAAGCCGGAGTGGGCCGCCAAACGATATCCCCGCCGATTCATTGCATGAAAGGTGTTACCTATAAGGTGTGTCTCCTGCAGGAAGACAACATCTGGAGAAATACGTTTTAAATACTGCAGGACCACACCACGCTTAATCCTATCCCCCAGGCCGTTAACATTCCATGACAACACAATCAAATCCCTACCCCCCATCATACGTCAAAACAATCGGTCGCCCCCCACCGAGCATCTTAAAAACAACAAAACAGTTGCGGGTTTGCCTTGCGGTGTTAACAAACAACACACCCCCCCCACCCCCCGGTCCCAACAGAACTCCCCCCACCCTGCACCCCTGCATGAGCCCAGACAGCCCCCCCAAAGTGCAGTGTGCCTGTCGCCCCATAGCTAAGTACTAACTAGTCCCCCAGAGGAGGAGGGAAGCCCCCAGCAGACCCCACCCGACCTCCATGGGAGGGGAACATACGAAAGCAATATATGGTAAAGGAACAATATCCAGAGCAAGGCCTATACAGTCACCCCTCAATTCTGATCCGGCGGGCCCTCCCCGCCAGCCGCGCCCCCCCCACCCCGATCTCCAGGCAAAGTATCTAACCAGTCCCCAGCCGCCTCGGGCCGGTCGAAGAAGTGCGTACGGCCATCCACCTCCACCCTCAGCTTAGCCGGAAAGAGCATTGAGTACTTGAGGTTTAGGTCCCTTAGGCGACGTTTAATACCAAGAAAGCTCTGTCGCTGCTTCTGGACCGCCGGAGTAAAGTCTGGGTAGAAGTGTACATCCATGTTGTCCAGCCTGACCGGTCCCTGTTGCCTGGAGGTCTGGAGGATGGCGTCTCTGTCCCGGAAATTAAAAATCCGGGCAATAATAGGCCGCGGCGGGGCACCGGTCTTAGGGCGGCCCCCAGGGACCCGGTGGGCACGCTCCACCGCAAAAAGCTTACTCAGCCCCCGGGGCTGGAGATGGGTCAGGATCAATTCTTCCACGAAGAGATCTGCCGCCTCCGCCTCTCGGCCCTCCGGCACACCAATAATGCGAACATTGTTCCTCCGGGCCCGACCCTCGGAATCCTCCAGCCGCCGGTCCATCAGGGCGCTCGCCTGGCCAAGCCGGCGCACCTCCTTCTGGAGGGCCACAACGTCCGTCGTGAGGCTCGTTGTGGTGTGGGCCAGGGAGTCAACTCGGTCGTTCGTTTTTGACAAGTCTGCCCTCACAAGGCCCACATCCACCAGGACCGAGTCAATTTTTTGCGCCAGGGTATCGAAGCGCTGGTCCACTGAGGCCTTCATCTCTGCGATGGCGCCCATGACGTCCCGGAGGGTCAGATCCACCGGTTGGGCAGGCGCCTCCGTCGGGCCCACCAGGGATGACCGCGATGTCTCCGGAGAGCCCTTCTGGAGCGTATATCGATCCATACTATTGGCCTGGTGCGCCGTGCCACGGCGGGTTGTCTTCATCTTCGTCCGGTCGCCATCTTGTTTGGTGGACATGCTGGCCCTTCCACCGTCGTGCCAAGATCTCCAAACGGGCCGCCACACCAAATCACGGGTGTCAGGGGGGGGGCGGGGGCGACCACCGGGCCGCGGGTCAACCCACCGCCGGCGGGTTAGCCGGGCACCTGGACAAGGCAACACCACCGCACCCCGCTCCGCAGCCCGACCCCGCCGGAGGCAAGGAGGGTGCAAAAGCGAAAGTGAAAGTGCGGGGTACGCGAGTCGCCCAGCCCTGCTCGCCGCTGTTATTCACTTCGTCCCCGGATCGCCCCACTACTCCAATCCGGGGGGCCGGCGAGGAGAAGGCCGCAACCTTCAATCGATGCTCCCACCGGTGTTCGGGGTCCGATTCGAGCCCAAAAAACGGGTGGCGCCTCAGCTCGGGTTCACCGACACAGTCCCCTCAACAAGGACAGGATATCGCCAGGATTAATTCAGGAGGTCGCGGAGGTCCTCGGGAGCCTCGCACCTACGCGGCCATCTTGGTTGCGCGCTAGGCTCCTCCCCACTGAAGTGGTGGAACACCATCAACCTGTCCAAAGGGCGGCCGTTCTTGGAGCCCCTTCTACAAGTTGTGCTGACCACCGACGCATCTCTCACAGGGTGGGGAGCCCACCTCCTTCAACACACAACTCAGGGACGGTGGACCACTCAACAAAAACAGTTCCACATCAATCACCTGGAACTTCTAGCGGTGTTCCTAGCACTGAAATCCTTCCAAGTGCATCTCCAAAACAAAACTGTCCTCATCCGCACGGACAACATGACCACAATGTATTACATACAGAAACAAGGAGGGACACATTCTCTACAACTGGCGCAACAAATTTGGAGATGGGCAATTCCCCGAAACATCTACCTACTAGCAGAACACCTCCCAGGGGCTCAGAACCAGGTGGCCGACCTCTTAAGTCGCCACACACAGCAGATACACGAATGGGAACTACACCCCAAAGTCTTACTCCCATTCTTCCAAAAGTGGGGACAACCAGACATAGACCTGTTCGCCACACCAGAAAACGCAAAATGCCCAACCTTCGCCGCCAGGTACCCACACCCGTGATCAAAGGGCAATGCAATAGGGATGAACTGGTCAGGCAGATTTGCGTACGCTTTTCCGCCTCTCCCTCTCATTCCAATTGTGGTACGCAAACTGAAACAACAGTCGCTGACACTCATCCTAGTGGCTCCCACTTGGGCACGTCAACCCTGGTTCACCACACTTTTGGAACTATCGCTAGTTCCACATCAAAAACTGCATCTCTCCCCGGATCTCTTAACCCAGAACCATGGAGAAATCAGACACCCAGATCCTCAAACACTGAACTTGGCAATCTGGCTCCTGAAGTCTTAGAGTTCGGGTACCTCAACTTTCCTCCAGACTGTATGAATATCATTAAGGAAGCCAGGAGACCTACTACTAGGGCATGCTATGCTGCAAAATGGAAAAGATTTGCCATTTACTGCGCTAACAATGACATACAACCACTGGATGCTTCCATCCAGAACATCATTTGCTATTTATTGCACTTGCAAAGATGCAATTTAGCGTATTCCTCTATACGTCTACATCTAGTGGCATTAGCAGCCTATTTGCAAAATAGACAACACCTGTCCCTCTTTAAGGTACCAGCTATTAAAGCATTTATGGAGGGTCTTAAAGGAATCATTCCTCCAAGGTTACCGCCTTCCCCGGTGTGGAACCTTAATATTGTTCTAACAAGGCTCATGGGTCCACCATTTGAACCAATGCACAAATGCGAACTGCAGTTCCTAACATGGAAAGTGGCTTTCCTCATCGCAATCACATCCCTGCGAAGAGTAAGTGAAATACAAGCCTTGACTCTCGAAGAACCCTTCCTACAACTACATCGGAACAAAGTGGTTCTTAGGACGAATCCAAAATTCCTCCCTATAGTCATTTCCCCTTTCCATCTAAACCAGTCTGTGGAACTGCCAGTCTTCTTCCCTAATCCAGACTCAGTAGCCGAGAGGGCACTTCATACCATAGATGTTAAAAGGGCCTTGCTCTATTACATCGATAGAACCAAACCTTTTCGGAAAACCAAGCAACTGTTTGTTGCTTTCGCTCCACCACACAAAGGCAACCCCATTTCCAAATCGGGTATCGCCAGATGGCTAGTCAAATGTATCCAAATATGTTACCAAAAAGCTAAACGTACTCTTACCGTTCCCCCTAGGGCGCACTCCACGCGTAAAATTGGGGCCTCTATGGCATTCTTAGGGAACATCCCCTTAGAAGACATTTGCAAAGCAGCCACATGGTCTACTACACACACCTTCACTAAGCATTACTATGTTGATGTGCAATCCAAACAACAAGCTTCAGTAGGCCAAGCTGTCCTAAAATCTCTATTCCAAACTGCTGCAACTGATACAGGTGACCACCGCTAGGGGAGACACTGCTATATAGTCTATCCTTAGTGTGTGATCTGCAGCTCATATGCCTCGAACGGAATATGCTACTTACCAGTATGCATCTGTTCTTGGCATGTAGAGCTGCAGAGCCACACACGCCCACCCGCCTCCCCGGGACCTGTATCTGTTCCAGCATTGTCTTAATTAGACACTACACCTGGACATCCTTTCTCTTTACTTCTTACACACTCCATCATTTCCCATCATGGCGAAAAACAATCTGAGGATGGAGTGGATGCCCATGCGCACTGTTGTCCAGGGGAGGAGTCACCAATCTCGTGACCAAAGACTTCTTCCGAAGACAACAACAACCTGCAATCATCCGAGCCCAACACCAGATGGCGATCTTATCCTTAGTGTGTGGCTCTGCAGCTCTACATGCCAAGAACAGATGCATACTGGTAAGTAGCATATTCCTTATTCATTTATCTGATACAGTTAACAAGCATTGGCAAAACCAGTAGGTCTGGCTTGTTTTATATATAAAGCTTAGTTGGTGTGTGACATGTCTGGATGCAGTAACAGAAAATTCGAAATGAGGCACCTAAAATACTTTGTCAGGTGGTGCTCTGTGTGAAGTGCAAAATGTTAACTTGCACATTTTGAGCAAGCCCTTAATTACACAGGCCACCTCTCTTTAAAGGGTTCCTTGTTAGACTTCTTTGGCAGCGCCCCTTTTAGAGATCCCCACCACCTGTTTCATCCCACTTAGAGCACTGGGTGCAGCAGATGCAGTGGCACCAGGGTGTGAGGCGTGTTCTGTACCCTAACAGCTGGCATTAAGGCCCAATGAAGTCTCCCAAGGTTGCAGATGCTTTGACATTTACCGAAATAATGACAGCTGCATTTTTAGATTGAACTGAAAATAATTATGTTTGCTTATATCTAATACATTTTTGCCATCCCTCCTTTAGTACGACTCGATTCACAAGCACTTCTGACTTTGCTCAATTAACTCTGGAGTGTCTTAGCTGCGTGAATTATAACATGATTAAGCAGAAGGAATGCATGATAAAACCAAGCTAGCTTTCTGATGCAACCACCTGCTGTCCCGAAGGCCACTTCTTATTTTCTTTTTTTTTTTAAAGATTTTTTGTTTTACCCATTGCTGTTCAGCTGTTTTCTTTCTTTCCCCCTCTATTTAGCACCCCTCCACCGTTCACCTCCCCATTTAGGAAGCGCCTCACACTGCACAATTTCACCCATTGCATTTAGTGTTTCCCTTCATTAAATTAAAACCTCCCGCGCACAGACGGTGCGATGGCGGCCATTTTGGCAGCTCCCGCACCAATTAGCCATGTTTATTGAGAGGCCATAACTAATTGCGTTGTAAAGGTTGGGGCAGATGAAACATTTCGCTTTCCAGCTGCCCGCGCGCCGTGAGGGATTACAAGTGACAGGGTGACTGCACTTCACTCCCTCCCAATCACTCGCGCGGCGTGAAGTGGTCTTGTTGTTCTGCCACGCTGAGCTATTGCTTGTTCGTCTAATTCCAACTTCTTGGGCGGAGGCTGCGCTGGTATTTAGACATGACCAGCACGACCTTTGCATTGATTTACGAGTGTTTTGGAAATATCCCAGGGAGGATTTTCTGTCCGTGCTTTGTCCAACTTTGTTTGAAAAGGTATTAGCCTGGCGCACTCCAGGAACCCTGGAAAGTAGGCCAGAATGTGTTTTTTTCCTCTCCTCCCCCGTATGAAAGCTGGCATTTCTTGTACTTGGGTATGAAACACATAGTTTCCTGGCTCACGGATGACTAATCGGTTTTATTAAAGGGCATTGGAAGGGCTACTTTAAATCTTAAAGAGACAGGGCCCGCTTTATGAAGAAAGGTGAAATGTAAGCCTGAGGAATTTTACATCTTCCCTTGTTTGCGAATTAAGCCTGTTGAATTATTACACAGCATTTCAATCCAAAAAGTGTTGCTTAACAACACTGTAGGATGAAACGGAGATTAAACTAATCACAAATAAACACATTGATGTCTATTTTAATGACTATAGTTGTGTTTTTTGGGCATTGCAGCAACAAATACGCATGTTTGTTTGGATATATTATGCATATTTTAACATAACTTTTGCAATCCTTTTTTTCCGCTCTCCAGTATACAGTATTTTGCCTCACGTAACAGCTGTCAACCTCAGAAACGAGCATTGGCATAGCCAATAGGTCTCGCCTTTGGGACCTTAAAAGTGTTTAGCCATGCAACAGTTGCATAACTAAATACTTATAAGGTCCCAAAAGCGAGACCTATTGGCTATGCCAAGCGGCCGTGCAGCCTCAAAAGTGATCGCGATCAAACATCAAAGCTGCCGCGAAAGTGAAAGTAATCGCGGTCAAGCGCGGCGCCCGCGCACATGCACTGTAGCTCTAGGCTGCCTGGTAGCACTTTTTGGAGTCCTCTCAATAAGTCTCGCCAGACCAGCGCATGCGCTGGGTCAGGCGAGACCTAATGAGGATGGACTAACATGGTTACAAGAGCGAGTCTGTTAAGGTGAACGAAGGATAAAAACATGTTGGGAGGGTGATGCTATGATTACTTATCGGTAATCCCCATTACTCTTAGTCCTACTCGTCCTCGACCCAGTCATCACTAATGAGGTATTCCACATGACAGGAAACAAAACAGGAAACGCTTTTAGGCTCCACCCACCCTCCCGTCAGGGGCTATAAGAACCTAGCCAACCAAAAGCACTTCCTGGCAAACCAAGCAATAAAGCCCTGAACAGGGAGGGCGGGCGGGAAGTATGACTGGGTCGAGGACGAGTAGGACTAAGAGTAATGGGGATTACTGATAAGTAATCATAGCATTACCTCTACGTCCCTCGTCCTCGACCCAGTCATCACTAATGAGGCATACCAAAGCAACCCCACAAGCAGGCCTTTGGCAAATCACACAGAGAACAGAGACCGAACACAAAGAGGAGTGCAGCAAGCGAAAAACTGTATTAAACACACAGAATCAGGGAGGTGGAACAACCCCCACAGCACGCAACACACCACAACCAAAATTGGTCCGGTCAGACAGAGCACAATTCAGACGATAGTGCCGCACAAAAGTAGAATCAGACGCCCACGTCCCAGCCCGACAGATCTCATCAAGGGAAACCCCATGAAAAGCAGCCCAGGAAGCAGAAACACCCCTAGTGGAACCGGCCTGAACACCAGAAGGGCAAGGCAAACCAGAGCCCTGATAAGCCAGAGAAATGACAGCCTTGATCCAGCGACCCAGACTAAGATGAGAGGCAGCCTTACCCCGACCAGCCAAACCAAAGGTCACAAAGAGGGAGTCCGAAGAGCGAAACCCCGCAGAGCGGGCAACATAAACGGACAAAGCATGCCTCACATCCAGGGAGTGAAGCAACAGCTCAGCAGGCGAGGAAGGAGAAGGACAGAAAGAAGGAAAAATCAACTCCTGAGAGCAATGAAAATGAGAACGAATCTTCGGAACAAACCCAGGATCCAAAGAAAGGACCACCGCGTCAACCAAGAAACGCAAAAAGGGAGGAGAACAATGCAAGGCAGTGAGCTCACCCAACCGCCGAGCAGAAGTCACAGCAACCAAAAAAGCCACCTTAAAAGAGAGGAACTTAAGGTCCACAGACTCCAAGGGCTCAAAAGGAGCGGACTGCAGAGCACCCAGGACCAAAGAAAGACCCCAAGGAGGAACCGGAGAGCGAGAAGGAGAGGACAGAGAGAAACTCCGGAACAACCGAGAAACCAACAAACCATCCGAAGAAGGAAGAGAAGCCGGATCCTGGAAAGCCCGAAGAGCAGCCCACTGCCCCCTCAGAGTAGACAAGGCATACTTCTTCTGAAACCCATCCAAGAAAAACTGCAGGATAGAAGCGATAGGACAAGAGACAGGAGATAGACCCAGCCCCGAACACCAAGAGGCGAAAGAAGCCCAATGCTTAGAGTAGGAGGACAAAGTGGAACCCCTAAGGGACCCCTGCATCACAGTGATGAGGTGATCAGGCAAACCCCGGACCCCAAGAGACAACCGTTCAACCTCCAGACCGCCAGGGTGAGAGGGACCAGGAGGGAGGGGGAGGGAGACCTCAGGGGAGACGGATAGCGGGGAAGAATCCAAGGAGGGCCCACCGCCAGGCTCAACAATAACGGGAACCAGGACCTCCGCGGCCAGTGAGGCAAGACCGCCACCACCCAGGGGCCCACCCGCTTGACCTTCTGCAAGAAGGCAGGAATCAGGGGAAATGGGGGGGAAGGTGTACAGCAACCAAGGGGGCCACTGAAGAGACAACTCCTCCACCCCCCAAGCACCCAACTCCGGGGTCCGGGAACAAAACAGGGGGAGTTCGGCATCTGCCCGGGAGGCAAACAAGTCCAGCAGGGGAGTCCCGAACCTCCGGCAGATCAACCGGAACACCCTGGAGGAGAGACACAGGGAGAGAGAAGACGGAAACCGGCGACTCAAGGCGTCCGCCACCACATTGTCCACACCCCGGATATGCTGAGCAGAGAGGGCCAGAAGATGACACTCCGCCCAACCCGCAATTGCACAGGCCACCAAATTCAATGAAGGACTGCGAGTACTGCCCTGGTGGTTGATGTAAGCCACAGTCACGGAGTTGTCCGACCTCACCAGGACATTGCACCCCAGCAGACGGGCCTGGAAGAAACAAAGAGCCCGGGCCACAGCAGACAGCTCCCTCCAATTGTATGAGCGGCGGGACTCCACCCGGAGCCAATGAGCCTGAACAGACCACTGCCCCAGCGTGGCCCCCCAACCGGACGCACAGGCATCCGTCGTCAACACCAAAGGAGGCGGCAGGCGAATCCACATCCCCTTGGAGAGATTGGAGGAATCCAGCCACCACTGGAGAGCGGACACCACCTCCAGAGACACCGGCACAGAGAGAGCATAGTCCTGAACAGGAAACGGCACCCAACGTTGAAGATGCCACAGCAGTCGCCGAAGATGAACCCTGGCCCAGGGCACCGTGAAGACATTAGCAGCCATATGACCCTGAACCTCGAGCCACTGAAGAAGGGGAGCCGCCGCCTGGGACAACAATCTGCAACAGGCACTGAAGACGCTGAATCTGTGAATCCGGCAGGAACACCTTGCCCAGGACAGAATCGAAGACGGCCCCTATGAAAGTCCATCGAGTAGTAGGAAGGAGCTGGCACTTTGGAAAGTTCACCAGAAACCCATGTTGTTCGAGCGTAAGGATGGTCAAGGACAGGTGCTGAGACATAACCGCCGGGGAAGGAGCCTGGAGCAGACAATCGTCCAGGTAGGGGAACACCGACAACCCCCGGAGGTGAAGAAGGGCCACCAAGGGAGCAACCACCTTGGTGAACACTCGGGGAGCGGACCAGAGACCAAACGGAAGGACACAGAACTGCCAATGATGACCCTCCAGGCAGAAACGCAGGGACATCTGATCCTGCTGAGCCACCAGCACATGAAGGTAGGCGTCCTGGAGATCCAGAGTATTAAACACCCAGCCGGCCTGAATCAGAGGAACCACTCGCTGCAATGTCTCCATCTTGAACGGGATCTTCCGCACAAACAAGTTCAGACTCCGGAGATTGATGACAATCCGAAACCCTACCGTGACCTTCGGAACCAGGAAAACAATTGAATAGGTCCCCAGACCCCACTCCAACCGGGGAACGGGGACAATTGCCCTCTTCAAAAACAGAGCCCGAACACCGTCCACCAAGGACTGACGACGGGACCGGCACAAGGGAGTCGGAGTCCGCACCTCGCCCGAGGGAGGAGGACAGGACAGAAACTCGATCCGATACCCCCGGTCCAGGACATCCAGCACCCACTGATCGGAGGTCGACAGACGCCAAGCGGGAAGGAACAACCTCAACCTCCCACCAACCTCGGGTGCCACTCCAGAGGGACCCACGACCGGAGAGACATAGTCAGGAACGCTGCGGCCCCGGTCCAGCATCACGGGGAGGTTTCTTCTGGAACTTCCGAGGGAAACCGCGACCGGCACCCCTAGATCCTTTAAAGGAGGAATGCTGAAACCGGGAAGGCTGGCGAAAAGTCTTGGCCTGAGAAAAGGAAAAATCCTTACGAGAAGGCTGCCTACGGAAGGAAAAAGAATGTTTGCGCTCCTTGAACTCCTTATGCAGTCTATCTTCAAATGCGTCCCCAAAGAGACGAGGGCCAGTAAAGGGCAAACGCCAAACCATGGACCTCTGGGCGGCATCAGTATTCCAACTCGTCAACAACAGATTCCTACGAGCAGCGATAGAGGAACCACAGGACAGCGCAGGAGCACGCACAGAATCGAAGGCAATATCCGAAAGGAATTCAGCCTGACGTTCCATAGATTCCAGCAAATCCGGACAACAGCCACCCTCCTGCATAGTTGAAAACAAAGTCTTAAAGTCAGTCAAAAGAGATTGAGCGACATAAGCACCATAGATACCAGAACGGATGGCAAGGTGAGAACCAGCATAGGATTTGCATGTTTTCCCCCTTTAAATTTGTATTGGCTCATCACAGTTGCATTGCTCAATCCGAGGTTCAGTCTGGGTCTGTAACAGGAAGCCAACTTTCAGAAGTATTTGTAGTGTTTTTTCTCTTCAGGAGAAATGTGAGTTTAAAATTCAGCAATATTTTAAATCATCGCTGTACAAATGGGATTCTATAAGGAGCTAACTAAGGGAGTAGTATGGCAGGTTAGATTATGTATCACACAACATTTTTTAAATTACTACTAATAATAATAGCATTCACTTACGACCTTGTGTGAGTTAATAGGAACTGATTTCCATAATGAGGGACAGGGCAAATCTGGCTGGACACCAGCCCCCCGCTGCAGCAAAGAAAAGATATGCTAGGCTCACACACAAGTTCACTAGACATCCCAGTTGTCACTTTCCTTTTATATTCTCTGGAATTTATGTGGTAGTTAAATTATATACTTGTATATATATACATATATATACACACACACTCCAGGTTTTCACCCCTGCTTCTGCACTCTTGAGCAGATGCTCCACCACGCAAGGGTGAAATCACATTAAATATGTTTGCATACACAGTATTAAGGACCAGCACTCACGGGAGAGGGTTATCCAATTTACTGGATACAAAATGCAAACAATCGTGTTTTGGCAAGCGCCTTTTTCAATATTGGTGGGCGCCCTTGTGCTTCATCGTTATATAAATTACAAACAATAGGTTGCCTTCAATTCATTGAGATCAACAATGGATACCAAATGGAAACTCTGACAATCGATCCAATGAGCGCCATCTTGGAGCATTTCTTAACTCACTTCATCAATCATTAATGATAGTTATTCTAGATGCAAGGAGATCCATTTGTGCTAGTACTCAAACTACTACTATTGTTATACATAGTATCATTCCAAACATCGCCTCCATCAACACGTGATATTAGCACCATAGATGTTTGCCCTGAATGGGCTGATGGCCCTAGTTCACTATCCTGCCCTGTATGGGCTAGGTTGTGGAGCTTCGCAGATGCACATGTGGTAGAGTTACACCCCCTAATTAAAAGAAGAATCAAAATCCCCCCCAAAATTGTACAAACTGAGCACACAAAATTCCCCAATAATATTCACTTCGATGGGCAACCTATAAGAACAGATACTCAATTAATTTCCTTCAGGGTTCAGCCGGAGGTAGCGTCAATGCTATAAACTGGTGGATAACCTTACTAGGTTAAATCCATATCATAAATGTACCCGCAATTCTTCTCCGCTATTCAATCCTGTTGGTGTCTTAGTCTGCATGTCAATGATATATCTTGATTCTAATCTGCGAGGTTTCAATTCTCTGTCTTCTCTTCTAACATCTCAGGGTACATGATCAATGCAATAAAACCTAAGTAAATTCCTATTGCTACCATGATGGGATTCAAAGTGCCTTACTACCGGACACGTTATATCCTTGTTAGTTATTACTCTTAAGTGCTCAAGGATCTGTACTTAAGTGGGGTGTATACTTCTACCAACATATCACACCTGACAAGGGCACACAACACAATAAACTGTGAAGGTCGTATTACAGATAATGAATTTCATGAATTTTCAGCGAGACCGGGGATATCATAAGTTAGCACTTTATTACTGTTCACACAGGCTTTACATCTCCCACATGGCAAAAGCCCTTCAGCTCTTTAAAGGCTGATCCTATGTTATCTTGGGATAGGTGACTGCACTAACTGATTTTTTATGGATCTTGTTTTCCTAAATGTAATTAAAGGGAAATCGGGGAGGTCTCCCCTATTGACGGAATCAGATTTAAGAATCCGCCAGTTTCTCCATAGTACCCCTCTTATACTGTTCGCCTCACTCGAGAAAGTGTCCTTGAACAGCATCACATAATGGTCTCTGCCCTGTAAAAAGTCCCAGAAAATATACTCAACTCCAAGGTGGTACCCCCAGGATTAATGTATGAAGTTGACTAAAGAGGTTACCCTCTACATTACACACCCCTGTCCAAGCATTCCCTGAAAACCATTTTATAGCCTTGATCCATACCCTTGTGTTTTGCTGTAGTGATCATGTGCTTCCTGGAGCTGGATTTGTGCTCCACAAATACCACTAATAAAATAAAGAAGCATCAGAGGCTTCACAATAATTGCAACATGTTTATTTATTAATTTTGGAGATTTTAAAAGCACCACATACCTCAAAGAAGTCACTTCGAGGTGTCAACATTGGTTACAGCTGTAACAGTTTGATAAACAGGACATTAAAATGTGCTTTAATGTTTTTATTATGGGCCAATCATGACATCGTAGATTAGTTTGTAAGTGCCTTGGCAGGAGCAAACCCTGTTGATTTTCTCCAGCCACCTCGTCCCACTGAGAGCTCCAGGTGTGTCTAACCATGGTGTAGATACAAGCACTCCATCTATAGTCAGAATGAGGCCTTGCAGCCATCCACATGCTGGCCATGTGCTTTGGAAGACGCTTTTCCCCTCAGATCAGAGCTGCTTCTAACTTTCTACCTAAACTTCCTTCCTTTTCCATTCAGAGAGGTACAGTCCCTTGATCGGAAGACACCTAAGATCCAACCAAGGTTTCATTGATGAAATATCTCGCCATATAACCACCTCTCACTCTCCAACATTCCAACACCACATTCCTTTGAAACTTCAACCCTCCTGGTAACTCAACATGCAAAAGTAATGAAAGACATCACAACACATCACCAAGCCAGGTCAAAGGCAACATCTCAAACTTGGGGCCTAATTTAGAGACTTGAGGACAAACGTGACGGATATCCTGTCCGTCGCATTACAAGTTCCGTGGGTTATAATGGAATTGTAATACGGTGGACGGGATATCCATCACAGTGGAATAACCTAGTGTGTCAAAGTCTAAATCAGGCCCTTAGTCTCCACTGTGATACTTACAGTTGACTACAGTAGCCTAATACCACATGCCTTGATCGATCACTGGCTATCCCCATCTGCTCCCATTAATACTGCCTACAGATCACGAGAAAACTAAAAAGAACAGGCAACACCTTTGCTCTTTCTAAAACACCTAATTGCCCAGTTAACCACATCTCAACCCACATCCAATGGCCATTCACTTCTACGTTTGAAATAGTGCCTCAATAAAATACCATATCCCAAACCCAAGCTCACAGACAACTAGCATGTCATCCACAAAAGAAATGGAGAAAGATTAAATCAATATGTAGTCTAACACCACTTAAAAAACGTTGCTGCATTCACTGAGTTCTCATCAAAACATCCTCTACACACTCCTATATAAACAGACATTTACAGAATCACTTTTTCTAAAGAAGTTAAATATTATACCAACTGTGACCTCCCCTACCACATTCCAAAGAAAAATACCACACAATCAGCCAATTTCCTAAAGAGAAAATAAACAGGGTCATATGCAAAGCAGACCAACAGCACCACATAACATTAATAAATAGGATTCCTTCAACCCACTCTCAACAAATGATCTAGCTGGTAACCTCACGTCCATCCATTATGAATGCCCGATTGGGAAGTATTCTTACTCCTCCTGTTTAACATTGTCAGTGCCTCCATAATCACAGGCCTCTTCACAGACATGCTCAAAGAAGACACATCATACATCTGAAAAACAAGCCTTTAACTCGGATATTCTTTTTATTTTTTTATTATTTTTTTTTAACTAATTTATGGCCTATCACAAACCTGTGTTTCAATGGAAAGAATTATCTTCTGCATGATTGCCAGTCTGGGTCCAGGTCTGGCTAGAGCAGTGAAATTGGAGCAATCCAAGCAATTGACAATGCTTTGCTCTTTATTCACAAGGGATGTTGCTCAGTCTGTCTGCATATTTCACCACTATTGACCATCTGGCCCTAATTCAAAGCCAATAAACTGGAATGGGGTTTTCTGTACAGTGCTGTAATGTTTTACCTTCCATTTATGAAAATGTCTCATACTTATCCAGGTAAGATCATAAAACAAACCAGTATCATGTGAAGTACACTAAGGTTTTAGTGTTTCTCCTGTCATCTTAAACACCTAAATGGAACAAGCAGAAACATTGGTTATAAAAGTAACCCATCAAAAGTCTTCAGACTGCCATGACACATGTTGTACCTGAAGTCTCAACAGCTCTGTATTATAGTTCTGCCCGACTGTCATACACAACTAAGTCTGAAGTGCCAACTTTAAATTCACCCAAGCGAAGACCGAATTCCTCTTCTTCACAAGAATCTTAAGAGAACCCCAGTTCAAGATTGGTATCACAATTAAAACGTTATGGTATCGCACTTCATTTTACCACTTGTGAAGAACTAAGAGTTTTTGGAAGCAAAACAGTACCCTTAAATGTGGACATTCCAAAATTCACCTCATTCGGTTGTCCCACAATTTACCAGATTGGAGAGAATGTCAAACCTCAATTTCATGAAGCAATGTGTCACCACATTGAGGCACCTGCCCAACCATCAATTAGCAGAGTAAAACACTTAATTAAATAATGAGGCCCTCACAATAATCATGCTCCCGATCAATGAAAAATAAAGGATTTTATAAAAAAAAAAAAAAAAACGCAATACAGAGTCAATGCCATGAAGGCTCTCAGATGCAAAGTTATACAGAGTATGTAAAAATCTGAAATTATTTTAGGCTTCAATGGGCAGAAAAATCATTAGAGAATTGGACAGCATCCCTAGTAGAATAAGAACGTATTCTGTCAAATCTGGCTCATTCCTTGAATCAAAGGGTTTTTATACATAATTCTTGCATAGAATTATCAGAAAAACTGCAAAATCATCATGGTGTGAGCAAAAGTATAATGTCTTTTGCAAATCAGAAGACATAAATAATACAAATCATTAATTTAACACATAAACACAATCTCAATTCTAAAAAGCTGATTCAGCACCTTCTATTCTAATGTTATCCAGAGATGTGCGAACAAATATGAAACACTGTAGACATTAACACTTTCTCCCAATGAATGAACCCAGTGAAGAAAAACTAGGATAGTTAGTTGTTGCAATCCTACATCTGCACCATAGCAAGTTCCACGCAACCAAGGCAACCACAGCAGTGGAAATAAACAATTATGTCTTCAGCTTAGCTCTGTGAAATCAGTGAGAGGAGAATGTGAGCAGAGAGGGCTACAGGAGTGAGTGACAGAGATTGCATCCATCTTGTTCAAAATGGAGGTCTATACAGACATGTGGCCTGCCTAAAAACACATTAATAATTTTATTTCTAGACATCACGTGACATTCATTACAATTGCAATTATATTAGGTCAGTTTACATATGTAAAATAATGTGTAAAATTGCATATTACATAATTATTAATGCACAAAGTTATGAACTTGAAAACAATCCAACAGGTTCACCCTCAGTACTGACACCCCCTTCACAAAACCCATCATTTTGAAGAACAAGACTGCTAGGCACCAATTGTCATTGCTGAGGAAAGTTAGCCTCTACCTGTTAGAAACAAACAACTGTTTGAGCGGTAGTTTTTTCGTACCTAGACAGGGGCAGTTTTATTGCTCTGGTAATTCCCTGAACCTGATCTCTGCCCCTCTTTAAAAAAGCATCTTGTACACCTCCACCTGTCTCGTCGTATATCTGAAGAAATGTAACCACATCACCTTCGTGTACATGACTTGCACTGGGTCATCTCCAGGCTGGCATCATATTCAAGACCGGCTTCATCACTTACAAAGCAAACAAGACCAATGCATGAGAATACCTGGCCAAAAAACTGAGCCCAATGTGATGTCAATCTAAGTCAAAGAGCCAAGACACAAATATCCTCACATTCAAGAAATAAAATAGGTATTGGAGGGCCATACATGAGCACCAGTTGCATTACACAAAGACACATTCATTAGGCAAGGGGAGATTAAATGATTTGCCCAGAATCACATGATGTTGAGCCGACACCCAGACTGATTCCCTGTTCCAAAGTCGAAAGCTCGGCTAGGTTTGCCCTCCATATATGCATGAATAACAAGCATTGGCATAGCCAATAGGTCTCGCCTTTGGGACCTTATAAGTGTTTAGCCATGCAACAGTTGCATAACTAAACACTTATAAGGTCCCAAAAGCGAGACCTGTTGGCTATGCCAATGCTTGTTTTAACTGCTGCAATCTATTGAAGCCTCACGGAGAACATCAAAGCGGCTGTGCGGCCGCGAAAGTGATCGCGATCAAACATCAAAGCGGCCGCGAACGTGAAAATAATCGTGGTAAAGCGCGACGCCCGCGCACATACACTGTAGCTCTAGGCTGGCCTGGTAGCACTTTTTGGAGCCCTCACAAAATGTCTCGCCAGACCAGCGCACGCGCTGGGTCACGCGAGACCTAAAAATTACTCTGCGGACAAAGTGTGCAAAGGCAGTCATAAACCTTCAGCTAGGTGCTCTGTTTGCAGTGTAACTGTACCAGGTGAGTCTAAGTCTGCAGTGTAGGGGCCATGTTTGCTGCCGAGGTGCTCCCGGGCTATCCTAAACCAGCAGAATAGGTGCCATGTTTGCCAAAAATATGTACAAGAGCAGTCCTGAGCTGCAGAGTGGGTGGCATGTTTGCTGTCAAGGTGCTCAGGAGCAGCCCTAAACCAGCAGCGTGGGTGCTCTGTTTGCTGATCGGGTGTACAAGAGCTGTCCTATATTGCAGCGTGGGCGCTGTATTTGCTGCCAAGGTCTATCCTAAACCTGAAACGTAGTCAAGGCGACTGGAATTATGCGATTCTGCAGCCGTGGCATTTTTCGCACAATTAAGGATTTGCTTTAATCCATCATTTGTTGCATATTCACCAGATTTTAACAAAAATGTTTCTTGCTCAAACGAATCAAAAGTTACTAATAACATG
Source organism: Triturus cristatus (assembly GCF_964204655.1). Lineage (NCBI taxonomy): Eukaryota > Metazoa > Chordata > Amphibia > Caudata > Salamandridae > Triturus > Triturus cristatus. Next base: position 1,416,138,314 of record NC_140591.1, on the reverse strand, counting down.
CTGGTATGTGTTTGCCCAGGTTGGAAGACTCTTCACAATGGTTTACTTGTCATCTTACAGTTTCTTATTTATGTATTTGGGTGTTCATCTGGTACTAATGAGGCGAAACCTTTGCCCAGACAGTATTATACTACTTGTAAAAATTGCAAAATAACGAAGTAATACCATCAAAAAATTGCTGCATTATGCCACATAATTTGACTTCTCTTGCCTCATAATTTAGTCAACCCTGCTGTTTAATTCGATGCTGCTCTCCTGCATAATTCCAGTGACACTGAGCATAGTTACCATGCTTGATGAGACGATGGATTTGGGCGGACCTAAAACCTGCAGTGTGGGTACCATGTTCGCTGCCAAGGCGTCCTAGGTTCATCCTAAACCAGCAGCACAGGTGGTCTGCCTTTTGTTTCCTTGGTGTCTGTGCACATCAGAATCAAACCTGACAGTTTCCGCGGACTGAACTGTGTCCCGAGTTTAAAGATGAATAAAAGTGGCATATTTTAATAGAGGTGTAGTCAGCCTGAAAAGTGGATGGAAGCACGTATGTTTTTTTTTCTTTTGTACAGACAGGTGCTCTCTCGGCTTCTGTGTACCACATCTGCCACCTTTAATCATGTAATTGTGATTAAACAATGCTTCCAGTCCCTCCGCGTGAACCCAGGTAATCTCCCGTCTCACACCGGCGTCTTTTGATCTCGTCTGTCTCCAGGTTGCCTGTGGCTGGCTGGCAGCGAAGTGTAAGGGAATCCGGCAGCTGTGGCAGTGTGGGCACAGCTACCTTGGCAAAGAGCCCAACCAGGACATGACAAATTGTTTTATTTCCTCTCATAAAACATGCCAGTTTTGTGGGAGCGGCAGCTCTGGATTTCGAAGACAAGTTTGTTTTTACACTTAGGAAGTGACAAAGTGTTTGGCTGGTAGTTTTTCAGGATGTATGTCCGGATTTTGTTACACTCCTTAAATCCACTAAATCCGTGAGAATATCCAATAACCAAAGCAATCCAGACTTAAGAGGCATAGACTGTCAGGGACTCCTATGAGTAGCATTACTTACTGGATCAATTCACATCGGCGTGTGCATCACTTTTTTGTCTTCTTTTCATATTTTCTTATGACCTGCTCAAATGTTATTATCTTTTTTACCAGTGGGAATGTTTTAGGCACAACGTGTCACTGGAGAAAAAAATATGTTGACCCTTTTTTTTTTTTTTTTTTTTAACAATTTCTCTTCGTTTCAAAATTGAGCAACAATGACCAACTCAGTGACCGCAAATATACATACATTGTCGAGGTTATGTGACTTCCTTGTTTATGTGCATCCAGTTATTTTTCGTTTCATTCTATCTCCTCCCCACATTTTGAGCTATATTTCATTTTATATAATCTCAAACCATTTCCGGTCCCATTAAATAGAGATTAATGTATATTAAGCTGTCTTTAGCATCGAATAGCATCTTTAGCTGGTCAATAGTTAACTCATGATTTAAATTTAATTCAGCCAGTCTTGAAGATTGACAGGATGTCTTACAAGCATTCATTAAAAGGAAGTTGAAATCACTATATAACATCACAGTCCTGTGAAGTTATTGTACCATTACTAACTTGTTCTCTTTTCTGACCTATTTTATAATATCCATCCGCAAATGTGAGCCAGTTAGCAGCTCAATAAATCTTAGATGTGAACATTTTCCCCCTCTCCTTAGGGAGGTCCTCTATGGTGCAATTACGATGATGATAGGTCATCTTTATCTGTCGCTGGTTCTTTACATTAATTGAGGTTTTCTTCACATGCTCCAGCTGAACCTAGTTTACCCCTCTCCCTTTTCACATCTTTCATCAGTAGCATTCTTTCATATTCAACCCATTTCAGCATTTCTCTTCTCCAACTCTGTAGACTGGAGGCTATGTTTTTTTCCATTTCATGGTTATCTGCCTTTTGGCTAATACCAAGACCAAATCTATTAATCTACTCATCAAGACATTCTTACACTTGTTACATTAAGGCACAGGCAACTTGCCGGCAGTGTTGACGGGAGACACATTCATGACCGCTTCTAAGATGAAAAAACAAATATTCAGAGATTTACTAAATCATGACAGACTATTCACAAATAAAGACTAAGTTATGGAACTGGAGGGTGGCAAACTTGAATTCTGGAGTGTGCTGGGCCAAGTGGTGACTTCGAGGTTTACTAAAAATTTCCCATATAAATAGCAAGCAGATATTTGATGTCCAGGTAGAGTGTGTCATGACATAACAGCGATGAGCCTTTTATTGTACCGCAAACTCCTCTTTACAATATGAGAGATTGCTAAACCAGCATTAGAAGACAGAGGAAACTGCGGGAGCCATCACACACCACCAGCCTTCAAGGGTCCATGTAATAACTGGATCAGCATGCATGTTTCCATTGTTGGCATGAGATTTTATCCAGTCATAGCAGTGATTACACTTATCCTTGACATACTGTTGAAAAACTAGAGGAGACACATGGAACACGTGCCATTTATGTGATCCCGAGCTTTAAGTTTGAAATGTGTTGGATGTGGATTTAGAGTTTGGCGCATTCCGCACATCTGCCAAAGTTGCAGATGTCCCACCTCCCTTCATTTAGAGCTTATTGAGGTCTAAACTCTCTAAGAATTGTGGACGGGGCATATGCCACTTTTTTGTCAGTGTCCCTCATGCACCAAACTCTAAATCAGGCTGTACGTTTCTGGGAAGTACAGAGGCTCTAACTTAGTTTCAGAAGTGCTAATGGATAATTGTCCCGGAAATGTTTAGGTGGATGTCCACTATTTGTCAGTTCGATGTCTACAAGTTAATTTGTCTCCAATTTCATGATAAGAGTATCACTAGCAAAGACCACATGACCCTTGTTGATCCTCTTCATCTTCACCATGTGGTGTGCTCGATTGAGCAAGAATGTATGTGTAGCCCTCTAGTAGAGTCCCAAGATCCCAACTCTTCACTGGCATTGATGGTTAGCACTCAGGATAGTGGACCAGGTATAAGGACCAATAGCCTAGATATGCCTATACCGAAAGCTCCATCTGCCCCCCCAGGCCCTCTCACAAGAAGACAATGGGGAATTGATGAATATTTTGTCATGGAACTTGGCAGGTATAAGCAGGAAGTGTAATTGCCCGTACTGGCTGGATTTGGTTTCCCGTCAAGATATACGCTTGTTCCAGGAAACCTGGTGTCAGATGTCCACACATATACCTGGGTTTAAGACCTTTTTTAGGCCAGCAGTACCGGCCAAACAGGGTCGGGCTTCAGGGGGGCTGCTCACTTTAGTAAACCTTGCACTGAATTGTGAAGCAAAAGAGTTGGTCACTAACAACCCAGATATTTTGGAGATCAGGCTTCAAATGGGAAAGGTCATATTGTTTACATTCATAATGTTTATTCTTGGAGTACTAGAGGTGGTAGCTCATCGACTCTTAATGTCTTGGATAATTTATTGGGAGGCAGGAATGTTAGCCATCCACTAATAATCGGTGGTGATTTTAATATCACATTTGAACCACTTGACTGTGCTGAGTCCATTGACGTGACTGAGGAGGATAAAGCCTGGAGGGTACCATCTTTGGAATTACCCCCAATTAAATAATGGTCACAAGCCGCACTCCAATTGAATGCAATATCCCTAGCACATAGGTTAAGGGCTACTAATGGGCGAACCAACTCAGATAGGGGTGGTGGTATGACCTTTATTGGAACAAAAGGGTCTAGTCGGATTGACTACATACTAGTGGACTTGACCCTGTGGCCTTTAGTACGGGATATGTTTATAGCCCCGGCTTGTGACAGCGATCACAACTCTTTACATTGATCTATTAGTCATCTATGGGGGAGCCTTGGGAAAGATCACTGAGTACAAGGGAGTTACTTGTCACAAATGATACGCGTCAACCTAAATGGCTCACGGTATTGGCAGACAAAGCTAAAACTCAAAAGATTAAAGAAGCTCTAGTTGCACGCCGCACACTGCTACACGCCACACACTGCTACACGCCACACACTGCTGCACGCCACACACTCCTGCATGCCACACACTGCTGCATGCCGCTGCACGCCACACACTGCTGCACGCCACACACTGCTGCATGCCTCACAGTGCTGCACGCCTCACACTGCTGCATGCCACACACTGCTGCACGCCTCACACTGCTGCACGCCTCACACTGCTGCACGCCTCACACTGCTGCACGCCTCACACTGCTGAACGCCTTACACTGCTGAACACTGCACACTGCTGCACGCCACACACTGCTGCACGCCACACACTGCTGCACGCCGCACACTGCTGCACGCCACACACTGCTGCACGCCGCACAATGCTACACGAAACACTGCTGCACGCCACACACTGCTGCACACTGCTGCATTACTCACTGCTGCATGCTGCACGATACTGCTGCACGATACTGCTGCACGCAGCACACTGCTGCACGCAGCACACTGCTGCACGCCGCACACTGCTGCACGCCGCACACTGCTGCATGCCGCTGCACGCCACACACTGCTGCACGCCACACACTGCTGCACACCGCACACTGCTGCACGCCGCACACTGCTGCACGCCACGCACTGCTGCACGCCACACACTGCTGCACGCCACACACTGCTGCACGCCACACACTGCTGCACGCCACACACTGCTGCACGCCGCACAATGCTACACGAAACACTGCTGCACGGCACACACTGCTGCACGCCGCACACTGCTGCACGCCACACACTGCTGCACGCCACACAGTGCTGCATGCCTCACACTGCTACACAAAACACTGCTGCACGCCACACACTGCTGCACGCCGCACACTGCTGCACGCCACACACTGCTGCACGCCGCACACTGCTGCACGCCGCACACTGCTGCACGCCTCACACTGCTGCACGCCGCACACTGCTGCACGCCGCACACTGCTGCACGCCGCACACTGCTGCACTCCACACACTGCTTTTATGCGAGTTTATGCTACTGACATTGTAAATGACAATGCCTTTTATTTGTTTTAAAACCAAAACATAAATAAAAGGCATTGTAATTTTACAATGCCAATAGCTCAAATTCTTATAAATGCGAGACCTATTGCATTGCAAATGCTTGTTGAACTTGCAAAGACACTGTAGGGTACAGAAGACTGCATGCATTTGTGCTTGCTGCTGGCAGTGTGATTGGTAAAGTAAGGAAAATCAACAATAAAAACCAGCCCACAATACCATAAAACAGGCCCACAAATAGCCAAAAATACACGGCCCACACATTGATCTGTCGTACTAGCCCTTGGTGCACTACCAGAATGCCCCCTAGCCCAGTCCGTGCCTGGAGCTGGCCTGCATCGCCTCCACCAATCTTTCTCCAAATACAGATGATGTGATGTCTTCCCTGGCAGGCTGCCTGACTGAGCTATGTGGAGGGTAAATAACTAGTTAAGCATGAAGAGGGGGCTGGAGGTGAATGCGTGGTGGGGCAGGTAATGTAGAAACCCCATTACTTGTGTTTACTTGTTTACTTGAATCAACAACTGTTTCCGGAAGCAGGTGCCATTTGTGAACGACGGCCATCTTGATGAAGTCCTAGGAGCGGGAAACAAGAGCCCAGCCCCTGCAAGCACTATCACTTCAAAGAGAAATCTTCCGACTTGTTTTTCAAGCTCGGCTTCTTGCAAGATTGCTGCGGAGATGCACTGGCAGTGGAGCTGAACAGTCCTAAGAGGGTATACATATTAATAGCCTCTCATAAATCTCTTTTACATGGAGGGCTCACTCTCTCAAGGATATCCAGTAGATCAGAGGAGGGCTTGAATTTGTAATATGTAGTAACAGATATCCCTACCATTAGCGGATTCTAATTCAATTACATTGTGAAGATGACCACCTACGTTCTCTTCCAGGGCTTGAATATTCGAAACTGGGATTATAGTCGCGGGGGTGCATTAGATACAATTCCTGCTCTACTTTCACTGCTGTATCATGTGCCCTGATGCTCTGTTACCAACAAAAATGTGGAACTTGATGTACATGTTGAAGAATGATTTACGACTCTCCGAAGGGAGCCTTGTACTGATGTATTTCAGGATTCAGTTGTTATAAACCCCTTATATCAACAAGCATTGGCAAAGCCACTAGGTTTTACCTTGGGGACCCATTTCCTTTGCCTGTGGTTTTTAGCCATGCAGTGCAGAACGGATACAGAAAATAAAGTAAAAAGGAAAGGTGGTATGAGGAGGCAGTTGTGTCCTTTTGCAGGTGCGCACGCCACACATGGGTGCGCCTAGAAAATGACATGAGCGCTTTTAAATTTTTTATTTACCAAGTTGCATCAGTATAAAAATTTATGAAGTAGCGTGGATGCTGGGGAGCAACACGGAGGACAGGGTGGGGTGGAGCAGCAGGGGGGTGAAGCAACATGGATGGCGGGGTGGGGAGGAGCAGCAACAGGCGAGCAAGAATGAGGGTGCTGGTGAGGGGAAGCAACACAGGTTGAGGGTGGAGAGGAGAAACAAAGGGCAAGAGAGAAAGAGGGCACAGCTTGGGTAAACCAACTCATAGGTGAGAAAGCAATGGGAGAAGTACATGGGTGACTGCAACATGGAGGAGGGCAGGGAAGATGACATGGGTGACAGAGACAACACGGAGTGCAGGGGAAGCAAATAACATGAGGGAGATAGCCGGTAAACATGCACACTCTCAAAAGAAAAAAAAATAGTGCTTGAAATACAATCAATGGAAGCATAGAAATAAGCCAATCAAGAGATGGTAAAGAGACTATGTTTCATGGCAAGGACACACACAAGATTGACAAGCTAGGACATGAGTAAAAAGCAGGCAAATCAGAGTGACAGCAAAGCCAACCAATTGTAAACAGTGGTCAGGCTCCAAGGGCCTGATTGTTCTTGGTAAGTCCATCGCACACCCTTTGGACAGGACAGCATTTTTTCACGTTTCCGTTTACAAGCCATTTCCTGAACAGGATTCCGTCTAATCAGTTCAGTTAAAGCAAATCAAGACTGCAGCTTCCACAATTCATTTCTTTTTACATTTCTTTTTAAAGTGAAATTGTGGGTTTGAAAAAGTACTTTCCTTCTGACATTGAATAATCTTAGTACCCTGAGCTACAGTCAAAGGAGCTTAATGTATTAAGCTAGTGGTATTTGCGTAGTCCACATCTATGATTGCTATTTAAATTGTAAGTCATCATTTTTTAATCTCAAAGAACTTGAATTTCTTTTGACAAATATGTCTGCTGTGTTCCTCCTCTTGAATATCTGAAGACCCTGGGGAAATAATAAACCATGAAGTAAAAATGTGCCTCTTTTTGAAATCCAGTTTTGGAATTGTTCTTAGATGCTTTGTAGCATGATTCAATTACAGTCGCTGGTGATGGTTTGATCAGATGATGAAGGGCTCCTGCTTTTATGGTATATATTTTTTGGCCATTTCTCTCTGTATTTATCCATATTTATTTTTGGGCCATTTTATCAGTATTTATCCATATTTATTTTGTGTTTTGCGTATAAATGAAGTTGTAAAACTGTACATTTCCATATCTATTTAACGGATAGACACATACTCATACTTTGATGTCTGTCTTGTTTTAACTATTCAAGCTGCCAAATATTACATAACAATCCATCCACTGGTAAATACTAGCATTATACCATAAATGTATGTTGACGACATGCCGTTATTTAAAGAAATTTCATCCTGGTTTTTAATTTCCCATGCTGTCTATCTGCTCAGCTGCTGGCCTATAATTCATGAAAGACAACACAGAGAGTGACTTTAAAGAAGCATAATTTTCTGTATTTATCCACTTTTAAAAATAAATGCAGAGAGAAAACATGTTGTTTTCTGTCTGTATTTATCTGTAAAAATCTGTAAAAACGGAAAACAGGGAGCCTTACTTATACCTCATAGGCCTCTTTTTTCCCCTAAAGTTCAGCTTTATACACTATGATGTTCTGTTTGAGACTAGCTTCAAGGCTCTTATGAAACATATTGCGCTTCAATAAATCTTGCTGCCGCCCGTACTGAGCATGACTGCGCGTTCTCTTATATGAGTTGCTAATGGTAACCTAAAGGGAAGAATAGGCGTCCTCCTTCTGCCCGTGGATAGTGGAGTTGCAGAGATGAGATTTAGACGTGTCGGTGACTCCCACACTGAATGTTTGCTCACTGGGAAATGCCCTTGCAACTGGTGCAGGAAGCCACTTGGGGACACAGTCCTTCCTCCCCACGGCCGAGAATTACCTTTTCACTTGACCTTTGGTTCCAAATTATTTGGGGTAGTGTCCCCTGAGTTGTTTGTGTTTGAGGCAGGTATGTTTGGTGAAAACATCTCATATGGTATTAAATGATACATGAAGGTTTGCTACTCATGGTTTGAGGTCCTGTTCAAGAGATGTGATCGAGCACAAGGATACGAAAAAGCTTGTCTAAAGCAGATCGATATTATGTTGTCTTGGATGTTTCAACAGTAGAGAGGGATAGTTCTGAATGTGGGAAGATATGGTGCGTTAGCAGGCAGTCTTGCCTGAGGAGCTATTGGGTGAATTAAGAAATAGTCTGATAATAATATAAGATGCCCAGTAGACCTTACAAGGCTAGGAGCTCAGAAGGAATAAATAGGTGTGGAGAGTCCAGAAAGACAGGTAGGTCTGTGATAATTTATGGTGTCACGGAGGCTTCATTAATGTTTAATTTAGAAAAAGAAGAAAAAAAAACAAACATTGCTTGGACTCAGAGCTTCTTTTGGAGGCTTGCCTCTGCCACAATCTGACACAGGTGGCACTACCCACCTCTTTCTACGACCAGTGCCTGTCAACTATTGGTGCAACAGTACTGGCTACTGCGTTCAGTGCCGGGCTGCTGGAGCAGCCAGTGTGGGGGCAATTTCCTGTGCCTCCAGCAACCAGTAGAGGGTGGTGATATTTAAAACTGGGGGACATAATACCTGTCACAAGTAACAGCTAGTAAAGCAATCAAGCCAGACTCATGAAAGGGAGTTCAGGTGGAGGTTTGTGCCCTGAATGTATTGAAATATTTTAGTACTTTTAAACAAACATTACCCTCACCGGGGGTGTTAAAGGATCGCCTGGCAGAAAATAATCTGGAGTGTATGATTGGCTCAGAATTAATATTCAGTTAGAAAAGACTATACCCTTCTACACCTGTACACCACAGGCACCGGCCAGGCTACCTGTATAGAGAATTATGTTGGTTCTCCTAATTGAGCGATTTGATTCATTTTCTTGACTGTAGCATACAACGAGCTGGTGTTTTGGAAGATAAATGAACTGGTGCTCAAGGAAATCCATAGATGTTTTTCCTTAGGATGACTCAATTTGGACAAGGAAGAAACCAGGGATTCAGAGTGCATCTCCTGGTTCTGCAAGCTTAGACCACTTCTTCCAAGTGAAGAACTCTATGGTTACAATTTTGCTGGACCTAGTTTCCAGTTCTCATTTATAGAAGCTCTTTATGAGTTCACATTACCCATGTATTTTGTGACCTAGCAAATCCCCCATAGTTTATTTTTCATATTGATGTCCTGTTTTTTTTTTTACACTAATTACACATGCAAGTGTTAGTATTCACAGGCCCCAGAGCTACATGTTAGGAGACTAATGAAGTGTGAGAGAAGATTCAAATGATCTGTTCCATTCTCCTTCACACTCCTGGTAGATTACATGTTATGGTTTCTTTGTAGCATCTGTTTTAGTCCAGTTCATTAATCTTTAAGGCAAACGTTTGGGCTTTCGCCCCACTTCTTAAAGAAATCCTTACTAATATGAAACATTTTCCCATTTCTTTAGCCCATAGCTCAACGTTATACCTCACGTGTTGCTGTCATTTATACATTGGTTTGGTTGGTGGCTGCTAAGGTTTTAAGAAAGAAAATATGACATATGCTTTTTAGGGTATAGGAGGTCCTTTTTCTTTTTAAGCATTTTATTCAGATTTTCTTTAGGAAATTAGAATTGTTACTACTTTTGGGTGTTGATTTTTCACCTGTGTCTCTCCCCCCAGCTCCACATTACTCTGCCTCCCTCGCCCTTTGCTTTTCTGTCTCCATGTTTTATGCTTCCCCACCCGTGCCCTCTGTGTTGCTTCCGCCACCTGCAACGTCACGTTGTTTACGTCCCATGTGCTGCTTCCTCACACCCCTTGAAGTAAAGGATTTTGTGCTTTTTTTCTTTTTATTTATCATTGAAATTCGGATCCTGATCATCAAGGACACTCAATCTGCAAACTCTTGTTCTTCAGAAGCAACTTTTGGTGTGCCCTGAAATGAGATGACCCTCCATTGGTCTCTACAACCCATACTCTCAAACGGTTAGCCCTCTCCTCCCCTCCACCCTTTCTGCACAAGACCTGACTAGTTGGCTGCATTTTATAGTTTTTGAATGCAGTAACTGCACCCATGTGTGATGCATACTGACCTCCCTGTAGAAGATAAGTCTAGAGCCTTGGGAGAGATGGGGTCCCATTACGTTTATTATTTAGTGTATTTGAGATGGTCACGCATATCAAGTGTATGATTTTGCAGTGCTGATTGGGATCATCAAAGCTGGTGTGCATATTAAATACTTTGCTTGTGCATGGTAAATGCATTGTGAACCTGTCACTAGGGTTACCCTCAGATAGTCAGAAAGATTTTTGCACGAATGGCGGTTGCAAGATCATGGATGGATGCTGTCCACAGAGAACAAGGACAGTCCCATCTGCTGTTTCTTTGTTCTCATGTCTGCCTGGAGGAAATACACTAGAACAGGTCTCTAGAGAGCGCACTGGCCAGATGCACTTTGGGAGGTACTACAAAAATGCATTCTGGGAAGCAAAGTGTGCCTTCCCCAGAAGTCTCTCTGAGAAAGGAAAACCTGTCCCTGCGTGACCGTATGAACCTTTTAAATTTGGAGAAGACATAGAGTCTGATTGGCTGTTGTCACAGCCCAATGGCCTGAACATGGGCATATTAGCCAGACTTTCTGTTGAATACCTTTGATACAGAAGCCTGTGTGGACCCTGTTTTGTTGGCACTTGTAGAAGTTGGGCCAGAGTGTTGCCCAGTTTCTTGTGGATAAGACCAAGCCTGAGAGACCCTGCTCAATCAAGTTCTGCTCCTAGTAAACCTTGTGAGCGCTTTTTTGCTTGAAGCAGTATACATGAGTATATTTGCTCTTGTGCAAATCTGCAGAGTAAGTGCAAATTCACTTGTTGGAACTTTTTTTTTCCTATAAGGGGAACTATTATTCCCTTCTCCCCCTGCCTCTCCCCACCCGTGGACAAACTGTTTTTCCACTCTGGAAGAAGTTCAAATTCTACCAGGAGTAAATGCCCAACCTTTTCCTTTTTATGAGTGAAAAACCAGATAAGAACAGCTGGGAGAAATGTATCAGTATAATGACATCCATTTATGTTTTATTGCTTGAAGATGTCATTCTTTCAATCATTGCAGTGTGCATTTTTACCCCACCTATTTCAGTGAGTATTTTTGAGTTACTCATACTAGAAAATAATGTAGATAACACAGGTGACATAGCGGACCCTTAATGAGCCCACTTCCAAGGACTTTTTTCTGAGGTTTTGTCCCTTTGATTTTTGTCTTAATATTGTGGTAGCATTTTGACAATCGATTTATTTTGACTGTAATTGTTTTATATACTTACACTGTTATGAACTGTGATTCGTATTTATTATGTGTTTATGTATTTATAATACTTTTACACTGTGCACTTTTATGGTTATGGAAATAAAGTTGGTTGAAGGACTGAAAAAACAGCTTTTGCAAGTGTAATCCAAACTTACATACATAGGTAGCCCATCACAATTTAACTAAGACAAGACTTCGCACAGATTATGTACCTGTAAAAGTAAAAGTCCAGACTTTGAAATAGTGATTAGTATCTGCCCATACCTACAGTATCAAGAAAACTCTAGACCAGTGAAATTAAGTGGTTGTGCAAAAATTGCACAATGTAGTCAAGTGCATTGTGCTCTCCTCGATCTTCAGTTGACAGCCAAGGCATTGGCCACAAATAGAATACGAGTTTATTTACACTAACATTTAGTGAAATCGAGTGAGTTCCTAAATATGAATTTGCCAGGACAAATTCACAAGAACATTATCAGAAGCTGAACATGGATGAATCCTGAACTTTGATATAATCAAAACTCTGACATAATGAAAATGCTGGCATATTCAGAGCCCTATTGTGATCAGAAAGCATGCCTAAATAGAGCCATATATAAATAGGGGTTCGATTCTGCATATGTACTCACTGTGACTATACTAACATTTGAGGTCAATAGAATCCTAATATTCTTAGAGTCCTGTTTAACCAGAAAGCTGTATCATCAGAGAATTGCTAAAATCCAAATCCTGACCCTATATGATCCCTGGCATAATCAGTGGGCTGTTATCAAAGCTGTGATATATTCAGAATGCTGTCATAATATTGCAGCTCATTGCATGGCAACAGATGGGACTAACAGCTTTTTTTAGACAAGTAGATTTTTGAAGCATCTAGCCCATTGGACAAGTAGATATTTTATAAACCACCCTGTTACTTTCATAAATATGGTTAGTGCATTTTTGTCCTTTACCCGGTTTCTTTGTGTTAAACCTGTCAGCCTTAGGATTGTCTTCTCCCAAACATTTTGCCTTCACCATCCTATTTTTCAGAATGGGTTTTTACTGGCCTTAGGACCTTGTGCACTTTACCATTGCTAACCAGTGCTAAAGTGCTTGTGCCCACTCCCTAAAACAGGTTTACACCTGATTGGCATTTTGAACTTAGTTATAAGACCCTAGTAAAGTGGGGCTTGTAAATTAAATGCTACTAGTGAGCCTGCAGCACTTGTGACACCAACTCAAGTAGCTCCTTAAAACATGCCGTAGGCCTGCCATTGCAGCCTGCTAGCTGTTACAAACTACAAATTTGACTTGGCAAAATAATCCCCTCGCCAAGACTTAAAACTCCCATTTTATTACATATACATGATCCCTAAGGTAGGCCCTATGTAGCCCATAGGGCAGGGTGCATTGTATTTAAATGGTTGGGAATGTACTTTTAAGTTTTATATATCCTGGTAGTGAAAAACTTCTAAATTAATTTTTCACTACTGTGAGGCCCACCTCTCCCATACGATAACATTAGGTTGCATTATTAAATTTCATAAGTGCTAACTTTTGATTAGGGGAGGTAGGAAATTCAAATTTGGTGGCTAAGAATTTGTAATTAAAAATCCTCTTCAATGGTAAAGTCTGATTTTAAGTCACAATTTTTAAAATGCCACTTTTAGAAAGTTGGCATTTTGCTGGCCTAGCTATTTTGTGCGTGTTGCCTGTTCCTGGGTCACATGACTGTGTATAGTTGGCAGTTGGAGTTTGTATATTCCTCCCAGACAGGCACACAATAGATGGATTAGATGTGTCTGGATGGGCTGTTATTGGCAGGATGGGAGAGGGAGCTGGGCAGAGCCCCACTTGCAAATCAAAAGGTTGTGTCCTGCCTTCACACAAAGGACTTCACACAACCTATTTGTTCCTGTAGTCAGGCTGGAGCTAGGGTAGGGAGGGCAAAAAACTCCAAGCACTTCATAAGGAAAATGTCTTGAAACTTCTTATACTGCAAAGAAGGCACCAGGTATAAAAATAGGACCCTCAAACTCACTCTTCAATTGACTCTCTGGAACTACGAAAGGACTCTCAAAGGACTGCCTGCTGCTGTGTACTTCAGAAGATTACTTTACTGCACCTGGAAGGTCTGCTCTGCTGCCTGAAGCCTGCCATGAACCCTCAGAGGCCTGCCTTCCTGCTTGAGCCCTGTTCCACTTCTTGAACAGAAGGAGTATTAAGCCTCCTTAAGTCGTGTCCTCGTCGGCTACAGACTCCAGCCTCGCCCTGCTGGAGATTTTAGACATCTAAAGAAGAGACTAAGTCCGAACATGAAGATGTTAGCTGTGAGTTCCTTCAGTGGCTCCCCTCGGATGACGCCTCCTCCTCGGACACGGTCTGCAGCCTTGCCCCGCGGAAACTTTTCCTTCTCAGACAATTTTTGTGAAATTTCTTAGTCCGTAAATAGGCGCTGACCAGGCCCAATCCACTTCTTTTATCCGACCTGTGCTCAATCAGGGTTGGCCATATTTTTCTACTTTAACCCGGTCTTGCGTGACTGGATGCCCGCAGTTGGCACTTTGATCTTGTAGCTGCAAGTTTTTACCCTGAACCTTAAAAATACATATCTCTGGTTCAACTGATTGGATTTTTGTCATTTTGGCGTCAACTAATTGATTAAAATGTACTCTATTGTTCTAAATTGGATGAGGGATTTTTCTTCTGTTGTGTTTTAACTTTATTTCTATTTGTGTGCTGCATAAATAATGTATGCATTGCCTCTAAGTTAAATCTGACTGCTTTGTGCCAAGTTACCAGAGGGATAACCACAGGTTATTGTGGGGTTTGCATGTGTGTCACCCTTACAAGGATTGTGGCTGTTGCTTGAGTAGGATTTCACCCCCTTCAGCCAACAGCCAAATTTCTCACACTGTGTTTTCACTGAGCTGCTCTATTGGAGACCCTCCTGTTTCTTGCCCGCTGGTTGCTATAGCTGGTTTCATTCAGGGTGGGGTTGGGAGCCAACCATCAGGCTCCATGCAGCCAGTAAGAGGCTAACAATCAGTTCTAGGGTAAAATAGGAGAACAGGTCTGTTGCGCCAAAGAAAATGTAGGGCACGTAAAGAGTCTATACCTGTTCTTACCTATTCTCTGCAAGAGGTTACATTTGGCCTTATGCATTGATCACATGTATCTCTGCTGGGGCATCTCCATAATTAAATGTAAACTGATTGCAGGTAGAATGTTTGGCCCAACACTATGGAATGTTCTGTGTCTCGAGGTTTGTCAGATGACCTCCAGCGCTCTTTTGCAAAAAATTTAAACCCCTTCTCTTCAGGTAAGTTTGTTTGTTCTCTTTTTTTTTGCCCTTTCTGCCTGTTGTCTTTGAGTGACAGCTGTGTTCGATAAATAAATAAAAATAAATATACAATTGTTTCTAGGAAATTACATTAATTTAAGACTGGTGTCATTCTTGCCACAACTGTCCCATTGAGTGACCCTTCTGTTCGATTTAATAAGCTTATAATTGTGTATTTTGTACATGGCCAATAACTTTGAAAAAACAGCGTGCTGTTTATTACAATATTGTACGTGCAGGTACAAAGTGAATAGGTTTTTCCCAAAAAGAAAATACTTTCTTATTGGCACCATATGAGACATGGGTACAACGGATAGAATAAACTAGCTTTATTTTACTATGAATGCAGGAGCTGCTGCCGAATGTCATTTTTTAAATACATGCAAATTCTTGCATTACTAGACTAAATGTTAAAATGTTACATTTTAAGCATGTTGTTCTTATTGACAACTGTTCTTTTCTCTCTCTCAGGTTCTCCTGTTCTGCATCACAGCTTCACTGTTCATGTTCTTTTTTAGGTGAGTGAAATTATAAAATTTCTGGTATTTCAGCTCTACTTAAAAAAAATTATTATTATTTTTGTACTACCATCCGCCTGGTATTTTGGGAGCTTTAAATCGAAACATGAAACTGTACAGAACAAAACGGTAAATCAATTGTGCTAGTCCCCAAACAAAAGGTAGCAAATGCATGTAAAATCTGTCTTTATTCGGTGACTGTGTTTTTGTTTTATAATATGCGCGTTCTGTGGTAGAGTCTGGCAAGCCTGTGATTATATTTGCTCTTGAATTGCACAATCTGCTCAACTACATGAATTTCCATCTTACTACACAAAATGAGCAGCTGTTATGCGACATGCAACATAAACACGAACAGGGCGAACTCATGTTCTTTTTGTTGGCATTGTACATAAATATAAAATACCTACCTTGATAACATTGTTCTTGTAAAGTTGACGATAAGCCCTGAATTCTTTCTTTGCACAATCATATCCGTTTGTATGGTTTTAACATAAACAGCTTTTGGTTTTTCTTTTTAGTGATAAGGCCCACACTTCCTGTTGGCATTGATGGATATAGTGTTTGTTCAGTGCATGCAGGCAGCCGGTTGTGGCAAATGACTTATTTTTATTATCGACTTCTGTTTGTAACAGGAACATTGGCAGTGTTCAGACTGAATAGAAGCAGAGAGATTGATGTACTTTCTCAATTTTATGTTTTACATTTTACAGTTATTTATAATCTTCACTTGTAACAAAAATTATAGTGTGTTTTTAACTTTTTTAAAAATATTTTTGGGCTGGATTGTTGAATTTGGTCCTGCAGTGAAAATGTAATAATTAAACGTGACACACAAGAAGGCACACATGTTAAGCGATTATTACTGACACAAATAATGGCCCTACTTTGAGTAAATAAATTAAATCATTTAATTTAAGAGGCTGTGTAAGTTATGCCACGTCTGCTTGTCATACCCATGATTCACTCTGGGAACAGGCCTCTCTCAGATACCACCTCAGAGAAAATCACACGTAGGGTCATGAAGCACAAGGGTATTGCTAGAACATATGAAGATAGGACATTATTGTTCCAACACAAAACTTAATAAACACTGAAATTTACTAGTTATGATGAGCAACAAGACAATAACTCTCCCACCAAGCACTGAATGCAGTAGGTTGTTGTGGCCACGGCCCACTTTGATAATGAAATGAAATTCCAGCATTTGTAAAGCGCACAGCTACCTCGGGAGAGGTGTCCCGGCGCTGGGGGCCATCGGGAAGATTAAGCGAGCTATTGCCCAGAGTCACACGGTGCTGGGCTAACCTGCCGCCAGCACCGGGGATCGAACCGTGAGCCCCTGTGTTCCGGAGTCAGCCGCCCTGACCGCTGCACCACACCTCTTCCCACGATGATCAGGACTCTATGGGATCAGGGCCTGACGCATGGTCACCCCCATGCACTCAACACTCCTCCCTTAAAAGATGACTGGAAATGGATTTGGGCCATGCCCATTGACGTGTTTCCAGCCAGACTCTGAAATTTGATGCATACCGCAGTCTCCTTCGGCCAGGCCATGCACTCCTCACCCCTACCTCTAGAGAAAGTCCATGGTCACTGCGCTCTGGGTGAGCGCCACATGCTTCAGTCCTGAGTGGTTCTCTCTCTGTAGCAACTTCGTTGATGGTATATGTGACATAATGTGTGAGGTAATGAGCAGGGCATGGGGGGTGTTATGGAGCGTGTCATATGTTGTGTATCGTATCCGCAATGTTCAATGTAGTGAACTTGGTTAAAGGGAATTTCAGTACTTTTTTTAAACATCAAATACTATTTCTCCCCTGAATACACATTAATAACTTCTCTTTAACAATGTTTTAATTATTTTTTAATTATTTTTTGTCATGATGGATCAAATTGAGGACTGCACACAGGTTGGCCGTGCACAGTATCCCTAGGTATAGGCTGTGCAAAGTATTGTCTGGAAATATGAGGTGGTCAAAGGCATACCCTGGTTGTATTCCACACTGCGCCTAGAACCTGAATCTCCAGAACCCACTGAGCAAAACTTTGGCTCCACCCTATGCCAAAGCCCTAACACTGAACCTCCATCCAGATGGCATAAATGCTGACGGCAACTATCGACTATTCTGTGGGTAGGAGCGCCATAGTCTTAAGAAAGCTGCATTCAGGAGCTGTGCTTAGATTGTAGGACTTTAATGGCAGGTGACAGGAGATTCCTTTCGCTTTGTTCTGTCTATGGATACTGTGTGGCCGGTGGCCCTCATGTGAAGCCGTAGTTACCAACGGGCTAGCTGCTGTAAACATTCTTGTTAAAGAGTAGCTGTGGTTCAGTTGCTAGTCCTATTAAGGCTTAATACTGCCATCTTGGTCTTGACTTGCTATATGGGTGTTCTCTAGTCCACTTTCATTTGTTTCTGGCAAATTTGCAGAGAATTTTATATAGCGCTACCTAGACCCGGAGGGATCAGAGCGCTTTACATAAGGAAACAGCGTATTACAAGTTACAGAAAAATTCACATTAATTACAGAAAAATTACAAATTCAATACAGGAGTTATTGGCAGGACGAGTGTCGGGATTCAAAAAGAACAGGGGGAGCTGGGAGTCCATTGGAAGGAGACAGCGGCGGAGAGAAAGGCGAGACATATGTCCGAAGTCCGGCTGGGTAGGTGATGGCCAAAGCAGTGGGCCAGGGCCAGTCTCCCCTATAGCTGTCGGTGCAGCTCCACCGGGAATCGGCCATGCGGTTCGGGCTCCGCCGGGCGAGTTTCAAGATTTAAAAAGAACAGGGGGAGCTAGGAGTCCATTGGAAGGAGACAGCGGTGGAGAGAAAGGCGAGACAAATGTCCGAAGTCCGGCTGGGTAGGTGACGGCGAAAGCAGTGTGCCAGGGCCAGTCTCCCCTATAGCTGTCGGTGCAGCTCCACCAGGAATCGGCCAGGCGGTTCGTGCTCCGCCGGGCGAGTTTCAAGATTCAAAAAGAACAGGGGGAGCTAGGAGTCCATTGGAAGGAGACAGCGGTGGAGAAAAAGGCGAGACAAATGTCCGAAGTCCGGCTGGGTAGGTGACAGCCAAAGCAGTGTGCCAGGGCCAGTCTCCCCTATAGCTGTCGGTGCAGCTCCACCAGGAATCGGCCAGGCGGTTCGGGCTCCGCCAGAATTAGAGAGATGATGATCAGGAGGTGATCGAAAATCAAGAGTCCAGATACGTGTGTGTTGCCCACAGTCTCAGCCACAAGACTTTCCCTTGAACTAGATGGGATCAGTGGCAGCAATTTTGGGCTCATGCCCCTTGTTGGAGATAAGCTAGTTCCCAGGATTGGGTTTATGAGCAATCATGAGCTTCCCTGGTGGTGAAGGAAGTAGATCATCAGTTGGAGTGGACCACCACTGTCCCTCCTGTAGCTGCAGCAGCATGGGCGCCATGTTGGAGTCAGGCGCGGCCGGGGATCATTAAGTCACCACTGCAGACTGGGTCCCTATGCTCCTTTGGAGCTGTGCACTGCAAGGCGCTCCAGTGATGTGTGGAGCGGGAGACACTACTCCTCTAGTGCTGATCTGCTGCCGTGTAAGGGGACCCAGTGCTCCCACGAGCCATGTAGTCCACCGCGGGCGCCATGTTGGAGTCAGGCACCACTGAATTTAATTCCTCTCCAGTGGAAACGAAGTAGTGCTTTCGGGGCCGCAAGGGGTCTCAGCCAGCAAGGGAAGCCCTCTGCAGCGCCTCCCGCTGCCACCAGACGTCCGCTTGCACAACTACAAGGCTCTCAGCGGAAGTGACGTTTGTGGTGCCTATAAAGGCACCACCCAGGCATGCTGACGTGAGTTGTTTTCTTACTGCGCCAGTCAGCGCAGATCCGGGAAGAGCCATCTCCTTAGTCATTTTTAGGTCTCGCCTGAGCCAACGCATGCGTTGCTCTGGCAAGACATTTAGTAACTGGGCCTTTAAAAGTCCTACCAGACGCTTGACGCTTTTGCTGGCCTCGAGCGTGCGGTTACGCGCTCAATGACGAGCAGAGGCACCATCTCGCCAGACGTGCCGCCTTTTTTTTTTTTTACTTGCAGCGCGAGTCGCGCGTGCGCTTGTTACATTTGCTAATGCTCGCTCCCCATTCTTAGCTACAGCTGTTGCCTCCTCCTCCCTCCTGAGCGGAAGAATGGAGGCTTACGCAGTGCAGCTTATACCGAGGACACACAAAAAACCTCTTTGATGTTGGTGTGCTCTTCCCTGCTCTAACGTTGCTGTAAACAGCGGTATGTTTTTGGAATGTACCCGTCTGTAAACAGCTCTGTAATTCTTGGTGTTATCTCATCTGAATGCTAATTTTCCTGCATTTTTGAAGGCCAATAAAGTGGGGGTATTCTCAAAACGGCGTCAAAACCTTTCTTAGAAATTTCTGCAAATTAGTTTTATAGATACATTTCATTGCAAATGAATTGTGACGTGTACTGTCATCAGTGTTATTTGGCGTGTTTTAGTTCGCTCGATTATAGACTTCACTGTGTTGCAGATGTGCTCTATTGACGCCACTCCAGTTTTTTGATTTCGCTCGTGCTTTTTTGTAATTTTTGTTGGGCACAGTACTGTTTTCTGAGGGAGCCTGTGCCATCCTCCGTCTCCCAACACCCTCCCGCTTTGCATCTTGACCCCCTCCCCCACCACCTCCCTAACCGCTGCTTGACCTTTCCTTGTTTCTGGCAGTTGCTATGACACACCATAGCACTGTAGCAGAGCTTAGCTACTCGTGAATTAAAAATTATATTAGCTAATCTTAGCTGTAGTTTAAGGTTTGCAGTTATCAAAGTCCTCCAGTTTCTCGTTTTACAATAAATACTAACATCCACTCCAACATGGTCGATTGTATGTTCTACCAATGGAGGAAAAGCAGTCCTTTCTTTATGTTCAAATTACCCACTGATCCGTGATGCAGTTGTAAACATAAAATACATTAGACGGTGTTCACATTGTACCCTGTGACTGATGCCGCCCACGTAAGACGCAAATCCTTTTCTTCTCAAGCCTTTCCATCTGATAGGAGTTTCCAAGGGCTAACTTCCGATGCTTGTTTTTTCCGTAAACCTTCCAGTGTGCGAGTCATGGCCTGAAGACTTACTCACTCTTTCCGTTACTGCCGAGGTTTCTGGGAAGCTCAAGGTTCCTTCACTACTAGTACTCTGTTTTTTGTTTTCTTATAGCAACATGGCCATCTTTTTTCGTGTAGACGGCACAGTTCTGTCCAAGAGAATGTAGTGTCCATATCCGCAAAATTATTTAACCTTCGGCTACCAATGCATTACCCGCAGTAGGGAATTTATACAAATGTTGCTGCACATGCACCTGCCATTTTCACGTTATCATTTTTAAGCTTTACACGTTATTCACTGATGTGTTGTCATGGCAGGGCATAAAAGCAGATTGCCACCTGACGCCAAAGAATGCCCCTTGCCCCCACACCCCGCCTATTTCTTTTCGCTCTTTTGCTTTAAACATTGAAAGCACTAAAACGGTAAACCCTCTTCTGCTTTCTGTAGCCCTTGGTCCATAAAACAGTCTCTCCTAATTTACCGTGTCCAAAAGGTTTGCTTTATTATTGTCATGGAAAGGCTCTTTCTTGGAAGGTAGGTATGTCACTGTGAATCTGTCCTGTATAACTTTTAAAGTAATTTTAGCAAGGCGTTGCTTAAAGAAATGCATTACTACATCTACTGATGAATTGTGGGAGTGATGGTGATTAAGGAGATTGTCTTTCTGAACATTTGGAAGATAATGTAAATGTCAATCGGTCCTTAAGTTCGGTCGGACGTAGAACAATTGGTAGTTGGTGTCTGTCACTTAATTAGAAAAATAATGAGTGGTCTAATTGTGCCATATTAGGGTTGCCTAGGAAAACACTCACATCGGAGACACGCTTGTTATAACGAGCATTGGCATAGCCAATAGGTCTCTCCTTTGGGACCTTTTAAGTGTTTAGCCATGCAACACTTGATGTTGTTGCACCAAGGATATTGTGCTGGATAACTAAACACTTATAAGGTCCCAAAGGCAAGATCTATTGGCTATGCCGGTGCTTGTTTGAATAAGCTTTTTTGGCATTTGTCAAAGTCCTTTGAGATCTTACAGCCTGGTGTGGCAAAACAATCTGGCATTTCAAGCCCTGCTGCGCCTGTCACCAACAGATGTCAATGAGAGACCCGCATCTTGTATGCCTATGGTGCTTTGAACTGATCCATGACATGAAGGCCTGTTTCGACTGCCGTGTCATGCACCCGATGCTTTGAGGGAGCGGTCCCTCAAGCTGCTTGTGGCTCAATGTGTCATGCTGCGACGATCGAGGTCCCGGTTGAGAGGAAGGTTTTAGGAGCGGGTGTGGTGTCCAAGGTCGTCGTCGCACTCCAAGCCATTGAGCTACATGACTAAGTCCAACTCCCACAAGAAGAAAAATAAGTTGAAACGTGCTTCGACTTCACCGCGTCCATCAGCCGACGATGTGAGGGAGTGTCGCCTCTTGAGGCCTGGCTCTGTGGTCGAGCCAGCGCCTGGGCCGTCTCCACGCCTCCCTGGATTTCCAAGAGTTGGAGTAACCCTTGTCCAATTAAAAGAATTTTATGAGACCATGCACCACGAATTTGCCCCTCCAACGTGCCTTTGGGCCTTCCCGGTTCGGGAGAGGCCCCTACTGGATCCACAGTGGCAGCTTCGGTGCTAATCTGGATCCACAGATGGATTCGGATCGGCTCCGGTTGTTCCACCTCGACCCTCCCTGATGCTGATCCCATGACCGGCGCCAATTCCCATCCTCATCCCCAACTCCAACATGGAGCCGGAGGGACATCGTCTAGTGCTGGCTCTGGCGCCGACCGGACCATGCTGGCCAGGCCTGAGCCCTATTCCTAATGGCTAGGACTCAGGGAAGAATGGCAGAGGTCGCTGGACCCTAAGGAATACCAGCCTTATGAAGAACAAATGGACTGGTGTGAGGATCTGGGTGAGGCCAGTGGACTGGACACTTCTTCAGATACTGGTAGGCTTACTCCCCCTACCGTGGCTACGGAGGAGGGAGCTTTATTCACAATGGTGGTGGGGAGGGTATCTGAAGTCCTGGACCTTAGTTTGCCCTCGGGGGCAGTCAGGACTAATGCTTTGATGGACGTGCTTCAGCTGGGAGTTTCCCAATCAGAACTGATTCGCCCTTTCAATTAGGCACTTACTGACATCCTGCTTGGGACTTGGTCCAAGCCCAGCATGGGGGCTCCTGTAAACAGGAAGATTGCCTGCCACCGCCCCGCTCCAAGAGACCCAAACTTTCTCCCCAAACACCCCACTCTGGAGAGCTTGGTGGTCCAAGCCTCAAAATCCCACATAAATCCTGGGCATTCCCAGCCACCCCGCTGGATTGGGAATCCAAGAAGCTGAACGTTGAATGAAGCTGATTGTTTTCTTCAACCAGACTGGCAGTGTAGTCCATGAACACTGCATGCCTTTTTGGCTGGTATTCCCACGTTTTTTGGGATATGGCTGCACAGATGCGGTCAACGGCCCTGGAGGAGGTCTGGGTCGGGCTCTCCCAGGCTGTTGTTGATGGGAAGGATGCAGCGAAGTTCATTCGATGTGGACTAGACACCACTGACTCACACAAGCAGAGCGTGATCGTCGACAGTTGACTTGTGACGCTCCGCCTGGTTGGGGACAACTGGCTTTTCTGAGGATGTCCAGACCTCGCTGATGGACATGCCCCTTGAAAGCTCGCGTCATTTGGAGACAAGGTGGATTCAGCTCTGGGTCGCTTTCAGTACAGTCGGCCTGCAGCCAGGTTCTTGGGCCTTTCCATGGCTCCCCATCACCCTCAAGCCACCTTTTGCTCCGTTCGTGGCTATGGAAGGAGCGTATAGCCGCGTCCTTACCCACCCAGCCATGGTGGCACGCAAGCTTACCAGCCCTGCTGCAGGCCATGTGGTGGCTCTCACCTGCCACATGGGTCGGTTGGTCAGCCGTTAGCTCACCATCCCCCAGTAGCCGCAGCCTCCAAACCTTCGTAATCCGCCCATCGAATATCACGGGTGCCCAGTGAGCGTCAGGATTTACCATCCCCTGTCCTGCTGGAAGTCCATAACATCTGACTGGTGGGTTTTGCAGACTATCCGAAGGGGCTACTCCATCCCCTTCAAAACTACCCTTCCTTCCATGCCACCTATTTACAATAGAATGACGGAGGACCATCTATCTCTTCTCAGACAGGAAGAGACAGCTGTTTTGGCCAAAGGAGCAATAGAGCGAGTGCCGACAACCGAAGTGGGTCGTGGTGGTTATTCCAGCTCCTTTCTGGTACCCAAGAAGGATGGAGGCCTTCATTCTATCCTAGACCTACACTCTCTCAACTTCTTCCTCAAGAAGGAGAACTGCAAAATGCTCACTCTCGCTCAGGGCCTATGTGCCCTGGACCCAGGAGACAGGATGGTAGCGTTGGACTTGCAGGAGGCATATTACCATATCCCTGTCCTGCCTGCCCACAGGCATGCGTTCCTTTCGGTTCACCGGGGGCCACACACATGTTCAATTTGCTGTGCTCCCCTTTAGCCTCACCAGCGTTCCTTGGTTCTTCACCAGGGTGATGCGGTGGTTGCAGCTCATCTGCGGAGATCAGGGGTACCAGTCTTCCCCTATCGCGACAACTGGCTGTGGAAGGCGGGCTTGCCCTAGGCTGTTGTCTACCACCTCCAGACTACGGTGGACCTCCTGCATTCGCTGGGGTTCCCTATGAGTGTGCCGAAGTCACACCTGATTCACTCCCAGATGCTCCCTTTCATCTGAGCTGTTCTGGACATGGTGCAGTTTTGAGCCTATCTTCCGGAACGCCGAGTCCAGGATATTCAGGCTATGAAACCGATGTTTCAGACTCTATTCTGGATTTCAGTAAGACTGACTCGGAGGCACCTAGGACTCAAGACCTCTTGCTAGTGACACATGCTCGCTGGCTGACATATGCGGGCTCAGCATTGGGACCTGAAGTTCCAGTAGGCGCAGCATCAGAGGAATCTGTCCTACATTGTTCAGTTTTCGGCGGGAACTGGGATAGATCTGCAGTGGTGGTTAACAAACCACAATTGGGTCAGCGGCAGAGCCCTCTCCTTTCCCAATCAGATCTCACAGTATTGACATATGCGTCACTCCTGGGATGGGGTGGCCATCTGGGAGAGGTGGAGATCAGAAGACTGTTGTCTCCAGTGCAATCCGGACTTCATATCAGCATGTTGGAGCTCCGAGCGATTCGATTGGCATTAAAGGTCTTTCTACCCTCCATCCAGGGAAGGCTGGTGCAGGTGTTCTCAGCCTTTACCAAGAGGCCCCGCATCTCTGGTCATGGCTGGAAAAGCAAGGCATGTCCCTGGTGGTTCAACATCTGGTGGGTTCTCTGAACACCAGAGTGGACAAACTCAGCTGAAGATGCCTACCGGACCAAGAATGGTGCCTCCAACCGGAGGTGCTGCAAGGTCTCTTTCAGCAGTGGGGAGAGCCTCGGTTAGATGTGTTTGCCACCGGTTAGAGCGCGCAATGTCAGCAGTTCTGCGCGCTGGAGTTTCCAAGGCTGCTCTTGCTCAGAGACACTTTTCGTCTCAAATGGGGCTCAGGCCTCTTGTACGCCTTTCTGCCCCTACCACTCCTGCCAGAGTTCTCAAAAAGATCAGGATCGACTGGGCCCAAGTCATTCTTGTGGGTCCGGACTGGGAACGGAGAGTCTGGCACCTTGCGGTCCTCCTATCAGGCTGCCCCTTTGGGTGGATCTTCTGTCGCAGCAGCAGTCGAAGGTTCCCCAACCGAACTTGTCAATGCTCAGCCTTCTTGCATGGAGAGTAAGCACCGACAGTTGACAGCTTTCAACCTTCCGCCCAAAGTCTGTGATGTTATTTTGGCAGTCAAGCGTCGCTCCACCAAGACAGTTTATGCCTGCCGTTGTGCAAAATTTGTGGCATGGTGCACAGAAAGACAAATTGATCCCTTTCTGCCAGCTTTCTCCCAGGTTCTGCTGTTCATCCTTTCCCGGCAAGGCTCTGCTCTGGGCCCTCTGAGGGGCTATCTCTCCGCTATTTCTGCGTTTCTGCGGCTGCCTATTCTGCCATCCCTCTTCAAATCCCCTATTGTACATAGATTTCTGGAAGGTTTACAACATTTGTTTCCACCTTCTCCATTTGTTATGCTTCAATGGGACCTCAATCTCTTCCTCACTTTCCTGATGTGCACTCCTTTGAGCCTTTGCACAATTGTCTCCTCAGGCTCCTCACCTTTAAAACTGCCTTCCTCATTGCAAAAACATCTGCCTGGAGGTTCAGTGAGCTTCAGGCCTGGTCATCCAACCCTCCTTACTTGACCATTTATCCTGCTTCGCACAAGAGCCTCCTTTCTTCCAAAAGTGGTCACCCTATTTCATGTAGGACAATCTATCACCTTTCCTACTTTTTATTATCCTCCACATCCCTCCAAAGAAGAGGAGCGACTCCACCATCTGGACCCAAAAAGAGCGTTGTCGTCCTAACTTGACCGCACACAAGAGCTCCGAGTGGATGACCAACTCTTTGTGGGATATGTCGGAGCGAAGAAGAGACAGCCCGTAA
Source organism: Triturus cristatus (assembly GCF_964204655.1). Classification (NCBI taxonomy): domain Eukaryota; kingdom Metazoa; phylum Chordata; class Amphibia; order Caudata; family Salamandridae; genus Triturus; species Triturus cristatus. The sequence continues at coordinate 1,416,112,191 of NC_140591.1, read as the reverse complement.
AGAAAAGGACCATCTCATAAAGGCTCATACTCTTTTTAAAGGTCTTCTACGCTTCAGCTAAAAAGCAACCCCCAGAGGTTTTGTGTGCTCATTCCACCAGAGCTAAAGCTGCAACAGCTGTGTTATCCTGCGGAGTTCCAGTCCTGAAAATCTGCCAGGCAGCCACGTGGGCATCTCTGCACACTTAGCTAGTAATTTAGCATAAGTATCCATTGTTGAGAGAGTCCATAAGATCGCATCTGGGTGAAATCTTTGTCAGACTTCGGCACCATTACTATGACTGCCTCGCTCACGGTGTCCAGAAATTTCCCTAAAATGATAGCTTCCATATACACTTCTAGTTTCTCTTTCAGTATTAATGTTGCATCTCAATTAAGTCCCAGTTTGGCTTCTAGAACCCTCCCTCAATCATTAAAAAGATTCTTGTCACCGAAAATCCCCATTTAAAAAAAGAAAAAAAAACCTAAGTGAGTCAATCTCAGGCTTTTCGCCAGGATTCTGGCGCGCTCTCCCATAAGGCACTAAAACATTCTTGATTCTTTCTTGTACCATTAGACCCAATGGTGCATGTCTGCTGGGACATGCTGGTCCCTGTGGCATGATATATCACATTACTGTTATCTATAAATCACGTTGCTATCCCTATAAGGGGGGTGTTGTCCGCCTATTAGAAATACTTGTAATAAATAATAAACAATATCCAACTTCCTGACATAGACACCTCTGCCACGCTGGACTACCTTGAAACAATAATTAATAAAGCAACTGCCTATGAAACAATCCCTTTCATTGCTGCCTCAGTTGTGGGTGGCCCTCTCGCCAGATCTGACAAATTGAAATGGAGGAAGTTGTGGCCTGCAGATTGTTGCTGACTCTGGATCCCAAAGCACTGGAACATGATCGCAGTTTTGGTAAAATAGTGTTGTGATTTTGAGAAAACCAACTTCATTTAGCTCTGTCTGACTTTGTAATTTTACATAATGTAGTATAACTACTGCTAATGTAAAAAAAAGCGCTTAAATAAAATGTGCGATAAACCCCTCTAGCTGCTTAAGCTAACTACTACACTCCCAATTTGTCACGCTCCACACTACTATCTCACAATTGTTTCTCATGTCTAGGCTGAGTCTCACCACACTCTCATACACTTGCATACATGCCATGGCTCGTGTCTAGCCTCAGTCTCTCCATGCTTTCGTAGACTTGCACACATGCCATGTCTCATGTCATTACACTGGTGCAGACGGACTCGAGCGGTTCTGCACAACGCGTAGCGGATGCACGCGTCTCCTTGCCAAGGCCTCATCAGGCAGATACATGGACCGACGTGTACATTATCGCCACCAATTTGCATTTCTCGGGTCAGAGGGCCGAACAATTGTCTTCCTGCTCCTGAGGCCAGATTACACAACACGGATTGTTGTGGTCCAAGTATTTTTACTTCACCATATCCTGCCATCTGTGCAGCCGTCAGTGTCAGCTCCCCTTCCCTTCCATGGGTGCCCGGCTGGGTCCCATGTGAGTAAATATCCTCCTTTTATCACACTATCACTTCCCTGAGGTGCACGTTCCTCACGCTGACCTGATATCCTCACTTTCAGATGTCCCTATTTTATTAGGTCCTGAAAAGACCTCTCATTGCACTAGGGGTCGAAACGCCATCGACAAAAGCAAAGCGAACCATTTTCCCGGATCCTATTATTTAATAAGGATGCTGGTGTAATCATTCATTTCCTTTAATGGTCGACTTTACAAATGTTGGAAACCAATGGTACATGTCACTTATATGTCACCACTGGTTTTTAGGTTCCATGTTACATAAACAACTAATATTGAACATTGAGGTGTGTATGGTTTTTCTCCTTCTGACATCGACGTAACCCTTAAACATTGCTATTGCGCATATAAGTACCACATTCTTTGTCATTTTCCCACAGAAACCGCTGTTTCTGTTTATAAAATACTTACCCTGGTTCCATGTGAGTAGAGTTTCCCTTGTTTCTTGTTTTCAATGTCTCATGTCTAGCCTCAGTGTCACCACGTTCTTGTACACTTGCATAAGTGCCATGTCTCATGTCTAGCCTCAGTCTCACCACGCTCTCATACACTTGCATACATGCCATGTCTCATGTCTAGCCTCACTCTCACCGTGCTCTCGTATACTTGCATACATGCCATGTCTCATGTCTAGCCTGTCTCACCACACTCTCGCGCACTTGCATACATGCCATGTCTCATGTCTAGCTTCAGTCTCACCGTGCTCTCGTACACTTGCATACATGCCATGTCTCATGTCTAGCTTCAGTCTCACCGCACTCTCGTACACTTGCATACATGCCATGTCTCATGTCTAGCCTCAGTCTCACCACACTCTCGCGCACTTGCATACATGCCATGTCTCATGTCTAGCTTCAGTCTCACCGCACTCTCGTACACTTGCATACATGCCATATCTCATGTCTAGCCTCAGTCTCACCACACTCTCGCGCACTTGCATACATGCCATGTCTCATGTCTAGCTTCAGTTTCACCGCGCTCTCGTACACTTGCATACATGCCATGTCTCATGTCGAGCCTCAGTCTCACTACACTCTTGTACACTTGCATGCATGCCATGTCTCATGTCTAGCCTCAGTCTCACTACACTCTTGTACACTTGCATGCATGCCATGCCTCATGTCTAGCCTGTCTCACTACACTCTTGTACACTTGCATGCATGCCATGTCTAGCCTGCCTCACTACACTCTTGCACACTTGCATGCATGCCATGTCTAGCCTCAGTCTCACTACACTCTTGTACACTTGCATGCCAAGTCTCATGTCTAGCCTCAGTCTCACTCCACTCTTGTACACTTGCATGCATGCCATGTCTCATGTCTAGCCTCAGTCTCACTACACTCTTGTACACTTGCATGCATGCCATGTCTCATGTCTAGCCTGTCTCACTACACTCTTGTACACTTGCATGCATGCCATGTCTCATGTCTAGCCTCAGTATCACTACACTCTTGTACACTTGCATGCATGCCATGTCTAGCCTGTCTCACTACACTCTTGTACACTTGCATGCATGCCATGTCTAGCCTCAGTCTCACTACACTCTTGTACACTTGCATGCATGCCATGTCTAGCCTGTCTCACTACACTCTTGTACACTTGCATGCATGCCATGTCTCATGTCTAGCCTCAGTCTCACTACACTCTTGTACACTTGCATGCATGCCATGTCTCATGTCTAGCCTCAGTCTCACTACACTCTTGTACACTTGCATGCATGCCATGCCTCATGTCTAGCCTGTCTCACTACACTCTTGTACACTTGCATGCATGCCATGTCTAGCCTGCCTCACTACACTCTTGCACACTTGCATGCATGCCATGTCTAGCCTCAGTCTCACTACACTCTTGTACACTTGCATGCCAAGTCTCATGTCTAGCCTCAGTCTCACTCCACTCTTGTACACTTGCATGCATGCCATGTCTCATGTCTAGCCTCAGTCTCACTACACTCTTGTACACTTGCATGCATGCCATGTCTCATGTCTAGCCTCAGTCTCACTACACTCTTGTACACTTGCATGCATGCCATGTCTCATGTCTAGCCTCAGTATCACTACACTCTTGTACACTTGCATGCATGCCATGTCTAGCCTGTCTCACTACACTCTTGTACACTTGCATGCATGCCATGTCTAGCCTCAGTCTCACTACACTCTTGTACACTTGCATGCATGCCATGTCTAGCCTGTCTCACTACACTCTTGTACACTTGCATGCATGCCATGTCTCATGTCTAGCCTCAGTCTCACTACACTCTTGTACACTTGCATGCATGCCATGCCTCATGTCTAGCCTGTCTCACTACACTCTTGTACACTTGCATGCATGCCATGTCTAGCCTGCCTCACTACACTCTTGCACACTTGCATGCATGCCATGTCTAGCCTCAGTCTCACTACACTCTTGTACACTTGCATGCCAAGTCTCATGTCTAGCCTCAGTCTCACTCCACTCTTGTACACTTGCATGCATGCCATGTCTCATGTCTAGCCTCAGTCTCACTACACTCTTGCACACTTGCATGCATGCCATGTCTAGCCTCAGTCTCACTACACTCTTGTACACTTGCATGCATGCCAAGTCTCATGTCTAGCCTCAGTCTCACTCCACTCTTGTACACTTGCATGCATGCCATGTCTCATGTCTAGCCTCAGTCTCACTACACTCTTGTACACTTGCATGCATGCCATGTCTCATGTCTAGCCTCAGTATCACTACACTCTTGTACACTTGCATGCATGCCATGTCTAGCCTGTCTCACTACACTCTTGTACACTTGCATGCATGCCATGTCTAGCCTCAGTCTCACTACACTCTTGTACACTTGCATGCATGCCATGTCTAGCCTGTCTCACTACACTCTTGTACACTTGCATGCATGCCATGTCTAGCCTCAGTCTCACTACACTCTTGTACACTTGCATGCATGCCATGTCTCATGTCTAGCCTCAGTCTCACTACACTCTTGTACACTTGCATGCATGCCATGTCTCATGTCTAGCCTCAGTCTCACTACACTCTTGTACACTTGCATGCATGTGCAGCTTCTCATATTTGAGAATCTTCTGCTGCTACAAAACGTGCCCTGGAAAGAGCCCTGTTGCTTCTGGGACGCACTTTCTTGCTGCTATATCAAAAACACAAAATAAAATGAGCTGTAGAATAAATCTCGTTTTTTCTCCCTAGGATTTTTATCTAAGTCAGAGACATGAGCAAGTTGTGAATAAGTTGCAGAAATTGAGTTTAGAGGCAAAAAATGCAACCTACTCAAATCAAAACCAGAGATAACATTGTGAGGGGCTCAGCAGTAACCTTTCAAGTTATTAGGCCACTGAAGATTGTGCAAAATGCATCAAACAATCTCCCAGCAAGAATGGTGGAGCAAAACACAGAACTTGAATTTTTATTTTTTTTCTTGTACTACACACAGGGGAGCAATTGTGGCAGTGGGGACTACAATTTGATGCGGGCAAAGGGGTCAGGGGTTAAGATGGACACCATGCTTGGGGTAGACAAGAGGGAGCAGGGCAGCTATGTGAGAAGATCAGACAGGGAGGTTAGCAGACTTAGGAATTGGCAGTCCTCCTCTGCTGTCGAATTCAGTACTGAATTAATAAATGTGTTTATTTTTAAATTAAACTCAGTGCCAACCCATATTTTTTTGCACACATAGACAAGTGTGAAATTACCCTATTTTCCTGAATTCCATTACAGACCTGGAAGGTAGTACATATTTGCACAATTATAAGCCTCTTATGTATTGATGCTCACAGCATTTCTTGCTTTGTGGGAACAACCTGAGGCATTTGAAGGAAAAGGTGTACAATGTATAGTCCATTGAAATATGCATACATTCAGCTTTGGGTCAGTCGGCGAGGGGATCTAGATTCTCAAAGAAGGAGAACCGGTAGTCAATGGGACAAGTCATTTTGGTAAGTGATCGAGTGGCCTACCTGGCAACAGACTAAAGCCTGTGGATCATCACAGAGCGTTGTGCGTGCACACTTTGTACCTTAATGTACAAGACACATGAGTCATCACAATAATTTATTTTAATCCAATGTACTCTTATTTGCATTCATCATAATGGAACACCTTGTATGTAATTAGTCAGTTGCATCTGAAATATATCCGAGAAAAAGATTCATATTGTTTTTAAACAATTGGTAGTGATTAAGATTCATCGCCAGTGAAAGAGAGATTGTAGAAGTGGTTTACTTGACTAAATGAAAGAAATATAACAATCAGGTATACAAGTTGTCACTGCTGCTTGCTAAGATCATGGTAAAGTATCACAAAAGATTTATCCTTTGGAGAGAATATCACCTATTTAATCAACCTGTTCCACTCCTTCTTGATCACTCAAACCACCTACATTCATTGGAAGCGAGACCATATATTCCAAATAGATAATCCGGACAACATCAGATGTAATAAAGTACAAAGTCAATGTATTGATTAAGAAACAGTTAAAATACACAAATAATCCTAAAGGCAAAAATACATAATATCATCATTATCAAACATACAATTGTGACAATAATAAAAACAACATAATTGCACCTATTTTTTAAAAAACAATATAATAAAATAAAAAAGAAAGAGTACATATCAGAAGACACACAACCCTACGTCATAAGTAGCGTACACATCCTTAAGGAAAAACGTTCCGGGCCAGAGCCGGGTATTGCCCAATTCATAAGATACTCATTGGTCCAGCCACTTGACAGATTGTGTACTTTTCACCGTGTCCTGAGGTTATGCTCAGGACATGGAGTCCGGTGCCAGTAATTCTATTGTGAGATCATTAATATGATATGAATTGGCAAGTCCGGGATTGTTTGTTATAGGCAGATGGTTGGGGTGAAGGGGCAGTCTGCAACACGCTGTCTGGTGCCTTACTTCGGTTGTCACGGTGTCGTCGTACTTGGGATAAGGGTTGACCTATTTATCGCGAGAGGAGGGGCCACAGTCCGCTGGATAAAACTCAGTTATTACGTACTCTTGTGACCTAGTGACACCCAATGAAAGGGAGCGGCCTCGTTGTCACTCTGAGTTCTGAATATATTTTTCTTCCGCAGGTGTTTTTGTTCAGTATTTTGATTTCCTGAATGGGCGCTTTAGAATCCATAAAAGAGCCCTACTCCTAGGAACATGACACCAGGAGACTGCAGTGTCCAGTTCAGCACTGTATGAAGACCCCTGTAGGAGCACTGCGTCCGCAGAAGCACAGCTGCCAAGGTTTCAGATTGCTGTGTGACATTTGCATAATTTCAGTGTAATCATCAGTGACAGTTCAACAACTTTAAAGTGACACTTTCTCACAAGCAAAATCAAGCATTGAAGATGAGGGAAACATAAAAATCAGAAATTACACCCATTTGAGCAACAAGAAATTCTAAGAAGATCTTGAAGCAGGTGCAAAGCAACTGATCTTTGCAGAATGCATGGTAACCCTCTGCGCTACTTTATGGTGAGTCAAAACTGCTACTAGACAAGTAACTCTCCAGCAGGAGCTTTTACACCCGTGAGTTATGTCTAAACACAGGCCCCCTCCCCCATCTCGGCTGCATGTGCCCCTGAACCACAAGTAACACAAAGATCTCTGTGGCAAAAGCAGTAACCCACTGAGCTATCTACATAAAATACAGTTTGGTGATGCCAAGGTACATGTTCTTTGGTGCAGGCATGTTAATCCGCTGCACTACCATATGGTGCCAGGCAGGAGCATATCGCCCTGCACCTGCAGTGTGGTATAGAAAGGTTAGAGCTGGCCAGATCTGATCTGAAACCAGGTCTGCTCATGGAAGGCACACTGTGTCTTTGCATAAAATTACTGCACTCCTTGCTTCCCAGGGCCTGCAATTCCCATGCAAGAAATATGGTTGCCCCTTCTCTCCTCCCCCCATGATTGATTCATACCCATGAAAAATAAAAACAAGCATTTACAATGCAATAGGTCTCGCAGTTACGAGAGTTTCAGCTATTGGCATTGTAAATAACAATGCCTTTTATTTATGTTTTTAAAACAAAAATAAAAGGCATTATTATTTGCAATGTCAATAGCTCAAACTCGCGTAAATGCGAGACCTATTGCATTGCAAATGCTTGTTTCTCTTCTCTCAGCTTCATTTAAAGCGATTTCTCAGCGAAGCTCACTACCAAAGCCCGTATTAATTAGAGGGCATGTGTGAAGCTCGGCCCTCCTCTCGGCAGTTGCAAACACGCACTGGTACCAGCAAACAAGCACTGGTAAGTTTAAATACTGTTCCCTGGTATTCGCTTGGGCTTTCGTTTTCAAGCATGTGGCTACTATTCCTCTATCCTACTTGATCTTCCATGCCAAGCACAGAGAATGAGTATTGGGAATCATTGGAGGAGGAGCAGATGCTTTTCCCCTCCATGAGGATTTGGTTAATGCGATTGATTCTTCTCTACAGAGAGCAATCTCATCAGCCTTGGAGCCCCTGAGTAGACAAACTATTGAATTTACAGCCCAACACAGCATTTTATTTCCTGGCAAGGAAGATAGGGGGCACTCCCCTCCAGGTGACACACGGGCACCCTTAGGGGCAAAGGTGCCTCAAAAACACGCCGCCGAGGCTAGGGCTGTTTCGCCACCCTCAGACGCATTCGAGATATTGCATAAAGCCTTCCTGAAGCTGCATAATTTCCAACCTGGGTTTACCCCCCTGATGAGGATTCCATTTCTCCACAGGGAGCAGATGCAAATGCCGGAAATGAAGAACCAGGCCCCAGTAGACCATGGCTGCCAGAGGACGACACCGCAGGATTCAGCGGGTTTGCCAGATGTGCTAAATCCGGTGGACATATATCATCCTTTCTCCGCAGATTGGATACCAGCTGACAAGTTGCTGCAATATGTGGCCAGCCACATTCAAAAGCCAATGGACAAAGAGTTCCGGGGAAGACTGAGGGCAGAATGCCCTAGACAATCGTTGGCTGGGATGGTTGCCTGTACCCCCTAGATCTACAGTAAGATGGTGACATCTATTGCCATTAAAGACCTGAACTAGATGCATTCTGGGAAATGTAGTATTGAATCGGTTCAATTGAACCACGCACCCAAACATGATATCTAAAAGGAATGTGCATGTCTGGCTCCCTGTCGAGACGGAGCCAGCTGAAATCAATAGCCTATGCCCATTCTCGGAATAAAACAGAAGGACTCATCTAGTGCTGAGCGGGATCCCCTGCGTGCCCTAGGTGCTCAGATTCCATGCAGCGCCTCTCTGATCCGCCTACCCTCCAAGCACTGCTGCTCCGGAGTCCCTGCAAAATAGTTTACCCACTGAAGGAGAGGGGAATCTGTCCAGGGCCAGGCTCAGCTTCAGCAGACCGAAGCAGTGCCGTTCTGAGCTGCTATGCTGCCATCACATCCTAACAGGATCTCAAGTGCAGAGAGCGGGGCGGAAACAAAGGGAACTTGGACAACTAGGAGGGGAGTGTGAGCATGGAAAATACAGACCACGGAAGGGGTTCGGGAATAAATGGAACACGTGCGGACAACGGGAGGAAGGAGAACACGGACAACAGGAGGGGGTGGTAACAAAGTAAAGCACAACACAGAACGCGCATGGACAACGGGAGGGGGCGGGAGGAAGGAGAACACGAACAACGGGAGGGGGGTGGGTACAAAGTAAAGCACAACACTGAAACCAACTAGGAAAGTGAAAGCGCGCCATGCACGCGTTGTGCACGAACAACAGGAAGGGGGTGGGTACAAAGTTAAGCACAACACTGAAACCAACTAGGAAAGTGAAAGCGCGCCATGCACGCGTTGTGCTCAAACGACGCGAAATGTACACATCGCCTGTCCGGGCGCGTGCACATCTCCGGTCCCTCTTCGGAAGCTAAATCGACAACAGCACAACACTAAAACTAACTAGGAAACTGAAAGCGCGCCATGCAAGCGTTGTGCTCAAATGCCGCGTGCCGTACACATGCACATCTTCTGTCCCCCTTCGGAAGCTAAATCGACAACAGCACAACACTGAAACTAACTAAGAAAGTGAAAGCGAGCCATGCGCGCGTTGTGCTCAAACAACGCAAGCTGTACATGTGCACATCGCCTGTCCAGGCGCGTGCACATCTCCTGTCCTCCTTTGGAAGCTAAATCGACAACAATAGATCTCGCAAGCGAGCCCTAATGAGCAGTAGGCAATTTAGATCGTGTGTTTTAGCTTTCATGGAATGAAATGCGTGAGGGCTAGTTAAATTAGACTCCGCACACTTAGAGCTGTTATGTCTGAAATCACGCTGCACAGAAAACAATTACGCCCATTATGTGCCAAGCCACAGCTCTGTGCAAGCAACAAAGCCATCAGCCGCAACTCTAATCCTTTCCACGTTGAATCATTTTCGACAGCGAATTCCCAAATCAGAGAGCAGTTTTGCATGCCACCCGAAAGAACACACGTGATTTGTCTCCAGCGAAGAATACTTTGTCTGACTCTGATTGGTCGTTGTGTGGAGTGAATTAGTTGCATTGTAAGGCCCGCTCTAAGCAGGTATGATCATGGCGCTATAAAAGAAATATTATAGCATTTACATTACCTAAGACTAGACAGTCAGTGGCAGTCTGGCACAGCGGTACAGTGGGCCAGCTCATAAGCGACTGCAGGCCCCAAACTCAACTGCAGTATCCACGGTCGGTACTCGTGCAGCATCATTAACAGAGGCTGCAGGCACCAGTTAACTCTTTGTCCCGCACTGCAGCAGCTGCGGTCTGGACTCAAACAGCTCCTTGATGAGAGACTGCAGCACACATCATACTGACTGGCGGCACAATATTGGTGTGAGCAGCAGTGGGCTCCACTGTCTCCAGTCAAACTTTGAAACTATCTGATAACTGCCGTCTGCTCACCTCGCTCTGCAGGCGGCCCACCCTATATCATGAGCCCTGTCTCAGAATTGGGTGAATGTGGGACACAATTGTTTCAGTCTCCGTGACACCATCATGTTACGTAAATGCCGAATAGAGCCAGCAAGCAGAGGTCAGCTAAGCCAGCCCCCAGACCGGTAGCAGCAGCCAGAGTCTCTGTCAATCACATGACTCTGTGGCTGCCAGAGCAGCACGACCGCGCGCTACTTTCTTCTGTGCTAATTAAAGTGCTCTGGCTTGACTACTTTAGTAGGCACTATAAACTCGTGACTTTGCATTTCAGTGTAGTGATGTGGACCAACACACTGAAATGCGTTAGCCTAACGCCTGATGCGGAGTACTTGGCAGGGCTGCAGAATGTTAGCTGCTGTCTCCCCAGTCTCTGTCACCTGAAAAGAGTACAAACAATTGCTTGAATGGGAAAGCTCCTGGATAGTAATCTGTCAGGTATCACATGCTCCTTCACAGAAAGATAACATTGGGCCAGGTGAACAACATAAAATTACACATGCAAACGGGTTTGCGACCCGTTTGTGCATGCAATTTCAGTCTGGGCCCTGCACTTACACTATTTTGCGACTCGCAAATAATTTGCGACTTGCAAAATAGTGTATTGCCACTCGCTATTAGTAAGGGGGTTCCCGTCCTAATAGCGACCGCAGAGCCATGTATGAATGTTTTGTGACCGCAATTGCTGTCTCAAAACACTCGCAAATTACCGCCCTCTTCAAGAGGGTGGTAATGAAGTCACAATTGGGAAGGGGTCCCCTTAACCTTTTTGACTGGCTCCAAAAATATTTTTAGGGGCAGGCAGTGGTCCCAGGGTCCACTGCCTGCCCTTAAAAAAATTAAAAGAAAACGTTTCATTTAAAAAAAAAAAAAAATGCATCCAGTTTTCCTTCAAGGAAAACGGGCTGTATTAAAAAAAAGCTGCTTTATTTAAAAGCAATCCCAGAGATGGTGGTCTGCTGAGCCCAGCAGGCCACCATCCCTGGGAGGGCCTGTCATTCCCAATGGGCTTGCAAATTGCGAGAGGCTCATTAATATGCATGAGCCTCACAATTTGCGACCCCATTGGGAATCGCAAACAGTGTTAAACACACTGTTGTACATGCAAAATAGCGCCTCGCAAATTGCGAGTCGCAAAAGACTCGCAATTTGCGAGGCCTATTTTGCGAGTCGTACATCTAGCCCATTGTCTAGTAGTAAATGCTCGCACCGTTGAGTCATAGACCGGTGGATACGCATGGTGGCCATCGTGGATATTTTTGGGTTGCTTTAGTAGAAACAAAACAGATTCCCGAAAACCCCTTTGCACGACTGTGTTTGGGCAGAGAACCAGACCGGCATTTGGATTCCAACATAGAAAACAGGAGCAGTGGTTCAGCGTTGCTGCTCTCGGCACAGCTGCACTCGTCCTCTTTTTCACAACCCTAATTCACCACAAGAGGAACAATACATAGGACGACCGAATATGAAATTGAACTTTTTTCATTTATGGAAAGTGAGAAGTCGGTGACTAAAATCTTAAGCTCCTCTTGATACACTGCCCAACCACCATCGGACAATTGTGGTACAACCCAATCCCAGTCTGCTGCTTCAACCTTCAACCTTCCACATTCCATCTTCCCAGCAATCCCTATTTGAAAGCTTCACTTTGCATATTGTTTTCAGATGCTTGCCCTCTTTAGTTTCTGAATCCCTTACAAACCTGATACAACAGGTCTCTCTCTTTCTGCTTCATACGCGTAGAAAGGATGACATTGACTCTGGTGCAGGCAAGGAAAATAGCCTCTTTGACTGTTGTTGGGGTAGTCAAATTCATCAATTTTCAGGCGTCAGTGGTCCCCTCATGGCTCTTGGCACGATGCTTCTGCACCGTCTCTAACAATGGTAGCACCCTGTGCGCGTATCAGATTATAACGCTGTAGTCAACCAGATAGTAAAATAGGCTTACTTCTGAGATACATCAGTTCCCCCCTTAACATTGTGTAAGAGTTTGGCGCTTGGGAGGAACAGCCTTTGCTTTCAGTTTCATGGCTCTTGCTCTAGAATAGGGATACTCAAAGTAGGGCCCGGCCCGGGGGTCGCATGCGGCCCTCCTGACTTTAGTTGCGGCCCCCTGGTGAACAGACAGAGCAGAAAAGAAGGCATCCTAGACAACTTATCTTTAGGAACACTTTCAGTTTTAAATATAACTTGCACTAAACATGTAAAAATATGATAAAACTCTCTGTAAACTACAAAAAGTGTCTTTTATTAGCACGAAAGAGTGTTTTACCTTAGTAGATCAGATTATATCACTGCATTGAGAGGCGTTTATTAGCAGTGCTATTTTTCAAACATGACCATGAAAATATTAATGCTGCTCCCATTCTGAAAACAATGCCATTAGTGAACCAAGAGGTTTTGTACAGTACACATCCTGATCTTGTATATTTTAAGGGGCTTTCATGTGTGGTAATGAAGCAATAAAAGGCAAATTTAGCCAATTGCCTAGGATCACACAAATTCGTCAAGTGGGGAAGTCAGGAATGATACCATGTTTTCTGGTTTCACATTTTGCAATTCAGCTGGCTGATGAGTCTCTTTCAACGTTAGTGGCAAACTGAAGTCATGTGAAGGCGCGGTTCGTTGTTCACACCATGCATCTGCTTCGCGTACCCCAACACCCAGTCGCCCACCTTTCATCAACCTGATCCTCGCATTGCCGGCATCAGTGCGGCCCTTGGGCGTGCCACAGACAGTACTTTGCTGCCCCGGGGAAATGTTTTCGAGTACCCATGCTCTAGAATGGTTCTTTATAACTCTACCAAAATGTATGTGTCTGGTTTTACATTTTTAAGAATTAGTAATTTCATTTTTTTTATAATATTGTATTTTTTTCTCCATTCTTTAAGTATTTTTGAAAGAATTTCTTTACAAATTTATGTCAAAGCAATTAAAGTGAAGCTGGGAGCAAGGTTGGCTAAACAGTCGACAGATGTGAAGCGGTAGTGATTTGAATATAGAAGGTGTTTTGTGGCTTTCTTTTAGTGGTTTCTGAGTGCTTATAAACTCTGGCCATTGTTTGTGATTAAAAGCTTACCTGTGGTTTTACGCTTCCCCATCTAGGTTTTGAGCCACCTGCTAAGTGGGCATTTTTTTGTTTTATCACCTGCGTCTCCTTTACTTGGCTCTCCAAATAGGAACAAGACACAATGCCACACGTTCACTATCCCTGCTTTCTAACGCCAAGTGCCAGTCTTCTTCCGAATAAATTGTTGTATTTGTGGGAAAAGGTGTTTTTCTCTTTAACTTGATCAAGCTCATATGAGACTAATCCTTTATGCTGATTTGGCTGATTGTGTCTTTTCGTGCTAGTTTGAAACACTTATCCATATATCAGCACGACTAGAGTGTACCACACATCCTTGAGTTTTTAGAGTTAAACTTGAACTGTGATGTGCAACAACACGTTTACTGAGGTTTTTCAGTGACTAGGGGTTTGGAACAATCCACAAACTGCAGTGGCTAACTATGCGTTTTAAGTATGTTTGCTCTCACCCTTTTATAGCTCTGTGGTTTTGAGTGTGGTTTATGACAGACTGTATGCTCAGTATTTGATGATTCGGGTAGAACAACATAACCCTGTTTTATTTATTTGTGCGTTAGACTTCTTGTTGTGGTGGGAAGTGCTTCAAACTTTATGGTGTTTTTTAAACAGATCATAAGCTTGAAGAGTGTATTTGTGCTGTTTAGAGTGACTGTCCTGCCCATAAATGTACTTTAACATTTGAAATTCATTTTCTACTGTTGTGGAACCAGCTGCTGAAAGGTGCAGTTGTTTTTTGCTGGTGTGATGTCATAGCACGTCTTGTCTTTTGCTTCATTATGCAAGCCCTTCCTTTCTAGCAGTACATCCAGCTTCAGTACAGGCGACGTCCTGTCATTTTGCAAAGTCCAACCGGCACAGTGTGAAGGTCTTTCAGTCAGGTACGTTGCTAGTAAGAGCCTCCATCTTTCACCACCAGCACTTTGCAGTGCGTTCATTTGCATGAGACGTGTTGGGAAGAGGGTCCGTCAGATCTTGAAGGAATCCCCTGCATGTATGGAACTTGTGGTAGCATCCTACTCTAATGAAGTAGACCAGGGTTTTCCAAAGTCGATCCTGGAGCGCCAGAATCATGCCAGATTTTTAAGACAACTACATTTATCGAAATGGGGATATGCAAAAAATCTGGAATGGATCCAGCCCCCCAGAACCGACTTTGCAGAACCCTGAAATAGACAACAGATGTTGCTTCCTAGCGGTGGGTCCTGACATCATCCTGACTGCCCGTAGAGCTATTTCCAGTGATCCGGATCATTGGGTGGACATTGACCAGTGGGTCAGAGAGTGGACCTTATTCCCTTTGTTGACATTCACATGGGCAGAGAAGAATGTATTTAATTTCACTCTGCAATGCCACTCCTAGCTTTGCCTTTCCTGGTTTAATATGATAGCTACGTTGTGTTTTCTTCAGGTCTTTTTTGATTCTGAGACATTGAATGGCCTGAAAAATTAGCAATGGTTCTAGCCTCCATGCTTTGAAGCATCCCACTGGAAGCCTTTTAATGCTTATTCAGTGTTGTATATAAACATTGAGGCACAAAACCCTGGTCTGCTCAAGTGAGCCCCAACAATGGATTTGACATGTGCAAATCAAGGCTGTATGACCCGTCTCCAATAAATATATCTATTCCATTGTGCAACAGCGTATGGAGACCACAGTGCACCTTTTCGACCGTGGAATGGGATCCAGAATTGGTGGAATACCCTTGATCATGGGAGGGCTCCATGTTTCCCACTCAACAGCCATAAGCGGACCCCGCCTCCACAGAAACAGTGAAACTTCAGCCTCATTGTGATGGTCAGCACAGAGTGACACTCAGCCATCATTTGTCTCTGAACGGCCAGGAAAATTGCAGGATGTCCTCTATACAAAGACGTCTAACATAATTTAACACATTGTTCTCTAATTAATTCACCAATCCTTTCTTTAACAGAAACACTGGATTGCTGGTGTTCGTGTGTCATAGGCAATTTAAGTAATCCTTTAATTTACTTGTACGATTCTCAGTGAAAAAATATCACCCAAGTCTTCCCCCCCCCCCCCCCCCCAAAAAAAAAACAACTCTGGAGAACATGATGAAGTTAGTTATTGTGATGGTTATTTTAGATACAACAAATCTGGGAAAGGGGCATCAGGGTTATACCTTCGTTAACATAAAGAAGGGAAAATCAGAGCTTCCCCCTTCGTTTTCCTAAAAATCTATATAGTAAAAAACATGGCATTTATTACTTTTGGATTATTTGTGACTCTGATATTTTTAAAAATGGCCTATATCATTATGTACTGTGTATACCATTTTTTTCTGGAAATGGCAATTTCATCACAATTAAAAGTCTGCTGTTAAAGTAAATCATTCGATTTAATCAATTGCATCACTACAAATTGCATTTTTGAAACCGTCGAGCAGATTGTTGCTAACAGAACTGCAGCCAGTAATATACCATTTGGAAATGTACTTTCATGTTATTCTTTGCTTTTTATAAACATTTATTTACTTTTTTTGCTGTGGAATATTCCAGTTAAGTTGTTGTATTACCAATTGCAGCTTCCTTGAAGCCCGCTACCGTGGAGTTCCACGCCTCCACGTAGCACCTGAGAGCCCCGCTGTCGCCCCTCCCCCCTTCGTGAGCTCGTGGTCGATGGCGGCTGCTCAGCGTTTGCTGCTCTGCGCCGCGAGTATGCTGCTCTCTTCTTACCTTGGTATGGCGCCTCTTTTGGAGTCCGATCGTAGAGATTAGCTCGGAACAGCAGCGGAACAGCGGGATACCGATACCGGTACCGGGACTGGGACAGCAATACAGCAATACTGGGACAGCGATAACTGATCGGGGGAAGCTGTCTGACTGTCTGACTGTTTGAATCACCTGAAGCACTTGAATTATCTGGAAGAGATGTGAACCACAGCAGTGCTATATGTTCACAGTTTTCAGCACGGTGAGCTGTCTTCATTAATTAACGCCGAGGTCCACATTGTTGGGAGCTAAGCTACTGTTGCAGTAATTTCTCATTACTTCAGTAAAAGACTTCTGCTGCCTCCGCTGCTGCGGCCAGTCCTTGGCTATATTGTATCTTTTGGAAAGACTTGTGTAACGCCAGTGATAGCAGTTAAAGTGCGTGAGCTATGCAAAATTGCAAGCTCCAGTTCTAGTTTTCATTTTTTTTTTTTTTTTTTTTGATGGATTTGGCAATGTAAGTGTGGAGTTTGTTGCAGCAGCAATCCAATTGGTTGACTACTGACTCTTTATACAGTTGCACAGACAGAGGTGTTAGTCCACGCTGCTAGAGTTGTCTGCCCCGCTGCTGCACTTCTTTATTTGGTACTGTAGCCGCTGTGTGGGCTAGATTCTCGGTCTTCAGCACTTTTTTGATGGGCTGAATTTCACCTCTAATACAACTGTCGCACTGCTGCTACCGCTGCTATCGCTGGTACTCATACTCACTGGTGTAAAGTTATTTCACAATCACCAGTCTTAATAATGGGTAAGCAATTGACGGCGAAGGCCAAGGCCAAAATACGACGCCAGCAATTAAAAGAGAATTCCGTAAGAGCCAAGCGGGCTGGGTCAGCCGCGGAGAGAGAAATCTCCTCTCTTGAAAATTCTGAGAGCTCTGGAGAAGGTGAGGATGGTCTCTCAGGCGGCTGCCCGACCCAGGTTATTCATCCGAGTCCTTGCAAATCTACTGTTAGTGCGGCAAAGGCGATAATTGAGTCACCAGTGGGGGGAATAGCCGAGGTTCTACTAGGTTCAGAAGCTAAATTACCTGAGATAAATCAGAACCTTAATCCTGTGGACTCACTCGATTCACAGTCATCATCTAAAGTGGCCACACCACTCTATGCTTCTAAGGCTTCCAAGGCTTCTAAACAATTCCCGTTGTTTGAGCGAAAAGCAGCAAGATACGACCTTAATAATACAGCTGGTGCTGGGGCAGTATCTTCAAGTGTTCCAACTTCCTTAAACCTTTCTTCTTCAACAGTTATCCCTCCCATTGAAAGTCTTGTTTCAGCGGCCGGTTCCAGTACCTCTTCTACTATTCCCAGTGAGGTGACTTTGTCTCAGAGTCCGATTATGGGGATGGATACTGAAACTGTTGGGGACTTTCAGATCTCAGTTAAGGATATGCTGAATTTAATCCTGCAAGAAATTAGAGAGATGAAGCAAATGCAAAAGATGGAAACGGAGGCGATCTGTAAGCGTCTGGACAAAATTGAAGATTCTATGGCTTCATTCTCTAATCGTCTGCAAGAGTCTGAGACTAGAATTTCTAGGGTGGAGGACAATCTTATCACCGCACAAAAAGAGATCATCACTGGTTCTAAATTATCAAAGGCCTTCGAATCCAAACTGGATGAGTTAGAGAATTATAATAGAAGGTCAAACCTTCGAATAGTAGGTGTACCCGAAAATATCGAGGGATCGGACATGACAAAATGGATTACTTCCTTTTTCTCTCAAGAGGTCATCCTTGAGTTTAAGGGAGACTTAACAATTACCAGGGCGCATCGAGTACCAGCTCGCCCATTCCCTAATTCTCCGTTTCCTCGGACTATCATTGTTAACTTTGCTGATGTTCGGGTTAAAGAAATAATCCTATCTCAGGCCTTTAAGCAAAGACAATTTCAGGTTAATCCCACCACTAAGTGTCCGATTTTTTCCGATATGTCGGCTGCTGCTGCCAGAAGGAGAAAGGACTTTGTAAAGATTCTTCAGTTATTTAAGGACAAAGGAGCTCAAGCATCGATTGCACAGCAATCAAAGTTAAAAGTTTTGATCAAGGGCAAATTCTATTTGTTTACAGATGTTGATGAGGCTCGGGAGATGCTTGACAAGTTGGCTTAAGGTTAGGCTAAGGTTGGAATATGGCTTGATTTGTTTAGATGGGTATTCGCATATTTTAGTTAGGGGGTGGGGGGTGCAGGTGGGAACTCGGGGGTCATGGGATTCGGGGCGCACTTCCAAGGCGCTCTTATGAGAGGGGTTGGTGCCATGTGGCCAGCGTGGGAGGGAGATATAGAGGTAGTACAGGGCCACGGGACCAGGGTTAGGGGGGGGAGCACTTGGGTAGAGGGAAGCGCACTTGGGTGGAGAGGGAAGCAGGGTAAAAATGGAAAAAATGAAATTCTTGTGGTTCACTATGCAAAATTTTGTTGGCAAGAAGTATTTCTTAACAATTAATGTCTATTGGAGGGGTTAGAGTTGTTTCTTTCAATGTTAATGGATTGAATAATAAAAAAAAAATGCGTACTATTGAGCTCTGGATTAAGACAGAGCGCCCAGCAGTTGTGATGCTGCAAGAAACTCATATTTCTGTGGAGAAAATTAATTATTTTTCAAGGTTTAAAAATTGGTCCTTATATCGTGGGTTTTCATGTGCTCAACAATCTCAAAGGGGAGTTGCGCTTTTTATTAATCGTAATTTAGATGCAGAAATTATTCAGTTTGAAGATGGAGGAGCTGGGCGGTGGTGTTGGGCTACTTGTGTAATTAAAAACAGGAATAGGCCAATTACCTTTGTTAGTTATTATGCCCCTGTGGACGATAGTGCCGCCATTTATGAGGAGTTATTCCAATCATTACTATTGGTCAGAGGAGATATAGTTATAGGCGGCGATTTTAATATCCTCATCGACATAAAACTTGATTCCACGGGTATTTCGAAGAAACAATCTAAACCAAAGTCATTGAGGTCTGTTATGAAGTACTCCGCATTACTTGATCTGTGTGACCCATGGCGATTGAAATTTCCTCATAAACAAGAATTTAGTTACTGGTCGGGAAGACATAGATCCTCCTCTCGTATTGATTTCTTTCTGGCCTCCAATTCATTAGAATTTTCATATCAGAAATTTTTGCATAATGGCTTTTCAGACCACGCAATGTTGGTTATTGAGTTTACAGTAGGGGAAGAAATTAAGTCCCCTAAGAGATGGATATTTAATAAAATGTACCTACAAGATAGCATCTGGGTATCCTTTTTAAAATCCGAAATTGCTGACTTTATTGCTCGTAATTCACACACGGCCCCATTACATATTATTTGGGACTCACTAAAAGCCTTTGTTCGTGGTATTATTATCGCCAAAGACGCAGAAGAATGGCGTACTATTAAACAGACTAGGACCTTACTCTATCAAAGAATCTGTTCTCTGACTCAGCTTCGACAATCAAATTTCTCTAGTCTTGCGCAAAAAAAATTAAACGAGGCCAAACGTGAATTAAGTACGCTTTTTGCTACACAGAGTGAACAGCAATTCCTTATACAATCTCAAAGGAGTTATGAGGAGAGTAATTTTTCTGGCAAACTCCTTGCTTGGCAGGCTAAGGAGCAAGCCGCTGCAAATTCAATTCGTACTTTGAGATCTCCTACCACTCTGTTAGACACATCACAGCTTGATCTGATTGGTACTATAATGCTTTCTCACTATCAACAGATATATAGTTATCATCAGGAAATAGACCATTCTAGGCTTTTAAATTTCTTAGCAAGATATGATATGCCTTCTTTATCTCAGGCAGATAGTGGAGCAATGATGAGTTTATTTTCAAAGTCAGAGCTGGAATTAGTGGTAAAGAACCTCCCAATCGGTAAGGCCTGCGGCCCAGATGGCCTCCCCGCTGAATTTTTTAAGGTTTTCTTCTGCGCCTTTTCGGATTTGCTACTACAATTAGTTAATTATATGTTAATGGGTGGGCAAGTTCCAGACTCTTTTGGGGAGGGCACAGTTGTGAGTTTTCCAAAAAAAGGCAAAGATCACAAAGATCCCAATTCATATAGGCCCATTACATTACTTAACACGGATTATAAGATCCTTACCAAATTATTATCAATACGTTTCAATCATATTGCTAAGGATCTTATTCACCCGGATCAGAACGGCTTTGTGGCAGGTCGACAATTAGCCACAAATACACATTTTCTCGTTGAGGCTTTAGATTATTTTCAGACCAATAAAATTTCCGCTTTAATTTTATTATTAGACGCGGAAAAAGCTTTTGACTTAGTGGTATGGACAACCTTATTTGTTATTTTAAATCACTTTGGAATTCCTCCACAGATTATTAGCTTAATTAAAAATTTGTACATGGGTGCCAAAGCAAATATAATCATTAACTCAGTCATGGTCGGTAAAGTATCGGTTCAGCGGGGCACCAGGCAAGGTTGCCCCTTGTCCCCTATTCTTTTTGCTTTTTTTATTGAACCATTAGCCATAGCCATCAGGGAATCCGAAAATATCTCTCCTCCTATTTCCTCTATGGCTAAAATCAAACTATATGCCGACGATATTTTATTACTGATTAAGTCAGATATTCAATCTCAAACTGCCGCTCTTCAACTTTTTGAGGAATTCGAACATCTGGGTGGTTATCGCATTAATAAAAATAAAACTGAAATACTAGTCTGTGGGGGGGGGTGAGGTTGAGCTACATACTGATTTATCCGGCTGTATTAATCCTAGACCGAAGAGGTATCTAGGAATTATGTACTCGGTTTTTGTCTCCGAGTTAGTTATGTTAAACTTTGATCCTCTTCTACGCAAGGTTCAATCTTTATTTAATAGATGGGAATCGTTGCCATTTTCCATCCTAGGGCGAGTGGCACTTATAAAAATGTCTATTCTGCCGCTATTTAACTTTTTATTTTCTGCCATTCCTTGCTTTTTGCCCAGTAGCTTCTTTTCAAAAGTACAATCACTATTCACAGGGTTCATATGGGCAAAAAAAAGTCCCAGGATCGCAATGGGGATCCTTTACGCCGATACAGATTTGGGAGGTTTAGCGGTACCCAATATTAAAGATTACTATAGCGCATATTTTGCCCAATATTTAGAGCGGTTTAAATCCGGAATGCAGACCCCAACTGTGTTTATTAATTTCTTTATTAATAGAATTTGTCATGAGGTTCAGATTCCTTCTCCGTTACATATTCCTAAATTACCGAAACTTACTCGTTATAAGACGATGCTCTGGTTTTTTAAGCGTCAGGATGTCTTTCTTAAAAGATATTCTCTC
Organism: Triturus cristatus; assembly: GCF_964204655.1. NCBI lineage: Eukaryota > Metazoa > Chordata > Amphibia > Caudata > Salamandridae > Triturus > Triturus cristatus. Next base: position 1,416,090,618 of record NC_140591.1, on the reverse strand, counting down.
CCGCAATTTAATCTTAGAACTCCCTTAAGGAATGCTCTTTTTTATTTAGGAATAAAAATTGGAGTTGATACTGTATTACAATGGGCACTTTTGGGATTTCACTCTTTGTCAGATTTTTTGAGGGAAGGGACATGGTTGTTACCTGGAGAGATGCAGCTTCTAATTCCTGGGAACTTTATGTTACTTGGTTCATATGCTTTTATTTTTAAAACGTTGGTACAAGTTGAGCCAGTCAGCATTGGTTCCTCTAATCAACTATGGGACGATTTGTTCACGATTTGTAGGACGAGGAAGCCAGGGGTATGGAAACGTGTTCTTGCAGAATATACTGCGGATGATCTTAGTCAAAAAGCAATGAAAAAATGGCAAGAACAGGAGAATCATGTACTCACTATTAATACTTGGAAAATGATAAATAAGCTGAATTTCAGTGTTCTTCGAGGATCTAATTGGAGAAGAATGCTGTTTTTCAGTAAATGGCTCCTGTACCGTACCCCTGCTGCCATTGCTAAAATGTTTCCCAATACTACGGCCACTTGTTTTAGATGCCAGCAATATACTCCCGCAAACTGGTCCCACACTATAGCTAACTGTGTTAAAATAATCCCGTTTTGGAATGAGATATTCGAATATATGCAAAAGTATTGTGGGATTCGGATTACTTATAATGTTAATTTAATATTGTATGGCTACGATTCCGATCTTGGTTTGACAGAACAGTGGGTTAAATTATTATTTATTGCAATGGCAGTTGCAAGGTCATTAATCCTGCAGAACTGGAAGTCAATTCATGTCCCTCTCTTTACTGCCTGGTTGCAAAAAATTAGGAATGTTAGAAAGTCTGAAATGCGATATGCACAGCGAATAGGCGGGATTACGAAGTTTGATAGAATTTGGAATCTCTATTTTGTGTAATGGTTGATTTCCGTACTGTGTAAATTATTTTATTCATGTAATTCTGTATTGTTTTTCCTTCTGCTTGCCAATGTATATTGTTTTTTTTGTGTGCCAATTTATGGTTGTATCAATTGTATTTTTGACACAAGATTTTCAATTAAAAAAAAAAAAAAAAAAAAAAAATTGTATTACCATGGGCGAGTCAAACAAGATTTGTGACGTGTTTTGTACAACATACATAACTATAGTTCTGAATATCAAAAGTGGGTGTCTGTTAATGTGCTTTTTAAATCCCAGAACCCCATAGTTAAAAGATCCTCATTACTATTGGCCCTCATCCAAAAAAAGGAATAACATTTTGAATTGGGCATTCTCTGGCTTTGCCACAATACTCTGGAGATCTCCAAGAAGACACCAAAAAGACTGAATCTAATGACCTTTCACATGGAGAACCTACTTGTTTAAATTCCACTGCTATGCTAGCCATTTCTGATTCTATCTTTGTACATTTGGGGCCATCATGGTTTATGTCTGCTTAGACCTCGTTGGTCCCTACATTGCGGATATGTCATATTACATTCCTGCAATCTATAAATTGCTTTGCTGCCCCCCTGTTGAGAGGGACGACTAGAAATGCACTAGCATCTGGAAACCCTCATGGGTGATAACCTGCGCTGTAGAAATTCTGATTGATAGCAAAAATAATAATAAAAAGAAATTACCATTTACTTTATACGGGAATCGAGGCTAAATTAGGGTATATGACAATCATAATTCAGAAAAGCTTGAAACCAACCCTTCTCTGGATTGCTGCCTCAGTTTTGTATCTCATTCTCACCAGATCCTACGCTGACAATGAATGGAGGTGTGGCTAATGACTACGTTGCTAAATTTTGAACCTAGATTATGGGATCCTAATCCTAGTTTTGCTCAAGTATTATATGATTCGAAGTAATTCACTTCATAACACTGTGTTGGAATGTGTGAGCATGTAGCAATGCTGGTAAAAGAAAATACAAGACTCTGGATAGCGCATAGAAGTCTAACATGGGTTTAATGAAAAAACAGCCAGCAGTCATTCAAAATAAATAAGGCAAATTGCTATTTCAAAAAACTAAAGCATCGCCTTAATCAGTTTGAGTATGTAACGGTAACAATTCTTACATTTGGATGCTACACTTTTTTTAATGCATATTGAATGGAAGCAAGAACACGCGATAGAACTGAAACTCGTAGATAGTCACTAACAAGCAGATGCCAAGATCATCTTTTGGGAAGAACGTGTGAAGCCCGTGATGGACTGATACAGCTAACACTAACAAGAGATGACTACTAATTACTAAAATTGATGCTTTACTGCTTACAATTTTGAATATGGCTGAAGATGAGGGCAGAACCTTAAGGGATGAGACTATGTTAATGTCCTCCAGGATGCCAGCCACATGTGCCAGAATTCTTCAAGCATTGGTGTCATGTCCTCTTCTGTATCAATGGTTTCCTGCTGGTTTTCTGGCAGCATGGGGATGTTCTATGGCAGTTTCAGTCTGTTCTGTTAATAACAAGCCAGAATAGGAATGTTTATTAGGACTGCCGAGAGGGTGTTATTGTCATCCACTCTGGACTCATTACAGTCGGTCTTGGTAGAGTTCAGTTGTGGTGATTCTTCTGATATTTTGATACCGGAGTCATTAAGTTGACACTCATTATAGCCAGCTATGGCAGATCCCAATTGTGGTAAATTCCCATAATATGTGGACCCCTGTTTCATCAAGCATGCACTGATTACAGCTAGTGATACTACATTCTAGATGTGGTATTCCTGTGGATTTTGGGCACTTTTTTAGCAAATTGTCTGATATCAAAAGTTGTTCAGTTTTGATGTCCGAGGACCCAGTTGTTCTGCATCTTTATCAAGGTAAGAGCCAAGCCTTTTCTTCTTTTCAAAACTTTAAATGGTCTTGTATATTTCATCACACTTGACAGGCAGGTTGTTCCAGAGTTTACCACCTGTATTGAGAATGCTGTTCTGTCAGTAGTCATTTTCTGATAGGAAGGAACGAAGAGTCAACGTGCTAGTATTGAGAGCAGTGTCGTGTTCTGGGAGTATCATTGGAATTTCACTTCTAGGTACCACAGGCTTTTCCCCTTGTATCCCTCTGAGGAAGATTCAGTGTGCTTTAAAGACGGAGACAGACAGAGTGTCTGCCTATAAGCAGCCAGTGTGGTGCTCGAAGCACTGGAGTCATGTTCTCTCTTTCGTGGAGGTGTAGTAGCAGTCTTGCTGCACTCTTATGGATCCTTCTTAGTTTTCGTAGCAGTAATGTTAGAGCCCCTGAGTACAGGTCATTTGCGTAATCTACCAGCAATATTACTAGGGTCCCTGTAGTGTCTGATGAGTACCCCAGGTGAGGGTAGGTGCCTCTTAATGCCTGAGTTGTATAGAAAGTAGTCCTAGTTATCTGTTTAACATTTGAAGTCTATGATGGATCTTAGTTCATGATCACTCTGAGCTTTCTTAATGCCCCTGGCGTTGTTTGTTGAGCCTCCAGTTCTCTGGCCCTTGTGGTTGTAGGTTGGTAGCTGTTCTATTGCCTACATGCCATATTCTCAGTTTTTGCAGAGTTGACTTTTAGATGGTTGGTCATTATTAATTCATCTGTGGCACAAAGGTACTCCTTGAGCCCAGATGTGTCTGTGTCCTTAGGGTTTTCCAGTTGTAGGATAATCTGTGTGTAATCTCCATAGTTGTAACTTGTGAGTAATCTGATCCAGTCCAGTAAAGGTGTGAGGAATACATTGAACAGTGGTGGATTTTGTTTATGTCCTGGAATGCTATAGTGCATGGCATGAGGTTGTGTACTTGATTACCTAAAATCAGTCTCACTGCCAAACAGTCAAGACTGATATAATGCCGTATTGATGGTAGCAACACCTTATTTTTTGTGCTCTTCTGGTTTTGAAAAGTAATTATTTGCACAATCCAGGCTTATCATCTTTTGAAGCTCTTAATTCTGCTTGCTACGCAGACACCTGGAGGAAAATGTGATTTCCAACGACAGAGTTTGAACAATGTACTCAATTACTCACATTTAGTCCAATTTAACTGTTTGTGGCACTTTCCTCTCTAAGTCACAGACCAGTAACGCAAATTTGAAATCATTTTACTCAGAAGACTGGAAGAACAGGTATGCATACAAACACTCTATGGAAAGCCTTAAATCTACAGATCCCTGCCATCTTTTTTCATGCACCAGTGGCCAAATGTCCAAATTTGCAAACCAGGGACATGCAATTTGTGCAACACTGCTTTGCAAATGGAAATGCAATTTGCGAGGCAATCTATCTTCTAACAAGTCGCATTGCAAATTGATAATTCATAGATGGTCACAAAATTACCTGCCCTATGAATATTAGGCAGGTTGTAATTTGCGACCACCTGTGACTGGATGCCAGTGCAGGGAATGTGGCTTGCAAGGAACATCAGATCTCCGTGCATGCAGTTGCCTCAGGGAACTAGTGCTGCTTTTCAATAAATAAACATTCCTCTTTTGGGAAAATATCAGGGGCAGGGGAGTAGTCCTCTTGACCACTGTCTGCTCCACCCCAAGGCTTCTGATTGAATTCACAAAGTGGAAGGTGTCCCAAAGGGACTTTTTCGCTTTGTGAATCAGTTGCCCCACCTTCTTTGAGGTGTGATTCGTAATTAGGAAGGACGCCACCTCTTAAATGTGATTCATAATGAATCTCAAAACCCATTTTGCGAGTTGAAAGAGCTTTCCGAACTTGCGCTATGTGATTTGTAATATACCAAAAAGGCATTTTGCAGTTGCAACTCTGTTAATATGAAAATCTCAGGGATTGGGATTGTAAAATGCCCTTGTTCATCAGGCCCTCGGTTGCCAATACCTCAACTAGGGAAACCAAGATAGAGTAGAATCTGTGATACTGTGGATCAGATTATATTACTTTCATTCCCTCATCTGTTCTTAGCTGGATTCACTTTTTGTACATAAATCTTTGGTCCATTAAAGCTTGGATTATTTATTCACATTTGCTGAAGATATGAATGCTTTTTGAATATTGATTCGTCAATGCCTTGCAGCAAAAATGCAGGAACATTTCCTTAAGTTGAATGGCAGTGAGGCTGCAGCACTACTTTGGGCCTGTTTCTGATGCAGTTAGGAAAGCATTCCCAACCAGGGCCTGATTCTGATGCGGTTAGGAAGGCCTCCTAACGGCATTTGCTCCTTTCAAATCGGATCAGAAACGTGTTTTCTTGACCGAGGGCCCAATTATGATGCGGTTAGGAACATATGCTCCCATTGAAGTCAATGGGAGTCCAACCAAATCGTATCTGGAAGCATCCGGATGCATCGTACTCCGCCGGTCGGACTCTCCCGATCCGAGTGGGTCGGAAACAATTTCCCAACCGATTTGGTCGGGAAGCTTTTCCAACCCGCATCAGAATCGGGCCCTAAGTATTAAAGTATTATGGTTTACTGATTTCTGGCAAGATAGCTCGCGACTCTCCCTCAACGTTTGAGCTCTGTGAGAAAACCTGCCACAGATAGATGGCACTCTCTCATTCAGTACCAGACAGCAGTGGTGTTAAAGTCTCATCACGTTCAACTCACCTGCAGCTCGTATCCTGCGCCGCATGGTGCTACCACTCCTGCAGAATGAATTCTGGTTGCAAGCGTACGATATCAGCCTGAATTGACTTTTTTTGAGCTCCCCCAGTGTATTTTAAAGCAGATGCAATGGCTGCAGAATGGAGTCACCTGGTTAGCTTCAGGGACACAACAATGTTGGGAAATCTCACCATTATTTTGTCTACCTCCAGTGCCTGCACTGCATTAGGCAGGGTGCATAGTGCACAAGACCTTAATAGGCATAGAGTCCTCTTTTCTCAACAGGTGCTTTGAGACATGGGTGCTCATCCGTTCGCTTCTCATACCCAGGAAAAATGTGCAAAGGGTTTAATAGAAAGGCACTCTTTAGAGTTCATGGTGTTTTGAAGTAGACGGTCACTCTGTACCCCTACCTCTTTGCAAACAGAATAATTGCTTAATCTCCCTGAAACCGTTTTTCGAGTTCTTAGTGCCTTGAAGCACTATTTGGAATGCTGATGCTTTATACCATGAGTACTCACAAACCTTGTCCCATGTGCCAAAACGTATGGTCTGTGGTATGACCGAGGGCATCATGGTGGTGGGGGGCACGGAAGGGGAAGTGTAAGGTGGGATTAGGGGGACAAAGCATTTACAAGGTGAGGACTCTGATTTGTGGAGTAGTTTTGAGGGTTTCATTTCATATGGGCCTCTAAATTGAGCTTCTAGTCTCTAGAAAAGATATAGATTTGACAGTAAAGTGCTGTAACTGCGTTGTTATCCCTCTATCTTGCTCTTGAGTAAACCTTCTCTGCTTGCTATCACTACTATTGGGGAGTCAAATGGGCAAAGAAGTAACTCAGTTATTGAATTGGGACAAAAATAGAACCTTAGGCCTCACAATCTCTTATGCCTTCATCTGTAAACATTAGAAGTCCTTCGAAACAGGCTCAGTTAAGGTAGAGAGTGCTATAAAACCCCTTGACAAAGACCGCCCCCCTCCCCCCCCCCCCAGGTAGGTGTGCAGTTCACCGGGGTGGGCAAACACAAACACCCACCTTCCACCCCTAGACATGGTACAGTGGGAAGGTTCTAGCCACGGCACTAGCAGACTTGACATTTAATCCTAGCTTTACCACTTTGCCAAAATATGCAGTTTGAGAACTCTTTAATAAAGGTCTTCGCAGGTTCCTGACATTTCTTTGATGGAATTATTCTCTGAGTTTTACCATCGGAACCACTCGCACCTCAGTTGTTGTGTTACGAGGAAGATGGAAACAATGGAGCCAGAACACATGGTCTTTATTAATCCTGGCCTCCTCTTGTGACAAATTGCTTGCTCTTGAGCAATCGCTTTTTTGGCATATTTGTCTGCTTTTTTTTTTACAGAGGAAGGAAAAACGTAAATCAAATTAAACACCGTCAGTAAGTATGTGATAAAGACACAGGACGGTAACCTAATAATAATTTGATTTTACCCATGGGGAGAGAACACACAGTCTGATAATTCACTCACCAAAACGTGGCATAGTGAGAGAGTTATAAACCTTGAAAGAGGAAGCCGTGCACTGGGGTTTTGCTACTCCGGCTTCACCGAATTGTTTGGTCAAATCCTATCCTTCCTGTGCCCTTGTCCCCTTCATTGCCATTGTGTGATGGAAGTGGATGGGCCACCGAGGGCTGCAGCCAAGCTACGGACGGAGCCCTGGCTCTGGTTCAGCTCAGCTTGAGGTTCTCTTAGATCCCCAATCCCAAAACGAGAGGAGCCCTCACTTGGTGTCTCTCTGCCACCTACCCTCTGACCTCATACGCTAAGAACGTTTGATGTAAAACAAGAGAGAAAAAGAGATTAGGATCTAGTGAGTGAATTGTAGAATGTGAAACCAGAAAACCTGGGACCAATCGTGGCTTCCCGGCTTGACCAAATTTGTTGATTCTGTGCAGTTGTTTTATTTCACCTTGCCTCCTTTCTTGCTCTTATTCACACATGAGAGCACCTCGACATACCTGATTTCAGGATGTGTGCTGTACAAGAACGTTTCTTGTGTTTGATTTAATAGACCATAATATTATTCCATGTATAACAACAACCTGGGCTACATAGAGGGTGCACATGACAGCTGACTTGCCTCTTAGATCACTAGTGGCATTGTTCGAGAGACAGAAGGGGCGCATGACTGTCACTCAAGTTCATACTTGAGAGCTATCATTTCTAATAAGTGCCACTCAATACAGTGATAATATCTGATGTTCTCAGGTGATATACTTCCACATGTTACAGACATAACACTCTTTTGAATGTGAAAGAAACTTTATCATATGTACATGTTTGTTGCACAATTTATTTAGAGTAGGTGTTTCCAAACAAAGTGGACACCTTTTGTGCTACTTTTTCTTAACTTCAGTTAACTTGTAAACAAGTAATTGCAGGTTTAACAGCTTTCTGAATGTTGGTGCTCAGTCAAGTACATCACAGCCTGGTGCTGCTGTTCACAAGGGAACCACATGTACGGGTCTGATGGACCCCGAGCGGTTCCTGGACTGTACGATATCTACTCCTGCGTTATACGTTATATAATTGCACAATGGTCAATTAGAGTCAAGTGATGAAGGTGACTTAGAGCTAGTTCTGGTTTTTCACCCAGTTTAACAGGTTGGGTCCAAGCTTTTTTTTTTATCCTTTACAAATATGGGTCTAAAGTTCCCAAGATGTGGCTGCAGATCACCCTCATCGCACAGAGCTAGTCGACAATGGTATAGTAATATTTGTTGATTTAAGAATATTAGCAAACGCCACACATTGCCTTTGTGGCCATTACAGGTTTAACTTAGGCCAACTTCTTATCTTTTTTTTTACCTGTCTTTGTACACTGTGCCTTGTATTGAACACACTGTCCCAAAGACCTTCATTTGCAGGCGCTCTATGTGAAGGAGCCTCCCATGGGGTGCTTTATGCAAAGGAAAGGAAATCTTATTTTGTGCGAAAAATGATACAATCAGGTGACGTGTGACCCCTGGTATTTTTCACCATAGTTGAAAGCGGTTCTACTACCTTCAGGTCACTTGATCGTGTCTGTTCTGTGTGTAGTCACTGATGCCTGGTGGCTGTCGTCTGTACACCCAAATAGTCCATGGGGGTGCCCACTACTCTCACACCGCACCCACCCACACAGTGGTGCACGTGGAGAATCCAAAGACTAAATAACGCTGAGCTCTAATCTCTCTTCGTCTCTTATTTCTGAAGAGTTCCCTGCGTGAAATCACACGGACAGAGGAGTGCGGCAGTACCGTGCTGTTTACACGACTAGTGACAATGAGAGTTTATTCATGTGTGTGCTTGCAGTGCATAGATATAGGTTCGGTCTTATAACACTCTTTTCTGACACCTCTTAGGGGCACTAACAAAGCGCACTGGAAAATGTGTACTTTGGAAGTATGGAGTAAAATACACTCCTGCAAAAAAAATATAAATACAGACAGTGAGTCATACAGTAAAAGCTGACTTATCTCAGCTCTGTCTAGTGTGGTTTCGCGTCACCTGCCACCTCCCATCTGACTGCGAGCTGCCACTGTTGAACCAAGAGTCGTAAATCACACGGTGCAGATGATAACACAGGCTGAATAACTGAGGCTGCCGCTACTAACACAACATCCCCTTGTGAGTCACACGTGCAGGCTTGCAGCTCTCAGGATAACGAGGGGGAATCTGTACAAATACCGTAAATATGTGTAACATCGCACACGCTTTGTATGCACCAACCATACCTCCGTTACAGGGGCCACTGCTCCCATGAGCCCTCGCTGTGTAATCCCTGCTTTCAACCTGTTGGAGCCTGTGCAGCTGAAAAGACTGTGGCCTCAGTTCGAGTTTAGCGGATGAGGAAAATTGGTGAAAGGTGGCAGAAGTCGTGTCCACTCGCACTCTGACACCCCAGTTCAATATAGAGGCTGGAGAAGCACCATGGTGTGGCAGTGACGCCTCGGCGGGCTCCACGCAAGACACTTCTTTCGTGTGGCCACTCCACCACATGACTGTCAGTCACTGTATGACAGAATCCACTTGTTAAGTACTCGCACACCAGAATGAGTTAAGTAAGGAGTACTTTATTCTGAATTTCGCCAACACAGGCTCCGAGTGACCCGGAGCAGAAAAGACGTCTAGGCGGCAACGTGATCAGCTGTCAACGGACAGATGACAGCTGATGACATCACAGCTGGTACGGAATCCCAGCTGGGCAAAACATGGTGGAATTACTATGGTGTCCGAGCAGGGACACATCACTAGAAAACACAACACATCTTCCCCGTTAAGGGACTAGAGGGAGAAGGAGGAAGTAAAGAAGGCGAGAGGGGGGGGGGGGGGGGGGGAGCATAAAAGAAGGGAGATGGAAAGGAAGCTACTCACAAATGTAATCTTTAAACTTTGCAGGTGGGCCAAGAAGCCTACCAGCCCTGCTAGTAGTTATTGGTTCAACATTGTCCTGTGCCGGTGGAGTAGGTAGCTTCCTTCTGACTCTTCCTGTGGTGACCTGAGTGGGCTGCCCATCAAACTGTCCTGATGGAGCACACATCCCCTGGTTGCTCGTGTGAGTTGGTTCCGTGGGAAACTCATAATCTGAGTCATTGTCCGATGCACATGGTTGTCCAGGTTTGTTCCATCGACCCTGCGTGGTACTGCTGGCTGGTTCAGTGGTCGTGGTGGTGTTGGTGTGATTGCTAGGATGTCTGAAGAAAGACAGGTTGGAGAAATGCCACACCCTTCCATCACTAAGGAGTGCGGAGTTGCAATAAACCTCACAAACCAACAATGGAGGTGTAAACTTATCCTGGCCTTTAGCAATGTGACCACTTTTCTTCACTTTAACAACGTCACCTTCTTTGAGGACTACTGGTTTACTTCCATGTCTTTTATCATAGTATTCCTTGACTTTAGACTGGGATTCATGCAGTTTCTTCTGTACATGCTCAGTAGACCAGTCTACTGTCTTTGCAGCCTTGATCCAGCCCACATTCTCCTTAGATAATGGAGTTCTTCCTCGCATTAGTTCAAAAGGGCTGTGACCTGTAGCCTCGCAAGGGGTAATCCTATACGCCCAGACAGTTTTGAGTGTCTCTTGTCTCCAATTTAGATTGTTGCTATAGACAATCTGAATTATTCCTTTTACAACTCTGTTAAATCTTTCAACAGCTCCATTACCAGCAAGATGATAAACAGACGTAGTTTTGTGATCAATGTTATGCTTCTGGACATAATTTCTGAAAATATCAGAAGTGAATTGAGTCCCGTTATCACTTACAATTTGCTTGGGCAATCCTTCTCGACTGAAAACGTCATCCATGAATTTTACACTGTTGATGGCTTCAGGATTTTTAGTGAAATTCACTTCAGGCCATTTATTGAAGTGGTCAATTAAAACGATTACATACCATTTTTCTTCTCCATCTGATACTGGTCCCATTACATCAATTCTGATTCTCTCCCAAGGCATACTGGGACTAGGAATGGGTCTGAGGGGCGGCCTAAGAGTTACTTGTGCCTTGTCAGAGTTCATGCAGAGTGCACACTCCCTTACTGTCCTTTCTATTTCCAAATTGATTCCTGGCCACCAATACATGTTCTTAACTCTACATTTAGTTTTTACTATGCCCAAATGTCCTTTGTGACATAGTTTAATTATTTTATCTCTTATACTGTGAGGAGGCACGAATTTCCCACTTCTGAGAAGGAAACCGTCTTCAAATGACAATTCATTTCTCACTTCCCAATAGGCTTTAAATTGTTCATCATTTTGTGCTTGCTGACCCAACCATCCTTCAATAACTGTATGACTTGCTTAATAATGGTGTCATTTTTCTGCTCCACGAACCATTCTTCTTTAGAAATACCGCTTTTTTGTTCTAGTACAATTGCAATAGCATTCTCTTCTGATTCTATACAATCTTTCTCACTTGCTTTAAATACAGGCATCCTGCTTAAAAAGTCTGCAACCACGTTTTTTATACCTGGAACATATTGTATTTCATATATGAAGTCGATCAACCGTACAGATAGTCTTGCTAATCTTGGGGAGGCCGTGTACAAATCCTTGGTGGTAAATACTTTGGTAAGCGGCTTGTGATCTGTACACAAGGTGACCTTCCTTCCCCATACAAAATGTCTAAAATGTTCCAATGCCCATACGCATGCCAGTGCTTCACACTAAATGATGGAAAAATTCTCTTCAGAAGGTGGGAGAGAGCGTGAAGCAAAGGCTATGGTATACTCTTTACCCTTGGAGTCTTTTTGGGTGAGTACTGCACCTAACCCCTTGTTACTCGCATCTGTTGTTACGAAATTTTTAAGGAATGTATCGAACCCTTGTAGGGGTAGTGCGGTGCACATATCCTTTTTAATGTCTCTAAAAGCCCTATCGCAGTCATCTGTCCACACACATTTATTCTTCATCTTTAGGAGTTTTCTCAGTTCGTACGTTTTGTGTGAACATTTTTTTATAAACCTTGAGTAAAACTCTACCATTCCCAAGAAAGATCGTAATTTATCTTTGTTGGTGGGAACTGGTGAATCCTTTATTGTTGTCATAAGTTCTTTTTTAGGACTTATGCCCTCTCCTATTATTTGATGACCAAGGTAATTAACTGATTCACTTGCAAATTTGCATTTACGATGCTCTGCTGTTAATCCCTTTTCACTAAGGATTCCAAGGACCTGTTTGACCCTTTTGTCATGCTCTTCCCTTGTTCTACCCATGACAAGGATGTCGTCCTGGAAAATTAAAATGTCAGGGATACCATCAAACATGTTATGCATCAGTCTCTGAAACCTAGCCGCCGCTGATGCGAGACCAAATGGAACACGTGTAAACCTGAAACACCCAAATGGTGTTATGAACGTCGTAAGTTCTTTGCTGTCCCGATAGAGTTCCACCTGATGATACGCAGACTTTAAATCAATTGTGGAGAACCACTTAATACCTTTTGTAGTAGCCAGCATTTCGTTGATCTTGGGAAGTGGGTACTGTTTTACGACTGTTTTTATTTAAGTCCGCAGGTCCACACATAGTCTCAATTTGCCATCTGGCCGTTTTGCGACTACTAATGGTGCAACCCACTCTGATGCCTCTACCTTTTCAATTATACCCCCTTCAAGAAGTTTGTCAAGCTGATCTTTGACGTCTTTTTTTACTGCAAAAGGAATGTTTCTTACTTTATGTACAACGGCGGTTGTGATTGGCTTGAGCTTGATCTTATGTTGATACCCCTTCAACGCACCAACTTCCCCACTAAAAACACACAGAAATTCCTCAAGCAAATACTTTGCATAATCCCTATGTTCCGTTACACTCAGTACTGGATTCATTTTCCTCGGATCTAAGATTATACCTAGGTTCCCTTGGTCCATCCAACCCAGGACAGATGGGCCAACTTTAGACACACACAGTTTTCCTGGGGACTCTATATGCAAAATTAAGTTCTCTGTAGCCGCATACATCATTTTTTTCACCAGTGAAAGATTTAATTACTATGTCTGTTTTTTTTAGTTGTCCACCAATCTTCTCCTTGAACTTCTCAGACCATACCCTTTCATTAACGACGGTATAGGGCGAGCCGGAATCAGCCACTATACTTATCTGAATTCCACCTATGGTCATGTTGCATACAGGTTTTTTGGTTTTAGTAAGGTTCATATCCGCAGGAGATTCAACTGGTTCATCATCAATATTGAGAACAAACATATTTAAGTCGTCTTCTTCTGAGAAGTCTTGTTTGTACTCATCTGATTCATCTACTATTTTCACTTGTCTCGGTTTTCTTTTGTTGCACGCTTTGAAAAAGTGGCCCTTTACCCCACAATTTGAAAATGTTACCTCGCGTGCTGGACATTTTACATTGTTTCCTAATGAGACGCGCTTCCGCATCTGTAGTAACGTCCCCAGTTCTTTCTCTCATATTGTTTAACTTGCTGTTTGAGATTACTTTTTATCCAGTTTTGCTTAGGTTTGGCTTTTTGATCACTTACTCTACTTACATTTTCACAGTCTTTCTTTTCTTTATTTTCAGTAAGAACTGCTTTAGCACAACGTCCAGTCAATTCCACTTTGCGCGCTATGTCAATTATATTTTGCAGCAAGGTTGTCTTGTATATTTTCATTAGAACCTTGCATCACAATCTAATCTCTAATGAATTTGTCGTGAAGTGCTCCAAAACGACAATTAATTGCAAGATTTTTTAAAGCTGAGACATAGTCATCTATAGATTTGTCTTTACCTTGTTTACGATGAAAAAATTTGTAACGGTCAACACCGACGCAAACCATCGGTTTATAATAGCAGATCTGAAAGAAACACGTTAGTTAGATTCCTCACCTTAGAATATCCCCAGGCGTCAGACTGGATCCGGAAGATTTTTCGTCAGCAATACCCCTTGCGCGTCGCTAGGCGTCGTCTGCGGCTCCGCGTCCGTCGTCGGCGTCGTGCGCCGGAATGACGTCGTCGGAGTACTTAGACGCCGCCCTCGCGCGCTGACGTCAGTTCTTCTTTTTTCCGCGCCAGTAAGCGCAGATCCGGGAGAGCTACCCCTTTAGTCAATTTTTGACTAACTTTTTGATCCTTTTGATCCTGTCTATCGACACCGGTGCCGGTAGGATGCCTGGGTTTAAAGCCTGTACGGACTGTAGCCGATTGATGTCGGTTACGGACCATCACCGCCGGTGCCTGTACTGTTTGGGCCTCGACCACGACGCGGAGTCGTGCTCGGATTGTAAGGCCCTGACCTCGAAGGCTAGACGGGAGCGGTCCCGTAAGCTTCTCGAGATTCGCCACTCGGCTCCGCGCGCCTCTCGATCCCGGTCCAGGAGGAGGTCCAAGGATCAGTCGCGGAGCCGCAGCCGACGTCACCATCGGTCGTCGGGATCAAAGTCTTCGGGTAAGTCGAAGCATTCCAAGAAGTCCAAGAGACGACATCGCTCTTCGGACTCCCCTCGCCGGTCGCGCGACTCGGTCGAGGGTCAGGGTGGTTCCACCCCCGCGGCTCCGGCGGAGCCGCAGGCGCCGCGTCCGTCCCCATACCCTCCGGTCCCTGGGACTAATGCGACGCCGGCGGAAGTCAGTGCCTTCCTCTCGGCCATGAGGAACCTGGCTCCGCCGTCGGCGCCCGCTGGTGCGCCTTCGGGCCCCGCGGACCCGACTGGGCTGCCTTGCCAGCCGGCGGCTCCGGCGCCGTTGACGGTTCCGGCCTCGACGCCGCAAGAGCCCGAGGGACCCGCTCTCGAGTCCCCGTCGACGCCGGTCAACCTTGTCACTCCTCCACCGGCGTCGACTCCGGTTCCACCCCCGACGCCGACGTCGACTCCGCTCGACGCCGTGCCCCAGTTTAATCCCGGTCCGGGCCCGGCGCCGGTCCGGCGTCGATGGACGCCGAGATCGACGCCGCTAGAGACACATTTTGTCTACCGCCCGGCTCCGTTACTTTCTCCTCTACACCAGGAGTCGGATGATGGGGACTACTGGGAGGGATCCGAGGATCCTATGGCCCATCAGGCCCAACTGTCCCAGGACTGGGCAGATGAACTGGGGGAGGCCAGTGGTCTGGATACCTCGCCAGACACTGGATTCATCTCTCCTCCGACTGTGGCTTCGGAGGAGGGTGCTGCTTTCTCCGTGGTGCTGCGCAAGGCGGCCGCAGCCCTTGGGCTCGAGCTACCTGCCGTGGCTGTGAGGACGAACGTCCTCACTGAGGTGCTTCAGTCCGCAGCAAGCTCCACTGAGCCTCTGCTGCCGTTCAATGAAGCCCTCACTGACGTTCTCCAGGGCACCTGGTCCAAGCCCTCCACAGTTCCTCCTGTGGACAGGAACATTGCCAGGCGCCACCGCCCTGCTCCGGGCGACCCCAGTTTTCTGTCCCAACACCCTACCCCTGAGAGCCTGGTTATCCAGGCCTCCACCTCCCAATCCTCTTTCCCGACCGCCCCGCCGGACCGGGATTCCAAGAGACTGGAGCAGTTTGGCAAGAAACTGTTCTCATCCCTTAGTTTGGGCCTGCGGTCTTTGAACACCGCTTGTCTCTTGGACCGTTATTCCCACTCTCTGTGGGATGCGGTGGAGGACGCGCTGCCCCTGTGTCCGGAGGAGGTCCGGACACGACTTACCCAGGCTCTGGCCGATGGGAGGGATGCCGCGCGACATGCCATACGTTGTGGGCTTGACACCACGGACTCGCTGGGTAGGGCCATTTCCACCACTGTGGCGCTTCGACGTCACGCCTGGCTGCGGTCCACGTCGTTTTCCGGCGATGTCCAGAGCACTCTCATGGACATGCCGTTTGATGGCACTCGCCTGTTTGGCGAGAAGGCGGACAGTGCGCTGAACCGCTTTAAGGACTCCCGGGCTACGGCCAAGTCCTTGGGCCTCTCGGCCCCGCGGTCGCAATCTTCCGCTTTTCGCCCCTTTCGTGGCCAAGGAAGGGGTGCCTCCTCACGTGCGCCTAGCCACCAGCCGCAGAACCAACCTGCGCGCGGTCGCGGACGTGGTTTCCGCCGAGGCGGATCTGGAGGACGACGAGGTCAGCCCACATCCACCCCGACAGCATCCGCCTTAAAGCCTTCCTAGTCCGAGCTTTCAGGCCCATTCCACGCCAGTGGGCGGCAGAGTTCGCCATCACCTGCTCCACTGGCGGTCCATCACATCGGACAGGTGGGTGCTGCAAATCGTCCGAAGGGGCTACTCCCTCCCCTTCGAGACGACCCCTCCAGCCATGCCACCGCAGCACCACCGTATCTCGGGGGAATCACTTGCATCTTCTCCACGAAGAGGTTTCCGCCCTCTTGGCCAAGGGGGCTGTCGAGCGCGTTCCGAGCCCAGAAGTAGGTCGTGGTTGTTATTCCCACTACTTTCTGGTTCCCAAGAAGGGCAAAGGGGGCCTCCGCCCTATCTTGGACCTTCGGAACGTCAATGCCTTCCTCCGGAAGGAAAGGTTCAAGATGTTGACTTTGGCTCAGGTTCTAGCTGCCCTAGACCCCGGAGACTGGATGGTAGCGTTGGACTTGCAGAACGCTTATTTCCACATCCCCGTCCTGCCGGCCCACCGGCGTTACCTGCGGTTCACGGTGGGCCAAGAGCACTTTCAGTTTACCGTGCTCCCCTTCGGCCTCACCAGTGCCCCTCGGGTGTTCACGAAAGTGATGGCGGTGGTCGCAGCTCATCTGCGCAGATCAGGGGTTCCAGTCTTCCCCTATCTCGACGACTGGTTGTTGAAGGCGGGCTCGCCCCAGACAGTCGTCTCCCACCTCCAGACTACGGCGGATCTCCTGCATTTGCTGGGGTTTTCCATCAACGTGCCGAAGTCACACCTGAGTCCCTCTCAGAAGCTCCTCTTCATCGGAGCGGTTCTCGATTCGGCGCAGTTCCGGGTCTATCCACCGGAACAGCGGGTCCGGGATATACAGGCCCTGATTCCCATCTTTCGGCCTCTATCCTGGGTTTCGGTCAGGCTAGTGTTGCGGCTTCTGGGGCTGATGGCCTCCTGCATCCTACTAGTGCATCACGCCAGGCGGCGCATGCGGGCTCTGCAGTGGGACCTGAAGTTTCAGTGGGCCCAGCATCACGGCAACCTGTCCGACCATGTCTTGATCTCGGAGGGCACTGCACAGCAGTTGCAGTGGTGGCTCACGGACCGCGATTGGGTCATGGGCAGGAGCCTCTCCCTTCCCCAACCGGAGCATGTCGTAGTGACGGATGCGTCCCTCCTGGGATGGGGTGGCCATATGGGAGAGGCGGAGATCAGAGGCCTCTGGTCTCCGGCGGAGTCTCGTCTCCACATCAACCTGTTGGAGTTGAGGGTGATCCGACTTGCACTGAAAGCCTTCCTTCCCTCTGTCAGGGGCAGTGTCGTGCAGGTGTTCACGGACAACACCACCGCCATGTGGTATTGCAACAAACAGGGCGGGGTGGGGTCGTGGACCCTTTGTCAGGAGGCTCTGCGCCTCTGGACGTGGCTGGAACACCAGGGCGTCACCCTAGTGGTTCAACATCTGGCGGGCTCTCTGAACGCCAGAGCGGACGAACTCAGCCGCCGGTGCATGATGGATCACGAATGGCGTCTGAACTCCGAAGTGGCGTAAGGTCTCTTTCAGCAGTGGGGAGAGCCTTGGTTAGATCTATTCGCCACCGAAGAGAACGCGCAATGTCAGCAGTTCTGCGCATTGGAATTTCCAAGGCGGCACTCGCTCGGCGACGCTTTTCGTCACGAGTGGAGTTGCGGTCTGTTGTACGCCTTTCCGCCTATACCACTTCTGCCCAGAGTGCTGAAGAAGATCAGGCACGACCGGGCCCAAGTCATCTTGGTGGCTCCGGATTGGGCACGAAGATACTGGTATCCCGAGCTACTCAGTATGTTGACCGATCCCCCGATACGTCTGCCCCTTCGGGAGGATCTTCTGTCGCAGCAGCAGGGGACGGTCCTCCACCCGAACCTGTCCAGCCTCCACCTCCATGCGTGGAGATTGAGCGGCGGCAGTTGATGCCATTCGACTTGCCTCCTGAAGTCTGTGATATCATTCTGGCAGCCAGGCGTCCCTCCACAAAGACGGTATACGCCTGCCGGTGGAACAAATTTGTGGCATGGTGCACAGCAAAGGCTGTGGATCCCCTTTCCGCCCCTCTTTCTGAGGTTCTCCTCTTTCTTCTTTCTCTGGCCCGGCAGGGCTCTGCCCTGGGCACCCTGAAAGGTTATCTTGCTGCCATCTCTGCCTTCTTGCGGCTTCCTGATCAGCCTTCTCTTTTCAAGTCCCCTGTGGTTACACGCTTTCTAAAAGGCATTACTCACACGTTCCCTCCTGTCCCTTTTGTAATGCCTCAGTGGGACTTGAATCTGGTCTTGACATTCCTGATGTGCGCTCCCTTCGAGCCTCTTCACAATTGTCCTCTTCGTCTTCTGACTCTTAAGACTGCTTTTCTGGTAGCCATCACCTCGGCTAGACGGGTGAGTGAGCTCCAGGCTTTATCTTCAAAGCCTCCTTTTCTGTCTGTTCATCCGGACAAGGTTGTCCTTCGGCCTCGTCCCTCCTTTCTTCCGAAAGTGGTGACTCCATTTCATCTTGGGCAGTCTGTCACCTTGCCCACCTTCTTTCCGCCTCCGCATCCTTCCAAAGAGGAAGAGAGGCTCCACCGTCTGGACCCAAAACGTGCGCTCTCCTTTTATTTGGACCGCACAAAGCAGTTCCAGGTGGACGACCAACTTTTCGTTGGATACGTGGGTGCTAAGAAGGGGAAAGCTGTGCACAAACGGACCATCTCTCGTTGGGTCGTTTTGTGCATCAAAATTTGTTACTCTTTGGCAAAAAAGGACCCTCCTGTTGGGCTGCGCGCCCATTCTACTCGGGCCACAGCGGCTACTACTGCCTTGGGACGGGGAGTCCCTTTGCAGGACATCTGTCAGGCGGCGACGTGGGCTTCGCTACACACGTTTGCCAGGCATTATTGCCTTGACAGCCAAGTCCGGAGGGATGGCTTCTTTGGCCGTTCTGTCCTCCAGGACTTTCTGGTGTGATCTTGGTTCGCAGACCCACCACCGGGGATGGTATTGCTTGGGTATCTATTCTAAGGTGAGGAATCTAACTAACGTGTTTCTTTCAGATGAACAAGTTACTTATCTTCGGTAACGATGTATCTGTAAGAAACATTAGTTAGTTAGATTCCTCACCGACCCACCCATCCTCCCCGTTCTGCGAACTGACATCTAGGGTTAAGGTTATCCTTTTCAGGCCCCTAGATTTTATTTTTGGCACCAGTGTCGGTCTTTGCATGGCTCTGCGTTCCTGGCGCGGAAGGCTATGTTCAAGAACTGACGTCAGCGCGCGAGGGCGGCGTCTAAGTACTCCGACGACGTCATTCCGGCGCACGACGCCGACGACGGACGCGGAGCCGCAGACGACGCCTAGCGACGCGCAAGGGGTATTGCTGACGAAAAATCTTCCGGATCCAGTCTGACGCCTGGGGATATTCTAAGGTGAGGAATCTAACTAACTAATGTTTCTTACAGATACATCGTTACCGAAGGTAAGTAACTTGTTCTTCAAGTCATCAATGGCATTTTCAAACACGTCACCTTCATTTTCAGCTCTTAACTTTTTGTTGATAGAGTTATAAACTTTTATACCTCCCGCGCCTAAACAGTGCATTAACATTTTGTATTTCTTTTCTGGTTTTAATTCATCATCCTCCTCCAGTGTTGAAATATAATTAAAAAAATACTCCCGCCATTCTTCCCATTTAAGAGTCGGTTCACCACCACCACGTAAGAATGTTTCTGGTGGGGACAAGTTCCAAATGCAACCTGATGCCATGTTGTAGTGAATAGGTGAAACTTTGGTGGGGGGAGGATAAGTAAATGTTAAGCACGGATGAATTCTATTAATGGATTGATTTGTTGCGCGGTTGGGGCTGAGAGCAATATTTCCTTTGTTAAATTAATATTATTTGCTTGTTTATTATTTTTTTTATATAGCTGTTACAATGAAAGAGATGCAGAACACTTCCCTTTTGTTTTAAGTATACTTTCTTTCAACTTTTTAGCCTGTCATGGAGATTATATAACTCAATGAAGCACACTATTTCCACTAATGCCGAGTATAGTATTTTCGTTTTGTACGTAAAGCGTACTTTAAGTTCCTTATTCCTCTGTAAAATTATCTTTGCTTGCTTCACATTAACAAATGTTTTCATTACCTGAGCTTCGATGTTTTTGAAGTATAAAAATATCTTGAAACGGATCTCGATCGACTCAGGCTCTCGTACTTCAAAGAGGCGCTCTATGGATTCACCGTAAAGGCGCCGACGTGATGTGCGCGTAAGCTGGAATGGCTCGCAAACTACTTCCAAAATGACCGCTTTATGTACGCACACAGCGTCACGTCGTATACGTCAGCTCACCTGCAATGCTGACGTGTGCTTCAGCTGATTGTTGAAACCGTTGGGATTTCACTCATCGTACCATTTACCTCACGTTGCTCCCAACACGGATTTTTTATATGAAATTCATTCACGACGCTGTAGGCTGTACGATAATTTGTATTCAGATTCCCTTAGAAAGTTAACTTTTCAGAAATGAATTTAAACTATAGGAAATCGAATGTTACAAAGTTTTAGAATTTCTTCCTGCGTGTGAATTTCAGAAACATGCTAAGTCCACTACTTTGGCTTATCCGCGATTGCTTCCTTCGTCAAGCACACACAGTCTACAAATTCTTATTCAGTACAGCAGATGATTTAAGTTCTTTGGTAAGGTTAGTCGTTTTTATCCTTGAGTTAATAGACTGACCTTCAAGTTCTTGAAGAAATTAATTAAATTTCAGCGTCTCCAGTCCTTACATTCCTTTTTTATATATTTTTACGTCTTCATCAGGAAGTTCTTACTTCATGAATATTTTCTTCATTTAGAAATTTCCATTGAGCTTCCTTCGTGGGTTCCGTGTTGGCACTTGTCGCCACTTTAAGTACTCGCACACCAGAATGAGTTAAGTAAGGAGTACTTTATTCTGAATTTCGCCAACACAGGCTCCGAGTGAACCGGAGCAGAAAAGACGTCTAGGCGGCAACGTGATCAACTGTCAACGGACAGATGACAGCTGATGACATCACAGCTGGTACGGAATCCCAGCTGGGCAAAACATGGTGGAATTACTATGGTGTCCGCGCAGGGACACAACACTAGAAAACACAACACCACTCTATCTAGGGCAGTTGGTCGGTCATACATTTTCCTATTGTGGACCTCCAGGGAAAGTCGGGGGGTCGTGAAAAGGAAACTTTAGAAAAGACCCCCCACCACACAAACACTTCCAGCGCCTCAAGGATACTTCTTTTTTGATTTTCAATATCAAAATCCTGCTTTAAAAATTTACGTTTGAAAAACAAACTTTGCCGAGCTGGTACATTTAACATTGCACATGCTCGGCAAAGCTTCAGTGCCTTCGGTAGAGCTGCCACAGCGGTGGCTCACCTGAAGACATCGAGATCTCGCAGGCGGCTCATCTGAAGACATCGAGATCTCACGGGCGGCTCACCTGAAGACATCGAGATCTTACGGGCGACTCACCTGAAGACATCGAGATCTCACGGGCGGCTCACCTGAAGACATCGAGATCTCACGGGCGGCTCACCTGAAGACACCGAGATCTCACGGGCGGCTCTCCTGAAGACATCGAGATCTCACGGGCAGCTCACCTGAAGACATCGAGATCTCACGGGCGGCTCACCTGAAGACATCGAGATCTCACGGGCGGCTCACCTGAAGACATCGAGATCTCACGGGCGGCTCCTCGGCTGATGAAAATAACGCATTGTTATTATCATTTTATTTTTCCGTCCTTGCTCAGCTGGTTAGGGGCGGAGGCTGGCCTTGTCAGAGGAACAGGAAAGGAGTGGTGGCACTCTGAAAGTGCACATGGCTGTTTGGTCGGCCCTCTTGGGCTGGTCAAACCGTCATGTGCACTTAGCATGTTCTCCGCCCAGGCTGTATTACAGCCTGGGTGGAGAATATTCTTAGGCTCCCAGTCCTTCTCTGAGCGCCGAACCACAGCGCTCAGACCAATCAGAACGCTGCAGTGTTGTGATTTGCTTAGGGGAGCCTGGAAGTCTGGGTGCTTCCTGTTCCTGCCTTGGAGTCCTGGAAGCAGGCGAAGAGGACCAAGAGTTAGCAGCACACAGGGAAGTGTTTTTTTCCTTTTCATTCCCTTACCCGTGAATCCCCTCCTCGCGTACCCGCCCACCCACTGCTGCTAAGTAGCAGCCGCTACTGCTCTACCTATCTGGCAGACATCTCAAACTAAGGCAGGCAGTTTTCCGCTACGCCAGCGGATGACACCCTCTGCAGGCCTGACAGACTGGCAGACCATCCACTATGCTTCAAATGAGGTCCTCTAGTACAAAGAGTTGACCTTGGACATAAACATGCCCAAGCTCCAACTTGATCATGTGTTGGGTTTCAAACTTCCTGTTTCAAGATAAAGATATCCACTTAATTGTAGCAATTTTAAATTCCGTCACATTTGCAGAGCATTATCATTTTAAATGTTGATGTATATGTATATATCAGGGGCGTAGGGAACTTACCGCTTTAGCAGCTTAAGCGGGGGCTTTATTAAAAAAAAAGATATGCGGGTTCACGCGTGGGGGTAGGCCAAATCCTGGGGGCTGTGTTTTATAATAATGCAGTTGGGTGCCCATGCTGCACTTCCCGTGCCCCTTGGACCGCCACCTTCACGGGGCAAACATAAGTAAACTGATGCAAGTGGACCGCACGACCCCTCGCAGCCAAGGCTTTAAATACAAATAATGTGGCAGCATGTGGACCCCCTCCCGCAGCCCCGTGGACCACCTCCTTCCGGGGCTCAAATAATGGAGGAGGCCTATGCAGAACCCCAGCCCCGGAGACCACCATCTCCCGGGGCTTAATGAACCAATGGAGGGGGGGCACGTGCTCCCCTTCCTGGAGCGAAAGATGGGCTAGGGGACTGCCACCCGCCAGGCCGGCCCCTGCTATGTTCCGGGTTGACCACCACTGGGATATAGCTGTTTGCTATGGCTTGGCAGGAGCTTTACCGCTCCCTCAAAACCATAGCAAATTGTGCTCCCTTTGTTTGTATTGAAAATGCTCTCACTTGCTGAAAGCGAGCACAATTGCTTTGACAGAGAGGGAGCTGCATGTTACCATCTCTCTCTCTGTGTCAAAGCAATGCAGGAGGCAGGGAACTAGCAGGTCGTGTGGCCCTCCTCCCCTTGTTTTTTATTTAAAGAAGAAAAAGGCCCCATTCCTTTAATAAATAAAAAAGCCGGGCCCCGGGGATTGGGGTCCCCAGGCCTGAATCTGTTGAGAGAGGGGGGCTTCATGGCCCCACTCTCCTATTGAAAATGGGCAGGTTGCTGGAGGCTCATCCCACTTTCTTCACTACTCTGCAAACGTGCCTCCTGGCGCACTGCTGGTTGGAGGATGAATTGCCCTTAGGCTCAGAGGATCCTTGGGGGCCAACAAACCCTCTTGTTACCTCCAGTAAGTCCCACTCAGTGGGATTATTAAGAGGTTGTCGGAGGCCATTCCCCCTTTCTCCTCAACTGTGCAAACGCACCTCCTGGCACACTGTTGGTTGGGGGATGAAGTTCACTTGGATACTGAGGCTCCTTGGGGGGCAACAAACCCTCCTGTTACCTCCAGTAAGTCCCACACAGCCATATTGCAGAAAGGACGTCGGAGGCCACGACCCCTTTCTCCACCACTCTGCAAGAGCACATCCTGGTGCAATACCATTTGGGGGATGAAGTCCCTTTGGCTCTAGGCTCATTAGTAGTGCAGAAACAATAGTAATTTAACTTATGCATAAGCTTAGTATATATCTTTAAGTCCCAGAAACTTTTATGAAACATTTACACTCACTGGATGATGTCCCCAGTGATGTCATTTGAGATGTCATCAGTGATATCACTGACCATGTTATGAGTTATGTAATATGTGAGGTTCTTATCAGTGCATTGCAGGGGCGTAAGTTATAGTTAGCTCAGGTAACTATAAGTGCTGAATTTCACTGGTTTTGTATGAGTGAAATTTGAGTCGAACTATAAAGTCCCTGTAACCTTAGGTTTTTCAAGAGAGAGAGAGAGAAAAAATCCATCTTTATTAATCTAATATTTAATTTTCTAAACTACCCCTGAGTAGGTGTCACAGACCCCAGGTCAATAACTTTGCTGTAGGTTTCTTCTTCTGCCTTATTCATTTGCAGGAGACCATGCAGACCGCAAAAAGGATTCTTCTTTAATATAATTCTCCAACAATTCAAGCTATTAGAGAAAGAAGTAATGTGGTGTACTCTGTTGTACAGTAATTTAGAAGGTGTCTTAGAGTGGCTAATAATTTCTCCAATAATATGAGGTTTACTGTTCAAAAATATGCAACAATCTTTTGCCGAAGTTTGGTTCAACCTAAGCTTCTCCATCCTGACAAATGGGAATGTTTGGGTTCTATTCCCTGAGGGAGAAGGAGGGTGAGGAGTGGGAACAGGGATTGGAGAGGTGTCTGGACCTGTGATGCTTATATATCTTCTTCTTTTTTTTTTGTTCCTTGTTTTAAACATTGAACATTTGTATGTTCACATAATTGTGATAGATATTACCTAAAAAGAGGTTTAACGTTTTGAAAAAACAAAATCTCAGTCCATGAATCGCCATTCCTCTCTGATCTTTCTTTTTCTCCCTGTGACTTTGCCAACACTTATTTCTATACATAAGGTATCTGCCAAATTGTAGTCCTTGACTTAGGTCTTTAATGTGTTTGCTTTTAGTCTTGGAAATCTGGACAATTTCAACTAATAGTTATTGACTATCTAATTTAGTTTTGAACTTTATGACCATTATAATACATGGGATTATGTAATCCCTGTATATTTACCTTTCTCTTATTCCTTTATAATCGGCGACTTGTGACGCACTCAATTAACAATCATAAAGAAAAGACGTCAGAACTTGTCCATTATAAGTTATTACAGTCAAGTTTTGACATCACAATGCCTGCCTGCCGAGCCAGGAGCCAAGATGAAAGGCAGGTCAGGTCATGGAGCATAATTGAAGCAGCTGTTTAGCAACAAAAACTGTACTTTTCTTTTCTTTCTTCTGCTCTATTTTTCTAGCTTACAATGACAAGTAGAGACAGCATGTTTATATTTTGTTCTTATTAGATAGAGAAGAGCTAGAATCGTTCTGCATTTTTCTACACATTCCGAGCTAATATAGGTTTTTTCTTTTAAAAAAAACAACTAACTTGTATTGAAATGTTTCTAATATCTGGTTGCAACAAATATTCATTAGGTTTTTGATGTTTTTAATTTTGCAGTAGAGGTTTTATTTTTATTCTTTATGTTTGCAAATATGCTCGCTCTTTCATATGAAAGAGCTACACACCGAGGTTTTAAGTAGTTTTTGGGAAAGGTGATGGTGTGACCATGTATTATATGGGATAAAGTACCCCCTGGCGTATGTAATATGGATATTGCAAGTCACCTCGGAGTTCCATAACCTTATAAAGGAACTAAGCCTTTGGCCTTGTTCCTCTATATCACATGGAACTCCTCTGTGACTTGCAATATCCTTATAATGTTTGGCATTGTTTACTTTATCACTTATATAATGCCAAGCGTTTGGCAAATCGTAATAGATATGGAGTTTATACATGAAGGTGCTTCTTCATTATTTGGCATCATTGTGTCTGCGTTAATGGTGGGAGCAGTAAAAGAAAAGGATTCAATGTTTGAACGATTTGGTGGGTGGAGTAATGAGTGAATGAACGATTGAATGGTATGATGTTACATGTTATAAAACATATATATATATATCACCAAATGGCTCCACTCACGGCATGGTATCCCGGCCGGTGCCGGTGTTCGGGGCGGAGCAAAGTCCCTTATATATTTTCCACCAAAAGTCGTTCATACGCCGCACTCCAGGAGTTTAGTCCTTTATCAATATGTTTATTTTCTCACACCATAACCAAATGGTGTGATGAAATAAACATATTTATAAAGAACGAAACTCCTGGAGTGCGGCGCATGGTATTCTTTTGGTGGAATATATCTACATATATATAGCTAGTCAGAAGTAATATAACTAAATAATGCTAAAAAATATAGTAATCTACCATCTATTGAAATGGATGTTATCTACAAACCAAAAATCAGGCAGCAACAAAGTATTAATTTGCCACTTTTCGCCACTCTGATACCTAGAAGTAAAGCATTATGTATTCTATAATGCAGTCTCCTAGTGGTGTGGAAACGTGGAATATTTTACTTGGCATAAGTTAAGCCATTTTTACTGTGGTGTCCATTTTGTTTACTTTGTAATTCTTTCGTACTCTGCTGTTTGCCTTTTCACTCTGCTCGTGTCGTCTATTTTAGTTGACCACTTTTGACATGGCTAAGCTATGTACGTGCTGGGGGGTTTGTAGCTGCTGGTGCACCTGGTCTTAGATGTTACCTGTTAACTGCTGCCATAAGCATTCCTGCTTCCCCTCCCTATTTGCTGACCAAGTGGTTATCCATCTGCCCTTGTTTGCTGATAGCTATTTCTAAACTTGTTCTTTCCATTTCTGTCCACATGCTTACATTGCAGAAAAAGAGTATATGAAGATGATGGTCTGTGAGTTCAGGGTACTACCTCCTGCAGCACTTGAGAGTGTTGTGTGGACGTGGTCCCACTCATGAGTGATTAATAAACTTGATTTATTTTACTTCAACTCCAGTGCCGATCTCTATTTTGTTGGTCTTTGGATCCGTGGACAAGAGGGTGACCCTGCACCAGTGTGCTCACTTTTGGCTACATTTCCACATTGGAGCTGTGACTATAAGCAAACTGTTATTGCAAAAGGCAAAAAACATGGTCAAAAGAAAAAAATCATAAATATTGCACATTACAAACACGGTAATTGGGTTAACAACAAATATTATCTTATGTTGCACATTAAAATGTCATACTACATTAAAGGTTGACCATATAGTTCACAGTCATGGTGCGCCATTTTACATGTGAACGTTAGAGTACCAGTTCCTTCTCTCTTCCCTCACTTGGCACTCCTTAGCATCATGTGCATGTGTGGAGGCACATGGAGGAGTGCCGGACTGGTGCTGAATGTGGTTTGGAGGCTGAAGGTTACAAACGTGCATACATGCAGTATTAAGGATGGAGATGCATTACTACCTCCCTACTCTCAACCTGCTAGCCTGCCAACTAATCTGCAATTTAGAGCACAGATTACTGCACCTCTAGCAGGACTCTCACAGGCAAGGAAAACATAGGGAGGCAGTGCATATGCAGGAACCTACAGTAAATAAATACTTTTAGTGAGAACACCTTGTTAGGGGTGGGTGGAATGGAAATTGGCGATTCCGCGTTACTCTTGTAACGGGGCGTTCTGGCCAAATTCTGCCAATTGCCACGTGGTGGATTTTTTTCCTGTGAAGATCCAGAAATGTGGGTGAGATTTGGCATCCCCTATCCCCATTTTTTAACGCAGGCGGTCATGGTGCAAGTTCTGCTTCTGGAGTAGACTAGCTGCAGCTCGAGTAGATTTAGTTGACTTAGTTAAGGAGCTTTGGATGACGTATTACAGAGCAATACGCCGGCCAATATACGTGTCGGTTTTATAACAACAATCTTAATATTATTTATAATAGGTTACCGTTTTTGGGTATGATGATGCCCTGGGAATTCCCACATCATCCAGCGGAATAAGTTGGATGCCACACACTGATATTGAGGTTTATGGAATTAGACCTTTACTGTTAATTAAGGTGAGACCTTAACATGTGATATGGGCTGTCAAAATTTCCCCTGACCCACCCACCCCCTGTCAACACCTTACTCACCCAGGTGACACGGACTACATTACTGTGAGCTTTCTTTTCCTCCCTGATTTTTTGTCCTTATTCATGCCCCTCAGGTGACACGATGGGGGATATGAACAATTTGAGGACTAAGGTTTTTATCTACTCACCGCTTTTTAACTCTTGTATTTCCCTTTTTTATCTTCACCATTATGGTCCTGTCACTTTGTACTCACAACTACTTTTTGGACTACTTTGTCTACATTATTTCGCCTTACCCAACAAGTCCTACAGGCATACGCATTTAATGCTGTATCATTAATACTCCTTCTTGTGAGAAACAACAAGTAAAAATCTTTGTGAGGTTGTTTCAAATTACGGTATTGACATGCGTTAAGTAGGAGATGTATTTGTGAGTCCAACTGGGCATTTTGTATTCAAGGTGCTTGACGAATATATTGTGTTGTCAAAGATGTGA
Source organism: Triturus cristatus (assembly GCF_964204655.1). Taxonomy (NCBI): domain Eukaryota; kingdom Metazoa; phylum Chordata; class Amphibia; order Caudata; family Salamandridae; genus Triturus; species Triturus cristatus. The sequence goes on along the minus strand of NC_140591.1, from coordinate 1,416,062,275 downwards.
TGTCTTTTTTTGTTGCCTTTTCCTCAGTTCTGTTATACTGTGTTAAGGTATTTATTTGTATGTTTGTTTTAGGAATTTCTCTATTAATGTGGTATACGTTAAAGAGCAGTGCCATTTGTGTCTTAGTTGGATTTATTTTCCGTGTTTTTGATTTTGGTTCTTTTATGTGTCAATTTTCAGCTTGATGAAGTTCCTATTGTTGGAACGAAACGCGTTGGCTGAGCTGTATGTGCTATTGAAAAAAGAAAAGAATAAATTGAAATAAAGGATTTGAAACTACAAGAGTTTTTGGACTTCAATACCTCCCCCACTTGCTTAGTCATTTAGGGATGGGTGGAATGTTTCATTCCGCCTGTGGAATTTGGCGATTCCGCGTTCCTCTTGTAACAGGGCAGTCTGGCCAAATTCTGCCTATCGCCACGTGGCAGATTTTTTTCCCGTAAAGCTCCAGAAATTTGGGTGAGATTTGGCGTCCCATCGCCCCATTTTTCAACGCAGTTGGTCATGGTGCAAGTGCTGCTTCTGGAGTAGATTAGCTGCTGCTCAAGTAGATTTTCTATTTGAGCGGCAGCAAGATCAACTCAAATAGCTGGGCCTGCTTGCACACCACATGGTGCCGTTCGCGATGATTTTTCAGCGTAACTCGCTGAACTGGTGCTAAATTGCAGCACAATCAGAGCGACATGCATATTGCCGCCTATTGGTGGAACTCCTCAGAATCTTGCAGAGATTTTATGTAACTCTGCGAGTTCCACCTACACATTGTCAGCTGATAAACTGATAGAGCCTCACTCCAAGATGGCCGCAGAGTTGTGTGAGTTCACAGCTTAGTTGTTGATCTCTTGAGACTTCTAATCATAACACATTCAGAGGGATCTAAATAGCCTAAAATGAATGGTGTTAAAAAAAACACAAAAATTAACAGACAGAAACATGTCACCCTCCATCAATTAAACAGAGGCAGCCCTGCATATGACTACAATCCACATTGGCAAAATATAAATGGGTAAAGAATGTCCACTAAAGGAATAAAAATACATAACATTTTGAACAGGTATTTTTCAACATGAAAAACAGTACTGAATATTGATAAAATAAGAAACAAATGTTTACTTGAAGAAAATTCAAGAAACATATACAGGGCCGTTGGAATTATGTAGCAGGGGAGGGCTGAATTATGTGGCAGAGTTGCCTAAATTATGCGGCATGAAAAAATGCAAATTATGCGGCGTAATGCGGCGCATTTTTTGATAGTATTACTTCATTATTTTGTCATTTTTACACTTCTTAACATTGTAAATATTAGATCTGATACATTTTGACTTATCGTCTCCTTTATTCTCAAAAGGATGCATAAATAGGTTTCATGGTTGTGGAGTTGATTGTATTGAAATAGTAACATTTTTAAATCGATTATTTCAGATTGGGTGTCCGGAGTGTGGGCACCAATTTTATAGCTCTTCACCTCCTCTCTTTGTGTATATTAGTATACGATTGTACCCCCTCACCTATAGCAAAGATGGTTTTCTTATCGTTGATGACCTTTTGGTTCCCTCGGACCTTAGATCTATTTTTTCCAAAGCAATTTGGTTCCGCCGTAAAATAGGCATTTTTTTAAAAGAAACACCCAGATAACAAAAGACGGCACAAAGTTATTTGAGTCGTCTAGTTTGTTTTCTGTATAATTCTGACTTGAGGAAACAAGTCTACTACACACGGTTACAATCTTCCTTTGAGTTTTCCAGCAGGTATTTGCTGTGCTTACAATTGGGGCGTAATTAACAGCGCCTTTTTTTGTTTTCACCAAACATAAAAACTTTAAGCGTTGCTTCAGTTGCTTCTCGGAAACAAAGCCCACAGCGAGTTTTTAGGTCTCGACTAGCGAAGGCTGCGCTTGCGCAGTCTCGCTCGCGAGATTTAACGTTTTAGGAGTGGGGCTTTAATCTGCCCCTTTTTTTCCCTCTTCTCCATTGGCTGGCCTCTTAAATGCTGGACAGCCATTGGAGAAGAGCTTTGTCTCTCCAAACAAGCCCCGTCTTTTTCCGATTCGGTGGCGTGTTTTTTCACTTCTTTCGGTTTTCTGAACCCCGCCCCTTTCCGCCCCTTTTACACGTGGTGGGCCTTTTTATTTTTTTATTTTTTTTAGCGTCGGAAGATTCGTCCATTTTGTGTGCGGTCGGAGCGGACGTGGGGTCGCCTCTTCCTTGCTGCTGGATCAGCGTTTCAAGTCCGGTGAGTACAAGCGTTAAGGTAACAATGTTGTTCCTGCTTGCATTTCACATGGCCCCTGCGAGGTTTTGTTGCTCTGGTGAGGACGTCGAGTAAGACGTGCGGCTACAATATTTCTCTCTCCGTCCCCACTTTTCATTTTTCGCTCCCTCCTAAAAGCCCAGCCCCTGGGAACCAGCCCCAACAAGAGCGCTGACTAACAGCCCCCTCCACCAATCCCCGCTCAGGCTTCCCCTTCCCACCCACCCACACATCCTCGCACGACTGGGAAAGTTTGATCCGTTGTTGTTGCAGCCATGAGTCGGGTCTCAGGGTGGGTTTAAAGGCGGCAGCTTGGATCTATGGTGGCCTGCTTCGACTCAGTGAATTCATATACAGCCGGACCAGTTCCCGCATGTCCCCGCTCCATCCCTCGACGAGGCTGACCACCGTGCTGCCAACACCGGGACCTTGTTTGGATCCACCACCTGCTCTGCTCTCCAGGATAGGCTGTCGCCTGTCTGTGAAGGAACTAATATCACGGGCTGATTGTTTGCAAACCTGTTTGTTGTGGTTGAGAAGCTCTATAAGTGAGGAATATAATGGCTCTTTGGCTGACTTTTGCACTTCTGATTAGCACGATTGGTGCAGGTAAGGACCGACCCAATCCTTTTAAAAATGTTATTCTCCGTTTTATTCCTTACTTGTCATCTTTATAAGTCGCATTTCAGTCCGATTCTACAAATGTTATTTTTGTGGTTGGTGTGTACCTTCTCGTAAACTTTGAAATTAATCTGTAAATGCTCGTTCTGTCACTACATTTCCATTTGAAATGTCGCATTTTCTTATTATAGCGTTCTCATGTGATCACTGCTAAAGTTTGATATATGGACGGCCTTAGCTAACCTCCCCTTGAAAAGAATTGCGCCGCTGGGTGCTCGTTTGATTTATCCCATGTGCCCTGCGCTGCCTTTCCAGTACTGTTATGTTTGGCTTTTTGTTATTGCCTTTGTCGCACCCCCTCTCTACCCCTAGCTTGCCTGGTTTATTTATAGTTTTACTTTAAATATTTGTTACCGTTGCTTGTAAATACTATTTTGGTGGATACAGCCATGCTGGCGAAGGGCTGACGGGACTGGCTCCTTCTCTGTTGATCAACAGGCAGCCAAGGAGGTGGTACATGATGCGTGGAAGCAATCTGGGGCAGCTTCTCTCGGAGAGGAACCCCCTCCATCCTACCCACCCACATCTCAGCTGTGGCAACCCAAACTAGAACACCTTTCTCAGAGGATGAGTGTCTGGTGGGGAGGGGTCTTAACACCTGTCTCCACATGGAGCACCTCGCAGAGTTGTTTGGGGGGTTATCTTCGGGGAAGCACGTCTGAAAAACGAGAGTCCACCCCTCCGAGTACAAACGCACAAACATAATGTGCAGTGTACTGTAGAAATAAACGCGCTGGGAGTACCGTAGCCAAGGCGCCAAGTGCGAGGCTCTAACTCCAGAGACCACGCTGCCGAAATGTTCTGTAAAAAGGAAGCATTTTTCTCAGAACAAAACGCATCAAACGATTATTGAGGCCCTCTGCACCCTCCCTCCCTTATAACGCTTCCTTGAGGACAGAATTCTGGGCAGGACTGTTTTTCTGAGTGGTATTTGGGTAACTACAATCCATTCTCCTTTATCCTCCTCTCTTTCGACATCATTGCTGTGCAGCTTTATTGCCAGGTAATTATGAAAAATGGAGCGTTTTTCATCTTCCAAGATCCTGTGCAGATCCTAGACACCCCACCCCCAAACAGTTTGGTGTTGTGGAGGTGTTTGTGGTGTTGGTACGGCACAGTCCGCTTCACGCACAAGAAACTGTTCAGTAAGATGTGCCTTCACCGTTCAATAAGGTTAACATCCTCTTATCCCCTGACACGCTTTATGTGAGTGATAGGAACTTTTCCCATCTAACCATCTCTGTTCTGAGGCTTTGCAGCGGGTGGAAAGGTGTAATGTGTAGCTCTTAAGAGACGTTTCTTTTTCAACACCTTCTCGCTTTGTAGTGCTGGCCTGTTTTTCATAGGTGCAGACGTACAGTTATGGAGTGTAGGACTCTAATGAGGGGCAGGCAACTTCCTTGACTTATGGGGGCACGAACAGACTGAGCACATAATCGATCACAAATGCAACGTTCTATCATTGATTACCACCTGAAAAGTAGGATTCTTGACAATAACCCTTGTTAAATTATAAGGAGAATATTATGCTACAGGGGCCCAGAGAAGTGTGATCCAGGAAGGAGGGGTATCTTTATTTTCCTCCGTAAGGTGTGGGACTACTGCACTCTGCATGCACAAATGGGGGTGACTGGAAAGTCACCAGTGGTCACAGAAGTTCCTAAGATGGTGTTTCTTTTACATTTACTTACTTGTGTTGGGGAACCTGAAAACATGGAGCACTGACATTTTATTAGGACCTGTTGCACTCTGGCGGTGAATGGGAGGGGAGGGTGGCACGAATGTCAAGCATGGGGTTTCTATCTGTAGATAGAAGCCCCATTGCAGCTTTATAGTTCCTAGTGGACATTGAGGCCATGTCTGAGGATGACACCTGAGCATATGCTTAATGTTGCAGCGTCCACAGAGGGCTGACGGTACAATTGTCAATAAGCTCATCGTTGAGGCATGGGGGAATTCTACTGCGCGTCCAGCCCTATGGTGAGCTCGCCAAGGCTGGACAAACTCTATCGGGATCCGAATCTTGGGCTCTTTGAACAAAAACCTCCTTTCTGGGACGCTTTTGGCGCCCACCCTGAAGAATGTATCTGTCCTGAGGTCTTGGGGACTACCCCTAAAGGGGGATCATGAACGTGACTGGCGTTCGGTAGGTGGTCTCAGTGGGACAGTATGGTGCTCAGTGGGGGAGACGATGTGGCACTATGGCCAGAGCTGCTGAATTTGGAACTGGGAACCAGGTTCAGCCTTAATAACCAGTCCACCAGACGACTCTCCTGAGAGAGCACAATCCCATGCTAGACCTAAGAAGGCTTCGCAAGACCTTAGAAGCGCTGGTGTCTTAGCACCAGCAGGTGGACCCTAGCACTGGCAAGTCTGGGTTAACCTTCAAGGTTTGTCCACCACAATCCATACTGAAGTTCACCTCCAGTCTTGCTAGCAGGCCTATGAAGCAGCACAGCCAAGAACAACAGTGACTCTGTCACTGAGGTCATAGGACCCTTGAGAAGGGCCAGCTCTAGGGCAGTGCAACCGGTGTGACCGGGCGCTGACTTTGGGTGGAGACATTATGTTTGCAAGTAAATTAAGGTTTTAAAAGCGCTTGCTGCCTCCTTCCTGGCCTCCAGCAATTTTCGGCAACAATTAAAATGTCATGATGACTCTGGTGTTTAATGTTCTTCCTAGAGAGAGATCAGAGTTTTGTCTAGTGGAAGTTTTGCCTCCTGGAAAGGTAGCACATAGGGTTAATGTGCCTGCAGCAAAGAACATGTACCATACAGATCACAAAGTGCACATAATGTAAATAGGTCAGTGGGCTACTGCGTGTGGGTGTGTAAGTGGCTCTGTGGGTGGCTCTATTTGTGTGTGGGTTGCTCTATGTGAGTGGCTCTGTGGGTGAGTGCAAATGCAATAGGTCTCGCATTTGAGTGATTAAGCTATTGACATTGTAAATAACAAAGCCATTTCTTTAAATGTTTTAAAAACATAAACAAAAATAGTGTCATGAGCAATGCCAATAGCTCTAACTTTAACAATGCCGAGACCATTGCATTGTAAATGCTTGTTTTTTATGCAACCTTATGTAATATTGGATTGGTATGTTGCTCAACGTATGAGCAGTTTGTGGAAAAGTAAATTAAATTAAGAAGTACACGGTAAAAGCTGTGTGCTGTGACCGCAGTACCATCAAGGAGCGATACTAACACCTGGTGCTATGAAAACGTTACAACACCACATATAGCGCTGTATGAAAAAAGCCCTTATCATTGTCTTAGTTTATTGCGATGTTTACACTGCATTGCAGTCCAAGTTCTACCATTCTTTGTATTGACATAAATAAGTGTGCAGGTGTGTGTTCAGTTCGTCGGGCCGCCCAGTGACCAGGGCAGGCTGCGGCCGGGGCCATTAAACCTGCACCTGTCCTATCACTTACCGCCATATGGCAGATGGGAAATCTGGGAGGCACCTGGCCTTCACTGAGAGCCGCCACTTTGGCGTGCGCGCCTCTTTTCATTCAGGCAGGTTGCATTCATGGCGCTACACAGGAGAGGACGCTTCCTCCCCTCAGACAGCAGAGCATGGCATGGCGGGTTCCACCAGGATCCACTTTCAGCGCGGATCCGGTTTCAGATACGTGACCGCGGGCCCGCGAACCAGGAAGGTGTTTACCTGCAAGGTGAGCTAAAGAGGAACGGGAGACGCTTCCAAGGGCTCACGTTTCAGGCGCCCCCTGCCCGAGTCTTCCCCAGAGGAAGAAAAAGTGAATCTCCTCCCCCTTTGTTCGGGCTCCGTGTCAATCACAAGGGCCCTTTGTCCGGCAGCGCATTGATGTGACTGCGCCTTGGCCGTTCATCATGTTCCTGTCATCCGAAAATGCACAATAAAAGCGGGGAAGTGGCTTCTGCTTCCCGGGCCCCGTGGCAGCTGGGCACCTCGGCGGATCCCAGCTGCCCGCCTCTTTCTGCAGCGCGTTGGGCACGGACAATGCTGTACATTACCTCGTGACTTCCAGCTCCCTGGGCTCGGTTCTCAGCGCGGCTGAGGTTACAAGGCAGATGATGGGAAAACGCAAGTGAGCTTCGCAGATTTCGTTTCTTTCTCTTTGATCCTGCCACAAAAGCTTAATCTCTTGCCCTGCAACTGTGATGGACGCTTCATTTCCGGCAGTCAAAGGTTTATCTCCAAGAAGAGCCATTCATCATTTGCGAGGCCTTAAATTAGATGCTGCGTTTGTATGTGCGGAAGAACTATTGTTTAGGTGAACCCTCTCGGCGGCGCGCCTCCGATGATGCACTGTAACTTAATAAACTACTGCGGGCCACTTGTCTGAGCATTTTCCTGCTCCTGAATCACCAACACTTAACTTTTTTTTTCTCTCTGACTTGCAACCATGCCTCGTTTATTTCCCTACTTTCTACACAGAAAGTTACTAAACAGGAACTGGGCTGTGTTCTGCACTTGCCCTCTAAGGGATTGCATGTTTAAGAATAGATGACAGTTTGTGTAAGGTCCACTTGTTTAGTTCTTGCTGCTTAAAGATTTATTTTTTGCTGCACTGTGAGGGAATACTTTGATGAATTTTACCACAAGCACGCACATTTTGGAATTTTGAGTGCCTATATCTAATATCAATCTTGCTGGTGTTTTTCCCTGATCCTTCCAGCAAAAGGGAAAACCAACCAAGTTTCTGAAGTGAGTCCAATCAGTAGGTAGTGGGTCTCTCATGCAGTAGCGGCCGGCATGGATCAGGGTGACAGGGCGGAGTGGGAAGAGGGGACGGGAGGAGGGGTCACAGGGTAAGAGGATTCTTAACATTTTTTAAAAGTACCTTACCGCCGCGTCTCTTTGTCGTCTCCTCTGGAATAGAACAGGAAGCAGACAGCCAGGCTCCCCAGACCAATCACAACACTGCAATGCAGCGTTGTGATTGGTCTGAGCGCTGTGGTTCGGCGCTCAGCCAGGGATTGGGGACCTGGGCACGTTCTCCACGCAGGCTGTAATGCAGCCTGCATGGAGAACATTTGAAGTGCGCATGACTGTCTGTGAGCAGAGCGGCCCGCCTCATCGCGCAAAGCTGCTGCAGCTGGACAAAATAAAATGATAATAGCATTACGTTATTATCATTTTATTTTTCCTTTCTTTCACTGCTTCAAAGGAGCGGGGCGACGCTCCTCCACCTTAGAGTAGGAGCCGCCACTGCTTTGATACAGGGTTGGCCTTCCTAGCCTCATTGGTGGACATGGATAAGCAGTGAGGCCTAGCTCAGAGGAGATAATGTAAGTCTGGCTTGGGGTACAGCCCAACTCTTTTCAGAGTTGCAATAAACGTCTCACCACAGCTCTGAGGTTTGGGCAGGGTATTTGTGATCTTCCACAGAAAGGGCTTTCCCTCCACGCAGCTGTGATTATTTTGATTATTGACCCGGCTGCTTGAGCCAGCAGCAGTATGGCGTCCCGAGCTTGAACTTTCACGGTTACACATGTGACATTTTAAGGCTGTTAAAGTGTCTTCGATAACTAGATAATTCACAGTGTTTGTTCTTGCATGGAATCTCACAGGTTACTGTATTAGGTAAGGGTTTAGGTGTTGATTACCACCCGTGACAAACCACAGATACAGAAGAATTGATTTGTGCGAATAGATGTTATACTTTCAAAAGAGAGATAGGGTTTTGCTTAGCCAAGTGCATTTTTGTATGCCTTTCTACTTTTATGACTGTATGTCTGTTTGTTGCCTTGTCAATCAATCAATCAATGAAAACTTTATTCGGATCATTACAATCCATAAAAGTACAGAAGAAAAACAAAACATTTATAAAATCATACAATTAAACAATAAAAATGCTGTTTTGCACATGAGGAGTAAACCATATTACTTTAGGACATTGTTAACCGGGCACGAACCACAGTTTTTAGAAAAGAGCTCACGCGAAAGACAAGTTCATCGTCATCCAGGGACAAAATCATTGAAAATGCAAGTTCCAGGCTAAGAGGTTTTAGTTTTTTAAAATACGGCGCTAAAAACCATTTAATGTACTTCATGTAAAATTTACAAAAAAATAAGAAGTGTAAAATTGTTTGCCTACTCTGAGAGTCACAAGGGCATGGCTCAACACATTGGTCGTTAAAATTCCATAAAGGAAAACTAAGTCGTTTTGCCTTGTCAAAAAGATTACACTCAAAACAGTAGGCCTTAGTTGGTTATTGTGACAAGCTACAGGCCTGATTGGTGCACTGCAGAGTCGGACTGGGACAGAAAATAGACGTGGGCAGCAAAATAAAAGTGCCCCCGGTAGTGAATTGGACAGCTAAAAAAGTGGTTTATGTTTGCACATTGGGTCAATTTTGAACTCGTAAAGCCACGCTGTACAGGTGGATTGCAAGGTATGGGAGACTGCATGAATTTGAGCTTGCTTCAGGCAATGCTTGTTTTACAGTCAGGGAAATCAACAGTAAACACCGGCCCAGCAGACCATAAAACAGGCCCTTAAGCAGCCAAAAATAATCCCACGCACTGTCCTGTCAGACCAGCCCACTGGGCACTGCCTGTAGACCAGTTCAACGTTAGTGCACTGGGAAACATTACGTCCAATGCCATTGGTTATAGGTACTGAATGGTCTAGCTCAAGATTCTCCAAAGTCTGTGCTAGAGGGCCTAATCCATTCCAGATTTTTTAAGATAACTACATTGATCTAAATTGGGATATGCTAAAAATCTGGCATGGATCCGGCCATCCTGGACCGACTTTGGAGAACCGTGGTCTAGCTTATTAATTGTTAAAACATTTTTTAAAGCTAGTAAACCTTTAATAATTGATCATTATCACAAAATGCAACAAGCTATAGACAGGTATTTTGTTACATGTAATCTCACAAATTACAGTAGTAGGCAAGGGGTTTGGCATTGGCCACACACTCTGAGGGTTATCACCGTGATGATTCCTGTTAGGACTTGTTGAGAGGGGTTGTATATTGTTTTGCGAGCTGTATTTTTCTTCATATTTATAATTTTATAACTGTTTGAATGACATTTGCTTGTTTATGTGCACTTGAATAGGCTGGAGTTAGCATGAGATAAATATACATGTTTAAAACTGTGATAAAATAGTAAAGGCTAGCAGGAGTGACATAAGGTGCCTTTTGACTGCAACTCTGGGATGAACGGAAGGGGCATCACTTGACCTATTATTCCCACGACTGAGAGGGTCATTGCTTTTCCCTTCACTATTATTTCCAAAGGCAACTGAAGATACTTTTAGGGTTCCTTTCTAAAGCGCTCTTGTGGACTTTTTCAGAGGGCCAGAATGCTATTTGCTTCCCATGTATCATGGGGAAAATTACATATTTTTTGGCCCAAATGTACATGGGTGTGTACTGTTCCACATTATGTCATTAATGTGCATTTCATTTTTTAGGTTGGAGTTATGCAACACCGTTTGTTTTTCCTAAAAATGTCCTTAAAATATATACATGCATAAATACATTTTCAGGCAGCCCTCTTCATTCATTGGCCTGTTTGTAATGTGATTCACGTGTTGCTTCCGTTCACCATGGTATATGGCATGGGGCAACAGGTCAGCCCACCTCAGGCTTTGTTTCACTTGTGAGAGTGTGAAGGCGTTCTGTCAAAGCACAGTGTCTTCATCCACAGTAGAAATAGTCTACTTTAGTGCCAGGGACTGGTAGGCCAATAGGCCATATATAAAAAAAATATATATATATATTAAAATTTGTAAATTTGCTTTATTTATTGTTTGAGGGCCAGGCAGCTCCCCAGACATTCTGCGGGTTCTGCAGGCAACACCAATCTTTAAATGGATTTAAAGCATTCAAAAATGGCCGTCCATGCATATGTATATGCTTGTAGTAATAGCAGGGGCGTAACACAGGCCCCCTCAGCCCCCGCGGTACGGGGGGGCCCCCTGAGCATCGCACTTCGGCCGGAGAGCTCCAGATTGAGTCCGGAGGGGGCTCCTCCACGTACCCTGCAGGGGGGCCCCCTAAAGTTTTGTTACGCCACTGAGTAGTAGTAATAAAGACCAGTCAAAGACGGCCACTCGTGAATGTGCATGCACTGGCAGCACACAGCAAAAACCATTACAAGATGGTCGGCCCCGTGTCCTCCCACTCGCAAGGCGCTCAACTTTGAATGTTTTTTTAATATAGGTTAATAAAAAAAAAATCAACCTAAAGGAAGAAAAGGCAAAGCCAGTGGATCGACTGCTATAGCCAGATCTATTGGCTGCATTCTTGTGTGCCTCAATCAATGAAGTGTACTGACAGGCACATTTTAAATATAAGTACTAACTAAAGGAAGAATAATGGCATTAAATTGACATTTGTGATACAGTGAGATTGCGACCGCACAGCATATCACTATGGGATCCATCTTGTTAATGCCGATTGAGTATTGATGGATGCGTGCTAGGAAAGCATCTGAAAAATATCCTCCTAAATGTTTTGATTTACTTTAGAAAGAGTTAAGAATAACAAACATGAAAACACGTTATTAACTACAAGACCAGTCTCATTACATTGCAATCACCGCCCAGAAGCCACAAGAAGGAAATATGGCTGACGCCAAGAGATGGAAATGAGGAGACCCAAGTATTGCAAACTGGAGCCCAAGGGTAGCAACTGAGTTCTACCTGTGGTGCCCCGGTTGACTCCCATGCAATCAATATCAATGTATCAGAAGCCAACATATAGTGGTGCAACAAAGCACCTGAGATGCACACACTTCATGCTGTCCGCGATTACTAAATGATCACAGATAGCATTATTATCTTGAAAGAAATGCACAATAACTCTGAGGTTATTGTTTTGAAATGGTAGAGGATTTAGCACAGAAATATCAACGTTTTACTCATATAGCTTGTGTGTGATTACTGATTGAGTGTGCACGATGTTTCAAAAATAAAAGCAAGGAATCCTGATTACTTTGTATCATCATTGGCAAACATTACTAATTGCCAACATCAGAAAGCTGACAGAAACAAAAGGAACACAGTGGCAACCTGCAAGGCAACAGTATCTCAGCTCACTGGAAACAAAGTACCTCAGACTGTTTTGAATGAAGGGGCCAGGAATATCTCTGTCTCCTCCATAGGTTAGTGTTTGTTCGTCTCTTAAAATGTGGCTGTCGTGTGTCCCTTCTGTCGCTTTAACCTTTGGGTTTAAGCTGAGTTCATTAATGCTTCTACTCCTTTGCTTGTTCACAAGCACACTGCCCCATGTGTTAATTTTTCGGTTCATACATAATATGTACATAATATATAGTGGAAAGTAGTAGCGATAGATCAATGCTGAGAAAATAGAATAGTTTGAAAGAGAATGAAAACCTAAGAAAATTGTTACAACAAACAAATGATGGACGGAATGCTGACAATGCAGACATTCTCCCCCAGTCAAGACATCTGGGTTAAATCCATCGTTCTTTTGCCCACTACGCCACCCCAGTTTAGACATGGCCATATGAAAATCAGTCTTGACCCTGTGCCTCATGGGAACAGTCCAGCCCGAACTGCCAAGCCATGTCTTCCCTGGACCAGAATCAAGCATCCTAGGACCGGTTTCTGGCTATCAGCCATCATCAGCCAGGATAGCTTGACTCCAGTGGCGTAGTGAGCACGGGACCCACGTCTGGGCATACCCGTCCCACTTAGGGCGAAAAGCGTTACAACAAACAAATGATGGACGGAATGCTGACAATGCAGACATTCTCCCCCAGTCAAGACATCTGGGTTAAATCCATCGTTCTTTTGCCCACTACGCCACCCCAGTTTAGACATGGCCATATGAAAATCAGTCTTGACCCTGTGCCTCATGGGAACAGTCCAGCCCGAACTGCCAAGCCATGTCTTCCCTGGACCAGAATCAAGCATCCTAGGACCGGTTTCTGGCTATCAGCCATCATCAGCCAGGATAGCTTGACTCCAGTGGCGTAGTGAGCACGGGACCCACGTCTGGGCATACCCGTCCCACTTAGGGCGAAAAGCGTTACAACAAACAAATGATGGACGGAATGCTGACAATGCAGACATTCTCCCCCAGTCAAGAGATCTGGGTTAAATCCATCGTTCTGCATTCTGTCCATCAATTGTTGTTTTTGCATTTGTCACCCCGAGTGGGAAGGGTATGCCCAGACGTGGGTCCCTTGCTCTCCATGCCACTGGAATCAAGCTATCCTGGCTGATGAGGGGTGAAACCCCGGAACCGGTCCTAGGATGCTTGTTTCCAGTCCAGGGAGGACCTGGCTTGGCAGTCCGGGCTGGACTGTTCCCATGAGGCACAGGGTCAAGACTGATTTGCATATGGCTGGGCTCAAACTGGAACGGCATGGTGAGCAAAAAAACGATGGATTTAGGCCCAGATCTCTGTACTGGGGTGAATGTATGACATTGTTCTGCATCAATTGTTGTTTTTGCATTTGTTACCCTAAGAAAATTGGGCAGTGCTTAATTTGAGCCGGTGTTTTCTGATGCTCCGCACCGTCACTTAATCGTCAACACCAGCACTTACATTGCGAACTCGACCCAAAGGTAATGGAGCGCTTTTCATGAGTACTAGTGAATGACACAATTATTTTTGGTAGGCAAGGGGAGATTAAGTGATTTGCCCAGAATCACAGGATGTCGGGCCTACACTGAGGCTTGAATGTGGTTCCCCAGCTCCAAAGTCGAAACCTCTGGCCGTTATGCCACATCCTCTCCCTACTTGTGGGGTTTCATGGTTGGTAGTTGGTTCTGTTATAGGCGGCGCTAATAGAAGCAATGGGCTGTCTCCTGATGAGAGCCCGGCACTTATTTTTTCACAAATTAACCACTGAAATTGGATGACTTTTTAGAAAAGTGGAACACGTTAGCCTCTTATTGCAAGCAGGGTCAGAAAAGGGGGGCTTTTATCCAGGTCTCTCTTGCTGTATGTCCACAGCCAGTTTTGAACAGTTACAGAGCAATGAATGTCTTTGTGACAGCTTCTGGTATTTTGTCGCATTTGCTCATATTAAACTTTACTTTACCAAGACTCATAGGTTGTCTTTGCTCCAAAGGTGCTAGGCCACCTTCATTGTCCATTGAAGCCAATAGGTGCTGCTTGATAGCAACGTTCAGCGATAGCTTTGTGTCTAGTTTATACCGCTGTTTCAAAGTTAAGATTAGTAAATACATCATACACCCTGGTACGACACAGAGGGTTTGATCTATAGTGGTTAATGCTTTGATTGCCATTTTTTCAGTCTATTATGCCGTAGTCCTTATTTATGTAATGTAAAGTAATGTGCAGCACATGATTACCTGGAAGGGGTCCTGGTACTGGGGGATTTGACATTGAGGCAAAATGCCGAAAGGGCAAATTATTAGTTGGAAAATAGAAAGAATTGTAAGTACTTCCCAAAAAGGTAGCATCTTATTACATACAAGGTCTGAGATGCAGTAGCAAGGAATGTCAAACTGTGACTGCTGTAACCGTAAAGGTGTGGCCTCCGGACCTGGTGCAGTGAAACCTAGCAACCAAGAGAAGGTATGCCTCAGGAGAATGAAAGATGCTTGAGGTGTGGTAATGCACAAATCTATCTTGAGTGTATTTTATTGTATTGTATTGTATATAGCATTTATAAAGCGCAACAAATACACTACGGGTACCCTGGCGCTAAAGATATGTGAACACAGACCAACGTAAAGCGAGGAGGACAGAACCTAAAATGGGCAGTACTCCGACACGACAGGATCAATTTCTGGGGAACAGCCACGTCTTGAACCTTTTCCTAAACAAGGACAAGGTACTGCATTGTCTGATTTCAAGTGGCAGTTCATTCCATAGTTCCGTGGTGGCAATACTAAAAGTTCTTCCTCCCAGTTTGACTCTGTTGAACCTGGAGACCTTTGCCAGACAGGCAGAAGCAGATCGGAGGCTCCGGGTGGGAGTGTACCAGAAAAATTTCTTTTGTAGCGGCTTAGTACCGAATACATGCAGAGCCCTAAACCCTATACATAGGGATTTGAAATATATTCTTTGCTGCACCGGGTGCCAGTGTAGCTCAGCTAGACACATTGAGGCAGAAAACCTTCGTGGTCTAGACAGAGCTAATTTCGCTGCCGTGTTCTGAACACGTTGCAGTCGCTGGATCAGATGTTTGGGGGTCTCCAACAGTAAGGCGTTGCAGTAATCAAATCTGCTTAAAATAGCGCCTCGTACTATCAAGGCTCTGATCAAGATGGGAATCAACGGAAGGATCTTGCTCAATGCCCTAATAAGACCAAAACAGCACCCCACCGTCTTATTCACTTGCGTCTCCAGTGACAAGTTGTCATTGAACATGACTCCCAAGTTTCGCACCGTCTTAGCCGGCGCCAAGGGAGCAGATGTACCAAGAGGCCAAAAATTGTGAGGAACTTTCCCAACTGCGCAGTGTAAAATTTCAGTCATATCCGAAATAAATTGTAGAGAATTATTTCGTAACTACTGCGCAGTGTCGTGCATGCAAGCATGAAAATGCTCCCAGGCATTAGGTTGGGTTCCATCAAGAGATAGAATGATCTGGGTGTCATCAGCATAGTTTACCAATTTCACATTGTGAGCCCGAATAGTATTGATCAGTGGGCTCAAGTAAATGTTAAATAGAACTGGGCTGATGGCAGATCCTGTGGAACCCCATGACAGATGTTAGTGAAGGCTGATTGGAACGGTGGAAGAGCCACTGCCTGACACCTGCTAGATAGATAGGATCGAAACCAGTCCAGGACCCACTACTCCTACCTCCTCTAAACGGGTCATCAAAATGCCATGGTTAACCGTGTTGAAAGCGGCAGACAGGTCAAGCAAAATCAGTATTGCCGATTGTCCCCTGTCTGCCAACAAACGAAGATCGTCCATTACGGTCATCAAAGCAGACTCTGTTCCGTGTTCTGGACGGAAACCAAATTGTACATCCGCCAGACGGTTGTTACGTTCTAAGAATACTGACAGAGATTTGCTGACCAGACGTTTGAGGATCTTCACTGGGTAGGGTAGGAGAGAGATGGGCTGATAACTACCCGGGCAGGTAGGGTCAAGAGTGGCCTTCTTCAGGAGTGGCATAACCACGGTCTGTTTCCAGCTCAGTGGTACAACCCTGCTGGATAACAATTGATTGCAAATCTGCCGGAGTCTGGGAAAAGTTCTGAGGCAAATTCCTTCCAGATTTTATGTGGAAGGGGGTCCAGTGGGGAGCAAAAGGAGACACCCAAGGTGAGCCCGCCAAATTCCTCCTCCGATGGAGGCTCAAAGTGATCCAAGAGACTCAATTTAACAGTCCCTTCACCAGTCTGTTTTCCTACACAGGACACCCCTCCCACACCATCAGTCAAGGTTACTACTCCATGGGTCATAACTTCGTCCCCTACGGAAATGTTTGTTCTAAGCCCAGTAATAATAGTGCTGATTTTTTCATCAATAAAGGTTGCTAAACTGTCGCAGAGAGCTTGAGTTGCTGGATCTCGTTTTTTGAGCACTGTGGGTTAGTGACCCCCTGCGGCCTCCATAGATCTGGTGAGGTCCATAGATCATGGAGGAGAATAGCTGAGGGGGTGAGCGGCAAGTGGGGGTCACAGAGGTGCTCAGAACCTGTCCTACAAAGGACCAGAAGGGTTGTATCGAAGAGTGATGGGAGTCATGCAGGTCTGTCTGCATGAATGTATAGTAACCCCCATGAGTAATAAAGCACTTTTCTGAAGACCTGGAATCATTTATAAGATCTTTATGGAACCTGTGAGCTCACTTGTGGAGAGTCCCCTAAGCAATACAAGTAGTTAGAAAAAATTGTAAAGTGTTACAATAGTTCATGTGAAAATGAAATTGAACCTCCAGAAATAGTTAGCGATGAGTTTGCAGGATGACCTTACCCTACAAATCATAAAGGAAATTGAGATTACAGAGATTGCCCTTTGATAATCTTCCTAGTCCACATAACTGTAGCAGGAAAAGTGCTCCATCAGGTCAGCTATTTAATGTCACTGGAAGCCATGGTTTCAAAAGTGCCTTCAATTAAAAATGTTTTTTTTTTTTTAACCATCCTAACGTGGATGGAGATTTAATCTTTGTTTCACAAGGAAAGACTTTTTAAAATAAAGAAAAATGTTTTTTTTAAATCACGACTAAAACATGATTACTGAAATAAAAACAGTACATAGATAAAATAACCCTAATTTTACACAGTGCATAATAATTTTGAGACTAGGATCCTACTCAGGGCAACTGTTACACATAATATGAACTGGCTAGTGCCTTGGAATACGAGTAAAGCTGTCCTTGACTACAAAGTTGACGGAAATTTTCTCTGAACTACTCCAGTCGCTGATGTCAGCCAGTGGGGACCTGCAAAACTCCACTTAGATTCACAAGTATGCATTGAGGAATCTGCGGTTACATTGAGTATTTGCCAGAAAGAGCATTACAGAAGGTAGGTAACTTTTTCTACTGATGGATTCTTTTAATCACACATTCCTCTCCTTGGAATAGATACCAAAGCAGTACCTCCCCAAGGTGGAGGATCTGTTGAATGAACTCAGACCAAAAGGTCTTGCAGGTCCGAATGGGTGAAATGCCCCTCCCGTTGGACCACTCTGTCAAAGCAGTAGTGCTTTGTGTATGTGTGTACTGACACCCATGTCACTGACTGGTATATGCTAAGAATAGACATTCAGCCAGTGTAGTCGTGGGAACCATAGCCCTTGTGAAATGGGCTCTCAGATCTTCTGGAGGCTGCGTCTTTCCGGTGCTTAGCAAATAGTGATGCAGAGAACAGTCCACCTTCACAGAAACATCATCTGCACAGCTTTTGCTTTCTTTGCCTGAAGAACCCCACGAAAAGCCGATTGTCCTTACTAGGATCATTGCAAAAGCTTAAAACCCTTTTGTGGTCCAGCAAATTGAGTTTTCCCATCTCTTTCGAGGGGGCAAAGATCGCAGGCAGGGTGATGAAACGGCTAATGTGAAGGGCAGTCTCAACTTGTCCCAAGTATGCTGCCCTGTGCCGTCTCTCCCTGCCATTTTAACCCACCCTCATCACACCTTCAAGATCCCTGCTTATATTTTAAGTGATTTGCCTAAACTCACAGGATGTTGAGCAGACGCCGAGACTCCAACTCCTGAGTTGGCAGCTCTGACCGCACGCACGCCCTTCACAGCATGTTTGATGCAGTTTCATTGCTGTTTTTTAAATGTTGCTGGAGAAGTCATTTATAAGCTCAAATGCTGTTCCAGTCACATTGCTTGCCTACCCACACCACCCCTCACCGCTTTCATTTTCACCGCTGCGTCATTTCCTGTCTGCCTTGTGCCGTCTCTCCTTACACCTCCACCGCGCACCCACCACCCCTCCAAGAACATTGCCTGTTGTTTAAGTGATTTGGCCAAAATCACAGGACACCGCTTTCTATTTCACCATTGCATCTTGTTTCCTGCTCGTGGCATCCTGCTCACTCTGTGCTGTGTCTCCCTACCTCTCCACCCAGCCCCTACCACCCCTCTGAGATTGCTGCTTGCATTTTAAGTGATTTGCCCAAAATCACAGGACACTCCTTTCATTTTCACCTTCACCTCTTGTTTCCTGCTTGTGGCAGCCTGCTCACCCTCTGCCGTCTCTACCTACACCTCACCCCCAACACCCCTCCGAGATCGTTGCCTGTATTTTAAGTGATTTGCCCAAAATCACAAGACACCGCTTGCCCATCAGTGACTCGGCACCCTGAAAGCTCCGGGGCCGCACAATATGCTGCATTACTTTGTCTACTTGTTTAACATTTATGTCTCCCCGCTGGATAAACTGATTAGATCTTTTGGGTTACAGGCTTCATCCTATGCTGATGACACACACATACTTGTGTCTATCACAAAGGAGATAGAGGCCTCCGCCATCAAGTTTAACAATTGCATGCAGGCTATGGCCACCTGGATGGTTACAAACTACTTCAGACTGAATGGGGATAAAACCGAGGTTTTAATCATTGGTAGCCAACAATCTATTTGGAACCATTCCTAGTGGCCAGAAATGTTGGGTCAACTTCCCAGCTCTGCTGACTCCACAAGGAATCTTGGAGTTCAGGTTGTTAACAACCTGTCCATTTATCTCCAGGTTAATAGGATGAAATCATCCTGCTTCTGGGTGATTAAGACCCTTAGGAAGGTGTTTCAGTATCTTTCCCTCTCGTAAACAAGCAGCCGTGGCACTGATTATAACCAGAATGGATCACTGCAAAGTGCTGTACCTGGACATTAATAAGACAGCCATAGCCAAGTTGCAGCTTGTCCAGAATACAGCAGCATGACTCATTCTGAATCTACCTATATATCATTCAGTCTCTGCTGCTATTCGGAAACTGCATTGACTTCCAACCACTAAACAAATTACCTTCAAAGCCTTATGCATTGCACATAATGGCACTTCACAATACAGGCCCGAGAGAGTTCAGCATCTTTTTCAATGATATATACCATCTAGACAGTTTTGTTCTGCTGGAAAAAATCTGCTGGTAATTCCCAGGTTTCAGAAGGCAAGATGGGGAGGGAGAGCTATTGCCGTGGCTGGATCTAAGCTTGGGAATACTTTCCCTTACTCTGTCTCTTGCCTAGAAGGGCCCTGAAGGCCCGGAAGACCTGGCTTTTGCCTTGTAATGTCACTTTTAGCTCAGGGATGATGCTCTTGCCCTCCTCAGTAGACTAACTGCATTAGCGCCTTGACGCCTGTGGGTATTTGTTTTCACTTTATACATTGCCAAACCAGATCATTACTAAATCCTTATAAGGTCCCAAAGGCTAGACCTATTGCATTGCAAATGCTTGTTACACTTGTTAACAGAGTCTGGGCATAGGTTGCACCTCAGTGGTAGCAGTTGAACACTTACATTTAGCAATAAGCAACTGAAAGGTATCCGATCGACCTCTGCAAAGGGCCTTCCACTACGTGGCAACACGTTTAACTGTTTTTAATTTTCGAACCGTTTCAGCTAAGCTAAAAACAATATTTCTTTTTGTTAAAATCTGCAGATGATCGATAATGTGGCAATTCCATAACTATGCTAAAATGCCGAACTGCACAATTGCATAATTCCAGTGGCATTCAACATCTATATTAAATTGCATATAATCTTTGGCAGATCTCTTTTTTCAATGAAATATTCAGTTTTTATGTATTTAGGGTACACAAAAATAATTTTCTTTAAACATAAGACCTGATTGCAATTCCATACATATGTAGCTCATACTTCTTGTAAGCATTAGGTTCACATGCACATCTTGTTGCTTTTAGCGGGTCAAGCCTTCTTTTCAAGGTAGCTTATCTACATTCACCAACCAGCCCCTGATAGCTGTTGCCGCATGCGAAAACAATGCACCTGCATCGCTACATCATTGTAGGTGCTGTTTTGATATTCTCACCAGGGCTTTAGAGTAATGATAAACCATACAAAAGA
Source organism: Triturus cristatus (assembly GCF_964204655.1). NCBI lineage: Eukaryota > Metazoa > Chordata > Amphibia > Caudata > Salamandridae > Triturus > Triturus cristatus. Next base: position 1,416,041,901 of record NC_140591.1, on the reverse strand, counting down.
CAACTCATTTACAGTCCTAGCCTGAAATATCTTTACCAGAATATTAGAAATACTAGATCTGATGCGTTTTGACCTATTGCCCCTTGATTCTCAATAGGATGCATAGTTGGATTCTTAACTGTGGAGGTGATTGTATTGAAATTGTAAAAAAAAAATTAAAGTTCTTTTTATTAAATAACAAAGAAACATTCAAGATTACAATCAGATGGAATAAGTCAAATTGCACATAGTTATACACACCAAGTGCTTCTAAACTGTATAATACTGTGAATGGTATAGTGACATCAGCTATGGCGTATCTGGATCATCAAGAGAGGGAACAATTGGTGGGACACAAATGTTACCACAATATTCATTCCATTTGCTCCAGATAGAAAACCATTTTTTAGGGAATCCTCTCGCTACATATTCAGTTTTTTCCCTTGTCATACACCAATCCATATCAAGCTTCCATGACTCCACCTTGGGTGGTACACTTGCGCTCCATGGCCTAGCGAGATTCTCTTGGCTACCATCAAATCCAGCGTGACCCATGTTTTATCTTTACTATTTAAATCAGTGGGTTACCAGATGTTCAATAGGCATTGTTTGGCCTCAATTCCCATTTCCAGCCCAAGGACCTCTCCAAGAAAGTCATGTGTTCCCTTCCAATAATTCTGAATGTGCACACATTCCCAAAGAATATGCATGAATGTACCCGCCTCGCCACATTGTCCTCGACACATTAAATAGTTTGTCTTACCCATACTGACTAGCTTTGTCCCCGTGATATATATTCTATGGAGGATTTTGAGTTGGACCAATCAGTCGGGAGGAGATTGCGACCTCCCTTGGGGAGGTTATTGCTTCTTGCCATTCCTCATCGTCAAGCTCCAGTCCATCTCCTTCCCAGTGTTCTCGGACCTGTCCAAGGGGGTCAGGGGCGTTATTAATCAATTTCCTAAAAGTCAGGGACACCGCTTTCATCTGCATATACCCATCAAGCAACCTATCCTCCAGTGGTAAAGACTCTGGAGGAGATTCTCCCTTTGGTAACTGTGATGTTAGTGCGTGTCTCACTTGTATGTATCTAAAGTATTCTGAACCCACCAATTCATATTCTTGTTGCAGGGTGGCAAATTATACCATTTCTCCCTTCTTCCATAGGTCTCCTATCTTTGTGATCCCATTCATTTCCCACTTGTCAAACCCCTTCCTGTTTTTCAGGGCACCCAACTGCTCTGAGTCCCATAGGGGGGTAGCCTGCGTGAGCCTCCGTTCCCAACCCAGATTTCCATTATCTGTATGCCACACCTGTAGCGAATGCCTAGTTGGTCCCGTCAAGGGAACTTTTTTGGGTTTAGAGTAGAGGGCCATGTTGTAGTTACCGCCTGGCAGTAGCCATTTGTCCATCCTGTAACCCAGATTATCCCAGTGACGGTACGTGCACTGATTGATGGCCACCAGGTGGGCCGCCCAATAATATTTTTTGATGTTGGGGTGTCTAATCCCCTCGTCATACCAACTCAAGACCAATTTTGGAAAGGCTATACGTGGACGACCCTCCCAGAGCAATTCCCTCTGGAGACTCTCCACCTCCTTAAAATATTTCGCAGGGACCGGGTCTGGGAAGTTCTGAAGCGCATAGAGGAAGCGCGGTAAGGACATCATTTTGAACAACGCTGCTCTCCCCAATAGCGAAAGCGGGAGAGTTTTCCAGTTGGCCACATCCCTCCTTTACGTTACGCTCATATCTCGTTTTGGAGTCTTTTGTAATAAATATTCCCAAATGTTGGAAACCCTCTGTCGCTACCTGCATAGGGCATCCCCTAGGCAACGGGGGTGGTCCTTCAGTGAGGACATACATTAAGGATTTACTCCAGTTGATTGTATACCCAGAATATTTCCCAAAATGTGTAAAGATATTAAGCACTCTATGAAGGGATGCATTGGGAGATGCGAGGTTCAGCAGAATATCGTCCGCCTAGAGAGAAATGTGGTCCTCCCATGTCTCAGCCCACTTCAATCCCCGAATTACGGGGTCTCTGTGAATCCACGCAGCCAAAGGTTCTAGAGTCAGGGTGAAAAGCAAGAAAGACAGTGGACTACCCTGTAGAGTCCCATGACCCAGTGTGAATACTTCCGATTTTCTATTATTAACAAACACCTGCACCAAGGGCTTTGTATACAAAAGGCGTACCCACTTGATAAAGTGTTGCCCGAACCCCATCTTGGAGATAGTCTCGTCATGGGCACAGTGCAACCGTGGCCCATGACGAGACTATCTCGTCATGGGCACTCAAGGGGTTAAGAAAAAGACATGTTGTGTTCCTCTAGATATGTTTGTCTCCTACAATGCAGGAAAGCACACAGCTTTGTTAAAATACCCCTCACCCACCAAAAGGGCCCTTGGTGGCATGCTTCATCATCGGGGTCTTCCCGTCCCGCTGCGGGGTGGGGCGTGCTGCGACCTACGGCTACGTGCGAGCACTGGTTTTATTACAAAACTATGTGTGGTGTAGGGGTGTGAGTAGAAGGGTCAAAGGTATGTGAAAGTGGTGTATAATTAAAAAATATCTGGCTTTGTGGAAAACAAAAAAAAATTAATGTTCCTTCAAGCTGATATTATTAAAAGTGCGGAATATAACAGAAGGACTAAGCTCTAATGGGCAGTGCTTCCTGTGCCTACATGTTTCAAAGCCCTCCCTGGCTTCTCATCAGGACCAAAGAAGATCCCTTCTACACTCAATTAAAGTAAGAATAGTAAAAAAAGTGATAGTACCATTTAAATACTAAGTGGTGCATATAATATTCATGCACTGTATACTATACCCAGATAGGTATCTTAACTGGTACAGCTTTATAATTAGCCCGTTATATGCCTCATGAGCCTGCAAAACGAGAGGGAAGGAGCACCTGTAGTCAGACAGTTTTCAAGGTTACCCCCTCGCCTGGTTACTACCTCCTCGCGGCTCCGTGGTATAGTATATACGAATAATAATACAATATTACGTTTTAATTTAGCCCCAAGCCCGTTTCCGTTCCAATTTAGGAGCTTAAAATTTTCATCCCAATGTGTCCCCATTCTTGTTGTCGTATCCTGCGTATCCCATTTCTTGTCTTGCAATGCTCAATGTCGCACTTTCTGATAAAACATGAAACAAACCAACCCCAACCCAACTATCCCCTCCCTGCTGCCCTGCGGGCCTAAAACTGCCCATAAATCAAACTATGCACAGTGCCTGTTGCCCAGACTTTAGACTAAAAGTAGAATATAATGGGGGGGGGGGATAACTCCACCTCCCCGACCTCAGCCCATTGATCAAAAATGTTTGCCTCGCTAGGGGGCCCACAGAGTGTCCGTAATAATCAATAAGGCACTTAGCGTAACCATCCAGATCATAGTCCGTCCTTTGTGCTCCGCCACTAAATTCAGTGTGAGCAGCCACAACAGTCTAATGTTCTAAGCCAGTCAATGGCACCATGCTTACTCCAAACAGTGCCTTCATTCTAGGCGGCCGGTTCCAACTCTCAGCAAGCGTTATGTTCTTTCGCAGCCCTCCAGCCCTCTAGCCAGTCTGCGCGTCTTCCGGATTATCGAACAACCAAGTTTTACCTTCAGCTTCAACATGGAGCCGTGCAGGAAACAGCATAGCGCACTTGATCCCCTTGTCCCAGAGACGTTTTTTAACCTCCAGAAATGATCTACGTAGCCGCTGGATGTTTAAAGTGAAGTCCAGAAAGAAGAGATCTCTGAATTCTCATATCTCAGTGGAGGGGCCACTCGCGCAGTGTGTAGCATAGCTTCCCTGTCTCTAAAGTTTAAGAGTTTGGCCAACATCAGACGGGAAGTCGCTCCAGGTTTTGGTTGTCCTCCAGGGACTCTGTGCACTCTTTATACAACAAAAAATGTAGATAATCCTTTAGGTTGGAGGTGTTTAAGTATGAGTTCCTCCACAAATAGATCGGCTGCAGGACCTTCCGCCCTTTCCGGAAGTCCAATTACGTGCACATTGTTCCTTCTAGTATGACCTTCATAATCGTCCAGTTTTCCCTCTGCAAGTTTACAAAAAGCCTGTAGGTTTTTTATGTCCTGTTGTATTTGCGATGAGTCTCCAATGAGGCTGGATGTGACAATCTCCATTTGTTTCACCTTCTCCTCTATTTTTGTTAGGTTTGCGCTGATCAGTCTCAATTCCGACGTGATAGCGTCTATCCTATGCTCTAGAGAAGGTCGCACCCTCGAAATGGCGTCCATGATATCCTTCAGTGTTGGGTCCTGGTCCTCTCCCTCTGGGCCAGTTGCCACTTTGCCTTTAGCGTTGTACTCTGCATCAGTTGATTTTGGCAAGGCATATTTATAGAGTTTTGTTTGATGTGACCCTTTCAAGCCTTTTGCGCTCAACATTTTCTCCCTGTTCATCCAGGACCAGTGTTCGCTACCTATTCTGGGCCTTCCCCAGTCTGAGGAGCGCCAGACGGATTATCGATGTCCCTGCGTGCCTCGCAGTACTGCGAATGTCAGACCTCCACCAGCTCAGTATGTGCGTACTCTCCCGAGGCCCACCGCACTCGTGTGCGTCGTTGCATTCGTGACCGATGCTTCACTCTGGGTTGGCTGGTTGCAACTGTGGTGGCAGTGAAATCGGCCCCTGCCGGTCTTGCGCAACCCAAAGTCTCCAGCCAGACCCCACACCAGGTGCAGGCCGGACGGTAGAGCTGCGCCCGCACTACCAACTTTGGTCAGTCCAAACAGCATGCACGCAGCTCAACGGAGCTGAATCGTGTCGCTTTGGGCTCGCCGCCCAACTGCCAGGTCCTCAAAATTCAAAGAGCTCCCTCAATTCAGTAGCAGATTTCGGCCCCTGAGTAGCGTCGATGCAGGTGTGGCCACGCGCACAGTCAGGCAATTGGCAGGTTTTCCACAGCGTGCCTGTTACAAGAGGAGCGCTGCGCCGTGTATCCGCTCCCAGCTTCTTGCCAGTGGCTTCCCTTCCACTACCGCGTTATAAATGTCAGTCCATCCGGCAGCGATCGCTGCTCTCTCCTGCACGCTACCCTGGTCCCACACCTGTAGCTGCCGATGGAAGCGCTGCCTACCTCCTCCTGGGCAGCCCCGTCAGTGCGCCAGCCGTGGCCTTGCCGCTAGTCGATTTCCGCTCGTCCCACAGAGCGCCCGCTGGAGGCCGCGACCACTACCTCGCGTTATTGAGGGGCCGGTTCGGCTACGTCACCACGCCTCACTTCTATGAACGCAAGGTCCCCGGCTCTCAATTACGGAAAGGCCGCAACTCACAGCAGTGATTTCAACACGAATTTGGGGTCTCTCTGCTTCGATTTTCAGCTCGCCAGTGCCTGCAGTGCTTCCGGTGGCCCCATCTCTGCTTAGGTAATGGATTATTGGGTCAGATTGTGGGAATTAATCAGGGTTGTCACGGAGCTATCTTATCCGGCAGCCATTTATTTTTGTGGCAAAGCCACCCCCCGAATTGGTAACATTTTTAAATAGATAATTTCATATTGGGTGTCTGGAGTGTGGGCACCAATTTTATATTTCTTCACCCTCTCCTTGAAATAGATACCAAAGCAGTACCTCTCCAACGTGGAGGGTCTGTTGAATGGGCTTAGACCAAAAAGTCTTGCAGGACCCAATGGGTGAAAATCCTCTCCCATCGGACCACAGTCAAAGCAATAGTGCTTTGTGTATGTGTGTAGTGCCGCCCATGTCGCTGACTGGCATATGTTAAGAATTGACATTCTGCATGTCAGTGCAGTGGTGGAAACCTTGGCTCTGGTGGAATGGGCTCTCAGACCATCTGGACACTGCTACTTGGCCGGTGCACGGCAAATATTAATGCAGAGAGCAGTCCGTTCTCTTCTGATTGTCCACACAGTGTTGCTGACTAGGATCAATGTAAAAGCTTAAAACACTTTTATGGTCCAGCAAATCGAGTTTCCCCATCTCTTTCGAGAGGGGCAAAGATCGCAGCCAACGTGAAAGGCAGTCTCAAGTTATGGCAAGAATGCTGCCTAAGTCTTCAGCTCCAAACTGTCCTGGAAAAAGGTTGTGTAAGACCCAGGAGCCTTTGGTGAACAAGCACACACCTAACTCCAAAGGGTGACAGCTAACCACTACTCCCGACCCCCCAAACACAATCAACCACTGAGAGTCCTCATCACAATATAAAGGGTTGTTGTTTCAAATTCTGCAGTTCTACGGGCTTTCTCAAGTGGTCACCACATCAGTATATAGAAGGCAGGCCCATCGGCTTGGTCAAGAGGTGACCATATCAAAATACAAGGCAAGCCTATTGGCTTTGACAAGAGGTCACTAAATCATTAAATAAAGGCAAACCTATTGGTTTGTCAGGGGAGACCACATCATAATACATGATGGGAGCCACAAGGCCACCCTCCCCAGCCTTATTAGGACCTGTGTACCCCATCCCATGGGGTCAGAATTTAAAGGGAGGGGGTGTGCAACCCCCTCCATGAGCTTTAATAGGCTCCAGGGGCCCCATCTCTCAGGGCCATACTCAATAATAAAGTGGAGGGGGTTGCATGACCCATGCACCCCATCCACCACAGCCAAAACCTAAGGGGGAGGGGAGTGCAACCCCCTTCCCAGACCCTTATTAGGCCCAAGGGGCCCCATCCCCCCTGGGCCTTTTTATATTTGTTTTATCTTCAGAAAAAGAGAAAAGAGAGGGTTCCCATAAGCAAATTTCCCCATGCATTTTGCATAGACTTCTCTAAGAAGCGCTACCACAAATACTGTGCAACCTAATTACAACAATATAAACAGAAAGCTTGGTCTGAAGATTGTGCTTTTTAGGTCTTCTCAAGGCAGCGCATGCGCTGCTTTGAGACATGCTGTATCTCTCCTATTGGCTTTGAGCACGCCCCTCGCTTGCCTATTGTTCCTGTGTGTGCTTTTTAAATTCTTTTCCTTTCTGTGGCTAATTGTTCACATTTTTCCCTCCTTTCTGTGGGTAGTTCTTGCCCCTCTTATATGTATTATAACTTGTTTGTTAATAGTGGTTTGTTTCCTTGCACTCCATTTTCTTTGGTTTGTTTTTTGATAGGCCAGGGGAGAACCAACGCGGAGACTCAAACCCATTTCCCCAGTTCCAAAGTCGGCAGCTCTACATGTTACACCACATCCTCACTCCAACAATTGCCGGTTGCCTTTCTAAATGCCTCCTCATGTTACCATGACTCCTGTCTTGTGCAGTGTTTTTCCCATGTACTTCACTCGCACTGAAGAGAAAGAAGCCTCTAGTCTTGCTATAAAACTGCTGATAACACATACCTGGTTTTCAGAAAGTATTCAACATAGCTGCTCACATTCAGTAATCATCTGATATCCTTATGTGGGCTGGAACATGTTTCAAGCGTTTTTCCAGAAGCATTGGTCTTGCTGTTTACGTGGGGCCTTGTTGTAACACAGCCATCTGAAAACCCCTGACTTCACATTGCTAGTGCTGCATGCATGCCAACATTTTAGCACAGGGAAGTGGGAGATTTAAAAAAAAATAGTTGTGAGAATGTATTTTTCTCAATTGACTTCTTTCTAGGCCTCAATCAGGTCTATTGGCCTGTGTGGGACTTGCAAGTGTGCTGCTGCAGGATCAGCTAACTGAAAAGTAAACATAGATGTTTTTTCCTACCTGTCGGGAGCACAGTGAAAGCGCTATGGCAGTCGGAGAGAGCATGACCAACTTGTTGTGCACTGGCCTGCAGGAGCAGGTTACTGGCACTGCTTACGCTGAACAACACAAGAGCTGTCGCTGTTGGTTGAAGCCAGCAGAGGAATTGGGTTTTTGTATGCAGGAATCTGGAGGCAGGAGACTAGCTGTGAAATCGGTAGTCTCCCGTCTGAATCAGGAGGGGTTGGCATGTATGGTGCTGTGACCGGAAGATGGGCCAGCCGGTGGTACGTCTGGCTCTTCATGTTAGTAATAATGCATTGACATTACTTTGAAGACGAGGTGCTGTGTCAGCGTGCATTATTTGTTTACCTACTTTTGTAAATACAACTTTGCATCTGAGAAGAAACCATTGTGCCGCTGGGCCCGTTCCATCATTGCTGGCAGGATAGTATGGGCAGGGTTTGAGAGCAAACAAAGCACTCATGGTCTCACATTCGCCACAGCAAACCGACTCTAGCACGCCTCCTTCAGATCCAGGTTGATTCTGTGCTCACTCTGGTAAACTGCTCCTCTCCTCTTCCAGCCCCAGAGGGGCTCGCACTTCCCACGTTGTACACTCTTCCAGCCCCAAGGTGGCTCCCACTCCCCTGTGTGGTTACATACGCAATGTAAACTATATAATCACAAGCTATTTGTTAAACTGTTGCAATGGTACATGGTTATAATTAGCTTGGCTCACTAAGCAAACACATTTCCTGTTGCACCGTTGTACATGCAATTAGCAATTAAATGGTGCAGCCACTTCTGCTGTGCGTTTGTAGTAGATGCCCCTGCGCACAGGCAGGTAGGCACATACAAAATAGAGCACGGGTGAGGTAGCCACACCCCTGTCGTAACTTCTCACCCTCAGCTGGTGTAGAAGCGATGCACGACGGAATGGGGGTGGTGGAAAGGGGGATTGATGCATCCAGTACCGAAAGAAGTGCTATCTTCACCCTCAGAGCATGCTAATAGTGGGCACCATGGTGCCGGGAATCTTGCATTTTGCTATGCTCAGGTTTAAACTAAAAGGTTTCTATCAACTAATCTGCTTAATTTCAGGAGAAGGTGAGGCAACAGAAGCATTTTAAGTCCGGCTACAAGTTTTTCAAACTATTTAAATTGTTTATAGTTGGTAAACATTGTCCTTATGATCTATTGAATTTATTAGAAAGTTAATTTCCTGTTACTAGGAATGCTACATGCTACTCCATCTCAGCATCAGCACAGCACATCACCACCTCCTCATCAGTGCACCACCACCAGCTCAGCTCCACCTCAGCTCCAGCGCAGCACCACCTCCGCACCAGCACAGCACCACCTCTGCATTAGTGCAGTACCACCTCATTACGAGCACAGCTCTACATCAGCATCAGTGCAGCATCACCACCTCAGCATCTGCCCAGCACCAGAACAGCATCACTCAGCGCCACCACAGCATCACTTAGCACCACTTCAGCTCCAGCGCAGCATCTCCTCAGCATCACAAAACACCTCCAAAGCACCACCTCAGCATTAGCACAGCACCACCTCTGCATCCTTGCATCACCACCAGCACAGCCCCACCACAGCATCAGCGCAACACCGCCTCAGCACCAGTGCAGCACCACCTCAGCACCAGCAAAGCACTAACCCTGCATCACTCAGCACCACCTTAGCACCATCACAGCATCACGTAAGCACCACTAAAGCAAAACTCAGCATCACCTGAGCATCACCTCAGTATCATTCAGCACCACCTGAGTAGCACCTTGGCACAAGCACACTACTATCACTATACCACTCAGCACCACCTCAGATCAGCATCAGAGCAGCACCACCTCAGCATCAGCACAGCACCGCATCGGCACAGCAGCACCTTGGAATCAGCACAGCAACATCTCAGCACAGCACCACCTCCTCATTAGTGCACCACCACGAGTGCAGCACCATATCAGCATCAGCACAGCACCACCTCTGCAACAGCGCAGCACCTCCTCAACATCAGCAAAGCACCATCTCAGCATCAGCACAGCTCTGCATCAGTGCATCACCAGCACAGCCCCTTCAGTACCTGCGCGGCCCCACCTCAGCAGCAATTCAGCACCAACAAAGCATCACCTCAGCATAGCACCAACTCCGCATCACTCAGCACCACCTGAGCACCAGCTCAGCACCACCTGAGCACCAGCGCAGCACCACCACCTCAGCATGACTCAGCAACACCACAGCATCACTCAGCACCACCTCAGCATGACTCCGCATCACTCATAAACACCTGAGCATCACCTGAGCACCACCACAGCACCGCCTCAGCCCAGCACCATCTCAGCATCAGCACAGCACCAGCTCCTCACCATTGCACCACCACCTCAGCATCAGAGTAGCAGCACAGCAACACCAGCGCAGCACCTCAACGTCAACACACCACCAGCGCAGTCCCACCTCAGCACCAGCTCAGCTCCACGTCAGCACATTGCAGCCCCACCTCAGCCGCAATTCAGCACCACCTCAGCATCAGCGCAGCACCACCTCACCATCAGCGCAGCATCACCTCAGCACAGCACTAAACCAGCATCACTTAGCACCACTTGAGCACCAGTGCAGCACCACCACCTCAGCAGGACTCCGCAACATAGTTTCACTCAGCACCACCTAAGTATCACTCAGCATCACCACCTCACCAGCACACCACCACATCAGCACCACTGGGCACCACCTGAGTATCATTCAGCATTACCTGAACATCACCTCCACACCAGCACACCACCACTACCTCAGCATTACTCAGCACCACCAGTCTGCCCTTGGAATCTGGCACCTGTTGATTCTCGCCTAGTGTCCCTCTGCTGCTCATATTGTAATTCAGTTACTATTTCACAACCTCCACCCACCAGTTGTTTATGTCCCCCCATAGTAAAAAAAACCTATGGAAAACAAGCATTAGAACAGGCAGGAAGAAGTTGCTAGCATTGCAAGGGCAAAAAAACTAGAAGACCTTTTTTTCTTAATTGTGTTTTTTAATAGGGTTGTACAGTTGTATATAAGGTGACAAAAATGCTCATAACACTTTTTTATTGTATCTTTTCAACATGCTGCATAGCAGCCACAATGCTCTACAGCATGGTTTAAAGACATTGGCAAAGCCAGTAGCTCTGGCTAAGCACGTATAAGGTCCCAAAGACGAGACCTATTGGCTATGCCAGTGCTTGCTGTGATTTACTATAAATCTGTTCATAGGTTTTTGAGAAATGAAGGTTTAAAAATATTTGTATATCTGGATGGTTGGGTCCTCGAGAGGTTTGCAGGAGAGCCAATTTAAAAACCGAGCGTTCTGATTGGCCCAGGGAGCATTTTTTTCACTTGAAAAGTGATCTGATTGGCTGCCAGCCATATGAGAAAAATGTTGCTGGCTTAGTCCTCTGCCCTGAAATTTAAAAAGCAAAAAGATATAAGGGAGCAGAGTTGGGATACCCTGCCCCCCCCCCCCACCCTTCCAGACCACATGGGGGGAGGGACCAGAGGGACCCCCCCATACCTCCTGGGCAAAAAGTAAAACAAAAAATTGGCAGATTTTACTGCGATCCTGTGGGACTGCTGCGAGATAGTGGCAAAAAACTAATAAAGTGGCACCTCTTCCATTTAGTTACATATATACGACAACATTAATGGTTTGAACTCTAAAAACTACAGAAATTCACCGATAATAGCTTGCAGAGCTAACTATAACTTGCAACCCTGCCATGCACTGCTTATGACCTCACATATTACATCACTCATGGTATCTCCTATAACATCACTGATGACATCATCCAAGCTTCTTTTGTACACAAAATAGCTCAGAATAATATGAAGCCCCAGTAATGCCATCACAGATACAAATACCTTAGGTGTAGCAAGCATGTGTTAAGTGCAACACTGACCCTATACCATACACTTCCCAGGTAGCCTAGTTCACATTAACAATCAACTACAGATAAATGGGATGCCCTCATTGTACACGATGTTCAATATGTATACAACTGTTCAGGCAAAGCCAAGCTGTTCAGGATACTCAGCGTCTCTTCCATAATTACTCCCTACTATGGAAAGCTTTTGTCTGCGTCAAACCCCTCACAGTCACTGAACCTACATTGAGAAATGAAGTTGATATGAGTAGATAAGTGGGTACTGTAAACAGAGTTTACTCTATGGTGAGAGTTTACTCTATACCACATTGTTTGCAGGCCGTGAAGAAGCTCTCATGAGAAATACACCACAGAGTATTAACAAGTATCTACTAAAAACAGTGTACACTCTATACAACACTTGTCAAAAAAGGCACTATTCACTAAAAATATTCAAGGTTTGAAGGTACTGTGGTGAAAACTTTACAGATAGTCCATCCTATGAAGCAAAATAAGCACGTGTACATATGTTAGTACCTGCTACACGCAGTCTTCTATGTTTTGTAAAAATGGTCATGCTGAGACTATTATGTCTAATAGCTCAAGACTGCTTACAATTCTTAGAATCTACTACGTAAAATGTTTGCCCTGTTGGATGGTCTTTTCTGCAGAACCAAAAAACTTGTGTGGAACACAAAGGACACAAGTCATCAACTGTCATCTACACACAGAGTTACTCTTCAGTACAAAGATTTATAATGCGTTCAATATCGCTATATACCTAGGATGCATTAAAAGCACATGCGTTTTGTAAACACACCCATTAGCTGGACAAAGGCTGTACAAAATTAGGTAGAAATGTAATGTGGTAGTTACCCGCACTATGTAAACTATAAAACAAACTAGCATACTCATTGGATGATTTCTTCAGTGATGGCATTTGAGATGTCACCAGTGATGTCATTAGTGATGTAATAGGTGAGGTCATAAGCAGTGCATTGCGGGGCGCAAATTAGAGTTAGCTCTGCTAACTATAACAGTTGAATTTCTTTTTTTTTTTCAGTTCAAAACGTTAATGTTGTCACTGCCATATTCACCTAACTATAACATTACTTTAACCTTTGTTTTTTTAGTATATATATATATATACGGTTTTAGAGACCCCCGCCTCACCAGTTGGCCCGGTAATTACTGGCTTCGTCGCTGTTGCAGTGGCAGTCTGTGCATCCAAGTTATTGGAAGATCGGGACCCGCCATGGAGTTTGGAGAGGAAAGACAGCCGTCATGAGGTTACCCAACCCCATGTTGGGCGACGTGCATTGTCATCGTTGCCCCTGCCAGACACAATCCCTGAAGGCTGAGGCGGTTGGGGGACCCAAGGAGGCGTGATGTTCCTTTACCCAACGGGAAATTGGCTTCAAAACGAACTGTCCTGCCATTCCGCTTATCCACCAGGCGTAACACCCCTTACGCATTACCTACCTGGATTTCACCATGCATTCTGGGAGTTGCAGTTCATCAACACCACCCGAACTGACAACAGGTGAGCGTTTCATCACAGGGGGCGGAGCGGGCCCTCAGCCAATAAGAGGGCAGCAGGACTCAGGCTCGTGAAGTGGAAGCCTCCTGAACATTATGGCGCTGACGAAGGCTGATGTGCAGCCGAAATGCATTCGCCCCTGAAAGGAATAAAGCTGCTTCCTTACTGTTCCCCGGGTGGTGTCTACTCATTCGCAAGAAGGAGGTTCGTGTATATATATATATATATATATATATAGATATATATATATATATATATATATATATATATATATATATATATATATATATATATATATATATATATATATAGTGTGTTTGTGTGTCTCTCGTTACTAAGTATATTTCTCTACAATCCATGCCTATTTGCTTCATGGCGTGCACACACGTTTGCAGTAAAAAAGTTGTGAGAGGACTTTCTATATATTCATGGTGTGAAGCACACATTTCTTTGTTGTACACACATTAGCAGTACAGTAAATTGTTTTCCTGTGACCTAATTGCTGAATGGTATCAGGAAAGAAAAGTTGGCTTGTGGCTGGAGATTTGCGGTCTTGTTTCTGGCTTTTTGCCACAAGCTGAAATTCCTAAACGGGTTGGAAGGGAGTTGGGGCTATAATGGATGATATCAAACACATAAATCGCTCTAAGCGAAGAGCATACATTGTGTTCCTATATCCTAACACAAACAAATTATTTTGGACAGTTTATACTCCATTTACATTTACATGTTGCTATTGTGTACCAAATGTGCACATTATTACTGAACAAACAGTTGAACCTGCTGTAGGTTTTTTGGCACAATTTGTTGCTTTGGCGACAAACTCGCCTTTATACTTTCCACTGCGATGTAATGGAACATGAGAGGTATTTCTGAGGCACTTGCAAAATTCAATATGCGACCTTCTCTGTTTATGGAAGGGAGAACTAAAAGAAAGTTGGTAATCTTGTAGGATGAGGTTTGCTGTTGCCTTTTTAAGTTTCCTGCATTCCTCGGTTGCGAAAAACAGACGCACTCTGTTGGCGATTGCATTTTAAGCAGCACATAGATAGAATGGAAAGTTGCAGCCCATAGCTGGGTTTATTCATAACACTGCCGCCTGTTCTGTTGCATCATTGGTGGGAAAGTGTGACTTTTTACGAATCTGCCAGGGTCCTGCAGCTGCATAAAGGCATGGAAAATATTAGATTTGCACTTAGTGAGTCGAACCCTCTTGCAGGAGGGTTAGGATTGGGGAGGTTTCTCCTCCAATTTTATTTTTATGGGTCAAACAAAAATTTTTACAGAACAGTTCCCCAAATATATTTCCATAACATCCTTATACTTTTTTTTGTAACTTGTTTTTATTAAGCACTGCATCAAAGAATATCGATAATATTCCTTATGCACATACATTTACATCTCGACAGTTGTTTTTGTTGCAATAGGTTAATTACATGACTTTACTTTTGCTTTGCCCTCACTGCACGTGAACATCCTTATACTTGACAAAAAATGTAAATATTCGGTGTAGGCTCCGTGCACTAGAGTGGCATTTCTCTGCACTAGAAAAATCATGTTTATTGCTTCCCAGGTCTCTTGGTTAGGCGGGAGTAGTGCCGGACTGCGAGCCCAAAGCAGCCCTGGTGGATGTTGTCAGACCCGCCTCCATACGGTGCATCGCGAGTGCAGTTAGTGAGCCTGACCACCACAAATGGGGTTGATATTAATATTGTTTTATTAAGTGCGGGAAATGCCCAAAGGCGTCTTGGCACTGACATCAGAACATACATAGCATCGAAAAAGGCATTCTTAAAGACAGGCTGAAAAAAGCCAAGTTTTAAGGTGTCAATTAGGTATGTATCACTTAAAAGTTTTCTGCAGAGGTTTTGGACCAATCCCACAAAAGGGATTTATGGGCCGTACAGAGTCCCTTAAAGGGACCCTTTCTTAATCGGGAGCCAGTGAAGGTTACCTAACGCTTGTGACACTGAGTGAAATTTAGGTATTTTCTCTGAGAGACGGGCAGCAGCATTCTGTAAAAGCTGGAGTTTATTAAAGGTCCCTGGTACAAAGCATTGTAGTAGTCCAGCCTCAACAACACCAATGCAATGACCACTGATTTTTGTAGTTCAAAAGGGATGAACGGAAGAATTTTCCAAAACATTTTGAAAATGAAAAAGCAAGACGAGGTAATTTTTCTAACCTGGTCTCTAAAAGTAAGGTTAGCACCGAACATCTCCCCTTAATTCTTGACTTTCAGCGCTGGACTAGTGAGAGTGCCAAGGGATGGAGGCCACCAAGATGAGTTCCAAAATGAGGAGTTGTTGCTCCCCACAAGAAAATGTGGGGACAAAAGGTGCATTTGACTACACATTTGTCATTATATATTCAATTGTATTAACTTTTAAAGCATAGTAAATTGATGACCTTATTGTGCACCAGGATACAACAATCTTTGTTGGGGCTCTCCAATGATTCCCTCACTATCACCCTCCAACAGTGCCTCTCATCTCTCCATAGCCCCTCTCTCAATTTGTTTTATAGCGCGTCTCACACCAGTTTAAGGTGTCAGAGCACTCACACATAGAGACAATTAATCATACATGTAAATCAGTGTATTGAAAATGTTACATAAGGCAAAGGGGACTACAAGGTGTAGAATTCACATGTCATCCATACTGGTAGGCATTGTTTAAGAGTGCTCGGTCTGGAGAAGCTCAAACTTAGGATACAGAACATAACACAGCGGTTAGCTCTGACTTTAATAATAAGAATTTATTTTTACCCAAACAAATCTTTTTTTAGCAGCATCAGGATAATGAAAGACTGGGAAAAAAACATAACTTTCTAAACTGTACCATGCAGTTTGCATCCAGCTCTTTGATGGCAGTTCTTAGCTCACTGCACTAGATTACGATGAACTGCAGAGTAACAAAAGAATCTCTGTGACAAAAGCAGTAACCCACTGAGCTATGCATATAAAATATTATTCTTTGATATGGATGGTCCACGTTCTTTGCAGCAGACATATTAACCCTCCGCGTTACCTTAGATGAGTCAAAATTGCCACTAGACAAAACTCCCATCTCTCTTTAGCTATTATATTAAGCACCAGAGTTAACTTGACACTTTTATTGTTGCCTGAAAACTGTTGAATATGAATGGAACTTTGCAGTGCTTTCAAAACTGCTGCACTGCTACAAAACTGGCCCCCACTAACAAAACCGTCCCCCACTAACAAAACCGACCACCCACCCTTCCAGCCTCCCGGGGAAACACCCAATGCCCGGTACGGCCAGTCCAGCCTTGGGAGAGAGAATACTGAGCATCACTCACCCATCCAGCTCTGATAGCCTCCCTGTCCTTCAGCCTACGAGGGGTGGTCCCTTTGTCCCTTTAGACCACCTCCCTTTTTTAGAAAGTGAGTTTTTAATCACTTACCTGACTTGCCACAGTATTATGCACTAGCACCGGAGATATAAGTCGTACCATACCTTTCACATGAATCCTGCTTCACTCTGCACAAAGCCTTGAAATGTGGCGACAGAACTACATTTCAGGCTTTTTGGCGTTGTGAAGAAGGCTAATGTCCTTTCACGCTATGATTACCTGGCTAGGGGTAACAAAATCAGGTAGCCAAAAAAATGTCTTACGGCAATGAATGGGTTTGAAGTTGCCGTTTCACTGTTCAAGAAGTCCTCAGTTTAAGAGTTATTTTTTAGGTCTCGCCTGAGCCAGTGCATTAGCGCTGCTCTGGCGAGAGTTTTAGTATGCGGGATTTGGAAGTGGAAGCTAGTGCCTTTTCAGGCCTCTTGCTACAGTGCATGTGCGCCGGGCGCGCGCACGCCTGCGTGATCACTTTCACGGCCGCTTTGATGTTCTCAGTGAGCCGCGCGGCCACTGAGAACATCAAAGCGGCCGCGAAAGTGCACACCATATGCTCTGCTCGCACCTCCCTCCTCCCTTTTCGGAACATGGTTCGCGGCCACTTTGATGTTCTCAGTGAGCCGCGCGGCCACTCAGAAAATCAAAGCGGCCGCGAAAGTGCACACCATATGCTCTGCCCGCTCTCGCCTGAGCCAGCGCTTTAGCGCTGCTCTGGCGAGAGTTTTAGCAAGCGGGATTTGGAAGTGCAAAACTAGTGGCTTTTCAGGCCTCTAGCTACAGTGCATGTGCGCCGGGTGCGCGCACGCCTGCGTGCTCACTTTCACGGCCGCTTTGATGTTCTCAGTGAGCCACGCGGCCACTGAGAACATCAAAGCGGCCGCGAAAGTGCACACCATATGCTCTGCTCGCATCTCCCTCCTCCCTTTTCGGAACATGGTTCGTGTGCGCTTGCTTTCGTGACTTGATGTGTACGTGGCGTCTGTCGCAAGTGAAAGTAAGCAAGAGTCGGAATCTTCAACAAGCATTGGAGTTATCCTTGTAAATTACATGTTTTTTTGTATTATTTCTTTGCTTTTGGCCAATAATATATATTTCAGACTGAGTGGCACCTAAGAAAATCCTCATGCTTATTTACGTCAGCAGGCACCCTGCAGCTAGTGAACTATAAACATTAAACGCCACATAAGAATAAACATAAAGCTGGTGGGTGCGCCTGACGTTTCCCCGCCCCCTCTAGAGATCAGTGCGACCCCTCCTCTTAATCTCGCAGTCCTACATAATGCAGTCATTGACCACTTTAAGAAGGGCTCACTCTCCTGTTAAGCAGCTCTTTCGTTCTGCTCTCGTATCTTATCACTAAGTCTCCTGGCAGCCTTGCAATTGCCTGGAACACATGCATGCTCGTAATGTAATTCATTTGTGTTTCGCGCATTTCTCGTTTTAAGGCCATGACTAATTGATTCCACTTTTCATCGTACATCAAAGAACTCAATTATGGCGGGAAGAGCCGGTACCACGGTCTCCGGAGGCTGTTGCTGGAGTCTGTTATTGTGAGGGTTTTGGCCAGTATCCAGCACTTGATGCCCTGCCCTGTATACCCCTAGAGGGCTTAGGACGCAGTTTCTGCGGTATGGCGCTGTGTTCCTTCATTCTGCCTGTTAATGGTATTTTCTGTCTGGCCTCGTGCTACTCTGTGACCACATTTTATGGCACAGTATTTTATAATAAAGAGCAGTCGATTGAACTCAAAGACATTGTATCCGCCTCAGGGTGAGTCCGGATATCGGTCCAGTTGTAAAGGCTAGATCGTGGCCTCTTGCATTTAGTGCAGCTCATCTTCTTGGCTGCTTTTTTATTTATTTTCTGTTTGTGGGCGGCTCATCTGGATTTTACTCGCACAACTTAAAACAAGCATTGGCATAGCCAATAGGTCTCGCCTTTGGGACCTTATAAGTGTTTAGTTACGCAGCACAATATCCTTACTGCAACAACATTAACTGTTGCATGGCTAAACACTTATAAGGTCCCAAAGGCGAGACCTATTGGCTATGCCGATGCTTGTTGTATTTATTTTTTGCTGAGGCCAGGGCTCTTCCACGCCTCAGGTAAGCCAAGTGAGAGGACTTTCTGCGGATATAGATTCCGTGAGCGGAGGGGAGCCTCGGGTCTTCACTGTGCAAGATGTGATTGGGCAGCAGCGACGCCAGTTAATTCTATCTTGGAGTTCGTGGGACACTAAGATAGAATTCAGGGTTGTGTTTGCCTTTTACGATCTTTCCAAAAGGCCACAACGCGGTATTTCCTGGAATTTTCCTGAAGCACCCCATATTGTAAATGCAGCCTACGTGGCTGTTTGTCAAGAACTTGTCATCCGTGAGGTAATAAAACTTTTTAAAAGAAGGCCATCGTGCTTTTAGGCTTAGGCACTTAGATTGATAAAAGGGGTGTAATTTTCTTTCTCATTCTTTTTATTAAATTGTGTGGTTTTCCTCTCTGCAGTATTTCCCGCTTGTATTAGTTTAACACAGGTTAACATGATTTGATAAGTGACGCAATCTAAAAAATACGTTAATTGAGTAACTTTTGCTGCTAAAAGCCTACTTTAATCCACAAGCATAGTGGGCCAGCTGGAACCATTAGCATCCTTATTACTGATGCACACATGCCAACATTTTAGAAGGGGAAAGTAGGAGATTTTTTAAAATAATTTGGAGAATGTATTTCTCCCATTGACTTCTACTGAGGCCTAAATCGGGTCTATTGTCATATACTGGGACTAAATCAAAATATATTATTTTGTACCTTACCTGTCAGGAGCACGGCAAAAGCGCTATGACAGGCAGATAAAGTGTGTCAAAAATGTTGTACACTCCTCTACGGGAGCAGATTGCTGGCAGTGCGGACTCTGAGTCACACAAAACTAGACCCTGTCTGCAGAAGCCTGATGAGGAATCAGATTTTTGTATACAGGAATCGGGAGGCAGTAGACTAGCCTTGACATCGGTAGTCTCCCACCTAAATCGGGAGGGCTGACATATATGGTGATGTAATGATATCTGGATGCAGTAAAACCACATGAGTAAATTCTGGTTCCCGTCTGGTGCAAGTTCTTTTCTATAGGGTTTCCTCCCATTTCACATTCTGAAAAGTCTGAATAGTGGGTTAGTGTAGTAATACAGAACTTCCCCTCCCTTACCGAGATGCAAAACTCTGAATTGTGAGTGTGAGCAAAGGTTTCTGTTGTGTTACCTCTTAACATTTTGGCAGGGAAATAGCCAAAGTGAGTCGAAGATTACTAGACCACTCAAAATTGGAAGCTGTGTTTGCACCTGATTTGGCATGGCCCTCAGAACGAGAGTCATATTGTAGTGAACTCAAAGTATTATAAGGATGCTGTAATTTTCACATAACAGAGGGACCCATGCGTTCCACCTACTTTCAGAACATGTGTACACTTAATTTTTGATTTGGTAATTGTGGTATGTAAGCATTTGAAACTTAAAGTGGATGCTTCCCAACTTTGTAGTTTTCTGTTTTTGATATATGTTTGTCCCTTAATGAGCTGCTCTGTCGTCCCTGGGTTTTTGGATAAATCTTGTTGAATCCTTCCCAATTCAGAATGTACCGATTGCTCCATTTCTCGATTTATCCCTTTATAGATGGTAGATGATTAGGTATTGATTGATCTCATCTGTGAGTCAGTCAGGTTTGTTTGGTGTTTAGTCACAAGTACAATCTCTTACTCCGGAAGCTCTTATACACAACACCGCAAGTAATGAAGTCAGGGAAGATCTAAGGTCGAAGGATGTGCCACCTTTAACTGACGTGGTACCAGTTGTGTAAAAGGGTGAATACATGATGGTGTGTTTGGATGAATTGAGGAAGGGTTGGTTAAAGAAAGCAGAGGTGACTGCTGGGACAGTTAAGAATCTCAAGAAAGTAAGTGAGAAAGGGATACATTTGGAAAGCTAGTGTGGTCAAACTGGTCATATGGCTAGCAGCAAAGAGTGCATTGCTAGAAAGGTACATTCAACAAATGTGGAAAGAAAGGAGACTGTGAAATGTTGCACGGGTGAAGATGAAAAGAAGGAATTAAAGGTAGGAAAGAGATTTGAGATGAAATAGTGTTGCAATTGAGCACTAATGGAAGAGAAAGTCCCTTCTAATCGTGGGAAGGTAGACGGGAGAAGCATTAAAATAATGCTTGATTCTTGTTCACATTTGACTATCACATGTGAAGACACCTATAAGATTTTTTTTTAGATATTGTATAATTGCACAGAATGGGCATTAGTCATATAGAATTGGTTGGTAAAGCTATAAAAATAATTTATTATTTCCAAGTCGTCTTGGAGTTTCGTGAAAGAATGGGGGGGGTAAAGTGTATGTATGGCCACAGGTGATAGCATCATTGGATGGCAACTATAAAAAATATTGGGGGTGTTTCTTAACTCTAATGTGAATGTCTGCATCATGTTGTAGAGTGTCTGTAAATCCAGAAAGCATATTCTGCAAGTATGTGAATCTGAACTAGTGTGTTTGAAATCTTATATTCATAATATAAAAAAAGGAGGCTCATCTGGTAGTTTGAAGGGTAAATGGATTGCCAGGCAGTGTTGAAGATGCTGAACCTAGAGGCTGCAAGGAGTGTTAGCGAGTGGAGTTAATGCTGACACATTGGTAAGGTTTCCTGTCCATGCAGTGTCACAATTTACCAGGCAGATCACAGGACGAGGTAGCATCGGATACTGTTGGCCAACTGAGGGGAGAACAATCTACTACATTTTTATTTTTATTACCTGATTTGTTCTCTAGAATGTGTGAGCTCATGTGGATGGGAGATATTTCAAGTATGATAATGTTTTTAGAGGAAATAGGGATTCCCCTAGTCATTATTAACTGATTTAAAATGCAGTTTTGTTCGAGTGGAAGAAGGCTTTTTTGAAAGATTGTGGTGTTTTTGACCATATGAACTGCTTTTTTAGGTCTCGGCTCGAAGGCTGCGCTTGCGCAGTCTCGATCCGAGATTTAATGACTTGGAGAAGAGGGGCTTGAACCCGCCCCTCTTCTCCCCTGTTCTCCATTGGCTGGCCTCGTGAATGCTGGCCAGCCATTGGAGAAGAGGTCCGTCATTCCGATTAGGCCCCGTCCTTTTCGGATTCGGGGGTGTATTTTTTTCAAGAAGTCTAATTATCTCCTCCAGCCAATGGCAAGAGGAGAGTAAAGGAAAACACGCCCCCGAATTCGAAACCGCCACTGCGTTTCTCCGAGGCATTTCTGCTCTGCCTCGGAGAAAGGCAGTGGTGTGCTTGCCTTTTGCTCTGCCTTGTTTCCTTTCTACTCTAGTCTTCACCGGTTCTTCTCCCCCCCTCAGATCCCTCCTTTCCAGCTTCTCTCCCCTCAGCTCCGCGGGACTGGCACCTCAGTGTACCCCTCTCTCCTTTCCGTTCCTAGGGCTCGGATGCCGCCTGTTCTCCCCCACTACTCTCGGTGTCTTTGGCTTGTGCCCCTCAGGTCTCCCTTCCTTTCAATCCCTCGGGCTTGGCTCCCCTCGGTTAACTTCTCTCCCCTCGGTTCTCCCAGAGCCGGCCTCTCCCATCAGCTCTCCGCGTGCCCGGCCTTTCGCCCCTCTGAGGATCTTCGTGCGCACGGTGTTTTGCTTTCTGTCCTTTTCCTAAGCCGCCTCCTCCGACCTCCCCGCGTCTTCCTCGGTCGCGCTTTGCCTCGCACTGGCTCCTTCCCTTAAGCTCCTATCACTCCGGCTCTCTCCCTTAAGCTCCTCTCACTCCGGCTCTCCTCCGCACCCTTGGCATGTTCTCTCAGCCCTTCCTGGTCCAGCACTGGTCCCCTTCCTCTCCTCAGCTCCTTTCTGCCTATCCCGCCGCCACCATCTTGTCTGCAGCCATGGGCTAGGATAGTGCGCTGCGCACCGAGAGAGGACGGACCGTTGGCAGGCTCAGTCCCTAGCTACCCCCGCACTACAGCCACTGTTTATTAATAATATTTGTTTGCCCTCGGCCGACGCCACGAGGTCTCCTCGACCCGGAGCTACGCCTGCGCACCGGGAGGTGGGTGCCGGGATATTGTCAGCAAACGCCGCCATGACAGGAGGGCAGAGCAGGGGGCTGGGAGTGGGGGAGGAAGGGAGAGAGGGGGTGGGGTGTACAGGGCAAGTCCCAGGCAATAAATGGCAACTCATCATTTGCCAGAGATGTTAACATTAATCGTTTTCCTTTTCTCCCTCTTTAAAAGCAGCCATCAAACCCACGCAAGCACATATATGTCTCCTTGCCGCAACATTTCCCTTTAAGGTGTTGTCCAGTGTATATGTCGATGTATGGGAGCAGATACCCTAGGCCTGACTGGGGAGGAAGGGGGATGGATCAGGGCTTTAGAGAGAATAGAAGGTCCCTGGCATAGTTTAAACGGTGGCGTGGGAAGGAGGGGGTGCGTCGTTGTGGCAGAAGGGGAGAGGAGAGGCGATTGGGAGGGACATGAGGCGCAGAGCTTGGAAAAGGAGTGCCTCTGGCAGTGTGTTTTTTCCTCCATAGGGCTTCTCAAATCTGGTCTTTTAGCAGTGATAACCCTCACCTTGACTTAACAACGAAGTCGTAAAGTTCATATCAGCATTGGTACAACTCCACAGGTTAGAATGCCCTTAAGCATAAGATTGATCTCCTCAATTCTAAGTTATCCCAGCTAGACACCAGGATGTCCCACTTAAACTGTTTACTACTCTTATAAAATCTCCACCCCACCTAATTAGTGCATTTACCTTGTGCCCCCACCAAGGAGCAACTGTTTACCATGTCCAGATAAACTACAAGCCTGTCCCTCGCAAGTAGACATTTGTAATCTGCTGGCAGAGTATATCCCCCCTTCCTCCCAGCGTCCACAAATCTGAACGTATGGTCAAAATTCATCAGAACATGACACCAACCACATTAATTCATTGAACTAAATTTCAGACATCCACAGTGATGTCAGTGGATAATAGGAACGTTATTCATATTTCCAGTGAACCCCTAGTCACTCCTTACATCAAAATCGTCACTTCATTTTTATGTATGCTATGTAACTAGATCAGCAGTGAATCACAAACTAAAATTGCAGACACAACCTCCCACTACAGTCTTGAACTACTAATCCTCACACAGATCTGGTTCACCAATGCTTACCACAATATTATGAACCTTCTGCTCCCTCCTCCTTACTGCATCACTAGATGCAACCAGGATTGGGAGAGGCGTTTCAGTTATCTACAGGAACCCCTTACATTGCAAAGAGTCACTCGACAGTGAATTTTCCTCTTTTCAGTGCCATACTCTTAAACTCTGGCAACTGCATAATTCCTCTTTAAGACTGAATGCTATCTATCACCCTCCTAGTGATAATCCAACTTTTATTGAGGAATGCAGTGAGCTCATGACAAACCAATCAATTCTAGTTGATGAGGTATTTTTTTAGGCGGCTTTAATCTTTACTGGGGATGACATGAAAGCCAATCTCCTTTCTTTGTTCCTTCCCTGAAATGATACCTGTGCATTGGTAGTACCATCACCCATTTCGCATTGCTTTTCTCCCATTCCATAACCGGAGGCCAACTAAACAAGCATTTACAATGCAATGGTCTCGGCATTGGTAAAGATAGAGCTATTGGCATTGCTCATAACATTATTTTTGTTTATGTTTTTGTTTTTAAAACATTTAAAGAAACGGCATTGTTATTTACAATGTCAATAGCTTAATCACTCTCAAATGCGAGACCTATTGCATTTGCACCCACACACAGAGCCACCTACACACACACTGATTAAGCTATTGACATTGTAAACAACAATGCCGTTTCTCTACATGTTTTAAAAACAAAAACTAAAATAATGTCATGAGCAATGCCAATAGCTCTAACTTTAACAATGCCGAGACCGTTGCATTGTAAATGCTTGTCTATTATGTGGAAATGAATGGGATAGTTCAAGCTTCAACTGAACCGTCACAGATTTCAGTTGTTCAAAGCTAATGGTTTGAAACAAGCTGGTTTCCTATATAATGTCCCTTGATCAAAACAGAAGCCCAGCATCATTTGAGTTATTCAAATGTTGTACAACTAGCCCTAAACTGGTTCTGACCTAGATGGAGTGGTAAAAAGCCAGGGTGGATGTGTCTGGGAATGATGTATGGAGGACTAGGGAGATGGAATGGCAAAAGGAGTGACATGAGGATAATGAATAGAGGAAGTCTGCAAAAGAACTGATTCTAAGACTTTGGTTTTTAGATGAAGATAAAAGCACTTGTGATTTTGGCAAAGGAGTTAAAACCACAGAGGCTCATCAAGCCTTTCAGAAGCAGTGAAACTAAGAATGGTGGGATCTGGAACCTGAGTTGACTTGCTGTGTGCCAAGGTATACATGAACGGGATGGGAGTGGAAGTTGTGCAGCTTTAAGTTGTGGATCTGGGATCACTTGACTTATTAACCCCACAGGATACCCCAACCCTTTAGCACACAAGGTTATCATGTGACTTCTCAGCTATAGGTTCCGAGACCCAGGCACATGCTTTCTAACCCAAGGACATTTCAGCCCATCGAGTTTTATACCTTAGTGTCATATATTGATTAACATGGAAGCCGAAATAAGACTGACCAGGAGCAGGGACTTTTTTGGGCTAGGGAGGGAAGGGGGCATGGTTAAATAGGTTTTTCTTGTTCATTGGACTATAACGGCTATATACTGTCACTTTATGTACTACGACTCTAATGTATTAGTATCAACGATGTCACTGGAGATCATTGTCCTCTGTTTTCTATCTCTCATAGAATGACACATACAGAAGCTGCATGTAACATGTATAGCGTAATTTCCTACAAAAACAAAGGACTGCCTCAGTAGGATAAACATTGCATTTTATAACTGTCAAAGTCATCAATAAAGTGTGTTAAAAAAAATAAAAGTTGTGGCTCTGGGAAGAGGTTGAGTAATTACCTCAGGAAGGGGACGAGGACAATCGTGTTTCTCAGAGAATATGGGCTGAGGGGAAAAGAATTACTAAAAACAGCTTATCTCAGAGATGCTGTTTCTTTCTGGTTGGTGTAGCATACCTACTGGGCTCATTCGTAACTTTCTTTATTTCTATACCTGTGTTTTGTTTTTCTCTCTTTCAGTCCCGCTCATTCCCATTATTATTTATTTACTCCTGTTTCACTCTCCACCGCTTGCAAAGTCTTAATTTAAGTTTTTCCGTTTGCTGTGAGAAAGGGAAGATATGTGGTATCTTCCTGTAAATGGATGTAGGTGGAATCCAGATGCAGATCGCGAGCTGATGGTTTGGAGAGTGTTAGTTGGTTGGAGACTGATTGTGATTGAGGTGTCGACGAGTGTCCAACAGTTTTTGCACACAAGGGCCCAGCTGGATTATTGCAATAAAAACAGAGAACAGAACTTCAGTTAATTCTTTGGTATGAACGCAGTTGTGAAGTCTCGACTTGATAGGTTAATTCCCTTTTGTAAGCGGGAGACTTCAGTGGTACTTGCTCATATGGGCAGGTTGCAGTAAGTAGAAATTCTGCTCTTTTGCTCATGCATTGTTGGGTGTTTGCCTTAGGAGTCAAGTGCACTGTGTAACCCCTACTCCTCAGCACCTTATCCATTCTCTCTTTGGCTCAGTAGAAAATGGCATATCCAAAATAAGAAACTGGATAGCGATGTACATCAGAGAAAGGATGCCTACCCGTAAATGTGGTACTCCTAGATCTCTAGACTATCTAATTTCACTATGTCCACACTTACAAGCTACTCATAGTCGAAATTAAGAGTGATTGGTAAAAAAGGTATCGTGGAAAGGCGCTGTGCCAAGTGAGGAAGAACGGGCATGTCTAATGTGGTGCCACATTTATGAAACAGCTTAGAGTTGCTACCTTCTTCATCACAAAGTGACACTGTTCCAATAGTTGCCACAGAGCCTTGTGCATTAATGTTTCCTTGGACTACAGAGAAGTAGCTTTCTCTTCTTCATTTTCTTTGAGGTGCCCCTGTTCGGCATTAGGAGGTTCTTAATATCTTGTTAATTTCCAAAATAGACGTGCATTCTAGGGCAGATAATCGTGTCAAGTACAAAATACGTTCCTTAGGAATTGTGCACAAATTAAGCCACGGTTAATGTTTGCCTTATTTATATTATTGCCCATTTTGTGCCTTCACATATGTAAATGAGGTTGTGTTTGCTGCCACAAATACCCTCCATGTATGCATTTTATCTTCTGTGCTTTGCGCAAGCCAACATTTCAATCTTGTGAGAGAAATACTCCTTAATATTCTGAAATGTTCTAATTCCAAACATGTGGAGGGCTGAGGAATAGGGTGAAAGCACTGTACTACAAATCATCTAAGAGAAACATATGCCAGACACTGCAAGGCTGAGAAATGCTATTGCGTAAGTATTAACTAAAGATGACTAATAGTCACTCTGTCTTCAGTTGCCTTTGCCCGAGTTACAAGAGCAATATTCTTAGGAAAACATCATAATTCATGCATGCTTCATCTTGCCAGAAACTTCCAACTGTGCTAATGGGAATAAATACATTCATAATTCATATCAAGGCTGAATGGGAGAGAACGTAGTGGCATTTATCACAGAGAAATGCCAGATTCATTCCATGGAGACACATTCCTTCAGGGAAACATTGCTGCTTGGTTCCATGTTGTATTTCCTGCCAGGTTTGTGTCCCATTGGTCAACACGAGCCAAATTTCTCTTGCCTACACAGGCCTACAGTTTGGAATCACTGGCCGGCGCAGTTATAATGGGAACTCTTATGCAATGGAAACCATGTGTGCCTCATTAATCAACATAAGGTTTTGGCAGAAAAGTTACATGCCTTCTGCTGGAAGCCAACTGAGACCAGTGGTCTATTCTGGAAATCAAGTGTGTCCCTTGAGACACCAGCAAGAAGCGTCTCTATGCTTACAGTCTCCAGACATAAACTGTTAAATACATTAATCACACAATTGTGTGACCTCAGTGGCCTTTTCAAACTTTGTCCATTCCCAATTCTATTTAATGTTTCCATAGTTCTCATTCTGTAAATCAAGAGACATGGCAAGGACGTTCTTTCACTAAAAAGTCAGTGCACCGGAAGTGACGTCATGCACCCTTTGACCCCCGCCGATAGCAGGGTTAACTGTTTCTGCACTAAACCCTTCAACATTCTCTTCTCTGGGAGTGGAAATTACAGGAAGTAACCTGGATTCACCAGTCGTGGTTCGCGTTCCTGTTGCTACGTTAGTGATCCTCCAGGTCAGGGATGGCAATGACAGTTAGGATAAGAAACAGTTAAAATAATCAGATGTAAAAAGCGGAAAAATGCTACCGTTCTCATGCACTCCATTGAACCTTCTGAGTAAAAACATTCAACGCTGTGAAAGATTTCATCTCAACAAAGACAGTCTCTAAAAAGTGCAAGAACCTCATTTAAAGTTAGGCTGGATGGCCATCCCTGTCACCCCACCTGATTCAGAGTTGGCGGCATATGTTGCAGCCCCTGCCCTCCAAAAATGACTCTCATGTAAAAGGCAGGAGCGACTTTGGTGGAAAGTGATCCATGACGACAAGGCCGCGATATCATTCCGGTGTGGCAGACGTGTCATCACGTGTGTTATTTGTGAAAATCAACACCCAGATTGTTCCAGCTTCAGAAATCACCTAACTAAAGGACTCGGGGCTACAAGATGTCCTCTAACAAGTGACTTATATTTCGCACCTTTTTCTGCCTGGGACCGCCAGAAAGGGTGACGGTGGGAATGGCACCAGAGGTGCTACTCTTAGTTGAGTGGCCCTTGCAGTGTCATTCTGCTGAATATAGAGGTATTGGGTTTGCTGCAAAGGTTTTCTAGAGTTGGTAGTGTTTTTGTCATCATGAAACAGCTTTCCACTACACTGTAAGTGAAACTGTTGAATCCAGAGAAGGGTTGACAGGACACCCATCAGTTTTTGGCAGATATTCAGTTACTACAGTCCTCTTAAATAAGACCATACAAATCTGCCAAATAGCTCAGTGGGCCACGATCCTCAGGTTGACAGAACCGCCAGGCCAGCTGGAAGTACAGCCTGTACTCAGTAAAGGATGTGACCAACAGGCATACTAGTATCTGTGTAATGAGGTTTGATCTCAATCAGAGGTCATAGCCGGTTGCAGTGCTGTGGCTATAGGACAGGCTGGACCCATGCACTCCAGCAGTCACACCCTTTGAACTATGTGCTGATGGAACCAGGCAGTTCAGGTCCTAGATGAGATACAAGCACACCCTTAATTTCTTCTTGAAAAAAGCTGCCCAGGAGGCAACCTCTCATGCTGTGTTTGCCCTAGCAGCATTAATTTTGGTGGCAGATTCTGGATCCTACTGTGTTTCATGAAGAGTATGACTTCCGTCACATACTACTTCTACTTTTGTTCACTCTTAGAGACATTTTGGGTTGAGCTGCTGCTGTCTTTATGCCTTAAGACTTCAAGGTTTGGGACATGACAAATACCATGGACATCTATTCGAGCCTTCCAAATATTGGACCTCTTGTAGTAAGTGAGTTCCGGCAAGTTGAATAATAGTGCAGAGCTGTACCACTTGGATTGAGAACAAAGCTAAGGAACAACCAGCCAAGTGTTGTAATGCCGAGATTTGTGGTACTATTTATGAAGCTTAGCATGAAACAAACTAGTTTCTTTCATGGATATACCAGTGGCAGGAGTTACCCCACATCTTTGAAGTTTGTAGGAACACCTTTGGAGTATCAAAGGCGAGACTGACGAGCATACAGGGTACTCGGTTTGGGACTTAAAACTAGGCCTTCAGAGCCTTTTTTCCACTAGGTTGATTCTATAGACAAGAATGTGACTGCCATAATATAAAAAAATAAATAACGCTTTAATACATCTTAAAATTCACACTAAAAATTAAAACAAATAAAGCCAGAAACCTCCAAAATAAAAATCAAGTTGTTACTCATAATCTACAGTTTGTGATTACTTTGCTTATTGTGATCACTTTTCTGTCCTCAAAATTACAGATTGTGATCCGTGCTCGTAAGAAACCATGAGGCATTGTTATTCTATCCGTTTCAGCACTGTAGATAGCTACAAACTTTCCAGAGTTATAATAGTTTAGCATGTGTGTCCACATGTACAACTGGGGTACCTTAGGAAAATAGTTGATGATTGACTTCAAGGAAGTGCGTCTATGGAACTGACTACTGATCTTAAGTAAGCATGGCAACTTTTGTGAAACATCTTCTGAATGTTTTTAATTTTTAAGAAATTCCAGTAGTGGATTGTGCTAGGTGAGGATGCTGTTTCCTCATCTCTTGAATTATGGCCTCCCAAAGAAGTGTAATACAAATATCACGGACCCCGAAGAGGAGAACGACAATAGGTTAATGACACCAAGCCCATGAGGGAGAAATATGGGTGACTGGGTTGGAAGTGGGCTTTGTGTATTAGGGTAATTTATGGTAGGCTCTCGAAGACCAAAGAGAATGTACAGGGGACCTCGTACTCTGTCTGTGAAATCGAAACACAGCTAGCACTCTCGGCAGCCATGTGCTCCATCAACTCACATCCAGACAGCATCATTGGAACCATCAAGTATTCATCTGGTTCTATTCCTCTGGCAGCCAGGCTACGGAGATGGTGAAAGACCTATGCTCATTTCATTCTTGGCAGAGGCTAGGGTTTAGTGGGAACGAGGCACAAAGTTGTGTGGGTCCCTCACAAGAAAGAATTCAAAGGTTCATGCAGGGGACCATGCTCACCTGCTGAGTCACAGATGTAGGTGCGGTTGATGCCTGTTTGAGGTATACCTCCTCCGTGTCTGCTATGGGGTGGTGAGGTTTTCCTGGCACTGTGGGTCAATAAAGCTGGAGACTTTGGACTCAGTTGGGCCAGTCCATGCTAGCAGGTTCATTAGCAGCAGGGCAGTCAGCAAGTTGATGGGCTTCAGGTTTCGTTCTACTCTTTAAAAAGATGGTCAACATGCTGCTCCAGTCATCGAGGCGGCAGGGCTCATAAGGTCTGGTCATGGTAACGCCAACTTTTATTTTCTCTCTATTTATTTTGGGCTTAAGCCTACTCCTAATAGGGTCCCAAATGCCCAGTTCATGTTATGGTAGTAGCCCGTTATATTAGAGCCGACTTCACTGACATTTTCCCCTTTCTAAGGAGGAGGGTGTGTGACTGGGCAGAGCAAGCTTGTCCTGCGCCAGCAACGTGCTGCCCATTAATTGGTCTATGTCCAAGCACAGTGCTAACTTGAAATCAAGGCTACTTGGTGTACCTTGCCAGGGAGTCCCTGGAAAAGGAGTAGACGATGGAGTGACCATTTTGTTTTTCTTTGGCAGCATTAATCCTCCATTTTAGCTCCACTGACAGACAAAGAGTTTCTCGTAACCCTCAATTGTGAAAAGCAAAAAAGGAGTCCAGTAGTGTTGCCATCATTCCCTCTTAGCGATCAATCCAATTATCACATTCCTATTTTGTTTACATATGTTCAAGTTCTCACAGTAATCATTCAGTGGGAAAAAGTCCCAAAGATTTGGGGATTATGACATTAGGCATCTCAACTTGGCGCATCTTTTCTGAGACTACAAAATGATGAAAATTAGCACCATCTTGAGCCCAAGAGTGTGGGTATTCATGGGTTACCCTTTCCAGGCTTCCATAGTGTGGAGGTGACATCAAAGCTGTCCCCGTAAAGTGCTAGAACTGTTGCTGAGTTCGGCTTTTTTTCTTAATGGTCCATTAGCAATGCCGAAAATCAAAAAGTACCGGGGCAGGTACTTTGGGAGACAAGGGAAAAATGAGAGCCGGGGCCAACTGGAGAAAGCAGCTGAAGACATTTTTTTCTTTAGCGTACAATTCAGAAGTAATATAAATTAGATTATATTGAAGTCATTTGTTTGCCACATTCCGGACATATGCATTGCATCATAGTAATCATGGCAGTCTGCCTTACTGCACATTTCTAGACTTTGTCATTGGCCAGTCAGGGTAATCTGGTATAGGTTTGGATCTGTGAAGTGTAGTGCTTAGTGACAATTCCTATTGGTTTTATGGAGATCCCACTTTTGCCATATGGAGCTGAATTGACACAGCGGTGTCTCTTTTGTTTCTGAGTTATTGTACAATAAACAGATCATTACATTTTTCACTTTCTAGAAATTAGTAGGGTCGTCCCCTGCATGGCATTTGGTGTTAGGTTGCAGAGTATCTGTTCCTGGTGGATTGTTGGATGTGGGTTGATTGCCAGTATTTTCCACTGTACTTGCGGCTACTTGAGTCATTGAGGAATGTATTTTCCTATTTGCCAACTTTATAACCACAGTCCTGTGTTGTGCTCACAAGGCTTCCTGAAGTTCTGTCAAAAGTGCCTCTGATGGCCGTGGATGATTGGGTTGTACAGTTGATGAGCATCGCTTTACGACCCCTATACTATTCATCTATAAGAACCGTCGAGTGCTATTTCTCAGCCATGGTTTGGTCTCCATTCAGGGTATCAACCTGTGTACAAGCAATTAGACCATATATAGGGCGTTCCGTTATCAGTTGCAAGGAAAAGTAATTATATTTACCAAATTGTTTGGAGAAGAGCTGTTTCCAGTTAAATGTTGTTTCTTTGAAGATCGAGTCGGACTTGGGCTTAGAGGAGTGGCAAAATGATGAGCTCTAATTTTCTTTCTTGTTTTTTCTTTTTAGAAAATTTTCTTTGAAAATTGCCTTCGGTAAATAATTGTATCACATATGTGGATAGACCCTGGATTTATCACTGAGCATGTGAAAAGGAATTGTGGAACTTTCACACCGACAATTTAAGCAATGTCATACAACATATTAGTTAGTAATAAACATTAATAAGAGTTCCCTTGTACACTGGTATTGAACAGCTTCCTGTCGATGTCATCACTTTACATTTGCATGTCAATCATCACCATGGGATAAAATACATATATGATGAAAATGTTGTGGGAAATGTTCTCCTGCAGTACTCTGTGTAGAGAAACCTTAAGGTTTGTTTACACAGAGTACTGCAGGAGAACATTTCCCAGGCGATCACGCATTTCCCAAGCGATCACGCAGAAGCCAAATGTATTGCAAATTACTAGAAACAATACTTAGTGTGATGTTACACCTGAAGACCATTAACTTCTGTCATTGCAGTGGAGATTCTCCAGTCACCTCCCGCCCCCTTCTCCACTTCAGAAAAAGTCTGAAGATACTTCTCCTCAGGCAGGACCATGTCACAATATGACTTCTTGGGTGGCAGAAGCCCTGAAATGTGCAGCCCCATCCTTGCTGCCTCCTCCTCTCACCACATCCATGTCTACCCATAGTGCACCTCACCTATACCTGCCACCCTCTCCCTTGACTTCCACTCCCCGATCGAAGCCCCTTACTACCCACTATTTACCCAGGTCATCACTGTGCTGTCTCTTACCCACTTCCTCCCCTCTTCCCCCCTTTCAGCCGCCTTGTCTCCCCTCTGCGTTTTATCGCCTTTCGTATTTTCCAATGCTTTCTTGCTTTATAGCTTAATCCACCACATACAAATCCCATACACTGAGATCATGCCATTAGGTGGTTAAATCTTTGTGCCATTTTTAAAGAGTAATATAATTTTTAAATTGGTAGACATGAATATGTTTTTCATTTTGTATTTGGATACTGTCGATGGTTGAAGGACACTGCAGTGACTGAGGTTAAGACAAAGAATGATCGTTCTTTGATCCTGTATTGTAAGATCTATAAGAGCATTCTTTCACCTCATATAGACCCCAGAAGAGTTGTAGATGGAGAGCATCATTTTCTTTTCTAAATGTGTCCTAAAGTTTTTTTCACCAGTTTGCCCTGCACATTATATATGAATATTTGTGTTAATGCCCCAGGCAAGCTGGAACTGAAGGGTTTATCAGAGAAGAACCCCTGAAGAAGAAATGCAAATTCAAGATTTTGATGACAGGATAAATACTTAGGGATGCGTCACCTTTTTTCAGAGTTCGACTCTAGTTCTGAGTCGCTGGCCGCATGGTTTATGTAAGACATAAGACATAGCACACTATGAAAAGAAGGAACACAACAGAACGTAACATAAAATTATTGGGACCATCTAGAGCACACAAAGAATTGAAGAGAAGACACAAATCTAAATGATGCATTCAATTCAAGATAATTATCATGTGTTGTCCTCTCTGCTGTCAGCTGTGAATGGCCTGCACTACTTTCAGCTCCTAGGAGACATGGAGACTCTTAAAGTCCATAAAAGCATAACCGAAGATGGTACGTACAGAGTATATGATATGCACTGTTCTATACCAGAGACTGAGGTTCACCCAGATAAGTGCAAAGAGAATAAACTACATCATTTTATCTTTGGAGCCTAAACATTTTATGTAGGATTCAGTACACTTAACAAAGAAGCGTGGGATAAAATTAGCAGTAGATGACACCAGACTGAAGGCCAGGTCATGACAGCATACCAAACCATTTAGGATTATAGACTATGATACCACAGTATTAAGCAAAAAGTCTTTTTTAAATGATTCTCAAGCATATATATCACGTTTTTCAGTAATTTACTAATTTGCATTACACATCATATGGCTGGAGGCAGATTATTTCAAGAAATTATTTCAAATGAGTGTGTGCTACGCTGGTCATTTTATTAAAGGGCTGTACATTCTCATGTTAATACTACATTGTATGGATTTAGGGTGCGGCATACCCTGCACACAGCATCATTTGTGCCGACCACCTCTACCTCACCAGAAATAGCCTATGTAGAAAAAAGCAGCAAAGTGGTCCCAAGGTAGATGTGCAATCACTCTTGCCTTAGCACGGCATCTTAGAGCTCAGTTGCAGTCACATCATCAATATATATTTAAGACTTCCATTCTATATGGCAGCCCACTGGAGAGGTGCAGCACTGGCTCCACATGTTAATGCCTTAAACAGGCTACTTCTGTCTGCGGCTTACCCTTCCCCCCCAGTACCTACAGCACACTATTGCCCACTGGCAACCCTCATTAGGAATGCTTTTACAGCAAGAGGTTGGGAGGGTATGAATGGCAGCAGGATTCTGAGAGTACATTATCCAAATGTGTTGGTGAGCATATATCCACGGTTTGGTTTACCTCCAGAAAGTAACCACCTAACTTCCCTCATGGCTGAACTGGCTTTCTACCTTGATTTACCACTATTATATGAACTTCTGTAGGAAACTCACTTACTATTAAGACGTACTAGTAACAGTGGGTCCTACATTTATGCAAGGCTGTGCCTTTTCTGAAAGATGGTTTATTGTGGTTACCACGTGGGAAGTAATATCTACTTTGTAATTCATATGGAAAGGAATCATTAGCAGCATTTGTCAATCCTTGTTACGTTTTCTTGTCAGTGACGCACAGTTCCTGAACTTTGTGTGTATTTGGGATCTCTTTCACTTTAAACAGTGAGCACTTATAGATTTTTATTTATAACTAAATGCTTTAGCTTGAACCACAAACGCTATGAAAACCCTGAATAGAAAGACTTTTTCAAATTTGGAATCCGGGTTGGGCAGTGCAAATTGCGGGAAATATTCAGGTTTATGGAAAGATACATTATATGTTTTTGTATTTTTACACTTTATGTTAATTAACCCTGTCTAATATTGTCTCCTGGTAGATCCTCCACAATCTATCTAGAACTTTATTTCTGATGGACACTTCTAACTTCAGATTCCTCACCTTTGGAATATCCTCAGGTGCCTGACTGGATCCTGAAGATTTAAACATTGCTCCTGCTCACTGGTAGGTGGCACCATGCAGCTCTGCATTGACTTTATTTCAGAAGTGAAGATGGAGCTGCATATAAGTGCCACCCCTGCTCATCGATGTTAGTTCTTTTCTTTCTACTCCTTTGTACGCAGGTTCAAAGTTCACTCCCACTTTTTTATTGTCGGTTGACAAGTTTTTTCTCAAATTTCTTTTTTCTGGATCTATATGCCCTCCTAAAACTACAGGGTTTAAATCATGTAGAGACTGTCACAAACAAATGTTGATGATAGACCCCCATGAGTTTTGCCTCTAGTGTTTGGGTTCGGGGCATAACTCCATGTCCTGTGAGGAATGCGATTACAAAAGCAATCTAGGAATGTGAAGTTAAGATCTAAGTCTCCGAACACTGAAAGAAGTCACCGAAGTCCCACTCCTCCTCGAAGTTGAGGATGACGATTAATTTATGCTCTCAAGGCCATTCTCACAACTGGACCTCGTCGCAGTCCAAGTCTTATGGTAACCACAGCTGAAGCAGAAGCACACGAATGCCAAAAGGGATTCAGTCTAGTAACGCCATTCTCCGCCAGAGAAGTCATGAGGACATTAGAGTGCCTCTCGCTTTTCTTCTTTGTCCCCCACCGAGGAGCCAGTTCTACAACTGATCACAATGTACTCAACATTTCCAGTGCCATCAGTGCCTTGCAACAGTTTGAAGCCTTTAAATGGGCTATTTTGTGACTCTTTGGCACTCTTACGGCTCCGTCTGATGCTCCTTAGGCCCCAAGGATCCAGGTCTCTAGATGCGTTATCACCAGCAGGTCCACCCTCTGCACTGTCTGTGTCTCCTGAACCTCTCTTTGGTTTGCTCCAGCGATGAATCAGGCTTCCAATACAACACCAAAATCCACACCGTCCCTTGGACGTTGAGGCCGGCAATAATGCTGCGGGAGGAAGTCTTTGTCCCAATATTCCCATTCAAATCTGAGCTGAATTTGTCTCAGTCTGACCAAGGTCATGTCCCGAAACTGAACAGATGCTCCCAGTTTAGTCCAACCAAGACAGGCCCATGCGTTTATCTCGGAGCTCTACTCCCGTGTGGCAACAACATTTTGGTTCCAACTTTGATCAGAGTCAACCTGCCTTCATAGGTGATACTGGAGATGATGGGGATTATTACACCTCACACTATGATGACAACCTTTTCATGGGCTTGCAGGAGGCAAGCAGGTTGGACACTGAGTTGTGTTCTCCCCCGGACCATCAACGGAAGAGATCGTTTCCTTTGCTGTTGTGATGAGACGTGCAGCAGAGGACTTATAGGTGCCATCTGTATAAATTAAGACTAATGTACTTACAGACGTTTTGCATCCTATGCTGGCATTCCCTGAGCCTTTACTGTGATTCAATGAAGCGCTGACAGACACCTTAATGGGCACCTAGTCTAAGCCTAGACTGTTCACCAGCACCTGTGAGCATGTGGGTACCCAGATGTCACAGCCGAGCGCCAGGCAACCCTGATTTTATGATGCAGCACCCTAGGCAAGAAAGTCTTATGGTTCAGGGTTCTTCCATCAGGATGAACCCCAATTCAATTCATTCCCTATGACCCTCACACCCCCAAACAGGGAGTGGAAGAGAAATTAAGCATTTGGGACACTGATGTTTTCAACGGCCAGCCTAGCCCTCCATTAGTGCTAGCCGTTTGCTGGAAAGATATTCTCATTCTTCATGGGACATGGTTAGCGAGATCTTGCTGGCAGTCCCTGAGAAAGTTTGGCTATCCTGGCTCAAACCATCCATGTTGGTCAGGATGCAGCCAAATACACTGTCCATTCTACACTGGACACTACCAAATGGTTGGACAGAACAGTTATCACTAGCGTGGTGCTTCGGCATCATGCTTGGGTGAGATCTACAGGCTTCTCTGGTAACGTGCAACTATGTTGGTCAGGATGCAGCCAAATACACTGTCCAAACAACATTGGACACAACCAACTGGTTGGGCAGAACAGTCATCACTAGCATGGTGCTTCGGCATCATGCTTGGGTGAGATCTACAGGCTTATCTGGTGATGTGCAAGTCTCTGATGGATATGCCATTTGAAGGATCTTGTCTTTTTGTCGGGAAGGCTGATTCTGCATAGGAATGCATCAAAGAAAGCCGGACCACATCGAGTTCCGTAGTCCTTTTTACTCCAGGAAGATATTATCCTCAGCAGTTTTGTCTTTTTCAGTTCTACTCCAGATGTTTGTCCCAGCAACACCAAGGTCTACCACCTCCCCAACATGCACCAAAGCCCTTTCAGGGTCGGGGACAGATCAAGCAGACAACATCCAGGCCACCAGGGCTACAAACTTCCCAGTTCCTCAACCCTGCAGCATCAGCCTACAAGCTACTTTAGTTTTCCCTTAGTAGCCCATTGCCACCTTATGGGACGCAGGATCAGGCATTTTCTCCAAAGTTAGCAAAATATCATATCTGAAATGTAGGCCCTTCAGATTATTCAATGGGGTTATGCCCTGCCATTATTTTTCAACCCACCACATCTTCTGCCCACATCAGGGTGGCTTTCGGAAGACCACTTCTCTTTCTTGCTCCAAGAGGTGCAAGAGCCTTTAGCCAAGGGAGCCAAAGAGAGGGTCCTGGCACTAGAAATAGGGACTAGCTGTTACTTCTGCTATTTCCATGTTCCGAAAAAGGACGGAGGCTTTCGTCGTATTTAACTCTTTGCCCTATGACCAGCCTTCTTGAGGAAGTACAAAATCAAGATTCTCATGTTGGCCTAGGTTCGGTTTGCCATTATCCAGGTGGTTGGCTGGGGGCTTTAGACCTGCATTACGCTTACTTTCATGTACCCGCCCTGCAGTTCCGCTGATGCTACTTGCAGATCAAGGTAGGCTAGGAGCGTTTTCAACTTAAAGTGCTCCTCTAAGGTCTCATCAGTGTCCCTTGGGTGTTCGCGAAAGTGATGGAAGTAGTCACAGTACATTTTTAGAGGCTGGGGGTTCCAGTTTTCCCCGGACTCGATGACTGGTTGTTGAAGGTGAGCTCGTCACAGTCAGTCGCGGACCACCATCAGACAATGGCAAACCTCTTTACTTCATTGAGGTTCACCATCACTTGCAGAAGTTACAACTAATTTGCAAAGGCACCCTTTCTTTGGGCCATTCTGGATACGGTGCTGTTTCAGGCCTTCTTTCCACTGCAACAAGTCCAGGACGTTCGGTCTTTGATCTTGATGTGTTAGCCTCGGTCCTGGATCTTAATGAGAGTGGTTGAGAGGGTTCTATGCCTCTTGGATCTCGCTCATCGACTCTGTCAGGTGGCATATGTAGGGGTTCTTCAGTGGAATCTGAAGTCTCAGTAGGCCCAGCACCAGGGAAACCAGTCTGATTACATCCAGGTTTTTGAGGAGACTGCAAAAGTCCTGCAGTGGTGACTCCTCGACCACAGTTGACAAGCTGCAGGTCCTCTCTCTACCCCACTCATAGCTGACAGTGTGGTGACAGATGTGTTGTCGTTGAGATGGGAAGGTGATTTGGGAGAGGTGATTGTGTGGTGACGGATGTGTTGTCGTTGAGATGGGGAGGTGATCTGGGAGAGGTGGAGATCGAATGACTCTGGTCTCCGACAGAAACCGCTTTCCACATCAACCTGTTGGAGTTACAGGCAATTACCCTGGCACAGAAAGCCTTCATCTCTTCCATCAAAGGGAGGCTGGTTCAGGTTCTCATGGACAACACCACCGTGTTGTGGTACTGCAACAAACAGGGCGGACTCCTGTACCAAAAGCTAGTTAGTCACCGGAGCTGGCTGAAGCGCAGGGTATTTACCTGTTTGAGAACCACTTGGTGGTTTCTTTGAGCTCCAGGGTGGACAAACTCAGCTGCTGGCGGATCGTGAATGGCAGTTACACCCTGAGCTGGCAAAGATTTCATGGCAATTGGGGTTATCGTGGCTAGATATTTTCACCACTGCCAAGAACACGTAGTGCCAAAACTTTTTTGGCGCACTAGAGTTTCCAAGAAGACTGCTTTTTGGAGATGCATTCCGGATCGATTAGAGAATAGGACTCCTGTACATCTTTCAGCCATTGGATCCTGCCTGAAGTTCTGAATATTATCAAGAATATTCAGACCCAAATCACTCTAGTGATTCCGGATTGGGCAAAGAGAGGTGGTACCTGAAACTTCTAGGCATGAGCATCTTCCCTCTGATGAAGCTACTGCTTCGGGAGAATCTCCTGTTGCAGCAGCTGAGATGTGTCTTACACTCAAAACTGTGCAATCTGCATATCCATGGATGGAGATGGAGCGACAACAGTTGACCAATCTTCCTTCTTAAGTTGTGGGTGCCATCTTTGCTGCCAGGGGCCCCAGTACAATGTCAGTCTGCGCTGGGTGTTTGACAAGTGTGTGGCCTAGTATGGCACTCGCAGTATGGACCCCTGCAGGCCAAATAGTTGGATGTCTTGTTATTGGTTTTATCTCTGTCCAATCTGTAACTGGGCACAGTTAAGGATCATTTGTCAGCCGTTTTGGCTTTATTGAATTTGCCAGAGCAGCCTTGCTTCCAATCAGATGTGATTACAATTCTAACTCTTTGTAATGCCACAGTGAGATATCAATTTGGTACTCATTTTGCTTTTGAGCACTCCCTTTGAACCAGTGCACAGCTATCAACTACGTCTCCTGACTGATACTTTATCTAACTGCAGATTCCTCACTGCCCTCCCAATTCCCCGTTCTGTTGAATGGCCTCTCTTCCCATATAAAAAGGTCCCAAATTAGAAATCTGCACACTTGTAGTCTGATTGGATTTCGGGCTTTGCGTCCAAGGGCGCAGAAAGTGTCAAGAAACAAACTGATGTTTGCACGCAGTTGTGGTGCTGCACGGTGCCACCTACCAGTGCCCAGGAGCAATGCTGTGGAAATCTTCTGGATCCCTTTCTGTCGCTCAGGAATATTCTAAAGGTGAGGAATCTGTGGTCTAGAGTATCCACCAGAGAGACCAGTACCGAAGGTAAGTAACTTGTTCTTTAGGGGTCTTATGCTTACTCTCACACATATGTGACCATTATTGGGTCCAGCTGGGTTTCTATCATTTTTTCATCGCAGGATGACCTTTGGTACTCCACTCTTGAGTAATTTCACATCTATACATGCTTCCTAATCCACTTACACAAATACTAGTAGCCTTTATCATTAAATGTAAATTGATACTTGTATAGCGCACTACTCACCCGCAAGGGTCTCAAGGCGCTTGTACGAATACCGCTGTGGAACCCATCCTGGCTTTCCCTGTGAGGTGTCCACTCCTGGGCACCCCCAAGGTGGAGGCCAGGCATCCTTAGCGTTGTGGGGGCCGTTGTGGAGATTAAGCAAGCTATTGCCCAGAGTTGCAGAGTGGGACTCCATGATTGGAATAGGCACCGAGGCGAGAATTATCAGGTCTGTGGAAATTTGAGCCCAAGACCCGCCGAGGCGGGGAATTGAACCCTGGTCCCGGGCCAGACCTCTGCATCAGGGTCTGCCGCTCTAACCATTGAGCCGCACTTCTCCACTCTCAGTGTACCCATTACTGTAATCTCATGGATAGTTAGATGTCACTGTTGTTAATTGATCATTACTTGCATATATTTAACTGCTGGATTGAAAACTAAATTTCCTTAACCTTGGTCCATATAGACGCTTGGTCTGCTAAGATTCATTGACCTTGTCTGCCAAAAATATGCTAATATATTGTAGATGACTAGACCATAACCAGTGCCATCCACAATAATGCTGTCCCTAGAATCACTCTGCAACAGTGTTGAGAAAGATGACACAGACGGGTCTTGTCACTGGACTGAGAAATAAATGGATTTGAAATGCAAGAGGGACCTTTATGAAAATGCACCTCCAACAGTGCATTTTGAGAATGCCTGATAGCAATCGATAACTCTTCATAATGTGTACAAAGCAGGCACTGCATCAACTGTTCACTCTCTTGTAGGCCATGCACATCTGAGCTGAATCTCCCATGCTGACGTAAATTGAACGAGAAATGATAGACCATTCTGGTAGCTCACTTATGTGTACTCGGACTGTGTTGTCCACGGTTTAGGGAATAGTAAATTAAATATTGGAGCAAATATAGAGGAAGACACATGGATTAACTCAGATATTCAACAACGATCCAGTTACTCCTTCCCTAGAGCCACTAAGTGATTGAACTCCTGGTCGTTATGATGGAGTTTGAATGTAAAGAAACAGAAGAAAGGCCTGGGCTGAATATGCGTTTACAGAATGCAGCCTGAATAAGGCAATAAGTCAATTAGAGTTAGGAAAAGCTACGGCACCTAACATGATTCTACCAAAGTATTCCTATCCCTACAGCCTTTGTAGTCACCAATTCTGAGCTATTGGTTAGTTCAATTTGGAGTTTGTTTAGTTTCCTAGCTCATGGACAAAAAGTTTGATTGGTCTAATTTCTAAGAAGGGCTGACACAAAACCCTAAATGATACAGGCCAATCAGCTTCCCTGACTTAGACTATAAACTGTATACAAAGGTTAATTTGGAGGAGCTGAAGCCGTTAATGGAAGACTGAAAAGTCATATCTCCTTCTCAAGGGGGCTTACAAGAAGGACTTGCCCCTACTGACCAAATGTTTGTTTCAACTCACCTTGTTCACAAGTAGGAAATGGCAAAAATGATTTAACTCTATGCAGTTTTCATTGACATTTCATCCTCATTTGATCTTGTGAGCAGAAGGAAACTGTGGAAAGAAATCGAAGGGTCTGATCATTGAAAGATCCCTCCTTGACTTAAGATCTCAAACCAATTGCAGATGAGTTTGAACAGAAGAACGACTAATACATTTGTAACATAATGTGGTCTTTTAGCCTCCAGTTCCTTTCTTTATATATTAATGACTTGCAAGAGGAGGTGCTGGTAGCTGGGCATGATATCCCCAGAATTCAGCACACTGAGGAACCCCTCTTCTTGTATGTGGGTGACTCAGTACTTCTTCCTCACAGTCCCAATGCAATATAGAAGCAGCTGAGGGCAGTAGAGTTTAATTGCAGAACAAATTATCTAAACATCCACATTTCAGAATCAGAAGTGATGGCCTTTGAACAATTTGCAAAAGCAGTCACCAACCAAGTTAATCGTGGATAACAGCTATTTGGAGGAAGTGAAGGTATATCCTTATTTGGGGTACAATTGGCAAACACTTTAAGCTCAAAACCTCACATAGAGTAGGCTTTAATAAAAGTAGAACCAGCAGGTTACGTGGTAGTCAGATTTGCCTGGAAACATGGCTATGTTCTCTCTTCACAAGTGTCCAAAGTTACAGTCACCAAACGACTGGGCTGGCATAAACGGTGACAAAGGCAACACCATTATGGGAACCTGACATACTGGGACAACTCAGTAAATGCCCAGGGTTCGACAAATGGGACACCATTGGGATATCGGCGGTGGGGGACATCTGGGGGAAGGAAAAACTAGCCACGTTTGAGGAGCTTCAGGCGAGGTACTAGCTGGCCCAAACAGAGACTTTCCGATACTTACAGATTAG
Organism: Triturus cristatus; assembly: GCF_964204655.1. Classification (NCBI taxonomy): domain Eukaryota; kingdom Metazoa; phylum Chordata; class Amphibia; order Caudata; family Salamandridae; genus Triturus; species Triturus cristatus. The sequence goes on along the minus strand of NC_140591.1, from coordinate 1,415,999,098 downwards.
CCATGCCATATCGACTGCTCTGCCGAGAGACGTCCCCCTTCCTGATTCCTCCCCCCCCAGAGGATCGGCTGATACTGGATCCCATGGATCATAAAGCCATTTCACTTGCGTACAGGAAACTGGTCAATAATCGGACAGACCCAATGCAAAAGCTGAGAGGGAGTTGGGAAAAAGATTTGGGTGCGATGGAGGACAAGGACTGGCAAGACGCCCTGGCGTCCCCTCGCGAGGTGGCCATTCCACAGCGTATGCGATTCTTGCAACTTAAGGTTCTGCACAGAGTCTACTTCGACGCCACACTTTTGTTCAAGATAGGTAGACGCCCGACCCGCTTTGTCTCCGGCATTGCAACCAAGTAGGCACTTTTTTCCACATAATATGGGAATGACCGCACATTCAGAATTTCTGGGGGGAATTGTCCGTCAGCTCACGCGGGCCTGTGGTGGGTCCCTACAGCTATCTCCACAACTATGCTTGCTTAATATCTAGGAGGCTACGGATCCCTCCCAGGCTGAACAAACTTGGGTGGCAATGGGTGCCTGGGCAAATGACATGGATGTCGCAATGATTGCCGAAAAATCGGTTTTTAAAGGCCGTGGATGCCCCAGGAAATGGGACCATAAATGGGGAAAGTGGAATAAATACAGGGGGGACATCTGCATCTCTCCCAGGGTGAAGTTGCGGAGGGAACGGAACAACTTGATGGCCCAACTTATGGCGCAGGTGGGGGATACTCCTCTGAATCTTTGATACCAGGGTCCCTCTATGGCTCCTAGCTTATCCTGTATTAAGCTTCATATTTCACTGTATTGTGCTATGTTCAACGTATATTAAGATGTGCCACTTTCCCAAGGAACTGTAGAGGTCGCATATAACTTCTTGGGCTTGAAATGTACGACTGGGTGGGGGGGGGGGATTATTCAGTGCTATCTTTGAATGTCATGTGATGATACCAGCTTGTTTGTTGGAAAAATTAATATAACTTTACAAAAACAAGTGTCCAAAGTGTTGATAGCAAGAGATGACAGCATTTTGCTATTTGGGCAAAAATTTGGGGATCGATTTGCATGTATCAAAGATGGGGTACCCGAAAGAGTAATAAGAAAAGTTTGATAATGCTTCCAAAAAGCTTTCCATAAGGATGAGCTTGCTTTTAAGTCAACTCAAGTGAGATATAAAATAGCCCCCTCAGATATGCTGTGAAGCGGTTGACAACTACTACAGATCACTTGGCCGACAAAGCTAGGAGAGAACATGGCGAATCCTTCTAAATTGCCTTGAGCTCTCAACAAAGATTTTCATATATTGAATATGAGAAGTCCTCACGTAGTTGGAGCAACGTCCAAATGACAGCAAACTGATGTTGAGACCACTTTACTTGCTAGAAGGCAAAAGCAGCATTGTAGCGGAGGTGTCTATTGAAATATTTCTTCTGTAAATATTTATCAACCATGTCAGAAGCAGATGCTGGTGAACGCCCACCAAATAAAACTGCTTGAAATGGCTATAAGCAATGTGGCACCAGTGGCAAAGAATCCAGCAAGATTGAACTTGACAATGACTACAAACTGTACCTGCCAGTTAAAACATCCAGAAAACTAACACCACCTTATGCTAATCTGCCCCATGTATAAAGCGATTAGAGGAAACATAATTGCCTTTTGATTAAGAATATTGAGGTTAGACACTGCAATATTGCTTCTTCTCTGCGATGAGGTCCCACCTGTAACCAACACAATGGGATCATTTCTGCACGTAATAGGGAAATTGTGCACAAGGTTTCTTAACACTGTGCAGCTAACCACCAGCTGTAACACTGAATCGGGTGGAGTGATTGAATGTCAGCTCTTATTAACTCAGGGAACCTCTCTCCACTGTATGACACCAATTCATGGTATAACGCACTGGGAGATTATGGTCATCAGTGCATGTTTGTCCAATTAAATCAACTTCCTTAGATGACTGAAGTCAACTTCCTTAGATGACTGAAGTCTAGATGCTCGGGCTTTACCACCATCAGATCCAGTCCGGGGAATGGGGGGCCACAGGGCCGGCAGGGGCTACTTGGCCATAACTGTGGGGTTTGAATTATTTTCTCTCTTATGTCTTATGTTTTCCCCAACCAAATGGCAGAGGTCAGGAAGTACTAATCATCAATCCCTTGCTAGAATGGTTACCATACAAATTATAAATGCAGTCCTGTCGCCATGCCTCCACACTGCAATGGTTTGATTTAAATGTTGTGACGGGCGACGAATGTCCATGGGTGTTTTGGTGCTAACTTATACCTGAAGGAGAGAAAGCTGTCCCAGTGTCAGCCCAATATCTGACCTACAGGGGGGAAGTGAACAGCCATGTTTTAACAATGTTCTAAAGGCAAGGAAATTAAGCTGATATCTCAGGTGCCATGGCATCTGATTTCAAAGCCGAGAAGTGACGTAAGAAAAACTTATGCCACCCCTGGAGGCCCTATGAATTAATGGCACAGACACTTTCCTGGCTGTGATTGATCGCAGTGGTTTGTTAGAGATGTACCAGGATTTTTTTTTTTTTTTTAGGAAAGCAGGCCCGAGTGGTTGCATGTTTTATGTGCAATACAGAGTGCTTTTAAAGCTACTCCTCTTTTTTTATAGGGAGCCAGTGTAGTTCTTCCCTGGCTTTGGAGACTGGTTCAAATTTCTTAATTTTTTTCAGGAGTCTGACTTTGGCATTTTGCAGTCTCTAGACTTTTTTGAAAATGCTCTGCTGGGCACCGGCATAAAGGACGTTACAGTGGTCCAGTCTAGTTAAAACAAGAGAGGTAACCACTGTTTTTTGTAGTTCTGGAGGTCGGAATGTAAGAATTTTCCTTAAGATTTTTTAAAAAAGGAAACAAGAAAAAGTAAATTGGTTGTTCTTATCTCTAAAGGATAGATTGGAGTCAATTATGACTCCTAGATTCCTGCCTTTTGGTACTGAATGGGGAGAGACCCTAAGGACCGTGGCCACCAGGCATCATTCCAAAAGGTGGTGTCTCGTCTGAAGAAGAGCACCTCAGTCTTCTCTGAGTTTAATTTAAGACACTGGGAGCTCATCCAGTTGACTATTGCGCTCATACATTTCTTTTTTTAAATATCTTTTTATTATTTAAGGCAGGACGAAAAAACAAATTAAACAGTTCGACCAGTTTGACAGATGTTGAACAGACAAGACAAATCACATGCAATAAACACAGTGGCGACATTTACCAAATTAATACACATTACAGAATTAACGATCGTGTAACCCTAAGCTGGGTCAAAGGGACAATGCCTCTTCCTCAGGGGTGTGTACAGGTGCCACACAGATCCCTCCTCTATAAGCATTCCACCCGGACCACACCGCTGACCACCCTCCGGGGCACCCACGTGCTACGTATACAGTCTTTTCTCTAAACATGCACCAGTCAAGACTCTTTTCCCAAGCGGCCAAGATGGGTGGTGCCTCCGCTCCCCATAGACGGGCTATCTCTCGCTTGGCCACCATGGCCCCCAGTGTGGCCCACACCCTCTCCCCGCCTGTCAGATCAGTGGGACCCCACATGTTCAAGAGGCATTGCTTTGTCTCCGGACGAATGTCTTTGTGCAACACTTCCTGCATTACATCGTGTATCTCTCGCCAGTACCGTTGTATCTGGTCGCATTCCCAAAGTATGTGAATGAAGGTACCCATGTGCCCACATCGTGGCCTGCAGTCGCCCCCACCCCCCCCCTCCCCATGTAGACTAGTTGTGGTCCCGTGAAGTAGGTACGATGAAGAATTTTAAGTTGGATCAGTCGCAAGCACGCCGGGATGGCAACCTCCCTGGGCGAGGCCACCGCCTCCCGACATTCCTCGTCGTCAAATTCTAAGCCATCCCACTCCCAGCCCTCTTGCAGCCGCCCCAACGGATCTGGGGTGTTGTTGATTAATTTCTTGTAGGTTAGGGAGATTGCTCTTTGGGGAAGGTATCCGTCAAGCAGACGGTCCTCAAGTGGCGAAGACTCTGGGGGGGTCCGCGCCCGACCGCAGGACGGTGGTTATGGCGTGATGAATCTGCGTGTACCGGAACTGTTCTGTGTTGGAGAGTTCATACTGCTGCTGGAGCGTGGCAAAGGGAACCACCGCGCCCCTGTTCCAGACGTCACCTAATCGAGATATGCCAATCAGGTCCCACTTATCAAACCCCTTAGTGGACCAGAGGCTCCCCAACAGTTCTGAGTCCCACAATGGCGTGGCCAGGGTAAGCCTACGGTCCCAACCGAGACTCCTATTCATGGAGTGCCAAACGGTAACAGAGTGTTTGGTGGGGCCCGTGAGGGGCAGGCTCATACATTTCTTGAACCGGGAGGCCACCTCATCTATATTGTTGTCCATGGATAAACTAATGTAACGTAACTGGTGCTATGTAAAGCGCTCTGATACCCGGTTCGGATTCGGGTCATGTTTGCGCTATATAAAACTCTGCAAAATAAAAAAAATAAAAATAAAAATTGGATACCACAATGTGCGTATCGTTGGCAAAAGATGCGGTGGTGAAACCATATCATCTAATCAAGTTCAAAAAGGGAGCCACATATATATTAAATAATGTGGAGCTAAATGAGGAGCCCTGCGGAGCTCCGCACAGTACAGTAAATGGCTTAGAGCTGAAATCTCCCATGTTGACTGTTTGCTCCCGTCCATCTGGGAAGGAGCTGAGCAGCTTAATAGCTGGACCTTGAAAACCCATCTCGATAAGCCGTTGCTTCGAAATCACACAACTTACTGTGTCAAAGGCTGCGGATATCTCCGAAAGGACCACTGAAGCATTGCTACGCAGTGGTTGTGGCTATACCCTCTAGTGTGAAGGAGTCTGAAGGCATCTGAGATGTGTATTCGTCAATTGCCATCCTTCTTCTGTTCAGTTTTATCACAATAATATTTGTAATTATATATTCATGTGCATTGTATCTCCCACATCGACAAGGACTGAGCATCCACCACTCTGGAAATCAGCAAAAACAAGCATTGGCATAGCCAATAGCTCTCGCCTTTGGGACCTTATAAGTGTTTAGCCATGCAACAGTTGCATACCTAAATACTTATAAGGTCCCAAAAGCGAGACCTATTGGCTATGCCAAGCGGCCCTGCGGCCGTGAAAGTGATCGCGATCAAACATCAAAGCGGCCGTGCGGCCGCGAAAATGAAAGTAGTCGCTGAAAAGCGCGCGCGCCCTCGCACATGCACTGTAGCTCTAGGCTGGCCTGGTAGCACTTTTTGGAGCCCTCACGATAAGTTTCGCCAGACCAGCGCATGCGCTGGGTCAGGCGAGACCTAAAAACACAGTGGCGTAGCAAGGTATCCTGGGCCTCAATGCAAGGAAAGGATGCGAAACCGCCCGTCAGGGCCCCGGGTGCTGGTGCCGCTGCACATCCTGCACTATTGATAGTGACACCCATGACAGAAACCACAAGACAGACACAGCAGAGTTAACAAGAGAGCGCTAATGAGGATGCGTGTTGAGTGTTTTTCTAGGCGCCGTTGTTAAGAACACAGCGGCGGGTGCTTTTTAGCGCCCACTGCTAGTTGAAACCTCGCCGGCTTCCGTAGGCTGCTGCACGCACGGTTCATGCCTTTGACGCGGGTCTGGCGCTTTAGAAAGATCTGTCATCGGCTGGAAGTGCTTTTTGTGTTGTAATTTCTGTTGACAGCCTGTTCTTACAGGCACGCCGCTATATCCGTTCAGGCGCTTTTGCAGCTCAGGCCAACATTGTAATCCTTTCTCGTCACTCGAGCATGCTTCCTGAGCATTGCCACCTCGGTAGTTTGTTTTGTGTGAACATAAAGGTGTAGGGGATTTATTTGCACAAAGTTTACTTTGGAGCTCTGTCCAGTAATCTCATTTATTGTGTGGTATTGTCCACTTCCCTAAACAGCTGCCTTTACAGATGACATTGAAAAGTAAAAAAACAAAATAAAAGAAACCATGTGAACTTGACCAACTTTAATTTCAAATAGCTCATTAGGAAATATTGTATTTATGCCAAGATATGAGAGTATTTTTTTCCAAAGAATCGTTTATGCTGTGAGACTACAGGCAGGATGTAGGTGAGCCTTGTAATGGGAAGAGGACACTTGAGCAAGGGTTGGCAGCTCTGTAGGCTCAGTAAAATGTTACTTCCTGCAGTGCTTCCTTTGCACTCGGCAATTGCCGTTTTCGGACCTTCTGCACTGTGTCGGTGCTGCCACTAGAGGCCACCATAAGGCCGCTGCTGTCTTACCTTGAATCATGGGCACGCCCACCCTAGTTTCCTCAGCATCCTAGCTGACCAGAATTTATGGTAAGGGTGAGTTCGAGACATGTCCTCAGAAGAAGGGAACAATGGAAAAAAATAGAAGAAATAGAACTAAAGACATAAGAGTGTCACATCCTAACACTCTTCTTCCTCATTGCAGAGGATAGGACTCTATAAGACTTACTACCGGCTATTGTGACTAGACGGATACTGATCGAATGGAAATCAGCTAACCAAATGTCCTTCTGCGCATGTGAGCATGGATCTCATATGTTCATAGCACAAACCGTATCTTAAGTTAAGGTACAGTTTGTCTTAACCAAGCTTCAAATACAAAATATTCCCCCAGTCTCTGGAAGTCTATCGTTCATTCAAAAAAATGAACCCCCTCGAGAACCTGCATTAAATCCCCCCTCAACCCATGCGGTAAGACGGGCACCATAGGACTATTTTGTGATCATTAGGTCACCTAAAGCTGTACCCAGCTCTTCACTTCCCTCCTTCTTGTCCTCCTCCACCTTCTTCTAACTTCTATAGTCTCACAAGGTAGGAAACCTAACAATATGTGTCACACCACACAAAATACACCATATCTTGTGTGGTATGTGGCTGGTATAATTGTATTAAATGTTTGTATCTCTCTACCACAACTGCTGCAAAATAACCAATACAATGATAAGCGACCATAAAATGTCCGTTATGTACACATTATTTAATGTTATCATGTAAATGACGCTATATTTAAACTCGATTTTCTGTGACAAGAATCATCCTCACCCCTTAATGTGCCTGTATTTCTTTTCTACATTTCTGTATCTCTAGTCATTGTCCTTAAAAAGGTTTAATAAAATGCACTGAAATTTTTTAAAAAATGTCGAAACCCGATCAAGATGAATTCAAAAATAAAAGGCGTTTCACAAAATGAGTCCCTGAAAGTGGTAAAACAACATTAGAAGGGTGAACTGGGATTTTTCAGCCGCAGGATGGAATGCCTGAAAACAGTGAGCATTTCCAAAGCCTATCAATCTCGTCTTTGGAACCTATTTGCTTTGCCAATGGTTTTAATCGTGTAAAGACGGTTTAAGGGACGGGCAAATTGGGAAATTGCCCAGGATGCGCCCACCTTCCAAGGACCTCTTGGGAAAGTGAGCTTCTCTGTAGCTCACTATTTTTTTTACTCTTAATCTTTAACGCATGAATCAATATTGTTAGGCAGAATAGGGCATAAACTAGGAAAAATTGGAAATAAAATTCAAAGTTGTTTGAAGCAGGTGCCCCCAAAATATTTCTTGACCGGGTCCCCCAAAATCCTTAAGATGACGCTGAACAATGCTGTGCCCTATGGCTATTAAAAAAAAACCAACAATGCAGCGGGCCTCTTCATTTTGTAGGTGCGCACGCCTACAAAATGACTCTGGCGTTTTTCTTGTTTCTTTTGTCGTTCCGAATTGGATTGGTAAAAAAAAAAAAAGTAGTACAGGTTGGGGACAACATGGAGGGGGAAGCAACAGGAGGGTTTGCACGATGCAACATGGAGGTGATGGTAGGGGGAAGCAACATGGACAGTATTGGTGAAGCACTCGGGGGAGCTAACGGAGAGGAATGTCGAGGGAGTAAACAGACAGGGGAGAGGGCAACCTGGAGTGGGGGGGGGGGGAAGCACACGGGCAATAAAGCAATTGAGAGGAGTGTGATAAACCAACAAGGGCTGGGGAGCACATGGGCAGCGTAAGCACAAAACCAGCAAGTGCGGCAGAGTGGAGATGTACACGAGGGAGACGGCTGAAAAACACATACACTCTCCTAGAATGGTTAATACAAAAAAATAATTGTGCCTGAAAATGGAGTATTGGAAGGACACTAATAAGCATAGACTCCAGAGAGAGACAAGCCCAAGAGGAGGAAGTCAATCAATCAAGATTTATAAAGTGGAGCTAATCACCTGATCGGGAATCCAGGCGCTTGCAGGCCCTGGAGGCTTATTCGAACAGCCAGGTCTTGAGGGCCATTCAGAATTCCGGAAGTGAGGCGATGGTCCGGAGGTGCATGGGGAGGCTGTTCCATGTCTTTGCTGCAATGTGGGAGAAGGCGCGTCCTCCACCTCTGCTTCGGTAGATGCGGGCAGTATGGGTAAGTAACAGGGAGGTATAGCATAGTCTTCCTGATGGTTGATGGTAGTTCAGGCGGTGACTAATGTAGGCGGGTCCTTGGATGTGTAGAGCCTTGAGTGCATGGGTCAGCAGCTTGAATTGGCATCTCTTCTGTAGGGGAAGACAATGGAGTTTATTGAGATGGGGTGTGATGGGGGTTAGTCAGGGAAAGGATGAGTCTGAGTGTGTTGTTCTGTATGGTCTCTGTAGAAGGTGTGCAGCGATTTCTACGTAGGGGGCATTGTGAGGAAGGAAGTTAAGCCCACGCGCCTTACTGCATTGGAAGCAAGCAAACGAGCGACAGAGGAGCCAGCCGGTGGTAATATGCAGGTCTAAGCACACCTCTAGAAGGCGGTCCCCTTCCCACATACAGCAGCGCAAAACAGATGGGAGGCTGAATTGGAACGCACACTCAGGGACAAGGAATAGGGGTAGATCTTTCACCGCGTACACCCAACAGCATCCAGCCCAGCAGGCAGGGAGACCATGGTTAAGATCGCTCAGTATTGGTATTACACCCCAGCCCGAGTACACTCTTGGTCCAGAGGCATATCCCCGAACTGCTGGAGGGGATGCAGCATGCCTGGCACGCTTGTCCACATCTCCTATGGCACTGCCCAAAACTCAAAGCCTATTGTGCGTCCGTCATAGCATTAATGAAATATTCCACACAGACATCCCTCCGTTTCCTGCATACACTGTCGTAGAATTACCTAAGGCCCTCACGTTTCCTCTGCGCGTATATAACGGGAGGGCAGTGGCCCTGACTCTTTGCGCAGCGGAACAGACTATTCTCACCGACTGAGGCAAAGGCGCCCGCCCGGAGTATGGAGCTTGGCTCCACCGCCACTGGGATTTGTTGGGGATGGAAAATATTTCTGCAGGGCTCGAGGCAAGGGTGTCCGCGTTTGAGAAATCTGTGGGTCCATGCATCACTTTTCCTAGCACAGGAATATAGGGCGCTCACATACCCCAAATATCTTAGAGCATTGCAACTCGTCCCCCCCTCCCCCCGACTCCCCTCCCTAATTTCTTAAGTCCTTACTCAGCAAATAGCTGTTGCTTGGAGACCTAGCGGTGCTACTCCCTGATGGGTGTTACGGATAAGAGACTTGGAAGACACTGATGAGTCATTTGAGAGTGGCTGTGTGGGTGGAGGGGGTATGGGATGGGGGGCTGGGGGGCTGGGGGTGGGAGGGGAGTCACCCTGGTTGGGCCGGCAGGTTAGTGGTACTGATTCAGTTTTATGCTTTATTTAATGGTTACACTGGACTGGATGTAGGTGGTATATGCTGTAAATGAATAAACAGATTTGAACCAAAAACAAAGCAAAAATCAGCAAATGTGATTGGGCACCACAGAGTTCAAGGTAAGGGGAGAGTAGACTTGTGCTCTGTGCAATGTAACCTTTCCCCCAAAGCACCCCTGAAAATCACAGTAGCTTGTTGAAAAAGTTGACAGTAGTGAAACCAATTCAAATTTTGAAAACAAAAAATCGTCCTGAGGTTGTCTTATTTTAACTATATTTAAAACGTGTGTTCCTTGTGGTCTTTACTGTTGTGGGCTAACAATATGCTGACCTTCAATGCCTAGACAAAGCAGTGTAGGCTCCATGGCAATGGTGTCACATTTGTACTACACGTCTGATAATACTCTGTGCCAGACTGTGGTCATGGCAAGGCTGTGCGCCGGGGCTAAGGCTGTGTGCGTCAACCTTCATGTTTGATAGCTCAGGGGGTAGGCAAGCAGCTTGTAACCCTACAGAAGGCATCTTTCCAGATATTCTACAATGATGATAAAGGCAGGGTCTTGATTCACCATCTTCTCAACTGGAGACCCCATACCAGAGTTCCTCACAGCACTGCAGAGCACAGAGTCCTTGATTTAAGAGCCAGCTTGCAGTCAGCCATTCTCGTGGCAAAAAATGTTCGTACAGCTTTCTGTGGCAGGACAGGGACGCTGTTGGGAGTCTTAGTTAGTCAGGAAGCGATCTTGCACCCTATGCGGAATCTTTTTTCGAGTCCCCGGGTGGGACTGCTCAGCCTTTCTGCAGTAGGATCAGCAGGTCTTTCCAGTAAAATTGTATATTTGTATTGCAGTCTAAGGATGGGATTGGATATTGGATATTCAGGGTAGAGTAACCTACTTTGTGAAGCACCTAATACTGGCGTGGTGGAGGGGGATGGCTACTGAGTAGGGGGGGCAGTTTGGGGCTGTGGTTGGTGCTGAATCGTTTCTGTATGTTTGTGTAAGCGAAGATTGTGCTGGGATGGTTTGTGCTACATGTTTTCTTTGTGTGTAAAGACAATTTTACTGCAGCTTATAATGTCAGTTATACACATGCAAGAAAAGAGAGTGAGTGAGTCTGTGTGTGTGTGTGTTTTACAAAGTTTCGTGCACACAAGGACAAGGCAGCAACAGATTGAGAGAGAGTGCTGTGTGTGTGTGTATAAAACACACACTCTCTCCCTCTCTCACTCTGTTGCTGTCTTGTCCTTGTGTGGAGGAACCTTTGCAGTGCGTCGGGTCGCCTGGCCCTGATGTGTTGAGGGCCTCTGTGCAAGGAAGCAGGGCTTGCTGCTGCCAGAGCTGTACCTGTGGCAGCTGAGGCTGGACTCGGAAGATGGCGGGACCAGAAACATCTGATTTATTGAAGAGATCAGATCACAGCTTGTACCCACTCCGAGCAGCGAATGAAAACCATGCTGTCCTTGGAGGAACCTGCTGCCGCCTATGATGGCATTTGGCGGTAGCCTTGGGTGCAGTCACGTTTCCTGCAGTTCACCGCTGGGAGGTTAGATTTACTTCCTTTTAGACTAGCTCATTGTTTTCATTCTCCCACGGACGCAATTTGTCTGTTTTCTGATAATGACAATTTCTTTTTCAGAGGCTAAGATTCCCTGATCTCTCATTCATGCATTGAGATGGGACCGGTGAGAACTAGCAGGTGCCCCAGTTATCCTTGTCGCAGGGTCCTGTGGGTGCTGATAGAGTGTCAGGAGTCATATGAGCACTGTGGGAGAGTCCACAGCTCAGTGTGTGTGCGTGTGTGTGTGGTGTGAAGGTGCCGAGGTACGAGCTAACTGGCCTATTGAAAGGAAACACTCAGAGCGCTGTGAACTCTGAATGCAGGGAAGGCTTGGACGAGCCTCATTGTAGCAAGCTTTGTGCTGCATCATCCCAAAAGCAGTAAAGTTCGTGCCTGGTCCATGCTTGATTAACTAATCTGAATAGATGTTACATATGCATGTAAATGGCGGCTGCTAGCAGGGAAACTGGTGGGGCAGCACAGGGGAAAAGAAATATTAAACAAAACACATGCAGCCTGACGTCCGCCGCCTCACCTCCTCTTCTGCTCCGACGATGCTCACACAGGCTCCCAGAGTCCCCTGCGCCAATCCAGATGCTACTCTCATTCTGGTATTTCCCAGCATGAGCGAAGCGTAGGGATTGGGTGGAGCAGGCTGGTTCCACGCTCCAGCAGGGACTGGGTGCTGATATCTCCAAGCAACAGCCTGGAGATATCCTAGTGCGCATGTCGGTTTGGCCATCCTAACACGGCCGGCCAAACTGACATGCGCACTGGCAGTTCCCTGAGCCCACCACTCCTGCTGCTGCTGGCCCTGCCCTCAAGACTCGGCTGCTGCTCTAGATTAAAAGGAAATGATAATAAAACAGTTTTCTTAACTGCTTTATTATCATTTTATTTTATATGCGTCTGCTGGTTCCAGCAGTGGGGCGACGCTCCACCGTCATTACGGAGGAGACGCCCCGGGTAAATGGAACCGATATATGTGTAATGCAAAAAATGTTTGCCTTCCTGAAGGAAATTCTCATTTTGAGTTGGATAAGAGCAAAGGGGTTTCCATGGAGAGTGTCAGAGGAGGCGTTATGGAAATATAATGATAATGTAGAAGTACATTTTAGGTGTGAACTGATTTCTAGACTCCCTGGATGATTATATGGTCCACCCTACACTCGCACCCAACACCTTTAAACCAGAATGACTCCTCCCTTACTCCAGATCAGCCAGTTTCTGTGCAGCTGACTGAACTTCGGCAATGCCCTCTATGTAGGAGTCGCTGCACACCTCCTACAGAGACTTCAGACCATACAGAACGCTGCAGCCAGACTCGTCTTTCCCCAATAAACCCACATCACACCCCACCTCAGGCAACTCCACTGGCTCCCCATACAGAAGAGATGACAGTTCAAGCTGCTGACCTACACATACAAGGTTCTACATAACCAAGGATCCACATACATTAACCACTGCTTGATCTTCCACCAACTGTCGAGAAGACTATGCTCTGCCTCCCTTTCACTTGTCCATATTCCCTGCATCTACCGAAGCAGAAGTGGAGGATGCTCCTTCTCCCACATCGCAGCAAAGACCTGGAGTAGCCTCCGCATGCACCTCCGGACCATCACCTCACTTCCGGAATTCCGGATGGCCCTCAAGACCTGGCTGTTAGAATAAGCCTTCAGGACCTACAAGCGGCTGGATACCCTATCGGGTGATTAGCCACCAGTTATAAATTCTGATTGGTTGATTGATTGAAGATTGAAGACGGAATCAGATCAATCCAAGCACTAGGGATCTCCCTAAAAAATGGTATTCTGTGTGACATCAGTCCGACTTACTTTAAACTCACATCCTAGCTGTTTGTCCCAGTCCCTGACCGAGCATTTATTTTGGCACGGGGGAGAATTCCCTGCCAGGGAACCATTTTCCCCTTCCCTCCCATATCCCCTCCTCCCCCACCACCCTGCCCAGCACCTGCCTCCGGCTCATATTTACCACTAACTCCGAGGAGGTAGTAAATGAGTGTTGTAATTCCCACAGAACAGGGATAAACGTGCAGAACTCCCCCTGGTAAATCCAGGTTTGCATTGTTATTCCCCATTCTGGGGGATAAACTTGTAATTGCATGGTAGTGTCAGGGGGTGTTACCCCACTGTAACATTCATGTATGTGTGTGGTTTGCACCCAGGGATGCCATGCAACTTGTAATGAGTCTATATTAGCTGCATAAAGCTAAACCTTTGGTTGCTTGTAACTTTCGACCACCAATGAAGTGATCATCCTGGTGATTGATATTATTATTATTTGGGAATTTTGAAAGTGCAACTATCACTCAGAGGGAGGCTCTTGGCACTGTCTGAGGGAATATTGTAATAGGAAGGCCATTCAGAAACCCCCGGCATTAACCACCCAGAAGCTGAAGAGACAGATTTTAAGTTTTTTTTCTCTGAGTTTAATAAGACATGACTCCAGACGAATGTTAATGGGAATACTGCTGACCAGTGCTGCTTGCAGCCCTTAAGATCTGCCGCTCCACTTGTCTCTAAACTTGGGAACTGTGAAAAGAGCCATTACTTCAGAGTGGTGGAGGGGGCGGGGCTTTGTGCGGCTCTATGTTTTGAAAACCTTTTACTAAACAATTCGAGGAACTTTTGTAATAAGTCTTGAATGCGACTTGCACATTATGTGTTTGCTCACATGATACCAGTTGTTTCGAATAAGGAGGGATCCAGACGCATTTTTTTTAGCATTAAAGATGAATCTACCTGCAGTAATTTGAATGCATTGCAGTCATTGAATACTTTTCTGGGGTGAACCCAAGTAGAATTACAAACAACCAAGTGGCATTGAATACAAGCATTAAACACAGGCACAGTGATTCTGTGCAGGAACGCGAAACAGTTATTGGCAAAGCCAATAGGTCTCGCCTATGTGAGATCTATTGACTTTTGGCAATATTTTTTAGACATGTTGCACAGCAGCGCAAGCTGACGTGCAAAAAGTGCCATGACGCGGCCAGTTTTGGCTGTGCCATGTCATAGCACTTTTTTTAAGCCGTGTTGCCCAGTAGCCTGCTCTGCTATGTAATATGTTTAAGAAAAAAAAACGGAAGGGGGAAGTAACACAAGGGAGGTGTGGGTGGAGGGAAATGGGAGAAGTAACAAAGGGAGAGGGGCAAACCAACACGAGGGAGGGGTAGGCAGCAAAACAGACAGTGGGGGGAGGTGGGTACAGGGAAAGCAAAATGGGGGAGGAGAGAGGGAGCACGAGAGGGTGGCAGCAACACACAGAAGGGATGGGTGGGAAAAAAGCCCCACGCTCAAGGGGGAGGGGAGAAGAAAAAATAGTAGCTCAATCACGTCGGTAGCAGCAGACTGGCAATAATTACTTTGCATCAATCTGTGCTTGGCCCATGCACTACAGAAAGGAAAGGGAGGGACGCTTGGCATTCGCTGGCCTATTAGGAGGCACCAAAGAAGAGTGACACTGCAGGCAACAAATGGTAAGCAATAGGCGAGCCCCATCCCTATATTATGAACAATACGTCTTGCAAGTGAGAGTAAGTGCAGCGAGTGTGCTGTTGTGACCTAAAAAAGAACAACGCATTGCAGGTGTGAATGACGGACACAAGATCTAGCAACTGTGGAGATTTAAGACTGAATTCAAGTTTGGCAACCATCATTGTCCCTAAGCTTCTTTCAGACTCGGGGCATCTTGCCACGATGCAGGCGAAAGGGATGCGTCCCCGGTATTTATTTTGTTGTCTGCAATCAGAATGTCGGATTTCAAAGGATTCAAATAAATATATATTTTTCTCATCCAGAGGCATGTGGATACTAATGTGATGGTACGCTCATGAGCCGCAGTGAGGGGATCTTTTCTCAGGTTGGATGCCAGTGGGTGTCATCTTTATACATATGTGTGTAAACCTGGAAGTCTTGTGAAAGGTCACCCAGAGGTCAAAAGTGCAGGTACAAGTAACGGAGACATGGAGGAGCCCTACGGCACTTCCCATTTAACCTGTTCAGGGTCTGACTTAAACGTACTAAGGTTTGTACTACCTGGAATCAATGGGACAAAGGGAGGACACACAGGTTAACATGGTATCTTCTACAGCTGTGCTCCTTAGCATCTGGAGCAGCAGTTAGTGGTCTGTAGTGTCAAAGGTGGTCTGGTAGGTCTAATAGCACGTCCAGCTCACCTTTATCCATCATCGTTTTTAAGTTTTCGACTACAGAGGTCACTGCTGGTTCAATGCCCCGCGAGCCTTCTGTAACAAGTCATTAACTGAAGACTGAAGGCACTGTGTTTAGGCTCTCCTCCAGCGTGCAAACAGAGTTTGGGGAACCCAGTTCATCCAGAATTACACCGATTTGCCACTATAGTTTGATAGCTAAAGCTAAATTATTGTAGTGGTTTCATATGTATTACTGCCGCATTAATTGCGGTAGACCCTATTCCTTTATTAATGTATTATTAATCGCATTAGAATGTACTAACAATTGTTATATATATATATATATATATATATATATATATATATATATATATATATATATATTCACCACTACAATGCTTTTTCGCCTTTCAAAAATGTTATTTTTACCCTACACAAATATTAGTTATTTTAATTACCTCAGAATGATGGCAAACTGAGTCAGCCCTTCCACGCTCTGAGCCTGTGATCTACAGGCCTTTGGTTGGTCGCACAGCCCACCGAGCTACCTTACTTCAGACCCCATCTATTTTCCATAAACTGAACTGTCTGATGTAGGCAAGAAATACATCTCTCATATGTTGCTGTGTTATGATGGGTTCATCGAAGAAGTACAGAAGACGCTTCTACACCAAACTGAGAGTACACACATAACATCATGTAAGTAACATCACAACATGCTGGTTTAATAAACAGTATTTTTAACACGAGGAAAAATGTGTTTGTGCTTTGCATTATGCGTTTAAAATACAGAAAATCATACTTTGACTGAAGTAACGCACAAATACAACCAGTGCATGCCAGTCCATTTATTGTTGCCTGCCTTGTGAAAAATTGTGTTGTACTGAGGAAAAGATTTACTGAGTCAGGCGTAGTCACAGAAAACTAAAATGGCGGCGTGAGCTGCTTTACCATTTATGGGAGATAATTTGAGGTTAACATTTTTATTTAAAACGAGACCCCTGCGTTGAATGCCACAGTGTTGAAGTCCTCGGGGTCCACCTACCGCAGTAAAGGCCTTTCATACAGACGCAGGCCTGCGTAAAGCAAGTTCTTTTAGCGTCAGTGAATGCAGGCCAAAGGTCGCGGCCCGGGGGTCACTGATATTGTGCAGAGTGTGTGATTACACGGATTTGTCGGGGCCCATTCTCTTCTGTCCGCTTGAAGTTCTCCCGACGCCACACAATCAGTAAGCTCTGTTTACCGGCATCCTAATGCCGCTCTGGGTTGTGTTGTTTTTGATGCTGGTACACGCCTCCAGCTGAGCAGCCCCCTCTGAAGTGATTGATTTTGTGGACTCATTCTGACATCCCTCTGCCTGGGACCTCTCAATTATTTTCTAAAGAGAGATCTCACTCCAGATACCCAAGCGATTGATGCGGGAACTGCTCTTCGAGATTTGTAATTTGTCACTTTTTTGTCAACTTGCGATAAACTCTAGACATACATAAACATTGAAGTGCGCCAGTGGAAACCTGGGGTTGGTTTGAAGTTTAACCTGCAACACTTGGTGATTGCAGACTCCTCGATGAAACAATAAGAAAACTTTGCTGCATAGACAAAGGGAGTTCCATCGTTAAACCCCGATGTCTCTGTTAGACCTCCAACAGCAGAACACACACCCATGTATCACCTTCATTGAGCTGTTCAGACGCGGACACGTCCGGTGCTTTGCAGTCACCGCTTTGCAGCTACAGGCGATGTGTCCCGAAGGGCGCACTGAAAAGATCGGCGCTATGAAAAACAAACCGACAGCTAAATGCTGAATTCATATTTGAGTGCTGTACTCTCATGCCTGACGCAGACTGGCAGGATAAAGAAACACTTGCCACGCGACGCTTTGTTTATTTAATAACAAACGTGTACCTTCGTAGGAAATTCAGAACTCGACCTCGGACCTGGGGAAGTGGGTTCGAGTCTCGGTAATGACGCTGAACATCCTGTGATTCTGGGCAAATCACTTAATCTCCCCGTGCCTAACAAAAATAAAAATGAATGTGTGCCCTCATGTAACGTAACTGGTGCTATGTAAAGCGCTCTGATACCCGATTGGATTCGGTTCAAGTTTGCGCTATATAAAACTCTGCAAAAAAAAAAAACTGTGTATATGTAAATAAATATATATATTCAGGAAACTCCAGGTACCCCCCCATGAAAAACATAACTGGATTCTCTGGTACCCTGATGTACATAAAGTGAACCATGGACCGGTCTGAAGTTAGTGACTCTGGTTTCTCTGTGCATGGACAGTGTTCGCAGCTACAGATCTCCGAAGCACTCTGAGCATGTGTGCAGACTCCGAGCTCATTCCCTCTCCAGCAGAGTACCACAACAGCGTGGCTGATGTAAGAGGATTGTTGAAATCTGGCTTCCTCTTTCGTGGTTTTCAGGTACATTTAGTTGACACTACTGGCAGTCCTGTTTTTGAACTGGCACCATTGCCCAGGTCATCACTTGGTACCATGGAGTATTACAACCGGCAGCTGATCCCACAGCGCCTCGAGACCCTCACGGGTGAAGCAGCCACGCTTTACAAATGTGGATTGATTGACAAGTCACTATTTCTGAAGCTGAGATGTGGTCCATGTCTTTGTGAGATTGTGTTGCACTTTGATGAATTGCTTGCTATAGCTCACTTTCTTTAAACAGGGCTCTACTTCCATGCAATCCTTCTCTGTATAGCTCACTTTCTTTAAACAGGGCTCTACCTCCATGCAATCCTTCTCTGTACCATTACAGAATCCTGGCTTGTTCTTAGCATTATGAATTCTCGACCAAACAATTTCCCTCTATGTGGTGAACAAGGTTCAATCTTTGTGGGAGATAAAGGAAGCCCTTCGACTCCAGGGATGATGTACTGTTTCATATCTTTTCCACAATAGTATTGGGTTTATTTGCTTGAAGTGATTTCAGAGACTTGCCGTTTGGAATTGAAAAGCCCTGATTTGATCATTTTAGGTTGGCCTGAGTTGTGTGCATCAGCGTAAATGGAGTTAAAGACGTTGGTGTTGACCTAAAGTATGTTTTGCACTGCAAGTCTCTGGGGAAGTATTTTGGAGAAGGTTTGGATTGGTAAAAATTATTTTGTCTGCTGGACAGGATAGTATGTAAGTTTGGTGGTGAAAGGCTGCTCCAGCAGGCATTGTGCCCAGGACTATTCATTCAAATGGAAAAGCATGAGAAGATGATTTCTTGTGGCTATTGGAATGGAATTTCTCAAATTCAACTTTTTTGTTTATGTGAAGAAGAATGTTGAGGCAAATTCTTTTTAGAGCAAATGAGGCGGCGAGCATGGGCTTTCCGTGAGCATCGAGGATATCCCAGAGTTTGGTAGCTGGTGGTTCAGCATGCACTCATTCACCCAGGTTATCAGTCAGTGGGATCTGGTTAAAGATAGTAGCTTGGGATCGTAGACCGTGAGGGAAGCAGGGATATAGGGAATTCCATATGAGAGTCAGTGGTTTCCTCCCTTCTGTCCTTGGTGACCTCCTTGCATTGTTGAGACTTCTGAACTGGGAAATAAATGAAGGATGATGCTAACTGTATCAAGCAGATGGTTTTGTTCAAGGGGACTTCGGCTGACGTCCTTCCATAAGTGACTCCAGTTTGGCTGATCTGACTGTGCGTGGTGGGCCCTCAAAAGAGTATAGTAAAGGTTACCAAATGGTAGTAGGTTGTTCAATTACTTCTTTTTGTAATCATACCATGCCATGCAGGTAACTTTGGTACATACATTCACAGATGACAATCTGGACAGTAGGTACACACTGCATCCACGTGTCTTGGCCAACAGACATTCATACTAAGCCACTCTTCTTAAACTTGAGGGGTTTTGATAAAGTACATGAGAGTTACCCTCAATGCGGCAAATTAAAAAAAGTACATGCATCTCTTCCAATCTGTCAAAGGAGGAGCAGAGGTCCGAAGGCAAGAATTGCAACGAGGGAGTGATGTGAGCCAATATCTGAAGCTTGTGTGCGCCAGTACGGTCGAAGAGCAGTAAGCTGAAGTGGCAGAAGCCAGCCATTAATAAGACTATTATTTTATAACTTTAGTCACGTTGGTCTGCTATAGAATGTCTGTGTTGAGCATACACTCTCATTAATGTAAATGCTTTAAGATATTCCTTTCACGATAAGACGCATCCTTAGGCATGTAATATTGGAGCATCAAATGCATTAGTTTTGACTGCTTGACTCTCATCTGCAAATATTGCACTCTTTCCTTTTTTCGAAAATACTTCTTTAGTTAAAAACCTTTGCCAGTAACTTGCAGCAAACCCACAGGTCTGCCCTTACTAATACAGCAGCAGATAGTGAGAAGCAGACATACTCATTTACTCACAGCAAGATGGCTCATGGATCTGATGTGTATCGTCTTGTGAAGATTAATATACATATTGATGTTTTCAAGTCATGAAGTTAATTCATATTATTTTAGCACATACACGGCAGAGCCGTACTACTGACACACTGGCTACTTAAAACTAAGTCTGGACGGTGAACTCCGCTCCGTTAGCTGGGTTTGTGGAGTATTTTGGACTCTGTGCTCCGTGGAGTGGATTTTTTTCCTCGCTCGCCATCGGTGAGTTGGCAAGCGCGAGCGAGGAAAATTGAACGCTAGACCACTTCCCAGCGAGATTTATGAACGTGGGTGGTCGCGGATCGTCGCTACTGCTCGCATCGAGAAACCTACGGCCGCATTGAGGAAGCTGCTGCTCGAGTACAACTTTTACTCGAGCGGAAGAAAGAAACAGTGCCCTCTTGCACTGTGCGAGATGCCGTTTACGCTGATCTTGCAGCGGGGGACCAACAACAGGCACTAAAAATCAGTGCGAACGGCGTGAGGTAACCCACTCCACCGCTCGGAAAACTCTGCGTAGCTTGGCAAAGTTTGCTTTTCACTTCACTGAGTTCCACTTACTTAAATCTCTCTGATATATTTTGAGCTGTGCCTGTTAATGGAGTACAATATTTCAGAACAAGAATATTCAATACTTGGGATTGAGTTAGTGGGTCGGGTGTTAGAGAATGGATGCTGCATACAGTGTTAAGCTGCAGTGCTTCATGCATACCCATTAAACATTACATTAGGAGCCTAGTTGTCTGATCTTTTGGAGTGCCAAAAAGAGCAGGAGTGGGAAACTTCATCCATGAATATTCACAATAGAGAATAATGGGAAAACTATTACATATTGTGCAATACTGGGTTGGATATCAACCAAATATTTCATAATAGTAAAATTTAGAGGGATGTATTTGAAAACAGCTGTGCATGTACTCGGAATGTGGCTCCATACATCCATCTAAAGGACGTGGGTTCATTTTTCAATTATTTGCAGATATTTTTCTCTTTGAGTGCTGTAACCCCTTACAGTTCTGAGCTGTAAGAAGCAATATCTTCCCTTTTCTGTCAGTGTTCTGTAGTTTCATCCCAAGCTGCCATGGATAGTCGTTTCAGAAAGTCCCGTCCCTTTATTATTCGTGCGTTACAAGCCCG
The DNA here is from genome assembly GCF_964204655.1 of Triturus cristatus. NCBI lineage: Eukaryota > Metazoa > Chordata > Amphibia > Caudata > Salamandridae > Triturus > Triturus cristatus. Next base: position 1,415,978,152 of record NC_140591.1, on the reverse strand, counting down.
TATCATATTCATAAAGAGATTGTTTCAAAGAGTACCCTTTTTGTGGTTGCGTTGATACGTTTCTGGAAAGCAAAATGGAGGTGGTCTCCTGCCACACTCAATCATGCAGCTGAAGAAGAAATCAATTTTGAAGCTTTACATTGGTATGTATGTATATTTGGTTCCTCAGACGCCCTCTATTCTCCAAAGGTAGGAGACTGACTATTGAAACAAAGGTACTTGAGGACACCCCATTTTGCTTAGTTGTGGGACTTAACAGTTTTTTTACCTGGTGTTCAATCAGATGCAATCCTGCTTCCGGGTTTTATCAATTCTTTTCTCTCTCATTAGCAGCATTGATGTCAGTTCATAACTTTTATATTGAAAGCAAAGCAATGAGATTAGTATATCATTCAAATTTGTGGTCACAAGCGAGGCTTTAGAAAGCTCGCTGTTCACAGCTCGCGCACTCAAAGGGCAGGTGGGAACGCATTGACAAGAATAGGATAGGTGGATGAGCACATTTTATTCCACTGTCAAATCCACAAATGAGCTCTCTGCCACCAGACGGCCGAAGCCACCCCTCTTGGGCTGGGCTTCAATGGCATTCACTGGAGTTCTTGCACTCAGGTCTCATGAAAGTAGAACAGCATAGAATTCATTGTGCACCTGCAATGAAGGGGAAACACATTCCTTCCCAACATTATTTTGTTCAGAATTGCCATATTGTGCACTCTTTTAAATGTACATATTTAGGGCCATATGTAGGTAATTTCTATTTACCGATTCCTAAATACCGAATTTTACCGATTCGGTAAATAGAATGTAGGTAAAAAATCGGTAAATTTTACCGATTCGGTAATATTCGTTATTACCGATTCGGTATTTACCGAATCAGTAATAAGGCATACCTTCCCATTCATTCCTATGGGCCTGGAGGCCCATAGGAATGAATGGGAAGCCATTCACTATTACCGATTCGGTAAATACCGAATCGGTCATAGGGGGAGCATATTCAAGGGTGGCAGGGTGTCGCATTGACACCCTGTTGCACCCCTGAATCGTGCATGTGTGCACATGTGGTGCACATACATGCCCTAAGGGCATGTATGTCTGCCACATGGCACTTTTAAAAAGCACAACATTGCTTTTGAATAGGTATTCGGTATTTACCATCAACTTGTAGTTGGTGGTAAATAACGAATCCTTAAACCAAAAATGCACTCACTTGAGTGCTCCCTACATAGGATTTAAGGATTCGGTAAATTACCGAATCCTTAAAACCTGCCTCCTACATTAGAAAGGGCTAAACACCGGTCGGTAACGGGAAAATTACCGATTTTCGGCCGTTACCGACCGGTATTTAGCTATCTACATATGGCCCTTAGACTCGGTATTTATGTTGAGCATTGACTAAGTGACGTTTGAATTGTGATAAATCAACTAATAACTGTTGAAATAAAAAAAAAAGCATTGCGTTAGCTTAATGGTTGCCCTCAAACAATAGCCTTGCGCATGCCCGGATGTCCTGCATCCTGCTCCACCACAAAGGGGCTAAAATGGGATTTTTATAATCATCCACCAGTAGAGGAGGTCCGCGTGGTTTAGTGTGGGGGCCTGCTCTGATCTTACTCTGAGGTTGTGTATGCAAGCCGGGTGGCTGACATCTGCTGGCTGCTGTCAACATGATGTAGGCAGTGTCTGTTTAATAATTGTGTGGTCGCTTACAGTCCAAGTTTACATAATAAAGCACGTATTTAGTCTTAAAGTGGCAAAGACCAATATCCAACCGTCCTTCTTTTTGTTGTGACTGTCTACTCTCTGCAGCTGCAAAAGAAACTAGAGAGCTTATTTATATTAAATTTAAGTAAAGTTAACAACCGGATAGACTTTGTATGGCAGGACATTACAGTGAAATATGCATACTGGACTGGGCTAGTGATTATCTGTCAGTTAAATTATTTTTTGTGTTCAATACTAATTTGCAAATATTCCTAGGTAAAGTACCATTCAGAAAATTAAACATTATAGGCCTGTGAAAGCCCACGGCCCCACCTGCCCCACTTACCTGATAACGTGACTACAGCTCCCATGGAGGTCCCCAAAGAAAACTGGCAGCACCTAAAGGACAAGTTACTTACCTTAGGTAACGCCTTATCAAGTAGAGACATGATCTAGTTGCAACATGATCTAGTTGTAGATTCCTTACCTTTGAACTTCCAGGCATCAGGCTGGATCCGGAAGATTTTTGATAGCAGTACCCCTGCGCGTCGACGTCGAGTTCGTTGTGACGTCCACATCATCAGTATATCCACCACTCTGGGGTGCTGACGTCAGTACTTTTCACGACTTTCCACGCCAGAAGCGCAGAGCCATGAAGTGACTGACCATGGTGTGCTAAAAAACAGCTAGGGCAATGAACGGGAACAACCCTCACACTAAAAACAAGTTCACAGTGCGGGGAGGATGGGTTGGTCTGTAAGGAATCTGCGTCTTGATCATGTCTCTACCAGATAAGGCATTACTGAAGGTAAGTAACTTGTCCATCGGATAGCGACATCTAGTCGCATATTCCTTACCTTTGAACAGATACCCAAGCAATACCTTCCCTGGAGGTGGGACTGCAGAAAAGCTTTAAACTAGGAAATCCTGCAATACAAAGCCGCCAAACAGGCCCTCCCTGCGAACCTGATAATCCAGGCAATAGTGTCTGGTGAATGTGTGCAGAGATGGCCAGGTGGCTGCTTGCCATATATCAGCAATTGGGACACCACCCTAGAGCACCGTGGTGGCTGCCTTCACACTAGTAGAATGGGCCCATCGGCCTTCAGGAGGTTGTTTCTTCGCTAAGGCATAACATATTTTGATACAGAGGATAACCCAGCGTGATATGGTCCTCTTTTGGATAGCACCCTTTCTTTGCTCCCACATACCTTATAAGGAGTTGGTCATTCACCCGGAACTCTTTGGTGCGATCAAGGTAGAACTATAACACTCTTTTTGCGCCCAGACGGAGGAGACGCTCCTTTTCCTTAGAAGGATGCAGAGGTGCATAGAAAGAGGGCAGAGTAACAGGCCGTCCCAGATGGAAGGGTGTTACCACCTAAGGCAGAAAAGATTCCCTCGTCCGGAGTACTACTTTGTCCGGAAAGACAGTCTGGTATGGAGGCTGCGATGACAGTGCCTGTAGTTCACTCACTCTCCTGGCAGAGGTGATTGCCACCAAAAAGGCTGTTTTAGTAGTGAGCAGTCATGGAGGACAGTTGTGTAGCGGCTCAAACGGTGCACACATCAAGAAGATAAAGACCAAATTAAGGTCCCAGTGTGGAATAATAAAAAGGGAAGGGGTAAATAAATGGGTTAACCCCTTCAGAAATCTCTGCACAAGAGGGGATTTAAAAAGTTACGGCTGATCTGGCAGCCGAAGAAGGGCAGATAGGGCCGAAGGATAGCCCATCAGAGTACCCAGAGCACAGCCCTGCTGGGCCACGGAAATAATAAACAGGAGAACATCTGACAGAGAGGCAGATAAGGGGTCAATAGACCTTTCTGTACAATATTTACAATTTGTTTTATGTAAGCTGGAGGCATGGATGGGGGAGGGGTAGCATAGAAGGGTAGGGAGTAGGCCCTTCAGACTATTTACAACACCCCCTGTCCAAAGTGATGTCCCGCCAGTGGTGGAGGTGATGGCATATCCTGCCACCAACTGGACATGTATGATCCGGAGGGATCGGACTAGGAAAGTTTTGCGGTGGAGGAGGGGATTGTGGCTTGACTTATGGCCGCCCGGTCTTTATGGACAGTTAAAAAAGTATTGCAGAGAGTGTGCTATTTGCCAGAAAAATAGCAACTGTTGACCTCAAACAGCTCCTTTATACCCACTCCCTATTATAGATGAACCCTTCTCCAGGGTGGGAATGGATATTATAGGGCCCCTTATTCCGTACCCAAGTGGTTATAGGTTTGTACTAGTCATAATAATAATTAAGAATTCCTATTTGTAAAGCGCGAATATATCACCTTCTTCAGGGTTTCAAGGCGCTGCTAGGTCTGCCAATTTCATGCTAGATATCAACTTATGAGTGCGCTTTTAAAGGAGACAACTGATGCGTTTGAAATGTTAAATATGTTCAGAGCTGCCAGAAGCCTCAAACCCTGCGAAATACCTTCAGTCAGTCGTAGAATTTTAGCAAATTATATATTTCATTTTGGAATTTCTTGTTTTGTGTTAAAGATTGTAACTGGGCTCAAAACCCACAATGAAAAGTGTTTTGGGCTAATGTGCCAGAACTTCCGAAAGGTCACTCCTGGGACCAGTTGTCAGCTAGACATCACAATCTGAAAAAATTCAAAGGCGAGGGTGATCACCAATTTTTGCTCTGTAAAACCCCCGCACCTTTAGGCTCTTTATGATATGTTTTTCATTTCACATATGTGATTCATTGTACGACTGTTCTTGCTCGCCATCTTACGTGAAATGCTTGGCTTGCTTTCTATGTTTTACTCTGCATATATTTATTGTCACACTATGAAAAGCATTAATGGAAATCGGTTTTATCTGTATTAGTGATGGGTGGGTTCTCACTACAGCTTGCGTACAGTATTAATGCATTTATAAAATTAGTGTGCTTTGGCAAGGGTGTGTCATGGAAAATATTGCAGATCATTGATGTAGGTAAGGGAAGGGACATCTTAAGTGTGGACAATATATTTCACGTACTGATACAAAATACAATTTAAAAGTGGAAATGCACAGTTTACGAACGTATGGACTCAAGAAGGAATGCAGGTTCCCAAGAATATTCTTGGAATTTTTTCGTGACTTCCAGGACAGTAGGAAATGACTGCACAATTTTGGCATAAAATGTAAATAAATATCGGACTGTCCAGGTGGGAGGTTTGTGAATAGGGTAGGTTTCTGGTAATTGCTATACGTTCCACATGTGTGGTGAGTGAGTCATACTTTTCGGTTAGTTTCACCACCCTCAACAGTGGTATAAAAGGTTGTGCCTTATTATGGAACATTGGTACGATGCAGTTGAGTTTACCGAGGTGTTCAGGAGAAGCCATCATTCAGGGTGAATACAATGTTTGGTATCAATTTTTTTTGACTGGAGTCTCCTTGTGAAGTCAGGAGCCTTTAAATGAAGTAACATGCACAGTAGCAGCAGAGTGAAACACAGAAACCTGGCCTGGCAGTCAGACGGCCTCCTATACCGTGTCCTGTTTCTGGGGGAATTTGTTCCACCAAAACCTAGTAGGAAAAAATGTCGTGGTTCATCATAATAATATAGGCAACATGCCTAACAGGTTTTGATTTATTTTCGGCTAATCTCACTAGGCGTCAAAGTGGATCAGCTGTCACTGGCTTAAGACCCTGAAACACTTTTTGGACAGAATGATGGGTGCTCAATATTTTAGAATTTTTTTTTTTGCATTAAATGTGAGCCCTATATGAGAATATAAACACCACCTGGATAGTCAACATACACGAATAGAGTGCCAAATTCACAATGCAGTGCAAACACATACCTTTAAGGCTCTGGCTATCTGTAAGAGGAGTTTGTGCTGAAAAGTGGTAGGGGTGTAGAAGGTGTCTTCTTAGGCGTGTCTTCCACAGTAGGGGACCACTGGCGTAGCTAGGGGGGGGGCGAGGGGGGCGGTCCGCCCCAGGCGGCACAATTTTGGGGGTGGCCGCGCGGCACTGGTCGCCCGATGCGGCCTTTATAATTTATTTGGTTAAACTGTGTCCCCAAATAAATAACGGCTGCCGCGGCCGCAACCGGTCACCAGTGCCGTGCGTGGCCCAGTTTGAAAGTGTGCACTGAGCGCACTTAGCACTGACCAGCCTCCAGGGCCGTCAATCACTCTAGTAGCGCGAGCGCTACCAATGACGGCCCTGGGCAACAATACAAAAACACATGAATTTATTGTGGCCAGCCCTGCCCTCGCGATGAGAACGACGTAGCAGTGATGCGTCACGCGCTTCACGCTACGCGCTCTCGCGCTCATTCTGGCCTGGGGGCAGTCAGTGCTTGATGGCTCTGGAGACAGGTCTGGCGGCTAAAGAAGTTTGAACCAACCTCGCCCCTGCCTGCCATAGAGACCCGGGAGCGAGTCACAAGTGAGGTAAGACTAGAGTTTTCCAACAGGGCTTTAAGTGGGATAAAAAAACGAGGGAGGGGGAGGAGGAAGAGGAAGGGGGGGGGGGCTCTCAAAGGGGGGTGGCCGATTTAATTAAGGACGTGGCTTTAAAACACTTAACCTAAAAATATCTGATTAGCATAGTGTGCCGCCTGACTTGTATTTTGCTGTTTCTGTCATTGCATCCAGCTATGTGATACAAGAAGTAACATCATACCTACGACCATATTGCCAGCACTCCCTTCTTTGATAACTGTTGCTGGCATATTTTTCAGTTTTTTCCCCATGCATAGAGCGAAAGAAAAAAAACAGACTGGTAGTTTGCAAACTACTGGGGGTCTCTCTTGCCATCTCAATAGAGGACGCACTCTTACTACGTCATCACAAGGCCTTTCCCCCTCTACCTTTGCTTCTGCCTCCCTTAGGTGGGCGCTGCTTCTCTCTGCATAGTGGGCTGTTATCAGTACTTCCACAAAGCATGCAAAGCTGCCACAAGCCCTCCGGTGCATAAATGGAGGGAGGTGCTTGCTCAGTCTGAAATAGGCAAAGGCGCTAAGTTGTTCCAAGAGGTGCAGAGGGGGCGTAGCACGATTGATAAAGCCAGGGCATGGGATGTATTGGTTAAAAGCCTGAAATACCCTGCAACCGACTCCCCTGAGAGCTCCTTACTTTCAGACCCTGACCAAGGAGAAACCTAAACTTAACCTCTTCCATACAGGAGGATAGGGGGATCTGGGCCATACCCTCTCTAAGATACTATAGGTGACAGTACACACTGCTGTGCAGGAGGAACGAAGGACATTGTGATTCATAAACTGATGTGAGGCAGGGGATGGGGATGGGGTGGGGGTAGGGGAAGTTGATGAACGGGCCCGTGTCAAGACTGTGATTGGAGCAGGTCGACTGCATTTTGTATGTGATATGTATGATCTGCCATGCTAAACAGAAAATAAGTTTATATCTGAACGGCTGCACTTGTTGAATATTGTCAAAATCTCAGATTTATACACTTGCTGCTGTCCTGCACTTTACTGTTTATTTTTGATTAAAAGCAAAAACATTTTGTGGAAAAAAAAGTCTTATTCACATTTTCATCTTCAATCTTGTGAACTGTGCTAAAGTTCTGTTTTGTTTTTGCATGGTTTATAACAAACGCTGTCAGTTTAGCATTGTCTCTGGGTTTTTTTACGCTTGAGACGTTCAGTGGTCAGTTTGCTAATCCACCTACTGATGCTAAATTGCCCCCTCTTTGCGACAAACTAACCCACGCTGGAACATAATCAGCAGACTGGGGAACACGTCAGGCAATAGCGCCTTGGGCAGACCTTAAGCATGGGAAAGGCCTGGCAGAATAATGGCCGATTTTGTTTGGCCCGGGAGATCAGGGGAAGTGCTAACATCTGTATAGCTCATGAAGCAGTATTGGGGTGAGGTGTATGCACAGCCCAGAAAGTATAAAGACAATGCGAGTGTATGCACAATCCGGGACCAGATATACAGTACTATTTACAGTGGCTTTCACTACTTTGTAAGAGAATTTGGTTTCTGTATTGCCCAAAAATGTTTCAAATGCATGTAATTTGAGGTGGTTCCCTTTCAAATGTCATTTACAGACGGCTGCTATCCAGGCAGCCCTTGAATAAACTTATTTTGCTCACAGCAGGTACTACTGGGATTGTCTCCAAACGGGAGTGCCCAAAACATGGACACAATCAAGAGTTAAGTTCCTGCACCTGGCTATCATCCGCCACTTTGTGGTAGTTATCAAGGACCTACAAATCGCAGGCCTGACCTACAAACTACCTCACCTTGCCCATCAAAAAGCGCAATCCCATCTTTCACCCCTACCATCTACCAAATGGCAGTGCACAAGAACTAATCAAAAGTCCTATGCTAACAAAGTCTTAGTGGAATTTCTGAACGTGGGCCTGTCTCAGTCCTCACTTCAGTGTTTGGATCGCCACCCTCCAGCCACAGAAAGCAAGCAATACACTTCTACTGTCTGGGAAGCTGTCCTCGTCCACCATTATAAGCTACGGTCAACCGGGGGCATCCAATATGGATTCCAATGGTTTCAGTAATCAGGCTCATGCACCCACCGAGTCCTACTGCTGCGCATGTGCTTATATGCATGTACACACACATGCACAAGCACTCTACAAACTCACAGGGTGCTAGTGCGCAGTTCTACATTTTCCCACAACAGCAGAACTTTACATTGATAGGAGTCAGTGGGCAACACTTTTACTGAATAGGATAAAAAGGTTTGGTCAAATGTGAGATTCTAAAGCATGATATGCTGCCATCATCGTCTTATGTTCTAAACCCACGATAGAGATAGTTGCCCTTCGTTCACTCTTAGAGTATGCATGGTGCGCCCCCAAGTCACAGGCACGCCTAGGCCTCTCCGCACATGCTAGGTTAGCATGACATAAGGGCTGAAATAAAAATCAGACTAACAGATAAGTAGGCATTCAGGGCAAAGGTACATATCCTGCAGGGGACATTCCCGTTCAAACAGAAATCATTCCTAACAGCAGATAGACTGTTTGCCTAATTCTAGTGCTTTTCAAAATACTTAACATAAGCACCATCTCACATATGTATTGTTTTAGGTTTACGATTTTACATCCTTAGTTGCATGCAATCTTAAAAAGCCTCACACACACATTACACAGAGACAATCAATCATACGTGTTTTAAATCAGAGTATAGAAAATGTTTACATAAGCCAAAGGACTAAAAGTGTAGGAGTCACATGTCATCCATGTCCCATGTCACAAGTCCCCAGATGGATCATGCAGTCTGTGTATTCTCTTTTGTACTGCCAGTCACTGGTCTATTCAACTGTGTAGCCTTGGACCGCGTCATGTATGTGCATGTAATTTGCATGATCGAGGTAACTATTAGCGGCAATACTATGTGTCTCTCGGACCTCTTTCAAGTGCTCGCCATCCTTTTTCCCCAGCACCCCCCCCTCTCTCCAGGGGCGGCAATCTGAGGGACAGCCCCGGGCGCCACAAGCTCTAGCTACGCCTCTGTAGGGGACCAATGGGATGACCGAGCATTGGGCCGATCATCAGACGAGTTATAACAAATCGAGTCTTGACCAATCACACCAGAAAAAGTGGGGTAATATCAGAGCCAAAACACGTCCAGGGTCCATGTCCTCAATGAGGTACCAATTCCTACTCACCCAACCCTAAACTTAAAGGAAGAAGCCTGACGACCGAGGAGTGCTGATAGCAGACACCGAAGCAAAAGTCACAGATAAGCGCGGCAGAAAAGTACAAGCATGTGCTGCAAATGAAGACACCTGGGCGGATCACAAGAAATGGCCAGAGGAGGGCAGCTTTAACACCACAAGTCGTGTGGTGCCAGACAGCGGGGCCAGCTGAGGAAGGGACTTAAGTTGACTCCTGAGGCAGACTGTGCTCCTGCAGCCAGTGCCTGCTGCCAGACCGGTCTACATGTCAGGGAGTTGGTAGCAAGTCAAGCCAGGTAGCTGCAAAGGAGGGATCCCCCCAAAAAGGCCTAAACAGGGCTGCAAAATAAGCAAATATTTCGGTAGACGAACAGGCACTGATAAGTAAAATAAATAATAACGAAAATCTTGCAATAGACTTTCGTTTATGACATGCACAGTCTTGGATGGTCTGCTGCGAGTGGTGTATGAACGCATGCACTAATCCGTGATTGGTGTTAAAATCAAGACATCTGTGGCCATGGCACCCAATGAAATGTCTCCAGAGAGTGTATTTTAAAGCAAAATGGGGTGGCATGGCCAGAGTGGCCCTAGGTTGTATAAACACCACCCCGGTCGCCAACCTACTTGATTTAATAGAGTGACAACTTTTCAGTGCTTTGCAAATGCACATTTTTAAGGCTGAGCACATTGAGGTCACAACGCACTTCTTCACCTGCAGATCCTGGGACACACCATTAAAACAGTGTTCTGAGTCATGCCTCTCTGATTGCAAGGCCGTGCTCCTAAGCCTGTGCATGGTCCCGCACTCAGTGGTTTGACTCTGAGACGCAGTGTTTTAGGCACTGCGTCACATGCTTCTTTCCTCACCTCAGTGCTCTCGCGGTATCGGTCCTGAGTGGCAGTATACAGAACAGCCCAGGATCACAGTGTGAGAGGCCTGCTTTTCGCTTCCGAATGCATTGTCCCCGGCACTGGCCACAGTGCGCATACCTTTAGCTTAGTGTGTAAGGCTAAGGTGACAGGCCAGGTGGGGCTGTACACAGAGGGCCTGAGACAACTCTTGTCTCATGTGGAAGCCCACAGACTGAGGTACCCGGTGTGGCAAATTGAAGAACCTTTGAATGTATTCTGTACCTGCCTGGCTTTTTTGTATTTGTGCTGCCCTAGGCGAGTCTCCTGTATTCTTAATTTACTGTGTGTGGAAAGGTGGTGGGGTGGGTTGTATGGATCACAGGAAGATAAGGTGAGGGTTCAGGTCAAGGCAGGGTACCCGGGTCGCTCTCCCCTAGAGACAAAAATACCTTCCCTGGTCCCCCACCTCCTATTTGTAATGCTGCTGCGCTGTCCTGGGGCCTGGCCAGCCTGCCTTCATTCTTAACTTAAGGTTTGTGGTCTGGCGGCATGGTGCAGCATCCTGGAAATGGCAGTTTCAAGTGTGTAATTGTGCATTCGTCTTGCCACTCATGCCAATGGACACTTCAGGGGATACCCTGCCAGTACACACACCCAGTGTAACCAACACCACAACACACACCCTAATCTACAGCCCACTAACTGAGGCACGCTGTGTGGCACGTGGGAAAGTCAATGAAGGCTTTTGCCAGTCACTACCCATGAGCCCGTCCTGTATTGGTGGGGTCAGGAGTGTTTTTTCATGTGATTCTTTCCCACATCTAGCTGGGACAGCAGGTACTTTTTAAGGTTGCTGTTCACATAAAGTAAACTGGACCATTTTCTTGCTCCTTTGTCTTGGATGAAAGTAAGTTATGGACCAGCAGAAGTGCAGAAATGTAAATAAGAAATGAATTATTGACACAGACAGACTGTTGCACAACAAACACTTGAAACCATCTCTTTGCGATAGCATTGTCGTGGAACTGCAGCGTTAGGGGTCTGAGCAACAGCAGTAGAATAATTACAGGCAACCAAAAAGGGCATATTCATGCTTTGAGGTGCTCCATAGTCTCTGCAGTTTCACCTATCATGCTTCTTTAAATACTGCCAATGAGTGTGCTGCCTTTGTCAAACTGTGGGCCCGAGCTGGCTGCAGTCTCTCTCGTTAATGTTAGGGTGTAAACGTAGCCATATTTAAATGCTGATTGATCAAGTGCAGAATCCCCCTGATTGCTACTTGTATTAGCGAATAGAAAAGATTTACTAACCAGTGCTTTGATCAACGGGGCAGCACTATGGTGAGCCAGAAGGAAGAGCGAGGGGCATATAGTAAGCAAAAAAGGACCAATGATGCAAAAAGGTGGTGGCCAAGCATACCTTCAGCAGGAAACACAAGGCCTCATACACCAGGCACTCATTCATTGAAGATTCACAATGATAAATGCAAACCTCTTCCAGTACCTGTTTTGGAAATGAATCATAACATTGAACACAAAGCTCTCCCTCGCCTTCATTTGGTGAAGATTCACAGCAGTAAACAAGAAGCGCCCATGTCTCTCCTTCCGAAAAGATTCAAAACCATGAACACCAAGATCTCCTGAAGGCCCATTCCAAGAAGATTCACAAAAGTAAACATGAAGTTCTCATTCCCCATTCTAAGATGCACACTAGTGAGCACAAAGCTGTCCCAGTTCCTCAGTTCAAGACGTTTCACAACAGTCCGCATAAGTCTCTCCCTGGCCCTGATTCATGGTATACCCTTTCTTTGAGATCCCGCACTACGTAGTCTCTCAAAAAACTGCAAACGTTTAATAGCGACAGTGTGTATTTGGCTCCACCAATGTATATCTAAAGAATCTTATCTGACAATATTATTTTTGAACTCTTATTTCACATATATTCATAGCTGTGTATAGTGCATACAAAAACGAGTTCATGGATGGAGATATTGGAAATTTGATCTCTCTTCAGGATCACCCCATATTTTTGCCTTCACTACTCTCTCTTTGCTGATCCCATTTTGTTGGCATTGGGACTCTGCTCCCTCTACTCCTTCAAATCAGTGGTAAAGTGCTTATGCTCTCCCTTACAAACATGGGAAAATTGGTATACACCTGATTGGTCCATTTAATTTACTTATAAGTCCCTCGTATATGGATTTGTATGTGTACCCAGGACCTGTAAATAAAATGCTACTAATGGGCTACAGCACTCATTGTGCCACCCACTAAAGTAGCCCTGTAAAACGTGTCTCGGACCTGCCACTGCAGCGTGTAGTGCAATTTTAAATCTCCCATTTCGACCTGGCAAAACAAAACCTTTCACAAACATATTTTAGCATGCACTCCAGCCTTCACATTTCTTTGGCTGCTCAAAGGCAAATATATAGTCCGTGTGACCCTGGAATGCGCTCCATCCATGCGCATGAATATCTGGAGAAACGCTTTAGACCCGTCAGGCAGCAAGCACGAGGATGGACAGCCAAGAAGATTGACTTTCAATCATATTCAAACACATTTTTCCTTTAGTAGTCTCATTTAATCCATGTGTAATCCAGTCTTGAATCAAAACTATTTTATTCATAAAGTTCATAATCAATTTCTACAGGTGCCTGTCAGGCTTTCCTAACACACATCCACTGTCCTTCATAGCGCAGTCAGGGAAATGTGGACTCAATATATTTCGGGCAGGAACTGCCTTCCTCAGGATTAACTACGATAAAAACATCCCATCAGTATTGACAACACTCGTCTTAAATATAGATCTTATTTTAAAATCAAATTAACTGCAATTATATTCAACAAAACAAATGGCTGCTAACCAACTCCTAAGAACACTCCGGGACCTATGGAAACTCAGTTGAAGGACTGCCCTGCTGTCTGAAGCCTGAAGGAGACTGGACCTGCTTGCCTTGTGCCTCAGACCCCAAAAGTGACTCCAAGGGTCAATGGGTTGATCTCTTGTTGAAGCTACAGGGACACAACAAGCTTCCAGAGGCCCGCCCTGCAACTGCCCGCTAGCTTGTACCAACTAGACATGCCGGGACCCTGCTGCTGGCCTCTGCTGGTGTGAGTTATAACTCCCAAGAGGTGCCCCCAGATCCTGGAACGTTGGCTGGAGTTAGAGTGCACTCCTCCAACCTTAAAACTGCAAGAACTGAACACTAGGTAACAAACGAGACAGTGAGCTCTTTGCGTCAAATAAACAAGTCCGGTGTCTTCGCAAATGGACCTTCCCGGATACAGACACCAGAAATTGTCTGCACGGAGCTCTTCGCTTTGACAACAACCACCTGGTTTTTCCCTCCAAAACGAAGTACCAATCGATGACCAGCTTTTTGTGCCCACCTCCCGATCGTCCCCTGCCAATGCAAAGTTTGAACTGAGGACTAGGACTACAGCAACCTGCGGTCAACGAGCCCCTCTCCGGTTCTGGCCTGCTGCTTGACTGTTGACAACTTCATAGAAAAGAGCATCTCAAGTGAAACAGGACCAAGTTAGAAGGTAAAGTTATCACCGGGACAAACCTGGTCCCTGTATCCGACCTGCGTTCCATCATGGTTGGCCTTAATATTTTACTTTGATCCAGCCCTGTGTGATCTAGTAACTGCAATTGGCTCTTTGTGCTTTTTTTGCGCTAATTCTACTAAAAACTTGAAAAATGAATATTTATGGTTCTACTTATCGGATTTTTGTCATTTTATTTATTAAAATATTCTCTTTTTTAGGGTGTCGCCTGTGTGAGCATGCACTCTCACTTGCGAGACTCTTGTGTTCAATAATGGACTTGGAACCCACCCATTGCATACCATTCGTTGGCATCATTGTCACTCTTCTTTGCTGCCTTCTCATTGGGCAGGGCTTGCCATGCGTCAGTTCCTTTTCTTTCTGCGGCGCATGGACAAAGTACAGATTTATTAGATTTGGTTAGTGTTCCTCTGTTGGCCATACGTTGCTCGCACTGTGATCCATCACTGTGGTATAACGCAGTCAACGTTGGCTGGGTCATAGTTCTTTTTTTCCCTTCTTGTTTTTACTTATCCCCTCCCCCTCCTGTGCTGGCCACTTTATAGTGCTTTTTGTTCTCATCCCGTTAGCCACCCGAACCCTATTGCCAAAGTCACTAACTCCACCATAGGTAGACCTATTGGCTTTGCCAATGCTTCTTCTAAATTGGTTTGGGATTTTACTTATGTTTTCACTTTGTTACTGTTTGACTACTGCACAATTATTTGTCACATTGCTTCTAAATTAAGCCTGACTGTTTTGGTGCCAAGCTACCAGATGTTTAAGCGCAGGTTTATTTAGTAACTTTTGTGGTTCACCCAGAAATAAATTGTGATTATTAATTGAGTTGTGCTCTCACCCCTCTGAAATAATATTCCAATTTTTCCAGTGCACCTTTTCCCCCACTCTGTCCCCACGGAAAACAAATCACACATTTTGTTGACTTCCTCAGCATTTCAGTAGTGCTGTAACCACATTAGGAGATTGTCTGTTCTCACAGCCCCTAGCTCTGTCTAGCACGATCTGCTCTAAGGTCACCATTTGTCACTGCTTAGTACATTGACCTACTATTGCCCAGAAGCTGTTTTGTCTGGAACGCCTTCACTTGTGGACATTCATCGGAGAAATCTAGTTTCTGAAGTTGCACCCTTATCACATGGACCTTCCCCCAGGAGGACAACATCAGTCACCCCAATCTTACCACTCCACCACGACCATTCTCCGCCATCTCCCATTTCACGCTTACAACAAAGGAACATGGCAGGACTTAAATCTAAGCTGGTAGACCCGGACTGGGGGACTTTTATTGATACGTTTGATATCTGTATCTTTCAAGAGACATGGTGTGTGGAGACAGAATATAGGTTATGGTTCATCACCTATTTTTACCCAGCATCTTTAGGTGGTAGGGGTCAGCCTGCTGGAGGTTTGATCATGTGGTTTAAAAATTCGCTAGCCCTCCATATTACGAGGCTTGATATAAATTCGCAAGATGTTATGGGGCTGTTTCTTGCTGGGGATGGTCCTTCTTGGTATGTTTTTAATGTCTACAACAGGCCGAGTGGGGTACACAGAATATCTAATACTTGTGTATTTTAGAAAAAACCTTAGATACCCTTCCATATAATGACAGGGTAATTATTACTGGAGACTTCAATGTCACTTTCGAACCCTACGGCCCTGAGCTTCTTAATATTACCGAAGAAGAAAATGCAGCTTGTGGTGTCCCTCAGCTAGATCTGTGCCCTGCTACAAGATGTTCTCTCGTAGCTGATCAATTGATGGGCCTAACTCTTCAATTTGGCCTCAGAGCTTGTAATGGTAGGTCCCGTTTGGACCACAGCGGTGCCCATATTTTTAAGCGTGCATCACAAAAGAGCTGCATTGATGATATATTCCTGTTTTTTCTGATATTGCCATCCCTCATAGACATGGTAGTTGTTGAGCACCACAACAGCGACCACAATGCTCTCCATCTGGCTTTAAGTGAGCTAAAATCTATTGCTCACCAGTGTGCTTTCCCGAATTACGGGGCTGCCCTGTCAATTTCGAATAACAACGGGCCCTAAAATGGGAGGTTGTTTGTAAGGACCCAAAACTGGTTTCACAGATACATGATCAGTTGGCTGATACCTTGGATGCACTGAACACCATGGGGTGAATACAATTTTATTGTTACATTCCATGAAAGACTTCATTTTCCTTAAAGCTTTAATTAGTAAAGATGCCCGCAAGACACATAGAGTTCAGACCCGCTGTACCTGGTTCAATTCCAGTTGTAGGAACTCCAGCAGTGTCCTTATACAAAGTTTAAAAACCAGAAACATGCAAAACATTGTTAGTGCTAGGAAGGAGTATAAAGAGGCACTTCATCAGACCAAAATTGATTGGGAACGAGATATGTGGGAGCACTTAGTAGTAGAGTAGGAGATGTGAAATCTTTCTGGGGAATTGTGGCTCACGGCAGGCGGAATGCTACCACCAGTGTCGATTATAGCTTGCAGCCACAGACCTGAGTAGATCATTTCCCAAAAATGTATGCAGGCAAGACCAACCTGGAGAATATACAATTGAGTAATGTCCTATGTCTCCCCATATATGTAGGTCCCCATCTATCTTTCCAGTTCAAAGATGTAATGGCTGCACTTATGACACTTCTGGCAAATAATGCACCAAGCCCCGATTTCCATCCTGGGGATCTCTTCAGATCAGAACCTCTGATCTGGGCCTCGTATTTTCATCTGCACTTCCACTCTTCTTGCAAGCAGTTCAATTCCTAGCTCTTCGTTGATCACAGAGATTGTCCCAATTCACAAAAAAACGGTCCAAAGGAGACGCAGGGAACTATAGGCTCATCAGCCTAATCTACACACCTCGGAAACTCTTCTGTCATCTCATACTGGATCAACTGCTTGAGTGGGCCATGGACAACTCTGTTTTCTCAGAGCTCCAGGTGGAGTTCAGGAATAGGGTCAGTACGGTGGATTACATCCTCAGTTTCTGTGCCCTATATTGGAAAACAGTCTCGCTAGACAAGGGCCACCTGTATATGGTCTTTGTTGACCTGAAGACAGCGTTTGACTCTATTCCTAGGACTAAGTTGTGGGAAGTTCTGGAAAAAATGGGTGTTCCCTGCAATATTTTGTCTGTCCTTAGTAGGTTACGTGCATTCAATACTACCAGAGTTAGGAATGGCACTGTGGTGAGCTCACAGACCCTTTCAAGATTGAAACTGGTGTCCGGCAGGGTTGTGTGTTGGCCCGACACTGTTTACTCTTTATATTCATGATTGACTGGTAACGATAAAATTGGGACTGTGACTATTTTCTAAACCCTCTGGTTCAACAGACACCGACCTACATAAAAGATACCAAACACCTGCTCAATATCATCAAAAATCTGAGCTTTGACCCCACGACCCAATTAATGGTGGGGCTAGACATAGAAAGTCTTTACACAAGCCTCCCACAGGATGCTACATTACAAGTCCTTCACGACATACTCATGAACACACCCTGGGAATACCACACACCCCAGGGACTTCATCCTCAAATGTGCTACGCTGGCTCTAAAAGAAAATTACTTTGAGTACGAAGGGGAGTTCTACCTGCAGACCAATGGGACATCCATGAGGAGCGTTTTCGCCCCCAGCGTAGCAGGGCTCTACGTCCATCATTTTGAACAGAAACATGTGTGATCCCCCACCAACCCACACTTAGCTAAAATCAAGGTATGGCGACGCTACATCGACGATATCCTCATGGTCTGAGAAGGCACGCCGGAAACACTTACGACGTTCTTAACATGGCTAAACGAGAGAGACCCTTACCTATGATTCACTAGCACATCCAGCACCACCACCTTGGCATTCCTTGACCTCAACATACCAGCTGAAGCAGGAACCTTAACCACCAACACCTATTACAAACCCACAGCCAGGAATTCCCTCCTGCATTTCAATTGCTTCCACCCCAGAGCCTTAAGGGAAAATCTTCCCTTCGGACAGTTCCTATGCATACGCAGGAATTGTAGCCAACTCACAGACTACAAAAAACAATCAGCTGCCCTTTCCTCTAAATTACAGGAACGTGGCTATCCCCAAAAAATCATTGAGAAAACCAAGAAAAGAGCCCGCAACCAAAACCGGGAGGCCCTACTAGACACTGTCATAAAGGAAAATCCTAAATCACCCATGACATGTGTCGCCACATACAACGTGGCTTCGAACAAAGTCTCCAGCATCATTCGAAAACACTGGTGCATCATAAACTCTGGCACAAGACAATGGGAGGAACCCCTCTTCACATATAAACGTGCAAGCAATCTAAAGGACCGACTAGTGTCTACACGACCTAGAACACCCCAAAGACCTACCACCAACACCATCTTGAACACATGGGGTCTCCCCAAAGTAACTGGACACTACCCCTGCAATGGTTGCAGTGTATGCCACTTAACCCATCAATCCAACACACTTAACCTGGAACCCGGCAAAACCTGGAAGCAGCTACAACATACAAACTGTAATTCCACCAATGTTGTTTACCTCATCACATGCCCATGTGGCCTCCGCTACGTGGGCATGACGACACACAAGGTTAGGGCCAGAATAGTGGAGCACCGCAGCACAATAAGATGCAAGAAAAACATCAGTCGCCTCACAGACCATTACCTACAACTGGGTCACACACCTAATGATATGACTTGGACGGTGATCGAGCAATTTGAACACAACCAACGGGACAATGAAAAAACCCTACTAACCAAGTAACAATGCTGGATCCACCGTCTGTCAACCCAACACCAGGGGTTGAATGACTCCATTCCGTGGTTCACTCTAAGGGTCTGAACACCCTCATGGACTAGGGCCTGACCATTGAGGATACTCCAGTCCCTGCCCAAGATAACATACTATAATCCGAGAGCCATCTCTTTTAGCCATACTTCTAACATGTATGACTGTGGTTACTTATGCGCTATCCTGCCAAGTATAATGCCCAAAACACTATCTGGCATCTGGGCTTATAAGCAACATGACTCCCTTTATCCCAAACCACTATCCGGCATCTGGGCTCATAAACATCACGACTTCATTCACTGTAAGGAAGTCTCCTTGCTCCCACTAGTACTGTGAGGTTTATATCTACTATAGATGCGCCCATCCACCAAAAGAGTACCCTCCACACTGGCAGACAAAGTGACTCTTTTAATTCAAACGAGTCAGTTGGCACCTACCAGCTTATCGAGTCTAGACACGCTAATATTAACCATGATGCTGGCAGACAGCATGAGTCTTGTAAATCTGCCTGCACTTCGGGTCTAAACGCTCACATAGTTACCGGCGAATACCCCTACGTCACATGGTCTACCATTGCCATGACAACAGGCGTAAACAAGTCTCGACGTCACCGCGCGCACAAAGTCTTTTCTCTATGTTCTCTCCCCCAGAGACGCTACTCGCAGAATCGGAGCCATGGGGAACACCTGAACGCGTGAAACTGGATATATAACTACTGTAGAAACCCAGGCTCATATCCAACGGAGATCCGCCACAGAACAACGGGTTTCACGAGGGTCCTGACCAACGAACTCGTGAGTACACTGCAAAGAGCCACTAACCCAGTCACCGGGTAAGATTTTCCTTTTAAAGGACCGATGTGCCACTGTTTCTTTCTCCACAGAATCAGAACCTCTGCCGGAATCTCTAAGGGCATTCGCTGCAAATCGCAAGCGTGAGGATAATCTAGAGTTTCTCCTCTTTCATTGTGTGTGTGATTTTCCGACATAGCTCACCACACTTAACAGTGTATATACCGGTAAATCACCAAACCGTATGACCATTACGGTCACATATTTGCTGCATTCTTTCCGCTATTTTTGCACCAATCTACCGGCAAATACGTACTGACATGATTATGATCATGCTAAATCATGCTTAAACGCTATCCTGTATGTTTGTCTGTCCCGTATGTTCTGTGTACAGTAATGCTTGGAGAGGGAATGCCCCTCCCACACGTATGGCACCTTAGCACGTGCAACACATTAAAGATCACACACTCACTTTTAGTGTAGATCCCACACTTACATAATTAAGGTCCTGAGGAAAGCCAGTTATTATTGAAAGGCCTGGCTGAAATATGTAGACCTCCCACCGGATGCAGGAGTTCCTAATTATTACTCCACCTACATCCACTGCCTTGCTTTTATCGCTAACAGAGGCCCAGATATTAAAGGAAACCACCTTGGGTATTGGGACCACTGGATAGCTTTTAAATCTCACCTTCACTCCACTATCACTGCACACTCAGTAAAATACCGGCTCCGCTGTAATACAGGCGTTGAAGCACACCCGGGACACATTCGGTGTCACTGGGTGGGCCCGATGATGAAGCATGCCACCAACTAGGTTGGTGGGTGAGGGCTTCATAAGGAAGCCAAACAGTTTCCCTGTCTTCCGTTCCCATACAGTCCTGGGTCCTGTATCACACACTAAATAGGCTAGTCCTCTTTTGATTACATATATTAGTAGAGATGTCAAATCTTACAATATACAGTAGTCGAGAAAAGGAGTATGCAAAAGACTGAATTAAACTTATATAAACAAAAAACATCAGTGTCACAAAGTCCATATATACATTATAGGGCAAAGACTCCAATTGTGATATTTGAGTACAGATATAATTATTCTTACTATGAGTGCCCAACTTTTGATCTTTATGGCGAATCCTCATTGCGTAATGTCGGAGGGATTGGTTCAAGATACAGACCTTGATAGTCAGCCCACTGATTTCATATCTTCAAGTGTTTCTGGGGACACCCTCGTGCCTCAAAAATTGGTATTTCTAACCCCGTGGAGAAGTCAAGGCCCCGTTTGCAGGCCCCAATAGACGGGGGGGAAGTTGCTTTCCAAGCATTACCAATATGACGCTTATCCAAAGTAAGCCCTAGGAATCGCAGATGTGTTTTGTACCTATTACCTCCTATTCCCTCTGTAATATGAAGCATAGTTAAACGCGGTGACTTTAGAACGTCCCACCAAAATGTATGTTTTTTAATCCTTATCTGTTAGAGCAAATATTATGGTTCATGTTGTCGCTCTAGAAAAAGTGCAGGAGTTTGTGTATTATTGGGTCTGCTTGATTCACAAATTGAGTTGGACCACACACATCAAGAGATACTCACTAAAACTCCAACAAGAAGCTGGCGCTGTAGCCAAACTGTGCAAACGGGCCCATGCATACTCTTTAGAACCAGTGGTGAAGATTTACAACAGCAAAGCAAAAAGTACAGCCATATATGGCATAGAACTGCGGGGCCACGCCAAATGTCATGAACTTGGCACAACCGAAAATAGGTTTGTGAGGAGCATTCTTAACCTTCCGCATGCCCCTCACCTCCCCCAATTCCTGGATTTGGGGATAGTCCCTATAAATCAACTTATGTACCGCACTATTTTGTGCTGGCACATCCTTTGGTCCACAGATGAATTAGGATCCTACAGAATTGTCATCAGGGCTCTTCTTAAATCTCCGGGTTGCGAAATGATTGCCTGGTTCGCCTATGTTAAAGCCACACTGTATGAGATAGGCTTGCCTTTGCTTTGGGAAACCCCTGGTATGGCAAAACAAGTCCCTCGCTCCTTGGTCATAGAACTACTAAAATAGATTTTGTGGCTGAGGGATCTGTAATGTGTCAAAGCGTGTAGTCTCACTGATTATTTTTTAGACATCAAGCTCTCCCCTGCCTGTAAATCATTTTTTGACATTCTCCCAGGTCCCATTCCTCTGCAACTCTTTTTAAAATGGAGGTACAGGGTTTTGCCGTTAGTTTCTGTATAAAATGGGACGTGCAGTATTGCAGTTCTAATGTGTGTCCCACATGTTAATTCAGCGGAAGAAACTGCATCGTTTTGCCTTTTTCTATCCGGCCTATGATAAACCACGGAAACTATGGCTTAGGCCACTATGTAATCTATTGGGCTTTCGTCATTATGTTCATGCACTATGCACTTACGTTTGGACACAAGAAAGGTAATTGTTGTTGAGATGACAAAATTTGTGTGCGCTGCTTGGATCACCCTCATACGCGTGTGAAGTAACGATGTCTAAAAGTGATCTTTATTTTTTAACATTTTCATCTTGTAGATGCTGCTCCATCACCTCTGAAGTCTCCCCACTTTATTTTTTATTTTTTCTTCCTCCTATTTTATTGAGGGATTTACGTTTATATGAGATTGCTGGTTTTACTGTCGTTTATTAATTTCTTTGTTTTTATCTGGTTACTTGCTGTACCGTGTTTTATTGATCTTTGTATCCGAAATAAACATTTTATATGAATCCGAATATTGCCTTTTTACGTGTGTCATGCACTCACGCTGCTTTTACATTTTTACTTTCCGGGAATTTTACCATCGCTTTTTTTTTATTTTTTAAAGGAATGATTGCAGTGTCCTGTATTTAAATTTGGCAACACAAGAGAAGATGTATGCTGTTATTTTATATTAACTCTATTTTGTATATGCTGGTACTGTCTGGTTCAAACTTTGTCGGTTGACTGTATTGTTTGTGTGCTTTTCTGCTTAATTGGCGTTTTATGGACTTTCAATGCATTCTGCTTTGGATTTTCAAGTCCCTTTTCAGTGTCCAGTCATTCTTGCATGGCGTTCACTCAATGGCTGAGTCACCCTGATTTTAAAGCTTTCAATAGGTAGCAGCTTAGTGAGGCTGCCTCCTTGTCTATTGGATTGCCTCGTTTAAAGGGGCATACAAAGCCGACCCTTTGCTGTTTTCAAAGCGCCGCGACTTGTATACTTCTTTAATTTACGACGGTCACCGTGTATGTTTGAATTACGTAACTTTAATTGGAGCTTGTCATTGTATGCAGTGGCGTAGCTAGGGGGGGGCGGTGGGGGCGGACCGCCCCAGGCGGCAGTATTTTGGGGGCGGTGGCGGCCGGCGGTTACGCGACCCTCGTGGCACACGGCAGCGGGCAGCAGCGTTTGTTGTCACACACTGACATACGTCACCGACCCAGCCAGCACCCACCCCACACACACCACTGAGTCCGAGGAACCCTGTCTGTCTACACATGTGACATGCAGTGCCTGCAAGCGCACCAGTTGCATTGCACGCACGCACCACCTAGCATAGTGGTGGTGGTGCGTTGCGCGGCGTAACCCTGTATGTGGTTCCCAGGGCCGTCAATCATGTAGTACGCGCGAAAGCGCTACGAATGACGGCCCTGGGCTGCTGGGTATCATGTTTTGGACAGCCCCTGCGCAGTGCTGTTAAAATGCAGCAGTAACGCGAGCCACCTCCTCCACGCGCTGACGTGAGGGACCTGACAAGACTAGAGAGGTTACGTTACCCCACGCTACCCATCACCGACCTGAGAGTAGGGGGGAATTATCCCGGATCGCGTCAGCAGAAGGCATGGTGGGAATGGGTATGTTACATCAGACGGGCTGACTGAATCCTTGCTAAACCATATCCCTGGATATCAGCAGACTCCCCCATTTGGACTAAACTGGCAGAATATTTGGAAAAAAATAAACCCCCATGAATTCCTGCTATTCATTGAGTTAATTTATCACCTTCCCACGTGGACACACTGTTGGTTGGGCAGCAGCCGTGTCCGGTGGGCCCAGGCTGTAGCAGGATGTTCAGTTTCCTGCCCGCCAGCTGGGCCCCAAGCAGCACCCAGGAAATTACTCGCTGTTCTGCTGCATGGCGAGAAAAGGAGGAAGCCGGTGTTCGAGAACAGATCACCTCCTCCTGAACTCGCCATGTGCTGTTGCTGTGTCCTGCCCAGGCAGAGCCTGACTTGTGCCCCGGACTCACCACTAACAGGATGAGTCGCATAGGGAGCAAGTGGCACAGGATGAGGCAGTGCAGCACGGCTCGCTCTGACGAACAGACAGGCAAGCAATCTCCAGGGTCCCCCAGCAGCTCCTCTCGGTGCATCATTCTATCAAGAGACTTGGTAAGTCACATTTAAATATAATTTACTCCTGCCATTTAAAATATTTGTTACGAGAATGGGGAGGGGGCCCCAGCACAGCACAGCGCCGTGCAAATGGCACACTAACGTTGTCTGTGCTGTAAATACAGGGCCATCTAAGGAGGGAGTTTTGTCTAATTAAACTAGTAGTTGTTGTGCCGATTTATTAGTTCAAAGGGTTTAATATTTTTGCTAGCCAGTACGAAGCAGCAGGTTTTATTTTCGCAACACTAAGAGACTTGCTAAGAGGAAGTCACATATAAATCGGGTGATTAAAGTTCCCACTGGACAGCGGTCATACTGTTTTCTACTGATAGTTTTCACTCTCACAATTAAGTAGCGCAGACAGTTAATATGCCTGCTATAAAGAAAGTCTACCAGCATATTACAGAACTGTATTGTATGTGTATAGTTCAGTGGGTTGCTGCTTTTGTCACAGAGTTCCCTTTGTTACTTGTGGTTCCGCCTCACCTGGAGCTGAGGTTGGGGCGGAGGGTGCTGATTATTTAGAAATTAAAAAATAGCTTTAAAAGCACCTGCTGCAGAGTGTGACTTTCATGTTGCACAAATGAGTGTGTTTTCTGATATTTGTCTGTTTCCATGGACTTCATTGTGTGATTCTGGTTGCAAGAAAGTGTCACTTTAAGTGTCACAAATTTAGTCACTGAATGTCTCTCATAAATCCACTAAATCTATGAAAATGTCACACATAAGCAATCTGGAATATTAGCAGCTGTGCTTTAATGGGTGTAATTTCTGATATTTATAGGTTTCCCTTGTCTTCATTGCTTGATTTGCTTGCGAGAAAGTATCTCACTCATAGTCGTTGAAACGTCACTCATAATTACACTGAAATTATGAAAATGTCACACATAGCAATCTGAAACCTTGGCAGCTATGTTAAATCCGGAGCGGGGCCCCTCTGTGTACTGTGCAAGGGGGCCCCCTCAACTTTCACTACGCCACTGCTCTCCGTGCCAATGATGACTTCGCCTTCCATGTCGGGGTGTGGCCACATGATTCATGGAACCGAAAGGCAGGTTGGGAGCATTGTATCAGAGCCCGGGCCAAACAGCAGGAAAAGAAAAGGGCCTGCTCCGCACACCACACAAGTTAGTTACATCAGGTAGCTACTGCTGTGAGGCCTAAGAACCAGGGCTACTATAAGATATCCTAGCATGAGGAGGCAGCGGCGCCTGAGCACAAAGACGTTGCGAGCACTGACAATCTTTATGAAGAGCGGACAAGCACCAGTCCCTCCGAAGACAGAGGCCCAAGAAGGGGAAAAGGGCTACAATGGATAATTAACCAGGTGATTATACATGATGTGAGAAATATTTGTGCCCAAAATTTGACCGTGAGGAGAGTGGTAATTATATTTGGAGCAGGCCGCCGAGGTGATTGCTAGTGACGGGGGAGGAGGAAGCTGTACAGTACAGCTGTTCAGGGGCCCTCACAGTCAGTCATTTTAATGGAAACTGTTTGTCACGTGTATTTAAACAGCATGCTTTAAAGGCTTCATTTACCTTTTTTTTATTACAGATATACACTAACATTTGCAATGCCAATTGCTCTAAATCAAACAATTGCGAGACCTATTGCATTTCCAATCATAAATCAAAACGTTTGACCACTGGCATATTACACCACTTAGCATCAAAAATTTAATTGACTAAAAAGTAATCACAGACATGGTGGTCTGCTGACCCCAGCAGGCCACCATCCCTGTAATTTTCTCCAGTAGTACTGTGTCGCAATTTGTGATCTACCTTAATTTTCAAAAGGTAGGTCAAATTCTGACCCACAACGATTTGGATTTTTAAGAATAAACCTATAGCACATCTTAACTGTTCACAATATGCAGCCAGTACTTTGTGACCAGATTTTTGTGCCTATGGCCCATCGTTTTCTAAATGCATTTAATCCTAATATCTCTGTTTTGAACCCAACAGTGTGCTTTAAAGGCACCTGATCCTTGCCACTTTTAATAATGTACACTCATGCTTGTACCAACTTTGATTCACTGATTTACTTCTGTATATATCAATATATTTTAGATTTTAAAGGACTACTTCCTTCTGTTATTTGTGTGCATACAGTTACCGGCCGCAACTTTCTGAACACAAAACAACCTGCATTGCAGAGGACACTTGTAGTCTGATGTTGGGGCTATGTGAGTCTACTGTCATGTATGCCTAAAGGAGCTTTCAATTTTTCTCACACCTGGTTTTGTTAGGATTTAATGTTTCACTGTTAGGTTTAACCCTATTTGTGAAGACCTCTGAATCTTTAAACAAGCTATTTGGTGTTTTTTAGGGGTTTATAAAATGTCCGTTACATCCTTTATCCCCTATGGATGATCAAGTAAAGCTATGAAGTTTCCATTGGTTTTTTAAAATCTCACAAAGATTATTTCTTGCTTATTTGTCAGCCACATTTAAAATGTAATTCTTTCCTTCAGTTACTTAATTTGTGAGAGGAACCTAAGCCTTTCCAGGCTTCGACTGGTTTGCTTTTGACTCACACTCTAACTCTATCAGGAAAATTGGCATTCCCTAAGAAGCTTTATTTATGATGCATGGTTAAATTCATTGATGGATCTCCAAGAAAAAACTCAGAACTGAATGGGGTAAAGAAGCATGGGGTCCCAGATACAGAAAGAATTAGCATAGGTTTCAAGCTAGCCTTGGTTTAAAAGACAGCCTGTCATGCTGCTGAGCACCGAACAGCAGGCGATAAAGAAACTGAAGTTTGCTTCAGGTCGAAATTCGCGATTGCGGTCTTTGGTGTTGTTGGCAAGTGATAGGAACAATTTCATCTTAGAACAATTACTTACTTGTGTTATCAAATGCATGTTAATAGGCATCTTTACTCCTTATTTTGATCTTCCATAGCCACCACCTTATAAGTGAAATTTCTGGTCTAGAATGTGTGTAGGCTCATCACTAGAGTTCAGCATTTACAAGCATGTGTTCTATGTTAATGCAAGTCACGTTTTACATGCATGGCTCCAGAGTAGCCATAGTCACTCAGAATGCAGGGTGCAAAAGAAAGGAAGGGAAACCAGCTGCCTTTACAAAGGTTTCTTACTTCCACTCACCAAAGGCCACCAAGAACGCTCATGCTTTCTCAGTGTGACACTGGATGTTGGGGCCACTTACACACGAAGGCGGGACCTTAAAACTTTAAAGTGACATCTGATTCCTAGACATGTTCCTCTTACATCTTTGCAATGGTTTGCAACGAGAAAAGGTTTTGACTGCCCTTGGACACTCACCACAAGTGAGCTGCTGTGAGGGCAAGCCTGACCCAGGCCGGAGACAATGGCTCCACAGCGAGCAACTCTGGCATCAATAATCTCCCAAGAACAAAAAGCCAACAGCAAGCTGTGGGAAATCAGGTCAGCAAGCTGGACAGGGGACGCAGTGTGCATGAAAGTGAAAGTGTCCAGTCATATTTGTGAGTCATCACCGAGGAAGGCGCAGCCACCGTTGTGAATAAACACAACACAGATCTGAAATCATGTTGGTTAGCAAGCATCTGACAGTCATACAACACAATCATGAACTTTTTAAAGTCCTGAGGAGTACTCAAAAGCAGAAATAAATTGCGATGAGTTATTAATAGCCTCAATTTAGGAAGGTGTAATAACATCTATTCAGACCAACACATTGCCACTGCATATAGGACTCTGGTCATATTTTTGGTTAAATATGCTGGAGGTTGCAAACAAGTCAACCTTGATACCTCTGAACTTACATATTATTGCAAAAAGAACAATTAATGGACAGAATGCAGAACAATGTCATACATTCACCTCAGTACAGAGATCTGGGCCTAAAGCCTTCGTTTTTTTGCTCCCTATGCCATTCCAGTTTGGACCCAGTCATATACAAATCAGTCTTGATTTGCATATAGCCAGGTCTAAACTGGGGTGGCATGGTGAGCAAAAGAATGATGGATTTAACCCTGATCTCTTGACTGGAGGTGAATGTTTTGATTTGTTCTGCATTGCGTCCATCAATTGTATGTCTTTGTACTGCCGGTGTATTCAACTGTGTAGCCTTGGCCTGTATCATGTATGTGCATGTAACTTGCATGATCGAGGTAACTATTAGCGGCGATATCACGTGTCTCTAGGACCTCTTTAAAGTGCTCGCCGTTCTTTTTACCCAGCATCGCCCCACCCCCCGCTACCTGCCATGGGCGGCAATCTGAGGGATAGCCCCGGGCGCCGGAAGCTCTAGCTACGCCTCTGATTGTATGTTTTTTGCATTCACTTCGTTAATTGCAAGCCACGCAGTGTAATGTTTAGCATATATTGCTTTAATCGAAGCCTGTCCTGGTGTTCTACATGCATTTCTTCAATTGAGGCCTGTTGTAGTGCACGTTTCCATGCACATTTCTTTAATTGGGGGTTCCCCCAGCACGTTTGGCATCATTTCTATGATTGGGGCACGGTAACTGCTTGTCATACTGTAAACTTGGGCAAGACTTTTTTAATTGATGAAATTTGTGGCGCGTGTGTGGCAGGCATTTCTTTTATCGAGGCACGAGCTAGTGTTTGCTTGGCAAGTATTCGTTGTACATATGGTCGGTTGCGTTTCTTTAATTGAAGCCAATCGTAGTTATGCTTAGCAGTGGCACGCATGCATTTAATCGAGACTGTCGGACATGTTGTAACGTGGGTTTGCACATATTTATTGATTTGAGTGTGTGCTTGGAATGCCAGACTGAAGTCTCTGTTTGGTTGCATTTCTTTCACTGAAGTGTGTTGCATTTCTTTAATTGAGGCTTCCCTCGGCTCGCCACTGTGTATTGGCCTGCATGTCTCGGTGCATGTGCAGTGCGAGCTTTACATAGTTTGCGAGGAACACAAAGGCTGTGGAACACAATTGTCAGCTGCCTGCTTTGCTAATCTGGTGAATGCCTGTGAGAAAGGAGACATGCACAGCCCCTATCACTGTGTGCCCAACTACTGTGACGTTGAGGCAGAGCAGGGCACTGCAGGACAGGAGGAGGCTGTCACAAGAGCAGAGAAAACAAAGCAGTATTATTAGAACCGTCACCGAAGAGAACTGCCAGACAGACGCTACCATGCTCTGAAGCAGAGGGGCCTGCTGACAGAGCTCGCCTCTGCTTCGGGGCTTCTCTGCTCATGTGGAACTTCTCTGCAAAGGTTGTTCAACCATCTTGACTATAAACCCACATCTACGTTTTATTGAATAGGCTCGCCACTGTGTAAAAGCAGTGCCGGATCAAACCCTGTGGAGGCCCCTAGTCAGTCGAACTTTGAGCCCCCCCCCCTCCTCTAAAACATTATTACCTAATACGTTTTACATTTTATTATCCAGCAATTTTAATAAACCTATTTTATTACACAAAACTAAACATTAACAATTATGAATGTTAATAAACAAAGAATATTTTTTGTTAATTTTAACACACCAACACTTTAAATATGCAATGGGTACAATACATGAATATAGTGGTTGTATGACATAATTTCGACAGACAGAAAATCGACCTACAAATATATCGCAACAAACATATCGATGTCAAGAATATCGACATCCTATCTACAACATGGTAAGTACAAAAATATCGAAAATTAAATATCGATGTCAAAAATATCGTTATTAAAAATATCGTTTTTCTTTTACTTTAAAAATATATGTAAAATAAACCAAATTATACTTAGAAATTAAATAAACATAATTAAGTATATTGTATAATATTTAAAATGTATAATTAATATATATAATTTAATAAAACTTTAATTAAACATATACATATAATATATAATATATATACTTAATAATTAATTTTAATAATAATTTCTGTAACGTATAAATTATTAAATGTTTTTAAACATTACCAATACATCTATACACATAAAATAATAACATTAATAAATATTTAATAATTACATATAGCAAATAATAATCAATATTTTTAATGTGAATAATTTTTATTATTAATGATATATTACAATAGCAAAAATAATACAAAACATATGAAATATCAGACACAATAAAACTACTAGTCCAACTCCAACAAAAACAACAGTAAGGAAAATGTTGGATACTGTAGGGGTAAAAATTACTATTCCAACTCCAAAGAGTGCAACAGTAGGGAAAGCGTTGGATAGCGTAGGGTTAAAATTACTATTCCAACTCCAGAGAGTGCAATAGTAGGGAAAGCGTTGGATAGCGTAAAGGTAAAAATTACTATTCCCACTCCAGAGAGTGCAACAGTAGGGAAAACGTTGGATAGCGTAGGGGTAAAAATTACTATTCCAACTCCAAAGAGTGCAACAGTAGGGAAAGCGTTGGATAGCGTAGGGGTAAAAATTAGTATTCCAACTCCAAAGAGTGCAATAGTAGGGAAATCGTTGGATAGCGTAAGGGTAAAAATTACTATTCCCATTCCAGAGAGTGCAACAGTAGGGAAAGTGTTGGATAGCGCAGGGAAAAAAATTACTATTCCAACTACAGAGAATGCAACAGTAGGGAAACCACTGGATAGCATAGTGGTAAAAATTACTATTCCCACTCCAGTGAGTCCAACAGTAGGGAAAGCGTTGGATAGCGTAGGGGTAAAAATTACTATTCCCACTCCAGAGAGTGCAACAGTAGTGAAAACGCTGGATAGCTTAGAAGTAAAAATTACTATTCCCACTCCAATGAGTGCAACAGTAGGGAAAACATTGCATAGCATAGGGGTAAAAATTACTATTCCCACACCAGAGAGTGCAACAGCAGTGAAAACGCTGGATAGCGTAGGGGTACAAATTACTATTCCAACTCCAGAGAGTGCAACAGTAGGAAAAGCGCTGGATAGTGTAGGGGTAAAATTACTATTCCAACTCCAGAGAGTGCAACAGTAGGGAAAGCGTTGGATAGCGTAGGGGTACAAATTACTATTCCCACTCCAGTAAGTGAAACAGTAGGGAAAGCGTTGGATAGCGTAAGGGTAAAAATTACTATTCCCACTCCAGAGAGTGCAACAGTAGGGAAAGTGTTGGATAGCGTAGGGAAAAGAATTACTATTCCAACTCCAGAGAGTGCAATAGTAGGGAAAACGTTGGGTAGCGTAGGAGTAAAAATTACTATTCCCACTCCAGTGAGTCCAACAGTAGGGAAAGCGTTGGATAGCGTAGGGGTAAAAATTACTATTCCCACTCCAGAGAGTGCAACAGTAGTGAAAACGCTGGATAGCGTAGGGGTACAAATTACTATTCCCACTCCAGTAAGTGAAACAGTAGGGAAAGCGCTGGATAGCGTAGGGGTAAAAATTACTATTCCCACTCCAGTAAGTGAAACAGTAGGGAAAGCGCTGGATAGCGTAGGGGTAAAAATTACTATTCCAACTCCAAAGAGTGCAACAGTAGGGAAAGCGTTGGATAGCGTAGGGGTAAAAATTACTATTCCAACTCCAGAGAGTGCAATAGTAGGGAAAGCGTTGGATAGCGTAAGGGTAAAAATTACTATTCCCACTCCAGAGAGTGCAACAGTAGGGAAAGTGTTGGATAGCGTAGGGAAAAAAATTACTATTCCAACTCCAGAGAGTGCAATAGTAGGGAAAACATTGGATAGCGTAGGAGTAAAAATTACTATTCCCACTCCAGTGAGTCCAACAGAAGGGAAAGCGTTGGATAGCGTAGGGGTAAAAATTACTATTCCCACTCCAGAGAGTGCAACAGTAATGAAAACGCTGGATAGCGTAGGGGTACAAATTACTATTCCCACTCCAGGAAGTGAAACAGTAGGGAAAGCGCTGGATAGCGTAGGGTTAAAAATTACTATTCCAACTCCAGATAGTAAAACAGTTGAGAAAGCACTGGATAGCATAGGGATTCTATAAACATAATAACCAATTAAATAATTAGTTATAAAAAAATAGCATATTAATAATTAATTTACAAAATATGTATTATCAAATACCAATTATTTAAATTAAATGTTTATATAAATAACTTTAAATTACATCCCACACTATTCCCCCTTTAACACACAACACACTACACATACAAAATACACAATACATTTAAATATCAGTTTATCTATTATTTACAATTAATAATACATTCTTTATAATTAATATACTTATTATTTACAAATTTATACATATTAACTACCAAATTACAATTATTCACAAATTAATTATTAATTAACAATACATTAATTAGCAAGAACAACAAATAACATGAAATAATACATTATTTATATTTACTATATTTAATGTACTAATAACAATTAATTACCAATTAATAATTAATTAACAATGAATTATTAATTTACAAATAAATAAAAATTATCAGTAATTATTTGAATTTAATTACATCCCACCCTATTCCCCTATAAACCCACAACCCACTACACATAAAAATTCACATAATTAATTTAATCATCAATTAATCACTTAATAAAATTAAATCACCAATTAATTAGTAATTAACAATTAATTAATTAACAATACCAATAAATAAATATTAATATTAAACTAATTATAACTTATATAATTAACCAATTAATAAAATAATTTACAATTAATAATTAACAATTAATTAATCAATTAATATATTTAATTAACAATTAGTAATTAATTAACAATTAATTAATCATAAATACCAATTAAACAATACATATTAATTAATTATAATTAAATTACTTCCCACCCTATTCCCCTATAAACCCACAACCCGCTCTGATACTAAAACGCTAAATTATATTTTAAATAATTATTAATCTCTAAACATTTATTTTTAAATGTATTAAAATACATTACAATAATCTTTAACATACAAATAAAATACATATTAAAATACATTACACTAATAAAATATCGATATTCTTGACATCGAAATTTTTGATTACGAGATTACTTACATCCATATTAATGACTTCGATATTATTAACTTCGATAATACTTACCTTGGGGTCAATATTCTGTCCATCGATATTCTTGACTTCGATATTCTTTACCTACGATATTTACAACTCGATATACTTGTAGGTCGAAATTTAAAACTCGATATTTAGACTGCTCACCGAATATAGTAGTTTCTCTATTGAGTCTTTTTTTTTTTTTTGCAAAAACAATTTTTATTGCATTACTCGGTTACAATTGCCATCTGCAATATCGGTTACAATTGCCATCCGCAATATCCATCATAGCAGTGGTCGTCTCCCGCAGATAGAAACCATTGCATAGTACAGTGTAGACCACTTCCAGCTACCAATGCACTGTCCCCCAACACTCCCCTATGCAAATGCACCCCTCTATTGAGTCTTTAAGGTAAAGTTTTTGTTTCTTTGAGTTGATTCATTTTTTTCTATCTGTTGGAAACATTTTAAGGAAGCTTGATAGTAATTTTCTTTAAAGATCAAAACTATATTATTCTGATCCATTGTCGCCAGGCCCCTAAAAGGAGTGGGGTCCATAGGCTGGGGCCTAATTTGCCTATATGGTAATCCGGAACTGTGTAAAAGTGCAATTTTGGTTGCGAATTAAAATCGAAAACTACTGAAATTTGCAAATCACGATTGATAACAATACGTTACTCGCAAAACAGCCATGCAAACCCAATCACCCATGCCAAATGCAACGCTCATGATCCTTTCATGGGGAATCTTCTGTGGATTGCGAATCCAAGGAGAATCCGAGAAGTAATAGCCCAGATATTTCTAAAATGTAGCATCTTCATGCCCAGACCTGAATACTTTTTAAACAGTAATTTATTTGATTGCATAAGTTAATTAAAACCATTGCATTACAATAAAACATTAGAAATAAAAAGACATCACAATTCATAGAAGTAAAACAGGATCTGGAAAAGTACAAACACTAATTTCTTGAAAACTACTGAACAGATTACACCACACCAAACAAAGTGTTGAGTAAAGTCCTATTTACGTGCCAGGTTTGGTGTAATTCTCTTCAGTCTTTTTTTTCTGAATGGAGGAGCAAAGAAACCTCTGGCAGGTAAAATGGTAAATGTCACTTTTGGGGACCCCAGCTTATCTTTAGGCCCCATCTGACAGATCTGCATGAAGCATGCCATGAAGATGTGCTTTAACCCTTTTTGTTTTTGGAAAGTTTTGTGCAAGTTTGTCAAATGGTGCCAACGTTATTACGAAAACGCCTTTTCAATTGAAGCTGTTCTCACCATAACTACAGAGGCACTGTCTCTGACACAAACATCTGTCTTGGTTCTCTGCTACGTTGTCACATGTTACCAGGATTGTGAAAACCAATCCCCTGAAGTTCACAGACTCAATGGGGCTCTCCCTGCTTTGTCAACCTGGTTCAGCCCTTGCAGCGACTTTAATTGATTTGACTGCAACAACAACAAGGTAATGAATGGATTGCTGGAATTATTCTCAGCCACTTTCAATCCTTCGGGCCACAATCCAGTCCATTGTTTTCTACCCACCATGCCACTCTAGACATAGGCACACGGTATGCATATCAGCGACCCTGCTCATCAGCAGAACATTCAGTCCTGAACTGCTAGACGGGACCTGCTCTGAAAGGGACCACAAGGAACCCCGACTGGTTTTGCCCTACTTGGGGCTCGTCATTTGGGTGTATCTTGAATCAATGCACCACTTTTATTTACAGGTCAGCACAATGCCTCAAGTGAGATGGGCCCTTATAACGAAGCTACACCCTACTAAAGAGCCCCAATAAGGGCGAAACCAGTCTGGGGTCATGTGTGTTCTGGTTCAGGGAGGACCTCGCCTGGCAGTTTGGGCTGGACTATGCCTAATGGAACAAGATCAAGGATGATTTGCATATATTTGGTCCAAAGTGAGGTGGCATGGAGTGCAAAATAACGATGGACCGGGATGTGGTCTGAGTAATTACCAGTGGCTGAGATTAATTCATTCTACTCATCACTTTTTTGTTTACTCAAGTGGAATCGATTTGAGGCTGTGGCTGGCAGCTGTGGGAAGCAGACTTTTAAGGAGGGATGGAAGAGAAGGATGAGTCAGGGCAATACCAGAGAGGTTGCTGAGAGATGGGCAGAGCTGCGCCTGGCAGCCAAGAGACATTGCTTTGAAATGCAGTATTCAGAAAAACAGGAAAGAGACCAACATTGGCAAGGCACCTGTTGGCAGCAGCCCAGCGTTATTTCGGCCAACAGTTGTTTTAGGGCATAGCCTGAATACATTAAACATCTTCTTGTACTAGGTACTGTAGAATCCTCGGCAAAAGAGAACTTTGCAAAAACATCTGTGAACTGCAACCATCCAGGGAAGGTTCACCCTGCTCAACCCAGCAAATTACAGCCTTCAGCAGTACTGAAGGAGCACTCCACGAAAACCACAAAATATATTTCTATTTGGAGATGTTACTTTTTTCCTATAGCATCGTAGAGACACCTCGCTACAGAAACCATAGGCAACACCCTTGAAGAAGCCACACATTACTTAATCATCATTAGCACATTATGTGGTGGCCTTATCAGGGAACCAACCATAGTCCAGAGCAGTGGTGTAACGAAAGTTTAAGGGGCCCTCCTGCAATGGACACAGAGTGGCCCCCACTCCGGATTTAATACGCAGCGCTCAGGTTTAAGTACTGTGCTGAGGGGGGCCCCTGCAGCTTGGGGCCCCCCCCGCACCGCGGGGGATGCGGGGGCCTGTGTTACGCCCCTGGTCCTGAGTACAGTATCTGCCCTTTACTGGTGGTTCATGAGGCTGATGGGAAATCCATTGGCGTCCGTGCTCAGTAGACTTTGTCCTGAGCCAAGGAAGAGAATACAGCAGGCAGTAGAAGGTGACAGGATGCTTAGAGGATAGACTGGATCAGCATACTGGCCTCTTCGGACCAAAATTTAGGAACTTACACGTAAGAGCTGAAGTGAGTTATCTCCCCTGCATGTAGCAGAACAAAACATTTGGAAGTACCCACCTTGCGTCAAAAGATCCAAATATGATGCCGAACTGGCACAGAGGAACCAGAACATGCAAACCAGGTGCAAGGAAGACACCGACCAGGAACCTTTCAAGGCAAGAGGGGGCAAATCCGTAGTGTCCATGTCAGACAAGGCTCGGACTCAAAGGTGGCATATGAATGTGTGCCCAAATTCAGAGAACACTGCGACAGCAACACGACCACTGAAGGGGAAGCACCAGAGATGATGTCCAGTGACCACAGCTAGAAAGGAGTCCATAAACTGCTGCTGGGATACCTTCCCAACATGTTCCAATGAGGGATAATCATGCCAGGAGGAAGGGGAGGCCCATTTGACCCACCACATGACACATATACATGGCCTGATCTTGGTAGTAACACCCTTTGCCGAATGGATACTACAACAGGAACCAGAAACCTTAAGGTAACCAGGCCTACCTTGTTGAGATTAGAGTTCTTTTCTCTATACTAAAAGTTATCTTCAGTTTATCTAAAAGCCACCTCAGGTAGCTCCAGAGATGGTGAAACATTAGATTCTCAAATTCTCAAACACGCCATGCTATTGAAGGGACTATGGCACCTGTGCCCACGTGCCAATGGAATACGAGGCTCTATTCAAGATTCTTTTTGGTCAAAAAGAAAATGGGAGGTTGTCACCATAGTGTTGATAGACACCAGTTAAACAGATAGCTTAATCCTTTCTGAATGGTCACTGCAGGGAATTCTTTAGCTCCCACCGATAGGTAAATTTATCACCTCAGTTGATCTGCAGGATAATTACTTTCACATGTCCCTCTACCCAAAACACTGCCAATGTAGCCTCCTGTCGGTGGTAGGTCAGCACTGCAGTGCACAGAACAAATGTCCGGCGTTGAATCCAAGATAAAGCCTTTAAACACATTTCCACCTCAGGGTTCACAGGTTCCAATCTATCCTGGAATCAGGTCCTCTTGACTTTCCCTGGTTCCTTTCTGCTGCCAGTGTAAAAGGCTCTGGATGTCCAATAGATACCGACTATGCTTTCATGAGGTTACTTGTGGAGGGCGATGCATCAATTGAAACCAGAACTGCTTTGGTGAAGGAAATACCCAAGCATTGCTTTAAGCTTCACATATCCTGGCAAGTTCTGGATTTCGGGACAATGCATTAATCGATGGAAGGATAGGTCTGTGGCCAGTGAAAGAAAGTCATGTCCGTCAACGTTCAATAGCTAAGGGCAGTGTGGCGGGGACTTAAAGCATTCCCTCCATACTCAAAACTGACAATGCTTCATCCATGGTTTGCATCAACAAGCAAAGGGGCGCACTCTAGTTCATGGTCTCAGAGGAGTTTCAAGAAGTCTGGCCACAGCCAACAAGGTCAACGATTGGCAATGCATCTTCCTGACCACAAGTCGGTAGACACCCACAGCAGCTGGGAGGAACTGTCACAGGGGGCATTGTCACACAGTCCAGTGTTGCAAAGTCTTCTGACAGTGGATAAAAACAGACTGGATCTGTCCACAACCAAGGACAACAGCAAATCCCAATTCAGTGCCTAGAGGCACTGTCAGTCGTTCTCGTCCCTTTTGTGCAATTTCCCTCACTTTCCTAGAATCATCAGCAAGACTGGGAGGAGCTGTGCACCATCCTAATAATGGCCCTTGCATTGCTGAGGCATTGTTTTTTTTAAAGAAAATTAAGCAAAGTTGTGTTTCAATGACAGTCCTATTGAAAAGGAACTCTTCCAGAATGACCCCATGTATCCTTGGTTTCCTGCTGTCACATAGTGCAGAAGTCTAACAGTTGCATCTTCCTGAAGTCCTCCATTTTTGCCCAGACTTGCATGATCATGATCTTCACTGTTGTGTCACAGTCAGGCTTTCCTTCTCGGTGTAAGTTTGTTGTCAAGCCAGGCACGGCATGCCTACTGCCTTGCCCGGGGAGTATGGCAGAGGCTAAAAATACCTCATCGAGTAGGGGCCATCTCAAGTTGAACACATCAGATTTGAGGCTCTTTAAGAGCATGGCGGAGATCTAACAAGCAAAGATGCATGCAGAACTCTCATGGCAGCCATTGGCCTTCTCCAGTTGTCACATCATCCACTTCAAGCCTACACAAGATGGTGGCAAGCTGTGCCCTCATTCCCGGTAGACCTGTAATACAGTTCTGTAATATTTTTTTAATGCAAATGTGTCCTAAAGATTACTCAGATTGAAAACAATTTTACTTTCGGGTGAACTGTTTCTCGTATTCCATTTTCTGCATTCCCTCTGGGGGAGTCCCTCTAGTAGAGGCAGTGATATAGATTTGTGGTATCTGAATGTCTTTCCAAGGAAAATGTGTCTTTGTATTACAACAGCAACACTGCATCATTGTGCCACACTGCCTGTTGGTGAGGATTGCGCTATAGAAATCCCACATGCATAGATACATACATACAACACGGTTAATATTATACACAGATATTGTGGTGCAATCTTGCATCTTGATTACCCGCAGAGGATTGTACCTACAAAAGGTGTGGATCATCAGGGGTCTGTGGTGAAACTTCTCTTCTCAATCGAGACACTCATTGGCTGTCTAGGAGCAAACCAGAGCAGACAAGAGCAGAAATAAAACTAGAACCCAGCTTGTTAAACCAATCTCTGTGATCTAGGGAAATAAGTAAACAGACTTCATTCAGTGATACTTCTTTGATCATGGTGATGGTCTCATGCTCG
This sequence comes from Triturus cristatus, assembly GCF_964204655.1. NCBI lineage: Eukaryota > Metazoa > Chordata > Amphibia > Caudata > Salamandridae > Triturus > Triturus cristatus. The sequence goes on along the minus strand of NC_140591.1, from coordinate 1,415,939,792 downwards.
AGACCACAGGCATGAGTGAAAAGTGGGTCATGGCTCCCCCATGAATTTGTGACAGTCACCCTGTTTGAGTGGTAGCCACACACGAGACTAGCTTAATGTGGGGATTACAGATGCCTTTATAACTGCCTATTGCCCTCATTGAGAGAAAATCTGGGACTCAGTCAGTTCTCCCCCACATCCAGGATGAGGCTTTAGGCAGAGTTGACTCCTCATGCACTGTATTCTCCCCTGCAGCTCGTACTCCAGTGAAGGCCATGGCAGCGGAAGATGTCATCAGTCTAGTTCCCTGCTGCCATAAACTCCTGTTTGTGTCCCGATGGGGGAACGCGCTGCTGCCCCTGGCTCCTTGGTAACTACAGAGGGCCAAGTTGCGACTCCTCTGCTAAGGCGGAGTGTTGCCCCACTGCTTTGCAAAAACAACAATTGGACAGAATGCAGAACAATGTCATACATTCACCCCAGTACAGAGATCTGGGCCTAAATCCATCGTTTTTTTGCTCACCATGCCATTCCAGTTTGAACCCAGCCATATGCAAATCAGTCTTGACCCTGTGCCTCATGGGAACAGTCCAGCCCGAACTGCCAAGCCAGGTCCTCCCTGGACTGGAACCAAGCATCCTAGTACCGGTTTCGGGGTTTCACCCCAATACAGCCAGGATAGCTTGATTCTAGTGGCATGGAGAGCATGGGACACACGTCTGAGCATACCCGTCCCACTCGGGGTGACAAATGCAAAAACAACAATTGATTGACAGAATGCAGAACAATGTCATACATTCACCCCAGTACAGAGATCTGGGCCTAAATCCATCGTTTTTTTGCTCACCATGCCATTCCAGTTTGAACCCAGCCATATGCAAATCAGTCCTGACCCTGTGCCTCATGGGAACAGTCCAGCCCGAACTGCCAAGCCAGGTCCTCCCTGGACTGGAACCAAGCATCCTAGGACTGGTCTCGGGGTTTCACCCCTCTTCAGCCAGGATACCTTGATTCCAGTGGCATGGAGAACACGGGATTCACGTCTGAGCATACCCGTCCCACTCGGGGTGACAAATGCACAAACAACAATTGATGGACAGAATGCGGACCATTGTCATACATTCACCCCAGTACAGAGATCTGGGCCTAAATCCATCGTTTTTTTGCTCACCATGCCATTCCAGTTTGAACCCAGCCATATGCAAATCAGTCTTGACCCTGTGCTTCATGAGAATAGTCCAGCCCGAACTGCCAAGCCAGGACCTCCCTGGACTGGAACCAAGCATCCTAGGACCGGTTTCGGGGTTTCACCCCTCTTCAGCCAGGATAGCTTGATTCTAGTGGCATGGAGAGCACGGGACTCACGTCTGAGCATACCTGTCCCATTCGGGTTGAGAAATGCAAAAACAACAATTGATGGACAGAATGCAGAACAATGTCATACATTCACCCCAGTACAGAGATCTGGGCCTAAATCCATCGTTTTTTTGCTCACCATGCCATTCCAGTTTGAATCCAGCCATATGCAAATCAGTCTTGATCCTGTGCCTCATGGGAACAGTCCAGCCCGAACTGCCAAGCCAGGTCCTCCCTGGACTGGAACCAAGCATCCTAGGACCGGTTTCGGGGTTTCACCCCTCTTCAGCCAGGAAAGCTTGATTCTAGTGGCATGGAGAACACGGGACTCACGTCTGAGCATACCCGTCCCACTCAGGGTGACAAATGCAGCAGTGAAATAAGGGAAAAATTAAATTATAATAACTCAATGGTATCATTTTATTTTCTCCTGCTGCGGCAGCTTTGCGGGGTAGAGTTGCTCTGCTCTCAGAGCAGGGGGAGGAGTGGTGGGCACACTTTGTAAATGCGCATGAATGTTCTCTACCCAGGCTGCATTACAGCCTGGCTTGAGAACACGCACAGACTCCCATTCCCGTGCTGAACGCAGAACCACGGCGCTCAGACCAATCAGAAAGCTGCATTGCAGCATTGTGATTAGCTTAGGGGAGCCTTAATGCTTCCTGTTCTGGCCCGACGCGGCGGAGAGACGCGGCGATAAGGTAAGTTTTTGGGGATATTTTTACACCCCCCTTCCCTCATGATCCATGCCGGCTGCCGCTGAAGGGGTCATTATTTCTGGAGGTCTGTGAACCGCAATGAGGTCAGGGGAGCAACATCAGGTGTTCCAAGAAAATCATGGTGGTGTCACTAAAAGGGGCATGGCCAAAAAGAGTAACTATGCATCCTTTCCAAGAGGTATGGCTATAAAATTAAAGGTGTGTCCTAAAGAGGTAAACTAAAATCCGGTGTTTCACGGAGAGTGCTACCTGACCAGTAATACTGCTTCTTTGTGAGCTTCTGGCTATTGCATCCAGACATAGCACATGATAACAGGCTGGCGCCTAAAATAAGCCAGATATCTTGGCTTTGCCAGTGCTCATTAGCACTATCAGGTAAATGAGCAGCAGTGACGTTTTGTGAAAAAATAGAATTGGAAATGATTTACTTTTGAAAATATCAGACTGTGAATTAAGCATTATCGAGGTCCGAGTGTAGCAATCGCTCCTGTTCTCCCCTTCACACCCCTTAACTCTGCTTTCTGTCAGTGAGACACATTCTTTACCCCCCCCCCACATCTTTCTGAAATCCTCCACCTGCCTATTTCACGCCCAATCTCTTTCCTCTTCATCATCCTCTTTTCACTGTGTCCTACTGCACACACCGCCTTGCATCTCCTTAACTTCAGCATCCCTCTAAACATTTTCTTTTACTCCCGCCCTGTCAATATTTCAACAGCTTTGTTACTCACAGTTACAGTGGCACTTGTCACCATTGATCAGTTCGCTCTGCAGAGGTGCCAAGGATTGGAGGGGCGTGCATATTTTGAAACTCTTTATTTAGTCACTGGCATGAAATGCGAGAGGCTCGCACTGCTGCTTTCAACTCTAGTTCTCTATAGCGTGCCCTTCTACCAACAACCTGAACTAACGCAGACACAATTATGCGACCCTCAATACATAATAAATACATCTGCATGAAAAAACTACATCAAACAGCATCCTTGAAAAAGCAGAGTACCCTCAGGAAAATAAATTAAGCAAAATATGTGAAATGTAAACAGGAGGTAACTCAATGACATGCATTCCCCTAATTGTTTTTTCAGTCATTGATGAGGTATCGCTGTTGAGAAATCGATCGGTGTTTTCCCTATTAAGGATATCAATGCAGGACTCTATGGAGACTCGTTTCAGGTCGGTTTCTAATTATTTCCGGGTCTGAAACCCAGAGAGGCCCGCCACAAATTAAGTCCTGTCCAAAGGAATAAGTTATTGCTTTTTTACTCCGTTTTGGAAAGCAGCGCTTTTGTACGGGGGGGGGGGGGGGCTTATTTATAAGCACCTTGTGCCACTTTGGCGTCATTTTTAACATGGGAAAAGTGACTACGGTGGCGTAAGGGGCTTGTAAATATGGGTGTGGAGGGATTTGCAGGCTCGGATTGTCTTTGGTTCTCACCAGTAAGGGGAAATATGAACCCGAATTCAGCGTAGAGGACTCACTATATTGAGGGTATTCAACAAAATACAAGTCCTGTCGTTATCATTTTTGCGTCAAGTAAACTTCAAAACATTTCTAATAAAACGTGTTGTGACTAGAAGATGAGAACAGAGAGTCTTCTTCGGGAAAGGTCATAGTAGTCAGATAATTATAGTTGGAGTCACCTGCCGCAGCACTTGGACGAACAGAAAGAGCTGGTCTGTGTTTATGAACTTTCTGCCCTCTGTAAGGAGCCGTATAGTTGGGAAATAGTCGAATCCTGCCATCTAGTGGCGCGATTGTGCATGCGCAGAGAACAGTTTCCCTTCTAAAGCTTTTGACGTTTAGCTGACATGTTTATTGAAACAACAACCTTGCTGCACGTCTGCGATGTGTTTATTGTAAACCCCTTTTAGTTTTGAGTAGTCCCGTATAGCGTGGCAGCAAGGTTTTTTCGTGTGAACATTTCACAAGTCGCCTTTCCAAACTTTACTGATCATTTGAACCCCACCAGTATGTTCTTTTCTCTTATGAATAAATATGTGAAAAAGGAGGCGTGGCTGAATAATTACTTATATGAATCGCCCAATTTTTCGGTAGTTGTTGGAAATATAAAGCACTGATATGATAAAAAAAACTAGATAGGTCTTCATTTTAAAGCTTTATTGAATCTCGCCCAACTATGGCAGAGTTTATAAAATATTGTCCGTTTACTATAGAGGTTGCAGAACCTTGGCTTGCCAGAAAAAGACGTAGATGATAGGGTTTCACTCGCCCATGCCAGAGATGGCAGGGCCTCACCATCTTCCTATATTGTATATTGTAGTGTATTCGCTGATAATATCAAGATGATCTTCCCCTCAGCTGTTTGAATGACGTTAGGCAGCTACCATAACGATGACAGAACTTGCCTAGCCACTAGAGATAATTCAAATCCTTGGCTAGCCACCTCCGCGACTAAAGGGGCTTTCCAAACTGTGGGGGAAATTCTGAGGTCTCGCCCAGCTATGGCCGAAATGACAGGATTTGTCCATATGTAAAATATAGTACAGGACCGGGTACAGCTCCTAAAACAGGTTATTGTGATATTAGGCACCTTCGACAAAGATTATAGGTTTCTAGGCTGCTACCACGCAGTGGCGGTCCGTCCATTGGGGGCGTTGGGGCGTTGCCCCCCCGCCCGCTCCCCGTGCCCGCAGCTTCCTCGGCGTCTGCCGCGTCTCTGAATTTAAGTAAACTCTCAGTTTACTTACGTTCAGAGACGCTGAGGGAGGGAGAACTGTCAGTCAGAATGACGTTGGACCGCCCACCCCCTTCAGAGTCTGAAGGGGTGGGCGGTCTGGCGTCATGTTGATTGACAGGCAGCCAGCAGCACACAAGTGCGCATGAGTGGGGACGGAGGGCGATTTTTGCACCGTGCCCAGTCATGCGCACTCGTGTTTACAAAGGCTGGCGCATGCCCATTAGGAGAGCGAGGGTTGAGCCAAGGGCTCAAACCTCGGTCTCCAATGGGTAGGCGGGCGGAGCGTAAGCCTGCTCTAAGCCAATCCTGGTGCTGCTCCAGCACCAGGATTGGCTGAGAGGGGGCTTGCAATGCATGCCAGCACTGATGGGCTGTTCCAGTGAGTAGGCGCCAGAAGTAACGGAAACGGACCCGAGGCGGCGCGGATGGTGGACCCGGACCTGCTCAGGACAGGTAGGATTTAATTAAAAAAAACGTCCCCCCCCCCCCCCCCCCCCACACGACACGAGGCGCGTCTGCAAAGGAATTGAATAGTTCTCGTTTTTGTTATAGTATTTCTTAAGGTCATAATCTATTTAGCAGGTTATTTCGTAGTACAGCACAAGTTCTTAGTCCCAAAGTTCTTATTTGCAAATAGATGATGACATTCAATTATTTATTCGAAGGGGGCAAGATTAAAACCTTTTACGCTACATGCCCACTCTACATCTGGGGGGCTTTCAACTTCCTTCTATGTGTAATTTCGACCTGGCCCTTCATTCTTTCACAATTAGTGTACCTCCTAGCACGACCTGGTCTATCTCCGCTGTGGGTATCTCTGTAAAACGAAGCACATGAGCGCTCCAGGTTATTGGGCAGTGCGATATGCACACAAAGGGTTAATGAAGACGTCCACTGATGAAGTATCTAAAGCAATATTTGTCCATTGGAATTCTGAAAAAGATTTGCTACTCTCGGTGCAAACTTTGCAATTTCATTTTATATTTAATCACATGAAATTAAAGGCAGACGATGTACTTCTCCAAAGTTTCAGGGATTGAAAGGAGTTCACAAACTGAAGAACAGCTAAAGAAAAATGCTTAGGGGTCAATCTGCATTTACTCACTGGCGACCCAATCTGGCACTGGACTACATTACACCAGCCACGATATAGAGATTCCTCAGAGACGCGATGCTGAAATGTTGATAGTTTAAAATTTGACACAATTGGTATTGGTCCCCTTTGTATCTACAAAGATCAAGGATGTTTCCCTACTCTCAGTGCTGCTGGTGTAAAAGCAAACATCTCTGTATTTTCAGTTTTTCACTTTGTCCTTTCCCCACGTTTTAGTTGTTTTGACACAGGGTAAAATAGCCTACTGGTTCCATGTAATCTTTTGTTTCACACAACTGTGTCCCTCTGTAAATAAGAGTATTAGGAAACTTTGCATTACATTTTCTTAGTAATGACGTAGACTCCAGGAGAAAAGTTACTTTTCTATACCAACGTCTGATTTCCTTTAGCACTGCCGCTTTAAAATAGTGTGAGGCCGGAGAAATAAGTAACTGCTCGCTCTACTTAAACGTTATATGAATGTTGGAAATACAGCAAGAATTGACAGAAAGAGGTGACCCATATTGGAACAATGACTGTGTCTTTTCCTGGAAAACTGTTTTCTGCTATTGAATGTGTTTTTGTTTGCCTTGATTGTGGGATCCAGCACATTGATCCTCCACAAGGTTGATATCTGGAAGCAAGAAGGGTTCATGTGTGTTGCTTTTTTCTGAGGTTGCTGAGTACTAAGAAGAATTTTGCATTTTGAATGATGAACCTCGATCTGAAACTCTATGGTATAGCATGTAATTCGATTTGCGTCTGTCCTGGTTTATTGCACAGCTTGACCTGATTGGTGGTAATTTTCAGGTCACACTGTGAAAGTGGCCGCTCTGGCATTTCATAACTATGTGCCCTCGAAAAAAAAAAGTGCTTTGTGAGTTTGTCACCAATGTGATGATATATGTCAGACTTGCGTGTCGCGGCATCTTTTTCATTCCTTTTACCGTTCCGGTTAGCAGGGAAAGTGCGTAGTTTGATGCCAATGTATATGGCACATTTCTTACTTACATAGTGTTAACATGTGCAGAAAGTGACATAATAATGAAATACTACCCTGCATTACACTGTAAAATGTAGTCAACCCTGCTGCATTATTTGGTACTTCCTGTTGCATAATTCCAGAGGACCTGATTAAAGTGCTGCTGCTCTTCCGGTCCTTGAGAGAGGTGGAGAGAAGCAAAGGAGAGAGATGGGAGGGTAATAGGGGTCATAAGGAGGAGGCTGGGGCATTGCTGGGTGTATTGCATTAATAACCTTCCTGCTTCCTCATATTTGCTTGAAAATGCTCCATTTATCCTCTATTTTTTCAAAATTTTCTCGGGGGAGAACCCCCGACCCCCCCGAAAGTTGTTTAGGCTTGCTCGCTAGGCTCGCGCGCCTCAGTGCAGAACTGTCATAATTTAACGCCCACCACTTTCAAATGTCACCAGCCGCCACTGCTACCACGGAGATCATAGGCGCTTGACCAACCTGCAGAAGGATTATAATGTTTTTCTAATCGATGGGGAAAATGACAGGGTCTAATCCAGTTGCCAGAGAGATGATAGCTATTTGGACACCCACCACAGAGATTATTAGGAGTTGCCCGGTTTTGACTCCGTGTATAGGATCTTGCGGAGTTACGATTTTGATTCTAGAATCGTGTCCATTTTCCATACTATAGAGTCTTGTTCAGCAACCATAGCAGGCTATACAATATTAAAGCACGCACCAGAAAGATTATACATTGTTCCCTGCTACCAGAGATATTAAAGGTTTGTAGCCAACATCTGTAAATATTATATGGGGTCTCCCAGTTTTGACACAGATTATAACGTTTTGTGGATCTAAATCTAAGATCATAAGATGTTAACAATCTACTAAAAAAATTATATTAATTTGTTCATCTATCAAAGCAGATTGGTCAATATTAAGAAAAGTCCTCGACACCTTCATAACAAGTGAGATTTACTATCTCACCGACAGAAAAAAAGAACAAAGGAATGCTGGACCTACCCTCCCCCTCCCACTGGGAGTACATAAGGCGTACTGGTCCCAGCATTTCTCCTTTTCTTTTTTTCTGTCATGCTGACAGTTAGATGGACGTGGCGGGAGCGGGGGCGTTCCTGCCTTTTGCTGGATTACTTACGCGGAGGCTGCTGGTTCGGTCTTCGGTCGGCGGTCCTTCGTCAGAGGCCTCTCCCTCCCTGCCGGGCTTGGGAGAGTGTCGCAGGCTTTTCCTGGGTTATTCCTGCCGCGCGGCGGTGGTGATACCGTGTTCGCTTTCCTCGGGCCCGATGGCCGCCCCTCCTGGCCTGCCGGGCTTGCTAGGGGGCGCGGCCGGTTTGCTGCTTCTGGATTGGATGCAGCTTCCTTCCCCTTCCGGTTTTCGGCCTGCCTGACTTCCTGTTTTGGCGGCGGGACGGATGTCAGGCGCCTCGATGTTCCCGGCTGTGGGCTGCTCGTTATAAACGGGCCGCTGGGGTGAGTACCGCATACCGGTTTTGTGGTGTGGGGTTTCTTGGTTTTTGGCTGTGCTTCTTGTTTTGTGCTGCCATGGGGAAACGTTCGAGGAAGAGGCATCATCAGGAGAGGTCTTCCTCTTCTTCTTCTTCATCTGCTGCTTCCAGATCCAAGTCTTTTTTTCGTCCTGCCTCTCGTATACAGTTTGTGGGTGGCCAGGGAAGGTTTGCTTCTGGCTGGGGCCGGGATCGTAAGGCTAAGTCCCCTCCGCTTGCCAAGCCGCGTTCCTGACTCTTTGGCGGTGGTTCCCGGGTTGTTGGTTGGAGGGCGGCTGCGCTTCTTCCTGACGGCCTGGGTTCAGTCTTGTTCCGACGCGTGGGTGTTGGAGATTATTCGCCTGGGTTATACTCTGGAGCTTTCGGTTCCTCCTCCAGATTCCGGGGTTCGGCCGACTCCCTGGCCTTCGTGCCGTTTGAAGTGGGCTCATCTCTCTCAGGGGATTGTGGATCTTCTTCGGAAGGGTGCCATTCAGGAGGTTCCTGCTTTGGAGATGGGAGAGGGCTTTTATTCCCTGATCTTTCTGGTTCCCAAAAATACGGGGGGGTTCCGCTTGGTTTTGGACCTGAGGGTGATGAACAAGTGGGTGACCAGGGTTCTTTTTCGCATGGAGACTTTGCAAAGAGTGATTCCTTTGGTGCTTCCGGGTCACTTCATGTGTACCCTGGATCTTCAGGATGCTTATTACCATGTTCCGATCTATCCGCGGTCCCGCCGGTTTCTGCGGTTTTGTGTTCTGGGGCGTCATTATCAGTTCATGGTGTTGCCCTGTCGGCGCCGAGAGTCTTTACGAAGGTGGTGGCTCCTTTGGTCGCGTGGCTTCATCTCCAAGGGGTGATGGTGTACCCGTACTTGGACGACTGGTTGGTTCATGCTCCCTCTCGGGTCCTGTTGTTGGAGGCCCGGGAGGTGGTGTGTTCGGCGTTGCGGGTCCATGGTTTCCTGATAAACTTCCCCAAGTGTCAGCTGACGCCGTCTCAGGGCATGGTTTTCATTGGGGCCCGCTTCCGTTCGGACCTGAACCGGGTGTTCCTCCCCGAAGCTCGGGTTGTGACATTGGTGTCCCTTGCTCGGCGTTTCAGGGTGGGGGGTGCCTTTCCAATGCGCCTTTGCTTGCGTCTTATGGGTCTGAAGGCGGTGACTGTTTTTACGGTGGCCTGGGTGCGGTTTCATCTGTGTCCACTTTGGGTGTACCTCCTGTCTCTCTGGAATCCCCTGTCCCGCAATTTGGAAGTTGTTATTCCGGTGTCTCCTGTGGTCCTCCCGGTTCTTCTGTGGTGGTCAGTGAGGGGCCATCTGTCACAGGGTCTGCCTCTGCAGTCTTCCCCTTCTCTATTCTTGACGACGGATGCCAGCTCCTTGGGGTGGGGTGGGGTGCGACCTTGGGGTCTCGATCCCTTCAGGGTCGTTGGTCCCTCCTGGAGAGCCGCCGGTCATCCAACTGGCGAGAGCAGATGGCTGTGTCCCGGGCTGTGATGGGTTTTCGGGGTCTGTTGCTCGATCGGAACGTGTTGGTTCGGTCCGACAATATGGTGACGGTGGCTTATCTCAATCATCAAGGGGGGGTTAGTTTGGCCTCTTTGAATGCGGTGGTTGTTCCCCTGTTTTGTTGGGCGGAGGGCCATCTGCTGTCTCTGACAGCAGTTCATATTCGGGGAGTGGACAACTGTGTGGCGGATGTCCTGAGTCGTTGCTTTCCGGATTCTCTGGAGTTGTCTCTCACCCCGGTTGCGTTTCGGCTTGTGTGCGGGAGGTTTGGTCTTCCCTTTCTGGACCTCTTTGCCTCCCGGCACAATGCACAGCTTCCTCGCTTCTGCTCCCGGTTTCTGCAGGAGGGTTGCTGGGGGTGGATGCCCTGTCGATTCCTTGGCCCTCCCGTCTCCTCTATGCCTTTCCTCCTCTGGCTCTGGTTCCCCGATTTCTGGCCCGTTTGTGTCAAGAGGATCGGGAGGTGGTGGTGGTCCTGCCGTTTTGGCCTCGGAGGTCCTGGTTTCCGACGGTTCGTCTTTTGGCGTTGAGGGGTCCCTGGTTTCTTCCCCTGTCCCCGTCTCCTCTGAGGTCTTCCCCGTCCCTGTCTCTTCTCCGATTGCGGCTGTCGGTGTGGAGGTTGAGAGGCAGGGTTGGAGGCGGCGCGGTTTCCCGGACCATTTAGCGGTGGCCCTTCAACATTCTCGGCGGCCTTCTACCCTCAAATCTTATGATCGACACTGGGGTAATTTTGGTCGTTTGTGTTCCGCGTTGTGCCTTGATGGCGCGTGAGCCTTTCTTGTCCTTCACGGGGGGTCGGGTGGTGCTTCGCCTTGATTTTTCTTTTGTGCCGAAGGTTTCTTCGCAATTTCACAGGTGCCAGGAGTTGGTCTTGCCTGCCTTGGGCTCTGTTTTGGATTCTCCTGGTGGTCCCCGGTGGTCCTTGTTGGATGTGTGCAGGGCTTTGCGCGTTTACCTTGATCGCACGGCGGTGTTTCGCAAGTTGGACTCCCTTTTTGTCTCCTTTGGGGCTGCTTCACGTGGGGGTAAGGCTTCTTCTGTGTTGATCGGGCGTTGGCTGAAGCAAGTCATTTCCTTGGCCTACTCTCTGTCTGGGTCGCCTCCTCCTTTGGGGGTTCAGGGTCGTTCTACAAGGGGGGTGGCTGCCTCTTGGGCGGAGGTTCGGTGTGTTCCTCTCTCTGAGATTTGGAGAGCTGCCACCTGGGCCTCTTCTAATACTTTCATCAGGCATTATCGGCTCCTCAATCTGTTGGGGGATGATGGGAGTTTTGCGTTGGGGGTGTTGAGCTCTGTCCGCTCCTGATGTTTTTTTCTTTTTTGTCTCCAATAAATCTCTGGGTTTGTTTTGCTGTCCTGGCGGTTTGTTGTGTTTTCTGGAATGAATGCCGTTGTCTGCTTTGGTATTTCTTACTTGTTATGAAGGTGTCGAGGACGTAGGGACCAGGCGGTAATGTCCTATTACTTACCGGTAATCTTCATTACTCCGGGTCCCGTAGTCCTCGACACCTTCATGACATCCCTCCCTCCCTCCCTGTCTGCCGGCCTTCATTGTGGCTTGGTATTTCAGGAGGAATGCTGGGACCAGTACGCCTTATGTACTCCCAGTGGGAGGGGGAGGGTAGGTCCAGCATTCCTTCGTTCTTTTTTTCTGTCGGTGAGATAGTAAATTTCACTTGTTATGAAGGTGTCGAGGACTACGGGACCCGGAGTAATGAAGATTACCAGTAAGTAATAGGACATTAAAGCACGCACCAGAAAGATTATACATTGTTCCCTGCTACCAGAGATATTATAGGTTTTTAGCCAACATCTGTAAATATCATATGGGGTCTCCCAGTTTTGGCACAGATTATAACGTTTTGTGGATCTAAATCTGAGATCAAAGGATGTTAACAATCTACTAAAAAAATTTGATTAATTTGTTCATCTATCAAAGCAAAGTGCAATATTAAGAAACTCCCAGAAAGATTACATGCCTTTTCCCACCTACAGAGAAATTATAAATACTAGAGCAGCCACCACGATAGTTATAGAGTCTTACCTTTGTGATAAAAGAAATTATAGGGTCTTGCTTAACTGGGCCAGAGTTTATAGGCTTTTGCCCAGCTCCTAGAGAGATTTGTAGGTTCTTAGCCAGTTGCCACAGAAATGATAGGGTTTTAGTCGGATATGGCAAAGTTTATAGTGTCTCGCCTAGCTATCCCAGAGATGATAGAACAGTATTCATTTGTTGTAGGATCTTGTTTGGTTATCAAACAGGCTGCAGGAGGTAAGGCAACTCCCAAACACCTCTAGCCTCTTCCCAGCTTTATAAATGACATCGGTTCTCCTTCAGCTACCACACCTTCCAGCTGCTGCAGAGACCCACAGTATAAACCGGCACCTGCAGTTGTCGGATCGCAGCTCTCTACTACCCTGGATGGGATGCCAGCTGCGCCAGGGGGTGTACAGTGTCGAGCAGCTCCTAATGCTAGAACCTTGGCCAAGTATCACAAAGTTATAGGGAAGGAAATCTGTGCCACGATCAAAGCCACTCGAGCCGCCAACATCTTGTTCCCAGCGAGTCCCGGGCAGCTGCCAGAGCCGGGCGTCCTGTTTGGCAGGCACCCCTGAAGGGTGGATTTCTGTCTGGGTAAAAGGTGATCCAGGATTCAGCTCATATGCATTTGCCTCATTTGTATCATCATTGTTATTTCGTGCTGACACCCTGAGAAAGGTTTTGTGTGGACTAATCCTTTCAGAGTGTACATAGTTATCTTTACTGCTTCTATAAACAAACCAGTGTCTGCCTTTATATCTAATATCGACTGTGAGGGATCCCTGCCTGTGTGCCAGATTTCCACGCTTGAAGCTGCTTAACAATTGCTCTATTGTTTACTTTTTGGCAAAAATAACAACGTGATTTTTCTGCTTTCAGGTGCAAAGATGGCTTGAAAGGATTCTCCTTCTCAGCACTGAAGTAAGTCTGTGAACCACAAGCCTGGAGTCTTTTTTTGTAATCCTGCTCTGCGCCAGCGTGGAAGTGGCTAGTGGAATTTAATTCAGTGTGTGGATATTTTATGACATCGGTGTCCAGCGTAGGTCCATAGGAAGACCTAATGTGTTTTTTTCGATTATCAGCATTTCCATGTAATGCAAATTTACGTTCTATCAATGTCAATGGACCTCATTTACATAGTGGGTATCCTGAAAATGTGGCATGGATCCAGACCATCATTAGAAAATATATGTGGCCTCCTTAGCAAGATTATATCAAGATGTGTGGGATTCCTGGTTATGGTCTGGCGTAACTGTGTAGCTGTTGCCAGGCAATTATGTGAGAATCACCAGGAGAAGGGGTTTGGCTCCAACCACATTTTGGGAGCCAGGAGTACATGTTTTGATTGGGCAGAAGATGTGTGCTTCCACAATCTTGAAATCCTCATATGTCCTCCCTGTGGGCAGCATAGCAGCACTCTGCATCCTACTATGATGTAGTGTATTGTAGTTGCATTCAAATAGCAAGTCCTACCCTTGATAAGGTGCTAAAGTGCTTTCAGTAAATAGGTCGAATGCCACTCTGTAGGTTATAAGTGGTTGGTGGGCTGAACGCTAATAATATTGCATGTGTGCTAAGTGTTTCGTGCTGTTCACATTAGAGGTTTTATGTAGCTGTTCTTGGTTGGTGAGTGGCATTAAGAAGAGTGAGAGCTACTTAGGCTCGTGGCAAAACTGGAAGGGTTTGGACGGTGGGATCTGATCGGCATTTCTCATCTAGGTGATGTGTGGCAGGGTTCTAATATACGTGCCTTCTCCGAGTTACAGGAGGACTTCCGCCGACACCATACCCAGTTCTTCCCCTTCCTGTAGATTTGCCATGCCTTGTCTTATCACCAGACAGCTCTGATGGAGGTCCCGAGTTTATTAGCCCTATGGAGGTTAAGGTCCTTATGTCACATCTGGGACAGATCTATATTTCCCTGGTCATCAACTACCCAGACATGTTCTTGGCCCTCCACACTCGCTGGGGGGCCTGGATGGGTGCTTTGGAGGATGGGAAATGGAGAGAAGTACTTATGGCACCGCTGGAATTGGCCATCTCCTCCCAACTTCGTATGATCCAAATAAATGTTCTTCATAGACCTATTTGATGCTCTGAAAGGCGGGTAAACTAGCAACGCCCACTTACCATAGATGCGGTGCTGATAACGCAGATTTTTAACATGCGTATTGGTTGTGTTCCATAATACAGCAATATTGGTCCCAACTTTTGGGGGTCTTGTCAGATGTGTTGTGTAGGCCGATAGGTTGTTCACCTCATCATGGTCTTGGGTCTACTGGAGGAGTTGGGCAGCTGGAGGTCTGAGAGATACTTGGTGGGTTTGGGTACCCTGTTGGGGAAGCGTGATATTGCCCGGCACTGGACTTCAAAGACTGCCCCTGATTTGCATGCGTGGCAGAATGCCATGGCCTGGTCGTCAAAGATGGAGGAGCCAGTGTGCGCAGCTCGTGGCTTCCCACTAAAACATTATAAAAATTGGGGTATATGTTGGGAACATTTTGGGCTCATGGGAATGTGATGTGAAGCCTTTGTTCTGTGGTCAGGGATCGTCACTGTTTACCTTTACTTTAAGCTTGCTTTGTTTGCAGGTATGTTTTATTTCTCTGAAAACCAATACAAATATATTATCAAAATATTTTTTGCCGATACTCCAACAACACTTTTGATCAATTCAATCAGTGTTCTCCGTCATCGTCTGTACACAGATGGAGATCGTCGTTTGAATTGATCAAAAGCGTTGTTGGAGTATTGGCAAGATGTGTATCAAGTAACTGAGACAGAAAAGGTTGTAACAAAGTTTCCAGGGAAGTTGAACGCACACAAACTTTTCTTTATGAGAGCGGGATGGCTTTAGAAGTGAACGAATGATTCAGAGATCGACGTACAGTGACGAAAAAAACTGAAAGCTACTATAAATCTAACCGTGTAAAATCCCATTGAAGCAGTGAGATACTGCTATATAGAAAAATGTAACCTTTCCAACAGTGCAGATTGAAAAAGTAAAAAAAAACTGCCTTGGTCCTGAAGAGACCTCAAACTGATGAGGTCGAAACGCATCGACTTTTTCCGCAAAAAGGGAGTTAAATAAAGTAAATTTAGTCTTTACTTTGGGCAATCAAAGGACTGTGATAGGTGTACTGAAAATTATTGGCTGTCAATCCATGACACTTTTGCGGGCATATAAGTCCTTCCAAAAAAGTGAAATCCAAAATTGACTACTTCACCTGCTTTGACCCATAAAAATGAGATACTTTTGACGTGGTGAGGCAGGAATCTGATGACTGCACTCTCTGATATTACAACATTGAGCAGTTGCCTGGAGGCCACTTTTTGTGACTAGAATCAGAATATATACATGTATGTCTGTGTGTGGACCTTGCCGACATGCAGCAGAGCACATTTTGGTGATGTAGTTCATGTAGTGCTTCGAGTGAAGGGCTTGGTAGTGTGTGTTTCTAACATAAAGCCATCAACTCATTCAAGGAATTATTATTCTTTTTTTAACTGTGATATCTTTTTATGATGATGGGCCTGGTTTAAACTTTGGTGGATGGAATACGCCATCACAAATGTGACCTATACCCCATCCCCAAGTTGGCTAATTTTCCATGGCACTTTCAATATGGATATTCATCATGTTTGTGACGTAGTGTCCCATCCTCCATACTACAAATCAGGCCAGCGGCCTTGGAAACACTGACAGACGCCCGGCATGCTTTACAGCAGCTGTGACGCCTGAATACGTTGTCAATACCAGTGCAATAAAATCCCATTTGTTTCAATGGAGAACAGTAAAACACCTTGATGGCCCCGGTTCGTGCAGTCTTCCACTCCACTTAGCGGCAAACTATCTTCAAATATTGACTTTACTAAAAAGTAGCCTAGTTGGCCAGAGATGAAATATTGACTAAAGTGAGGATATGGTACCCTATATCTGATGTAGTTTATTGACCTAAAGGCTTTCACCACATACACTATTCAAGGTAATGTTGTGAGAATAAAGGAAACCCATGTCCTCGTCAAACATACAGAAAACGCTTTTAGCGAGCTTCGTAAGAGCTGCGTGCTTTAAGTGGCAGAGTGCTTTCAGTCAGCAACATTTGTCTTTATTTATCTTTTTGTCTTCTATCTCAACTAGAAGCTACTCCCATTAATCGTAGAAAAGTACATATTTGCTTGTTATTCTTATTTTCTTTAGTGCTTTGCTTTTTTTCCTGTAATGCCCTGTCATTTTGTTATTCTGTTTCTCTTTGTTATAGTGCTTTGCAATGTTTCCTGTAACCCCCTGCCATTTTGTTAGTCTGTTTTCTCTGTTATAGTGCCTTGCAGTGTTTTCTTTATCGCCCAGTCATTGTTGTAGTGCTGTGCAGTGTTTCCTGTAACCCCCGTCCATTTTGTTATTCTGTTTTCTCTTTGTTATAGTGCTTTGCAGTGTTTTCTGTATCCCCCAGTCATTGTTGTAGTGCTGTGCAGTGTTTCCTGTAACCCCCTGCCATTTTGTTATTCTGTTTTCTCTTTGTTATAGTGCTTTGCAGTGTTTTCTGTATCCCCCAGTCATTGTTGTAGTGCTGTGCAGTGTTTCCTGTAACCCCCTGCCATTTTGTAATTCTGTTTTCTCTTTGTTATAGTGCTTTGCAGTGTTTTCTGTATCCCCCAGTCATTGTTGTAGTGCTGTGCAGTGTTTCCTGTAACCCCCTGCCATTTTGTAATTCTGTTTTCTCTTTGGTATAGTGCTTTGCAGTGTTTCTTGTAACCCCCTGCCATTTTGTTATTCTGTTTTCTCTGTTATAGTGCTGTGCAGTGTTTTCTGTAACCCCCCGTCATTGGTGTAGTGCTTTGCAGTGTTTCCTGTAACCCGCTGCCATTTTGTTATTCTGTTTTCTGTTTGTTATAGTGCTTTGCAGTGTTTCCTGTAACCCGCTGCCATTTTGCTATTCTGTTTTCTGTTTGTTATAGTGCTTTGCAGTGTTTCCTGTAACCCCCAGTCATTCTCTCTGGATGCCAGACTATAGTCTGTGCTGTATCAACATAAGAGGGGGGGGACGAGGAGCTGTTTGAAAAGGTCCTGTACCAGGGCTCCCAAATTAATTACGATAGCAGTAAGATGGTAACAGTTCCTTTTGAAAAAAAGAGAAGGGGAGTCAGACAGCCAATAGGGCTGTGGACAAATGTGAAGTGTCTCCAAGTGGGTTTGAGTGTGCCGAGAAAGAGTGAAGGTACTCCTGTGTGGATCTAGAAGTGCCCTCACACACCCTAACAGGTGTATAGCATCATCATTGGGCTGGTGCTCCTCGTGGGGGTGGCGCTGCAGTCCCTCACGGGCCCGTTTCACGGGGCTCTTTGTCGGAGATCTTTAAGGAGTTTGCCGCATTTGTGCATGGGGGTGTGTGGGACTAAGTGGTGGTGGTGGTAGTGAGTGAAGTCTAAAAAGAGCCCAAGGACACTCGCAATTTATTCAGGATGTCCTAGGGGTCTGGTTTAAAATATATCACGGGGATGGAGAAGCAATCTCAGTTGCCTGTGTGAGAGGGGAAAATGAAACAAATATAATCCCTCTTCTCTCACCCGTGTGGTGAATCGTATAAGTGTGTCAAGGGGTCGACATGTTTCGCACCATAAATAGTCCCTAATGGATCTAGGAGCGCTTCATCAGGACCAAGAGAGTGAGGTATATCAAATGGGAATCGGGAAAGAAACACCCTATAAACCCATGAGTCCTAAATATAGGAGATACTGTAGAGTAGATAAATAAGGGACACGTCGTCTTAGCGTGTCCCTGGTTGTGGCCTAAAGAGGAGACAAAAAACACATGGGGGGGAAAAAGGGAACAGGAACACAATACAAGGCCGTTAATAACAGTCTCAAGTAGTGAGGATAAATAATCTGTGCATGCTAATTGTGACACAAAGTACCCCAGTAGGGAACTTAACTGGACATATGCATACTCGTGGAAGGGGGGAGCAAGAATGTACCTGGCATGCGTTAGACTCAGATATGGGTACTATGTCGAGTGCTGAGCTGAGCAATAAAAATGCTCCTTACAGACAAAACACCGCGGGTCAATGGTGTACATACACACGAAAAGGGTGTCCGTATATCGTTAATCACGCATGGTGTGGATTGGTGATACGTTGTGCTCTTACCTAGTAAAGAGGACTACAGTGGTGAGTACAGTGTCGATATGGTCATACAAGAAAAGCACACCGTATAAAAGATCCCCGTAAAAAAGTTCCACAGTTCCTACCCTCCCTCTTTCCAGGAAAGACCTCGTCAGCTTCGCCGAGAACCAGAGAAGGCTGCTGCGAAAAATGAAAAGGACAAGGCAGTGACATATAAGCCGATAGGGATGGAACCAGCTAGAAACCGGGGCAGTGTGCCGGTGTTGATACGATAAGACACGTGTCATAATGACAGGGTGGATAGCACTTACTTCGTACTCTTCTTCTGTGCTCCGGATCACCTACCCGGTAGCTTCGGCTGCTGGACGGCAACTAGGGGCGGCAGTATCCATTATATGCAAGTCCTTCGGGATAGGTGCAGGGGAGTGAAATTACGTGACACGTGATAGAGCGTAATGACGAAATAATCGTTAGGGGTTTGTTTGTGGCGGCCATGTTGGAACGGGATCCAAATACGGGAATCCCAATGGTACCGGGATGGCAATCAGTGTTGCACGACATTGTGGAACATGAAGTATCATGGCCACAAGCATGTAGTCAAACGAGATAGCGGACGGGGAGTGGGACAGTGTAAACTAACCCTAAGTGTGTTAAGGATAAATATACAATGCTCGTATTTGGAAACAGGTGATAGTCTATAGATACAGGGGTCAGAGTGTCGATTAGAGACATGTGGGCAGACCCCTGATGAAAAAGATATGGGGGTCCAGTCTCAGTGGTGGTATAATGCACTATCAGAAGAGCCGGAATAGGACCACTATGCGGGCGGGAAACATAATCTGTTATATATATTGTCTGGTTTTGATTGAACATGAAGCCATAATGTGTCATGTGTGCAGTGAATATGGCAGGTGTTGTATGATGCTCCCACTGGGTGGTTTTATCTAGTCAGATCAGCCCAGGGTATATTATCGTTGAGACCACCACTGTCACTCTTAAGTCTAAAGACCCATCGTTGTTCACGCTCAAGCAAAGTGGTTATGGACCATTGAGGGTTGGATTCTATAATGGTCCATTTCAAACTGTCTGGGGGGTGATTTTTCTCCAGGAAATGAGTCTGTAATCTCGTTGCTGAGCGTTTGCAACGGATAGTGCTTTTATGTTCACCTATGCGTATCTTTATTGGTCGCGCTGTCATTCCTATGTAATATGAACCACAGGGACACGTAATCAAGTATACACAGTTCTTGGTGTTGCAATTCGTGTGGCGTTTTTGTTGCCATGGTCTCGACAGTCCAAGATCAAGTTCTTTGGTCGCCGTCGTTTGAGGACAGACTGTGCATGTACCGCATGGGTAGTGGCCCATCACGGGGGGTAGCGTCCAAAGGGTTGGTTGTGGGTTGGTCTTATTTTTTGGACGTGTATGTACCAATATATCCCTCAGATTCTCAGTCCTTTTGAATGCGAACAGGGGTGTCGGTCCTGGTGACACATTGCCTGTTTCTAATATCCTCCAGTGCTTCTTGACATTTTTTTAATTTTGTTGGAATAGGAGGTGAATGATGTCACACAGGTTAGTGTATCGGTTTCCTTCTTCTCTTTTACTTCAAGTAGAGCTCCTCTGTGGTTGTTCCTGGCTCTCTTGTGTGCCTGTCTTATGATGTTAGATGGATAATTTCTTCTGATCAAATTGACAGATAGGGTCTCGGCTTCTTTTTCGAATTCTATTCTGGTGTTACAATTTCTCCGTAGTCGGAGGAACTGACCTACAGGTAAGTTATCCCTGAGCGCTTTTGGATGGTGACTTTGAAATAGGAGCAAGCTATTCCTATCTGTAGGTTTTTTGTAGTTGGTTGTTTTTATAGTACCCTCTTCAAGTGATATCAGAAGATCAAGGAAGGGGATTGAATCCGATGACAGTGATCCGACAAATTTCAGGAAGGGATTGATCGTGTTAATCCATGAGAAGAAGGACCGGCAGGCTTCCTCATCCCCTTTCCAAAAGATGATGATATCATCTATATACCGGCGCCATAATAGGATGTTGCCGTTAAATGGGTTGGTATCTGTGAGGATATGTTCTTCTTCGAACCTGGCCATGTAAAGACATGCCAGGCTCGGCGCAAATGTGCTGCCTTTTCGTGTGTATGTACACCATTGACCCGCGGTGTTTTGTCTGTAAGGAGCATTTTTATTGCTCAGCTCAGCACTCGACATAGTACCCATATCTGAGTCTAACGCATGCCAGGTACATTCTTGCTCACCCCTTCCACGAGTATGCATATGTCCAGTTAAGTTCCCTACTGGGGTACTTTGTGTCACAATTAGCATGCACAGATTATTTATCCTCACTACTTGAGACTGTTATTAACGGCCTTGTATTGTGTTCCTGTTCCCTTTTTCCCCCCCATGTGTTTTTTGTCTCCTCTTTAGGCCACAACCAGGGACACGCTAAGACGACGTGTCCCTTATTTATCTACTCTACAGTATCTCCTATATTTAGGACTCATGGGTTTATAGGGTGTTTCTTTCCCGATTCCCATTTGATATACCTCACTCTCTTGGTCCTGATGAAGCGCTCCTAGATCCATTGGGGACTATTTATGGCGCGAAACATGTCGACCCCTTGACACACTTATACGATTCACCACACGGGTGAGAGAAGAGGGATTATATTTGTTTCATTTTCCCCTCTCACACAGGCAACTGAGATTGCTTCTCCATCCCCGTGATATATTTTAAACGAGATCCCTAGGACATCCTGAATAAATTGCGAGTGTCCTTGGGCTCTTTTTAGACTTCACTCACTACCACCACCACCACTTAGTCCCACACACCCCCATGCACAAATGCGGCAAACTCCTTAAAGATCTCCGACAAAGAGCCCCGTGAAACGGGCCCGTGAGGGACTGCAGCGCCACCCCCACGAGGAGCACCAGCCCAATGATGATGCTATACACCTGTTAGGGTGTGTGAGGGCACTTCTAGATCCACACAGGAGTACCTTCACTCTTTCTCGGCACACTCAAACCCACTTGGAGACACTTCACATTTGTCCACAGCCCTATTGGCTGTCTGACTCCCCTTTTCTTTTTTTCGTATAGTCTGTGCTGCTCTCACTACTAACTTTGGAGCATAGCATGTCCATGGGCACTCACACCCTGCACGTTTTATTTGATGTTTTCCCGACTCTACTAAAGTGATCATTGTTCAGCTTCCCATAAAGATAATGGCAATCTTTCCTCTGCTATGTAAAGGCAAGTTATATTTTACAAAATTTTGTGCTAGGTCACTTAAGTAGAAAATGGAAGTCATTCAAAAAATCAAATTAGTATCTCTGCCCTGATGAATCATGTACTTTTACTGCTGGAGTGGTGAGAATGCAAAGACAAAAATTATGTACTTTACCGACTTTTCTTTCATCTAGAAGGAAAAACATTCAAATGCCAAGCAAAGTTCACATAAAATATTTAAAAATGCTGTTCCTTTACGCTTGATATAGTTCTCGATAAGGACACAGATTAATTTATGATTCAGTTCCCTACCTTTTAAAAGCCTGTGTTGCAGGGTCTTACTAATCACCTGCTGTCTCTCACCTGTGAGAAGTAAGTTAACAAAATAAAGTATATTCTTAGTTTCGAAGTTTTTGTAGCTCCCAGAAGTGGAATTTCACAGTTGATATGATTGCAGTGCAGTTGAAAAACCAGTAAGTCAGTGTTTCTGGCTCTCTTTAGGTCTTGGCTAGACAGCGCATGCGCTGTCTTGAAGAGACATGTTGTGGGCTTCTGCCCACCCACAGGCTTCCCATTTCCTCACTACATCGTCTCGCTCATATTCTTTGTCACCATTTGGCCCAGGCATGCATGGTCATGCCTCTTCTTGAGTTCAGCCCTCCCTCAAAACATGGACCAGGTATTTTTAAGCATCCTCGGATCCCGTTTTTACGACCATTTTAGGACTTACTTTTTTCTTTCTTTTTCAGCACTCTACACACTGCTCGTGCTTTTATCAGCTTTGCCTTCTCCTACCCACGATCATACCCCGTCCAAGATCACCCTCTCTCCTGTCACTGCTTTTCTTATTGTTGTGGCTTCTTGTATCCCCCACCTCCTTCCTCTGGTCTCTGCTTGCTCCCTCGTAACTTCCAGTGCTTGCCCCATCCACAAATCTCCCCTCCCCTGTCACTGCTTTTCCCTTCGTTGCTGCTTTCAGTTTGTTTTCTCCACCTCTGTCCTCCCATCTCTGCTTTCTCCCTCGCAGCTCCTGGTGCTTGCCCCGTCCACATATCACCCCCTCCCCCATCAGTGGTGACGTGCTGATTGGAGCTTGTGTGGATGGCTGGTATTACTTGGCACACGTGTAGTTTTTGAGTAACTTCGTGGAACTCCACGAAGTAGAACTCTGCGAGCTCCACCCAGGTCTATACGTGAGCGCTCTCTCCATCTTGCCATATTGAGAACACGAGAGTTTGAAATGCTCACCAATCCACAAAGAAACATACATTTTTGTTGCTGATCCTGCTTCTATCAATGTATTTTTTTTACCCCTCATTGTTGCTTCCTCCTGCCTGCTCCCATCGGTGCCTGCTCATCACCCAATCCCCTCCTGCTTACCTGCTTTACCTGTCCCCTCGGTACCTCCCACGTCGCTGCTGCTTTTATTTTTTGTGTGTGATCTAATGATATTGGAGCTCCCGTTCCGTCCTCCGTCTAACCATAGTCTCCCTTGTACACCTATCATTACAATGCATGTATGTTTACATAAGCTAATGCATTTCTTAAAAAGTTGTTAAAACATAAATAGCACTTGTTTATTATTTTTGCAAGATCCAATGGTATTGGAGCGCTTGTCTTGCCATAGCGCGAACACGAGCCGATGGCATTGGAGCGCTTTCAGGGCCATATGTATCATGCATTTTACCAGTCGCAAACTGCCCGATTTGCAGAGTTGGGCCGTTTGCGACCTGTAAAATGCATTTCGCAATGTATAAATTCCAATTTGCGGTACGGTAACATGTTACCAAATCGCAATTTGGAATTGCTAATACATACTGATTTGGTATTAGAAAGGGGCATGTTTAGGTCGTCCCTTCCTAATACCAGCAGTATGTAAGAATGTTTGGCGACCAAAATGCGGTCGCCAAGTAGGTGGTAACCCATTCGCAAGTGGTAAGGGGTCCCCAAAGGACCCCATCCCCTTTGAGAATGGTAGCGAAAACGTTTTTTCAGAGCAGGAAGTGGTCTCACAGACCACTGCCTGCTATCAAAAAATGAAAAGAAAACTTTATTTTACTTTTTTAAACGTACACATTTTCTTTTGAGGAAAAAGAGGCTGCTTTAAAAAAAATTATATATTGTTTTATTTTAAAGCAATTACTGACATGGTGGTCTGCAGACCACAGCAGGCCACCATCCCCATGAGTTTAGCGAGTCATAATGGGTGGCAAGTTGCAACCTACTTCATTAATATTCATGAGGTAGGTTGATTTGCAACCCACTAGGAATCGCAAAATGAAACGCATGGAGTTTCATACATTAGAAATAGCGATTACCTAATTGCGATTCAGTGAGTTGCAACCATGCTGAACAGCTGATGTGCTGCTAGACAACATAGCTAAAAGACATTCACATCGACAAGTCCAATAACTTGGTCGTTGCCTAGACCTATTGGCTTTGCCAGTGCTTGTTTACTTTGTTCCTCATCTTTTTGCTCTGCGAATGCCTAGATAACAAGGCTTCTGTCTGAAACTAGTTTGTATCTTTGGATCTTGATTGGGCTTCATTTTGATGCACCAAATAAATGTGTTTTTATCTAAGAGTGTGGAACGTCCTTATCTTGGTTTGTTTCTCAAATAGTAGTCCATATACTCCTGTTCTCCCTAATTTGTCTATCTTTGGTTCCCCAGGACTTCATATTATGGTCTGTAATAACCCGGCCCCTCTTTGCACACTATCTGAGTCCCAGAAGTCTTGGCCTGGATAGCCAATGAGTTTTAAAATCAGGAAACTGAAAGCATTTACACTGCATACCACTTGTTGTTCCCCATGGACTTTCAGTGACTTGTTCTCCATTTTGATTATTAGGTGTCATCTCTTAACCGTCTGCGTATTTCGCTTCATAGCACTTGCAGATCACCCGGCTATCAATCATTTTTCAGGAAAGTCCTTTACTCTTACCTTTCTGGACAACACTTACCTTGTGACCTTTCCTAGTGTTATATTTATTTATTGTTAATTGGTAATGAGCGAAGCATGACTTAAACCATGTCAAAGTGCTGTATGTTTTACAGATTTCTCTGAACATGTACAATTTGCATAGATAAACACAACAATATATTTACAATTTATAATATATCTACTAAAGAAGTGATTCATTCATGTAGAATGGATTATGGAGGAGCTATTTACCTTTTATCCATTTCCCATTCATCACCAACTTTTGAGGTCATCCGCATTATAGCCTGTACTATTGCCTTCAAACCTGCTCGCGGGAAGTACATTTTTTCTGTATTAAAAACTCAGTGTTCCTTGTCCTATCTTTATGTTTATGAACACCGTTGTACCTCCCCCGGGATTTCCTAAGCACCCCCAAACTCTCCAGTGCCCTGCAGAGCCAAAGCCTAAGTTGTCAGCAGAACAATCAGGTAGGGAGAGGTGCTTTGGAAGACTGGGATGAGGAAGACCATGGTTCAGGGACATTACATATTTTTGGTGTTACCCTCATCCCATTCCTAACTATGTGAGGATATTTTAAGTAGACTCTGCCATTGCTGACCCAAAGGAAGTAAATTTCACAATTTAATGACCTCAAAACATACTTTAAGATGATCAGAAAAGTTCAATCAGATATTTTCATTAATTCCATTGCTGCTTCTAATTTCTTACCCAAAGACATCTTCATGATGGTTAACTCTCTGCTCAAAACAATAGTGCGTAATCAGTCAGTCAACTTTATTTCGGTTCACAGAACCATACAAGTACACAATAAAAACATATGAAAATCTCATAAAAAATGAAGCTTAAAAATACAGTTCATAACAGTACTCAGCCAAAATTGAGCGATTTATAGCCATATTACATTCATTAAGCAAAAATAAGGGATGCATTATATTGAACTTAAATGCTAAGACAGTTGCCAGATAAAAACCTCAAGAGGAATCCTAAAAAGGACCAGCTATGTCATCCGGAAAGATACTGTTAAGACTTAGCCAAGTAAAGAATAGCTCAGTGCACTTATCGTCATAAAAGTTAAAGAGCACAGTACATTAAAACACACCCCAAGAGCTTTTATTTTTTAGCAACAAGCCTAGATCTGATATGCCAGATTGACCGCAAGTAATTGGAGATTGACTAAATAATCCTCTTCCTGGTATCGGTCTTACAAACTTTCAGGGTTTTCAAGACCGAGAAGCTGACAAAGAGGGGCAATGCAGCCCATAAGCGCAGCAAAAAACCACCAGACATAAATTGGTAAGATTATTGCTTTTGTTCCATGAACAAGTAAAAGATGCAATGGGCAAAATTCCTATCCTTAATTTAATAAATAAAGCTCTTGTGGATGGAGAATTAACATGAATTCTTAAAATTGCAGGGCGCACTTAAAAGACAAGTAGGAGTTTGTGAGACTGCCCAAGGATACAGCAAATATTCTAGCACATGAGACAGTGTTCCAATAACAAGGTTTCACAGTTTCTCTGACACATTCTGGTATTGTGGTGGAATGCAACCAATATTCACTCAATCCTATCCTATCCTAGACAGTCAGGCTTTTATATAAGATAGCCAGGGGATTGTGTTTGCCAAGTGGTTGCCCAATATGTACCAAAAATATTTTTCTATGGTGGCTGTTGCTCTGTTGTCCACAGCCTAATCCAATATAAAATGGGTTTTAAACTAGCTATATATATCATATCAGTTTGAGGTTTAGATCGAACCGTAATGGAAGTATTGGGGCGCTGGCTGAAAGTCTCAACAGAGATTTAATATAGAAGTTTTCACTTTTATCTAATGGATTGAGGTTGCAACATCCCCACAAATCCACCCCATACAAAGCTGCCCGCATGCTTGTACCTTGTATATCTCAAGGGCCAGTGAAATGGGATATGAAGAGGCCTGGTTAGCATACCTTATAATAGTCCCAGCTCTAAGCTTTTCTTTAAAGTCAGTGAGCTTTCTTCAATCTGTGCAGTCCATCTATGGGAGTCGTTGAGTCTCACACGTAAGTAGTCAAATTAAAAGACCTTTTCTAAAGTGGTGCCTACTAAAACTATGTTACTCTCCCTTCTTTTCGGGGACTGAACACCGTATATGTGGTTTTTCTATCATTTATTTCCTGGCCATAATCTTTGCAGAATAGAATAAACTTTTCCAGAAGGGTTCATAAACCACGCAAAGTTTCCGAAAGGAGAAGTGTGTCATCTGCAGATAGTAGACCCAGGACTTTTTGACCAGCCATTTTGAAACAATCATTCTCGCAGTCCCGGAGGTCTGTGAGTACCAGGACGCAGCCCTGGCGAATGCCTCTTCTAACGAGGATATCCTCTGTGGTTTCCCCACCCGGTCCTCACCTGACTCTAGCAAAGTTGTCTGTATGTAATTGCTACATCAAATACAGTAAGCCAGTTGGGACCCCTATTTTTCCCAAGACCTCCCATAGTTTTACCCTTGGGAGAAGTCTACAAATGCGACAAACAGTGACCCTCGAGTGTAATCAAACCATCTTACCATACAAAAAACCTTGTGATGATCTTGCCACCTTTTGTTTTCACGATAACATTTAAAATCTATCGAATGACTTTGCAACACCATCCAAAGAACGCTGTTTCCTGCCTGATAAATCACTCCTCATTATTACAGAGGGGCCCGGCCTGTCTAAGTTTGTACCTTTTACTGAAGAGGTCTTATTAAATACTTTAAAGACTTTTAAATCAGGATCCCTCTCTGATACTTTCCCACCATTTATTCTTAGTAGGCTACTGTTGGCCCTGTTGTGCACCATCTTCTCAATCTATCTATTAAAGCATTTGTGGTTCCTACTTTTCAGAAGCCAGCTTCAGTAAATCCCCTGCTGAAAAAGCCACTGGATGGCCGTATGGTCCTGGCAAATTATAGGCCCATATTATTATTACCTTTTCCTCTAAAGATGTCAAAACAAGTTTTCTGCTAGATGACACATAATATGGCTTCAGTAAATGTTGTAGAACTAATACAACAATATTAACAGCAGCCAATCCCTAATGGACAATGGTATGTCGGCGGCCATCATACTACTGGTTCTATCAGTGGCTTTCGATACTGTGTCGCATTCTATAGGATAGACGTGCCAACATTGGGATCTGTGAAAATACAAAGAAATAGATTAAAAAATGCTTTTTTGTTTAATCATTTCCAGAAAGTTTCTATTTCTCCTTTTCATTAAGAAATCTTGAATTTCGTTTTAAATTTCTACAGGGCTCTGCTTTAAGCCTAAATCTTTTATATATGAACAGGGCCTCCCCTTTGCCAAACTGGCTCAAAGGTTTGGTGTACAAATAGTGTCATCCACTGATGACACCCCACTAATTGTTACTCTGTCTAAAATTTACCTTCAACACCAAGACAAATTCAATTCCTGTCTCTCAACAATCGCAGAATGGATGTCCTCTAGGTGTCTGAAAGAGAACAGCTATAAAACAGAGATCTTATTGTTTGGTCAGTCTACTTTTCTGTGGTCACCAGACTGGTGGCTAGAAGAGTTAAGCTGTTGCATAAATGACTCTGGTGTAGCTCTACAAGGTTAGCTTTCCCACCCACGTATGACACTGGTTTACGCATGCACCAATGCTGAATGTAAAAGACAGGTTATTGTACCCCTGCAGAACCCCACCCAATACATTGCTAAAGAGGAATCATTGCTTTTGGGTTACTAACAATCCTAAAACTGGGATCTTGGGAACTATGGTACGGAAGCAAACCTATCTCACGCTTTACAATATCACATACACAAATGGTACTAAAAAGAATAGACACTTTTAACTAAAAACATTTATTGCAAATGGGTGAACCTGTTCCTTGACATCTAAAATAACCACACAAAATATCATAAAAACAGCAAATAGACATGTTGCGAACAATGACAATAAAATGAATATTTCTAACAGAATTAAAATCTCATTTAAAATCTAACACTCTAAAACCTACTTCTATGTGCTACGCGAGGAGAGCATGGAAAGTAGAGCTTGCGATCTAGACCTTCTTAGGGAGAAGCAATGCACTGCATACATTGTTGACAGCAAAAGCTGTGGTTATCAGAGAGGCGTGAAGTCTGTGGTTTTTACAAAAGAAAAACACGCATTGTAGCAGCCTCCTTTCTCCTGGCCTCAGATCGTTATCTGCGTCAGGTGCGATGTAGCATCTTCTTGGTGCACTGGCAGCAGTCAAGTCCATCTCCAGCAGTATCTTGTGCGGTAATCTGGGCGAAGGACCTCACCTGACAAGTGGTCATATGGCAGCCCTTTTATACTCTTTTATCAAAGATTTGAATTTCCGACATAAGTTCAAGAATTTGCAACATAGATTATCAAGATTTGTGTCCCAGACACATCCTGATGATCATAAATGGATGTCACTTCAGACTACACTGTTTTGACTATCGTCTGTCTCGACTATCGTCTGTCTCTGCTCTTATTCAGTGTTGATATTGTGATAACTAGACACTTGTCCTAGACTGATGTCACATCAGGTGTCCTATCTATTTCATTGTTTGAATGACGACACTTTCACAGTTCTTTGAATGATAAAGTCAGATGACATCAACGTCAAGGGCAGACATGACAGTGATTCTGCATCAATTGGAAAATGGCGACTCCTGTTACCCAAGGTGGAGTTGGCTCTACTTAAAATGGAGTTGGACCTTAGGGGCTTTACATCGGGCCCCCCTCCGGCCCCAGCCAATACTACTCACAATCTTGGTATCACAATTGACTCCTACCTATCTTCTCCACCCATATAAACTTGGTCTTGTCAACGTGCATCTCCCTCCTTAAAACTCTGTGAAAGTATTTAACTTTGCTCTGACAGCGACACATACAACAGTTATCCATGCCATCATAAATTCAAGACTAAATTATAGAAATTCTTTATTACTTAGTGCCCCATAGTTCTTATTGAAACATCTTCAAATTATGCGAAATGCAGCTGCAAAACTAGTCCTTGATCTTCTATATTGCAAGTCTATATTGGTTTCTTTGAAATGTTTTTACTAGTTCCCTAGCTTTAAAAGAATACAAATTAAAACTCTTTCCCTGACAGACAGGGCACCGAACAGCACTGGCTCTCCATATCTATAGGTTCTTTTTACTCCTCAGGTGCTAACTCAAACTCAGATTGTCAGGATGCAAATGTCTTTCCCTCCCATGTTTCCATTAAGCACGGATGGGAGGTTGCTCCTTTGCTGTCTGTGCCGAAGGACCCTGGAACACCCTTCATTGGCACATTCATAAAGCCCCTTTGCAATTTTGTTTTTACAAGTTGATTAAAACTTGACCCTTTTTCACAACCTTTCTCCCCTCCTCTGTTTGTTCTGTGTCTCTGTGGTTGGTCTTTTGGCACAGGGGACACTCAGTTTGAGTAACCGTTTGCCCTTTATTCGTTCATTTAATGCAGTGCAACACCCATAGTTTATTCCTATATATACAAATAGCCATCAAGTAACAACAGTGACAGAAGATAGCACCCTCTCAGAAGTATTACCAGCCTGGTCTGATGTCAAATCATAAAGATAATGATGAACACAAATGTGTAGAGAAGCCCAAGTCATACTCTACAGCTGTCCTCCCTGTATTAGACCTACCCAGGGTACCTGAGGAAAAAGGCCATGCTGCAACCCCATGAGCCATATAAATGGCCACCTTGACTCAACGAGTACTGGTAGATGTAGAAAGGTTTATAATGCAGACCTCCTATCCCAAAGGTAAAAGACTAGAACAGAAGGATTCAGTGTGGGGCAGATATATCAACATTGATATAGTGTGAACCTAGCTCCTTGGTGAAAGTGAGCACTTTTCAAGGAACATTTGTATGGCAGTAGAAGCATTTCACCAATACCTGCTGTACATAAGACATTACAATGTCTGGCTCCAGTTGAGACCATATGTGCATAGAGGGGAGTGTGGAATGTTAAAGCAGGGCAACATTAAAGAACACACTGTACAGGCCTATATAATATTATACCTATTTAGACTACTTTCTATTTATTTACAATTTCTGGTGCAGGGTGAGATTTTTGTTTTGTGACTGGAACCCATGTCTGTTAGCTTCCCTAGCCTACATCTCAACCTCATACTTATTTTGCCTGGTTACAGATCCAAGGGACAGATGTGCTTTGCTTTCTCAACTAACTCAGCTTTTCTAAGAGGAGTGGCAGAGATTGCAGGTCAGCATTGTTGACAGCTGTTTCAGAAGGAGGCGCCCAACGCCTTGATACATCCACCTATCAATAGATCTGCCTCTCCCAGTAGAAGCAGATTGAACAGTAAGGCTTCATAAAGATGTAGGGTCCCAAACATGAGACTGCTCTTCAAAAGTAGGCCAGGAGTTGGATGAAGGAACAGGTGTTTACACCATAAAAAATGAAAGTGGCCCTCCCCACGAACCCTCTCCAGTCTTTTACATTTGTCTTAACTACCCCAATCCACAGAGGATTTACCAAAAGAAGAATTTATCATCTGTCTTTGCAGTAAGATAGAGTTGAACCCCCCAAAGAACGACAAATGAAGAACCAAGGGTGTCGACTTAGTGTGTCAAAAGCAAACTAAAACCTTAAGAATCCTAAATACTTGAATTAACTAAATGGCAAATATCAACTGGTTCCAGTCTCTTGCCTAGTTTAATGGTCTGTGTCTCTCTCAGTTTCTTGTGCAGTTTCATTCTGCAGCTCACCTTCTATCTAGCACTAAAAAGCTTGACCATATCACCCCAGCCCTAGTGTCTTTGTAGTAACAACCTCTGAAATCTCGCTCCATTTTCAAGACCGCATGTCCCAAAAGTACTCGCCTCTTCACTCCATGGTATTCTGCACAAAATAATCAGTCTCTGGTGGCACTATAGTGCTCGAAACACTGAATTGTGCTGCTTCCTGAAATTTCAGCGTTCAAGAAGTCCATGCTAACAAAATCCTTCTCTAGGAGTGCCGCCATACAGATGAAAGTTCCCCTTCCTTACCCATTTTCAAGAAATGCCTTAAAATACCTTCTCGAAAAACATGACCACCACAAATGAACGATATCACTGCATAAAACCTACGACATTTGTAACTTTCGTGTTTCTCTGCTCTTTTAGGTCTCGCCTGGCGTAGGCTGCGCGCATGCGCAGTCTCGCTGGCAAGATTTAGTGTTAACAGGGTATTTTCTGTAAGGGGCTTCCATTGGCTGGCGTCACCGTTTATGCTAAACGGTGGCCAGCCATTGGAACAGAGGTGTCGATTACGTTTTAATTGGCTTTTCGAGCCGTCCCATTTGGACAGACTCGCTTGCTTTGCGTTGGTCGCAAAAGGTTTCGTATCTTTATGGGGCCAAACACATGGCCCCGTAAAGACAAGAAACCTGTTGGCAGGCGAGGCCGTCCAAGTGGGACGGCTGAACCTAGCCAGGGTAGGGAGGGTCCTAGGCAGCTTCAACTCACAATACCCCCTTCCATTGCCTTTCTCTATCTCTCCCTCACCCCATGACGAAAGAGAAACGCGCAGACAAGAGCACATGGGAAAAAATAAACAAAAACAAACAGACATGCCTGAATGGCATCGCAGAGCCCTCTCCCCGCGGTAAGGGAGGAGCTGACCCGGTCTCCAGCCCACCTCTTCACACCAGTGCGAGAGTGTAAAAACAACACCCCGGCCCGCCGCAGCGGAAGGGGCAGCTGTTTGTGCCCTCTGACCTGCCTAGAATGTTCTCTGGCTGATGATCTTAGTTGAACACACAGCACGGCAGACAGCACCCGCACTTTCTCTCACGTTGTCTTGCGTGGGACTGCCGCCTCTGTGCTAGAGATTAGCTGTATTTATCAACAGTTTTCTATAGTGCCGCCCAGACACACAGGGCACCAGAGCGCTTTACGCGCGACCAAGTTACCAGGCCAGGGACACTGAAGAGATTAATCCAAGATAATACAAGAAAGGCGTCATTTCATTTTATACATTTCAGGAGTTGTTCTTACAACATAACTGGCGCCTTTGAGAGACACTCTGCCAACATTTACCAATGCTCTTTGTCTGCACCTCTCCATGAATGAGCCCACAAAGTGTATATAGGTCTTGTCCTGACACAGAAGCTAAAACATACCTCACAGTGCCAAGAAGGGTGAATGCCAATGTCGGGGAGCTCACAAGCTGATAGTTTCACTGCAGAAATGGTGTCATCAATTATTTGTTCATTTACTTGCATCTTTAGACGTGTATTTTACGCAGCAGAAACTATACAAAATTGTGCAATATCACAAGCTTCAGACGAAACGACCCCCGAGTCTCGGCCATAGTTTGCGAGGGGGGATGTTGGTTAAAAGTGTAATGCCGCACAAACTCTTTACCTTGCAGGGTACAGGGGTAGCTGTGACACCCCGTGAACCCCACATGCCCTGTCTCTGCGACTAAATAGTTGGACGACCCCAGAAGCAAACGGCTAGGTCCCTGCGGCACACCAAACTGCGATTTCTTTTGAGGACGGAAGGGTCTATTTTTGTTGCGCCTTATTGTTCCTGGGGAATGTTTCTTGCCCGTTGAAAAGTCTGAGTGAGGGGGGCGTGGGGGTTGCAGGAGTTAAAGGGACAGGCTCCACACTCAACATCAAACACCTCTGTTCGGTTGTGGGAGCAGTAGGCTTGAAATCAGACATCTCATTCAATAGGAACAGGCCAATGAACTGCAATGTTAACCCCTCTCTAGGACAGGAATAACAAGCATTTGCGAGAGTTTAACCTATTGGCATTGTAAATGACAATGCCTTTAATTTATATTTTAAAAACCAACACATAAATAAAAGGCATTGCCATTTACAATGCCAATAGCTCAAACTCTAACAACTGCGAGACCTATTGCATTGCAAATGCTTGTTTTATCTTTCAATTAGTTCTCCTTTAGTTAAATGGCTTGATATCAAATGCTTGCCACCTCTGTTTTTATGTTATGTTTCCTTTCAACCATGTCTGTATCAATCACTATCTACTGTAATATTTTCCACCATATCGTAAAGCTCTTTTTCCTCCAGGGTCGAATGTGCACTAAACAAAATCTCAGAAAATAATAACAGTTGAAAAAAGAAAGCAGTGGTTAGCTCCAAAGATTGCTAAATCACCTTTCCCAAGGCAATGCAATCTTTTTTAGTCTGAAAATATGGCAGGATGCTTTCTTTTATGGCGCAGAAGCCATCGTACTGAATTTCTCGCTGTCTAAGGCCTGACCATGGCAATATTTGTTTAAGCTACAAGGGATTTTCCGTTCTGCCCACCTCGGTGACTCGAATTACTGGAGTGTAGGAAGGAGGGACCATGCGGTATTCCCTTCCTCAGAGAAGTGTAAGGGATTGGGGGTTGTCAAGTCAGAGGTCCTTAGTATAAGGGTTGGTCAGAGGCCTGACTCTCGCTTATCCTTAGGGGTGAACTACTGTTCATGTATGGTAGTTAGAGTTGACAGTAGCTGGGGTGTGGCATTTGTAGACTCAACACTCTTGTATGAGAATTGATACGTCATTTCTCACCACATGAAATGCACCATTCTTGTTTGATAAAAGCTCCATTCTTCATGCATGTGGCATATCTTACAAGTATACCAAGGTAGAGACCTACCCCTCCTCACTGAATATGCCCACCCATGTGGGTTGCAACATGGTAGAAACCCACCCATATCTTGAAAACATGAGTTCTAATGATCAACCAAGATGGGATCCAGTATTGGGCCAAAATATCAATATTGTCACATTGATTGAACGCGACTTCGCGGGTGATGTTGTCTTTCACAAGCCCAAGTATTTTTTGTCTGCTTGGTCTTAGCGTATAACAAAAACATTGTTGTGGTACTAGTTGCTGAAGTCCTCACATAAATTTAATTGTGGCATCATAGCGTGGCTGAAGCTACCTGGCACTGACAGGTTGGGATTCCATTTTACATTTGGGAACCTGTATGGTAGTTCATGATGATATTTTTGTAGCCAGTATTTTGCTACATCCTTCTGAACATTACCTGCTGGGGAAGAGTGCTGCTTAAGTGAAATTTCACCTGCTCTGATGTGCTGTCCCCTTGAGTAAGATGTTAGAGGTAGGATACAGCATATGGCAAGATGTTGTAGCTCTCACACAGCTCATTATTCCAACACCCTTATGTTCAAATTAATACCTCAAAATACACAACCTCCTGTTTATAGGAAAAAAGTTTGACCGGTCGAAACGTAAGTAAATTAAGGTGTCCATAGTAGTAGGATATGGTTTTGCTTAAACATTTTAGATCGCTTTTCATTTCAAGACTTTGACTGGGATTATTCTTAAAATACTTTGCACATATAGGGAATTGGGAATAAAAAGAAAGGGAAAGGAAAAGAGAAAAATGTAGGACATGGGCATTCCATAAGGTAAAAAAGAAGAATTAAAGAAAGGCAAAAAAATTAAAAAAGAGTGCAGAAAAAGAGGAGCAAGGGAGGTAAACCTGAAATTACATAAAATGAGTAAAGACTAAACAATGTAAAAAAAAATGCATAGTGCAAAACCATGTGGGTCATTACGATGGCAGAAGGCCCGCCACCGCCAGCAGTGCGGTGGCGGGCCATTCGTCATCGGAGAGCAATTTCCCCCCGCCACATTACGATGGCAGGGGGAATCACTTTGCGATCGCGGTGGTCGCAAAGACCGTCCGCTACGCGTCCACCACAGGCAATCGTTATGATTGCCTGGCAGAGCGGTCAGCATGTGTAAAATGGTGGCACCGTCTGCCATATTATGATGCTGGCCGCAGCCAGCCTTTCTGTGGTGGGTAAACCGCCATTTAAAAACTGGAGGGAATTGGTTTTGGGGGCCCTTTGCGGGCCCCCCTTGTGCTGGGGAGAGGTGGTTGTGCAATCGTCCCTGCATCTCCCTGCACTGAGTGGCAGGCACCGCGTTGTGCCTGCCACGTAGTGCAGGGAAAGGCACTACATGCATTTTTCGCTATTGCTGCGGGTGCTGCAGCCAGCAGTACCTGCCGCAATGGTAAACATGCAAGATGCGACCGCCACAGTGGCGGTTGCATCGTAATTTAACTGCGGGACCGCCACGTTGCAGGCGGGCGTTCCCAGGCACCGCTATGGTGGCGGGCAGACTCGAGTCTGCCCGCCATCGTAATGACCCCTCGTGTAATTCCGTTAGGAGAAAAGTAACTACTTGAAAGACATCCTTCTGGATCAAAGATGTAGGAGGTCCAAGAGTCTGTTCCAGAAGATATACTCCCTTCACAGAAAGAAATCAGTGGTCCGGTCATAAGAGCAGTTTGCAGAAGTTGAGGAGCTCCATCTAAAGCATGTACTTTTTTATGCAAGCAGTTTGCTATATTGTGGACATAACATCCTCCATGCTTTTGTTTAATGTTAGGTGTGCTTTTTCCTTATGGTTTTTCCCAAGTGGTGAAGGTTAATTGTTAAAAATCCTGCTTTATAGACTCTTAATTGAGGATCATAACACAAAGTTTATTGACTATATTAAAACGAGACCGTGCTGAATATCTGTTCTTTTCCTTAAGATTCATTGTGGGAAAGGAGGAAATTCCCTCACATTCCGTGTTGCCGGAAGCTGTGTATGCCAAGGCAGAAAATAAGATAAAAGGAAATGAGGAGGTTTCAAGACGAATGAACATATGCACTCTCACAAGGAAACTTTTGGATTCAGTGTGAGTATCTATTGTGATCTAGGTGCTGTGGAGTGTGAGGATTGTCATGTACATGAAGCTGTTTGCAGATGCATGCCATAATGAGGATAATATTTGATCATTTACGTCTGAGTAGTGTAATTATAAGTCATTGTCCTGAAAAGATTAAGTTAAGAATACTTTGTATTTCATATATGTTTTTGTTCACTTCCATAGATTACAGTGGCACCATTTAGTACAAATAATCTCCATTACTTCTAGTCTAAGGCTATTTTTGATAGTCCTCTCCTTACTAACTACCGTACCCTTGATGAGTCGCCTGAGTATGGTTTGCCATCTGAGTTGTTGCCTTACTGGACCTTTTGATGTGGTTTTGCTCTGTCCTCGGGTCTTTCCAGTCTGGGTGACCAGAGTGTGAAGATGAGAGGTAAAGTTAACCAAAGAATGTGTTAGTCCTTATGTTGATATTTGCACCAAAGGATGCATAGGTTGGCCAGATGGAGTTATTCACCTCACAGATGGGTTTTCTGGATGGGAAAGAGGCATCCAAATGGTTGGGTATAATAGAAGATACAATAATTATGGGTGACTAATTAGATTTCCTAAGAAAGCTCCAATCCGACAATCACTGTTCCAGTGATGATGGACTCGCCCAGTCTTTTCATTCAGCTTGGTAAAGTCCCTAGTTGTTTGTGCAAACCTTGAACCGTTCTTCTAATGGCGGAAGACTGATCAGAAATACCACCTGCCAGGGTATACTTTACTTTTTTGTATATGTTTTAAACATACTGGTTTTTTACTTTTTCTGTCAACTGAATCCTGCTGACCAGGTATCAGGCTAAAGGGCTAATTATGATTTTGGCGGTGCGGGAGAGGAGCGGCACGCCACTGCCCCGCTCCCGCACCCCCAAAGTCGACCGATTGCTGCCCGCCAGGTCTGGTCGGCAGTCCTTTGTCGTTCTCATGGCGGTGTCTTACAAAAAGGCACCGCCATGGGAACGCCAAAGCAAGTTCCTGCATGTTATGTACTGTTTAGTTCATGCCGTGCAGGACCTGGGCGTGCATGCACACAGGGGGGCAACCCATGAGTCCCCCTGCATGCATCCCAGTATACAGGGGCAACAGGGGGGCACTGTAGGGCCCCCTTTGTTTCCCCACTACCAGCCTTTCATGTTGGGCTCAACGCCATGAAAAGGCTGGCGGTGGGGGAACTCAGAATATGCTTGCTGCTGCTGCAGTGGCATTGCCAAGCATATTGCTGCCCCAGACCTACCTCGCCACTGCCAGGGAACGTGGTCCCCTGGCGGTTGTGGCAGTCCCAAATCAGTCCGACTGCCATACTTCTAATTCTGGTGGTCAGACCACTGGTGCAGCGGTCCCCGACTGCCACCGCACCTCCACCACGGTCCGAAGGACCACCAAACTCGTAATCAGGCCCTAAGTATCCTCTTTCATAATGGTGTACAGATCCTACAAACATGGGACTAACCAGATATCTTGGCGTGTGCCTAGTCTAGGTTTGTTGCTAAGAGTATGCTATATTTACTTGTATCCAAACATGTTTGTGGCCCTTTTGTGCCACAAAGGCAACTGTGAGACCTTCACCTGCACCCCTTCCATTACCTAAATTAAAATGTCAAATAAATTAGGATCTCTGTAATGTCGGATAGTAGTAGGAAAGCAATACGTTTAATAGATTTTGGTGACAAGTCTTACATATCTATAATACAGTTTGAATTAACTCAGTACAATCAATAGTTCTGTGAAGAAAACGTTTAATATTCTTTTGGATTGATTATGGACTTAATTGTTCCATTGGGTTGGCAACGTATTGTCTGTAAGATGATCACTCTGCTGTAACTCAACTGCCTGCCCATCGAGTTCTCCCACGATAGGTGGTAAGAATACCTGAGCCCTGCCTGGAACGAGTGCATATGCTGCGAACAGAAACTCATGCTCCGTACTTTGTTTACTAGGGTTTCTCTGAACACAGTGGTTTCTTGAACAACTGGAGACATTCTGCTCTTTTTACAACAGAAAGGTGTAGAATTTCTTTGTAGCTCAAATCTTTGGGCAAGAATACTTTTAGATTCATGACCCAAAGCCAATCTTGTATCCTGGCGGTGTGCATAGATTGAGGACAATATATCAAAAAAAAAATATCAGCAGGTAATTAAGTCTAGATTTTCTATGCCTAACTCCACCTATATGTACCGGTTTTCAAGGAACTTAAACAGGAACAGTAAATCTATACTTCACGATATGCACTAACCTTTCGATATTTTGTCCCTCGATATTCTGTCCTTGATATTATTGTACCATGAAATTATTTGTGACAATATTCAGTAGGACAGTCTATCCCGGCTTATCTTTTGTTGTTGTTGATTATTTTGAAATCTACTTTCATGGGGTTAATATTGAATTAGACCTTCGATGTCCAAGTTGTAATGGAGAGATGCAATCTTTCAGGTGGCTGATGTTTCCGTCAATTGAGGGTTTTGAGCTTAGTCAACCTATTGATACATAAATATGTTTTCCTTGGCCAAGGGTATACCAAGCAGTTCCATGTGAACCGCGAGGTACAATGCAGGTCTTAGGAATACTTTCTGCTTTCTGATATGTTGTGATTTTTTTCCATTTATCATTCCAAGGAATGGAGAGTGGGTGATTGAGTGATAGTTTGTAAATTACTGGGGTCAACGTTGACCTTTGTTCACCATCAGAAACCAATAGGAGACCCCTGCGTCACAGGAGCGAATCATTAACCCACAACACTTGCCTGAGGCAGGTGAACGCCTCCTCCTGGGCTTAGGAAACGCAGTCTCAACACAGGGGGTTCTGAATTTAGGAGGTATGGGATAATCAGTATTTCCTTTTGTATTACTCCATATCTGCTAAGTTAAAGCCTGGAAGTGTCAGACTTTGGGCACTATTATAGCTTGATCATATTTTCTACTTTCAATCCCCCTGGGCCAGCCAACCCCCAGCCACCCATGGCCCTTGGCGGTGTGGGATTGGCAACAGCTTTTGGCCGGGGCTGTTTCATTTTAAGGGGAGGGGGTGTGCGCCCCCCTTCTTGAGCCTCAAAGAGGCCAGGGGGACCTCTTACTGGGACCATTTTATTCTTATTAAGGGGAGGAGGGCGAGCACCCTGCTCAGAGCCTGCTGGAGGCCCCAGGGCTGGTGGATCATTTTGTTTGGGATGTGGGCGTGCGTGCACCCCACCCCCATGATTTGCTCCCGGGACCCCATTCCCCAGAGCATGATTGCAGTATCGCAGGGACTGTGTGGTGGGCTTCGACCTAAAAATTAAAAATAAATTAGGGACTTCCATTTATTTTTCACTGCTCCAGCAACGAGTATCCTATAATGCTTTAGAGCATTTATAACTAATAAATTTTCTTTCTGGTGGTGCCCTTAGAAGGGGCAGGGGCACCACCAAACATTTTTCTAATGTTGCTGGGGTGTTGCAGGGAGTGAAGCAGCCCCCCCCCCCCCCCTCGCCGCCCAGCAACATTGAAAATGCACCATAAGTCTCTTGGGTTAACGAATCCATAACTGAAGTTGTATGCTCTTCAGCTTGAGTGCAGAGTAAGTCCCCTTGTGGAAGGTCCTATGGCTGCCTTTTTTTGGCCTTTCTAAAATAATCCAACTGTTAATTTATAAAATATACTTTTGATTTTAATTATTGGTGACTTTGACGAAAACAATAGACCGACTTTATATATGTTAATGTGCTGACACCATGATAAAGCCAATAGGCCTGGTGATACTTTGGCTAAGTATATAGGTTCACCTTACCTAAAATGACACCCGTTATATTTTTGCATCATACAGTCTGCTGTGCACGCCCGTGAGGGTTGGGTTCAGGGCCCTCGCCGTGCACTGCTAATTACCTCCCATATTAAATCATTGATGATAATGTTTTATGACTTTATTGATAAAAAGACTGCAACGTCTGAAATTACATAATTGATGACAACATCAGTGGCGGCCACCATAAAACAAAAGTGAGGCGGACGGACGGGGTAGGGGGGAAGGTGGGGAAGGGACGAGGAAAATAATAATTTTTTAAAAGCTTACTTTTTCTTTCGCTGCCACTGTGTCTGCCTCTGACGCCTTCCTCTGTGCTCTCACAGCAGTCTCTGGGAAAGCAAGCCCTACCCAATCCAGACGCTGTGCCAGGATTCGTCTTAGCGGCCTTGTCTACCACTCAGGCAGTCCCTTGAAGACTGCAGCTTTTCTCCAAAGCTCCAACTCCTTGAAGTCTGCATCTCTGTTTGGCCGGCCTGAGGCGGCTAGTCAAACTTACATGCCCACTTCCGAATGGCCACCACTCCTCCCGGCCCGCCCTGCCCTACACGCATGCCTAAACCAGTCACAGAAAAATAAAATGATGTTGTTTTATTATCATTTTTGTTTTCTGTCATTGACTGAGGGGTGAGGCAACGCTCCTCCGGCACAAGTTCTAGTTACTTGAGATAACAATTACTGGTGAATTTTAGTGGTTTTGTTTAAAACGGTCTGTTTAAACTGTCATTGTTGCCTAACTATAACGTCACTTTAACCTTTGTTTTTTCCGGGAATTTCTATTTAAAGTCAGCTATATATTAATATTCCTAACTATAAAGTCACTTTAATCTTTTTTTCAGTGACATATATATATAATCATTGACCAGTTCGATGAAAAGCAATCCGAGGACACAGCGGGGAACATGGAAAAGTCCAAATTATTTAACAGCTTTGGCATGACGCGTTTCGGCGGGGGGTGCCTTTATCAAATGCCGCTGATGCAGGTAGACTGCCCCAACCCTCTTTTTGAACATCCTGCGGTACTCCCATTGGTGGAAGTTCAGCTGGCCCCAGTTCGTTAATTGGATTGTTACTGTAGTGTTCAATGATAAACTACAGCTCCCAGGAGGCATCACTATTGGGTAAGTATCTCCAACGGGCCCCTCAAAAATGAACGCTGTTATTCCTGGCAAAAAGGTGGTTGTGTGCAGTTGGTAAGTCCTGGTATAATCAATATCCTGGAGCTTTCCTGGGTCCCCATACGTCCTGCCACAGTTACATGAGTCCGCAGGGCCGCGAGACGCCGATTCAGTGATCTTGCATCTCCGTGAAGTCACGAACTGCCCCCGGCAGCAGCCTCTTACTGTACTTGGTTGAGGCGGTACGAGGCAATCCAATCCCTTGGAAAATTATGAAAAACAGTCGCAAGCGAAGCCCCGGACACTTGTAGGACGGGTCCTCTTGACGCGCCACTGGCCGGCACGTTAAACTTCAGACAATAGACCACTTCGATGAAAAGCAATCAGAGGACACAGCAGGGAACATGGAAAAGTCCAAATTATTTAACAGCTTTGGCATGACGCGTTTCAGCGGGTGTGCCTTTATCAAGTTCAGCTGGCCCCAGTTCGTTAATCGGAGTGTTACTGTAGTGTTCAATGAGAAACTACAGCTCCCAGCAGACATCACTACTGGGTAAGTATCGCCAACGGGCCCCTCAAAATTGAGCGCTGTTATTCCTGGCAAAAAGGTGGTTGTGTGTAGTTGGTATATATATATATATATATATATATATATATATATGTGTGTGTGTGTGTTATTTGTCAGTGAAAACACATATATATTTATATGTGTATTCACTAAAAAAAACAAAGGTTAAAGTGATGTTATAGGTGGGAGTTGGATTGAGACACAAGCTAACTGTAAAATACCACGTACACACTGAAATACACCATTTATAATTTAGTGAACTAACTAGAACTTCCATCCCCATCATGCACTACTTATGATCTCCCATATTACTTCAGGCATGACATGTTAAATGTTATTTCACTCATGACATTTCAGTCATAGCCTCCATCCAGACCCTCCATCCAATCCCCATCAGAACTCGCATTCAAGTGCCTATGCAAGCATCAGATCTCCACTGTACAAAATCTTCGGTCATACATAGGACAAGTTTGACACGGGGATTACCTTGTGCCCAGGGTCTCCACCCACCCCGCCACAGGCAGCCAGCCCAACAATGCACAAACTTGCTGCAATACCTGGCGTCACAAAAGACCCGGAATCCAACGTACAATAGTGGTTAGGCATTGGGCTTGCCCTGTGACCAGGAGCTGTGCCCACCCCCCATGACCACCTAACACCCTACTTGCTTAGCCTTTAGCCCTTCACAGTAGTGTTGGACCAAAGGGTCTATTGTTCAATGAGGTTTAGAGGTCAGCTCTCTGTGAGTGACCTAGCCCCACTGCACTCATTGTTTATGAGTGCAAGAGATAAGGCAATGACATCCATCAAAAGTGCTCAACTTCTGAAATATCCAATTTCTTTTGCATCTTTCGAAAGCTTACAGACAAGCTTATAAGAGTCCATTGATGATGTCTTTTAACATGTCATGAGTGATGTAGTATGTGAGGTCATAAACTGCACATGATGGGGTGTAAGTTATAGTTATTTCACTAAACTATAACTGGTGTATTTCAGTGTTTTTTTATTTTATTAACATTAGCTATTGTCTCATTCCTGCACCTAACTATAGCGCCACATTGCCTGTTGTTTTTTTCAGTGAAAGTATGTTTTAAATATCGTCATATAGTTCTCAATATTCATGAATAAGTGACATTACAAGGTATAGGTTTGCGTTGTTGAATTATTTACAGATACATGCAGGGACTCTGAAGGTATGTGGTCAAAAGATAATCA
The DNA here is from genome assembly GCF_964204655.1 of Triturus cristatus. NCBI lineage: Eukaryota > Metazoa > Chordata > Amphibia > Caudata > Salamandridae > Triturus > Triturus cristatus. Next base: position 1,415,897,226 of record NC_140591.1, on the reverse strand, counting down.
ATCAATATTTGTTAAGCACACCTACTCGCCCTGAGGGTCTTAAGACGCGGGGATCAGGAGGGCTGCAGGTCCGACTCGGGCTGAGATTCAGTCGAAGAGCCCGGTCTTGACATCCTTCCTGAATTGGGTCAGCAACGGGGGAAGCCTGAGGTGGAGAGGCAGGGCGTTCCAGGTTCTGGCGGCGAGGTAGGAAAAGGATCTTCCTTCGGTCCTGGTCTTGCAGATCTGGGGGACGGTGGCAAAGGCCAGATGGGCTGAGCGAAGGTGTTTGGTGGGTGCGTGGAATGGGAGGCAGTGGTTCAGGTATGCTAGTCTGGCATCGTGGTGGACTTTGTAGGTGTGTGTTAGGAGCTTGAAGGTGACTCTTTTGTTAACTGGGAGCAAATGGAGCTCTCACAGGGGTTCAGAGATGTGGCTATGGTGGGGGATGTTGAGGACAAGTCTGACTGCGGTGTTCTGAACGTTCTGTAGTCTCCTGAGGAGTTTCTGGGTCACCCTTGCATAGAGTGCATTGCTGTAGTAGGGTCTGCTGCTGATGAGTGCGTCTTTCCGGCCTCAGTGAGGATCCATCTGAAGGTCTTTCGAAGCAGGTGAAGTGTATGGAAGCATGATGAGGAGACAGCATTAATCTGGCGGTTCCTTAGGAGTGAGGAGTCCAGTATTATGCTGAGTTTTCGTGCGTGGGCAGTGGGTGTTGGGGGGGGGTCCCTAACACGGCGGGCCACCAGTTTGTCATCCCAAGCAGAGGTGTAGGTTCCCAGGATGAGGACTTCGGTCTTGAGGCAGCTGTCCCTCATCCAGGTGGTGACTTCCTTCATCCCGTCGGGGAAGTTGTTTCTGGCGATTGTGGGCTCATTGGTGAGGGAGAGAATCAGCTGGGTGTCGTTGGTGTAGGTGACAATGTTCAGTCTGCGGTTCCCGACTATGGCTGCGAATGCAGCCATGTAGACTTTGAAGAGGGTGAGGCTCAGGGAAGAGCCCTGGGGGAGTCCACAGCTGATCTCCGCGGGTTCGGAGAGGAACAGTGGTTCTCTTACTTGTGTTCTACTGGTGAGGTAGGTACAGATCCAGTCCAGGGCATTGTCACGGGTGCTGGCGTCATGGAGTCTAGTGCTTAGGGTGCGGTGGGAGACGGTGTTGAAGGCGGCCAAGAGGTCCAGGAGGATGAGGGCTGATGTTTCTCCCCGGTTGAGGAGGGAGCGGATGCCATTGGTGGTGGTGAGGAGGGTGGTCTTGGTGTTGTGGTTGCTTTGGAAACAGGATTGAGAGGGGGCCAGGAAATGGTTGGCTACGATGACCTTGGAGAGTTGGGAATTTTGTGGCCTTCTTGATGACCCTGGCTGGGAAGGGAAGCAAGGAGATGGGTCTGCAGTTCTTGAGGTCTTTCGGGTCGGCGGGTGGTTTCTTCAGCAGGAGGTTGATCTTGGCGTGTTTCCAATCGTCGGTGGTGGTCTTGATGGAGCAGTTAATGGTGCGGGTGCAATGGAGGTGACGGCTCTGTGGAAGATGTGGTGCAGGTAGGGGTCCGAGGGTGCTCCTGAGTGAATGCTCTTCCTGGTCTTGAGAGTGTCATCCGTAGTGAGTGGGCTCCAGTTGAGCAGGATCTGTTGGAGGGCGGCATTGTCGAGTGTGGTAGTGGTGGGAGTGATGGGTGTGTCTTGGGTGTCGAAACTGTTGTAGATCTGCTTGATCTTGTGGTGGAAGTAGGTGCTGAGTTTTTTTAAGAGGTCTTGGGAGGGTGGAACTTCTGTGGTCTCGCTGTTGGGTATGGCAAAGTCCTTGACGATCGCGAAGAGTGCCTTGCTGTTGATTCAGTCTCGAAGGGCCGTTTTCTTCGTGGTTTTGAGAAGGAGGTGGTGTGCGGTGACAGCGGCTTTGAAGGTTGTGTGGGCTTCTGGGGTCTTGTTGTTTCTCCATCTCTTCTCGAGCTGTCTACAGGTGTGTCTGGACTCGTGGAGGGCGGCAGTGAACCAACTGGCTTTCTTGAGGGGCGCCAGTGCGTCAGAACAGTTAAAGATCCATCGGTCGAGGTTGCATGCTGAGGTATTAGCATCTGTGGATGTGGGCACTGTGGTTGTGCTGAAAGAGGCGGTGAGATGTTCTTCATGACTTTGTTCCATTTACAGCGGGCGTTGGGTACGGTGGGTTTGGTGAAGGCGAAATTAACACAGTGGTGGTCGGTCCAGAGGAATTCGGTTGTGCGGCTCTAGGTGATGTTTTTGCTGGTGGAGAAGATGGGTTGGAGCATGTGTCCTGCTGCGTGTGTCAGAGAGGTGACTAGCTGCTTCAGTCCGATGTTGGGGAGGTTCTCCAGAAGGGATGCGGTGTTCTGATCATTTGGATTGTCTAGGTGGAAATTGAGGTCTCTGAGCAAGATGTAATCGGTAGATGCTAGAGCCTGGGGTGCGATGAAGATTATGATGTTGTCGGTGAAGGGCAGGCAGGTGCCAGGAGGTCTGAAGATGAGGGTTCAGCAGAGGGTGGTGTTGGGGTTGGTCTGGACTTGGAAGCGGAGATGTTCAATGGTTATAGGGTCGTCCAAGTGGATGGTCAGGCGAAGGGAGCTCTTGTGGATGATGGCAATAGTTCCTCCTGGTCGGTCGCTACGTTCCTTGTGGGTGATCTTGTAACCATGGGGAATGGCAGTGGCGATGTCCGGGCCCGAGCTGGGGTTCATCCAGGTATAAAAAATAATTTAGTTCTTATGTAGAGTTAAACCCACATGTCAACAAGGAGTCTGTCAATCCATTTCAATTCTGACCTATGAGTGTGTAAATATTGGACACTAGGGCTAGACCTTGCAATCAATCATCAATCAATGAACCACAAGCAGCCTGGCATAGGCTATAGGTGCTCTAGGTCAGGCCCTGTGTCGGAAGGATGCTTGATGTATTGAGGAGCCATTTGTCTAGGCAGTTTTCGTGACCTCAAACTTCATGTGATTCCACCAGTGCAAGAATGTCAGAGGTCGGAGGCTTTGTCTGAAAGGCATACCCAATCACTACTTGTTAGAAATTGGATTTTTGGTAGGCTAAGGCATGTGCCAAAGCCAGGCAGAAACCACTACTCTAGTCAGGATAAGGGAGTTACACTCCTAAAATAACCCCTGCTCACCCCCTTGGTAGCTTGGCACGAGCCACCAGGCTTATCTTAGAGGCAGTGTGTAAAGCATTTGCACATAACCAACAGTAATACAGTGTAAGCGCTACAAAAGGACACCACACTAGTTTAGAAAAGTTTCCAATATTTTTATATACTTAAGACAAGACCAAAAACGATAACAATCTACAGTACAGTACTTAAAAATCTTTGGTTATCAAAATATGCTTGAAAAACAGTTCCTTGATGTCGATAGCTCCATCTGGGGCTATCATGACGTCGTGAGCATACAAATCCAAACAGTTCTGGCTGACGACGGTGTCGCGGGCCAGCTACGGTGTCGGGAAGACCTGCAAACCGTACCTTTTAGAAATGCAGGGCGTCGGCGACCTCTTGTTGAGCTTCTGAAAGAACGGCGCCCGCAGGCGTCGGTTCTGTAGGTCGGTGCAGGAGTCATCGGGGCCCTCGAAGTCACACGCGTTGCAGATCAAACTCTTCTCTGGTGAAGTCAGGAGCGCTGGCATCGGCAGGCGTCGGGTGCGAAGTGCTACAGTACAGCGTGCGGTGCCCTCAGGCTGTGGTGCGAGCAGCGGCTCTGTGGTGGTATCAGATGGTGGTGTCGGTGAGACCAGGGTCGCGGTGCGAAGTGAATGCGGTGCTCATCGCGGTGCTGGCAGGTCGCGGTGCAAGCAGCGTGGCGTCGTTGCTGAAGAACTGTCGTCGGCTGACGAACTGGAGTTGATGGAGTCGGTAGGCCAAGCTGCGGTGTGGGATGAGAGCGGTGCATCGTGTAACTTTACGAGCGGTGCCTTCGAACCACGGTGCAAGCAGCGGTGCTGATTTTAGCATGGAGCGGTGGCGGGGATACCAAGGCGTCCTCGTGAAGCAAGGCGGTGCGGAGTGCGGGGTTCACAGGTCGTGGTGCGAGCAGGGGTTTGGTGGCAGCATCAGTAGGCATCGTCGGTGAGCCCAGGGTCGCGGTGCGGCATTGCGATGGTGCCCTCTGCAGTGCCTTAAGGACACGGAGTTGGCAGCGGCGTCGTAGACGTCGTCGGGTGACTTTTCTTATGTTGCAGCACAAAACACACAGTTCCCAGTGCTGAGGGCAGAAGAGCTGGAAGTCTTTGCTGTTCCTGAGACCTCTTGAACAGGGAGCACGCTCTACCTCAAGCCCTTTCAGAAACTCACAAAGTAGATTGCAGAAAGTTCAGTCCAGTCCTTTCACTGCCCAAGACAGAGCCAACACAGCAAAGCACACAGCAAAGTGGTAATTCCTCCTCACAGCTTCTCCGGCTCTTCTTCTTGGCAGTCTTCTTGGTCAAAAAAGTTCTACAATTCAGGGGTGTGGGCTGCAATATTTATATACCCAAATCCTTTGCTGTCTCAGGCAGAGAGTGTCTGTGCCCAGCCAAAACCAGTTCTGCCTTCTCTGGTGTGACTTCCTGGCAGGAGGTGGAGACGATATGGTCAGAGGCAGACCAGGCCCTCTGAGGTGCAAGGAAATCTCCTCCCTGTTCCCCAATTGCAGCCCAGGTCTATTCAGCCCTTTCCTGTCCCACCTAGACTATCTGGAGCCACTCCTGCTCCCCAGCCTTCTCTCGTCCAAAACCCAGACAGGCAATCCACATTCCAGCAGAGGCACACAGGATGATTGAGCAAGAAAATACCTACTTTCTAAAAGTGGCATTTTCAAACACAGAATGTAAAAATCAGCTTCACTAAAAGATGCGTCTTTAGATTCTGAGTTCAGGCATACTAAACTTTATTTTCCTACCTAATTCCCCGGGCCAGTTATATTTATAAGATGTTATAAACAAACTCCCCATTCTGTCCTGTGGGGAACAGGTAGCCTTGCAATAGCGAAAAATGACATTGGCTGTAATTCACTATCAGGACATGCCACACACACCAGGGCATGTCCTACCTTTCACATACACTGCACCCGGCCCATAGGGGTACCTTGGGCCTACCGTAGGGGTGGCTGACATGTAAGAAAAGGGAAGGTGAAGGACTGGCAAGTGTGTGCACTGGCCGAGTCGACATGGCAGTTACAAACTGTGCGCAGACTCCGCAATGGCGGGTCTGAGTTACCTTTTCAGGGCTACTCACGTGGGTGGCACAATCAGTGGTGCGGACCCCCTAGTAGCATTTGATTCACAGGCCCTGGCACACTCTGTGCACGTTACTAGGGACTAACAAGTAAATCAAGTATCCAATTATGGAAACACCAATCCATAGCACAATTTACCACAGGTCAGCAGTGAGAAAAGTGCGCAGAAACACTACGCCAGTCAAAACCGGGAGGTCAGAAAGCAAAAACTCAGGGGAAACATGCCAAAAGATGCCAAGTCTAACACTACTGATAGAGTGAACCACAGTCAGGCCTACTTTTTTCAGTTTATACTCTGTATGTCATGAACATTTATCCCTAGCTTAAAGTGAAAGTAACGTGGTACATATACCACTGCCAGGAGTTGATAATTTATTGAATTTTGTAAAGAATGGATCATGGCCACGCAGTCATGCAGGGATTGGGCTCTGCAACCTTTAGGGGTGCTCCTTACACAAGTTCATTGCATTACATTCTTGGGTTACTTCGTGTATGTAAACTCATATTTGCTATCAAAACGTTGTAGTCCTTTAAATTTAGTGGTAGCCAATACAAAAAGTGGGCATTATACAAATATAGCTTAATATTGAACTCTGCTAATAAAAACTTGCTAACTGTGGAATTGAAGATTAATTGTTTACTGGTAAAAAAAAAGACACATAACTTAAAGACTACAGTTTACCCAATGTTAACAAGCTGACACTATTACTGTCAAAGTTCTTTTGCATATGTTTCTTGTAGGAATCATTGGTCGAACGCTTCTGCAAATTAGCATGAGCTCACTCTCATGTTTGACAAATAATTTTTACACAATGCGCTTGTTAGTTTCCATTGCATTTGGCACAGAAAACACATTTACACATGTAGGTTTGCAAATGTCTGAAATGTATGTATTCATTTTACTGATTTTGTGAGCCACATAGCTTTCAAAACAGTCATGTTCATTGGTTCTACATCAGCTTAAATAGGAGATCACGTTTTGGTCTCTCTAAGGCTGATTTAGTAAGTCTGTTGACCTCATGTTTCCAATATGTTTAAAAAGTGCATGTCAGGAGTGGTACAGGTGGTGTGGTATTTGGGTTAGCCCTCTTCAGCCATTGGCTTTCATTCATTTTATGTAGTTTGCAAATACTTGGATGGGCTGTCCATCGTGTATTGTAACATTGCTGGTTTTGTGTTTCCATTGGTAATGGTGCTTGCATACTCCTTTTATTAGATGACTATCCTCCGTTCATAACATTTTACCTGGTCGTGTATGTTTTTGTTAGGTCGAGACTAGGATGTATTCAGTCTGTGGGCTTACAGCCCGCCTCAAGAATCAAATTGGCTTTTGTCAGTGTCTTTTAAAAAAACGTTGCTTCTAATTGGATAATGGTTCCTGCTTGTCCCACCTTTTTTTTCAATTGTTGACTGGATCACCCCCAGGACTGGTCCTCTTCCACTTGTACTATATTGTATGTCCAGTCTTTGGAACTTTTTTTTTAGATTGACACTGAGCACTTCCAGTGCGGCACTCGGCGCTTTATCTTTAAGTACGGCAGCCGCACCTTTCTTTTGCTTCGAACTGCGCGGATCGCCCACCTCCATTTTTATTAATTTAGAAGAGATTTTAGCACTCAGCGCTTCACCCGTTTTATGAGGGCCACACTTTTTTGGAGTTTAGCACACTGGAGCAATGCACACAAGGGCTTTCAAACAAAACAACATATGGTACGCTGGTGGTGGTGGTGGTGGTGGTGGGGTGAACTGAGTTGGCGTGAACTCATGCGGGAGGGCTTAGCTGTTCGTCCTTTAGAAGGACGTTTCAGAAGGTGCCTCTCTGCACCTCAGCCTTCCAAGTGAAGCTCCGTTCAGGGAAAAACGCAACCCGCAGTCAAGGGCTGAGCTGGTTTACCACATTAATGACGGGGTATATTCCAGCAGACAGGCCAGGGAGCGTATCTGGGCTGACTTTCTTGTTCTGGAACCAGCCTGAGCTGGTTGGACGCTTTAGAGAACAAACAAATTCAGAGCCAGCCAAGATGTCACTGAGTGGAAAGATCACCTCAGGGCCGGTTTAATATTTCTAATGTAACTGTATGCTGGCTGTTTTTGAGCGGAGAACTTTCCTGTCGCTTGATGGCTGGGCTCTTTTTAGGAGTCTGGTGTCTTATGGAGATAAGAGGGTGCTAGGTACATCTGTGTGGGTCACCGGTTGTGACAGGGCCAGTTCAGTGTTTCATGCTCCCGAGGTGGCTGTGTTGAGTGCCATTAAACGGGACAGTAATAGCTCTTGTTATTGAAAGTGCTTAGTGACAGAAGTATTAGGCACCACATCAAACACGTTTTTACTATTCTATTGTAAGTGTGCAGTTTGCTTAGTAAAAGAACGTTTTACTTTTCATTAAGCAGCTCTGTCAATCAGAAATTATTCAATAAAATTGAAAAATGCAATGAAAAAAACATGTAAATAAAAGATTTAGAATATGATAGATTATCTACGTAACGTGATGCAAATAAAAATGTACAGCTTCTTTAAATGATGCAAAAAAAGTACCAAACAAATATTAGCATTAAATATTACACCCACTCTGGCAGCACTTCCACTGTATTCTTTTGTTCACTGACTGGCAAATGTTGATTTATAACTTTGACTATTTGGACACACTGAGTTGCAGTTATCACAGAATAGCCGCAAAATATGTCAAACTAATATTCTTTCAGGGAGTATTTCACATACTGCCATCAGCCAAGCACACCACACATTAACTACACAATTAACAACACGAAAACAACACATCTCTACGTCGCACTTCAACAAACACTATCATCTCTCCAACACACACAGCCACTCTCATATCTCCCTCACACTACCACTACCTCCTCTCTCTCACAATGGCACTGCCCCCTCACATTCCTCCCTAACACTCCCTATAACCTGCCTACTAACACATATTACCTACCTTTACTTCTCATACTAGGTACAACTCCACCTCACACCTCTCCCACCAAAATAACCCTCCCACAACTCCCTCTCTCTCATACATTCTCTCACACCATCTTACTCTCGCACACTATTCCAGTATTTATAATATTGGTTCACTTCATATTTTTCTACACACTTCCAATACCATAACTTTCAAATAATAACAAACACACACTCTTCCTTTTCTTTCACTATCTTCTACATACACAACCGCAGCCTCATTATACATCTATAACATTCTCTCTCCCGTCTCTCTCTCTTTCTCACACACTATTTATACTACTTTGTCTACAGTTCATTCACGGCTTCAAATACAAACTACATATCCCTCTCATTCTTGCTTTATATCTATTTTATACAGCTCTTACTCCTTTCTATTCCCCATACCACATATTTACAATACACAAATACACTACCCACCACACAATGCCACCACTAAAAATCCCAATTCAAACCACATAATTCCACTACGAACAACATACATCACTCCACTACAAACACATAAATAAAAAACAGAAACATTTACGCCAAAAACTCAATCGTTCACAAATGCGAGAACGATTGCATTGCAAATGCTTTTTTTTTTTTTTGTCTGGGAAGGACATCATGTGTTTCTTCATGACAGGATAAGGCTACTCACTAATCACCCGTGCATGTTCATTTGTGTTGCTTTGCTGTCTTCCTAATATGTTCAATTTACAGCTTTTTTACCGCTGAAGAGAACATTGGCCCCTTGTGTCTACTATGCTATATTTTGCCATTTATGCATTTTAAGTTCAGCTCTTACAATGCACTCTTCCTCTTTTGACTATTTTTTAACGTTTTTGTAACTTTCTTCTTCGCAGACTCAGCTTAGCTCCCAGTCTGTTCCTCTAAGGGGCCTCTGCTCATACCTTCCATGTTTGTTACAGCCCCAGCGATGGCTTCACTGTGATATTTCTTTCTAGGACTGCTGGGATTAACAAATGCAGTCAGCCAGGACTGGAAGCAACTCATAAAGATAAACTTCCCCACTAACAAAACGCAGACCTTGTTGCTTTGTCAGTGCTTGTTTGTGAACAGCCAGACCTGTGGGCTTTATTTATTTTACTGGCCCGCGGGGGCTAATGGTAACGCTACATCTCATACATGCAATGCAGAGAGTTTTCAACTCCACCAGTGTTTGACATGCTGTGCTTTCACCCATAGATGCAGGCATGGGCCGCGGCACAGATGTTGCAGGCATTATGAAGATAATTGCATTTCTTATTGCATTAAGGTACGTAAACAAAACACTTTTTTAAATAACTGAATTACATCGGTATCAAAAAAGAGATGATATAAAAAAATGACCTTATCCAAAAGTTCAATGCACACCTGTTAATTCCATGTTCTCTTGTATGTTGGTTTGAAAGCTCATGGGGTGTCTGCTGCCTTTGCAGTCGAACTTGAAGCTTTTTTGTGTACCCGGGAAGGGACTCACAGCTTATTATTTTCATCTTTATTTGCCTTTTCAACACACTCAAGATAAAAAAAATACAAATATCCGCTGGAAGGAGAGGGGATTTTTTTGGACTTGGGCGCCGCCCAAGGGGATAGAACACAGCAGAGTCCAAGGTACAGGGGCTGGACCGGCACAGCTACCTGCACATTTATGACATTAAATGATATGTCTGTAGGTACTGTCCTTTTCACTGGGAACCATGTTTGCCAACTAAAAGTATCAAAATAGCTAATCGATATAATGTTACCGATGTACCCTCAGCTATCTGGTAATATTCAACCTATTTGGTAGGAAGTCAATTAAATTCTATGGCAGGCCACACTAATTGATGCTTATTTTCGATTTTTGGTGAAACCGTTTGCAGTTTATAAGGGGCTGATTGAATGCACAAAACCATTTATATCTATTTCAGACTTAGCACTGTCACTTCTATGTGAACTTTGTATTACTCTTCAGGGCTATGACAGAGCATGCCAGAGGTGTACGGGGAGAGAAGGAGACGGCTGTTATAGCGAAATGGGGTACGGTGGGTGAGAGGCGAAAGGAAAGGGGATACTCATGAGAAATAGAGTAAAGATGCATAGGTGACTATAGAATCGAAGTCGTGAAATTACAAGGAGTGAAAATGGAGGGCGCTGTTGAGCAACGGGGTAGTGATGTGGTAAGTCGCGAGAAGGCAGAGGAGCATAAAGTGGGAACATAGGAAAAGTTAATAGTACTTCAAGGTACTTAAGGGTTACATTCAGTACGCTTTACCTGGCCACAGGTTAAGGTTAGCCTTAAGGGACAGAAAGGGGCTTTTAGGGTTCAGTGAAAGGTACCATTAAGGGATAGTATGGATTATTTTGTAGTGCTTAGGGAAAGGGAGCATTAAAGGGAAGTAGGACAATATTAGAGTTCAAGGAAGAGGAACATTAAGGGGCAGTAAGGGTTTTTAGGGCTCAAGAAAGGGTATTCTTATGGGGTGGTTAGGTCTTTTATGATTCAGCGATGGATAACATTAATGGCTAGTAAAGGGTTTTCTTGGTTCAAGGAAGGGTATCATTAAAGGGTTTGTAGGGTTTGCTACACTCTGTTTAATATTATTTCCGCACCGTAAAAGTTATTTGCGGTGGGAATCGGGGGCGTTTATGGTTGTTGATAGTTATCAATGATGAGGAGTACCAAGTTCTAGAAATGTTTGTCGGGGGGGTCCTTACGCCTAAAAGATGTTTGACAAGGGGGTCTCGGCATCAAAAAGTTTGAAGACCTCTGGTTTAGGGTATTTTTAAAGGGTAGTAAGGGGCTTTAGGGGGCAGTAAAGGGTAGGATTAAGTGGTAGTAAAAGGTTTTTAGGTTTCAGGGAAGGTGAGCCTTAAGGGATTGTAGGGTTTAGGGAAAGGTAGCATTAAGAGGTAGCAAGGAGTTTTTCAGGGTCCAGGGAAGGGTATTGTTAAGGGGTAGTATGGGGTTCAGGATTCAGGGAACAGTAGCTGTAACAGTTTTTAAGGTTTAGGGATGGGTAGCCTTAAGGGGTAGCAACAGGTTTTTAGGGTTCAGAGAGGTTAGCTTGAGGTGATAGTACAGAGTTTCTAGGGTTAGCCAGGCCTAAAAACCACAAGATCACCTAAACCTTCACAGCATTGGCTCTTGGGTTACAGCTCTCCAAAGAGAGGCTTGTGAAGTGCAGCATGATTTTATACAGGCATGTTCTTCACTGTTTGAGCTTTACTGTCAGTGGGAACATTCCATACAGAAAAGCACACCTTTAAATCTTATGACTGTACACATGTATACATATGTGTACAGTGTCAGTTTGATTTAAAGTGTGAAAGGTGTATTTATTTAACTTTATATAATAGCACTAATCGAATAACAATATTTAATAATTGAGCACAAAGCACTGCTCTTTAGTTGGAATTGGAAAAGAGAAAGCTATAGCCTTACAGTCTCTTGAACTCCAAATATGCAACCCTAGATTAAAATGTCCCTTTGTGATCCACGGCGTATTGCTTTACTTCACGATCTATCGTATTCCTTAACCACCTAGTTTGAGAACACAGTTCAGTACAAGATCTGCCCTCTATGAAAACCTCACTTATATTTGGCTAAAATAAATTAATCTTGTTTCCCGCTTGGGCCTGATTATGATGGCGGTCAGTCAGACCACAGACTGCCATCGTATCGGGCAGGAGACCACCCACAATGAGTCGGCGGTCCCACCCATTCATTTTGGATAAGACCACCAGCACGACGGACGGAAAGTGTTTTTTACGACTGCAGCATGTGCACTGGGTTTGGAGACAGGTTGGTTATGAAGACAAAAGGGAAGCAGGCTTAGGTATGAGCTATATCTGCCAGTGACAGGGTAGGCTTCCTTTTATGTTATTTAGGCTCCTGGGCACAGCCCAGATGGCCATCCTGTCAGGGAAAGGTGAAACTTTGACTCGGCTGTGGGAGCCACTTCACACCTAACTGAAGAGCCATTCAGCTCCTGTGTGACAGTGAACATTGGCAGAAAGGCACATTTGGCTCAGGCAGAAAAATTACAACTTTATAGAAGTATCATTTTCCAAATAGCACTATAAAATCGCACTTGACCATTAAGTTTTCAATTACTATTAAAATAAGTCCCTAAATAATTTTTGAGCTACTCCCAAACTTAAGTATCTAAGGATGTTATGATGTAACCCAGTGCTTTCATATGGGAGAGTCATCCTTGCCACTGTGAACAAGCATTGGCAAATGCAATAGGTTTCGTCTATGTGATTATTAATAGCTTTATTTGTTTTGTACGTTTTAGCTTGGTGAGCAGTTGTACAATATAAGTGCAAGAAATCCTTCCTTCCTACTCAACTGACCCCTTGACTGCCGGCTTCACGTCTCAATCGTAATAATCAAGAAAGTCTCCCGTAGGGTGAAGTAGACCCCCAATTTCCAAAGTGCAGTCCTTGCCGATTACCTAGATCGTAGCTTATCATCTGAAAGTTAAGTTGTAATGATCAACGCCCTGTTTAAAAAGGCAAAAGTGTGTTCATTCATGTTTGTGGCACCAGAAATGTCGTAGTCATTTCAGCAAGAGAATGTCTCTCGACAAGGGCATGCTTGTAAGGGAACGTGTCTCTGGAAAGAGCCAGGCGCGTGTGCATTGAGTCTCTGGAAGCATTGGAAATATTGATTAGTAGTCTTGAGTTATGTGGAGGCTTAGTGGCTGATGGGCATGCTAGTCGTGGGTGGGCGGCCAGAATGTAGCGGTCCCCTTTTATAGACTAACAAAGAAAAAATGAAGCAGATGTTGTAGTTAGTATGGCAAAAGTGCACGACACAGCTTTGCTGCATTAAAGGCATTGGCCAAAGGAATGAATAACAAAGGATAATCAAAGGGAGAGGAGGCACATGGAGCTGGTGGGAGTTGTAGTCAGGAGCGGGCCAAGATAAGATAACGTGCCGCTTTACAGTCTACAAAGGAAGAACTCAGTGAATGTAGTCGGTGTGTTACAAATGAGAAATACTGCTCTGCTGCAGTAGAGACATTGGCCAAAGTGAACAAGAACAAGGGAGAGCAAAACTCTCTATACGTATGATGATGGATTTGGAATGAACCTTTAGGATAACCCAGACCTTTTTAGGACAAGCACAGCGCAAGTGCTGTGCAGGCAAAACATTAAAAAAAAGTTCAACAAACAGGGATGAAACAAGTACTTGGGCAACCGGACACTGATAAGAGAAACACACAATGAACAACAGGAAATAGTAGGCTACAGCCAATAGACACAAGCACACAAACCAATTAAAAGTAAGGGCAGGATGTAAGCCCCTTTTCAGATTTATATTAAATACAATAGATTTCACAAGCACAGCGCATGCGAAACTTAAAATTTACTTTAGATGTCTTACACAGCCAGGACATGAAAAACATAAAATATCCATGTCCTACTTTCTAAATACTGTATACCCTGCCCTAGGGGCATTTAAGGCCTAGCTTAGGGTAGAGTATTAAAAAGGAATATCTAGGCCTGGCAAGTGTTTTTATTGGTAGAATTGGTAGAATTAATTGTCATAAAATTGCCTATCCAGGCTGCAGTATCAGGCCTTGTGACATGCTTTGCATTGTCACTTGAGTGTTGGCACAGAATGTGTTGCAGTCCACTAGTGACATTTAACTTACAGGCCCTGGGTACAATATACATGGGATGTATATGTACGTTGAATATGCCAATCAGTAGTGTAGCTCATTCATACATGTTTTAAGGAATTTTTGAGAATGTTTACAACACTTTAATATTAATCAACTAAAGTATTTTCTTTAAAAAGTGATAGCAGCCACACTCCTTTCCTTTCTCTCTATAGTGAACTGTGGGAAGCGTGCCATATCTAATTGCTTATACAGTTTGATTTTTCTACTACTTGAGGCGATTCCTAGAATCGCGGCCCCAGGAGGCCAGATGCTGCACCCTGCACTAGGACAAAGGTGTGTTAGCACAAGTTACTTACTTGGTGACATTTATGATCAAGCAAATTCTGTTTCCTTCCTGTTCATCTTTCTTGTGCCCCCTCTCCTGAAATTTCATATAGTAAAAGGACATGCTGCCCTGTGGTGTAGACGATTGGTTCTGGTAGGTGAGGGGTTGTAATGCTGGGGAACTGACATCCAAGAATACATCAGTTTTTGGAGGTTGTACGACGGAAGGCATTTACCCCGCTGGCGACATTACCACACACCACTTTATCACGCAAGTTGTTACAATGACTTGCTTTAGGGGCTCTAGACTTTTGAATAGTATAAATTTCTATTGCAACTCCAGTTTACACAACAGTAGGGAAGGTGTTGGACTTAAAAATCCAACACCAGTCCAACAACGCACCCCCTACAGCAAGTCGTTGTCACGACTTCCATGTGGTAACGACGCAGGCCGGGCACCAAGCTCGTTATAAGGGCTGGTCGTTTTCAAGACTGTGTGGTAAATGTTTCTTATATACGGTGCTGTGAGATGCCTGAAAGAGTCAGAATGAAAAGATTGTACAGTTCGGCTAGAAGCTGTGGCATAAATCAAGTGATCAAACGTGCAGGAATTCAAAAACATCCATTAGACAACCAGGAGTGTCTCTCTTAAGTGACTGATTATTTCTGTTTGTTTGAAATTGGTAACATCACTGCATCATAGGAAACCAATATCAATTAAAAATATTGAGTCAAAAGAAATTTTTTGAGTAGTCCTGAAAATTTACAAATATATTTGTTGGATTTCTTTGCATGTGTCTTTTGTATTTCACCTACATAAACAAGCATAGGGGTGAGAATGATCTGATGCCTATTCCAAACGTTCCAACAAGTTCAATGGCACATTATTGAGACCTTTTCTTTCCATGTCTCTCTTGTAGGGCTTTATTCGAATGTTTAGTGTGGGTTATCTCATCCAGTGTTGCCTTCGGATCCCATCTGCGTTCAGACATCTGTTTACAAAGCCTTCACGACTACTATCACTGTTCTACAACAAGGAGAACTTCCAGCTTGGGGCTTTTCTTGGATCTTTTGTCAGTATTTATAAGGTATGATTTGAGAAGTGTAATAGGTAAATCATTTTCCGTATGAGGTAGAGGTACTGGTCAAAAAATTGCACAAGTGCATGTTTCTGATTTGATATAGTTGCAACATTGACATAGATTCACCATGATGCAAAACAATTTAAATTTTATAGTCTCCTCGATTAATGAAAGCACACCTCAGAGTAGTCACCTGCCAGCCCAGCTTCCTTCTAAGATACTGAGCTCAGCACATTCACAGCTAGCTGAGTTATATCCTCTACTTTACAGATGAATGACCTTTATCCATTTCTGTCCTTCTAAAGTTAGTTACTTTAGACACTATTAAGCAGGGCATCTCCTTCACTTTTGGCAACAACAGAGTTATCAGATTTGTTACTGCAGCAGGCTTAATCTTTTCTTTTAGTAAAGGAATAGCTGCTTCTATCGGTGCCATTCAACTATAGGTCCTTCTGTGTGTCCTTGGCACAAGTCGGCTTTTTGCTGCATCTTGGTTACCCCAGACTCCTTGTACAGTTGCTACCAGGAGTCTCTACAAACTGAGTGGGATGTGCATTAATATCCTACTGCCTGATCCTCTGTACCATCTTATTGTACCCTCTGCTTGCGTAGTTACCTGTGGGGTGTCAGTCTGTGTGCCGGCACATCAGTGACATGCACTTACTATGTCTCACAAGTGTCTTTTTGCCTGGGCACCTGCATCTATAATATGGTGCAGGCTATGGGCCAAAGTCATTCTCTTCGTTCTCATGGGTCCGTCCCGGGTGCTAATGAGGGTATCCTTTTTTGCTATGTGCATTCCCTAACTTTGTGCCCATGACTTTGTAATCCAGACCATACAGATGTTTTTGGACTCCTACGTAATTGTAATGTGCCTTGGAAGTCTCAAACGATTCAAATACCCGTTGCTCTCCAGTGCTGCCCAGCAGTAGATTGTTCATACCTAATTGGCCTGCATCTAAAATACTCTACTGTCGGATGGTCCTCTACGTAAATTGTGCTCCCTAGGATACCATAAGTTCTTACTTTACTTGTACGCACCATCACTCACCTTTGACTGCAGATCATAGTGGAAGAGGTATCCTTCCTAGCTTTAGATGCTTAAGGTGTTGTGGCACACCAAGATACAAGCCAAGCTGCGCTCCCTGATATATCTGTGTACTCTAGGCCACTCCCAGCATGCTTGGGAATTATACTTCAAAGGCGTTTGGACCCCTGTATCCCATCCCCCAAAGACCTCCCATGTAGAATGAGAGCTGCATACCCTCATGGGATTTAGTCTTATCTAAGCATCTATAGTCTAGTTACAATTTCTTCCATGGCTAAGCTAACACTGCCTGTTTCCTAACGTCCCAGGGAATATGGAGCTCAGGACTAGCTCTCATCTTCTGCAGTCCCTGAATCCTTCCATTTTTAATGTGTTTCTCTGAGTTCTCCACCTTGCCATATCTGAGCAGTGTGCGTCCAGCAGACAAACTCAGATCAACTGATATTTCTAATAATGGTAGGTTTAGAAGCACCTTTCTCCATCAGGACATATAGAAAGTAACTCTAATGGATAAAATGCCACTAAGCAATTCTTAGAGAAATGTACATGCACCATGTGCAACATAATGGTAACCAGCACTTTATTAGAAATGTGACAATGTATTTCTAAATCAGATAGCACAGATCACAAATACAGTCGCAGCAAGGTCTGTAAAAAACGTATTCTGCAGTAACGTATTATCGTGATTTTGAGTTCTTTGCATCTCCTGTTCTTGCGTGTGCTCATTGTTAGTATTTGTACTGTATATGTAACAAAAGTGGTCTTTTCACCAGGGTACAAGCTGTTTGCTGCGCTGGGTGCGAAACCTGGATGACGAGCTCCATGCTTTATTAGCAGGTAAGTCGGTGCTTGAACCTGTAGTTACTCACATGCGTTTGATTAGTAAAGTACACAGGGTCTCTTGAGACAGACTTTTAATCACTTCAGAGAGATCTCAGCCCTTGAACTTCTCATACATTGATGATTGCTAAAAAATGCTCTTCAGCTCATAAAATATACACCACCTTTGGGAAATCAGACATTTTTTTGTTTCCTATAAGATTGTATCAGACCAAAGCTCTGGCACACAAATTGAGGACACTGTTCGTTATCTACTTGAGCCATCCTCGTATGTTCTTTGAGTGCCGGATGCACTGGTGCGAATGTGGAAGTTCAGTCCTGGCTGTGTAAGGCAAGCAAGTCTTCAGACATTGAGGTCATAAGTGTTGCTGAATTTAACTTCTCCAGTGTAGTAATGATTCTTCAACTATTATAAAACAATACTTTTTCTAAAATATTTCTACTACTATAGAAACAAGCTACTAAATTGTGCAACATTGGGTTTCATGGATATTTGTTCAGAAGCTGTCACTTTTTGCAGATTCCATGCCGGACACCCGTAGTCATGCAAACTTTGTTGACAATGAAGCAGAAGCCCGTTGGAGTATATTCACTTGCTAGTAAACTCTTCTTTTCTGAAGGATTTCAAATTAAACACGGAATTCTGTACCTCGAGTACTGTCACTAGTCAAAGATGGGCGAACCCTAGTTGGTAATATTTTTCAAAGATACTGCAAGGCGTTTTGGCAAATTCCAGAAGCACTAAAGAATGTTTCTTGATTTTGATTGTAGGTTTACTGGGTATCTCTTGAGGTTAGCTCAGCAGATTTGCTGTTAGTTCAGAGGACCATGTACCACGGCACTCTACAGTTCCTGTAGTTTCATGAGAACTTCCACATGCAAGGCATGCCAGCATCATATGTAGCTTCAGTTTTTTTATTCTTGCTACCACAGTCAATTGACTCCCAACTAAAAGGGGCCTGAGAGACTGGAATAAGGGTTGTATTAAGTGGAGCTTCTGGTGACGTCTGCCACCTGGTCCTTCTTTGGATGTTGGGGATCAAAGGTCCATCATAGTGCTTTTTAACACTAGGAAATTGTTTATTTATTTTATTTTTACCATTTCTAAAGCGCATGGTTATGCCCAGCGACGGGTCCCGCGCTGAACGGACTTTCTAATTAGAGACGACCCTAGACACGTCAAAAAATGTACCTGCTGAAACATTCCTGTGGCTATCCTTTACTTTAATACACAGAAGAGAATAGCCATGTTTTTAACTTCTTCCCAAATTTTGTTTCGCATGATTCCATTCTTATAGTTTCCGGGAGCCCGTAACAAGATTTTGCCGCAAGATAACTGAAGGACCGTGACCCCATTCTTGCACTCCGAACTCTAGGAACCTTCACTAGCGCCCTTCCTTCCGATCGCAAACTGCGGCCTGGAATATATTGTGTAATTAGAGGGTGCAGGTAACGCGGTCCTTTTTTTGCAAGAATTTTATGGCAGTAGCACATTGACTTGAATAGAACCCTTTTCTCCACCGGCAGCCAGTGCAAGTCTTTCAGGGCCTTCCTTGTGGAAGCTCTTCTGGGGAGACTCAGCACAAGCCGGGCAGCCGCATTTTGCACCACCCCTTTTAGGTGCTCCCAGATACAGTACGTTTCCATAGTCCAATTGTGCAGTCACCAGGGCATGCACTATGGTTTTTCTCAAAATTTTTAGGATGCCGAAACATTTGCCCACTATTTTCCGTATTTGGGCCTCGAAAGACAGTTTAGAATCGAACCAAACTCCCAAATTTTTAACTTCCGTTTTGGGAGTAGGAACTTATCCCAATGTTTCCGGCCACCATGCAGAGGAACATATATTCGGTACATTGCCCACTATCATTACCTCTGTTTTGTTCCCATTCAATTTCAGGCAATGATCGGACATCCATCTTGCTACCTCTTCTAAGCACCTAGTGAAATTAAGCGCTGTCTGTTTATTGTTTCCTGATAATGTCACAATTAACTGAGTATCATCCGCGTACGATACGATGGTGACATGATGTTTTTCCACTAGCTCTGCCAATGGTCCCATCCTTACAGATTAAATAACGTGGGACTCAAAATTGATCCCTGTGGGACTCCCTGGGGCAATATGATACTCTTAGAAAGTTCCGATTGCTGTAAGACTTGGAAACTACGTAACGATAGGAAGGATGTCATCCAGCGTAATAAGGTACCTTCTATACCGCATTCCTCTAGTCAGTGTAGAAGCAGCCCATTTGAGACGGTATCGAACGCCGCACTTAGGTCCAGAAAGATCATTGCCGCTGTCTGCCCTTCGTTCGCGCAGCGTCTCATTGTGTCAGTGGCCAAGAGCAGAGCCGATTTTGTCGAGTGGGCTGCTCTAAAGCCAGACTGGGAGGGGTGTAATAGATCATTTTTCTGGATATGATTGGTTAACTGTTTATTTGCTACTTTTTCTGCAATCTTCGCGACGAATGGTAGTAGCGAAATTGGGCGTACATTTTCTAAAACTGTTTGGTCTGTTGATGGTTTTTTCTTCAGTGGGCGCACTATTGCTTGTTTCCAGCTAGTGGGAACTTCTCCCTTCTGGAAGGAGGTAGTAATGAGCTCATAAATATAAGGCATGATAAGATCTGCTCCCATCAGTAGTTGTTATGGGCGGGCCGGATCTCAAGGGGAGCAAGATTTAATTCCTTTGGCTATTATTTTTAGTTCATCTAGTTCTAGCATTTTAAATTAATTAAAACTTTCCCCTGTAAAATTCCTCTCCTTCCTAGGTTCTGAGCTCTTCCACTGGCATGCTTCTGCTGGGAAAACATTATATATTTTCGCCATCTTCTCTGCAAAGTATTCAGCAATTTTATTGCAGTTTTCTACTGAGGAGGTTCCTTCTTCCTTTTGATTTTCATAGGATTTGAGCTTTAGTATAGAAAACATTTCTTTAGAGGAACTCCTCGCTTTTTCTATTTTTTTCCGTGTAAAATTCGCACCTCGTTTTCTTAATGTATGGTATTTTTTAATTTCACTTTTATAATAATCTTTGGCCTTGTCACAAAAGGTTTTACGCCAAGTCAGCTCCATCGACTTGCACTCTTTCTTTGATTTGGCAAGAGTTTCATTATACCAGGGAGCTGATGCCTTCTGTCTCCTAGGGCACCTAGGATTCCAAGGGGCTATCTCATCTACGTCATCTGTTACCCATTTCTCAAATTGGGCGTTGGCCGTATTTATGTCCGTTCCCAATGTTGGTTTATTTTTTTCCAGTGCCTGTGAAAAGGAACTGGGATTGAAGCCGGCCCATTTCCTATATGTGGCCTTTGACCCTAGTCCTTCCATCCTTGAGCTGCTCACAGGTATTGAGAACGGGATTAGGTAGTGGTCTGTCCAAGGGATAGGCCACGGTGTTTCCACTTCTATTTCCTTTTGGTTAGTAAAAATAGGATCAAGAATATGGCCCTTTTGGTGCGTTGCTGCTTTCACCTGTTACCAGACTCGTGCTGGGTGAGCTATAAATAGGTCATAGTTATGTTTGCTTCACACCAACGTCTTCTTCTCCCCCCCCCCCCCCCCCCCCATTTAAGATATAAGAAACTTTCGATCACTCATTGTTTGGTGATCAGAAAGCTTGAGTTCAGTTGTGAGGATCAGTACTGTGATCCTCGGACACCTTTGTCTTTAACGGCATCGCAAGCATATCAGTGAGTCCTACACAGTACGCCCTGCAGGTGTTGTGATAGCTCAGTGTATATTTGTAGAGCTGTAATTGGTCTTAGCCGAGTTTGAGGAGACTTACTGAAAGTAAATCTGGAATGTTGTGCTTTCTGGAATAGTGAACCTCATTCAAGACTTTTAGATTAAGGTCAAACAGTCAATCAGGGGTTGGTAAAGGGCAACTACTCACCCGCGAGGGTCTCAGTCTTTTTTAGTAATTTTGTAATTCTGATCTCACATGTAGAGGGGTCATTTCAGTAACCTTCACCAGTCAAACACTAGCCATGTTTTCTTCCACAGGACACCTCCATTCCTTTTTCTGCAGTTTTTCAGTTCCTATATTACGATTTTCTCAAGAATCTTGAACAGGAAAGTTGGTTTCAATTTGCACAATAAGTAGAGAATTGTGAGTGGTTAAGTGAGAGAATGTTAAGCAGCGAGATGTGACTTCACTCTTTCAGACCCTCTGGAGATGTTAATGCTAGCCTTAAGTATAAAACAAAGAGGACCCTTCCATTGACTTCCAAGGCCAGAAATCTCTCAGATTGCGCAGGCCGACTGCCGGTAAAGATTGTATCTTGAATGTGAGGATTTGGTTGTCATTTAAGATATGGCTGCGTGCCCTTATTGTGAAGTACACTCGCAAATACTGTCTTGGGTCCCGTTAGGTTCGTTTACTTAACATTCAACACTGTGTAGCTGTGGCTTCAAGCAGTAAGGCTTGGCAAACAAACTTAATTCAAAGCATTTAACAGCACCACACAATGAAATAAAAAAGTCACACAGCAAGAAAGACCCACAACAACAATTTATAAAAATAGGGCTTACTTTTATGAATTTTTAAAATACTTCATCATCAAAATCCACATGAGGGTTCCCGAGATACAGATTTTTGATTAAATAAATACTTTTAAATGCAACTGCAAACAAGCATTTGTCAACAACAACTTTGAAAAGTTAGAAACAGTTAGTTTGCCGACTCCGGGCGGAGGTCTAGGAGTCCAGTAAGGTTACTTTGGACAGTTACCTGGCCACCAGAGCCTTTACCAGTCCAGTTCCCACCTTTAACGAGCTGATAGGCATAGACAACAATGGAAGGGTCCTGATGCTGGGGATGCATGAGAAAAAGAGATGATCCTGGTGCTGTACGATCAATGGGGGTGAAGTGCGGTTGATCCCTCGGTTCACAGGTGGGTTGCGCCAACTTTGACCATGTACTTAGGATTCCAAAACATCCTCTTTGCAACTGCAGAAGGCCAGCTGCGACTGGGCTACCGGTCTTGCTGCACAACGATCATGCCAAATATTGTTAGTGGAGGCTAATATCCCTCTTGGTGGACAAAATCGGTTTCTGATAGCACTCCCGGGTCCAGCAGACTTGGATGTAGCTTTTGGCCATCTTCGATTGGTCTCTTGGGATGCGCGGGGCAGCCAGTGGATATTCCTCAGAAGTGGCTGCTGCTTTGCCGGTTTGAGCTTTTTCAGCTTTGATGTTGTCCCAGGTGCTGTTTCAGGGGGGCCAGCCGACAACCTTTTAGTCACTGCTTTGATCTGGGGCCAGGAACCAACTTTTTCCCGAGCTAGGGGCCACAGGCACAGTCAAACTCACTAGCCCAAAGTGTAGCAGGTGCAGTCCTTTCGACGATGCAGCTTCTCTTCATGCAGCTTCAAATGCAGCTGGGCAGTGCTCTTCCGGTCCTGTCTCCAAATCCAAAGTGTACTGAGGTTCAGGCCATTTTATCCCGGGGAAGTCCCCCTGAGGGAACAACATGATCACTAACCAATGGGCTAGTAGGTCCCCTCCTCTTTCTTGACAAAGTTCCAGTGACGTGTGGCAGTTGGCAATCCCAGAGTGCAATATTCTTGCCACTCTCAAGATGTTTGAACCTCCTCTCGTCCGTCAGGAGCTTGGTAGCCCACCCCAGAGGTGTTGGGTACCTTAGTGATACATGAACACGGGAAAACCGGTTTGGGACTGGTTTTCCCTCTCTGTCCCTGTCTCTAGCTTGTCTTCAGGACGAAAAGGCATCCTGCTTGGAAGTGTTGTAACGGGCATTCCTTCAAAGGTTGCTTCCCCTTTAAGGCTCACATTTTGAGCTAACACTCCTAGTGGCCATCCTGGGAGAGGGGCATCACACCTCACTCTGTGGCAACTGCCATTGTTCCCAAGCGTGGGAGTCGTTCACACGGCTCACCAGGTGGTCAGAAAGCTGTCTGTTGACCAGGGCTTGTGCAAAGTCATTAGACCTGGTGGGGCACAGGGTGGCGACTTTAACAGTGGCATTAATCTCAACTTGGGCATTAAGTCAGATTCAATGCCACAATTAATTTGATACCTTACAGTACCCAGTTAGGTAGTCCCATTCAGAAATTAGCCAGGCTGGGATGCCAGGCGGTATCCCTGCACTAACCATTGGGGCTACTAACTTTCCTCAGCAAAACAACAACTTTGAAGGGTTTGCTGCTAAGACATACACAAACCTATATGTCTTGCTTATGAATATACAGCTCCGTGCCATAGGGCTCCCTAGCCTGCCTTAGGGGAGACTTTCATATACTTTCATGGAAAGGGTGGCTTTTTGCAATTAATTGTCACGGCAAAGTCGAACTAGTAGTGCACACTGCTCTTCCAGTCTGCAGAGGCAGGGTGGTGGCCATTTTGTAATACGTCACACTTAAGGTGGCACAAACAGTGCTGCAGCCCTAAGTGGACATTCGGCCTTACATGCTCTTGGTACCCAGGGTACCATATACTAGGGAAGTATGAGTAAGTCAGTACTTGCCAGTTGGGGAATACAATTCGACATGCTTTTTGTAATGGGTTAGAACACTGGCACTGGGGTTTGGTTGGCAGGCCTCAGTTCACTCTCAGAGTCAGAAAATCAGCAGCAAATATTCCAAATGGGCAAGAAAGGTGGGGGATACCTGCAAAAAGGTGTGTTTCTTTACAATAAACTACTAAAGATGAAGAGGAATGCAGCTTAGAAAGATTTAATGTCAGCAGTGTGTGACCATCATGTCCTTAATGACTGAATGTAGTTGTTTTAGTAGTTTCCCCCAGATAACGAGATTGAAAGGTATAGTTGCGTCTCATCAAACTAATAATGTTGGGAAAGCTGGTCCACAAGAACAAGAATGCCGGGAGCTCCAAGTATAGATTCAACAATGAGTGTGGGATAAGAATCTGATTCAACCTCCTGGTATCTTCCTTATGGTAACTCAAAAACTATATGAAGTCCCTGCCCCTATGACCGATTCACGATTTAGTGATATTGATCAGGGGTCCATGGTCCAGTTGTATCCACATTCTATGAGAGATTCACGAAAATCAGCAGACAGACAAATACTTTTCCTCAATTAGACATAGAACGACCTATTTACCAAAGCATATTGAGTACTTAAAGTATCACTTCAGTAGTACTACCTTATGTATTGCTAAATGAAATTTACTATGGCGCAAGCAGAGGTTTTCCCCTATTCCTGTCCTTAAGTGTGGGCCCAATTCACAACTATTTACTCTTGTAGTACTCCTGAATTCCTGGAGTAATCCAGAGGCACTAGACAGAGATGAGTCATTTGCAAATCACTAAAATTATACCCACATCTATTCCTGTTGTACTACAACCCAAACAGGCTGAAATCTATTCCAGCCAACCCTTGGAGTAAGTCACACACCACACACGGTCATTCACAGGCAATCTAAAGGGCTCATATACAAATCAACGGAGACAGGGAACAACACTACCAGCAAAAAGTTGAACATCTAAAACATATACACCACATTCCACAAATGAAGGACATGAAATATAGATAAAATGAATTTAAAGATTTGTCATATAAATGTAAACATTTCATACACCAATATACATCAAATTGCAAATATGTAATTAATATAAAAAAATAAAATGGTCATTTAACTGTAAACATTACTGACAACTTTACAAATCAAATTATATAAAAATATAAACATAATAGATGCACATACATAGAGTTACAAATATCTGAATTATTGATGAATTAAAAATCATGGCAACTTACACTGCTGTTCATCCACTCGCAGACAGGCAGCTCACATTCTCAGACGAGAGACCAGACTGTGGGCTGTTTCCTTACTAAGGTGGTCATCTCACCTGGGGCAAGTCCAGCACCACAGTAGCCCACATCGGTCCTCAGTAGCACACTTCACTCAGTGCTAGTACTCTTCCTCCACCCAGTCCTGCAGCCTCTTCTTAGATAACAGAGTGCAGCATCAAGAACACATCAGGTCCTCTCCCCTCTGGTCTTGGGGGGAGGGGAGGGGGGGCGGAAGCTGAAGCCAGTCCTGGAAAGAGACAAGTTGAAAGTGCAAACTGCACTAGTTCCCCTGATAGGTGGCAAACTGCAAAGGTGTTCCTTTCTCTTCCTAGCCAAGCCTCTGCAAATCTTCTGTCTTCTTCGCTCATTCTACCAGTGAAGAAGATTAAGTGAGATG
The DNA here is from genome assembly GCF_964204655.1 of Triturus cristatus. NCBI lineage: Eukaryota > Metazoa > Chordata > Amphibia > Caudata > Salamandridae > Triturus > Triturus cristatus. The sequence continues at coordinate 1,415,871,982 of NC_140591.1, read as the reverse complement.
GAGAATTCTGTCATGTGGTGACAGAATGCAATAATTACCAATTCAGTTATTGCATTCATTCCCAATGCAATAATTACCCTTCCTACCTCTACATATAACATGGGTAAGACCACTGAGAGTCCGACCCCTACACTGCATGCTGGGAAAGTTTCTTGTTGATGAAAATTTCTAAAATATTTTCAAGTCAGTTATACTCCTTTCCTCCCCCCCGCCTCAGGCCATCCCCTTTCCTCCTTCGAACTGCACTAGATATATAATTATTTTCTGTCTCTATTATTGAAGCTGGATATCCCCTGACCTAATTACAGGTGACTGCTGCCATCAGGCCCTGAAATTCAGTCTTACCCACTACCTCTTCCAGCAGAGTTACTCCTTTTTGGAATGGGGCATATTGTCCACAGGGCTTTGTGTTGATCAGCCATATTTTCCGCACCCAGGCAAGCAGATCCTCTCTCATCCTATACATCTGGATGCATGCTTCACATTTCACTCTTAGTCTACTCAGAGGCTCTTAGCCCATGCTGTCTACAGATAGGTGACCTTATACTAAGAGATGGGCACTGAAGGTTGTATCTCATATCCAATTTCAAATAATATTTCAGTAAATGAGACTTCATTCAGGAGTTTTGCAACACAGTAAAGGTAAAAAACTAGTGGTTTAATTGGGAAATAAATGGGGATTCACCGGTAGAACCCAAATTATCCTGTTTTAAGTTGCAGAAGAGGATAAAAAACGCATGGAAGTAATCAAACTGATTTGGGCACAGAGTTGCAGATTGGAATTTAATATAAGGGTTAAGTTCTTAAACATATAGATGAGCTCCGACAAATGCCTATTACCACTTGCCAGAAATGCATGGACCAATCCATGGGACGGTCACCAACAGAAGCACATCTTAATCTTTTATCTAATACAGAGATTTTACATCCAGTCACTACTATCCCTCACGTGATGTTGGAAAGAGACACCAGATCCATCCAATTGTCAAGGTAGAGAAGGATTTGAGTGTTATTCTCATACAAGAAAAAGAGGAAGCCATGGTAGCCAAGGAGCCTAACATGAGACTCAACGTAGATAGTGAATACATATGCTTACCCTGCAGGCCCCTGCTTAGCCCCATGATAAAATTTGAGAATGAGAGATTAAAAGAGAAATTAGAGTATGGATTCTACCCACCATCTGACTCCATCTTAGGATCATCTAGTGCTGTAACCAGCTCTTATTGAGTGCTCTGATGAATTCCTGCTTGTGTATCATCAAGGATGTCAATGATCGCTTTACTTGTCCTTCTCCATGATTTTCAAGGATTGTGGTGCCCATTAGGAGAAGAGAAATGGTCAGTTGTTTCACACGTCCACGGTTATGCCCGGATCACAGTGAGGTATTTTCAGTAGTTGAACCAAGGTGGGGTCCTAAAACTGGTTAGAAGCTAGATCAAAAGATAGCGAGGAGCTCTTACAAAGAGTTGGTACAGTATTTTAGGCCAGCTATTTGGCCAAGTGTTTGAGAAATGGGACACTCAAAACAAGATACTCTGAGTTTCATTTCTTCGATGCAGATCTGAGAAAAGACAGTCAGAATGGGTAGAATTAATGAAGACTGTGACTAAGTTGCTGGAGAAGCAGATATATTAAGTCAACCAGCATGGAGGTGATGAATTCTGTATGATGCAAACGGCTTACTTTTGTATATTATTACATCTAGGATACAACAATTAAAGTCCTGCGTGAGACCTTGCATAGCGCAACTTTGTAGACCTGAAGAGCTTGCTTGTACAGGGGATAAAAGGCAGTAGATTGATCATGTCTCTAGAATCATTTCGGAATTGTAGACTGGTTTTTAGAGTTATCGCTAAAAAGAATCATGGCGCTGGCTTAGGTTGTGTAGAGATTAGTTTAGGTTTAGCTGCGGTAAAATTGTGTAAAGCCTGTGAAAGCCAGTGATAATCAGGCACTCTGCGCTAATTCAATTCTTTAGATGGTTGATCATGTACTGGGACACATATGAAGCCAGTCACATTTAAGAAGACACTTCTGAGGAGATTCTGGATGGGCCTGGGCAACGTGAACATGAAAGGAGATTTAAAAAAAACATACAGCTATGCTTTGGGTAGGTCTGAGGGGGAATTAAACATAAGTTATTAGACACAAATGACCTGAAATAGACTCCAGAAGAATCTCTTTCAAAAAGGAAAACTAGGAGCACACCACTACTTATGGGCATTGCTGCACAGAGGTAAACACCCCTTACAACGCATCCCTTACCCCGCATGTTGTTACAACACGGTCGTTACGACGACCGCGTTGTAACAGCACATACCATTACCCCACAAGTCGTTACAATGGGGGGAGGGCGAGGGCGAAGATGGTGGATTTAAAATCCAACACTTTCCCTAGTGTCCGAACAGACTGGAGTTGGAATAGTAAATTATACTATTCCAACATCCAGTGCCCCTTTCCGCAAGTCATTGTTACGACTTGCGGGGTAATGGTATGCGTTGTTACAGCACGGTCGTTGTAACAACCGCATTGTAACAACATGCGGGGTGAAGGAAAGCGGGAAAAAGAGGTCTATTCCTGCACAGAGGACCAGCTCCATTCAGAATGAAACTAAAACAAACTGTAAATGGCAAAGAAGCTAACGGATTTCACTAAACAAATGAAGTGTGCCAAAACAAATGGTATCTAGATGGTGGTTCAGCAGCATTGCTACACTGCCAAAAATCGTCATTTCACCCAACTCAACCTTTCTCCCACATGAATATGTCCTTATGCCTAAAGAAACAAAGTACTGAACTGAACATGAGGTAAACATGACTTCCCGCAGCCTACTGACCTGTAAGGCGGAGATAATATCTAATTAACCCAAAACTTAATTTGTTCCATAATCAAAAAGTAAAGGAGATTTATAAATATAGACGAAATCTGCCTAAATGTACCAGGATGGCATCCACAGTATAGAAAAAATATCTATCACCATGATATACCTCCATAGTTAAGTTGAGGTGAGGCAAAATCTGGCACACCGGGGCCAAATTTGCCTACACACGAGTAATCCTTGGGTAGTAGATTTCTAACATTTAAAAAGTGTCGTTTGTGATTTAAAACTTCCTTGGTTTTGCTTATTAGGTTGTGCTGCTGGTATAAATATTGAAAAATCTGATTGTGGCGAGGTTGCCAATTAGTGAACATGATAATGGAAGTTTATGCATAACATTAATTTAGATTAGAGGTGAATCATAAACTAAAAGGAAAGCAATGCGTAAAATACCAGCAATTGAGAGCATTACCTGTGAATGTTTCTGTATTTGCTTTGTGATGGCCCACATGGATGTTCTGGAATTTGGGACCACACATAGAATGTTGTAGATTGAAGATGGAGTGAAAACTGTCGAATTTTGCTGTAGAAAAAAATTTGTTGTGAATTTATGAATGAAATAGTCACAGTTCTAGCATCCATTGTAACCAACGACCATCTCTTTTGTTTTGACAGGGTCCTTGGCAGGAGTATCCATGATGTTTTACAAAAGCACTACTATCTCAATGTATCTTGCTTCCAAACTGGTGGAGGTAAACGTCTTTAACTGCAGTAGCCATTTTGTTTAACCTTGCAGGGCAGGTAACCAATCATTGCTGTCCTCTTATTAATGTTGTGCAAACAAACCAAATCAGCTGGCATGGAGGGTATAATTATCACCCATGCAAAACCCATGTACCTCCGTATCCTTCCTCTTTTAGCTATTAATGGTCAGTTCCACTTAAGTTATCCCTGAAACCGATAGAGGACCCAACCATTAATTGTGATCCCACCAAGTAAAAGTCTTGTGTTAACCAAGTTAGGCTGTAGATGATGGTTTGCTCTTTGGAAGGACTCCAAATGTTATGGCCATTTCCCATGACCATGTTCCATTTATGCCAACCTTCCTAGAAAGAGAGGTCACGAAAGATGAACTTCAATGTGTGTTTAGTTATCTTTCAAAACGTACAGTGAAAAGGCTGTGGCTGATCTCCTGCTTTTTTTCACAGACCATGTACTTCAAGGGCATTGAAGCAGGAAAATGTCCCTACTTTCCTCAGGCGGACTGCATCATTTATGCAATCTCCACAGCGATCTGCTTCCAGGCAGTAAGTATATTCTCCATTTCACAAAGATTGAAAGCCTTGTGCTTGAGATGCAGCTTTCACTAGAGGCAACTTCAAAATCACTAACCATTCGTAAGGCGCTCTTCGCTTTTTTAAAAAAAATATTTGGAACTTAGTCTTTTTGATATTTTTGAGGTGTATAAGCTGGAAGCTATTTGAGAGTTTACTAATTGTTCAACTGGCTCAAGAAGACCACCAAACACACATGGTCTATCTTGGGCTTATTAACATATTATGTACATAACTATCAAGTGGCCCATGTCATATGTGTCACCTTTATCCCCAGAAGACATGTTTCTGTTGCTTAAACTGTTAGTCTGTGACTGTAGGTGTCCCACATGACGGGCCACTCATCTCTGCAGGTACTTACATGCTGCCACTTTAGGCATGCAGAGAAGCTGAGGCTTTTTACATCCCAAAGTTGCCCCCTCCGCTTCGTAATGTTGAGAAAGGATATCTGTATGTGCTTGATAAGTTTTATTTGTTGTGTGGTGTAATTTCTTCCACAAAACCAGGACGCAAAGGGTTACATGTGTGCAGTAAGGTAAAGCCTCTATGACTCCCAACTCCTAGAACTTTTCACTTGAACAGTCACACCAGTACCATCAGCCAAGCCAATCACAGTCAACCCAAGCATACAGAAACCCATTACATGACCAATTCTTACACCATTTAGCCTTCCTGGAGGAGATACTTTGCCTGCTTCCTCCCAGGCCTCCAAAATGGTCTTTAATGCTCAGCCAGCTAGGCACCTGCTATAGTCCTCAGTTACTTGCATACACTTAAAACATACCTGCAGGGAGGTGGTCCTACGTAAGGCGTATGCGCTGTCTTCGTACTGCACTTTTGCATAGTCCGTTCATATGCTTTAGAGAATTGTATTGTTTGTACTTTTGAAAGCAATAAAGTAAGGGATTTGTTTTGCTTTCTTTCATTACACTTCAAATACAAATTTGAATAGATTGTCTTCCTGCTTTGCTATCAACAGAGAACCATTTTTTCACCTGCACACGTCAGCCTCAAATGCAGCAAGATTCCGCATCCTACAAGCACACTCATCATATATTTAAGGGTCTAGCTGCCAGGTCCTTTTCACTCGTCCGCCATCAACCTTTAGTTGTATTTTTTGACTTTCTATGTTTTGTCCGCGATCCTTAGTGCTCTGTCATTTATGTGAATCTATTAGCTTTGTAAATCACTCTGGGCATCTTCTAGAGTGTGACGGATATCCCTCCTACTTATGACAAGTGCTATAGGATATAATGTTTTTTAATTGACCAAGTAGACATTGGTCCAAATATAGAACATGATCTAGAAGCTATCTGCTTATATAAATGATTGTAAAGAAGTTGTATAGTCTGAGAAATTAAACCGTTTCCTTCTGTTTCAGGCTGTGATGGAAGTTCAGAATCTGCGGCCTTCTTATTGGAAATTTCTCTTGCGGTTGACCAAGGGCAGGTAAGAGGGCAACAGAAAACAGTTTCAGATTTCATTTGAAATCTGTTTGAAGTGTAAACCTAGCTTACATATTTTTCAAAAAGACTGTTAAGGTTTTTGATTTGAGAGCTATCGTTTTTATCATGGCTATCTAGCCCATAACTGATAGCGGTAATGTTGCCCTGAATGTAAATTGTGTCTTCAGTAATCTAATAACCCTACTCAAGTTACCATCCCATAAATAGTCCCTGAATGATATACATTAATACCAAGGTATTTGAATGTGACATGTCCTGTTTGTGTCAGGAATCTAGTGGGAGAAGAGGTGGAAGAGGGAAAATGCAGGACTTGGACCAATTAATTTTTAGTTGTGAAATCTCCTCAAACTCCAACAGGACATGGGCTACAGGGGCCAGATCCAATTGAGCATCATGAACATAAATAAGTATATCATCTCCATAGAGTGATACTGCATGGAGAGAGGTTCTCAGTTGGATACCACAGTGTGCACCCTGTGATCTCAAGTGGATCGCTAAAGGCTCCATGCATTAAAGGAAGCACTTCTCACCAAGAACATAAGGTAGCAAAGAACAATTGGGTGGCATTGTTAAGCAATTTGCAAAAAGCAATGTAGATAAAGTAACAATGGTTAGAACATATTAGGACTTTAAAGACCACTACGTAAGGTGAATGTATGACGTTATATCACGGTCCTTACACCGCGATACGTCTACAACGCAGTCATTACAACGCAAGTCGTTTTACAACGACTTACGCTGGAGGGCGCTGGACTTAGGAATAGTATGATTTACTATTCCAACTCCAGCCTACGTAACAGTAGGGAAGGTGTTGGAATAGTAAATCATACAATTCCTTAGTGTATAGCGCCATCCAGCGCAAGTCGTTGTAACGACTTGCGTTGTAATGGCCACTTTGTAACGAATTGCGGTGTAAAGACCGCGTTGTAACCGATATTTCCCACATAAGGTGATTTTTGGATCTTACATCAAGGTCCCTTTTACAAAATAAAGTGCACAATTGTGCATTGAAATCACATTGGGACAGGTGTATTGGCCAAAATATAAGCTCTAAATTCCATTTAAAATCACCAATCACCTTTCCTCCGTGTGTAGCTCTAATTGTCCTCCTTTAGGTTCTCTCTTTTACTTTCTCCATTCTCTTCCCGTCTCCTAATCTCTGTCTCCACTACATCCCACAACCTTTTCCCCACTAACCCTTTCTGTTTTTTACTGCATCGATCTTCCAATTCCTGTCTCTCCCGTTCTCTCTCTTGCTTTTTCTATTAACTCTCCTTTCACGCAATCTTCTCTCGTTTTCTAGAACCTTATCTCTCCATCTTCTCTTCTATTTACTTTGTACTTCTCAATATTTTTTATTCACTCTCTAGCCCTCTTCTCCATAGACGATATATGGTCACTAAAACTTTCTCTTGAATGTGCATGGACATTAGCAGCACCTTCAAACTTTCTTTGACCGCCGTACTTTTCACTGTTCCCCAGTCCCAAAAGTCCACCATCCTGGGGGCCACCTGGAACTGGAGAAGTACCCTGCAGTCATGGAACAAAGAAGTTAGTGCAACATGTCCATCATATCCCTGCAGCTTGTTGTCCATTCTTGTTGGAGAGTACATAAGGCTGCATGGACTTAGTGGGTTTTAAGTATTTTAGGGCAGATGAAGACACTTTGATGTCAACTACACTACCTTCATAGTGCTGTGGACTTCTACGGGTAGTCCTAGGTACTAGGAAATAATGTTTTTGGTAAAATCACCACAAACATTTTCATTCCCAGAATCAAAGTCGGGACACAAGGGAAATGCTTCTCATTAGGCCTGAGTTTGATTTTATTTTTTTAATTAACTTTAATTTCATTGGCATTGCATCAAAGTCGTACAAACAATATTCAAAAAGACAAATGTCAGTCACTGGCACATCGGATCGTAACCATGGCCCCTCCCGCTGGTAATGGTCATCTAGTAACTTGGCTACAACCAGGCCCCTCTTGTACGGCAAACCATTATGATGAGCTAGTGAGCTACTGCCTTTTAATGAATGTAAAAGAACCCCCCCATCCCAACTCCCCCCTCGAACTGGTGTGCCATTGTTCTGTATTAAGGTGCAGCGGAACAAAGGTGAAGTTATGGGTCATCCTTCGTTGGTTGTGGTGCGGAGGCTAAGCTTGTGAGACGGAGAAGGCGGAGATATTTAGGACGTGTGATTTCGTTCATCTCCATCGACAAGAGAGAAAGCAATGGTTGCCAAGTATCTGAAAAGCTGGCCATAGCGTTCGATAGGGAGGCCTGTATGCGCTCCATTCCTATAATATACCATAATTTATGTAGCCATCCCAATCTGGTCAGTCTCGTGGAGGAGCCCCAGTGTGATAGGATGTTCTGTGTGGCGGCTCCTAGTGCAATCCCCATTAGTCTGCTCGTTTGGACTTAAGTGGGTATGTTATGGGGTTGGGCAGCCCCAAAATCACATAGACAGGGAACCGTGGTATCTCAGCATCGAATTGGCGATCAATGTCATCCAAAACATCTTTCCAATAAGTCTGCAGCTCTCTGCAGTCCCATAATATGTGTGCCAGAGTGCCATCCTCACCACAGCCACGCCAGCAGAGCGAACTTCGTATTGGATTCCCTTTATGCAAGCGGACCGGGGTCAGATACCAATACATGGCCACCTTAACCTCTGACTCCCTACTAGCTATGTTGCGTGCTGTGTGATTCGCACGGTAATAGATGTCCAACCATTCTTTGCTCGTCAGTTCTCTCCCTAGTTCTCTCTCCCATTTCCGCTGTATACTGTACTCCTCAGTATTCTTAGTGTACAGCCACTTCTCGAACTTAGTGAGTTTCCTAGCTACCCCAGGATGACCGTCAACATGAAGGAGCAAGTGTCGAAGCTGGAAATAGCGAAAGCGTTCTGTGTCCGGGAGCCCGTATTCAGTTTTCAAGTCCTGAAAGGGAAGGATGCCCTCTAGATCAAGCAAATGACCTGCTGACCGACAATCAGATGCCCTCCAGACTGAAAATGTCCTGATGTCCGCACCTGGGGAGAACTCTCTATTATCAAATAGAGGTGTCATGGGGGAGGAAAACGTTGTCAGGCCCCTTTTAATTGCCACCCCATCCCAGGCCCTCATTAAAGTCTTTGTAGTAGGGGAGACCCGGAGGCTGGGAGGTCTGTGTATCCGTTTAAGAAAGGGGACCTTCCATAGATCCAATTGAGCTATCTCCCTATCTTGGAAGAGCCAGCTCTTCTCGGATTCAGGGTGTTGCCATTCAACAAGATACTGTAACTGTGCCGCACGGAAATATTCTAGGACATTAGGAATCCCCAACCCCCTCTCGTCTGGTCTCAAATAGCTCAGGTCTTTGCGTAGTCGGGGTCTCTTCTCTCCCCATATGAAATGATTGATTGCTCGCTGTAGAGCTTGTAGAGTGCCCGGGGGCGGCCAGACCGAAATAGTCTGAAAGAGTGCCAACGCTCTAGGTAGGAGAGACATCTTAACAGCTGCTACCCTGCCCAGCAGGGAGAGCGAGTGGCGCTTCCAGTCATTCAGATCTTTTGTGGTTCGCTGGAGGAATTTAGAGTAATTGAGCTGGAGCGTCTTGGCCACCGATGCTGCCAGTTCAATGACCAGGTACGGGATAGAAGAATAAGTTGGTATGCCCGCAAACATCGAGCCTACGGGGGAAGGCGTTTGACTGTCCGCCTGAAACCTAAAGATCGAGGACTTCCCCATATTAACTCGCAAACCCGAGACCTGACCGTAGTCCTCCAATTCCTTCAAAAAAAGGCGGACCAATCGAGCTGGGGGCTCCAGAGAAACAATGATATCATCCGCGTATAAACTAACGGTGTGTTGTTCTCCCCCAAAAGGGATGCCCACTATCTCCGGATTGTCCCTGATCCTCTCAGCCAACGGTTCAATATAAAGGGCGAAGAGGAGAGGCAACAGCGGGCAACTCGGTCTGGTCCCCATCTGTATCTCAAATGGCTTGAAAGTTACCCCGTTCACCCTAATTGAAGCCTTGGGGTTAGTGTAGCAACTCGAGACCCACGCTCTAAACCTATCACTAAAGCCAAAGTGTACTAGGGTCCTATCTAAAATGCACCAATCCACCCGATCGAACGCTTTTTCCGCGTCCACTGACAGGAGGAAAGCGTCCAACTCGGTGCGGTGAGCCTTGTCTATGAGATGAAAGATGCGCTTAGTATTATCGCTATTCTGCCGGGACTGTATAAAACCAGATTGATCCGGGTCGATTATACCCGGCATAAGGGGGACCAGGCGTTTCGCCAGTACACCCGTAAACAATTTTAGGTCAACATTAAGCAACGAGATTGGCCGGTACGAGTCGCAATTTGAGGCATCCTTACCCAGTTTGGGAAGCACCACTATCGAAGCTAGTAACCTCTCCTGGGGGATCGTGCCCGGGCCAGTGAAGGAATTAAATAAGTAAGTATTGAGGCTAGCGCTGAACAAAACTGTTTATAAAACCCCGACGATAAACCCTGGAGATTTCAGGTGTTTAAGGCGGGAGATGGCTCCCACCACCTCCTCTATGCAGATAGGGCTATCAAGCGTCTCTCCGTTATGTTGGTTCAATGCGGTCGTATGTGCGTTACGGAGGTAGGCATCTATATGTGGAATGGATGAGGAGACGCCCGCATATAGAGTGCCATAAAAATCTCAAACTGAGCTATTCCCATATCATTGGTAAGCCTGGGCAAAGCACTACGCTACGCTCGCGTAGTTTGCTAAGTTTGTGCTACTTCGCACTACGCGAATTGCACGTAGCACAGTGCAAACACACGTAGCGTTGTGCAGCAGTCATTTTTTGCTTGTTCGCAGTCCTCAACGTCAAGTTGGTGACCGCGAGCAAGCAAAATGACACCCCGGCGAGACTTTTTTCTCGTTCACGATCAGCAACATCAAGTTGGCCATCGCGAGCGTGGAAAATAAACCTCCCAGCGAGATTCTCAACGCAGGGAGGTCAGGTTTCTCATTGCGAGTGGTCGCGTATGCTCGCGACCGCTCGCGATGAGAAACTACCAGTCCGCGTTGTGAAAGCTGCCGCTCGAGTAAAAATCTACTCGAGCGGCAGAAAACTACAGCTCGCACTGTGCAAAATGCCGTTTTCAGGGTACTACGCAGTTCGCGAAGTGCTACGCGTAGCTCGCGTAGTGGGAAGTGCACTTTGCGTAGCTACGCCTAGCGCTACTTTGCGAACTACGCCCAGGGTTAATCATTGGTAATCGTATCACCCATAGGGCTTATGATCTCCTTTACTTTACACTGTTGTGTCCTCGCCCTCAGTCTACTAAACAGCATCCGTCCTGTCTTATCCCCCCTATGTAATATGGTGGAGGGCTGCATGTTCTGCCCTGTCCAAGTCGAGCCCCTCTAGCAGGGCTCGCGCATTTTTCAATTGCCACCAGATCCTAGGCGCTCCCGTTCGGAACCTTTTCTAGTTCTAGCACTCTGGCGGTAAGTTCCTCCCGTTCGACCTTGCGTTCCTTTATTTTCTGCTGCTGATATAGCAATCAGCTCGCCTCGTACTACTGCTTTAAGTGCCCCTCACAGCGTAGCAATGGGTGTGTTCGGGATGTCGTTAAGTTCTAAATAGTCTGTAATGCATTTGAGGATTTGATCCTGCACCGGCTGTTTATGGAGCATAGTCTCTCTCAACCTCCAACTTCCGGCTAGCCTAGCTATGTGGGGGACCCTCAAGGTTACCACCACCGCATCATGATCTGACAGGGCCGCTGCTGTGATATAGATGTCTTTAATAGCCGCCTGAACCTCTGTAGAGCCAAGAAAGTAGTCTAATCTAGCATAGGTGTCATGTACATGTGAATTGTAAGAGAAATAGGAGGTCTCGAGGATGCGACTCTCTCTATAGATCTAGTAATCCCCTTTCCACCAACCATCGTTTGCCTACTTCAGAGATCTCCCTCACTTGGGAACTTCGACTGCCAGATCTGTCTGTGGTTGTGTTGTGGAAATATGGATTTTTCTGGTCAGTTATGTCCCCTATCTTGGACCCCAACGGTTCTATGTGCATGTCGCAAGTACATGTATGCTCCCTCCAGTTCCAGTAATAATGACGCAAACACATGTGCGTCCATCGTCAACATGTCCTCTGTCAGATCCGCCATAAATGGGCTGGATATTCCATTCCTAAATATGAAAGGCTACCGGCTTTATATGGTTCACTTATGCCATTTTACAGTTCAGGCAAAAAGGCCCTGATTCTGTCATCGAACTCCTTTTGCCTTCTGTCTCTGAAAGCTCCAGTTCAAGCCTGCATCCGTGACCATGAACTTTGTCTCATTCTCTGCGCGGCTCACGAAGCCTGACATCAGCCTATTCTCTGCCAAGAACTGTATTTCACCTTCGAATTATCTGCTTCCCCCTCAGCCGATGCATTCCTGCCTAGTAGCTTAAGTAAACATTCTTCCAGTTACCAAGCAAAAAGGCCCATCTTCTCTGTCCTCATGCAAGTAATTCATAGCCCTGTTACCATGGAATATTCCTACCCCCTCGCATTCAGTGTAGACACCTAGACGCTTGTACACGCACGCACAGTCAGTATAGAATAGATTCTGTCCGAGAGTCCTTCTTTTGTGGATAACATAGTTCTTTAAACATAGGATGTAGATATGATTTGGGATTAGGTTGACTTGACCCCCCAGACTTCTTGTCTCCACACGTAGAGCTAAATGTCAAGTCCTCGTCACCCCCTAGTTATACGTCAATTATACGTCAGACTGCTGCGCGCGCATCAATGCCAAGTATTATCTTATAGATCCACCTATGTATTACATCATAGCCAATCATGTTCCTTTTTACTCATTATTACACCCATTTTCGGCTACGCACACCAAAACGTCAATGTCCTTATCAATTGTTACGCCTACTGTATTCACTTCATTATGATGTATATATTATAAAAGTTACTGCTTGTCAATAAAGTATGTACTTCACTTCCTGAACTCCCGTGGTGATGGAACTTGAAGCATCCGATTATAATCGCTTATTGGAATAAAGCCCATTCTGAAACTCTAATATCACGGATTCTGCCTCTCATTTCATTGAGCTATTTTATTATGTTCCTGTATCAAATTCAGTCCCGGTAAAAGAGAAATATTTACCACATGATGGCGCCCGAACAGGGACACTTTCTCATCTCACGCGCCGGCGGTGCGTTGCAGGCCCGGTCTCCTGCCACAGCTGGACGGACAATAACGCGTACCAGCAGGATTTCCTGTATCTCCCTCCGGTCAAGCGGGGGCGACTGAGACTGCAATCAACACCCAGACGAGGCGGTGAGAAGTGCGAAGTATCCCGACCAGAGCCTAGCTGAGAGAGCAAGATCCGAGGTATACAGAGACCCACCAGTACGACGTCAAGCCCAGTGTCCGACGAATCGAGTTGAGTCCAGTCCAAATCCGAGTCAAGTTCAAGTTACTGAGGCCTTCCGTTTCCGAAGCTACCCGGTGAGTACCATTACTGGGGAGGCATTTTCTGACGTGCACATAGGTTGTGCCGGTCAAGACGGGTTTGGGTACACAAATCCGGTCTGCACTGTTTTAGCAGTGTATCTGTACTGTTTAGCAGTATATCAAGTATTCCGAAGTGTCTAGTTATTGTCTAGTTATTGTCGAGAATTAAGCTTGGTGATTAGTCATGCAGACGATCATCATTGTTGTTCCAGTTAAAGGTTTAATGTTAAATGTTTGAAGTGTTTAAGTATATCGTGGTATGAATGACTGTTCATTATCGTGTTTATTGTATTAAGTCTGTTCAAATTCAAGTATCAGGTCAAAATCAAGTATAAGGTCAGTTCTCAATATGCCGCTCTTTTCGAAATTAAGACAGATCACTACCAGAAAAGGGGTTCTCGAAGAAGCCGTCCCTATCCCTCCTAGGGACACCCCAGGGCATTTTATGTATCATAAACATGGATTAGACGCCATATTATTTCTTGATCTATGGGTAGACTATACCAAGGGATTACCAGAAAGTCAGAGGTGGCCCACAGCGGGGACCTGGGATGCAGAGTGCATCATGAAAGTCGAGGAAGAGTTATGGAAAAGGAAAGTCAGACAGTCACAGAAAGACGCCGTTGAATTATGGCGTAAAGAATCACATAGACGAACAGAAAAAGCACGTAGACAGGAAGAAAAGAGTAAAGAGAATTCCACTAAAGTTCGAGAAAATCTATTAATTGAGGAAGGTATCCGAGTAAAATCAGAACAAGTAGACAGACAAAGAAATACCCTTATGAATGGTATGTATCCCCTTCTGGCCGAAGGATTACCTAAGGCTACTCCGGAAACGCCAAAAGACTTGCCAACCCCATTGTTCCCAATAAAGGTACATCCTAAGGGGCATCCTAGAACCGCAGAAGATGTTTTTCTTTCCTCTTATTTAGATGACGCAGCTCCCGAGTATGCCAATTCCGCCCCACGTAGACCACCTACCAGGGAGGTTCAACGCCAAGATCCAGTACCCATATCCCTACGGCAACAAATCGAGTCACAAGTTTCGGCAAGCACATCTGTTTCTGTATCCGTTCCTACAGCTACTTCTATGGCTGTGTCCACACCTGTAGTTGCTGTGTCACGTTCAACGAATCCTTTTACACCCGACGCCCCAGATGGAGCCGCGGGAGGAGCTGCCAATGTCTTTTCTACACCACCCAGAATAAATAAGCTTACTTTTCAAGAGTCAGCGCATTCACGTACACCCAAACTCCTTAGTGCCCGTGCGCTTAAAGAACTTCTTATAGATTGTAGATATGACCCGGTGCCTGGAAAAGAGGACGAAATGACCCTAGCATCATTGCGTATCAGACGAGCCGCAGTGTATTTAGCAAAGTTACCAGGAATGACTGCGCATCTAGATAATCTATATCATTTTGTCCAAACAGGGCGAGATCCAGAATGTATTTACAGAGCTATGGAATACCAGAAAGTAGAGATACAGGGGGAACTGTTACGTTTCCTCATAAACTGTGTGATCAGAAATCAAGACCGACCGGGGGTAGACCCGGAAGCCATGAGAATTCTTACAAGATGGAGCCAGAATATATCAGAAGGGAGACATGATAAACAAAATTGTATAATAGCCATGTGCCGAAAGATCCGTAAAGAAATAGAACGCCTACACGAAGAGAGATTAGAGACAGACGAGTTCGAACAAAACGAGGAAGAAGGGCCAGGACTGCTCACAGGACAGTCAGACACCATAGCCTATGTAGGTAGAGGAAGATCTTGTAATAGGAATCAGACCAGATATCATACTGACTCAATGCATCCGACGTGTCCAGATAATAGCAGGAATTTTCAAATACCTATGATTAATATAAGGTCTAACGAGCATTCGTTCCAAACCGCCGACAAACTACTCCAAGAACGAAGGGGTTATCATTTCCTCGATTCTATGGATGAACAAGATTTAGCCAGGGCAGCTGTCCATTGGGTGGACAGTCCCGGAAAATATAGTGATGATACAGTAGTACGCGCATTTTTGAATCTTACCCCAGATGAACAAAGGTTAGCTGGGATTTATATGATCCAACAACTCATTATACTGTATCGGAGTCAGCACTCGGACCCTGGTCCCTTGCCTGACATACTGACTGAATTACTTATGAATAAATGGAGAGGTCCAGGTACTGAATTAATTAAAGAAATTCTAGAATCAAGAAAGCAGTATATTCTTTTCGTGTGTTCAGAACATGTTCCATTGTCCGCCAAGGAAAGAACTACGTACCACATAGATAGACAGAATCCCTTACGAGAAGTGCACCCAATAAAGGGTGAGGACAATGAGTTTAAACGCGTATTTGTATATACGCCTATATCGAAAATAGAATTATTAGAAATGAAGAAAGTAGTACCCAGTCATGACAAGGACCCAGCGGGGTTTCACCGAGAAATTAAAGACATGTTACTCATGGGAGAGTATACCTACCCCGACATTATGACAATATTAAAGGTGTTGATGCCTGCTGGCATTTATGAGAAACTCAAAGAAAAAGAGTGGGAGGTAGGTGATCAAAAGATAGAATGGTCAGCATTAGAAGCAGAAGAAAGGGCCCGAGGTCCAGGTTCGGGGCTTGGGGACAAAACTAAGGCATTACCAGGACTACTAGTACAGGTACTGCCACGATTATTAACTACGAAAAAGGAAGATTGGGGTACAATTTCAGCCTGTAAACAGAAGCAAGATGAAGACACTAGTGATTACTATGCCCGTTTCGAAAAATGTTTTGGTATAAATAGTGGCATAAAAGCAAGTAGCGAATCATACCCACATCTGTTTGTAACAAAATTAGTAGAAAATGCTCTGCCTCCAGTAAAGAATAGAGTATTAAAATTCGAGAGTACCTGGCAAGGTAACACTCCAACACAAATGTTACAAATGTTACAGTACCACCACAATAGAATTAAAGAGGAACAAGAACATGAACACAGACGCATGAAAGACACAAAAATGAAAATGCTAGTTTCCCAGACGGTCCCAGCCGAAGGACATAAAAAGGGTATGACACATTCCGATTCAGCAGGACCTGTAAAAGGGACATGCAATTATTGTAAAAAGCCAGGCCATTACGTACACGATTGTCCAGTTCTAAAACATAATATCGCCATAGGTAAAACACAAGAAAGATCACGGCCACTAAGACAAGACCAGAATGAACAAGGAGCTATACAGCATGTCCAGGCAATGCCAGCCGCACAACAGCCAATACAGTTTGTACCAGCTGCACCCCCATTACCTGTTGCTGCCACACAAACAACAACACGACAAATGTATCAGACCGCACAGTATGAATATCCCGAGTATCAGCGTTACGCATGAACTAGCCTAGAGAGGGAAGTTGACTTACCCCTTATCGAGATTCCTGTGGATCAAGAAGGACCTTATGTACATAGTAAATTATTAGGTCAAGATAGAAAATTTTTACTCGATACAGGGGCAAGTCGAACAACTATAAAACGTAGTGAAGTTCCAGGGGCACCCCTCTCAGGCTCACAAAATATTTCCCTTGGTTTTTCAGGCAAACCTATTGTTAATGAAGTGTCACAGCCTCTGCCACTCACGATAGGACCTCTGACCCGAACTACAGATTTACTGCTTACTAAATCATGTCCAGAAAATCTATTAGGAATAAAAACGTTAAAAGCCCTAGGAGCTATAATATGTTGTTCTCCGGAAGGAGTAAGATTGTTTTTACGTGATTTTAAAGGTCACTATGTATCTAGAGACATGGATCCCCGACTACAGACTTTACCTACACGTCTATGGGCACAAGGCCCTACTGATGTTGGTTGCATGAATATTACACCATATCGAGTCACACTAAAGGCAGGAGTGGTGCTACCACGAATGCGACAATACAAGTTACCACCAGATGCTGTAGTGGCTTTACTACAAATCATTGACGAGCTCATTGCCCAAGGAGTAGTTGTGGAAACAGACTCCAATATATGTAATTCACCGATAATACCGATTCTTAAACGAACAGATCCGAAGGCCCCGCCAGTATATCGATTGGTTATTGACCTGCGCGAGTTAAACAAATGTATTGTGCCACAATTCCCTGTGGTCCCAGATATCTCGTCATTACTGACAGCTATTGATTCCGAAGCGACATTCTTCACTGTAATCGATCTCAAGAATGCCTTTTTCAGCGTCCCAATAGATCCGGAAAGCCAATATTTGTTCGGATTTAGTTTAAATGGACGTAGCTTTAAATTCTCACGCGCACCTCAAGGATTTACAGAAAGCCCCAGCATCTATAGCCAAGCATTGAAACGAGAACTTGACAGTATCCACATGCCAGTTAACACGGCTCTGTTTCAATACGTCGATGATCTGCTGATCACCGCAAGAAGCGAAGCTGAATGTGAAAAAGCGTCACTGACAGTTTTACAATTTCTAGCCGAAAAAGGACACAAGGTTTCCCCTTCTAAGCTGCAATTCTGTGTCCAGCGAGTTGTTTATCTTGGACACTCGCTGGACAAGGAGGGAAGGCAGCTTACACCCGACCGCATTCAGTTGATAGTTAACATGCCAACACCTAAGACACAAAAGGAGGTGCGGGCTTTCATAGGCCTCACTTCATATTGTAGACAGTGGATCCCGCAATATGCATTCCTAGCAAAACCACTCATTCAGTTGACAACCCAGGAGGCAGCCACATCGACTATTCTCCCTTGGACTCAGGAACATACACAAGCTTTTGAAAGCCTAAAGAAAGCTTTATGTCAAGCACCAGTTTTAGCAACACCATGTTACAGAAAACAGTTTACACTCTTTGTTACAGAACGCGAAGGTACTGCCTTGTCAGTACTCACACAGGAACAAGCAGGAGCACACAAACCATGTGCTTATTTTTCTAGTACATTTGATCCAGTCACTCAGGCTTTGCCTGCGTATCTGAAATCAGTAGCAGCGACAGCTTTAGCAATCAGACAAAGCGATGCCATAGTGTTAGGACATCCATTGACAGTTCAAGTACCACACGCAGTAGAGGTTCTTGTAAATAGAACACAAACACAACACTTGACCGTAGCACGACTTACAGGGTATGAACTGACACTGTTTCAGCCGCATATAGAAATAAGACGCTGTAACACATTGAATCCTGCCACACTTTTGCCAGTAATCGGAACAGACCCACTAATCCATGACTGTATTGAAGTCATTACTGTAACGACAAAACCCAGACAAGACTTGACCGATGTTCCATTGTCAGAACCAGACTTAACATTTTATGTCGATGGTTCATGCATGAGAACAAGTACAGGAGAGTTAGTAGCCGCTTATGCAGTCACAACCGATACTGAAGTTATTGAAACTAATCGTATAAATACTTTGTCAGCTCAAGCCGCAGAGCTCATCGCTCTGACACAAGCCTGTATTCAAGCCACGAATAAAAAAGTCAACATATACACTGATTCACGTTATGCATTCGGAGTTGTACATGACTTCGGCGTGCTGTGGCGAGAGAGAGGTTATTTAACTTCCCACGGTGCCCACATTCAGCACGGACCCCTCATTCATGCATTATTAGATGCAATACATCTACCCACTGCAATATCAATTATGAAATGTAAAGCCCATACAAAAGTTACTGATACCATTTCCCAAGGCAATGATCTAGCCGACAGAACAGCTAAACTGACTGCTCAAATTCAAACCCCCGATATGACAAAGACAATAGTCCCGACACCGACACATTGTATGACAGTTAAAGATCCTACTCTTGACGTAATTGACATACAGACACATGCTACACCAGACGAAATAAAGAAATGGACTGAATTAGGAGGGATCCAAACGGACCAGGGATGGATGATGAAGGAAAGGTCTGTGTGGTTCCTCCCTGATTCAATGGTCCAAGTCGTAATCAACACTATACATAGTCCAGCACATCTAGGAGAAAAAGCTATGCTAGATAGCATTCAACACATTTGGTTTAATAAGCATTTACGAGCAGCAGCCAAACAAAAGGTCCGTACCTGTATGATCTGTTGCCAGTTCAACCCGGGAAAAAGTGTTCCCGTAGAACAGGGTGGATTTCAGCCTCCTGATCACCCTTTTGAAGTCCTACAGATGGATTATATCCAGATGGAACGATGTCGAGGATTCAAATATGTTCTCGTGGTTGTCTGCGCTCTGTCCCGTTGGACAGAGGCGTACCCAGTTTCAGATTACACTGCCCCGACTACTGCCAAACAGTTGGTTCGAGAATTCTTCCCACGATACGGTTTACCACGTGTTGTCTACTCAGATAACGGCCAGCCGTTCTCATCCGAATTAATGAAACACGTTTCACTTCTGTTAGGTTATCAGTGGAAATTCCACTGTGTCCGACATCCCGAGGCAGCAGGTCTCGTAGAAAGACATAACCAGACACTGAAAATCAGACTGTCCAAAATATGCAGAGAGAAAGGTGTCGACTGGATAGTAGCATTACCAGTTGCACTCTTTTACATGAGAATGGTAGCACACTCTAGAACAGGGCTATCCCCGTATGAGGTGATCTTCGGTAGACCACCGAATATGTGGGGGACGCCTATACCACGCAAAATAACTGATATTGACTGTAATATGCTGGCAGATTACTTGGCTTCCTTGATGTCTGCACTACAATCTTCTCGTTCACAGGTAGCTGCAGCCTTTCCCGACAACACTGAGGCGAAACCCCATGACGTTGTTCCGGGAAATCTTGTCTTTGTGAGAAATTTCGACAGGAAAAATCAACTGGAGCCCAGGTGGAAAGCACCCAAGTTGGTCCTGTTGACCACAAGAACAGCCGTGAAGATCGAGGGCCGCAAGGGTTGGATTCATTCAAGTCACATAAAAAAATTTCATGGACTACCTTCAGATATAGACACTGTGCCCTGCACTCCCTCACAGACTGATTCAAAACTTCCTTTGGTGGAAAAAACGGAAAGCGAACTTTACAAACTAAAGCTTAGGCCCACCAAGTCGAGCAATTTGATTGTTTAAGTCCTCTCCAAGGTGAAGCGGTTGAATTGTCTCTGACATGTATCCCCTGGACCTAAGTAGAGGAAATACCGGAAAAATGTTGAAACGACAGGCGTATTGTAAATCACTGCGTAGCCACTGCATAGTGACATTATTAATCTTGTTTTTATTGAGTCTTTTAATAACTATTACAAGTATGTTGTTGCACATATATTACCCTATTTCTAGACATGTTTATAATGTTGCTGCTGAACATTCTTTTAGTGACTTACCTCCGCATGAATTGTCTTATAGACTTGCGCTGCGCAATAACACTTTCATTAGTATGTTACACCATTCCCATCAGACTAGTAACGCCACCAATTGTTGGGTGTGTGGCCGACTCCCTCCCTATCAGAATTATGAAGGAGTCCTGCCATTCTTTCCGCACCCATTTACACATAATGGCTCCTGTGGAGCATGGTTCAGTTTAATTAATTCCATAGACTCAGACACAGCAGTTTACCAAGACCATTGGATATGGGGAAACCTGAACCTAGTTTTACTCAAAGTCTGCTACCCTGACAAGGAGGGTCGCCCCAAAAGAACAGGAACTGATCTAGAAAATGAAGTATATGGATTAGGTAATTTTACACCTAATCTCATGATTCTAAATGTCGTATCCGAAGTTGAGCTAGTCTTACCCACCATGTCAGTATTCCCAGCAAAGGGTGAATTGTGTGTAAGAAAGGTTGGTTCTATACATATGGGCCATAGTAAATGCACTACTACAGTAGAATTCAGTGATCAAGGCAAATCTTCATTCAGAACTTCTCGCCACTCCTACTTTATATGTGGTCAGACTGCATATATGCGTCTACCTCTAGATTGGGATGGTACCTGCTACATAGCATTCCTTTTGCCACCTGTTTTCCTAGCTCCTCCTGATTATTACAGAAATATTCATTTAGTACACAATAGAGAACGGAGAGATCTCCCCATTGTCGATTACACTGAGACGGCATGGGACAAGTATGTAGATTTCAATAAAGGCATCTTTCCCTATATAGGTACTGTTACTAATAGTAAGCTAATACGTAGATTAACTAGAACCCTTGAAGCAGTAGTGAATGAAACTATTTCCGCCTTAGGCAATTTAACAGAAGAACAGTCTGCTATGCGGATTGTTGTGCTTCAAAATCGTCTTGTCCTTGACGTCATCCTGGCTGATAGGGGCGGAGCTTGTAGGGTCATCGGATCAAGTTGCTGCGTATTCATACCAGAAAATTCGCCATCCGTATATAAAGCCATCACTCGCCTTCATAAGATAGTAAGCCAGATACACCAGAACCCAGGCACTTGGACTTGGTCCAGTTGGTTTTGGAATACGGTATCAGCCTGGGGATGGAGAGTTCTATCCTTCCTAGGTATAAGCCTTCTCATACTATTCAGTTGCTGTCTATGTCTGCAATGTGGACCAGCAATTTGTGGTCTGTGTGCCACATCGTGCATTCCACATCAAGATTTTCATTCAAGATCCCGGAAGAAGAAAGAAGAACAAATGATGCTATATGAACAGATAAATGGATTGATGAAGATTGATATCTCGTGAAGGGCAAGAAGGGGACAAGGAGGGAATGTGGAAATATGGATTTTTCTGGTCAGTTATGTCCCCTATCTTGGACCCCAACGGTTCTATGTGCATGTCGCAAGTACATGTATGCTCCCTCCAGTTCCAGTAATAATGACGCAAACACATGTGCGTCCATCGTCAACATGTCCTCTGTCAGATCCGCCATAAATGGGCTGGATATTCCATTCCTAAATATGAAAGGCTACCGGCTTTATATGGTTCACTTATGCCATTTTACAGTTCAGGCAAAAAGGCCCTGATTCTGTCATCGAACTCCTTTTGCCTTCTGTCTCTGAAAGCTCCAGTTCAAGCCTGCATCCGTGACCATGAACTTTGTCTCATTCTCTGCGCGGCTCACGAAGCCTGACATCAGCCTATTCTCTGCCAAGAACTGTATTTCACCTTCGAATTATCTGCTTCCCCCTCAGCCGATGCATTCCTGCCTAGTAGCTTAAGTAAACATTCTTCCAGTTACCAAGCAAAAAGGCCCATCTTCTCTGTCCTCATGCAAGTAATTCATAGCCCTGTTACCATGGAATATTCCTACCCCCTCGCATTCAGTGTAGACACCTAGACGCTTGTACACGCACGCACAGTCAGTATAGAATAGATTCTGTCCGAGAGTCCTTCTTTTGTGGATAACATAGTTCTTTAAACATAGGATGTAGATATGATTTGGGATTAGGTTGACTTGACCCCCCAGACTTCTTGTCTCCACACGTAGAGCTAAATGTCAAGTCCTCGTCACCCCCTAGTTATACGTCAATTATACGTCAGACTGCTGCGCGCGCATCAATGCCAAGTATTATCTTATAGATCCACCTATGTATTACATCATAGCCAATCATGTTCCTTTTTACTCATTATTACACCCATTTTCGGCTACGCACACCAAAACGTCAATGTCCTTATCAATTGTTACGCCTACTGTATTCACTTCATTATGATGTATATATTATAAAAGTTACTGCTTGTCAATAAAGTATGTACTTCACTTCCTGAACTCCCGTGGTGATGGAACTTGAAGCATCCGATTATAATCGCTTATTGGAATAAAGCCCATTCTGAAACTCTAATATCACGGATTCTGCCTCTCATTTCATTGAGCTATTTTATTATGTTCCTGTATCAAATTCAGTCCCGGTAAAGGAGAAATATTTACCACAGTGTCTATAACTAGATTCAGGTCGCCCCCCACCATTATGTAGCGGTCTTGCGACTCCAGAACAGCTGATAAGGCATTTCTAAGGAATGTCTCCTCTTCTGTGTTTGGTGAGTATACGGTCCCAATCGTTAAGGCTAGGCCGTTAATCCAAAAGCGATATGCTAATAACTGCCCTCTCATTTCAGTTATCTTGTCCCCCACTGACCCTCTAAATGCCCGTGATACTAGGATTGCCACCCCGCCTTCTTGTCTGGCGTAGAGGAAAAATATTGAAAGGGGAATGCCCTGGATTTCATTCTATGGCAGTCTCGTGAAAGCAGGTGAGTTTCCTGTAACAAACAGATATCCGCTCCTGAATTCTCTAAATAGGACAGTATGGAGCGTCTCTTATTAGGGCTATTGAGACCCTTAATATTAAGTGTGAGGACGGTTAATTCCCTCATGACTGGGGACGATGGGCAGCGTGCTCCCAGGCTCGTAGTGCTACCGTACCGCATGTGACCCAAAAACCCCTCCCCCACGCCCCCCCAGAATCGCAAGTGCCTAAGAACAGTATCCCCGTATTAGCACACCAGTTCCCCTCCCTCCCTCCCTCCCTAACCCCAACCAAAAGAACTGTCCCCCCAAAATAGTCCCGCGCACACTGTACCGAGCAGTGTGCCTGTGGTGGGTTACTGAAGTCCGGGGCATTTCGAAGCAGGATCCCCGGCACCTCCTTCCCCGGCCCTCACATCACGAAAACATGCAAAATCCTCCTGAGCTCTGTCATAGTTCTTCCTGGGAGGACGTATCGTTGGTAACGGCTGCAAGTGCCGCTTTTTACGCTCCTGAGATAGTGTCTCCGGGTTGGGCCCTCACGCAGTTCCTGTTAATCATTTACCCCCGACCATCTGCCATCGTGCTGGGGACTGGCGTGGGCTAGCTGAGTGCTCCGCCACCGGACTCGGGAGTGGTAGACCCAAAGGTTTGCGTGCTTCAAGGAGGAAGTGTATTTGATGCAATCTGCCATGCCACTTAAATATTATGCAGAAGGGTTGCCCCCAAGAGTATGCTACCCCATTCTCCCATAAGTGTGATGTGACATCCTTTAATTCTCTTCTTTTCTGCATAGTGCTAGCCGCTAGGTCTTGATACAGAGTGATGGTCAGGCCTTGATATTGCACAGGGTGTTTCAATCTGGCTTCCCTAATGATGCGCTCCTTCAGCGGGTAGTCCGGGAGGAAGGCCAGTATGTCCTGAGGTGGTGCATTAGCCCGTCGACGCAAGCCCACCCTGTTAACTCTGTCTATGCGGATCTCCATCTCCGGAGGGGCTGCTAGAATGTCCCGGAATAGGCCCTGCAAAAATCCAGTGATGTCCGTCCCTCCGGCTTCCGATGGTACCCCCCGGACTCTGATGATGTTGCGCCAAGACCGATTCTCTAGGTCTTCGGCGTGGGCCTGCAGGTCGAGCTGTTGGTCCTTCAAGCGGATCACCTCCTGTTGTAGTTTCGTGACTTCCTCTTCTTTGGCCCGCTCCTGGTCCTCGATAGCCGCCACCCTGTCTCCAAGGGTATCCAGCTCCCTCCGTAGTTCGCGCTACCCCTTTGGTTGGACATGACTTCTCCTGGGCCAAAGGGTCACTGGGTGCCGGCCGACACGAGGTTTTGCGCCAACCAGACCAAGGGCTACATTGCGGTCTTGGGGGGAGCGCGCCCCAGAGAGAGTCAATAGTTGCCCAAGGAAGTGTCTCTGCTCCCTGTGGTCATAACAGCTGGGCAGCCGGTGTTGCAATCTCCAGCAAAGCCCCCGTTGCCAATTATGGATGGGTTCCTAAAATCGGAATGTAGGCCCCTTTCTCAAGGCCAGGTTCCACTTGCCGCTTTTAGCGATGATGGAGAAGCCCTCACCGACAATCCAGGACCCACAGATCCCAGCCGTGCCACCTCCGATCAATGTAGTGTGAAGGGTCAGGCTCAGGCTGGTGACTGTCACGCTGCCGGGATGCCAATCCTACCGATTGTGGCACCTCCCTCCTTCACAAATGCCAGCTGAGTAGCATCACCAGCGTTGCTAGGTCGAGTGAATCTTTGACCATTCACGGCTCCCACTGACGCGACCTGAGCCTTGGCCCGCGCCAGTGCCCCTGCCGGAGGAAATCGCGGCCCACCGTGGCTTCAAAGCGCGTGCGGCTGCGCTGTGGCTCTCAGTCGCTATGGATGGCGTACAAGGGGCAGGAGCTCCAGAAGGGCATCAGGCAGTGTAAGAGATCTCACTCCCCCTTTCCTTATGCTGGGCCCCTTGAGTCGATGCTGAGGGCAGCTCGCTGCCGCCTGCATCAGGATGGGAGGCCCCTGCAAGTAATCAGGGCGTTCCTGCACCAAAATGCGGTCTTCTCCGTGGTGAACTGTGGGGGGGTCAGCGACCGATGGAGCGCCTCCACATCTCCTCAGCGCCAGACGATTTGCCCTGGCCGATACCCCCAGCTGCTCAGCACTGTCCCGTCTCCTTCAAATGCACCAATCTGCCTCCCTGCTATGCCTCACTGCTTTGCAGGCCCTGTGTGCTTTGCAGTCCCCCGGGCCTTTCGCGCCAGTGTCCGCCTCAGTCCATGTGCGTGGGGGTAGCAGGTGCTCGGGAAGGCTACTCACTGGATCCCCTCCGGGCAGTAGGTGCTGCTTACCGTTACCTTTGCCGATCTGGAGGGCCGCCGCAAGTCTCAGCGTCCCTCTGCTCTCCCCATCTCTCAGGGTGATGCCGTCAGTCGTAGATGAGTGCGGAGGCTCCCAGGCCGGTCGCAAATGCAGCACCAGACCGACAGCTGGTCCTCATCGGCCGCCCGTCTCCAGCCGCAAGGAACACAGGCCTCCACTCCTCGCCACTCCAGGACTTCTCCCGCGTTGCAGCCCCGCGGGCCTCGTGCGCAGCTGGCTATATCGGGAGCCCCCCTCCGAGCTAGTCAGCGATCTGCAGCACTGGTGCCCCTTTCCGGTGTCTTCTGGGTCGCCGTCAATGCCGCTGCTTGCACCCTCCGGCAGGAGTAGGTGCCAAAGACCGGCCCGGCCGTACCTGTAGCCGAGATCCGGCGATACTCAAGGCCCGGCCGCTATCTTGGCATTCATGCTCGCTCCGCAGCTCCGCTCCGTAAAGGCTCAAAAGTCAGCCCCCAGCCGCAAGATCACAGTATGGAAGCATTTCCGCTGCTCCCTGGTTGCTTTTGGGGGAGGAATACGTTATATTGGGGCCGAGTTGGGCACTGGCGGGCGGGGAGACGGAGCAGCACACATCCTACCCGCTCGCCATCTTGGCCACGCCCCCCTGAGTTTGATTTTTCATTTTGCTGGATTGCGCATCATGCTTTGAGTGCTGACGTTACACAGCGATACAAAAGTGAAAGCAGGCCATGCTAATGCCCAGTTACTTACCTGTAATCTTCATTACGCTGGGTCCAGGTCTTCCCTTCCCATTCCAAGTGAACTACTCATGTGTAATGAATGGAACGGGTGGAAGGATGAGGAGGTAATGGAATCTGCGTGGTTCCACAAATTTCCAATCGGACAGCGTTCTACACTTTTCCCGATAACATTAGTGCTGCACTTGTGTGCCTGGGCTATCAATCGTGAAAGGAAAAGCTCCGTAAGCCCCCTAAGGTACATCAAGATTTTGTCTTGCAAATTGACCAATCGATGCAATGTGGGAAGATATGGTATTCAGGCCTGGGCTCAGACGGCACACTGGCAAACCTGCCAGGTCAAAACACTTCTGAAAACAAGGCACTTGTGGTATTTTGTGGTGGTGTGGCGTGCGTGGATCCCAATATCTTTTCTTACCTAGAATGTCCTGAGAACTCCAAACTTTGATTAAATCACATATTTTCATCATATTTCCGTGAAGAAAAATCCCAGAATATGGTAGGCTTCATAAAATTAACACACTCCCAGCATTCCCACACTTCTCCCAATAAAAACCCTACCACAAATATTCATTAAGTATTATGCATTTAGTGCAGTATTACATAGGACCAGATGAGAGCAATATATTTGCTGTGACCGTAAATTTGAAGATAAAACAGAATTTCAAAAGTCTCAATACATTTCAAAAGCAGATTCGAACTACACAGACCTTAAATTACAATATATTAAAATCAGAAAATGTTAGTCGAATTTCTGCAGGCATTTCAGTTTTTTGAAGAAAAACAATCTGTTATATTAACCTTTTGTGACATGACAGGCTATACTGGGTCATTTTAGATTCACATTACTGCTAGTTTGAGTGATAATTGTACGCATTACTTTCAATAATTGTTTTAATAAATAATAAAAACAATATATTTTTGTTTTACTTTAGGTGGATTTCTTTTATTGAAACTTATGAAAATTTGATTTAATGTAATATTTTCAAAATAATTAAATTTTAAATTAGTTATTAATGCTGTAGCATTTTTATATTTTGTTCTATAATTAAAATAAATATATAAGTCATTTACATTAATATTTAATAGAAAACTGTTATTAGTCATTTGTTTCAAGCTTAATAAAAATGTATACTTTGCCTTTGGAGATCTCCATCATCAGAGGAGTGATCTCCCTATGGTAAGCACAGGGAGATTTTAAAAGGTTTATTAAACCTGAAACAATTACTGAATATATGTTTATGCTAAGTATTTGTACAACATCATTTTACATATTTATTTCAAATGTAGAAAACAATAAAACAAATGCAACCACACTAATACATGTATTAAATTAACATTATTTTCTCAAATATTTATTAATGAAAAATTCCCACGTAAAATAACATGTTGATATTTATTTATTGTGTTAAAAATTACAAAAAGGTTTGTATAGAAATACCTTAAATTAATTAATTTTCAATGCACATAAAATAAAAAAGTATTAAAATAGTTTGTAATAATTTTATTTTTAATTGTATTGACATATTTTAACATTAATTTAACATTAAATATATCAAGTTAAATGTAAGCTAGATTATCAAAGGAAAAGCATTATTTTGTTTTGCTAATAACTTTACTGCCATTTGATAAATTTTCACGAAAAGTTCATAAAGAAAAAAGTCCATTCCAAGAGAAAGCCAAGAGAAAGAGGGGCTGGGGCGGGATCACACTTTTTCCCCCATGCAATTTCCATAGGAAAAATTGATTAGACCATGATCCACAAAAAACGGCTGAACATTTGGGAAAAATATACATATTTTTCCAGAGAATGTGCTTTTTCTGATTTGGTGTTAATGTGTTAAGGCATTTTAGAGAATTTAAGGTTTAAAAACTAGCGATATCGGTTGCCATTAAAAACCTTCAAAAAAGCTGGGAGCTCGGATTGGTTAGCCGCAACTTCAAGAAAAATGTTGCAACCAACATTACAGGACTCAGTTGCAGAGTCCTGAAATGCAAATTTAAAAACCATAAACGTGGACAGAGTGAAGATATCGTAAACCTCTATCCCAGCTTGTCACAGTCCTGTAGGCCTCCTGTGGGAGCCAGCGTGGCCCCAGTGTGACTACGTATGGTTCCAACAGAAGTCAGGGCAGAGCCCTGTGGTCCCATGGGACTAAAAAAAAAAGGTAGAAAAGAGAGAATGTAGGGCAGAAGTCTTTGGACAGTTGACCGCCTGCAAGAGGTTTAGCGTAGGGCCTCAAGGTCTTTTGTATGGAAACAAGGTCCTAACTATGTCTACCTACTGGTGACAATGTGTGTGTGATAATATATATATATATATATATATATATCTACTGGCGGTCGCCAGTAGATAGTTATAGTTAGGACTGTGTTTCCATAGGAAATCCGCAACATTCTATTTGGAATAACTTTGGCGTCGGTTGACGAATCCTCGCAAATTGTTCAAAACTAATGGGGCGCTACGCTCCGCTCCTACCCTGAAAGTTTCGGGGTGATTCGTCAAGCGGGGGCTGAGAAAAAAGGGGGGTCCCAAAACGCGTTTTCCCCATGCATTTTTCCATAGGACCTTTAGACACAGCTACAGCCCGAACGGCTGAACAGAATTATGTGAAATTTGGCAGAGAGGTAGTCCTCAGGTCAGGGATGTGCCTTTTGCAGGTCTTGTGTAAATCTGTTCAGTATTTCCTGAGAAAATAGCATTTAAATCAATATATATATCTGTGAGCGCGCTCCGTGCGCTTACCGTAAGCTTACCGTACGCGCACGGTGCCGTGCGCGAGCGCGATTCTGATTGGTTGTTAGATCAAAGTAAACATTCGAATCGGTCGAAATCAGGAAGTGTCGGCCGCCATTTTGTCTCTCGCAGTCTGAGGGGGTGTAAAACAAAGGTGGATAACGTGAAAAGGGCGCAGGCTGGACAGTTCCTGACCCCCTAGCCTTTGTCAGGGGGTCTCAGAAGGACCCCCAAGGGCAAAATATTAATTTTTTTTTTTTTTTTTAAATCGCCGAATGCGCGCAGCGTACGTGCACGGCGTAAACGGAGAAATTCCGCGAAATTCGCGTAATTACGCGTACCGTGCGCGCACGGTAAAAAAAAAATTTCAAAAAGGAAAGCTTAAAAAAAAAAAAAAAATTGTGAGGTAAGGTTGGCTCTTAAAGAGCCGTTGGGTTCATAGAGGGATGGAGGAAAGAAAGAATGGGAATATTATGAGCGTCTACAAACGTGCTGGTCTATCTTATTGTTAATAAGGGGAACACTGGTCTCCCCAAAAACAATAAGACCAGAACACGTTATACACCTCATTACAACCCTCCCAAATCGAGGGTTAACGTCCAGAGGAGCAGAAGAAGGTGATGCTCCCACCTCAGAGGAAGGGCTCAGCTGAGCTGCCGATGATGTACTCGGCTGAGCTTCTGAGGCTGGGCTCTGGTGACTTACTGAAGAGTTTTCTCCAGTATGTCGAGCAAAGGTCCTGGGATGTTTACCCCTAAGGTGTCTCATCATAGAGTGATTTCCAAAGGAATACTTTTTCCTAGGATTTCCTCTTGATAAAACACGGTCACAAAGTGTGCAAGTGACCAGTGGAGCATTGACCTTTTTCTCCCCCTCTGGAAAAGTAAAATACTCCCATACAAAAGAATTCTTCTGTTTCCTCCTTCTCTGGATGATGGTGGTGCTGCTAGCCTCACTCTCAGAAGAGGTCTGCTGTTCTGCCATTGTATCCCAAAGACAATTCAGCTCCTGCTCCTAGAGAATCACAAGCAGTAATGAGGGGAATGGGTGTGGTGTAGGAAGTTTCTGGAACTGAAAGTAGTTTCAACCAATGAAAAGTGTTCTTTCAAGCAGTAATGAGGGGAATGGGTGTGGTGTGGGAAGTTTCTGGAACTGAAAGTAATGTCAACCAATGAAAAGTGTTCTTTGTGAATCACATGACCTACCGTGCGCGCTCCGTAAGCTTACGGTACGCGCTCGTAAACAAGTACGCATGCGCAAACGTGACGCTTACGGAGCGCTTACGGAGCGCGTACGTAAAATGCACTCGCACATGCGCATTACACGCCCCTGCGTAACCGCGACGTTGCTTTCGCGTGTACGCGTACGTCACGCACGTATCACGTAAGCGTGCTGTACTTATGACGTGCGGAGCGCGTAGCGTCAGCTTACCGTACGCGTATCCTATTACGTACGCGCACCGTACTTATGACGTACGGAGCGCGTACCGTCAGCTTACCGTACGCGCACGGAAAAAAATGCATAAAAAAAAAAAAAACTTTCCATAATGCAGGATATAGTACATATATTATTTTATACATAGGTTTACAAAAAATCTCAAAAAAAAATTTGCATTTAAAAAACCGTAGAAATTCACTGAAAAAACCATGGGTTTCACACACGTTATAGTTAGGAATTAGCATTTAAAAAACCTTGCAAATTCACTGAAAAAACCATAGGTTTCACACATGTTATAGTTAGCTGTACATTTCACTCGTAAAAAACCAATGAAATTCCCCCGTTATAGTTAGTGCAGGCAACTATAACTCACGCGACCGCAATCCTCTGTTGATGCTAATACTGTATCTTTAGCTATACATATATTACAAATCTTTATTTTTTATAAACACACATATGTCATCAGTGATGTAATATCTGACATCATCAGCAGAGGATTGCGGTCGCGTGAGTTATAGTTGCCTGCACTAGCTATAACGGGGGAATTTCATTGGTTTTTTACGAGTGAAATGTACAGCTAACTATAACATGTGTGAAACCTATGGTTTTTTCAGTGAATATATATATATATATAAATTCACTGAAAAAACCATAGGTTTCAGGGGCGTTATAGTTCGCTGGACTTTTCACTCGTACAAAACCATTGAAATTCCCCCGTTATAGTTAGTTCAGCTAACTATAACTCGCGCGCCCGCAATGCACTGCTGATGACGTCACATATTACATCACTCATGACATGGTCAGTGACATCACTGATGACCTCTCAAATGACATCACTGATGACGACATCCAGTGAATGTGTGTTTTTCTGAAAATTACATATGTTTTATATATGTATATCTCAAGGTCGATGGAAGAATAAATGGGTATATAAGTGTCTAAATGGATGATTTGTTTTTGAAAAATTGATTGTATAACTGACTGATTAAGTGTATCTTAGTGAATACATGGCTTAGTGAGTAATGTTTAAATGTGTAAATATCTGTATCAGTCTCTCACTTTGTGTATAAGTGGCTGCATGGGTTGGTGAGTAGCTACACAAGTGTCTATATAGGTTATTAGTTGGTTTTTTGAGTATCAGTATGAGTGTATGAGTGTCTGTATAGTTCGGTGGGGGGTATTACGTAGTGCATAGGTGCATGAATGAGTGACTCACTGTTTGTATGTGTTGAAGACAGCATGTGTGCAGGACTGTATGGGTGGATGAGTGTGTGCATGGGTGTGTTAGTGAGTGAGTGACTGTCTCAATAGTGTCTTTATGAGTAACTACATATGTTTTAAACTAGTATATGTGACTATTGGTGTATATAAGTGAGTATGAGTGAGAGATTGGAAGAGTTCCTGTATGAATAAGTATGTGTTTCTATAAGTGATTGTTTCAAAGACTAAGTATGTGTAAGTTTCTGTAGAAGTAAGTGTGGTGGTGTGTGTATAACTGTATATGCAAGTAAATGGATGTTTGATTCTTTATTAGCATGAGTGACTATGTGTGTGAGTAACTCTATGGATGAGTGGCGTTGTGTAACAGGATGTATAGGTGTGTGAGTACATATGATGAGTGAGTACATGTATGATTGACTGTATAGGACTGTTGGTGAATGAGTGGATGTGTATGTTAATCTTAGAATTACTGAATAGGTTGTTGTAACTGGTATTGGTATGTCCATTGTTTTGAACATTGTAGTTTCTATTTTTGAATGTGTGTATCAAAGGTTATATTGGGGGAAGAGGAGGTCTGCCACTCTATCACAAGGATGATGTCATCAGTGATGTCATTTGAAATGTCATCAGTGATGTCATGAGTAATGTCACTGACCATGTCATGAGTGATGTAATATGTGACGTCATCAGCAGTGCATTGCGGGCGCGTGAGTTATAGTTAGCTGAACTAACTATAACTGGGGAATTTCAATGGTTTTGTACGAGTGAAAGGTCCAGCTAACTATAATGCCCCAGAAACCTATGTTTTTTTTCAGTGAATTTCAAAGGTTTTTAAATGCTAATTTCTAACTATGCCTACAGAGATAGGACATGTGAAGAAAGAAGAAAAAATGCACAGAAAGAAAAAAAAGAAATGCAGAAAGAAGCAACAGAAGTCCTCAAAGACGAAGAAAAGTGCAGGAAGAAGGATAACGTGCAGAAAGAACAAACAGAAGAGCAGAAAGAAGCCTTGTTGCAAAATCTTCCTGTACCCTCAACTTTTTCAGACGGATACTGGTGGTAACTGAGTCTGACTAACCAGTCCTAGAGCCAGTGCTATGTTAAAAGACACTCAGAATACAGTGAAAACACCTACATACACTAGGGAACACTATGTGTTGGGGTCCCCCTGTGATCAGCATGACCTCCTTTGTAAGCCCCTAGTATATAATAGGGCAGGGGATTAAAACTACCTCTTAAAACGCGCCACAGGGCGTGTTTGCACACGTTAACTCAGGCCCCGTCCCCTCCCTTCACCACTGTGTAAACACGCCCTGTGGCCGTTTTTAGTTGGGAGATTAAGTTCATTTGAATCCTGAGGGTCCCTAGGGTCCAACTAGCCCACTAGGTACCTCCAGTATGCGCCACAGAGCTGCGTTGCAGAGAGGTGTAAAAAGTGGCACAGCCTGGACCACCTCTCAGCAACGCAGCTCAGTGGCGCTTACTGGAAGCACCTGGTGGGCTAGTTAGCCCCCAGGGGCCCTCAGGATTGAAGGGGAATTATTTCCCCAACTTAAAACGCGCCATAGGACCAGGGCCGGACTGGGAACCAAAACCGGCCCTGGCAAAGTGCTCGGCCGGCCTCCCCCGGGGCTTGGGGGTGCCGCCGAGCTCCTTGCTAGGGCCGGTTTTCGGCCGATTTTTTTACAGGGCCGATTTTGCAGCTATGCTGCAAAAATGGTCCTGTAACAAAAACGGCCCCCTGCGGCCTAAAACCGGCCCCCACCCGTGCGGCGCACCGGGGGATTGCCCGGTGCCCGCTACGGCCAGTCCAGCCCTGCATAGGACGTGTTTGCACACGCCACCTCAGGCCCCGTCCCCTTCCTTCCCCACTGTATAAACATGCCCTGTGGCCGTTTTTTAAGTTGGGAGATTAAGTCCCCTTGAATCCTGAGGATCCCTAGGGGCAAAATAGCACACTAGGTACGTCCAGTAAGCGCCATTGCAGAGAGGTGTAAAAAGGGGCACGGCCTGCACCACCTCTCTGCAGAGCAGTGGCACTTACTGGAAGCACCTGGTGGGCTAGTTGGCCCCCAGGGTCCCTCAGGATTGAAAGGGAATTATTTCCCCAACCTAAAACGCGCCACAGGGCGTGTTTGCACACGTCACCTCAGGCCCCGTCCCCTCCCTTCACCACTGTGTAAACGCACCCTGTGGCCATTCTAAGTTGAGAGATTAAGTCCCCTTGAATCCTAAGGGTCCCTAGGGTCAAACTAGCCCACTAGGTACCTCCAGTAAGCGCCACAGAGGTGTAAAAAGGGTCGTGGCCTCAGAACACCTGTCTGCAACGCAGCTCCCTGGAGCACACTGGAGATACCTGTTGGGCTAGTTGGCCCTCAGGGACCCTCAGAATTGAAGGGGAATTAATTCCCCAACTTACAACTGGCCAGGGGGAGCGTTTGCAGAGTGCTGCAAGGAGGGAGCGTGGCCTCCGGCACGATGCCGGTCTTTTATTTATTTTATTTTTTTAAGAAGGAGGGCTGTGTGGCCCCCCTTCTTTTTCTAATTTACTGGCCCTGGGCACCCCATCCCCCAGGGCCTGCACCCTAATTTTTTTAGTTGAAAAAAATTAATTTGGCCCTCCCAAGGCCTTAATCGGCCCCGGGGGACCCCAACCCCCGGGTCATGGCCTTTTTTTAATTTAAATTTCTTTAGGAGGGGGCTGCGTTGCCCCCCTCCTCAGGCCACTTATGGCTCTGGGGACCCCATCCCCCGGGGCCGGACTTTGTTTTTTATTATTTTAAATATATATATATTTATAGAAATACCTAGGACATGCTGGACAAACCGTATGTACCTATCACCATGACGATTTGCGTGATATTCATTAAAAGGTGACTATGCATAGAATGAATCCACATGGAATGTATTTACACCGCTAGTGAAGCTCTGACGTGTCTGACACCCTACCGTGCCTAATCCCGGCGCCCCCGCCGGTGGGTACTCTCCAAGTAGACACCCTTGTCGTTTATTTATACAAACATGGGTAGCTATTGGCGGGCACATTTAATATACACGCACACCAAGCCATTCCAAGGGGATTCGACAAAAATTCGTCCAAACTATGGAAGAAACCCCCCTAACGGTTGATAAAAAACACATCCACTGCCGGATGTGTAATACTTTTTATTTTACTCTCTGGAAAGGAGACAAACCTCACTTGAGAGTCACAGCGTGCTCCTGGCTGAGCCCAATGCTGTGTTACACCCACCAGTGCCCGCCGATTGCCTCACACCTCTGTGTTGTATTCCACCAGCTAGTGCGTAGGCTATGACACTCTCTAGCCCATGTGCACTGTAACACCACCCCGTGAATATGTCATGCCACACTTGCCTTTGCACGGGTTATATTGCCCCATCTAACGTGCCTACCTCGATGTGTATGTTATAACGCACAGCGCTATGCCATACATATTACAATCTGGGATCCATATCTTTGTCACGGTGCATATGCAACGTTACACTCCCCAGCACATATTTTATATTACAACTTTAGAGACTAGTTATGTTACACAACACTGCCCTGTGCATATTACACTCCAAGGCGCATATCGCATAGCACGCGCTAGTGCCTGTGCTATCTCGCGCTCTCCAATGAATCTGTCATTGCGCACAATGTATTGCATATTATATTTCACGCCCGGTTCATCTTATATCACACTTTTTGGTGCATAGTGTATACCATATACTACATCTAGTTTTCATTTACAATCGTGCTCTCAGGACAATGTTCTATATAACACTGCGTCCACCTACCCTTTTCACGGACATTACATTTTGCGATGGGGGTGGAGGGTCAGGGGGTGTTTCTGCCAAGTGAGCCCGGAGTCACAGTCACAAACGTCCTCTTCTTCCTGAATAAAAGTGAGATTATGCTGTATACTTGTTCATATTTTAAGTAGTTCGCACAGACACACATTTTAACAACAATAAAGTTCCTAATACCCACCTTCTCTAAACAGTTAGCTTGCTGCCCCATCCACCTCCTCCCTATGCTCTGTTGTCTGAATCCATGGACTAGCCTCCTCCCTCCTGCCATGCATGGTCTGATGTGCTGCCACTGCCCTCCATTTAGCATGATGTACCAGTCCACTCCTCCTGCCCTCCATTGCCCAATTCTATGGCCCATCATTGACCTCCTGCTTAGCCTCTGTGCTTAGCTTGCTCCCCCTATTCTCCTTCCCCCTGCCCTCCGATGTCTTTGTACATGCCCCTGCTCCATCCTTTTTGCCCACCATGTTCCATGGACCTGCCACTCCTATCTACTCTGAGTGTTCTGTTGAGCTGCCACTCCCCTCCCACCTGCCTAGCATTGTCAGATGACTGTAACCTGTCCCTGCCACTTCCACCCTGCCTGTTCACATGCCATGCCCCTATCCCCTTCCTCCTGTCCTCCATGGTCCATTTTACTGCCACACCCTCTGCCCTCCCTGATCTGTTGTGCTGCAACTGCTCCTCCTGCCTGCCCCGCGCGGTCTGTTGTGAGGCCCCTTCCCCTGAACTCTCTTGTCTGTGCCCAGGTCCTGACCCTCCCTTCTATCCTCCATGGTCCTTTGTGCATGCCCCTGCACCCTCCTTCTTGCCCATCATAGCCATTGTGCTGCCACTAACCCTCCCGCTTGCCATGCATTGTCTTCTGTGCTGCCATGGCCCCTCCCACCTTCCCTGTGTGGTCAGCTAGCTGCCCCTGACCCCCTCCCACCTTCCCTCCATGGTCTGTGTGTATGCCACCATAGTTGATTGACTAGATGTATAGGTTTAAGAGTGCATGTGGAAACAGTTGTTTGAGTGACTGAGTGTATTTATTTGTGTGTGAGAGTTGGTGTATATAAATAAGTATTGTGAGAGTAACTATATGAATGAGTGTATAATTGTAATGTAATTTTTTAACATATTAACTATGAGTTACTATGTGTTTGAATAATTGAGGTGTTGGTGGATAATTGTGTAGGTGAGTAAATGTAAGTGTGATTAATTTTTTTCATGAGTGAGTAGGATGACTGCATAACCGACTAAGATGACTGCTGATATGTCAATGTCTATATATGTGTATAAGTGCATTTGATAGTGTTCTATTAATTAGTGTCTGCATGTATAAATGATTCTGTTGTTGAATGGGTAGTTGTGTGTGTAGACTTAGGAATCAGTGAGTGGGTATGTAGTAACTGGTATTGGTGCGACAATGATTTCAAATATGGTACTCTTTATTTTACAGTGAGTGGTGAAAGGTTATACTAGTGTATGATGAGGTGTATCAGATTGTCACATGGATGATGTCATCAGTGATGTCATTTGAGAGGTCATCAGTGATGTCACTGACCATGTCATGAATGATGCAATATGTGACATCATCAGCAGTGCATTGCGGGCGCGCAAGTTATAGTTAGCAGAACTAACTATAACGGAGGAATTTCTATGGTTTTGTACGAGTGAAATGGCCAGCTAACTATAACATCCCTGAAACCTATGTTTTTTTCTGTGAATTTCTAAGGTTTTTAAATGCTAATTTCTAACTATAACGTCTCTGAAACCTATGGTTTTTTCAGTGAATTTCAAAGCTTTTTTAAATGCTAATTTCTAACTATAACGTCTCTGAAACCATGTTTTTGTTCAGTGAATTTCAAAGGTTTTTTTAAATGCAAATTTTAAGTGTGATAGTAGTTATACCTATTTTTTGGTACTGATTTTCTACAGTTTTTCAACTGTTTATTCATAAATATTTTATTCATGAAATAACATTATATATTTTTCTGAAAATTGCAAAAAATAAATAAAAAAATTCAAACTGAAATATTGATTAATTTTCTTGTTTTCATTTTTTATTTTAATATATTTATATTATTTTCTTCAAAACATTTTTTTTTTTAATTTCGGAGTCGCGCTCTCAAAGCGTACACATCACGGTGGATGCGCACATTCTAGCCGCCATTTTAGAAAAGTCGTGGGGATCCGTGTACGGTGTGCGACGGCTGAGTGTTTTTTAGTTACATCAAATACATTTAATATTACGTGATGTGCGCGATTGGTATGCGACCAGTTTGCCACTCCTGCTCCCACCCATTCGCGACACATGCGCATTACGGTACGAGACGCTTGCGCGGTT
Organism: Triturus cristatus; assembly: GCF_964204655.1. Lineage (NCBI taxonomy): Eukaryota > Metazoa > Chordata > Amphibia > Caudata > Salamandridae > Triturus > Triturus cristatus. The sequence goes on along the minus strand of NC_140591.1, from coordinate 1,415,834,155 downwards.
GCGGGTCCCGCGTGACGTCATATACGTGCTGGGGCGCGCCGGATGCGCGACTCCCGCAAACAAAATTCATGTTCCAAAATGATATGTATGTGTCTTTAGTATACATATTAGGGCAAGAGATTATCTAAGATATTCATAAAAATAATATATTTGTACTTATAATAAACTTATAATATTTTTAAATATATTTTCACGAAGTCGGTGCGTGCATCGTGAGTGCAGAGAACCAGGTCAGCAGAGCTGCTGTAGAGCCAGAGAACCAGGTCAGCAGAGCTGCTCTAGAGCCTAAAAAGCAGGTCAGCAACGCTGCTTTAGAGCCAGAGAACCAGGTCAGCAGAGCTGCTTTAGAGCCAGAAAACCAGGCCAGCAGAGCTGCTTTAGAGCGAGAGAACCAGGTCAGCAGAGCTGCCCTAAAGGCACAGAACCAGGTCAGCAGAGCTGCTTTAGAGGGAGAGAACCAGGTCAGCAGAGCTGCTTTAGAGCCAGAGAACCAGGTCAGCAGAGCTGCTCTAGAGCCAGAGAAACCAGTTCAGCAGAGCTGCTTTAGAGCCAGAGAACCAGGTCAGCAGAGCTGCTTTAGAGCCAGAGAACCAGGTCAGCAGAGCTGCTCTAGAGCCTAAGAACCAGGTCAGCAGAGTTGCTCTAGAGCCAGAGAACCAGGTCAGCAGAGCTGCTGTAGAGCCAGAGAAACCAGGTCAGCAGAGCTGCTTTAGAGCTAGAGAACCAGGTCAGCAGAGCTGCTCTAGAGCCTAAGAACCAGGTCAGCAGAGCTGCTTTAGGGGGAGAGAACCAGGTCAGCAGAGCTGCTTTAGATCCTAAGAACCAGGTCAGCAGAGCTGCTCTAGAGCCAGAGAACCAGGTCACCAGAGCTGCTGTAGAGCCAGAGAAACCAGGTCAGCAGAGCTGCTTTAGAGCCAGAGAACCAGGTCAGCAGAGCTGCTCTAGAGCCTAAGAACCAGGTCAGCAGAGCTGCTTTAGAGGGAGAGAACCAGGTCAGCAGAGCTGCTTTAGAGCCAGAGAACCAGGTCAGCAGAACTGCTCTAGAGCCAGAGAACCAGGTCAGCAGAGCTGCTTTAGAGCCATAGAACCAGGTCAGCAGAGCTGCTCTAGAGACAGAGAACCAGGTCAGTAGAGCTGATTTAGTGGGAGAGAACCAGGTCAGCAGAGCTGCTCTAGAGCCAGAGAACCAGGTCAGCAGAGCTGCTGTAGAGCCAGAGAACCAGGTCAGCAGAGCTGCTGTAGAGCCAGAGAAACCAGGTCAATAGAGCTGCTTTAGAGGGAGAGAACCAGGTCAGCAGAGCTGCTCTAGAGGGGGAGAACCAGGTCAGCAGAGCTGCTCTAGAGCCAGAGAACCAGGTCAGCAGAGCTGCTGTAGAGCCATAGAACCGGGTCAGCAGAGCTGCTTTAGAGCCAGAGAACCAGGTCAGCAGAGCTGTTGTAGAGCCAGAGAACCAGATCAGCAGAGCTGCTGTAGAGTCAGAGAAACCAGGTCAGCAGACCTGTTCTAGAGCCAGAGAACCATGTCAGCAGAACTGCTTTAGAGCCATAGAACCGGGTCAGCAGAGCTGCTTTAGAGCCAGAGAACCAGGTCAGCAGAGCTGTTGTAGAGCCAGAGAACCAGATCAGCAGAGCTGCTGTAGAGTCAGAGAAACCAGGTCAGCAGACCTGCCGTAGAGTCAAAGAAACCTGGTCAGCAGAGCTGCTTTAGAGGGAGAGTACCAGGTCAGCAGAGCTGCTTTAGAGCCAGAGAACCAGGTCGGCAGAGCTGCTCTAGCTGACACTGTGTGACTGACACTGACTGACTGACTACTCTACTACTCTCTCTCTACTACTCTCTCTCTACTACTCACTCTCTACTAATCACTCTCTACTACTCACTCTCTACTACTCTCTAATACTCTCTCTACTACTCACTCTCTACTACTCACTCTCTACTACTCTCTACCTCTACACCTCTACCTCTACACATCTACCTCTCTCTACTACTCACTCTCTACTACTCATTCTCTACTACTCACTCTACTACTCACTCTCTACTACTCTCTACTTCTCACTCTCTACTAACTTTCTACTACTCTCTACTACTCACTCTCTACTACTCACTCTCTACTACTCACTCTCTACTACTCTCTCTCTACTACTCACTCTACTACTCTCTCTACTACTCTCTCTACTACTCTCTACTACTCACTACCACTCACACTCTACTACTCACTCTCTACTACTCTCTCTGTACTACTCCTCACTCTACTACTCACTCGCTACTACTCACTCTCTACTACTCACTCTCTACTACTCACTACTACTCACTCTACTACTCTCTCTGTACTACTCACTCTCCACTACTCACTCTCTACTACTCGCTCTCTACTACTCTCTACTACTCTCTCTGTACTACTCCTCACTCTCTACTACTCACTCGCTACTACTCACTCGCTACTACTCTCTACTACTCACTCTCTACTACTCACTCTACTACTCTCTACTACTCTCTACTACTCTCTCTCTACTCCTCACTCTCTACTATTCTCTACTACTCACTCTACTACTCTCTACCACTCACACTCTACTACTCTCTCTCTACTACTCTACTACTCTCTTTCTACTACTCTCTACTACTCACTCTCCACTACTCACTCTACTACTCACTCTCTACTACTCGCTCTCTACTACTCTACTAATCTACACTACTCTACTAATCTACACTACTCTCTCTACTACTCACTCTCTACTATTCTCTACTACTCACTCTACTACTCTCTACCACTCACTCTCTACTACTCTCTCTACTACTCTCTCTCTACTACTCACTCTCTACTACTCACCCTCTACTACTCTCTCTACTACTCACTCTCTACTACTCTCTACTGCTCACTCTACTACTCACTCTCTACTACTCTACTACTCTCTCTTACTCTCTCTACTACTCACTCTCTACTACTCTCTCTACTACTTTCTCTCTACTACTTGCTCTCTACTACTCTCTCTCAACTACTCTCTACTACTCACTCTCTACTGCTCTCTACTACTCACTCTCTACTACTCTCTACTACTCACTCTACTACTCACTCTACTACTCACTCGCTACTACTCACTCGCTACTACTCTCTACTACTCACTCTCTACTACTCTCTACTACTACTCTCTACTACTACTCTCTACTACTCACTACTACTCACTCTCTACTACTCACTCTCTACTACTCACTCTCTACTACTCACTCTCTACTACTCACTCTACTACTCTCTCCACTACTCGCTCTCTACTACTCTCTACTATTCCTCTACTACTCTCTACACTACTCACTCTCTACTACTCTCTCTCTACTCCTCACTCTCTACTATTCTCTACTACTCACTCTACTACTCTCTACCACTCACACTCTACTACTCTACTACTCTCTCTCTACTACTCTACTACTCTCTTTCTACTACTCTCTACTACTCACTCTCCACTACTCACTCTACTACTCACTCTCTACTACTCGCTCTCTACTACTCTACTAATCTACACTACTCTACTAATCTACACTACTCTCTCTACTACTCACTCTCTACTATTCTCTACTACTCACTCTACTACTCTCTACCACTCACTCTCTACTACTCTCTCTACTACTCTCTCTCTACTACTCTCTCTCTACTACTCACTCTCTACTACTCACCCTCTACTACTCTCTCTACTACTCACTCTCTACTACTCTCTACTACTCACTCTCTACTACTCTCTACTGCTCACTCTACTGCTCACTCTACTACTCACTCTCTACTACTCTACTACTCTCTCTTACTCTCTCTACTACTCACTCTCTACTACTCACTCTCTACTACTCTCTCTACTACTTTCTCTCTACTACTTGCTCTCTACTACTCTCTCTCTACTACTCTCTACTACTCACTCTCTACTGCTCTCTACTACTCATTCTCTACTACTCTCTACTACTCACTCTACTACTCACTCTACTACTCACTCTACTACTCACTTTCTACTACTCTCTAATACTCTCTCTACTACCTACTCTCTACTACTCACTCTCTAATACTCACTCTCTAATACTCACTCTATAATACTCACTCTCTAATACTCACTCTACTACTCTACCTCTCTACACCTCTCTACTACTCTCTACCTCTACACCTTTACCTCTACACCTTTACCTCTACACATCTACCTCTCTCTACACACACACATATGCACAAATATATATGCATTTATATATATGTATGTATATATATATATATACATACATATACATATATATAATCTGCATATCTATATAAATACAAATATAAATGCATGCATACATATACATATATGCATGCATATGCATGTTATGTACATGAAAGTTTGAAAAAACACTAATGCAAGCAAAGCTAAAAAGCCACCTAATTACAATCAGAATTGCTTTAACTTAAACGAGGGCGAGACCTATTGCATTTTCAATGCTTGTTTACTTTGGTTCCATCAAGAAAGCATTCAGATGTGTCACACATTTGCCATAAATTCAGAATGTTAGCACTCTAGTTGCTCATTATATCACTGTAGTAAAGCTACTGCTCACCAGGGAAGTCTGCTGCTGGTATTGAAAGTGCATGTTTCTGTCTGCATGTCAGAATTTTTTAATGAAATAGAAGAGGATTTGAGAAGTCACTCAAAATGTGCCCTAATTTTTCTTAGTGCAGCACTAATCATACTCTCCACTACTCACTCTACTACTCACTCTCTACTACTCGCTCTCTACTACTCTACTAATCTACACTACTCTACTAATCTACACTACTCTCTCTACTACTCACTCTCTACTATTCTCTACTACTCACTCTACTACTCTCTACCACTCACTCTCTACTACTCTCTCTACTACTCTCTCTCTACTACTCACTCTCTACTACTCACCCTCTACTACTCTCTCTACTACTCACTCTCTACTACTCTCTACTACTCACTCTCTACTACTCTCTACTGCTCACTCTACTACTCACTCTCTACTACTCTACTACTCTCTCTTACTCTCTCTACTACTCACTCTCTACTACTCTCTCTACTACTTTCTCTCTACTACTTGCTCTCTACTACACTCTCTACTGCTCTCTACTACTCACTCTCTACTACTCTCTACTACTCACTCTACTACTCACTCTACTACTCACTCGCTACTACTCACTCGCTACTACTCTCTACTACTCACTCTCTACTACTCTCTACTACTCACTCTACTACTCTCTACTACTCACTACTACTCACTCTCTACTACTCACTCTCTACTACTCACTCTCTACTACTCACTCTCTACTACTCACTCTCTACTACTCACTCTCTACTACTCACTCTACTACTCACTCTCCACTACTCGCTCTCTACTACTCTCTACTATTCCTCTACTACTCTCTACACTACTCACTCTCTACTACTCTCTCTCTACTCCTCACTCTCTACTATTCTCTACTACTCACTCTACTACTCTCTACCACTCACACTCTACTACTCTACTACTCTCTCTCTACTACTCTACTACTCTCTTTCTACTACTCTCTACTACTCACTCTCCACTACTCACTCTACTACTCACTCTCTACTACTCGCTCTCTACTACTCTACTAATCTACACTACTCTACTAATCTACACTACTCTCTCTACTACTCACTCTCTACTATTCTCTACTACTCACTCTCTACTACTCTCTACCACTCACTCTCTACTACTCTCTCTACTACTCTCTCTCTACTACTCTCTCTCTACTACTCACTCTCTACTACTCACCCTCTACTACTCTCTCTACTAATCACTCTCTACTACTCTCTACTACTCACTCTCTACTACTCTCTACTGCTCACTCTACTGCTCACTCTACTACTCACTCTCTACTACTCTACTACTCTCTCTTACTCTCTCTACTACTCACTCTCTACTACTCACTCTCTACTACTCTCTCTACTACTTTCTCTCTACTACTTGCTCTCTACTACTCTCTCTCTACTACTCTCTACTACTCACTCTCTACTGCTCTCTACTCATTCTCTACTACTCTCTACTACTCACTCTACTACTCACTTTCTACTACTCTCTAATACTCTCTCTACTACCTACTCTCTACTACTCACTCTCTAATACTCACTCTATAATACTCACTCTCTAATACTCACTCTACTACTCTACCTCTCTACACCTCTCTACTACTCTCTACCTCTCTACCTCTACACCTTTACCTCTACACCTTTACCTCTACACATCTACCTCTCTCTACACACACACATATGCACAAATATATATGCATTTATATATATGTATGTATATATATATATATATACATACATATACATATATATAATCTGCATATCTATATAAATACAAATATAAATGCATGCATACATATACATATATGCATGCATGTGCATGTTATGTACATGAAAGTTTGAAAAAACACTAATGCAAGCAAAGCTAAAAAGCTACCTAATTACAATCAGAATAGCTTTAACTTAAACGAGGGCGAGACCTATTGCATTTTCAATGCTTGTTTACTTTGGTTCCATCAAGAAAGCATTCAGATGTGTCACACATTTGCCATAAATTCAGAATGTTAGCACTCTAGTTGCTCATTATATCACTGTAGTAAAGCTACTGCTCACCAGGGAAGTCTGCTGCTGGTATTGAAAGTGCATGTTTCTGTCTGCATGTCAGAATTTTTTAATGAAATAGAAGAGGATTTGAGAAGTCACTCAAAATGTGCCCTAATTTTTCTTTCTGCAGCACTAATCATACTTTCTATGGCAACATGAACCCCCTCATTGTGTTCATTTGCAAATTAAATGTTTTAAGTGTTACCACTTTATTCCAATCAAGATGGCTTCAGGTGTGCCATACGTTTATCATAAGTAGGACTGTTAGCGCTCTAGTTGTTCTTTGGAACACTCTGGGAAGCTGCAGTAGAACACACAGGAATCAACTGACAGTCTCTGCCCTTGTTGGATGTACATGTTTTACTGAGAATGTCAGACTTCATTCTCACATGACTGAGAAAGATAATGTGAATTTACAGAAAATATGCTCGCAGTTTAGCTTATAGATCACCTTCCAAACCTCTGTGGGAAAAGCATGAGAAAATAGTTTTCTCTCAAACATGATTCATGATATCCCAGCAGAAGGCTTTTTCACATGGTAAAATCACCTTAGAACATACCACAATTCCTAAAATGAGTAGGGTACCATCAACAAATGATTTATAATGAAACTAAAGTCTTAAAACCTTCTATTAACTGCAATGCTTTTTACTAAGGTGCTATCATGTATATTGGTCCCAAGATGGCTTCCAACACTTCTTGGATGAAGTGCTGACAGCCAATCAGATCTCACGATGAGATGTGTGGTTAGGCTCCGCCCAGATATATACGTGATCTTACTTTTGATTTTCTCAGGAACTACTGAACGGATTTATACCATTTAAGCAAAAGGCACGTCTCTGAACCAAGGTCTACCTTTCTGCCAAATTTGGTGTAATTCCGTTCAGCAGTTCGGGCTGTAGCTGCGACTAAAGGTTCCTATGGAAAATTGCATGGGGAAAACACGCTTTGGGACCCCCCTTTTTTCTCGGCCCCCGGTTGACGAATCACCCCGAGACTATCAGGATAGGAGCGGACCGGAGCGGACCACGAGTTTTGAAAATTTCGCGAAGATTCGTCAACCGGCGCCAAAGTTATTCTAAATAGAATGTTGCCGATTTCCTATGGATAATAGGTCCTAACTATAACTACCTACTGGCGACCGCCAGTAAGTAATATATATATAGTCAAAATAATTTCATTTAACATTATTTCCTATGTGGTTCTATTTTAAGTCCTTGCCTCCATTATTTTCTATACAAGAGTCCTGTACTATCTGTTGGCTATGTGTACTGCTGGACTTACTAATGCTCCTTTTTAGAAGTCACTATTTCTCATCCCCTCTTCTCTCTCTCGCTCTCTCTTACTGTCTTAGCACCCCTGCCTTTGTGAGGGGTCTCCAGTCTGTACCCTTTTCAGTTTCCTAAGGCCATTTCACTTCACATGCGTTTTAGTCTGGTGAAATAACGCAGTTTACCACTGGCAAGTGGCTTGTTCATTCAGACCTTTGCCCTTCGAAAGTCACTACAACTGATACCACTACTATTTAGTTGCTTTTTTGTGATGCCTGATATTATTGGAAGATCTTAAAAAAACCAAGTTTGCAATTTAAATCTTTGACTCAGCAGAGTTTAGTTATATGTAGTCGTATTGTTCTTTTGAAATGATTATATGCAACAGTCGCATGAAATTAGAGGTTATTAACACCAGAAACCTGGGTCTAGATACAGCCTTGTACAAGTATCTCTGAACATTTGACTATTAGCACGCTGTTTTAAATTATAAAAGTTTTGTATATTTCTAGACATTTTCAAGATTTTTAAGCAGTGCCGCTTTCAATTTAATGCTTGGCATCGTTATGGAATCCTGTGCCTGGTACTGTACCTAAAATGCTAAAAGAAAGGAATGCTACAATTCTTTTATTAGCTTTGTCTTGAATTGTAATATTCACTTGTGTTTTCCCATTTGCAGATTTTCTTCAATGAACAGAAGAGCCTTAGATACGTTTGGTACAGAAGCATCCAGGGACTTCAAGGATTTCATACCGCAGCTAGACCCGAGATACAGTATTGTGAAACCTGAAATTGCACACGACCTTTCCTGAAATTGTACTTCATCTATCTTTCCACTGAATGTGATCAGAGACATAGAACCGAAATCAAAGAAATGGTAGACGGCTTCTGACTGACTTCAGTATTATTCCAATATGATTTATGAACACCAATCAAAGTGCTGAAGTTTTCTATTTAGAGCTGGGATAGTAATTAGACGTCTGTTCAAAGCAGAAAATGGTTCTGGGTCATTTTACTTTGTTGGTAGTATGCCAGCTTCCTGATTGAGTATATTCAAAGTGTATTTTAAATATCAAGAAATGGGAATGTTTACCAGCATACCAGGCTTTGCAAATTAACATTTAGTGTGCAGCCTTTAATTCAAATAATGTCTCCTAATAACACTATTATATTCCATTGCATTTTAGCAAACCAAAGGAAACCTCTGTTTTCATCTCCATTACTCTGTTCAAATTATTGTATAAATCTTTAAGGGATCAATGTGAAACAGGAGCCTATAAGTTAAAGTTCCATTCAGTCACATAAGTATACAACTCTACCTCTTTGACTAGAAATGTTTATGTTGTCGTATGAATTTCTACAATATGACACTTTGCAACGATGTATGACTCAATACACGACAAGATTTCTGCAGATAGTCTCTGGGGTACATCACCCACTTTATTCCCTCCAAGCTAATAATATGTTTTTACTTAATATGGTATTTCAGATTGATTTTTAAGAAACCACCTGTTAACCTCATCTGTGCAACGCTCATTGTTGTTTCATTGCATTTATGGCAGCACTGGATTTTTTGAAATTCAGTGAAAGATCTAGAATGTCTGTAGTGCCTGATACCACTAGAAATTGAAGAAGAATGTACACATCAGTTTTAACACTGTCAAGTGTGCTGTTAAACAAACGCACACTGTAAATATCTTCAGTTTCTGAGGCAGCTTATATCTGGCAAACATGTATAGCACAAGAGCAAGATCCTCAATGTTAGAATGTTACATCAAGTAAAGAGCAAGTTCAGGAAACACAATCTCAGATTAGAATCATCCTTCAACTGAAGTACTCAATCTCATTAAGAGATATCACAGTAGACTCCAACCTGCAGTAGAGTTATCACAGTAGACCCAAACATGCAGTCTGCTTGTAGCAAAGCAAGTTTCTGTGTCAGATATATAGGCAAGCAAATGGATATGTAGCAGATATTTCTGGAATATATAGAGCTGTTTTGGTCAGAGCAGCAGTAGCTAACATTATAAAGATTCTAAAAGCTGCACTAGAGTAACTTCAAGTACTTAACAGTTGATGTATTCTTATTAGACTGAGCTCATTTCAGTTCTTCAGCTGTATAACTTGCATCGCAATCAGATAGTCTTAATACTTTCTTGTATGGAGTTAGTTTCCTGGCCTTGTCCTTGTATCTGTTTTGATATATTGCCATTCAGAGTCACAGTAACTGAGCCTGGAATCACTGTGTTTGTAAGCATATTGAAATCTCTCACAAATTTGTCATATCATCACCATTTATTTATGGGATCAGGAAATGTTTGCAAAATGTAACACTCGTATTCAGTTTTTCATGAGAATGGGCCATATTGATGTATTTATAAATGTGCTGTGCCATTCTTCTTTTTTATGGTCCTTTTCAGTACCATAATGTTTTATGGTTGTCTTCTGTGTGAGAAAATGAATATATCTATATAAAGTCAGGGTAACTTTGTATTTTGCAGTCTACAAATCATGCTGTAACATTATGGTACTTGCACTGACTGTACAGTATTGATACAAATCTTTTATGTTAGCATTTCGATTTCAAATATGACTAGGGCTGCATAGTTGTCAGTACTACATTTCAATGTCAATAGTTCCATAGTTTTTACATTATTATTTTTGATGGCTTAGCTCTTGTTTTAAATCATTTTAGGCAATTTCATGGCCCAAGTCCTGTAGATTGTATTCAAGTTTTTTGCTAAGTTTGTGATGATATAGTACTATTTAATCTAAAGATTGAAATCTAGTTATTTCAAATTATCCACCCTTATGGCAATGTTCTTAATATCTTCATGATCAACAGTTTTAAAATAAAACATGTGCTTTCGTGGTTGTACTTCAGAACATTCACCATAAATGTTCATGCAGAGGTTCTCACAATGTTTCATTTATCGCTACATTTTTGAGTTATTTCTCCAGCACATTGAAACCTAATTAATTGGAAGATAAATTCAACAGTTTTTTCTAATTTATTTTTTAATATCTAAACCCTTTGATTTATAGCTCTTGATTTCTAACAGGTGTACATTTTGATGCTCATTCCCTTGTATAATTAATTCTAAATAAAAATATTTTAATCCTTCAAAGTTTTGTATTTGTTTTCTCTTTTTACATTGATCCACAGCGCTTTGAAAATATTAACATTACTGATTGATTATGCATTCCTTTACAGCCATATTTCGGTAAAATCTTCCTTTGGATCCTTTGAATAAGGAAAGCAGACCAATGGCTGCTTGATTGCACATATCAGGACATTAAAAACATTTAGGGATATATCTGAAGCCTGTGGCCTGGACAATTTACAATTCATGATTTTGATGGAATACCTTCTAGTAAATGGCAACTTTCTTCTTGAAATCTTAGTGTCAGAGCTACATCATCTAGACTAGACTTAGCTTATAAAGCACAGGCAGACTTTTACCAATACCAGGCTATAAGATTGTTGTTTTGATAAGACTTGGTAATACATTTTTTAATTCTTATGAATCTGAGCGGTGTGGCTTGCGCGCGACTCAGATGGCCACTCTGACAGATGAATTATGGGATTAGATATGAAGGAAGGAAGCCATCCTTGATGTCTCTTGACTGCAGTGAAGTTCTAGCAGCAGCAGAGATCTTTTGCCCCATTTAATTTGCTCCAGAGATTCTGGAGCCCTGGACTGCACAACGTGCAGGTCAGGCAACAACATGACAGCCTCCATTTATTTCATGCATTCCTTAACAGTTATTGGTTGGTTTTCAACATTTTTGGAAAAGTGGGTCTCCCATTTACATTTCCTCTCTTCATCTACTTCTCTTCAGATATTTTCACGTTTTCCAGGAGTAATGGTCATGCACTATCCAGTGAGACAAAATGGCCACCATGAAGAATTATCACACATTTCTCTATTAAAACCTGTGACTTCCTCTATCCGTATCAGCTGGTGATTGTACCACTCTAAAGGTGTGTTAGACTTTTTCAAGGCTTTGCTGAAATTTGAAACAGACATTCATATTTCAACTCTGACTTTGTGCACAGAAAGCTGTGTGCAATAATCTTTTGGCTTCTCTCCCAACCTCATTGACCTTTATCATCTAAACCATACCATTGAGTGACATTTCTTTCTCTGCACCAATCGCTACCTTCCATCAGAATCTTTACATTTGAGGTGACCATCTCCTACCTACAGTCATGGGAAAAATCAGAGATATAGAATTGAAAGACTCTAAAGAAATTAAAAAGGGGCAAATCTATGAATATAGAACTCATTGTTCAACGACTAATCACCCTACATGATCTGGCACAAATTACAAAAAGAAACAGCGATTTGATGCAATCAGACATTCAGGGCTTAAGAAATAATTTCACAAGCTTGGCTAACAGGATTACAGCAGCTGAATCACAGATAATGTGCATGGAAGATGATAGAAAGATCTCACAAAAACTTCCCAACTCAATGTGCTTTAAACTGAAGTCCCTCTTTATGGAAGTCAAACATCTAGAAAATCATAGCAGAATAGGAAACTTGTGAATTTTCGATCCACCAGCGGGCATTGAGGATGCAGCCAACTCTTGTGTGGAAATTCTTGAAATGTGGATCCCTTGTACTTTGAACATCTCCTGCTCCAAAAACTTTGAATTTGAAAGAGCCCATAGGATCACCCGAGGCAAGCAACCACCGGACTCTTTTAAGAATAAAAAACATCAGAGGACGATGATTTTCAAACCCTTAAGATATCAGCACATGGAGGAGATTCTGAAATATATGAAAAAGCACCACTATATCTCTTGGGATGGAGCAAAAATTGTACCACTCAGGATTACGCGAAAGACCCCATTACTGGCAGAAAGCGTTTTCCAGCCCTCAGACTCCAACACAGATCCCTCTCCAACCTGCTCTTCTGAGTAGCTCCTTCCTGGTTCAAATTCATTTTCAACGATAAAACCAGACTCCTCTTCAATCCTGCTAAGCTAAAGAAAGAACTTCAGGACCTCAAACACTCTGATATGGACCATTGAGTTATACATGATGAATATTTGGTTGTAGGTTATATGTTTTTCATTGTATAAATTAGATTGCTTTCTTGCCAAATAGGAATTAGCCTGATTCTAGTTCCTCTAACATGTGAAGACGTCATGGCCTTAACATTGATGTATTTTATAGATCAAAACATCTTTCAATACTTTATTGAATGATACATATATATGGGTTCTGCTATTTATCATCCCAGTTTGTTTAGAACGAAAGATCAAAATTGCATATAAACAGTTTGACACTATTTGAATATGTTGATTCTACATAGTTTATCTCTTCCTCCTCCCAGAGAGTTAGTACTTTGACTAAGTACTGTTTTGTTTCTTGCCTTTAATTAATCCATTAGGATTTCTCCACTGTTTTTGTAAAAGCTATTGCCATCCGTTTCCACAGAGTTCATATAGTTATCATGTTTAGGAGACACCTCTTAGCGCTCTCGTTTACAGTGATTCCAGTATTATCGAGTGAGTTAATGAGCCTTTGCGCCCTTTTGGGATGGGGAGGATGGTTTCTTGTTTCTTTGTGTGTGTTACTTTTTCTATTTTTGCTTCCTTTCCTTTTCTTACCTATTCCTCTTTTTCCTGAACTCTGGGTAGTTGTATTGACAAGCTATTTAAATGCCAGTGTCTTTACAGGACATAGTTATACTTTCTGAAAAGCTTTGTTATATGGATACCATTCATATGATATCAGCCTCCTTCACATATGAGCATGAAGAGTTAATGCGATATTACGTACGACTCACTATACTCGACTATCTATGAAGATATTGTCACATGGAGGTATTGGGCCCATTTCAGAAATACCATTTTTTACATGCTCACGTTCTTAAGTTGCTTTCTCTCCCTAAACATGGTGATATTTGAAAAGCATTCATTGATTGCACACACAGGATAACATTTCTCAAACTCAGTTTACTCACTATACCACTTTGTAGGCACTCTATCATGAGCATTCTGTACAAGGGTTATGTTCAGCACGCAAGATGTTATCTGTTTTTTCCAGCTTGGCGACAGAGTTCTCACAATAGAATTAACAGTACTGATTGAGGCTTCGGCAAGGTAACATGGAGGATTGTATTATAAATATGACAGCAAGCCTTTGTTTATTTAGAGGAGCATTTCGTTGGCACTTAGAGGTCGGTCGATGCTGCAAATTCAGCTCAGTCGATTTCTGTCACCTCATGTGAGGGATGCTGTCCAACTCTAAACCAAGGCAGGCAGCTTGCTGACACTTAACCCCAGGTAATGGGGAGGTAGACCCCCTGACAGGGATTTGGCAGATCTACTCACCTTAGACAAGATAGGGTAGAATGTGCTAGGTGGGAGTACTCTATATTACAGTACTTGTATGCAAGAATATAGTTTTCTGTAATCATCAAAGTGGTTGAATTGTTGATCTTCTTGACCATTCTTGTAATGTTAATCACATTATTCTGTTTCCTTCTATTGATTATTGCAGGGCACATATTGTACTCCAGAATCACAATGCTTTAATAAATATTGAAATGCTTCACTGTGTATTTCTTGTGTATCTCTTTGGGTATGCATAAGTAACTGATCAAAAGTCTGGATCTGTTACCACGATTTCCTTGGGGAGTCAGGGTAGCCATATTCTGAGGTTGCACATACATTTGTTACCCTGTAAGGCTAGGGGTACATATGGTGCATTGTGAGCTAGCAGGACTATAGGCCGATATATCCTGAGGGGTGCTCAAAATAAGTCTTGCACTGGTCCAACGTTTATGTTGACCATCAAACGCACAGTTTTTCTTGAGAAAGAATAAGCCGTACAACATGGCGTCGCCAATGTTCTAGTTTGGAGTCTTATTTGATGGATCGCCTTACTAGTTTTTCTTTTACGTACCCAAATTACCCCTATTCACCTACTAACAGGAGACGTTCTTGTGTTAGGGAAAAATCCACCTCAGCTGAGTAGGTAACCCCTATGTATTGGGTGTAGGTTGTTCAAGCTTAAACCTTTGAAAGGATCTCCCTATAAAGGTACCCTCTCTGATTCCACATATACGAATCTCTAAAAATGAAGACCCAGCAATTAACAAACCAGCTAACTGCAGATGTGATTACACAAATGCTGTTCCAACGTGGTCTGCCCCAGATGGGTTGAAACATTACCTTCGTGGTTGATGTCCACAAAGCATTAAGGACAGAGGTAATAAATTCATGGGATACATTCCCAATAGCAAATACAAATTCAAGTCTGTTTCACACATACACTGCAGATACTTTTCTTAATAACTACACAGCTTATAAAGCTCTAGAAATACCATTAACTTACCAAGAACACCAGAAAGCGACATACCACATACGTACAACAATGTTAGACAAGGTCCCCTTAGCAATGAGGACACAAAATGGCGTGTCTTAGTCGGATACAAACCATATCCAGATATAGATAATCTGATAGTTTCAGAACTATGTACATTATACAGAGATCAGGTTAAAACATATGGATGTTTAACACCGTTTGTCATGCGAACAATGACAATAAATCCTGCGAGAGCTGCTGAAGCTGCACAACCACAATTGGCTACACCTGGAATTAGTCCACAAACTATCAATGCAGTCATGGTTAAGATTCCCATCAAATGGGAGGAAATACTGTTCTGGATTGCACAGAAAACAAAGCAGCTTTAAGCAGTGTTTCCCCATTCAGGACCTCAAGAAAAACACAGAATTCTTAAAATTTGCTTGTCAATAGGAATGGCTCTCCCGGTGGAACGCTGCACCACTTGGAGTACAGTCTTTGCTGCTGTATATACCAAAACACATGGTACACCTTCATTAGCCGTTTTACCAGAGGTGCTTAAACAGATCCAAAATGAGTATGGCTAGCCTCTGCCCAGGATTTAGGGATGAAACAGATGGGCAATTTGCCACAGCATCCGCCATAATGTTGAATAATATTAATGGGGAAGCAGCAGTGTTGGTGTTATGCCAACGACTCACTAACTTGACTCCAAGAGAACAGAAGCACAAGTTACCTAAAATTGAAGAAACCAGTGCAACAATAGGTCGAGATAATTTGGGAGCTAGACCTAGTAAACCACAAATTAAGAGTAATTCAGAAAAGGATAAGTCAAATCAAGCACCCGAATCTTCTAAGAAGAAGTTGGATAGTAAGAAACATAAAGAAAAGACTTAGGGCCTGATTATGATTACGACAGGGTTACTCTGTTACAAACCTGACAGATATCCTGTCCGCCGTATTACAATTTAATTGTATCCTATGGCATTTGTATTATGGTGGACGGAGTTTACCTTCCGCCAAGATCGTAATCAGGCCCTAAGTCACGGGGTGCATCTGCTCTACAGGAGGCCACTGAGAAGCGCTATAACCCGTGTAACTATGACAATTTTAAGATGCCAGACAGATATTGGCATACTGATGTTGTTCCAGGAATCATCCGAAAAACCCTTGGAGAGAGAAGGACAGTCAGACCACAGAATAAACTGAAGAAGGACTCTGAACGCTTCTCTGTCTACATAATAAAAAAGGTAGATAAATCTAAATGGTCCACACCTCAATTCAAAAAGCAGAACGATGGCCTAAAAAGTCAAGCATGCCGCAGATAGGACACTGCCTCTGAGCGGGGAGTGGGCTCTGACCATACTGGATAGTGCTGCAGAAGTCACAATAGTTCACCGGAACCTGATGGATTGTCTGGTGGCAGTAGCATTGAGTGACTATGTCCAGGTGGAAACACCGGACATGAGTGAGTGTCCCGCATCGATATTATGAGATGCAACTCCAATTGGAGAGGCACGTACCAATATACATTAATGTTCTCTTTTGGGAAAATTTGTCATTCGGTTACAATATTCTCTTGTCCAAAAAAGGATTGGCCACCTGAATTTGTGTTGGATTGCCTAGCGAGAGAAACTGTAATTTTACCTGCTTTTTCTGACCTCTTCCCAGAGACAGTGCAGCATTCATATGCCAAGGAGTGGGCTTTAGCGCCAGCTCCTGTGTTATACTGCAACCGTATGGGGTGAGATGACTGTTCCCCTTATCACATTATACTAGTAAGGTCGAATCTACAACATCAAAGACAATATCCCATTAAACAGGAGGCAAAAAAGCAAGTTAGAAAGATACTCACACAACTTGAATACCAAGATGTAATTGAAAGTTGCACCTCTCCTATGAATTATCCTTTGTTTCCAGTAATGAAACCTGATCATTGATATTGTCTAGTATTAGATTACAGACACCTGAACACAGCCACTTGTACATTCACTGTACAAAATGTGCATAGTGTAACACTAATGAACAACATAGTGTCAAAGACATACAAAACGACCCTAGACATCTCAGATGGATTTGCTCTGCCAAATCATAGCTCCTGAAAGTATGCATTTGACCGCAATTAGCACGCTTGGTTCTCAAAAGCAGTTCAGTTGTTTTCCTCAAGTATATAAGAACAGCCCAGGGTTGTTCTTAGCACTAGTTACAGAACTCTTGCTACAATATAATGACAAGGCATTGACCCTATATTCAGATTTGCTGACATGGGCTTCAAATTTGATTGAAAAATATCTATAATAGCCCACCTCAATGTCCTATTTTTAGGATGAGAGCAGTCAAGTGAAGGCAAAAGCCTGGCAACACATTTCCTTGAGAAGTGTATGCTTCTACAACCCACAAACACATTAAAGAAACGCCAATTGATTTTGAGTTTCCTGGACTTTGGTAGAATTTACATTCCAGATTATGCAGAGCGAGTAAAACCTTTCTACGACTTGATACGTCCAGATCTTTCAAGCACACATTGGACAATCAAACTCACAAAACTCTTACTTTCAGTACAAGTTGACATGCTAGCTTCAACACATTTACACACGTGTAAACACAACAAACCTGATAATCCGTATCATTGCAGGAGCATCAGGATATAGTTATTTTACATTCAATGAAGGTGACACTGTACCAATTGCATATAAATCGCATTTATACACCAATGTGGAGATGTGTTTTGCTCTGATAGAAAAGAGTCTGACGGCGGTACAGGCTGCTGTAGTGAGAGATAGATGTTTGACTTTGGGGAAACTCATTAGCTTTCCTAATGCTAAGGCTTTACATCCACGACGGATACAGTGGGCTAACTCATTCACTGCCACAGATATAGAATACAGATTTGACTCTATACTACAAACACACACATACCTGCAATACGAAAATTAATATCCTCTGCCAAATTAAGTCATGCCTCTTGATCGGTATGATTACACCATCCACACTGACAGTTCTGCACAGCCTGCCGTAGGGACAAAACACCAATACTCTGCAAGGTGCGCCTTTGTAAAGGGTCGAATAGAGGATGAATTCTGCCCTCACGAAACCTACAACCAGTCACTAGGTGATCGAACAGCACAGCTGGCAAAACTCAGGGCTCTAATTCTGGCACTGGAGAATACGGATCCCGGATTCCACACACTGATTATGTGTGATTAGTATTATTGTGTCCAGTCTTACAACTAGTAGTTATAATACTGGAGCCGGAATGGATGCAGAGATTCCAAATGGTACACAATAAAGCACAGAACAGTTTGGGGACAGCTGACAAAACTCAGAGTATTTGCCACAGACTCATGTAATACACACACTGAGTCGTCAACGTGTAGGAATACACATTGTAGGGAATGCCATAGATGACGAAGCGGCAAGGGTGACAGTACAAACTGCTGCAGTCGCTGCAATTACTCGTTCAGGTACGAAGATACATGGAGACATAATGATGGCTGACAATGCTGTGTGCAACGGCACCCACCTGCCGAAAAGCTTTCCCTCAAAATACTACTACCAGTTAGATGAGCAAAACATTCCATTTGCTCAGATTCCCAGAGTGGGGCATCAAGTTATACCAAATTCAGATCACAGTTTAAGATTGATCCTAGCAGCACATGAGGGCCTAGCATCTGCACATGCAGGGGTGGCGGCTACAATTTACTACTGCAGGAACACTGTTGGAGGCCATGTATCATCCTCAAATGCGACATCTGCCAGCAAATGAATGGTTCCACTGTGTCGCTTAGACCACAGACACCTCTTGTGATCTCAAACAATCCTCTCACCTGTGCTTATCTGCACCACTGCAGCCCCTTACTATCAGATGAGGCTTACAAATACATCTTGGTTGCAGTTGATTCCTGCTCTGGATTCCTACCAGTTTGGCCACAGAGATCGGGTGATGCCTCTTATAAAAGATTTGCAAGTCTTAATCAGGGCACATGCAGTAGCCACATTCTATTCGGATCAGGGTCCGGCGTTCGCCTCAAAGGCCTACAGAGGCACCATGGGAGAATTGGGTGTGGCCGTGCAGTACTCCTTCCCTATCATCCCGAAGGAAATGTAGTGGAGAGGAAGAACTGGAGATTAAAGCAGTCTTTAACAGCGAGAGTGTTAGGTTCTGGTCGCAGTTGGGATCAACACCTATATGGGGTCCAGAGAGCCCTAAACAATCTGCCTAGAAATTCCCTGGGTAGTCTGTTTACCTATGAGGTGCTGTTTAGTGTTAAGATGTGGGTACCCGACCTTGACACTCTCAGTACAGTGGCGGTTGAAACACCATTTGACATCAATAAATGTTTGTGTGTTTTACAGGATCTTAGATACTTTCTAGAAGCACAGAGCAACGTCCAACAGAAACGTTATGCCACTATAGAAGTGAAGGAAGCACCAGCAACTCCTGGTTGGATTCCCATGATTGGTGAACTAGTCCAGGAGAAGATTGTGGACAAGAAAGAATTCAGGCTATCTTACATAGTGCCTATACCTGTCTTGTCCGCTGAAGGTACGTGAAGTGTAGTTCTACCGATCTTTGCTGGTTACAAAAACAAGAGATTTGTGTCAAGAGATCTAGTCAAACCATACTATGTGGCCAGTTCTACAGAGTAGACCAAGAGGTAGGTAGTTACCTGCCTCCTCTCACTACACTACAGGAAGCCGTGATGGAAGCTTTGATTAATGATGTAGCCTCTTTTCCACTCCAGGGAACAGCTAACACTGAAGTATCACTTCTTTCTGTTATATGGACCAACTCCTTGCAAATGTCATGCACAGAAACACAGATTACAATTTCGCAAACAGACAAATAAGGTGTGTACTGCAATGTACAACCACGAGTCTCCTCCCAGTTAACCGAAGAATTCAGAGCTGCCAAAAATAGATCAAACAGCGTCTGGCTATTTCACTTATTATGACAAATTCTCTTCGGATTAATCTGGCCCGCCACCTCTATTGCCCAGAGGTAGATTGCGTGAATTCTACTTTTGGCTAAAACAGACATAATTTACCACTCCATGGATATACATGTAGGGCCCGATTCACAGAACTAACTTAAAACAAAATCCTAAACTTACTACCATTTTGGTATTCACAGAAGGCACTTAATCATTTTGGTATTCACAGAAGTTAGGAGTCCTAACATTAGGACTCCTAAATGCCTTCTGTGAATACCGAAAGTCTTAAAGTTAGGATTTTTCTCAGTTTAGTAGTAGTAAAGTTAGCATTTAGGAGTCTAAACACAATTTATCTTACATGGGGCCAGATGTACAAACATTAGGAATACCGATTTCCTAATGTACGAAATTCATTGAGTTTCATTTAGGGATTCCTTGTGGGACGTAAATCAGTCAACCTCATGAATAATAATGAGGTAGGTTGCAGTTTGCGACCTATTAGGAATCACAGCCATCACAGGGATGATAGCCTGCAGAGGTCACCTGAGGTCTGCAGAGTTCTGTGATTGTTTTTTGATAAAGCAGTCTTTTTTTTAAAAAATGCAGTCAATTTTCCATAAAGGAAAAAGGGATGAGTTGAAAAAGAAAACAATGAGACCCGAAGTTTAATTTTTTGAGGCAGGCACTGGTCCATGGGATTACTGCCTGCTCCTAAATAATATTTACGATCTCAAAATGGAAGGGGTCCCCTGGGGACCCCTTCCCCTTTGTGGATAGGTTGCCACCAGTTTTAAACTGGTAGTAAAGTATTATTGTTCGGTTGCATAATAGTAATACATACCATACTGATTCGAAACATGCCTCTTCCAAAAATCGAGTCGAGAATGCAAAATGGGATTCAGTCAGTGAAGAAATTAGGTGTTTGTAAAGAGCTGCTACTCACCTGTGAGGGTCTCATTGTGCTGGGGGTAGTGGGGGCTGTTAATCCATCTGGGCGCTGGGGGTCAGTCGAAGAGCCAGGTCTTTAGATCCTCTCTGAATTAGGTCAGCGACGGAGATTGCCTGAGGTGGAGAAGCAGGGTGTTCCATGATTTGGTGGGAGAAGGATCTTCCTCTGGCTCTAGTCTGGTGGATCCGTGGGACGGTGGCCAGGGCCAGTTGGGCAGAGCAGAGGTGTCTGGTGGGTACATTGAATGAGAGGCGGTGGTTCAGATATGCTGGTCCCGAGTCATGGAGGGCTTTGTAGGCATATGTGAGAAACTTGAACGTGATTCTTTTGTTGCCTGGGAGCCGGTAGCGTTCTCAAAGATTTTCAGTGATGTGCCTGACGTAACACGTTTCCATTACATTTTGTACGTTTGAAAAAGCATTTTTCCATTTGCAAACGGCCCGATTCTGTGAATCGGGCTGGTGTTGACTGGCAAAATGCTTTGTACATCTAGACCATGGACTTTTAAACCTTTCTAAAAAAATAAAATCCACTACTAGGAAATTGGGTGCCACTCCTCTCTCCTGCATTTACTAGGCAATTTCATAAAGCTAGGTAATGCAGCTTCTAAAATGTACAATCTTCTTAAGACTCCCAATACATGTGAAAAAAAAGTCCAACATCAATTCCTGGTCTTTTACTTTTGACCTAAATCAGGTTTTGATATCCCCTTCTTAGCATGGACAAAAGTCTAGAGCTCTCCTTTCATAGGGAAGATTACTCCAGCTCTCTCACAAATGAGATTGTGGATCATATCGATTATAGGTCACCTCTGAAACTTCACTGAGTAGGATTACTAGATTCAAACCTTTGTTGGAACTGTAATTTGGTGACACTATAGATATGTTTTACTTCTGTAGTTATGTTCGCCCTTCTGGCAGTATATAGAAAAAAACACATTGGACTAATATTACTTGTTGCACTCTGCCGGAATTTGCACAAGGGACGAACAACGAGGGAGCAGCACAATATTTATTTCAATACTGTATTCTAATTTTGCTATTGATTTTACTTGATCAGGACTGCTACAGCTACCATTTTGGTAGTTCACGCTCTAGGTTCCCGTTGGCCACATGTATTTAAGTTAGCACGAGGCTCGGATGCAGCTGCATTGAAGGTCTTGGCTAGTGGGCTCTAAACTATTTTTAAGTGATTTGCTTGTGAAATTTAGACTAATATTGCTTGTTGCACACTGCACAAATTTGCACACCGGACTGACAACAGAGGAGGAGGGAGCAGCAAAAATGTTATTTCAATATTGTGTTCTGCTTCGGCAACTTTTTTTTCCACTTGATTCGGGACTGCTAGAGATGCCTTTTTGGGCAGTGTGCACCCTAGCTTCCCGTTGGCCACATGTATTTAATTCACCCAAAGGCAAGTCCGGCTATGCCCATCAGCGTCCCGGAAGTGCCCAGTGCCAGCTACTATGCCCCGGGCTCCTGAGAAGGTAATACTCGGTTAAGCTATACTCCTGAACAATTGATTAGTATAGCCCCTTGTTAGAAATGGGGGTCTCTAGTTGGCAGAGGTAGGTACCTTTGACCAAATAGGGACCCTTGCTTCTAGTCAGGGTAAGGGGGATACACTCTTTAGATAACCCCTGCTCACCTCCTTGGTAGCTTGGCACTAGCAGCCAGGCTTATACCAAAGGCAATGTGTAAAGTATTTGTACCAACACTAACAGTAACACAGTAAAAACACCACAAATTAACACCACACCAGTTTAGAAAAATACAATATCTTTATCTAAACTAAAAAAAGACCAAAACGACAAAAATCCAACCTACAAAAACTCAGTAGAATGTCTTTAGAAAGGTTGTTGCAAAAATAAACTTGTAGATGATCAATGCGACACTTTAGTCTCAAAGTACCTGGGGTGCGTAACGCAAAACCAACAACAGGGGCACAGAGAAGGTGATGCATCGGTTCTTCCTGAACTCCGGTGCGACAGGATGGCGCTTCGATGTGTTGCGACGATCCGGTGTGATGCGACAAAATGGCATCTTTGTTGTGATACGACATCGTGGAGGAGATGCGTGCATGCCCGCAGCTGTGTGGCGAACCCGGTGGTTTTCTGAGCCACGACGGGCCATGCGACATGCTTCTTCGGTGTTGCGACAACACCCTCGGTGACACGCTTCTCCGGGGTCGCAGTGGCGATCAGCAGCGACATGCTTCCCCGATGATGCGACAGCGGCTGCTGCGGCGGTGTCACGCTTCTCTCTCATTGCGTCACGCTTCCAGCTCCCAACAGCAAAGAGGCATCCCACACAGTTACAGGTCGTCCTGGCAGACTGGAATTCCCAGCTAGCAAGTTCAGGGAGCTGGGGGTGAAGTCCTTTTGCGCCTGGGACTTCAGGTACAGGAGGCCAGCTCTTCTCAGGCCCTTGGAGACCTTTCTTCAGATGGACACAGCACACAGCAAAGTCCTTCTTCAAGCAGGGGACACAGCACACAGCAAAGTCCCTTAGTCCTCTTCTCAGTAGAAACAGCAAACTGCAGGCCAACTCAGACACACAGCAAAGGCAGTCTCTTCAGCTGATATTCTTTGGCAGGGATTCCTCATGATCACGAAGTAGTCTAACTTTCAGGGGTCTCAGGTCTCATATTTATACCCCAAAAGTCTTTGTTCTCTATCTGTGAGGGGTCCTGGACCTAGTCCAAACCAGTTCTGGGTGCACTCTGCCAGTGCACTTCTTCCTTTGTCAGTGTGGGCCAGGGCCACAGGGGGTGGAGCCAGCATTGTGGAAGGCAGGCACAGCCCTATTCAGGCCCAGGTGCTACTCCTCCCACCACTCCAAATGCAGAAAGGTCTATTCAGCCTAGTGGTGACTCACCCAGCCTCTAGGAGCCACCCCAGCCCCTGTCACCCTCAAACTAGACAATCAATCCACAAACAGGCAGAGGCACACAGAAAGCTTGAACAAGAAAATAGCCACTTTATAAAAGTGCTATTTGCAAACACTGAATTTAAAAACCATCCACCCTAAAAGATGTGCTATTAAATTCTGAGTTCAGGGATACCAGATTCCAAATTTCTATCTTGCTTCTATGGGAAGATATGCAGGTAAAAATGTTACACAGCATTCCCCATTCTGTCCTATGGGCAAGTTAGCCTTTCAATAGTGAAAAATGAAATCGGCAGTATTTCACTATCAGGACATGTTACCCACACTAGTACATGTCCTAACTTTCACATACACTGCACCCTGCCCAGGGGGTACCTTGGGCCTACCATAGGGGTGTCCAATGTGTAAGAAAAGTGAAGGGTAAGGCCTGGCCAGTGGGTGCACCAGTCAGGTCGACATGACAGTTAGCAAACTGCGCACAGGCACTGGGGTGGAAGGCCTGAGACATCCCTTTGGGGCTACTCATGTGGGTGGCACAATCAGTGCTGCAAGCCCACTAGTAGCATTTGAATTACCAGCCCAGGCACACTCAGTGAACTTAACTAAGAACCTACTGGTAAAACAAATAAGCCAATCATGGATAACCAATCACAATCATAATTATCACAGGGAGCACTTGCACTTTGGCACTGATCAGCAGTGGCAAAGTGCCCAAAGCATCTAAACCAGCAAAACGAAACCCAGCACAGTGTCAAAAATACAGGAGCTAGAGGCAAAAAGTCAGAGGAAACCACGCTAAGGATGCCAGGTCTAACACATGTCCCCTCCAGCTGAAAAGTGGGGAGAACTATCCACCCTCTTGGGAGTTCTCATCACTAAGGCGGAAGAACCTGGACAGACCATAAGCATTGGCGTGTTCTGTACCAGGGCGGTGTTCCACCGTAAAGTTCATTCCCTGTAGGAAGATTGACCACCTCAACAGTTTTGGGTTCTCACCCCTCATCTGCATTAACCATCTGAGGGGCCTGTGGTCTGTCTGAACCCGGAAGTTAGTCCCAAACAAGTAGGGCCTTAGCTTCTTCAGCCCCCAGACCACAACAAAAGCTTCCCTTTCAATTGCACTCCCCCTCTGTTCCCTGGGAAGTAGCCTCCTGCCAATGAAAGATACAGGTTGGTCCAAGCCCTTGTCGTACAATTGTGAGAGTACTGCTCCCACTCCATGCTCTGAAGCATCTGTCTGGACCACAAACTCTTTGGAGAAATCAGGCGCCTTGAGCACGGGAGCCGTGCACATGGCAGCTTTCCTTGAAGTCAGCTCTGTCAAGGGGGAAACAATGGTGCCATACCCCTTGACAATACCCGGTGAGACCTAAGAAGGCTCTCACTTCTGTCTGGGTCTTGGGCGGCTCCCAAGCCAGAATGGTATTAATCTTTGCTTGTAGGGGCGCCACCTGTCCGCTCCCTACCTGGTGTCCCAAGTACACCACAAATCCCTGCCCTATCTGGCACTTACTGGCCTTGATAGTGAGGCCTGCACTTTGCAGAGCCTTCAACACTTCACAGGGGTGTTGCAAATGTTCTTCCCAACTGGAGCTGAACACAGCAATGTCATCCAAGTAAGCGGCGCTGAATTCCTCCAGCCCGGACAGTACCCAGTTGACCAGTCTCTGGAAGGTGGCAGGGGCGTTCTTCAACCCAAAGGGCATGACACGGAACTGGAAGTGCCCCTCTGGTGTTAAAAATGCTGACCTCTCTTTGGCCCCCTCAGTTAAGGCAATCTGCCAGTACCCAGATGTTAAATCAAATGTACTGAGGTACTGGGCAGCGCCCAACCAATCCACGAGCTCATCAGCTCTGGGATTGGGGTGTGCGTCAGTCTTGGTGACCGCATTGAGCCCACAGTAGTCCACACAAAACCGGAGTTTTGGAGTGGCACCGGGTGCAGAAGCTTTTGGTACTAAGACCACTGGGCTAGCCCATGGGCTGCTGGAGGGCTCAGTTACCCCTAGAGCTAACATCTTGGAAACTTCTTCCTTGATGCTGGCCCTGACCTTGTCAGCTACCCTGTAAAATTTCTGTTTCACAGGTAGACTATCCCCAGTGTCCAAATCATGGACACACCAATTGGTGACTTCTGGTGTCCGGGAGAACAGGTAGGCAAACTGACCCAACACATGGCGACAGTCCCTCTGCTGCTCTGGGGTCAGGGTAGGTGAGAGGTTCACCCCATCCACTGACCCATCCTGCTCTTTGCTGACAGGGGGTCAGGAAGAGGGTCACTTTCCTCCTCTGTCCCATCATCTGTAGCAAGGAGCATTGTCACATCAGACCTCTCAAAGTGTGGTTTGAGGCGGTTCACATGCAGGACCCTCAAAGGGTTCCTGGGAGACTGCAAGTCAACCAGATAGGTTACATCGCTCTTGCGCTCCACCACCTCATATGGCCCAGTCCACTTGTCTTGGAGCGCACAAGGCTCCACTGGTGCCATCACCCACACCTTCTGCCCAGGTTGAAATTCAACCAGAGTGGCATTCTGGTCGAACCATCTTTTCATTTCTTCCTGGCTAGCTTCCAGGTTCACCTGAGTGAGTTTCCTGAAGCGTTGAGTCTGATTGCGGAAGGCCAGCATGTAGCTGAACACATCCTGGGGGGTCTTACCAGGGGATTTCCCCCAACCCTCCTTCACCAGACTCAGCAGTCCTCTCACAGGGTGACCGTACAGGAGTTAAAAGGGACTGAGTACTGACGTGCTTCCTCATTTGGGGCCAGTGAAAGTGGGTGGCAAGCCTTTGAAAGGTCTTGTCGCACCCCAAATGTCCTGTAAGAGACACGTTATGAGCCGGATCCAGTAAGAAGGTCCTGAAGCGCTTGGGTACCACCAGCACACGGGCTGCACCGGGCTCAGCGACCTTAGGCTCACTATAGAGTAATCCATCTTCCCAGTAAATGAGATGAGTCTTGGACTCTCCACCTGCTGCCTGGTCTGCAGCCTGTTGCCGCAGACCAATGAGAGAAGGGCATTCCATCTGCGCCTTGCAAAACTCCTCCCTGGAGGGACCTCCTTCCTGCTACCAATGGGTCAGCTCAGGCCGGTCTCCCAGTTCGGCTACCTGTTCCCCCTGTAGGATCCAGGGCATCCCCCTCAGGTTCTGCTTCCTCCTGGACCGTGTGAATGGCTGGGGCTGGTCTCCCACGCCCCCTGCTCCTTCTCTTCCTGGCAGGCACCTGGGCCACTGTTTCAGGCTCCAGGTCTGCTTGATTACCCCTATTGGGTGCCATTGACCGAGTGGTCACACAAACCCACTCAGGCAGACCCAACATCTCCAAATGAGCCTGGCGTTCCACCTCCCTCCATGGGGAACTCTCCAGGTCATTCCCTAGCAGACAGTCTACAGGCATGGATGGACTAACAACGACCTTCAAGGAACCTGAGACCCCCCCCACTCAAGGGGAACTAGCGCCACCTTGCAGAGGCGCATGGAGTGGACTGTTGCAACTACAGGGTGAAGTGCATCAGGAATGATCTGCTTCTCAGACAACCACTGACACCTAACAGATGTCACACTGGCTCCTGTGTCTCTCAGAGCCTCCACCGTCCTCCCATTTATAGTCACCCACTGCCTGTATTTTTTTGTGTTCTCAGGCAGGTAGGTTTCCTGGACCATCTCTCTGTCTGCTAAAGAGACAAGGGTCATAACTGCTTGCTCCTCCTCCTCCTCCTCACTGGATACTAGTTCCTCTCCCAAAGCTACACTCACTAAACCCGGTGTCTGAGCACCAGTGGGTGCTTGGAATTTCTTGGGGCACCTAGGGGCAATGTGGCCCTTCTCACCACAGTTGTAACACCTGAGGGTACCCTGAAAGTTATGCCCGCCCTTAGGAGGCTGCAACGTTTTAGGCTGGAGGGCTGGGACTCCTTTCCTTCTGAACTGTTTTTAGGCCCTTTAGAGAACTCCTTTTGGTTACCTTTGTCCCCCCCCACTCTTCTGCGTGGGACCCTGCCCACCTTTGGCTGTGGGAGCCACAATCCCCTTGTGGACCCTGGTGCTGATCCAGCGGTCCACCTCCTTAGCAAGCTCACTGGGATCAGTTAACTTACTGTCCAAAAGATGCTGACGCAGCTCTGGAACACATAGGCTGCTCAAGTGCTCCCAACTAATTAGATGGTACAACCCCTCATAATCAGTAACTTTGCTGCCCTTCATCCAACCTTCCAGTGCACGCGTGTACACCCTCACACCTTCAGCCCAAGTGTCTGAATCAGTCTTCTTGGAGTTCCTGAACCTCACTCTGTACTGTTCTGGGGTGAGCCCATACTTGAGACATAAGGCCTCTTTTATATTGGCGTAGGTCAGGATTCCCACCTTCTCTAAAGGTGGTAAAACAGCCCTCCCAGATGCCTCAAAGTGTTTCCATAGGCCCGCCTCCAGTTCTTTTCAGGCACATCATTCATCTTCAATGCAAGCTCATACGATTCAAACCATGCATAAATATCCTCTCCCTTCTGGAAATTCTGCACTAGATCCTTGGGTATGTACACCTTACCCTCTTGCACTGGCTGTGCGCTGCCACCACTTGAGCTGGACTCCATTTGTTTGGCCTTAATGTCCAGCTCCCTCATGCTCAACTCATGAGCCAAAAGCAATTTCCTTTCTTCCAAGGCACAAGCCGTCTTGCTCTCTTCCGCCTTGGCCTGGAGCTTCATGACCTCCAGCTCTTATTCCCTGATCATCTGGTTCTCTTCCCACTCCTCTCTGGTGAGACTTCCTGCGGAAGGGACACTGGCAGCTCTTGAAGCTGCCCTTGGCACAGGCAAATGTTGTTACCTGAACCCATCCACATTTGTATCATCTTCATCCATATTTGTATAATCTCCCTCCTCAGCTCCTTTGGTCTCCCACCAGGTTTTTAAGGCCTTCTATAGTTGATCCTTTTTAGCGCTACTCCTTGTGGGACATCCCAAAACTTTGCAAAATTGTTTCAGTTGATCCACCTTGTAGGAATACAACTCTTCAATGTTAAACTCCAATTCTGCCTTCTTACTTTCTGCTTTACCATTTTGGGACATGATGCGTGGATGACTCAAGGATAAAAATAGAACCAAAAAATCAAACACAGTATGTGGTTGCGTAGTGGTCTCCACTAATCTAGTGATGTACACCAATTACTGTGGGTCAAGTACAAATCCAAGTTCAAATCCTCACCGCTGACCACCAGTGTTAGAAATGTGGGTCTCTAGTTGGCAGAGGTAGGTACCTTTGACCAAATAGGGACCCTTGCTTCTCGTCAGGTGTGGGTTGGGACCTGTGCAAGAGAAGTAAAGATACAAACGGAGGGGTTTTATTCTTCCTTAGTGTTTTATAGTTCACAGTGCAAAAAAAAAAAGTCCTTGTTTTCTCTTCGTCCCGGGTAAGGGCAAGGATGAAGGAGTCTGGCAGTCTCCAAGCGTCCTCCGGAGACAACTTGACCTCATGGAGAGTCCATGGCAATAAACACACAAACAAAAGAAAGAAAGAAAGAAAGAAAGGAGAGTATGTTACAAATCTTTATCCTCTTAATGTTCCCTTCAGGGTAGGGAGTGAGGGGATCACCAGAGTGCTACTAAGGCAGTACGTAGTGTGAGGAGGTGAGTGCGGCGGGGAAAGGGAGTCAACACCGGCTTGAAATCAGTTTCTACTCCCCATTTCTTCCCCTCCTCCCAGTCCACCCAGCGAAGCGAGCACGTACCTGGGTGAGCCACGTTCCTCCGGGAACGTGGCTGGGCAAGAGGCGGTCACGTTGGCTTTCTGGATTCCCGCGATTCTGTTTGCGTTGGTTCTGGTAACACGTCGTCTTCTCCGGGGCTCAAGCCCTCTGGCTTCCATGATGCAGGTTCCTCGCCGTTGGTGTCTTCCGGGTTCCCGCATTATGGGTCCTCCTTTTGGAGGCTGATTCTCTGCAATTGGCTCGGAGTGGGTGACGTGGTAGTCGGGGTAGTCGGGGGCATGGTCCCGTTCTTCATGTGCCCAGTTAAAGAGATACGCCGGCTGTTTGGCCAGAGAAGTGTATCCCATCCAAGGCGTACAATCCGTTGCCTGTGGAGAGAGGAGAGAGTCCTCGTTGTCAGGAACGGTCCACCATTCCCCATTACACTTATCGTCTCCGCAGTTCTCTATGGATTTGTGACATCACACTTTAGATGACCCCTGCTCACCCCCTTGGTAGCTTGGCACGAGCAGACAGGCTTATCCCAAAGGCAATGTGTAAAGTATTTGTACCAACACTCACAGTAACACAGTGAAAACACCACAAATGGACACCACACCATTTTAGAAAAATTAAATATCTTTTCTAAACTAAACAAGACCAAAACAACAAAACTCCAACAAACAAAAACTCAGTAGAATATCTTTAGAAAGGTTGTTGCATAAATAAACTTGTAGATGGTCAATGCGACACTTTAGTCTCAAAGTACCTGGGATGCGTAATTCAAAACCAACAAAAGGGGCGCAAAGAAGGCAATGCGTCGGTTCTTCCTGCACTCCGGTGCAACAAGATGGTGCCTCGATGCGTTGTGATGATCCAGTGCGATGCGACAAAATGGCGTCTTTGTTGCGATGCGACAAAGTGGAGGCAATGCGTGCACGCCCAACGGTCGTGCGGCGAACCCGGTAGTTTTCTGAGCTGCAACGGGCCCTGCGACATCCTTCTCCGGTGATCAGGGGCGGTGCGTCCATTGGGGCATTGCCCCACTAAGCCACATGGACCCATTCACCAGTCGCCGTCACGCTAAATAAATTTAATTGCCAATGCCTGTTGCCTTCCAGTAAAGTAAAAATGTCTCGCCATTCGCAGCCGCTACCGGGACACGCCCGACTTAATCGGACTGCGCTGAAGGGGGTGGGGGTGGGGTGCGGCAGCTTGAGTGACAGACTCAGCTGCAGCAGTAGTGTGCATGTGCATTTTTGGGCTGGTCGAGGGACCCAAGGAAGGGTGCTGCTTCATACAGCAGCCAGGCAGCAGCCCCCGGGTCTCATAATGGGCGGAGAGTAACTGTGCCCTTAGCCAATCCTGGCGCTGCAAGCAGCGCAAAGATTGACTGAGACACCATGCAGAAGGGTGACTCTGAAAAAGATTAGGGGCAAACCTTTCTTGACAAAGTTATAATTCGGGGTGCTAAATATGGAATGCACAATGCATCTCACACTATCCACGGAACCCGTCATACTCAAATATGAGGCCTGCTGCTACCTCACACTGCCATTATTAGTGAGGGGAATTGCATGTGTCTGACACGGGCTGAAACCAATTATGCCTCTCTGGCCCATTCAGTGACCAGTGGCGACTCGAGTCGTGGCGACGTTGAGAGGCCTGGGACTGGAGGCAGTAACAAGCAGTGCTTAATTTGTGCCGGTGCTTTCCGGTGCTTAGCACCGGCCCTTATTTATGAGGGCCGGGTCTACACCTAAGTGCCACTGCCAACTCTCATCAATGACTTGGCTGCACCTCGTGTGTCGCAGTAAGTATAATTGACCGTAGTGTTGTTTAAACTTCACGCTCTGTCTCCTGATGCCCCGGTGATGAGTGCTTCTGCTGCTAAACTGATAATAAATGCACGCAAGTTTGCCGTCAGTGCCGTCTCTCCGGTGGGCAGGCCATTGAGTGGGCTGGATTTGGCTCTGCGGGGCGGGGGCTGCGGCAGCGTTCGTAACTCTTTTCAAATTTCCACGCCATTCACGTACTGCATGAGTCACCGCCGTACAGTTCAGGACGACATCCAGGGCACTATTATATGAAGCAGGCGCATCCAGCATGTGGTGCTGCAGTGTGCAGGAGCAGGCCTCTTCTACAAAGGCAGTGCCAGTGCCTAAGTAACACAGTAAGTAACAAACCTACGCTGCTATTTCTTGAGTGTGGTCGATAGCAGACTTGGTGTAAACCCGGGCAGAGGCTCCGAAGGAGCAATCATGCCTCCGGAGCTGTGCATCATTTGAAGTGCCCTGGCCGGGAGGCTTAACCCTTTCTGTCTATTTGGTTACTTGACTGACTTGCACCTGAAGTATTAGTGTTTTTCTGTTCCCTGTTCAACTGGCCCCGTTTCATGTCTTTCGGAGTCGGTATTTTCGTACCTAGTATGCAAAATGGTGGGGTGTGGCGGTTGTGTATTCGTATGACGTGTTGAAATGTAAGTTTATTAATTTCCTCCATTAATCCTCGTAGCTCAGGTTATTTGTGCAGTCAGTGGTTCCTTCTGTGTGGGTACGGACAAACCAACAGAAACTGAGACAGGCCCTACTCCGATGTCTCACATGTAAGAGTGTGATCCTTGCCACTAGTTTCTGCTTGTCAAGTGTGCCACCGTAGACGGGGGGACGCATCAGATTAATTCTGCTTCGCACTTTCTTAATGAGTGTTAACCAAAAGCAAATGTGTGCCACCATTCAGCATCGCTTATGTTATTTTAAAGAGGGGGCCCAGTGATGTAAACAAGATATTTAATAGTAAGCCTAAAATAAACCGTTCTGCGCCCATGGCTTCATCACAGGCAACACCTGCAATAAATCTCTAGGCGTTCCTACTCCCCATGAGTAATGAGCCCTCCCTGTACCCACAACCAATGCTGCTTAATGCTTTTGTTCTTTTACATATTTTAATCTTTAAACAATCTACTTTTTTTCTCCGAATGATGCTTTGTCGAATGGAATTATCGCAATCAACTGAGTACACCATAAATTGGCATTATTTCGAACCGTTTTTATCACCATCAAAATGTGTATGGAAACGTTTTAATGCACTGTTATCAAGCCAATGAGAACATTTGATTTATAAGATCTGTAAAATAAGTGCAGAATACCAATAAACCACACTATTGCTGCGGCTACAACTACAAAACTACCAATTGTGATAATAATATCTTTATTACAGTGTATCACAATTCTTTTTTTCATAAGTTATTGCAAAAACTTTTAATTTGATGGCCAAATGAAAATATCACTGAACACAATGAAAAAAAGTCACAGAAAAATAAAGTGATATTTTTATTTTGGCTTGCTGCAAAAATAAACTTAATTTGGCAGGAAAACTGAAAAACTGATATTTCACTTGATTTAATTTAATTTGTTGTGCACACAATTACCTCATCTACATATTCCACTATGCTCGACATTTACTCAAAACACATGATCCAACTACATCTGGAAGAGTTCCTATAAGTCACTGCTGATACCAAACATATGTCCACACCACAGCTAATCAGTAGACTTCTGAGCTAGAAAAGATACAATAATTCATGTCTACTACAGCTTCTAAATTTCAAACCTCTTGACAAAGGAACACTACACTGCTTATCCACGGGCAAGTAAAATGTAAAAAGAAGACAGTGCATGTAAGTTTGCTTTGTAACCTTCAACAATGGCCACCCATTGGGAAATGATTCCATATGATGGACAACACACAATCTTAGTCTTATTAAAACGTGACATTAGTAAGGCTTTTTTCTCACCCTAAATAAGGATCAACCCCTGCACTTGTTTTCAGAGGCAACTCTGCTCTAAACGAAGGCATAGAGAATTATATTGGTTCCCAATTAATATTGCATCGTTGTATAAGTTGCTGTTTTGCCAACTGTTCCTCATTTTTCCAAATATCCCGGGGAGCTGTAAGAACGGATACTATACCAGAGCATGCATCCCTTTTACAAT
Organism: Triturus cristatus; assembly: GCF_964204655.1. Taxonomy (NCBI): domain Eukaryota; kingdom Metazoa; phylum Chordata; class Amphibia; order Caudata; family Salamandridae; genus Triturus; species Triturus cristatus. The sequence goes on along the minus strand of NC_140591.1, from coordinate 1,415,800,490 downwards.
TAGCCAAAATCTGTGGCTATTAGACAGATAAGGATACTTAGACAGTGTTTGTCAGTTTAACGTTGCTCCAGGTTTGCACTACAGAGAGATACCCACAGCAGCAACAGGTCTAGTATGGTGAAGGGACTGTTTTTCCTGATAATGGAGTACCATTAAATGCTCACAACTGCAAACACCTGCCCCATAGGTTGGTCTTGGTGAGCACTTTCCATTGTAGACTGCTCAGAGTTGTTCTATGAGTGATTCCCAGACTCGGCATGAAGAACTCGAGTACCGACGAGGGGAGTGGTGCTGACGTGTATTATTTATTTTTTTAAAGTACTGTTGATCTGCCACTGAAAAAGTTTTGTGTTGGGCCCCTCTCATCTCTAATGTATGTACTTGACAAGATAAAATGTTTGGAAGTGCGGATGATGTGAAAGGAGAGGACGTTTATTGTTTGTACAGTTCGGATTGTACTGCGGCATTCCAAGAACTGGACTGGGTCCTTTCTCTTGTTTCACTGCTATTTTCTTTATTTTTTCCTCTTTATGTTGCCCCTTCTCCCTCCTGCCAAATGCCCCTCATGGACCAACCTCCAGTCACTGCCTCATCTAGTGACTGGCACCTTTGCTGTTACACCCCATGTCACCCCCAAAACTCCCAGACCTGTCCCTCTCCCAACACTATCTACCTCTTGAGTCTATTTATCAGCTCTTACTGTGACTGAACACCTCTTCATGTCACTGCCCCTAATCTCTCAGCAGTCAACCTCTCTTACACCATTATTCACATCCCTTCTGTCTTTCACTGTCCGCTTCTCCTCTTCCGTACCCCTCTCCTCTCAAAGTCACCTTCTCCCATCACTGCCCAACTCTCTATTCGCTGCTACGTTCTCCGATATAGTTCATCTTTGATCACTCTGTGTTCTCAATCTCCTCTTATAGTTTCAGTTGCCATTTCCTACCACTGATTGCATATCATGCCACCTTTCTTGTCTCATATTCATCACTGCCAACCACCTGATAGCACTGAAAGCCTGGTAATGGAGGAACAGAATTAGCAGGGTATGTCACTGTGTCACTGTCTCTTTCCTTATACCAATTACACAACCGGTATCCTACAAACCAATACAGGAATTCCAATAGAGGGAAAGTCGTCCCCAATACCAACATCCTTTCAGAGGACTAATGAGGAGCAATGTGTACCCAGGAAACCCCCTCACCATTAGTCATGGAATTTTTTGAAGTCTGGATTTTGCTTCTTTTCCATGAGCCATGATTAGCATTGACAAGCTGTGCCAGTCACACTATTGCAGTGTGCCAAGCCTGCAATGGTCTCCTGCACTTCCAAATGACAAGAGTAGTGCTTTCCCTCTACTAATCAGGGCCCTGTGCCTTACTTACCCTTCACAACTTTCACTGTAACATTAGACACAACTGAACACTCAAAGAGATCAGAAAAAATAAGACTTATTTGTGACTGCATCTGTGGCGTGTGATGCTACTGATAGGATTAAACCCTTAAAGGGAAGCTACTACTACAGAATTGCTGAATATTCTAAACCCTAAAGCAGATACACTTTTCTTAGGGCACCCTGAGAACTTGCAGTGTATGTTTGCCCACAATTGTCCCATGCTACACAATTAGACCCTGCTAAAAATGACACACCCCAGTACGTGTCCCTTTTCAAATCATTAGCGATTTTTGCTAATTTATTCCAAAATTGTGCTGTGAATGCGCTTTTGATTTAATCTTTTTCAAAATGTTCACGGGCAGTGGAACCTCTTTTCAAAACCTTACTTGGAGGAAGGATCCTTTGCTGAAATCCAGATCGGGTATTACATATGACTTTCAGCAGTGCCAGTACAGGATATGGGTGGAGCTGATAGAGTATGTGGGTGGAGCCATGGGAGGAAGTGGGTGGAGCCAGGGAAAGTGGGTGCGGCCTCCGACAAACATTTGAGCACCTGGACTTCATATTTTACAAATTAAGCACTGGTAACAAGATATATGAAAACAAAGTGGGCAAGGTGAAGGCCTGCTGTCCTTCCTGCTGAGGGCTAGTCAGGGTCCGGGCAGGTTGCGTAGTATTAAAATAAGTACATTTAACCCTGAGAAGGCCTAGTTTCCCCTAAATGTCGCAGAACTGTTTCCCTGAGAGCGCTCCTCTTTACACACCGGTAGGTCGGAGGAGTAGTTGCAGACCTGGCACAGTGCCAGTCCGTGTACCTCGAGGCACTTGCCTGTGCCATCTGTGGCTGACAGAGCCAGAGGCGCAACTAGAGCCAAATTTCGGGGGGGCCTGAGCAAAAATTTCGGGGGGGGGCTGAGCAAAAATTTCGGGGGGGGCTGAACTTTAAGCAATAGGCAGAGTGGAGCTGCAGGGGCTCTTAGAAGGGGTGAAACAACAGCAAGGCCTCATTAACATGCAAATGGTCTTTTAAAGACCTGTGAAGTGCTCGGGCGCGGCTGCTTTTTTGCCCGGGAAGGTGTCTCATCCCGGGCTGCCACACACGACGGGGGGGGGGCTGAAGCCCTGTGAGTCCAATGGGTGTTGCGCGCCTGGACAGAGCAGTGGTGTGGAAGCAGGTCAGTCCGCGGCATGGCAATGCGTTGAACAGGCCTCGCGCACATTTATTTTAAAATAAGTCATGCTCCACATAGGAAGGGTGCCTCCCCCGCCTATAAGGACTTCCTGCAAGTTTTATTTCAGGGAGCGGGGGTGTAGCCTGGTCTCTCAGCTGGACTCTGCAGGTGCACTCTTGAGGCTGTTGTGGGTGCCGCGTGGAGGTACAAGGCTGCGTTGTAGGAGTGTTGGGGTGCTGGGACCCGGGGTCTGCAGCTGCACACTGAGGTCTGTCAGTGGTACCGTTGGCTCCTGCATGTACCGGGTGTCACGCGGTTTCGGTGCTTACTGTGTCGCTGCATAAGGGCCTGCGGTCACACTGCCTGGCCCTGCAGGTGGTCAGTCTTCAGGCAGAGGACGTGACGGAGAATACAGTTTTAGGAGGAAACGTTTGTCCTCTGAGGCCACACATTTAGTGCAATGTATTTCAGTAGAGCACCAGGTGTGTCTGTCATTTCAATACCAATGGCTGCTGTGAAAAGTTGTTGCTTGTGTTGTTTTGATGTGTGTGGCGTTGCAGGCGAACCTGGCGGCAGTGACGCCCCTTTTGGTGAGGTGCATTGAGCACAGGGTGGCACACTGCTTCCTGTGTATGATATGGTGCTTCGGCCCAAGGCTTCTCGACACTTTGTCTGGCGGGGACGGACCTGTCAGAGCAGCACCCGCTCAGGCCTACCCTCCAATCAGGCCCAGTGAGACCCCTGTCTCGCGAAATCTGCAGACTGCAGCCCTCAGGGGCACTGCTGACGTCCAGGCACTGCAGTGACCGTCCCATCGTCGACATGCTCCCGAAGACCAGCTGAGCTAGCTGAGTGATGATATTGGTGCACGAGAGAGGTACATGGGCTGTGAACGACGCTCTGAGCCACGCGTCAGTTAGTGTCCCTACGGGCGGCAGGTGCGTGAATGGATGGAGATGTTCATGTTCACACTGCACTGCAGGCAGCCTTATTAATTATGGGGGGGGGGGGGGGGAGTCGGGGAGAGGGTCACAGGATTGTCCCCAGACCTGCTGTAATGACTACATCACTTTGGAAATGCACTTTTGGCGGGAGCTCGCTGCAGGCAGCTTTTGGGGTGAGTCGTCACTCTGGATTGGTTTAGTGCGTGGCTGCCAGAGACCGTGTACTACACTACTACTCTGCGATATTCCTCAAAGGATAGGAATATAAAAAATACCTCCAAAATTTCGTCTCAAGAAGCATTTATTTCCAAAGTAATCATTAGGTGGTTAATTTGCATTACACTGTGGCCGGACCGAAAGATCTGAAGAGGAGCTCAATTTTTAATACCAAAAAGAAATGTAGTGTTAAAGAAAATAAAAATCTTAGCGCAAATGCAGATTGCATTTAGAATAAAAGAATAAGTAGGAATATAAGGAGTCTAAAGCTAAATAGAATTTGCATAACCTCCTGGAAAATGTCAGCAAAACAAGCTTCAGAGCAAGGATTCTTTAATCAGCTAGAGGTATGTACTGCATTAAAAAAACTGTTGAGCAGATTTGAGACTAATTAAAGAAAAACAGGTTTTGAAAGGAAGTAAACATGATTGTAGCGTGCTGTTTTAGAACTTGTATTAATGTTGTGGTTGCATCTTTACAGAATGAATCTGTGAGACACCACATTTTCCTTCCCTCTTGTTTATACAGACTTAGCTACCCTTTGAATATCACTGCTACTTAAAGAAGTAAGAAACCGATTTTTTGTTATTATTGTATTTTATTATTTTAGTACAGATACAGTAAAATAAATCAAACATACAATAGACCGAAAGGAAACGTGCAAAATCAAACAATAGGACAGTAATATGGATCGCTAAGATCAAAAACAAATATTATGTCGAGGGTAGCAGTATAGAGCATGGTGACATGGAATCTAGTGGCAGTGAAGGCGCATATAGTATATTAATCACATAAACAGTACATCAATAGTGAGGTATTCTGGCAGGGCCAGGTTAACACCAAGAGCTGCAAATGAGGTGGAGGTTATTCATCAGAGAGAACCTGGATGATTGCATATGCAGAACTATCCATTAAAGATATAAAGAATACATACAGTCACCAAGAAACTTAGCGTTTTCTGACAGTGAGATTCAGAATCGGTAGGCAGTGAAAACTGAGGCGATGAAGGGATAAATGGCTGCCTTTTCTGCTGTGGCATGCTATGACCTTTGGGGGTTGTTAGACACTGCTTTGTCGCTACAGTCACCACCTTTAACCTCTTCAGTGCCCATGACGAGATAGTCTCGTCATGGAGCACGGTTGCGCTGTGCTCATGACGAGACTATCTCGTCATGAACCCCACCCACTAGTGCAACGCCCGGCACAGGAGGGGGAAAGGGCGTGGCACTGAAGGGGTTAAAGTGTGCAGGCCAGGGCTGTATGAAGACTACCATTAGTTTAACAGTGCCTACCCTTTAGATAATGTTCCTCTTGCATAGTGGTGGAAACCGTCAGCTTATGAAAGGCATCGCTGGTATGTGAGGCGGCTCATTGCGACAGCAACATGTGTGAGTGCTTGATAAAAATGGCAAGCTAATACTTGTACACCAGAGATATGTATTGAAAATGAAAGAAGATATTTCTGGTCAAAACATTTTTTTCTTGAAAAGGACAAGCTTTAGTTTGGGGGGAGTTAAAGTTATTTATTAGAAAGGAAAACAACAGCGCTTTACATCAAAGAGAGATATGATACCCACTTTTAAACCTGGTGGGGAGATTAAGTGAATTGCCCAGAATCACAGGATGTTGAGCCAAGTCCGGGGCTTGAGCCTTTTTTCACAGTTCCAAAGTTCCTATATCTGGCCGCTAGGCCACACCTCCCTCCTACTCCATTTGATTTTTTATATAAAAATTGGTGTATTGTTTGACACTGATAAGATTATTAACAGGGACCAAATAATTAGACCTATTTGAAATGTTATTTACAGGGGCATAATCTTGTGTAATTTGGGATAGTCCGCATTACCACTGCTACACAAAATGCCTGTGATTGCACCATTAAGCCACATTCTGTAATCAACAGCTTCCCAAAACAATTGTTATATTTTTATTTTCAGCACCTGGTAAAGCCTGACAACCTGAAACATTACCACATTTTTGGGCAATTTTTCGGCGAAGAACAAGAGGTCCCAACCTCCTTTGCTGCTCTTTCACCCCGGCTACGACCCAGCAAACACCAGTGTTAAAGGTAAGGAAACTGATGCTATATTTTTTTAGATTGGAGTTAGGGCTATGTATGTGGTCACGCTACATGGTGGTTGGGGTGGGTGCACATTCTGAACATTGTACCCTCAGTGGATGGAATTTACTAATTTCCTTAGCCCTGTGCTTTGGGCAATAACGGTTGTTAACAGCACTATCTATCCCTTGCCTTGTTCAAGGCCCTCAAGCAGTGTCTGTTTCAGTGCATCGGCATCATGAATACAGTAGAACAGCTGATTACAAGGTCATTCCAGGCACGGCCACTTGAAGAGAAACTACATTTAAAGCAATTAGGACCTCATCAGCCTGACATAAACCTACAGAAAACTTCCCAGGACAGAGGAAAAATGTCCAAAAGTACATTCTCAAACGCCTGGTACACAAAAGCTGATTGGCTTACAGGGTGCCCTTTAAGAAATTCTCGGTTCTGTTTCCCCTGCTTGCTGTTTGGTGGTGAGTTTTTCTTGGACAAATCAAGGAGTAACAGACTTGAAGCATTTGTCTGAAAAAAATAAAGAAGCATGCACACACAAGAAAGCATATGGAAAACCTGACGAGACTGGGAATGTTGGGGGAAGACGCACCGATTGAGCAGCAGTTAAACGATGCATACCGCAAAACAATACAGAAACACAATGAAGCAGTTGATAGGAACAGACAGATTCTATCCAAAATAATTGATTGCATTCGTTTCTGTGGTGCTTTCGAACTGGCATTGCGAGTCCATGATGAATCAGAAAGTTCCTCAAAACCTGGAATATTCTTAGGCCTTGTGGATTTAATAGCAAGCATAGACAAGGAAATGGAAGCACATTTAGCAAGTGCTACAGTCTTTAAGGGCACCTCTAAAACTATACAAAATGAACTCCTTGAGTGTATGCTCGAAATTATGAGAAGCCATATTGTTCAAGAGTTGCAAAACACAGACTAGTGGCTATTCAGGCTGATGACACCACTGATGTGGCCACTAAAGCACAGTCCGTATTAGTGTTTTGGTACCTTGACAATGACAGAGAAGTTGTGGAGAGGTTCTATGGTTTCACTCATTTGAGAGACTCTAGTGCAGAAACCATTACTGCAGCTATACTGCATCAACTGAACTTAATTTTTCCAGAGCTGCCTCAAAAAAAAAACTTATTGCACAAAGCTATGATGGTACGTCCGTAATGAGTGGAAGCCTTAGTGGAGTAAAGAAAAGAATTCGAGATGTGTACCCAAATGCTCATTCTGTGCACTGTTACGCCCACCAACTTAATTTTATTATGCAACAGGCAGTATCAAAGATCAGAGAGACACAAATTTTCTTTCAGGATGTAGGAGGCATGGCAGCATTCTTCTCAGGTTCCCCCAAAATAACGGAAGGCCTTCATGAGATTGAGGACAAAAGCGTTCCAAAGGGATCCTCAACTCGTTGGAACTTTAACATACGTACAGTCAACTTAATCTATGAAGATAGGGAAGACCTTGGGAAATGTTTTTGCGCCATAGAAGCCAATGATGAGTTTGATTACAAAAGTCAAACTGCCAGAGGATTCTACTTTTTCAAACCACAGGAAAAACATCACCAGTCTGGTCTGAATTGCAAAGGAGATATGTGACATTGTCATTGTGCAGGCACAAGAACGTTTTTTTTTCACTACACATTTGGGGAGTGCCACATTATTGCAAAGTGAACAGTTTGAAAAATATGATGAATCCTTCCATGAGGGTGCTCTGAATGAGGCTGTGGGAGCTTATCCTATGCTCAAAAAAGAGGAGCTGAGAACTGAGTTGACTGTACTGTACGCAATGCCTGTGTACCGGAAGGCCAAAGATGCCATTTCTTTGCTGGCTTTAATACATACACTTAATATGGAAAAGTCACTTACAGAGACAGTGGCTTTACTAAAAATTGTCATTACCACTCCTATGACAACAGCCGAGTCAGAACGATGTTTTTCAACCTTAAAGAGGATTAAGACATTCCTGAGGAACACCATGCTTGAGGAAAGACTGAATGCTTTGGCAATTCTCTATAGAGAGCAAGCTAGTTCAAAACATCCCAGATTTTAACATTAAGGTTATTGACAAGTTTGCTGCTCTTAAACAGAGACGTGCTGATTTCATTTACAAAAAGTAAACAATATGTTGAATGCTGCTACTTTGCGACCAGTTTAGTAGTTTGTTAAATAAAAAACATCTGTGAGTGAGGTACTCAGAAATGCATTGTATCTCGAAGTCTGTTATGAAGCTATGTGGTTATACTGAATAAGCAGCTACCTATGTTATATGACACCTCTTTATTAATGTAATAACTGCACATTGACAATTGCTTTATTAACCTTCCTGTTTTCTCAAATTTGCTTGAAAATGCACAATTTTTCCTCTCTTTTTCCAAAATTTCCTTGGGGGGAGAACCCCCACCGAACCCCCCCCCCCCCTTAGGTTGTTCGGGCACACTCACTATGGTGCAGTATGCCAACCATTTTTATGCCACACCACTTTCAAATGTCACCAGCCGCCCCTGCCGGTGATGCAACGACACCCTCGGGGACTGCGACACGCTTCTCTGGGGTTGCGGCGGCAATAAGCGGCGGCACACTTCCTCAGAGATGTGACGGCCCTGCGACACGCTTCTCCGGTGATGCGATGGCACCCTCTGTGGCAGCGGCACGCTTCTCCGGTGATGCAACGGCAAACAGCGGCGACACGCTTCCTCAATGATGCGACAGCGGCTGCTGCAGCGGCGTCACCCTTCTCTCTCATTGCGTCGCGCTTCCATCGCTCAACAGCAAAAAGGCCTCACACACAGTTACAGGCCTTCCTGGCAGACTGGAACTCCCAGCAAGTACGTTCAGGGAGCTGGGGGTGAAGTCCTTTTGTGCCTGGGACTTCAAAAAAAAGGAGGACAGCTTTTCTCAGACCCTTGAAGACTTTTTTTCTGATGGACACAGCACACAGCAAAGTCCTTCTTCAAGCAGGGGACACAGCACACAGCAAAGTCCCTTAGTCCTCTCCTCAGTAGAAACAGCAAACTGCAGACCAACCCCAGACACACAGCAAGGTCAGTACTTCTCCTCAGCTGATCTTCTTTGGCAGGGATTCCTCTTGATCACGAAGAAGTCTAACTTTCAGGGGTCTCAGCTTTCATATTTATACTCCAAAAGTCTTTGTTCTCTATGTGTGAGGGGTCCTGGACCCAGTCCAAATCAGTTCTGGGTGCACTCTGCCAGTGCACATCTTCTTCCTTTGTAAGTGTGGGCCAGGGCCATCAGACACACTGCAGGGGGTGGAGCAGCATTGTGGATGGCAGGCACAGCCCTATTCAGGCCCAGGTGCTACTCCACCCACCACTCCAAATGCAGATAGGTCTATTCAGCCTAGTGCTGACTCACCCAGCCTCCTGGAGCCACCCCAGCCCCTGTCACTCTCAAGCCAGACAGTCAATCCACAAACAGGCAGAGGCACACAGAAAGGTTGAACAAGAAAATAGCTACTTTGTAAAAGTGAAATTTGCAAACACTGAATTTAAAAACCATCCACCCTAAAAGCTGTGTTATTAAATTCTAAATTCAGGAATACCAGATTCCAAATTTCTCTCTTGGTTCTATGGGAAGATAGGCAGGTAAACATGTTACACAGCATTCCCCATTCTGTCCTATGGGCAAGATAGCCTTTCAATAGTGAAAAACAAAATTGGCAGTATTTCACTATCAGGACATGTTACCCACTATAATACATGTCCTACCTTTCACATACACTGTAACCTGCCTAGGGGGATACCTTGGGCCTACCATAGGGGTGTCCAATGTGTAAGAAAAGGGAAGGGTAAGGCCTGGCCAGTGGGTGCACCGGTCAGGTCGACATGGCAGTTAGCAAACTGTTCACAGGCACTGTGGTGGCAGGCCTGAGACATCCCTTTGGGGCTACTCATGTGGGTGGCACAATCAGTGCTGCAAGCCCACTAGAAGCATTTGAATAACCAGCCCTGGCACACTCAGTGCACTTTACTAGGTACCTACTGGTAAAATAAATAAGCCAATCATGGATAACCAATCATAATTTAGACAGGGAGCACTTGCACTTTGGCACTGATCAGCAGTGGCAAAGTGCAAAGCATCTAAACCAGCAAAAACGAAACCCAGCACAGTGTCAAAAATACAGGAGGTAGAGGCAAAAAGTCAGGGGAAACCACGCCAAGGATGCCAGGTCTAACACCCCTGCATGGAAATGTTTATCGAAGCCTCCATCTCTTACTTGTTTGACAGTCTCTTCTTGCTCACAATATGATTTTCATGTTCATCTCATATCCCTTACTAACAAACATACTTGTCCCCCTAGGCCTGAGACAAGCATGATTTCCAGATTCTCCAAAGCCCCTGCAAAAGGTCCCTGCAAAAACACTGTTATAACATCTGTGATTTTTTATTTGAAGAAACTCCAGATATGCTTTTTTTGACCGAAATCTGGCTATCCGAATATTCCAACCCTTCAATTAGCTTGGTGATTCCAAAGGGCTACAAAATATGTGATAAAGACTGAGTGGCAGAGGAGGGAGGGTAGCTACGATTTGCCAACGCCAACTGTGGGCCTGGAAGGTGCGGAGGCACTTGGCTTCTGCCTCTCCCCCACATCACATCAATCTTTGGCCAGTGCCTTCATTTATAGACATACTGGCCAGGCCAACTCATTTCTCAACTCCTTGTATAATGCCCTACCATATCTGGGCTTGAGGTATGAAAAAGAGGAGAATGTGGTGATTTCTCTATCTAAGAGTATTTCTTACCTGGTACTGTCCCAATATGTTTTCAACACCAAGCAGTCCATGTGTTGGACCAGATATTTTCTAACGCAACATTGGAAGTCAACACTCCCATTCCACAAGTCTGATCGGATCACCATTTGATTAAATTTAAATGGGCATCTATAGGAAAAGATAAATCACAGGTTGCAACAGCTTCTCGAGTTTCTAGTGCTTTTATAAAGTCCAGCCAGAGGACTTTATCAGTGGAGGAGAGAGTGTCCTCTCTCCTTGTTGACGTGGAATCACATTCCTGCCTACTGGACAGTTGGATTGGGGCTGCAGCCCTTGAGCTGGCGCCAGAACTCCTGCAGTCCTCACGTAGAGCTAAGCCATTCTGTCTCTGGTACACAGATACCCTCAAGCAGGATAAGACAAAGTATAAGATCCTAGAAAGACAGTGGTGGCAACTATATAACCCCACTGCTACAGCTAGGTATAAGGAAGTTTTAAAAAAATATTACAAGAAGGTTAAAAACGCAAAAACAAAGCCTTCTTAAAATGTCCCTCAAGGCCAGCTCTAAGTGTCAGGATCCTATGGCTGAATGGGGTTAATAATTGGAACTTTATTTACAGAACAAGATTATGAACATCCAGGGTAGTCTTCTCCGTCAGAAAAAATGCACTCGGCCTACTGTATAATCCCACAGTGACTCTTTTTAGGTTTGAATCTATTTCCCTGGAACAATCCTTTTCAGCTATACGTGGCCTCAAATCCGGTTCTCTGATAGACCCTTGTCGCCCTAACAAGCTGGTACTAGAGGCAAGTTCCCTTTGCCAACAAACTTCTGAATTATTCTCTATCATCAGCAATAGTGCCTCCCACCTGGAAGCAGGTTAAAATGTTACCTTTGCTGAAGAAACCCAAGTCAGACCCAGGCGACCACTCTGGGGCCGATTCCGATCCAGGTCGGAAAGCACTCCGACCGAGTCGGATCCGGAGTGTTTTCTGTCCGAGCCGGACCCCTACAGTCCGACCAAGCACGATGCGCACGTATGCTGTCGGACTAGGTTCGGTCGTACTCCCATAGAAGTCAATGGGAGCCAGTTGTATGACGCGTGCATGCGCTCCCATTGACTGAATGGGTACGTATCGAACAAGTGCGCCCCCTACAGTGGGTACGCATTGGTGCCATCCGTGCCCGTGTGGGGTAGACCCATGGGTCTCCCCCTGTGTGCGAGTCATACGGCTGCGGGTGTCGGGGGGTCCGACACGGACCCCCGAAGTCTGACTCCGGGAGCTTTTGTGAGACGGACACTCCGGTTCGCACAGGCTGTCCGACGCGTGCATCGTACTGGCTCGGTCGTGAATCGCATCCATTGCACACCACGGTTAGCTTACGACCGAGACGTACTGAGCGCTTCGGACCGGAAACGACTCGTCAGTGAATTTCATGTAGCTCGCATCGTACTGGCTCGCTCGTACAGCTGTACGAGTCAGGCGGAAAACACGCGTACGGCTCGTAGTTTTTCCCATCCGGATCACGTTCGGTGCCCTTCCGACCCGGATCGGAATCGGCCCCTCTGAGCTAGAAAACTATTTTGTTGCATCCAGCGTTCTCTAAAGTATTGGAGAAACATTTTAACTGTCAGCTCTCCCTCTACCTGTAAAGCAATAATCTATTACATTCTAGGCAGTCTGGCTTTCATCCCAGTTTCTTTACTAAAACCACGCTAGTGGAGGTGGCAGATTACATCCGGGGTACATTAGGGGTCGGGGGCAGGGCAATGCTGACTATACTAGATCTCTCAGTGGCCTTCAACACTGCGTTGGACTGGCTGGCTTTGTTCCTCGACAGACAAGGTCAAGAGGTCTGGATTCCTCCTTCTCGTCTAGTTTGTGTGATTTGCGAGTGGGAGTGCCACAGGGCTTGCTGTTGAGCCCTACCTTATTTAGTACCACTTGCACTACTTGCATTATTTTTTACTTGTATCGAAAATAAAAATATCAGAACCAAAAATATTGGTTATATTATTATTATGATAAGTCAAAAAATATCACTTTACACAATATCATTTACAAAAATCTTGCCAAAACAATTACATTATCATTAATAAACATGAGCTTTGCTTTTTTATGTTAAAAACATTACATTAAAATAAACATTAAACAACATATACGTGCTTTTCCCCCAAAAATATATTACGTCACCAAAATAATTAGAAATTGCCCCAAATATAAATATTACTAATACATAACATTAGTATAAAAAAATATTTACAGAAACTACAAACACTTATACAACAATCTACATAGTAATTAATATATATATGTACATATATATAATAAAATCAAAAATATTGAACAACATATTAAACATTATATATAAAACATAAATTAACCTTTGCCATAAAAAGACATAACTGTAAAATTCAAACTAAAACAAAATTAACCAAGAAAATTAAACTATAAACAAATGTAAACAGGAAAATCAAACAAACAAATGAAATAAACAATATAAAGGCACACAGATTTCATCAACTTAATACTCCAAAAATGACAAAAGCTGCAAGAAGCGTAAACTCTACCAGATTCTCTGATCAGAACCTGAAAACAAAAAATATATATATTTCGATAACTACCTTGTAAAGTAAGGAAAACGTATGCTTCAACTGAAACTAACTTTTAATTAAAACTAAATTGTAAAATAACAAATAATTATCAAAAGTCTCTACAACTTGTATCACTTTACATGTACTTACAAAAAGAAAATGCTACAACTTCGAAAAAGTGTTAAGGTACGGAAAACAACACCAATCAGAAACCAGATAAAAAGATAAAATAGTAAGTATATCGAAATTATTAAAACCAGGACCTCACCCTCAAATTGAAAAAAATAAAACATAACTACCTCAACCTCTACAAACTGCCAACAAATAAACATTTAAAATGTAACACATGCTCTTTATTCCGCCTCACAGAAAACACCTTCTCCATATTACAACACCCCCAACTGAAAAGCTGCACAAAAGTGTGAAACTCCTAAGAAGATAAATGAAAGTATACAAGTTGTTGCATAATTTTATATGTAAATAACAAACATAAACATTTTTAAATTGTAATTCTTTATACAATAACACTGTTTTCAGACAAAATGGCAGAGCAATCAAGATATTTAACATCACAGAAAGGAAGCAATTATTAAGTTGCATGGGCTACACCTACAACCAAGAAAGCACAATGATGGAAAATGTGAATTTGAAATGTACAAACTTTTACTGTAATGCATGCTGTGGGAGGGTCACTAGAAAAAATTTAATTAATGTAAGGGAACATTAATAATAAAATGTATTAAAAATTGCTTTATTTGTCAATATATAAGTGTTTTTATAAATATATATGTTAAAAATACAAAAATATTCATTAAAAAACTTTGTATTTATTACAAATATACAACCAACTACTATGTTAATTATCTTTCTAAAAATCAGCAATACTAATTAAATCCCTAACCTACCCCTACTTCATAGATATACAATTTAACAAAGAAATGTAACACTAAAATGGTTAAATTAAATATTTCCACTCCAATGTAAACTATTTTGGGGAAAGTGTTGGACAGTAAAGGATACTATTTACCAGGCGCGGCTGGTGACATCCGAAAGTGGTAGGGCGTAAAATTTGCGGGGAAGTGCACATCGGCAAGCGAGCGTAGTGAGCAAGCCTGAACAACCTAAGGGGGGCTCGGGGGGGGGGGAGGGGGGGGGAATCTCCCCCAAGAATTGTTTTTAAAAAGAGCTGGCAAATGGTGCATTTTCAAGCAAATTTGACAAAGCAAGAAGGTTAATAAAGTAATTCAACTGTTCGTCTGCATTAGAAGCCACAAAGCTGCAAAATTCAAAATATGCTGCCTCATGTTCAAAGCCATCCATCTGGGCAGACCGATCATTGAAACTGAATTACCAAAATATCTGGTGACTCCAGAATATTCCACACTCGCTCACTATCAAACACCAGAAATGCAATACTTACCTGGCTCAAAGACAATCTTTTCCAGGTGCCGCTCCCACTACCTGGAATTCCCGGCCTATCTAATTAAGATTGTCACCAGATATCCTCTCATTCAGAATGAGGCTCAAGACCCACCTGTCCAATATTCCCCTAATTCAAGATCTCTCTTTATCAGGTGACCTGTCACGTGAGATTCACATCATCACCACTATTGCTAGGCATACTTGGCATAAATAGTTATAGTTCTTTGTAAATAAAATAATTAGACATTTTCATAGAATATTCATACACAATTAATGCAAATAGAAATGACTGTCCCCTCTTTGCAATTTTAGTTAGAGAGCTGAACAGTTCGGGGCCTATTCATAAAATTATTTATGAATACTTACAGAGAACTGGCCCCTCTATTGGGTTAACTACATTTACTCATCCATGGGCAACTTCACCAGAAATTATGCAAACTTTGCATAACATACGTACACAGCTTTGTATTTTTTTGCAAGCTAACCTCAGACGTGTCTCATTTTGCAACTCAGTACCCGCATAATTTACGGTTTACACGAGTAATTCACATTTGTGAATTGCCCGATGGCCATCAGTGTGTGGACAGCACTGCAACGGAAGGACCCATAATTTTGGCACCCACAGTGATTGCACCGACCTGCCCCATTGGGCCATTTATGGGATCCACACAAATGACTTACATCTACCAGTGAAATGTATGATTATTGGCTTTGTCCATAAGTGTTGCATGTTGTGGTTTATTTAAAACACCAAATGCTAATCGTGAAACACGTAGCCAATCTTATTTGATGAACATGATGTATAACTGAGTATCGGGTGATATCAGGACAAGTTTGAAGCCACCCAGCTTTGGTTGTACAAGACACAAAACGTTAGATTACAGGCAGTGGCTAAGTCCTATGGTTAACACAATTGGTAACAAAACACCTTTGAAAGCAGATAGCATGCGCCTTTGGTAAATACAGTTGAAAAGTAAACCCGTAAAACAGGTTTTGGAAATGTTAAATTACACCACATGCACAAAGGCAGAATGACCACTGCTAATAGTTCAAACGTGCACAGAACCACGTGACATACACCAGCGACGGCCCGGGTCACAGTCAGGAAACCTTAACCACCCTAAAATAAATTAAAAAACACTTACCTGACCGGTGACCGCCTCGTCTTCTCCTGGCCCGCGTTGGCGCCTCTCTGCTCCTTCAAACGGTCCGGAACACCGTGACGCAAGTGACTGGCAACCCGGCCCTCAGCCAATCCTGGCGTTGCAGCAGCGCCAGGATTGGCTGACGGCACCGCCTACTCCTCGCCCGCCGCCTGCCCATTAGGAGACCGAGGGGCTCCTAATGGGCATGCGCAAGGCAGCAAAAACACAAGTACGCATGACTGGGCACGGAGTAAAAATTAAGCTCCATGCCCACTCATGCGCACTTGTGCTGCCTTTCCCAAAGGCGTCTGACAATGATGTCAATCAACATGACGCCGGATCGCCCACGGTCCGACGTCATGCTGACTGACATTCACAGAGGAGGGAGAGCTGCGGGCGCGAGGCGTGGGCTTCACAGAGGAGAGGGAGAGCTGCGGGCGCGAGGCGCGGGCGGTGGGGCTACGCCCCCACGCCCCAATGGACGCACCGCGCCTGCTATTTACTATTCCCACTCCAATTTATAACATGTTGACGAAGCTGTTGGACACTAAAGGGGCTACATTCACGATTCTCACTCCAATCTAAGCCAATTTGGGAGAAATGTTAGACACTAAAGGGGCAACATATACTATCCCAACTCCAAACTAAACCATTTGAGTAAGGTCTGGAGTCTAAAGGGGCAACATTTAGGGGCTTATTATGATGTTGGGCCGACGCAACGGATAGGGGTCTGACCGACCTCTGGTCGGTGGTCCCGACTGCCTAATTACGGTGCAACTGCACATGATGCTGTTGCATACTCACATTTCCCTATGGGAGCATGTGCCACGGCCGTAAACTGGCCCTAGCACAAGCTCCCATATGGAAATGTGAGGTTGTGTTCATCCCTGCACCATGTGGCAGGCACCTCAGGGTGTCTGCCACATGGTGCAGGGATCAATAGGGGGGCACCATAGGTACCCCGTCGGCCCCCAACCGGTGGCTGAAAACAGAACGGCGGACCGGATGGAGTCGGAATCCAGCTGGAATGACCAGCCGGTTTACCTTTTAACAGAATAAAATGGAATTAGACGGTCGGTAATGACACCGACAATCTTGGTTGGACAGCTTCTCAGCGAAGGCTGGAGGCTTTCTGACTGAGATCGTAATCGGCCCCTTAATATTCCCAATCCAATGTAAACCATTTAAAGGAAGGTATTGGACACTACAGCAGTGACATTTACTATTACCACTTCAATGTAAACCATTTTGGGGAACTTGCTGAACACTAAAGGGGTGACACTTACAATCTAACCCATTTTAGGTACGGTGATGGACACTTAAAACGTTATATATAAACAACAAATACTCCATACTCGCACATACACATACTTTTTTTGTATAAAATAAAAAGTACAATAACCCGAACTGTAAACCTATATATTTAAAAGTAAACACTAACATATAAAATGATATGTTAACCCCTTCCACGCGCATGACGGAACCACGCCGTCATGAGCCACGGGCGGCGTGTGCTCATGACGGCGTGGTTCCGTCATACTGCGGCCGCTCCGCCTACGCGGCACTAATTCCCCGCCTGTGTGGGCAAAATACTGAGTGGGCGGAGTCGTGACGGAACCACGCCGTCATGAGCACAGCTTGCCCGTGACTCATGACGGCGTGGTTCCGTCACGAGCATGGCGGCGCCGCGCTCACCTGCACCCCCCCAGCGCCGCGGCGGAATTGGTGCCGCAGCGAAGGGGTTAATCACTATTTATAAATAATACATATTTATTATTTAGTAATATTTCAACTTTTTGAAACACAACATTAAGAAATAAATTCATAATTCAAATTTAAAAACCATTGAAAATATACAAAATAAAAAGCTCATATTTTAAATATATAATAAATATAAATGAAAAGACATTTAAATTAATACATTTTAGAGTATATATTCCCAAAAGAACTTATTCCAATAACTGAAATAATAAAAAGATTATTATTGAAATGTTTTTTAATAAAACTTAAATCTATAACATATACATATATAAAAAAATCTATTTTCAATATTTAATTACATATAATGTCAAATATTTTTTTAATAAAAATTAGCACAAAAATATATTTTTACAACAAGGTATATACAAAAACATAATTTGTCACATTAAAACATATATATTAAAAACATTTCAATTAAAATTAAATTGTGAAAAATGTATGAAAATAACAACATATAATAAAACTAAATGTACTAACATTTTACATTTAATTTACATTTTTCTTCAAATTTCTATGCTTAAAAAATGTATAATGATATTTACAATAAAATACAAAGGGCCTGATTATAAGCATCGGCGGTCCTGGAGCGGGCGGTACACAACTGCTCTGCTCCAGGACCACCAAGCGGTGCTATAAAAAGGCTGATTGTGATTCTTAAACAGCACCGCTGCGGGACTGCCAGTGCACATTCCTACATGGGAAGGCATGCACCCTGTAGTTCATTCCTTCCGGTGCAGGAACTGGGGGTCGAAAATTACAGGGGGGCGCAACATGCTCCCTCCTGCATGCACCCCTGTGCATAGGGGAAAGAGGGGGGCCTATGGGGTACCTTTGTTGCCTCACTGCCACTCTTTTCATGGAGGTTCCAAACACCAGAAGTAGATAATGCCTTTGATTATGAGCCACTTGTATCCAGACATATTGTATGCTGCACTCACGTGATAGTAATGTCTTGTGCTAATCATCATAAAGTTATAGCTTTTGATGTTATCCAAGCTCCTGGATTAATGATTTTAGATAAGTCTTTGTAACAGAGACACTATCCTGCTGTTGAGTGGCAAAGGGACCTCTTATCTTACCCTCTTATTATTGCCAATATTGCATCCAACATACAGAGTTGAATACTGCAGTGGTGAACAAAAGATCTTCTTTTGGAACTTCAGTTATTGTATATTGTTACACTATTCAATGATTATAAGTATTTTCAAGATGAACAAGCAACTAAATCACTTCCCTCTCCATGCCCATTCAACTGCCCAATTAATCTCATACCTGTGCGAAAGAAAGGGCAACATTCAACGCCAACCCTTGGCCAGGAAGAGACCCTAAAAGAGAAAAGGTATAATAGTTAAACAAAGGAGAGGATGGAGACAGGGGATAGCAGGGGAAGTAAAGAAGGTCTTTCGCTGCAGGAAGGGATGGAGCCAAAGACGATAAAGCCCACGAGGATGAGAATGAGAGAGAGAGTCGAAGGGACAGGAAAGCAGAGCAGAAGCGAGAAGGAGACTGCAACGACTGGGAGAGGAGAAAACCAGTGGAGGCTACAGGAGCAGGCTACCGGCGACCAGGGGGACGCGAGGAAGCGAAAAGAGACAGTGAGCCTGGAAGGCAGCAAAAAGGAACCAGAAGAAGATGTGAGGGACGAGGAAGAGTAGGACATGTGGACTGAGGAGTGGTCAATGCCATCAATGGTTGCTGTACATTCCACCGCAACCCAAGAGGGTCATGGCATCCTGGATGAGTCCGCCTGAAACTGTTTATTGTTGACTGCGTTACTTTTCTCCGTCCTTTTTTTTTTAGACCCTAGTCTGGTATAACAATAACAGTCCTCTCCTAATTATTTTTGCAATTGGGTCATGGTGAAGGAATAGCGAATGAACATTGGGCATGTTTACATGTGAAGGAATGGAAATATTTATATGCCATAATCTGTAAAGCATAGTCAGTCAAGAGGGATCAATAGTATTTTGTTTTGTATTGTGTTGTGACAATACTAAAGATTCCTTTCCTGGAGTCATGGCTCAATAACTGTGGAGGGTCTGCCTTACCTATACCTGGGGGCTCCACAGTTCCCTGGATAAGGGAGGAACAATCAGAGAGGGATTAGGCGCAAGCTAGGACAGACAGGTGTGACCATAAGAGGTAGACCGTTACTTACCTGGGTATCCTTCTTTGTTCTGAGGTGAGTTGGGGGGGGGGGGGCACCAAGTAGAATCTACAATGGAACAGAAAGAAAATCATGATGGAGATGACAGAGCTACCCAGACACCAAATGAACAAGAGCAGGAGACTGCAAACAGATAGTTATTTTTTCTTCTTCTATTTACTCTGTTTTTGCATTAAAGACATCATATACAAATCAGCATCAGGCTAGCCTCCTAACACTTATTTCCATTCATCCCTCCACAATCTGGTACTTTTATACTTCATGGTAAATTATCTGATGTATTTGGACCTGAGAAGGAAGCTATAAAGCAACATGCCACTCAAAGTCTTTGTGAAGAATTCATTACAGTGTCAGTCTACTTACATGATTACCTCTATTCTTTGTCCAGAAACGTGAAGGTGGTCTATATCCTTGTAAAAATTATCAGCTATTTAATGAGATTACATTTAATAATAGATACTCATTAACTTTGATATTCACTATACTGTAAGAAGCAAATGGTACTTCATTATATACTACACTTGATCTTCATGAGGTGTACAGTTACTAATAGTAAAACAAGAAGACAAATGGAAGAGGGTTTTCATATTCAATTTAGGCCACTTTGAATACAGAGCCACCCCTATTGTGCATTGTAATGCCCCATCCACTTTTCAGAAATGCATTACTCAAATAGTTCGAGCTCTACCTGGCAAGCTTCTAATAGCTCCATTGATCATATTCTCATTTTCTCACATACTTTACAGAAACATTGTAACCATGTGAGACAAGTCTTATTACAGGTGATAGAAAATAAACTGTAAAAAAAAGATGGACTTCTGAGGCTGCACTACTAACCAAAGAGGAATTTTAATGTCTCACCAAAAGATGCTAGCCATGTTCCAATGTTTTCCACTCAGGACTATAAATGAATTACAAAGATTTCGTAGCTTTATGAATTTTTATTGAAGATACATTCTTGACTCCTCCCACAAGTAGCACCTCAAACACGGTTGACAAGGCAATCTCAACCATGTGTCTGGCCCGAATAAGTACATTCAGCATTTGAATCTTTCAAGCAAGATTTCACTGAAGCACTTAAATTGACTAATGCCAAGGAAATCAAATCATTTATCCCTGAAACAAATGTTATGATACAGCTTTACATGGGTAGTTCTTTTACAGAAATATGATCCTTCTAAAAAAAACTGTAGCATTTCTCAAGTTAACATAAGCGGAAATCTAATATAGTCTTTATTATGTTTCCCGGTCAAGACTGCCCTGCTGAAACTGTAGTGCTTTTATATGTCACGTTTATGTGTAATGAATTGTGTTTTATTTCATTTTTTATATGTTTTCATGTGTTCTTATGTGTTTTTTCTTTTATAGATATTTGAATATCCAAATAAAGATGTTTTTGATTGACCTACTATATTACAATGTAAAAATTAATCTAGAACACATAAGAAACATTTTCATTGATTTAATCAACAGTTAGCCCGATGGTTACTATTTTCACATTTTAGCTATAAAACAATAAATGTTCTGACAAGAGGAATATTTGCTCTGATGCTCAATCCCAAAGTTTAGATGAAGTCAGTTGCGGCTCCTCTGCTATGGCGGAGGAGCGTCGCCCCACTGATTTTAAGGAGTGCGAAGCAGAAACATAAAATGATAATAACTTTACGTAATTATCATTTTATCCTGCTTCTTGCTGCTGTGCTGGCGGGTGAGTGACCGGGGCTGCTCTGCTCTTGGAGCAGGGTAGGAGAGGAGTGGTTTGCACAAAATGCTGTTTGGTCGGCTCTCTCAGGCCACCCAAACCAGTCATGCTCACTTTCGCCATTCTCCATGCTCAGGCCCTCTTTCCCTGGTTGAGCTGCATTGCAGCGTTGTGATTGGTCAGGGGAGCCTGAGTGCTTACTAATTACAACACTGTATTGCAGCATTGTGATTGGTCAGTGGGGCCTGCTTCCTGTTCCTCGATGTGCATGAGGAGAGCAGGAGCAGAGATGAGAGACCCGGGCTCCAGCAAGGTAAGTTTATTTTATTAATATTATTTTTTAGATTTTCACCATGTGTGACCCCCCCCCCCCCTCGTGATCCCTCTGCGACCCCTTCCTCACCCCACTTCTTTCTCGCAGTGCGAGAAGCAGAAACATAAAACTGTATTTTTTTATAACAAATTTTATTTGGTTTTCCTGATGGAATACGGGCCGTAGCCCTACAAGTACCTGTAAGAAACAAAATGAGTCAGGAGTACCATAGCATTTAAACGATTGTAACTCCTGCAGGACCTGCAGGTCAAACAATATAAACACGGTGCAGACAATCCTAGATCCCAGTGGTTGCGTAAAAGTTACATATGTACAAAGGCAGACAGTTACATGACGTGGAATGAAATGTTTAATAAACATTAGTATGAGTGGTAAGTTCTATCAGGGATCCAAGGATGGGAACTGAATAAAGGGAGCCCCCTACATTGCCGCATGCTCCAGTGCAAAAGCATGGTTGGTTGGGGAGTAGCACCACCATTCATTTATAATTAGCAGGTGAGATGCAACTTAGTATGCATATATGTCAGCTGCGGCAAGTCCCCCACAATACGTGGATTGTGTGCATGTATGTAGTGCCACCCGGATCGCCCCCCCCGTTCCATAGGAAGTTATTGTGTATGGCATTGACTTGCGCAAACCAGGACCGTGGTATGTTGTAAGGGAAGTTTTGTAATCTGTAGAGAATTTTTGGCAGAGAAACCATCTCTCTCAAAGATGGCGGACCACCCGTATAATGATAATGGAAGGGAGGACCAAATTGCTGTTTTGTTGTTTAGACTTGTAAGTAAGGGGTAATGTTGTATGCCCAGGAAATCTTTGGATAGGGCGACACGAAGATGCCCAGATATTTAAAACCCACAGTCGCGTGTGATAGCTGCGTCGCCCAGGTGCCCCGCCCCTGGTTGCCACATACTGGAAAAAGCACGGATTTAGCAGGGTTAGTGTGAAGGCCTGTCGTTTCCCCCAACATTCTGAGGATTTGTAAGAGACATGGGCCTGAGAATCACGGGTCTGTAAAAAAGAAGAGGACATCATCCGCATACAGTGCGATGCGACCCGATCTCGCCTGAGACCACTCAAATCCACGGAACACCGGGTCACTCCGAACCCATGCGGCCAGGGGCTCCACAGCCAAAGCAAATAGTAGCGGGGACAGAGGGCGCCCTTCCCTTGCCTCGTACCCCTGTATATAGGGAAGGGGTCCGAGCGATGTCCTGCTATACGTACTGAGGCTGTCAAATCAGTATACAGCAAACGGACATATTTTAGAAACCGTGGGCCAAAATTAACCGCTTCGAGTAATTGGAAAAGATAGACCCAGCTAAGAGAATCAAATGCTTTGTCTATGTTGGCTAATAGTATAGCCGCCGGGCGTCCTAGTTGTGTGGCTAATGCGAAGGCATTATGCACCCTACAGATTTTGTGACGGGTGGCTCGGAATGGCATAAAGCCAGATTCTTCTGGGTGGATTAAGTCCGACACACAGGTCCACAGGCGATCTGCCAGGACCTTCCCTAGAAGTTTTGGTTCGAAGTTAATGAGGGAGATAGGGCGGTATGAAGAGGGCTCTTCCAGAGGGTGACTCGGTTTAAGGAATAAAACAATCTCCATGTGGCGCCACTCCCGGGGTAGTATATTCTATTCTTGGGCATCCTGTATTGCCGCTAGCAGGTGTTGGCCCAACGTGTGCATGTGCGGTCGCAGGAATTCTATGGGGAATCCGTTGGGTACAGGGGCCCGACCCGGGCGCATGGCATGTAGGGCCCATTCAACTCATCGAGTGTAGGGGGAGCTTCTAGTTGGTCCCACACGTGGTCGGTGAGTCTGCGGGTTGGGATATCTCCAAGGAATTCTGCTATTTGAGATTTTGAGAGCTGCTCGCGACGTTCGTATAGTGAGGTGAAGTGCCATGCAAATTCTTAAGCTACCCTCCCCGGGGATGAACAAAGGCCTCCATCAGCGTCCCGTAGGGTAGGAACTGCAGTGGGGGATCTGTCTACTTGGCAGAGCCTGTGCAGCATTTTACTTGTCTCCCCACTGATATATTCTATGTTGCTACACTTCCCAGATCCCCTTTGCTTCACCCATTAGGTATTGTTGTATAGCCTGTTGCACCTGCAGCAAGTTGCGCAAAAGCAAAGGGCTAGGGTCTGTATTAAGTTGCGTCACCAGGGTCACACGTGTTTCTCTTTGGTGCGGTAGCTCATTTCTGCCCCCCGAAGCGTGGGCTTTAGGGCTTCCCAAAGGATACCTTTTGATAGAGCCGACCCAACATTGATGTCGAGATATTCAGTTATTACCTGAGCTAACATGTCTTGATAGTCTGGGTCTCGAAGATGCCACGAGGACATTTTCCACCTAAAGGGGGGTCTGCGGGATCCAGTATGGCATTTGAGGGTAACTGGGGAGTGATCCGACAGCCTTCTGGGGAGGTGAGATATTTGTGAGAACCAATGTATATATGTGTGAGGTGTGAAGAAGTGGTCTAGTCAGGACTGTGTACCATGTACTGCAGACAAATAGGTGTAACATCGTTCGGCTGGGTGATATTCACGCCAGATGTCGGCCCATCCTAAAGTAGAGGCAAGGAGGTGCAGTTTGGAGGGGCCTGCAGGCGAGTGGTGGTCTGAGCTGCGCTGTCTATCTGCAGGGGCCGCGGTGTCATTGTAGACCCCTGACATTCCAAGAAACCACTATAATGTCCCGAGAGGGGCTGTGCCCATCTGTGCGGTCATCCCATAGCCATGAAAACACTGCGTGTAGTGCGTCGGGGTCTAGAGAATATGTCTGCATATAAAAAAAACAATGAAACTGCCTCCCCCGAACTACTCCCCAAAATTCCCCTAACAACCCCCACCGATACTGCCATGAACTAGGAGCATCCGTTGCAGCGAGGGCTAAGCCCAGCCCCCAATGGGGGGAACCAGGGACCCGCCGACAAAAGCACCCAACCCACCCACACAACATTTAATAGGGGAAGGCAAAAATGTCCCGGGCAAGGTAGCCCCATGGTTGGGCATCCACGCCCATTGGGAGGTGAGTGAAGAGCAAGGTAATCACAGTAAAACATATGTTCTATGGCAATGATGGGTAACCAAACACTGGCTATCCAGCTGGTTCAGGGTACATGTTCTGGACTGGAGGAGCACCAGTCTGAACCGGATCTATGACGTCGCTTCGATTTGGTATGCTTGGGTCTGGTCCGCCGCAAGCCTCGGGAAGCGTCGGAGTCCTGTGGCGGAGGCGTATGTGGTTTGAGATGTGTGAGTTCGTCTGTCCATGCAAACACAGCTTCCGGCATATAAAAAAAATATGACTTAGATTTATATATAACCCTCATCCTGGCAGGGTATAAAAACATGTATTACATGTTAAGGTCTCGTAATCTACGCTTCGCTGCCACAAAAGACTGGCGTTGCTGTTGGACCAAGTATGTGTAGTCAGGAAATATCATGATGGGCTTCGAGTCATAATGAAGTTTATCTTTATGTGATCTAGAGAACTGCAGGATAGCATCCCGATCTGCATAGTTCAGCAGGTGTGCAATCACTGGTCTAGGATTCTCGCCAGGTGGAGTTTTCTTTGTCAGTGCTCAGTGAGCCGTCTCAACGAGAAAGCACGAGGATAACGTTTCCTTGGGCATGAGATCTTCGAGCCACTGGGCAATAAAGCGAGTAGCGGAGGTACCTTCACATCCCTCTGGGAGACCCAGAAAGCGCAGGTTATTGCGCCTTGTGCGGCCTTCTGCATCTTCCACTCTGGAAGCAAGTTCTTGTGACACCACCGTCAGCTTGTTGACATAATTTGCAGGGTAGCCACCGAGTCTTCAACAGTTGATACACGTGCTTCAGCCTCTGTGATCTGGTCTACTGCTTTCCTGAGGTCCTGGCGTAGGAATGATACTTCAGCCCCCACCGTGCCAATCTTGATATCAAGCTTGTCTCTGGCGTCATGGATCGCCGCTAGGAGTGCAGCATTATCTGGCATCGCACCTTCCACGTCCCCTCCAGTGGCTCCCCCTGTAGACGTGGCATACTGGTCCAGGGTACTCTGCTTGGAGCTTGTCCCGCCAGGTTTGTCCTTAGCCATAATTGTATGCAAAGGTAGGCAGATGTGGGGCCTACCGGGAATGCTTCTGTCAGGTTGCTGCCTATTTAATGAAATGGAGCACCACTTTGTCGGGGGATGCTGTGAAGATGGAGCCAGACCACTAGTAGGGATGCACTGCAAGCAGGCAGGCCATCTTGGAATAAGGCGCATCCCGGGCCACAAGCCGCACCGAGCCTAGTTCAGCCGCTTCAGCAGGCCACAACTACTTGCCAAGTAGGCCCCGTAGTAGGACCAGACTCGCCAGACTGCCCACCTACAGTGCTCCCAAGTAAACATCGAGGTTCCAGGCACCAGTGCCTCATCCAGGGCTCTAGGGGGCCGAATAAACCACTGGTCACGTGGGTGGAGGAAGACGAAGAGCCCTGGGCTCAGTCATTCAAGTGGGGTCAATCCTCCCTGTCAAGTCTTCCAGTGCCCACACATGGTCTTATGCCCTCAAATGCAGTCGGTGGAGTGCAAACTGGGGGCTGATCTTTGCCCTCTGCATAGGTTTCTGCCTTTGCTGATGATTTCACCTTCGCTGGTGTAATAATGAGGGAGTGGAGCCAGGCCAAAGTGCCGGAGTGCAGATCGGGCCGGTAAGCGGGCTGCAGCGAACCCCGACACGGTGCAGGCCCCACGTCTCTCCGCGGCACTACGACCAGCTGGCTCGATGTCCGATGGGAGGGACCACCTACGCCAGGCTCCGGTCTGCGGCCTGAGCTTCAATTCTAATCAAGCCCACACCGGGCATTCATACAGGGTCCGGGGAAGGGCGGCACTCACCGACGCAACCCTGGGCTCAAGCACTGATAACCACCCTCTGGGCCTCGACCCTGCCCCACATCCGTCCGCGGCACCACAATCCACCGGCCCGATGTCTAATGGAAGGCGCCGCCTACGCCAGGCTCTGGTCTGCGGTCTGCGGCCCTCCTGTGGTGTCTCTGCAACACGGAGTACTTGCAGGGCTCGGCGGCAGCCAATCTCTGGAAAAAACAGCACTAACGACACTCCAGGCTCTACAGGGATCAGTCTCTTCACTGATCCGATCTGCCAAACAGGATTTTAGACGGATTTCAGTCGGATTATGGCGTGGACGCACGGAGGTCGCTTAAGCGGCGTCTGCCATGTTGGCTATCCAAGCCATGCCCAATAAAATGGTATTTTAAATACCATTTTATGTTTATGTTTCTCGCGCTGCAAGAAAGCAGAAGGCAGGGTATGCCGGGTTGGGGGCAGGCGGGAGGGTATGCCTGGTTGAAGGCGGGCAGGTCTGGGAGGAGTGGCTTGCCCACTGTTGTGGGCCCTGACTGTTTGGTCGGCCCTCTGGGGCTGATCAAACCAGTCATGCGAACTCTACATTTTCTCATTGTAGGCTGCATACAGCCAACTTAGAGGAAATGGCCTCCCTACAGGTGCCCGGCCAGGCGCTGTCCGCACCAATCACAATGCTGCCATTGCAGCTTTGTAATTAGCTTATGGGAGGGAGGATGCATGCTTCCTTCCTGTTCCAGGAAACGGAAGCCAGGAACGGAGGTGGCACGGGACCCGGTAAAGTATGTTTTAATTTTTTTTTTCAAAACCATTGAAACACTGAAAAACAGCAAGGGTTATAAAAGAACAAAGGGTACAGCGTAGAAGGGGCATACGAGAAAGGGAGTGGATATGTACAGAGCATGAGATACATACATATTAGCGTGGTAAGAACAGACAACAAAACAGTGCAATTGTCGCAAGATGGGATAGCAAACACATACTGCCAACATGGTACGGTAAGGTGTGATACGAAAACAGTATTAGCGTGGGAGAAAGGGATAACAAAGCAGTCCAAGCATTGACAGAAAGGCTCGCAAAAGTAAATCCATACATAAGGTTGTGCTGGTGTTTGACAGGGACATATCAAGGCAATGAACATAGAAGGGAGATGTACAGGGATGGGATGCTGCTTGACAGGGAAATAGCAAGGCAATTAACAATTCCTTTATTAACCTTCCTGTTTTCTCAAATTTGCTTGAAAATGCACAATTTGTCCACTCTTTTTTCAAAATTTTCTCGAGGGGACAACCCCCCGAACACCCCGTAGGATGTTCGGTCTCGCTCGCTCCCTACAGTGCAGTACAACAATTATTTTACGCACACCACTTTCATATGTCACCAGCCGCCACTGCCCGCCTCACCACCCGTGAGCCATGCCATGTCACCATTTGATGAAGCACACTCTTAAGTAGAACCACCTTTAGTCTTTTCAGGATACCAAGTAGCTTCAACCATTCTCTGCATTATATGAAAAGGTTATAAGTGGAATTGAAGAAAGATGCTCAAATTCAAGAGCTGTTGAAGAAATATCTTTAAATATTTCATTTGATGTAAGGATGTATAAACTGCAGAGGATTATTATTTATACCAGATGTTGTTCTGAAAACCTACATAAAAGCTTGGTGCCATGACTATATAGGCAGTCGACTTTTGAAAAACAAATTATTACAACTTACGAGACATTATTTATTCCTATGTTGATACCTTTTCTAAATCTGCTCAAACAAAAACCCAGGAAAGAAATATCCAATATCTACAGGCAGTCCATGTATTGGAATGTCCATGGTATCAGATATCAATTTGCTTCATAACTGAACTTCCACCTGTGAGAAAGACTTAGGGCCTTATTATGACTTTGGCAGTGTGGCAGCAGACCACCATGCCAATGCCCCGCGGCCACACCACCAAAGCCATAATGTGACTGTCCACCGGATTCCGACTGCAAGGCACAGCAATGGAAACGCCAATGCACATCCATGCAGGGCATGGACTATCAAGTCCATGCCCTACAGGAACTAGGGGTGCATTCAGACAGGGAGCACCCCTGCATGCATCCCCTGGCTCAGAAGCACCAGGAATCCCTGTAGGGCCCCCTTTGTTTCCTCACCACCACACTTCTCAAGGCGGGCTTACCTGCATGAAAACAGTGGCTGTGAGGAAGCTCCTAAAATGTTTGGCTGTGCGCCGCAGCATCACCACCAGCATAATAGGGGCATCAGACCACTACAAGACCGCCTGGGATCCCAGAAGAATATGGAGGAGATTCCAGAGTCGGTCTCCACACTGCAGACTACCATGAAAACGATGGAATCCAGAATCAAGGTGTTGGAGCTCAGGGCCGAAGACAGTGAAGGGCGCTCCCGTAGGACTAACCTACGCATAGTAGGAGTTCTGGAACGAGAAGAGGGGACAGATGCAGTGCACTACCTAGAGACTTGGCTCCGAACAGAGGTGGCACCTGAAGGTCTCTCTTCTTTCTACGCACTTGAACGTGCCCATAGGGACCGCCCAAACCGGGAGCACCGCCTTGACCACTGGTGGTACAACTCCTTCACTATCGCAACCGGGACCACATCCTACTTGAAGCCTGAGATAAGCCGCACTTACATATTGGAAACAGTAAAATAATGATCTTCCAAGACTACACTAGGGAAGTACAGTGCCAACACGCTTCCTTCCTGGCTGTTTAGCGGAAACTGCGCCAATTACACCTCTCATATGCAATGCTGTTTCCGGTATGCCTCAGAGTGATCGATAAAATGGAGACGTACTTCTTTACAACACCTTAAACAGCATGGGAATGGCTGGACTCCCGACAGAGCACTGACTCTCGTGCTTCTTCGCCAAACTTGGGCCAATGGAAGTCTCCTCTCTTCCACCCCCTGTAAGAGCTCCTTCACCTCAAGGGCGCCAACTAGAGTGGCACAAGGCCGTGCAGGCGGTGGCAGAGATTAGCCAAGGGGAAGCCAGTCCGTCCACGACCGCCAGTGAACAGGGCATTGACAGATCAGAAGGTTCTCACCCAGGCAGCATGAACGGAGATTCCGAGACTGAGTTCCTGAAAGTCACTCCTCAAATGGCGGACGACATAGCCTGAAGTTCGTCCATCAGGTCGTATGAATATAAACTGGGTAATACTGCATACTGTTTTCTCCCATGGCTCACGCCTTTTAGAGGCACCATACTGCCATTAAAATAGACAATGGGACTTTCACAAGAACTACGATGTTGGGGTGGGGCCTTGGGGAGTTCTGGGTCCAGCAGGGTCTGCCTACACCCACCACTTACAATGCTTGGAGTTCTTATAGTTTGGATGGGCACACCTTGTTGGCTACCTGGCCTGGGGAGGGGGAGTTGGGGTAGTTCCACTAGTTGGGGTTGTTTCTGGGGGCCCAGGCGTGTCACTGGGGGGGTCGCTTTCCAGGGACTGCTTGAACAGAGAACAGCAATGGGACCCCCATTAGGACTGGCATGTCTCTTGTGGAATGTGAGGGGTATGCCCTCTATGGTTAGGTGCCACAAGATCCACTCTTACCTGATTTGTAGAGGAATACAGATCGCTTTCTTACAAGAAACTCATCTCCTGGCGCTGGAGGGGAGGGCACTACAGCGCCGCTGGAGGGGTCCGGTTTACCACACTACATACTCTGCGTATGCGAGAGGGGTGTTGATATGGATACGTGCAGGGGTAGTGGTAGATTTGTAGTGGTAATGGGGAGACTAGACGGGAGGGACCTTACCCTGGGTAGCATATACGCACCTAATGTGGATCAACCGGCTTTTTCCTCCTTACTATCACGTAGGTTAGAAAATATACTCACAGGCTTGCTGCTTCTAGGGGGAGACTTTAACTGTGCCACTGATGTTACCCTAGATAGCTGCCACCCACCACTTCCTAATGCACCTGCACATAGGATCACAACGTCACGTCATAACTGGCAACAGAAATGGGTCTTGATAGATACTTGGAGGGCGGGACATCCAATGGACCGGGACTATCCCTTCTTCTCAGCTCTCCATGACTTGCATGTTCGTCTGGATGCCATTCTCTGTTCACCTGATGTCCATGGGGGGATTAGTAGTAGTGAGTATCTCACCAGGACACTTTCCGACCACAACCCTATTCTGGCACGGTTGTTATGGGCGCGCACATGCCCCACAATCCCCACATGGCGCTTTCGCCCGGAGGCCCTAGAGGATCTGGTCTTCCATTCCACTATTGGTGTGGCCATCTCGGAGTACTTCCAGGCCAACGAAGGTACAGCTAATATCCACGATTGTGGAATGGGATGCTTGCAATGTGGTGATCAGAGGGCGGTGTATATCCGAATTAGTGGGGGTCTGGAAGGTACTCCTCTGGGATATCCAGCGGGATGATGAACTCCTGCGTAATTTGGAGAGGGACAGACCTTAGAACCCGGACAAACACTGGGAGATGCTAGAAGCGAGAGAGGCAGTGGCCACGCAGGTGGAGCGCGTGCGCTGCTTTGACTATAAGACTTATATAACGAGGGCACATTCAGAAAGAGATACGTCAGAAGCCCTCTTGGCTTGGCTGGCGAATCCTGCTAGACGAGTTTCAACCATACTGGAGCTAAGGGACCAGGGGGGTATTGCAAAGTTCGATCAACAGGGAATCAATGATTTATTCTTTGACTATTATACCGAACTGTACCGAAGCTGACTGGCCCCATCCGATGCCGAGCTGCAAGAAATTCACGCAGGAGGTTTACTTGCCGACACTTGATAAAGGCGCAGCGACTTTACTGGGAAGCAAGATATAGATTCGAGAAGTCCGCAGTGCCATCAAAAGTATGGCACGTAACAAAACCCCGGGCACTGATGGTCTCCCGGTGGAATTGTACCTTACCTACATTGACCTACTAGCTCCCCGACTCACTTACTTATACAATGATGCAAAAACATTTGGTAAATTACCGGCCACCACTAGGGTGGCGATCATAATTCCCCTTCTGAAACAGGGCAAACAGGAATGGGACAGATCTGCGTATTGCCCATTGTCTGTGCTCAACCTCGATTATAAAATACTCAGTAAGTTCCTAGCCTCCCGACTGCTCCCCCACATGTCTACCCTCATCCATGCTGACCAATCCGGTTTCATTCCTCATAGGAACACGGCCCTGAATGTCCGAAGACTTCTGCACATTTTAGAGGCAGACTTCTATAATGCTGACACTGCTGCGATATTCGCAGTAGACATGGAAAAGCCTTTCACAACTTAGCGTGGGCGTTCCTGTTCCATGTCATGGGCATAATGGGTCTTGGTTCTGAGTTTGTGAAATGGACAGCTCTTTTGTATGCTGATTCTACTTCTAGGTTAAAGACGGAAGGTGTGATCTCAGAGGTATGCCAGGTGGGACGGGGCACACGTCAGGGGTGTCCTCTCTCCCCGCTATTGTTCGCACTGGCGATGGAACCTCTGGCGGCACGTGCTAGACTTGGACGAGCATACCAGGGACTTAACGCTCAAGGTCAGATGCACCATATAGCACTTTATGCAGACGATCTCCTCCTCTTCCTTGCTGACTCTGGAGAGGCCTTACTGGGAGCCAAGATGCTGCTTCACTATCTCAGCAGAGTGGTGGGGTTAAAAGTGAATTGGTCAAAATCATACCTCTTTCCGGTGTGGTGGAGCGCACAAAGGGAGTGAGCTGGGAAAACAGATGCTTGCCCTATCTAGGCACCCTTATGACCCTGTAGATATGCTTGAAGGCAACATTGGGAAGGGCATCAGGGAAACCAGGGCCAACTTCAAATTTTGTCTCTCGCTGGACGTGTGGTACTTCTTAAAATGGTGACCCTCCCGTGACTCCTGTATCTCTTTGGGACCCACCTGATCTGGATTCCGGCTCCCTACTTCAATCAACTCTGTACAATGATTACCGCTTTCCTCTGGGGCACAGGTAGGCGTAGGGTAACCCTCAGTAAACTTATGCGCCCCCGAGCGGAGGGGGGTTTGGCGGTTCCGGACTATGACACCTATTATCTAGCGGCCCAATTTCAATGGCTCACACAATGGGTCGCGTGGGCCACTAGAGGAGGGAAGGAGCCAGATGTGGTCTTTGTGCCCCTGATGGTTTTGTCCCATATAGTGCTGCCACTCCCGATTGGCCCTCAACCCCTCACCCTAGAATTTGCTATAGCAAGGAAATGCTGGAACAGATACCTGCGGAGAGCCTCGATCAAATGCCCCTCTGCTCCATAGATACCATTGCAGATGTGTAGGGCCTTACCGCACAGGTGTACCTGGCGAAAACTGGAGGATTGGGCACAGCAAGGGATAACCACTATGGGCGAACTTTATGAGGGGGAGCTCATCTCCCATTTGATGAGCTGCTGGCCCGGTATGACTTGCCTGGAGGCGACTTCTTACAGTACACTGCCCTCACGTCAACCATTAGGAAACATTGGGGAACGGGTTTGATGGAACCGCCCACTTCTATGGGCTGCCAATACATGGTGATGGCAGCAGGCACACTCAAGGCAGTGACATGCCTCAACAGACGCATGACACTGGAATCCTTACACCCCCTATCTGTTTTAAAACGTAAGTGGGAAACGGACATAGGGACCGCTATCCCCGACAAGGCATGGGATGAACTGGTGAAGAGAGCCTGGAAGAGCACAAGGAATGCGAGGTTCCAGTTAATACACTTCCATATACTACACAGAGCATACCTCACCCCACAGAAGCTGCATGCCTATTTCCCGACCCACCCTGCGACTTGCCCAAGATGCAAGGCAGATAACGCATATTTTAAACATATGCTATGGGAATGCCCAGACCTAGATAGTTATTGGAAAGAAGGGACAGCTGTACTGACAGACATAACCGACAGAGATTTGGATCCCTCTATGGCCCACTGCATCCTACACTGGTTTCCTCATACCTCCAAAAATAAAATCACCAGTAAGTTTATAGACCTGGGCTTCCTACTGGCCAAGAGAACCATCACCACACATTGGAAAGAACAGCGGGTTCCTAGTGCCGTTAAGTGGAAGGTGGACCTACTGAAATGGGCTGAGTGTGAGGGGGTGATTAGATTACAGATTGCAATTCATGCGGGGAGTGACAAGGCGATGGAAAGGGCGAGAGCTTGAGAACTGCTAGTGGTGGCGCTCACGACCCCTGACAGTGCGGAAGATGAAGCGCGGTGACAGCGGTAGATTAACCCGGGGTAGACCATGTGCCCGCCCTGTTTGGCGCCTTGAGGCGGGTATTGGTGCCTGCCCTATATATCTGTTTCCTTTTAAATCTCCCCTCATTCCAACAAGTTACCCCTATCGCGGCTATAGCTCCCTAGATCCTACAAAGCCAGTACTTAAGTGACATGCCTGGGAGGGTGGGGAGGGAGGGGGGGTAATTGGAGTTCACGTTTCTTTATGATTGATCAAGGACATTTGTACAGGACTTACCCAGGGCTCTGCCTGTCTATAGGGGTGGCTTGCACATGGGGTGTGCACTGTTTCTTCGATTCAGTATAAATGCCCATGATTATTTTGGATTGCTAATAAGTCTGTTCGTAAGTTGATATGAACCATCTTTTGTTGCTATGAATATGCCTTGCCTAATCTGTTTGATACTGGGAGACCGACGATTATATGGGGCATGTAACCGAAACCCCTTGTGTTGTTTTTTTTTTCTCTTCACGCTTTATGTTCTTTTAGAATGTACAGTAAACCAATAAAAATGTGTTTGGAAAAAAAAATAGACTACCCTATTAAATAGATAGCCCGACGACATCTATAGTTGATTTTACCTCACATTTCTACATTCTTCCTCTGACTAGAAACACATTCATAATCCCAGTCACCTACTGGCGATTAAAAGATCTCCAACAAAGTGCCCTCTCTCGGGGCCCACTGGGCATTGCAGCGCCAGTCCAACGAGCAGCATGCCCAATGAGGAAGCATGCTACCTTCAGGTTGGTGAGGGCACTTACTCATTTGAGCACATGCTCCCAGTGACCACATACAGATTCTACAGTGAATCTGCCATAGCCATTGTGGAACAGTATACTCTCCTGTTAATGGTTAAATATTTGAGGAGACTGTATACTGGATACCGGACCAGAAATCTCCTTGTCCTCCCATTTGTAGATCACTTGTAATATGTTCTAGTTGAGGGGGTGCCTAGGGCTTCAGTATCTCATATCACTGCTTTTTGAGCAGCCAATATTTCTGCTGGTATAGGTACATCAGATGATAGGAAGGAATAGTGGGTAAAGATAGTGGCTGGTCACTAAAGTATGCTTTTAAATGTATTTTCTAGAAGAATGTGGCAATCTCACATCTAAGTTGCAATTTGTCTATGTGGTTAGCAGGCAGGTAGCCCAGGCTATTGTTTAAAAACTTCAGTGGTGGTGGAGTTAGTATGTGGTCAGTTAAACTGACTACTAAGTAGTGTTGCTCGTACTTGGCAAGTATTTATTGGTTATCCTCCTTGTTACTCTCTGATTGAGGTCCTTCTACTGGACTTTGGTATCATTTTGTTTTCCTCTTGGTCATCCTCTGCTATACCCCAAAAATGTCTTGGACTGGATGGGGGTGGGAAAAGCAGTGCTGGTACAAAGCTGTGCATGGGTCTGTATGCACGTAACCAGGCATAAAAAGGATGGGGGTTTGGATGTAGAAATGGCATATGTGCATGTCTATTTCCTAGGAATCTTCTTCATCTTCTTGGCTGTCCCTCTTCTCCATTGATCTCTTTTCCCGAGCTAGAGGACCAATTGGGGTGATTAAGTTTCTGTGAAACACTTTGTGGCTCTGATCCCTATCTGTTCTATTTTTTCTGGTATTTGTTGGAGGTATATCAAACCACCTTTTGTCTGGAAAATCATGTAAGGTCCTTTTGCAATTCGTTAGCATTTGTTTGGGCTACAAAGTGCCTAATGTCAGACACTTCTTTGTTATTTTCTATCAAATTGTTTTGTATATGCTGATCTGTATGTATGATGTCTTTTAGGTTGTTCCCTAAGGTTTGTATCTTAATCATTAGGGAATCTAAAAGCTGTTTCACAGTGTTGATGTTCAAGATAACCAGTCACTCACAGCCGCGGCCTGTGCCAGTAAGAGCGGTGAGGCGGGTGGGGGAGATTTTGACTGACAATGACGAGGGGAAATTAAATAAATAATTAATTGGTTGGTCAGAAATGTTTCCGAGTCGGTTGGAAACATGGGTTCCGGCTCGGTTTAGGAAAATCCAAATGCCATTCAGAGCCTTTCCGACCGACATTGTAATGAAGCCCTATATGTAAGAAGGGTTGATTTGACTTTGTCTTCATAACTCTATGGTACAGTATGCCTGCGTAAAGCAACTTATTAAACTCCATATTCTGTTGCATGCTTTATAATCGGGCATCCCAGACCCGGTTCAACAGAGTGAATATGCCAGAGAAAGTGACTAGCCCTTGCATGTGTCTTTATTCTAGGGTGCCTTTGGCTGGGCTAAAGATTCATCTGTTGGCTTCTGGAGGATGTATTAGGGATTAAAATGTCCCTGCATCCCAATGTGTTGACATGTTTCGGCTGTTTATTCCTTGCCTTTCGGGTCAGCGGCCTTCATCAGGATTGATATATCGTCTCTGGCTATAGTGTTCCTAGTGTTTATTTGTGACTCTGCATGCTACAGTGCAAGTGTAGGTGCTTGCAAAAATGATAAGGATTAATTTACGATAGAGACTCCTAACCACAGATTCTTCACCTTATAAATATTTCGCCAGGCCTCAGACTGAATCCGGAATATCTTCAGCAGTACCCCTGTGCACTATCCCTTGTCTTTCAAGGCTAGTTTTCCAAACTTTTCTACTAACCATTGTACAAGGAATGTAACCCCCTTTCCCAAAACTAAAGAGCTAAACCATATAGGGACTGTTGCAAGCAAATGTCTGTGACAGATCCCGATCAGGTTTGTCAGTGGTTGGACCACGACTCCAAAGCCTGCAGTGAATGTGCCTTTATGTACCAAAGGCCATTCAGAAATGGGAAGCAAAGCTCTACGTCACGAAACACCAGAAAAATCCATGCTGTGACCAGGTGAGGTTGATGGGAAGGCCCCGTTCCCAAAGTTATTCCTGTGGCTGATCTTCCTTGTGGTCGACCAAGTCCAGGAAGAAGCAGAAGAAGTCCAATTGGGAGTCTGCCGCTTCCTGCTACTCTTGATCCCAAAAGAAGGTGAAAGGGCATCAATCTGTCTCCTGGTCTCGCTCCCACAGATGATCTGCAGAGCCGATTCTGACCCTTGTTCTCCTGCAGCTTGAGCTTCCAGGGCTGGCAGCAACTCCCGATCAAATATAGGACTTTTGTGATGCCATGCTTTTACTCTTTCGCACATTACTAACTCCTTTTGGCATGCCTCTGGGCCACAAGGAGCTGAAAGACCTCCCAACAAAGTTTTCACAGGCAGAGCCCGTCCTCTGTGCCTCTATATGGCATCATTGTGACTCCAATCCCAGCACCACAACCTAAGCCAGAGCATGACACATTGACGCTGAATAATGACACACCACCCATAGTGTTGTCTACTCTAGGCCGTGACCTGATCCACCCAGGCCGGATCCTTTTAAAAATCCTCCTGATTCCGACATACTACCTTTGCCCTAGGCACAGGTTTATACCCTCC
This sequence comes from Triturus cristatus, assembly GCF_964204655.1. NCBI lineage: Eukaryota > Metazoa > Chordata > Amphibia > Caudata > Salamandridae > Triturus > Triturus cristatus. The sequence goes on along the minus strand of NC_140591.1, from coordinate 1,415,763,269 downwards.
ATACTTTGTTTGGCACTTATTCTGATAATGACGTTTATGACGTTGGGGACATGTTCACCAAGCGCTATACTGAGGACAATTGGTATGAGGATTTACAGGATAGCAATGGCATCAGCACATCACCACACACTGACTTGGTCTCTCCCCCTGGCCCTGCAACAGAAGAGAGGACCTCCTTCACAATGGTCATGTGACGGGCAGCTGAGGTGCTTGACTTACATCTGTCCACTATGGAAGTCAAGACCAACATACTGAGGTCCTCTACCCAGGGCAAATAAGTTCTGAACCCCTGCTCCCTTTTAACAGTGCTCTCTTGGATACTCTTATTTGTACATGGGTGAAACCTTGATCTGGCCCCCAGTCAAACTGCAGGTTGTGTAGTTCCATAACACTGCCCTGTACTTCTTAAATCAGTACCCTACTCCTGAAAACCTTGTAGTGGAGGCCTCAGCAAGTAAGGTTAATCCCAACTCATTTCCTACTACACCACCAGATAGGGAATCAAAACAAATATAGACATTCAGGAAACTTATTTTTTCCTCCACAAGTCTATCATTACTGACTGTCACTTCCAGCTGCCTTTTAGGCTACCATTCTCATGCTCATTGGTACTCCGTGGCACTTGTCTTTCCAATGGTCCCTGTCGACGTACACTCTATTTTGACACAAGCCATACAGGATGCTTATTATGCTGCCAAGTTCAGAATTATTTGTGGCTTGGACAAAACTGACTCCAGGCAGAGCCATAGGTACCACTGTGGCCTTTCCTAGGCATGCCTTTATGAGGTTAACAGGCTTATCCAGCGATGTCCAAACCAGCCTCACGGATATCCTCTTTAATGGCTCCTGCCTTTTTGGGGCTGAGGCAGACTCTGCCCTCGAGTGCTTTAAGATAGCAGAGCAAAGTGTGCTCTTTGGGTCTTTCTACTCCATTACAACTACGTCAGCAATTTTAGTCCCCTCCATGGCTACAGTAGCACACAGCCACCCTGCCTGAGGCAGGATCTGCCATTTACTGTGCAGGTAGCAAGCAGTCACTTCAGACAAGTGAGTCCTGCAAATTGCCCAGTGGGGCTGTTCCTTACCATATCTAGCCGCCCACCGCACTTTCCACCATCCTCAAATGGCTGCTGGAGCATCATTTGTCCCTTTTGCAGCAGGAAGTGCCCAACCTTCGAGCCAAAGTTGCTATAAAGAGGGTGCCAACATCATAAGTAGGCTGTGATTGCTATCCACCCAACTTTCTTGTGCCAAAGAAGGACGGAGGTCAGAGATTCTGGTCTCCACCTACCGCGACAAATAGCTGCTGAAGGCAGGTTCGCCCCAGGCATTCATCATCCACGTCTACACTATGAACCTCGTATCACCTTTGGTGTTCACTATTAACATGCCAAAGTCACACCGGACTTTTTCGCAGATGCTCCCTTTCATTCCAGCCATTCTGGACACAGTGCAGTTTCTCCCTTTTTCCCTGGATAAGAGATTCCAGGATATTCAGACTTTGATCCTGATGTTTCAGCCTTTGTTGGACTGCCACAAGGATGATGTTGTAAATTAAGGCAGAATGTGATTAAGCATTTACTGAAAACATTAATGCTCCCCTTTTATCATGTTTTCCTCATTATGTTGGCCGAAGTCCGGACTCCATCTTGTGTTGGCATGCTGCCACGTGTTCACCACGAGGAGAGTCCGACCTCTGTGTTAGTTGCTCTTGTAATCTGCCTAGCAACAGTTTATAAATAGCTCTCCCTTGTCCGTCTGGCGCATGCCCAGACTTGACCACATCTGTTATAATTAGCTTTGCTTGACCATGTGTTTTCGCGGGCCCAAGGAGTGTGTTAGCTCCGCCCATGTATTGATTCAGTATCGAGAATGACCCTAAATGGTAATGTTCTTCAAACCGCATGTTGTATCCACCCACTATGAGCCCCTTTGCTGTGTATAAAAGGGGACTGTGTACGCAAGTTCTGTGTGCTACTCCTTGCAATACTGAAGAGTGTTGTGTGGATTGTAGGACCACCCTTAAGGGTTAATAAACATTGTTTTTGTACTTTGCAGTTTCCGTGCCAACTTCCTTATAGATTTCGTTACAGAAGAGCGAACCCTTGTCTCTTGTGGGCCTAGCTGGGGCTTGTATTCATCAATTGGCGCCCGTCACGTGGGGCTCATCGGCGACTCGGATGCTCGAAGGACTGGTCGCGACGAAGGTGAGGAGTTTGGCCGGGGACGTGATCACTGCCAGCGGCGTCTTAGCCCTGGCATCCCGAGGTTTTTCTTCCTTCCCTTCCGAGCTGACCGTCTGGGTGGCGCCGGTCATCGACTGAGACCTCTTCTGTCGGTCCTGCCGTGAGAGCCGTTTGGGCGATTGTGGAGCTTGGCAGTTGGAACCTGGACTCTTGATTGGTAAGAACCGTTGTACGGTACTTGCTCCGAGTTTTGAAGCCTGGTCTGGCTATTTGAGTTTGATTGATGGTGACTAGTCATATTTTGAATTTGTCTTTGTGAAAATATATGCGTTGCAACACATATAGGCAGGTAATGTGGAGAAATTTCTCCGGAGCTGTGTAAACTTTGAACGGCGCAACGATTAAGTGCCATTTTTCTTGATAATACTGCATATTTTGCATTATTCTTAGCATGCCTGCTTTTAGCGCACTCCGTAAGTGGTGCTGCTGTTTTGGACACCGGTTGAACCTCGAGGAATCTGCTCCAGCTCCCCCAGAGGGGACTCCTAATAGGGATATGTACGTGAAGCATGGTCTTTCTTCCATAATGTACAGCACGTTATGGAGGAAATATACGAGGAAGGATCCTGAGTTGCGATGGCCTTTGTATGGATCGTTTGATATACGTAAGATTGAGTATGTGGAACAGTGTATGTGTAAGCGACGTGCTCGTCAGGATATGTTTGAGTGTGTGCGATTATGGGTGAAGGAAGTGCGTGAGCGAGAGAAACGTGAGAAAGCGCTGTTTGATAAAGAACAACGGAAGAATGATCATATGCGAGCGCAGGAAGCGAAGCGTCGGGAGGACGAAGAGCAAACGGACAGACAAGAGAAAGAGCGTAGGCTACAAGTTTCGGGTCAATATGTTGTTCGTCAGCCGCTTTATCCTGTCCTTAATAATCCTGATGACGATTTTTATTTACTAGATCGCTCTCCGCCCCCTTATGTTGGCGCATCTGCTCCGCGGCCGCAAGATTCTGGCCCGGCTCCGGGTAAGGTCGACTCACGGTCCATGTTATCGGCCGAGCATATGGCTGAGCTTCGGAAACTTTCCCTCCGTGCACTTAAGGGCAAGATGTCTAAGGATGAGTTGTTCCATACTTGGGGGTCGTGGCAAGATAGAGAGAGGGTGTATTTTCTGTCTCATTTCTCAGAAGAAGTAATTGCTGCTTTCCGAAAATATTCTAGTATCCTTGAGCCTGACGAAGTGTCTTCGGATGCCGGAGCATTACGTAATGGTGTTTTTTCTCCCCTTAAGGCTTCTGAGGCGGCTCGGCGGCTGTTCGCTTTGCGGGACGAGGTGCTGGCCCTTAGAGAGAAAGCACGTCAACAAACGGAGGAGGAGAAGCAGTCGGATTCGTCTGCAGCAGGGGGCCACCCATCCGCCTCCCAGTCAGATAAGGATGACATAGTGCATGTTAAACCAATGCGAGAGGCGGCGCCTTTGTATGTTCCTCCCAAGGGAGCAGGGACTAGCTCGGATATTAATTCTGTCGATGCTAGGGGATATTTTGTGTATAATTGGGTTTATACTCCATGGCATAGGGCCGATGTTATGGCATTAAAGAATGCGCTGCCTGACCCCCGCAAGAATCCAGCGGCCTTCTATGAAGAAGTCGAGGGGGCCTTGAATTCTTGCATTATGACCTTAGCGGATATAGACTTGTTCTTTGGCCTTATCCTACCGCCGGATACGTGGCGCTCTGTCCGAAAGGTAGATGATGCGGTTGCCTTCAAGGCCCGGTGGTCTGACCTTGAGGATGAGGATAGGGAACGGAAGCCCGCACAGAAACCACCCCAGAATATTCTAGATCTCCCTGCGGCTATTGTGGCTAAGTTGAAGACGATTATCCCCCCTAAAAAGATTGATTGGAATATGTTAGCTGCGTGTAAACAGAAAGTTGACGAGTCAGTCGCGGACTTCTTTACGCGTTTTGAGGAGACGTTTCATGATTTTAGTGGCCAGTCGCTTACTGACGACACGGGCCGCCACCTTTTCGCGGACAAATATGTGGCTAATCTGCTGCCGACAGTTGCGGCCCGGTTAAAAGCGAGTGAGAGTTCCTGGTCCTCCGCGACACCGACGGCCCTTCTGACCATCGCCCAGTATTATGAGCGTCAGGAGCACGAGGCGAAGGGCCAGGAGGAGAAAAAATCGAAAGATCTCAAAACTAAAGTGATGTTAGCACAAGTATATGGCCCGCCCCGCCGGGGTAATAATAATAGAGGAAGGGGCGGATCTTATGGTCCCCCTTCGGGCCGATCTGATTTGAATAGGAACCAGTGTGCGTATTGCAAGCAGTTGGGCCATTGGGCCAGGGATTGCCCAGCGTTGCGTGCTTCGCGTCAGGGGCACACTCCGGGTGGCCCGAGAGGTAGAGGGGGCTTCTCGAACTTTAGAGGGAATTCCAACGATAATGCCCGTTTCGATACTGCCGGACAGCACCGAGATAGCTCAAATGTTTTTGATCGCCAGCACCAGTATCATGTATCGGACATCGATCGATCGGGATATCATGATTCTCAGCATGCATAGGAATGCGTTGGATGGGGGTCTGAATCAGTTGAGGTGCCGGTCGATCAGACGGGTCCTTATGTATCGGCTGAGGTTTTAGGTTCTACCGATCAGTTCCTAGTGGATACAGGAGCGACACGTAGTGCATTGTCTAGGTACTTGGTTCCGGGGGCTCCCCCATCCGGCTCAATAGTTACATCGGTAGGGTTTGACGGTACACTCTCCCGAAGCCCTCTTTCACAGCCCCTTGCATTTAAAGTTGATTGTTTTTCTGCGCCTTGTCCGTTTCTGCTTGCTCCGTACACACCGGATAACATTATGGGCCTTGATATGTTAAAGTACTTTAGGGCTACAATTCGTTGTTCCCCTGAGGGTGTGAGGGTGATTTTAAATGACAACTACCCCCGATCTGGGCGGATGTGTACGATCTCAGAGGATGCGTTGTTGGCTACCCTCCCCCGAACTTTATGGGCGACTTCGGACACAGATGTCGGACAAATGGTGATTCCTCCGGTCCACATTAGTGTCCAGGAGGGGGCGGTACTACCACGCCTCCCACAGTATCGTATTTCCCAGGAGGGCGAGGAGGCTCTCATACAGATTGTGCAAGACCTGATCGCAGTAGGGGTAGTGGAAGAAGTTCCCTATAATATCTGTAACAGTCCGATTCTCCCTATTCTGAAAAAGGACACGGATGCAATGGTCTATCGGTTCATAATTGATTTGAGGGAGGTAAACAAGATCGTGATACCTCAGTACCCGGTGGTTTCTGATATCACGACGTTGCTTACCTTGGTCCCGCCTACTGCGACCGTGTTCTCAGTGATTGATTTGAAAAATGCCTTCTTTTCTATTCCCATTCACCCGGATAGCCGATTTCTTTTTGGGTTTACATTAAACAATAGATCTTATCGTTTTTGTAGAATTCCCCAGGGCTATACAGAAAGCCCTAGTATTTATAGTCAGGCTTTGAAGCGACAGTTGGACTCCTTTGCCTTACTCGAGGGGGTCGCCCTCATTCAATATGTCGATGACATCTTGTTGGCGGCTGACACCCTGGAGTTGTGTGAGCAGAGCACGTTAGCCTTACTTTCCTTTTTAGCATCCCACAATCACAAGGTCTCTAGGAAGAAATTGCAATTCTGTAGACCAAAGGTGACTTATTTGGGTCACCTTTTGTCTAAGGAGGGACGTGCACTCACACCAGATCGTATCCAAGTAATTTTGGACACACCGAGGCCATCCACGCAGAAGGATGTGCGTGCATTTTTGGGTCTTGTTTCTTTTTGTAGACAGTGGATATTGGGGTTTTCACACATAGCTAAGCCATTACTAGCTCTCCTGACAAAAGACACGCCCATCCCGATCCCCTGGTCAGATGAGTGTGACGCTGCTTTTCAGCAATTGAGACAGGCCCTTTGTTCAGCACCAGTGTTAGGGACCCCTGATTATGCAAAACCCTTTTCGTTGTATGTGCATGAGAAAGATGGATGTGCATTATCAGTCTTAGTGCAGATGCACGGCGATAAGCAGCGCCCTTGTGCATACTTTTCGGCTGTACTTGATCCTGTCGCCCGAGCATTGCCAGGGTGTTTTCGCTCGGTTGCGGCGACAGCTGTGTCAATACGGCAGAGTGAAGGAATTGTGTTATCCCATAAACTGTTGGTGTTAGTTCCCCATGCTGTTGATGCCCTGCTTAATCAAACAAAGACGCAGCATTTGACCAGTGCCCGTTTAACGGGATATGAGTTGACGCTTTTAGCTCCTCATATTACGTTGAAAAGGTGCGTGACATTAAACCCGGCCACATTGTTGCCATACCCCGAGACCCAGCCTGAGGCGCAGAAAGCTCATGATTGTATTCTTGTGACTGAGGAACAAACAAAGGGTCGTATTGATCTCCAGGATACGCCCTTTTCAGATGTAGATGGAGAGTTGTGGGTAGACGGGTCATGCCTGAAGCTACCAGATGGTACGACTTCAGCAGCGTATGCAATTACCACGTTGCAGACGATAGTGGAGACAGCACGCATACCACAGAAATCAGCTCAAGCAGCGGAACTGATAGCGTTAACACGAGCGTGTGAGCTCAGTACAGGATTGTGTGTGAATGTTTATACAGACAGCCGCTATGCCTTCGGAGTAGCGCACGATTTCGGCCTACTCTGGAAGGAGAGAGGGTTTCTAACGTCACATGGGGTACAGATAATGCATGGAGAGTTAGTCCACAATCTTTTAACTGCATTGACATACCCGAAGAGAATTGCCATTGTTAAGTGTAGTGCCCATAGGAAAGTAGTTGATAAGGTTGGAGAAGGGAATGCGTTAGCGGATCGAGTAGCACGGGAGACTGCGATGCAGCCCGGTACTACTGCCATGTATGTAGTGAAGTCACAGGTGGAGAGATGGCATGATGCGAAGGAGGAAGTGCGAGAAATACAAAAGACCGCTTCTGACAAAGAGCGGGAACAATGGGCTAGCGAAGGAGAACTGGATGACGAGGGTTGCTGGAGAAATAAGCAGATGGATAGATGGAAATTACCCACGGCCTTTGTACAACCTATGGTTCAGATGGCACATGGGCTAGCACATGTTGGAGCTTCCGCAATTGTGAAATTGCTTACCCAAGTCTGGGAGCATCCAGAGATTGCTAGCACGGCAAAGAGGGTGGTGCAGACCTGTATGATCTGTCTGGAGTATAACCCAGGGAAAGGCACGCGAACTCCAGCAGGAGGATTTGCGACGCCCACTGCACCCTTTGAGGTTCTGCAGATGGATTACATTCAGCTTGAGCGCTGTAACAATTTGAAGTATGTTCTAGTAGTGGTTTGCGCCTTCAGTAAATGGGTTGAGGCGTACCCTGCGAAAGACAATACTGCAATGACTACAGCGAAGCTATTGCTGAAAGAGTTTTTCCCCCGATACGGCGTCTGTAGACTTCTGTGGAGTGATAATGGCCCTCACTTTGTAGCGGATGTTATAAAGTATGTCTTGAAGGGCCTAGGCATCACCCAGAAGTTCCACGCCGTGTTCCACCCCCAGTCTGCAGGACTAGTCGAGAAGTATAATGGTACGCTGAAGCTTAAGATCGCCAAAATCCAAGCTTCAACATCTTTGACTTGGCCAGACGCCTTGCCACTGGCGTTATTATCAATTAGGTCGGTGCCACACTCTCGAACCGGCCTTACACCCTATGAGATAGTATTTGGACGCCCAATGAATATTTGGGGTCCACCAAGGCCTAAGGCTGTGTATGATGTACCTTGTGTGATGATGAGTGATTATCTGGCACAGTTAACGGATAACTTGGTTTCTATTCATCAACAGGTCCGAGAGGCGCTCCCTGATCGGTCTACTGGCGAAGGACATGGTCTCCGGCCTGGAGATCATGTAATGATAAAGGTTTTCGACAGATCGAACAGTTTGGAGCCGAGATGGGTCGGACCTGAGCAAGTCCTTCTTGCAACGAGGACGGCAGTGCGAGTCTCGAACAGGAAGAATTGGATCCATTCCTTGCACTGCCGAAAGGTACCGCCCGGATTGGTGGAGTCTGCCGTGCTGACCGATCAACGAGACATCCTAGCAGCAGAGACAGGCCGTGCTGCAGAGCCAAACGACACTGAGGAGCTCTTTTCGGACCACACGACTTCTGGAGGAAGGCGATATCATCTGCGACCAAGGAAGTGAGATTTCCAGTACCGGGACATACTGTCAGAACGGCCCTTGGGTTAGTGAAACGGAGAGCCAATGAGGCAAGGGGGGGGGGATCAGCCCTGCATTAGTGTAGCGACACCCGTCTTGGCCCGCTGGTGAAGAAATCAACCGCTGCCCAAGGGGAAGAGTTCTGACAGACCTTTTTAGTTTCAGGAAGATATCAGGGTATTGTTTCCTTTGACATGGAGAAGAAGAAAATTCTTTGTGCGTTGGGGTTCATGCTAACAGTAGCTATCGTTGGTATAACCACATGGTTTGTGGAGGAGGCAACTCCTGCTCGAGAGACGCTTGTGTTGACGACTCCAGTGCCTGCGGAGCACTACTTTTATACATTGCCATATCAAGAGTTGAAGCATCGACAATCCTATTTGAATAACACTTTCATTCAGATGCTGCATCACACCCACGTTGCTACAAATGCTACGAACTGTTGGATATGTGGGATGATGCCAGCCCATCAGAAGAAAGGAGGTACGCCATTCATACCACTTCCTTTCTCTCACAATGGCTCTTGTAGAGCATGGTACACTTTGTTGTTTGCCACTCGGAAACCGACAGTGGGACGATTGCTTTTCAGACTTAATAAAGAATGCCATCAGGACAAGAATGGATATCCACAAGCGAATGGGACAATTTGGGAATGGGAAGAGTACCGACCGGACAATGAATCCATCCCCTATATCTTCACGAACACCAGAGACACTGTGGGGAAGGACAAATTCATAATCCAAGTAGCACAAGCCCAAGCGGACCTGTGTGTCCAGAGTGTGGGTTTTATCCCTGTTGGTGTCAGTGATTGCATAACAGTGTTAAACATCGATGGGTTAAATAACAGCACCTTCCTAGCATCCCATAATACCTACTTTGTATGTGGAAATAAAGGTTATTACCGTTTGCCGGCTGGGTGGTCTGGGGTATGCTATGTATCATTCCTATTACCTCCTGTATTCTTAGCACCCGCGTCATATCATAAGGATTTAAAACTGTTGAATAATGTGACTGTAAATAGATATAAACGTACTCTATCAATTGATGAGGTGGATCAAACAGATACCAGCTTGCAACAGTATATTGATTTTAACTTAGGATTGTTCTTTTTTGTTGGAGCTGCTTTGAATAGTAGAAAGATCCGAAGATTAACGAGAGTGGTAGAAGCTGTGACTAATCAGACTGCTGCTGCTCTTGGGAATCTTACGGAAGAATTACAGATTACCAGAATTGTTGCATTGCAGAACCGTATGGTATTGGATGTAATGCTAGCTGATCGAGGAGGAGCCTGTAAAATTATTGGAAGTAGCTGCTGTGTGTTCATTCCTGATCATACGCCATCCGTTTATAACGCCATTAACAAGCTGCATAAAATAGCAGCTGAAATCCACACAGAAACCGGCACTTGGTCCTTTTCTGGATGGTTTTGGGCGTTGGTTACTGCCTGGGGATGGAAGGTCTTAACTGGTCTCTGCATTATTATAGCAATTCTGTTCTTTCTCTGTATGTGTATTCAATGTGGACCATTGTGCTGTTCCGTATGCATTTCATTCTGCATTCCAGATAAGAAAGCTATTGCCGATGTTGCCCGCCAGAAGGGTCTAGCTAAAGAGGTTAAAGGAATGATGATAATTGACATATACGATGATTATTCTTGGAAACCAGATGTCTTCAGTAAATGCTGAAAGGGTCGTCTGTTGTAAATTAAGGCAGAATGTGATTAAGCATTTACTGAAAACATTAATGCTCCCCTTTTATCATGTTTTCCTCATTATGTTGGCCGAAGTCCGGACTCCATCTTGTGTTGGCATGCTGCCACGTGTTCACCACGAGGAGAGTCCGACCTCTGTGTTAGTTGCTCTTGTAATCTGCCTAGCAACAGTTTATAAATAGCTCTCCCTTGTCCGTCTGGCGCATGCCCAGACTTGACCACATCTGTTATAATTAGCTTTGCTTGACCATGTGTTTTCGCGGGCCCAAGGAGTGTGTTAGCTCCGCCCATGTATTGATTCAGTATCGAGAATGACCCTAAATGGTAATGTTCTTCAAACCGCATGTTGTATCCACCCACTATGAGCCCCTTTGCTGTGTATAAAAGGGGACTGTGTACGCAAGTTCTGTGTGCTACTCCTTGCAATACTGAAGAGTGTTGTGTGGATTGTAGGACCACCCTTAAGGGTTAATAAACATTGTTTTTGTACTTTGCAGTTTCCGTGCCAACTTCCTTATAGATTTCGTTACAGAAGAGCGAACCCTTGTCTCTTGCGGGCCTAGCTGGGGCTTGTATTCATCAATGACTCTGAGGCTACTGGGACTAATAGACTCCTGCACCCTGCTGGTGAAGCATGCCAGGTGGCTCTGTAGTGGGATGTGAAGTCCCATTGGGCACAGCATCAGGGGGATCACTCTGATCACATCCAGCTTTCTGAGGAGAATGCAAAAGGTCTGCAATGGTGACTGCAGGACCACAATTAGATCATTGACAGTCCCCTCTCCCTGCCCTACCCAGAGTTGATAGTGGTGACCGATTAATTTTTCTGGGTTGGGGAGGCCACTTGGGAGAGATGGAGATCAGAAGCATCTTGTCTCCTGTGGAGGCACGGCTCCCATCAACCTGTTGGAGTTGCGGGCCATTTGCTTGGTGTGAAAGCCATCCTGCCATCCATCAATGGGAGACTTGTGGAGGTGTTCACTGGCAACAACACTGCCATGTGGTACTGCAACAAGCAGGCCAGGGTGGGGTCATGGACTCTGTGTCAGGAGGTTCTGCGTCTCTGAAAGTGGCTGGGACGCCAGGGGATTTATCTGTTTATACACCACCTGGCGGGATCGCTAAACACCAAGGTAGATGTACTCAGCCATTGATGCCTAGTGGATCACAAATGGTAGCTACACTCCTAGGTGGTGCAGGGTTTCTTCTGTAAATGGGGAGTACCTTTGCCATATCTTTTCTTAACTGCCAAAAACACGCAATGTCAACACTTTTTCACATTGGAGTTTCCAAAGCATCTCTTACTCGGAGACGCATGCTGCCTAGAATTTAGCTTGGGACACCTGTATCCCTTTCTGCGAATACCTCTCCTGCCTGAGTTCTCAAGAGGATTAGGAACAACTGGGGCTAAGTCGCCCTAGTGGCACCGAATTGGGCAAGGAGATTGTGGTACCCAGAACTCTTGGGCATGAGCATATGTCCTCTGATCAGGGTATCCCTGTGGGAGGATCTACTGTCACAGCTACAAGACAGGGTCCTTTGTTCAAGCCTTTGCATTCTCCACCTCCGTGCTTGGAGACTAAGTGGTGGCAACTGACTTCCTTTGAACTTCCTCCTGAAGTTGTTGACGTCATCTTGCAGCCAGGAATCCCTCGACTAAATTAGTATACGCCTATCATTGGGACAAGTTTGTGCTTTGGTGCAGCATCCACCAGATTAACCCACTTCAGGCCAAGCTTTTAAGTGTTATATAGTCCGTAGCCCGGCAAGCCTTTGCTTTGGGCACAGGTAAAGAGTACTTATCGGCTCTTTCATTTTTTTTTGCAGTTGCCAGATCAGCCTTCTTTGTTCCAGTGACCTGTTGAGATGAGGTTTCTAAATGGTTTACAACATATGTCTCCTCATTCTCCATTCGTTATGCCCAAGTAGAACTTACATTTGGATCTTATGTTCATTATTTTCTCGTCACAATAACATTGGCGCAGTGGATGAGCGAGTGGCCAGCCCTCTCTGTTAGCTCGCTATACATCATGTTCCACTCATACAAACTGGGTTTGAGAGCCCGAGCATCCTTTCTTTTAAAAGTGGTGACTCATTTTCACATTGGGCAGACCATCACACTTCTGACGTTCTTTGATTCTCTAAGGGGAAGGAGAGACTCAATTGTTCGGACCTCAAGTCAAATCAAGTCAGGGGTACTTGTATCGCGCACATATCACTCTTGCGAGTCTCATGGTGCTTGCAGACGCTCCGAAAAGAAGTAAGGGACCACAGAATTAATTTCCGAAGAGCCAGGTCTTTAGATTCCTACGGAAATTCCCGTGATCTGGCATATTGCGGAGATGTTCCATGAAGCTGGGGCCAAATAGGAGAAGGCACGACCACCCTGCCTGACAGTGTGAATTGTGAGGGGGGTGAGCAGGGCAGCATCACTGGAGCGCAGAGCCCTAAAAGGTTGGTACCAACGAAGTTTCGGCAACCAATATTTAGGACCTTTTCCATACATTTGCTTGTGAGTTAAGCATAACGTTTTAAAAAGAGTTCGTTTTCTCACTGGGAGCCAGTGGAGGGTGTTTAAGCAAAGTCGGGCCAAGGTCCTGTATGGGCGGTCCAGGACTAACCTGGCGGCCGTATTTTGAAGGACTTGAAGTTTGACCAAAAGATCAGAATTAATAGCATGCAAAAGCGAATTGCCATAATCCATCCTATTAATAATTAGACCTTGTATTAGTGGTCTGCGGGCCTCGAGAGGAAGCCACTTAAAAACTTTACGAAGGCTCCGCATGACACCATAACAAGTGCTAATCGCCTGATTTACGTGGCCCCTCATAGACAGGTTTTTGTCGATGTAAAAGCCCAAGTTCCGGACCACGTTCTTGTGTGAAGGGCATGGGCCAAGCCTAGAAGGCCACCAATCATGCGTCCAATGATCAGCTGCTTTGACAAACAGCATGCTCTCTGTTTTGGTTCCATTTAGTTGGAGATGGTTGGATGACATCCATTCATCCACATGGGTCAGGCAGTCTTTAAAACGTTGCCTAATTTCACCAGGATCGGGGCCAAAGGTAATTAGGATCTGAGTGTCATCCGCGTACGATATGACATCAAAGCCATATTGCCTAATCACTGCGGCCAGCGGGGTCATATAAAGATTAAACAGGGTGGGGCTCAATATAGAGCCCTGAGGAGCACCCATCTTTACCATTCGTTCGCTGGATGTAATTGTGCCCATCTGGACCATAGTTTTACGGTCCCTCAAATAGCTGCTGAACCAGTTCCCCCTGACCCCCATCTCCCAAAGTCGACGTTCAAGAATACGATGGGAGATGGTGTCGAAGGCCGCCGACAAATCAAGCAGTATAAGGATGGCTGACTGCTGCTTATCTAAGGCTAATCTAATGTTGTCCGTGATCTCAATCAGTGCCGTCTCCGTGCTGTGTGCGGCCCTGAAACCGGATTGAGAGGGATCCAAAAGGCCATGACTTTCAAGGTGATTCACGAGCTGCTTGTTTACTAAAGACTCCAATATTTTTCCAAAGTAGGGTAACAGAGAGATTGGCCGATAGTTTAAAAAGATCTCTGGATCCGCCAAAGGTTTTTTTTCAATAGGCCTAATTCTGGCTTTTTTCCAGCATAAAGGAAAGTCAGATTTTACTAGAGACTTATTAAATATTTCTACTAATCGAGTTAGGACTGTAGGGGCCAACGAGGAAAATATTTTAAGGGGGAAAGGGTCATCAGGGGAGCCGGATTTGATTTCTTTAACGGCCTCGGTGACCGATTTGAGATCACATTCCTTGAAATTCAATAAAAGGTCTCCGGAGCTCAATGGGGTATAGGGGGGTACTTCCAGGTCAGTGTCGGTGTATGCGAGGGTAGGCGGAAATGTACGATGAATGTTCATAATTTTGGCCTCGAAGAAGTCTGAGAGGGAATCAGTCCACGTTTGAGAGACGGACGCTGAGGGTGCGTTAGTGGTGGTCGTGAACTCTTTAAGGATATGATATAATTCCTTTGAGGAATTCTCTGCCATGTTTATCCTATTGACCAAATACGATTTTTTTGCTAGTTTAATGTCGAGCATATAACTGTTATGCAACTTTTTATAGTTATCACGATCAGCGTGCTTTTTTGTTTTTCTCCACAGTTTTTCTGCGGTGCGGCACAAACTTATAGTGGCCTTCAGTATATCAGTAAACCAAGGGGAGTTTCTGATCTTAGACCTAGTGTTCTGTGCCGGGGCAATTAAGTCTAGAGTGGTTAAGATAGCGTTATTTAATTGTAATACATCGTGATCTACACTCGTTTCGGGGTTTAGGGGGTAAAAGCTAAAATTATCTTTAAATAGTGGTGTGGTAACTTTGCGCCAGGGTCTGCGAAATACTGACTCATTATCAAGATGGGATTTCTTATTAGGTGCGGAGGGGATAGTGAATTTCAAAAGGTAGTGATCTGTCCATATTAATGGTACTGGGGTTTCAACAGTCAATTCCAATACATTGGTAAACAAGAGATCAAGCGTATGGCCGGCACAATGGGTGGGTCCAATCACCAATTGGCCTAGACCAAGGGTGCTCATACCTGAGAGTAGTTTGCCTGTGTCAGGATTGGCAGGTAGTTCCGCATAATGATTAAAATCCCCAATGAGCAGGAATTTATCTGAAGCTAAAACATGAGGGGCGATGATTTCGACTAGCTGGCCGGAAAAGTCTCCCTTTGAACCAGGGGGGCGATAGACCAGGGCTCCTCTCCAAGAGCCATTTGAAAGACCGACAATTTTAAAGGAACATATTTCAATATTACTACAAGATACATAGTCCAACACACTTATAGTAAAAACTCCTTTGTATATAATAAGTAGCCCGCCCCCTTTTTTCTCTTTTCTGTCAAAGTGGATAGTTTTATATTCAGGGGGAAGGGCCACATGTAAATCAGGACAAGAGTGCTCCTGTAACCAGATTTCAGTAATAAAACAGATGTCTGGGTCTATGTGAGTCAGAAGATCCCATACGTCCAGGGCATGTTTAGAAATAGAGCGTGCGTTAAAATAAATGGCATTCAATGAAATAGGAAGAGCACCATCTTTCTTGAGAAGTTTTGGTCTGGCACATGGGAAAGAACAGTTCCGGACAAAAGGACGTCTGATTTCTGGGCACTGAATCTTACCGATTTCATAGGAGCCCGAGTTTACAATGCGCGGGATATTAAGGCATTTCAATTGGGAACTTGAGTATTGTATTTAACCCATTATCACAGTTGACCAAGTCGATGGCCAGGAAATGAATAAAGGGACAGGATGCCGAACCTCATAGGGGCACGACCCGATCTGAGCAGGGTTTGTGGCCGCTGGACGCGGCCGGTCGCGGATGGGCGCAGACGGGCTTGCCTTTGGCGCGCCGCTGCGCGCGTCCGCGCCCTCGCCCTGTTTAAATAAAGATTGTGGCAAAGAGACTAGAGCGCGTCCCTAAACTTCCACGTAGAACCGGAACTTTGTGCAAGCCTCTACTGACCCTCCGTACAATCGGCACACGCCGTGACGGAACGGGGTCTGGGATGCGACTAACAGGAGGCGATTGATCAGTGCAGGTAGGTTACAACAGTAAACACAGTAATAATGACCTTTCGAGTATTTCAAATTAGAAAAACGGAAATGACCTTTAAGATTATCTAATTAAAAGCAGAGTGCGGCAAGAAAATAGTGCAAACAGTCAGGGCAGTGCAAACATATTAAATGACACAGTTTTGATATTTAAAAAGTGTAACGATCTCAGAAGTATGGATAAGAGCTAAGAGCAACGGCCAATACCGTTCTATACGGAGTAGCGCTGTAATGTATCCTTAGTTTTTACATTGATCATACCAGAGAGCATCGCTTGGATGATCAATTCTTTATTGGATTTGCCAGAGCAAAGAAGAGCAAGGCAGTGTAGAAGAGGACCATCTCTTGTTGGATCGTTGTGCATATAAAAATCTGCTATACATTTTCTAAAAAGCCGCCTTCCAGAAGGACTACGTGCTCATTCCACTAGAGTCAAGGCCGCTACCACTCTGTTGGCACACAGAGAGCCTCTTCTGGGCATTTGCTAGGCTGCTACATACGCGTCGTTACTTAGGTTCATGATACATTGCTGTCTATACAGCCAGGTCAGTCAAGATGAGCATTTTGCCCACTCAGTCCTGCAGGACTTTTGGCTTGAGGCAGTTGACAGACCCTCCTCCTGTATGGTACTGTTTGGTATCTATTCAAATGGTGAGTAATCTGCAGCTAGAAGTCTCTATTTGAAGAACAAGCTACTTACCTTCACTCGCACCTTCACTGGTCTAGACTCTAACAGGATATTCCTCACTGACCATACCATCTCAATCAATCAAGGGTTTATATAGCATGGCTACTCACCTGTAGGGGGCTCAAGGCGCTCAGAGGAGGGGGGCTGCAGATTCGTCTGGGTGCAGGGGGTTCAGTCCAAGAGCCAGGTCTTGAGATCCTGCCTGAATTGAGTCAGCAACGGGGAATTCCTGAGGTGGAGAGGCAAGGTGGGAGAAGGATCTTCCTCTGGCTCTGGTCTTGTGACTCCATGGGATGGTGGCCAGGGCCAGTTGGGTGAAACGATGGTGTCTGCTGGGTACATTGAATGGGAGGCGGTGATTCAGATATGCTGGTCCTGTGTTGTGGAGAGCTTTGTAGGCATGTATGAGGAGCTTGAAGGTGATTCTTTTGTTAACTGGGTGCCAGTGACATTCTCGAAGGTGTTCAGTGATGTGGCTGCAGTGGGGGTTTTTGAGGACCAGTCTGACTGTGACTGGGTGAGGCCGTCATAGAGTGCGTTGCTATAGTCAAGTCTGCTGTGAACTGGACTCTTTTTCCACCTATTAAGTGCCAACTTTAGAAATCTGCACACTGGTCCAAGTCAATTTGTGATTGTGCTTTGCGTCTGATGGCACAGACAGCTCAGAAAGAAACTGATGAAAGCGTGCATCGGTGGTGCCTTTATATAATTCTTCATGTCACTCACGGAGTGGATCAATGTCACTGCAGAGCTGTGTGACACCACCTACCAGCATGCAGGAGTACTGCTGAAGATTTCTTTAGGATCCATTATGATGCATTAATTTTTATTTTTTGATGACATGATCTATATACTGGAGATCAGCACACTGGCACGAGTGATGAATGACCTTCATGCATAACTCGATGTGTAGTAAAATCTTACCCTATGGTTAGGCTATTTTCGCCTAAACTGTACTCATGATCTACAACTTAATTTTGCTTATTAGTTAGAAAATAATCGCTTTATTCATCGTAATTAGTATGATTTGTCAATGAATCATGATGCACTGTTTTTGAAGCTGTGTATTTCCCAATCTTGTATAATGCTGCAGTCAGCGATTGTTGTAAAAAGGATCTCTCTTGTCTATTCACTATTGCGTTATTCTTTAAAAACTGAGGAGCATACCGTGGTCTTTGGGGTATTGTGTAGCACCACTGTTCAGTGACAATCCTTGTAGTGACATCACATAGGTGTACAATGACAAATCATATGAATTATGATGATTATAGCATTTACGTTCTTACTAAAAAGCAAAATTCCATTGTAGAGTATGACTACAGGACAACGGTCTCCTGTGCTCCCCAGGTTAGGAGCAACTATCCCAACCATAGGGTGAGGTTTTTACTAAATAGTGTGTGATGCATGTAGGACATCATTAGTGCGCGTGAGCTGATCACCTGAATATAGAGCATGTCATCAAACATCATGAATAACAAGCATGCAGGTAGTAATTGTAATCTATTGATATTATTGCTGTTAACCTTGTCATTTGCCTACAGCTAACAAGCCAAGATATATAAGAACAGGACAAGTGTAAAAATTATCTTTATAAATTACTTTTCTGAGCACCTACACTTGTATAATATTGTGCAGAAGCGCAAGTCCAACACTGGGGTTACTATAGCCATAGACAATAGATTAGTCCTGAAGAACACAGCTGACCCAAAGGGCAAGGGAAAGACAGCCGAAACATGTTGACACAATAGGATGGAGTAACATTATCATCCCTAATCCATCCCCCAGAAGCCAACAAGCAAACTTTTATTCTATCTAAAGCAACTTAGAATAAACTTATCTGCAAGGGCTAGCCTTAGACTGTTTTAACCTTCATTTTCTTAGGCACAATATCACATCTTTTAAACTTAACAAAACCCATTCGACCATTCTCCTGGTATAGCCCACCCGTGTTCACTTCCCTGAACCAGTGTGGGAAACCTGATGATGAAGCATGCAACATTGTGTGTGAGGGACTTGCTTTTCTCAGGAACAAAGTCTCATAGAATTATGTAGACAAAGACGTCAGCCCTTCCTGTAGTGTGTTTACATTCTACAAATCCAACCCACTCTTTCTTCAACATATCCCCACCTTGATTGCCAGACAGAATGGGTGCATCAAACAGTGGAGCAATACTGTCAATGCTAGGCATATGATCAGCAGGAATCTTGGGCTGGCCAACCTGTTACTGTGTAATTTGCTTATGGTAACGCGGCTCACTCCTATTTGAACACTAGTGCTTTCTACACATCTAAAGCCTTCCCCCTAATCGTTTGCCTCTTCCAAATGTGAATAGCTGCTATAAATTCGAATATCTAATGAATTCAAGAAGTACAAAAAAATTCCCAAATATTTCAAAAACGCTGAATTAAGAATTACAAGATGAACTTATAGCCTTTTTCAAGAACTAGTTTTCTACCCAGGAGATCAAGTATGGTTGTCCACCTGCAATCTACTGTTCCTCAAGAGACACATTTACACCTACATGTTCTGGACCCTTCATTATCACTGGAAAAATCTACACAGAAGCAGGGAAACTAACCCTTCTGCAACAATTGAAGAGCTCAGTTGCATAGCTGGCAGGGGGTTTGAGTTGTAGATGGAGGTCTGTGCCCATTAATCAGATCTAGTGAAATGAATAATAATTTCCAAAACTCATGTTCTGTTGTGCTTAGTTGGCAGGATGTGCTGTTTTAAATTGCTTCTTTTCAACCGTGAAATCCCACGTAAAAAAAGCCGACACGTGTTTCGCCCGATGGCCGATTGGCCGAGGGCTTTCTCAAGGATGATATTGACAATAGGCCACAAGAATAAGTGGTACAGAGGTAGGGTCAAGTTGTCAATAGTTTACATTGAAAATGATGTAGGTAATGTGCACATTAGGTAACAAAAGACAGAAAAACCCAGATATACCAAGTCAGTTAAGTGAGAGAGATGTGTGTAAGGCAGGGAGGGTAGGAATATAAAAGAATTTAGGAAAAAAATTAATATAAAAGGTTGAAGTTACAATACGTAAACCACAAGAAAAGATGGCATGAATTATTACACAGATCTTTCACAAATATCACGGACGTTCAATAACAGGAATGTTACAATGGCTATAATGTTAGTTGCTGCACTTCATTCCTCCTTGAATGCAAATGTTTCAGCTCGTAGGTCTGTCATATTTGATATTTCGTCATATGCCATGGCTTTGGTTGGGTGTGCTGCGTATTTCTTGAATGAAACTTGAATTACTTAATGGATCTGAATACGCGCTACTACCTTGTTGTGGTGATAATTAATCCGTTTCTGCTTTTTGAACTTTATATGCGTGCTCCTGGGGCGGCGTTTTCATTCACAAACGTCATTCATACTCTTAGTTGCTGCACTTCATTCCTAGATGTGTCCCCCTGGGCACAGCGTTAGACAACTTGATGTTTTTAAAGTATTTCTAGCGACTCGTAGTTGGTTGTATTGCAATTCATGTATTTATTCATACATTATGCATTTTTCGTCAAGAATTAATTTTGTAAATATGTCACATGGACTTTCTTTATCCGATGCATTTCGGGTATAGGTACCCTTCGTCAGGGATTGGTCCTGTGATGAAGAATATGAGTATCATGAACTACTGTACACAATGGTATTGTTAATCTATTGGTTCTTTTTAAATCAAAATAGGTATAATCTAATGTGAGTAAGAATATTACATTGTGTATCTGTTGTTGTTATTAAGAGGTGATTGAAATCATCGATTACAGCAAGTAAAAGAAGAACGCGTGTTGGTGCTCAGTGTTATTGATACGGTTTTCGTGAGAAAAGGTGCTCCAGTTGGAAAGATAAAGTGTTTAGTGACCTTGCGCGTTTTTTGGGGGAGTGAACGAGTTTCAAATGGTGATAAAAGATGTGAGATTATGTGCGTTTATAGTCACGGTTAATGGCATTTGCTTTAAGAAATGCCGCGGTAGGGTTAATAGCGGTGGATGTGGTTATCACACTATGTAGTTTACGAACGGGGTGATTTTAACCCGGGTTGTGCGCAAAGGTGCATAAAACTTCAGATCGTTTCATTACGGAGGTTATCGCGCTGTGCAGTTTTCTAGCGAATTGATTTACGCCCATGCAGTGCTCAACGTTGAATTAAAATTGAGTTCATTGAGTTACATACCATGTGTGTGTTAATCCATCATGAACTCCGATAGAGTAAATGTTACTTGCCGGTATGGGTGAGTTGGGTTTGTTGGCCATCTTATGTTTATACGTCATCTATGTGAATAACATAGTGAAAGGACTATGAACCAATATCATTGGCGGCCATCTTAGAGTGTGTGTATTGGATTTGAATAGTGAGTGGATGGTGCATAAATATTGAAGATAATGAGTTGAAGAAGGAATATGAAGAAGAGATGAATTGTTGTAAAAGTTAGCTGCTGTAAAGAAATTATAGAAAAAATAAATTTTAAATAAAATGGACATTGTAAACAAGCTATGGGGAAATTGTCAAACATATATAACCAGTTCAAAGATAACAAGCGAATTCGATGCGTTCATTTATCCCATGCGGATATACGCTGTCCAATTTTTTGATCCAGAAATGTTCTCGCTGTAATAAGAATTTTTTATTGTCGCGTCCTTCTTTTTTTTGTACCACTTCGAGGATCAGGAATCTGAGTTGACAGATGTTATGTTGGTTTTCATGGAAATGTTGAGCCACTGTTGATTTGAACTCTTTGGTGAGGATGTTGGATTTGTGTTCATTGATTCTTAACTTTATCTTTCTTTCAGTCTTTCCGACGTAAATCTTGCCACAAGGGCATTTTAGCAGATACACTGTGTTAGTAGTATCGCAGGTGGCTGTAACTTTAAGTTTTATGGTGTTTCCTTTTTTAGGATGCGTAATGCTTGTACCCGGTATGATATTGTTGCAGTTATTGCAATTGTGACATGCCATCGTTCCTTTGTAAATGTTTGTATCAGCTTTATGGGTTTGTTTAAGTGTCTCTCCTAGATTTTTGTTTCTCGTGAATGCAAAGGTGGGCAATTCTTTGAACAGATCTTTAAAATCTGGTTCCATGATTAGTATTGGCCAATGACGTTTAATTATGCGTTTCATGTCTTGGCTGGCAGTGGAGAATTTAGACACCATCACTAAATGATTGGTTTTATCTTGTGCTAGTTTGGTTAATAGTTCATTTCTGTTTTTTGATTGGCATTGGTTAAGTGCTTCGTCTAGTAGTTTCGGTGGGTATCCTCTTTGTAAAAACGTTCCATGGTTTCTTGCAAGCGTATTTTGGTGCTTTGTGGGTTAGATACTATGCGTTTTATTCGCAACATTTGTGAGTAAGGTAAATGCTGTTTCAACGGCTCTTGGTGAAAACTTGAGTAATGCAGTGTGGTTTTTCGGTCGGTAGGCTTCCTATATAGATTTGTTTCAAATTTGAAATCAATAAGTGATACTTGAACATCCAAGAAGTTGATATGTTCGCGTTGTATGTCGTCTGTGAATTGACTACGTTCGTTGATTTGGTTGAGGTTTTGTATTGCTGCGGTTAGTGTAGATAGTTGGCCATTCCAAACAACGAATATATTGTCGATATAACGTACAAATAATTTGCTATGGTTTTTCCATGGATCCTTCGTGAGTATGTGTTCTTGTTCAAATTTGTCCATGAACAGATTGGCGTACGCTGGAGCGGTTATTAAACCAAACAAGGCTTAGCACTAAGGAGGGATATAACTTCTATTATTGCTCTAGGACCTACACAGCTCAAGGGAATAATTATTTCTCTTCCGCTGCTGGTATTATATCCAGATAGTTGTGGGCTGTTATTGTTTTTGATATTTGAGGGTAATAGAGTCCTATTACCCTCAAATATCAAAAACAATAACAGCCCACCGTTAACCAACACCTTCACAGGAAAAAGTCAAAGATACTTAAAGAAAAATGAAGGTGAAAAGTGAGTGGGCACCTCACGTACGCAACACCAGGGAGGCTACCAACCGGTTCTCGCCAGTATGCCCACGTTTTCTCATCATCGGTTGCCCACTCACAGGAAATTAGAGTCCAGTGAAGAAAAAGAGGGAACAGACCGAGAGAGAAAACTATTTACTGTTCCCAACAGAAAAAAGAAGAAAAGAAACCCGTGTATTGCAAAGAACCAGACGTTCAA
The DNA here is from genome assembly GCF_964204655.1 of Triturus cristatus. Classification (NCBI taxonomy): domain Eukaryota; kingdom Metazoa; phylum Chordata; class Amphibia; order Caudata; family Salamandridae; genus Triturus; species Triturus cristatus. The sequence continues at coordinate 1,415,740,640 of NC_140591.1, read as the reverse complement.
AGCAATATTTAAAATTGAGTTACAGACTCACTTATAATCACCCTCTTTATTCAAGCCAGTGAGCCTACTCAAACTAAAAGCACTCGATGTTGCTAACCTTTATGAAGAAGGCCAACATGTTTCATTGCCACTTAACTTTGTTCTGGCAAATTCATCAGGGCAAGGGTTTCGATCACCTCACTGGACATATACTTTTATGTTGCGGGAGGGCTGTTGAGAATAAAAAGACAAACACAAACAGAATAGCCAATTTCTGCTCCATTGTCAATCGACACACACCAACCAAATGTGTTTATAGTCACATAAATTTACACAAAAATTACTATTTTTCAAAAAGTGGGGTATTTACCATATAGAGGCGGAGGGCATTCGTACCTGCCTCCACTATGCCGCACGGGGTTGTATTGAATACTTTTACCCCCGGTTTTAATGGCTGCACTATTGCTAGCTCGTTAACCACCTGTGGAAAAGAAGGCGTTGAGTAGGCTACGCATCACACGGCATTGCACTATGTATAGTATATTGTAGCCAACGTGCGCCACAAGTAATTCCATGCTCTCAAACTCAGAACCCCCACCACTCATTAAAAAATATACCGGGGTATTTCTAATTTCAAGTTATACCCCAGGTATCTATGCCTAATAGCAGTCCGACGTGTCCAAACATCGCCCCCACGCATATGCAAGGTCGACATATGCACATAACATCGTTAAAAAAGCACTCGCACGCTGACACACTTCTCACCGCAACCGCTATCTGGAAGGGCCGTATCTCTTCCCCGCTTCACTCTTCCGGTGTAAGGCGGCTGCTAATATTGCAACTATCTGGATATAATACCAGCAGCGGAAGAGAAATAATTATTCCCTTGAGCTGTGTAGGTCCTAGAGCAATAATAGAAGTAATATCCCTCCTTAGTGCTAAGCCTTGTTTGGTTTAATGATCATTGAGTGGAGGGCGGCTTGGCACATACCCTCTGTAGCTCCTTATTGTAACGAGGTATTGAACGGCGGATCAGCTGTGAGAGCTTTTTTAAAAAAAAATTCTTTATGGAAACTTGGACACACCAACCATTATAGTGGAATTCTTGGTCATTTATAGGCACTCTCTGGCTGAATGAGCACCTGTGGAAACCGATCTTAATTAAGATTATTTGTATCAGTTATGGATAGAAATTGTCTGGCGTTTTCTGATGATCAGATCGCTGCAATCTTATCAGGTCCTTCGCTGTTCCCAGATTCCTCTCTTACAAATATAAGCTCAGCAAGGGAAGAGTGGGAGAAATTGAGCAACACTAAGAAACGTCAGGTGAGGGTGGCCCTTCATGGGGCCCTTATGACGGAGTATATCCGTGCTGGAGCAGCTCCTGCAAGCCTATTAGTGAGAATTGAACCACGGATTTTTCTGGAGGATAAGAAATTCAGATTAGATTGGAGTTACATTGCCAACAAATGCACAAGAGACTGGCGGATATTAATTATTAACACCGCAAAAAGATTGAGTGACGAACTATTGGTAGAGATTTTAGAATTAGAGGAAACCCTGAAGAAAGATACCACGATTGCAGATACAAAAGAACAATTTTTGCGCATTCAAGAAGACCTGGCTGATTATAAACATTATATGGTAAATCAGAAAATTAAGGGTTTGAAGCGGAATCTCGAGAGGTACACTCATGAATGGGCCTTCCCCTATGTAGATGATAAGCATTACCAACAGGGAAGTGAAACAGCACCACAGGCTAGTTATCGTGGGAGGGGTGGTAAACAATATCAGAAGAGGACCCCCCACAATTGGACTTTTGAGAATACCTCTAGTGAAGAGGAAGAGAGTGCACCACCATCTAATCAAGGGGGAGTTAGCTTTGATCCACAGATTAAATCCAACGAGGACTTGGGGGCTTTGGTACGCTCTTTTTTAGGACATACCAACAGGGGCAACAGAGGGGGCGGACAAAGAGGCAGAGGTCGTGCAAGGCAGGGTTACAATCAAGGACAACAATGGCCCACATTCTCCCCACGGATAACCCGCAGCCGGGGCAGGAACCCGTTGTGAACAACATAGTGATGAATTTATCTAACTGTGTATTAGCACCTAATGAATTGGGAGTTCTCAACAAAGGGCTTGGATATGTTCCAACTCCACGCCATGACGCCTTTAAATGTAGAACAGAGTCCTTTGAGACAATGAGAAAAATCAAACTGAAAAAGTTTTTTGCCAACAGAGAATTAGAACCTCAATCCATGTTCTCTACTAATTTACGATGTCCATCTCATTTTTGCCGTCCTAGCTCGATGGCTGGCCCTGAGGTTATAGTATTTGAACAAAAGGTGTTGGAGGAAATCTCCAACCTGGAACAACTTGAACAGCAAGGACGTGCTTTTAGTAATATGAGCCAGGATGACTGGGATGCTTTGAGGTCCCTTCAGAATAACATTTCTATAACCATAAAGAGTGCCGACAAGGGTGGGGCAATTGTGGTTATGAATACTTCAGACTACGATCTTGAAGTACGGAGACTGCTGGGTGAGCGGAAGAACTACCATCCCCTCTCCAGAGATCCCACTCCTGAGTTAATGAACTTAATCACCACTATGGTTGTGGATGCCAGGAGTAAGAATTGGATCATGAGTAAAGAGGCTGAATTTCTTGTGAACACCAAACCTAGAATACCGGCTTTCTATATACTCCCGAAAGTGCATAAAGCCCAACGGCCTCCCCCGGGTCGCCCGATAGTATCGGGTATATCTTCCATTCTTGAGCCACTTTCCCAATTTGCAGACTTTTTCTTACGGGAGTCAGTCCTTAAACAACAATCGTATGTGAAGGACACGACAGATATATTGAATATCTTGAGCACTTTGGAATTTGATGCCACGCAACAATTTTTGCTCACTATTGACATCGAATCCCTGTACACTAATATTCCCCAGGAAGCCACGCTGGTGGCAGCAGCGAGGGCCCTGGGGGAGCAGGACTGGTTCTATGATACACCCCAGACGTTTGTGCTCCAATGCATCGAACTTGCCCTTACTCGCAACTATTTTTGCTACAAGGATGAGCTATTTTTACAGGTGTCTGGTACATCTATGGGCGCTACTTTTGCGCCGAGCTTGGCCTGCATTTATGTAGGCCAGTTCGAGGAACATTTCTTGTACCAGTCATCTAATCCTTTCCAGAGACATATTTGTCTCTGGAAAAGATATATTGACGATGTGATATGCATCTGGGAGGGTACTGAGGAGATCCTTCTGCAATTTTTGAATTGGCTGAATAATCTTGACCCTTGTCTTAAATTCACCTGGACAGTGAGTAATGATTATGCGGTGTACTTAGATCTTGATATCAAGGTGCAGGGTAACAAGCTGTTCACGATGGTCCACCAAAAAGGGTCTGATAAGAACTCTCTGCTCCATTATCAGTCATACCACCCGAGGGCTCTACGGGATAATTTACCGGTAGGCCAATTTTTTAGGTATCGCCGCAATTGTTCTACTGTAGAGAGTTTTTCCCAACAGGCAAAGGAGCTCTCGGGCAGGTTAACCCAGAGAGCTTACCCTAAGAAGATCGTCAGTAGGGCACGCAAAAGGGCCTTGAATACACCTCGGGAGGCTCTTTTAGAAAGGAATCAAAGAGAATCAGATGACTGTCTGACTGTGGTGATGACGTATGACCCTTTGGCTACCAAAAGACGACAATTGATCAGGAGGCATTGGCCATTGTTGTCCACCGCGGATTTCAAAATGCCCCAACCCAGATTTGCGTTTAAGCGTGCTACCAACTTAAAAGATAAACTGGTGCATTCACGTTCACAGGTAATACAAACGAGTTCCTCGATTCCGTCCGGACACTACCCGTGTGGTAGTTGTTCGGTCTGTAAGCTGACGGACAAAACTAAATCTGTAATTCTCAACAGCGGCAAAATTTGGCATTTGAATACATTTTCAAATTGCAACACCACAAACGTCATCTACAGGCTCACGTGTCAGTGTGGGCTACAGTACGTGGGCCTAACGACAAGGAAAATAAAAATTCGGGTCCAGGAACATCTAAGTACGGTCAAAGCTGGGAAACTCACCACACGCCTGGTACAACATTTTTGTGAATTTAAACATGACACACAGGCTTTAAAATGGGTGGTCCTGGAAAAGGTAGTGGCCAGTAATGACTGTATTGAACAAGTCTAGCAACCAAAGAAGCGCGCTGGATTTTTTCGGAGAAAGTGGACCAAGTGGGGCTAAATGACCGCATAGAGTGGAATAAAATCAGCAGGTAATAGAACCCTTGAAAGCAATGTAAAGATCTGTGTGGGTTTTATTACAGGAATTCCAGGTCGCTAGTACCCGGCCAGTAAGAATGCTCTGAGACATCTATTTTCTATATTGCATGATTATATACTTGAAGATGGCCGCTGTGGTGGGTCACCTATTGGCGGCATCTTGGCTGGGTTGACTGATGGGACATGTGGTGTTTGTGGGGAGAGCTAGTATAGTACCACTGCGGGTGATAGACACTGGTATCACCAATGTCTTGTTCTAGTGGATCTTTTTAGATCAGGCTCCTTATATCCCATATATACTTTCAGCCGGCCACCTTGAAGGGGCTACAGATTAAAAATGCTGTGAGCTTGTTCGTGCTAAACTTTAAGCCTCCGCGGAATATATTCGCTAATATTACCGCCGCCTTTTATCACTGATCAGGGCATCTTTAGATTAGGTGTGTATGATTTCCGCGTAGACACTCTAAGATGGCCGCCATGGAAGGGCTACAGTTTCTAATGCGGTGTGAGCCTTTTCCATGAGATGTGGGATGGTAACAGAGGGGCGGGGCCCTAGTTTGACAATATTAGCAGCCGCCTTACACCGGAAGGGTGAAGCGGGGAAGAGATATGGCCCTTCCAGATAGCGGTTGCGGTGAGAAGTGTGTCAGCGTGCGAGTGCTTTTTTAACGATGTTATGTGCATATGTCGACCTTGCATATGCGTGGGGGCGATGTTTGGACACGTCGGACTGCTATTAGGCATAGATACCTGGGGTATAACTTGAAATTAGAAATACCCCGGTATATTTTTTAATGAGTGGTGGGGGTTCTGAGTTTGAGAGCATGGAATTACTTGTGGCGCACGTTGGCTACAATATACTATACATAGTGCAATACCGTGTGATGCGTAGCCTGATCAACGCCTTCTTTTCCACAGGTGGTTAACGAGCTAGCAATAGTGCAGCCATTAAAACCGGGGGTAAAAGTATTCAATACAACCCCGTGAGGCATAGTGGAGGCAGGTACGAATGCCCTCCGCCTCTATATGGTAAATACCCCACTTTTTGAAAAATAGTAATTTTTGTGTAAATGTATGTGACTATAAACACATTTGGTTGGTGTGTGTCGATTGACAATGGAGCAGAAATTGGCTATTCTGTTTGTGTTTGTCTTTTTATTCTCAACAGCCCTCCCGCAACATAAAAGTATATGTCCAGTGAGGTGATCGAAACCCTTGCCCTGATGAATTTGCCAGAACAAAGTTAAGTGGCAATGAAACATGTTGGCCTTCTTCATAAAGGTTAGCAACATCGAGTGCTTTTAGTTTGAGTAGGCTCACTGGCTTGAATAAAGAGGGTGATTATAAGTGAGTCTGTAACTCAATTTTAAATATTGCTTTGAACGTCTGGTTCTTTGCAATACACGGGTTTCTTTTCTTCTTTTTTCTGTTGGGAACAGTAAATAGTTTTCTCTCTCGGTCTGTTCCCTCTTTTTCTTCACTGGACTCTAATTTCCTGTGAGTGGGCAACCGATGATGAGAAAACGTGGGCATACTGGCGAGAACCGGCTGGTAGCCTCCCTGGTGTTGCGTACGTGAGGTGCCCACTCACTTTTCACCTTCATTTTTCTTTAAGTATCTTTGACTTTTTCCTGTGAAGGTGTTGGTTAACGGTGGGCTGTTATTTTTTTTGATATTTGAGGGTAATAGGACTACAACTATCTGGATATAATACCAGCAGCGGAAGAGAAATAATTATTCCCTTGAGCTGTGTAGGTCCTAGCGCAATAATAGAAGTTATATCCCTCCTTAGTGCTAAGCCTTGTTTGGTTTAATGATCATTGAGTGAAGGGCGGCTTGGCACATACCCTCTGTAGCTCCTTATTGTAACGAGATATGCTGGAGCGGCACAATTGCCCATGGACGTTCCGATGGTTTGTATGTACCATTCATTTTTCCATTTGAAATAGCTGTGGTACAATGTAAATTGTAGAAGCTCCATTAGAAGGACTTGAAAGTCCATATCTAACTCAGAATGTAATAATGCTTGTTCAATTGCTTCTATTCCTAAGTTGTGTGGTATTGACGTGTAAAGTGATTTCACATCGATGGTACACATTAAGATGGTGTCTTCAGGGGGCGTGGCCAGGCGCCGTACGAAATGGCCGCCTGATTCCAGAGCTCCTCCGGGACCGTAGGTGTCCTCTCATATCCGTCATCGATCCGAGCTGTGGGGCTGGCCAGTGAATGCCCCCCAGCTCCCCCAGGCCCAGTGACCCAGCGGAGCGCTTTTGCGGACGCCGGGGACCCACGGACGGCTCGGCGCGGCGGCCGCGACTGGCGGCGGCGGCCGAGTGCCTCGCTCCCGGAGCTGCGGTGCCGCTCCTTGTGCTGCCTGAGGCCCCGGCTTCGGCCTGACACGCGAGGCGCACGGAGGGGCGCCACCGAGGGACGGCGCCGTTCATCTGCGGAGCCGAGGGGCCGCTGGCCTCCAACTGCCTGCCAACGTCCTGTGAATGCCCCTGCAGCCTCGGGGGGCCGGCGGACTGCCGCGAGTGACTCCGGACATAGAGGAGTGGTTTTGCGGCGGCAGGGGCCCTACTGTACGGCGCTGAGCCGGGTGGCGCCAGGATCCGGGAGGTAGGCCGGCCGTCTCCCAGACTGCTGTCGCAGGGGCGAGGAAAGGAGTCCAGCTGGGGCTGCTGCTGTGGGGTGACCTGGGTTGCCCACCAGCTTGGGGCCCTCGTTCGTGGCCGTTGGTGCGGCCTGGACAATTTAGAACCGGCGGCGGAAGGCGGCTGAGGTCTCGGACCCCACAGCGGGCGCGCAGGGCTCGTTTGTGGACTCCCCGCCTTGAGCTTATACCAGGAGAGTGCCGGTGGTGCCAGGGTTGCGCCCGGACTACACGTGGGTGACCGGAGCTGGCGCGGCCCCCTGCGGGCGCTTCCGCGCGAGGGAGGACGGAGGGACGTTGTCCCCAGAGGTACCGGCGGCACCATGTGACCTAAAGGGGGAGCCGCGACCCAGTCCAACAAGCTGGACAACTACACGGTGGCCAAACCGGCGGCGCAGCCTGGAGGGACGGCGAAGGAGGCGGCGGGCCAGGCGGAACCCTCCCTGACGTCCATAATGGCCGCAATTCAAACCCTGGGCACCAACCTGGAGACGAAAATGGATAAGATCACGATAGAGGTGAACTTGCTCCGGGCTGACTTGGGGACCACCACCGACCGCTCTAAAACTAATGCAGCTGACATCGCAACCCTGCTGGAATCCGAGAAGCGGCTCGCCGGGAGGGTCAACGAACTCGTGCACCAGCACAGGATGATGGCCCTGCGGCTCGACGAGCAGGAAGGCCGGGCCCGGAGAAGTAACATTCGTGTGGTAGGTGTGGCGGAAGGACTTGAGGGGGACTGTATGGAGCTCTTTATTGAGGATTTGATCCTTCACCACCTTAAACCCAAGAGACTATCTAAGCTGTTCACTGTCGAGCGGGCGCACAGGGCCCCGATCCCGAAACCTAAACCCGGGGCCTTCCCGCGAACAATCATTACTAAAATATTGAACTACCGAGACCGCGATGCAATTCTCCAGGCTGCTAGACAACATGGTGATTTGAAGTACGAGGGCGCCACGGTTCGCTTCTTCCCGGACTTCACGCTCCAGGTTCAGCAGGAGAGGCGCTCCTTTCAGGGGGTGAAGGCGGCACTACGAGACCGCGGGATTCGGTACATGATGTTCTTTCCCGCCAAATTGAAGATCATAGCTGGCGGCAAATCCCTTTTCTTCACCTCGCCTGCGGCGGTGCAGGAGTGGCTGGACTGGGAGGGTACTTTGGGGGCCCCCCGGCGAGATGGGGCACAATGGAGAGGCACAGGGCACTCCTCCACGGGGTCAGCGACGGGGCGAGTGGACGGAGGAGAGCAGAGCCAGCGGTCTTGGCGGTCGAGATCGAATATTCCTCGCTGGGACACACCAAGAGACGACGCAGCGAGATGAGTCACGAACGCTCGACTGAGAAGCCATCGGACAGTAAAGTATTAAAGTTGTTGTCTGTGAGACTGGCTTGCTCCATGAGGTGCTTAGACTTCATGCCCGGGGTTGCTGAGCCGGGCTCCCTATGTAGCAGATGTACTTTGGGCTTGGGGGCTGAGTGAACTGGGCACCACGGGCGGGCGGCCAGGAGAGGGCTGGCCCACGAACTTCCCACGTAGAGTTCCTCGGTGGGCTCTCACCGGGGTAGGGTTCGGCGACAGGCGCTCTGCTAATTGGGGCGGTGGGTAGTTTGGAGCCCACGGAGCAGGGGGCAGGGAGGGGGGGGTTTGTTGTGCAAGGGGGGGTAGGGATGTTGAGGACAGTTGTGGTTGGGGGGGGAGTGTGAGGGTTGTCAGGTCCCAGACCGCGGGTGCTGAATGCGCTTGTGGGGTGTGGATCAGGGAGGGGCGGGGAGTTGGGGTTCATTTATGGTCACACGAACTATGTTGTCACTTAGTCAGCCGGAACACTGGGGTGGTGGGACGAGGCACCCTGCGGAGCAAGGGCTATGGATAGCCGATGGGAGAAGAGCCTAAAAGTCCTCAGCTGGAATGTTAACGGGTTAGGAGACAGGCTTAAGCGTACTATAGTCCTGCAATTCCTCAAGCGGCACCAGCCGGACGTAGTGCTACTGCAAGAAACTCATTTGATGGGTAATATCTGTCAGGCCCTCAATAGGTATGGCTACACGTTGGCGGCGCACTCTGGCTTTACCTCTGGTTCAAGGGGATTGGGGATTCTCCTGCGGCGCTCCCTGCCCTTCCATATAGACCATATCAAAACTGACCCGCAGGGCCGCTTCACGGCGGTCTCTGGACGGTGGGAGGGCCGTACACTTAACCTACTCTCTATAAACATCCCGCCTGGCCTCCAGGCCCGGGCCTTCGCGGATCTGGGTGCGTTGCTCCTTTCCCTTCCCGGAGGTCAGTTGATGCTGGGGGGGGACTTTAACGCCGTGGTGTCAGGAACCTGAGATAGGCAACCCCCCCGCGACCTCCCCCGAGGGCAGGGGTGGTTGGCGGAATTTCTTGAGAACTTCGGACTTACTGACGTTTGGCGCCTGCTCCACCCTACGGACACCCAATTTACCTTCTTCTCGGGGTCGCATCACTCATTCTCCCGATTAGACTATATCCTTACCCTTCTGCACCATGATATGATAGTCCGGGAGACGGAGCTTCTGCCTAGAGGTATTTCCGATCACTCACCGGTCCGTACACACATCGTATTTGGTAATCACCGGGAGGGAGGTATAGTACCCGTGAACGCTTGGCACTTAAAACATGAGGACACCAGGACCGACTCCATCTCCCAGTACTTTGAGGAGAATGTGGGCTCTGTAGACTCCCAGGTCACCTTATGGGAGGCATTTAAACCCGTGATTAGAGGGGAGGCGCTCTCGGTCATATCGGCCAGGCGACGGGAGCGGCGCCTGCAGGTTACTACGATCGAGGCGGAATTGGAGGTTCTGGAAGGGGAGGCGACGGAGGGTGGGGATAGGGAAGTTAGGCACAAACTGCAGTTGAAGGCGGCGGAATATAGGGCGCTGGTTACCCAGGAGGCTCAGACAGTGGCTCAGCACAAGCTAGGCAGGATATATGACCAGGGCGATAAAGCCGGGAAATTGATAGCCTGGCTGGAGAAAAAACAACAGGCCAGTAAGGTGGTGCCTGAAATACGCACCGAGTCTGGGAATGTAGTGACAGAACCCCAGGGAATAGTGGACCAATTTGCGAGACACTTCCAGCGGGTCTATAGGAGTGAGTCGGACCGGCCGGAGGAGGACTCCAGGGTCCTCTTAACTGATATTCGCTTGCCCTCCCTCTCGGAAGAAGATCGGGAGGCTATGGATAGCCCGATCACTGAGGCCGAACTGCAGCGTGCAATAGGGGAACTTCGCCCTGGTAAGGCTCTCGGACCCAATGGCCTCCCGATAGAGCTCTACAAACTCCGGCCTGACGTCACTAGCAAATACTTGAAACTCATGTTCGAACAGAGCAAGGAGATGGGGGTCCTGCCCCGTGATCAGCGCATCGCGACTATAGTGGCCCTCCCTAAAGAGGGGAGACCCAAAGACTCCTGTGCATCATACAGGCCAATTTCGCTCCTCAACGCGGAGCCCAAAATACTGGCAAAGACGCTGGCCAACAGGCTCAAGGCAGTGCTTCCTTCGTTGGTCCATCCGGACCAATCAGGTTTCATGCCCCATCGTAACACGGCCCTCAACATTAGACGGTTACACGGCGTTCTGGGGCAGCGCCACAGACTGCAGGAAGACGCAGTGGTGGTCTCCTTAGACGCCACTATGGCCTTCGACACCTTAGAGTGGCCATACATGTTCGCAGTCCTGCACAAATTAGGATTTGGACCTCAATTCATAGCTTGGGTGCGTCTATTATACACCGAACCCCTCGCACAGGTACTGGTTAACAACAAGCTGTCCGAGGTGTTCACGCTTACAAGAGGGACTAGGCAGGGCTGCCCCCTCTCTCCCCTTCTCTTCGCCCTCTCCCTGGAGCCACTCGCGGCCTGGATAAGGCAGGATGTAGACCTAAAAGGTATAGCATGGGCGGAAGGGTGGGAGGATAGAATATCCCTCTACGCCGACGACATTCTCTTGTACCTTTGCAGGCCGCGCAGGTCGCTCATTGTGGCACTCGACATATTTGCTAGCTTCGGGCGTAACTCTGGCTTCCGGATCAATTGGGCCAAATCACATCTTTACGTCTTGCGGGGCAACCCCCCGAGGCTTCCCGATAGGTGCCCGATCAAGGTGGCGGAGGACGGGTTCCGGTACTTGGGAATATTCATCACAACTGACAAGACCCTGTTGTACGAGCACAACCTCAAGCCACCGTTGGTTCGGCTGCAGAGGGAGGCCAAGGCCTGGCAGCGCCTGCCACTGTCTTTGTTGGGCCGGGCAGCCTTATTCAAGATGCTGGGGTTGCCACGGTTCCTCTATGCGCTACAAAACTATCCCGACTTAGTCCCCAACGCATACTTTGTGGCGATAGAGGCTGCGCTGCGAGACCTCCTCTGGGCCGGGTCGCCCCGAATCTCATTGACTAAACTCACATTGGGGTGGTACGACGGCGGTATAGCCCTCCCTGACATTCGCAAATATTACTGGGCGGCTCATCTCACAGCGATCAATCACGGGACAAACGGCGACGGGAACGACCCAGCCTTCGGTATGGATAGATGGCTGCTTCCCGGAGGGAACTATGAGAGAGCACTCTACTCTAAACGAGGTACACATAATCTCACTGGCCCTACACTTCACTCGGTACAGATCTGGCACATTGCTCAAAGGAAGCTCGGATGGGCGGGAGTCCTAACACTAGCCACGCCACTCTGGGCTTCTGAAAAACTGGGTAATCTGGGACGCACCAAGGGCTTCCGGAACTGGGACTTGATCGGCATCTCCCAAATCAGAGACATCTGGGGCCCCACGGGGATCCGCACGTTCGCCCAACTGCAAGACACATATGAGCTGGCACACACTGAATACTTTAGATACCTGCAGGTGCGGCACTCCCTACAGGCCAATATTCCACCGGAGACTAAACCACCGCAAACCTCCCCGCTGGAAGATAGGTTATTGGATGGGCATCTCCCAGAACACGCTATATCCCTCACATTCCAAAAAACTAATTAACAACCCCCCTGATCTGCTTCTGCCCCTTAGAGAAAAGTGGGTCGCTGATGGGCTGGAGATAGACGACGAGGAATGGCTCTATGCTTTAGCCTCCCCCAGGGAGGTCGCGATATCTGCCCGACTGCGACTGATCCAACTCAAGCTTTTACATAGAATCTATATCTCCTGTACTAGGCTACACAAAATGGGTAGGGCGGACACAGTACTCTGTAGAAGGGGATGCGGGGGTACGGGTACCTTCTTCCACGTGTTGTGGGACTGCCCTAAGATTCAACGTTATTGGAGAAGGGTGGTACAGTGTATGGAGGAGGTATGGGAGGTGGAAATTCGCCCGGAGGTGTCTCCTTAACATATGGGAGCCAACGGACCTGCCACCGAAGGGAAGGCTCTGGGTGACGCTTGGTCAAATGGTGGCGAAAAGGAACATTGCCAGACTCTGGGGAAGCCCTACTCCACCAAAACTGTCGGACTGGCACGGCGACATGGACTGGTGCATGCTGCGAGAAAAGACTGTATATATAGCAAGAGGGTGCCCCCGGAAGTGGGGGGAAGTGTGGTCCAAATGGAATGATTTCAGGGGGGGCATTTGTGAGCCGCCTGCCGTCGAGCAGGACGGCGCAGGGGCTATATAGGACTCCCAACGATCTTGTTGCTCCTGGTGCTAGAAAGTGGGTGCCGTGGTCGCCCACGGGTACGGAGGTATTTATGCTGTTCGAGTGGTGACTGGTTTTAGGGAGTTGGGGGGGGGGGGGGTAGTTGATCGTTAGGCGCCCGGGCGCCATTGTGGTGTTCTCCGCTTGTTTATGGCTGTAACACAGAGAAAATGAGTCCTGCATTATCCTTCTCTAACCTGTGAGACGCTGGCACCTTCTATCGCTGCCGTACCCCCGGGTTGACGGCACTGGGCTGTGTTAGATACGACAAAGTGCATGTATACAACTATGCGGCCGGCCCGAGGGGTTGTAGGCCAAAGCTGTGTATCGGGAAGCATAACAATAAAGGTCTTTCAAAAAAAAAAAAAAAGATGGTGTCTTCAGGACTGATTTCAAATTTTTTTAAGAAAATCAGTGGTATATTTTACGTATGTTTTCATTTTGAGAACCATGGGTTGGAGATACCGATCGATGAATTGTCCGATGGGTTCATGTATACTGTCTTTTGTAGATACGATTGGTCTGAATGGAGGGTTTAGAGGGTCTTTGTGTATTTTTGGCACCATGTAGATGGTAGGACTTCTTGGAAATTCTTGGATTAGGAATTTTATGGTTCTATTGTTTATGATTCCTTTGTCATAAGCTTGATTGATGAGATTTTTCAAAATGTTGTGAAAGGCCTCCTTTGGGTTGGTATCCATTTTTATGTATGTTGTTTCGTCCGCTAGGTGATTGATTACTGCCGTTTCATAATCAATTGTATTGAGGATAACCAGCGCTCCTCCCTTGTCCGCTTTTTGACAAGTGATGTTCGGGTTGTTAGTTTTAATTTTGATGATGCCAATTTCTTTTTGCGTTAGGTTGGTTTTTCTTGTTCTTTTAGATAGATTCAAATTTTGTAGATCGTGTTTAACAAGGTTTTCGAAAGTGTCCAGTGTTTTATGGCTAATAGGTGCCATATACGTGCTTGGTGTAGATAATCCCTTGAGTTGATCTGGTTCATGGTTGTCTTGTGGTGGTAATATGTTTTGGAAGTAGTGTCGGAGACGTAATTTACTCATAAATTTAAAAAAGCTTATTTCAAGTTCCAAATGATTGGTGTTGGTTGTTTGAACGTATGAGGTTCCTTTTTGTAGAGTATTTAGTTGGATATCGCTGAGTTGTTGATCAGATATATTGATGACTAAGCTCATGTTGCTTGTTTCTTGGCTTTTTCTTTTTTTGATCCCGTTGTGCTTCTGGTGTTTGGAGTCTCCTTTTCTTTTACTCCTCCTGGGTCTCCTTTTTCCAATCGGTTTCCCTTTAAAAAAAGCTCTGCAGATGTATGTGCTTGTGTAGTGTTGGGTCCACTTGATGTGGATGTAGTAGGCTTTGTTGATTTAGTAGTTCCTGAGATGTTGGTAGTGCTAGGTGGTCTGTTGGTGTTGTCGCTGTCAGTTGATGATGTATCGGTGTGTTGTGTATATGGTTTGTTTTGTCTGCGTCTAGCGTAGACTTCTGCCCAATTGTAGACTTCTCCTAGTTTATAATCTACTGTGTCTCGTCTGAATTTTCGTATTTTTCTTTCATTAAACTCCTGTGAGTGTTTGGTGAGTTGCTCATTGATATCATCGAGAACTTTGGACCATTCGTCAGCTGACATGGAGTTAGTGAGTTCATTAGTGACGGTGACTATTTCTTTTGATAGTTCCTCTAAAATGGTTGACAATTCCTCTATAATCAGTAGTATTAGATCTAGCGAACATTTGTTGAGGATTGCATACCAGCGATCCTTGAATTTCTGTGCGTTTTTGCAGAGAGATGGCTTCAAGGGTATTCTTAATCCTTGTGGTATTCGTTGTGCTGGATGTTATTTGATTAATGTGCTTGCATGTAATCTTTGGTTAATTTCACGTTTTGACAAATATAATAGTTGTTTAATGTTTTGTTGTTTGTTACGGTTCGTGGTGGTCTGTGACGTTTCTTCATGTATTAGTGCGTAGATCCGTGATACTTCATCCTCCTTGAATGCAAATGTTTCAGCTCGTAGGTCTGTCATATTTGATATTTCGTCATATGCCATGGCTTTGGTTGGGTGTGCTGCGTATTTCTTGAATGAAACATGAATTACTTAATGGATCTGAATACGTGCTACTACCTTGTTGTGATGATAATTAATCAGTTTCTGCTTTTTGAACTTTATATGCGTGCTCCTGGGGCGGCGTTTTCATTCACAAACGTCATTCATACTCTTAGTTGCTGCACTTCATTCCTAGATGTGTCCCCCTGGGCACAGCGTTAGACAACTTGATGTTTTTAAAGTATTTCTAGCGACTCGTAGTTGGTTGTATTGCAATTAATGTATTTATTCATACATTATGCATTTTTCGTCAAGAATTAATTTTGTAAATATGTCACATGGACTTTCTTTATCCGATGCATTTCGGGTATAGGTACCCTTCGTCAGGGATTGGTCCTGTGATGAAGAATATGAGTATCATGAACTACTGTACACAATGGTATTGTTAATCTATTGGTTCTTTTTAAATCAAAATAGGTATAATCTAATGTGAGTAAGAATATTCTCACGAAAACCGTATCAACAACACTGAGCACCAACACGCTTTCTTCTTTTACTTGCTGTAATCGATGGCTTCAATCACCTCTTAATAACAACAACAGATACACCATGTAATATTTTTACTCACATTAGATTATACCTAGTTTGATTTAAAAAGAACCAATAGATTAACAATACCATTGTGTACAGTAGTTCATGGTACTCATATTCTTCATCACAGGACCAATCCCTGATGAAGGGTACCTATACCCGAAATGCATCGGATAAAGAAAGTCCATGTGACATATTTACAAAATTAATTCTTGACGAAAAATGCATAATGTATGAATAAATACATTAATTGCAATACAACCAACTACGAGTCGCTAGAAATACTTTAAAAACATCAAGTTGTCTAACGCTGTGCCCAGGGGGACACATCTAGGAATGAAGTGCAGCAACTAAGAGTATGAATGACGTTTGTGAATGAAAACGCCGCCCCAGGAGCACGCATATAAAGTTCAAAAAGCAGAAATGGATTAATTATCACCACAACAAGGTAGTAGCGCGTATTCAGATCCATTAAACAATGGCTATAATGACAACATGTGCCGGATGGTCTCATAAGCCACATGTAACAGGATACAAACAATTATCCCTAAGTGTGGCATGACCGCAGTTCAGTCTCACCAAGGGAGAGTTACAAGTAAGGCAGTTACATAGTGTGCAGTAGTATCGCAGAACATGTTCAGGGAGAGATTCACACATCAGTATTCACTTCTTTAAAGGAGTTTTGGCAAAGTGGTCTCTGCAGTCCAGGGAACAAGAATGTTCCGAAGCTAGCCACTCTTGAAAAAATAACCTTCAACCTGATGCAAGATGGTGTCTGGTGTCATCCTTGTGATGACCTCAGGAGCGACAGGGAAGAATTACTCGGTGGAAATCAGTAAACTGGCAAGAGCTAGCAACTAGAGAATTCATACTGGGTGAAGATAGTCAGAGGGATCAATTAAAAGGGTGTGAATAAAAAGAAAAGTAAATATAAATACAAAATGTCAGAAAGACATGAAGACAAATAGCAATGAAGATAATATGGAATAACAATTAAAGGGCAAGGAACAGGAATATATACGTTTAGTACGCATGCTTTACATCGTATGCCATTACAACGTGGTCGTTACAACGACCGTGTTGTTATAACGTGACCCATTTCATCGCAAGTCCTTTCAACGACTTGCTGTAGGGGGCTCGCTGGACTTAGGAAAAGTATAATTTACTATTCCTACTCCAGTTCGTGCAACAGCAGGGAAGGTGTTGGATTGTAAATCCAACACCTTCTGCCCCCTACAGCAAGTTGTTGTAAGGACTTGCGAAGTAATGGTTCGCGTTGTAACAACGCAGTCGTTGTAACGACCGCGTTGTAATGGCATACGATGTAAAGCATGCGATCTAAATGCTATTTCCCAAGGAACAGCCTTCTGAGTGAAAAACCAATTACAATAATTACAAGGAAAAGGCAAAGAAGTAGCAGATAAGAAAAGAAAAGAAAAACACTCGTAGCAAAGGAGTAGCAGATAAGAAAAGAGAAAAAAACTTACTTGTAGCGAATAATATTATTGATAAGTTATTCCAATTAAACAATCATAATGCTTGGAAAATAATCTAATCGTACTCATGTGGTCTACATGGTGTCTTGGATTCGGGGGAGGGAACTCTCATTTGGCAACCCTACGCACATACTTAAAGAGGAGAATGAAAGAAGACCGGAACCCACAAAAGAGTGTTTCAGAAGCAAGTTCTAATGATGAAAAGTAGAAGTGCCTAGAGGTCGGGGAGAATAGTAGAGGTATGGTCAAAGACCGATGTGAATTACAATACTCCGACATATCAATCCACAGGGTTTATTATTGGCATCGCTGATAGAATTAGATAAGGTGTCACATGCTGTGGCTAGAGTATTAATAAACAATGTTTTTGAGGGCGGTGCAACAACGGCGTTTCACCCTTTCACTTCACCACTTCACTTCACTTACACCCCCTGCTCCTACACCATCTGAGGGACCACCCAGGGCGGCAAAAGCGCTAGCTACGTCACTTAAAGAGCTATAATAATTTTCATGTATGAATTCTTAATCCCTTACAGCATAGTACTCAGGATCCACCCAGAGGTCCTTTCTCCTGTCACAAGATCCACCAATGAATATGAGAGATCATGCCTTCTGTGTCTCCCAAATAGTACAGGGAAAGAGCCAGAATATAGTAGATTAGTAGATTGGTAAAGGATATTCAATTGAAGACAGTTCATGGGATCTGCTTTTAATATTAATTTCCCACATTTACTTTAACCATTTCATCTTCAATATCCTACCATACCGGGTCTTATTTTGCTGTCGTCCCTTAGACGAGGGGTTAATGCCACGCTTCAGAGACAAACCACCTCTGACCTTATTGTAAAATATTCTACTCATTGTGTATCCTCAAACTTTGAAGGCGTGGGTAACAATGGCATCACTCTTGGAAATGCCGTATTCACAGAAGTGTGTTTTCTGTCCATGTAATGTAATGTAAGGTGGATTTGTAGATTGCTGCTTTTCACCCGTGAGGATATCCTGACACTGAACATAACATATGCACAAGAGATCTAAAGCGCACAGGCTCTGCAATGCCCCCATACATTTTGCTTATGTCAAAGATAAGTGTATTCTCCAGCTCAGTTTTTTACCAACCTGCATCCCTGCTAGTTTATTTTTATTATTAATTTAAAGAAATTTCCACATAAATATTTAATTTGAGCGACATTCCAATAATACATACAGGATGTAAAGAGAATTTTTATTATGCAGTCAATAGCAGACATACACTGATTTCGGGTAAAAGAAAATAGTCAAAGCTTCAAAAATAGCTACACAGAGAAGAAGTGGTGCAGTGGTATACAACTCTATCTGCACATCAAAGGTACCAGGTGAGTAAATACTATATACTGTAACGTGTGCCCAAATGGGCAGAGAAACACTATGCCACCCAGCTAGCGTAGAACATACTTAAAAAAGAGGGAGAGAAACAAACCCCTTTATGCAATACTTATACATTAATGAGCCCAGAGCAATACTCAATCTTTTCTTGATGGTCTGCCAGTATAGCAGGTCCAATCTTTATTGCTGAAACGTTCAAGATGCAACAGACACAATCATGTTAATATAAAAAGCAGTGATTTGTCGCAGACAAATTTCTCAAGGCTCAGTGATGTCACTAATCAAAGCGACGCAGCTCGAGGCATGGAGCAAAAAAAAGATTGTGCGATCCTTGGAGCCCCAAGGATAGATGGAGACAAGCACGTGATGCGCTCACGAGCCAGGAGTCTAAATCTCACACTGGTGAGCAGAAACGTGTAAGAAATTTACGATCGGAGTCAACTAGTCAATCCTTACCAATGAGCAAAAATAGTCCCATCTTTTGAACGTGCTAAATTACCCAGTGGTAGGCAAGTATGCCAAACGATATCGGAAGACGGGCTGTTGTAATGAATGCTATAATAGGCCCATATTGTGGTGTAGCGGTCTAGTCTGCGACGCACACTGCGTGTGACGTCAGCGGACATCCGGCAGCGGCCATATTTTCGGATCGGCATTAGCGCGCCGATTTCAAGCGAGTACGGAGCTCCGCTCCGGCGCTCCTATAGTGTATGCAAATAAAGGACGATAATCCTCGCAACCGTTGTGTGTGTCCATTACTGCCAGTAGTGTGGGAAGAGCCGGGATCTTACAATGGCGACGAGGTGGTGAAGGAGTGCCCCGCGCTCCATCCAGAACCCACGTGGAGAACAGAGAGCCGGCAGGACACCCTCGAGAATACACCCTAGGGAGCGCGGCAGTGCAGCGGAGAGCAAGGTGCAGGAAGCAAGGCATTCTCCTGGCAGGTCGCCCTGCTCCACGCCTGACAAGGAGGTGCAGGCATAAATCCTGTGCCGTCTGAATCGGGGAAAGGGCGCCAAATCAAGGCCCGACGGGGGCGGTGCCCTACAAGCTGGAAGAAGCCAGTGCAGACCACACGGGGAGTGGGGAGTCCAGCTAGGACGACGAATCAGGGAGCAGAAGCGACCGAGCGACCAGTACACCTGGCAATTCCACCACAGGTAGACGACGCCCCAGAGACGGTGGGAAGATGAGCTCACTGACGTTCTCACTGACGAACCCCGTGCCCTTCCTAACAAAAGTCGGGGAACCAGAGATGCCATGGGAGGATTGGAAAAGGTATTTCCTAAATTACCTATCGGCATTAGAAGAGGAGGGCGAGACAGAATTCTCGAGCTCGCGGAAGAAAAAGATTCTCCTCCATCATTTGGGCCCGGCGGGACAAAGGGTGTATGAAGACCTGGTGAAAGAAGTGAGACAAGCGGCGGACGACAATGTGTTCCAACACGCGATAGAGGACCTAGACGCCCACTACCGTCCAGCGGTATGCACAGCTATTGATCGGTACAACTTCTACCACAGGGCACAAAACAAAGGGGAAACGGTCGATGAGTACGTGGCGGCCCTACAGAAACTGGCCCTAACATGCAAATTCGGGACCTTACAAGAGGAACTGATCAGAGACCAGATCATCATGCACACGGTAAATACCTCCATCCAAGAGAAGCTGTGGGAGAACGGCGACGCACCATTGAAGACTGTCGTGTCCTTGGTGAAGAAAGCTGAATTGACCAGGAGGTGCGCGGAAGCGGCCAAATGGGAACGCCAGCCAGAGCAGGCGGTATGCAAGGTAGAGGATCGGAAAGCCACAGACAGCAAAATGTCGGCAGGACAACAAGGCACTCGGAACTACAGAAGGTTCAACGCCCGAACTACGAGACCCCAAGGACAGCGGCAGTGGAGCACGAATGCCTGCTACAGATGCGGCAGTGGCACTCAAGGGGGAAGTAGACGAGGACCACGAGGAGGAAGATGAGATCTTGATAGTGGAAGAACAAATACTGGGCATAGAGAGTTCAGTGGAAAAAAAAACGAAATGCGACATGTGCATAGGGGGAGTAAGAGTCACCATGGTAGCAGACTCGGGATCGCCTTACACGATCATAAGAAGGAAGATATGGGAGGAAGATTTTGCAACGCGAACAAAGTATCATCTGAGGCCCACGGACATTCATCCGGTAACGTTCACCGGGGAACCCATACCCATGGTAGGGTATTGCCTTTTAACCTTTGAATTCAAGGGCAGAACGTGCGAGGAAAAATTATATGTGGCGGAGAAAGGACCATCGGTACTGGGTTGGAAGGACCAAGGTGAGTTAGGGATAAAGCTGAACCCAGGAGGACGCACGCAAGTTCTCATGACCGAGGAAGGACCAGAACATGAGGCACAGCGGTGGAAGGAAGAATTCCCGGAGGTCTTCAAGGACTCCATCGGTCGCCTGGCGAAGTTCACGCACAAGATACACCTGAGAGAAGGGGCCCGGCCAGTGTCCAACAGAGCACGCAACATCCCATTCCGGACCAGGGCAGCCGTACAGGAAGAGTTGCAGAGACTGGAGGACAATGGGGTAATAGAAGCGATTGACAATGCGGAGTGGTTGGCACCCTTAGTGGTGGCGCAGAGGCCCAATGGGAAGGTGAGGTTGTGTGTGGACCTAAGGGAGCTTAACAAGAACATAGTGGTGGACAAGTTCCCACTTCCCAGGATCAACGAAATGTTGGCCAAGACCCAAGGGGCACAATGGTTCTCCACCATAGACTTGACGTCGGCCTACCACCAGATTGCCCTACACCGGTCATGCAACCACTTGACGTCATTCATCACCCCGTTTGGATGCTACAAGTTCCTGCGGATGCCGTTTGAACTCGCCTCAGCGGCAGCGGTCTTCCAAAAGCTCATGTACCGGCTGTCCCATAAGAAGGCAGGCATCCAATATTTCCAAGACGACATCTTGGTAATGGGAACATCCAAAGCGGATCACAACAGAAAGTTAGAAGAAGTGCTAACAGTGTTAAGGCAGAACGGGCTCACTGCCCAATGGGACAAATGCAAGTTTGGCATGAACAAAGTCACGTACCTAGGACACGAGATCAGTCAACATGGCATCAAACCCAAGGCGTCTAACATAGCAGCCATTAAAGACGCTCCCACGCCCACGAACAAGGAGGACGTCCTAACGTTCCTGGGCATGGCAGAGTTTTACAGTAAGTTTGTACCACGCTTTGCCTCCAAGACCCACCAC
This sequence comes from Triturus cristatus, assembly GCF_964204655.1. Lineage (NCBI taxonomy): Eukaryota > Metazoa > Chordata > Amphibia > Caudata > Salamandridae > Triturus > Triturus cristatus. Next base: position 1,415,719,286 of record NC_140591.1, on the reverse strand, counting down.
ATGAGATCACTTCTCAAAGACAAAGCCGTGTTCTGATGGATGGAAGAACAACAGGAATTCGAAGAGATGAGGAGACACATCAGCGAGGCGGTGCCCATTCAGGGATTCGACCCGACGGCGCTTACTGTATTAACCACAGATGCCAGCGACCGGGGACTAGGTGCGGTACTCACACAAAGGACCACCGAGGGAGTGACCACCACGATAAGTTTTGCGCCCCGAACGTTAGCTCCCAACGAGAGTAGGTTCAGCGTCATTGAGAAGGAAATGCTCGCAGTGGTGTGGGCAATGGAGAGGTTCCGGCAATTCCTGTGGGGAGGAAGATTCCTACTGCACACGTACCACAAACCGCTGGTGAAGGTCCTCACATCCAGCGGGCACGAACATGCCACTCCAAGACTCGCCAAGATGACGCTGAGGCTTCTAGACTACGTATACGACGTGGAGTATCTGCCAGGACACAAGAACAAAGTAGCCGACTTCTTGAGCAGAGCAGCGTCCAAGGAGGTCACGGACGCCCAGGACGAAGGTGGATGGGAGGATTATGCTGTGGCGTTTACTGGAGATCACGAAAGAGCCATAAGCGGACAGGAATGGGAGACGGAATACGGAAAGGACGAGAAATCGTGAGCTGTCAAAGCATACGTAACCAAGGGATGGCCGGACAAGAGGCTACTGGAGGAAGAATTGAAACAGTATTGGGAGGTCCGGGAAGAATTGTCGATAGGGGACAAACCTTGGTTCTTACTACGAGGCAGCAAAGTAGTCCCCCCACACACGCTGTGGCCACGCATTATTTCCATCGCACATGAAGGCCACTTGGGGATAGTGAAAACTAAGGGGAGAGCGAAGGAAGACTACTGGTGGCCGGGGATGGACATCGCAGTGGAACGCCACGTGAGGGCGTGCGAGCAATGTAGCAACGCGGATAAGACCCAAAGAGTGTTACGTCCGCCCCTGGGGAGATATGAATGTCCCGAGAACCCGTGGGAAGAGATTTCAATTGACGTCCTGGGCCCCATACAAGACACCAATGGCGTCCAGAAGTAACTCACGGTTGTCATTGACCGTTACTCCAAATGGCCAGAGGTCCATGTGGATGACAACGCAGAGACTGAAACAATACTAGAATTCCTCACAGACGTATTTATAAGAGAAGGAATTCCCAAAGGGATCCTAAGTGACAATGGCCCACAATTCACATCAACCAAGTGGGAAACCTTCATGGACAGGAATGGCATCACAGTCCGACACACGCCGATTTATCACCCTGCGGGAAATGGAGCAGCGGAAAGATTCAACCGGGTGATCATGGGGTCGGTGCAGGCGGCGATCAGGCAAGGAGTCAACTGGGAAAAGGAGTTAAAGCGGCTGATGTGGGCCTACCGGATCACACCCACCTCCATGGGTTACAGTCCGTTCCGCGTACTGAGAGGGAGAGAGCCTTTCACGAAGGATAACGTGGCGTGGAAACGACTCACTGTACAAAGTCACTGGTCCCCAGCGGTCGTACGCAGAAACCTGGAGAGAGCACAGGCGGTGTACACAGAATATTAAGACAAGAGACACAACACCAAGGACGTCACACTCAAGAAGGGAGAGTGGGTGAGAGTCAAATTACCCACACAAGGGAAGAAAGGAGACAGCAAGTTCACGTCCCCGTTCCAAGTGGTGGAACCTTACTCCAGGTCAGCCCTCCTCAGCGACGGGAAGGTATGGTCCCAAGACCGCATGGCGAGATGCACTCGTGCCAATGGGAAGGAACCCAGTGTGGAGTTGGAAGATACCGGGGCGGCTGGTGTCACGCTGGACTCGGGGGCAGTAAGAGGGAGATCCGGTGAAGCAGAAGGCAGTCCCCGGTCAGGGACCGGGCGCAAAGGAAGAGAGGAAAGCACAGGACAGGTACCCGACACGCAGGAGGAGCCTGAGGCGACAGAATGGAGTTATGCAGGACTCAGAGGAGAAGGGGAACCATCCTGCCTGGACGGGGTCGACACCACCCCGACCACAGGTGAGAGTAGTAGGAGGACACGATATGGGAGAAGAGTAATGTTGCCAAGGAGGTTCGAGGAGGTCAGTATGGACAACAAGTAAGACTGTTCTAACATGAGGGGGTTATTGTATTTTGAGCGATTGTGAAGGGGGAGATGTGGTGTAGCGGTCTAGTCTGCGACGCACACTGCGTGTGACGTCAGCGGACATCAGGCAGCGGCCATATTTTCAGATCGGCATTAGCGCGCCGATTTCAAGCGAGTACGGAGCTCCGCTCCGGCGCTCCTATAGTGTATGCAAATAAAGGACGATAATCCTCGCAACCGTTGTGTGTGTCCATTACTGCCAGTAGTGTGGGAAGAGCCGTGATTTTACACATATCTCAAGCATATGCAGTTAACTTCATGGTCGCCAGGTGTGTAGATACTCGTGCGGGTCAACACGGTTTCATCCTTCCCCTGATGAGTCTCCTCAACTGTAAAGTGCGGACATCCAGAAGGTAAATGCAAACCTACAAGCCAGAAAGTTCCTCCAGATAGACATCACACAATAATTGCAGTAGACACAAAAGATTTATAGGATGAATACTCAAAACGAGAGCAAGGGGCAAAAGTATACAGAGGATGGACTTGTCCATGGTTTTACATTGCTTCAATGAACCTTTAAATCTACTTAATTCTTATCAGGTGTCCAAGGAAGAAGATGTTATCATTAGTAACAGTGCCCAGTATTAGCGGGTCTCTGCATACAACAATCTTAGGGGCATATTATCAAGAAATGCCGTTAATATTATCGCCACTTTATCGGCAGAAAACTGCCGATAAAGCGGCGATAATGGGCTTGATAATATGCCCGTGAGAATTCCCATCGATGCCCTGGTTCTGGTGTCAACATGGGCTTCTGTGGGAATTCTCTGCGGCATATTATCAAGCCCATTATCGCAGCTTTAGCAGCAGTTTTCTGCCGCTAAAGCAGCGATAATTTGAACGCCGTGCTTGATAATATGCCCCTTAGAATTGTACTAGAACATTTGAATTATAGTTTTAAGCAAACGAAGATATACATTAAGTTGTAATATATTTAATCCCTATTGCCTTGATATTTATTCTGTCAGTTACTGCATCAAAATCTTTTAATCTTTTGGTCCATCTCACCCAAGTTCATCTTTTGAGTGAGGTGTTCCAGCAAACATTATGTGGAAGGTTTCTTGGAATTTTACATTTATTGTCTCATTGTCGAAATCAATGAAAAATAATTGATGTATCTGGTTTTTTTGAATTAATTAATTGATAAGTTCCTTTGATACGTTTTAACACATCAAATAACTATAGGGCACATGCATCAAGGTAGGATTTGGCGAGTCCTTAATTGCGTTTATTAAGTAATCACAATTAAGGGTTCGCAAAAGCCTATGCATGTAGGAATCGCTATAAAAATAGCGATTCCTAAACATTCCTTAATTGCGTATCACAATTTGCGAGTCTCAGTTAAGGCATGGCTCCCTATTCATTCCTATGGGCCTGCAGGCCCATTGTAATGAATGGGAGATTGCATGCGCAATTTGCGAGTACCAATAGGTACTCACAAATTGCGCATGCAATTTCAAGGGTGCAAGGGTGTCAAAAGGACGCCCTGTTGCACCCCTGAAATCGTGATGTGCACCCATGTTGCGCACACACATGCCCCAAGGGCATGTGTGTGCGCAACATGAAACTTTGAAAAATGCACTTTAGTGCATTTTTCAGTGTTTTTGCAAATTACCTACCAGTTTAATTGCTCGGTAATTTGCGGCCCCAAATAGCGAAATTGCGATTTAAAAGTGGTCCTTGCATTGCATTCAAGAAATCACAATAAATTGCGATTTCTTAATTTGCGAGTGCCTTACACCTTGATGCATCGCAAAAGCCCTTTTTACGAGCGCAAACGGCCTATTTTTGCGAATCGCACCATTTGCACTTGCAAAAAAGGTTGGTGCATGTGCCAGAATGTACTTTTTTTTTTTTTAAACTTTATTTATAAACTTTTTTTTTTAAACAATACAGACACTTGCATCGTAATCAGGAGCATGAACTCAGTACATTGTTCTCATTAGTATTTGGCACAGCTGGCTTTCAATTATGATCTTACAGGTTCAGCCCATCAGCGCATCCATCCGGGTCCAGCCCGCCTTCCCCCAGACCATCTCAGCGGTATTCTCCCCCAGCATCTATCCACATCAGCAATACAGCGGAATCTGCGCAGCGTCAATCAGCTCATTCCCTTCTTTCCCCTCCTCCCTCCTCCCCACCTTCTCCAATCTCATGCCCCACCCTACCCTTCTCAGCAGCACGCCCCTGCGGGTGCGCAAGTAAATAGCCTGTCAGTGGCCCCCAAATATCGCCAGGCCTAGAGGCCCCGGGCAGCAAGTCCGCGTAGGTTCCCAGCTGTTCCTGACAGTAAATCAAGTCGTCAAGCCATACTTTAAATTTCGGCGCTCTCCCCCTGCTCCAGCGACATGCCACTCGCCGTTTTGCCAGCAACAGCGCTAGTGCTACGTACTTGCGATAGGCAGCCTTCAATGGCTTAACATATCCCAGGAGTGCCAATAGCGGCATGGGTTCAACCCGTTCATTGATCATCGTAGCCAGGGCATCGAACACCTCTCTCCAGTACGCATGAATCTCTGGGCACTCCCAAGCCAGGTGCAGAAAATCCGCATTCGGCGCTCTGCACCTTTCACAGTTATTCTCCTCCCTCAGCTTGTATCTGCCCAGCCTGGCCGGCGTATAATACACTCTGTGCAAAAACTTATAATGCACAATGCGCAGTCTGCTGCTAGCCGAGACCTGCTTTGTCTGCAGCGCACAATACTCCCACTGCTCATCCGTGAGTTCAATGCCTAACTCTGCATCCCAGCCCGCGCGGGCCGGGGCAGCCAATACCTGCCGCTGTGTGTGAACAGTAGAGTATATCAACGAGACCAAGCGTTTTGCCGTCGCGCTTTTAAGGAGTAAATGAAGTGGCGCAAGTTCAGGGGGCTCGACCGGGAAGCCGGGGGTAAGAGAACGTATGCCCTGCCGAAGACGGATATATAGGAATGCATCGAGAGGGGTACTCGGGGAGTCCTGAAGCATATGTTCTAGCGTGCAAAATCGACTACTGTGGTACAGATCCCCCCATGTGCGAATGCGCACTCGGTCCGCAAATCTGCGGAACACTGTCTCCTGCAGCAGGGGCATATTGGGGTGGTAGACAAGGGGCAGCAACGGGGAATAAAGCATAGGCACATCTAGCATGGTACCGATTCGTTTCCACGCCGCCGCAGTGCAAGTGAGTGTCGTACCCGGCGTCTCCCTGCCAGTATGCACCTCCCAAAGCGCTCCGTCATTTGGGATGGGGTGAGCAAGCCAGTGCTCCGCTGCGACCTGCGGCATATAACGTGGCTGGCGCATCCAGAAGTACGCATAATGTGCCTGCGCACTGAGATAGTACAATTCAAGGTCAGGCACTCCGAAGCCCCCCTGCGAGTACGGCCGCGTTAGGACTGCCCATTGTATCCGCGAATGCTTGCCTCCCCACACCAGGCGTATTAGCTCAGACCGCAGTGTTTTAAAAAAATAATTACCGGGGTAAAACGGTATATTAAGGAATAAGTACAGCAGCTGGGGTAAAATTACCATTTTTATCAGGGAGGCCCGCCCCGCCATTGAAAGCGGGAGGGAGATCCAGCGGGTCACGCAGTCCGCAATACGCATCAAAGTCGTGCCATAATTAAAACGCATGAGCGCTTCCCTGTCCCTCGAGATCACAATGCCCAGGTAGCGCACCTCATCCTCACACCACTCCAAGGGGTAGTCTAGTGGGAATCGGTTCGCGGCGTCCGTCAATGGAAAGACACACGACTTACTCCAGTTTATTTGAACCCCAGAGCGTCTCCCAAACACTATGAACTCACGAAGGATCGGGTTCAAGTTGACCTGCGGCTCTCGGACATACAAAGTAATATCATCCGCGTATAGGGAGATTAATATGTGTCTCATGTTGCAGCGCAGCGCCTTATCACTGTGATGCTGTCGTAGCTTTGCCGCCAAGGGCTCCACAGCGAGAGCGAAGAGTAAAGGGGACAGAGGGCATCCCTGCCGGGTGCCCCTTGTAACCGAGAAAGCACTCGACACGCGGCCATTCACAAGTACCTTGGCCATGGGCATGCTGTACAACAACCGAATCCAAGAGAGGAAGAGAGGTGGGAACCCCATACACAGCATCACCCCAAACATGTAATCCCATTCAAGGGAGTCGAAGGCCTTCGTGGCATCCAGAAAGACTGCCGCCAGGGGAAGTTCAGGCGCAACATTATTCAACACCGAGAAAAGGGTGCGCAGGTTATGGGAGGTTGCGCGCCCAGGCACAAACCCCGATTGATCAGGGAGCACCAAAGCCTCCATCAGTAAGGCCAGCCGGTTGGCAATGAGCTTGGCCAGAATTTTGACATCGCAGTTCAGAAGTGACAATGGGCGATAGGAGTCGCACAGGTGTGGCTCCTTCCCAGGCTTCAATATAGAGATAATCAGGGCCTCCCGCATAGACGGTGGGAGGCGCCCGACCTCCAGGGCATCTTCATACACCTCACGCAGTATGGGGGCCATCTGATCTATATATAGTTTATAGAACTCAACCGGTATGCCATCCGTGCCAGTGGCCTTCCCGGATTGGAGCTGCATTATAGCCTCCCGCACCTCGTCCAATTGGAACGGGGTACAGAGGAACTCCCTCTGTCGGTCACTTAGCCATCCGAGGGCCACATCGGCTAGGTAGTCCTCCAGGTCCAGCATCCCAGCTCTCTGTGTGGTATAGAACCGCTGATAATGTGCGGCGAAAGCATTGAGGATGTTCGTCGTATCTCTGTATACTTCAGCCCCCGGGCCCACCAATTCCAACACAAGGGAGGAGTGACGCGGCCTCCGGATAACGTCCGCCAGTGCCTTGCCCGGCCGCTCGCCCTCCCCATACCGCCTAGCCTTCCAGTATTTACCCCGAAATCGTGTCTCTCGGTGCGCTTCCGCCATATACTCATTAAGCCGCTCTCGGAACTTGAGCTGGGTGGCGCCATCCGGGCGCTCAGCCAGCTGTGCTTCCAGCCCTTTTAGGTCTCCCTCCAGACGCCGCAGGGTGCCAACAATAGTCTTGAGCACCCCCGACCCCCTAGATATGCAGTAGCCGCGAAGCGTGACCTTAAAGGCCTCCCAGACGGTCTCGACATGCTCAACTGTTCCTTTATTTCACGCAAAGAAGCTGCTCACCTCTTCCCCCAGCCCATCCTGAAAAACCGGGTCCAGCAAAATGGACGCGCGCAGTCTCCAGCTATTGCGCGGGGGCCGTAATCCGCCGACGACAACGTAAGGCGGACAGGGGCATGGTCAGAGTAGGTATGCGCCAGGTGCTGCACCTGCGCTATAGCAGGCCCCATTCCACGGGACACAAAGACATAATCCAAGCGCGCCCAAGATGCCGCCCGTGCTGTAAAATGCGTACCCTCCCTCGCATGTGGGTGCAAGTGGCGCCAGGTGTCCAGCAACTGATAAGTGCAGAGTATGTCATGAAGGGCTGCCCTTGCCCGGGTATAATGATGCGCGGCAGGGTGGGACCTATCCACCCCCGGGTCGCAGGTGACATTAAAATCTCCACCCCAGATAACATGATTGGAGCCCACAGCAAATATCTCAGCCCATAAAGCAGAGTAAAAGTCAGGGGTGTCCACATTGGGACCATAGCAGCAGGCCAAGGTGACGGAGTCCGAGCCCAGCCTACCCCAGGCTATGCAGTAACGCCCCTGCGCGTCCCAGGCAGTACCCGCCAATTGGAACGGGGTCTGTTTCTTTATGAGAATAGCAGTGCCCCGGGCATAGGTGGAGTAAGAGGAAAAAATTCGGTGATCCGCCCATCTACTGGCGAAGGTATTGGTGCTCCGGGGGCTGAGGTGCGTCTCCTGCAGCATAGCGATATGCACCTGGTGCCGATCGAGATAAGCCAGTATCTGTCGCTTTTTGCGCGCATCCCCCAACCCCCGAACATTCCAAGTAAGGATGTGCAATTTGTTTCCTACGCCATCCGGCATGAGTAGACACAGTCCATACCAGTCAACAGGGGCCGTGTCCGCCAGGCACAGAGCCTCGGCTGAAAGCCCCCACAATGCCAGAATGCAATTTTTGCTGCCCTCTTGGGCCTGTCAGCTAAACCCATGCTCAGAGAGTCTGATCGCAATCCAGCCACCACCAATAAGAACAAGCAAGTCTGATAAACACCCTGTGAAAGACCTCCCCCCTCCCACTGAAGCATCCCCAACTTGCCAGAGATAAATCACCACCCTCTTATCCCTCCCAAACAGAAAACATAATAACAACAAAACAAAAAACTCAACAATCCCAGAACAGCGTCCAGTAAGGCAAGAACCGGCCCGCATGGCCCAGCCCATGCAGTCCGCCGCCACAGGGGGCTACCCATGGGGGATCGCCGAGGCGACTGCGCTCTCCCTCCCCGCCCCGCCAGGTCACCGAGCATGGGAAGGCTCAGACACAGGCGGAGCCGAGAGTGCCCAGCCGGTTAACAGTCATTCTTCAGTGCGAGTACTTCAGTGAGCAATACACAGTCTCTTCACCAACTATCCACTCCGCCCATCGATCCCCGTCATCCCCATGCTCATAACCTAGGACGAATCCCTTAGGCCCACATACAGACCATGCATTCAGCGGGGCAGGAACGAAGGCAATACTACTTCTTCTGCATGTCAGCGTCCACTTCCAACGGTGAAGGGGGGCGCGCCGCCACGCCGCTGTCCACTCCGCGGCCAGTTCGCTTCAAATGCTTAATAAAGTCCTCCACCTGCTGCGGCGACGTGAAAAACCGCTGCTGACCCTGATGAGTGACTCGAAGGCGTGCAGGGTATAGCAGCGCATAATCTATCTGAGCCTGCCGTAGTTTGGCCTTTACCGCTGTGAACTTGCGTCGCTCCTCCTGGACCAGCGGAGTGAAGTCCGGGTACACTGTAAATGCGTTGCCGTCGTAGGACAGTTGCTTTTTGCTTCTCGCTATCCGCAAAACAGTATCCCGGTCCCGGTAATTTAAAAGTCGCGCTATGATGGGGCGAGGCGCACTCCCGGGTGGTGGCCGCTGGCTGAGTGTACGGTGCGCCCTCTCAACAATGAATTGCCCTGAAAGGGCATCCGCCCCTACGGCTGCCAGCAACATCTTTTCTACATAGTCCTCCATCCTCCCGGTATTGGTGGACTCCGGTATACCCACGACGCGTACATTGTTGCGCCGGCTACGCGCCTCCAAATCCTCATTCTTCGCAGCCACCACCCTCAACAGTTTCTCCATGCGATTGACCTGTGTGGCGACGCGGGCAGCGGAATCCTCAGTGTCCGATATGCGCCTCTTAGCTTCTGTGATCCGATTTTCATGGCCCTCCAGTTTGTGTGTGATAGCCTCGATACGCGACGACATCCCGTCCATCTTGTCGGCCATAGTGGCAAATCCCTGTCTCACCTCCAACAGGATACTCTGGACATCAGCCGTCGCCCCAGGTCCGGCGCCCCGGGGTCCCTCTTCTCCATCCTGCTCCCGCTCTTCCTGCGAGGCGCGCATACCCTTCTTGGGCGCCGCAAAAGTCAGCTTGGGCTGTCGCGTATCTGTCTTCCCCATGTCGCCGCCGCTGTATTACGGTCTCCCCCAGTCCGTTCCGACCCCCCACGTGTCCGCCCCCAGGCGCCTCAGTGCCGATCTCCACCAGAGCACCCGTCCAGTTAGGGGGGAGGAGGGGGGGGCAGTCCAGCTCTCCAGGGCCTCACAAAAGGACAGGTGTAAAGGCCACAGTGCGATGTCCACAGCGTCGTGGGGGGGGGGGGCACCGTTCCACCACCAGTACCGTACCCCACAATCAGGCATTCAGGGCGCAGGCCACTCCAGGTAGCACCGTTGCTCCACTCACCCCGCAGAAATCGCCCTCTTCACCAATTCACGTCCGCAGGGCTCCTCACCCTACCGCTGCCGCCAGGTCCCCAGTGCATCCAGGGGACAGCCAGGCTATGCTCCCGTAGTCAGCTCCCTCCAAGGGCCAGGGAAAGCCGCTTTCGCCGCCGCAGCACCGGGGTCCCGCCGAGGGCGCTCACATGCGCCTCCACTGAGCCCGGTTCCGGGGCCTCACAGGTGACCTCCGCAGTCCGCAACACACCAGCAGGCGGGGGCAGGGCCGCTCGCGGCGATCTCGGCTCCCTCGCGTCCTCCCCTCAGGCCGAGGCCCCGCGTGGGCAGCACCAGGCTCTCGTGACCGCCCGTCCGGAAGAGGGCTCCACCACACTACGCTCTCTCGCCCGGGTCCAGCTTCACCGCAGGATATCTCGGCCGTCACCGCTCCAATTTCAACGCTGCTTTCACCGGGGCCGCAGCTACATGGGCGCCTTCCCCCGACACCGTCGCTGCATCCACACCTCGCTCCGAGAAGGATAATTAAACGGATAAATTCACTGGGCTGCAGGAGCCTCACGGCAGTGCGGCCATTCTGCTCGCGCGCCACCTAGCGCCCCGTGCCTGAATGTACTTCCACTTAATATAGAACATTTCTAAAAGGGTGATCATCTGTTGTCTAAATTTTTCACCTTGTGTCAACTAGAGAAACACTCCCCACAATGAGAAAGTTCTTTACTTTCCAATGACACACATTAAAAAAACACATGCACTCATAACCTTTATTACACCTCAAAATGCATCTTAACAGTCTACTTTCAAAATGCATTCATGCATTTGAATTGGCCTCTATGCGGAATAGATCTCTTTACACATGGGCCCACTTTGAATATGTTATGTATTCGAAACAAACAAGACCTAAGCTGCATGAATATGCTACATTTCCTGGAATCATGAAGTTCAAATTGGAGGAGTCATGAAAAACATGCAATCGAAAATAATTAATGTTGTAGCCAGGAATCAAACAAACCTCTATTGTAATCCATTACAATCATGTTCTTTGCAGCAAGCAAGGGTAGACAATCCTTTGAACTTTTTCAATCCTCCAGTCAGTGTCCTTAGTAGAATTTCTTCTCAATAATTAGGAATTTTGTATACCAAGTAAGAACAAGAAGAATGAATTTTGCTATTTCAAAGCTTACTAAATACCACAAATATCAGGCAATGCCTTAAACAAAATTGTTGAAATTAAGAATCTGGGGATAAATCTGTAGCCCTTGAAATGTCCCCCATTTATAGCCCAGAGAAAAAGCTTTAGAAGACATGACCACCTGCTTTAATAGACACGAAAAACCGAGGTATCCATGGCCGCTTCTACATAAACCAAATAATGCTTACCAACTGGTGTACTCTCCACCAGATATTAACCCACTGAAATTGCTTAAATCCTGTCCTTTCCCAGCAAATTATTCTGGATAACTGACAAACTCTGTCAAAGGAGCTACCAGGTGATACAGTTCCGTTCCAAGCACCAATAAACCTTGCTTCAACACCCTCCGTATGCTCCGCAGGATCTTCAAATGGATTCCCCTTAACACGAGAAAAACCATTACCCAGGCCCTCATCACCAACAGACTCGACTACGGGAACGCCCTCTACTCAGGAACTACAAACAAGCTCCTGAGACGACTCCAACGCATCCAGAACGCCTCGGCCCGACTCATCCTCGACGTCCCCCGCCGCAGCCACATCACACTACACCTGAGAGGCCTGCACTGGCTCCCCGTCAACAAAAGGATCACCTTCAAGCTCCTGATCCACGCACACAAAGCACTGCACAACACCAGACCCACCTACCTCAACAACCGACTCAGCTTCCACACCCCCACCCGAAGCCTCCGCTCAGCCATCCTCGCCCTCGCCACAGTCCCTCGCATCCGAAAAACCACCGCCGGCGGCAGATCCTTCTCCTACCTCGCCGCCAAGACCTGGAACACTCTCCCCACCATCCTATGACCGACCCAGGACCTGCTGGCCTTCAGAAGACTCCTCAAGACCTGGCTCTTCGACCAGTAGCACCCCCCCCTCCCCAGCGCCTTGAGACCCTCTCGGGTATGTAGCGCGCTTTACAAATGCAGTGATTGATTGATTGATTGATTCTCTAGGCAGACATTTACCTGTCATTGGTGATGGCAGCCCATGACTTTTCCGTGAAGGTGGATACTGGTCACGAAATGCGCAGAACTGCAAGTGTCACCTGAAATCCTCCAAGCCATTGTTGATTGGAATTTTTCCATCACTAAAGAATGTGGAGGGCTCATCAGATCCCATAAAGTCATCTGATGCTAAGATATGAAATGAAAAAGTCTCAAGAAAGTTCCATCAGAACCATAAACCAAACATGTGAGTGTATGTCATCAACACTAATTCTCACATGCGTGGTCAACCTTAGTATGATACTAAAGGCAGGAGAGGCATATGGGCAGTGCTTAATTTGTAAAAAACGAAGTGCCAGGGCCCTCGTCAGGAGACCAAAGCAACTTGAACCACTCATTGCCCCTGCCAGTGCTGCTGATGACTGTACCAGCTTAACAACGAACTATCTCACTCCTAAATGTGTGACAGTACAGACTATTCCAGGCCACTAAAAGCTATAAGAATGGCGAGTCAGCAGGTATTTGTCATTTTAAATGCATTTTAAATAACTGTTGTTGTACTCATTTCAAAGGTAGCAAACAGCGCCCCCAAGTGGCCGACTGCCATAAGAGCCGGTGTTGACTATTAAGTGCCGTTGCTCAGCATTTTCCATTATCGTCTATGGTTGCTGATTTTACAACCTTGTTTTCATAGCACAGATTTACTCTAGATTTAAATTGCAGTACTACTTGTTTAAGCAAGGTTTGGTAATGCATCAACATATGGGACCCATCATCTCTTACTCATGACTTTCTCAGAAACTCTATAGATGTTTTACCACTTAGATACTGCATATCCTGTTCCCTAGCATAATATTTAGTCAACACATACAGTTCAGCCTCAGAAATATAAATGTCTTGATTCCTGTTGCTTGCCTTCTACATATTTTGTCCAATATTTTTTTAACCTCTTTTGCCCATCTTACATAACTGTGTGTGACCTTCTTCTTACAGAGTGGAGATTTTTTTAAAATCTTCCCCCTACCATTCCAGACCAAAATCTTACCAATCTTTCATATGCTAAGTAACGTCATGCACAAATCTGTGTTTCCATTCTTATGGCCTGTATAATAGTTGACGGAGGTAGGGATAGCAATCTGTTTACACATTTCCACTTCTCATAATTCCAGTCTAGTTTACTGCTTAGGCTTAGTAGTTCCCCTCCATACTGGAATTGTGGACGGGTCATAGAGAGATAGGCTAATGGAATTAGGCATAAGGAGGGACCGCCATATTCTCTACTAAAAAGTTTTACCCACATTCTGAGAACAATGCTGTAGCTTTTAGAAGTTCAATATGTTCCTTCCAATACATTTATCTTCAAACCACATCCCTAAATATTTGTACTTTTTGACCACTTCTACTGTACTTTCTCCCACAGACCAATTATTATTTCTATCGCCTTTTTCCAGTACCTGAACTTTCATCTTATCCATATCTACTGACAGCTTCTTCCTAACACAGTATTCATGGAACATCTTCAGTTTCCTTTGCAGACCTGTTTCTGTCATGTCCATTATAATCACATTATCTGTATATAAAAGACATGGGACATGTGAGCCATTCATTTTATGGGCTTAAGCACGTGGCTCCTTTTAAAGTTGTAGGTAAGTCTGCAAGAAATATGGAGAATAACAGAAGGGTCAATACCCAACCCTGGTGCAGACCATTCCTATTTGTTTTTATGAGATAGCGTACCTTCAGTGCCCACTACTTCACATGTCCAGTACTGCCTATGTATTTCTTGGGGAATTAAAAGCAGATCCTTTGGAATTTCAACATTTATTAGGGTTTCACATAAAAAATGAAGGTCCAAAAAATCAAATGCAGCATGAAACTCTACAAAGCACTAAATCAGTTTTCCTCTTTGGTCTATAGACTTTCTTGCCGGCGTCCACGGACTAAAACAATGATGTAGTGTTTAATGGCTCTCTTTAAAGCCTCTTTGTTCTAAAGGGATTATATTATTTGTTTCTTTCCAGTCTTTCCACAATTGCAGCAAAAGGTTTGAAAATAATGTTTCCCCTACAACTAATTAAATGATCAATCGATACTTTTTGGGAGTTGGAGTGTCCTCTTTTTCAAAAAATAGGTCTTATAATTGCCCCCTTTCAACTATCTGGGAATAGGCTGGATACTAAGACTCTTTGGCATATCAAATAATAAACATGTGCCCACCAGTCTATGTTTGTCTTAATTATAACTGCTGGTAGGCTATTGGGACCAGCTGCTTTTGTTAGCTTTAAAGCCTTTATAGCTTCCTTAATTCTCTATCCAGAATAATGTGATAAAATCTCCTCTCCCACTAGAAAGCTTTCCTTTCTAGGTGCCATAAATCTTCGTCAACCAGACATCTTATTTAGCATCTTTTTTCCCTACATCCTTTACTATTTTATCCCGATCTAGCTGCCAGAATGTAATAACATTTTTTGTTTCAATTACCTCTACCATATTTTTCCACCTTTTCTCATAATGATCTTTTTTCTTCCCGTTCAATTTATTCTCATATTCTCTTTTGGCCCTGGATAGGTTATTTTCTGATGACAGGGCTGCATTAATTTCGGAAAGGGAAATGTCCACATCTAAAGTGTAGAAGTCCAAAGAAGGGTGATAGCATTTGGGAAGTGAAGAGAAGAGTCATTATCATTTACATATGGGCTATGTTCAGAAGTATAAAGCGATTTGTAAAATTTAACAAACTCTTCAATCTTGATAAATTAAAGTGCCTGTCGGAGACTGTAGAAAATTCATTTTATGGCGTTCTTTTCCAACCTTGAGGTAATTGGCCAAGAGTTTGCCCATTTTATTACGACCTCCATAATATCTAGAACTGCGTTTTAATAAATAATTCAAAGTGTTGTCAGAGAGAATTTTTTAAAAGTGTATTTTAGCAGAGATGTAGGACCGTTGGAGATTGGGAAGTGTAGTATTTATGTTGCAGGGTCTTAATGTCAGATAATAAAGTGATATGTTGGGCGAGAAAAGTCTTCTTTTTATTGGCAACATAGTCGATGATGAATCCTGAAGCTGTGGCTTGAAAGGAATCCAAAAGTAGTTGGGGTGCACGTGGGTCATTGATGTCTGGATAAGAAATCTTTAGTAAATGTTAGAAAAGAGGAAGAAAAATGTGTGTCTAATAGTAAAGAGTTATTCAATTTCCATTTATAAGAGGGGGTAAGGGTGATATAAATCAGAATCTGCTATTATGGGTGCATGGTCTGGGAGTAGAATGGGTTCAATCTGTAATTTGATGAGAGTATGAGATAGTGGTTTACTAACTATTATGTGGTCTAATCTGCTAATGGATTTGGGAGCAGGAGAGAGGAATGTATATCCTTGTGCTGATGGATTGGTTAATCTTGAAGAATCGATTAGTGTCCTATGAGAAAGAAATGAAATAAACAGTTTGTGCATTTTATGTGGAATACATTTAACATGGGATTATTGGTCGAGAAAGGGTTGCATATTTAATTGCAGTCTCCAGCTAAAAGAAAATATTCATCAGTAAACTGAAGACATTTTTTCTTAAGATCAACCCAAAACACTACATCATTTTAGGTTGGAGCATAGACATTAAAAACAGTGATATGTATTTTGATAATAGACAATTTGGTAAAAATTCTTCTGCCACATGAGTCTGTTTCTTGTGAAATAATATAAATATCAGGATGTTTATTACATAAAATAACAACATAGTATTACTTGCCTAGGGTGGGGGAAGTACTTTACCAACCCAGGTTCTTTTCAATTTATGTGCTTCTGGGTCTGTGAGGTGGGTTTCCTGGAGAAATACTAAATTTGGTTTATATTTTGTCAACTGGCAAAGAACTGTTTGTCTCTTAATTGGAGGGTTTAAACCTCATACATTCCAAGTTAAAACCCTGAATATGAATGTTTATACAATATATGAGAATAAACTGACCAACACTGGGTATGAAATGAGTGGGAAGGATGACGAAGAGTGAAAGTAGAGGTATGGAAAGGAAAGGGGATAGGAAAAGGCTAGTTGTGGGGAAAATAGGGAAGGGAGGACATGAAAGACAGAGATAAAAAAGAAAACAGGAGACAGTACAAGCCACAAATGTGGCGACTGAAAGAAGTACCTGTGGGTGTTTAAACATCAGGGTAGGGGTGGGTATGTCACATCACGAGGATGACAGGGTTAGAGCACTATGCAGCACACAAGGCCAGAAACATGAATGATGAGGTAATGACAGGACAAACTAAAACAAAGTGTATCTAAAATAAAAAGATGAGATAAACCAATTAGAAGAGGAGAGAAAGCCAGGTATTTGAAACAAAAATATCACAGTCAAGTAGAAGTTCTAGCTTTGTCCATGGAAATTGAATATTTTGCTCTCAGGAAATTTGTCAGATCTGGAGGGTCCTCAAAAGTATATGATTGAGCCTTATAGGTGACTTCAAGGGTGCAGGGATGAAAAAGGACAAAACGTGCTCCCAATGAGCGTAATGCAAGACGCAGAGAAAGAAAAATCTTCTGTCTATCTGCTGTTGTTTTGGCAACATCTTGCATGAAGAAGAGCTTGGAAGCAGAGTGGAAAAGTTGTTTTTTAGCTTTGGTGGCTTGTAGAACCTTGAGGAGATCAGTATACTCCAGGAAGAAGATAATAATGGCTCTGGGTTAGGCTGAAGAGGTGGTAGTATAAGACCTGCGACCAAGTCGATGAGCTCTTTGAATATAGCATGATGCAGCTTTGGGTAGACCTACAAGTTTTGGTAAAAAGTTAGTGAAAAAAGAGACCAGATCCTTGCCTTCAGCCTCCCCCGGGAGGCCATAAACGCAGAGATTGTTGCCGCGGTTTCCATTTTCCAAGTCTTCGGCATATTTTTGAAGAGGCTGAATCTGTTGTTGCATAGAAGGTGTTTTTGAGGATATATGCTGAAGGTCACTGATGCGTTGATCAGCTTCTGCAAGACAATAGTCCAAAACAGACCCTTTTGAGTCAAGCGCTAATGTCTTAGTGTTGAGAGCGGCTCCATTAGTGTATTTAATATCTATCCTTCCAATGTTCTCACTTTCCCTGGCATGGATATTGGCCTCAAACTCTGTTTTTAATTATTTCTACAAAGGGTTCAAAGGATTTTGTATCCAACTCCATATTTAATACTCCTTCTTTTGTTTGGCCATCTTTTACCAGTAGGGATAGCTGAGGCGAAGACGACAGTCTTGGCTCAGGCAACACCTTATTTTTCACTGCTAAATCCAGTTCTTTCATAAAGGACTGATTTTGTACTGATTACAACTCCAAATGGCTTATGCTTACTATTCTCCCCTGCTCTCTCCTTGCATTTCCTGTAGATGTAGATCAGGTATCTCCAACCTTTTCTGTAATGAGAGCTACTTCTGATCAGTGAAAATCATTGTGAGCTACTGAAGGCCAAGTAACATTCACACTGTTACCAGACACCCCTTCGCCCAGCTTCATTGACTTTAAACCTAATGTCCATGGAGCCGAATACTATGGTTTGAATAAAATACTGTGACTAGGGGTACTATGATAAGGCTGCCAAGTACGTCAGTGAGTGCATTGTCTGTGGGGATGTATGAACATGTGTGTGAATAAATGGGATATATGTGTACGGGTGACTGAGAGCCTGTATTGTATGCACTTGTGGTACAGGTTATACATTTTGCCATATGTGGCAAAGTTACATGTCCAACAGAAATACACAGCCATTTATTTGAAATGGGAGAAATTTAAAGGGCAGAAAAATGTTCTGCAAAAATGTTCCTAACGAGGAACATTTTTCTTCACTTGATCAAAGATTTTTCTGTACTTTAAAATTCCCACATTTAAAAAAAATGGCTGTATTTTTCAGTTATACATATGGCAGCGTATCTACCACTCACTGGGAGCAAGGTGCCTGCTGTGTGTATATGCAGAACTTTGAAATGGAAGAAAATTCAACTGAATTGTGAACTTTGTGTTTACATGCATTATATAAGACTCATGATTTTAATTTTCTTCCATGTCAAAGTGTTTTTACAAACAGAGGCCATTTTACTCCCAGTGCCCTTTAGACATGGTGCCATATTTATAACAGGAGAATACAGTCATTTGTTTGAATGTGAGGAATTTAAAGAGAAGAAACATGCTTCATAAAACATTCAGACTTAATTGGCTTAATTAAAATTTTAGAAAACATTAAGACAATGATGCATGAAAGATTTTTTTTCATTCTACATTTCTCCCATTTAAAAGAAAATTACTGTACTTTTCAGTTATAAATACGGCACTGTGTCTACCACCACTGGGAACAAGATGCCTGCTGTGTGTGCATGTAACAGTTTGAAAAGGGAGAAAATTAAAATGAAGAGTTAACTTGATCATAAAATTTAACTCTTCATTTACATTTTTCTCATTTAAAGGCATTCAGAAACATCATTTTGTTCTCATGCTTCATTATTGATTTGAGAATGACTTTTATGTAAGAGTTAAATGCCTCCAGTGCTTAGTTCTGAACCTCTGTGACCCATCAGTGTCATAATTTTGAGTGGAGCACTGCTCATTATCAGGCTCTGCAGCCTGATAATAATGGAAAATAAACATTGTCTTTCGCTTTTTTTTTTTCCCCCTCATGTCACCACCGATTAGCAATAGGTCGATGCACCCTTCGTGTGTGCCCCAAATTGGCTACGGATCAATCAGATTTACTGGGTTATTTTGATATTTGCACTGCCCTCCCAGTTGCTGAACTGAGAGGGTGTAATCATTGGACAGAGAGGTCTTCAATATTTTAGCAAGTCCCAAAACCTGAGACTACTTTTATCCATTTCCTTAAACAAAAACACAGAGTTCTTCCAGCCCTGCCAAGAAGGGGCTCCAAAGTTTACAGATTTCTCTTCTTGCTAGTAGTATTAAGTAGAAAATCAGATAATGACAGTTTACTTGCAGATCGTACTTATCTTTAACCTGCTTGGATGCCCCGAACATAATTAACTCTGGGCTTACCTCTATGTTGACACCCACGGAGAGTGAAATGGTCTTACCCACTGCTGACCAGAATTCTGCCAGTTTTGAGCAGTTGGCAAACGTGCACATAGTCAGCATCTCCGCTGCCACATCGCTTGCACTTTGGAACTGTGCCTCCTTTTATATTTCCCAGCTTTTGTGGGGTCCAATGGATTCTATGCGAGGTAAAAGTGTGATTTTCCTTTAAAGCAGCAGGTTTAACCACCAAATAAAGTGTAGCGCAAGATACTTGCCATAAATCTGCCAGCTCTGCTTCCAGCAAGCATCCATCCCATGCACAATATGGTGATTTCATTTCCGCCAATTCTGTATCCAGGAGGAAATGATACCAAAGTGCCACCTCTTTTTTCCTTGCTGTTGTGATCTGAAGTTCCTGCTCCATTTGTTTTGACTCCCTGTCTAGCCCATTTTGACTCTTAAGCCAGGCATTGATCTGGTAGATTTTAAATCTGGAAATTGCCCCTTTTGCCTTGTCATGCCAGAATCTCCACGTTAGCTTTTGTCCATCATCTACCAGTTGACCCCACTGCCTAACATCTGACTGTTTCAGTGGGTTTGCTAGGCTACCTCATAGACATTCCGGGGTACCTGGAGAATCCCATATGGGAGACAATCTGAAGTGATAAGGTACAGCTAGAATCGATCTTATCTTGTACCAAGTTCTTGCTGATAACTGGAGGCACTTTAATCTGACTTTTTTGAAGACTTTTGGAGCCCCATACTTACTCAGGTAGGCCCACCAGCATGGTCGTAAACATACCCCCTATTAGAGATTGATTGGGTCGTTGTAGAAGCATTCTATTGTTTTTAAATTGGAACGGCCAACAATAGATCTGAAGGTTGGGAATGCCTCCCAATCATGCAATCCATCTCAACTTTTCCCATGAGATGCGTATTCCTCTACTAGCCCAAATAAAAAAAGAAATCTTCCCCTGCAGCTACAGGAGTGTTTTTTTTCTCAAAGTGAAACAGAATATTATCAAAGAGAAAGGTGAGTCTTGGCAAAATGGACATTTTCACCAAATTAATCCGGCCGTAGATCGTAAGTGGAAGGTTCTGCCATCTTTTCAATAATACATCTATCTCCTTTCCTACTCTTTTCAAATTAACAGCCGCTATCTTCCCAAGATCTTTAGTTATTTTAATCCCCAAATATCTTAATTCCTCCACGCATTTTATTTCTCCACCATCTTGGCTCCAAATCATTACTTCTGTTTTTTCTTCGTTTTTCCGCATATCCCGCCAGTTTGCTAAATTCCCTCACTTCCGCCATAAGGTGTGGAAGGTCAGCATAAAGCGAGATCTTCCTAGAGTATACCCCAATTTTAAAAGATAGAGGGACAGATCTACCAACGACCCCGCCGCCGCCAGAGCCAACCTTCACGATGGGATGAAAGACGTAGCCGAGTGGATGACGACCAGCCGCCTGAAACTGAACTCCGACAAGACGGAAGTCCTCATCCTGGGCTCCTCGCCCTCCGCCTGGGACGACTCCTGGTGGCCCCCCCGCCCTGGGCACCGCACCCAAACCGACAGACCACGCACGCAACCTGGGCTTCATCCTGGACACCTCCCTCTCCATGACCAGACAAGTCAACGCCGTCTCCTCGTCCTGCTTCAACATCCTGCGCATGCTACGTAAGATCTTCCGGTGGATCCCCACCGAGACCAGGAAGACGGTCACCCAGGCCCTCGTCACCAGCCGACTGGACTACGGCAACGCCCTCTACGCTGGTACCACCGCCAAGCTCCAGAAGAGACTCCAGCGGATCCAGAACGCCTCAGCCAGACTCATCCTCGACATCCCCCGACGCAGCCACATCTCCGGACACCTGAGAGACCTGCACTGGCTCCCCGTCAACAAGAGAATCACCTTCCGTCTCCTCACCCACGCACACAAAGCCCTACACGATCAAGGCCCGAGCTACCTCAACAACCGCCTCAACTTCTACGCTCCCAAACGCCATCTCCGATCAACCAGTCACGCCCTCGCCGTCATCCCCCGCATCCGAAGAGCGACAACAGGAGGAAGGTCCTTCTCCTACCTGGCCGCCAAGACCTGGAACTCCCTCCCGACCGACCTGCGCCTGACCCAAGACCACCTCTCCTTCAGGAAGAAGCTCAAGACCTGGCTGTTCGAGCAGTAGCGGCCCCCCCCCAAGCGCCTTGAGACCCTCCGGGTGAGTAGTGGGCTCTATAAATGTCTTTGATTGATTGATTGATAAGAAACTGATGCAGCGCGGTGCCGCAAGTCATTATGCCGTGCCGTGCTGCGTCAGTTGCGAGGCACAGGGATGCAACATATTTACAACAATATGTTGCATCTCTGTGCTTCCCCCTGCGCTGGCGCACAAACTGCTGCCATGCACCGACGCAGGCACCCTTGCACCATGGTGCAAGGATGCCTGTGTTGTGGGGAGATTGTTTTGTGCATTCTTCCTGCACAAAAACAATCAATTGAGGTGATTTCCTCTTCCAATGTTTGCTGTAGAATGCAGCACGCATTAAAAGAGGAAAAAAACCGCGGAGAAATTAAAATGTTTCCCCTTGTTGCACCTCGCTACGCCACCCCTAGGGTGGCGTAGCATTCTGACGCATTTCCAGATTTATGATTTCTCGTAAATCTGGAAATGCATCAGTGGACATGGGTGTTGCGTGGGAACAGTTAGCACACAAAAAGTCTCCACTGGATCTGTGGAGGAGGGAACTAGAGGCACAGGGGTTCTAGGAGCTGGCAGCCTCCACTATAACTGTTTACCACAAGAAGCCGCTCCTAGTGTGATAACCCAAAACGAGTTACAGGAACGTCGTAAGTGTGGGCATCTCACAAAAAGTTGCGGACTGGTCTCACACACCACCTGGTGTCATGCTTCATCATTGACCAGTCCTCGCCCTCTAAAACCTTCGTTTGATAGAGGGCGGGCATACACTTGACGACAAGGATGCACTTTCTAAATGGGTAAGTGGGGGCCCGTGAGATTGTGAGTGAGGTTAAAAATCATTATAGTGGTCAAAAGTGATTTTAATGTGATTGACAACTATATGATATTAAAAATTATGTGTGACGGTGTATAGGGTTTTAATGTCCCCTAACCGTCCTATGTGTGGTCAACATGTTTCTGCCATAATGGCCCTATCGGGTCCGCGGCATTCATCAGGACCAAGGTATAGGTGAGGGCTCCGTTCTTACCAGGTGTCGGTAAGATACTACCACTGCGTGAGTGTAGCATAGGCCACACTTCACTTCCTATGGTGCTTCCAAAGGTGAAGCCTATGAAACAAGGTAAAAAACAGAATTTATTTAGAACTTGTTGATACGAACGTACCTGTAAACAAAAAAGAGAAAGAAAGAGAATACAATGCATGCATTGAACTCTAAGAGTGAATAAAGTGTTTGTGACTCTGTGACACTCTATTTGTGTGCACTTTTTGTGAGCAATTGCAGCCTGGGAGCAGTGTGTACTGCTACCAAACTTACCCTAATCGGTCGGACAACTTGTCCCAAGGGGGGGAAGAGAGACTGTGGAAATCCACCGTTAAGTTACTTCTGTAGGAAGAAAAGCACATAGCCTAGTTCTTAATCAATGCTTCAAGATAAATGCTTCAAGAAAAATCGACACACAGACAGAATGGTGGTCTATCATTGCAAGCGAATCCCCAACCGAGTTGAAAGGGACACTAAAAGTAGCCAGCATGTATAATGCAAGGTAATCAATAATACACACGCATACTGCTTAGTCATTCACATCATCCACACTCTTACTGTAACCCGTAGCAGAATATGCCTGTGTCCTACGCGTCCGCTCGAGCCTCCCGAATACGAGGACTGGAGAGAGCGGGCGCCGTCTTATATATGCTGTTTAATTATATTAATTGAGTCGGGACCTGAAAACAGGTGATGGGTTCCCGGTGTCTGTGGGACACAGAGATTGGTAGTCAAGATGGCGGAGTACGCGTGGGAGAGAGACGAGGAAGCTCATTGGTGGAGAGCCTGGGGGTGTGAGTGTGTCGTCCAATGAGATGCGGGGGATCGAAGAAGGCGCCGTTCATAGTGCGCGCTGTAGCCTGTCTGGCTCTGTGCGAGAGATAGACGCAATGTCATTGGAGATGACGTTGGCTTGGCGAAGAGCCTGGGGGTGTGAATGTATCGTCCAATAAGGAACGAGGGATCGGAAAGGGCGCCGTTGATAGGGCGTACTGTAGGCTGACTTGTGAAGTGCACGGGATAGGGACAGATTCGTTGGAAATGAGGCTGGCTCGGCGAGGGATAGCATAACCTTGTGTTAATTAAAACAAAGATACTTGAGTTATAAGAAAATAGCGTAATATTTTGACATACCCACGCCATAAATGTGATCTTAATAACTTGGTAGCCCTTATATCAAGTACCGCTTGAAAAACGAGTGCATTCATAAGTGCCCCGATTCCCATAAAAAAGGGGGGGCGCGGGGGGGGGGGGAGAAGAGGGAAGGATGGCAAGGACGGTAAAAAATGAAAAAGGGGCCCGTTCTTTCTCAGCATGCAGTAGAGCTATGCATAATGGCTGTTGATTGTTGGATCGCTTGTGTATTAAATCGTTTAGAGAATGTTAATGTTAATAAGAAAGGAAATTGAGGGAGGGAAACATTGTGTATAGTAATTCTACTGTCAGAATTATATCTCCTTTCGTCAATTGGTTAACTGCAGCCATGGAATGTCATCATTGAGACCTTTCTCATGAGAGCGTAGGCGGTACACCCAACGTTGTTCCCTCACATGGAGAGCCTTTGTGAGATCAAATTTCGTTTTCTTCATGACCTCCAGGATAGTCCACTGTAGGTCTGTGTCTGTATGGTTTTTCTCAGTAAAGTGTCGGGTTAACTTGGTGTTCGTTTTTTTGCACCTGATTGTGCTGCGGTGCTCATTGATACGAATTCTCACTTTCCTTGTAGTCATCCCCACGTATTGAAGTTGGCAAGGACATGTTAGTAGATATATCACATTATCCGTGTTACAGTTGCTGAACGATTTTAGTTGCCACGGTCTGTTGGTTCCAATGTCCACTGATTTAGTGTTCTTTGTAAGATTACACGATTGGCATCCGCCGCAAGAAAAATGGCCAACCACGGGTGGTTGATCCCAGAGTCTGAGTTGGTCTGTGTTCTCATTTGTGGTCATCTGGGCATGTACTAGTTCATCTCTGAGATTTTTATTCCGTTTGTATGCGAACAGTGGTGGTTCCCAATGTTTTCCAGCGCTGTTAAGTATGTGCCATCTTTTTTGAATAATTTTCTGAACTGAGTTTGAGATTGGGGTGAAAGTGGTGACGCAGACCGGTCTGTTGGTTTTCTCTTTTTCCACGTTTTCCAGAAGTGCCTCCCTTGGGTTGTTTCTGGCTCTTTTGTTAGCCTTCTTCACCAGTTTCCTCGGATAATGGCGTTCAACCAGTTTTTTCTCGAGTTGTTCTGCCTGCTCAGTATAAGTCTTTTTCTCGGAACAGTTTCTCCTGATACGGAGGAACTGACCAACTGGTAAGTTCTGTTTTAGGGCTTTAGGATGATAGCTCTCATAAAGGAGTAGGCTATTTTTGTCGGTGGGTTTGTTATGAACCTTAGTTGTGATCCCATCACTTGTGAGTGTTATATCCAAGTCCAGGAAGATTGCGTGGTTTTTATTGATGGTGTGAGTGAATTTTAGATGGCTATCTTGAAGATTCACCCACTGGACGAAGGCTGCGGCGTTCTCTTCTGTTCCATTCCATACAATCAGGACGTCATCTATGTAACGTTTCCAGATCTTTATGTGGTTTTGAAATGGGTTCACTGCATTATTGATGAAATCATCTTCAAACTGTTGGACATACAGACAGGCCAGGCTGGGAGCAAATGTGCTCCCCATCGAAGTGCCTGTTATTTGGTGGTAGATGACCTGTTCGAATTCGAAGAAGTTTTCTGTAAGTGCCAACTCAGCGCATTCCATGATAAAATGTTGGGGGGTAACAAAATCCCACTCCCTGCGCAAGATGATGTTTTCTACCACCTCCAAAGTTCGTTGTTGCGGAATGCTGGTGTACAGGGCTTCAATGTCCATAGTTATAAGCCAATCACTTGTGGTATCAATCTCCAGGTCTCTTAGGAGGCATAGGACGTCTTTCGTGTCCTTAAGGTATGATTGTGTTTCCTTGACAATGGGCCGTAGGAACCAATCGCAAAATTGGGACAAAGGTTCTAACACTGATCCGATGCCTGAGACGATTGGTCTGCCTGGCGGTGGCATGCGTCCCTTGTGGATCTTGGGTAAGATGTAGAAGCGCGGCATCCTAGGTTCGTCATTAATTAAGAACTCCGCTTCTTGCTTCGTGATCCAATCGTTACCTAGAGCTTCTTCCACCATGTTCTTGATTTTGATCTTAATTGGGCCCGTGGGGTCCCTTTGGTGTATTGCATAGCTGTTCGTGTCTGCTAGCAGTCTCATGCACTCATCTCGGTACATCGCGAGGTCCATCAGGACAGTCGCGCCCCCCTTATCCGCTGGTTTGATAACGATATCCTGGTTGTTTTTAAGTGTCAGTAGAGCCATCCGTTCCTTCCCTGAGAGGTTATTAAACCCTTTGGTGTAAAGGTAATCAATATTTTCTATGTCATTCAGCACTGCTCGTTCGAATGTTAGTATTTGGCATGAGATGTTCTGGTTTGGTGGTTGGAAGGTAGACTTTTTGCGCAACCCTGTAGATTTCCTCTTATCTTCCTCAGTTTCTGGCGTGTCTCCGAAGAAATCTCGGAGCTTAAGTTTACGAGTAGGAACGAAACCTAAACCTTTGTTAAGAATGGTTTCTTCATCAGGAGTTAGGGTGTGTGTGCTGATATTAACGATATTGGTTAATCCCTGCTTGTTGAGGGCATCTCCGTTCTCCCTCTGCTCCTGGTTGTTACTCCTTGCGGTGGTTGTTGGTCTTCCCACTGGACTCTTGTATTTCTTCTTTTTTGTCTGCCCCGCCCTCTGCCTCTGCCCTGGAACAAAAAAGGCGGTGGGCCTGGATGATAACCAAAGCCTGGTGGAAAATAAGGTTGTTGCCAAAAGCCGAAGGGGGGAGGTTGGGGTGGTTGTTGTTGAGGAGCCTGCATCAGGGGTTGGTACCCGGACGATTTACCATAGTGTGATCCCGAGCCTTCATCACTGCTGGTGTCACTTCTTTCTTCTCCAGAGCTGAATGTCCAGTTCTGGGGCGTCGGTCGGAAGCGTTGTTTTCTCCCTGATTGTTGTGGGATTGGTTTGTTATAATGTTCATCCGTCACGTATGGGTAGACTGTTTCCTTGCTGAATTTTTGCACATCTTTTTTCAGTTTAGTCAGTTTGGATTGTGTTAAATATTCCTTATACTCTGAGTGATCTTTGTTAATTTCTTCTAGCTTCTTTTTGAAAAGTGAGAGTTGCACTGTAGTTTTCAGTTTGCTTTCACTCTGTTGGATCTCGACTAGGAGAGCATCTGCTAGTTGTCTCGCAGTGTTGATGATGAGAATTAACCAATCTTTTGTGCATTTCCACGCGATGCTGGACCAATTGGTTCTAAATTCTTTATTATTAAGGAATAATCTAGGTTCGTTAGTGACAATCAATCCCCTGGGTGCCGTATTTTTCCGGAGGTATTCAGTCATAAACGCCCCATGTAGGGCTGTGCGGATTTGTTCTTTTTTCTTTGAGGATAGTGCTTCCCACTCGTCTGAATTCTGCACTGTTTGTGTCACTATAGTCTCTGCTAACAGGGATGGTGTGTTCAAGATCTCCGCCAAGACTTCTTCCCCAAATGAAAGTTCGGTATCCATGTTTGATAATTAGGGTGATGTTGAGGATAATCCTTAAATCTATCCTTATTTTTGAAAGGACAGTGTCTAGAGCCAAACGTGGCTATAGTAGTTTTTCTGTTTACAAAAATTTGTATACAGAATAGATCCCTTGCACTGGGACATTTACCCCTTAATGTGTTCCCACAGCCATCAGCTGTACGAAAGTTAGCACACAAAAAGTCTCCACTGGATCTGTGGAGGAGGGAACTAGAGGCACAGGGGTTCTAGGAGCTGGCAGCCTCCACTATAACTGTTTACCACAAGAAGCCGCTCCTAGTGTGATAACCCAAAACGAGTTACAGGAACGTCGTAAGTGTGGGCATCTCACAAAAAGTTGCGGACTGGTCTCACACACCACCTGGTGTCATGCTTCATCATTGACCAGTCCTCGCCCTCTAAAACCTTCGTTTGATAGAGGGCGGGCATACACTTGACGACAAGGATGCACTTTCTAAATGGGTAAGTGGGGGCCCGTGAGATTGTGAGTGAGGTTAAAAATCATTATAGTGGTCAAAAGTGATTTTAATGTGATTGACAACTATATGATATTAAAAATTATGTGTGACGGTGTATAGGGTTTTAATGTCCCCTAACCGTCCTATGTGTGGTCAACATGTTTCTGCCATAATGGCCCTATCGGGTCCGCGGCATTCATCAGGACCAAGGTATAGGTGAGGGCTCCGTTCTTACCAGGTGTCGGTAAGATACTACCACTGCGTGAGTGTAGCATAGGCCACACTTCACTTCCTATGGTGCTTCCAAAGGTGAAGCCTATGAAACAAGGTAAAAAACAGAATTTATTTAGAACTTGTTGATACGAACGTACCTGTAAACAAAAAAGAGAAAGAAAGAGAATACAATGCATGCATTGAACTCTAAGAGTGAATAAAGTGTTTGTGACTCTGTGACACTCTATTTGTGTGCACTTTTTGTGAGCAATTGCAGCCTGGGAGCAGTGTGTACTGCTACCAAACTTACCCTAATCGGTCGGACAACTTGTCCCAAGGGGGGGAAGAGGGACTGTGGAAATCCACCGTTAAGTTACTTCTGTAGGAAGAAAAGCACATAGCCTAGTTCTTAATCAATGCTTCAAGATAAATGCTTCAAGAAAAATCGACACACAGACAGAATGGTGGTCTATCATTGCAAGCGAATCCCCAACCGAGTTGAAAGGGACACTAAAAGTAGCCAGCATGTATAATGCAAGGTAATCAATAATACACACGCATACTGCTTAGTCATTCACATCATCCACACTCTTACTGTAACCCGTAGCAGAATATGCCTGTGTCCTACGCGTCCGCTCGAGCCTCCCGAATACGAGGACTGGAGAGAGCGGGCGCCGTCTTATATATGCTGTTTAATTATATTAATTGAGTCGGGACCTGAAAACAGGTGATGGGTTCCCGGTGTCTGTGGGACACAGAGCCTGTAGTCAAGATGGCGGAGTACGCGTGGGAGAGAGACGAGGAAGCTCATTGGTGGAGAGCCTGGGGGTGTGAGTGTGTCGTCCAATGAGTTGCGGGGGATCGAAGAAGGCGCCGTTCATAGTGCGTGCTGTAGCCTGTCTGGCTCTGTGCGAGAGATAGACGCAATGTCATTGGAGATGACGTTGGCTTGGCGAAGAGCCTGGGGGTGTGAATGTATCGTCCAATAAGGAACGAGGGATCGGAAAGGGCGCCGTTGATAGGGCGTACTGTAGGCTGACTTGTGAAGTGCACGGGATAGGGACAGATTCGTTGGAAATGAGGCTGGCTCGGCGAGGGATAGCATAACCTTGTGTTAATTAAAACAAAGATACTTGAGTTATAAGAAAAAAGCGTAATATTTTGACATACCCACGCCATAAATGTGATCTTAATAACTTGGTAGCCCTTATATCAAGTACCGCTTGAAAAACGAGTGCATTTATAAGTGCCCCGATTCCCATAAAAAAGGGGGGGGGGGAAGAGGGAAGGATGGCAAGGACGGTAAAAAATGAAAAAGGGGCCCGTTCTTTCTCAGCATGCAGTAGAGCTATGCATAATGGCTGTTGATTGTTGGATCGCTTGTGTATTAAATCGTTTAGAGAATGTTAATGTTAATAAGAAAGGAAATTGAGGGAGGGAAACATTGTGTATAGTAATTCTACTGTCAGAATTATATCTCCTTTCGTCAATTGGTTAACTGCAGCCATGGAATGTCATCATTGAGACCTTTCTCATGAGAGCGTAGGCGGTACACCCAACGTTGTTCCCTCACATGGAGAGCCTTTGTGAGATCAAATTTCGTTTTCTTCATGACCTCCAGGATAGTCCACTGTAGGTCTGTGTCTGTATGGTTTTTCTCAGTAAAGTGTCGGGTTAACTTGGTGTTCGTTTTTTTTTTTTTTTTTTTTTTTTTTATTCAAAAAAGATGGCACATACTTAACAGCGCTGGAAAACATTGGGAACCACCACTGTTCGCATACAAACGGAATAAAAATCTCAGAGATGAACTAGTACATGCCCAGATGACCACAAATGAGAACACAGACCAACTCAGACTCTGGGATCAACCACCCGTGGTTGGCCATTTTTCTTGCGGCGGATGCCAATCGTGTAATCTTACAAAGAACACTAAATCAGTGGACATTGGAACCAACAGACCGTGGCAACTAAAATCGTTCAGCAACTGTAACACGGATAATGTGATATATCTACTAACATGTCCTTGCCAACTTCAATACGTGGGGATGACTACAAGGAAAGTGAGAATTCGTATCAATGAGCACCGCAGCACAATCAGGTGCAAAAAAACGAACACCAAGTTAACCCGACACTTTACTGAGAAAAACCATACAGACACAGACCTACAGTGGACTATCCTGGAGGTCATGAAGAAAACGAAATTTGATCTCACAAAGGCTCTCCATGTGAGGGGAACAACGTTGGGTGTACCGCCTACGCTCTCATGAGAAAGGTCTCAATGATGACATTCCATGGCTGCAGTTAACCAATTGACGAAAGGAGATATAATTCTGACAGTAGAATTACTATACACAATGTTTCCCTCCCTCAATTTCCTTTCTTATTAACATTAACATTCTCTAAACGATTTAATACACAAGCGATCCAACAATCAACAGCCATTATGCATAGCTCTACTGCATGCTGAGAAAGAACGGGCCCCTTTTTCATTTTTTACCGTCCTTGCCATCCTTCCCTCTAACCCCCCCCCCCCCCCGCGCCCCCCCTTTTTTATGGGAATCGGGGCACTTATGAATGCACTCGTTTTTCAAGCGGTACTTGATATAAGGGCTACCAAGTTATTAAGATCACATTTATGGCGTGGGTATGTCAAAATATTACGCTATTTTCTTATAACTCAAGTATCTTTGTTTTAATTAACACAAGGTTATGCTATCCCTCGCCGAGCCAGCCTCATTTCCAACGAATCTGTCCCTATCCCGTGCACTTCACAAGTCAGCCTACAGTACGCCCTATCAACGGCGCCCTTTCCGATCCCTCGTTCCTTATTGGACGATACATTCACACCCCCAGGCTCTTCGCCAAGCCAACGTCATCTCCAATGACATTGCGTCTATCTCTCGCACAGAGCCAGACAGGCTACAGCGCGCACTATGAACGGCGCCTTCTTCGATCCCCCGCATCTCATTGGACGACACACTCACACCCCCAGGCTCTCCACCAATGAGCTTCCTCGTCTCTCTCCCACGCGTACTCCGCCATCTTGACTACAGGCTCTGTGTCCCACAGACACCGGGAACCCATCACCTGTTTTCAGGTCCCGACTCAATTAATATAATTAAACAGCATATATAAGACGGCGCCCGCTCTCTCCAGTCCTCGTATTCGGGAGGCTCGAGCGGACGCGTAGGACACAGGCATATTCTGCTACGGGTTACAGTAAGAGTGTGGATGATGTGAATGACTAAGCAGTATGCGTGTGTATTATTGATTACCTTGCATTATACATGCTGGCTACTTTTAGTGTCCCTTTCAACTCGGTTGGGGATTCGCTTGCAATGATAGACCACCATTCTGTCTGTGTGTCGATTTTTCTTGAAGCATTTATCTTGAAGCATTGATTAAGAACTAGGCTATGTGCTTTTCTTCCTACAGAAGTAACTTAACGGTGGATTTCCACAGTCCCTCTTCCCCCCCTTGGGACAAGTTGTCCGACCGATTAGGGTAAGTTTGGTAGCAGTACACACTGCTCCCAGGCTGCAATTGCTCACAAAAAGTGCACACAAATAGAGTGTCACAGAGTCACAAACACTTTATTCACTCTTAGAGTTCAATGCATGCATTGTATTCTCTTTCTTTCTCTTTTTTGTTTACAGGTACGTTCGTATCAACAAGTTCTAAATAAATTCTGTTTTTTACCTTGTTTCATAGGCTTCACCTTTGGAAGCACCATAGGAAGTGAAGTGTGGCCTATGCTACACTCACGCAGTGGTAGTATCTTACCGACACCTGGTAAGAACGGAGCCCTCACCTATACCTTGGTCCTGATGAATGCCGCGGACCCGATAGGGCCATTATGGCAGAAACATGTTGACCACACATAGGACGGTTAGGGGACATTAAAACCCTATACACCGTCACACATAATTTTTAATATCATATAGTTGTCAATCACATTAAAATCACTTTTGACCACTATAATGATTTTTAACCTCACTCACAATCTCATG
The DNA here is from genome assembly GCF_964204655.1 of Triturus cristatus. Classification (NCBI taxonomy): domain Eukaryota; kingdom Metazoa; phylum Chordata; class Amphibia; order Caudata; family Salamandridae; genus Triturus; species Triturus cristatus. Next base: position 1,415,687,662 of record NC_140591.1, on the reverse strand, counting down.
GGCCCCCACTTACCCATTTAGAAAGTGCATCCTTGTCGTCAAGTGTATGCCCGCCCTCTATCAAACGAAGGTTTTAGAGGGCGAGGACTGGTCAATGATGAAGCATGACACCAGGTGGTGTGTGAGACCAGTCCGCAACTTTTTGTGAGATGCCCACACTTACGACGTTCCTGTAACTCGTTTTGGGTTATCACACTAGGAGCGGCTTCTTGTGGTAAACTGTTGCGTGGGAACACCCACAGCAACACCCATGTCACGCCCCTAACACGCAAGGTGTTGCGTGAACAGGGGCGATATTTACAAGCACAGGTAAAGTGACACAGGGTGACTTTACCTGTGCCTGTAAATATCACTCAGCAGGCTGTGCCACCAGTGCATCACACAACGTGATGCACTGGCAGTGCAAGGGGCTTGTTAATCTGCCCCAGAATCTCTTCATTTAACCTCAAACTTTGAGCAAAAGGCTCAATGGAGAGATCAAATAATACAGGGGACAAAGGACAACCCTGTCTTGTACCTCTCTCAATTTGCACGGGGGAGACAGACTATCATTACCTAGAATCTTTGCTGGTAAAGCTCTATACATTTTAAAAATAGTGTCTATAATATTTTTACTCAAACCAAAATGTTCTAATGTAGTTTTTAAATACCTCCAGTTGATGCGATCGAATGCTTTTACAGCATTTAACGTGACAATTGCGAGTGGGGGCATTCTGGCTAAATCAAATGGAACCTATCAAGGAATAGTTAAGCTCATTCATATACCTCCCAGGGAGAAAACCTTTTTGATCTTGATGGATCAGCAGCCCCATTGCCTTATCCAAACGTGCGACAAGAACCACCGAAACAATCTTATAATCATTGTTATGTAATGATATTGGGCGAAATGATTGAGAGTGTGTCGGGTTCTTGCCTGGCTTCAAAATTAAGGAAATTACTGCTCCATTCCATGTTAACGGGATTGGGCCCCCATCTATCAGGATAGAGTTGAATAGTTTGACCCACACCGGGATAATCTCTTCACTCAGTACAGAATACAATTCACTGGGCCAGCAGCTTTCCCATTTTTTTGCTTTTTCAAAATGTCCAGAATTTCACTACCACCGATTTCTCAACCTAGATAGAGGGCTTGAGCTTATGTAAGTTTAGGAAGCTGCTTACTTAAGAGCCAACCTTGTATTTCTTGCTCAGCTACCTCTAAGTCTTCTGTATATAGCTCCTGAAAGAAGTTAGTAAATGCGGCTCTAATTTTTTCACTCTCCTCCACTATGAGCCCTCAGTCCTTTTCTAGAATCTTCCCTATAAAATTTTAATTTCTACCCAACCTTGATTTCTAAGCCAGAAGCTTTCCACAGCATTCCCCTTGTATAAAATCTCTGGATCTGCTCACCTTTCACTGTTGAGTTACTTTCTCCTCCAATTTAGTTCTTAACTTCAAACGTAAACCTTTCAACTTATCTACCCACTCTTTTCTTTCTCTTTCCAGGCTTTTATTATCTTTTAATAGGTTCTCCACTTTGCCTATCTCCTCCTCTATATTATTAAGACATTTTTTCTCTTTTCTGACCCAAATTACGGTTAGATTTGTAACAATACCTCTTAGCGATGTTTTATAGGTATCCCATACCATGTGCAAGGGGGCTGACTCAAGGTTCCAAGAGAAAAAATCCTCAGTATTGCAACGCACCTTCTCTATTATCTCGGGCTGTAACATAATCCTTCCGTTCATCGCCCACCTACCGATTGTGTGTGTGTCTCTTCTCTCAATTTTTAATAACAATGCTGCATGATCTGAAAGATGTATAGGCACATGGTCTATCCTGACCACCAGCTCCACTTCTTTCTTGTCCATGAACAGGTAGTCTACTCTTGAAAAATGCCTGTTCTTCTTACTATGCAAGGAATAACCCCTGCGTTTGCCCTCTACTCTACAGAAGACATCACATATATAAAAAATTATTCGTCATATCCAATAGGTATGCCCTCATCTTAGGGGAGGTAATTTGACTCCTAACTGACGACCTATCGAGATAATTGTTCAGTAGGACATTAAAATCTCCACCAAGAATAATAGGAAATTGAAAATCAACCAAGTTAGAGAAGAGCGTGGTCAGAGGTGTTACATCATCTATGTTTGGGCCATAGTAGCTCGCTAATGTATATGTCACGGGGGCTATTTTGATCTCGGCAATTATCCAACGCTCACCCTCATCTGGTCCGTATCTAAGTAGCTCAATCCCTGAGTTCGCCTTTAGTATTATTGCTATCTCTTTAGTACAATGAGCTTGGTCAGAAGATACCCACTTTTCTTTGCATCTTTGTTTAGAGAAAAATTTCTTACATTCTTGTCTCAGAAGATGCGTCTCTTGAAGCATAATAATTTGGGCGTTCTGATCTTTTAAATATTGTTCTATTATTCTCTGCCTTCTTTTAACCCGCAACCCATTCACGTTCCAACAGAGAATCGTCAGATCTTTCTTATTCATACTTCTTCAACTTCCTCTTTTAATAAACCCAACAAGCTATGTTTTAGATGATTTATAACAAGCACTCCTTCACTGACTAGAGGACACATTTAAAAAAAAAAAATGTTTTCCCTATGCTCCCCACCATTAGCTCACTCCCGTGGAAACCCACCCCAACAAAAAATATTTTACAGGCATCCCTGCTGCCTACTGAGCTTATGCTGGAGGGCAACCAAATTGCCTATATTACCATTACCACCTCCTGCCGCCTGCCTTCTAACTATTACTTGTATTCCCTAGTTTCACTTCCTGAATACATTTATCCACCTCAGCCGGGTCTGAAAACTTGTGCATTTTATTTTGCCGCATCACTTTAAGAAAAGCTGGGAACCTCAATTGTGCCTATGCCCCCAATTTCTTAAACTCATTCATTCTGTTACCCAGTTCCCACTGTCTATCGGCTGTCTCCCTTGAGATATCCGACCTTACTCTGTAGGAGGCACCCATTGCTTGTAGCGATTTTTCTTTTAACGCTAGCGCTAAGACTTTTTCTTTTACCGAGTATGAAAGAAAGTTTACCAGGATCTTTCGTGGTTTTTATGAACCTGGATAACTGGATGTAGTTTTAAAGGATCTTATGTACTCGCTGAATTTCTGCTTCTAAGCTTAACGGAGAGACCTCCTGCGGGAACTAACTCTTCAGCAGGTGCATCACAAATGCTTTAATATCTGATCCTTCCAGCTCCTCAGCCACACCTAGGATTCTAATATTACTCCTCCTGGCATTGTTTTCCAACCTTTCAAGCCTTTCCGATAGGACTCTCTCTCTTTGTTTTAACCGCTCCACCTCTTGTATATTCATTTGGGCTTTAGCCTGTATGTCTTGAACACCAAGCTCCAGCTCTTATTTTCGTAGGGCAAGACCTACTATCTTTCCTTCCAGGTTCAAGCAGGTTCCCTGGATTTCTTTCTGAATGCATCTGAAATATCAAAGCGTTCTTTTATTTCGAGAGAGAGGTGGCACAGCATCTCCTGCAGTGCGTTCTTACTGTCCAGGCTACTAATCCGCCACCTACTGCCTCCGGGATGGTTTTACTATGGGTTGAGAAGGTGTTTTACCAGCACCTCCACCCTCTTCCAGTACCCATGGGGAGCAAATATGTGATCTTACCGTGTAGCGTCTATCCGGCAGGGTATGTAATCTATCTATATTCTTGGGCCTGGTTTGCTTGTGTCCTACTTGCTTCTCCTGTTGTGGCTCTAACCTTAGGCCATTATGTCCATTTGTGCCCATCTGCCCAGCACTGTTGCTTTTCTCATCATAGTTCAGGCCTTTATCTAAAGTGAATTGCAGGTCACCTACCGCCTCTTCCTTGTTTGGCTGTTCAGCCAGTGTTGCAAAGTCCCTTTACGATAACAGCCCGCTTGTGCTGGCTCTGCCAGCTCGGTTCTCCTCCCTCCCACGTAGCCGCTGTACAAGCCGAGCAAAACGAAGTGCCCGCTGCGCTCCCGCCGCCGTGTCCCAGGAAGGAGATCCCGGTGCCACCATTCACCCCAGAACCCTCAAATGGTTATGCCTGCAAAGTCTGACCAAACCGCATCGAGTCGGGAAGTGCTGCAGTAGAAAACTAAGAGTTAGGCAAGCGGCAGTGAGTATAATTTATGCTGTGAAGCGGTTCCCCTCGCTAAGCTTCCGACCTGTGTCTCAGCCGGCCGCCATGTTTCCCCCAACATTGTCTTTCCTTAACTTTAAAAGGAAATCGCAATTCCTTCGAGCTACTCTGAAGGTTTCTTCGAGCTACTGGTAGCTCGTGATCTACTGGATGGAGACAACCTGAATTAGATAACGCCTTATGTCTCAAACTCCTCCTAAAATGCTTACTTACAAAATCTTTTATAGATTGTTTTAATGGTGCCCTGCTAGATACTCCAAGCAAAACATTAACAGCAGTACTTAGCTCCTTTTTCCCCGATTTGTTCGCATGATCCTTTTCTACAATAGCGATAGCCAGACACGCTTCTAAGCACCCTTGGGGATCTTGCTTTTGGTTCAGGCTCACCGTTCCATGGCCCTGATCACTTTTTGGTGACAGCACTTCGTGGTCTGGGCTTATTTTGGGGCATCCTGCCAAACTACTTGGTTGCTGGCCAATTAAAACAATGCGTCCCAGAAAATAAGCCTGCACACTTGTCACCTCCTAAAACCACTTCTCTATCTTATGTGCTCTAATGATTTTTCTGAGTAAGCAGGGTCAGCATGGTGAACCCAGGATCCCTTTTGGCTTTATACTTAGCACAGATGTGAAACCAATGCTTGCTGCTCAGTGCCATTTTTTTTTGTACCATTGCAGCTTACTGCCACTTGCTGCTACACCCTCTTGCACCAGATGTTGCCAGGTGTCTCCAACTAACTCCTTTGAAATTGCTCCAAGGTATCACTCAAAAAACTCTCTCAATGTCCTCAAAAATCTTTCCAACTGGGCCAGGCTCTCCACAAGCCACTATTCAAAGGGTATGGGCCGTAAGCAACCTGCACTTACCTCTTCCTTTCAATTAGCCACCGCTCCACTGACGCCACCACCACAAACGTGCTGTTCCTCTGTCAGCACATACCCACCCTGCTGCGCGCTGGACTCTCCCCGGCTCCCTGAATGAAGCATAACCCCCGCACTTGGTCCACTCCAGTTCACACATGTACACTTACATGTATCCATCAACAAAACAGATTTCCCGAGATTAGTGTACTTTTGTTATGGAAAAAACATTGCTGTGATTTATTAACTTTGCATGCTTGATCACATAAGCCAGGTCATAAATCACGAGGATAAGCCATCAAACAGTAAAAGTGGCATAAATCATGGAGGAGTGATAAATCATTTGTAACAAGGTTATAAATCATTCACAAGTGACAGGTCATAAATAATGCTTTGTTGCTAGATCATAAATCAAGGTTGTCACATCACTATCCAGTCCTGTCATCTAAGTCGTCCTTTCTGGAAACTTTTACTGTTGAAGCAATCATACATGCTGCTTTGGGGGTCATTAGGTTTCTTGTTGGTTTAACTGTGCTTGTGAGGGGGGTAGCCTCTTACTGCTGCTTGGGCCCGACTCGCTACCTGGTCTGTATGGTTTTTGAGCCCTGCCGTCCGTATGGCAGGTCTGGGCTGTGAGCGCCTTGCTCCGCCTACACCCCCTGTCGGCCCCACTCACCCTGCCGTAATTCATCCCCAGGTGAGTGGCCTTTCTTTTGGCACACCGCCTTACAAGGTGAGCCACCTTAACAACACATGTTACCCCTTTTATGCTGTTTGTGAGGCTCATTTCTCCATGTGATTCCCCTCTTTCGTTGTCCACGGGGTGATTCAAAGCTTTCGTTCATTTTTTTTGTCAAACTCTTTTTATTGAACTTTTCCTAAGCACATATTATGATGACTGCGTATATTAGAGATAAGCCAGTTTACATGACAATAGCATGCTAATGATAGATACAGTTGGTTAAGACATGGATTTATAAAAAATAATTTCAACATAAGAGGATTGTACAGTGTCAGTTGATCAATTAGGAAACAAATAGAGTGCTTTCTGAACCCACTCCCCTCCACCCCCTACAAATAACCAACAATAAGCCATGCAGGAAGATAAATGAAAAGGAGGATCATTTAATGCACCAGGTAAAGAGGTATCAGCTGGGTTGGCCACTTTGAAAAATGGGCAGGAAGTTTTGATAATGCTCCACAAGCTGACGGAAGGGTCAAAATTGGAAGAGAATTAAAGCTCTTGTACGGGCTAGACAGGCAATTAGTGGTAGGCCTTCCAAAAGAAAAGGAACCAGTGGTCCCCATTTACATTAATATGTTTTGGAAGATTCTAACAGTATATCTGCCATCCTTTCCATCATTATCGCCTGCCAGAGTGTAGCATGCCATTGGGTAATTGAGGGTGCTGCAGTTTTCTTCCAGCCGGCCGACACGGTCATCTTGGCAGCTCGCAAGTAGAGCCATAAAATGGTACGATCACTTAAAGTTTTATGTTTCAATGAATCATCACGTAACCCCAGTAGGACAAAACCTAGAGAAGCAGGAATGGGATTGCCCATAAGAGTTTTAATTTGTGCTAACATTTCTGCCCAAAATGGTTGTATAATCAGGCAATCCCACCATATATATTGGAAATCCCAGAGTAGACCACAGCCCCTTCAAAAGAGATCAGATGTGTTTGGGAATATAGTTTCAAGTTTAGTAGCATAGAGATACCAATCAAACAAGACCTTATAATGAGTCTCTCTAAGTCCCAGAGAATGATTGTGTCGGGGGACATCCTTCCACACCTTCTGCCATTGATTTTCAGATATGGGTTCATCTAGGATCATCGTCCAAATGTGGACGTGTCTTGGTGTGGCCTCAGGGGAAGTTTTGAGTAAGTGCGAGTAAAGTGACGAAATTAAACCCCTGGTTCCTCTGGCTTGCCTTGCCAATTTCTCATTAAACGATAGTTCTGTAGTGGCTGCTTGACAGATCCTGGGTTGTAGAGCCCAATGTTTCAATTGAGTATAATGATATCTTTCAGATGATGAAATTTCAAAATCTGGTTGTCAATTTTCAAAAGTAAGTATATCCCACCCTTGAAAGAGATTGAGATGACAATGCAGCCCCCTTCCCTCCAGGAGTCAAAAGTACCCGGTAACAAGGCAGGGACGAAAGCAGAGTGAAAGTGAATAGGGGTGTATGAGGAAGGAAAAGAGGCCCAGCCAGGCAGATGGGCAACTATATCCCACACCATTAGGGTTGTTCATGTAGGTGTGCTCAAGTAGGCATTTGGTAGATAATCAGGTCTTGGTTTCCGAAGGACGACCAAATGTATCGACCCACCACCACCCTGTTTATATGGAGGCAGTTTTTATCTGACTCTTCTATTAGGACCATTCTACTATTTCTTTTTGAAAAAAATATCTTTATTGGTCTTTTTTCAAATTATTCCATTCCCTTACAAAACATGGCAAAGCAAAATTGTGAAGAATACAATATATATCCGCATGCAATCGTCATCATAACAAGATTATAACAAGATAGCTGCTCCTATTACCGCAGCACGTTTTCACATGCATAAACTCACATCAGCTTATTACTAATGAACAGTTTCTCATACATTGTTGCAATTGCCTGCCCACCACATATCTCAGCAGCCTCCAAGTGCCTACGCTAGAGCAAAGTTAAAAAAGAAAACAAAGGGACATGTTGCTAACTTCACATGCTAATATTACCCACATTGTGTAAGTCCCTTGTGTCAAATGGACACAACGTCATCAGGCACTGGGGATCCACACATGTGGCCTGTTCAACATTACAACGGAGCGGGCTTTGCCGATGAGGAAAAGTGATGATGAATGATTATAACAACAGACACAGCAATAAAGAATATTTTATCTAAGTTAACATATTGAACAACAAAACTAAAGGGCTGCTATCTGAAGAAAGTATGTTAACCATTGCCTTACTGAGTGTGGGACTGGTTATGGCATGAATAACTACTCGGTGACTCATCGGGACTCGACTTAGGACCCTTCTACTATAACCCTCAGCTGTGCTGCTCAGAAGTATAAGTGAAAGTCTGGCAGGGAGAGACCCCCTGCCTCCTTTGGAGTCGGGCTCTACGGTTTTGCCAGGTGAAGCGCAGCGCCAAGGAACAGAGTTCCAAAAATAATTCTCGAGGCACTTCTATAGGCAGGCCTTGGAATAGGTATAAAACGTGTGGCAGTACTGTCATTTTAATAGAATTAATATGCCCTAACCATGAGAGATATTTGGGGTGCCTCTCTTGAGCTCCAATTTTAGTTAGCGAAGGAACAGGAGAAAGTTAGTACGATAGAGATCAGAAACCCTTGGGGTCAATTTAATTCCTTAATAGTTTATTTATTCCTTCCATTCAAAAGCGGTCATAGATGCCACTTGTTCCATTTCATGCATGGGAAGAGTTAGGTTTAAAAGGAAAGATTTGTGTAGTTTTATGCGGTATCTGCCACTTTCTCATAAATAACTAATTCTCTTTGCAGAACGGCTAAGGAGGTGGAGCGGTGAGGGAGAGTAACACATTATCTGTAAAGAGAGAAATCTTGTGTTCATTAGATCCAAAAGGAATGATGTAGATCTCAGACATAGCTCGGATGGTTGCTGCGAGGGGTTCAATGCTGAGAGCAAATAAAAGCGGCGAGAGTGGGCACCCCTAGCGGGTACCACGACTCGTCCCCAAAAGGTTGGAGCCAATCCCATTAATCACCACTTGTGAAAGTGGATTCACATAGCATATATGGGATATATAGGATAGCTGGAATCTGTTTTTTGGTGGCTTTTTCGACCTGGTCGATCAGCCGTCCAAAATTGTCATGCAAAAAAAGCCAGATTGGTCTGGGTGAATCAGTTTGTGGAGGAGCTTTCCTAATCGTGTGGCAAAAATCTTGGTATAGAGTTTTACATCTAGGTTTAGTAAGGCTATAGGCCGATATGAAGAGCAATACTGAGGGTCCTTCCCGGGTTTAAGAATTACAGAAATTAGGGCCTCACTCACTGAAGGAGTGACCTTTTTGTTGATGGCTTTGTAGCTAAATAAAAGTGTAAGATATGGAGTGAGTTCTGCACTAAAAGTTTTTATAAAACAGCATGGAGAATCCGTCGGGTCCAGGGGATTTTTGTGATTTAGAATTGCCAATCGGATCTCCACTTTATCTATTGGGTTGCTCAATTCTTCGTTTTGAGCCGCTGACACTTGGGGCAGCTCCCTTTTCGCCAAGTAATATCTCTGAGCGGCTTTGCAGGACAGTCAGAGGTTTAGCGGTTTTGATGGAAATCATGAAAGGCTCGAGCTTTGTCATGTTCAGAAGTTGTGTATTTCCCCAGTCTTCTTCTGAATTTGGTTATTATATTCTTTTTCCTGTTTTGTCCCGAGCTGGCGTGCTAACTGGGTGCCTACCTTCTTTCCCTTATCGTATGTTAGATGTTTAAGTCGTAAGAGAGTGAACTCCGTTTCTTTAGTTTTTGTTTTTTAGTTGCAGCCTGCAAAAACCATGGCCACCCACAGATTAGCCCAAAACACTCTCATCCCCTCCTTGGACAGGTACACTCCATCAGGGGCATACAACTCCGGGAGTATCGGTTGGATCAGGCCAAGCTTGGATGCTCTCCCGGGTGTTTGCTTTGCAAAATGTGTTCACTGTAATATTTAGCTTCCTCCTGGAGTTGTCAGCTGCACCATTGGATGTGAGCCTGGGGATAGTTTCTGACCCGGCTATGGTTGCGCTGCCGAAGGCCCTTGCCACCGCTGTTGGCCCAAGCCATATGTCACTGAGGAGATCCTTCCTGGCCAACTGAGTGATATCGTTGCATCGAGGTGGATGATCAAGACCTCAAGGTGCTTGGAAGATGATGCACGTAGCTCGTCCAGTGTTGCATGAGAGCTGGTCCCATCTCACCCCAGGTAGGCTCACCATTTGATGTCTGTGGCTTTCAGGCCTCCAGCTGATTTGCCACCTCCTATGTTCCACCATGTTTGTATCCTGAGAATAAATGAGTGCATGACTACCCACACTGTTCGGGGCCGGGCCCCTGTCGAGGCAACAAAACGTGTCTGTCATCTATGGCCGCGGCGCACCCTTAGTCTGCTCATATCAGTTAGGGTCTTACATTTTATAAGCACTGGAGTGCCACCTGCCCACTTCTTCGAAGCCATCCTTGAGTCCCCCAAGCTGTGCCGCTGTTGTGGTCACCCCAATCTTAAACGAGTGGGAACCATATGCAGAGGGAGTGAAAGCTTTGCGCATGACCACAGAAAAGTGGAATTCTCTTAGCAGATCCCCATTATTGTGTAGTAAAAGTGCTCCCTCCTCTGCAGGACGTATTGCCAAAGTATTTGTGGAGGCAGCACACAGGACAATATCTTTTATCTGCTATGCAAAAAAGATGCACACAAGTTCCTTTTGCCCAATTGGTCCGTTTTGTATCTCCTGAGCAAGAACTTAATTTTGTCCGACTCCACCTTGACATCTGCGGCTTGTAGGCAATTTGAACCTGCATCTTTCTTTGCTGGGGTCATGAGCTTGCTTAGCCTGAAAGCCCCACAAAATGCCATTGTAAAGGCAGCCCTGAACAGTGCCAACTCAAACCTATTAGTAGTAACTATCACTAGGGCGTTGGTCACCCGAATCAGTTTTTCAAAATCTATGAGGCGCCTTGTGTCTTGTCTCTTCCATTCCAGGCGTTCCCAGCCCATCACAGCTGTTCTGATGTAATGGGAAGACATGGGCTCCCTGCCTGTCTCTAGCTTTGAGAAGTGGGCCACCGCTAATAAGTGGGCTTGAGACCCACGGGGGATAGGGGGGCCGGGTTTGGGGGGGGGGGTGGACCGGGGAGGGGGGTATCCTGAGGGTCGTATGGTCTAAGATCGAACCTGCTGCTGTTGCTCAGTTGGGCTTCTGTTGTTTAACCCATCTTCTTTTACTTAATTTCGGTTGTTATATGAATCTGTTTAACTGCGGGCGGTGGCCCTGACAATTACCTGCTTGCATTATTCCACGCCTCGTAGTGGCGTTGGATTCTGCGGCTCACCGCATTCACAATTAGCGGATGTTCCCCTGAGTACCGGACTCATTGCCTGTGGGATATTACATTCATGATGTATGCTATGTCTATATCAACAAATGCTAATAAACAGATTTCATAATAATAAGTGGGCTTGAGACCAGGATTTTGTCTTTTTTTTCCTGGTAGGGCCATTCGATGAAGTGCTCCACTGCCTTAGCCATGTCTTCAGTGTCCCCCAAGGACTGCAGCCCCTCCATCTGCATCACCGTGCTGGTATATCTGTCATACCACCTTGCTGTGGTGGGCGTGAGGATTTGCTCGATTAGTACAGACAGATCCATTCCATTAGCTCCCACAAATTTTCTGGAAAGGGTGTCATTCTCTACTGAACGTCTGGTGCTAGCCTTCTGAACTTGTCCATCTCGGAATGAAAGAGTGCATCCGCCAATGATTTTTGAATTCCTGGAAAATGACGTGCCCTAATGTCAAGGTTCCCTTCAAGTTGCAACCTAACCATATGCCTCATCAGCCTGAGTATATCCGGGCAGGTGGCCGCGCCCCTATTTATGCCCAGCATCACTCCCTGATTATCCGACCATAGCGTGATCTTCATATTCCGCAGCCTATTTTTCCACACAGACAGGGCTACCACTATGGGGAATAGATCAAGGAAGGTGATGTTGCAGGTGACCCCCCATTCATGCCATCTTCTAGTCGATTGCCCTGCACACCACTCTTTACCCAGAATTGCCCCGAAGCTGTGGCTGCCGGCCGCATCTGTGAATAGGGCTATTTGCTTAGACGTGACCCAACCCTCTCTCCATATAAGGAGTCCATTAAATTGGGTCAGGGTGGAATCCTGTGCGCTGTCCCCCATATTTTTCTATGTGACATGTGGAAAGGGGGACAGTTGACTTTTCAACCCTCTTGATACCCTGTGGGGTGCGATACAACTTGCCCCTATTGGGGAGTTCAGAAAGCATCACCTGTGCCCCTATTGGTCCGTTGTCTTAGCGCCTAACCTGGTGCTCTTTTTGGCCTTGCCCCGGGGGAACTGGGGATACCTCCCCTTTGATGTGGCCACCGGGCAGCCACCTAAACTGGTTAAACCGGTCCTTACGGGTCCATGGTGGCTGTTATGGTGCCGGCCCTCGATGCCCCCTTTGGGGGCGGCCTCTGCAAAGCACAGTGGTGAGACAGCTAATCGTAGCAGAGTTAACCGGGCTGAACTTCCAGCGCGAACACTACGGGGCAGTCCAAGCATAATGCGACACAAAATTTAATAGCACTTTTTGCCTCATACTCCACAACTCCAAGAATCTGGCGCCAAACTCCAGGATCTCTGGCGCCACGAGCAGACAAGCAGCAGCTTCTGAATCCCAGGCGGCAGACTGACTGTCGGGCATGAGCATGGCAGCAGGTTTGAGGGATCATGCCAACACTACAGCAGAGAGGAGCTTCCTGAATTTGGACTAGGCATAGTTTAACACCAATGAGGTCATACATATCGAGAGAGACCGACTGCAAAAGAAGAATGACACCCAATCAGCCCAAGTCGTGACACATTTAGTTAGAGGCCTAACAGCCAGTGGCGTAAGCTCCCATTGGTGCAGCAGGTACAGTGGCACCAGGGCCCAGAGGCCGACGCAGTCTGATTATTGCTGCATTTCACAGTTCAAACTGGATCTTTGCACTGGGGTCCATGACTTCTATCCCCAGTGCCTAATTTGAAACGGTGGAGGCCACCCAAACTCATTTTTGGGGACCAGCACTTATTTTTCCTCATCGGATATTTCCCGAGAGGGATTCACTCTCAAAGATGGAAGACTGGGGCAGGAAAAAACGGAAACCCCGTCACAAGGCAGAAAGCAGGACCTTGTAGGGTGAAGTGAACGGGCCGGGAGTGTCTGGTAACCGGAGTCTGGTTGTGGTTTAAAGAGGCCTGAAGTGGGCTTAGGACTGCTCAGCCTTGGAATTCAGCACGCCGACCTTCAGTTGCACCAGCTGCAGGATTCTGAGCAGAACCCTGAGCACCGGCAGAGTGTCACAAGTTAAGCACTGCTTATCCCTTTTCCCTGCTCCAGGCCTAAGAGAAAGTCGCAGGTTCCGATCTTTCCGCACCTGCTAGAGAAGTCCAGTGAGAGCGACGCATCGATGCTTTAACATTCCACCGCAAAAAACACATAAGACCTCTTCTTCTGTAGGAAATATTAAAATCAATTCACCCCTAAATTATAAGGCTAATTAAATCAGTCTTGTTTCAAAAACCGCAATTCATGATTACTCGTTAATTGCCAATTTCATTCTATGTTTGAGTGAGCAATCGAAGTTATGGCTCTCTTGAATAAATGCATCATTGATTGAAATGCATCATTAATTATTCAAGAAGCCCTCGGTACGAGTTATTAATCATAATCCTCTTGAACTATATGAATTAAATCTATAAACATTTATTATGTCTGAGTGCCATCTAGTGGCTCAATTGCAGATTCCCCAATAACTGCATTCTACAGCTACACAATTCTTCGCCCTTATAGCACAGTAAATTACAGCTATCTTTTTTTTAATACGTTTAGGAAAAGTCAGACATTTCAGAATCCTTATTAATACTATGAGAAAAAAGACAACATAGGTTAAAAACGTACTTTGTGTAAACCTAATTATGCGAGTTAATCACATAATCCTATTGAAACGTATGAAATATACCGAAGAACATTTATTTTGGCAGAGTGCCATCTAGTGGACTAAAGATGGATATATCAGTCTACACTAGCGGTTTCTTTTTCTGCCTCCATTCTCCTTTCCCATTAGGAACAAGTGTTCCCGCCTCTCTGCCCTTGCCCCCCACCTCTCAACTAGCCACGGAACTCTGAGCTCTGCAAGCTCAAGAATGCATCCTCCATCCCTCCTCTGGGCTCAACTCTGCGTCCTTCTACCCGCAGCCACTGCTTGCTTCTCTCTCCTTACACTGACTTTGCTCGCCATCTGGTCTGTGTTTTTGGGAAGATAATTTAAGTTTGGATGAGTAAACAGCACCGTTTAGGTACTTCAACATTTCCACTGCCCCCCAATGCTCTGGGGCTTATTTACAAGTCCCTTGCGCAATTGGTACGTCACTTTTTCCCATATTAAAAGTGACACACCTGCGGCGGAAGGGGCTTGTAAACAATCCCATCTGCGTCTACTCTAAAAGCTGGTCACTGAGCCCTCAGTAGCCAACTATGGTCATGGCTCCTCACATACTTCCCAATCATCATTTCTTGCTCTGATTCTTGAGTTAAAACTATTTTAACAGGCTTACATTCTACACCAGCTGTGGTGAGATGGTATATCATTTTTAGCATATCATTAAACACCTCCATGTTGGAAAGCACGGCTCCTCCCCATCCCTGTTTTATTTGTTACTCAGTTATGTTATGCAGATTTGTAGAACGTGGTCCAAGAGGGAGAATCTAGAGTGGAGCAAAGGAGCAAAAGTGAATGGATTGCTGGAAAGAGAAAGATATCGCGAGGAGAAGAATGGAGCATGGCAGGTTGGAGCATTTTTGACAGGACGTCTTTTGGTTTTAGTCAAGTCAGCCCCGGATGAAGATTGCGGTTTTGGTGCTGTTTTTAGGTCTCGCCTGGCGTTGCAGCGCACATGCTCTGCTCGCTCGGTGAGAGCTAATGTCATCAGGAGATTTCAGAAGGGGGCTTGAAGATCAGACCATCATTTTTATTGGGTCGCGTCAGCGTTTATGCTAAACGCTGGCTTCTCATTGAAAATGATGCTTCTTAGTTACCGCCCTGTCTCCCTTTTGGATGGCCCATCCGGACTGGGTCGTCAGTTTCACGGCTGTCGTGAAGGAATTTCTTATCAGAAGTCCGGATGGGCCATCCGAAAAGGAGACAGGGTAGTGGCGTAATGACCACAGTTTCCCCTTTCAGTGGCACCCGCGCTTTACCTGCACTTTTGTCTCTGGGAGCGCCATTTTGCAGCATAATAATAGGGAAGTGTGATAGGGTCCATATTTCATTCTTGCTGCATTACTCAGCGTGAGTGTCCTGGCCGAGCCGTACATATATATTTTTAATTATTTGCACAAGTTCCCGTGTTCAATGTAGACACGAGGGAACATCGCCAGCCTACCTGTTAGTAGGCAGAGACAAGCTGATGAGGAGGGCGGAACAGGAGAGGATTTCTTGGCGTAAGGAGCAGGAGTGCGTCAGGACGAGAGACCCCAATGCCTCGGAATGCCGGGTTGGATACTTTTCTCATGATAAAAGGTCTGACAAGTGCAGCATTCCTCGCAGCGCGAAGACCAGTAAACTTTTGCGAAGGGCCTTCCTCTGCATAGTAACGTGTCACTACGGTTTTAGTAACTTCTGATCCGTTTGAGCAAGACACTTTTGTTGTAGTTAATATCTGCAGATTATGCTGCAGAAGATGGATTATAGGGCAAATGCGTAATCCATATTTATGCAGAAAACGCCGTGGCTGCAGAATCGAGCTGGCTCTATAAGTGCTTTCTAGTAACCTGGAATCTGCCTTGACCGTCCAGTGTCTGACTTTACACTTTGTGATCCTCGTAGCTTGCGGTTCCGCCTTGTCCAAACTGTCCCAGAAATTGGTTTAATCTTTCTCTCTCTCTCTCCCTCGTTATCTCCCTCTACCAGGATAAGTGCCCGTCATACCCGCCTAGTGCAGCATGCGGCGGAATCGGACACCCTTCCACCCCTCCATAAGGTCAGGATCTCAGCTCCAGACAAAAGTCTGGTGTTGTTGTGTTCATGCACGGGGTGGAGTCATGTGTTGTTGGCCCACTCCCAGCCTCTCGCCGAGGAATGGAGCACACAGCTCTCTAATAACAGCTGCTGGGAGTCTTGGGCAGCAAAAACTACAGCTGGGCATTCCCACACAGAGTGAAACGTCCCGGAAGTTAACATCAGTTATTTATTAAACTAAAAAGCTTCCATATTTCAGTTGTGTCCGTACTATTACGGCTGGCACCTTGGTTACATTTAATCAATATGCGGCAGTTTCGGTAAGGTACTGTGACACGTTTGTTTAGTGTGCTTGTCGATAAGTATTCCCACATGGACATAGTGCAGTCGTTTGGCTGGTAGCACTTCATTATTTCAACACACCTGGGCGTGCCTGTCCTCTTGTATATTTTTTCAAAGACAGCTCCACACTGCCCTTGATTTAATCCCATGGCAACACCTTTCTTTAAGTGCTTGGGCTGGAGTGCTTTCTGTGCTTGTGTGTGTGTGTTGGGGGGGGGAGGACATTATTGCCCAGCGTGTGCTTTGTGTTTACTCTGGTCTTTTTTTACTGCGGGCGCCTTGTGCTGCGTGGACACGCTCAGGGCACGCTGCCCCACACCTGCCTTTAGGGTTGGGGCAGTGCTGTCAGACACCCCTGGCTCCTCTGAGTTTACACATCTTTCACTTGATGCAGGATGATTAGTTACACACCTCCTTGTCTCCACATCCGCCCATCTGACTATTCATTAATTTGTCCCTTGATGTACTACACTCTCCGACCACCTCTCTCTCCAACCAGCTGTCTGCTTCCCTCTTTTGTTCTCTTTCTCTCTAGCATCTGCCACCTTGTCAACAAATCTCTACCCTCTTATATCATCTGCTTTGTCCATCCATCCATACATGTATCCATCAATCTATCTTGTTCAGTAGCATCATTCATACATACGCTCTTCATACACCATCTATCCATCCATCCATCCATCATGTTCAGTAGCATCATTCATACATACACTCTTCATACACCAGCCATCCATCCAGTTCAGTAGCACCATTCATACATACACTCTTCATACACCATCGATCCATCCATTGTTCAGTAGCATCATTCATACATACTCTCTTCATAGACCATCCATCCATCCATTGTTCAGTAGCATCATTCATACATACACTCTTCATTGCCCGTCAGTCTGTCCATCCATTGAATCCATCCGTCCATCCATCCATCCATCCATCTTGTTCAATAGCATCACATAGTCAGGAAGGACGTTGAGTGGCCACAGGGAGATGGCTATAGGCTGAGGAAAGCCTCTAAGAATTAGCTGGTTTTTATTGTGCGGTTTATGAATGGGTAGAAATACATCCTTTATTTGGCCAGGGTGCAGGTTCACAAACAAGCATTTGCAATGCAATAGGTCTTGCATTTCCGCGAGTTTAAGCTATTGGCATTGTAAATGACAATGCGTTTTATTTATGCTTCAAAACGTAAACATAAAGAAAAGGCATTGTCATTTGCAATACCAATAGCTCAAACTCGCATAAATGCGAGACCTGTTGCATTGCAAATGCTTGTTTATTGTTTCAGTGATGCGAAGGTGAGTTCTTGTGCTTTAGAACTTCTATTGAGGAGTATTTTAATTTCCTGAGGGAGTTTTAGGGGAAAATACGCAGCATACTATTGGCAAAATGATGCCTGATAGAGGTAACATATAACTTACTGGGACTTAACGTAGACTGCAAACACACTGGAGGGAAGTGGGCGTAGAACCTTGTGGGGTATACCGTGTTATCGTTTGTGAGCATTGGGCAATGGAGCGAGGTTGTGGCATAATGGGCAGAGCTGCCGACATTAGAACTGGGGAACCAGGTTCGAGTCTCCACATATTGTGATGACTCAAGCTCCCCGTGCCTAAAAAAAAAAAAACGTGTCCTTGCGTATTGGTGCTCATGTAAATCGCTCCAATAACTTCTGGTCGAAATTTGGCCTAGGTTGGCCTACCTGTAAACATGAAGGTGACCTTTGCCATTAGAAGCTAGTGGGGACATGGGTTTAGGGCACCTTGCCAGAAGTCACTTCTCCCCCCCCCCAAATGCAAGGGGTGATGAGGGCAAATCGTGTCAGAGAATAATGACATCACGATGGGTAGGAGTTTCTGAGCTGAATGGTTTTTAAGGTCAGGAGCTTGAGAACTGGGCCTTCCTCCCTTCTCTGACCGACCCGGACCGGATGCTTGCAAAAGAGGGTCATCTGGACAGATCTCTTTCTTCAGACCTTGTGCTTGAGATGCCCCTCCTGCTCTTCACCCCTTGCTAGGAATGGGGTGGGTAGCTTATGGCACCGAGGCCATGCTCCCATAAGGCGGTTAGTAACAATGTTGTGGTTGTCTTCTTTTACTGTGCTTGCACCTGCCCGGGTGCTATTTCCATCCCATCTGTTCAGCTCATGCACTTCCACAGAGTGCTTGGAGGTCAGGTGCTTTCTGGATGCACTGTGCAACCGAATGGGCAAACGAAAGTTAAGGAGGGAGTGCTGCACATGCCTGGGTGGGCGAATGAGTGCTGCAGGCCGTATCAGCTTTTTTGTGTGTGTTTTTTACACTAATGTCATTGTTTTATTTAGTAGCGAATGCAGGTAGAGATGTCTAACAGGGCAGAAAAGTTAAAGTCAAGGGACCCTGGAATTGCATATTTGCTCAAACTTGTTATGGCAAAGCTTGGTGATGACTGGCGAGTTTGCACTCCTACCTGGAGAGCGCGCCGGAGATCGGGTGGTGGCACGTCCACATTGCTGGTCAGTTCCACAAAGTCATTTCTGGGTCTTGCCTGCACAGCGCTTGCGTTGTTCTTGAGAAAACTATTGTTTTTTAATATAACTTAAAAGGGACTTCCATCTCACCTCCTCTCTTTCCTGGTTTCTCATTGGTTTCTGTGCTTGCCACTTACCTTTCCTCCATTACTATTGGCTGTAGCATATTTTCATGCATTTTCCAATGCTTGTTCCCCTTCTCTTATCAGTTTCCTGCCACTGAAATACTGTTAAAGTCTGCTTTGGTGGGACTGTATTTTCATACATTTTTGCCTTTTACTCTTGCAGCATATTTCTATACCAATTTGTCACCAGGAGAGATTTAGTGATTTGCAGAGAATCCCAGGATGTTGCGGGCGCCGCCAAGACTCAAACTGGGATCCCCAGCTCCTGAGTCAGCAGCTCTGGCCGCTGTGCCACATCCTCTCCACTCCTTTGTTATCTGTCAGGGAGCTCTTTCCATCTCCCGGACGATGATTGATGAAAACAGCACTTTATTAACTACATAAGCGAAACCGATGCAAAACCAATGCTTGTTTTTTTGTCCAGTTTTATATAGCGGGAACTCGACCCGAAGGCATCAGAGCACTTTACATGAGCATCAGTTGCATTACAGACAGAGGCATTCATTTTTAGGCACAGGGAGATTAAGTGATTTTCCCAGAATCACAGAATGTTTGAGCATCCCACCAGACTCTAACCTGGTTCCCAAGCTTTAAGGTTGGCTGCTCTAACCATTAAGCCACATGATGTTTTCAACGCTTGAAAAACTGTATGCAATGTTTACCATGCAGTTTTTACTACCTGTAATGTTACAACTCAGGAAAGTACCACGCAGGCCTATTTACAATGTGGTCCTTCACCTTGCATCTACATTTTTTTAAATGACATACTTTTAATGTAGTTAAAAAGAGACCATTACGGGTTAAGGGATGGGATATTTAGGGTTCAGTGATGGGTACCGGTAAAGGGGTAATGGCAGGGGCGCGACTGGACCTTTTCAACTTTCGGGGGTGTTGGCCAAACAGGTCAGTCAATGAAAGCGGGGCTAACATTTCAACAAATGGGGCCGAGCTATCCTCAGAGACAATATAAGAACATAAAGTGATACATTGTGTATTTTAAACATCATTTAAACTCAGTACAATTACAACAAACACGTTTCAGTGAATTTGATAATGCATATAGGCCACTCACAGGGGCATATTATCAAGAAACGGAATTAAAATTATAGCCGCTTTAGCGACAGAAAATTGCCGCTAAAGCGGTGATAATGGGCTTGATAACATGCCCTTGAGAATTCCCATAGAAGCCCATGTTCTGGTGTCAACATGGGCTTCTATTGGAATTCTCTGCGGCACATTATCAAGCCCATTATCGCCGCTTTAGCGGCGGTTTTCTGCCGCTAAAGCGGCGATAATTTTAACGCCGTGCTTGATAATATGCCCCACAGATCTTCAAAAAGGATAATTAGTGATTTGCCACCTAAAAAGCATTTTCTACAGATTTCTGTAGAAAGCACTTTAGAACCTGGTTTCGCAATGTTATTTCGAGACAAGAACCCATTTTTTGCCAATCCTCTGTAAATTCCTTCTTTAAAATGACAATGAGCTCATAAAATATTTTTTATTCCATCTTCTAAAAGGTGCTACTGTCTGACTGTTGATGAAAGGGACGTTTTCTGCTCGTCGGGATGTTGCAACAAAAGCTTGTTGGAGGCCACACACATACAAGTCTCACGATATTGATCCTAGTGGGTGGAATGTGATTCTGGAATGTGTGACTGACAAGTCCCTGGTTTGTTTCCGAAAGATTGAATAAGTGAGTGCCAATCAGTTGGCAATATTACCGCCAGTTTCTTACTCTTCCGAGAAACTGAGTTATTCTAAATCAAAATAAAATCTTTGTTGTTAGCACCCCACATTGAGTAGTTCTCATGTGAGACAACAGAGGAGGAAGTCGCCAGGCCTAAAGAGATGTGATCTATGGCATAATTTGTCTGTGTGGCTCACTTTATGTCGGCCAGACGCAACAAAAAATTAAAGCAAGGATACTTCAACATCAGAGTAGAATCCGATGCTCTGTAGTAGGGGCACCCCTAGTCAAACACTTTACACAGATGGGACACAGCCCAGACCAGCTACAATGGCCGGTGATTGAGAAACCAGAACTGGGACCTAGAGGAGGCAATATTGCCTGTATTCTGAACATCCGAGAATTGAAATGAATGGTACCTCTTGATACCATTGCTAATGGACTTAACGAATCAGATTCTAGTAATGCCCAATTGGCCTGTCTTAATATCTAATCAAACCTCCCAGTATTAATAGGGCCAATTGCTGCATATATCTGAGAATCAATAGTATGGCAAAAAAGTGCTTGTGCGGCCACATAAAGCTTAGAGAGTATTTACCCTGCTTGTTCACAGGGAATGTCTATTCGTAACTTTGGTGTGTTTCATACCCCTCCTACAACCCAAATTTGACTCTCAACATTCAGTCCATTTGTATCTCACCATGGATCATATAATGTATGGCTTTACATGAAAGTACATTCCAAGAATCTCATTTAAGGTGTGATACAAAATTTGTCATTATATACTTGTATGGTTTTTGAATGCACTAGCTATGTCATGGCACATGTATTTGCTTTATGTGCGCTGTATAAGCTTATCAAGCATATCGATATTTTGTGAGTTTAGCTATATATATTTTTTGCAACAAAGTAAACAAATGCCGCTACTGCTTTCCAAAAATTATGTGGTAATGTACTCCACTTCAAATTCCATATATGCTGTTTATTTTTGTACAATGTTCAGATTGAAGAAAGCATATTCATGTGTTGTAATATCTATGTTATGGGCTGTATGTCTAAGTAGTCATTTTTATCCATGCAGCAATATTAGACTTTCCCAACATCATAATTTGTTTTAATTCACGGCATTAACACTCAATCAATTCTGCCCGTTACATTTATGCATCGTTTCCTAACGATAGACGATTCATAGTCTGTTTTCCTTTCTTACCGTTCACAACCGACACTTAGCCACTGCACCTTACGGGGCGTCACGCGGTGCTCGGTGTTTCCCGTTAAAGTCAGTGCATTAACTAGCGGCGCGCTCTTTTGCGAGTGAAGAAGCATTCCTAACTAAGGAGGGTGAGTCATTTGGAGAGGGTTATATTTCCTTCATGTTGTCCCTCACGACGCGTCTTATGTGTTTTAGTAAACCACGAAAACATTTTGGCAACATGTGAGTCAAACATTTTCTCGACGCAGCCCTGTGTTTTTAATATTCGGGCTGGTGCGATTTATTCACGTTCTGTGAGCCTTTTGTTAGCGTTTACTGCATGGCTAACTGTTATGTCTAACCCCGACAGAATGGCTAAATTCCCCCCGTGTTTAAATTCACTACCAGTACGATTTACAAAATATCAAACATTCCCCTCACATGAGCGAGCAGCAGCTACTGGGTATGCGCTCTGGCTTAGAGTGGTTCTATACATGTAATGGTAACGAGCGATAGCACACTTTAGATCACATCAGTGCGTCGCGCGCTCTACGTTTTATTTAATGGAAAAGTCGCTTTTCTTTGGATTATGAGATCGTTAGCATGACTATAGATCACAGGATACTGCTTTTTAATTTAATTTGCTTACAGGACACTGCTTCTTAAATTGTTTACTCTGTCAATATACTGGTTAGTTGCCACCTGATGGCTTTTCTCATGATTTCAAGGTTCTGGCACTGATTGTGTTTCTCCTTTTTTCCCCTCCCGCCCTCGGATTTGTAGAAAGTATTGAATTTAGCCGCTATAAGCAATTGTGATTAACATCACTCCGCCGACCAATGATTTTTACCATGGTGTTTCCAGCAGTATTTACACTGAACTGAAGTAACATTACGGATCTTTTCCCCAGCTGTTGAGTAAGTTTACGTCCAAAACCTTTCATAGGTTCCCTTTTTTAATCAGTAATTATAGTTCCCACAATGGGTTTCAACTGACACCTTATTTTTCAGGTGTTCATCACTCTCTCTCAATTTGGAGCCTTCGGAGCCCCTATCGCCTGTGACGACCTCGTGCGACTACTAGGCTTGTTCATTTTTTCCTTACATGGTAATTTTGAGTATTTATTTAGTTTACTTTCTGGTCTCTATTTAATTTCATTGACCTGATGAGTCCTTATCTTATTGTACCCCTGGGTGCCCCTGCCCTTTTCACTTTCTCCTTTTTCCTGAGCAAGACCCCGCCAGTAAGGATTGAAAAACCTACTTAGCTTCAGGGGTCGAAACGTCGACATACTACTGCTACCAGTATTGCCAACAGTGCATGTTGCATTGTGACTTTTGTACATGGTTATGCAATTGATTGTCATTTACCCCTCTTTGATTGTGCTTGAGAATATGTGGCATTGAATAATATGCCTCTACGATTGGATTGTTTTACTAAATTGATTTATCTGTCACTTATTTCACTACCTCACTCAAATCACCCCTTCTCCCCTTGCACTTAGTTGGACACATCAACTAGGCTTTTATGATGTTTTTGTAAAAATTGTTCTTTAAAAAATTGCATTATGTGTAGAGTGTGATTAAATAACACTCCAACACTTATTCAATTTCTCTTGATTTTGTATATATATTTTTTCCATTTGCCTATACACCTCGTTTGATGTATTATAACTGGGACCACTACTGTCTATACAGGCATAAAGAAGGGGCAAAAAAGGTAGCTTCCCTGAAATAACTTTGACACCAATGGGATTCTTAGCATGCAGAGAATACAAGGATTCCTTCAATTTTAAGAAAACATAGAAGATGTGTATGATGGGCAAAGTCTTTCAAAGAAAGAGTGCCTCTTAATAGCATATGTTATAATGACAATAACCATGCTTTCAATTCTGTTCTGATGCCCCCAGCCCAAAGAGTGAAATCCACTAAAATGTACATGTTTTAAAAATTCTGCAAGAGTAATATGCATTATAAAATGCAGCATGTTAGCGAAAGAAAGGTACTGTCACATGGCCCGTGGGAATATTGTTGTTTTTCCCTGAGTTAGCATGAGCTCTTCGCAGCTTGCCTGCTGCTTTTGCGCATGTTACTAAACATCTTTATTTTTGCAATATTTCAAAGACTGCTTTCACATGGGAACGCATCGCTGTGTTCACTCTCTGCAGGTTCCTGGGATTTTGACTGAACATTATGTGCAAGGTCGAACAACAATGCCCCTTGTTATTCTGTTCTGGCCAGACCTTAGCTGTTAAACAAAACATACCAATGCAGCTGTTATTGGGACAGCGTACGTCGGTCTTTAGCATGGTACACGAATAGGTGAAACACACTTGGAGAGGGACCTTTCCAGGGAGAAAAGCAGGATGTAGAGTTCTCATCTATAGGCTAAAGGTATGGGGTCTGCAGACTAAGCCCAGAGATCTTCTATTATATAATAATACTTATTCTTAGCAAGGGGAGGGAGGTTAGGTACTATAGTCCTGTTCTCCATTGTCTTTTTTATGATGACATCTCCCTTCATGATATACGGACTGGCTGCTATGCTGAAAATATTTGTATTATGCATTTCTCTGCTTGTTTTGGCACATATACTGCGAGTTAGGGCACGTTAGTTAAAATAAATATTTTAAACTGTTTTGTGTCGCAGTCAGATCTTATTGTGGACAAGTACAACTGTGTGAGCAAAAGGGTGTGCCTTGTTGCCGCGATTCCTGAGAGATCTGGGAGTGTTGTGTTCTGGGGTGTTTAATCATTTGTTTCTCTGGAAACTGTGTAGGAGAGCTAGTGAGACACTATAGCTAGTCGGTCCTGTATTCGTGGGGATAAGGTTGTAGGAAGACCCAGTCCCTATACACCAAGATCCTATATTCCTGCGCATAGTTCTGTGTTTGTGCAGACTTCCTGCAACAGTACCAGAACAAAGCAAAAAGAGTAGCGCAAATTCACGCAGCTGCTCAATGGTACAAAGGACAGCAGAGATGTAGCAAATGTATAGTTGAGGGAGATAGAATGTACCCAGCTGATGTTGAGGAGTCAGTGAGAAAAACTGATACTGATAGTGATGCCGGGGATGATATTTTAGATTCTTTGTTGTCCTCACGTCCACCACCATATGTGGCTCCAACATCATGTTCAGAAAGCGTTACAACCAGCAGTGGTGCAGTGGCTACAGCCCCTGTTGACCAATATATGATTCAAATTGGAGGACCGCCTCCATCACTTACGATTGCAGCTGCACCGGCTGAAGGAGCAAATACTGTGTTTCTGCTTCCATTGTGACTGTTCCCTCACAACTATCACAGGTTGTATCAGCTCTGACATTAGCAATTCCTGTTGCAACTGCACTGTTTGATATTGTACCAAAACCATGTTGTTCCAGGATCTGTAGGAGGAGTAGCCATGACAGGGTTTATTCCAACATTGCAAAACTCGCAAATTGTTGCCTGGACCCCACCACAAAATGTTCCATCATTTAGGGAAGGGAGAATGATTGTTTTTCCAACACACATTGCACAGGGAGAAACAAGATCATTTGATGATGGGATTTTTCCTCCATAGTTTGAGGAAACCCTCAAGGATAAAAGAACAGGAGATACAGAGTTACCATCTACTAGCCAAGAAAAGACAAGACCCCTAAATGTACCAAAATTGAAAGTGGAATTAGAAGAGATTATTAGGGGATATTTAGATATTTCACATTCAATCAATAACAGATACCAGAAGAATGATCTGAAATACCTGAGCAAGGAAATCACAAGGAGTTCAGATGTCACACATGATAAGCTGACAGAATTGGGAGGCAAATACAAGGCAAATCTCACTAAAAGTGTCCCTTTACAAAGAAAGCTTTAGGGCACAGTTAGATCATGAAACAAGTGTGACAGTGTGGTCCTTAGGAATGAGATTACACACTGTTGAGTTGGTGAAGTGTATTTGGAAGTAGAGTGTTTTTGAAAGTCTAGAGATGAAATGGGCAAAGAAGCAAGGAAAGAAAATGAAAAATCAGACCCTACAGAAGCAAATGGTATGCCACCACCAACACCCCCAGATGAAGATGAGACTCTAACTTTCCCTATGAGGGAGATTTCAGGTGGAAGGTATGTTCAAATATCATGGGGTAGGGGTGATCCTGTGATATTTACTAACAACTTTCTAAAACTGAGAGAGAATCCTGCCCAGTGGCATACACAAGTTGACAGATTTGTGAAAAGTTTGAAGATATTGTAGACAGAGTTGATTACTTTCTGTCATATTGTGGTACAGAGTGATCTTTGGGCTGAATGTAAGATAATTGTGCAATGGCCATGTACAGAGCCTCCAAGAGGTGCTCGTGAACCCTCACCTACGGTGATGACAAAGTACGATGCAGTGATTACCTTTTTGAAATGAAAAGCTCCACAGAGAGACATTGATTGGTGTAAAATCAACAGAGCTACTGAAGAAGCAAAAGAGTCAGTGCAGGCTTATTATGAACGATTGTTGCAGGTGTTTATATGACACAGTGGGCAAGAAAAAACAGCAAAGGAAGCTGTGGGGAGTTTTGTGTCACAGTTCGTTCTTGAGTTGCAGCCAGAAATCAGCATTGCACATACAACAGAATGTGGTTTGTTTGCAAAGCCCATAGATGAGACCCTGAGGTGTGCAAAGTACTTTAGTGATGAGCAAGAGATGAATCAAAAAAGGCTTATGGATTTTTTTTTACGGCCCAGACGAAACTGGTGAAGAAGGGCTTTCAGAATCAGTTGCATGTAGGGAATGCTGGTGGAATACAAGGTGTTGGTTTTCAAGCTGGAGGTCAAATTGCAAAAGGTGGAGTTGGTGTTCCACAGTGTACAGGAAGAGGTGTTCTGGTTGATCGCAATTCAGGGGTAGATACTGCACTGCTAAAGAAAGGAAATCCGTGTCACTATTGTAAAAGGCTTGGGCATTTAAAAAGGGTGAGTATAGAGAGAATCCTAACCAAGTAAGTGGTCATGGGCAAATTTAAGGTGTAAATCAAACTCAAATGCAAAATGTTCCAGTTGAGGTTCAAGTTCAGTGAATACAGACACCAAATCAGTCACAAGTCCCTATGGTGCACATCCCGCAAGCTCCAATGGCCCTTCAGAATATGGAAAATCCCAGATTTAATATGAATCCGGTACATGGAGCAAATTCAAATCTGTTTTAACCCATTTCAACAGTTTCCCATGTTTTAGAATGATAGCTTTGATTCTGACAATTCACAATGATGGTGCCTGAGGGGAGGGGGGTTGTAAACCAGAGAGGGCCATTTGTGGAAGGCAAGGTAAATGGCCACCAAGTGTCATTTCCGATTGACTCATGTGCTACTTGCTCGACTGTTAGAAGAGCAGAAATCCCAGACCTGCCCCTCTTGGGAAAGAAGAGGCAAGTTCTAGGTGTTTGAAATAAGCAAATCAGCAAACCTGTTTGGAAGGGATCGTTTGTGCAAGTTAAATTGCACAATTTATTGTACACCGAATGGTGTTGAGTTTCAAACACATGATGATGAAGTTGAATTTAAAATGACCAGACAAGCAATGCTGTTTGATTGTACCCTGACGTGCGAGATACTGTACAACCAGAAGTATGGAATTTTTCAGGATAAGGTGTCAGACTAATCAAAGGTATAGATCCAGTCCAATTTACTGTAAAGCTAGAGACAGTATTTCCAAGAATGCCACCTTATAATCTCACAGCTGAAATAGTGTCTGGAATCCATCCAGTGATTGAATCAATGTTGAAACATGGGATTTTGAGAGAAATTGTTGGAAGGTTTGCAGAAGTTAACAACAAGTATAGAATTGTACAGAATCTTAGGGAAAGTTACCATATTGTAGTTGCATGTTGTTCCATTGGGCTGAATCCATCTAACATACTATTTCAGATTCCTTGTGACGCAGAGTGGTTTACTGTTGTGGATCTTTGCCAGGCTTCTTCTCCATCCCAATGTAGGAGGACAGTCAATTTTTGTCTTTGTTTGTACTCAGAGATAGAGTTTTGGCATGGTTGTGAGTTCCGCAAGGGTATATGAAGAGCCATTTGATCACTAATCAGATCTTGAAAAAGAATCTTGAGGCATTACAAACGCCATGTAATTCATTTCTTGTGCAGTATATTGATAGCCTACTTGTGGTATCAACTACATAAGAAGCTTTTAAACAGGATACAATTGTTCTTTTGAAGCATCTGGCTGAGAATGCACATAAGGTGTCCCCATACGAATTACAATACTGTTAGAAAGAAGTCCTGTATTTATGACATCTTATCGAAAAGGTAATGAGAAAAGTGTCATAAGCGAGAATACAAATTTTCAAAAATGAACTCACTCAGCACGCTGAGAGAAGTCAGGATTTTCCTGAGAATGGTGGGCTATGGATAACCAACTTTTCCCTAGTTGCCAAGCCTTTACTGAGGCTGATGCACTAGGATGTACCCGATCCACTTCCATGGGATAACAACTGCTTATAAGCATTCCTAGAGCTGAGAGAAAGTCTCTGTTGTGCCCCGTCACTGGGAATGCCCGATTACAGTAAAATGTTCACATTATTTTGCAGTGAAAGGGAGGTCTCTCAGTGCTTACTCAGTTGCATGGAGACTCTCAAATACCTGTGGCACATTTTTCAACTACTCTTGACCCTGTTGCTGCAGGATTGTCTGGCTGCCTTAAAGCGGTTGCATCAGTTGGCGGCAGCATTGAGAGAAGCAAGAGCATAGTGATGGGAGACCATCTTACAGTGATGGTCCCTCATTCAGTGGAACTATTGCTTACTTAAATAAAGACCCAATATTTGACAAACAGCATTCCTACAAAATATGAACAACAATTTCTTGCTGCAGACAATGTAGTGATAAAAAGGTGTCAAACTCTTAATCCAGCTACCATTGCCTGACAGTGAAATTGCTAGGGAGGAGGTGGAGCATGACTATCTTGATGTTATGGACGTATGCACCAAGCCAAGACTTGAAATTAAGGCGGATCCCCTTGATGAGCCAGATTATGTACTTTTTGTGGATGGCTCACGCTTGAGAGACAATGAGGGGACTTTGACAGCAGTTTACCCTGTTTGGTCAATTCAGGAACTGATTGCCCTTACAAGAGCTTGTTATGTTTCAGCTCAATTGTGACTGTCTATATTTACAGATTAAAGACTGGGTTTTGAGGTATTTACTTTAGAAGAATACGGATGATGAAAGATTTAACAGCAAAGACATTTATTCCTTTTTAAAGAATCAGGTGGATAGCAAAGTAGACATCATATGCCAATACGTGTTTCAGAGCAACATGCAACTTCATCAAGGCCAAATAAATGCTTCAATACGATGAAATCGTTTGTACCTCGCTTGTCAGAAAATAAATGAACAGTATAAATCTTAATCTCAAAATGAATATATAGTAAGCAACTTTCTCACATATTCAGGGATCTAAAAACTATAGGGTAATGAAGCCAACATATAAAACTGGACATATACTTCAAAGAAAGCGTGGCATGATAACTGACTTCTTGCTTGTAACAGGGGTCCGTAAAGTATAGAGTATTAATCCTCCCAATTAAAGACCTCAAAATACAGTCTTTTTTAAATACATTTTTCTACAGAATTGGAGGGTTTTGTGCTGCAAATTTCTTTTGAGGTCTGTGCCAAACCAATTGAGGATCATCTGCTTCCCTCCACCGTTTCTGTCTGGAAAATATATTTACATATAGTCAGTATAGCTTTAGTCTGATCAATGATTTTGGACAGTTATGGTCACAAATGGGATTCATGACATCATCTAAATGACTGATTCAGAATTGGGAATATGTGATAAAATTCTTGGAAGCTTTACAATTGCCACAAGAAATTACTATAGTTAAGTGTGCATCTCACAGAAGTGGCAGTGACCACGGGGCATATGTGTCAAAATCCATTATTGCGATTCTCCAATAGCAGTTTTTTGAGAATCGCTATTTGAGAATCGCAAAACGGGATGTATTTAAAAATTCGCAAATATTTTGCGATTTCTTGTTATTCCTTAATTGTGATTAGCAAATTTCGAAATCGCAATTAAGGAATACCTTCCCATTCATTCCTAAGGGCCAGGAGGCCCATAGGAATGAATGGGAAGTCATTCTCAATTTGCGATTCGCAATTAGAGAATCGCAAATTAAGAATAATTTTAAGGGTGCAAGGGTGTCATAAGGACACCCTGATGCACCCCTGAAATGAGCATGTGTGCGCATATGGCGCACATACATGCCCTAAGGGCATGTATGTGCGCCACATGGCACTTTGAAAAATGCCAAAAAGTCAATTTTTCATAGAAATCGCAAATTACCACCAACTTGAAGTTGGATTCGCTGCTTTTTCACTCTTGAAGTATTCTTTGTGTATGGCACGGTAAGCGCTGAATAATGGCATCAAGTTCAGGCATTCGAAAGCATGTTTGTTTCATAAGGGAAGGGTGTTTGTTGAACGCAGGGCGGGCCACCTACGAAAATAGGCGAAGGTTAATAGAATGTGGGAGGTTTGGAGTGAGCATTGCCACAGAAGGCTTGGAGTTCTTTTTAAGAAGTTCGGTTTGTGTGCGTGGGTCAATGTATTGAGCACGAATTATGCACCTTTATTTTAACTACATGAAATGCATTATAGCGGTTGAATTGCAAAGATTATGCTGACACTGATTAATTTGTATATTGTAGATGCCCCTGACGAAGGGATACGTCCCGAAATGCATTGGGTAAATGAATAAAATACGTGACATGTGGAAACCATCTCGCCTCCTGTGTGTGGGTGATTTATCTCCAATCGGATTTTAATGAGTAAAATGAATTGAAGATAACGGAAAGAAAACGGCAGAGAAAAGTATTGGATTAATTAAAGAGTACATATAGACTTAAGACAAGAATATTTAATTGATTGGACTCATTGAATGGCAAAGGCTGTGCGGCCGGTATATGGAACTGTAACAGGGTCCACGTTGTTTGTTCATTTTGCAGGCGCAATTGGACGGAGCGCTTATCAGGCATGCACGCCTACACAGTACAATATATGTCAAGTATTCAGACTAATTTTCGAGGTTAAATAATTAGGTGTGCATCCCGCTACTCGTGTTTGCATTGTATTGATTACCGTCCTACCTGCGAGTTTGCACCCAGGAATAGATTCTGATTACGATCAAAAAACGAATGACTTATGGTTTTCAAGAACAAAACTGAAATGGAGCAGACATACACAGGAGCCTTTTTTGTCACGATTAATTGAAGAGAAATGTCAACATATTATTGCGATTTTTTAATTGTCTAAAATTAGCAACTACATGTGTATTATTGAAATACAGTGATTGTAATTTTTATGAACGCGACGTGCTGGTGCAGAACTCACTTTAGCACTTGAGAACTTACAACATTAGTAATGGGATTATGTGACGAGGAACAAGGGCATGAAAAAGCACGTTATATGGGATTCTGGGCAATGGAGTTTTTCACTGGTGAAAGAATGTTTGCTTTTACATTGCTTGACCAAACTGGCAGCCATTAGTTGAGTCATTTGCATTCGAGTGAGCACCTGAAAAGAATTAGCGCACAGTGATTCAGTATAAAAAGCATGTGGGAAAAAGGTCTTTTTCATTACAGAGTGAGAGATGTGTGCGTGAGCACTTAGTAAATGAAGCGAACACGGTTGTCGAAATGTGGAGCCGGCAGTAAGCGTGGATTCGCTGCTTTTTCACTCTTGAAGTATTCTTTGTGTATGGCACGGTAAGCGCTGAATAATGGCATCAAGTTCAGGCATTCAAAAGCATGTTTGTTTCATAAGGGAAGGGTGTTTGTTGAACGCAGGGCGGGCCACCTACGAAAATAGGCGAAGGTTAATAGAATGTGGGAGGTTTGGAGTGAGCATTGCCACAGAAGGCTTGGAGTTCTTTTTAAGAAGTTCGGTTTGTGTGCGTGGGTCAATGTATTGAGCACGAATTATGCACCTTTATTTTAACTACATGAAATGCATTATAGCGGTTGAATTGCAAAGATTATGCTGACACTGATTAATTTGTATATTGTAGATGCCCCTGACGAAGGGATACGTCCCGAAATGCATTGGGTAAATGAATAAAATACGTGACATGTGGAAACCATCTCGCCTCCTGTGTGTGGGTGATTTATCTCCAATCGGATTTTAATGAGTAAAATGAATTGAAGATAACGGAAAGAAAACGGCAGAGAAAAGTATTGGATTAATTAAAGAGTACATATAGACTTGAGACAAGAATATTTAATTGATTGGACTCATTGAATGGCAAAGGCTGTGCGGCCGGTATATGGAACTGTAACAGGGTCCACGTTGTTTGTGCATTTTGTTTCTCACCAGGTTGAAGCTGTCGCTGCTGCATGAAGTCAAGAGCAGTGCCATAATCTTAACCCAGGTGACTGTTTTTGATCAAAAAGCACATAGGAAAATCATGCCTAGAGCCACGGGTCCCCCTACCAGTTGATTTTAGTCACTAACACTGCTTTGAAATGTGCTGGGATACCTAACTGGGTGCATGCCCCACACACCCAGAGAGTGAGATGTCCGGTTGACAGAGTGGTGACCTTTGAGACAAATCTGAGACCACTTGTGTCCATATGTCCTGAAGGACCAGATGGGGGCGAAGTACAGCAGATTGCCTCATCTGTTCAAGTTCCTGAAATCTCACAAAGTGGTGTGGAAATATCTCCTGAAAATGGAGAACTGAAAATAGGGGAGTCGTTGAATTGCCACCAGAACCATCAAGCAATCCTGATGAAGGAACAAGTGTGAGAAAAGAAAGACCCCTATAGAGATTGGGTGGGCAAAATAGTAGAGGACAATTGAGATCTAATATGTCTGTTGAGCGCATACCATAAACCATTGTAGAAGAGAAAGAATTCAGTGGTATAAGGGAAGTGTTGAAGAAGATCAACAGACACCAAGGATTTCCAAGAGAGCAGCTTGTCGTAAGTATTCTGCACCTGAGTGGATTTACTACACAAAGATGGTGCCTAATGCAACAGATTAAGATGTTAATGGATTGAGCTCAGAACCACTTGGACCCCCATGATATGCCACTCTAAACCAGCATTTAAATTAGGTTCCTGAGACAATATTACAAGATAATTCTTGACAAGCAATATTTAGCTGATTCAAAGATTGAAAGATCTAATTCTACAAACCATAAACTGTGATTAACCAAATTATAAAGACTGTGGAAATGATCATAACTATTGTTTATTAACAAAAATAAATAAAAAGAATTGGGAAGAATTCACTAGGGCCAAGGCTGCAGTAGAAGAGTAGGGAATAACACTTCTAGAAGAAAACAAAGTAGGGCTAGGGATGCCTCACAGAGATTTATGTAAATAAGCTGAATTAAATAACTTCAAGTTAAATCATCGAAAGTTTTGCTTGCTTTGCACAAATAGAAATCAATGCAGAATATTAAAATTTCCTGCTGCAATATTGTAATATAAGGTCTGACTGTAGACAAACATGTGTTTCCTTACCAAGGCTAATTGTAGAATAATAATTGCTGACACACTAGTAGTTGTTATGTTAGCACCTATAGTTCTTTTAGTTTGTATGAGTTTAGCTCCAGAGACAAAAACACTTAAACTTGCACCTTCACCAACATCATCTGCACTCATGATAGATGAGCAGAAATTGAAAGCTTCTTTCATAGATGCTTCAAATGAAGATTTCACTCCAAATGTTTATTCTAGATTAGTTCAGGAATACACACATGCTTTAGATGCAAAGGATTCCTCTGCTTGGGTACACTTACTTTCTGCATCTGCTGAATATATATATATATATTTTTTGCAGAGTTTTACATAGCGCGAACTTGACCTGAATCCAATCAGGTATCAGAGCGCTTTACATAGCACCAGTTACGTTACATGAGGACACACATTAATTTTTTGTTAGGCACGGGGAGATTAAGGGATTTGTCCAGAATCACAGGATGTTCAGCGTCATTACCGAGACTCAAACCCAGTTCCCCAGGTCCGAGGTCGAGCGCCCTAGCCGTTAGGCCAACTCCTCTCCCTATGTAAATATGTAACATATCACCACATCCGACTTCATATCCAGTTACAATTTTAAAATAACTTTAATTTTTAGACAAGAAAGTTTTGGATGTTATTTTTCCAATTATGACATGATTCATTCTAAAGTTCCACTTCAGAAAAGAATGAAACCTCATCCACAAGCAAAGGACATGGAAGTAGCCTGGTATTTCTTTAGATCCCCCGCAAAGATAGACACAGTTAAGGCATACAAAAGAAATTTTATATGTTTAATGAGACCATTAGAAAATAAATGAATTATTGTATTAGAGGAAAGGAGAGCTCACAGGTTTTACAGGGCAAATGAAGATGTATTAAAGAATGTTTGGAAGAAGGAGGAAGATGAATACAAAAAGAAAATGACATATTCTAAATCAAAATTAGATAGATGACAAAAGGGAAGCTATGTGTTTACAAAAGGAGAAATCAGTTTAGAAAGAGACACATTTGAAGTTCTTGGAGGGTCTGTTCGTATATTAACAGGAGAAAAGGCAGTTATTCCTGAGACTATTTTGTATGAGGGCACGATGCATATTTTGCTGTTTAGCTTTATTGTTTCCTACGGCATATCATGTACATAGCATAGATGCTTTAACAATGGCTTCGCCTCACAGACATTTCCACAGTACCATTGATGGAGTAAAATTGGTGGGAGATATTTTTGGGGCAATCATTCCTCCAGTAGGAGTAGTTTTGAATGATGAAAAGATTATAAAACTATCTACACTAGTAGATAAACTGGCTACAAGTACATCTGGTGCTTTGTTAGCAGTCAATACAGAATTAGTAGCTATTAGATCAATGGTCTTACAAGATCGATTAGCCTTAGACATATTGCTGGCAGAAAAAGGCAGAGTCTGTAAAATATTGAAGGCCCAATACTGCTGTTCATGCATACCTGATGAGAGTACAAAGGATAGAAAAATTTGCTAAAACATTTCTGATCCTAAACCTGAATTAGAAACGCTAGAGACTACTAGTGTGTTAGGATCTTTAGGTGTTTTGTGGCTTGCATATAGCTTCCATTTTAGTTCTCTCATTAACTTAGCCTAATTTTCTAAATGGTGCTTTGTACATGCTTTTCTATTGTGAGACTGGCACTTGCACACATTACTTCCTGATAGGCATTGTCGCCCTGTAGTCTGCACAGTTAGTTCCAGGGTCGCAAAGAGAGGACTCTTCTGCTTCAGTTTAATTAACACACTGTCCAGCACCTTTGACACAGTTTGATAAGTTTGCTGTTTTATTATTTTAACTGCATCCATGCTGAAGTTGGTGAGAAGTGCACTTCTGCCAGAGTCATCACGGAACACTTCTGAGTTGCATATCCGCTGTACCAGACCTTCATCCTGACAAGGAAGATAGCTGCACACTCGGAGGTGCATTCCAGGATGCACTGAGCCTGGGTTCCTGGCATACACTATCAAGGTATGGGGTTAGGTCATTCCAATAGAATGTGCAGATAGGCACTACTGATGTGCTCTCTTTAGCATAGAGTTTAGCAATAGATAGGAGTAACATTAGCAATATTATGAGAGGAGTTGGCCTAACGGCTAGGGCGGTCGACCTCGAATCTGGGGAACTGGTTTCGAGTCTCGGCAATGACACTGAGCATCCTGTGATTCTGGGCAAATCACTTAATCTCCCCGTGCGTAACCAAAAATGAATGTGCGTCCTCATGTAACGTAATTGGTGCTATGTAAAGCGCTCTGATACCCGATTCAGGTCAAGTTCGCGCTATATAAAACTCTGCAAAAAAAAAAGAACAATTATCATGATTGAATTGTTTGTATTTTTCATTATTTTAATACTGCGCATTATAATAATGTGCCTCATCTTTCTTACAACCGCAGTTCATGTTTTATTTGCAAAGGTTAGAGCTTGTCAATAAATGTTTGACAATGCGATATTGTATCTTTTCTTTGTGACACTTTGGACATGCAAGAGTAACAAACGAAAGAGTTAGATATGTTGCCACAATTTCCTTGGGAACCTGAGACTCATGTTCATGTTTACTGACAACAATTATAACTCTGGAGGTTTAGGATGTGGTAGTGTGAGCTGGCTGAGCAAGCCAACATTTACTGATTACATAAGAAGACTTAGTCTCTGTATTATGAAGATTTGTTGTTCTAAATACACAGTCCTACTAGATAAGTAGGACCCATATAACATAGGCAAACGTGCTTCTGCTATAAGTAACTGGCGTTGAACTATAGGGAGCGGACATTTAGGAACTTTATTAAAACCTGCATAAATTATTGGTATTTGCTTATCATGCTGCTGATATTGCTTTGGCTAGTTCCCCTGATTTCTTTATTAAGCACATTGACTGGGAGGATAAAAATGAGGTTGGAGTGGCAATTATGCTTCGCTCCTCCTACTCTTGTTCCATTTCCACATTGACGAATATTAGCAAGATTCAAGGGCTGGCCTTTAATATTGTTTTAGTCCTCTCCTTTGCCATATGTGGAGTGCTTATTTGCTGTCTCCCTAATGCTTCGGCTAACTCTCTACAGCTATTGTCCAATGCATTAGGTCAATTGTCTCCTCTTCATGCCGATTTTATGGTATTGGGTGATTTTAATTTATATATGGAAGATCCGAATAGCAGACTTGACAGCAGTTTCTGACCTCTAGTAAAGAAGCACACTCATAAAGCAGGTCATACTCTTAATCTCATTTTATCTAACCCCTCAAGAGTCCTGGTTAAACCTGCATTGAACTTACCTGGTCGTTCCAATTTTTGATTCCTTTTAAATGTTCTTTCCACGGTTCCTTGTAGTTTGCAAGGCTTGACAAGGAAAACATTTAGAACTTGGCTCAAAATTTGTGATTTCCAACTTGTGGAGACATTAGAGTCTATTCCCTTTAATTGCAGGGGAGTTTTGGAAAATGACGTGGCTAGCTTTAATAATTGGCTGGTCAGTGCCCTGGATATTGTTGACCCTCTAAAATCCTCCAATTTCAAAAGATCTAAACCAGGTGGCGTGGCCGGGCAAGATGGCCAATCGGAGGTAATCTGTCTCGGCTCCCGGTCCACGCGCGCTTTATGTGCTGAGAAGTGCGGCTACAGACGGTCTGCAAACGGAACTTTGGGCATGGGAAGCTGTGAGGCACCCACGGAGATCAGCTTTATAGCTTGACCGCCGTGGGAACTACCTGGTTCAGCATCGCTGCCGCGGAGACAGAACGCGCAGCACACAAAATGGCGGCGCCGCCCCTGCGATAATGGAAACCCCTTCTGATCGCTCAGGGACGCACAGGGACGGCAGCCCATGAGAGCCACCTCAACAACCAAGGTACAGACTATCTATGGGGCGCTGGCAGTACTAAACGCTCTTGCACAACATCGGCCCAGCGCTGCAATCTTTTCCCCTGCCTGACCTTAAGATGGCGGCAGCATCTCCCCAAATGGAGGCGACCTTCGCTCTCTTTATCCGGTGTCCCACTGAAGTTAGCGGCTCCCACGTCGGGGGGCTTCTGTAATGCACTGCTTCACGTTTCCATCCCTGCACACCTTGTGAAGCTGCCAAGGGCCCTCTGAAGATCTGCCTGCTTAGCCTCTGCCACACGGTACTGCAGGGGTGACATCTGGTTCTGGCTGCCTTCTCTAGGGGCATGAACACTCAGCGCTCCTTCAACGGTCACAAGTGCCCATGTTGAAGCCATCTTTTCCGGGGACTGTGCAGACGGACAAGTGGACTTTTAGGGCTCTCTGTATTCGCCCACACGCTGGAACACGCTTGTCTCTGTGGCTCCATGTGGCGGAGGCACCCCACTCTCACCACTAATTAACTGAGTAGCGCGACCCAAGTTGGGGACCCGACAGCTTTGCAGCGCCAATCTTCACAGCGCTTTGATTCATACTTCGGAAGCCGCCTCATGACGCCTCTTCGACGCTCTACTGTTCACGCTCCTCCTGGTTTGCTTGCACAGCTCTGAAGGTCCTAGCCTTATGCTGCCTAAGAAATCAACGGGCAAACCATCAAACAAACTTTCGGATTTCTTCTCCACAGCAGAAAAATGCTCAACGTTATGGGGTGAAGCAGGTGCGTCAGCAATGGCCCTTACAAAGACCGATCTCCTGGCTATGTTTAAAGACTTTAAATCTGAACTGCGTAGTGACATTAGTCAGGATATCAAATCCTCTATTGACCAATTACGATCAGACCTGACAGAGCGCCTGTCCTCCCTCCAGCAAGATGTTGATTCCGTGGGCACCAGAGTCCTTGATCTTGAAACTCAACACCAGGAGCAGGAATAACTCTCTACTGAGCTTCGGGACGACGTTCGCTCACTCAAGGACCAGCTACAACAAGCGCAGCTCAAGCTGGAAGACCTTGAGAACAGGGCACGGAGGGAGAACCTATGCATAAGGGACCTGGAGGAGGGCGCAGAGGGGCCTGACCTAAAGGCCTTCCTGGTGGGTCTTTTCTCAGAGATTCTGGCCCCACAGACTCTTAAAATAAAATTGGATAGAGCACATCGAATGGGACCTGTACAGCACGGCGAGAAGAAGCGGCCTCGATGTGTCCTAGCAAAGTTTCACTCCTTTAGAGTCAAGGAAGCAGTTCTACAGGCAGCTAGGGCGAAAGACTCAGTCTCCTTTTAGAACCACTCCTGCACTATCTTTCAGGATGTTTCGCCCTCCACGCTTGCACGCAGGCAACTACTCAGGCCCGTCACCACTAAACTGCGTGATGACAAAATCAGATATAGATGGACATATCCATTTGGGCTCTCCTTTGAATACCAGAATAAACGGCACCATATCACCGATCTACAGGAAGTTCTGGAGCTGCTGGGTGTTGGAAAGCGTTCCCCGGGGAGGCTGCGGAATACGTTCCTGACCACCCGGAGGCCCACCTTTCCCAGAGTTAGGCCGAGCAAGAGCGGGGAGGCCCTTCCTGGAAGGGTCTCGTACCTAGGATCGCACACGCTGCACTTACTCTCTTCAGATAGAGGGACACCACACAGTAATTCTTTGCAAGATAATAGATTTTATCGTAGGTTGTCAGGGATCTTTATGATCCGGAATGCAGGAGCAGAATTAGTGCCACAAGCGGCAGCGATCTCGTGATGAGGGGTAAGGGGTAGCGGGACAGTCTTTGAATCAGTGTCTCTGCGGAGTATCCGGCGCACAGCTCTCAATCCTCGAGCTGAGGGGATGTTGCTTCTCTCGGCAATCTCTGCCGATTCTCTTGGAGGAGCGGGCCGCGAGTCACTCAGCAGGCACCGGAGGTTCGTAGTTCGAGGAGCCGCGACGGCGTCAGCAGGGCTCAGATGGTTCAGAGTTCGGGGAGCCGCGACAGCGTCAGCAGGGCTCAGATGGTTCGGATTTCGGGAAGCCGCGACAGCGTCAGCAGGGCTCAGATGGTTCAGAGTTCGGGGAGCCGCGACAGCGTCAGCAGGGCTCAGATGGTTCAGAGTTCTTCGGTTCGGGGAGCGATCGAGCTGCGACCAGGTCAGCAGGCTCTCGTCAGTCCAGGTCTTCTCTGCCTCCCGTCCCTTCAGCACCCCTTGTTATACTCCCCCTCCTCTTTGAAGTCCGGAGTCCTCGCGGAGAGGGGTCTGGTGCCTGGAGGCGGTGTGTCGGGGTTTCCTGTCGCTCGGCCCTTTGATCTGTTCAGGTGGGTCCGGGAGGGACTCCAGACACCCAGCAGGCGAGGCGCCTACTCACCGGGAGCCTGGTGGTCGATCGAAACCTCCCTCGGGGAAAAGACCAGAGGTGTGACAGGATCGGCGCCTCTCGGTCTGGTTTGGGGGGGTTTCGCTCTCCCCCGGCCGGGCATCCGTGTTGGGGATCTGGCCGGCCCTCGGGATGTTGGCCCACGGGGGCCGGGAGGCTGTAACATCGAGGTTCGGCGTGGTTGCAGGGTAGCTTGCTGGTCGGGAGGGCCCACGCCACGAGGCCGGTCTCACACGTGCCCCCCCCAGCTGAAAGGCGGGGAGAACTACCCATCCACTTGGGGGTTCTCCTCGCAGAAGCGGAAGAATCGGGACAGGCCGTCCGCGTTGGCGTGGTCCGTCCCCGGGCGATGTGCCACAGTGAAATCGATCCCCTGGAGGGAGATGGACCAGCGTAGCAGCTTGGGGTTTTCCCCTCGCATCTGCATCAACCACCGCAAGGGTCGGTGATCCGTTTGTACTTGGAAGTGTGTTCTGAACAGGTAGGGCCGTAGCTTTTTGAGGGCCCAGACTACTGCGAAGGTCTCTCTTTCAATTGTGCTCCACCGCTGTTCTCGGGGCAGCAACCTTCGGCTGATGAAGGCTATGGGCCGATCTATGCCTTTGTCGTCGAACTGGGAGAGGACTGCCCCGATGCCGTGTTCCGAGGCATCCATCTGGACCACAAACTCCTGGGCGTAGTCGGGTGCTTTAAGCACCGGAGCCGCACACATGGCAGCTTTTAGGGTGTCGAACGCCTTCTGGCAGGAGGGAGTCCATTGTACTTTCTTGGGGTATTTTTTTGGAGGTTAGTTCTGTGAGGGGGCCTGCGATGCTGCCATAGTTCTTAATAAACCTCCGGTAGTAACCGGTGAGGCCCAGGAAGGCCCGGACTTCCGTTTGGGTCGTGGGGGGTTCCCAGGACAAGATGGCGTCGATCTTCGGCTGGAGGGGGGCGACCTGCCCGCTTCCCACCTGGTGCCCCAGATAGGTTACGGAGCCATGCCCAATTTGACATTTGCTGGCTTTGATGGTGAGGCCGGCCCGGCGCAGAGCCAGCAGGACTTGTCGGAGGTGCTGGAGGTGCTCGGTCCATTGGGAGCTGAATACCGCTATATCGTCGAGGTATGCTGCGCTGAACCCCTCTAGTCCGGACAGGACCCTGTTCACCAGCCGCTGGAAGGTGGCCGGGGCATTCTTCATTCCAAACGGCATCACCCTAAAGCGGTAGTGCCCATCCGGGGTGGAGACGGCGGAGCGCTCCTTGGCTCCCTCGGTGAGGGCAATCTGCCAGTATCCACTAGTTAGGTCGAAGGTGCTGAGGTAGCGAGCGGCCCCGAGGCGGTCAATGAGCTCGTCGGCACGGGGGATAGGGTGAGTGTCCGCTCGGGTGACCGCATTGAGCCCTCGGTAGTCCACGCAAAACCTCAGCTCAGGGGCGACACCCGGGGTAGCCGCTTTCGGAACCAGGACTACCGGGCTGGCCCAGGGGCTGTCTGAGGGTTCAATCACCCCGAGGGCCAGCATCTTCGCTACCTCGGTCTGGATGCAGGTTCGGACCCGATCAGGGACCCGGTAGGCCCGGTGTCTCACTGGCGGGCTGTCGCCGGTGTTCACGTCGTGGACACACCAGTTGGTGACCCCAGGGGTTAGGGAGAAGAGGTCCGCGAACTGCCTTAGTAGCTGGCGGCAGTCGTCGGACTGTTGGGCTGTGAGGGTGGTTGATAGTCTCACCCCCTCCACGGAACCATCGGTCTCTTTCGCCCCCAGGGGGTCTGGAAGGGGCTCGGTGTCTTCTTCGGCCCCATCGTCGGTGGCCAGGAGTAAACTCAACTCCGTCCTTACAAAGTGGGGTTTGAGGCTGTTCACGTGGAGAACCCGGAGGGGGTTCCGCGGGGACTGCACATCGATGAGATAGGTGACTTTGCTCTTCCGCTCGACCACCTTGAAGGGTCCAGTCCATTTATCTTGGAGGGTGCAGGGTTTCACCGGGGCCATGACCCAGACTTGTTGGCCCGGCTGAAACTCGACCAGCGTAGCATTCTGGTCATACCAGCGCTTCATCTCTTCCTGGCTAGCCTCGAGGTTCGCCTCTGCGAGTTCTCGGAATTTCCGGGTCTGGTTGCGGAGCGCTAAGATGTATCGGAACACATCCGGAGGGGTACCCCGGAGAGTCGTTTCCCAACCCTCCTTGACCAGGCTTAGGGGTCCCCGGACGGGGTGTCCATATAGCAGTTCGAATGGGCTGAACCCCAGGGATTTTTGTGGAACCTCCCGGTAGGCGAACAGGAGGCATGGGAGGAGGACGTCCCATCTCCGGCGTAGGGGTTCCTCGAGGCCCATGATCATTCCTTTCAGTGTCTTGTTAAAGCGCTCGACTAGGCCGTTCCCTTGGGGGTGGTACGGGGTGGTGAACTTGTACGATACTCCACACTGCTGCCAGAGGGACCTCATGTATCTGGAGATAAAGTTCGTACCCCGATCACTCACGACTTCGCGGGGGAACCCCACGCGGGAGAAGATCCCCATCAGGGCCCGGCCTACCACGGGGGCCGTCACGGTGCGGAGAGGGATGGCTTCGGGGTAATGGGTGGCATGATCCACCAGGACGAGGATGAACCGGTAGCCCTGGGCGGTCTTGGGGTCCAGCGGTCCCACGATGTCGATTCCTACCGCTCAAAAGGGGTACTGACGACTGGGAAGGGTTGTAGCGGAGCCTTGCGCTTCCCCCCACTCTTTCCGCTGGCCTGGCACGTGGGGCAGGACTTGCAGTGGGCCGCCACATTTGCTCGCATCTTGGGGCAATAGAAGTGGTGACGAGTCGCTGGTAGGTCTTATCTTGGCCTAAGTGTCCGGCCAGGGGTACATCATGGACCAGGCCCAGGAGGAGGCTTCGGCAGCGCAAGGGTACCACTAGTACTCGGCCGATCCCAACTCGGCCGACTTCTGTTCGCTGTACAGGAGGCCGTTTTCCCAGTATACCCAGTGGGTGCCGGTCCGGTCGCCTGCTGCTTGGGCCTCGGCCTGTTGTCGGGGTCCAATGAGGGAAGGGCAGGTGGATTGTTCTTGGCAGAATTCTTCTCGGGAGGGGCCTCCTTCGCAGTGCCACTGGGCCAATTCTGGCAGGTCCCCGAGCTCGGTCAGGGGTTCGGGGTCGGAAGGCACGGACCCCTCGTCGGGTACGGTCGCTTCGTCCGGAAGGGGGTCGTTGGCCTCGGGTGGCGCATCCGGGACCTCGGGGATGGTGGCGGTGCTTAGCGGCATGGCTTCTCCACCCTCGGAGGAAGGCACTCTGAGAGTCATTGAGCGCGTGGTGGCGCATACTCATTCGGGTAGGCCCATCATCTCGAGATGGGCTCTTCGTTCCACTTGTCCCCACGGGGAATTCTCAAGGTCGTTGCCCAGGAGGCAGTCCATGGGCTTGGAGGTTCGTACCACCACTTTTAACTTGCCGGTGACTCCCCCCCCATTCGAAGGGAACTAGAGTCATCCGGCAGAGGCTCTCGGAATTGTCTGATGATATAACGGGGCAAAAGGCGCTGGGCAGGATCTGATCTTCGGAGACCAGGTGACAATGAACCGCCGTGACACTCGCCCCCGTGTCCCGGAGGCCCTCGACGCGGTGACCGTTGACCGTCACCTGCTGTCGGTACTTCTTCGTGTTAGCGGGCAGGGACGTTCCGGGGACCATCTCCCGGTCCCCTAGGGAGACCAAGGCCATGGCGGCTGGTTCCCATTCTTCGGAGTCTTCCATCTCTTCCCCCAGGGCTACGGAGGCCATTTGTCGAGCCGGCGGGGTTGTTGTGGTGGTTCGCTGGTACATGGGACATTGAGGGTCGCTGGCATAGTGTCCGGTCTGTTGACAGCGGAAACAGGTGATCCTCACGCGAGGCCCCGGCCTCCCCGGTGGCCCGGTGCTGGCTGGAGGTGGAGCTGGAAAGGGTGGAGGTTGTCCTCTGGTGGGGCTGAGTGGGGATCCCCCTGGAAGTTCCCTTGGCCGGCCTTGATTCCCTCCGCCCCTCTGGCGGGGGGGTCCCTGACTGTGGCGACCGTAGTCTCCCACGGGACCCCGGGAGGCCCGGGTGTTTACCCACCGGTCAGCCTCGACGGCCAGTTTTCGAGGGTCTGTGAGTTTGCTGTCCAGGAGGTGTTGGCGCAGCTCTATAAAGCAATTAGTGGACAAGTGTTCCCATGCGATTAGGTCGAACAGCTCCTCAAAGGTGGAGACCTTGCTGCCCTTGATCCACCCGTCCAAGGCCCGGCTGTAAAAGTTCACGTACTCCACTCAGGTGGTACCGGGTATCTTCTTGCAGTCTCTAAACCGTTGCCGGTACATTTCAGGGGTGAGCCCATATCTGGCTACTAGGGCCTCTTTCATGTGACTGTAGGAGTTCATCACCGTGGAGGGCAGGTCCAGCAGGGTATCTCTCCCCTCGCTCAGGAACCGGCCCCACAGCCCAGCCCCCCAGTCTTTCTGCGGGACTCTGTGGGAGGTCATGGCGACTTCGTAGGCTTTGAACCATTGCTGGATGTCGTCGTTCTTATAGTATTCCTTCACCACATCTTTGGGGATGTGGACCTTTGGTTCCACGTTTGCGGAGAGGGGTCGGGTTTCCGAGGGTCTGGCCTCCGCATTCTTAGCCTTGAGCTCGATCTCCTTCAGGCTACGTTCGTGCTCCAGTTGGAGTTTTCTTTCTTCGTGTTCTCTCTGTCGTTTCTTTTCCTCGAGTTCTCCTTGTAGGCGTAACTGTTCTACCGCCAGCTTCTTTTTGGCCAGCTTTAGCTCTCCTTCGATTTTTAATTTTGCTAGTTCTAGTTCGTGGTTGCGACCTCTTTCTCGGTCCGCTAGTTCCTCTGGGGATAGGCCCCCCTCGGGGGCGCCGTTCCTCCCCGGGGTGCTTCGTGGTTCGTTAGGAGTCTCTCCTTCTGTTTGTGTCCGGGGAGTTCCCGCCTCGACCCAGGTTTTTAATGCTCCCTGGAAGTCCTCTTTCGTGCTTAGTCCGGTGGTAGCGATTCCAAGGTCTTTGCAAAATTGTTTCAGTTCTCGGTGCGTATAAGATTCCAACTGGTCCTCTCGGAATGTCGTGCTCGGGTTGGTGCCTGCGGCACCTAGGGGAGTTTCTCCTTCCATTTCTTCTGGGTAGTGCGTTAGCCGTCTACTGCACGATCTCTAGGTGTTGGCTCGGATCCCGTTGCCTGCCACCAAATATTGGAAAGCATTCCCCGGGGAGGCTGCGGAATACGTTCCTGACCACCCGGAGGCCCACCTTTCCCAG
This sequence comes from Triturus cristatus, assembly GCF_964204655.1. Lineage (NCBI taxonomy): Eukaryota > Metazoa > Chordata > Amphibia > Caudata > Salamandridae > Triturus > Triturus cristatus. Next base: position 1,415,643,061 of record NC_140591.1, on the reverse strand, counting down.
AGTTAGGCAGAGCAAGAGCGGGGAGGCCCTTCCTGGAAGGGTCTCGTACCTAGGATCGCACACGCTGCACTTACTCTCTTCAGATAGAGGGACACCACACAGTCATTCTTTGCAAGATAATAGATTTTATCGTAGGTTGTCAGGGATCTTTATGATCCGGAAGGCAGGAGCAGAATTAGTGCCACAAGCAGCAGCGATCTCGTGAAGAGGGGTAAGGGGTAGCGGGACAGTCTTTGAATCAGTGTCTCTGCGGAGTATCCGGCGCACAGCTCTCAATCCTCGAGCTGAGGGGATGTTGCTTCTCTCGGCAATCTCTGCCGATTCTCTTGGAGGAGCGGGCCGCGAGTCACTCAGCAGGCACCGGAGGTTCGTAGTTCGAGGAGCCGCGACAGCTTCAGCAGGGCTCAGATGGTTCAGAGTTCGGGGAGCCGCGACAGCGTCAGCAGGGCTCAGATGGTTCGGAATTCGGGGAGCAGCGACAGCGTCAGCAGGGCTCAGATGGTTCAGAGTTCGGGGAGCTGCGACAACGTCAGCAGGGCTCAGATGGTTCAGAGTTCTTCGGTTCGGGGAGCGATCGAGCCGCGACCAGGTCAGCAGGTTCTCGTCAGTCCAGGTCTTCTCTGCCTCCCGTCCCTTCAGCACCCCTTGTTATACTCCCCCTCCTCTTTGAAGTCCGGAGTCCTCGCGGAGAGGGGTCTGGTGCCTGGAGGCGGTGTGTCGGGGTTTCCTGTCGCTCGGCCCTTTGATCTGTTCAGGTGGGTCCGGGAGGGACTCCAGACACCCAGCAGGCGAGGCGCCTACTCACCGGGAGCCTGGTGGTCGATCGAAACCTCCCTCGGGGAAGAGACCAGAGGTGTGACAGGATCGGCGCCTCTCGGTCTGGTTTGGGGGGGTTTCGCTCTCCCCCGGCCGGGCATGCGTGTTGGGGATCTGGCCGGCCCTCCGGATGTTGGCCCACGGGGGCCGGGAGGCTGTAACATCGAGGTTCGGCGTGGTTGCAGGGTAGCTTGCTGGTCGGGAGGGCCCACGCCACGAGGCCGGTCTCACACTGGGCAGTCCCTCTGAAGAGGACACTCCATTACCATGTAAAAATGGGGGCTCTTCCCGAGGTTCTACTTCGGTTTTAACATGGAGTGTTGGGCCACGCAGGGGGCGACAATAATCACTACTATTTTGCACTACAGAATGAACGCTTGCAACCTTCTCTGTACTGGCCAAATTGCTCGGAATCTCCGGCAGCATCTGAAGATGTTCGGATTTGGGATGCTTCTTCAGCTGTTCGCTTAGGCCCTCTTGCAGTTCCCGCTCTTCAGGCTTTGGTCACATACTCACGACGGGGGAGATCATAGACCTTGTGAACTTTACGAGTAAGGCCAATATTGCTTCCTTTTTCCTTTCAGTTCGTGATAATTGCCAAGAGAGATTGGCACTGACTGTAGGTATGTTAAGGCCTTTAAAGTGTTATTTCATATGTTATCCCACATGCATAGACTTTGCTGATGCATCTAGTTGGTCACGGATTTATGCCTAGGGTGGCCTTCTGGGGTTTCTTGGTTCAACCGCACAAACATGCTTTTGACACAGCTTTACACTGAGGCGGGCGTGGACGGGGTCCTCGGACCTGCTGTCCCCCCTGGTTCCTGCGGGGTCTCTCTTATCCCGCGGAGGGACTAACAGTGATGTTTGGATTGTTTACTTAGTTATGTTTGTTCTTTTTTCTTTGGGGTATTGAGGGGTGGGTCTGGGTGGGTTGTGGTGGCGGCTTTTTACAAAGTATGTTTGAGATGATGCATGACTACTGGGACAACACAAATGGCGTGAATTGACACTACACGCCTCCGGAGAGACGACTTGATTATGTGTTTCTTGAGGGTCGGGTGAGACTAGGGGCAAACTGTAGTGGTTTCTTTTTAACATAATGCTGATTGTTATTGGAACCTGGAATGTAAAGGGACTTAACTCCCCCCAAAGCGCCACAAAGTGTGGAAATATATTGTCGATCACCATCTTGATGTAGTGGCATTACAGGAGACACATTTAGCTAGAGCCGAGGACACACGCCTTAAACACAAACATTTTTCTCTAATATACAAGTCCTCAGCGCACACGAAACACAGAGGTGTGGCTATTATGTTCCGCTCCTCCATTCAATTTGAGCCACTGGGGGTCCAGAGTGATAAGGAAGGTCATTGGATTATGACTAAAGGGCGCCTGAGAGGGAAAATCTGCACCTTTGTGGAAGTATACGCCCCCAATACTGGACAGACAACCTTTTTACACACATTTCTGGAGAGGCTGTCGAACTTTGTGGAAGGTCCACTAATCCTTATGGGCGATTTTAATTTGATATGGCAGAAAGAACTGGACAGCTCACACACACACCGCTTAAAAATTGGTTTCTTTTTCGGAGACCACGCAACAACGCCTACACGACTTGGACCTGTTGGACGCCTGGTGCACTCTCTTTCCACAGACGCAAGAGTACACCTTTTATTCGCATGTCCACCGTACCTACTCACGCCTCGACTATATTTCTCTTAGTCAGTCCCTACAGGGTGCTTTACAAGTCGCCAAGATTTTATCTCTTGCAGTGTCCGACCATAGCCTGCTGTCCATTAGCCTCCATTGGTATGGGAATGCCCCGACTCCTTCCAGGTGGTACTTTCCCCCATCGCTCCTTCAAGATAAAGATTCCTGTACTAAACTGTGAAAGACTATAGCTACTTTCTTCGAGACTAACAGCCCAGAGGACACCTCTGAGCTTAACACTTGGGATGCCTTTAAAGCTGTCATTAGGGGGAATGCATTGCGCTCAATGCAGCGTTAAACAGACAAAGGGTTGCTGAGAGAGAACAACTGGAAAATGAGTTGATTGCTATTGAGCGCTCACATAAACTCAATCCCACAAGGCAAACTTTACACACCCTCACTGCGCTCCGTGGTAAACTTAGGGCTATATACAATAACAGGGCAGAATTTACACTTCTCAAGTTACGACACCTATCATACACCCAGGGCAATAAAATTGGTAAACATCTCGCCAGGCAATTAAGAGACAAACGGGAGAGGGAATAAATAGGCGGCATAACGGGACCAACTGGGGAAGTTACGTATAAAGATAAGGAAAAAGCTGAATTCTTTGGTTCTCTCTATAGAACTCTTTACACTGGGGACACTTTAGACTTAGATGCTCAGAGGGATATTCTTCAGACACTGCCCCTTCCACAATTATCGGCCGAATGGGACACGTTACTCATAGCGCCAATCACAGCAGACGACATAATTACAGCCATTAAAGCCCTGAAGCCTCACAAGGCTCCCGGGCCGGACGGTTACACAGCACTCTTTTATAAAACATTTGCTCCGGATATTAGCGCCCACCTTGCTCAACTCATTAACACTATGGCGGAGGAAGGCATAACTTCCAGCACCATGGCTGAGGCCATGATCTCGGTGATACCTAAGCCAGGGAAAGACCCCCAGCACTGTGCATCTTATAGGCCCATTGCCCTATTGAATCTCAATGCAAAACTTTACTCCTCGATAATAGCCAAGTGCCTGAATGACCTTATGCCCATTCTCATACATCCAGACCAATCGGGCTTTATCAAAGGACGTCAAATGCACGATAACACCCGTCGAATTATGCACTTGATAGAAAAGGCCAATAAATATCAAATCCCTGCGGTCTTAGTGGGGTTAGATGCCGAAAAGGCCTTCAACAGGGTTGACTGGCCATTCCTTTTCCAAACACTTACAGCATTCGGCTTCTCCCCTAAATGTATCACCATGATTAATAAAGATGACTCTCCTACCTAAGCTCCTTTACCTGTTTCAGGCCTTAACTATTGAACTGGGGGGTGATTTTTTCCGTAAGGTGAAGGCCATGATTCTACACTTTATTTGGCAAGGGAGACGTGCTCGCTTCTCTTTCCCCTTACTGCGCCGATCCCGCAGAGACAGGGGGTTGGGCTCCCGGACATCCAATTATACTATAAAGCCGCACAGTTAAGAGTTTTAGTTGAATGGTCACAACAGGAATCTGAGAAACATTGGTTACACATGGACCGCAGCGTGACGGGAAGGACAATCTGGGATTTGGTCTGGCGCCCTTGACACGATAGACCTAAAAATACATATATTAGCACCCCCACACGCACCACCCTCAAAGTTTGGGACTTTGTCTCAGGTGACGATAGATGGACTACGTTACCCTCTCCCTTCACACCGATCCATTTCAACCCTGCATTTCCCCCGGCTTTGTATGAGGGGACCTGTGATGCCTGGAGGGCGGGAGGTTGCTTAGCGCTGACATACCTATTTCAGAACTTCGACCCTCTTACCTTTGATAACTGTAAACAAGACTATGAACTTGGACAAACAGAAATATATCACTATACCCAATTGATGCACTGGCCCTTATTCCTCATGTACGAGATGCTGCCACCCGGCCTCTCGCAAAGTTTGAAACCTTCCTCACCAAAACCAACTCTATGAAGAGGGTGATTTCATTCATATATAGTTTCTTACACTGCTCTGACCCCGCACCCACGATACATGTCCATGTGGGAAGATATGATACAACGCCCTATCGCTGATGAGGAGTGGACACACTTATGGTCCGATATTACAAGTTTTAATCACTCCACAGAGCTTAGGGAAGCACACTTGAAGACTATGATGGACTGGTATCTGCACACTGCCAAATTACGACGAATCTTTCCCGCCACTTCTGATAGGTATTGGAGGGGTTGCGGGCTACTAGGAGACTTTCAACACATTTGGTGGGATTGTCCGACCATCCGCCCCTTCTGGGAGGAGATTTTGATGCACTTAAAAGACATATTGGGATATCCCATAGCCACTACCATGGCGGGCGTTCTTCTGGGGCTTCGTGACCCCTCTCTTGAGCACCAAACCCGAGCCGATAAATCGATCATGTGGCTCTGTATTGGAGCAGCTAAGATTACATTGGCGACCACCTGGAAAAGGCAGGAGGCTCCGGCTATTTCCCTTTGGCACTCTCGCCTATGGAGATTGCTCAGTTTGGAGCGTATGTCTGACATCTTTAGAGATAATTACAAGAACTTTGTGTTCAAATTGGGCCCCCTAGTTACCTTCCTTTCACGAGATCTGCCATCAGCTGTATGTCCTGCCTCCATAAGAGCTCTTCACCTCTTTCAATTTTGATGAGTGTTCTACTGTCATGTGACTTCTTCACTGTATGTTTGTTGCCGCCACCACGGGAGGGTGGGGGGTGGGTTCAAAGGGGGGGAATTGTCTTTTTTCAGTTTTTTTTACATCTGAGATACGTTGTTAAATGATTACTGCTTATCCCATGTCATGTACGACCTGTTTCAGGAAACAAGTGATTGTTAGGATGGAATAGAGATGACACTCGTTGACGCTGCATGCTCTCGACTTACATCGGAAAGGATTAATTTCAAACTCCATAATGATTAGAAACTGTATCCTCCTCTCGGGCCACTCTATACGAGTGACGCTTGATCTATTCTGAGCATTGCACCTCTTCGAGGCTTTCTATTGCTGTTACACTACTTTGCTCCCCTGCGTGGGATGCTACACCGGTAATGTATCAGATGTATGTTGCAAACCTTTAATAAAAATATTTTTTGAAAAAAAAAAGATCTAAACCATCCACCCCATGGTTTTTGATGTGTTAAAGGAGGAGAAATCTTTATGTAAAAGGTTAGAACAGAGATGATGGATCTCTAATGCTAAAGAGGCTAAAGCGACTTATCAGGCTGATGTGAAAAGTTATCATGCTGCCATCCAGAAGGGTAAAAAAAAACGTAATTGCTTCCTCCAACACAGAGGCCTCTAATAAAACTCGGGAGCTGTTCAAAATTGTTAACTCATTCCTCTCCCCTGCAATAAGAAAATTATTTCCCCCTCCATGGATTTATGTGAAGACTGCTCTGATTTCTTTTTTAATAAAATGAAATCCATGTATGAGCAATTTCCTGTGCAGATTCCCACTGGTCAGGGTGTAGCGCTTTCTTCTCACCCTTTTCCTCTACTTACTAGGTTTTACATATCCTCAGAGGATTCAGCGGCAGAGCTTGATAAATGTAAATCGGGATCCCCTTTGGATCCTTGTCCACCGGCCATTCTAAACTATGCCGCCCCATTTGTACTTCCCATCTTAAACACATTGATGAATGACTCTTTGGACCTGGCTCTTGTTCCCAAGAGCTGGACACAAGCCTTGCTGCTTCCTTTGTTTAAAAACACCTTACATAGACCCTAAATTACTAAGCAACTTTAGACCTATTTTGCTTCTGCCCACAGCAGCTAAACTTTTGGAGAAGCATGGTAACAGGCAGCTATCTCATATCCTAGAGTCTATACATTTTCTGCATGACTCCCAGTTGAGCTTTTGTGTGGGATATAGTACTCAGTCTGCCCTGTTTGAGGTATCAGAGTTTATAAAGGAAAATCTGGACCAGAACTCGCCTGTTATGGTGTTGTTACTTGACATGTCCTTGGCGTTTGATACTGTATCCCATTACACTTTGCTTGGCAGACTCAAGAAGATTGGTATTAGAGATCAAACCTTTCACCGAAGACCATTCTCAAGCAGTTTTCCTTCCTCCTTACACCTCTTCCAAACCTCTTGAGTGTGGCGTGCCTTAGGGTTCGATGCTCAGTCCCACCCTCTTTAATATCTACCTGGAGCCGCTGGCAAAATTGGTTGAGACACAGGGTGTGCGGGTAGTTTCCTACTCAGGTGACACCCAGCTCCATTAGGCTTTTCAAGAAAACGTGGCAGTAACTTTGAGTTACTTCAAACTTTGCTTGAAGGTAGTGGGTGAATGGATGAATGTAAGCTGTTTAAAGCTTAATTCAGAAAAACGTAACTTTTCTTCTTTAGCACTAAGACCTTTCCGATTTCCAGCAACTGGTGGCTGACAGAACTCGGTATTCCCCCTCTTTTGACACCTATGGTGAGAAACCTATGTGTCAAATTTCATTCTAATTTTTCATTCCAGCCCCAAATTAAGGCTATCTCCGCCACTTGTTTTACCACACATAGGTCACTAAAAAAGATTGCTCCACCGTATCCTGGAAGACTTTCACAAGACGATTATCCATGCGTTGGTTACGTCCAAATTTAGACTATGCCAATAGCTTGTATTTGGGTTTGCCAGCATAACTAATTCAATGCTTACATACAATTCAGAACTCTGCAGCTTGCTTAATCTTGAAGATACCTCAACAAGTTCCAGTGTCATGCCACGTACGCCATCTTCACTGGGTACGAGTTATCAAGAGGATACAATTTAAGGCTCTCATTTTTGCCTTTACGGCCTTTATGCAAAAAGGTCCCCTCTATCTCAGGAGAAGATGTAAGCCTTATTGCGAAGTCAGATCCCTGAGATGGAATAACCTCAAACTTTTTTAACTGCCTTGCGTTTGTAAGGCCAGAAGAGGTGGCAGATTTTGTCTTTCTCGCTTCCAAACTGTGGAATTCTCTTCCTCTCAGTGTGTGGTGTAGCCCCACTGGGTTTATTTTACTTAACAAGAAAGAAAAACAGCGAAAAAGAAAGCCAAAGGTAGGAAGAAGTAGAAATGGAAGAAAGGAAAAACAAGGCATACAAGAAGCTGAAGGAAGTTGACATTTTGAAAAGTAATGTTGATTACACAGCAGGAAGGGAACGTGTATCCTAGAGATTCATTTGTGGGAAATTGTAATGGTTAATTTAACCATCAGAGGCGGGAGATTTCTGAAGAAAATTTCTCCTTTGTAAATTAGAACTCAATTACAGAAAAGTGCAAAGGTTTATGCAAAAAGAATATGCATATTATAACTGCAATTGTTATAGTGGGTAGTCATACTTAGATGCCACAAGCATATAAATGCAATATATAATTTATTGGTTTACGTTAGCTTAACTGCTGATGCCATATTGACTGAAAATTTTCACGTTAGCATTGAGAGGCCTGTTTCACATTGCAAACACAAGGAGATGATGGACGGAGCGCTGAAAGTTTTCAGACACTCACTCCCAGTCACAGATCTGGGTTGAATCCATCATCATTCTTTAGCTCACTCTGCCACCCCAGTTCAGACGCAGCTATATGCAAATCAGTCTTGAACCTGTGCCTCATGGGAACAGTCCAGACCAAACTGCCAAGCCATGTCTTCCCTGGACCGGAAACAAACATCCTGGAACCGGCTTTCGGGGTAACACCCCTCATCAGCCAGGCTAGCTTGAATCCAGTGGCAAAGTGAGCAAGGGTCCCACGTCTAGGCATACCCTGCCAACTTAGGGCGGACAAAGCAAACACAAGGAGATGATGGACGGAGCGCTGGAACTTTTCAGAAAGTCACCCCCAGTCACAGATCTGGGTTGAATCCATCATCATTCCTTGGCTCACTTCGCCAACCCCGTTCAGATACAGCTATTTGAAAATCAGTCATTACCCTGTGCCTCATGGGAACAGTCCAGACCAAACTGCCAAGCCATGCCTTCCCTGGACCGGAAACAAGCATCCTGGTACCGGTTTCGGGGTAACACCCCATATCAGCCAGGCTAGCTTGAATCCAGTGGCAAAAAAATGTAAGGGACCCACGTCTGGGCATACCCTGCCAACTTAGGGTGAACAAAGCAAACACAAGGAGATGATGGACGGAGAGCTGAAACCGTTCAGACAGTCACCCCCAGACACAGATCGGGGTTAAATCCATCATCATTCTTTAGCTCACTCCGCCACCCCAGTTCAGACACAGCTATATGGAAATCAGTCACAACCATGTGCCTCATGGGAACAGTCCAGACCGAACTGCCAAGCCATGTCTTCCCTGGACTAGAAAGAAGCATTTTCACATTGAACTGTTGTTTTGCACAAGATGTATTTCATTTTTGCTGCAGATGCTGTAACTTTAAGAAGCCTATTGTTATTGAATAGGTGTTAGACCCGTCAACCTTAGGGTGGTCTTTCCCCAAATGTTTTGTCTTCCTCCTGCATTTTTGTGCATCTCATCTTTTCTGGCCTTAGGACTCTGCACACTTGACCATTGCTAACCAGTGCTAAAGTGCATGTGCTCACTCCTTAAAACATGGTAGCATTGACTAAACCCCAGTTGGCATATTTAATTTACATGGAAGTCCCTATTAAAGTGGCAGGACATTGCACAGGGGCTTTAAATTAAATGGTACTAGTTGGTCTACAGCACTGATTGTGCCACTCACGTAAGTAGCACTTTAAACATGTCTCAGGCCTGCTATTGCAGAGCCTATGTGTGTAGTTTTAAACTGCCATTTTGACGTGGCAGAGTAAACCTCTTACCAGCCCAAACATTCCTTATTTAGGTCTTGCCTGACCCAGCGCATGCGCTAGTCTGGCGAGACTTTTTGTGAGGGCTCAAAAAATGCTAACATGGCCAGCCTAGAGCTACAGTGCATGTGCGCGGGCGCGCGGTTAGGAGCAGAGGCTGGCAAACCTCGTCATGCTCATTAAGCACCCGCGATCACTTTCACTTTCGCCCGAGATCACTTTCGAGGCGCCCCTTTGATGTTCTCGTTCAAAGAACATCAAACATCAAAGAACATGTTATTGTGTTAATGCTTTGCTGCGCCCGTTTGACTTACAATGTGCTTTCTCTTTCCACAAACTCGATGTTTGTGTTCCTTTATTTTGAGATGCTTTTAGTATTACTGTTTTGTGACTTAAAGAACATTAAGGATATGTTACTGTGAAACTGGACAACGTTCACAGTGTTTATTTCTGATCACAGCGGCTGCTTCATGTCCATTGCACCATTCAGAGAGTCCTTTCGTTGGCGCTTTCATGAGGACATGGTGAGGAAGCTGAAAACTTTTGGCACATTCTCTTTAAAAGCACAGCATTTTGTCGACTGGTTAATCGATTAGACCTATGTAGCGCTTTAGATCTCAAAGCGCTATGGTGGGTGCAGCAGTTACAACTCATGAAATATGGGGTGCAACTCACAAGGAGGGGGCAGGTTTGAGTGCACATTGGCTGCAATCGAACTCTTAAGATGATGGGCTGTGTGTATCCATTATCAGCCCTCAGTCTTCGCTAAGTGATTTTGCTTGTTTTGTTAATGCTTTGCTGCGCCTGTTTGACTTACAACGTGCTTTCTCTTTCCACAAACTCGATGTTTGTGTTCCTTTATTTTGAGATGCTTTTAATATTACTGTCACACACACAACCACATGCACAACCACACAACCACACAACCACACACACACACACAACCACACACAAACACACATACAACCACACACACACACACAAACCACACACACAACCACACAACCACAACCACACACACACAACACACACACAACCACACACAACCCCACAACCAACTACACAACCACAACCACACACACACACAACCACACACACACACACAACCACACACACAACCATAACCACACACACAACCACACACACAACCACACACATAACAACACCCACAACACCAAATGCACCCACACCCACACCCACACACAACCACACCCATAACCACCCCCACACCAACACCCCCACAACCACACACCCACAACCATACCCACAACCATATCCACAACCACTCACACAACCACACACAACCACACCCACACACAACCACACACACAACCACACACACAACACCACACACAACCACAGCCAAACCCACAACCACACACACAACCACAACCACACACATAACCACAACCACACCCACAACCACACAACCACACACACACACAACCCCTCACACAACCACACATACACCACCACACCCAACCGCAAACACCCAACCACACACACAACCACACACATACAACCCCACACATATACAACCACACACACATGCAACCACACACACAACCACACACACAACCACACACACAGCCACACCCACACAACCCCACCCACACACCAACAGCCACAGCCACAACCATACCCAACCACAACCACACCCACACAACCATACCCACAAACAGAACTACACACACAACCACACACACACAACCACACACACAACCAACCACACACACAACCATACACACAACCACACACACAACCACACACACACACAGCCACACACACAACCACACACACACAACCACACACAACCACACACAACCACACACACAACATCACCCACAACCACACCCAATCACATACAACCACACACACAACCACAACCACACACAACCACACACAACCACACACACAACCACACACAACCACACCCACAACACCACACACAACCACACCCACAATCATACACAACCAAATCCACAACCACCCCCCCACAACCACACACCCACAACCATACCCACAACCACACACACAACCACACACAACCACACCCACACACAACCACTCACACAACACACACACATAACTACAACCACACACACAACACCACACACAACCACACCCACATCCACACACACACAACCACACACACACAACACCACCCACATACAACCACACACACACAACCACACACACAACCACACACACAACCACACCCAACCACAACCACACACAACCACACCCACAACCACACACAACCAAACCCACAACCACACCCACAACCACACACCCACAACCACACACCCACAACCACACACCCACAACCATACCCACAACCACACACACAACCACACACCCAACCACACACAACCACAACCACACCCACATTCACACACAACCACAACCGCACACACAACCACAACCACACCCATACAACCACACACACACACAACACCACACACAACCACAACCACACCCACAACCACACACAACCACAACCACACACAGAACCACAACCACACCCACACACCCACACACACAACCACACACACACCACCACACACAACCACAGCCAAACCCACAACCACAACCACACACAACCACAACCACACCCACAACCACACCCACAACCACACAACTACATACACACAACCACACCCACACAACCCCACACACAACCACACACACAACCACACACACACCACCACACCCAACCACAAACACCCAACCACACACACAACCACACACACACACAACCACACACACACACAACCACACATACACACAACCACACACACAACCACACACACACACAACCACACATAACCACACACCCACAACCATACCCAACCATACCCACAACCACACACACACAATCACACCCACAACCACACACACACACACATACAACCAACCACACACACACAACCACACACACATACACACACAACCACACACACAACACCACACACACAACCACACATACAACCACACACAACCACATCCAACCACACACACAACCACAACCACACACACAACCACACACAACCACACCCACAACACCACACACAACCACACCCACAACCACACACAACCAAACCCACAACCACACACCCACAACCACACACCCACAACCATACCCACAACCCCACACACAACCACACACCCAACCACACACAACCACAACCACTCACACAACACACACAACCACACACACAACCACACCCACAACCACACACAACCACAACTACACACACAACCACAACCACACCCACACACTCACAACTACACACACACACAACCACACACAACCACAACCATACACACAACCACAACCACACCCGCAACCACACACAACCACAACCACACACAGAACCACAACCACACCCACATACCCACAACCACACACACAACCACACCAACACACACAACCACACACACAACCACACACACACCCCCACACACACAACCACACACATACACAACCATACACACACAACCACACACACAACCACAACACCACATGCAACCACACCCACAACCATACCCACAACCACACACATAACCACACCCACACCCCCACAACCACCCCCCCACAACCAAACACACACACACACACACACAACCACACACACACACACAACCACAGCCAAACCTACAACCACACCCACAACCTCACACAACCACAACCACACACACAACCACAACCATACCCACAACCACACACACAACCACACACACACACAACACCACACACATCCACACACACACCACCACAAACACCCAACCACACACACACAACCACACACATACACACAACCACAACCACATACACAACAACACACAACCACAACCACACACACACACAACCACACACAACCACACACACACAACCACACCTACAACCACACACCCAACCACACACACACAACCACACACCCAACCACACACACACAACCACACACACAACCACAACCACACACAACCATACAACCACACCCACAACCATACACAACCACACCCACAACCACACCCACAGCCACACCCACAATCACAAACCCACAACCACACACACAACCACACACACAACCGCGCACAACCACCACACAACCACACACATGCACACACGCAAGCACACACCCAAGCACACACATACAAAACCACATACAACCACAACCATACACACAACCACACACACACAACCACACATACAACCACACACACACATTTTACTTACCAATTGGCCTGTTTGGCCCACCTCCAATTTACCTGTGCTGGACCACCATCAGTCGTCTGGTGCCGAACCCGGGATTTGAACCCTGATTCTCTGGCTGGAAGTCAGGAACTTACCCACTGGACCACACCGGTTTCCATGTCAGAAGCGTATCAAATCGTCCCTATAGCATGGTCATCCTTTTGATGTGCAATACAAGCCACAGGCAATGACACCAGGGCCTATATGTTGTTTATAGTTACTACTGCAACACTTTAGACCACCAGGAGCTATAGCTCAATGGTAAGTCTTGTGCCTGTGGTTATAAAGGATCTCACAGGACAAGGGTTCGAGTCCCGCAAACGCTGTCAAAGTGTCATAAGTTGGAAAAATTTCAAATTCTTCTTTTATTTTCATTTCCTAATTTTAATTTCACTTGTAAAAACAGAGGAGAAAAGTGGCCACTCTTTTTGGCACGTGCGCCTCAAAATTACAAATCTTTTCCCTCATGACTTTCCACCAATCCCCCTTTATCTCAAGCAGGTGCAATAGGGGCAATGCCTTATCATCCTTTATCAATGCATTCATTATTTGTCCTTTAAATTTGGTATAATGTGGAGTGCAAATGTGGCCTCTGGGGCTTTAACTGATTAGAAGAATGCGAGGAAGGTGCTACACGGATAGGAAAATAGGTTGGATGGGGGTTATTTTTCATTTTGGTGTGAGCCAATCTCTCAAATCAGAGGTTTGGTGCCTATGAGGTTGGCTAGGAATAAAGGTCCGGAATGAGCTGTGGCTAATGAAATGATGGGTAAAGTTTGATGCAAGTGAAACTCCCTTTATTAGTTGCAATAAGAAGGTAGAAAGGTTGTTTTCTTCAAGAGACAGAAAATGTTAGAGTCAGGCCTTTGCTTCAGCAGGTCTGCATCATGCCTGCTGCATCAGGACAAAGCAAAGCACAGCGCTGGGCTGGGCTGGGCTGGGCCTTTAAGCATCCCCTTCCTTCCTTTGAAGGACACCCACAAATGCCCACGAACGCCCAGCTTCTGTAAAGAGGATGACTGCAGGCAATTTGGGACCCTGCTAAATGAGGGTGACGTCCCCATGTGCGGCCTTCGAGTGGAAAACTCCTTAGCCTAAGGTAGGTAGGCTGCTTTTGAATTTGACTGAAGACCATATGCGTGAGGTGGCATCAAGGCACAAGACGCCGACCATCTCAGAAGAAAGGTAGCTTGGGAGAACAATATTTGCATTGGACAGCCTTCTTCCCATTCCCACTATTATGCTGCAGTTACTGTGTAGCGTTACTAGAGGGCAGCAGTATGAATATAAGAGCACACCAAGGGGGAGGTTTCCATATGTTTCGCGCTGCTTTAGCTCCACAATAGTGAAATTTTATTTTTTCTGATTTTCTTTTCAGCGCAAAACTGCTTTTGCCCCGGAAAGTGCCCTGTAAGGAGCGCAAAGCACTGCTTTGGGTAACTTTGCGCCAAGGGGGCATTACATGGGTGGTACATGGGTGTTTCCATGCAGCAACCCGTGCTTTTTGATGCAAAACCATATTCACAAAGATTTGAAAACATGGTTTTGCGCCAAAAGTTAACGCCCCTTCAAAGGAGGTGCAAACAGGAGAAATGCATTCATTTCTATGTGCTTTTCTCACTTTCCATGCGTGCTTCACTGTGCAGCATGTATGCAAGGTGAGAAAAGCTTTGCATCGTGCCTAGCATAGTATTTTGTACAGGAAAGGTACCCTTCCTGTACAAAACCTACGCTACACTCATGCACACACCCTAGCGCTGCGGCGCTAAGCTATGTGCATGGCGCACGGCAGCTGAAATCAGCGCCGGCGCAAGGGAAAGACAAGGAGAGAGAGCCAAATCCTTAAAAATATGGCGCTCTCCTGCTCATTCCCGGTCACGTAATGCAGCGCAGCCACGCAGAGTGCTGCGCTACATTGTGTAACATTTAAAAAAATCTTCCCCCAAGGCTTTTTTTCCGCTTGCTGACATACCTCTTGTTCATGTTGGTCTTGCAGGACCTACAGAGTGTAGGACTGTGATGACTGAGTGAATGAGCAATGATGTATCGCTGCCCTGTATTTGTGGTGAAGAGGGAATGTTTGGAAGGTAAACAGCAAGGTGAATTTATCAAAGCATACATGTTTGTTGAGTGTGTGACACCAGTCTCTATGAAGGGACATGTGAGAGAGGAACAGCAGCTCCATAGTCCTCGGATGGGAGAGGAAGCACAGATGAATATTTCCCTCAAATGAAAACACTCACACCTCCTCAAAGCTGAAAAGTGCAATGTTAGACGGACCGGGAGGGTCGGCCGAGGACAATGGGAGAGGTCTCCGGGGAGAGCCGTCTCCAGCGATCGTACAGATAAATAACTTCCCCCCCCCCCACAGACAGACACCACACAAGGAGGAGATTCAGCGTTCTTTATAGGCAATTTCTTACGGTACGATGAAATGGTACAAGGAGGTCTGGACTCAGGGGTCCCCTCGATTCAAGTCTCTCAAGGTGGGGAAAGGGGGTAGCGGGACAGTCTGGGTACCAGTCTGGTAGTTGAGGTGGTATGGTGGTTAGCTCACAATCCTCGAGCTCGGTGGTCTAGCTGGGACGGACCGCGGCAGCGCCAGCAGGTCCCGGTGAAGATGGTCGATACACGGTCCGCGGCAGCGCCAGCAGGTCCCGGTGAAGATGGTCGGTACACGGTCCACGGCAGCGCCAGCAGGTCTCGGTGAAGATGGTCGTTACAACGGGCCGCGGCAGCGCCAGCAGGTCCCGACGAGGATGGATGTTGCAGAAGGCCGCGGCAGCGCCAGCAGGTCTCGGTGAAGATGGTCGTTACAACGGGCCGCGGCAGCGCCAGCAGGTCCCGACGAGGATGGATGTTGCAGAAGGCCGCGGCAGCGCCAGCAGGCAGGGCGAGGGTTCCCAAGGTAGGGCTACGGCAGCGCCAGTAGTCCGTCAAGGCTGAGTTCTCTCGGTGTCTCTCGACTCCAGGATACAACTGTCGTCCTGCTCCGGAGCTGCCCTAGTTATAGGTCTGGCGCCCTTTGATGTCCAGACCCTCGCACTTGGAGGTCGGAGGGCCCGGGATGAAGGTGTCCAGACACCCAGCAGGGGGTGGAGCCAGTGCCTGGGGGAGCTGGAGGCGATCGGCACCTGGCGGGGGAGAGCCCTTGACGCTTCGTTCTCCCATTGACCTGCCAAGTGGTCCGCTCACCTCCTGGGTGGATGGTGGTGCCGGGATGTCGGGGCCGGCCAGGCCCAGGGTTAGGGTCGGGTGGAGGCCACGCGGCCTCGTGGTGCAGGGCCCAAGATGGCGGCTTGAGCCGGCCGGGGGAGCCGGTGGTGGCTCGGTCCCGTGATACATGGAGGTCCGGGGGCAGGAGTTCCGTCGGGGGACGGGGTGCGGGTGATTCTTGTGGGTCACGCCTGGCGGGCCGGGGCTTGGGCCCTGTCGTGCGGGGAGGGAGCAAGCCCTTCGTGTGGCCTGTCCAACATGCGTCCCCCCCAGCTGAAGGCGGGGAGAGTCACCCATCTTCCTGGGGACTCTCCTCGTCGAGGCGGAAAAAGCGTGACAGGCCATCTGCGTTGGCGTGGTCTTGGCCCGGTCGATGTTCCACGGTGAAGTCCATTCCCTGCAGGGAGATGGACCAGCGCAATAGTTTTGGGTTCTCCCCCCGCATCTGCATCAGCCACTGCAGGGGTCGATGGTCAGTTTGTACCCGGAAGTGGGTACCGAAGAGATAGGGCCGGAGCTTTTTGAGGGCCCACACCACTGCGAAGGCCTCCCTCTCGATTGTGCTCCAGCGCTGTTCTCGGGCCAGGAGACGTCTGCTGATGAAGGTCACCGGCTGGTCATGACCCTCGGGGTTCAGCTGGGAAAGAACCGCTCCGATGCCGTGGTCGGAGGCGTCTGTCTGTACAATGAATTCCTGACTGTAATCAGGGGCCTGGAGCACAGGGGCAGTGCACAGGGCGGCCTTCAGCTTTTCGAAGGCCGCTTGACAGTCGGGGGTCCAGTTAATCCGCTTCGGCTGGTTTTTGGACGTGAGACCCGTGAGGGGCCCCACAATGCTGCCGTAGTCCCTCACGAACCGCCGGTAGTAGCCGGTGAGCCCCAAGAAGGCTCGGACCTCGGTCTGGGTGACGGGGGGCTGCCAGGACTGGATGGCAGTAATTTTAAGTTGTAGCGGGGCCACCAGCCCGCTTCCCACCTGGTGCCCGAGGTAGGTCACGGACCCTTGACCAATTTGGCATTTGCCGGCCTTAATCGTGAGGCCGGCCCGCTGGAGGGCCTGCAGGACCTCTTGGAGGTGGAGGAAGTGGTCGGACCAGTGGCGGCTGTACACAGCGATATCGTCCAGGTAGGCGGCGCTGAACTCTTCGAGCCCCGCCAAGACCTGGTTCACTAGACGTTGAAAAGTAGCGGGGGCATTCTTCATGCCGAAGGGCATGACCTTGAAGTGGTAGTGGCCATCGGGGGTAGAGAAGGCGGACCGTTCCTGAGCCCGGGGTGTGAGACCGATCTGCCAGTAGCCCGCTGTTAGGTCGAAGATGCTGAGGTAGCGGGCGGCCCCCAGCCGGTCGATCAATTCATCCGCTCGGGGGATAGGATGAGCGTCGGTCCGGGTGACAGCGTTCAAGCCCCGGTAGTCGACGCAGAATCTCAGTTCAGGTGTGGTGCCGGGGGCAGCGGCTTTGGGGACCAGTACAACCGGGCTGGCCCAGGGGCTGTCCGAGGGCTCGATGACCCCGATCGTGAGCATTTTGGCCACTTCCTCTTGGATGCAGGCCCGTACCCGATCTGGCACGCGGTAGGCCCGGTGTCGGATAGGGGGACTGTCCCCGGTGTCCACGTCGTGCAAGCACCAAGGGGTGATCCCGGGGGTGAGGGAGAACAGTGTAGTGAACCGCAGCAGGAGGTCCCGGCAGCCCTGGCGTTGCTCTGGGGTGAGGGCATCGGAGAGCCGGACCCCGTTCACGGAGCCGTCGTTCTCCTGAGTCCTCAGGAGATCCGGAAGGGGTTCGGAGTCTTCTTCCGCCCCACTGTCCGTAGCCATCAGGAGGCTGAGTTCTGAGCGCACAAAGTGTGGTTTGAGTCTGTTGGTGTGGAGGACCCGGAGGGGGTTCCGGGGGGTCCCCATGTCGATGAGGTAAGTGACGGGGCTTTTGCGCTCGACCACTTTGAAGGGCCCCGTCCACTTATCTTGTAAGGCACATGGTTCGGTGGGGGACATCACCCACACTTGTTGACCAGGTTCGAACTCGACGGAGGAGGCATTGTGATCGTACCATTTTTTCATGTCCTCCTGACTGGCCTCGAGGTTCGCCTTGGCCATCTCCCTGAAGCGCCGGGTCTGATTGCGTAGGGCCAGGAGGTACTTGAAGACGTCTGGAGGGGTCTTTAGGGGGGCCATCTCCCACCCTTCTTTGACCAGGCTGAGGGGCCCTCGCACAGGGTGCCCGTACAGGAGTTCGAAAGGGCTAAAGCCGAGGGACTTCTGGGGAACTTCTCGATAGGCGAAGAGGAGGCACGGGAGTAGTACATCCCACTGGCGACGGAGGGGCTCTTCCAATCCCCCAATCATCCCCTTGAGGGTGCGGTTGAATCGCTCCACTAGTCCGTTCCCTTGGGGGTGATAGGGGGTCGTGAATCGGTAGGTGACCCCGCACTGTTGCCAGAGGGACTTCATATATTTTGAGATAAAGTTCGTGCCTCGGTCGCTGACGACTTCTCGGGGGAAGCCCACCCGGGAGAAGATCCCCATTAGGGCCCGGCCAACCACCGGAGCTGTTACAGTTCGTAGGGGCACCGCCTCGGGGTAGCGGGTGGCGTGGTCCACCAGTACCAGGATGAACCTATGTCCTTGTGCCGTGCGGGGGTCCAGGGGCCCCACAATGTCTATTCCTACCCTCTCGAACGGGGTGGTGACCACTGGGAAGGGTTGCAGAGGGGCTTTCAGCTTACGGCCGCTCTTCCCACTGGCCTGGCACGTGGGGCAGGACCGGCAGTGGTTAAGGACGTCGTTCCGCATCTTCGGCCAGAAAAAGTGAGTCACTAGGCGACTGTAGGTTTTGTCCTGGCCCAGGTGTCCAGCCAGGGGGACATCGTGGGCCAGAGTTAGTAGGAAGTCTCTGAAGCGGAGAGGTACCACCAGCACTCGACTGGCCCCTAGCTCTGCGATTCTTTGTTCGCTGTATAGCAGGTCGTTATCCCAATAGACCCAATGAGTTCCGGTGGAGTCCCCTGCGCTCTGGGCGCTGGCTTGCCGGCGGAGTCCCTCGAGGGAGGGGCAGGTCTTTTGCTCCTGGCGGAACTGTTCTTGGGTGGGCCCCCCTTCTTGACGCCACTGAGCCAGGCCGGGAAGGTCCGGGGGTTGCGCGACCCCTTCGGCCGTTGGTTCTGGGGGGTGGGCCTCGTCGTTGTCCTCTACTGGGGCGACCGGGGGCGGAGGTGCCGGCCATTCTGGTTCTTCTGATCGAGGGACGGCACGGGCGGCCATGGACCGGGTGGTTACGCAGGCCCAGTCCGGGAGGCCCAGCATCCCCAGGTGCTCTCTTCTTTCGACGGTGGCCCACGGGGAACTCTCAAGGTCATTCCCCAGGAGGCAGTCCACGGGGGCATCATCCCGGACCGTCACCTTCAACAGGCCGGAGACCCCTCCCCATTCGAAGGGGACGCAGGCCATCTGACACAGACTTTCGGAATTGTCGGCGGAGCGGACGGGGCAGAGAATGTTCGGAATGATCTGCTCGGGCTTCACCAGGTGACAGCGGACGGCCGTCACACTGGCGCCTGTGTCACGTAAGGCCTCGGCCCGACGTCCATTAATGGTCACCCACTGGCCATATTTCCGGGTGTTGGCGGGTAGGGGAGCCCGCGGGACCATGTCTTTTCCCCCTAGGCACGCTAGGACCATGGCGGCCGGTTCCCACTCCTGCTGGGCCGGCTCATATTCTTCCTGTTCCTCTGATAGTCGTTCTCCCCCAGGGCGGCGGCAGCTACCTGGCGGGGCTTTGGTGTTTGGTTCTGCGGGCAGCTCGGGTCATTGGCGTAGTGGCCGACTCGCTGGCATCGGTGGCACGTGACGTTGGCTCGGAACCCCGGGCGCATCGGGGGGTTGCCCCGGCCGGCCGGGGGCGTGGTGCTGGCCACGGGTGTTGCCGGGATGGTGTCTCTCCCTTGCCCCTGGCCTCCTCCTCCTCCCCGGGGACGGTGCTGGCCTGGGTTGTTTCGGTTTTGCTCGTGTGGTCCTCTCCGGCCCACTCGGGTGCTTTCCCATCGGTCAGCTTCGGCGGCGAGTTGCCGGGGGTCAGTCAACTTACTGTCGAGGAGGTGCTGCCTGAGCTCGACGAAACAGTTGTTCGACAGGTGCTCCCATACCATAAGGTTAAAGAGTTGCTCGTAGGTCGTTACATGGCTCCCCTTGATCCAACCCTCGAAGGCTCGGCTGAAATAGTTGACGTACTCCACCCAAGTTGTACCCGAGATCCGGGTGCAGTCTCTGAACCTCTGGCGGTACATCTCGGGCGTGAGGCCGTAGCGGGTGAGGAGGGCAGCCTTCATGTGGTCGTAGGACGACATCTGGTGATCTGGGAGCTGCAATAGGGCATCGCGGCCTTCGTTGACGAACCTCCCCCATAGTCCGGCTCCCCAATCACTCCGGTCGATCCGGTGGGAGGTCATGGCGATCTCGTAGGCTTTGAACCACTGTTGTATGTCGTCTTCTCGGACATATTCTCGGACAACATCCTTGGGGATGTGGACTTTTTTCTCGGTTGCTCCCGGGGTGTGCGGTCGCTCAGGCACCCCCGGTTCTTTATTCTGTTTCCGAAGTTCTATTTCCGCCAGTTTGCGCTCGTGTTCGAGTGTTATTCTTTTTTCCTCGAGCTCTCTCTGTCTCTGTTTTTCTTCTCGTTCTTCTCGGAGCCGCAGATGTTCTAGATTTAGTTTCTGCTCGGCTAACTTTAGTTCACCGTCCATCTTGAGTCGTGCCATTTCCAACTCATGTAATCTGGTTCTTTCTCTTTCTTGGATCTCCTCCTGCGAGAGGCCCGTTCCCCGCTCCTCGGGAGCCGTGGCGTTCCCCTCTGGTGCGACACTGTTTTGGTCGGGTGATCCGGTGACCCCAGTTTCTGCCCACGACTCAAGGGCGCGCTTCAAATCGTCTTTGGTACTCAGGCCGGTGGTAGCAATGCCTAGTTCCATGCAGAATTGTTTAAGTTCGCGGTGGCTATATTCTTCCAACTTATCCATTTGGACCTTGTCAGTGGAACCGCTATCTTTGGCTGACATCGTGGTTTTGTCGTGGGGTGAGCTACTCTCTGTACGATTACGCGTTGATTCGGATCGCGCCGCTGGCCACCAATGTTAGACGGACCGGGAGGGTCGGCCGAGGACAATGGGAGAGGTCTCCGGGGAGAGCCGTCTCCAGCGATCGTACAGATAAATAACTTCCCCCCCCCCCACAGACAGACACCACACAAGGAGGAGATTCAGCGTTCTTTATAGGCAATTTCTTACGGTACGATGAAATGGTACAAGGAGGTCTGGACTCAGGGGTCCCCTCGATTCAAGTCTCTCAAGGTGGGGAAAGGGGGTAGCGGGACAGTCTGGGTACCAGTCTGGTAGTTGAGGTGGTATAGTGGTTAGCTCACAATCCTCGAGCTCGGTGGTCTAGCTGGGACGGACCGCGGCAGCGCCAGCAGGTCCCGGTGAAGATGGTCGATACACGGTCCGCGGCAGCGCCAGCAGGTCCCGGTGAAGATGGTCGGTACACGGTCCGCGGCAGCGCCAGCAGGTCTCGGTGAAGATGGTCGTTACAACGGGCCGCGGCAGCGCCAGCAGGTCCCGACGAGGATGGATGTTGCAGAAGGCCGCGGCAGCGCCAGCAGGCAAGGCGAGGGTTCCCAAGGTAGGGCTACGGCAGCGCCAGTAGTCCGTCAAGGCTGAGTTCTCTCGGTGTCTCTCGACTCCAGGATACAACTGTCGTCCTGCTCCGGAGCTGCCCTAGTTATAGGTCTGGCGCCCTTTGATGTCCAGACCCTCGCACTTGGAGGTCGGAGGGCCCGGGATGAAGGTGTCCAGACACCCAGCAGGGGGTGGAGCCAGTGCCTGGGGGAGCTGGAGGCGATCGGCACCTGGCGGGGGAGAGCCCTTGACGCTTCGTTCTCCCATTGACCTGCCAAGTGGTCCGCTCACCTCCTGGGTGGATGGTGGTGCCGGGATGTCGGGGCCGGCCAGGCCCAGGGTTAGGGTCGGGTGGAGGCCACGCGGCCTCGTGGTGCAGGGCCCAAGATGGCGGCTTGAGCCGGCCGGGGGAGCCGGTGGTGGCTCGGTCCCGTGATACATGGAGGTCCGGGGGCAGGAGTTCCGTCGGGGGACGGGGTGCGGGTGATTCTTGTGGGTCACGCCTGGCGGGCCGGGGCTTGGGCCCTGTCGTGCGGGGAGGGAGCAAGCCCTTCGTGTGGCCTGTCCAACATGCAATATGATGCTTTGCAGGTATAAGGAATTACCACGCTTGGTGCAGAAATATGTCATTTTAGTGAGGTTTTCCCAGAATGTCAGTAGCGCACTCTTTGTGAGGGTGCTTAGGCCATAAATGTCAGGCACACCTCTGGGGGTATGCAGCCAAGAAAAACTTTGGGACGCTTGTTCCAGGTATCTGCCGGAAGGAAAGAAAGATACTAGGGAAAAGTTACAGAGGGTGCATTAAAAATCAAACGCTGGTTTTCCTCACCATAAGTCCCATCGGATGTAATCACCTGATCTGTCAGCTAGAGAAACACTACAGGAGTGCCCACAATCTGTTCAGGCCCCCTCCTCCATCTTTGACCCCTTCCTCCTCGCTGGGACCACATCCATCTTTTCCAGACTCTCTGGCTCCACCCACTCTGCCAAGACTCGTCCCATTCACTCTATCCTCCCACTTTGCCAGGCATGACTCCACTGTTACAGGACACACAGACACACCCCCTACACACACACAGACAGACCCCACACACACCCCAAACACAGACACACCCCCTACACACAGACACACCCCACACACAGACACACCCCCCTACACACACACACGCACACCCCGGCACACCCCACCCACAGGCACCCACACACAGACACAGGCACACCCCACCCACACACAGACACTCCCCCACACACAGACACACCCCCCCACCCACACAGACCACCCACAGACACACCCCCACACACAGACACACCCCCACAGACACCCCCCCCACACACACACACAGACACACACACCCACACACACACACACATACACACACACACAACCATACACACCACACACACACCACACAACACACACAACCACACACACAACCACACACACACACATCCACACACACACACATCCACACACACACACACCACACACACAGCCACACCCAACCACACACACCCACAACTGCACCCACACCCACAATCACACCCACACACGCAACCACACACCCACAACCACACACACACACACACAACCACATATACAACCACACACAACCACAACCACACACACACAACCGCACACACACACACACAACCACACACAACCACACAACCACACACAACCACAACCACACACACACAACCGCACACACACACACACACAACCACACACAACCACACACACACCCACACAACCACACACAACCACACAACCACACACAACCACAACCATACACACAAAACCACACACACACACAACCACACACACACAACCACAACCACACACACAACCACACACACAACCACACACAACCACAACCACACACACAACCACACACACACAACCACACACAACCACACCTACACACCCACAACCACACACCTAACCACACACACACACAACCACATCCAAACGCACACACACAACTGTTGGACCCGGCCTCGTGGTGTGGTCCCGAACCCTCCTACCAGACCAAACGGGGGCAACCCCAACCCTTCGGGGCACCCCGAGCTTGTACCCCACTACCCGCACCAGCCTTCGCGTCGCAGCCCGCCCGGGCCTCGGTCCCTGCGAAGCCCCAACATCAAGGCGCCAAGACCCGACCCAAGGGGGTCGAGTGGCCACTCCACAGATCCCGGAGGAGGGGAGTTTCGATGGGTCCTCCCGCCGGCCCCCGACACCTGGGCCCGAACGCCCTCCGGCCTCCCTGGGCGATGGCTACACCCCCTGCTGGGTGTCTGGACTCTCTCATCCCGGCCCCTCCGGCCCCCCCAGGCACGAGGGTCCGGACATCAAAGGGCTTCAGCCATATATCTGGGGCAGCCCACAACCAGGATGGCAGTTGTATCCTGGAGTCCAGAGCCCTGCTGATCGGATCGCGGCTGACCCCACGGAGAGAGACTCATTGCCTGGAACTGAGAACTCGAGCCCTGCTGACTGCGTCGCGGCTCCCCCTTGCTGAGAAGAAGACCCTCACGGAACATCAGAGCCCTGCTGACCTCGTCGCGGCTCGACCTCGCTGAAGCAACCACCGGAGCCCTGCTGACCTCGTCGCGGCTCGACCTCACCGAAGCGACCCCTCGAACCCTGCGGACGACGTCCCGGGCTGATACTGAGACTGTCCCTGTTGGAAGGCGGACCCCGAGGAGTCGGCGAGACCACCGAGGGGGGCCCTCCCACGGTACGAAGTAGCCGAGCGCTGCCGAGAAGTCTCCTGAGAGATCCTTCTCCTATCACGTACTAGCCCAGTAACACCACCACACAGGACTCAAGGAGGTTGTCTCAAGACAAGCAATTCTTTATCAGCAATAAAAAGGTTACGAGGTCAATATTTACACGATGGGATCGCGGGATCCACCAAAAGTCTCAGTGTCTCTTTGGAAGGGTAGGGGTAGCGGGACAGTCTTTGGCAGGAGTGCGGTACGAGGGTACCTGGGGCCCAGTTCTTATCCTCAAGCTGGAGGACCTCCGGATCTCGGAGGGGTCGAGCCGGGACGGCGTCAGCAGGGCTCTGGCGTACAGTTCGTGGAGAGCCGCGATCCAATCAGCAGGGCTCTCAAGATGGTTTCTGCTCAGCTCGAGCCGCGACGTCGTCAGCAGGGCTCCGAGGGAGGTTTCAGCGAGGTTGGGCCGCGACAGCGTCAGCAGGGCTCCGATGTTCCAGGTGGCTTCAAAGTGTTCACAAGAAGGAGCCGCGACGCAGTCAGCAGGGCTCGTGATGTTTCCGACAAGAGTTCTTCTCCGTAGGGTCAGCCGCAATTCAATCAGCAGGGCTCTCGACTCCGGGATACAACTGCCGATCTGTGGCGGGGTCGCCCCAGATATAGGTCTGGAGCCCTTTGATGTCCGGACCCATGCGCCCGGGGGGGGCGGAGAGGCCGGGTGGAGGTGGCCAGACGCCCAGCAGGAGAGGCGCCAGGCCCAAGGGAGTTGCAGGGCGATCACACCTCGAGAGGGGAGGACAGTTGGGGGTCCCATCGATACTGTCCTCCGCCGGGGGCGATGAATGGTTCCTGCGGCACCCCCTGGCCAGTCCGTGGTGCCGGGATGTCGGGGCTTCGCTGGGGTCGAGGCCGGGTTGAGCGGGGTCGCGCTGGCTGGTGCCCAGAGTCACGTGGATGCCAACAAGATGGCGGAGCCACGAGGGGTATGCGACCGCGTGCAGCTCAGGATGAAGGGTCTTGGTGCAGTTCAGACGGGTGGCCCGTGAAGGCCGGGTTGGGGAACGGGCGCAATCCGTGGGGTTAAGGACCACGCCACGAGGCCGGGTCCAACAGGCGTCCCCCCCAGCCGAAGGCATGGAGAGTCACCCATCTCCTTGGGGATTCTCCTCGTCAAGGCGGAAGAAGCGGGACAGGCCGTCGGCGTTGGCGTGGTCATTGCCGGGCCGGTGTTTGACGTCAAAGTCCATCCCTTGTAGCGAGATGGACCACCGCAGCAGCTTGGGGTTCTCGCCCCGCATTTGCATTAACCACCGCAGGGGCCGGTGGTCGGTCTGGACCCGGAAGTGGGTACCAAAGAGGTAGGGCCGGAGCTTCTTGAGGGCCCACACTACAGCGAAGGCCTCACGCTCAATGGTGCTCCATCGTTGCTCTCGGGGCAGTAGTCGTCGGCTGATGAAGGCCACTGGTCGGTCGAGCCCCTTTTCGTCGGCTTGGGATAGGACGGCCCCAATCTCATACTCGGAGGCGTCCGTTTGCACCACGAACTCTTTATTGTAGTCCGGGGCCTGCAGCACCGGAGCAGTGCACATGGCTGTTTTCAGGGTGTCGAAGGCTGCTTGGCAGCGGGGTGTCCAGTGCACCTTCTTGGGCTGCTTTTTGGACGTTAACTCTGTGAGGGGGCCAACAATGCTCCCATAGTCCCGGATAAACCGCCGGTAGTATCCGGTGAGGCCCAGGAAGGCCCGGACAGCGGTCTGGGTAGTGGGGGGTTCCCAGGCCTGGATGGCATTTATCTTCGCTTGGAGGGGGGCCATCTGCCCGCTCCCCACTTGATGGCCCAGGTAGGTCACGGCTCCGTGGCCGATTTGGCATTTGCTGGCCTTGATTGTGAGCCCGGCCCGCTGGAGGGCGGCCAGGACGGCTTTAAGGTGGAGGAGGTGCTCTGCCCAGTGGTTGCTGTACACGGCAATGTCATCGAGGTAGGCCGCGCTGAAGGCCTCAAGCCCGGCCAAAACCTTGTTCACTAGTCTTTGGAAGGTGGCCGGGGCGTTCTTCATTCCGAAGGGCATCACCCGAAAGTGGTAATGCCCATCCGGGGTTGAAAAGGCGGATCTTTCTTGGGCGCCGGGGGTGAGCTGGATTTGCCAGTACCCGGCGGTGAGGTCCAGCGTGCTCAAGTAGCGAGCGGCCCCCAGGTGGTCGATGAGCTCGTCGGCCCGGGGTATCGGGTGGGCGTCTGTCTTGGTTACGGCATTCAGGGCTCGGTAGTCCACGCAGAATCGCAACTCTGGGGGGTGGCCGGGAGCTGCGGCCTTGGGCACCAGGACGACAGGGCTGGCCCTCGGGCTGTCGGAGGGTTTGATGACCCCCAGGGCCAGCATCTTCGTTACTTCGGCCTGGATGCAGGCCCGCACTCGGTCAGGCACCCGGTAGGCTCTGTGTCGCACGGGGGGGCTCTCCCCGGTGTCGACGTCGTGGACGCACCAGTGGGTCACCCCCGGGGTGAGGGAGAAGAGGGCTGCGTAGTCCCGCAGCAATTGCTGGCAGTCGTTGCGCTGTTCCGGAGTCAGGGAAGAGGCGAGTTGGACCCCTTCGATCGATCCATCATGAATGTCGGACTGCAAGAGGTCGGGCAGGGGCTCGGAGTCGTCCTCGCCCCCCTCGTCGGTCGCCAGCAGCAGGCTCAGTTCGGTCCGGGCAAAGTGGGGTTTTAGCCGGTTAGCATGTAGGACCCGGAGGGGGTTCCGGGGGGACTCCAGGTCGACCAGGTAGGTGACGGGTGTTTTCTTCTCCACTACCTTGAAGGGCCCAGTCCACTTGTCCTGGAGGGCGCCGGGTTCAACCGGGGCCATGACCCATACCTTCTGACCTGGCTCGAATTCTATGGTAGAGGAGTTCCGATCGTACCACCGCTTCATGTCCTCTTGGCTGGCCTCGAGGTTGGCTTTGGCCATGGCTCGGAACTTGCGGGTCTGGTTTCGGAGGGTCAGGAGGTATCGGTAGACGTCAGGAGGGGCGCCTTGGGGCTTCGTCTCCCAGCTCTCTTTGACCAGGCTGAGCGGTCCGCGGACCGGGTGTCCGTACAATAGTTCAAACGGGCTGAACCCCAGGGACTTCTGCGGGACCTCCCGATAGGCAAACAGGAGGCACGGCAGCAGGACATCCCATCTCCGCCTGAGGGGCTCTTCTAGACCCTGGATCATTCCCTTTAATGTTCTGTTGAACCGCTCAACCAGTCCGTTCCCCTGAGGGTGATAGGGGGTCGTGAACTTGTATGTGACCCCGCACTGCTGCCACAGGGACCGCATGTATCTGGAAATAAAGTTCGTGCCTCTGTCGCCCACCACTTCGCGGGGAAATCCCACTCGGGAGAAGATCCCCATTAAGGCCCGGCCTACCACGGGGGCCGTTATAGTTCTTAGCGGGACCGCCTCCGGGTACCTGGTGGCGTGGTCCACGAGGACCAGGATGAAGCGGTGGCCCAGGGCGGTCTGGGGGTCCAGGGGCCCCACGATATCGATTCCGACCCGTTCGAACGGGGTGCTGACGGCTGGAAAGGGTTGGAGGGGGGCCTTGACCCGACCCCCCGTCTTCCCGCTGGCTTGGCAGGTCTGGCAGGACCGGCAGTGGTTGTCCACGTCTCTCCGCATCCGGGGCCAGTAGAAGTGGGTCACCAGACGGCTGTACGTTTTGTCTTGCCCCAAGTGTCCGGCGAGGGGCACATCATGTGCCAGGTTGAGCAGGAACTCCCGGAAGCGGAGGGGTACCACCAACACTCGGCTGGCCCCGAGTTCTGCAACTTTCTGCTCACTGTATAGCAGGCCCTCGGCCCAGTAGACCCAGTGGGTGCCGGTCTGGTCCCCGTTGGTTTGGGCGGACGCTTGCTGGCGGACCCCTTCGAGAGTGGGGCAGGACTGCTGCTCTTGTTGGAACTGCTCCCGGGTGGGGCCCCCTTCGTGTCGCCATTGTGTCAGCTCTGGTAGGGCGCACGGGGAAGCCATCTCTTCGGGGGAGGATTCACTAGGTCCAGGGTCGGTGTCTGCCTCCCCCTCGCTGCTGGCGGGAGGTGGTGCGAGCCCCTCGGGCTGGGCGGCCCCGGAGGCTGAGGATGAGCGGGGGGCCCGGGTGGTCATGGACCGGGTGATGGCACAGGCCCAGTCAGATAGTCCCAGCATTCGGAGGTGCTCTCGTCGCTCTACTTGAGCCCAGGGGGAACTCTCCAAGTCGTTCCCCAGGAGGCAGTCGACGGGGGCGTCGTCGCGTACCGTCACCTTCAGCAGGCCCGTCACCCCTCCCCACTCGAAGGGGACCAGGGCCATCTGGCACAGGCTTTCGCTGTTGTCGGCCTTCCGGACGGGACACAGCACATTCGGTAGGATCTGTTCGGGGGTCACCAGGTGGCAGCGGACAGCGGTGACACTAGCGCCGGTGTCACGAAGGGCTTCGGCCCGTTGTCCATTGACCGTGACCTGCTGCCGGTACTTATGTGTGTTGCTGGGGATGGGGGTGCAGGGTACCATTTCTCGGCTACCCAGGCAGACCAAGGACATGGCTGCCGGCTCCCATTCAGTGGTCCCTCGGTCGAGGGTCTCCTCTTCCTCTTCTCCTTCTCCCAGGGCGGCGGCCGCCAGCTGTCGGGGCGGGGGCCCGCCGGCCCCGTTTCTTCGGTTCAGGGGGCAGACTGGATCGCTGGCATAGTGTCCGGTTTGTTGGCAGCCGTAGCACGTTACTGGTGGCCGTGGTCCGGGTCTGGCCGGGGGCGCCCCCCTTCGGGCCAGGTTCGGGGAGAGTTGTTGCTGCGGTGGCCCTCGAGGGGGGCTCCTGGGGGCCCCGGCGGGAGGGTCTCGGTTCCTGTTTGGCCCTCCCCCTCCACCGCGTTGGCGGGGGGGTCCGGTGGGGTTCCTCTGGTACTCCCCCATTGAGTTCCGGGGGACCCGGGAGTTGACCCATCGATCGGCCTCGACGGCGAGTTTTCGCGGGTCGGTCATTTTGCTGTCGAGGAGGTGCTGTCTCAGTTCCACGAAGCAATTGTTGGAGAGATGTTCCCACACGATGAGGTCGACCAGCTGCCCGTAGGTGGTTACTTTGCTACCTCTGATCCACCCTTCTAGGGCCCGACTGAAAAAGTCCACATATTCCACCCAGGTGGTGCCCGGGATTTTCTTGCAGTCTCTGAACCGCTGGCGGTACATTTCTGCGGTTAGCCCGTAGCGGGTGAGCAGAGCCTCCTTCATGTGATCGTAGGAGGTCATCACCTCCTCTGGCAGCTGGAGCAGTGTGTCTCGACCCTCACTCAGGAACCGCCCCCACAGGCCCGCGCCCCAGTCTTTTCGGGGCACCCGATGAGAGGTCATGGCCACCTCGTAGGCCTTGAACCATTGTTGGATGTCGTCATTCTTGTAGTACTCCTTGACAACCTCTTTCGGGATATGTACCTTGGTTTCGGCAGGCGGTAGAGTGTCTCTAGTACTGGGGGCGTTGGTCCCTCCGTTCTTGGCCTTGATTTCGAGCTCCTTGAGGCTGCGCTCGTGCTCAAGGGTCAGTTTCTTTTCCTCCAACTCCCGGTGTCGCCTCTTCTCCTCTATCTCCTCTTGAAGCCGTAGCTGCTCTAGGGCCAGTTTCTTTTCCGCCAGCTGGAGTTCGCCATCCAGCCGCAGTCGTGCGAGCTCTAGCTCGTGGTTCCGGACCTTCTCCCGCTCTCGTATTTCTTCTTCGGAGAGGCCGGTTTCTAGGCTCTTTCTTCCTCCGGTTGCCGGAGTCAGTGCGGTTGATATGGTCTCAGTCAGGGGCAGGGGACCTTCTTCCTGGGAGGGGCCTGCCCCGGCCTCCAGCCATGTCCTCAGAGCTTTCTGCATGTCCTCTTTGGTACTTAGGCCGGTGGTTGCAATGCCTTTGTCTTTGCAGAACTGTTTTAACTCTTTGTGCGTATATTCTTCCAGCCGTTCGGGCTGGAACTCCATTGTCGCGTTGCTTTCCTGGCTGCTCATGATTATTGTCCGTTTGGATGGGTAGCTAGTGGGTACTGGCTGGTACGTACTGCGTTCGGCTCGGATCCCGTCGATGGCCACCAAATGTTGGAAGGCGGACCCCGAGGAGTCGGCGAGACCACCGAGGGGGGCCCTCCCACGGTACGAAGTAGCCGAGCGCTGCCGAGAAGTCTCCTGAGAGATCCTTCTCCTATCACGTACTAGCCCAGTAACACCACCACACAGGACTCAAGGAGGTTGTCTCAAGACAAGCAATTCTTTATCAGCAATAAAAAGGTTACGAGGTCAATATTTACACGATGGGATCGCGGGATCCACCAAAAGTCTCAGTGTCTCTTTGGAAGGGTAGGGGTAGCGGGACAGTCTTTGGCAGGAGTGCGGTACGAGGGTACCTGGGGCCCAGTTCTTATCCTCAAGCTGGAGGACCTCCGGATCTCGGAGGGGTCGAGCCGCGACGGCGTCAGCAGGGCTCTGGCGTACAGTTCGTGGAGAGCCGCGATCCAATCAGCAGGGCTCTCAAGATGGTTTCTGCTCAGCTCGAGCCGCGACGTCGTCAGCAGGGCTCCGAGGGAGGTTTCAGCGAGGTTGGGCCGCGACAGCGTCAGCAGGGCTCCGATGTTCCAGGTGGCTTCAAAGTGTTCAGAAGAAGGAGCCGCGACGCAGTCAGCAGGGCTCGTGATGGTTCCGACAAGAGTTCTTCTCCGTAGGGTCAGCCGCGATTCAATCAGCAGGGCTCTCGACTCCGGGATACAACTGCCGATCTGTGGCGGGGTCGCCCCAGATATAGGTCTGGAGCCCTTTGATGTCCGGACCCATGCGCCCGGGGGGGGCGGAGAGGCCGGGTGGAGGTGGCCAGACGCCCAGCAGGAGAGGCGCCAGGCCCAAGGGAGTTGCAGGGCGATCACACCTCGAGAGGGGAGGACAGTTGGGGGTCCCATCGATACTGTCCTCCGCCGGGGGCGATGAATGGTTCCTGCGGCACCCCCTGGCCAGTCCGTGGTGCCGGGATGTCGGGGCTTCGCTGGGGTCGAGGCCGGGTTGAGCGGGGTCGCGCTGGCTGGTGCCCAGAGTCACGTGGATGCCAACAAGATGGCGGAGCCACGAGGGGTATGCGACCGCGTGCAGCTCAGGATGAAGGGTCTTGGTGCAGTTCAGACGGGTGGCCCGTGAAGGCCGGGTCGGGGAACGGGCACAATCCGTGGGGTTAAGGACCACGCCACGAGTCCGGGTCCGGGTCCAACAGTCCCGCTACCCCCGTTCCTAACCAAACCCTGAGACTCTTTTGGATCCCTTGATCCGCCTGTAAATATTGCCACGGAGACCTACCCTTAATTCTGATAAACGTCTTGTGAACATTGATACCCTGGTTGTGTCCCTTTGTGGTGGGAGGGGATTACTTGGCTGTACGATCCTAGGAGAAGGACCTCACCCAGGAGGCTTCTCAGCGGCGCTCGGCTGCGTCCTTACGGAACGGTGCCTCTCGGGGTGGTCAGTCCGACACCATCTGACTCCCTGGAGGTCGCCCTTCTAACAACAACCACACACACACAACCACACACCCAACCACACACCCAACCACAACCACACACAACCATACAGCCACACCCACAACCACACACAACCACACCCACAACCACACCCACACCCACAACCACACCCACAACCACACCCACAATCACACATCCACAACCACACACACAACCACACACACAACCACAACCACACACACAACCACACACACAACCACACACACAACCACACACACACACATCTACACACACACAACTACATTCAATCACACACACACAACCATACTCACAACCACACACAACCACACACACAACCACACACACACAACCACACACAAAACCACACACAACCACACACACCCACAACCACACACAACCACACACACAAGCACACACACAAGCACACACACACACGCACACACACAAGCACACACAACCACAACCATACACACAACCAGACACACACACACCCAACCGCACACACACAACCACACCCAACCGCACACACACACACAACCACACACACAACCACATACAACCACACACATAAGCACACACACAAGCACACACACACAAAACCACACACAACCACAACCATACACACAACCACACACACACACCCAACTGCACACACAACCACACACACACACACAATCACACCCAACCGTACACACACAACCACACACAACCACACACACAACCACACACACACAACCACACACACACCACACACACACCACACAACACACACAACCACACACACAACCACACACACACACACACACATCCACACACACACACATCCACACACACCACACACACAACCACACCCAACCACACACACCCACAACTGCACCCACAATCACACCCACACCCACACACGCAACCACACACCCACAACCACACACACACAACCACATACACAACCACACACAACCACAACCACACACACACAACCGCACACACACAACCATACACACACACACACACAACCACACACACACACACAACCACACACACAAGCACACACACACAACCATACACACAACCACACACACAACCACAATACACACAAAACCACAGCCAACTGCACACACACAACCACACACAAAACCACACACCCAACCATACATCCACACACACATCCACAACCGCACCCACAACTGCACCCACAACCACACCCACACAACCACACCCACACCCATACAACCACACACACACACATAACCACACACACACAACCACACACACACACCCACACAACCACACACACCCGCACACACACAACCACACAACCACAACCATACACACAAAACCACACACAACCGCACACACACACAGCCACACATACAACCACACACAACCACACCCACAACTGCACCCACAACTGCACCCACAACCGCACCCACAACTACACCCACAACCGTACCCACAACTGCACCCACACCCTCAACCACACCCACACAACCATACCCACACAACCACACACACACACACACACACAACCACACCCACCCACACAACCACACACACACACAACCACACACACACCCACACACTCACACACACACACACACAACCACACACACACAACCACACACACAACCACACACACCCACACAACCACACCCACCCACACATCCACACACACAACCACAGACACACAACCATACACACAAAACCACACCAAACCGCACACACACAACCACACACACAACCACACATCCACACACACACACAACCGTACCCACAACTGCACGCACACCCACACTACCACACCCACAACCACACACACACCCACACACAACCACACACACCCTCATAACCACACACACACAACCACACACAACCACACACACACAGCCACACACACAACCACACACACAACCAGACACACACACAACCATACACACAAAACCACACCAAACCGCACACACAACCAGACACACAACCACACACACACCACACACACAACCACACCCAACCACACATCCACAACCACACCCACAACCACACCCACACAACCACACCCACACCCATACAACCACACACACACACAACCACACACATACAACCACACACACACCCACACAACCACACACACCCGCACACACACAACCACACAACCACAACCATACACACAACACCACACACAACCGCACACACACAGCCACACATACAACCACACACAACCACACCCACAACTGCACCCACAACTGCACCCACAATCGCACCCACAACTGCACCCACAACCGTACCCGCAACTGCACCCACACCCTCAACCACACCCACAACCGTACCCGCAACTGCACTCACACCCTCAACCACACCCACACAACCACACCCACAGAACCACCCACACACCCACACCCACACAACCACACCCACCCACACAACCACACACACACACACAACCACACACACACCCACATAACCACATACCCACAACCACACCCACACAACCACACACACACAACCACACACACACACACAACCACACACACACAACCACACACACCCACACATCCACACCCACCCACACATCCACACACAACCACACACACACACAACCATACACACAAAACCACACCAAACCGCACACACACAACCCACACAACCACACACAACCACACATCCACACACACACCCACAACCGTACCCACAACTGCACGCACACCCACACAACCACACCCACAACCACACACACACCCACACACAACCACACACACCCTCATAACCACACACACAACCACACACACACAACCACACACACAACCACACACACAACCACACACACACACAACCATACACACAAAACCACACCAAACCGCACACACAACCAGACACACAACCACACACACACCACACACACAACCACACCCAACCACACATCCACACCCTCAACCGCACCCACAACCGCACCTACAACTGCACCCACACCCACAACACCACCCACAACACCACCCACAACACCACCCACAACCACACCCACAACCACACCCACAACCACACCCACACAACCACACCCACACAACTGCACCCACACCCACAACCGCACCCACAACACCACCCACAACCACACCCACAACCACACCCACAACCACACCCACACAACCACACCCACACAACCATACCTACACAACCACACACACACACAACCACACACATCCACAACCACACCCACACAACCACACACACATAACCACACATAACCACACACAACCACACAACCACACATACACAACCACACACACACAACCACACACAACCACACACACAACCTCACCAAGCATTGGCATAGCCAATAGGTCTCGCCTTTGGGACCTTATAAGTGTTTAGCCACACAACAGTTGATGTGGTTGCACCAAGGATATTGTGCTGCATAACTAAATACTTAGAAGGTCCCAAAAGCGAGACCTATATGCTATGCCAATGCTTGTTATACATATGTCACCCTTAGGGTAGGCCCTGGACAGCCCAGAGTGTAGGGTGCAGTGTATTTAACAGTGTATATCAGGTTTACGTGTCCTGGTAATAAAAAACTCTTAAATTTATTTTTCACTACTGCAAGGCCTACTTCTCCCATGGGATAATATTGGAGTTACTGTATTAAATTTTATAATTATATTTTCCAAATGGGAATAGGTAAGCAGTTCATGTTTGGTGTCTCTGGAATCCAGATTTGAAAATGCCACTTTAAGTAAGTTAGCATTTTCCTGCCTTAGCTATTTAGTTCCTGTGGTCTGTCTTTGGTCACATGAGTGGGTAGCTGATAGTTGGGCTTTCTGTATTCCTCCTAGACAGCCACACACAATAGGGAGCTTAGGTGGGCCTGGATAGGCCATCACTGTCATGATAGGAGGGAGGAGCTGAGCATAGCCCTGCTTACACCTGAATAGGCTCTGTCCGGCCTCCACACAAAGGGCTAAATGACGCCTGTAGTTAGTCTGGAGCCAGGACAGGGAAGGCTGGATACCTCGGAACATCAAAGAAAAACCTCTAGAAGCTTCTCCCCCACTTCAAAGGCACAACTGGGTATAAATACTGGACCTCAGACACCACCACAACAGTATACGTCTAGAAAAAAGACTGCTGAGCTGCTGAAGGACTGACTCTCTTCCAGACTGCTGTCCTGCTGGACTACCGCCTAGCTGTGCTGCTGTCTTGCTGCCTGCTGCCCTCTTGCCTGGGTGAGAAGGACTGAACTTGAACCCAGAGTGACTGCAAGTGATAGTTGGCTGGCCTCCTGGTATGAAACACCAGGAAGATGAAAGGCTTCTAACAACCTTGCATCTGGACTCTGCCATCTGTGAGTCTACCCTGCCAAGTGGTACTACCCAGTTCTTGAAAGTGGGCCTCAGGTACTCTGCCAACCTCCGACACATCTCGTCTGCTGCGTGGCGCAACCCAGAGCAGAACCAACACATCACTGCTACTGGATTGTTCAGAACTGCTGCAAAGACCCGCATCGCAGCCTGTTGCTGCATCAGAACCGTCACTTTACAATACATCCTTAGTGCTTGCGCTCACATCTCTCATCAATGGCAGTCTAGATGATGACGCCAGACTCTAAACTACAGCTTTGCTGCTCCTTGGAACCGACGCATCACCCCGACTGCACAGCACATCCTAGACTCTGGACTTTGCATTGCAAACCCTGGTCGACGGTACCCATGATGATGACGCAGGAAGTATAACTCATGGGAAAAAATGCTTGAACCGCAAGATATGGATGAAGTATCTTTTCAAGGACTTATTTTCTGTGGTGTATTGTAAAGACGTGAGAAACTAGGGAGTTTACCTGCTCCCAAGGGTTTGCTGAAATCCTATTGGATATTGAGAATGGGGAATGTGTTTTGTAGCAACTAAACTTGTTTTGAATAATATATTAGCGTGTGCTCCTAGAGTAGGTGGAGAAACTTTTCTCCTGACCCTCTGGCTTTTGATAGCAAGAGCACTTTGGACTTTTCTGAGGTCAGTAGGGTATCTCTCTTCAGGAGAGGTTTCCTTCAAATCTCTTTTTATGTCTGCTGATTTATAGCTGAGAATAGTTCCAGCTTGCAATTGTTTGGGCTTAAATGCCAAAGCCTTAAATGCAAAAGCTTCATGCTTATGCAATATATCTCACATCAGAGCTCTTTATTGGGTATCTGAACTGACACCTTTTCTTTTGCTGATTATTTGTTAATCAAGGTCTTTAATTTAGCTTAAGGAAATTTCTTCATGGAACATGGCTGTTGCATCATAACTATTTTGACTGATATTGTATTTTATCTTGTATTGAAATATCGACTAATGGATTATTTGAATCTGTAGCAGTGATAACCTAGTGGTTAGTGACTTTCATTTTTAACTTACTAAATTGTTTATAAAACATTTTAACTCACACAAAATCTCTTTATTGACTTATGAGAAATTGGGTTACTGGTTGACTGGGGTGTGAGCTTGGGTCAAGCAACAACCACAATCCTTGCAGGGTAAGGCAGTAACAAACCCCAAATTTACCAGCGCTCAACCCCATGGTAGCTTGGCACAGAGCAGTTAGGCTTAACATAGAGACAATGTGTAAAATATTTGTGCAACACTTCAAACAGTAAAACTGTGAATACGCCACTCAAAAAGATTCCACAACAGGTTAGAAAAATAGGGCTACATTTAATAAATAAAACAAGACCAAAATGACAAAAATGTAATCAGTAGAATGGGGTTATGATTTTTTAAAGAATAAAGTGTAAAATAGTGCTTAAAAGCATAAAGCACTAACCACAGCTATCTGGTCATGCTGGACCGGGTCAAAGTGAAAAGGTCAGGCCGACCGCGATGGAGAGCAGGTCAGCTACAGTCCCATATTAGTCCCACTGAAGTTTTACCTTCTCACTCACCGTGGCACTTGTGAACTGGCAGTCTGGGTGAGTCATGCACTAAGTCTCTCTAACCCTGCACTAAAGTTCACTCTGACTGCTGCTGGCATATGTTTTAACAGTAGTAGACCGTAATTCCAATTAGTTGACGCCAAAGTGAGGCATAGGCATTTTTTTCTTAATTTATAATTCAGAGATTTGAAATGCACAAAAATGTCATGGGTTCGGGTTTGCTTGCTCCATCCACAAACAGAGAATGAATCGCATGAAATGATTTGAGATGAACTGTGTGTGTCAATTTCCAACTCCTTTCAGCTGTAAAACCCAAGCTGTCAGTATCCCATGATATATGGTGCTGCTCTGATGCCCTGCACTAAAGCCAGTCTTCAAATAAATATCTTGTGCAATTTGTGGAGGTCATAAGGCAACAAATGGATTTTAGCTCTGACAGCTCAAGCAGCCAATGCAGCCCAGGTTTTACAACAGAACTGAAACAAGGAAAGAATAGGGGAAACAAAGCAAGTTCAGGGCCAGGCTGTGAGTGGCTTGCTTCACTCAATTGTCACTCTCTGAGACTGATTCAGACGGGCGGACTTCGGGCAGGCTCGGGGCAAGTGAGGTCGTGTGAGAGTGAGACTGACTGAGCCGTCACATCGACTAGAGTCTCGACTCACAGACTCCCCTTGTGATGATGCCGGTCTTTGTGACTCCTGTGAGCTGCGGTCCCTGGACAAAACTCTAACAGAAGCAACAAGTAAAGTAAGATAAGATTACCTGTTTTTGGAGTTGACACAAGATTTTGAACTGCCCTGCAAAACAGAAATGATTGTTATAGAGCACACATTTCAGGTTCATTCCTTCTATCGGTCTAGTCATTGTTTAGGTAATGTGAATAACACATTAATTGCCATTGTTTAATGTCGAACACTGAATCCATGTAGCCACAGCATGCACACACCGATCAGTGAGTCTTGGTGAACTGGCCAAAAAGGCTTTGTCTGTTTTGAACACCACCAAGGCTGGAATGGCCGTATTGGGTGACGGGCAGGCGTTTCCCTGGGAGGCTGGAAGGGTGGAGGTGGGGGGGAGGGGCAGGCTTTGTTAGTGGGGTCGGTTTTGTACCAGTGCAGTAGTTTTAAAAGTACAGCAAAGTTCCTCGTATATTCAGCAGTTAACGGACAACAATAAAAGTGTCAAGATTTATTAATGTATCTGCTGGAGAGGACGGGGAGTTTTGTCTAGTGGCAGATTTTCACTTAACTAAGTAGCGCAGAGGGTTAATATGCCTCCTGTAAAGAACGTGTACCATGCATATCAAAGAACAATATTTTATGTGGATAGCTCAGTGGGTTACAGCCTTTGCCACAGAGATTCTGTTATTACTGTGCAGTTGATAAGTTACATTTGTAATCTAGCACAATGAGCTATGAACTTCCATCTAAGAGCTGCATGCAAACTGCATGGTACAGGTCAATTGCCTACTTTTTTTGTGTAGGAAACTTTGATGATATGCTGCCCTCAAGTGAATTGTGAAGAAACACTTTACAATTTTGGACATCTGTAACATTTCTTGGATCTTAGGCAGTGGAAATGTATCAACAAAGATATATTTGTAAATTCACAAAGTTTAACACTCGACCTTACCTTACCATTGGCATGGCGTGCAGCCACTAATGGAGATACCCACTCCGAAGATTCTAGAGGTCTATAATATCTTCATCCTGGAGGATGTTTTAACTCAAGCTCTACTTCACTTCTTATTGCTATGGGCCTGCTTCCCACTTTATGCACACACAGAACAGATTCATCTAATATAATTGTGTGTACACAACCAGTTAATTGTCCTATTTTGTCTGAAAACAGCAGGAAATTCTTGTTTCATACACACCTCCATCAAATCATCATTCACTACAATTAACATGGTTGCTGGAATTCACCATTATACCCAAAGCTCCCAAATCCATACTCCTTAAAAAAGAAGGTCCTTTAGTAGCAGCATACAACTTTCTTTGTGCCTTTCTGTCCTGTAATTTAAACCACAATTTCCTATAACCTACAAACCAGAGTCTGCTAAAATTTGCAATCTGACTCTACCAAACAACATCTCACAGAACTGTTTTTTGGAGATCTTATTCTCAATATCACCATTTTCCTCCACTTGTATGCCCAGTACACAATCGTGGTCAGTGTCGTCTCCAGATTCACTTGAAGTAACTTTGTCAACACTAATACACTTTACTTTGTTATAACGTTTAGCTTTGCCATTAAAAATTCTCCTTCAACACATCCTAGCAAAATGTCCAATAATACCACTGTTAGATTTGGGGGTCTCTAGTTGGCACAGGTAGGTACTTGTGACAAATAGGGACCCTTGCCTCTAGTCAGGGTAAGGGGGTATACTCCTAAAATAACCCCTGCTCACCCCCTTTGTAGCTTGGCACGGGCAGACAGGCTTATCTCAGAGGCAGTGTGTAAAGCATTTGTGACCACATACAGTAATCCAGTGACAACACTACAAATGGACACCACACAGGTTTTATATCAAAAATACGTATACTTTATATAGATTTATCACAAGACTATAAACGACAAAAATACACAATACTATTACTTTAAGATGGTAGTTTTTAGCTTAGTTCAGTTCAGTTCTTAAGATGCGACACTTTGAGTCAATGTACCTTACGATGCGTTGCGCTTCCACGACAAGTAATGTCGCAGCGATGGAAATGCGGCAAAGTTCTGGTGCAAAGAAATAAAGATGTGAAGATCTTCCAGATGCGGCACGCTTCTCTGAGAATGCGAGAAGTTCTCGGTTTGATGCGTGGACTGCAGCGGTGACACCCTTGTTCAGAAGTGCGACGGCAACAGCTCCAACTGCGACACTCTGTTCCCATGATGCGCGAAGCTTCCGCACGATGCAACAACAACAGCGGCAACATCCTTGTTCAGAAATGCGACGGCAGCAGCTCCGACGGCGGCACGCTTCTCGGGGATGCGAGGCGCTTTCTCCGATGCGGTGCAATGCGACAGTTCCAGCGGCGACACCCTTGTTCAGAAGTGCGACAGCAGCAACAGCGACAGCGACACGCTTCTTCCTCGTTGTGACACTCTTCTCTCGATGCGGTGCAGTGCGACAACTCCAGCGGCGACACCCTTGTTCAGAAGTGCGACGGCAGGCAGCAGCGACGGCGACACGCTTCCTCTTCATTGCGAGACGCTTCTCTCGATGCGGTGCAGTGCGACAACTCCAGCGGCGACACCCTTGTTCAGAAGTGTGACGGCAGCAGCAGCGACGGCGACACACTTCGGCTTCGTTGAGTCGCGCTTCCAGCTCCTTGCGACACGCAGTCCCTCAGAAGGCCCAAAACAGCAGCAGGCACTTCCAAAGAACTCTGGGGAGCTGGGGGTTGAAGTCTGTTCTCCCTGAGACTTCAGCAGGAGGCAAGCTCTGTTCCAATCCCTTGGAGATCCTTACAAGTTGAAATAAGCACACAAGGTCTCTTCTCCTTCCTTTGGCAGTCAGGCAAACCACTGCAGGCCAATCCCCCAAGCAGCACTTCAGCTTAGGGATAGTCTCTCCTCAGTTTCTTCAGGTTCTGCTCCTCAGTAAAGGTTTCTTCTTGTTCCAAAAGTGATCTACATTCTTGGGATCAGGGTCCCACTACTTATACCCCAAAATCCTTTGTCCTCTGAGGGCAGAGGGGCCTTTGCCCAGTCCAAACCAGTTCTGGAGCACTCTGTTTACATGACTCCTTCTTTCCTTTCACAGTGCAGGGCAGAAACATCAGACGCCCCACAGGAGGTGGAGCCAGCATTGTGGAAGGCAAGTACAGCCCTGGAGCACTTTGTTGACAGGATTCCTTCTCTTCATTCACTGTGCAGGGCAGAGACATCAGCCGCTCCCCAGGAGGTGGAGCCAGCATTGTGGAAGGCAGGTACAGCCCTATTCAGGTCCCAGGTGCAACTCCTCCCACCCATCTGGATGCAGATCTCTCTATTCACCACTGGGACACCTCACCCTGTCTCCTGGAATTCCCCAGCCCTGTCACTCAAACTCCAGACAAGGGAATACCCACAGCCTACCAGAGGCAGGTTTGAATGGTTAGACAAGAAAATACCTACTTTCTAAAAGTGGTATTTTCAAACACAGAATGTTTAAACCAACTTCGCTAAAAGATGTATTTTATCATTCTGAGTTCAGGCATACTAGATTCGAATTTCTACCATGATTCCTGAGTCAGTTTAGGATTATAAAATGTAATAACCAAACTGCCCATTCTGGCCTATGGAGAACAGGTAGCCTTGCAATAGTGAAAAACGAAAATGGCTGTAATTCACTATTAGGACATGCCACACACACCAGGGCATGTCCTACCTTATACTTACAATGCACCCTGCCCTTGGGCCTACCATAGGGCTGTCTGGTATGAAGAAAAGGGAAGGTTTAGGGACTGGCAAGTGGGTGCACTTGCCCAGTCAGCATGACAGTACCAGACTGCACACAGGCTCTGCAATGGCAGACCTTAGACACCTTTTACAAGGCGTCTTCTGTGGGTGGCACAACCAGTGCTGCAAGCCCACCAGCAGCATTTGGATTTACAAGCCCTGGCCACACTCAGTGCACTATACTAGCGTCTGACAAGTAAACCAAATCAGTCAATCATGGAATCAATAATCAATACATTTATTTACAATAGGGAGCACTTGCACTGTGGCACTGGACAGCAGTGGCACAGTGCCTAAAGCATCTAACACCAGCAAAAACATATGAGGCAACAGCAAAAATGGAAGGGAGACCCACGCCAATGGTGCCAGGTCTAACAACCACATACTGAACATTTCTGTTTAAGGGCTGGACAAGGCATATAATGAGCCAAATAACTTTAACTCCCACACCTGTAACACCTATTCTTCCTCCCAGACTTATTTATATCATCAATGATAGAACTTTTAGAACTATCCCTATTTTATTTTACCTGAACTTTATTCTTTTTGACCCATCCATGGTTATTTCTCACTTTGGCAATCCCACTAGCTTTGTTTTCCCTGTCTGAATTCTCCTTAATAGTTGCTCTGGCACACCCATTCCTTATCTCTGCTTTCTGCATGATAGCTACTACGTCTGTCAAATGTGAATCTACAATTACCCACAATTGATCTTGAATGCTAGTGTTATTCACATGCATAAGTACTTGGTCTCCTATTAATTCATCATGTAGTACCCCAAGTCTACATGATGAAGCTATTTGTTTTGGAGACGCAACATAATCATCAACGCCATCATTTTTCCCATGTTTCCTCTGAAAAACGTGTTGTGAGAACTAGACCTCTATCCAAGATGGCAGTCACAATCCCCCAAGATGCGTGGTCAACACATCACTGCCGACAGGTGATCCTATGAAGATCCCCCCAGAAAGGTTAGAATGGCCCCAGAAATCCAAGTACAGTTAAAAAGCAGCAATAATTAAAAAGCAGA
Source organism: Triturus cristatus (assembly GCF_964204655.1). NCBI lineage: Eukaryota > Metazoa > Chordata > Amphibia > Caudata > Salamandridae > Triturus > Triturus cristatus. Next base: position 1,415,599,037 of record NC_140591.1, on the reverse strand, counting down.
GCTCGGAGTTGATTTAACAGGCGATCTCACGAGGTAATGATAGGCTCAAAAAGCAAATGCAGCAGTGTATTACAATAGAGGATAGAAGCAGTAAAGTGTTAAAGTGGCAAAGTGCAAGGGCTTTTCAGAGTGGCAGCAGTCCCGCAGCTATCGCGCAGTGCCTTTGTTTTTATGCACAGACAGAACTTCAGCAGTGGGCTGCTGATGCTGCACCTCAATCCAAATACATCAAAGTAGGTGTCCTGTGCACAATTCTTCCGGCACTTGCCGCTGTTAGGCGCCACTGAGAACCAGATCAAAAACTTTTCCAACTATCGGAAGGTGCAATCAGATTAAACGTGGACTTCTTTCCTGGTGCACCTTCCTGCTGTTGACAAAGCCCTTGTTTTTATGGCCAGCTTTCAGGAGATCGAGAGCTCTAACCATGATGCCGGCTAAATCTTCCTAGGCATGTTGAAAGAAGTCACTGTCTCCCACTTGTCTACATTTCTTTTCCATACTCATATATTTTAGAGCAATGGGACCTAAACTGTAAAGTAAAAGTCTCATCTTCTGATCCGGAGGCATCTCTTCCTTATCAAAGGATGAAATGTAATTGATAGAAAATACCTTCCATTCCTCCCATTTATATATGTAGGTATAAAAGTGTGAGGAGTATTAAAATTCAAATGTTGCACACGCATATTTGCTGCTCCTTATGTCACTAACAAAATAGTACAATTTGAACCTGTATATAAATCAAAACAAGGGATCCCCTATGAGTCCATTCTATCTGGGTGCTACTGGCACATGAGCAATTTTTAATATATAACACTTTAGGAAATCCTGAAGGCATGCTTCCTCATAGAGTTTTCACCATAAAGTCTAATACGTCCACCGCAGGCTTCAATCTGACTCACTGTGCCACTGGAACCAAGATATACCTGGCTGAAGAGCCCTAACTAGGGCGAGACCGGCCCTAGGTTGCTTGTGTGGGGAACAACCTTTACAACGCAACTTTTACAACGCATAATCCATTACAACGCATGACATTACAACGCATGACACTACAACGCATTTTTAAAAACTACCTTTACAACGCATTCCATTACAACGCATACTACCATTACAATGCATACCATTACAACGCATAATATTACACTACACTATCCAACACTTACCCTACTGTTGCACCCCCTGGAGTTAGAATAGTAACTTTTACCCCTATACTATCCAACACTTACCCTATTGTTGCACCCCCTGGAGTTAGAATAGTAATTTTTACCCCTATTCTATCCAACACTTACCCTACTGTTGCACCCCTGGAGTTAGAATAGTAATTTTTACCCCTATACTATCCAACACTTACCCTACTGTTGCACCCCCTGGAGTTAGAATAGTAATTTTTACCCCTATACTATCCAACACTTACCCTACTGTTGCACCCCCTGGAGTTAGAATAGTAATTTTTACCCCTATACTATCCAACACTTACCCTACTGATGCACCCCCTGGAGTTAGAATAGTAATTTTTACCCCTGTACTATCCAACACTTACCCCACTGTTGCACCCCCTGGAGTTAGAATAGTAATTTTTACCCCTATACTATCCAACACTTACCCTACTGTAGCACCCCCTGGAGTTAGAATAGTAATTTTTACCCCTATACTATCCAACACTTACCCTACTGTTGCACCCCCTGGAGTTAGAAAAGTAACTTTTACCCCTATACTATCTGATACTTACCTTAAATGCAATTTAATATTATGCGTTGTAATGGTATGCGTTTTAAAGGTAGTATGCGTTGTAATGGAAATGCGTTGTAAAGGTAGTTTTTAAAAATGCGTTGTAGTGTCATGCGTTGTAATGTCATGCGTTGTAATGGATTATGCGTTGTAAAAAATGCGTTGTAAGTGCATGCGTTGTAAAAGTGTGCGTTGTAACGTCATACATCCTGCTTGTGTTCCTGTTCTGGGAGGACTTAGGGGCATATCAGCAAGGGCATTATCGCCGCTTAAGCGGCACTTTTTGCCGCTAAAGCGGCGATAATCTTAACGCCCTATCAGCATGGACACGTTAACGCGTGTTTCCATGTATTTTCGCCATTTCCCTGAACGCCCAGCTGAGCATTTCTAATGAGATGCAAAGTGGGCGTACTTCCCCAAATAACAGGAGAAATGTCGCTTATTATCTAGCTTCATGCTAACCTGCAGAGCGATAAGAAAAGTAGCGCTAACCGCGGTTATTGCTACTTTTCTTACGCCTGCTTTTAATCTGACTTAGCCATTATATCCAATGGAAGGTGGATATAATGGTTAAGTCTGTCCTGCCCTATCACCAATGTTTCGCCAATCAGTGTGCGATTATCGCTGGATTTCCAGCGATAATCGCACAATATGTAGCTATAGCTGGTATTTCTATCGCTTTTGAGATAAGCGTCGCTGATAGTGCGCTATCACAGCGTTAGAAACCAGCGATAGCCGGCGATATTTATCCTAGCGCTAAGTGCGCTTAGCGATAATTATCGCCGGTTGTTGGTGGTATGCCCCTTGGTCTGGCAGCTGGGACTGGACTGTTCCCATGAGGAACAGAGTCAAGACTGATTTGCATATGACTGGGTCTAAACTAAGGTGGCATGGTGGACAAAAAATGATGGATTGGGATGCAGCCCTGAGCGAATGCCAGCGTCTGAGATTAATTCAAGCATTCCATCCATCACTTTGTTGTTATTGCATAGTGTTTGGGGCCGAAGTTTAATTTGGATAAAAGGAGGAATAGGTAGTCCCAGTTGACTGAGTTAAAGGTGGAAGTCCACTAGTAAGAATGTCTAGTTCCCGGGCAGTGCTGCATCTAGGAAATTGCATTGAAGACAGGCCGTATATTGTGACAGGTGGCATGTTGGGGCATGATGTTGGATTGGTCCTGATCTCTCAGGAAACATAGAATTGTTTTTCAGGTGTGTGGCCAGTACCCTGGCCCATATCTTCGCCTCAATATTCAGAAGTGAAATAGGACGAACAACGTTCTGGTGAGCAACCAGGTTTTATGAGAATCAGAATTTCCACCATTCTAAGGTCAAGTGGAAACCATTCTGTTCTCTAGGCCTCTGCAAAGACTTTAGACAATGGGTCTAAGAGGTGGGACTTATATGCTTGGAAACATTCTACTGGGAATCCATTGGAGTCAGGACCTTGCAAGTCTGCATCTGTCCCAGGCTTTCTGGCAACTCATCCTCTGTCACATCCATCTCCAGGAGTTTCCCGTCTTGTTGCGACAAGGGCTGAACTAGGAGGTCCGTCACGAACTCTCGAAGCGTAGACCCATCTGGATCCTCTGCAGGGGAATACAGTTCTGCATAATACAACATGAAGCATTTATCTATGTCAATGTCTCCAGTAATCCTAATAGCCCCCACATCCAGAACATATGCAATTGGTTGCTACACAACCAGTGGATAGTTTTGTTAGGCTAGTCACCCCATTGGTATATGAAGCTCTGCATGGCCATCCACACTGTTGGTGTCTCAGACAAAAGAGTTTTTGGGCAGATGCTTTGCACGTGTAGTGAGTCTCCAAGGACTGTGGCTGACTGTGATGCCACTACTGCCATCTTTAGCTCCAGGAGGCGGGCTTCCAAGAACGATAAAGCCTGCATAGTTTTGGTGGGGATGCTATTGAGCCCCTGCTTTCTGGCAGATATCTTGTGATGCCGTCAATTACAGGGTGGGCACTTTGAACCCCCTTTCATTAGCAGCTAAAGTGAGGGGGGACCTTTAAGGTCCCCTTCTGTCTGCAACTCACAGACAAAAGCTTATAATTAATGCTATAAAGGAATATTGCGACACTAGAAGAGCAAGCTGAAGCAAGGAAGAACAAAAGACAGTGGAAAAAGACAATGGAGAGGGGAAAGGAATACTGAAAAAGGAATGGTGAAAGGATGGAAAAAAGGTTGGATGTGTGGCTGAATGAGTAGGTAGATGAGTGAGTGAGAGGATGAGTGGATTGACAGGTGGATAGACAGATGAAAGGATGACAGAATAAAGGGATAGATGGATAGGTGGATGGATGACAAATGAAAGGATAGCAGAGTAAAAGGATGGATAGGTCGATAGGCAGGCGAAAGGATGGCACAGCCAGGGATGATGGATGGTTGAGCTGGTGAAAAGATGAGTGGCTAGATGGATGGATGAATAGGTGGATGGATAGGTGGGTGGCAAAGTGTATGGATGGATGAATAGATGGCAGAATGGATGGATGGATGGATGGATGGATGGCAGAGTGGAGGGATGAGTGGCAGAGTGGATGGATTCATGGAAGGATGGATGTATGGGTGGTTGGATGTCAGAGCAGATGGATGTAAGAAGGGATGGATAGATGGAGAGGTGGATGGATGGATTGCAGAGTGGCTGGATGGATCACAGAGATGGATGATGGATGGGTGGATGGCAGAGTAGATGGATGAATGTGATGGGGAAAGATTGACTGATGGATGAAAGAATGAATGAGTACCAGAATGTATATGTGAAATAGTGGATGACTGTGGGTGAATGGACGGTTGAATGGAAGAATGGGTAGATGCTTGGACCGATGAGAGAAGGGAGCTCTTCTAGGGAGGGTTGAGCTCACTTGCTTCACTGACTTGGTGCCATCAGAGCTTTAGTTCAAAGTGGGGGGATTTTCATTTTTTGGCTACTCCCTTGGTCAGATATGTATGTTTTTGTTTCTGGGTCTTGGTGCTTCCCATGCACCCAACCGCCACCTGAACCCTTCCCTCCCCTCTCCCCCCCTGGGCCTAACCTCAACCTCATTTCAACTGGTGAGTGGACCGACAGACCTCTTGTGTGAATACACACTCCTGCCACCCAATGAGTTTCTGAACTCTGCATGAATTTGTAGTCAAGGTGGGAGAATACTTTATGAATCCCTGCTTGGGGATCGCTACAGGAGAGTGATCCTCAAACAGGGATTCTCCCACAAGGCACCAGGGATGGAGGAGTGGCCCCTTAGGGACGGGCTTGTGCTCCCCCTGCACATTTAAATATTTCAGTCTTTCTGCACCCCCTGTTGATGAATGTAAGTACCCCGATCGCCCCCGGGGGGCAGAATATCCACTAGACACCAGCAAAAGAAGAAACGCTTTTTTTAAAAACAATATAGTGGTGGGGGCTGCCCACCATATGATGGCCATGCCCCCACCCCAACTAAACAGAGCATCAATCCTTCTGTCCCCTGGGGGCAGATGGGGGTAATTAGCCCTGATCCGCTCCCCCAGGGGCAGATAACCCACTCAACACTAAGGAAAGCTCTTTTTACAAAAAACAAAATATAAGGGTGGGCCTGCCCACCATGAGCATGGCCATGCCTCCAACCCAACTAAATGGGGCAGCAGTCTTTATGCCCCCTCGGGGCGATTTGGGTAATTACCCTGTTAGACGGCGACCTCAGAGGAGCCCGGAAAGGGGTCCTGACTTCCCTGAGTCCCACCCGTGTAGTATTGTAGCCGGGCACTGGCGAGAGATTCCCCAGGGGGAGGAATCTCGCAACTAGGATCGTACTTCTGGCACCACACGACACAGAGAGACCACACTGGGTATTCTCAGAAACAAGCTTTATCAAATAGGTATCACTGCAAATATGTACAAGGTGAGCACGGGCTCAAGAGTCTCGGAAAGGTAGGGGGTAGCGGGACTGTCTCTGGTAACGGTTCAAAGCAGGGACGTATCCGGCGCACAGCTCACAATCCTCGAGCTGGGGGATACGTGGACGGAGTCGGGGTCCGGCGGGACCGTAAGAGTCTGGGGGAGCCGCGAGTCACTCAGCGGCCGCAGGTACAGGTTCGGAGGTCTTTACGATCTTCAAGGAGCCGCGAGTCACTCAGCAGGGCTCAGGTACAAGTTCGGAGGTCTTACGATCTTCAGGGAGCCGCGAGTCACTCAGCAGGGCTCAGGTACAAGTTCGGAGGTCTTACGATCTTCAGGGAGCCGCGAGTCACTCAGCAGGGCTCAGGTACAAGTTCGGAGGTCTTACGATCTTCAGGGAGCCGCGAGTCACTCAGCAGGGCTCAGGTGGGTTCAAGTTCCAGGAGCCGCGACCACGTCAGCAGGCTCTCGTTGTTCCAGCGTCGAATCTGCCGGACAGTCTCAGAGCACCCCTTGTTATAGGTTGACCCCGCTTTGATGTCCGGAGTCTGCGCAGGCAGGGGTCTTGTCACCTGGGGGCCGCTTGTCGGGGTTTCCTGCTATTGTCTTTTGATCCTTTCAGGGCCGGGTCGGGAGGAGTCCCAGACACCCAGCAGGCACGGAGCCAGCCCGCAGGGAGGCCGGAGGGCCGATCGAAACCCATCGTCCCAGGGGAGTTCAGAGGTGCGATAGAAACTGCTCCTCCCTCTCTCATCCCCTGGAAGCGTGATGTCCTCCAGCCGGAGTGGCGCCTCGAGGCCCGGGTCGCGCTGGAGCCGGGCGGCCATCTTGTTGCAGGGAGTGGGCACGCGGGCCCGGGGTGGCCGAAAGGAGAGAGGCCATGGACGGGGGTGTCCGGGGTTGGTGCAGGTGTCCTGGTGGGAAAGGTCGGCTGGGCCGCGTGCTTGGGCTGCAGGCACCAGGTTTCGGTGGTGCGGGGGCACGGAGGGCCATTCTACGAGGCCGGGTCCAACACGCGTCCCCCCCAGCTGAAAGCCGGAGAGAACTGCCCATCACCTTGGGGGGTTCTCTTCGCTGAGGCGGAAGAACCGGGAGAGGCCGTCAGCGTTGGCGTGGTCCGTACCAGGGCGGTGTTCTACGGTGAAGTCCATTCCCTGGAGGGAGATTGACCACCGCAGTAGCTTGGGGTTTTCTCCTCGCATCTGCATGAGCCATCGCAAGGGCCGATGGTCAGTTTGGACCCTGAAATGAGTGCCGAACAGGTAGGGTCGTAGTTTTTTGAGTGCCCAGACCACGGCAAAGGCTTCGCGCTCTATGGTGCTCCACTTCTGTTCTCGGGGTAGCAGCCGCCGACTGAGGAAGGCGACGGGCTGGTCTAGGCCTTGATCATTCACTTGGGACAGGACGGCCCCATTGCCATGCTCGGAGGCATCGGTCTGGACTATGAACTCCTTGGTGTAGTCGGGAGCCTGGAGGACGGGGGCAGTGCACATGGCCTTTTTTAGAGCATCGAAAGCTTCCTGGCAGGCAGCCGTCCATTGCACCTACTTTGGCTGTTTTTTAGACGTGAGTTCAGTGAGAGGGCCGACCAGGCTGCCATACCCCCGAATGAATCGGCGGTAGTAGCCCGTGAGTCCCAGAAAGGCTCGGACTTCCGTTTGGGTGATGGGTGGGTCCCAGGCCAGGATGGCGTCGATCTTTGGCTGTAGAGGAGCGACCTGGCCACTCCCGACTTGGTGCCCCAGGTAGACTACGGATCCTTGCCCGATCTGGCACTTGCTGGCTTTTACGGTGAGGCCTGCCTGGCGCAGGGCGGTTAGCACTCTCCGGAGGTGCTGGAGGTGCTCACTCCACTCTGAACTGAAGACAGCGATGTCGTCCAGATAGGCCGCGCTGAACTGTTCTAGCCCGGCCAGGACCCTATTTACCAGTCTCTGGAAAGTGGCCGGGGCATTTTTCATCCCGAAGGGCATCACGCGGAAGCGGTAGTGCCCATCGGGGGTGGAGAAAGCAGACCTCTCCTTGGCCCCTTCGGTGAGCGCAATCTGCCAGTAGCCGCAGGTGAGGTCGAAATTGCTGAGGAACCGGGCGGCCCCTAGTCGGTCAATGAGCTCGTCGGCTCGTGGAATGGGGTGGGCATCGGCTCGGGTAACGTCATTGAGCCCCCGGTAATCCACGCAGAACCGGAGCTCGGGGGCGACACCGGGGGCTGCTGCCTTCGGAACCAGGACCACGGGGCTGGCCCAGGGACTGTCAGAGGGCTCGATCACCCCCAGGGTCAACATCTTCGAGACTTCAGCTTGAATGCAGGACCGGACCCGGTCAGGAACCCGGTAGGCTCGGTGTCTCACTGGCGGGCTGTCCCCGGTGTCCACATCGTGAACACACCAGTTGGTGACCCGGGGGGTCAGGGAGAAGAGGTCGGAAAATTGTCTGAGGAGCTGGCGGCAGTCCGCTTGTTGCTGGGCAGTGAGGGCTGGGGAGAGGTTCACTCCCTCCACGGAGCCATCCTGCTCCTTGACACACAGGAGGTCCGGGAGGGGATCCGACTCATCTTCGGCCCCGTCATCGGTGGCCAGCAGGAGGCTCAGTTCTGTCCGCACGAAGTGAGGCTTGAGGCGGTTCACGTGCAGGACCCGGAGGGGATCCCGAGGCGACTGGACGTCCACCAAGTAGGTGACTTGGCTCTTCCTCTCAACCACTTTGTAGGGCCCAGTCCATCGGTCCTGGAGAGCGCCAGGCTTCACGGGGGCCATGACCCACACCTGTTGGCCCGGCTGGAACTCGACCAGAGTAGCATTCTGGTCGTACCAGCGCTTCATTTCTTCTTGACTCGCCTCCAGGTTGGCCTCGGCCAGTTCTCGGAACCTCCTGGTCTGGTTCCGGAGGGCCAGGACATATTGGAACACATCTCGGGGGGTGGTCTGGGGTGCTGCCTCCCACCCTTCCTTAACCAAACTGAGGGGACCTCGGACGGGGTGCCCATAGAGTAATTCAAACGGGCTGAACCCTAAGGACTTCTGGGGGACCTCCCGGTAAGCGAACAAGAGGCAGGGGAGCAGGACGTCCCACTTACGCCGGAGGGGCTCTTCTAGGCCAGCGATCATCCCTTTCAAAGTCCTATTAAACCTCTCTACTAGGCCGTTCCCTTGGGGATGGTACGGGGTGGTGAACTTATAGGACACCCCACATTGTTGCCACAGGGACGTCATATACCTTGATATAAAATTAGTTCCGCGATCGCTCACGACCTCGCGGGGGAAACCCACCCTGGAAAAGATCCCCATCAGGGCCCGGCCCACCACGGGGGCCGTAATGGTGCGCAGGGGAATGGCCTCTGGATAGCGGGTGGCGTGGTCTACTAGGACCAAGATGAAACGGTGACCTTGGGAGGTGGGGGGGTCCAGTGGCCCCACGATGTCGATTCCGACTCGTTCGAAGGGGGTACTGACGACCGGGAAGGGTTGGAGGGGAGCCTTGCGCTTCCCCCCACTCTTCCCACTGGCTTGGCACGTGGGGCAGGACTTGCAGTGTGCCTCTACCGCTGCTTTCATCTTAGGCCAATAAAAATGGGTCACGAGACGGCTGTAGGTCTTGTCCTGACCCAGGTGACCGGCGAGGGGGACATCGTGGGCTAAGCCCAGGAGGAAATCCCGGAAGCGGAGGGGTACCACCAGTACCCGTCCGGATCCCAGCTCCACTGATTTCTGCTCACTATACAGGATGTTATTCTCCCAATAGATTCAGTGCGTTCCGGTCTGGTCACCTGCGGCTTGGCCCTCGGCCTGGCGCCGCAGCCCGACCAGGGAAGGACAGGTGGCTTGCTCCCGGCAAAATTCTTCCCGGGTGGGCCCGCCCTCGTGGCGCCAATGGGCCAACTCGGGTAGATCCCCCAACTCGGGGACCGGGGCGGGGTCGGATGGTGCGGGTTCGTCGCTGGCGACGGACCCTTCCGATGGGGGAACGGGAGGACCCTCGGCGGGGACGGTACGGGCTTCTTCGACCGGGGTGCCCTCGACTTCTCTCCGGGGAGTGAGTCGGGCTGTCATAGATCGGGTGGTGGCACACACCCACTCGGGGAGTCCCATCATACCTAGGTGGGCCTTGCGCTCTACGTGCTTCCAGGGAGAACTCTCCAGGTCGTTCCCTAAGAGGCAGTCGACCGGCTGGTCGGTTCTTACGGCCACCTTGAGTTTACCTATCACCCCTCCCCACTCAAATGGCACCAGGGCTACCTGACACATACTTTCCCTATTGTCTGCAGATATTACGGGGCAAAAGACATTGGGGAGGATCTGCTCCTCGGGAACTAGGTGCCTGAGGACACCGGTGATACTGGCCCCGGTGTCCCGCAGGGCCTCTACCTGGTGGCCATTGATCTTGACGAGCTGCCCATATTTCTGTGTGTTGGACGGTAGGAGGCTACCAGGGATCATTTCCCTATCTCCCAGGGATACTAGGGCCATAGCGGCGGGTTCCCACTCCTCGGCTTCCTCAACCTCCTCCCCCAGGGCTACGTTGGCTATCTGTCTCGCAGGGGTGACTTGGGTGGCCATGGGGCACTCTGGGTCATTGGCGTAGTGCCCGGGTTTCTGGCAACGAAAACATGTGACGGTCACCCGGTGTCCTCGTCTCCCAGGGGGCCCTGTTACTGGTGGGGGGGGCGCCGGGAAAGGTGGAGGTGGTGTCTTCGGGGGGCTAGGCTGGGACTCTCTCGGCCCTCCCTGGTTCCCTCCCCCTCTCTGTCGGGGTGGTCCCTGACTGGTTCGGGAGTACTCTCCTACCATGCCCCGGGAGACCCGGGTGTTGGTCCAGCGGTCGGCCTCCACAGCCAGCTTCCGGGGATCTGTGAGCTTGCTATCCAGCAGATGTTGACGTAGCTCTACGAAGCAGTTCGCAGCCAGATGTTCCCATAACATGAGGTCAGTGAGTTCGGCAAGGGTGGTGACCTTGCTGCCCTTGACCCACCCATCGAAGGCCCGACTAAAAAAGTTTACATACTCCACCCAGGTGGTGCCCGGGATCTTCCTGCAGTCCCGGAACCGTTGGCGGTACATTTCTGGGGTGAGGCCGTATCTTGTGAGGAGAGCCTCTTTCATGTGGCTGTAGGAGGTCTGCAGGGAGAGGGGTAGGTCGAGCAGGGTGTCCCTTCCTTCGCTCAGAAACCGCCCCCACAACCCCGCCCCCCAGTCCTTCTGTGGAATCCGATGGGAGGTCATGGCGACCTCGTAGGCCCGAAACCATTGCTGAATGTCATCGTTTTTATAATATTCCTTGACCACATCCTTGGGGATGTGGACCTTCTGTTCCGCTGGGGGGGCCGTCTCTCGGTTCCCCGAGGGCCTCCCGTCCTCATTTCGGGCCTTGAGCTCGAGTTCTTTTAAGCTGCGTTCGTGCTCTAGTTGGAGCTTTCTTCCTTCGTGCTCCCGTTGGAGCTTCTTTTCTTCCAGTTCGCCTTGTACGCGCATTTGCTCTACCGCTAGCTTTTTCTCCGCTAACTTCAATTCGCCCTCGATTTTGAGTTTGGCTAACTCGAGTTCATGACTGCGGCTTCTCTCTCTGTCCGCGAGTTCTCCCGGGGATAGGCCCCCGTCTGGTACAACGCCTCGCACCTGATTGTCGCTGCTTTCACTTGGAGGGGGTTCGGCTTCGTCGGGGCGCTCCCCCGTGCCTTCCGGGCGGGATGCCCCGGTCTCCACCCAAGTTTTCAGTGCTTTCTGCAAGTCTTCCTTAGTGTTGAGGCCAGTGGTAGCGATTTTAAGTTCTTTGCAAAATTGTTTTAGCTCTTTGTGTGTGTATTCTTCCAGATGCTCCACCTGGAACACTCTGTTGGCGTTGGTTTCTGCGGAGCTCATGGCGCTTCCTTCTGCCATCTTTGTTGGTCGTGCGTCCGTTGTTCACTGTACGATCTCTAGGTGATGGGCCCGAATCCCGTCGCTTGCCACCAATGTTAGACGGCGACCTCAGAGGAGCCCGGAAAGGGGTCCTGACTTCCCTGAGTCCCACCCGTGTAGTATTGTAGCCGGGCACTGGCGAGAGATTCCCCAGGGGGAGGAATCTCGCAACTAGGATCGTACTTCTGGCACCACACGACACAGAGAGACCACACTGGGTATTCTCAGAAACAAGCTTTATCAAATAGGTATCACTGCAAATATGTACAAGGTGAGCACGGGCTCAAGAGTCTCGGAAAGGTAGGGGGTAGCGGGACTGTCTCTGGTAACGGTTCAAAGCAGGGACGTATCCGGCGCACAGCTCACAATCCTCGAGCTGGGGGATACGTGGACGGAGTCGGGGTCCGGCGGGACCGTAAGAGTCTGGGGGAGCCGCGAGTCACTCAGCGGCCGCAGGTACAGGTTCGGAGGTCTTTACGATCTTCAAGGAGCCGCGAGTCACTCAGCAGGGCTCAGGTACAAGTTCGGAGGTCTTACGATCTTCAGGGAGCCGCGAGTCACTCAGCAGGGCTCAGGTACAAGTTTGGAGGTCTTACGATCTTCAGGGAGCCGCGAGTCACTCAGCAGGGCTCAGGTACAAGTTCGGAGGTCTTACGATCTTCAGGGAGCCGCGAGTCACTCAGCAGGGCTCAGGTGGGTTCAAGTTCCAGGAGCCGCGACCACGTCAGCAGGCTCTCGTTGTTCCAGCGTCGAATCTGCCGGACAGTCTCAGAGCACCCCTTGTTATAGGTCGACCCCGCTTTGATGTCCGGAGTCTGCGCAGGCAGGGGTCTTGTCACCTGGGGGCCGCTTGCCGGGGTTTCCTGCTATTGTCTTTTGATCCTTTCAGGGCCGGGTCGGGAGGAGTCCCAGACACCCAGCAGGCACGGAGCCAGCCCGCAGGGAGGCCGGAGGGCCGATCGAAACCCATCGTCCCAGGGGAGTTCAGAGGTGCGATAGAAACTGCTCCTCCCTCTCTCATCCCCTGGAAGCGTGATGTCCTCCAGCCGGAGTGGCGCCTCGAGGCCCGGGTCGCGCTGGAGCCGGGCGGCCATCTTGCTGCAGGGAGTGGGCACGCGGGCCCGGGGTGGCCGAAAGGAGAGAGGCCATGGACGGGGGTGTCCGGGGTTGGTGCAGGTGTCCTGGTGGGAAAGGTCGGCTGGGCCGCGTGCTTGGGCTGCAGGCACCAGGTTTCGGTGGTGCGGGGGCACGGAGGGCCATTCTACGAGGCCGGGTCCAACATACCCCATATCTTCCTCCCATGGTGGGGTGGGCAGAAAGCCTACTAGATGCCAGGGAAAGCTTTTTTTGTAAATATAGGGGTGGGGGCTGTCCACCATGGGCATGGCAATGCCCGCACCTCAACTAAATGGGGCTTCAGGCTTTCTACCACCTCTGGGTGCTTCCCCCGGGGTCAGAAAACCCACTAGTCACCAGGGTAAGCTTTCTTGAAAAACAATAGGGGTGCCCCCACCCAAACTAAATGGGACATCAGTCTTTGTGCCCCACCTGGGGGTAATTATCCCTGATCTGAAGCCCACTAGACACCAGGGGGGAATGGGCTGCTCACATCCTCCCACCCCAACTATATGGGGCATCAGTCAGGGAATGGATGAGATAATTGATCTGCTTCCAGGGGGCTGAAAGCATACTAGGTGCCAGGTAAGGCTTTTTTTTTTTAAAGTTTAGCCCTATCCCAAAAACAAAGCAGGCAGCCTTTTAGTTCCACAGGGTGGATGGGGATGATTACACCTAATCTGCCGGGGGTGGGGGGCGAATGCATTCATGCAATATATTTTTGGGGAGAGTGGCAGACCCTGCAGGCATTAGCCCGACTGTATTCCCCTCCTGGGGGTACATAGGGTATTCACCCCCGGCAGCAGAAAGCCCACTAGACAACGGATTTCAAAATGGTACCAAAACAAACAAATGGATGGGGCGGCCTAATCTGGCAGAAAACCCTATCCTTACCCCAGTGGGGTCAATAGTGTATTTCTGCCCACCTGGGGGACAGATAGGAGGCTTGTCTCAATTGGAAAGGTTGCCCCAAACTTGCCCCCTGGGAGGGGGGTAGACAATCCAGCTGACACCAGAGATTTCGTCTTTGAGGCAAAAGAAAGTGCTTAGGGTGTTGCAGTCTGGCTTTGGCCACACTTCCACCCCATAATGGACAAACCAGTCTTTTTTCCAAGCAGCGGCAGACAAGAGGTGTGCCCCCCAGTTTCCCCTGAGGGAGCAGGAAGCCCACTGTATGCCAGGCATATATATATTTAATTAATGGCTTGGGTCTGGCCCATCCTAACATCAGTCCTCACCCTCAACCTTAAAACCTCAACAGTTTTTCTGCTCCCTGCGGACTAAAGCATCCCATCCCAATGACAAGCGAGAGGACATTTGATTCTTTTGGGTGGTGTTTTCACAGATGGTCCAGGAGAGTATGATATCCAGGGGAGTCCAGGGTTCTTCTCATGGATACCACACCTTTTTCTTACCCACAATGCCCCGCTAACCTCAAACTTTGACTAAAAACACACATTTTTCTCAAATTTCTGTGAGGAAAACTTCTGGAATCTGCGGGGAGCCACACACCTTTAAACACACAGCATTACCTCAAGTATACCCGAAACAAATGCTACCTCATTTGTGTGGGTGGGCCAAGAAACTTTGACATAGAATACCCTAAAGGGCTACATGGAGATATCAGCTATATGGGTGGCTACCATCCACAGACATTTTTGAAAACTAGATAGCCACGGAATTCCAGGGTGTTGTACCTTGCACAGATCCCATGAGGGTTTCTTACCCACAATGCCCTGCAAAACTCAAACTTTGCCTGAAATTACACATTTGCCTTACATTACTGTGATACAAACTTCCGGAATCCACAGGAATCCACAAACTTTCTACGACCCAGTGTTGCCCCACTTGTTCTGATAAAAACGCTATGCCACTTGTGTGGTTGGGCCTAGGAACATGTCAAACCAGGTCAATAGGAGTCCAACTATGTTAACCCCTTCCCCGCTCATGACGGAACCGCTCCGTCATGAGCCACGGTTGCCGTGTGCTCATGACGGAACGGTTCCGTCATGCCACGACCGTTGGCGGCCGCTCCGCCCACGCGGCGCTGTTTCCCTGCCTGTGCGGGGGGACAACGCAACTGGGCGGAGTCATGACGGAACCGTTCCGTCATGAGCACAGCTCAACCGTGGCTCATGACGGAGCGGCTCCGCGCTGCCCCCCCGCACCCCCCAGCACCGCGGCGGAATTCCCGCCGCGGCGAAGGGGTTAATGTTGAATACTCATCGATTGCATAAGGTCCCTTCTTTTTGGACAGTATGTTGTTAAGCACAGAGAGCATTCCAGGGCTCAGATTTTAGAAATGCTTAGATTTAATGTTTCCGTCTAGTGGGTTTGTTGTCAAGGGCCTTCTGTTGCCAGTAGTCCATCAGTAGTCCATCAGCGATTTATTCATCATCGATGCCTGGTGTTCAGTTGATTGGTTACGTAATAACAAGATCACTTGACATGTTTTTCTTTGTTTTTTGCCTGACATGGATAGATAGCCTCTTGTTACTTAGTATCATTTGCTTCTTGTTAGGATTGTTGATCAATGGCCTATATAAATCCAAATGTTGCTCTTTAATAGGACATTGCCTGCCTTATAGGGAGGTTTAGAGTGCTTGTGGCTATTGGAGATTGAGTTCTCGTTCTTGTGTTCTTCTACATTGCTTTACCAGGAGATGATCTCCTTCTATATTATGGGGTGATTTGTCTTACTCAAGTTAGTTCTACTCAGTGATAGCCTTATTGCTTTTTTGGGTCGAGCGTCAGTCCACATGCACTGTCTCCAAGACATGTTGTATTTACTATTCCGCCGACTGATTACCATAGGTTGATTCCAGCATTGCTCTTCTTTTGCAGCCTGCTAATTGGTTCACAACCTGATATATCTCTCCCGTATTGTTGCTTGGGAGCACCGCTCAACTACAGATTGATTTCTGTTCATTGGTGGCCGTCTGCTTTTATCAGGTACTATTTCTTCTACCCCCCACTCCCATTCCCCCAGCCATGTGCCCCCAAGCAGTTACAGAGGGGCAAACCACAATGTCAATGATCTTACGGCACAATTTTAAGAGCGCCGCTCTCTTTCTTTTCATAACGAGGCTGTTTCAAAAACAACCTTGCCTTCTATTTCAGTGGAGGGCTTGTCATCTTTTCTCAGCAGCTTCCGCTTCCGGCAGCGCCATGGCGCTGTTCTGAGGACATAAAAACATTGAGGCTGCTTGCATGGAAACAGTTGTCGAAATCCCCCATTATTTTAATGTGTCTGTCGTAAAAGACCAAATCAACGTATATAAAGTCCTTAGCAACTAATGCCCCCAGTAATAAATGTTCACATTTGTTAAATAAACTCCGAAAACCTGCACTGTTTGATGATTACCGTATGCCTGCAAAAATATTTTAAGTGCATACTTTTATTTAAAAATATAATGGAATCCTTGATGGCTTAAGAAATGGCTGTAGCATGCATTATTTAAAATGTTTTCTTCCTATGTAGAATTATAATATGCATGTATTTGTATAAAGTTATTTATGCCACAATAACAAAGACATTTCCTCTGAAAGATTTGTTGATCAGTGCACCTCAAATGATACAATCGTACGGCAGCCTATGCAATTTAATTGTGTTGGTTGTACTCTTGAAGTTAGTGCTAAGTATTTCCTGTATATTATATGAAAAGCTGACAATTGCAATAAAAGTTAAAAGCAAGCATGTATACCATTCCAAACTGGATTTTTTTTAACCTTTATCTTAAATGTAAACACAGCGTTTATTACTGGCAAAAGTCAGAGATTTAAAAATCAAGTGAAGAGGCATTATAATTATCAAATATATATAATTCTCTCGAATTCTCAGATGGCAGTATGCACTAGTAGGACGCACTATACCTTGTTCATGTCCCTGATGGGCTCTGACAGCATTGTTGACAACATAAGAGAACACTGACAAGAACATCAAATTACATACAAAATTACTACAAAAGTTTCCCAATCTCTAAACAAAAATCGCAAAAGCCCATGTGAGGTTTTTTTTCAAGCTTAACTTCCACTCTCTGATGAAAGGTCTCTATTCATGCGTGCTATTACATTCACATTCAGAACATCTGCTGAGCTTCATTTTGCTTAAAACCTCGTCTTGCAGAAGCAACCCTTAGCCTGCTCCACATTCCATTGGGCCCTTTGCTAGCAACTACAAGCATCAGCAAGGGACAAATGCTATAGGAATAAATAGCCTGGCAGAATTGTTAAAACCGGCATAATGAGTTCATCAATAAACTTTCAGTTGTTCCTTCTCCTTTCGTTCCTTCATCTGAGCATGTCCTTTCCCTCCACCATCTGCAAGCCTCCTCGCTCTGAGTAGTACCTACTCTAAGCCACATGCCTGTGTGCTTTATTCTCTATTATTGTATTAATTCAACTTGCCCGCACCTCATTTCATAAATCAAATCTTATTCTTTTTTTTTTTTTGTGTTCAAAATATTTTATTGAAATTTCATGATAAACAATAAACATAGACATACAAAAAAGTATTATTAAGCTAAATTTCTATTACAATACATACAACAACATATTCTCATATTCATTTCAATAGAAAATAAACTAGTCATATTCTTATAAAACTAAAAGGAGGGGGGGGGAAACATCTAATAACAAATTATTGTTTGGGCTATAAATAGAGCTACTATGACATATCGATTAATATAGGAACTGCAAAGAGGGGAACATGAAATAAATATACCATTAAGATGAAAAATGAATATCAACAGGAATCCAAAAAGAATGATAGAAAATAGAATTATGATTAACCCCAGACAAAGATAACTGAGCACCTCTTCTTGTAAAGATAACCCATGACCACCAAGCATGAACTGATAACTTAGAAACATCTTTCCAACAGAAGGTAATAGATTTTAGTGCAGCAGAAATTAAAAAATCAAAAAGTCTACATTCAAGATTACTTGGATTTTGCGATAATGTAACGGATTTGCATATTAACAATTTATATGATATGTCTTCATGTATATTTAACAACTTCTTAATAATGACCCAAACTTCTGACCAAAATCTTGAAATTAAAGGACAATCAAAAAGCATATGTCTTAACGAGTCAGGATGTAATTTACAATGCCAACATGTATCGGATTGAAGAAGTTTAGCTTGGAATAGACGTAAAGGAGTCCATAAAGAATTAAATAAAATATAGGAATTGGTTTGATAAAGTGAGACAGGTAACCAACCAGATATATTACTAAGCCATATAGTTTCCCATGTATCAATCGACAATGAAAGTGAAAGTTCATTATTCCAGAAGGTTGCAATCATAATTATGTTACTTCCTAGAGTGTTAGATAATTTTTTATATAAAATAGAAACACCGTGAGCTGTCATTGATATAGTTTGGATATAAACAGATAAGTCAGCTTTAACATTAGATGGAATAGCTTGCGGAAAGGAATCTAAAATCGAATTAGTTAAATATTCGTATTTAATAAGATCAGATTGAGATAAACCAAACCTTGTTTGTAGATCCGCAAACGGTATAAAAGTATTGTTGGAATAAATGTCTTTAAGATAAAAAATACCAGCCTTAATCCTTGAAAACCAAAAACTAATATTCCTATTTAATTTAATAACATTGCTATACCATAATGATAACTCATCAGTATTATACATGGGATATAGAAAAATGGAATCTAGCTCATTCAAAATCATTTTAGTGGATTTGAGAATGACAGATTTATGAAAAAATGATGATTTATTAGACATTGTTAACAGAGTTGGTAATGGAAACGGCTTCACAATAGATTCTTCAATTTGGAGCCAAGAAGGTGGATTATGTAAAAAGGAGTGATTAAACCATATGGCACTTTGTTTCAAAATAAAAGCTTTATGGTAAAGAAAAAAATCTGGGATACCAAATCCAGCATTACAGTTAGACATTTTTAATTTTTTATAACTAATACGAGGTGATTTGTTATTCCAAAGAAATTTGGAGAGAAGTTTATCAACATCTTTATGAATGAATGAATGATTACAGTCTTATATAGCGCATAGCTACCCGAAGGCATCCCAGCGCTTAACTCACTAGATCTTGAGGAAATCAGGCAAACAGGAAGGTTTTTAAACTCTTCCTGAACCTGAGATGGTTAGCTTCCATTCTGATGGAGTCGGGAAGTTTGTTCCAAAGGGTGGCGGCTTGGAGGGAGAAGCGCCTGCCTCCCATTCCCACTCTCCTGGTTCTGGGAATTGCAATCAGCTTCTTATTTTCAGACCTTAGAGCTCGTCCTGGTAGAAATAAATGAAACATAGATTGAATCAGGGAGGGTCCTATTTTATTAATAGCTTTATGGACCGTAGTCAGCGCTTTAAACTGTACTCTTTGCTGGACAGGCAGCCAATGTAGTTGACGCAGTGCTGGCTTAGCAGAAGTCCGACGAGGGATATCCAGCAGCATTCGGGCCGCGCAGTTCTGTACTGTCTGCAAGGTTTTTATGGTAGCTTGTGTGGTGCCTAAATACAGCGCATTAGAATAGTCCAAGCGTGAGAGAATCAGCGCCTGCACTAATATTCTCCTGGCCTCAAACGGAAGGAGTTTAATTATCTTCCGAAGTAGTCTAAAGAAGGCATAGCAGGTTCCTGCCACCTTGCGAGCCTGAACACCAAAGTTCAGGGCAGGATCAAGCCAGACCCCCAGGCTCTTAATTTGTTCTTTAGGTGGCGGTGGAGGGCCCAGATTAGACGGCCACCAGTTCTCTACCGTATTGGATGGTTTATAACCTAGCAGCATCACCTCCGTTTTTGATCCATTCAACTTTAAGAAGGATCGGTCCATCCATTCCTTAACTTTATTAAGGCACAGGGAGAGGTTCTCAAATGGGGCACCCTGAGAAGCCAGGGAGATGATAAGCTGCGTGTCATCTGCATACGTTACCAGCTGTACTCCCCAGGGCAACACCACCTCAGCCAATGGCCTCATATAAATGTTAAATAGGGTAGGGCTGAGGGAAGAACCCTGGGGGACACCACATTGCAGACGCATTTGGGGGGAACAGGCATCATCCTCAAAGACCGCAAAAGTCCTATCGGAGAGAAAAGAGCGCAGCCACTTTAGTGCGCCTCCTCCGACACCTACTTCCATCAATCTATGAATCAAGATGGAATGATTCACGGTGTCGAAGGCGGCACTAAGATCTAATAACAAAATGGCTGCCCTATCTCCATTGTCCACAATCTTCCTCGCCTCCTCTACAACAGTGATTAGGGCTGTTTCAGTGCCCTGCTTAGCTCTAAATCCTGTTTGAGTGATATGGAGGGAATTGCTGCTCTCAAGATAGGATCCCAACAATGCGTTCACATGCTTCTCCGCCAGCTTACTGATGGTTGGCAGTAAGGAGATAGGCCGATAATTAGCCCAGTCTTCTGGGTTTAGGTTTGGCTTCTTCAATAAAGCTTTCACTTTTGCCTGTTTCCAAGAAGAAGGGACTATGCCTGATGTAAGTGAAGCATTGATCACCTCTTGAATAGCTGGGGTTAAAACATTTGACACCAACTTTAGGATGGTAGGCGGGGCGGGGTCCGCTGGAGAGCCTGATTTCAGATTGTTCAAGAGGGACCATGCAGTAGGATAATCAAGTTGAGAAAAATGATCCAAACCGGTAATGCCGGTGTCCATTGAGCGGGGCAGGGTCTCTTCAACGGGCAGAGGCTTAAACGAGGAGAAAATATTATCCACCTTATCGGAGAAATAATGCGCCAATTCATTACAGCGGGAACTTGCCAGTCCAGGGTCGTTAACAGGCATAGGGGGAGTGACCAAGGATTTGAAAATTTTGAAAATTTCCCTGGGGGCATTGGATGCCGAATCAATTTTTTCCTGATAGTAATTTGATTGGGCAGTTTTGATTCCCTGTTTATATTTCTTCAGGGCCAATTTATAGGTGTCCTTACTCTCTTCTGAGTAGTTTTTGCGCCAGTGTCTCTCCTGCTGCTTGCATTGGCGCTTTAAAACTTTAAGTTCCAATGTATACCAGGGTTTTTTATTGTTGCCCATCCTATGGGACAGTTCACTTTTTGGGAGGGTGACAACTTTTAATGGAAATTGAGTAGGAATCATGGCAAGGGTGTAAAATTTTTTAGGAGCAATATTTATTTTAATAGATTCCATTCTACCCCACCATGAAAGATGTAGTGATGCCCATTTAGACGTTTTGTCTTTAATATAATCTAAGACAAAATTACAGTTTAAAGTTATTGTAGATTTTATGGATGAAGAGAATAAAATACCAAGATATTTTAATTTTATTCTTTTGCCAAATAATTTCATTCATGGAAATCATATCAGGAGTACAATAAATGTTTAAAGGGAAAAATTCTGTTTTGTTAGTGTTTAATTTGTAACCAGAAACCATAGAATACTTTGTTATAATCTCTAATAAAGAAGGAAATGAGGATAAGGGGTCGCTAATAAATAAAAGTACATCATCAGCATACGCTAAGGTTTTAATAATAACCTCCTTAATATTAATTCCTTTAATATTATCACATTTTCTTATAGAGGTAAGAAAAGGTTCAATGCCAATTAAAAACAATAGTGGGGAAAGGGGACACCCTTGTCTAGTACCTCTAAATTGGGAGAATTGATTTGAAACTTGGCCATTAATAAATAGACGAGCAGTAGGAGCAAAATATAGAGCTGAAATCATGCGAATAAAATTGTCACCAAAATTAAATGATGATAAAGCATGAAATAAAAATTGCCAATGAAGTTTACCAAAGGCTTTTTCAGCGTCCAAAGCCATAATTCCCGAAGGAATAGTTAACGTATGACCCTGTTCAATGACATGCAACAAAGTTCTTGTATTATTTGCAGAGTGTCTACTTTTCATAAAATCAGATTGATCTGAATGTATAATAGAATCTAATACAGGGGATAATCGTGTGGCTAATATTTTGGCGTATAATTTACAATCTTGATTAATTAAAGATATAGGGCGATAATTAGATACAAGAGTGGGGTCTTTATCGGGTTTGGGAAGAACTATCATTAAAGCTTCAGTAAAAGAACCTGAAGTAATTACTGTAGAGCCAAACGTTGTAAAAAGTTGAAATAATAAAGGTAAAAGATGGGACTGAAATTCTTTATAAAACTCCGACAGGATACCATCAGGACCCGGAGATTTATTTTTTTTAAAGAGATTTTATAGCAGATAAAATTTCATCCTTAGGAATTGGAGAGTCAAGCCCCATTTTATCTGATTGAGAAATTTTAGGTAAACCACATGAGGATAAAAAGGAATCAACCAAAGAATCATTATGAAAATCAGGTTTATCATATAACTTAGAGTAAAAATCCAAAAATTCATTAACAATGTCTTTATGAGATATAGCAATTTTACTATTGGATCCATGAATAAAGATGATTTGAGTTTTGTCTTTTTTGATACGTAGGCAATTTGCTAAAAGTCTTCCAGATCTATTTGCATTAAAACTACATTTAGAATTGGCTTTAGAAATCTGAATGCCAGCTCTTTTACTGAGAATTGTATTAAATTCATATTGCAACTTAACTCTATATTGAGGATCATTAGACGTAATAAAAAGTCGTTCATATTTCGCTATTTGTTTTTCTAACTTTTTAATATTGGCATTAAAGGTCTTATTTTCGTGAGCCATAATAGAAATAGTAACCCCTCTAATGTAAGCTTTAAAAGCATCCCATCTATTAACCATTGAAGTAGAACCTTCAGGATTAAACTGAAAAAAATCATGAATGGCGGAGAGGAGTTTTGGTTTTTTATGTTCATTAAGAGCTATACCAGAATTCATTCTTCATCTAGACTGGTTAGTAAAGGTTGAATTTAAATTTTGAATACAAGCAATCATAGCATGATCAGAGACGTCAATGTTACCAATCTTAGGGGTAGTAACAGAGTTGAAAAGCTGTTTTGTGACTAATATATAATCGATTCTAGAATGAGAATTGTGAGGGTTTGAAAAAAAAGTAAAGTTTTTTCTGTAGGGAAATGTAGACGCCAAATATCAACTAACTTAGTGGTTTGAAGAAATGATTTAAATAAACCTTAGGAGGATGGAATTGAGTACGAGATAATCTATCTAATAAAGGATCAGATGTGACATTAAAATCACCTGCAACAATTAAAGGCACATTACCAATTTTTACAACCTCAGTTGAAAGATTAGTCCAAAAAACAGGGTCATCTGCAGTAGGGCCATAAACTTTTAATAGAAATAAGATAGAATCATGAACTTTAACATTAAAAATGCGACTTTTTTGCAAATAATATAGCTACACCATTTTTCTTGCCAATAGCAGGAGAAGAAACAATATTGTCAACCCATTTTTTCTTCATATAATCTAAGATTTTATCATCTATATGAGTTTCTTGTAAAAAACAAAAGTCAGCTTTGCAACAACCCAAATAATCCAAAATTTTTGTACGCTTCACTGGATGGCGTAAACCTTTAACATTTAATGACACTACTTTAATATTAGCCATAACATAATAAAAAGGAGAGAAGGATTAGGAAGAGGAAAGTAAGAAAAGGCATAAATGTTAAGAAGAAAGTAGCTCCAGAACACACAAAAGGGGAGAGGAAAAAATAAAACATAGAAAAAAGACAAACAAAATACATAAATATGAACATTGAAACGCACACACACTCTACAAGCATGGCCGGAACCGTTGGAGCCCAAAATACTATGAATTTATATAAATCTGTCAGAGAAGATCATACAGGAAAAAATCAAGTGGTAGGGTCATGAGTGTACATAGATTGCTGTAATTGTTGATCTAGAAAATGTCGCAGATCTTCAGGACGCTAAAAGGACTTTGAAAAATTATCTTGCCAAATTCGCATTGTTGAAGGATCAAAAAGGCCGTATTGGTAACCAAGGCTTCTTAATTGAGGGCGAAGATCAGTAAATCTCTTACGTATTGCAACAGTTTCTTTGGCAAAATCTTGATGAATAAAGATTTTGTGACCATTGACCATCAAAGCGGGAATTTCTCTGGCTGCTTTTCTGATCAGAACCAAATGATTATGACGAAGAACTTTAAATATCATTGGTCTAGGCTTGGTATGTTGAGGGTTGCGACGTGAAGGAATTCTATGAGCCTTATCAATTTCAAATTTTTCTGGAAATTTGATATTTAAAAGACCATGAATTAAGTTCTCTAAGTATAGTCGACAGTTAGTTCCCTCAACCTCTTCTGGTAAATTAAATATGCGAAGGTTGTATTGTCTATTGCGATTTTCCATGTCCAAAAGATGTGAGCACAAAGGTGATATTTTCGCCACAAGTGGGGTAAAAGCGTCGACTTTAACTTTATTATCCTGTATTTTAATTGAGTTATCTGATATTTTCATTGACATACTCGCCATTTCTTTCCGTACATTTTTTATTTCAGTCGCAATAGTTTCTGTATTAGCACGAAGCGCCTGAATTTCCTGTAGAATTAAAGATAGTGAAGGTTCAGATGACTCCACTACTTTTGATTTTATTGGAGGAGGTGAAACCTGCTGTCTTCTTTTATTGTTGAGAGGATTTTTATTATCCATTTTGAGAATAAATAATGAAAATTGAAGAAAAAAAGAACAGTCTATGAGTAGAAATAGCAAAAAATGCAAAGCAATCCTCAAAATGACTGGTGCAGCAGCTAAACTGGACTAGCTGTCTGGCTAGGCCCAAGCCAGGCCCTTTCCTGAAGTATACTCCGCCCCCTTGACAGACTAACCAGGCAGTACCTCAAAGCAGAGCTGGGAGTAGGAACCAGGGAGCCAGAAACACCACTGCTGACGACCAAACAGGCTTGAAACCTCTTCAGAATGCAGGTAAGCTAATTATAATAGCAGCGACCTCATTTTAAAAGCTATTTTGACAGAATTTCATCGTTTCATAGCAAAAAACGGGCAAAAACGCAGAGGAGCTCACCGGGCGGCGGCCATCTTGATTCGCACGCTCGCGCGTCTCCAATCAAATCTTATTCTGGGAAACCAAATCCCTGCGCTTAACATTACCTAATATTCTCCAGCCTATTTATTCATGCCATGCACAAAGTGAGATTCCTTAGGTTTTACCAGCAGAAGCAGAACATAATGCCCATCCCTGCAGACTCCCCATACTTGAATCTTTAGCCACTACATACCACTCTACAGCACAAAGTACTTTTTTTTACATAAGAGTTGTCTGAGAGATAGGGTTTGTGATGTGCCAGGAAGTAAGGCGTCTTGCTCTGTTTGCGTTGTGTATGTAACTAAAATTGTAACACGGTGCAGCCAGGATAGGGTAGATACCCTAAACCCCCTGTGTGTGTGTGGGCAAAACACGCACAAATTGAGAGAAACAAATTCCCGGGCACACGTTATTGGGTAGATATGCTATTACGCAAAGTCTTTGTTATCACAAGTATTTTCACAAAGAGTCCATTCAAGATTTATAGGAATTCTTCAATTCATTTAATATTTAACATTGGTTGTGTCTGCCAATGTTAAATATTAAATGGATTGAAGAATTCCTATAAATCTTGAATGGACCCTTTGTGAAAATACTTGTGATGATAAAGACTTTGCGTAATAGAATATCTACCCAATAACGTGTGCCCGGGAATTCGTTTCTCTACTTTTCCACATAATTAGAGTCAGTGACACACAATCCTACTCCACATAATTACTATCCACATAATTCCACGGCACACCATGCCACATAATTCCAATCCACAAATCCACTTCACACCACACAATTCCACCACACACTATTCCACAACTAACAATACCAATCCAACCCATTCCACTTCACACCACATACATCCACACCACCTCAAACCAAAACCCATTGGTTAAAAAACATTGTCATTTACAGCGCCAATAGCTCTAACTCTCACAAATGGTAGATCTATTGCAAATGCTTGTTTCATTTTGCAAACATCCTGAAGCATTTTTTGTATTCTTTAACCATAGTTTTATTCGACGTATCTCCTACGTGCCCTATTCTCAGCCAGTGTAGCCTGTTTATAGTTGATGGCTCCCGATATTTGGTGGTCGAGATAATATATTTGGCTGAGAGCTCACCCAGGTTAATACTGTTGACATAGCCTCGGCTTTGTTCCTACTGGTGGTTGAATTGCTGCACGCCTACTATTGTGCTTCGGATCTCAGCCGTTGTTAGTTTTTGCCTTCTCGTGCTTTGGTGTTTTGTTTTGTTCCTTGTTTGCAGAGCTACTCCCGCACAGCATCCTGGACAAGAAATATGTGCTGGTGGGGCCTAGGAAAATTATACACTGGTTGAAAAGCCTTTATTCTGGGCATTCGCTCTATCATATCGCATCCTAGTCCAAGCTCCCATCTTCCCTTGTGTGCGATCTGTGCCTTTTAACCAATATCAACCAGATATGACTCACTCCCACTTTTTAGAAGTATAGAAGGCAAGCAGGGCTCAGTGCAGTGAATCACACTTCGCAACTGACTCGTGATGAGTGTTTATTTGACTTTAGTTTCGGCTGTTGTGTTGGCAGGTCAAACGTCCACGCAGAGTTCGCAATTCAAGAGCCAAAGTACACCTGGAGGGGCTGTCCATATTTTAAATTCTAAAAGTCAAAACGAATATTTTACTTATGAGTAAAGTAGTTTCGTGTTTCTGCAATTTTAGCTGATACTTTCAAGACATGAGGGGCTTATTTAACAAGCCTCTTGCGCCTCCAATACGTCACTTTTCCCCACATTAAAAGCTTGTACATAACCCCCAGGGTGTTTTATAATATATTTCACCAAGTGGTCTGGCTACAAGGTTGCTACATTTTCCAACACTTTTCTAGCTGAGTGAGCTTGCAGCTTCTCACCACGAGGTGTCGCACAGACCCCACTGAACGCAATTGGAGGGCTGAAAGCAACGCAGCTGCAGCGCAGAGTCTCTTCTGCCGATTGTAAATGATGAGGGACAAAAGGAGAAAGTCAGAGCTTACGGCATCACAGTTTTCTAAAATTAAGTCAGTTAAAGAATTAAAGATCGGAAGCGACTCTGGGGACAAGCTCCTTCTGCATTACTGAACACGAATGCCAGACACACGATATATAAACACAATTTGAAAAGCATTCAACACAATCTGCTGACGTCACGTAACTCTTTTCATTGAATGGAACGATGCTTACATTGACGGAACTTGTCCTGTCTTCCTTTCCTCGTGCTTTGTGATCTTGGGCTAGTTTAATGGTCGCAATTTGCCGTTGAATTTAGGTTGACGTTAAAAGCATGCTTTGTTTGTAAGAAGCGTACTTTGTTTATCTTGTTGACTGCTTTATTGTGAGATGTCTATATTGGTGTGGAATGAGTATTATTTTCTTGACGTTTAGATCTTTTTGAATATCTTATATTGCATTCTTATATTATGTTCATATCTGCTTAGTCTGCTAGCAGTAAGCTTCATTTTCCATTAAATGTCTGGGAGCAGAGGTCAAGGTTGGCTACAAACCCTCCAACAAGACAAAAGCCATTCAACATGTCTTCTCTGTCTCCATTCATTGTTTACGTCTCGCCTGTAGCCAGCTATTGGCAAACCGACCAATTGTATCTGATGTAGACATGGGTCCAGATTGGCTCAATTTGCTGTGTTGCATTGCACAAGGGCAGGCTTCTCCAACGAGTAGCGCGTGAGCTGCTGGTATCTCCTCTCCGGCCCCTGTAAGTAGCTCTCGTGAGCAGCCCATCCAACTAGATTAGATGAGGTAAATATATGCATACTAAAACTGAAAAGCATTTATATAGGAGGTGAAAATGTGTATTTTCAGAACTATTAAGCTGATATTTGGAGAAAAAGTGATTGAGTTTCCAAAATATTTTTAAAGCTGATATTTGAGTGGGGAGACTTATTACTAATACAGTTACCTTGGTGCAGGGCACATTGGAGTTATGGCTGCTATGCATTACCCATGTAAAGGCAGTGGCGGCCCGCATGGCACGCGGGTGGAAGGGTGGGGGGAGTCATGGGGGAGGGAGTCGCAGGGGAGGGGAGTTGCGAGGGGGGGGGGTGAGTGCGCAATATAAAAAAAAAACTTACCTTGCCACTGGTCCCGCGTCCCTGCTCCTGCTCTCCTCGTCTTCGAACAGAAAGCACAGCCAGGCCGCACTGACCAATCACAACGCTGCAATGCAGTGTTGTGATTGGTAAGCATCCAGGCTGCCCTGACTAATCACAACGCTAACAAGTTACTTTTATTAAAGTAGACCAGAAACTACCACTAGACCTGTTAATTTATCAAAAAGTCCCTCAATTGACAAAATGCAACCATACAGTATTGAAGAGAACAACAAGGTAAAATGATAAGTGATTGCACATAGCAGGCATTGTGGAGGACTCCAATATAGCTTGTCCAGGCTGAGATGTGGCGAGATCTGCCCCATGCATGTGGCATCCTGGAGGGCTATAATACAGACAATGCCTTTAGGTTCCAACATCCATTAGTTTACACTAAACCATGACCATATATACTAATGCACGCATATAGCTGGCATCCTGGAGGACTATGATCTAGAACATGCCTGTAGGTTTTGACATTCATTAGTATATGTTAAATCCTGACGTAATTTATTAATGTACACATTAGGGAGGACTGCAGTACAATCCACCCAAGATTTCTAGCATGTCTTTTCCCCTTCTTACCCATCTCTTTCATCACCATATTGACAAGACATACAGCGTGGGTATGGCATACTTCACAAATCATATGCAGACTGATAATAAAGGTAGAGTAAAATTGGCTTTTTATTCAATTACAAAAAGAACAAACAATGGACGGAATGCTGATCAATTCAAACATGCACCCCCCAGTCACAAAGATCTTGGTTTAAACCATTGTTCTTTTGCTCACCAAACCACCACAGTTTGAACCCAGCCATATGCAAATCAGTTTTGACCTTGCTCCTCATCGGAACAATCCAGCCCTAAATGACAAGCCAGGTCCTCCCTGGACTGGCAACAAACATCCTGGGACCGGCTTCCGGTCCCAGTCAGGCTAGCTTGTATCCAGTGGTGCAGTGAGCTCGGGACCCACGTCTTGGCATACCCTTCCCACTTAGGGCGACAAAAACACAAAGAACAAATAATGGACGGAATGCTGATCAATGCAAACTTTCAGCCCGTCACAAAGATCTGGGTTTAATCCGTCATTCTTTCGCTCACCACGCCACCCCAGTTTGGACCCAGCTATATGCAATCAGTCTTCACTCTGCTCCTCATGGAAGCAGTCCAGCCCGAGCTGCCAAGCCAGGTCCTCCCTAGACCAGAACTAAGCATTCTGGGACCGGTTTTGGGGTTTCACCTCCCATTAGCCGGGGTAGCTTGAACCCAATGGTGCAGTCAGCACGAGACCCCCGTCTCTGCATATCCGTCCCAATTAGGGCAACAAAAACAAAAAGAACAAATGATGGACGAAATGCTGATCAATGCAAACATTCATCCTCAGTCACGAAGATATAGGTTTAATCCATCGTTCTTTTGCTCACCACGCCACCCCAGTTTGGACCCAGCCATATGCAAATCAGTCTTGACCCTGTTGCTCATGGGAACAGTCCAGCCCGAAATACTGAGCCAGGTCCTCCCTGGACCATAAACAAGTATCCTGTGACTGGTTTCGGGGTTTCACCCCTCATCAGCCAGGCTAGCTTGAATCCATTGGCACAGTGAGTACATGCTCTCCATGCCACTGGAGTCCCCAACAGCAATTAAAAGCCACACATGCCCCTCATAAAATGTGAATCGGCCCCAGGGGTCCCCAGGCTTAAAATGGCACACAGGAATGGAGGGCTGCACACACCACCCCCAAAAAAGTTATAAAGAACAAACACTTGGCTCACTTCGGGGATGAAAAATAAAAAAAGGCAGGTAACCACCAGTTATTTACCACAGCACCGAAGATCTGTAGATTTGCAGTCTGTCAAAAAAGAAATTCAATTTTTGGACCTAGAGAGGGTACCCTTGGAATCCCCTACAAAGTCAAATTGGGGAGTGTTTCCCTCCACCTATAGCTTAAAAAAAAAGTTTTTACAGTAGAGGTGACTGATTCCCCAATTCCTAAAATGGCTGCCGCCACATCTTTTAGAAACCAGGGTCTCTTTAGGATGGAACACAGAGGAGGAACTTAGACTACACTTTGGGGGTGAGTAATGACCTTACAGACAGGTTATATATAGGTGTAGCCCTTAGCCTTGATAGGGAACGTTTTTAATCTGTTTTATTTTCTTTTAACAAGGAAGAAAATAATGAAATATCAGGTAAGATGTGGTGAAGCTATAGTGGTTGTAGCCACCTATCCTTTTCCTCTATGCCCTTTTCGGTGATGGAGAACGTATTCAGATACGTTTTTCTATATTTTATGACTGAAACCCCTGTATCAGTACATCTGCCACCTTGTGGTCCTATGTATATATGACAGTCCTTCTACCATAAAAATTCAGATGATGGTTGATCACCTACGACGGCTGTACAGGTCACTCCTAGGCCATCTATACTGTGTTTTCCAACCAGTGTTCACATTTGGACGTTATGTAATTGTGACTGCACCTCCCAAAGGACCTTGATTATAGAGATATTCAAACACACTGGTCAGGAGCCGGTTGAAACTTTGACGGGTTGCTCTCTAGGGCTCTATTTGATAGATATTCAGACATACATTCAGACATACAGAGTGTGTCATGTCTCATCAAACACACGGGGGACTGTGTAGTATTGTTTTGCATTGAAGTATTCTTGATTGTACCTTGCAATCAGGCTGGATTGAATAGATACCTTAATAGTAAGGCTGATTGCTTAGTTCACCTTGGATTGCCCACTGAAGAGTTACTGGAGGTATAGAGAGTGGAGAGAGATGACTCACCTTTCGAAGCATGGACTGCTACCTTACTATTTCAAGATGGCATTCATTTAGTTTCACTTGTTTCACCTACTGATGTTGCTTTTGTTTTGCCATTCCAAGATGGTGCTCATTCAGTTTCATTGTGATCAAGGCTATTCTGGCCACGATGCATTGTGAGTTTGTGTCCAGAAAACGTCATTACAAGCACACCTGTGCTGAGACTGCTGTTTTTGTGTATTGAGAAAGATTAGAATTTATTGGGTTGGTGTGCTCCTCCAGTCATGGCACTCCACCACCTTGGGGCTGAGGGTGCAAAGGGGACTGCAATATATTACCTACTGGCGGTCGCCAGTAGGTAGTGATATTTGGGACCTTGTTTCTATTTAAAAGCCTTGTGTTCAAAGTTTTGGGGTGATCGTCAAGTGGGGCAGAGAAAAAGGGGGGGTCCCAAAATGCTTTTTCTCCATGTTAATTTCCATAGGAAACTTTAGACACAGCTATAGCCCGAACTGCTGAATGGAATTAAACCAAATACGGCAAAAAGGTAGCTCTTGGTTCAGAAAGCACTCTTTTTGTTAAATGATGCGAATCCATTCAGTAGTTCTTGAGAAATTTAAACATTTCTCAGATATACAAATATCCCCACAGAGGATCTGCGAACCCTCCAGATCGCGATTGCTAAGAGGTTTTCAGAGGCCATGCCCCCCTTTCTCCTCTACTCTGCAAACGTGCCTCGTGGCGCACTACTGGTTGGGGGATGAAGTCAACTTTACTCCAGAGGGACCTTGGGGGCCAAAAAGCCCTCCTGGTACCTCCTGTAAGTCCTACGCTGCGGAATTCCTGTGCGCTTGTTCCAGTGACTGTGAGTGTTTTAAAAAAAATATGAATGTTAAATATATATACCAAGTTGTATTGGTGAAACAGTGGGTTTATGAGTGACTGTATGGATGACTCAGTGTGCGCGTGACTGACTTTATAAGTGTGTGATTAGGTGTCTCAGTGACTGTATGGGTGATTGACTAGTTGTATGAACGTGTGTATCTGTCAGCTAATGTTGAAGTGGGTGTATGAGTTTGTTAGTGGGTATGTGAATCGCTATATGGGTGATTGATTGGTTGTTTGACTATGTCTATGGTTGTCTGTGTGTATGGGTGAGGAGGTGTGTGCCTGTCTGTATGGATCAGTAAGTGGTTGAGTCAGTGGCTGTATGGGGTACTGTTGCGTGTGTGAAAAGTTGTATGAGTGACTGAGTGTCTGTATGGCTGTGTCGGTGATTGAGTGCATGTGTCAGTATGGGTGAGTAACTAAGTATGTGAAAGGCAGTATACATGAGTGATGGGGTATATGACTGACTATATGTGTGAGTGATTGAATGTGAGAGTAGCTATATGGATGAGTGCATGCTTTTGTCAGTGACTGTATAACTGAGTGAGTATGTGTACCTATAGCAAGGAGTAAGTAAGTGGGTGGGTGGGTGTGTTACTGTTTCAGTGAGTAAGTGGCTGTATGATTGACTGTATGGCTGAGTGTGTAGGTGTGTGAGTAGTTCTATGGGTGACTCACTCAGTGTGTCAGCGCCTGTATGCCTGTATGAGTGGATATGCCAATTGCTGTATTCGTGAGTGAGTGGGTCTATGAGGGGCAGTATGGGTAAGCGAGTGGACACGTGTATAGATCAATGAATCAGTGAGTGGGTGTGTAAGTACTGTTATGGCTTTGTGAATTGTTTTTTGAGTGGTTGTGTGGGAGTGGCAGTGGGTGTATAAAAAATTCTACAGTAGTGTGAGTGGGTGCGTCTTCAGAAACATGGTGAGACTTACAACAGTGACATGGGAAGGGTTGCTGTTTTATATTTGGCTAGGCCCAACATTCTGAGCGGTCAGTGAATAGTGAAGCTGCCAGAAAAAAGTAAGGTTTAAGACATGTTGGCGGAGGGATTAGGCTACTTCGTATGAGTCTCTGGAAAGGTACACTTGAAGTAGGCCGTATAAGTTTAGGTGTCTGTTTGCAATGGGAAGTAATCAAGCCTCCCCAGGTATTCCACGAGATTTAGTTGGCATTGAAGATCCTAATCCACATCCGACCCCAAGCGTTGGAGACGGTAATTCAACAACTGACATTCATCCAAGTCCACCGATCTCCATTGAGTCTTTAATATCACCGCCCAAGCTAAGAGAGACCAGAACCAGGAATACGTTGCCCGTCCATAACCCTAGGGTCCTTAAAGTGACTTGTGCAACGAAAAAGAATGTTCTGCAAAAAAAACCTACCAAAAAGCTTCATCAGCCTAAAGCAACCCTTTCAACATCCAATTTACCTGTCCCTTATGTCTTCGACCAAACCTCAATTTGGGACGATTTACTTAAGAAATTAGACTCTATCATAGACCCGATAATCGACAAATTGGCAAGCATCGAAGTAAGGATCTCTAAGTTGGAGTCACGATTTGATAATTTTCCAGCAACAGCTCAGAATAATGCTATCCTTGATGGTCCCTTATATGGGCCTCAGCCAACTTCAACGGAAAATACTCCCATGCCAGAGTCTCAAGCCGCCCAACCTCCGATCATAACAGCCCTATCCGTAGTGCAACCAGAAATCACTAGGAGCTTACAACATCCCAATGCCCCCCAAAATAGAACTGAAGGGCCCTGTGCACTACCCCAGCCGGAAACATCTAAAGTTATACTCACTACGATAAATACAAAACAAGTACAACCAATATTCCACTTATCTCCTCTAGCGGCTCCTTTGGCGTTGGTCCTGGCACAGGTACCCCCGTTATCACCTAATCAAAGTGAGACTACTATCCATTTAATGGACAAATGTGCACACTGGATATCGTCCAATCTCAGTGCCCCTGAATGGGTATGTCAATCACTTGTAAGAAAGATCATCATGGCGAGAAGAGTTGACTGGGTGGGCTCTCAGGAGAAGAAGCTAAAAGGGGACTGTGTTATTGTGCACTTTTCGAGCACTAATGTTTTGCCTGTACTTCTTAGAAACTTTTTCCCCCCTCAAAGGAGATCGTTTGAAATAGTGCCTCTAACATATCATTACTTTTACAATAAACGTCAATTTAAAATTCCAAGCTTGACCAGGGTAAAAAGCTCTACGGTACAGTCTAGTGCCCCCACCATTGTCAGTTCACCCTGTGTTAATACAGTATCACTGTCCAATAGATTCGAAGCACTTTCCAATCTGGAAGAATGTGATTGACTCGGGAACAATTCTTTACCTTTTACACAAATCCCAAACAAACACATGAAAGTACATGCTAATGCTATTGGACCTTGTTTTAACCTATATACTCCAACCCATTTGTCTACTTATTGTGTATTGCCTAGTTTTAATGAACCAGACGTAAGCGAAGAAGCCAGTAACCCAGCTAATGTGGAGACTCCTTGTATCGAACGCCAACCAACCATAGCCTCCCCCTCAGATCTTAAAATCAGGATCCTATCATGGAACATCGCTGGTATAAATTCAAAGATAGACAACCCAGAGTGGTCTAAGTTTATATCAGAATATGATGTTGTATTATTGCAGGAGACCTGGTCGCTTGTGCCTACACAGTTCTCCGGGTTTTCGGCACATACCGTAGTAGCGACCAAGGGGAAGAGGGGTAGGCCTTACGGGGGCCTCTCCATATGGGTCGCAACTCATTTAGACTGCACTATCTCTGAACTAGATCTGTTCTCAGTAGATCTTCAAGGTCTGGCTCTTTTATTCAAACCCAATTTTAAACTAATTCTTATTAACGTTTACTCACGTCCATCTAGCCTATCCCAAGATTCTCCGATTTTTGACTTATTATCTATTAGTATACCAGACCTACCTAATCATGATAGACTAATAATTGCGGGTGATTTTAACTGTCAATACGAACCGCTAGTTGACCTCCCATATATATTAGAAAACGAGGAAGATAATTGTAATCTAATACCAGATCCCCAAATCCAGAAGGTAAAGGCTTGGACCCCATTAGTTATGCAAATTAATGCATTTGTCCTTACGCATTCATTGAGGGCCTGTAATGGTCGTTTAAAATCAGACCAGCCAGGGAAACCTACCTTCAAAAGGGACAATTATTCCTCCCTAATAGATTATATTCTGGTGGAGGTATCTTCTTGGAATAGTATTGTAGACTTTACCGTCATTTCTAGATTTGACAGTGACCACGATGCGTTGTTGCTTGAGATATCAATTCCTGTCTCTCAAGCATCTTCTACTATTGGCCCTATGCCCGACCGGAACCTTTCTCTGGTCAATAATAAAAGAAGAATTAGGTGGGATGCAGTAAAACGCACCCCGGACAAAATTTTAGAACTTTATGGGCTGATTCTCCCAGCGCTTCTAGAAACGGAAAGGTTATTTACCCCACTTCCAAGCGACTGGGATTTACAAGCGGTAGAATCAACGTACCTGCATCTTACCTTGGCTCTTAAAATATTCTTTAATCCCCCATCAACTAAGCCCAGGCAAAATCACTTTTTTAATTCCTGGTATACTAAAGAATGTAGGCAGGCAAAATCTGCTCTTATTAATGCAATAAAAACAAAAAATAAGGCTGTATTGAAGCCTTCCAGGAAGTTTTATTACGAGACTATTAAAAATGCAAAAAAATCATGGGAGTTTGAGAAATGGGAGGCCCTCAAAATTGCCCTTTCTAATAAGGACATGAGGGGATTTTGGAAAATTATTGCCAATTCGGGCAACAAGGACGAACGATCCCCAATCCTACCGAATATCGCAGCATCTGCCTGGGAAGCCCATTTTAAGTCATTGTACTCAACTGGAGATGATCTGATTCTTACGGAGGGTCCTCTTCAGTTAGCACAATTTGACTCTTTAAATGAAATAACGGCCCAAGAAGTTGAGGGTGCTATCAAAACCCTCTCTACATCTAAAGCACCTGGCCTAGATAAAATCCCCGGGGACCTATATAAAGAAGAACCCTTGATCTGGGTCCCTTATTTATGGACCTTATTTAACGCCATCATGAAAGGTATGAACGTCCCAGATACATGGCTAGGAGCTGAAATATTCCCCATTTTTAAAAAAGGATCACCGTTGCTTCCTGCAAATTACAGGCCAATCAGCCTAATAGATGTAGCACAAAAGCTGTTTGCTAGAATTTTACTTAATCGTCTGCATTCCTGGATGGAAGAGATGAATATCTTGAGCGATTTACAGGCAGGATTTAGGAAAAGGGTGTCAACTGTTGACCAGCTCTTAAGGCTGCAATTATTATTCTGGAAGACAGTATCAATGGAGGGTGGCAGCCTCTATCTGATATTTGTCGACCTGAAAGCAGCTTTTGATATGGTCCCAAGGGATAAGCTCTGGGCGGTACTGCACAAGCTGGGAGTCCCCTTGGACCTATTAGCTATGATCATTAGACTGCACACTGGCAACTATGCGCAGGTCCGATATGGTAAGGCAGGCCAATTAACCGCGCGCTTTCCAGTCAATAGAGGAGTCAGGCAGGGATGCGTGCTAGCCCCTACCCTGTTCTGTCTTTATGTTAACGCTTTGGTTAATCATATTAATAAAACGGACCGTGGTGACTCCCCTAGACTTAATGGTAGAAAGGTTCCAGTCATGCTATTTGCAGATGACACCCTTCTTCTATCTAAATCCCCGATGGGCGTTCAACGTGTTTTAGACAGTTTTTTAGCTTTTTGCATTGACCATGGGCTCGAAATAAACATTTCGAAAACTAAATACATGGTTTTTAACCCAGCTAACACAGCCCGGCCTAATCCCACACTCAATGGAACAACTCTAGAAAGGGTCTCACTATTTGATTACCTAGGGATCACACTTTCTGAGTCCTTTTCCTGGGCTCCCCAACTAGACAAAGCAGCTATGCGGCTTGCCCAACTATCTGGCGCGATATTAAGAATGGCTAAATATACCACACACAGGGCCCCTGGCCCCGCAGCAGAAATCTACAAAGTACAAGTAAGAAATGCAGCTCTATATGGGGCAGAGTTGTGGGGCCATTCTCAGTTGAAAGGTCTTTCTCTATTAGAGAACAAGTTTATTAGACTTTTATTGGGCCTACCGCAAAGCACCCCTCTAGTACCGCTACGCCTTGACCTGGCAATACGACCAATAGATGAAGAAGCTGGCCTACGTCCTTTAACATACTGGCGAAGACTTTGGCTCACAGATGAGCTAGGGTCCTATTGTCGTGATCTAAGTTCAATAATTGCAGTTAGCACTTCAAAGAAGTTTCCCTGGCTTGTCTATATTAAGGAGATGTGCTATAGGATTGGTTTGCCTGAACTCTGGACTAGCCCTGGGGTATTCTGTTTGACGCTCTCTCGTGCCAAACTGGTCCAGGTATATAGGCAGCATAAGCTAAGTACATTACAACAAAACACAACTCTTGGCAGTCTTTCGAGGCAGTTTTTGGTAAATAAAGACCAGTATATCTTTGAATCATTCCTGAATGAAGTGCACCCATTTCTGGCAAGGAAACTATATATCCAATTTAGGATGGGCACCTTACCTCTTAGGGACTTTACTAAGAACTGGGCCAAACAAAGAGAAAATATTTGCCCAGCCTGCGGAAGGTCGCCTGAGACAATAATCCATGTACTGTTTCTTTGCGTTGCATATAGAGCCCCCAGGAAGTATTGGCTCATTCCTCTATGTAGGAACTTAGGATTTACAAGATGTACCGAAGCCTATCGCATCTTAGCCACTGACACAAGTACTGTTGTAGTGTTTGCTGTTTCACGTTTTTTACATGCAATGTGGATTAAGCGTCTTAAGTACTAAAACTATTGTATGCTGCTATGTATATTTTCCATGGTCTATTTTTAAATCAATTTTTTTAATGCCTTTTATTATGCTCAAGTTTGCTTTTTATATGTATTTTATGCAACTTTTATGATCTTTTGATCGAAATAAAGTGTACAAATGGAAATGGATGGCAATGGGAAGTTCTCTCTGTCAAGTGTAAAGGTCTGCATGCTCTCGTGACCCAGGTATGTGTCTACTTGTATTCTGACATGTGCTGTGCATCTGAAATTCCTAGCATAAAAAACGGTAGCTTCTCATACAGGTGCACAAATCTTCTCAGTTCTGCTCCATCATTCGGTCACAGAGGGAGACATGTCTTACCTATGTAGGTGTCATAGAACCCCTCAAATAGATCGCTGAATATCCACATGCCCTGTATTATGAGCAGAAAGTTATACATACACCTTCTTATACAGAAACGTAGAGAACATTTGGTCTGAAACACAGGTATTCTACCATTTCTAGGTTTTGTTTTATGTCTCATGTCATTAGGAAAAGGCACAGACACATGCATTGAAGGCTTCAGAAACATGGTGAGACTTACAACAGTAACATGGGAAGAGTTGCTGTTTTATATTTGGCTAGGCCCAACATTCTGAGTAGTCGGTGAATAGTGAAGCTGCCAGAGAAGAGTGAGGTTTAAGACATGTTGGCTGAGGAATTGGGGATTAGGCTACTTCGTATGAGTCTCTGGAAAGGTACACTTGAAGTAGGCCGTATAAATTTAGGTGTCTGCTTGCAATGGGAAGTGCACTCAAGTTTAAAGTTCTGCGTGCTTTCATGACTCAGGTATTCTGGCACGTGCTGTGAGTGTTAAGATCCTATCTTCCTGCCCATTTTTATATTTAAATAAATACTGTTTAGTGCATATAGATATATAAAACATTTATATAAAAACATTTAAATATAATGAAAAAATCTTTTTTGTATATATATAGGGTCAGAGAGACTGGCGAGGGACAGAGAGACTGTTATCAAGGCACCGTGTTTGGGGCAACGAAGGCTGTCACCTCACAAAGGACTGTGTGGATTTGCCTGCATGTAAGCGACATTATAAATATTTCGTTTTTAACCCTATGCAAGGTGCATCATTGCATTGTCTATGAGAGACTTAAGAGCTTTTAAAGGAGGCAAAACGAAGTGTTTTCCATCTGGTTTAAGCAGTGTTTAAACATGCTGACATGGCTGCCACAGAAAATCGGCATTTTGCATTAAGAACTCTCACAGTCCTTTGTTGCTTGCCATTTCGAAGTTGCACCAATGAGATCACCTTTAAAGTTATTCAAACATGTGTCAGTTTGAAATCCAGTTGAATGAGCACTGAAGAAGGCGAAGGTCCGAAATGCATGTGCTCAGAATAAAACAATGAATGTCCTGTGAGTGCTCCGTGCCTGTTTTTGAGCTTCAATTTTAAACGTGAATCACCCTCACGTCACCAGGACAAAGCACCCGTCCAGAGTTCGGCAGATGGGTGAAACCTTGGAGCGTTGATATATATATATATATATATATATATATATATATATATATATATATATATATATATATATATAATATATATATATATATATATATATATATTCACTGAAAAAACCATAGGTTTCACACATGTTATAGTTAGCGGAAATTTTACTGATAAAAAACCAATGAAATTCCCCCGTTATAGTTAGTGCAGGAAACTATAACTCACGCGACCGCAATCCTCTGCTGATGCTAATACTGTATTTAGACACTTATTTGCCCATGTCTTCTTCCATAAATTTTTAGCTATACATATATTACAAATATTTTTTTTTCATAAAGACACATATGTCATCAGCAGAAGATTGCGGTCGCGTGAGTTATAGTTATCTGAACTAACTATAACGGGGGAATTTCATTGGTTTTTTATTAGTGAAATATCCACCTAACTATAACATGTGTGAAACCTATGGTTTTTTAAGTGAATTTGCAAGGTTTTTTAAATGCTAATTCCTAACTATAACATGTGTGACACCTATGGTCTTTTCAGTGAATTTGTACGTTTTTTTAAATGCTAATTTATGTATGTATTATTATTTTTTATATATATTTATTTTACAATAAACTACGTATTAAAATATTTTGTTTTTTTGGGGGGGGTTTTCAACGCGATTTAAAAAAAAATGAATAATAATTCTGCCTTCGGGGTCCTTCAGGGACCCCCTGACAACGGCTAGGGGGTCAGGAACTCTCTACCCTGCCCCCTTTTCACGTTCGCCACCTTCCTTTTTCTCTCTCGCACTGAAAACAAACAAAATGGCGGCCGACACTTCCTGATTTCGACCAATTCGAACGTTGACTAACATGTAACCACCAATCAGAATTACGCTCGTGCGCGTTAGGGTGCTCGCACGGTGCGCGCACGGTGGGAGCTTATAGATATTTATATGCTTTTAAATGCTATTTTCTCAGGAACTACTGAACAGATTGACACCAGACCTGCAAAAGGCACTTCCCTGACCTGAGGACTACCTCTCTGCCACATTTCAAGTAATTCTGTTCAGCCGTTCGGGCTGTACCTTCAACTAAAGGTCCTATGGAAAAATGCATGGGGAAAACGCGTTTTGGGACCCCCCTTTTTTCTCGGCCCCTGCTTGACGAATCACCCCGAGACTTTCAGGGTAGGAGCTGAAAGGAGCGCCCCATTAGTTTTGAAAATTTCGCGAGGATTCGTCAACTGGCCCCAAAGTTATTCAAAATAGAATTTTCAGATTTCCTATGGAAACTCGGTCCTAACTATAACTATCTACTGGCGACCGCCAGTAGATAATATATATATATTATATATATAAAATCCCCTAATAAGTCTAAGCTTAAATACACGGTATAGTTAGGTGAAAACGTCAGTTAAAACATACCATTTGAAACAAAGAAAACCACTGAATTTCACCAGTTATTTATATCTCAAGTACCCATAACTTGTGCCCGACATTAACTATAACTTCGCCCAACCACCCGCTGTACACAGTGATGGCCATTTTACTCGATCTTTGCAAATCTATAGAAATTCACTGAAAAAAGCCAAAGGTTAAAGTGATATTACAGTTAGAAATTGTAATATCTTACTTTACATTAAGAAAACCTAGTAGTGAGCTAACTAAAACTTACACCCCGCCATGCACTGCTTATGACCTCACGCATCATTTAAGGCATCTTAAATGCATCATTGATGACCAATGATGACATCTCAAATGTCATCATTACTGAGATCACTGATGACATTATAGAGACATTGAAACATTGTCCTATAGGATTTGTGGCCTTGAAGCAACACACTACAGCTGTGGACAATATTCGTTCTACCTTTACACAGACCCGAAATTTTAAGTCTAGAGGTTGCCAGGTATACATTTGTCACTGAAAATGCCTCTTGTATGAGGCCTATGGACAAACCTGCGTAGTTTAGTAAAATGCACTACACATGTTCCTGTGACAGGCATAGCAGAATACTTTAGAGTCATGCTTAGACCATCAGTGTGAGATAAACCACCTCTACATTCTTCATTATTTAACAATCTCCAGTGCTTCAGAATCTTTGATGAAGTTCTGGAAATAAACATCAAACATTTTTAAAAAGTCTTCACTACATTGAATTTGTCTATAGCTATGTATTACAAGAATGTCATATAGACACGTGCCCAGATATCCACTGGTGGATTATCTGTTGTCAACGAAGGTTTGGACTTTCTCACAGATATTTTGGAACAGGCTTTGGCTTTAAGCCACGACCTTCCATCCCCTTTTGTATGCTTCTTTCAATCATAGCTATACAACCTACATTAGCTGTGCTCAGCCTTTACCTTGTTTACCTTGAGCAATATTTCCACTCAAAACTTTAGTGATTTCTAAATGGTCCACCATATAACTTTTAACATGCACAATTATGATAGCCACCAAGGCTTTTGCTATTTCCATGCTATGGGTATACATGTTTACATTCAGTAATGATGTGGGGTAAATACTATTGTATTATCAGTGATGTCATCAGTGATGGCATTTGAGATGTAATTGGTGATGTCATCAATCATGTCATTTAATATGTTATGAGTGATATAATATGTGAGGTCATAAGCAGTGCATGGTACAAGTGCAAGTTATATTTAGCTCAGTAAACTTTAACTGGTAAATTTCAGTGTTCTCTCTTGGTCTTTAAACAGTAGGTTTTACCTTATTCCAACACCTAATTATAATGTCACTTTAACCATTTCTTTTTTTTAAATACGTGTTCACTGAAAAAGCAAAGTTTAAATGATGTTATAGTTAGGATAGT
Organism: Triturus cristatus; assembly: GCF_964204655.1. NCBI lineage: Eukaryota > Metazoa > Chordata > Amphibia > Caudata > Salamandridae > Triturus > Triturus cristatus. The sequence continues at coordinate 1,415,557,452 of NC_140591.1, read as the reverse complement.
TAGGTGAAAGTCTCAGGTAAAACATACAGTTTTAATGAAAAATCCACTGAAATTCAGCAGTTATAGTTATCTCAAGTAACTATAACTCGTGCCCTAAAAGTAACTATAACTCACCCCATTTTATCCATTTAAAATGGTTTGGCCCTATCTTCTGGGGCCAAAACCAATAAAAAAGCCCCTCTCCTCAAACCTTAATAGGCCCCGGGGACCCCATCCGCCAGGTCCGGATTCCATTAAAAAGGTTTGGGGCTCATGTAGCCCCCCTCCCCCGAACCTATTGTGGCCCTGGGGACCCCATTCTCTGGGTCCTCTCTAAATTATAGGTGGGTGCCCCGGTGCGTACTTGGAGCACCTACCAAGCAGCATTTATATTAAGGGGACGGGGGCACTCTACCCTTTCCCAATCCTCATTAGGCCCCAGTGACCCCGTTCCCTGTTGCCAAATTCATTCCCTTTAAAAGGCCCATTCGGCCCAGAGGACCCCATCCACTGCGGTCAAATTAAATTAAAACGGGGAAGAGCAATACCAGACTCTTACCGTGAGCCTTATTTGGCCATAGGGACCCCATCCCCGGGCCTGAATTCTAAAGAGAGAGAGGCATGCGGTCCCCTCCTCAGAGCATCATTAGGCCCAAGGACCCCTGGGAACCCCATCCCCTGGGACCAGATAAAAAAAAGGGGAGGGGGTCTGCGCAACTTCCCTCCCTGAGCCTTATTAGGCCTTGGGGGCCTCCATACCACTGGCCCAAATTCCACGAAAATGGGAAGGAGGTAACGCTGCCTCCCTCCCTGAGCCTTATAAGAACGCAGGGTCCTCATCCCCTGGGTCCAAAACCAATGAAAAGGGGGAGGCGGGCCACATGGCGCCCTCCCTGAGCCTTATTAGGCACTGGGAGCCCCATCCCCAGGGCCAAAGTACATAATCAAGGGGTGGAGGCCATGCAGTCCCCCTCTCCCCAATCCTTCTTGGGCCCCGGGGACCCCATCCCTAGTGCCACAGGAGGGCGTTCCAGTGCCCGCCGGGCACCCACAAAGCTCAAGTATGGGGCCGTGGGAGGAGACCCTGGGCCCCTTTGACTCCAGTCGGCTCCCTGTATAGTCCAGGAGTCGGCATTGTTCTCACCTGGAAGGAGCAGCTAATTATCTCCATCCATGCTCCATCAATACAAGAGAAATATCTGTGGGTTTCCCCTGCCCCCAGGAGTGCTGTCAGGGAAACAGAACAAAAGTCTGCTCCCAGTCGGCAGGAGCATGTTGAAATCTCCCGCTGGCTAGGAGTAGACTTGCCTTCCTTACCCTCCATAATGCAGGAAGGGAAGACATGTTTGCTCCAGTTTTGTGGGAGATTTAAAAATGCTCCCACAAGGCTGGAGCAAACACATGTTTCCCTACCCACACTGGTGCGAGCACGGAAACTACTGTCTCTCGGAGGGAGCCTCCTTGGGATGCAGTAACTGACCCAGCCCCGGGGATGATGTTCCCGTAGAGGCTTAGGGAGGGGGTTGGGGGCTGAATGGCTAGCCTCTCTCTAAACTCAGTTTTGGGTCTCATGGGATGTGATCCCTGAGACCTACAATGGCTTGGAGGTGGGGGGGGGGGCAGGGTGTACGTCTGTCTCCCTTTTTAAAAATCAAATCAAAATTGGAACCAGAGAATGAAGTCCCTGAGGCCCAAATGGGCTCGGGGAAGGGGGGGGGGCACTTGCATCTACTTCCCAAATCATTAGATTACATATGAGCCACCATTTATTAGTTTGTTACCGCAATCCCGTTGGAATATTTGTTTGGCCCCAAGGCGGGAACTTCTGGGGCCACCTGACAGGGCTTGGGGGTGCAGGGTATCCCTACTCTGCCAATTTATATAATAATTTGTTTTAATCTTCAGGACAAGGAACTAAGTTCCTGAGCCCTGCAAAGGCAACCAGCAACATTTTTCTCATGTACCTGAAAGCCATCAGAGGGCTCACTCCCAAAAAGCTAACACATATGTCATCCAGGTGTGCATCCGACACACTCAAATTGTAACCTCCACTTTATGAGATGTTTATGTATTCATCTTCTCTTTCTCTTAAATATCCATTGTGTTCAACTACATTCTTTTGTCATACTCTGACCCGAAATATCTTTGGTGTGAAGCCCCAATCTTAGATTGAATGCCTTCAGATTTCTGATCTTAGACCATGATAACAAGCCAGGTTCTTGATACCACTAAGTCAGATCACACCAGAAATCGTGCAGTAGACTGCAACATTACTGTTAGTACCTGAAGTCACACTGTCAGATCACCCAAAAAATCTGGTGTTAGACTGTGACATCACCAGAGGCACCAGATATAACAATGTTAGATGACCCTAAGAACTCGGTGGTAGAATGTGACATCACTAGAGGCACCTGATGATATGCTGTTAGATCACCCCATGAGCAGAAGGTGTGCCATGCGCCCACCGAAGTAAAGAGAGGGAGAGAGCGAGGGAGAGAGCTGGAGTGAGATTGCACAAGCAGCGCATTCCTCTCGGCCACCTGGCTCCACATGCCAACATGTGTGTGTGTGTATGGTCATCCGTACACCATGAGCCCAAGGCCAGGTCCCAATCTCAGCGCCAAAGCCACATCACATCCCTAAAACGCAAGAAGTAGCCAGACAAACATCAGGGATGAAAGCTCCATTGTTCCAATGCAGAAGGAGGAAGGACACCTACACCTCTGACCTTGCTCTAGAACGCGCCTGGTACACCCTGAGAGAGATGCCATGGCATACGGGTACGACTCCCACACCACAAATTCCGCAAATGAACTATCCGACTCATCCACACCCCACACACAGAAGCCCCTGCCTGTGGTACCTATGCATGGGATGCCCTTGACACACACGGAATCAGAAAGCCACTGTCCCCAATGTTGCACACACATTCGAATCATTGCTCAGAGCTGTGGCATATCCTCCACACAACTGCTGCAGTTCAGAAGAGTGCCGGTTCCACGAGATGCACCAACGCAATGGCAGGCCACACCGGGCACATACACAACCCCCGTCACGTGGAACAGTAATGTGTACGTATGCTGCATTTACTGGGCGCAGTGCCACTGACAGTGCTGTGGATCAGTTACCGGCTCAGCTTCTGCATTGCCTACGTCACCTGCGTCCAGCCCTGGTTCCACTGCCGAACATGCACATTCGAGTGTCCCATGGATGTCTGCCTATCCAACACAACTGTTGATGAATTGGACTATGACCTGTGTCTGCGCCCCCTGTTAGATCACGAACAGGAGTGTAACAGAGACAGCCGTGCATGGGATGCCCTGACATACTGCGTATGTATTTGTAGTTGTGCATGGGAGATTGCACAATTCCTTGTGTGCAGTGACCACATCGAGGCGCTCCCCTATTGGGCTGTGATGCAGATTGGTGAAACAGCGTGGGCTGAGCACACCTGCCTGGACCACTTAATGTATTGGCTCACCCTGGTGTGCCTTGAACACGACAACGACGTACTATTGGAACACATTGCACATGAAGCTGCACTACGTTTCTGTGGCCACATCTGATTGTCACCCACAGCACATGTCCCAACAACTTGTTGCTTGTGAAGATTGCTCACATATCCCACCACAACATGGAAAACGTCTGCCTTCGTCCGGGCTCTGGATGCATGTGCGTGGTACAATGCCTGTGTACACACACCTGTGCAAGGTGATGCAGGTCCATGCCCGGTGCAACACAGCGTTGTTTGGCAAAGTTGCCAATTCGGGCACACTGCTGGGGAGAGCGCACACATGGCAATGTAGCACAACATGTGAACCTGTCAGACCCTCACACCTGATCACCGTCAGCAGAGCAGACAATCGGCATACTCTGGAGGCAGAGCACCATGCAGATCCCATGGGCAGTAAGTCGTGCCCCCTCACATGGGGCAATGGGCAGTTGCCAAACAAAACATGACTCATCCAGCAAGGCAAGGTGGACTGAGAGCCTTGCCATCTGTATTAAATGTTGCCCATTTTAGCCCCAACATTTCCTGAACCTCGATATGTATCCATGCTGCGTGTAAGTGTCTCAAGCATGCCCCTGCCTGTTGTGGCCGCTGCCTCGTCCATACTGACACGCACATGCCAAAAAAGTCAATGCAACTCCAGTGGTGTCTAACTGTGAGGTGTGTTGTTTGGATTGTCCACTCGTGTGCCACAATGAGCATCGTCCCTACACAGGGAGCAACTGACTGACGCTTGTGCAATGGGGTGGTGTTCCTTTGGCAAGCTCCACCTCTGTGAGCCAGACAGTGTTCTTGGATTGGTGCTGGACGTCATGTGCACTTATGTGACTACAGCAATGTGAGTATGGTGTCCAACCTCTGACCATGTGGATCAATGTCATATATCACAACAGAATGTGTCCACACAGCTGTGTGTGAGTAGGTATGCGACGTGAACTTCTGGTGTCACATGTGGTGTAGGACACCACTCCTGGCCTGCTTTTGTTTGGGTCAGTCCTACACACAGCCCAATTCAGTAAATGGACGTGTGCCTACGTTGGGGGTTGTGAGATTGTTGTTGATGTTCAATGGGAACACAGCTAGTACTCACCTTCACAGTCAGCCAATTGGCCATGTGTCTCAGGGATACACATGCGCATAGATGTCAGTTACCAGGGTATACCTTCATGTGCAAACATTGTTACTACATCCAGCCACAACTCCATATGTGAGTGAACATAGTATTGACACATCTGTGTGATTTAGAATGTTTTATTCACATTCAGGTGATTGACGGAACTGGGGCTGTACATGGCCATCCCAGCCCACATCACATGGAAGCCAAGTGGTGGGCCAACCAGAGTCCTTTGGGGATTACACAGTGATTGGGAATAGGGAGAGTGCAGTCCGCAGCAGGATAGCTGTATAATTGGCCTGCGGTGACAAAATGGCAGTCCGTGTCGAGGTCCGGGTGAAAGCCGCAGAGTGTTCCGGGGGTCACTAGTTACTATATCTATTGGCTTAAAACAAGCTAACAGAGCTTGTCTGCATGATCGTATCCCTCTTTCATTAAAACAGGTTTTTAAATAACTCTTTCTTTCAACCTTCAATGATGCACATATGCAAACCAAATGTATAATATTTTCTTCCCATCGGTTACATAATCTACAGGGGGGGTGGCTTAGCTGGTCTCAACGAAGGCTTAGCGTGCATTAGACCCGGTAGGTTGCCAAATCTTGCGGTCATAAATAAGTTCTTTGTTTGCATTGTCCATGGAATTTCTAGATATGGTTGCACTTTGAGGGTAGTGTATTCATTCACTATCATCCAGGCATGTGATCTAATTTTTTATTTTATATTTTTTGGTCCTCATTTTCCGCCCTTGGTTGCTAAATAGGGGTGCAAGAAATTGCTCCTCGCAAGACAACCATTGGGTGACAGAGAGAAGGAAGGTATAGCTGCAATCGAGTACCCATTGCACACAGTCTCGAGGGCGCCCTAATGAATACGCAGCACATAAAATACCTCAAGCAGCTTAATCATTGGACCATGGGGGGGGAAAAAAAAAGAAAAACCCCCCATTGCCCAGAGCAGCAGTTACACCGAATTCAACTGAAGCCAGAAACTTCTTTTGGTAGGATTACCAACTCTTGTTAGATCAGTTTTAGAAGTTTGCAAGACTGCGGTGCGCCAATCAAACTCAGTTGGTGGAATCCATTCCTTCCATTTCCTGCAAATTTCCCTACGAGCCAATAATATGCAATAAAAAAGAAGGTTCTTCGCAGGACTCGGAACTTCAGGAGAAACTGAGACCATGTGGGACATTGTGAAACCTGCCTGGCTCCGTAGGAACCATCTTTTTACCCTACATAGGGCCTATTACTCGCCACAAAGTCTCTCTAAATTTTCTAATGGTGCCCTAGTGGCATGCCCTAAATGTGGTCTGATTGCTGCCCCAGACATACACATGTTTTTTGAGTGCCCCCTTTTGACCCCGTATTGGAAGGCGATTAGTACATCACTCTCATCGGTTTTGGGCTTTGATGTCCCGATAACTTCATCTCAGGCATGTGATCTTTTGATGAATAACTCTTTATCCTTTAGAAGTGATAGATGTTTTGTTAATCTATTAATAAGTTTTTAAAAAGATAATGGTGTTATTGACATCTCCCAAATCTCGTGTGCAGATAGTTCTTATAGTGCTGTTTGAAGGTATGTATAAAAACGAGAAGTTTGGTTCTGTTGCATTTCTTGCCAGAGTAGACCGCTCATTGGATTAAGAGTATTAGTTTTAATTTGTTTCCATACCTTTACATACTGGCCCATCCTCGCAACTTGCTGATTACAAAAGCCAAATTCCAGTCGGATCTGGGCCGCTGATGCATTAACCGGCAGTCGAAACAGAATTTGAAATGTTTTTGTTATAGCATTGTTTAAAAGTACAGAATCCATACCGCAAAGAACTTTGCTTCCATAAGTGAGACTGGGCATTAATTTTGCTTTTATAACCTTTAATAGCGGAAGATAAGTTGCACCACCCAGAGAGCTATGTAATGAGCGAAAGGCCATAATCAAGCAGATACTTCTTTTTTTCAACTCTGTTTTGTGTTGGAAAAATGAGCCCTTCTCGTCAAACCATAAGCCCAAATATTTGTAGTGTTTCACTTGTTCAAGCTGCCAACTATGTAAGTACCGTTTATGTTTACTGTGTCTCAATGCCCTATTGCAGACTGCCATAACTTTTGTTTTTGTTTAATTTATTACCATCTTATTCTTAGTAGAATATATTGATATTTTATTTATAAATCGCTGCATCCCGATCTTTGTTTGGCCGAGCAAGATAACATCGTCAGCATACAATAAATTAGAAATTTGTTTGTTAGCCAATTTCGGTGAGTGAGCCAACTCATTATCCAGTTCCTCCGTAAGGTCAGATAAAAATAGATTAAATAAGTATAGCGCTAATACGCATCCTTGCTTTAGACCTTGAGATGTATCTATTCTTCTTGATAACCGTGAGCCATTACCTAATCGAATCCTTGTCCAAGCCTCGGTATATAACAATTGAATTGCTTTTAAAAGGCAAGCGTTAATACCGTAATTTTCCAATTTCCTCCATAAAATGTGTCTATCTACACAGTCAAAAGCTGATTTAAAATCAACGAAACATAGATATAATGGCTATTTTTTCACTTTATATTTTTCTGTTAACATTCCAAGTATTAGTATATTTGTTGTTGTGCCTTGTCCTTGTATAAAACCTAATTGGTTGGGAGGAATTAAATGCTTTTCCACTGTTCATTCTGTTGGTTCTTTCAGAAGAACTGATGCGAAGACCTGAGCTTCGATATCTTGTTATTAGTCTATAATTAGCAGGATTTGACCACTCAATGCTCTTAGAAATAGGTGAGATTATGGAACCCCTCCACGAGGAAGGGATGGTTGATGTTTGCACCGCTTGATAAATACTAATGTTAGGTATTTGGCTCAGAGTAAAGCATTCTCTTTATAAAAGGCCGCTGGAATCCCATTTGGACTGGGAGCGCCGTCAGATCTCTGTTTCTTTATAAATTTGGATACTTGACTTTCCGTAATAGAAATGTCAGTATTCTTTTTATCCTCTGACATTCTCAAATTATTCATGCCGGGACTCCATTCCGTGCTTGTGTTTGTATTGGAGTTTAGGTGTAAATGAAGGAAGTTGACCCAATCTGACTCAGGGATGACAGAAGATGTAGTTGCTAAACTAGATCTATTTAGGTTGTTAATTAAAGACCAAAACTCCCTTGCATTATTCTTTTTACTGGTATATAATGCCTTAGTCCATAGTGCCTGTTTTTCTTGCATTTTCTCATTCCAAATTCGTTTTCTCACTTCTGCATTTATTTTCTTTAATTTATCTCCATAGATTTGATTCCCTGGGTGTTTCGTAACCAATCTCAAGATTTTATTGTGCTCTTTTTTTAATAGGTGACTTTCCAAATACAGTTTGACCAGCGCCATTGATTTTATGCCCTTCCACTCCTTATTACTAACTTTTTGTTTCTGACTTAAGACTAATTTATTTGTAAAGAGGGACAATTTTTCAATAGCGTTTGAACCTTCTCCATCAAAACAAATTTTAACCATTACTTTTGCTGTTGCTGTGATCGATTCTTTGGTGCTTTCAGTCCAATAAAGTTTCTTATAGTTTACTGTATTTATATCTCCCAGCAGAGCCACATATTGTCCATGCTTGACACAGTTTAATTTTAACTCAATTATTTGTTGATTATGGTCACTTCCGTTTGCTTCACCGATCTGGTAGGTTGAAATCTTTTGAAATAAGTCTAATGACGCGATTGTGTAGTCCATTCGTGACTTGTTATCCAAGGCTTGATAAGTCCAGGCAGGTGGTCTATCTTGCGGAAAACATCTGTTTAGCACCCTTAAACCAAAGGATACTAGGGGGCATATTTATAATAACTGACGCATCCCTGCATATCAGCAGTGATGCGCCAGTTATTTTGCGCCCCAGCTCCGCCATCATGGATGCGCCGCATTTATAATGCGGCGCACCATAGGGCAAAAACGGCACAGATGCGTCACGCATCTGTGCCGTAAAAGTGGCTCATTGCTGGAGTTGCGTCGCAAGCGCGACGCAGCTCCAGCAATGCTCTGGGGGGCCCTATCTGCACAATGCTGCGTCAATCCCTACGCCTGCTTCAAGCAGGCGCAGGGTTTTGACGCAGCATGGGCTCAAGAGTGACTGAGTGAAATCTTGTAGATTTCACTCAGCCACTTTTAGGAGGCGTTCCTGCGCCGGAACGCCCCCACCTGCCCTGGAACGCCTACATGTGGCGCAGGGCTTTACAACGTGACGCATCTCCCAGATGCGTCACGTTGTAAATACCCCGCACCATGGCGCAGGATTTGCGCCGCTGCTGCGTCACAAAAGTGACGCAACGGCGGCGCAAAAGTGGCGCAAGTGCAACATAAATCTGCCCCTTGATCTTTTAGAAAATTCTTTCCAATTTTCCCTTTCCTCTCTTTCCTAGTGTCCGATATGAGGCAGGGACTCGGAATTGCCCATAAGTAGTTCTGTTCTTGAATTTCTTCATCTCTCACGTAAGACCATAACATGTTCATATTAAAGTCACCTGAAATGATGACCTTAGGTTGTGTGTCCTTTTCCAGTTGCTGCAGTATTATAGTTGACAAACTACTAACCATTGCTTTTCTTGATCTGCTATCCGGGTGTATATATACATTTATTTAAAGGAGTGTTTTATTTGCCCGTTTATCTTTATATCGTAGTTTTACAATCAAACAGTTGGTTATATTTTGTATTTCCTCCTCACTTTCCATTTTTATTTCTGTTGAAATAAAGGTAGCCAGGCCCCCACAAGATTTACCGAATTTGCTTGTTTTCGTGGCGGACAAATAGTAACCCTTAAAGCCTTCTAATTTAAGAGCTTTGTTTGCCGAGGTCTCTTGTATGCAGATTATTTGAAAATCTTCTGACCTTTGGGTCAGTTGTTCATTTTGTAATTTAGAGTGAATTCCTTTTATGTTCCAGGAGCATAATCGTATTGTATCACTTAGATTTTTTACTTCCTTCTTGGGATCATCATTTATAAGTTGTCAATCCACCCTTGCTCCGTGCAATGCTGTCGTTAACCAGCCTAGTTGTAACTCCTCCATTGGTTCTCTTTTGTTCGCAGTAAAGAATTTTGATGTGTGTCCCATATTTTGTCCTATTGGATTTTTTAATATTGAGTATGCCTGGGTATTCTCCGATCCTGTCCGATATTTAGTTGTTTTTTTTAATGCTTTTAATGGGCTTGGGTAGGAAGGTTGGAGCGGTCTCGTAACTTTTATTCCCCAAGCCAAAAAAAGGTCATATTCTTGTATAATCTACAGGGGTGGGTGAGGTCCAAGTTACCAGGGTTGATTCTTGATTGCTGCTTTGACTTCCTAAAAATTCAATTGATACAATATTAGTGCTTCTAATTCTTTCTAGTGGCGGTATTGCTTTACACAATCTCAAGATGTTACCATGATTCAGGATGTCGTCGTTTCCCCTGAATTTATATTCAGGTTTAAAAATCAGTTGGACTTCTCCCTCCTTTTGAACTTTTCTTTTTTTCTTTTGGCTTTTTGCAGTGGATTACAATAATTTAGTAGCTCCTGCTCTTTTGACTCACCTAAATGTTTCAATGGTTCCAGGGTCCATGAAGGTTGCTTTACTGATTGATTAACCTGGGATATTGCATTTGATGTATTATGAATGTTTATTCTTTCTGTTACACACTCTTGTGCTGTCTTACTTTCCTTCTGATTTTTTATGTTACCTATAATATCTTCAGTTAATTTGGATTGGTCACATTTAATTTTTGTCTTTTCGTTGTGAGATAGTTCGCTTCTCACTTTTGTATTAGTGTCGTTAGCTTTTGTGCTGTCCGTATGGTGTTGTTTACTTTTTAGGTCATCCAGTTTTTTATGATCTACTGGGTCTTTGATGATTTTATTCATTGCGTCTGGCAATTTATTATTAAACATACACTAGAGGGGTTTTGTTACTGATGTAACTTTGTTTACTTGTTTCGAAGTTACGTTTGTTGGTCCTTTTGAATTCAGCAGGCTGTTCCCTGTTTTTAATAACTCAATATCAGGAGAAGATTACATTTTTGAAGCTTTTGTAGCTTTGTTCCTTGCTTTCCGTTGTTTTTTTCTCTGTCTTTTTGATAATTGGTATTCCTGTGGTGTTTCCGATTGTATTGTTTGCGAGGCGAATGAAATTCTTCCTGCTTGGGCTTAATTTTTTTCATCAACTAAATCCTTGGTACTTTCATCTTTTACTGTTTTGTTGATCATAATTTTTTCAATTGCGCTCCCATTTTTGTTTCCGGGGGTAAATACATTTCCTCTTAGGTCTTCAATTATTGTATTTAATACTTCCGGAATTGTGGCTAGTTTGTTGATCAGTGGAGCACAACTACAATCTGTGTATGAGGATATTGGTTGTGACTGAGCTCTTATTACCAGATTATTTATCGTATCTATCTTGTGATCAATTCCTGCTTCTGAGGTTGCCATGGTGCTAAGAAGGTCTACCTGCACCTCCATTTTATTTGACTGATAAGTCAGGGATTCTAGTATTAGTTGTGAGGTTCTAAAGAACAGATCCCATATTGATCTTGAGTCTCAGTTGACCACACAATGTGCATCCTGATTTTGGCTGTTTACAGAAGAGTGTTGTTTATTCGATTCTTCGTCTTTATTTCCTAATTCGATAAATTCTAGCTTTTTATTACGCTCATCCTTTTGATAAGGTGTACTCCATCGCTGCAGATTATCCGATTTTATAATGTAATCGTCCATATTATTTTGAGATATGTTAGTCTGCTTGATACTCTCCTGACCCGAATTTTGCTCTACATCCTTAGACATTGACATAGTGTCGATTTGAAGGGGATTTGATAAATTCATATTGGCCTTTGTTGTTACTTTTTGGCTATCATCCCCTTTTAAATTGTCTTGTTGACTTTGGTTTGGCTGCACCAGATTCATTGGGTCGCCTGTTATAGTAGCTTTTTTTACATTTACCTGCACTTCAATTGGTAGTGGTGCCCTTGTTACTAAGAGGTGTTCGAAATCTCCATGCTGTGTTCTTGTATTGATTGGGTCATCTTGTTGCACGTGACCTGTTAGGGGAATTGTTAACATCTCTAGATCAGTTATTTGGCCCCATTGATTGTCAGGTTCCTCATTTATTTTTATAGTTAGCTCCTTTCCATACTGGTCAACCTCCAGAACATCATGCTTTTGGGATATTGCACTTGATTCATTCACTGGCTTGATTGGTGTTTGAAGTCCTCTTGAGTCAGTTTGTAATGTTGGCATTGCTCCCGCTGGGTCCTTCATAAAATCAAACTTTGTCGGAAGCTTTGCTGTTTTCCCAAATATATGTATCGTAGCCGTTTTAGAAGCCTGGTTTTCCCCTGCTTGTTTTATTTTAATTTTGTTTAGAATTGCTGTCGATTGTAGTTTTTTTCCTTCTAATGGGGGGGAATGGTGGTCGCTCCTTTCCCAACCTCATACTTCCCACTTAGTTGTACTGATATAAAACTACTTCTTAAAGCCTCACCTCTCACCACTTGCAGTTGAGTTACAGTTGCAGTTATAGCTGTTCCTCCATCACTGTAGATGTAGGTGTAGGTGTAAATTTAGGTCTTCACCTTAGATATCACAAAGGCCATGGGAATTCCAGTACTCCAGTACACCGGGAACTCAGTACTCTATTCTGCTCATATCCGCTCTGCTCAGGAGCAGGATGGGGTGGGTTGGGAGGCACTGCGTGCAGTCTTCCTCTCTGCACTGCAAGACAGAGAAAGACAAGATGCCCCTTCCCCAACCTTGAGTTATGCGTGAACAAACCGGTCACGGTCACCACCAACCTGCCAAGACCACCAGGCACCAACCATCAGGGAAGAGCCCGTCTCTGCCCCTCCTTCCTCCGCAACCCACCGCTCCTCGCTTTCTGCTATCCGTTTGAGAGCAGATGTGAACGGCGGTGGCGGTGGTCAAAGCTGCGGTCAAAAGCGATGGAGGAGCACGGCTGCAGCAGCGGGGAACAGGCGGACTCCTTCCTGATCAGTCCACTCTACGGGCGGCAGACCGGGTGATCCTACTGCCGCCAATGTCACCATAAAAGACACACAATTGATGGATGGAATGCAGAACAAATCAAAACATTCACCCCCAGTCAAGAGATCTGGGTTAAATCCATCATTCTTTTGCTCACCATGCCACCGCAGTTTAGACCTTGCCCTATGCAAATCAGTCTTAACCCTGTGCCTCATGGGAACATTCCAGCCTGAACTGCCAAGCCAGGTCCTCCCTGGACCGGAAACAAGCATCCTAGGACCGGTTTCGGGGTTTCAACCCTCTTCAGCCAGGATAGCTTGATTCCAGTGGCACAGTGAGCCCAGGACCCACATCTGGGCATACCTGGCGCACTTAGGGCGAGAAAGCAAAAGACACACAATTGATGGACGGAATGCAGAACAAATCAAAACATTCACCCCCAGTCAAGAGATCTGGGTTAAATCCATCATTCTTTTGCTCACCATGCCACCCCAGTAAATCAAAACATTCACCCCCAGTCAAGAGATCTGGGTTAAATCCATCATTATTTTGCTCACCATGCCACCCCAGTTTAGACCTGGCCATATGCAAATCAGTCTTGACCCTATGCCTCATGGGAACAGTCCAGCCCGAACTGCCAAGCCAGGTCCTCCCTGGACCGGAAACAAGCATCCTGGGACCGGTTTCGGGGTTTCACCCCTCTTCAGCCAGGATAGCTTGATTCCAGTGGCACAGTGAGCCCAGGACCCACGTCTGGGCATACCTGGCGCACTTAGGGCAAGAAAACAAAAGACACACAATTGATGGACGGAATGCAGAACAAATCAAAACATTCACCCCCAGTCAAGAGATCTGGATTAAATCCATCATTCTTTTGCTCACCATGCCACCCTGTTGACACCCTCGCTGCACTCGCTGCCCTCACTGCCCTCACTGCTGCTGAAGCACCACTGCCGGTTGCAGCACAAAATGCGGCACAAGCTGTCAAAATTGTGTTGTATTGTATTACAAGTTGTATCCCAGCAACAAAGAGCTGAGACCGGGAGTCTTCGCTCTGCACGCTCCTTGAGGCTTGAGGAAGGAGCGAAGGCGGAGTTTTTGGGACTTTGGATGGACGCTCGCAGATCCCTTGGAGTATGACACTATGTGCTGGAGGGGCCAAAGGGGGCCAATGAGGGCCAAGCGGGGTCAAGCGGGGTCGAGTGGGGTTGAGCGGCCAAGCGGGGGGCACAGGTGGGTTCAGGCTGGTTGATTGAAGCCGCCCGCACCACCTCACCGCCTCCACACCTCACCGCCTCCGCTGTATTACCGTGAATCGAGAGATAAGGCTGCTGCGAGACAGCAGCACTCAGGGCTTCACCGCCCACCACGGCGGTGTGAGATGGAAAGATACGGTGGGTGAAGCGGGGTGCTTGCAATGAGTTTGCAACGGGCTGGAAAGAAGCCTCCTGGCTTCCAAGCTTCCTCGCTGTCAGCGCAGTACTGCAAGCAGGAACGAAACGGACAATCAGAATACCAGGTCCGGATTGTGCATGTGTGCCATTGTGCCCATCTCCCCTGTCCCCCCGTCGCTGGTCGTTACTCACCCTGTTGCTGTTGTGTCAGGTTGTATCGTGCTGTGTCCAGGCCCCCCAATCCTGCCACCATCTCTTCACTGCTGACTGTGGCCACCATTTGCTCCAGCTCATCCAGCTCCTCCTGTGTCGCAGGAGGCCCACCTACAGTCGCTGTTGCTGCCTCCCTGTTGTCGGCGAGCTTATGTTTGGTCTGCCTTTTCAGGTCATGCCAGCACCTCTTGACGTCCTCCAGTGACTTCCTCGACACTCCGACTGCATTGAAGTTGGTGACGATGGCCTGCCATATTTCTGTTTGGGTTGCCAGTGCCGCAGTGGAGGTGCCGAACAATTGTTGATGGTGTTGGGTCACCTCCGTGACGATGATCCGGTCTTCCTGCGGACTAAACCCGTCTTCCTCTTCCTCTTGTCCTTTCCCTTCCCCGGACGTGGGGTTCCTGGCTGGTACGCCGTGGGGCTTGTGGTGTTCGGCTTGTCCTCTGCACTCGGTCGGGGTGCATCCATGTTGATTTGCAGTTTGAATTGTTTTGTGGCTTTTTTTTCTTGCTTTTATAGTGCATTGTTCCACCAGATGCGTGGGATTTGCAGGCCTGTGGCTGGTCTTCGCTGATTTCTGTACCGCGATTGGCCTCATCGCATGTTTTTTCGCATTTCGCATTTTTGCGGCATGGCGTTGATTTTGCCGCTGACATTGTCCGCGTTATCTGATTGCTATCGCATGGTACCGCCTTGTTGTGAATTCCACATTGATACGGGGTTATTTTCCCGCAAAGGGCTGCGATATTGAAAGTTGCGTTACACTACTCTTGTGGTAGTTATCACACGTTCTTGTTAATATACCCCTAAGTATTCCTATGTCATTTTGGTTGTTATTTAAAGGCTTCATTTTAATGCTTACTTTGTGGGACATAAATGTTTTATGATGGTCCCTCTTTTGTTTTGATTTTGTTGCTACGGGAAAGCCATCTGCATGCTAATGAACGGGCACCCGTGCCCTGAGTGTCCAACTTTCCTGATGTCTGGAACCCTAAAGCAAATTTTTTTGGTCATTGGGAAACATGGATCATGGGTGTGCGCCAGGACATAGGCTTGTCTCATTCTGGCCTGGAAGAGGTGCTAAAGTGCTACCCTCATAGTGGTGAAAGGCTACTGCCTTCAGCAGGAGTTAAGCAGCATGAGCACGGTGGTGGCAGCATACCATGTAGTGATCAGTAGGAGTCAACAGGTCCTTTGTACTCTGTGTCACTGGAGTGAGGCCTACAGGCTTATTCATTTTTAAAGTTCTGCTGCTTTGTGTTTAACTCACTTTTGGCCTAAATTGGTTTGATGTGAAGTGCTGAGGAGGGTAAGAGTAGCTTATCTGCACTGGATGTATGTGTGCCTGGAAAGGGTACACTACAGGGATACTGCAGTACTGCGCAGGGCGTGCATGTTAAATGCATGTGCTGGATGTATGTGTGCCTATGAGTGGTACAGTACATGAAGGATGTAGTGATGTGCAGAGTGTGCATGGTAGGTTCCTATGCTGGGTGATGTGTGCCTGTAAATGGTAGAATACATGAAGGATGTAATGCTGCACAGTGGGTGCAGGTTAAATGCATATTCTGGATGTAGGGGTGTCTGTGAGTGGTACATGAAGACTACAGTATTGTGCAGTGAGTCCATGTTGCATGCAGGTGCTGTAGGTATGTGTGCCCATGAGTGGTACAGTACATGGAGGATGCATTACTGTGCAGTGTGTGTATGCTGTATACATGCACTGGGCGTATCTGTGCCTGTGGATTGCAAAATACATGGAGGACCCTGTGTTCCATTTGGGAGACCCAGACCTGCATGATGAAACATGGAGAACAGGCAGAGAGATCTTCAAGATAGATTTGTGCATTGCTGCACTTCAGTAAGCTGGGTGGGACACACACACTGGGGAGAGGAGAGCCAGGCTATCACTGTTCACTTCAATGGGTACTCTTTGATTCAGTGAGAGGTCACCAGGCAGAGGGCCTGTGCACATCACAGGAAGGAGAAGGGGCTGATTAGGGACTCATAAAGGGTAGGGCTGGGGCGCTGGGCTAACCTTTTGATGCATATATTACTGTGGCTGACATCAAGGTGTGAACTCTACAGACTTCCATGACCTGTGGTGTGGAACTATCAGCTTTGAAGTCACTCCTGCTGTGACCGACTGCTTTTTAAGAGTGGAAAACAGGAGTGAAGTATGTTCTTCAAAAGAAGCAGACCCCAAACATAAAATGTCTCAGACCCTAAATCACATTTGGTATCTGGAAACGCTTTATAAGAATGGGAGTTTGAGACCCCAAATGCTGTCATCTGTCAAGCAGGTTGTGTGAGGATGGGAAGCTCTACAAGACTTCTGTGACCAGGATTGGGGGGCCAAGGCCTGCTAGTCTCCCTGCTAGGTGAGGTGATGTCACCCAGGGAATCCAAGACCACCTGCCCTGGATCCTGGAGCACCAGAGCTTGACTGCTTTCCAAGACCAGTGTGTCCTGTGATGAAGAGGAGGGCGTTGGAGGGAGTTAGGTCCAGTAGGAAGCCTTGTCGCGTGGACTCCCTTTGCTCGGTGTGAGAAAACAGTTGCAGCACTGATCAGGTCATTCCCATATACAAGGCAGAGTTGCTGACCCCCATAGTCAAGAAGAGGGCCGCCGCGAAATTGTGTCCTTGCTGGGCCGATCAGGCCAGAGTCCATGCATAGTGGTGAGTCGGCAACCTCGTATGCAATGAGAGGCACCCAGGAAAAAAGACTGTGGTGAAGTAAGGGTCATAAACTTATGTGGCAGAGGGGGCAACCCTGTATGCCAGTAGGAGCTGCCATGTGGTTAGGGACGAAGACTTGTGTGGTAACAGGCACTGACACTGTATGCCGGGAGGGGCGCCGTGTAGGATTTCTCAATGCCAACCAGTCAGGAGCCCATGTGCTGTGAAATACGGTGACCCCTTATGCCAATGGGGTTATGAGGAGCATCAAGAACTGAGACCTGATTTGCCAACTACCACTGGAGGCGTAAAAACACTGTGGGAGCACAGGACACTATCACACAGATGAGGGTCAATGCAGCCACCCCCCAGCAGCAGAAGAACCGGACACTTACCCCAGAGGAGAGGCACAGAGAGCCTTTTCTTGCTTCAAGAGTGTGACCCTGAGTGAGAGACTGCACCCGCTGAGTATAGCCACATGGGCCGCATGCGGCTGACCCTTTTTAACTCAGCTGCAGCTCTGCGAGTGCCCGTGGAGGGGCAGCCCTCAGGAACTCCATCCACTTCACACCTGCCTGTAGAGGTAACATTAGAAAAGTCAATATATCCTCTCTTTGCTGTAGGAGGGCCAAAGGCGATATTTCAATCTATCCCCCCAATTCCTGGCCCCCCACAATCAATACCCACTCAAGACGCAACCTGCAATGTGGTATCAGAACAAGGTTCATTTCATGAGCTCCTATTGCCACCCGTGAAAGAATCAATCAGAATAGAACCAGATGCAATAGACCCGCACTTCCACTCTAAATCATCTACAAATATTGAAACCATGCTCAATAAGATCCTACTCGAGCTACGAGATATGAAGCTGTCCCAGGAACTAGCATACCAGAAAACCAACGAACAACTGGGGCAACTTAATGAAAACTTCCATCCACTTTCAGCTTGCTTGACACAGCCTGAACTTAAGGTATCCTCATTAGAAACAAAACATAACGATCATGGAAGCAATTTGACCAAACTACAAATTGAACATGAAGATTTGCAATTTAAACTGGACGACATGTAGAATCGTGCCCAACGTACCAATCTGAGATTATATCGGTATACAGGAAGATCGGGAAGTGGGCAATTCACCGTTCCAATTCATAAACGACTTGATACGCAAGGTGGTTTTGCCTGAAAAAGCAAAAGAGATAGACTTGACAATTAATAGGGAACATCGAGTACCAGCAATTCATCCATCAAATGCCAGTTTCCCAAGATCAATCCTGGTCAACTTTGGGGATTTTAGAGTCAAAGAACAAATCTTATCACAGGCATTTCAAAAACATTTTTTACTTCCCCTGAGAACTTTTCCTTCAGGATCTACTCTGATATGTCCATCTCTGCAGCACGAAGGCGAAAAGAATTTGGAGGCATGATTGACGACTTCAAGTGCCATAACGCACCAGCCAGGGTAATCCAACAATCCAAACTCAAAGTATTATTTAAAGGGATATCGCGTATATTTAAGTCTGTTGAACAAGCTTGGAAAACTGCTTCTCATGATCAAGGAGGGGGGAGAAAGAGGAAATAGCAAGCAATATTCAGGCCAATAAAAGGGGCAGTTTTATAGTTACGTAGAATTACAGAAGAACAGACTTGTTTGCTAAAAGCACGCTCCCAAACACGTTATATTTATTCACTGATTTTGCCCCGATTTGAAGATAATATCCTTATCCTTTTCCTTTATCTATGTGGAAACTACTGTCATCTCCTCCGGGAGGGTGGAGAGAAGCTCTCAGTACCATGACAAGGTACAATAGTGGGGTAGAGGGGGGTCACTGGTGGGAGAGATCCAGGGCACAGGGGGGACAAGGGTTTATGGCAGGCAAAACCCAATTTTCAAAGGAGAACAAAAGGAAGGGAGGCACTTCAGGGTGGGTGAAGGGCAGCAGGAAAAAAAAAACAATCACAGCCCAAATCAAGGGTAGTTTTATTATCTGTAGGGGTGGAAATGATGGATTCAACAATAAAATTGTAAATCAGAAAACAATAAGTGGTCCAAATGGTTGAACAACAAATGCTTCATATTTTATCATGCAATATTAGCGAAGGCAATAATACAACAAAATTTAAAGCCACACTTCAATGGCTAATGGTTACTCATCCTCATGTCATCCTACTCCAAGAGACACATTTTTTAAAAAGTAAGCCTGCACCCAAATGGCCAAAATTTATAAAAACAGGCATTTTTGGCCTCAGCAGAGGCCGTTGTTGGGGGGGGGTCGCAATTCTTATTACTTGCTATTATTAAGGAGAAGCTCTACAGATCATGAGTGATCCCCTTGCCAGATGGGTAATGGGTAATTTGAAATTGGGGGGAAAACATTCCATATAATCAGTTACTACGGTCCCATACAAGATTAAATCCAAGCACTGGAAAAAATAACTGATCTATTAATCCCCCTACAAGGTGCTACTATTATCGGAGGAGATTTTACCTTTATCCAGAATCTAGGACTAGATTCCTCTCGAAAAAATAAAACCCCAAATAAACCATTAACTGCTAGGAATTTGGACAAAATAACTCAGGACTTTGCGCTAGTAGCTCCTTGGAGGGCCTGCCATACTACTTGCAAAGAATATACTTGCTTTTCAAAAAAATATAACATAGCATCCAGAACAGATTTCATTTTAATCTCCCATCAGTGTGAAAAAGGGGAGTCCTGGATAATTCCCAATCCTTTTTCTGATCACTCGGTCCCAGTTATAGAGATGAAGGCAAAATCAGACTTAAGGGAATGACCAAGATGAATTTTAGATAAAGCTCTAGTAACTGAAGAGAAATGGATTAAAAAAAATACAGACATCACTTATGGAGTTTGCCACTACAAACATGGGAACAGTTGGCCCCTTTGCGGTATGGGATGCTTGTAAGGCTTTCATCAGAGGGAAGGCAATTTCTCGTAAAGCTGGAATTATTAAAGAGAAAAAAGATTTAGCTAAACATCTCCAGCAGATTTTCGATCAAGCTGGTCGAATGAATCTTCTATTCCACTCAGAAACAACGTCCCTTAATTTTAACCAGGCTCGCCCAAAAATCAGAGAATTAATCAATCAAAAAACCTGTTTTCAAAATTGGTTTGAGGACAGCGAACATGCTGGCAAACTTCTGGCATCGTCGGTAAAAAGAAATCTTAACAATGCTAGGAAATCTATCTTTGATGACGAGACAGGCCATAATGTCCATCAGACGGACGAGATTAATAACGTTTTTTATCACACTATGATAAACTCTACACAGCTTCGATACCTACACCGTCAGAGGAAATAGACAAATTCTTGAACCCAATTTCGCTACCTTGACTAATCACAGAAAGCTCAGTTGATAGCACTAATCTCTGAGATGGAGATTCATGCGACTGTAAAAACACACCTAGCGGGAAAGCCTGTGGCATCAATGGAATACCCATTGAATTCTACAAAATATTTCTGCCACAACTAACAAATCTATTGCTTTCTTCATATAATACAATTCTGGAAGGTTGCCATATACCAAAGACATTTGTTGAAGCAGGTATAGTCAGCTTTTAAAAAAAGGGGAAGCCCCCGGATATACCTGGATTTTACCGGCCTATTAGTTTATTAAACAATGATTACAAACTATTCATGAAAATCATGGCAACGAGAATTACCCTAGTCGCTGCTAGTTTGGTTTATGAGGACCAATGTGGCTTTTTACCAGAAAGATTCAGCACTAATAATACAAACTTTCTAGCTCAGGCAATCGACTTTTTCTCAAATAGTAATACGCAAGCAGCAATTATCATGATTGACGCAGAAAAAGCTTTCGATCTGGTAAATTGGAATATTCTCTTTGTGATATTAAAAAAATAAATTTTCCTGTAGAATTCCTAGAGTTACTCAAGAAATGATATGATAAACCCCAGGCCAAAATAATAATCAAGTCCAACACTGCAGGTATAGTTGATATCCAAAGAGGAACTCAACAGGGCTGCCCGATGTCTCCTGTTCTATATGCTTTATACATGGAGCCATTAGCGAACTCAATACGCCAAAACCATTCAATTAAGCCACCAATAGCAGGGGCCCCCAAATTGAAATTATTTGCAGATGATCTAATCCTTTATCTCAAGGCAGAAAAAACTAATATTAAACAAACATTTGACACAATCAAAACATTTTCCAACCTAGGCGGATATAAAATCAACGATAATAAATCCGAGATCCTATTCTTCAATTGTCATGACCAGGTTCTACCTCATGCTCTTCGGATTCGAGTAGCAAAAAATAATCTGGTTCGATAATTAGGCATTTGGGTCACACACGATTTTTCACAGCTCTTCGCACTAAATTATACTGCAACACTCAATAAGGTAAGGAATATTCTAAATAGCTGGCAGAACCTCCCGCTATCGATAATTGGAAGAATAGCACTAATAAAAATGATGATATTTCTGCTATTTATTTTTATTTTTTCAAATGTTCTCATCAAAATCCCACATAATTTCTTCCTAGAAATTGATCAATTAGTGCGGATATTTATCTGGGCAGGGAAGAAACCACACACAAAATTGTCAACATTACAGTTGAGTCATGAAGAAGGTGGTTTAGGGCTTCCCCACATTCAAAAATACTTCCAAGCCACCCTCCTAGATTGGTGTGGACGTGCAACAACAGCCCACGATCATGGGCCCAATTTTTATCATCACCAAATGCTTTTGGAAAAAAATATAGCTCCAAAACCCTTTATCAAAATCCCCAAGCTACCCAAATGTTATAGATATAAGACACCCCGTATAATTCATGATAGACAAACAATTGAAGGAAGAATATCGATTTACACCTTTATATTTAGAAACTCAATTAATACACTGTAGGGAACTAGGAGTTACAATCGATACACCTACTTTAAAAAGATGGGAAAGGCTGGGAATCTATCAAATAAAAGATCTAGTAATACAAGGGGAGATGAAGTCACGGGAACAAATCAGACAAGACAAAACAGTAACCGTCTTGACCCTACTATTTTCCTACCTCTAAATTTGGAGTCTAGTGGAAAAGCTACGACTTCAGGAGGGCTCACTTCCCGCAACCGTTACCCATGCGCTATATATCAAACAAACAACAGGAATTGGAAACTGGTATCACATTCTCCAGCAACAAATTCATGATCTAATAGTCCCGGCGCTCTTTTAAAAATTCAGGCAACCACAGGATGTCATATAGAAGCAGCTCAATGGAAGGAATATAACAAATGCTCGGAGCGAATTTTAAACGTATGTCATTCTTCTCCTAATGGCAACTACACCACACCCCTGAGAAACTGCACAGAATTTTCCCAGAAATATCACCAGCTTGCCCTAGATGCAATCATCAAGAAGGAGACTGGCTCCATATGTCCTTTTCTTGCCCTAAATTGACTATTGGACTAGGGTCTTTCAGTCGATTAGCAGGCAACTCAAACAGAACATAGATCCCAATCCTATAACTATCTTATTCGGGATCCCGAATCAAACTTTAAAATTGCGACAAAAACAATTTCTTTTTAATGCTTCCTTAATAGCTCGATCTTTAATTTTACTAAATTGGAAATCGCCAGACCCACTGAAATTTGCACAATGTGTAGCTAAAATGAGAAGCACAAAAGAAAGGGAAAAACTACGTTCCCTTAGAATAGGCGCTATCCCGAAATTTACACAAATATGGGGGGCAGACTAGAATCGAATATTTTATAGACACTATAATAAAATCATAAGGTGAAGAAACGGACATGGATAGTTGGTAATACCTACAAATACACATGTTGATAGGCTGAAGAATATATTTCTATACTACTTTCTTTTTTTTATATTCAAATCATGAATTGTTGTTACTGGTATATAGATATACATGTTCACTCGCAGGTTCATTAGGGAAATACTACGCCCGCATTCATTTGACTACAACGTCAATAACTTCACATGTCAATAATAAAAAAAAGGGCAACATTAGTGTCTGGCCTGTCGGCCCCAGGGCAACTTGTTGCTAAGTTAATGCTGTAGTGCTGGAACACTATTGAGTTCAAATTAGAGTCAAAGTGGACTCTTGAAAACTCAGACTGCTAGTGGGACATACATACCCTGGATTTTACCAATAGTGAATGGGGAATAGCCACTTTTGCCTACATGGGAGGGAGTGGGACAGGGAATTGTCAAGGAAACACTAGAGCCCAACCTCAGGGGGGACTGTGGGAATGTTTGTGAATGTCATATGTTTTCCTTTGTGTTGGTTAGCGATATAAATAAAATAAGTTTTGTGCCATAAACGTTTAGTATTTGACTGGACAATAAGTTATTGCTGCTACTGCGCACATTTTGTGTTGTGAGCCCTTGTTCACTATCTTGTATCCACAACCTCCATCCCCCCACTCACCCCGAGGGAGCCTGGGACTGCCCGGACCATGCTTACCCTAGGGGTCAGGTGCAGAAAAGGGTACTTGGCCCAGTTACTCAGAATCCATAGAGAGTCGGGCGTGGCACAACAGAGGTAAAAGGCCTCAATCCCCATGGCTGGGCCTAGTAATTCCTGCTTGGCCTTTTGCGCCCTGAAAGGAGCTCTGACAGCTATCCTTATGTTTATTGAGCTTTGTTACAATTTTGACCATGTTCTCTATCTTTTAAACGAGTAATAACCATTTCCTTCTGTTAATTTTCTGAGGAGATATGCATTAGCAGTATGGTGCATTTAAATTGTGCCACTAGAACTAGAAGTGCCACACGGTTTGTTCTGGACTTCAGAGTGAGCTTTGTGTGGTGGCTACTGTGCCCAGTGCTGAATTCTGATTCCTTCGCCAGTGGAAGGTGTATCCCAGTATGCACTCTTTTGACTTCAAACTGTAGTAAATTTCCCACAAAAGTCTGTTGATCAATAAACTGTTTTATTTCACAGTCTCCAATTGATTTTGTTGCTTCAGAAAATATTCATTAATTTCATAATTCAGGTTTGTTTAGAACCTCTTCATGTGGATGAACTCATATTGTAAACATGATCCCATGTTTGTAAATATAAATATTTGGGTTACAGGGATGAATCCCAATGCATTTCGGGGTCTCCCTTCGTCAGGGGATACTCCCTATAAACAAAATAACC
Organism: Triturus cristatus; assembly: GCF_964204655.1. Classification (NCBI taxonomy): domain Eukaryota; kingdom Metazoa; phylum Chordata; class Amphibia; order Caudata; family Salamandridae; genus Triturus; species Triturus cristatus. The sequence goes on along the minus strand of NC_140591.1, from coordinate 1,415,533,427 downwards.
ATGTATTAATGATACACGCGCCAGAATGTAACGAGAACAAAAGCTGCTTTCATAACAACAGAGCCAAAGTTTTTACGTGAATAATAACCAATTGTCACTGATCTAGTAAGGTGTGTTCAAAAATGATATCCGATAAAGTGAACGTGAATTACTGAAGCCTAACCGGTAGCCGATTTGGCGTGAACTATAAAGCGAATTAAAAACATGTGAAGTGAAACTCTACGAAGTGCCGGTAAATGGTTTTTGCCGTGTGCCTACGTATGTATCATAACCACGGGTCCAGTGAGATTACTTTAAGAAATGTGCCGGAAATTAATTCAAGAGCGTGTTAAAGATTACGATGTGAAGAACTGGTCATGCCTGCGTAAGTGACTCTTACGTCCATTTAACTGATTAATGTTAAAAAATCCTATCGTGTGGTATCTAATACGTGCCGCTGCAGTGCATACCTGTTCAAACCCGTCTCTCGTTCGTAGAGATTCCGCGTTCCGTAACCGTTGGGATCAGCTGTATTCCTCGTGTGCCCCGGAAGTAAATATGTGCGTGCGAGAGAAGTTCATGCAAGATATAGAAGAAAGACTAGAACCCAAACTTAGTGATACGGGTGAATGTCTACAGCGTGTGAGTGTGATGGCTCAATAAAATTGTTTGCTGAATTAAAAAACTATAAACTAGAAAATACTATCACCAGAAAATACATTCCAAATCTGAATAAAGATTAAATGCAGTCTGTTATTCACATATGCACACCTGCACATTGATAAGTAGTTACAGATAACAATTATATTCCACCCGATCATTCAGACCCTTCGGGTGTAGTGAATCCAATGTAAAAATCCAATATAGTTCTCTTTGCAACAGAAATTTCTTGTTGTCTCTGCCCGTTTGTAATGGCACCTGTTCCAAAATTAGGAATCGAAGTTGACTGATGTTGTGTGATAATCTGTTGAAATGTGTGGCAATGACTGATTTCGGATTGTTGGTTCTTATGTTACTTTTATGCTCTGTCAAACGGGTTTTAATTTTTCGTTCCGTTTTTCCCATGTAGGACAACCCACATGGGCACTTGAGTAAGTACACAACAAAACTGGAGTCACATGTCGCTGTCACATGTAATTTAATGGGAGTTCCTTGCGTTGGATGAGTCAATGTAGTACCTTTAATTATGTTGTTGCAGCTGCCACAATTCAAACATGGAATGGTTCCCTTGTGTGTGTCTTCTCTATTTTGTTTTTTGTGTTTCAACATCTGTTGTAGATTTTTTGTGCGTTGATACGCAAATATTGGTAATTGATTGAAAATGCCATTAAATTCTGTCTCCGCTTGTAGCATTGGCCAATATTTTTTTATTGTGTGTTTGATTTTTTGACTTCTAGTTGAGTATTTAGAGACGAACACATTTCGGTCCTGTTGAACTACCAAATTCTTTTTCTTAAGTAATACTTGTCTACTTCGTTTGTTTGCTCTTTCATTGGCGTGATGTAGTACAGAATCTGGATATGCTCTTTGTTTGAATTTTGCCATCATCATATTTTTGTTTTCCTGATACAAGTCCTCAGTCGATGATATTCTTTTTATCCTCAATAGCTGTGAATAAGGCAAATGTTGTTTGAGACTTATTTGGTGAAAACTTGAGAAGTGTAGGAAGTTGTTTCTGTCTGTGGTTTTTGTATACACTGTGGTTATTAGTTTTTGATCAATTATCTTGACTTCCACGTCTAGGAAAGGTATTTTTTCTTTACTCAAAGAATGTGTAAATTGAATGCGGTCATCCACCGTATTCAGTTCTTGAATTGCATGAAGTAGTGTGGATTCTTCGCCCTTCCAAATAAGAAAAATATCATCAATGTATCTGATGAATAAAATTGCATTGTCTGTCCATTTTTTGTGTGCAAAAATATGAGTAGGTTCAAAATGATGCATAAACAAATTTGCATACGCCGGAGCGGCGCAATTTCCCATCGATGTTCCGTTCAACTGTGTAAAAAATTGATCCTTCCAAGTGAAATAACTGTGGTACAGCGTAAAATGCATCAACTCCATTAAAAAAACATTGAGGTTGCTCTCCTTGTTGCTTCTTACTAGGAAAAATTCCAGTGCTTCGAGTCCCAAATTGTGGGGAATTGAAGTATACAATGATTGTACGTCCATGGTACATAAAATGTACTCGATATTTTCCATCAACTCCATTTTGTCAAGTTTTGTAAGGAAATCAGTTGTATCCTGGACATATGTGGTCATTTGTGTGACCATTGGTTGAAGGTGTCGGTCTATGTATTTGCCAATTGGTTCATGAATGGAATTTCGTGTACTCACTATTGGTCTGAATGGAGGGTGGTGTAAGTTCTTATGAATTTTTGGTATCATATATAGATACGGTATGCTTGGATTCTGCTTAATCAGAAATTTTTTATCTCTGTCGTTGATGGTTCCCGATGTTAAAGCCTTGTCAATGATGGATACCAGAATCTGTTTGAAGGATGAGGTAGGATCCGAAAGTAATCGCATGTATACGTTGGTGTCTGAAACATGCAGTTCCACGCTATTCATGTAGAATGATGTATCCAAAATGACTAGTGCTCCTCCTTTATCCGCTTTGCAGCATGTAATTGTCTGATTGTTGGCAAGGTTAGAAATAGCCATTTTCTCGTTGTTAGTTAAGTTTGTACCTTTTGATGTTTTAGATCGAAATATGTCATGAAAATCTTTACGGACTACTGTCTCAAAAGTGTCCAGAATTTTATGACTAACAGGTGCTTGAAACGTGCTGTCTGGCTTTAGATCCATTAAGGTGCCTTGATCGATTGTGCCCAGTGCGCCATGCGTGTGATGGAAAACATTGTGATGGAAAACATTACTACGCATCTGTTACCAAGCAGAGCCCTTATCGCGCATGCGTTACAATGCATGCACTGTTACCACACATCGCCTTCTCCACACATTTTTTTGACAATGCAAATGCCTTTACCACTCATGCTTTTGCAAAGAATTAACGTTGGAAAGGTATGATTGGTAAAGGCATATGTGTGGTACTGGTGGTAAGGGCATATGCATGGTGGTAAAGGCACCGATCTGTGCCGTACCTAACAAGAGCTGCCTCGTAATCTTGGTGAGGTATGGGGTATCGGGCTCAGGCAGGGGATGGGTATTTCTAACAAGGGCTGGGAGCCAGGGGGTTTGCGCTGGGGTCTAGTTTTAGGGCTCAGGGCAGTGTTTGGGTATTTTAAACAAGGCCTGGGTGCCGTGGGGGGGGGGGGAGGTAGCGCTGGGGTCTAGTTTTAGGGCTCAGGGCAGGGGTCGGGTATTTTAAAAAAGGGTCAGGGACCAGTTTGAAGGCAAAACGCAGGGGCCAGGGAAATCCTTTACCACACATATGCCTTTAACATACATGCCTTTACAACAAAATGTATTGTCAAGTCATGCGTGGTAAAGGCATATTCGTTGTAAAGAAATGGGTGGTAAGTCATTGGCATTGTAACACATGCGTGTAAAGGCATGCCTTGCAATGGAATGCGTTGTTCCATCATACAACCGCTTGTCACTACTCCTGAAGTAGGGCAGAGTTGAAGTGGAAGCAGTTGCTGCCTTTATGAAAACACTAGGAGTTGAATGGATAATGTAGTTGAACAATATCATGATACTGTTGCAGGACAAGCCTAGCCTCCAAAATCTTATTTTTTAGCTCTAGTCTTGCTCGAGCAATTCCAGCAATTAGGAAATGTAGAGTTCTGAAGCTGACAATGTAGACTTTATGGAAATTCTGATAAATGTAAGGGTAGTCAATACTTCGGCAATCTCCTGAAAAGATTAAGCATGTTTGGAAAGTTCTATGGCCACTGGTACAGTAGGAGTTTATCATCATCATTGATTAACGCTACCTTTCTAGGCCATCTCAATTATAGGGCTTTGCAAAGATTGAGAGTGTTTCAACTCAGGGAAGGGGCTTTGTGCAAAACTGAATTTCTTTGCATGTGGAGTCAAGGTAGGGGTTGATTTGGTGGCTCCATATAATGGAGGCAAGGAATGGGAATGCTATTTCGAGAACTGCTCTGACCTTTTTCATTGAATTGGATGCAATTGAAAGAGGCTGGCAGGACGGAAATAGTTGTTGGATTAAAAAAAAATCATATCGACGTTACGTAGGTGCCAGCTCCTTGCTGGTATTTTTGCTGTCAATAGCTTGACACAATACATACAAAAATGCAAAATCCTGAGTGTGGACAATATTCAGATGTCTACTATATTAAACAAGTGAGGGTGGGAAAAGGTTTCATTGGTTGGTAGAACTTGCAAACGGATTTTTGGCAATATTGCTTGGACCACAATGCTTCCGTTGAATATTTACTGGGAATTTGAAACATGACAGCAAGATTTTTTTTTAAATCGAGGAAATGGAAGTTGAGTTCTCTAGGTGTTCTGTAAAACTGTCAAGGTATGGTGGCATTTTGGGGTACATAATTTTCTATCATGTCTAAAAGCTCGGCTGTCAATGTTATTAAGGTAGAATTTGAATCTGAAGGCTCAGACGATTGATACAATGAGAGCAAGGTAAGTGGTTTTCTTTCTATTTTTATTTACTTTTACCTATCCCATCATCTGTCGACTCCTAACCCACCGCCTCACCGCTCTTACCTGTGCCAGTTGCCACTGCCTGTTGACTCCTGGTGGCCGACGGCACTGGGGGCAGCCCCAACACCCACCGACCACCCACGCAACCTGGGAATCATCCTCGACTCAACGCTCTCAATGACTAAGCAAGTCATCAACGCCGTCTCCTCCTCCTGCTTCAACACACTCCGCATGCTCCGCAAGATCTACAGGTGGATCCCAACCGATACAAGAAGAACAGTCACCTAGGCCCTCGTCAGCAGCAGACTGGACTATGGAAACGCCCTCTATGCGGGAGCCCAGACCAAGCTCATCAAACGACTGCAACGCATCCAAAACGCTTCAGCACGACTGATCCTCAACGTACCACAAAACAGCCACATCACCCCCCACCTGAGAAACCTGCACTGGCTCCCCGTCAACAAGAGGATATCCTTCAAGCTCCTCATCCACGCACACAAGGCACTCCACAAGACCGGCCCAGCCTACTTCAACAGACGACTCTCCTTCTACATCCCCAACCGCCAGCTCCGCTCCGCTGACCTCGCACTCGCCACCGTCCCGCGCATCCGAAGAACCACCACCGGCGGGAGATCCTTCTCCCACCTCGCCACCAAGACACGGAGCACCCTCCCACTGAGCCTACGACAGACCCAATACCTGCTAACCTTCAGGCGGTTACTCAAGACCTGGCTGTTCTATCAGTAGCACCCCCCCCAGCGCCTTGAGACTCTCGTGGGTATGTAGTGCGCTTTACAAATGACTGATTGATTGATTGATTTATATCCTGAGCACTAGTAAACCCATTGGTTCCCATCCCAGTTTGCTGACTCGTTCATCAAGAAACAGGCATAGAAAGGTCTAGCAAAGGAAGTTTATTCTCTGCTCTGCTCCTTACACCTTTGCATCACCGTGTCAACTGTTACTATCTAAACATAACATTCTTTCGGAATCTTTACTATAAGCAAAGATGTCATTCTGCAAAAGGAGGTATGCACAGGGTGACAAAGTAGCCAAGAGTGGGTAGGGAATATGAACCATTCACTGGCTCGTATAGAAGATAAGATTGTAACCTCACAACCACCTCTTCAGAATATTCCTGGACCTGTCCAGATTACACCTGAAGAAGAATGCCTTACTGGAAGACAACGACTCCTGCTAGAAGCAGAGGACTGCGGCACTAAAGACTCCTGATTCTGCCTGACACCCAGGACCAGCAAATGCTCTATAAATCTCAGGTGGTCGACCTCCTGCTTCAAGGTCACAAAAAGCAGAAGGGCTCCTGACTTAAAAGAGTGCATGTGGCCACACAGAACAGGACCCTAGAAGAGTATTGCAAACTTATTAGCAAGAAATAAAAAGAGGAAGACAAAAAATTCAATATTTTGATTCAATGGTAAGCGGAGAAAAAAGTGGTTTTGGAGGGAGGACAGGACAGGATTGTGAACATGAAGAAATGATTTGTCAAGAATGGATGAGAGAAATACTAGTTTGTAGGAAACAAGGTATGAGAGAAAAACACGAGAAGCATTAAAAGTATTTTGGGAAGTATGAAAGGAAGCAGCGGCTGCTCCATATATTCTAAAGACTAAACTACCACCACCAGTACATTAGAAAGGACCCCCAGAGGTAAAAAAAAAAACATACAGAAGCATGAAGCCACGCTTGTATATAACAGAGGTCCTTGGTGACTTGTTACATAATTATAATGTATGGTACGGGGTACTTTATCCCATATATTGGTATATGCTATATTGTTTCTGTTGTTTTTGTTTGGAGTGGTCATAAAACTTTATGCATTGTAATGTAGTTGAACAATATCATGATACTGTTGCAGGACAAGCCTAGCCTCCAAAATCTTATTTTTTAGCTCTAGTCTTGCTCGAGCAATTCCAGCAATTAGGAAATGTAGAGTTCTGAAGCTGACAATGTAGACTTTATGGAAATTCTGATAAATGTAGGGGTAGTCAATACTTCGGCAATCTCCTGAAAAGATTAAGCATGTTTGGAAAGTTCTACGGCCACTGGTACAGTAGGAGTTTCTCATCATCATTGATTAACGCTACCTTTCTAGGCCATCTCAATTATAGGGCTTTGCAAAGATTGAGAGTGTTTCAACTCAGGGAAGGGGCTGGGTGCAAAACTGAATTTCTTTGCATGTGGAGTCAAGGTAGGGGTTGATTTGGTGGCTCCATAAAATGGAGGCAAGGAATGGGAATGCTATTTCGAGAACTGCTCTGACCTTTTTCATTGAATTGGATGCAATTGAAAGAGGCTGGCAGGACGGAAATAGTTGTTGGATTAAAAAAAAATCATATCGACGTTACGTAGGTGCCAGCTCCTTGCTGGTATTTTTGCTGTCAATAGCTTGACACAATCCAAGCAAAAATGCAAAATCCTGAGTGTGGACAATATTCAGATGTCTACTATATTAAACAAGTGAGGGTGGGAAAAGGTTTCATTGGTTGGTAGAACTTGCAAACGGATTTTTGGCAATATTGCTTGGACCACAATGCTTCCGTTGAATATTTACTGGGAATTTGAAACATGTCAGCAAGATTTTTTTTTAAATCGAGGAAATGGAAGTTGAGTTCTCTAGGTGTTCTGTAAAACTGTCAAGGTATGGGGGCATTTTGGGGTACATAATTTTCTATCATGTCTAAAAGCTCGGCTGTCAATGTTATTAAGGTGGAATTTGAATCTGAAGGCTCAGACGATTGATACAATGAGAGCAAGGTAAGTGGTTTTCTTTCTTTCTTTTTTTATTTACTTTTACCTATCCCATCATCTGTCGACTCCTAACCCACCGCCTCACCGCTCTTACCTGTGCCAGTTGCCACTGCCTGTTGACTCCTGGTGGCCGACGGCACTGGGGGCAGCCCCAACACCCACCGACCACGCACGCAACCTGGGAATCATCCTCGACTCAACGCTCTCAATGACCAAGCAAGTTAACGCCGTCTTCTCCTCCTGCTTCAACACACTCCGCATGCTCCGCAAGATCTACAGGTGGATCCCAACCGATACAAGAAGAACAGTCACCTAGGCCCTCGTCAGCAGCAGACTGGACTATAGAAACGCCCTCTATGCGGCAGCCCAGACCAAGCTCATCAAACGACTGCAACACATCCAAAACGCCTCAGCACGACTGATCCTCAAAGTACCACGAAACAGCCACATCACCCCGCACCTGAGAAACCTGCACTGGCTCCCCGTCAACAAGAGGATATCCTTCAAGCTCCTCATCCACGCACACAAGGCACTCCACAAGACCGGCCCAGCCTACCTCAACAGACGACTCTCCTTCTACATCCCCAACCGCCAGCTCCGCTCCGTTGACCTCGCACTCGCCACCGTCCCGCGCATCCGAAGAACCACCACCGGCAGGAGATCCTTCTCCCACCTCGCCACCAAGACATGGAGCACCCTCCCACTGAGCCTACGACAGACCCAAGACCTGCTGACCTTCAGGCGGTTACTCAAGACCTGGCTGTTCTATCAGTAGCACCCCCCCCCCCCCCCCAGCGCCATGAGACCCTCGTGGGTATGTAGTGCGCTTTACAAATGACTGATTGATTGATTGATTGATTTCCTGAGCACTAGTAAACCCATTGGTTCCCATCCCAGTTTGGTGACTCGTTCATCAAGAAACAGGCATAGCAAGGTCTAGCAAAGGAAGTTTATTCTCTGCTCTGCTCCTTACACCTTTGCATCACAGTGTCAACTGTTACTATCTAAACATAACATTCTTTCGGAATCTTTACTATAAGCAAAGATGTCATTCTGCAAAAGGATGTATGCACAAGGTGAAAAAGTAGGCAAGAGTGGGTAGGGAAAATGAACCATTCACTGGCTAGTATAGAAGATAAGATTGTAACCTCACAACCACCTCTTCGGAATATTCCTGGACCTGTCCAGATTACACCTGAAGAAGATTGCCTTACTGGAAGACAACGACAACGACTCCTGCTAGAAGCAGAGGACTGCGGCACTAAAGACTCCTGATTCTGCCTGACACCCAGGACCAGCAAATGCTCTATAAATCTCAGGTGGTTGACCTCCTGCTTCAAGGTCACAAAAAGCAGAAGGGCTCCTGACTTAAAAGAGTGCATGTGGCCACACAGAACAGGACCCTAGAAGAGTATTGCAAACTTATTAGCAAGAAATAAGAAAAGGAAGACAAAAAATTCAATATTTTGATTCAATGGTAAGCGGAGAAAAAAGTGGTTGTGGAGGGAGGACAGGACAGGATTGTGAACATGAAGAAATGATTTGTCAAGAATGGATGAGAGAAATACTAGTTTGTAGGAAACAAGGTATGAGAGAAAAACACGAGAGGCATCAGAAGTACTTTGGGAAGTATGAAAGGAAGAAGCGGCTGCTCCATATATTATAAAGACTAAACTACCACCACCAGTACATTAGAAAGGACCCCCAGAGGTCATAAAAACATACAGAAGCATGAAGCCACGCTTGTATATAACAACAGAGGTCCTTGGTGACTTGTTACATAATTAGAATGTATGGTACGGGGTACTTTATCCCATATATTGGTATATGATATATTGTTTCTGTTGTTTTTGTTTGGAGTGGTCATAAAACTTTATGCATTGTAAAATGAGCCTTCTTTTTTAATATAATACAGATTTTGCAATCACTATCAGCTAAGAAAATCAATATTCTTATTTTGATATACTATTGTGAGACTACACATAATGTTGCCTTACTCATGAATCCTGATCCCAGAAGAGCCAGAGGACGTTTGGTTTAGGTCCCTGGGAATTATTAAATATGTACTATTGAACTTAAAACAGCGGGCCAGATATAGCAAGCTGCTAGTCTGAAAAAGTGCTTGCAATTTGTAACCAGGATCTAATTTTGTGAATCAGTCTAAGTGCTAATAGGTCGGTTTGCAAAACTTTTAAAACCATGCTGTAACGTTTCAGAATCTTAGTGGGTTGCAGATTGACCTACCTGACAGGGTGCGACCGGCGACACTGCGCCGGGTCCTGATTTTGAGGCAGGGCGCCCCGTTTGCAAGTATATTATGGCTTAGAAGCACCTGCTGCCATGTTCCTTGCCTTCAGCAATTTCCCAGCAGCAATAAAAATGTCAAGATAACTCTGGTGATTAATGGTATTGCTGGAGCGAGACGAGAGTTTTGCCTAGTGGATGTTTTGACTCACGGTAAGGTAGCGCAGAGGGTGAATATGCCTGCTGCAAAGAATGTGTACCATGTAGATCACAAAGTGCATATAATGTAAATAGGTCAGTGGTTTACTGCTTTTGTCAGAGAGATCCTTTTGTTACTTGCAGTTTATAAGTTACAATTCTAACATAGAACAGTGAAGTATGAACTGTGATCAAAGCTCTACATGGAAACTGCAAGGTATAGATTAGAGCTTCTGATTTTTTTCCCCCTCTTTCATAATGTTGCAAAAAGGATTCATTTATGGCAGAAATCAATACTTATTAGTAAAGGGCACCCCCAACCGTGGTGTTACGTTTTAAATTCCGAGTTTGTGCTTCTTCAGACCAAGAACTTTTAAACTAGACTGCCTACCAGTGTATCTGACATGTGACTCCTACACCTTGTAGTCCTTGGTCTTACACTGATTTACACACGTATGATTGATTGTCGCTGTGCAATGTGTGTGTAATGCAAAGTGCTCTGACACCCTACACTGGTATGAGTGGCGCTATAAAAATAATTAAATGCATCTGACAGAGAGTGGTTGTGTAGACTTGAGGGGCCCTGTTAAAGGGTGGTAGTGAGGGAATCCATGGAGGTGGTCATTGAGTGGCGCCAACAAACATTGTCGCACCAGGTGCCACCAGGGCTAAAGCCAGCCCTGGTCTCTAACAAATATTAATTAAGCAGGTCGTAAATTGTGACTCACTTCGATTGGCAACAATCACAGGCATGATAGCCTACAATGGTGAGCAGACCACTGTCCCGAAGACTTCTTTTGAAAAATGAAAACCTTTTTTTTTTTTTTTTTGTAAAGCAGCCCATTTTACTTAAAGAGTGCAGGCCTGCTTTAAAAATGAAAAGTTCTCATTTTCCAAAATTTTGTGGTTGTGCTCGCAGTTCCTTGAAAAGCCCTGCTGCCGGTGTTAGCACGGAGACAATGTGCAGGTGCCGAGCATACTGTGAAAAATGCTGTCTCGCTGAAATCCGTGCTTTTATTAGTACGGACACCATTGTCAACAATGGGGTTAATGAAACCCTGCCTGGTCTTATTTTTGTCCTCAGATTCTTTCAGCCACTGCACTATTTCAATAGTGTTGCTAATTCTACTGCGCATGCGCATGACGCAACTGACACGAAAATGAAACTAAAGGCGGCATCGAACTTTTGAAAGCATGGTGTAACGTGTCAATTTAAAAAGTTACTTGGAAGTGATGCAACCCTCTGAGTCACTGAAACTTGCATCTGGGGCCGGTCTTGTTGGGGTCCACCCATTCAGTATTTGTAAAGCGCAAACTTAACATCCTTCAGGGTCTCAAGGCGCTGGGGGCCATTGGGGAGATTAAGTGAGCAATTGCCCAAGGTCACATGATGCTGGGCTGCGGCCGGGGATCGAACCGGGAGCCCCCGTGCTCCAGAGTTAGCGGCTCTGGCCACTGCACCACACCTCTCCCCTGGGTCGCAAGTTGTAGACCGAGATCGCCCACCAACCCCTAAATTACATCCATGTTTCCACACCTCTAAACGGGGATGGATAACTGCAGATTTGATGGGGCAAAGAACAACCAATTTACAGCAGCTCTGCTCCACCAAACCCAAAATGACCTTCTCTGTTCTTTAAGACCTTGCAGTCTTTTTGGGAGCTATTCAGTGGCGTTGAATCCTACTCACAACCACTGCTGCATGCTGGTTTACCGGGTACTTTATTCAGCGGCGGCCAGCATGGCTCGTGGGTGGGGGGGGGCGGGTGCGGTTGTTGCGAAGGGCGGCAGCTGGTGGTGGTGTCCCGGGGAAGTGCGCATGACTGGTTTGGGCGGCCCGAGAGGGTCGACCAAAGTCATTGCACACTTAGGAGTGGGCAAACCGCTCCTTCCTGGCCCTGCTCAGTGAGCAGAACAGCCTCACCCGCCCGCCTCCCCCAAAGCAGCAGGACATGTCAGGAAGCATAAAATGATAATATCTTAAAGTTATTATTATTTAATGTTGCTCTTATTCATACTGCTTAAAAGCAGTGGGGCGACACTCCTCCGCCATAGCAGAGGAGCCGCCCCTGACTTTATTACTAGCCTTGTAATGCCCTATTACTAGGCTCGAAATGCCCTATTATGTCCCCTGTTCATCTTTATATGCATCTTCATCAACAGGTGCTCTGATGCCATTGAAAAGTGGTTAGTAGCGCTTTAAAAAACCCAAAATAAAGTCCAGCAAGCAGATTAAAAAGACCTGTGTCGTGTTAGGTGCTACCTTTTCTACCATGACAGTCGCACTTGCAGGATTAGGAGCAACCTGTCACCAACGGGGATTCACCAGAGCCTCTCTTCATGCGGGCACCCGTAGGAATGCGCTATGCTAATCCCCGAGGTAGAGCATTTTTCATAATTTTCCTGCCCGATCAACAGCTATAAAAGACAAGACATAATTGGTAAGGAGAAATATAGCTTTGTTCTAATGCCAGCACGGTCTGTGGCATGCAGCAAGGTAGCAAACCAATTGCTGCAGATTTAAAATATTCAGTGCATGATTTATGGACACAGCAGCAGCAAAATATTCCTGCCTAGTGAGAACAAAAGATGAGATTTAATAGCAGTTGAATAAAAAAAAAAAGAAGCTATAATTGCAAAATTGGGCTGCAAGATTAGAACATCATACCACTTCTCTTTCGCGAGAAATGAATTCGTATAATCATATTTTTCTGATAAGGGTTTTCTTAAGCTTAGGTGAGGACTGTGTTCTTTTGCTGATAGAGTTATTCTTAAATAAAAAGCTAATCCTCAGTGGGTTTCAGAATCAGGATCCTCGTTTCATGGCCTTATCTTTTCTTCACTCTAAGGAATTTGACGGTTCTGCTTTGTTAGCTCATTACAATACCGCAGGTGCTTATAAATAACCCTGTACTGCCTCCACGGAGTTCCCAATGCGATGAATGCAAGGCGGCCCTTCTGAGCCAGGATCACCCAGGCGCCGGTTCCCAAAGCCATTTGCACACATGAGATGAATTAGGGACGGAAAGGCCCTGTTTTACAAGTGTGAATGCGTGTTTTTACTCGCAAGGCGTGAATTTCTAAACACAAAGCAATTTTTCATAGGCGCAAAACTCTCAAAGGCAGGGAGTGGGCGCTGTATTGTGGGGAATTCCTTCAAAATTAGATGAACACCCATATACCTGTACATTTGATGGTATTTGTTTTAAAAAGGTTTCCAAACAAGAGGGACAGAGGGGCAAGTTTAAAGAGGTCCAACATACATGCCCCACAGGTATAGTCACCAAAGTAGGGTATGGAGTTCCTCAGAATCAGAGTAAATGAACGTAGAGATACAGGTGGGAGCTGAGCCACGAATGGTGGTGCCACGCAATGTAGAGACAGGGGGCAGTTCCCCTTCCGGAACTAGGGCTCTCACACACATAGCAAGCTCGGTGTCATGCTTCATCATATGAGCCCATATGGTTCTGAGGAACTCCATACCCTCCTTTGCTCACTATGGGCCATATGTAGGTAGCATCACATTTACCGACTCATAAATACCGAATTTTACCGATTCGGTATTTATGAATCGGTAAATGTGATGTAGGTAATAATTCGGTAAAATTTACCGAATCGGAAAAATTCGGTAATTTAGAATCGGTATTTACCAATTCGGTAATGAGGCATACCTTCCCATTGATTCCTATGGGCCTGGAGGGCCATAGGAATCAATGGGAAGCCAGTTACCATTACCGATTCGGTAAATACCGAATCGGTAATGGGGGAGGCATTATCATGGGCGGCAGGGTGTCACATTGACACCCTGTTGCACCCCTGAATCGTCCATGTGTGCACATGTGGCGCACATACATGCCCTAAGGGCATGTATGTCTGCCACATGGCACAATTACATCTGCAAAACATCACGTTTTGCAAGGTATTCGGTAGTTATCACCAACCTATATTTGGTGGTAAATACCGAATTCTAATTCCTACTCATCACTCATTAGAGTGTTTCCTACATATCATTTCAGGATTCGGTATTTACCGAATCGGTAATTTTACCGATTCGGTAAATTACCGAATCCTGAAATATGCCTCCTACATCTCAAATAGCTAAATACCGGTCGGTAATGGGATATTTACCGAATTTCGGCCGTTACCGACCGGTATTTAGCTACCTACATGGAGCCCTATTTGTTTTAAAAACACATTTTTACTAACTATGACATCTTGTGTAAATGAACACATACTAAATGTATGCATTCGCAAATGCCTATGCATTGGACTATTCTTGGAAAGCCTAGGCGCAGTAATAACTTTTTTTGGTTCTCAAACAAAAAATAATTTAATTCCAGATGTAGAAGTGCATCTATGTATGGTAGCGCTCTGTGAGTAAAGTGAGGTACATTATCTTTTTCGCAGCTTAATTTTTCTAGCAGCAAAACCCTCTCCTGTCTTCAGAGTCCAGGGGCTGTATTACAGAAGTTTCCTGTGGACGAAACGGGCGTTTACGCCCAATTTGCGCACCCCTGGGACACTTTTTCATTATAGAAAGGGCTGCAGACGCTTGTTCATCCCCTTCTGTAATACCGATAACGCTGGTGCACATAAAGCGCCAGTGCTATCACCAAAGGGCGTTCCCTCATTTGTAAGGGGGCGTGACCCCATGCAAATGAGGGAATCCCTTTGCCTCTGCACCCTCCCCGTATTACAAACATGAGCGCAGAGGCAAAGAAGCTTTCAGGAGGCGCACTGACAGTGCGCTCTCTGATGCCAGCCCTCTGGAGGGGGGCGGGGGGCTGTGTCACTCACTGCACCTGCCAGCAAGAGAATCTCTAATCCCCCTTAAAAGTGCAGGTGCGCGCCCGGAGCAAACAAGGAAAATGCACATATGTAGGATATGGCCCCAGGTATATTTGTATATTCAAGAGGAGATATGAGAGAATTACTTCTCATCTTTTGCAGACATCCTTCATTTTTAGGCCATCGCTACAGACAGCTTTAAGCCGTCTGCTGTAGAAGATCTGTTGTGGACACCCCCAATAATTAAAGTGGGCTTTGGGCCAACCCAGTGCTTGCCATTGGTTGACATTCTTACCAATCTAATTTGCCTGCTCCCCACCCTCTTTTTGTGTTTGTGCCTCCCCTAGAGCATAGCTTCCTTACAATCCTTTTAATGTGACAATGTGTATCCTTGTGGCTAAGTATGGAGTTTTGTTTTAGTTGAGTTTGATGTTTCCTACCGGGTCACTGGGATGAGAGTCCCGCCCATTCTTTCTTTCTCTTTTCCAGATCCTTTTTTTCTAAGTCAGGCCATTCTAAAATAAAGGGGCCCCCACTAAAGTTTTGATCCCTCTATTTTCCCCATTTAGTTTATTGTCCCTGGGGAAGGTTAGTGTCTGCTTGGTGCCTGAGAGGAAATCATAGACCAGACTAGAGAGATGAGAAGCGCTCAATGTGCTGTACCTGAGCATTTCCAAACACCCATACTCAGCTATTCACATACATGAACAAAAGGTTTTGGAAAACATCCTTAGCTTTACTTTGGGTAATTTCAAAGCTTACCTCTTCAAGTGGCAAACACCACTGTAGAAAACAATTATAGAGAGAGAGAAAGTTTAGGTCCAAGCAAAATGAATTTAATGAAATGTACACATTTATTAGCTAGAAATTACTATATACATATTCCAATAAATAATACTCCAAGCGGGAAAACAATAGGGCGATAGTTAAAACAGTATTCTTAGATTCTATTAAGGTTTGCAGCAATTCCAATTATACCTGGGAGCGCTAATATGTATGAATATGGACCTACCTGAGTTGTCACTCTTTTCTGAGTTTCCAAAGTCACTAAACGTTTAAGAGATTAGGGTTTGGATTTCGTGATAGTTGAAACATGTCAACGTTTTTCTAGGATTACAGCAGTTTATGCCAGTCTTATGCGGGGGTGGGTAAATTATTGTAAAATGAAATTAGATGCAAGAAACCCTTTATTTGCAACAGGTAATAACATATTTTAACTAGCACAGCGATACAAGTACATGCTTACATCTCTGTGTTATCTACAGGACTAGTAATAAATGACACCTCAATGGTACTTGCTTTACTGACTTTAGAATGATTTGAGATAAGTTGCCATCTGCCAGGTTCTGAGTCAGTGACTGACTGTTAACCACATGTATTCATAGTAAATGTATTAGTCCCATTAGCTGTCCTAATGGGATTGCAAATTGTGATCTACCATTGGCTTCAATGAAGTGTGTGGATGCTATTCTAACTCCACCTCCACTTTTCTTCAAAAGTATGTTCTGTAAAGTAAATATCTACATTTACCCCTTTTTAAAATACACTTTAAAGTACTTTAAAATTACAATAGATTGTTATGAAGACCATCCCAGTAGCCCATACTGACCCCAATCATATTGGGTTTGTCCGATTTAGTTGGATATCGGCATCAATATAAGGGATCGTCCGTTTCTCACAGACGCACACTCATACGCACAAATACACTCTCCTCCTCTGTTGCTCTTTCTCTACTGTATATATGGGAATAGAGCATATGGCCCAGGAGCCCTAGGCCGGCATTCTTTCCAGACAACCATAACTTATTCTGTAAAGTGACCAAAGTAAACTCTCTACAAATCAATGGCTAGATTGCATCAGCAGCTCCACCTTCTTTCTTTCTCTAATGGTTTGTTGTGTTTTTATTCACATTTTGCTTCAGCCCACCACAGCATACAGCATGAGGCAGTGGGTCAGCCTACTCCAGCCACTGGCTATCTGCACTTTGAGTGGCTGCATTTTTCTCTTTCGTAAGGAGCACATCTGCACACAAGGTAGTTCCCTTAAGTGCCAGTGATTTTGTTTTCACTTTATTATTACTTTAGTGTTGCCTTTGTGTTTGGAGCCTGATGTGATAACAAGACACTTTGTACCAGCTGTTCATGTTGATTTTGTAGTGAGCACAGGGCACAATCCAGATTTATCAGTTCCTGTCTCCTGCTGATGTTGTAGTAAATTCCGTTTAGGGTAGCCATTATTTTTCTGACTGCTGCTATTTCACAGCATAGTAGATTGTGGCCATTTGAAGTGCATTTATACTTGCAATCCTGACTCCATGCTGGTATGTACTTTAATTGAGGACTGCATTTATACTTGTAAACCAATTTAGTGGCAGATTCTTTCATGCATCTCAACTCAAACAATTGCCTTTGTATTCTGCTTTGCGTGAAAGGGCAGACATGCTCCATATTTACAAGGATATGGAGCATTCCTGCTCTCCCCTTGTGCTGGCGACATAGTGAAAGGGTGTCTGTGTTATGGCCAGGATTTTTTTTGTGCAGAAAGGGACACCTTCCTGCACAAAAACCATCATTAGAGACATATTCCCCTTTCCCTGTGTGCTGCAGAATGTAGCACACGTAGAAAGAGGAATCAACAAAGATAAATAAGGCGTTTTTTCCTCGTTATGCCTCTGTCAGGTAGCTGCAAAGCGTTTTTCAATTTCCTGTTCTGTCTATCTCTTTGTCTGCCTGTCTGTCTGTATATCTCTTCTACTTGTCTTGGTCTGGTCTGGTCTGTTCGTCCATCTATCTATCTATCTATCTATCTATCTATCTATCTATCTATCTATCTATCTATCTATCTATCTATCTATCTATCTATCTATCTATCTATCTATCTATCTATCTATCTATCTATCTATCTATCTATCTATCTATCTATCTATCTATCTATCTATCTATCTATCTATCTATCTATCTATCTATCTATCTATCTATCTCTCGCTATCTCTCGCTATCTCTCGCTATCTCTCGCTATCTCTCGCTATATCTCGCTATCTCTCGCTATCTCTCGCTATCTCTCGCTATATCTCGCTATCTCTCGCTATCTCTCGCTATCTCTCGCTATCTCTCGCTATCTCTCGCTATCTCTCTATCTCTCGCTATCTCTCGCTATCTCGCTATCTCTCGCTATCTCTCGCTATCTCTCGCTATCTCTCGCTATCTCTCGCTATCTCGCTATCTCTCGCTATCTCTCGCTATCTCTCGCTATATCTCGCTATCTCTCGCTATCTCTCGCTATCTCTCGCTATCTCTCGCTATCTCTCGCTATCTCTCTATCTCTCGCTATCTCTCGCTATCTCGCTATCTCTCGCTATCTCTCGCTATCTCTCGCTATCTCTCGCTATCTCGCTATCTCGCTATCTCTCGCTATCTCGCTATCTCTCGCTATCTCGCGCTATCTCGCTATCTCGCTATCTCTCTCTCTCTCTCGCTATCTCTCGCTATATCTCGCTATCTCTCGCTATCTCGCGCTATATCTCGCTATATCTCGCTATCTCTCGCTATCTCTCGCTATATCTCGCTATCTCTCGCTATCTCTCGCTATCTCTCGCTATCTCTCGCTATCTCGCTATCTCTCTCTATCTCTCTATCTCTCGCTATCTCTCGCTATCTCTCGCTATCTCTCGCTATCTCTCGCTATCTCGCTATCTCTCGCTATCTCTCGCTATCTCTCGCTATCTCTCGCTATCTCGCTATCTCTATCTTTTGGGCCCCCTTTCGTCATCTATCCTGTAACCCTCTCTATCTTTGCAACCCTTTTGATCTATCTATTTTTGCCACCTTATTTATCTATTTGAAGTAAATATTTACTAAAATATTACAAAAATAAGCATTAGCAAAGGCAAGAGGCTATAGCCAAAGCCATACCAAATGATTTGAAGCTGTGCATTACAGACTGACAGAAAAAGGAAGAGACAGTGCTAGTCACTAGAAGGCAGAAGGGGAGGCTGAGAGAGTGGTGCAGACAGGGAAAACGTCCCTCCCAAGCAAAAACCGCCCCCAGGAAACCTGAGCACTAGGGGATAGTCCAGTGGAGGGGCGCAACTAGACCCAAACTTTTGGGTGGGGGCTAACACTTACAAAAGTGGGGGTGGCACCATCTTCAGAGCTGAGTCAAAATTACTCATAGGGGCGCCTTCACTCTTCTGATAAAATACCATGAATTGGAGAGTCATTATTCTCAAAGATATGCAGCCAATAATGCACCAGTGGACTGGCAAGTATTGTTGGTCTCAGGATATGACGACTTATTCATGTTTACAGTGGGTTCACGGTTCTCAATCAAGGACTTTTAGCAGCATTTATATTGTTCTGTGACACATTAAGCCATTAGACCTGGTAAAGAGCGGAATTTTGGGGCCTACTCCACTGGGCCTTTGGAGAAAGTATTCTATCGATGGAGCAAACGGAGGCTCCATTGACGGATTACTTGAGGTCCGTTTGTCTCTAAATAAGGTAGGTGGATCAAGGGTTTGGCAGGAAGGGTACACTGTTACGTTTACGACAGAGTACCCTGAGTCCCAAACTCTAAATCAGGCTGTACAACAGAAATCAACTTTATTACAGTCTAGAGAAAGAATGAATTTTATCCAGTGTTTGAAACACACAGAATGTTGAACTTGTATTTCCATCATTATCAACAGTACCCCTGAGTTTCAGCTGCAAACAAATATTTCTTTCTATGATATGCTTAGGCACTCTCAAGGCCTGAAATGGAGCCCACATTTGGAAAGTTGTTGACTGTACAGACACGCTGGAAACACATACACTGAGAATGAAGTGTGATTATCTAAGGTGTCACAGTAACACAGAACCAATGCCAAAACTTGCAACATACCCAAAAGCATTTCAATCTATAGTATATTGAATATTTGGCAACATTGCTTGTACTCAGCTGGTATAATAAGTGTACTTCAGTGGAATTCTTGTGTGAAGTTGAGTGGCTCATGCATTCCCTGCCTGCAGACATCTACATTTGCCACAATGGTTAAAAGTTTGAATTCTAGCAGGCCTGACTGGCCTTCTATCCTTAGAAGCTTGATAAAATGAATACCATTGATATGGGTAATAGTAAATATCTGTTATTCGCATTTTACTTTATGCCGTGTAGGAGTCTTGGCAATTTCCATTTCAAGTAGTGCAAATTCTGTTGGTTGAACCCATGGTCATCTCCACCCTTGGTCATCTTTTTCATTGTCATCCTTTCCTGTAACTGGTTATCCTTCAGTTCTCTACTCTCACCTCCTTATTTTCTCTCATTTCCCCATCTCTGATAATTTTATCTATGGGTCTTTGCCATTGCTATGCCTTTATCTGTGTGCATTCTCTTTCCATCTTTCTCCTACTCAATATGTGTAGACCTCTGCTCTTTGTATTCTTCTCTTTTTAGGTCTCGCCTAGCGTTGCAGCGCGAATGCGCTGCAATCGAGGCATGCAGCATACAATATAGTGTGGAAGCTTCGTGGAAGCTCCGCCCAATCTCTGGCCCATCTTCTTCATTGGCTTAGGGTATAAATGCTGCCTTCTGATTGGTTTTACGCTTGTTAGTCCCTCTCCATGACAGCCATGTCAGTCATTTGTATCCTTCCATGGTTACTGGACCCTTTACAGCACAGAATACTTTCTTCCTGTGCCACCCCTGCAGTCTGATGCCTTCTCGCCGACCCCCTGTGCCTCGTAGCCTGCACGCATTGCCATTGGCAATGCAATAGGTCTTGCGTCCTATTGCATTGCCAATGCTTGTTTAGCACCGTGCTGCCTCTTCCTCTACCCCTCTGTGCCTTCACAGCAGCCCCAGTTCTCGGATTCAGGTGCCCGCAGGCACAGCCACAGGTAGTTCGAAGGCCGGAGGCGCCCTGCGATATGCTTGTTTCCTCTCCCAGTCCTCAGATCGCCCCTTCCCTGACAGCCCCATCGTGCCTCGGCTGACACCGCGGTCATGAGAACAGCTGGGCTGAACGTCGTGTCTGTGTGTGCGCGCTCCTACCTCCGGATGTGTGGTCATACTCTGGCTTTGGAACGCAAGTTTCCCATTGCAAGCATGGATCGGGCTCCATGTTGCCGTTCTCAGGTAGTGTGGCTGCTGCCCTGCTCATGCTTGACAGTTCCTGGAGAGCGGCGGTGTGCGACGCCTCAGGTGAGACCAGTAGAGCTATTGCTCCAGTTAGGCAGATGTGCCAAGTGCCATCTTTTCAAGGCAATACCTTTTTTTTTAGGTTACACGCCTGCCATTTATTTAATGTTTAAAAATGCTGTGCTCCCGCACAGTGCTTTAAATGGGCCGGTACTGTCCAGTATTTAGTATGGGCTCTTTTTTATTTTGAGAGGGAGAGTACCGGCACTTTTTATGGGATTTATTCAAATTATTGATTCCTTCTGCAGGCACCTGTGCTTAATTTGTGCCAACCCGGAGTTCTGGCACTTACATGCAACAGTGGATGGTGCAGCCCTATTATGCACCCGTTGCTAAGTTTTCATCAACTGTATGCACAATGGATTATTACTTAAAACAGGCCTGCTAAAAAAGGTTTTCCTATGACTCCACGTGCACCGATCGATTTACAGCCTGTATTGCGTTAAGAAACCCTCACTTCACAACCTGTGTTTATTTAGCGTGGTCTTACTCTTACAAAAAATGTATATGGGCCATTATGCCCTCGAACATGCATTAAAAAATGGTGCCGAATCCAGGCGCAGGATACTGTTACATGTATACAAGTAAACTTGTTTCTCCTCCACCTAAAAAATGACCGCAAGGAATAAGAAAACAGTACAGTATTCTGAAAAAATGCACACCTGCACTAAAACAAAACACAAAAATTCAATGATTGTGTGTAATTACTTAACTAGTGGACTTCCTTTCAATACGACCAGAGCTGATCATTCATTTGCAAAAGGGACAGAACCTGCATTAGTGGTGGATGTGGGAGAGGCCTCTTAAATTGACAAATTAAGCATGGTTTTAGAGGTCAATAAAACGAGTACCATTGAGTTTGGTAAAGAAGGGATACATAACACAGCAGGCTCTGACTTTATACAGCAAACCCATCCCTCAGAGACCAACAGCGCTCAGTTTGTGACTTTAAACGGCTGGATCAAAGCTCTTCTGGCCCAGCTTTTAGGCAGCACGGCTGTTTATCAGGTCACACAGATGTCACTATGTCATGATGAAATACCATTCCTCTTGGTACTCAGATGGCAGCAAGCCCAGGCTTCATGAAGCAGATATACTCACTCCTAAGGTTACACAAAGTTACAGGCTACTGCTTCATATAGCAGGGATATCCTCAAATAACACGCATTACAGGCTCGGCTTTAGTGGTCACTCAGGCACCAGCGTTGTCCAGGCCCAGGCTTTGGACATGAACTGTGGGGAAGTGCCCCAAGCAGGGTCCTGAATCTTGTCTGAAATAAATAGATGCAACGTAGGTGACATCACAGGGAGCGCCTTCTCCCGACATCTCATCCAGTGACGTCACAGAAAACGACTTAACACATTGCATTTCTGTGATTCACCATAAATATTGTGAAAATTGTTTCAGGGGTTCATTGCAAGGTAGGAGCCGGACCGCTGCACAGTTGGTGCAGACAAACAGAGCCCCCGCAACACTAGCCGTGGCCGAGCTGTTTAATTAAAGGCTGTGCACCCTCTTGGCAAACATGTTCCCGTTACCGTTTACATGGTACTTTGCTTTTTTATTTATCAAGCCCACATACGCTATAGCTTCTTGATGCCATATGACATCCTGTCGAGAGGATATTTATCATAAAATTGGACAGAATTTGAAGAGGAGATAAAACAGTGATCCAGAAAATACAGTGTGTCGAGAAGTAAGAACTTCTATAAAAAAAACTCTATTGGAACTATTCAAACCTAAGATTTTAGCTTTCTGTGAAACTTTAGTAAAGAAGATTCTTGGCATAATGACAGTGGCTTTGGCCATGCTGGGAGACGTTTCAGGTGGGAGCTAAGGGTGTGGCGGCAGGTCTGCACAAGTTAACAACAAATGGAGATGGGGAGGGCTTTTGTAACACAGGTCCAGCATACATGCCCAAATACTGAGAACAAAGAAGGTAGTATGCAGTTCCTAAAGGGTAAAGAAGAGACTGTGAGGTAAAAGGCTACAGAGTGATTTATCCGAAAAGGGGATAGGGAATTCCTCCTTTCGGACAGAGTGCCCTCACACACCCAGCCCGCTGGGTGTCATGCTTCATCATTGGGCACGCTCCTCGTCGGCGGTGCAATACCCGATGGGCACCCTCAGTGGGGGCTCTTTGGCGGAGATCTTTTTATCTGTGCCGTATGGTGAATGTGTGTGAGGGGCCTTAAAGTGTAGAAGTGTGCTGTTTTGATAAGAACCAAGTGAGTTAAAACAGGGGATGGTGGTCAGGGCCACTAATTTAATAAACCTGCCTCCTACCCTGATTAAAAGTGAGTGGTGGCGACTGTCTACAATGATGTTATAGGCAGTTGCTCTTCTGTGGTCAACATGTTTTTTGCCTAATAGTCCCAAAAACATAGGATCAGGCGGCAATTCTTCAGGACCAATGAATTATGTTAGTTTAAATCTACACTAATAGCTGGTATTGTGGTGCAATGACCGAAATATTACCAGTTCCTGGGCACCATCGGCGTGGGGTGTCCGTAGGTGCTGTAGCCAATCTAGAGATAAAAACAAATTGTAAAAAAACTTGTAAAGAAACACAGTCACTTATTAGCAGGTGAGTCCAATGCGGATAATATCATAGCCAAATCCACTGGACATGCTGAAGTTTATCTTTTTAAAGTCATGTTAACTGCAAATAGAAGCACTAGTCATGCATGTGGCTCAATCTAAATAAAATATGTTATGTTTAAGGTGTAGGTCATGCAGAGGATCAAGCAATCTCATGGGGTACCTGGACAACACAACAACAGGAAAAGAGGTTGAGTGATAATCGCATAGAGCACGAGGTGTAGCCACTCATCTAATTATTATTCAATACAGGCCCCTTCGGTCAGTGACAACGAATGGGCACGTTTAATCAATGTGGTTTCCTGAATGAACAGTGGAGTGTATAGGGATAAGATGTTATTCAGTTAAAAAGTTGGAAAAATAATGCAATTGAAGACTCCGGAGGACCCCGCATTAAGTGGTAACATACGTGGTACATTGCATCAATCATTTAAAGTGTAAGTTTTAGCTGCTGTCTCGATCAAGAAGTAAATGTCAGGGAGGGGCGAGCGGCGTTTGTCAGGCGTGGCGCGGTCCGTATTGGATTTAGCGCAACGTCCTGCCCAAAATCACCGCCACGCCTCCGCCAGCATTCAGATCGTTTTGAGCTTGCTGACCGCAACCGGCAGTTCATAAAACTTCACCGGTTGTCACCAAAGTTGGCGGGATGTCCGCCAATATGTATCTTTAAGAGTAGGGTCTTACCTCGTTCGCTTCTTGAATGAAGACGGCAGCGATACTCACAGAGGCTCGCGCCCACTCGGCGGAAAACCTAGTCGGTGTTGTCGGTTTGGAAAGTGTTGTGTTGTGGTACTCAACTATTTTTCGCACTACTTAATGGCTGTCCAGGGCGCTCCATGGAATGTCTTCATTCAAGCCATTCTTGTCCAGACCCAGCCGATGTACCCAGCGTTGTTCAATTTTGAACAGCGCAGGGGGAGGTATTGATGCATGTGCTTCCAGGATTACCCATCTGAGCGTGTCACAGGTATGATTACTTTGCAGCAAGTGAGTATACAAACGTGTTGTGGTTTTGTGGCATCTGATATTACTCTTGTGTTCAATTATACGGGTTTTGACAGGTCTGGTAGTCATCGCCACGTATTTGAGGTCACACAAGCAGGATAGTAGATCAATGCAATTGGCAGTATTGCAATTTGTGTGTTTCCTCATTTGCCAGGTGAAATTCTTACTCAAGGTTATCTCCTTAGTGTGTTTGGTCTGTGGTCAAACTGCACAGGAACCACAGGGGTAGTGGTCGGTAACAGTGATACAGATTGCGTACGCACTGGGGACGATTCACAGCAACATTTATGAGTATGGGAAGTAGTAATGAAGGAGCACTCTTTTACGTCCTCTTACAAGCCTTTGTTAATTATCTCTGATGTGGTTAGCTGCCTATTTTTTGGTTGCAATATTTATTTATTTATTTTGACCGGAAGGCAATAACAGCATACAAAGAATGCAGACATCAATACAAAAAACCCCAGACCACACCATGTGACTTTTCTACCAAGTGTAAGCAAAACTAACAATTCTAGTTGCCATGAGAGGAAAGGATGGTGGGGGTCGAGGGGGTGAAAGGAATAAGAGGGGACAAGGGTATGGGGAGGAAAAAAAGGAGGCGTGGGGTTAATGAGCAGGGGATATGAGAGAATTGAAAACGTAGTATGAAGTAAGAAGCCCCAAACCCAGTACAGAAATGCCAGGAAGCAGAAAGGGTTATTGGTCCCAACAGGGGTCTGCTAATAACAACAGCAAACTCAGACACCAAACTTAGATAAAAGATAACATTTCATAAACAATGTCCCAGGTTGTGGGGGAGTCCTCACTCCCTGCCCTAAGACCCGAATTCCAAGCAACCCCTGCTGCCTCAGTGGCCTAATCTTGAGAGGACAAACCCAAACACGTTCTGTGGAACACCACCCCTGCAGAGGGCAGTGAAGGTGTCCAGCCAGAAGAGAAAGGGGGGCAGCCCTCCCGATTGCACGCAGCATATTCAGAGAGTGCCAACATCTTTAAGGGCCAGTGCCCTGGTTTATCTGCCTATATTGAAAGCGCAGAAGGAACAGACATTGTTATTTGTGCTAAATGTGTATGAATATTCCCTGTGTATCCCATTTAAGATGTTTTCTGGACAATTCAAAAGGCATGTAAGAGCATATAGGAGAGTACACAAGGACTATTACTTTGTGCATTCCAAAATGCCTTTGTAAATAGGTGCTAGGGTGTTGAAAATGGCCTTGCTGATTGCTGTTTGTCCATCCGCAAAGTCAAGCTGAAAATGTTCTTTGACAAGTTTTGCATTTAGGGTTTTTATTGTTGTACAGTAGTTTTTAGAACCGTTGACATGTCACCTTTTTAATTCTGGAAAGTTTAATTCTTGCTTCTTGTTGGAGACCATCTCATACACCATCAATTATCACACTTTTTCTAATATTTTCATACATACATAACTTGTCCTTTGTGGGTCCCTTTTGGTATAGCCAGGGAGAAAGTAAAAGAAGAAAACCTACCACCACAAATATCAGCAGAAAGTACTCAAGGACTCTATGTGATTAAACAACCCACAAAGCTAGATTGCGCAAGAACACAGAGAAGGGTGGTGGTTTAGTGGAAGGCAGAATATAAAATAAGTAAGTTTTAGTTGATAGAGAGAAAAAACTAACAAAGTCTTGTGATAATTAGCAGAGGAATACATGAGTCACTCCCAACCTCTAGCACAGCTGCACGCCCAAGGACAGTGAGCCAATAGTGTAGGAAGCCAGATCAGATAAACTCTGAGAACTATTGGTGGATAGGAACATGGTCTGGGAGGGGAAGGTAAAGAATTGATAACCTCTAATGTTAGCAGGTGTCAATGATAAGGGGGGGCCAATTTTAAGGGAAAGAAATGTACACAAAGATACCGGGTGCATGAGGCATGTGGAAATAGATCAGTAACTTGTATGAGAGGTACCGCATTCTTGAACCTTGTTTTGAACCTGTTTTGCAAAGATAATATGCCTGAGTCATTGTGGTTTTGTGAATAAATGGAGCTCATGTGAGCAGCAAAGTGAGTCAGTTTTCAATCCTACGGGGTTGACTGTCTCCCGGCTGTTATTTTGATTAAACTTATTTCATATTGCCAACGGCCTGTGTCTTTTATTTTTTTACAGTTAACAGTATGCTGT
Organism: Triturus cristatus; assembly: GCF_964204655.1. Taxonomy (NCBI): domain Eukaryota; kingdom Metazoa; phylum Chordata; class Amphibia; order Caudata; family Salamandridae; genus Triturus; species Triturus cristatus. The sequence continues at coordinate 1,415,506,928 of NC_140591.1, read as the reverse complement.
TGGACCAAGACACATCTGCTAGTGCTCTGAAACAATTCTACTGTGTGACGTATGGGTGCCGATTGTTGCAGCACAAATAAGTACTGTATTCATGCAATCAATCAATCTATCAATCAATCAAAATACTTTTTGCGGCTCAACTGAGCCATAAAACTCACAGCAGAAAAACAGAAACAGTATGATACACAATAAAAGGAGTAAGAATTGTGTTAACATCACTAAAATCAAGTATAAAAACATCAACATTCCATAGTTTGATAGTATATTTAAAGCACTTAAAGTGTAATTTAAAACAGCTTGGATAACCGTTTCATTTCCCAAACAGTGCAAATAAGCAAAAGCAGCTACATGAGATCTGGTTTCTAGTGCTCGTAATACTGGACGGAGTGGCCTTCTTTGTGCGATATAAAATGTGCAAAAAAGCAAAAAGTGCATAGTGCTTTGTACTGCTGGGGATTCACAGCGATGGGGGGAAGAGACGAAAACCACATGCCTTTTACTGGAAAAGCTAACAGAAAAAGTATGGTTTTGAGACGAAACCTTGCCAGGAGATACTTCTGTCTCTCATTTGCAATTACTTGTAAGTAGAGTGCCAGACATGATTTCTATCCCATCACATCTGGTCTCTAACTGTGCCCTTTCTATGCATTGATTAAAAAGCGCTTTAGTTTGGCTTTGGGGATAGCCAATGAGCTATCTGGATTAAAATAAAAAGTTGGGGCAACAAGTCTTTCAAAACTCATTTTGATATATTTAAACCAAGGAATGAATAGACAATTGTCCAGATTCAAACAATCCAGTAAAATGGTTCTATATAACTGGGCTTCTGGGTTTTTCCAAATTCTATGCCATAATAAAAGGGGTTGTACCGTAACATAATCCTCTATATTGTCAAGCCCAACCTCTTCATGGCAGAAGGTCGTTGAGGTTGAATGTGGGACTGCCCGCAGCCTACTTATAAACGTATACCCCCTATTTGTAAGGGTTTGCAGTTAATGTACCCCCATATGCCTTCACCAAATGTAGCAACAGACATACATTTACTTTTAAAAATACAAAGCATTTTTTCTAGTTGGCTTATGTGTCAGCTCTTTGGGAAATCGAACAACTGCATCAATTGCTCTCTGGAATTGCATACCTCTTACATTTAAGATAAATTTCTAATTGAAATCTACATCAACTGGGAGTCCCAGATACGTAAAATGAGAGGCTTTCATAATTTTCTTCACCTCTAAGTAGGAACGTTTTGGTCTTGGAAAGTTTGTGGGCGCATCTCATTACAAAGGATGAAGTGTGATTTGTCCCAAACTATTCATAAAACTGTTAAAAGCATCTACCAGATGCTAGAGGCTATTAGCTGTTTATTATTATTATTATTATTTAGAGTTTGTAGAGCGCGTAGTCACCACGAGGGTTTATGCAATAAGAACATCATCTGCATAAAGCAACACATGAATTTCTCATGTATTGACCTTTGGGATGTCCTATCAGGTGCTCTCCCAGAGAGTTAAAATAAATTAAAAAGAGAAAAGGTGGCAAGACACAGTCCTGTCTGACCCCAGTGATTGATGGAAAATTCTCAGAGAGATCCCCGCTCCTGTTGTACCGGACTCTGGCTGTAATATGTGCATGAAGCCTACTGAGCAGGGAAATGATTGCACAGTCTGTACCTAACTGGAACATTATTGACCATAGCTTTTGATGGTCCACGGTATCGAAAGCGCATGTTAGGTCCACAGCCTTTTTTGGCCTTAGTATATTTTTTAACAATTAAGGAAAGATTTAATGATTGTTCTATGGTTCCCAAACCTGGACGAAGACCAAACTGCAAGTCCGAAAGCCCCCTGCGAGTCTGTAGCCCAGATTTCTAATTTGGCCAATATTACCCTTCTGAGAATTTTAACTGACTATCTAGGACGGCATTTGGATGGGAGCAGTGAGGCTGTCTCTTGACTCCTTTTTAAATATAGGAATAATAATAGCCTCCTGCCAGGTCTTGACCAAAGGGCCTACAACTGCACTTCTTGTGACACTTGTCATTAGGGGTGCCCAAAACTGAAGGAGGGATTTAAGAAGGTCAGAGGGAATTCTATCAGGTCCTGGGGCTTTCCCAGAGGGGCTACTCGCAAAGGCTAGGATTACATCAGATACTTTTACTGAACAGCAGAATTCCAAGGTGGCATTTGGATCATAGATAGCTATCTTATTTGTGCCTGCATCGAGGCGAGGCTCTTTTGGGCCAAAATCTTTACAGAAATGGGCCACTCAATCTTTATTGGGAACAACACATTCAAAATTAGAAGAGCCTCACATAAAGGGTTCAGGGAGTTTACTACCTACCAAAAAGCTCAAGAATCTTTCTTCTTGCAATTCTCAGGCCCTCCCAGGTACTCTTCCTTACCTCTACCTCTCTTCTTCGGTTCCTTTTTATAGTTTTTCCTGCCCTGGGCTACTCCTGACTGGTCTCATGGGTGTTTGTTCAACGCAAACTTTAAAAGTCTATGGGCAAGAGGTAACATCATTGATTTTGTTTCAAAGAAAAAGAAATGTTTTCTTCAGCAACGGAAATCTACCTTGGCTCACATTAAATTTCTGGAACATGAATTTTATAGTTCTTCAAAAAATTCTATCTCACCTGAATTGATACGAGCTAAGTTTGCTTTCAACAAAACCATTACTGACAATGCGTCATCAGTGCTCCTTCGTAGTAGCACCTGTTACTATGATGGTCGTGATAAAGCAGGGAAACTTTTAGCAAATTACCCTAAAACGCGTAAAGAGCGCACTCTTATAGACTACATTTATTCCTCCAATAACTCCCTTCTTTATAAAGATCAAGAAATACTCGATGAATTTAAACTTTTTTATCAAAATATATACACACCAGAATCTCCCCCTTCCTCCTCTCTCATTCAGGCTTATCTTGATAAACTTTCTACTCCTTCTACTTCACATCTTAATCTCCATGACCTTGATAATGATCTCTCCCTTAGTGAACTTTCCAATGCTTTAAATGCTCTCACTAAAGGGAAAACTCCTGGCCCAGATGGGTTTCCTGTTGAATTTTACCTGCATTTTTCTGATTTGTTACTCCCACAACTTTTAACACTTTCCATTCATTTTATTTAGCTGGTAAGACGGAGGGCACCTTTCAGGAGGCCACTATTTGTATCATTCCTAAAGAAGGTCGTGATCCTAAATTTTGTAAAAATTATACACCGATCTCTCTAGTTAATGTTGATTACAAATTGTTTGCTAAACTGCTTGCTTTACGTTTAGACCCTCTCATGCCTCATCTTATTGGTAAAGAGCAGTGTGGTTTTGTGAAGTGAAGGCTTACTTCTGATAACTCTCGTCTTTTTCTTAATGTTTTAAATAAAGTTTCCTCCCTCTCTACTTCTTTAGCTGCTATCTCTGTTGATGCAGAGAAAGCTTTTGATAGAGTAGACTGGTCCTTTTTGTTTGCATCGTTACACTGGCATGGTTTTGGCCCTAAATTCATATCACTTATCTCCTTACTATATTCTGCTCCTAAAGCTTCAGTCTTAGTTAATGGTCGTGTCTCCTCTTATTTTCCTCTCCAACGTGGCGTTCGTCAAGGCTGTCCTTTATCCCCTCTTCTTTTTGTTTTAGCTCTTGAACCCTTTTTGTCCTCTATCCGTAATAATGATTCTATTTCCGGTTTTCCTTATGGTGATCACCAGTTGAAGCTTTCTGCGTATGCAGATGATATTCTTTTATTTATTTCTGCTCCTGAAACTTCTATTCCTCCTTTATTACTTGAATTTGACTCCTTTTCGCAGGTCTCTGGTTACAAAATTAATTCAGACAAGACTGAAATTCTCCCTCTCACTAAATTCTGTTTTCCCCATTCCATCTCTTTTACTGGGTTCGCTTGGAACAGTTCAAAAATCGAATATCTAGGCATATGGTTTTCCAATTCCATCAGCTCTTCAATTAAATTGAATATGTCCACAGCCTTATCTCGAATTGACAAATTACTCTCTTCCTGGAACCCTCTTTTTCTTTCTTGGTGGGGTCGGTTGGATTCGATTAAGATGATGATTGCCCCAATTCTAATTTGTATACTTTCCATGCTCCCTGTTCACATCCCCGTTATCCATTTTAAACGCATTGATTCTTGTCTTTCTAGTTTTCTCTGGAAACATAAAAAAGCCAGAATTGCTTTATCTTCTCTTCGTAAACCGAAATCTAATGGGGGGGAGGGGGTGAATTTCCCGGTTTTTCGTCTTTATCATAAGTCCTCCCTTCGTCAGGCCTCAAAATGGCTCTTGTCAGATCCCTCCCCCTTTTCTCCCCTTTGGCTTTCCATTGAACACATTTTAGAATTACCTTTTTCTTTCATGGAAATAATACATTTTTCTGCCAAAACCTCTCACACTTCTCCTCCCTTATTTAAGCACACCTGCTCCCTCCTGAAACCTTTGGTCCACCCTACTACTATTTCCCGTGCATCTTTCTTAGATTCCCCTATTTGGCATAATTCGCATATCCACCTCAATAATAGACCTATTTTTTGGAAAGCGTGGAGATTAAAAGGTATTATATGGGTTAAACATCTTTGTGATGGGGTTTCTCCTTGTTCCTTTCCCCAATTTCAATCCTTATTCCCTTGCCCTCGCTATTTTTTACAGAAGTTTACTATCCTTATGGCGATCATTCTGGATATTTACTATTCTCTTCCCCTTCATCCCCATTTGACACTCAAGGCTCTCTTCTCCAAATACTCCTTACTCTACCCAAAGCCTCTCTTATATACAAATTCTTCTTAGCCCCCAATCCTGATCGCACTAAATCTAAATTGGAACTCTCTTGGGAGTCGGATTTGGGATGCGTATGGTCTACAATCTTTTGGGATAAACTTTGGTCTAGATCATTAAAAATTTCTCGTTCTGCCTCCCTTACCCAATCTATGTTTTTCTTAGATTCCCCTATTTGGCATAATTCGCATATCCACCTCAATAATAGACCTATTTTTTGGAAAGCATGGAGATTAAAAGGTATTATATGGGTTAAACATCTTTGTGATGGGGTTTCTCCTTGTTCCTTTCCCCAATTTCAATCCTTATTCCATTGCCCTCGCTATTTTTTACAGAAGTTTACTATTCTTATGGCGATCATTCTGGATATTTACTATTCTCTTCCCCTTCATCCCCATCTGACACTCAAGGCTCTCTTCTCCAAATACTCCTTACTCTACCCAAAGCCTCTCTTATATACAAATTCTTTTTAGCCCCCAATCCTGATCGCACTAAATCTAAATTGGAACTCTCCTGGGAGTCGGATTTGGGATGCGTATGGTCTACAATCTTTTGGGATAAACTTTGGTCTAGATCGTTAAAAATTTCTCGTTCTGCCTCCCTTACCCAATCTATGTTTTTCTTAGATTCCCCTATTTGGCATAATTCGCATATCCACCTCAATAATAGACCTATTTTTTGGAAAGCGTGGAGATTAAAAGGTATTATATGGGTTAAACATCTTTGTGATGGGGTTTCTCCTTGTTCCTTTCCCCAATTTCAATCCTTATTCCATTGCCCTCGCTCTTTTTTACAGAAGGTTACTATTCTTATGGCGATCATTCTGGATATTTACTATTCTCTTCCCCTTCATCCCCATCTGACACTCAAGGCTCTCTTCTCCAAATACTCCTTACTCTACCCAAAGCCTCTCTTATATACAAATTCTTCTTAGCCCCCAATCCTGATCGCACTAGATCTAAATTGGAACTCTCTTGGGAGTCGGATTTGGGATGCGTATGGTCTACAATCTTTTGGGATAAACTTTGGTCTAGATCGTTAAAAATTTCTCATTCTGCCTCCCTTACCCAATCTATGTTTTTCCTTTATCATAGACTCTATCACTCCCCTGCTTCTCTAGCACGTTTTTCTTCTTCTGCTGATTCTAACTGTTGGACTTGTGGATCTTCTAATGATGACCTACTTCATCTTCTCTTTCTCTGTCCTTCAGTCTCCGACTTTTGGGGGAAGGTTTGGTCATACATCTCTCGTCTGGTTACAGTTTCCATTCCTTATTCTATTCCCCTCCTCTTTGCTGGTAGCCTCTCTGACTCTTTAGATCTTCCCTTACACAATCATGGTCTTTTTGACCTCATGCTTGCTCTAGCTTTTCAACACATTTCCTTCAACTGGAAAACTCTCACAAAACTTTCTATACAACATTGGTGGAATTCCCTTTGCCATTTTCATAGACTTGATGTTGCTTTTGCCTCCTTTTGTAAACCACTGATTAATGTAGATCTCTTTTGGATGCCCCTTACCACCTATTTAGATCGAATTGTTTTAAAATGTACCTCACATCTTACTTCTGAAAATTTTAAGCCCCCTTGAATATATTCATCTCTGTTCTTAATTTTTTGTATCCTGTTGAACTAGTGTATGTATTTATTTATTTGACAACTCATAGGTATTTATTTACATTATGTAATTTAGCATGCCTCTCTCTGTTTTATTTCTTTATCTCATAATATTGGTATTTTCTTTCCTCTCCTTCCTTTTAGAGCAGGTACTGTTAAACCACCTCGGGTTATTACTGGACTTTACAGCACCTTTAGCTAATCTGTCTGCTATCTAATTATTCAGCCTGATATATGCGCTTATTAGTTCTGCTGGATTTGTGTCCTTTTGCAGAACCTTATCAATTTCTAACTGATTGTCTGTGAGAAGATCTCTATGGAAGGCTTCCTTATCGATTTTCTCCCATTTGAGGATCAATCCTTTATTTCTGCTATATTCTATCAGGGCTGTCAAATGTTCTGTGTGACCTTAGCTGGGGCTATCCTAAGCTCCATTATGAGCGTGTTATGGTCGCTTATACATGAAGCCACAACTTTGCATGTCACGAGCACTGATAGTAATTCCTTGGAGATTAGCATATGATCAATAGTGGAATTCGAACTCGGAGCCATACATGTCGGAATCCTACTCTGTGGTCTGCAAAGTGTTATTACCAATGCATTAGTACCTGTGTTCACCACCTTAGTAAATAGGGTCTGATTCACAAAGGACAAACCTATATTTTATGTGCAGAGTTCTCAGCAATTGTAAAAGTACTATTACATCATAATTGGTGAATAGCAAAAAAATAGTATACTTATACAAAAGTATAAGTTTAGCTTTGTGAATCAGTCTCTCAATGTCACAGTCATTATATTGGAATCTCAATTTGCGATCCTCATCCTGCCCTTGCCATTTTATATGCTGTGCAGGTTGACCCACTGTCCACCACTGCCCATTTCAGGAGTGTAACACGTTGCTGTAGAGTTGGCGATGCAAAACTATGAAATGTGGCAAGTAGAACAGAGCTGCGGCTGCAAATATATGGTGGTTTTGTTAAACGCTGGGTTGTTTACTTAGTTTGCAGCTTGTGCATGCCAAACAATTCTAATATTTTCCTAACATTTAAACAAGAATTGCTAGTGACTCTACCAACTTGCCAGTGCCAACACATATGCTAATATTTTTCAGGGCCTGCAAGAACACATTTTATAGTAAAAATATACGGCCCACTCTGATTCTTCAAAGAGGAAGAAATGTTTCCATGCATCACTTCCTTACTCACATTTTATATTTTTATACAGTTTGGCAGAGAGACCCCATTTATATTTGCATTGTTTGCTGTGCACTGCCCTCCACTTTTATTCCATGCTGTTGCATTTAGTTGTCTTTGAACTGCTGGTGGCTAGAAAAACAAAAGTCTCATTCTGAGCGCAAACTACTGTATTGTAGTAGGTGATATTAAGGACTCTAGGCTCATATAGTTTAAGCATACCTAAGAGGGGAACAACAGCATGAGACAATTTGAGCACAATTCAAAATGTGCACTTGCGCAATTCAAAAAAGTGCATTATTAATAGTGTACTGAGCAATTCATTTATACTTGAACCCACATGTGCATACTGACATGGAGCTACTGCAGTTGAAACAAATTTGCTCCCACATGTTAAAGTGTGGTTTCCTGGCTTATGCTAAGTAGGCATCAATGCCATCTTGTATAAAATATGTGTCACCGCATCGTGTTTATTCTTTGTTTACTTCTGCTACACATAGTTAAGCAAGATGTGGATTTGTTTATTTCTGACAGACACTGTTCCCGAAGAAAGCCTACTAAAATGCCCACTGTAACACTTGTTGAAGGACTTTTTGCATGCATGCAACATTGCATTCATTCACAATGGTTCACTGTTGTTGTTGAAACTAGCTTGTTCTGGTGCCACCGGAAGACATTAGGTCAGAGGGGCTGAACAAATATTCATGTAGTGGGTTAGTTATAAGACATATGGTTGTGTAGCAATTTTAAAACTCTGTCACTTGATTTGGTGAAAATGTCATTCCTTGCTCACACCAAGGTTTCTGTGGAGAAACTGGCTATGTACACCCTAGTAGAATGTTAGGGTGAGCCAGAATTCATGAGAGACTTCTATGCTACTAGGAATGCTGTGCAATTTCTTACTGATTTTGCTGCACATTTGAGACCTAGTCTATTTCTGATTTTGCCTATTATTCTGCATTGTTCTTATTACTGAGAACCTTCATGACAATGATTGTATGCATTTAAACGAGATTTGCTGCGTCGTCACTTTACTATTTCTGTATGGTACAATTTTGATTTTTGCAATAAACCTTCATGAGGTTTCTAAATATCCTTCTTGAACTCATTTTTGACTAAGTAATTTCCTATTGACTGCATAACAACGTCCCCTATCCATCCAATTCCTGGGCGAACCATTGAGATGCAGATTGTTTTCTAGGGCCCGTGTGTGCCCACGACTACAATTAGATTTGTCCATTCAAGGCATTTGTAAAGATAAGTTAAACATTTATAGAAATATTTTGACTAAGCAGATGTGCTTACTGTGCTAGTGTTTTTTTTTAATGCATTGCATATATTTATATAAAATGAAAGGTAAAGTGCTAATTCGTAACCCACTAGCATTTGTCAGAGCTTCCAATCCAGACCTTCTGCCCAGTAAAGGTAGGCAACGGCAGACCACCAAGATTAATATGTCTTTTTTCTTTTAAATGTCTACAACTTCACCGAGCAAAAATATAAACTAATAAATTTAGTCTAAAAGTCTAAATCTTGATTAAATGTACCTGAGGACCAAAGTTCTGGAATGAATCAAAAAGATATTTGGCTTTTTTAAATGACCGGATGTCCGTTTAATAGGTCCGAAAGTCGGGATCCTTCCATTACACGCTAACACTTTATTTGTTTGAAATATATATATATTATCTACTGGCGGTCGCCAGTAGATAGTTATAGTTACAACCTAGTTTCCATAGGAAATCTCAAAATTCTATTTTGAATAACTTTGGCGCCGGTTGACGAATTCTCGCGAAATTTTCAAAACAAATGGGGCGCTCCGTTCAGCTCCTACCCTGAAAGTCTCGGGGTGATTCGTCAAGCGGGGGCCGAGAAAAAGGGGGGGTCCCAAAACGCGTTTTCCCCATGCATTTTTCCATAGGACCTTTAGTCGAAGGTACAGCCCGAACGGCGGAACAGAATTACGTGAAATTTGGCAGAGAGGTAGCCATAAGGTCAAGGAAGTGCCTTTTGAAGGTCTTGTGTAAATCTGTTCAGTATTTCCTGAGAAAATAGCATTTAAAAGCATATAAATATCTATACGCGCGCACCGTGCGCGCACCCTGCCGTGCGCGAGCGCAATTCTGATTGGTTGTTAGATGTCGGTAAACATTAGAATCGGTCGAAACCAGGAAGTGTCGGCCGCCATTTTGTCTCTCGCAGTCTGAGGGGGTGAAAAACAAAGGTGGAGAACGTGAAAAGGGGGCAGGGTGGACAGTTCCAGACCCCCTAACCTTTGTCAGGGGGTCCCAGAAGGACCCCCAAGGGCAAAAAAAAGATTTTATTTTTTTTTCGAAAAATCGCGGAGTGCGCGCACTGTGCGCGCATGCTGAAAAAACACACGTAAAACTTTAAAAAAAAAATTTTAATGGAAAATTAAGCGAGGTTCGCGCACCGTGCGCGCACGCTAAAAATCCCATATAAAAAATACATACATAAATTAGCATTTAAAAAACCTTTGAAATTCACTGAAAAAACCATAGGTTTCACACACGTTATAGTTACGAATTAGCATTTAAAAAACCTTGCAAATTCACTTCATCATCAAAATATCTTTATTCGGATATAAAAACATCCAAGAAAAGAAAATAATACACATGTTACAGAATAATATTACAAACGACTTCACATATTAAAACTCATTAACACAATGGGGGTAAAGCAAAATAGGTCGATTCTGAATGTCCTGTCCGTGGCCTCGACTAAGTTGTACAAAACGACTGGCAGGCTATAAGTTCATCAATTATTACTTATTAAAGTGCAGGGTGCAAACAACTATATAGTGCAAAAAGCCATCGTCCAGAATAAAATATACGATCATAGATGCTTAAAACACATATCAAGAGGACACTCTTTGTTTTGGAGATATATATATATATATATATATATATATATATATATATATATATATATATATATATATATATATATATATATATATTCACTGAAAAAACCATAGGTTTCACACACGTTATAGTTACGAATTAGCATCTAAAAAACCTTGCAAATTCCCTTAAAAAAACCATAGGTTTCACACATGTTATAGTTAGCTGGACATTTCACTCGTAAAAAACCAATGAAATTCCCCCGTTATAGTTAGTGCAGGCAACTATAACTCACGCGACCGCAATACTCTGCTGATGACGTCAGATATTACATCACTGATGACATATGTGTCTTTCTGAAAAATAAATATTTGTAATATATGTATAGCTAAAGATTAATGGAAGAAGACATGGGTAAATAAGTGTCTAAATACAGTGATGTAATATCTGACGTCATCAGCAGAGGATTGCGGTCGCGTGAGTTATAGTTGCCTGCACTAACTATAACGGGGGAATTTCATTGGTTTTTTACGAGTGAAATGTCCAGCTAACTATAACATGTGTGAAACCTATGGTTTTTTCATTGAATTAGCAAGGTTTTTTAAATGCTAATTCCTAACTATAACGTGTGTGAAACCTATGGTTTTTTAAGTGAATTTGCAAGGTTTTTTTAGATGCTAATTCGTAACTATAACGTGTGTGAAACCTATGGTTTTTTCAGTGAATATATATATATATATATATATATCCAAAACAAAGAGTGTCCTCTTGAAGGAAGCCACACACAGGGGGGTGATTTTCACACTTTTAATGGAGAGAGCTGCAGCAAGGAAAACAAGACACTTCTCAAAAATCTTGCCGCCCGACGCGTTTCGTCCTCTCACACTTAATCATGGGCTAAAATGTCAATTTCAGTCGCTTCACTCCCAGCACCTGAAATACATCCTGGGACCCGCCCCAGTGGGCGTCGGCAGTCGCACTGCCTGCTGGTTCCTGTAGTGCTGGTTATCTTCCTCATGTGAGTAGTGTAAGTGCTGCTACATACTGACTGTTCATATCCCCAGTGGGTTGGTAAATGTGACTTTTCTCCCAGCAACACCATCTGACTCTCGCCGCGTCCCTCCTGTCCTTTGCATAGCTGCACACCGGCTGGTGTCAGCAATGGTCCGCTCCGCTGAGGTCACTCATGACATGGTCAGTGACATCACTCTTCACATCAATGATGACATCTGAAATGACACATTGTGGATTGCGGTCGCGCAGGTTATAGTTACCTGATCTAACTATAACGTGGAATTTCATTGGTTTTTTACGAGTGAAATGTACAGCTAACTATAACATGTGTGAAACCTATGGTTTTTTAAGTGAATTTGCAAGGTTTTTTAAATGCTAATTCCTAACTATAACGTGTGTGAAACCTATGGTTTTTTCAGTGAATTTGTACGGTTTTTTAAATGCTAAGTTATGTATTTATTTTTTATTTTTTTTTCTGGCTTTTCACCGTGCGCACACCCTGCGCGCACGGTGCGCTTCGCGCACCGTGCGCGCGCTGTGGGCGCGCGCTGTGGGCACTCGCTGCACTTCGCGCACCGAGCGCCCACGTTGCGCAGTTCATACCGTGCGCGCCTCGCCTTTTTTTACACAGTAACAATTTTCTTTTCTCCCTTGCGGGTCCTTCAATTTATTTAATAAATGTGATTGTTATTTCTTTTTTTTTTTTTATTATTTTTTTTTGCCGTGCGCGTACGGTAAGCTTACCGTACGTGCACTCCGCGATTTTTAAAAAAAAATTATTAAATGTATTTTTCGTACTTTTTGGTCCTTCGTGGACCCCCTGACAAACGCTAGGGGGTCTGCAACTCTCTTCGTTGCCCCCTTTTCATGTTATCCACCTTTGTTTTTCAGTGCGAGAGACAGAAAATGGCGGCCGACACTTTCTGATTTCGACCGATTCGAATGTTTACAGTCATGTAACCACCAATCAGAATTGAGCTCGCGCACGGCACCGTACGCGTACGGTAAGCTTACCGTAAGCGCACGGAGCGCGCTTACAGATATATATATTGATTTAAATGCTATTTTCTCAGGACCTACTGAACAGATTTACACCAGACCTGCAAAAGGCACATCTCTGACCTGAGGACTACCTCTCTGCCAAATTTCAAGTAATTCTGTTCAGCCGTTCGGGCTGTAGCTCGGACTAAAGGTCCTATGGGAAAATGCATGGGGAAAACGCGTTTTGGGACCCCCCTTTTTTCTCAGCCCCCGCTTGACGAATTCCCCCGAGACTTTCAGGGTAGGAGCGGAGCGGAGCGCCCCACCTATTTTGAAACTTTCGCGAGGATTCGTCAACCGGCGCCAAAGTTATTCCAAATAGAATGTTGCGGATTTCCTATGGAAACACGGTCCTAACTATAACTATCTACTGGCGACCGCCAGTAGATAATATATATATATATATATATATATATATATATATATATATATATATATATACATATATATATATACACTTCCTTTCTAAATTAAAAAGGTAACCCAAACAGTTGCTTTTCCACCATTTTGTAGTTGGTGTTCAGAGCGAGCCTATAAGTGATTTGTTTCACTTGTGTAAAGCCTTGAACATTTACTTCACGTAGTGTCTGTCAACAACATGTTTTTGACATAATCACCTGAAATCTAGTTTAATGGCATTGCAACATGCCATATAGTAAAATAAAGAAATATTGGCAAAGTCAATTAGTTTGGCCTGGGAAGGGGTTATGCAAGGAAGTGCTGGACAAGAGAGGAAGGACATAATGGCTGGAGTAAGGGGCCTATGAATAGGGGACAAGGAGGGGAAAGGAAGGAAGCAATGACTAGAGGGCAGGGCATTGCTGGGCTTATAAAGACGCAATTTCTGAATGAACAGGTCAGGTTGGTATGAAGGAAGTGATGACTGGGCAATTGGGGTGCCTCGGGCTGCTGAGCTTCACCTTGTATCTACCATGACCTGTCTCTTTGGCATCTTCTACAGCTCCTCTGAAGTGCACAGCGTTTTCAGTAGTCAGTTCAGCTTGTTTTGTGAGCAGGACTGTCTCTGCTCCTCCAACAAACAAAACAGACCTTAATAAAAACAAGCAATGGAAATGTCAACATGCCTGGCCTTAAAGAAATGTTGTATGGTAATGTGAAGCATTACAAGTAGATAGCATGGGAATGGATATGTAGTTGCGTGGATGCAAATAACTGTAGAATAACATTGGTATAGTTTAAAAGGTCAGGAGACAATTGCACTGTTAAGCCACACCTAGAAATACTAGTAGTTTAATGACTGCCTTCCTCCCATTTGTGCTGCTGCCAGAAATAAACACCATACATTATCTAGTTAGGTAAGACACTTTAATAGTATTACAATGTCATGTGTGTGCCCCTGAAAGTTCAAGCTAAGGCAGCTGCATAAATAAGCAAAATGATCACAGCTGTGTGGAAGGGAAGCACTTTTTTGTGGAAGCACACAATTTCTGTTCAATTAAAACATGTACTCCTGTCTCCCAATATGTGGGCAGAGCCAAAGTCCCTCTCCTGAGAATTCTGACATAATTGTCTGGTGACAGCTGCGCTGTCAAGCCAGCCCATAAAAAAGCCTAGTGTTACAAAATGAAAAACGATAAGGCCTCGGTAAAAATAATCATACAAACAGAAACAAGTGATATCGGAAAGGTTTGGGATAGACTGGAATGGAGAGAGACTGTGACAGAAGGCAACATGATGGCAGAAAGCGAGCAGGGAGACAAGCTTGAGTAGTGAAGTACCCTGTAGTCATGAATCAAAATGTGGGAGGTAGGAGCATAAGAGGGGTCCACTTGGCTCCCAGAAAACGTGGTCATATAATCAAAGAAGAGTGATCTTCTATCCAGATATTGCATGTCAGTTAAAAATGTCAGATTTCCTACATTCTCAAATAACATATTTAGGAAGACGTGGCTTAAAAACTACTTTTCGTATTGTCTGAAACTTTGTGCAGTCTAAGAAAATGTGCAGCCAATTACACTATATCTTTAAGCCACATGTGCGTATTTCATGTGCCTTCTTCATGACCATTTTTTACCTTACTGATTATATTGCACAGATTTAGACCAATTCATAATCTTAATACCTCAGATCTAACCGCAGGGTTCGTTAAGGTGTCAATATGGGGGAACACCTCACTGTTTTGCCATGAATTTAGCATAAATTGGATAGACGACTTCCCCATTAAATATTGCATATTATGTTCTCTGGCTTCATTTTTTATTAAAGCACAGAGTTCGCCCTTAGAAATACCTATCTGCAGGTCATGACTTCCTATATTTAAACCCCAAATCCTACATATTTCATCCAGGTTTTTACTAACTCTCTTAGCCTGTTTCAACTCTCTGTGTGTGATCTCATTTTAACAATGACTTTTGCTTTCCTACTGTTTCCAGGCATAACCAGAATCTTGCTATCACTAGAAGCAACTGCTGTTTTACCGTTTTTCCGAAAGGTATACAGTACTATAAAATCAGTTAATTGCCGGGTGATCCTACAAACGACTGGTATGTCCCATAACCTCTTTATATACTGGAATATCCCAAGATATTGGAGAAGACGCCTCACTCACTGAATAGTGATATGCTTCATCATAGGTGTCTTTCCACACCCAGGTAAGATAATACTACCTGGGTTGACTCAACCAAAGATGTTCTGGGAGTTCTGATATAAAGTTACACTGGTTAAGCAGGGAACCAGATAGGTGATATATATCAAAATACCTCCAGGTATACCCAAAGTTCTATATCTTATTCGTAGGGTACCTGTGGCATGAAATAAAACCGTGAAATCAGTGGGGTTTATTTGAAAATAATTGTTTCAAATGTACCCTCTCTATATGGCATTATAGGTAGTATCATCTTACCTGGGTGTGGAAAGACGCCTATGATGAAGCATGTCACTATTCAGTAAGTGAGGCGTCTTCTCCAATATCTTGGGATATTCCAGTATATAAAGAGGTCACGAGACATACCAGTCGTTTGTAGGATCACACGGCAATTAACTGATTTTATGCCTGATGGTGCATGGTTAGAGAGTCATCGATAGTTATCCCCAAATTACGGACATGACTGGAGGGTTTGGGGAGGGCGCCCATCTCAGCAGGCCAATGTAGTGGGCCCCACAGATCTTTATTTTTGCCTAGGATGAGGACTTCCGTCTTATCGCCATTTAATTTCAGGTGATTGCGGTTCATCCATGTAGCAATTTTCCCTAGGCCTGTCTGAAGAAGGGATGTCGAGCTGGGGTCAGTACTGGAGAGGGAAAAGATGATCTGGGAATCGTCTGCATACGTAAAAAGAGTTAGGCCTGCTTGTTCTGCTATGTATGCTAGAGGCCTGACATATAAATTGAAAAGAAGAGGACTAGGGATGGAGCCCTGGGGCACACCATAGGGTGATGGGTAAATGTTGGAAGTGTCTGTGACAGAGAAGATCTGGAAAGTGCGGTCGGTTAAAAAAGAAGTAATCCAGTCCAAGGCTGAGCCACAGATGCCCAAAGATTTCAATGTGTTGATTAGGACTGAATGGGAGATAGTGTTGAATGCCGCACTAAGGTCTAACAGTATCATTGCGACTGTGTCCCCAGTGTCGAGATGATGGCGCAACTTATCTGTGACCCCCAACAGTGTGGTTTCCGTGGAGAATCCGGTCGAAAGCCGGATTGAGAGGGGTGGAGGATTTTGTGAGTTTCGACAAACTGAGAGAGATGGGAGTGAATGTGTCTCTCAAGAATTTTGGAGAAGGTAGGCAGGAGTGAGATGGGCCTATAATTAAAGAGGACACTAGGGTCGGCAGAGGGCTTTTTCAGGAGAGGGGTTACCATGGCGTGTTTCCAATGCTCAGGGACTGTGGATTAGAGCAGGGAAGAATTTAGAACATTCAGGATGACGGACAGATGAGAGAGGTCCAGCTGTTTTACTGTGGAGATTGGCAGGGGGTCCTTTGGGGAACCGGATTTGACCTTTCCAAGGATGGTTATCAAGGAGTCTAGGTCAAGAGGGGGCCAAGAGACTAGCTGTGGAACCGTTTGGGGAGGGACAGTGAGGTGTGGTAAGGGTAAGGTCTGGGGTAAGATGATGGATTGAGACTGTGGGGTTTTGCTTATATGTGAGTTTGCAATTTCAAAATAAATTTTCTCTATTTTTTGCGTGAAAAATTGGGCAAGATCGTCACATTGACGTTTAGTTAAAGGTAGAGGTTTTGCTTGGGTCTCAGAGCCGGCAAGTTCTTTAACTAGGCCAAAAAGTGTTCTTGAACAGTTAGTGGCATCCGAGATGGTTTTGGAGACAAAGCTAGCCCTAGCGGCGTTACAGTTGTTGTGGTATAATTTTAATGCTTTTTTGTAGACAACTTTGGAATCAGGTGTGTAGTCTCTCCATCTCCGTTCCAAGGCTTTACATTTAGATTTCTCAGCCTTTAGAGCTTCGTTAAACCAAGGGGCTGGAGGTCGGTGGTTATTTATTTTTTTATTTTTGAGGGGGAGGCAAGAGTCAAGAGCATCTAAAAGCCAATCGTATATGTTTCCTGAACGTACGTCAACTGTAGAATCGGATGTGGGTGGGTTGGCACATAAGAGCTTGTTGAGGACACCTGTATTCAGTTGTTTCCAGTCTCTTTTGGGGACCTTGAGGGAAGGGAAAAAAGGTGTAGGGGAGGAAAGGGGCGTTAGGCAGAAATTGGATATAAAGTGATCTGACCAGCATATGGCTGTTGCCGGGGCACAGTGGATGTGAGGAAGGCTCGAAAAGATGGGGTCAAGCAGGTGGGTGGCACTATGAGTGGGGCCTGTATTTAGTAGGTTAATATTCATAGCTGCGAGGTCAGAAATGAAGTTGCTGCAGGTAGAATTAAGGGTATCGTCAAGATGTAGGTTTAGGTCGCCTAGGACTGAGAAATTCTTGGAATTTAAAAGGAAAGGGGTTATGAGGTTGGGAAAGGATGAGGCCCATTTGGTGGGCGGTCCTGGCGGGCAGTAAACTAAAACACCAGAAAGTGTGAAATTGGGGTTGAGGGATATTTTAAATAGGGCGGCTTTGCAGTTGGGAAAGTCTAACGGATCAAATTTGCATTGAAAAAGATTTTTAAAGATGATGGCTGTCCCCCCCCCCACTTTTTGTCACTATGTCCTTCCCGACGATGGCATAATTGGGAGGTAGTGCTGCTGCCACATCAGGACCGGCACTCTCATGGAGCCAGGTCTCTGTGAGGAACAAAGCGTCAGGTTGTTCGTCTAGAAGAAGGTCAAGGATCTCCATTTTATGCTTGGGGAGTGATCGGCAGTTTAGACTGAGGAACGTAAAATCTTTGATGGGTTGGACTGACGAGTGAGTGTAGGATTCAGTACCAGGAGAGGTGAGGCGGAGGGACTGTGAAGTGACAGGGGCAAAGTTGCAGCAGGGACAGACCTTCACAGCTAGGCTGTCAGCAGTGAACCGGGTGCATTTTGGGTTAACTGGGGGGCGGAGAGCTAGGAGTTGTTTAGAAGAGAGATTCAGCCGATTTATGCACTTTTGACCAGGGGTCGTGGCCCCTGGCTCCGTTTGGGTGCGGGACGGGCTTGCCTTCAGCGCGCCGGCAGCGCGCCCGCTGCGCGCGTCCGCTGCGTGGGAGAAGTGGCATTGGATTTAAGTAGAGAGGAGCTCTAGGTCACGTGACCGTCAGAGCGCCGCCTCCCCCAAGCCTGAGCAGCTGATAGCAATCAAGGAAAGCGTGCACACGCCCACATCCTCCACAACATTCAGGGTAGAAACCCTGCGGTGGACCGAGGTGAGAGCGCGAATTACCACAAAGTGCAAATAAAATGCTGAGTGAAGTATGAGGTTATATTAAAAAACAAAGGACATAGATTCGTTTTTTTCTTTAAATCGCCAGAGCGCAATAATTAGACAGCAGCAAGCCTCCGCTTTACTTTCAGGATCTCACCCTTCAATTACTGCGCGCATCCGCTGCGCGGGAGAAGTGGCATTGGATTTAAGTAGAGAGGAGCTCTAGGTCACGTGACCGTCAGAGCGCCGCCTCCCCCAAACCTGAGCATCTGATAGCAATCAAGGAAAGCGTGCACACGCCCACACCCTCCACAACAATCAGGGTAGAAGCCCTGCGGTGGACCGAGGTGAGAGCCCGAATTACCACAAAGTGCAAATAAAATGCTGAGTGAAGTATGAGGTTATATAAAAAACAAAGGACAGAGATTCGTTTTTTTTTTTAAATCGCCAGAGTGCAACAATTAGACAGCAGCAAGCCATATATAGAATATGCTTATACACATAATCTAACATGTAGTTTGCCGGTTGAAGAAAAGGTGTTCATAGAAATGGTAGAAAATAGAAGAGAAAGTTTCCAAAGAAAAGCTGCTGAACAGAAGTCACATGTACCACCGTGGGCTTTTAGAGAGGGAAATTATGAGAAAGGCGAGACATACACTGCAATGTTCCTGGATTGGTATAAAAAAGAGAAAATCTGTTTGCTTAGAATAAAAACTAACTATAATAATTATTTCATTGGTACTAGTGAGTGTGAGCATACTTTCCAAATTACTGGAGGTTGGGGATTAAAGGGTGGAACTGATCCTGTTTTCCCAGGAGTTTATTATGTGTGGGGTTAGAAAGCCTATTACAGGTTGCCTCGCATTGGTATGGTAGTTGTTATTTTGCAATTGTTTTTCCAAAAGTCTACCATGTACACAGAAATAATAACAGAATCAATAAATAAAACAAGGACTAACACATAATAAAAGAGAAAGTTTCTCGGAAATAATAGGTGACATGTTTGGTGCACTGACACTGTCAGTTGGAGTCGTTCTGAATTTGCATAAAATCTGGAAATTGCCCACAGTAGTTGATTGTTTATCAACTGATACTGCTGGTGGGTTCTTGATGATTGACACCGAAATGGTTGCGATCAGATCAATGGTTTTACAGAATTGACTTGCCCTTGATATCTTATTGGCAAAAGAGGGTGGAGTCTGTGGCATGTTGAAAATTCAACACCTTTGCACTTATATCCCAGACAAAAGTAAAGGTATTGAGGGATATATTAAGAATATTACAAAATTACTTGAAGACTTGACCCAACTGGAGGTTGACAGTGTCTGGGAGAGACTTGGTAAGAGGATCTTTTCCGTAGGCATGTTTTTGTACCTTTGGAAGTAGCTTATTAGGTAAAATAATAATGCCAATCATTTCAGTAGCTGTAGTAGCCTTAGTAATAATAACAATATATAAATGCTGTAAGTGTAGATGTGGAAGAAAAGAGATGACAGAATCAAATAACAAATGAAGAGCAAGAAAGAGAAAAAGAGATGAGATAGAACTAGAAGATATGAAAGGAGATTACTATGACAAGATGAAAGATTTAGACGAGAAATTGATGGAAAGAATACTGAACTTTAGATAAATAAAGATGGCACTTGGTATGGTGGGTATTTTATGATGGCTCCAGAAAGCCATCAGAGGGGGGATTGATGGAGCAGGGTTTTATAAAATGAAACCTGCTCGAATTGATACCCCCATAATACATACTAACAGCGTGCAGTGGAAACTAACATTCAAATCACATTAAATACACGGGAAACCGCTTTGCGCATGAGCATACTAATGTGAACTAATGCATGAAAGAACTTTTACATTGCGTTTCAAAAGAAACAAAAATAATGCATGACTAGGCCGCATTTCGCAAAAAGGACTGGTGCGGATTAATATACAACTCCACATGGAAAAACTTTGCCATCTGGAGTACCCATGAATCCTGTGTATTTTGAGGCAAGTTCGAATGATCAGCCAAATTCTGCCTCCAAGCTCTACTGGGGAAAAATATGAACTCTCAGATTTGACAGAGGAGTTGGAGTGTCCGCCTTGGAATGTCCCATGATACCTTGGCCTCTGGAACTCTTGCTTTTGAGGGAAAGAGTACCTCTCCTCACTGGTAATCATTCCAGGAATCACCTTTCCGTAGTAGTCCTCTGAAGGGGGACTGGGAGTAAGCACAGCCAGCAAAGCACTCCCTGCCACTTCCACCCATGGAAAGAATTTTCTGGTTAAAAACCATCTTTATGGCTACTTGGGCTTTATCCAATATGGTCAATGTACTCACAAATCTTGTCTTGGCAAAAGGATCTTCAAACAACAAGCTGCTTGCTAGTATGCCTGTTTCATTAGTAACCAGTTTCCAAAGTTTAGGGTCGATGGAAAGGCAAAGGGGCCACAGTTTGCATTCCCTAAAAATTCAGTTTAAAAGAAAGGGAGACCTTCCTCCAGACAGGAAAAAAAGTACTTGATTTCTGAGTCTTGGGGATTCCTATAGAAACAGAATAGAAGCCTAGTTAAAATTATGCTTTTTGTTTTGGTATTTTAGGGTTTTGAGTTGTTGATTGCTTCTGTTGAATATTTTAGGACTAGATGGCGCTCAAACTGTTTAATTTTAGATTCAAGTTCTTCCAGAGGTTTGTTTGTAGTTTTATTTTTGTTGCTCATAATACTGATCATTCTGCCCCTGAGTGTAGTTTTCAGCGCTGCCCAGACAGTTTCTGAAGATACATCTGGAGAAGCATTCTCTTTGAAGTAGTTGACAATAGCATAAATAATTTCTTCTCTACTACCAGGATCATTTAGTAGGGTGTCATTGAAGTGCCAGAGTCTATTGGGGTTTTGGATGTTGGAGATTGTATTATATTCTGAAATGCAGGCGTGGCCCGAGTTAATTAAGGGTTTGAGCCTGGAATTCTTTCAGGCGGGAGTTAGTTTCTGATTGGTCAAAATATAGACGATCTTTGATATGTTGGTTAGTTTGTGTGCAGTGGTTAGGTTTTTCATTTGTGAGTGGGATTTATCTGGTCTAAGTTTACTGGGGTATAGTCTATCTAGTACAAGATCCACAGGACGGTTAAAATCCCCACCCTGTGTAATCTTTGAACTATTTGGGATATTATGTATTCTTTTATTTAGATTCACCCAAAATGTGGGGCAGTATGCAGTTGGCGTGTATATGTTGATGAAAAATAGCTCCTGGTTGTCTTTGGAGATTTGTGGGGTGACTCATCAGTCTTCTGTATCGCTTACATTCTTGATTACTTTAATACCTGCGGATCTAGCAAAGACAGTGAGAAATCTGTTCTTTTTATCAAATTTGGGGGAAACAAGCCAGTTCTGAGTACCAAATGTTTATAGGATTTTGAGCGCTGTCCTTATCTATTCTGGTCTCTTTAAGCGAGGAGATATTCCATCTCAGTTTGCAACAATATTCTATAATTTTCTATAAATTGGACCCTAGAAATACTGTGCAAATTGGGCCTGTTAAACTCAAATAAATGCCAGAACTGCTCTTTCGAGGTTGGAGACCCTGAGCTCATGATTCTTTACTACCCCATGCTCTCCCTCTACTGGATAGACATTAACCAAACCAAAACAAATTCTTCCACTGTGACTTTGGACCCAGTGTTAATCTGCCTTGGCCCCCGGAGTCTGCCCAGCCCTCCACCACTCAACAAAACAGAGCTCCTATTATTTGATTTGCTCCTTACACTGAGTGTCAAAACAATCCTTTGCGTTTGGAAAGACTTCAAACCTATTTCATACCACACGTGGTGGGCCTGGGTATGATTCTTCTGAAGTGCGGACAACACTATCCTCAATCAAAACTTTAACCATGACAAATCAAGACTGCTTTGGTTACCCCTAGATGCTCACATACAGATCCCCACTACCTTCAATAAGGGTACTGAGCTGTGAAATCCCAGTTAATTACTCTCTTTCCACAACTAAGGGGCATATCAGCAAGGAACGGCGATGAATAACGCCAAGCGCGCTTAGCGCTTTGTTATTCATCGCCGTCTATCTCTGGAATTTATCGCGCTGTCAGCGCGTCTTTCAACAACGCGTTGCTCCAGGGCGATAAAAATTCCAGAGATAGCGGGGGAAATCGCCGGTTTGCAGGGAACATCGCTGGTTTTCCGGCGATGTTCCCTGCAAAAGGGCGATAACCTTGCTGATACGACCCTGTGGTCGTAGCAGCATAATCCACCCCCTATGTTAGGGATGGGTAAGTCAGGATTTTAGCAGACGTTAGTTTTTGGAGAAAACAGTGGTTTTCTCCAAAAACTAACGTCTGCTACAATGCTGGGGCAGCCTTGTAAATATCGCGATGTGCACATCCGCGATATTTGCAAGGCTGTACTGCCCAGTGATGCCCACTTTGCATCTCATTATAGATGCAAAGGGGGGCGTCGGGAAAAAGGGTGCTAACATGCGATTATGCATGTTAGCACCCTCTTGTAAATAGGGCGATAGTTTTACCTCCGCTTTTTTGGCTTTTAAAGTAAAAAAAGCGGAGATAAAGCCCTTGTTAATATGCCCCTAAATACCTGAGATTAGCCCTTCTCGCTCATTTCTATCCCACTCTCTCTTATCTCCTCTTCTCGATCCTCTCTTCTTTCCATGAGAAGTATACCCCCATTCTACCACGGAAATTATTATGGCATTTGCAGCAACCAACATATTTCGACGTCTGGTCACATCCAATGAATTATACTCTCCTAATTTATGTTGACTTGACACCATCCTGTTTGAAGTCTAGAAATGTTTTTTTCTTTTATTGGACTAGCAGGTGTTAGATGGAAATCACTGTACTGTCTCTACTTCTTGTCTATGCCATTTTGTTTTTTCATTGTTTTTATTATTGTATTTCTGTGAAATGGAAACACCTAATAAAATGTTAAAATAAACAAAATATGCTTTTTTCAAAAATCTTTCTTTGATATGGGAAAGTGAGATGCACATGGATTGCAGGTACTTGGTAATCTGACCTCAATAAACAATTTTAGGATGAGAAGGTAGTAATGAGTGTCCAGGCCTTCTCAGTACTGGCATCTACTCTATGAAAAGCTTACATTGTCAACCAAACTTATTTTCTAATAGTATCGCACTCATCATGGATCTGCTATTCTCAGTTTGAGACTGTGTTCTATTTTCATTTTAGCACCAAGATGCCCTTATATGTTTGTCAATCATCAATATGGTATAGCTGCTCATCTGTATGATTGTAGAAGAAAAGTGAAACAACTACGTACGTACTAATTAATAGTGTTTTATTCACAAATGATCTGGTTTTTTACAAAATGGATTAATTTATCACGAGAAACTAATCTGGACACACAAACATAATGCAAACTAATATACACATGAGAAAAAAGAGAAAAATGTTTTAAGGGCAACAATTAGTACATTCAAAACGAGGACAAAAAAAGAATATGAACACTGGGACTCTACTGCCCTAATAGCAGAGATACAAATCTGACAAACAATCTTACACCACTCCTCATTCACACACACCACTCACACAAACAGTTGAATTTGATAAACCTTTGGTTCTAATTGAAAACACCAAAGGTGTCTCCGTCCACATCAACTTTAGAGTAAGTCCCGCTAACTAAGGTGTACACAAAAGTGTATTCAATTTGTTAAATTTATCATCATTTTGAAACTGCAAAGAATCAAAACACCAAAAGCGGACTCGAAGTACACATGACTGGAGAACACAAAAAAGAAGGTCTACGCGTTTCGAACCCCGTTGATTTTAGGATGGGGTTCTCATCAGGACCATAGCACTGAAAAGAGAAGAAAGGCAAGAGTAAATGAATATCTAGAGAATGAGAGTGCAAGTGACCCCAAACGCCTGGTCTATACGACTGGACTTACCCAACGAGAAGTATTTGGCAAGTGCCCTTTCAGAATTTCAAAAGAAGGATGCACTGAAAGGAAGAAAGCAACATCGAAAGTCTTATATTAATAAAAAGTGCTTATGGCAAAAGTTGATCAGCTTAAAGTTAAAGACAAATGAAAATCAGCAAGTGCCCGATGGCAGACATTACCTAGCTGTTCAATGAGACCCAGGAGAAGGAATAGATGAGAAAAGGGTGGAATCAATCCTTCGCGGTGGAATCCACAGGGTGCGGTCCAGCTCGCGCTAAAATGAAGGAGAATTAATTATAAATTAGTGTCGGAATCAGAAAGGACAGGGACGATTTTATCAAAAAAGGCGCAAGGTGTGTTTTACAAAATAATGCAGTCCATATATGTGGACTAGAGGTAGAGCATACCTGGATCCAAAGTTGGGTGATTAATCACACACAGTGTGCCAGATGGGCGTGCAGCATCTTCTGTCACGAGTCACAAGCAGCGAAACTGGAATGAGATGGGAGTCCGCATTAGTCAAGATAGTAAAATGCTTTGCTTGGTCTGACTCTACGAGGGAAAACACCGAGCAACGGTAGGGGGGAAGGCAGTTACCTAATTCGTGGCTGTAGACCGGCGTCTTAGAAGTCCGTCGGGAAAAGGAAGCTTCAGGATGCGCTCTTCCTGTTTGGCGTTAAATCGCCGTTTCGATCTGCTGCTGGAATTCTGGGTAATGGGGTCCAAAAAATTGGTAAAGTCTGCAATGAAGAGAGCAAGGTGGACTCCGAGGGAAACATTACTAATGAAGAAAGAAAAATTGCCAATGACACGCCAAGTTTTCGTCACCACCTTCTGCCCAAACTCCAACCAACTAAAAAAAGCGATCTATCAAAATTGGCACCTCATTCAAAATCTGTATCCTTCGTTAGAAAATTCCCCCATGTTCGCTTTTAAAAGAGAAAGAAATGTGGCCAACCACATAGTCAGGGCATCACAAAAAACCGCAATCAAACCATCACTAAGAAAAATGATGGGGTTTTCACCCATAAAAGGCCATCATAAATGCTGGACATGTTCATGCTGCGACCAAACGGACGAGGGGTCATTGTTCTCTCACAAAGGGATTTTTTGGAAACATGAGACCTTTTCGAATTGTAAAACTAGATATGTAATTTATGAAATTAAGTGCCCTTGTCCTTCTCTGTACATTGGAAAAACCAACCAAGAGATTAGACATAGAATAACGCAACATAAGTCCCGGATTGGAAAAAAAGTTGAAACTGCACCCCTGGTGAACCACTGGTTGAGAATGTCGCATGGAGAACAAGATCTCCGCTGGACAGTGATCTCCAAAATAGAGCGCGATCCAAGAGGTGGAGATATGGAACTCAGGCTCGCTCAACGCGAAGCAATGCTAATTGTCAAGTTCGACACGGCAATCTCGGGGTTAAATGAATTATCGGAAATCTTCAGACTTTGAGGATTCGTCAACGAGATCCCCTCATGACTTATCAAATCAAGTTATGATGTCAGCATAAGGATTTTTTAACCTGCCACTGGACTAACACTCCAATTAGCGCGCGCACCTAGTTATTCTTTTTGGAAATGATTTTGCCTCTGTGACACTAAGAGACTACAACTCCCAGCATTCAAGCTACATTTCGGTCTAAGTATCCAGTGCCAAATAAAAAAATGCTTAACTCCAGCCATTAATTTGGGAACTTATTACCCTCAGCAACGGACCTTTTTAGTGACTCAGGGAATGTCTCAACCAGTGCGGTTTCTTCCCCGCACATTTTTCAAGCTATTTAAGC
This sequence comes from Triturus cristatus, assembly GCF_964204655.1. Classification (NCBI taxonomy): domain Eukaryota; kingdom Metazoa; phylum Chordata; class Amphibia; order Caudata; family Salamandridae; genus Triturus; species Triturus cristatus. The sequence goes on along the minus strand of NC_140591.1, from coordinate 1,415,480,943 downwards.
TCTTAAGCCAGTATGTAAACAAGGGACCTCATTTCCCAGAATTCCAGCAGCAGATCGAAACGGCGATTTAACGCCAAACAGGAAGAGCGCATCCTGAAGCTTCCTTTTCCCGACGGACTTCTAAGACGCCGGTCTACAGCCACGAATTAGGTAACTGCCTTCCCCCCTACCGTTGCTCGTGTTTTCCCTCGTAGAGTCAGACCAAGCGAAGCATTTTACTATCTTGACTAATGCGGACTCCGATCTCATTCCAGTTTCGCCGCTTGTGACTCGTGACAGAAGATGCTGCACGCCCATCTGGCACACTGTGTGTGATTAATCACCCAACTTTGGATCCAGGTATGCTCTACCTCTAGTCCACATATATGGACTGCATTATTTTGTAAAACACACTTTGCGCCCTTTTTGATAAAATCGTCCCTGTCCTTTCTGATTCCGACACTAATTTATAATTAATTCTCCTTCGTTTTAGCGCGGGCTGGACCGCACCCTGTGGATTCCACCGCGAAGGATTGATTCCACCCTTTTCTCATCTATTCCTTCTCCTGGGTCTCATTGAACAGCTAGGTACTGTCTGCCATCGGGCACTTGCTGATTTTCATTTGTCTTTAACTTTAAGCTGATCAACTTTTGCCATAAGCACTTTTTATTAATATAAGACTTTCAATGTTGCTTTCTTCCTTTCAGTGCATCCTTCTTTTGAAATTCTGAAAGGGCACTTGCCAAATACTTCTCGTTGGGTAAGTCCAGTCGTATAGACCAGGCGTTTGGGGTCACTTGCACTCTCATTCTCTAGATATTCATTTACTCTTGCCTTTCTTCTCTTTTCAGTGCTATGGTCCTGATGAGAACCCCATCCTAAAATCAATGGGGTTCGAAACGCGTAGACCTTCTTTTTTGTGTTCTCCAGTCATGTGTACTTCGAGTCCGCTTTTGGTGTTTTAATTCTTTGCAGTTTCAAAATGATGATAAATTTAACAAATTGAATACACTTTTGTGTACACCTTAGTTAGCAGTACTTACTCTAAAGTTGATGTGGACGGAGACACCTTTGGTGTTTTCAATTAGAACCAAAGGTTTATCAAATTCAACTGTTTGTGTGAGTGGTGTGTGTGAATGAGGAGTGGTGTAAGATTGTTTGTCAGATTTGTATCTCTGCCATTAGGGCAGTAGAGTCCCAGTGTTCATATTCTTTTTTTGTCCTCGTTTTGAATGTACTAATTGTTGCCCTTAAAACATTTTTCTCTTTTTTCTCATGTGTATATTAGTTTGCATTATGTTTGTGTGTCCAGATTAGATTCTCGTGATAAATTAATCCATTTTGTAAAAAAACAGATCATTTGTGAATAATACACTATTAATTAGTACGGACGTAGTTGTTTCACTTTTCTTCTACAGTTAAAGAGCTTAATCATCTGTCAGCATTGGCACTCTTGTTAGTTCCACTTGTTCATTGGCTCAGCCTTGCTGACTGGAGCCACACCCATCCTTGTTCTTAAAACATCTGTATGATTGACTTCCTTTTCATGTCGAGCCTGGGCAGCGCATGCGCTACTCTGCGAGGCATGCTATATTGAGGTAGGGACTTGAAGCTCCGCTTACTCTCCGCCCACATCTTTCATTGGCTTGTGTCATTGTCCACTGTAAACTTGGTACCGCCTTGTCTCATTTTGTAACGTCCCATGAGGACACCCCTGTTACATGTGTTGTTGCTCGTAGGCTTTAATTGCAACCTCCGAACACTATTTTCCCAAATAGCTTTGTCCTGACTGCTGTTGCAGGCAGGACACGCTATCTCCGAACGCTTTTTTTATTTTTATAGCACACATTTGCAGTGCAATAGGTCTCGCATTTGTGAGATTTTAAGATGTTGGCATTGTAAATGACAATGCCTTTTATTTATCTGTTTTAAAAACAACACATACGTAAAAGGCATTGTAATTTACAATGCCAATAGCTCAAACTCTCATAAATGTGAGACCTATTGCCTTGCAAATGCTTGTTCGATTCTCCCTGTGGACCAGCTCAACGTTGAAATAACTCTTTTACTTCTTACACTTTCTAATAAGGCACAGATTTCTGTGCGCACATTACCTGGAATTAGTGGGATTTATTTTCTAAAATATTACATTTCCTTAGGTTGATGGAATTTTGTAAGTGGTCGATTGCTACAGATTTAACATGACATCGCCTCTCACAGATATTATTGCAATCTCCCCTTCAGCCCGCTGGCTGCCAGATTATTATTTTTTGCATGAAACTCTCTAACGATCAGTAATTTATGAAAACCTTCCTCCAGGCTGATTTATAAATCAGACAGCTGAAGGAATATCCGTCCCAATTATTATGAGGCATGAACTAGTTCACCATTGCCGATAATTAGGACTAAACCTCCCAGTGTACATTGAGAGGGAATCCTTCGGCCTTTTTCACAGCTAGGTAATTTATCAGATGGATGCAAAAAGTCTAAATATAGGACATTGTCCGGAGATGTGAATTGAGTTTCTGATTGCTCATTTGTCAGGTAACAACTGGGGGTGACCCTCCATGCAACTTAACTGACATGGTCAAAAGGTATAAAAGTTGAACAGTGATAAGTGGAAAGTGAGATCTGGTGTGCACTTCCACCACCTAACTTTCCTCTCTTCCCATTGTCCTTATAATACCTTTGGTATGTCTCTTACGAAGGTGATATGGCAAGCAATATGTACTAAGTTCAGGTTCAATCCTGTGTTTTTACTTTTCTCTTGAGGGGCCTGACTCACCAAAGAGATCCTTGCTTGTTAAGTATGCACAGTTCTGGATTACCAAATAGGTAAAGTAGGCACCGGCCTATGGGCACCACACCTTTTTGGGGTTCCGTGACAATGGATCAAAATACAACTTAAGGTACATACACCAGAGACATAAGATTCACATAACTGTTTGTCTCTAAAAAGCTCATCTTCTGGCAGCTGCGAGTTTGTAAAAAAAAACCTGGTGAATTGGGTTTAGGAGATAACCTGAGAGGGGCCCCCCGAAATTTAGACTTCCTAAGGGCCTCCACAAGGTGTAATCCAGCACTGAGGATGCAAGACCTGCACAAGTCTCTGGGACCTACAGAGCAAGGATGGGTGCTAGGGGTACCCCAGTATTCTGCATGAGCACTCCAAATGGGTCCTAGTTAGCTCAGGGTTTTGATACTGTGGGGCAGATTTATAACGGACTTGCGCCACTTTTACGCCGCCGTTGCGTCACTTTTGTGACGCAGCGGCGGCGTAATCACTGCGCCATGTTGCGCCCCATTCACAATGTGACGCATCTAGGGAGATGCGTCACGTTGTAAAGTTTGCGCCACATGTGGGCGTACCTGCACAGGGGGGGGGGCGTTCCGGCAGAGGAACGCCTCTGAAAAGTGGCTGAGTGAAATCTACAAGATTTCACTCGGTCACTTTTCCGGCCATGCTGCGTCAAAACCCTGCGCCTGCTTGAAGCAGGCGTAAGGATTGACGCAGAATTGTAATGATAGGGCACCCCCGAGCCTTTCTGGAGCTGCGTCGCGCTTGCGACGCAACTCCAGCAATGCGCCAACCTTCCACCATCAGATGCGTCACGCATCTGTTTATCCTTGCGCCGCGATGCGCTGCATTGTAAATGCGGCGCATCTATTGTGGCGCAAGGGTAAACTTTCGTGACGCATCTTCCCTGGCACATCCATGCTGATTTGCAGGGATGCGCCAGGGAACATAAATCTGCCCCTGTGTTTTTTTGCTTTTGCGTATACCCCTGGAACATTGCAGTCTGGTTTGCCAAAATTTGCAGCCTTAAAACAAAAACAAAAATATCAGCCTAAAAAAAGGAACATTTGCAGTGCTTTTGAAGTAAGCGCAACATGTGGCTGCTACAAAAATATAGTGGCTCATAGACAGAGCCAGCAAACCAGGACTGACTTTGCAGGAGGAGGACGCTGTGAATATGTGAAGAGGTATGCCTAGACGGGTGCTACAGAGGCCAAATTTGAATTTTAAAGCTGCTTTTTGTACGGCACCACCGTAACATTTTGCTTCCCATCGTGAAATATACGGTGTTGGAGGAAGCTGTTACTGTAGCCCCTCCACTCCCATCTTAATTTAAGGAGTCAGGAGGGTGGTGGGGGCTAAAATAACAGTTCCATTTAACTCTGTGTATTTCACACTGCAAATGATGCGTGAGGTGGGGAGGGACAGGAAATGATTTGCACAGGACAAGAAACAAAATGTGGGGCGCGGGAGCAGTCTCCCTGTGTAGGAGAGGAAGTAAAATGGGTGCTGTGGAAGAAGGGGCAGGAAGAGGAGTGGAAAGTAGTAGAGGGAGGAGAGGAGGAGGAATAGAGAGGCCATATGGGTAGTGTCAGAAAAATGGAAGAAGTGAGGAGAACGAGGGCATGAGAATGAGCGGCATTTTTAGGGCGAGCAAGGGTTTTCACAGGTAAAGGGCAGGAACAAAGGTGCTGTGAGTGGCAGGAGGGTGGGTAGCATCAGTAGAAGGGGTCTGCAATGGTGGCCGGGCTTTGAAATACCTGCTGAGTCCCAGTCTCCCGCAACATTTTGTTCATGGCCACTGGCATGCCTTGAACCACCATGACACATTCACCGCCTCCACCGAACTCTGTAGGTGGTGTCACAGAACTAGAGAAAGGAAGAAAAGGACACTCCTCGCGGAATTCCTTTAAGGAGAAACCCCTTCCCACACAATTTAATAAAATATGCGGTAATCCTTTTAGTTTCCTACCCTAGAAATGCACTTTCTTCTGACTTCACCTGGAGTACCGTCACATGTGTTTCTGATCAGCGATACTATATTCAGATTGATTGTGAACACCCACAAACTTTCATACATTTAGATGTTCTCTGCATTTTGATGGATATGACCTTTGCTATCCAGTGAGTGTAGTAATACTTATGGGGTTAGGATTCAATATCTTTTTGTCTACACACTGCTGTATTGAACTTAGTTTGAACTCCCCATTAACTCTCTTGACCCCCTCATATAATGAGACAAATAACAGCGAGCATTGGCCATATCGATGCAAAGGAGTTTAACATCTCTCTTCAAACAGGCTCAGTCATCGATATGGAAACAAGCAAGTGTCATCCCGCTACGGAGATACCCTCTGCAGACAGTAAAATCCTATCCAACTTTAGACCCATATCCCTCCTTCCTGCAGCCACAAACATTCTGGAATCCATAGTAAAGAAACAACTTTCAGAATTTTTGGAATCCAATCATCTATTACACCCCTGCCGATCGGGCTTCAGATCATTACCCAGCACTGAAACAGCTTTGCTGGAAGTCTCCAAGTCTATAAAAAATGTCCCTGGATCACGGACACAACGTCACACTCATTCTGTTAGACCTGTCAGCGGCTTTTGGCACCATCTCCCATGACATCCTCATGCAACACTTATTTAACTGTTGTGTCAGGGGAATCACCTTAAGTGACTGACCTATTTTCTCTGTGAGCAAGGACAATTGGTCTGGACAAAACCTCAAATCTCCAAGACTAAACCGCTAAGTTGTGGGGTATCCCAGGGCTCCACACCCAGCCCAACTCTATTGAATATTAATGTCTCCCCTGGCCACCCTGGTAGAATCATTCGGCATCACTATAGTCTCATATGCCAACAACACTCAGTTGGTCTTCTCCAATGAGGTCAACTCAGACATTCACAAGGATTCCTTCTCTAACTGCATGAAAGCAGTCTTAGGCTAGCTCAAAGAAAGCCAACTACAATGCATCCCAGATAAAACAGAATTTATTCTGTTAGGGTCTAACCCTTATCTGGGTTGAACTGGTGCTTGTCCCAAAGATGGTCCTACCTCTCCCATGCCCACTCTGGCAGCGAGAAACCTGGGGGTCACCTTCACTAATGACATTTCTTTTAAGACCCTCTAGGCTCTCAGAAAATTCCATCCCCTTCTTCCCTGGGAGGCTCGCAGAAGTATGCACCTTTGTCCAAGTAGGGACTCTTGATTCTAGTCAAAGTAAAGGAGTTACACACTTTGACAACTGCTGCTCACCCCCTTGGTAGCTTGCCACGACGAGACCGGCTTTTCCCAAAGGCAATGTGTAAATTATTTGTTTCAAACACACAGTAACCGTGAAAACACCACAAATGGACCCCACTAGTTTAGAAAAATAAATGATCTTTATCTAAACCAAACAAGACCAAAACAACAAAAATCCAACATACATGTATCAAAATATCACTTTAAGAACAGTTACTTAAAAAATGGCACTCTTAAAAACAAATAGCGCCACCTGGGGCAATTACAACATTGTGACAGACATAAATCCAAAGTATGGTGTCAACCGCAAGGTGCATGGACTGGGCATGGAGTTACACAGACCGCCAAACAACAGTACCTTGGAAACGAAGTCAGCAGACGATGCACAGCATCTTGGAGGTGAGGCGTTGGTGCCGAGGTGAGGCTGGTTCCCTTCTCCCAAGGGGGAGGGGAACCATCAAGTCAGGTGGGGAGGCGAAGCGTCGAATCCAGGACAGGGGAGTTTATGCGTCGTCATCAGTGAGGCATCAGTTCCGGTGAGGCGATGCATCATTGTAAAGTTTATGTATCAGCTCCCAGATAGCGAGAGGCTGGCGATGGCGCTGGTGCGAATACTGGCATCTGGAAGGCCGATAACTGCAAGCATCGTAGGTCGTCTGTGCGGAGGTGCAGGCAGGAAGGTGCGTTGTGCACTTCACAAGCGATGCCCTGGCCTCAGTGCAGGGTGCAGAGTCACTGTTGGTGGCGCTGTCGGAGTTGTTTTTCTTGCTTTGCAGCACCAACCACACAATTCTCAGGGCACAGAAAATGGAATTGGCGCCCTTTTGAATGCAGGAGTTCAGGTGCTGGTCGGTGGGTTGCAGGTGAAGTCTTTGTGGCCCCAAGACTTCAGAGCAGGAACAGGAGGCCAGCACACACAGCCCCATAGATAGAATTCTTCACGTAGGTTCATAGCAAAGTTCCAGTCTTTGTCCGCTCCTTGGCAGAAGCAGCAACTGCAGGCCAACCCAGCAAAGCCCACACAGCAAAGGGGCTCCTTACAGCCCTCCAGCTCTTCTACTTGGCAGAGGTTCCACTTGAGTCCAGAAGAGATCTAATTCTCTGGAGTTTAAGGTCCAATACTTATACCCCATGTTCCCTTTGTTCTTTTTTGTGGCATGGGTCTCTGAGCCCTGTCAAAACCGGTTCTGTCCTCTCTGGTGCAGCTTTACTACAGGAGGTGGAGACAGCATTGTGCAGAGGAGACACTGCCTATTCAGGTGCAAGTGAAACTCCCCCCACCACTCTAAATGCAGCCAAGGTCTATTCAGCCCAGCTATGAGTCACCCAGGAAAGGCAGGACACACCTCAACCCCTATTCTGGCTGTCTACAGTGAATGCATATCCCCAGCTCCTGTCACAAAACAGCAGAGGCACACAAAATAGTTAAACAAGAAAATGCCTACTTTCTAAAAGTTGTTTAAACTTTAGGGGTTAGGTCTGTACATCAGCTAAAGGATAGAACACTTTTAATATGGAAACAATGTACTGCCTAGGCTGGAATCATTTACCACACTTGTTTTCTTTCTTTAGAGATCAGGGTATTAATTACCTGAAACCTTTGTTTATTTCATTTTATTTTACCAATGCTTGGTAGTTAATTTCTACAGTTTTTTGGGCAAACCCATTTAATCACGCACATCATGGGTATACATGCCCATTTGGACCTGTTTTTTACAAAACCGATAAACAATTCATACTTTTAGAGACATTACAAAACACCTCTAAATCATGTTTTCAAACTTAGCCTGAAGTAAAAAGCTATTACATACACATTTGTTGCATAGGCCACACGTATAAAGAAATTCTAAATAAACCGGTCTTGAACTTTACAGACGTAAGAGTCAGTATTCAATATCGCTATTTATATAAGATTCATGAATATCCGCTGTTCGGAAAGGGATTGTGTTGCCTGCGTTTAAGGGCACCTGACACAATTCTCAGTTGCCTCAAAAATGCAGGTTTAAATCTTTCAATTGAACTCCCTCAAAGTAGAAAACATAGACGTGTTTCGACCTCATCAATTCGAGGTTTCCTCAGGACCAAGGCCCGTTCTTGACTGCAATTAAAAAATATATATATATATATAGAATTATTGTAAAATTGAAATTATGTCTATTTTCTAATACAAATATTGTGATATTAACTGTCACTTTCAGAATGGCTCTCCTACCTTTTAGGTTGCAAGATTTTAGATCGATAATCCAGATTTGCGTTGGGGTTATGTCAAAGTTCAGCCTGTCTTGGATGTATAAATATTTGGCTGTTCATGTGTGAAAGTAAAAATTTGTTTTTTAACTTTGTTACCTTGAGGTCCTGAGAAATGTAGAAGTACATTTGACCTGACTCCGTTCGCCACTGGTGTTAATCCATTCGTTTATTTCACCGTGACACACCTCGAATGGGCCATGTTTTGTTTCCGATCTGCTTGCTACTTTGTTGCACTTTACGGAATAAATAGGGAGGCTGTAACTTATGTTTCTGTGCTCTACTTGTTACTTTCCGGAAGGCTTCCCGCTGTTTTAAATACCTTTCTTTTGCTCGCTTTTCGCCCGTTACAGCTCCAGCGGCTTGTCTGTTGTGATCCGGGCGCATATGGCATTTGCGATGCGACCACCTATTTAATCGTCTAAATTACATTCGCTCAGCAGGGAGTGTAAGCTGATTGTCGATCTCCATTCCCTTATCTTATTTTTTACGTCTTTATTTTACTTTGGTTTATGAAGAATGTAAAATGTGAAGTCCATTGTAATTCTCTACTAACTTTTGATTTTGGGAATTGCGCTTATTGTGCCTATATGGGTTAACCACCCCACTGCATGTTGGTACTGGTAGTTCTCAATCATTCTCAGTTTCCTACAGTTCTTTTGAATCCAATCATTTTGGACCAACTTCAAAAAAGAATCAACAAACTTTCAGTCTTTGTATTGACTTTACTCCACCTCTTAGTATATTAATATTTTTGCTCCGCCAGTGGGATTTTCTCTTTGAATTTTACTTTTTTAAAGACTCTGTATGTCCGACATTTCACTTAATGCTCTTGTTGTCGTGTTGAAGCACAAGATAAGATAGGCCTCTTTTTGGAGAAAGATTCTCCCTATTTTGCCTCCCATCAGGTTTGGTTGTATAACCATCAGGACTGTCCACTTTAGGTTTTTTCCCGTGCATCCTTTTTCCACAAAGTGACTTACTAGAAAAGCTGAAATTGCTTTTTTTCGGATTCTTGACTTATGTTGTACTATTATTTGAGGTATCTCTTGGTTTGTTTTTCCAGTATAGAGTTTATTACAGGGGCAGAACTTACCATAGACCACATTTTTTGTGCGACATCCATTTGGAATTCACACCCCTCTATAGTCTGGTCACATGCCGTCCATGTGCCACATTTGGGATGAAAAGCGTTACAACAAACAAATGATGGACGGAATGCTGACAATGCAGACATTCTCCCCCAGTCAAGAGATCTTTTGCCCACTACGCCACCCCAGTGGGATGGCTTGTATTGGTGGTAATTGCCTGTGTTGTCTTAAGTTCTTCTTTAATGTAGTGGTAGCGTATGCCCTGAACAACTGGTTGCCCAAAGTAGAGTTTTTTTCCAGTGCGAACAGAGGTTGTTTGCACGTTTCATCTATTTTGGAAATGAGATGCCAGTTCTGGTGTATTACCTTCTTGATTTTATTTGTTTGAGTGCAGTATGCAGTGATGCAGACTAGTCTATCGTATGTTTTCTTCTCTTTTATGGAGAGTAGCGATTCCCTTGGGGTGTACCAAACCAATTTTAAAGAATTCTTTAGATGTTTATGGGGGTATCCCTTCTTTTTGAATCACTGACACAATATCGAAAGACTAAAAATCGACCTACAAATATATCGATACAAAATAATCGATCACATTATTATCGACATCATATACTTATTTAAAACATTACAAAAATATCGAACACACAATTTCGAACTACAGAAATATAGGTACACAAAATATCGGCAACACAAATATCGAAATCCTAAAATATCGATGCTCAATAATATACATATACTTCATAACAAAATATCGTAAACTAAAATATCGACCACTAAAATATCTCCATTTTACTAATATCGACTATATAACATTTAATGAAAACCTAAAATCAAACTACATAAACACCAAATAATGTCTTTTATCTCTACACAAAATTATTATTAAACAATTATATATTTACTACATTTAAAAATGGATTTAAATAATTAACTCTTTACTAAAACATTATTAACAACATTCCTACATTAAACAACTATATTATTAAATTATACTTTATCAATTCATGCATCCAATACATAATATAATGTTTAGAAAAATACATATAGAATAATACACCACAAAACCACTAATTAGCGTTTTCCTTATTAGGAAACTAACTACCAGAAAAAAAATAAAAAAATTCGAACTAACCAATAAAAACACTCCGAATTCAAACTGACCAATAAAACACATATTACAACATCCAAAGCACTATAAAAAGAAGTTCAACTTCATTCACAGTCCAAAACCAAAAAAACGAAATTGAATGAAGAGGAAAATCGACTGGATTGCAACTACAGATATAAGAAAATCAACATACAGGAAATGTTTAAAACTATCAAAAGTAAGTTAACTATATTATTCTCATGAAGACTCAAATAGAATAAATTGTAATTACAATATACATACACTATAAATAAATTAATGTCTTCTTTCTATTTCATGTTTTCACTACAGGAAACTCCAAAAGAAACTAAGAAAATACAGAACAGCACCAAAAAAGATACAACTAAAAAGTAAGTATTTCACAACCAAAAATCAACTAATAGATTAAAATACCACCCTAATTAAATCCCAATTGCAAATCCCCTAACCATTCCCTATAAAAATATAGAAACAATTATTACAACACATTTCCTTTTCTTTTCCAGACAAAGAAAATACTAGAGGAAAATCCCACAAATAAAGAATCAGGAGCATTCTACTCAAACACATCAAAACCAACTTTGTAAGTATATAGTAACTAAATCTTGTTTTTTTCTACTGAAAATTAATATAACATCATATATAATAACTATAATATATATTTTTCATAGATAAAGCTACATCAAAATGACTGAAGGAGCTGAATTCATAACAAGCCAGAAGGGAAAAATGTTACTATGCTATATGGGGTACACTTACACACAGGAAAAAGTGTATGGTTTAAAAGTTAACTGGAAATGCACTAAATACTACTCTAATAAGTGCTATGGGCGTGCTACAACACGACAAACAACAGTACTATACACTAGAGAACATAACCACCCACCAAACATTACTGAAATCGAAGTCAGATCTGCTTTAGAAACTATAAAGGAAGCTAGCACAAGTTCTCAAAAACCTACCAGTATAATTTTAAAAGAGCAGCTTCCCAAAATTCCTAAAACTGCTACTACACAAATGCCATCTGTAACTTCACTCAAAAGAACTATTGCACGTACTAAAAAAACCACTACTACTTCAACCCCAATTCCTCACACATACAGTGAAGTTATTCTAAGTCCAGAACAAAGTATAACTTTAAACAAAGAACCATTTGTCATTTTTGATAATAAAAACAATGACAAAAGAATAATAATATTTGGAACAGCTAATAATCTCTGTAAACTACAAGAATCACATAACTGGATGATGGATGGGACTTTTACCATATGTCCCAAACCATTTTTCCAACTATATACAATACATGTCATATATCACAATTGCAATATACCATTAATTTACACATTATTACCAAACAAACATAACTCCACATACACTGAACTATTAAATATAATAAAACAAAAAACAAATGACTTTTCCCCACAAAAAATAATCCTAGATTTTGAACATGCAATGATTAATTCTATATTAAAAACACACCCCCATACCTCCATACAAGGCTGTTACTATCATTTTAATCAATGCCTATGGAGACACATGCAAAAATCAGCCCTAAGCATTGAATATGCAACTAATTCATCTTTTGCATATCAAATAAAAAAACTCATAGCACTAGCTTATGTACCTGACACAGACGTAACAGAACATTACAACATTTTAATAGACAGCGCCTTCTACAAACAAAATGAAGAAAAACTAAGTTCACTATTGGACTATTTCGAAGATACATGGGTCGGCAGACTACATAGATCTGGCCACAGAAGAAACCCTAAATTCTTAATTCCCTGGTGGAACGTATACAGAAGCACCTTAAATGGAGAATCCAAAACTAATAACGCAGTTGAAGGATGGCATAACGCCTTCCTACAATCAACAGGCAGAACAAAACCAACACTAGAAAGATTTATATCATGCCTACAAAAAGAACAGAGTTATCAAGAGTTCCGAATGGAACAATCCATAACTCAGCTAACTCCAAAAACCTCAAAACAAACTAAACAAATGTATAAATATCTAGAGCAACAAGTAAAATTGTACCCTACTACCAAAGGCCTAGAATACCTAAACATCATAGCTAAAACACTTCTTTAAAGTACAAATACAAATAAATGACTAATTACCCATTTTCAATAATATCAAACACATAAAATATATGTATCTTATTACAAAAATAATTACTGTGTGTAACATATTTATACATATTGTCAAAAATATATTAACACACATTAATAATATTTGTAATAAAATAAAAATGAACAATAATATTAAACAATACCCACCCACAAGAAATAATAATAAATTAACTTACCACGTTTATTCCAAAGTCTGAAAAATCCATTTCCTGCTTACACAATCCAAACATTAAAAAAAAGGTTCCCAAAAAAAAATGCAAAAATACAACTGGCGATTAAATCCATAAGCCATTCACCAAATATCCTTCGAAAATCCATGAAAAACCCGAAAATAGCTAAAAATATTAAAAAACGATCCATGAAAACCGAAACATTTAAAGTAGTGTAAAAACCATATTGTTCAATAAAACGAACACACACTTCTTTAAAAAAAAAAAAAGAGTCCATCCGAAACGAATAACCTAGAAAAGAAATAGTAAAAACAAAGCAACTGACATTCCCACCCACATAAAACAACACATAAACACGTACTAACAATAATACTAGATTTAAAACACTTCTAAATATACATTAAACACCTTAAACCTAACTTTCGAAACATGCCCACACATCGTTAAAAACACGTAAAAACACAACACGCAACTCTAACACATAACATTTCCAAATATAACTAATATATGTACAGCTACACTAAACATTATCTAACTAGGCTCAAAAGTAAATTTAAAACCATCTAAAACACATAAAACAAACCTTACCTTTCACGACGCGAAGTAACTCCCAACCGCGAGCTTCCCTTCAAACCAAATGACCCAAAACAACATTACCCGGTTACAAAATAGAGTGTCCAAAACATAATTAAACATTTAACTATACTAAAAAGCCCTAAATAAATCAGGTAAAACAGTAAATTCACACACAAATATTTTATATTATTTAGTAAAAATATACCTATTTTTTTAATTTACCTACAAATTGTCAACAAATGTTCCTAATTTGTAAAATTATATAAATAAATATTTTAAAATGTAAAATATTTATTATTATAATTTCTAAAAAGATAATACTACAGAACAATGTATGAAAAATTGTTAAATTTTTTTTTGCATAAATGCTAAAATTTTATTTATGTTAAAAAGATGTTTGTTTCGAAAACATTGTAAAAATAATTAATATTAATATTTTACATATTAATATTAATAAAAAAGGTATAACATGTTTGTACTACAAATATTAAAATGTTTATATATGAAAATATTTGTTAAAAGTTTTGTATAAAGATTTACAAAACCTATTGCTATGTTAATTTTAATTTAAAACACTACATTGTACAACATTATTAATAATCTTTATAATTTACTTAAAAATGTTTGAAAATATACTTAATGTACATAAAATTTGTTCTGACCTATATTCAATATGTTTGAATGTAATTACAATGTAAATAATACTATTTCTGAATGATCTTACTCAAATGAATAAACAATAACAAATTTAAAAAACTACAATAAAAACCATGTTCTTGTCTTATGAATTGTGTTTCTCTGATTATTAATATTAATCTTCTATTATGAATATTTAACATATAGAATAATTATTTTATAAAAAATTACAAATCAATCAATATTATAAAATTACAGAATGCCATTACCCATTATTCCAATACAAAATATTCATATATTTTTCCTAATAATAATATTAAATATTCCAAACATATCAAATTAAAAGGTTACATGTATATATTATCCTAAACTATAAATATAGAATTAATTACTACAAATCCAATATATAAAAATACAATACAAATAATATTCACTTAAATATATTTTTATAACTACTATATCAATGTAATTTAATTAAATTAAATACCAGACAGATTAGAGTAGTTGCTGGACACTGACCATAAACAATTTACTATTCCCACTCCACTCTATAATAAATAAAAGTAGATGCTTGACACTGACCATAAATAATTTACTATTCCCACTCCAGTCTATAATAAATTAGAGTAGGTGCTGGACACTAACCATAAATAATTTACTATTCCCACTCCAGTATATAAAAAATTAGAGTAGGTGCTGGACAGTGACCATAAATAATTTACTATTCCCACTCCAGTCTATAATAAATTAGAGTAGGTGCTGGACACTAACCATAAATAATTTACTATTCCCACTCCAGTCTATAATAAATTAGAGTAGGTGCTGGACACTGACCATAAATAATTTACTATTCCCACTCCAGTCTATAAAAAATTAGAGTAGGTGCTGGACAGTGACCATCAATAATTTACTATTCCCACTCCAGTCTATAATAAAATAGAGTAGGTGCTGGACACTAACCATAAAAAATTTACTATTCCCACTCCAGTCTATAATAAATTAGAGTATGTGCTGGACACTGACCATAAATAATTTACTATTCCCACTCCAGTCTATAAAAAATTAGAGTAGGTGCTGGACAGTGACCATAAATAATTTACTATTCCCACTCCAGTCTATAATAAATTAGAGTAGGTGCTGGACACTGACCATAACTAATTTACTATTCCCACTCCAGTCTATAATAAATTAGAGTAGGTGCTGGACAGTGACCATAAATAATTTACTATTCCCACTCCAGTCTATAAAAAATTACAGTAGGTGCTGGACAGTGACCATAAATAATTTACTATTCCCACTCCAGTCTATAATAAATTAGAGTAGGTGCTGGACAGTGACCATAACTAATTTACTATTCCCACTCCAGTCTATAATAAATTAGAGTAGGTGCAGGACACTAACCATAACTAATTTACTATTCCCACTCCAATCTATAATAAATTAGAGTAGGTGCTGGACACTGACCATAAATAATTTACTATTCCCACTCCAGTCTATAATGAATTAGAGTAGGTGCTGGACACTAACCATAAAAAATTTACTATTCCCACTCCAGTCTACAATAAATTAGAGTATGTGCTGGACACTGACCATAAATAATTTACTATTCCCACTCCAGTCTATAATAAATTAGAGTAGGTGCTGGACACTGACCATAAATAAATTCATATTCCCACTCCAGTCTATAATAAATTTGAGAAGGTGCTGGACAGTGACCATAAATAATTTACTATTCCCACTCCAGTCTATAAAAAATTACAGTAGGTGCTGGACAGTGACCATAAATAATTTACTATTCCCACTCCAGTCTATAAAAAATTACAGTAGGTGCTGGACAGTGACCATAAATAATTTACTATTCCCACTCCAGTCTATAATAAATTAGAGTAGGTGCTGGACAGTGACCATAAATAATTTACTATTCCCACTCCAGTCTATAAAAAATTACAGTAGGTGCTGGACAGTGACCATAAATAATTTACTATTCCCACTCCAGTCTATAATAAATTAGAGTAGGTGCTGGACAGTGACCATAAATAATTTACTATTCCCACTCCAGTCTATAAAAAATTACAGTGGGTGCTGGACAGTGACCATAAATAATTTACTATTCCCAATCCAGTCTATAATAAATTAGAGTAGGTGCTGGACACTAACCATAACTAATTTACTATTCCCACTCCAGTCTATAATAAATTAGAGTAGGTGCTGTACACTGACCATAACTAATTTACTATTCCCACTCCAGTCTATAATAAATTAGAGTATGTGCTGGACACTGACCATAAATAATTTACTATTCCCACTCCAGTCTATAATAAATTAGAGTAGGTGCTGGACACTAACCATAAACAATGTACTATTCCCACTCCAGTCTACAATAAATTAGAGTATGTGCTGGACACTGACCATAAATAATTTACTATTCCCACTCCAGTCTATAATAAATTAGAGTAGGTGCTGGACACTGACCATAAATAATTTACTATTCCCACTCCAGTCTATAATACATTTGAGTAGGTGCTGGACAGTGACCATAAATAATTTACTATTCCCACTACAGTCTATAAAAAATTACAGTAGGTGCTGGACAGTGACCATAAATAATTTACTATTCCCACTCCAATCTATATTGAATTAGGATTACTATATATGTTAGATTTTTTCAAACAATTACTAATTTGTAAACACTACCCACCCTTATCCCCTATAAATCCTACATCACTCTTATTAAATGAATTATCTTCTTAAAATTGTTAAATGTTAATTAAAATAACATTTCTAAATGGAAATAATTTTTTATGAATAATAAATTTTTTATATATTTATAAAACACTCCCCACCCTTATCCCCTATAACCCCAAAATACCACTTATGAAATTTTTTTTATTATTAAAAATATTAAAATTTACTTTTATTAAGAAATTAGAACTTTGCATTATATTTTTCAAAAATAAAATATTACATATATTTTGAATGCACTCCCCACCCTTATCCCCTATAACCCCCAATTCCCACTTATGAAATTTATTGTATTAGTAATTTTTTTTATTGTAATTTTTAAACCCAAAAATTAAATTTCTATTTTTTTTTTATAAAATATTAAATATTTCTCAAAAACACTCCCCACCCTTATCCCCTATAACCCCAAAATCCCACTTATTAAATGTATTTTATTAGTAAAATGTTTAATTGTAAATTTTAATACAAAATTTTAAATTTAAATTTTTTTGAATTCAATATTAAATAATAAATATATATCTAAAACACTCCCCACCCTTATCCCCTTTAACCCCAAAATCCCACGTATTACATTTATTTTCTTATTACAATTTTCACATTTAAAATTTTAAAACTAATTTGAAATCTTTTTATTTCTAAATATAATATTTCAAAATTTATATCATAAATTATTAAATTTTATTACTAAAATTTTTAATTTTAAATTTTCATACCAAATTTGAAATTTTTTTTTTAATTAAATATTAAATATTAAATATATATCTAATACACTCCCCACCCTTATCCCCTATAACCCCAAAATCCCACTGATTACATTTATTTTATTATTACAATTTTCACATTTAAAATTTAAAAACACATTTGAATTTTTTTATTTTTTTTTAAATATAATATTTCTAAATTTATATCCTAAAATATTAAATTTAATATTTATTTCCAAAACACTCCCCACCCTTAACCCCTATATACACAACATCCCACTAACAATATTTTTTTTCATTATTAAAATTTAAATATTACTATTTTGTTCAAAATTTAAATTCAAATTATACAAATATTTATTAAAATATTTTATTTCTAATATATATTTTTAAAACACTCCCCACCCTTATCCCCTATAAACCCAACATCCCGCTCCTAAAATTATATATCCAAATTAAAAAAATTATATTAATAATAGTTCAATAATTATATCCTAAAATATTAAATATAATATTTATTTCCAAAATACTCCCCACCCTTAACCCCTATATACACAACATCCCACTAAAAATTTTTTTTTTCACAATTAAATTTTAAATAATTGAATTTTGTTCAAAATTTAAATTTAAATTCTACAAAAATTTATTAAAATATTTTATTTCAAATATATTTTTTTAAAACACTCCCCACCCTTATCCCCTATAAACCCAACATCCCGCTCCTAAAATTATATATCAAAATTTAAAAAATTATATTAATAGAAAGAAAATTGTTATTTTTAATACACTTAAATAAACATTTGCTGACACTTCTAAACAATAATTTTTTACAAATCACAAAGTAACTTAATACTATACTTTTTCGATATTTTTACTACACGATATTATGTCTTTCGATATACTATACCTCGATATTTTACTACACATCACAATCTCGACATTTTTTACATCGATATTGTTGACAGAGATATATTGTTCCATCGATATTTTGACTTCGATATTTCTGTATATCGATATTACATTTCCGATATTTTGTCTACTCACCCTTCTTTTTAGTTTCTCGTAGAGTTGCTGCATGTTTGAAATGTTCTGTTTTTTGTTTGCAATTTCTTCTTATTCATAAAAAGACACCATGTGGAAGATTGCTCTTTAGGTTTCATGGATGGAAACTTGAATAGTGTAGAGCATTATTTTTGCTGTGGGTTTTTCATAGAGCGATAATTTTCCTTCTTCCACTTGAAGTTCAATATCTAAACATGTGATATTATTTGTACTGTGGGCCATGCAGAAAGGAATGTCTAGTAGCCTGTTATTCAGCAAATTGAGGGAAGATTTCAATGCTTCTTCTGTCCCTACCCAGATACAGATGTCATCAATAAATCTGTACCATTTGATGACATTATTGACTAAGGGATTGTTATTGTAAATGAAATTCTCTTTCTACAGTGCCATGAACAGTATCGCTATTTCTGGGGCGCAAAAGAACATACCATGTAAAAAAATAAGTGCCAGGGCACTCGTCAGAAGGCCACAGAAGCTTGCATCACCCACTGCCCCTGCCACTGCAACCAATGACATAATCAACACAACTACTAACTATCACACCTACGAGTGTGACATTTCAGACTATTCTAGACCCTCAAAGCTATATGATTAAAGAGGTGTGGTGCAGCGGCCAGGGTGACTGACTCCGGAACACTGTGGCTCACCGTTCGATCGCTGGTGGCAGGTTAGCCCAGCACCTTGTGACTCTTGGCAATAGCTCGCTTAATCTTCCTGATGACCCCCAGTGTTGGGACACCTCGCCTGACATAGCTGCATGCTTTATAAATGCTGGTATTATTATTATTATTATTATAATATGAATGGCTTGAGCAACAAGTATTAATTATTTTTACTGTATTTTAAATTAATACACAACTATTGTTTTGTTCATATCTAATTTAGACAAACAGTGTGAGACTCTCTCTGTGTGGGAACTATGTTTTGCAGCTCACAGCCGGTGCTAATGCTGCTCCCACATCATTGCCTATCCTCCGAAGATTGCCGCTCATTGGGACTGGCATGTTTAGAATTGGCAATTACTTTTCTAATTTTATTAATTCAGTAAAAGAAAACTGGCACAACTGCTGCCTGCTGTCCTCACGTCTCGCTCGAGCCACCACCTTACACATTCCACAATCGAGCGAGAATGTGAGATACCACACAGCGCCACCCTGTGGCAGAGTATCAAAGTTGTCAGTGTTGACATTTAAGTGCTGGTGCCGAGCACAGGAAACCACTGGCTCAAATTAAGCACTGGTGCAGTCCTTCAAAAAGCATATCAGCTATCTCCTGGTCTTTCACTCTGGGCTGCCTCCATTTCAGCTATCCTCTGGGACATATCTTTTAATTTTCACATAGCAGCCCTATTTTGTGTCTATCTTATCCTTTAACATAGTGATAGTTGAGTCAATTGCCTCAAACTTTTTTTCCAGCTTGTCGTACAATTACATTACATACACTTGACCTTCGCTGCGTTTTTTTTCTTGCTGCCCTTAGCACCGCTGGCTTCACGATCTCGTGTCATTCTTTTTCATCAGTTATATTGGCAACCATGAGTTTACCCATTGTGAGGTGATATGGCTAAGCAGTTAGGCAGACTATTCCATATCATGGGTCTCCAAGTGTTTCTCAGCTGTCTTACCAAGACCATTTCACCTAGCCCTCTGGGGATACAACTGTTGTTTTGCTTATCATGTACCTATTTATTTTTCTATAGGAAAATCGCACAGTGAAACTGCAAAAACTGCTGAACGGCCTTAAAACAAATTTGTCAGAAAGCTAGACCTTAGTCCATAAAGTGTGCTTTTTGCGATTTGTTTCAAATCCGTTCACTAGTTTTTGAGAAATGAAGACTCAAAAACGTTCTATATTTTACACTGCAGAGAATTTGTGGAGCTGACAGATCTTTAGATAAGATCTGATTGTCTGCCACCACATCAACAAAGATGTTCTGATAGCCATTTTAGGACTCATGTCTCAGTCCCCTGTCCTTATAAGGCAAAAAAAACATATAGGGGTAAGATAGAGATGTATTGACCCCCTAGGCATGGTTGGGGGGGCCCAAAGGGACCAACTCTGGGGCCAAAAATATATATACTTTTAAAAAATTCACAGTGGATCCACAAATCCATGAAAAAATCAAAAGCGAAGGTTCCCTCGAGGAGCCCCTGTGAGGGCCCCTGGCATCCCATCCCTGTGTGCCAATTTTTATAATTGGTGGGGTGGGGAGCGTGGCCCTCCTTTCCAAGCTCCGATGACGCCCTAGGCATCACATCCCCTGGGCAATTTGTTTAACAAAAGGAGAGAGGGGAGCACAGCTACCTCCCCAAGTCTTACTGAGGCCGTGGGTTAATCTTGGGCCATTTCAAAATATACAGGAGGGGCCACACAACCCCCCCCCCCCTTACAAGCCTCCATGAGGTCCAGGGGACCCTATCCCTGGTGGCAATATTTTTAAAGGGAAAGGGAGTATATGGGCCTCTTCTCTGAGCTGAAGATCAGCCCCAGGGACCCCATCCCGAGGGCCTGACAAGTTGCCTCAGGACACTGTATTTTCTTGTGCGGAAGAGTTCAGGTATACCCTGCCTAAACTCTACCGGGCAGGGAAGCGAACTTTGCTCCCACCATGGCAGGAGCAGTTAAAAATGCTGCTCTCGTCTGGGTGGTAGCACAGTAATGGATCTGGCTTTTGCCAGCATCCAATATGTTGTTGGGCAGAGAGCCAGCGAGGGCAAGGGGGACCTTTGGACTCCTCCCATGGCCCCAAATGTGGGACTCATTGTCAGTGCCCTGGGTGGGTACCGGTCACCCACCAATAATGAAAGAGTCTAGCTCCCATTGGGAGAGCCAGCAGGGGCTGCGGGGACCCTGGGGCTACCCCACAGCCTCCAATATGAAAGATGTTGTTGGGTGCCTGGGGTGGGCCAGTTTAAAAAAAAGAAAATATTGCTGGCTCCTGTATGCCCCATGGGGGCGCTTGCAAGGAGCCGGCAGGGCCATGAGGCGCCTAATTAAAGATGTGAATGTCACAGGTGGGACGCCCAAATAATTAAAAAACAATAAAGGGAAAATAAATGAGCGTCAGTTGCCACTCATTTATTATTAACTGTCCAAACAAGGAACAACCTGTAATGCCCTGCAAGGGCATTTCACTGACATTTGTCAGCCTGGTGGTGCACCTAGAAAGGGCAAGGACCCCACCAAGCATTTGTTCAACCTTGTGGGCGGCTGCAGAGAGTGCAGCAGCTCCTCAACAACATTAAAAAAAACAGTAAGTCTCCTGGGTCATTAAATCCATGCTCCCATATTTTTTAATGCAAAAAGAACAATTGATGGACAGAATGCAGAACAATGTCATACATTCACCCCAGTACAGAGATCTGAGCCTAAATCCATCGTGTTTTTGCTCACCATGCCATTCCAGTTTGGACCCTGCCATTTGCAAATCAGTCTTGACCCTGCGCCCAATGGGAACAGTCCAGCCCGAACTGCCAGGCCAGGTCCTCCCTGGACTGGAAACAAGTCTCCTAAGACCGGTTTCGGGCTTTCAGCCCTCATCAGCCAGGATAGCTTGACTCCAGAGGTATGGAGAGCACGGGACCCACGTCTGGGCATACCCGTCCCACTCGGGTTGACAAATGCAAAAAGAACAATTGATGGACAGAATGCAGAACAATGTCATACATTCACCCCAGTACAGAGATCTGGACAAAAAATCCATCATTTTGTTGCTCACCACGCCATTCCAGTTTGGACCCAGCCATATGCAAATCAGTCTTAACCCTGTGCCCAATGGGAACAGTCCAGCCCGAACTGCTAGGCCAGGTCCTCCCTGGACTGGAAATAAGCATCCTGGGACCGGTTTCGGGCTTTCAGCCCTCATCAGCCAGGATAGCTTGACTCCAGAGGCATAGAGGGCACGGGACCCACGTCTGGGCATACCCGTCCCACTCGGGTTGACAAATGCAAAAAGAACAATTGATGGACAGAATGCAGAACAATGTCATACATTCACCCCAGTACAGAGATCTGGGCCTAAATCAATTGTTTTTTTGCTCACCATGCCATTCCAGTTTGGACCCAGCCATATGCAAAAGCTGGGTCCAAACTGGGGTGGCGTAGTGGGCAAAAGAACGATGGATTTAACCCATATCTTTTGACTGGGGGAGAATGTTTACATTGTCAACATTCTGTCCATCATTTGTTTGCAGTAACAATTTTCGCCCTAAGTGGGATGGGTATGCCCAGATGTGGGTCCCTTGCTCACTGTGCCACTGGATCAAGACTGATTTGCATATGACTGGTTCCAAACTGGGCTGGCGTAGTTGGCAAAAGAGCGATGGATTTAACCCAGATCTGTTGACTGGGAGAGAATGTTTGCATTGTCAGCATTCCGTCCATCATTTGTTTGCTGTAAGACTTTTCGCCCTAAGTGGGATGGGTATGCCCAGACGCGGGTCCCTTGCTCACTGGGCCACTAGATTCAAGCTAGCCTGGCTGAAGAAGGGTGACATACCCTGAAACTAGTCCCAGGATGCTTGTTTCCGGTCCAGGGAGGACCCGGCCTGGCAGTTCGGTCTGGACTGTTACCATGGGGCACAGGGCCAAGACTGATTTGCAAATGGCTGGGTCCAAACTGGGGTGGCGTAGTGGGCAAAACAACAATGGATTTAACCCAGATCTTTTGACTGGGGGAGAATGTTTGCATTGTCAGCATTCCGTCCATAATTTGTTTGCTGTAACACTTTTCGCCCTAAGTGG
Organism: Triturus cristatus; assembly: GCF_964204655.1. Classification (NCBI taxonomy): domain Eukaryota; kingdom Metazoa; phylum Chordata; class Amphibia; order Caudata; family Salamandridae; genus Triturus; species Triturus cristatus. Next base: position 1,415,457,690 of record NC_140591.1, on the reverse strand, counting down.
GATGGGTATGCCCAGACGTGGGTCCCTTGCTCACTGTGCCACTGGATTCAAGCTAGCCTGGCTGAAGAAGGGTGACATACCCTGAAACCAGTCCCAGGATGCTTGTTTCCGGTCCAGGGAGGACCTGGCCTGGCAGTTCGGGCTGGACTGTTCCCATGGGGCACAGGGTCAAGACTGATTTGCATATGGCTGGTTCCAAACTCGGCTGGCGTAGTTGGCAAAAGAGCGATGGATTTAACCCAGATCTGTTGACTGGGGGAGAATGTTTGCATTGTCAGAATTCCGTCCATCATTTGTTTGCTGTAACACTTTTCGCCCTAAGTGGTAAGGGTATGCCCAGACGTGGGTCCCTTGCTCACTTTGCCACTGGATTCAAGCTTGCCTGGATGAAGAAGGGTGACATACCCTGAAACCGGTCCCAGGATGCTTGTTTCCTGTCCAGGGAGTGCCTGGCAGTTCAGTCTGGACTGTTCCCATGAGGCACAGGGTCAAGACTGATTTGCATATGGCTGTGTCCAAACTGGGGTGGCGTAGTGGGCAAAAGAACAATGGATTTAACCCAGATCTTTTGACTGGGGAGAACGTTTGCATTGTCAGCATTCCGTCCATCATTTGTTTGTTGTAACACTTTTCGCCCTAAATGGGATGGGTATGCCCAGACGTGGGTCTTTTGCTCAGTGTGCCACTCGATTCAAGCTAGCCTGGCTGAAAAAGGGTGACATACCCTGAAACCAGTCCCAGGATGCTTGTTTCCGGTCCAGGGAGGACCTGGCCTGGCAGTTCGGTCTGGACTGTTCCCATGGGGCACAGGGTCAAGACTAATTTGCATATGGCTGGGTCCAAACTGGGGTGGCATAGTGGGCAAAAGAACAATGGATTTAACCCAGATCTTTTGACTGGGGGAGAACGTTTGCATTGACAGCATTCCGTCCATCATTTGTTTGCTGTAACACCCTTTTTTTTTATAGCACTCCGAGCTGGAGCTATATGCTCTTAAGCTGCAGTGCATGGACCTCTAGTGGTTGGTTTTATGGCTGCACCTTGGACCTAAAAAATTATTTTAAAAACTCATGCAAATCATAAGTTTTTTTTTTAAAGGCTTTATTGTAAGCATTTTATACATTTTCTCAATAAATGCACTGTGTGGATTTATAAAATATACATACAGGTGCCGATTAGGATCCTGGAAAAAATTTCCCCAACCGAATTGAATCTGGACTTTTTTCCTTACAAATGGTAAAAGCGCCGTACAAACTGCCAATTACGATTCGTATGGGAAAAAGTCCCTACAAATCGCATTGGGAAAATTCCACCACACGTCCTCGGGTCGGGAAAAGTCTCCGACACGTCCCCGGACATTTTTACGTACAAATGGGAAAACTGAAGTCCCAATGCGCAATTACGATCCGTCCCATCCGTCCGATTGTACAACTGTATGGAAAAAAGACCGTCCGGAGCGAACTCCCATAGCAACCATGGAGATGTCCAAACAAGTGCCTGGTACGCGCCGTACTCCCCCCCGTCCCCCGTATGTTCGCGCCGTACCCCCAGCCCCCCCCGCGGATGGGCGCGCCGTACCCCCAGCCCCCCGTATGTATGGAGCGTACCCCCACCCCCATATGTACGGAGCGTACCCCCCAGCCCCCCGTATGTACGGAGCGTACCCCCACCCCCACCCCATATGTACGGAGCGTACCCCCCAGCCCCCCGTATGTACGGAGCGTACCCCCACCCCCCCGTATGTACGGAGCGTACCCCCACCCCCACCCCATATGTACGGAGCGTACCCCCCAGCCCCCCGTATGTACGGAGCGTACCCCCGTACCCCCCCGTATGTACGGAGCGTACCCCCGTACCCCCCAGCCCCCCGTATGTACGGAGCGTACCCCCACCCCCACCCCCATATGTACGGTGCGGACCCCCAGCGCGTAGCGCTGGGGGTCCACACCGTACATACGGGGGTGGGGGTACGCTCCGTACATACGGGGGGCTGGGGGGTACGGGGGTACGCTCCGTACATACGGGGGGGTACGGGGGTACGCTCCGTACATACGGGGGGCTGGGGGGTACGGGGGTACGCTCCATACATATGGGGGGCTGGGGGGTTTGCTCCGTACATACGGGGGGCTGGGGGGTACGGGGGTACGCTCCATACATATGGGGGGCTGGGGGGTACGCTCCGTACATACGGGGGGTACGGGGGTACGCTCCGTACATATGGGGGGCTGGGGGGTACGCTCCATACATACGGGGGGGTGGGGGTACGCTCCGTACATATGGGGGTGGGAGTACGCTCCGTACATACGGGGGGCGGGGGGGGTACGGCGCGTACCGGGCCCCCTAATCAGCTCGCATCGCTGCGTACTTAGCTTTTCCGGCACTTTTTAGGTGCCGTAAAAATTTTCCCATCCGGACTGCAGTCGGTGCGAATCGTAATTGCTGGTACGTAAAAACATGCCTAACTCCGTCCGGACGTCACGTCCGCGGTGTCCCAGATCACATTTGTATGTATTTTTCTGTCGGTTGGTCTTTTTTCCGAATCGTACGGGAATGGTGTTTCCGAACGAATCGTAATTGCATGTTTGTAAAGTTTTACAACCCGGTACGAGTCGGACGGAGAAAAAGCTCCGACCCACGGTTTGTACCGGGTTTTTCCAGGATCGTAATCGGCCCCTAAATGAGGATTATTAGTGACTTTTGACAAAGCAAATAGATCTGCTTTATATATGTTAATGTGCATGAGAAACACAAGCATGCACAGTGGAGGGGATTGGTCCTGTGCTCAATCTTTCGCCACGCATGGGCGATGGCCATGCATGGCGTGGGGTTGGGTGCCTATGGGGGGTGGGGGGCACAGGCCAGGCTCTGCACTCAACACCATGCTGTGCACAGTGATGGAAATCTTACACTACATCAAGAAAACCATAGAAATTCACAGAAAAAATCCAGATGTTAAAGTGACAGATATAGTTAGTTATTTAAATAAATATACAAATTGACTGAAAAAAAGAAAGGCTAAGGGGACATTATAGTTATGACAAAATTTCAGTAAAAACATACCTTTTTGAAAGAACAAAACCACTGAAATTCACCAGTTATAGCCAACTCAAGTAACTAATACTCACGCCCTTAAGTAACAATAACTCATGCCCTTGACATGCACTGCTTATAAACTAACATATAACATCACTCATTAAATCTTCTATGACATCATTGATAACATCACTACAACATCTGAAATAACATAATTGATAACAACAATATGTATCACGTGGGCCCGAGTTATAGTTACTAAGAGCACAAATTATAGTTACTTGAAATCACTATAACTGATGAATTTCAGTGGGTTTTTTCTGCTTAAAATAGTAGGAATTAACTGACATTTTCACTGAACTATAACATCCCATTAACCACACACTACACTAACTATAACTCATGCCTTCCCGATGCATTGCTTACACTATTTCATATTAGATTACTTACAGCATGTTAAATGATAGCATTTATAACAAGACTCATGACAACTCAAATTGGATCATATATGGAACAGTGTGCATCGTAGAGGGACAAGTTATAGTTAATGCCGTGTGGCTAGCAAGCTGACAACACTGTGTAAAGAGGTGCATGAGTTATAGTACTTTTTGGCTGAGTAGAAATTATAACTGTAAGATATAACTATAACTTTAGAGTTTCTAATGTTTGCGTACTTTTAGTTGGTTTTGTATCGAAAAAATGAATAACGTTCTCCTAACTATAACTTAGCTTTTGTTTGGTTTAATTGAATTTGATTGTTTAAAAAAAAAAAAAAAAGTGTTTCAATTTATAGAACGGAGTGTCATTGAGTGGAGTGTCATTAAGTGGAGTATAGCTGAGTGGAGTGTATCCGAGTGGTGAAGTGTGGAGTAGAGTTATGTAAAGTGAATTGGCATAGAATGGAGTAGAGTATTGTACAGTGGAGTGTCATACAGTGGAGTGGAGGAGAGTGTCATTTAGTGTAATGTTGAAGAGTGGCCTGTTGTAGAGTGGAGTACAGTGGCATAGAGTGGTGGGGTAGAGACTTGTGGCATTTCAAACAGTACAGTGTAATGGCATGGAGGGGAGTGGAGTGTCGTAGTGTGGAGTGTCATAGAGTGGAGTGTCATGGAGTGCAATGCCGTAGAGTGGAGTGGAGTAGAGTGTTGTGGAGTGGATTGGCATAGAGTGGATTAGAGTGTCATAGAGTGGAGTAGGGTGTTGTAAAGTGGAGAGCATAGAGTGGAGGAGAGTGTCGTAGAGTACAGTGTCATCAAGTGTAGTATCATAGAGTAGAGTAGAGGAGAGTGTGGTAGAGTGCAGTGTCATAGAGTGAAGTGTCATAGAGAGGAGTGTTGTAGAGTGCAGTGTTGTAGAGTGGAGTAGAATTGGCTGATGTAGAGTGGAGTGCAATGTTGTAGAGTGGAGTGTCTTAGAGCAGAGTAGAGTGTGGTAGAGTGGAGTGGCTTAGAGTGTCATAGAGTGGAGTGCCCTAAAGTAGCATAGACTACAGTGGCTTAGTGGAGTACATTGGAGTACTATGTCAAAGAGGAGAGGGTAGTAAAATGGTGTGGATTGGCATGGAGGGAGTTGTAGAGTATTGTAAAGTGGAGGTCAATGTCATACAGTGGCAAAGAGTGTAGTATAGTGTTGTACAGTGACATAGAGTGGAGTAGAGTGGAGTAGCTTAGAGTGTAGTATAGTGTCGTGAGTGGAACAGAGTGGGGTGACATAGCTTGCAGTGTCTAGAGGGTTGTAGAATAGAGTAGCATGGTGAAAGTGTCAAGGTGTAGAGTGGAGTAGTGTACAGTGAAGTGGCATTGAGTGTCATGTTGTAGAGTATACTGGAGTGTCAAAGAGTGGAGTGGCGTGCCATAGAGTTGAGTGGAGTGTTGTAGAGTATAGTAGCGAGTTATAGAGTGGAGAAATGTGTTGTACAGTGGAGTGGCATGGAGTGTTGCAGAGCAGAGTGGAGTGATGTAGAGTGGAGTGGCATGTTAAGTTGAGTTGTGTAGCATAGAGTGGAGTGGTGTCTTATAGAGTGGCATTGAGTGGAGTGGCATGCCCTACAGTAAAGTGGAGTGGAGTGTCATACAGTGGCGTGCTATAGAGTGTCATAGAGTAGAATGGCATAGAGTGTAGTGCTGTAGAGTGTCATGGCATAGATTGTTGTGGTGTAGGGTGTCTTGGCGTACAGGGGAGGGCATACAGTGAAGTGGCAGTAAGTGGAGTGCCATATTGTAGAGTTCACTAGAGTGGCATAGAGAGGAGTTGTGTGTCATAGAGTAGAGTGTAGTGGTGTGTAATACAGTTGAGTGTCATAGAGTGGAGAGGTGGGGAGTGTTGTGGAGTACAGTGTCGTATACTGGAGTGGCATGTCATCGAGTGTGGTGGTGTGTCATAGAGTGGAGAGGAATGTCGTAGAGTGGAGTAAAGTGGTGTGTTGTAGAGTGGCATATAATGGGGGGGCATAGAGTGGAGTAGAGTGCTGTAGATTGTAGTGGTATTGAGTGGAGTGGCGAGCCATTCAGTGTAGAGCAGTAGAGGAATCCTTAATCCATATTCTGTGCATCTGCGAGAAACTCCGCACACTGAGAATATACTGGCTTCGCCCCATTTGGTATTCTCTAAATGTAAGCACATGTCAAGCTGTCTAGGTCGAGTGCATGAAATGCGAATCAGTGTAGCTGACGGCACGCTTTATGAAATTCCTGACAGCAGTAAAGGCAGTTTTGGATTCAGACTATCATACAGACCTGTAACGCATAATGCAGTGCCCAGCTTTTTAAGGTTTTCATGTTGTAAATATTTAAAAACAACAAACTGAAATCATTCTTTTCATATGCTCTTTTTTTAACATTTTGAACATGTGCATTTCACATTGCTTTTTTTATATAGTCGGTCTCATTGCAATGATGTTAATTAATTGTGCAATAAAAATTATCTTATCTTAACTTATCAGTGTCTTGGAGTGGAGGGGCATAGAGTGGAGTGGCATAGAGTGGAGTTCTCTGTCGAACAGTGCAGTGGTGTGGAGTGTAGTAGAGTGTAGTGAAGTGTCATAAAATGGAGTGTTGTGTGGTAGCGTTGAGTGATGTGTCCCAGAGTTTAGTACAGTGGAATAAGGTGGTGTTCAATGGAGGGGCATAGAGTGGAGTAGAGTGTTTCAGAGTGGAGTGGTGGTGAGAGGAATGGCATATCATAGAGTAGAGTGAAGTGGCATGCCATATAGTGACATTTTGTACAGTGTCTTAGACTGAAAGGGAGTTGAGTAGAGTAGCATAAAGTGGAGTGGCGTGTCATGGAGTAGAGTGGAGTGTTGCAGAATGGAGTGGCATGTTGTAGAGTGGTATGTTGTCGAGTGGAGGGCGGGGAGTATTAAGGAACAGAGTGGAGTGTCGTAGAGTGGAGAGGCCTGTCATTGAATCGAGTAGCATGTCATAGAGAGGAGAGGAGTGTCATGAGTGGAGTGGCATGGCATGTCATAGAGTGGAGTAGAGTGTTGTAGAGTGGAGTGGCATTGAGTGGAGTAGAGTGTTATAGAATGTCTTTGAGTGGAGGGGCTTAGAGTGAGGTGGTGTAGAGTGTAGCGTTGTAGAGTGTCATGGCATAGAGTGTTGGGGCATACAATAGATAGTGTATAGTGGAGTGGTGTTGAGTGGAGTGTCATAGAGTACACTGGAGTGGCATAGAGTGGAGTGGTGTGTTGTAGCGAAGAGTGAAATGGTTTGTCATAGAGTTGAGTGGCATGTCATAGAGTGGAGTGGTGTGGAGTGTCATTGAGCAGAGTGGAGTATCGTAGAGTAGAGTGGACTGACATGTCATAGTGTAGAGAGGTGTGTGATAGTGTGGAATGAAGTGGCATATCTCAGAGGGGCATAGAATGGCAGGGCATAGAGTGGAGAAGAGGGCTGTAAAGTGGATGGCATTGAGTGGAGTGCCATACAGTGCTGTATCATAGAGTGTCGTATAGTGTTATGTTATGTTATGTTATAGGGGTATTTGTAAAGGGCACAGCTACTCCTGAGAGTGTCCCGGCGCTAACTTAACCCTGTGGACAGAACAATTAGGAGCTGCTACGGGTGACTCCACTCTCATTGAAACAATCAGGTTTTTGACTTTCTCTTAAAGCTGAGGAGAACTTGTTCCTGTCTCAGAAGAGGCGGTAGGCTATTCCACAGCTTAGTAGCGGTCACCTGGAATGAGCGACCGCCCAACCAAGAACATGCGAATTTTAGCACGACCGACAACTTCGAGTTGAGTATCGCAGGGTTCTGATAGGAGCATATGTCTGGATTCTGTTCCTAATGTAGGGGGCTCCAACATTATGAAAGGCTTCAAATACTAGTACCAGGGCCTTAAAGATCACCCTTTTCTGCACCGGAAGCCAGTGCAAAGACATCAAGAGAGGCGTCATATGAGTTCTAAGGTCAACCAGCAAGACGGTCCTTGCTGCCGCGTTCTGTATGACCTGCAAACGACCAAGTAGGTAGTCAGGGAGGCCGATATACAGAACGTTGGTGTAGTCAAGCCTAGATGTTATCAAAGCTTGGACCACTGTTTTCCTATGGGGAACTGAGAGGAGAGGGAGACAGTTCCTCATCATTTTCAGTAGTCTTAAACATGTGGCGGCCACAGATTGAACTTGTGCCTTCATGGACATGTCCACATCCATTTTTACCCCAATATTTTTTACGGTGGTAACTGGACAGGTGTGGGGGGACATGTCCTGAGGCCACCAATTACGCCATTCCACACTCACGGACTATGTCCGAAACAGATAATTTTGGACTTATCGGGATTACACAACAGTTGGTTTTGCCTGAACCAGGAGAACACCTTGGGCAGGCAATTGTTGACATCCTCTCCTCTCAACACCGCATTTTTCTCATAGGTAAACAGCAGCTGCGTGTTGTTGGCGTAAGATATGACTTTAGCCCCATGATGCTCTGCCAGGAGTGCCAATGGAGCCATATATAGATTGAGCAAAGTTGGGCTCAGGACCGAACCTTGTGGCACTCCAACCCTGATAGGAGGGATAGGGGCGGTAAAAGAGGGGACCATATGGTTTGCTGGCGGCTTTCGAGAAAGGAGGCGACAACTTGAGGACCGTGCCCCCGATACCACAGTCCTGAAGCCTGTGCAAAAGTCGATTGTGGGGCACGGTATCAAAAGCCGCCGAAACATCCAGCAGTATCAATACCTCTTTCCCACCGCTCTCCAGAGTGATTTTAATAGTGTCAGAGTCTTCCAGTAAGGCCGTCTCCGTACTATAATTAGATCTGAACCCAGATTGGCTGGGGTGCAGTGCATGGGTAGTCTCAATAAAATCAGTGAACACCGTATTCACATACTTCTCCAAAGCCTTGGCGAAGTATGGCAGCAACGTTATTGGCCTGTAGTTGCTGACTATAGAGGGGTCTGCTGAAGGTTTTTTGAGAAGTGGCAAGATTTGTCCGTGTTTCCAACATTCAGGCATCAAGCCCTCAGATAGAGACGGATGACGGATTCAGGACCAGGTTCACTGCTGGATTGATCACGTCTGCAATAGAGGCCAGCACTCTGGCCGGGCAAGGATCTAAGGGGAGCCAGATTTCAGTGCTTGCAATATTTTAAGGGACGTAGTCATGGAAATAGGGAGGAACTCCTAGAGAGTCTTATCTAGGTTGGAGTAGGTGGGAAAGGGTGGGGCTAAAATGCCATCGCCAACTTGGGACCCAATTTCGAAAGCATCCTGAATATTTTTAATTTCATTATAGAAATATTGTGCCAAATGGCTTGTGGAGGAGCATATGGTGGTTTAGAGAGGAGTGGCATGTCGTATAGTGCAGTGGTGTGGAGTGTCATAGAGTGGAGTGTCGTACAGTGGAGTGGCATGGCATAGAGTGCAGCGGTGTTCGCTAGAGTGTCGAAGAGTGTCGTACAGTGGAGTACAGTGGGGGGCATGGATAGGAGCAAGGTTGTTGGAAAATAGCCCTTTCTGCAAAGTCACCCCCAAACTTTTTGCCATCATCCCCCTACTTTTTGCTGAAATCATTTTTGTTGGCCACTGGACTCTGAGCACTTTATCACTGCTAACTAGTGCTAAAGTGGATGTGCTCTCTCCTTAAAACATGGTAATGATGGCTCATACCCAATTAGCATATTTAATTTACTTCAAAGTCCCTAGTAAAGTGCACTACATGTGCCCTTGGCCCATTAATCAAATACTACTAGTGGGCCTGCAGCACTGATTGTGCCACCCACTTAAGTATCTCTTTAATCATGTCTCAAGACTGCCATTGTAGAGCATGTATGTGCAGTCACACTGCTATTTCTTCCTAGCAAAGTAGACCTTTTACCAGACCCAAAACTTTCCTTTTTATACATATTAGTTACCCCTAAAGTAGCCCTGAACAACCGAAGGGCAGTGTGCAATATATCTAAAAGGCTGTCGATGTATGTTTACGTTTTATAAGTCCTGGTAGTGAAAAACTCTTACACTTGTTTTTTACTACTGCAAGGCCTATATTTCTCAAAGGATAGCATTGGGACTACCTTATTACAATTTTTAAAAGAGTAATTTCGAAATGGGAATATATATCTGATTCAAGTTTGGTGTGTCTGAAATCGCAATTTAAAATCCAAACTTATGGTGAAGTCAGACTCTAAATTGCATTTCTGAAAATGCTACTTTTAAAAAGTAGATAAATCATTGTTGAGCGAATGCACTCCTTCCCTTTATACGTTAGACTTGTTTTTCAACTCAATCGATGAAATGCGTGCGAACAGGAGCCGTGAAAACGCCTCTAATCACAGCTTCATGATTAAACAACTCTCCCAAAGGGCACTATTCTTCTGCACCCAACTGTCACACTGCGAAAACGGAAATCATTCCTGAAACACTTCCTTTGGAATTACATAATTCTTATCAGTTCGTCTGTCATAATCCAGAGCCTTATATCATATGACTTCCTCTTTACTTCACCACCACGGAGACAACATGTTTGTGCTATAATAATTTATTCAACATTTTCAAATGCCGACCGTTGCCAATCCAGGCTTTTACAGAGGCATGTGAGATCAAACAAGTTGTAAAAGTGGGCTTGTGATGTATTTTCCCAATGCATTTCGAATCTTTATGATCCTTCGTCAGGGGTTAACTAAAATGAAATAGAAAGAACAGTTCAACTAGCCGCTCATCCTCTCTTGGTGCCAAAAGAACCTTACTCATTACTCTACCTCCACCCCCACCCAAACTAAACTCTGCTGCAAACCAAGCAATATTATCACTAAACAATGAAAAACCCCACCATGTTCACAATCTTTACAACTAACAGAATGTGCGTCCCGAATTTTACCATCAGATGCAGTAACCCATAACACCCTCCTAACTAACAAATACCTCAACATTCAGTGCCACCCTCTTTATATACCATTTACCTTCTCAGCGCCACAACCGGCAGCATGACCTCACTTCATTTCCTCTTCCCAAGACTCATGCTCGTTTTCCCTGCCACTCGGGCCGTTTTTAAAGCAAGAACTCTCCCACCTGTGGACCATCAAGCCGTATTTCACTCCTCCCCCTGGACAAGTAAAATACAAATCCCACAATGCACTCCCCAAGTGTGACAAAACAATAACTAACAAAAATTCGGCTCCACCCCCCTATTAATCCAACGTATGCAAAAATAGTCTGACAGTGTGAATAAACTTACACGTGCCCCACCCATTAACTACATATTCGAAACATAAACGATGTTTGCAAATCGCATTTGATAAAAGAGAACCATTAGAGCAACAAAGTTCAACTGTCCCATCATTCCGATGTCGATGTTGGTAATCGTTTCATTTCAATTTTAAACGTTCCACTCTAGATTTTAGTTTGGGTGGGGGTGGAGGTAGAGTAATGAGTAAGGTTCTTTTGGCATCAAGAGAGGATGAGCGGCTAGTTGAACTGTTCTTTCTATTTCATTTTAGTTAACCCCTGACGAAGGATCATAAAGATTCGAAATGCAACGGGAAAATACATCACAAGCCCACTTTTAAAACATGTTTGATCTCACATGCCTCTGTAAAAGCCTGGATTGGCAACGGTCGGCATTTGAAAATGTTGAATAAATTATTATAGCACAAACATGTTGTCTCCGTGGTGGTGAAGTAAAGAGGAAGTCATATGATATAAGGCTCTGGATTATGACAGACGAACTGATAAAAATTATGTAATTCCAAAGGAAGTGTTTCAGGAATGATTTCTGTTTTCGCAGTGCGACAGTTGGGTGCAGAAGAATAGTGCCCATTGGGAGAGTTGTTTTATCATGAAGCTGTGATTAGAGGCGTTTTCATGGCTCCTGTTCGCACGAATTTCATCGAATGAGTTGAAAAACAAGTCTAACGTATAAAGGGAAGGAGTGCATTCGCTCAACAATGATTTATCTGCTTTGCAATGTAGGTGCCTCAAAATGAGCTTGCACCCCATCGTTGTTGAAATAAAGTTCAAGAAATTATCATCACGGAGACAGAGGAAAATCTAGAGTAGAACGTTTAAAATTGAAATGAAACGATTACCAACATCGACATCGGAATGATGGGACAGTTGAACTTTGTTGCTCTAATGGTTCTCTTTGATCAAATGCGATTTGCAAACATCGTTTATGTTTCGAATATGTAGTTAATGGGTGGGGCACGTGTAAGTTTATTCACACTGTCAGACTATTTTTGCATACGTTGGATTAATAGGGGGGTGGAGCCGAATTTTTGTTAGATATTGTTTTGTCACACTTGGGGAGTGCATTGTGGGATTTGTATTTTACTTTTCCAGGGGGAGGAGTGAAGTACGGCTTGATGGGCCACAGGTGGGAGAGTTCTTGCTTTAAAAACGGCCCGAGTGGCAGGGAAGACGAGCATGAGTCTTGGGAAGAGGAAGTGAAGTGAGGTCATGCTGCCGGTTGTGGCGCTGAGAAGGTAAATGGTATATAAAGAGGGTGGCACTGAATTTTGAGGTATTTGTTAGTTGGGAGGGTGTTGTGGGTTACTGCATCTGATGGTAAAATTTGGGATGCACATTCTGTTAGTTGTAAAGATTGTGAACATGGTGGGGTTTTTCATTGTTTAGTGATAATATTGGTTGGTATGCAGCAGAGTTTAGTTTGGGTGGGGGTGGAGGTAGAGTAATGAGTAAGGTTCTTTTGGCACCAAGAGAGGATGAGCGGCTAGTTGAACTGTTCTTTCTATTTCATTTTAGTTAACCCCTGACGAAGGATCATAAAGATTCGAAATGCATCGGGAAAATACATCACAAGCCCACTTTTAAAACATGTTTGATCTCACATGCCTCTGTAAAAGCCTGGATTGGCAACGGTCGGCATTTGAAAATGTTGAATAAATTATTATAGCACAAACATGTTGTCTCCGTGGTGGTGAAGTAAAGAGGAAGTCATATGATATAAGGCTCTGGATTATGACAGACGAACTGATAAAAATTATGTGATTCCAAAGGAAGTGTTTCAGGAATGATTTCCGTTTTCGCAGTGCGACAGTTGGGTGCAGAAGAATAGTGCCCTTTGGGAGAGTTACTTTTAGAAAGTTGGCATTTTCTTACTCTAGCCATTTCGTGCCTGTTACCTCTCTCTGATCAAATGTCTTGGTGGGGTGGGGGTTGGTGACAACTGGATTTCGTGTTTTCCCCCTAGACAGCCACACACAATGGGCGACTTGATGGGCCATCGAGGCAGGATGGGAGGAAGGAACTGGACCCAGCCTCACCTACTTCTGAATAGGCTGTGTCGTGTCTCCTCACAAAGGGCTGCATATCACCTGTAGTGACTCTGGAGATGATCCTCAATAAATCTGCCTGGTTATCATCTCTTTTAGCCAATTGGAGTGGGAGTGGGTAGACACTGATGAAGAGTTTAAAAGCATGGCAACTGCAAAAATGTGGCTGTGAAGAGTGCTGGGGTGAACCACTGTCTTCAATGCGACATTGCTCCATGGATGTGGATTATGCCGTACAGCATGGCTAAAAAGGCAAATGGTGCAGCAGAGCATCTGTAAGACGAGCTCATGGATGACCATTTCTAGGACCATTAAATCATAAAGTTGGGGAATGGCCAGGATATGCACCATGTCACAATCCGTCTGATGACATCTTGAACAGCGTGAATCAGTTCTCATGTATAATCCAATTGAGAGAATTGCCCATGCCATGGTTAGTAAAAAAGAAACACTCACTCTTGGGGGTGCCAGGTATGCTAAATGCCACAGAGGCTGACTGAAACAACAAAGTAGGAGAAGATGTGTATTATTATCATTATTATTATTATTATTATTATTATTATTATTATTATTATTATTATTATTATTATTATTATTTGTCCCCTACAATCCCTACTCAGAAGCATCTCTCACCCATACTGAATAATTTTCCTCCCATCTTCGGAAACGAATGCATAATCAACTCATCCCTAAACGTAAACACAACCCGAGTCCAGCCCGAACCTCAATGTCCTGTAATCACTCCAGATGGTAGAAGCATGACATTGGGCCATCCAAACTAACAAAATCAAGTAATATAGATGAAGTTTTAGCAACCATCATCTCTGTGCAGACAAAATGCACCTGAGGCCTATCATAACATATGTGAGACAGGCTGCTGAGTTAGTTTCCTGGCATATGGTCGTGCCTTAGCCATTGCTGTCATCTTTGGATTCTGCTGGGAATGCATGTATAAGTAGTCTGTATTCTGCTTAGAGTCAGCATCCTTGTGAAATTCATGTCCGGGTCCCCTTTCGTGACTTTGGAGTTGCAACAGTCCCTGACTCTCAACCACTTGTGCTTGGGTCATTCACAGAGATAACAGGCTGCACTGAGTCCCCACTTATTTCATTTTAGGCTCAGCCTTCCGGCTTCTGGCTTAGGGTTGCCCTCTATGCTCCGTGTTTATTCTCATTGTATTTCCTTTAGGTCCTGTGGTTCTTGTATTTTTGTCAGGTTGCCTGACCTCTATCATTTCAATGTTTTGCCTCTTTTTAATTATAACTTTCTTTTTTTGGCCTGTTTTGCCGTCTGGTGTCTGCCTGCCCCTTTAAGTATGATCAGAAGTATGTGCCTGTTCCCTTTTCCTTGAGGCGCCACATTACCTGCCTCTGGGCCTCTACAAAATGGTGCCTGCAGCACAGATGCACTAATTTTTGATTACCTGGACCTTCACCGGTCTGCCTTTAACTCTGCCCCCTTTTTATTTCCTTATAGCCTCAGCTCTCTGGCAAAGGGTTACATGGCCCTTTCAAATGGGTTTTAGTTTAATTCTATTTTATTTCCGTCTATCACTGTAACTCAATCAATTAGTAAAGTCTTACCCCCCCCCCCCCCCCACCTTAAGACCCTGAACAATGCTATCCCACATTTTGTGAGCATTAACTTTGCTGCAACAGTTTTTTACTCCTTTGACGTTTGGCCCCGAGGTAGGAATCTAACCCTACCTGATTATATGAGATCTGGTAATTAATCAATTACTACTGCCTTGATGTTTTCTTTCTATCTGAGACCTGGCTAAACCAGTCTTCTAACCCCTTATATTGCAGTAAAGATACCACCAGGTTACACAATCCTCAGGCAAGACATATCTCACAAAATACGGGGAGTAGGTATTATTCACAGTCCCTCCATCACCTGCTCTAACCTTGCTGCAAATTCTTTTGTCTGTTTTCTGTAAGATGGCACTTGACAGTTTCTTCATTCTCCATGGTGACCTCACATATCAGTCCCAAGAAAGACTTAAGCTGTAAACTCTCTGAACTGATCACCCCTTATGCTCTTAAATTTAAAAATCTGGTGATTGTTTAATTTCCTCTTTGAACACTCCAACAACCCCATGTCTGCAAACGTCTCAGTGACTCCAAACCCTTTGGCCTGCAGCACTTCATTGCAGGACCCACTCACCTGGTGGGGCACATTCTTGATCTTATCCTCTCTAGTCTTCACAATATGAAATGGCTCTCTTTCTTTCCAGAGACATGGGCTGACCAGGGGCGTAACACAGCCCCCTGCAGCCCCCGCAGTGCGGGGGCCCCCAAGCTCCAGGGGGCCCCCTCAGCACAGCACTCTGGACGGAGAGCTCCTGATTGAGCCTAGAGGGGGCCCCTCCACAAACCTTGCAGGGAGGCCCCCTCAAGTTTCGTTACGCCAATGGGGCTGACTGTCATCTTATTGGCTTCAATGTCCCTTACACCCACCTTCTCAACAAAGTTCCATAGCTAACCAAGTCACCACATACAGGACCTAGAAATGGTTCTGAAGAATAACTTGGAAGAGGTGCTTTCCTTTAACCCCTCCGGCCTCTGGAATCAATATCTCTTCAGCAGTTGACAGTTTCAGTTGCTGGATCCCAGAATTACTCGATATCTTCTTCAGCTTCTCCCCGCTGCCTGTAAGCTCCGGTCTGATGAATGGTACATGCATTACCTTAGAGAACTCAAACATCACTGCAAATGCCTGACATTGACAGGTGCACTTGCAAAGCTGCCCTGAAAAATGATCATAGTCAGAAACGCCATGATTGATGCAACTTTCGTTAATCATAAACATAACGGGTCTAATTCAGGGGTGTAAGGAGGCCCCCGCAGGTCCCGTGGAGCAGAGGGCCCCCGCACCATTCACCTCAAAGGGGGCCCCCTTTGGCTGAGCAGCTGTCTTAGAAAAAAACTCTCAGAAGTAGCAAGGCATTTAGGGAATGGGTAATGGGTAATGGGAGGCCCCTTACCCTACCTTGCAGGTCCCTTGAGGCTTTGTTACGCAACTGGTCTCATTCTTTCTGCGAAATCTTCTTCATAAGCAAGTTCTCCCTTCCTACTGAATGCACTTAAAACATCACCCTCTACCAAGATTTCTGTTCCTCTCTTCTTGACTTCTTCCTCCATTAAATTAACAACATTTTTCCCAACTTCGATCCTTATCCACTATTGACTACTTTCCCTTTATCAAGCAGCATTCTGTCTCAGCCAACAGAGTGTAACTGCTTAAATTTGTGCTGGCGGATGTAGACACTATCAGCAGCATATTGCGTTCCATCAAATCTGGGTCTCTTGTTGACCCCTGCCCAAACGACGTTTTCTGCATCTGCCCCACTCTCATTAGTTCTTCTCTCACCACCTTGAAGGTATTGAATGGCAAAGCACATAGAGCTGCTGGAGGTTAACACCACAGGTTAAATCAAGTTCAAATTTCTGCTGCACATAGCCATGCAATCACAGCTGAATGCAACACAACATTCAAATTTGTAGACGAAATAGATGAGGTCCTGGTCACTATGTTTGAAGAATGAACCACTACCTCAGTGTTGAGTACCTCCCCAACATTCTTTCCATCTTCCAGTATATTATTTTAGTCTGTGAAATGTCACAGGTCAGGTTAACACTGTTGCTGCTTGGTAGACTGGGCAGAGGTAGCTCACCAACCACGAGCAGTGGTATTGCTTGACCATGAGAAAATATTTCACACGATTAAGCGGTGGTCATCGTAGTTGCTATGTTGACGAATGAAACTATTTGAGCTTAATTTGTTAGGTACTAGCTCTGTTTGCAGCCCAGGAGGTAGTTGTTTTAATGGATACATTATTTTCTTCTAGCAGGGATGTAACACAGGCCCCCGCAGACCCCGCGGTGCGGGGGGGGGCAAGCTCCAGGGGACCCCCTCAGCACAGTGCTCCGGCCCGGGAGCTCCTGAATGAGCCCAGAGGGGGCCCCTCCACATAGCTTGCAGGGGGCCCCCTCAAGTTTTGTTACGCCACTGTCTATTAGCTTCTTTTTTTGTGGGCAATTTATTGGACTAGCGCTTTTATCTGTGACATATCCCTTATATATGGATATTAACTTGAAATTGGGTTCTCTGATTATTCCTCCTGTGGGGTCTTTTAGGATTCCCACATTGATTGATGCAAAGCCTGTGTGATGTTGCATTACCATTCAGCTGTGATCTGGAGTATGTTCATGACGATATACATGCATTGTTTGTCTTCACCGTTTGACCTTTGGCCTTGGACTGAAGACATATTACTCATTGCCTTAGGAACGTTGGATGTCATTGCTCTGGAAATGGGGGTCCATTACTCATTTTGCGTTTGGATGGAAGCTCATGCAAAGTTAGGCTCCTCTCTGTGTTGAGAATGACTGCATCAGCCGTGGTGAAGTCTAGGAATCTGACTTCCGTTACTTGGAGGATTCCTCTACTAGCATGAGGAGATTTCTCCCATCGGGTAGTGAGCAGAAGCCAGCACTGAGATGAGCTCTTGTACTCTGTCAGTTGTGCTTGCTTCTCATCTTCCCCAGTACCATCCATGTTGCTAATCCACAATCTCGCTCACTCTTTACAATTGTCAATAAAGCGATTTGAAAACGTCTACAGTATTACTAGCACCTGACACTAACAGCCCCTCCTCAATCGTAATAGGTGAGACCATTTTGAGGATTGGTTCTCTAGTTTAGGCTACTGAGGTCTTCTCGAATGGCTCACTAAGCGATGTCCTTCGGCAGACCTCAGATTTAGGACTATTTGCAGATACATTGCTTCCTCCCTAGAATCCCTGTCCTGGATTGTTTTACAATGCATCATCTCCCGTCGCCGTAATCGTTGGCTTGCTGCTAGGCCAGTTTGTGGCACCTTTTAATGTCGAACATTTGTAAAGCTATTTGTGGTTACTCGGACACCGACCTTGATGGAGACCCAGACCACTGGTAAGAGGCACATCAAAATATGAAGGCACAGCTCCCCAATCACGTTACTTGCATCCGTTATACCCTAAATTTAACCCAACATCAAAGTCAATTGAATGTCAAAAACAACTCTCATTCAATAAGCCCTGAATTGTAGGTAGATTAAACTGCACCTCAGCATGTGTTTTCTTCCAAAGTAAGTGAGGAAGGGTGTCATCAGAGTGTACATTGCTGTTTCTCAGAGGAAGCTACTATTTTCTCAAGGTTTGTTCCTTGTGACCCATTTGCTCAACCAAACCCAGTGCATTTACCGTGATGATTCGCATCTGTTGCCAGTTGCCAGAGTAAAGTGATGGTTTACATTCAAGCCACCGCAAAGACAGCACTCACTGTCTGGACCTCAGGGCAATTAGCATTTTTGAAATTGGCATCCGATCTTCCTTTGGTTTTCACTGAAGTAATTGTACAATTGTCCCACACAAAAGACAAGGCTCCCTGTCAGCGTTTTGCTTTAGATACATTTAGTAATTGCTATAAAATCAGAAGCGTGAAACATCAAACGCTTTGCTTCTCGGAGCGGAATGCGCCGGCTCGGAGCGGCTTCTGAAGGGTTTCTCTCATTAGACGTGATCTTTTGACAAGTGCCGTCTCTGACAGAATGTTCTGGTTTGTTTGGAGATCGTGACAAACTTTTGAGCGTGCAAGTTTCTGGTGGGCTCTACCTGATATCATTTAGTCATTTGTATGCGCTCGGGGTTCCCCTTCGCTTACACCGCGTGCAGGACCCTGGGAAAGGAGCCCCGCAGACACAAGACCCTGCCCCTCAGGAACGTGTTTTTAAGGCACATTTTTGACTATGATATTCAGAAGCAGACAATATACACAGTTACACGCTATCTAAATGGCTGCAGGATGGCATTCATCGTAAAAATACAAAACGGTGATAACACTAAACTTAACAAGCATTGGCAAAGTGTGGCTTGCAATTTCGAGTCCCGAATAAAACATAAAAAAGTAAGTCTGCTGCACGGAAAGAACAAAACTAAAACGATTCTTTTTGTTAAAGACACAGCTATGAGATAAGTTAATTGTGTGATGCTTTGGAATATTTATATGATGTAAAATCGGTCCTAATACATTGCCATGCAAGCACCTCATTATAGGCAGAATGGTACACTAAACAGCCAATGGCATGGGGTGATAAGGATGTATTCTTCTGTAAGTAACATTAGGTCATTCAGACCTCTGTTCTGTGAAGCCAGACCTAGAAATGATGCAGCTTTCTTTTATGTACATTTACAGGATATTGGTTGCAAGCAGACACGCAAGCTATGTAGTGTTTTGTACTGTATCATTTACAGCCATAGCTATTATGTACATTGAGAATAATAACAAACTATCGCATTCCAAAGAATATAATTTAATCTAGCACAAGATGCAAAAGGAGAATGAAGCACCTCACTACAGCAGGCACTGGCAAAACCAATATGTACCATGTTTGTACAGTGCATCCCCACAGACATCAGCTACACAGATAATCAGGTCTTGTTTTGATTTTAACTTGGTTGTTCATACCACATATCTGCTGTCCGTAATCACTGTAAATAATAGGTGTTACTACTACCAAATGTTTGTTCTCATTCTGAGTTGCTGGTGCGAACAGTGTTGAAACTTTCTCCAGTATTATGAATTATTTGGGTATTTCAAACACGGCCAGTTTTTGCGCATGCACATTTCACCAGGTCAACATTTTTCAGATTTCGCCGTCTCCTCCTCCTGCTACAATACCCTCCACATGCTACGCAGGATCTACAAGTGCATCCCGACCAAACAAGAAGAACGGTGACACAGGCCCTCGTAAGCAGCAGACTGGACTACGGCAACGCACTCTACGCAGGAATCCCAGCCAAACACCTACGACGACTACAACGCATCCAAAACGCCTCCACCCGACTGATCCTCAACGTCCCCCGCCGCAGCCACATCACCCCTCACCTTAGAGACCTACACTGGCTCCCCGTCAATAAGAGGATCACCTTCAAGCTCCTCACCCACGCACACAAAGCACTCCACAACACCGGACCAGCCTACCTCAACAGCAGACTCAGCTTCTACACCCCCACCCGCCAGCTCCGCTCCGCCAGCCTCGCCCTTGCTGCTGTCCCCCTCATCCAACGAACAACCTCCGGCAGATCATTCTCCTACCTCGCCGCCAAGACCTGGAACACCCTCCCTGCCCACAGCAGACCCAGGACCTACTCGCCTTCAGAAGACTCCTCAAGACCTGGCTCTTTGAGCAGTAGCGGCACCTCCCCCCCATCTCAGCGCCTTAAGACCCTCACGGGTGAGAAGCGTGCTTTACAAATACATTGATTGATTGATTGATTGATTGATTTGCATAAGGACATCTGGTTGGACGGAGGAAATAGGTGTTGTTCTGATAACTAATTGTGTGGGGAAAATGCAAGCTGGGGCAATGGATTTTCCTCAGGGTATTATTACTGCACAGCAAATCTTGCCCACACAGAATAGGGGCATAAATGGTACTCACTTCACCAACTTCAGAAGATGGAGAGCGGGCCTTACTAGGACTTTGCAACCTGAAGACTCCTGCTAATAGCTGTAGCAAATATTTACCTCACCGAGCCATTCTGCTGAATCCATATATGTATTGTATGAATGTATATGTAGGTGACTTCTATAGTGCTTTGTATGGCTCTTCTACCACCTCAAAGCACTAGATATAAAGAGGGAACGAGGAACGACTCTTGCCAATGGAACAAACTGCCCAAAACGAGAAGGTGTGGATGGTAGTTGACATGTGGAATTTAAGCAAAGGGAACATTAGGCTGCAGGAGAGATGGCGGGAGACTGAGAGTCGGAGAGGGTAGGCATTTTAAATCAATACGGGCAAGCAGTGTATACGGACAAGCAGTGTAAGGAATCAGAACACGACTGAGAGGTTGGAAACATGGTAGCATGTTAGGGAGACGCCACTGCAGGCAGTATGTGCCAGATACGCCTTTTTTGCAGTTTTTTTATATAGCACAAACTCGACCCGAAGGTATTGGAGCGCTGTAGACATGCACCAGTTAAATTACACATTAATTTTTGGTAGGCACGGGAGATTAAGTGATTTGCCCAGAATAACAGGATGTTGAGTTCACACCGAGACTCAAACCTGGTTCCCCAGTTCCAAACTTGGCAGCTCTGGCCATTTTGCCACATCGACAAACCAAGAGAGCAAGAGTAAAACACACTGGCAGCAAACAAGCATGGACACCTACAGTCCCACACAAAACAAATACTGTCAGAAAGCACATGGTGGATGTGCAGAAAGAGTGGTGAACGAATGCATGGATACTGGGTCCATGGCTACTTAGGGGCCCATTTCGATGTCGGACGGACCTGAGTTCGTCCAACATCGAAAAAGTTCTGGGACTGACCGACCTCCTGTCGGCAGTCCCAACCCAGCAACTATGATGCGAACGAGCACTGTTTGGTTACAATCCTATTTGTTACGATGGGAGCATGCATTCCGACCGGTATGCATGCTCTCATTGCAAAGAAAAGAGGTGCAGTTCATCCCTGCACCCTGTGGCAAGCCGCCCACGGTGCCTGCCACGGGGTGCAGGGATCAACAGGGGGGCACCATAGGTGGCCTCTCGGCCACCAACCGGAGGCCTTACACCCTTGTGGGGGCCTCCAAAGTCAACTTCTGACAGCCATCCTGTGTCGGAAAGGCCGGCAGCTAAAGGCTGTCGAATCTGGCATTGTAGTCCCTTGGGTTGAAAGAGCCGCCTTTGAGATTACTGGAGGCTTTACGAATGGCAGACGGGCTGTTCAAGCCCGTCGGAAGCCATTCGGATTCCTTTCCGACTGACTCCATCCAAATGGGTCGGTCGGAAATGAATCCAAACAGACGATTACAATGCCGTAGGAACGGCTCCGACTGAGGGTCGTAATCGGCCCCTTAATCTTTAAATCCTGTGCTAAGAAAATCACATTTGAACCAGAGGAAACACAGGTGTCAATGTCTCTTTAATTTTTGATCTCTCATTGGAGAAATCACTTCTAGTAGAAGGAATATTTCGTTTGCCATATTCATTCAATCAACGCTCATTTTTTAATAATTACCTGTTGGTAACACTGCTGTGCCCTCTCCATCTCTGGCCTCTGTGCTATGACAATACACATGAAGCACTTTAATTGACTGTTTTAATTTTTTTCCTACTAGCACAATACACAATATTGCCAGACTGCCAGTCTTGGAATTTCCCTGCAGATTGTTACGGGATAAATTGGTTAATTAAACACACACAAAATACAGCCACATAATACAATCATTTGTTAAACAAAAGCCCAGGATTAAAACCCTTGCAATGCATGGAACAAGCTAGTAAAAGGCTGAGTTTTCATATTTAGTGCTTCAAATAATTTGTATGTGTCTTGCAATTTAACAAGAAGAAGAAATACAAGAAAATATTCAAAATATTTTTTGATCCTATACACTGCTATGTTAATGTTCCAGCTTTAAAAAAATATATATATTTATGAAATATGGCAACATGATGGAAAAAAAGCAACTGCCACAAAATTTCCCTTTTATATTTTTCCCGTGCTTAGTATCTGTTCGTGTATTTGTCTTGCTGCACATGTGTATTTGTCTTGCTGTTATCTGCTTTGTGGAATAAATCAATGCAATGCTAGGAGATATTTCACACAAATGGCCCTGCTTTAAAAAGCAAACATTGGTTACACGTCACATACCAATTATAACACATTCTCCGCTCTAGAAGCTGTACTTTAGGGCTAAATTTGTCATTGGGCAACAAATGAAAGCAGGATAGATTGTGTCAACATGTTAGAAAGCTATAATCTAATCCTGACGCATGATATGTGTAAACCTTTTATTCAATTTGTAGTCCCTTCATGTGTGTTGAAACTCAATTTTTCTATGTTCTACTGGATTTATTTTATTTTTGCCCTGGATTGCTGACATTTTGGACGTTTGGGCAGCGAAAAGCTTCAGGACAGCACTTACTGCATATGCTATTTCACCGAAAACTGCATGTGGCATTTCACTTAAAATATGATAGCTGTTTTGAAAACGTCACTTGGAAGATTTAATGTTTTTGTGAGTCCACACTAAATTGTGCAAAAAGTGCAAAGGTGGCCTAACAGGAAAATTCTCCATATAGGATACACATAGTGAGACATTCGACACACATGAGTGGGTGTTAGTTGTAGGTAATGGACTGGACATCAGCCCTGTACCATCTTACCTTGACCTTCACCCTGACCTTCAATGTTGAAAAGTTAAATAAAACCAACCATTTAAAAAAGTTTATTTAGATTTTTCCATTAAACATGCAGCAGCAATGGCAATATCAGTACACTAATAATAACTGGAGTGTTCTTTTCAGTATAGAATTCATCACATCCCAGTACCATGTTCCTTACCCTTTTATCTTATACAGACCCATATTCTTTTAGTTATTTCTGTTATTCTCCTGCGCCTCAAAGCTTTCTCATCTGTACCAGTAACATATTCCACACCTCTCAATATTAATGGGTGAATCTTAACTCGACCTCCGACAGTAGTTATTGGTCATCACACATTATCAAGTTTAGTACTCTAATACTGTTGACCCCCCCAATCAGCTGACCCTTTTAAATCTCAAAACCTCTTGCTAGTCTATTACTTCAACCTTTTTGATCATCTTTCCATATTTCGAAGGAGTGGGCCAAAATATCAATGGGTTCCGATGCAAGTGGCAGGAATGTGGCACGAGTATTTGAAATATCATTGTAGCAAACCAAAACTTCTAGCCATGTTTTGGTGTAAGGGATGAGGCCTCGTCGCCAATTGATAGCCACCTTTCTTTTACTTAACAATAAGGCAATAGCTCAGTATAATCCAATTGACGCAGGGAATAATTAACATATCCGAAAATGCTAATCATGGAAATGGTGTATCCGAGTGCCCACCATCTTTGACAAGATATCAAGCGTGTGAAATCTGTTTCTGCTATACGACAATGGGGGCATTCAGTGTTCACCTCCAACCCAGCTGATCTCAGTTTCAGCTCTAGCCCAAAGGATCTCAGTTTAATATACTCTGTGCAGGTATTTAGAGTGTTTTAATCAATGTTTGCTATTCAGATACGTCATCCTAGTCTGCAGGCGGCAATAAGTAAACCGTTCCATCAATAAGAACTCAATTAAGATGTGTGTCTCAGTGTTGCCTGGCAGGAGCCTTTCATATTTTCAAGCGTTCATTATGGCAATGTATGCACTGGATATGTTATGTCTGGGTGATGTAGCATTTATTGCATGTTCAGGGCCTTGAGCGTTCCGAGTTCTCCTGGAACATTTTGGACAGCTACAAGCCAAAGTAGGTTGTAGTCTACAAAAAAAACAACTGGTTGTGATGTACCACCTTATTCCTTAAATTTTTGTTCAGCTGGGACCCAAGCAGTGGCCTCTTGCAGGCAGGACCACGCAGCAACTCGACTCACTCAACTCGTCCCTGGCCCTACGCATGGAAAAGGTAATTTGCTTGATCTGGTTTTCTGTAACGATGTCCTCTTAAAAGTCCAGGACCCGTTTTCAATCATCTAGCTCAACCATTTCATGATTCCTTTCACTATGGACCTCCCTTGCCCTCGTTCTCCCTCCAGTTGCACCAAACGGAAAGATCAGTGCTGGTCTAAACTTAATGTTGACTCTTGGAAACAGATTCTTAATACAACTAGGCCGGAACTCCACCTAGATCCTAATCGAGCCTTCAGTGAGTACTCGCTTTGGATTAACCAATCCCTGGAAAAAGTAATTCCTATAAAAACTCAAACCGGATACACTAAATCTAAATCAGCCCCTTGGTATGCTCCTTATTTTAGAACTCTACGACAATTGTGTAAGAAAGTAGAGAGATCGTGGAAGAAAGACTACTCAGAAAAAGGCAAAGCAAAATATCGGGAGATCATCAGAAAATACCATTGTGATATTAAATTGGTGAAGAAAACATATAATGATAAAAATTAAATGCAGCCTCAAATACACATAGAGAAATATTTTGGATTGTTAAAACCTTTTTAGATCCACCAAACTACTTCCCAACTCCCGAATAATCAACATCTCGCTGTAAAAATATAACAAAGTTCTTCCAGAAAAAAATTGACGATATCTATTTTACCGTTTCCCCATCCAAACCAGATTCTAACCCCATGGTTAATAGTGATTGACAACCAGCCCTTAATACTACCCTTAATACCTTTCCTGATATGACGCTCGAGAATCTTTCAAAAATTTGTAATAAAGTCAAGTCAGGTTCTCCACTGGACCCTGCCCCTAGTCATCTTAGCCAAAGTTCTGGATCAGATCCTGTCTTCCATACTCAGCATTTTGAATGTCTCCTTAACCAAAGGAATTGTCCTATGGGGAAGGCCCTCCTAAAAAACACAATCTCAACCCCCTTGGCCCAAGGAATTATAGGCCTACTTCTCTGCTGCCTGGACTAAGCAAAGTCCTTGAAAGTCATGTTGACAAGCACTTCTCAGAGTATCTAGAAGCCCATGACATTCTCTACCCTGCCCAGACCGGGTTCAGATGGAAACACGGTTCCAGACTTTGTACTCCTGGCACTTGTTGAGGAGGCTAAAATGCTGCTGGATCAAGGAGAATCAGCTCCCATCATCCTCCTCAATCTAAGTGCAGCATTTGGCAATGTCAGTCATGACACTCTTATTGAGAGATTTCATAACGTGGGAGTTACGGGGAGTGCCCTCTCCTGGCTTCGATCTTCTCTTACTGACAGGACCTTTCAGGTCTTTGAGGGATATCGTACCTCACACATCTTTTCATTGAACAGCACAGTGCCCCAGGGCTCCTCAATGAGTCCTATGCTGTTCAATGTACATCTGCGTCCTTTGGCCAATATTGTTCTGTCATTTGGGATTTCTATAATCTCATATGAAAACGATACGCAATTACTCTTTTCCCTCTCTCACAAGCATGAGCCCTGCTCCCCGGCCTTAGGCCCATGTCTAGAATCTGTGGCCAAGAAGATGAACACCTCCACCCTGTAATTAAACAGAGAGAAGAAAGAACTTATGATTCTTAGGAATTCCCCGAACTCTCAGCTGGACCTGGGGTGGCCAAGCCTTCTGGGCACTCCTCCCTCTCCCAAGCCGGTCAGAAAAAGTCTAGGTTTCTGGATAGACAAATCACTGACCATGGATACCCAGGCCACAAAACTAGCTGCAACATGTTATGTTTTTCAGAAAAATTCTTCATCTGCTCCCCTCTTCTTCAAAAAGAACAGTAGTCTAGGCATTAATTTTATCGCGCCTGGACTACTACATTGCAGCCAAGACCTGGAATAGCCTCCCCCTCCAGCTCCGTACGACCCCCTCATTTGCGGACTTCAGAAAGAGACTCAAGACATGGCTCTTCGACGGACACACAGCTCCCAGATACCCCTAGGTGTGACAGAGTTGCGCCCCCTGACTCGCCCCCTGAACACCTGTATCTCGTGACAAGCCTAAGCCATATGATAGGAGACAAAGCAATGAGAGTCGCATCTGGGGTACTAAACATCCTCCCAGCCAGTGCTTTATTTGTAAACCAAGAAGTACGGGGCTCTCGTGGGAAGGCCACTGCAGCTTGCACCAGACATTGCCCCTGCCAGCTAGCAAGGACAGTACAAACACAACTACTAACCTTCACACACAGCTGTTGTTGTGCTAATACCAAAATTAGCCAGACAGTGCCACTATGTGACAGACTGTCATAAGCCCCGGTGCTGGTAATTAGGTGCCGGTGCTGAGCACCGGTAACCACCGGCTCAAATTAAGCACTGCTCCCAGCCCAACATCAAATTTAACTTAATCAGGTTGTTCAGTGTAGGTCATTAAACTGTGTGTATTTGAGCCTCAAGTCCCTGGAGAACTTCTGTACATGTTCTAGAACCCACTCCCTTTTCTTACCATCAAAGACCCTGGTCAGGTTTAGAAAGCGATCAGAGTGGGTGGGCGGGGGAATGGGGGGAGGGGGAGATAGAGGAGGGAAGGAGAGAAAAAATAGATGGGTGGGGGCAAAGTAAGTGGATTGCTATTTTTTCTTTTTGCAATGGCTGCTTTTGGATCCCCAGTCCGGCTCATTGTTTCCCCCCAAAAGGCAAAACTTATTTCCTTTTTTTAAACCATTTTTGTCAGTCCTTACTGATGCATATTTCGATGCTGAAAGTATTATTGACTAGATATATAGAAATGTGTGTGCGTGTTTGTTTTTTAAATGGAGTGGGCATGGAGCCTAACAGTAAACATGTTATTGAGGCCATACACCATTAAAACCCTGGACAGATGAGCAAATTACCCACTGGAGCAGAGACAAGCCCTACTATTATGCGGCAACAACACTCCATGAAATTGCCGGCCTGGTGTGAGTGCTTTATTGTTGCTTTTCTCCGGTGGATTTGTGAACACGATTGGAACAACACGTTATTATTAGCATTCGTCAGGAGAGCCTGGTGTCCGCGTAAGTGTTTTTGCTAAACTTTCTTTTTCAGCAAAGCTGTTGTTCCCATGGATACAGTTTCCGTAAATGTGTTTTATGGTCGTGTGCGGCACTCACTCGCACAATAATGCCTCGAGGGGGGGCTTTCGGCGTGCAGTGTATGTATTTACTGCCGCTCGGATCCACGGGAGAGTCTCCTTGGAAACAGCACTGCTCGGTGAGACGGGCTGGTTGGACAGACGAATTACCTTTTATACCGACCGATCCTGGTGGTCGGCGTGCCTCTGTCATTGGCTCTGAGCTCTCATCACGGTGCACAGGCAGTGTTTTTCCGTTTTGTGACTTCACTCGTGACTACATTTCTCTACATTTAGCCAAAACCACAGTTGCAAATATCCCTCCGCAGACAGCCAAGCACCTGCTGCTTTCTAGGTAGCCGCCTTAAACCTGATCTTTCAAGAAGTTATATATGACATATACATCACATTAGCTAGAATTCGTGTATTTATCTATTGCTCTACACGTTGAACTAACAATGTAAAAGACAACAAACTGGTCGATTCACAAAATTGTTCGGGTAAGTAGTACTATAGGGCACTCTTTTATGACCTTTTATGTGTCTTTGGGCATTGCTTAATTTGAGCCGGTGTTTCCTAGGAGGGACCACCGGCATTTTTTTTTGGGGACCAGCACTATTTTTCTGTATCAGACATTTTCCTAAAGTAAAATAAATTGTAAACGGGAGAAGCAGGAACCTGCATGAGTGAGATAAAGGGGCAGGGTGTGTCTGGTAGAGGCATGTGGTGAATTTAGGACTACACAGTGCTTTAAGTGGGATGGAAAATCGGGGGGGGGGGTGTCTCTCAAAGGGGCGTGGCCAATGTAATTAAGGGCAATTAAGGGCGTGGCTTAAAAACACTTTAAAGTTAAAAATCTGTGCTTCAGCATAGTGTGCCGCCCAACTTTTATTTTGCTATTTTTGTCATTGCATCCAGATATATGATACAACAAGTAACATCATACCTACAACTAGTCGGGACTATTGGCTTTGTCAACAGTTGTTAGTTGCATAAGATAAATAAGCAGCAACTATGGCTTGTATGAATTATTGAAAAAGCTTCCACTTAAGACCTGGTGACACCACAACAATGTTGCTGCTCCTGAGTTTCAAATAGAGAAGGGAAATCCAGAGAGCTCTTTAAAGGATTCCCCTTCCCCTACAATGGTCACCTGGCACGAAGTCATATGCTGTATCTTCTCCACTAGTGAGAAGTGAGCAGTGTGAGCCCCCACACATCGATGTGCCTGCTGTCACTGCAGTCTGGATAAAAACGGACCGCCTGTGCCAGGGCACAAAACAGAGCCCGCTAGAGACCCGTTTCGAAGTCCTCTTTTAAAAACTGCCGGTGCTCAGCAACGGTTAGAGCCGGCCCACTTAAAGCCCTGGGAATATGCACCCATGGTGTTAGGCGCAGTGACATTTCATTGCATAAACTGAGAGCATCTGCATAGAGCCCTGCTAACCGGAACATTTTATTAATTTTTTTACAAATTAAGTACTGGGGAATCTTCCTGAAACGTTTACCTGTATATTAATAAATTGCAAAGAGGGCACAGTTTCTTCTATTCATATTAATTGTAAATTAGAATTCCCTGAATTTTCAAATTGCAATCCCATTTAAGATGTTTTGGGCCCAGTTCACACAGGCAGACTTTAGGGACTTCCAAATATCTTAGTGAATCAGGCCCAATATCTCATTCTGCTTTCTTCTTTTTACTCTTCTATGCTACAAAATGGCTCTCAGATAATATGACCTGCGTTTGTATTGCTGGATTATGTGATAAACTCTGTGGGAGGGACCACTGATGCTCAGAGAAGATGCTGTGGCACAGCCTCACCTAATTAAGGAATCATGGCTTGGTATTGTCAACAACGCTTGAAGTGGACAACGGGGCCTCATTAAGCACCAGTCTTCTCCTCTGGCTCAACATCCTTGGAAGTACCATTCTCTTGGTAGTAATGCCTGAGTAACAATGTAAAATGTAGTTGTAAAGCACATGCTCAACTCTTGGGGCATGGTGAGGCTGAATAGCACATGTTTACTTTTATTGGCCTCAAAAGTACTCATTTTATCAACCTCAGAAAGATGAACGTTTGAGTGGGATGGCTCTCATTCAAACCTGTGACCATGATGAAAAGTGTAGTTTCTGTGATGGATGCATTAGGCTAATGAGCCACTGATCCCAACCCAGTATAACAGCTGGATACCACCAGAAGCATCTGCATCACTACCATAGGCTGTTCTTGTGGGAAGCAAATATCCAGATTTCTCCAAAAGCTATATTCCAGTCTCCCCTTCGTTTAACTTGTGACTGAGAGAGTTGTAAATTAACGGTAATGTGCAATGAGTGGTGTGTGGATTCAGCTTGGCGGGATAGATGTGAGATAACTTACTTTTCATATTTATCTTCTTAACTTCTTTTCACCCACTCCAACCCAATGTAAGCTGGTGGAATCCCAAGGAGGAATTGCCTTGGTTTCAAGAGCTAAGTCTAAGCATAAATAGTAATAGACATCCTTGCACTGTCCTTATATTCAGGGGAGGACTATAAAAGGAAAACCCAGCAGTCATGTTGAGGCTCACAATACAAGATGAAGGTTTGACAATATTGTTGACACTGATGGCACAATACTGGGAATCATTGCACTGCCCTGCGTTACTGTGCATCGGGGAGGCGTTCCATGGGCGTAGCATGGACATTCGAAGGCATCCACCCATAGATTTTCATGCAAACACATATTTACTGAAGGCAGTAATTCTGGGTTTGCACCAAAATTGTGCACCTACCTGAGGCTGGTGTAAGAATAAGAAACATCTTACTTCCTCCTACTACGTATGCTGCATACATAGAAAGAGGAATATGCCTCTAAAGATGTTTTTTTTGTGCACAATCGATATGAGAGACGGCAGAAGTGAACTATATCTTGGTAGATATTGAGCATTTCTGCTGTCTCCCTTTCAGGCACCTCAATGCAGCGAGTTGTCTTGCTGCATTGCGTTGCGGGAAAGGCTAGCAAATCTGGCCCATACTGTAGTTTCCTGCGAAGTAACTTTTCATGCCAAGCTTTTCAAATTGGCATTAAACTAAGTCCATCGTCTTCATGGGAGCAATCAGAGAGTAGCAGATCTAGCTCAGTCTTACTCATTGTGATGGAACAAAAGTCATATTTACAGAACTTGCCATTGAATAAATAAATAAAACATTGTTTTGTTGTGTTTACATGTTTTTTTGGCCCAGGCATCTGATGCTTTGACCACTGCAAAGGATGAAGCCACCTAATGGGACCAATTCACATGTGCTCTGTTTCAAGGATAGAGGTTTTTATTTTGTGTCATACTGGCACTCTGGCAGGACAGCTGTCTGCATGCACTTCCCCTGCTAGCTGTGAAGAGCACAGCTATGGGAAGCACGTTACACATAAGGAAATATGGGCCAAGTGTACTAATGCATTTTCTTGTAAAAAAAAAACCCTGATTAGGTAAATTGCAGGTTTGCAACACGAAAATGTGTTTTTGAGGTTTACTAAAACCATTTAACGATTGTGTAACGTTCGCTAAATGGGTTTAGGAAATCTTAAGAAATCGCTACTTGGAAGGGGAGTGTTTAGGGTGTCCCTTCCAAACAGCCATTTCTTATGGTATGTGTTAAGGTTTTATGACCAAATTGTGAGTGTGAAACATTTATATTTTACCAACACTTCAAAGGAGGTTATAGCCCGTTCCCAAACAGGAAGGGGCCCCACAGCGTGAATGGTCCAAAACTAGTTTCTCAGACGTGCCTACTCTTAGAAAATTTCTTTACAAACTTTTCTCTTTCTTTTGTAAATGCCCTGGCTGCTTTTAAAAAACAAAATCCTATACCTAAAAGCAATCAAAGACATGGTGGTCTGCTTACCTCAGCATGACACCATCCCTGTGAAAGTAGAGAATCATAGTAGGTAGCAATTTGCGACCTACCTTATTAATATTCATGAGGTAGATTGAATAGCAACCCACTGTGATTCATTGTTTTGCAAACCATCCTATTATAACATAGGTCTGTTCGCAAAATTCAGTTGGATTTGCTAAAAGTTTGGTGTGCAAAAAGTGACCACTTTTAGCAAATTCTTTGTCCTTTCATCTGGCCCTTTATTCTTTTGAGCTCAGATAGACTGCATTCCAGTGTTCCACATTTCTATCTGGAATCACACGCACCTCACTCCTTGTCAGGAGCCACTTAAAAGAGCTTTCTATATAGTGCCTATTTTGGGAGGAAGAAGTATGTTAAGTCTGCGATGTGTGATTCTACATCTAATTAGAATTTGTAGCACCTTTCCCATTTAGAAGGGAGATGAGGCAGACTCAGTGGAGCTGTGTCCTGCTGGAGGTCTAGAACAAGTGTTGGCATTTGGGAGAAGGTTTCCTTGGACACTCAGGAGGCTGCATTGTGAGGACCAGGGTGGGGCTTGGAAGAAGGGAAGACCTCTGCAAAGCAGAGACTAGGGTTTGCTGTTTTAGACACATTGCATGGGTAACATAGCAGATATGGAAAGTCTGGGAATTTTGGTTTGATTGGCAAAAATCTTTCAGGAACACCAGCACAGTATGCATTACCTGTGGTCAGAGTAGGAGAGGATTGGGGCTAATCAAGGTAGATGGACATTGCCATTTGTGACATTTAGGTTTCCTTACATTTAGTCATTCAGTACTTTTATGTCTTGAATATTGACATCATGGAATATCATATCACAAGCAGAGTTAAGCAGCAATCTATACTTCTTAGCTGGAAGCTGAAATGCTTTGTGTCTGATTTATCCTTCTGAAACCAAGATGGTATCCATATAACGAGAACAAACATGAACTAGAATGTGGCAGCCATCTCTGTACTCTACAATATCAAGACACTTACCCTTGACAGCCTTATTTCCCAATGTTCATTTTGTGCCTCCTCACGTCTCACTCAGTTTGAAGGCTGAATTGTGATACAATCATCTCTGGAAAATCCTTTTTGTGGGAAAATCTGAATTTCTTCTGTGTAACCCATTGTTGTCAGAGTTTAACCATCTGTGTTTGTATGGACTTGAACATTTCTTCAAAGGCAGTTTTGTTTCATGACTAATTCTATGGTTCCAAAGTTTTGTTTTCATCTGCTGAGTGACAATCTCCAGTCCCTTCTACTTGATCTGGTGTTCTGAACATGTTCTAAAATGTATTTGATATTATTCAAGGTAATTGAAAGATTAGGATCTACATGCATTTATCATCACAGTGCAGAAGAGTGGACTTAGATTATTATTCAGATTCTGTGTTGCAGCTAAACCATTTGTGCTCACAAGCACCCATAGCTGCAGAGTGTTTCCCAACTCTGAAAGGTATATCATTCAAAGTATCTTAGATAGTGTGAGATAGCTCAGATGAGATGGCAATAAAGTAAATGTTTGTTTATTTGCCTCAGGACTTCAACACACGGGAAGAATCTATCTGGATACAATGATGTGTGTCTTTCCCAAGTTCCTTTTCCTCTGTGTCATCGGGAGTGGCTTCTTAGCTTCTGAAGAGTACAAGGTGGCGAGTCTGTGCAGCATTAAAATACAGACATCACCACAATGGAACTGTGAGTCTGACAAAATCTCACCATAACTGATTGTTAAACCTGTCAGCCTTAGGGTGCTCTTTCCAACAAACATTTTGCCTTCGCCTCTCTTATTTTTGCTGATCTCATTTTTGCTGGGACTCTGCATGTCCTTACTCCTTAAACCATGGTAACATTGACTTATCCTCAATTGGCATATTTAATTTACTTGCAAGTCCCTAGTAAAGTGGTACTACACATGCCCAGGGCCTGTAAATGAAATGCTACTAGTGGACCTACAGCACTGATTGTGTTACCCACTTAAGTAGCTCTTTAAACATTTCTCAGGTCTGCCATTGCAGCCTTTCTGTGCAGTTTTAAATTGCCATTTCAATCAGGCAAAATAAACCTTTCCCACTCCCAAAACTTTCTTTTCAATACATGTAAGTCACCCGTAGGGTAGGCCCTGGACAGCCCAGAGGACAGGGTGCAGTGTATTGAAAACGTTGGGCATGTACTTTTTAGTTTTACATCTTTGGTAGTGAAAAACATATATTCATTTTCAGCTCCTGCAAGTCTGACCTCTCACATAGGATAACAATGTAGTTATGTTATTACATTTAATAAGATGTAACTTCCAAATGGGAACTGGTAACAAGTTCATGTTTGGTGTCTTTGGAACTGTAATAAAAAATCCTCTCTTATGGTAAAGTCAGATTTTAAATTATAAATTTGCCACTTTAAGAACGTTTTATTTTCCTGCCTTAGCCATTTAGAGCTTGCAGCCTGTCTCTGGGTCACATGATTGGATGTAATTTAGGGTTGGACTTTGTGTTTACTCCTAGACAGCCCTACACAATATAAAGCATAGGTGTGCTTGGATGGGCGATCACTGTCAGGATGGGAGGGCACAGCTGGACACAGCCCTACTTACACTTAAATAGGCTGCTTCCTGCCTCCACACAAAGGTGCTGCATTCTCCGTGCAGTAAGCCTGAAGCCAGGGTAGGAAAGACGTGGAGAGTCTCGACTTAGAAGAGAAACGTCTAAAAGCTTCTCCCACTACAAAGGACCGCCCAGGTGTAAATAATAAACCTCAGACACCAACTCTTAAGTACACTTTTGGATCTGTGGATACTCTGTCATTAAGAAGGACTGCTGTGCTGCTGAAAGGACTGCCAGTCTGCTGGACTGCTGCCCTGAAAGAATGCTGCCCTGCTGCGCTAGCCTGCTGCCCTGGGTGAGAAGGACTGGACCTGCATTGGTTGAACTCAGGACCCCAGAATGACTCCAGGGGCTAGTTGACTGGCCTCCTGCCTAGAGCCTCCAGGACAGAAGGCTCCAACAACCTTGAACCCAGCACCTTGATTCTGCCATCAGTGAGTCCTACCCTTCCAAGTGGTGCCACCACAGTTATGGACCATTGGAAGTGGGACGGACGATACTCTGCCAGCCCATCTGTGGATCCAGCAGAACCACTGTCTCTGCTGCGTGGTGCAAACCTGAGCAGAACCGCTAGTGTGCAAAGCTTCACCGATGCAGGTTCTTGTATCACAAATCTCTCATTAACGGCAGCCTCGACGATGATGCAGGTTCTCTTATCGTAGCTCCTTAGAACTGACACATCACTTTGACTGCATGACACATCATAGATGCCGGACTTCACAGTGCAAGCCCTCATAGACGGGATCCATGGCGATGATGCAGGACATCACATCACAGCTTTGCAGCTGCTTGGAACTGATGCATCGCCTTGGCTGCATGACCCATCATAGTTGTGGGACCTCGTAACGCTCTGCAACCGGGATTTAAGATACTCCTGTTCAGCAGGCCTAATTGGACCCATGTAGCCAGTCCACACTTCATCATAATCGTCTGGAACTAGTGCCTTTGTCCCAGTCCAGTGCAACCAGAAAACCACAGTTGGCGATTTGTGCTTTTTGGCACTGTTTTCATTGAAATCTTTAAAATGGTTTATCTCCGGTTCTAATGATTGGATTTTTGCTGTTTTGGTCTTGCTTTATTTAATAAAGATTATTCTAGTTTTCCAAATCTGGCATGGGATCCTTTAGTGGTGTGTTTTACTGTGTTACTGTTTAAAGAATTGCACAAATACATTACACATTGCTGCTAAGTTAAGCCTGACTTCTCTGTACCAAGAAACCAGAGGGCTGAGCACAGGTTAATTAAGGGTTTGCTTATGACTTCACCCTAACAGGGGTTGTGGTTTCTACTTGAGTTTCACCCCTCTCAACCAGCAACCAAATTTCGTACACTGGGTTTCTGATTTATTATTCAAAGCACCATTAATGCTTACTCAAAGAAGATATTCTTTCAAGAAATTTAGAGGGAAGAGGATTTCCTAGACTTTTGCACTGGGAATAAGTCTGTGCCTGCCATAGAATATTGTAGATAATTGTCCCCCACTGTATGTCAACATGTGCTTCAGAATTGTGCACCAGCATTACTGGAAATAGCCTTCTGATGACCCCCAGGTAAATGAAGCCAATGTTTTGCTAGGAAGCTTAGTTGTGTTTGTGGAACTTCGCTCCTGAAGTTGGAGGATTCAGTAAATCTTAAGGCAGAGTAAGCTATTCTTTACATGGAAGAATTTCATTGGAATAGCTGGTGCTGTATGCTTTGACCATGGAAGCTGTGTTTTGGAGACTCCCTTTGCCAATTAAATATGTTGACTGGAGTTTGGAAGCCCCGAAGATCTGAGAACTGTTGATAACAGTATTACTGCTACCAGAAAACATTGGACTTTGTGAAAAATATCCATTGGAGAACCAATGACTACCTGGAATGTCTGCATGTTAAGATGCAATATTTTATAACTCAAAACATTTTAGTACGCAGTTTAAAGCAAAAATAGAGCTATCAGATCTTTATAGCTGACCTGAAGGAACTCTCATCAAACACAGCCTCATGAATTGCCTGATTGGACATACTTTCTATCCAGAATAGACCCAACATAGAAAAAAACAATCTACACCAACTACTGGCTTGTCTCCAACAATATTAACTCATGAGTCAGTCATAGATAGAGTGTATGTCCCAGTAAGCTGCTCAGAGGACATTTGTGTCATTTTCTCAGAATGGCCCCAGTTCCCATAGGGTTGTAATGAATACTTTTCTCTAGTGATAATCTAAGGCACTGTTTTTCTTTTTTGTGAGCATTTCTTTCCTACATCCAATTTTCCTAATGTTAAAGACATTTTGTTATTCTTAGTTAACAGTTTGAACCTATCAGTTATTGACTTGTTAACCGTATTGTTGTTTGGCCTGTTTCTGTACACATACCACATGCATTTTCTCTGAAGAAGTCCAAAACAAGAAAATGATTGCCCAGAAAAGAGTTTACCTTTGTACGTTCAATTGTGTGGTACTTGTGAGGGTTCAGTCACAGCTCATATCAAGGTGTCAGACATCATCACAGCCTAGCACTCTAATTGCCTATACTAGCAATACATTTTTGAAACTATACTCTACCATGATAATTTCTCGGATATTCGTTCAGTGTTGAAGCCAGATGTGTGCCAACAGCTAAAGGTTGTACAGTTTAAGTATTATTGGTCTGAGACCAAACTTGATCCTCAGCAGGAATGGACATGAGAATAATAACTATCTTAATATATGTGCTGAATTCTCAGCTTTCTGCATGAAACTAGGTACAGAGATCAAGCTTTCTGGTTCTTATAAGGATTTGAACAGAAAAGTATACTAACAGAGAAAGTAATTTAGATAAGGAATTTAGGGCCAGATGTACGTCGCATTTTTGAGGTTGCAAATTGGTCTGTTAACGACCACAAAAATGCTTTTTTAAATGTACAAACATCAAATTGCGATTTTGTAACTTGATATCGCAGTTTGTGTTTGCAACCTAAATCCAATTTGTTATTTGGAAGGGGCATGTTTAGTGCATCCCTTCCAAATACCGAATCAGTATTGTATGTATTAATGTTTTGCCGCTGATTCCCAGTCACAAAACAGTAATTCTTTGCCACCAATTCAAAATTGTTGGTAACCTATATGTGAATAAGATGGGGCCCCAACGAGACCCCTTCCCTTTGCAAATGTTCAACAAAATATTTTTTCACCAGCCAGTGGTCCGCCAGACCACAGCCTACTCGTAAAAAAGAAAACTTAAATGTTTAATTTTCTTTCATGAAACACATCCCATTTTCTCTTAAGGAAAATGGGTGGCTTTAAAAAATAAAAAAAGAATGCTTTATTTAAAAGCAGTGATAGACATGGTGGTCTCCTGCCCTCAGCAGGTCCCTATCCCTCTGTTGGCTGTTATTCCTAATGGGTCACTAATTGAGACCTACTTCATTAATATTCAGGAGGTACATCGAATTGCAACCCACTAGGAATCTCTAATTAGAAATAAAATGTTCATACATTAGGAATTGCGATTTCCTAATTTAATTTCAGAGAAAATGACCATTTGTAAATCGCTACTCCCAGTCATAGTACATTTGACCTTTCATGTTGTCAACTTGGGATATGCCAATTTGTTTTATTATACTCTCCGGCGACCATTAGAGGTCTGATGTGAACATTGATATGTTTACATCTGAGCGGAACAGAAATATTCCAATGGATGAGGGCTATAGCTCAGATGGGTATCTAGACTGAAAATACCAAATGGACAATGCAATGCTAAGATTTATAGTTTTGATGTGTACCCACAATGGCTACGATTGTAGCCAATAATCCCAAAATGGATATGAAAGTGTTCTTTCATAAGAGTGCTCCTTCCTTTTTTTCATTATGGAAATATATTAGAATGTACCTTAATTTGATCTTTCACTTGTTTTTCATGTTTATCTAGCTCCGTAGTACTAAATGATTCCTTCACTACTCCTCCCCAATTAGACATCTATTGACTTCTACCAATTGATGGTTTGATAATATTGGAAACCTGCGTTAATTGCAGCTGTAACAATCGATTCTCACCATTGTTAATATATATTAACCTTTATGGACTCTACCAGTATTATTCTAGCCAGTGTGGTTGCTCGATTGACTAATACATCCATTTTCGAGGCGGATGTTTGTCTGTATAGTCACAGGTTCGAACTCCACAGCTCTACCCAACCAAATTTCTCATGAATTCAGACAGTCCTCTGAGCACCACCAAGATGGATCATATCATATTTAGAGGAGAGAGAGCTATGTCCTGAAGAGAGCTATGCCTGATATCTTACAAAACAGACAATTAAATGTTTATTAGATAAACTGGTTTCTGTAAGGAATAGCTGGTTTACTTTTTGTAAAATGGCATATGCAGCAAAAATGGCCAAACTTTGAGAGAAATGAAAACAGTTAAGATATAAGTGACTAGTAAATATATATAAAAAAATGAATGATTGAAATTACACAAAATGACAATGATGTATGTAGGGATTAGAGGTTATCCAAAAAATTGCTCTACAGCAAACAATGCGAAGTTAGAAATTAATGTAAGTTAATGGAGAAGGGCAGGCGGGTATCTAAGCACCTCCCTTGGTTGACCTTCAATGGGGCACAGTTGGATAGATGTCTGTGATTTATCCCAGTTGAAGGTTGTCGAATGTTGGTACCTAGATATTCTCTGTGGCTGACTAACAAGAGAGAGAGGTCAAGGAAATGTTTTGTCTCATTTCTGGAGGTCAAAACTCTTTAGAAGGGTAAGGCAGGAAGCTGCAGCTGAATTTGGCTCCGCAAGGACAAAAGCTCCACGGGGGGTCAAACAGTTTGTTTTTCAAACAGCCTTCGTCACCTTATCCCAGTCTACCAAGGATGAAACATTTTTAAGTACCAACACTTACCAAAGGCTTCCTAGAGGCCATGCTATTATTTCGAGTTGTAGGAGACTCCCTTCAACTTTAAGTTTGCCACAGGTTGCTGGGTTTCCTTTTCCTCAGCTCCATCACATAGACTCTGCAAACCCTCTTCCAATATTCTGATGCAGGACAAAATTTCACATGAACTGGATGAAGAATAGTATACTTGCTAAGAGTCTACTGGCCCTTCTACTGTCGTGCTCAGCATCCTCTCTTTCCAGGAATTTCTACACTCCACAGGCAAGCATGCTTCACTTAACTGAACCTGGACCTTTTGTCTCTGTGGATCTGCATGAGGCTACTGTCCTTAGCCCCTGGAACAACTTTCTACTCCCGGAGACTCATGCTGGAACTAGAGGCCAAACGTCCTCCACAATCTGTTATCATTGCAGATGGAATTCTTCTAGCAGGTGTGTCTTCTTTTCTTCTTCAATTTCTTGGCAGCTCCATATCTTATATTGTTCAGGCAGGGATTTTAAAAAAAGTGCATTTTGTCTGTGATTGCCAACAATCCCAAAGCCAATCTAACTGGAAGCAGCACACTTGCCCTGTATAATATTTCCAGTACAATGACCCAGTTCTTGTTTCAGAAGTGTGCCTTACTATGCCAGCCATCTAAGATCCCTTTGTGCTGCAGCATACCATGATGACAGCATCCTGATTCCCTTCTGTCTCTCTACAGCTCTTTTGAAACTCAGTCCCAAGTTAGCCCTGCTCCAACTGTTACAGGAGGTATCCCCGCATCCTGGCATGTCCTCTAACCTCGCAAAACCAAAGGGGATGATGGACGGAGTGTTGAACATTGCAAGCACTCACCCCCAGTCAACTGATCTGGGTTTAATCCATCATCGTTCTTTAGCTCACTCCGCCACCCCAGTTCAGACATGACCATATGCAAATCAGTCTGACCCTGTGCCTCATGGGAACAGTCCAGCCCGAACTGCCAAGCCATGTCTTCCGTGGACTGGAAACAAGCATCCTGGGACCGGTTACTGGCTAATCAGCCGTCATCAGCCAGACTAGCTTGAATCCAGTGGCAAAGTGAGCAAGGGACCCACGTCTGGGCAAATCTAGCTGCAAAGCCTCAAACGGATACGTGGGAGGAGCAAAATGACCAGCTGGAGTTGGAGTTCCCTTGCCAGGATTGTACATCAAGCAGACCATACAGTTCTTGACCAAATTCTCTGCACACTTAGGAATTCCAGCATTTTGCCATACTGGGGCCAACAACTTGCAAATTCCTTTCACGCTGATATGGGCCATTCCATGTGCCATCGTAACCACTGGAAGTACATACGCATCAGGCAACAACCATCGCTGATGCTCTGACAACTCAACCCGACAACCATTCAAGTCCAATTTACCCTTGCTTTCTCTCCATTCATTCAACTCTTTCTCTGTAGCTTCAGCTTGGATGGATTTCACACTCTCAATCGTATCTTCACACATACTTCTATCTGGAATCCATCTCGCCGGACCCGCAACGTACATTCGACTCATCACATCTCTCGCAGTCTCTTTCGCGACTTCATCTGCAAATGCATTACCTCTCGTTTCCTCAATCACACCTTTCTCAATCAGATCAGAGAGGATCGCCAAGAGTGCTCTTTCACCATCACTTGAGATATGATACTGTGGAATGCGTGGCAATCTAGCATTCGCCTTCAATGTCACAACATATGGCGGAATCTCCAAAAGACCCACATCATTAGGACCAGTAGTCCAAAGAGAATCAGGAAGAGAAGACAATTCAGCTGGAAGTTGGTCTTTTGCCAAATACATCGGAGAGATCACTCTTTTTCCCAATGTAAGCTGTACTCCTGAAGGAGAACAATAAAGCGTTGCATACAATCTCTTCAACAAGTCCAATCCCAACAAGTTCTCACCACACCCTGTCGTCAGAATGAGGGGTGCTTCGAATTCACAAGGTCAGACAGAAAGAGACAAAGGACTAGAAATCGGATTTTTAACCGGGGCGCCAGAAAAACCTACTGAAACATTCGTCGAGCCAGACAAAGGTGCGCCAGGGAGTTTAGAGTGCATGATAGAATCCTTCGCAGCACCAGTATCCAATAGAAAAGGCTCTGACACACCTGATGTAATCACTTCAACATAAGGTCCACTCTGATCTACTGGAACTGAAACGACTCCCTCTCTTTGTCTGTGGCTGTCCTAGCAATCGTTACCTTCCATATTCTCACCTTCAACGTAATAGTCATCCGCATAGTAT
The DNA here is from genome assembly GCF_964204655.1 of Triturus cristatus. Lineage (NCBI taxonomy): Eukaryota > Metazoa > Chordata > Amphibia > Caudata > Salamandridae > Triturus > Triturus cristatus. The sequence goes on along the minus strand of NC_140591.1, from coordinate 1,415,416,799 downwards.
TGAGCCGTCCTACCAGACGCACCATTCTGTTGATCAAAACAATTCATCGAATTCTGCGGAGGCAAGGAACGCGCAATCTGAGACATACCACGTCCTCGACCTCGAGGAGCTTGTTGAACACCTCGACCTCTTATACCAGAGACACCATTCGTGCGCTGTAATAAAGTCGGGCAACTATTCTTGAAGTGACCCTCTTCTTTGCAATACGCACACTGATTAGGGCCTACAGAAAAACGCTGTTGAGAAGACTCGAACCTTTGCGAGTTTCTCTGATATTGTTGGGGTTGCTGATAATCACGCTGGGTGTTGCGAGGCGGGTATGCTTGCTGCAAAAGAACCTTAGTCTTCAGTTCCTTAGTCTTTTTATCCGCTTTCTCTATCTCATCCTTATTTCTATTCTCATAGTACTGGGCAGTAGCCAATATCTGTGCTGACGAAGAAACAGCCCAGACACTTTCAGAATCCTTCAACCTTTTGCACAACTCGGGAAGCAAATTATGCACAAACTTGTCAACGAACAACCTTTGACCACCTTCTGTACTCCTGTCTTGACCACTGTGGTCTGCAAATGTCTCTTCAAATCGAGTGAAAAAGTCGTCTTTCTTCTGTTTGCATGCAGACAACTTGTCCCAATTCACACGCATAGCAGGCATCAAAGTCTTCATATAATCAATAATTCTACCAGGGAGATCAGCAATCACATTCTCGGGTTTAGCACCACCTATTTGTCTTTCATCTGCAGTTCTAAGGTTATTCCATGTATCACCTAATTACTGCGCATGATCCGTATGACGAATCTTACTCCATATAGGCTGTGGATCAACATTCCCAAATAACATATCTATATCAGCCAGATTCATAATACATGAACCCGCAGTTTGAGATAGCTCCTTATAAAACCCCGCAGGATTTTTACGTGGATCAGGCAGAGTCTGCTTTAGAGCTAGGACTTCGGCACGCTTCCATGGAACATGTACCCAAACGCGCTGGAAATGTGCCAGAACAGGTGGATTAGCATTCGCATCACCAGGTCTCCAAACGGGAGGAACCTCACGCATCGGGTATTGACGTGCCTTTCTCCTAACTGAAGAATCAGGCTCAACCAATGACCTAGAAGGAAACTCACTCCTAAACGACAACAATGTCGCGACTGCTCTTTCAACATCAAGACCCACTATAGTTCCTTTCGCAAACTCGGACCGCACACGGAACAACTCATGCGGAGTCTGCCCTACCTCGCTATCTTCACACTGTTCACGAAGGAAAGAACACATCATATCAAATACGTATCTCTGTTTCGGTGCTTCCCATTGATGGAAAACATCCATAACACCCTCAAGATCATAGTGTGACGGAAAGGTAACCCATTTACGCGCCAAGTGATCTAACACTGTCCGTTCATCAGGACCAGGCAATTGACTACGCAATTGCTTACGCTTTACAACAGGAGACATACCCAATGAACCCATTAGAGGAGAAAAAAGACTAGCAACCGCATCAGTCATCCTCGATCGAGCAGAAGGAGAAGGTGACAAAAGAACAGGAGACCAATCAGAATGAGAAGGAACCGAAGTCGGATCAGTGACAGAGGGAACAGACAACACAGGTACAGGAGTAGCAGATGAAGGAGGTAGCAAAGACGGCGGCCCTTGAGAAGGCTGCGCCGAGGCAGTAGTAGCCAGTAGAGGGAGAGCTGGCTGTTGAGGAACCACTACAGGTAAAACAACCTGGGGTTGCGCAACTACAAGTGGCGGAGGTGCGGTAGCACTCTGAGCATAAGGGGGTGGCGAACTTAATAGATGCGACATTAAAGGATCTTTCGCAAGATCTTTCTTTTCTTCTTGTTGTTGAGGCGGCAAAGCTGGATAACATTTGTCTACCGCTAATTTACGTTGCCTAAACACCTGTTCGCTTTCTTGCTCTTCCTCATTATCCTTAAACTGTATAGCAGCCTGCATCATCGACATACCTCGTGCACGCTTATTTCGTTTCGCTAACTTAATTTCCTTTTGTTTGGCTTCCTTTCGCCAAAGGCGGAAAGAGTCAAACATTGCCGGCCGGGCTTTCTTTTTGAAGAGTCTGACTTCCAAATTATCTAAAATTTCCGTGTCGTAACTACCATATTGGGGCCACTTTAGGACACCATCCTTCCTAGTATACCTAATCCATACATCATTATACGTGATGGGGCCCACGCCGTGTTTTAAATAGAGCTCATAGGTCGGAGTTCCAATCGGAGGCACCGGACACGAGTTCTCCAATCGGGAATCCCTATTACAACCATAACAAAATATCTTTCCAAGTCTGCTAAGACCAGGCATCTTCGCTCACTAGTCTAGCTTCAAACTTCAAGGGAATATCAAAACGATAGCCTCGTGAATACACAAGTCCCTCGGCTTTGGGGCCTGCAGGTACCAAATCAAAGCGATCACGAAGGATACCAAAACAAACTAAGGACTGGGAGACGCTCCACTCATACTTAACTGAAATATCGATAATGTCGCCAGAAGACCCGTCTATCGTCTCGCTTTACAAGTCATCAAAGGGCTCCAAGACAGGGTGACAGTCAGGGCAGCAGTCCTTCGTAGCCGTCGGAATGCGGGGAACTTCGCAGCAAAGACTTTCGGACCGCAACGACATACAGGGGTCGATGAAGTGGTAGGCCTCCCTCCAGAATTTTCACACGAAGCTCCTCACGATCTTCAGGCTTGGACCGGTACCGCTGAAGTCGCCCTACGTTGGGCGCCAACTGAAGAACCGGGATTTAAACCCAGCGGCGCAGGGGACACGCCCGAAGTCTTCGGGTTCACCTGTCTTAGAGTACAGAGACACGGGATTCTTCTGCTGACATCAAAGATCAATTTTATTAGCTGCAGCCAGTAACAGAGGTCCTAGAAGTACAACACGGTGTATGTTCTCAGGAGACTGCTCAACATAATAGAGCGGAGCATCGTCTTTTATGCCAAAAACCACATTCCTGGCTAGCATCAATTACTCACAAACTTGACCAATCAGAGGATGATATTTACAGAGGCATCACATAACGACAAACCCACTTTCAGTTATCCAACCCACCGCCAATGACAAGGCATAAATCCAGCATTCTTGCTCGAACAGGCCGGACGGGCCCATCATAAAAGACCTCAACCCAAATCAATAATTAGGCCATAAGGCCATAAAAGTAAGGAGCAGAAACAGATGAGGAGAAAGATAGAGGGGTGTGTGCGTGTGCCATAGAATCAATAATGTCCTGCTCTTTGATCTCTATCTGACCAGCTGCTTAACAAGGTACTGGCTCAACAAGTTTAGCCTCGGGCAACAGGGTCAGTTGACTCAGGTCAAACTGAAGTCAACACGAGCTCAAACTAAGGTGTATGCGTCCCTAGAGGCTCGCTTGGCCACAGTCATCCTGTAGTCATTAGCTTATGTGAGGGCAACCACAAAATGGCGGTTATGCACAAAATGGAACCCACGGGTGCAGACTAGATCGTTAAATACACAGTGAATCCATCGGTGTAGCATGACGAAAACGCTTACGCATATCGCACTTGTCAGTCGCAGTTCGCTGATACCAAAATCATCACAATACGACAACCTTCATTGAATGGGTTCAGAATTCATGGAACCACAGACCCTCCTTTTGCCCTTACATAGGCAATAACCTAAACTCACGTCAATCTGAGTCCAGGTCTATATTAATCAGATCATTGAGATGTTGCTGTAGCATCATCCTGGTACTTAGTAACTCTCTCTGGACAGGTCTCCTCAAACACGAGGTAGCAAAAAGGCCACAGATAGCAGGAGCACACTGTATACAAAGATAGAACAGGAAAAGGATAGCTAATACCATCCCAATGACCATCAGAATCTTCCATCCCCAGGTGGATAACAATCCCCAGAACCATCCCATTAACGACCAATCTCCTTCGTCCACATGTACGGACTCGGAGAGCTTATGTAGCTTGGAGATGGCTTGGAAAACTGTCGGAGCGTTGTCTGGAATGAAAACACAACAGCTTGATTGTATCAATTTACAGACCCCTCCTCTATCTGCAAGTATGACATCTAACGCAACTCTGTTCTGAAGAGTCATAAGGCGATCCGACTGGAGCTCAGCAGTCAAGTTATTAAGGGCGCCGGCAGTCTCGACTATGGTGGACTCAACTACTCTCGTCAATTGCCGTATGTTCCTGCTGTTAACCATAGGTCCCCAGAACGGCAGAAAACCCTTCGAGAAATCTCCCAATTCTTGTCCTGCGGTATCCTCCTTTCTGAAGACACCTCTAACGACTCTCATCTTGTGGTAATCTGCCGCAGCTGTAAATGTAGGACGTAACAAGCACGAGACAAAACATGTGCCCGAGAAATCAGGGGGCAACCATGTATACGCTCTGTCATGGCAAATGAAGTAGGTACCCTTAGTTGCTAGAAACGGTGGGGAAGTCTGGGATGCAAAAACGTATGTCTCACTGCAAACACTCTTCCCTAGCTGAGCTCTAGGATTCTTGCCATTACCTTGCAGACAGTAATGACCCTGATGGGGTACTATCCAAATCGGGGAGGATCTCTTCGCTCGCTGGTTCCCACTCAGACTAGCTCCATATCCAGTAACGTTCCATCCAATATACGCTAGCGTCTCATCTCTCGGGATAGTCTCATAAGAACCTATTCCTCTAATCATGTCGACTACACCCTTGACCAGAGCACTATTCTTCGGATTATCCTTCACAGAACGTAGGGGGTTGACTTCACGGGCATAAATGAACATTGTTCTGTATGCCCACACAGAACCATTGTAGCTAAATGGCAGGACCAGGTAAGGAATACCTTTGTCGGTAATATGGGGCATAAGGCCACACACCCAACAATTAGTTGTGTTCACTACTAGCTGGTGTTGGTGCAGAAGCTGAACAAAGGAATTATTAGCGTATTCCATTCTCGTAATGGACTCATGTTCGGGCAGAGGGTGAAAAGAATACGAAGAAACAGAAGGAGGAGGCATGGGTTGTGCAGTGGGCATGAATGTTACTTGAATAGAGAATGTCACATATCCGATTAAAAACATCATTAAACTAAACAGTATAAACAGACATAATATTAAAAAACGTTTTCTACTCATTATTATACACATTTCGTTCTTGAAGCTCATTCTTTTAGTAGGTCTCCCCATCCCGAAAAACTCCATCCTCTAACTGTGCTGCTCGCGGCGGGTGGGTGTTCAGTGCTAAGGAATGCGCCTGTTGGTCCAGGGAACGCCCTTAGACCAACCAGAACCGTCGACCTAACGTCTTCGGCTTGCACTCCAAGGACTTGGCACCGCGACCCTACAGCTGAACCCGGATGGTGGTTCGAAAAACAAAAATCAAAATAGTTTCTCGGAGGGGAGCTAACCTTAAAAAAAACAAAGAAGGAACTTAATTTGTTATCTGTCCCGCGACTCTTGGTCACAAATTGTAACGCTCTTTGCCAGGCAATGTCTGTTCTCGGAAAAGTAGCTCAGGTTTAACAATGTTGAAACGGTTCGATGGAGGCACAGCTTCTTGAAGAAGATTATCGCTTTCTGGCTCAGTGTTTGTTCCAATCAAACGGGCATTGCTGAAAGGCAGAAAACGAGGCACGGTCTCAGTCTCAGAATCAGGAAGTCCTTTTTGGACCCACCGGTCGTACGGCAGAGGCAAAGGGACCCTCTTACAATGTACTCTGTGAATCCAGTTCTTTTTACCGTGCACTCGTACCGCAGAACGGGTGGACAATAACACCAGATACGGTCCTATCCAGCGGGGCTGCTCGTTCTGGGTTCGCTGAAAATTCTTCACGAGCACCCACGCATCAGGTTCAATGGTGTGCCCTGAATCTTCAGAAACCTGTGGCAAAGTATCATGAACCTGTTGATGCAGAACACGCAATTTAGCCGTCAATTCGTACAGGTAGACAAGCAATACAGGGTGTTCTATCTCACTAAATTTTTTCGGCCGCGGCACTCCCCAAATATTTGCCGGGCGACCGAACACAACCTCATAAGGACTCAGACCCATTCGCGAATGCACAGTCATTCTTGTGGACAGAAGGGCTAACGGCAAAGCATCAGGCCATTGTAGACCAGAGCTCGCTTGAATTTTGGCCAATTTCAATTTTAACGTGCCATTGTAGCACTCAACTAGACCAGCTGACTGGGGATGATTGGCAGCGTGGAACTTCTGCCGGATTCCTAATCCATCACACACTCTCTTCATCACTTGACCCACAAATTCGCTCCCATTGTCACTCCAGACCATCCTCGGCAACCCATACCTAGGGAAAAATTCCTTAATAAGGGCTTTATCTGTGGACAAGGCAGTATTGTCCTTCAAAGGGTAGGCTTCCACCCATCTAGAAAAAGAGCAAACAACCACTAAGACATACTTCAGGTTGTTGCACCTCTCCATGTGGATGAAATCTAGCTGCAAAGCCTCCAACGGATACGTGGGAGGAGCAAAATGACCAGCTGGAGTTGGAGTTCCCTTACCAGGATTGTACATCAAGCAGACCATACAGTTCTTGACCAAATTCTCTGCACACTTAGGAATTCCAGCATTTTGCCATACTGGGGCCAACAACTTACAAATTCCTTTCACGCTGATATGGGCCATTCCATGTGCCATCGTAACCACTGGAAGTACATACGCATCAGGCAACAACCATCGCTGATGCTCTGACAACTCAACCCAACAACCATTCGAGTCCAATTTACCCTTGCTTTCTCTCCATTCATTCAACTCTTTCTCTGTAGCTTCAGCTTGGATGGATTTCACACTCTCAATCGTATCTTCACACATACTTCTATCTGGAATCCATCTCGCCGGACCCGCAACGTACATTCGACTCATCACATCTCTCGCAGTCTCTTTCGCGACTTCATCTGCAAACGCATTACCTCTCGTTTCCTCAATCACACCTTTCTCAATCAGATCAGAGATGATCGCAAGAGTGCTCTTTCACCATCACTTGAGATACGATACTGTGGAATGCGTGGCAATCTAGCATTCGCCTTCAATGTCACAACATATGGCGGAATCTCCAAAAGACCCACATCATTAGGACCAGTAGCCCAAAGAGAATCAGGAAGAGAAGACAATTCAGCTGGAAGTTGGTCTTTAGCCAAATACATCGGAGAGATCACTCTCTTTCCCAATGTAAGCTGTACTCCTGAAGGAGAACAATAAAGCGTTGTATACAATCTCTTCAACAAGTCCAATCCCAACAAGTTCTCACCACACCCTGTCGTCAGAATGAGGGGTGCTTCGAATTCACAAGATCCGACAGAAAGAGACAAAGGACTAGAAATCGGATTTTTAACCGGGGCGCCAGAAAAACCTACTGAAACATTCGTCGAGCCAGACAAAGGTGCGCCAGGGAGTTTAGAGTGCATGATAGAACCCTTCGCAGCACCAGTATCCAACAGAAAAGGCTCTGACACACCTGATGTAATCACTTCAACATAAGGTCCACTCTGATCTACTGGAACTGAAACGACTCCCTCTCTTTGTCTGTGGCTGTCCTAGCAATCGTTACCTTCCATATTCTCACCTTCAACGTAATAGTCATCCGCATAGTATTGAGCCGTCCTACCAGACGCACCATTCTGTTGATCAAAACAATTCATCGAATTCTGCGGAGGCAAGGAATGCGCAATCTGAGACATACCACGTCCTCGACCTCGCGGAGCTTGTTGAACACCTCGACCTCTTATACCAGAGACACCATTCGTGCGCTGTAATAAAGTCGGGCAACTATTCTTGAAGTGACCCTCTTCTTTGCAATACGCACACTGATTAGGGCCTACAGAAAAACGCTGTTGAGAAGACTCGAACCTTTGCGAGTTTCTCTGATATTGTTGGGGTTGCTGATAATCACGCTGGGTGTTGCGAGGCGGGTATGCTTGCTGCAAAAGAACCTTAGTCTTCAGTTCCTTAGTCTTTTTATCCGCTTTCTCTATCTCATCCTTATTTCTATTCTCATAGTACTGGGCAGTAGCCAATATCTGTGCTGACGAAGAAACAGCCCAGGCACTTTCAGAATCCTTCAACCTATTGCACAACTCGGGAAGCAAATTATGCACAAACTTGTCAACGAACAACCTTTGACCACCTTTTGTACTCATGTCTTGACCACTGTGGTCTGCAAATGTCTCTTCAAATCGAGTGAAAAAGTCGGACACAGTCTCGTCTTTCTTCTGCTTGCATGCAGACAACTTGTCCCAATTGACACGCATAGCAGGCATCAAAGTCTTCATATAATCAATAATTCTACCAGGGAAATCAGCAATCACATTCTCGGGTTTAGCACCACCTATTTGTCTTTCATCTGCAGTTCTAAGGTTATTCCATGTATCACCTAATTCCTGCGCATGATCCGTATGACGAATCTTACTCCATAAAGGCTTTGGATCAACATTCCCAAATAACATATCTATATCAGCCAGATTCATAATACATGAACCCGCAGTTTGAGATAGCTCCTTATAAAACCCCGCAGGATTTTTACGTGGATCAGGCAGAGTCTGCTTTAGAGCTAGGACTTCGGCACGCTTCCATGGAACATGTACCCAAACGCGCTGGAAATGTGCCAGAACAGGTGGATTAGCATTCGCATCACCAGGTCTCCAAATGGGAGGAACCTCACACATCGGGTATTGACGTGCCTTTCTCCTAACTGAAGAATCAGGCTCAAACAATGACCTAGAAGGAAACTCACTCCTAAACGACAACAATGTCGCGACTGCTCTTTCAACATCAAGACCCACTATAGTTCCTTTCGCAAACTCGGACCGCACACGGAACAACTCATGCGGAGTCTGCCCTACCTCGCTATCTTCCCACTGTTCACGAAGGAAAGAACACATCACATCAAATACGTATCTCTGTTTCGGTGCTTCCCATTGATGGAAAACATCCATAACACCCTCAAGATCATAGTGCGACGGAAAGGTAACCCATTTACGCGCCAAGTGATCTAACACTGTCCGTTCATCAGGACCAGGCAATTGACTACGCAATTGCTTACGCTCTACAACAGGAGACATACCCAATGAACCCATTAGAGGAGAAAAAAGACTAGCAACCGCATCAGTCATCCTCCGTCGAGCAGAAGGAGAAGGTGACAAAAGAACAGGAGACAAAGCAGAATGAGAAGGAACCGAAGTCGGAACAGTGACAGAGGGAACAGACAACACAGGTACAGGAGTAGCAGACGAAGGAGGTAGCAAAGACGGCAGCCCTTGAGAAGGCTGCGCCGAGGCAGTAGTAGCCAGTAGAGGGAGAGCTGGCTGTTGAGGAACCACTACAGGTCAAACAACCTGGGGTTGCGCAACTACAAGTGGCGGAGGTGCGGTAGCACTCTGAGCATAAGGGGTGGCGAACTTAATAGATGCGACATTAAAGGATCTTTCGCAAGATCTTTCTTTTCTTCTTGTTGTTGAGGCGGCAAAGCTGGATAACATTTGTCTACCGCTAATTTACGTTGGCTAAACACCTGTTCGCTTTCTTGCTCTTCCTCATTATCCTTAAACTGTATAGCAGCCTGCATCATCGACATACCTCGTGCACGCTTATTTCGTTTCGCTAACTTAATTTCCTTTTGTTTGGCGTCCTTTCGCCAAAGGCGGAAAGAGTCAAACATTGCCGGCCGGGCTTTCTTTTTGAAGAGTCTGACTTCCAAATTATCTAAAATTTCCGTGTCGTAACTACCATATTGGGCCACTTTAGGACACCATCCTTCCTAGTATACTTAATCCATACATCATTATACGTGATGGGGCCCACGCCGTGTTATAAATAGAGCTCATAGGTCGGAGTTCCAAACGGAGGCACCGGACACAAGTCCTCCAATCGGGAATCCCTATTACAACCATAACAAAATATCTTTCCAAGTCTCACTAGTCTAGCTTCAAACTTCAAGGGAATATCAAAACGATAGCCTCGTGAATACACGAGTCCCTCGGCTTTGGGGCCTGCAGGTACCAAATCAAAGCGATCCCGAAGGATACCAAAACAAACTAAGGACTGGGAGACGCTCCACTCATACTTAACTGAAATATCGATGACGTCGCCAGAAGACCCGTCTATCGTCTCGCTTTACAAGTCATCAAAGGGCTCCAAGACAGGGCGACAGTCAGGGCAGCAGTCCTTCGTAGCCGTCGGAATGTGGGGAACTTCGCAGCAAAGACTTTCCGACCACAACGACATACAGGGGTCGATGAAGTGGTAGGCCTCCCTCCAGAATTTTCACACAAAGCTCCTCACGATCTTCAGGCTTGGACCGGTACCTCTGAAGTCTCCCTACGTTGGGCGTCAACTGAAGAACCGGGATTTAAACCCAGCGGCGCAGGGGACACGCCCGAAGTCTTCGGGTTCACCTGTCTTAGAGTACAGAGACACGGGATTCTTCTGCTGACATCAAAGATCAATTTTATTAGCTGCAGCCAGTAACAGAGGTCCTAGAAGTACAACACGGTGTATGTTCTCAGGAGACTGCTCAACATAATAGAGCGGAGCATCGTCTTTTATGCCAAAAACCACATTCCTGGCTAGCATCAATTACTCACAAACTTGACCAATCAGAGGATGATATTTACAGAGGCATCACATAACGACAAACCCACTTTCAGTTATCCAACCCACCGCCAATGACAAGGCATAAATCCAGCATTCTTGCTCGAACAGGCCGGACGGGCCCATCATAAAAGACCTCAACCCAAATCAATAATTAGGCCATAAGGAGCAGAAACAGATGAGGAGAAAGATAGAGGGGTGTGTGCGTGTGCCATAGAATCAATAATGTCCTGCTCTTTGATCTCTATCTGACCAGCTGCTTAACAAGGTACTGGCTCAACAAGTTTAGCCTCGGGCAACAGGGTCAGTTGACTCAGGTCAAACTGAAGTCAACACGAGCTCAAACTAAGGTGTATGCGCCCCTAGAGGCTCGCTTGGCCACAGTCATCCTGTAGTCATTAGCTTATGTGAGGGCAACCACAAAATGGCGGTTATGCACAAAATGGAACCCACGGGTGCAGACTAGATCGTTAAATACACAGTGAATCCATCGGTGTAGCATGACGAAAACGCTTACGCATATCGCACTTGTCAGTCGCGGTTCGCTGATACCAAAATCATCACAATACGACAACCTTCATTGAATGGGTTCAGAGTTCACGGAACCACAGACCCTCCTTTTGCCCTTACATAGGCAATAACCTAAACTCACGTCAATCTGAGTCCAGGTCTATATTAATCAGATCATTGAGATGTTGCTGTAGCATCATCCTGGTACTTAGTAACTCTCTCTGGACAGGTCTCCTCGAACACGAGGTAGCAAAAAGGCCACAGATAGCAGGAGCACACTGTATACAAAGATAGAACAGGAAAAGGATAGCTAATACCATCCCAATGACCATCAGAATCTTAGACCCCCAGTCCTTTGTCGTAGTTGTATAAGTGTAGAGTAGGGGATTGGGACTTGGGCAGGTCTTTAAATATTATTTCCCTTAGACCCTTCTCTTAATCTGTGTTTTTGATGATTTACAGAGGCATCACATAACGACAAACCCACTTTCAGTTATCCAACCCACCGCCAATTACAAGGCATAAATCCAGCATTCTTGCTCGAACAGGCCGGACGGGCCCATCATAAAAGACCTCAACCCAAATAATAATTAGGCCATAAGGCCATAAAAGTAAGGAGCAGAAGAAACAGATGAGGAGAAAGATAGAGGGGTGTGTGCGTGTGCCATAGAATCAATCATGTCCTGCTCTTTGATCTCTATCTGACCAGCTGCTTAACAAGGTACTGGCTCAACAAGTTTAGCCTCGGGCAACAGGGTCAGTTGACTCAGGTCAAACTGAAGTCAACACGAGCTCAAACTAAGGTGTATGCGTCCCTAGAGGCTCGCTTGGCCACAGTCATCCTGTAGTCATTAGCCTACGTGAGGGCAACCACAAAATGGCGGTTATGCACAAAATGGAACCCACGGGTGCAGACTAGATCGTTAAATACACAGTGAATCCATCGGTGTAGCATGACGAAAACGCTTATGCATATCGCACTTGTCAGTCGCGGTTCGCTGATACCAAAATCATCACGATACGACAACCTTCATTGAATGGGTTCAGAATTCACGGAACCACACAGGTCATGCATGCTCTGCCTGCCACCTCTCAAACACCCTCTCACGGCCTGTTCATAAAATCTGTAACTGTTTATTATTCAGCAAATTAATATTTTGAAAACAGAAGCAAATAATTATTGCAATAGAGCCTGGACCTAAGATGAGGAATATTACAAAACAGTTGGCAAAAAAGGCACCTTAGATTGCAGGTCTCATTCTAACTTACTACACATTGTAACATTGCCATCAGATGAACATTCTGCCGAAATAGTAAAAGTATTTTTATATAATGTGTGTTGAAGCCCAAAATTATAACTTTATACAGAGGGCTGTAGGTGTCTTGCTCAGAAACCCAGTACATCATGCAAACGCTTCTCTGGGTTCTTTATTCTCTATCCACGAAAGGCTCTGTGTCCAAGCTAATGCTTATATAGAGGCTTCAAATGTTATGCATATTGCTTGAATGTTATTGGTTACAGACCAGACATGGCTTGCAAGAAAAACACTCAGAATTGTTTATAACAGAAAGATTGAATATTATTGGTTGCATGCCAGCGATGGCTTGCAGGAAAACAAATATGAATGTTTTGTGCTAGATAGCTTGAAGATTGTAGGATAAAGGCCAGAGATGGCTTGCAAAACAATACAATGACACTTTTTTTATTATAAAGTTCTATATTATCGATTACAGGTCAAAAATGGGTTGAGCTATGAAAAAAATAAACTGTTTCCATTTTTAAATGCTGATTGTCAAGGTAATAAACCTACAAACTATAACTAGAAAGTACAAATAAAGAGAATTTTTCATTTTGTATCTGAGATCTGCTTGTCACTGTAATACATCTAAATAATGATACTACAAATTTAAAACTTTGCTAGAAAGCAATTCTGCTGCATGTTAGAATTATTCATTATGAAACAAGATAATCAAATGCTCTTAAAAATGCATGGATGCACAGCTAAGTAGAAAGCCATCGAAGGATTGATTTATAAACAGGAAAACTACATAGATACAAAAAAGATTACACCTTCCAATAGTAAAAGAAAATTAACCATATGGGCCCAGTTACTCCCATCCCATGTGGTGAGGGGTCCTACTGCAGCTGGGATATCTCTTCTACAAAAAGAGAGCAAATTATACAGCTGCCTTTGAAAGTAGGGTGTGGCCTACGTATGGGGAAGTGAGGTTCCCCTACTTCTAGCAAGTCAAAAGCCTGTAGGTCTTTGAATCCAAGATTTAACCACAGTATCTCAAGGGGAGATTGGAAGTGAATTATGCTAATAAGGTGTGACCCACGGGGGCATAGCCATATAAGGAGATCTGCTCTTTGTTAAAAGCACTACGAAAGGTCTGGCAGATAATATGACAAATCATAAAGTGCAGGGGCATATTCTCAAGGACTTGTCGCCGACTTATCAGCACTTTAGCGCAGCAAAAGTGGCGAAAGAATTATCGCCCCATTCCCAAGCTGGTGCAAACTGCCGATATTGCCAGTTTCCCAGCGATAGCTTCCGCAAAAAACATTGCCACGGATGAGAGCGACAATTAGCGCTAATGATATGCAGAGTAGGCGTTCCTGTGCAAAAACACACAAAAACACTACTTCGAGATATTCTCAATGACCAGCCAGACCTGTGATGCTATCCAAAAACAGGCGATAACGCGCGCTATCAGCAGGGATTTAACACCTGCCTTTCACTGGTGTAAAGCAGGACGACTACCTGCAGTATGAAAGGGAGCCCAGCCCAGAGCCACATCTGAAGACCAACACATGTCTTGGAGATACTGATCATGCAGCTCGGAGACCCAAGAGGTTCACAACACCCACCGCTACCACCCCCATGCGCCCTCGGCCCTCCCTCCCCGACTACCACTGAGGCAGCGCACAACAGGAGAGCTGACGTTCCGAAAACGGCATGGCCCCTCAGCCACACAATAGCAGAATGTGGGGAGAGGTAGGAACCAAGTATGTGTGAAGGAGGCAAGTCACCCATGAATAAGAATGCACACAATGCCAAGTGTGGCGGTGATGTGCTGGACAGACCTCAGTATGCAGAGCACAGACCTGTCCATGTGGACATATACTGCGGGTGTTTGTAGTGTTGTGGACAGTGGACGTAACCATGTTACCTCAGGCAGTGGGGAAGACCTCGGTCATGTAGCTGTGTCGTCCCGCCTGTATGACGCATCATCGCTGGCTGCGCACCCCCTGAGCGCTTCAGGTGCCACTAACTCTGTGCAGCACAAGTCAACGCCACGTGGATGTGGGCCCCTGCTGACCTCTGCCTCCGGCCTACACTGCGGTCAGCAGGGCTCATAGACATCGAATCCATTCCTGACCTTCACAGACGACACATCATCGCAGGCTGCGTACCCGCTGAGAGCCACAGGTGCCACTAACTCTGTGCACCACTACTCATGGACCCTTTATGATTGAGTTACGTGTTGTGAACTGGAGACGAAACAATGTCACCTCAGGCAGTGTGGAAGACCTAGGGCAATGATGATGAAGATGAGGCAGGTGTAACACACCCCATTGCAGCTGCAGCAGGAATATCCCGAAGGGACACAATCATTGACAATTTCTTCACATGAGCACGCTCAGTTCTGGTGCCCCTACCTCAGTGCACCACAAGTCATGGCCCCTTCTGATTGAATATTGGGGGACCTCTGTACTTGCTCCGGCTACCTCCATGATGCTTCGCAGTTGTTTGTGTTATGTTGGTGTTTTCTGTTTCCGCTTTAATAGTGATCACTGTTCAAGTTGTTGCCAGCACCAACCACTCCCTGAGGGCTGGCTCACACTCACCCCATCCAGCACAGGCGTCACTGGATATGTGATCCTGGTAATAAAAAGGGGCGGTGTGGACGTGCCCGTAGCCAGTTCCACTATCTATCCAAGTGTGTCGGCGTGGTCATTATGTATGAATGATGGCCCCGTGCCCTAACACATTACATTGTGCTGTGGACAGCGGACGCAACCATGTTACCTCAGGCAGTGGGTAAGAGCTTGGACATGTAGCCACGTCGTCCCCCCCTGTAAGCGACAATGTTGGAATGTAGCATGCACCTGGAGGGCGGGCTCGCACAAGCAGAGTAATGAAGGAGCGCAAGACCGCTCGGGGTCCAGGATCATGCATGCCAAGTGTTGTGTGTATCTGTATTACCGCAGCATGAGCCAAATGCCTAGCCACATTAGCAGCGCGAGTTCAGCCAGGCATGTACTATAGATCTGTGTCCCCCCTATCGCTACCATAGGCCTACACTCACGTGGCCTACCACCTTCAACGGCCAACATTACAGTGTAGTTGTCAGGCTTATGAACATGCGCAGACAGGCATGAAACTATTGTGCCGTAGGAGTGCAAATGATGCAATCGTGCAGCGCACATAAGTGAATGGGTTCGGGGGGAGGGAGGAGCAGCTGTGAGGCAACGTAACACAGTGCTGCTGCTCATATGCCACATGCAAGACATGTCAAAAATGAATCCCAAAGTCTCTCTCATCCCACCCCAGCCCCAACAAGCCACTTCACATTTCATGAATGCAAGCAGATTACAAACTTACATTAGGGGTGAATGCTCCTTTGTCTGAACTATCAGGTGGAAGCACATCTGCACATCCGACCTCGAAATTGCATGTTCCCGGCACCCCCTGACAGATACGTTAGCAGCTGAGGAAGACTCCCACACTACGCACAGCCCAACAACAGACCAACGAATACACACCCCACACGCAGAAGTCCTTGCTAGGAGTTATCTTGCATGGAATGGCCTTCACACTTACTCCCACACCATCCCAGGCGTACAACCGTTGCACACTTAAACAACTCATTGATCCGAGCTGTGGCATTTCATCCACAGAACTGGCGCAGGTCCGAAAAGTGCTGCTTCAACCAGAGCCACTAATGCAAGGGCAGAACATCCCGGCCAAATGCGCAACCCCAGTCATGTGGAACTGTACCGTGCACGTATGCTGCATTTACTGGGGACACTGCCATTGGCAGTGCTGCGGATCAGTTACAGGCCAAGCTTCCGCCTTGCCAACTTCACCTGCGTTCAGCCTCTGTTGCATTGTTGATCGTGCATATTCGAGTGGTCCATAGATGTCTGCCTATCCAACAGGACGGTAGCTGAACTGGATTTTGACATGTGTGTGCGCCCCCTGTTGGACCACGACCAGAAGTGTCACCGTTATACCCATTTATGGGACGCCTGGATACTTGTCATAGATGCTGGCAGCTGGAGCTGGGAGATTGCACAACTCCTTGTGTGCAGTGACCACATTGAACCGCTCCCCTATTGGGTTGTCGTGCAAATTGGTGAAAGGGGGTGGACGCAGCACATCGGTCCGTACCTGCTAATGGATTGCCTCGCCGTCCTGTTTGATGAAGTCAACAACGACCTCATGTTGGAAATGATGGCCTACAAAGCTGCAATCGCTTCTATCGACGAGTAACTACGTACCTGCAGCCACAACAGATTGGAACCCAGTCCACATGTCCCAACACCTTCTTGCATCTTTGAGATCTGGTCACATGTCCCACGACAACAGTGGACATGGCTGCATTCGCCTGGACTCCGAATGCATGAGTGGACAACAACGCGGGTTAACACACACCTGTGAAAGGTAAAGCCCTTCCCCGAAGTGGACAGAGGCGCTTGGTAACGTTTCCCATTTGGACATTCTGCTGCATCGGTCTGCATGTTGTGGCCCTTGTCTTGCCCGTACTAACACGCATTTGCTAATAAAGTCTACACACCTTCACTTCTATTCTACTGTGATGATTGTTGATTTGAATGACAACGTGTGTCTCACTGCCTATCCGGGTCACGTCCATACATGCGCATTGATAGCATTACCCAGGGAGTATCTTTCTGTGGAATCACTGTCCCTATGTTCATCCATACTTTCATACTTGGTAAAAGGGGATAGGAGCACACTGCCATCACGTCTCAGCGTCATTACCTCCAGGCATCTTGGTCGATGTAGTTCAAAGTTTTTCGCTCAGTACAAAGTTCAGATAATAATTGGCTAATGCCATATTTTTTGTTGCGTATCCCTAGACACGTGTTTCTGGATTCCTCCGTCATCGGTAGGGAAAGAGTTCGTAGGTTGCTGGACATGCTGCCGCTTAATTTTCACAGGCATAATTCCTCTCAGGGCAAGCAGGCGCTCCCAAGCTCGTCAGCTCAGGCGGCTCGAGGGAGCCTTTTTAAATGGTAAAAGGGGATAGGAGCACACTGCCATCACGTCTCAGCGTCATTACCTCCAGGCATCTTGGTCGATGTAGTTCAAAGTTTTTCGCTCAGTACAAAGTTCAGATAATAATTGGCTAATGCCATATTTTTTGTTGCGTATCCCTAGACACGTGTTTCTGGATTCCTCCGTCATCGGTAGGGAAAGAGTTCGTAGGTTGCTGGACATGCTGCCGCTTAATTTTCACAGGCATAATTTCACTCAGGTCAAGCAGGCGCTCCCAAGCTCGTCAGCTCAGGCGGCTCGAGGGAGCCTTTTTAAATGGTAAAAGGGGATAGGAGCACACTGCCATCACGTCTCAGCGTCATTACCTCCAGGCAAATTGGTCGATGTAGTTCAAAGTTTTTCTCTCAGTACAAAGTTCAGATAATAATTGGCTAATGCCATATTTTTTGTTGCGTATCCCTAGACACGTGTTTCTGGATTCCTCCGTCATCGGTAGGGAAAGAGTTCGTAGGTTGATGGACATGCTGCCGCTTAATTTTCACAGGCATAATTCCACTCAGGGCAAGCAGGCGCTCCCAAGCTCGTCAGCTCAGGCGGCTCGAGGGAGCCTTTTTAAATGGTAAAAGGGGATAGGAGCACACTGCCATCACGTCTCAGCGTCATTACCTCCAGGCATCTTGGTCGATGTAGTTTAAAGTTTTTCGCTCAGTACAAAGTTCAGATAATAATTGGCTAATGCCATATTTTTTGTTGCGTATCCCTAGACACGTGTTTCTGGATTCCTCCGTCATCGGTAGGGAAAGAGTTCGTAGGTTGCTGGACATACTGCCACTTAATTTTCACAGGCATAATTCCAATCAGGGCAAGCAGGCGCTCCCAAGCTCGTCAGCTCAAGGGAGCCTTTTTAAATGGTAAAAGGGGATAGGAGCACACTGCCATCACGTCTCATCGTCATTACCTCCAGGCATCTTGGTCGATGTAGTTCAAAGTTTTTCGCTCAGTACAAAGTTCAGATAATAATTGGCTAATGCCATATTTTTTGTTGCGTATCCCTAGACACGTGTTTCTGGATTCCTCCGTCATCGGTAGGGAAAGAGTTCGTAGGTTGCTGGACATGCTGCCGCTTAATTTTCACAGGCATAATTCCACTCAGGGCAAGTAGGCGCTCCCAAGCTCGTCAGCTCAGGCGGCTCGAGGGAGCCTTTTTAAATGGTAAAAGGGGATAGGAGCACACTGCCATCACATCTCAGCGTCATTACCTCCAGGCATCTTGGTCGATGTAGTTCAAAGTTTTTCGCTCAGTACAAAGTTCAGATAATAATTGGCTAATGCCATATTTTTTGTTGCGTATCATACTTGATTGATCCTAGCCATGACACATCTGTGTGTATTAGAATGTTTTATTCGCATTCAGTGGAGTGTTGGAGCTGGACCAGTACAGGGCCCTGCAAACCGCACTTTATATTGTTGCTCTGTGGAGGGCAAGCCAGAGTCCTTTAGGGATTGACAAGTTCATCGGAAGAGGAAGACATCAGTCCGCATTGTGATTGCTGTGTCATTGGTAACAAAACAAAATATGGCAGTCCATGTCGAGGTCCAAGGTGAGTGTCGCAGAGTGTATGGGGAAGGTGATATTCCAGGGCATGAATCAGAGGGCAGAAGCTAGCTGAAACAGGCCATATGACGGAGATGAATGCTACCACTTAATTCTTGACGCAAAGCCAGATTCATCGTCATCTTTGTCCTCTGATGTGTCAGGTGCGTCAGCATGTGGGTGGTGGTATTTAGTCTGCATCACTGTGTGACACTGACACTTCAGGGGGCAGAGATGTGGATGTTGGGGAGGTCCTCTTCATCATCAGTGCTGTGTTTTTGGGTCTGCTGTGCAGGAGGTGTTGATTGCCCCTCTGCAATGTGAAGGGGAGATGCAGATTGACATTGTGCTCACATGTATGTTCACGCATTGTACAAGTTTACTCACAGACTGCATGACTGTTTGTGAGGAGATGCCTATTTGATGCGGGACAGTTGACATTTCTACACCATCACAGATGTGAGGTTGTACATGTACATTATCATCTCACAGTTTCCTGCTATGCCAAATGCGAATGGCCATTTTCTCCACACAAGCGGCAGCAGTTGTGTCCTCTGTTCTGTTGTGAAAGTGTGGCCGTTTGTACCACTTTGTTGTCAATGTTGAGGTGCTAATGTGTGTGTGTGCTGCATTGTGGGTGAGTTGCCCCTTCAGCTCTGATTTGGCTGGCACTTATCCCGTTCAGGCGGGTTCCTCTTCTTCTCCTTGCCCTTCCCTGACCCCAGGATCCCAGGCTGGTCCTCCGTGGGGCTTGTGGGGTTCTGGTCGTCCTCTGTACTTGCTCCGACTACCTCCATGGTGCTTTGGAAGTTTTTTGTGTTCTGTATGTGTATTTTTGTTGCGGCTTTTATACTGAATTTTGCAACCTGAGTTGTGGGACTTGCAGGCCTGGCGCTCCTTATTGCTGACTTTTTTTATCGCAATTGGGCCCATCGCAACTTTTTTCACGTTCGGGCTTGGATTTTTATCACCGTCCCGGTAATGTTATCGTGGACATTTGACGCGTTATCGGGTAACTATCGCATGTTACCGCCATGTTAAGAATGCGATGTTAACACAGACTTATTTTCCCGCGATAGACGGCGATATGTAAAATTGCGTTAGCCTTTTTTGGCGATGATTATCGCAGGTTCTTGAGAATATGCCCGCAGTGTATGTAACCCAAAAAAATGTTTACAATAAAGTTGTCATATTTATTTATCCACAGACCATACAGGTAGTATTTTCCAAACAAAAGTAAGAAGACTAGGTGTTTGCCTATTCTTACATTTTAGGACAGATCTGCAAGCTCTTGTACCAAACTGTTCTTTTAAGCTTATGACACTTTGTTTTAGATATAAAAAGAAAATCATCTTCCTCAAACGTTCAGCGCGGATTTGAATTTTGTGCAACTTTGAAAACAATTTGCAAAAGTGTGAAAATTGGCAATTTACACCCAACAATGTTTACTATGTTATGGGTAAACATCTGGGAGCTGAACTGTAGGTCCCAGCTGCTTCAAACTTCAAGATACTGGATGTCGATGGAAACAAATAAACTAACCATGGCAAAAATGGATTTCTGATGCAAAAATGTATGCGCTACCAGTACCAAGAAACCCTTTGAATGGTGAACAGGTAATTAAAAAATAGATGGTTATATGATAGGTTTATGTATAAACACATAGGCCCTAATTACGAGTCTGGCAGTTCGTGGACCATCAGACCCGCAGGAGTGCAGCAGTGGTGGTCCAGCCATCGCCACACTGGTGGTCCGACTGCCCCATTACGAGTTGGGCAGTTGGATCGCCACTGCACCGCTTCAGCTGCCAGGGAACCGCCATTCCCTGTCAGTGGTGTGGCAGTGAAGGCGTCAGTAATATGCTGGTGGTGCTGCTGTGGCACTTCCATGAATATTATGAGTTTCAGAACTGCCAGCTGTGCCATGGAGGTCTTTCTTCTATGAACAGGCTGGTGATCCTGATCGTAGGGCTTCCCTGTTGCCCGTGCATGGGGACGCATGCAGGGGGGCACAACATGTGTCTCTATGTGTGCATGCACCACAGTTTCTGCATGGCATGTGGCCGTAAAAAAGTCTGCCAAATATGAAGAAACTCGTAATCTGGTGTTGGTGGGCCCACGGGTTCAGTCCTCTTCCACAAGGCCAAACTCATAATCAGATTTATAGGGGCCGATTACGATGCGGTTGGAATATGAAGGTCAGATTCCTTTCCGACCGCCTCATTACGATGGAGGCGGTCAGAAAGGAATCCGAACCGAATGGTCATTCCGCCTGGCTGCCGACGGGCTTGGAGAGCCAGTCCGTCAATCGGAATGCGGCCAGTAATCCCAAGATCCGCTCTTTCCACTCTACGGATTACGATGTTGGGTTTCGGCAGGATTTCTGTGCCGGACTTTCCGACACAGACAGGCTGACGTAACTCGACTTTTGGGGGGCCCCCAGCAGGGCCCCTTGGGTGCACAGTTGGAGGCCCCTGTTGATCCACCTTGAGGTGCCTGCCATGGGGTGCTGGGATTAACGGCACCTCCTATTTTACAGTGGGAGCATGCATTCCGGCCGGAATACATGCTCCCTTTGTAAATACTGTATCACTTTATTGAAAATGGATGCATACTCACCTAGCTTCCTCAAACAGTTTTATTCATGAAGACCATTGGCATCATTTCGGCTCATGCAGTAGTTCTAATATGGGTGTAGCACAATTTGCTCCTATTTTATCAGTAGCACCTATGAAGAGTAAGATCACAAATAGTGCTAAATCTCGGCTTGTACCACCAGGTCCTATCTGGACAATGTGTTTAAAAGAATACAATAATGTTCTCATGTATTAGTTTCTATATTTGTCCCCTCTTTAAATCGGATGAAAAACAGAAGGCTCACTTTGTTCAAATGCTGTTTTTGCAACCCTTTTTCTGGATGGGTCTAAATTAAAACGTTTGTTGTGAAAAAGAAAGAGAAGGATCCCCATGTTTTAGACCTTCATGTCCCAAGTAAATATTATAGCTGAAATACTTGCAAGCTCGAGAAGAGACCAACACATTCTGGCAACACAGGTGCCATCTGAGAGGATATCTTTTATAGGGCATGCAATGTGTTGGTCAATTGTGATTTGCAAAGATCTGGGAGCATAATAGAAACCCATAACTTGGTGTAAATGGAGTCTTGTAACACTAAGCTGTGGTTTTGAAATGTCATTTGCCAGGAGCTACTTTCTGTTATGAGACCAGGAATAGCTGAAGCAATTCAGATGAGGCATCTGTTGTCTTTGAAGAATCTCCACTGTATTCATGAAAACATTCCAACTCCTGAAAACCTGATTGAGGAAATTATGTAAACCCTTATACCAATTACGGGCCTCAGTACCAGCGCATCTGTGAAAAGAATTTGGGCCTGTAATGGAATATAGGAATTAGGAGTTATAGCGGAACACTGGGAAACCAGCGCATTTCATTTGGAGATTTCGGTTGCTGGATGCTTTAGAAATCACAAAATGAAACTACATGGAAAGATGGAAAGGAACTGGTGAATTGCATGCAGTATTCTTATTTCCCCCTGTAATGCCACATTTCCGAGGCGGAAACTCAGGGTAAAAATTCTGATGTAGCGCTTAAAAGGTTGAAAATCGTAGGGGTGCGTTATATTCACTGTTAGTCGGCACCCGCATATAATCAAATGTGTACTCAGGTATTTTGTGTGCAATGTATTAAGAATTGTATAACCTATATCGATTTCAACAGAAGTGTTAGCTATGTACAAGCATATTGTGAATGTATTAGAGAAATGCATAGAGTTAGTTTATTTGAACAATGTGATGCTAAAAACGTGTAGTTTAGAATTCGTGTCTGTATACTGTTTAGTTTGACCACACATGAAAGAAAGACGTAAATGTCAGTACTGTGATTTAGACATGCTTGTGTAACCGAAGTAGTGGCCAGAATTCGCATATATCGTTGAGGCGAAAGGCCTGGTATTTTCTTATGTTAGCCAAGGGCAATAGGCCAAAAGGGATTTATTCCAGTAGAGGTTTTAGGCTGTAGTAAATTGCAAGGTTAAAAGATGCGAAGTATGTCTGCCTTGCATGATCTCACCCCAGGTGCAAGGACAGTTGCTCGTTAGTAGAGAAGCTCTTTGTTCATGAATTGACTTATGTAGTAAAAGCCAGACATGGGAGTGCATTGGAATGTGCCAATCGTAACTCCTAGTGCGGATGGTGTCTGGGACTCAAGGCCAAGCGATGGACGATGGAACTGGACAGCGCTCTGTGGAAAATTACTGAAAGACGACCCCGCTGAAGAGGAGGTGCAAAAGGGCGTGTTCTGGGACTTGGGGTTCTGTATTAGGGAAAGCGCCCCGAGGGTGGAGGCAGATCAGAGCAGCCCAGAGCAGAGAAAGGCGAAGAGCTAGAGGGGGCAACTTAGACTAAGCTCTCTAAGTGAAGACTTCTTAGGAAGTTTCACTCTGACACCTTTCGATTGAGGGTCTCAAGGGATTGCTAAGTAGGGATGTCATCTAGTACAGAGTAGGGACAGAGATGGTATGGTCCAGTGTCCCTAATATCGACATTGGCCTGGTAGTTTTCCACCTCATGCTTTTAGAAATTGTGCTTTTAGTTATTTTTAGCCGTATGCGGATTCTTCGTAGAGTAGCATTTGTGTTAGTGCCTATGTACTTGCTGTGCCTCGTATTGAGGACTTTGTATCTTCAAATCTTTATGCTGATAATAAAAGCCAGAGAGCCAAGAGATTAAGTCTCGAGTCCTTGATTATGACAAATTGCTGACAGCATTTTTGATAATTGTGTTTATTCCCTCCACGCTATTGGGCAAGTAAAAAGTTCCATCTGACCAGAGTGGGTTCTAGTAGATAATTGCGAGATACTAAAATGGGCCGGAGCAGTTGGTAGCAGAGACGGATGGTTACTTCCGATAGCGAGGGACGATTAGATTAGATAAGCATAAGTGATCCTTGAGGCCCAAAAGACGATAAGTGATGGTGAATCATCAGATGGCGAGTAGCAGACGGCAGCAGATGAGCATCGACGGCGAGTAGCAGTGCGGCAGGAAGCAGCAGTTCCAGGAGTGAGTATGAAAAATGAGATGTTGTAGATTGCGGTGTTGATTTGTTGTGTGATGTCTTGCGGAGTTGATGTGTATGTCGTGTGATTGTGAGATCAGGCTGTGAGCGCGCGCAGCCCGGGAGTTGTGGTGTAGAAGACACCTGAGATAGAGTTTGTTGACCACCCAAAGGAGATCGTGAGGTACCATCGATCACCTGGACCGAGATAGGGGGAGCGAACATGTGTGTGTATGGCAACTTAACGCTGGTCGTGGGTTGTTGTGTGCGGATCGGAGTGTTAGTAACCTATCAGTGGCGATCTGTCTGGCCGGACGGGGGCAGACGGGCGCCAATCGAGGTCAACAAGGTCAAGAGACTGTGGACGAACAGTCAGAGGCTGTGGACGGACAGCCAGAGAAGTAACTTAATCGGTTATTTCAGTGTATGAAAGGGACGAGAGCAGGCGTGAAACGTGTTTTGAGAAGGGAACTGCTGCGAACGGAGGAAGGTGACGTCAGAGAGTGTCGCGCTGTGATAGGCCGGTTGGTGTGAGTCGCGCTGTTATTGGAGGATTTAAGAACAAGAAGTAAACAGAGCGCGAAATCGAATTCACTCGTCATGAAGTGTCTTAGGGTTTTGCGAGAATTGTGTAGAGGCGAAAAGCATGTGGTTGTGCGAGAGGGAGAAGAAGCCCCTCCCGAGGACACCCCAGCACATTACATTGCAAAGAATGTGGGGTTACATACTATAGTTTTGATTGAGAATTGGCACAAGATTACACAAGGGTAGGGGGAACTAGCTTTCCCGAGGTATGGCTCATTTAGACTAGCGGTGCTGTACCAGCTGAAGTCGGTGATGGGGTCCTTAAGACCCTTGCCAAGACCGGCACAGTTTGAAGCATTACATGCGTGGATTAGAGCAGCGCATGATAAGGAAAAGGGAAGAAGTCAGGAAAGGATGAG
Organism: Triturus cristatus; assembly: GCF_964204655.1. NCBI lineage: Eukaryota > Metazoa > Chordata > Amphibia > Caudata > Salamandridae > Triturus > Triturus cristatus. Next base: position 1,415,391,842 of record NC_140591.1, on the reverse strand, counting down.
GAAGTCGATCAGGGCATTTCAGGATGCCAAGTGGGACGCAGCGGAGAAAAGATGGAGAGTGCAGACAATTGAGGAAGAGAAACTGTATCCCTTATTGATAGACTCGACGGGGATAAGGCATGTGAAAGCACAGGATGAAGAGAGTGACTCTGATGATGGAGTATTGCAAAGATTGATAGACGAGAGACCACCTCCTTATAATCCAGATGAAGCAGACGATAGGTGGGGTGAGAGAGGGGAAACTAGAAGAGTAACAATTCAACCCGAGACTCGAGTGGAAGTGTTGGTCTCATTTGAAACAGAGAGTTCACGGAGTCAGTCTGAGGCTAGTGGGAGGATTGAGAGAGAGGTGAGGTTACCGGATGCATTGAGGGTACCGGTCACCATTGGACCAATTGTGTCGATATACAGTCCGGAATCGGAGGAAAGAGAGAGGTCCGAACAAGTGGCAGAAAGAACGAGGAGAGAAAGCGAGGAAAGTGGGTTGGAAGGGGCAATGGCCCGACCTCCAAGCCCTGTACAATGGAGTACACCATTGGTAGCGGTGTCAGACACATCTAGGGGCGAAGAGGAACAGAGACCGGTGAGACCGAGAAATCTGATGGAATCGAGATCAGATTTAAGGTCATGGGTACCGTCAGAGAGGCATCTGAACCCGAATGTGGTCCAATCGGAGAGAGCTCGGGATAACTTTAGGAGTTATTCTGCTCCTATAGAAGCACCAGAAGAGAGGAGAGAGAAGGAACCAGAATGTGAATATGACGAGAGACATGGAGCAAGTTGTCAGGTGTTGAAAGGAGCCTTGAAGGCAAGCATGATAGACATAGTAAGGCTCAAGGCAGAGGTAGACGAAATCATATATGGACGTCTACCTCTTGAGAGAATAGTATCCTACAGTACGGATGAGCTGTTTTTTGTAGCGAAAGATGTGACTCGGAAAGCACGAATGGCACACGAGAAATTGAGGGGATTGGCGAAGGAATATGAGGTAGATTTAACCAAGACTAGGGCGTTGCAAGGAAGTCATAGGATGCATTATACCGAGCGGGAGCTGGAGGAGAAGAGGGTTGTTGGATTGAGGTCACATGCCAGAGAACTGGTTCTAGCCATGCGGCCATGGCTGATGCTTGAAAAATGAGAGGAGAAATGGTCTAAGAAAAAGACCTCTAAGGGAGCGGAAGGAGGAACTCCGGGTGAGGGGTTGTTACTAGCAAAGACCTTTCCCCTGAGGGAAGTGGCGAATGGAGGATATGTGCATGTACCATGGAGCAGGGGGGATTTGGCATCATTTACGAATGATTTTCCCAGTCTCAGGGAGAAGCCTGCAGAGTGGTACAAGCAGGTTGAGCGCTTTGTTAAGATTTCGAAGGAATTATGGATTGATCTGAATACCTTATTTGATATTGTGGTTCCGGGAGATTTGTGGAATGCATGCAAGGTTGCCGTTGATTGGCTGGACTATGAGCCAGATAGGAATTCGATTACCAATGGTCCGTCGCCCGCGGTGATGAGGCTGTATGATAAGGTAATTACCTGGTTGAAATCGAAGGTTTCACCTCAGGACATTGATTGGGTGAAAATAGACAGGACAGTGCAGGAGCCAAAGGAGACAGTACATGAATTTTATGAGAGACTCTTGAAGGCTTTTAAGCAGTACAGTGGTCTAGATGAGCTGGAAACAAAGGATATGGGACAGTTTGTGTCTAAGTTCGTGCTGGGTTTGAAGCCTGAGGTTAGTCTCATGATACAGCAGCATTTGATCTGTTGGCAGAATAAGCCCGTAGATGAAATCTTGCGGTACGCCAGGTACTGCACGGATGAGATTGAGTCGAAGCACAAGAAGATGAAAGATAACCTATTGCTCATTCAGATGCAAGCTGCTCAGGGACCGCCGAATGGGGGTCCAGTGGTAAGGAGACAGGGAAACTACCAGACAGGGAATCAGAACGTGCAGGGTCAGGGAAGGCCGAGGCCCGTAGACCCTAGGACAGGCATAGATGTAGCAATACTGAAAAAGACGACTGCTTGTCACCAGTGTCATCAGGTGGGACACTGGAGGCGCGAGTGTCCCTTGAACCCCTATAATCAGCCACAGATGGAGGGAGGAATAGTTCAGGTCCCTGGGGCGGAACAGGTACAGACGGTGACTACACCGAGAATGATGCAAGGGGGGACCGGCATCCCGCAAGTGCAGATTCCCCAGCCACCCAGGATACAGAACATACAGCAGGGAGCTCGAACTTATTTGCAGATGCCCATGTTTGAAGTAAGCGAGGAGAAGGATATGGATTTGCTGGCTCGGTTGAGTTTAGGCCAAGATGATGACTGCATACTTAGGGCCATTCTAGAGGTAGATCAGAGAGGACCCTTTGTGGAAGCAGAACTCGATGGACACCCTACTACCTTTTTGGTTGATACGGGGGCTACCAGGTCAACTATAAGATCGGCGGTAGTTCCGGGTGTAGCCCTTTCTGGAGAAAGCATACAAGTGGTTGAGTGGCGAACAAGAGGCTAGTTAGCCCCTTGACAGAACCGATTCCAGTCAGGATAGGAAACTTTAGGGATCGACATCAGTTCGTGGTGTGCGATTCTAGTCCTGTTTGTTTGTTGGGAAGAGACTTATTCTGCAAGCTCAATTGCACAATCTACTGTACCCCGAAAGGAGTAGAGGTGCAGACAAGGGATGATGATGCGACCTTTAAGGTTGCAAATCAGCGGGTGTGTGTGGAAATGTACCCAGCTTTGACAGTGGAGGAGCTTCCACAGGATTTGAGGGAGTCAGTATCGGCTGACGTGTGGGACCTAAGTGGAGAGGAGATTGGCTTAGTCAGGGGAGTGGAACCGGTGAAGATACAGGTTAAGCCAAACGCGGAATTCCCGAGAACACCTCAGTATAAATTATCCCCTGAAACGATTGCAGGGATTAAACCTGTGATCGAGTCTATGATTAGGCAGGGAATACTGGTGGAGATCATGGGTAGTCCATGTAATTCGCCCATTATGGGACTGCAGAAACCAAGTGGGAAGTTCAGGATAGTGCAAGATTTGCGGAAAATAAACAACATAGTTGTTCCATGTTGTCCAGTGGTACCGAATCCATCTGTGATACTGTTTCAGATCCCATGTGAAGTTGAATGGTTCACAGTGATTGACTTGTGTCAGGCATTTTTTTCGATTCCCCTACATGAAGAGAGCAGATTTCTTTTTGCATTTAGACTAGAAAATCGTGTATTAACGTGGTGTCGTATCCCACAGGGGTATACGGAGAGCCCATCGATTTTTAATCAGCTGCTAAATAAAAACCTTGAAAGTCTTGTGTTGCCACAAAACTCTGTTTTAGTGCAATACATTGATGATCTGCTCGTCGCGTCGGAAACAGAAGACGCTTGCAGAACCGATACCATTGCGCTGTTGAATTTCCTGGGAGAGAATGGTCACAAGGTGTCTCCAAACAAGCTGCAATACTGTTTACCTGAGGTACAGTATTTGGGGCACAGAATTGAGAAGGGTAAAAGGAAGGTGTCTCCAGATCGCATTGATGCGATTCTGAGAATGCCAGTTCCCTCGACGCAGAGGGAAGTTAGAATGTTTTTGGGAATGGTGGGTTATTGCCGCCAGTGGATCCCAAATTTTTCCTTTGAAGCGAAGCCTTTACAGCGGCTGACGCGAAAGGATGTAAGTGATCCGGTACCATGGGACGACGACTGTTTGAAATCATTTCTGAGGCTGAGAGAAGCCTTATGTAGCGCTCCTGCGTTGGGAATGCCGGATTACAACAAGGCATTTGCATTGTTCTGCTGCGAAAGAGAAGGTTGCGCATTAGCAGTGTTAACTCAGAATCATGGAGGTGTCCGTAGACCAGTTGCCTATTTCTCAGCTACTCTAGATCCAGTAGCTTCTGCGTTGCCCGGATGTCTCAGATCCGTTGCGGCAACAGGTGTCAGCATCAAGAGATGTGAGAGCATTGTGATGGGTCATCCTCTTACTGTGCATGTGCCACATTCTGTTGAATTGTTGATGACTAGGACTAAAACACAGCACCTCACGAATAATAGGCTGACTCGTTATGAGCAAGTTATCCTTGCAGCTGATAATGTGACACTGAAGAGGTGTGCTGTTTTAAATCCTGCTACATTGTTACCTGTTCCAAATATAGATGATAATGAAGATTGTGAGGACCATGATTGTCTCGACGTTACGGAACTATGCACCAAACCGAGACCGGACATTGTCGATGAACCGCTCCCAGTGTCAGATGAGATTTTCTTTGTGGACGGTTCATGTTTAAGGGACAGTGTTGGTCGATTGAGAGCAGCGTTTGCTGTATGCACCATCACGGGGGTGGTTGAAGCCGCTTGTTTAGAAGGAGTACACTCCGCGCAGGTGGCTGAGCTCATTGCCTTGACTCGTGCCTGTTTGGCAGCCGAGAAGATCCGTGTAACTATTTACACGGACAGTCAGTATGGGTTTGGTGTGGTTCATGACTTCGGACAGCTATGGTCCCAGAGAGGGTTTATGACGTCTTCAGGTTCTCCTATAAGAAATGGTGACCATGTACGAAAATTGCTTGAAGCATTGCAAGGCCCTGATGAAATTGCCGCTGTTAAATGTGCTGCTCATACGAAGGGAAATGATTTTGTTTCATTGGGTAACAATTATGCCGACGAAGTAGCTCGGTTTTGTGCAGAGCAGGGATGCAATTTTACGGAGACTCACATTGAGGAAACTGAGGAGGAATTGGTGTATGATCAGATGTTAGCAATGGCAGACTCATGGGAGGAACTGAAACAGCTTCAGGAGCGAGACAGTTGGATACGAGCTGGATGTGAGAAAGGAGATGTGGATATATGGGTTTCGAATGATGGACGAGCAGTGTTGCCGGAAAGTTTGTTGAATCCCATGGCGAGGTTGATACATGGTGCTGTACATCTTGGTAGAGACGCAATGATGAGAGTGTTTCGTCAGACTTGGTACAACCCGAAATTTCGGGCAGTGGCTGAAACCGTGTGCCAGAGGTGTGTCACTTGTCAACAGATGAATGTAGGAAAGAGGACAGCTGTGACGTTGAGTCACATAGGGAGGTCAGGTGGACCTTTCAATAGGATGCAGCTGGATTTTGTTGAAATGCCGAAGTGTAATGGGTTGAGGTACATATTAGTGATAGTATGTGTCTTTTCCAGGTGGGTGGAGGCATACCCTACACGCAGATGTGACACACTCACGGTAGCAAAACTACTATTGAGAGAACTCATTCCAAGGTACGGGTTCCCGACGTCCTTTGAATCGGACAGAGGAACTCATTTCCACAGCGAAGTTATGAAGTTGCTTTGTGCTGCCTTGAATATAGATCAGAGGTTACATTGTAGCTATAGACCAGAAGCTTCAGGGATAGTGGAGCAGGTGAATGGAACTCTGAAGGCTCGGATGGCGAAAGTGTGTTCGTCTACGTCTCTGAAATGGCCCGACGCATTACCTTTGGTCCTTATGAGCCTCCAAAGTGTGCCTGATAGGAGGACTGGGTTGTCACCCCATGAAATCCTCATGGGAAGAGCGATGCGTTTGCCTGCAATACCTGCCACTGCGCTGATAAATATCACTGATGATATGATCCTGGACTATTGTAAAGGCCTTGCTGACGTGGTCCGTTCTGTGTCTCAGCAGGTGCAGACAGCAACGGTTCCAGCTGCGGGTGACCTGTGCCACGATTTGTGCCCAGGCGATTGGGTCCTAGTCCGAAAGCACGTGAGGAAGAGTTGCCTGGATGCTAGGTGGCGAGGCCCGTTTCAAGTGATCCTTATCACGAACACAGCAGTCAAGTGTGGAGGCTTACCGAACTGGGTGCATGCTTCCCATACCCGTAGAGTTCCAGCACCCTTAGAAGATACAGCCCCTCTCGAGAACGAAAATCCAGCTGAGCCGACAGAACCACCAGAGAGGGCCAGTCAAGCTCTAAGGGGTGCTGAAACAGCTGATGGTGCACTGAATCGAGCTGAGGAAGAACGTGAAAGAAGTACTGACCCAGAAACAGGCGAAGGAGCAAGAGGTGCAGTGGGCAGTACGGAATCGAGTTCTGCCGGGGAGGAGGAGGCCAGTGCACAGGGTATCGAAGGGAAGACCGGAGGTGCCACAGAAGCAGAAAGGGTTTGGCCCGCAAGACAGAAACGGGTAAACCTGAAGTTGGTACCGGACACAGATCTTGCACCAGTTTCGGAGGAGCCAGAAGAAGAATCAAGTGACGAGGAGTATCCGCAAGGTACTGTGAGGAGGTCAAAGAGAACTAGAGTGCCAAGTCGGAAGTACGCTTCACCAGAGTGGGCATATCCAGTGACTGATGCCAGGGTTACCGAGCACGGGAAGATTGAGGTCGATGACATTGGTCAACAGTGTCCCGCTCCAGAGAGTGGAAGTGTTGCTGAAAGTTCCGGGACTGGAGATCGAAGGAATTCTGACGATCCACATTCCGAGTCCACCATTCCTGAGTGTCATTCGAGGTATGATCTTGGACAATTTAGAGTTCCCGACGTTCACTGCCGTGCCAGATCCACAAGAACTGATCATCCTTAAGCTCGAGATATTGCAGGGGGTCCTGGAACTGTTGGGACCAGCAGTTATGTTGGACTGATTTGAGAGGGTTGCAAGCAGGGAAGAAGAGAACCTAGATCCAAGTGGAAGAAGAATAAAATTAGGGACTTTCCGTTGTAGAACGAAGAAAAGTTAGGGAGGTTTTGCCTAAGTTCACGAAAGAGACATTGATGAGAAAGAGACTTACCATTTCAGAGACTGTACTGGACATTGAGTATATTCTGAAGATGGCAGATCCTGCAAACCCACATCGTAGGGCTAAATTGATAATAGGCACATTGATAGGGGTTGTGATAGCCACTATATTTGCAGTGGTGATAAGTTCGTACATGGTGGCTCACAGGCAGGAGGGGAAGGTTCAGGGAGCACCCACACCTATTACCCCAGGACAGAGAGGTGTCAGTATCAGAGAACAGGGAACATCGAAATTAAGTGAGGATCGCAGACTCCACATGGATTTGTCGAAGGGTGATTTTAAGCTTAATGCTTATGCAAAATTGTTGTATGAATATGTTGATGCGATGGATGTGAAGGATTGTTATGTTTGCATGCAGTTGCCCGCTTCAGTGGATGAAGGTATCAAGTATCATCATCTCCCATTGACCTATGGGATTTCTTGTAGTTTATTGCTCAGTTTATATTACGACAGGAGACAGTTTGAGTATTTCTTTTCAAACTTTGATAGGTACTTCCTGAAGTTCCAGCAATCAAGCATTTGAATAAATACGATTATTATAAGAAAGAGGACAGACTCCTGAAGTATTTTAAACCGACTGTGAAGTTGGATACTGCGCATGCTCACAGGCATAACCTGACATGTGCGTTATCTGGGACGGAGAAGAAATTCATTGATCAAGTAGAGGACAGATATAGAAAGTTGACCCAGACACGAGACACCGGAGATAGTCCAGTAGATTGGACTGAGGAGGAGAAAGCTCACAAGTCCAAGGGAAGCTATGGACCAATAGCGTTAGATGAAGTACAGAAAGGGAATTTGTGTATTGGGCGGCCTCAATCGGCCACGGAGAAGGTTGCAGTAGGACATAGCACCTGTTCTCAGACCTTCACCCTGGAAGCTTCTGTTAAGGACTTTATGCAAGGTGTGGTACAAGTAATTCCGACAGTGTATTATGTATGTGGGAAGAATGCTTATGTCAGGCTACCCGCAAATTGGTATGGCATATGCTATTTGGCTATCATATTCCCGAAGATTTATCACACAGAGGACTTGGAGTTGTTAGAGACGAGACAACATTCTAGAAGACGTAGGGTCGTAAACACAGGTGCAGTGATTGGTGATATATATGGAGCAATGATACCTAGTATGGGTGTGGTGTTGAATGACGTGAAGATCAGGAGGTTGGCGACTGTAGTTGATACGGCGAGGTCTTTGTTGTTGGTGGCTGGAGAGATGTTGTCGATACGAAATATGGTTATGCAGAATCGCCTTGCGTTAGACGTGTTATTAGCCAAGGAAGGCGGAGTCTGCAAATTATTGAAGGTTCAAGAATGCTGCACATATATTCCAGACAACACGAAGGAGTTAGGGAAGTACATAGATAACATCACAACTATTCACAAGGAGATTATGGATTTGACGGAGGAGAATGTGTGGGAAAAGATTGGACAAGGATTTGGAAGAGTGGGAACGTGGTTTGCGAATTTGGGAAGAGGATTTCTTGGATCAGTGTTGAAGCCAATTATCATTGCTGCAGTTTGTGTGATTTGTTTGTGGGGATGCGTGAAAGCATGGATGTGGTATCAAGGGGGTAAGGTTGAAAGAGCTCTTAGAGCAAACGAGAAAAGAATGGCGAAGGTTCAGGAGCAGCAATATGAGAGTCTTAAGAGAATGGAGGGAGTTCGACATGGCAGAGTCATGACCAGTACGGTTTAAATCAGTTCTAAAGAAGAAGATTGTAATGGTGTGATGACAGATGTCATCAAAGGGGGGAACTGATGTTGCGCTTAAAAGGTTGAAAATCGTAGGGGTGCGTTATATTCACTGTTAGTCGGCACCCGCATATAATCAAATGTGTACTCAGGTATTTTGTGTGCAATGTATTAAGAATTGTATAACCTATATCGATTTCAACAGAAGTGTTAGCTATGTACAAGCATATTGTGAATGTATTAGAGAAATGCATAGAGTTAGTTTATTTGAACAATGTGATGCTAAAAACGTGTAGTTTAGAATTCGTGTCTGTAGACTGTTTAGTTTGACCACACATGAAAGAAAGACGTAAATGTCAGTACTGTGATTTAGACATGCTTGTGTAACCGAAGTAGTGGCCAGAATTCGCATATATCGTTGAGGCGAAAGGCCTGGTATTTTCTTATGTTAGCCAAGGGCAATAGGCCAAAAGGGATTTATTCCAGTAGAGGTTTTAGGCTGTAGTAAATTGCAAGGTTAAAAGATGCGAAGTATGTCTGCCTTGCATGATCTCACCCCAGGTGCAAGGACAGTTGCTCGTTAGTAGAGAAGCTCTTTGTTCATGAATTGACTTATGTAGTAAAAGCCAGACATGGGAGTGCATTGGAATGTGCCAATCGTAACTCCTAGTGCGGATGGTGTCTGGGACTCAAGGCCAAGCAATGGACGATGGAACTGGACAGCGCTCTGTGGAAAATTACTGAAAGACGACCCCGCTGAAGAGGAGGTGCAAAAGGGCGTGTTCTGGGACTTGGGGTTCTGTATTAGGGAAAGCGCCCCGAGGGTGGAGGCAGATCAGAGCAGCCCAGAGCAGAGAAAGCCTAGGCGAAGAGCTAGAGGGGGCAACTTAGACTAAGCTCTCTAAGTGAAGACTTCTTAGGAAGTTTCACTCTGACACCTTTCGATTGAGGGTCTCAAGGGCTTGCTAAGTAGGGATGTCATCTAGTACAGAGTAGGGACAGAGATGGTATGGTCCAGTGTCCCTAATATCGACATTGGCTTGGTAGTTTTCTACCTCATGCTTTTAGAAATTGTGCTTTTAGTTATTTTTAGCCGTATGCGGATTCTTCGTAGAGTAGCATTTGTGTTAGTGCCTATGTACTTGCTGTGCCTCGTATTGAGGACTTTGTATCTTCAAATCTTTATGCTGATAATAAAAGCCAGAGAGCCAAGAGATTAAGTCTCGAGTCCTTGATTATGACAAATTGCTGACAGCATTTTTGATAATTGTGTTTATTCCCTCCACACTATTGGGCAAGTAAAAAGTTCCATCTGACCAGAGTGGGTTCTAGTAGATAATTGCGAGATACTAAAATGGGCCGGAGCAATTGTAATACCTGATCATTATTGCCACCTCTCCCCTGGAGATACCGATGAACAGAGTATTGCAACAACAGAGTGGTGAACTATGGGGGCTTTTATCAGGACTCTGATAACGGGAGAGATCCTCAGTGTACACTCAGATACACTTTTACCACTCTCTTCATAATAAATATATAAATACGATTATTAATGTGTCTATCATTCAGCTCAATGCTGCTCTGCCCAGATTTTATGCTTGATTTCTACCTGTTGATTTTAAAATATGTTATGCCAAAATGATCGGACAACTTTGGTTTTCATAAAGACCTACATGACCTCTTTGAGTAACCTCTGCCCTGGGAAGTCTCAAAGGGAAAGCCCTTCAGTGAATATGCCCTAGAAACCCACTATTACTTGGTCCACCTGCACCTATTACCTTGGTAATATGGTTACTAACCTTTTCACACTTTCCTGCCCCTCTGTATCTATTTCATTCTCTTATATTTCCCCATTAACCCACTACCACGCCTCCATTACTTTCAAGTCACTGGATACATGCAATTTTAAATGTACCCCCACAAGATTTACCTTGCATTACTTGCACTGTATCTCATTTCTACTTCGCAAAGTAAATACCAAGCCCAAACCTATGCACAGTTTGTACATGATAGATCCCTATTTCATTTCCCTACTTTACTAATAGTCCTCAGTTGCATTCAAATTTGAATCCTTAGGAGAAGAAGGGAAGCTCCTTTGTATGCTTTGCAATCATTTGTATTTTTCACAGGTTCAATAGATCGTGTGTTTTATCACGGATAACGTTAGAAACTATAACATTTGCATTGTTAATTCTATATGATAGCTTGGTTCAGAATTTTTGTAATCAATTTTTTAGACCATGAGCAATATGAGACTGTAATGGAGATCAACAGCATTTTTAGGTCGAGACTGCTGTAGTAGAGTATGGGAGAGAAGCCACGGCCACTCTCCTCCCATAATTTTCATTGGCTTGTGGCATTGTCTTTTGTAAATGCTGCCTTCGGATTCGTTAACAGGCTTGTTAGTCCCTCCTTAGCACGGCCTTGTCTTCATTTGTACCCTCCCATGGCGACTGGCCCTTTTACTTCTGTTGTTACACGGGGCCTGGTATTTAGTCTGTAAGCACTATTTACTGTTTCTCTAACTGCAGGCCGGACATGCTCTGCTTCAGCTGAAACCGCTTGAGTTTTTTTAAGCAACACGGCTGCCCCCGTAACACGGGCGCCTGCTTTTAATCACTTTAACCCAGCATTATCTCATGTCTGTTTCAACCTCCCTAGTAAAATGGATTTGAAAATGATTAGCAAATTAAGTAATGTGAATTCCAGGTAGCACATAATCCTGTGCTAATGGGCTGAAGCTGAAAACAGCACATCTGTGTTACATGTCATCTGTTCTAAAGCCACCTGACCGGTTGTTTTCAAAAGCCTGTTTTATTAACAACAACACCACTACCAATACCACCACCACCAATACCACCTCCACCAATACCACCACCACCAATACCACCACCACCACCAATACCACCACCTCCACCAATACCACCACCACCAATAGCATCACCACCAACACCACCAATACCACCAATACCACCACCACCACCAATACCATAACCACCAATACCACCACCAATACCACCACCAGCAATACCACCAGCAATACCATCACCAAGACCAATACCACCACCAACATCAATACCACCAACATCAATACCACTACCACCAATACCACCACCACCAACAAAACCACCAATACCACCACTACCAATACCACCACCAATACCACCAATACCACCACTACCAATACCAACACCACCAATACCACGGCCACAACCAATACCACCACCAATACCACCACCAATACCACCACTAATACCACGGCCACCAATACCACCACCACCAATACCAATACCACTACCACCAATACCAACAATACCACCACAATACCACCACCACCACTAATACCACCACCACCAATAATACCAGTAGCACCACCACCAATACAACCAATACCACCACCACCACTACCAATATCACCACCACCAATAAAAACCACCACCAACACCACCAATACCACCACCACCCTCAATACTACCACCACCAATACCACCACCACCAATACCACTACAACCACCACCAATACCACCGCCAATACCACCACCACCAATGCCACCAACACCACCACCAATACCACCACCACCAATACCACCAACACCACCACCAATACCACAACCACCACTACCACCACACCATCAATACCACCACCACCAACACCACTACCAATACCACCATCACCAATACACCACCACCACCAATACCACCACAATCGATACCACCACCACCAACACCATCAACACCACCAATACCACCACCAATACCACCAATACCACAATACCAATACCACCACCAATACCAACACCACCAGTACCACGGCCACCACCAATACCACCACCACCAATACCAATACCACTACCACCAATACCAACAATACCACCACCACCACTAATACCACCACCACCACCAATAATACCAATAGCACCACCACCAATACCACCACCACTACCAATATTACCACCACCCCCAATACCACCAACAATACCACCACCAATACCACCACCACTACCAATACCACCACCAGCAATACCACCACCAATACCACCACCACCAACACCTCCAATACCACTACCACTACCACCACCAATACTACCACCACCAATACCACCACCACCAATACCACTACAACCACCACCAATACCACCACCAGCAATGCCACCAACACCACCACCAATACCACCACCAATACCACCACACCATTAATACCACCACCACCAACACCACTACCAATATCACCAATACCACCACCAATACCACCAACATCAATACCACTACCACCAATACCACCACCACCAATACCACCACCACCACCACCACCAATACCACCACCACCACTACCAATACCACCACCAACACCACCAATACCACTACCACCAATACCAACAATACCACCACAATATCACCACCACTAATACCACCACCACCACCACCAATAATACCAATAGCACCACCACCAATGCCACCAATACCACCACCACCACTACCAATACCACCACCAATACCACCACCAATACCACCACCAGCAATACCACCACCACCAATACCACCAACACCACCAATACCACCACCACCAATACTACCACCACCAATACCACCACCACCAATACCACTACAACCACCACCAATACCACCAACACCAATGCCACCAACACCACCACCAATACCACCAACACCACCACCAATACCACCACCAATACCACCACCACCAATACCACCACACCATCAATACCACCACCACCAACACCACTACCAATACCACCATCACCAATACCACCACCAATACTACCACCACCAATACCACCACAATCAATTCCACCACCACCAACACCACCAATACCACCCCCACCAATACCACCACCAATACCACCACCACCAATACCCCCACCACTACCACCACCACCACCAATACCACCACCACCATCAATGCCATCACCACCCCAACACCAACACCACCACCAATAACACCACATACCACCACCACGAATACTGTCAACACCACCACCACCAATACCACCACCAATACCACTGCCAATACCACCACCAATACCACCACCACCAATACCACCACCACCACCAATACCACCACCACCAATAGCACCACCACCAATACCAGTACCACCACAACCAATACCACCACCACCAATACCAATGTCACCACCACCAACACCACCACCAATACTACCATCACCACCACCACCACCATCAATACCATCACCACCACCAACACCACCACATACCACCAGCACCACCACCAATACCCCCAATACCACCAATAGCACCACCACCACCAACACCACCACCAATACCACCACCACTACCAATACCACCACCAATACTACCACCAATACCACCTCCACCAACAATACCACCACCGATACTACCATCACCACCAATACCACCACCACCAATACCACCACCAATACCACCATGACCACCAATACCACCACCACCAATACCACCAATATCACCATCACCAATACCACCACCAATAACAATACCACCACCCCAAATACCACCACCAAACCACCACCACCAATACCACCACCACCAATACCACCAATACCACCACCACCCTCAATACTACCACCACCAATACCACCACCACCAATACCACTACAACCACCACCAATACCACCGCCAATACCACCACCACCACCAATGCCACCAACACCACCACCAATACCACCACCACCAATACCACCAATACCACCACCAATACCACCACCACCACCAATACCCCACCACCAATACCACCACCAGTGGCGGCTGGTGACATTTGGAAGAGGTGGGGTGTAAAAGTCGCGGGCAGCTCAATGTGGTGAGCGAGCGTTGCGAGTGAGATAGACCCTATGAAGGGGGGTTTTTGGGGGAGCTATCTCCCTGAGAAAATTTTGAAAAAAGAGCAGGCAAATGGTGCATTTTCAAGCACATTTCAGAAAGCAAGAATGTTAATAAACCATTCTATATATTCGCATCTTTCATCTTCTCCCTCATCTTTCATTCCTTCCATCATCACTCTTACTCCTACTCCAACACGTGCACTGTACAGGAGCTTCCCACAAACAGGCATGCGTGTTTAGGAGACAGGGGGTACACACATTGTTTCCTTGAAGTATATGCATGGAACCGACCTGGTAGATGTAAAGTATTGGTTGCTTGTCACAGTAACTTTCAATGTAAGTGCTGCTTTCGGCTAGAAATTTTGCAACGGGTGCTGACAGTTCTAAAATAAACAACTAAGCATAACACACACAAAGCAACATAACACCACAATTCAAATATAACCTAGTGCAAAAAAAATCAACACTCATAACAGGACACAAACATACGGCAGTAGAATTAGACAAAATCACATTGCAGCACAAAAAGACAGCAGCACAAGAAAAAACAGAACACATCACCGCAAAACAAAATGCCACACAGTAAATGTGCACAAATGTTATTGTCACACATTATAAATTCCTGAAGCCTGTTTCCTTTAATACTTTGGTAAAACTGAGTGTTTAAACTAAGCACTACCTTGATAGCATCAGACAAAAATGTTTTGTGATCGGTCCCAGATCTTACTAGTGACTTTCTTAAGTTAACTTATTTTTTAAAATATGTTTAGATCCACACTCCTTGAAGAAGGCACTGAGCACTCGCTTTCAAAGCACACATGGCCAGCCGCCACACCCCATGTCCGTGTATGTGTATGTGATCAAAGCCTGACTTTCCATAGCATTTTACATACAACAATATATAAATAGCACAAGGCCCTTTCGAAGTTGCCACACTTTGCTCAGGGAGGCAGGCAGTATGTAAAGAGAGACCACTCTCCCGCCCAGTACCGAGGTGAGCAAAGACAGGGGGAGACCCTATAAAAGACTCTCCCGCCCTGTACTGAGAGACAGTGTGAGCATAGACAGGGAAGAGACCCGGGGAAACACTCTCCGCCCGGTACTGAGGGACAGAGGGAGAAGTGGAGAAGAACCAGGGAGATCACAGGACTGACTCTCAGACTGCACAAGACCGAAGAGGGGTATAAATGAGGGAGACGTCTGATGCAGGGGAAAATAAACTTACTTACTCGTCAATATAATTGTTTAAAACAAGGTAGCACAGTTTCAGGGAACTTATACACCGCTCCTACTGCACCAGCTGCGGACGCTCCAAAGGCACACACAACACCGCCAGAAGTGCGTGAAGTTGTAATGCAACTGAAAACATTTCTGAACGCTGCCGCAGTGCTTTCGACCCAGAAATGTTCAAGAAGGCAAGGCTTTGGCGTGGACCCAAAACACGACCTTGAGCGAGCGAAGAACATAGAGGTGAACCATAGTCTTGAGCAATTAGCAGGGTCCAGAACTGGTGTCTGGCCTCCGAAGGGCGCTACACAGACAGAAAGTCAGCCATGAGCCGAGAAAAAACAGCACGCTTTACCGATCACGAAATGGAAGACATTACCGAGGTCTTTTCGGTTGTGAATAGAGCAAGTTAATGAAAGTCATTGGCTCAAGACATGCGGTTTTGAGAAGCCATTGCATCAACATGACACCAATACAGTACCCCAATGCTCGCGGGAGGGAGGGAGGGGGGTCGCGGATGGGAAATAAAAAAAGAATGTAAATTAAACGTTACCTACCTTACCACCAGATACCGCGCCGCCTCTGCTCCAGGCTTGTAATGGTGCAATACCACCACGAATACCACCACGAATACCACCACCATTACCAATACCACCACTAATACCACCAATATCACAACCACCAATACCACCACCAATACAACCACCAATACCACCACCACCACCACCAATACCACCACCAATACCAATACTACCACCAATACCACCACCACCGCCAATATCACCACCACCAATTCCACCACCAATACCACCACCACCAACAATACCACTACCGATAACACCATCACCACCAATACCAATACCACCACGACCACCACTACCACAAATACCACCACCAATATCAGCACCACCAATACCACCACCAATACCACCACCACCAATACCGCCATCACCACCAATGCCAGCAATACCACCACTACCACTAATACCACCACCACGAATATCTCCATGAATGCCAATACCACCACCACCAGTACCAATACCACCACCAATACCACCACCAATACCACCACCACCAATTCCACCAATACCACCACCACCAATAGCAACACCAGTACCAATACCACCACCAATTCAATCAATACCACCACCACCAATATCACAACCACCAACACAAATACCACCACCACCAATACCAGTACCACAAGCACTAATACCAATACCACCACCAATACCAATACCACCGCCACCAATACCAATACCACCACCACCAATACCAATACCGCCACAACCAATACCACCACCACTACCACCAATTCCAGCACCCCCAATATCACCACCACAATACCACCAGTTCCACCACGACCAACACTAATACCACCACCACCACCAATACCAGTACCACCACCACTAATACCAATACCACCACCAATACAAATACTGCCACCACCAATACCAATACCGCCACCACCAATACCACCAACACCACCAATACCAGCACCACCAATACCACCACCACCAATACCACCAATACTACCAGTACCACCATCACCACCACCAATACCACTACCCACTACCAATACCACCACCATCAATACCAATACCACCACCTTAGCGCCTCTAGCTCACTAGTAATCGCAGGGGCACTGTACGAGGTCAGAGATGCAGTTGAGACCATCCCTCCCTCGCTCCATGCCTGCCATAAAGCACAGCCTGCCCTGCACCAGGAGCCTACTACAGCTGGAGTGGTTTTTATTAGGCCAAAGAAAGCAATGACATTACACAATGCCACACTGCACTTAAATCACGGCGAGGGCAGAGCGAAAGGTGTTGGAGCGCTTTGTTAATGTTTATAGCTCGGATCATATGTAACCCTCACTTCACACTTTGTGTTTGTGTAATTTACAACACTTACACATCTTCTTAACTGCACTATTTATCACTACTTTGAAGACGTCGCAGGCCGGTCTCTTCCTCTGATATTTACAATCTAACAAGTGGTCGATGCACTGCATGCATGCATGCAACTCTGTTGTTAGTGCAGGAGACTAAACAGCTCAGTTCAGAAACATGGAGCACTCTGCATTTGGTCTTAATGTTTCTGGATAAATCAAAGCATGTCGCTTCTGGGAAAACTTTAATGATTCTGTGCCTTGGATGATTTACGACAAGCAGTAATTTGTGAAATAATTTTGACCTCTTTCACCTCTTTGATGATAATAAGATTAAGAGCCAATTTTTCGAGATTTAGATGAATTCCATTTTGGCCTTTGTAGGAATCCGCCTTATATATGTGATCTCCTCAAGAGTTTTTTCATTTTAATTGGCTAAATAGCCATGATTTGCTTCTGCTTTACTAGTAACATTGTGTGTAGGTTATAAATAACAACTGACCCTTAATTTTAAAGGAAACCCACAATCACAGTGAACAGAGTGTATCCAAGTAGTTTAAAGGCCAGATTCCAAGGGTGGGTTGCAGCATGGCTTCACACCACTCACTTGTGGATTTTAAAAGCTTTATTGAAGGGCTTGTAAACAACTTTGTAACCCTGAAGGGCTCACTTTTAAGACTACAGCTATGTGATAGATGTTTGGACAGAATAAGGAATGAAAAATATCTTGAAAGAGAAATATAGTGACAAGAAAATTGTGATGTCTCAAATGTCATAAACATATATCAATGGTAAGAATATAATTTTAAGTGTTGTTTTCAATATCGTTGTTTAAATACCATTTTCAAAATTATTGTTTATAATATTGTTTTGTATTGTTATTTTATTATGTTTTTTTGTAGTATTTATTTAGAGTTGTATGTTAATGCTAGAGGCCCCACAAAGTCACTTTCTGCCTGCCTTTTCATGGCTGTTGGACTGCCATTGAAGGGCAGGCAGAAAGTGGCATAGTAATCTTGACGGCGGAGCTCAGGCTGGCTCCATTGCCATTTTGGATTACATTTCCGCCCGTCACCCCGTTGGGCTCCGTGAACCCATTGAAGGCGGAGCAGAATTCCCCCACGGGTTACCCTCTGACGGCAGTATCATAATATGGCGGTCGGACGGAAACCTATGATGACGGGCAGAAATCCTCCGACGAGCTGTCAGATGGCTTTCCCGCCTTCATCATAATGAGGGCCAAAGTTATTTGTTGTGTTTTGAATGTGCTATTTTTAATATATATATTGGGGAAAATAATTACATATTAATTACATTTAATAAATAATAATTGTAGTTGCTTTATTGCTTAATTTAATATTAACATATGCTTAATTGTTTTGTATATTTCCATTTTTTATATTTAGGAAATATTATAAACAAAATTATTTAGTATGAAATTTATATTGTGCTATTGTCAAGAATTCCTGTCATACAAGGGAAACACGCCCTTATGTAAACAGGAGAGCTGTTACATAACTCAAGGGAAACACGCCCTTATGTAAACAGGAGAGCTGTTACATAACTCAAGGGAAACATGCCCTTATGTAAACAGGAGAGCTGTTACATAACTCAAGGGAAACACGCCCTTATGTAAACAGGAGAGCTGTTACATAACTCAAGGGAAACACGCCCTTATGTAAACAGGAGAGCTGTTACATAACTCAAGGAAAACACGCCCTATAAAGGGAGGAACCGGGAGGTACAAGGCTGTCGGATATTGTGTTTACACCGACGTACCTGCTTCGTGAAGAGCAGTGTTCCGGAGTGGTGCTCCAGTAAGGCAAGAACGGAGGTAGGTCGAGTCGTTACTCCCTGGGCCGTGTCTTGCCCCATCGTCACCTGTGAAGGACCCGGAAGCTCTACCGGTCAACCATTGAGCTTCGCTTTTTGACTCGGCTGAGTCCAAGCGCAGTGGCGCTTTTGCTGGTTGGAGTCGTAACTCCCAGCCCGACCAGAGACACAGGGACTGCCAGCTGTAACGCACACCAGGAGGTGTTTGCCGCGTTACAGACTCGGAAGTCCACAGGATCGATCGAGCGGCTGCTCTCGGTTCAGTCTTCTTGCTTGTGATTGGGGTATCGGTGACGCATCATCAGGAGGTGACTCCGCGTCCCGGTGCAGTCTGAGGAAGAGGTTGAGCGGCTGCTCCCTTCAGGTAGAGATCCCGGCTGGGTGTTTCCCTGACTCCTCGATTCTCCCCAACACTCTTCGTGCCCCTCACAGCCTACCGATTGGCATTGTCGGCCATTTCATTTCTGCCCTCTGTTGGCATACGCCGGGATCGGCGTATATGCAGAGGACGGTTAGGACCATCCGTGCTGTGGGCTGGTAACGTACTTAGCCTGGAGGATTCCAGTGACTATAACTTTTGTTTGTTCTTTGTATTTTATTTGCCTTCATTAAAAGAACTAACCCTTCACAAGTGGTTGCGTCCTCATTGTCGTGTCTGTTAAACGATCCTGAGACGTTCAGGGCGTTACAAAATATCCGACCTTAATAACACTAACTGTCTCCCGGTCGATAACAGACATGGCAACACTTGATGATGTGCTGGCTGCTTTAGCGGCCATGCAAGTTGAAGTGGCTGCCTCTAGGCAAGAAACAGCCGATGTAAAAGCCAGACTGGATGCTATCCAATTGGACCCGCTCACGCCCAGCACCTCCCTCACGAACCAGACCCCTGCGGTAGTAGTGGAAATGCCGGTAGCCATCCCCTTGGCAACACCAGAGAGGTACAGTGGGGATCCTAACACAGTGCAGGTATTCCTCACACAAGTGGCGCTACATTTATCGTGCAAACCAAAGGCGTTCCCCACGAGTCAGGCTCGTGTGGCTTTCCTTATATCCTATTTGGCTGGAAACGCGGCACAATGGGCCGTACCTCTGGTGAGCAGGGACGACCCCCTCTTATGTGATTGGGGTGCTTTTCGCGAGGAATTCCTGAAGGTATTCGACAGAAGGGCTGACTCGTACACGGCGGACCGTGAAATGCTTGAGTTGAGACAGGGATCCAACGACCTGGTGCAGTATCTCAACGCGTTCCGAAGGCTGGTTGCGGAAACCAAGTGGCCTGTTGCTAAACAGACGGCGCTCTTCCATCAAGGGCTGTGCGATGAGCTCAAGGACGCCGTGGCTCATATTGACCCTCAACCCAAGACATGTGAGGGCCTTATCAACCTGGTATTACGGCTGGAACATAGGCTAAGTGAAAGAAAGGGGGATCATGGGAGAAAAGGAAAATCCCTTCCATCCTATGTGACGGTGGGAAGTCCTGAAACTTCCACCGCATCCAAGGGAGAACCCATGGACATCAGCGCAATACGAGCGAGCCTCACAGCCACGGAGAAAGAGTCACGCCGTAAACAAGGATTGTGCCTATATTGTGGCAAAAAAGGCCACTACGTACGTGAATGCCCTGCCAAACCGAAGACGTCACGTTATCGGGCCAACCGGTCGGTAACAGCCGTGGTGGACATACCGGCGGAAAACTAGAGGACTCCAAGACCAGAGAAGGGGCATCTCGGAGTCACTCATCCATCCCTTCACTTTCCAACTCCGTCACTAAGGGACAACGACACCTGTTTATCACGGTGCACGTGGGAGTGCATGACCAGTGGATACCCGTTGTGGCCATGGTGGATTCAGGGGCCACTGGCATGTTTATGGACCACAACGAGGCATGCAGGCTAGGGCTAGTGCTTCTTCCCAAAGCAGTACCCGAAGACGTCTATGCGGTAGACGGAAGGCGATTGGTGACGGGGCCCATCGGACAGCACACGGGGGTCCTTCCGATGAGATATGGGAGGAACCATTTGGAACAAATCGATTTTAACATCATCCGAGCGCCCCAATATGGCGTCATATTGGGATTGCCGTGGCTACAGAAACACAACCCCTTTGTGGATTGGCCAACACATCGCATCGAAATGACGTCACCGTATTGCATCCTGCATTGTGGAATAAGAACGGAATCCCTTGACGCAGATGAGAGCGGGAGTCAGACGGTGGCTACAGCGGCAGAAAAAGATGTGGCTCTCCCCCAGGCTTATCACAGTTTTGAGGATGTATTTGATGAGGTGAAGGCGGAAGTGCTACCACCACATAGACAGTTTGACTGCCAGATCGACCTGGTGCCAGGGGCCAGCGTCCCCAGCGGCAGGCTGTATGCCCTGACGGAGCCTGAAAACGTGCATCTCCGGGGGTACCTGGATAAACTCCTCAAGCTAGGATTCATCCGCCCGTCCAAGTCTCCGGCCGCCTCGCCACTCTTCTTCATCCCGAAGGCTAATGGGGAGCTGAGAGCCTGTGTGGACTTTAGGGCATTGAATGCGATAACCATAAAAAATCGGTACCCCTTGCCTCTCATCAGTGTACTTCTGGAACAGGTCAAGAAAGCTCGTATCTACACCAAGTTGGATTTGAAAGGGGCATACCATCTGGTGCGCATGAGGGACGGAGACGAGTGGAAGACCGCCTTTAAGACCAGGTTCGGCCTTTTTGAGTACCTCGTCATGCCGTTCGGTCTGTGCAACGCCCCGGCAGCCTTTCAGTACTTTTTGAATGAGGTATTCAGAGAGGAGTTGGATATCTACGTGGTCGTATATATCGACGACATCCTCATCTATTCGTCCAGTGTGGAGGAGCACGTACACCACGTCTAAGCTGTGCTCCAAAAGCTGAGGGAAAACATGCTGTTTTGTAAACTCAGCAAGTGTGACTTCCACGTCACATCCGTGGAATTCCTCGGAGTGATGCTGAGTCCAGAGGGACAGGAGATGGCAGAACGAAAGATCAAGGCGGTGAAAGAATGGCCGGTGCCCCAAAGCGTGAAGGACGTCCAAAGTTTCATTGGCTTCGCCAACTTTTACAGGCGGTTTATAGATGGATTTTCAGGAGTGGTGGCCCCAATCACACAGCTACTGAGGAAGTCCAAGGAGTTTGTCTGGTCCCCTGAAGCGAACAAAGCCTTTGAGGCCCTGAAAAGCGCCTTTGGTAAGGCGCCGGTGTTGGCTCACCCCGATCCGGATCTCCCCTACGTGGTGGAAGCGGACGCGTCGGATGTGGCGCTGGGGGCTATCTTGTCCCAACGCAACCACGACACAGGGGTGCTTCATCCCGTTGCGTACATGTCCCGCAAACTCAACGACGCCGAACGCAACTACCATATTGCGGAGAAGGAGCTTCTCGCAATCAAGGACGCCTTCACCGAATGGAGGCATTGGTTGATGGGGGCAAGACATGTGGTATCGGTGTACACGGACCATCGGAACCTACAGTTCATGACGGCCACTAGACACCTTTCTCCCAGGCAGCTGCGGTGGATGATCTTCTTTGCGGGGTTCAACTTCCGCATCACATATCGGCCGGGGACGGAAAACCGGAAGGCGGACGCCCTGTCCCGTCAATCTGCAGTTAAGGAACCATTGCCTGCAACCGAGCGTTCCATCATTTCCCCGAGGATGGTATTGGGGGTTATCCAACCGGATACTTTCCTGAGGGGAATAAAGAGAGGGATCAGGTCATTCGCATGGCGGAGGTGGCTCCTCAGTCACAGAGAATGGCAGCTGAAGGACGGGATACCCCTGAAGGGCAGGTGCCTATTGATACCCACGCCTAGGCTAAGGAAACAAGCATTCATCTGGTGCCATGACTCTCCATGCGCAGGTCATTTGGGCTTTGAAAAAACGGTGGCTAGCATGGGACGGCATTTCTGGTGGCCAACCATGAGAGTGGATGTCAGGAGGTGGGGACAGGAGTGTCCTACGTGTGCTACCATGAAGGCCGACCATGGCCGAACCCAAGGGCTCTTACATCCACTTCTGACCCCGGATAGACCATGGGATAGCATATCACTGGACTTCGTGGTGGGCCTACCGGTAGACCAGGGGATGACGGCAATACTGGTGGTGGTGGATTACTTGACGAAAATGGGGCACTTCATCCCCTGCAAGAGAGTCCCTACGGCCGGGGAATTGGCGTCACTACTCCTAAAGAATGTGGTACGACTGCATGGATTACCTGGGGTGATTGTGTCGGACCGGGGGTCGCAGTTTACTGCGCAATTCTGGAAGACTTGGTGCACTGCGCTGCATGTTAAGACCGCCCTGTCCACCAGCTACCACCCTCAAACGGACGGCCAAACCGAGCGCCTGAACCAAACGCTCAAACAGTATCTGCGATGTTTTGTGGACCAGGGCAGGGAAGAATGGGTCGACTTGCTATGGGTTGCAGAGATAGCCTATAACAACGCCACTCACAGCTCCACACAGTCATCTCCGTTCTATAGCAACTATGGCCAACATCCCAGGTTCTTGCCATTTCTACATCCGTTCAGAGAGGACAGGATTCCCGCCACAGCGGACAGGGTGGCACACATAAAAGACACGTTGATGCGCTCAAGGGCTGTCCTAATAGAGGCCAAGAGAAGATACAAGGCTGCGGCAGATAGGAAGAGAAGGCCCGGGCCACTGTACCGCACTGGAGACTACGTCTGGATATCCACAAGAAACATGAGGTTTCGAAAGAACAGTGTGTTCCATCCCAAGTACATGGGCCCCTATCGAATTACCAAGTGTATGGGTCCCGTGAACGTGAAGGTGTGCTTGCCGCAGTCATTGCGGATACACCCTGTCTTTCATGTATCATTGCTCAAACCAGCACCCTCCAAGCCGTCTGGGACACCTAGGCCGGTATGCGTGGAGTCGGAGGTGGAGTATGAAGTGTCGGGCATACGGGCGTCCAAATGGCGCAGGGGGAAGCTGTGGTACCTGGTTGCGTGGAAAGGCTATGGCCCGGAGGAGCATTCATGGGAACCGGCTGAAGGGGTTCATGCTCCGCGCTTGGTCTCCTTGTTCCATCGGCGTTTTCCTGCCAGCGCTGGACCCGTGGGGAGCCGCTGAGAGGGAGGATGTACTGTCAAGAATTCCTGTCATACAAGGGAAACACGCCCTTATGTAAACAGGAGAGCTGTTACATAACTCAAGGGAAACACGCCCTTATGTAAACAGGAGAGCTGTTACATAACTCAAGGGAAACACGCCCTTATGTAAACAGGAGAGCTGTTACATAACTCAAGGGAAACACGCCCTTATGTAAACAGGAGAGCTGTTACATAACTCAAGGGAAACACGCCCTTATGTAAACAGGAGAGCTGTTACATAACTCAAGGGAAACACGCCCTATAAAGGGAGGAACCGGGAGGTACAAGGCTGTCGGATATTGTGTTTACACCGACGTACCTGCTTCGTGAAGAGCAGTGTTCCGGAGTGGTGCTCCAGTAAGGCAAGAACGGAGGTAGGTCGAGTCGTTACTCCCTGGGCCGTGTCTTGCCCCATCGTCACCTGTGAAGGACCCGGAAGCTCTACCGGTCAACCATTGAGCTTCGCTTTTTGACTCGGCTGAGTCCAAGCGCAGTGGCGCTTTTGCTGGTTGGAGTCGTAACTCCCAGCCCGACCAAAGACACAGGGACTGCCAGCTGTAACGCACACCAGGAGGTGTTTGCCGCGTTACAGACTCGGAAGTCCACAGGATCGATCGAGCGGCTGCTCTCGGTTCAGTCTTCTTGCTTGTGATTGGGGTATCGGTGACGCATCACCAGGAGGTGACTCCGCGTCCCGGTGCAGTCTGAGGAAGAGGTTGAGCGGCTGCTCCCTTCAGGTAGAGATCCCGGCTGGGTGTTTCCCTGACTCCTCGATTCTCCCCAACACTCTTCGTGCCCCTCACAGCCTACCGATTGGCATTGTCGGCCATTTCATTTCTGCCCTCTGTTGGCATACGCCGGGATCGGCGTATATGCAGAGGACGGTTAGGACCATCCGTGCTGTGGGCTGGTAACGTACTTATCCTGGAGGATTCCAGTGACTATAACTTTTGTTTGTTCTTTGTATTTTATTTGCCTTCATTAAAAGAACTAACCCTTCACAAGTGGTTGCGTCCTCATTGTCGTGTCTGTTAAACGATCCTGAGACGTTCAGGGCGTTACAGCTATCTTTAGTGTTGAACATCTTCCCAAAAACATAATTTAGATTGGACCGAGAATAAGTGATGTAACCACTTTAGTGTCCAAAACCTTCCTCTAAATAGCTTAGATTGGATTGGGAATAGTAAATGTGGACCCTTAGTGACCAATTTTTCCCGTAAATGGTTCAGATTGGAGTGGAAATAGTAAACTGTACCCATTTAGTGTCCAACACCGTCCCCAAAATAGTTTAGATTGGAATGGAAAAAGTTAATTTGTTCCCTTTAATACCCCAACTCTTTCCCAAAATGGTTCAAATTGGAGTGGAAATAGTAAATGTGACCACTTTAGTGTGCAAAATCTTCCCCTAAATGGCTTAGATTGGACAGGAAATAGCATATGTTTCCCCTTTGGTGTCCAACACCTTTCCCTAAATGGCTTAGGTTGGAGTGGGAATAGAAAATGTCACCCCTTTGGTGTCCAACACTTTCTCCTAAATCGCTGAGTTGGAGTGGGAATGATAAATGTGACTACTTTAGTGTATAACATTTTCATCTAACTGGCTTAGACTGGAGTGTGAATAGTAAATGTGACCACTTTAGTGTCCAACACCTTCCCCTAAATGGCTTAGATTGGATCAAGAATAGTAAACATGGCCACTTTAGTGCCCACCACATTTCCCTGAATGGCTTATTTTGGAGTGGGAATAGTAATGTGACCACTTCAATGTCCACAACCTTCCCCTACATGGCTCACGTTGGAGTGGGATAGTGAGTGTGAATCTTTAGTGTCCAAAACCTTCCCCTAAATGGCTTAGATTGGAGTAGGAATAGTAAATGTGACCCCTTTAGTGTACAACACATTCCCCTAAATGGCTTAGGTTGGAGTGGGAATAGCAAATGTCACCACTTTAGTGTCCTTCACCTAAGTTGCTGAGATTGGAGTGGGAATAGTAAATGTTATTCCTTTAGTGTCCAAACCTTTCCCTATATGGCTTAGACAGGACTGTGAATAGTAAATGTCACATTTAAGATTTATCTGATGTTTAAAAAGTAGTTTGATTTTACTTAGTTATTATGTGCCATTCTCCAGGCGTTCAATTGTCGAATTTTGTTAGTGCTACTGTAGGCTGTGCTTTGTGTTGTACTTTTTTGTAGTACCCAATGTTTGTATAGAGATTTGGTTTAGTAACTTGTATTTTAACATATCTACAATAAGTTACTTTCAACTATGTTCATTCAGATGCTTTACTTACTTGGGAAAGTAATTGTAGATTTTCTTCCAGTTTTCTTTTTAGGTTCTCTGTTGGCAATCTAAGAGTGTTGTTGTCTTGCAGCTTTCGTGTTTTTGGTGTGGTAAGCTTTGAAAGTTTCTGCTCCTTTTATATTGTTATTTTAAATTATTATTACATATTTTTATTGGTTAGTTTCCTTGTGGGTTGGTTTTAGACCTGAGCGGAGTTCACAGAGTTCTGCTACGTGGAACTCCACAAAGTGACAAAAAAAATCTGCCCCGCGGAGTTCCGCAACCGGCGGAGTGCGTTACGTTGTGCCATTCAAGCTGATTAGTGTTGTGTGTTTATTCGGCACTTAAAATCAGCACGGACGACACGCACAGCGCACAAGGGCACTGCTTCTTTCTGCTGCTCGAGTAGATGTTCTAATCAAACGTCATTTTCCTCAACACAAACTAAAGGTTTCTTAACATGAGTTGTAGCATACATCCGCAACTGCCAGCGTTTGCTCTGGAGTAACATTTTCCTTGCTTGCGCTCATTAACGTTGGTGAGTGCGAGCGAGGTAAAAACTCCACTCGGCTGAGTTTTTCGGAGCTTCGTGCACTATGTGGAGCAGAATTTCACACCCAGGCTTAATTGTTTTTATAGGTTAGTTTTTGTTTAGTGTGTTCAGTCATTACCTTTTATGGTGTTTCTGGTTTAATGTTTAATTTATATGTCTGTTTTTGTGGTATTGTTCTGGATATATTTTTATGCTTAATTATATTTATTAATGTTAACTTTTATGTTAGATTAATTGTACAGGTATTTATTATTTTTTGTTAATTATTTGATATACTGTCCAGGGGATTCTAAAGGTACCCAGGGTTTGTGTATTCCCCTGGAGGGGACTGAGAAAATAGGAAAAATACAGCTACATTTTGAGTTACTGGGGAAAAAAAAAGAAAAAAGTGCTCCACAAAAAAAGTGCCTGTATTTTTTCGTAAAAATGGCATCAACTAAAGGTTTAACAAGCATAGCTGAAGCAAAAAAGCAATGAAGCAAAAAAACTATTAGCTAAAGTAGACCAAATTCCAGATTCAGCAAGGGGTCATTTGTGTAAATCCCTCAAAGTTTATCCAAAGAAAGGGCCTAATTACGATGACGGTCGTAAAGCCTCTGACCGCTGGTCGGAGGCTTTACGACTGACATGGTAGGTTCAAAGTCTGACCGCCGTATTTGGATCACAGCGGTCGGAGCTTAAATCAGTTGGAGAATCCAATGTGGTTCCACGGTCGGAAAGACCTCATAATCCAGGATAATGATGTCGGTTTCCAACAGACATTCCATGTCGGCCTTTCCTTTCTAGCAAGGCCCCTGTCCCTCCGGAGCCTCCGCATTTGGGCCGGGGCGCCCATGAGGTGCCTGCCACATGATGCAGGGATGTTTAAAAACCTCAATTTTTCAATGGGAGCTTGTGCTGCAGGTGGTTTCCACCCACCTCACAAGTTCCCATTGAAAAATTGATGTTTCCCACCGCACCATGTGCAGTCGCATCTAAATAAGGTGATCAGAACCGCCGAACTGAGGTCGGTCGGTTCCCAATACGCAATAGTGTCGGTCGGAGGCAACTCCGACTGACATCATATTGAGGCCCTTATTGTTGAGAGACTGAAATATTGAAAATGAACAGGGAAATATGCCCATTTGTGACAATATTTTTATCTGTAACTTTACAATATACCATTATGTCTGTTAGACTCTTCTAATTACAGGGATATACAGGGTTTGTATGTTGTTCAATTACCCTAGGTATCTAGAGCCATCAACTGAGCTGCACCTAGCAATGGTTTTTCATTGTGCACCGAGGATAGACCAATTCATATGGTGAATTATGTAGAGTGAACCTTGAATAATGGGTATCAAGGAAACCTATGTATTTATGAAATGGACACCAGATGTGGAGTTTGAAGCAGTAGTGGTTATTTGTACATCTCTAAATTTGTGTATACCCATAGTATCATGTGAGTAAGAGGGCATTTTTTCAAAATGTCTCCATTCTTATACACTGGCTTGCATTTGGAAGATACAAATCCAACAACATCCAATTGGTAATAAATGTTCAACAATTCTATGTTTCCACATGTCTTCTGATAAAAATGTTACCTAACTTGTGTGTGTAGGTCTAGTGCCTGCAGCAGTAAAAAGCCCAAAATGCAACATGGACAAATCACATTTTTCTACTGAACCTTGACCCTTTTATGTAATGTTGTTAGCTGTGGAATTTGGGCCTTAATTCAGCTGGCACCTTGGGAAACCTAGCAAACCTCTGCATTTGTTTAAAGTAGACACCTAGGGGAATCAAAAGTGGTGTAACTTGCATGGTTGACACCAACTTTACTTACCAAGAAGCTCTTGCATACCTCAAACTAAAAAAACACAAATTTTCCTCATATTTCTGTGATAGAATGTTCTGGAGTGTGTGTGGGGAGCCAAACATTTCCTTCCACCTAGCATTTCCCCTAGTCTTCCGATAAAAATGATAACTCACTTCTTGGGTAGGCTTAGTACCCACAACAGGAATGGGCCCAAGATGTGACATGGACATCACATTTTTGGAAATGAAAACTGATGTTTTTTTTGCAATGTTGGTTGCTGTGGAATTTAACTCCTAGTTCAACCTGCGACTAGGGAAACCTAGCAAACGTGTACGGTATTAAAATGTAGAAACCTGTGCAAATCCAGGTTGAGGTGATTTGCATGATTCTCACTACCTTTTCTTATCCAGAATCCGTTGCATATGTATAACTTCGATTAAAACAGATTTTCCTCACATTTCTGTGGTCGAAAATTCTGGAATCTGCTGAGTGCCACAAACTTCCCAACACCAAGCATTCCCCCAAGTATTCTGATTAAAAATGGCACCTCACTTGTGTGGGTAGGCCTAGTGTCCGCGACAGGAAACAGCCCAAAACTCAACATGAACAATCACATTTTTCCACTGAAAACTGACCATTATTTTTCTATGTCGGTAGCTGTGGATTTTAGGTCCTAGCATAGCCGGCACCTGGGGGAACTTAACAAACCTGTACATTTATTTTAAAATAGAAAAGTTGGGAATATCGGGGTGGTGTGACTTGCATGGTTATCACCAGGTTTCCTTACCCCTAAGCCTTTGCAAACCACAAACTTTGGCTAAAACACATATTTTCCTCACATTTCTGTGAGGAAAACGTCCTAAATATGTGGGGAGCCACACATTTCCTGCCTCACAGCATTCCCCCAAGTCTGACAATACAATTGGTACCTCTCTTGTCTGGGTAAGCCTAGAGCCCGTGACAGGAAATGGCCCAAAAGGCAACATAGACACATCACATTTTTCCTATGGAATCTGACCCTTTTTTTGCAATGTCAGTCACTGTGGAATTTGGGTCCTAGCTCACCTAGGGAAACCTAGCAAAACTATACATTTTTAAACACTAGGCATCTAGAGAAATCCAGGGTAGTGTGACTTGCATGGCTCTCACCAGTTCTTCTTACCCAGAAGCCCTTGAAAACCTCAACCTTTGACTAATAAAACACATTTCCTCAGATTTCTGTAATGGAAAGTACGGGAATCTTTGGGGGACCACAAACTTCCTACCACCCAAAATTCCCTCAAGTGTCCCAATAAAAATATCACTTGGGTAGACCAGTTACCGGCGACAGAAAATGGCCCAAAACGCAACATGCACACAACACATTTTTCCATTGAAAACTGATTCTTTATTTGCTGTGGTTTCTGGGACATAACGGATGCTCACACATTCCCTATGGTGCAGGGGGCCCCCAGTCATGTAGACATAAAGGGAGGCCCCTCAGCTTGTCAGCTTGAGGGTATGGGTAAGGTTTCCTTACGCCAATGGTCCTAGTTCAGCCGAAAACTAGGGAAACCTAGCAAACCTGTACATTTGTTAACACTAAACACCTATCGGAATCCAGGGTTTGGTAACTTGCATGGCTCTCATTAGATTATTTTACCCAGAAGTACTTGCAAAGACAGACATTTTCCTCATATTACTGGGCCAGAAAGTTCTGGAATCTTTGGGAAGCCACACATTTCCTACAACCCAGCATTCCCCCAAGACTCATGATAAAAATGGTATCTCACTTCTGTAGGTAGGCCTAGTGGTTACAACAGGAAAGGGCCCAAAATGCAACATGGACACATCACATTTTTCCATTGAAAACTGATTCTTTTTTTGCAATGTTGGTAGCGGTAGGTTTTGGGCCCTAGTTCAGTGGGCACCTAGGAAAATATAGCAACTCTGCACATTTTTGATAACTAGACACATAGGGAATGGGGTGACTTGAGTACCTCTTAGCAAGAAATTCTACCCAGAAGCCCTTGCAAACATCAAATGTTGGCAAAACACACATTTTCCTCTTATTTCTCTGAAAGAAAGTTCTGGAATATGGAAATATTGTACCATTCTGAGTTCCAACATGTCTCCCGATAAGAACGGTACCCCAATTGTGTGAATGGACCAAGAGATTGCCACACAAAAGGCCCTAAAACACTGCCTGGAGAGAGCCGCGATGGGATAGTTGCTGTATTTGAGGCCGTGCTCAGCCACCACCGATGGAAGTCCTCAAAATTCCTCTCACCCAGTGATACCTCAGTTGTCCCGATAAAAACACTCCCCCACTTTTGTGGCTGGGCCTAGTACCCCTCAAAAATACTACATATATACAGTTCCTGGTGTCTAGTCGGCTTTCCAAGGCGAGGAGGGAGGTCAGGAAAGCTAATGGGGCCCACAACAGTGGGGAGCTCAGGCTCATTCCCAGGGGGTACTCTCCCCACAAAAAAAAACAAGCTAGAAAACCCTGGTATCTAGTGAACTTTCTGGGGGTGAGCATCCCCATCTGCCCCCATGTGGCCCCTCTTGGGGGGAGCATAGGCCCATGCTGAGCGGGTGGCACTCCTCCCAAAACATAATGTGCGCTACAACTCCTTGGAGTCTAGTGGGCTTTCTGCTGAGGGGGCAGATTAGGGGTTAACACCTCCATTCTCTCCCTGTGGGCAGAAAGGCTAATGGAGCCCAGGGAAGGCAGAGGATCACAGGCCCAAGCCCGGGGGTGGGGGGGCGTACACCCAAAAAAGAACAGCAAACTAAAAAAACCTGATGTATTGTGGGCTATCTGTCCACCTTGGGGGTTGGGGGTGAGAATTCCCAACCACATTTGGGGGCAGAAAGACTAATGAGGCCCCTGGTGGGGGGAGGCACACGCCCATACCAAGGGAGGCCACACCCCAAAACATAATGTGCCCTAAAAAATCCCTAATTTCTAGTGGGCGTTTTGCTCCCATGTGGTAGATTGTGGTGAACACACCCATCCAGTCCTGGTTGGGCAGAAAGGTTAATGGGGCCTAGGGCAGGGGGGAGCCTAGGCCCATGTGCGGGTGAGTGGCACTCCCTCCCCACTATAGAAATCCTTGGTGTCTAATGGGTAGATCCCTGCTTTGGGATTGCTCTCCTATGGCAACCCACAAGCAAGGATCCACTGGGTAGATATACCATGATACCTCCCCCACCTCAACCAGTGCTTGGGGGACTGAGATATGCCCATCGAAGACTGATGCAGTGAAGGTAAAACAAGCCCATTGGCTCATTTTACTTTCACTTTATAGTATGACGTCAGCACGCCATGTGCGCTGATTGTCATTATGCAAAAGGAGCCTTGGGCTCCCCAAATATCTCACCCCAAGCTAAAAATGAATGAAAGGTATCCCTCTGGAATCCCTCTTATACCACTCCTCATTGTCAGGCAGTGGCCGACAGATGCACTGGGGAGGGGGTGCAGGACAGCGGCCTCGTCCGCACTTAAGGAGTTAAGTCCCCATAGCCATATTTGTTACTAAAATAATCAATGCTCTTCCTAGATTTACTTCTCAAAGTTTAAAGAGCGTTGCTACATGTATCACTGATGCCTATATGTCCCTGTTTCTGTGTGGAATCATTGAATCAACAAATCAATCATTCAAATCAGAGTTCCTATAAGTGTTCTTTGCCTTTACTGTGTTTTTCCCATTTATAGTGTTTTTTTTATTTTTAAATGAGTCCAACAATTTTTGGTTAGATTTCCCCATGCCCTCTGAGCAATGTTGCAAGCCAGTAGATCAACAGAGCTGGGTAAACACAGGGGAATCACCAACACTCCCATAGGTAAACTTCACATAGATTGCCAAGTATGGATCTAGATTATAAAAATTGCAAGGTTATCATAGTAAAAATGAGCAAAATGTAAGCATGGTCAAGTATTAGAAATGTGAACAGTTGGTAAATACCTGTTGTTTTATTCCATGATAACAAAAGCCTGCATTTATTTTTATGGTGATCTACTAGAAATGTAAACCTTCAAGCCCCCCACATATCTCTCCTTAAGGCAATGATGGGAAGTGCACTCTTTGTAGAGTCGATGTTCAGAATTCGCAGGTAGGGTGCTCAGCTGACAGGCACAGTGTCCCATGGAATTCAAAAAGGCATTCTGAGTGACTAGGATAACAACAAAAAAGCAACCAGGTGACGGACATAATTGGTGGCACCTCACTCTTCAAATGCCGCCTTGTTAGGCCGTTAATGCAGAAAAACTTCAGCACCCGTCACCTAATGGTGCCTCTGTAAACAGATTCAAACAATTATTTTCAAAATGGAGGTGCACTAAACGTGAGACACAAGAGTCCAAAGTATTTCTTTTCTTTTTTTGACTTTTAGTTCATAGTTATGCACAACGACAGCCAACGCGTTTCGTTCCTGTATAAATAATTAACAGAACTTTTTCAGGGCTTCACTTTTTGTAGAGCAGTTTCAAATTTCCAATTAATATTTCTTAGATGTAGTATGGATGTCATCTGGTACCAATATGTATTATTAATCTGACTCGAATAATAAATAGATAGACCGTAACGCTATTCAAAGAAGATCTTTCCATGAAAAGGAGGTATCCTTTCTCACCATATAATTCAACAAGCAGATTATTTATGATAAAAATTCTATGTATATGAAATAGTATGGACCTCAATTTTTTCTTTTGAAATGATATTCACAACTTTTGCAGGTCATACCAATCCTATTCACTGTATTGGTACCATCGGTTTAGTTGCACTTATGTATCAGGAAAGAGTGGTTTCAAATGGGTCATCACCCCAGATTGTGGGCACTTTTTGTATCACTTGGCCGCCTTAATAAGCGGATTCCGTGTGCTTCGATAAGTGGTTCCGTCTACCTCGGTAAATTGCCAAAAATTCTGAGTGACTAGAACATGGAGTTTTATCCCCTGATTCAAGCTAAAAAAGTGACAATTATTTTTTGCACCTTCCTTACAGGACTAAAGGTCACAGTTTGGGAAGTTATCCTAGCACTGTGTGTGCAATTAGGCTTTATCATAGCATTGCTGAAGTAAGTTGAGCA
Source organism: Triturus cristatus (assembly GCF_964204655.1). Taxonomy (NCBI): domain Eukaryota; kingdom Metazoa; phylum Chordata; class Amphibia; order Caudata; family Salamandridae; genus Triturus; species Triturus cristatus. The sequence goes on along the minus strand of NC_140591.1, from coordinate 1,415,357,753 downwards.
ATGATAAACATTAGCGTTAACTTATATTCATTTATCATGCAAACCTTTTAAAGCCACCTTGAACTAAAAGAAAACTTTCCAATTATGAATGAATTGGTACATGACAATTTCATGTTACTCTCTCGTAGAGGAGGAGTCACATGTCCTATGTCATAAATGGAGATATTTCTGACACGAGGGATGTAAAGAGGGAGCTTTATACACTATCATGCCCGAATGCTGCATTATTCTCTTGGACTCCATCATATGTTGGTGAATGTGAACACAATTATTGTGTTTTTTTTGGGTTTTTTCTGATTTTATTTGCCACTTCGTGTGATGACGAGCATGTCTGAGCATATCTCAAGAGGGGAGAAACAATGACTGTCAAATTTTGTTGTGCATCGACCCACAATTGTAAATGAAGTGTGTGGTATTCTAAAATATTGCATTCCCCTAAATGTTCCAGGGGTAAGCATAATCAAGATATTTTCTTGATTGTTCAAAAACTTACTCATGTTTAATCAATCACAGATACGAGACTGGTCTAAAGAAATGGGTCTAGACTTAATCATATTGTCATAATGATAGGGATTTTCAGAAATATTCTATTGGTTAGGGAACAATGCACCCTAGCATTTGGCACTGGGCTAATGGATGGAAACTCAATTAGCATGGGACCTTCCACTGGAGTGGAGTGGGGGGGACTAGAGGAGGGAGCTAGGGGTCGATCTTGGGTGAGTATCGTTATAACTCTATAACTATAGCAACCCGTGAGAGTTTCGGGTTTTTGTCTGGATTTTCTGGTTAGGGCCTGCATTATGTCTTAATGTGCCTGTATTTCCTTATCTTCAAAGTGCAAAGTGCTGGGGTCTTTGTTCCCTACTGCAAGCGATTTTTACAAATTATGCAATTATTTTAAAAATGGAACTTTCGTGTGTTTCTTCAGAATAGTACCAGGAGGTTAGTGTGGTAATCCCGATAAAATATGGGTAAGAACATCAACCTAACAGAAAGTAGGAATTCCAAATTGTGATAATTTACAAAACAGTTTTAAATTGAGTGTTTTATTTGGATTTAAAATGACGCCAATTATGACCAGGGGAGCCATTCATTATTCATGACATTCCAAAATTTGAGTGAGCCTGTTATACAGATTATGAGGCTATGACTGAAGCTATCCTTAACTTTCACAAAACATGTTGGTGATGGTTCCCAGCATGTTTAGAATGCACACAGGCGTAAAGGATAGCAAAATATACACTTAAAAAACACAATTTCTATCAACGAAAATGTGTTATAAATTTAATTGTGATTAAGTACTTTTTTTTTTTTAAACAATTTTTATTAGAAACAAAACAGAAGTTTCGGGCTATCCCTTTGGTTTTTGAAGGTAAATGGTTTAATTTGTTAGAGAGAGTTTTGAATAGATTTATCTGGGCGCATGGGAAAACCAGGCGGGCTTATAGACATATGACCCTCCCAAGAGAAAGAGGGGGATGGGGGACCCCTGATTTTAGGTTATATCAAATTGCGGCAGCACTACAATACATGCAGGGTTTGATAGGTGGTTGGGGACTCGATACAGGAAATATGACCCTCCCCACAGAGGTGTATTCTATAGTATTGGGGGCAGAGACGGAAAATAATTTTCTAAATAGAATTGTGTTTGGATATCATAAAAGGACTAGATTTAAGACCGTAGGGGCAGCAACCAGGATTTGGAATACTTTCCTTAAAAAAATGGGATTGGGAAGATATAATAGGTATGTCAGGCTTTATAAGAATAAGTCCTTCCCTCCAGAAGTGTTTGCTGATTCGACAATGGCGAGGTGGACTCAAAAAGGGATAGTACAGATTGGGGATTTAATGGATAAGGAGGGATTAGTTCAGTTTGCAGACCTTACCCTTAAGTATGGTATTGAGAGTAAGGACTTTTTTAAATACCTACAGGTAAGGAGCTTCTTTTGTCGCAAGCAAGGTGGGAGTATGGGATTTAGTACTAATGAAATATTGGAGAAAATAAAAAGTGCGGAAGATTGCACAATTAGATCCTTCTACGCATGTCTTGTTAAAGGAAAGTTAGATGATATCGAAAAAGTTAGTAATAAGTGGGTGGGAAAATTGGGGGTGGAGCCCGGAAATTTTCAAGAATCTTTGGACTTGGGTTGTAGTATTTTGTGCTCGGGCCCCCTGCAATCACAACACTATAAGACTTTGTTCTCACTCTATCACACTCCCGCGAGAATATTTAAATGGGGAGGCTCCACTGGCACTACTTGCCCTCGTTACAATGCAGGTGACGCAGATTTAATCCATATGTTTGCTACTTGCCCTCAGTTGTATACCCTGATTAAAAATGTTGAGGATTTTTTAGGTAATACATTGGGTATACGAAGAAAAGTGTCACCTATGATGATCTTGTTGGGGATAGACAATCAAGTTGGATCTGTATACAAGGAATTTGTGTTCGTGGCTGCGGCAGTCTTGAGGTTGTCAATAGCAAGAGCATGGTTAGACAAGGTACCCCCGGGAATGCAAGTATGGCTGGCAAATTTATTATTCTGTTATAACCTTGAGAAAACAATATATGCACGCAAGGGGAAAAGGGGAAGAAGGCTTGGTTTAAAAATTTGGGAACCGATAGCGAAGTGGAAAGCAAGTATGGTAGTATAGGTTAATCTGATATAATTTGAAACATAGTTGTACCTAAGTAGGTACATGCTGTCTAAAATGTGTGCGTTGTTACTTTGTATTGTTTAAACTTCAAACCAGTCATGGTAGAGTATTCAAAGACTGGAATACTGATTGGAAAATGTACTAATGTCTAAATGTATAACAATGTGTTTATTGTGAGGAAAAACGGGAAAAAATCAATAAAAATATTTTTAAAAAAAAAAAAAGAAACAAAACAGCAGCATTGATGACATTACATATACATCTCAGCAGGAGGTACAGTCTTTTGGCATTATGTTACAATCTGCAGATCATCCGGAGCTCATAATATAAAACAGTGTGAGAATCATAATCGTAAAGTGAGGGTCACAATTTTGTCTTCGGGTCAGAGAGCCCCACCTGCTGTCAGAGTTTTTAGTAGACTGGGATTTACATCATCATGTCATCACCCGCCCCTTCAACCTTGCGAGTCTCTCCCGTCTAAGCTCTAACGTGGGGGAGATGCAAACTTCACCCCTATACTTATTCCAACGTCCCCACTTATGATCCCATTTACGTGGACAACCCCTTCCTTTATATACCATTTTTTCAACTACCATTGCGTGGTCCATGTCTTTAGCCCAGTCGCATAATTGTGGTACCGTGTCCACCCCCCACTTTTGGGCGATGTTTCATTTTGCTATACTCCACCCCATGGTGGCTCACGATTGTTCAGTTTGGGTGAGGTCTGTTGCTTCCCAGATGTTAAGAATACACAGTGTGGGAGATGGATGGATGGGTTTATCGCAAGTCCTTGTCAGTTGTCGGGTGACGTCTATCCAATATTGTTGTATATGGGGCATTCCCATAGGATGTGTATGAATGTGCCAGTTTGGCTACAGTGTCGAAGGCAGAGTGCGTCAGGTCTCCTACCTAGTTTGAATAACAGTTTAGCATCGAAGTACACCCGGTGGAGGATCTTAAGCTGAACAAGCCGAAGTCGCATCGGGATAGCCACCTCTCGGGGGGAGGCCAGAGCCTCCCTCCAGTCGTTATCAGCCATTTCACCTAAGTCCACCTCCCAGTTTGTTCGTAACTTCTGCATTGGATCGGTCCGGTTGTTGATCAGTTTTTTGTACGTGAGGGAGATGGCTTTACGGTCCATTGGGTCCAGTAATAATCTATCCTCAAGAGGAGAGGAGTCAGGGAGGGGGGTGTCTTTAGGGAGGGCACAGTCTATGGCATGGCTGATCTGAAGATATCGGAAGTGCTCTGACGGTGCTAATTGATATTTGAGTTGTAGCTCTGCGAACGACGCCTTCTTGCCCATAATCCACATATCCCCCACAGTAGATATTCCGATCATATCCCATTTGTCGAACCCTGCACAAGCGCTCAGGCGTCCCAAAATATCAGGTTCCCACAGGGGGGTAGCTTTCGTTAGGCGCCCCCGCCACCTCATCCGCCGCTGAACTCCGTGCCACACTTCTACTGTACGGGCCGTGGGGCCAGTCAAGCGTAATGTCTTATGGTTAGTATATAGTGCTCTGGTGTAGCCTCCCTTACCCATTAACCAAAGATCGGTGTGGAAACTGGGGTCAGAATGTGACCCAAACACCCATTAGTTGATGGCAATTAATTGTGACGCCTGGTAATAGAGACACATATCTGGCAGCTCTATACCTCCATCGTACCACCCCATGGTGAGTTTGTTTATAGCTATCCTAGGCGGCTTGTTATCCCAAAGTGAGTCTCTGACTGTTGCTTCAATCTGTGAGAAATAGGAGTCAGGGATCGGAATGGGAGTATTTTGGAGGGCATAGAGGAAGCGCGGTAGGGCGAGCATCTTGAATAAAGACGCCCGTCCCAGAAGAGTAAGGGGAAGTGTCTTCCAGTGGGAGACATCCGATTTAAACCTCTTCAACGGTCCCAACAAATTCTGTTCATAAAACAAAGTTGCATCAGTTGTTATGAAAATGCCCAGGTATTGGAATCCCTGGGCCGCTACTGGAATGCTGTATCCACGAGGACTTTGCGGAGGGTCACCCCAGAGGGAGTACATCTGGGATTTGGACCAGTTTATCTGGTAACCAGAATGGGCCCCAAATATGTGAAAAATGTGGGGAACACGGCGGAGCGAGCGCTCTGGTGAGGCAAGATAGAGCAGAATTTCGTCAGCATATAGTGATATACGGTCTTCGTGTTCGTTCGTTCATTTAAGGCCTCTGATGCCAGGGTCCCCTCTAATCCAGACCGCTAAAGGTTCAAGGACCAGGGCAAAGAGGAGCGGCGATAGTGGGCAGCCCTGCCTCGTTCCACGGCAAAGGAGGAAAGATTTAGAACGGTGATTGTTTACTGAAAGGTGGGCAATGGGGAGCGTATATAAAAGTCTGATCCAACCAAGCAACTTGGGCCCGAACCCTATGCGAGTCAGCACTGCCAACAGATAGTCCCATGATACGGTCGAACGCCATTTTAGCATCAAGCACAAGCAATATCGCAATTTTCCTCTAGTGCCTCTACACGGCCCAGCGCGCCATGAACTCGGCGTAGGTTACGTGCCGTATTCTGACCCGGCATGAAGCCCGACTGGTCAGGGTGAACCAGGTCAGTGAGATAAGGGAGCAGGTGGTCAGCTAGCAATTTGGCCAGAATTTTGGCCTCCACAGTTATAAGTGTAATAGGTCGATATGATGTACGCTCCTCCACAGGTTTACCAGGTTTGTGAATGACCACAATGGTTGCCGCGCGGATGTCAGCCAGGAGGAGGCCAATCTTGGAACATTCATTATATAGATTTAACAAGTGGGGGGCGAGTTTCGTAGCCATAGGTTTTAACAGTTCGATCGGAAGCCCATTGGGGCCTATCGCCTTACCCGCACGGATGTCCTGGATTGCTTTCTGTATGATTAAGTAGTTTTTTTAATACCATTGAGTTGAAAAGTATGTTATGATTTGGCTGTTGTATAATTCCGTGTCATATTTATTTTAAGACTGATTTTTTTGTTATTTTTATTTGAATCATTATATCGAATGCCATTTAGCTTGGAAGCCTACCAAAACTGTGGCCCATCTTTTAGTGTGATTCAAAAACTGTAAACCCTGTATTATACATGAAAATCATCCGATTGATAGTGAAATTATGTATGCAATATTTTTCCAAGTTATATTGAAAGAAGCACATTAAAACTGATAAAGTGATACGCAAACTGGATTTAGTACTAACAACATTATTTTTAATAATTTGTCTCGGATCGTGCAGTGAGTTCAACAGATATGCTTTTTGCACCGAATCATAAGTAGAGGTACAAAATGCAATCTGTAGACAAATCCAAATCTTGTCCGACATAGACAGGATAAGAATCTCCACTTAGAGCCTGAGTACGACTTTGGCGGTCTGGTTGCGGGCTGCCACGCCAGCACACCGCTCCCAGACCGGCTAGGTCGACTGCCACACGCCCGCTAGATTTCAAGTTTCCTCGCTGTCTGGCGTGCAGGCGGCACAGCGGTCCCATTGCAGTGTCTATTGAAAAGGCACTACAATGGGAGACCCTAAGGCCGTTCCTGCACAATCCAGGCCATGCAGGAAAGGAGGTGCATGCAGACAGGGTGGCACAACATGTGCACCTTGCATGCATCCCCGTGCACAGAGGCAACAGGGGCCCTGTAAGGCCCCCTTTGTATTGCCACCACCAGCCTTTACTTGGTGGGCTCACCGCCATGAAATGGTTGGTGATGGGGAAACTCGTAATACCTTTATATGTTTGGACTTGCTTTATGTCTCTTAATCTGTCCTACCTGTTTTTAATTTATCTTAATCAGAAGCAACTCTTCATTTCATATTGTTCTATATTTCTCTCCTTCTGTTTTTTATCTTTACCTCTCTCTTTTGAATCATTTTGTCTATTTTCTTCCTTCCTTCTATCCACTTCTTTAACTCTGCGCATCTCTCCACAGTTATCACATTCACTCTATGGTGTTTAGGCTTTAATAGAGTTCTTTTTATAGGCTCTCTCTCCCTTTGGGAACTTAAAGACTGTGATGTAGTTCGAAATCAGAAGAGGTAACAAATTTAGTCTAATTCTGGAGGAGCAATTGGTAGTGTAGCACTATTTGATATACCCACGGTTTCAACATACAGGGAGTCTGATGAATTTGAGATTTAGAAATGTTTCAATATTTGAAATGAACAACGTACTTTAAGCAAATTTCTCACCATAGCCAATCAGATAAACCTAGCAGTTTTTTAAAGTCCACACTCTCAAAATGTCTCAGGGTCACAAAGGTATTGCACTCTGAATGCTTTGCCTACGTATTGCATCTCTCTAGGGCACTACTCCAATGCCATCTGTCTTTTCTGTAGGTCCTGTGCTATCTGCTTGGATCCACCAAGCAGGGCACATAGATAGAGCCCTGTTTTACCACAAGGCACTGCGCACGGAGACCAAGTGCTGGCCAAATGGACTCTTCCTACGAGGTCATCAGATCAGGCATACCTCCAAGAAGGTGCTGATGGGCCTGGAAAGAGTGGCTTTTATATCATATCCCCCCAGGAAAGTCACAGATGCCACTTCGACAGTATCTGGTCTTTCAATATATCCGCTAAAGTCATCAAAAAACACATCGTAACTGATATATATGAATGTGAAAGTTGAACTGTAGGATAAGCACAAGAAATGCTCTAAAACCTGCTTCCATTCAAACTCGTACAGAATTTCATGGTTGAAAATATAACATCACATCGAGGCTCATGTTGAGTGTAAGTGTTTAAATGGCCACTGTCTCCCAACCTAGAAAGTATGACATTGCAACCCTACAGAGGTAACATATTTTCCATAAAATAGGATGAATTTCTGAAGTCGGTTTTGAGGGATGCAATGTAACATTCATAGTTGGTTCCTCAGATTTATTATTGGGAAGCAAGGTAGACTTGGTTCACGAAGGCAGTTTATTTCTTTTTAGTTCGATGACCACATATTGCAATGAAGATACACATGAAGTACAGTTTTTATAAAATGGCAGATATCAATCTCTACCTACACGTCTAGCAGAATTAGGAAGAAGGGTGCTCTTCTGAAGCAATTTTAGGGCTTGCTGATTAGTAACAGAAATGGAAGGAGGGACAATAGACCACCAATGCGAATTTATATGCAGCATCTCAGTGTTGAATGGCTTAGAGTGGGTCGTTTTATGGCACATCACAGAAATAATGATTGATAATCGACGAGCTGGCTAAGCATGTATAAAAATGACCCATCAGATCTGGTGACTGCACACTTTCATTGTACATATTGACTATGGATCCAATTTTAGACCCATTCAGCACAGGTGTGATGAGGGCGCTGCTTCTAAGGTTCATGTCTTCAAAAACCTTCACATACTTGTGCCTTTATAGCTGAAGCTTGAAAGACGTATCAGCAAAAATTGCCCCACTAAAAAAATCCTTCCTCTCAAAACGTTTTGAATCTGAGATCCAAACGAAAGGCATATCAAATCATACATTTGAAGAGACTTTCTGAAATCATGAAAAAAGCACACAATGCATCCTGCCTCCAAGGACATCAAAGGGTGCAAAGAAGGCTGAAAACCTCTCCACCTTAAAACAAAATAAGAAATAGAGAACTCTGTTTTGATGCCAGAGTGTACGTCATCTGACAATAATCAATTGGCCTTGCGTGGCTTGATAAATCTGACTTAATATGCTCTTGCACCCCCTCGCAAGGGCGACACAACTCGATGATAAATCTGCCCCTTAATGTGCAGTGCCAGGTGGTTGATGTGGAGGATCGGGCACAATCTTCAGATATTCATCACTACTGTCACCAATTGTAGAAAGATGTCCCGTGCTTCTATTGCGAAGGGTAGGTGGCGATGTCATTAAACTTACAGGTGACAGCTGTTGAAGATACTGGAGCAGTATGAGGCACTGGGGAGCCAAATAAGTTTTTTTGTCAGGTGAATCTGGGCCACGCACATCAATGTACAGCAAGAATTTGTCTCTTAGGACCACAAGCAAATGTTTTGTGCACTTCTTGAGAGTGTGGCTGCATACAGCATGCATTCTGCTCAGACCTCCAAAACATTGCAGTAGCGGTCTACACTTGCTAACGTGGCCCTACGTCCATGCATATAAGTATATATGTATGTATATATGTATGTATGTATGTATGTATGTAGTATTTGTATAGCGTGAGCTTAGCCAAAAACAGCGGCGCATACAAGGTCCAAAGCAAGGATACTTCCAATCAATCCATCATTCAGGCAAGTAAGGGACGCGGGGGCAGCCAACCACTAGGATGCCTTTCTGCCTTGCCTTTCGTTAAAATGAACCGCATTTATAATGACATAGCCTTGCTACAGCACATTGCTCCAGTTGTGTCGAGCAGCACAGGTGTTGCTAAATGAAACTCAAAGGTGCCTTAAACGCCCCATGACGCCTGATGGCTGAATTCGAACTGAAAGCAGCTGCAGCCGGTTTACAAAGCGAGAACTGATCCCTGCAGGTGGACATCAAAAGATTATAGACACTGAACTCCTACAGAATCAATTATTTAGCATTCAGCTGCTCCCTCCTGGTCTTTACTGAGTTGGTCACGTTAAAGGTCTTGGCGCAGTTAATGAATCCTCACTCGCTTTGCAACTTTTAAGAGTGATTAGGGAAATACTTAAGTCTCAACATTAAGTGCAGGATACAATTATGTATGTGCATCTCAACATATCCCGCGTTGCAAATATATCTTCTTGGTGCAGGCATAGGAGCTGTTAGTTACATTTGGAATTAGCTATTGAAAAGTTAAATTTCATCCCCCATGCAACCAATGATGGATAAAGATTTCATAAGGGCGATAACCGTTTTAGATGGCCTGCCTACAGCCTTTTTAATCACAACATATTTCGCAAATGACAAATATGTTGAAAACCATAACCCATGAGGTGGAAAGTTGGGACTCAGGGGCAGGTTGGCTTTGCTGGCGGGGTGACGTGGGGCGGGATTGTTGCTACTGAAACGGCATGAATCGCTGGGCATTAAATATGAAATCATTAAATATGGCGAAGACGTATTCTTCCCTGGATAAAGTCATTCATCGTTTAGGAAGTGTTTACATTTGATTACTGTTCCAAATTCGACCAATTATTTTAATGTATGAACCGATGATGTCAAAACAGATACAGCAAGACATTTAACTAAACCATCTCATGGTATGGTGTGTTCTTAGTTCATTGAATAACCAGTCCATGCAACAAGATGTACGTTTTTAATCCGTCTGCATAGGGTTAGATAGTTGTAAACATTTTTTTTTCTTCACACTGAAAACATTTTCAATTGAAACTCTCCCCTCACACATCCAGGAAACAATGAGGGTGCACTCTCGCATATTGGAAGAGGACACAGTCTTGACTCTTGACTCACCCACGCTGCTTTACACAGATCAGTAGCCGGCAGACAGGCAGCTATCAGCTACACGGCGGCAGCTCCTCCCCACAACAGGGATCGCTTGGAGCAGCCGCTAGGGAGGGGAGGAGAGAGTCAACCCGACACGCTCACGGAGGTCCTCTAGCGAGCGAGTCCACTAGCGAGCACCGAGCTCCTGGAACGCCGGCCCGTCAGGCAGACCCGCCGAACGCCCGGTGGGGACCCCCGAACAAAGCGAAACCGGCAAGACTCCGATGAGGTACACAAGAGGCTGAGTGTTGCTGTCGAGCAAGAGCAAGAGCAAGAGCCTGCACAGCCTGCACAGAGAACTGTTGAGCGAGCCAGGAGCCAGGAGTCAAGAGCAGGAGCGGGTCCCCGGCCCCTGCCTGCCGTTGGAAAGCCTTCCCGTGAGGAGATCTGTGACGGGTGACGGGTGTCGGCCCCCTGCATATGCAGCGGTCACGGGGGGCTGAAAAGGCAGGGTGACGCCGGCGCATAGTTTCACGTTTGGCTTTGCGAGCAGGGTGAGCGCGGAGAGCCGCCCCCAGCTGACGGCGCTGCTTGTGGTCAGCTTGTGGTTAGCCGCTGGGACCCCCCGCCATTGCCAGTGCTGCTGCCCGCATTGTGAGCTGGGAGCAAGACACGGGGCATAGCGGCGTGCGTGGAGTGATCCGAGAAACTTGAGACCTGAGTAAAGTAAGGCAAGGTGTGCAGAATAAAGCAGAAAGCACACCCTTGCCCCCACTCCCTCCACAGCAGCGGCAGCAAAGCGATATCTTCGCCGGGGGGAAAGAAGCAACTTCAGCATCGTCACCCCCACCTTCATCATTTAACTCCTTTACTACAGAAAGCGAAATGCCTTAAGCTCCAAAGTGGGGGGGGTTTGCATTTCAAGTGTTTTCTAAGTGCATTCCTGGAGTAGCTCAGTACGGTAGAATCGCGAGGACTTTGAGGCAGAGGCGGCGAGAGGAGGCGAGAGGAGGCGAGAATAGCCCGAAAGGAGAAGAGAGGAGCTCACCTCGCTTAGCCTGTTCAGCCTCGAGGTACTTTTCCATCTTACCTCTTTTCCTTAAATGCATACGCATTGGGTGGCGGTCCCATAGAAGGGGGCCATCCCAGTTGCTCTACATCGACCAAGGCACTACATCGACTAAGGCGCCATAACAACTAAGGCGCTTGTACAGGGAGTTGAAGTCTCTCTCACGGTGGAAAAGAGTGGGATTAGCAGGATTGCGCTGGTTTGCATGTTTGTACATTTGCAGCGGCGCCTACACTGACGCAGAGAGATATCGAAGTGGCGGCTCAGGTGGAGTAAGAGGGGGAAGCAGTGAGCTGAGGCAGCTCTCCTGAAGTTGCGGTTCCTACACAGAGGAAAAGACTGCACCGCCTTTTGTACGCAGAGTCAGGTTAGTGACCAGCAACCATAGTAGAGAAAAAATTTCACTACCTTTCACTGTAATTGATTTCTATACGCCTCACCATTGCGAAAAGCAAGTTCTGACACGCCCGAGCCCGTAGCTGGTAGAACGTAGCTCGCAGGGAAGGTGGAAAGGTGAAGTCAGAGGGGTGTACACTCCAATCACCAACCAACCAGTACCACCAACCAACCAGTACTAGATTCTACACTAGTTCGAATCAATTACACACCATGAGATCGGGCAGAGTGAGAACAGAGCCAATCAAGCACAAAAGACGACAGCAGCAACGCAGAAACATGAGTGAAGGATCAAGTGATCCATTTGATGAGGAACTAACAGATGGGTTTGATATGAGTGTCAGTTCTCCCCCAAATAAGACTCAAAAGATAACCCCAGGCCTTATAAAAGCCAAGATAACAGACTACTTAATCCCTTCTACTCCTTCCTTACCGTCTCCAGCCAGCCCATTTCCGAAGATTATGACCCCATTCCAGCCGCAAGCTCAGACACCTAAGGCCACCACCAGTAAGAAAAGAAAGTCCCAGTCAGTTGGCACGATAATGATAGCCCCGCAGTCACAGAGCAACTCTACAAACGACATCAATCAAAGCTTATGGCCAATCCATAAAACAACGGCTAAAAAAATAACGGTCAAAGCGCAAATAAACTCAAGAGAGTTGCTAAACATTTCTAATGTACAAAAGGAAACGTACATAGTAACATCGGATTCCCCAGAGGAAAAGTTACCAAACTCGTCAGTTAAGCCGGGCATAATAAACCAGGGCTCTCTCGGTTCCACCGCGGGGCCTGATTTAGGGGGCGCCCATTCATTATATAAAGGATTAACATTCACAGGAACGGCTATTAGTGATATGTGGAACAAGGGCACTATAGTTACAGAATTTAAAGAAAGGTCACAGGGAGAACAGCTAACTGGAAATGCACTCACAATCTTGGAAAGCTGCAGGGCACATGAAAGCCAAAAACTTGTTAAGGAGCCATTGATGAATGAGAAAATATCAAAAGTTCCTGCAGGTTTGAGGCCACAACTAACTCCTGATTGTTCTGCAGAGTCTAGCTCAATAACAAGCAGTGAGGTCGTAGATAAAACATCAATCAGTCTATCAGGAGAGGTGTATCCCCTTCTCTCTGTTACTTCACAAAATATAGCAAATTCAACAAAAGTTCCAGAGTCCCTGAACTCAGTGTACAATCAACCATCAACTCCGGGACCAGCCCCGGGAAGTTCCTCACAAGATTTCTCTCAGAACATATCAGAGGAAACAGCTTGGCACAGTCCCCAAACCAGTGGTAATCACCAAGAGTTTGTTCTATCAGAACAGGATCCATTATGGACTCCATTTATAGGTATCATGGAAACTATCTCGACTACGCTACTCCAACATTCAGTAAAATTAGAACTACAGATAGACCTTTTACAAATCTTGGCTTCTCATGTTGTAGGAATAGAAAGAAAAATAACTGAGTTTAACTCCCTCATTGAACGAGTGCAGAAAGATCCGCTCATAAAATTCCATGAACACCAGTGCCTTGAAAAAATGATCCATCTGGCCGTGCTGCCAAACATCTTAACAGATATTTTGTCAGAGGTAAGAAAAAACACAAATAATTCCCAAACAACCGTTGAAGATCCATGTGTAGGAAATGCTCTTATCCCCCCGACATGTAGTATCAACGAGGACTCCTCAGCTAGCAAGGTCTTAAATGAGGAGCCAACAGCAGGAAGCCCGCAAAATACCACCGCTAATAATGGTGGTAAATTTTCATTCAGCGAGGATACAACTCTGGATCCAACGGGAGAAAGTATTCCATTCACCATCACAAACATCGAGACAAAAACCTCTAAAAACATCCATATTCAACCGATTGGCACTGACGATCTAGTCAACCAAGGTAGCCAAGTCTTAGGGATTCAAAACAAAGAGCAATCAAGACTAACTAACTCTTTAACAAAACGTGAACGCAAACGTCTGAGGAAAGCCAGACAAAACAAGCAACAAGGAAAAAAAAGAACAACACTGTTCAAAATGCATCTGCAACAAGAGACCTCAGTGGACAATCCTTCAAAACAAAATCAAATAACAGAATTAAAAGAGAACGGGAAAAAGGTGAAAGAACCAATTACTAATGCACAGGAAGACGAAGGGGAAATCTGTCAGCTCTCTACCCCATCAACCCTTTTACAGTCAGCAACTCAAAATGAACTCAAAACCATCGATAAAGTTTTCCATTTGGCGCAAGAAAAAGAAAAAATGATATCGGTAGTTGGTCTTCCTCTACAAAAATCTCAAATAGATCAAAAAACCATCACACACTACTTTAGAAAGTCGGCAACGTCACAAAAAGTAACTTCGTTGGCCAAAGGATTGCAACAAAGCCTCCCTATAGAACGACTAGAGTGTTCTAGTCTTTCTCAACCAGTATTTGAGAAAGAGTTCGCACTTCAGACAAATGTTCCATACCAGGGCCATCGAGTGAATAATACAAAAACCACTCAAATCAGGCAGATGGGGTCAAAAGAAGAGTGTGAGTGTACAAGTCTCTCACAGTCATCATTTGAGAAAGAGCCTGTAACTCAGATAAATATTTTATACCAGGGTCACTTAGCAAATAACCTAAAAACCACCCAAATCAGGCAGGTGGGGTCAAAAGTAGAGGCAGAGGCTCCACATTCAGCTGAGGTGCTTGCTCATGAGCTTATCCCGCATTATAGCTCCAGGGGGAGTCATGACATTCTTAACCGGAGCGCTATTTTAAAACTCTCAAACTCTATCGAAACATTGAAACACCTGAAGACCATACATATTGAAAGTATTGAATTCAAAATAATCCCAAACGGAAATGGAAGAGAAATGACAGTGGTAACATGGAAGGATCCCTCGAAGGCTAAAGATTTTTGGCAACATAGGGAAGAGTTCGCAAAATGGGGAATCGAGATAAGACCGGTTGAAACCGAAAGATATCCGGGCCCGTTATCCACGCTGGCCAATGAAAATTCAAAGTCCGACAGTGGAATACTCCGGGGAGCAGTTGGTGGCTCGGATAGTAGTAAGGGAGGATGGTCCAATTTACGGATCATCCATCAAGGCTGGTCAGGAGTTACTAGTCCGACGCGGAAAGTTTTACCTCCAACAGTAAGCTTAGCGGATAACAAGAGGGATGAAGCATGAAAACCGAACTTGAAGGTATGCTCTTGGAATATAAACGGACTTGGAGGAAAAATAAATGATCCTGAACTAATAGCTTTCCTCAAACATTTTGACATTATATTATTCCAAGAGACTTGGTCTATCTCCCCGGAACACTTAAATGGCTTCAAAGAAATTCAACAATATGCCATCAAAAGAGGTCGAAAGGGCAGGGCAGCGGGAGGTCTATCGATTTATTTGAACACCAATGTCCCATGGTCACTTCAGTCAATTGAGTCAGGTCAAACATGGACCCAATGTATCAAAATTTCTCTCCCCCTTGACCCCAGTTCAGGACATCAGGATTTGCAAGAGTGTCGATCACTGATCATATGCAATATCTATATACATCCGGCAGCAAAGAGCAAATTAGAGAAAATTTTGTCTCTTAAAGCACTTCTTAAATCCTTGCAAGCCACTTATCCACAGGTTGGTTTGGTGGTTTCTGGTGACCTAAACATGTTTCTACTACAATCAGATCCTGCCTATGAAAGCCAACGAAACAACTTGCACGGGAAACTAATCCCCCCAACAATAATAGACCATCGTAAAAAAGATAAATATGGCAAGATGTGTGCACAGATGTTGGCCGAAATTGTATTGATCACCTTGAATGGCAGATTTCCACAGGACCAGCCGGCATCCTCAACCAGAATTGATAAAAAGGTTCAATCTATACTGGATTATACAATGGTTGACCTTGAAGTACTACAAATAGTACTTATTTATAGAATAATCCACAAACTGGAGAGTGATCATAGTGCGCAAGTAATAGAGATCGGATTACAACATTCAAGGGCCCCAGCAATCAAAGATCTGACCGTAACCTCGAACCTTTACAATCTTAACCGGTTAGTTTGGAATGGAAAGAATGTAGGTGAAATCATGGATCACGTTAAAACCACGTCGGCAGAAGACGACGAAAAAACCCCATCAGCATACCAGGATAACTGGGAAAAAATGATCGTAACTCTGACGGATAAATTTGGACAAAACAATCAGGCCAACAAAAGAAAATCCTCCAAGATACATAAAGTGCACCTGGGAGCAATAGGGAGCAAAAAAAGGATTTTCAATCAGGAAATCAGAAAACTTAAAGGGAAAGTCATAAAGAGGGGTGATGACGTTAAGAGGCAAATACATACTCTGAGGCAAAAATACAAAAAAGAAGTATGGACCGTAAAGAAACAACACCAAACAGAAATCTGGCTACAATTATTAGAAGCCAGCAAATCCAATAACAACAGGAAATTTTGGGCAGAAATAAACAAAGTAGCCAATGGAGTAGCCCTCGATTTTAACGTAAACATATTACAGGAAGACTGGATCCACTATCTAGAGCAAACCCAAATGACCTGTGCACATGAAAGGAATCAACTTCCCTCCAATCACCTGCTGAATGAAAAGCATGAAGAAGATCAAATCTTTGTTGTAAATTGGATTACACAATGCCAAGTCCAAATGGTCTTGAAAAAACTAAAGTCAAAAGGCGCGCCGGGTCCGAACGGCTTGCCGAATGGGCTTTTTAAATATGACCAATGGTTTTGGGCAGAATACCTTACCCCGTTGTACAACCATGCATTTCAATCAGGAAGTATTCCCCCTTCATGGAGAGGGAGCATCCTGCACCCAATCTTCAAAACAGGTGTGCGCTCAGATCCAGCAAATTACAGACTGATTGCGCTTATAGACGTAGAAGCCAAGGCATACGCATCCAATCTTTTGAAAGCATTGGAAGATTGGGTTAGTAGTAACAACATACTCCCAATCACCCAGACAGGGTTCAGGCCTGGAACCAACACGTCATGTAACCTGACAGCGCTGAATCTTCTTGTTGACAAAGCAAAGGCTAAATCTACAAAACTGTACACCTGTTTTGTCGACCTAAAAGCGGCATTCGACACAGTACCAAGGGAGATCCTATGGGAAAAGATGGCCAGCTGGGGCATACCTCCGAAGTTGTTACGGGCCATTATAAACTTGTACACATCTACCTGGGTTAAGATAAAACTTGGCAACGGGGACAGAACAACACCAAAAATCTCTACCTACATTGGCCTCAAGCAGGGATGTGTATTGGCCCCCACTCTTTTCAATATCTTTACTGCGGACCTTGACAAGAGCATCTCAGAGATCCAAACAGACCCTCCAAATTTAGCCCAACATAAAATAAGGAGTATGCAGTACGCTGATGACATAGTCCTTTGCAGCCAGACCCCGTTGGGTCTCCAACGAGCCATAACAAGGCTGCACAAATATATCAGTACGCATGGGCTGCAATTTAACTATAAAAAAACGAAAGTGGTCTGTTTTGCGTCTCACCCAGGACAGCAAACATTCAGATGGTACATTGCTGGGCATAATATAGAGCAAAGTTCCACCTACAAGTATTTGGGAGTACTGGTTGACTCAAGATGGTCATTGAGAGAACATACCCTGTACAGAAAAGCCCAGGCAAACAAACTGCGGTTCGCCTTAAACATACTACTAACTAAATTAAAATGCCCATCGAATGAATACCTGCTGAAAGTGATTGGTGCCAAATTTTTACCATCCCTCACGTATGGCTCCGACCTATACAGAGGCAAAGACGCTAATTTCCTGAACCTCCAACAGTCAGTGTTGTTTAAACATCTTTTTCAAATTCCGCAGTTTGCATCTCAGGCGCAGGTACGCCTTGAATTCGGGTTATTAAATCAGCACCATGCTAGACAAGCCGCCACAATAAAAACGTGCTGGAAATTAAGAGCAGCTCAAGAAGACACACTGATGGGTCACTGCTGGTCTGAAATTAACAATCAAACAAAAGGAAAAAAGGCTTGGAAAACAACACTGGAAGAATCATTGAAAAGCTTAGACATGCAAGAGACGTGGAACTCCAAACACACCTTCGCGGCCTTTAAAAAAATAGCCAATGGAGCTGCTAAACATAAATCCTGGATGGCCGATAAAGCAGCTCTGGCAAAGAAAAAACACGGCTGGATGGTATTGGCTACGTATGAGAGATGCAACCCGCAACCGTATCTAGTTAGCTATAGAACACCATCCACGCAACAAATGCTACTACGACTACGGCTGGGAACCTATACCACAAAAGATCAGATCCCGGCATGGCAGCAAACATGGCCAACAGCGCTGTGCAGGCTTTGTGGTCTCTCTGAAGAAACTTTGATCCATGTCCTGTGCATCTGTCCTCTTCTGAGTAAATTGAGACGGTATTATCTCCTACAGATATTCCGCCTTTTTCAAATTAGAACATGTCGGTCGGCAGCTATGTTAGTATTGAACAGCCAACAATTGCAGACAGCCTGCAGGGCCACCAGATTTTTTCAGAAAACTAGTCGCCTTCTGCAGGAAAATGAAAAAAGAGGTGACCTATTGGGCAAAACTTAAAGTCTTATTGGAATAAATGACTTTGAAAATAGACAATGAAAGTTGGACTTCATTTCTACAAAAAAAAAAAATCCGCAAATGTTTTTTAAATTATTTATTTAAATGGAATAAGCTCTTTTGAATTTTACTTTTTTGTAAAGGTTTTAATTAACCATACACAATAAAATTTTACTTACTTACTTACTATGTGGTTACACGTATATTTTGCATCTCTTACATGTGGTTCATTCATGTTTAAGTTCAGAGGTTCAAATACGTATAGGAAAAGCATTTCAATCAGCTCATTTGCTTTGCATTGGCACGTGTTATTTTTGGCAAAGCAAGTAGGCTGGCAGCCTTTTGCCTTTGTCAATGCTTGTTTTGTCATGGGTTTTGCAAAACCTTATTGCTGAGGATGCTTCTGAGCCCTTGTCAGTCTATAAGTAAACATATGCTTCTGTCTCATATATACATTGTCATAATAGTTCCTTGCACTGACTAGAATAGCAGAATGCCCCTCAAAATGAAGTCATAAGACGGCTAAAGTGGGCTGACCCATTGCTCCATGAAGAATCCTATAAGGCAGAAGAAAAACGTGAAGGACAAAATAACAGACCAACGGATGAAGAGGACAGGCTGAATGACCCTATAAGGAAATATATTATACACATAATTTCTAATAAAATCAAAAGGTCTTGAAAAGTAGTATACATAGCAGAATCCTTGACTCTTCAATGACATTTCACCATTCAAAAGAACGCTGATTGAGGTTATTTTAAATCAGAGTCAAATTTTCAACAAAAAGTCTGAATTTTCTCCTGTAGAGTTACATCTAAGTTTGTAATAAATGATTGACTTTTTAAAATGCATAGATGATTCCAGGATTACTACTGAAAAGCTCACGTTTCCCTGGAGTGCTTTTTTAATTCAATGGTACCATCATGCAAGAGCATTTTTACAGATATAAATTTAGCACGTGTACATTTATGCATGGATAATGCACCACCCAAGTGCCACACAACTTGCACACGCTTTTTGTCCATAGTTTTCTTGTAGAGAAACCTATTTCCTTCAACACCAATTTAAAGGAGTTTCCTCTCAATTGATGCACTGATTGATTATGATTACATTTATAGTTTTATTGGTTTCACTTTTACCGGCAGGATTCTTGGTGCTAAAGCAGAGTCAGTCCCCCTAGAGTAGATCAGACCAACATCAAAAAGAAGCTGGGTTTTGAGAGCTCTGCAGAAATCCACATAGTTCTTTATTTTCCAATTTTCGACTGGCATATCATTCCAGAGAGTAGTCCCAGAACACCAAGGGCCTTATTACGATGGGTGTCGGAAAGCCTCCAACCTCAGGTCGGAGGCTTTCCGACACTCATCGTCGGTTTCACTTCCGACCGCCTAATTACAATCTAGGCGGTCGGAATTGAAACCAGCCGGACATTACGGCTGAATTCCAACAGGCTCCTTGAGCCCGTCTGCCAGTTGGAGACCGGCCTGTTATCCCAATGGACGGCGTTTCCGCCGTTGGGATTATGATGCTTGGTTTCCAACATGCTTTCCATGACAGGCTTTCTGACATGGGAAGCCTGTCGGGAAGCATGTTGGCAGGGCCCCCATCTCCTTGCGGCCTCCAGTTGGGAGCCGAGGGGCCACCTATGGTGCCACACTGCTGATCCCTCCACCGTGTGGCAGACACCTTGAGGTGCCTGTCACGCGGTTCAGGGATGAACACAATCTCCCATTTCTCTATTGGAGCTCGTGCTACGGCGGGTTTATGGCCCCAAGTGTTTTGTCTCTAATTCGTGTCTTTTTTAGAAATAGGACTATCAGCAATAATGCTGAAACTAAGCTTTCTGTAGGCAAGACTACCACAGAACTTCCACAGACATAGCCAAACTTACTGTACATAGCAAGTTGGATTGTATACTCGTCGGGACTGACCACCAGTGTAAGACATGCTCACGTCTCCAAAGTATTTATTAACCAGATGAACTGCAAAGTGTAGTATATGTTCTGCTTTCATTGGTGTCATTTTTCTGAGTTGAGAGCCCTAGTATAAAGAGTTGAGGTGAGAATGACCAAGTGCCCTGACTTGGCAATTAATGGCAAAACCTGCAAAGTCTGTATCTAAAAGAAACTGTTGCTGTTACAGTATTTACATTCCCTTTCAGTGTAAGGTTTTTATATAGAAATGTATATCAATGTTTTTAACTTTGTAAACTGGTCAAGACAACAATAGCGGCTCAGGAAAACAGTTTTTTGCCACATGGCACTGAATCAAACCTAAATAGATCTGAAGATGGTCAGGGTTATTGTGAGCTGGAAGATAGAGTCTGATTATGAGCTAAGTATCATCAGTATACCATAGAGCGTGGACATGTATTGCTCTTACCAGGGCATCATGAAGATCTGAAGATCATGAAGATCTGAAGTGGGGATGCAGAAACGCTGATAAACTCCACAAATGACATGAGCTATACTCTGAAAAGGCTACAAATCTATGGTCTGGATTCTCTCTGTCAGAAATAAAGTATCCCAACCTAGGGAAGGTCACACAGGCTGTCTAAAGTGAGATAGTTGAGCAAGATCTTGTTGTTGACTTTATCAAAAGATGTGGAGGACAGCCATTTTATCTCCTATGTCCTAGACAGATCTTTATTCATCCACGACAGCTGTAAAGACTGGCTTTTTCATGTCCATGGAGGAAGCCTGCTTGTGACCAGTCAAGATGACCATGGGTTTCCAGATGTTTTGAAACCCAGCTTGTAAAACACCATTCAGAGATTTCAATAATGGCAAGTAATTGAACTATCATTGATTCAAATGGAAGGATCTAAGTTGGCTTTCTTTAGCAGAGGTGTGATGTTTACTTCTTCCAAATGTTAGGAAATCAGCCTGACCTATATGAGGTATTAATGATTTGGGAAGTGATTGCGAATTCTACTGGAGCCAGTGCCTGTAAAATAAAGACTGCACATAGATCTTCCGGGAAGCCAGACATATGTTGATCTAGAAAACAGCCAATCTTAAAAAGGAAGAGAAAGTATTGAAGGTCCAGATTCAAAATGACAAAGGGTAGAAGCTGGAACACCTTTGATGTAAGGCAGGGTCTGAACGGGACTGTAGATTGTGGAGATCTTTTCAGATAAATATAGTCCTAGTTCTCATATCCTTCCCATGATGATTAATTTGGTTCTATATCTATCCTCTTCAGTAAGATCATTTATTACTGTGGAAATGTTCCCATTTAAGAGATCTTTTGATGTTTTTCCCTTCTCTTTTGACGACTGCTTGCGATTCATGTCTTGTTGATAATATCCAATATCTTTTCCTCCGATACAGTGATTACATTTGTCAACTTATTTATGCACAAATCCCAGGAGGTTGTGATTTACTTTTTAAGGTGGGCAGTAGTGTGTTCCAATTAATCATGCCTTGATTTGGGTTGACAGATGCTTTGCCATTGCTTACCTCCAAAGACAGATTCAAAATTCAGGGAGACTGTAGCTCAAGAGCCTTATGGATAATCGCATGATTGTGATTGCTTTCTTGGTAAAATTTAGCATGCACTTCTACAGTTTTACAAAACAAATCATAACTGGAGAATACGTAGCATATAATTGAGGATCCTGTGGTGCCTCTTCTTGTGGGTGATGCTGGAATGTCCAGATCAACTCTTCCATTTATTATCACTCCATTGATGATGGAGAGAGATTCAGGAATTATTATTCTTTCTCTGTCTGCCTTGTGTTTAATTGGGAAGGTAGCTTCTGAGATATTCCATGCTGTGTCAAGCTCTTTATTCCTAAATGAGCTTAAAGAGATATTTGAGATCTTGGCATTGAAGTCATAAATCATTAGTATTTTACCCTTATGTTCATGCTGTAGGATGGTTTCAACAGTTTCAAACATTTGAAGTAAAAGGGAATTGTTTTGCTGTCCTGTGCTGTCCTGGGGGAACGTAAATATGAAACAAAAGAAGAATATTGTCTTGCTGATTTTCTGATTTTGGCAGGTTAATATGAATGCATTGTATGTTATTGCAGGAAAGAGTAAAGATGTTGAAATCACAATAATGGTCTGTGAAAAGCAGTATGGCCGTGGCCTTTACTAGCCATCTGTGCAAGGACATCTATCACATAGTAAAGATCTGTGACACATTTTTGGGTGGGACAGTTCTCCTGTAGGCAAACGATTGTAGATTTTAAATCCTCTAAGGTATCCATTTTTCCTTTGTGGAGGCTTGCTAAATTCCAGGAGACTAATGACAGATTGTTGCTAAGAAAAGGTAATGTAGAAACTTTGTTCAATTTGTTTTCATTTAGCTTCCCAGGCAGTCAGGCCAAGATACTCATTTAATTATAGACACATGAGATAATTGATCTCAAGCTCTGATTTGTCTGCCATATGGATTGACTTAAATGAAAATCCCTTATATGATGTGGAACCACTTAGATCTGCTTGAAGGGCCATATGATTGGGCTCCATAACAATTGCTCAACTCCATTTGCTTTTTGGAGAGCTTAGAGGACAAATACAATGTATGTCATATTCGTTTTTATGGAGAACAATGTACTCCTTCATAATTATTGTCGTTATCGGATTGCACCAGAATTTGACCATCACAATTGACAAGTCCTGTTTTTTTTGGAAAGGAGACCAATTTTATTTCTGCTGAAGAGAGTGATTTAAGGTTGTGAGTAAGTGTGAAGGGTTTACAGGGCTATTGTCTTTTTGAAAGAGATCCGTGACTTCTTTAATTTGTGAAAGGTTTGAGAAGTTACTAGATTCGGCTATTGTATACAGTGACTTGCCGTTGCGGATTCTGCAAGGCAGGGCATTATTCCACCAAACATATAAAGAGAAGATTTAAATTCGGGAGCATGAGGGTTTAACTCATTATAAGGTGCTTTGGAAGCAGATCCATCTTCCAGAAGATGGAAAAGAAAATGATTGTGAACCCTTCTCTGCGTTTATCTGAGATGTAGCAATTAGCTCTAGACTGTTGTTTACGTTGTGTATAGTATTTATTGGTAAATTGTTCTCTTGTGTTTGTAAAAAATAATGCTGTGTTTTTATAGTTGTTTTGTAATTCAGTGCTTTGCTTTTCTCCTATTGCGACTTTTTTTAAATTTAACTATTTCTACAGTTTTTTGTTTGTTGGTTAGTTCTGCCAGTGCTACCACATACAACTGTAATTGATCTTCTCCGTTCCTCTTTACATTTTGCTTAGCAAATATTTCGAAACAGGGAAAGGAGTAAGAACTTGGAAGTGGGTGATGGCTTTATGGATCTTCAGAGAACAATTTACTGTGAGAAAAGGCCCTGTGCCCGTGATTTTCTGCTTTTTATTATTGCTTGATTTTTCTTTCCTTTTTTGGGTCACTATTGAGCTTTTATGCTCTATATTTTCCTCCTCAGACTTTTGATCCTTAAACGGACCGGTTATTTGAGTCCCAGTCGGCGTTCTACCTTGTCTATCAGGTAGAGTTGATATGCCATTTTGATCAGTAAGTCATTTTAATACTGCTGTTCATATTTCGAGATTATGATGAGAGTTGAGTGTTGTTTTGTCTAAAAACGTGATTATTGATTCAAGAATTCCTTGGAGGTCTTGCAAGGGAGATACACACTGTCACAACCCCCTCATATACCCTCTGTGTAGTGGGCATAGCGTGCATGGCTCATGTTGCTTTACCCCATGGCTCTTTATGGCCCGCTATGATATTCAGGACTGATGCGCCCCCAGTACCCTAATGACTGATACTTCCCCAGCACACGTAACTCCCATTGCACTTGAACCCCTGCATGCGTTCCCCAGTTCCTGTGGATTAACTACTCTTGCTGTTCCTAGGTCCTTGGTGTAGTTTTTAATTAACTCCCTGTAAACTTCCCTAGAATCCTGTGAGCCAATGGCAAGCCTTGCTCTCACTGTTACTGGGACCTTGGTGTTGTTTATCACTATGCACGTTGGAGCGAAAACAATGCATTAATTTCCTGGTATTTGATTCTGATCAACAAATTGCACCTGCTTATTCTGTAAGGTCATAGAGAGTGTACTAGCATGTTTTTTCCCAAGGTTCGAGAACCTTGCAGATGGCCAGGTGCTACATGTGCTGCACGTGATCTAGCTACATCCATCAAGCCTTCGAGAGGGTTTATAAACCCCACCCAAACGCCAATCATGGCTTGACCTTGCTTCCTGCAGAACAAGCTTCACCCTTCCCACTCACCTGAAGAATCCTGCCAGAACCAAGGAGTCCTCAGTCTCCTTAAAGTCCATCTGAACTGGTGGTTCCCATGGCAACCGCTCCCTCGAAGTCTTCGTCCTCGCTCCCTCCGGCACAGCTACTCCGGACCTCCCGCATGTCCCTAAGTCAAGACTTCAAGATCTTCTTCGAACTTCAGACAAGTTAAAGAACTAGGCTAAGTACTCAGGTTAGCACGCACTAAACCTTCTACAGTAGTAAACAAGACCGAGTAGCCCCGCATTCAAAGACTATAGACGTTTCTTCCATTTTCTCTCTGTGAATTACTTCAGCACTTCTTGTGTGTTTATACTCCGGACCCTCCTTACGACTTTGGCGCTAGAACTATATCACGCAAGCATAAGGAATTGAGCTCTGTGTTTTTCTGATGAACAGTAGTGCCTAGAGAAAGCACTTCAGAGTCTGATATGTGTATGGATCTTGTACCAACATCTGTATTTCAAGTTATTCATAGGAGTGACTCCCTCCAATCTGTGCTTCTGGTTACTCTGCTCTCATTCTGAGCTGCTGTTGAAACCTGTAAGTTTGTGTTACTAAAGTTAATGCATTTTCATTGTATGTAGATACTTGTTACCATACAGATAGTAACTGCCTCCTCTTGTTATTCCCAGTGCATTGCAGCATCGCAAAAACAAAGGTTAAGGTCCCAGGCACATCTATCTCACAAAACATAGAAGGTATCAGAAATGACAGATCCTGTTACACAGTGTTGCACAGCTGCAGAACAGCTCTCATACCACAAAATACCACGTGGAGGATGGAAAGAAGTGTTTTTTCAGGTGAGCAAGAGAGATCACCCACCAGTGCAGGCCCATTGCCCGGAGTGCTATTGAAAGGTTGCAGTGTCTATTTTGGGGGTTTTATTCCTATTTATACATGTTAGTTGACTCTTACCTAAATCAGGCACAGTGTAGTCCATAGGAAGCATTGCTGATGTTTTAGCTTCAATAGTTTTGGTGTCGTTGGAGTTAGTGGAACTTTTGGCTGATAAGTGTTTTCAGTGAGCACTGTGGATGCAATTTCCCCTATTGGAGCAATCTTCAGCACCATAAATCTTGGTTTTTGTGGTCACAATTTCTGTTGCAGAAGTCTTTATGTTTGGGAAGAATTTTGTTATAGAAGGAAGGCCTTCTTGCGAACCAGTGGGATGTGATTTATTTCTCCCTCTTTTACACTGTGTACTTGTATTATCTAGTGTAACAGCTGCCATTGATATGTGTTCTAAGTCAATGGCAGCTGAACCAGAATGTTGGTGTAGAGTACCTATGATGTATTAACATAGAATGGATTGACTTGGTTTCCATGGTGTCAGGAGATATTCTTGACAGTGGAGCCTAGCGAAGCCTGGGAGGAAGTTGTGCTTTAGAGGCTGGAGTTTGTATCATCTGTCGTGAATAAACCAGAACTTTTTCATCCAGAGCCTTGCCTGCATCTTTATTTCATTGCAATCTAACTGAATCTAACCTTCAGTTAGATTGAGACAAATCATTCAAGTAAACAATGTAGGATCCAGCAAACCAGACTTTGAGAAATAGTTTCCTGAAGCTTTTGACACCAAACTGGGCTGTTTGAAAAATTATGTTCACAAAATAAGAATTAAAAAGGGAGCCACTCCTGTTGTAAGTAAGGTCAGAGGGGTACCATTACTTGTTAAAGACAAAATGAAGGCTGAATTAGACAAGTTAATAGGTAATGGCATTATCGAGGAAGTAGAAGCCACAGAATGGTTGGCTCAGGTGGTCATGACAAAGAAGGCTGATGGAGAATTTCGCCTTTGTGTGGATTTACGTGAATTAAATAAAAATGTAATTGTTGCTCACTATCCTTTGCCAAACATAAATGAGATGCTTTCTATGCCAAAAGGTGCTAAATGTTTTACGACTGTAGATCTCACGTCTGCATACCACCAAGTCAAACTTCACCATGAGTCTCAAGACTTGACGGTATTCGTTACCCCATTTGGCACGTATAGATTTGTGTGTATGCCTTTTGGGTTAATATCTGCTGCTGCTGTCTTTCAGCGTGTTATGGAAAGAAAGTTGAGAGGAATTTCGGGATTAACGATTTACCAAGACGATGTTCTTGTGTATGATGAGGATGTTAGTATAAATAATCAAAGAGTGCGTGAGGTTTTGAAAATATTTAAAGACAATGGTGTAACATTAAAGGCAAGTAAATGCAAATTTAAACTGAATCAAATAGATTATCTTGGTCACAAAATAACGTCAGATGGTATTGAACCAAAATGTGAGCTTGTTAAGACTATAAGTAATTTGGTTAGTCCCTTTTCTGAAGAGGAGGTGATCAAATTCTTGGGAATGACCAAATACTGTAATAAGTTTATAGTAATTTTTTCAGAGAAGACTAAATAGTTGACGTCTCTGTTAAAGAAAGGAACTCTTTTTGTGTGGAACGAGGAGTGTGAATCTGAATTTTGTTTGATAAAATGTACACTAAGAAAAGTATCCTATTTACAGAGTTTAGAGCCAGGGCATGAATCCAAAATTATGTTGGATGCCAGCTCTAAAGGGCTTGGAGCAGTTCTTGAAAACAAAGACAGAACGGTTTGGAAAGGACAATATTATTCATTTCCAGGAGCTTGAAAGGGGCGGAACTGAATTATTCAGTTATTTAAAAGGAAGCGTTGGCTGTGTTTTGGGCTGTTCACAAAATAAGGAAGTTTGTCTGGGGGAACACTCTCGTGGTCAAAACTGATCACAAACCTCTCATAGAAATTTTTGAAAGGAAAGGTTTAGATGCAGTTTCTGAGAGGATTAAGCGTTGGGTAATTGGTTTACAAGAGTTTCATTTTGATGTCGAACATGTTCCCGGTGCTAGGAATTGGGTAGCTGACTGTTGTTCTCGTCTAGTCAGTATAGGTGATGTGAGTGGGAATGTTGTTGATGAAGAAGAGAATTTGGATGTTTGTTTAATAAGAGAAGGAGTCATTAGAGAGGATGAGTGGCTGGTTGAACTTGGTAAAGATCACATTTTACAAAAAGTTGTGGAGAAGATTGGGAGTGTTTGGTCAAATGCTGACAAAATTCATGTAGCTTTGCAAAAGTTTTGGAGAGTTGGGGATGAATTGTCTGTTCAAGGTGGACTTGTGTTCAGAGGTACCAGATTAATTCCTCCGGTCTCATTAAGAGAGGCATTGATCTCTTTAGCTCATGTGAGTCATTCATGGATTTCAAACACCAAAGAGAGATTGATACAGATATATTGGTGACCGGAGATAGATATTCAAGTTGAACAAGTTGTGAGAGAGTGTGGCGAGTGCTGTAATGCAAACAAAACTTTCAAATGTAGAGTACAGCCCATGCTTGTTAGAGAAATACCAAAAGAACCCTGGAAAGAAGTCGCTTTTGATATCCTGGGCCGCATTCGTTGTTGAGGTGTTTACAAGTATGCTTTGGTACTCGTTGACATGTTCTCTAGGTGGCCATTATGAATTCCATAGAAAAGCATGATGTTATTCTGTTTTTAGAACACGTTTTTGAGAGAAGGCTTTCCAGAATGTTTGTTAACAGATAATGGAGTAAAATTAGTCTCTCGTGAGATGGAAGATATCTTAAAGAGAAGGGGGATTAGGCACAAGAAGTCAGTATTGTTTCATCCCGAGACCAATGGCATGGTCGAGAGGTTGAACAAAGTTTTGAAGGAGGCGATGCAGCGTGCTATTGCGAACAATATGTGTTGGAAGAGTGAATTAGTATGCAAGGTGAAGAACTACAGAATAACTCCTCATTCCAGTACAGGATTCTCTCCCCTTTGAGTTATTCAAAGGAAGAAAAGCTAATACTCTAGTCTGTCCTTCTTGGGTTAATGACAGAGTGGGTGATGATTTGTGTGTAAAGCAGAAGGGAGAGTTGAAGGATTTAAAAGACCGCAAGTTAGTTTTGAAAAGGAAGGTGTTGTTTGATTCTCGGAAAGTTACAAAGAAAACTGTGGTTCAGGTTGGTGACCTGATTCAAATTAAAAATCCTATTGTTGGTGTCTTCAGTACAGGCTCAAAATATTCCTCTCCCATGAAAGTCATCAAAGTTTTCAAAAATGCTGTGAGGACTGAGGATCATCGCATTTGGAATTTAGGTTGTGTGGTAAAAGTCAATGTGAGAAATGAGGACAATCTCTTTGAGAGTTTCGGTGGTGACACCAGTGCTAATAAGTCTAAATTGAGGAGAAGCACTAGAGTTCCTAGAAGACCTCAATATCTAAATTAATTTGTGTGATTAGGCTTTAGTTTATTTTGGGCATAGTTTATTTTCACATAGCATTGATTTAGTTTACAGGTTTTAAGTTTCCTTTGTGGTTCTGTTTTTGGAAAGGAGGAGGCGTGTAGTATGTAAGAGCTGACATTGATATGTGTTGTAAGTCAATGGCAGCTGAACCAGAATGTTGGTGTAGAGTACCTATGATGTATCAACATAGATTGGATTGAGTTGGTTTCCATGGTGTCAGAAGGGATTCTTGACAGTGGAGCCTAGCGAAGTCTGGGAGGAGGTTGTGCTTCAGTGGTTGGAGTTTGTATCATCTGTCCTAAATAAACCAGAACTATATCATCCTGAGCCTTGCCTGCATCTTTATTTCAGTAC
Source organism: Triturus cristatus (assembly GCF_964204655.1). NCBI lineage: Eukaryota > Metazoa > Chordata > Amphibia > Caudata > Salamandridae > Triturus > Triturus cristatus. Next base: position 1,415,328,834 of record NC_140591.1, on the reverse strand, counting down.
TGTAGGTTGCCTTTTCATTTGAATGGAATTTTAATTGGCAGAATGCTTATTTCTTACTTGCGGAAGGGTAGTTTGCTTCTCTGAAAGGAAGAGAATACTTTGTCTGGTAAGTTCAATCTCATTTATTTGGAACAAGAGATGTCCAGGGTAATCAACTGGCCAGAGCGACATCAAAGTACAACTGTCCTTTGACCATTCCACATGCCATCATTCCAGTATGGAACAGTGGTGATGGTGGCATGTGCTTACATTCAAAGATAAACATTAACACTTAAATATACATAGAATTCAACACATCTTCCCCCTTAAACATAAGAAAAGATTGGCATTACACACAAAAAAAATAAAACAACAGAAACATCTTGTAAGAAGAACAAAAGTGCATTAAACACTAAAAGATATCAACATCTTAAGATTTGACATAATCCTTGAACCAATTGGGTGGTTTCCGTTCCCTGGCAGGAATGCTGGAACTAAATTCAGGAATTCTGGAACTAGGTTAACCATGAATGGAACTGGCACACTTTGAGAGAAAGAATCCATGCCAGGGTCGCCAGGCAAACTCTGTTTAGATAACCTTTCCATATTCCACCATTTACCATCGCATTGTTTAACGGATCTATTCCTTATGGAAATGATTTGCTTGGGACATGAAAACTTGGAAGTCTCACTTTGACCCAATCACCTTCTTTCAAACAACTTCTTTTCTTCCTTTAATTGGTTCATTAGTAACGTACTTGCTCTGAGCTTTGTGACAATCAGCCTTCACTGAGTCGGGAGCAACATTGGGAACACTCAGATCACGCATCCAAGGTCTAACCAACTTAGAGGAGAAACTTTTGTAACAGCTTTGGGTGTTGTGCGCAAAGCCAACAGTAAATTAGATAGTTCTTTCCTCCAGTTTAAAACATTAACCACAGACAATTGAATACTATCCTTTATGACCCTGTTGCAGTGTTACACTAAACCATTGCTGCGGGGGTGGTATAAGGAAGTGGTAATGCGTTTGATACCCCAATGAGACAGGAACTCTTGGAATTCTGTGGACACAAATTGCACCCTATTATCAGTGACTAGTTCGACTACATGCTCAATTGAACGATCCATTCCAGGCCACCAGAATACTTCTCTAAGTCTTCTCTTCATTGCTCTCATACCTATATGGCCTTCATGGGCAAGCAACAAAACCTTATACTGCAGTGACACAGGCACCACCAACAAACCAACTCGCTTGAGGATACTAGACTGCAGATTCAATTCAGGGAAAACGTGTTTAAATGAAGCTACTTCCTCGTGCTTAGACAACCAACCTTTACCTAACATAGTAATCATCTCCTGTAATAAGGTATCTTGCTGAACGGCAGACTTCCACTCTTCTTCCGAGATGCTGGTAAAATTAGAGTCCATTAAAGAAGCAACAACACACAATTCCTCCTCCCCTTGTTCACATGACTGTTCATTTTCAAGGGGAAGTCTGGACAAACAGTCCTCAAAAATGTTCTTAACTCCAGGAATGTATTCTTTTTTTTATTTTATTTTTATTTATAATTGTTATTAACGGCATACATTGTCCGAAACAGAACCTCAGCATACAGATTACAACAGAGTGAAAGCTACCTGACAGTACATCGCATATTATTCATATCACCTTCAATCATATTATTAAATGTTATACATTCACGCGCAATTAAAAAGTTGGATTTGCTTTAAGAGAGTCCACCAGAAACATCCAGTAGTCTCGTGGCTTAGAGCCAGTGGGTAGTTCCTCCTCATAGGTTTTCATGGTGTCTTTGCAGTAGGCCATATCCATAAGCCATTGCACGGTTTTTGGTGTTTCCCTGCTGCGCCAGTGTAGCGAGATTCTCTGTTTAGCAAGAAGCAGGGCTACCATGCAAAATTTGCGCTTCATAGCACGGATATCCTTGATTAGTCCCAGGAGACACGTTTGTATCGTACAGTCAATAGTAACTTCTACCATTTTACCCAGTATCTCCACGACCTCTGTCCAATATGTTCTAATTAGCGTACAGTACCAGGCAAGATGAATAAAATTGTCATTGTCATTACCACATCTTTGGCATCTTGCATCTGTGCGGAGACCATATTTATACAATCGGGCCGGGGTATAATATTTCTGATGTAGGTATTTGTAATGTAGCAGGCGTAGATTGCCATTCGGGGTGAGCATACTAGTTATAGTACAACAGGTCTCCCACTCCTCCTCTGTGAGGGGAGTGTCAAGCTTGTTGTTCCAGCGTTCCCATGTCTTGTGCGTGTTATCAGCGATATCACCCTGAAGCTGTGTATATAGTTGTGTCACCATATGCTTATTGTGTGGTGCAGTAATCAGCAGTTGTAGGGAATTTAGTTGTGGCGGTTAATTGGGATAGGTGGGATACAGTTTCTTAACAGCTCCCTGTAACCTATGGTAGGTAAACTGGAAAAGTAGCATCTGATTTTGTATGTACCGCAAGTCTTTAAGTTCCACAAAAGTGCCATTAGTATACAAATCTCCCATTTTATCTATGCCCACTTGCCGTAACAGTTCTGATCCCACTTTTTCTTGGGTGACGACAGATCTGGGTGAAATTGTAAAGGCATTGCTGGTGCGTATAAAGGTAGCTTATGTAAGGTTTATACCTCTTTACCGACCTTTCATACTTTTTTTCTGGTAAATACTCTAAAAAATCAAAATAACAACACATCAGTATTCCCCATAAATACAATGTCTACACACAATTATTGCTTTTTCTCTTTGTTTTTTTATTTAACAAGAAGCAAAAAGATTTTTTTGTATAAAAAATATATTCATATTTCATTTCTATATTTTTCTTTTTTGTGATTTACAAATATTCTGGAAACAAGTGAGTACAAGTGATCAATAATGTGAACATCAAATACATTGGTTTCAAATCACAATATTTGAACAATTGAATTTGCCCCTCAACAGACGACATAGATATCTACATTCTCTTCTTGCATACTATTCTTGCATCCCAACATACATACCACACACAAAGAAATATACAAAAAAGGACTTGTAAAAACACACAACTGGATAGATCTACTACAAATTGATTTTTGAATAGTTTATCAAATTTTGCTGTGATGATTTTGACAGCAAGGTACATTTCTTCTCTTATTTGGTTTAAGTTGATCCGTCTAGAGTTTGTTGTCCAGTTGTGAAGTAGCTGGTCTACGTACGTTTCGGTGAAAATTTTATTGAAATCACCTTCCTCAGGACCATCAAAGAATGAAAAAGGGGGAGAGGGGACTTTATTCTGAAAATATAAATACATTGTATGTGAGATATAGGGAATATTGATGTTATTAATGTTTTCTTTAGAACAACTATTTTTGTCTATTTCTTTGAATTTGCTTATACATGCAAGTCTCAGAATAGGAAGGAAAAAGAAAAGAAAAGGAGAGAGAGTAAGAAGAACCTCCCTAAGGGAAGGAGAGTAGAGGGTTAGATTTACACCCTTCCGTGAAGTAAGAAGCTTTTCATGTTAGTTGGAAACAGAATATCCGTGAGATTCCTAGTTATACAACCGTTGATTAAAGAAAGAAACCAGATTGCCCTGTGCTGAGATGAAAAGGGTGTTGCTAAGGAATACCTGTTTGAGGATGACACGTAACAAGTAGTTAAGACGTCATTGCCAATTCCTCTAGGGCAGCTGTGAGTTAGGACTTGGTCTATTGTATACGGACTCTGTTTATAGCCAAAGATAAGAATAAAACAAAACAAATTTGAAAAATAGTCCTGTCTAAAATGGCCATTTGGCTGTTTCTAAGTGAGTAACGAGTGTTGTTATCTCTTACCCTAAATATATGATAATTTTCAGTATCAAGGGTTTCTTGTGTCGATAATAATCTGTCCTAGTTGGAATGTTTCAACACCAGGTTTCTATTGTCTCCTAGGTGAATGCTTCTTAATTTAGAACCTCCATTTTGTGTGTTCCTTCACTTTAGGTATACCCTTACCTAGGAGACAATATAAACCTAGTGCTAAAACATTCCAACTAGGACAGATTATTATCGACACAAGAAACCCTTGATACTGAAAATTATCATATATTTAGGATAAGAGATAACAACACTCGTTTCTCACTTAGAAACAGCCAAATGGCCATTTTAGACAGGACTATTTTTCAAATTTGTTTTGTTTTATTCTTATATTTGGCATTGTTCAGGGTCCTTACCAGGTTTCAGCAGGGCAATGATCATGGCGTCTCTCAGTGTGGGAGGTTAAATCTGTTTATCATGGGCGTCACCGTACATTTCTACGAGGTGGGGTGCAAGCTGGTCGATATATGCCTTATAAAATTCGCTGGTGAAGCCGTCCGGGCCTGGTGCTTTACCATTTGGGAGTGTTTTGACCACCTCATTAACTTCTTCCACCATGACTGGTTGAGAGAGATAGTCCCTTTGTGTATCAGATAACCATGCATTTGCTACATCTTCTAGGAATGCCAGAATCTCAGGTGGTGTGGCTATGTCTCGTGACGCATACAAGTCCCCGTATGTACTCATGAATGCACGTGATATACTCTGGTGCCGATCACGATCCTACAAAAACCGGGTACGAACCGTCGGACGGAGCATATTCTCCGTCCGACGCGTACCCGGTCGTCAAAATATACAAACATGGAATTACGATTCGCACGGAAACTCAATTTCCGTACGAATTGTACAAAACCCCGACCGACGAAAATAAACATACAAATGCGATCCGGGAAAGCGCCGACGTGACGTCGGGACGCACGCAGCCTGCCATTCACGAACCAGGAATTACGATTCGCACCGACGTCATCCCGCACGGACAATATTTTCCGGCTGCCAAAAACTGCCGGGAAATCAGGACGACGCGAACAAGGAGGACCTGTACGCGACGGACAGACATGGACCCGAACCTAAGTGTCATCCCGGCCCTCATAGCAGTCGACCTCCTCTACTGGTTCCGCCGCAGACGCCGCAGAAGGTCAGAACAACTAAGGGAGTGGGGGAAAGGGGGGGGCAGGACCAGGGGCAGGCCACAAAACCACCACCAAAGTCACACAGCACACATGCCCTGGACATACCTGACCCCCATGCCCTGGTCACTACGAGGGGGTGGGGGCGTGTCCAGCAAAGCCAGCGTCCGCCACAACGGAAGTGCCTGACGACACGAACCGGCAACACAACTATACAGGTACGTCCCGTACCCACGCCTTAAGAGCGTGGGTACGAGTCGTACCACGCCCACACCTACGTCACCCCAACAATGGCGGGACGGCTGTACCCACGTGGCAAAGGCCTGGGTACAGCCCGCACAAGCATCACATAGCGTGGGGACGGATATGTACGGACCGTACCCCCACCCCCGTATGCATGGAGCGTACCCCCAACCCCAACAGTGTAAGTACGACCCGTACCCCCACCCGCGTACGTATGGAGCGTACCCCCCACCCCAACAGTGTAAATACGACCCGTACCCTCACCCGCGTATGCATGGAGCGTACCCCCCACCCCAACAGTGTAAGTACGACCCGTACCCCCACCCGCGTACATATGGAGCGTACCCCCACCGCAACAGTGTATGTACGACCCGTACCCTCACCCCCGTACGTATGGAGCGTACCCCCCACCCCAACAGTGTAAGTACGACCCGTACCCTCACCCGCGTACGTATGGAGCGTACCCCCACCCCAACCGTGTATGTACGGACCGTACCCCCACCCCAACAGTGTAAGTACGACCCGTACCCTCACCCGCGTACGTATACGTCCCTCCCCAACAGTGTAAGTACGACCCGTACCCTCACCCGCGTACGTAAACGTCCCACCCCAACAGTGTAAGTACGACCCGTACCCTCACCCGCGTATGCATGGAGCGTACCCCCCACCCCAACAGTGTAAGTACGACCCGTACCCCCACCCGCGTACGTATGGAGCGTACCCCCCACCGCAACAGTGTATGTACGACCCGTACCCTCACCCCCGTACGTATGGAGCGTACCCCCACCCCAACAGTGTAAGTACGACCCGTACCCTCACCCGCATACGTATGGAGCGTACCCCCACCCCAACCGTGTATGTACGGACCGTACCCCCACCCCAACAGTGTAAGTACGACCCGTACCCTCACCCGCGTACGTATACGTCCCACCCCAACAGTGTAAGTACAACCCGTACCCTCACCCGCGTACGTATACGTCCCACACCAACTGTGTAAGTACGACCCGTACCCTCACCCGCGTATGCATGGAGCGTACCCCAACAGTGTAAGTACGACCCGTACCCCCACCTCGTATGCATGGAGCGTACCCCAACCCCAACAGTGTATGTACGTACCGTACCACCACCCCAACAGTGTAAGTACGACCCGTACCCCACCCACATACATATGGAGCGTACTCCCACCCCAACAGTGTAAGTACGACCCGTACCCCACCCGCGTACGTATGGAGCGTACCCCCCCAACAGTGTAAGTACGACCCGTACCCTCACCCGCGTATGCATGGAGCGTACCCCCCACCCCTAAAATAATAGAGTTGGGGTTTTAGGTTTAGGTAACGGCGCCACAGGGAAATTAAGCATAAATTATCTATTTGTCTGAAGTATTTTGATGGTGCTAGAAGGTGGGAAGTACCGCCTAACTCCCCAGAAAAAAGAGCCAAAGCTCTACAAAATATGGCATTCAGTCCTTAGCACACATCCTTTTTGTATCACAAACAAATTGTTAGGTGTTCTCACAAATAACAGTACAGAACTTAAGTTGAACAGAATAAATTAGTCTTCTTTTGAAAGTAGTTCTTTATTCTTAGGTGTCTTCCGTGCGATACACAACATCCAGCCGACACGTGTTTCGTCGCTACATGGGAAAGTATGTCCCGCGACTTTTTCAAGGCTGTGTTTTAAAAGAAAATTAAAAACCTGTCTAGTACATAACTTGAATACATGTACTCAGTTGCAATGTCAACCAAAATAGGTGGTGAAACTCACGAAACGGCTACCAGTGGGTGAACAGGTCGTCCAAGATATACAAAATACCAAATATCCTTGACATTAGAGTGTACAATAATCATACTTGAAATAGGCTAATTATGATTTTCATAAGGAATGGAGAGAACTGTGTAAAAGTGCTATAGTGGGGAAATTCGCTGAAGGAATCATGGCTAGTCGTGATTTGTAGTGGTGAAAGTGAACAGAATCGTGGTGTGATGTGACTGAGTTCATTATGGTGTGTTTAATACCGAAAGTGGTGCGTCTATGTGTGCGGTCATGCATCGATATCTATTGTGCCATTTGTCATATGATTAGATCATGACAGTGAATTCATCATAACGTGCAATCATAGCTACCTATCTTTCGTTCGTTTAGGTAGTTCTAAAAACGAAAATACAAATAATCATAATTAGTATTATTGAGAAGGGCTCCACAACGTTCAGTGGCCAAAGTAAACTGGGCATTATTAATTAAAGAAAGCACCCCCCACCCCAACAGTGTAAGTACGACCCGTACCCTCACCCCCGTACGTATGGAGCGTACCCCCACCGCAACAGTGTATGTACGACCCGTACCCTCACCCCCGTACGTATGGAGCGTACCCCCCACCCCAACAGTGTAAGTACGACCCGTACCCCCATGGAGCGAACCCACACACGTGTATGTTCTAAGCGTACATATTGTTAAATAGGAGGGGTGTGTGCCTATCACTCCCAGCAGTGCCCAGACGCAGGAGGGGTGGGTGCCTATCACTCCCAGCAGTGCCCAGACACAGGAGGGGTGGGTGCAGAGTCCTCCCAGCAGTGTCCAGGCACAGGAGGGGTGGGTGTAGAGTCCCCCCAGCAGTGCCCAGACGCAGGAGGGGTTGGTGCCTATCACTCCCAGCAGTGCCCAGACACAGGAGGGGTGGGTGCAGAGTCCCCCCAGCAGTGCCCAGACGCAGGAGGGGTGGGTGCCTATCACTCCCAGCAGTGCCCAGACAGAGGAGGGGTGGGTGCAGAGTCCTCCCAGCAGTGCCCAGACACAGGAGGGGTGGGTGCAGAGTCCTCCCAGCAGTGCCAAGACACAGGAGGGGTGTGTGCAGAGTCCTCCCAGCAGTGCCCAGACACAGGAGGGGTGTGTGCAGAGTCCTCCCAGCAGTGCCCAGACACAGGAGGGGTGGGTGCCTATCACTCCCAGCAGTGCCCAGACGCAGGAGGGGTGGGTGCCTATCACTCCCAGCAGTGCCCAGACAGAGGAGGGGTGGGTGCAGAGTCCTCCCAGCAGTGCCCAGACACAGGAGGGGTGTGTGCAGAGTCCTCCCAGCAGTGCCCAGACACAGGAGGGGTGTGTGCAGAGTCCTCCCAGCAGTGCCCAGACACAGGAGGGGTGTGTGCAGAGTCCTCCCAGCAGTGCCATGACACAGGAGGGGTGGGTGCAGAGTCCTCCCAGCAGTGCCCAGACAGAGGAAGGGTGGGTGCAGAGTCCTCCCAGCAGTGCCCAGACACAGGAGGGGTGTGTGCAGAGTCCTCCCAGCAGTGCCCAGACACAGGAGGGGTGGGTGCCTATCACTCCCAGCAGTGCCCAGACGCAGGAGGGGTGGGTGCCTATCACTCCCAGCAGTGCCCAGACACAGGAGGGGTGTGTGCAGAGTCCTCCCAGCAGTGCCCAGACACAGGAGGGGTGGGTGCAGAGTCCTCCCAGCAGTGCCCAGACGCAGGAGGGGTGGGTGCCTATCACTCCCGGCAGTGCCCATGGAACCAAAGGGTGGAGTAGCCACAGATACCATGCCCACAAATTTCAGTCAGGTGCACAAAGACCCTGCAGTACATGTAACACATGTGTGCGAGGCTGGGAGTATACGCATGCATAGCGCAGAAAAGAAAACATGTCCACATGAAGTCATGTCAATAGTCCACATACACAAGTACAATGACTACCAAGGATGCCACGAATGATGCAGGTGGAGACATCGCTCAGCATGCATGTGCAAAGTTGAAGGAGTCCGTCACACACCGAGCTAATGTACACACAGCTCAGCGCTAAATATTGGGAACACCCTGCAGGGAAGATGTCAGGGTACACAGAGGAAGGAATACACCTTTGGACAATTTCACCATGCAGCAACTGCTTACATGAACACAGAAACCTAGCTAACACCGTGTGATGGCACACAGATCCCAGGGTCCCCCCTATGACCAGCACACTACTACATTTCCCACACACCCAACACATGAACACCACCCAAAACCATGTAGCAGCCCCACCGACAGCAATACCAGCAAAGCAGTAGTGTTCCAAGGGGAATAAAATAAATTGCTTTATTCAGCATGAACCAAAAAATCTTGTTTGTAGGAAGTTCAATATTTACAAAGCCCATAGGGCAGTCCAGAAGTCACAGCTGGATGGGGGACACAGTGGGATGCGTGTCCCCGTAGCTTGCCTGCACAGTTACATTCCGTCGTCTTCCACAGGAGTGAGGGCATCATGGGGGGGGGAAGAACCAGGCACCGCTGGGACAGGAGGGTGAAGGGTAGGCGTCGTGGGTGCAGGGATGGAGGACTCCACCACAGGGGGTGGGGCAGGGCCAAAGGCGGAGGCCAGGATCTCGCTGCACACCTTAGCAAGGTCCTCCAGGGAATCCCCTGCACCCGAAGGAACCACAGGCCCCAAGGAGGGGGAGGGGTCAGAGGGATGGGTCGCAGCGCCACTGGGGGAGGGTGTGGACGGGGGGGGAATCAACAACCCTGACCGGGGACTTCCTTGACCGCTTGCGTGGTGGTGTCACTGTGGGGCTCAGGGACAGAGCGGCCATGAAGGAGTCTTTGGGGGAGATGTGGCCAGGAGAGCTGAGGGGAGGGGATTTGGAGGGAGTGGATTTGGTGGAATGCGGACTCCCACTCTGGCTGCGTGTCACACGTTTGCCCCCCGACCCAGTGGGTGTGCCTACTTCACCCTGTGTGTGCGTGTCAGGAGGTGTGCGGTGGACCTTCCCTGCTGGTGTGGTGCCTGTGTGTGTTGTGGTGGGTGGCTGCTGACGTCTGGGTGTACGTGGGACAGGCATGGGAGTGGGAAGTGTGGATGGGGCAGGGGTAGGGGGTGGGACGTAGCGCTGCAGGAGACCCACTGCTGCAGTCAGTGTCGAGTCTATCGACCTCAGCAAGCTGCGTTGGTCAGCCTGTGATGAATGAATGCCCTCCAAGTATGCCTCCATGTTGTTGAGGACCTGGCTGTGGCCATGGAGGACATTAAGGATCGCAGCCTGACCAATCTGCAACTGCCGCTGGATGTCCACAGACTCGGCATTGGCGGCAGCAGTGGAGACAGGGGCAGGGGGTGCGGTGCCTGGCAGGAAGGAGACATGTGGTGACCGGGCACGTTGGGAAGGGACACGAGCAAGTGGGAGGCGGCTGATGGCAATGGAGGGGGCGGGGTGCGATGTTGTGCCGCTGTCAGCTGGTGGTGCAGCCTCCGCCCACTCGGAGAGATCATCCTCGGACCCGTCAGCTTCATACTCTGTTGTGCCAGTCGACAGGTCCCCGGCTTCACTCTCCTCCGCCTCAGTCCCACTTGATGTGCCAGCCCCGATGTCACCGCTGGCACTGGTGCTCGGTCCCTCTGCTCCGTCTGTGCCCATGTCTCCCTCCGTGTCCCCCGATGATGCTGTGGGCAGGGTGAAGAGACAGAAATTAATCATACACCTGTATACATATGTCACATGAGTCCAATCTACATAGGTTACAGTGCATAGCCTGAAACAAAAGAAGAGTTACATCTACAAAACAAGGTACATATGTAGGGCATGCAAGACACAGTTGTTTGACCCACCATGCCACTGAAAAACTATGGAGAGCATGACACAATAGCAAATGAGATGGAATGGAATTTTGACTGAGGAGCAAGGCCCTGGGGACAATCCAGCACTGCATCTGCACCACACAGCGTGGCAGGACATAGGGATGAGCAGGGACCATATCCAGGAACAAGAGGCACATGCAGCATAGGTTATACTGAAAACATGCCCACCATGACTGGCTCACTGCACCTTGAGTGCATGTCCAGACAAACATCACACACTGGCCAGTCGTAGCAAGGAGATATCAGGTTGTGACATGAAGGCCATGCCCGCACCACCCACCCCCTACATGAGACAATTATTTGGAGACACAGGAAGCACTTACATCCCTTAGTCTGGGTGAAATACACATGGGATGCAACAATTCAAGATTGCACACAAAATACCCAAGGTGCGCCTGTCCAAATAATCATGTACAAATGGGCATCATCAGATGATTGTAACAAGACACACAGGCAATGTCCACCGTGAGTATGAACAAGGAAAATCAGGTCAGGCTGTACAGTGGACACTTGTACTACATTTCACGTCAGTATACATTTGGCCAGGGGACAATGGCACAGAGCACAACCTATGCTGTAGACACAGAGATTGTCGACATATTCGGATTACACACATGATACCTAGGAAAATATGCCCCTGGGGACAGTAGTGGCCACACAACTCCATGCTCCTGAATGGGAATGACTGCAACACACGCTACCATCCCCGCACTATGCGTACCGCACACTCATGCACATCATGTCACAGGCCACCACATAGGACATGCGTGCTGTAAGGCCTCCCACTTGAGAGACTAACTCCCATGTCTGGACTCAGCATTAGTGCCAACTGACATGGAACCCACAAGACCAGAACTGGACAGGGCACAGGCAAGGTCCCAAAACCTGTTACACACCACCCCCACACATGATGCTGCAGGCATTGTACACGTGGAGAAGGTGCCAGGCTACATAACCTTGTGACGGAGTGACTTCACACAGACCAGGGAACACATTGCAAGGAGGGGAAGGGAGGCAGGAGAGCACTGCAATACTGTGGGTAACAGGATCTGCACAGCACCATTAAACCCTGGCAGTGTATCCATGGAACAGTGCACTTACAAATGCTGGTGAAACACAACAAACACACATGTACCTACCCCCTTCCTGCTGCTGCATCTCCTGTAAGTGCCTGTCCAAGTCTGGAAATACCTCCGCCAGCACACGCTTGTGGATGTGGGAGAGACGGCGGCGCCCGCGGTTCTTATGGCTCTCAGGTGAGTCCCCCAGCAGGACCCGTGCGATCCTCCGCGTCCAGCACCGGATATCCTGCCAGCGTTTCCTCACCTGGGACAGGCGCCGCTTGCGACCATCCGCACTCCTCACGGCACTGACGGCGGTCAGCCAGATCTGCTCCTTGGCAGAGGCGCCTACCTGTGAGGATGAACAAGTGACACTACATCAATACACCTGCAACATGTCACAGAGACACATATGAGAATAAATTAGCTAGTTACAACAAGGCATGTCATGCAGCCAACGCATTGCACCTTTGCCATAGGGACATACTCCTCTGGGGAAGGGCAAAAGCAGTACGTGCCAGTGAAAGTACACAGGTGGAATGAGGGCAAAGACACAATCAATTATCAAGGCTCACACTGTGCATCACACCCACCCCTCCTGCGTCTGGGCACTGCTGGGAGGACTCTGCACCCACCCCTCCTGCGTCTGGGCACTGCTGGGAGTGATAGGCACCCACCCCTCCTGTGTCTGGGCACTGCTGGGAGGACTCTGAACACACCCCTCCTGTGTCTGGGCACTGCTGGGAGGACTCTGCACCCACCCCTCCTGACTCTGGGCACTGCTGGGAGGACTCTGCACCCACCCCTTCTGTCTCTGGGTACTGCTGGGAGGACTCTGCACCCACCCCTCCTGACTCTGGGCACTGCTGGGAGGACTCTGCACCCACCCCTCCTGTCTCTGGGCACTGCTGGGAGGACTCTGCACCCACCCCTCCTGTCTCTGGGCACTGCTGGGAGGACTCTGCACCCATCCCTCCTGCGTCTGGGCACTGCTGGGAGGACTCTGCACCCACCCCTCCTGACTCTGGGCACTGCTGGGAGGACTCTGCACCCACCCCTCCTGTCTATGGGCACTGCTGGGAGGACTCTGCACCCACCCCTCCTGTCTCTGGGCACTGCTGGGAGGACTCTGCACCCACCCCTCCTGTCTCTGGGCACTGCTGGGAGGACTCTGCACCCATCCCTCCTGTCTCTGGGCACTGCTGGGAGGACTCTGCACCCACCCCTCCTGTCTCTGGGCACTGCTGGGAGGACTCTGCACCCACCCCTCCTGACTCTGGGCACTGCTGGGAGGACTCTGCACCCACCCCTCCTGTCTCTGGGCACTGCTGGGAGGACTCTGCACCCACCCCTCCTGACTCTGGGCACTGGCTGGGAGACATCAGGCATTCCCCCCCCTGGGACTCCCCCTACAGTACATAGCATGTGTGTCACACCTGGACACAATGGCAGAAGTCACAGTCACCAAAAAGGGACACAGTCTGTGCTAGTAGCCTCTGCACTCACCTGATACCCTGGCCGCCCATACAGCAGGGGGTACTGTGGGAGGATCACATCCAGCAATGCCAGGTTCTCCTCCAGGGTGAATGGCTGTGACCTCTCCACAGACCTTGACATGGTTCCAGGGAATCAGGAGCAGCAGCAGTGTGGTAGAATCAAAATATGTGCAGGCAAGTGATCCCTCATGGGACCTGGCTGCCTTATATCTGCCTTGCTGTCCTGTTTCATGCACAGGAGTACAGAGTGATTGGTCACTCACATTTGCATCCTATGTTTCCTCCAATCCCTTCAAACCTAGCACAGTCAGTGGGTTCTTATTGTGTTTTTTTCTTCAGCATGATGTCAACCCCACAAACACATTGCAACAAAGTAGATTCATTCCAACTGACTTCTGCTGTGCACCTTCCAGAACAAATTCAAACTTAAAACTTGGTCTCCATGACAACCAGCATGCATGTAGGCCTTAATACTTGTCCCTCATGTGTCCCCTATTTAAATTAGAGCTTCACACACAGGTACGGTGCGTTCCGGGGCCCTAGGGCACCGCAAATGCATAGCAACGGCCCGTACAGGCGTGTGTACGGGCCGTACCACTATGAGTACGCATACGCAAGAACACCCATAGTGGTACAGCCCGTACACGCGTGCGTACGTTCACTATCACCATGGGTGTCCTCGCGTATGCGTACTCGTAGTGGTACGGCCCGTACACACGCCTGTACGCTCACTATCACTATGAGTACGCATACGCGAGAATACCCATAGTGAGACGGCCCGTACACACGTCTGTACGCTCACTATCACTACGAGTACGCATACGCTAGGACACCCATGGTGATAGTGAACGTACAGGCATGTGTACGGGCCGTACCACTACGAGTACGCATACGCGAGGACACCCATGGTGATAGTGAACGGACAGGCGTGTGTACGGGCCGTACCACTGCGAGTACGCATACGTGAGGACACCCATGGTGATAGTGAACGTACAGGCGTGTGTACGGGCCGTACCACTATGGGTGTTCTCGCGTATGCGTACTCATAGTGATAGTGAGCGTACAGGCGTGTGTACGGGCCGTACCACTACGAGTACGCATACGCGAGGACACCCATGGTGATAGCGAACGTACAGGCGTGTGTACGGGCCGTACCACTGCGAGTACGCATACGCGAGGACACCCATAGTGATAGTGAACGTACGCACGCGTGTACGGGCCGTACCACTATGGGTGTTCTTGCGTATGCGTACTTACTGACCATACACATGCCTGTACACTCACCATCACTATGGGTACACATACGGCAGCACTCCCATAGTGATATTGGAACGTACACAGGCCCTCTTAGCAGCAGTACGGTGGTTTTCACACATCACAGTGGTGACAGGCAGCACACAGGAAGGAATAGGGCTGACATACTTGTCCATGGATGGACATCAAGGCATTGTCTGGGCAGTACTACATGTGTGGGGCCCAGGTGTGAAAGGCTGTGATGTGGCACATGACTCCTGAGTCGAGAAGGCACCAGATGTATGATGAGATGTGTACACATGTAATGTGTGACGGTGCAATGTGTGCCAGGCATGCCCTTGACTCCTTTGACATGTGTGCATGTCGTACTGCACCCTTGTGATGAGCGTCACTGCCATGGCACGGACACCAACACACGGAAGTGTCCCCTGAGGCCCAGTACAGGGGTTACCACACCTGACATGTCACTACCCACGGTGCACGATGTGACTATGTCATGTATGTGTGGGGGGTTCCCATTAGGTTGATGTTGGAGCTCCCTCAAAAGCTGCAGCTGTTGCAGCAGCCAACATGTGTCTGTGTGTAGATTGACATTGCACACTGTTCCGCACACCATGCCACATGTGATATCGGATGTGAGGTGCGTATGTATGCATGGGACACGGAGTAGCGTAACAAGGACATGTATGCATCCTCTCTATGAATGTGTGGTGAGTCATGACATGTACACCTTTATGGCATGGTGTGTGGGCTGTCCTAGTGTAATGTCATGTGACCTGTGGCTCTAGTGTTCCGCTACCAGTCTCTGCAATCGACATCCTACTTCTGCTGATGTGTGGATGTATGTCACTCCTGTCTTGCGTCTGGCTGTTCACTTGCACTAGGACACAGCTAATCCCATGCCATGGCATGTGGAGTTTCACAATCTCCGTGTGTAGCTGGGTCTTGGTAGGAGTGTCACCTGGCAGCCATACGTGTCCAGGGCATGTGGCACATACCTGACTCCGTATGTAGCATATGTGTATAGACAGATTAACATGTGCTCAGTACAAATTAATTGTTGTTGTGGTGCACTCACTCTTCCTTGTCACTTCCAAATTACTGCAGAGCGCCGCCTCTTCCCCGACCAATTCCGGACTTGGCTGCCATGCGGGAGAATGACTGTATCCGGTGCTACCGCTTCCCCCAACGGTTGATTCTGGATTTGACGGCGAGACTGGCACCACACCTGCAACCGCTGCACAGGTATCCTACGGCACTGACACCCAAGCTGAAGGTAATGGCAGCCCTACATTTTCTAGCCACGGGTACCTTTCAAAATACCATAGCTCATGTTGGTGGCATGTCCCAGAGCATGTTCTGCCGTGTGCTGCATGATTTCTTAGAGGCCATGTTGATTCACCTGGATGACTTCATCCATTTTCCTACCCCTGAAATGTTGACTGGGGTCAAGCGTGGATTCTATGCCCTGGGAGGGATGCCCCATGTCATTGGGTCCATAGATGGGACACATGTGGCTTTGGTACCACCACAGGCACAGGAGGAAGCGTACCGGAATCGCAAGCACTACCACTCCATCAATGCCCTTGTGGTGTGTCTGTCCAACATGGTGATTTCACATGTCTGTGCTCGTTTTCCAGGATCAGCACACGATGCCTACATCATGAGGCGTAGCAGGGTTCCTGAAATGATGACGCAGCTGCGCAACGAACGAGCATGTGTTGTTGGTGGGTACACTCTGTCTGTCCTGTATTTTGCGTAGACTTTTAGCACGACCGCTTCTCCTGTCCTGCTTTGTCCATGTGCTTTCCATGTAGGGGACGCTGGCTATCCCAACATGCCATGGCTGATCACACCTCTCCGAAACCCCATCACGCCGGCCCAGCTCCGCTACAACACCGCCCATGGCCGGACAAGGCGAGTGATAGAGAGGACGTTTGGCCTCCTGAAGAGCTGATTCAGATGCCTCCACAAGACCGGCGGCGCCCTCCCATATGCCCCGGCGAAGGTCTGCAAAATCTTCATGGTCTGCTGCATGCTGCACAACATGGCAGTTGAGAAAGCTGTGCCACTCATCCTGGATCAAGATGACCAGGACCATCCACCCGTGGAGGACGAAGGGCTTGGCAATGGGGCTAGTGATGTGGAGGATGTGGAGCCGTAAGAGGACATCCGGACTCGGCTCATACGCGACTTCTTTGCTTAGTGGTGAGTACCAGTGTCTGAGTGTGCACGCATTGGTCCCCGTGTGGCATGTGTTGCGATGTGTGTCTCCACCTGCATGTATGGCACGTGAGTCAGAGGTGTGTGTGGGTGTGTCACTGGAGTGATGGTGCCAGTGATGGTTGTATTTCCCCAGTCATAATTGTGACCTAGCATGTTGTCATCCATACATGTGTCGAGTACATGCACATGCAAGTGGCTGTGCTTTTTGTGGCTGACTTCTTGTGTGTCTCTCTTCCCCAGGTACTTGCGCATGCCGTCTGCTGGTTGCATTGTTGTAGCACTGCTATTCCTCATGGACACGTTATCGTGTGCTGACTCAGCGTTACAGGCACGGACACGTTTGGAAGTCTCCTTAGGGTAAGGGATGCATCAGGGGTGTATTGGGTGTGGCAGTTGTTCACGATGTATGCACACTGCCCCTGTCGATGTTTGGTTCCTCTGCAGACATGTTGCATCACCATGGTACACATTACATGCAGCTGGGTACACCTGAATAGATGGTCAGACTTGTTGACAGTCATCAGTGATGGGATTGTGGAATGTGATGATGGCATCAATGTGTGTAACACTGCCCTCGGACACATACGGTTTGCATTGGCTTGACATGCTGTGGGACTTCCACATCAGCGGATCAATGGTGTATGGCAGGCTCTCCGTGAGCAGCTGGGGGTGTTTAGCTGTTAGCCGACACTTGTGTGCCAGTTCCATGGCTATCACACATTTGTGCTGCAGAAGGGGGGTGCCAGTGTTGGACCCACATGTTACTCCACATGAACTGTTCATGTGTACTTCGAGTTTCCTCTGCAATCCCGAATACATGACTAATAAAGGTGTCCCTATGCCTCCAAGGTGCCTCTTCTCAGTCAATGCTGGTGTGTTGCCACGGTACATCCGGCATGTCTGGCATGGTTTTCCGTGATAGTGGCTATGTGTCTATGTGTCGAGTAGCAAGATGCAAGCTGTTTGTGTGGGATTAGACTGTGTATTGTGCATGATGTCCATGACTGTGTGGGTATTGTGACATGTGCCATCCCCATGCATCCAACGTTGGCCAGGCCACCATTCTCTGCATCCACCGGACTCAAGCTTGCAGGACATGGTTCTGCCACCTGTCTACACATACCTGGGTGCCCCCCAGGACAATCGACATGATCCCTGACCTCTGCGCATGACTGTTGCTGTACTCAATATGTCTGTCGGCACGGTTGTGCGGCCACCCCCTCAGCTGGTTGGGCCCATCACGGGTGTGTATGGTGCTCCATGTCTGTCTTGCCTAATACACTGTGACCCATGTGTGTCCTGTGCCAGACTCAGGCCCCAGGGTGTGGATGGTTGAAGTCAAAAGAGAACTCAGGCATGTTTAGACTTTACAAGACACATGTAAGGTAATAATGCAACCAGCAGGCATCTTCTCTTCATGGTGTGACTTTTTATTTTAGTGTGGGGGGGGGGGGGTTTGACAGGAGGGGCTTTCCGGGTGTGTGGAATCCAAAGTTCACTAGGGGAGTTGGTGTCCTTGCCATTTGAAATCCTCAGAGTCCATGCCACAGTCTTTGTCAACATTGGTCAGACAGTGACCAGCAAGGCCATGTTGCAGAGAATGTCTTTTGATGCTGTGCTGCTGTTGCTCCAGTGGGCCAGGTGCCAGGCCAGGTGTCCTGGGAGATGGTGCTGTAGCGCCGACACTCACGGTCTTTTCCGTGGACGACCCGCCCTCCTGCGGGGACCCTCAGAAGCAGGCCGTGACGATGTTTGGGATGCTCCATCGGATGTTTCCTCCTCCTCCTGATCCCTCCCTGTGGGTGGTGATGTTCTACGCCTTCTGGCACAGGGAGGGTTGCCCATGTTGTCGGCCATCCGACGGAGTGTACTGTGAATTCCCGTGAACACCGTCACGAGCTCAGCCTGTCTGTCCTCCATCCTCCGTTGGTGTTGCAGTAGACAGGCATGTAGCTCCGCATGTTGCTGGGCCTGCTGGGTCTTGATCCCCTCGAGGACGGACACAACCTGGGCCATGCCCGTGGTGTCCTGCCGGTATGTGTCCAGGATGTTTCGGACATGGGAATATACCGGTTCCCCAGCCAACTGGTCAGGCTGGCGCCTCCGCCGTCCTCCACTCCCACCACCCCTGCCCACTTGCGCCTGGCCTGCCGTTGTGGGCACATCGGGTCTCCGGGACCCCTGAGGGATGGCATTTGCGGTGTTGCCTGCCTCCTCCTGGGTGCCCGGAGAACCTTGTCCCTCCTGGAGAGACTGGCTGCTTTGTGGTGGTGGGGCAGGGATCCTGGGTGTCTCCTGGGATGTGGCAGGAGTGGGGGTGGTGGTTGGCCCCGTTGTACCTGACGCAGGTGCTGCAGGTCGTTGGACACCAGAGGGGCCAGGTTGGTCGGGGTCGGCCACAGAGTGGTGAGAGTCGTCGCTGCCGGTGGGATCGGCCTCCCGCAGAGCCGGGTCCTGTGAGTCTTCCCCCCCAGTGTTGGGGGGTGAACCACGACATTGACCTGTGTGTGAGAGAGACAATGTTAATTTTGTTCCATGCAACATCCATGTTTCATTAGTTTCAAAGTTGGATCTGTCTTGCATTCCACTCACAGTGCACTTGTGCATGGGTATGTCCCTTGGGCACAGCTTCGGCGACTTTAACTATGTGTGGCACAGTCTTACTTGCTGCGTCAAGTGTGACTGCAGTCAGCAGTGGAGTGGGCAGGTGTGGCGAGCAGTGCATTGGCGCCTTCCGTGTTGCACTGTACGTGGGCACATGAAGTTGTTCCACACACTTCAATGATGCAGGTAGCTGTCGTTGTGCTCGTGCACAGGTTGTGACATGGCCCTGTGTTTTGCCATGGAGGAGAGGGGGGGTGCTGGCACTGGCCACCCTTGTCTGCATGCACGCAGTCCACCTGCTGACGAGCAGACATTCCCACACACCACAAGGCTGATTTGCTCTCCCTGTGTCTCCCTCCCTCTCTGTCCCCCTCTCCCTCCCTCTGTGTGTCGGCCTCCTCCCTCTGTCCGTCTCCCTGTGTCTCCCTCCCTCTCCTTCCCCCTCTCCCTCCCTCTGTGTGTCGGCCTCCTCCCTCTGTCCGTCTCCCTGTGTCTCTCTCCCTCTCTGTCCCCCTCTCCCTCCCTCTGTGTGTCGGCCTCCTCCCTCTGTCCGTCTCCCTGTGTCTCCCTCCCTCTCTGTCCCCCTCTCCCTCCCTCTGTGTGTCACCCTCCGTCACCTCAGCCCAGCTTCCTGGGCACACACTGTTAGCAGTTCTTTGAATGGCCCTTGGATTGTTGCTGTGAGTTTGTTTCTGATCTCCAGGCACCCATTGGGTGTAGTGTCTGTGTCTGCGCTGCTGCTGTGGTGGTGTGTGCTGCCACTCTTTCACAGTGTTGGCTGTTCATTAGCTGCTGTCATGTGCAAAAACGTGCCTTCACCCCCATGTGTTAATGCAAGGCGTCCGCCATTTGCTGGCAAGTCTTTCCTGTGTGGGGACACACTGTTTGTCTGGCTGTGACCTAGGCCATATGGGCAGAGGGCATTGTTGTCTGCTTCTGAGTTGCACTATGTGATTTTTGGGGCCCACCCTCCCGCCATCCGGGTTACCGTGTCATGTGTTGGTGTCTTCTGTGGCCTGTGACTTGACATTGTCCAGCTGGGTGCATGGGGCATGGTGGCGCCAGTGGCATGTGCGTGTTCATGGAGTGTGGTTGAGTCATGCGATAGCTTGGGGTGGTTGCGTGCCTGTTTGTGAGTTTGGTTGTGGATGACGTTCCCCCCATGTGAGGTGCGTTGTTTGTGTACTCACCCGGGTCTCGGAGTCCTCCTAATCCTTCGACTGCCTCCACCGGCAGTATGGCCATCACCCTCTCCTCCCAGGGATGGTAGTGTACGGGTCTGCGGGACGGCCCTTCTCCAGTGACGTTGGCCTGGTTGTGTTCATCCGTCATCTTGGCTCGGACCCTCCTCCGCAGATCGTACCACCTGGCTTGGCATTCCTGCTTGTTCCTTCTGGTGTCCGCAACAGCATTCACAGCATCGACGATGGTCTGCCACATGGCTGTTTTTGCTGAAATGCTGGTCTGTCTGACCAATGTTCCAACTCTCGGCTAGTGAACTTTGGATTCTTGTTAGTGGGCATGGTGAGGGGTGTGGGTGTGGATGGTGGGGGGGGGGGTGTGGATGGTTGTGGGTGTGTGGGTGTGGTTGTGCAGGTGTGTGTGTGAATGTGATGAGGGGGTGTTTGTGAAGGTGTGTGTGTGAAGGTGTGCAAGTGTAAGGTGTGGTAAAGCTTCTAGTATGGTGCTGTAGGTTGTCTGTGGGGTCTGGCAGCAGTGAGTCTGTTGCAAAGGCTCATGGTTTGTGTGTGTGGACCCTTTTTATTGGTCCATTGGTGGGTGTGGCTGTGTTTGAACTTTGGGTGGGTGTGTTATAAGGAGTGGTGGTGTTTTGGGCCTCTGTTTGTTTTTGGCAGTTGCAGGTCAGTGAATGTGTTGTTTTAGTGGTTGTTGGACATGTTTAGTGGCTTTGTGCCATTCGAATGGTGTATTCTTGTGTCGTTTTGGTTTGTCCTGGTTGTGTACGTGCGTTTTTAGCGTGTGTACGGTGTGTACATGGGCCATTTTGTTGTACAGTGCTGTCCTTGTGTGTGGCTTGGTACGACTCGTACATGCGGTTGTGATGTTGGGGCCTGGGGTGCGCTCCGTACTTAGAATGTTGTGGTGGGGGTACGCTCCATGCATACGCGGGTGGGGGTACGACTCTAACGTACACGGGTGTAGATACACGGGGGTACGACACGAACGTAGAGGGGGGGTACGACATGTACAGGGGTGTACATACACGGGGGTACGACACGTACACGGGTGTACATACACGGGGGTACGACACGTACAGGGGTGTACATACAGGGGGGGTACGACACGTACATGGGTGTACATACACGGGGGGTACGACACGTACAGGGTTGTACATACACGGGGGTACGACACGTACACGGGTGTACATACACGGGGGTAAGACACGTACAGGGGTGTACATACAGGGGGGTACGACATGTACACGGGTGTACATACACGGGGGGGTAGGACATGTACACGGGTGTACATACACGGGGGTACGACACGTACACGGGTGTACATACACGGGGGGTACGACACGTACACGGGTGTACATACACGGGGGGTACGACACGTACAGGGGTGTACATACACGGGGGGTACGACACGTACACGGGTGTACATACACGGGGGTACGACACGTACAGGGGTGTACATACAGGGGGGGTACGACACGTACAGGGGTGTACATACAGGGGGGGTACGACACGTACAGGGGTGTACATACACGGGGGGTATGACACATACAGGGGTGTACATACAGGGGGGGTAGGACACGTACACGGGTGTACATACAGGGGGGGTACGACACGTACTGGGGTGTACATACAGGGGGGGTACGACACGTACACGGGTGTACATACACGGGGGGTACGACACGTACACAGGTGTACATACACGGGGGGTATGACACGTACAGGGGTGTACATACACGGGGGTACGACACGTACAGGGGTGTACATACAGGGGGGGTAGGACACGTACACGGGTGTACATACAGAGGGGGTACGACACGTACAGGGGTGTACATACAGAGGGGGGGTACGACACGTACACGGGTGTACATACACGGGGGGTACGACACGTACACGGGTGTACATACACGGGGGGGTATGACACGTACAGGGGTGTACATACAGGGGGGGGTAGGACACGTACATGGGTGTACATACAGGGGGGGTAGGACACGTTCACGGGTGTACATACACGGGGGTAGGACACGTACACGGGTGTACATACAGGGGGGGGTACGACACGTACAGGGGTGTACATACAGGGGGGGTACGACACGTACATGGGTTTACATACACGGGGGTACGACACGTACACGGGTGTACATACACGGGGGGTACGACATGTACAGGGGTGTACATACAGGGGGGTACGACACGTACACGGGTGTACATACACGGGGGGGTACGACACGTACACGGGTGTACATACAGGGGGGTGTACATACACGGGGGTGTACATACACGGGGGTACGACTCGAACGTACGGGGGCTGGGGGGGGTGTTGGGCGCGTATGCGGGCACATGTCTCCATGGTTGCTATGGGTGTTCGGTGCGGACGGTGTTTTTTCCATACGGTTGTAACTTCTGACGCACGGGATGGATCGTGATTCCGCGGTCGGACTTCACTTTTCACATTTGTACGGTGATTCGTCCGAGGACATGTCGGACACATTTTCCGACCCGAGGACGTGTGGGGAATAATTCCCAATGCAATTCGTATGGACTTTTTCCCATGCGAATCGTAATTGGCAGTTTGTACGGCACTTGTACGATTCGTACGGTAAAAAGACCGGATACGAGTCGTACGGGGACGTTTTTTTACCGGATCGTAATCGGCACCTCTGTGTGTCATAACAAAGTGTACGCCTGTCGTCTTTTATCGCCATAACTGTTTGTGGTGCATATCCTGAGCATATTTTGTGCGCCAGAACACAACCCGGCCTTTTTCGGGTTATTGACTCCCCTGACATTCCACGTCAATCGATTAAAATGTGCTTTCTGTAATCTATCTATAGTCTCTGGTGCGATTTATATATGGGGTATGATCAAGTACATTACAGTGAAAGGTGGTTCTTAAAACGTCTATAACATGCATGGCGATGTAGTCAGTAGTGGCAGCAAT
Organism: Triturus cristatus; assembly: GCF_964204655.1. Taxonomy (NCBI): domain Eukaryota; kingdom Metazoa; phylum Chordata; class Amphibia; order Caudata; family Salamandridae; genus Triturus; species Triturus cristatus. Next base: position 1,415,305,233 of record NC_140591.1, on the reverse strand, counting down.
CTGTACAGTGGCAATGCACTTCAAAGTCAGTAATCTGTAAAACAATCCCCAATCCCAACCCCCCTATCCCCCACCCACTTTGGCATCCCAATCACGCCAAAGACATACCCCATACAACAAAGTCAACATAACTAAAACCTCTGTTGGGGAGCACCCTCATGGGGGGTTCCGCCGAGTGCACGCGTCACCATCCAGCTGTGTGGATGGGGTTGGGTAATACGTGAGGAATTCGGGTACATATTATGACATTGGGAAAGCACTCATATGGCAATAATCATCATACAATTAGCAACTCGTAGGTTCGTAATGCAACGCATAATTACGAGTCTATCTATATCACATGTCATTATATTGTTTTTTTTCTTGTATGCCCTTCGTAATATACAGTAACAATAGTGCTTAGCATATCTGTCCATCCATGTCAGTTTTTACTGAGACATGTGGTTTTGTTTCTGCAGCTCTTCCTCATACCCTACAGCTAGCAGCCTGCAGATGAACACAAAAAGGGCAGTACTGCAATAACCCACCCACTTCTAGACTGAATGTCAATGTCATAGCTATGCCATAAGTACATTGTGAGGCTAGCTGCGGTGTTACTCCCTGGATTGGGATGCATTGGGGAATTCCCCATGTCTTACCACCTCTTGAAAGTAGCATGCATTTCATCTTGTCCATCCTGCTCGCATGTGTATATCACCACCAACACGGTGTGCTGTCCACAAAAAAGGGGGGAAAAATACATGCCCTCATTTCCAGATCTGGATTTGGAAGCCATAGTCTAAGAGTTAGCTGCAAGGATCCCCTGGGTGGGGCAAGAGAAAAGTCAGCTTGCGGTGATGTCACAAATGTTCTTTCTGTCACCTTTCATTCCCACAATTCAGTTAGGTAGGTCCGGTCAAGGACGTCACGCCATGCTTCATTCAGAGTCTTGGTCTGGTTCTTTACGACTTTGCGCTTTCTGCTTGATGACCATCTTTTTTATGAAGTCCCACACAGTCTTTGGTGTCTAAAAAATGTTCACTTGCCCATCATATGTTATCCGTAGTTTGGCAGGGTACAGCATCGCATATTCAATACCCATTTCCCGGAGTTTCTTTTGTCGCTGGGTTGAATTCTTTACGTGCCGTCTGTACCGCCATGGTGAAGTCCGGGTAGAAGGCTAGGTTATTTCCCTGATAGTTGATTTGTTGTTTCTCCTTAGCCAACCGCAAAATTACATCACGGTCTCTGTAATTGAGGACCCGGGCCACTATGGGACTCGGTGGGGCACCTGGTGGTGGTTTGGGTGCCAGCGTCCTGTGAACCCGCTTTATTATGAGTACCGTGGAGAAACTATTGGCACCAAACACTTCTCGCAGCATGTCTTCCACATATGTTTCCATCCTTCCTGTGTTTGTGCTTTCAGGAACTCCCACAATTCGGACATTATTTCGGCGCGATCTCACCTCCAAATCCTCAGCCTTGTTCTTGATGACCTCCAGGAACTTTTCCATGCCCATGCATTTTCGTGTCGTGCCACGGGTCTTCTCTTCTACTGCAGTTATGCGGTCCTCTGCTGCATCCAGGCGCTCACCCTGCTTGTCTACTTTAGCAGATATATTATCCACTCGCTGAGTAAGTGAGTCCAACTTTCCATTAATTGCCTGGAGGCTTTGCTGTATAGCTTGAAGAGCAGCTTCCATAATTTTGTTCGCTGGTTGCGATGTTTCCAACTCGGTGTCCGAATGCACCAAGTCCCATCTTTAGTACTGCGTTTGACGTGGAAATTCAGTTTCGGTTGCCGTTTGTTCGGCTTTCCCATACTGGCGGCAAATGGTGGGGAATATATAGCGTCAAGTTGTCTGTGTATCTTATTCTACACGTATTGGAGGCAGTGGCATGACAGATATGATCTTAACTGCAGCGTCTTATCCCAGTAGGTAAATAGTGTTCCACCCCCTGGTCCTACTACAATCCACTTACTTCTTGTCTGCAGCTTTGGGGGTAGCGCTCGGCAGTAGAGCCACAGAATAGCCGTGCTCTCCACAGGTCTGTATGGCGCTGATGAGTGCACTATAGTTGTCGGCGTCAGTTAGTCCAGCAGGATGAGCGTCCCTCTGGTGCGCTTCTGGGCTTTACTATAACATGCAGTGGTGAGCCTTCCTTGTGCAGGTGTCAGCAGGGCCCCATCTCATAGTCTTTTGCGCGAGTTTATGGTGGTGTACCAGCAGATGCCAGCCCCTAGTCAGCAACCACTCGCAGCCACAGCCGTTAGCTCCTTAGCGGCAGACACGCCCCGGTACCTTCTGGCAACAAATGATTCGTGTTGATCAGGGCGCACTGGTGCTGTCCGGATCTCAGTCTATGTCATAACTCGTGGCAGGTGAGCGCAGCAGGATCGTGGCAGCTCAGGTGTCTCCGCTCCGGCGCCTGCCACAGATCACTACGTTGTGCACAGTAGGTCGTCCCCCGCGTGCTCCCGCCGTGTATATTGTGGTGCTTCTCTTCACCAGCGATGTGTGTTGGCCCCCGCCTGAACAATACCAGAGTCTGGCCTCAGATGAACACGTCTGCCCCCACGGTTTACCGCTGCAGTCTGCGGGAAAAACCTCCATGTCTCGCGCCCGCCATTTTGTTATAAATGTGCGCACGTTATTTATGCAGTATGTGTGGGTCGCTGGGTGTCTCCGCTCGCATTCCACGGTTAGTCATGCAAATCGGAAATTCACGATTATTACATGTGCCGTCTCTGGCCGTGCGTTCTTCAGTTTAGCCGCGCGGGTCCCTTCGTCCGCTCCATCCATTATGCACACAGGGCGCCGCCATCTTACAGTCGTCAATCTGACTCACCTCTTCTCTCCTTCACCCGGTAGTTTTCACGGTTTCAGGACCCCAGCCGTTACTCTCTCTCCCCCTGGGCTGTAGCCATCACATTCCTCCGTTCATGCCACTATGTTCTGTCCGGCATAGTACCCGCTAAGTTGTTTTATATGCTAATACTGTCCCCGACTGGCGGAGCTTCTTCAAGAAGCGGCCATATCGCAGCGCGCCCTGTAGGGCTCCCCCAACTCCAGGAATGTATTCTACGTGAAAATGAAACTCCATCAACCTATAATGCCACTTGGCAATGCGGGGTGTGGCATTCCCAGATCCTTTAGTTGTGAGCAAATTAACCAGGGGCTTGTGGTCCATGCGAATAGTAAATTCAGAACCCCATAAGTATTGTCTAAAGTAATCTATACCCCACCAACAAGCTAAAGCTTCACGCTCTACAACAGAATAAGTGGACTCCGCCCCTCTCAAGGTACGTGAGGCAAAGGCCACTACCTCCTCCTTACCTTCTCTTATTTGCAGAAGAACAGCACCTAAACCGTACTGACTAGCATCAGTGACTGCGATGGATTTGTCACGTGTGTCAAAAGGCTGTAAGGGAATAGCATTACTCAATTCTAATTTTATGGACTGGAATTCTTTCTCTAGATCAGATGACCAAACAAAATGTTTGTTCTTCTTCATGAGTAATCTTAAATTATGGGGCCTATCAGGATGGCGGGCGGATGGCCACCGCCGGTCCAGCGGTGCAACCGCCGGACCGGCGGTGGCCATCCGCTCGCCATCGAAACATGGAAAACCGTGACCGCTGCAGTGTGATTTTCTGCCCGCCATTTTTCTGCCGGTTGCAGTCCGCCCACTTGCCTGGCACGCAGAGCTGGACCGCTAAAATTGTTGTGGATCAGGGCCAAGCACCGCCGGAATGATTATGATACCGGTGGTAGCCAGCCTTTCCGCGGAGGTGGAACCGCCATGGAAAGGCATGCGGAGAATGTCTCCAAGGGCCCATTGCGGGCTCCCAATGTGTCCCTGTACCAGGTGGCAGGCACTGTGCAGTGCCTGCAATGCAGTGCAGTGACATGCATGACATGCTCCTTTTCACACCGCGGCGGTGCTGCTGGCAGCAGCAACCGCCGCAATGTTAATTGCCAGAATCCGACCACCGCAGTCGGATTTCGACTGCGGAGCATCCTAATTGGACCGGCGGTTATGCCGTGGTCTTTGCGGGTGGTCTTTTCCTGCTACCATGGCGGTCGGGGAGATTTTCCGACCACCATCCTAATAGACCCCTAAGTGTTTTGCTACTACAGTTAGGGATAAACCTGGCGTAAAATTCTAACATGCCAAAAGATGATCGTAGTTGATCTTTGTTCTGTGGAGTAGGAAAACATTTTATAGCAGAAACCAAATCTTCCTTAGGTTCCACTCCTTTAGCTGATAGCTTGTAACCAAGGTAGTTTACTTCTTTAACAGCAAATTTGCATTTCTCTGCTTTTAAAGTTGTGCCTCGATCAGTTAAAATGGATAACATAATAGCTAAAGTCTTGTCGTGCAACTCTATATCTTTACCATAGACTAAAATGTCATCCTGAAAACACTTGATATTTGGTACATTGGAAAACATGGACTCCATTAATCTTTGAAATACAGCCGAAGCTGACGCCAAACCGAAAGGCATCCTTTTGAATCTATAGGCCCCAGAAGGGGTGACAAAAGAAGTGAGGTGGTGACAGTCTCTTTTGAGAGTGATCTGGTGATATGCCGATGACATATGTAATCGAGTGAATACTTTAGCATCCTTAAGGGAACTCAACATTTCTGTAATGTTAGGGAGGGGATGTCTGTCCACCCATAATCTGTTATTTAGGTCTCTCAAATCTATACACATTTTAAGAGCCCCATTGAGTTTTCTGGCCAAAACTATGGGAGAGAGCTACTCTGAGCTTTCTATGGGCTAAATGATGCCTTGATTACAAAGAGAATCAAGTTCTTTGGATAGTTCTTTCCTCATAGCCAAAGAAACGCATCTGGACTTATGCACTAGTGGTTGGACACCCTGCTTAAGAATGATTTGATGAGAAAAACCCTTCATTTTACCAACAGTTTCACTGAATACACGTGGAAAGGATGTTTTCCAATCATGGGCATCAACCGTTCAAACAGGTATAAAGTGGTCTTTTAGGAGATCCTGTTCAGAACTGTTAGGATCCAAAATGATACCCAAATTCTTTTGTTCCAACCAGACAAGAAGTGAAAATCCATCTTAAGCAACATAGACGGTAGCTGGAGTCGAATGGTCTTTAAATGTTAAAATACAATCAAATTCACCCAAAACGTGAACAGGTTTGCCACAATACACTACAGGTTTGACTAGAGATTTTCTCAAAGGAATATCAGATAATTTACTCCACTCCTCAGGACCAATTAACGAGAAAAAGGAGCCTGAGTCAGCCATCATGGAAATGTGATTACCATTTACTCCAACTTGGCAGTAAGGTCGCTTTACACTGGCAGGTTGGAGATTCAATACTTGTGGAACACTTACAGGAAGGCTGGGATTAGAAGGAGTACATGAAACATTTTGGGGCCTTTGACAAACAATTCATCAGCATTAGATAACATCATAATTTCATCACCATCCTCACTATCAGAATCAGGATCTACCTCAGATTTGGCTTCAATAGAAAGAACTTTTTTTGTTGAAGATTTAATGTTGCAGTTGGTGGATTTAGATTTGCAAACCTTAGAAAAATGGCCTTTCTTTTTGCATTTGGCACAGTATTTGCCAAGAGCAGGACAAAAAGGAGCATTTCCTAAATGACTCCTGCTACCACACCTGTAACATTCAAATTGTTTGCGTTGTTTGTCATACTTAATTTCTTTCTTGATCAAAACCATGTCAACAGCGAGGGCATTAAAAGCCATTTGATCCATGTACATCGCTGTGGATTCTATATTTTTAGCTATTTCCAAAGCTTTATCCAAATTTAACATCTTGCGTGGCTAACAATTTCTCTTGAATTTTCTTACTGTTTGTTTTTTCAACTAACAGGTCTCTCAACATTTCATCATGAAAAGTTTGTAATCGCAAGTGGATGCTGAGGGGTCTATTTTGTCCACCCGCCACCGCAACGGCTAAAGGGACTGCCCGCCATAGGTGCGGCGGTCCCTCCGTACTCATTATGATGCCCCCGCCACACTGGCGGGCGCATCCCGCATTTCTAACATTGTGCGGGCGGTGCTGTCAGCAGCACCCGCCGCAATGTCAGAAATGCATGTCGTACATTTGCATGCACAATGTGACAGGCACCATTGCCTTTCCATGGCGGCAATGTCGCCATGGAAAGGCTGATCTCCGCCAACATCCTAATATGGATGACGGTGTGTTGCAGACACCGCCACCATATTAAACATGTTTTCCGCCCGGTCGACGAGTCAACCAGTGGAAAAGTGACGGACGGTCTTTACGTCTGCCACGGACCCCCAGCCATCCTAATATGGCGGGGGGTCTTTCTGGTGTGAATGGCGGGCGGTTTGCCCCTGCCGGGCCGGCAGTGGCTACCGCCGGCCCAGTGAGGGCGAACCTTCCGCCACCCTAATGGGCCCCTAGGACTCTTAAATCGCTTACAAAAGCTTCGACAGGCTCACCAGGTAACTGTTTTCTCATATAAAACTTATGTCTCTCCATAATGATGTTACGCTTCTTTTTGAATCTGGAGTCTAACATCTTTCTGGCTGAAGCATATTCATCAATGGCATCACCTTCACCCATGATTACAGCAGGAGGCAAATGTTTTAAAACTTTCCTCCCCTCTGTACCGAAAGAGTGACGTAGTAAGGCAATTTGTTTCTTTTGCATAAAAACTTCTGCTTCAGTGGCTTCCAAATAAGCCTCAAAACCTTCTAGCCACAATTCTCATTCTACAGGATGATTTCCAGGAGTGGAGAGAAAGGGGGACAGTCACATTAACACTTAAAGATACATAGAACCCAACATTGTCCTTCTTCAGAGAGAGGATAAGTAAACTTGAAGTAAAAAAGGAGAATAGTTGTTGTATTGCAAGATTAGGTTTAGGCACATGTAACCTGGCCTTGTTGGGCATTTAGGAAGAGCAGGCAAGGCAACCAGCTAAAGGCTATTAAAATGGCGCAAGCCAAGACTAGCACGGCTCTGTGAAGCTGCAGATCTATATTTTTAAATGTACTTTTATCTACATAAGGTATACATGCTTATAAATCGAAGCCAATGCATCGCCTTTGAATTAGAATACTTACATTATTGGAGTAGTCCTCTTTCTATAGTTTCTTCTATCTGACAGAGATGGGATGTAGGTAAACATGAAGAACAAAATTAGAATCCGTATTGCAAAATTAATCATACAAAAAAGCAGTTAGATAACTTTTTCAAAATGATATTGGAATCCGTTTAACACAAGTCAATTTTTGTTTTTAAACCTCAGAATGTGTAGAAACATGCAGCGAGATTATATCTTTCCTATAACTACTTAAAGCGTGTTAAAAAATCATAGTGCCATAAACTTGTCCTTTCTTCTTGTTGCTGTTTATCTAGAAAAATAGAGCAGAAGGAGGAAATGACAAGTTTCACTGTATCAAAGAAAAACGCCCAATCATTTAAAAATAATCTAGGTGAAATAGAATAATATGTGCAGCTACTAAACCTACTTTAAATGTATCCTAAACCCTTTCTAAGAGAAATTAAGTTACTCACCAGGAAGAAAGCCAGTGGCTGAAGTGGGCTGACATATTTCCACATGCTGTATACTGTGGTGGGCGAAAGCAAAATGTGAATGACGCTTGAACAGACCATTGGGTGAAGAGAGCTGGCTGAAAGCCACTGTACGTTTATAATGTATGTGTATTTTCTAATAATGTTTTGAAAAACATGACGGTGGTGAAGCAGTTAAAGCGCTAACTAGACCAGACCTAAGAATAACAAAAGTGTGCTACTGTGCTTTTTGTTAAGACACCCTGGCCTAGTTTTTCAATACAGGACTTCTAATGAGATTCCATAATTGCTGTGTGTGTGTATGCATGCAGGTGGGGGGCATATGGAAGGTGGGCCTACATTCCAAAATGTGGTTACAATTTAAAGCTAATTGTAGGGTAGACAAATTATTGGGCATATTCTTGCATTCTTTGACTGAAATGTTATAATGTGCCAACGATCCCATTCATTTTGTCTTTCCTACAATTAAGCTGTCCATAAAACATGACAGAAAGTTTATTATTTTTCTTTCAGTCAGTTGCATAGCAATAAAAGAAACAATAGGCAAGGAACATTTCTCCTTATATGGGTTCTTTCAGTAAAGCAATACATCAACAATATGCAATGAGGTGATAATCAAACTGAAAGCACAATAATTGGTTTGCCATGTCATTATCCTCCTTGGACATATATCCTAACTATCCATCCTTATGAGGAACAATATTGATTTTTGTACCCGAATGTTAGCCTTTTTTGTGTGTATTTTGACTGTGTTGTATGCACACCTCTAGGACAGAAGACAGTAGATTGTGAACAGAGGATGAGAAGGAAATATGCCTAGTGTGAGACAGAGTTAGGGGTTCTGGTGGAGAGTGGTGCAGGGCTAGAGAGGCCTTGTGAATAAGTGACCTAGCAAAACATTGGTCTAGGATGAAAGAGGCCTCGATGAAAAACAATGGGCGAGTAGGGGTACCACTGAATGAGAGCCAGAGTATATAAACTGTTGTGTGTTTCCCGCACGGCTCCTTTGTAGTTACCCTATGTTAGCCTAATTTTACACGTTGTAGAACGCTTTTCCTTGGCACACGTTACTATATAAACACGTTTGCTTTTGTGCCACACTGTATTTTCACACAGAACTTGCATATGTTTTAATTTTCTGTTCTGTTCTTTTCCTGTGATTTAGTCTGAGCACCATAGACAAGGTCAAGCAACAATGCCCCTTGTTATTCTCTCTGGTAAGACAATAGCACCTAGACATAACATGAGAATGCAGCTGCTGTTTGTGAACACACGTCTTGTCATATAACGGTGTATAGGAGTGTTTAAAGAGGTACACTGAGAGAAAAGGTCCAGAGGCAAGTTTGCCGTAGCAGCTTAGTTGTAGAACATCCATCTATGTATGCTAAGGTACAGGGTCCGCCAATAATCCCAGAGATCTTTGACATATAATCAGTTAGCTTTATTAGGAAGGTGGAGGGCGCTCTGTTTTTGAATGCACTGCAAATGCTAAAGATAAAAAGAAATGAAAGGCCCCTTTATTGGTCATCCTCCTTTTGAAATACTGCAAGATTATTCTGAGGGTGCTACAGCAATTCCCACTCCCCTAATTCCATCGCCATGGTTGCCAGTCCTGAATGTCTTCACGGAACAATTCAAGCTCTTTGCATCAGGGCTCTTTAACTTTAATAGAACAATGCCAGCACACAACAGCAGCATGCCCAGAGGAAGATGACCCCAGCTAGAGCCTGGTGGTGCGAACTTCCAATGAGGCACTAATCCTACAAGAAAAGGATGACGTGGTCAACAGCCTCAATTAGTTCCAAAAGGATCAGTGAGCTCACATGCATCTATCGCCATGGGAGACGTCCATTACAACGCAGGTCCATAACAATGCAACTTTTACAACCTAGGTGACATTACAACGCATGTGCCATTACAATGCATGTCATTTCAATGAATGCCATTACAACGCGTTGTAAGGTTAGTAATGGTTATAAATGAGGGAAGTTGCTTTTTTTGATAATTTTTTTAATTTTTAGGTAAGTACTAGTTAATAGTAATATTATTTTATACATTTTTTATTAGTTTGAAAAAATATATATCTTAGAATGTTTTTAAATTGTATAGGTTTTTTGGTGTAGTGTATTAATACTCTGGTTTTAAAAAAACAGATTGAGTTTTATTAAATAATTAGATTAGGAGTTAAATTATTTAAAGAAATATAAAAAACTATAATACTATTTGATGAATTAAAATATAATAAATATGGTTTGCATTTTTTCCCCGTGGGGATGTATAGGAAATAGTGGTTTTGGGTGGAGGAGTGTATTAATACTCATGTATTACACAGGTATTAAGTTTAATACTTGAGTTTTTAATGATAATTAGCTTTAGTCATATTTTTATATATATTTTTTTAATTACTTAAAAAATAATTAGCACATATCCCTTGGGATGGGCTGTATGGGAAGTGGGGGAGTGTTTTAAAACTCAGATATTATTTTTTTAAATATTAATTAATTTACTTTTAATGTTTATTAAAAAATATTACAAAATACTTCAATTTTGATAATGGAAAACAGTTTAGTCTTATATAATTTGGGGATTGATGTATTTTAAACATGGGTTTTCGGTGAGAGAATGTATTAATACTCAGGTATTAATATAAATACTTGAGAATTAATATAAATTTAGTTTTACTGCCAGATAATTTTAAAATTAATTTAAAAGTAATTTAATAAAAAAGACTTTTGTATAAAAAATCATGGACATAGGTGTTTTGGGCAGGGGAGCGTATTAATACTCATGTATTTTATAAAAAACCTCTAGAGTATTAATTGATATTTAGTATTATTGTTAGTATATTTTATAAAACCTTTGTAAGAAATAATATTTAAAAAGGCATTTGCACCTAATCCACTGGAACGGGATGCAAGGGAAATAGGGGTTTTGGGTAGGGGAGCGTATTATTACCCAGGTATTATTTTTAAAACTTGAGTATTATGTATTACTTAACTTATACGTTTTTTTATTCTAAAACGTATAAATTAATTGTATTAAAAAAATTAAAGGTACTGTGCAGATAAATTGATGGTGATTTTGGATAGGGGTTGATTTGATGTAAAGGGAAAAATATAATTTATCATTTAAATCTTCTAATAACAATTTTAACATTCATATTTAAAAATGAAAATAATTTAAATGTTAATTAGATTATTTATAATGATTAAGAGAGCATACTTGTACAACATAGATATGCATAAATAGACATATAAAATCTGTAGAGGTAAAAATATAATTTAACAAATATTATATATAGTAAAACAATCAATAGACACAATAATAGTATTGTAAATACTTTTTTTGTCTATATTAGAAATATCAAACAGAATAAATACATATGCAAAAAATGTTGTAAAAATATTTTATTAGTAATAATATTTTTTTTTAAAACACATAGATTTTTGTATGCATTGTAACATTTATTTTTATTTCTTTGTAGGTTTTCCCACGGTTTTCCATTGAGGTCAATGGGTGAAATTGTCCTTTTTTCCTTTTTACAGAAAGAGATGACGTTGCTGCGTGTACATAAGTTTTGTCATTGCGAGGTTCGTCGCGGTCCGGATCAGAAGCAAGGGAGACCTGCATTCAGGTAAGGCAAATTTAAATGATTAAAAATACAGTAAGGGTGGTAACGTTTACGTAAGGAGAGAGGAGGGAGGTAGTAACAACTAGGAAAGATGTTTTTTTGATGTTATTGTGTGTTTTAACTAAAATCTTTTCCAAAACAGGTAGCAGTTATAGCCCCTCGTTGGGTTGATTTCTTTTGTAACACTTTTTGTTCAATAGGATTAATCTTAAAAGATTGATTGATCTTTTTTATTAATTTTTTTGTAGTGACATGTTTTTAGTAATTTTGTAATTGCGTCGTTGCGATTTTCAAGGATAGGACGAACAAACATGGAGAAAGACTTTGTGGCTTGGAAAAAACATTTTTGGCCATTTTCAAACCTTTGCTATATGGATTTTGGAACTTCTGCTTGACTTGGGCCAAGAGAGGATTGCAACAATAGATTTTTGTGTGCTTTTTTTCAAAACTTTACTACTTTTTTGTGTTTTTTTTTTACTTGAATTCGAGCGAGAGAGGATTGCACTGATGGAACCTTATTGCGTTTTTTGTCAAACAAGAATAATTTTTCGGGATTTTATTTTTGGGTGCGTTTTTTGTAGGTGGGCACAGTTTAGTTTTCAGCTGATCGTTTTGCTGTAAAAACATGGCTTTTCCGAACACTGCCCATTTTGGTTAGTTTAACTCGGGTCATGGATTATTTCAAAGATTATGGGTTATTTGCAATGGATTAAAGGACTGGTCAAGATTCTTGGTCAAATGCTGGATTGTACGTAAGTCCAAGAGTTGAAAAAAGAAGACAACTGAAGCTAAGAAACCTGACTTTTTTAAAACATAATTTCTTTTTCTTTTACATGCCAATTTAATTAGGGGGATAGTTTGTCAAAACAGGCAAGTAAGGTGGTTTAGGGGTTAGTGTAGATTAAAAATATAGGATGTGTGCAATATTATCTAGGTAGTCTGAAGCCACCATCAACGAAAATTGTTGAATTGCACCCAATAGTCACTTGGACATTTCTTTTGTTCTTTTAGAGATTTGTGAGTTCAGACTATCAGTTAATGATTGCGCAATTCTCATTTCTTGGAAACTTTGCTTCTTCTTCAAAATTTCCAAGAAATGATAGAAGTTAGGATGTGGTTTAAAAATAGATCTGTTGAAGGAGTTGTGCCATCCCTCTATGGAATTATTTGTTTTTGCTCCTCCCTCTAAGCAGGTCGATTAGCAGTTCCACCACTTCACATGGAAACGTGTTTTCCTCCTGCGGCCTGACTTGCTTTTATGGCCAATACATGTGTCTTCAAAGTAATTTAGAAGCTGTGCCAATTTTTACTCGTTTGCAGTAAAGTAGTCAGATTCAGGAATAGATGTGTAGTATTCATCTACACTGTCAGGAGGAACAAAGCAAAGTGCAGTTAGTTTCTTTAATTCAAATTGTAGTTAGCTGTCTGATATATAATCCTCAACTAAGGATGTTTTGGGAATTTTTTGCCAATATGCCTGTGAAAAGTGAAAGAAAAATCCTTGAATTTGGGTATCCGTGTGTATTTTGGTAATTGTGTTAATCATAGGTAATTCAAAGTCACTTAACACTTTTCTAGGACTTTTGTTCATGGTTTTAGCTTTTATTACTGACACAAATTCAGTGTATGTTAAGGATTGTTTATCAGGGAATAACCTGTACACTAAGAGCACTACTGTTTGATTAATGTAGGCATGAATAGTGTATATTTGGGTGAATGGATGGGGTGTGGATTTAAACGTCTCATCCATCATCCAAATATCACTACTCTCCAATTTAACAAGATTATGGGGTGTGCTAAAGATTAGTATTCTTTTAAGAGGGTTTTTGTTGTCATGCAAAAGAAAGGGTTCATTAGTAATGGTTACAGAAAGTTCAGGTGGAATGTAAATGTAAGAAAAGGTATGGGGTGTTACATGTAGGGGGTTACTTGCCTGTTTTTTACTCTGAATAATTCTGCATAAGATGGGGATCATGGGCATACAACTTGCTACATGTGTTGGAATGTTTTGAGACACCTCTCTCAAAATTGAGCCACAGGGTTCATTGGAGGTGGATGCCAGGGCTTTAATTTAATTTATATTCACTCTCACTTCTATCTCCATTGCAGTGGCAGAGTGGTTACCGAGGTCCTTTCAACAGTGTCACCAAGAGTAACTGCTCTGCCTGTGCAATGGGATGAGTAATAATGCACACACCTCCAATGACACCTGGGCTCAGTTAATCTCTCCTTACAATAAATGTAGCCACTGTGATTTAACAGTCTATTACCACGGCTTGATTGGATATGTTTGGCTTTTTATTTGCTGCCATTCTCTGTAGAAAGAAGAAAAAGAGAAAAAGAATGTTTTAGTAATTTTAAGTGTATTTGTTTTAAAAACTAATTTGCCTGTAAGCGAAACATGTTGCTAATTGTACCATGTTTAAATTGCATTGCTTTGATAATGCTTTGTTGGAACTGTTTCCTGCTTCTGTTTCTTGGATGATAAAAAAGGTTAATTTTGAATAGAATTGACAGAATAGTAAAGGTTACCTTTTTAAGGTTTTTCTGTTGTCTTGTTAAAAAGGCCTGGTGTATTTGCTGGTTGTCTTGGGTTTGTTGTTGCAGTTCTTCACTATATTATGTTTTGAGGTGTGGATTCTTTGGTTCTGTAAAAAGTGGAGAAATGTTTATAATTTCTTATTTGGATTATTTTTGTTTTGCAATTAGCCTGCAAAGAAATTGATTAGTGCTTTTGACATTGAAAAAAAAGTCATTTTGATGTTGTTTATGAGGCTGACATTTTTACTGCAAAGATGCTTTTAAGAATACATTGATTGTGTAATTGAATTCTGCAAAAAAAAAAGCCTAATGTTTTATTTTTGTATATTTTCACCTTGTAAGTTTTGGCTTCTCCAGAGGTGATGGGCTTTAGAATATAATGTGATTGAGGAATGTCTTCCTCTTTTCTTGCTGTTTTTTTATGGTTTAATCTGTAGAGAAGTTAAAATAAAATAAAAATGCATGACTGTATGCTTGAGAAATAACTTAAATGAAAATAGGAAAATTACTTTTAATAATGTAATTTTTTAACATTATGGGGCCGATTCCGATTCCGGACGCAAAACGAACCGACCGACACGGACCCGGACCGAATACCGACCGGCATGGACCAGCGCCGAACGACCCGTGCAGTATGATGCAACGCGAGTGAATTACAACCGTCACGTACGGAATACAAGCCGCACAACCGAGCCGGAGGGAAAACAGTGATCCGGCCGGAAAACCGACGCGATTTTCACCGACCGACACGAACCTGGAATCAACCCGACCGACCCGTACCTGCGATGTACGATTAGCGCAGTACGATGCAATGCGTGTAAAACCAGACCGACTCGCACGGAGACCAAGCCGCACGACCGACACGCACAGACAACCCGGCACACAAGCAAAAGAGACCACCGGGAACAACGCCTGCCAAACACAGAAGACAGGCAGCGTGAACGAGGCGGAGAAACCCGCACAAGACAACAGCAGCGTCCGTTTCCGTCACATGAACGTCTCCTACATACCTACAAAACACAAAGGAAAAAACACAAAAAAAGGACCAAACAAACAATGACTAAGCCAATAAATACCCAACACAAATTAATTGGACAAAGACACACCCACCACTACAACTATATAAAGGACTTCAATCACTACCATCATCCCTTGCAAACAGGAGACACAGCCAGCAGCAAACACCAGTACACAGCAACCACAGACTCACTCACAACTCACCCATCACACAACTCACACACCATCAGCACCTCATACAAAAGCACACACACATACACACAGCTAAACCAACACCAAACCAACATCACTTGCACCCTCACACACACATCCCTTGCCACCACCACCCATCACCATGCCTCCAAAGAAGAATCCAAAGTTCACAGATAGCGAGTTAGAAGTGCTGGTAGACGAGATCATTAGAGTAGAGCCACATTTGTTTGGTACATTGGTTCAAAGGACCCCCATCTCACAGAAAACCAAGATGTGGGCGAGGATTGTGGACAAGGTGAACGCACAAGCACCAACGTTGCGCACAAAGGACGATATCCAGAACAGGTGGTATGACGTGCGCAGGAGGGTCAAGAAACTCATCGAGAAAGATCACGCCTTGAGTGCGCGCACCGGCGGTGGCCCTCCTGCCAAACCAGTCTACTTCAGGACCTGGGAGGAGAAGGTGCGGGACATCCTACCACCAGAGAGCGTCCATGGCCTAACAGACATCCCAGAGACTGGTGAGTACACAAACAACAAACCCAAGATTGTGTGGCAAGGGGACAGTGAAACCATGCACCCCAAGCAAACCTACACTAACCAATAGATAATCAACCCAAGATGTGTATGCCAGTCACACAAACACAATACCTGCCATCTCATAGTGACTGGGGACTGTGTCATGACATCAACCAACCTACAAACAAATAGAGCAAGCCACTGGCACTAAGCCAAATACATCCAGCAAGATAGTTTGCCACCACAAACACACCACCTCATAGTGCAGCTGACTGTCAGGAAGGAATAGTGGGGATGCAGGTGAAGTGAGTGTAGCCAAAAGCATGATGGGGCCTGTAGTCACAGATAATGCTCCCCCTCCTGATTGGCCCATCAAGACCTCTCTGAAACATGCCCACATCACAGGGAGTGGAAAATGTCTGACAAGATGGCTGACACTGGGTCCTGCTGTGGGGAGCACAAGGCCCTGCTAGGGCTTGTGCGCAAATCAGAAGCAGGACACCACTGACTGACATCCTGAAAGACAACTTGCACGCCCTACAATGGAAGCACGTGTCATGATGAGAAGGAGGACTGACAGCCCTGACCATACTAATCAGCATGGGGAGACACCCCCCCCCCAACACAAACTCCACACAACTCACCGGGTACAATGCTTTGACACACACCTCATTGAAATATCAGCAAAATATCCCCCGTACTGGCTGCTGCTGTGTGAAGCACAGAGGCTCACTTGGGACTTGTAGCCAAACAAACACCAGGATTTCACTGTCAGCCATCTTGCCATTGCTGTCGCACCCCCTCACAGGGAAGCAGAGTCAAGAGGGAGGAAGCATGTTCATGCTGGGAAGGGGGGTGTAGCCAAGAGTATGATGGGACTCGCAGTCACAGACAACCTACACCCACCCACATGGCCCAGCAAGATCAACCTGAACCATACTCGCCTCACAGGGAGTGGGAAGGGACCGACAAGATGTCTGACACTGGGCTCTGTTGTGGGGAGCACAAGGCCATGCTGGGACTGCTAGCCAAACAAACACCAGGATTCCACAGTCAGCCATCTTGCCATTGCTGTCACACCCCCTCACAGGGAAGCAGAGTCAAGAGGGAGGAAGCATGGGCATGCGGGAAGGGGGGTGTAGCCAAGAGTATGATGGGACTCGCAGTCACAGATAACCTACACCCACCCACATGGCCCAGCAAGATCAAACTGAACCATACTCGCCTCACAGGGAGTGGGAAGGGACCGACAAGATGTCTGACACTGGGCTCTGTTGTGGGGAGCACAAGGCCATGCTGGCAAATGGCCAACAACAAGATCAAACTCTGTCCGTGACAAGCTGGGAAAAAGCAGTGTACAGGCAGGCATCTGTTATAAAAGTAGAAAATGTCATGTTTGTGAACCAACGATGCATGTAGAAACATAAATCACATTGTGTGTCTCTTCCAAACACAGGTCGTGCTGGGCACCCACTGACAAATGACGAGGATACCCAGTCCCAGACTCTGTTGGACACTGAGCTCTCTGGTCTGACTCTCTCACTGTCCTCTTCGGATGACGACGACCAACTGGCCCCTCCGGTGTGGGCCATCATGCAGCACCAGCAGCAGCAACATCTGCCCCCCCTGTACCCACGCCTACACCATCTGGACACCGACAGGGCACCCCCGCCAACACGGACAGACCAAGGACAATCAACACCCACAGCACAGGGACACAGGACCCCCCGGAAGCTACAGCCAACACTACCAGCAACACTGGTCCTGCCCGTGTGGAGAGGGGTGCTGGGAGGGGTGGGAGGCACAGGGCACGCCTTGTAGAGAGGTCTGGACTGCATGATGACCCCCAACTGGCACCATCATAGATGCATACCAGGATAGCACCAGAGGATTTGGCCAGGTAGTGGGGATCCTCAAGGACATGCAACAGGAGCAGGTCGCCCACTATGCCCGCATGGAGGCAAAGTGGGATGCCCTTACTGCGGTGCATCGGGACATACTACAATGCCTCCGCCAGTTCAACACCAACCTGTCCCCACCCCCCTGTGTGCCCACAACATCTGTCGCAACACCATCTGCCAGCGCCACAGGGAGGGAGGAGGACACTGGCGGAGAGTCCCCTGCACCGCAGAGGCCTGCACATGAGGATTCCCCCCCCCCCGGAAGAAAAGGGGTCGTCCGAAGAAAAACATGTGAGAGCAAGAAGTCCCAGTACATCCCCCAGGGCCTCTAAACCTGTTCTGGACAATGTTCTTTGTGCGCAACCAGTTCACCTTGTCCAATCGCACACAACTCGCCCACATGACAATGAGGGTTCATGTTGGGCCAATGTATCAGATGACTGTGGACTTTACTCTGGACATTTCATCTACCAGCACGTCCAACTCAAATGTGAACTTTGGATTCCCAAACCACTGTACAGCACCCAACATCCTGTGCACCCCACTCACACATGTTTGTACATAAACTCACCAGTACACCATACTTGCCTCTGTTGTGATTCAAACTTGTCATGTTCAGGGCGAAGTCGATCTGCTACACAACACAGTGCATGCCAAATACTGCAACAATGTGAACAACGTAAGGTGAGTCATGGGGATGTGACACATGTGAGGGAGACACACCACTATGGCAACACAAAACATACTCACCATGGCCATGTGACTCATCACACACAATGATGTTGACCTGGAACACATTGGCATGCACAGACACAACACCAAGCACAGTCAGTGGTAACAAGTCCACAGGTGAGGTAAGCAGATATCACTCAGATGTGGGAAGACAGACAACGCACATAACAAAGCGTAGCACAGGTTCATTACACACCAGCAACACGTTTATTCCACAATAGTTGCACGGTAATTCTACGTAACAGTGGACACACGCTCACAATGTTTTGGAGAATGGAAGTCCAGGGATGTGTGGTACATCAGTTGATGGGAATTCTCAACTTCCACACTGGTGTTGGCTTCTGGGTGTTGGGGGTCAGTGTTGACCACACAACAGGCAAAGGACCCTGGGAAGGACAGACAGGATACAGTCAAAAGCACAGACGAACAGGAGAGAAGTACAATACACATGCACAAAACATGTTGCAAAACACCTACACAAAAACTAGTTAGCAGTACTACCCTATTGTGGAGTACACACCACCTGAATGGACACATCACAGCATGCATCCAGTCAAGTGGCACACAGACACACTCAGACAGCAACAGAGCTGGCTCAACACATTCCTGGCTACCTCCATACATTCACATTACAACCCTGGAAACTCACTTTCAGGTGAAGAAGTTGTTGATGAGCTGAGAGCGGACGTCACCATCATCTTCATCATCACTGGCATCCTGGCCCAGGCCGGGATCCTCCACAGGTGCCGGACGTTGGTCGTCACCATCCTCATCCAGGATGAGAGGCACCTCCTTCCGCACCACCATGTTGTGTAGCATGCAGCAGACCAGTATTATTTTGCACACCTTTGCAGGCTCATATGGGAGGGCCCCTCCGGTCTTGTCCAGGCAGCGAAAGCGGCTTTTCAGGAGGCTGAATGTCCGCTCAATCACCCTCCTGCTCCGACCATGTGCCTCATTGTAGCGCAGCTCGGCTGGTGTCACAGGGTTCCTGAGGGGTGTCAGCAACCACGGCATGTTGGGGTATCCGGAGTCACCTACACACATAAATATTAACAAGTAGATGAGTTTGGTAGGAGTGTGGAATACAACACTGACAAACACACACAATGAGAAACAGTCAGTACACACCGACAAGCCAGGCACACTGAGCTGGCATCTGTGACATCAGCGTTGCAATGTGACTACTCCTTATTATGTAGGCATCGTGTGCTGAACCAGGGAATCGTGCACACACATGTGTGATCAACATGTCAGCAAGACAGACCACCAGAGCATTGATCGAATGGTAGTGCTTCCTGTTACGGTATGCCTGCTCATGTGCCTGTGGTGGTATCAGGGCAACATGTGTCCCATCAATGGATCCAATGACGTTTGGCATCCTCCCCAGTGTATAAAAGGCATCCTTAATTTCAGGGAGTTCATCTTGGCTCGGGAGCTTGATATACAAGTCGAGGAATTGCAACATCCCCTCCAAGACATCGCGTAGCACCCGACTAAACATTGTTTGCGACATACCACCAGCAGTAGCCACAGTGTACTGGAAGGTACCAGTAGCAAAGAAGTGCAGGGCTGCCATCACCTTCACCTCTGGGGTCAGTGCTGTAGGGTATGTCCGGCCATGTAGCAGATGTGGCACCAACTGCTCCGCCAACTCCTCAATCAGTGGCCTGTTGAAGCGGTACCGTCTGATGCTGTCGCATTCCTGCATGGTTGCAAGGTCTGGGAACGGACGATGCACAGCTGGTGCCCTGCAGTACAGAAATGCACAAAGGAAGATTGTCAGTATATCCCCCCATGTGGCCATGACCACGATCACTCTCACATGCTAGTTCATGACATTACACAATGTACTGAGGTGTGTGCTGTTGGTCATGGACACATATGTCACCTACAAGACCACCACCTCACATCTCAATTCCACATGTCCACATGAGTCCCATGTAGTGCAATGGGCTAATCATCTGGCTGTGTTACCCAACCTATGTGCTGCTGCAACGTTAAAAAAAAACACCCCAGTGACTAATGAGGACTCAAGTCTCCCAGGCATCACAGATCTTTGCCATGCAGAAACCCAGGCTCCCTGTATTGCCACATCAACACAGCAATGGACATGGCGTAGCACGTACACACCACAAGGCAAGCGTAAGTCCCACAGGTAGTGGCCACTGTTGTCCATGCCGGCCCTACATGTACGTCTCTTAGACACACACCCCATCAAGGTTGATGCTTATACCACATGGATGTGGAGACTGTCACCCATTGGTAACATGTGATCAGACACATCTGAGACACAACATGCACACAGACTGTGGGTGCACATCAGTATTGGGGCTACAGGTCTCACTGTGACATACATGCCATCACCCCCAGGACTCAGGGTGTATGTGACATGTCCCAAACATATCTAACCTGACACTGTGGCCTTCACTCATGCCAATTACTGTCCAATTGCACATCACAGTGCTAATGTGCACAACACACATAGGACTCTCCCCCCATGTACAAGATAACAGCCTGGAAGTGGCTGCACAAAGTGCCAGACAAAAAAACAGCTGTGCCCCCCTCAAACACCCTGGGAATGCAGCCTCACATGCCATGGGACACTGTGTGGCCAATGCTATAGTGTGGCAGGTGTCTGGAGGTGTCCATGGCCAGTATATGTGTGTTGCATCCGTCTAATAGTCACACTAATGCAGTCCGACGCGGGTGACAATGCGTACGCATTGCACAGGTCATGTCCGAGCCGTGCGTACGCCTTGTCATTGAATGCAATGAGGCCCGCTGCGGGTGACAATGCGTACGCATTGCACGGGTCATGTTCGAGCCGTGCGTACGCCTTGTCATTGAATGCAATGAGGTCCGACGTGGGTGACAATGCGTATGCATTGCATGGGTCATGTCCGAGCCGTGCATACGCCTTGTCATTGAATGCAATGAGGTCCAACGCGGGTGACAATGCGTACGCATTTCACTGGTCATGTCCGAGCCGTGCGTACGCCTTGGCCATTGAATCGTATGGAGACGGGTGCATGTGTACATTCAAAATACGCGTTGTACAATCAGTTGAATGAGCCGGGCGCACCCATTGGCTCAGGATTGTCATGGAGACGGATGCGGATTCAAAACTTGTACGAGTTGTGCACTGGAAATTCAGTTGGATGCCTTCAACAATGTTGCAATTTCAAGTGTTCCATGAAGGTGAAGATTTGAACGATGTGGAAGGCGTGTACGAGCCGTACTTTTAAATCGATTGGCGAGATTCATAGAATGCAACCGTGTTGGACCTATCACTTTGGACACATGGCACAGAGTCTGCCTCTGCAGCACAGATATAAGGCTGGCTGGACCCCAGGGAGCTCACTTGCCTGCACTACATGCTACTGGACCACATTCCTGCTACCACTGCTGCTATCTATGCATCCTCTGGCTCCTGCTATGGCACGTACACTGGAGAGGGCCCCAGCCTTCACTGAGGAGGAGAACCAGGCCCTGCTGGACGGGCTCCTTCCAGAGTACAGAAAGCTCAATGGGACACCAGGGCAGCAGGTGAGTGTGCTGTCCACTGCCTTCCTAATTAAGCATGTTGTCTGACTAGCAGTACTAGCAGTGTGTACAGCATTGGCAAGCATTATCACTGACTACTTTCATCCCCCAAAGTGTGTAGGGACATGTACTGAATATTTTTCCTGCTGCTAAAGTGCATTTTTGCCAGCTCAAACTATCCATGCATTGTTAACATGTCAGACATGCATGTGAATTTTCATTCCCCAGGGTTGCACTACCTATGTAATTATTTTCCCTTTGTGATGATAACATGTATATCTAATTGTGTGCTGCACAAATTTGGGGCATGTGTGTTAATGTACTTTTCACTTTGTCCTCCTCACAGGTTGATGCCCACCAGAAGCAGGAGATCTGGCTGACCATCGCCCGGGCTGTTCGTTCTGTGGGGGTCTACAAGCGCCGCATCCGCAACTGCCAGAAGAGGTGGCAGGACCTTCGGGGCTGGACCCGGAGGATAGCTAGAGTCCAGTTGAAGCTGTCACCTCCACGCAGGAGGGGCGGACACCGGACCCTGACTCCCCACATGCTCCGGATACTGGCGGTGGTCCTCCCGGACCTGGATAGGCAGCTGAAGGCCAGACAGCAGCAGGAAGGGGGTAAGTCCATCTGTGTACTATGTCTGACATGCAAATAGCAGTCTTTTGTCCGGGTCACACTTCCACATTATGTAGGTCTTGTAGTCCCCAAATCAGGTCCCTCATCTGTGTGATGCACCCTCCTCATCTGTTCCACAGGTGTGGCCCCTGCAGTCTTTGGATTGTGTCACTAGGGCACTGTGTCCCTGCAGTCAGCTATGCATCAGGTACCAGTCAGCATCAGTTCCCGGGACTCTGTTGTGTGTGTCATGGGTGGGTCAATTGTTTACACAATGCCTGAGATCTGACATGTGAACTGTGTGTGCCCTTGAGATGTGTACCAATTGCTGGTCTGACTCGCAACATGTTTCTGGGGTATTCAATACAAAACCATGCAGCAGGGTACTCCAATTTTTGGGCATCAGGAGTAGGTACTGTCCGGGGCAAAACACTGTTTCACTTGGTCCTGCCCAGTCCTGCCCCCTCAAGGGCATTCAGAAACACTCTGTAATCCCACTCCTGTGTGTGAAATTGCAGGTTGTGCTTCGTGACATGTGCCCTCAGGTGTGTGCCTCTGTGTCATTAGGGTGTGGCTTGTTGCTACGTACAACTGGGGTGTCCATTATTCCGAGGGTCAGCATGACATCTGCAATGTGACTGTGGGAGACAAGACCTGTGTGACATATAGGTGTGTGAGCATCTGACAGCGCTCAATGGTGTATGCAACTCTGTCCCTCATGCAGCTGGGTTATATGCATGGCAGACTGTGATGTGTTAATGTACATGGATTCATGTTTGCTGAGACTAATAAGTCAGATTTTCATGATGTGGGGTCTTCTGGGTCCTGGATATTTTGTTTGCATGGGATGGGCAAGTGCGCAGGTCATCTGCAGAGTCAGATTTGCCCCTGAGCTAGGATTGTGAGTCAGTGCATATTGTTGTTGTCTGGATGCCCTGCCCCTGTGACAGGAGACAGTGTTGACTGACTTACAGGGCATCCCAGTGCCATGGCTTTGAACTTTCTATGAGTGAGCCTGCGTTGTGTTCAAGTGTGCACCATGCATGCCCATCAGGACATGAGTACATCATAGTGTGTGTTGCTGGCATGCATCCCAAGCAAAATGAGTCTCTGCCCATCCCTTCATCCGGACACCTGAGTCAGTCGCAAGAGATGTGCTGTGGGTCTAGTGACATACTCCTACATGTTCACTTGCATGTGTGGGTGGTGCATGTTGGCACATTGGGGTATTAGCATCCAACATGCAACAGACATATGTGTGCAAGTCAAGGAGGGATATGTGTGCCATGGTTGATGTTGGAAATGACAATTGTCTTATTCTAAACAGTGTTGGCACTTTGAGCTGTGTTCAGCTGATGATGCCAGGGCTTGCCCTGTGATGTGATGTACTCACTGTGGTGTGTGCAGTCGGTGCAGGTGACTGATGTTGTTCTGTTACTTCCTATTCCTATCCAGATACATCCACGGCCACAGGAGGGAACAGCTCCATGGTACAGGAGGAGCCACAGAGCCTTACAGGGACAGAAGGAGAGGAGTCAGGTGGACCCAGTGGCACGGAGGGCTATTTCAGCCACACAGAGGAGTCGTCAGCACCATCCCCCCCAGCTGAAGGCCACAGCAGCTCTGAGGATGACTCCCCTGTGGAGGCGGGTGTCAGCAGCCACCAAACCCCAGCTAGTGAGGCTGTCTCCGCCACCACCACCACCACCACCACCCCCCTCCCATCGGCTCCCATCCCAGAGGTCCCTGTGGGCTCCCGTGTTCGTGAGCATGTCTCCTTTGTGCCAGGCACCGCACCCCCTGCCCCTGTGTCCCCTGCTGCCCTGAGTGATGAGTCTGTGGACTTACTTAGACAGATGCATGTGGGGCAGACGTCGATGCTGACGGTCCTCCATGCACACACAGGTCTGTTGACACAACTGGTGTCATTCATGAAGGGCATTTCCTCGGGCATGTCTGCCCTACAGAGGACCAACCAGTCTGTGGCCTCCTCCCTGATGGCAGCAGTGTCCCTCCTCCAACAGTCCCTTACCCCTCCTACCCCTGCAGCACCCACAATTCCTAGCACACTACCTGTCCAAAACACAGAAACCCCCAAACCAAGGGCTAGATGTGCACACAAGCAAGCACAGGGGACCGATTCCACACTCACAGGGGCTGGTTTGCTGTTCTGGTGGGTATCCATGTCATCCTTTGCAGCTACCTGGGTGTGTCTGGATCAACCATTTGTGTACATCTCTCTGTGAGCATTTAATTGCCATGGTCACATCTGTGGCTTGCACCCCTGCACATATGATGTGCATCCCATTGTCCAAATTGTCACTTCCACATACTTCGTTCTCATCACAACTGGCCCTACAGGTGTGGCCATCATTGTAATAGGAGAAACTGGGTCCTCTGTGCAACTTGCTAGACATATGTTTGGGGTATGTGCAGCTGACTTAGGGGTGACTCCCGTACCCAGGCTGTTGTGACCAGAGCCTTCATTGTGCGGTAACTGATGGCTGACTGACCAAGTGTTCTGCAGACATGAGTGGGACTTGCGGCGAATATGTTTGGCACAGCTGGGCTCCCACAGGAGTTGTGTCCCCTCAAGTTAATGTGTTGTCCAGTGACATGGCCTGGGCCCATGGTGTGTGTTGTATGTGCATGTGTGTGTGTCCACATCCCTGTTCATACACAGACAGTGTTCCCTTGATATGTTCGTGTTGTTGATGCTTGCTGAGTGGTACTGGGTTAATCCCACTACTTTTCCAATGGGCTACCAGATGTGTGGGTGCATGACTCACTACTGTTAATTGGTGTATCATCATTGTGATTTGTCAGTTCTGAGTGTTGATGTTGTCAGACACAGATGGGACACAGTGAGGGATCCTCAAGGCACTTGTTTGTTCGCAATATCATGTAGTTGCCCCTAGGTGGTAGTTTTCAGTGATTGAGACATTTGTATGTGTGAGACTGCTCCCACTTGTCGGATTCACGGCAGCGATGCTGGCAGGTGTCAGCATGGGTGCTTTGTGTTCCTCCTTGGCATCTGCATAGTCCTGGGACAGTGGCAGGGATTGTGAAGGTCACATGAGCTTTGAGATCTTGGCCATGTACCACATACTGTGCAGTGTGTCTGTCATTCCCCAGGGTTGTAAACAGTCCTTGTGTGATGTGTGTGTGCACCTTAGTTCCTGCCAACATTCCTGTGTTTGTCATGTGGGCATGTGCAATGTCACCTCTCCATGTGGGCTTCACAGATACACATTGTTGCCGTTCAGGTGTGTGGTGTTGATGGTGGACTGATGTGAATGTTTGCATGGATGGTCCCCTAGCTCCCGTTTGTCCATGGATGAGGGGCCATGCTGAGTGATTTGTGTTTGTGTATGTGTGATGTACATTTGTGGCACAGGACACATGTCTGGGTTTCCCAGTTGGTATGACATCTGCCTTTGTCATCACAGTGGAGGTGTCATGCATGCTTGTGTCACACCAATGTCTTGTCCCTGGGTATTGTGTTGTTGTGTGTCAGTCTCTTGCTGTGTTAGTTGGTGTTCATTCCAGCTAGTGTCACATGTGTCTGTTGTGCTCCCTCTCATTTCCCAACGCCTGATTGCCCACTTAGGGTGTCCCAATGATGGTTTACTTTTGTTTGGCACTGTGTCCACATCTGTGTCACTGTGGTTCAGCCTCTCTCATGTGTTGTGTAGTTGCCTGTGGATACTGTGACACACACACACACACATGTTGTGTCCGATGTGCAGTGTGAGTTTGCCTGTTTGTGCATCTGCACTAGTGCATTGGTATTGCTGTTGTGGCCCTTTGTCTGGATGCTGTTTCTGTGATTTTGCATGCTGTCCCTGTGAGTCATTTCACATCATTGTGCACATTCATCCTGGTTGTTGGGTGCCATGGCTGGCATGGAATGTGAGTTAGTGAGCTGACACCTACAGTCTACACATGTTGTTTTGGTTGGTGTGTCTATTTTCGAGATGTGGGCATGCTTGGTGATGGTCACTTCTGCTGTTGTGTCATTGTACGCTGTGTGCATTGTCAGCCCCCATGTGTGGTGCTTGTCTGCACATGGCCAAGAGTGTTATGTTTTCACAGCACTGTTTGCCTCAACACATCTCTGTGTGTATGGGACACAACCACTATTTTCCCCCAGAAGTGTTTGATGTGTTGGGAGCAGGGATCATACATGCTGTTTATTATTTGCAGCTTTGACCATGATGACACTTACCTTTTGGTCACTGTGTTGAGGGAGGTTTGGTCCCCATCACCACAATGCCCCACATCTGCTGCATTTTGTGAGCCCCCACTTGACTTCTGTTCTACACAGTGAGGGGGTGTTCTTGTTACATTGCCACAGTGCTATGGTGATGCTTGCTGATGTGGGCATTTGTCACAGACTACACACTGTTGTCATGATGTCGTGGGGGATGTATTTTGTGGACATACCTGATGTTTGCGTATTCTGGATGTGTTGCGCATCACCCATCCTATGGCTGGGGGTGGCAGGGGTAATGGCCAACAGGTCCCCTATGAGTGGGGGTGGCAGGGGTGATGGGAAACATAAGCCCTGTGAGTGGGGGTGGCAGGGGTGATGGGCAACAGGTCCCCTGTGAGTGGGGGTGGCAGGGGCGATGGGCAACATAAGCCCTGTGAGTGGGGGTGGCAGGGGTGATGGGTAACAGGTCCCCTGTGAGTGGGGGTGGCAGGGGTGATGGGCAACATAAGCCCTGTTAGTGGGGGTGGCAGGGGTGATGGGCAACAGGTCCCCTGTGAGTGGAGGTGGCAGGGGTGATGGGCAACAAAAGCCCTGTGAGTGGGGGTGGCAGGGGTGATGGGCAACAGGTCCCCTGTGAGTGGGGGTGGCAGGGGTGATGGGCAACATAAGCCCTGTGAATGTGGTTGTCAGGGGTGATGGGAAACATAAGCCCTGTGAGTGGGGGTGGCAGGGGTGATGGGAAACAGGTCCCCTGTGAGTGGGAGTGGCAGGAGTGATGGGCAACAGGTCCCCTGTGAGTGGGGGTGGCAGGGGTGATGGGCAACATAAGCCCTGTGAGTGGGGGTGGCAGGGGTGTTGGGCAACAGGTCCCCTGTGAGTGGGGTTGGCAGGGGTGATGGGCAACAGGCCCCCTATGGGTGTGGGTGGCAGGGGTGATGGGCAACAAAAGCCCTGTGAGTGGGGGTGGCAGGGGTGATGGGAAACATAAGCCCTGTGAGTGGGGGTGGCAGGGGTGATGGGCAACAGGTCTCCTGTTAGTCGGGGTGGCAGGGGTGATTGCAAACATAAGCCCTGTGAGTTGGGGTGGCAGGGGTGATGGGAAACATAAGCCCTGTGAGTGGGGGTGGCAGGGGTGATGGGCAACAGGTCCCCTGTGAGTGGGGGTGGCAGGGGTGATGGGAAACATAAGCCCTGTGAGTGGGGGTGGCAGGGGTGATGGGCAACAGGTCCCCTGTGAGTGGCGGTGGCAGGGGTGATGGGCAACAGGCCCCCTATGGGCGTGGGTGGCAGGGGTGATGGGCAACATAAGCCCTGTGAGTGGGGGTGGCAGGGGTGATGGGCAACAGGTCCCCTGTGAGTGGGGGTGGCAGGGGTGATGGGAAACATAAGCCCTGTGAGTGGGGGTGGCAGGGGTGATGGGCAACATAAGCCCTGTGAGTGGGGGTTGCAGGGGTGATGGGCAACAGGTCCCCTGTGAGTGGGGTTGGCAGGGGTGATGACCAACAGGCCCCCTATGGGTGTGGGTGGCAGGGGTTATGGGAAACATAAGCCCTGTGAGTGGGGGTGGCAGGGGTGATGGGCAACAGGTCCCCTGTGAGTGGGGGTGGCAGGGGTGATGGGCAACAGGTCCCCTGTGAGTGGGGGTGGCAGGGGTGAGGGGCAACAGATCCCCTGTGAGTGGAGGTGGCAGGGGTGATGGGAAACATAAGCCCTGTGAGTGGGGGTGGCAGGGGTGATGGGCAACATAAGCCCTGTGAGTGGGGGTGGTAGGGGTGATGGGCAACAGGTCCCCTGTGAGTGGGGGTGGCAGGGGTGATGGGCAACAGGTCCCCTGTGAGTGGGGTTGGCAGGGGTGATGGGCAACAGGTCGGACGGAGAATGGGTCTTGATTCACAGCCTACGTGTCGTCATGTTTTTGGCAGTTATGCGCATCGTACTTCCTATACAGTACGGACCAGCCCCGGGTACGTGTCGGTCGCGGGGTAAGGCTACGGACAGCTGTCCGACCGGCCATAAAACGTACCGACCGACATGGACCTGGGACGGAGACCGACCGACACGGACCGGCGCCGTACGACTCATACAGTACGATGCAACGCGTTTGAATTACATCCCACTCGCATGGAACATGAGCCGAACGACCGACCCGTTTGAAAATCAGTGAGTCGCTTGTAAAAAGACTAGGAATCCTACCGACACACACCAGGAATAGACACGACTGATACGTACCCACGATGCACGAGCTGCGCAGTACGATGCCGAATGTGTGAATTGAGACAGACTCGCACGGAGCACGAACATGAAAACCGAGACACACAGCAAATATTGACTAGAAAATAACAGACCCCTCTGCGTCTGACATGTACGACAACGTCGAAAACAGCAGAATGTCAGTGTGACAGACTCGGGTTAGCCCGCGCGAGCCACATCCAGCTCTCTGACACGGTCAAACAAACGTCTCCATCATGCACAACAAAATCAAAGGAAAAGTCACAAAAAAAGCCCAAAAAACAAATGACAAAGCCAATAAATAAAAAAAAAAGGAAGAACAAAGACACACCCACAACTCCACCTATATAATGGCAAGAAAGCCCTACCATGATCCTTTGCAAACTACAGGCATAGGACAGCAGACACCACCACCACATTGCTGAGACACACCACAACTCACACAACACACAACAACTACACCATTTGCACTACTTAAAAACTAATCACATATTCACTGACAAACTTACGCCTACCACACACACATACACTCCTCCCATCAATCCCCACAACCACCCAGCACAATTCCCCCCAAGAAGAATCCAAAGTTCACAGATAGTGAGTTGGAAGTCATGATTGACGAAATACTCAGGGCAGCCACAGTTGTTTGGCACATTGGTCCAACAGACCCCCATGTCACAGAAAACCAAGATGTGGGAGAGGATTGTCGACAAGGTCAACGCACAAGCACCTTGTGTGCGCACAATGGACGACATACAGAGCAGGTATTATGATGTGCGCAGGAGGGTCAAGAAGCTCATCGGCAGGGAACACACCCTGAGCAGGATGACTGGCGGTGGCCCTCCTGCCAAACCAATGCACTTCAGGACCTGGGAGGAGAAGGTGAGAGCATACATGGATTAACAGGAATACCAGAGCCTGGTGAGTACACAACCAATTCACTCAACATTGTGTGGCAACACACATATAGCACTGTCAAGGGAACTGTGAAACAAATTACCGCCAGCAAAGCCATAGCAACGGAAAGGCAATTACCCTGTGATGTGTATATCAGTTTCACAAACACAATACCTGCCATCCCACAGTAATAGGGAACTACGTCCTAACATGTACAAACCTAAAGACCAATACTGCAAGGCATGACCAGAAATAACCAAACACTGTCACCCATTTTGCAACCACTGTCACACCACCTCACAGGAAAGCTGAGTCAAAATTAAGGAAGATTGGGCTGCTGGGAATGTGCATGTAGCAGAAAGCATGATGGGAGTTGCAGTCACAGCCAACAGTCCCCCACCCACATGTACCTGCAAGCTCACACTGAACCATGGTCACCTCGCAGGGAGTAAAAAAGTACTGCCAAGGGGGCTGACACTAGGCCCTGCTATGGGGAGCACAAGACCCTGCTGGGACTTGGGCTCAAACAAACAACAGGACACCAATGCCTGACAGCCTGAAAGGTAACTTCTACTCCCTGCAATGGAAGCATGCTACATGGTGGGATATCTGGACTGGGGGGAGGAGGACCGCCAGCTCTGACTACATCTACCAGCAGCCCCTGTCACACACACCCCTCTCACCAACACCAAAATACACACCTGGGATTATCCTCCACAAGAGAGTCAGTGAAAAGTCTCTACCAAGAACCCTGACAATGGGCTCCGCTGGGGGAGCACAAGGTCCTGCTGGGACTTGGGCTGAAACTAACAACAGGACACTACTGCCTGACAGCCTGAACGTAAATTGTGACTCCCTGCAAAGGAAGCATGACAGATGGGGGATTACCTGGCCTCTGTGGGTGAAGGAGGTCCTGCAATGACTCAAAATGCCATCAAGGCCACCTCAAAACACACCTTCTCATCCAGAACAAAGTGCACCCTTGGGACCAGTCACTCCAAAAGTAAATGCCTTGGCAAGATGGCTGACACATGGTTCTGATGTATGTATTGGCTGCAAGTCACACCTACGCACTGGCCAACTCAAACACATTTACACTCACAGCCATTGAAACTGTAGGTATCCTTCCACCCTCTGGAGATACAGTGTCCCTGGGGTGTCCTCTGATCTGGCTGTGAAGGTGTGTCTTGTAGATGACAATTGGGGAGATGTAGACATAGTACATAGCAACAAGCACACACAATGTCACCCATACATCATTGACAGTGGACACCTGACGGTGACTAGAATGGACACACACATAACTGACACTGTAGCATGGTGTCATCCAAAAAATGTGCAGTTGTGAGATGCAGTTCAATCTCACATCGGCCTGCGTTGTACGCATCATTCATACAACACATCATTCACTGTCATGGAGACGCCAAACACAATGGACTGCATCTGAGGAGGCATGCAACTCACAGCAGCTGAACTGTAACACACACACAACCCTCTGCCCATCACTGTAATGAGCATTGAAAAGCAAGAGAGCACCTGTGCCCAATCCCTCTCACTGTTAATGAATTTGACAAGATAGAAGGTGTTAGCACATACAAAACTCAGCACCAACTTCATTAGCTATGCTAACCCCATGACTTGTATGAAAAGAGATGTGAACTAGGAACACAGACAACTAATTAGTATCTCACAATGGATCTCAGGCATACTGTACTGCAACCATGTTTCACAGACACACAAATGTGACGCACAGAAGAAATAAAAGAATCACACAACACATGCCCCATCCTCGCAACATACCCCAAGTGTAATAGTACGTATGTCATTGTTAAAGGTGGACAGGGACAATACAGCAGTGTCAGGCATGTGATGGGACCTGAGTGGCAATGGGCATCTACAGACAATTGATCAATACATGAGCTGGTCATGCACACAGCTTGACGTGCACATCGAAATGCTCCAGGTTGCTGTTAAAAAGTGCTCCAACAATATCAACCTCTGTCTGCCACAACTTAGGACAATGCAATGTACAGACCCTCATAATGATGTTCAGTGTCAAATGTCGTGTGTGTGAAACATTGAGGTCTGTAGAAACATAACATACATTGTGAGTCTCCTCCAAACACAAGTGATGCTGGGGACACAGCAGGTCCTGAAGAACAGTCCCAGTCCCAGACTCTGGCGGACCCTGAGCTCCACGGTATTGATCACTCTACGTCCTCTTCGGACGACGACCTTGACCGACCTGGCCCCTCCGGCGTGAGCCATCATGCAGCCCCAGCAGCAGTAACATCAGCACCCCCCTCAACCACTCGTGCCACATCGGACACCAGACAGAGTCCCCATGCTGACACGGACAGGCCCAGGCCCCGGAACAACAACGGACCAGGTACATAGGGCCCCCCGGAAGCAAGGGACAACACCACCGGCACTAACACTCAAGGGGGCCCAGTGTCGGCGGGGGTGGCCACGGCAGGGCCTGCCCATCTGGGTCGGGCAAGTGGGAGGGTGGGCAGGCAGAGGACACGGCCTGCAGAGGGGGCTGGACTGCATGATGAGCCACACCTGGAACGCATCATAGATGCATACCAGGAAAGCACCGGAGGGTTTGGACAGGTCGTGGGGATCCTCAAGGAACTCAAAGAACAGCAGGCTGCCCATCATGCCCGCTTGGACTCCCACATGTCCCGGGAGGAGTCCAAGTGGGACAAATTGGATGAACTAACAGCAGTGAATAGGGACATACTGACATGCCTCTGCCAGATCAGCACCAACCTGACCACACCTCACTGTGCGCACACAACATCAGTTGCCACAACATCCGCAACAGCCACAGGGAGGGAGGAGGACTCTGGCGGAGAGTCCTTGGCACCGCAGCAGCCTGTACATGAGGGTCCCCCGAGAAAGAAGAGGGGTCGTCCGAAGAAGGGCAATTGAGACGCTGATGGCCATGCATATCCCCCAGGCACCCAACACCTGCTCCTGTTAACGTCCTTTGTGTGCAAACCAGTTGACCTTGTCGACCTACATCAACATCACCCACTTGACATGGAGGGTCAAAGTTGTGACAATGCACCAAATGACTGTGGATTCTACTTTGGATATTTCAATTACCAAGACTACCAACTCAGCTGTGAACTTTGGATTACCATCACATCGTGTGGCACTGCAAAATCCGTTCACCATCCTTACACATGTTTGTAAATAAATTCACAATCACACAATATTTGCCTCTGTCGTGATTCCTACTTGCTTTGTGCCATGGCGATGATGAGGAACACCGTGCATGCAAACTATTATGGCAATGTGAACACCGTAATGTGAGTCATGTGAATGTGACACATATGAGGGAGACACAGCACTAGGGCAACACAACACATACTCACCAGGGTCCCTAACTCATCATCAACACTAATGTCAACAGTAGATACAGTGGAATGCACACACAACACCCATGCTGGGTCATTGGCAAGCAGCCCACAGGTACAGGATGCAAATTACTGTTGGATGTGTGGACACACGGAGCACATTTCAAAGTGAAGGGCTGTTTTATTAAATATTCACATTGTGAGAATTCTACAACTGATGCACGTTAACCTCACGTGATAGTGATCCGAAAATTAAACATGTGGTGAACGATGAAAGTCCAGGGGTGTGTGGCACATCATTAGGTTGGGACAACGATTACTTGCACTCTGGAACAAGGATCTGTGTCTTGGGGTTCAGACCGCAGCACACAGCATCCAAAGTACCCTGTGAAGGACAGACAGAAAACACAATCAAAAACACAGATTTACAGCAAACAACAACAATATACATGCCCAAAACAAAACTCTAACTACGCAGACACAACCTAACAATCAGGTAAACACTGGGAGTACAGACTACCAGAAAGGACAGATCACAGCAAGCATACTGACAAGTAGCATACAGCCACACTCAATCAGCACCAGTGCACCACCAACATAGGTCATGCCGACACACTACTTTGACAACACATACCTGTATACTGACATTCATGAGAAGAAGTTCTGGATCAGCTGGCTCCGAACATCACCATCACCCTCATCATCACTGGCATCATGCTCCAGACTAGGATCCTCCACGGCTGGCGGAGGTTGGTCATCGTCATCCAGGATGAGAGGCAACCGCTTCCGCACTGCCAGGTTGTGTAGCATACAGCACACAATGATGATCCTGCACACCTTCGCAGGTGCATATGGGAGGGCCCCTCCTGTCTTGTCCAATCAGCGGAATCTGCTTTTAAGGAGGCCAAATGTCAGCTCAATCACTCTCCTGGTACGACCATGTGCCTCATTGTAGCGCATCTCCGCTGGTGTCACAGGGTTCCTGAGGGGTGTCAGCAACCACGGCATGTTGGTTTAGTTTAGTTTAGTTTATTGTACAATTAATAAAAATTCACAATATAAAAAATTCTAAATAGTACATATTAAGCCTTATATAAATTTGTAATGCGAGTTTAAAAGAAAAATGATTGTTTTCAATAAAATCATAAAAGTCTCATTACTTTTTGGTATTGTCCATTTGTAAGTTTATAAAGTCAAGGTGACTTGGTTTGCCAGTCGAAGCTTTAACTTGGCAAGTGAGTAACCCGCTGTCCTTTATTGGGTTGAGGTGCTGTTGCTTGCTGTTCATTAAGCGAGCCGTGTGGCTAGTTCAGAAGTCTTCTAGCCACTATGTCAAAGTACTTTGTCAGTCTGCAGTTTAGCTGAGTTTCAACTGGATTGAAGCACAGCATCACGGCCTGCCTGCAACTTGTTATGCCCTTTTGATTCCATGAAGTTCGAAGTAAAGAGCGCCTTATGTCCATCAAAATTGGGCAGATGCAGATTATGTGTATAAGGTCCTCTTTCCCTGCTCTACAAAGTCGGCAGAGATGGACTTCTGTTCCCCTTTTCCTAGGTGGCAAGTGGGGTAGTATTGGTAGGATGCCTAGACGCAAGTTTAAAAATTTGTTTTTTGTCGCCTGCGTAAGGCCCGTTTTCAGGTAATCCTGCGGTTTCAGAGCGTTGTAGTCTTTCAACACTGACCATCCATGAGCCCTCTTGGCCAGAATTTCTTTATCGTCTATTGAAGCTTTTGATGTCTGTAGATGACTCCCAGAGGTTTGTTAATCCCAGGGACTCCAGGGATTTGTTTAAATACTTCCTAGCGGGAGAGTTCTTGCATGTTGGGGTATCCGGAGTCACCTACAGGGAGACAATTGCACATTAGTTGAGCGTGAAAATAGGGTGTGAATCAACTTTAGCAAACACACACAATGCTAAGCAGTCAGTACGCACTGACAAGCCAGGAATGCTGGTACTGCATCTGCGCCATCATCGTTGGGATGCGACTACTCCTCATTATCTAGGCGTCGTGCGCTGAGCCCCTGAACCTTGCACATACATAGGAAATAGTCATGTCGGCAAAACAAACCACAAGAGCATTTATAGAGTGGAAATGCTTCCTGTTCCGGTACGTCTGCTCATGTGCCTGCGGTGGTACCAAAGCCACATGTGTCCCATCGATGGAGCCAATGACACGTGGCATCCTGCCCACGGCATAGAAGTCCCCCTTGAAGTTAGCTAGTTGTTGTACTTTGGGGAAATGGATGTACTGGTCCAGGAAATGCAACATTGCCTCCAGCACATCCCAAAGCACACGGCTGAACATAGTCTGTGACATCCCAACAGCAGTAGCAACAGTGTGCTGGAAAGTACCTGTGGCAAAAAAGTGTAGGGCTGCCATCACCTTCACCTTGCGGGTCAGCGCTGTAGGGTATGTCCGGCCAGGTTGCAGATGTGGAGCCAACTGCTCCGCCAATTCTTCGATCAGTGGCCTGGTGAAGCAGTACCGTCGCATGCAGTCACGTTCAACCATGGTCTCCAGGTCTGGGAACGGTCTGTGGACATTTGGTCTCCTGCAGTACGTAGGAGAGCAAAGACAGTTTGTCATTCGCCCTATCAATGTACCAGTGTACATGACAAATAGCACATGATACCACATTACAGGACACAAGAACATGATGTGTGTGCTCTTGGGTATGGACACACATATCAGATCCATGCCCATCATCTGACATCTCAGCTCTACAGGGTCACACAACAAGGTCCCTGTTGTGCTGTGAGCAATCAATGGGCCCCGTCACAGTACATCAGTACGAGTGTCACATACCAGACACACACCACAGTGACTAGTGAGGACAGATGTCTACCTCACATCACAGGTTCCTGACAGACACACACAGGGACCTTGTGTCGCAACATGGACACCATCATGATGTGGCGTACCATGTGCACAACACAGCACACACTTGACACACACATGAAGTGCCCCCTGATTTCATGCCAGCTCACACATGGATGTCTGTGACACACAGACGCAACATCCACTCACATTGACAATAGACTGGGATGTTGTGAACATTTGACATTGAGCACATGAAATCTGAGTCATCCCCGCATGGCAATGCACACATACTAGGGATGAACATCACATGTGGCACTGTGACACCCTGTGAGGCACCTACCATTCCACTGAAGAGTCAGGGTGTATGTCACATGAAATACACAATGTGCACTGGGAACTGTGTACATGCCTCATGCACTGAAATGTACTGTCGTCAAACACAGTGGTTATGTGTCCAGCCAACAATTGGATCTGTCCCCATGACAACCTGCCCTGCCTGGGAGTAGGTGCCACTAAGTGAAACATACAAATTCACATGTTAACCCACATACACACACAGGTAATGCAGCCTGACATGCACTTTGAGTTACTGTGTCACAGAGTGTATTGTTGTTGTGCCCATGGGTCAATGGAAAGCTATGGTGTGTTGCACGCCTTAACCAGTTACTTCTATGGTGACTGACGCAGGTGACCAATGCGAAAGATGTGGAAGGAGCTGCACGCACGCCTTGTACAATGTCACCAATGTGGACTGACGCTGGTGGTCCGATCCGCACGCACGCCTTGCACGCACGCCTTGCACAATGTCACCAATGTGGACTGACGCGGGTGGACCAATCCACACGCATGCCTTGCACAATGTCATCAATGTGGACTGATGCGGGTGGACCAAGCCGCATGCACGCATTGCGCAATGTCACCAATGTGCACTGACGCGGGTGGACCGATCCGCACACATGCCTTGCACGCACGCCTTGCACAATGTCACCAATGTGGACTGACGCGGGTGGACCGAGCCGCACGCACGCCTTGCACAATGTCACCAATGTGCACTGATGCGGGTGGACCGATCTGCACGCACGCCTTGCATGCATGCCTTGCACAATGTCACCAATGTGGATTGACGCGGGTGGACCGAGCCGCACACATGCCTTGCACAATGTCACCAACGTGGACTGACGCGGGTGGACCGATCCGCACGCATGCCTTGCACACACGCCTTGCACAATGTCACCAATGTGGACTGACGCGGGTGGACCGAGCTGCACGCACGCCTTGTACAATGTCACCAATAGGACTGACTCGGGTGGACCGATCCGCACGCACACCTTGCACGCACGCCTTGCACAATGTCACCAATGTGGACTGACATGGGTGGACCGATCCGCATGCACGCCTTGCACGCACGCCTTGCACAATGTCACCAATGTGGACTGACGCTGGTGGTCCGATCCGCACGCACGCCTTGCACGCACGCCTTGCACAATGTCACCAATGTGGACTGACGCGGGTGGACCAATCCACACGCACGCCTTGCACAATGTCATCAATGTGGACTGACGCGGGTGGACCAAGCCGCATGCACGCATTGCACAATGTCACCAATGTGCACTGACGCGGGTGGACCGATCCGCACACCCGCCTTGCACGCACGCCTTGCACAATGTCACCAATGTGGACTGACGCGGGTGGACCGAGCCGCACGCACGCCTTGCACAATGTCACCAATGTGCACTGACGCGGGTGGACCGATCTGCACGCACGCCTTGCATGCACGCCTTGCACAATGTCACCAATGTGGGTTGACGCGGGTGGACCGAGCCGCACACATGCCTTGCACAATGTCACCAACATGGACTGACGCGGGTGGACCGATCCGCACGCACGCCTTGCACACACGCCTTGCACAATGTCACCAATGTGGACTGACGCGGGTGGACCGAGCTGCACGCCCACCTTGTACAATGTCACCAATAGGACTGACTCGGGTGGACCGATCCGCACGCACACCTTGCAAGCACGCCTTGCACAATGTCACCAATGAGGACTGACGTGGGTGGACCGATCCGCATGCACGCCTTGCACGCACGCCTTGCACAATGTCACCAATGTGGACTGACGCGGGTGGACCGAGCCGCACGCACACCTTGCACTATGTCTTCAATAGGAACAGATGCGGATTTGAGCCTGGTACGAATCGGTTTCTTGAAAATCCGTTGGCTGCCTGCAACAATGTTTCAGACTCGGCATTGCAATGCTTTTGAATATTTCAAACAATGCGGAAGGCGTGTAAGAGGCATGTAATGCAATGGATTGGCCAGATTCATAGGATGCAAACGTGTCGGACCTATCGCTTTTGACACATGGGACTGAATCTGCCTCTGCAGCACAGATATAAGTCTGTATGTACACCTGTGAGCTCAATTGCCTGCACTACATGCTCCAGATTGACATCTCTGCTACCACTGCTGCTGTCTCTGCATCCTCTGGCTCCAAGAATGGCACATACTGTGGAGAGGGCCCCAGCCTTCACAGAGGAGGAGAACGAGGCCCTGCTGGACAGTCTCCTTCCACAGTACAGCAAGCTGTATGGGACACCAGGGGAGCAGGTGAGTGTGCACTCCACATCCCTTATTCATTGTGTATGTTGTCTGACTGGCACCAATGAAATTGTGTTCAACAGTGTCTAGCATGCTCACTGAGTAGTTCACACCCCCATGGTGTGTAGGTCCCTGTAGTGGACAGGTACTGTGCATGAAAAGTGCATTTCTACCCGGTTGTAATACTCAGGCAATGTTTCCCTGTTGAAAAATCAGGACAAATGTCAATCACCATATCTGCACTACCTGTATCCATCATATTCCCTTGCAAGAAAGACATGTATATCCAAATGTGTGATGCACAAACATGTGGCTTGTATAGTAAAGGACTTTTTCTACCTACCCTTGTCATCCTCACAGGTTGATGCCCACCAGAAGCAGGAGATCTGGCTGACCATTGCCCGGCCTGTTCGTGCTGTGGGGGTCCACAGATGCCGCATCCGCAACTGCCAGAGGAGGTGGCAGGACCTTCATGGCGGGACCCGGACGATTGCCAGAGTCCAACTGAAGCTGTCGCCTCCTCGCAGAAGGGGCGGAAGACGGACACTGACCCCCCACATGCTCAGGATTCTGGCGGTGGTCTTCCTGGACCTGGATGGGCAGTTAAAGGCCAGACAGCAGCAAGGAGGGGGTAAGTGCATGCATTCTCTGTGTCCAATGTATCACATGCTCTTTGCACGCCCACATCCTGGTTACACTTCCACAGATCTCCTGTCTGCTTGTACAGGAGTCATGTGGTAAAACTACATCATGTTACATCCTCATCTGATACACAGTTGTGCCCCTTTCAGGCTGTGACTTGTGTAACTTGGGTTGTGTGTCCCTGCTGTTGTACAAACTTAACGTTGTGAACAGCATCTGCGACCGGTGCATTGTTTTGTCTTCATGAGTGAGGCACAGATTTCCATGTGTCTGCACATTGCCTGAAAAAAAGACATGTACTCTGTGTGAGCAATTGATATGTGTTCCAATTGATGTTTTGGCACACCATATGTGCCAGAGGTATTTGACACAAAGCCATGTAGCAGCAACGAGAATTTATGGGCCTCAGAAAAATGTACATCAGGTGTTTCACACATGCATGGACACATGCCTGGTGTCCAGGGTAATCCCATGTTGCACATGTTCCTGGACAGGTATCCCTACTCCGGACATGAAGTACACTCTGTTCTTCTACTCCTGTGTGTCAGCCTAACATTAGTGCATTGTGAAGTGTGCTTTATGGTGTCTGCATCGGTGTCATTGTGAGGTGGCCTAACCTCTTAGACTCCTGTGGTGTTGCTCATTTTGGTTTGTGCAGCTTGCTGGGGTGTGGGAAATGGATCATCAGAATGGGTTCATGCATAGGTGTCGAATCACTTGACGGTGCATTATCTTGTATAGTACATCACAGTGCAGGCAGTCTCAATTCATTGCCATCATGCTGTGATGTTATCATGCTTACAGATTGGTGCTTGCAGTCAGTCATCTGTTGCATTTTTATTACGGTTGATCATCAGATGCCTGAAGATGTGGTTAGCATTGGGTGTCTCCGTGCACTTGACATCTGCATGGCTTAAATTCTCATACATGTTAATGGTTGTGACACAGTGCAGAGTGTTTAATTTTGGATGCACTACCCCTGAGACTGAAGCCAGTCCTGGCTGCTTAGCGATACTGTGCTGTAGCATGCATCCCACTTGATGTGTATTCCACAGTGATGTCAGTTGTACAGCATGCACTCTATTGTGGCATTGACCATCAAGACATGTGCACATCACGGTGTCTTGTGAGTGAAGCATATCCATTTTACTGACAATGATTTTTGCCATCCCTTCTCATGACACATGTACTGAGTCAGTGGCAGGAGATGGCATGTGTTAGTCCAGGCAGATTTAAATCACGAGTCCTGCAGTTCAGAGATATGTCTATGTGGTGCTTGTGCACACATATGAGAAGTGGCAGACAACATGTCCCAGGCAGATGGGTCCATGGAGGGCAGGATCTGAGGGGCATGGTTGACTTGCAGACTGACAGGTGTCATTTCCAAATGATGTCTCCACTGTTCGCAGTATCTGGCACTTGATGCAAAGCCGTACTCTGTGATGTGCTGTACTGACTGATGTGTCAGGTGAAACAGGTGACTGATGTGGATCTGTTTATCCCGATTGATTGCAGATACATCGACGGCTACTGGAGGAGACAGCTCCACAGACCAAGAGGAGCGGCAGAGCCAGACTGGGTCAGCTTCAGAGGAGTTGGAGGGACCCTGTGGCACAGAGGGTGAAGGGAGCCACACAGAGGATACCTCAGCTACAAATACCTCTGCTGAGGAACACAGCATCTCCAGTGAGGACTCCCTTGTGGAGGCAGGTGTCAGCAGACTCCAGACAACACCTAGCGAGTCTGTCCCCACCACCACCACCATCTCCACCCTCCAATCTGCCACCATACCAGATGTCCGTGGAGGCCCTGTGTGAGGGAACATGTCTCCTTTGGTCCAGGCACCGCACCGCCTGCCCCTGTCTCCCCTGCTGCCCTCAGTGTGGAGTCTGTGGACTTAATGAAGCAGCTCCATGTAGGGCAGACAGCGATGCTGAGTGTCCTCCATTTCCACACCACTCTGTTGAGTCAACTGGTGTCCTTCATGGAGGGCATCTCATCCAACCTGTCTGCCCTACATCGGACCATTCAGTCCATGGCCTCCACACAGACGGCAGCAGTGTCCCTCCTCCAACAGTCCCTCACTCCTCCTACCTCTGCACTACCCACAGTCCCTACTACCCTACCTGACCAACACACACACACACCAGCACCAGCACACACCACAACAGACCCAGGCAGCACACAATCACGCAAGTCCAAAATAAAATCCACAGGCACGCACACTTCCAGTGACTGATGGCACACACACTGGGGATGGGTCACAGAAGCACAAACAGGCATCCACGAGCACTCTGCAGACCTCAGATGCCTCTCCCTCTAAAAGCACTTCCCCTGCCTCACCTGCAACCCCCCCTTCCAAGCAGCTCTTCCTCTGTGACCTTGCCCTCTTCCCCACCGATCCATCTGCTCAGACGCACAAGGGGAAGAGGAAGTCACCACACACAGGGGGGAGTTCCCCTGCCACACAGACACCCTCCCCCAGGTGCACGGACACTGAGGCCCCTATCTGCAAGTCCCCTGGAGCAGGAAGAGCAAGACCCCCCTCAATCCTGCAGGTCAAAGTCACATTCTCCTTCCTGCAGCCCCCAGGCCACCACTCCACAGGTCCCCCCGCTACACCCTGCCCCTGGTTCCCCCATCCACCAATACCGCATCCCCAACATGATTAGGCCATCCCCTCCTACCACATGCACTTCCACCCCCACCTCACATGCTCAGCCTGTTCCTGCCACTGATGTGGGGACCGTGTCCCCCCTCTGTCCTGCCAACCTCACCTGGGCCCCATGACACTGCCTTGGAGTTTTGCACTGCAGTGGAGGCCCCATCCCAACCATCTGACCTGCCCACTGCAGTGGTGCCAATAACAACCACGTCTGACTTGGGCCCTGCATTGATGTCAACACACACCTCATTGGACTTGGGCCCTGCCGTGGTGACGGCACCCACAGTGTCAGACCCCTCCGCTGCAGTTGCCAGTAACAATCCTGCACCCACCAGCCCTCCCCTGGCCCATTCTGCTGTCCCCTGATCCTGTACCAGCGGTGCCTGGCCTGCCCCTGTGTATGCCCCTCCAAGGGGAGATGTCCCCTGCCCGTAGCAGTGCAGGCAAGCAATGGGTGACAAGTTGTCACATTTCACCCTGGGAGGACTCCTAACATGGACTGGCCATTGGACTTTTGATATTGTGGACTTAACAGTTTCAATGAGTTACGTGCTTAATAAAGCCAATTTTTGTTATCCAGTGGTGTTGCTTCAAATGTACATGATGTTGATGATGGGTGTCCTGGACTTGCTGTTGTACAAGTGTTTTAAAGGTATAACATAATGAGTTGTTGATGTGCTGTACTCCATGTGGTCTATGGGGTATGTGTACTTTTCTGCTATGTATCCATGACATCCTTAGCTGCAATTTCAGGGTGTAATGATGGCAAAATGTTGTGACCAGGATTTCATCTTTGTTTTTGCTACTTGACATCTTTGGCATACACTGTTGCACATAGG
This sequence comes from Triturus cristatus, assembly GCF_964204655.1. NCBI lineage: Eukaryota > Metazoa > Chordata > Amphibia > Caudata > Salamandridae > Triturus > Triturus cristatus. The sequence continues at coordinate 1,415,262,701 of NC_140591.1, read as the reverse complement.
TTGTGATTACATTTGGGCACATGAAAAGATTCCCTGACTTGGACAATCTCCACTGGACAGGCATGTTTGTGCAGCCATGTTACACAAGTCATCTGTTCCATCTGTCCAACTTGGTCCACATGTGTATTGCATATGTGCAGAGGACGGAGGGAGGACTCCCGTACACACGCTTCTGTGACCATTGCTTTTCTTGAGTTGTAATAGTTGGATCACTGGGCAAGTCTTGTGTGACAGGAGCCTGCACAGACAAAATGTGGCACAGCTGACCTTCCCCAGGAGTTCAGTCCCATCATGGCATTGTGTCATTCCATGGCATTGCCTGGGCACATGGTGTGTGTTGTGTGAGCATGTCTGTGTGTGCTCACTTCCCTTTTCTGGACGCAACCTGTGTTCCAGACAGATGTACCTGTTTTGTGGACTTGCTGACTCGGCCTGTGTTCATGTAACTTTTTTGCCCTGCCTTTTCTGGGATGTCGATGCATGACACACTATTGGTAATTAGGCTGTCATCCCTGTCTGTTTCATTAGTAAATTCCAGGGTTGTTGTCCAACGCACGTGGGACCCATTCTGGATTACCATTGGCACTTATGTGTTAGCAACATCATGTTTAGGCTTTCCTGTTTTCAGTTTCTATTTTTGGTGAATTCTGGTGGTGTTTTGTCAGTGTTTTCCAGTGATTTCAAAACCTCAAAAAAAAGTGCTTTTCAGTGGTTACTCATTTTCGCGCCATAAAAAACAACTGAAACGGTGTTTAACCGGTGTTTATGGAACGCTTTGCTTTTATTATTGCTTGCTTTCTTCATTGATGCATGGTATATAGACAATGTACGTACAGTGTAGATGAGGTCCAAATACATTTTTACAAGTCGAAGGTTAAGCCAGCACTTTCTGAAATTTGCCTGAAAAGGGTGGCTCGGTGCAAGGCACACCTCTTGAACTACTGGGTACAGAGAGAACTTTTTGGAAGTGAGAGATTTCTGGGGGTGTTGGGCGTTGTAGGCAAGGCAGGCAGTTCTCATAGTTCATTTAGAATCAATGTGTTGTCATTTGCAGAAAGTGAGAGCTTGGTGACATGTTCAGGGTTTTGGGCACTCCTCCTCAGGGAATAGACGCACCCTTGCACTATGACGCAAGGATGTGTGCATTGGCTCATGGGTGCAATATTGGGTCTCACAGTTACGAGAGTTTCAGCTATTGGCATTGTAAATAACAATGCCTTTTATTTATGTTTTTAAAACAAAAATTTTAAAAAGGCATTTTTATTTGCAATGTCAATAGCTCAAACTCGTGTAAATGCGAGACCTATTGCATTGCAAATGCTTGTTAAATTCTGAGTTTGTGCTTTTTTACACCATAGAAACCATACCGAATCGGTATTTGGCAGGTGCGGGTTTAGGGCAGCCCTTTCAAATAACGATTCCTGGTATGTGTTCATGTTTTGCAACCAAAATCTGGTCTTAAAACATTTATATTTTACAGACTATTAAAAGGTATTGCTAATCCATTTGCCAATGGCTTCTCTTTTGTGAATGGTCAAACAACAATTTTCAGGAATAGTCAAAACTGTGGTGTGTCTGTGTATGCATCTGGTGTGTCCTGTGTGTCCTGTGTGAAAGGAGATGATGTAGTGATGTGATGTATCTGTGGCAGTACATGCAACAAGAGCTGCCCTTAAACATGGGCTTCTAACAGACAATTAAAACGCCCGCTCAGCTGGATTTCATGTATCTAGGTATCTTAGTAGGCAACACGATTTTTGGCAATCAACTAATTCAAGCACAGAAGACACACAACAGCCTCAAAAGGGATTTAATATGGACCACAATTTAGAATCAAAATACAGTATTGACAACAGGATATACAACCCACGACGTATACATACATGAATATGGACAAACAGAGAAAAATATTGCGCAGTGTCCCAATGTGAGGAGCCACATAGAAGTGGAATACTGAAGTTCTACATAAACAAAAACACATTCAAGAGTGCTTCCAAAGGAACAGGCAAAGCGGTGGTGTGTCTGTCCGTGCAGCTGGTGCTGCATCCTTCACCTTCCCTGTCCCTACTCTATCTGCCCTCGTCCTGTCCTAGCGCCTCCTCTCCCCTTGGCCCACCTTGCTCCACCCAGCCCAGCAACTATACTGCTGACCCTCTACAGGGTGAAACTTTAAGCAATTGGTAGAGTGGAGCTGCAGGGGCTCTTAGAAGAGGTAAAACAACAGCGAGACCTCATTAACATGCAAATGGTCTTTTAAAGACCGGTGAAGTGCTCGGGGTGCGGCTGTGTTCGTGCCCTGAAGCTGTCTCAGCCCGGGCTGCCACACACGACGGGGGGGGGGGGGCTGAAGCCCTTTGAGTCCAATGGGTGTTGCGCGCCTGGACCCCTCACAGACTGTGGACCATTTTCTCTTCCCCCCACGTGGAACACACGATGCTGTAGGCCCGCCCCTCCAAGCCATTTCACACTGCATTTTATTTGAATTTTTCACAAGCAGGAGCCAGACAGCTTCCTGCAGGATTGGTTGGTCTTGCTTCCTCCAATGACCTCATGGGTTACTTGATGCCCATGCAGAGGCCCCCTCTTGGCCTTTCCCAACATTTCCCTCTCGCCTCCAGCCCATCCTAATCATATTTTTGTGGGGTTTAAAGGGTCAGATTCACATGCTAATTAGCATCATGTATGTGTTTCCCCCAAAAGGAAAATGCTTTTAACCAAACGCGAGCTACTAGCACGCATTCCGAACTTTTTTCAAAATCCAAAATGTAAAGCGTTCTGCAAAAAAATCTGAGTTTTTCATATAAAAAATGCGCGGCCACCAGATTACATGACATGAAATCACCAGACCTGTAGAAACACAAACCCTTCGACACTTTCCCCCCTCCTTAGAATGGGGGTGGTCTGATCTAACACGCATGGTGAACGGTTGCACCTCAGTGCCTGAGATCACGAGCAGGTATGTGGGAATGCCGGGGGCTCTCAGGACTGTCGGCGCTGCAGAGGCAGAGATATGAACGGCACGTGAAGAGGACAGATAACGAGTGCATTATTAGCCGTGCCCCTCCCCTGATCCATTCCTGGCTCGCACTTCAAAGCCAGGACGGCAGCCAGGGCCCGGGCCGAGCATGTGTCTGTACTGTCGGCTGCTGGAGTCGAGCAGGAAGCACAGAGGCGGCGCTGCTCGTTGGGTGCTCGTTGCTATGTTGGGTGCTATTGGGTGCTAAAAGTGCATCAACACGCAGTAGAAAGTAAATATAAACAAGAAACAGGTTAGATACAAATGTACAAAATAGTTGCACGATATGAACTAACGAATTACCAGGTGTACTTACGCTGTATTCCAGCAGATGGCACAAGTTCGTAAATATGAAATCGGTGCGGCCGCAGTCAGACAGACGGCAGACCACAACAGCTCCTCTCCCCCGCCAGCTATGAAAATCAGTGACACTCGGTTTAAACCGGGTCAGCTGATTTTCATCCGGTAGGGTACTGTCGGTCAGATTCGGTTTAAACCGAATTCCGGACAGCCTAATCATGTTGTTTTCCATATGTGGTATCTGTCATTGACAAGCTCTCTTGTGTGTGTGTGTGTGACTATTCCGTATCATCAGGGTCATTGCTGCTATGTTGGAAGGTGTCGACATTTATGCGTTGTGGCTCTCCTGTGGTTCAACATTGGTGTAGGTGTCTGGCAGGGTTCGGAATGAATTGTGTCGTTTTCACGTAATGTCGATGTGCCGCATGCTGTGCAGTGTGGCAGACCTTCACAGGTGTTGTTGTCAGCCCATGTGTGAGGATTTGTGGGTACCTTTGATCCCCCCACCAACCCTGGGATTGTCATGTGTGCATGAGCAATATCACCGGTCCCTGTGTCCCTAGCTGATGCACATTATTGCAGATCAAGGTGTGTGCTGTTGATGTTGGCAAAATGGGAGTTGTTGCATGTCTAGGCCCATAACTACTTTTTGCCCATGTTTGCAAGCCATGGCCAGTGATTTGTGTTTATGGAGGTGTGATGTGAGTTTGTTGGCCCGGACACATGACCCAGGATGCACATCTGACTGTGCTACGCAGTATGGGGAAAACCTAGCTTTATCATCACAGTGGGATTGGCGTACAGGCTAATGTCACCACAAATATAGGGGACTAGAGGGTAGTGCTGTGTTGGGTCTGTCTCTTGCTTTGTTGACAGCTGTTCCACCCACCTTGTGTCACATGATTCCTTTGTGATCCCGCTTACCTGACAATGCCTGCTTGCCCCCCCAGGTGTGCCCAGTCAAAGACTTACTTTTGTATGGCACAGTGAACACATGTGTGTCATTGTAGTTCAGCCCACTATCAAGCGTTGTGCAGTAGCCTGGGGACACTGTGATACACACACATGTTGTGTATGATATGCAGTGTGTGGCTGCCTGTCTGTGTTTGTGCAACTGTGCCTCTGTATTGGTGTGGCTTCAGCGTTCCATTGGGGGAGGATGTTGTTTGTGTGATTGTCCCTATTGTCCAAGCGTCTTGTAGGTCATCATCTTGCACATTGATCATGTTTGGTATGTCCCATTGCTGCCATGGTATGTGACTTTGTCACCTAACATCGACAGTCTCCACAGGATTCCGCAGTTTGTGTGTCTGTTTGTAGAGATATGTGTATGCATCTTGATGCTCCATTTTTACACAGTCTAATTGTACACTGTTGGCATTGTCAGGGGTCATGACCAGTGCTTGTCTGCACATGGTAGAGGGAGTTCATGTGATACACAGCATTCTTTGCCTCTCATGTCTATGTTTGTAAGTGGCACAACCACCACATTGCCAAAACATTGGTTGTGGTGTTGGGTGCAGTAGTCACAAATGCTGGTCTGGTGTTACAGCCCCCTATGAGTTGTGGGGAGTGGTGCAGGGCATACATCCCCCTATGAGTGGGGAGGGTAGTGGTACAGGACATACAGCCCCCTATGAGTGGGGAGGGTAGTGGTACAGGACATACATCCCCCTATGAGTGGGGAGGGTAGTGGTACAGGACATACAGCCCCCTATGAGTGGGGAGGGTAGTGGTGCAGGGCATACATCCCCCTATGAGTGGGGAGGGTAGTGGGACAGGACATACATACCCCTATGAGTGGGGAGGGTAGTGATGCAGGGCATACATCCCCCTATGAGTGGGGAAGGTAGTGGTGCAGGGCATACAGCACTGTATGAGTTGTGGGGAGTGGTGCAGGGCATACAGCCCCCTATGAGTGGGGAGGGTAGTGGTACAGGGCATACATCCCCCTATGAGTGGGGAGAGTAGTGGTACAGGACATACATCCCCCTATGAGTGGGGAGGGGAGTGGTGATGGGCACCCACCCAGGTGTGGTGACTGCTGGTAGTGTGGACCATGCTACCTGTGGTTTTGCTGTTGCTGGTGTAAGGGATTTGACCCCCCCATGTGTGTGTAGCATTTCACGTGTTCGTGACGTTTATTTGTGGGGGTGTCTGACTGACCCTCTGCGTTGTGCGCGTCTATTTCTGATCCAGTCAGAGATGTACAGTACTGGGATGACCTGCGCGATGGGATTCATCGTTGGTTCGTCTCGTACTTGCTTGTCATTGCTCCACGTTGAGAATTGGTCCATCTCGTAGCCATGGATCGTTTTGTGGTGTGAATCGGACCTGATATGCAGCTCTCCCGGATGCTGTGACATGCTGCTAGTGGCGACCCGTCCGGCGCGTATGATTTGTGCATCGTACTTGTCCAGCCGGAAACTGCTGTGGGAACTGCTTCCGGGCGACTCGAATCGGCGTTCGGAGGTACGGCTCGTACGGGAAATGCTGCTGGAATTGCAGCTTACGTGTCGGATGGAATTGTGTCAGTTATGCTCATCGTACTTCATTGCCCAGACGGACTGGCTCCCGGAATATGTCGGTCGCAAGATAAGGCTACGAACAGCTCTCAGAGGGCTGTCCGACCCGGATCGGAATCGACTCCTATGTAGAATCATTTCTCTCCCAACACCATCCAGTACTTTCCCTGAGGCCAATACAGGTCGGAGTAGGAATAGTAAATTTGCCCCACCACCATCCAACACTTTCCCTGAGGCAAGCACATTTACGTACATTGTTTTCATTTAATCATTTACTTTTTAATGTTAAGATATTTTCTAGAATATCTGCTTTGATTTCTGGAAAGTCTTCAAAATGTATAAATCCTGTAAATGAATGTAAAATCATATTGTGAGTATTTGCTATTTATGTGTCCATATATTGATGCTTTTTCTTTAATCATACACTTAATTCGGTCTGTAGATGGCAGTGTTCATTTTGAGAAACAGCAAAATTCTCCTGCTGCTCCTGCTGTGTTTGGTCACCTCAAAGGTCAGTTAACCAATTAGCACAACATGGTGGTCGGCTTCTTTTATACCGTTTCTGAAGGTAAACAATAATTTAAAAGAAAATATGTATTGGAAAAAGTATTTTCGCGCGATTCACAACGTAAGAGAATGTGTATTTATTTTTTCATGTGTAAAAGTTATCGTTTATACGTTCCTTCTCGGAATGGCAGCCATTTTGTGTAGTTGCTGGCACAGGGAGTATAATAAAATATTTGACGGACTTACGTTTTATGTTCCTCGAAGAAGATTTTATGTTTAATGTATTTTTGGCTCTTAGAGTAGTGTGTTTATTTTTTGTAAAATGTTTAAAATGTATGCTTCTTTTTCTCCATCTTTTTGAACATTTTTTTTAGATATTTTTTATAAGTAGTCAGGTATTTTAATGGAAAGATACTTTAAAAGTACAGGAGTATTAAAATTCATACCCAGGTATTAATACACTCACCCACCTAAAACCCCTATTTCCCTTGCATCCTGTCCCAGGGGTAGGTTAGATTTAAAAAAAAAAAAACTGATTTATATATTATTTTTTTTTTAAATTGTATGCGTTGTAATGGTATGTGTAGTAATAGTATGCATTGTAATGGAATGCGTTGCAATGGTAGTTTTAATGTATCTCAATGTACATGCGTTGTAATGGTATGCGTTGTAAAACTTGCGAACTAATGGTATTTGCGTTGTAAAAACTGCGATGTAAAAGCATGCATTGTAATAGTATGAGTTGTAACATCATGTATTGATCGCATCTAACATGAGGTCACTAAGGACAGCTTCCAGGACCAACTTAGTACCCCTGCCAGGTCTGAAGTCTACCTAGATAGGCTTGAGATTTCACTACATTTTTGAGACACAAGAAATGCAGGTTTCAACAGGTTTCTTAAAAACAGAAATGATGTGGGTTTGCAATTGTCTACCTCAGAATTTGGTAGCCAATAAACCTATTGAGAGCCAGGTTGGAAAGCCTTGTCAGAGCAGCTCCTTTAAAAGGTGAGCTGCGGCGTAAATGTTCAAGGAGAAAGATATTAGGGGCCAGATTTATCAAAGGATTGCTGGGCCCTTGCCTCACAAAAGGTGATGCAATTGCAAAGGAATCCTTAAGTCAGATTTATTAAACAACCCAAGGCTACCTTGCATGGCCCTGGAGTAATGCAGTCAGCGCAAATCGCTGCCAGGTGTTAATCTGTGCAAGGAAGGAGAGTGGGTGCCCAATGCATCCACCCATGTATTTTGGTGCATTTCCAGGTTTACCGAGACAGGTAAACCTGGGAATGCGTCAAAATGCTATGCATTCGCGACACAGGTACATAGAGAAATATCTAACATTTTTGTAGCTTTCTTAAAAAATAGAAAATGGCCCTAAGTATTGTTTTTGTGCTGGAAGGTGTCCCTTGCTGCACAGAAAAAATCCTGCCTGCAATGCATGAACTTTTGCACCATGAGGTAAGGATGCCTGCATTTGTCCTAGGCTGCACTACGTGTGCTAGAGCAAGGAAATAGCAAGAATGCGCCATATCTTGATCCATTTGACACAGTTCGGCAAATCTTCTCTTGCTGCGGTGCGCTGCATCAAATTTTGATAAATCTAGGCTTTAATCATTTAGTGAAATACTTTTTATCCTGCTTTTATTAATTGATTAGAGATGGGGGAAAGTTTATGGTTTATTTCTTAACTTTTTTAGCAATATTGGGGATTGTTTCATCATTGTGTTTATAAATTGAATCTTATTTCAATATGAACTTTTGCTGTAATTAATTTTCATTGAGTGAATTTGTGGGGCAAGAGGGCTATGAAAAGTTTGTTGGGTGCTGTGGTGTGGTTTTTCTTTAATGCTATCTGTATCAGATTGTGTTTTTACAGAGTGAGGCCGCGTAGTGCCGTCATTTGTGCCCTATTTGGCCAACTAGAGACACCATTTTAGGTTTGGTGGTGCTCTAGTTAACCAAGATAGCCTAATGAGCAACTCCCTTAAAAGGCGGGCCACAGTGCAGATATGCAACTGGTGGGCCAAAGGTAAGCGCTTCTGTGCCCATCCGTTCCGTGGCCAGCACCAGTCATGCTGTCCTTTTTGCAACAGTTTCAGATTTATATATCCATTATTCCGCCAAGGAACAATTTGAACTTTGACCTTAGACAATCGAATAGGTTGGTAGCTGCCTACTGTTGGGGCCCTCTGTCCTGTAGACAATGTTTAGGAGGAATTCCATTTGAGGCTGCCTGCCCAGGTGCAGTCAGGGTGGCCAGGAGGTTGTGCTACCCCTCTGACATTAAAGTATCATTATCAATGTGCCCTTGTTACACAAAAACACCTTTGCAATTAATCAGCTCCTATCAGGAAGTTAGTTTGGCATCTTTTTCTTGACAGAAACTTGGATGAATGAGACACCCACCCCAGTACTGAGATCGCCTTCCCTGAAAGTTACGCATGCGTTCATGCCGAAAGAAGAGATAAAAGAGGAGGAAGAGTGGCTATTGTTTATTAAAACTCTTTTGAATGCACTTCTGTCCACCTGCCCAGGCATAATGGAGCTGATTCCCTGTGCTTCTGTGTTTCGGTCTCTCCTCAGGTGTCCTTAGCTGGGGTGCTCATTTATAGCCTGCTTTGATATGCAGGTGAATTTATCAATTCTCTCAATTTGGCATTGGCCCCAGTATCTTGCAATACGCAAATTTCATGGCATTGAGGAATGTTAATTTACATATTGATATTGCGCCAATCAATTAGGCTACACTCCTCTTGTAAAGGTTAATAGTTCTGAATCTCCCACAAGAGGTTAATAATTGGCCTCATTAAGCAGGACACATGATTGATCTGATTTTCTCTAATACTGCATTCTTTTTTAAGGAACCCCCTGTGCTAGTGTGGTCAGATCATCAGGTGATTCATTTCTTTTGGTGTAACTTAGGTAAGGTGGACAGTAAGTTTTTTTATGAGTCTCTCCTGTCTAGGGTTTGGGATTGAATTAAACCGCTGGCTCTAGAATGGTTGCTTTGTAAGTAGGCAGCTGACTCTGCAGAGTTCATATACTCCAGAGATCAGTACAGCTTTGTTTTATGATACTAAGGTCCCTAAAAAAACGTTTGCTTCTTCGTCCACTTCATGTTAGGAAAGCGGTGGTCAATGCACTGATCGCCTCAAGATTAGATTATGCAGATGATCCATCCCTCGTGCCTATTACTGGTCGGGTCCACAATATCGCTATCACCCCGAGGGTGGGAAACTGCATTAATAATGAAGTCAGAACCGTGCTGTTACAACGCACACGTTACCACGCTTGCCTTTACCACGCATATGCCTTTACAACTCTACACTCATCTGACTGTGTATTAGTGTTATTTCCTTAGTTGGGGTGCTCATTTATAGCCTGCAAGGATATGCTGGTGAATTTATCAATTCTCTCAATTTGGCATTGGCCCCAGTATCTTGCAATACGCAAATTTCATGGCATTGAGGAATGTTAATTTACATATTGATATTGCGCCAATCAATTAGGCTACACTCCTCTTGTAAAGGTTAATAGTTCTGAATCTCTCACAAGAGGTTAATAATTGGCCTCATTAAGCAGGACACATGATTGATCTGATTTTCTCTAATACTGCATTCTTTTTTAAGGAACCCCCTGTGCTAGTGTGGTCAGATCATCAGGTGATTCATTTCTTTTGGTGTAACTTAGGTAAGGTGGACAGTAAGTTTTTTTATGAGTCTCTCCTGTCTAGGGTTTGGGATTGAATTAAACCACTGGCTCTAGAATGGTTGCTTTGTAAGTAGGCAGCTGACTCTGCAGAGTTCATATACTCCAGAGATCAGTACAGCTTTGTTTTATGATACTAAGGTCCCTAAAAAAACGTTTGCTTCTTCGTCCACTTCATGTTAGGAAAGCGGTGGTCAATGCACTGATCGCCTCAAGATTAGATTATGCAGATGATCCATCCCTCGTGCCTATTACTGGTCGGGTCCACAATATCGCTATCACCCCGAGGGTGGGAAACTGCATTAATAATGAAGTCAGAACCGTGCTGTTACAACGCACACGTTACCACGCTTGCCTTTACCACGCATATGCCTTTACAACTCTACACTCATCTGACTGTGTATTAGTGTTATTTCCTTAGTTCAAACAACCCAGTAAAGGTGGTGTCTCCTTTTCTTAGCCGTGCAAGCTTGGAACCACCTGCCTGTCAAGATTAAGCAACTAATATTGCTATATTCCACTAAGTGGCTGGTGGCTGTATCCACTCCTGGAGTAACTGTGCTTGCTACAAAACATACATACAAAAAGAACAGAAGACTGCATGGAATATAGGGACAGCCATTATTAGAAGATGTAGTTCTATCCACAGGTACTGACTGGAAGGGGAAGCAGATAGAAGAGTTGTGTTAGCCACATGAATCTCACTGTTGCCTCAAAGATGCAGGAAAGTAGGGAAGAGCAAAGTTTTATTTTTTCACAAATTTCTCACAAAAGCATCCAAAAATATGCAAATATTGCAAATTTCTTTGTATTTAGGTTTCTTAATTCCAGTGGTGGCTGGTAAGTTTAGAAAGGAGGGGGGCAGACTGGACACACACGTACACATACACATACACACTCACAGCCATTCATTCACACGTGCACACACACAAACACATCCATTCACAACACTCTTTACCAAATATTCAGACATACACGCACGCATGCACGCACCAAACAGTAATTTACAAAAGCACACACACTTACCTGCAGCTATGCCTTGGAGGTCCCAGGAGGCTTGGGACTGCAGCCTTACCTAAGGTCAGCCAATGAGGGAAGGCAGCAGACCCAACGTCATCACAGAGTGGGATGCGGTCAGTGAGACTGCTGACCCCACCCCACTGTGTGATGAAGTGTCACTAATTGACACTCGACCCTGGACGCTTCAGGGCTTAAAACTGAAGCACCCAGGTGTGAGGCAATCAGTGATGCTACCCCTCGTCACTGAGGGGAGGGCCTCAGGGACCTTTGCTGAGCTGAGGAGGTCACACCCACAGGAGCCGTGACTTCTTCAGCCCAGCAAAGTTGAGCTCAGGCAGCCAGGAGTCTGCTCATTTAGCGCATGTCTGGCTGCCTGACCTGAAAATGAACATTTTCTGTCAGGCTGACCTTTGTTCAGCCTGACAGACACTGTTCATGAGGGGCAAAAGGTGGGGAGGCATGACCCATCAGCCCCAATGGTCCGGCAGCGGCTGCCTGATTCCTAATTTTGTGATTTTAATATGGTGTACATTCCACAGAATGGGATGAGGGGCCCGTTTATATCTCACAGATATTAATAGGCCGGAAGCTCAATGGGAGGCAACCTTATTACCCTGCTGTGAGGAAAAAGTATACAATGTGTGAACTGGCATTGAAAAAGCATGTATGTACATCATCGGAGCTGGATGTGATGCAAATCGTCACTACGCAAGTACGCATGTGTTTGCCATTTTCCTACAGCTGCTTAAGGAAACAAGCTGTAGTACTTGAACTGCTGCTTTTGTGTTTCTCACTATTAATTTGTGTTCCTACTCCCAATCGTTCCTTGCCTGCATTTGTTGGCCCCTCGCTGGACAGAGGGCACTTGCTTCTGCTTAATGTTTTTTCTTCCTTTTTATTTACCCATCTGACAAACATGTAGATGGAGCCATGGTCCGCAGCAACTGGATAACAATTCCTGGGGGAGATGGCGTCGCTCACTTTCAATGTGAGACAACACATTTGTAAGCAAGTAAGTAGGAAACGACCCAGAAAGGGCTGCAGAGTGTTGAGTACAATTGCGGCATGTGCGAATGGAGATGCGAGGTACTGGCACCCACCGTTCCTAGTAGCAAGTTATCCACTGGGGTCTTGGTCTCCTTGTCAGCGAAGTTGACCTTCTGGACGCCATTGGCCTGTAGCAAGGGATAGTGGTAAGTCATGTCTGTTTATAGAACATTATCAACTAAATTACCATTTCACTTTGTTTACTTTACCTACCATTTTTCTTGTGCAGCACAATTCAGTCAGTGGTTATGTGTGAAGTTGCAAAGTAATGCACCTAGCAATTTCACATTATTACTTTTGACATATTCTCACTGTGGAATACTGGCAAATTAAAAGAGGGATCAGATGAGAGGCAACTCAGGGCCAAATGTGTGCTGATTGACATCAAACTCTTACCATCTTCCTTCAGTGAGTAGGGAAATGCAAGTATGTGGTTCATCTCTGTTACTATTGTGTTTCCAAGCTGTCAGGCAGGGCTAACCCTGAGTAGGGTGGCAAAGTTGAAAACAATTTCATGCATACAGAAGGATACCGGTCTGGATGATGCAAAATTTTGCTTTGGTGGTGATGGAGCATGATTATTTTGCAAATAATTTTGCTTGATCAAGTCTCCTCATAAGTGTGTTATTAATAAACATAATTAACAGTGTGAAAATTATTAATATATGAAACTTTCAAAAGTACAATGTAGAAATGTGCAAAAAAGGCATGACACATTTAGTAATCAGAAGTTGCAATGTTTAACGTGCAGAAAGCATGGAATAAATATGAGATTTATTTTATAAGAAACTACAAATTAAAAGAGAGAAAACTTGATAAAAGTGCTAAAGCAAACTATATAATAATTTTCATATGTTTAGAGTAAAATGTTTGTTTCACGATTATGTTTCTGCATTGATAACAAGAAAGAAATTGATTAATAATAGTTACGTTTTGAAATTAGATTATACTTATGAGTTTAACTAGAATAAAGAACCCTTGAATATTGATTTTCTTATGTATTTCTCAAATCTCTTAACTGTAATGTGTTTTATATATTCAAAAAAAGCGATGATTGATGGTTTCTCAATGAAGGCCTCAAAACCCTACTAGTTATTTCCTTTTTCGAACGTAGGCGGCCTCATAACATTGTATTTTGTCCTTCATTATTTCTAAAAATGCTGATTTCTACTTGTTTAGTTGTGTACATCATATCACTAGAATTTCCTTCCTACTGTTACAGTATTTCTTTCTACGAATAATTGTGTCGACTATGTTACAAGCTGATGTGGAAGCGAGCGTGTGGACATGAAGAAGTTTCAATTTCCTTTCCTGTTTCTGTGGAAATGATGACGATGTCCAATTTAACAAAGAACTGAATTATAAAGTTCCGGATGAACTAGCCTGGAGAGTGATCACCTCATGAACTTAACCAATAGAATCGATTAAAAACTGTGAAAATGAAACATTGGGGGTTGAAACTGTGAACATCTTGGAGTATACATTTTTCAGTGGGAAAATAACTTGGCAGTAGCTATTTCTATGAGAAGAGAGCTTTTTGCTGCTGAATTCTCTCTATGCTACTCTGGATGGCTATTATCCTTGCAAATACTGGGCGTGACATGCTGTCATTCCAAACCTGATTCTCTTTGAACTGAACTGTCCTGATTACCTTGCACTTCATCGGCTGGTGATGTTGCTCAGGCTATACCTTTTTCGGCCGAAGGGTTAGCTACTGCTGACTACTGTACTCTGTTCATTAGTTTATTGCACATTGATATTGCAACTAATTATTTCTTTTGTCTCTCTCCCTCTCCTCTCACGCTTGTTTTTGATATATGATGTATTTGTCATGAACTGTATTTTCTTATTGTGATTTGCTTGTAACATTCAATTAGCATAAAGCCTGACATTCTGTAGTGTATTTGATGTGTTGACCATTCATATTCTGAAATATTTAGATAAAGGAGAATTGATAGGTATACAGAGTTTGTCTCTATTGATAAGTTATTTGACAAAATACATATGGTGACTACGTTGGTTGGTTGGCTTTTTCTTCATTATAGGTCCTCATGAAGGAAATAGTATCTGTCTCTCATTATCTGAGTCCCTATTTGCTCTCCCAAAGATCTATTGGAGGACCAGATGTATATAACTGATTATTGAGTTTTAATGGGCCCAAACTCTTAAAGGTAATAAAGTTTCTATTCATATTCTGTTGGAGATATTGTGAATGAGTATAAAACTTTCACCGCTTCCGCTGGATCAGTGGAATTGGGAACTTTGTCCATCTTTGCCAAGAGCCAAGATTCACAACTTCGCAAACCAGGCATTTTTAGCATACCCTAGTCTTGGTTGTGTTATACCAACTAACCTGCATGCTACAGTATGTTATGTGCGTTTATGTTGGTGTACTAAATTTAAATTTATGAGACTACATACATCATTCTAATGATCATTTATGATAGAAATGCGGGTCTCTAGTTGGCAATGGTTTGCACCTTTGTCGAAGTAGGAACCCTTGCTTCTAGTCAGGGTGAGGGAGTTACGACCTTAGACAACCCCTGCTCACCCCCTTAGTAGGTTGGCACGAGCAGGCAGGCTTAATCTCAGAGGCAGTATGTAAAGCATTTGTGCACACATACAGTAATACAGTGAAAAAACTACAAATGGACACCACACCAGTTTAGAAAAGAAGTAATCTGTATCTAAACAAAACAAGACCAAAACGACAAAAATCCAGCATACAATGTTCAAAATATGACTTTCAAAAGGTAAAAACAGTTCTGTCCATAGCTAACTATAGATGCAACACTTTAAACACAAAGTACCTTGAATGTGTCAAAATCATAAGCAAAAACAGCCGCAGGGAAGGTGATGCGTCAGTTCCTTATGCCCAGGGAAAGTGATGCGTTGGTTCCTTGCTCCAGGGGAGGTGATGCTTGGGTTCCTTACTGCCACGCAGGGGAGGTGATGCATCGATTCCCTACTGAAGAGGAGGTGATGTGTCAGTTTCTTACTGTGCCCAGAGTTGATTCATCGGTTTCTTACCACGGCCCCTGTGTGCTGTAGACTTGGCGCCCCGGTGCCAGTGGCGTAACTAAAGTTGAAGGGGCCCCCTGCAAGGTACACAGAGGGGCCCCCCGCACCGGATTTAATCCGGCGCTATCAGGCCTGAGTACTGTGCTGAGGTGGCCCCCTGCAGCTCAGGGGCTCCCTCGCACAGCGGGGGCTGTGTGGCCTGTGTTACACCCCTGCCCGGTGCGATGTGTGGGAATTTGTGGAGGCGCTGGCTCTTGTTGCGGTGGTGGCCAAGGCACTGCGTCCATCTCTCCAGCTGCAGTCCGACGATGTGTCGCTTCTTGCAGCAGCACAGCAGGGCCGGCGTCAGAGTCGGTGCAGTGAACTCAGACTTCGGAGAGAAGTGCACAAAACTGCCGCGGGCAAGTGCTGCGTCAGTTTCCTCAGCGGCACAGTGGCGATGCGTGGAAATTCTTCCCGCATGGTGCTGTTGCATCGGAAACAGGTGCGGATGTGTCACGCTTCTTTAGTTGCTTCAAGTTCTTCCAGCTCCCAACAGCAGTAACAACCTCCAGAGGCCCAAAACTGAAATAGGCACCTCCTGGCAGGTCAGAATTCTCAGCAGCAGAGTTCAGGGAACCTGGGGGTTAAGTCTTTGTGTCCCTGAGACTTCAGAACAGGAGGCAAGCTCTACTTCAAGCCCTTGGAGATCTTCTTAAAGCAGGATACACACACAGTTCCTCTCCTTGGCAAAAACAGCCATGGGAGTCCAATCCCAGACAGCACACAGCAAAGGGGCAGTCGTTCTCCTTCAGCTTTCCGGGCTTTTCTCCTTGGCAGAGGTTCCTCTTGAGTCCAGAAGTAATCTAAACTTCTGGGGTTTGGGCCCCAATATTAATACTGCATTTCTCTTCGTTCTCTTGTGGCAGAAAGCCTCTGTGCTCAGTCCAAACCCGTTCTGTCCTCTCTGGTCCAGCTTCCTGGCAGGAGATGGAGACAGCATTGTGTAAGGCAGACCAGGCCTATTCCGGTGCAAGGACATCTCCCCCCTCTACTCTAAACGCAGCCCAGGTCTATTCTGCTCATCCCTGACTCATCCAGGCAAGGCAGAACAGAACTCAAACCCCCCAGTGGCTGTCCACAGTGAATGCACATCCCCAGCTCCTGTCACTCCAAAACCAGATAGCCAATACCCAACCCAGCAGAGGCACATGGAATGGTTAAACAAGAAAATGCCTACTATCTGTTTAAAATGTCATCAGAGACTGGACTGACTACAATTTTGTAAATCATCAAATTGTTAATTTTCATTATTTATTTTTCTTCTTTCATTGTTATTTGTTTATATGTATGTATGAGTTGGCTCTGGAGTAGTTGCTACGAGCTAGGACTACATGACGTTAGTTATAGCATTTTGTTTGTTCTACGGGACATGAGCTAAATAACATGGTTTTAACATGTGACAGGATTTAAAAGCCCTGGCAGGGTTTACGTTTATTCAAAGAGTACATTCACTTTGGTGACTGGGACAGCTTGACCTGCACAAAGGTAAATACAGCCAGTGGGAAAAGGGGAGGTTGGAGGCACATTTCAAATTAGGTTGCTTGTACACGATTTGGGGTGTATTTATTTATTAATTTCCTTCAGGGATATTGTTGGGTGGGGCCCATTTATTTTCGGCACAGGTATGAGGCAGTTAGTTTAATAATCATTTTTGGCGTATTGGATGCAATCAACTCTTTAATGTTGTATGTATAATTTTTTGTTTGTTTTGGGGATATACAGGAATGTCTGACAGACTGTATTCACTAAGTATAATATTCTGATAATATTAGGCCTGGGCGGTAAATTCCGTTCCGTTCACGGAATTTGGGTAATTTCACATTCAGCGGAGAACGCGGAATTGCCAAAAATTCCACGATCCGCGGCTTTGCGGAATTTTTTGCTTGTTCGCACCTTCAAAATGCGTGTTTGCGAGATATTTCCCCCCAAGCACGCGAACAGCGTTCGCGAACAGGAAAAAAGCATCGCAAACGGGCGGAACAAGCAATTCCACGTGTTCGTGGAACTCTGCGTGCTCGCAGAGATTTTTTAACGTTTCGCGGAGCTATGTATAGCGCGACTATGCAAATTTCTGCCACCCCTAGATAATATACTATGACTATGAGTAGGATGTACTGGTAATGTATGTATTATATGTTTCCTTGCAGTTACCCCTGACGAAGGGCGCAGATTGCCCGAAATGCATTGGGTCTTTTAACTAACTCAATGTCATGTTATGCGGAGGGGTGAATCCCCAGGTGTTGTTAATGAAAGGCCTGGATAGGCATTCGTTGAACATGGAACAGAGAATTTGAATTACTATTGGATAATAACTGATTACATATTGAGACTTGACAATAAATTGGATTAAAATGAAAAATCTTTGGAATTTATTTGGATGGGATGTGTTCTCATGGCAGTGCATCCTGCGTTGGGACTTGAAGAGGTTCCACTACTACTTACCTTCTAAAAGTGGCAATTTTTTCAAACACATAATTTAAAAACCATCTTTACTAAAAGATGTGTTATTTTTGAGTTCAGAGAACCTAAACTCCATCTTTCTATCTTGTCCAAAAGGGAAGTTATACTTGTAAGATGGTTCAAAATATCTCCCATTCTATCCTACGGGGACAGATAGCCTTTCATCAGTGAAAAACGAAATACACTGTATTTCAGTACCAGGACATGTCACACTCATATGTACATGTCCTACCTTTCACATACACTGCACCCTACCCACAGGGATACCTTGGGCCTACTAGAGGGGTGCCTTAAATGTAAGAAAATTGAAGGTTAGGGCCTGGCAAGTAGGTGCACTTGCCAGGTCGACATGCAGTACCAAACTGCACACAAACACTGCAGTGGCAGGTCTGACATACATATACAGGCTACTCAGGTGGGTGGCACAATCCGTGCTGCAGGCCCACCAGTAGCATTTGATTTACAGGCCCTGGGCACACATAGTGCACAGTGCTAGGGACTTAGCAGTAAATCAAATAAGCCAATCATGGAAACACCAATCCATAATAACAATTTACACAGAGAGCATATACACTTTAGCACTGATTAGTAGTGGTAAAATGCCCAGTGTCCTAAAACCAACAAAAACAGGGTCAAAAACAGGAGGCCAAAAAGTAAAAGTTCTGGGGGTAAACCCGCTGAAAAAGAAGGTCTAACAATTTACATATAGTAACACTTGGACTACTATGAAGGAGAGTTCTGGAGTGCTGCATCTAAAGGCCTGTTTAAGACTTTGGAGGTCTTGGGACAGCTGTTACGTTGGCAAACCTGCCACACAGTTGTCGGTCTGCCTGCCATATTACGATGTTGGTGGTTTGCTGAACGAAAGACCGTCGAAGCACCCCCACCACCGTCAGCCATTCACACGCCGCCTTGACGGTGGTAGGGGGAAGCAGCTGTAAGAGGGTGGTACTGAGAAGTTCACCACTATCTGAATTACGAGTTGACTTTCTGACGAGTCAACCATAGCAGATGACCACCAGCTTTGAGTCAGCAGAATCAAAGGAATTGGAGTGCATACTCACCCATTTCCTTTTCTTTCCTTCAGTCTCCAACATGGATACATTCCTCCATGTTCCCCCTTCATAGCAGAATCATGACCTCGAAGTAAACGACCCTGTTGGCGCTGAAATCCAGGGAAGTCCATTTTGCACTATTTACCCATTGATTGGACTGGTCACATGTGGTTCAGACTCCAACAATGGGAAAGTGCTTGTAGTAGGTATTTTTTCACCTGTCATGCATATGTGTCCACTATAGTCAAAATATACACACCTGCAGTGACACAAATGGAAAAATATTCCGCACTGTCAGAAACACTGCCGCTGGGCCAGCGGTGGCATCGGAATACAGCAGTGGGAGACCGCAGCTGCCATGGTCTTCTTGAGACTGCTGCTGCAGCGCTATGGCAGTGAGACCACCAAACCAAATTTGGTCCCTTAGTCATGAGTCTTGACTAAGTTGCCATTCTGTGATCTTTCTGTCAACACTGAAGACTAATAACCTATGTCTGTAAATGTATCAAACAAACGCCCGAAAGCTTCGAGGGCACACACAACGGCAGAGGAGCCATGCGGCTTCCACGGCAACTTGTATCGCTGTTCCAGAATAATTGTCCTCGACCTGACGCGTTTCAAGGCTCACGCCCCTTCTTCGGAGGTCACTGCATCAGTTGTTCACGCAGGCGTTTCTCTGCATGCTGCTCCTTATATATAGCCCTAAGTGGGCCCCGCTCACTGCGAGTCATAATTATTGCATGCTGGGACATTGAGTCCTGTTGAGAAAAGAATATCTCCTTTAAGTAAGTCCTGCGCACTCAACATGTATAAAAGCCTTTATTCTGCCCTCAGTGGGCTCCAAAACAGCAAACAAGTTAGTATCGCCACCTCCGCCGTGCTGCATTCACAAGCAGGATTAGTTCCTGCTAACAACCTTCTTCACAGTTCTTCCGGTGGTGCTGCCCCCCACGGCAGGGCAGCCGTGTAAATATGGTATCAAACAAACGCCCGAAAGCTTCGAGGGCACACACAACGGCAGAGGAGCCATGCGGCTTCCACGGCAACTTGTATCGCTGGTCCAGAATAATTGTCCTCGACCTGACGCATTTCAAGGCTCACGCCTCTTCTTCGGAGGTCACTGCATCAGTTGTTCACGCAGGCGTTTCTCTGCATGCTGCTCCTTATATATAGCCCTAAGTGGGCCCCGCTCACTGCGAGTCATAATTATTGCATGCTGGGACATTGAGTCCTGAGAAAAGAATATCTCCTTTAAGTAAGTCCTGCGCACTCAACATGTATAAAAGCATTTATTCTGCCCTCAGTGGGCTCCAAAACAGCAAACAAGTTAGTATCGCCACCTCCGCCGTGCTGCATTCACAAGCAGGATTAGTTCCTGCTAACAACCTTCTTCACAGTTCTTCCGGTGGTGCTGCCCCCCACGGCAGGGCAGCCGTGTAAATATGGTATCAAACAAACGCCCGAAAGCTTCGAGGGCACACACAACGGCAGAGGAGCCATGCGGCTTCCACGGCAACTTGTATCGCTGGTCCAGAATAATTGTCCTCGACCTGACGCATTTCAAGGCTCACGCCTCTTCTTCGGAGGTCACTGCATCAGTTGTTCACGCAGGCGTTTCTCTGCATGCTGCTCCTTATATATAGCCCTAAGTGGGCCCCGCTCACTGCGAGTCATAATTATTGCATGCTGGGACATTGAGTCCTGTTGAGAAAAGAATATCTCCTTTAAGTAAGTCCTGCGCACTCAACATGTATAAAAGCATTTATTCTGCCCTCAGTGGGCTCCAAAACAGCAAACAAGTTAGTATCGCCACCTCCACCGTGCTGCATTCACAAGCAGGATTAGTTCATGCTAACAACCTCCTTCACAGTTCTACGGATGGTGCTGCCCCCCACGGCAGGGCAGCCGTGTAAATATGGTATCAAACAAACGCCCGAAAGCTTCGAGGGCACACACAACGGCAGAGGAGCCATGCGGCTTCCACGGCAACTTGTATCGCTGTTCCAGAATAATTGTCCTCGACCTGACGCATTTCAAGGCTCACGCCTCTTCTTCGGAGGTCACTGCATCAGTTGTTCACGCAGGCGTTTCTCTGCATGCTGCTCCTTATATATAGCCCTAAGTGGGCCCCGCTCACTGCGAGTCATAATTATTGCATGCTGGGACATTGAGTCCTGTTGAGAAAAGAATATCTCCTTTAAGTAAGTCCTGTGCACTCAACATGTATAAAAGCATTTATTCTGCCCTCAGTGGGCTCCAAAACAGCAAACAAGTTAGTATCGCCACCTCCACCGTGCTGCATTCACAAGCAGGATTAGTTCATGCTAACAACCTCCTTCACAGTTCTACGGATGGTGCTGCCCCCCACGGCAGGGCAGCCGTGTAAATATGGTATCAAACAAACGCCCGAAAGCTTCGAGGGCACACACAACGGCAGAGGAGCCATGCGGCTTCCACGGCAACTTGTATTGCTGTTCCAGAATAATTGTCCTCGACCTGACGCGTTTCAAGGCTCACGCCCCTTCTTCGGAGGTCACTGCATCAGTTGTTCACGCAGGCGTTTCTCTGCATGCTGCTCCTTATATATAGCCCTAAGTGGGCCCCGCTCACTGCGAGTCATAATTATTGCATGCTGGGACATTGAGTCCTGTTGAGAAAAGAATATCTCCTTTAAGTAAATCCTGCGCACTCAACATGTATAAAAGCATTTATTCTGCCCTCAGTGGGCTCCAAAACAGCAAACAAGTTAGTATCGCCACCTCCGCCGTGCTGCATTCACAAGCAGGATTAGTTCCTGCTAACAACCTCCTTCACAGTTCTTCGGAGGGTGCTGCAATGTATATACATCTAAACGTACAGTGTATGCATTATATATACATTACATATTGTTTTGGATAATGGTGAATGCTAGGAAGTATAGAAAAGATACTTCTTAAGTCGATGAAATCAAGAACATATTGCAATGTTTGGGATAGAATGATTGTCAGTTGAAGTGTCCGTAGTGCAAATGGTCCCTATCCACTTAACACTTGAAATGTAGAGACTAGAATAGAGAGAGAAATGCATTTAAAGCAGCTAGCAGTTCAATGTTTGCAGATGTATTAATACTTTATTGCCTGGAAGGTGCATGACTAACTATGTCTTTCCTGATGATGACTCATGGACTGCCGACTGTAGGTCGGAATGTCATTTATCTCTCTGGACCGACTGATTTGCATGATAGGCATTTGTTTTTAATTTGGAGGGGCAGAATGAGGGAATGTGGCTCAGATCCCTGCTAGTGGCACATTCAAATGAAGAGCCAGAGTCTGCTGCCTCCGGAAAACCCAAGACATGCCTTGGGTTCCACAGCTCAGTGGCTGCATGAGAAGGGAACAAGAGTTATCAAGGTATTTTGCTGACTGATGTATACAGCAAAATAGGAAGGAAGAGACCTTGACCCCCTGGACACATGCAGTTGTTCACATCATCAGCACCTCCAGGGGGACTTTGTGCTTGTGCTTTTCCACTAGAAGAACCACCCAGTACTATTTGTGGCCCTTGGAAGAGTGGCCAACAACACAGAAAATGGGATTCTGCTGCACAAAACTAACTTTTTTACCCCTTCACCTACTATTTCTTATGGTGCGCTGGGGTAGGGAAAGGTGGGAATAGTTGTTTAGGTGAGAGTTTTTCTTATCTTTTAGGATCTATTGTGTGTTTTGCTTGGCTGGATTATTTCCAGTTTCATGAGAATAACAAAGAGACAAAACAATATTTGTTCTTGTCGATGGGCTCTTAATTATGTTTTAATAAATATCATCCAATAAAATAGTGTGTGTCTGGCTGTGGCGGTGGTAGGTGGCAGGTACGGAGCATGGTGAGGGAGGTTGGTGGTGGTGTTTGCATAGATAGCTAAAGGGGCATCAAGTCATAGGGGCCGGGGGCTGACCTGACTGCATGAGGACTCACTTTCCACAGGGGCATAGCTACCATTAGTACAGCAGGTGCTTTCGGACTGGGGCTTAGGGCTGTGGCGGACCCACTGTACTCTAATTGGGACTGTCTTTTATTACCCAACCAGAGGGATGGGTGGGTCAGCTCCTTAGCTTCCATTAAAGCACATAGCATGGTAGCTACATCCAGGGCTTCATTTGTAAAAGAGTGCCGGTGCCTGAATCTCTGCTCAGAGGTCTGTGGCTAGTGCAATTAAATGCTGCTGCACCTAATACCAAGGCCGTGTAGTCTTGAGTCCACCTCTGGCCTCTTTATACCACTACCAGACACCCCATGCCTTTTTATTGCACTCTTCCAGGTTCCTGCTTTCTTCCTTTGTGACAGGTTTGCCGTCTTTCTCATTCCCCGTCTTTCCCATCTGTGTGTTTCCCTCATTTGCGCTTTGTAAATATTTATTGTGGAAAAATAAGTGCTGGTTCCCAAAAATAAGTGCCAGAAGACCCCAACGGCGACCACCGGCTCAAATTAAGCACTGCTACATCACTATAAATGAGTAAATAAATAAAGTAACTCATGAAATCATCCACTACACATCATGCAGCCACTCTTGTAACTACTGAAGCACGGATCTGAAGACAAAGTAGTAATTTTTCTCGAGCCTTATAATCTCGCCCATCCCTTTTTTCCTGTGTATAGAATCCTGAACTATTCCTTAATTCCCATAGTGATATGAGCAATTTCCTGTTGCGCCATATAAATACCCATAACTGCTGAAAACTGAGCATAAAAAAACAACATATAATTGAGAGCAGAGAAGCATCGACATAGCAGGGGACATGGCTTGCTAGCCACATTCCTGTTACGTAGAAGCCACTGAGTTTATCTTTGTCTTCTCACTCATTGTGTCAAGAAGCAGATAGACTGGGATAAGACATTAAGATTTGCCATAAGTCATCTCGTCCTTACCATTGAGTCTCACTTCCTCATCCAATCCAGCTTCCTTTGGATTTAAGTAGTGGGACGAGGAATGGTAGGACAGAGTGTAATGCATACTACTAAATTGTCCGGGGATTATCCAAGTTACCTTTCCCATCTTCTCTGCTAACAATCTCTTAACACCTGGAAAGTAGATATCAAACTTTTGCTACAGGGTCTACAGTTGTCATCCTCTTAACTAACTGTATCTAATTGATCTCACATGTAGTATGTAGCCATTCAAAGATATCCCCTAGTTTTAGGTGTTAGCTCAAAACAGCTCTTACTGTCTCTTGGGGAACTACTCATGATCGGATGTCTTTGTTGTCCATCTCAATTCCCTTCTCCTGATTTGATGGTTTTTCTCCCCTTTCTTGTGTTTGCCCCAGTGAGGAGCATTGCAGTCTGATAGTTGTGCCTCCTTCATGTATCCTTCCACTGGTGATGTCAAAACCTACATTGCAGTGTAGTCGAGGGACCATTTTTTGTCCATCTCTAAAGTCGTGTCCCGCCTCCCTCATCCCCTTTTCTTTCCTCCACACCTGTTTAGCACCCAACCTGTCCTCACCTCCCCTCCACTACCTCCAAGCCCCATGGCGCTTTTGTCTGCCTGCAGTGCTGTTAGTGTAAAGCCATTTTTAAATGTTTTTTGTAACTATTTCAATATGTCTGCTTGTGCATACAGGGTGGGCTCCCATAGTGGCCACCTTTAATGGAATTTGTTAAAATATTAGAAAATGCATTAAAAAATGGCCACTGCAGGTGGATGCACCTGCATTCGTAATGGCCGTTTAGTATAAAAAAGCATTGGGTAAGCCAACAGGTTTGACAGTTGAGACCTGTGGGCATCGCGACGGCATGTATTACTCAGATGTCAAAATGCAGAATGTTGCTGCAATGCAAACTAATTAATTAATTAATTAATTAATTTAATAACTAATTAATTAATGTATACATAAATATATACCTGCAAACAAAAGTGTTAATTGTGTTCTAATACTTTTAGATCAAAACCTGAGTTTTGACGCTTTTTAACATTTTCACATGCAGTGATATACTCACAATGAAGAGCATTCTGCCTGAAGGGTATCATCCGAGTCACTTGGTGAAAGGTAAAGTCAATCACTGTTAAAATAAGCATGGCTTCTTTATTCTAGGCAACATGATTATTACGCTGTGATCCTGAGCACAGATCTGAAGACAATTTTATTACACTGTCCTTGAAGGCTGGACAAAACAAAAGCAATTTTCATTCCCCAGCTTGACGGTGCTCTTCCTGATCCTAACTGTAGTCAGATAATGAAAGAGCTTTAATTATGGGTGACAAAGATGTGCTCTAGCAGCAGTCGCTTTCCCAGGGATCTGAGAAGAGACAATGGTAAGGAGATCTGTGATTAATCATAGAAGATGCGGCTGTCGCCTAGCAACCGCAGAGATCACAATATACTAATTACAGGATAATACAGTCACTTGAGAGGATTATTAGTACATGGTATTTTCAAAGGTTAATGAGGCTCGGTTTTTCATTAGATCAGGGATAATTCTGTTAACTCTATTTTCTTACTTTTTACATACAGTGGAATTCCCGGCGCAGCATGTCAACTCCATGCTAGGACCACAGGGATACAAGACAGTACCTCCTGGCTTTGTTCATGATGTTTTAATTTTAAATTTCTTTGGACTCAGAAGGAACCTCATAAAAAAACAAGAATACATAACTGCCAAGTGGCCCTCTGTCAAGTGTGACACCTTCAGAATCCAGGCTCGTAAGATAATTAACTAGTCATTAGTAGTAGCAATTGCTACCCATGGCTAATCTTCTGGTACCCCTGCCCCTTGCCAGTACCTTTAGACTCATGGGTCATGAAGAGAGTAACTGAGGGCACATCGCCATGTTTACTTTTTTTAGACTCCACTCCTAGGGGCCGATTAAGATGTCGGGCAGAAAGCCTCCTCCTGACAGTCGCATGCTCCTCGACCGTGGCGGAGCCCTTCTGACTGAATCTGTCGGTATACAATCCGCTCGACTGATGTTCGCGGTCGGAAGGTAAACCGTGCGGTCATTCAGAATCGCATCCTACACCCCTATGGACAGCGTTTCGGTCCTCGGGATTAAGATGTCGATTTGCAACAGCCTTTCCGCGTTGGCTTGTCCGACACAAGAAGGCTGTCAGAAAGTGATTTTGGGGGCCCCTGGCAGGGCCCCCTTCATCCTGCGGCCTCTGGTTGGGGGCCAAGGGGTAACTTAGGGACCCCCCCTGTAAAACACTGCACTGTGTGGCAGGCACCGGGGGTGCCTGCAACAGGGTTCAGAGTTTTACACACACCCCTCATGTAACAACCACCTGTGTTACTGCGGTTGTCGGGCGGAACAAAAGCTCCCATAGGAAACAATGGGAATTCGACCGAACCGTGTTCAGTCGCATCGTAATCAGGCGAGCGGAACTGCCGGCCTCAAGTCAGTCGGTCCCGATTCCGAGTCGGTGTCGGGTGGAAAGTTTTTGCCCGGCATTGTAATCGGCCCCCTAGTCTTTTTCCAGCAATTAGGAGGCAAAAGAATGGGTCAATCCTAAGATGTCATTAGATGTCTAGGAGCACTTGAAATCACCCCTACTTCCCTTGGTATTTTTGTGAACCGAACGTTATATGTCAGAAAATCGAGCAAAAAAATATTGTGTTACAAAAATAGTGGAGCCAGAATATTGACTATGAAAATATTGTTAAAGAAAATGTATATGGGTAAATAGTATGGTCCAGAAAGAGGGAACAGCACAACTTGTGAACAATTTTAGAATTCTCCAATGTAGAACATTAATGATAAACCATCATTGATCACTAAGCTGTTTATGTTATGTTAGGCAGATTTATATATATATATAGCGTACTATCACTCAAGAGGGTATCCTGGTGCTGAGTCGGTGTGAGTCTAGACAAACACAGTTGGACTTCAGCTTCTTACGGAATTCAAGAAGTGATGAGGCTTTTATGTGTAGCGGCAGGTGGTTCCACGCTTTAGAAGTAATGTAGGAGAAGGCTCGACTGCTGCATCTGTTTTTCTGTTTATGGGGTATGTGTACAAGAAGGAGCCTGGGCGAGCGGGGTGTCTGAAAGGGTTGTGAAAGAAATGCAGTTGTTGAGGTATGCTGGGCCAGTGTTATGTAGTGCCTTGAAAGTGTGGGTGGGATGGGTGTTTGGACATAATATTGATTTGAAAATATCGGGAGGCAAAAATATTGAAATGTAAATATTGTGACACATATATTGTGATGCACAGATATCGTTGACAAGAATATCATTTTTTGAGGTAAGTAATATCGTGAATATTATCGAAGTTTTTAATACTGTTTCATTAATATAGTGTATAAATAACGTCATAAAAATTATGTTATTGTGTTTTAGTTGATTTATAATGTTATGTGTTACTATTGTTTATATAAATGTTATTAATTGTTTTTAAAATATAGCTTGTAATTTTAAGTGATTTAGAATTTTGTATTAATTTTAAATAGTAATATATAGCGTTGTAGCAGGTTGTTGAGGTTGTAGGGAGATGGGGTGGGAAGCTAATTTGTATATTTTTTTAACATAAAGTAATATATAATTGGATCTGTGAGTAACCGATCCACAGAGGATCAGTGTTGCTAGATATACAAAGTTTTATTCCTTTAATAACTCCAAAAATATGGAACAGAGTTGCACTAAATTACATGAAGGTCTCTTTCTGGACCAAGAGCTAGCTTTCTACCAAATTTAGTGTAAATCCATTCAGCGGTTCAGTCTGTAGTTGTGACTAAAAATTGCAAAATCCCCATAGACATTACCTAGTGAAAAATCGTGTTGGGACCCCGCTTTATTCCAGCCCCCACTTGACAAATCACCCTGAAACATTCCAAGCAGAACTAGGCAAAGTAGGTCACTTTTTGGGGAAAATTTCATGAAGATTTATCAAACGTCGCTAAAGTTATCAGCAATACAAAAAACGCTTTGTCTGTGGGCAAATTTGGTTTTAACTATAACTACATACTGGCGATAGTAACATAAGGCCTCATTACGACGAATGTCCGGCCGCCATCGTATCGGGCAGGCGTCCAACTGACTATATGTTGGTGGTTCCACCTTCCTGAGTACAATGCGACCGCCATGCAAGCAGTCATAAAACTGCTCTTTTGCATTGCGGCACTAGAAAAGGTCTGCAGCACAAGCCACAGTGGAGAAGGACAGTTTTCAAACAGTGGTGCCTGCCCCATGTGCATGAATGTTCGGTATGGCATCACATGTGCCCCCCTGGGCCCATAGCAGAGGGGGCCGTCCTTGAGTCTGTCGGAGGCGTAGGTCAGTCCCTCCGTCCGCTGTGGTCCGACCAAAAACATCGTAATGTGGCGGTGGAACCGCTATGCTGGATGTCAGTGGGTCGGCACCGATTGCCTGTCGGTGACTGGCCTATTGACATCGTAATAAGGCCCACAATGATTAAAATATCTATTCAACATTATATTAATATTTTACATGTATTTCTACAAATATATATAGATATATAGATATATGTGTGAGTGTGCTATGAATTCATACATTTCAAATATAAAACAGTTATTCTAATGTAAACTAAATATCTTTTATTTAGTAATACATTTATAAATGTTAAAAAAGTAATGTGAATATAAATACATCTATATGGACTTTTGTGTTTATGTAAGTATATATTTATAGTTGATATTAAATATTTGTGGAGTATATTTAATGTATACTTAATTTACATTACATTAAATTTATATATTAATATATGTAATATTTACTACTTTCAACTCTATATTCAAAAATCTATATTTTTGGAAGATATTAGTGTAAACAATATTTGTTTTCAATATTTTTGTAGTTACCACTATAAGTATATGAGCACGATATTGTGGAAACTATATATTTGGCATAATATTTTTGTAAATTATATTGGTTACCACAATATTGTCTTAGTGATCCGTGAGGAGTTTGAATTGTGCTTGTTTGTGTATAGGGGGCCCAGTAGAGTTCCTTCAGGTGTGGTGTGATGTGAGTGCGGTGTGGAAAGTTAAGAGTAATTTTGGATGTCTACTTCTGAATGGGTCTTCAGCCTTCTGGTGAGATATTTTGTTGATATCCGCATAGAGGATGTTCCCGTAGTCCAGCTTGCTTGTGAGGAGGGCTTGCATGATAGTTTTCTGGGTGCTGATTGGGAGCCAATTCAAACTTTTTCTTAGCATCTTCAGAGTATGAAAGCTTGAGGAGGTGATGGCATTGACTTGGGCGGTCATAATACATTTGTTGTCGATGATGGTACCAAGGTTTATGGCATGGGTGTTTTGGGTGGATGTCAGTTGTACTTTTGATGGCCACCAGGTGTGGTCCGACCCATGAAGTGCTCTTCTCAAAGATCATGATTTCAGTCGTGTTCAGTTTTAGACAGGTGGTCTTCATCCAGTTGGTGAGTTCAGCCATGAAAGGAATTAAACTTGATCTGGGTACAGAGTGTCTTGTCCGTGAGGGAGAGAATGAGTTTTGTGTTGTTGGCGTACGATAGGACTTTGTGGATGTGAGAGCAGATGATGCTGGCGAGAGGGATCATGTTTGTGTTGAAGGGGGTTTGGCTCAGGGAGGATCTTTGCGGAACTCCACAGATGAGGTCGCAACCATCGGAGGTGTTTGGTGCAAAGGTTATTTGATTATAGCACCAAACACAAATTAAATATATAGGGGCACAAGGTTAAGGTGAAACCCTGTGGTTTATGGGTAGTGAGTTGCAATACTAATGCTCAGTACATGTATCAAAATGTCAAATATATGAAAGGATCAGGAGGACAACTACATTAAAGGCATTATGATTGAACCAGATGCACAAAAACATGGCACTCATTGAGAATATTTGTTATCTGAGCTACTGATGGTGAGTCTAATGGACATAAAAGGAGAAAAATTGTATATGAAAAGGAGCTGACTTTGTAGCTACAAAGTCAAGCAACTGACCCTATAGTGTCTGCATCACTTCCTCTTTCACGTCGATCATTTGAATACTCATGACTCGATTATGACTTGAACTAAATAGAGGTCCTGATCCTTTGACACCTTGCATCACTTGCCCCCCAACGCTCCTTACCAACTACCTAATTCTAAAAACTGTGACACCAAATCACATTCTCAACTTCCTACCTAAAACAGGACCTAACACATATAAAATCATTTACCCTCCAAATTTACTGGAAAATGCTGCTTAAAACATGAACACAAGGGCCTTCAAGACCACTTAGAAAACAGTTATCGTACACCAATATCACAGTTCAAGAAAAGGTAATCTTAAAACAGATATCTTCTCCCATAGGGTCCTCATGGCTCGATAACTTCAAACTTGTCATTAGAATCTCTCACAAGTCAAGGATTCCTTATTGACAAAAATCTCCTCCACATCTTCAACTTTTATCAATGTCTTACTTTTATTCTCTATCTTGAAACAATTATAAAATTATGATACAAGCCTCAGACAAGAACATACACAATGTGACCATCACTTTATGATGCTTGCCAAATCTTATAGTGGTACTAACCTACCTAATTTAGACACACTGAACACATTTCTTTCCACTTCATCCCTGGCTGAGGAGGAGGCCACCTCTGTAGACTTTTCCCACTCTGAATCTCCAAATGCAGGCATAGAAGTGCTCCTGAAATCAGTGCCTGACTTTAAAATGGCACCCGGCAACGACGATGACTGCCTCGACCAGGAAACCTCCCAGCACGCTCCAGGCTCCAAATGCCATGGAAGCTGAAGAAGAAATCTAAGGTACTGTGCCGCTTCTTAGGTGCATCCCCGCATCCACTGGTGAGCCTTGGAGTGACACCTTCCACTGGTGAATCATGAAGCCACACGCATTCAGTGTACAAAAATGTCCCTCACACAGTCTCTCATTGGGATGGCCCTGACAGGGAAACCTCCAATAACTCTCCTGGCATATTTGAGCCCCCTATTGAGGAATCTACAGAATCAGATCGAAACAGGTGGCCATTTTACTCTGTCAGCCCCTGCCCTGCTCAACTCCAAGTAGAAACTGAAAGAGGACTGTTCAAGAGCCTCAAAGTAACTATAAAAAGAGGACTGGCCGAACCCCCAGCAGTGGCCATCTTATCATGGGCATTAGAGCAAATACCCTCCCAACACTCAGATGAAGGAAACCAAATAACTCCCACTATACACTAGGATGGCATATTACCTATTGCAAGTGATCTTAATTCTCTATGACCTTACCGCTAAGCAATCTCTAGATTGGCAAGACTTCATCTGTTGCAACTGATGCCATTCAACTCCTCCACACCCCTAGGTCCTACGACAACGGCGCTATAGAACGCTATAGTGACCCCTCTCCCTACCTACAGCAGCAGTAATTGGGCCACCCTGCGAATTAATCCCTACCCCCCCCGGCATTTTTTTTCCCTTCAATCATAAAGATGCCAAAGAACCGAAATCCCCTCCAGACCTCCCCATCAACCCCCACCCCACGACCTCCCTCCAACCTGAAACCCCACGGCCCCCACTACTTCTACATCATCTACCCACCCAACCTCTCAACTAACGCCACTAAAATCTTCAAACATAATCTACTCAAGCAACACTCATAGCCGACCTCTACCACAACTCCTCCAATGGCAAGACTAAAACAGACCTTATCTTCTACACCACCTACCAAGCCAAATGGAGAAATAACCTACCTAACCACCTGCGAGTTACCAAAACCACCAACATCCCCCACGGCCAAAGACTAACTATCTCCAAGTCTTCCCCACTCACAATTAACGCCACCATAACACTATACAGAAATGGCAAAGTCATGGTCCAAGCCAACGACTTCAACCTACACCAATTTGAACTCACCTTCCCCAAGCTGCGAAACTCCATCCTGACCCCACCTAACTGCCCTATCCATCCCGACCTCGACCCCCAGACCTCAACCCAAGAAAAACCGGACTCAAATCCTACCCCAAGCCCTCAACTACCTAACTCCGCAGACTTGCCCCCCTCCCCAGCCCAGACTGCCCCCTACTCCCACCCCCCACCACACCTCCCGCCCCAAGAACCAGCCCCCTGCCCCTCCCCCGTGAGCTCTCTCAAATAATCCTCCCTAATCCCCCTACTATCACTAACTCGAGCACCCGCCTAACCTACACCCGTCCTCAATCGGATATGCCACCCAAACCCACTCCTCCCCACTTCCCGGCGACAATGGAGGTAATAACTGAGCACCTCTCACGCATAGAAACACAACTCAACTCCCTCCTACCTATGACCCAGACCCACCTCTCAACCATCACTGATAACCTGTCTCTACTACACAGACAACTCAACACTATCACCCAGGCCATCAACAAAATCCTCCTCAACACCACTGCGCCCTCCTCCCCCACCAAACACCTTATACCCCCCTCCCTCTTAAACACCTGTGAGCCACCTCAACATCCTAATCTCCAGACGCCCAGCTGGCGCTCCTCCCCTCGCAACACCCAATCCCTAAGACCAAAAAGAACGATCCCTGATATGTCTCTGAGAGAGGCAATAACACTTGCTAAAACCTATGACCCCAGAGAAACCCAAACCCCCCCTCCAACATCCAAGTAATCACCGGAATAGGTAGAGACAACAACCAACCTCAGCCCACAAAACGTCCCTCTCAACGCACAAGCATACCCCAAGCTCCACCCTTCTCCCAAACCCACTCCAACAGCGACATGGTAAACTGCATGCTCGTAAACTGCAGATCCGCAGCTAAGCACGCAATACAGCTGGCTGATGCCATACTGAGTAACACCACTGACATCGCGTTCCTCACCCAAACCTGGCTCAATGAAACATCATACCCGCTCCTTGACCTCCTAGTCCCCCCTGGCTTCCCCATCATCAAAAAAGACAGAATAGACCAACGCGGTGGCGGCATTGCCGTCATCCATAGGAACAACATCAATATAGCTGAACTCAAAACTCACTTCTTCCCAACCTTCGAATACCTCAACACCAACATAACACACCCAAACAACAAAGTAACAAAATGCCATCTCATCTACCACCCCCCAGGTAATTCTCCTGCTTTCAGTGATCAAATCTCGGACCTACTAACCCAATGCTCCCTATCAAACTCCGACAACATCATCCTGGGTGACTTCAACCTCCCATGGAACAATGTAAATGATTCTGTTATACAGTCCCTAAATGAACTCCTTCTCACAAACGATCTCACACAACACTGCAAGGGTCAAACACACAACAAGGGCTCTACCTTAGATGCTATCATAGCCAAAAGCAAAACCATTACCATAAACAACATTCTCCCGATCGACTGGTCAGACCACCACATCATTTTATTCAACATCAATCAAACAGTAGCTCCACCAATCAAAACCCAAATCACCCACCAATGGACCAGAAACTTCAACAACATCCCCCACCCTGCCCTTCAAGATACCATAACATCACTGCTCCCAACCTGTACAGACAACTTTAACATGGTTGAGCTCACTACACTGTACAACATGACAATGACAACTGCCCTCGACCAACTAGCCCCCCTAAAAACAAAAAGAATCAGAAACATCCCCTCCCAAGCTTGGTTCAATAATGACCTCAACTCCGAACAAAGAAAAGTAAGAGCCGCTGAGAGACTCTGGAGAGGGAACCCATCCACAATCAACCTCTCCCAACTCAGGAAAGAACGTTGTAACTACAAAAAACACATAATCAAGAAGAAAGCCTCCTTCTTCCGGAACGCACTAGACAAAGCCAAAAACCGCCCCAAAGAACTTTTTAACATCATCCAGAAACAGACCTCCAAACCCACCAAAGCTAACCCCCCTGCCTCCAAACTCCAGTGTGACAACCTGGCCAAATTCTTTGATGACAAAATCTCCAATATTGAGCTCTCCCTAGACCACCACCCTCAATCCTAACACGGCAAATCCTCCCCCCTAATGGAACCTCACCCTTCTCCAGCCCTCAACATGCTCCCTGAAGCCGAGACCGCTCCTCTGCCGACCCCCAAAACCACCCCTCACACTAGTCCCCCATCCCCTCCCAAGCGGTGGAAAGACTTCCATCCTCTCTCCGAAGAGGACATCTCTAATGTGATTGCCAACTCCAAACCCTCCAACCATTACGCAGACCCTCTGCCCGCCTCCTTAGCTAAGAACCTCAACCTCACCCTAACCCCTCTCTGGACTAAGATTATCAACAGCTCACTAAACAACGGACTGATGCCCGACTGCCTCAAACAAGGCCAAGACACCCCCCTTCTAAAAAAAACGGATGCTGACCCAAATGACCTCAAAAACTTTAGACCCATCACCAACCTTCCTTTCCTAGCCAAAATCCTGGAGAAATGTGTTCTCTCCCAACTGAACCAACACCTGGAATCAAACAACCTACTTGACTCACACCAATCCGAGTTTAGGAAGGGATGCAGCACAGAAACCTCTATACTGAGTATTACGGACGACATTCACAACTCCCTTGACTCCAACAGATGCTGCCTACTTGTCCTCCTCGACCTTTCAGCTGCTTTTGACACGGTTGATCACAAACATCTCTTAGACGCCCTACAAAAACGTGTCGGAACAGATGGCATTGTCCTAAAATGGTTCTCCTCATTTCTACATAAAACTCAAAAACTCAATGTCCGACGCCTCCCCCTCAACTCGAGGTGTCCCTCAAGGCTCAGTCCTCTCCCCCACACTCTTCAACATTTACATGGAACCGCTCACTGCCATTCTAAAACATGCTAGCATTGCCTACCACCTCTATGCTGATGACACCCAACTCTACCACGAGATCTCCTCCCTCAATGACATCCTCCGCCTCAACTCCACCCTTTCAAAAGTAGAAAATTGGCTAACTATTAATCACCTCAAACTCAACCAAGAAAAAAACGAAATCATTGTCTTCTCCAATCACGAACAACCCCCTCAGATCCAAGAATGGATAAACAACCTTGACTACCTAAACTGCAAACTCACTCCAGCAAACACAGTCAAATCAATAGGGATCTCTCTAGACTCAAGCCTCAACATGAGCTCGCACATCAAATCCACAGCAAAAGGCACCCTATACAACCTAAAACTCCTCAACAAAATCAAACCTTTCATACCCCCCAATGACCTAAAAACTGCAACCCAATCCCTAGTTCTGTCCAGACTTGACTATGGCAATGCCACACTAACTGGGACAGCAAATACACATACAGCCCCCCTGAGAGCCACCCTAAACGCAGCAGTTAGAATGGTCTCAGGTACCAAGAAACACGACCACATCACCCCTGCATTACAGGCGCTAAAATGGCTACCCATTGAAGCACGCTGCGCCTTCAAAACTGCCTGTCTCACCCATAAAGCCCTGCACACAGGCAACCCGGACTACCTAGCTGTCAAACTCACAAAAGCTGGACAATCAAGAGACCTAAGAAGCTCCAACTTGCTCCTCCTAATCCCCCCAAAGAGACACAAACAAAAATCCCTCTCCCGTTCTTTCTCTGGGAATGCCCCAAAAATCTGGAACTCTCTCCCTACCCACATCAGGACTAATCCCTCCTTCACGATCTTCAAGAGACAACTAAAGAACTTCTCCTCAACCGCCATCTCTATGCATCTGGCCAGTGACCTTGATCTTTTTGGCCACCAAATCACAAATGATACACGCTGTACTGTTTTTTGTTTATGTTTTTTCCTATTCATTTACGTTGTAAAGCACTCTGATACCGCCGGGTCTTGTAAGCGCTATATAAAACTCCAAAATAAATGAATACATAAATAAATAAATAGATGCTATCCTACACGTGTCCCTCTCCAAATCACTGGCAATGGATATGGGCACCATCATAGTTCCCCCTCACACGGTTTACCCGTACACTTGCATTATTTACTTCCCAATACTAACTTCAATAGACTTCCCTACACTCTAAACATCCTTTTACCTCTCCTCCAAAAGTTATACTTTCAAGAAACAGTTGTCTCTAGTACTCATTGTAAATCTACTCCTCCAGCCTCTGTTCCTCACAAACGGAAACACTTCACACACCCTGGCAACTTTTCACCCACTTCTTTCAGTAACCTTATGAAGGAGCCTTACACTCTTGACTTCATTCTGCCAGAACTTCAAATCAATTGAAAATGTTCTTCATGTAGTGAGGGCACCCTCATGACGTTGTCCAATTCCATAAATACCTTATCAGAAACTATAAAGTCTCTATACAATGAAATTGATGCATTAAATACTAAAATCTCTAAATATGAATATTTGGTCCACAATATCTTAAAGTCACTAACAGTGATAGAACCACTACTTAAACCACATTCAGACAGAACCAATCAAACTATTTCCTGACCCAGTCACTTGCTCTGTCCATGTAGAATGTCCCCTTGTCTGCACTCTGAAGAAATCAATTCCCTACTGGCTGAATATCAGCAAAAATCCAACAGGAAATCTGATCCAGAAAATGATGAATTAACAGAGTCTTCCATTGTTTTCAACAAGGGACATACAACCACAGAGCTGCAAAACAGTTGTTCCCAAGCAAAAGGGAGGAACACAGAAAGCTTGTTGAGATCCTTTTAGTCCCTAATCTTTATAGATTGACCTCCACCTCCATATTACAATATCTGCTTCACATTTGCAGATCCGTAGTCAAGATAGAGATTGCTAATTCAATCTTGGATATGTACCTGGAACACATGATTCTAAAAGAGACAAGACTCAATGAACCCTCTCAACCAAAATCGATTTCTTGCTACTATCAGGCTTTGTAATCACATGTATGAATAAGGAAGACAAATCTAGCCATGGAGTTGCTTTAATACAGAGAACGTTGATTAAATGAAGACTAACAGGTGCTGAAACTTTTCCCACATTCCAGCGCCTGTAGACATCAAACTCTTGCCACTAATTCTAAAAATCTAAATATAACCTATTAGCCACCTATCTAACAATAGCCATATTTTCTTCATGACTTGAATCTACACTAGCGAGATCTTAAAAATAACTTATGCAAAAAATTTGCTTCATTTCTGATGTTCCAATACTCCCAGAAAGTGACACAAATTAACAGCGCGTTTGGATCTGATTATTACTGAAAACAATCCAATGATATCGCTGATCCCTTTGTATCGACTGGTCTGACCACTACCAAATTCCCTTCAACATATCTTTCTCTAAACAAACAACTTGTGGTCAAGCAAAAAGACCTAATATTCTGATTAGAGACACCTAAAACACATATCATACTATCACCCCATCCTACAGAATACAATCACATGATGAAGTAAATTACTGTTTCAATAACACTTTAGTTGAAATTATGCATAAGGTCGCTCCCCTTAAAGAAGAAAGGTCCAAGAATTAAATATAACATGGTATGCAAAAGAAGTCAATAAAGAAAAAAAATGCCTCAGCATAATTGATCGCTCAAGGATGCACAAATCCACTTGGAATAATCTGTAATACCCCGATATTACCAGAAGAATTTACAAAGGACACATTTCGGAAACCAAATCTTTGTCGATTAAATTTCAAATCAAGTCAACCAAAAACAGACCAAAGGGCTCTTTGAGAGAGAGTCAAAGATAGTGCAAAGCCATGGACTTAGTTAGAAATGAAGGCACCAGAAAAGAAATGTCAGGATTTTTCTCATTTTTTTATTATGAAGTTCAAGAATATTCAACTATCTTTATTTCTGCAATCTAAAAATAAATGTACTGTTCTTAACAGAAAGTTGCCAAACAATTAGGTAACAGAGACAACTCACAGAATTAACTCATAAACACTATCTCCAATCTCAATCCTTGATGTCATTTAACAAATTTTTTATGTGCTAATCTGGCAAAAGAGATGCCTTATGAGCTCACTCAACAGTGCTCTGGCTTTATCAAGCTAACCCTACAATACAGGGTACTCCAGCACACCTAATGGACAGTGGCGCTGTATCTAACAAACCCAACTGCAGATCTAGAGGATCTCAATAACTACCGTCCAGTCTCTGGACTTCCATTATGGAAATGGTTATTATGCAAATCGTTGATGATGCACTTAGTATCAATGGAATCTATTTTCTGCTACTTCTACTCAACCTTTCAGCAGCTTTTGATAACATGACAAGCTTATTGACACAGCAAAACACTGCATGGGCTTTGATAGGAAAGTCCTGGATTAGTTAAAATCACACATACAGCATTATAAAACTAACTCATGCACTGTCTGACCCATTGACTGGTTTTTAAACGAGTGCCGCAAGGCTCTGTTTAGCTCCTGCCCTATATAATCTTTACCTGGATGTGAGATCTTAAAAGATTTTGGGGCACATGTATCAAAAACCGTATTTGCGATTCTCAAATAGCGATTTTTTGAGAATCGCTATTTGAGAATTGCAAAACGGGATGTATTTAAAAATTCGCACATATTTTGCGAATTCTTAATATTCCTTAATTGCGATTAGCAAATTGCGAAATCGCAATTAAGGAATACCTTCCCGTTCATTCCTGCCAGGAGGCCCATAGGAATGAATGGGGAGTCATTCTCCAATTGCGATTTGCAATTTGCTAATCGCAAATTGAGAATAATTTCAAAGGTGCAAGGGTGTCATGATGACACCCTGATGCACCCCTGAAATGAGCATGTGTGCGCATATGGCGCACATACATGCCATAAGGGCATGTATGTGCGCCACATGGCACTTTGCAAAATGCCAAAAAGTGCATTTTTCAAAGAAATCGCAAATTACCACCAACTTGAAGTTGGTGCTAATTTGCGTTTTCTTAAGGTGAAATCGCACAACTTGGGTGCTTGTTACATAGCATTTAAGGAATCGCAATTTGCGATTCCTTAAATGCTTACGCAAAATTAAGGAATCGCAAAATTAGCGATTCCTTAATAATGCGATGCGAAAATGGCTCATACATCGCGTTTTGCGATTTTGCATTCGCAAACGCTGCTTTTTAGCGATTCGCAGCGTTTGCGAATACAAAATCGTTTGATACATATGCCCCTTTGGCATATCTTATCAACAGTACGCTGATGACACTCAGCTGTCCCTGAAAGTTTTGTCTCCTGATGGATACCTGCTAGCTGGCAAAGCAAAACCAAAGGGGATTAAACCCAGATCAGTTGACTGGGGGCGAGTGCTTGCAATGTTCAACACTCCGTCCATCATCCCCTTTGGTTTTGCTTTGTTCGCCCTAAGTTGGCAGGGTATGCCCAGACGTGGGTCCCTTGCTCACTTTGCCATTGGATTCAAGCTAGCCTGGCTGATGACGGCTGATTAGCCAGAAACCGGTCCCAGGATGCTTTTTCTGGTCCAGGGAAGACATGGCTTGGCAGTTCGGGTTGGACTGTACCCGTGAGGCACAGGGTCAGACTGATTTGCATATGGCCATGTCTGAACTGGGGTGGCGGAGTGAGCTAAAGTATGATGATGGATTAAACCCAGATCAGTTGACTGGGGGTGAGTGCTTGCAATGTTCAACACTCCATCCATCATCCCCTTTGGTTTTGCTTTGTCCTGCCTGCTAGCTGTCACCATAGAGAGTATACAGTCATGAATAATGATGCATCATCTCAAGTTCAATTCGCCACAGGCAGAGGTCCATCTCATTTCACAAGAGGCATAATCTAGGCCAGTTCAAGAATAGATAGACTTCACTGACAGCGTAAACTATTCCCCTTGTGCATTGCCAATACAATATCTCTAATCTTCACTTTGAACAATAGATTGAACCTGCACATACATATACACACCATCGCAAGAAACACAAATTACCAGCTCAAACTCTTATGAAGGATAAAACTATTCTTACCTGAAAACCTAAAAGCAGTGATTCAAATGTTAGTCTTATGCAGAATAGGCTACGGAAATGCATTCCTATCTGGTTTTCCCAAAATTCATCTAACCCCAATTAAAGCCTTGCATGTTGTTGCTTGTCCAGCCTCAGGAGTTGAACGCTTGAACCACATCACTCTCATCTTAAACTCCTTGAGCTGGCTACCTATTGAAAGAAAATCCATATTCAAACTCGCCTGTATAGTGCATTAAACATTTATATTCAGGGCAACGTTGTTACCTGGCAAAGGAATTGTAGTTCTTTATATTTCACTGAAAAAAACAAAGGCTAAGTAACATTATAGTTAGGTGAAAATTTCAGTTACAAGGTTTCATTTTAAACATACAGAACCACTGAAATTTACCAGTTATAGTTGTCTGAAATAACTATAACGAGTGCACTAAGGTAACTAACTCTTGCCCACACCATGCACAGTTTTCTCATCAATAATTTAATTACACATGTTGCAGTGATATTATCAACAATCTCATAGAAGATGTCATGAGTGATGCAATATGTGGGAAAATGAGCAATGCATGATGAGGACGAGTTATATAATTATCTTAGGGCACAAGTGAGCTTCCTGGGACGCAGTAACTGAGCCGACCCCTGGTGATGGGGGCCCGAGCCTTTAGTTTTAGATTTAGGATGGTGTCCTTAGGGCCTATTGAGGCTTGAGTAGGGATGATGCTTGCCCCCTCCCATTTCTATTCATGTTTGGAAAGAACAATGGGGTCCCTTGGGCCTCCCAGAAGCTCAGTTGGGGGGGGCAAATGCCCTCCTCTCCTAAATAATGGTTTGCACTGCCCCTGGCGCACCCGAGTTGCTTTTTTTGATAGTAACAACGGACTGTGAAATCTGGTTAGGCAGTTGGCCTGTAGCTGTGTTTAAATTACCTATGGAAAAAAATGCATTTTAGGACCCCCCCTTTTTATTCGCCACCTGCTTAATCGATCACCCCAAAACTGTCCATGCAGAACCTAGGCAAAAAAGGGCACATTTTGGAAAGTTGTGTGAAGATGTGCAAAACGGCACCAAAGTTAATAGTGAACAAACACAGTATTTCCAATTGAAATACTCTTTTAACTATAACTACCTGCCACTAGATAGTTTGTTAAGAAATGTTTTCGTAGGATTTAGATTTTTTTGTTTGCTAACAACTTTGGACACTTCAAAAAACCTTCCAAAAATCAGTATCATTCATCTTAGCTCCTTCCTGAAAAGTTTTCGGGGTGATTGGGGGCTGGGAAAAAAGGAGGAGGGGTACGGTTCCAAAATGTGTTTTCAACTTGTAATATCCCATAGGAAATTAGACACATCTACAGTTAAAATGGCTGAACCAAATTACACCAATTTTGGCAGAATCCTAGATCTTTACCAAGAAAGTATGGTTTTTGGTGATTTGGTGCAAATCCGTTAAGTAGTTATTGAGAAATGATTGTTCAAAATGTATGTATGTTTAAGGATGTGAGGTATTTGCGGACCCAACAGATCAAAAGATCTGATCTGATTGGCTGCCACATCATTGACAAAGATGTTGTGGCAGCCATTTTTAGACTCTTGAAATCAGTCCCCCGTCCTGAGAAAAAAAAAATCAAAAACATACAGAACATATAGGGGGAAGGTAGGAATACCCAGACCCCTTGACCTGGAGGGATGGTTCTATAGGGACACCTTTTGGGTCCAAAAACATTTTTAAAGAACTACTTACAGCGGATCCATGGTATTTTTTTAAATTACATTCTCCCATCCTTTTTAAATAAAAGCACCTCCCCCTTTGTGGTGGGCTAGGGCCAGGGGGTCAGCACAACCTTTACATTATCAGGAAGAGGCATGTGGCCAGCCTCATCCAGTCATTTGAAGGTCCCAGGGACCCCATCCCTGGGGCCGAGTTCATTTTTATGTGTTGTGGGATGGGCAACTCCCCCTCCCTGAGCAATTATAAGCATCCTGGGACCCTATCCCTTGGGGCCAAATTCATTATCATGGGGAAGGTGTGTGTGGCCCCCTCTCCTCGAACCATTAGAAGGCCATTGGGGCGCAGCCCCTGGGGATGATTGAGTGATGGTGTATCGGAGACCCCATCCCCCGGGACACTGTTCCCTGCCCGCAAGAGTGGGAATAGGGAAAACTTCAGTGCTCCCACATGGTGGGAGCAAAAAGGCTCCCACCTAGTAGGAGCTGCAATGTTTCTCCCTGTGCTTGCTCTAAAGGAAAGGAAATATAGCATTGCTCCCACCTGGTGGGAGCCAGGCAGAAAACAGGTTCCCAGCTGGGCGGGAGCAAAGCCAGCTCCTGCAGCACCATGATGTGTGCTGGCAGGGAAGCCGTCAAGGCCAGGAGCGGCATGGGATTCCCCCGATGACTGCCAATGTTAAAAATGTTGTGGGGTGCCCCGGGTGGAACCGGGCCCCCAATTGTAAAAATAAATAAAAATATTGCATCACTAATGAGAAGTTTAGTGACAGCATTGATAACATCACTGAAGACATTTAAAATGACAACATTTAAGACTTTACTGTGCATGGTGGGGACACGAGTTATAGTTACTTCAGTTAACTATAACTGTTGAAAATTTTATATTGTAACTGACATTGCCACCTAACTATGACGTCACTTTATCCTTTGTTTTTTTCAGTACATTTCTAAAATTATGTGTGCACACATACCCACACACACATATGTATGTGACGAACAAGGTACATACCTATGGAGATAAGTTGACTTGATATTCTGGTAGTATACTTAGTCAACGACCATGATAATTCACATTGCATTTTAGAATTTCTAGTTTGACTTGTTTCATTAGAAGTATGTGATGAAGTTGCAACAGCGGGCTAGCAGAAGACATAGAAGTAATAGAACTCTTTAGTAGCCTTTCTGTGGTCTTCAGGAGGCCTTCTTCAATGCCCATGGTGCTATGGACATTAATGGAGCTCCATTGAGGGCAATATCTCAAAGGCCAGGATAAAAGACGAAGATGGAGCTTCGTAGACACACAAAAAGGGTTGTATGATAGAGGCACACATGGCTAAACCACGAGTGACTCTACCACGCTGCCTAATCCACGAATGCGTCTTAACCATGCATTCCTTTACCAAGCATGCCTTTACTGCGTAATTCCATGGTAAAGGCATGAATGGTAAAGGGGTATGCGTGGCTAAGGCAGCAACCCCCTCCTGTGCACAAAGCTACAAACTCCACACCTGCCCCCCTCGCCCTGAGGTCCAAATACCCCGACCCCCTCCCAACCCCCACCCTGTTCCTAGCCCTTAACAAACACTATCCGACCCCCTCCCACCCCCACGCTGTCCCTAAAACTTCCCCATCCCCTTCCACTGCACTTAGGCCTAATACC
Organism: Triturus cristatus; assembly: GCF_964204655.1. Classification (NCBI taxonomy): domain Eukaryota; kingdom Metazoa; phylum Chordata; class Amphibia; order Caudata; family Salamandridae; genus Triturus; species Triturus cristatus. The sequence continues at coordinate 1,415,219,864 of NC_140591.1, read as the reverse complement.
CTAAACCCTAATTAAAAAACTACCCCGGCCCTCCCCCAACCCTGAAAACTACCCTGACCCTTCCCCAGCTTTGTATACTACCCCTCATCCCCCCAACCCTGAAAATTACCCCGACCCCCCAGCCCTGAAAACTACCCCAGAACCTCCCTCAGCACTGAAAACTACACCTGAGCCCAGAAAACTACCCCTGACTCCGCCAGCCCAGAAAACTACCCCGACACCCCAGCCCAGAAAACTACCCGAGCCCTCAACCCAGAAAACTACTCTCTGACATGAAAAGCCTGTCCGAAAGCTACTTTGCACGCCCCTAGCAAGGACCACTTGCCTCAGCAGTCTCTGGTCCCTGTTAATCCCTGCACCGAGTGGCAGGCGCCATGAGTTGCCTGCCACACGATGCAGGCATTTTCAAAAACTCCTATTTCTCTATGTGAGCTTGTGATGCGCCAGGTTTCTGACCGCAGCACAGGCTCCCATAGAGAAATGGGAGCTTGCGACCCCACCATGTGCAGTCGCATCGTAATTGCGCTGTTGGGACCGCGGACTTACGGTCGTTTGTTTCCGCATCTGCAACGATGTCCGTCAGAGGCAACTATGACCAACAACGTAATCAGCCTCTTATTGTTTTACAAACTAAGCGCTGATTGGCTGACAGAATACTACATCCGCCCGATATCGATGTTTGTGATGGAGCAGCCTATCCGACAAACTCTGAATAAAAGCTCTTAATCTTCATGTGCCCAAAAAGCTGCCACTTAATCTGGTTATTTTGTAAAGCGCTATAATGACCTTGGTCTAGGTTTGTGCAATTACAAAAAATGCAAACAAAATAAACTACGTTCACCAATATTTGCTTGTCGCATTTACTACAAAACCACCAGATCACAAGGCTGAATCTCATCATGGCGTCACACCCGTAGAAAGAGAGCTTCTTAGGACGCGTCCAGTTGGAGTCTACCTCTCCAACGGAGGACATCTTTTAATGAATTTATCACTCTTGATCTCCTCTGTAAACATTGAATCAATGCGCTTTGTTAAGGCGCACCTGCAAATTTACAAGGAATTACCATTTCAGTTTCGGAAAGTTTGGGGAATGGTTTACTGGCACGTGCCAGCCGCCCGTCGCTGTGCTGCCCTCCTTTCAGCTGCATTGTGCAGGAGTCCTGGGACCACCGCTTGGACAGATAGTGCTCTATGTCTGCCAAGTGCTCACAAGGGTGCGCTCCTGCCGCACCTGTTTCCACGACCTCCCGCTCAATCTCCGTTTGACTGACACTCGTGCAGCCTTTCGGAAGGCCCTAAGCTCATCTTTTTGCTCTGGCTTCCGAGATTCAGCTTCCACGCTCAGGTTTTTCGCTTCAGTTCGCAGTAACCTTCGTGTAGCGCCAGGAGGCTCTTGTCAGAGTGACACTACGCTTTTAAAAAAAAAACACTTTTTTATGTATTTTTTCGTTGCAATTGTATAAAGCGATTTGACAAATTAGTACTAATTTACCATGGGATCTAACTTCCCATCAATTTGTACTTATATTTTTGTACTATTTCATCTAGTGATGATCCTTTATATGGCCCTGCTCTACTCCACCATAAGCAATGTTTCTTTTCCATCATGAATTGGTGAATTGGTGCTTAGCTGTATTCCTGCTATCATTTCAAAGCTATATTGTGGCACAATTACTGTGCAGAGCTTTAAAGTAGTGAGGCTTGATACGATATACAAAAATATGTAAATAAATAAAATTAAAGATTATGCATGAAGGACGACCTGACCCTGCCACTTTGCTCCGTTTTTATGTATCTCCTATTAATTGCGATTATCACAGACTGCACCATCCCTGTACAATTGAAAATGAGTCATTGGTTACACCTCATGTGAACACCCACATATAGTGTTAAGCAACATAAAGGTGACCAGTGAACCCTTTCAAAGCGCTTTCCTCTGTACGGCAACACGTGTCACTGAGCTTTTAGCAGCTTTTGAACCCTTCGAGCTAGAAACAATTGTTTTTGTTAAAATCTGCAGATTATGCAGCAAATGATGGATGCAGCAAACATATAATTATGAGAAAAACACCTCGGCCAGTACAATTTCATTATTCCAGTGACCCTAATGGTGACACTGACCAAACGAAATCCCTCCAATCTGCAGTGATCTACACAGATTTTCTTACACATTCACTTTGAACACAGCAACAAAAACCATAGGGAATCAGAATAAATTAGAGCCATCTACCCACTTTCAGAAAGACAATTCTATAGCCCTAGCTGGTCACTCTATGGAGGTAGAACCCTTGTATTATTCCCACTAACAAACACAATTGCCCTGCGGAGTATCAGCGAACTGTACACACGACAGCCAGTATCCCATCTCACAAACCACGCACTCCAACCTCTCCACCTCTGGGCGATATAAACTGCATGTTTTTGATGATTCTTTTGATTCATAATAAATATGTTTTTTAATTCTTACTAACCCTGGGCGTGACACTACGCTTCGCCCACGTAGTGTACGTAGCGCTGCCTGCTTCGCAGTTTTCGAAGTAGGCGAAGCAGGCTAGCGCTACGCACACCCAGGGCGAAGCGTAGCTGCCTGCCGCCGCCACCCGCCTCCCGCCCGCCCTCCTTTTAAATCAAACCCCGCATTTTAAATAAATAAAAAGTAAAGAAACTTACCTGAAGCGTGGCATCTCCGGGGCTCCCTCTTCCTCATTTCCAACTTCTTCTGACAAATGCGCATGCGCGGACGCCCGCACATGCGCATTTCTTGCGAGAAATGCGCATGAAGAAGAAGTTGGAAATGGAAGAGGGAGCCCCGGAGACGCCGCGCTTCAGGTAAGTTTCTTTACTTTTTATTTATTTTAAATGCGGGGTTTGATTTAAAAGGAGGGCAGGTAGGAGGCGCGTAGTGGGGCTACGCGTAGCGCACGAGTGTGCGTATATTTGGGCACACTACGTGCTGCTTCACGTAGCCCCACTACGCCCACTACGCCCACGTGACTATCCACCTACCTATACTTATCTTAAACTACGACATAGTACTAGAACAGCCTATGGAAAACATTGGGCCCGATTCACAAAGGTAAACTTAGACTTTTGTGTAAGTTTACTCTTTTTTGGTATCCATAACACATACACATAAGAGTAACTTCACGGTTGCGAAGACTCCGCAGTCGGGTGGAGAACTCCGCCCATAAAAAGATAGGACAGGCCTATCTTTTTATGTGGGGAGATCTCTGACCCGACTGCGCAGCCTCCGCAATCATAAAGTTACTATTATATTGTTTGTTTGTGAATACCAAAAAAAGAGTGAACTCATACAAAAATGTAAGTTCACCTTTGCGAATCAGGCCCAGTGAATCTAGCTGGGATGCAATGCAGTGCTGAATATTGGTGACAGCCCAATAAATGCTACAATCAAATAAGGGAGGTAGGTCGCAGGATGGAGGTAGGTAACAGGAGAAGAGCTATTTAGTGAGGGATGATGTTTCTTAAAGAGGTATGGCTTCAGGTTTTCCTAAATTGCAAGAGTGTTGGGAAGTTCTGAAGTCAGTTCAGCTGCTCAACATTTTCCATTCTGGTTTAAAGTAACACATTAGCAGAATTTCCCAAGCACAAAGTGCAATTGCAAATACAGCCATTCTGCTAGTATAGTGGGCTTTCCAGATTAAAATAAAAAAAAGTTAATTGTAGGAGCAGGATGTAGGCGTTAATGGGTGGGTCCAGCTGTAAAGATTGTTGAGTAGTCACAAAATGGTGATATTTAGTGCAGTGTAGAATAAGATTTAGTTTAATTTATTTATTTCATAAGTTTTATATAGCGCGAATATGACCCTTGTGTGTATCAGACCGCTTTACATGACGGGGGAGGTAGGATATAGGTGTGAGATCAGGAACCAATCACGTATACGAACGAGGAACAGACATTGAGGATTACTAATTTATTATGGTTTACCTCCTCAGGCAGTCAGCAATGTAGTAGTCAAAATCAGCAAATGAATAACAGGCAGGTATAAAATCAATAAACAAAAGGTGTAGTCTTCGGGCAAAAACTTGTTCATCAGAAATTTTTTCACTTCTTTTTTTAAGGAGGTGGTAGACGATATCAGGCAGACATCCAGAGGCAGAGTACAGGGGCGGGTGCTCAACTAGGGCGGAGGAGCATCACCCCACTGCTTTCTCCAGTGTGAGAAGCAGAAACATAAAATGGTAATAACTTTCCATTGTTACCATTTTATGTTTGGTTGCGGGTGGGCGGGGCTGCTCTGTGAGCAGCCAGGGCAGGGGATGAGTGGTGTGCCCACTCCTGAGGGCGCAATGACTATTTGGTAGGCCCTCTGGGGCCGTCCAAGCCAGTCATGCACACTTCTGCTCTTTCTCCATGCAGGCTGCAATGCAGCCTGCATGGAGAACATGGCTTCCCCGTAAGCCCCTGGCTGGGCGGCAACCCCACCAATCACAAAGCTGCCATTGCAACATTGTGATTGGCTATGGGGAGGGAGCCTGGCTGCCTGCTTCCTGTTCCTGCCGGAGGCAGGAGAGCAGGAGGAGGAGTGGAGAAGACGCGGGACCCGGCCAGCTGAAAGGTAAGTTTGATTTTTTTAAAATTATTAAATGAAACCACCCCACCCTGTATGACCCCCACTCCCCCGTAACCCCTCCCCGCCCCCCTACCCTCGAGCCATGCCAGCCGCGACTGGGCAGAGAGTACCAAATATTCAGGGTAACACCTGAGAAGGCTCAATAGCATTTCAAGGAGACATATTTTTCCCGTGCACTAAAAAAAGGAAAATCATTCAGGCCCTTGTTCTAAGTTATGTGAAATGTTAATTCCACATGTTTTGTGGAAATTAACATGTTTAATAGGTGCGGAATTGTACCAGGCAAAACCAATGACTTTTCCGCGCACATTTTCCACCTGCTAGAAGCATGTGGAAACTGTGAACCCAGAGCTGTCTGGAGTATGGGATTTACATGCAGCAAAAGGCACAGTAATTCTGGGACTTGCATGTTATTCCCTATGCCAGCCAAAACACTTTTAATGGCCTGTAACAGTTACTGGGGTGGTGAAATATCATATGGAATTGGCAATACTGTTCCCTGTATTATAACCACGTTTTACTAGCCAGCTTCTGATGGGGGCATTAAACGTGTTACTGCATTTTCACTTTACACTTCCACATGTAGAGATGTTGTGCATGTGGGAACAAAAGGGGGTGGTGATGGACGGAGCATCAGAACCAATCAAACACTCACCCCCAGTCAACAGATCTGGGTTTGATCCATCACCGTTCTTTAGCCCACTCTGCCACCCCAGTTCAGACATGGCCATATGCAAATCAGTCTGACCCTGTTGTCGTAAATAAATTATTACGTACTCGGAATTTCTAGATATCAATACGATCATGCATAAAGCAAGAGGCTGAGTCTGTGGTATCAGGTTCAAAAAGGGCTTTATTCCAATAACTCGAGTCATAGGGAGAATATTACCATCACCACAAGGGTTCTGGAAGGGTCTCAAAAGTATTCTCAAAACATTATTCACAGAGTACAGTATATATACATTTCTCAATTATACGTAAGCAAAAGAGCGAGTGAGAATGAGATAAGAGCATGTGGGTGTGTAGGTAGGCGTGAAGGTGGGCGTCCATGTGGGCGTCCACTTGATGATAGCAGGTGATTTGTCATAGGTGGGTGGATACCTAGAGGGGGTTGCGTGATCTGCTGGAATTGTACTGGAACCTTGCCTTACTTGTGCTCGACTCGGGCATGACGTGTAGCTGACGTGGGGAGGGGTTGCTATGCAACCGGGGAGTCTGGAAGTGAGGCCTTCAGTGAGGCCTTCAGTGTCAGGACGACCAGCACATCTTGTTTTATCTGATATCTAAAGTCTGGAGCAGGGACTGATTTGTGACATAGGTTGCCCATCACCAAGAGCCAATGTGGCATCTATTTCTTCATTTACTGTAGAATCCTTACATGGGGGCTATGGGCTTTTTACTGACGTGAGGTTTGCAATCTCACAAAGAGAGACAGTAAGGCTAGGCTCCCTCCTTGCAGATGGGTCGTGTTCATTCCTCCTTCTCCAGGCAGGAATGCGACTCGGTAGGAGTAAGCAGATAACCGTGCTCAATACTGTCTCGGACAGGGCCCCTTTGGCTGAGGCCCAAGTGTGCAAGGCCAAGGATACGCAGCTGCAGCTTTCTGAGTGTCTGAGGCCTGAAACCTCTTTTCGGGTCTGGCTGAGCCACAGAACACGGGTTTTCATGTGGTGCAGGAAAACGTGATGCAAAAACGTGTAGGCCTCAATACAGAATTGTCGTTTCTCTCATGGGAGACTGGATGGTGACAGGCCACGTTTATAGCATAAGCATCATGTTTAGACAGGCCATGGTGATAGACAGGCCATGGAGGGGAAATGCATGAGTTACATGTATGTGTACATAAAGTGTTTTGAGGGGGACATAGGGGACATATAGGTCTCGCAATTTTTCATTTCCTCATTCCCTCCTTGTTCCCTAGTGGACCCTTCATGTCACATCTATTCTCATGGGAACAGTCCAGCCCGAACTGCCAAGCCATGCCTTCCCTGGACCGGAAACAAGCTTCTTAGGACCGGTTTCTGGCATTTCAGCCGTCTTCAGCCAGGCTTGCTTGAATCCAGTGGCAAAGTGAGCAAGGGACTCACGTCTGAGCATACCCTGCCAACTTGTGCCGAACAAAGCGGTACAAAAGGGGGTGGTGATGGACGGAGCATCAGAACCAATCAAACACTCACACCCAGTCAACAGATCTGGGTTTGATCCATCACCGTTCTTTAGCCCACTCTGCCACCCCAGTTCAGACATGGCCATATGCAAATCAGTCTGACCCTGTGCCTCAGGGGAACAGTCCAGCCCGAACTGCCAAGCCATGCCTTCCCTGGAGTGCATGTGGGAACACCTGCAAAATTATTTCAACTGCCATAGTATACCCTGAGTTTACTTAGAATTCTTTGAGATTTCCAAAAATGAGTTCAAATTGACTCCATAAGTAGGAGCAATCCATCTGGGACAATTGCCTCCCCTATTTCACTTTTTGTGAATCAGATCCCTTGTGAGGTCCTGAAAGTTTGCACTTACAAACGCAACATTGATAGGTGTCGCATATGTTGGCCTGCTAACAGGTATCCTCACTATATAAGAAACACCAACAGGCCTATGTAGACGCGCAGACATTCTAAAATCAATCAGTCCGTAAGTTGTACATTTGCCATCAACCTACAATTTGTTTGGGGAATAATAGCTGGGACGTCATCCAACAGAAGTAATATCTAAACATGTCAGTTACAGAAATGTGCGATGTAGAGTGTCAATGTTTTTCTTTTCCAGTTGTTCGCTTTCCCGCCAAATCATTATCCCACGCCACTTTTTAACAGTTTATAGAACATACTGTGCCTGAGTCCCAAGATAGACAATTATAAAAGCCTCAGCTGCTCCACTTGGAATAATTCACAAATCCGGCAAGTTAGACATTCGCTTTATTAGAGGTGAGAGAATGGACATGCGTTCATTCAACACACAAAGTGATGTTATTTACTCACCCTATGTATACAGAATGTTAAATAAGATATTCATGCATGCAACAATGTGTCAGCAACATTAGGAGGTAAACACACGCTACAGCGAAGTAAACATACATTGTTACATATTCAGTATGCTAAAGTTTGGATGCTTGCTTACTCTTCCTTGTTAAAGCAGGCTGAAACAGACAGAGAATGTCCTGCTGGAAAGCTTGATAGTGTTCACATTAGTTTGGGAAAACATAACTACGGTGCATACTTCAAAAGGCAACCCCTTTTAGCCCCCATACACATTAATGTAAGGTAAAATCCCTTCTCTCGTCCACCGCAGAGTGAAATTCCTCCTCCCTCGTTAGCAGTGTCTTACCTGCAGTGTCCACCATCCACTCGGGGGTGGTAACTTAATAAATGGTTAGGTGGAAGCAAGTCGGCGTGAGTCTCATCTAGGTCCAGTTAAATAGCTGGCAATGCCTGGAATTATTATCGAGAAGGCATGAGGCTTGTGGAGATGGTTGTCGGGCAAAGTCTACCAACAAGTTCTAGCCTTCTCCAGAGGTACGATTCCATTCCACCCAATACCCTGATAATGCCTTCTTGGTTCATTAGCCTTGTGGGGGCCAATGCAGCTTGCCACCTACTTAGGGCCTATGTAAGGAATCAATATGTCTAAGTCAAATGAGTATGTGCTGTTGTCAATGAGAGAACCCTGGGGGTATCATCTCATTGATGACTCATCAGGTCTAGTGCCAAGATTGTCCAAATTGTGGGTGCCTAAATAGTGTCGTTCTTCCTCCTGCAGAATACCCCATCTTTCTAGGGTCCTCCTGATGTGCTGATGACTGCCCCTGCAACCTTTCGGGGGCATGTAAGGGTGAAAATCACACATATCTGCTCTGTTGGCAGGGCCAACTGGACCCTGAACTTAGTATGCTAGTTGAGCTACTAACTCATTCTGGAAAATTCCATTCCCTGCATACAGTTATGCTTCTGCAGAAGTATTCAGTCCTAACACACTAGTCACCATCAATCATCCTGGAATCAGTCTAATGAATTTCCACTTCACCATTCCATTTTTAAGAAGATGCTTTAGGCCTTATTATGACTTTGGCGGTGTGGCAGCAGGCTGCAAATCCATTCCACGTCAGGCGGTCCTGCAGCGGCAGACCCACGGTGGTGCAGTACTAAGGCTCTTACGTAAGCCTTAGTAAGGCACCGCAATGGGAATGCATTTGCATGTTCCTGCAGGGCATGGACTGTTATGTCCATGCCCTGCAGGAACTGGGGGTGCATGTAACAGAGGGGCACACATCACCTGGCGCAGAGGCAAAAGGGTGCCCTGTAGGACCGCCCTTGTTTCCTCACCACCACATTTTTCAAGGTGGTTGCACCACCGTGAAAATTGCGACAGTGAGGAAACTAATAATATGCTTGGGCGTGCTGCAGCGGCACCACCAGAATATTACCAGCTTCATACCACTGCATTCCTGGCGGTAGCAGTGGTTCTGTGGTGGTCCGACCACCATAGTCGAAATATGGTGAGTGGACCGCAGGTTGGGCGGCTTTTACCGCCACCACGACAACGGTGATCCATTGGACTGCCGTAGTCGTAATAAGGCTCATTATCTTTCATCCTTAACAGTCTTCAAAATTATGCCTTAACCTGAGCTCTTCCAAACACTGCTCCTTAAAAAGATGCTAAGTTAAAAATAAAAAATAAAATGGTGACTAATATAATGTCTGTAACACAGCCTTATCACACTCTAAAGCCACACTAACATTCTCACTGGCGGAAAGGTGTACACTGTAGTATAAAAACATAAGCAAATACTATGCAGTTTTGTCACTACACTTACAGAAGCATCATATTCCTCACCATTTTATTTCTCGATGTAGAACATAGAAACCCATCATCCGTTTAAGACTGGAGGCTATGTGGTATCCTGATCCATTTTAGCAGTCGGGATTTGAAGTAGTTTCCTTTATTTCTCTCTGCTGATAGAGAGTTTGTACACTAAGGAGGTTTCTGATAATCCCTAGGAGGAGGGGCTTAAAACCTTCAGAGAGGTGTTGAGAGATTCATTGCTGTACGCAAGCATTTATTTGTTTCACTATGCCGACCACACTTAACTTTGTAGTCAATACAAAAAGCAATATATCCTAAGAATGTGTAAAAATGCTACAACTTCCCAGGAGAGATGTAAAAGGAGAAATATAGGTATTTCTCCTTATTTCTTCCTGTTTCTACGTGTGCTGCAGCACACCTAGGCAGAGGGAAATACCTCTCAGGATCTTTTATGTGAAGGAAGGTTTCCCTTCATGCACAAAAGCAGTCCTGCCTGCAATGCAGGCACCGTTGCACCATGACACAAGGAAAGGAAAGGACAGGAATGCACCATATGATAAATATGTCGCATTTCTGCCCTTTCCTTTTCAGGCAGTGCAGTGCAGCAAGGTGGCTTGCTGTGTTCCGTTGTGTGAAAAATTGATAAATATGACTCTAAGCCAATAATTAGATTCATTTTATAATATGTCAAGTGCTTATAATCAACGGTCTATATGCCACAATTTTGGAAGACCTAGAGTAATAATGCAATTTATGGCCTGATCTACAGTTTGGTGGATTAAGTCAGCCGTCACACTGTCAGAAGACATTATGGCTGCCACCCGGATGGACTGCCATCCTCCAAAATTAGAGATCACCACCGACCCAGCAGCAATCTCTGCACCTTGATAGGAAAAAGATTGATGAACGGCCACCAAGCTTTACCTAAGTTTTTGTTTTTCAAAAACAAATGCCCAAACTGGGCGTTTGTTATTGAAAAAGAAATACCTAATGTCCCCCACACAATTTTACTGGTCTAGAATACATACTCCCCTTGCTTGATTGGCATGAAGCCAACATGAGAGCATTCAACTGCACCAAATATATTACAGAAAGGTGGTATGAACTAGAACTGACTTTTGGCAGCAATTACAGACTATGCATTCTGTTGAGAATCAGATCTCAATGTTCAAATGTTGCAAACGAGCATCCATCACTTGATACGTGATCTTGGAAATCTATCTGTGTGAATTCTATGTGTCAAAAGTATATACTTTTGATGATTTTACTCTGGACTATCTAGCACTAGGATACTGTGGCACACTAATATCATGGAGGGACAAAATATTGAAAGGTAAGTGTATATAGGGAAGTATAGATTTCCTATTCTTAACTCCACATCCATGTATCTTAACAAAATAGTCAATGTACATAGATGTGGATTTAAGTATAGAAAATCTCTACATCCTTATATTTCAATATTTTATCCCTCAACATTCTGTTTATGATTTTAGTGTCCTATGATATTCTGTAGTCGATATTCAGAATCCACATTATTTTGATGTGAACAGTAGCACAAACATTAAGGACCAATACTATTTTTCATGATCATAGAATTGATTACCAATATTACTGTAGGGTTCCATTTTGTGTACCATGAGGGACAGAATATGATGTCATGCTAAAACAATATACTGTCTTGATTTAGGGCCTCATGAATTATTTGGCAGGCAGCCAGCCATCCATCATAGTGGTGGAGGACATTACGTACACCACCCTAAAGGACTATAACCCACTATATATAGAATTTGAGGTCAACCCGATGGTGATCTCTGCTTTTCAGACAGTAGTTCATTTGAAGGCACTGAAAGTTAGGAGTGTGTCTGCTGTTTTTTAGAGGCCTGTGCCCCAAACATTTTTGCTTTTCAAAAACAAACTCCCAGATCAGGCTAAAAAACAAATAACAAAAAAACACAAAGACTCCCACACCTTCGAGGTTTACTTTCCAATGTGTGGGTGTCATTTTTCTTTTATTTCTTTTTGGTAACTGATGGAAAAACAATATATCTTACTGTCCATTCTAAATAGGTCGGGCAAACTGGTGCCTGTACTCCAATGGCCCAAACTCTATTGGGCCATCAGTTAAATCTTTCCGATGGCAAAGCCGGTGCGAACACCGCCACTGAAAACATGATGGTCAACTTTTGTTTTTCAAACTTTTGTTTTTAAAAAAAACATTTTATTTTACTTAATAAAGTAATACAAAACAAGAAGAAGAGCTTGGTACATTCGGTAGTGCATTTGTCATATTAGTCCTCTGCAGGTCTAGTACACAGGTAAAGCAATGCCACAAAGTATCATAATTTACATATTAGAATGTAGCAAGAGAAAACTTCTGGAGCGTCGATCCCGGCCACTATTATGCCCCCTCACAGGACCTATCGGGTTAATCGCTCAGATCAGGATCCGAGTCTGATGCTGGAGGGGCGCAGATGTTGCCCCGAAATGCATTCCACCTACCCCACACCCGTTCCCATTTTTTGGGGCACCCTCTGTGTGTAAAAACTGCTTTTTTGGCCACCATTGAACTATCCATGTCGTGACACCATCGTCTCCGCTGGGGGGCTGCCGGTACGCCCCAGTGCTGTGCAATATTGCGTTTTGCCAACATGATCCCCAGAGTCGCCCTGTCTTGTGCTGCGTGGTTTAGGTCAGTTTGTTCCCATATATTGAGGAGGCATCGCTTTGGCTCGGGTGGGACCGGAAAACCACACACCTGCGTAATTGTGTCCATCACCTCCTCCCAGTAGAGTGTTATGTGTGGGCACTCCCAGAATGTATGGTAGAATGTGCCCCTCGCCCCACAGCCCCGCACATAGAGAGGTGTCACAGCTCGGCCGATCCTGTGGAGCATGTCCCTAGTGTAGTATGCCCTGTGTAAGACCTTCAGTTGCACCAACCGTAGCCGGGACGGGATCGCCACCTCCCTCGGGGACGCTAGTGCATCCTGCCAGTCCTGTTCATCTATATCTCCAAGGTCTGCCCACCATTTGTCCCGCAGGGCTAGTGTGGGGTCTTTTTGATTATTAATAAGTTTACGATAGGTGAGGGAGATGGCCCTCTTAGTGAGTTGGTCTGTAAGAAGACGGTCCTCAAGGGGGGATGATTCGGGAAGAACCGTGCCTCTAGGTGTTGCCCTTGTAAGTGCATGCTTAATTTGTGTGTAACAGAATAATTCTGTGTCTGCCATTTGATATGTCGTCTGTAGTTGAGCAAAATCCACCACCTCCCCTTTATTGCACAGGTCCCCAACTCTGGAGATGCCAATCAAGTCCCTTTGCGCAAATCCCTTGCTGTTGCGGAGTGTACCAAGTTTTGGTGTATCCCACAATGGTGTAAGTTGTGTCATGACTCCCTCCCATACGAGCGTTCGTTGCGCTATGAACCATATGCGTATCGTGTGTGCGGTGGGACCCACCCATGCGTCTTTGTTGTTCTTGTGATAAAGCGCCCCGAGAGGTCCCCCAGACCCAAGAGCATGCCGGTCGAGCCGGAGAGCTGGCTCGTCCCGAGGGGCATGAAGCCATTGGTTAACTATGATAAGTTGTGAGGCCCAGTAGTACTGTCGTATACTAGGCAAGGCTATTCTTCCATCGTACCAGCTCCTGATAAGTTTGGACTGAACTACGCGGGGGAGTTTCCCACCCAAAAGGAGCAGTCCCACCTCCGCCTCGACTGCCTTAAAGTAGGAATCAGGGACCGGGGTGGGTGTATTTTGCAGGGCGTATAGGAATCTCGGGAGAGCCATGATTTTGAATAGGGCTGCACGGCCCAGGAGGGTAAGGGGTAGTGTATGCCAGTGCATTACATCGTTTTTAAATCTCCGGAGGGGGGGCCTGAGATTTCGCTCATAGAAGTGGGTGGGGTCTGGAGTAATGTGGATACCCAGGTATTTAAAGCCGTCCCTCCCCAGCTGTATCGACACTCCCCGTGGTAGACGTGGAGGGGAACCGTGAAGAATAAACAGAACAGATTTAGCCCAGTTAATTGCGTAACCCGAGCACCTGCCATAGGCAGCACATATGTCTAGTAGACAGTTGATGGAGCGCCTGGGGGAGGGCATATATAGTAGTATATCATCCGCGTAACGCGATATGCGGTCCTCCCACCCCTCCGCCCATCAATCAATCAATCAATCAAGAAATTTGTATAGCGCGCTACTCACCCAGAGGGTCTCAAGGCGCTTGGGGGAGGGGGGTCCGCTACTGCTCGAACAGCCAGGTCTTGAGTTGCTTCCTGAAGGAGAGGTGGTCTTGGGTCAGACGGAGGTGGATGGGGAGGGAGTTCCAAGTCTTGGCTGCCAGGTAGGAGAAGGATCTTCCTCCCATGGTGGCTCTTCGGATGCGTGGAACGACAGCGAGGGCGTGGCTGGTTGATCGTAGCTGGCGAATGGGAGTGTAGAAGGTCAGGCGGTCGTTGAGGTACCTGGGGCCCAGGTTGTTGAGGGCCTTGTGTGCGTGGGTGAGGAGTCGGAACGTGATTCTCTTGCTGACGGGGAGCCAGTGCAGGTCTCTCAGGTGTCCGGAGATGTGGCTGTATCGGGGGATGTCCAGGATGAGTCGTGCGGAGGCGTTCTGGATGCGTTGGAGTCTTTTCTGTAGTTTGGCTATGGTTCCGGTGTAGAGGGTGTTTCCGTAGTCCAGTCGGCTGGTGACGAGGGCCTGGGTGACCGTCTTCCTGGTTTCGGTGGGGATCCATCGGAAGATCTTTCGGAGCATGCTTAGGATGTTGAAACATGAAGATGATACGGCGTTGACTTGTCTGGTCATTGAGAGGGAGGAGTCCAGGATGAAGCCCAGGTTACGTGCGTGGTCCGTTGGTTTGGGCACGCTGCCCAGGGCAGGGGGCCACCAGGAGTCGTCCCAGGCAGAGGGTGATGAGCCAAGGGTGAGGACTTCCGTCTTGTCTGAGTTCAGTTTCAGGCGGCTGTTCATCATCCATTCCGCTACGTCTTTCATCCCTTCGTGTAGGTTGGTTCTGGCGGTGGCTGGGTCGTTGGTGAGGGAGAGGGTCAGCTGGGTGTCGTCGGCGTAGGAGATGATGTTGAGGTTGTGTTGGCGTGCGATGGCTGCGAAGGGGCTCATGTAGACGTTGAAGAGGGTGGGGCTGAGTGACGATCCCTGAGGAACGCCACAGATGACTTCGGTGGCCTCGGATCTGAACGGAGGGAGGCGGACTCTCTGGGTTCTTCCGGCGAGGAACGAGGTGATCCACTCTAGTGCCTTCTCTTGGATTCCGATGTTGCTGAGGCGCTGCACTAGGGTGAGGTGGCAGACAGTATCGAATGCTGCGGAGAGGTCTAGGAGGATGAGGGCCGCTGTTTCCCCCGTTGTCGAGCAGGGCTCGGATGTCGTCAGTGGCTGCGATGAGGGCGGTCTTGGTGCTGTGGTTGGCTCGGAAGCCGGACTGTGAGTGGTCGAGGGATCCATTCGTCTTGAGGAAGGCGGCCAGCTGTCTGTTGACGGTCTTCTTGATGACTTTGGCAGGAAAAGGGAGGAGCGAGATGGGGCGGTAGTTCTTGAGGTCGGTAGGGTCTGCTGAAGGTTTCTTCAGGAGGGCACTGAGTTCGGCATGCTTCCAGCTCTCCGGGAAGGTGGCGGTGTTGAAGGAGCAGTTGATAATGTCCCGGAGTTGGGGTGCGATGACGGAGTCGGCCTTGTTGAAGATGTGGTGGGGGCAAGGGTCGGATGGTGATCCGGAGTGGATGGTGTTCATCGTGTAGATGGTGTCTTCAGTGCTGACCGGGGTCCAGGTGCGGAGGGTGGTGGTGGGGGGCGTCGGTTCGGTGGTTGGGTGCGTGGTCTGTGCGTTGAAGCTGTTGTGTATGTTGGCGATCTTGCTGTGGAAGAACGTGGCAAGTGAGTCGCAGAGGTCTTGTGAGGGAGTGATGTCGTTGTTTCCGGCACTGGGGTTGGAGAGCTCTTTGACGATGCTGAAGAGTTCCTTGCTGTTGTGTGCGTTGTTGTCTAGTCGTTCCTTGAATGCTGTCTTCTTGGAGGTGTGTATCAGCTGGTGGTGTTTGCGGGAGGCTTGCTTGAGGGCGGTCATGTTGTCCGTAGTTGGGTCTTTGCGCCAGGCTTTCTCAAGGGTGCGGCAGTTCTTCTTGGAGCTCTTGAGATCGTCATCGAACCAGGGGGCTTTCTTGCTGCCAGGCCTGCTGGGATGGTTCTTCAGAGGTGCGAGGTCGTCAGCGCAGTTGGTGAGCCACTGTGTGAGGTTGATGGCTGCTTGGTTGGGGTCCGTTGAGCTGGCGGGAGGGTTCTGGTTCAGGGATGTGATGAGCTGGTCGGGGGTGATCTTGTTCCAGCTCCTGCGGGGAGCCTGTTGCGGATGGTGGTGAGTCGTGGTCTTTCTGAAGCTGAAGTGGACGCAGCTGTGGTCTGTCCAGTGGAGTCCGGTGGAGTGGCTGAAGGAGATGTACTTGCTGGAGGAGAAGACTGGGTCAAGCGTGTGTCCGGCGTAGTGGGTGGGGGTGTTCACCAGTTGCTTGAGTCCGAGGTTGGCGAGGTTGTCCAGCAGAGTGGTGGTATTGCCGTCATTGTTGTTCTCCAGGTGGAAGTTGAGGTCCCCTAGGAGGATGTAGTCAGCGGAGGAGAGGGCGTGTGGGCTGATGAAGTCTGCGATGTCTTCGCTGAATTGTGTGCGAGGTCCTGGGGGTCTGTAGATGAGGGTGCCTCTGAGGGTCGTTTTGGGATCGGTGTGAATCTGGAAGTGAAGATATTCGGCGGCTGCGAGGGTGTCGTCGGAGTTGGTCGTGATGCGGATGGTGTTCTTGTGGACGATGGCGATGCCTCCTCCTGTCTGGTTGATGCGGTCCCTCCGGGTGATCTTGTATCCGTCCGGGATGGCGATGGCGATGTCTGGCGCTGAGGAGGCGTTCATCCATGTTTCCGTGAGGAAGGCGACGTCTGGAGATGTGGTGTCGAGCAGGTTCCAGAGTTCCACGGCGTGTCTGTGGACGGAGCGGGTGTTGAGCAGGATGCACTTCAGGTGGTTGCTGCTGGTGCTCGGCTTGGCGGGTGTGTTACAGGTCCGGATGCAGGAGAATTTGCAGGATTGGCAGGTGAAGGGTCCGTGGGTGCGTCTTGGGGTGGCTCGGTAGCAGGATCAGGTCGGTGTTGAGTGCGTTGAGTGTGGCGGTGTCGTAGGTCCGGCGGGTGGGCTGGCATCTGTGGGGGCCAGGGGTTCTGGCGCTGGGCGCGGTCCAGGCGTGGACGGGCGTAGACGGGCTTGCCTTTGGCGCGCCTTCGGCGCACAATCGGCACGTCCGCTGCGCGTGTCCGCTGCGCGTCCGCGCGGTCTCCATTTAAGGTGAAGTGGGAGGGAGGAGCAGCTGGGAGGCGGGAGCGGGGAGTACACGGAAGAAAAGGGGGTGGGGCCGCGATATCACGGCGGCGGGGAGCGGGGGTTACACCAGGGGAGGCACAGAACCTAAACACAGAGGTACAAAAAATGACAAATAAACAGCAGGGAACAGCAACAGCAGCAAGGCAATTAACAGGGAGAAAAAACGGCAGAATCGGCACAAAGAGCAGCAGCGAGGGGTCACACACACAGCTGAGGGCCGTGCGGCGCGGGGGTGTCCTGAGGACAGGTCACACTCACCTGCGCCGCACGGTCTCCATTTAAGGCCAAGTGGGAGGGAGGAGCAGCTGGGAGGCGGGAGCGGGGAGTACACGGAAGAAAAGGGGGCGAGCCGCGATATCACGGCGGCGGGAAGCGGGGAGCGGGGAGCGGGGGTTACACCAGGGGAGGCACAGAACCTAAACACAGAGGTACAAAAAATGACAAATAAACAGCAGGGAACAGCAACAGCAGCAAGGCAATTAACAGGGAGAAAAAAACGGCAGAATCGGCACAAAGAGCAGCAGCGAGCGGTCACACACACAGCTGGAGGGCCGTGCGGTGTGGGGGTGTCCTGAGGACAGGTCACACTCACCTGCGCCGCGCGGTCTCCATTTAAGGCCAAGTGGGAGGGAGGAGCAGCTGGGAGGCGGGAGCGGGGAGTACACGGAAGAAAAGGGGGCGGGCCGCGATATCACGGCGGCGGGAAGCGGGGAGCGGGGGTTACACCAGGGGAGGCACAGTACCTAAACACAGAGGTACAAAAAATGACAAATAAACAGCAGGGAACAGCAACAGCAGCAAGGCAATTAACAGGGAGAAAAAACGGCAGAATCGGCACAAAGAGCAGCAGCGAGGGGTCACACACACAGCTGAGGGCCGTGCGGCGCGGGGGTGTCCTGAGGACAGGTCACACTCACCTGCGCCGCACGGTCTCCATTTAAGGCCAAGTGGGAGGGAGGAGCAGCTGGGAGGCGGGAGCGGGGAGTACACGGAAGAAAAGGGGGCGAGCCGCGATATCACGGCGGCGGGAAGCGGGGAGCGGGGAGTGGGGGTTACACCAGGGGAGGCACAGAACCTAAACACAGAGGTACAAAAAATGACAAATAAACAGCAGGGAACAGCAACAGCAGCAAGGCAATTAACAGGGAGAAAAAAACGGCAGAATCGGCACAAAGAGCAGCAGCGAGCGGTCACACACACAGCTGGAGGGCCGTGCGGCGTGGGGGTGTCCTGAGGACAGGTCACACTCACCTGCGCCGCGCGGTCTCCATTTAAGGCCAAGTGGGAGGGAGGAGCAGCTGGGAGGCGGGAGCGGGGAGTACACGGAAGAAAAGGGGGCGGGCCGCGATATCACGGCGGCGGGAAGCGAGGAGCGGGGGTTACACCAGGGGAGGCACAGTACCTAAACACAGAGGTACAAAAAATGACAAATAAACAGCAGGGAACAGCAACAGCAGCAAGGCAATTAACAGGGAGAAAAAACGGCAGAATCGGCACAAAGAGCAGCAGCGAGGGGTCACACACACAGCTGGAGGGCCGTGCGGCGCGGGGGTGTCCTGAGGACAGGTCACACTCACCTGCGCCGCGCGGTCTCCATTTAAGGCCAAGTGGGAGGGAGGAGCAGCTGGGAGGCGGGAGCGGGGAGTACACGGAAGAAAAGGGGGCGGGGCCGCGATATCACGGCGGCGGGAAGTGGGGAGCGGGGGTTACACCAGGGGAGGCACAGAACCTAAACACAGAGGTACAAAAAATGACAAATAAACAGCAGGGAACAGCAACAGCAGCAAGGCAATTAACAGTGAGAAAAAAACGGCAGAATCGGCACAAAGAGCAGCAGCGAGGGGTCACACACACAGCCGGAGGGCCGTGCGGCGCGGGGGTGTCCTGAGGACAGGTCACACTCACCTGCGCCGCACGGTCTCCATTTAAGGCCAAGTGGGAGGGAGGAGCAGCTGGGAGGCGGGAGCGGGGAGTACACGGAAGAAAAGGGGGCGGGCCACGATATCACGGCGGCGGGAAGCGGGGAGCGGGGGTTACACCAGCAGGGAACAGCAACAGCAGCAAGGCAATTAACGGAGAAAAAAACGGCAGAATCGGCACAAAGAGCAGCAGCGAGGGGTCACACACACAGCTGGAGGGCCGTGCGGCGCGGGGGTGTCCTGAGGACAGGTCACACTCACCTGCGCCGCACGGTCTCCATTTAAGGCCAAGTGGGAGGGAGGAGCAGCTGGGAGGCGGAAGTGGGGAGTACACGGAAGAAAATGGGGGCGGGGCCGCGATATCACGGCGGCGGGAAGCGGGGAGCGGGGGTTACACCAGGGGAGGCACAGAACCTAAACACAGAGGTACAAAAAATTACAAACAAACAGCAGGGAACAGCAACAGCAGCAAGGCAATTAACAGGGAGAAAAAACTGCAGAATCGGCACAAAGAACAGCAGCCCTCGAAGCCCTCGTATCACTGGGTCTTTCCATATCCAGGCCGCCAGGGGCTCGAGTACCAGGGCGAATAGGAGCGGGGACAGGGGACATCCCTGACTGGTCCCGCGCCCCAGAGGGAAGTCCTTTGAGATGCGCCCATTGACCACAACATGCGCCAGGGGTTGTGTGTATAACAGTTGAATCCAAGCACGAAAATTGGGCCCAAAGCCAAAGCGCTGGAGTACCGCGAACATAAAGGGCCATTCCACCCGATCAAAAGCCATGCTGGCAACTAGCGAGAGAAGAACCGCATCCTCTCGGATAGTAGACATTCGAGCTAACACCCCGTGGAGCCTACGTAAGTTCATTGCTGTGTTGCGGCAGGGCATAAACCCGGACTGATCTGGGTGAATAAGTGACGCGAGGTGTGGCTGAAGCCTAGTAGCCAGCACTTTCGCTAAGATTTTTGCCTCTACATTGAGGAGTGAGATGGGATGGTACGAGGCACACTCCTGAGGGGGCTTGCCGGATTTTGGGATTGTCACTAGGGTTGCTATCCTTTGGTCTTTGGGCAGTATTCCTCTATCTAGGCTATCTTCGTACATTTTCAATAAGTGGGGTCCCAGTCTTTCTGCGTCTATGTGATAAATTTCTACGGGAATGCCGTTGGGACCGAGGGCTTTGCCTGATTGAAGACCCCTAATTGCTGCGGTGATTTCCTCCGCTGTAAATGGCTCTTCTAATGGTTCGCGTCTCTGGGTGTCAGAGTGGGCATCCGAATGTCTCTGAGAAATTCTAAATTCTCCGCCACTGTGGCGTTAGTGGAAGGTGTGTAGACTGCCTCGTAGTGGCTTGCGAAGGCGGTCACTATATCTTGCGGGTCCGTTACTTCCTCCCCAGAGGGCAAGTGCAGCTGGGCCACCCACCGACTGGCACGCTCTTTCTTGTCCAGCCAAGCCAGCAGCTTACTAGCCTTGTCCCCCGTCTCGTAGATTGTGTGTTGTGTTTTCCGGACTCTCTCCTTAGCTTCCTCGCATGTGTAGTCTCAATAGTCTGAGTTTTGGTATGTTCTTCTTCAGCCAAGCCAACCGCTCTCTCCAGTTCCAGCACTTGGTGGGCCCTATCATGTTTGTGCGATGTTATTATAGATATTGCTTTCCCTCGTAGGACCATCTTATACGCCTCCCATAGAATACTAGGGGAGTCAACGGAGTGTGTATTTACATGGAAGTATTGTTCTGTGGTTTTCCGCAGCTGTTTCTTAATGGTGGGGACTTTGAGGTACCCTGAGTGAATCGGATAAATGCGTTTACGTTCCATGTGCTGTGATGCATATGTCACTAACAGGGGGGAATGATCAGATATCCCTCTGGGAAGATGCGTGATCTCTGAAACAGCCACTAGGGTTGTCGGGGATGAGAGGACGTAGTCTATTCTGGACAGACTGTTATGGACACTTGAATGGTATGTGTATTGACGCACCTCCGGATGCCGTGTACGCCAGACATCTATAAGGCCCATCGCTTCCACAAAGTCTCGCAAATGGGAAGGGGGCTTCCCTTGATCTCGCGCTGGTGACCTATCCTGAGAGGCATCAAGGACTGCATTGAAGTCCCCCCCTATAATAAGTTCCCCGGGAGGCAGGGTGAGCAGGAACTCACCCAGAGCGGAGAAAGCCGCGGCATGAAGTGCAGGTGGTATTTATACTGCGACTAAGTTGTAGGTGTGTCCCTCCCATTGACATGACAGCGCCGCAAAGAGTCCCTGATCATCCCTCTGGGTGTCTAGTATTATCAGTGTTTAAACTAAGGGTAAACCCAAAAAGTCGCTGGGACCTGGGTATCAAAACAGTAGAAAGGAAATGGTCCCAGAACAAAGGTGCTTGTAAAAGCCAAAACAGAATCAACAATAATGAAAAATACAACAATGAAATAGCATCCAAGTGTTATTTAATCACACCTAGATGGGAACATATTAATGTAGAAAAAGATTCACAATATTCAATCAGTGCGGGGTGCCACGGGGTAAGGGAAGGGAGTGATGGATTGGGTAAGGTAATAGGATAAGTGACATGAAAAAACTTTTAATACTCGTACAAATCAATTGTTTGGCACGCGATATTGTGCCAATTAATCAGTATGAAATCCATTCACAGAGGAAAATAGATGATTTGACAAAAACCATATACGATCAAAGGAAACCAGTGCACATTGCACTATTGTCGGTATTGGCAAAGTCTTATGTCGACGTTTCGACCCCAAAGCATAGGTAGGCGACTAAGGTCCTTACTGGCGGGGTCTTCCTCAGGACAAACAGAATGGTGGAGCAGAAGGGGAAGGCACCATATTAGAAACAGGGCATCTAATCACTTGGAACGTTCGCGTCCGGGGGCGCAGGGCCTGGTGGGCTCCGAGGACTGTAGGGGGTGGAGTTCACTGGTGATGATCAAATCAACGAGGAGGTATTATTTAACCCAACATCACACGCCGTGAAAGTCATCGGTGTGACAAGTGAAATTAATCACGGAGGAGGGTGACCTCTTAAGCGGCTGCCATGACCTGTCGTGCTCGCGCCGCGAGCACGACAGGTCATGGCAGCCGCTTAAGAGGTCACCCTCCTCCGTGATTAATTTCACTTGTCACACCGATGACTTTCACGGCGTGTGATGTTGGGTTAAATAATACCTCCTCGTTGATTTGATCATCACCAGTGAACTCCACCCCCTACAGTCCTCGGAGCCCACCAGGCCCTGCGCCCCCGGACGCGAACGTTCCAAGTGATTAGATGCCCTGTTTCTAATATGGTGCCTTCCCCTTCTGCTCCACCATTCTGTTTGTCCTGAGGAAGACCCCGCCAGTAAGGACCTTAGTCGCCTACCTATGCTTTGGGGTCGAAACGTCGACATAAGACTTTGCCAATACCGACAATAGTGCAATGTGCACTGGTTTCCTTTGATCGTATATGGTTTTTGTCAAATCATCTATTTTCCTCTGTGAATGGATTTCATACTGATTAATTGGCACAATATCGCGTGCCAAACAATTGATTTGTACGAGTATTAAAAGTTTTTTCATGTCACTTATCCTATTACCTTACCCAATCCATCACTCCCTTCCCTTACCCCGTGGCACCCCGCACTGATTGAATATTGTGAATCTTTTTCTACATTAATATGTTCCCATCTAGGTGTGATTAAATAACACTTGGATGCTATTTCATTGTTGTATTTTTCATTATTGTTGATTCTGTTTTGGCTTTTACAAGCACCTTTGTTCTGGGACCATTTCCTTTCTACTGTAGTATTATCAGTGGGCAGCTTATACGTATTAATATTCCCACACCCCTGGATCCCGTGGTGAACTCGGAGTGTACGACCATTTTAAAACCCCAGCGGTCAAGCGCTTTGGTGGAGGTCCCTACTAAGTGGGTCTCTTGCAGGAGGACAACAGATGGGGTGAGTCTCCTAAGGTGGTGCAAAACTATCCCTCGCTTGATTTTATCACCTAGGCCGTTGACGTTCCAGGAGATGAGAGTGAGGGGGGGCGGGGTGTACGATTGTCTTCCCGACTTAATTGCGTAGGGCCGGGCAACTCGGCGCCCCGGATCCTAAGGCCATTCCGCGACATTGGACCTATGTATGTGAGGTGATGTGTTTCCTGCGTGTATCCCCAATGTACCTGGTACCAGCCTATAACAACTAATCAATTCTAAGAAAATTAAAATTCAAATTCCAACCATACAAAACTCAAATTCTCCCATTACCACCCCCCACCCTGCCTCCCTGCTGGACGGATTTCCAACTACCCGCCACCCCAACTGTGCAGAGCGCTTTGATCCCATAAACAGTACTTGTGTGTAGGGGAAGAGAGTATCTGGGGCACGCCAGACATCCCCGTCCCCCAGGACTTGTAAAGGTTTTTGGTTATTACATTAATCTAGGCATCTCAGATTCAGGTGCAGTAGATTAACTTATGCCATTATTGGTTCACTGCTTGACCACCACCGGGCGATCCGCGCCTAGCCAGGTCTTTCAGTAGGTGGCGAGCAGGGATGTCAGTTTGGAAGTCCGAACTTTACTTAATTAGAGACAGGCATCAAGTGGGTGTCAGCCCTCTGCATCCGTGTGGCGGCAGTCATGTTCCTTGTCCATACATCTCTGCCCATGAGTTGTTGCTTCCGTTATTGGACGTTGTTGCCGGCCCTTGCCATTCGCTGGCCTGTTAACAGTTGCCAGCCTTCCAGCCAGTCGTGGGTGTCCTCCGGCCTATCGAATAAGAGAGTTTTACCATCCGCCACCACTCAGAGTTTTGCTGGGTAGAGCATGGAGTATGCCAGTTCTCTACGCCGAAGTTCCTTTTTTGACCTCTAGGAAACTCCTTCTTTGCTTGGTGACTGCCGCCGTGTAGTCTGGAAAGAGAGAGATAACAGAGTTCTCTATGCGCAGAGGCGGAGCCACTCTAGCCGTCTGGAGAATGGCATCGCGGCCCCTAAAGTTGAAGATCCTGGCCAAGATCGGTCGAGGGGGAGCCCCGGGTTTCGGTTTACCCCCTGGTATTCTGTGTGCTCGTTCCACTGAAAAGAAGCCGGAGAGACCCCTAGGCTGGAGTTGGTTCTTGATGAGGTCTTCCACGTAGAGGTCCATGGCCGGCATCCCCTGTGACTCCGGAACCCCAGTGATACGGACGTTGTTGCGTCGTGACCTGCCTTCTTGGTCGTCTAGTTTGGCTGCCATCATGCTGTTCTGTTCTTCCAGGTGATGGACCTGTCGCTGAAGGCTGGCCGTATCCTTGGTGAGGGACGCCGTCCTGGTTTCGACTTCCGTTATTCTGGAGGTCATCTTTTGGAAGTCTGCCCTGAGGAATGAAACATCTGAGGAAATGGACCCCACCGTAGTCTGGACGTTCGTTAGCGCGGACATGATGTCCAGTAATGTGACTTCTGGATGGCCTTCCGGATTGACGCTCACATCCGCAGGCGTCCGCTGAGTTGTCGCTTCCATCGCGTCCTTTGAGAAGGCATATTTGTCAAGCTTTGCTTGCTGGGTCGCCCGAGGGCCCCGGCCTCCCATTAGGCCCCGGTCGCGGTTCTTGCGCAGTACTCACCGCCGCCTGCCACGGGACTACGCGTCACCCTGCGGCCTGTCGGGTTTCCTGCTCAAGTGTGGGACGCTACTGGCCAGGACTGGCACCGGTCCTCTCCAGCCCGGTGAATAAAGTCTGTGGCCTATAGTGCCTTGTTGAATGCCGTTGTTTGGTGTGCTGACCTGGGGGGGGGGGGGGGAGTGTCTCTCTGTGTATGAACCCTAGGGCCTCCTTCTTGACGGCTGTACAATTTGGATGTATGATTTGGATGCGGTCCTTCCTACTGTCCAGAGGTACCCAAGGGGAGTCAGTCGTCTTGTGTTGACACCCGTGCAGTATGTGGGCACCTCCTCACCCGGGAGCACCACCAGGGCGCCGAGTGTTCATGCGCCGTAATTCGTGCCCCCTCAGTGCATTCAGGCAGGGCGGGGTTCTTTAGTGTTGAAAAGGGCACACTGCTCTGCACCACTAGACCCCCGGGTCCTCCGCTGGGTCTCCCAGTGTTCCACCTTCTTCCCCCAGCCTTCACGAGCAGCCGTCACACTCAGGGGATAGGAAGAGGGGCAGGCCCTCTAGGGCTGCTGTCGTTCCTCCCCCCCCTGCCTCCTTACTTGATATCTGCTCCAGGGGGCAGGGGGACCCCGCGCCAGCAATGCCCTGCCGGGCCGTGGATCGGGCCGCCGAGACCCCGCAGGCCCTGCTGCGCAGGGGGCCGCCGATGTCTTCCCGGCAGCGAGTGCTGTGCGCGACCGGGAGGGACCTGATGTCCCAGGCCGCCTCACCGCCGGTGTGCTTCACCACGTATAGGGTCACAAGTGCCCTGCAGCGTACCGCTTCCCGGGGGCAGCCTCCTCAGCGCTGTGGCTGCCCTGCGCCTCTCCGTCACGGCCCAGTCGCGGGTCTCCTGGTCACGCGAGACCCTGGCTCCGCCTACCGCCGCAGGCCCCACGTCGTTGCCGGCCCTTATGGTGACGATGCGACCTCAGCTCCGCCGCAGACTCGACCTGGGGACTGCCGCTGCAGTCCGATGCCCATATCAGTCCTGGGGGGAATTATTGGTACAGGATAAATGCCCGGATTAGGGGGAGATGCGGTCGCTCTAGCCGGAGCTCAGCTAGGTTGCGGCCATTACTTTCGGCTGCAAGCAACGCCCCCGTTTTTCAAACTTTTATTGAGATTTACAAATGTGCAATGTCATGTAGTACAATATAGCCATCAGTTTATGTCATTACATTTTGCATTAATGGTCAACTCACGGGATCAGTTCAATTGATCGTATGTATCTAACATAGGAAAGGAGTGGACATGAGAGAACTGTCATAATATAATGAACAACAAACTTCCCCCGTAAAGGAACCTCTCAATGAGAGTCTAATATAAGTGATCTATTCTCCCTATCTGCTAAATGTTTCACCAGCTAGGTATCCAGGCGCTCCCCTTAGCATAGCAGCCACATTCACCCTATCATTCTTCCAGGCCTCCATGGGGGGATGGGTGATTTCCACCTCATTGTGATTGCTCTTTTTGCTAAGTAGTGATAAATCTATACATTTTCTGCTCACCCTAGATGTGTTGGGTTTAGGATAGATGCCTAATAAACAAATTTCTTCCATCTCGAAGTTATCCTGAGTGAAGACAATGCACATGTGCATCAGGGAAAATATGATTAATTGCATGTGGGGTAAGAAAGGCCCTGTGAAGTATGTTAAATTGTATGAATTTAAAACGGCCATTGCGTGACACTTTATTGGGATAGTCAAGGACTTTTGCTACTGCTTATCCTGCAAGCGATGTCACAGTGCTGATTCCCATTTCTCCTCAAAGGATCACAAACTCACCCCCATATTTTCTAGGAGGGCTTTATACAACCATGTGAATAGGCGTGACATGTGCCGATCGTGTACAAGGTATGTTCTAGGGATGTGTTGGTGGTTTCTCGACATCCGCTTTCCAATGAAGCTTCAAGGCTCGCTGGATCCTTCCACATAATAAGAATTGACCCCTAAGGATATTCCACTGTTCTACCATAGCGGAGAAGGGAGATAATGTGCCGTTAGTGTTCAAGTCGCCAATGGTATTGATACCAGTTGCTTCCCACTGCTGTATCTTACCGCGAGTCATCGAGCTAGTGCCTGTTGCCATTCCCCATAGTGGGATCGCTGGACCATATGCAACTGAATGAGCTAACATGCCGGCCAGCAGTTTAAAGTGGTGGTAGGTAGGAGGGGCAAAATGAAAGGCACCACTGATATGCCCGGGAAAAACGGTGCTTGGATGCTGCATCAGCAATCTGTTGATTGGAGAGTCCAGTATCTCCCAGGTGCTTATCGGTCAAACAGCACGCCACCCACTCCAGTTGTACAGCAAAAAAGTAATTTTTAAAGTCAGGCGCACCCAACTCCCCCGTCCGTCAACCACCTCAGTTTCTCAAGCGCTACTCTCAGTCTGCTAGAGGCCCAAATCAGTAGGCCTGGTAGTGCGTTATGGTCCCTGGTCAGGCTCTCTGGGAGAACAAATGGAAGGTTGGAGAAGTAATACTGGAGGTGTGGAAATACCACTATGTTAGATAGCACTATGCGCCCTGCTACCGACAAAGGCAATTTGGTCCAGAAGGATACATGGGAACGTAATGATCTTATGGTCTGGTGTAGATTACCCTCTAGCATGGCTTTCTCCACATAATACTATTTCCCAAGTACTTAAGGGTGTGGGGTCTGCCCAACAGTTAATAATGCAGGTGGACTGGGGGTTTTTCAGATGGGGTATTCCACCATGCTTGTGGCAGAGTACCCTGTCCACCAAACTCTAAATCAGGCCATTAGTCAGTATTCATGTTTTTTGATGCTCTGTCGATCATAGTATTCTCACTGTCCACTTGCTCCTGGGCACATTGCAATGCTGTTCCTTTTGAAGTTCTTATTGCCTTGTCAAAGGGTTATTTTCTTCTGGGTCAAGAAGTTGCTCTTCAAGGCGGTGTGACCTTGGCTGCCGATGTGGGTGTCTTTGATGGTGCAGCTGATTGAATTATGACCAGTGTAGGATTTATGTTAATTTTGAGCAGCATTTGGACGGATTTTGCGATTCCTTCAACCTATCCTGATCATGTGCTGTTTCAGACGCCGCATTTATATCAAACATTCTATTGGTGACATATTCTGCATTCCTTCATTTCTACATTCATTATATTACTCTTAGCATTTTGCAATCTTTGCTTTAGTATTTCCACACAGTTTGAATCTGGTGATATCTGGCATGCTCTAAATTTACCTTACTTTATAAGTCTCGGAAAAATTTGCTTTGCCGGATCTCCACCCTTTAGCCTGCAGAGCACATCCAAGTATCAGCCCAGAATTCTTTAAATTCCAGCCATTTTAGGAAAATACATGATAAAACATTGTTTTTGATAAATTAATTGAGAGATGATGGCAAGTTATTTATAGATAATTTAACTGAAAGAGTTGTGAGCCAACAGTTGGCAGATGAAGCAGAAATGATTGGAATGCTTATATGAAACGAAATATACGTTAAAGGTTCACTTTGAAACAATTGAATAAAAAGTTTGTTTTCCTCTGCTGGAATGCAACAAACACATTTCAGGCTTTTAATCGCATAACAGTTTTATCCTTAATTGTATTCCTTGCTTTTGTCTCAACAGCGAATTTACACTCTATCTGGACGAGGCTATAATAAGATGTCCTAATAAATCAATAAAACTCATTATACATAATGATACAGCTGCAAATATAATGAGCATGAAGGAATGTGCCTGCCAATTAAAAAAGATCTGGGAAGGGGACAGATATTTGTTTTCAATTAAAACATGTTTATAAAACTTACAAGCAAACAGCGTTATTGCATAGTAACTTGACAGAACTATCTCAGTGGTTTAAGTGGAATTCAGAATGGTTAGAAACTAATGCCAACAACTTGAAAAGGCCCTCATTTCTAGTGGGCTCTTATTCCAAATCGGGAGTACTACTTACGGAAATCCAAATAACTTGGGGTGAGGGGTTTCCCCCATCATGATTTCTACAGGTCAGAATAGGAGGTGATAGATTAATATTGTAAGATTGTTTCTGTTCTGAGTGGCAAATCTGAAACATGCGTTTTTGCTCACACACAGGTTTTGTCAAATACTTCCTGGTGAAATTTGTCCATGAGAAATAAGCCAGGCCAGAGTAAGATATACGCTCGACTTTTAATACCAATCCAAGCAGTGGCGGCCGGTATGACTCGCAGGTGGGGAGGCGGGTGTCAGGGTCGCACAGGGGAATTTAATTTAAAATAAATAAATAATAAACTTACCTTCCCGGGACCCGCGCCATCTCAGCTCTGGGCTGGGTCCCATGGAACAGGAAGCAGACAGCCCCCCCCCCGTTCCCTAAGCCAATGACAACGCTGCAATGGCAGCGTTATGTTTCTGCTTATCGCAATGCGAGAAAGCAGTGGGGCGATGCTCCTCCGCCCTAATGGAGGAGCTGCCTCTGAATCAAGTGCTACGCTTTATTGTGCCTGAGTCTGGTTTAATAGGACTCTCAAACAGCAGCCACATTGTTTTCATTGTGTAGGGACATATTTAAAAATAGGACATATATGAGACAACCACCAAAAATTCCATAACTCCTATGAAACGACATGGTTATCTCCTAGATCTACACAGGGGGACGATTTACAAAATGTATGAGTAGTTGAAGTGTTTCTCCAGGAGTACTCTTTTGCATGCTTTTACAGAGCTTTGTGAATCGGCCCCAAAACGTCCTACTCCTTACTAGTAAAATAGCAAAGAGGGCCCAATCATTCCCATATGTAATAATTGTATATGAATACCCTTTGATTTTTGCCCTGTTATTTCCATTTTAGGCGCCCGATTCACAGAACTAATCTGAGACAAAATCCTAAACTTACTACTTTTGGTACTCACAGAAGGCACTTACTACTTTTGGTATTCACAGAATGCACTTACTACTTTTGGTTAAACATACTACTTGTGGTTAAACTTACTACTTTTGGTATTCATAGAAGGCATTTAGGACTCCTAACTTTTCTACTACTAAATGCCTTCTGTGAATACCAAAAGTAGTAACTTTAACCAAAAGTAGTAAGTGCATTCTGTGAATACCAAATGTAGTAAGTGCCTTCTGTGAATACCAAAAGTAGTAAATTTAGGATTTTGTCTCAGATTAGTTCCGTGACTCGGGCCCTAGATGTTTTGGGGCCAATTAACAAATGCATATAAGGGTATGTAAAATAGGTTTTACATACTCCAGAGTGCCTTCGTGATTAGGTTCCAAGGACTCCATTCTTAATAAATTCATAACAGCATTTTAATGAGAGATCCTCTTACGTTTTGCCTGATACTGTCTCACATTCCTGTAATCTATGTATCAATTCCCTTACACAACTTCCTGTTTCATCATCCCAGCTTTCAGCTGCCCTGTCTCCTCTGTCCACAGTCTGGCGCTTAGATTCTGATGCTAGAAGGAGGGCAGACTCAGTACTATACTGTGGGTGAAAGCCCAACTGAGTTCTATGCCAAGGGTTCCTATGCTCCACAAACCGTGAAAGCTTCATACTTTTCTGCAACTTTAAATAGAAAAGGAAGCAGCGAATTTGGCTTATATTTCTCGGATCTAGAAGGATCCAGCAAAGGTTTTTAAAGAAGGTCGACCACTGAAGTGTGCTTTCAACTCCGAGGCACCTGGCCCAACATAAAGGATTCGTTGAGAAGCTCCCTAAAAACCGGGAGAAGCTTGTCCCTACCAAGCTCCAAAATACCGGGAGAGGGCGGATCAAAGGGAGAACCAGACTTAACAGAGGATATACAGAACTGTAGCTCGGAGAGCTCGATAGATTCAAACTGAAGTAGCCTATCAATGTCAGAAGAAGGTTCAAGCCAAAGGTCTAGACAAGGAACATCTTTTGTGGCCTCCGGAAAGCGGTAGCATTGGCGGCAGTTTGTGTTGTGTTTTATTGTTGGTTTCTTGCTGCTAATCTGATGTGTGCAGTACCTGTGATCAGTTGGACCTCGGAGTTAATCCAGGGCTTGACAGAAGTAACTTGAGGCCCGCTAAGGTATGAAAAGATTTGACTCCCTGAGTTGGGTCTTAGGTTTTGTGAAGCGGCACTTGCATGGTTGCCTCGTTGGCAGCTTTACTCATTTATGTAACTTTTTGTGACACGCTTTGGCATGGATTGGAACTTCCTTGATTCTCCCACTCTAATGATCCTCATTGTTATTAACACACCTATGTGGAACACTCACTTTTCACTTGCATTATGAATATACAACTGCAGATATTGTGCAGTTTTTGCAGAACTTATGCAATTGTGAGACAGTGAACTTCAGGATTTCTTTTTTCACGTGGGCTTATCTAGAATTCTTCTTTGTGAGTAGTGGAACTCTAGTACTTACATATGTTATGCAGATATGTGTGCCTCAGATCCCTGCATGCAGGCTCGTGCCTTTCTAAATAGGGCACATAACCTTTTTACATTTAGAGAATATTAATAACATTCCTTATGTACACCAAACAATGCCTTCTATGTTATCAGAACACCTCTTACAACATCCCAACCACTAGGTCTCCTTATGTTACATCATCACGAGGGGCGGCGGGAATATCACCTGATTCCCTCCTTTTTAAATTTGTAACACTTACCTGGGGCCGTATTACATAAAGTGACCCTGGGGCGCAACAGGCGTTTGTGCCCGCTTTGCTCACCCCTAGGGGGGAGGTTGGTTTTACAGAAGGAGCGCAGATGCTTGTGCGGCCCCTTCTGCAATACTGACAGTGCTAGAGCACATAAAGAGCCAGTGCTATCTGCAGGGGGCATTCCCACTGTGAGTGCACCCCCTGAGAGCAGCCCTCTGTGGGGGGAAAGAGGTCCCATGGACCTCCCAGACATCCCCTTGCAGGCGGGTCACTGAGTGCAAGGGGATCTCAAATCCTCTTTAACAGTGCAGGCGAGTAGCCGCCTGCACAGTGAAGACACAGAGCTGCTTCAAAGCAGCCGCTCTGTTTCCCCCCGAATGCGCTGCCCCCTGGGTGGCACGAGTTTGCAGTATGCCCTGAGGGCATCACATTCATGGTAATAGGGCGCATTTTTATTGTTTGCGTGGGGCACATTTTCGAAGATGCGCCCAGCGCAAACAATGAACACGCGCACGGTCTCTTATGCAGCCCCATATTATTAATTAAATATTTCATATTTGAGCCTTTTTTTAACATAAATAACCTTTGGACTGGCATGTCAGGAGATTTAGCGAAGGCTAGCTAGTGGTCAGAAAGTGTAGTGGCGGCAGTGTAGTGAGGCTGCGCAAAACAATGTAATGTTCAGGCAGCAAAGCAAATTAAATCCACATTGTTGACCTCCGTATGTAAATATTAAGGCATTTATAAAATCCAGGACATGTTGATGACTTGATAGAGGGCACTCTGCAGGCTGTTGCTGCAGAATCTGGTGTCCTGGACATGGATTCTGATTTCATACTTGTTACAAATAGCAATTGTTTAGACCCAAAAGCGTCCGCCAGAGGAAGGGAAACATATAATCTACAGCTAAAGGAGCCCTGGGGCTACATCATTATTGAAATGTCCCTGAAATGTGAATTGCCTTAATTATTCAGCCTGTGATGCTTGAAGAATAACAAGGCAGAAGGTTCCTGAGAGACGAGTCAGGACAAACATGACAACCAACAAGGGTGAAGTTGTGCTTCCTTTTCAAACTGTTCTGTGCTCATGGGGCAGATTTAATTTTCTATCTAAGCACCATATGTTTATCTGAGATTTCAGCCAGTAGGACTTCATCTACCAAGTCAAAGCATTACTTTCTACTACATTTTGCTCTTCGAAGCCTCCTATGATTCATTGACGTCAGACCAGCAATATGGCAGAAGCTGTTTCTGTCCTCACAGTTTGTGTCTTGTTATTACTCACCACAATACTTCCCCCCATTTTATTTTGTACGTATTCACTGCACTTTGACAGGTCTCTCATTGGCTGATGACGTCTTGACATGGTTTTGCAAAAACAATGTCATTCACTTATCCTTATTTTAGCCTATAGCAATAATTGCGGTTACATTTGTGAAGGCTAAGTTTGCTATCATACTCTTATGGGCAAGAAGGGGAAACTTTGTGTGAGATGAAAGATGAAATGGAACCCTGCATGTGGGGTACCTGTATATTGAGCCGTAAATATTGTCTCACCAAAAATGTAGGCCCATGTGGGCCTGGACTGTTCTTATTGGAGCAAGGCAGAGACTGATTTGCATATGGCTAGGTCCAAACTGAGGTGACATGGTGTGCAAAATAACAACGGACTGGGATGTATTTATCAGTGGCTGAGAATAATTTAGGCATTCCACACTTCACTTTTTTGTATACTTCCAATTTAGGATTGGCAGGCAGCCCGCCACCTGTACGTGTGGCGGAGGACATTACGTCTGCCACCATGACAGTCTACTGCCTGCTAAATTTAGAGATAATCACCTGCCCAATGGTGATGTTGGTACCTTCAGAAAGCCTAATGACCCTGACACCCAGGCGTGAGTGTCAGGGTCACCCCATGGGTGAAGGGGTTATTATTTATTTTTTCTGACTCTGGCTGTGACGGAGAGAAAAAAAGGACATCAGACCACTACCCAAAATATGGTGGGCAGCGTGATGCCCTTTCTCCAACAGCCAGAACTCCATCAGGCCATCCATGTTAGATTTATGTGGATGGAGCAAATGAGGGCATTTCATTGGTATGGTGACGGTCTGTCGACTCTAAAAAAAGGTGGGTAAACGGAACAAGAATTTGGCCGACAGGGTGCTCCATCACGTTTGTGTCAGGGTTTCCTGTTCGCAAAACTTTAAATTGGGCCCACTGTGTCCTCAATGTTGTTTAAAAAACACACATTGTCACACTGGAGTTAATAATATAAAATGAACACTCCATGAAGGGGTATTTTTGTACATGACATTTAGGCACCAATACTATTCTCAGAAGATATTTTGGTTATTAATATTCTGAGATACAACCCTCCATGCATCATTTGTCTCAGATATCCCTTTACTGCCTTCAGAAGGATACTGCAAGATAACTTGCCAATGTCACACCTTTTTGTGGGAAAGAACAATGGGTAAGACAATGCTACTTTCCGTTGAATCTTACAAAGCTCTTTCCAAAAAAGTTGAGCTCTCCTGTGCTGACCCATCATGCTTATCAATACCATAAGCTCTGATGCTGAGCTGCCTGACCTTGCAACCAGTAAAGACTAGAGAGAATAATAGTATACATCAAAATATAAAGGAAACCAAAGTTAACATAATAGGAATTCTCAAACCTAAATTGAAACTCAAACTGTCCCTCAGTCTAATTAATCCAGATTGTTTTACTCAATTTTTAGAAATATTTGTTGCCTCTATTTAAACCCTTTGATTATATGGCATTTAACGTTCAAACACTTACAGATTTGTATACACTGAATGTTGTTAAAAATGGTTTGCAATACCATTACCTATGATATTGAGTACACACAGGATGTCTCTGTAAACCCAAAATACACTTCTCAATTAGGGGGATACACTTCATGTCTGTCTACTTAAAGGCCATGTGTGATGAGTGTTGGGTGACTTACGAGTTCACCAGCCCTTATCACCCCCAAACAAATTGGCATATTGAGCAATTCAACAAATCCTAAAAGGCATGATTATGTGGTTATCCAAGAAAAGCTACAGTAAGTGGGATGTCCTAATTCCATGCCATTTATTTGCCTACAGCAAGGTACCAGCAAAAGCGAGTTGGCTCAGCCTCTTTGGCCTTCAATATGGGTACATTGTCAGAGGTCCCTTAAGTCTTATAGGAAACTAGTGGGCAAAATCCCTCAGGGAATTCAAGCAGGACATTTTGCTTATGTGCTGGGGCTGTTTTTCCAATGGCTGAGTACATGAAAAGGGCTAACAGAAACCTTGAGGCCAGCCTGGAGCCTATCAAGCACTGATATGAACAGAAATCAACTTTGGTGAATACCAGCCAGGTCACAAATGTGGGCTGTTATGTTAAGCAATTTTATGTGTATGGATATTTATAGTGCACTAATCACCTGGTAGGGTAGCCAGGCACTTTACAGGTGGCGGGCAGTTGTTTCCTGATTAGGTTAGTTGAAGAGCCAGGTCTTCAGCTTTTTACAGAACTCAGGAAGTGATGGGGAGGCTCTGATGTGGTAGGGAAGGTCATTAAATGCTTTGGGTGAGAGGTATGAAAAGGCATGGGCTCCAACTGTGGTTTGCATATGTGGGGTGTGTGTGCCAGTGGAGTTGCCTGGGAAGTGCACTGAAGTCTAAACAGCTGTTGAGGTATGATGGGCCGCTGTTGTGTAGTGCTTTGAATGTGAATGTGAACAGTTTGAGTTGAGTGCGTTTGTGGATTGGGAGCCAGTGCAATTCTGTGAGGTGTGGGGTAGTGTGGGTGCGATGAGGTAGGTTGAGACTGGGTTTACTTTTACTGCCATGTCGAGCTTGTTGATCAGGATGATTCTGAGATTTCTTGCTTGGGTGGTAGGGGAGGGTGAGTGTGAGAAAATGGTTTGATTGTTGAGGTGGGTGTGGGACTTTCTCAAGCAATAGCCACAATCCCCGTCAGAGTGAACCAATTAAGTCACAAAATTATCCTGTGCTTAACCCTCTGATACACAAAGTCAGGCCTAACTAAGTGGAAATGTGTAAAGAATCTATGCAGCACTTAAAAAGTTATAAAGTGAAAACACAACACAATAAAAATCTCACACCACATTAGAAAAATAGAGTAAAATGTAATACATTATTTGACAAACAAAGAGAAAGTGCTCAGAGCTAAGCCCTAAATAACCCAGTCAGTAGGGTCATTAGAAAAAAGTCTCCCTAGCAGGGGACCCATTTGGTTTGTAGAAGAACCCTCACCCACCAACCTAGTTGGTGGCATGCTTCATCATTGGGTTCCACAGAGGAGGCCGAGTGCCTCCTAGGTGTGCTTTGACGCCTGATTACAGCGGAGCTCATTTTTTTGTGGTTATGTTTTGTTTATGTGAGTAGTTGATACAGTGAGAGTGAAAGAATAAAACTACCTCCAGGGTGCCAAATTCTTTATTGTATGGTCCCTGGGGTAGGGTTAAAAAAAAGTTAATTGGACGTGAATGAGAGGATTGATATTGCACGTCTCTTCAAAGATATGAGAAAATAATAATCCAAGTGGAGTGGTCTACATGTTTCAGCCAATGAGTTTCCAATTGATTGGCTTTCTTAAGGACCTATGGTTTAGAGTGAACCCTGAACTCACATGGACTATGCACACACGCATAGTCCACGTGACCAGTCGAACTTAAAAGTACATGTCCAACTTTTTAACCTCAATGCTACCTGCCATATGGGCTGGTTAGATCCTACCTTAGGGGTGACGTATATGTAATAAAAAGGGAGTTTAAGGTTTGGCAAGGGGATTATTTTGACAAGTTGAATTGACAGTTTAAAACTTCTAACAGACTGCAATGGCAGGCCTGGGAAATGATTTACATGGCTACTTAAGTGGGTGACACATTGAGTGCTGCTGGCCCTCTAGTAGCATTTAATTTACCAGCCCCGGGTATTTGGTATACCACTTTAGTGGGGACTTATAAGTAAATTAAATATGCCAATCAGGTTTAAGCCAATTTTGCCATGTTATAGGGAATTAACACCAGCACTTAAGTACAGGTTAGCAGTGGTAAAGTGCACATAGTCCTAAGGCCAACAAAAACAAATTCAGCGAAAATAGAGGGGTGAAGGCAAAACGTTTGGGGTGACCTTGCAGAGAGGTTGATGTAGTAGGATCTGATAAGGCCGACCAACGGAGTCATATTGATGTTGGATAACGCAGGACTAAGGGATAATCCTTGGGGGACTCCACATATTAGGTTATTTGCCTCTAATAAGTAGGATGGCAGGTTGACTCTTTGTGTTATTTGTGTGAGGAAGGAACAAATACAGTTGAGGGCAGCTGCTTGTACTCCTGTCTCATGCAGTCTTCTAATCAAGGTGGAATAGTAGAGTGTGTCAAAAGCCACTGAGTGGTCAAGTGGTATAATTGCTTCTCAGTCTCCACAGACTTTAATCATCCTGATGTCATTGGTTGCTGAGATGAGGGCAGTCTCGGTGCTGTGGTTTGCCCAGATACCTGATTGCGTGTTGCCCAGGAGCTGATGTGCATTGTGATGGTAAGCGATTCGCTTTTTTTTGGCTTTTTTGATAACTTTGGCTGGGTAGGTTAGGAGGGAGATTGGGTGGTAGTTTGCTAGCTCCATGGGGTCATCCTCAAAGGGGGACTTCAAAACTCAGGTTCTATTTAGACAACAGAGGACTGAATGCCACCACCAAGACTGACTCAAACATAAGTATCTACGCACATTTACTCTAACTTCTGGGTCCCGGCAGATTACCCTGACTGAGGGAGCAATGGAGAGATCAGCATTCCCAACCCCCAAAGGCAAATTTCAATTTAAGCTTATTCCTTTTGGTTTGAAGAATGCCCCAACTGCTTTGCAGAAGTTGGTGAGCAGGGTACTGGCTGGTTTGGAGACCTTTAGTGCAACCTATCTTTATGATATTGCTGTCTTTAGTTCCACCTGAAAGGAACACCTGACCCTCTTCAGGTAAGTGCTCCAGACCCTGCAACAGGCAGGACTAACTATCAAGTCCTGTGAGTGCCAGATAAAGCAGGGGGGCCTGTGTTGTACTTGGGCCACCATGTTTATGCGGGACATGTATAGCCTCTCCAGCCTAAGATCCAACTATCATGGCTTGGGAGCCTCCCAAAGTAAAGACTCAGGTTAGAGCTTTCCTGGGTCTGACAAGTTGTTACAGAAGATTTGTACAGGGATCCTGGACTTGGCCCTTTCTGCAGGGTCATCCCCAAAACTTTTGCGTTCACTCTCCTGTTTTCTGAACCCATTTTCATTGGCTTCTAAAACTCTATGAACTTTACCACAACTTAGCAGTGCTAAAGTGCTTGTACTCTCTCCTTAAAACATATTAGAATTGGCTTGCACCCAATTGACATATTTAATTTACTTGTAAGCCCTTAGTAAAATGGTACTACATGTACCTGGGGCCTGTGAATTAAATGCTACTAGTGGACCTGTAGTGCCTTCCAGATAAATAGCCCTTTATACATGTATGAGGCTGCCATTGCAGCGTGTGTGCAGTTTTAAGCTGCCATGTAGACCTGGCAAAATAAACCTTTTTCCAAAACCAAACCTTATTTTTTAATGCATGTATGTCACCCCTAGAATAGGCCTTGGACAACCCAGAGGGCATGGGTGCAGTGTGTTTAAACTTTGGACATGCACCTTTTTAGTTTTAGATGACCTGGTAGTGAAAAACTCTTACATTTGTTTTCCACTACTGCAAGGACTACCTCTCCCATAGGATAACATTGGAGTTACCTTATTACATTAATTAAGCTATAACTTTCAATTGAAACCAGATAGACATGTTGAATTTTGTGCCTAAAGAATTGTGATTAAAAGCTGTCTTTAATGGTAATGTCAGATTTTTAATCATAATTCTAAAAATGCCAATTTCAGAAAGTAGGCATTTTCTCATGCTAACCATCTGGTGGCTGCCGCCTGTATCCTGGGTCACATGACTCCCCTAGGGGGGTAACCTCTAGAAGTTTCCTCCACTTCAAAGGAAGGCCCTGGTATAAATAATGGACATCAACTCTTCAGTACACTTCTGGACCTGTTGATACCCTGCCAGGAAGAAGGACTGCTGTGCTGCTGACAGGACGGCCACTCTGCTGGACTACTGCTCTAAATACCTGCTGCATTGTTGTGCTGCCCTGCAGACTGCTGCCCTCTTGCTTGGGTGAGAAGAACTGGACCTGAACCTGTTGAACCTAGGACTTCATCGTGACTCCAAGGGCCAGATGGCTGGCCTCCTGACTTGAGCCTCAGGGACAGAAGGCTCATACAACCTCGACCCCAACACCTGGACTCTGACATCTGTGGGTCTACCCTGCCAGGTGGTACCACCCCAGTCCTGGATCTTTGCAAGTGGGCTAAAGGTGTTCTTCCAGCATCTGTGGATCCAACGGGACTGATGCATCTTCTCTGCTGCGCATTGAAACCCTAGGCAAAACTGACACATGATCCCTGCTGGGTGGATCTTCCCATGTCTCATTGCAGCCTCTGCCTCATCGGAATTACCGCTGGGTGATGCATACTCGGTGCAGGCACTCACATTCCTCAATGACAACGCCTGACTCTGCTTTGCAGCCTCGCAGTTCCTTGGAGTCGACAAATCCTTGGAAGTGTTGTTAGGGGTGCTGCTCCGGCCTAAATGTAATACTTGGGACTTTAACCAAAAACTTCCTGGAGAACGGTCATAAGACTGGCACCAAACTGCCAGCTGATCTGCTCAAGATGCATTGCTGATAGGCCTGATAGATTCTTCTCCATAGCATCAAATCCTGTTCAACAGCAACTCTTGATGACGATATCCAGCCTAGTGGAACCTTCTACGGCTATAGACTGCAGTTTCATCCTGCTGGAGGTTTAAGGTAAAAATCTTCAACAGACTCAATTAGTGATCAGTTCTCCATCAACAACAACAACCTCCTCAACCTGGAAACCCAGCTTTTGACTCTCTGAGCTTTATCCCAGTGTTATCGCCTGCTTGCCTGATCCTTCATTCAGTGGCTCTTCAGCACAAAGACCAGTGGCGGTTCCTGCATGAGGGCGTAGAGGGTAGAGCACCACCAGTCTCAAGGGAAGAAGGAGATTGGATTGGTCTGAGGCTGAGGCACTTATACTGTCCAGTCGGGTAGCAGTGCAGCACAGCAGTGTACAAACACATGCTGCGCATTTGAGGTGGACAACTTCATTACTGTCCAAATATCCCCTTCCCAGTGTGCGCCTGTCAGACAGTGGTGAGGACAAGCAGCCACTACTTAAAGCAGCAGTTTTGCCAGGGCTTTGGTCGAATACTTGGCTCGCCCAGATCTATGACGTAGCTCATAACTTCCTTCTAGGATACCACCTCCTCCTCTGACTGGCTGACCCACGTTACTGTCTGCCTATGAGAATAGGAGGTGGGATTTCCAGTACTGCCTCCTTCGGTTTGTGCTGAATTAGTATCTCCTTCCTTCCTTCAACCAGTTGCAGCCGGGCACGAAGGACACCACTGGGAGAAACATCATGACCAAGCTGAAAACGGTAAGTACAAGTGCGCCTTCCCTCTTTTGTCAAGCTGTCTTAGAGGCCTTACACCTTGTCAAAGGCCGTCCATGACTGCCAAATTTACAGTCTGCTGGGATAAACGAAACTCCCCTCTACTTACAAAATTCACCAGCCACCACTGGCCAGGACTCTTCCTCAGGTGGTCCAGCTGAACTCTATCTTCTCCTGGACTTTCATTTAAGAAATTTTCTAAGTCCGGAGGTAAGCTGAGACCGGGCCTGATTCACCCCATGTATCCTACCAGCAATCCATCATAGTCAGCCACAACTTTGCCCCTCTGTCTTGCGCTACTAGATGCCTGCATTTAACACTTTGATCTTTTAGGTGCTATTTTACACTAAAACATTAAAAAACATAATTCCAGTTCTACTGATTGGATTTAGTTCATTTTGGTGTCATGTTATTTAATAAAATGTTCTCTATTTTTCTAAGTTGGTTTAGAATTTTTCTTGTGTTGTGTCTTTACTTTATTACTGTTTGTGCGCTAAGTAAATAATTCACAGAGCGCCTCTAAGTTGAGCCTGACTGTTTTTCTGCCGAGTTACCACAGGGTTAAGCACACATTAACTCAATGAGTGTCATGGTTCACCCTGACAAGGATTGTAGTTTTTACTTGAGTAGGGTTTCCACCCCCCTCAAACAATAACATAAATTATTACACTGGACATCCAGGTCTGGATGATGTGCAAGCAGTGTTTGAGGTGCTGTGTGACTGAAGCAGTTTTACCTCATCAATGGAAGTGAGCAAATCATGCTGGATCAAGAAAAATCTCTAAACTCCAGCAGGAATTATAACACTTTGTCCTCTTCCCTCTCTTCGGTCCGTATGAGTTTCTCCTGATTTTTTAAAGTGACCAAAGTCACATGGTGCTTTATTAAGCTTCAGAAAGAGAGAAAGAAAGAAAGAATGAAAGAAAGAAAGAAAGAAAGAAAGAAAGAAAGAAAGAAAGAAACTTTCTTTATGTCAAGCACAGCCTTGTGCTTATCGATATATCAATTCGAAAATTGTAAAGGAACTCTGTTTATCTTTAGCTGAACTATTTATCCTTGCATCTATCTCAATAAAAGTGACTACAATCGTATTTTAATTTGATCTGGGACATCTTTAGATTTTTGCCTTTCTTTGCATACTCCCTTCCTATTGTCTTATGTTTAATTCATCCAGCTGCAATTTAGTCAGTATCCTACACCCTTTCTCAGTTTTGTTTTAAATTGATGATTAGACACAGGTTCACGGCGAGTTATCTTCCCATAACAAATTACCAATGAGTTTTTAGTATTGTTGTTAGTGTATCAGTAAAAAACATGGCTGTCCATACATCATATTGCAAATTATATGCGAAACAGTATTATGGAGCTTTTAATGACACTTTCTCTGTATTCTAGCACAGTTAACACATTCTGTTTTTGACAGATAGTGACAGCTTAATTGTGTTAAATAAAAAGTTCCACTCTGGCTGTCTGGGAAACAACTTTGGCAACCTTCAATATGTGTTAAAAATATCTTTCGCATTATCTTTAAATTCTTTGCAAAAAATCAGGGAAATGATTCATGTAATTGCTACTGTACGCTCCAGAATTTACCGAAGGAGAAGGGCCATACGGTTTATTGCACCGTGGCCTGCTTGAAATCCAATTAAAGTAGATTAACAGTCTACAATAAGAATAATATGCAAATGAATGCATGCTGCACTCTTCACTCGCACAGGAAATATGTATGCCTGGAAAGTAGAATATTTTTGCATGTATTACCTGTCGCAAAGGCTAACAGATAGTAATTTATTTATTTACTGATTTGTCTGTCGTCCAGGTTCTCACCATATTAACCTTTTCTGTCAGAGAAAGGGATATATTAGAAGCTCAATCTAGCCCCACTAGAGATGTATTGCATCTATGCATATTGATTTACCAAGTTCTTAGCATATCAGGAAAGCCAGGGTTCAGTCCATTTTTTGCTTGGTTTTGCATTTGACCTATCGATGCAGTAGTTACAGCAGGAATGCCATTGTCATTCGATTTTAATTAAGGAGCTATGAAAGCAGTAAAACTGCATCTGAAGGCTATTTTCTTTTAAATTAAAAAAGAAAATTAAGTGGACTCTGGAAAGCATGCATGAAGGAAAGTAGAATTACTTTGGTTAGAGGCACGAACTTAGGGCCAAATGATGAGCACGTAGGTCATGGGACCGCCATACCCGGAGAAGTCGGTCCGACCGTCGTCATCGCATTGGGCCTCCCGCCCTATTACGATGGCGGCGGTGGGGCCACCACATGACCACGGCCTCTGCTGGGATTCAGGATCCCACGCCAGTGCTGAGAGGGGCCGAAAATGCTGGCGGTGCTGGAAGTATAAAAAGACGTTATATGTGCAGTTACTATATTACCGTAGCATGATTTTGTTAATTAAATTGATGTGGTATTACTGCATTACAATAGCAGTAAAAGCAATTTATTGAAGGAGATAATTAAGCCCATAAGCACATGCAGCAATCTGGTGCTAACTCAGCATCCATAAAAGTGCATAAAACAGACAGGAACATGGTTTCTCTGTTTCCCATTCTGAACTTTGTTTTGGAAATACTTACAATTTTACAAGGTTGTTTCAATGAGGGTCTTTGAGTCTTACATTCTAGGTTCTGCTGCCTATATTTACCACCAACATTTCCTCAACACAGACCATCCTATCCTCATGCTACTACCCAAGGGACCCGGTGCTCAACTCATTATTCATCTCAATATCCTTCACTTTTCTGAACTGTGCTGTCTGTTCCAGACTTTCTACTTGAGAATTCTGGCAAGTTTAGGGATCTGGATTTGGAAATGATTTTAAAAAGCACAAACCCCCTTCACTAACACACCATACCTCTATGGGCACTTTTTTTTGCCTTGGACTACTTGATGAACAGTTTCTCAACTACCTTTGCAACCTCAAAAGGCAACCTCTGGCTATTGCAAATCATCTTTTCAATTTTCAGTAACTGTTTCAGCCAATAACTACTCAGCAAGTATTGTAAATCCTCTTTTGCACATGTCATGCTTCTTAGCAATCATCATAAAAGAGTATTTATAACTTTTCAGAGAGAAGATTCTGTGTTTTAGCCAATTTTGTTTCATATCTTATTATAGTGTTGTTCTTGCCATTCACTGCTCCACCAGTGGAACACTGTGGAGATGATGCAATATGGAATGTTCTTCTATGAAATCCACAGTTGGAGAAGGGCTGAGCGCCTTGCTGGCTGCTAATGGTGGGGCTGAATACTACTGAACCTACATTTTGTAACCAACTTGAATAAATCTACTTGATTACTACACTTTATTGGCGACGAGTTGAACCTACTCTCTACCTCAATCTACTCTTGTATCTACAGCTGCACTTACTTATCAACTGGCAACACATCAGCCCCACCAGTGACCTCCCACCGGTCGCCCTCAACGCAATAGCGCCAGTTCCAGTTTCCACGCAGCTCAAGTCTCTGCCTGCTGTTTCCACAGCATCTCAAAAGGTCTGTTGGCTGTTACTTCAGCGCAGCAGTCAAATCCCAAGCGTGCTGTAAAGTCATCTCAACTCCTGGGAATAAGTCATCAAACCTGCCTACGTTTTCTACTAAGTCACAGCAAAAGTCTACACTGCCATTAATAACGCCTTCTGTTCTCCAAGATCTAAGGTATACTGTGTCTGACTGAGTCTCTTGTGGGAAGTGAAGTTATTGTGTTTTACGCAAGACGTTTGCTTGCTGCTTCTACATCCATATCTTTATTCACCCACGTTTTCCTTTTCTGTGGGTTGAATGTCTGACTGTATTTGGCGCAGCTTCGTGTTGACTCTGCACCGCTGTGAAGTTTACTAGTGCCTATTTACTTGTGGATTGGCGCTTTGAGTGTGGTCAAAGACGTTATTGATTTTGAATGCCAAGTCTCCCTGCCTGCTGGAGAGGAGATCGACACTGTGACCATGGTGGACCTTGTATTTGCTTATTTCAATG
Organism: Triturus cristatus; assembly: GCF_964204655.1. Classification (NCBI taxonomy): domain Eukaryota; kingdom Metazoa; phylum Chordata; class Amphibia; order Caudata; family Salamandridae; genus Triturus; species Triturus cristatus. The sequence continues at coordinate 1,415,176,360 of NC_140591.1, read as the reverse complement.
GTTTCTACTCTGCTATGTGGCCTGTGAGTCATGACAGTTGCGCTTTGTTTTGAATTCAAAATTGGCTCGCGCAGCTTACCTTGACCACGATGTCACGCGGAGTTTCTCCTGAGCCTTCCATGACGTCTTCTTACTTCACGGTCGTCGAGGGTGCCAAAGGTGGTTTTGAAGCAGGAGCGCGCCGTGAGCCACTCGGCATGCGTCTCCTGTGCGTGCCGCCATCTTTTGTTTGGAGATTTCCAGATGCAGACATTCAATGTAGCCTGCGATAGAGTGTGTTTTCCTTCTTTGCATGGTTTCTCTGCCAACCATCCTGTTCATCTAATAAAGTTTTTTTTTGCTGAATCTCGCCATGAGCGTCCCGGTGTGAAGATCGATTATCTCCTCATCTGTGTCGCAGCATCGCTCTCCATGTTAGCGCAAACGTCGCACAGGCCAGAAACGTTTTTTGGTTGTTTCTGGTTTGGGGTCTCTGTTTCAAGTTTCGTTTGGTCTTAGCATCATGAGGACATTGGGCTTCTCTACCAGCTCATGTGGTGAGTTCTTTACATGCACATTAACCTTTTCATTTCCAACTGGCATGGTGTTTGCGGGCAAGTACTTCGTTGCAGAGTATTTTCATCTGGGTTGTCTCCAAGAACTGTTGCATGCCTGTCTAATCATCCCGGTGAGAGGCACACCTTTGACTTTGTCTTTGTTTACAGTACATTCCAAATGGTTGAGGTTTCATTTTTTCAAGAAATGTGTGAGTATTTCTTAGACATGTCATGCTTACTCTTGGTAACTTATTTCTACTGCTGGGCGTATTCACCCTAATGACTGCAATATTGTGATGTTTTTCATCCATGTTTTCATCACAGTTCTTTTATCTCTGCATAAGAAATGGGAGTGGGTTTCAGTTACATGTCTCAGTTTAGGTCAAGGGGTGTTCCTTTGTCAAGCTTGGGATGGGTGTTTTCCCATTTCAGTTGTGTTCTGACACACAGTGCACAATGTACCTCTACATGAGGTGTTTCGCAAGGGTTTTAATCCACTATGGTGCACAATATGTTTCACGTTTACATCTTGCCCTACACAGGGATACTCGGGGTGTATCACTACAGTCTTCAAAGATAAATGTACCCCACTTTGGGTGTATAGGATGGGTCTACCCCATTGTTGCGGTGCACAATATCAAATTTTTTGTGTTGTATAGTGCACAATGTTTTTACCTCTTCATGAGGTGTGTCACGTGGGTTGTATTCCCTCTACTTCTGTGCACAACATTGACCTCTCTATGAGGAATGTATCTTTTGTTTCAGTGCACACAGTTCTCATGCACATTTTTGTTTGACCTCTCGCAGCATGTTATTTTGTCTGTGTAAGTCGCCCTGCGCTTCATGTGTTTCTTTTATGTAAGTCGCCCTGCGCTTTATTTTTATTTACGCTGGGTGCTATGTTCCTTCTCTACATATTGTTTGCCGTTTAGTATATTGTTTTAACCAGCGCTGTTAACATTTTATTATCTTTATTTCTATTACAGGGAAGCATGAGTAATCTTTTGTATTTCTCTTCTTCTCTGTCATCTTGTTTCTTGCTGATGTGGATTGCTCTCTCGCATACTCACCTGGTCAGTTGGTGTACAGAGAGTACTCATTGATGGTTTCTTTTTCTTTTCTTTATTTCTACCTCCGCTCTGTTCTCCCTTGTACTCTCCTCTCGATTTTGTTCTTCTGAGTTGTACATCTAATTCTCTGTTTTGTTTTCCTTATGGAAGAAAGGAGGATATGTAGTATTTTGTTATAGTGGTGTTCTTGCCATTCACTGCACCACCAGTGGAACACTGTGGAGATGATGCAATATGGAATGTTCTTCTATGAAATCCACAGTTGGAGAAAGGCTGAGCGCCTTGCTGACTGCTCCTGGTGGGGCGGAATACTACTGAACCTACATCTTGTAACCAACTTGAATAAATCTACTTAAAACTACATTCTGGATGTGGACTTGATTACTACAATAACCGATTAGGAAAAAAGGCGTACATCCTGAAAGCTCGGTCAGAGAACCCCTTGTTATATGTAAATATTGTAAGCGTTGGCAGCACAGACCGCGGCGTATTGTCATTTAACTTGTCATAGTTTAATGTATAGGGATTAACTGATCCCTGAAGAAATGTGATTGTTTATTGGACTTAAACCCATGTTGATGAAGCACCAGATCCTGTCCCAGAGAAAGGGTCTCACTTAAAGTATGACAGATGGTCTCCTGGTCAACTGGCTTATTAGAGGGATACCCTCCACTGACGTGGCAGACGATTGTCTTACTTTGAGGTCAGGTGGAAATCTTTGTGCCTTCAGCAGAGTCATGTTTAATGCACCTGCTCAGAAAGTACTTGCAGCAAAGTAGGAGTTTGTTATTGGAAAACAAAAAGCAGAAATTTACCTGACCTAGGGGGAGTTTCCTCATAGAATTTGGGGGTCATTTCTTTGGTTTTCTTGACTGGACCGCATGGTATTCCAAAACAGGAAAAATGCATCACAGGATGAATGCCCTCATTATGGAGGGTATTCTGTTGTACACTGACAGATGGCCCAGGCTGGAGCAAGCGGAGTCTCCGCTGTCAGAAATATGGCACTTCTCCAGACCTTAAATGGTAAATGACAGAAATATTGTTTAAAAAATATCATGGTACAACAATATTGTGTCAAGATGAAAATGTTAAGGGGCAGAATATAGAAAGTAAGAATAACATTTTTTATGTATATAATATAATTGTATAAATATTGATTTATTTAAAATTACTTACTTTAATATAGTTATATTAAATGTTGTGTTTTAATTATTGTAATACATATTAATTTTGATATTGCTAGTTGTTAATGTGATTATAATAATTGTTTTATAATTATTAGTGTAGTTTGTAATTTTTAATGTGCAAAGTTTTACATTTGATTACTAATTCGTAATTTAGTAGTGGAGTGTTGGGTTTTATAGCAGAATAGGATGGAAAGTTGTTTACGTTGTAAATCGTTGTTTATTTTAAATTAAAACAATTATATTAATCAAATATTAACAGATAATTATTTAATTGACCAATTGACATTTTTACTGTGTAAGTGTATTTTGTGATTTTTAATGTGTAATTTAATTTGTCTAAAGTTAAATTATTGTTTTATAATTTATTAGAAAGTTGTTGAGTGTGTATGAGAATTCAGTAAATTATTGAAAGTATTGATTAATGTTTTTTAGTTGTAAAGAGCTTTTTAGTTTACTTAAAAGATTATTTGATAATTAATTCTTTGAATTATTTAATGATTATCTCTTAAGTCAATTATCTTTTTTTAAATTAATTGTTCATTTGGTAATATTCTCCTTATGTAGGGGGGGAAAGTAAATCTAACCCCTCCAAAGTCCTATACTTTCCCTACATCTGCTTTGTGGGAAAGGTAAATCTTACCCTTCAAAATCCCAAAACATTTCCGGATTTTGCTTATGTTAGAGTGGGAATAGTACGTCTAACCCCTCCAAAAGTCCAACACTTTCCCTACTGTTGTTAAAACTTGAGTGGGAATAGAAAATATAACCCATCCAACATCCAACATTTTGCCTGGGATTGCTAAAGTTGAAGAGGAAATAGCAAATCTAACCCCTCCAATGTCAAAGACTTTCCCTACTGTTTCTTAGATTTGAAAGGGACAGTATATCTAAGACCTTCAAAGTCCAACCCTTTTACCGATCTTGCTTACATTGGAGTGGGACTAGTAAATACAAACCTGTCCAAAAAAATCCAACACTTTCCTGCTGCTGCTTGGATGGGTGTGGGAATAGTAAATATACCATCTCCAAATTCCAACACTTACCCAACTGTTGCTTAGATTAAAGTGGGGATAGTAATTCTGAGCCCTCCAAAGTCCAACACTTTCCCTACTGTTGCTTAGATTGAAGTGGGAACATTAAATCAAATCATTCCAAAGTACAAGACTTTCCCTCCTTTTGCTTACGTTAGAGTAAGAATAGTAAATCAAACCCCTCCTAAGTCCAACACTTTTCCTATTGTTGCTTACATTGGAATTACAATACTATATCCCACTCCTTTGTAGTGTTGTTTATTTCCAATAGTTGTTATAGTTTAATTTATTTTGTTTAATGCTATAATGCATAGCCAGAATTGCAATTTTTTTATTTTAATTTAGTTTTTTCCTTAGATTAATTTGTTTATTTATGCTTGATAATTGTAATTTTTAAGGTATTGGTTATTTTTTTAATGTTATGTTTTTTTAAATGTATTTTTTCTCACCAGAATATATATATATATATATATATGCTGCCTGATTTTGTTTACTTTGGCATAGTAAATCTCCAGAGTGTAACATTTTCCCCATTGTTGTTTAGATTTTAGTGTAGATAGTAAATATAATCCCGCCAACATCCAACACTTTCCCTACTATTGCTTGGATTGGAGTGGGAATAGTAAATCTAACCCCTTCAAAGTCCAACACTTTCCATTCTGCTGCCTACTTGGAGTGAAATTTGTAAATCTAAACCCTCTAAAGTTCTTCAACACTTTTCTTGCTTTTGCTTACGTTGGAATACCAACGGTAAATCTAGCCCCTTCAAAGTCCAACTGTTCCCTACTTTTGCTTACATTGGAGTTAGAATAGTTAATCTGACTCCTTTGAGGTCCACTCTTTTGTTTTAAATTATTGTTAAAGAATTTTAATTTTAATACACATTTATTTTTATTTACATGTGATATGTTTTTGTTAATGTTTGTTAATTTTCATTTTAAATTATTGCTAATATTGTAGTGTATTTTTTAATTGATTCAATATTTTTGATATGTGCCATATTTATATGTATAGTTCACATTATTAATGATTTTTTTAAATATTATTTATTTATTTTAATACGTTTCACATATGCTTTTCTTAAATATATGTTTGTAAATTTTACTTTTAAGTGTATTGTTTATATTGCCTATGTATTTTTTTTAAATGTTTAATTATTGTTTTTAGATTTTCTAGAAAATATTTTGCAGAGTGGCAGTAACTACATAGTTAGGATCTCTAGGAATAGCAAATTATTTTCCTCCATTTGATGAATCTTCACAAAACTTTCTAGATCTATTGCTTTTTGTACATTGGTAGAGATTAGTAAAGTGTGTGCAAAAAGAAAAGGGGGGTCCCAAATGTGTTTTTCCAACAATGCATTTTCCATAAACGTTTGTATCTCGCATAGCCCGAAAATGGCTGAAGGGATTTACATGATATTAGGCAGGATTAGATTATGGTGTGCAGATGATTCTTTTTGGGTACATCAGGTAAATAGGATAAGTATTCTTAAAGTTATAAGGCATTTTATGATATATAATATCTTCTGTCACTGTTATTTGCAACATTTCACAAATTTTGCTGTATTTTATGAACGTACCACTGTAATTAGTGATGACAAGTCATTATGTGATTGACTAATGACTACCTTTACAAAAGTTCAAAACAGCCATGTTGTTTTTAGTTACACTTTGCCTGTGTTCTGCGTTTCGCCCTTAAATGGAGGTAAGTATTAGGTTTGATATTTTTCCTATCTATTACCACTTAATTAAAGTGGCAATAGGTAGGGAAAAATATTTATAAATTGCTATATATTTTTTTTAATGTACGGAGTACTGCGGCACTGCCTTGGAAGTACTGCAGAACCAAAAATAAAGTTAAAAATGTTTTAAAAAATTGTGGTACCCTATATTTTCAAATATACTGTGCTACAGTGTATTATTTATTTTGAACATATTTAAAACTTACCAAAAATGTCTATGGAGTTCTGTAGTAATGCCTACAAACTATCGCGCTACATAAACAAATTGAACAAAAAAGCTCGGTTCTCCCTGAACTCCTGTAAAATTATATAAAAATTATAAATACATTTTTCTACCTAGTAACACTTTAATGAAGTAGTAAAAGTTAGGGAACAACAATAAAACCTACTAATTACCTAGATGCATAACATAGCCAAAATGTGCTGAAAACCATATCACTGCCTTTTACATTTGGAAAACACAGCCATTAGCCAATCACGTACTGCCTTATCATGCATATTTACCTCAGTATACTGTGAACTTGCCCCGTATACCGCAGCAAAATATATAATTGAATATTTTAAAATTAACAACTTTAACACTTCTTACACTGTTCACACATACTACAAAAAATTCCTATTCACCCCAAATAATCTATTTTCCTGCCACCTACAGATACATCTGTTAACACACTTTAACTCTACGTCTGTTTCAATTACCAAAATCTACAGTATGCCATTACACTATGTGCCACTCAACTCTACGCCACTCCACATTATGCTAATCTACTGTATGCCACTCCATTCTACGCCACTCCTCTCTAAGCCACTCCACTCTACACCACTCCACTATACACTATAACACTAGTACACTCTAAGCAACCCTACTCCACTCCAGTCCACCTTATAATACTTCAGTGTACACCACTACACTGAACACCCCTCAACTCTACACTACTCCACTCTACGCTATTCCATTGTTTGACACTCCACTGTACACCACTTCAGTGTACACCACTACACTGTATGCTATTCCTCTGTTTGCCACTGCACTTTACACCACTTCACTCTACGCCACTTCTCGTGACGACAAAGGCACTGTACAGCATTACACTGTTCATCACTCTGTTCTATGTCACTACACTCTATGCCCCTCCACTCTACCGTACAACACTCTACGCTATTCTACTGTACAACACTGTCTTTTGTAGTTGTGTTATGGTATGAAGGGCAAAACATTTTTGATTGTTCTAAGAGTGTTAAAAATAGATAACGTGAGCTTATTTACCTGGTCTGTAAAGTTGAGTTTGTTATCAATGATCGCGCCCAGGTTTCAAGTCTTTTCCACTGGGGGTGGGGGGATAGGAGCCATAATAGCTTGCCAGATTGAAAGGCTGACTACTCATATTGTCAGGTGATATAATAGGAACCTATTTAGTTTTGGATAATTTATTATAAATAGTTTCCACCTTTTCTGAAAAGGCCTTTGCCAGATCATCACAAAACGATTGATTGGCAATCAAAGAACTTTTGTTTCAGTAGCTAGTTAATTCAGTGATTGTCCTAAAGAGCTCTTTTGTGGAGTCTTTGGCTTCCCCAATCTTCTTAGTAAAATATAATGCCTTAGTTTTCTAAAAAGGTTCTTTATAGGTGGCTACAGAGTGTTTATATTTTGTCTTTTCTTTCTCTTTATAGGACGTTCTCTATTTTCTGTCTTGTTTGCTACATTCTCGCTTACTAAGCCCGAGTCGCAAGAAAAAACATAGTGGGGAAATAAAAATCTCATGTTTTTTATGTCTTGCTCGCCTTCTTTGCTGGTCCTAAATGTACTGAAGGGCAACATGTGGGCTTAGGGTAAAGAAAAGGCTGATTGGTATTAGCAGTAGCAGTGTGAATTGAAATGAGAGGTTGCTGCTTAAAACTAGCTCTGATAGATCATTCTATGACAAAGCAGCGTGACAAGGAGGAGTGCCGAAGCAAGCCGATTTGGCTTAACATCCTTCATTTTGGGCAAATCACTTAATCTTGCTGTGCCTACAAAAATGAATATGCCCTTGTGTAAAGTAACTTGTGTTAATGTAAAACTCTCCAATACCTTTAGGTGGTGTTGGTACTACATAAAACTGCACAAAAAAAGTAATTGGTGCTTATGTAAAGCACTCCAATACCTTTGAATGTTGTTGGTGCAACATAAAACTGCACCAAAGTTTTTGAAATACAGAGTCAATGGAGGAGGGTATCTGTGCAATGGAGTTCAGCAGGGGCAAGCAGTGATGGGCGGGAGGTGGACATGCAAGCAACATCAAATGCAGGCAGCCACAGGGAGAATAAGTTATTTGGCCATAATCTGAAAATGTGGAACTGAGGCTGAGGCTACAGCTGTGATGAGGCATCAACTTGGGAGAAGATGTGGCGTAAGGGCCACAGCTGCCGACTATGGAGCTGGGAAGCCAGGTTTGAGTTTCAGAGTCATTTGACTCTGGGCAAATCACTTAACTTTCCCATGCCTACATTAATGAATGTGTCCTTATGAAAAGTAACTGGTGCTAATGTAAATTGCTCACATACCTTTGGGTGCTGTTTGGTGCTAAATGAAACTGCGCAAAAAAAAAAGTAACTGGTGGTTAAGTAAAGTGCTCCAATAGCTTCAGGTGGTGTTGCTTCTACATAAACCGGCACAAACAAAACAATGCGAAAAGCAGAGTTGGGGGAGGAGGGGATCTGGGGGGAGAGGGGAGTTCATTGTGGACTAGCAGTGACGGGCGTGAGGTTGACGGGCAACCAACATCAAATGCGGGCTACCACAGGGAGATTAATTGAGTTACCTAAGTTTACAGTGCCCTCGTGAAAAGTAGCTGGTGTTAATATAAAGTGCTCTAAAACCTTCGGGTGGCTGTGGCGCTATATAAAACTGCACAAAAAAGTAACTGGTACTAATGTAAAGTGCTCCAATACCTTCAGATGGTGTTGGCGCTATATAAAACTGCACAAAAAAATGTGAAAAGCAGAGTCGGAGGAGGAGGAGGGACTGTGTGCAACGGAGTTCAGTGTGGCAAACAACAACAGGCGGGAGGTGAACAGGCAATCAACAACAAATGTGGGCTGCCACAGGGAGATTAAGTGATTTGGCGGTAATCAGAAAATGTGGAATTGAGGCAGAGGCTATGGAATCTATGTGGCGCCTTCATGGGAGAGGATGTGGCATAAGGGTCACAGCTGCCGACAATGGAGGTGGGAAAAGGGGTTTGAGTTTCAGCATATGAAGTACTGGGTATTTTAAGCCCAGCTGTGCAGGGGAACACACCCTATGACTTCGGGGTTCTTCCTGTTTCAGACCTACAGAAACACAGAGTCTTCTGGGTGAAGTCAAAGATCAGTTTATTGGCTGGAGACCAATTACAGGCGTCCTAGAAGTACAAAAGCGTGTATGTTCTCAGGAGACTGCTGAAAATCACAGAAACGAGCTTCTCCTTAAATACAGAATTTCCTGCCTCAGGCATACATTCCTTAGTTTTATGGCATGGTCATATAAAGTGTACATTACAAATGAAAAAGCAGAGTCATGATGACCATCCCACATTCCAGTTAAGCCAGCCCGCAATTATTTACACAGCAAGGTTCAGATCCCACATCAGATATCGATAGGCCCCAATAAACATGAGCATCTCCTGTTTTGGGAAACAAGCCATAAAGCAGGAACAGTCAGGTGTGAAAGAGATTAGCCGGAGGCTCGTGTAGGATGAAAGGACTTTATGGTGTGTCGAACCCTGATGCTAATCACAGGTGGCCAGAGGACGGGGAACTCGTGAGACCAGTTTGACCCGGGGCAGCGGAGCCAAGCTGCCCAGGTCACAGAAAAGTCAAGGAAAGGCACATGTGCTCCAAAAAAGGCCCGTATTCGCTTCATGTTATATAGCCTATGTGAGGGCAACCATAAGATGGCCACCGATACAAAATGGAAGCCACGTAGTGATGTGAAATAGCGTATACACAGTGCATTCATAGCTAAAACGTTACAAAAAAGCACTTGTACATACCGCATTAACCATTCGCGGTTCACTATTACCGGGATTGACAGGGGTAGGGCTCTGCCTCCTACGCGGTCCTAAATTCTAAAGTACGACACATAGACAAAGCACTTTATCTACAAAAATGAATGTGTTCTTTTGTAAAAGAAATGCTGCTAATGTAGAGCACTCCAATTCCTTCGAGGGTGTTGGCACTCTATTAAACTGCACAAAAAAACAGAAAGAATCACAGTGTTAGGCTGTTTTACAGTAGTGAACATGAGGAAATACATCACATTGGCAACCACATTAATGATGACATCAAGAATCAGCCTGGCTCCTTTGAAGAGAATTCAAGATAAGAAACAATGGCGTGCATAAACACTTCCCGGTGAATGCGCAAAAAGTAAGAAAGTGTCCCGACGGAGAAATTTGAAGAAATAAAGTCCCACCCAATAAAAATGAGAAACAACAAGGTGAGATACGAACAGTTCAATAATTTTACAGAAGAGAAACATGGCTATGCAATTACAGCAAAAAGACACAGGTACTTTAGAAGCTCTGACATGACCCACGATAACACATACCTGATTCATTTGAGGTCTGATTTTCCAGCTATAAAAACCATTGCGAAATGACCACATATAGGACTCTGTATTGGGACACTCGCAAATACGTTTACAGTTTGTTTATTGGGACTGTTCCATAGACAGGCCCACAAGAACATGGGGAATAAATTTGTGGACTTGGCCATGGCTCTGGCCAAGGGATGAGTGTCCAAGGCCTGGAAATCAACTAGGAGACCTAGGGGTCTATTAGGATGGCAGTCGGATGACTGCCGCTGGGCTGGCGGTGGCATCAGCCGGGCCGGCGGCGGTCATCGGCCCGCGATCACAACCCAGAAATCCGCTGGTCCCATTAGCATGGCGGTGACGACCGCGGCAGTGAGATTTTCCGCCCGCCACTTTTCCGCCGGTAGCAGTCCACACACTTGCCTGGCGGGTGGAGCTGGAACGCTAAAATTGGGCCGGTGCAGGGCCAGGCTCCGCCGGCATGATGATGATGCCGGCGGTAGCCAGCCTTTCCGCAGCGGTGGAACTGCCATGGAAAGGGATGCGGACAATGTCTCCGGGGGCCCATTGCGGGCTCGCAATGTGTTTGGGGGTGTGGGTACACTGGGGGGTACCCATGGTACCCCCTACATGTCCCCGTACTAGGTGGCAGGCACTGTGCAGTGCCTGCCACGCAGTGCAGGGATATGCTGGACATGCTTTTTTAGACATCGCGGCGGTGCTGCTGTCAGCAGCAGCTGCCGCAATGTTAAATGCCGCGATTGTACCGCCGCAGTCGGATCTAGACTGCGGAGCATACTAATTGGACCGGCGGTTATGCTGTGGTCCTATCGGGCGGTGTTTTCCCGCTACCATGGCGGTCGGAGTGATTTTCCGTCCGCCATCCTAGTAGACCCCTGAGTGTAGAAACATGGGCACCTGACGTTATGCACTCAGCATGGGCTGAGGAAAGAGAGCTACTGAGGGAGGAAGCAAGGGGTGTCCGTCAAAGACCTATTGAGCTGCTCTCAAGGGAGGTGGTTGACGAATGGGTGTCCGCTGGGGCTTCAGTTGACTCTGAGGAGAGGCAGACTGTGGGACCAAGCCCTGGCTGAGAAAATGAGCCGCACACTAATAGAACTGGGAGTGCTTGGGTCCCAGTGCTGCCATAGGCAGAATGGATTGCTCTTCCTTACCCCCTTCAGCCCCCTTCCCTGTAAATGATGTTTTTCGCACATTCTGTGACAAGTCTTAGACACACACGGACACAGTCATAGTTTGTTTATTAAATGAGTATTATTGTTTTCTACTCTTCCTGAAAGTGTGTCCGTAACCCCATTCCCTAGTGGGTGTTTGCTTATTTCTATCTGCATAGCATGGTGTAAAAATAGTTAAAAACCTGTAGTGAAACATCACCCCACCGGATTCACAGCTATTTTCCGTTGTGTATACAAATACCACATAGTTCATGTTTCACCAGTTGTTTTTTTCATTGTTTTTCTTCCCAGTAATCCAAATTTTATCAATTCGTCATCTTGTTCCTCATGTCACAAGGGAGACGCTTACATTATTACTCTATGCTTAATGTTGCAAGAATGCCAATCCAGGCCTTATCCTGTAACATGCCAGTGTATATAAGCTTTATCCACAATCGTTGGTCACATTTTACCCAATGCATTTCGGGCCTGTTTCTTGGCCCTTCGTCAGGGGAATTTCTGAAAATTTAAAATGCATAAAAAAGACTTAGGATACGCCCCACAATAAATCTTCAATAATTATACATGCGATCACAACAATTCATGTTTCCCCAACACATCAATGTATTCTCGCTAAAAACATAGTCAAAAGACTATCCCTCATAGAATACCCGTGCTGCTTGTTCTATTTGCTCTCCCATCAACCAACCAGCGGGAGACAAAGGGAACACAGCAAGTAAGGGAAAAGCAGTGACGAGGAGGGAGGTGATCTCTGGGCAGGGCATGAGGGCAGGTGGGCGGAGATGGAACTGGTAAAAGTATGAACACTGGTTAGAGTGCTGAAATAGAAAGACAAAACGAGGTCCTAAAATGGTCTTAAAAACAGGATCAGTGGATGTTTACAAGTACATGCTCTGGGGGAAGGCTAAACACAAGAAGAGGCACTGCCATGCTCTGGGGGGAGGGCTAAACATAAGAAGTGGCATGACCATGCATGCCAGGGACACATGGCAGCAAAGCATAATGAGACAGACAATGGAGTGAGCATATGTGAAGCCTGTGGATGGGCAGAAGCCCACAGACTAAACACAACATGTCTCTTCGAGACAGAGCATGCTCTGTCTGCCCAAGACCTAAAAAAAACTAGAAATTCACTAAAAAAGCAAAGGTTACAGGGACATTATTGTTAGGTTAGATTTTACATGCACAAAACCATAGAAATTGCTTGCCATGCAACAGGACCCTCAAGGCCACTAAAAAACATAAGAAAAAGGTGTCAGCATGGCCATTCCCCATTTGACTGTACCATCACCATAGCACACAACATTTGACAACAACAGAGTATGCAATTTTAACTTACAATTGTTTGTTTTTCTGATCTATCCTTCCCCTGTATTTCCATCCAGAGATAGTGACCCAAAGAGCCCTCCACTGCAAGGTTAAGGCTTTGGCAACAACACATGAAAGCCGCCTGTCTGCCCAAGGTTTGTTCAACCAATCAGAAGTACACCCTGATTTGGGCAGGAGACACATATGCCGGAAGATGGAAGACTGCTTTGTTAATTTTTGAGGCTGTAGCTTCGAGCGTCACACTGTCCCTGGCCCTCAGGGCCTCACTTCCATAAGCTAACATTGGGAGGATTCTGGCTTGTGTCACCTGCAAGATTGGATAGAAAGAGGAACCCTTCCTTTTTCGGTGGAGCAGTCCCAGGCCAGCTCCCCGTGCTTGGCCTTTCCTTTTAGTTTCTTCCATTTGAACCATGAATCTCCCATTAGGCCCGAAGAAGACTCACAGATATGTGTACACATTGGTTTGTTCCACTTTTTCTGTGGCCAAGCGCCATTTGAGGTTTTCTGCTTTTTCCTTTGGAATGTGACGGTTCGGGTCTCTTTCATGTTAATAGTTAACCCCTTATTGTTAGAATATTCCAAAGTTGCCTCAAGGAGCTGCTGCATTCCCACTTTTGTCCTGTTAATCATAACTAAATTGTCTGCTTATAAGAGGTTTGATGTCATGAATCCTCCCAATTCTGGCGTGTGGCTATTTAATTTGTTAAGTAAAGGCAGTAGGTACAAAAGAAACGGATTAAAAGGGTCGGGCCAGCACGCATCTTTGTTTTAGACCCTCTATTGTAGGTATGCGCCTGGACAAGCAAGAGCCATTCCTAAGTTTTATCCTGAGACATGTGTCTGTGTGCAGTATTTGCAGTACCTTTAGAAGGTTGCCTAGTATGTTCCATCATGCACGTTTTTGCCATAATTTACTATGGCTCACCCCGCCAAATGCAGATTTATAGTGAATAGGGTCTTCATATGACACTGCAAAGTCAATTAGCAAGGAAAGGGCTATTCTGGTTTGATGGGATGATGTAATGATCCTCAGCCCACAGTTGCAGTTCCCCCAGAATGGTTCCTGCTAAGTATTTAGCTTTGTTGTCAATTAATGCCACCAGGTGGTAATTTTCTGGCTTGTTTTTGTTTGCCCCATTGAATATTGGCGAGATCACTGAGCCATGTCACTGGATAGAGCAAATTTGAAGAGTGGCTCTAACTTCTTGTCCCAATATGTAGGTTCTTTAAAGAGTGCAGGGCCAATTCAGTTTGTGCCCGGGGCCCCTCCTCCACTCCCTTTAGTGATTTGCCTCCTGATGTTCTGTGCACTGATTGTTTGTGCAAGTTCTGTTTGGCTTTCAAAATGATGACTGGATTGATGGTTCAAGGTCTCACTGGCTGGCCTTACTGATAAAGTAGTGATTATTTTTGAGCCTTGTTCTCTAACCCTGTTCACCCATTCTCACCCTTTTCCCCATTTTGCAATACTTCTAGGAGATGTGAGCTCAAGTGCATGCTCCATAGTTGTTCCTTGTCATCCTGAAGATAACTGTGCCATTCTGTTTGAGTATGTTAAGTCCCTTGTGTTAAAATGAGTGGTTAAAAAGCTGGTCCAAGTAGCTTCTGAGATATTGAGCTTGACATCCGCAGTGAGGAATGTTGATACTATTTACTGTCTGCCAAAAGTTGGCTGAGTTACTACTTTTTGCATTACATAGTAATTTGGCCCAGAAAGCTTCACTACTGATCCTCAATAGCTCCCACTTTCGCTTATTTAAATCTTTTTTTGCTTTCCTTAAGTTGTGCCAAAGATTCAAATCATTCAGGGCTCTCCTCAATGCTCTCCGAAGTTGGTTTACTAACCTTGTTGTTTCTCTGATATGATAATTTCTCCTTAATTTGCCATGTGAATTGACATTAGCTCTGGGTTCTTTACCACTGCTGTTGCATAGAGTCTCTCATATTCAGCTATAAAGTGTTCCCGGCACTTCACTGGGTCATGCACTGCATCCAAAGTATGGAGTAGTTATTTTGCCCCTTGAATGAGACCTGGAAAGAAGGTGAGTGTCCATTTGATCCTCTTATTGTTGATTGTGTAAGAAGCAGTCTTCTTATCAACTGTTGTCTCATGTTCCACTGGGGTAGTTGATAAAACTATTTCCTGAGGATGGTGATCGCTTTTGATCTTCTCTACCAGAGCATACGAGATTAACGGTTGCATTAGAGGTGGATCCATCAAGGTGTAGTTGATCAGGGAGTCTCCTATTTTACAGTTGTATGATAGTCTTAGTATGATAGCCCCGAGCGTTGGTCGCCAGAAAAGCGCCCGTTCAGGATTCTAAACCCAAGATTCTTCAGATTTCCTATTAGCAGCTGGCCTTTCTTATCGTTTTACATAATGGTGTGTCTCATTCTGCTTGATCTGGGTTCCTCGTTCCTAAGTGGACAGGGATACCCAAAAACCTTGGGAGCAGATATCGAAATGCTCTGATTCATAAAGATCCCCACCTCTTTAATCCCTTTTTGTGCCAATTCCTCGGGACTCCAAGTAACTCTAGTGTGTTTACTGTGATAGCCTGGACCTGGGTTTAGGAACTCAATTGCTAGAATGTCCTTTCTTGTTGCATTCCCCAAAGATGGGATCAAGTGAGTGAGCTTTAAGATGCTGCCTCTATTTAAGATAAATAAGGAGCCTTTTGAAATGTAGACCAGACAGAATAACATGCTCACCTCTGGCCTGTGTATTGTGGCCTGAGTTTCATGGGCTTGAGTGGTCTCAGTTGTTACTAGGCCAATAGTTCCATGACTATGGATTTGCTGAATTGTTGCAAGTTCGGATGTTTCTTTTGCATTCGTAGTCTGCGTGACTACTTTTGTGATCATGATCAGCCCCACTTGATCTTTAATGTCCAGAGGTCTTATTGAAGCATGGTTTATCCAGTGGTGTCTGGTAGGGAACAGGGGGGGCAGGGCAGGGGGTTCCGCTGTCTCTCCACCATCCTCTCGCCGTTTCTCTTCCTGACTCCGAGTCTTGAAGCAAGAAACTCACAGGCTCTGCTAAGCCAATCAGGATGCTACTGTCACCATGACAGCAGCATGGTAATTGGTCTGAGCGCCATGGTTCGGCACTCAGACGGGGACTATGAGCCTGTGCATGTTCCCCACTAGGCTGTGCATTACAGCCTAGTGGGGAACATGCAGAGTGCGCATGACTGTTTGGCCGGTCCAAGACGGACGGTTAAACCGTTATTAACACTAAGGGGCCGATTCCGATCTCGCTGGGAAAAGGCTCCATCTGACTCGGATCCGGAGGGTTTTCCAACCGGCTCGTGCTCCGGGGCTCCGAGCGCCCGAGTACGATGCGAACAAGCGCTGACGGACATGGGTCGTTCAGAGCCCCATTGAAGTCAATGGGAGCCTGTTGTACAACGCGTACATTGACTTCCATTGATGAAAAAGGTACGTTGCGCACAAAGGCGCCCCCTGTAGTGGGGACGCGTCTGTGCCACCCGCACAGTACATGCATGTGTAGAGGGGTCCCTTGGGTCCCCCCCGTGATTGACTCGTAAGGCTACGGGTAAAGGAGGGTCCGACGCGGACCCCCAAAGACCGCTTCCCGGAGTGTTTACGTGTCAGAGGCTTGATCCGGCTGCCCGAATTGTGCATCGTACTGGCTCGGTCGTAAATCGCCTCCATTGCACGGCATGGTTTGCTTATGGAAGAGACGTACGGAGCGGTTTGGACCCGGATACGATTCGGTTGGCGAATTTTGCGTTGCTCCCATCGTACTTGCTCACTCGTCCAGCTGTACGAGTCGGACGGAAAACACGCGTACGGCTCGTACTATTTCTGGACGGATCGCGTTCGGAGCCCTTCCGAGCGAGATCGGACTCGGCCCCTTAGAATGTGCCCACCATTCCTTCCCCTGTGACTCCAGCTCTGTCTGCCCTAACCTAGCCCCGTAGCTACAAAAAATAAAATTATAACAACTTTATTATCATTTTATTTTCCTTTTTCCACTGATCTGAGAGCAGTGGGGCGAGGCTCCACCGCCTTATCGGAGGAGCAGCCCATGTGTTTATCCAGTTTGGTTTCATAGCAGCTTTCTTCTTAATGCAGGAGCTCTGTGAAGTAGGAACACTTTCGATACTCTTTGTGGTTTCCCGGGGTGACTTCTTTCCCTCTAGTAACGTTTTTGCCCCTACTGAGTTATTATCATACGTTTTTGGTGGCTGTTCTTGAGGGGTCAGTATAGAAGAATTTCTCTTCATTGGCATTTTTGGGGCAAATGTATCAATGGAGTTTGGGTTTACATTTATACTTATTTCCACCAGTATGCCATCAACCTGTCTGCTTCCCTGTTGATGGGGTGGCCGACTGTCTTCTACTTTTTGATTGCTTGTTGCCTTGAAGGGCCTTGCTAACCCATATTCTAAGTTGTCTGACAGCCAATTTGCTGTTCGAAGTTTTTTATTTCGGCCTTTCCTCCTCTAAGCTCTGTTAATTACTTCCTTTGGCCCTGACATGTTGGGTGCACCTTCAGTGATGATGTCACACGCCATTGTTGTATCGGCCCCCTGGTCAAGTCTATCAGGGAGTTCTCACCCTGTGGGTATTGTGTGCTTGCTCCAGCCGCTTGTGCCTGTTCTCTCTTGATTTTGGTTGTAGAGGCAATTCCCCCCCAGATAGGGTAGTGGAGCTGTTTTCACTGACGGTGCGGCCTCCCAACACATTGGGATCTCTTTGTGCTAAGTTAGCTTTTAGCTCACCCACAAGCTGGGTCATTGTCTCTGGGAGAATGGCCAGTGTCTACGACAGGACAGCAGTTACAGCATTGCCATACCGCTTGAGTGTCAGCTTGCGCTCTTCTTATCAGGCTGTTGAGGTTGGCAATTTTTTCATTAATCCCTGCAGTGCACATTGCCAGAGCATTCAAGACACTGATCCGAAAATCCATTTTATTTGCCTGGTAATTCAATGCCTCGATGGAGCTTTGCAATGTTCTAAGAAGGAAGGCCCAGTGTCCTCCACATTCTGTTGAACTAGTGCTCAGACTGGGTGACAAATCTTTGGTGTATGTGTTGAATACATTGTCCCATTCTCTATTCTTGAGATATGTGATCTTTAGCCAGCCTGACATACAACTTGTTGTTTCCTCCCTCGCACTGTTTGGGGAGATCTTGAGCGGTGGAGACTCCCTTTCATCTTGAGCGCTCTTTTTTCCTTCGCCTCTGCAGAGGCCCCATTCCAGTATTGATTCACTGTCTGACTGTGTTCCTTTCCCAGTGTTGAACCCTCCATCCGCCCAGTGCTTAATTTGTACCAGGAGTGCTCTTTTCAGGAGGCCACTGCAGCTTGCACCACCCAGTGCTCCCACTAGCCCGACAATGGCAGTAATATCAGTACTAGTCATCACATTCATACAAGTGTGAAAATTCAGACATTAATTATACATTAAATTGACTAATACTTAAGGCCCACGATAATCTCATAGTTTGAGTGGAAGGTATTAGTGATTTTGATGTTTATTAAATTATTAAATATCAGCTGCTTGCTCCTCAAAAAATATGACAAACAGCGCCACCATGTGGCAGGCTGTCATAAGAGCCGGTGTTTACAATAAAATGCCGGGTGCCGGATGCCGGATAGATCATTTATCCATTTCCAGCAAAGAGCTCAGTGAATCGGTATGGGCACCCTGTTCAAGCTTTACTATTGCCTATGGCTTGGTGTTTTTGTGCACATTGGTGGTTATTTCTAATGTATTCCCTTGAGCTCATGCAGGAGTTCTTTTAAGGCATATTTGCGCTTATTCTCTTGGGGGATTATGGGGGCGGTTGCTGAAATGATTATTACTGACTCCTCGAGTATACTCCGATCTTCCTTTAGTCCCCCCACCCCTTGCTTCCTCATTTGGTGGGATTCTTCCAGTGGCCCCTCCTGCTTCTTTGCCTGCACAGTGGGGCTAGTTGATCTTTCCAACAGTTTTTCCTGTGTTTTTTTTGTTTTGCAAAATTGGACTGAGGATGTCTGGTGATAATTAACATGCAGAATTTTATTACAGCCCCTGCATCTTTAGAGTATTTGAACTTTGCAGTTATTTTTGGTTGCTTTGGGCTTGATTTCATGTTAGGTAAAAGGAGTTTTGGGAGCTTTTTCTGGACTTCTCCACTGAGTATTTATCCTTGTTAATAAATCAGATGGTCTAACAGTTTTAGTCACTGACTGTTTTCCCTTTTGCCCCTGGTTTTGCATTGTTACAGGGCTTTGAGTTCTTTTAGAGCGCATAATTCTACCTAATTGCATCTAATTCAACCAAGTGCGTTGATGCAATTGTCTGACTTTGTAATGTCCGGTCTCTCAGAGAGTTCAAATTTTCTAGTAAACGGGAATGTTTGCTGTATTCACTGTATGCACTTGTGCCAACTTCCTGCTGTTTCCTATGGTGCTCTGAGGAGTTTAGTTTGGTTTAATTTCCTCCATGTCAGGGGGGCACAACTAGGGGTTGAGGGGTGGGAGCTCTCCCTGGCCACAAGCTGGGCCGCTTCTGAGGTCAAGGGATCTCAACCTAGTGAGGTGAGACCAGTCGCCTCTCTTACCTCTGGTTTTTGGCTCACTCCCTCTTGGGCGGCTGACTAGCAGGCGAATGGCTTGGGGGCATGTAGGGGGATGCAGGCTGAGTGCTGAGTGTGCAGTTTAAAGCTTGACTTGGCTTAGTTTGGCTTACTTTGCGTCGTTGGTTAGGTACCACGTGCTGTCTCACCTGGCTGCCCACGCTGGTCTCACCGGTCTCGCCGACCTCCGAGGGGGAGACCACAGCTTTCGGTGTTACTGTTGAATGAAAGGGTGCGGATGTGCACCCGCGGCAGCATGTGGTTCTCTGCACTTGCATGCTCCTGTACTCCGACCGTGCTCTGACCCCCAAAACACAGAATAAGCCGAGCTGTGAGCTCGTTGAACTCTGCTGCAGCCCCGCCGCACGCCCATTTCCTCTAGGTCACCCTTCGCAACTCAAGCTCCAATGAATGACTACCAGGAGGCTACTAACTAAAGTCATTGACGACAACATTGTGTATGGTGGGGACACTGTCAGACCTGTCATCCTTAGGGTGGTTTGCCCCACAACCTTTTTCCTTCCTCCATTTTTTCTAACCTCGTTTTTGTTGGCCTTAGGACTCAGAGCACTTTACCACTGCTAACCAGCGCTAAAGTACATGTGCTCACTCTTTAAAACATGGTGATATTAGCTTTTCCTCAATTGGCACCAGTCAATTTACTTATAAGTCCCTGCTAAAGTGGTACTACATGTACTCAGGGCCTATAAATTAAGAGCTACTACTGGGCCTGCAGCACTCATTGCGCCAACCACTTAAATAGCCCTTTAAACCTGTCTCAAGCCTGCCATTGCAACCTTGCAAAATAAACCTTTTGCCAGGCCTACACCTTCCTTTTTAATACATTTAAGTCACCCTTAGGATAGGCCCTAAGCAGCCGATAGGTCAGGGTGCAATGTGTTTAAAAACTTTGGGCATGTACATTTAACTTTTACATGTCCTGGTATTGAAAAAATCTTAAGTTTGTTTTTTACCACTGCAAGGCCTATCTCTCCCATAGGATAACATTGGGTTAAGTAATTACATTTAAAAGTGGTAACTTTCAATTTGGAGCAAGTAGGAATATCGAGTTTGGCATCTTAAGAGTTGTGATTTAAAATCCTCTTTAATGGTAAATTTGGATTTTAAGTCACAGTTCTGGAAAAGCCTCTTTTAGAAAGTTGGCCTTTTCTTGTCTCAAGCGTTTGGTGTCTGCAGCCTGTATCCTGGGTCACATGACTAGGCATAGCTGGGAGCTGGTCTTTGTGTATTACTTCCAAACAGTGAGACAATGGGGGGATTGGCAGGATGGGCCATGTCTGACTTGATATGGGGGGCGGAGTTGTCATGTACCACCCTTGCACATCACAAAGCCTCTGCACACTCTAAAATAGTTTAAGAATAGTCTTTTGTGCTCCAGACAAGCTGGGGCCAGGACAGAGAGGCAGGAAATTGCATACACCATTCGGGTGGAAACCTCCAGAATCTTCTCCTAGCCAGCAAAGACCCGCAATGTAAGATCTGCACTTCACCCTAGAGCATCGATAGCCCACAGTCACCGCAAACTGGAATCTTCTGCAAATACTGTTTGTTTTGCCTGAAAGATCTTCATGCTACAGCGATGACCCTATGTGACGCCCTTTATGGTCTTTGCGCTATGACGATAACCATCCGTGACGGCCCCCTGCACCTTGTAGCCCCCATTACCCGAATTGACCTTTTCGCACCAGGCTTTAGTAGGTAACTCTTTCAGAGGAACTAACCTGGTTCCCGTATCCAGCCGGCACTCCATTGTGGTCAGCCTGCACATATGACTTTCACCCGGTCTCGCAAGAACAGATAACTGTGAGTGACGCTTTATGCTTCTAGGTGCTATGCTTACCATATATCTGTAAAATTTCATATCTTGGATCTACTGATTGGATTTTTGTTGTTATGGTGCCATATACGTTTTTAGCTTTTACTCTATTTTCTAAATCGGGGTGGGATTTTTCTTGTGTCGTGTTTTCACTTTATTAAGTGCTATATAAATACTTAACAGATTGCCTCCAAGTAAAGTCTGACTCCTTTTGTCTCAAGCTACCAAGGGGTTGAGCACAGGTGAAATTATGGTGCGCATGTGTCTCACCCTGACCAGAATTGTGGTTGCTGCTCAGGTAGGATTTAA
Organism: Triturus cristatus; assembly: GCF_964204655.1. Lineage (NCBI taxonomy): Eukaryota > Metazoa > Chordata > Amphibia > Caudata > Salamandridae > Triturus > Triturus cristatus. The sequence continues at coordinate 1,415,154,964 of NC_140591.1, read as the reverse complement.
CCCCCCTCAACCAGTAAGCTAAGTTCCTAAAATCGCTCTACTCTTCCCTGCTCTGAACCCTAAAACGCCTTTACCATCCCACACCCTATAGCATAGACTAAGGCTTTGGCTCAGCTCTACAAGTTTTGACTTTCCCACCCAAGGATGGCCTGAGCTTATTTTAGTGCACCAATGCTTGAAAATGGAAGTAAAGGTTGTTCTGGGTTACCAAGCGTCCCTTAAAAAGTGGTCAGGGACGAGGTGGTAATTCAAACCCAATGTTGTTCTTTAGAAGATCACACAAACAAGTCCTGCACTAAGAGAAAGACACTTTATTTTTAAAAGTGTTTTATTCCAACAGTCTCATCGTGTTGCTTAGCACGTGCAAAATAACCACACTGAATTTTTTATTTATTTATTTGAAGAGTTTTATATAGCGCTGGCTATTCCCGGAGTTATCATATCGCTTTACATAAGAACAAGTTGCACAAAGTTACATCAGTTGTCATAGCATAAAATGAAAAACATATACTTGTTACCTGGAGCATGAGGGAGGGTGGGGGGTGAGGGTTCGAGACAAGGGTGCAGGAGAAAAAACAAACAAGGTCAGGTAGGGCTGGGAAGGGGAGTCAGCCACAAGGATCACGGAGGGAGGAGGCGAGGGAGGGAAAGGAAATACAGAGGAGAGACGAGGTAAAACAATGTCCAATGTCCGCCTGGGTAGGTGATGGCTAAGCGGGTGAACGTCAATCTCCTCTATAGCTGCCAAAACAGCTCCACTGGGCATCGGCCATGTTGCTTGGGCACCGCAGTCAGTATAACATATGAGGTTTCCGCCAGAGGGTATCGTCATAGTTCCATCAGCCGAATCAGCCCTGGTGTTATTGGGAAACGCCGCCCGCCTCAACCTCCAGCTTTCCGGTACTCATCTCTCCTCAGCTGGTCGAAGGTTCTCCACTTTCCTTCAGGATCCCCATTACTGGTTCAGGTGCAGCAACGTGCCACCACCGACACGAGAGCATAGACAGCAGCTGTGTTGATATTCAATGTAGGATAGATCTAGTTCTGTCCCAAGAGGCCTTCTCAATACAGTGTGGAGATGGGGGGGGGTGTCATCCCTCATAGGTGTTTGAAATGCCTGAACTCCCTTGACCGCTATTTTAGGGTTAGGCTTCTGCCTGGCTTAGACCCTCAGAATAGCGCATATATCTCCATGGCCCCGGCTGAACAGTTCTTTGTCCTGCCGCCGCTGCTGTGCCCCTCTTACGATCTGGCGCACCGCACTCATCTGGCCGGGTGGCCTGGGGCCGCCATTTTAGGGTCAGGCACAATCGAGTGAATCCTGGTGGTCTTTCCTGCCCAGCCCAGACCCTCAGGCCAACGCAGCTATCTCCTCTGCGACAGCCGCTGCACCGTTCCTTGCCCTGCTGCCGCACCCCTCCTTCGAAATGGCACGCAACACTTATCTGTTTGGGTGCCCTGGGGCCAGACAGCCGCTCTCCGCTGCCTGCTGGCTCCACTCGCCGCTCACTCCCTCAATATTATTAAAGCAGCACTGATGCATTTTACTAACAACAAGAATAATAAGAACATTTCTTGCTTGGTCAAAATGTTGTCTGGCAACGTAAAACCCTAAAGAGTACTTTTATGCGATATGGAATGAGAGCATAGAGTAGCTTAACTTGCGTTTTGAGTTTCTTAGGGTTCAACGCACTGCATGCCTTTTTACAGCTATAGATGCAGTCATCAGGAAGCTGGGAGAGAGTGTTCTCTCAAAAGGAAAACACATCAACTGGGCTCTTCTTCTTTGAAAATTGGTTCGGAATCAGATCTAAGCACCGGAGTGGATGCTGCAGCAGTATGGCAATCTGGCAGACTCTATCAGGATCTCTGGCAGTATTTTGTGTGAGACCCTGAGGTTAAGGACCTTTCTTTCTAAATGGCTGCTTAATGAGCCTTTTATACTATGGGTCACCAATCTAATCTTCCATTGGGGAAATTTGTAGAAATTTGAGGAGTTTTTGGCATAAGCTCTATGCATCAATGTGCTAGTCTTAAAATGCACTAGTATAAACCAGTGTGGAAGAACTACGGCAATTCAATTGTTTAGGTTATTTTCGCTATCTGACCTTGAAATATAAAGAACCAGGCACATATCCACACTGATGTCGCATTAGGTGTCTTATTGATGTGTTTGTCTGGATGATTTGACACTTTCACAGGTTCTTCGAATGATAAGGACAGATGGTATCGAGGTCAAAGACAGACAGGCTGATGATCAGGCAGAAAATGGAGCCTCGAACAGCACAAAATGGAGTCTCGGCTTAGGGGAGTTAGTTTAACCCATACCTTTCCGTTAATGTTGAACATCATTATCACTCTGTACCCTTAGCCAGACCTGAACCCTACAAACCTGTTACTAACCACTACCCTTCTCAGTCCTGAACCCTAAAAACCCATTAAAACACTTACCATCCCTTATCTTTACCCACTCCAAACTCTAGAAATACCTTACTACGCCATACCTTTTCCATCCGTGAACCTTAAACTCATACCTGCACCATAAAAATCATGCTCCACTACATACACTAATCCTTACCTAAACCATAAACCCCCCCTTACCGACATGTACCAATATGTACTTTTACTCACCCCTGAACCCTAACAACACCTGAAAACCCCTAATACACCACACTGTTACCCATCCCTAAACCCTAAAAATCCTTACCAACTCATACCTTCACCTATTTCTGACCCCTAAAAATATTAAGGCACCATACATAAATTTTGAAAAATAACGAATCCCATTGAGTCAGTAAGCATTTTCTTCAGCCACCCAATGGGGTTCACAAACCTGGGCTGGGTCCATGGATGCTCACATTCTGATTTTCCTGGCGAAAGTTTTGTTGAGGCCTGTCATTATGTAATACACGTGCGACTTGGAAAAGATTTTCATATTTTTATTGCATATATTTTTAATCCAACAGTATGGGGCCTCAGTATCAGGCAGGTGTACTTACAATATATAAAAAACCCTTGTCATATTTAGTGTACATCACCGGAAAATATGATTCTTATTGGTGTAAAGAAAATGTAGGATAGGCTTTGCATTATTGTCCCCTTAAAACATATTTTAAAAACACAGAGAAGACTAACAAAGGAAAAACGGAAAAGAATGGAAAGAAAAAAAAAAGCGAAGTTTTGCACAACAATCCTGGCACTCAAGTGCATTTTTTTAGGCAGAAGTACATATGTGCTCTGGAAAAATGCTGGGTTGATCCATTTCCCATGTTGTGTGCCGGGGTGGGTGGAACCAACATGTGAAAAAGCCATCAATGCCCACCACTTTTAAAATGTTCTCCACCTGCCTCAACTTTGGTACAATCCATTATTTCCCACACCTTTGAAAGTTCATCAACCGGCACTGACAAGAATCCCAGATTTCTCCACACTGCGCTGGCACAAAGAGCTGTCACTGTCTTTAACCACATCAGCTCCTTTCCAGTGGTACAGCAATGATGCAATGGGCCCTAATACAAGTTTGTAAAATTGCCCTCTCATCTCCAGCTGGCTAGTAAAAATTCAGTAATTGGGGGGACGAGGGGCCCTCACAGCCCTGGGCCCCGGTGGCACTGCATCTGCTACATCATTGAGAGTTAGACCCATGCCTCTTCTCTTGTTGATGCATCCTGAGGAGTACAAGGGATTGCTGACTAATCCCCTTCCACCCCATCTCTTCTCATCAGCACTTTCATCCCCGCCTCCTGGAGCCTCCAAGCTCATGCACTAGTGTTGGTGCTGCTGCTGCTCCCTGAACAGTGACATGGAATCTACAGGTATGGATGCAGGTACAGGGGGGAGAGAGAAGGGGAGAGACTACACTAGAAGGAAGTCACTGTGCCCCCCATCCTCCAGGGCAGCATATAAGAAATGTGTTATATAGGAAGCATGCACAGGTTCTTCCTGTGTTGTACCTGACATTCGTGAGGGACGCTTGTCCTGCTGTTGACGATATCTGTCATTTACCTCTGGTCTGTGCTAGCGAAGCTTGCACTGCTGTCGCCATCTCACATCTTTTCTATGATGCATGGATAAGCAGACTGTGTTGATCTTGTTCTGTCATGTAGGCCCCCTTATGCTTCCGATGCTAAACCTATTTGCTTTGCCCAAAACTTTGTTTAGTGGAACCTGGCTTGAAAAAGCTAATATTGATTGAAAATAAAGACTCCAAGCTTAATGGCAGACATCACTGATCTTCCTTTAGTGGCCTTGTTGGAAATGAAGCAGAAAACTCATGTTATGTTATGTCTCGCAATGTTATGTTATGTTATTTTATGTCATGATATGTTTTCTTATCTCATCTTATATTGTGTTGTCTTCTGCTGTGTCATGTTGTGCTATGTTGTGTTATGTTATATTATGTTATCCTTTGTCTTGTTGTGCTACATTGTATATATTGTTATGGCACAACATCTGCTATTAATGTGATCTCAGTGTGTACAACAGTTATACATGTAAATCGTTTACCTCCAGTCAACAATTTCTCTTGTTATTCCGACTGTTTTGCTGCTTGGAAGTCCTTGAGCTGACATGCGCACCCAATTAGTTCAAAATAAAAATGCACAAAATTCTTTTGGCTGATAAATGCAAAAGACCAATCCAACTTTTATGTATCCTCCTGGGGGAAATGTTCTGTTCACTAAACGTTGGCTTTCATCTAGCTGTGCCTAACATCCTTTTTCTGTACAAAATACAATAATGCAGTGATAAAGCAGCAAAACAAATGTAAGCTCTCTAAATGAAGCATAACATTTTAGAAGCCTAATTGGAAGGAATATATTAAGGAAAAGAGGTATAATTTGCCAATGCCACCCTGCACTCAGAGAAGAAGCGTATCTTTTTGCTGCCCAGCAAAAATATATCTGTTGTGCCTTTCTTCGGTCAGTTAGTGGTCAGGTCAGGCTGTGTAATATTTAGACTTGCTTTAAACCATAGATCCGGAATATTCAGTTAATATGTTGTCAACAAATTGATGTCGCCAGAGACTTCTTCAAGTAAGTTAAATTGGTTTTATTGAGCCAGGAGCGTAAGGAACACTTCCACAGCTGACCAGAAGAGTAACTGAGATAAATGGAATCTTTAGCGAGAATAATACTAGAATACAAAAGGGCATTCTAGAAGGGTTGGCGAACAAGGACACAAAGAAAGGGCTGAGACACGGTTATAACAACATATGAGTAACTTGTTATGTATGACACATCTTCCTTCTTTATACAAACAAAAAGAAATTCCTTTATTATCTTGAACACCAAAGAGGAAAAGAAACATGAGGAAAAAGGATGTAGAAGGCATTGTTTGCAACATCTTAAACCTCTGGTCCCATGAGATCTGTGTGAGATTTCTTCACCAAAAGACCTGTGTGAGCTTTCACCATTAGCACTGGCGTCACCACCACCCCCTTCCCTTCGACTGCCAACAGAAGAATCCAAAGCAGGACTGGAATCCACTACTCCTCTGCATGTCATCAAAATCAAGATTAGGGGTGGCAAACTCAAAAGGATATATGGACTTGGTCTTTAGATATAGAGCCACACAACGAAGATAACTTTTTCCCCATTTTCCAAAACCACAAAATGTGGAAAAACACATTCCACTGCAAAAAGTCCTCTGAATTTGGTAAGACCCTTGCTAAACCTACCAAGTTTAACTTTGATTAGATCACCCTTAGAAATGTAAACCTTACTGTCAAGAACCATGCACTCTTACCTGTAGATGTGCACTGGGGAATTCTGCAGAGACGTAATGAACCAACCTTCCAGCACCCTACCTGAATAACCTGAGCTTCTTAAATCACTAAGGCTACGGGATAGGGTTCAGGGAGGAGGGCCAGAATCCTGGATTCTTTGTAGTTGCGTGTTGCTGTCGACCTGCAAGGCAACAAGACTAATTAACCTTTTCTAAGTCTCTAATTCTAGTACACATTCCTACTCTATACATATTAAGCTTTTTTCTCAGGAGGAATTAAAAATATTCCCTACCTGCAGCTTCTATGTGTTAAGCTCAGCGTCCTGGTAGTGTTGTGATGACGTGGGATGAATTCCAAAGATCGGCTGAGCAAGAATTCAGAAGAGAGGATTTTCTATCTTCTTGTGCTGAGTAAAATAAAGGACAAGGTTATTAATACCTTTCCTATGTTTTGTTTATCCGGCTTTGAGAGTGTTCAAATTTAGATCCCTTTAAATAACAATTACTTGCAACCTAGTCCCCAAAAATGGTCCATCACTAGAGGAATTTAAACATAAGAAAACATATTCTGCCTTTTTACAAACAATGATATATCAACTTTAACATCAGTCTTTAAATGCACAAATGCATTTGCCAAGTTCTTTTTCTATTCTTAGTTCAAGTTCAAACGTGCTTTTTTAGGTCTCGCCTGACCCAGCGCATGCGCTGGTCTGGCGAGACTTATTGAGAGGGCTCCAAAAAGTGCTACCAGGCCAGCCTAGAGCTACAGTGCATGTGCGCGCGCGCGCCGCGCTTTACCGCGATTACTTTCACTTTCGCGGCCGCAGGGCCGCTTTGCATAGCCAATAGGTCTCGCTTTTGGGACCTTATAAGTATTTAGTTATGCAACTGTTGCATGGCTAAACACTTATAAGGTCCCAAAGGCGAGACCTATTGGCTATGACAATGCGTGTTTATCAAGCAAATAGTTCCAAACATTGTTCCTTGTTTATGCTTTATCGCATAGAAAGATTGTTCTGTCTTGCGATGGGCGCCGGTATAAACAAAACTTAGGACTTTTCCCTTTTTCTCTTTTCAGGTTCAAGCAGGAAGATAATCTTTTTCCAGTTGGAGTGGCAGGAGAAGAGAAGATCTGAAGCCGTAATCGCACCACGCTGAACTCCAGAGAGGCGTCCTTGGAAACGGTGAGTGTTTGTGACTTCAGAGGAAGGCTAAGCACCTTCCAGAAGTCGGGTGTGGCATTAAATAGTGATGCCTCACCCAAGATGGCCGACACGCCGCCGTGCATGTTGCGTAACGCGACGTGCGGCGGATTTCCATTTACTTGTGTGCCGGGATTGCAACTGCGGCACAAACCTGCTCTAGTTCCGGTGCTGGTCACCTGTACCGATCCTTCCTTCCTTTGCTGTATTACCAAGCACTGTCAAACAAGACTTTCTCAATGAAAGCGCATCCTGTACCAAATACGTTCCTACACATCAACAGCACGATACAAAAGAATAAATCAAGGCCAGCCATTACATGAACACTAACGCTGCACTTCAATAAAGCAACATTGTTACAACCTGACAGTTTAACATATTATGTATATAATCATGATAAATATTGAAATATTGACTAATGTACATAATTACACTCCAATACACATAAGGTCGTGCTGGTGGCATGGGACAGGGGTGGGTTTTTATATTCCAAGCCTCCTGCATTTTTGCAGTGGGTCCTTGCGCGCTGGGGTTTTCATGACACTTACCGCCTAGAGATACACCAACAGGTGCTGTACCCACCACACCACCACTTGAAACCAACTCCTTCATCCAAGCGGGAGTCAGTTTCTTGCCAGGAACCCTACCCCGCATGAGTTCTAAAGGAGCTTTATCGCCTTGGTTAAGCGTTGTGGTACGATAGGCCCAAAACATTTCCTCCACCATGTTCTGAGCAATTCTTCCACTAACACATGCCATCTGGATAATGCCCTTGACTACACAATTAGCTCCCTCGCATAGACCATTCCCCTGCGGGTTGTGCAGTGAAGCACGATGATGCACAACACCGCAATCAGCAAGAAATGTTTGCATGTCACGAGAGATGAGTTGAGTGCCATTATCCGTAACACTTATAGAAGGAAGCCTTCTTCATGGAATAAACTCTTCAAGAAAACAATAGTACTCTCTGTGGTGATGTCTCTCACAAACTTCACACTCAACCATTTAGAAAAAAACATCAATAACGACAATGGCAAATCGTTGAGTAGAAGGTAACTCATCCATAGGCTCAATAAAATCCAAACAAATGCTGTGCCGGGCACAACCTGGGTTAGTGATATGGCCAATCGCTGACTTGGACCCTAACTTGAGTCTTTTCTCTCCCTCCTTCCACACAGAACATTTCTCAACCCAAGAGGTCATGTGTTCGTCCATTCCTGGCCACCATAAATTAATTTTAAACCGACGTTGAGCCAAAGTTTGACCCAAATGTCCCTCATGAGCAAGAGTCAGACGCTTGGACCTCAAACCAAATGGTGGAACAAACCTGTCTGCCCCCATGAGGACATTGGTACCACAAATAGATAGCTCCTCCAAGAATTTGAATAAAGGACGCACTGAAACTAGAACACAACTCTCCTGCCTGGAACCTAACTTAATGAGGGCCATGACGTCTTTAAGGACATGATCAGCATCCATCTCACAGCACCATTCCTCACAAGAAAAAGTTCCTTTGCCATCAGCAACCACATCATGAACAGAAGCAACTGCTCCATCTTCACTAGTCAACGTAAAAGATGAACTATCTAAGGTTTCGCATTTGAGAGATAGTCTGCAACCTTGAATATGAGTGACCTCATATTGATACTCTTGCAACCAGGCAGCTAGTCTCACCAACCTTGCTGAGCCCTTCCCTTCACCAGCAGGCGACAAAATCTTCACAACGGTTTATGATCGGTTTTAAGTAAAAATCTTGTGCCCCATGGGTAAGTGCGGAAGTACTCAACACCCCAAGCTGCTGCTAGTGCCTCCCTCTCGATGACTGAGTAGTTCTGCTCAGATGACGTGAGCGTCTTGGACGCTAAAGCAAAGTTTTTTTTGCCCTCAGGGTGTCTTTGTAATAAGACAACACCTAGACCAGTGGCACTAGCATCGACCATGAGAATAGGTAAGAGTTTGATATCAAAGGGTGCCAGCACATTTGTCTCACAAATTTATTTTTTAATGTTAATAAAATAAACATTTTGTTGTTCCCCCATTCAAGCTTTACACCTTTCTTTATTAATTGTCTTAAACACAGGGTTTTATCAGAAAAGTTTTGACAGACTTAGAATAGTATTCAATATGGCCCATGAAAGACCTTAGTTGATCTTTATCAGTAGGAAATGGGGCTAGTTGAATGGCAGCCAGTAAGATTTTTGGGAGGTTTTATTTCCAGTGCTGTAATTTCGTAGCCTAAATATTCAATGTGTTTGACTAAAAAGTAACACTTTTCTTTACGAAGTGTAAGTCCCACATCAGCACTCCTGTGTAGCATGGATTTGAGAACCCGGTTGTGATCGCTCACAGAATTTCCAAATACAGGATTATCATCTTGAAAAAATATAGCGGCATATCTACAGACCTCCCTTGCCCACCCCCAAACGCCTCTAAAATTGCTTCTTTTTGCACACAGGTTCTGTGATGACTCCCTAACTACGTTCTTGGACTGATCCCCCACTGTTTATCTTGAGTGAGTTTATTTCCGGGAACATTTCCCTATGCGCATAACCACTTACATTTCTTTTCAGGAGCCTAGCTATGCGGTATTTCTCTGCAGCGCTCTCTTCACACCCCTTGACCCAACTCGGGCTCCAACCTCCCTATACTGTTACTTTGATCTATCTGTCCTTCTTGGTCCACTAATTACATACATATACGGAAATATCTATATGTATATCCTTCTATCCCCAGCACTGCAATCTAAATAAAACGTAACCTGGTCCTGATGATGGCTTAACACTTCTGCAGGCCGAAACGCCGTCGACTTCCACAGCGGAATTCTTGGCACCCCTATTCACGGATACCCTATTCATCTGAAATTTGTATTCATGTACCATTAATTGTCACGGTATCCTAAATATGTAAACCTGTGTTTTTATCTCACTTGTCTCTTGTTGCGCCTACTGCCCTCGCTGTATATACCATGTCACGTGTCACTTGTCCCGTCACTATACTTCACGAGCACTTGTGCACAGTATTTTGTTGGTTACATGTCATTTAATGTAAGTGCTTCTGACCCATGTGCTTGTACATAGGAAGTTTAATATGTCCAACATGCTTGTCAATTGGAATATACTTTACACTTACATGAAAATGTCTCCCTGGTTTTCTTCCCCTTTGGATTTAATCCGTCACAATTAATTGTGCCACATATAATTGACCTGTGAATAATACCCTTGAGACATTGTTTGTTACAAATCAGGAGGCCAGCAGACTGGCCTTTGGAGTCACTCTGGGGTCCTGCGTTTAAGATGAAGTTGCAGATCCTGTTGTTCTTCCCCAGGTACAATGGCAGCAGGTCAGCACAGCAGGGCAGCAGTTCCTTCAGAGCAGCAGTCCAGGAGACTGGGAGTCCATGTAGCAGCACAACAATCCTCTTTCCTGGCAGAGTATCCACCAGGGCAGAAGTGTACTGGAGATTTGGTGCCTGAGGTCCACTATTTATACCCAGTTGTGTCTTTGAAGTGGGGGAGAAGGTTCTAGAGCTTTCCCTTTGAAATCCCCAGTCATCCTACCTTCCATGTCCCGGCTCCAGACTGACTACAGGGGGTTATGCAGCCCTTTCTGTGGAAGCAGTACACAGACTGTTCAAGTGTAAGTGGGGCTGTGCCCAGCTCTTCCCTCCATCATACAAGTGATGGCCCACTTATGTGACCAATGACTGGATAAAGGCACTAAATGGCTATAGTAGCAAAAGGGTAAATTTCCAAAAGTGGCATTCCAAAATTGTGATATATAATCCGACTTCATCGTAAGTTTGGATTTCAAATTCCAGTTCTAGAGACACCAAACATCAACTAGTTATCTCTTCTCATTCAGAATTTACCTTTATAAAATGTAATAAGGTAACTCCAAGTTATTCTACGGGAGAGATAGGTCTTGCAGTAATGAAAAACGGATTCAAGAGTTTTTTGCTACCAGAACATGTAAACCTTTAAAGTACATGCACTATCTTTTAAATATACAGCACCCTTCCCCCTGGGCCATCCTGGGCATACCCTAGGAGTGTGTGCATGCACAGGCTTTAATGACAGGCCTGAGACATGTTTGAAGGGCTTTTAAGTGCGTGGCACAATCAGTGCTGCAGTCCCACTAGTAGCATCTATTTTATAGGCTCTGGGCACATGTAGTGACACTTTACTAAGGATTTATAAGAAACTTAATATGCCAATTGGGTAAAAGCCAATTCTACTATATTTAAGGCAGAGAGCACACACACTTTAGCACTGATCAGCAGTGAAAAAGTATCCTAAGGCCAACAAAAACAAATTCAGTGGAGAGCAAAGGCAAAATGTTTAGGGATGACCCTGCAGAAAGGACCAAGTTCAACCCGCCCCTCCAGCCAAAAGTCAGCATAGACTAATACATACCTAGGTGGGCTTTCCTGTTTAGGTGATAGAATGTGGACGCAGACCCTATTATGCAGGGGCACTTGTTAGTTCTATGCTTCTCTGAACTCAGTTGAACACCTCTGCCTAAACCGTCCTGAGCCACTGAACTGACCCATGGCAAACACTTCTCCTCAACTGTGGATCCCGTCTGTGCAGCACCTAATCTTAACTTGCTCACAGATGCATCTCAGTAGGCAGAGAGTACCATGATGGCCAACAAAGTGATGTGGCCCATTCCACCCTTTGGATAAGACTTCTGTCCCCAACCCAAGGAAAACACTGCCCATAAGGACAGCAACCAACAGAGGTCACTGACAGCTGTCAGTGTTAAGAGGCAGGCCCCTGGCCATCCAGGGTACTCTGACCTCTGAGGTTTCTCAGAGTGAGGGGCAGTAGCCCAAGGTGTTTTGCCCCCTACTCTGACTCTATCTCTTACCAGTTCAGGAGTGATACATTGAGACTGGCCACTCAGCCAATGATCTGTACCCTTAGGCTAAACATTTGCCTGGCGAGCCAGGAATTCAAGGGGGAACCCCCATCCCCGTCAAGGGTGACACACTCTGTCTGTGGCATGTAGGGGTCTGCCTGGCATGGGTCACTATCCCTCTATCCCTGTGATAGCGCAGGGAGCCCCCCAGGTCAGAAGTGTCCTCACCAGGGTTAGCCTTGGACTGCTCTGTTCTGAGCTGGCAACCCCTGATCCACTGGACCTCCCACTGTGGACTGTTTCCACCTCCTGCCCCTCCATCTGGGCCTCTGTATCCTCTGCTGTGGAGTGGTACTCTCAGAAAATGGTAATGTTAGGGCTCCGTGGGCGGCTGCCCCACCTAGCTCCTCTGACACTGGGGAGCTCCCACTAGTGGATTGCCTCTTGGTACAGACCAGGTCCCCAAGTCCATGCCCAATTGGGAGCAATCCAAACACTGACGTTATAAATGGGGCTCCCCCGGCCACTGCCCATCAAAACCCCCTCATCTATGCCTAGAAGGAACATAAGAACCCCTCTCCCACACTATACTGGGACCGGTATGGGTCACTGTGTACCCCCCACTCTGTTGAGGGAACTTGAACTACCCTCCTTAGGATCACTTCTCAATGCCTTACCAGACACTCTGGTACTAACACAGAGTTATGCCTCACTTGTAAGCTCCCTGTGGGCAGTAAGCTTGCAGGCAGCCAGGTGTTGGTGTAGCTCTGGAAAACAGTGACTGATCATGTGCTCTCGGGCGATCAAATTGTTCAGCCCCTCATAGGTGTTTTCCTCACTACCCTTCACCCAACCATCCATTGCATTACTGTCAGGTCTGTGGACCCATTGCAGCAATGGCCTCTATGTACACATAGCATGTGCACCCCACCTAGCCCACTGCAGAGTCTTATTGGGGAGATAAGGACAAGAACTGAGGAAGGGCAAACCTGCTGTCATTAAAACATTGCCCCAAATAGCAGAAATTGCCATATAAACATTGTTGAAACATTGCCCAAATAGCAGGAATCACCGCATAAACATAATTCCAGATCATGCCATGTGGAAATGCACAAAAGAATACATCTCGTGAGATCTACAGCAAGTGGGGTTGGGCTCGGCTGCTATTTAAGCCACGCCCATTCTCGAAACACCGATTGCTGTTCAGACTCCTAACTTGAGCACAGTGTGTCTCATTCCTGGCTCCTCAGTGGTGTCCAGATCCTGGCCTGGTTCTCACTTCACCTAGGGATAGAAGATAAAAGCAGAGAGAAGTCAGAACTAAACCAAAGACAAATGTGGCGGTAACCTGTCATGTTATGTGCACGCATAGCATATCTGATTTAAAACGCAGACTTGATAATTTGCAAAGAACGACTGCCATTGTACTGACCTGATTGTACTGCAGACTCACTTTTGCCTGTAAAAGAGGACCATGATCAGTAACGGCGGAAGCAGGAGATATGATTGTAACATGTTTTAACAATTGTTTACATTAACCACTGCTAATTGTGTTGATACTCTTGTTGTGACTTTATACACCCATTGATATTACAATGCATGTTGATGCCCTAACCTATCATAGTACTAAATGTTATGTGATGTTCAGGTTGTATGACTAAACCAAAACTCATTGTGTGCCTTGTTTATTACTATGTGTGATGCATGAGTCCTAACTTTATGGACTAACAGAAATGGAGCCAAAGTAGGAAAGATGTATGAGAATAATTTAACAAGATAGCAATCACAGAGACATGGGTAGGTGCAATTATTACTTTTTCTTTCTTTCACCCTTCCTTCCATCTTTCCTCCCTTCTTTTGACCTTGTCTTCCTTCCACCCTTACTTTCACCATCCTTCCTTCATTTCATCTTCCTTCTTTCCAAACTACCACAATTCTTGCCTTAATTTTTCCATTTGCCCTTTTCTCTACATCCTTTGTTCCCATTTTCATAACTTTTCTTTCTCTATCTCCTTCACTGTACTTAAAGCATGTGTTAGGCTTCGAGCCATACTCCTCAACTCTGTCATGTTTCTATGCTATTGACCACACACAGAATAGCTCCTTAAAAGGTTAATTAATGTTTAGTTGTTCCTGGTTTACCAGCCCACCTGGCCCAGTGGCAATCCTGGCAATAGCCTCACAAGTGGGACAATAAGCCACTGTGTTATATTGAACATGTGTCTTTTGTATCAGTAGAATATAGACCTTTTCTCCATATGTTCAAATTTCCACAGAAAAAGGATGATTGCAGGGTATAGGAGGCAATCGAACCCGCTAGTGATGTGCCTATGTCAGGATAAGGTTGTGAGGAATGATAGAAAAGAGTGAATAAAACAATACATTTGCAGAGACATGGCAATGTTTGTAAAAATATATTTGATTAACATGCTGGGGAGTATTTAGGATGGTAACTTTGTAACCCTCCTTAAAAACAATTGCAAATCTCCCCAGGTTTCCCCACCCCTGGCATAACATAGAATTTGTTGTTGGGGGAATAGTAACTGCACTCATGGCCTGAGGACTCGCTGAGCCACATTTTGTTAGCCATAAATGCATTTATGTATCTGTTTAAACTCTTGACTGCTTGGACTTCCCCCATTGCTAAGTTCCTTTTTGGATGATATTGCACTTAAGCCTTAATAACTTTTTTCCACAGAAGGTATTCATGCCAAATGCGTGTCATTGTTTCCAACTGCTTGTCGATTGTAAAGGGTAGGGGGACTTGTCCAGGCCGGTTGTGTGATCCCTCAGACCCTCTCTTTAACTCGTTTTCCTGATTGTAAAGGGTACCCAAGGTTTGTCAAAATATAGCACAGTTAAGGTATTTTGGGGGGAAAATGCTGAGCAATGCGGAGCAAGAAAGCATATGCATTTCTATGTAAAAATACCACCAACTAAACGTTTGCTGTGCTAGGATCACCAATTTCTTAGTTTTCAAAAGTTGCATCAAAAAACAAGTGGGAGTCTATGTTTCCTCATTTTTGATCTGCCAAACTTAATTTGTAGAGAAAACAGGTGTGAAATCCACGAATCTTGAGAAAAGCTAAACAATTCTGAAATTTAGAATTCATCAAGGTATAATTTATGTAGATGCAAGGAGGTTTTCCCAAAGAAACGAATCACTGAAATAATAAAATAATGAAATTAGCTGTATCTTTTTTGTCATGGTGGCTGATTTACAAAGCAATTTAACACTATGGGGCCGATTCTGATCCGGGTCGGAAGGGCACCGAACGCGATCCGGCCGGAAAAACTACGAACCATACGCGTTTTTTCCGGCCGACTCGTACAGCTGTACGAGTGAGCAAGTACGATGTGAGCTACATGAAATTCACCGGCCAATTCGTTTCCGGGTCCGAACCGCTCCGTACGTCTCGGTCGTAAGCTAACCGTGGCGTGCAATGGATGCGATTCACGACCGAGCCAGTACGATGCACGCGTCGGACAGCTTGTGCGAGCCGGAGTGTCCGGCTCGGAAATTGGCCAGGTGGTTGCCTTTGGGGGTCCGCGTCGAACCCCCTGTCACCCTCAGCCCTACGACTCTGACACAGGGGGAGACCCATGGGTCTCCCCAACACAGGCATGTACGGTGCGGATGGCACCGACGCGTACCCACTGTAGGGGGCGCACTTGTCCGCGACATACCCATTCAGTCAATGGGAGCCCATGTACGTGTCATACGACCAGCTCCCATTGACTTCTATGGGAGTCCGACCGAACTGAGTCTGGCAGCATACGGCCGCATCGTACTCGCTCGGTCAGACTGCAGGACTCCGGCTCGGTCGGAAAACACTCCGGATCCGGCTCGGTCGGAGTGCTTTCCGACCCGGATCGGAATCTGCCCCTATGTCCAAAAGACCCTTCTGGTCACAAGGATATATAGGGTTTGTAGGTTCTCTAAAAAAGTAATACCCAGAGCCAATAACTGAGCTGAAGCATTGAAAGATTTTTGATTACGTACCGACCATGAAGCAATTCATATGGTAAAATATAATTAGGGCTCCCGGTTTTATGGTATTTATTTTTTTGCCATATCCATCTGTATTTATCCATACTTATTTTTTGCTAATTTTATCTGTATTTATCCATATTTATTTTGGGTTTTGTGGATAAATTAAGCTAAAATGTGTATATTTCCGCATTTATTTAACCGATAAATATGCACTCATGCTTGAATCCCTGCCAGATTTCAATGCTGTGAACACCTGCAGAAGATAAATCAATGCACTTATATGAAAATCTGCACATTTCTATATCAACCTTGTGCTTATCTACTGCTGTTAAAGCCTCTTTACTAAAATTCCTCTCTTTTTCAACCCCCTTATCTATCAATCCATCCATCTATTGGCCTGTGAGTCATGGCAGACAGTATTGAGAATTACTCAAAAAAGCAACCCAATTTCCGTTTTTATCCACATTTAAAAATAAATACAGACAAGAAAATGAATGTTTTCGGTCTGTCTTTATCTGTAAAAATCAGTAAAAACAGAAAACAGGGAGCCTTAAATATAATGAATGAAAACAGGGTATGTAGTACACCTATGTATTTATGAAATGTACACAAAATACTGACTTTAGAAAAAGTGGTTCTTTGTACATCTATGTTTATGGGGTTAGTCATACTATCATGTGATTCAGACCACACTATGCAAAATGTCTTCTTCCTTGTACACTGGCTTACATTTGAAAACCGATTGGTAATCACAAATGTTCCACTAATCTGTGCTCCCACATGACTTCCAAAGGATACCTCATTTGTGTGGCGCGGCCCAGTGTCTGCAACACAAAACAAAACGCGACCATGTGACATCACATTTCTTCCAGCAAAATCAATACTTTTTTAAATATGCCCAAAGGCAGATTTTTAAAAGCAAGACACACAAGAGAGTCCATGGTGGGCCATGGTGGTATGACTCTTGTGGATCCCATAATGTTTTTTTCCCCCAAATTCCTTGCAAACCTCAAACTTTGGCTAAAACACACGTTGTCCTCACATTTCAGTCAGCGAAAGTTCCAGAATGTGTGGGGATCCATGAATTTCCTCCCACCCATCATTCCCATATGTCTCTTGATTAAAACAGTAGTCCACTTGTGCTGATAGGCCTAAAGTCTGTGGTTGGAAAGGCCCAACAATGCAACACTTTTTTGCAAAGTGGTAGCTACGATATTTGGGCCTGGGCATATTTTGCCCCAGGGAAACGTATCAAACCCAGACATTTCTGAAAACTAGACACTCAAGGAAGTCCAGGGTGCTGTGACTTGCGTGGCCCCATAAAGGTTTTTATACCCAGAAGCCATTAAGTTATTATTCACTTTTAGGGGCCCATTCTGATCTCGGTCAGAAGGGCACCGAATCGGGTTCGGCATTAGCGGATCCGATTCGGAGGCTCATTTCCGTTCGAGTCATACACGGGTCCGTACATCAAAGGACGATGCAAACAAGCGTGAAATCTCCATCCGAATCGTTTCCAGGTCCGAACCGCTCCTTACGACTCGGTCACAAGCAAACCGTGGCGCGCAATGGAGACGTTTCACGACCGAGCTAGTACGATGCTCGATTCAGACAGCCAGATCGAGTCGGAGCGTCCGGCTCGCAATAGCTCCCGGAGTTGGACTTCGGGGGTCCACGTCGGACCCCCCCTCACCCGAAGCCTTACGACTCGGACACAGAGGGAGACCCGTGGGTCTCACCAACACAGGTATGTACGGTGCGGATGGCACCGACATGTACCCACTGTAGGGGGCGCACTTGTCCGCGACGTACCCATTCAGTCAATGGGAGCTCATGTACGCGTCGTACGACCGGCTCCCGTTGACTTCTATGGGAGTCCGACCAAACCGAGTCCAACAGCATACGGCCGCTTCGTACACGCTCGGTCGGACTGCAGGAGTCCGGATCGGTCGGGAAACACCCCGGACCCGGGACGGTCGGAGTGCTTTCCGACTGAGATTGGAATCGGCCCCTTAGTGTAACAAAAAAATTGTCAGTCAATGAGATCGGTAAACAGAAAAACAATATCGAGTTAAAATTATTGACCTACCAGAATATCGATGTTGAAATATCATCATGCCAGAATATCGACAGTCAGAATATCGTTGACAAGAATATCGAGTTGAAGGTAAGAAATATTGTTTTCTAAAATATTGATGTTAAAAATATTGGTTTTTTAGTTAGTTTTATGAATGTTAGTATTTAAGTTAAATGTATATGTTCTATATTTTTGTGTGAGTATTGCTTTTGTATTTTAATATATGTGTTACAGTTTTATAAGTAATTATATTTTTTTAACAACATTTTGCTTTTTAGTTCCGTAGCGGGTTGTGGGTTTATAGGGGAATAAGGTGGGAAGTAATTTAATTATAATACATTTATTAATCATTTTTAGAAAGTATTAATTATTTTTTTATTAAATGATGCATTTTATTTCCGTAGCGGTTTGTGGGTTTATAGGGGAATAGGGTGGGAAGTAATTTAATTATTACTAATTAAGTCATAATTTGTATTAATTAATATTTATATATTTAATATTTCTATTGTTGATTGTGGTAATTAATGTAATATTAATGATTCATTAATTGGTTGTTAATAATTATTAATTAGTTGTTAAATATGTTAATTGTCTCATTTTTTAGGAGTGGGGCTTTGGGATTATAGGGGAGTGGGGTGGGAAGTAATTTAATTATAATTAAATTAATGTATGTTTTTAATAACTAATATTTATGTTTTTAATATTTTATATTGTTAAATTTGGTTATTAAATTATTAATAATTAATTAGTATTTGGATATTAATACTTGTTTATTAGTTAATAATTATGTTAATTGTGTCTTTTTTTAAGAGTTTGTTGTGCGTTGATAGGGGAGTAGAGTGGGAAGTAATTAAATGTGTATACCATTTTTATTATTTTTTTATAATATTACTTTAAAGTTATTTTATAGTGTTAATTGTGTGAACTAATTTATAAGTGAGTGTTTTTAATTTGCTTGTTAATTGTTATTAGTTAATGAATTAATCATCAATTAGATATGTTAATTTTGTCATGTTTTACAATATTGGTGGTGTCGTTAATAGGGGAATATGGTGGGAGGTAATTTATTTTTGAATAAATAATTATTAGGTAATTAGTGTTAAATATTTTGCTGGAGTGGGACTACTAAATTATTCCCCTCTGCTATCCAACACTTTCCCTACTGTTGCATTTGCTGGAGTGGGAATAGTAAATTATTACCCTCCGCTATCCAACACTTTCCCTACTGTTGCACTCGCTGGAGTGGGAATAGTAATTTTTACCCACCCGCTATCCAACACTTTCCTTACTGTTGCACTCACTGGAGTGGGAAAAGTAATCTTAACCCCTGCGCTATCCAACACTTCCCCTACTGTTACGATAGTTGGAGTGGTAATAGTAATTTTTACCCTTCGCTATCCAACACTTCCCCTACTTTTTGTACTAAATTATTATTTAAAATTTAATTAATATTTTAGATATTAACATTTTAAAATAATTTTATTTATTTATAATATTTATGTTAGAGGTGTTTGTGTATACATATTTAATTGTATTGTTTGATATATTTCTAATATGTTATAATGAAATAAAAATATTTTTTATTAATTATTTTAAAGTAAATATATATATATTACATTGTAAATATGTATGTTTATTTTTTTAATTAAATTTAATATTTATACATTTTTCCATTTTCAAATAAATGTAAATAATTAATTTTTAAGTTAATAGTATATTTCACCTTATTTTACAATCATTTTTTAACATTTAAAAAAACCTGATATATTTAACTTCGATATTTTAAACAACAATATTTTGTTCTCCATATTTTTGTTCTTACCATGATGTAGATAGGATGTCGATATTCTGGACATCGATATTCTTGACACGATATTCTAGTAGGTCGATATTGTTGTAGTCGATATTATGTCAGTGATCCAACAAGAACAGCTCATCCCCAACAACCAAAAGAGTAAGCTGTCCCTGTGTTTTTGGCATTTATTTTGCCACCTCTGAGGGCAGGGGTCGCATAAGCAATGCCAGGGGTTTGCTAGGGCATGTCCGAGGTCACAGTTGAAACCCCTGGTAACCCGAAAATGATGTCCATGGAAGACTTACAAAACCTCAAACATTGGCTAAAAGCACACATTTTCCTCACATTTCTGAGGGAAAGTTCCCGAATATATGGGGGATCTACAAATTTCCTACCATTCAGCATTCCTACATGATTCCTAATAAAAACATTGGTTTATTAAAAACCAAAAATGATTTCCTTAAATTGAAAAACATAAACTTGCAATGCCCATAGGACAATCTTATTGACAAAAATCTGTATATTAAATTAAAATACCAGCCCACAAAACACATTACATTTCCAAAATTCACATACATATAATGATCTAATTATATCTAACATTACACAACGTAACATAACATAGAATACATTACTATAATAGTGTACAAAGAGCCAACACTACAAACTAGTGAAAAACATTAACATTAACACATAGAAATATACAAAAACCCCACAAAAAACACTATAACTAACTTTCAGATTCCACCTAAACCGTTCACCCTCGAAAACCTTAAAAATCCCTAAAAAAAGACCTACCTCTTCAGAGGAACACCAGCACCTTACCGCAACCTGGTTCCAAGGAAATAGACAAAATAACACAAATAGGTTACAAAATAGATATAAAAAGATATCTCCCCGAAGAAATGAATAAGAAATATTGTAAAAATGTTGAAGAAATGAATAAAAAATGCTTAAAAAACGAAAAAAAGAGTATTAAAGATGTCACAAAGGTTGTGATAAAATGTAAAAAATCCTAAAGTATAAATTAAATAATAGTTTATAATGTATACAATTATTTCAATTATACTGAAAGATATATATGTTAAAATAATATTGAAACAAGGTGTATACAAATGTTAAAAATCTATTAAACACTGGATATTAAAAGTTGAAAATATGCAACTTACAATAGTATTAAAATATATTTTAACATGTTTTTTCATTATTAGAAATAAAATAAAAAATGTATTCTCTGAACTTTATGTAACTGTTTATTTTTAACTTGATGTACATATTATTAACATTTCTAAAATAAACAATAAATACAATTTGAAACCATTAATAAAATTCAAAAAATGTGTCACATCTTTATTTTACCCCCAAAAATAATAGTATTATTCATTACAAGCATACAACATGCTTTTTAAAATTATATTCCTTATCACAAACAATACTACTAAAACAACACCATAACACCAAGGAGCTTATTACAATGTCAGTAAGACTTGCGACCACCTGACACCATTGTGGAAATGGGACCGACCGACCTCTTGTCGGCGGTCCCGATTGCCTAATTACGATGCGACCACATATGGTGCTGTTGCATACCCACATTTCCCTATGGAAGTATGTGCTACGGCCATAAACCGGCGGTAGCACAAGCTCCCATAGGGAAATGGGAGATCTGTTCATCCCTGCACCTCAGGGTGTCTGCCACACGGTGCAGGGATCAGCATGGGGGCACATAGTGCCCCCTCAGCCCCCAACCGGAGGCTGTAAACTGAAGGGGGCCCTGTTAGGGGACCCCAAACTCGCTCTACGACAGGCATGTCAAACCAACCAATCAATCAGGGTGTTAAAATCTGGTTTGCGATGTCAACATAATCGGCGCCACCTTGTCTCCTCTCAGGCCCGTACGCTCACTTAAGCAGTAGCCATTTTGAAAGCACCATGGCCCCTCTGCCCCTCGCCGATCACCAGCGTGTTCCCTTGGCGCTGCAAACATCCCCCCCGCGCGCCGGCCACCCCCGCTCTCTCATACATGGGCCATAAACCCTCTCCTTCTGCGCGACCCTGCCATGGAACCACATCCCGCGCCTGACCAACACCTCCTTTCATCCCATACATGGTCATACATCCTTTTGATAACCCCCTTCCTCTGCGCACGATTGTCCGAACCGATCCCAGGCCATCACCTAGCCCTGCAGATTCAGTTTATTGCCCCCACTGTAAGGGAAACACCTCACATCAAAGGGATTACAGTAGATCAAGGCCCCCACCCCCTGAGACCCGACCAGTCGCACACACCCCCGGGAATTGGCGGAATGTCCACCTGTATGATAGCCATCTCTTACTGTGGGTGGGGTGGGGACTTCCATTGTAGATATGTGTAGGAACAAGCTTGAAGTGGGGATTCCAAGGATGCCTTTCCGTACATCAAAGTCTTAACAAGAATGTGTCACGTGTAATAAAGCAATAAACCTGTGTATAAGAGGCCAGGCCTCAGAGATGTGGTCAGAGCACCTTGTGACGATACCTTGCTGTCTGATCTGATGTGTTCTCCTCCGGAGAGAATAAACCCTTGTTTCCTGCCTTCCAGTCTCCGGCGCCTGCCTCTTTTGTTGGTTAAATTATCGAATGGTATAAGAGGCGATTACCGCCGGGCAATACTTGAAAGGTTATCGACTGAAGGTGCCGCTACCATTTAACAATTGGCGTCCCAAGCGTGGGGCCCATCAGCGACACGTGGATCCAGTGGGAGAGGTCCTGACGACAAAGTGAACGACTGCAACGATCGGGTAGAGCTCCTGCCTGATAGACCCTCGTCTGGCAGCCGATCATCCGAACTTCACTGGTTCCGAACAGACCTCTCTCGAGTGATCTACGGTCCTGACTGGGAACCGTCAGGAGTGCCACGGCAAATACGGAGAGTAGAGGACGATCGGGCGCTGGAGGCGGAAGACGGGAAACTGTCCATGCGGTCCGGGTAAGGTCGTGTAACACGACGAATTGCGAAACGATTGGTTGATTGATTGAAAATACTAGTATTGCTTACTTGATTGTTCCTTTTGAGATATTCGCTGTCTACAAACGGGGAAGAGTAGAAATACTCTTTCTTCCTTTGCAGATAGTGAAGGGTAGGTAACGCAGACTTTTGTCCCCGTTGTAACCCGTCGTGCCTATTTTTTTCTCCCCACTGATTGATTGTCCGAACATTGATTGTTTTGAAGAATATTGGTTCTTTGAGATATTCTCTGTTTGCAAATAACGAAGAATAGAAATATTCTGTCTAGTCTTTGCAAATAGTGAAGGGTAGGTAACGCAGACTTTTGTCCCCGTTGTAACCCGTCGTGCCTATCTCTTTCTCACCATTTGATTGATTGATTGTCCGAACATTGGTTGTTCGATATTGGTTCTTTGGAGGTATTCTCTACTTGCAAATAACGTAGAATAGAGATATTCTATCTAGTCTTTGCAAGCAGTGAAAAGATAGGTAGTGCAGACTCTTGTCCCCGTTGTAACCCGTCATGCCTATGTTCTCCCCACTGATTGGTAGTTGGTTATGCCCGGACCGCTTATTAGAGATGAACCATCCGGCTCCACTGGAAGGCACCCCTAATAAGGACATGTTTACTAAATATGGACTAGTCGCTGTAGCTTATAGCAAACTATGGCATAAATATACAAAGAGGGACTCCGAAAGTCAGTGGCCACTGATGGGATCCTTTGATGATCATAAAATAGAAACGCTAGAAATAGCTCTACGTAGTAATAAAACGACGCCTACTATGCTCGATAGTATCGGCATGTGGCGCAAAGAAACAACGCAACTGAAAAAGAGAAAAGAAGTAAAGGCAGAAAAAGAACTACGAAAGGCAGCTCACCTTGTCGCTAGAAAGTTAGAAGAAGAAATAAAGGAGAGAAAGGAAGCTAAACAAAAACAAGAATCTGAAACGTCAGGCCAGTGCCCTGTTAGGACCCCCTCTACGCTCTACCCTGAGTTGCCTTCCAAGCAACGGGCGAACGATGAATTGATTTAGGTCCTCCGATCACCTATATGCCCCCTCCATACGCTCCCTCCCAACCTATATATACCACACTCCAACAAAATAGTATGATTAAAACGCTTTAATAACTTGTAGGTATATGCAACACTCCAACAGGGTAAAACACGTTAAAACACAACTATTTACATGGCAGCCTGCTGGAACATCCATCCCAAAGCATTCACCGTCCGCGTAACACAGTCCCCGCCCCTCCTTCTTCAAAGTAGCAACATTGCTGTCTCTTAGTCGGCTTTGGGCTATAAAAAGGGCCTACAAAATCCATCCGCCTGTGAGACGGCATCAGTGACGGTCCGTTGTGCGAAGAGGCCGGAGGCAACACGATGCGCCGATACCCGGACGGCATCGAGGTGGTGTCCAGCAAGTTGTAGTGCCGGCCTGGCCGTCCTACAATGCAGCACCGAAAGACGGCGTGGGGTGCCCTGGGGGGAGGCGACGCGAACGGGCCTCCCCCGCCTCCCCAGGTGGAGGCTCACCAGTTGCAGTAGGGCACCCCTTGACGCTTCACTCACCGGCCAGCTGCAGCAGGGCAGCCATTAAACGTTTCACCTGCCGGACGACCACCCAGGCGGAAGTTCCTTTCTGCACCAAGTTTTCCATTAGCGTTCCACCCAAGAAGTGGGCCCCCGCAGTTGGTTGGTCGGGGGACCCACTCTGGTGGCCGTGGTGGAGAACTGCTGCTGCCACAGGAGTCTCAAAAATGGCGGCCGGCTCTTCGGATTCGGGCCTGGTCCACTAAGATGGCTCTGGGCTACCTTGGAACTCGAAAGCTTGCCTGCTCGGGTGTGGGCCCCACCCTTGAAGACGTCCTCTCAGCTTTGCAGATTCTACGGGAGTCATTGGCCCTCGACTCCCGCGGACTTCCGGTGGGGGCAACCGCCACTATCGCTCGATCATTCCACATTAACTTGCCTTCGCCCCGGGCGGCAGCCACCTTGTTCCCGTTTGGTGCCGTGAGAGAGACTGATTCAGGGTATCGGCGGAGAGACACGCCTGCTGTCCTGCTCTCCGAAAGGACCACGGCGTCGCTGCGAGATGGTGGTGTCCTCATGCGGACGCCAGTTTCCGTTTGAATTACCAGGAGACACTGTAGTCTACCAACCCGAATCAGTTCTGGTGGAACCTCAGCATGATCCGGTAGGAAACAACTTTGCTTTCCCCACCTTCGAGTCACGATTCATGCTGTCTGTTCTTTCTGTTGGCATTAATGGAAATTTTTGGACTGCCGAAAGGGATTCTGGTCCGACCGTTAGCTAGTGGAAACATCTAGACTGTACCCTGGACCCACCCGACCTCGCCCCAAAATGGCGCCGATGTAGGAGGGGCCTACAACTCCTTATGGCGTTCCAAGTTACTTGGCATTGATGTTAAGGGATATACGGTCTCTTTTTTTGCACATGACGGGCGGGGGACGGGGAGGGTACTGACTGGGCATGCGGACAACCTTATTGATGCTGGTCTTCTCATTATTGATTATTTTTTATTTTTCGCATTAAGGTAGTATTGCTCATGATACTCGACGCCTCTTGCACCGTGGCCGGCCTATACGGTTGTAGGCCCGTATTTGTATATGTACATTTTCACACTAAAGGGTTTTCAAATGAATTATGGGATCAGCGTCATAGCAAATCATTAGGGTTGGCGAAGGTTTTTAATAATGACCAATATTCCCAAACAATAGAAGACAGATAATACAGACCCTTTTGCCTGAATCGTGGATTGATGAAAAATTTGTATCCATCACACCTGTCTTTTTTCCAGAGTTGTTAGAAAATGGTTGACTGTAGCTTAAGGTATCTGCCGAATGCAAGGTATGGTACTCTGCCCCATAATATACGACTGATTGAGAAACAACTGCACGACGAGGGAACTCGAATTTAGGGACAAATAAAATGAAGCATCTTTGTATAGTAAAAAGGAAGGATAGAGTAGATCTGTGGTATTAAACGCTCCTACAGCTAGTCTGGTACGTGGTAAGTAGAACTTTTTCGTGTTTATGCGCGCTGATGTGCTTTGAATGCTGCCCCCCCCCCCTTCTTTTCTTCTCTGTAGGTTACATCGGAGTTCCGACTGAAGAATGGAGTGGACATAGACCGCACCGTCCTCCATGTAGGGAAAGACATAGACATGCACTGCGAGATGGTGCGTGGAGTGCAGACCATCACTGGGAACGTGAAAAACTGTATGGTATGACTGTGCGTATGTGCCCTGATTGAACGGTATGAACGTGTATGTATTGCATATGCCTGGGTCGCTGGAGAGAACGTCTTTGTATGACTGAAATGCTTGTCTATCGATCAAGGGGATGGGAAAATAAGCCCGAATATGGTAACTCCTCGTTTGAAGAAACGACTCTCCCTCTCCCGGAAGCTAGTAAATTGGAGGGTGACTTACACCAGAAACTTGCTGTGCTTGATGTATGTACTGTTACACCCTATCCGGTATTTGTGTGTACGTGAACGTTGAATTTATGTTTTCCTCCAGCTTGTGTTCCTGGACGTAAAACTGACTCGTGCTGCTCTATGTTGTGAGTACACCAAGTAGCCTATTATCGTGCACGTCTCTCTCTCTCTCTCTCTCTCTCTCGTTTTATGTCGTATGTGTACCAAATAGCCTACTTGGTGCGCACGTCTTCTCTCTCTCTCTCTCTCTCTCTCTCTCTCTCTCTCTCTCTCTCTCTCTCTCTCTCTCTCTCTCTTCCTCGCTGAAAGCTCCCTTGCCCTCTTTTGAATGGATGACGAAACAGTACGTCCTCAGTATATGTATAATTGGCCTAGACACGACGGTGTTCGAACAAATTGACAGAAGCAAAACGACCGTAGTTTACCACACTACTACCTCTCCTTTCTGTAAAATGTTGAAACTTAATTGGCTGAGAAAGAAAGGACAGGTAAGACGACTGATGTTTCCCAATCTGGCCCTTATCACGGGAACTATTTGTCAGTGGTTTTTGTTTTATGGCTCTAACGACTCCACCTCCATCGCTCAGAATCGCCCCGCCCATTGCACAGAAATAGAGCGCCTAAACACCCCGTCCTTCCAGAATAGTCCTAGTTATATTGTAAGCAATACAGCTGATGACCTTGTTTTTAAAGATACATCGCCTAGAACTGATAAAGGTTAACTATTGTCTCCAGCAAGAAAAATGTTTAGCCCGTGTTCCTCCCCGAAACAGATATTTGTGAGCCCATGACAGTAGCACCCCGCACTTTTTCATAAACTTAGCAGTCCCTGGAGAAAAATATGAATCAGCAGGGCTTGCGTTAGAAAGACGAGTCTCTGCCGGAGAAGCCGGTTCGAATTTCGATAGACCAGGAAGTTGATAGATGTCAGACTTCTTGCTACGTTTATAAGGTACAGGAATCAACACCTAGCAGACCTAATGATGGAAATTTGCAAGAACACTCACAAACCTGCATCACAGCAATGATTAAAGAGTTAATAGACTTCCACCATAGAGCGACCGATAAACGTTTCCCCGACCAATTGGGGTTGGGAGAGAGAGAATGAAGTGTGTAAATGTCTTCCCAACCAGTTCTCTAAGATTTTGTTTCTTGTACTCGTTCAAAGATCACACGTGGTCATCGGAGAAGAGGGGTCGGACGTGTCGCACAGCTTGGCTGCGGATCATGGAACATCTATGGCCTCGACCAAGGGGGAGCCACGGAGCAAAAAGAGGCGGGACAAGGCACCATTCTCAGCATGGAAAGCGATAAAAAGAAGGGCTATCCCGAAGCCCCCTGCTCACTGATCAGCTCATGCCTGAAGTCCCGGCCCGTCGAACGCGATTGATGGGCTCAGTGCTAAAAGCTTCTGCTCTCCTTGGTCCGCTTTTTGATCCGATCCCACTCCACCCCCTCTTCCCTCGGCCTCCCAAGGCACGCCCCTACTCCCCCCCCCCTCTCTTTTCCATATGGGATTTTGAACTTGACTTGACGAAAAAGGAACGAAATGCGGGTACCCCGTCTCAAGGTACCTATGATAGGATCAGTTAAGGAACAGGACAAAACAGGACTGTGATCCGAGAGCAAAGAGTGGTCACACCCTGCAACGTGAAAACCTGGATTTGAGCTGGACCTTAGCTCCACCGCCGGTGCTCAACAGTGCCAACGAAAGAAGAAGAACAATGAGAGCTTACAGTGATGGCTCGCGGTAATAGGACACTGGAAAGAAGAACTCCCTTGTGGACATTACCCCCCCCCCTTCTCTGACTGTAACTCCTGTTGAGTTGAAATTCCTCTCCCAACCACCTTTGAATTGACTATCCTCCAATCAAGTTCCCAAGGTCTTTTATCGGTCACTTCCAACTGCACACTGATAGTTAAGAAACATTAACTTTGTATAATGACACTTGTATAACACCAGCCGTGCACATGACTATGCTGTCTAGTTTGATCCACACGAAGTCTAGGCCTTAAGTAATGTACGTAATATTCCTTGTTTTGTCAGACCACTCTTTGCGGTATCAGGTTTGTGCTTCCCTCCACCTATCTCTGGGTCTGACATATGACGCAGCTGATGTAACTCTGTATGCGCTACCTCCTCGCCTATCACATCAACTACATGTAATTATGTACAATTGTGTCAGATTATTCCTGTCTGTCCTGAGACTCTGTACTTTGAAACAGGAACGCATGAAAGCATTTACGATGTCGTGGCTAAGAATTTAACGAAGATGGATGTCGGCTAGACAAGCTGGCTAGATATGTTGAAAAGGGAGGACTGTTAAAATCTGGTTTGCGATGTCAACATAATCGGCGCCACCTTGTCCCCTCTCAGGCCCGTACGCTCACTTAAGCAGTAGCCATTTTGAAAGCACCATGGCCCCTCTGCCCCTTGCCGATCACCAGCGCGTTCCCTTGGTGCTGCAAACATCCCCCCCCGCGCGCCGGCCACCCCCGCTCTCTCATACATGGGCCATAAACTCTCTCCTTCTGCGCGACCCTGCCATGGAACCACATCCCGCGCCTGACCAACACCTCCTTTCATCCCATACATGGTCATACGTCCTTTTGATAACCCCCTTCCTCTGCGCACGATTGTCCGAACCGATCCCAGGCCATCACCTAGCCCTGCAGATGCAGTTTATTGCCCCCACTGTAAGGGAAACACCTCACATCAAAGGGATTACAGTAGATCAAGGCCCCCACCCCCTGAGACCCGACCAGTCGCACACACCCCCGGGAATTGGCGGAATGTCCACATCCATCTCTTACTGTGGGTAGGGTGGGGACTTCCATTGTAGATATGTGTAGGAACAAGCTTGAAGTGGGGATTCCAAGGATGCCTTTCCGTACATCAAAGTCTTAACAAGAATGTGTCACGTGTAATAAAGCAATAAACCTGTGTATAAGAGGCCAGGCCTCAGAGATGTGGTCAGAGCACCTCGTGACGATACCTTGCTGTCTGATCTGATGTGTTCTCCCCCGGAGAGAATAAACCCTTGTTTCCTGCCTTCCAGTCTCCGGCGCCTGCCTCTTTTGTTGGTTAAATTATCGAATGGTATAAGAGGCGATTACCGCCGGGCAATACTTGAAAGGTTATCGACTGAAGGTGCCGCTACCATTTAACAAGGGTTTTGTAGAGCGTACTACTCACCCGTGAGGGTCTCAAGGTGCTGGGGGCGGGCAGCTGCGTTAGGGTCATTCGAAGAGCCAGGTCTTGAAGTCCTTCTTAAATTGGTGCAGTGTCTGGCTCCTTTGCAGGTGGAGGGGGAGTTCATTCCAGGTCTTGGCTGCGAGGTAGGAGAAGGATCTTCCACCTGTTCTGGTCCTGTACAACCGTGGAGCAGTGGCTAGAGCGAAGTCAGCTGAGCGAAGGTTTCTCTTGGTGGTGGAAGGGGACTCGGTCATTGAGGTATTGGGGCCCGGTGTTGTGGAGGGCTTTGTAGGCATCTCTGAGCAGCTTGAATGTTATTCTATTTCGACTGGGAGCCAGTGGAGGCCGTGGGAAATCGAGGGTAAGTCTGGCTGCAGTGTTCTGGACGGTCTGGAGTTTGCGGAAGAGTTTTTTGTTGATTCCAGCATAGAGGGCAATGCAGTAGTCCAGTCTGCTAGTGATTGGTGCGTGAGTGGCGGTATTCCTGGAGTGGGGGGATCCACGTGAACGTCTTGCGAAGTATGCATAGGGTGTTAAAGCATGCGGAGGATACTGCATTGATCTGGCTATTCATGGTGAGCGATGAGTAGTGTATGATGCCGAGGTTGTGTGCATGGGCTGGTGGGCTGGGTGGGTTTCTGAAGGCAGGGGGCCACCAGGTGCTGTCCCATGCAGAGGGGGTGAGCCGAATATGAGGACTTCCATTTTCCCCGAGTTGAGCTGCAGGCAGCTGTTTCTCATCCAGGTCGTGCAGCTTTCATCCCTTCTTGGAAGTTGTGCCTGGTGATGTAGGATTCTTTGGTGAGGGAGAGGATGAGCTGGGGGTGATCAGTGTAGGAGAGGATGTTAAGCCTGTGGTTCCTGACGATGGTTATGAGGGCGGCCATGTAGACATTGAAGAGCGTGGGGCTGAGATAGAGTCTTTGGGGTACTCCACATCTGATCTGATTCTTATTCTCTGTGTTCTGCCTGAGAGGAAAGGTCGTATCTACATCCTAGGTGTTTCTTTGGAAGCCAGCGTTGTGAAGCCTGTCAGAATGCCCGTCGGAATCAAGCTGGAAGGATCATCCAGTTTAACCTCCGACCGCCTAAATTGTAATTAGGTGGTTGAAAGTGTAACCGACAATCTCGATCAAAAAGCCTCTGACCTAAGGTTGGAGGCTTTCTGACCATGATCGTAATCGGGTGCCAAGTATTTCTACTACATTCAAATAAAAGTAAAATATAATACTTCAGAATCGAAATCAAAACAGTATCACACTCCAAAATAAATCATTTAAAAAACTGTTAAACACTAAAGGGGTGACATTTTCTAGTCCCGCTCTGATCTAAACATATTTGGAGAAAGCGTTGGACACTAAAGGGGTGACATTTACCATTCCCACTCCAAACCAACCAAATAGGGGGAAGGTGTTGAACAATAAAGGGGTAACATTTACTCTACCCACTCCAATCTAAACCAATTGGGGAAGGTGTTGGACACTAAAAGAGTAACATTTACTATTCCCACACCAAAAAAAAGAATTTAAGGAAGGTGTTGGACACTAAAATTGTGACATTAGCTGTTCCATTCCAATCTAAACCAATTTGAAGAAGGCATTAGGCACCAAAAGGGTGACTTTTACTATTCCCACTTCAATCTAAACACATTTGGAGGTGTTGGACAATGAAGGGGTAGCATTCACTATTTCCACGCCAATCAAAACCTATTCCAGAAGGTGCTAAACAATAAAGAATTGACATTTACTATTCAAACTCCAATCTAAAACAATTTGAGGAAGGTGTTGGACACTAAAGGTGTGACATTTACTATTACCACTCCAATACAAACCAATTTGAGGAGGACATTAGATACTAAAGGGTTGACATGTACTATACCCATTTTATTCTAAACCAAAGTGGGGACGGTGCTGAACACTAAAAGGGTGACAGATACCATGGTGGTCCCTGCCACATGGTGCAGGGATATGTGGTGCCCCCCCAGTGCCTATTTCCGAGGGTCAAAGAGAAAGGGGGGCCTGCTTCCGGCCGCAAAGTCACTTTCTGCCTGCCTTTTCATGGAGGGGTAACCACTATGAAAAGGCGAGCAGAAAGTGACATTGTAATCCCTACGGCGGTGCCTGGAAGGCACACCACCATGGTAGGGAATACAACCCCTATGCCACACCGGCGGTCTCAAGGAGCCCCTTGCATGTGTGGTGGTCGGTCACCACCACCTATCCTCCCACCATTGAAATATGAGGCAAAAAGAACATTTGATGAACAGAATGCAGAACAATGTCATACATTCACCCCAGTACAGAGATCCTGCGCCCAATGGGAACCATCCAGACCGAACTGCCAGGCCAGGTCCTCCCTGGACTGGAAACAAGCATCCTAGGACCAGTTTTGGGCCTTCAGCCCTCATCAGCCAGGATAGCTTGACTCCAGTGGCATGGAGAGCACGGGACCCACGTCTGGGCATACCCGTCCCACTCGGGGTGTCAAATGCAAAAAGAACAATTGATGGACAGAATGCAGAGCAATGGCGTACATTCACCCTAGTACATCGTTTCTTTCCTCCCCATGCCATTCCAGTTTTAACCCAGCCATATGCAAATCAGTCTTGACCCTGCGCTCAATGGGAACAGTGCAGACTGAACTGCCAGGCCAGGTGCTCCCTGGACTGGAAACAAGCATCCTAGGACCGGTTTCGGGGTTTCACCCGTCATCAGCCTGGATGGCTTGAAACCCCGAAACCGGTCCTAGGATGCTTGTTTCCAGTCCAGGGAGGACCTGGCTTGGCAGTTCGTGCTGGACTGTTCTCATGAGGCACGGGGTCAAGACTGATTTACATATGGCCAGGTCTAAACTGGGGTGGCATGTTGAGAAAAAGAATGATGGATTTAAGCCAGATGTCTTGACTGAGGGGTGAATGTTTTGATTTGTTCCTCATTCCATCCATCAATTGTGTGTCTTTTGCTTTCGTGTTCTAGGTGCGCCGGGTATGCCTAGACTTGGGTCTTGGGCTCACTGTGTCACTGGATTCAAGCTATCATGGCTGATGAGGGGTGAAACCCCAAAACTAGTCCTAGGATGCTTGTTTCCTGTCCAGGGAGGACCTGGCTTGGCAGTTCCGGCTGGACTGTTCCCATGAGGCACAGAGTCAAGACTGATTTTCATATGGCCAGGTCTAAACTGGGGTGGCATGGTGAGCAAAGGAATGATGGATTTAACCCAGATCTCTTGACTGGGGATGAATGTTTTGATTTGTTCTGCATTCTGGATGCATTCAGGCAGATATCATGGTTCCGATGGTGGTGGGATCGCCACCGACGAGCTGTCGGTGTAAGTCCCACTGTCATCATTATCAGCCCCAATATTTTTACCTTTGATGTTCCTGTAGACATTATTTCTGATATCCTGATATTCTTGACACAATATTTTCGTATCATGATATTTTGTCCTCAATATTTTGTCTAAATACCATTACAGCAGATCCCAAAAGAGAACTTGAAGACTGAGCCTGTGGTGGCTGTGGCACACTGGCTAGGTAGGATGTGGCCTAGCCAAAGCTCAGAAAAGTCCTTCCGGTCATTATATATAAAGTCAGAAGGAAGTCACAATGCCTTGCAAATTTTTGCTGTGACATTTCTGCTTTCTGTTGTCTGCACTCAACTTTTGTTTTTTTCGGCATTTGGTTTCTTTTACCTTCCTGGTTCCCCTTTCAGTATGGTTCAGTATTGCAAACCTAGTACGGCTTATTGCTCTAACCTGTGTTTGCTACCAAGCAGGCTGTGTCCCCATCTCTTATGTGTTGGTGTATTTCCTGGTTTCTCCGATGCTCTTCAGTGCCATTATATTGGAAAAGTTGTCCCTGACATCACTGGTTACTTCACTTATCTTGGTTCCCTTCTTGCTGAGACCTCCCTGTTTTGTTGAGACATTGCTTGTAAGATCATGTGTGTATCCGAAGTCCATTCAACTGTTTGTGTCTCCTGTCTCCTCCCTTCAGGCATATTTCCAGGAATGCCTGCCTTCGTCTCTTGGCTTATACTAGTACAGATGATTGTGACATGCAAGTGAATTCACTATCTACTAGCTTGATTCAAGACACCCCGTTCTGGGGCCAAATAAGATGGAAGGGTCTTTGTTTCTCTTAATTTCCACTCTAAGGGTACTTTATTAAAATGAAAATCTAGCCTTCCCAAACCTCTGCATGTTGATTCTAGAATGAGGATTTCCCCTAACTGGAACCAGGGCTAAAACGGGTAGGGGAGTTCCCAGTTCAAATGCCTTTATCATGGTAGGCACTGTGTAGTGTAACTATGAGAAAAGGGTTGGTCCTAGCTTGTTTCTTTGTATTTTCATCTGTGTTGATGTCCCTCTCCCTCTCACTCTTCAGCATTCCAGGTAAAGTAGCAAGTTATTACTCCTCACTGTCTACCTGCCAGCACAGCTGGTTCTATTGTCTCTTGGAAAAGAGATATTTTATAGCTCAACAAAAGATAATCACTGTCACAAAGGAAACATACCAGCAAATTGAATTAATTACTGCCAAAGCTTCTAGGTAGCAAAAAGTATCTTTTTATAATGTCACATTTATATTACATTTAGCACCAAACTACCCACAACACTGTACTAGAAGTTTTTTTAAATACTAAAAACTTTACTTTTCACCACACAGAGGCCTTCCCAGTTGTATTAATATGCTATTCTTATTATTTGTTATGTCTTTTGCACATTGAGATCCATCCTCGTGGCTATAAGGCACACTTAGAAACAACTTACCTACTGTTTCAGAGTAAGGTTTTCTATATGTCAGAATAGTTTGTTTTTACATGTGCTGCTGTAGAGTTTTAGTCTGTGGCCTGTAAGGCTACAGTGGTACGTCTCAAGCCATGATTTTTATGGGTAGTGTTAATTTACACTGCGGTCCACAAGTGATATTTAACTTGTATGCCATAGATGCAGGGCCATGTTACTGTAACTCTATTTAAAGGTAAAAATGCTAAGCAGGGTTAGCCATCTTTACACAATGTTTACAGGTAAGATCACATGCACTGGGAGATGGAATCGCAGTCTCACAGTGCCCAGGGTCAAGACGCCAGCAAAACATAAACAATAAAATGGGGGTACTACTCAAAGAGATGCACTTTCCTACACCTTTGATTTTAGCTGTCCTTTGCCACGTTGACAGAGCAAGATGTTGAAAACTTCACCACTGTCTATCCCACTTTCAGTTACGGCCCAGTTAAGGACAAGAGACTGCAAAACTTTCTTATGAGGACTTTGAGGCAACCTCGTGGATATGATTGGTAAGCTCTGGTCATGCCTTTAATTTCTTAGCAATGGACACGGTATCCCTCTGGATAGGGTGGTTTTGCTGGCAGGCTCTTGCGCATCAGATGTTACCTGTTTTCTCTTGTTTCCCTATAATTCCCTGAGGCCTCAGAGGCATCATTCTTTATATCACTCCTCTTAAGTATCCAGATGGTGAGGGTTCATGCTCTTGGATAAACCTTATGCTTTACACACGTATTTGTCACAGTCAACACTGATATTCATATTTTCACATGACGTACCTGTTTTTATAGTTGATGATCAGATGGCAGCAAGCTCCTCGTGACTTAATAAAGTTAAGAAAGAATTAATTATTTTGGGCCTACACCCACTCAGATATGCAAGACCATATTCCCGTTCCTCTTTCTTGCATTCTGACACTCGGTTGGAAAAGTCTTGAGGTTCAATTTTGTTATGTTTTCACTACATGTTATGATTTAGATCAGCTCCTAGCAGCAAGGTACTTCTGTTGGAATCCGGTTTGTGGAGTCCAGCAGAGAAGCTTGGCTGTGAAGCTGAGAGGTTGACTTTGGGGTTCGTTCTTGAAATACTTATTAAATCCTCTTTTACAACCATTTGTGTCCTGTGATCACAAAAATGTCAACGAGGATGGGATGCTGTATTTGAAGAGGACAATTTTCAGAAGATTCTGGATGTGAATTCTTATCTGGACTGTCTAATATTTCTGAACATTTCACGAAGAAAAGAAAAAAAAAAGAACTGAAAGACAGTTTGTTCAACCGTCAACACTTAAGGCCAGTCCCTTGTGTGTTCTAACGATTGGAAATTATTAAGATGTTGTGTTAATTTATCACGATTCCTAAAGACTGTTGCTGTTTGAATCGTATCAAGTAACGATGTCCGTACGGAGAGTCGCGAGCTGAATCTACAAAGAGAGCTGCGCTCTACGTGCACGAGAGACATACCGTGTTTTGCTGTGTCCACGAGCTGAGAGGATCCGCATTCACGAGGAGTGTGTTGTCGTACCGTATCCGCGAGCTGGAGGTGTGTGACATCCTCGTGTGAAATCTCCATGTTTGCGCTTTGCAAGTCTACGAGAGGTCCGTTCTACATCTGAGTAGAGTTCATCGTTTCCGGCGAAACAGGTGACGACACAACACTGGTGCATGCATGATGCGCAACGGTGCATTTGAGGAAAGGACATCAGCAACGGAGTCAATGCGATGCTCCATGTGGTGGCGTATGAGGAACGTGCATGGAGAGTCGATCAGTAACCTAGCAACAAACTTTATCAACTATACACACACACCAAGGAAGCAGCGAGCGTGTGTTTATTGCGATTTAGCTGGTAAACGTTTCTTGTTGGGAAAGGAATAAGATAAACTTTGTAAAGTGTAAGAATTCTGCTTTTGATTATTTCTGTTTTAGTGAATCACACGGTGAGTGACTTGGTTTTACCTCTTGTCTCAATATACACTAGTGACAGTGAGGATGCAGGAATAATCTGGGCCATTCTTACAATTGGTCTCGCGTATCATAAAAGTTCAGATGGACAGAGTTTGAAGCCATTTTATCAAATTATTCAACATATTTTGAAGCATAAAGTAAACAAGATAAAATGTTGCTTTCTTAAACATCTGAATTTTATTCATACCAGCGTTTTATTTATTAACAAATTATAGCTACGCAATCATCCATTCCCACTCCACCTACATTTCTTCCAGAACCTGGTTCTCCGTGTATGGAGTGGGAAGATTGGAAAGAAGCTTTCGCCACCTACCTTGAAGCTATTGGTGGGGATGTGTTAATTGCTAGAAGGAAGTTAGCCATATTAAAAGTATTTTTAGGAGTTGAAGGAAGAAATGTTTTGAACACCTTACCTAACTTTCAACCTAATATTAGGAATGTTGATAATCCTTCAGATGAAGATGAGGAAGACGTTTACGAAATGGCTTTGACGGCGTTAGCTGACAATTTTGGGAAAAAATTAAGTATAGTTGTAGAGAGGCATACAGGTGAAAAAATGTAACAATATGTAGCAGCGTTGAGAAAATTATCTATCACATGTAAATTTAAAGATTTGAGAGATGATATTATTAGAGATCAACTTATAAACAGAACTAACAATAAGAAAGTACAGGAAAAATTGTTAGATCTAAAAGATCCGTCTTTAGAAAAATCCATCGAAATTGCTAGACGTATTGAAAACACCTCTCGATATGTGAAGGAATTATCTGAGAATAGTTCTAAAAGTGAAACAGATACCAACAAAGTATGTGCATTGAATTCCAATTTTAAAAAAATGGTCAAAACTAACAGTGATGAAAACACCAATGCGAGAAAGAGGTTAGAAAAGAATTATAAAAAAATTTGCTACAGATGTGGTAGTTACAGACACAGTGCAGACGCTATACAGTGTCCTGCTGCAAAAAGTCGCTGTTACAAGTGTAAGAGAATTGGTCATTTTTCTCAGGTGTGTAAAACCAATGATGTTTCTAGTGTAAGGAAAACTGTAAATACGATAAATGAATCTGAAATGAATCACACCTGAGACGAGGTAGATGATGAAATTGAGAGTGACATTGAAATAATGGTAGTAGAAAATGTGAACAGTTTACAGAATAATTTAAAGGATACTTATTCGCCTCCTAAGTGCATAATATCTATTAACAATTCGGAAGTGCATATGCGGGCGGACTCATGTTCTCCTTTCACCTTAATAGATAAGAGTAATTGGAAAAGTTTAGGGTCTACCACATTAATTCCCACTGATGTTGAACCACTTGGTTATTGTGGAGTCAAATTACCAGTTAGGTTACTTTAGTGCAAAAATACAATTCAAAAAACGTTCTACCATAGCTAAGATTTATGTGGTGGAATCTGGCAGAAGTCTATTGGGGTGGAGAGAGCAGAAAAGTTTAGGGATCATCTTGGATCCCAACCATCCTTTACAAGTGTTATTAACAGAGGCGGATTAAACTAACAAATGGGTGGAGGAATTTCCCAATTTGTTCAAAGAAGAATTGGGATTCGAACACCAGATAATAGTAAAAAAAGACGCCAAACCTAAGGTACATAAGGTGCGCAATGTGCCTTTGGCATTGAGGGGAAAATTGAGGGGGGAATTGCAAAGATTATGTAAAGAAAAGATTATTGACCCGATAGAAGCATCAGATTGGTTAAGTCCAATTGTGATCGCGCACAAACCCAACGGCAAGATTCGCATGTGTGTGGACCTGAGGGATTTAAACGATTGTATTTGGATTGATAGATACCTTTTACCCCGTATAAACAAGATGTTATCAAGTGTTGATGGTGGAAAGTGTTTCACCACTTTAGACTTATCTAGAGCTTATCACCAAGTACGTTTACAGGTGGAATCAAAACATCTAACATCCTTCATTACTCCTGAAGGTGCATTTCAATTTATCAGAATGCCATTTCTTTTGGCCTCGGCATCTGCCGTTTTTCAGAGAATAATGCAAAAACTTTTGAAGGATGTTAAAAACGCATTGGTGTTCCAAGATGATGTGTTCATTTGGGCTAAGGATGAAATTCAACATGATGAGATTCTGAGAGGTGTGTTGATGAAACTCGAAGCTGCTGGTCTCACAATAAGTTTGAACAAATGTAAATTTTGCCAACAAGAGGTAGAATATTTAGGACATACGTTGTCTCACAAGGGGATAAAACCTAAATTAAATTTAGTAGAAGATTTGGAAAAAGCTCCACCACCAGTGGATAAGGATCAGCTAAGATCGTTCCTTGGCATAGCTGAATATTATGCAAAATTTGTACACCATTTCTCTGACATTGTACAACCTTTACGTAATATAATGAAGAAAGGTGTGAACTTTAAATGGTCGGAAGAATGCCAAAATGCGTTTGATACTGTAAAAAAAGCTGTAGCTAATGCCACTACTTTAAAGTCTTTTAATCCGCAATATAAATCCATTATTGTGACTGATGCTAGTGGGTACGGGTTGGGAGCTATATTGAGGCAAGAGCATATTGGTGAAGAATATGTGATTGCATTTGCATCACACATTTTAAAGGGTGCTGAACCATCATACTACACCATTGAAAAAGAAGCATTAGCTTGTTGGTGGGGAGTACAACATTTCCGTATATACATTTGGGGTACTAAATTTGAACTTCGCACAGATCACCGACCTTTATTGGACCTTTTTACTACCACAGGTGCTGGAAGAGCTACTCCACGCATAGCAAAGTGGTTATATAGGTTGCAAGAATAGTCTTTCGAATTGAAATTTGTGCCAGGAGTGAGGAACATCAATGTTGACTGTTTGTCGAGTTTGCCTGTAGATTGCAAATTTTATGAAGGCAATGAGGAAGATGATTTGTTAATTGCTAATGTTGAAGAGCTTCATCAAGCTATTAGCGAACGTGAATGGAAGGAAGCTATCGCTTCTGATATGTCATTAGTTAAAGTAATAAAGGTTTTACCTTCTGTTGTGAGTGGTAAAATGGAAGAAGATATTGTAATGTATAAGGATGTCTGGGAAGAATTGTCAGTGGTGAATGGAATAATAAGACGAAATGACAAGTTGGTAGTACCAGTTTCATTGAGAGCCAAATTGATGGGTTTATTGCATGAAGGTCATGGAGGAATGTCTGCTGTAAAAAGGAAGACCAGGATGGATTTTTGGTGGCCAAATAAGGATAGAGATATAGAAAGGTTTGTGAGGGAATGCATATCTTGCACTTGCAGTGACAAGTCTCATGTCTTAAGAGATTCTCCCATTACACCTATGAAGTTACCTGAGAAAGCATGGGAGAGACTTGGAATTGATATCTGTGGACCGTTTGAGGGTTTAGGTTCAGTGGACAAGTACGCATTACTCTAAATGGCCTGAAGTGGCCTTTGTGACTGATGTCAAGACTAGTAGCATCATTGCCTTTTGTGAAGAGATTTTTAGTAGAGAGGGGTGCCCTGCAGAGATACTGTCAGACAATGGTCCACAATTTATTTCACACGAATTTGATGAATTCTTAAATAAATGGGGTGTTAAACATTTGAGGACACCTGTGTATCATCCAAGGGGGAATGGTTTGGTTGAGCACTTCCACCGAGTTTTGGTAGAACACATTCAATTGGCTACTTCTATAAACATTTGTTGGAGATCCCAGATAAAACAAATGTTGTGGAATTACAAAACTAATCCAAATTCTGTAACTGGGGAAACTCCATTTTGTCTTCTCAAGGGTAGAGTTCCTTGTACTGCGGCTGTACCTGCATGGATGGGTAGAAGTGGTAAAAAAGTTGTGAAGGAAATGGAAATACGTGACAAGGTTGCCAGTTATCAAATGGGTTATCAAATAAGACATAATGACAAAATTAGTAAGAACAAGAGAGAGATAAACCAAGGAGATTTTGTAAGAGTTTGTCCTAACATTTTAGTGAAGAAAGGTAATTCTAAATTATCCAATCCTAAGAAGTTTTTGGAAATTAAGGGTAATATAATTAAAACATCGGATGGAAAATGGTGGAACATTTGCAAGGTTGACAAATGTAATGATGCTGAGTTAGGATTCTGGTTAAAAGAAAATTCAGAAATTATTGAGAAGTCCATGGATGATTTCACAAGAGTTCTAAGCACACGTCAAAAAATAAGATCCAAGAAATTTGATGATTATATTTGTTCATGATTGTTTTTTTTTATTTCTATTTTTAGCAAGGGAGATATGTTATGTTTTCACTACATATTATGATTTAGATCAGCTCCTAGCAACAAGGTTCTTCTGTTGGAATCCGGTTTGTGGAGTCCTGCAGAGAAGCTTGGCTGTGGAGCTGAGAGGTTGACTTTGGGGGTCTTTCTGGAAATACTTATTAAGTCCTCTTTTACAACCATTTGTGTCCTGTGATCACAAAATATTTGACTTTCAGATGAATAGAATCTCATTTAAGATGTGGTGGGTGGTCCACCTGCCTGCCAGCTCACCGAGGTGAAGGCATTTACTTCTCTGAAAGAGGGCTGTCTCCATTCCCACAGTTCCCTTCCTGACTGGAGAGATGTTCTACCTACAATGCATTCGCTGGGGCGGTGGATGCACTGTAGCAGGGATGAATGCTGAGGGGTGTCATGTCTTTTTCGTATGTGCATCATTCTTGTTTTTGTTTTTTACACAAACTCCCAAAGCAAGAATTGCCTGTGTTAAACAATAAGCCCTAACAGCCACAGAGTTTTCTCCCTGCATACAGGGCTGTTGCACATTTCCCCTGCCACGTGAAGTATGCTGGACCCAGGCAGAGAATCCAGTGACGGTTGCCCCACCCAAATTAGGGCAGAGCAAGGGTCACTGTGATTGGCACCCAAGTGACTGATGGGCTGACAGATTAAGATATCACTAATGTGTTAGTCTACTACGTACCCAAAGTATCTAGATATTGTCAACCATCTTATCTGGGGTCTGGTGGCTTAGTGGACTAATGTGTCCACTGTAAGGGCCTGTGTTTGACTTCATGGTCACACCT
The DNA here is from genome assembly GCF_964204655.1 of Triturus cristatus. Taxonomy (NCBI): domain Eukaryota; kingdom Metazoa; phylum Chordata; class Amphibia; order Caudata; family Salamandridae; genus Triturus; species Triturus cristatus. The sequence continues at coordinate 1,415,113,889 of NC_140591.1, read as the reverse complement.
TCAAATCCTGGCAGGTCCACTCAGCCATTTATCATTCTGAAGTTGATGAAATGAGTACCATTTAGTTCGGTAACAATAAACATCTGTTATTCAGCACCAACATATCCTTTGCGGTGAACCTGCACTTTACAAATACACATTATATGTTATGCTTATCTGTTTGGCTGTATTGAATTACTAAGCTCTAGTTATGCCGAGCCATGTATAGTTTATTTGCATACCTTATGTTGCCATCAGGTTGGCAGTTAGTATTCTGCCCTTCAGCATTTATCCCACACCCCTCCTGTACCGGTACCTTGTATATCTTTACTACCAATCATGTCAATTGGAGCAAATAGCGGTAATTTGTGCTTGGTTGCTACAAAAATGTCAATAAAATACTCCATCGCACATCATACGAAGGCTATGGAAGCTACCGCTACTTTTTCCTTCTTCCTTCCAAAATGGATCTCTGCATGGTCTCTTCTTTCGCAGTCACAGCACGTGCAAAAATAAAGCTTCTAAAACAAAACATTGCTTTTGAGCACACATTACTCTTCAAGCAGTTAGGGCCTAATTACAAGATCGGCGGTCCACAGGATTGTCATAATCATGGTGGCAGTCCGACCACCACCACACTGGGGGTCTGCCAGTAGTATTCAGAATGTGGTGGTTAGACCGTCACGAGATCGCCGGCTCTGCTGGGATCAAGGAACCCACTGGGCCAGCGATCTGCATCTGGCATGAATATGCTATGGGTGCTGCTGCCTTCACCACCAAGCATATTCTGAGTTGCCTTTTCAGCACCCGATTCGTGGTGGTGTGGCCGTCAGGATAAGAGTGGTGGAGAGGCAACTCACAGGGCCCCTACGGATCTGGGCCTGGGGTGTATGTGCTGTAATTGCACTCCCATTTGTGCATGGTGTGGCATGCATGTCACGCAGTGCAGGACTGTGCTGCAGGTGCTGTCACAGCGGTGGGCTGCATGTTAGGCTCTCCTATGAGCCTAACAGCCCACCGCGTGAGACCACCACAGCACCTCCCGCCTAACCTTGATTACACTCGTAATCCAGTGTGCGGGCACAACACAGCTTTCGCACTCCTTCAAAGGATGGTGCGGTGGCGGTAGCACTGGAGGACCACCAAAGTCGCTATCCAGCCCTTAGTCTACATTTCTATGCAATATGCCAATAACAAACATCCTCTAGGGGCATATTTACAAGGAATTGCGTAGGACAGCGTCGCAAATCATTTTGCTGCACTGGCCTGTAGCAATTTAAAAGGACAGGGATGCACCGTATTTACAAAATACGGTGCAATCCCATCCTTTCAACCAGCACCAGCACACATTGTGCAGCTGTGCACTAACGCAGGCGCCGGTGCAAGGATGTCTGTGCTGTTGGCACGATTGTTTTTGTGCAGGATATGTCATCATACTGCACAAAAAAAACACTTAAGGCCTTTTCCTCTTTCTATGTGTGCTGCAGAATGCAGCACATGTGGAAAGAGGAAAAAGCAAGAAGGAATATAAATGTTGCTCCTCGTGATCTCTGCTCTAGGGAGGCGCAATGTTTTGGCGCTGTCTCAGGTTTACTTGATGTTGTAAATATGGGGCAGCAACAAATACCGTGGGTGTTAAGTGGGGACACCCAGAGCAACACCCATGGAATGCCTCTTTCACACAGAGTAAGGCAGGGCAGCAACTTCTGCTGCCTCACCTTACTCTATATTTACAAGGCCATGTAGATATGGAGTAAGCCCTGTGCGCCACAGGAATGTCACAAAAAGTGACTCCAGTGGCGCACAGGGCTTATAAATATGCACCCTAGTATTTAGTGTCCCCATTTTTACACGCAATCAGGTTTGTCTTGCTTGCAAAATGCACTACATCACATGAAGTCCTGTCCCATATGGCACAGTCATCTTGTTCCTTTAAGGCATCGGTAACATTTTCACGGCCCAGAACTGCTACAAATGTAGTGAGCCTTGGCCCACACTTTTTAGATGAATGCCAAGTTTCTCTTTTGATTTCTTCTAAGCTTTAAGCACTGAAAGGATAGACTGCTCTGAATTGGACACTGGATGATATTAAGAGTATATTGGGCAGACCTCCAGGCTACTATGTTAGTGGAAACCATTGTGCCATGTTCCCAGGGGTTGACCACTCATCACACTTAGAGAACTGAATAAAAAAGGTGGGGATGTCGTTGCCTTCAATGCAGTTGCTGCAGCGGAGGGCCAGCTCAGGCTTCTCTATCACAATCGAGTTGCTCCCTTCATCATAAATGAGGCATGGAAACCTTGAGTGTGGTGGGTCAGGGGCAGATTTATATCACTGTTGACACCCCATGAAACTCTAAATGTTGCCATAAGTCATCACAAGTGGGTTATCTGTGATTATCGCATGTATCCATTTATTTATTCATATAGACCTTTTAAGAGAGCATGGCACTTAGAAATCCACCAACCATTCTGTGGGAGACACATGAACAGATACGAAGATGATAAAGGACAAGCTCCCAAAAGCAAATTAAAGATTTCTCAAACGTACCTTTGCCTCGCCCTTCATTTCTATGGCCCAAGGTTGAAGGCTTAATCCTGAGAAGTGAGCATCTACTCTCTATTGGGGTGCTACTGTTCTGTAGTTCTTAGGAGTCCCCCAGGACCTGTGGGTTTTGGATGACCTAAACTGAGGACTTGGTGTCCCAACCGCTTCCGGACAACCCCACAGGATATCGGCCGTTAGACCAGCTAGATCTACAGTGCCTCTACCACCCCCATGTATTCTACAGTGGTGTAGGTAGTCTCTGGCAACCACTGAACATGACAACCCTGATTCCTCAGGGATTGTGGGAAACAGTACAGTACGTTTTGCTCAGATTCTCATGCTTTCTTACTCTCAGAAAATACACAGGTTGGCGATTAGGAGGTTTCAATAAGTGTTCATTGGTCCAGCAACAATCTTGTGCAAAACCTATGTGCTGCAACAATTAGGAGCATATAAAAGAGATTGCTAGTGCCAATATAGTAAATAGTAGATACATTTCTACCATATATATGATGAACATAAGTAGTTCAGATAAAAACAGTAGCACTTGCATATTCATAAAATACGCGCTCTAAATAATTTGCCTAAATGTACCTAGCCTAGATCTGTATGTGTAGCAAGTATATGCATATGGCTATGTATATCTGTAGCCAAGAACCCCCTAGGGAAGAACCAGCCCCCTCTCCTGATGGTTTAGAACAAAGGACCCCGTTTCTGCATCGAGTATGAGAGCCGGCAAGGGATATCAGACCACTGTGTGTCGAAGATTCAGCTTGCAGGACCCCGTCTCAGCTTGGAAGGGTTTCTCCTCAAATTTGTAGGGGTGAGTGAGGGTCTTTTATATGAAAGTGGTCACTCCAGGTTTTTTTCTAGAATTGATATGTTTTTAAAACGATCGTGGATGCTTTGAAAACAATCTTTTACAGACTTTTTAAAGTGCTTTTAGTATGTTTTATTGTAAATTATTTTTATGCCTTTTAATAGCGTTAGCTTTATTATTTCCTAGCTGACCTTTTGATGAGGAGTGGGTGTCATGTCTTTTAGGATAGTCCCATCATGTATACCCCATTTTTACATAAAAAATCACATTCAAACTTCAATTTGGTAAATGTTTAAATAACTTGCCAAACGGTTCCCAGCACAGGAAATGCCAGATTGTTTAAGAATCCTGCGATGAAGACTCAACATGGCTGAACATCGTATCTGCATGTCGCAGTCCCTCCAGAACTTCCAATATCATATAGAGTGAGCAAAAATGGTCATCTCTGTTTCCCACAGCAGCCGCCAGGGAAGAATTAGATGCCTGATACCAATGCCTGTATCTCTGGAGCAGAGACGATTTCCCTTCCAACAGGAGCGGAAGCATCCCTTGGAGGCACTAGGAAAGCCGTCATCAACATGGGAACCCGCTGTGGATAAATGCATGTGTGGGCCTGCAAAGGTGCCAGTAGCGCTTCTATGTCTGGTGGTGCAACTGATGGAAGTGTCAGACACAGGTCCAACACGCAGCCAAATCCGCAGAAGAGGCAACGGAACACAGGCAGGACACCTGTCTGAAAGACAGAAACCAATGCTCGCTCAGCTCTCGAAGCTGAGGCGTAGTCAGGAAGAACACCAGGTGCTCACGACAACATTGTTCCTGCAGTGTTCTCTCCATTTTGTGAGGTATTGCGACGTCCATTGCGAAGCAAGAGAATTAAAATCAGGATTCCCGCTACCGAAAGCAGGAAAAAAGGGAAGCCCAACAAAAATTCTTCCAAGTACGGAGTGTATGAAGGCTGGAATTACTCCGAAGATGGTCTTAAAGGTGGTTAAGAGACCTGATCCAAGTCGCCTAATTAAGTGTACGATCCCACTCGTATCAGACATGTTAAAGATAAAATGAGCCATTTCTCTGAATTGGATCGGGAAGTTCGTACGGACCAGGGCCTGGATCTCTGGTGAAGACCTTGCAACCTGGAGATCAAAAGTGTTTCAGGCTGAACTTAAGACCACATTTTGTTGAAACAACATGGCTTTCAGTCTGCTCAGCGAATCAAACCGTATACTGGAAACATTCAATGAATGCCACAGTGGTGCCTCCCTAACTGTGCAAGCCGGGGGAAACAATACTTGCTTACAACAAACAGCCCTGTAGTTTACCATGACTAGATATGCGATGCCTGGTGCCATCCCTCAACAGCCTTGATCATTCAGCAATAAATAACTCCCATTCGAAAGTAACTTGAAAACTGGACGAATCACTACAGCTGGGGAGCCTTTCAAGTAGCAAGATAAGTTTGCTTTTGACGCATTACATGCTCCATGAAGCGACACCTCTTTGCACACTAAAGACCCACTTAAAGCCCTTTCACAGTTTGTTCCACTCAAGAAGACTTCAGTGTCCTTCTTTCTGCACCTATATCTACACAGTAACTCCCAGGTTTCCTGTACGTACCCTTCACCCAACGCTTCATACCTGCCTGCTTGTATGTATCTAAGGCAGTATTGGAATTGAAATGTCATAATTGGCAGTGTGATATAGCCATGAATTAACCATTCAGTAGACGGTGACTCAGCTACTGTAAAAGGTAACTTCTCTAATTTTTCAATGAGCAGCATGGTGTACTTTGCATCTCTGAGTGCCATAGTCAATTGTCGGTCGGTTAGATTGTAAACCGGGAACAAACTTGTGCTGTTAATTTACCGCCATGGCATGTTGCCTGAACGCAATGATTGTAGCATCCAGCTCAAAAGCAAAATGGATCTTAATTGAGATTGCCCATGTTGTAGAATAGACAAATCTTGTTCCATGATGTCAACTGCTGGGGACACAATGTTGCCCAGTGAATAAATATGTGAAGATAGTGTGGTCATACCATTGTCTACCACAGCCAAGGCCTTTTCTAGGTTAATCCTATCAATTTCATGTAATCTCTCAGTAGCATACTGTTGGAAGACTTTCTACAGTTCATTGCAGATGGCATATTAGAAGCATTTCTCATGCGGTTCCTTGGGACCTAACAAGAAATCCCTAAGATCCAAGTTGGCAGCTAGAAGGGACACGTGTTGTTTCACCTGCTGTAGTGTCAAGGTTTTTTGCCATTCTAGGCACAACTTCCCAACACTATAATAAGTCACTACCCCTGCGTCATCTGTGTGTACATAGCGTGGGTCAGGCCTATGAATACTAAACCCTCCGGTGGTACCCTTGAATATTGACTGACACCTATTTGTGTCAATAGGCCTAACCAACCATCCCTTCCAATTTGGAGTTGAGGAATTGTATGTACCATTCTGTATCATTTCACCCAACATTTCCTCACTTAACACTGTGTCATTTAATAAACCTTCAATAGTTGTGGGTAAGGCGATGCATGGTGTTTTCAAGTCTTTGATTTTTGCAAACCCACAGCAGGTAGTCTGTTGCACTGTTCTGTTCAGGAATATTATCTGTAATGGTATGAGGCAAGCTCTAAATAAGGCCTCTGTTCCCTGAACCTGCCAATCTTTCGTCCCTCAGATGGATTTTGTGTCTATCGTGTACCTCCAATAGTTGAAACCGTGTATAGACAGTTGGGAGATGAAAGGTGCTGAATATATGAGCTTGGTGTTTGTCAGCATCATTTTCTTCGCAGTTGCATTCATCTGTACTAACTCATAGTAGTATGACATAGGGTCTGATGTATTAAACCCTGAAAAATATGCAAATTTCTGTGCAAATCTGGCAGAACTACCTTTCGGTTGTGTCGGGCAATGTTCTCTTTGATGGTAAGTGTTGACAGTGCGTGGAACACTAGCTCTGTGCAAAAAGTGATGACCATAATGTTGATAACAATACATACTGTCGAAGTCAGGTGTATCTTTGTACAATTCCCTGAAAGAAAATGCAGAAGTTTGTTCAAAATCTGAGAGCATAGAATTTACAGTCTCAATGTCCCAATCATCAGAGAGTGTACTCGGAGTAATGAAATCATTCATTGAAATTTTGAATACATGTGGAATTTTCAAATGTTCAGTAGAACCAAATACATCATATGAAACCCTATCCCAAACTATACCATCCGGTAATGGAACTCCTGAAATATTCACTAGGGACAGGTCTCTCTGTTCATGGTGTGATGAAGTACGTGGTTCCAGGACCAAGTTCACATGTTGTACAGCAGAGCATTGTGGGAGGTAATGTCCATTCAGGAGTAGGAAAAATACAGTTACTATACCAATCCAAATGAACAGGAACAGGATCTCTAATATAAGCCAAAAATGCAGCCAAAGGGACACAAAGTAAGTCTTTTTCAGCCAGAGATAGAAATATCGAAATTGTTCTTTCTTGGAAATGGGTGGCATTTGTTTAGATTCACTTGGATCTGAAGAAAAGTCATCGAAGTTGATGAAGTAGCAGGACACAGTTCGAACTATCTTTGGGAGCTCAGTAGTATTTGTAGAACTGGCAGCTGCTTCTTGTGAAGGCACGTTGATGTAAAGTTCATTATTGGGCCGAATTGCAATTTGCGTTTCAGTTGCATTTTGGTGTTGTTCAGTTTCAAATGGTGTGATTCATACTCCATTATTTGCTACTCCGACATCTTGCGCAGAGGAGTCTTGAAACATTATTAGTCTTTCCATCTGAACTTCCTGTATAGTAGCAAGAGGAAATCTGCGACTACTCATGACCCCACGCGGCCTACTGTTGAGAATCAGCCACATAGTGTGGTTTTATCAGATCAATGGAGACACATCTTTTTTCTTTTTTGCCGGCAAGAGGCAGAAGTACTGTTCTTGTTCCTTGAACCGCCAGAACAGGCACAGGTGCTCTGTAGGATGGCCCAAACTCCTTCTTATCCACGATATTTTCTCTGACCAGGTCCCCAATCTTCGGGACCCAGACAGATCTTGCCAAAACCGGTTTCATTTCCCCAGTGGCGGTGCGTTTTATTTGGATGTTGCTTTCTAATGCCCGGAATTTATTGAGTTCCTGGAAAACAGCCAAACTATCATTCAATTCAAATGGTTTAACATCCGCCACTGTGCTGGCACAATCGAGGTCAGGTACCCAGATTCTTGTCCCAAACAGGATCTCATAGGATGGATGTCCTCCCAGGGATTTTCTTGGCATATTGTTTATTGCCCTCTGGACCCATATAGGTAATTGACCCAACTACCGGCCGCACCTAATACCCTTGCTGTTAAGGATTGCTTTAGGTCCTGGTTTTTCCTCTCCACCACCGAATTTCCCTCGTTATGGTAGGGGGAGGAGAACCGCAAGACCACACCTATACTTTCCATGGCTTCCTTGTAAGCCTAAGAGCTAAACGCAGGGCCACAGTTGGAATGGAACGTGACAATTGTGTATGCCCCTATGAAGACTCGCAAATCCTTTATAACAGTTAGAGCATCAGTCGAGTGCTGAGGCCAAACCCATAGAAATCTAGAGTATGAATCTACTGCCACCAAGATGTACTTGTAAGCTCCGTCTGAATTTAGGGGCTGCAGTGATCCAAATAGACACATGCGAGAGGTCTGTCCAAAATTAGTGATGGTGTTTGTGGTGGCCGTGCTACAGTGGAACCTTTTATCTGCTGACTTTAAGACATAAGCCTTTGTTTGTTTTGACAAACTTGGCCACCAGAATCACCGCTTTAGTATTAAAACTGTAGTGTTGACTCCTTCATGTGCAGACCCCAGACCCTCATGTGCAGCTGGTATTAAACCTAATCTGCGATCTGTGTTTGGTATAACTCTATCCCCTGCTCCTGGAATTTGAGCATACGGTGTGTTTTGTGCATCTAATTTATAGGAATATTTGAGTTGAAAGCCATTCAGGATGGCAGAGCCATTCTTTGAGGAGTTGACAGCTATCAGTATTTCTCTGTCTATCCTTGTGCTTGAACAAGTGATTGCAGCAACGGCAGCAGTTTACACTGTCGCCTTGGCTACTTCTACAGCCAGTAAATTTCCTTTAACATGTATGCCAACACACTGATGACTCAAGGTGTGAATAACTTGAGCCCGTGGCAGGCATGCTTTCAGCTTTGCCACTTGTTCCCATAACAATTTATGTTTAATGGTGCAACCCTTGGAATCTCTAAACCCATTCTGGCCCCAGTAATGAAGATATTGATTGTAGGACTGCACACAGTAAAATAAATTGCACACTATCAGTGTGGGGAATTCCAGATCCGTATATTGTAGTGCTAGTATCAGGGCTCTCAGCACTGCCAACCGTCCAGTACAATCTCCTTGGGATTGTGTAGTCATATTGCTGGGATGGAACTTACAGTCCCGCATACGTCCCTTTACTATAGCACATGCTGCGCTATATTGCTGTTTACTTCCTATGGCAGGCTGAGCAGATCCATCAATGTAAATGATGTATTAATATTTTCCTAAATGCAAGATTTAATTCATGTATTCTTGTTCGTGCTGCAGGAATGCTTGTGTTTTTAATGTAGAATCGTATTTGTAATCAACATCTATTGCAGTGATAGAATTTGCCCATTGTATCCATCGTAGATGCAGTACTTTCGCATTTGGAATGCTCAATTTGGTAACAGCTTCTAAAGTTGGTACAGGGGTTACAATAATTATGCGTTTCCCCTGTGCTAGTGCTCTTTCTCTCACTATTCCTTATTCATTTGGCTACACAGGGCATTAAGAAATGCTTTTGTCCTCTATAGGGGGCGCAGATGAAAGATGTATCCCATAGAGTAGTATAAATCCCTTGTAGCAGCAGATTTCCTAATTTTGCCAAGTAATATGGCCTTTCGGAACTGCTTTGTATTATTGATGTCAACTATTTGCTGGTGTAATTTTCAGCTTTGTTCTTGTATTTCTATATGATTTATGACTATATATTTTTTTGAGCACATTGGTGCCTATAATCACATTCACATTGTTGTATATAATCACTTTCTGAGATTGATGGTCATTGTGTTTTTTTATATGTATTTGACTCACACATGAAACAATGTTTAAAATAAATTCAAATGTTTTATAAAAAATGTTTTGTGAATAAGACACAATTCACTTGAGAACCTAAGGGTCTAAGCTGTAGTCTGCTACAATAAAAAGCAGTAAAATTGACAGCCAGGTGCTCTTGTTGTGTAACTTTCTCTCACTACAGCAGTCTGTACTGTGGTCAATATTTTTTCGGTTGCCGCAAATCGCATCTCAGCATTTGTGTATAAATGTGATTTGTATGCAATTGGAACTGTTTCGCCTTCATTGAAAGTGAATAGGTATATCCTGATAAACCAGGGACAACCCGGTTCACCACGTTTGTGCAATTTACACATGTGTGAACATGTAGATGCTATCATGCCATCCTGAACTGAACATAAAGTATCTGTGTGTTGCTGTGTCCACTGATGTAGTGTGAAATCATGTACGATTAAAAAGTAGAAAGGTTTTAGTCTTTCCGCGTAATCTAGAATGTATGTTCTGCCAAAATGTAGAAATCCTAATATGGATTGCAAACCTTTTAGAATTGTTTAGAGGCAGGAGCAGCGCACTCTTTTCTAAAAAGTTGACCGCCAGGCTTTTGCCTTCACTTGATAGCTCATATCCTAAAAACAGGGCATTGAGATAGGCAATTTTTTATTTCTTGAAATTAAATGTGTAGGTCAAGTTGGCGAATCCCACAATTATGTTGTTCACCCTGCTCAAGTGTTAAGTAATTCATAGTCCATCAGATAGATGCCATCTACATAGGACACTGCCTCCTCATCACATGTTTGTAATATTTCTGACACGCTTGCAGAAAAAAGCCCCGGGCTGTTCTGATACCCTTGAGGCAAATGACGGGACTGACGCTGAATGCCGAGGTCAGAAAATGCTATCAAATAACTGCTTTCTGGAGCTGTATTTGGGCAAAAGAATCCATTCGAGATATCTAATGTCATTTTGTATTTCTTCCGCACAATGTTATTCAATTAATGCGGCACTGTGTGCATTCTGAACTGCAAATGTTTGCTTGCATGTGTTTAAATGTCTGTAAACGAAAACTAGGCGATATGAGTTGTCATTTTTCATTACCGAAACAAAGGTGTAGAAATGAAAGAAGTCTCCTAGACAGGATCTTGTAGTTGTAGTTTATTCTTCAGTTACATCATTACAGGTTCCTTTGTAAGTCTTAATGTAAGCCCCACCAGGAGCAGCCTCCTGGCTGCTCAGCCCATCTCCTCCAACTGCCACCCTTCAGGTCCCACATCCATAACATTCTACATGACATCACATAGCACAGTGAACCAGGGGAAGGGAAATGCATAACATTATAAGCAGATCACTACATATCTTCCCTCTTTTAATATTAACAAAATGAAATGGTATACAATTATATAAACGTAGGAAGAGAAGATAAACATCCTAGATATAAACGCCATATAACAACAGAACTGAAAATAAGAAAAACTCTTCTCTTGTTGTAATAATAGCAATAATAATGTAAATGTAATAACAGTAATGTAATAATAATAATGCAAGTAATAGACTGAAAGATAGAAATAAACAAATGTAAACAAATAGCAGGACCAGGGAATATTACATGCCCTCTACTGCATGCACAGTAACATCTGTACACTTACACCTACCGCACAGGGGGAATCCACCTCCCTATACTTCTCAGTTACCTCCGAAACCAATGTAACATTCTACATGACATCACATAGCACAGTGAACCAGGGGAAGGGAAATGCATAACATTAGAAGCAGATCACTACATAAGGTTTATTCATCGGGGAGGTGCAAGTCTCAATCACACCTTTGTATTTGAGTTGGTTTGAGATTTCTTTGACCTGTGTTTTTGCATCATTTTTTATAGGGTTCTGTCTCTGTGGACTTGAAGTAGATTTTATTGGTATTTCATGGTGACTAGACTCCACGTTCCACCCTACATGGTTGTGGTACAATACTGAAGTTAGTGCTAGCGCCCACTCCTGCGCATATGAATGTTTTAAAGATTCTGGAACAAGGTCGGAGAAAGCAGGCAAAATAACGCTTTCACTCTTTGGGCAATCCCAACACAAAATCAGGCAGCCAATCTTTCTCTGCTAGCAGTATGTCATATCCATATGTTATGTTCTCCCAAAAGAGACCTTTAACCTTTCTTGAAATGTCCCCCTCTATTTGGAGTGTAATTTCGTAAACTCTATGTGGGACACTAACTCCTGTATCAGGTGTTTCCACTGTGATGTGTTCACTCAATTCTGCTGTCACCAGAAATCCTTCAGGTTCTGGCGAGCTATTGCTACTTCTGCCGCACTGTCTAGCATCGTCAAAGCCCGTTCAGAAGCTAAGTGCTCAATAACGTGGGCATGTCTAATTTTTAAGCCAGCTACTTTCTTGTTTTTGAATATACGTTTGGTTTTAGGTTGTTCTTCCTGTTTGATAATGTAATCCGAAGTACGATGCGTTTCCCTTTTTTTCTTTGGTTGATCTTCACTCTTTTGTTCTGAACGCCCGTCCCTCTCCGAGTTTTTTGATGAACCCTGAAAGGAACGAAAGGAATGTGTATCAGTTTCCTGATACCTATCAGGTTTCCTAACGTTATCATGATTCCTATGGTTATACCTCTTTTCAGAGGACTCCTGTTGGGGAGACCCACCCCTTGATCGTGAATTCTTTTCTGTATAGTTATTTTTGGATTATTTGTCCTCCCATTTCTTTATAGAAGAAGCGGGTACTTGCTTTGAGTTGGCCTTTTCGGGACTACCCGCCATTTGTGGCTTCCCGGCTTTGGTTCCCAAATTACCTCTACCCAATTCAGCATAGGTTTCTTCGATAATTTCTGGTAATTCTCGCTCCCTATTGATAGGAGCTGTTTCCCTTAGGTGGCTGTGTATGGCCTCTGCTGCTGCCTTCCCCTTTATGTTGCTCAGAACTATTGCAGAGTCTTGGGCAAAGTTACCCATCAGCTTCCTTTCCAAGTCCAGGGCAGGTCCTGCCCCGTACTTGTTCTGTATCTATTTCAATACATCAGTAACAACTGCTACAGAAGGGGTACCATGTACTCTAACGTAGACGGCATCAAAGATTGTTCCCCAAGTGGTACAATCCTCTATGGCAGGAACCATCCCCATTGGCAAGCAAATGGTTAGCATTCTGTGTTTCTCCTGCGGACCCGTATTAGGAAACACTGCTTCCAGCTGTGCAATTTTTTGTGCTATCCAGAACGCAATCTGCTTCTGTTTGGAAGGAATTGTCCTTATTACTGACTTTAGTGTCTGTGGGTTAATTGTAGGTGTGGTTTGATGTGGACCAGTGGAGCATTTCCTCCAGGTTAGACTGTTAATGCTCGCATGACACCTGGACAATGTGACTATGTCTTTGTATATTTTACGGACTTCATCCAATGGTAGTGTATCTATCTCGGGATGTGGAATGTATGTCGCTAAGACTGGCCAGGTCGCTCTTTCTCTGCTGAGCGGACCGAGTCTCACGACAGATGTCGTGTGTGGGAGGGCGCCTTTAAATCAGTTTTTGTGTTGCTGGTAAGTTAACAGAAATTCAATGTCTTTGTATGAAATGCATTCTTCTGGTGGTTCAAATACAATTTAGTCACCTGATCTGTAGGTGGGAACTGAACCCAAGAATAGAATACTTCTGATCCAAACACGTTGTGTGCCTCAATCACGAAGGTAGTACAGCCACCTGTTGGTACACCATGTTCTAACAGCTTTATAGTTACGGCATGTCTGCAATTCTCTGTGATGTTAAGAGCGTTTGCAAGTTTGTCTTCCCCCGAGCTACTTGCAGGGTCAGTCATTTTAGAAGAGAAGAAAGTTAAGAGGTAGGGTTTTACAGAATATGGTGAACCTTTTATCCTTACAAGCTTGCTAAACCTTCAGCCACAGAGTATATCTGCTCAGCTGAGGTGGATTTCCCTTCACACTTCAGACATCACTGAAAAGTGTGGGTAGGGCTTTCTGAGAAAGCATGACTGAACTACTGAGATTTAAACTGTTAATATAAGGACCAAACCAATGTTGGCAGTGCCATTTCATGTAGTTCCTAGCAGTCCCCCAGGACCTGCGCGTTTTGGATGACCTAAACTGAGGGCTTGGTGTCCCAACCACTTCTGGACACCCCCACAGGATATGTCAGCCGTTAGACCAGCTAGCTCTACAGTGCCTCTACCAACCCCCTGTATTCTACAGTGGTGTAGGTAGTCTCTGGCAACCACTGAACATGACCACCCTCCTTCCTCAGGGATCGTGGGAAACAGTACAGTATGTTTCGCTCAGACACAACCGTGCTTGCTTACTCTAGGTTGGCGATTAGGGCATTTCAATAAGCATTTATAGGTCCAGCGAGATTCTTGTGTAAAACATATATGCTGTGACAATTAGGAGGCAGAAGCATACGAAAGAGATTGCTAGTACCAATATAGTAAATAGTAGATACATTTCTACCATAGTGCTAATATGATGAATATAAGTAGTTCAGGTAAAAACAGTAGCACTTGCATATTTCTAAAATGCGCGCCCTAAGTAATTTGCCTAAATGTACCTAGCCTAGATCTGTATGTGTAGCAAGTATATGCATATGGGTATGTGTTTCTGTAGCCAAGAAACCCCCAGGGAAGAACTAGCCCCCTCACCTGATGGTTTAGAATGAAGGACCCCGCCTCTGCGTCGAAGATGAAAGCCCGCAAGGGATGTCAGACCGCTGCATGTAGAAGATTCTAATTTGTAGGGGGGGTGAGGGTTTTTTATACTAAACTGGTAACTCCAGGGTTTTTTCTAGAATCAATATGTTTTTTAAACAATCATGGATGCTTTAAAAACAATCATAAATGCTTTGAAAACAATCACCAATGCTTTTTTAAACAAATGCAATCATGCCTAGCTGGCTGTTAGCCAAGGATGAAAATAAGTGGTGACCCTTATGCAGAATAAATCTGCCGTGCCTGGGAACATGTGTATGTATGTCAGGTACAGGGATTATGATGGAATACTTAGAGCCTGGTGTTGAAGAGACAGGAGCAAGCTACTAGGTAAAAGGTCACCTGTTTAGAATCGTTATTGTCGTATGGATGGGACAATATATGTAAAAATGGGGTACACATGACGGGACTAACCTAAAAGGCATGACACTACCCTCTATTAGGTTGCTTCCTTCACTAGACCTGCTGTAGCAGTGGCTCAGCTGAATGGAATGGTGCCAATCGGCAGGTATGCTGATTTCTGGCAGTAGCCCTTGCTTGCCAAATTCTAAATGAGGCCCATAGGTATTTTCCTACAGCAAAGTGACCACAGCAAAACTGAGGAAAGCTTGTGACAGAGCCACTAAAATCTCACCTTTTAATACCTGAAAACCCAACATGGAGAACATGTCAAACTATGAGTAATACTTCTTTTTTTTGTGTGTGTGTGTCTAGTACATCAAACGAGTTCCTGATTATCTTGTGGAAGTGAAGTAGTCCAACAATTGGGCTGCTTCCTGTAGATACACAAAGGTCCTTTCCCAAGTGCAGTTTCCAGGATTTTCCCAGAGAATATGCTAAAATCCTTTAAGCCCACTGGAGAATAGTCCAGTTTACCCACACATCTGCTCATGTATTCACGAAACACTGTTTAGTAGATGGTTGTTGCTATTATATAAAATATTAAATGATAGAACCCCTTTTCTGCCATTCCCTCTGAGTGTAAAACGATTATAAAAGTCAAATGCTGTTATTTACTTTATGGTAAGTGGTCAGACTGGCTGGCAGGTCAGTGATGTCCATTATTTCCATCCTTCCAATGGAAACCTGCCCACCATACTGAGGGATTTTAGCTGGGCAGGTGGTGATTGTGTAAGCTTCAGTGGAACTGCACTACAGTGGCTGCACTATAGGCAGTGCAACTTTGCTGAATGTTTTAAAGTATTTTTTTTTCAAGAATAAATGCCAAAAGCAGGATTGTATTCTGTTAGAACTAAATATTAATGAATCTGATGCACAGCGAGGTTTTGCACCTGCAACTAGGGGCAAGTGAGTGATTTTCCTGTCCAGTAGCAGATGAACTGTCAGATTTAAGCCAGCTGTGTCCTCCCACTCTAAATAGAGCGTCGGAACCACACCTTTGTTGAGGTGGAAGCAATACCAGTATATGGCAGTGCTCTGCCTTGCCGAACTGAAGGTGGTGTGGTGGTTAGAGGTCGCAGTATGCTTGGTGGGACCGCCACGGTGCTGCCAAGAATATTGCTGTGTTGGAGGTTCCTCCTCCAGGAAACAAAGGGGGCCATACAGGTTCCCTCTGCCTTCACTACATGTGGATGCACAGAGGGTGGCATAATATGTGACTCCCTGTGTGCATGCACACCAGTTCCTGCACGGCATGGACTTTCGAGGCCATGCCCTGCTGGAACCTTGTTGTGGATCCCATTGTGGTGCCTTTTTAAAAGGCACTGCTGCCTTTTAAAGAGGCACTGCCATGGGACCACCACATCACCCACCTGCCAGACATCTTAAAAGTTGTAATATGGAAGGGGCGGGCTGCAGGAGTCTCAGCGGTGTGGGGGAGCACCGCTGGTATACCACCTGCTCCCGCACCACCAAACTTGTAATTGGACCCTTAGTGGTTACAATATACACTGAAAGAGATGTGCCATGGCAGTAGTGCAGAACTCTGAATAGGGTATTTAGAACAAATAAGATGCATGGGAACAACAAAGATATGGCAGGGGCTCAAGCTATAGTTACTTTAGGACATGAGTTATAGATGCTTGAGATGACTATAACTGGTGAATTTCAGTGACTTTGTATATTGAAAGTTGAATGTTTTAACTAATAATTTCATCAAAGTATAACATCCTTATAACCTTTATTTTTTTCAGTGGATTTATAAGGGTTTCTTTTCATGTAAAATGATGTAATAATATAATACCTAAACTTTTTTTCAGTGAATATAA
Organism: Triturus cristatus; assembly: GCF_964204655.1. Taxonomy (NCBI): domain Eukaryota; kingdom Metazoa; phylum Chordata; class Amphibia; order Caudata; family Salamandridae; genus Triturus; species Triturus cristatus. Next base: position 1,415,097,493 of record NC_140591.1, on the reverse strand, counting down.
AACTATACACACATACACTCAGACATACACCTGTAGATAATATTGTAGATAGCATGGAGCATGCTTCAAAAAAAATAATTTACAATATACTGTTACCAAAGCACACCAAAATAGCACATGCTAAAAGATATAAAAAAGGATAAGCCTGACAGAACTTTAGGTTGTGGTGTGTTGGTGTATCACTCACAGCTCAATATTGAATTAAGATGACGCTGAAGCTTAGGATACATATCAAATAAGGGTAGTTTCAATGTGCCACACAGGGTACTATTTAAATCAGATGTAGCATTATCGGATGTAACCTGCGGTAGAACAAAGCCCTCCATCTTTTTACTGATGAGCAGCAGCGTCCGGCACAGGTAAGCGTGGTGGGGTGGGGCAGGGCGCGGCAGGGGGGAAGCTGACAGACGACAGAATAGGTATTATTTATTTATTTACTTATATCTATTCCATCGTCTTTCGACTCCCACCTCACGCATCCCTTCCAGTAGCACCGCGTTTACCTGTGACAGCTGCCGCTGCTGATGAGTAAAGGGGCAATGACAGAGGAATAGGACGGAGAAATAGGTCCGCACCCTAAAGATGGAGCACCTTGAGTGGGTGTGAGCAAACTTCAACATTCATAGAAACGTCTGGGTGAAAAGCTTGTGCTAAAGTAAAAAAAGACCTAAACCACATCCACAGCTGAGAACCCATAGCAGTAAACATATCTCACAATTACATTCAACACAGTTCAAACTGAATACTGGGGGTCTGATTCACAAATCGCACATTGTAGTCAGTTTTGTAGTACCACAGTAGTACTACAAAATGCTCTTCACAAACTGCACTTTTATAGTAGTTTACACTTTTGTAGTAAGTCCAGCACTACACATGGCCAACTACTGGTATTGCAATATACTCCCATACTGAATAATGGAAGTATATAACATTAAATTGTATTGAAAGCAATTTTAGTAGGTTTAATTAATTCATATACATCACTTTTGACAACTATTAATGCACATTATTTATTTTTTCCTTTGGGGGAATTTATTTTTAAATCTAAACTTTGGAAAGATATTTTTTAATACATTTTGTTTAATTAAAGTATTAATTCAAAACTACTTTAACCGTACTGTAGCATTTCTCTATTTTATTGTACAACAAAAGTAAATATATCAAATTAATTTAAATTAATATTTCACATAAAATAGTTCCAATATTTTTTTTTTTTGTTAAATAATCTTTTAACATTTTCCCTATACTTTTCCATGCAGAAATCTCCGCCCAGACTAGACTTACTTACCTATCATCCTGCTTTAATCCAATGTGAAAGACCCATAAAGACAGATAGAAAGAATACACTTTTTAGCTCTATAAAGTTTAGAGACCTTCCATAATCAATAAATCACTATTGGATTTGTGTATCCTGATTTCTCCCCTCTGAACCTCTTAGTGGAGCTTGTTAATTTTGTTAATTATTTGAAATGTGAAAACATTTGTTTTGGTCTAGGCTCTGCTGAGTGGAAACTACCAAAAGATGTGCAATTTACATATCAGAAAATTGACAATCCTGATTATAGTCCCATTTGAAAGGCTGTTCCATCCCTGAGCTCTGCTGAGTGGCTGAGCAGCTAAAGTCCCACTTATCCGGAACCTGGTAGGGCTGACCACAGACTTGTCTGAAATGCTGTGCTCGCCTTGATCTCTGCTGAGTGTACTCTAGGAGCAGATGTCCCACTTAAGCACAAGAAATTCTGCTGCTGGCCACAGTCCCATTTGAAATGATTTACCTGCCCTGTGCTCACCTAAGAGGACTTTAGGAGTTTCAGTCTGGTCTAGTCATGCCTCCTTCTAGTGACTGTGTCAAAGAACAGCAGAGGCTGATTGACTAGATCATTTGGTTGACTTCCATGGGCTTGCTCAGCTAAGCCTTATGCTCACACCACATCCACACAGAAAGGGAGAGCTACTCTGGTGGTCAAATAAAGCTCATCAGCTGAGGCTGTGAGTTGCATGTCTCTCCCACAGTGCAACCGAACTGTACTACTTTGAAGAACACGATTGAAACTTCTGATGGCTGCCGATATTAATTAGCAGTAACCTTGAACAGGCAAGATATATATGACTAATCCAGAAATGCAGGGATTGACCTAAATGTGTTAGTGCCATACGCAATATGTAACCCTTGCCAGGCATGGACATCTGTTTCTGAGGTCTCTGATTACCTAGCAATTAAAAGGAGGTAGATCCAAGACTAATGTAGTCAGCCTAGGGTGGTGGAAACGAGCTTGTGCATTCCGGGTGTCCATGGGAGTTTGTGACATTTGTTTCTTATCTATAAGAGGCATGGGGATCATGAACTGTAGTTAAGGACATCATACCTATCGTGCTGTCCTATGTCAAAAGGAACAGAGTAGAAGGCAATATAATCCTGTACCTTTTTTATATAAGCCTCATACTCCATGGAATGATCCCGCCTTCTAAAGGGAGGATTGTTTTCTTTTCTTCTTATTTGGATTCTGAAACTGTGTGATTCTTTAAAAAGGCACCGCAATGGGAACGCCTCACAAGATTCCTGCATGGCATGGACTCGAAAGCCCATGCTGTTCAGGAGCCTATGTGCATGCACACAGATAGGGCACATGTTATGCCCCCCTGTGTGCACCCACATATGATTGAGGCACAGCAGGGTCCTGTAGGGCCCCATTTGTTTCCTCTCTGGCAGTCTTTTCATGGCGGTAGAACCGCCATGAAATGCCTGGCTGAGAGAAAACTCGTAATATGCTTGGTGGGAGGATGGTTGTCCCGCCAACCATATTGCGGCCTCTGATCGCCACTCCTACACCAGGGAACAGCGGTTCATGGTGGAGCCAGCAGTCCGACTGCCCGAGTCATAATCAGGTGTTTGGACCTATGGTGCAGTGGTGGATGGATCTGCTCACACCGTGCCACCACGGTCCTCGGTCCGCCAGACTCATAGCGCCCTTAGTATATCACACTCAATACTTCACTTATGTCAGTTAATTAATGTTTCACTCACTGCGTGCACTACTCACCCATTTACCACACATGTTCTCAACATTTCACATCCAATCTCTTAAAAGGCGGGACCTATTGGCTTTGCCAATGCTCATTTTAAAACATGCATGTTTCTAATAAGCGGAAACGAAAAGGAAGTATTCATAAATAAGCTTGCGAACTGGAAACCAGACAAAAGTCTCCTCAGTAGACTGGATATTAAAAAGCTAACTGGGAAACACATTTGTCACTCGCCAAATGCCAGGCCAGAGATGTCTCATCTGTAATACCCAATTTTGACATCCCATCTATTACCTTTCACAGGTCTTATGCTGAAGGTTAATGGATAACTGCTGCCCACTCATCTAAAGGGCTGGCTCACGTACATTTCAAGAATGCCATTGCTGGTGTCTGCTCTCTGCACATCTGGCATCATGAGTCTTGTGATTGCCTACGTACTCACTGTGTTAAAGGCCGACACATGACTTATTATGTTTCTTCACACTATTACTAACCCTGGGCTTCGTGCTCCACTTCGCCCACGGAGTGCACGTAGCACTGCCTGCTTTGCCGTTTACGAAGTAGGCGTAGCAGGCAGCGCTATGTACACACCGTAGTGAAGCAGAGCTGCCCGCCACCCGCCTCCCGCCCGCCCTAATTTAAAAATAATTTAAAGAAGGGTAAAGGTAAATAAACCTCCTACCTTCAGCGTGGCGTCCCGGGTCTCCCTCTTCTTGCTGACGGTAACTTCTTCATGCAAATGCGCATGCGCGGACGCCCGCGCATGCGCATTTCTCGCGAGAAATGCGCATGCCCGGGCGCATGCGCATTTGCATGAAGAAGTTACCGTCAGAAAGAAGAGGGAGCCCCGGGACGCCGCGCTGAAGGTAAGGAGGTTTATATTTACTTTTAACCTTCTTTAAATTATTTTTAAATTAGGGCGGGTGAGAGGCGGGCGGCGCGTAGTGGGGCTACACGGAGCGCGCGAGTGTGCGTAGATTTTGCCACACTACGCGCTGCTCCAGGTAGCCCCACTACGCCCACTACATCCAGGCCTGACTATTACACAGGCCTAAGGAAACTGAGAGGATAATTTATGAGAGGCTTGTGCCACCGAATTGTCCATTTTTTTGACGCTCCGGTGGCGCAAGCCTCTCAACCATATCTAAGAGGCCTCGCAAAGCCACTCTGCATGGCTTTGCATGGGTTCATAGATACGGAGTAAGACAAAGCAGCGCAAGTTGCTGTGTTGCCTTACTCTGTGTCAAGGAGGCATCCCATGGGCACTTAGGTGGGTGTTTCCATGCAACACCGATGGATTTTGACACTGCCCCAGATTTACTTAATTGTGTAAATCTGGTGCAGTGCCAAAACCTTGTGCTTCCCCAGAGCAGTAGTAACGAGGAGAAATATATATGTTTTCCCACGTTTTTTCCTATTTCCATGTGTGCTGCATTCTGCAGCACACATAGAAAGAGGAAACCGCCTTTCAGGATAGTTTTCATGCAGGAAGGTGCCCCTTCTGGCACAAAAACAATCCTTGCCTGCAACGGGGTCACCCTTGCACCATACCATGGTGCAAGGGTGCCTATGTTAGCGCTAGGCAGCAAATTGTGCACGCAGTGGGGGGAAAGCAGGAATGTACTGAATGTCATAAATACGGTGCATTCCTGCTCTTTGACATTGGCATAGGTCCTCGCAGCAAGAAGACTATGCCAATTCCTCATAAATGAGGCCCTGAGTATGTAATTGCCAAATGTCATAAAAGGAAGAAAGAACTACAGAAATACATTTGTGGGGTTTGTTGTTGTTGGTAGTACGGGTCATACGAAAGATGGAAACACGTTGAAAACAGAAAAGATAATCTAAAGAAAATGGAAGCAGCTTAATAATACATAACAAGTCAAAAGACATTCCCGCTCTCCTGTCAAAAGCTTTTAAAGCACACAACTCATCGCTTCCAAATTCTCCGTGTCAGAGATGGTAAAATACAGCACAATTTTCAGCATCGTTTATTGTTCACGTTTAACAGCGCCTGGAATGCGGAACATGTCAATCAGCATTTATTTTGATGTTTGTGCTTGAGAAGAATTATCTCTCACCACCCCTTCCACCATAACTAAATACAGTAAACCCATAATTAGGAATTTGAATACCAGAACAAACTTGGCAAACAATGTGGAGCTTGTTTGTTTCTAAAAATGCAAATCCAATTATCATTCATTGCACCGCCCCCAGCCCCTGCCACAACTGTAGTCTCTTTTTTAATGTATTATTATAATTTTATGTGGAGGATAAGGCCGCATATTGCTGCTGGACCATCTGCCTTAAAAGTGCTTTTGCACTACTATTTCTTTTTTTAAACTTTACGGATCCCTCTCGCTTTTGTAAATTAAAAAAATGGCACTTGTTTCATTTGAAGGTGCGCTGACAAAATGGTGTGGTTGCACGGCCACGTCATCACAAATTTAAAAAAAAAAGTTTTTTGCCATGCTGCACAGCATACTGACATGGCCAAAACGTATTGGCAAAGTCAATAGATACCAAAGGTTAGAATTATTGGCTTTGCCAATGCTTGTTGGCAAAGTCATTTGTGAAGGTAATTTCAGAGCGTGATTCTCTCAAGCATAGGTGGTGGAATTTTGCCCTCACAAAATGCATTTGTGAATTGTGAATTCCTGTCAGTGCGATGGAATGGTTGTGTGCCCTTGTTGCTGGATGTACCTACCGGAAAAGTAAATCAGCGGTAGTATGTGGTATAATAGAATCAGAATCCAAAACGTCAAAAAATGCTAGTGAAAAAGTCACATTTTGAAAATGTGCAACAATTAGAAAAAATTTGAAAAACATCATTGACATGGAAATAAATCCCAGATCAGGAAGATTGAACGCAATACAAATGTAATGAATCTTAAAATAAGTATGTACAAAAACGAACATCAATTCCTAAAAAAGGCAATAGAATTGGGTAGAAATAAAAAGAAAATGATTTTGCAATTTTAATTGCTCTGCAACATTTAGAGTCAACACCATGTAACAATGTTTAGTACATCTGAAGAGCTTTATTGATAATGAAAAGCCGTGAGTCAGATTACATCACTGAAAATGAATCTGCTAAGGGCCCAGTTACGAGTCTGGCGTTCCGAGCACTGCCAGACTCATGGATCTGCGGCAGTGGTGGTCCAGCTATTGCTGCACTGGCGGTCTGCCCGACCCATTACGACTTGGGCAGTCGGACCGCCATACGACTGCTGCCGCTGCCAGGGCACCGCTCTTCCTGGGAGGTGGTGCGGCAGTCCTGAGGCTACAATATGCTTGGCAGGACCACCGTGCATGCATGCAGGCAAGGTGAGTGGCTATGAATAAAAAAAATAAAGTCACTTACCTTGCTTACTGCACATCCTCCTCACTCCCGTCCCTCGACTCCGAGTGCTCCTGCTCCAGCCAATTCCATTAACCAATACTGACACTACTCTCATGCTGGTAACCAGGATTAGATGGAGCGAGCTGGCTGGACTTCTTCAGGCCCTGGAGGCCTGTGCTTGGTCTTCACCCAGCTGTCTAAGACAGCCTGGTGGAGAGTTGTAAAGTGCACATGTAATTTTGGCCATCTCAAGAACTGACATGCATACTTTAGAGTGTCCACTTTGCTCCTCCAGTCCTCTATGCTGCCAATTGGCAGCACAGGAGTACATGCACCTATTTCTGCTGGCTGGGGGCAAGCTGGTGGCTGGGGCGCGCCACGTGAAAAATGTAATGGCAATGAAATAATTTCATTACCCTTTTATTTTTCATGTTCAGCGTGGCTGCAGGGGGTGGAGGGGCGTGACGTTCCCCCGACCTCATGCAGAAACCGCTGCTGACATAGAGTATATCATAGAATAATATACAGAATAACAAATCAAGAATACCTGCGCTTAATCCTGGAATCCTAGGCTGATGCTAGGCAATGCAAAATGGAGCACAGATCATCAAATCTTTGCTCATGACATCTCTTCAAGTTTCCTGCAGAGACTCTCACTGTCTCCCATGCATTTTGAACTATACAACAAGTTCATCAAGTCTTGCTCAATCATATTATTTATTTATTTTATTTTAATTGACCATTTTTGTAAAGAGCTACTAAACACCCCCAATTGGCCCCAGAATGCTTTAGACGTGGGTAAATATAATAATGGTGAGGAGAAGGATAGTGCTTTATACTGTCTGATGATGAAGAACCATGTTTCCAATCACGGAATGTGGGACATACTAAGGATATGTCCCATTGACTGAGTCTGAAAAGATGACAAACCATAAAGGGGAGAATCCTGAAAGTCTATTGCGAAACACATATGCTGGTTTTAGGTGCCTGACAAGCAAAAACAATAAAACCAACTGTAGTGGATGAGTTGAAGAGAATTAGATTATCCAAATGCGAGAAAAATATGAGAGACGTTATAGATTATGTAAACTTGACAAAGTCTCCATCAAGTCACAGATGTGGTGGCAAATAATTCTACAAAGAGGAGCCCTGAACATGAAGACTTAGACCACCAATGCTCATTGTAGCTGGCTGGTTAGGCATTCTAGTGATATCTCTTGGCACACATGGGGCTACTAGTGGATAGATAATTGACAAACATTTTGTGGGATAGTTTAGTGATCGAACATGGAGCTGCTTAGGTACTGGTTAAAATCTTTTGATGTTGGCTCTTTCTTTTTATGGATTTATGGATTCCATGGCCAGCGTGATCTGGTCCTGTTGTTTGAAGCTAACCAACCGACAGACTGCATAGTTTTGACCTCCCTGGAGTTTTCAGAAAGAAACCTTGGAAAGGCAAGTGTATAGGCTGTTGAAGTAGTGTATGTGAGCCCTGAGCAAGTTGAGATGTAGCAACATTTTCTGACAGCAGAGGAGCAAGGGTAGAACCATTGTTATCAGGCATAGATGGTGGAATGCCGTTTTGGAGTGGTTTAGTAGGAAAATAAATGTTAAGTCATTATCAAATATCAAATAGTACCCCCAAGCTTTTCCCATGGGTGTTGGGGTACAGTCCAATTCTTCATTTCTAAATAAAGAGAAGTAGATAGAACTAAGAGGGACATGGAGCAAGGTGTAATTGTTATTACTGATGAGGCAAGGCCAGTTAGTCTGCATCTAGTGGTGGACCTTTGTGTGAGAATGAGACACGTTAAGGAATTTGCCATGGTCCTCTTTGAATTTGATGTGAAACTATGTGTCATTCATTTACCCTTGATATCCTCACTTGTAGTAGTCTAACATGACCGCAAGGGGCCATGTAAACATTAAGTAGGGCTGGTGACAAGGCAGATCACCTCAGAATGCTACATTTTCTGTTTGCTATTTTGCAACAAAATTGACCCAATTTGACTTAGTGGTAGTAGTTTTATCAGCATGATGCACAGCATGACAATGCAGTTCCCCTGATGTAGACAAAGGGGATTATTTTTATATTATCTCCTGATGTTTATTAGTGTTGAAGACAGCAGCAACATCTAACAGGATCAATATGAAGAAGTGACCCTGTTCGTGGGAGTTGAATAGCTCTTCCAAGGTGTTTATAAAAATTGGTTTGTTCGCCCCAACAAGTTCTAAGTCTTTATCAATGGTGGCTCTGGAGTATATTTACCACCAGGTGGAATATAAGTGGTGGGGGACAACTTTTTCAGTCACATTAGTCACGCCCAAGAGGCTAGAGATAGGTTCAGAGTTGAAAAAAGTAACTGGATGTGCGGTGGATTTAGTTAGCATAGTGGTGATGATTGCATGCTTGAGGACCAGAGGAATGGCTCCACTGGAGAAGGAGGACTTTATTAGGCAGGTGATGATTGGTATAAGAGATGTGAGATGCAGGTTGATAAATATGGCATCAAGGATATCACAAGGAATGGAAGATTTTTCGACAGATGACAGGATATTGCTAATGTCAATTTCAGAGACTGTTGGCAGCTAACAGAGTGGGGATCAAGTGGGCATCACAAAGTGTGTGTAGGTGTGTGAGAATGGGTTTGTGGTAGTGGTGGTGATCTGAACACTGAGCATGCAAATTTTGTGGATAAAGAATGTCAGAGGATTTGTCACAGAGGTCAGTTGAGGGTGCTGGCATGCTTAGATGAGGAATTGGGAGCGACCATCTCCTCACCATTGCAGAATAGTTCTTTGGTTCAGTATAATGAATAAGTGATATTCGATTTTAAGTAGTATTTCTTTGCTCTGGCACAAGCTGATTTGTAGACTATGAGGCCAGAGGGTAGTTTGGTTTTCTGCCAGTATTTTTCTAGCATTCTGCCCTGATGTTTCAATTGGTGGAGTTTATTAGTTTATCATTTATTAGTCTTCAGTGGGCACAGTTTACAGGAGGAGACTAGAGAGCCAGAGTATCCAAAACATTTTCTATTTAGATTTGCGTAGGATATGCAAGGGTAACTTCGGGCATTTCAGGAGCACGGTGGGGTGGATTACATTTAGTTCACCTTATTTTAAATGACAGGGTTGGGCATTTGGGTTAATTGAACTTAATTTAGCTTCTGGATTTGTTTTTTGCCTGGTGGTCAGATCGAGTGTGCTGCTACTCTCAAGAGTTATTTACAATGTGATCAGCTGCTGATCTGTATTCACCTGGCGTCTTTCCCGCTCCACAGGTTCCCACTATCCACCTTCCCTGCCAGCCCCTCCCACCTCCCAGGACTACTTATGGAGGATGTAGCACCCATCCAAGCCCGTTCATACCTGGACCGCACACAGCGTCAGGAACCCTGACCCTCCTGCCAGTCTCTTCTACACCACCGAGGACCTCTGGGCCCTGCACCCCGGACACTGAAACAACAGCTGTTGCACTGCCTCCCCTCGATCCACCAAAGGACCATTCACCTGCTGCCATTGCCACTTCTCCTGCAACACAGGATCACCGTCCTGCACTGGAGTCCACGTCGCTACCGCCCAGATGATCACAAACAACCTGTAACCGCTCCAATGCATTCTGCTAAACTTGTAATTCCTCTGCAGACATGCCACTGAAATCTGGGACACCATCATCACCATCACCCCAGATGTTACCTTTATCACCAAGCAAAACCAAAGGGGATGATGGATGGAGTGTTGAACATTGCAAGCACTCACCCCCAGTCAACTGATCTGGGTTTAATCCATCATCATTCTTTAGCTCACTCCGCCACCCCAGTTCAGACATGGCCATATGCAAATCAGTCTGACCATATGCCTCATGGGAACAGTCCAGCCCGAACTGCCAAGCCATGTCTTCCCTGGACCGGAAAGAAGCATCCTGGGACCGGTTTCGGGTTCATAACCCTCATCATCCAGGCTATCTTGAATCCAGTGGCAAAGTGAGCAAGGGACCCACGTCTGGGCATACCCTGCCAACTTAGGGCGAACAAAGCAAAACCAAAGGGCATGATGGACGGAGTGTTGAACATTGCAAGCACTCACCCCCAGTCAACTGATCTGGGTTTAATCCATCATCATACTTTAGCTCACTCCGCCACCCCAGTTCAGACATGGCCATATGCAAATCAGTCTGACCCTGTGCCTCATCACCAAAATATGGCTCAGCCCTTCCGCAAACCCCGCCATCACCACAGCAACACGCAAATGCTAGAAGATGATACACCGAGACTGCTGCAACAAATATGGATGGGACATCAACATCATCTTCAAGGAAACCATCTGATGCATCGCCACCAACGACGACCCCACTCCACCCATTGAGCACCTCAAATTCCAACTACAGGCCAACGCCAAGACCACGTTTAGAGGCACCCTCATTTACAGACCCCCAGGACCCAGATCGGCTTTCTGTGATGTCATTGTCAACCTGATCCCCCCAGCCATCGACTCCTACCACCACATCCTACTCTTTGACCTCAATTTCCATGTCAATGACCCCAACAATGCCAACTCCACCTCCCTCCTGGAGAACTTGAACAACATCAGCCTTCATGAGTAGGTTTGCATGAGTAGCGCCACAGCATGGCCCCAAATACAGCAAATACCCTTATTGCTTATCTTTCAACGTAGAGATTTAGGGCCTTTTGTGTCGTTATCTTTTCACCCACCCACACAAGTGGGGTACTGTTCTTATCGGGACACGTGTGGGATTCCAGAACTTTCCATCACAGAAATATAAGGAAAATGTATTATATAAGGAAAATGACACTCGCAAAGGCTGCTAGGTAAAACAACATGATGAGAACCATGCAAGTCATGCACACCTGGACTCCTCTGGTTGTTTAGTTTTAAAAAATGTTCAGGTTTGCCAAGGTGTCGACTAAGCTATGACCCAAAATTCACAGCTACCCAATTTGCAAAAAAGGGTCAGTTTTGAGTAGGAAAATGCGATGTATCCATGTTGCATTTTGGACCGTTTCCTGTTACGGGCACTAGGCCTACCCACACAAGTGAGGTACCATTTGTTATCAGGCAGCTTATGGAAATGCTGGATTGAAGGAAGTTTGTGGCTCCCCACATATTCCAGAACTTGCCATCACAGAAATGCAAAGAAAATGTTTTTTAGTCAAGGTTTGAGGTTTGCAAGGGATTCTGGGTAAAAGACATACCTGGCCAGAGCTCCTCAAGTCACCCTGGATTCCCCCAGGTGTCTAGTGTTCAATAATTTTCATGTTTGCTAGGTTTCATTAGGTGCTGACTGAGCTCGTGCCCAAAATCCACAACTACTCACTTAGCAAAAACAGGGTGAGTTTTGAGTGTAAAAATGTGATATATCCATGTTGCGTTTTGAGCCATTTCCTGTTGCGGGCACTCAGCCTTCCCAAACAAGCGAGGCACCATTTTTATCAGGAGACTTGAGGGAATGCTGGGAGAAAGGAAGTTTGTAAGTCCCTGCAGATTCTAGAACTTTACATTTCAGAAATGTGAGGAAAATGTGTTTTTGGCTGAAAGTTTGAGGTTTGCAAGGCCTTCTGGGTAAAGAAAACCTGGTAAGAGGCACAAGAGTCACCCAACCCTTGATTCCTACAAATGTCTGTTTTTCAGAAATGTGCAATTTGCTAGTTTTCCCTAGGTGCCGGCTGAGCTTGGGTCCAAAATCCACAGCTGCACACTTTGCAAAAAAAGGGTCAGCTTTGAGTGGGAAAATGTGACGTATCCAAGTTGTGTTTTGGGCCATTTCCTGACGCGTGTACTAAGCGTGCCCACACAAGTGAGGTACTGTTTTATCAGGAAAGTTAGTGTAATGCTGGGTGAAAGGGCGCTTGTGGCTCCCCACAGGTTCAAGAACTTTTCATCACAGAAATGTGAAGAAATATTTTTTTAGTCAAAGTTGGAGGTTTGTAAGGGATTCTGGGTAAATAAAACAGGTAAGAGTCACACAAGTCACCCCACCCTGGATTTCTCCAGGTGTCTAGTTTTAAAAAATGTGCAACTTTGCGGAGTTTCCGACTGAGCTAGGGCCCAAAAACCACAGCTGTCCACTTTGCAAACAAGCAATGGCAATGCCAATAGGTCTTGTATTTGCGAGAGTTTGAGAGAGTATATGACAATTTACCCATGTGTTTTGGTTTTGAGTGGAGTGGATGTATGTGGTGTGGCGTGGAAGTATGTGGTGTGGAGTGGAATCATGTGGGGGGGTGATGGTAGAGCGGCAAAAAACAACGGGAGGTGGCAAGTCATGACACAACAGTTCAGATAAGGCCTGGGGCAAGCACAAAGAATGGGCAAGAAAGAGGGTGCAAAGAGGAGGGACCATGGGCAAGGAAGGACACAAGCAGGGGCACAGGGAAAGCACAAGCTATAGGGGAGCAAGCAACAATGGAACAAGCTTCATTAACGATGGCAGAAGAGGAAACAATTGATGCGCTCTCTTTTTCCCTTTTTAGGTCGAGCATTCGAGACTTCTTGTATATAATTTTAGTATATACTTATATACTTAAGTATATACTTATATGTGTATGTACTTTGTGGGCTCTGGAGTACAACCCAATGACTTGTCTGCTTCTGCTTAGGGACTTTTTTTCTGTTCAACTGCCTCTATTTAACTTTCTTGATAGAAAACTACCAGCAGAGGTCAGTAAAATACCAGAATTGCTTTCTGCTGAGGGATTTTCTTTTTTTACATTTTTCTGGCAATTGCCTCTATTTAACTTTATTGATAGAAAACGACCAGCAGAGGTCAGTAAAATACCAGAATCACTTTAGCATTCTCTAGATTCCAGTCCATAGAGATTGTCTTCCACGAGATCCCGTAGACAATAATATTTTTTTCAAATCTTGTATTTTCAGTGGTATGTCCACTGAAAGGCCCTGAGTTTATATTAAAAACAGAGCTTGGACTATACCATTTCCCGCTGAAAGGCAATATTTCTCTCTATGTGTTCCCACACCTGGAGTGTCACGCAGTTTGGCAGTGGGTTCCCGACGAGACACCTGGCACTTATGTTTTTTACAAAATAAACACTGCAAGTATATATATTGTCAACATCTCCACATCGTAAGGTGTATGTTGCTGAATGCCAGCCCTCTCTTGCCCTAACTAGTTTGCTGATAGAATGCACTGATCGAATTTCAGAATACCTAATAGTGACAACAAAAAACAAATTCATCTCGCACCAAATGATGTGCCCACAAATGCTCAAAATGCGCTCTGTACTGAGAACCCCCCCGCACGCAAATGCAAAATTTGCGGGTAATGCCCGCTCTATAATACCTTTGTGTAAAACAGTCAGCCATAAACCACACTGAAAATAGTGCATCATTAAATTGAACAACGAAATGTACCTGCCGTGGTTGGACAGACCGAGGCTCATCAGTCCTTCAAAGAAAATTCTATTAACCGAAGTGCTCTCTTAAATTCTGCCAAATAGCTGATCTGTGACATGTGATGGATCCTCCATCAAATAGAAATAAACAAAATCCTTCAAACATGCCATGTGGGCCTTGACACACACTTAATCAAATGTGAATAAGCAGACTATAATGGTTTGCTTGGAAAAAGTTTTTGGAAAAAAAAAAAAATCAAACATCTACTAGAATGACATAACACAGATAGGCATTGTGAAATGGCCTCAGTGATGGGTAGCTAGGCCTCTTCGGCCACGGAATGACATGAGGCACACACCACTGGTATCTCTCTGCTAAGACCACGAGCGACCTTCAGCCCTTTTATTTAGACCCTCGGGCGAAGCCCGGCCCTGATGGCGGTAGTGGCTGCATTTAGATGTAGAGTCTCTCTACATCCCTCCCATCTTTTAATCAAAGAATATAACGAAACACACAACCATAACATTCACACAAAAAGTCTTCAATATCTGACTGGGTGCCGAGTTCGGGCGCAGTTAGTACCTCTGCCTCCTGGGTATCGCATACGGCTCCTGCCCGCTTTGCTGCTCCCGTTCTGGAACATCACTGGATGGTGCTGACAGAGACCCTGGGAAACTGTCAAGCGGCATCCACGCGGCGCTTGCGTCCTTCTCCACTTGCTGAGGGGACAAAGGAACACTCCCACCTTCTGGCAGTCCGGGCTGTCTCCAACCTCTTCCAGGTCATCGTCGTCACCCCTCCTTTGACTGGTGGGCTCAGTGCTTCTCGGTATCCCCTTGAAGCAGGATATGTTTCTTGCAACTGTCTGCTGACCACATTTCGCTGTTACCATGGTCCCTCTGACCTCTTGGCCAGGGCCCCGTCTCTCTACCCTTGCAGCTCTACTGGTCTGCCACTGCTGCCTACACCTCGCCTGCTGGTGTTCAAGACCCACTGTCTCAATTCGCATTGTGCCCCTGACCTCTGCCCGTGCATTCCTGGGCATTCTTGTCAGTCTGTATATCCTCTAATTGCGCTCATCTCAATTGTGCTGTTGTGTTTTTTTCCTGCCAGCTGCTCTAGTGTATTTTGCTTGGTTGCCCCTTCTCTCCGGGTTTGCCCTGTGCTTTGCTCGTCCCGTTCCTGCGGCTGCTGCCCCAGCGGCCCCTCTCCGCCTCCCAGCTCCGCTTCCCGTCCCCTTCCCTATTTAATGGTGGCCAGCTGTGCGGCCGTGCAGCGGACGTGCGCAGCAAATGTGTGCAGCAAGCATGCCACTTTTGCATCCGCGACCAGACCACGACCAGCGTGAGGGACCCTGGATCTCCGACCATCCACCGCTATGATGACAGTCGCCCTCCTCGCATTCAACCCCAGAATAGACAACAACTGGCAACAGTCCATGCCAAACACGACCCACAGCCAGTTCTCCTGCCACCACTGCCACCAGACCTTCACCACCGCCCCCGCCGCCAACCCCACTGATGCCCTAAGGTGCATCCTCCTCAATGTGCACTCCATGCACAGATAAGCCATAGAGATCTGGAACCTCCTGGACACCCTCTCACCCGACGTCGTCTTCTTTACAGAAACCTGGACCAACACCTCCTCCCCTACTGACATCGCCATCCCAGATGGTTACAAGATCCAGAGGGAGGACAGTCCCAACCACCGGGGAGGAGGACTCACCATCGTGCCCAAAAACTCCCTCTGCCTCTCCACCTCGAGCGACATCTTCCTCGCCGCCGGACACCTGCACTTCCAGGTCCAGACCAGCCCCAACTCCACACTCCGTGGCACACTCGTCTACAGACAACCCGGTCCCTGAGCCCTCTTCGCCGACCTCCTCGCACCCCACGCCATCGCCTCCATGGACTAAATACTCATCCGAGACCTGAACTTCCACCTCGACAACCACAGCGACCCCAACTCCACCACCCTCATGCACAACCTCGCCAGCATCCACTTCAGCCACACCACACAACCCCCATGGACTGACCACCACTGCGTACACTTCCTCGTCAACAAACCCTCCGCAAAGGAACTGGAGCAGAGTCACCGAGGAGCAGCTCAACTCCACCCTCAACCGGGAATTTCACACATGGATCTCCAACTGCGCAGACAAGCTCCCCCTGCTACGCAACTCTGACAGACAGTACACCAGGAAAGCCACCTGGTTCACCACTGACCTCCAGGAAGCCAGACGCAGCTGCAGACGCCTCGAGAAGAACTGGAGAAACAGCAAGACGCTTAAAACCACACCACCTACAAGAACGTCACGACCGAAGAGACTGCCTCAACCATGAAAGGCATCCAGTCAGGGCCCCCCACAGACCCCTGCCAACCCCACATCTACCAAAGAGCTGCCATCACACCAGAGTTACGATGCACCATCAATGCCACCTTCCAGACTGGCACTTTCCCCGGCGACTGAAAATGAGCAAAAGTCAGACCCCCGCTTAAGAAGCCCTCAGCAAATCCCACAGACCTCGAGAACTACCGGCCAAACTCGCTCCTCTCCTTCGCAGCAAAAGTCGCTGAGAAGACTGTCAACACACAACCAACAAGGTTCATCGAAGACAACTCCATCCTCGACCACTCCCAATCTGGATTCCGCAGCAACCACAGCACCGAGACCACCCTACTCGCCGCCACAGACGACATCCGCACCCTCCCCGACCTAGGCCACACCACATCCCTGATGCTAAATGACCTGTCAGCAGCATTCGACACTGTCTTCCACCGACACTCGCGGCCAGGCAACACGATTCCGGCATACAAGGAACCGCCCTCGACTGGATCTGCTTGTTCCTCACCAGCAGCAGCAAATGGATCAGGCTGCCACCCTTCCTCTCCGAACACATGAAAATCTACTGCAGAGTACCCCAGGGGTCATCCCTCAGCCCTACCCTCTTCAACATCTACATGGCCCCCCTCGCTGCCATCGTCAGACAGCACGGCCTCAGCATAGTATCCTACGTCGACGGCACCCAACTCATCCTCTCCCTCACCAAGAACCCCATCACCACCAGACTCAACTTCCAGAAAGGAATGCAGGACGTTGCATCCTGGATGAGCAACAGCTGCCTGAAGGTCAACTCAGAGAAGACAGAAGTCCTTGTCCTCGGAACCACCCCGTCAGCATGGAACAACATCTGGTGGCCCACCGCCCTCGGCAACCCTCTGATCCCCACGGGCCACATCAGAAATCTCAGCATCGTACTGGACTCCTCCCTCTGCATGAACCGACAGGTCAACGCGGTAGCTTCCAGCTGCTTCAAAACCATCAGCATTCTCCATAAGACTTTCAAATGGATCCTCCCCCCGAGTCAAGCAAGACAGTAACCCACGCACTCATAACCA
The DNA here is from genome assembly GCF_964204655.1 of Triturus cristatus. NCBI lineage: Eukaryota > Metazoa > Chordata > Amphibia > Caudata > Salamandridae > Triturus > Triturus cristatus. The sequence continues at coordinate 1,415,080,356 of NC_140591.1, read as the reverse complement.
GTAGACTTGACTACGGAAACACCCTCTATGCCAGCATCAACAAGTCTATACTCCGCAAGCTCCAGATGATACAAAATACCGCCGCCAGACTCATCCTCGGCACGAGCATATCAGCCAACACCTAAGGAATCTCCACTGGCTCCCCGTCAAGAAGAGAGTCACTTTCAAGATACACACCCACACCTACAAATGCCTCCACAACACCTGACCCCAATACCTCAATGAGAGAATCACCTTCCGTGCACCCAAAAGAAACCTCTGATCTGCCAACTTCACACTCGCTGAAACCCCATGCATCCACAGAGCCAATACAGGAGGAAGAGCCTTCTCATACATTGCGGTCAAGACCTGGAACGAGCTCCCGATCGACATCAGATGAACACCTTCAGGAAGGCTCACAAGACCTGGCTCTTCGACTGAACAGATCTGCGGACACCCCCACACCTCTGCGCCTTGAGACCCTCTTGGGTGAGAAGCTTGCTTACAATTCCCTGATTGTTTGATTGATTTGTAAGACAGTCCACAACTTGGGCCCATATGGTGTTCTTAATTTTCACCCTGGGTGGCGGTCTTTGAGAACAACTTGTGCCTCAACCTAGAGAGTCGGGATTTTCGCCTTCCGATCCTGGCTGGCCTTTTCGATTGTCGCCTGTTGCTTCCGTTGGGCCTTCCCCACATCCATGCTCAGGGGCACCCAGTCATGATCTTCAGGGATAAAGTCTCAAGGTTTTCGCTTGAATAGCAGCTTTGCAGGAGCACACCATGTAATTAAATGTGGAGTCTGTCGATATGCTTGAAGGAATTGATGGAGACAGACTTCAGTGTTTTGGTGTTGGTCTACCCCGATTGGGAGACTCAGTTAGTGTCCTTATGAACCTCTCTACCTTCCCATTGGCTTGCGGACATTGGGGGGTAATTCTTCCATGCTGGACTGCTCACCAGAGCAAGATGTCCTGGAATTCTTGGACCTTGAAGGGTGGGGTATTATCAGACTATACGTCCTCAGGTGGACCTAGCAATGCAAAAGTCTTCTCCTGTGCCGTTTGGACATGGGTAAATGCCATGGAGATAACTAGTTTGACCACAGGGAATTTGGAGTATGAGTCCATGACCAGCAGGGTGTTGCACCCATCGGAAAAACTCCGGAAGTCGATGCTGACCTTTGATCATGGGGTGAGACTGCTCTTCCATTAGCAAGGGTGCAGGTATTGGGTCTTTGCTGGTTATGGTGCAGGGGTGACATCTGCTGAGCTCCTCATGAGTGCTTCAGTTGGTTGATCCACCAGGGGTTGGATTCTAGTCGAGAATGAAAAACTGCCCCTGGTGGATCGACCAATCGAAGCACTCATTAGATCTTTGATGGTTACTACTACTGGCTGTCCTACCTCGTCCTGAAGACGACCCAATGTGACTTCAGTTGAGTCACGCACTTTCTTGGGTCGAAACAACGATGTGCCTACACAATCTTTCCCCATTCTCTACACTCCATGTAATAGCAGAAGCATGTATAATTGGAGATTCAATAAAATAGGGATTGATATCTACAGAATGAACATTGTATATACATTTTGTACAGCACTGTATATATGTTATTCACACAAAGCACTATGTCACCTCTAGATCACCTTTCACTGATTAGTTTATTACTTGCGCCGCCCTTTTAAAAACAATTTTTTTTTTGTGGCAGCCTAAGAGATAACCCTAATTGTATACCGAAAAAATGAATTAATTTACAAATACAATTGATATTAATTACATCAATCTAGGTGTGTTTACCTTTTTTCTTTTTATTTATAAATGCTGTTAAAGTAATTACCTAACTCCCGACAGAACCTACCTTACCTTTGACCTCCCACATCATCGACCTGGATCCGTCTAGGAAATGGTGCCATTGCCCCACCTTTCACCTTTACAAGAGTGTCATCTACATCCATGCCAGCTTGGCACCAGCCCAGTTTGGAGGGGTTGAGGAGCATGGGGCTGCTCAATTGCAGAAGGGTGCTACTATTTTCTAATAGTACACTCTGGGATAGTTTGGAGTAAGGCAAACTGGATGTGCTGCAAAATCAGGTAAGGGTTGCCCCTGGAACACTTTTGTCATTGGTTAGGGAGTGTCCAGGAGTCACCTCCATCCACTTGTTGAAGAATCCTACAAAACTGGCAACTCACCCACAGCTCAGCAGAACACTTTCAGGACATGTGGAAGAACAGTCGAGGACAGGGCCTGCTGTCTATGACCTGTGTGGAGCCCTGCCTCCACTTGTACCCAATTAATAACCCACCTTCTTACAGGAAACATACCACAACAATATGTTCTTAACGTCTACACGTCCAGCAATTTATATCATTGGATGCCGGGCTTCCCTCACCCTGATTAGCTGGTCATGCTGAAATTGACATTTGTCTGATTTCCAGCATTTGTTTTTACTAAACACTGCAGCTCTCCCCAGTCTCCCTCATGCAGGAATGCATCGCTGACAAGGCTTGATAGCAAACTTTGCTCCTCTGGCTCTCCTGAGCAGGGGGGTACCAGAAATGTGTTTGTTTCAAGGAGCCCATAGGTGATAAACGTGATGCAGTGTATTTGGGAAATGTGGAAAGCAACTGAAAGCGAAACATCAGTTCGGGATATCTTTCACTTGGTCACAGGTAGTACCTAAAGGCATTATGGAAACAAATCTTAACCATACATTTTTAACATCTACATATCATAAGGGTTTTAATTGCTGGGTTCCAAATCCCCCCTATCCTGATTGGCTAGTCAGGAGACTGCAATGAACATGACATTTGTCAGATTTGTAGTATTTTTTTATTTCAGAGCATGGTAATTCACTTTAGACTCTATTCTACAGGAACATATCCTTCAAAGGCTTGAACCTCAACTTTATTCCACTGGGTCTTATGAGGAGGGAATTATCAAATATGTATGGGTTTTGTATGGGTTTAGGGTGCCCCAAGGAAATAAACTCCTCTTTATGGTACCCTAGACTGCGTGGAAACATACCACAACCATACCCTTTGAATGAATGAATGAATGATGATCGTATAGAGCGCGAACTTTGCCCAAAGGCGCCAAAACGCTCGGGATAGAACTAATGGTCATGAATTGTAGGGATGAAGCTTCAGATATGAAAGTGTGAAGAGCTATGTTTTTAAAGATTTGCGAAAAAGTAGATGCAACTCTTGACAAGAGATCGTTGATGGGAAGAGTGTTCCAGAGCTTAGAGGTGGCGATGGCAAAGGCTCTTCCCCCTACCTAGCCCTCCTGAACCTGGGGACTGCAAGCCAATTTTTATTCTTACACCACAGCTGTTTGGTGGGGACATACGATTGGAAGAGTCTTTTGATTCCTTCAGGACCAGAACTATGAAGAGCCCTCTGGACAATGCATAGGGTCTTAAACAGAATTTGCTATTGTAGAGAAAGCCAATGTAGTTTTTGAATTGCCACAGAAACTGAGTAGAATTTAGGAAGATACAGCACGGGTCTCGCTGCTGCATTCTGTACAAGTTGCAGCTAATGGATGGATCCCTTTTTACTGTCCAGATGGCGGGCGTTAAAATAATCCAACCTGGACAAGATCAGGGCAACAACTACCTGCTTTCAAGAAGAAAGAGAAAGACATGGATGACCCCGAAACAGGTTGCAGTAGTTCTATTGATCTGGGGGTCAAAAGAGAGTGAGCTGTCGACTATAACACCCAGATTCTTTGTTGATACAGCAGGGCAGGGCAAGGTTCAAGCATTTCAGGCCACTAGGATTGTGACCATATAGATTGTTGGCTGACAAAATCCAGGACCTCTGTTTTAACCCCATTGAGTCATAAATAGTTGTTTATCATTCAATCAGCTACAGCACGCATGCAGCTTTTAAAATTTGCTGCGGATGCTTCAATGCTGTTTGTGATAGACATAATTATTTCTAAGTCATCAGCATACGACAGAGCCTTGAGCCCTAAAGATATAATTACCCTGGCCAAAGGAGAGACAGAAATGTTAAATAAAATAGGACTGAATGAGGAACCCTGTGGAACTCCACAAAAGGTGGAAATGGAGTAAAAGTAAAATTGGTCCATCTTTACTTTTGTGACCTATCTGAGAGAAATGAGGACAAAAACTCTAAAGCGGAGCCTGATACCCCAATTTCTTGAAGACGGTTAATCAGCCTTGTTGGTGAGATGGTATCAAAAGCCGCAGATAGGTGCAAAAGTATTAACAAAGAGGTATGCCCAGCATATACTTGGGTACGTATGTTGTTTACTCCAGATATTAGGGTAGTCTCAGAGCTGTGGCCACTCCTGAAGCCATATTGAGAGCCGTCAAGCAGGAGATGTTGCTCAAGGTAGGTGCTTAGTTGGGTATGTAGGTGCTTCTCCAAAATCTTGGCAGGGACTAATAGCAGTGAAATGGGCCAATAACTTTTAGGTTCTAAAGGGTCCAGGTTGGTTTTCTTTAGTAAAGGCTTAACCACAGTTGTTTTCCAGTTAAAAGGAAAAAGCCCTATTGAGATGGTCAAATTAAGCATGGACGTTAGGTGAGGGACAATCATCTCCATTTCTAATATCATAATCTTCAGGTAGCACGGTTTCAAAGGGGATCCGTTTGCTCATTCGACAGGGGAAGAAAGATCCTTTTGCCAACTACATTTAGGTCACTGTGTGCCAGGCCTCCCTTACCATGATTGGCTGGTAAGGAGATTCTTCTGAACATTACATTTGTCAGAACTTTAGCATATTTTCTCGAAACATGGTAACACTCCAGTATCAATGCTAGAAATTGGGTTACTGGTTGACTATGGTGACAGCCCTGGTCAAGCAGCAACCACAATCCTTGTCAGGGTGAGGCACAAGCCAACCCTAAATTAATCTGTGCTCAACCGTCTGGTAGTTTGGCACAGAGCAGTCAGGCTTAACATATAGGCAATGTCTGAAGTATTTGTGCAACACTTCAAACAGTAATAACGTGAAACCACCGAACTAAAAGGATCCCACACCAAGTTTGAAAAACAGAACTTTCTTTAATAAATAAAATTATCAGTAGAACCGCAGATGATAAATTTCAAATACTTTGGTGACAATAGCACCCAAAACCACAAAGCGCCAACAGAGCATTTCTGCTCACACCAGACTGGGACAAAGTCACAAGTTCCAGCTGACTGCAATGGAGTGCGGGCTGGCTACAGGGACCCTGTAAGGCCCGCTTAACAAAGTACTTCAAATCCTGATTTGCAGAGCGTTGCAAAAAAGTTTTGCAAAACTCCCAGTAACCAACATTCTTTCACTTCTAATAAAACTGTTACTCTATGTGTGTGGGCGTATTTTATGGAAGAGTAATAGGCCAACATTTGGACTGTATGAAGACTACATTGAGAGTACAATTATTTCAATGCCAATGTTGGAACACTGGGTGGTGGAACATTTGCTGTTCCCCTCAGATTTCAGAACTTTCCATCACAGAAATTTGAGGGACTTCCGTTTCTTCAACCATAGTTTTTGCACTTGTAGGGCATACTGGAAATTAAATAGTGGTGTCATCCACATAAGAAATACCACACTGGTACGATGGTGAGTTGTTTTCAGAAATCTCTAGGTTGGTAAGTTTCTCTAGGTGCCGACCAAGCTTAGGCCAAAAATACTTCACTAATCCACATCCTAAAAATCAAACTAATTCCAAACTTCTTTATTGCCCTTTTGGTGGTGGTGTTCTTGGGTCTGCTCTGTACAAGATGATAGAGCCACCCATGTCATACATTGAGTCGCTGGGAAGACTACATGTTCAGAACTGGGAACTCTCACTTGATACATAGTGCCGCTGTGTAGCTGTTGCCACTGATGTTTCTTTTTCTGGAATTTGCATCAAGAACCAGGTCAGCATTCATGACTGTCACTAGGGCTACACAGTTCAAACCCAGAAGCACATTAAAATAGTCGGCCCTTACGCTTCTCATAATATTTTATGTTTTGTAACATGGATTGCAGCTTACATTATTTTTGTATGCCTTTTTGTTACCTTTCCTGATAAGTTCTCTACCTGCAATTTGGGTTTAACGGTCTAAATTAGTATAACACCTAGGGCCTAATACTTTGCGTCATGGTAATGCCACTTTTGTTAGGCATGTCACAAAGTTGGAGCCTCGTTAGGTGTCCCCAGCCTGGGATGCACTACCGTAGAACAGAATTTTATGCAATCAACAGTCTTGAATTAGTTTTAACAATTTCTTCAAATGTTTTAATCCAGTGAATTTTCCTTCTTCAGTGTTCCTGGCAACAATGTCAAACAACAAGTTCAACGAGATGTGAATCAAGCTTTTCTCTAACAGCGCATGGCGTATCACCATTTCCCATGAATCAACGAAGATGATCTTGACCCAATGCATTTCAGAGCACTGCCCTTCATCAGGGGTAACTGTGATGCAAATAAGATCACATCAGAACTACCATTCACTAGCCTATAATCAAACATTAATTTGTGCTCATTGTATCATCACTGCAAAACAGTTAACTGTTTAATTATGTGAAAAACTTTAAGTATTTATTGATGTGAAAAGAATCCTTCACCAAATGCATCCAGTTAACTTATTAATAAAATACAGACTTATGTAAAACAATTAGGAATACCTAATTGTGATAAAAAAAAACAAATTCATCTCTTAACAACTGATGTGCCCACAAATGCTCAAAACGCACTCTGTACTGAGAAACCCCCCGACAGAAACATGCGTGGGTAATGGCCTCTCTATAACACCTTTGTTTAAAATAGTCAGCCACAAGCCACTCTCAAAATAGTGCATCATTAAACTAAATAATATAATTTACCTGCCGCAGTCGGACAAATTGAAACTCATCAATCCTTCAAAGAAATTTCTATTAACCGAAGTGGATGTGACATGCTCTTTTAAATTGTGCCAATTAGCTGATCCGTGACACGTGACTCTTCCGCCGTGAAGTAGAAATAAACAAAATATTTCAAACATGCCGTGTGGGCCTTGACACAAAATTAATCAAATGTGAATGAGCAGTCTATAATGGGTGAAAACATTTGAGAACATAAAATAAATCAAACAATTATTAGAATGACATAACACAGTCATAAATTAAACAAACAGATTATATGTGAATGCAGATACAATTGTATATGCCATGTACATATGGTAACTTAGACCTGATGGCTCTATACATATATGTATGCCTCATGGCGCAAGGGTGCCTGCGCTGGTGCTAGGTAGCACAAAGTGTACCAGTGCTATTAGTGACCAGAAGTACAACATATATTAGTAGACCTGGTGCATTTCTGGTCTTTCCTTTGTACGCAATGCAGCGCAGCAAGTTGCCTTGCTGCTCTTCTTGGTGTGAAATATTAGTAAATCTGGCCTCTAGTTTCTGTTTTAAAGAATCATTTAAGTCTATGGGATTTTTCCCAAAACAAGCTGGGAGACTGTCACTTCTGTGAAGATTCAGAAAGTGCTACTATATGTCAGGTTAGTGTTGAAGAAAAACAACAAGACAGCAACACTGCCGGGTTGCAAATCCACACAGATTTCTACATTTCAATAAACTGGTAATAGAAACGGAAAAGAAAAGAAAAAAACAGATAATGACTTTGAATTTTTAAAAAACCTAGAAAGAAAAGTAAACACCCAAACTTAAATTAATATTAAAGTAAAGTAAAACAACCACCTACCTACATTTTACATTAGGAGATAAACCAACACAACAAAGAAATGTTTCATCTTGACAGACTGCAACAAAAGAAAAGTGTAGCAAAAACAACAGCTAACTGAGCTGCGAAGCAAAAATCTACAACTAAAATGACGTAAAGTCAACATGCATACATAATTTGAAATGTACACCTGCAATGTAAAAATGCTAAACTAAATAAAAAATCTTTTTTTTTTCAAATTATTTATATTTTCTATACTCTAAAACATAGAGATAAACTGTTGGAAGCAACAAATGAATTACATCAAATCCCAAAATGGGAAGCTGTTATTAATTATAAAGGGTATACTTAAAGTAAGGGGAGCGTCACCAATGAAAAAAACACTTGAAATGCATCAAATAATATTCAACTAAAAATGAAATAGTTGAATGCATTAAAAGCATAACTATCCCCCTCACATTTCTGAAAGAGAAGTCAGAATTATTGTACAGGATCTAAAAGAAACCAGGAAGAAAGCACAAGATCCAACAGAAAGAATACTTAAACATGTTATACCAAATGTTCCTGAACACACAACAGGCCAAATCATCCCTAGAATAATCTTAAAGAGATTAATTTCCAGAACACATTGAACAGCCAGGGAAACAGCAGTCACTCCTACAAAATATGAAGATATAGAGATACCCCAACACTTTGGGGGTCATTAGGATCGCGGGCAGATCACCACTGCCTGCTCGGCGGTGGCAATCCGCCCGCCATTCCAACTAGATATACCCCCGCCATATTATTATGGCGGGGGGGGGGTATTGCGGCGGATGGAAATTCCGTCCGCCGCTTTTCTGCCGGCCGCCAATCGTTACGATTGCCGGCCGGGCGGAGGTGGGGCATAATATGGATGGTGGTGCCTAGAAGGCACCGCCATCCATATTATGATGCTGGGTATCACAGGCCTTTCCATGGTGGCTTCGCCGCCATGGAAAGGCTGGCAGGGAATTGCTTTGGGGGCCCGTTGAGGGCCCTCAGGGGGTGGGGGGCTGCACTGCGCGGTGCCTGCCACATTGTGCATGGCAATGCACAACATGCCTCCTTGGCATTGTGGCGGGTGCTGCTTACAGCAGCACCTGCCGCAATGTCAAAGATGCGGAATGCGACTGCCAGGTGGCGGTCGCATCCTAATTGGTGGTGCGGGACTGCCACACTGCTGGCGGCCGGTCCCAGCACCGCTAGGGTGGTGGGCAGACTACGCCATCCTAATGGGCCTCTATCTAAGCACACATAAAAATACACCTTTTTGCTATATGACAATATCAATAAAGATTAGAAAATTATTGTTATTGCTACCAATAACAATTTACCAACCTCAACGCAATGTAACACATGGATGATGGATTGTACTTTTAAGTTGTGGCCTCCACCATTCAGTCAAATTATAGACAATACACAGTCAATATCAAAATACAAGCATTCCAATAGTTCATGCACTGTTACTTAACAAAGTGCAGCTTACAATAAAATGCGAACTCACATAAACAGCACCTACAACCCACACAAAATCATCATAGATTTTGAACATGCAATAATTTCGACCCACACACTACAATTGAGGGGTGCTACTACCACTTTAACCAAAACCACCTACAAAAATCCACTCTGAGCACAGAATAAGCAAATCAGCTAAAATTTGTTGATGTGATAAAAAAGATGATAGCGTTAGCATTTTCCCCTGTGACAGAAGTCACTAAACATTATGATATACATAGGTGTATTTGTAAAGCGGACATTCACCCTAAAAAGGGCATCTTAACGCTGAATAACAGATGCTTATTGGTACCCAACTGTACTCATTTTATTGACCTCAGAAAGGATGAGAGGCTGAGTGGACCTGCCGGAATTTGAACCTATGACCATGAGGTCGAACACAGCCCCCTGCAGTGGATGGATTAGTCCCCTAAGCCACCAGACCCAGGTTAGTGGCTAATCAAATACCTTTATTAGCAGCAACCTGAAACAAAACTAGCTTTATTAATGCATATGTTAGAAATTGGGTCTCTAGTTGGTAGAGGTATACACCCAGTCCAAGTAGGGATCCCAATCCTAGTCAGGGTTAGTCAGAAACACACCCTAAATTAACCTGTGCTCAGAGGCCTTTGAAGACCACATTGTACCTGCCTTTCTTGCCCTGGCTCCAGGATCACTACAGGGGGGTATGCAGTTATGTGTGTGGGTACAGGCATAGCTCTATTCAGGTGCAAGTGTCAGATCCTCCCTTTCAATCTACCTCAGGAAAGCCCAAAAGCCTGGTGATGGGCCATCAGCATGCAAATGTCACACCCTTGCTCCCTTTGTGTGACTGTCTGGAGGAATGCACAAAGGCCAGCTGTCACCTAACCCAGGCGTATATTCAGAGACAGGCAGAGGCATAGAATGGTTAAATTAAAAAAGGCCAACTTTCTAAAAGTGTCATTTTAGACAAGTTAAAATGCGACATCATCGTAAACTGGGATTTTTAAATTGCGAATCCAGAGGCACCAAACTCCAAATCTCTATCTTTTCCCAATTGGAAATTACATTTAAAGATGTGTTAAGGCAATCCCAATGTTAACCTGTGGGAGAGATAGCCGTTGCAATAGTGAAAAACAAATTTAGCAGTTTTTCACTACCAGGATATATAAAACTCAAAAGTACTGTTGGCCAGAACCTCTGCTGCCCTGCTGCCTGAGTAGGAAGAACTGAATCTGCATCTTTAACACAGGACCACCCGAGTGACTGAAAGTGCTAGTTTGCTACCGTGCTGATCAGAGCCTAAGGGAGAGAAAAAGCTCCAACTACTGGAAATCCTGCTCCTGGACTCTGCCTGCTGTGAGTCGTAAGCTCCCAAGCAGTGTCCCTCCAGTCCTGGACCCTTTAAAGTTGGGTTAAAGGTACTCTACCAGGTCTATGGTCTCTATCAGAACTGAGGCAGTGCAACACAAACCACACAAAGCTCACAGCAGACCCTCTTTGGCAGGCCTGAGCAGAACTCACGGACCTTCACTCTGTAGAATTCTGATGAATTACCGAAAAACTCTATGTGATTCCGCGGAGTTCTGTCAGTGGGCAGAGTGTATTATATAATGCCGCTCTCACTCCACAATGCACCTGGTGTTTGAAGAAGTTGAAAGTGAAAACTTCCTGACAACAAGAACGTTTGAAGAAAGCATGACAGTCCTTAATCAGCAAGTTCAATGTTTGCACTGCTGCTGACAAAATAACAGCAGCTGCTCAAATTGTCCTGCACGCCCTACTTGCAGTAGCTTGCCATCCTGTCATGAGCGCATGCTCGTCAGCTCGTGAAGTACCACCCCTGTCACAGGCCGCATTGTCAGGAAGAAGAAAGCCAGCGCACGCGGGCTGCGCGAGGCAACTGTCTAATTACAGTAAATAGAGTAAAAAATAGCTTTTTCTTTTAATCATGTGACCTACAGCAGACAGACAGGCATGACTTCAGAATGTGCACACATATGCAAAATTGGATTATATTTGTGGAAAAAATGCACAAACGCTGGCTAGTCATGCATTTCTCTTTCTTTTTTTCTGAGTTGGAAACGTGGCATTTATAGGATTATTTTGTATCAGGGATACTTAAAACTAAAATAAGAAATGTCTCGAATACACCTCACGAGGCAAAAAAATCAGCAAAGCATGCATACAATGAAATGAAATATAGGTGCATTCATTACGTATAAATGTAGCAGGACGATTGTGCTCGCTCCAAATAAACTAAATTCTCTACATGCGCAGAAATGCAAAAAATCTGGAATCATGGTCGGTTAACGGCTTTAACGCTCAACACGTCACTGTTGGTAGAAGTGTTCATTCTGCCATAACTCATATCTCTACCCCCCGCCCCCACTACTAGCACTCCCTAACAACTATCCAACCGTTCAAAAGTGTACAAAGCAAATACAATGAAATACATGAAAAAAGAGACGATCATTCTACATGTTAAAAGGGTAGGGCGCACTTGCTGATAATTAATAAATAAATAAATAAATCAACTATTACTGTCTTGGTGAGTTAAACATTCGCCTCCGAGATGTGGATAAATTCCGGTAGTCAATTTGGATATCAAATCAGGGCAGTTGAACTGAAATTTTATCCTTATTCAATTAATTTTTCCATCATTTATTTCAGCCAATGCGTGCTTTGCAAGTTAGAAGCCTTATGAAAGACAAACTTGGACTTGTTTCGATGTCATTAGCTTTAATTAATATCGATGCCAAATCCTAGCGATGTACTTGATTTGAATGTGTAGAAATGATTACTGAATCTAAAAAATAATAAAAAAAATAATCAGGCTTGAAGTCGCAAACTTCAATTGAAGTTGCTGACGCCAGTCATCAAAAAGACACGAACATTATCAGGGATCATCTGACAATTGCCCTTCATAGAGCTGATTATTTTTCTGATTTCTATGAAACCACTAAAACATCAAACGAGTCGAGCCTCGACATAGCAATTTGTTGAGATTAAAATGAACAAAACAAGTCCATGTTCATCTTTCAAATGCAGTAGCTTTGATAAAGCAGCTGATGAGCTGCTGAAACATGGCTTTTATAGTTAATAACAAACTGATTGTGTAGCTGTGCCAACACTACAGGCAGCATCCTACCGGCATGATAAAAGTTAGCCACAATGGAGGGCGGAGGCTTTCTGACTGACATCTTCGGTTTAAATTCTGACTGCTGTATTACGAATACGGTGGTTGGAATTGAAACTGGTTGGTCATTCTGGCTGGCTTCCGATGGGCTCAAGGAGCCCTAATGCCAATTGGGACCAGCACGTAATCTCTTAAGGACTGCGTTTCTGCCGACTGGGATTGCGATGTCGATTTCCCACAGGCTTTTCATGCTGGGCTTTCTGGCATGAAAAGCCGGTCTGAAAGCGACTTTGGGAGCCCCTAGCAGGGCCCCCTTGCAACAGCGGCCTCCGGTTGTGGGCCTGGGAGGCACATATGGTGGCCCCTGTCAATCCCTGCACCGAGTGGTGCCTGCCACGAGGTGCAGGGATTAACAAGAACTCCCATTTCTCTGTGGGAGCTTGTGCTACAGCCGGTTTCGACTGCAGCACAAGCTTGCATAGCAAAATGGGAGTGTGCAACCGTGCCATGTGTGGTCGCATCCTAATACTGCGGTCGGGACCGCCGACCAGAGGTTGGTCAGTCCCAATTCTGCAACGGTGTAACCGCCCGATATCGTAATGAGGCCCGATGTGTCCTCCTGAGTCTGACTGAGTCCTGGGCCTACTTCAGGCAAGCGTTCAACCACGGTAGCTAAAGGTGTCATTATTTTTTTTTTACTTCGTTATGTTCACATGCTGATCACGTGCTGTGAGAAACTAGAATGATCACTTTTGCTCTCTGGCGTTCTATCCTAACCACCATTTTTACCTCATGAATGCATATTAAACATACACTGAAGGTTGGCAAAGTTTTTGCCTAACTCTGCGCCCAAGCGGAGCACCTAGCAGCAAAACTCCATTGGCAGAGCGCAATTTACTGCACAGCCCTACATATTGTTATATTTCGTATCGGTTCCGTAATATAGGTCCAGGGGACATCGTACACTTTCCCTACATCTGCTCCCGTTATTTCATATGAACGAGCCTTATAAGGACATAACTCCAAATAAGGACAGAATGCCTTATAGGGACATCACCCCTTATAAGGACTGTAGCCTTTTTATGCAGTAAACCTTTCACCTAGTTCCGTGCCGAGGGTGGGTTTTTCCCAATCGATATTGATAAGACATCATCCTTAGCACATATGAATAATTAATGAGTATACTCTCCAGGAGGTATACTTCACCTCTCCCATCAACGCACAAGGTTTAATCCCCAAAGTCATCCTCATACTGAACAATGGGTAACACACGTACATCGACTGTATAAATACAGCACCTTTTGCTATCAGAAGGCAGGAGGGACCCGAGACATTAAGGCTGACACACTGACCGGAGACGCTGTGGCTCCGGCATGACATCGCTCCAGCTGACAGTGGTCTAACTATCCCTTGCGGGGTGTCCAGCTCAAGTCCAGGACGAAGTCCTACATTCTCACTATCCAGGTTTGGGGGTTCGACTCAATCCCAGCAGGATTCTTGGCTGTTAGATTCTAGACTATTAGGCTTTTAGGCTCAGTAGCTCTTTCACACCTACTTGCATGCAAGGTACACTCAGGTACATCTAGTCAGGTATCTTAGGAGTACGCATTTTATTTTTATAAATGCATTTCATATTAATGTATATGTTCTTGACTATTGCAAAATGGTAAAAAAATGCTATTCAGTTTTTGTCACTGTACTGCTGGTTCTATATCTCTGCTACTGTGTTACAGTTGTAACAGCGCACTTATTCTTCATGAGAAGAACTACGGTACAATAAATTCTTATTGGAAAAACGCTCAACTGTTTCTTCTCTGTATCTCTCTGAGAGCAAAACAAGCAAGCACGAGTGACTGGATGAAAAGTAGTATATTGTTTCCACGAGTCTGAGGTTATTGTGTTCTGAGGTTGCCAAAAACGAATCTCTCTGATAGAAAGAAATTCTAGTGGCACTGCGAGCTAGCTAATGCAAACCATAGGCTAACATATGCGGAGGGGTGCACAGAGTCAGTCTGCTACCAGACCCACAGTATATGTTATCCGTAAACAGCGTAGGTCCTGCATGACAGGGTACTATTAGGACTACACTACAATATCAGAACCAACGCAGCCCCAATGGAAGCCCACATTGCTTCCTAAGATGCTCATTGGAGCCTCTGCTGCAAAACGCATAGTCGATGAGGCCCTTGCACCACCTCATTGGAACTGACACAGCTCAATGCAGCCTCAAAGCAAACCCACATCACAGCCCTACCAGCTCATCGGAACGACCACCGCATGAGGCATCCTCGACTGAGACCTTGCATTGCTCCTCAGGACAGCCTTTGCATGGCACAATGCTCCGCAACCATGATTTAAGGCACATTTCTCAGCTGGACTAACTTGTCTCCTGTATCCGGCCCACTCTCTATCACAGTTGGCCTGAACGTGTGACTTTCTCCCAGTCCAACTAGATAACCACAGTTGGCTCTTTGTGCTTTTAGGCACTATTTTCACCTAAATCTTTAAAACTGCATATCTCCAGGTCTACTAATTGGACTTTTGTTGTTTTGCTGTCAAATAATTTATTAACATGTACTATATTTTCTATAATGGTGTGGGACTTTTCTTGTGTTGTGTTTTCACTTTATTAATGTTAGTGTGCTGCAGAAATACTTTACACATTGCATCTCCGAAAACCTGACTGCTTTTTTGCCAAGCTACCAGAGGGTTAGGCACAGGGTAATTTGGGGTTTGCTTGTGTTTCACCCTGACAAGAATTGTGGTTGATAATGGAGTAAGGTTTTACCCCCCTCAGCCAGTAACCCAATTTCTCACAGTGGCACAACGGTTTCCAAGAAAAACTTGTAGGAACCCACATTATACTCTACCAGTTCCTAGAGATTCTCAAAAAAGAACAAAGCTACCAGAGCTAAGAATGGAACAATTCCTAACCAAACTGAAACCAATAATCTCCAACTTACCTTAACAAATGTATGAACCCCTAGCATTCAAAGTAAGAATATTTATTACCGGAGGAGCCTAGCGCGCAACCAAGATGGCCGCGTAGGTGCGAGGCTCCCGAGGACCTCCGCGACCTCCTACATCTATCCTGTTTTTATCCTGATTCGGTTGAGGGGACTTTGTTGGTGAACCTGAGCTGAGGTGGTGCCCGTTTTCCGTTTTCGAATCAGACCCCGGGTGCCGTGATGGGCATCGCTTGAAGTTTGCGGCCTGCTTCTCTCCTGACCCCGGACTTGAGTTGGGGGGTGATCCAGTGGAGAAGTGAATAACAACGGCGGGACGTGCCTGGCGGGACGCGCACCCCACACTTTCACTTTCGTTTTCGAGCCCCCTTGCCATCATCGCGAGTGGGATCTCGGCGCTCCTTTGTGTGGTGGCTGCCTAGCTGGGGGACCCTGCCTGCTCCGCGGGACCCGCTCCGCCTTCCTGAGGTGACCTCGGGGGTCCTTGGCCTCGATTGCTCGCTCTCCGCTGCATGACCCGTGGGTGTACGGGTTACAGGGCGATGGCGACGAAGCAGGATGGAGAGAGGCTGAAGGCCAAATCGACCCGGCGTGGCGCCGCTATTCAGGCCAACATTATGGATCGCTATACCCTACCGAAAGGTTCTCCCGGCGGGTCGCATAAGTCTCCTGAGTGGTCCGCGGATGCCCCGGATTTGCCGACGGATCTGACTTTGCAGGACGTCATGGGCGCCATAGCGGAGATGAAGACCTCGGTGGGTCAACAGTTTGATACCCTGACGAACAAACTCGACGCGGTTCTCATCGATGTTAACCTTGTTAGGGCTGATCTTTCCAAGACAAATGATAGGGTTGACTCTTTGGCCCACACCGCGTCGGGCCTCACGGTTGAGGTGGCGGCCCTCCAGACGGAGGTGCGTCGGCTCCGGCAGGCCAGTGCGCTCACGGATCGGCGACTGGAGGATTCCGAGAGTAGGGCCCGGAGGAACAACGTTCGCATTATCGGGGTGCCTGAGGGATTGGAGGATTCGGCAGCGGATCTCTTTGTGGAGGATTTGATCTCTAATCGTCTGCAGCCTCGAGGTTTGAGTAAATTCTTTGCGGTGGAGAGGGCCCATAGAGTTCCTGGTGGCAAGCCGAAGGTCGGAGCTCCCCCGCGGCCTCTTATTGCCCGTATCTTCAACTTTCGGGACAGGGATGCGATTTTACAAGCCTCTAGAGTGCAGGGGCCGCTTAAGCTGGAGAACGTTGAGGTGAACTTCTATCCTGACTTCACGCAAGCGGTCCAGAGGCAGAGGCTGGGTTTCATGGGCGTTAAGCGGCGGCTCCGAGATATGAACTTGAAATACGCCATGCTTTTCCCGGCCAGGCTGCGTGTGGAGTCCGAGGGTCGCTCTCATTTCTTTGACCGTCCGGAGACGGCGGGATACTGGTTGGACACTTTGCCTAGGGGACATGATCGAGAGGGGATGGGGGCCGCGGGAGGAGAGTGCCCACCGGACCGGGCCTGAGGTATTGACGCTGGGGCTAATTCCTGATGATGCCACTTTTCGACTGTGCTCAGGGTTTCTTGACTGTTGTGCCTTGCTCTCCCTCGCTTGGAGGTTGTGGTGTGTCTCGAGGGGGTTCTCTCTCCTCCTCTAGGGGGTCTTTGTAGTTTAGTTCATGCAAGGGCGACAGGCACACTGCAAGTTGGGGGGGCTGTTTGGGCTCATGCAGGGGTGCAGGGAGGGGGGAGTTTTGTTTGGAATGTTGGGTTGGGGTTGGGTATTGTTTGTTCGTACCACAAGGCAGGAATATTGTTGTGTTATATTCAATGTGCTCTCTGGGAGGGGACTGATTGGTTTTGGCTGTGATGGGGGGTAGGGGACTGAGACTTCTTTCCTGGAATGTTAATGGACTGGGGGACAGGATAAAACGGGGGGTGGTCCTGCAGTTTTTAAAACGGATTTCACCTGATATTGTGTTCTTGCAGGAAACACACCTTATTGGTAATTCCTTCTGTGCTATGAATAGGCGGGGCTATCGCCTTGTGGCTCATTCGGGCTTCACCTCTGGTTCGAGGGGTGTGGGCATTATGGTTAAAACCTCGCTCCCGTTGGAGGTTGACGAGGTGCTCCATGATGACAGGGGGCGCTATACGGCTCTGGTGGGTAGATGGGAGGGTAAAGTGGTTGTTTTGGTTTCTGTTTATGTCCCGCCGGGGTTGCAGACGACTACTTTTGCTGATTTGGGGCGCCTTCTTCTTGGGCTGCCGGAGGGGATTCTAGTGGTTGGAGGGGATTTTAATGCTGTGGTCTCCGGAGCTGAGGATCGTTACCCACCCAGGGATCTCCCCCGGGCCCAAACTTGGTTGTCTGGCCTCTTGGATACCCTGGGACTGGTGGATTGTTGACGGCTAAAACACCCTGCGCAGGCACAATATACCTTTCATTCCGGGGCTCATGGTAGTCTTTCGAGACTTGATTATGTTCTGATGCCAGCTGCACAGGCGGGGAGGGTCGGGGAGGTGCGACATCTTGCTCGGGGCATTTCAGACCACTCCCCGCTCTTGTTACACTTCGATATTGTCCCGGGGGTGGAGGGGAGGGTGGTCCCGATCAACCCCTGGTACCTGCGTAATCCCGCAATTCGCGCAGATTTGATTAAATCCCTTGAGCAATATTTTGGGGACAATGTGGGATCGGTGTCGTCTGCTGTTTCTCTGTGGGAGGCGTTCAAGACGGTACTCCGGGGGGAAGCCCTGTCCCTCATTTCCCATTCCAAGAGGTGCGAGCGGGAGGAGGTCACCAGTATCGAGTCTGAGATAACTGAGTTGGAGGGTGACCTGGATTGTGGTGTCACGGAAGACAAATTGCATGCTCTCAGACTCAAACAAGCGGACTACAAGGCCCTAGTCACCGAAGCGGCCAGGGGCCTGAGTAGGGAGCAACAGGGGCGATTGTATGATATGGGTGACAAGGCTGGAAAACTGATTGCGTGGCTGGATAAAAAAGAGAGAGCGAGTCGAGTTGTCCCGCTGGTTGAGAGAGTGGATGGTGTGTGTGTTACTGATCCTGTGGAAATTGTTGATTGCTTCGCAGAGTATTTCCGCGGGGTGTATTCCCCGGTCTCTTCTCGCTCGGAAGACGATTCCCGCGACCTGCTTAAAGATATTGCGTTGCCTTCCCTTTCGGAGGAGGATAAATCGTTGATGGACGCGACTCTGACATCCGAGGAGATCGCCCTGGCCATACGCTCAGTCGCCTCTGGCAAGGCCATGGGTCCTAATGGCCTTCCCATTGAATTGTACAAATTGCGGCCGGATACATTGGCGCCGCATCTTCGTAACATGTTCCTCGCGGCCCGGGCAGCGGGTTCCCTCCCGCTGGACCAGCGTCTAGCCACTATTGTGGTTATTCACAAGGAGGGGAGGCCGCGTGATCGGGTCACGTCTTACAGGCCCATTTCGCTTTTGAATGCGGAACCGAAAATTCTGGCCAAGGTGCTGGCTAATCGGCTGGTCAGCGTGGTGTGCGATCTGACCCATCAGGACCAGTCCGGTTTTATCCCTCATCGCAACACCGCGCTTAACCTGCGGCGTCTGCATGGGGTGCTCTCGAGGGTTCCGTTCATACGTGAGCCAGCTATTTTGTCGTCCCTGGACGCCACTATGGCGTTCGACACGCTTGAGTGGCCATATATCTGGGCGACGCTGGAGAAGTTCAGGTTTGGCCCGGGATTCATTGGCTGGGTGAAATTGTTGTATTCCGGACCGCTGGCACAGGTGGTGGTGAATGGTAGAGTATCGGCTCCCTTTGAATTGGGCAGGGGCACGCGACAGGGTTGCCCGCTGTCGCCTCTCCTCTTTGCGCTCGCCTTGGAGCCCCTGGCGGAGTGGCTGCGGTGGCACCCTTCGATCCGTGGTCTCCGATGGACTCCCGAGTATGAGGATCGAGTCTCTCTCTATGCGGACGATATTCTTTTGTATCTTGCTTCCCCGCGTGAATCGTTGATTGTGTTAGTGGATGTACTGCATTCCTTTGGCCGTAACTCAGGCCTAGTCATCAACTGGGCTAAGTCCTGTGTATATGTTCTTTCAGGGGAGGCTCCTATCCTCCCGCGGGGTTGTCCTATCCAGGTTGCTCAACAGTAATTTAAGTATCAGGGAATTTTTATTACCCTGGACTCTGCGGCCCAATACACACAGAACCTATTCCCTCCCCTCCAACGTTTGAAGGCGGATGTGGCGCGTTGGCGGCGTCTGCCGCTCTCACCGCTTGGCCGGGCGGCGCTGTTTAAAATGATGTCGTTGCCACGGTTTTTATATGCCTTACAGAACACGATGGATGTCGTTCCGGCTAGTTACTTTCGGGAGGTGGAGGGTCTGCAGCGCCAACTGTTTTGGGATGGGAGGCCGCGGATCGCCCTCGCGAAGCTGACGCTCCCGTGGTACGATGGGGGGGTCGCCCTCCCCGACATCAAACGTTATTACTGGGCCTCCCAGCTGGCGGCGATAAACCATGGGCTTTATGGGCCCGCTCTTAATCCGGCTTTTGAAATGGACAAATTGTTGTTGCCGGGTGGCGACTACAATCGTGCGCTCTACTCTAGATCGCTCGACGCACGTTTGACAGGTCCGACACGGGTCGCGGTACGGGTGTGGCATGCGGCAAACTCGGCGATGGGGTGGAAGGATCGGTTGACCCGGGCAACGCCATTGTATGCTTCTGAGCGACTGGGTTGTTTGTGGACGACGAAAGGCTTTGAGAAGTGGGACACGATCGGCATCAGCAGGGTGGGGGATCTTTGGACGAAAGGGGGATTCAAAACGTTTGATGTGCTGAAAGCGGAATACCAGTTGCATGACAGGGAGTACTTCCGATATGTGCAGGTTCGTCACGCGTTGTGTTCCGTATTCCCGGAGGTCGCGTCCATCCCGGAGTGCTCCCCATTGGAAGATAGAGTGCTAGACGGGTATGTACCGGATGGCACTATCTCATTGATCTATAAAAAGCTCATCAACGATCGATTGGGACTGCTGGCTGCCCTTCGTGAGGCATGGGTCGCTGATGGATTGGAGCTGGACGACGAGGATTGGGTGTCTGCGGTGGCCTCCCCGAAAGAGGTGGCCATACCGGCCCGCCTTCGTTTCATCCAGCTCAAGATACTCCACAGGGTCTACGTTACGGGGCCGGGCCTGATGCGTATGGGATATGCGGTGGATGGGATGTGTAAGCGTGGGTGTGGTATGTTAGGGACCTTCTTCCATATTTTGTGGGAATGTCCGGAGGTGACTCGATTCTGGCGCGGTGTGCATGCGGTGTTGCAAGCGGTCACGCATGTTGCGCTGTTCCCCGAGGCGAGGAGGTGTTTGTTGAATGTTTGGGAGCCGACTGATTACACGGTGACGCAAACGTGGTGGGTGACATTGGGATATATGGTGGCCAAGCGTGACATAGCACAATTGTGGGGCTCCCAGAGGTCACCCACGATTTCGGTATGGAAGGAAAATATGGATTGGTGTATGTTCCGAGAAAAGGTTGTGTATGTGGCGAGAGGCAAGCCTGGGAAATGGGTAAAGGTGTGGGGCCCCTGGAACTCCTATCGTGGCGGGATCTGTACCCTGCCACTGACACGCGACTCGGCTGCGGCCCTGTCTCCCTAGTCTGCACATTCCCTTGATTCTGTGTTACCGTGATTACCTTGTCTCTGCCCCCTGCCCTTCCCCCCCTCCTATTCTTGTAGGTCGTTAGGGCCCTCCCGAGGGGAGCACATGATGTTGCTTAGACTTTTGCCGCCTTGTGGGTTTGTTTCTCGTTTTTCATTTAAAATGAAACCGCCATTTGGGATATTCAGGCATTGTAGCCGCAAATGATATTTCTGATCTGTGGGACTTTTACTGCTTGCCGCTTGTGTTTATAAATGTGTTCTATGGTCTTACTGTCTACTAGCGGCCGGCCTGAAGGTTGAAGGCCCATACTTGTATATCTATTGAAATTTGTAATAAAGGTTTCACAAAAAAAAAAAAAAAAAAAAAAAGAATATTTATTACCAAAACAGACTTACCCTATCTAGACACAACGCCTAATTACAAGTACGGTGGTCCTCAGGACCACCCTACTTGGTGGTGGTCTGCCCACAGTATATCGAGTGTAGCAGTCAGACTGCCTGAGGACCACTGCCTCTGCAGGGATCCAGGATCCCATGGTGGTGGTGTGGTGGAAAGGGGCAGGAATATGCTGGCGGTGCCGCTGCAGCACCGCTGAGCATTTTCCGTGGTGCCTTTCAATCGCTCATTTCATGGCAGTGAGCCTGCCATGAAAAGGGTTGTGGAGCTACAACTAAGGGAGGCCTAACAGGCCCCCTGACACATCAGGCCTGGGGGTGCATACGGGGCGAGGCACATTTGTGCCCCCTGGAATTGCACCCAAAATCCTGCACAGTGTGGCATGCACAACATGGTGTATGCCAGAACATGCTCGAAGGTGCTGTCACAACTGGGGTCTGCTGTTAAGGCTCTCCTATGAGCCTAACACAGTTGCTGCCATGAGACTGCCACTGCACCACCTGCCCATCCTAGATTCAACTCAGAATACGGCAAGCTGCCGCATCGGCGCTTGGCGGTCGTCCGGCCAGTGCAGCAGTGGTGGTGCTGCAGCAGGACCACCAAACTCGTAATAAGGCCCTTGCTATCAAGAACCTTACTTGAAAAATTAAACTGAAACACCATTTAGCCTTTCTAAAAATCAAGCCACATACTTAATTAATATTTATTTCTAAATACTATTACATCATATTTAAAACACCAACCTGAATAAAAAAAAAATCAAAAGACAATAATTCAGATCTATACTAATATTTACTATAATGCATATTAAAGGATAAATAGGCAATGTAAAATAGCCAACATTATTTGAAATGCATACTTTTCTACCATCTATAAAATACGCTAACACCATAGAAAATTGTCTATGTAGACAATAAATAGAAAACACACAAAGGATCAAAAACAAATTAACATTACCCACCTAACAATATCATAAGATAACACAGTTTCATAGCTGAAGTCCTGGTTATTAAAATCACAATTCAAAAATGTTAATCCTGAACTAAAGCAATAAAAAATTAGCCAAAAAATGCAAAACGAAACCTGAGAAAAACTGAACATCTACTATGAATCCAATAATCCAAGAAATCCATTCAAAACCTGATAAATAAAAATAAATGATTGTTAAAAAAAACTCAATTGTTTTTTTTAAAAATAAAATAAAATAAGGAAAAAACATATAAACCCACCCAAAAACACTCACAACCCTAAAGCAAAGCATATTGCAAAAGTATTACCACAAAGAACACACATATATAATAGAAATAAAATTACATTTGACAATAAGGCCTAACACAATATTGTAAACAAACGCATTCTACACAAAAGAAAATACTCTGCAATAACATAGAACTACAAAGACTCCCTAACTAAGTTAAACTCCTCTTCACCACTAAACCCTTGGAAAATATATGTAAAATACCCTGAGAAAATATTGTATTGTATTACATGCGGTATTTATAAAGCACGACAATCACCCAATGGGTACCTTGGCGCTATAGTACATGACTCATCATCAGACGGTAGGGGGAAAAAATGGAAATAAGTCAAGTGGGACAGTTCCAAGACCATCAAGCTCTGGGGAACAGCCATGTTTTAATCTTCTTTCTAAACTGCATAAGATCATGAGACTGTCTAAATTCCAAAGGAAGGCTGTTCCAGAGCTTGGCTGCAGCAAAGCTGAAGAACCTGCCCCCTGACCTGACTCTCCGAATCATCGGGCCTTTCACCAAACAAGCAGTGGCAGAACGGAGACACCTTGTTGGTGTATACCATGTAAAAGTCTCTTGAAGGGGTATGGGTCCAAGGCCATGCAAGGCCTTAGAAACCAAGCATAAGGACTTAAACCGGACCCTCTGCATTAAAGGCATCCAGTGAATCCCTGCGAGGGCCAGCAAGCCTGATGAACTTCGTGGTTTGATCAGAGCCAATTTAGCCGCCACAGTTTGAACTCTTTGAAGACGTTCAATCAAAAATGTAGGGGCCTCCAACAGTAGGGCTTTACAGTAGTCTAATCTACTGAGGATGATGCTACCAACGACCAGCGCTCTGGCCGTCACTGGTAGTACCGGGAGAATCTTCTTCAGAGCTCTGATCAGAGAAAAACAATTCCCCACCACCTTATTTACATGCATTTCCAAAGTTAAGGTAGCATCGAACATCACTCCCAAATTACGTACAGCTTTGACCGGAGCCAGAGTAGACGTGGATGAAGGGGACCAAAGTTTTCCAGGAAAAGGGGGAGGAACTCTCCCTGTAGTACAGTATAAAACTTCTGTCTTATCTGAGTTAAATTGAAGTGAGTTAGCTCTTAGCCAACGCGCAGTATCCTGCATGCAATCATGGAAGGCTGTCAAAGGAATCGACTGATTTCCCTCTAGGGAAAAAAAAATGTGGGTGTCGTCGGCATAGTTCACAAACTTCACACCATGCGCCTTTATAATTTCAATCAGGGGTCGCATATAAACATTGAAAAGAATAGGGCTTATTGCCGATCCCTGTGGGACGCCGTGGTGGACATTGGAGAACTTAGATTGATATGGGTGGAGAGAGACCGCCTGACACCTATCAGAAAGATAGGAGCGAAACCACTCTAAAGCCATCCCTGACACCCCAACTTCTTCCAGCCTGGTCAGCAAAATATCATGGTTGACCGTGTTGAAAGCGGCAGACAGGTCAAGCAAAATGAGAAAACCCGATTGCCCCCTGTTTGCCCGCAATCAGAGATCATCTAATACGGTCACTAGAGCAGTCTCAGTTCCATGGCCAGGTCGAAAGCCAAACTGAACATTATCTAGCCTGAAATTGGATTCCAGGAACTGAGACAAACTTTTGCTGACCAATCGTTCGATGATTTTAATCGGGTATGGTAGAAGAGAGATTGGTCTATAATTAGCATCGCAGGTTGGATCCAAAGTCGTTTTTTTAAAAGTGGGGTAATCACTGCCCGTTTCCAACCCGCTGGAACTGATCCAGAGGCTAAAGAGCTGTTACAAATCTGACGCAGAATAGGAAAGAGCTCAGAACCCAGCTCCTTCCAGATTTTATGTGGAAGAGGATCCAAAGCGGATCCCGAAGACACATTTGCAGCAGTTCTATTAAAAATCTCCTCCGAGAATGGCTCAAAGTGTTCATGAAGGATGTCAGGCCTATCTCTGTCCTTTTTGCCTTTCCCGGCTCCCTCATCTCATTAATTTTGACAATAGAGCCCTCTTTCCCAGGAGGATCATTCATCTTTAATCCATCAATGATGTTGCTTATTTTATCCATGAAAAATGTTGCTAGACTATCACACAGGGCCTGGGTTGGCATGATTTTAGATTGTGTGCACTCAGGGGCAGTCATATCTTTCACTATTTTAAAAATTGCTCGAGAGTTATTTTTAGAGTTTAAAATAATATTAGCAAAATATTCAGATTTGGCCAAAACGATTTCCTTCCTGTATTCCATTAGTACAGCCTTCCAGGAAGACTTATCCTCATTCGAGTAAGTCTTCCTCCATTTTCTCTCCGCCTGCCGGCAGATCAATTTCAAGGATTTAAGATGATCATTGTACCAGCAGGCAGACGGCCTGCTTATCTTCTTAGAGTTTTTTATAGGGGCGATTTGGGCAAGTGGCTTTCAATCTGGTCACAGAAGTCCGTATAATTATCTTCCACTGTTCTTTCATTATTAAAAATGTTTCCAAGGGAGAATACCGAGGAGGAGCTAGTCTTCCTTTTAAGGAGTCCATTCCAATCTCTACTCCTGACCATCCTAGCCTCTCTGGTGACGGGCCGTGCTCCTCTAAGGTCAAGTATCTGAAACTTGGCCAAATGATGATCGGACCTGCCAACCGGGAGGATCTCTACTGCTCCCAAGGCCTGTTCCTTAGAGAAGATTAGATCTAATGTATTTCCCCCCTTATGGGTAGCCTCACTAATCCACTGGCGTAATTGCAGACTCTCACAGGCCTGGATAAGATTGCTGTGTCCAGAGTCCAGAGTTCCATTACACCATAAAATAAAGTCGCCCATTATAAACAGATTAGAGTGGGTAAGGGCCATATTGCAGATAACATCTATTAATCCCTGCAGGTGAGATAAACTCACCGTTCCTGGCGGTCTATAACAGACAATACCCGCCAGTAAGCAACCTTTAGGATCTTTAAGTGAGAAACTGAAAAGTTTGAAGCCCTCTACTTCATCAATTTCCAATTGAATAAAGTCCAGGGCTTCCCTAAAAATAATCCCCACACCACCTCCTCGTCCTCCACTTCGGGGTTTATGTAGAATTTTATAGCCCTGAGGACAAGCCAGGCCTAATTCTACCTCCAGACCCAAACGTGTCCAGGTCTCTGTCATAAAAAGGGCATCTAAGAAGTGAAATTCGAGCAACAGTTGGATCTCCACCTGATGCTTTGGTAGAGATCTAACGTTCAGCAACCCTCCCATTATGACATCTTTCCTAACGAAGTCAGGCTTGGTACCAGCTGTGCCCTCCAAATGGGTGTGCCAATCCTGTCACTCGCTAACTTACCAATCTGTTTTAGCGCCTCACTGGAATAACTAATATTCTTACAATGATCACCCCCTTCATTAATTCGAGCAGCATGGCTGGCGCTGTACGAGGCCGGTGCACGGACGGACGCAGACAGGCTTGCCTTAGGCGCGCCTTCGGCGCACCAGCGGTGCGCCCGCTGAGCGCGTCCGCTGCACGGCCACGCCAGCGTGCTGCTTAAGTAGGGCAGGGCGAGAGAAAGACTAGACTGCTGACCTCAAAAATGAACACAACGAGGTCAATCTAAAAGTTAAAGTAGTGGCGTAATTTTAATTTCCAAGCAGTTTTGGTTGCCAGACAGGTCAGTGCAAATAATTCTGATAAAAACACAGTCACAATTTAAAATCAATACAGAGTGTGCAAATCCGCGATTAACATTCCCCCACCACATAAACAATCATGTAGCTTTGGCGCGCGGCCACGCCAGCGTGCTGCTTAAGTAGGGCAGGGCGAGAGAAAGACTAGACTGCTGACCTCAAAAATGAACACCGCAAGGTCAATCTAAAAGTTAAAGTAGTGGCGTAATTTTAAGTTCCAAGCAGTTTTGGTTGCCAGATGGGTCAGTGCAAATAATTCTGATAAAAACTCAGTCACAATTTAAAATCAATACAGAGTGTGCAAATCCGCGATTAACATTCCCCCCACCACATAAACAATCATGTAGCTTTGGCGCGCGGCCACGCCAGCGTGCTGCTTAAGTAGGGCAGGGCGAGAGAAAGACTAGACTGCTGACCTCAAAAATGAACACCGCGAGGTCAATCTAAAAGTTAAAGTAGTGGCGTAATTTTAATTTCCAAGCAGTTTTGGTTGCCAGACAGGTCAGTGCAAATAATTCTGATAAAAACGCAGTCACAATTTAAAATCAATACAGAGGTGCCGATTACGATCCCGCAAAAAAATTCCCCGTACGACTCGTATCCGGTCTTTTTACCGTACGAATCGTACAAGTGCCGTACAAACTGCCAACTACGATTCGCATGGGAAAAAGTCCATACGAATCGCATTGGGAATAATTCCCCACACGTCCTCGGGTCGAAAAATGTGCCCGACACGTCTCCGGACAAATTACCGTACAAATGTGAAAAGTGAAGTCTGACCGCGGAAGTACGATCCATCCCGTGCGTCCGATGTTACAACCGGATGGGAAAAGCACCGTCCGCACCGAACTCCCATAGCAACCATGGAGACATGTGCCCGCATACGCGCCCAACACTCCCCCCAGCCCCCGTATGTACGCGCCCAACCACCCCCCCAGCCCTCCTATGTACGAGTCGAACCCCCACCCGTGTATGTACACCCGTGTACGTACGAGTCGAACCCCCACCCATGTATGTACACCCATGTATGTACGAGACGCACCCCCACCCGTGAATGTACACCCGTGTATGTACACCCGTGTATGTACGAGACGTACCCCCACCCGTGAATGTACACCCGTGTATGTACACCCGTGTATGTACACCCGTGTATGTACGAGACTTACCCCCACCCGTGTATGTACACCCCCGTACATACGCCTGTACCCCCACCCGCGTATGTATGGAGCGTACCCCCACCCCAACCGTGTATGTACGGCCCGTACCCTCACCCACGTATGTATGGAGCGTACCCCCACCCCAACCGTGTATGTACGGCCCGTACCCTCACCCACGTATGTATGGAGCATACCCCCACCCCAACCGTGGTGCTGATTACGATCCCGCGTATGTATGGAGCGTACCCCCACCCCAACCGTGTATGTATGGCCCGTACCCTCACCCGCGTATGTATGGAGCGTACCCCCACCCCAACCGTGTATGTACGGCCCGTACCCTCACCCGCGAATGTATGGAGCGTACCCCCACCCCAACCGTGCATGTACGGCTCGTACCCTCACCCACGTATGTATGGAGCGTACCCCCACCCCAACCGTACATGTACGGCTCGTACCCTCACCCGCGTATGTATGGAGCATACCCCCACCCCAATCGTGTATGTACGGCCCGTACCCTCACCCGCATATGTATGGAGCGTACCCCCACCCCAACCGTGCATGTACGGCCCGTAC
The DNA here is from genome assembly GCF_964204655.1 of Triturus cristatus. Taxonomy (NCBI): domain Eukaryota; kingdom Metazoa; phylum Chordata; class Amphibia; order Caudata; family Salamandridae; genus Triturus; species Triturus cristatus. The sequence continues at coordinate 1,415,052,419 of NC_140591.1, read as the reverse complement.
CCCCACCCGCGTATGTATTGAGCGTACCCCGACCCCAACAGTCTAAGTACGGAGCGCACCCCAGGCCCCAACACCAGCACCATCGCGCATGTACGAGTCGTACCAAGCCAGAGACAAGGACAGCACTGTACAACAAAATGGCCGATGTACACACCGTTCACACGCTAAAAACACACGTACACAACCAGGACAAAGCAAAACAACACAAGAATACTCTATTCGAATCGCACAAAGCCACAAAACATGTCCAACAAGCACAAATACAACACATTCACTGACCTGCAACTGCCAAACTCCCAAACAGAGGCCCAAAACACAACCACTCCTTATAACACACCCACCCAAAGTTCAAACACAGCCACACCCACCAATGGACCAATAAAAAGGGCCCACAGACACAAACCATGAGCCTTTGCAACAGACTCACTGCTGCCAGACCCCACAGACAACCCACAGCACCATACTTGAACCTTTACTACACCTTACACTTGCACACCTTCACACAACCACCTTCACAAACACCCACTCATCACATTCACACACAAACCTGCACAACCACACCCACACACCCACAACCATCCACACCCACACCCCTCACAACCATCCACACACACACCCCTCACCATGCCCACTAACAAGAATCCAAAGTTCACTAGCTCAGAGTTGGAGGTCCTTGTCGACGAAATCCTCAGAGTCGAGCCACACCTCTTTGGAACATTGGTCAGACAGACCAGCATTTCCGAAAAAACAGCCATGTGGCAGACGATTGTCGATGCTGTGAATGCTGTTGCGTCCACCAGAAGGACCAGGCATGAATGCCAAGCCAGGTGGTACGATCTGCGGAGGAGGGTCCGAGCCAAAATGACCGACGACCACAACCAGGCCAACATCACTGGAGGAGGGCCGCCCCGCAGACGCGTACAATACCATCCCTGGGAACAGAGGGTGATGGCCATACTGCCGGTGGTGGCAGTGGACGGAGTAGAAGGACTCCGAGAGCCTGGTGAGTACACAAACAACTCACCTCACATGGGGGGAACGTCATCCACAACCAAACTCACAATCATGCACGCAACCACCCCAAGCTATCGCATGACTCAACCACACTCCATAAACACGCACATGCCACTAGCGCCACCATGCCCCATGCACCCAGCTGGACAATCCCAAGTCACAGGCCACAGAAAACACCAACACAAGACACGGTAACCCGGATGGCGGGAGTGTGGGCCTCAAAAATCACATAGTGCAACTCAGAAGCAGACAACAATGCCCTCTGCCCATATGGCCCAGGTCACAGCCAGACAAACAGTGTGTCCCCACACAGGAAAGACTTGCCAGCAAATGGCGGACGCCTTGCATTAAGACATGGGGGTGAAGGCACTTTTTGCACATGACAGCAGCTAATGAACAGCCAACACTGTGAAAGAGTGGCAGCACACACCACCACAGCAGCAGCGCAGACACAGACACTACACCCAATGGGTGCCTGGAGATCAGAAACAAACTCACATGAACAAGCCAAGGGCCATTCAAAGATCTGCAAAAACGTGTGTGCCTAGGAAGCTGGGCTGAGGTGACAGAGGGTGACACACAGAGGGAGGGAGAGGGGGAGGGAGAGGGAGGGAGACACAGGGAGACGGACAGAGGGAGGAGGCTGACACAGGGAGGGAGGGAGAGGGGGACAGAGAGGGAGTGAGTAAGGGAGACACAGGGAGACACAGGGAGACCAATTCAGCCTTGGGTGGTGTGGGAATGTCTGCTCGTCAGCAGGTGGAATGCGTGCATGTAGACAAGGGTGGCCAGTGCCTGAATCCCACTCTCTTCTCCATGGCAAAACACTGGGCCATGTCTCAACCTGTGCACGAGCACAACGCCAGCTACCTGCATTATATAAGTGTGTGGAACAACTCCATGTGCCCACGTACAGTGCAACACGGAAGGCGCCAATGCATGGCTCGCCACACCTGCTCACTCCACTGCTGACTGCAGTCACAATTGACGCAGCAAGTAAGACTGTGTCACACATAGGTAAAGTCTCAAAAGCTGTGGCCAAGGGACATACCCATGCACAAGTGCACTGTGAGTGGAATGCAAGACATATCCAAATACCCTGAGGAAATGTGCCAACTTTGAAACGAATGAAACATGGATGTTGCATGGAACCAAAATAACATTGTCTCTCTCACACACAGGTCAACGTCGTGGATCACCCCCCAACACTGGGGGGGAAGACTCACAGGACCCGGCTCTGCGGGATGACGATCCCACCGGCAGCGACGACTCTCACCACTCTGTGGACGACCCCGACCAACCTGGCCCCTCTGGTGTCCAACCACCTGCAGCACCTGCGTCAGGTACAACTGGGCCAACCACCACCCCCACTCCTGCCACATCCCAGGAGACACCCAGGATCCCTGCCCCACCACCACAACGCAGCCAGGCTGACCAGGAGGGACACGGTGTACCGGGCACCCAGGAGGAGGCAGGCGACAACGCTAATGCCACCCCTCAGGGGTCCCGGAGACCCGATGTGCCCACAAGGGCAGGCCAGGTGCAAGTGGGCAGGGGTGGTGGGAGTGGAGGACGGCGGAGGCGCGAGCCTGACCAGTTGGCTGCGGAACCGGTATATTCCCATGTCAGAAACATCCTGGACACATACCGGCAGGACACCACGGGCATGAGCCAGGTTGTGTCCACCCTCAACGAGATGAAGGGGACCCTCGAGGAGATCAAGACCCAGCAGGCCCAGCAACATGCGGAGCAATATGCCTGTCTACTGCGACACCAAGGGCGAATGGAGGACAGACAGGCTGAGCTCGTGACGGTGTTCACGGGAATTCACCGTACACTCCGTTGGATAGCCGACAACATGGGCAACCCTCCCTGTGCCACCAGGCCAAGAACATCACCACCCACAGGGAGGGATCAGGAGGAGGAGGAGACATCCGACGGAGCATCCCAAACATCGTCACGGCCTGCTTCTGAGGGTTCCCGCAGGAGGGCGGGTCGTCCACGGAAAAGACCGTGAGGCTTGGCGCAACAGCACCATCTCCCAGGACACCTGGCCTGGCACCTGGCCCACTGGACCAACAGCAGCACATCAGCAAAAGACATTCACTGCCACATGGACTTGCTTGTCACTGTCTGACCAATGTTGACAAAGACTGTGGCATGGACTCTGATGATTTCCAATGGCAAGGACACCAACTCCCCCAGTGAACTTTGGATTCCACGGAAAGCCCCTCTTGTCATACCCCCCCCCCAACACGTACCCCAACACAAATAAAAAGTTACACGATAAAGAGATGATGCCTACATTTTGCATTATTACCTTACATGTGTCTTGTAAAGTCTAACCATGCCTGAGTTCTCATGTGACTTCAACCATCCATACCCTGTGGCCTGAGTCTGGCACAGGACACACATGGGTCACAATGTATTAGGCAAGACAGACATGGAGCACCATACACACCCGTGATGGGCCCAACCAGCTGAGGGGGTGTCCGCACAACCGTGCCGACAGACATATTGAGTACAGCGACAGTCATGCGCAGAGGTCAGGGATCATGTGGAGTGTCCTGGGGGGCACCCAGGTATGTGTAGACAGGTGGCAGAACCATGTCCTGCAAGCTTGAGTCAGGTGGATGCAGAGAATGGTGGCCTGGCCAACGTTGGATGCATGGGGATGGCACATGTCACAATACCCACACAGTCATGGACATCATGCACAATACAGAGTCTAATCCCACACAAACAGCTTGCATCTTGCTACTCTACACATAGACACATAGCCACTATCACGGAAAACCATGCCAGACATGCCGTATGCACCGTGGCAACACACCAGCATTGACTGAGAAGAGGCACCTTGGAGGCATAGGGACACCTTTATTAGTCATGTATTTGGGAATGCAGAGGCAACTCGGAGTACACATACACAGGTCATGTGGAGTAACATGTGGGTCCAACACTGGAACCCCCCTTCTGCAGCACAAATGCGTGATAGCCATGGAACTGGCACACAAGTGTCGGGTAACAGCTAAACACCCCCTGCAGCTCACGGAGAGGCTGCCATACACCATTGATCCTCTGATGTGGAAGTCCCACACCATGTCAAGCCAATGCAAACCGTATGTGTCCGAGGGCAGTGTTACACACATTGATGCCATCATCACAATCCACTATCCCATCACAGATGACTGTCAACAAGTCTGACCATCTATTCAGGTGTATCCAGCTACATGTAATGTGTCCCATGGTGATGCGACATGTCTGCTGAGGAACCAAACATCGACAGGGGCAGTGTGCACACATCGTAAACAACTGCCACACCCAATACACCCCTGATGCATCCCTTACCCTAAGGAGACTTCCAAACTTGTCCGTGCGTGTAACGCTGAGTCTGCACACGATGACGTGTCCATGAGGAATAGCAGTGCCACAAAAATGCAACCAGCAGACGGCATGCGCAAGTACCTGGGGATGAGAGACACACAAGGAGTCAGCCACAAAAAGCACAGCCACTTGCATGTGCATGTACTCGACACATGTAAGGATGACAACATGCTAGGTCACAATTATGACTGGGGAAATACACTCATCACTGGCACCATCACTCGAGTGACACATCCACACACACCTCTGACTCACGTGGCATACATGCAGATGGACACACACATCGCAACACATGCCACACGGGGACCAATGCGTGCACACTCAGACACTGGTACTCACCACTAAGCAAAGAAGTCGCGTATGAGCCGACTCCGAATGTCCTCTTGTGGAACCACATCCTCCACATCACTAGCCCCATTGCCAAGCCCTTCGTCCTCCATGGGTGGATGGTCCTGATCATCTTGATCCAGGATGAGTGGCACAGCTTTCTCAACTGCCATGTTGTGCAGCATGCAGCAGACCATGAAGATTTTGCAGACCTTCGCCGGGGCATATGGGAGGGCGCCGCCGGTCTTGTGGAGGCACCTGAATCGGCTCTTCAGGAGGCCAAATGTCCTCTCTATCACTCGCCTTGTCCGGCCATGGGCGGTGTTGTAGCAGAGCTGGGCCGGCGTGCTGGGGTTGCGGAGAGGTGTGATCAGCCATGGCATGTTGGGATAGCCAGCGTCCCCTACATGGAAACAACATGGACATAAGTAGGACAGGAGAAGCGGTCGTGCTGGAAGTCTACGCAAAATACAGGACAGACAGAGTGTACCCACCAACAACACATGCTCGTTCGTTGCGCAGCTGGGTCATCATTTCAGGCACCCTGCTACGCTCATGATGTAGGCATCGTGTGCTGATCCTGGAAAACGAGCACAGACATGTGAAATCACCATGTTGGACAGACACACCACAAGGGCATTGATGGAGTGGTAGTGTTTGCGATTCCTGTACGCTACCTCCTGTGCCTGTGGTGGTACCAAAGCCACATGTGTCCCATCTATGGACCCAATGACATGGGGCATCCCTCCCAGGGCATAGAATCCACGCTTGACCCCAGTCAACTGTTCAGGAGTTGGGAAATGGATGAACTCATCCAGGTGAAGCAACATGGCCTCTAAGAAATCATGCAGCACACGGCTGAACATGCTCTGGGACATGCCACCAACATGAGCTATGGTATATTGAAAGGTACCCGTGGCAAGAAAATGTAGGGCTGCCATTACCTTCAGCTTGGGTGTCAGTGCCGTAGGATACCTGTGCAGCGGTTGCAGGTGTGGTGCCAGCCTTGCCGTCAACTCCTCAATCAACGGTTGTGGGAAGCGGTAGCAGCGTATACAGTCATTCTCCCGCATGTCAGCCAAGTCCGGAATTGGTCGGGGAAGAGGCGGCGCTCTGCAGTAATTTGGAAGTGACAAGGAAGAGTGAGTGCACTACAACAACAATTTATATGTACTGAGCACATGTTAATCTGTCAATACACATATGCTACATAGGGAGTCAGGTATGTGCTACATGCCCTGGACACGTATGGCTGCCAGGTGACACTCCTACCAAGACCCAGCTACACACGGAGATTGTGAACCTCCACATCCCATGCAAAAACCAAAGGAAATGATGGACGGAGTGTTGAACATTGCAAGCACTCACCCCCAGTCAACTGATCTGGGTTTAATCCATCACCGTTCTTTAGCCCACTCTGCCACCCCAGTTCAGACATGGCCATATGCAAATCAGTCTGACCCTGTGCCTCATGGGAACAGTCCAGCCCGAACTGCCAAGCCATGTCTTCCCTGGACCGGAAACAAGCTTCCTAGGACCGGTTTCTGGCATTTCAGCCGTCTTCAGCCAGGCTTGCTTGAATCCAGTGGCAAAGTGAGCAAGGGACTCACGTCTGAGCATACCCTGCCAACTTATGGCGAACAAAGCAAAAACCAAAGGAAATGATGGACGGAGTGTTGAACATTGCAAGCACTCACCCCCAGTCATGGCATGGGACTAGCTGTGTCCCAGTGTAAGTGAACAGCCAGACGCAACACAGGGGTGACATACATCAACACATCAGCAGAAGTAGGATGTCGATTGCAGAGACAGGTAGCGGTACACTAGAGCCACAGGTCACATGACATTACACTAGGACAGCCCACACACCTTGCCATTAAGGTGTACATGTCATGACTCACCACACATACATTGAGAGGATGCAGACAGGTCCTTGTTACGCTACTCCGTGTCCCATGCATACATACACACCTTACATCCGATACCACATGTGGCCTGGTGTGCGTAACAGTGTGCCATGGCCATCTACACACAGACACATGTTGGTTGCTGCAACAGCAGATGCCTTTGAGGGAACACCAACATCAAGCTAATGGGAACACACCACACATACATGACATAGACACATCGTGCACCGTGGGTAGTCACATGTCTGGTGTGGTAACCCCTGTAGCGGGCATCAGGGGACACTTGCGTGTGTTGTTGACTGTGCCATGCCAGTGACGCTCATCCCAAGTGTGCAGTACGACATGCACACATGTCAAAGGAGTTAAGGGCATGTCTGGCACATATTGCACCGTCACACATAACATCTGTACACATCTCATCATACATCTATTGCCTTCTCACTCAGGAGTAATGTGCCACATCACAGCCTTTCACACCTGTGCCCCACACATGTAGTACTGCCCAGACAATGCCTTTATGTCCATCCATGGACAAGTATGTCAGCTCTATTCCTTCCTGTGTGCTGCCTGTCACCACTGTGATGTGTGAAAGGCACCGTACATTCGCTCTGAGGGCCTGTGTACGTTCCCTATCACTATGGGAGTGCTGCCGTAGGCCTACCCATAGTGATAGTGAGCGCACGCGCGTGTGTACGGTCCGTATCACTATGGGTACGCATACGCGAGCACACCCATAGTGATAGTGAGCGTACGCGCGTGTGTACGGTCCGTATCACTATGGGTACGCATACGCGAGCACACCCATAGTGATAGTGAGCGTACGCGCGTGTGTACGTTCCGTATCACTATGGGTACGCATACGCGAGCACACCCATAGTGATAGTGAGCGTACGCGCGTGTGTACGGTCCGTATCACTATGGGTACGCATACGCGAGCACACCCATAGTGATACAGACCGTACACACGCCTGTACGCTCACTATCACTATGGGTGTGCTCGCGTATGCGTACCCATAGTGATACAGACCGTACACACGCCTGTACGGGCCGTTGCTATCTATTTGGGGTGCCCTAGGGCCCCGGAACGCACCGTACCTGTGTGTGAATCTCCAAATTACATAGGGGACACATGAGGGACAAGTATAAAGGCCTACATGCATGCTGGTTGTCATGGAGACCAAGTTTAAAGTATGAATTTTTTTCTGCAGGTGCACAGCAAAAGTCAGTTTGAATGAATCTACTTTGTTGCAAAGTGGTTGTGGAGTTGACATCATGCTCAAGAAAAAAAACAATACAAACCCACTGACTGTGCTAGGTTTAAAGGGATTGGAGGAAACATAGGATGCAAATGTGAGTGACCAATCACTCTGTACTCCTGTGCATGAAACAGGCCAGCAAGGCAGATATAAGGCAGCCAGGTCCCATGAGAGAGCACTTGCCTGCACATCTTTGGATTCTATGACCCGCTGCTGCTCGTGATTCCCTGGAACCATGTCAAGGTCTGTGGAGAGGGCCCAGCCTTTCACCCTGGAGGAGAACCTGGCATTGCTGGATGTGATCCTCCCACAGTACCCCCTGCTGTATGGGCGACCAGGGTATCAGGTGAGTGCGGAGTCCACTAGCAGAGACTGTGTCCCTTTTTTGTGACTGTGACTTCTGGCATTGTGTCCAGGTGTGACACACATGCAATGTACTGTAGGGGGGGTCCTAGGGGGGGAATGCCTGATGTCTCCCAGCCAGAGCATGCTGTGGTGCATGTCTGCCGTCCTCACTTGCATTGTGTTTACTGTGACAATCACTGCATGGTGCATGCCACATTCTGCCTGTCTTATCCTCCTGGGAATGTTGCCTCTACAGTCCTCATGTGATTATGTGGTCAGCCCAGTGTGACAGGTGACTGTACCCACAGATGTGTGTTAGTTCTGTGTACCTGTGCTGAGAGTGTCCACATGATGTGTTCGTACCCTGGACATCGGTGTGTGTGTAAGTCCCCTGTCATGTGGGTGGGTGCATATGTGGAGTGTAGCACCCAAGCTGCATGAGGGATGGATATACCCTGCCCATCTGATGTGAGCAGGGAGCAGTGCTGTGTGTCTGACATGCAGAGCCAGCCCCACACCTGTGAGCCCCCCCGTCTAGTGGCACATGTGCAGTGTGAGGTTTGTAGCTGCATTTGGCAATGAGGTGAATGTCCTGTGCCTGTGTGTGTCTGTGTACTCTGCTGAGGTAGCGTCAGTGGCCTGTGGCATGTGACTGCTTTGAGGTGCTGCACATAATCCTGGTGTAGCTTGTGATGCACAGTGTGAGCCTGGATCATTGATTGTGTCGTTGCCCTCATTCCACCTGTGTACTTTCAATGGCACGTACTGCTTTTGCCCTTCCCCAGAGGATAATGTCCCTATGACAAAGGTGCAATGCGTTGGATGCATACTATGCCTTGTTGTAACCAGCAAATTTGTTCTAATATGTGTCTCTGTGACATGTGCCAGGTGTATTGATGTAGTGTCACTTGTTCATCCTCACAGGTAGGCGCCTCTGCCAAGAAGCAGATCTGGATGAACGCCGTCAGTGCCGTGAGGAGGACGGATGGTCGCAAGCGGCGCCTGGCCCAGGTGAGAAAACGCTGGCAGGATATCCGGTGCTGGACGCGGAGGATCGCACGGGTCCTGCTGGGGGACTCACCTGAGACCCATGAGAAACGTGGGCGCCGCCGTCTGACCCACATCCACAAGCGTGTGCTGGTGGTGGTCTTTCCAGACTTGGACAGGCGCTTACAGGAGAAGCAGCAGCAGGAAGGGGGTAGGTACATGTGTGTTTGTTGTGTGTCACCAGCATTTGTAAGTGCGCAGTTGCATGGATACACTGCCAGGGTTTAAAGGTGCTGTGCAGATCCTGTTACCCACAGTATAGCAGTGCTCTCCTGCCTCACTTCCCCTCCTTGCAATGTGTTCCCTGGTCTGTGTGTAGTCACTCCTTCACAAAGTTATCTAGGCTGGCAGTTTATCCACGTGAACAATGCCTGTAGCATCATGTGTGGGGGTGGTGTGTAACAGGTTTTGGGTCCTTGCCTGTGCCCTGTCCAGTTCAGTACTTGTGGGTTCCTTATCAGTTGGCACTGATGCTGAGTCCAGACATGGGAGTTAGTCTCTCAAGTGTCATGCCTTACAGCACGCATGTCCTATGTTGTGGCCTGTTACATGATGTGCATGAGTGTGCGATACGCATAGTGCAGGGATGGTGGCGTGTGTTGCAGTCATTCCCATTCAGGACCATGGAGTTGTGTGGCCACTACTGTCCCCTGGGGCATATTTTCCTAGGTGTCATGTGTGTCATCACAAAATGTGGACACTCTCAGTGTCTACAGCATAGGTTGTGCTCTGTGCCATTGTCCCCTGGCACCATGTATATTGACGTAAAATGTAGTACAAGTGTCCACTCTACAGCCTGATCTGATTTTCCTTGTTCATACTCACGGTGGCCAGTGCCTGTGTGTCTTGTTACAATCATCTGATGATGACCATTTGTACATGATTATTTGGACAGGCGCACCTTGGGTATTTGGTGTCCAATCTTGCATTTATGCAGCCCCTGTGTATTTCACCCAGACTAAGAGATGTAAGTGCTTCCTGTGTCTCAACAAATTGTCTCATGTAGGGGGTGGTTGGTGCGGGCAAAGCCTACATGTCAAAACCTGATGTCTCCTTGCTAGGTCTGGCCAGTGTGTGATGTTTGTCTGGACATACACTCAAGGTGCAGTGAGCCAGTCATGGTGGGCATGTTTTCAGTATTACCTATGCAGCATGTGCCTAAAGTTCATGGATATGGTCCCTGCTCATCCCTATTTTCGGCAACGCTGTGTGGTGCAGATGCAGTGCTGGATTGTCCCCAGAGCCTGGCTCCTCTGTCAAAATCCATTTCATGTCATTTGCTATTGTGTCATGCTCTCCATAGTTTTTCAGTGGCATGGTGGGTCAACCAACTGTGTGTTGCAGGGCCTACATATGTACCTTGTTTTGTGGATATTACTCATGTTTCTTTTCAGGCTATGCACTGTAACCTATGTAGATTGGACTCATGTGACATATGTATACAGGTGTATGATTAATTCCTGTCTCTTCACCTTGCCCACAGCATCGTCGGGGGACACGGATGGAGACATCAGCACAGACCGAGCGGAGGGACCGAGCACCAGTGCCAGCGGTGACATCTTGGCTGGCACATCGAGTGGAACTGAGGCGGAGGGGAGTGAGGCGGAGGACCTGTCCACTGCCACCACAGAATATGAAGCTGACGGGTCCGAGGCTGAGCTCTCCGAGTGGGCGGAGGCTGCACCACCAGCTGACAGCGGCACAACATCTCTCCCCGTCCCCTCCATTGCCATCAGCCGCCTCCCACTTGCTCATGTCCCTTCCCAGCGTGCCCGGTCACCACATGTCTCCTTCCTGCCAGGTACCGCACCCCCTGCCCCTGTCTCCACTGCTGCCGCCAATGCCGAGTCTGTGGACATCCAGCGGCAGTTGCAGGTTGGTCAGGCTGCGATGCTTAATGTCCTCCATGGCCACAGCCAAGTGCTGAACAACATGGAGGCATACTTGGAGGGCATTTTCTCATCGCAGGCTGACCAACGCAACTTGCTGAGGTCCATTGACTCGACACTGACTGCAGCAGTGGGTCTCCTGCAGTGCTTCGTCCAACCCCCTACCCCTGACCCATCCACATTTCCCACTCCCATGCCTGTCCCATGTACACCCAGACATCAGCATGCACCCACCACAACAGACACAGGCACCACACCAGCAGGGAAGGTCAAACGCACACCTCCTGGCACGCACACACAGGGTGAAGTAGGCACACCCACTGGGTCGGGGGGCAAACGTAAGACACGCAGCCAGAGTGGGAGTCCGCATTCCACAAAATCCACTCTCTCCAAATCCCCTCCCCTCAGCTCTCCTGGCCAAAAGTCGGATACAGGGTCAGTTCTGCCCAGTCTGTCCATCAGCCCCAGTGTGGCACCACCCCGCAAGCGGTGGAGGCAGGACACCGGCAGGGGAGTTGAGTCCCCCCCCTGTCCACACCCTCCCCCAGTGGTGCTGCGACCCATCCCTCCGACCCCCCCCCCTCCTTGGGGCCTGTGGTTCCTTCGGGTGCAGGGGAGTCGCTGGAGGACCTTGCTAAGGTGTGCAGCGCCATCCTGACCTCCGCCTTTGGCGCTGCCCCACCCCCTGTGGTGGAGTCCTCCGTCCCTGCACCCACGACGCCTACCCTTCGCCCTCATGTCCCTGCGGTGCCTGGTCCTTCCCCCCCACATGATGCCCCCCCCCCCTCTGGAAGACAAAGGAGTCTGACTGTGCAGGCAAGCTAGGGGACACGAATCCCACTGTGTCCCCCACCTGGATTTGAACTTTGGATTGCCCTATGGGCATTGTACATTTTGAACTTTCAAGGGACAAACAGATTTTTGGATGCTGAATAAAGCAATTTATTTTTCCTTAGTACACTACTGTCTATCTGGTATTGCTGTTGGTGGACCTGCTCCATTATTTTGGGTGGTGATAATGTGTTGGGTGTGTGGGAATTGTCGTCTTGTGCTGGTCATAGGGTGGGCCCTGGTATCTGTGTGCCATCACAAGCTGTTGGCTACATAACTTTGTTCATGTAAGCAGTTTCTGCATGGTGACATCGTCCCAAGCTGTGTCTACATTGGCTGGGTGTGTGACGGACTCGTTAGACTTTGGCCATGCATGCTGAGCGATGTCTCCACCTGCATCATTCGTGGCGTCCTTGGTGGTCACTGTACTTGTGTATGTAGACTGTTGACATGACTTCATGTGGACATGTTTTCTTTTAGGCGCTATGCATGTGTATACTCCCAGCCTCGCACACATGTGGTACATGTACTGCAGGATCTTTGTGCACCTGACTGACATTTGTGGGCATTGGATCTGTGGGTACTCCACCCTTTTCTTTGCAGGGGCACTGCTGTGAGTGTTAGGCACCCACCCCTCCTGTGTCTGGGCACTGCTGGGAGGACTCTGCACCCACCCCTCCTGTGTCTGGGCACTGCTGGGAGGACTCTGCACACACCCCTCCTGTGTCTGGGCACTGCTGTGAGTGTTAGGCACCCACCCCTCCTGTGTCTGGGCACTGCTGGGAGGACTCTGCACCCACCCCTCCTGTGTCTGGGCACTGCTGGGAGGACTCTGCACCCACCCCTCCTGTGTCTGGGCACTGCTGGGAGGACTCTGCACACACCCCTCCTGTGTCTGGGCACTGCTGGGAGGACTCTGCACACACCCCTCTTATGTCTGGGCACTGCTGTGAGTGTTAGGCACCCACCCCTCCTGTGTCTGGGCACTGCTGGGAGGACTCTGCACACACCCCTCTTATGTCCGGGCACTGCTGTGAGTGTTAGGCACCCACCCCTCCTGTGTCTGGGCACTGCTGTGAGTGTTAGGCACCCACCCCTCCTGTGTCTGGGCACTGCTGGGAGGACTCTGCACACACCCCTCTTATGTCGGGGCACTGCTGGGAGGACTCTGCACCCAACCGTCCTATATCAGGATATGTACGCTTAGAACATACACGGGTGTGGGTTCGCTCCATGCATACGCGGGTGGGGGTACGGTCCGTACGTACACTGTTGGGGGGGGTACGCTCCATGCATACGGGGGTGGTGTTACGGTCCGTACGTACACTGTTGTGGTGGGGGTTGCCTCCATGCATACGCGGGTGGGGGTACGGTCCGTACGTACACTGTTGGGGTGGGGGTACGCTCCATGCATACACGGGTGGGGCTACGGTCCGTACGTACACTGTTGGGGTGGGGGGTACGCTCCATACATACGGGGGTGGTGTTACGGTCCGTACGTACACTGTTGTGGTGGGGGTTGGCTCCATGCATACGCGGGTGGGGGTACGGTCCGTACGTACACTGTTGGGGTGGGGGGTACGCTCCATACATACGGGGGTGGTGTTACGGTCCGTACGTACACTGTTGTGGTGGGGGTTGGCTCCATGCATATGCGGGTGGGGGTACGGTCCGTACGTACACTGTTGGGTGGGGGTACGCTCCATGCATACGCGGGTGGGGGTACGGTCCGTACGTACATTGTTGGGGTGGGGGGTAAGCTCCATACATACGGGGGTGGTGTTACGGTCCGTACGTACACTGTTGGGGTGGGGGTATGCTCCATGCATACGCGGGTGGGGGTACGGTCCGTACGTACACTGTTGGGGTGGGGGGTACGCTCCATACATACGGGGGTGGGGGTACGGTCCGTACGTACACTGTTGGGGTGGGGGTATGCTCCATGCATACGCGGGTGGGGGTACGGTCCGTATGTACACTGTTGGGGTGGGGGGTACGCTCCATACATACGGGGGTGGTGTTACGGTCCGTACGTACACTGTTGGGGTGGGGGTACGCTCCATGCATACGCGGGTGGGGGTACGGTCCGTACGTACACTGTTGGGGTGGGGGTATGCTCCATGCATACGCGGGTGGGGGTACGGTCCGTATGTACACTGTTGGGGTGGGGGGTAAGCTCCATACATACGGGGGTGGTGTTACGGTCCGTACGTACACTGTTGGGGTGGGGGTATGCTCCATGCATACGCGGGTGGGGGTACGGTCCGTACGTACACTGTTGGGGTGGGGGGTACGCTCCATACATACGGGGGTGGGGGTACGGTCCGTACGTACACTGTTGGGGTGGGGGTATGCTCCATGCATACGCGGGTGGGGGTACGGTCCGTATGTACACTGTTGGGGTGGGGGGTACGCTCCATACATACGGGGGTGGTGTTACGGTCCGTACGTACACTGTTGGGGTGGGGGTACGCTCCATGCATACGCGGGTGGGGGTACGGTCCGTACGTACACTGTTGGGGTGGGGGGTATGCTCCATACATACGGGGGTGAGGGTACGGGCCGTACATACACGGTTGGGATGGGGGGTACTCTCTATGCATACGGGGGTGGGGGTACGGTCCGTACGTACACTGTTGGGATGGGGGTGCGCTCCATGCATACGCGGGTGGGGGTACGGTCCGTACATATCCGTACCCACGCTGTGGAATGCTTGTGCGGGCCGTACCCAGGCCTTTGCCACGTGGGTACGAGCCGTCCCGCCATTGTTGGGGTGACATAGTTGTGGGCGTGGTACGACTCGTACCCACGCTCTTAAGGCGTGGGTACGGGACGTACCTGTATTGTTGTGTTACCGGTTCGCGTCGTCAACCACTTCCGTTGTGTCATGCTCTCCACGCCCCCACCCCCTCGTAGAGACCAGGGCCTGGGGGTCAGGTATGTCCAGGGCATGTGTGCTGTGTGACTTGGGTGGGGGTTTTGTGGCCTGCCCCTGCTCCTGCCCCCCCCCCTTTCCCCCCTCCCTTTGTTGTTCTGACCTTCTGCGGCGTCTGCGTCGGAACCTGTAGAGGAGGTCGACTGCTATGAGGGCCGGGATGACACGTAGGTTCGGGTCCATGTCTGTCTGTCGCGTGCAGGTACTCCTTGTTCGCGTCGTCCTGATTTCCCGGCAGTTTTTGGCTGCCGGAAAATATTCTCCGTGCGGGATGACGTTGGTGCGAATCGTACTTCCTGGTTCGTGAAAGGCAGGCTGCGTGCGTCCCGACGTCACGTCGGCGCTTTCTCGGATCACATTTGTATGTATATTTTCGTTGGTCGGTGTTTTGTACGAATCGTACGGAAATAGTATTTCCGTGCGAATCGTACTTCCATGTTTGTATATTGTTCCGACCGGGTACGCGTCGGACGGAGAATATGCTCCGTCCGACGGTTCGTACCCGGTTTTTACAGGATCGTAATCGGCACCAGAGTGTGCAAATCCGCGATTAACATTTCCCCCCACCACATAAACAATCATGTAGCTTTGGCTTTTACATTAACTGTACACCAGCAACAGGAAAACACAACCGCTAACTCCACAAACAAACCAAAATGAGGAAGAAAAAGATAAAAAAATCAAAGAAACCAGGAAAATCATAAATAACATATTCAAATGGTTTGCCAAAATGTTAAAAAATGCTTTATGTATAAGTATGTATTAAAAAAACTATATATAGTGCATTTTAATATATTATAATGTTTTAAATTGTAAGTAAATGAAACAAATATGGTTTCTAAAAGTTATTGTACAACATGTTTAAAAAAATATGTACCTACAAGTAAACATGTATGTACCCTGCAACTATGCAGTTATTATCTAAAGTAATGCATTGAAAAATGGTATAAATAAATACATGTAAAATACAAACAAAATGCTAAGAATTTAAGAATATGACCTTTACTATTGCTGATAAAAACTTAGCCACATTGGGAAGGTTTTGGCCCTTGGGGGTGGAAAGATGGCAGTAAAGATTTAAATTTCTAACTTTTCTAAATCCAAGAATTGGGGAAAGTGTGGGCAGGGGAGTCAGATTTACAATTTCCAGTCCAATTCCAATGAAATTTTGGAAAGTATTGGACATTGAGAGGTTCATATTTACTATTTCAATTCCAAACGTAACAACATTTAGGAAACTGTTGGACTTTTGGGGGTATTGAATATACTACTCCCACTTCAAAGGAGTCCAATTTACTATAACCACTCCAGCTTCAACAGCTTTGGAAAAGTGTTGGACTTTTGAGGGTGTTGGAATTATTATCAAATCTCCAAATGTAACCAAACTAGGGAAAAATTTACTTTTCCATTTCCAAATGTAATCACGTTGGGGAAGGTGTTAGACTTTCCGAGGGGGAAAGGCAAGATTCACTAGTCCAAACCCAAACTTAACCACATTACAGAAAGTGTTGGGCTTTGAGAGGGGGCACATTTACTATTACCACTCCAAAATGTAACCATATTAGGAAAAGTGTTGGACTTTGAAGGGTTCAGATTTACTATTCCAACTCCAAACACAACCGCATTGGGGAACGTTTTGGACATTGGAGGGTGGGGGAGCAAATGTATTATTCCAACTCCAAACTTAATGACAAGAGGGAAAGTGCTAGACTATTAGAAGTTATAATTAACTACTTACAAAAAACAATATTAGAGACTACACTAAAATGCTGCATTACAGAAAACCCTTTTAACTATACAGAAATAGTAAACACAAAACATAAACATTTAAATTGAAAGTACAACCAAAATATTTTAAAATGCTATAAATCTCAAATTAACAACAAAACAAATCAATAAAATAATTGTTATTTTAAAAAAAAATTATAACCTTGAATTACATACATTTAGAATATCCATATTAAAAATATATATAAATTATGTTAATTAGAACCAATAAATATATTAAAATGTAATAATTCCAATTATTTAAATTAATAACTTTTGAGGTAATGTCATTTTAATTATCAAGGAACGAATCACTTCTCATATAATTATATGTAAAAAAACAGATAAGAAATGTACAAATATAACATTATTAAAATACATTTCTAAAAAGTTAGAAACATTACATATAAAATTTGAATTTTACATAATTATAATATCAAACATTTTTTTAAAAATACAATACATAATTCCAAAAACAAATTGTACAAAGATGTGAAAATTAAAATGATCAATTAATACAGCAACAATTATAAACATAACAAATTTTAAATAAACATTTTAAAATAAGCCCCACTTTAGGCCCCTTTAAATTCAACAAGTTGATGCCAAAATTGCTATACAAAAAATACATTTAAAAAAAGAAATACAATATATTAAAACACAAAAATTGAGAAAGTACACTTATACGTTATTTAAATAACGAAGATAAAACACATACCAATTATTTTAACAATCATAAAAAATTTTTTTTTTTAAAACATAATCTTACTTCTGATATTCTGGTCCACAATATTTCTGACATCATGGCAAGTAAGACATATTTTTGGGCCGGAACAGATTTGGGGATATTTAAAAAGTAGAAAGCTTTCATTCACTCACAATTTGGATTCATTAGATTTTTCATTATTAAGTGATCCATGGTCAGGACACAGTAAAAACTACCACTGGATTGTTGGCTTTCGAACAAACCATGCACACTACACATGCAATACTAATTTTGTGTATCAGACTTCTTTAAAAACAGTTATATATCAAAACCACTTGCACCTTAATGAAAGGTTTCTTTGGAAAATCTTTGAGCAACATGCACAAATAATCGCTTGGTGAATTAGGCATTGTGTCTATTTTCAGCAATTTCTAGTATTTTGGGATCTCCCATTGGTTTCACACCTGTTTCACCACACATTGAAAGTATGCTTAACTTTAGGGTATGAAATACAAATGATGTATTGCTCCTTGCTAGGGTATGTGCACACAGTTCCTTCCTCTCACTCTGCAATTGTGAGAGGAAGGAGCTGCGTGTCTGTAGCCCAGTAAGGACTCAGACTCTGTTTGGATTGTTCTTAGCTGTGGGTCTGTGTCTCAGCAAGCAGCCAGATTATGTTGAGATTTTTCCTACGATAAAAAAAATCGAAAGAGTGTCCTGCTCTTGCTGGGGTATAGACATTTGTATCTGTGCTTGAGAATGGAGCTAGATGCTTAGTGGATTTTTCTGAGGCTATGAAAGATTCCCCACAGTGTCTGGATCCTTTCTTCAAGGATTGAGCTGTGGCTATGACTATGGAGGAACCGGGGGCACTAATAACTGCACGTAGCCTCTCCTGTACCCCAACCACAAGTTTGATCCTTGGAGCGATCTGAGAGAGGCTAGGGATCTTCCTCTAGATCTATCAGATGTGTCTGTGACATCACTCATTATGTCACACACTTACTGATGAGGCTGCTCAGAAGTGAGCACAAGGCTGTTTCTTTCAGGAGGTTTCCAGTGCCCAGTAGGGATTGAGCACTAGCAAACTCCTTTTTTGCACCCCCCACCCCAAGAGACGTTTGTCCTCCATCAGGGTGACTAGTCTATTCAGAATGGCTAAGGTGCCACTTTGGCTACTGACGTATATATACATCATAAGAATATTATAGAGATACCTTTTCAAGACATATATTTACAAAGAATAGGGCAGCCAAAGGGTTAAAAAGGATAAATACAGTATATGATAACCTTAAACGTAGACAGAATGCATGTAAAAAAGTGTTTCAAAATCAAGTGTTGGAATACCGGAGCTTTTTCTCATTAGGTACCTACTGAAGTAAAAGTAAAACAGTAGTAGTGTTCTAATATTAAAGAGAATGGCATACCCAAGAATGTATGATCATTTACCTAAAATATTGTTCACCAACATGAACATGTAACATTTTTAGACTTTAATCTGTTTCTCAAAGATAATTGATTTATTTTTGTTTACTAAACATCATACCATATTATCAGTGCACCATACATATGTCATCCAAAGCATTGCCTTAAAAACGTTTACATTTGAAGTGAGACTCTGTGCAAATGGACAGCTGCAGATATAGGTTAAAATATAAGGTGGCACACGTTGGCAAAGCCAGTAGGTGTGGCTTGTTAGGAAAGTGCTCTGTAATAGTTGGGCAACTTTTTACCCCTATCTTCAATAGTGGGAAAATCCCATAAGGAAGGGATTCAACAATATGGAACCAGGGCATATAGTCGCTATGGTGAATAGTCTGCACTACAGAAATAAGGTGAACCCTCAAAGATGAGTGTTATGAAATGATTTAGAAAATTAATTTTGTGCTGTAAGTGGTGAACTTAAAAAGCTAAATACTGCAAAATATTGGAAAGAATATACTTTGCTTCTTTAAGAAAACTAATGTGCATCTGTGTCTTTACTTTATGAGCAAATTAAAGCCTTAAATCCAACATCATGTTATCATGACAGGAAAGTCATAATCACAAATGAAAGTGCATGGGTATTTAGTGGTTAGCACTGTGAGTTTATGCCAAGATACAGCATCCAAAGAGTAAGCACTTTCTAAACAAAAAAGAACCCACATCAACAATCACAATTTAATCATGTCAACAATTAGAATACATCAAATAACGCACATGTCTCTCCATTAGCAGCTAGTCAGCATAGTGTATCTTCAGTCTTACTAACCCACTACTTTATATCCATTACCAAAGGCTAAAGGAAACACAAATGATAGAATATAGCCATCCTCAAAAGCCATGTGTTGGATGTTTAGCATAGTCAAGCAACAGTAGAGCATAAAAAACACATGAAAGCTAATGGCTGGAAAGAGGGCTGACCCATAGCCTTCTCTCTGCACTACGGCTTATTATATGTCTTAAATGAATAGACAACATGAGAACTTCTAGTACTGTCTATTTCCAGTCTAAAAATTTGCAAATAATGTACTACAGCCTCTACATAAATTCTTAATGATTGTACAGTGTTCCCCAGAGATGCAGAGGTACTCTCTGTGCAGTGAGGCTGGGACCTAATCATATAAACCAAAAGACACATTATTCAAGCTCCTATCTGACCACATTAATACTTGATGTAAAAGAAAATTTGAATTCCCCAATAACCCCCCTATCTAAAATATAATGTGTGAGCATATAGCTTAAGGTCAGAGAATTCTGCTTTCAGTAACCCACTCACAAATAAAATCTCACCCTGGTATCCAAACAATAAGGGGGTCATTAGGATGGCGGATCCTCTCGGGGAATGGGACCGGCCGCCATCGGTGCGGGGGTCCCGTTGGTGCTATTAGGATTCGCCCGCCACACTGGCGGGCGCATCCTGCATACTTGACAATGCGGCGGGCGGTGCTCTCAGCACCGCCCGCCACAATGCCAAGAACGCATGTCATGCACTTCCATGAACAACGTGGCAGGCACCGCGGGGTGCCTGCAATGTTGTGCATGGAACTGCAGGGGGGTACCATAGGCACCCCCCATGTGCACCCCCCACCCCCCAGAATCCATGGGGGCCGACTACGGGCCCCCAATGGCAAAAACCGCCTGCCTTTCCGTGGCGGCAACAGCACATCCCTGCCTGCATGGTAATATGGATGGCGGTGTCTACCAGACACCGCCACCATATAAAGTGCTTTTCCGCCCGGTAGGCAATCAGGCGTATTGCCTACCGGCGGAAATCCGGCAGATGGTCTTCCCATCCGCCGGGGTCCCCCCCGCCATGGTAATGTGGCGGGGGATAATTTGCAGCAGGTGGAGGTTTTTGGCGGACGGATCGCCACCGCCATACGGGTGGTGGCGATCCGCCCGTTATTCTAATGAGCCCCTAAGTATCTGTGAGTGCAATGACCTTCCAAGAGTGTAGTAACCTCATGACTATTGGAATTGTGTGGCAAATGACTGTGTCTATGTCTAGGAATTAAAGTGCCCACAGACTTCATTTCTGATTTTTTTACTCACCGATCACTTAGGGACTTGGTACAATTGGGTTAATTTAGTATACTATAAGAAATAGTATTATTGTGTGTGGTGAGCAACTGCCCACCTCAAGGAATAATCACAACTCTTGCCAGATAAAACCCAAAGATGTCTCTAAATTAACCTGCACACAATCTCCTCTAAGCTACATTACAGATCTGACAGGTTTAACTTAGGGCAATGTGCAAAGTATTTCAGAACCAAAACAGTAATAAAGTGAAAACAGAAAGCAGTCATAATCTTGAATCGAGTAAAATATAATAAAATAACAGCACAATGACATAAATCTAATAAGGAGGAGCCATAGATATGAATTTTTAGATTTTTAAGAAGAAATGACAACAAAAGGCACATAGCGTGAATGATTTCTAATGATCATGGTAGGACAGGACGCATGCTCGATTTGAGTTCAACAGTGAATTAACTTTGGTTAAATACAACAAGTAGATTGTTCCAGCTGAAAAGTATTGAAGTTCAAGTTTTAAACCATTTCTAAGTCCTAGTTCAACAAGACTTTGTCACTTCTTTTAGTTGAAACTCCTCTCCATGTGGTTTGAAGCTGAAACTAGAGTCACAGTCGTGGAACAACAGGTTGTATACTGGAAACAGGTTGGTCCCACAAATGCTCTGGATCTATTCAGTTTTTGGTTGAAAAGTCTTCTAAGTTCCAATGTAGAAATGAGTGTAGTGATTTATTCGGAGGTGTGGGGATCTCCATATGGGATAAAGTTGAAATTCAATTCGATGCCAGTCGTATACTTTTCACGGTGGGTAGTTCTGAGGCTCTGTGCAAAAAGCTTTTTGAAGTTTTCAAACTTTTGTCTGATGATCAAACAACCTCACAAGTGCACTTCTATTGCTCAAAGGACCTCAGGGTAGGGCATTTAAAGACGCAGGGCCCGATTCACAGAACTAACTTAAGACAAAATCCTAAACTTACTACCATTTTGGTATTCACAGAAGGCACTTACTCATTTTGGTATTCACAGAAGGCACTTACTCATTTCGGTATTCACAGAAGTTAGGAGTCCTAACTTTAGGACTCCTAAATGCCTTCTGTGAATACCGAAAGTCTTAAAATTAAGATTTTTCTCAGTTTAGTAGTAGTATAGTTAGGACTCCTAACTTTAGGACTCCTAAATGCCTTCTGTGAATACCGAAAGTCTTAAAATTAGGATTTTTCTCAATTTAGTAGTCCTAAATTTATGACTCCTAACTTTAGGACTCCTAAATGCCTTCTGTGAATACCGAAAGCCTTAAAATTAGGATTTTTCTCAGTTTAGTAGTTGTAAAGTTAGGAGTCCTAACCTTAGGACTCCTAAACTGAGAAAAATCCTAATTTTAAGGCTTTTGGTATTCACAGAAGGCATTTAGGAGTCCTAAAGTTAGGAGTCCTAAATTTAGGACTACTAAATTGAGAAAAATCCTAATTTTAAGACTTTCGGTATTCACAGAAGCCATTTAGGAGTCCTAAAGTTAGGAGTCCTAACTATACTACTACTAAACTGAGAAAAATCCTAATTTTAAGACTTTCGGTATTCACAGAAGGCATTTAGGAGTCCTAAAGTTAGGACTCCTAACTTCTGTGAATACCGAAATGAGTAAGTGCCTTTTGTGAATACCAAAATGAGTAAGTGCCTTCTGTGAATACCAAAATGGTAGTAAGTTTAGGATTTTGTCTTAAGTTAGTTCTGTGAATCGGGCCCTCTCAGTGTATCAAACAAAGGCCAACAACAAAGTCTAGTCCAGGTCCAGTTGCCACTGGTTATCTGGACACTTTAGGAAAAAGGCCACTTGAAGATTGTTGTCTTGATGGAGCCACCGAGGAGAGCAGCCAAAAAAGCCTAGGAGTCCACTTGGTTGCCCTGATTACAAAAGAGAGTGGGCCCAGCAATTCAAGGCTCCTCTCACATCACAGGCAGCAGGTCCAATTCTCTTCTATTCTTCTGCAGGTCCAAAAAGTGTTTTGCTGGGGTGTCTTGGGGTACCATTAATGCCTGGCATTAGCTAGTGGACGAATGACTCCTGGGCCCAACCTAACCAAAAAAGCAACAGTTTCCAGGGGCAAATCTACTTACATTTTAAGTGGTTCCTTTTGGCCTTACTACAAACAGGTCCAAAATGGCAAGTGTCAGGGCATTTTGCAAAGATTGGGAAAGTCTTCGGCCACACTAAACTTTCACTTTGAGGGTTTTGTGTGTGTAGGGAAGTGGAGTGAGATAATCACTTGTGTCCTACTATATCCTAGAGCACCCACACTGGAGATATAACACAATTTGTCCTGGCATCCGATTTTCTTCCTTTCAAGTGTACCAAAGTGTTAGCCGTTGCTTAAACAGATGTATCAGGCAGGATTTGATACTGTGTTGTCAACAAAATGCCTACAAGCTCCCACCTCGAGGATTCTGCAGGGATCAGAGAAGTTATCCCTGCCCAGTCAGGTCAAGCTACTGTGTAGCCCCTAAGAGGAATTTTACATGCCTTCACACCTCATTCAAGGCTGAGCACAGGTTAGGAGTTGGCAGAGGCTATTGCTATTTAGCCATCTGGAAACTCAGGTAGGTGAAGGATAACTTTCTATAAGTCACTTTTCCATAATATTTATTAACATTTTGACTTCACCCTTGAAATTATTTTTATTAACTATTAAAAATAGTCTCTTAAATACTTTTCTAGCTGCTCACACTAGCAGCATCAACATTTTACTCTTAAATCTTGTTTTCTACATAGGAGAGTTAGACCTGCCATATTTAAAACAGCATTTTGGGCCTAGTCACTGCAGGGACATTGTAATAATAATGTTGTACCTGTCCCACCTTTCGATACCAAGCACCCTTTCAGAGAAATCAGTGGACTACCCGCCCCTGGATTCTTGAGGGTTAGAGGAGGTCCTTACAGCATTTGACACTATAAAGCATGCTGGACCCACCTGCTGCGCGGGATGCTCTGCATTCAGAGGTGGCAGGGGACTACCAGTACCAGTATATTTGAGGGCGAGAGGAGGCCCTTACAGTGTTTGAGGCTATTAAGTGCATTGGACTCACCTGCAGCGCGAGATGCTCTGTCATCAGAGGACTACCAAGGATCCTTGAGGGCTAGAGGAGGCCCTTACAGCAATTGATGCTATAAAGCATTGTGGACTCACCCATGGGCAGGCCTATACTGTGTCCTTCTGCACTAGGGAGAGACAGGGCAGGGCGACCCACCTTGACTCTGTGTCTGGGTACTGTTTGAGCATCCTTGGTAAGACTGTCTCTAAATGCATAAGGGGCTTAAGAGTGAGCCTTTCATTCTCCTTTTCTGTGCAAGCAGGTTTTTTTGTTGCAACTGGTAACTTTAGCCTTTAGTTTTTGGTGCTTTGATCCTTTATCCACTATGGGAAGTGGAAAGGAAGGTAACTGAGGGTTCTTCTGTTCACATTCCATCGAACCCAGCCAATCTTCTTGATCCTGTAACAACTGTGGTTGGTAATTTTAGCCTGGCCTAGCCAGCGTCATCCCCCCTTATATCTTCCTCTTCAGTCTGGCATTTTTGTCTGATCATGTGCCACTTCCTGGCTGCCCACAAGCTGTACATCTTTGGGTTTTTTAACAGAGTCTAGCCCAGATGTAGTGTTTCTCACAGAGACATGGTTATCAGAGGATTCTGGGCTGGATATTGTTTAAGCCTTCCCATCTGACTATTGCATCCTAAGGCTAGATAAGCAGGGTGAAGGTGGTGGTGGGATAGCGGTCATCTTCAGGGAATCGTTAAAGTGGCTAACTTCACTGCTTAATATCCTGGATTGTGAGAGTCTGTTTTGCTCGCTAACATTATGCCCTACCTTCTCCTTCTCTGGTATACTCTTGTAAAGACCCCCTAGTCCTTCTACACAATTTTTTATGCTCTACCAGAAGCAATTGCGGGGATAGCCATGGATAGAGCTAATTTTACTCTACTTGGCGAATTCAATCTCTATATGGATGACATGAATTATAGCGCCTCCAAAACTCTCTTACATGACATGTCCTCCCTACATCTAATGCAGTGCTTGACCCATGTTATTTTTTGTAACATATGTAACCTCCAGGTCCAGAACCTGTTACCTTTAACTTGGTTGGACAATTTTCTCATCCGTTTGACTCTGATCACATCTCCCCCCCTGCTCCTCTCCTCTGGACAATGGCTGTAACTTAATCTAGAAAACTGTTTAGATGCTATGGAAGTATCAAAACCTGACTTTTTGAAGCATGTCGCTTTGACCACTCTCCAGTTCAATGATTAGATTACTAAATCACTGGATGTGGTGCTACCAGTAAGGTGGTGAAAAGATCCCAGGTGGGCCCAGAAATCTCCTTGATTTTAACAATCAATTAATGTCTTTGAAAAGGGAGTTCAAGCGATTGGAGAGAAGCTGGTGAAGGACCTATTATGAGACTAGCACACTTGAAGATAGAAAGTCCATCAGGTTTTATCATGCAGAAATAAAAGCATCTCAAGCTGCCTTCTTCTGTACTAAAATTGCTAACTCTTCTAACTCCTCGAAAGAGATCTTTAAGATTCTCAAAAGAATCACCAAGCCCACTACTATCAGCTTCACTCCCAATGCCTCTGCTAAACACAGCAATGACCTGACTCGCCTCTTTCAGATGAAAATCATGGATATTTATTCTTATTTTCCTGATATGCCTACTTTGGCTGTTACCTCTTGTAATAAATCCTCTCCTGGACATCAAGAGGGCCTCCTCATGGATTTCACAAATCTTACTGTGATCACGGTAAAATATCTCCTAAATACAATGAAATCAGGCTCTCCCTTAGATCCGACCCCTCTCCATATTCTATGCCAGGGGGCAGAAGGTATTATCCCTCTGTTAACAGAACTACTAAATCTTTTCCTCTCTGATGGGCAGGTCCCCTATCAATGGAAGCACACTGTAGTTAAACCACTTTTAAAGAAACCCAACCCTGACACCCTCTGTCTGAGTAACTATAGATCAATTTCCTTGTTACCTGGAGTCTCCAAGCTTTTAGAAAAACATGTCAACAGAAATATTTCTGCCTTCCTCGAATCTAAGGAAGTCCTCCATCCTACCCAACACAGCACCGAAACAGCGTTGCTGGCAGTTGTCAAGCAACTTAGACATCTTCTGGATCAAGGAGGGTCTGCAGCCATCATCCTCCATCCTGCCTTCGATACCATGAACCACCTAACCCTTATTCAGAGTATATCCAATGCCGGTATTGAAGGCAGAGCTCTAAAATGGATCTCTTCCTTCTTGGGGAATCAAACTTTCCATGTCTTGGACCAGTCCTGCTACTGTGCCAATTTTCACCTGAGTTGCGCCCTTCCACAGGGCTCCTCCCTAAGCCCCAGACTTTTTAATCGTTATATGCTCCCCTTGCTGAGATTGTGTGCTCTTTCAGGTTGTCATTGGTTTCTTACGTCAATGAAACCCAGTTAGCTATGCCAATTTCCCCCGACCCCAGCTCTAGTCACTTATTTCTTATTCCCTGCCTGTAGGAAGATGCCAGCTGGATGGCAGGCTGCAAGCTAAAACTTAACAAAACGTAAGTTATACTGCGAGGCAATAACTTCTGCAGCAATGTCCCTAGCCTCCTACCAAATTGCTTGAGCAAGTTTCCTAACCCAAAAAGATTGATAAAGATCCTTGAGATGTGATTGGACTCTAGTTGACTTCTGATAAAAATCCCTAAACATTAATCTACTACTAGGGCTTTTAGAGACCTCCATTGGCTTCCTGGGAAACACCAAATTCAATGCATAGCCTTGAAGGTCTGTTTAGCAACTAACCCACTACAGCTACCATCACTCGATGTCTGCCTAAAGTACTGGGAGGCCTGCGGGTAGCCATCTGCTATATAAGAAGTACAGAATAGAACAGAATATTGGTGTCCTTCCCGGGGGATCTACATAGCGATATGTCTGCATCTGGAATGGATGGTCATTGCTCAAGATCTTTCCCAATAACCTGTGGTGTCAGGCAAGGATGCTTTTGGGCCCTTTAGAGGTAGTGTTAGTGGAGAAGAAATGTGATGTTCCCCTACTAAGTCAGCACTTGAGATCAGTTCTGCTTTTTGTAGACAATGCTGTCCTCATGTTGAGGATGGCCATGGGTATTCAACTTTTACTAGACAACCATATGTAATGGTTGTTGGTGGTAAGCCCACCAAACACAAAGACTTTTATTGTAACAAGCTTAATATTGCACAATTCCCCAGTTTTATTTACCTGGGTATTTTGCTTGATAGTAGGAATCCCTTCCTATGTCTAAAAGATTAATGCTTGCTCAGACAGGGGGAGCGGTACTGGATTTTGGTGCAACGTTGGCTTGGAAACCGATTTTACCCCTTCTTCAAATTCAAAGTGCTAAATATGTGTCCCGCTCCAACCTATGGCAGAGATATCTGGGGGTAAAAGGATTGTCACATGATTCAGGTTAAGAACAGTTGTGCAAACGCTTATTGGCAGTCCCACAGAGCACCTCAACGTTTTCTGTTCTTGAAGAACAGGGTCTTAAATATATCTCGGACATCATTGAATTAAGTCCCATGTTACGATGATTTCAGCGTGGTACAAAAGTGAGCCAACCCTCAACAGATTGATAACCAGGGACTGTCTTTCATTAGACAACGTGAAAACAATACTTTGGCTTGATTCTATAAAGTCTGAAGTCACCAGAATGGGCTGTCTGGATCTATTTCTTACTCTGGTAAATATTACTAAATCAGTCCATAGTTGGGGTAAGCACACTTTCATCACTCATGTTGTTGCGCTTAGAGAAAGTGATGAATTACAGAAACCTGCTGCCCATGCCTTTTGCCTAATAAAAATAGTACCCTCTACAGAACCTTACCTGACATGGGTGACTAATGTTCATTATCAGCATTTGTTAACAAGGTTTAGGTTTGCCCAAGGGCCTATCCAATGGGGCCCTGTGACAATTCGTCTGCACAAACTCTCGATCTTAATGTATTGTTTTGTTGTTTTTTTACCTGCCTTAGAAAGTTTTGGGGAATATCCCTTTTTGGAAACCAAAAATGTACAGAAGCGAGGCCTGCTATGTTACACTGTTAGACCTGGCACCAATGGCGTGGGTCTCCCTTCCATTTTCTTGCTGTTGCCTCCTGTGTTTTGCTATATGTTTTTGCTGGTTTAGATGCTTTGGGAACTGTGCCACTGCTATTCAGTGCCACAGTGCAAGTGCTACCCATGTTAAATTGATGTATGGATTAGTGACTCCATGATTGGCATATTTGGTTTACATGTCAGACCCTAGTACAGTGCACTGCGTGTGCCCAGGGCCTGAAAATCAAATGCTGCCGGTGGGCTTGCAGCACTGGTTGTGCCACCCACCGGAGCAGCTTGTAAATTGTGTCTCAGGTCTGCCATTGCAGAGCCTGTGTGCAGTCTGGTACTGCCATGTTGACTTGACAAGTGCACCCACTTGCCAGTCCCTAAACCTTCTGTTTTCTGCATGTTAGTCACCCCTAAGGTAGGCCCTAGGGCAGGGTGCATTGTATGTGAAAGGTAGGAAATGCCCTGATGTGTGTGGCATGTCCTGATAGTGAATTACAGCCATTTTCGTTTTTCACTATTGCAAGGCTACCTGTCCCCATAGGCCAGAAAGGGCAGTGTGATTATAACACCTTATAATCATAACTGACCCAGGGAACATGGTAGGGAAACAAATTTAGTTTGCCTGAACTCAGAATGATAAAATACATCTTTTAGTGAAGTTGGTTTTAACATTCTGTGTTTGAAAATACCTCTTTTAGAAAGTAGGTATTTTCTTGCCTAACTATCCAAGCCTGCCTCTGCTAGGTTGTGTATTCCATGTCTGGTTTCTGAGTGACAGGGTCTGGAGGGGGGGGTCCAGGAGACAGGGAAGAAGGTGTACACTGGCAGGATGCACCCAGAACTGGTTTGGACTGGGTACAGACACTCTCTGCCTTCAGAGACAAAGGATTTGTGTGTATAAAAAGGGGGACCCAGACCCCAGAATTTTAGATCACTTCTGGGAATCAAGACAAACCCTTGCTGAGGAGAAGAACCAGGAAGCTTAAGGAGGAGACTACCCCTGTGCTGTGTGTTTGGGGGTTGGCCTGCAGTGGTTGCTTCATTGCCAAAAAAATGAGAAGGGGGCTGAGTGTGCTTTTCATCAACTTGAAGAAGAATCTCCAAGGGCTTGAACTTTGAGCTTGCCTCCTGCCTGAAGTCTCAGGGATACAAGACTTCACCAACCAGCTCCCCCCTGAATTCCCTTTCTGGGAATTGAAGTGCCTGCTGTTGTGCTGGGCCTTCTGAGAGACTGCATGTTGCTGGGAGCTGGAAGCCCGACTCAATGACGAGAAGTGTGTCGCCGCCTCAGCAGTTGCCGTCGCATCGCCAAGGAAGCGTGCCGCTGCTGCCCCTGTCGCCATCGCATCACCGAAGCGCGTTGCATCAAAGGAGAAGCATGCCGCCGCCGCAGAGGTCGCCGTCGCATCACGGGAGAAGCGTGTCGCAGGCTCTATTATGGCTCCGAAGATCATCGAGTCACCGCACGGCCGTGCATGCATTGCATCAACGTTGTCGCATCGTAACCAAGATGCCATTTTGTCGCATCGCACCAGAGAGAAGTATCGCATCGAGGCACCATCTTGTTGCATCGTACCGGAGAGCAGTAAGAAACGACACATCACCTCCTCACACAGTAAGGAAGCGAGCATCAACTCCCCTGCGCAGCAGTAAGGAGCCGACGCATCCACTCCCCTGAGTGTAAGGAACCAACGCTTCCAAGGTACTTTTAGAGTAAAGAGTCACATTTACGATCTTAAGAGAACTGAACCATTTCCTACCATTTTAAAGTCTATTTTTGAGTACAGTATTGTGGATTTTTGTCGTTTGGTCTTGTGTTAAGTCTATATAAAAATACTTATTTTTATAATACAACCTGTGTGGTGTCCATCTATGGTGTTGTCACTGTATTACTGTATGTGTTCACAAATGCTTTACACACTGACTCTGAGATAAGCCTGCCTGCTCGTGCCAAGCTACCAAAGGGGTGAGCAGGGGTTATTTTAGGAGTGTAGCCCCTTTCCTTGACTAGACTCAAGGGTACCTATTTGGTCAAAGGTACCTACCTCTGCCAACTACAGACCCCCAAATCTAACATACACCTTCTGTGGCTTAGGGATTTTCACACCTGCGTGTGCGTTTCCAATTTTCTGAGCTGTGTAATTAAGCTATGGGAGTCATGCCCTACAGTTTCTCCTGGCTTCTGTCAGGGGTGAACAGATGCCCTTTGTACCATCTGAAATGCTTGAAAGACCATTTTGTGATGTATATTGTATTGCAATGAATGTTATTTTGGTGTATTTGGGGGAAGGATAATCTATTATGTGTTCACTGAAGTTTTATTGGACTTCTTTTTTTTGTAATGTCAGGAGACCCCTTTTTTATAACATAAGCGGTTTTGTAAGGAACGCTATATTGTTGGACCTGGGAGCTGGACAATTTACTGTGTGTTTATTGAAGTTTTATGGGATACACATTTTTATGGTATGTTTTTATGGATTATGTATATCTTCTATGGTTATCTTTAAACCTGATAAAGATTAACTACTACTATGGACCCTGCCTTGTGGGCTACAAGGCCTACATACGGCTGATTTACTAATATTTAAAACAGAGATCTTTAACTGTCAAAAAGGGTTATTTGACAGGTCACATTGCAGGATTTACACTGCAGCAGTCAGACTACACAGTGTAGACCTGAAGCCATGTTTGCACTTCCACTGTAGTGGGCTGCAGAAGAGGTGCTACAATCTACAAGTGGCATTTAACTTCCAGTCCCTGGGTGTATTTTCTGCACCAAATACTAGGGACTTACAGGCAAGTTAAATGTCTAAATCAAGAATAAGCCAATTTGGGGGGCGTGGTCACGGCGCCGACGAAGATGGCCGCCTGATTCGGGACCTCCGGCGCACCGGACTGTTTTCTCCATGCCGGTCCCGTTTTCCGCACTTCTTGACTCCACCTGAGGTCGGATTATATTGTGGGAACATAGCGCGCTTCTGGTGAGCGCTGTTTTTTTCAATTTCAGTTCAGAAATGCCTCTTTTTTTGCCGCGCTCGTTATTCCCTCAGTGCGGCTGCCATTTTGTTTAACGCGCGACGCTCGCGCTTGATAATGGCTTATTTTTATTCATTTACATTTACTCTTAACTGGCCTCTTTGATGTTTTTCTTATACTCTGGAGACCGATTTACAATCACCCTGGATTCTGAACTGTTTACACTGATGCCTTTTCATCCACTTTGGATACTGGACTGTTTTTACTGATGGCTTGACACTTTTGTGTTTCCATACTACATGAATGAGTTAATTTTCTCACTGTTGTTTTTTTTATAATGTGAGACCACATTTTCTTTTGCTGCACTTCGCTGCACCTTTGGCTTGGATATTCGTTAATGTATTTGGCGCCAACATTGCAGTCATATTTTTTGGTGAAGACCCTCACTAACCTGCCCTTTTGTGGATGTTTAATTTTGTTCAAGTTTTGGGCCTTTTTCCGTTCATTAATCTCCTTCACGATAAAACCTTACCCTTTCTTTTTCTATTGGGGATGAACTGCTTTGACTGCTCTTGAATTGTCTTTCTCACCACTCCTATTGCCCTCCTATGGACATTGCTATTACATTACATGTGCGTGGACTCCTTCATAAAGTAGGCTCCTTCATCCTACGATTTCCTCACCTATTTCACGGTTGCAAGAGTTTTCTATGGGCAAATTACGCAATCCGAAATTTGTCTTTATTCCCTCGGGGAGCACTCCTGTGACAACATCCTCACTTCCCTCAACAACGGACTCCCCTTCCAAGGCAGCCCAAATGGCGGGAGTGTCTCTTCCTCGCTCCTCCTCAGCGCAGCAGTTTTCGAATAAATCTTCGCCTCCAGCTACGTCTACTAAGCGTCTCAAGCAAGATTCTTCCTCCCCAGATAAGTCGTCATCTCCCATCTCCGTGGAGATGCTTTTGGAGGAAATTCGTGCTTTACGCCCGTTTGTAGAAGAGACCAACAGTAAAATGCAGTTTCTTGAAGAGAAATGGTCGTCCATGAATAACAGAGTGACATCTGTGGAGCGACAGATTTCGGATGTTCAATCTACATCTCAACGAGTTTCCTCTCTGGAAAAGTCTGTTTTGCCGCTCCAGCAACATACTGAGGAATTGGAAAATAGAAATAGGAGGAATAATCTTCGTATTTATGGTTTGCCGGAGTCTCTGGAGGGGGACGATCCTGTGCTCTTCTTCTCCTCCTTTCTTCCAAAGCTTTTGGAAATGCCGTCCACCACCTCTCTTTATATTCAGAGAGCTCATAGACTTGGCGCTCGCTCATCCACATCAACCAAGCCAAGAGGAGTCATTATTCTTTTTTTGAAATTCACGGATCTTCTTTCTGTTCTCTCAGCAGCTAGATCTAAACGTCATGTCTCCTGGTTGGGTCAGAGAGTGTTCCTCACTCAGGATGTTTCGAATGCTACTGCTTCTCGACGGAAGGAATTTTTGTCTCTGCGTGCTCCTCTACGATCTCTTGGTGCTAGATATGGTTTATTTCACCCATGTACTTTCAAAGTCACTCACCAAAATCAAACATGGACCTTTCAAGATCCTGCTGAACTTAAAAACTTCATTCATATTCGTTCTAATTCTACTATGGAAACTTCCTCCTCTTCCTGTGGCTGATCGTTTAACTTTTTCTTCTTTTACAGGGTTCCTGAATGTGTTTAACTTTATCTTCCTTTACAGGTTTTTCTAATTATGTTTTTTATCTTTGTTTCCATTTGCTAGACTTTATATATTATGTTGTGAATTCGTTCCTTTCCAATATTTATTCTAGCTATACTTTATTTCTTCCCCTTGTTTAGTAATAATGTATTCCTTTTGTTCTTCCTTGATCTTTCTATGCATCTCAATTCTCCATTATCCTCATTTCTTCTAATTGTTTGTTATTCTTTAACATTTTGCTCTTGGTTTCTCTTTGTATATTTCTATGATCTCAAATGCTATTTATTTCTTTATCTAGATGGATTGATTTCTTCCCCATTTGGTTCTTCGTTCAAGTCCTTCATCCTGGTGCGACCCGGTCTGGACTCCCGTTTTGGGAGGCCTGTCTCGTTGAGTGTCGCCATTTCCCCGTTGTCTTCTCTTGTATTCCCCTCAGGTATGTTTACCTCAGTCATCCTTTTGGGATATGTACTGTCTCTTCTTGCAATTTCCTCCTTTTTTCCTTTTTCCTTTTTCCTTTTCTCTTCCTTTAATTGTTGGTCAAACCCATGTTTCCTTCATTTCTATTTTTCCCCTATCTCTCTATTCTATTCTATTTTTTCGATATTCTTCATATTTTTCTCTTTTTCGGCTTTTTTGTGCGTGCATCTTTTTTACTTTTTTCTACCCTACTTGATTTTATGTTATTTGTAAATTCAAAGTTGTTACTTGGAATGTAAAAGGTTTCATTAATCCTATCAAGCGTCAGAGAGTTCTTTCCCATTTAGCCTCTTATAACCCGGATATAGTTCTTTTGCAAGAAACCCACCTTAATGATACTGAATCTCTTAAGTTAAAAAGGAGTTGGGTGGGTACAGTCTTATTCTCGCCTTCCAACAATAAAAAGAATGGAGTTGCCATCCTATGTCACAAAAAGTTAAAGTGTACGGTTCTGTCTCAGGAAAAGGACACTGAAGGACGATGGATATTAGCCAATTTATTACTTAACTCTATTCCTTTAACCATCTTCAATGTTTATGGACCTGTGCAACCGGATTGCTCTTTTCGGCCTTTAATTACAAAGAAATATATCCAACATAAAGATGATTCATTTATCTTAGGAGGAGATTGTAACCAGATTGTTGACCCATTCCTTGACCGTATATCCACAGTTCGCTTCGCACAACACAAATCTCACAAACAATTTCTTAACACCATTTCACAATCTCACCTCATTGACTCTTGGCATCTTTCACACCCTGATACTTTGGACTACTCTTTTTTCTCTCCTCCTCACTCATCTTTTTCTCGTCTCAACTATATCTTTCTTTCTAAACCTTTATCTCAGAACTTGTTGTCTTCTTCTATTGAACCAATTGTCATATCGGACCATGCCCCTATTGTTTTTTTTTTAAAAACGTTTTTATTGGCATTTATATGGAAAGACATACACAGGCATAAGTGGTAGCGCCAGTAGCACAGAAATTTACTTAGCAAGCTTGCGCAGTCGCAGCCTTCTTGGCCGCACAGTCTTGTGGGCGCCCAGGCCATCCGACCCTATCCGAAGTAGGGCCGCCGGTGCGTTCCCGGGGGCAGCCGCTGTGTACGTCCTACCGGAGCGCGGCCTGATCTCTGCGCCGCAGGGGTGCCGCGCAGTGTATTTGGACCCCTTTGCGTGGTGTCGCGAAGGCGAGAGAAATGCAGCCAGTGGGTAACTATGAACAAACTGGGGGCAAGAAACCAGGGGGTGGGGGGGGGTGCACTATGTCGGCTATCAGGAATGCTTGTAGCTATGCGCTTGAGAGCTGGACCAACGTGAGAGAGCAAGGATAGAGAGGGGGGGGAGCCGGGGAGGTCGCGGGTGCCGAGAGGGGGGGGAGCACGCCGGGGGGGCCGGGGCACCAGCCGCAGCCTATGAGGGGTCCGGCGGCGTAGCATGCGATACCTGCCTCTGCGAGGCACCGGGCGGTCGGACTGCCCGCGCCGCTCCCCGGGAGGACTCCGAGGTCGCTGGCGCCCCCAGGGGGTCAATCGGTTGTGTACTCGCTGCGGCCGCTGTTTCCTGCGTGAAGGTGTGTAATAACATGGCCCAGGGCATGGAGATCGGGTGTTTGCGCATCCCTCGGGCCTCCTCCGTTCTAAGTGTGGTTTCCTCCGCCTTGCCCCATTTCTTGACCGCTCCCACCCACGCCGCCGCCGGGGGCCCCCCCGGTGACTTCCAGTGCATACCGATGCACCGTTTAGCAAGGAGCAACATTAAGAAAGCGAACCTCCTTTCTACTTTCTGCGACTTGTGACGTTCATGAATACCCAGCGCACACGCCTCCCATGTGTCCAAGTCCCGGAACCCCGTAACCGCTTGTTGGGCAGTGTGAATTGTGTGCCAGTAACTGTGTAGCGTCGGACAGTCCCAAAACATGTGCTTGAACGAGGCCGCGGGCTCCAGGCATCTAGGGCAGCCGAACGCCCCGTCAGGATAATATTTCTGCAGCTTTTCAGGGGTTAGATACGCCCGGT
Organism: Triturus cristatus; assembly: GCF_964204655.1. Lineage (NCBI taxonomy): Eukaryota > Metazoa > Chordata > Amphibia > Caudata > Salamandridae > Triturus > Triturus cristatus. The sequence goes on along the minus strand of NC_140591.1, from coordinate 1,415,017,192 downwards.
GCAGGATATGCAGCTGTATGTTCTTAAACCGGTAATTGCGGGATACTTTTTTGGTGTATTCGAGGGCCCTAGCCCACTCCCTGTCATGTAGAGGCCGCTGGAAGTCATCCTCCCAGTGGTCCCGGAGGGTCGCCAACATAGGACTCCGCAGGGTTCGCACCGCTTTGTCTATCCACGTGACGAGATGGCGACCGGGACCCATCTGCAGTATCGCATGAATGACCGGGTGTGTGGGGGGCTCCGCCTCCATCCTTCCCCACTGCCTGCGGCAGTCCATGAGAAGCTGCCGGTGCCTGAGGAATTGTCCCCCGGGCAGCTCGAAGTCCCCCGCCAGCGCCTCGAAGGACTGCAAACTTTCACCGGAGAACAGCATGCCCACCTCCGTTATCGCATGATCCGTCCACGCCCGCATCATTTTCTCTGTTTAATACGTCCGGCCCCTAGGGAGCCCCACCAACGGCAGCAGTGGAGAGTACAGGGGGGTGCCCCGGCTAAGGCGATGAACTCGTGCTAGGCAGGCGCGCGCCGTCATAACCTGAAGGGGCCGGGATACCGGCGGTGCTGCACCCGGCAGCAGCATGCGGTGGACGGCCGGGACCGGGATCCGCCCCGCCGCCGTGATCAACTCCTCCTGCGCTCGGCCCGCCGTCCAACGCGACACCCACTGCAATTGGGCGGCAAGGAAATACGCCTCGAATGAGGGAGCCGCTAACCCGCCCTGATCCAGGGGCAGTTGCAGTTTCGCCAGGGCTATCCGCCGGCGGCCGCTGCCCCAAATAAGGGTCCCGAGCAGAGTATCCAACTCCCGGAACAGTGATCGCGGAGGGACCACCGGAAGATTGGAGAAGAGGTACAGCAGGCGCGGGACCAGGATCATCTTTGCAACGGCTATCCTTCCCGGCACGGCCAAGTGGAGGCCCTTCCAGAAATGGACCTGGGATCGGATGGTGCCCATCAGCGCGCGGTAATTCCCCTCATAGATATCTTGCGGCGTATGGTACAGCTTAACGCCGAGGTAGCGGACCGCCTGGGGACTCCACAAGACCTCAACGTCTCCTATTCGTATCGGACCCTGGGGCACAACTTGTGTCAAGGGGTAGACAGTGGACTTGGCCCAGTTCACCCTGAGGCCCGTCACCTCTGCAAAGTCATGCAGAATGCGCGATATCGGGGTCAAATCGATCGTGATGTCCCGGACGTATATGAGTACGTCATCGGCGTACATCGATACTGCATGGGTAGAATTGCCTATCGGAATGCCCCACTCCCCACTCTCCCCGCGCAACATGATCGCCAGCGGCTCCATCGCCAAGGCGAAGAGTAGGGGGGAGAGGGGACACCCCTGTCTTGTCCCGCGCCGGATCGGAAAGGAGTCCGAAATGAGAGGGCCTATGCGCACTCTGGAGCTGGGCGAGGAGTAGCTGAGCCGGGTGTAGGCTAACAGTTTGGGTCCAACGCCCATGCGCAGTAGGACCTGAAACAGGTAGGCCCAGGAAAGCGTGTCAAACGCCTTTTCAAGGTCAAGCACCAGACACGCTGCCCGAGGGAACCGCTCCCGCACCTGGTCCTGCACGTGGAACAACCGCCGGATGTTAGAAGAGGTGTGCCTACCAGGCACGAACCCACTCTGATCCGGGTGAACCAGCTGTGGGAGGACCGTGGGGTACCTATCCGCCAGGGCCTTCCCATAAATTTTATAATCCGCCGACAACAGAGTTATAGGTCGGTAGGAGCCTAGCTGATGCGGGTCCCTATCTGGCTTAAGGAGGGACACTATGACGGACTCCCGCAGGACTCCCGTGTCTACAGCCGCTCGGAGCTGCAACTCAAGTTGAGGGACCAACTGGGTCGCGAACGTCTGGTAAAAGTCAAGGGGGAAGCCATCGAGGCCGGGGGCCTTATGGGTGGCTAATGCCTTCATGGCGTGCCGAAGTTCGGCTGCCTTGAGAGGGCGATCGAGGTCCTGGCGCGTATCACGATCAATGCGGGGGAGCTGAATACGGTCCAGGAAGTCCGCCGGGGCCGCAGCCGACGCCACGGGACGGGGGCTTGTGTATAAGCACATGTAGTACTCTTGGAAGGCCTTAAGTATCTGCCCCTGCGAGTTCACCAGAGTATCCCGGACGTCCCGGATGGCCGTGATGGTCGGAAGGCTCGAATCCTGCCGTATGAGCCACGCCAACAGGGCACCCGCCCGGTCGCCCTCTGTGTGGGCCCTGGCAGCGTAAGCCGCGAAATTAAACCGGCGCATGCTAGCCAATGCCACGGCGTATGCAGTCTCGGCACTAGCCCGCGCGGCCGGCGTGACCTTGGCAGGATCCGTCTCCTTAGTGAGTGCGGCCAGTGCCTCCTCCGTCCGCAGAATGTCTCCCTCAAGAACCCGCCGGACCCCCGTAATATGTCGGATGCAATTGCCCCGCATCACGACCTTAAAGGCATCCCACTCCGACGCTCGGGTACTAGCTGTGCCGGCGTTCTCCCTGAAATAATGACCGATGTGGTCCACCAAGGTTTGGCGGAAGACCGGGTCTTCAAGGCTGTCCCGAGGTAAGCGCCACGTGGGGACGGGGGGATGCGGCGGGCGCCACTGCAGCGTGATCGTGTGGGCATCATGGTCCGATATAGTTCTACCCAGGTAGTCAGCGTCCAGAACCGTGGGAAGGACGGCAGGGGAACAGAGGAAACAGTCCAGGCGCACTCTAAGGTTGTGCGGACGGGAGTAAAAGGAGTATAGCTTAGTGGTGGGGTTCCGAGCCCGCCAGGCATCCGCCAAGGACCAATGATGCAGCCAGGCCGTGAACCGCTTGGCTTGCGTGACGATGGGGGAAGTGGGGGGGGCGGATGGGAGCGATCCAGGGTGATATCTTGCACGCAATTATAATCGCCCCCCAGGATCCACGGCACCTGCGCGTATGCGCTTAAGGGATTGGATAGCGTGTCCCAAAATTTGGACTGATCCACGTTCGGCCCATAGATGCTACCCAGTAAGAGCGTCTGGCCGTCTAACCGACCAAGTAGGAGGACATAGCGACCCTCCGAATCTATTACGTGCGATATCTCCTGAAATGGAACCCCCGGTCGCACCCATATGAGGGCACCGCGGGCGAATGCAGAGTAAGTCGTAGCATACAGGGTCCCCCGCCAGCGTCTTCGCAGCTTCGCCACCTCCCCCGCCGCAAGGTGTGTCTCCTGCAGGAGCGCAATGTGTGCCTGGTGACGCTTGATGTATGCGTATACGGAGTATCGCTTGCGCGCCGTGTGCATGCCTCGCACGTTCAGTGTGAGAAGTGTGATTTTACCGGCTTGTGCCATCAGTGCATGTGTCTAGCGCGCATCGCTGGGCTGGTCAGTCGAGGCTCCCAAAGGTCCCCCGGCGTCCATCACCGCACCCCACCCCCACGGGTCGTGCCTTACAGCGCGGTAGCTCAGCAGCGCATGGGTAGAGACATAGTGCAAAAGGTGTGCATGGGGAGGGAAAGGGAAACTATGGCGAGGCGAACGGAACTTGCCCCAACTTGGAGGACATATCGCCAAGCGCGATACGTCCAAACAGACTCCCGGGTTGCATGGGAGCATGAACCTAGTAGGAAGGAGGAGTACGGCTGGCGTCTGCAGCGGGCTCTACGGGTGGGCTGTGTACGGTATCTAAGATGAGCCACGTGAGGAATGTAGACACTGCTGGGGGGGGAAAGTGCCCAGGGCAGCGGGGAGAACGCCAGTAGCGCCGGACCAGTAGTAACATGAAGCGGGGAAACGGCAGCCCAGGTTGCGAATGTGTGTCCCTTTGTCCATAGTCACTCATATCAGATCGTCAGCCGTTCGCGGGGTGACTGAAGGCAGTGCCCCCGAGTCAATCCCGGACTGTGTCGCCTCACTGTCCTCTTCCTCCTCTGATGTGAAGACATGGGGGACCCGCTCCAGGTCCGTTGCCGGGGAAGTCGGACGTAGGCCCGCCACCGCTTTGATGGCCTGGCGCCTTTCCAGGACGATCTGCTCCAAGTCTGGCGACCCCAAGGTGTGGGACGGCCCCCCGGGGGTACCCGGGCGGTTTCGTCTGCGCGAGCGCTGCCTCCTGCGGCCTCCCACAGTCGCTCGCTGTTCATTAGGGCGCCCGTTCCGCCGGGCCCCCGTACAGTTCTGGTCCGCCCAGTCGTGGGCCTCCTCCGGTGTTGTGAAGAAGTGGGTGACCCCGCCATGGATGATCTTCAGACGGGCTGGGAATAGGAGAGAGTACTGTATGTTGTCTGCTCGAAGGCGCCGTTTCACCTCCAGGAAGGATGCCCGCTGGCGCTGGACCGCCCGTGAGTAGTCGGGAAAGATCATGACAGTGTTGTTTTCAATGCGTAATGGGCCCGCCTGTCGGGCCGCTCGCAGTACTGCATCCCGGTCCCTGAAGTGGAGGAATTTGGCCAGCAGCGGGCGAGGTGGGGCTCCTGGCTGCGGCCTACGAGCTGGCACACGGTGCGCCCGCTCGACAGAGAAGTAGGCTGTTCGGTCTTTGCCAGGGGTGAACGACTTAGTCCAGGCTTCCACGTATTCCACCGCGTCCGCCCGTTCAATTCCCTCCGGCAGCCCAATGACGCAGATGTTGCAGCGCCGAGACCGCCCCTCCAGGTCGTCAACACGGTCCTCCATGGCGGACATGCGACTCAGCAAGGCACGCATAGAGTCCCGGTGTGTGTCCACCATAGGCTGGAGGTCGGCGACCGCTTTGGCGTTGTCCGTAACTTTATCTGCCAGCTTACGGTGATCGTCGCGGAGAAGATTGACGTCTGTAGTGAGGGTGCCCAGCTGTTGCTCCAACGAGAGTCGCGACTGTTCGATCGCCGCCAGGACCTGATCCAACTTGATCGACAAGGACGGGTCCGCGACCAGTCCAGCGGCCGCCGGGGCCACTCCCCGCATTCCGGCCGGGCCCCCCGACGCCGCTCCGGATGCTGGCAACACCGCCCTGGACTTGCCCATGATGGCGACTGGCAGGGCTATCTCAGGCGCGGATCAGGCGCGGAATCCGGGCTAGTTGAGACCTTCTTAGGCCAGTCCCGGGCCCTCCGATGCTCCGCCGCCACTCCCCCCCGGCCGCCTCCGCCGCCGGGCCGTCTCGCTGGCGGAGCAGGTGTCACTCTCGGCATAGACTCCCGTCGTCCCGCTCCTATGGCCTGCGCCCTCCACTGCGCTCCTTCAGACCAGGCCCGGGTCCGCCACCAAGCCAGCAGTGCGCCGCCCAGGTGACCAAGCCGATGTCGGTGCCTCACAGGTCCCACGCCGGCCGCCCTGCGCCTTGGACAGATCCCAGAGGAACTCCGCCGGGGGAGCGGAGTCCGGGCAGCACCTCCGGGTCCCGGGGGGCCAACGCGCACCCCACAGTCACCACGCCTCGCCGCTCAGCTCACTCCGCCGGACTGCCACTCACCACCATCTTGGAGTCAGGCAGACGCTCTCGTTGGTGATATCCGAGGCTCCTTTCCCGCAGAAGTCGCCCCCCCCGGGGGGGCGCCGCCTCCAGCTCCGCACACCACCTGCGCCTCGGTCTTCTACGGAAGCCGCTTCGTGGTCCCCCCCGGGGGTTGCTCACAGCCGCGGTGGACAGCAATGGCGGCAATCCTCACCGGCCAGTGCCATCGGCCGTGCCACTCCCCGCCAAGCCGCTCCTCCGCACTGCGCCCAGCTCCGTCACTCCTGGCGATCCTCGCCTGGGGCCGCTAGCTGGTGTCCCCGTCCCGGGTCCGCAGGGCGTCAACAGCCGCGGCGGGGCCGGACGGGCGCCATTTTGTGGACGGCTCCTCCGCGTTCGGGTGGCTCCCGCTGCAATTACTGGCCCCCGAGAGCCGCTCCGCTACCGGAACATCAGCGCCGGGCTCCCCGAGCCGCTGGGCAACTGCTGGAACACATGTGTCACCCCCAGGCACACCGGGAACATGCGAGGGGTAAGCCCGATCCCGGAGCCTCAGCAAGACGCGTCCGTCTCGGCGGCCATCTTAGCCACGCCCCCGGACCATGCCCCTATTGTAACAGATCTTGATCTGCTCCCACCATGTCCCAAGCCCTCTCGCTGGCGCTTTAATAGCGCGCTTCTTACCGATCCCACTTTCTCCTCTTCTTTTCGTTCTTTTGCTGCGGAATTTTTTCTCTTTAACAGTGACCCTAGTATCTCTCCTTATATTCTCTGGGATTCCTTTAAAGCCACTGCAAGGGGATTTATTATTGATTTTGTCTCTCGGAAAAAAAAACAATATCTGCAAAAACGGAAAACTTCTCTGGCACATATTAAATTTTTGGAGCACCAGTTTTATACCTCTTCAGATAAATTTATGTCACCAGATCTCTTACGAGCAAAACTGGAGTTCAATAAATTAACTACAGATAATGCCTCTTCGATTCTTCTTTGTAGTAGTGCCCGTTATTATGGAGGCCGCAATAAGTCAGGAAAACTCTTAGCTAATTATCTTAAATCCCGTAAAGAACGTTCTCTTATTGACTCCATCTACTCTTCTGACAATGTTCTTCTCCATAAAGATAAGGAAATCCTTGACCAATTTCAATTATTTTATCAGCAACTCTACACCCCAGAATGCCCTCCTACTACTTCCCTTATTCAGGATTATTTTGAGAAACTTCCTAAACCATCCAACCCTCATTTTACCTTTCCAGAACTTGAACTTGACCTCTCATTACATGAACTTTCTGAAGCCTTGACCTCTCTTACCAAAGGTAAAACCCCAGGCCCTGATGGCTTTCCTGTGGAATTTTATTTGCATTTTTCAGATCTTTTACTGCCCAAACTCTTGGTTCCTTTTCAATCATTTTATTCATCTGGTAGGGCAGAGGGTACTTTTCAGGATGCTACCATCTGTCTTATCCCAAAAGAAGGGCGTGACCATCAGCTATGTAAAAATTATCGTCCGAGTTAATGTGGACTATAACATTTTTGCCAAATTACTCGTGATGCGTTTAGATCCCCTCATGCCTCATCTTATTGGCAAAGAACAATGTGGCTTTGTTAAAGGTAGACTCACTTTGGATAATTCTCGCCTATTTCTTAATGTTCTAAATAAAGCTTCCTCACTTTCAACCCCTCTTGCCGCTATTTCTGTTGATGTGGAAAAGGCCTTTGACAGGGTCGATTGGTCTTTTTTGTTTGCTTCATTAAATTGGCATGGCTTTGGCCCCAAATTTATATCTCTTATCTCTCTGTTATACTCTGCTCCCAAGGCCTCGGTGCTGATGAACGGTCAGCTTTCTTCACCTCTTACTCTTCGGAGGGGTGTTCGCCAAGGTTGTCCGCTTTCCCCACTTCTCTTTGTCTTGACTCTTGAACCTTTTTTATCTTCCATTCGTAATAATATTTCTATTTCTGGTTTTCCATACGGTGATAATCAATTGAAGCTCTCTGCCTATGCAGACGATATTTTATTGTTTATTTCTGATCCAGAAACATCTGTACCCTCCTTATTATCTGAATTCAAATCCTTTTCCTTGCTATCAGGATATAAGATTAACTCAGATAAGACTGAAATTCTCCCTCTCAACACATCCTGTCTCCCTCATTTTTTTTCCTCTACCGGTTTTGCTTGGAATAGTTCAAAGATTAAATATCTTGGTATTTGGTTCTCTAACTCTATTTCCTCTTCAGTTAAACTAAATATGTCTGCAGTTGTCTCTAGGATTGACCAGTTGTTCTCAACTTGGAATCCTCTTTTTCTCTCCTGGTGGGGTCGATTGGATTCAATTAAAATGATGATAGCCCCTATTCTAATTTATACCTTCTCCATGTTACCGGTTCATATTCCTGCATTTTACTTTAAACGTATTGACTCTCTCCTTTCGCAATTTCTCTGGAAGAATAAAAAACCCAGGATTTCCCTTGCAACTCTTCGTAAACCCAAATCCAATGGTGGAATTAACTTTCCGGACTTCCGTCTTTATCATAGATCCTTTTCTTTACGACAAGCCTCGAGATGGATCTCATCAACTCTTTCCCCTTTCACTCCTCTTTGGTTCCTCATTGAACACTCATTATTATTACCTTTCTCCTTCGCCGAAGTGGTGTGTTTTTCTGTCAGGAATCCCTATTCTTTGTTTCCCTTATTCAAACACACTTCTTCTCTTTTAAGATCTTTGGTTCTTCCTTCTATCATTACACGTACATCCTTTTTAAAAACTCCTATTTGGTATAATTCACTTATCCTTTTCAATAATAGACCCATCTTTTGGAAATCTTGGAGAGTGAGGGGTGTAATGTGGGTCAATCAACTCTTTGATGGTGCTTTGCCTTGTTCCTTTCCCCAATTTCAACTTTTATTTCATTGTCCTCGGTCCTTTTTGCTGAAATTTACTACCCTCATGGCAATAATCCTTGACCGCTACTATTCTCTCCCTTCTTCGTCCCCAATAATACCTCCATCTCCTCTTCTTAATATTCTTACTACCCTTCCTAAAGCATCTCTTATCTATACATTTTTCGTATCTCCTAATCCAAACCGTGCCAAAACTAAAGTGGAGCTTTCTTGGGAAGCAGATTTTGGTTGTAATTGGTCTGTTGCTCTTTGGGATAAACTTTGGTCCAGATCTTTAAAAATTTCTCGTTCTGCTTCTCTTACTCAATCCTTATTTTATCTGTATCATAGACTTTATCTCTCTCCTCTTTCCTTGTCTTGTTTCTCATCCTCTTCTGACTCTAAATGCTGGACTTGCTTCGCTCCTAATGCTGACCTTCTTCATTTGTTCTTTCTTTGCCCTGTCGTCTCTACTTTCTGGGAGAAAGTTTGGTCATGCCTTTCTCGCATCTTCACTCTTTCTACTCCTTTCTCAATCACTTTTCTCTTTTGGGGTAGTCTTTCTGAATCTTTAAATTTATCCGTACCCTTACATGGTCTTTTCGACCTGACACTTGCTCTTGCCTTCCAGCACATCGCCTCTAACTGGAAATCTCTAACAAACATTTCTTTACAAGGCTGGTGGAACTCTTTATGTCATTTTCACAGACTGGATGTTTCCTTTGCCTCCACTTGCAAACCTATACGTAATGTTGATCTTTTTTGGTTACCCCTCACCACATATCTTGATCGATTGGCTTTGAAGAAGTCTATGCATATCAATTCAGAAAATTTTAAACCCCCCTGAATGTATTCAACTCTCTCCTTTTTGTTATCTTTTATAGGTTTATCCAGTTCTATTTCTTGCTTATACTGATTATTTTGTATTGTTCACTTATATAACTTGATTGTATGCCGTAATTATTTAATAGTTTATGGTTTGTAATACTAGTTCTTCATCCCTCCCTCCTCCTTTCCCTTCCTATCTCTTCCCTTCTCTTCTCCTCCTTTAGCTTTAAAATCCTCATAAAATGCTTTTTGGTTTTCTTTTATCATTGATATTAGCAGTATTAAGGCTTTATATTGGATTTATGTGTGTTTTTTATGTATGCTAATATCTTTATGTATTAATAAATTCTTCAATAAAGCGCTCAAACATAAAAAAAAGAATAAGCCAATTTATCCTTGTTCGGAGGGGAGTACAGACACTTTACTCATGGTTAACATCTGCAAAGTGCACAGAGATCTAAAACCAGCCAAAATAGTGTCCAGAAAAAATGCAAACAATCTGGGTGACCAGGTAGACCAGGTGGATGTCCGGCAAATACTTTTGAAGAAATGTGAGACCTCACCCACAACCATATTATAATTGCCATCTAGAAAGAAATTCAAGATAACACATAAATATTGCTTATACACAAAGATAAAAAGAGAATCTTTAAGTAGATTCACCTTAATAGCATTGCACTGTGATGCGAAAATGAAATGTAAGTCATTGTCTCTTCCGGTTGATATCACCAGTGACTTTCCAATTGGGTATATCGATCTCTCAACTTTCCCCATCAGCAATTAAACTCCTAAATTGATGTAATCAAATTTAAACCAATTTCACATGCTACAATTGTTGTTAAATTTTAGGAGATAAATTACTGCAAATAGATTTTTTATGCTTTCCATAAGCAAAGGCACCTACAATAAAGGTACCTACTTTCAAAGATGTTAATGATTCACTCTATTTAACACAAAATCTGGTGATTAAACCCTACAAATAAAATCAGGTACAGGTAGCAAAACACTCCTAAGGAAATGATCCACAAGCCGCTTCTGCCAACCTCCACCTTCCTAGCGGCCTCATTGGCTGTCACCTCTGGATATTGCAGGCTCCATGCCTCCAGAACATACCTTCGTTTCAACACCTCCCCCTTACCTTCAATCCACTGGTGGCTTCAGTGGGGAGGGTCAATCAGCGGCTTCTAGTAAGGAATATTGATTACTGAATATTGAGGGGGAAGAATATCTTTACAACAATATAGAGAGACAAAATATCGAAAACTAAGTCCACAGAGGAACATAAGGATTTCCTATTCTTAACCCCACATCTACATACCTTGAAAAAAAGACGTATATTAATATATTTATATATCAACAAGGCACATATGTATGAAGTTAGGTATAGAATATGTATTGAAACTTACCTTTCAACATTTTGGGCCTCATTTATGGGGATTTGGAGTAGGACTGCACAGCAAGTCACCTTCCTGGGCTGCCCTACGTCAAAGTGAAAAGGCAGGAATGCACCTTATTTATCAAATACAGTGCATTCCTGGCCTTTCCCCCTGCACTGGCACCATTTTGGCAGCCTTACGCCAATGCAGGCACCCTTGCACAGGACCGGCTTTAGGGCGAAGCTAATGGTGCGGCCGCACTGAGTGCTGAACTATGGTGGGGGCGTGACCTAAGGGGGGAAGCTGTGTTTAGCAGTCAGTCAGTCAACAAGTCTTTTTTCGATTCACATCATAAAAGACATGGTACACGATTTCAAAAAAAGACAATTCAAGTATAAAAAATTCATATTACAATACAAGATAAAACTTCTAAAATCTTAGGACATAATAATGTAAATTGATTAATTAAAAAAGTAATCACAACATGATAAAATTCGATGAGGGACACACCGTTTAACATCATAATCCAAATAAAGTGCATATTGGTAACAAATAAGGTTTTATAACACAGGTCCTGATTTAAGTTTCCGTGCCCTAAGAACCCAAGCCCAACTAATAAATTTGGCAACGCCTATTACTATGGGTTCTGTTGTGTCAGTTTTCAAGATCCTACCAGCGACCTGTGCAGAACGAGTGCTCATTAGTCTGCAAACAGGTCGAAGCCAAACACGACGGGGGAGTAAATAGGTTGGGCAGCAAAAAAGAAAATGATCCAAGGATTCGATCATATCTACACAAAAGGGGCACTTGTCACTACCAAGAGGACTCCAGCTTTTAGTGAGACCTCGCAGTGGTAGGGCACCCACTCTAAACTGGTGGTACAATTTACGATCGAAATGCTTCAAAATGGTATCCCAGTAGCTTTCATAGACAGACTCATCCTTAAGAGATAAAAATGAAACAGACATTGAAGACCCTGGGGGGGAAGCATATCTCTTATTCTTAATAAAACCCCAATAGGCCACCTTGAGGGCATTTTTCGACGGAAATGCCGCGGTGTCTGGGTGGGTCCATAAGTCACCCATCCCAAGATCTGTCAACAGGGATTTAATACCAGACAACCAAGGAATCCTGTGCGAACCCACCAACCCTTTAACCTCCAGGAGGGCATTAGCATAGATTGATAATTCAGGTGTGGTCCACAAACGGCGCCAAAACGCCAGGGGTCTGTAACCTGCCAAATCCTCTATAGGCTGGATTCCCAGATCATATAATAAGGGGATTCACGGAGTGGATTGTGGAAGACCAATAGCTGACCGCAAAAATGTATTCTGGGCTGTTGTCAATTTAGATAGGTTACTGAAACCCAAGATCTCAGCGCCATATAAGATGGCTGGCAGAATCTTAAAGCCATAGATCTTCATTAGGGGAGCTAAAGGTTTAGTGAGAGAATGTTTATGCTCTTTCAACAAAGCTCCACCTAATTGGGCATGTTTGAGAGCGAGGAGATCCAGCTGGTGAGACCAGCTGCATGTCTCGCTGAAGGTAACCCCTAAATAAGAAAACACAGCCGTTTGATCCAGACTAACTCCATCCAGGTGCACCTGCGCCTTGATACGGCGAGATCCACGGAAAACCATAAACTTGGTTTTCCCAACATTGATTTCCAACTCATGTTCGCGACAAAAGGTCTCAAAGCGAGACAGGGCTAACTGCAAGCCCTGCCTCATCTTTGAGATCAAAAGAGTATCGTCAGCGAACATGAGAAGGGGAATCTTCACACCAGCCAAAGAAGGGGCATCAGTAGGGGTGTTAGCAAAATAATTTGTAACCCTATTAATAAAAAGAGAGAACAATGTTGGAGCGAGCACGCACCCCTGACGGACACCTTTAGACACTTTAAATTTGTCCGTCACCTCCCCTGGTTTGCCCCAACGAACCCGGGCATACGTGTTTTCATGTATAGTAACCAGGAGGGATACCAGTTCTTTAGGCATGCCCATCCCCAAAAGAACTTCCCATAACTTGTCCCTCGGCACAAGGTCAAACGCGGACCTAAGGTCCACGAAGGCCGCGTATAGCTTGCCACCACCCAAAACAACTTCCTTCCAATAAAGGAGTACAACCCTAAAAACTTGGTCCAGGGTCCCAATATGTGAGCGAAACCCCGCCTGGAGGGGAGACAGCACATCAAAGTCAGACATCCAGGTTTGAATATGACCCAGTACAAGGCGGGCTATAATTTTTTGGACTGCGTCAATAAGACTAATGGGCCTATAATTGCCTGGGGCAGAGCGATCGCCTTTCTTATAGATCGGCAATATCTCTGCCCCAAGCCACGAGTCTGGGACAGCAGCACCACCCGCCAAAGCATTAGCCAACAAGGTCAGGTACGGGATCCAAGCATCCTGCTCCTGAATAAATAGGTCAGCAGGGATGCAATCTGGACCCGGGGCCTTACCATTCTTGATGGATCTTAACACCAACTTCACTTCACCAGGGGAAAATTCTAGAGGGTTTTCAGCTGCAAATGGACGTAAGAAGTGATTAGCCATCCTATCACCAACCTTAAATTGCTCCTCGAAGTACACAACCCACTGTTGCGGCTCCACTTGGTTAGTGGGACAAATGTCCGAAGGGCTGTTACCCCATTTTAGTAGATACCAGAATTGGACCATATTACGGTCGTGACAAGCCTGATATAAATCCCTCCAGCGGTCCTCATCCCAAATTTGTTTGGCCTTAAATTGGGCAGTTTTATATACAGATCTACACTTACGTATGGTGGGGGGAGAGCCAGTTTTAATGGCCTGTAACAGGGAACTTTGGGCCTGCCTACAATCCTTATTAAACCAGGTACGTGGTCTCGGTGCATTACCTTTACCGGAAGATGAGTGGGACTTAACAAAGAATGTTTTCAATTCGGCAAAGAGCGCGTTGTGAATATCACGAATGTTATTCATACTCACACAGTGAGACTTCATCTGTTTAAGTGTGGCCGTAGTGCTGGATATTAGTTCCCTAATAGCGACCCGTGACGTTTCACAGGTGGCGATTTTCGGCCATCTCACCCTTCTTAGATCATTTGTGGGGATAACATCAATAGGGATGCAGCCCTCAAGAGTAGATAGAGGGATTACAAAGCTGTTATCATTAATACTCAGCACAAGAGGATTGTGATCGCTCTCAACTCTACATACTACCACCATATCGTCAATGAGCGACCAAAATTCCAAATAAACTAAAATGTAGTCAATTCGGCTCCCTGTTCTGCCATTATCAAAAGTCATCCTCCCCAACCTATCTGATTTAGTTCGCCCATTAGCTGCTCTCATGCACTGGTTTAAACACAGGCCTTTCATAAACAGTGCAGCTTGGGACCATTTACTTATAGGTTCCAATTCCAGCAGGGGAACACCCCATGAGGAATCTTCATCTTCGGTGTAGTCCCCACTGTCAACCCCCAAGGGCTCAAAACAAACATTAAAATCACCTGCCACAACCTTGTTGATAAATTTTAGTTCAGACCCCAAAATTTTTCCAAGAGTTGACAGGTGGGGGAACATTTGCCTCCCGGGAGGCCCCTTACATAGATGTTAATTATAAGGAGGTTGAGGCCATTTCGGGATTGAAGCCTCGTGATCAAAATGTCCGGACTGTCAATAGGGACCTCTGACACCGTGACACCTTCGCATTGACGGACCCAAGTGGTTAGGCCACCCATGGGTCTGCCCCTAAGTCCCTTGACAGCAGGCTTAAAGAAATTCAAAAAACCTGTGCGGAAATGGGTAGTCAATGCCCAGGTCTCTTGAAATGCCCATATCTCAGACTCATCAATGAAGTTAGCCCAGTCAGGAATATCAAGCCTAGACCCCAATCCTGCGATGTTCCATGAGCCAATCTTTAAAAAAGAATGAACAACCCCCGAGCCCACTACTGGTCCTAAAACAACCAGGGGGGTGTGAGTTGCAACAGGGTATGATAGGTTGGTACCATCTACATTAGGCATGGAAGGAATACCAATAGGGGGAGGAGACCCAATAGTAGTATCTAGGCACTGATTGCAGGTAGGACCCAGGGACCCGGGGGCTAGCGAGGGAAAACATAAGACACCAGCCATACGTCAATCGTTGTCCTCCAATGATGAGAGGATATCAAAACGATTGGAAGTCACTATGGGCAAATTGGGCCTTGCAGGAAAGGTTGGAAAAACACGATTAGCCCGCATAGGCTGTAAAAAGCCTGGCCTATAGAAAAAGCCCAAAGGTAAAATTTTAATCGAGTTAGGTGCTGAGGAAAGGTGATGAGTGTCTTCCAATATATAACTTACCAAAGCGGGGGACTTAAAGCTCAACACCACACAGTCCCCAGGTAGGGACTTGTTAGACTGGCCAATCCAGTTAATACGCCTAACCATATTAAAATCATCAAACAGGGCCTTACAGTTCCCAATTTTAGAGCTCAGAAAGTGCAAAGATTTATTCTTAAGGTTTGACCAATGTTCGAATGTTCCTTACATTCTATTGTGTTTAGCCATAACTTATGATTGGAGAGATGAGGGGCACTTTTTCCCAGTGGCAGTGAGAGAATCTGAGGAGGCGGTCATGAGGTGTCGGGCGCCAAAAATGACTGTCGCACTGGGAGCAATCAGCGCTAAAGCTGGCCCTGCACCACGACGGTGCAAGGGTTCTTGTGTTGTAGGCAGGGTTGTTTTAGTGCAGCAAAGGGCACCTCCCTGCACAAAAACAATCCTAGGAGGCTTTTTCTTCTTTCTATGTGTGCTGCAGAATTCAGCACACTTGGAAAGAGGGAAAAACTAGGAGAAATAAAGTTATTTCTCCTCGTTGCGCTTCGAGGCATACGTTTTTGGCGCAGCCTCAGGTTTACATGGTTTTGTAAATCTGGGGAAGTGTCAAGATCCATGGGTGTTGCATGTGAACACCCACCGCAATGCCCATGGAACGCCTCCCTAGCGCAGAGTAAGGCAACTTAGCAATGTGCGCTGCCTTGCCTTACTGCATCTCTATAAGGCCATTCAAAGTGGCTTTGTGCGGCCTCATAAGCATGATTTTGTGGTTTGCACCGCCGGAGCGTCACAAGGTGCGCAAGGGGCTCATAAATATGCCCCTTTGTCTCTGGATATTGTAACAATATTGTAAAGATATTCTGTCACGTGATATTCTGAACTCAATAGACCCAGCCTAGTCCCAGTCATCGTCTGTTGTCAACGGGGCAATCCTTCACTGTGAGTGCAGGTAGAATTCATTTATTCTCTCTGCCACCAAATCCAGGAACCACTAACTCTCTGGACACCTTCAGACTTGAGTTGAAACTTCTCTTCCAAAAATACCTCTCATGAGCTCCTAATTAATTTTTGCTCCCGTACAATTTTAGTGTCATGCCCTCGCTCTAAAAAAAACCAAAATAAATAATGTAGACTTCAGGAGCCATGAGTGAATGGTATAAAGTATTAGGCCTCTGCTCGCGTTAGGGGTGTTCATTATGTGCCTGGTCGTGTCCCCAGAACTCAAAGTACTCTTCAGGTCAGAAGAATGCCCTTTTTTGACATTTCCAGTCAGCATGTCAGCTGCAATGCTGACTTCTGGACATGCTCTTGGCACAAGCACAACCGCGGTCACTGCATCCACCAACAGTGTATATAACCATCTTGTAGAACTCAGTGTTGCTGATAATTGTGGTCTAACACGAACACGTTGGACAGTGCTCCAGTCTCTGCACTAGCCTTCTCAGTGCTCAACAAAAACATAGGCCAATATCTCAAAACATAAATCTGTGGAATTCAGTGATTTGCAAATCGACAAACATATGTCATTTTTCGTTTCTTTGTCCGTAGCCACGAGGCATCTTTTGATCACTCTTTGTGATATATGGTCCAAAAATAAATATTGCTTGTATCATTTTATATAGCTTACTAAATGCATTGGGATACTTATCCGGCTGAGTAAGATATGGTCATATAATGGGCAATTACAGCTGCTGCTTTGTTTCGTATTTATGGTATGCAGCAAAGTATTCCAATGCAAAACATCCCCAGAAGTCCCACCAGCTATTTGAGTTGAAACACGACCAGGAAAGGATGAGTCAGCCTCCAAATGAAGCCAAAACATTTCCTAACCTTAGGATGCCCTTGAAAGATACTTTCCTTTCAAAGCTTATTAAGAACACATATTCTAACGATGCACTGCAAAATGAAGCAGTCTGCAGATTACTTGGCAGACAATCAAATGAGGCTGCCAAAATAAGTGTTAAGCATTTCAAGGACCTTTGAAGGTTACCTGGGCAAACCAGCAGTATAAAGTATGGCTCGATAGAAAATGCAAAAGGAATTATTGGACAATAGCGCTAGGAATAAAAGGCACCCAGGCCCTCATTAGGAGTGGCTTCCTAATTCTGATGGGGCTGGTATCAGCAGCTACCAACCCCATTGGACTAGTGAGATTTGTGGAAACGCGCCAGATCTCCTAACTTGCACCCCTATATTTTGGCTGATAGAAGCAGCTGAAATCTCTGGTTGAAAGTCTGGCCACAAATGAGGAATACCAGTGGGATATCGACCTGATTCTCCCTGTTATTCCCCATGTCTTGGTGGGCTGCATCTTAGAGTACATAAAGTAGTACTCCAGTAGTACTACTTTTCGTCATCCGCATGCAGTTGACACATCTACACATGGGGATCTCCTTCTTGCCTGCCTTTTCTCTGCAGAGATCCGCCACATATGTGGAGATCTCCGCACACACCCAATGGAGGAGTGGTGAGAAAATGGGCAATATTTTTTAGAATGGGTGGGGTTCAAGGAAAATTAAGGAGGGGTTTAGGAAGAGACATGCTAACACAAAACACCCACAAAAGAGTAAGACCTTTATTATTTACAAAATATACATTTTTAATCTACTACACACCTAATAGCGTCAACACAATCCAAAAGAGTAACATGAAATTAGAGCTATACAACTTTATTTGCTAAAATCCACAAATTTGAAGAAGTTTAGACTGTGAGACTGTGGGCCTTGTGAGGAGTCAAGGGTGTGCCAGAGAAGAACAGGAGATGAAAATTCCTTTCAGATATTGAGGTAAATCTATCAATGTACCTAAAAAGGAGGCATGGTTGAAGGAAACAAAAAGATGGCATGCCGTTTGAGACAATCAGCTGACCTTGCTAGAGGATTTGGTCACAGTACCTGGATGTAGAGCCAATCAATACAACTAACAACCAAGAAGTTATCCTGAAATATGTTTGATGTTTCCATGTGACTGCAATTTCGAATGGGTCCAGAATGATCTGAATGTCACTAAGGTCCAGCAGTCCATGAAATCTGTAGGTGTTCTGGAGCATAAAGGGGATCTTGGTGACGCTCAACACCAGGATGATAGTGCCGTATGGTAAAACCAACTTGGAGGCAGGGACAGAGACAGTACTCATGAGGCAGGGAGTCAAGTTAATGTGGAGATGCTACTCCACACTTTGGTTAGATAACTTGGCTGTATCATGAACTTCAGTTCATTTTCTTAGACATAAAATGGGGAACACTGCTAACTGATAGTGATTCTATGTTGCTCCCTTTTTCATTGATTAGAAGGGTGGATTGGGCTGGTTTGCTTGTCACAGTATAGACTACGTCAATATTGCAATATCAAAATATTCTCGTCAAAATACTAACAAAAATATCTACTTTATATGATGCACAGTGTAAAAATATTGACTACTTAAATGTTGTGGTCCAAAATATTGGTGTTATATTGGTAAGCATATATATTGAATTTTGATTATGATTATTATAATTCAACATACAATTAAATTATGTTCTAAGAAATATATATTTTTGAAAACATTATAACAAACATACACACAGATTCATTTATGAGCCTTAAGAATATGTTATTCTTACAAATATACATCATTAAAAAATTGTAAGGAATATGTAAACAAATAACTGACAAAAAATAAACAATTTACATGTTAATCAATTTACAAAGATTCATATATAAAGAAACACAACTCACCAGTCCACTGATAAACCAAACCCTCTTAAATGAAAATATGCATTACTATAATGTTTAAAAAATAATAATACAAAACAATAATATTGTGAAGAATAATTTAATCTTCAATATTATTTTTTTTTTTAAAGAAAAACAAATATATGCTTAAGTTCTGTATTTTTGTCATGCTACTTTGACCATGATATTGTGTGCTATTTTTGCTATTTATAGTTATTTCCATCATTTTGCGAGGGTTGGCCTACTGTGGGTAGTATTGCTATACTATTCTAGTTGTCTGAGCTATAAGGTTTTTGAATATGGTAGGCTCCAAGATCTAGATTGATGGGAAGGGGCTTAATTCCCTTGGTAGAGGGTTCGGATCTTTTTTCTGCTTCAGAGAAAGCTTAGCCAGTGGTGCTTCAGGCCCCAATCCAAAAGAGGGTAGAAAGGGGGATTTAAATCCTTCTTATATCCAATTCGAAGCCATGTCTTGGCTAGCATGTGAAGCTGTTAAGTTGCTTTTGTGTTACATAAGTCCTTTATTTTTCAAATATTGAAAAGGGTCTATAACAATCATGGCCATGTATCCCCCCTAATGAGAGCTTGGATGGATTTTTATAATAATAATGCATATTACAGCAGGTTCCAATATGGGCCATTTTAATATTGCGGGGCTTTCTATTGTCGTGGATGACTATGTACATTAGATTGGGGGGCTTGCATTGTCAGAGGTTACATCAATTTATTTTACAGAGGCACTTGTGTGACTTGATTTAATAGAGGTGTGAAGACAACATACACAGGAGCCATAGATGATTCTTTCTAGTGCCATGTCCACCACTTCTATTATAGAATCAATCAGATCTTCCTATCCAAATGCCTCATGAGTGGAGGGACTCCCACAAAGGGAGGAAATGCACCTGTGGCAGATACATCTGGCTTGGGACTGCCACCAGAGATATGAGGTGGAAAATCCTAATCTGGGATAGAGGAAAACAATAAGGAAATATTCAAAACTGTTGCCGATTGCTTATAGTCCAAATGGGACTAGGGACTTTGAAAAATTAGATAAAACAGGAAGTTGAAGCAAGTTGAATGCAAATATAAACTCTTTGGATCTAAGGCAGATTTCAGTGCTATAGCCATAGTGAGAGGTGAGTGAAATGTTGCTGTTAAATAGGCTAGATAACGCCTTATTGACATCAAAGCTAAGAATACATCAAACTGGGAACAAGTCACACAATCTTCTGGCCAATAGACTGAAGGCTAAATAAAGCACATAATACAGGGGCTAAAGAATCCTGGAGGTAGGGAAGGTGCATAACACATAAAGAAAGAAACATAAAATGCAGCTTCTGCCAATATTACTGTTTCCTACATATAGAGGCTGGGGTGTGTAATAAAGTACACGATATTGTCTAAGATTTTGGGACACAAAGGGATGAGATGGCAGTCAACATAAATTTTACAGTCATTATGATCTTCAAATCTAAAAAGAGCATCAGGCAATGATGAATTCATGTGTGGATTTTCTCATGGATGCTTAAAAAGATTTGAACAGATTGTATTTTACTCCATTTCACTTATGCCATGGAAATCTCTTCATGCCCACTGTTCAGTGGATGTCCTTTAGTGGTACCACTTTCTGGAACAACCTCAGTGTTCACATCAATGCCTCTGGGGTTATGTGTTTGATACCTTTCTTGACGCACACCAGACTTTAAATGTCCTTTGTGATATAAGTGTGTGAAGTTCCCTGCAAAGTTTCAATAGTCTGTCATGATGTGTGACCGCTAGCATGGCTTAATGAATGGTGGTGACTACTATTGATTGTTTTGTACTGATGATGGATGAACTTGTCCAGTTACAGTGTTGTGAGTTTGAAACAACAGAATTTAATGTACAGCCGGACTGATATGTTTTCTGGATTTATTTTCAGAGACCATCCCAGAAATTGGAATTCAAGACCTCTGGCACGAAGGACTTAGGGCCCAATTTGAATGTTGGTGGTAAGCATGCACAGTGGCAATGGAGTATGCTCACTGGAAAGATTATGGTCCGTCTGCTGAATTTATAAAGTGACAGGACCATATTTTGACCACGGGCGAGACTACTGTGCTGTTGTCAAACTGGTCCGACAGCCTAACAGATTTAGGGCCATTGGAGAATTGACTGTATGTTCTTCCACCCAATTAGGATGGGCAGACATATAGCTGTTTTTTACTGCCAGTCACCACCAGGCACGCCCTGGTGGAACAGGGCAGTAAAAAAACACGTA
This sequence comes from Triturus cristatus, assembly GCF_964204655.1. Taxonomy (NCBI): domain Eukaryota; kingdom Metazoa; phylum Chordata; class Amphibia; order Caudata; family Salamandridae; genus Triturus; species Triturus cristatus. The sequence continues at coordinate 1,414,996,432 of NC_140591.1, read as the reverse complement.
CTGCTCCATTGCCATGCGAGATAGATTCCATGGTGATGGGAGCATTTTCTTTTTGAAAGTAAAAAAGAAAACAGTTTGTTGCAAGGCTCCATCATGTTGACAGCAGTTCCTGATAATGCTTCAGAAATGACTGCCAGCCCGGAGATTATTTCAAAATTTGGCCGGCGGCAGTGCAGTTCAGGCGATGGAGTAAATTACTCCATCGCTCTACCTGCAATTCCTCCATCCGCCAAACTATAAATCAGCCCCTTAGTCAATATGTAATCTGAGACAGATAACCCAATGGACTTCAACCACCCCGAAACCCACTGTGCATTACTTAAGTGAGGTGCGTTCTTGGTAACCATGAGTCCTGTGAGTTTTCACAGAGATAGCTACTGGAACCTCAAATCCTCTTTCAAAATAAATAGCCACACTTCAAGAATATTAGGAAACCAGTAATATTTTTTCAAGATTTACTCAAATCAAAATCCTATTCTAGTGCACATAGTATGAATAGTAACTATTATTTTTTTTAAAACAAGCTAGTGGCAATGATACTTGTCATGACCGGAACAATAGAAAATATTGTAACATGATGGCATCATAAAGCTTCTTTACATCAATAACCCGAACCCCTTCTTTCTCTTGGTTAACTAATAAACACCTAGCACCAAAAGAGGCCTACTTTGAGTTTGATAGATGATTCAAACAAGCCTACCTTTTCAGAACAACATAACCAAAGATTAGCAAAAACTGCTTGTGGTGTCTCTGTATGTATCTGCTTGTCGGCAGATAAGCTAGGTAAAGGCTGGACGTGCCTTCCCCATACCATTCAGCAAGGAAAGTTGATTACTGCTCTGTATCACTCTGAGTCTTAGATTCCCAGTATGACTTTCCTGTGTATCTCATAATGCTCTGTTTTAGTTTATATATTCTGTCTGAACGTTGTTAAACATTTCCAAAATAAACAGTTAGTATTAAAGTCCTTCTACCCTGTCACCTTCTTACATTCTGAGAAACCTTGCTTGCTGCTTTAAAAAGATAAGTGAGAAGTCAAGGTATCAATTTTTCATGAAACTGTATTCATTTTTTTTAAAACAATCACTGGAAAGGCAATTCAAAATGTGTAAACATGAGTATACATTCAAGTAATCTGAATTATCACATTGTAATGATTAAGAACATTAATAATGTAAATTCATGTTTGGAACATATACCTGAATTACTGAACATATGTAATTCAAAAAGGAGATTCATAGAAGAGAACATATATGCTGATTGTAACATGACCTTTCCCCTGGTCATATACATTGTTTTTGAAGTAGTTTCAGTCAGTAATGGTGGTCTTATATACATACATGTGGACATCCCTTATTTTGCACCGTTTTTGACACTGTACATAATTTAGCGCTAATGTCAATCTCTCACTGCGCCATCTGTACCTAAATGCCACCATTCACTTTTACAGTCATTAATACAGCTATTTTAAATAATGTATTTTTTCCAGAAATAACATTTTACCTATGTATGTTTCAGTCCTCCTCATTTATTGGAACTGTACAGTCTTTCTGACAGTTTTATTTAGATTATTCCCATTCAGGACAACTGTTTTGTTTGACAGACTGAGACCAGGCCATCCAATTCACCCACTCATGTTTTTGCTTTGCATTGAACCTTTTGCTCTGAGGAGCAGGGCAATCAGGGTCATCATGTTTGGGGACACAAATGTTTGCTTCTTGCGAATGATGTTTTTTATTAGAACACTTAATAACCTCAATCGTGCCCCTACTAGAAAATGTGCATGATTAGGGGCTGCGCCTGGCTTTACGATTAACTTTGACAAGTCTGCACTTCTACCTAGGAATCATGGTAGCTTGATCAGAGACCACCTGATAGAGATAGGCCCTATCTATAATTGTGATGAGTCTATTAATTATTTAGGATGGCAAATAAACACACTAACTAGTTGAGGGCACGTGGCCAGCATTTCAGAGTATATACAGTTTATTGAATGGCACTTCCATAGGTGCCAGCACTTGACATTGTATGGTAAATGTAGGTTAACACAAATATGTCCATAAATGGTTACTATATGTATTGCAGGCCACTGCCTGACACATATATTTAAGGAACAATGTTTGTGGCTCTCCAGGGAGTCCTCCTTAGAGATGAGTGTCCCCCAAAAATCTATAACAAAGTTATGAAAGTGCCAGGATGAGGGGAAGCCAGGAAGTTCCAGATATCCATGACTAATATAAAGCAACTTACTTGTGCATTCTTAGTGAGTGGGTCAATAAATAAGTCATTCAGCATTTGACCCATATAGACCAGGCAGAAGTCTTAGGCCGCTGTGGAATGTCCTCTCATGTGTCTTAGTCTTCAGAATCCGTACTGCAACTCCTTGACATTTGACACTCTTTGAAACTCTTTGGTGAAAAAGACAGTTGACAGATGATCACCTGACCATCACGGCAAAGAAAATGAACTTTAACACAAACATTTTTTCAGTGAGGGTTGAAATACTTTATTAATGTGGCTCAGTGATGACTGACACCCAACACCAAACCTATTTAATGGAAGAAACATTAACTTGATTTATGACTATAAGAAGCACTTAGGATTGAATGATCAGGAAAGTTTCAGGTACCAGCAACTACATCACTGGCTTGTAGTCCCTAACCTGAGAAAAGCAGCCTTAAGTTAGAAGATGCCCTCTGAAACGTTGATCTCTTATGTAGAAGAAAAGATTGGAATCCGGACCGAACTTTATGATCACCAAATGAGGAAATCTAAGTGAAAATATATGAGGAGTTTGAATCCTACATTGAGTAGAGAGATTCCAAGGAGTACCTTGAAATTTTGATTTTGGTAGATATTTCTATTTACAGTACTATTTTGAATACAGGCAATCCTCAGTCAAAGTGATGATGGGTTGATATTTAATGCCGGATCAACTATAGAAAAATGTTTTCCAATGCCTTTGAGGTGAGCTGGGGACCAAGTGGTGAAACAAGGACAGCATTGTACAGTTGGCTGGATTGCTTTCAGGTGCAGATCTACTGGAGAGAAGTGTTGTCAACCATTTTGGAATACTGGCATTCTTTGTTCTTGCTGACCCATACAAAGTGCTGCAGGATCTTTGCCCTGATGCATGGCAAGAAGCTGGACAGAGGAGTCAGAAACCAATATTTGAACCTCTGTTAGGAGTAGGAATGGTGTGTATGTGGGTCATTATCACAACTACATAGAATTAACAACAAACATGACAGTAGCAAGTGCACCGAGGTTCACAGAAGCAGAGTCGAGGTTGCAGATCAATCAACTTGATGTTAAGATTGAATGGTTGTTTTATAAGGGCTCAAGGGCCTCCTGGTGGCATCGATACAAGCAATGACATTTGTAAGATGACAAGTCTATCAATAATGAAGGTTCATGGAGCATTAAGCACTTCGGTAATGCTGTGTTGGAGCATCCAATCAGAGCTGAATGTCACTGTCAATCTAAAGCAAGACATTATTAATAGCATGTCCAACAATTTCACAACACAACTTTATTTTAGAGGAAACAAAACTACATTAATGCTTTACATATAGATAATGTTTTCTCTTAGTTTTTTATTCAACATATCTGACTTGTTATGGGGGAATTGTATTTTATTACTTTTTTGTATACTTTTTAGAAGTGTGGACTTCTCACCAGAGGACATCGAAGGGCTTTATCAGTAAGGTAGAGATTCGGGTATATTTACGTGATATAGTAGTATGAGTCCTGGATGACATTATTTTCCACAGCAGTGTGTTTAGGTAATGGTGAAGGAGCTACATTATAAAGAATGTGCTCATTATCTCGACATAATCATGTAAGGCTAGACAAATCAACTGTGCAGTAGACATTTTGTAATTAGAAGGTTATTCAGAGTTTTAGGCCATTACATATAAAGTTAGAGGAGGTTGTGCAGCTAGAATAAGTTGGGTAATGAGGCATTTGGGCTTAAGTGGCAGACAGCATATACAGATATAGGATTGGAAAGTTGGGAAAATTGGCAGTGGGGCATATAAAAAAGTCTGAAAAGTTCAGTAATAGTTATTTCAAGGTATGGGCAACAACATAAGTAGGGTATAGTTCATTTACCTGGATGCCTGGTAATTCAGTGCTCCTTTAGTTTGCAGTAGAAAGGACTTGGCTACTCTGAGATTACTAGTTAGGTTGCAGCATATTTGTGGTGTATTGCCAGAGAACGTGTAGGATAGCGTGCAGCTTCCTTGCGAAAAGGTGTTTCCAGATGCAGAGGGTAAATGTGGGATCCTAGGTGCTGATTTCTGATGCTATTTACTACTATTAGTTTGAAGACTAGGGCTTAGGTACAATGCATGTGGGCTAGGTGATTTAAAAAAAATTTGATCATTTCCAAAAGATGTTGGATCGAAGTTGAGTCATTGGTGACTGGACTATTTAGTGGAGGAGTATTGGTTGGGCATGTTTGAGGTAGTTGATGAGGAGCATTGGAACAATATGCAATGCTGTTATCCATAATACTTTGTGGGATCATGGGCTGGTTGAAAATTGCTGGTTTAATGTGCTGGATTGGAAGAGCAGTTGGTTTGCTAAAGAATTTAAGGGAATTACAGGGATTTGTATGGGTATAGAATTGAGCTGTTTCCGTATTCAAATCCTCTTCTAATCTCGTTAGTGTAGGTGCAATTGAGCTGAACACTGTGGATGAAGAGATCTTTTCTGTGGTTTAGTGTTTGTGTTAGTGTGAAAGTGTTAAGTTCAGCTATTTTGGAGCACTAGTACACTAGGAAGAGATAGAGTTTATCTAAAGGGGAGTTAAATAGGAGGAAGTAGAAACCACATCTGGTACAATATTTTGATTAAAGATAAGGTCAGTATTGACTTGAAGAATAGAATGGGGACAGGAATTCTACCTGTTTGTCGTCCACTGGGTCTGGTGCATGGGGTAGTTTTAAGCTCTCTAGTAAATTAGCACACATTATGCAGCTTTTCTTTTGCAATTGGAGTGAACAGAAGACGGGTGTGAAGATGGGAAGCCTGACATCTGATAAGAGAACCATATTCTTCCCATTGCCATATATGCAAATTGTGAAGATACCATTTTCGTAAGCTAAAACTGTTGATGGATAATTATTGCCATAAGCAATATTTTTGTGTTTCACTAAGTGGAAGACAAATATTATTGTTGCGGGTGTGCCTTACTTGCAGAAGAGAAAATCAGTTTTTATGGAACCATATTTTGGGCAGTGATACTTGTTTAGCTCCTGTAGTTTTTAGGTATGTCTTCACAACGCAGCTGCAAGTCCTGCTGTTACCAATTCTTTAAAATATACAACGTGTGTTGTGTGGGTTGTTGATAAACCATAGTCGTATTACCTTTTCACTTCATGTTATTGGCTGTTTGTTATACCATTCCTCTTCTAATGTTATGCTTGCACAGCAAGGCATGGAGGACTGTTGTAGATCCTAAAAGTAGAAAAGATCATGATATATGAAATGCTTTCTCTCCTACATGCCATTTAGATCCTCCATTTATTTGTGAATCTACAGCAGACCTGCAGATTAACTGTACATATGCCTCTAACATTTTACCGCTTCATGCAGAGAATGGAACTCTTTTTGCTTATGTCTTGAAAACTGCAAAATGGATTTACAGCATAACAAGTGAATGCACTTTTTTGAGTGAAATTCTAATTACATGCCACGTTTGATGTAATTCTATTCAACCATTTTTCCTGTATCATGGTGCAAAGTGTCCATTGGAATTAACATGGGAAATGGTGCTTTTGAGATCTTCTTTGTTCGCGCTTGAGAGATCTGCAAAAAACTTGCCATGAAGAATCCAAAAAGGATGACATTTTTTGCTGAATGATCAAAATTATTAACAAAAGGAACACGCATTTGAAAAGCAATCGGTCTTGCCTTTGGGACCTTATATGTATGTAGTGCTGAAACATCTACTGTTCTTTAACTTGGAGTGAAAGTAAGCACCAAACTGCATGACATGCCAGGTATGGGAACACATGGAGAGAAATATTGCCTTTCAGCGGTAAATGGTATAGTTCAAAGCTCTGTTTTTAATATAAAATCAGGGCCTTTCGGTGGTCATATCACTGAAAATACAAGATTTGAAAAAGATATTATTGTCTACAGGTGCTCATGTCAGACAATTTCTATGGACTGGAATCTAGAGAAGCTAAAGTGATACTGGTATTTTACTGACCTCTGCTGGTCGTTTTCTATCAAGAAAGTTAAATATAGGCAGTAGCCAGAAAAATAAAAGCAAGCATGTGCAATGCAATAGGTCTCTAATTTACCAGAGACCTTTTGCATTGCAAATAGTTGGCAACTTGGCATCATGGACAACGGGAGGGAGGGTGGGGTAGAGAAGGCACGGACATCTGTAGGGAGAGAGGGCAGGGGCAAGAAAAAGGCACGGACAATGGGAGGGTAGGGTGTGGGAGGAGAGGAGAAGGCATGGACAACAGGAGGGAGGGAGGGGAAAGAAGGCACGGGCAATGGGAGGGAGGGTGGAGGGGGAAGAAGGTACAACAATGGGAGGGGGGTAGAAGGCACTATAAAATGTTGTGTTGCACGATTCTAGACCCCACATCCCTCATGTTGTTTGAAAAGCTGCGTGACACCAGGGGCGGATTGGGATGGAGGGCAGTTGGTGCGTTGGCCGATGGGCCCGGCCTAAGTGTCACTTGCGAGCAGTTTTTTAAAGTCCTGTGTCACCTGGCTACAGAGCCTTGCAATCTTTGACAGCCCCCCACCAGGCCACTGTATTGTAAGGCAGGCTGACTGTTGTGGCAGGGACTTGCATCACTAGCCTGCTGTCGCAGACATCAGCTTAGCCCCTGGGGAGCTGAACAGACACCCAAAAGAAGTGTTCCTTCTTTCCTGCTGGGCTGTAAAACAGAGGTGTGACGGGAAGAATAAAGCAGCCTCACAGTTTCAGGTGATAACGGCCAATAGTCAATCTTCACCTCAGCCCCCATTGCCCCCCACCTCCGAGGCCGGCCCAGAAGCTTTGTTATTTGCTTCCTTCCACCTCTGCCAGGCCATAGCCCGAGGGGGCCAGTTGTTGCTCTGGCAGCAGGGTAATTTTCACCCCAACCCCTTCGGTTCGACCCAGCCCAAAATCGTTGTTTTTCCCTTGTCCCCTCCCCACTGGGCCATCACATCACATTCAGGCCTTGGTGGACAGGATATTCAGGGGCTTTGTTGGGGACCAGGTGTTGTCATCTCAGCCCGGTGTTTTTCTGCATTGGGTGTAAGGTGGTAGTGGTGGGGGGTGAGGGGGAGAGGGGGGTTTGCATAGTCATAGCTGTGAGGCTACCTTGTCCAGAGCTGCCAACTTTGAAACTCGGGAACTATGTTGGAGTCCCGGCTTTAGATCAACATCCTGTGATTCTGGGCAAATCCCTTAATGTCCGGAGGCTGAAAAATAAAAACGAATTTGATCTCCTCTAAGGCAGCTGGTGCTCATGTAAATAGATCCAATGCCCTTGGGAGCAGTTCACACTATCTAAAACTATAATAAAACATTTAAGAAGATAACCAGCCATTGTTCATGGTTTAAAATGTTGCAAACACCAGAGCATGATAATTTATGATGAATCTTTATGTATAATAAATACCTTATTCCTTTTTAACATGGCTTTTCTGCCTTTGTTAATTTTACGATTAGTCACGGGTCATAAAGGCACCTTTAGAAATCAATATAAGGTGCACTTGCCTTACCTTTACAGTTTAAAATACATACGGATTGGGTAAAAAATACTGGATCCAGGTGATTTGTGTAATTTCTGTACAGGGCAGGATATTAAAATACCCATCAGATCAGGGGTCATAGCTCTGGCTCTATAAGCTATAAATAGTTAAAATTACCAAGCATTTCAATAAACATGTGCCCAATGAGACTAAATAAATTGGTGTTTAATGAAAAGACAGGATCCGGGAATGTGGGCAACTTTTTTTAGGATTGCCCGGGACAAATTGTGATCCAAATCCGACCCTGCGTGGTGCAACCTGTGCCCCTCTACACACTCCACATTTATAAGGTCCGCGTCCTGCGGTGGGCTCCGACTCCAGCTGCTCAATAAAGGAAATAGTACACGCCCCATGTAACAACCAAGTAAAAGGACCAGTAGCTATGGGAGGATACAAATGACGACATGGCTGTACTAAGGAGGGGCTAACAAGCCTCATGATGAATCAGAAGACAGCATTTACAAAGAACAAACACACAAGCCAATGAAAAATAAGGGCGGGGGAGAGGGTGAAGCTTCTCTCCGTACTGAACTACCACAGCTCTTCGCAGAGCAGCGCTTGCCCGCTGGCTCACGATCGACCTAAAAAGAAATTCCCTCAGCAGAAACCTATTCTGGTATCTTACTGACCTTTACTGGTCGTTTTCTATCAAGAAAGTGAGATAGAGGCAGTTGAACAATCAGAAAGTAATGCTGGTATTTTACTGACCTCTACTGGTCGTTTTCTATCAAGACAGTTAAATAGAGGCAGTTGAACAGAAAAAAAGTCCCTAAGTGGAAGCAGACAAGTGCTAGAGCTGCTCTCCAGAGCCCACAAAGTACATACACATATAAGTATATACTAAAGTATATACAAGAGGTCTTGAATCTTCAACCTAAAAATGCCTTTTCATTCAAAACACTGACCTAACCATAACTACAGAGGTGCTATTGACACCTGTGTAATATACTACATAGTGGTGGTTGCCACTGTGTATTTATGGTTCCGATGCACTTTGCATTGAAAAAGTATGCTTTAATGAGGCTGTAATTTTGATCCATGACAAATGTGGCACTCCCTTACAATAGTCAACTAAGCTTCGGCATTCCAAACTTTGAGCAGGTCCATGCAGTTCCATCTCTCACAGGAAATGTTGCTAAACCTAAAGACAAGACCACTAAACAGTCTTACACACCAACTTACCCTGAATCTAGACATTTACTCAGAAAGTGTAGTTTTGTTAATTTGGCATAAATCTATTCAGTAGTTTTTGAGATATAAGCACTTGGAAAAGTGACAGGTGGCCTGAAATGAATAGCCTATTTACAAATCTTATTATTTGAACATCCATTTGTTGATTTAGCTATAACTTTGGAGACTATGCATAAATATTGGCAGACACTAAAGACCAAATTCACAAACTGCACTTTGTAGTAAATTTTGTAGTATTGAAAATGTATTACAGGTTGCAATTCACTACATGCAGAGTTTTAAGCCTTCGCATTACCTATACTTATGTGTGGGGAATTCTCTGCCACGACTGTGGAGTCTCTGCACACCTGAGTATACGTTTTAGTAGTAAATGTGTATGGACTGAAAGGAGTTGGTGGGGAAAGTGACTTAATGTAAAAAAGGGGATGGGATTAAGGCAAAGTAAGAGGGGTTTAAGGAGAGTCAGGGAGGATTGTTGGGAAGGTCGTTACCCACCCAAACAAGAGTAAACCAATTACATTACTCTGGGGGTGGACACATGTACCTTGAACTTCTGAAGTAAGTTTACACTTGGAGTTTATAAATTCCAAAAGTAGTAAACTTACTCCAAAGTGTAAACTCACACAACAGTGTAATATATATTTATGAATCAAGCTCTTACAGTCTGATTTGAAGTTTGGGAAGCATGTGCACTGTCACAAACTTGACTGATATACCGTCTGCTTTATTAGGAGTGCATTACAGTCTAAAGTACTTACAATAAGGCGGATGGAATATCCGCCATATTTGTGACAGAGAGCTCTTCTGCCCAACTCTAAATCAGGCCCAGAGTATTTTAAGATGAGATCTTAGTATTTTCATGGAGATCCATCAAAGTGAAGCCCAGTTAAAAAGGAGGGGTAAGCACATTTTTTTATTTGCTAGTATCTTTGGCACTGTGTGATGATTCTGCACGAAATGTAGCAGAAGTACGAAATTATTAACTTTTTTATGGTGTGTCAAGTTTTGTGCTAATCCATCAGTTAATGGTGGGGGGTATAACATTTTTGTTTGCTTATAACTTTGACGCTGTTTGAGGAACCTGCATCAAATGTGGGTTGCAGTTCGCAAATTACACCCAGTGCTTACATTTCAGGTTTCGTGAAGATCCAAAGGAGAGCAAAGTTAAAGTGGGAGGATCCAAAATATTTTTGTTTACTAATAATTTTGCTGCAATTTGGTGCAGTTTGATGGATCTGCACATTCTTTGGCAAGAAAAGTAGTCTGTTTAGCCTTCCCTTGATGTGTTAAAGTTTATGCTCACCATCAAGGGACAGCCAGTTAAAAAGGGCAGTGTCAAAAAACGCTTACATTTATGGTCACCTGTTACAAGACAAATTGAGGCCAGTGCTAGACAATCTTTCTTTAGGACTCCCTTGCAGCAAGAAGTTGCACAACCTCAGTGACATTCCCAGTGCTTAATTTGTAAAATAATAAGTGCCGGGACTCTAACCAGGAGTCCTCTACACCTTGCACCACCGATTGCCTGTCATCATCACTGCCAATGATGGTACCAAAACAACTGCTAACGAGCTCTTTCACCTTCAAGTGCGACAGTTCAGATTATTCCTGGTCCCTAGAACTAAAGAAATGGCTGGGGAGGCAGGAATTCGTATTTTTTAATGTATTTTGTGTTCATAAACGAACAATGTTCTGTTCATCTCTAAATTAGATGAGCAGCGCCACCATGTGGCAGAGTGTCATAAGTGTGGTGATGATAGTTAAGTGCCGGTGCTGCGCACCGGAAACTAATTAAGTGCCGGAGCCGAGCACCGGAAAGCACCGGCTCAAATTAAGCACTGGACATTCCTTAACCTACTATTATACTATTTTTACACTTATTAATGTTATTTCTGTATATTTTCAAACAAGATTGCAGAAATTTATGAATAATATATATATATTTTTTCTTTTGTTCAGGCATTCCATTCCAGTCATGTATACTTGATGAGGTTTTATCCAATGTTTAATTACTCTCTCATATGATTATATGCTGACTATTGCATTACTGTATATTTTCACTTTCTGTTTTCTCAATAAACATTTTTTAACAAAAAAAGTGTTTATTTGCTAATAACTTTGACACTGCGTTACGCATCATAACAAGTTACACCTAGAGCAGGCATGTCAGGTTTTGAGCAAATCCAATCAGTGAGAGTTAAATGGAGGGTGTAATAAAAACATTTTAGCACTTTTCGATAGCTCTGCATAAAATTTGTAAGACTCAGCATTGTATAATGCACTATAGGTTTTCTCAATTTCAAGCAGGTCCACTGGGGGTAAATAAATGAAGGAGGGGTAAACAAAAGTTTAATTCACTAATGCCACTAGTGTGGATTGATTATTTAACTTGAAATTTGGCAGCCGATAAATTAAGCCCAGTGCATTGTAAGGCAGGCCCTGAAATCACCCTCCAATGTGTGCAGTTGAAGTGGTTTGGGTCTGGATGAAGGCTGTCCACAATACAGCAAGGGTACATGGCAGATGAATGCAGCACTTTATAAAAACCCTTGAATTGACAGAAAGAAACACAGAAAAGTCAGTTATGGCTTGTGGTTTAGCGAACGAGAAGCCTGGATTTTGCCAGCTTTGGTGTGAAACACACAATGCACACTACAAACCCCAAAACGCACTACAAGGCATGCCCCTAATAATGCTCAATACAGCAATCAGCTGATAGCATATATATATATACAACAACAAAAAGTTGTCTGCAAAGAGCAAACCATGACAAGGGCATGGGTTATAGGGTGCATTCCACAGCATAACTGTTGATTTTCCGGGTTTCTTGGATTTTGTGTTTGTTGACCCATAACTGACTTGTAACTGTGTTTTTATTATTGACTATAGAAAGTATTTGTGCAGATATGCCGAAGGTATTATGTTATTTAATACAATTTTCTAGTATGGGAAGAGGCCATGACTCATGAAATGGGAAGGCTAAATTGAGTTATGATGTCCCTCCCCTTCTTCAGCAGTGGTGGCAAAGAGATCGGAACTCATTAAACATCTGCATATATGATCTATGTCATGGTACTTTTTCATGCGCACTTTTTTAACAAAATGTTTTTAACCAAAATCAGAATGCAACATGTTAATTGTGTGCAGTATGTTAAAATCATATTAAAGAGACATGTTGACTATCAGAAGAGTTGTTTCCAGTTGAAAAGTAACTGTCAAGTGCAATCTGTGAGGCCGTAAAAAAACATTTTGTGTACGTTTTTGCTATATTGTGGTAATAAACTCGAAATGATGGAGACTGCATTTCCTCAAGTAAACCCCTGGCCTGCGTGGTTCCGCAGGGTTCGTCACTTAGTCCAGCCTTATTTAATGTGTACATGAGACCACTGGCTGAGATTGTTCACCCATATGGTATCAAGATCATTACATATGCGGATGACACTCAGCTAGTGGTCTCCCTTGCACAAAGGAATTGTGACATTGCACAGACCAACTTGACTGCCTGCATGGAAGAAATCAAAAACTGGATGACAGCTTCGTCCCTTAAACTTAACGGTGATAAGACCGAACTTATGCTACTTGGACCACCAGCACTGTCTACCATTGACCTCCTATGGCCCTCTAGTCTGGGCCCCCCGCCCATCCCAAAAACCAACATAAAAAGTCTCGGAGTCTGGTTGGACGATTCCCTAACCCTGAACACCCAAGCAACCAAGACTTCTGCAACCTGCTTTGGAATAATTAGAATGCTGAGGAAAATTCTCCCGCTTCTACCGTTTGAAGCCAAGCAGGTCGCGATACAGGGATTAATTCAATCTAGATTGGATTTTAGTAACGCCTTATATTTAGGGTCTCCGGAATATGTCCTGCAAAAACTTCAGCGCATACAGAACTGTGCTGCGCGCATGCTGCTTCAGCTTCCTTGCAGAGCATCAGTGGAGACAGGACTGAAGAATCTGCACTGGCTCCCTGTTAGGGATCGAATTAAATTCAAAGCCATGTGCATCTCTCACCAGGCCTTCTGGAATACTGGTCCAAAGATTAACCATTGTCTACTCGCCCTTTACCAACCCAGCAAACAACTCCGCTCTGCTAAAGCATTTCTAGCCGAAGCTCCTAGGATTAGGAGATCAAGAGCAGGAGGTAGATCCTTTTCCCATAACGCGGCCAAACTTTGGAACTCTTTCCCTGTATACCTCAGATCTGATTCTAATTTGCTTTCTTTCCGGAAAAAGCTTAAAACATTCCTCTTCGCTAAATAATCACTCCCGAAGCTATCGCGCTACGAGGCACTATCTTCTTCTATTTTAGCGCTTGGACGCCCTTGGGCAGCAGTCGCGCTTAATAAAATTTCTTTTCATTTCATTTCATTTCATTTCAATTTGACCTTTCCAATGTATCAATAAACAGGTGAATGTCCATTTGTATAATTATTCTAAAAAACGTGTTGCTGGACTACATTTATTTTCACTGCCACTGCATAAGTGTACATATTACTACAGTTTAAAAGTAAACAGTGGGCCATATGTAGTTCTGAAGGAAGTTATTTGTTACTGAAAACCTAGCAACCATCTATGTTTATGGTTTTCTTAACATGTATACCTTTCTGATTTATGATTATTTACTAAGGGCCAAGTTTCTGGACTGCCAGAGGTTTTCATGGAGGTGTTTCCTCCATGAAAAGGCTGGTGTTGCTGAAACAAAGGGGCCCTACAGGGCTCCCAGTGCTCCCTTATCCTGAGGATGCATGCAGGAAGGCACAACATGTGCCCCCCTGTGCACATGTACCAAGGTTCCTACACAGAATGGACTTTCAAGTCCATTTCGTGCAAGAACCCTGTGCGGTGTTCCCATTGAATGATGCATTGCAGTGGGACCGCCATGCCGCCTGCCCAACTACAAAATTATCTCTTGTCTGTGCGGGCCGCCCACCCCTGCACCACCAAAAGTTGTAATCAAGTCCTCAGTGATTTAGTAGGCCCTGGTACTATAATGAGCCCTTAACTTCCCAGACCACAGTTATTTACAGCGTGTGGTGATTGCAACTTCGAGATCCTTGTTCAACAAAGACCTCAACATGAAAAGAAGACAGCTCACAGCAGTGGAAAAACTCTGGTGAAAGAATCCTTCCACAACCCACCTGGACCAGCTGTAACGCCCTGGACAAAGTAAAACACTGCCCCAAAGAACTCTTCAACATCATCAACCGCCAAACTAACACGAAAAAAACCACAGATATCCAAAGAAAGGTGCAACAAATTCACCAGGTCCTTCAACAACAAAAACACAAAAATAGAGCTCTCCCATGACGCTCACAAAAATAGAGCTCTCCCATGAAGCTCACAAGCAGTCCTCCAAGGAGATCCCCCTCTCAGTAATGAAGTTAACAACCTCCACCTCATGATCACCCCTTCATTGAATACACCTCAAGACAACAACAAATGCAATAGACTGCAAAGGCCCCACACAGCTCCTAGGAACTGGAAAGTATTCTACCCACTTTCGGAGGCAGACATATCGGCTCTGCGGGCTACGACCAAACCTTCCTCCCACCTAGCTGACACCCTTCCAGCCTCCATGGCAAAAACACGGAGCCATGCACTAACCCCCCTCTGGACTCAAATTATAAACACCTTGCTGCCGACTGGAGTGATGCCTGACTGTCTAAAACTCGGGCAAGTCACGCTGCTCCTCAAAAAACCAGAAGCAGACCCAAAAGACCTAAATAACTTCCAACCTGTTCCCAATCTTCCTTTCCTAGCCCAAACTCTAGGGAGACGTGTTCTCTCATAACTCAACAAATAAATTGAAAAAGAAAAAATCTCCCGAACTCTCACCAATTTCAGAAAAGGATGCGGCATGATAAAAGCTGACCTTCACAAATCCCTGGATACAGACCATTGCTGCCTGCTCATACTCTTCGGCGTATCAGCGGCCTTTGACAAGGTTGACCAGAAGCTCCTCCTAAACTCCCTCCAAAAAAGGATTGGTGTGTAGGGGGTGGTACTACGATGGTCCACATCATTCCTACAAAACTGCTTTACTGCTTTCAACAAATAAAAAGAAGCAACCAGACCTCTGCTACAAAACCAATAACCCTGGGTGTCCGTAAAGACGAGGTCCTCTCACCCACTCTGTTTAATATTTACATGGAACCCCTCACCGTCATCCCCAATGAAGAAAACATCCCCTATACATGGAAATCTCCTCACTAGATAACATAAATTGGCTAAACTCCACCCTCAAAGAAGTCCAACACTGGCTATCTTGTAACAACCTATAACTCAACCAAGACAAGACCAAAATTCTCCTCAAAATTAGAAGTGTCACCCCGGATGCAAGATTGGATAAACTCCACAGATACTCTCAACTGCAATTTAACCCTAGCTGACTCCGACACATCTCTTGGAATCACACTGGACCCCAAACTGACCATGAAAAATCACATGAAGAATAGTGCAAAGAGTGCCTTTTACAACTTGAAACTTCTAAATAAAATCAAACCCTACCTACCACCCAATGATCTAAAGTCCGCCACGCAAGCCCTAGTGCCGTCTAGATTAGACCAAGGGAATGGCACCCTCACAGGCGCTGCTTACTCCCACATTGCTCCCCTCAGAACCACTCTCAATGCAGCAACCAGAATCGGGACAGGAATCAAAATATATGACCACACTGAAATGGTTACCAATTGAAGCCCATCAGACGAGAAACATAAGAGACTCAAACACCCTACTCCTCATTCCGCCCAAAGTCCATAAACTAAAAATACAGGCATGCTCATTCTCGAGCAATGACCCTAAAATCTGGAACTCCATACCAACTCACATCAGGATGAACCCCTCCTTCTTGAGCTTTAAGAGACAACTAAAGGATCTCCTACTCAACAGACACCTCAACTAGGAGGTCATCAATCGCCCCACCTGACAGGCTCCCGAACCCCTGCTCTCTCTCTAATTTGTTCATGCCACTTCTCTCCCTCTTGTACTGCTGTGCAGCGCACTGGTACCCTTGGGTCTTACCAGTGCTACATTAAACTCTTAAATAAATAAATACAAATTAGAGTAATAGTCACAATTGTGCTGTCACGTGATTACTCTTTCTTCTAAAAAGCAAATTAAACTTGGAGTCCTTCCATTATGGTTTCTTCCTCTTCAATAGTTTTAAATCCAGTTGCATATGGAAGGCTCAAAGGTGCATGTGCAGCACAAGGGCAGGCATTTTTTTACAGCTTTTTTTTCCCCGTTTTCCCTGATGTGACCAATGTGAGTCATCACCATCACAATCATCAGAGGAATTGCTGTCATTTTGTCACCGGCACAGGTCCCATTTCATCTTTTGATGCTCATCTGTACCATCTATTTCATCCAGTACTTTTTTCGTTGTCATTCTTGCATCATGGAAGATAGCCTCTACAATTGCTTATTCACTGCAGTCATGTCTGCTAGTATATCTAAGATTTATGAAGTATGTGTCAGTAATAAGAAAATGCACCATTCTTTGAATTTTTAGATTGTCCATGTGGTATGTGATTCTGATTTGCTCTTCGGACATGCAGGTGCAAATTTTCAGGGATCAGAATACATACTTCCCAAGAATGATGAACGAGTATCATGTGCATGGATTAGGGTTCCTGTAAATATTGCCTTGCCCACACAAAATGTATAAATTACAACATACATTTTAGGACATACAGGGCAGCATGACTGAAGCACATTCATCTCTGCCTTTGGCCATGTACTTGGTGAAGTCTTCATGGTTGTGCTTTCTTTCATTGACATGGTGACTTTGGCTATCCTTCACAAACGCGACTGTTTGTCCCATTTCTTCAGCCTAAAACACACAACCAGAACAATAGTGCAGTGATTCTGCATACTAACACATCACACCATCACTTATGCCTTTGGAGAGTTGAAGGTCTAATTTCATTGTTTGCAAGTTGGCGGCCATGCACTCTCCAGATAAGGAGTTGAAGATATGAATCTTGTGTTTAAGGTTACCCAATGTTGCTCGAGGCAAAGTATGATCAGGCAAGATATATATATTGAAATACCTGACATTCATCAGTAGGAAGATCCCAGAGATGCACAACTCTGCAAGATAATGACAATCTCCTGATGAGACAAACATTTCAAGCAAAGAAGAAAGTGGAAAACCTCAGCTGTTGGTAGAACATCCTATGCATGCTTTACACTGTGTTGGAGACAAAAATTACCTTTTCATAAAGACTGGACTTTGGGCCCGATTCACAGAACTAACTTACTACCATTTTGGTATTCACAGAAGGCACTTACTCGTTTTGGTATTCACAGAATGCACTTACTCATACTAACTTTATGTCCGCACTCGGGTCGGAGATTCCGGCCTGATGGTGGAGATTCCGGCCCAATGGTGGAGATTCCAGCCCAATGGTGGAGATTCTGGCCGGTGGTAGAGATTCCGTCCGGTGGCAGAGATTCCGCCACCAGCCGCAATCTCCGCCACCGTGCAGGAATCTCCACCATCGGGCCGGAATCTCCAACATCGAGCTGGAATCTCCACCATCAGGCCGGAATCTCCACCACCGGGCTGGAATCTCCGGCCCGCGTGCAGACATAAAGTTAGTATGAGTAAGTGCATTCTGTGAATACCAAAATGAGTAAGTGCCTTCTGTGAATACCAAAATGGAAGTAAGTTTAGGATTTTGTAGTAAGTTAGTTCTGTGAATCGGGCCCCATGAGTTGTTCTTTGCAGGGTAGATATCTATGGCATTTATGTGAGGTTTCTTCCTTCGTGAGAAACAGCTCTGAGACCTTTTTAGCAAACACCTAAGAGCAATCTCCTAAAGAGCAAGTGTCAGCACATAAGCATATTTTTCTGCGATAAGTGCCTAAAATATGCTCTTGTGAAACGAAATTACCAAAATTCCGCAATTACGCCAGTATGAGTAGTTAAAAGTAATTTCTCCTCTCAGATCAGAGACCCCTGCTGTCAGAGAAGAAGGCAGGTGGTGCAGGCACTCCCTCTGGTCTGTGGGAACTCAGGAGAGGCAGGAAAAGGCGGGTGAGGGTGATACACCAACCACCATCCCGTCATCATGCTCAGGTCACTGGAGACCCACGCATGGCAGAGGAATGAAGAGGAAGCCAGCGCTTCACCTGGGTGATGTCACAAGGGAGGTTAATCACTGATGTGATGTCACTCAAGTGAATAAATGGATTGTGGTCCAGTTGCTCATACGAAAGGCTGCATTTGGAAGCCATATACAGTATTAATATATTATTCTAGTGTGCATAGTCATCTGTCTGATTTTGATTAGTCCATGAAAGATATCCACAGTGGTAAACATCATTTACAACTACTGCGATACAACGCATTCCATTACAACGCGGTCATTACAACGACTGCGTTGTTACATCCCATACCATTACAACGCAAGTCATTACAATGACTTGCTGTAGACTAGAGGTGGAATAGTAAATCATACTATTCCAAACTCCGGCACCCTCCCCACACCAAGTCGTTGTAACGACTTGCGTTGTAATGGTATGCGATGTAACAACGCGGCCGCTGTAATGACCGCATTGTAATGGCATGTGTTGTAAACGCGTGCGTTGTAAAGTGGCCTATTCATCCCCAGTGTATCTCCTGGTATCTTTTTGCCATATTTGCTGCTACTTTGCTCATCAGGTTCTCCCTAAATTGGTACTACACGCGGAAATATTCTTGTTTTATTCCCATAAATAGATTTTTGTGTTTTTCTAACTTTTTTGCATGTCATATTTGCAATTAACATCTGAAATAGCCATGTGTTAGTCTCTCCACAGACTAATCACATTTCCTATTGTAAAGGTAATGAGATTTATGCCTCCTGTTTGGTATTTAATTTTTATAAACAGCATTTAGAAATGCATTTTGGTGTGTGGTCATGAATGCAGTTTTAGGATATCATACGTGTACTCCTCTGCACAGTCATCATTTTGTTGAAAACATTAAGAAGATCTAACAATAATTAAGTCCCCTCGTTTGAAATTAGAAGAGTGTCTGAGATTAGTTGAATCCCCGTTGTATGAGCTGTGTGATTTACACTCCTGTGAAATAAATGTACTATCTGGAAGCCTCACTCTGAGATATCTTTTATCTGTTACCATGGTAATCTATGATTTAAGGATAGCAATGGGAATACCTTGTTCCGAAGCATTTTCCCAAAACAAAGCTAAGTCACTGTTTAGAGATTCATAAATTCATATAAATGGATAACAATCTACAGTCCAATTCACGCATGAACAATTATATTCAGGAGTGCACAGAAATTAAAATACAGTCAGGAAGATTTAGCGATTGAGAATCTCATCAAACGTTGGAAATCAAGCCACACACCAGTTCTCCATTTCTTCTCAATTTATTTATTTTCCTAGGTGGGTTTGTGAAGTGATACAAGCAACCAAGAACATCAGAGAGTGCAGAGGAAAAAATGAGTACGTTCCATGCACGGTATTTGGTGGAGGTAAAGGCACTGGAAGGTCAAAAAAGAAATCATTGAATAAAATCATTATCTAGAAAGAAGGTACAGCAAGAGACGTGCAGCTGTGCGCACGCGCAGACATGTAAACAATGTGAAGGAGTATATATGGAGGGTTTATTAAATATGAAGGGCAGAAATGTTTACATAAATATCAGCATAGAGATTTGTGAAAAGGAAGAAAGTGCGGAAGTGAAGATACAATAGGTAAGATTTATTTAACCCCTTCGCTGCCAGGCCTTTTCCCCCTCCTGTGCCAGGCCTTTTTTTGGCTATTTGGGGTAGTGCGCGCTTAGGCCCCTGTAACTTTTTGACCGCATTAGGTAGCCACGCCAAATTTGCGTCCTTTTCTTCCAACATCATGGGGATTCTAAAGGTACCCAGGGTTTGTGGATTCCCCTGGAGGGGTCTCAGAAAAGAGCCAAAATACAGCAAAATTTTGGGTTTTTTTGGAAAAATTGGAAAAACGGGCTGCAAATGAAAGCATCTGGGTTTTTCCCTGCAAATGTTATCAAAAAAAGGTTTGTGGGGTTGAAATCACCATTTTCCCAGCTTTTCGGGGATACTTGACTTTTGATAGAAATCCAACATTTTTTACACAGTTTTGGCATTTTTCTGGGACATAGCCTATTTTTGCAATTTTTTGTGCTTTTGACCTCCTTCCAGTTAGTGGCTGAAATGGGTACAAAAGCAATAGTGGATCCTGGAAAGCTATACATTTTTGAAAAGAAGACAACATTCTGAATTCAGCAAGGGGTCATTTGTGTAGATCCATCAAGGTTTTTTTATAGAAACAAACAGTTAAATGTAGTATAAATTGAAATTCAGTTGAAAAAAACAGCCTTTTGTGTCAACGTTTTCACCTGTAACTTCTTCTAATTATGACAGCTCTTTGAAAGCAATTTACCGTTGCATCCGCTGGACATTACTGGTTGTGGGGATATATAGGACTTGTAGGTTCACCAAGAACCCGACGAACCCAGAGCCAAAAACTGAGTAGTAACTTGCAATGGTTTTTTATTATGTATCGGGTATATAGTAATTATTCTGTAAAAAAGTGTACATGGAAAAAACGGTATGAAAGACACCTATGTATTTCTGATTTGGGAACAAAATATAGAGTTTAGAAACAGTAGATATTTGCACATTTCTGAAATTGGGAATACTCATACTAGCATGAGAATTATCAGTCATTTTTTAGAATGACTTCTTTTTTACACAATATCTTTCATTTGGAAAGCAGAAATGCATGTAAAGTCAATATATAATAGCAGTTCCTTTACAAATCTGAATTACCCTAAGTCTCCCGATAAAAATGGTACCTCACTTGTGTGGGTAGGCATAGTGCCCACGACAGGAAACGGCGCAAAACGCAACGTGGTCACACCACATTTTCACAATGCAAAATTACCCTTTTTTTGCAAAGTGCCTAGCTCTAGTTTTTGAACCCTAGCTCTGCGGGCACCTTGGGAAACCTAGCAAACCTATACATTTTTGAAAAGTAGACAACCAGGGGAATCCAGGATGGGGTGACTTGACTGCCTCCCACCTGGGTCTGTTACCCAGAATCCCTTGCAAACCTAAAAAATTGGCAAAAAAAACACATTTTCCACACATTTCTGTCGTGGAAAGTTCCAGAATCTGCGTGGATCCACAAATTTCCACCCACCCCGCGTTCCCCAAAGTCTTACGAGAAAAACGGTACCTCACTTGTGTGGATCGGCCTAGTGCCCGCGACAGGAAACGGTGCAAAACGCAACCTGGTCACAACTCAATTTCGCAGTGAAAAATGACCCTTTTTTGGAAAAATGACTAGCTGTAGTTTTTGAACCCTAGCTCTGCGGGCACCTGGGGAAACCTAGCAAACCTATACATTTTTGAAAACTAGACACCCAGGGGAATCCAGGATGGGGTGACTTGACTGCCTCCCACCAGGGTCTGTTACCCAGAATCCCTTGCAAACCTAAAAAATTGGCAAAAAAAACACATTTTCCACACATTTCGGTCGTGGAAAGTTCCGGAATCTGCGTGGATCCACAAATTTCCACCCACCCCGCGTTCCCCAAAGTCTTACGAGAAAAACGGTACCTCACTTGTGTGGATCGGCCTAGTGCCCGCGACAGGAAACGGCGCAAAACGCAACCTGGTCACACCTCAATTTCGCAGTGAAAAATGACCCTTTTTTGGAAAAATGACTAGCTGTAGTTTTTGAACCCTAGCTCTGCCGGCACCTGGGGAAACCTAGCAAACCTATACATTTTTGAAAACTAGACACCCAGGGGAATCCAGGATGGGGTGACTTGACTGCCTCCCACCAGGGTCTGTTACCCAGAATCCCTTGCAAACCTAAAAAATTGGCAAAAAAACCACATTTTCCCCACAATTCTGTCGTGGAAAGTTCCGGAATCTGCGTGGATCCACAAATTTCCACCCACCCCGCGTTCCCCAAAGTCTTACGAGAAAAACGGTACCTCACTTGTGTGGGTCGGCCTAGTGCCCGTGACAGGAAACGGCGCAAAACGCAACCTGGTCACACCTCAATTTCGCAGTGAAAAATGACCCTTTTTTGGACAAATGACTAGCTGTAGTTTTTGAACCCTAGCTCTGCGGGCACCTGGGGAAACCTAGCAAACCTATACATTTTTGAAAACTAGACACCCAGGGGAATCCAGGATGGGGTGACTTGACTGCCTCCCACCAGGGTCTGTTACCCAGAATCCCTTGCAAACCTAAAAAATTGGCAAAAAAAACACATTTTCCCCACATTTCTGTCGTGGAAAGTTCCGGAATCTGCGTGGATCCACAAATTTCCACCCACCCCGCGTTCCCCAAAGTCTTACGAGAAAAACGGTACCTCACTTGTGTGGGTCGGCCTAGTGCCCGCGACAGGAAACGGCGCAAAACGCAACCTGGTCACACCTCAATTTCGCAGTGAAAAATGACCCTTTTTTGGAAAAATGACTAGCTGTAGTTTTTGAACCCTAGCTCTGCGGGCACCTGGGGAAACCTAGCAAACCTATACATTTTTTAAAACTAGACACCCAGGGGAATCCAGGATGGGGTGACTTGACTGCCTCCCACCAGGGTCTGTTACCCAGAATCCCTTGCAAACCTAAAAAATTGGCAAAAAAACCACATTTTCCCCACATTTCGGTCGTGGAAAGTTCCGGAATCTGCGTGGATCCACAAATTTCCACCCACCCCGCATTCCCCAAAGTCTTACGAGAAAAACGGTACCTCACTTGTGTGGCTCGGCCTAGTGCCCGCGACAGGAAACGGCGCAAAACGCAACCTGGTCACACCTCAATTTCGCAGTGAAAAATGACCCTTTTTTGGACAAATGACTAGCTGTAGTTTTTGAACCCTAGCTCTGCGGGCACCTGGGGAAACCTAGCAAACCTATACATTTTTGAAAACTAGACACCCAGGGGAATCCAGGATGGGGTGACTTGACTGCCTCCCACCAGGGTCTGTTACCCAGAATCCCTTGCAAACCTAAAAAATTGGCAAAAAAAACACATTTTCCCCACATTTCGGTCGTGGAAAGTTCCGGAATCTGCGTGGATCCACAAATTTCCACCCACCCCGCATTCCCCAAAGTCTTACGAGAAAAACGGTACCTCACTTGTGTGGCTTGGCCTAGTGCCCGCGACAGGAAACGGCGCAAAACGCAACCTGGTCACACCTCAATTTCGCAGTGAAAAATGACCCTTTTTTGGACAAATGACTAGCTGTAGTTTTTGAACCCTAGCTCTGCGGGCACCTGGGGAAACCTAGCAAACCTATACATTTTTGAAAACTAGACACCCAGGGGAATCTAGGATGGGGTGACTTGACTGCCTCCCACCAGGGTCTGTTACCCAGAATCCCTTGCAAACCTAAAAAATTGGCAAAAAAAACACATTTTCCCCACATTTCTGTCGTGGAAAGTTCCGGAATCTGCGTGGATCCACAAATTTCCACCCACCCCGCGTTCCCCAGAGTCTTACGAGAAAAACGGTACCTCACTTGTGTGGCTCGGCCTAGTGCCCGCGACAGGAAACGGCGCAAAACGCAACCTGGTCACACCTCAATTTCGCAGTGAAAAATGACCCTTTTTTGGAAAAATGACTAGCTGTAGTTTTTGAACCCTAGCTCTGCGGGCACCTGGGGAAACCTAGCAAACCTATACATTTTTGAAAACTAGACACCCAGGGGAATCCAGGATGGGGTGACTTGACTGCCTCCCACCAGGGTCTGTTACCCAGAATCCCTTGCAAACCTAAAAAATGGGCAAAAAAACCACATTTTCCCCACATTTCGGTCGTGGAAAGTTCCGGAATCTGCGTGGATCCACAAATTTCCACCCACCCCGCGTTCCCCAGAGTCTTACAAGAAAAACGGTACCTCACTTGTGTGGCTCGGCCTAGTGCCCGCGACAGGAAACGGCGCAAAACGCAACCTGGTCACACCTCAATTTCGCAGTGAAAAATGACCCTTTTTTGGAAAAATGACTAGCTGTAGTTTTTGAACCCTAGCTCTGCGGGCACCTGGGGAAATCTAGCAAACCTATACATTTTTGAAAACTAGACACCCAGGGGAATCCAGGATGGGGTGACTTGACTGCCTCCCACCAGGGTCTGTTACCCAGAATCCCTTGCAAACCTAAAAAATTGGCAAAAAAAACACATTTTCCCCACATTTCGGTCGTGGAAAGTTCCGGAATCTGCGTGGATCCACAAATTTCCACCCACCCCGCGTTCCCCAAAGTCTTACGAGAAAAACGGTACCTCACTTGTGTGGCTCGGCCTAGTGCCCGCGACAGGAAACGGCGCAAAACGCAACCTGGTCACACCTCAATTTCGCAGTGAAAAATGACCCTTTTTTGGAAAAATGACTAGCTGTAGTTTTTGAACCCTAGCTCTGCGGGCACCTGGGGAAACCTAGCAAACCTATACATTTTTGAAAACTAGACACCCAGGGGAATCCAGGATGGGGTGACTTGACTGCCTCCCACCAGGGTCTGTTACCCAGAATCCCTTGCAAACCAAAAAAATTGGCAAAAAAAACACATTTTCCCCACATTTCGGTCGTGGAAAGTTCCGGAATCTGCGTGGATCCACAAATTTCCACCCACCCCGCGTTCCCCAAAGTCTTACGAGAAAAACGGTACCTCACTTGTGTGGATCGGCCTAGTGCCTGCGACAGGAAACGGCGCAAAACGCAACCTGGTCACACCTCAATTTCGTAGTGAAAAAGGACCCTTTTTTGGAAAAATGACTAGCTGTAGTTTTTGAACCCTAGCTCTGCGGGCACCTGGGGAAACCTAGCAAACCTATACATTTTTGAAAACTAGACACCCAGGGTAATCCAGGATGGGGTGACTTGACTGCCTCCCACCAGGGTCTGTTACCCAGAATCCCTTGCAAACCTAAAAAATTGGCAAAAAAAACACATTTTCCACACATTTCTGTCGTGGAAAGTTCCGGAATCTGCGTGGTTCCACAAATTTCCACCCACCCCGCATTCCCCAAAGTCTTACGAGAAAAACGGTACCTCACTTGTGTGGCTCGGCCTAGTGCCCGCGACAGGAAACGGCGCAAAACGCAACCTGGTCACACCTCAATTTCGCAGTGAAAAATGACCCTTTTTTGGAAAAATGACTAGCTGTAGTTTTTGAACCCTAGCTCTGCGGGCACCTGGGGAAACCTAGCAAACCTATACATTTTTGAAAACTAGACACCCAGGGGAATCCAGGATGGGGTGACTTGACTGCCTCCCACCAGGGTCTGTTACCCAGATTCCCTTGCAAACCTAAAACATTGGCAAAAAAAACACATTTTCCCCACATTTCGGTCGTGGAAAGTTCCGGAATCTGCGTGGATCCACAAATTTCCACCCACCCCGCGTTCCCCAAAGTCTTACGAGAAAAACGGTACCTCACTTGTGTGGATCGGCCTAGTGCCCGCGACAGGAAACGGCGCAAAACGCAACCTGGTCACACCTCAATTTCGCAGTGAAAAATGACCCTTTTTTGGACTAATGACTAGCTGTAGTTTTTGAACCCTAGCTCTGCGGGCACCTGGGTAAACCTAGCAAACCTATACATTTTTGAAAACTAGACACCCAGGGGAATCCAGGATGGGGTGACTTGACTGCCTCCCACCAGGGTCTGTTACCCAGAATCCCTTGCAAACCTAAAAAATTGGCAAAAAAAACACATTTTCCACACATTTCTGTCGTGGAAAGTTCCGGAATCTGCGTGGTTCCACAAATTTCCACCCACCCCGCATTCCCCAAAGTCTTACGAGAAAAACGGTACCTCACTTGTGTGGATCGGCCTAGTGCCCGCAACAGGAAACGGCACAAAACGCAACCTGGTCACACCTCAATTTCGCAGTGAAAAATGACCATTTTTTGGAAAAATGACTAGCTGTAGTTTTTGAACCCTAGCTCTGCGGGCACCTGGGGAAACCTAGCAAACCTATACATTTTTGAAAACTAGACACCCAGGGGAATCCAGGATGGGGTGACTTGACTGCCTCCCACCAGGGTCTGTTACCCAGAATCCCTTGCAAACCTAAAAAATTGGCAAAAAAAACACATTTTCCACACATTTCTGTCGTGGAAAGTTCCGGAATCTGCGTGGTTCCACAAATTTCCACCCACCCCGCATTCCCCAAAGTCTTACGAGAAAAACGGTACCTCACTTGTGTGGATCGGCCTAGTGCCCGCGACAGGAAACGGCGCAAAACGCAACCTGGTCACACCTCAATTTCGCAGTGAAAAATGACCCTTTTTTGGAAAAATGACTAGCTGTAGTTTTTGAACCCTAGCTCTGCGGGCACATGGGGAAACCTAGCAAACCTATACATTTTTGAAAACTAGACACCCAGGGGAATCCAGGATGGGGTGACTTGACTGCCTCCCACCAGGGTCTGTTACCCAGAATCCCTTGCAAACCTAAAAAATTGGCAAAAAAAACACATTTTCCACACATTTCTGTCGTGGAAAGTTCCGGAATCTGCGTGGTTCCACAAATTTCCACCCACCCCGCATTCCCCAAAGTCTTACGAGAAAAACGGTACCTCACTTGTGTGGATCGGCCTAGTGCCCGCGACAGGAAACGGCGCAAAACGCAACCTGGTCACACCTCAATTTCGCAGTGAAAAATGACCCTTTTTTGGAAAAATGACTAGCTGTAGTTTTTGAACCCTAGCTCTGCGGGCACATGGGGAAACCTAGCAAACCTATACATTTTTGAAAACTAGACACCCAGGGGAATCCAGGATGGGGTGACTTGACTGCCTCCCACCAGGGTCTGTTACCCAGAATCCCTTGCAAACCTAAAAAATTGGCAAAAAAAACACATTTTCCCCACATTTCGGTCGTGGAAAGTTCCGGAGTCTGCGTGGATCCACAAATTTCCACCCACCCTGCGTTCCCCAAAGTCTTACGAGAAAAACGGTACCTCACTTGTGTGGCTCGGCCTAGTGCCCGCGACAGGAAACGGCGCAAAACGCAACCTGGTCACACCTCAATTTCGCAGTGAAAAATGACCCTTTTTTGGAAAAATGACTAGCTGTAGTTTTTGAACCCTAGCTCTGCGGGCACCTGGGGAAACCTAGCAAACCTATACATTTTTTAAAACTAGACACCCAGGGGAATCCAGGATGGGGTGACTTGACTGCCTCCCACCAGGGTCTGTTACCCAGAATCCCTTGCAAACCTAAAAAATTGGCAAAAAAAACACATTTTCCCCACATTTCGGTCGTGGAAAGTTCCGGAATCTGCGTGGATCCACAAATTTCCACCCACCCCGCGTTCCCCAAAGTCTTACGAGAAAAACGATACCTCACTTGTGTGGGTCGGCCTAGTGCCCGCGACAGGAAACGGCGCAAAACGCAACCTGGTCACACCTCAATTTCGCAGTGAAAAATGACCCTTTTTTGGACTAATGACTAGCTATAGTTTTTGAACCCTAGCTCTGCGGGCACCTGGGTAAACCTAGCAAACCTATACATTTTTGAAAACTAGACACCCAGGGGAATCCAGGATGGGGTGACTTGACTGCCTCCCACCAGGGTCTGTTACCCAGAATCCCTTGCAAACCTAAAAAATTGGCAAAAAAAACACATTTTCCCCACATTTCTGTCGTGGAAAGTTCCGGAATCTGCGTGGATCCACAAATTTCCACCCACCCTGCGTTCCCCAAAGTCTTTCGAGAAAAACGGTACCTCACTTGTGTGGCTCGGCCTAGTGCCCGCGACAGGAAACGGCGCAAAACATAGTGAGGTGACATCAAAATTGCCTATCTCAAAACCACCTGGTTTTGCAAGGGGGGTCTCTTGGCTTTTTGGCCCTGGGCACGGCGGCCATCTAGGGAAACCTACCAAACCCACGCATTTCTGAAAACTAGACACCCGGCGGCTTCCAGGGAGGTATGGCTTGCGTGGATCCCCCAACGTTTCCCTACCCAGAATCCCCAGCAAACCTCAATTTTTGCTGAAAAATTCACTTTTTTCACACATTTTGGGGTGGGAAAGTAGTGGCATCACCGGGCTCACACAAATTTACCACCACCCAGCGTTCCCCCAGGTCTCCCGGTAAAAATGGTGCCTCACTTGTGTGGGAGGCCCAAGTACCCGCCGCAGGCAAGGGCCCAAAACGCAGTGAGGCGACATCAAAAGGGCCTGTCGCAAAACCACCTGGTTTTGCAAGGGGGGTCACTTGGGTTTTTGGCCCGGTGCTCGGCGGCCATCTAGGGAAACCTACCAAACCCACACATTTCTGAAAACTAGACACCCGGCGGCTTCCAGGGAGGTATGGCTTGCGTTGGTCCCCCAACGTTTCCTTACCCAGAATCCCCTGCAAACCTCAATTTTTGCTGGAAAAAGCACTTTTTTCACACATTTTGGGGTGGGAAAGTAGTGGCATCACCGGGCTCACACAAATTTACCACCACCCAGCGTTCCCCCAGGTCTCCCGGTAAAAATGGTGCCTCACTTGTGTGGGAGGCCCAAGTACCCGCCGCAGGCAAGGGCCCAAAACGCAGTGAGGCGACATCAAAAGGGCCTGTCGCAAAACCACCTGGTTTTGCAAGGGGGGTCACTTGGGTTTTTGGCCCGGTGCTCGGCGGCCATCTAGGGAAACCTACCAAACCCACACATTTCTGAAAACTAGACACCCAGCGGCTTCCAGGGAGGTATGGCTTGCGTGGATCCCCCAACGTTTCCTTACCCAGAATCCCCTGCAAACCTCAATTTTTGCTGGAAAAAGCACTTTTTTCACACATTTTGGGGTGGGAAAGTAGTGGCATCACCGGGCTCACACAAATTTACCACCACCCAGCGTTCCCCCAGGTCTCCCGGTAAAAATGGTGCCTCACTTGTGTGGGAGGCCCAAGTACCCGCCGCAGGCAAGGGCCCAAAACGCAGTGAGGCGACATCAAAAGGGCCTGTCGCAAAACCACCTGGTTTTGCAAGGGGGGTCACTTGGGTTTTTGGCCCGGTGCTCGGCGGCCATCTAGGGAAACCTACCAAACCCACGCATTTCTGAAAACTAGACACCCGGCGGCTTCCAGGGAGGTATGGCTTGCGTGGATCCCCCAACGTTTCCTTACCCAGAATCCCCTGCAAACCTCAATTTTTGCTGGAAAAAGCACTTTTTTCACACATTTTGGGGTGGGAAAGTAGTGGCATCACCGGGCTCACACAAATTTACCACCACCCAGCGTTCCCCCAGGTCTCCCGGTAAAAATGGTGCCTCACTTGTGTGGGAGGCCCAAGTACCCGCCGCAGGCAAGGGCCCAAAACGCAGTGAGGCGACATCAAAAGGGCCTGTCGCAAAACCACCTGGTTTTGCAAGGGGGGGTCACTTGGGTTTTTGGCCCGGTGCTCGGCGGCCATCTAGGGAAACCTACCAAACCCACGCATTTCTGAAAACTAGACACCCGGCGGCTTCCAGGGAGGTATGGCTTGCGTGGATCACCCAACGTTTCCTTACCCAGAATCCCCTGCAAACCTCTATTTTTGCTGGAAAAAGCACTTTTTTCACACATTTTGGGGTGGGAAAGTAGTGGCATCACCGGGCTCACACAAATTTACCACCACCCAGCGTTCCCCCAGGTCTCCCGGTAAAAATGGTGCCTCACTTGTGTGGGAGGCCCAAGTACCCGCCGCAGGCAAGGGCCCAAAACGCAGTGAGGCGACATCAAAAGGGCCTGTCGCAAAACCACCTGGTTTTGCAAGGGGGGTCACTTGGGTTTTTGGCCCGGTGCTCGGCGGCCATCTAGGGAAACCTACCAAACCCACACATTTCTGAAAACTAGACACCCGGCGGCTTCCAGGGAGGTATGGCTTGCGTGGATCCCCCAACGTTTCCTTACCCAGAATCCCCTGCAAACCTCAATTTTTGCTGGAAAAAGCACTTTTTTCACACATTTTGGGGTGGGAAAGTAGTGGCATCACCGGGCTCACACAAATTTACCACCACCCAGCGTTCCCCCAGGTCTCCCGGTAAAAATGGTGCCTCACTTGTGTGGGAGGCCCAAGTACCCGCGGCAGGCAAGGACAACAAACGTAGTGAGGCGACATTTGGGATAGGCAATGTTGATGTCGCCTCACTACGTTTGTTGTCCTTGCCTACCGCGGGTACTTGGGCCTCCCACACAAGTGAGGCCCCATTTTTACCGGGAGACCTGGGGGAACGCTGGGTGGTGGTAAATTTGTGTGAGCCCGGTGATGCCACTACTTTCCCACCCCAAAATGTGTGAAAAAAGTGCTTTTTCCAGCAAAAATTGAGGTTTGCTGGGGATTCTGGGTAAGGAAACGTTGGGGGATCCACGCAAGCCATACCTCCCTGGAAGCCGCCGGGTGTCTAGTTTTCAGAAATGTGTGGGTTTGGTAGGTTTCCCTAGATGGCCGCCGAGCACCGGGCCAAAAACCCAAGTGACCCCCCTTGCAAAACCAGGTGGTTTTGCGACAGGCCCTTTTGATGTCGCCTCACTGCGTTTTGGGCCCTTGCCTGCGGCGGGTACTTGGGCCTCCCACACAAGTGAGGCACCATTTTTACCGGGAGACCTGGGGGAACGCTGGGTGGTGGTAAATTTGTGTGAGCCCGGTGATGCCACTACTTTCCCACCCCAAAATGTGTGAAAAAAGTGCTTTTTCCAGCAAAATTTGAGGTTTGCAGGGGATTCTGGGTAAGGAAACGTTGGGGGATCCACGCAAGCCATACCTCCCTGGAAGCCGCCGGGTGTCTAGTTTTCAGAAATGCGTGGGTTTGGTAGGTTTCCCTAGATGGCCGCCGAGCACCGGGCCAAAAACCCAAGTGACCCCCCTTGCAAAACCAGGTGGTTTTGCGACAGGCCCTTTTGATGTCGCCTCACTGCGTTTTGGGCCCTTGCCTGCGGCGGGTACTTGGGCCTCCCACACAAGTGAGGCACCATTTTTACCGGGAGACCTGGGGGAACGCTGGGTGGTGGTAAATTTGTGTGAGCCCGGTGATGCCACTACTTTCCCACCCCAAAATGTGTGAAAAAAGTGCTTTTTCCAGCAAAAATTGAGGTTTGCTGGGGATTCTGGGTAAGGAAACGTTGGGGGATCCACGCAAGCCATACCTCCCTGGAAGCCGCCGGGTGTCTAGTTTTCAGAAATGTGTGGGTTTGGTAGGTTTCCCTAGATGGCCGCCGAGCACCGGGCCAAAAACCCAAGTGACCCCCCTTGCAAAACCAGGTGGTTTTGCGACAGGCCCTTTTGATGTCGCCTCACTGCGTTTTGGGCCCTTGCCTGCGGCGGGTACTTGGGCCTCCCACACAAGTGAGGCACCATTTTTACCGGGAGACCTGGGGGAACGCTGGGTGGTGGTAAATTTGTGTGAGCCCGGTGATGCCACTACTTTCCCACCCCAAAATGTGTGAAAAAAGTGCTTTTTCCAGCAAAATTTGAGGTTTGCAGGGGATTCTGGGTAAGGAAACGTTGGGGGATCCACGCAAGCCATACCTCCCTGGAAGCCGCCGGGTGTCTAGTTTTCAGAAATGCGTGGGTTTGGTAGGTTTCCCTAGATGGCCGCCGAGCACCGGGCCAAAAACTCAAGTGACCCCCCTTGCAAAACCAGGTGGTTTTGCAACAGGCCCTTTTGATGTCGCCTCACTGCGTTTTGGGCCCTTGCCTGCGGCGGGTACTTGGGCCTCCCACACAAGTGAGGCACCATTTTTACCGGGAGACCTGGGGGAACGCTGGGTGGTGGTAAATTTGTGTGAGCCCGGTGATGCCACTACTTTCCCACCCCAAAATGTGTGAAAAAAGTGCTTTTTCCAGCAAAAATTGAGGTTTGCTGGGGATTCTGGGTAAGGAAACGTTGGGGGATCCACGCAAGCCATACCTCCCTGGAAGCCGCCGGGTGTCTAGTTTTCAGAAATGTGTGGGTTTGGTAGGTTTCCCTAGATGGCCGCCGAGCACCGGGCCAAAAACCCAAGTGACCCCCCTTGCAAAACCAGGTGGTTTTGCGACAGGCCCTTTTGATGTCGCCTCACTGCGTTTTGGGCCCTTGCCTGCGGCGGGTACTTGGGCCTCCCACACAAGTGAGGCACCATTTTTACCGGGAGACCTGGGGGAACGCTGGGTGGTGGTAAATTTGTGTAAGCCCGGTGATGCCACTACTTTCCCACCCCAAAATGTGTGAAAAAAGTGCTTTTTCCAGCAAAAATTGAGGTTTGCAGGGGATTCTGGGTAAGGAAACGTTGGGGGATCCACGCAAGCCATACCTCCCTGGAAGCCGCCGGGTGTCTAGTTTTCAGAAATGGTGGATTTGGTAGGTTTCCCTAGATGGCCGCCGAGCACGGGCCAAAAAGACAGTTGACCCCCTTGCAAAACAAGAAAGTTTCGACATTGTTTCTACAACGTGAGAATTTTGGAACAAAATTGCATGGACAATGTGATCGATATTTTGAGGTTTGCAGGACATTGAGGATAAAAAACCTTTTTGAAATTCACAAGAGAGACATCACCATGAACTCCCATGGGTTTACCACAATATGTACAGTTGGTGGGTTATTTTTACATGGAACATACACTTTGCCAGAGAAACTAAACAGACAAAGAATCCTGCACAGCCACCTATTCCTCAAACACACACACATACTGGTTGGATTTGGCACGAGGGCGAGTGATGGTTCAGTATATTAAATTTTATTAACAAGAGATTTCACAAAAATGAAATGCACTGTCAATAATTCAATGGAGAAAAAACTGAACCAATGACTCGCAGCTCGTGAGCTGTAAAGCCACGGCAAGGCACCAACCGCTTTACAGGCCATTCACACATCTTTCATACGTGATACACACAAGACCATTCACACCACCAGGCACAAAAAAAACACATTACAAAATTCACAAAAGGGACAAGGTACACCCTGCTTCAGAAAGGCAAATATTACTGCACAGCCATCTAAACCTCAAGCACACACACATACTGGTTGGATTTGGCACGAGAGTGAGTGATGGTTTAGAATATACAATTGTATTAGCAAGTGATTTCACAACAATGAAATGCACTGTTAATAATTGAAAGGGCGAGAAACTGAACCATTGACTCACAGCTCGTGAGCTGTAAAGCCACGACAAGGCACCAACCTCTTTACAGGCCATTCATACACCTTTCATACGCGTGAGACATACAAAACCATTCATACCGCCAGCCGCGGGCCCATCACATAACAAAACTCCCACCAGCACACAGCGCCATTCAAGGGCCCATCACTTTCACACGCCCACATTCCTGAAACAGAAACTACACAAGTAGATGGATTGCGTGGAGTGGCACTCAGCTAGCAGTGTGTGTAGTGACCAGCAGCAAGTCACTACTCACACAGCCAGCCGAGCGCCAGTCCACGCACACCACTAGCCGAGCACCAGTTCACGCACACCGCCAGCTAAACACCAGTCCACGCACACCGCCAGCCAAGCACCAGTCCACGCACACCGCCAGCCAAGCACCAGTCCACGCACACCGCCAGCCAAGCACCAGTCCACGCACACCGCCAGCCAAGCACCAGTCCACGCACACCGCCAGCCAAGCACCAGTCCACGCACACCGCCAGCCAAGCACCAGTCCACGCACACCGCCAGCCAAGCACCAGTCCACACACACCGCCAGCCAAGCACCAGTCCACGCACACCGCCGGCCAAGCACCAGTCCACACACACCGCCAGCCAAGCACCAGGCCACGCACGCCAACAGCCAAGCACCAGTCCACGCACACCGCCAGCCAAGCACCATTCCACGTACACCGCCAAAGAAGTGCCAGTCCACACACACTGCCAACACATTTAGGATTTTTTTAGCCAAAAATAAAAACACAAACAAATCACAAATACATAAAAATCTACAAACACAAAATCAGAAACTTAACACATTGCACTAAAGCCAACCTGGAAACAGAATCACATTTTCCAAAGAAAACAAACAAATCAGTTAACTTTACCACTCATGATTGCTCCCAAAACTTCTTTTGGGTATGGTACGCTCTAAAACAAGCAGGGACACACAGCCCAGGTTTAGATGGACAGTCGGAGCAGTACATACGAGTCTCCTTCCGCTTATCTCTTCGCCAACAGACTCTACATCTCCTAGTGGGAAAATCTTTTGCCGGTGTGGGAGGGATGAAATCAGGAAAGTGGCGATCTTTCAATCGAACCACATCCTCCACCACTCCAAATCTAGGAACACTTGCCTGTTCCACAACAACAAGGCTAGCTATCACAGAGTGCTGAAACTGAATAAATGTCAACTTTGACGCAGGAGAACACTCCTTGAACACAATAAAAGCATTGAACATTGCTAATTCGAAGAAATGGATGGCCAACTTCTTATACCAAACATAAGCCTTACGAATAGCAGAGTAAGGTTCCAACCTCTGATCTACTCTGTCAACACCACCCATGTGCTTATTGTAGTCTAGAATGCACACAGGTTTGCGCACTTCAGCAACCTGACCCCAAACAGCCACAGGTGAAGTACTCTCATCATGGATGGTAGTCAGCATGTACACATCCCTCCTGTCCACAAATTTCACAGCTAGTAGTTCATCACTACGCAAGGAACTGCACTGCCCCCTCTGAAGTTTTTTGCAAACAAGCTCTTTCGGATAAGCTTTACGGTTAGAGCGGATTGTGCCACATGCAAAAGTGTCCACTTTATACAATTCCTTAAATAATTGCACAGCAGTATAGAAGTTATCCAGGTACAAATGGTGGCCTCTGTTAAACAGTCTCCTAGCAAGATCCCACACAATTTTCTCTGCAACTCCAAAAGTGGACGGACATCCTGGGGGGTCAATGGCAGAATCTCTACCAGTATACACACGAAAATTAAATACATATCCTGTCCTACTCTCAGACAACATATACAGCTTAATTCCATAGCGTGCCCTCTTGCTAGGGATGTACTGCCTAAAAACCAAACGGCCCTTGAACAAGACCAAAGACTCATCAATAGATATTTCTTTCCCGGGAGTATAGATCTCAGAAAACCGATCCACAAAGTGATCAAGAACGGGCCGAATCTTAAAAAGACGGTCACAGTCAGGGTGATCTCGTGGCAACGCCATTGAATTATCAACAAAATGCAGCATACGTAGCAAAAGTAAATACCGATTACGAGTCATAACTGCAGGAAATATGGCAGTTGCCAACAAGGGGCTAGTAGACCAATATGAAGCCAAGGTTGGCTTCCTTACCACACCCATCAATAAAGTCAAACCCAAAAACTTCTTAATCTCTTCCAGATATGTGGGAGTCCACCGGGTAGCTCTAGACTGGGGCCTAAGTTTGTCACTGTTGATCCTCAAAAACTGTTCAGCATACAAATTCGTCTGCTCAACAATCTCACCCAAAAATACATCATCCATAAACAACTGAAAAAACTGAATAGGCAAAAAGTTTTCACAATTCACTGTACACCCTGCAACACCACTAAAGGCAGGCAACACCGGCTGCACCATGTTTGGATCAACCCAAAGTCCAGCACTTCCAGTAGGAAGCCTAGCAGCCTCACACTGCAATCCAGATGCCTCTTGCACCATCGGCACAGCAGTTTCCTCCTCTAAGACAGGCACTTCATCCGCACTGAGAGTTGCTTCATCCACACCAAGAGTACCTTCATCTGCACTGAGAGTACCTTCATCATCCGATGATTCCATGTTGAGAGAAAACTCACTGCCAGAATCTTCCCCTCCCTCCTCTCCCTCAGACGCACTGTCAGTCTCATAATCATGATCAGAGGAAGATTCAAGAAGCATACCGACCACCTGTTGAGCAGTCATTCTACGGCTAGCCATATTGCTTACTAATAAATGTAACTTGTCAACAACAACAAACTCTTTGTAAAATAAGTAATAAGCAAAAAGCACCTTTATCAAAAACTCAAATATACTCCAAAACAATACCACTCACTTGCCAGAGGCAGCAAAACTACTCACCACCACCTACTCTGTACAGACACAGTATGGATCAACAATATCCCACTAAAAAAGAAAGAGAAAAACAATTACACATAAGACTATGCAAAACACATCGCAAAGATTTTCATGCTCAAACCACTAACTAAATATGCCGCCATTATGACATCACTTACAAAAAAAATCATTCGGACATTACATTATTACTCATTTGGTGTAAATACAACAACAAAAAAATTCTTACCAACACAATGCAACTACACAAAACTGCAGAACAGCCACCGTTGAAAAGCTTTAGTCTAGAAAAAAAAGAGGAAAAAAAACTTTATTGTAACATATACATATAATGCTCTAGACCATCACGTACTGCGCAAAATGTTTTGCTTGACCCTCCCACTTTCAAAAAGGAAAGATTGATGGCCCAATCCTTTACAAGCAACGCGGCAAGATTCTGGAACTGAGCCTCAGCTCCAGACCACCCCCTCCCTCTTCCCAGTCCTTCAAAACTAACCTCAAATTTCTCCTCCTGCAAAGACACTTCCAAACTTAATTCACACCCTCTCCATTGTGTGAAGTAAGTCTTTACATTATAGGAAATTCTGTTCTCCATGCCCGTAGAAGTGCCTACCCAGTGTGTTCCTGTGTTTTGCGTGTCTGCCATTTATTGCACTTTTATACCTCTAGTCTTAGCACAAGCAGGTGTAATGTAGTGGTGTCAACTTACAAAGAGTATAAAGTACAACCATGGTGCACATTGTGTTTTCCAATTCACCCATCAACCAGGTATTGCAGTACCTACAGAAATGGTAACCTCTCCCACCCTGGAAACAACAATGCTGTTCAAAGGAAGACGAGAAAATGAAAGTAGCAAAACACTGGCAAACTCTGACGCTGGTGTACTTGGATGCAAATGAAATCAATCTGGCCACTTTGCAACCCCTCTGTCTTACATTATTTCGCCCCCCCTGGAAACAACAATGCTGTTCAAAGTTAGATGAGAAAACGAAAGTAGCAATACACTGGCAAACTCTGAAGCTGGTGTACTTGGATGCAAATAAAAACAATCTGGCAACTTGGCAACCCCTAAGTCTTACTTTATTTCGCCCCCCCTGGGAACAACAATACTGTTCAAAGTTAGGCGAAAAAACTAAAGACACACTGCACTGGCAAACTCTGATGCTGGTGTGCTTGGATGCAAATAAAATCAATCTGGCCACTTTGCAATCCCTCTGTCTAACTTTACTTCGCCCCCCCTGGGAACAACAATACTGTTCAAAGTTAGGCGAGAAAACTAAAGACGCACTGCACTGGCAATCTCTGATGCTGGTGTGCTTGGATGCAAATAAAATCAATCTGGCAACTTTGCAATCCCTCTGTCTAACTTTATTTGCCCCCCCCCTGGGAACAACAATACTGTTCAAAGTTAGGCGAGAAAAATGAAGACGCACTGCACTGGCAAACTCTGATGCTGGTGTGCTTGGATGCAAATAAAATCAATCTGGCCACTTTGCAATCCCTCTGTCTAACTTTATTTCGCCCCCCCTGGGAACAACAATACTGTTCAAAGTTAGGCGAGAAAACTAAAGACGCACTGCACTGGCAAACTCTGATGCTGGTGTGCTTGGATGCAAATAAAATCAATCTGGCCACTTTGCAATCCCTCTGTCTAACTTTTATTTCGCCCCCCTGTGAACAACAATACTGTTCAAAGTTAGGCGAGAAAACTAAAGACGCACTGCACTGGCAAACTCTGATGCTGGTGTGCATGGATGCAAATAAAATCAATCTGGCCACTTTGCAATCCCTCTGTCTAACTTTATTTCACCCCCCCAGGGAACAACAATACTGGTCAAAGTTAGGCGAGAAAACTAAAGACGCACTGCACTGGCAAACTCTGATGCTGGTGTGCTTTGGTAAAAATAAAATCAATCTGGCCACTTTGCAATCCCTCTGTCTAACTTTATTTCACCCCCCCGGGAACAACAATACTGGTCAAAGTTAGGCGAGAAAACTAAAGACGCACTGCACTGGCAAACTCTGATGCTGGTGTGCTTTATTGGAAATAAAATCAATCTGGCCACTTTGCAATCCCTCTGTCTAACTTTATTTCGCCCCCCCCCAGGGAACAACAATACTGGTCAAAGTTAGGCGAGAAAACTAAAGACGCACTGCACTGGCAAACTCTGATGCTGGTGTGCTTTGGTGCAAATAAAATCAATCTGGCCACTTTGCAATCCCTCTGTCTAACTTTATTTCGCCCCCCCAGGGAACAACAATACTGGTCAAAGTTAGGCGAGAAAACTAAAGACGCACTGCACTGGCAAACTCTGATGCTGGTGTGCTTGGATGCAAATAAAATCAATCTGGCCACTTTGCAATCCCTCTGTCTAACTTTTATTTCGCCCCCCCTGTGAACAACAATACTGTTCAAAGTTAGGCGAGAAAACTAAAGACGCACTGCACTGGCAAACTCTGATGCTGGTGTGCTTTGGTGCAAATAAAATCAATCTGGCCACTTTGCAATCCCTCTGTCTAACTTTATTTCGCCCCCCCTGGGATCAACAATACTGTTCAAAGTTAGGCGAGAAAACTAAAGACGCACTGCACTGGCAAACTCTGATGCTGGTGTGCTTGGATGCAAATAAAATCAATCTGGCCACTTTGCAATCCCTCTGTCTAACTTTATTTCGCCCCCCCTGGGAACAACAATACTGTTCAAAGTTAGGCGAGAAAACTAAAGACGCACTGCACTGGCAAACTCTGATGCTGGTGTGCTTGGATGCAAATAAAATCAATCTGGCCACTTTGCAATCCCTCTGTCTAACTTTATTTCGCCCCCCCCCAGGGAACAACAATACTGGTCAAAGTTAGGCGAAAAAACTAAAGACGCACTGCACTGGCAAAATCTGATGCTGGTGTGCTTGGATGCAAATAAAATCAATCTGGCCACTTTGCAATCCCTCTGTCTAACTTTATTTCGCCCCCCCCTGGGAACAACAATACTGTTCAAAGTTAGGCGAAAAAACTAAAGACGCACTGCACTGGCAAACTCAGATGCTGATGTGCTTGGATGCAAATAAAATCAATCTGGCCACTTTGCAATCCCTCTGTCTAACTTTATTTCGCCCCCCCTGGAAACAAAAATACTGTTCAAAGTTAGGCGAGAAAACTAAAGACGCACTGCACTGGCAAACTCTGATGCAGGTGTGCTTGGATGCAAATAAAATCAATCTGGCCACTTTGCAATCCCTCTATCTAACTTTATTTCGCCCCCCCTGGGAACAACAATACTGTTCAAAGTTAGGTGAAAAAACTAAAGACGCACTGCACTGGCAAACTCTGATGCTGGTGTGCTTGGATGCAAATAAAATCAATCTGGCCACTTTGCAATCCCTCTGTCTAACTTTATTTGACCCCCCTGGGAATAACAATACTGTTCAAAGTTAGGCGAGAAAACTAAAGACGCACTGCACTGGCAAACTCTGATGCTGGTGTGCTTGGATGCAAATAAAATCAATCTGGCCACTTTGCAATCCCTCTGTCTAACTTTATTTCGCCCCCCCTGGGAACAACAATACTGTTCAAAGCTGGGCGAGAAAACTAAAGACGCACTGCACTGGCAAACTCTGATGCTGGTGTGCTTGGATGCAAATAAAATCAATCTGGCCACTTTGCAATCCCTCTGTCTAACTTTATTTCGCCCCCCCCTGGGAACAACAATACTGTTCAAAGTTAGGCGAGAAAACTAAAGACGCACTGCACTGGCAAACTCTGATGCTGGTGTGCTTGGATGCAAATAAAAGCAATCTGGCCACTTTGCAATCCCTCTGTCTAACTTTATTTCGCCCCCCCTGGGAACAACAATACTGTTCAAAGTTAGGCGAGAAAACTAAAGACGCACTGCACTGGCAAACTCTGATGCTGGTGTGCTTGGATGCAAATAAAATCAATCTGGCCACTTTGCAATCCCTCTGTCTAACTTTATTTCGCCCCCCCTGGGAACAACAATACTGTTCAAAGTTAGGCGAGAAAACTAAAGACGCACTGCACTGGCAAACTCTGATGCTGGTGTGCATGGATGCAAATAAAATCATTCTGGCCACTTTGCAATCCCTCTGTCTAACTTTATTTCGCCCCCCCTGGGAACAACAATACTGGTCAAAGTTAGGCGAAAAAACTAAAGACGCACTGCACTGGCAAACTCTGATGCTGGTGTGCTTGGGTGCAAATAAAATCAATCTGGCCACTTTGCAATCCCTCAGTCTAACTTTATTTCGCCCCCCCAGGGAACAACAACACTGTTCAAAGGAAGACAAAAAAACGAAAGAAGCACATCACTGGCAAACTCTGATGCTGGTGTACTTGGATGCAAATAAAATCAATCTGGCCACTTTGCAATCCCTCAGTCTAACTTTATTTCGCCCCCCCTGGAAACAACAACAGTGTTCAAAAGAAGACAAAAAAACGAAAGAAGCACATCACTGGCAAACTCTGATGCTGGTGTACTTGGATCCAAATAAAAATAATCTGGCCACTTGGCAACCCCTCTGTCTTACTTTATTTCGCCCACCCAGGGAACAAGAATACTGTTCAAAGTAAGGCTGAGAAAACGAAAGTCGCACTGCACTGGCAAACTCTGATGCTGGTGTGCTTGGATGCAAATGAAATCAATCTGGCCACTTTGCAATCCCTCTGTCTAACTTTACTTTGCCCCCTGGGAACAACAATACAGTTCAAAGGAAGACAAAAAAACGAAAAAAGCACATCACTGGCAAACTCTGATGCTGGTGTACTTGGAAGCAAATAAAATCAATCTGGCCACTTTGCAACCCCTGTCTCACTTTCTTCGCCCCCCCTTGGTACAACAATGCAGTTCAAAGTTACAGGAGAAAACGAAAGTAAAACTGCACTGGCAAACTCGGATGCTGGTGTTTTTATAAGCCAATAAAATAAATCTGGCCACTTTGGAACCCCTAGGACTGTCTGTATTACGCCCCCCCACCCCCATCCCACGCTAGCAGCACCCCCCAGGTGAAACAGACAAAGAAACGAAAACGAGCGTTTTTTTTTTTTCGAAATTCGCATCAAATTGCCTGCGCTTTGACGATCAACGAGCAGAAACAAAGCAGAGATCTCAAAAACCCACTTACACCCCCCCCAACATTGTGCCCCCACCCTACCTAGCGCACACATCCACTGATACCCCCTCCCCAGCCCCAAAACTGACCTTTACACTCCGACGCGCAGGAAGCAAATGGCTTCCAGCGCCTCGGAGAGCAAAGGGGAAGCCTCTGGTGACGTCAGCGCGGCTCCCGCGCTGACGTCATTGATGACGCGGGCGGGGGGGGCGGGGGGAGGCAGGGGAAGGTCTTCCCCTGCCTCCCAAGCAAAAAAAAAAAAGATCGCGGAATCACGGGGGGAGCGCCAGCGCTTCCCCCAAGGGTGGGTCCCATGACGAGCTGGACTCGTCATGGGCACAGCGCGACTGTGCTCCATGACGAGTCCAGCTCGTCATGGGCACTGAAGGGGTTAAAGCTCCCAAGCCTGAGGATTTCCAAAGACCAGCTGACAATAAGAGACCCTTCAGCACTGTCTTAAAACTTTCAATTCTAGGAAAAAAGATATAATATGCAGAATGACACTTACTCATCTGCCCTCGATGACGTGGGAACCGTGGAAGTAAGTCCTTCAACCTAATCCGCTGAGTCCCAGATCCGATTTATGTCAAAACACTCAATAAACCAAGTTGGAGCACAGGCAGTCTTTGAGGCCAGGTGACAAACGTAGACCTACAGATGGTCCTTCAGAAGTTGCCAAATGAATTCAGAAATCATGCTGGAGAAAGGAGCGGGTGGGTGTTACTGATGCTCAAGAGACAGGCACTGATTCACAAAAGTTTCTCACACTTTTGAGTAATTTACACTTTTGAGTAAGTTTACTACTTTTTACTTGTTCACAAAATTCAGTAGTAAGTGCAGCATCACACATGGCCAACAACTGGTACTGCAGCACCTTCCCATGGAAAAATGGAACTATGTATTTAAAATAAAACGCCGTAGGAAATGATACATTAAATAAATTATTTAAAATAGTTACACATAGAAATAAATATAATTTAATGTTCAAAAATTATATAGAAATAGTATGTATTTATGATTTAATAGCAACATATTGTAATACTCTGGTTTGAATTTAAAAAATAATGTAACAACATTTTTTATTGAAATATAACTTCATTCATTTTAATTCATTCTATACATCACTTTTAATAATACAAAATATTTGTGAGTGAGAGTTTGAGTAAACTGAAAGTTCTTATATTTGAACTGTCTTTCTGTCCTAATAGCACATTCATTTTCATGCAGGGTTGCATTGAGCTGTGTTCATAAACGTAAGTTAAAGAAATAGAACATCATGCAACCTGGAGGAAATAAAAA
The DNA here is from genome assembly GCF_964204655.1 of Triturus cristatus. Taxonomy (NCBI): domain Eukaryota; kingdom Metazoa; phylum Chordata; class Amphibia; order Caudata; family Salamandridae; genus Triturus; species Triturus cristatus. Next base: position 1,414,954,092 of record NC_140591.1, on the reverse strand, counting down.
TGTGAACATTCAGATCTCCAAATCGAGTAACCAGAATATTGGAAATGTGGATCTCTTACACATGTTAAGCAACTTAGATACCAAAACCAACTTCATTAAAGATCCTTTTCTTCACCTAGCTTGACTTAGATATAGAGGTCAATTTGAACTGTCTGAGTGGTTTTTAACCTGCCTCCACCTACATGCAAGTCCAACTTAAGTTGGAGTCAGCGCAAGGCTAGCTATAATTAACAGAATGGTAGTGATATCATGATACACCCTGCAGATAAAGGAGGGAATGTAACTTCTTTGTAAAGAGATGGAAGGACGTTGTCCGGTCACTGACGAATCATCTTACATCCCCATAGGTGAGACCTCAGCGAATAGGATCAGTTCAGATTATAAGGAGCTTTTGGTAGACTGGAGAGAGAAGGGACTGATCGATTGGGAAAAAAATATTATTCATGCAATTTGATCATCCTAGGATACCTATCCTTTATCTCCTACCAAAAATCTACAAGAATTCTGTTTATCCCCCTGGCAACCAACTGTATCTGCTATTGGGAGTCTGCTCGCAACATCACTAGGTTTGTTTTCTTGAACCCATATGTTTCCATTTTACCTTCGTATGTACAGGATGTGAGGGACTTTCTCTCACACACAGAAAATATACACTGGGAAAAGGAATATAGACTGGTAACACTTGAAGTAGACTATTAATATACAAGTATCAGACACGCTTATGGGGTCAGCGAATGTCTACATTTTTTAAGATCGAGATCGTTATCATATTTAGTACACAGTGAAATACTGCTTGATATTCTGACGGTTTGTCTATTTAACAATGTGTTCTTGTTTAAGTCTATTGTGTACAAACAGCTGAAGGGGACTGCGATGGAGACCTGCTTCGCCCCAGATATGCAACACCTATACATGGGCTGGCGGGAAGAGCAGGTCTACAGCGTGACACCAGGGTATGAGAATATCATTCTCTTCATTAGATTTGTTTACCATTTCGAGTGGGTCTGATAGTGAGGCACATGACTCCATCAACAGATATAATTAAAAGGATTGACTTTGCATTTTTCCAGTCATATTAGTCACCACCTGGTAGAATTTTTATCACGAGCATCACACTCAGTGGGGACACACAACTCAGCCTTTCATTCATTTGCATAGCAGTCACCTAAAGAATTTGACATAGAGTGCTCCATATGGGAAACTGTTGAGGGCCAAGAGGATTTGTAGCACGGAAGGACTGTTCTTAGCAGAACAGGAATTCCCATTACAGAGGATGTGGCGTTATGGCCAGAGCTGTCGACTTCGGAATTGTGGAACCAGGTTTGAGTCTCAGCGTTGGCTCAACATCCTGTGATTCTGGGCAAATCACTTAATCTCCCTGTGCCTAAAAAAATAAATGTGACCTTGTGTAATGTAACTGGTGCTCATGTAAAGTGCTCTAATTCCTACGGTTCGAGTTCAGGCTATATAAAATTGCAAAAAAATGAATAAACGCAGAGGGTCAAAGATGGTGTTACTTTGATGCCACTCCAAAGGCTGCAGTGGCATGTATACAGATTGTTAAAAGGGAGGACCTCCTATGCAGCACTAAAGATCAGAGAATGAAGGCAGAGAAGGATGTTAAAATATTCATTACTACTTATAGTAATCGAGCTGGGAAAATCAGGAGTATTCTACATAAGTATTGGTCCAAATTTATATCCGAACCCAGTGACTGGCGATAATATTTCTGATTGTCCCAGGGTAACTTTCAGAAGGAGTGCTGGTTTAAGGGACAAACTCGGTAGGAACTACGTCCCATCTCAACCTCAGAAGGATCAGAATGATATCCCAGGCTTTTATACTTGTCAGAGGAGTAAGACATGCAAATTCAGTAATAATGTCTTTGACTACTATGTGCCGTAGGAGGGTACAAGGAATATAACTAACCATATTATGTGCAACACTGATCCCCCAGTGTATGTTTTAACTGTGTACACAGAATCATTCTCTCACAGAGGCCGCGGAGACAAGAATACGAGTTAATCTCCTGAATTTAAGAATACATCTTTTTCTTTTTTTCCCACTATTCTTTTGATACTATCGGATTCATTTTTCTCGCCACTTGATTGTTATTCAAATGTGATGTGCCCTCAGAAACATTTAAGATTGTATAATTGGGCCGATACTTATATGTGCCTTTGACTAAGGATCATGGCGATGAGAAAAGGTTCATGAGAGGATGCTCACGTGGGCTTTATATTGTACCTTATGTTGCATCAGGTGTTTCAAATACAAGAATAGATGCATAATCTAGGCCCACTATACAGGGAGCTGCAGGATTGGCAGTAACTATAGAAAGAGGGGAAAACCACAAATCTAGCATAACATGGGTAGGAGGTTAGTTAAAAGTTAAAAATCAAAAGATATGCTGCAATGCCAGGGTAGATCACGTGAAATCTTTTGAGTTTGATAAATTGAGTACCTTTAAATTATGTCATAGTAGCACGAGTTATTGACAGTGCTTAGAAATGGCAGAAGTGTAGTATGAGATGCTATATAAGAAACCATTGGTAAAGCCAAGAGGTCTTGCCCATGAAACCTCTTGGCTTTGTCAGTGCTTTTTCCCCCTAGATGGCCACCCTGAATAAGGCAAACAACCATTACAACGCAGTCATTACAACGCACTACCTTTATAACACAATCATTACAACGCAACACCCTTTACAATCGCATGCCATTACAACGCACCCAATACAACGCATGTCACTACAATGCATGCCATTACAACGCATGCCACAACAACGCATGCCATTACAATGCTTTATAAGGTAAGTAATGGGAAACAGTAATTTTTTACCCCTACACTATCCTATACTTACCCTACAGGTGCACTCACTGGAGTGGGAATAGTAATTTCTACCCCCGTACTATCCAACACTTACACTACGGTTGCCCTAAAAGTATTATACGTTGTAATGGTATGCGTTGTAATGGTATGCGTTGTAATTGAATGCGTTGTAAGTGTAGTTTCTAAAAATGCGTTGTGATGGCATGCGTTGTAAAATCATGTGTTGCAATGGATGTTGCGATGCGAAAACTGTGTTGTAAAGGCATGCATTGTAAAAGTTTGCATTGTAACGTGTCCCATTCCTGCATACTCATGCCAGGCTTAAGAAAACTAATTCATTGATGAAAGGCATGTGCAACCCTCTTTGAATGAATTTCCTCAAGCATAAGAAAATTATAGGAAAGATTAAAAAACATTCTAAGATCAGCGCCCACCAGTCTAGCAACAGGTGGTGCTCAGAGCTTGAGGAGACTGGGTAGTACTTAAGCGATGGGAGATCGTTTTTAATAAGGAGATGGGATTGGAGGATATGAGGGGACAAAGCAGAGATGGAGAGGGATTGGGATGAAATCCATTGGCTCTGGAGCAGGGAAACAATACGGGTAAGAAAGGCCTCCAATCATGGGTAAAGGGATGAGCCAAAGACCACTCAATGTACAATAGGTCTTTGACAACAGGCAGCTTAAGCTGTCTGTAGGCAAGACCTAAAAATAAACTAATGCTATCATTTAGAAATTGAGTAGTAGCTTTTGTAGTAGTAGAAGTAGTAGTAGCTATTTTATTAGTTAGTACGAATTTCTCTAATTATGATTCTTTTAAGACTTGAGCTACTAAATCTCCCATTGCCTTCTGTCTACCACTCAAAGTAACATATTAATGAAGACCCACACTTCATTATAGTGTTCCAAATAACTGTTAACGAAGCTGCATCTCAAAGTCTCTCAGTTAGTGTAGTGAAACAATTATTATTTCAGTATGAGGTTAACATTTTTGCATTTGGAAGTATTTTGCCTTTGCGAAAGCATATATTTCTCTCCAGAAATCAGTAAATCTATTTTAGTTTTATGCAATCTGAAACTAAAATACTCCCATTGAAATGTTAATAGTGTTGACCAGCTCAAGTATCATTCTCAAAGCTGCTGTTTCAGAGAATAACTGAGTCTATTTAGGAAGCTCTCATAATGTATGTTTTCATAAACTTGCCTGCTGGAGTTAGAGAAGTGATTGAAGGTGCAACTATGAATGATTTATAATATATAAGCATGGAAACCATGTCATATTGTGCCTTGTGATTGAATGGCTTTGAAGTCAGATTTGTATCCATGCCTGTTCCTACTCAGCTTGTCAGAATGAGAAAAACTAGAATGCTATTCTCTGATGTTGATATTCAATGCAATAATTGTAATAAGAAAATTCACCACTATTTTCTTTATGCTGCAGTGAGTGGGGGAACAGATTTTACAAATACTTAGGAAGCAATCCATTTGTTTCTGACAAGCTAAAGTCAAATGTATGCGAGTGTGTTTTAGCTACAATTCATAAAATCCATGCTCATGTCTTTAGTTAGTAAGAATAACAATATAACATAAAGGTGGATATGAATTACTTATTAAATAAGCAGTGTGGATTTATCTAGTTGAATTGCTAGAAGACGTGTAAGGATGGTTTGTAGGGCTGTCTTGCTATCAGTAGCTTAGCAAGGATGCTATGGGCCTTAGTACAAACAAAGAAAATGGCCTTTGATCTCTATTGGGGTAGTGAAATGCAGTAATTATCATGGTTCCCTCAGACCTCTGGCACCCGGTGCACTGCAACCTTTGCACCAGTGATAGCTATGCTCCTGCTTGGAATTGGTTAGAAGAGAGAGAAAGCTATGCAAGCTTCATGACTCAGGCACAGAATTGGTATTTCTTAGAAGCTGATTGATTATCTGTTGTTTTGACTGGCAGAAACAAAGTATGTTTGCAAGGAAAGAAGTTTCTTTCAGGTATTTCTTGATATTGGTCTGTTTCCCTTATCATTGAGTAGGCTGACTGATGCTAACATGCATTTGTTTTCTCATGGATCTCGTGTTGCAGTGGATAACTGCTTTGATGCTTGTGTCAGGCAGTAAACTAAACAGATATAGAGAGTTTGGTGTGATAAAAGGATAAAAAAGGACTAATTTAGTGTTTATGAATGGCAAAATCATTTATCACCTTTAACTACAGTCCAACAAGACTTCATAAACAACAAATGTATATTAATCATTTTTTGAGATAGCATGTTGAGACAGCATCCCACACGATAGCTCTGTGTATGATTTTCTGAATTGTCAGCAAGTATGATAAACAGATGCAGATAGCTAGGCATGGCATATGATGTTAGAAGAACCAACATAGTGGTTGCAGTGGCAAAAATGGTAAAAGCAGCAACAGAAAAAAAATAAGACATCAGGAACACAAGGTGCATAATTAACACAGTACAATTCCTCACATTTATGAACAGCATAACGTTGTATTCTGTAATCCTATGAAGTGGTATAATACATTTAATTTGAAAGCAGGAATATGAAAATAAGTATAGTTTTAATGAGTATTCTCATGACTGCAGGGCACTAAGTTCTAGATTCTAGGCTTTTATTTAGTCAGTGCAGCAGAATTGAATTCATGGGAGTTGAAGTCTTGATTTGTTTGAACCTATTCATTTTTTTAATAATAATGATATGCAAAGGGAAATTCCAGGTCTAGATACATAATGGTTGGTATAGATAGATCACTTTGGCAAACCTATGTGTATCAAACGCTGGCATTAAACAAATGGTTGTTCTGAATTGCAGAGGAACAAATATATGATTATATTAAAGAAGCATTGATACCAACAGTTGGTTATTCCAAGATAGCTGTGATGTCATGTGCATGCACACCGAAGCATTTGATCACCCAGTAGAGATGATGGGAGAGTACCAGTCAAGACAAAACTGTATCAGACATCTTAAAACCATTGATCGCAAAAACTGACAATGAGTTTGTCAGAGGGTAATGATTACACTTGATCTTCTGGGGAGGGGTCCAATTAAACAAAAAAGTAGTGATGGGAAGGTACATTTACGCCAATGGGAAATTGACCACAAAATCAGTTAAATCCGCCACATTTTAAGACCTCTAGCAACCATAAGGCTGGGTGGCTTTTGACTGTCGACTAATAAATTGTTATATCTAGTGCATCCTCTTTTCCAACTATCTTGCTTGTCCCTTTCATTCTCAGACTCCTCTACCTGGAGTATAGAGAGAGACACTCTTGCCCCCACCCCTCAAAAAAGGCTGTCAATACGCACACTCTATTGAATGCTTGGTCCACTGCTCAAATTTCTCTATTTACGGCATACAGATATGGAATTAAGTGTATTACATTTATTCTTATTTATATCCACTTACTTTCACGATATCGCAGCAGTTAATATGTCAGTCAGTCAGAAAACTTTATTTCGCCAACACAATGTAGGCATAAAAAGTATACTATGTATAAAAAACAATTCACAACACTACAACATACATGGAAAAGATCATTACTTTAAAACTACAGATACAAATTCATGATCATTTACACAATAATAAAATCATTTCATTTTGTAGGAATATAATTTCAGGTGGTCATTGATCTCTATTTTAGTGCCAATAAATAAAAAGATGCTAAAGAGAAACAGATGAAAGGATCAGGTAGTAGCTGAAGATAATAAAGTGCTACGCGACACTGTTTAAAATTCATTTCTCGCATAATAGGGATAATGAAACGTTTCCTTTGATTATAATAAAATTTACAGAAAACCAAAAATTGTATATCATCCTGCATAGGTTGATTATCACAGGTACAACAAGGGAGTTCAGAAACAACATAAACATTGCGAGGAGTACCCAGCATTAACGGAATATAATTTAATCGAAACCTCACCAAGACATACCTATGTTGCAGATTAGTAACGAAGGTTAGATATATTCTATTTGAGTTCGTTAATTCTATGGTAGTGCACGCCAGGTAAGATTTAACTGTTGGGAGATGAATATTTTTAATTTCCCTTCTTATCTGGCGAATCGAAAGCAGTCGAGCTTTTAGGTCAATTTTGGATATAGAACTGCAGTTAGAAGGATCCAAAAAGAGGTAATGAAGCCCAGCCGCCTTCAATGTTATTTCGACATGTTAGCCAAGCAATATTACCTACTCCATCTAGTTTCAGGACATCTTTGATAATCTCTCTTGTCAAGGCAAGGGACTCCTTTCGCCATATTGAGTGCCACATTAGGATAGGGGCCATTGCAATTATATCAGTTATATAAGGGGCACCTAGTTCCATGTGACACTTGTAGTTGGCACATGACTGTGGTAACGAAAGGATCCTTTTCAGGAAATTATCTTCAATAATCTGCAGTTTTGTACAGTCTTTCATACCCCAGACAGCTGCCCCATAGGTGGCGGTAGATACAGTCTTGGCTTGGTACACTGTTTTTATTAGAACTATTGGTTTTAAACCAGTTTTTTTTATGAACTTAGTTAGAGCCCCAATGTTTTTTTCCATCTGAGTTCCTCTATTAGTGACCATCTTTTGCCATTTTGTTTGAGAATCAAACATAATCCCTAAATAATTAAAAGAATCGACAACCCCAATTTTTCCCTCTTCAGTAGTGATTTGCGGATAGTTTCGATATTTTGAGCCTGCTGCTAAAATAAATGACTTTGAGTAATTCACTTTCATGCTTAAATTACACATAAATTGTGTATATCTCCTGGCTAAAAGTACGGCGTCGTCTGCATATAATAAAATAGGCACTTGTGCTGAGTTAATATAAGGGATATCTGGTGTAGAGCCCAACAATGCAGATTCCACACCATTAGTATAGAGTGCGAATAGGAAGGGGGCGAGAACGCACCCCTGCCTCACGCCTCTTGCAATTTTAAATGGCCTTGTGAACTCACCATTCCTCCCATAGCGAACACAGGCTGAAGCATCTGTATACAGGTCACGAATAATATTAATAATCTTCAGGTCAATACCCATCTCCTCCATGATCTGCCACAGCCTAGGCTGTGCCACGCAGTCAAAGGCTGCGGACAGATCCATGAAGGCTAAATAGAGATGACCTTTTTTTGCAGCAGTGTATTTTACCATAATTAGACTCAGGTTCAGACACTGATCTACCGTGCCTTTCCCTTTTCTAAAGTCAAACTGGCATGGGATAATAATATTCTTTTCCAGTGCCCAGTCCTCTAGTCTGTTTAAGATCAATCTGCCCATTAGCGTTTCAGTAGAGTCTATTAAGGAGATAGGTCTATAGTTTTTCGGGATCTACCTAGCCCCTTTTTTATATATGGGAACGATTACAGTTGTTTTCCAAGATGGCGGTACTTTTGATTGAGCAATTTTATTAAAAACATTTGTTAAAAGTGGAGCCCATAGATCTTGATAATCTAAGAATAAATCTATAGGCACTCCATCCGGTCCTGGAGCCTTTGCTCGTTTACATTGATTTAAAGCATGTTTTGCTTCAATGAGTGTAAGGCTGACAGGAGACTCATCAGTCTCCAAAACATGGAGAAAAGATTGAGAGGTTGTCATATCATCCGTTCCAAAGAGGGCTTCAAAGTGTGTCACCCATGCCTCTTGGTCAACATTATTATCTGTAGTCATAGCCTGCTCATGCTTTAAAAATGGGGCATTAATCAAAGACCAGAAAGCTTGTGAACTTTTTAGTATAACAGCCTTTTGCAAGTTTTCCCACCACTCTTCTTTTAAAAACCTCAGCCTAGTGGTCCTTGCATTTTTGTAGGCTTGACGCAAGCCTTTTACCAGAAATGTATCTCGCGGTCTGGCCTTCAAAGCTACATGCAGACTCTTAAGGGTTTTATCACAATTGTTATCGAACCAACTAAATGTTTTAAGTTGGCCATTCCGGATTAAACGGGTTAAATTATTTTTAACATCAGTTAAAATCAAGTCAAAATCCAGGAGCATTTTGTCATGCAAATCCAAGTCTAGACAGCGGATTATTTCCCCATAGCGTTTAGAGACTAAATTTGCCAAAAAGCTCCCCGTGTCCACCTTTTCCCACTTTAAAACGATACCGTTCTCTCTTGCGATCACAGGGTTTATAGCGAGTTTATAAGGACACTCAATTTCCTTAGTGTTTTGCATGCAGAAAGTTACTGCAGTATGGTCACTAAACGAATAAAACAAGATCTTAAAATGAGAGAAAAAGGCCTTTCATTGCATCAGAAATCAAAACATAATCAAGGGTAGAAGACGAAAAATGATTTTAAAAAGTACGTTTAAACCGACCAGTTAAGTTATCAACAACATTTAAAAAAACAAGATTATTTATCATTACTAATCTGTTTAGGGTATTACCATATTCAGTATGACTGAAATGGGGGACACAGTCTCCTTCCTCATCCTGTATTCCACAAATTAACGCATTAAGCTTATCACAAGGGGGAGCATTAAAATCCCCAAGACAAATTAAATTACAGGGTCTACTGGATTTATCCTATAACTCAGTAACATCTCTTTCCAGCGTAGCCAACACCGCTGCTTGGTTACGTCCAAAATGATTATTGTAATAATTAATAAAAAGCCAGAAATAATCCAGAGAATGTTCAATTAAAATAATATGATAATAAGGAGAATCATTCAAAAATGCCTTCACCTTAAACGGGAAAGTATTAGAGAACAATGTCAGAAGACTGCCCTTAGCCCGACCAGCAGATGATGGAGCAGCTGCAGTATAAAAGGAGCGATACCCATTCAGATATATTGGGACCCTTTCCCAGCTCTCTTGGAGGCACACTATATCACTGGAAGTCAACAAGGAAAGCCAATCATTATTAGACCTTTTTTGGTTATAACCAGCAATGTTCTAAGACATGACCGATATGAAACCGGTAGAGTTAATATATTGTCTATGATAGTTTTGGAGGAAGATATTTTTGTACATGATGCCTTTCTAGATGAAAGGGAATATTTCAAACGGTACAGAGGAATGTGTTGCTTTACAAATCCCTGTGAAGTGAAAACATTGGAAAGTACATGTACAAGCTTCTTGTTGCATCAGATTTTCTACTGTGTAAGAATAGAAATATGCACCAATCTTTAAGACGTGATTATATTTTCATCCATACTCCAAGAGATATTTTTTAAGCGACGAAACTATTATTTGTTAACAAATCATAGTCGGAACTCTGTGATGCATAGATTTCACACTTTCAAACAAAACATTTGAAAGTCTCAAAAGAACTGTTGGTAGCAGTGGGGTTACAGTACATTTCGCAATCACTTGTAAACAACCCGACCAGCAAACAATGCCTTTCTTTTTCATCTACTATTTTTTAATTTAAAACATTTCGAATGTTTATAGATATATGCAATGATTTCCCTGAGCAACAAAGCAAGCCAATCTCTTGATATGTCTGCAATCCTAACATTACAATTATTAAAATTGGACTCGCAGTTTGTGAATACGAAAAAATAGTAAACTTACACAAACGTGTAAGTTTACCTTTGTGAATCAGGCGCCGTGTTTGTGATTTGCCAAAAAGTAGTAAACTCACTCAAAGGTGTAAGCTACCTTTGTGAACCAGGCCCTTCGTTTTTCCCTGGTCTTGGTGATTCGTAAGAACATATTAGAATTGTAATGCCTTGTGAGTGACATGCATATACATACATGCTTATCATAGTCTAGTTCAAGGATAGCCTTTAAAAAAGGAAACAAACCTCTGTCTTAGACAAATTCACGCAACTCTTATTCAAACAGTTCATTTTAATCCACAACACAACTTTCTAAATACTTGCCAATATCCACGAACAAAAAATTATAGGAAGCAATAGGTTTTGGCATGGTTTCAGCAACAGTGTATCGCAGTTATCTAGCAAAGATGTTCACACAGTCTCCAAGTGCATGCAGCTTCAGTCCAGACAGCACCTCACTGTGATGATTGCCAGTCTTTCCTTCCCTGAAAAGAAACCTGGGATGAGCAATTTTGAAGTATTGCTCCCCTGCACGCGACCCGTATTAAGCGGTAAGCAGTAGCTCCAGCCCTGCTTCCCCATACTATTGAGCTCAGCCCAGCACAACTGGCAGGGGCGTCAGTAGCTCACAACTTAGGGGAAACATTTGATAAGGCATTTTAAATTCTGGGCAAAAGATCAAAGTTTTTCTACCTGCAAGTCTTGCATAGGATTCTTCTGCATCTCCCAGGATATTACTGTAAAACTGCTATGCAATCTGTTCTTTTTTTCATGTTAAACTGTTGCAATTCTCTAAATCTTGGTCTACCTGTGTTTCTATTTCACCGCTTACAAAAGGTTGAAAACGGAGCAGTTCCACTCATTCTTGGTTTCCCATCCAACTCTGCTAATTGTTATCTGCTCTTGTTTCTTCATTGACATCTGGAGCAATGTGTTTCACCTTTATGGCACTTTGCCGTAGCCTTAATTTAAGGCTTTTCATGGTCACAGACTGAGCAAGCTCCAAAGTCTATTCTTTCAGTGTGTACCAACAGACAGCTACACTTTGTTTCTTACAACCACTTTCGACTTCTCAGAAAGGAAAAGTCCAGAATTAGTGGATACTGCTTGATTGGTAGCCAAGCATTAGATCTCTTTGCCAAAGATACTTCATCTCCAACTATCCTCACTTCCTTCTCAAACACTTTGCTTTTCACAATTTTAAGTGATTTAGCATTCTAGCACTTTCTCAGCTCCTAGGGCCAGGACACATCATTCCTTTGGTAACCAACTGCTTTATAAATGCTGAATATATAAACAAATAAATAAAATAAGCACAAGCTACCAGCAAATATAGTTTTCTCTTCTGGTCCACTCCAGTAATGGCCCATGCCAGCACCAATGGCATCCTCCGTCCCTGGGCAGCTAAGCAGCTGTGCCCAGTTTGCAGTGCTGTCTTCCATACAGACCTCATTCAGAGATGCAGCTCTGCAGGCCGACATGGGCAGTTTGGGTGCCCAAGCAGTGCAGACCAATCGGCGATCGATCCAGGGCAAGTTTGCCATTTTCTCCACTACTTCAGGAGTCAAAGTGTAACCAGGTCTGTGCCCTGTAAGCATAACTCTGGCCTTTCTCATACCCCTGGCCGACCTGATACAGGTCGCCACAATATGCTCTGTGGCTCTCTGATACCCTGTGTCAACATGGGTATCTAGCAGCAGCAGGCAGATATGCATTGCTTTGCTGTGTACAGAACGTTCAAAATGCCGCAGCCAGACTGGTCCTCAACATCCCCTGCCGCAACCATATCACAGAACATCTCCGAGAACTCCACTGGCTCCCAGTCAACAAAAGAATCACTTTCAAACTCCTCACACATGCCTTCAAAGCCCTCCAGGACGCAGGACCAGCATACCTAAACCACCACCTCTCATTCCACGCAACCCCCAGACACCTCCGCTCCACCCAGCTGGCCCTGGCCACCATCCCCCAAATCCACAAGACTGGAACTGGAGGAAGATCCTTCTCCTACCTTGCTGCTAAGACCTACCTCTCCACCTCAGACAATCCCTGTCGCCGACCCAATTCAGGAAGGATCTCAGAACCTGGCTCTTCGACTGAACCCCAGCACTCAGACGGTTCAGCAGCCCCCCCCTCATCTTGAAACCCCTACGGGTGAGTAGCCGTGCTTTACAGATCCTGATTGATTGATTGATTGATTGAGGGTTTATTTTTAGATTTTTAGGCAGCTTGGTTAGACTGCCATCTCCTCCCTCCCTCCCCCACTTCTAGTTTATATCTTAATTATTGCTACCACCAAGTGAGCCATATCAGCTATCCCTCTTGTTCCGCTTGCCTCTCCATTCGATCAGTCTAATAGGGCCTAAGTCCTAGCCCTGATCACATCTGCCTTATTCTGTTATGCTGTTTCTTCATCCTAGATTAATAATGAAAATCATCTGTGCACTGAATATTTAAATGAGATAACAATGACTTATTAAAAATCAGTAGATGTCTGCCTATACTTGCCTTTACTTTGCTAAAGGCTGATCACAAACTGTGAATTAGAGAACATCACAGAGTGGTATGCATCTGAGAATATAGACTGTGCAGTTTTGCAAAAATTAACAGTTTCTACGAAATACGGTAGCATGACAGACCTCTGTTAAATACACGTACAACTATCTTCTAAATGTCCTCCTACAATATTTGTGTTCATAATATACCTTAGTGCAGCAATGGTCATAAAAGTGAGCATTTGCTAATCTCCCAGTTGTGAATCTGAGAATGTACTCATGATGTCATTGTTGAAGCAGCAAATGAGAACCAATTAACGACTTGTGAGTGAAAAACTTAGGGGCACATCCATCAAGAAATGCTTTTGCGAGTCCTTAAATGCGATAATTAAGGAATCGCTATTAGGGACTCTCAAAAGCCTATGCATGTAGACATCGCTATTAAAATAGCGATTTCTAAACATTCCTCAATTCCTATGGGCCTACAGGCCCATAGGAATGAATAGGAAATTGCAAATACATTTTCAAGGGTGCAATGGTGTCAAAATGACACCCTGTTGCACCTCTGAAATTGTGATGTGCACCCATGTTGCGCACACACATGCCCCAAGGGCATGTGTGTGTGTAACCTGAAACCTTAAAAAGTGCACTTTAGTGCATTTTTCAAGGTTTTTGCAAGATACAGACCTGAGTAATTTCTCTGTATTTTGTAGCCCCAAATAGAGAACCTGCTATTTCTAAAGGGTACATGCATTGCATTTAAGAAATCACAAATTGCGATTCCTTAAATGCAATTGCAATTTAAGAAATCACAATTAATTGCGATTTCTTAAATTGTGATTGCCTTACACTTTGATGCATCGCAAAAGGCCTTTTTGCGGGTCAAACAGCCGATTTTTGCGAATCGCACCATTTGCACTCGCAAAAAACGTTGATGCATGTGCCTGTTAGATTCAAAATATGGATTCACTTGCCATTGTGTTAGATTGTCTGAAAAAAATTGCCTCTTTCTGGAAGAATGCTGACTGTTAATATGACAGAATGTGTAATGGTGTTTTTAAGACAATTATATGGTTTTGTGTGAAAGATAATGCACCACTTCCAATATGAGACATGGCTATTTTCAGTAGAAGCTTTTAGGTCTGGCTTTAAAATTCATTTCTCTGAAAGGGATTACCAGTTGTTTAAACTATACATAGACTGGGCATTGGTTCAGCAGAGTATTACTTTTCCACCTCATGCTTTGGTTGCTTAGTATCATTCCACCTCCTCTGGGATGTTTCCACTAGAATGCATGAGGGACTACTCTGCTTCTGACAAATAATGCCAACATCATGCATTGAGTTCTTTATCTAATACATATATATATATAGTAAGGCAAACCTTTTTTGTAAATCCTGTACTGCAATAGGAGTTGTTAAATGTGTTTGTGAGGAGACAAGTGTACCCCATTACCACTACCAACTTCACTGCTACTACCACTGCCATTACATCACCATCGTATCCACAGTAATTACCACCATCATCAATACTAGTGCCACCCTTACCACTACCACCATAACCACCATTATCAGTACCACCACTACCACCATTACCACCACTACCATTATCACCACCACCATTGCAACCATTAAAATTGCTGCTATAGTATTTGTCACCGCCTGTGTTAGCATGCTCCAGTGCATTGAAGCCAGATATATTGGCTTGGCCAATGCTTGTTTAGGCATGCTGCACCACAGCCCAAACTTGCTCAATTGCTTAGCTCTGTTTGGCAGTCATACAGGCTATTTCAGAGAAATTAGAAAAGATGCTACTAAAAAAGTCTACGCTGGGGTGTGGCCAGGATGCTGAAGAAGCAAGGGGTCCTAGAAGCTAGCTCCAGTTAAAACCAATGGAACCTGACAAAATATTGTACAATAGAGAGAATCTGATCTTTGCAATTAAAGAAGAATAGAGAGCAGGGGGGATCTGTGCAGAGGCGGTCTGCAGAAATGACACACGCTAAAACCTTTTGCTCCTTAGAAACACAGACCGGGCGCCTTCCACACTAGGTTGACATGGCAGCGGAGATGGCATTCATGAGTGGCCTGCTGGTCCATGACTATTCCGGCGCAGGTGGATTCAACAGAACAAGGCTAGAGGGGAAATCCACCTGTGAAGTAACTGAGCCCTGTGAAAAGCAGCGGGATAGAACTAGGGTTGGGGTAAACTGAAGTGATTCAGTGAAGCATAATCACACAGAATTAAGTAAAAATTCCATGAGATTGTGCATAATTATGCAAGGAGAGTAGTTCTATGTTTAGCAGTATTTGTTAATGCAAAAATGCCCCCTCGCATTCTAAATGGGTGCAAGAATGCATTTTGCACTAAGAAATAGTGCTAAATACAACAGAGCATGAATAACAAGCGCAAGCACCTTCTCGCCCTCGTTAAATATGCTCTTGGTGAAGGATTTTCAACCAATGTACCCACATTATTTAGCACTAATGTCTTATCACAAAATACCCCCCTCAAGTCCAAAACTGGCATAAGAAGGCATTTTGTGCCACCGCCTGCCGGATGACAATTGTAATCCAGGTTGGGTGAGCATAGCAGGGGCTATCTGTCTCACGACGGCGGTCTGTTAGGTTCATTCGAGAGCCTAACATGCAGACCGCCAACATGAGAGCTCCGACTGCACATTCCTGCACGGCGTGGCATGCACCATGTCATGCATGTCCCCCTGTTTAGGAAAGGGGGAATTTACCTCCAGGCCCAGAGGATGGTGGAAAGGCAACTCGGAATATACTTGGTGGTGCTGCTACAGCACCGCCAGCATATTCTAGTACTATTTTTCTCATCCGAAATGGATGCGAGGATGCATTTTGTGTTAAGAAATAATGCTAAATGCAGCAGAGCACAAATAGAGAGCAGAAACGGTCACTCGCAATCGCTAAAAGTGATCTTGCGGTAGGACTGTTTTCCCCTAAATTAGGCTTAATTGTGTTATTATTGGTAATTCTGTGTCAAGTGTAATGTGGAATTGCCAAAATTACTCCGATTATGCCAGTGTGATTAAAATTATGGCTGGGTCTACGTAAAATAGCATAGGATGCAGTGGGATATGGCTGGCATGCGGCAGAGCATAAAAGCAGACTCCAGGTGGGATAGGCCAGAGTCATCACAGTGGTAGGACTGAATAGACCCTGGTTGTGGGAAAATCAGACCTGATACATAGAACTAGGAATGAGGCCTGAGACTGCAGTGGAGGGTGCACTGAATTGGTCCCACCCTCCCATGGAACCGGTGAGTAAGCCATAGTGGCTGTGAGTGAAGGCTGCAATGCCTGAATCCAGGAGAGTATGGATTGTGCCCTGGACCTGCTCCAAGAACAAGGTGAGTAGGGAGTGGAGAGAGAGCTACAGGAGACCCCGACAAGTCCAGTGCAGTGGGTAGCACTAGGACCTTCTAGATGCAGCATACAGCTAGTCCTGAGTGGGAGGAGCGCAAGGATGTTTTATTTGTGAAGAGTTGTGCCAAAAGAGCTAGGAATAACAATTCTAAAGATCTATCAGAACCACGCCCCCAGAAGGAAATGTCAGATTGATTGATATGCGTGAGTATATTCAGTAGCATGTCAAGCTTGGTCCATAAATACCTGCCCGAACTGATGTTCGCCTTCAAACGCAGAGCCAATTTAAGAGATAAATTGGTGCAAACGAGACCCCGGATAAAACCAATTGTACATCTAACCACCCTCTGGGATCTTCAGCCTGTCAGAGGATATTTACCTTGTAGTGCATGTAGTGTGTATGCCCAAACACACACAGAACACACATTGATAGAGGTACAGATCGACCATGGGAGCTTCAACAACACACTAACTGTAACTCTGATTGTCTCATTTACTTGATCACATGTCCTTGTGGCCTGAGGTACGTGGGTTTGACCACTAGGAAGATCAGAACCCACAGTTTGGAACATAAGAGCACTATTCGATTCAGAAAATGATCACAAAATTTACTTCACATTTTCAAGAAATGGGGCATGATGCTAATGAACTTACATGAACAGTTTTAGATAAACCAACTGTCTCCCAGGCCCATTGAGAACATGTCACAATTCTAGTTCAGAAAGGAGCAACGTTGGGTTTACAGATTAAAGAGTGACAGTGCAGGCCTCAATGATGAAATTCCCTGGCTTAGTTTATCCCGCTCATAAGAGATCATTTTTTAACAGTAGGATATCTCATCCTATGTTTGTGCAAATTACCTGTTTCATCTAGTATTACTTGTTTTTCATAGCGTTTACAATCTATGAATAAGGTCTACTGTACTAGATACACAGAATGCATTCTTTTTTCTTTGCAGCTACCCTGGTCGGAATACTCTATTTGGTCCAATTATTTTTTCTTGCTGTACACATATCAATCATAACATACATTCACAATGGAGGAATAGCTCTCTATATTGATTAACGATATCCGTTTCCGTGCTACGTTAATTTGTGCACGATCTTTTACATTCTGTTTGCTCACCCGAGGCCTTTTCCTGAAGATAATACAACACTAGGTCAGCCTCAGTGCATTTCCCATAGCCGCATTGCGGTATCCTAGATGCTTATTTTCCGCAACATATAGTCCATCCTTTATGACGGGACTCCACCCGCGTCACCAGCTTGTGGACGTTCCTCCCTCATACACAGGAAGAGAAAAGGCAGTACGCCTCTCATAGTAAGCACCTTTCCGGGGCATGACTTTGCTGCCACGGGCAATCCTCCAAACAGGTATGGGTTTGTGTATGTCCTTGTTCTGGTTTTTAGACTTTTTTTGACACCCTATTACCTCCACTAGAGAGCCATGCGTCTCCCATCTGTTTACTTACGTTTGTGCTTCACGTTTGTGGGCAATTTCCATTTCAATATTTCCAGACAGTGCTTCTGCTGATCTCAATTCTTCGCTGCCGTTGCAGCCTTGACTTCAGAGCTGGTACTTATTGCCTCCTAAACCTGATTTGTTTTCCATACTCTTTTTATACTGTTGAATTAACACTCTTTAGTGTCACCCTCACTCTTGATAACATAACAATTGGCTGGGCTCTAGCCGCAGAGCCAATAAGCAGGCAATTGTATAGATTAATGCACCATTAGCTGTATTATTGTAGTATGAATACACTCTCACACAAGCACATTTAAAAAAAACACCATATTTTTATGCTTCTAAGTCAACTTTGTACTCTGTGTTATTTATGAATATGTAATATAGTCATATTTTATCACCACTCTTGTTTATATACAGGAACTGGATGCCACCTCGAGATTTGAGTGCCGAGGTTTAAGGTGCCATTAGTTAACCCGACATTTTGGGTAGGTCATATCCATAATCTTTTTATGGTTTGATTAATTGTATTGTCTTATGTTGAACTAAGACATGACCAATTCAAGTTATGGATTTCAATTTTACTTTTGAGTGTGTGCTAATAAGTAGTTCTGTGTTTTTCAACCTTAACACTTTGTCTCTTTCCAGGGTAGCATGCTGACCAGTACAAACACGCTTGAGTGATTATCCACTCTAACTACTGGTTGTATCCACCTTCCAATTACTTCATTTGGCATGAGTGGATAGTTCACTTTTTCACACTTTGGTCCTGAAAAAAGCCTCTACATCTCTATGGAGAGTGATAGGCTGAAACATGTCGACCTTAGGAGTTCTGTGACAGATTGAATCTCCCTCTGTCAGAGCCACACTTTTTAATCCTGACCTTTGGATGCCGTATTAAAATTATTTGGCATACCACAGGGTTAGTTTTAGTCCTCTCACCACACCCTGCTCATCTAGAGGTTTAGGATACCTCTCCTCCTCACAAATAAACATCCCTGGGCTCCTTCCTCTCTCTTTGAGGGGGTTGTAGCCCACACTACGACTAGGTTCGTAGTGCAAGGGGGTTGTCTGATGAAGAAGCATGCCACCTACGGGTGGGTGAGGAGAACCGTCCTAAGAAAGAGACATCCCAGCCGTCGCTTAGATATCTCGACCCAGGGGCCCATTTTTTGTGTTTTCTAATACAATCGCAAAGACAGGAGAAATACTCATTTTGGGAAAGCAGCTCAAAAGAAGGAATGAAGACACCAGCAGTCCCAAATGTGGGTCGGGGCGCAGAACACTACAACCCTGTACCATATTTGTGAGAAGTTCTAATGGCATATACAGAATCCCAGAATACCCTTTAACAGAAGATCTGCACAGTAGAGTTAGACAATATTTTTTTCAGAATTGATCTTCACAAAATCTCAGAAAGAGTGAAATCGGTGGAGCTTACACTCATCAACTATACCACAGCAATTAAGAACTTGAAATGAGAAATTGTTCATCTCAAGGAGACTACCCAACAACTGCATGTCTCAGCTGAGGATGCCTAGGTCAAGGTATAACAATCTGCACCAGGCTGGATTTTCAAAGCACGCAGAAGGGAACTCAACAGAGTGATTGTGGAGACGCTGGTCAGAGGGACTATCAAACTTGAGGGACTCTATGCCTTTTTGTGATATAAAGGGCCCATAGGATTTTAAGGATACCCCAAAAGTTGGGGCAAAAACACAACCCATCATAGGTCACGTCCTTAATTTCCAGGACCCGGATGCATTCCTAAGAGCAGCTAGAGAGCAGTGCCCCGTCTAATTTGGAAATATGAACATCACACTGTTTCCTGACTACACACAAAAAGTATAGACATCAGGAAGATCTTTTGGTTAAGTAAACGTGGAACTCCACAGAAGGGCGACGTCATACATTATGCTATTTGTTGCAAATGGCAAGTCATTGCAGAGGGAAAAACCCAGTTCTTCACCACCCAGGAAGAGACATGGGAAGGGCTGGAAGGATTGCAAGAATTCAGTGGGAAAATCAGCTATTTTCTTTTAGTACATGGACAGGAGTATACCCCACAAGAGCAACAGTTGAAACCAGGGAGAGCAACAAGGTGGAAGGGGAAGGAAATCATGGAGGTCTGCATTAACGACACAAGAATAATAAATCCTCTATTTATCAACAAAATTCTGAGGCTGGGGAAACAGGTTGTAGCAACAGTGTACCTCAACCCCCAAAAATCTATCAATCCTCTCCTGGGCTGAGAGGATTAGTAACATTAGGTCGTTGTAAGACTTATGAGTTTGCAACAGTTTGAAACACGTGATAGAGGGGCGACAGGTGCCTCAGGCATTACGGAGGTGCATATCTAGAGGCAGCAGGGAGGGAGAGGGGAGCATGAAGGTTGACTCACAGTTCTATAAAAGCATATACATACCAGACAGATGGCATGAGATAAATGCACTGCACAAAATAGCCACACCATTAGTGACTGGGATCTCTGGAGAAAATATGAAGATCCTGACCTGGAAAGTGAAAGGTCTGGGTACTGGTCATTAATGTGGTATCTGCTTTATGTTTGGCTGCTTTAAAAGTCTATGCTAATCTAATTTCAGCTACTATTGGATGTGGTCCTTTTAGTTGGGTCCCCCTATATTTTTCTCTTCCCTTTCCTTCCTTTGCTGAACTTGTTTATGTTGACCTATAGGCCGCTGTACACTTTTTCTCTGCTAACCTATGGTAAGGTGCTTGTGCTCTCTCCTTAAAACATTGGCTTACACCCGATTGGTACATTTAATTTACCTCTAAGACCCTACTATATGGTACTACATGTACCCAGGGCCTATAAATTAAATGCTATCAGTAGGGAGCAGCACCCATTGTGCCACTCTCAAAAGTAGCTTTTTAAAACATGTCTCAGGACTGTCACTGCAGCCTGTAGTACAGTTTTAAACTGCTATTTCAACCAGGAAAAAAAACGTTTTCCAGGCTTAAACATTGTTTTGTAATATGTAGATGTCACCCCGAGGTAGGCCCTGAAGGGTCATAAGGCAGGGTGCATGGTATTTAAAAGGTGGGACATGTGTACTTAAGTTTTACATGTGCAGGCAGTACAACACTTGGAAAGTCATTTTTCACTGCTGTAAGGCCATCTTTCCTATAGACTAACACTGGGTCACCTTATTACACTTAGTAAGGGCTAACTTTATATTGGTAGCAGATAGAGAAATGATATTCACACTCAAATGGATTGTAATTTAAAATCCTCTTTAATGATAAAGTTGGATTATAAGTTACAATTTTCAAAATGCCACTTTCAGAAAACTGTCATTTTCCTTCCCAAACCAACTGTATCTTTCTCACAATGTCCAGGGAAACGGGACTGTGGATGACTTTGCTGTGGTGGATTGTGTATTGCTTCCAGACAGTGAGACACAGGAAGCCTATGTGTGAGGGGAGTGCGTCTTCCTGGTAGGGTAGCTGGCGGGGAGTTTAACCCTGCCCTGATTACACTTCAAAGAACCCTACCTGCAGCACCCACAAAGGATCCTGATACCATGCCTGCCCTTGCCTTTGTCACCCTAGATATTTTGAAACCAAACTCAGGGTAAAGGGAAGAACTGACCAGAACCTGTGTAGGACTAGGTCTGGGAATTGCCCCATACAAAGGCTTGCACCAGGGTTAAACGTGGGAACTACAAAGCCTCTCATCAGAACACTCCTGGACCTGAGAAAGAGTCAGAAGAAGGACTGAGCTGCCCACTGAGTAGAGAAGATTGGCTTGCTTGTTTTGAACACAGGCTACCCAGAGTGACTGCTTTGTGCCAGGCTCCCAGAGGGCTAAGCACAGGATAATTTAGTGAATTTTGTGATTCACCCTGACAAGGATTGTGTTTATTATTTGAGTGGAGCTTCCACTCCGCTCCACTAATAACCCAATTTCTTACAGTTACCACAAAGCAAATGGAAACATTCCAGAAAGGTAAAAGAAAAAGCAATCCGAAAATGATAGCTATGATGTCCAACTCACATACTATGGTATCTCTTCCATTTCCAACTCCAACCATTTTATACCTCTTGTAGGTAAGGAGAAATCCAAAATATGGGCATCTGAAAACTCAGAGTTGATCATTAAATTAGGGCCAGACTGGGAACCCAAAGCAGCCCTGTCAAAGTTTGTCAGACTAGCCCCCGTATGGTGCGTAATGAGCCAGTGCAGCAAGCAATCTTGACCACTACTAGGTGAGTTTGGGAGGTTCTACCCCCAATAGAATTTTACAACACATTTTTCATTACATATTAAATTGTAGTACTTTCAAAGCAAGGTAATGGATGACTTTAAAGAGCACCAGGATACCCAGTAATTTGTACCCAAGGACATTATTTGATTTATAAGCACGAACATGACCCGGCAGGGTATCAGAGAGCTGTACAATGAAGTCAGCTAGTTAAGCTGGTACAGGAAAACATAATAGATAAGTACATGGATACAGCAGATGCATTTTGCAGACAAAAATATGCATATAAGCAGTTCACCCCAGGTGTACATTGCATAGTAGATAAGGGAGGGCAAGGTTGGAAAAGCCAGTTCAGATAGTTTGTATGGTTACAGGACTTATTGTTACATGTCGCTATTCAGGAGCAAACCTTTGACTTCTTTTTTGAATGCGGAGGTCGAGGGGTTAGTTCTGATTCCTAGTGCGCGAGTGTTCCATTATTCTCTAAGCAAGACCGTAGAAGGCGCGGTTGTAGGTTCTTTTTGAACTTTTGTGGTTTCAGCAACAGTGTGTTTGAACTTCTTAGAGCACGATTCCCACCTGATAGGTCAAGTTTATTTACCAGGTACGTGGGTGTGTTCTGATGCAGTGCTTTGTGAGATAAGCAGGCTATCTTGTACCTGATCCTTGCATCGAGGGAAAGCCAGTTGAGTTGGATTAGATCTCGGATGATGTGGTTATCTTTTCTTCAGCCTATGAATAGTCTGGCAGTAGAATTCAGGGTGGTCCTTAAAGGGGCAAGTTTAGCTTTGCATAGTCCGGCCAGGGTCACAATTCCATAGTCTAAATGGGAGATAACTAAGGATTGGACAGCTAATTGCAGGTCAGCAGGCGGGAGGAATGGTTTGATTTTCCTTAATGTGCAGGGTTTGTGATTGGCTCCTCTTGTTTTCGCACTGATGTGTTCAGGCATAGTCAGGCATTTGTATAGAATTAGCCTATTGATCTAGTGGAGCTGACAACATGAGGGGTACAGTTGAGGGTTGTAAGTTATTTGAGCCAATCCTAAATGTGGGCAGTATGATTCTGGGAGGGGCAAGCAAGAGGAATTCAGTTCTGAGAATATTTAAAATAAGGTGGTTGTGGGATAACCACTGTTGGGTTTTCAAAAGAGCGCAGTTAAGAGTAGTGATGTCATCCGGTGAAGAAATGTTCATGTACAACTGAGTATCATCAGCGTACATGTGATAGTGTATTTTAGATCATTTCAGCATTTTTGTGAGAGGTTCCATATACAGGTTGAAAAGAGTGGGTGAAAGTGTGGATCCTTGTGAAGCTACAATTGAGACCGGTTACTGTTGGAAAGGTCGTGGTTGACTTTCATTCTTTGTGTTCTTTTATGAAGGAACGAGGTAAACCAATTTAAGAATGGACCTGATAATCCTATCCTTTTTTCAAGAAGGTCAATTCATTTGTCATGCTTGACTGTGTCAAACGCAGATGAAAAGTCAAGCAGTACAAGTAGGCAAGGTTTCTTCTGGTCAAGTAGCCTAAGGGCATTCTTACATTGATCACCAAAAAGGGAAACAACCTTTACTATGCAACTTTTACAATGCAGTACTTTACAACGCAGTTGTTACAATGACCGCGTTGTTACCACGCGTGTCATTACAAGGCAAGTTGTTTTAACGACTTGCTCTAGGGGGCGTGCAAAGTCCAGCATCCCCCCTAGAGTAAGTCGTTGAAACGACTTGCGTTGTAATGACACCGGTGGTAACAAAGGGGTCGTTGTAATGACCACGTAGTCGCGTAGGAAACAACAATCATACTATCAAACATTCCAACATAACATACTCTACTCAGGTGCTAGTGAAGGCCATTGTGGTAGCTGGAACCCCACTACCCCCACACTGTGGATGATAACTGCCGTTTTGTTACCCTAATTAATATATGGCAGATTCATCATATTGATGTCCTTTTTTACCTTTTGAATATAATTGTATGTCGCGAATGAGTAGAGTATGTTATGTTGGAATGTTTGATAGTATGATTGTTGTTTCCTGGATGAGAGTCGTGGGACAGAAATTTGATAGCCTTTTTGAATTGTGGATTGGTGTACTGTAAAAATATATCTGAACATATAATTAAATGTTATCTAAAAATACAGTAAAATAAAAATAAATGTAATTGATTTACTTTATCTAAATCTAGCGTAGTTGTATTTGTATTCGCTTTCCCTTGATTTCTATGTTCAGCTGCCGCGAGGGCTTGTGATTATTATCATTAGAACCCTTGTTAGGGCCTTTTTTGAATTATTTGTGGCAGGTATTATATATATTTTGTGGTTGTTTCTCATTTCCCCTGATATACCTGCCTATATCCTTCTCCAGGGGTCCCCCTTCTTAGTAGTTACATAAGCACCCAAGCCAGAAAGCATACAAATTTCACAAATAAGCACCCAGGGTGGAACCCACAGAAATGTCACACACCCAAGTCAATAAGCAGGGAAATGTCACACATATGCACCCAGGCCAGAAAGCGTGGAAATGTCGCACATAAGCACCGAAGCCAGAAAACATAAAAATGTCACACATAAGCACCCAGGCCAGAAACTGTGGACATGGCACACAAAAGCACCCAGGCAGTAAGTGTGGAAATGTCACACAGAAGTACCCAGGCCAGAAAGCATAAAAATTAGGGGTGGGCGGAATTTGCGAAATGTACTTTCGCAAATTATCGCGAAAATGTTAAAAATCTCCGCAAACACGCCGGAAATATCGCGAAGACGCGGAAGTTTTTTTCCCGCCTGTTCGCAGTATTTTTTGCGTGATCGCGGGTCGCCAACTTACCCATGCGTTTGCTCAAGGGCACGGCCATCTTGTTTTCACTTGTCCCGCCCTCTCGCGATGCTTACTTCCTGTTCCGGGTCGCGCAATGCATGTTCGCGCCCGTTCGCGGTCGAAATTTCCTGTTCGTGACCGCTTTTACTTGATCGCGTTGCTTTTTGCTTGCTCGGGGAGAAAATATCGCGCGAACTTGCGCACGTGGTCGCAATGGGCGCGGCCATCTTGTTTTTCACTCTATTGCATGGTTCTCGGGCCTGATTTTCAATCCTCCCAAAATCCTTTCAATCCTTTGTTTATAGCCACTTTTTTTGGATCTTTATTACTTATTATTTCTCTAACTATTTTCCTGCTTCTATATTTTTGGTTTTTGTCTATTTTTGTTTTGTTTTTTAGCTACTTTTTCTCTTTCTATTGCCTGCTATTTATTTCCTTTACTCCTTTATTTATTTTACCTTTTCTTTCCCGCCCCGTCCCCAGAACCATGTCCAAGGGTAGGGCTGTTCGCCGGCGCAGCCAGAGCCGCGACCGCCTTCCTTGCGGAAGGCGGAGCCCACAAGGGGTGCAGGCACGGGCCTTATTTGGGGAGGAGGAGTTGGATGCACTAATTTTCTTTGTGCAGCGCCACCTCCCCTCAACCCTGGCAGCAGGTGGCAGGCCTGGGTCCGGGTACGGCCTCCGGGAGCGTCGGCAGCGGTGGGGGAAGGTGCGCCGGGCAGTGTCGCGCATCTCTGGGGTCCGGCGCACCCAGGCACAGCTGACGCACCGGTGGTCCGACATCCTGGACCGTGAGCAGGACCTGCTGGACCTGCTAGGAGTGGAGGTCCCGGGGCTTGGTGAGTACATATTTAATTACTACAACTTTGTGTCTGTTCTTCTGCTGTGTGTTATATATTGCGAATATTTTTTTTCCTTCCAACCAGCTAGAATGTTGCTGCTTACAATACATTCCAGGTTAATAACGTTTAAAAGTCTTCTGTGATTATGGTGCTCTTCTGCGCTACTACTAATCTTACTTGTTTGCAGCTTTGCGTTTGCGCTTGCTTAACGTGATTCTTTACGAGTTTATTTTAGAGAAATTAAGTTACGTAATGCTACAGTGACTCTAGTCCACTCCTTACTTTGTCCCGTCACTAATAGATAGGGGCGGATTGATGTTTAGGTACACTACTTTGTATGAGCTTCTAATTTGTTAGTGGTATGCGTGATGCCCCCTCACTCAGTTACGTGACGTGCTGCTAGTACGGCAGTCTTTAGAACCTTTTCTAGTTTGTTCAATGAGTGGTGGTAGGCTTAGCAGTTACTTAGCAGTAGCAGATCAGCATCAATCAAACCAAAATTTGGTGTATACAAAAAATGTAGTCATGTTCATGTGTCCTCCATGATTTGACCATACGCATTGTTGAGGAATACAGTGGAAATGCATACTTAATGTACAATTGGCATGCCTGGAATAGGTGGGCTAGGTTGGGTGGTACGTTGTACTTAGGCTTAGTTGTAACTTAGTTTTCTGGAATCAGAATGGAAGACTGGATTACTGTTGATAAATAGTAACTTAAGTAGTCGAACTGCGAATCCCCCGATATTACATGTTGACCAGATGAGATCGGGTCAATGTAGTTATTGCAATTGTTGTTTACATAAGTGTTTTTTGACCGTTGTTGAAAAATATTGTATTTGTTTGACACCATCCATCAATGTTTGTCTCTTTCTTATATCTTTTCTGTTCATCAGCACCCAGGGGCAGACCGACAGGGACTGGGCAGTCGGCGGGACAGGAACAACACCACCAGGAGGACACCGCTGAGGGCTCCTCTGCTGGCCCCAGTAAATCTTCTTGTTTTTAATAATATTTCTTATTCCATAACTTTTACTGCCCCATATTTTTCCTGAACTATTGTTGGTTTCCAAATGCTATTTTTTTACCACCAATTATCCTTCGATCTGTACGGTTTCAAAAATCTTATCCCTGCCTCCGCTATGATGACTCTGAGTACTACTACTACTACATACTATCAGTCTGTCTGTACTGTAGTAGCTAGTCTTGCCCAGTTGGCCAGTGCCACTCTTTGTGAAAGGTTGTAATATAAAACTCATATTCACCAGTAGCTCGAGCCATTGAGTCCAATCCGTTGGGTCGTCGTCTTGTACTACTTTTACTCTTATTGATCTTGAGGCTTTGAAAATTCACAGCAACAACAGCCCTACCAGATTTATTACTATTTTGATATGATACCCTATAGGACATACTACTGTTGTAGGGATCTTGCACATACATTTGCACCAGAAAATAGGATGTTGGTGATGGTAGGTTGGACCTTCCTTGCACACCTCAATCAGAAATTCCGCACCCACCACAATTCCACTGCTTGACTATAGTACTGTCTTGTCATAACTATTAGGTCTCGGAACCCTTCCCCCAAGGTACCCAACAAGTAGACAACCCAGAACATAACACACCCAACCTCTCAGTCGTGGAAGCAATTCACATGCACACCCTTAGTTTAATTTGCTCACTCGTGTAAGTTAGTCCTCCACACCAAATACCACCAAGTCTATGTAAGTTCAAAATGTTTATTTCAATTTGAGAAGGTCTGTACACTGTTTTCTTATAAATGCAGCACCAACCGGAGAATCAATAACATTAAAACAATATACCTTGTTACACTTATACAGTTGGGAATTAAATCATGATAACTGAACAGTGGTGGAAGGCAGCACCACCATCACATAGCAATTTAGTTTATATAAATTTATAAAAGAAGATGTGAGTGAAGGGACCCCTCACCTTAGAAGAACCTAGTACTGGTAGTTGTTGCATCATTCAGAAGCTCTGGTTCATAGAAGGGAATCTTGCGTCTGTAATGCGAAAAAAGAAATGGTGTGCGTTAGTATATTGCAACTTGCAAGCATTTCTCAGCCGTGCCAAAAAGTGTAGCATCTATGGATAAGCAATATGGACTAACAGTAACAGTAGTACACCAGTACTTCCTAAAAAAGTGGCTTGTTAATGTTTGTGGACCGCTTGTACGCAGCGCGTAGACTAGACAGTAGCAGTGTGAGGCAGGTCATGTGGGCTCAAAGGTGTCTTAAGAAGCTGCAAGGTAAAGGTAACGTCACATGTGCAAAAATAAAAGCCACAAAGGTAAAATGGTAGCATGGCTAGGGCTAATTAAGCAAAGGCTACAATGATCATTAGTGTCTACTCTACTACTACCTGATTTGTACTAGTGATGTATGTTAGTATTAACTCATTTTTCAACCTTGCAACTGATCAATAGGGGGGAGGTGTATATGACGCCTAATAAATGTGTAATGTTTTCTAGGCGCACTACTGACCACCAGTGCTGGGGCCAGCGAACAAGGCGACGCGGAGGGAGAGGATGCGGCAGTTGCTGCCGATACCGACGATGGAGCGGTAGGGGGAGTGGCAGCACCAGTGGCAGGCGGTGGTAAGTTAGATTCATAATCCTTAACTATTGTGGAACTTGACAGCACACTCACTGCAAGGGTGTACTGTATGTATGTATACTGTACAGTTGTGACTTAGGGCCCCATTAGGATGGTGGGCGTATTGCCCCCGCCGGACCGGCTGGAATTCACTGCCGACACCGCAGGGGCAAACCTCCCGCCATCCCTGTAGAAAATATTCAGACCCCCCACATGTCGACCAGGCGGAAAAAGGTTCAATATGGCGGTGGTGTCTCTCTGAACACACCGCCAGCCATATAATCTGCATTTTGGCATGCCTTTGCAAGGCGGCATTGCCGTCCGCCACGGAAAGGCATGCAGACATTGCAGAGTATGCTTGGGGGCCCCCATGGAGGGTACCTACCTATGCTATGGTACCCCCCCGCCTTTCAAAGCAAAACGTGACAGGCTCCATGCGGGGCCCGTCATGTTGTGCTTGGAAAAGCAGCACAACATTTTAGCATTGCTTTCAGCAAAGCCAACCAGAATGTAAAAAAAAAACAGGATGCGCCCGCCACTGTGCCGGGCGCATCATCCTAATTAATTGTACCCACGGGACCCCCACCCTTTTTAGCATGAGGATGGCGGGCGGACAAAGTCCGCCCGCTATCCGATGTCGTAAGTAAGTATGAGTTGTTGGGGACGTTTGAAGAGTGAACTAGAAGACTAGAATTCCCTTTAATTGGCATAGGACTAGCAGCCGGAGTATTGAGTAACCAATGGCCTCATCTATCTGATTTCAACTCCGCTTTGAAAGTTTTATGGAGAAGAGCACCTGGTGCACTGTTCAACTAAAAAGTGAAAGACGGGTGGAAGGAAGAAGGACGGGCGACATTTAAAATGTTATGTACTAGTGTGCTTTATTTTATAGTGCTACTCTACCATGCCACTATGTGTATAAATAATTACCTTGTCCTACTGTTTTTCTAAGAGTATATTTTACAATTGTCTTGTTTTTTTCTTTTTGATACACAGCTACTCCGAAACTCAACCGGAAGGAGTTGGCCGCCAAGGCACGGCGCCGGAAGCTGGAGGCAATGCAGCGGGAATACCGGCGGCTGGTGGTCCTAGCCGAGGAGGAGGAGGAGACTGCGGCAGCAATTGTTCAAACCTCCTCTAGTGCCCCGGGCCCCAGCCACCGCCCTCTAGCAGTACGGCGCCACCGTCTGGCGGCTGCCCACCGCCACCGTGCCATCTCCGGTGCCCCCCCCCACTGTGGCTGCAACTGCCGCGGCCTTAGACGCCGCGTCGCCCGTTTAGAGGACGAGATGCGCCAGATGCGTGTCCTCCTTCAGTCCCGCCCCACCACTTAGTCCCTGTCATCCTGTTCTGCCCCTTTTTTAATTCTTGTTAGGGTGGGTGGGTGGGAACTTGTTTGGGTGTTACGGACTTTATGGACATTGGTTGGGGTTAGGGAGGGGGGTGGGTCAGCTTTTGTGGGTTTAGTTTATTTTTGTTAGGGTAAATTAAATATATTTTTCTATGTTACATGCAATGTTGTTAATGTTTTGTAGGTGGGGTAACTGTTTTACATCACACTGTTTCCTTGCTGGTGCATGGCCGCCCATAGCCTGTGTTTGATTTCAATAATTTGCTGACTGTATAAGACACAAACAGATAGATGCGACACACCTCACTCATTGACTGGTCCTTCTAGTACTTTCAGTCTGTCCTGTAGTCTATGCATTCTTTGGAGTGGTGTGTGAAAATGAAATCATTGACAACATGTCCATTATTAATTCTGCCTCCCCCAAACGTGTCTCTTACCGGTGCTTGATGTTTATGTCCAACTGTGGCACAGCACTGGCTGCATGGTGAAGATGGTTTCCTTTTTCATACATGCCATGATTGGGGTGGTGGAGGTGGTGGTGGTAGTATAGTAGTAGTAGTAGACACTGGCAGGGCGGCAACATTTCCAAAAAAAGAAAAGGAGACAGTCAATCGCCTTTGAGAGACTGTTAGAGGAGTAGTTGAATGAAGTACAGTACAGAACTTACCGAGCAACAATAATATGCTCAAATATTTGACAAAAAAACTGAATGGTGGTTAGGAGGATAGCCCACTAGACAGAGTTATAGTTGTGTCGAGTCACTTGACTATACCTACAGTCTAACAGTTAGTGCTGTATTTGTATATGAGGAATGACAACAAACAAATCCAATCAATGCCGGCAATTCATGCTGAGGTATATGTTCCTTGGTTAAATAAAATAACCTCTGAAATATCCTACTCATGGGTGGCCAAGCAGAAGAAGATCATCGCTCTGCCTTGAAATTGAAGTAGTGTTGCTTTCACCTCATCCGCCCCAGCAAGAGTGTGATTAAGTATTGGTGTACATTTAATTTAGTTACACCTCGACAATAAGTCACGCAGCCCGGGGGAAGAGGGTTAGGGTTTGTTGAATGGATGGGAAGGGGGTTTTTGGGAAAGGTTTGACATAGAAAAACAGTATGCATACATAGACAAACAAACGACAATCATTTAAGACTACCATATCCATATGTTAAGGGAGAAAAAGGCAATGCATGCATGATGATGAGAGACCCGGATTACATACACTTCTAGTTCTTGTTCTGTTGTTCCGGCCTTAATACTTTAACACATAGCAAATAGAAATTTTAAATATTGGTAGGGAAGAAACGTAAACACAGAGCAAACCTAATGATGATAACAACTCCAAAAACACACTGTTGTAAAGATTGTATACAAGATATTAATCAAATTATTTAAAAGAAGATAAAAGTGGATACTGTTACTGTCTTATCCCGGTCAAAAATGTGGACTGGATTTGCATCTCGGCATTCCTCTTGGTCCTCTCGTACATCAATCTTGGGTGTGTCGCCTCGCCACTGCCCGGCTGGGGAAAAAAAGGTGATGGATTGATAAGGTAATTAATTAATATGCATTGTAATGTTTTACAAAGTTTAGGGCAAGGCCCGGCCTGTAATTGTAGAAGGAAAACCAAAGGGGATATTGAGAAAGAAAGTGAAAACAAATGAACAAGTGATGGTGTAGTGCAACAAGAACACTTTCCGAGGTGGCATGTATGCATCATTTCTACTCTAGTCTGTTTCCAGCATTGACCTTCAACAGTAACAGGAGAGAGCAGGCCCACAGTGCTTAGCATTAGCACATCCTACGTTAACACTTTAGAGTCCTTTTTTTTTCTCTCAAAGAGTTGGACAAACGCAAAGCACATTATCCATTCCAAACATAGCATTTTACAGTTTAAGTTAGTAAAATCAATGCACTGCAGTCATCCCACCACTACACTCTATTCAACTTCTACACAGACATTTGGGTCTGCTGTGGTTGTTGTTGACGTGTTTACCTTTAGGCTTTTCCGTTTTATGCCACTCCTGAAACATCCTCCTGACTTCATCATCATCTCTGATACTTTTACTGACTGACTGAAGATCGGCCTGCAGTATAAGTATAATTTTTATGACACAACAAGAGTAGAAATATAAATATTACTGACTTGAGTCATTCTTTATTGTGTACAGAAAGATAGATTACTACTAGTACACTTTGACATCACTTTGTGCACAACAAACAAACAACGCAAACACAAAGACCAATAGCTCAGAGTCAGGTGTCCAATGCATGCCATTAATTGTCATCATTCATTACCTGTTCCTCCTCATCTTAAGTTAACGGGCCATCTCTTTCGCCATCATCATCATGGACGGTGCTGTTGTGTCACAGTCATACGCATTGCACAGATTGAGTGAGTCCCCTTCCTGTATTGAATTAAAAGCAATGTATCACCAAGATGCAGGAGAAGTACACATTTCTTATTTGCAAGAAGGGGAAAATGAGTGTGTTCTGTAGAAAGTTGATTAGTGGCAGTGCACAATTACATAAATTCATGCGCAACAAACACAACAAAATCTACATCATTCAGTCTGCGACTCTGCGGCCAATGCATGGCATCAATCATTACCTGTTCCATCTCATCTTGTTAACGGGCCGTCTATTTCGCCATCATCATCATGGACGGTGCTGTTGTGTCACAGTCATACGCATTGCGCAGATTGAGTGAGTCCCCTTCCTGTAGTGAATTAAAAGCAATGTATCACCAAGATGCAGGAGAAGTACACATTTCTTATTTGCAAGAAGGGGAAAATTAGTGTGTTCTGTAGAAAGTTGATTAGTGGCAGTGCACAATTACATAAATTCATGCGCAACAAACACAACAAAATCTACATCATTCAGTCTGCGACTCTGCGGTCAATGCATGGCATCAATCATTACCTGTTCCATCTTATTTTCAGTTAATGGCCAGTCTCTCTCGGCTCTGAAAGGAGGATAGCTATAGTAGTCATCTGATTCATGGTCCACTTGTTTTGGAAGGACGAGGAAAGTTGGAATTTGTTGTTACCATCATCCAATCATCATTCATGAGGGAAATGGAATTGAGCAGGAGATTCAGTATGATCGAGCGGAGGAGCTGGATTCGGAGGACTGTACTGTCAAATGGCAGACACCTGAAACTTGTATATTAAATTAGAAGAGTAGAAGACGGTGATAATGGATTTGTTGCGATTCACAAGTTTATAACCGGAACGACAGGCACATAAACAAAGGGGGAAAAAAGGGAGGAAGACAGTAAGTGCAAGCCTAATTGTCAGGGAAGTATAGCTCGTCCTCAAACTCTGGGGGTTCTTCCAGTAGTAGGTAATCATCTGACACAATACTTCCGTCACCTGAGCCGCTGTCCTCATCTTCCTCTGTTGATTCATGTATTGTGTAATTCGGTGGTATGAAGTGCTGATTCATTTTGATCATTGTTAACCTCTCCACGTTTTTTGGAGATAGACTGGTCCTTCTCAATGTTACAATGGAACCAGCAGCACTGAAAACACGTTCGGAAGAGACACTTGCGACAGGGCAAGCCAGATAGCTTATCGCCAGCCTGCTGAGCTGTGGCCATTCAGACCTTTTCCTATACCAATACTGCAATGGGTTTTGATCAACGTACACCTCTGTTGGGTCGTCCAGATAGGCCTGGACGATCCGCTCAATGTTCAGGGTTGCTGATGGTAAGCTTTTGTGCTGTTTTTTCTGTGCATCAGCACTGTGCTTACAATAGCCCATCTTTACATACCAAACCTGTAATGATGATGATTGTACTCGGCCTAATGATCCAGTTTTTGTTTCTGTAGTCGATAGTGATGGTGAGTGTTGTTATTGTGAGCCAACCGCACTGCCCTCAGCCAACGAAGTTGCACTTGATTCTGCATGGCCTGCTTCAGTATCAGTACTTGTTGTGGGTTGATGTGGCGGGCTTTTAATTAGCAGCCCTTCGTTTTCAAACTTAATGGCTGCTTCAGCTATACAACTTTTGTAGCGGGCAACATCATTGTCGGAAAAAGCAAGGAGTGTCTTCACTAGTCCTAATTTTGCACGTGGATCCAGAATTGTGGCACAAATGTAATGTTCTTGTGACAAAATTTTATTTTGTATCCTTACATTTTCAGTTAAGCGCCTGGATAAGCTCTCCACCAAGTCATGGGCTTGCCTTCTGTCCTCTACACCTTTGTAGGATTCAGACACATTATTCAGCTCATGCTCTAGCATTTGCAACAATGGGATAGCTTAGCCCATTGTACAGTCCTCCTTGCTGACTTCACGTGTGAAGACCTCAAAAGGAGACAGCATCTCAGTCAGGCATTTAATTAGTGTCCATTGCTCCCTCTGAAGGGTCATGCCTTTAACACTAGCATCACTGCTTCTGTACCAGACATATTCATGGAGGGACCTGTGCTGTTCGTACAGACGATCAAGCATATAATACGTTGAGTTCCAACGTGTTGCCACCTCCTGGATGAGTGCCTTGACTGGCATCCTAAATTCACGTTGGATGATCCTCAGTTGCTTCCGAGCTTTAAAAGAATGGCTGAAATGAGTGCATATCCTTCGGCAGATGGCCAGTAAATTGCTGACTATGGGTTATTTTTTCAGAAAGTCTTGCACTATAATGTTTATGCAGTGTGCCAAACACGGAACCCTGAAATAGGAACCAAGTTCCATGGCCTTAAGTACATTACTACCATTGTCTGTGGCAACAAAACCAATACCAAGCCCTCTGGGCCGCAGCCATTCCAAAACCTTGGTGCGAAACTCTTCTAAAATGTTTTCAGCCGTATGAGATTTCTCCATGTCGAACATGGCTACAGTTGCATGTTTCCGAGTACCTTCAAAAATCGCAGCTGTGTCAACAACACCTCGTGCACATAGTTTATCTCTAACCCCCACAAAAGAGATCCAGTGTGCAGTGATGCACATGTAATCTGTGGCTTGGCAACTGCTCCACATGTCTGTTGTCAGGTGGATATTGTGCACAGCACTCTTCTCCAAAGCTTGTCCAACCAATTCCAGCACATCATGATGTAGTGCCGGAACAGCAATACTTGCGAAATAGGACCGGCTGGGAACTTTCCATTTCGGGCAGATGGCATACACAAATTCAAGGAAACCCACCCCTTCCACAAATGAAAAAGGAAGAAGGTCCAGCGCTAACATTTTAGCCAGCTTCGCATTGTACAATCGTGCCGTTGGGTGGTTGCGTTGGAACTGCCCCTCCAACCTAAACATGCTCTCAATGGTAGGCTGGCTTACTTTCCTTAGTGGTGCTGTTTTCATTAACCCACTAAGGCTCAACGACACAGATTGTCTCATTGAGGTACTCGCCAGTCGCCTCGGTGTCTCACCCACACTCTGAGTATGGCTCTTACTGCGGTGCCACTCTGATGTTACTGAGGAGGATGTGGGCGTTACCACTGCAGTGACTGCACTACTGGAGACAGGGCTAGAAATGCCTCCCTGTTCTTCACCTGCCACCACAATAATATCGCTCCCTGATTCTGAATCCTGAGCAACTTCAATGGGTTTAGTTTTTCTACTTTCTTTTAACTTAAGTAGGTGATCCTCCCACACGATAGTGTGGTGTATTCTGAGATGACTTGCTTGTCCTCCGGTACCATAGTTTGTACCAAGCTTATCACGCCGAACACCTTGCCGACAAATTGAGCATATAGCAACGTTCTCCTCCTTGGCGCTAACAGAAAAGAAGTCCCAAACTGGGGAGGAGAACTTTCTGGCACTGCTGGATGTGCCACTTTCAACACCAGATGAACTTGAGGGGGTGCTTGAAAATATGTGACCCTGTCCACCTACACTGTGACTTTTACTACCACTTCCTACTGAGATGGTTGAGCTGGATGTAGGTCCCTGCCGGGCCTTGGAAAATATGGCAGCTGGAGGTAGTGGTGGTGTAACCTGTGTTGGTGAGATCCGTGCTACATCCCGCTCAGTAGCAGCCTTTCTGGATAGGGTGAGAATGTCGGTCTCCAATCCCTTTGGGGCGGGAGTAATGTGCGTGATGACTGGCTCGTCTTCATCAACATCATCACCCCCCTCTTCTACATCTTCCTCCATAACTCTAAGTTTTTCTGGGACCTTCCTTTTCAGAAGCATTGTCTTGTGGCGTATATCACTCTCAGACCGAGCTGGTGGGACCCAAGTGTCATCACAATCATCAGAAGCGGGGCTTGAAGAAGAAGATGATGGACTAAGCCTCCTTTTCCTTGCTGGTGGTCTGGAAGACAATAGATCTTCTGAAACAAGTGGTTTGACTTTGCTCCACTTTGTCTGCTTGAAGCTCGATTTCCTGAAATGCCCCTACGTCAGGAGCAACAACTACTATGGTGGGCTGTTGCGGCAGCTGCTGCTGTTCTTGTTGCGGCGGCTGCTGCTGTTCTTGTTGCGGCTGCTGCTGTTCTTGTTGCGGCGGCTGCTTCTGTTCTTGTTGCGGCGGCTGCTTCTGTTCTTGTTGCGGTGGCTGCTGCTGTTCTTGTTGCGGCGGCTGCACACTGATCTGCTGAGTTTGCGCCTGCGTTGAACTTGATTGTGTACTACTTTGCGGTAATGACATTTCTTCAACATCGCTGCTCGTTAGTAGACTGGCTACCTCTGCGACACTAAAGCCCTTGGGCCTAGGTTGGTGGGGTTGGACTGCTGTGCTGCTCCCAGCTTGGTTCCCGGACAACGCTTTGGTGCCAAAAAAACCATTGGCCGGCACACAACCAGTCGTGGTTAATGGCACTTCCTTTTTCTATTCCTTCTTCTCACCAGCAACTTTCTTTGTACTGGACCTGGTACCTTTCTTTGGGGCCATCTTCTTCAGATGTCAGGCAGGATGCAGATGCACAACAAGTTCTGGTCACACGTGGACGTGATGCGCAGCAGGACTTCTGTCTGGCTGGCAGTACAACAGGTAGCCGGATGATGCTGATGACACCTCCTACTCTGTCTTTTGTGCACCTAAAAGCAAATAAGAAAGGAGAAGAACATCAGTGAAATGTTGCATTTGTTGTTGTGGTTCAGTTACTTAGTACTGTACTAGTACAAACAAAAGATAGTCTAGCCATTTATGACTTTTTTTTTAACTAGAGCTATGTTATACTACTGGTGGAGGAGTGTGGCTCAATGGTTAGAGCGGCAGACCCTGAAGCAGAGTTCTGGCCAGGGACCAGGGTTCGATTCCCGCCTCGGCGGGGCTCGGGCTCAATTTCCTCTGACCTGTCTATTCTGGCCTCGGTGCCTATTCTAATCACGGGCCCCACGCTGCAACTCTGGGCAATAGCTTGCTTAGCCTCCACACCGGCCCCAACAGCGCTAAGGATGCCTGGCTTCACCCTGGGGGCGCCCAGGAGTGGACACTTCACAGGGAAAGCCAGGAGGGGTTCCACAGCGGTATGAGTATCAGCGCCAGGAAACCGCAAAGGTGACACTGCAAGGTGGCCATCTGGTGACAGTGCGCTCTATAAGTACCTTGACATTTACATTTACATTTTACTGTGTACAGCCACACACTACACTCTCAGGAAGGATAGGAAAGGTAATAATAACCACCAAAATAAAAATGTAATGAAAGTGGGGTGGACCATTAAATTATTTGAGCATCTCAGCATCCATGGAGCTGCTGCTGGCAAAGGGGGAGGATGGATGGAAGCAGTAAGCCAAATAGCCAATAGGAAAACCACGCAGGCCCATGGCAAAAGCAGGACACTAATAACTCACAGTCCAAACACCAAAAAAGGCCACCACCCACATGGACACTCACAAATCACAAACAAGCCGGGGGCCTCGGAAACACCAGGAGCTGACAAAAGGCCTATAAAAGCCAGGTAAAGGATGCATGCTAAAGCACACTGATCTGCCTTTTTAATGCAACAAAATGGAAATACGAACATTCACAGGCCCCAAAAAGATCTGCAGGGTGCATGCATTGCACACCAACACACCAGACACATACAACAAAAGCATGTCTTTAAGACAACCAACATCAGAAAGGCCACCCCAA
Source organism: Triturus cristatus (assembly GCF_964204655.1). Taxonomy (NCBI): domain Eukaryota; kingdom Metazoa; phylum Chordata; class Amphibia; order Caudata; family Salamandridae; genus Triturus; species Triturus cristatus. Next base: position 1,414,916,528 of record NC_140591.1, on the reverse strand, counting down.
AAAACACACTTCCCAACTCAATCCAATGCCATCATGCCCTAAATGATGTCTAAATTCAACAGACCACACAGAAAACACTTGATTAATAAAGCTGTGGCTACTTGCTCTGATCCTAGTGGATGAAAAACGAGGCCTGTTAGCAGACAAGGCCAGGCAAGCTTGCAGGCCTAGGCTTCAAAATGGCCACCGGCCACATGGCCAGGCCCAACAACATCACAAAGGCCACCCCAAAAAACACACTTCCCCGACTCAATCCAATGCCATCCATGCCCTAAATGATGTCTAAATTCAACAGATCACACAGAAAACACTTGATTAATAAAGCTGTGGATACCTGCTCTGATCCTAGTGGATGAAAAAGCAGACCTGTTGGCAGACAAGGCCAGGCAAGCTTGCAGGCCTAGGCTTCAAAATGGCCACCAGCCGCATGGCCAGGCCCAACAACATCACAAAGGCCACCCCAAAAAACACACTTCCCCAACTCAATCCAATGCCATCCATGCCCTAAATAATGTCTAAATTCAACAGACCACACAGAAAACACTTGATTAATAAAGCTGTAGCTACCTGTTCTGATCCTAGTGGATGAAAAAGCAGGCCTGTTGGCAGACAAGGCCAGGCAAGCTTGCAGGCCCAGGCTTCAAAATGGCCACCAGCCACATGGCCAGGCCCAACAACATCACAAAGGCCACCCCAAAAAACACACTTCCCCAACTCAATCCAATGCCATCCATGCCCTAAATAATGTCTAAATTCAACAGACCACACAGAAAACACTTGAATAATAAAGCTGTGGCTACCTGCTCTGATCCTAGTGGATGAAAAAGCAGGCCTGTTGGCAGACAAGGCCAGGCAAGCTTGCAGGCCTAGGCTTCAAAATGGCCACCAGCCACATGGCCAGGCCCAACAACATCACAAAGGCCACACCAAAAAACACACTTCCCCAACTCAATCCAATGCCATCCATGCCATAAATGATGTCTAAATTCAACAGATCACACAGAAAACACTTGATTAATAAAGCTGTGGCTACCTGCTCTGATCCTAGTGGATGAAAAAGCAGGCCTGTTGGCAGACAAGGCCAGGCAAGCTTGCAGGCCTAGGCTTCAAAATGGCCACCAGCCACATGGCCAGGCCCAACAACATCACAAAGGCCACCCCAAAAAACACACTTCCCCGACTCAATCCAATGCCATCCATGCCCTAAATGATGTCTAAATTCAACAGATCACACAGAAAACACTTTATTAATAAAGCTGTGGCTACCTGCTCTGATCCTACTGGATGAAAACGCAGGCCTGTTGGCAGACAAGGCCAGGCAAGCTTGCAGGCCTAGGCTTCAAAATGGCCACCAGCCACATGGCCAGGCCCAACAACATCACAAAGGCCACCCCAAAAAACACACTTCCCCAACTCAATCCAATGCCATCCATGCCCTAAATAATGTCTAAATTCAACAGACCACACAGAAAACACTTGATTAATAAAGCTGTGGCTACCTGCTCTGATCCTAGTGGATGAAAAAGCAGGCCTGTTGGCAGACAGGCCCAGGCAAGCTTGCAGGCCTAGGCTTCAAAACGGCCACCAGCCACATGGCCAGGCCCAACAACATCACAAAGGCCACCCCAAAAAACACACTTCCCCGACTCAATCCAATGCCATCCATGCCCTAAATGATGTCTAAATTGAACAGATCACACAGAAAACACTTTATTAATAAAGCTGTGGCTACCTGCTCTGATCCTAGTGGATGAAAAAGCAGGCCTGTTGGCAGACAAGGCCAGGCAAGCTTGCAGGCCTAGGCTTCAAAATGGCCACCAGCCACATGGCCAGGCCCAACAACAGCACAAAGGCCACCCCAAAAAACACACTTCCCCAACTCAATCCAATGCCATCCATGCCATAAATGATGTCTAAATTCAACAGATCAAACAGAAAACACTTGATTAATAAAGCTGTGGCTACCTGCTCTGATCCTAGTGGATGAAAAAGCAGGCCTGTTGGCAGACAAGGCTAGGCAAGCTTGCAGGCCTAGGCTTCAAAATGGCCACCAGCCACATGGCCAGGCCCAACAACATCACAAAGGCCACCCCAAAAAACACACTTCCCCGACTCAATCCAATGCCATTCATGCCCTAAATGATGTCTAAATTCAACAGATCACACAGAAAAACACTTTATTAATAAAGCTGTGCCTACCTGCTCTGATCCTAGTGGATGAAAAAGCAGGCCTGTTGGCAGACAAGGCCAGGCAAGTTTGCAGGCCTAGGCTTCAAAATGGCCACCAGCCACATGGCCAGGCCCAACAACATCACAAAGGCCACCCCAAAAAACACACTTCCCCAACTCAATCCAATGCCATCCATGCCCTAAATAATGTCTAATTTCAACAGACCACACAGAAAGCACTTGATTAATAAAGCTGTGGCTACCTGCTCTGATCCTCGTGGATGAAAAAGCAGGCCTGTTGGCAGACAAGGCCAGGCAAGCTTGCAGGCCTAGGCTTCAAAATGGCCACCAGCCACATGGCCAGGCCCAACAACATCACAAAGGCCACCCCAAAAAACACACTTCCCCAACTCAATCCAATGCCATCCATGCCCTAAATAATGTCTAAATTCAACAGACCACACAGAAAACACTTGATTAATAAAGCTGTGGCTACCTGCTCTGATCCTAGTGGATGAAAAAGCAGGCCTGTTGGCAGACAAGGCCAGGCAAGCTTGCAGGCCTAGGCTTCAAAATGGCCACCAGCCACATGGCCAGGCCCAACAACATCACAAAGGCCACCCCAAAAAACACACTTCCCCAACTCAATCCAATGCCATCCATGCCCTAAATGATGTCTAAATTCAACAGATCACACAGAAAACACTTGATTAATAAAGCTGTGGCTACCTGCTCTGATCCTAGTGGATGAAAAAGCAGGCCTGTTGGCAGACAAGGCCAGGCAAGCTTGCAGGCCTAGGCTTCAAAATGGCCACCAGCCACATGGCCAGGCCCAACAACATCACAAAGGCCACCCCAAAAAACACACTTCCCCAACTCAATCCAATGCCATCCATGCCCTAAATAATGTCTAAATTCAACAGACCACACAGAAAACACTTGATTAATAAAGCTGTGGCTACCTGCTCTGATCCTAGTGGATGAAAAAGCAGGCCTGTTGGCAGACAAGGCCAGGCAAGCTTGCAGGCCTAGGCTTCAAAATGGCCACCAGCCACATGGCCAGGCCCAACAACATCACAAAGGCCACCCCAAAAAACACACTTCCCCAACTCAATCCAATGCCATCCATGCCCTAAATGATGTCTAAATTCAACAGATCACACAGAAAACACTTTATTAATAAAGCTGTGGCTACCTGCTCTGATCCTAGTGGATGAAAAAGCAGGCCTGTTGGCAGACAAGGCCAGGCAAGCTTGCAGGCCTAGGCTTCAAAATGGCCACCAGCCACATGGCCAGGCCCAACAACAGCACAAAGGCCACCCCAAAAACACACTTCCCCAACACAATCCAATGCCATCCATGCCATAAATGATGTCTAAATTCAACAGATCAAACAGAAAACACTTGATTAATAAAGCTGTGGCTACCTGCTCTGATCCTAGTGGATGAAAAAGCAGGCCTGTTGGCAGACAAGGCCAGGCAAGCTTGCAGGCCTAGGCTTCAAAATGGCCACCAGCCACATGGCCAGGCCCAACAACATCACAAAGGCCACCCCAAAAAACACACTTCCCCTACTCAATCCAATGCCATTCATGCCCTAAATGATGTCTAAATTCAACAGATCACACAGAAAAACACTTTATTATTAAAGCTGTGGCTACCTGCTCTGATCCTAGTGGATGAAAAAGCAGGCCTGTTGGCAGACAAGGCCAGGCAAGCTTGCAGGCCTAGGCTTCAAAATGGCCACCAGCCACATGGCCAGGCCCAACAACATCACAAAGGCCACCCCAAAAAACACACTTCCCCAACTCAATCCAATGCCATCCATGCGCTAAATAATGTCTAAATTCAACAGACCACACAGAAAGCACTTGATTAATAAAGCTGTGGCTACCTGCTCTGATCCTCGTGGATGAAAAAGCAGGCCTGTTGGCAGACAGGGCCAGGCAAGCTTGCAGGCCTAGGCTTCAAAATGGCCACCAGCCACATGGCCAGGCCCAACAACATCACAAAGGCCACCCCAAAAAACACACTTCCCCAACTCAATCCAATGCCATCCATGCCCTAAATAATGTCTAAATTCAACAGACCACACAGAAAACACTTGATTAATAAAGCTGTGGCTACCTGCTCTGATCCTAGTGGATGAAAAAGCAGGCCTGTTGGCAGACAAGGCCAGGCAAGCTTGCAGGCCTAGGCTTCAAAATGGCCACCAGCCACATGGCCAGGCCCAACAACATCACAAAGGCCACCCCAAAAAACACACTTCCCCAACTCAATCCAATGCCATCCATGCCCTAAATGATGTCTAAATTCAACAGATCACACAGAAATCACTTGATTAATAAAGCTGTGGCTACCTGCTCTGATCCTAGTGGATGAAAAAGCAGGCCTGTTGGCAGACAAGGCCAGGCAAGCTTGCAGGCCTAGGCTTCAAAATGGCCACCAGCCACATGGCCAGGCCCAACAACATCACAAAGGCCACCCCAAAAAACACACTTCCCCAACTCAATCCAATGCCATCCATGCCCTAAATAATGTCTAAATTCAACAGACCACACAGAAAACACTTGATTAATAAAGCTGTGGCTACCTGCTCTGATCCTAGTGGATGAAAAAGCAGGCCTGTTGGCAGACAAGGCCAGGCAAGCTTGCAGGCCTAGGCTTCAAAATGGCCACCAGCCACATGGCCAGGCCCAACAACATCACAAAGGCCACCCCAAAAAACACACTTCCCCAACTCAATCCAATGCCATCCATGCCCTAAATGATGTCTAAATTCAACAGATCACACAGAAAACACTTTATTAATAAAGCTGTGGCTACCTGCTCTGATCCTAGTGGATGAAAAAGCAGGCCTGTTGGCAGACAAGGCCAGGCAAGCTTGCAGGCCTAGGCTTCAAAATGGCCACCAGCCACATGGCCAGGCCCAACAACAGCACAAAGGCCACCCCAAAAACACACTTCCCCAACACAATCCAATGCCATCCATGCCATAAATGATGTCTAAATTCAACAGATCAAACAGAAAACACTTGATTAATAAAGCTGTGGCTACCTGCTCTGATCCTAGTGGATGAAAAAGCAGGCCTGTTGGCAGACAAGGCCAGGCAAGCTTGCAGGCCTAGGCTTCAAAATGGCCACCAGCCACATGGCCAGGCCCAACAACATCACAAAGGCCACCCCAAAAAACACACTTCCCCTACTCAATCCAATGCCATTCATGCCCTAAATGATGTCTAAATTCAACAGATCACACAGAAAAACACTTTATTATTAAAGCTGTGGCTACCTGCTCTGATCCTAGTGGATGAAAAAGCAGGCCTGTTGGCAGACAAGGCCAGGCAAGCTTGCAGGCCTAGGCTTCAAAATGGCCACCAGCCACATGGCCAGGCCCAACAACATCACAAAGGCCACCCCAAAAAACACACTTCCCCAACTCAATCCAATGCCATCCATGCGCTAAATAATGTCTAAATTCAACAGACCACACAGAAAGCACTTGATTAATAAAGCTGTGGCTACCTGCTCTGATCCTCGTGGATGAAAAAGCAGGCCTGTTGGCAGACAAGGCCAGGCAAGCTTGCAGGCCTAGGCTTCAAAATGGCCACCAGCCACATGGCCAGGCCCAACAACATCACAAAGGCCACCCCAAAAAACACACTTCCCCAACTCAATCCAATGCCATCCATGCCCTAAATAATGTCTAAATTCAACAGACCACACAGAAAACACTTGATTAATAAAGCTGTGGCTACCTGCTCTGATCCTAGTGGATGAAAAAGCAGGCCTGTTGGCAGACAAGGCCAGGCAAGCTTGCAGGCCTAGGCTTCAAAATGGCCACCAGCCACATGGCCAGGCCCAACAACATCACAAAGGCCACCCCAAAAAACACACTTCCCCAACTCAATCCAATGCCATCCATGCCCTAAATGATGTCTAAATTCAACAGATCACACAGAAAACACTTGATTAATAAAGCTGTGGCTACCTGCTCTGATCCTAGTGGATGAAAAAGCAGGCCTGTTGGCAGACAAGGCCAGGCAAGCTTGCAGGCCTAGGCTTCAAAATGGCCACCAGCCACATGGCCAGGCCCAACAACATCACAAAGGCCACCCCAAAAAACACACTTCCCCAACTCAATCCAATGCCATCCATGCCCTAAATAATGTCTAAATTCAACAGACCACACAGAAAACACTTGATTAATAAAGCTGTGGCTACCTGCTCTGATCCTAGTGGATGAAAAAGCAGGCCTGTTGGCAGACAAGGCCAGGCAAGCTTGCAGGCCTAGGCTTCAAAATGGCCACCAGCCACATGGCCACGCCCAACAACATCACAAAGGCCACCCCAAAAAACACACTTCCCCAACTCAATCCAATGCCATCCATGCCCTAAATGATGTCTAAATTCAACAGATCACACAGAAAACACTTGAATAATAAAGCTGTGGCTACCTGCTCTGATCCTAGTGGATGAAAAAGCAGGCCTGTTGGCAGACAGGGCCAGGCAAGCTTGCAGGCCTAGGCTTCAAAATGGCCACCAGCCACATGGCCAGGCCCAACAACATCACAAAGGCCACCCCAAAAAACACACTTCCCCAACTCAATCCAATGCCATCCATGCCATAAATGATGTCTAAATTCAACAGATCAAACAGAAAACACTTGATTAATAAAGCTGTGGCTACCTGCTCTGATCCTAGTGGATGAAAAAGCAGGCCTGTTGGCAGACAAGGCCAGGCAAGCTTGCAGGCCTAGGCTTCAAAATGGCCACCAGCCACATGGCCAGGCCCAACAACATCACAAAGGCCACCCCAAAAAACACACTTCCCCGACTCAATCCAATGCCATCCATGCCCTAAATGATGTCTAAATTCAACAGATCACACAGAAAACACTTTATTAATAAAGCTGTGGCTACCTGCTCTGATCCTAGTGGATGAAAAAGCAGGCCTGTTGGCAGACAAGGCCAGGCAAGCTTGCAGGCCTAGGCTTCAAAATGGCCACCAGCCACATGGCCAGGCCCAACAACATCACAAAGGCCACCCCAAAAAACACACTTCCCCAACTCAATCCAATGCCATCCATGCCCTAAATAATGTCTAAATTCAACAGACCACACAGAAAACACTTGATTAATAAAGCTGTGGCTACCTGCTCTGATCCTAGTGGATGAAAAAGCAGGCCTGTTGGCAGACAAGGCCAGGCAAGCTTGCAGGCCTAGGCTTCAAAATGGCCACCAGCCACATGGCCAGGCCCAACAACATCACAAAGGCCAACCCAAAAAACACACTTCCCCAACTCAATCCAATGCCATCCATGCCCTAAATAATGTCTAAATTCAACAGACCACACAGAAAACACTTGATTAATAAAGCTGTGGCTACCTGCTCTGATCCTAGTGGATGAAAAAGCAGGCCTGTTGGCAGACAAGGCCAGGCAAGCTTGCAGGCCTAGGCTTCAAAATGGCCACCAGCCACATGGCCAGGCCCAACAACATCACAAAGGCCACCCCAAAAAAAACACTTCCCCAACTCAATCCAATGCCATCCATGCCCTAAATGATGTCTAAATTCAACAGATCACACAGAAAACACTTGATTAATAAAGCTGTGGCTACCTGCTCTGATCCTTGTGGATGAAAAAGCAGGCCTGTTGGCAGACAAGGCCAGGCAAGCTTGCAGGCCTAGGCTTCAAAATGGCCACCAGCCACATGGCCAGGCCCAACAACATCACAAAGGCCGCCCCAAAAAACACACTTCCCCAACTCAATCCAATGCCATCCATGCCCTAAATAATGTCTAAATTCAACAGACCACACAGAAAACACTTGATTAATAAAGCTGTGGCTACCTGCTCTGATCCTAGTGGATGAAAAAGCAGGCCTGTTGGCAGACAAGGCCAGGCAAGCTTGCAGGCCTAGGCTTCAAAATGGCCACCAGCCACATGGCCACGCCCAACAACATCACAAAGGCCACCCCAAAAAACACACTTCCCCAACTCAATCCATTGCCATCCATGCCCTAAATGATGTCTAAATTCAACAGATCACACAGAAAACACTTGAATAATAAAGCTGTGGCTACCTGCTCTGATCCTAGTGGATGAAAAAGCAGGCCTGTTGGCAGACAGGGCCAGGCAAGCTTGCAGGCCTAGGCTTCAAAATGGCCACCAGCCACATGGCCAGGCCCAACAACATCACAAAGGCCACCCCAAAAACACACTTCCCCAACTCAATCCAATGCCATCCATGCCATAAATGATGTCTAAATTCAACGGATCAAACAGAAAACACTTGATTAATAAAGCTGTGGCTACCTGCTCTGATCCTAGTGGATGAAAAAGCAGGCCTGTTGGCAGACAAGGCCAGGCAAGCTTGCAGGCCTAGGCTTCAAAATGGCCACCAGCCACATGGCCAGGCCCAACAACATCACAGAGGCCACCCCAAAAAACACACTTCCCCGACTCAATCCAATGCCATCCATGCCCTAAATGATGTCTAAATTCAACAGATCACACAGAAAACACTTTATTAATAAAGCTGTGGCTACCTGCTCTGATCCTAGTGGATGAAAAAGCAGGCCTGTTGGCAGACAAGGCCAGGCAAGCTTGCAGGCCTAGGCTTCAAAATGGCCACCAGCCACATGGCCAGGCCCAACAACATCACAAAGGCCACCCCAAAAAACACACTTCCCCAACTCAATCCAATGCCATCCATGCCCTAAATGATGTCTAAATTCAACAGATCACACAGAAAACACTTGATTAATAAAGCTGTGGCTACCTGCTCTGATCCTTGTGGATGAAAAAGCAGGCCTGTTGGCAGACAAGGCCAGGCAAGCTTGCAGGCCTAGGGTTCAAAATGGCCACCAGCCACATGGCCAGGCCCAACAACATCACAAAGGCCGCCCCAAAAAACACACTTCCCCAACTCAATCCAATGCCATCCATGCCCTAAATAATGTCTAAATTCAACAGACCACACAGAAAACACTTGATTAAGAAAGCTGTGGCTACCTGCTCTGATCCTAGTGGATGAAAAAGCAGGCCTGTTGGCAGACAAGGCCAGGCAAGCTTGCAGGCCTAGGCTTCAAAATGGCCACCAGCCACATGGCCACGCCCAACAACATCACAAAGGCCACCCCAAAAAACACACTTCCCCAACTCAATCCATTGCCATCCATGCCCTAAATGATGTCTAAATTCAACAGATCACACAGAAAACACTTTATTAATAAAGCTGTGGCTACCTGCTCTGATCCTAGTGGATGAAAAAGCAGGCCTGTTGGCAGACAAGGCCAGGCAAGCTTGCAGGCCTAGGCTTCAAAATGGCCACCAGCCACATGGCCAGGCCCAACAACAGCACAAAGGCCACCCCAAAAAACACACTTCCCCAACACAATCCAATGCCATCCATGCCATAAATGATGTCTAAATTCAACAGATCAAACAGAAAACACTTGATTAATAAAGCTGTGGCTACCTGCTCTGATCCTAGTGGATGAAAAAGCAGGCCTGTTGGCAGACAAGGCCAGGCAAGCTTGCAGGCCTAGGCTTCAAAATGGCCACCAGCCACATGGCCAGGCCCAACAACATCACAAAGGCCACCCCAAAAAACACACTTCCCCTACTCAATCCAATGCCATTCATGCCCTAAATGATGTCTAAATTCAACAGATCACACAGAAAAACACTTTATTATTAAAGCTGTGGCTACCTGCTCTGATCCTAGTGGATGAAAAAGCAGGCCTGTTGGCAGACAAGGCCAGGCAAGCTTGCAGGCCTAGGCTTCAAAATGGCCACCAGCCACATGGCCAGGCCCAACAACATCACAAAGGCCACCCCAAAAAACACACTTCCCCAACTCAATCCAAAGCCATCCATGCCCTAAATAATGTCTAAATTCAACAGACCACACAGAAAGCACTTGATTAATAAAGCTGTGGCTACCTGCTCTGATCCTCGTGGATGAAAAAGCAGGCCTGTTGGCAGACAAGGCCAGGCAAGCTTGCAGGCCTAGGCTTCAAAATGGCCACCAGCCACATGGCCAGGCCCAACAACATCACAAAGGCCACCCCAAAAAACACACTTCCCCAACTCAATCCAATGCCATCCATGCCCTAAATAATGTCTAAATTCAACAGACCACACAGAAAACACTTGATTAATAAAGCTGTGGCTACCTGCTCTGATCCTAGTGGATGAAAAAGCAGGCCTGTTGGCAGACAAGGCCAGGCAAGCTTGCAGGCCTAGGCTTCAAAATGGCCACCAGCCACATGGCCAGGCCCAACAACATCACAAAGGCCACCCCAAAAAACACACTTCCCCAACTCAATCCAATGCCATCCATGCCCTAAATGATGTCTAAATTCAACAGATCACATAGAAAACACTTGATTAATAAAGCTGTGGCTACCTGCTCTGATCCTAGTGGATGAAAAAGCAGGCCTGTTGGCAGACAAGGCCAGGCAAGCTTGCAGGCCTAGGCTTCAAAATGGCCACCAGCCACATGGCCAGGCCCAACAACATCACAAAGGCCACCCCAAAAAACACACTTCCCCAACTCAATCCAATGCCATCCATGCCCTAAATAATGTCTAAATTCAACAGACCACACAGAAAACACTTGATTAATAAAGCTGTGGCTACCTGCTCTGATCCTAGTGGATGAAAAAGCAGGCCTGTTGGCAGACAAGGCCAGGCAAGCTTGCAGGCCTAGGCTTCAAAATGGCCACCAGCCACATGGCCACGCCCAACAACATCACAAAGGCCACCCCAAAAAACACACTTCCCCAACTCAATCCAATGCCATCCATGCCCTAAATGATGTCTAAATTCAACAGATCACACAGAAAACACTTGAATAATAAAGCTGTGGCTACCTGCTCTGATCCTAGTGGATGAAAAAGCAGGCCTGTTGGCAGACAGGGCCAGGCAAGCTTGCAGGCCTAGGCTTCAAAATGGCCACCAGCCACATGGCCAGGCCCAACAACATCAAAAAGGCCACCCCAAAAAACACACTTCCCCAACTCAATCCAATGCCATCCATGCCATAAATGATGTCTAAATTCAACAGATCAAACAGAAAACACTTGATTAATAAAGCTGTGGCTACCTGCTCTGATCCTAGTGGATGAAAAAGCAGGCCTGTTGGCAGACAAGGCCAGGCAAGCTTGCAGGCCTAGGCTTCAAAATGGCCACCAGCCACATGGTCAGGCCCAACAACATCACAAAGGCCACCCCAAAAAACACACTTCCCCAACTCAATCCAATGCCATCCATGCCCTAAATGATGTCTAAATTCAACAGATCACACAGAAAACACTTTATTAATAAAGCTGTGGCTACCTGCTCTGATCCTAGTGGATGAAAAAGCAGGCCTGTTGGCAGACAAGGCCAGGCAAGCTTGCAGGCCTAGGCTTCAAAATGGCCACCAGCAACATGGCCAGGCCCAACAACATCACAAAGGCCACCCCAAAAAACACACTTCCCCAACTCAATCCAATGCCATCCATGCCCTAAATAATGTCTAAATTCAACAGACCACACAGAAAACACTTGATTAATAAAGCTGTGGCTACCTGCTCTGATCCTAGTGGATGAAAAAGCAGGCCTGTTGGCAGACAAGGCCAGGCAAGCTTGCAGGCCTAGGCTTCAAAATGGCCACCAGCCACATGGCCAGGCCCAACAACATCACAAAGGCCAACCCAAAAAACACACTTCCCCAACTCAATCCAATGCCATCCATGCCCTAAATAATGTCTAAATTCAACAGACCACACAGAAAACACTTGATTAATAAAGCTGTGGCTACCTGCTCTGATCCTAGTGGATGAAAAAGCAGGCCTGTTGGCAGACAAGGCCAGGCAAGCTTGCAGGCCTAGGCTTCAAAATGGCCACCAGCCACATGGCCAGGCCCAACAACATCACAAAGGCCACCCCAAAAAACACACTTCCCCAACTCAATCCAATGCCATCCATGCCCTAAATGATGTCTAAATTCAACAGATCACACAGAAAACACTTGATTAATAAAGCTGTGGCTACCTGCTCTGATCCTTGGGGATGAAAAAGCAGGCCTGTTGGCAGACAAGGCCAGGCAAGCTTGCAGGCCTAGGCTTCAAAATGGCCACCAGCCACATGGCCAGGCCCAACAACATCACAAAGGCCGCCCCAAAAAACACACTTCCCCAACTCAATCCAATGCCATCCATGCCCTAAATAATGTCTAAATTCAACAGACCACACAGAAAACACTGGATTAATAAAGCTGTGGCTACCTGCTCTGATCCTAGTGGATGAAAAAGCAGGCCTGTTGGCAGACAAGGCCAGGCAAGCTTGCAGGCCTAGGCTTCAAAATGGCCACCAGCCACATGGCCACGCCCAACAACATCACAAAGGCCACCCCAAAAAACACACTTCCCCAACTCAATCCATTGCCATCCATGCCCTAAATGATGTCTAAATTCAACAGATCACACAGAAAACACTTGAATAATAAAGCTGTGGCTACCTGCTCTGATCCTAGTGGATGAAAAAGCAGGCCTGTTGGCAGACAGGGCCAGGCAAGCTTGCAGGCCTAGGCTTCAAAATGGCCACCAGCCACATGGCCAGGCCCAACAACATCACAAAGGCCACCCCAAAAACACACTTCCCCAACTCAATCCAATGCCATCCATGCCATAAATGATGTCTAAATTCAACGGATCAAACAGAAAACACTTGATTAATAAAGCTGTGGCTACCTGCTCTGATCCTAGTGGATGAAAAAGCAGGCCTGTTGGCAGACAAGGCCAGGCAAGCTTGCAGGCCTAGGCTTCAAAATGGCCACCAGCCACATGGCCAGGCCCAACAACATCACAGAGGCCACCCCAAAAAACACACTTCCCCGACTCAATCCAATGCCATCCATGCCCTAAATGATGTCTAAATTCAACAGATCACACAGAAAACACTTTATTAATAAAGCTGTGGCTACCTGCTCTGATCCTAGTGGATGAAAAAGCAGGCCTGTTGGCAGACAAGGCCAGGCAAGCTTGCAGGCCTAGGCTTCAAAATGGCCACCAGCCACATGGCCAGGCCCAACAACATCACAAAGGCCACCCCAAAAAACACACTTCCCCAACTCAATCCAATGCCATCCATGCCCTAAATGATGTCTAAATTCAACAGATCACACAGAAAACACTTGATTAATAAAGCTGTGGCTACCTGCTCTGATCCTTGTGGATGAAAAAGCAGGCCTGTTGGCAGACAAGGCCAGGCAAGCTTGCAGGCCTAGGCTTCAAAATGGCCACCAGCCACATGGCCAGGCCCAACAACATCACAAAGGCCGCCCCAAAAAACACACTTCCCCAACTCAATCCAATGCCATCCATGCCCTAAATAATGTCTAAATTCAACAGACCACACAGAAAACACTTGATTAATAAAGCTGTGGCTACCTGCTCTGATCCTAGTGGATGAAAAAGCAGGCCTGTTGGCAGACAAGGCCAGGCAAGCTTGCAGGCCTAGGCTTCAAAATGGCCACCAGCCACATGGCCACGCCCAACAACATCACAAAGGCCACCCCAAAAAACACACTTCCCCAACTCAATCCATTGCCATCCATGCCCTAAATGATGTCTAAATTCAACAGATCACACAGAAAACACTTGAATAATAAAGCTGTGGCTACCTGCTCTGATCCTAGTGGATGAAAAAGCAGGCCTGTTGGCAGAAAGGGCCAGGCAAGCTTGCAGGCCTAGGCTTCAAAATGGCCACCAGCCACATGGCCAGGCCCAACAACATCACAAAGGCCACCCCAAAAACACACTTCCCCAACTCAATCCAATGCCATCCATGCCATAAATGATGTCTAAATTCAACAGATCAAACAGAAAACACGTGATTAATAAAGCTGTGGCTACCTGCTCTGATCCTAGTGGATGAAAAAGCAGGCCTGTTGGCAGACAAGGCCAGGCAAGCTTGCAGGCCTAGGCTTCAAAATGGCCACCAGCCACATGGCCAGGCCCAACAACATCACAGAGGCCACCCCAAAAAACACACTTCCCCGACTCAATCCAATGCCATCCATGCCCTAAATGATGTCTAAATTCAACAGATCACACAGAAAACACTTTATTAATAAAGCTGTGGCTACCTGCTCTGATCCTAGTGGATGAAAAAGCAGGCCTGTTGGCAGACAAGGCCAGGCAAGCTTGCAGGCCTAGGCTTCAAAATGGCCACCAGCCACATTGCCAGGCCCAACAACATCACAAAGGCCACCCAAAAAAACACACTTCCCCAACTCAATCCAATGCCATCCATGCCCTAAATAATGTCTAAATTCAACAGACCACACAGAAAACACTTGATTAATAAAGCTGTGGCTACCTGCTCTGATCCTAGTGGATGAAAAAGCAGGCCTGTTGGCAGACAAGGCCAGGCAAGCTTGCAGGCCTAGGCTTCAAAATGGCCACCAGCCACATGGCCAGGCCCAACAACATCACAAAGGCCACCCCAAAAAACACACTTCCCCAACTCAATCCAATGCCATCCATGCCATAAATGATGTCTAAATTCAACAGATCAAACAGAAAACACTTGATTAATAAAGCTGTGGCTACCTGCTCTGATCCTAGTGGATGAAAAAGCAGGCCTGTTGGCAGACAAGGCCAGGCAAGCTTGCAGGCCTAGGCTTCAAAATGGCCACCAGCCACATGGTCAGGCCCAACAACATCACAAAGGCCACCCCAAAAAACACACTTCCCCAACTCAATCCAATGCCATCCATGCCCTAAATGATGTCTAAATTCAACAGATCACACAGAAAACACTTTATTAATAAAGCTGTGGCTACCTGCTCTGATCCTAGTGGATGAAAAAGCAGGCCTGTTGGCAGACAAGGCCAGGCAAGCTTGCAGGCCTAGGCTTCAAAATGGCCACCAGCAACATGGCCAGGCCCAACAACATCACAAAGGCCACCCCAAAAAACACACTTCCCCAACTCAATCCAATGCCATCCATGCCCTAAATAATGTCTAAATTCAACAGACCACACAGAAAACACTTGATTAATAAAGCTGTGGCTACCTGCTCTGATCCTAGTGGATGAAAAAGCAGGCCTGTTGGCAGACAAGGCCAGGCAAGCTTGCAGGCCTAGGCTTCAAAATGGCCACCAGCCACATGGCCAGGCCCAACAACATCACAAAGGCCAACCCAAAAAACACACTTCCCCAACTCAATCCAATGCCATCCATGCCCTAAATAATGTCTAAATTCAACAGACCACACAGAAAACACTTGATTAATAAAGCTGTGGCTACCTGCTCTGATCCTAGTGGATGAAAAAGCAGGCCTGTTGGCAGACAAGGCCAGGCAAGCTTGCAGGCCTAGGCTTCAAAATGGCCACCAGCCACATGGCCAGGCCCAACAACATCACAAAGGCCACCCCAAAAAACACACTTCCCCAACTCAATCCAATGCCATCCATGCCATAAATGATGTCTAAATTCAACAGATCAAACAGAAAACACGTGATTAATAAAGCTGTGGCTACCTGCTCTGATCCTAGTGGATGAAAAAGCAGGCCTGTTGGCAGACAAGGCCAGGCAAGCTTGCAGGCCTAGGCTTCAAAATGGCCACCAGCCACATGGCCAGGCCCAACAACATCACAGAGGCCACCCCAAAAAACACACTTCCCCGACTCAATCCAATGCCATCCATGCCCTAAATGATGTCTAAATTCAACAGATCACACAGAAAACACTTTATTAATAAAGCTGTGGCTACCTGCTCTGATCCTAGTGGATGAAAAAGCAGGCCTGTTGGCAGACAAGGCCAGGCAAGCTTGCAGGCCTAGGCTTCAAAATGGCCACCAGCCACATTGCCAGGCCCAACAACATCACAAAGGCCACCCAAAAAAACACACTTCCCCAACTCAATCCAATGCCATCCATGCCCTAAATAATGTCTAAATTCAACAGACCACACAGAAAACACTTGATTAATAAAGCTGTGGCTACCTGCTCTGATCCTAGTGGATGAAAAAGCAGGCCTGTTGGCAGACAAGGCCAGGCAAGCTTGCAGGCCTAGGCTTCAAAATGGCCACCAGCCACATGGCCAGGCCCAACAACATCACAAAGGCCACCCCAAAAAACACACTTCCCCAACTCAATCCAATGCCATCCATGCCATAAATGATGTCTAAATTCAACAGATCAAACAGAAAACACTTGATTAATAAAGCTGTGGCTACCTGCTCTGATCCTAGTGGATGAAAAAGCAGGCCTGTTGGCAGACAAGGCCAGGCAAGCTTGCAGGCCTAGGCTTCAAAATGGCCACCAGCCACATGGTCAGGCCCAACAACATCACAAAGGCCACCCCAAAAAACACACTTCCCCAACTCAATCCAATGCCATCCATGCCCTAAATGATGTCTAAATTCAACAGATCACACAGAAAACACTTTATTAATAAAGCTGTGGCTACCTGCTCTGATCCTAGTGGATGAAAAAGCAGGCCTGTTGGCAGACAAGGCCAGGCAAGCTTGCAGGCCTAGGCTTCAAAATGGCCACCAGCAACATGGCCAGGCCCAACAACATCACAAAGGCCACCCCAAAAAACACACTTCCCCAACTCAATCCAATGCCATCCATGCCCTAAATAATGTCTAAATTCAACAGACCACACAGAAAACACTTGATTAATAAAGCTGTGGCTACCTGCTCTGATCCTAGTGGATGAAAAAGCAGGCCTGTTGGCAGACAAGGCCAGGCAAGCTTGCAGGCCTAGGCTTCAAAATGGCCACCAGCCACATGGCCAGGCCCAACAACATCACAAAGGCCAACCCAAAAAACACACTTCCCCAACTCAATCCAATGCCATCCATGCCCTAAATAATGTCTAAATTCAACAGACCACACAGAAAACACTTGATTAATAAAGCTGTGGCTACCTGCTCTGATCCTAGTGGATGAAAAAGCAGGCCTGTTGGCAGACAAGGCCAGGCAAGCTTGCAGGCCTAGGCTTCAAAATGGCCACCAGCCACATGGCCAGGCCCAACAACATCACAAAGGCCACCCCAAAAAACACACTTCCCCAACTCAATCCAATGCCATCCATGCCCTAAATGATGTCTAAATTCAACAGATCACACAGAAAACACTTGATTAATAAAGCTGTGGCTACCTGCTCTGATCCTTGTGGATGAAAAAGCAGGCCTGTTGGCAGACAAGGCCAGGCAAGCTTGCAGGCCTAGGCTTCAAAATGGCCACCAGCCACATGGCCAGGCCCAACAACATCACAAAGGCCGCCCCAAAAAACACACTTCCCCAACTCAATCCAATGCCATCCATGCCCTAAATAATGTCTAAATTCAACAGACCACACAGAAAACACTGGATTAATAAAGCTGTGGCTACCTGCTCTGATCCTAGTGGATGAAAAAGCAGGCCTGTTGGCAGACAAGGCCAGGCAAGCTTGCAGGCCTAGGCTTCAAAATGGCCACCAGCCACATGGCCACGCCCAACAACATCACAAAGGCCACCCCAAAAAACACACTTCCCCAACTCAATCCATTGCCATCCATGCCCTAAATGATGTCTAAATTCAACAGATCACACAGAAAACACTTGAATAATAAAGCTGTGGCTACCTGCTCTGATCCTAGTGGATGAAAAAGCAGGCCTGTTGGCAGACAGGGCCAGGCAAGCTTGCAGGCCTAGGCTTCAAAATGGCCACCAGCCACATGGCCAGGCCCAACAACATCACAAAGGCCACCCCAAAAACACACTTCCCCAACTCAATCCAATGCCATCCATGCCATAAATGATGTCTAAATTCAACGGATCAAACAGAAAACACTTGATTAATAAAGCTGTGGCTACCTGCTCTGATCCTAGTGGATGAAAAAGCAGGCCTGTTGGCAGACAAGGCCAGGCAAGCTTGCAGGCCTAGGCTTCAAAATGGCCACCAGCCACATGGCCAGGCCCAACAACATCACAGAGGCCACCCCAAAAAACACACTTCCCCGACTCAATCCAATGCCATCCATGCCCTAAATGATGTCTAAATTCAACAGATCACACAGAAAACACTTTATTAATAAAGCTGTGGCTACCTGCTCTGATCCTAGTGGATGAAAAAGCAGGCCTGTTGGCAGACAAGGCCAGGCAAGCTTGCAGGCCTAGGCTTCAAAATGGCCACCAGCCACATGGCCAGGCCCAACAACATCACAAAGGCCACCCCAAAAAACACACTTCCCCAACTCAATCCAATGCCATCCATGCCCTAAATGATGTCTAAATTCAACAGATCACACAGAAAACACTTGATTAATAAAGCTGTGGCTACCTGCTCTGATCCTTGTGGATGAAAAAGCAGGCCTGTTGGCAGACAAGGCCAGGCAAGCTTGCAGGCCTAGGCTTCAAAATGGCCACCAGCCACATGGCCAGGCCCAACAACATCACAAAGGCCGCCCCAAAAAATACACTTCCCCAACTCAATCCAATGCCATCCATGCCCTAAATAATGTCTAAATTCAACAGACCACACAGAAAACACTTGATTAATAAAGCTGTGGCTACCTGCTCTGATCCTAGTGGATGAAAAAGCAGGCCTGTTGGCAGACAAAGCCAGGCAAGCTTGCAGGCCTAGGCTTCAAAATGGCCACCAGCCACATGGCCACGCCCAACAACATCACAAAGGCCACCCCAAAAAACACACTTCCCCAACTCAATCCATTGCCATCCATGCCCTAAATGATGTCTAAATTCAACAGATCACACAGAAAACACTTGAATAATAAAGCTGTGGCTACCTGCTCTGATCCTAGTGGATGAAAAAGCAGGCCTGTTGGCAGAAAGGGCCAGGCAAGCTTGCAGGCCTAGGCTTCAAAATGGCCACCAGCCACATGGCCAGGCCCAACAACATCACAAAGGCCACCCCAAAAACACACTTCCCCAACTCAATCCAATGCCATCCATGCCATAAATGATGTCTAAATTCAACAGATCAAACAGAAAACACTTGATTAATAAAGCTGTGGCTACCTGCTCTGATCCTAGTGGATGAAAAAGCAGGCCTGTTGGCAGACAAGGCCAGGCAAGCTTGCAGGCCTAGGCTTCAAAATGGCCACCAGCCACATGGCCAGGCCCAACAACATCACAGAGGCCACCCCAAAAAACACACTTCCCCGACTCAATCCAATGCCATCCATGCCCTAAATGATGTCTAAATTCAACAGATCACACAGAAAACACTTTATTAATAAAGCTGTGGCTACCTGCTCTGATCCTAGTGGATGAAAAAGCAGGCCTGTTGGCAGACAAGGCCAGGCAAGCTTGCAGGCCTAGGCTTCAAAATGGCCACCAGCCACATTGCCAGGCCCAACAACATCACAAAGGCCACCCAAAAAAACACACTTCCCCAACTCAATCCAATGCCATCCATGCCCTAAATAATGTCTAAATTCAACAGACCACACAGAAAACACTTGATTAATAAAGCTGTGGCTACCTGCTCTGATCCTAGTGGATGAAAAAGCAGGCCTGTTGGCAGACAAGGCCAGGGAAGCTTGCAGGCCTAGGCTTCAAAATGGCCACCAGCCACATGGCCAGGCCCAACAACATCACAAAGGCCACCCCAAAAAACACACTTCCCCAACTCAATCCAATGCCATCCATGCCCTAAATAATGTCTAAATTCAACAGACCACACAGAAAACACTTGATTAATAAAGCTGTGGCTACCTGCTCTGATCCTAGTGGATGAAAAAGCAGGCCTGTTGGCAGACAAGGCCAGGCGAGCTTGCAGGCCTAGGCTTCAAAATGGCCACCAGCCACATGGCCAGGCCCAACAACATCACAAAGGCCACCCCAAAAAACACACTTCCCCAACTCAATCCAATGCCATCCATGCCCTAAATGATGTCTAAATTCAACAGATCACACAGAAAACACTTGATTAATAAAGCTGTGGCTACCTGCTCTGATCCTAGTGGATGAAAAAGCAGGCCTGTTGGCAGACAAGGCCAGGCAAGCTTGCAGGCCTAGGCTTCAAAATGGCCACCAGCCACATGGCCAGGCCCAACAACATCACAAAGGCCACCCCAAAAAACACACTTCCCCAACTCAATCCAATGCCATCCATGCCCTAAATAATGTCTAAATTCAACAGACCACACAGAAAACACTTGATTAATAAAGCTGTGGCTACCTGCTCTGATCCTAGTGGATGAAAAAGCAGGCCTGTTGGCAGACAAGGCCAGGCAAGCTTGCAGGCCTAGGCTTCAAAATGGCCACCAGCCACATGGCCACGCCCAACAACATCACAAAGGCCACCCCAAAAAACACACTTCCCCAACTCAATCCAATGCCATCCATGCCCTAAATGATGTCTAAATTCAACAGATCACACAGAAAACACTTGAATAATAAAGCTGTGGCTACCTGCTCTGATCCTAGTGGATGAAAAAGCAGGCCTGTTGGCAGACAGGGCCAGGCAAGCTTGCAGGCCTAGGCTTCAAAATGGCCACCAGCCACATGGCCAGGCCCAACAACATCACAAAGGCCACCCCAAAAAACACACTTCCCCAACTCAATCCAATGCCATCCATGCCATAAATGATGTCTAAATTCAACAGATCAAACAGAAAACACTTGATTAATAAAGCTGTGGCTACCTGCTCTGATCCTAGTGGATGAAAAAGCAGGCCTGTTGGCAGACAAGGCCAGGCAAGCTTGCAGGCCTAGGCTTCAAAATGGCCACCAGCCACATGGCCAGGCCCAACAACATCACAAAGGCCACCCCAAAAACACACTTCCCCGACTCAATCCAATGCCATCCATGCCCTAAATGATGTCTAAATTCAACAGATCACACAGAAAACACTTTATTAATAAAGCTGTGGCTACCTGCTCTGATCCTAGTGGGCGAAAAAGCAGGCCTGTTGGCAGACAAGGCCAGCCAAGCTTGCAGGCCTAGGCTTCAAAATGGCCACCAGCCACATGGCCAGGCCCAACAACATCACAAAGGCCACCCCAAAAAACACACTTCCCCAACTCAATCCAATGCCATCCATGCCCTAAATAATGTCTAAATTCAACAGACCACACAGAAAACACTTGATTAATAAAGCTGTGGCTACCTGCTCTGATCCTAGTGGATGAAAAAGCAGGCCTGTTGACAGACAAGGCCAGGCAAGCTTGCAGGCCTAGGCTTCAAAATGGCCACCAGCCACATGGCCAGGCCCAACAACATCACAAAGGCAACCCCAAAAAACACACTTCCCCAACTCAATCCAATGCCATCCATGCCCTAAATAATGTCTAAATTCAACAGACCACACAGAAAACACTTGATTAATAAAGCTGTGGCTACCTGCTCTGATCCTAGTGGATGAAACAGCAGGCCTGTTGGCAGACAAGGCAAGGCAAGCTTGCAGGCCTAGGCTTCACAATGGCCACCAGCCACATGGGCAGGCCCAACAACATCACAAAGGCCACCCCAAAAAACAAACTTCCCCAACTCAATCCAATGCCATCCATGCCCTAAATAATGTCTAAATTCAACAGACCACACAGAAAACACTTGATTAATAAAGCTGTGGCTACCTGCTCTGATCCAAGTGGATGAAAAAGCAGGCCTGTTGGCAGACAAGGCCAGGCAAGCATGCAGGCCTAGGCTTCCAAATGGCCACCAGCCACATGGCCAGGCCCAACAACATCACAAAGGCCACCCCAAAAAACACACTTCCCCAACTCAATCCAATGCCATCCATGCCCTAAATGATGTCTAAATTCAACAGATCACACAGAAAACACTTGATTAATAAAGCTGTGGCTACCTGCTCTGCTCCTAGTGGATGAAAAAGCAGGCCTGTTGGCAGACAAGGCCAGGCAAGCTTGCAGGCCTAGGCTTCAAAATGGCCACCAGCCACATGGCCAGGCCCAACAACATCACAAAGGCCACCCCAAAAAACACACTTCCCCAACTCAATCCAATGCCATCCATGCCATAAATGATGTCTAAATTCAACAGATCAAACAGAAAACACTTGATTATTAAAGCTGTGGCTACCTGCTCTGATCCTAGTGGATGAAAAAGCAGGCCTGTTGGCAGACAAGGCCAGGCAAGCTTGCAGGCCTAGGCTTCAAAATGGCCACCAGCCACATGGCCAGGCCCAACAACATCACAAAGGCCACCCCAAAAAACACACTTCCCCGACTCAATCCAATGCCATCCATGCCCTAAATGATGTCTAAATTCAACAGATCACACAGAAAACACTTTATTAATAAAGCTGTGGCTACCTGCTCTGATCCTAGTGGATGAAAAAGCAGGCCTGTTGGCAGACAAGGCCAGGCAAGCTTGCAGGCCTAGGCTTCAAAATGGCCACCAGCCACATGGCCAGGCCCAACAACATCACAAAGGCCACCCCAAAAAACACACTTCCCCAACTCAATCCAATGCCATCCATGCCCTAAATAATGTCTAAATTCAACAGACCACACAGAAAACACTTGATTAATAAAGCTGTGGCTACCTGCTCTGATCCTAGTGGATGAAAAAGCAGGCCTGTTGGCAGACAAGGCCAGGCAAGCTTGCAGGCCTAGGCTTCAAAATGGCCACCAGCCACATGGCCAGGCCCAACAACATCACAAAGGCCACCCCAAAAAACACACTTCCCCGACTCAATCCAATGCCATCCATGCCCTAAATGATGTCTAAATTCAACAGATCACACAGAAAACACTTTATTAATAAAGCTGTGGCTACCTGCTCTGATCCTAGTGGATGAAAAAGCAGGCCTGTTGGCAGACAAGGCCAGGCAAGCTTCCAGGCCTAGGCTTCAAAATGGCCACCAGCCACATGGCCAGGCCCAACAACATCACAAAGGCCACCCCAAAAAACACACTTCCCCAACTCAATCCAATGCCATCCATGCCCTAAATGATGTCTAAATTCAACAGATCACACAGAAAACACTTTATTAATAAAGCTGTGGCTACCTGCTCTGATCCTAGTGGATGAAAAAGCAGGCCTGTTGGCAGACAAGGCCAGGCAAGCTTGCAGGCCTAGGCTTCAAAATGGCCACCAGCCACATGGCCAGGCCCAACAACAGCACAAAGGCCACCCCAAAAAACACACTTCCCCAACACAATCCAATGCCATCCATGCCATAAATGATGTCTAAATTCAACAGATCAAACAGAAAACACTTGATTAATAAAGCTGTGGCTACCTGCTCTGATCCTAGTGGATGAAAAAGCAGGCCTGTTGGCAGACAAGGCCAGGCAAGCTTGCAGGCCTAGGCTTCAAAATGGCCACCAGCCACATGGCCAGGCCCAACAACATCACAAAGGCCACCCCAAAAAACACACTTCCCCTACTCAATCCAATGCCATTCATGCCCTAAATGATGTCTAAATTCAACAGATCACACAGAAAAACACTTTATTATTAAAGCTGTGGCTACCTGCTCTGATCCTAGTGGATGAAAAAGCAGGCCTGTTGGCAGACAAGGCCAGGCAAGCTTGCAGGCCTAGGCTTCAAAATGGCCACCAGCCACATGGCCAGGCCCAACAACATCACAAAGGCCACCCCAAAAAACACACTTCCCCAACTCAATCCAATGCCATCCATGCCCTAAATAATGTCTAAATTCAACAGACCACACAGAAAGCACTTGATTAATAAAGCTGTGGCTACCTGCTCTGATCCTCGTGGATGAAAAAGCAGGCCTGTTGGCAGACAAGGCCAGGCAAGCTTGCAGGCCTAGGCTTCAAAATGGCCACCAGCCACATGGCCAGGCCCAACAACATCACAAAGGCCACCCCAAAAAACACACTTCCCCAACTCAATCCAATGCCATCCATGCCCTAAATAATGTCTAAATTCAACAGACCACACAGAAAACACTTGATTAATAAAGCTGTGGCTACCTGCTCTGATTCTAGTGGATGAAAAAGCAGGCCTGTTGGCAGACAAGGCCAGGCAAGCTTGCAGGCCTAGGCTTCAAAATGGCCACCAGCCACATGGCCAGGCCCAACAACATCACAAAGGCCACCTCAAAAAACACACTTCCCCAACTCAATCCAATGCCATCCATGCCCTAAATGATGTCTAAATTCAACAGATCACACAGAAAACACTTGATTAATAAAGCTGTGGCTACCTGCTCTGATCCTAGTGGATGAAAAAGCAGGCCTGTTGGCAGACAAGGCCAGGCAAGCTTGCAGGCCTAGGCTTCAAAATGGCCACCAGCCACATGGCCAGGCCCAACAACATCACAAAGGCCACCCCAAAAAACACACTTCCCCAACTCAATCCAATGCCATCCATGCCCTAAATAATGTCTAAATTCAACAGACCACACAGAAAACACTTGATTAATAAAGCTGTGGCTACCTGCTCTGATCCTAGTGGATGAAAAAGCAGGCCTGTTGGCAGACAAGGCCAGGCAAGCTTGCAGGCCTAGGCTTCAAAATTGCCACCAGCCACATGGCCACGCCCAACAACATCACAAAGGCCACCCCAAAAAACACACTTCCCCAACTCAATCCAATGCCATCCATGCCCTAAATGATGTCTAAATTCAACAGATCACACAGAAAACACTTGAATAATAAAGCTGTGGCTACCTGCTCTGATCCTAGTGGATGAAAAAGCAGGCCTGTTGGCAGACAGGGCCAGGCAAGCTTGCAGGCCTAGGCTTCAAAATGGCCACCAGCCACATGGCCAGGCCCAACAACATCACAAAGGCCACCCCAAAAAACACACTTCCCCAACTCAATCCAATGCCATCCATGCCATAAATGATGTCTAAATTCAACAGATCAAACAGAAAACACTTGATTAATAAAGCTGTGGCTACCTGCTCTGATCCTAGTGGATGAAAAAGCAGGCCTGTTGGCAGACAAGGCCAGGCAAGCTTGCAGGCCTAGGCTTCAAAATGGCCACCAGCCACATGGCCAGGCCCAACAACATCACAAAGGCCACCCCAAAAAACACACTTCCCCGACTCAATCCAATGCCATCCATGCCCTAAATGATGTCTAAATTCAACAGATCACACAGAAAACACTTTATTAATAAAGCTGTGGCTACCTGCTCTGATCCTAGTGGATGAAAAAGCAGGCCTGTTGGCAGACAAGGCCAGGCAAGCTTGCAGGCCTAGGCTTCAAAATGGCCACCAGCCACATGGCCAGGCCCAACAACATCACAAAGGCCACCCCAAAAAACACACTTCCCCAACTCAATCCAATGCCATCCATGCCCTAAATAATGTCTAAATTCAACAGACCACACAGAAAACACTTGATTAATAAAGCTGTGGCTACCTGCTCTGATCCTAGTGGATGAAAAAGCAGGCCTGTTGGCAGACAAGGCCAGGCAAGCTTGCAGGCCTAGGCTTCAAAATGGCCACCAGCCACATGGCCAGGCCCAACAACATCACAAAGGCCAACCCAAAAAACACACTTCCCCAACTCAATCCAATGCCATCCATGCCCTAAATAATGTCTAAATTCAACAGACCACACAGAAAACACTTGATTAATAAAGCTGTGGCTACCTGCTCTGATCCTAGTGGATGAAAAAGCAGGCCTGTTGGCAGACAAGGCCAGGCAAGCTTGCAGGCCTAGGCTTCAAAATGGCCACCAGCCACATGGCCAGGCCCAACAACATCACAAAGGCCACCCCAAAAAACACACTTCCCCAACTCAATCCAATGCCATCCATGCCCTAAATGATGTCTAAATTCAACAGATCACACAGAAAACACTTGATTAATAAAGCTGTGGCTACCTGCTCTGATCCTTGTGGATGAAAAAGCAGGCCTGTTGGCAGACAAGGCCAGGCAAGCTTGCAGGCCTAGGCTTCAAAATGGCCACCAGCCACATGGCCAGGCCCAACAACATCACAAAGGCCGCCCCAAAAAACACACTTCCCCAACTCAATCCAATGCCATCCATGCCCTAAATAATGTCTAAATTCAACAGACCACACAGAAAACACTTGATTAATAAAGCTGTGGCTACCTGCTCTGATCCTAGTGGATGAAAAAGCAGGCCTGTTGGCAGACAAGGCCAGGCAAGCTTGCAGGCCTAGGCTTCAAAATGGCCACCAGCCACATGGCCACGCCCAACAACATCACAAAGGCCACCCCAAAAAACACACTTCCCCAACTCAATCCATTGCCATCCATGCCCTAAATGATGTCTAAATTCAACAGATCACACAGAAAACACTTGAATAATAAAGCTGTGGCTACCTGCTCTGATCCTAGTGGATGAAAAAGCAGGCCTGTTGGCAGACAGGGCCAGGCAAGCTTGCAGGCCTAGGCTTCAAAATGGCCACCAGCCACATGGCCAGGCCCAACAACATCACAAAGGCCACCCCAAAAACACACTTCCCCAACTCAATCCAATGCCATCCATGCCATAAATGATGTCTAAATTCAACGGATCAAACAGAAAACACTTGATTAATAAAGCTGTGGCTACCTGCTCTGATCCTAGTGGATGAAAAAGCAGGCCTGTTGGCAGACAAGGCCAGGCAAGCTTGCAGGCCTAGGCTTCAAAATGGCCACCAGCCACATGGCCAGGCCCAACAACATCACAGAGGCCACCCCAAAAAACACACTTCCCCGACTCAATCCAATGCCATCCATGCCCTAAATGATGTCTAAATTCAACAGATCACACAGAAAACACTTTATTAATAAAGCTGTGGCTACCTGCTCTGATCCTAGTGGATGAAAAAGCAGGCCTGTTGGCAGACAAGGCCAGGCAAGCTTGCAGGCCTAGGCTTCAAAATGGCCACCAGCCACATGGCCAGGCCCAACAACATCACAAAGGCCACCCCAAAAAACACACTTCCCCAACTCAATCCAATGCCATCCATGCCCTAAATGATGTCTAAATTCAACAGATCACACAGAAAACACTTGATTAATAAAGCTGTGGCTACCTGCTCTGATCCTTGTGGATGAAAAAGCATTCCTGTTGGCAGACAAGGCCAGGCAAGCTTGCAGGCCTAGGCTTCAAAATGGCCACCAGCCACATGGCCAGGCCCAACAACATCACAAAGGCCGCCCCAAAAAACACACTTCCCCAACTCAATCCAATGCCATCCATGCCCTAAATAATGTCTAAATTCAACAGACCACACAGAAAACACTTGATTAATAAAGCTGTGGCTACCTGCTCTGATCCTAGTGGATGAAAAAGCAGGCCTGTTGGCAGACAAGGCCAGGCAAGCTTGCAGGCCTAGGCTTCAAAATGGCCACCAGCCACATGGCCACGCCCAACAACATCACAAAGGCCACCCCAAAAAACACACTTCCCCAACTCAATCCATTGCCATCCATGCCCTAAATGATGTCTAAATTCAACAGATCACACAGAAAACACTTGAATAATAAAGCTGTGGCTACCTGCTCTGATCCTAGTGGATGAAAAAGCAGGCCTGTTGGCAGACAGGGCCAGGCAAGCTTGCAGGCCTAGGCTTCAAAATGGCCACCAGCCACATGGCCAGGCCCAACAACATCACAAAGGCCACCCCAAAAACACACTTCCCCAACTCAATCCAATGCCATCCATGCCATAAATGATGTCTAAATTCAACAGATCAAACAGAAAACACTTGATTAATAAAGCTGTGGCTACCTGCTCTGATCCTAGTGGATGAAAAAGCAGGCCTGTTGGCAGACAAGGCCAGGCAAGCTTGCAGGCCTAGGCTTCAAAATGGCCACCAGCCACATGGCCAGGCCCAACAACATCACAGAGGCCACCCCAAAAAACACACTTCCCCGACTCAATCCAATGCCATCCATGCCCTAAATGATGTCTAAATTCAACAGATCACACAGAAAACACTTTATTAATAATGCTGTGGCTACCTGCTCTGATCCTAGTGGATGAAAAAGCAGGCCTGTTGGCAGACAAGGCCAGGCAAGCTTGCAGGCCTAGGCTTCAAAATGGCCACCAGCCACATGGCCAGGCCCAACAACATCACAAAGGCCACCCAAAAAAACACACTTCCCCAACTCAATCCAATGCCATCCATGCCCTAAATAATGTCTCAATTCAACAGACCACACAGAAAACACTTGATTAATAAAGCTGTGGCTACCTGCTCTGATCCTAGTGGATGAAAAAGCAGGCCTGTTGGCAGACAAGGCCAGGCAAGCTTGCAGGCCTAGGCTTCAAAATGGCCACCAGCCACATGGCCAGGCCCAACAACATCACAAAGGCCACCCCAAAAAACACACTTCCCCAACTCAATCCAATGCCATCCATGCCCTAAATAATGTCTAAATTCAACAGACCACACAGAAAACACTTGATTAATAAAGCTGTGGCTACCTGCTCTGATCCTAGTGGATGAAAAAGCAGGCCTGTTGGCAGACAAGGCCAGGCGAGCTTGCAGGCCTAGGCTTCAAAATGGCCACCAGCCACATGGCCAGGCCCAACAACATCACAAAGGCCACCCCAAAAAACACACTTCCCCAACTCAATCCAATGCCATCCATGCCCTAAATGATGTCTAAATTCAACAGATCACACAGAAAACACTTGATTAATAAAGCTGTGGCTACCTGCTCTGATCCTAGTGGATGAAAAAGCAGGCCTGTTGGCAGACAAGGCCAGGCAAGCTTGCAGGCCTAGGCTTCAAAATGGCCACCAGCCACATGGCCAGGCCCAACAACATCACAAAGGCCACCCCAAAAAACACACTTCCCCAACTCAATCCAATGCCATCCATGCCCTAAATAATGTCTAAATTCAACAGACCACACAGAAAACACTTGATTAATAAAGCTGTGGCTACCTGCTCTGATCCTAGTGGATGAAAAAGCAGGCCTGTTGGCAGACAAGGCCAGGCAAGCTTGCAGGCCTAGGCTTCAAAATGGCCACCAGCCACATGGCCACGCCCAACAACATCACAAAGGCCACCCCAAAAAACACACTTCCCCAACTCAATCCAATGCCATCCATGCCCTAAATGATGTCTAAATTCAACAGATCACACAGAAAACACTTGAATAATAAAGCTGTGGCTACCTGCTCTGATCCTAGTGGATGAAAAAGCAGGCCTGTTGGCAGACAGGGCCAGGCAAGCTTGCAGGCCTAGGCTTCAAAATGGCCACCAGCCACATGGCCAGGCCCAACAACATCACAAAGGCCACCCCAAAAAACACACTTCCCCAACTCAATCCAATGCCATCCATGCCATAAATGATGTCTAAATTCAACAGATCAAACAGAAAACACTTGATTAATAAAGCTGTGGCTACCTGCTCTGATCCTAGTGGATGAAAAAGCAGGCCTGTTGGCAGACAAGGCCAGGCAAGCTTGCAGGCCTAGGCTTCAAAATGGCCACCAGCCACATGGCCAGGCCCAACAACATCACAAAGGCCACCCCAAAAAACACACTTCCCCGACTCAATCCAATGCCATCCATGCCCTAAATGATGTCTAAATTCAACAGATCACACAGAAAACACTTTATTAATAAAGCTGTGGCTACCTGCTCTGATCCTAGTGGGCGAAAAAGCAGGCCTGTTGGCAGACAAGGCCAGGCAAGCTTGCAGGCCTAGGCTTCAAAATGGCCACCAGCCACATGGCCAGGCCCAACAACATCACAAAGGCCACCCCAAAAAACACACTTCCCCAACTCAATCCAATGCCATCCATGCCCTAAATAATGTCTAAATTCAACAGACCACACAGAAAACACTTGATTAATAAAGCTGTGGCTACCTGCTCTGATCCTAGTGGATGAAAAAGCAGGCCTGTTGGCAGACAAGGCCAGGCAAGCTTGCAGGCCTAGGCTTCAAAATGGCCACCAGCCACATGGCCAGGCCCAACAACATCACAAAGGCAACCCCAAAAAACACACTTCCCCAACTCAATCCAATGCCATCCATGCCCTAAATAATGTCTAAATTCAACAGACCACACAGAAAACACTTGATTAATAAAGCTGTGGCTACCTGCTCTGATCCAAGTGGATGAAAAAGCAGGCCTGTTGGCAGACAAGGCAAGGCAAGCTTGCAGGCCTAGGCTTCAAAATGGCCACCAGCCACATGGCCAGGCCCAACAACATCACAAAGGCCACCCCAAAAAACAAACTTCCCCAACTCAATCCAATGCCATCCATGCCCTAAATAATGTCTAAATTCAACAGACCACACAGAAAACACTTGATTAATAAAGCTGTGGCTACCTGCTCTGATCCAAGTGGATGAAAAAGCAGGCCTGTTGGCAGACAAGGCCAGGCAAGCATGCAGGCCTAGGCTTCAAAATGGCCACCAGCCACATGGCCAGGCCCAACAACATCACAAAGGCCACCCCAAAAAACACACTTCCCCAACTCAATCCAAAGCCATCCATGCCCTAAATGATGTCTAAATTCAACAGATCACACAGAAAACACTTGATTAATAAAGCTGTGGCTACCTGCTCTGCTCCTAGTGGATGAAAAAGCAGGCCTGTTGGCAGACAAGGCCAGGCAAGCTTGCAGGCCTAGGCTTCAAAATGGCCACCAGCCACATGGCCAGGCCCAACAACATCACAAAGGCCACCCCAAAAAACACACTTCCCCAACTCAATCCAATGCCATCCATGCCATAAATGATGTCTAAATTCAACAGATCAAACAGAAAACACTTGATTATTAAAGCTGTGGCTACCTGCTCTGATCCTAGTGGATGAAAAAGCAGGCCTGTTGGCAGACAAGGCCAGGCAAGCTTGCAGGCCTAGGCTTCAAAATGGCCACCAGCCACATGGCCAGGCCCAACAACATCACAAAGGCCACCCCAAAAAACACACTTCCCCGACTCAATCCAATGCCATCCATGCCCTAAATGATGTCTAAATTCAACAGATCACACAGAAAACACTTTATTAATAAAGCTGTGGCTACCTGCTCTGATCCTAGTGGATGAAAAAGCAGGCCTGTTGGCAGACAAGGCCAGGCAAGCTTGCAGGCCTAGGCTTCAAAATGGCCACCAGCCACATGGCCAGGCCCAACAACATCACAAAGGCCACCCCAAAAAACACACTTCCCCAACTCAATCCAATGCCATCCATGCCCTAAATAATGTCTAAATTCAACAGACCACACAGAAAACACTTGATTAATAAAGCTGTGGCTACCTGCTCTGATCCTAGTGGATGAAAAAGCAGGCCTGTTGGCAGACAAGGCCAGGCAAGCTTGCAGGCCTAGGCTTCAAAATGGCCACCAGCCACATGGCCAGGCCCAACAACATCACAAAGGCCACCCCAAAAAACACACTTCCCCAACTCAATCCAATGCCATCCATGCCCTAAATGATGTCTAAATTCAACAGATCACACAGAAAACACTTTATTAATAAAGCTGTGGCTACCTGCTCTGATCCTAGTGGATGAAAAAGCAGGCCTGTTGGCAGACAAGGCCAGGCAAGCTTGCAGGCCTAGGCTTCAAAATGGCCACCAGCCACATGGCCAGGCCCAACAACAGCACAAAGGCCACCCCAAAAAACACACTTCCCCAACACAATCCAATGCCATCCATGCCATAAATGATGTCTAAATTCAACAGATCAAACAGAAAACACTTGATTAATAAAGCTGTGGCTACCTGCTCTGATCCTAGTGGATGAAAAAGCAGGCCTGTTGGCAGACAAGGCCAGGCAAGCTTGCAGGCCTAGGCTTCAAAATGGCCACCAGCCACATGGCCAGGCCCAACAACATCACAAAGGCCACCCCAAAAAACACACTTCCCCTACTCAATCCAATGCCATTCATGCCCTAAATGATGTCTAAATTCAACAGATCACACAGAAAAACACTTTATTATTAAAGCTGTGGCTACCTGCTCTGATCCTAGTGGATGAAAAAGCAGGCCTGTTGGCAGACAAGGCCAGGCAAGCTTGCAGGCCTAGGCTTCAAAATGGCCACCAGCCACATGGCCAGGCCCAACAACATCACAAAGGCCACCCCAAAAAACACACTTCCCCAACTCAATCCAATGCCATCCATGCCCTAAATAATGTCTAAATTCAACAGACCACACAGAAAGCACTTGATTAATAAAGCTGTGGCTACCTGCTCTGATCCTCGTGGATGAAAAAGCAGGCCTGTTGTCAGACAAGGCCAGGCAAGCTTGCAGGCCTAGGCTTCAAAATGGCCACCAGCCACATGGCCAGGCCCAACAACATCACAAAGGCCACCCCAAAAAACACACTTCCCCAACTCAATCCAATGCCATCCATGCCCTAAATAATGTCTAAATTCAACAGACCACACAGAAAACACTTGATTAATAAAGCTGTGGCT
This sequence comes from Triturus cristatus, assembly GCF_964204655.1. Classification (NCBI taxonomy): domain Eukaryota; kingdom Metazoa; phylum Chordata; class Amphibia; order Caudata; family Salamandridae; genus Triturus; species Triturus cristatus. The sequence goes on along the minus strand of NC_140591.1, from coordinate 1,414,884,046 downwards.
ACCTGCTCTGATTCTAGTGGATGAAAAAGCAGGCCTGTTGGCAGACAAGGCCAGGCAAGCTTGCAGGCCTAGGCTTCAAAATGGCCACCAGCCACATGGCCAGGCCCAACAACATCACAAAGGCCACCTCAAAAAACACACTTCCCCAACTCAATCCAATGCCATCCATGCCCTAAATGATGTCTAAATTCAACAGATCACACAGAAAACACTTGATTAATAAAGCTGTGGCTACCTGCTCTGATCCTAGTGGATGAAAAAGCAGGCCTGTTGGCAGACAAGGCCAGGCAAGCTTGCAGGCCTAGGCTTCAAAATGGCCACCAGCCACATGGCCAGGCCCAACAACATCACAAAGGCCACCCCAAAAAACACACTTCCCCAACTCAATCCAATGCCATCCATGCCCTAAATAATGTCTAAATTCAACAGACCACACAGAAAACACTTGATTAATAAAGCTGTGGCTACCTGCTCTGATCCTAGTGGATGAAAAAGCAGGCCTGTTGGCAGACAAGGCCAGGCAAGCTTGCAGGCCTAGGCTTCAAAATGGCCACCAGCCACATGGCCAGGCCCAACAACATCACAAAGGCCACCCCAAAAAACACACTTCCCCAACTCAATCCAATGCCATCCATGCCATAAATGATGTCTAAATTCAACAGATCAAACAGAAAACACTTGATTAATAAAGCTGTGGCTACCTGCTCTGATCCTAGTGGATGAAAAAGCAGGCCTGTTGGCAGACAAGGCCAGGCAAGCTTGCAGGCCTAGGCTTCAAAATGGCCACCAGCCACATGGCCAGGCCCAACAACATCACAAAGGCCACCCCAAAAAACACACTTCCCCGACTCAATCCAATGCCATCCATGCCCTAAATGATGTCTAAATTCAACAGATCACACAGAAAACACTTTATTAATAAAGCTGTGGCTACCTGCTCTGATCCTAGTGGATGAAAAAGCAGGCCTGTTGGCAGACAAGGCCAGGCAAGCTTGCAGGCCTAGGCTTCAAAATGGCCACCAGCCACATGGCCAGGCCCAACAACATCACAAAGGCCACCCCAAAAAACACACTTCCCCAACTCAATCCAATGCCATCCATGCCCTAAATAATGTCTAAATTCAACAGACCACACAGAAAACACTTGATTAATAAAGCTGTGGCTACCTGCTCTGATCCTAGTGGATGAAAAAGCAGGCCTGTTGGCAGACAAGGCCAGGCAAGCTTGCAGGCCTAGGCTTCAAAATGGCCACCAGCCACATGGCCAGGCCCAACAACATCACAAAGGCCAACCCAAAAAACACACTTCCCCAACTCAATCCAATGCCATCCATGCCCTAAATAATGTCTAAATTCAACAGACCACACAGAAAACACTTGATTAATAAAGCTGTGGCTACCTGCTCTGATCCTAGTGGATGAAAAAGCAGGCCTGTTGGCAGACAAGGCCAGGCAAGCTTGCAGGCCTAGGCTTCAAAATGGCCACCAGCCACATGGCCAGGCCCAACAACATCACAAAGGCCACCCCAAAAAACACACTTCCCCAACTCAATCCAATGCCATCCATGCCCTAAATGATGTCTAAATTCAACAGATCACACAGAAAACACTTGATTAATAAAGCTGTGGCTACCTGCTCTGATCCTTGTGGATGAAAAAGCAGGCCTGTTGGCAGACAAGGCCAGGCAAGCTTGCAGGCCTAGGCTTCAAAATGGCCACCAGCCACATGGCCAGGCCCAACAACATCACAAAGGCCGCCCCAAAAAACACACTTCCCCAACTCAATCCAATGCCATCCATGCCCTAAATAATGTCTAAATTCAACAGACCACACAGAAAACACTTGATTAATAAAGCTGTGGCTACCTGCTCTGATCCTAGTGGATGAAAAAGCAGGCCTGTTGGCAGACAAGGCCAGGCAAGCTTGCAGGCCTAGGCTTCAAAATGGCCACCAGCCACATGGCCACGCCCAACAACATCACAAAGGCCACCCCAAAGAACACACTTCCCCAACTCAATCCATTGCCATCCATGCCCTAAATGATGTCTAAATTCAACAGATCACACAGAAAACACTTGAATAATAAAGCTGTGGCTACCTGCTCTGATCCTAGTGGATGAAAAAGCAGGCCTGTTGGCAGACAGGGCCAGGCAAGCTTGCAGGCCTAGGCTTCAAAATGGCCACCAGCCACATGGCCAGGCCCAACAACATCACAAAGGCCACCCCAAAAACACACTTCCCCAACTCAATCCAATGCCATCCATGCCATAAATGATGTTTAAATTCAACGGATCAAACAGAAAACACTTGATTAATAAAGCTGTGGCTACCTGCTCTGATCCTAGTGGATGAAAAAGCAGGCCTGTTGGCAGACAAGGCCAGGCAAGCTTGCAGGCCTAGGCTTCAAAATGGCCACCGGCCACATGGCCAGGCCCAACAACATCACAAAGGCCACCCCAAAAAACACACTTCCCCAACTCAATCCAATGCCATCCATGCCCTAAATGATGTCTAAATTCAACAGATCACACAGAAAACACTTGATTAATAAAGCTGTGGCTACCTGCTCTGATCCTTGTGGATGAAAAAGCATTCCTGTTGGCAGACAAGGCCAGGCAAGCTTGCAGGCCTAGGCTTCAAAATGGCCACCAGCCACATGGCCAGGCCCAACAACATCACAAAGGCCGCCCCAAAAAACACACTTCCCCAACTCAATCCAATGCCATCCATGCCCTAAATAATGTCTAAATTCAACAGACCACACAGAAAACACTTGATTAATAAAGCTGTGGCTACCTGCTCTGATCCTAGTGGATGAAAAAGCAGGCCTGTTGGCAGACAAGGCCAGGCAAGCTTGCAGGCCTAGGCTTCAAAATGGCCACCAGCCACATGGCCACGCCCAACAACATCACAAAGGCCACCCCAAAAAACACACTTCCCCAACTCAATCCATTGCCATCCATGCCCTAAATGATGTCTAAATTCAACAGATCACACAGAAAACACTTGAATAATAAAGCTGTGGCTACCTGCTCTGATCCTAGTGGATGAAAAAGGAGGCCTGTTGGCAGACAGGGCCAGGCAAGCTTGCAGGCCTAGGCTTCAAAATGGCCACCAGCCACATGGCCAGGCCCAACAACATCACAAAGGCCACCCCAAAAACACACTTCCCCAACTCAATCCAATGCCATCCATGCCATAAATGATGTCTAAATTCAACAGATCAAACAGAAAACACTTGATTAATAAAGCTGTGGCTACCTGCTCTGATCCTAGTGGATGAAAAAGCAGGCCTGTTGGCAGACAAGGCCAGGCAAGCTTGCAGGCCTAGGCTTCAAAATGGCCACCAGCCACATGGCCAGGCCCAACAACATCACAGAGGCCACCCCAAAAAACACACTTCCCCGACTCAATCCAATGCCATCCATGCCCTAAATGATGTCTAAATTCAACAGATCACACAGAAAACACTTTATTAATAATGCTGTGGCTACCTGCTCTGATCTTAGTGGATGAAAAAGCAGGCCTGTTGGCAGACAAGGCCAGGCAAGCTTGCAGGCCTAGGCTTCAAAATGGCCACCAGCCACATGGCCAGGCCCAACAACATCACAAAGGCCACCCAAAAAAACACACTTCCCCAACTCAATCCAATGCCATCCATGCCCTAAATAATGTCTCAATTCAACAGACCACACAGAAAACACTTGATTAATAAAGCTGTGGCTACCTGCTCTGATCCTAGTGGATGAAAAAGCAGGCCTGTTGGCAGACAAGGCCAGGCGAGCTTGCAGGCCTAGGCTTCAAAATGGCCACCAGCCACATGGCCAGGCCCAACAACATCACAAAGGCCACCCCAAAAAACACACTTCCCCAACTCAATCCAATGCCATCCATGCCCTAAATGATGTCTAAATTCAACAGATCACACAGAAAACACTTGATTAATAAAGCTGTGGCTACCTGCTCTGATCCTAGTGGATGAAAAAGCAGGCCTGTTGGCAGACAAGGCCAGGCAAGCTTGCAGGCCTAGGCTTCAAAATGGCCACCAGCCACATGGCCAGGCCCAACAACATCACAAAGGCCACCCCAAAAAACACACTTCCCCAACTCAATCCAATGCCATCCATGCCCTAAATAATGTCTAAATTCAACAGACCACACAGAAAACACTTGATTAATAAAGCTGTGGCTACCTGCTCTGATCCTAGTGGATGAAAAAGCAGGCCTGTTGGCAGACAAGGCCAGGCAAGCTTGCAGGCCTAGGCTTCAAAATGGCCACCAGCCACATGGCCACGCCCAACAACATCACAAAGGCCACCCCAAAAAACACACTTCCCCAACTCAATCCAATGCCATCCATGCCCTAAATGATGTCTAAATTCAACAGATCACACAGAAAACACTTGAATAATAAAGCTGTGGCTACCTGCTGTGATCCTAGTGGATGAAAAAGCAGGCCTGTTGGCAGACAGGGCCAGGCAAGCTTGCAGGCCTAGGCTTCAAAATGGCCACCAGCCACATGGCCAGGCCCAACAACATCACAAAGGCCACCCCAAAAAACACACTTCCCCAACTCAATCCAATGCCATCCATGCCATAAATGATGTCTAAATTCAACAGATCAAACAGAAAACACTTGATTAATAAAGCTGTGGCTACCTGCTCTGATCCTAGTGGATGAAAAAGCAGGCCTGTTGGCAGACAAGGCCAGGCAAGCTTGCAGGCCTAGGCTTCAAAATGGCCACCAGCCACATGGCCAGGCCCAACAACATCACAAAGGCCACCCCAAAAAACACACTTCCCCGACTCAATCCAATGCCATCCATGCCCTAAATGATGTCTAAATTCAACAGATCACACAGAAAACACTTTATTATTAAAGCTGTGGCTACCTGCTCTGATCCTAGTGGGCGAAAAAGCAGGCCTGTTGGCAGACAAGGCCAGGCAAGCTTGCAGGCCTAGGCTTCAAAATGGCCACCAGCCACATGGCCAGGCCCAACAACATCACAAAGGCCACCCCAAAAAACACACTTCCCCAACTCAATCCAATGCCATCCATGCCCTAAATAATGTCTAAATTCAACAGACCACACAGAAAACACTTGATTAATAAAGCTGTGGCTACCTGCTCTGATCCTAGTGGATGAAAAAGCAGGCCTGTTGGCAGACAAGGCCAGGCAAGCTTGCAGGCCTAGGCTTCAAAATGGCCACCAGCCACATGGCCAGGCCCAACAACATCACAAAGGCAACCCCAAAAAACACACTTCCCCAACTCAATCCAATGCCATCCATGCCCTAAATAATGTCTAAATTCAACAGACCACACAGAAAACACTTGATTAATAAAGCTGTGGCTACCTGCTCTGATCCTAGTGGATGAAAAAGCAGGCCTGTTGGCAGACAAGGCAAGGCAAGCTTGCAGGCCTAGGCTTCAAAATGGCCACCAGCCACATGGCCAGGCCCAACAACATCACAAAGGCCACCCCAAAAAACAAACTTCCCCAACTCAATCCAATGCCATCCATGCCCTAAATAATGTCTAAATTCAACAGACCACACAGAAAACACTTGATTAATAAAGCTGTGGCTACCTGCTCTGATCCAAGTGGATGAAAAAGCAGGCCTGTTGGCAGACAAGGCCAGGCAAGCATGCAGGCCTAGGCTTCAAAATGGCCACCAGCCACATGGCCAGGCCCAACAACATCACAAAGGCCACCCCAAAAAACACACTTCCCCAACTCAATCCAATGCCATCCATGCCCTAAATGATGTCTAAATTCAACAGATCACACAGAAAACACTTGATTAATAAAGCTGTGGCTACCTGCTCTGCTCCTAGTGGATGAAAAAGCAGGCCTGTTGGCAGACAAGGCCAGGCAAGCTTGCAGGCCTAGGCTTCAAAATGGCCACCAGCCACATGGCCAGGCCCAACAACATCACAAAGGCCACCCCAAAAAACACACTTCCCCAACTCAATCCAATGCCATCCATGCCATAAATGATGTCTAAATTCAACAGATCAAACAGAAAACACTTGATTATTAAAGCTGTGGCTACCTGCTCTGATCCTAGTGGATGAAAAAGCAGGCCTGTTGGCAGACAAGGCCAGGCAAGCTTGCAGGCCTAGGCTTCAAAATGGCCACCAGCCACATGGCCAGGCCCAACAACATCACAAAGGCCACCCCAAAAAACACACTTCCCCGACTCAATCCAATGCCATCCATGCCCTAAATGATGTCTAAATTCAACAGATCACACAGAAAACACTTTATTAATAAAGCTGTGGCTACCTGCTCTGATCCTAGTGGATGAAAAAGCAGGCCTGTTGGCAGACAAGGCCAGGCAAGCTTGCAGGCCTAGGCTTCAAAATGGCCACCAGCCACATGGCCAGGCCCAACAACATCACAAAGGCCACCCCAAAAAACACACTTCCCAAACTCAATCCAATGCCATCCATGCCCTAAATAATGTCTAAATTCAACAGACCACACAGAAAACACTTGATTAATAAAGCTGTGGCTACCTGCTCTGATCCTAGTGGATGAAAAAGCAGGCCTGTTGGCAGACAAGGCCAGGCAAGCTTGCAGGCCTAGGCTTCAAAATGGCCACCAGCCACATGGCCAGGCCCAACAACATCACAAAGGCCACCCCAAAAAACACACTTCCCCGACTCAATCCAATGCCATCCATGCCCTAAATGATGTCTAAATTCAACAGATCACACAGAAAACACTTTATTAATAAAGCTGTGGCTACCTGCTCTGATCCTACTGGATGAAAACGCAGGCCTGTTGGCAGACAAGGCCAGGCAAGCTTGCAGGCCTAGGCTTCAAAATGGCCACCAGCCACATGGCCAGGCCCAACAACATCACAAAGGCCACCCCAAAAAACACACTTCCCCAACTCAATCCAATGCCATCCATGCCCTAAATAATGTCTAAATTCAACAGACCACACAGAAAACACTTGATTAATAAAGCTGTGGCTACCTGCTCTGATCCTAGTGGATGAAAAAGCAGGCCTGTTGGCAGACAGGCCCAGGCAAGCTTGCAGGCCTAGGCTTCAAAACGGCCACCAGCCACATGGCCAGGCCCAACAACATCACAAAGGCCACCCCAAAAAACAAACTTCCCCGACTCAATCCAATGCCATCCATGCCCTAAATGATGTCTAAATTGAACAGATCACACAGAAAACACTTTATTAATAAAGCTGTGGCTACCTGCTCTGATCCTAGTGGATGAAAAAGCAGGCCTGTTGGCAGACAAGGCCAGGCAAGCTTGCAGGCCTAGGCTTCAAAATGGCCACCAGCCACATGGCCAGGCCCAACAACATCACAAAGGCCACCCCAAAAAACACACTTCCCCAACTCAATCCAATGCCATCCATGCCATAAATGATGTCTAAATTCAACAGATCAAACAGAAAACACTTGATTAATAAAGCTGTGGCTACCTGCTCTGATCCCAGTGGATGAAAAAGCAGGCCTGTTGGCAGACAAGGCCAGGCAAGCTTGCAGGCCTAGGCTTCAAAATGACCACCAGCCACATGGCCAGGCCCAACAACATCAAATACCGGCTTGCCCTGCAGTTCGTGGGACCTTTCAACAAACTTGCCTCTGCCGTTTTGGACTCCTGAGGATACTCTGAGAAACTTTGCCCACGTCTCGCGGAACCCGCTGCGCGGGTCCCGCTTCGCAGAGGGGCGCTCTCCTGGGCCGAAGCTGCTGTGGGGGTACATCTGGGGCCGAGGGCTGCGAGCAAGAGGGCTGGGACTCCATTTCCCAGGAGCCCCAGCAACCCGCGCCCGCTCCACCTGGGCTGCTCTCCCTCCTCGCCCCACCCCCAACGGCCAGGTGAATCAAATACCGGCTTGCCCTGCAGTTCGTGGGACCTTTCAACAAACTTGCCTCTGCCGTTTTGGACTCCTGAGGATACTCTGAGAAACTTTGCCCACGTCTCGCGGAACCCGCTGCGCGGGTCCCGCTTCGCAGAGGGGCGCTCTCCTGGGCCGAAGCTGCTGTGGGGGTACATCTGGGGCCGAGGGCTGCGAGCAAGAGGGCTGGGACTTCATTTCCCAGGAGCCCCAGCAACCCGCGCCCGCTCCACCTGGGCTGCTCTCCCTCCTCGCCCCGCCCCCCACGACCAGGTGAATCAAATACCGGCTTGCCCTGCAGTTCGTGGGACCTTTCAACAAACTTGCCTCTGCCGTTTTGGACTCCTGAGGATACTCTGAGAAACTTTGCCCACGTCTCGCGGAACCCGCTGCGCGGGTCCCGCTTCGCAGAGGGGCGCTCTCCTGGGCCGAAGCTGCTGTGGGGGTACATCTGGGGCCGAGGGCTGCGAGCAAGAGGGCTGGGACTCCATTTCCCAGGAGCCCAGCAACCCGCGCCCGCTCCACCTGGGCTGCTCTCCCTCCTCGCCCCGCCCCCAACGGCCAGGTGAATCAAATACCGGCTTGCCCTGCAGTTCGTGGGACCTTTCAACAAACTTGCCTCTGCCGTTTTGGACTCCTGAGGATACTCTGAGAAACTTTGCCCACGTCTCGCGGAACCCGCTGCGCGGGTCCCGCTTCGCAGAGGGGCGCTCCCCTGGGCCGAAGCTGCTGTGGGGGTACATCTGGGGCCGAGGGCTGTGAGCAAGAGGGCTGGGACTTCATTTCCCAGGAGCCCCAGCAACCCGCGCCCGCTCCACCTGGGCTGCTCTCCCTCCTCGCCCCGCCCCCAACGACCAGGTGAATCAAATACCGGCTTGCCCTGCAGTTCGTGGGACCTTTCAACAAACTTGCCTCTGCCGTTTTGGACTCCTGAGGATACTCTGAGAAACTTTGCCCACGTCTCGCGGAACCCGCTGCGCGGGTCCCGCTTCGCAGAGGGGTGCTCTCCTGGGCCGAAGCTGCTGTGGGGGTACATCTGGGGCCGAGGGCTGCGAGCAAGAGGGCTGGGACTCCATTTCCCAGGAGCCCCAGCAACCCGCGCCCGCTCCACCTGGGCTGCTCTCCCTCCTCGCCCCACCCCCAACGGCCAGGTGAATCAAATACCGGCTTGCCCTGCAGTTCGTGGGACCTTTCAACAAACTTGCCTCTGCCGTTTTGGACTCCTGAGGATACTCTGAGAAACTTTGCCCACGTCTCGCGGAACCCGCTGCGCGGGTCCCGCTTCGCAGAGGGGCGCTCTCCTGGGCCGAAGCTGCTGTGGGGGTGCATCTGGGGCCGAGGGCTGCGAGCAAGAGGGCTGGGACTTCATTTCCCAGGAGCCCCAGCAACCCGCGCCCGCTCCACCTGGGCTGCTCTCCCTCCTCGCCCCGCCCCCTACGACCAGGTGAATCAAATACCGGCTTGCCCTGCAGTTCGTGGGACCTTTCAACAAACTTGCCTCTGCCGTTTTGGACTCCTGAGGATACTCTGAGAAACTTTGCCCACGTCTCGCGGAACCCGCTGCGCGGGTCCCGCTTCGCAGAGGGGCGCTCTCCTGGGCCGAAGCTGCTGTGGGGGTACATCTGGGGCCGAGGGCTGCGAGCAAGAGGGCTGGGACTCCATTTCCCAGGAGCCCCAGCAACCCGCGCCCGCTCCACCTGGGCTGCTCTCCCTCCTCGCCCCGCCCCCAACGGCCAGGTGAATCAAATACCGGCTTGCCCTGCAGTTCGTGGGACCTTTCAACAAACTTGCCTCTGCCGTTTTGGACTCCTGAGGATACTCTGAGAAACTTTGCCCACGTCTCGCGGAACCCGCTGCGCGGGTCCCGCTTCGCAGAGGGGCGCTCTCCTGGGCCGAAGCTGCTGTGGGGGTACATCTGGGGCCGAGGGCTGCGAGCAAGAGGGCTGGGACTTCATTTCCCAGGAGCCCCAGCAACCCGCGCCCGCTCCACCTGGGCTGCTCTCCCTCCTCGCCCCGCCCCCAACGACCAGGTGAATCAAATACCGGCTTGCCCTGCAGTTCGTGGGACCTTTCAACAAACTTGCCTCTGCCGTTTTGGACTCCTGAGGATACTCTGAGAAACTTTGCCCACGTCTCGCGGAAACCGCTGCGCGGGTCACGCTTCGCAGAGGGGCGCTCTCCTGGGCCGAAGCTGCTGTGGGGGTACATCTGGTGCCGAGGGCTGCGAGCAAGAGGGCTGGGACTCCATTTCCCAGGAGCCCCAGCAACCCGCGCCCGCTCCACCTGGGCTGCTCTCCCTCCTCGCCCCGCCCCCAACGGCCAGGTGAATCAAATACCGGCTTGCCCTGCACTTCGTGGGACCTTTCAACAAACTTGCCTCTGCCGTTTTGGACTCCTGAGGATACTCTGAGAAACTTTGCCCACGTCTCGCGGAACCCGCTGCGCGGGTCCCGCTTCGCAGAGGGGCGCTCTCCTGGGCCGAAGCTGCTGTGGGGGTACATCTGGGGCCGAGGGCTGCGAGCAAGAGGGCTGGGACTTCATTTCCCAGGAGCCCCAGCAACCCGCGCCCGCTCCACCTGGGCTGCTCTCCCTCCTCGCCCCGCCCCCAACGACCAGGTGAATCAAATACCGGCTTGCCCTGCAGTTCGTGGGACCTTTCAACAAACTTGCCTCTGCCGTTTTGGACTCCTGAGGATACTCTGAGAAACTTTGCCCACGTCTCGCGGAACCCGCTGCGCGGGTCCCGCTTCGCAGAGGGGCGCTCTCCTGGGCCGAAGCTGCTGTGGGGGTACATCTGGGGCCGAGGGCTGCGAGCAAGAGGGCTGGGACTCCATTTCCCAGGAGCCCCAGCAACCCGCGCCCGCTCCACCTGGGCTGCTCTCCCTCCTCGCCCCGCCCCCAACGGCCAGGTGAATCAAATACCGGCTTGCCCTGCAGTTCGTGGGACCTTTCAACAAACTTGCCTCTGCCGTTTTGGACTCCTGAGGATACTCTGAGAAACTTTGCCCACGTCTCGCGGAACCCGCTGAGCGGGTCCCGCTTCGCAGAGGGGCGCTCTCCTGGGCCGAAGTTGCTGTGGGGGTACATCTGGGGCCGAGGGCTGCGAGCAAGAGGGCTGGGACTTCATTTCCCAGGAGCCCCAGCAACCCGCGCCCGCTCCACCTGGGCTGCTCTCCCTCCTCGCCCCGCCCCCAACGACCAGGTGAATCAAATACCGGCTTGCCCTGCAGTTCGTGGGACCTTTCAACAAACTTGCCTCTGCCGTTTTGGACTCCTGAGGATACTCTGAGAAACTTTGCCCACGTCTCGCGGAACCCGCTGCGCGGGTCCCGCTTCGCAGAGGGGCGCTCTCCTGGGCCGAAGCTGCTGTGGGGGTACATCTGGGGCCGAGGGCTGCGAGCAAGAGGGCTGGGACTCCATTTCCCAGGAGCCCCAGCAACCCGCGCCCGCTCCACCTGGGCTGCTCTCCCTCCTCGCCCCGCCCCCAACGATCTGGCCCACCTCCATCACAGCTATAAAGTAACGCGCGAGTACCGCTGCGCGGGAGCGCGCGGGAGCGCGCTGGGAGAAGCCCGGGACAAGGGCGGGACCGTCTGTGGCCGTCAGGGGCCAAAGGAGGCCGGGCTGGGCCATACCCCTTATCCTTTCCAACCAAACTCTGGTTGAACTCTGTTGGTGCGTAAGGTGATGCCCTCACCTGCAACCCGTGAAACTCCAGTTAGGGAGGGGGGTAGCAATACTGGGACGCTGGACAATTACTTTAAACCCACCAAAGGAGATGGGGGCAAAGAAAACACCCTAGAGAGACGTAGGGCGGATCGTCGGCGATCCATTGAATCAATGAAGAGTAGACCCCTGACTGAAATTATTCCGTATCCTATCTCTCAAGAGGAGGGTTCTCCCCCCATTAGCTTGAATCCGACGACCCCTGAGGACTTCCCCCTTTTACTTCGGGAAATCCCAAGCACCTCTGGCATGCTGCTTGAAAAAGTCGCAGACACAATTCCACTCTTGTCATCTGGCACTCCAGTTAACCTGGTTATCCAATCTCCCCCCTCGAATATAAACAAGAAGAGCAAGCCAAAGCAAAGTGTCGCGGTGGAGATGTACATGCCTCCACCTAGCAAACGCAGTAGGAAGTTCATGGGGGGGAGGGGGAAAACCAAACTATCTCACCTAGATTTTGGCAAAAAACATAAAAACGCACTCAAAACTGGGAAGGACAATGAGACTGCGTCTTCCGTTGCCCCCCCTAAAGACCCAAGCTTCTACACAGCTGCTATTAACAGCGATCCAGTGGCCAACACATCCAACACTAACCCCCCTCTCATATCCATAGGGAGTATAGAATCCCTATTTCGTTCCCTTTTGCAGCCTATTAGTGACAGCCTGAAAAAGGTTGAGATAAGGCTGACTATACTAGAGACATCCCTAAATACCTTAGTCAGCAAGCAATTCAAGAATGTGGGACCTCATCTCCCTGTAGGAAACACCCCTATAACAGGAGCTTTACAGGGCACCAACTTAGTCCCCTCCCAGGGTGCTCCTATTGCTTCCCCCCTGCAGCAACTAATGGCTATTCCAGCCCAGCCACCGCGTAATTATCCAACTCATAGGCCTTTACAACCAACAGACTCTGCCCCCCAAAGCTCTCAGACAGGGACCAACGATGGCCTCCCCGAACCTGGAAGCACCCTCCTTCTTCCCCCGGGGCGACCAGTCCCAAGACCACGGAGACCAGATCTGCCGCCAGAAGCTAATAATTTAACGGGGGTGTTAGCAGGTGCTCCTCAACTAAGAACTGGAGAAAACGAAGATTACCAATCCCTAAAGAAAAAGGTGATCAAGTGGCTAAATTGGAACCGACCCTTACCATCTCATTTTAACAACGAGATTATTATGGTTAGAAGGGTCCCTTGGCTAGGGAAGACTAGAAAAACAATAATAGGGGACTGCATTCTGGTAACTTTTAAAGATCCGGGCACCGTTTTGCATATTTGTGAAGGAGTAAATCGTTCATTGGATTCTACCATCCAGACCCGCCCAGTATCCTTTTTCTTCCCTCCTATTCGCATGCACTACCCTCCCCTGCATGATGAGTGGACAAGGGTGGAACGGAGACGTGGACGCCAAGTTTATGCACAGCACTCTAACTTCCAAGTGCCTGATACACCCTATTTCCACTTCAATCGTTTTAACTGCTTGAACAGCTTGGATGGGGTTGACTGACTCTCTGCTCACAGCCCAGTGACTCTGGATTATGGCACCGACGGATTTTCTGATCCATCCCCCCCGATTGCTGGTAAAATTCCTGGTCTATTGAATGCCACGGCGACTCCGGACAACGGCTCTTGCAGACCCTCTGATCCACTTGCCCGTAGTGCTGGCAATGTTACTGATCTATCAAATGGTCCAGAGCTCCTGGATAATGGCCCCTGCAGTCTCTCTGAGCCATCTGCTCCCACCATTGGTAATGTCCCAGAATTATTGATCAAAGCGGAACCTGTAACCATCTCCTCCAACCCTTCTGGCACGGCAACTGACATCTCCGAACACCTAAGGATAATCTGCTGGAATGTTGCTGGATTGGCCAACAAACTGGGTGACCCGGACTGGGCAAACTACATCGAGACTGGAGATGTATGTATGTTCCAGGAAACCTGGGCTAGAGAGAATTATGGTCATCAAGGCTACATGTCCTTTTCCATCCCAGCTAGGTGGGAAGGCAAGGGCCGCCCGTCAGGGGGGCTGACGATCTGGGTTGCATCCCATCTAGGCTGCACGGCAACACGGCTGTCGGCTAACTCAGAAGACATTCTTGTGGTTTCATTATCCTGGCCTAACCAAGCCAAACTTGTGTTAATTAACATCTATTCTAGGCCAGTGGGAGTTGCAAAGGAATCACCGACCATAGATGAACTCACGAACTTTATATCTGAACTACCGAGTGATTCATTTTATGTGGTGGGAGGGGATTTTAATTCTCATTTTGAGCCACTCCCTGGTCTTTTGGAGGGGTTCCCATCGGAAGAAGAGGCCAGATGGGCAGTCCCCCCAGTGGAAGCTCCCCCCCCGAAGGCCTGGACCCCACTTGCATTACAAATCACAGCTCTAACCCTAAAGTTCGGAATCAGAGCCTGCAACGGGCGAATGAAATCAGATATACCCAGTAAAACTACCTACAATAGACTGGGAAGAGAGTCCCGCCTGGATTATGTCCTGGCCCAAATAGTGAAGTGGCCGACCATTCAGGATTTTAGGGTTATGGAACGGTCAGATAGCGACCATAATGCGCTCGAGCTCGACCTGGTCACTCCTGGCCCCCAAGTTCCTGTGACCAATGTAGAAGGGAACAAACCTGCGCTTCTCCTGGAAAATAATAGGAGAAGAATCAGGTGGGAGCATTTGGTTACAAGTAAGAACAAACTCCCCATGCTCTACGACGAGATAACTCCCATATTGGAAACTGTGGGTAGTTTATACAACGAGGCAAGCAATAATGATTCCCGGGCTAAACTTTACAAAGCTCATGAGGACCTTATAAAGGCTGCGGCCCCTCATCTTTCTAGTAGCTCACGAAAACCCAGACAGGGGCGACAGGGCAAAACAGCATGGTATAGCCCGGCTTGCAGAAGGGCAAAAGCAGAACTCCTCAGACATATTAAGGAGGGACTAGGGGGGGATAGCCTAAGACAAAGCAGGCGGGCTTCTAAGAAATTAGTTACCCACTGTTAGACCTGTCAGCCCTTTGGGTGGTCCCTCCTCATCATTATTTATTTTGTCCCACTTTTGCCTCAAACCCTGTTGGTAATTTTTCCTTTTTGGGAACCACCAGACTTTTTGTAGTGTTGATGCAGATTCAGGGAGCCATTTTATCTACCCCTGAAACTTCTGTCTGAGGGCCTGGAGCACAAAATGGTGGCCACCTGTGACATCACCAGCATCCACTGGAACCTACCAGCACCTTCCAGAACATTCCAGAACCCTGTGACAGTTGGAGGCGGTTTAGAATGTTGGGAAGCTAAGTGAGAGAGTTGGCAGTTGGAGCTGGCAGTTGGCACCTGACTGGTGAAGAGAGAGCAGCACAACATTGAAGGAGGACGGAGTGAGGCAGCAGGGGTGGAAACTTGTGCCTGGAGTGGGGTCCATAAACCCACCCTTGATACTAGTCCCTACTGACTGAGCCCAGCCTGGAGCCCTGTGTGGGAAAAAGCAGGAAAAACCATCCTAAGGACCTGGACAGCAGGAACAGGCCTTAGACACAAAGAACAGCGAGATCCTGACCTGGAAACTGGTTTCCCTGGAGTCCGGCGTCGAGTAGCCTGAGACCTGGAGCCCGAGGTGGAGAAGCGGCGCTGACTGAAGAAGCAGACGTCGTACCCGGAGCCGCCTGAGGTCGAGAGAGGGCGCCGACGGAGGTCGTGAGGAGTACCAGAGGTCGAGGAGGAAGTTAACCGAGGTCGAGTGAGCGGCGTCGACGGGGGAGTGGAGACCGCCCTCCGGAGTCGCCGGAGACCGAGGAGAAGTGTGCCGGAGGTCGGGAGTGGAGATCGCACTCCGGAGTCACCGGAACCTGAGGAAAGGTGTGCCGGAGGTCGGGAGTGGAGGTCGCACTCCGGAGTCGCCGGAACCCGAGGAAAGGAGCACTGGAGGTCGGGAGTGGAGATCGCACTCCGGAGCCGACGGAAGTCGACATCGAGCCAAGGCCACCCGACGTCATCGAACCGGAGCCGCCCGAGGTCGACATCGAGCCAAGACTGCCGCCGACATCGAGCCGAGGCCGACGTCGTCGAATCGGAGGTCGACATCGAACCGAGGCACCCGACATCGATCCGGAACCGCCTACCGGCGTCGTCAAGAACTGACATTGTGCCGAGGCCGCCGACATCGATCCGGAACCGCCTGACGGCGTCGACACGACTCCAGCGGCGTCGAAGCTCCATAAAAAGGGCAGTAAGTGGAGTAGAGGGCGCCTAAGGCCCTGTGGAGACCTGAGAGACTGCTCTAAGGGGCTAGGGAGGTGCTGGAACCAACCTGACTGTGCCAGGGGTGAGCTGGGACTAATCTAGAGAAGTTGTGTGGAGGGAGAGAGCCAGGTCTCTGGTATTCCCCCCTTGATCTACCTCAGTTTAGGCCTCAGCCTTGTCCAAGCCAGGGAGTAGACACCCCCGAGCCTTCCACAACCCCACAAGCTGTGCCTGGGCCAAATCAGCCCTTAGTATTCACAAATGTGATCTGATTATATGAGTGTCACTGTATGCCTTTAATTATTTATTGGGGGCACTGTATTTATTGTGTTTAACCTATTTATTGCTTCACAATATTTATTGGTACAGTATTTATTGCCTCAGAATATTTAATTGCCTGTATGTATTGCACTTGTATTTATGCCCTATTTATTTACAATCACCCCTATTTATTGAATCATTAAGCCAGTATTTATTTGACCTGCACTTTCTAAAAAGTTTGTATATTGTGATTGTTATTTATTTTTCCAATCAGCAACTAAGAGAAAAAGATAAAGAAAGATATTTTCATAATTTTTACGGTGTAGAGTCGTTTTTGGAACGGATGCACGCATGGTTATTGTATGGGTATATTGTATGCTTAGCACGGTGCCTGTTTCCTGACCACTCGAGCCAAGCTACCACAGTGTGTTCGGGAAGTCCACCACCACCCTGCGGAGTGGGAGTGGGTTTTTCCAACATAAATTGGTGTTCAGTGGTGGGATAGAGCTGTGCCTACGTATACTCAACAATAACTGTGGGTAGTCCATAGGCCTACACCGGGAGTTTTCTCAAAGCGGCCTTCCTAATTGTGGGTTTTTGTGTTTTTCCAAATTTACTCTGGTGGTGGGTGGAGGTGTTATATAAGGTACCCCCCTGCATTGTTACTGCACATAACTGTCCTCTAACCTGAGTGGGCAAGATGGAGTTTGTACTAGAAAATCTAGAAACGTACACTGTGGCCCAACTCAGGGAGTTTTGCCAGCGGGAGGGGGTGTACTGTCCCCCAGGAGCAAAGAAGGGTGCACTCCAAACCAGCTTAAGGGCTTGGGGGGAGGCACGCCGAGAAAGCAAGGCTGAGGAGGAGGACAGGGATAGAGAGCCTGACACCGAGGGGGCTGAGATGTACCAACCTGAGGTGGGGAACCTGGCAGCGGGGCCCGGAACCATTTCTAGGAAGGGCAGCAGTGCCTCTAGCGGTGGCTTGTCTGAAGTGGAGTTAACGGACCGGAGGGAGAAAAGACAGCTCACATGGGACTTAGCAAGGCTGGAGAAGGAGAAGGAGGAGCAGAGGATGGCCCATGAATTACGACTGAAAGAAATAGATCTTCAGATCTTGAGAATCGGGGCACAACCTGTTCCTAATGGTGGCAGCCAAACCCAAGAGATCACCAGGGAACCTAAACCATACCTGCCAAAGGACATAGTAGCTAGCTATGGAGTGGGCGACGATATCGCCAAGTGGCTAGCGGCCTATGAGGTCTCGTTGAGGGCCCATGGGGTTCCAGAGAAGTACTGGGGAGGGGGATTGTACAAGTACATGCCTCCAGCTGGTAGGGATGCTTTATTGGCCCTCGAAGAGGATGAGCAGACCCACTACCCCACCATGAAACTGGCGCTCATCAGAAAGTTTGGACTAACACCTGAAAAGTACAGACAGAAGTTCAGGGGTAGTCACAAACTGGGCACACAGAATTGGGTGGACTTCCTGGACTATGCAAAGAAGGCACTGGAAGGTTGGATTCAGGGCAGTGAAGTGAGGAACTACGAGGGGTTGTTTGACCTAGTACTGAAGGAACACCTGCTCGAGAAATGTTTCCCTGAACTGCGGCAACACCTGGTGGATAGCAAGCTGACCAGTCCCCGGAAGCTTGCTGAGGAGGCGGACATTTGGGCTAGTACCCGGGTGTCCACAATGGGGACTGGAGGGGATACTCAAAAGGCCGGACAGGGCGCCCCCCAGAAGAAAGAGGGAGGGGAAAAGAAAAAGGAGTTCTCCAAAGGCCCCCAAAATAACTTCCAAGGGAAGGGAACAGGATTCACCCCTAGGGCTAACCCACCCAGAAACCCTAATCCTGGCCAGAGTCAGCAGCCAAGGGTTGTCCATTGCTATGAGTGCGGTGGCGTTGGACACTATAAAGGAGATCCGAAGTGCTTGAAACGACCACCCCCTCCCACTGGAGGAAAGACCCCCGGAGTAGCTAGTGTAGTGCTCGGGGAGGAGATGCCCTTAACTAAGGGAAGGGAGTGGGCGGGTGTCACTTTAGTGTCCCTGGGAGAACGGGAGATGGTTCCTAAGATCCAGGTGCCCGCAAATACCGCAAAGTATGGGCAGTGGATCACCATCAACGGCCAAAGAGGGGAGGCTCTGAGAGACACAGGAGCCAGTATGACTATGGTACGTAGCCAACTGGTGTCTCCAGAGCAGGTAATTCCCGATGTACTCCACCCAGCCGCGATGGCTGACGGCAGAACAGGCCACTATCCAGTGGCCGAGGTTCCCTTTGAATGGGGGGGGGTTGCAGGTTCACTTCGAGTTGCCGTAAGCCCTGCCGTGCCAGTTGATTGTCTGCTGGGGAATGACATGGAGCACAACGCTTGGAAGGAGGTGGAATACCGGACTCACACTGAGATGCTGGGTACACCTGACTGGGCCTGTGTGAGCACAAGGTCCGCGACTACCCGGAGAGGGAGTTCGTTTCGGCTGGAGCCTGGAACAACGGCCCAGCCAGCTGCCAGTCAAGGGAAGAACCGAGGACAGGAGGAGCCTGCCTCGGCGTCCCCACCCCGTAGGACGGATAGGCCACCGGAGGTGGTGGACCAGGAGTCTGCGGAGGGGGACGTTACCAAACTGGAGGACCTACCCATCCCGGCCGAGTGGCACGTGGAGGGAGGCCCGTCCAGGGAGGAATTCTGCCAGGGCCAGAGGGAGTGCCCTACCCTTGAGGGGCTAAGGCGTCAGGCCCAAGCCCAGGCAGCAGGGAACGTTGAAGGGAACTACAGTGTTTACTGGGAGGATGGCCTCCTCTACAGTGAACCCAAGGCACCCCTACACGGATCGTCACGAGCCTTGGTAGTCCCTCAACGTTATCGAGCCTTCCTTCTGGAGTTGGCTCACGAGATACCATTGGCAGGACACCTGGGGCAAGACAAGACCTTCGCCCGTCTTGTCCCACACTTTTATTGGCCTCAGATGAAAGTGTCGTCCGATACCTACTGCCGGACGTGTGTGTCTTGCCAAGCCAGTGGGAAAACAGGGGTGAAGCTGAAAGCTCCCCTGGAACCACTTCCTGTCGTTAGCACCCCCTTTGAAAGGGTGGGCATCGACATTGTGGGTCCGTTAGATCCACCTACTACAGCTGGTCACAGGTTCATCCTGGTTCTGGTGGATCATGCCACGCGGTACCCAGAGGCAATACCTCTGAGGACCATAACAGCACCTGTTGTGGCTAGGGCCCTGATGGGAATCTTTACCCGAGTGGGTTTTCCCAAGGAAGTTGTGTCCGACAGGGGGACCAACTTCATGTCAGTGTACATGCGGGCGATGTGGAAGGAGTGTGGAGTGACATACCGGTTTACCACTCCTTACCACCCCCAGACCAATGGTCTGGTGGAGAGGTTTAACAAAACCTTGAAAGGCATGATCAGAAGTCTGCCTGAAAGCCTGCGGAGGAAATGGGACGTCCTCCTACCCTGTTTATTGTTTTCTTACAGGGAAGTGCCACAGAAGGGAGTGGGCTTCAGCCCCTTCGAGCTTCTGTATGGGCACCCTGTACGTGGACCTCTCAACCTGGTGAGAGACGGATGGGAAAGAACTCCCAGAAAGCTTCCCCAGGATGTGGTGAGCTACATGCTGGCCTTCCGGAGCCAAATGGCTAAGTTGTGGAAGCAAGCTTCTGACAACTTGGAAGCCAGCCAAGCAGTAATGAAGGCGTGGTATGACCACAACGCTCACCCGGTGGAGTTGGAGCCTGGCCAGAAGGTGTGGGTGATCGAACCAGGAGAGCTTAGTGCCCTCCAGGATCGCTGGTCAGGACCCTTTGAGGTGTTGGAGAAGAAGGGTAAGGCTACCTACTTGGTGGACCTGAAGACCCCTCGTCAGCCCCTACGGGTGCTGCATGCCAACCGCCTCAAACCCCACCACGAGAGGCCCGAAGTCATCTTGATGATGGTGACTGACGGAGGAGAGGACGTGGAAAGCGAGCCTCTCCCTGATCTGTTTGCGTCTCAAGAGAAGGATGGGTCGGTGGAGGGAGTGATTCTCTCCCCATCTCTAACTCCTGAACAGCAGGAGGACTGTCACCAGGTCCTGGGGCAGTACTCCTCGTTGTTCTCCCTTGTCCCGGGTAGGACTCACCTGTGCGTCCATGATGTGGACACAGGAGACAGCCCACCTGTGAAGTCCAAGATCTACCGGATGTCAGACAAGGTGAAGGCCAGCATCCATAGTGAAGTCACTAAGATGCTGGAGCTAGGAGTGATCGAACCTTCTAGCAGCCCCTGGTCCAGTCCGGTGGTGTTAGTACCAAAAGCTGCACCACCGGGTGCCCAACCAGAACTGAGGTTCTGTGTGGACTATCGGGGACTGAACTCAGTGACCAAAACTGATGCTCATCCGATCCCTAGGGCGGATGAATTGATTGACCGGCTGGGAGCTGCCCAATATCTAAGTACCTTTGACCTTACTTCTGGGTACTGGCAGATCTCTTTGACTGATGGAGCAAGGGAAAGGTCAGCCTTCTCCACGCCCAATGGCCACTACCAGTTCTGTGTGATGCCCTTTGGGCTCAAGAACGCACCTGCCACGTTTCAGCGCCTGGTAAACCAGATCCTCACCGGAATGGAGAGTTTCTCTGCTGCTTATCTGGACGACATAGCCGTCTTCAGTAACAGCTGGGAGGATCACTTGCGTCACCTGCAAGCTGTGGGTAGGGGAGCGGTGCAACCCCTCCAGGCGAAGATCGAGGCCATCATGGCCTGGGAACCCCCCAAGACTCAGACTGAGGTCCGAGCATTTTTGGGTCTCACGGGATACTACCGTCGCTTCGTGAAGGGGTACGGTACCATCGTGGCCCCCCTCACGGAGCTCACGTCCAGGAAACAACCTCGACGGGTAGTCTGGACGGAGGCTTGTCAGCAGGCCTTCGTGAAGCTGAAGAAAGCCATGTGCGAGGCCCCGGTCTTAAGGGCCCCAGACTTTTCCAAGGAGTTCATTGTCCAGACAGATGCATCAGAACATGGCATTGGGGCAGTGTTATCGCAACTCAACGAAGAGGGTCTGGATCAACCCGTGGTCTTCCTATCCCGGAGACTACTCCCCAGGGAACAGAAGTGGAGTGCAATAGAGCGTGAAGCCTTTGCAGTGGTATGGGCTCTGAAGAAGTTGCGGCCATACCTGTTTGGCTCACACTTCCTAGTTCAGACCGACCACCGACCCCTTCGTTGGCTGATGCAGATGAAGGGGGAGAATCCCAAGTTGTTGAGGTGGTCTATCTCCCTACAGGGAATGGACTTTCAGGTGGAACATCGACCTGGAGTGGACCACGCCAATGCAGACGGTCTCTCAAGGTATTTCCGCCTTAGTGATGAGAACTCCCAAGGGGTTGGGTAGCTCTCCCCACTTTCAGCTGGGGGGGACGCGTGTTAGACCTGTCAGCCCTTTGGGTGGTCCCTCCTCATCATTATTTATTTTGTCCCACTTTTGCCTCAAACCCTGTTGGTAATTTTTCCTTTTTGGGAACCACCAGACTTTTTGTAGTGTTGATGCAGATTCAGGGAGCCATTTTATCTACCCCTGAAACTTCTGTCTGAGGGCCTGGAGCACAAAATGGTGGCCACCTGTGACATCACCAGCATCCACTGGAACCTACCAGCACCTTCCAGAACATTCCAGAACCCTGTGACAGTTGGAGGCGGTTTAGAATGTTGGGAAGCTAAGTGAGAGAGTTGGCAGTTGGAGCTGGCAGTTGGCACCTGACTGGTGAAGAGAGAGCAGCACAACATTGAAGGAGGACGGAGTGAGGCAGCAGGGGTGGAAACTTGTGCCTGGAGTGGGGTCCATAAACCCACCCTTGATACTAGTCCCTACTGACTGAGCCCAGCCTGGAGCCCTGTGTGGGAAAAAGCAGGAAAAACCATCCTAAGGACCTGGACAGCAGGAACAGGCCTTAGACACAAAGAACAGCGAGATCCTGACCTGGATACTGGTTTCCCTGGAGTCCGGCGTCGAGTAGCCTGAGACCTGGAGCCCGAGGTGGAGAAGCGGCGCTGACTGAAGAAGCAGACGTCGTACCCGGAGCCGCCTGAGGTCGAGAGAGGGCGCCGACGGAGGTCGTGAGGAGTACCAGAGGTCGAGGAGGAAGTTAACCGAGGTCGAGTGAGCGGCGTCGACGGGGGAGTGGAGACCGCCCTCCGGAGTCGCCGGAGACCGAGGAGAAGTGTGCCGGAGGTCGGGAGTGGAGATCGCACTCCGGAGTCGCCGGAACCTGAGGAAAGGTGTGCCGGAGGTCGGGAGTGGAGGTCGCACTCCGGAGTCGCCGGAACCCGAGGAAAGGAGCACCGGAGGTCGGGAGTGGAGATCGCACTCCGGAGCCGACGGAAGTCGACATCGAGCCAAGGCCACCCGACGTCATCGAACCGGAGCCGCCCGAGGTCGACATCGAGCCAAGACTGCCGCCGACATCGAGCCGAGGCCGACGTCGTCGAATCGGAGGTCGACATCGAACCGAGGCACCCGACATCGATCCGGAACCGCCTACCGGCGTCGTCAAGAACTGACATTGTGCCGAGGCCGCCGACATCGATCCGGAACCGCCTGACGGCGTCGACACGACTCCAGCGGCGTCGAAGCTCCATAAAAAGGGCAGTAAGTGGAGTAGAGGGCGCCTAAGGCCCTGTGGAGACCTGAGAGACTGCTCTAAGGGGCTAGGGAGGTGCTGGAACCAACCTGACTGTGCCAGGGGTGAGCTGGGACTAATCTAGAGAAGTTGTGTGGAGGGAGAGAGCCAGGTCTCTGGTATTCCCCCCTTGATCTACCTCAGTTTAGGCCTCAGCCTTGTCCAAGCCAGGGAGTAGACACCCCCGAGCCTTCCACAACCCCACAAGCTGTGCCTGGGCCAAATCAGCCCTTAGTATTCACAAATGTGATCTGATTATATGAGTGTCACTGTATGCCTTTAATTATTTATTGGGGGCACTGTATTTATTGTGTTTAACCTATTTATTGCTTCACAATATTTATTGGTACAGTATTTATTGCCTCAGAATATTTAATTGCCTGTATGTATTGCACTTGTATTTATGCCCTATTTATTTACAATCACCCCTATTTATTGAATCATTAAGCCAGTATTTATTTGACCTGCACTTTCTAAAAAGTTTGTATATTGTGATTGTTATTTATTTTTCCAATCAGCAACTAAGAGAAAAAGATAAAGAAAGATATTTTCATAATTTTTACGGTGTAGAGTCGTTTTTGGAACGGATGCACGCATGGTTATTGTATGGGTATATTGTATGCTTAGCACGGTGCCTGTTTCCTGACCACTCGAGCCAAGCTACCACAGTGTGTTCGGGAAGTCCACCACCACCCTGCGGAGTGGGAGTGGGTTTTTCCAACACCCACGCTAAGGCCGAGTGGGAGGAAAATCAGTGGGAAGAACTTAGCAAGGCCCTAGCGACCCAAAACCAACGTCTGTTCTGGAGGATAGTGAATGGGGGGTCGGGGCATCTTCAATCGGCAATAGAGCCTAATATCGCCCCAGGGGTGTGGCAGGCTCACTTTCAGTCTCTTTACAGTTCTGAGCCGGGAAAATCCCCTATTGTCACCGAGGTTGGTCGGCCAGGGTATGAGGGAGAGCTGATAACGCTGGGTGAGGTCACCGCTGCCATCTCAGGTCTTGCTTCTGGAAAGGCGCCAGGACTGGATGGCTTACCTGGGGACATGTTCAAACAGGAGCCCATTGTATGGGCCCCCTACCTTACTGCCCTTTTCAATGGAGTTCTAAGCGGCATGGAAATTCCTGGTACTTGGCTGGGGGCAGAGGTGGTCCCTATCTTTAAAAAGGGCTCGCCTCTCCTCCCGACCAACTACAGACCCATCAGCTTAATTGACGTAGCACAGAAGCTGTTTGGCAGGGTTTTGCTGAATCGCCTCCAGGATTGGATGGAAGAGGTGGGTGCCCTCAGTCCCTATCAGGCGGGATTCAGGAAGGGGGTATCCACAGTGGACCAGGCTTTTAGGCTGAATCTCATCTATTGGAGGGCAGCAATTTTCGAGGGCGGCAGTCTGTACACAATTTTTGTGGACTTACGGGCCGCCTTCGATCTGGTGCCCAGGGGAAAACTCTGGAGCGTCTTGGCAGAGATGGCCGTCCCCCCGGACATCTTAGTAATCTTACAAAGGCTTCACCATAATAATTATGCCCGAGTGAGGTGTGGGAGGTCGGGGGAATTGACCGATAGATTCCCCGTTGACCGAGGGGTACGGCAGGGTTGTGTGTTGGCACCGACCCTGTTTTGCCTCTTCGTCAACGGGGTAATCGCCCACCTAATTGCCACCGATTATACTGACGCCCCCAAACTTAATGGCAGCAGGGTGCCCGCAATCATGTTTGCGGACGACACCCTGCTGCTATCTAAAACCCCCATGGGGATACAGAGGATCCTTGATTCATTTGTAGCCTTCTGTACGGACAGAGGGCTAGAAATCAATCCGGCCAAAACTAAATTCATGGTTTTAAATCCGAGCCACAAATTGCGGCCGAATCCACAATTGGGAGCAGCACGGCTCGAGAGGGTTGGCACCTTTGAATATCTAGGCGTGACTCTCAATGAAACCATGACTTGGGGATCTCACCAGATTAGGGCGAACCTCAAACTTACACAAATTACTGGGGGTATCGCCCGGATGATGACCGGCTCCTCATACCGCCCGCTGGGGGCCTTAATTCAGATATACAAGGCCCAGGCCAGGGGAGCGATCATGTATGGGGCGGAACTGTGGGGACACACACCATGCCATAGCCTGTCATTAATAGAAAATAAGTTCATAAGACAGATAACTGCGCTTCCCCCCAGTACCCCGCTCCTCCCCTTGAGGCTTGATCTCGGTCTACGACCATTATCTGATGAAATAAGCCTGAGACCAATAGCCTTCTGGCGTAGGTTGTGGAGCAGTAATGATCTTGCAGCATACAGGGCGGAACTGGCAGAATTATTGAACCACCCAAAAGCGCTCCGTATCCCTTGGGTTAAAAACATTCAATCCACCTGTATGGAACTAGGGCTACCCGACTTATGGACTGACCCTGCGAATGCCGCACTGAATATCTCTAAAAGGTCCCTGACTAATGTATACCACGAACGCAAATTAGCTAGGGCCCGAGTTACCCAGGCAGAAGGGTCTCTATCCTCTGTGTTTTTGCAAAGCAAGGACCTTTATAGGTTCGAGAGGGTATTGGATCCTATCTTTCCGGTACTTGCTAGGAAGCTGTTTCTCCAATGGAGATACGGCTCATTGCCCTTTCGGTTCTTCACAAGTACTTGGTCATCGCCCCCTACCACGACGCAGTGCCCGGCTTGTGATGCCTTGGAGGAAACCGATTTACACGTGGCCTTCTTCTGCCCAGCCTACAGGGCAGCGCGGAAATACTGGCTTCTTCCCTTGATTAGGAATATGGGCGGTAGGGAATATGCTCCAATGTACAGGATTTTAAAATCTGATCTCTCTGGTCCAACTGTCCTCGCATTATCTAAATTTTTTACTAATGTTTGGCATACGCGCAACCGCATCCTAAAGGCGTTGGGTCCCTCTTAAAATTTTAGATGCACAGTTTTTATTGTATTTTTAACACATGTATTTCCAATGTTTTAATGTATGGACTTATTGTGATTATATATGTGTATTGTTTTTCTTTTATGGCCAAACGGCCGAAATAAAGATTGGAATACGATTAAAATATCCTATTCCAAAAATCCTCAAATCCAATTGCAATGATGCAGCAGACAAAAAGAGTGATCTTTCCAGCTCCAAATCCAAAGGCAGAATGAGCAGGAGATGGACAAAGCACTGGGAGGAGCCTGCTGGACAGGAACAGGAAGTTGGAGATTCTGTGTCACTTCCTCCCTCTCTCCACCTTTTAAAAAAATGACTCCTTGCACAAAAAAGGAAAGCCAAATGTCAATGTAAGGAGTTCTTTTCATCCAAAATCAGCATTTGCAGATGGTTTCATGCTGCTAGAGCCGATATTCCTCTCCAAATTGAAAATTTTACGTTGTTGAGTTCTCGAGCTTCACATTACTTCCGCCGGCATGTCGAAAACGACATGATCGCGTTCTCTTCTTTGTCCCTGTCGCGTTGGATATGACGTGTTCGGGGTCTCTTTCTCCTGTTCGCGTTCGATTAGACGTGCCCGCGTCATCACCCTCTGGCTCGCGATGTAGAATGACATGTTCGAGATCTCAATCTTCTCATACTCGCGCGGTGCATGATCAAGAGAAGAAAGGCTTGATCGCACGACAAATGACGTGATCGAGCGACAAATGATGTTAATGCGGCTGCGAACTGTCGCGAGACAGCGCAAAATGGCTACCAAAATCCAACATCTCGTGGAGAACGCGACCGGGTCGGGAAAACTTGTCGGCGAACGCGGGGTTTCAGGTAAGGCGATCGCGCGAACGCGAGAATGTATTTTTTTACAGCGCGAGCAAGAAACAAATTATCGCTAAGCTGCGGAATGCGGAAATTTTGACATTTTCGCGCTTTCCGCGGAACGCGAAAATGCCAAAATATCGCAATTTCCGCGAACGGAACGGAATTTTGGCCCAGGCCTAATAAAAATGCCACACATATGCATCTACACCAGAAAGTATGTAACTGTCACACATAAGCACCGAAGTCAGAAAGCATGGATATGTCACAGATAAGCACCCAGAACAGAAAGCATGAAAATGCCACACATATGCACCCAGGCCAGAAAGCATGGAAATGTCACACATAAGCACCTAGGCCAGGATGCATGGAAATGCCAAACATAAGCACTCTGGTCAGAAACCATGGAAATGTCATACCTAAGCAGCCAGGCCAGAAACCGTGGAAATGTCACAAATAAGCACCCAGGCCAATAGGTGTGGAAATAACACAAAGAAGCACCCAGGGAAGAAACAGTGGAAATGAAACACATGAGCACCCAGACCAGTAAACGTGGAAATGTCACACAGAAGCAATCCGGCCAGAGGCCATGGAAATGTCACATATTAGCTAGCCCTGGGCGTAGTGGGCGTAGTGGGGCTACGTGGAGCAGCGCGTAGTGTGGCAAAATCTATGCACACTCGCGCGCTCCGCGTAGCCCCACTACGCGCTACCCACCTCCCGCCCGCCCTCATTTTAAAATAATTTAAAGAACGTTAAAAGTAAATAAAACACCTTAACTGCAGTGCAGCGTCCCGGGGCTCCCTCTTCCTGCTTGACGGCAACTTCTTCACACAAATGCGCATGCGTGGACGCACGCGCATGTGCATTTCTCGTGAGAAATGCGCATGCGCGGGCGTCCGCCTGACATTTGACACACTCAGCAAATGTGACAAGATGAAAAAAGTAAAGGCCTTTAGAACTCTACCCTGATTATTTTAGGGCTGCTGCAGCAACCCCGCACCCCTACTTTCAACACCTATGACCCAGGCCAGAAAGCATGGAAATGGCACACATATGGACCCAGGCAGCAATCATGGAACTGTCATACATTAAGGTCGGACAATGCAAACTTAGCAGCTATGGTCACACTCACCACCAGTTCGCTCTGCCTGTGCCGCTCTCTAGCCTCGATACAAAGGGGAGGGAGCAGAGCAGTGAGCGCATCAAGAGTGATTAAGGCTGTTCTCGCAAGGTGAGGGAGGAGGTGCTGGAGAAGAGGGTACAAAAGGGATGGGAGGGGTACCTGCGTATTGTAGCAGAACCACTGGGGAGTCGGGGCACGCATTTGCATATTATTTCATGTGTATGCTCTGTGCTGCATGGAACATAAGCATTAAATAATATACAAAATCCTGCCAAGGTGACAGCAAGGTCAGGTAGCAAGGTGGCAGGGCTGACCAACCACTACCAGCACCAGGGTCTTCAAATTTGTAACACTTTCTCGCTCTAATCGATTGAAGGACGGCCCAGGGGTAGGCTGGTGTTAATATTTTTTTTTATATGCACTGCTAGAGTGTGCTTGCTGCTGGGGCCGGCTGGGTGGGAGAAGGGGAGGCTGGCAACATTATGGGCTTAGTGCAGAGTGCAGACTGTCATGGTGGCCTTCTGATTTTGATACTGGGGCTGATTTTGCAAATAAATCAGTCCTGGTAACAAAACCAGCCCCCTATGAGCCTCCAGTGGGATTGTCCAGTGCCTAGCCTCACAAGTTCAGCCCTGAATTCAACACATTTTAATCTCATAAATGCAAACAAAAAGCATTGAAACATTAGTTCTAGAACCTATAAGAATTATCTACTCTCTACAGCAAAATGACAGAATAGGCTATCTTCTGTACAATAATTTTAATAAAACCTTTTTTTTTTAAACCTAACCTGAATTCACAATACTCACTCTCTCTCAATGTGTGAGCAATAATATTTTAAAAGATTATCATTTATTCTCACTTTTAGCCTTAAAGAGCGTTTCTAACTGTGGTTAGGGCAAACAGTTTAGATTGTAGTCCTTTACTAGCGAGAAATATATTGAATGAGCTTTTAAAAAACTGGAAAAGTTTCAATTTCACATATGAGAAAGACATGACTTTATGAGTTTCAACAGCAGCAAACAAACAATTCAATTTTAACCTTAAATGTCCTAAAAATGACCAGAAATTACCTCATTAAAATGAGAACAACACATGTTGTGACCAGAAAAAGTCTATTAAGACTAGCAAATGGAGAAAGAAGATGCTACAGTTGTTATTTTAGCAAATGTTTTTATGACTAGGTTAGAAGTGGAAAATGTCATGAGGAAGTTAAAATGAAGCTTTGGAAAAAGACAGGATAGTGAGGCACACAAGGAAAAATTTATTTCTGAGGGAGAAAGCAGATAGCGGCAACTTTCAAGGAGAATAGCTTTCTTTGTTTGCATTCGATTTGAATTTTACCACCGTAAACAGAAACAATGCTATTGCAATCAAAGAAGAGTAGCTTTTCCATCTAGTACAAAATGTTCACACCGTAAGGGGTTGTAGGTGTCTATGACTCCTATTATAGGAGGATGCCATAGCAACATTCCGCAGCTGAACAAATTAAACCGTTACCGAGAGAGGAGAGGAAAATGTAGTGGAAGGGAAGTAAGAAGGTAGGAGAGAAGACAGGAGGAGAAAGGGGAATTGAAGACATTCAGAGCAAAGAAATTCCATAACCATTATTATTAATATGTGGGATAAATATCAGCAAGGGGTATTTAAATATTAATGAGATCTCTTATCAAGGTGTGAGTTAGTCATGTAATGCATGACTTTTAGCCGGATGAAAAAAGTGAGGTCCATAATGATACATTACTCATAAATAGAATAAGGTGTCAACCCAGAGTAGAAAAGGGGACCAGAGAGGACAGTCACACAATTACCTGTCTGTGCGAGTTAACTGTACCCGAAACACTTTCCCAGCAGTCTAAATTCAGGAGTCGCTGATGTGGGACTCCATAAGTGTTGGAATGCAGAGTTCAAGGGCGATTACCATAATCTTTTTAGGTAAATTCATCATCAGTGTATCCCGGTCTGTTATTTGGGTGTGGCCGTGTCCTGGCCTCTGTTGATTTGCCATTGTGTGGCCCTCTACTTCTGCCTATTTGCCAAGCTCCCCATCCCATTTCTCCCCTGTGGAAGAATCCGCCTCCTTTAATTTCTGTGCTAGGACTATTTTTTCTAACATAGCAGACAAGTTAATGAACCAAGTTTCATATTTCTGATTTGTGGGGTGTGGCATAAGAACCAACAAGAACAGCTCCAGAAAGCATTTAATCTATATATTTGTGACACTCCTAATAGTGATCCTGATGCGTTCCCAGAAGTATTGTATTTTCCTGCATGACCAACACATATGTTGAAGGTCTGCTTTACTTGCATGACATAAGAAGGCGACAGTCAAGACCAGTGTGAAATATTCTATTCTAATGACACATCCCGCTGTATGATCAACCACAACAGTAAACAGGCAATGCAATCCCAAGGGTATTTGAATTTGTCTCCGCGGTTATGTCATTGGCGAGCAACGCTTTGCAGATATGGCGCTGGGCTATTCATCCAATTGTGCAACACTGCTGATTGTACTGCATTTTATTTTTTGTAAATCTGGTCTTTGGAATTGTTATTGGCCATGTGGTCATTATTAACGGAAGTTCGGGGAGAGGCTACAATTTAATAAAGCCTCAAAAAAGCAATGTGTGGCTGTAGTAACGAGGTGTAGATCACCCCCACCAGAAGCAGCCAGCATGCTGCTCAGCCCACTCTCAACTGTGACTTCTCCTCACAGGATCCCAACATTCCTAAGCGCATCATCACTGCAACATTCCACTGGCTGAGTAGATGGTTAAAATGGTATGACATTAACATGGACAGGATGCTAGGATACTACAGTGGCATAAAAGAGAAAGCAACCCAAGAGCGATTCCAAGAAAATCATCGAATATTGATGAGTCTCTCCATGTCTCTTCACATTTATTATGCAATTGATTCAAAGCTTGTTACTCTTCATGTGAGATAAAAGTAAATGTGAGGAGGATGCCAAAAGAAACAAAGAACATCTTCCATAAACATTCAAATTCCAATGAAGTGACATTTGTACAAAGCATTCATAAAGCCAGATTGCTTATCTACGAATGAATAGTAATGATCATGTTTTTAAGGTTTTAGGGAACAGGAAGGTATTTATTTTACCTATTGTTTCTAGTAACCAGTGCAACAATGAAGTTTGCCTTGCCTGGGATTTTATAAATAAAAGACTGCCTCGAGGTGAAAAGATTGCCACACGAGATTAAAGCCTCCCTGTACGGGGAAACCACTACCTTTTCTGTTCAAAGGTCTTGGTTTAAAACAAAAATAGACTTAAAAAGCAAAGAGGTGACATAACTTTATGTGCCTTTCAATCCTCTCCCATAACTTTGAATAGCACTACTATACTAGAAATGCGTGTAGTTTTACAGAACTGTGAATCAAGAAAATATATTTATTGAGAACTATATAATGTGTAATGTTAATTAGAAATGATGTATGCTCTCTATAGTGTTTTAAAGAGGCCACCTCATCTGGTGAATGACGTCACAATAGGTCTCATATCTCAAGCAGATATAATCAAAAAAGAGAATATTCTGGAATGCCTATTATTGATGGTTGTTAGTGAAGTAGGGCTGGGAAAAGAGAACTGCTTATTTCCACACCATTGAATACTATTGAATACGTTTCCATCATTAATTACACTGAGAAAACTGCTCCCCTTAGAAAGAAGTTGGGAAAAGTGTGCCGCACAGACTTGACAAAGACTAGATGATCTTGGCTCCATAGCACCTGATCAGAATGGATTTATTTGATAAAACTATCCCAGAAGCAAGCCATTATGAGTGCCTGTCCTGTTCCAGATACTCCATCGAGTATGGCTCTTAATATCCTAACTTATGCTAGGCATGTCAACTCAGTTCTTTATTTTGCGACATTGGTGCTTCCAAAGCATTTTCAAAATGTTAATATTAAAATTGTGGTATACTAATTTTAATTCAAATGAAAATCAACTAAGATGGCAGGAAATATCTGCCTCGTCAACACCCCCAACCGCTTCCAAAACAATGACATGCAAAAAATGTTTCCAAAATGCTTTTGTTTCACCGTGAAGAGTAGATATAATTCAATTGTACACTCATTTTGAAGTAAACAGAATTGTTGAACGATTGCTGCATCTTTTGCAAAGCATCAGCCATGTCTCATTTGGTAAGCACCGAAGTCTCCCATGCGGAGCCTGTACATCAGTGTGTATACAGTGATTTCAGCACTGCATGTGATCGAGACAACAGAGAAAGGCTGCTTAGCAAGCCTCAGGTATGATTAGTTGATTAAAGCAACAATGTTTGCTTGCCCACATTTTAGCCATAGCGGGCTATACCGGCAATTAAAGGCCCACTCCAGAGTTAAATGCCCGAGCCCAAGGAGAGGGCCTTTAACAAGGGAGCAGGACTTTATTGCTGGTATAGCCCAAAGGGCTATAAGGTAATAAGAACATTCTGCCATTAGAGGGCAGAATGTTCTAACAAATATAACAAAGGCCTCATGGAGCCTGAGGGGATTGACATCCCAATGGGTTCCATGAGGCTTTTGTTCACAGCAACAGGTGTGAAGGACAACATTGGAATGTTGGAGCTCTGGGCTTCTCCCGGCCTTTAGAAGCCCTCAGCACTGCATTGTTATCAATGGAGTTCAACATTCCAATGTTCTACTATTATTTATATCGGACAGACTCCCTAATACTGTGAGGAAAAGTATTTTTTCTCATCTAAAGCCAGAGCTAGGCATGCAAACCCTTCCTCTATACTATGTGGACAACACAATCCCTTTAAACATCACCCCCATTGCTCTTTAACAGTCCTTAGATTTTGAACTTTGTAGAAGTTAGTTCTCAAAATAAAAGATTTGTTGTTCTGAGGAGACAGCAAGTTTAGGTCCTAATTCATAAAGATGAAAGAGATACAGGCAGAATTTTACTCTGTTGATTTATACCTACATTTTGTGCAAATGTAACATTTGCAGGAATTCGAGAACAGTCCGGAATAACATATCGTTAATGTTTAAGAATGCAGTCTTTTCACCAGGTAGAAATGTGTGTAAGCAGATCTAAGAATCAAGCATGCATTTCCACATTTTATTTATTTTTATTTCTCCATTGGAAAATAGCATTCTCCATAGATTGCATTCAATGTCTGGAGTGTTCCTCTCAATTCCCACTCTTGAAATGGAGTTACTCCTGCTCTTGACAAGAGTGCAGTTTCCGGTAATTTCCAGGGTGGAAAACCGGCTGATACCTGTTGCCTGAATACCAACAAAGCAGCACTTGAGAGTACTTCCAAACATTTATGGAATTTTCAGATTCATAAATGTTTATTATAAGTTTACATTTCCGGCAAACATAATTTTTTGAAGACAACAAGGATATTAGACCTTCTCTGTGTGCATAGTAATTGGTCCTCATTTTTCCCACTTATGATTATGGCCTACGATGTCAAACTGTGTTCAGCAGTGATACACATAGCACAAGTAAGGAGTCAAGGAGTTGATTTTCAGGTTGCATCAGGTCACTCTTAGTACCCTGCACAATCTATTTTGTCCTCCACCAATACTTTATCTATTTTATTTTATTTATTTATTCATAAAGTTTTATATAGCGCAAACTTGATCCCGAGGGATAACAGAGCGCTTTACAATTTGAAGGAAAGGAAGGTAACAGTTCACTACATGAATCAAATAGGAACATAAATAGACAATGAATCAAATAGGGCTCACATAACAAGGCTGATTACAAATCCTGGGGTCAGCAAAGAATGGGCTAGTAGCTGATACTTAGCAACATAGGAGGGGATCAAATGAGACAACAAGAGAGGAAGAAGAAAAAAATAATAATATTAATATACAAGATTAACATCCAATTCTGGAGTATGTCCAATGCAATTAGAGCAGACAATCGTACATCTTAAGAACTTATTCATGAGGAATCTTTTTACTTCCAATTTGAAAGCAACCTTGGAGGAGATTCTACGAATTTCCAGTGGAAGAGAGTTGCAGATTTTTGGTGCAGAGCCTAAACAAGCCTAAACATAAACAAGCTTTAGATGAGAAAAGCTACCTCTCTGAATTCTTCCTATGGTTTTCTTTCACCTCCAAATGGGTTCATTTAGATCTTGAAGTAATTCCATTCTGTAAATAGAGTTTTTTCACAGTTTAAGACCTGGAGTTGGGGTTTTGCATGAAACAATAAAGAATAGCTTGCGATAACAAAGTTGGCAGAAATTGTCCTGCATGTATTGTCCTGTTGTTACCACCAGCCATTTGCTGGGGATAACAAGCTATATATGATATCTTCTTCCTTTAGAGTGCTGCCCCTCCCCTTCATCCAGTTTTGTAAGTTTGGCATTCAACTATCCAACTTTTTTTGACAATTAAGAAAATGAGGAAATAGTTAAGACTCTCCTTAAATTAATTTCTTGTGATCACACACTTGATTATGATCAATCCCCTTCCATCATAATAGGGCTAGATGTTGTTCTTGTTCTCTCTCGTTATGTGCCTTCTTTCTAGGAAACTGTGTTTAAACAGATTGGGAGAATATAAAAATGGCAATATGCTTAGGAAATAGCCAATGTGGCATAGTATAAAACTAATGAGATCATTATTTTTGGCAAACAATTTAAAAATATTTGGTGCTCTTAGTAGAGGCTTACTGAGTCAAATAGATCCAGAAGCAGCAGTAGCACTTTTCGGGCTGTCAAAACAGAGGCAAATTTCCTCAAATATAAAAGGCAAGGACGATTTTATTTTATTACGTCGCTAGTGGGTTGATCTTTGATTCTGCAGAACTGGAAGACAAATAGAGGCCCAGCATATTTAGAATGGCATAGGAAAATTATCCCTAGCAGGAAATTTGAAGACGCCTATGCCAAAAGGGTTGGTGCAATTAAAAAGTTCAGCTGAGTTTGGAGTTTCATGGGACCACTAGAGAAGGACTTTTAGGCCTTCTATGATGGGGTCCACTTATGATTATGGAGAATGGACAGAGGGTGGCATAGGAAATATGTAATGTCATAAAGCACACCTTACATCTTTTTTTGTTACTTGATCTCTCTTTTAAGTCGTGTCGGAGATATTGTTTTTTTAGCAATAAGTGATCCCTTCCTTCTTTCCTATGTAGTATGAAGTCTACTCTGTTGTATCAGAATTATTATCCAGCTTTTATTATTTATAACTCAGTGATGTAATTAATTATTCTCATTCTTTTTTTTCTGCTCAATAAAAAAAGAAATAAACGAGATCATTATTTTATCACTGTATCACTTTCAAATTAAATGGGATTTTATTGGACATTGCTGTTTGGTACTTTGATCTCTTGCTTTTTTTAAACTTGATATTTATAACTCAGTGGTGTAATTAATTATTCTTATTCTTTTTTTTCTGCTCAATAAAAAAAAGAAATAAAAGAGATCATTATTTTATCACTGTATCACTTTCAAAATAAATGGGTTTTTATTGGACATTGCTGTTTGGTACTTTGATCTCTTGCTTTTTGTAAACTTAACTCCCAAATGCCCATCCTCTTCAGTGGTCCCCCAAAATCAATGTCCATTTCTTGGACAAAAGGCATGATAAATAAATGTCCCTTTTATTCACTTCTTGGCAAACATTTTTCAGATGGTTGGAGGCCCCTATAATGCAGAGTATGCATTCAGAAGTAGAAGAGCTTGATATGATCATATATAGATGATGTATGGTGGATCCTTTCCCTCATAACTCTTAACCTTCAAGTACTTCTAAATGGTGGGGATATATATTGAGGACCCTGTTAAGAAACTCAATACATTTATACAGTGATTAGACATATAAACATTCAAAGTACAAAGACACCACTGACAAAACCTATATGCATAGAATCAAGGTGTCCTCAAACTGAAGGAGTTAGGAGAAAATTAGAGAGAGAGAACATCCCAATCTAGCCTGTTTAACACATGTAGCTCTTTCTTTAGTTTGAGGTCAGAGAACCAATGAATTAACAGTTCCTAATGACTACTTGCAGGCCACACCATCTCTCTTTTCAAATCATAATGACACATGGCCTGGATAAAGGGTTATACCCCCAATACTTTGGTTTACAGTGTAGAAAATTTGGTTATAGGTTGAGGGGGTGAAATCCTACACAAGCGGACACCACAATCCCTACCCGGGTGAAGTCACAAGCAACCCCAAAGTAACCTGTGTTTAACCCTCTGGTAGCTTTGCACAAAACATTCAGGCTTAACTCAGAAGCAATGTGGGAAGTATTTGTGTAGAACTCCAGACAGTAATAAAGTGAAAACACAACACAAGGAAAATCCTACACCAATTTAGAATACAGTAACATTTAATAAGTTATTTGAGACCAAAACAACAAAAATCCAATTAGTTCAAAATCCAATTATTAGAACCAAAGCATTTTTTAAGATTTAGGTAAAAATACTGCTAAAAAGCAAAAAGCACCAACTGTGATTACCTGGCTGTGCCAGACCAGGACAGTCACAAGTTTAAGTTGACCGCATGAGTGCAGAGTATCTTAAATCATGGTGCACAGTCTGTGTAGCATTGCTTTGCAAGGCTTCTCGTCGCGGGGATGTGAGGGCCACGTAGCGAGGTCCTGTGTCGAGTTGCGTCGTGCTGTGTCAGTTCTTATGAAGCTGTGCGGCAAGGCTTTGTGAGGCTTTGCATCAAGTCGTGTTGGTTCTGATAAAGCTGCTAGCTGAGTGGCGAGGCTTCGTGAGGCTTTGTGTTGCTTGGTGTCGATTCCATTGAGGCTGGCAGCTGTGGCGAGGCTCTGCATCACTGGGCATGGGTTCCGATGAAGCTTGTAGCTGTGCGGCAAGGCTTTGCGGGGTTTTAGGTCACATTGTGCCAGAATATGTGAAGACCACAGCTGGACTGGCAAGGCACCTCTATGCTCACTTCCAAGGATCCAGGATTGGAGGGCACCACTTGGGGGGTTAGGACTCACAACAGGCAGAATCCAGGTGCAGAGTTCATGAGAATTGGAGCATTTTCTGTACCTGACATTCTGATCTGGATGCTAGCCAACTAGACCTTGGGGTCACTCTAGTGGTCCTGAGTTCAAGATGCAGTTCCAGTCCTTCTCACTCAGGCTGCAGGGCAGCAGGGTTGCAGAGTAACAAATTAGTAGAGAAGTAGTCCTTCTTGCAGCAAAGCAGCACATCAGTCCTTTTGAGTCTTCCACAGGCCCAGAGGTGTACTGAAGAGTTCGGTCTAAGGGACCACTATTTATCCTTGGTACCAGCTTTGAAGTAGGAGAAGTTTCTAGACGGTTCCACTCCCAGAGGTGTCTGTAATTTCCTTCCTTCCTGCCCTGGCCCGAGCTTGTAGCAGGGAGAAAAAAGAGTAGTGTGAAACCTTTTGTGAGTATGCTGAGGCACAGTCTTTGTGATGTGCTAGTGTGATGGGGACAGCTCCGCCCCGCCATCAAGTCAGAGATAGCTCGTCCTGCCAACACATACTCCCCCTTTGTCTCACTGTCTGGGAGTAATAGACAAGGATAAAATTGCAAATATATGACGATACTTCGCAAACTAGAACAACACATAATTTTATAATGTTGTTTTTAGTTCACAAGTACCATTAAACGCATTTTTCTATAACGCATACCATTACTTTGCATTTGCTTAAAAATGCATATGAAATGTTTTTACAATGGATCCCAATTCCCCGCATAGATTTACAACGCATCTGTTTTTTAAAAATCACCCCCAACACTAAACTAATTTCTACATCCATATACAGTACCCTACATAACACATACTCCATAACACTACCCTAAAACACTACCCTACACTACACATTACCCACTACCCTAAACCCTGAAACACTACCCCAAGCACGACCCTACCCCTCCCCAGTCCGCTCCCTACACTGAAACACTACCCTGCATGACCCCCCGACACTACCCTAAACCCTAAAATCACTACCCTACACTACACAAACACCACAACACTACCCTAAACCCTAAAACACTACCCCAAGCACTACCCTGCCCCTACCCCCAGTCTGCTCCCAACACTGAACCACTACCCTGCACGACCCCCTAACACTACCCTAAACCCTAAAACACTACCCTACACTACACAAACACTACAGCACTATCCTATACCCTAAAACACTACCCCAAGCACGACCTTGCCCCTACCCCCAGTCTGCTTACTACACTGAAACACTACCCTGCACGGCCCCGATACTACCCTAAACCCTAAAACACTACCCTACACTACACAGACACTACAACACTACCCTAAACCCTAAAACACTACCCCAAGGAAGACCCTCCCAATCCCCCACTCCTGTCCCTACACACAAACACTACCCTGCAAAACCCACAACACTACCCTAAAACCAATAAGACTACTCCTCAAAGATAAACCCTTTAAAAATACACAGCTCATCTTACCTCTCTCTCCTTGGTGCACGTCCCTTGTCCCTTGTCCTCGGCTGCAAGCGTTGTTTATCAAAGGAAAGCTGAAGTGCCCAAAAAGCCCCCAGCCAGCACACAGGAGCCTGCAGAGCCGCCCCGGGCACGCCCTCTGTCTGCAGCCGGCTTTGCCCCTTGGCGACTGTGAGATCAGCTGCTTTTTGACGAGAGTGCTCTGAATTACGGGGGTGCTGCGATGAGTGCGGGGGTGCCCGGGGCCCCTCGTGCCCCTGCTTCGATGCTGTGGTCACCAGATTGCCTTCCATCACGCCATCTTGCGGGTCGGGCACCACTTCTGGTGTTTGCCTGGTGGAGGACATCATAAGGGGGCAAAGGTTTTGGATAGCACTGCAGGGGCTCTACGCATCTCCATCCGTGGAATGATTTATTTTCAGGGGTTGAGGGAGGGGGGATCAGAAGTGAGAGCTGTCGGGACATAGGGCTTCAGACCCTGCCCTCCCTCCTGGGTTCAGACCCTTCTATGACGTCTGTTTGCCCCACAGCTGATGCCGCCTCCGCCCCACTGCCGTCATCGCTGCCTCCTAGTCACTCCATCATCGCTGCCTCCTTGTCACTCCAATTCCGGGTGCAGCCATACACGCATTACAATGCATGCATTGTAACAGTGCATGCGAAGTAATAACATGCATAGTAAGGGCTACGCGTTGTTACAGCACATGCGTTGTTACGCTTGAGTTGTAATGGTATGCAAACTACAAGTCGCGTACTAATGGCTGTTTACCCAAACTACCACCTACACCTAATCATGTGATCTAGGATACAGACTGCAGACACCAAATGGTTAGGAAAAGAAAATCCCAACTTTAAAAAATACAACCTCTGTCCAACAGGAGATTCAGAAGTAATAGCTGGCGAAAACACCACCAACCAGCAGAGCCAGTCTCCCCCCGAACATGAACTCTCTGATGCTGATTCTCTACATTTCTCAGATGAGGAGCAAAAACCTGGCCCCTCAGGCCTGCCAGGGCGCACTCCGTCTCAGGGCTTCATTGTCCCCACCACCACCACCACTTCCACCACCACAACTATCAACACACCAGCGACAACCACTATGCTGACCCCTGCTACAACGACTTATGCTGCAGCCACCTCCAACATCACCACTGCTGCCTGCAACACTGACCCTGGCTCTGTGGTTACCAACAACACCACATAAGCCGAGAATGCTGGAGATAGTGTGCGGGTGCGTCGACAGCCAATGCCACAAGTCCGTGCCAGCAGGGCAGTTGGGAGGGCAATCACATGAGGACAGTGAGACAGAAGCCCTGGCCACCGTCGCAAGAGTTCTTGGTGCATATCAACAGAACCAGGGACAGATGGGCCAGGTTGTAGAAGAACTGAGTGAGCTCCGACTGCTGCTGAGGTCCATGGACACACAAATGGGACAACTTGTGGATCTCATCGGCCAGCTTGTGGGTGTTCTGAGGGACATACATGCTG
This sequence comes from Triturus cristatus, assembly GCF_964204655.1. Lineage (NCBI taxonomy): Eukaryota > Metazoa > Chordata > Amphibia > Caudata > Salamandridae > Triturus > Triturus cristatus. The sequence goes on along the minus strand of NC_140591.1, from coordinate 1,414,844,491 downwards.
CTCAAATGATGGCTCAACCCCCCTCCAAAGGCAAGCCTGCTGAAAAACACAGCAGCTCAGCTGTGGCCACAGAGATGGGTGAGTTGCAAGACAATGACTCCTCAGACACCCCTGAGCCTGCAGCAGAGGCCTCCCCTGCCAAACGCAAGAGGGGCCGTCCGAGAAACACCACAGGAGGATCACCTGGCAAAGCACCAACCAAAGCCAAGTCACTGAGCCAGCCATGAAGGCACAGGTGTTGCACTGAACATTGACTTTGTTGATTATCTAATATCCCACAATGCCATGTTGATGGAAGGAGTTTGTTGGACCGTGTAATTCCATTGATATGGGGACTACTCTATTTGTCTCCATTACCATCTCTGACAACTCATACACTCACTATGCACAAATTACCTTACATCCACTTTAATTTTAACACAATCTAACAGAAAACAAACACTATTTCCACACTCATGACTTTGTGTCAGTTCCATGTTTATCACAGTATGTACAATGTCAACTCTGATTCCAACGTACTACAAGGTCTGATTGTGACGAGACATTGATGGGGTGAAGGAACCTAGAAAAACACAAGAGGATGACATTTAGTTGTCAGGTGATGCCATTTCAGCAACAACACACCACTAGTAAGCACCGTCCAAGATTCATCACACATAACAATGACCAACACCATCACCATAAACATGAGGTAAGTAGAAAACAATACACTGTGACACACACATCAGCAATTAGCAGTAAGCCAACAACAGCCAGCATTAAAACACCTCATCTATGATTCACCACTAACAGCAAAGCCAACAGACAATGTCATTGTTGTTCAATGGTACTTCCACTCAAGGAAAGTAGTTGTCAATGAGCTGTTGACGCAGTTCAACACCTTCCTCTAATACCACTATCATTGACACTGGGCATATGTGGATTTGCAGTGGGGGGCATCTGCTGCTCATTATCGTCCAGGAACTGGGGGATCTCTTTGCACAAGGCCAGGTTGTGGAGCATGCAACTATGATCTGTGACACCTTTTGGGGAGAGTAGAGTAGTGCACCACCGCTCTTGTCCAGACACTAAAATCTAGCCTTCAGAAGTCCAAAAGCACTCTCCACTACACAACGTGTCCTCCCATGTGCATCATTGAAGCGGACTTCCCCTGGGGTCCTTGGATCCCTCAGTGGGCTCAGCAACCAAGGCCGGTTGGGATACGCAGGTTCACCTAATTGTGAGATACACAGACCAAGTTTGTAATACAAATAGTTGAGGAGAACAGCATGTCACACATACAGCACACTACTCGACACAGCGTAATCACCAACATGCCACGCACGCTCCAGATGCAGTTTTTCCATCAATTGTGGGATGATGCTGTTACTCAGTATGTAGGAATCAAGTGCAGAATCCGGATATTTGGCACATACATGGGAGATAATCATATCTGCTTGACATATCACTTGCACATTAATGGAATGGTAATGCTTTCTGTTACGGTAGATGTGCTCACGTGCCTGTGGTGGAACTAGGCCAACGTGTGTGCAGTCAATGGCTCCAACAACATTTGGTATGCGACTAAGGTCATAAAATTCCCCCTTCACATCTGCCAAATCATGTCTCCTTGGAAAGTAGATGTAGTGGTCCTTGTAGGTCAACAATGTGGACAGGACATCACGCAGAACCATGCTGAACATAGGTTGAGACATCTCACCTGCGATGGCCACTGTGTACTGAAATGAACCAGTGGCAAAGAAATGCAGTGCCGCCATCACCTTAACTGTTGGTGTCAAAGCTGTGGGATATGTTCTGTGTAGACCTGGGCGTAGCTCGCGAAGTTTTGCTACGCAGAACTTCGTGAAGTTACAAAAAAACTCTGCGAAGTTCCGGGAGTGGCGGAGTGCAGTGTGAACTGCATTTTGTGCTGGTATTCCTGCAGCTCGGGTAGAAATTCTACCCGAGCGGCAGCTCGCAATCTTACCGTTTGCGATCGCAAACTTACCGTTCGCGATCGCGAGTGGGGAAAAAACTCCGCTGTACATCGCGAAGTGGAGTTTTCTGCACTCCGTGAGCTCCGCAGAGTGCAGAACACTCCGCAAACTCCGCAAACGGAGCGAAGTTCGCCGCCCAGGCCTAGTCCTGTGAGGCCTCAAATGGGACTCCAACTGAGCACATAGCTCTTGAAGGGTAAGGCGATTCAGACTGAATTTCCTTATGATGTCCTCATCCTCCATGTTCCCCAGCACTGGGAAAGGCCGATGCACAGTTGGTCATCTCCTACGTATTCTTGAAAGAGGACACATGTAAATATGAGTCAGAGATGAGATGTGGCAAACATCTTACATAATGACTAACACACCCCCAATATTGAAAGGAACGTGAAATCAGCTTAATGCACAAGTCACATGCACAGACACCTTGATCTCATGTAGTCATTCATGTGGGCAGTATGTACATACTAACTACTGTCAAATCAGAATCCGACTATGTGAATGGTATATGGTACACTCCTACATCTTGTGTCACCTGCCCTGGGTGTAGCTGACACAGCACATGTGGCAAACAGCAACAATGCTGAGTTGCACGTAGCTGCTGTCCCTGTACAACCTTCTTGCTTTAGTCTCACTAAGCACAACATCATTACAAAATGAGCAAAGTGAGTGTAAGCAGGACAGCGAGCAATATAAATACAGTGTTGTGTGCAATGATATAGGCACATTATGTGGTCAGTCCATCATGACTGTGGGATGAGTTGCCATTTCACACATTGGCATGTTCACAAAAATGAGCCTCATTACTCCTCAAATATGTATACTTGCACACGAAGATCAAATTTGACATGTGAGTAAGTACATACCACTGCAATTTAATCATGTGTACTGACATGACATGTGTGGGCATCATTGAGTTAAATGTCACACTCTCATTTCACTTTACAAGCAGGTGCAACAATATAGTGTAAATGTATAGTGATGAGTGATGCAATTTGCAAAGTGACAATGCTATAGCACAATGTGTACATAGGTGCAGTAGGCATGCACCACGACTGTGGTCACAGGCATTGGCTCCAATTGAATGATGCCGGTTTGTGGTAGACACCACCTGGCCCCTGTGGTGTGACACCGCGTATGCAAATGTTATGGCAGTCAATGGGAACCACCATCGCGGTAGTGCCTTTCAGTTTAAACATTGCGGTAAGCGTGCACTTCCATGGCGGTCACAGACATTGGCCCCAATTGAATGATGCCTGATGGCGGTAGACACCACCTGGCCCCTGCGGTGTGACACCGCCTATGCGAATGTCATTACAGCCAATGGGAGGCAACATTGTGGTAGTGCAATACATTTTTTAGACTTGTGGTAGGCGTGCACTGCGGTCACAGGCCTTGGACACAATTGAATGATGCCAGATTGCGGTAGACACCACCTGACCCCCGCTGTGTGACACCGCCTATGCGAATGTCATTGCAGCTAATGGGAGGCAACATCGCGGTAGTGCAATACATTTTTTAAACTCGCGGTAGGCGTGCACCGCCACTGCGGTCACAGGCATTGGACACAATTGAATGATTCCAGATTGTGGTAGAGACACTACCTGGCCCCCGCGGTGTGACACTACATATGTGAATGTCATTGCAGCCAATGGGAACCGCCATTGCGGTAGTGCAATACAATTTTGAAACTCGCAGTAGGCGTGCACCACCACTGTGGTCACAGGCATTGGGCACAATTGAATGATGCCAGATTGTGGTAGACACCACCTGGCCCCCGCGGTGTGACACCGCCTATGCGAATGTCATTGCAGCCAATGGGAGGCAACATCGCAGTAGTGCAATACATTTTTGAAACTCGCAGTGGGCGTGCTCCGTCACTGCGGTCACGGGCATTGGACACAATTGAAAGATGCAAACCAGGCAGACCAATTGCAACAGCAGAGTACCACTGAAACAACCCTAGTGGCCTATAGATGTCTGTGAGATAGCCACAAGTCACTTGCATTCAGACACTGCTGCCTGCAATTCATCAACACCAACTGCTGCTGTACCTCTACTCTGGACCCAGTCATGACTCAAACAGAGAACATCAGGGCCCGTCCCTTCACCACAGAGGAGCTGGAGGTCCTGGTGTGCGAGGTCCTGTGCCAGTACGGGCAGCTTTATGGTGCTTCAGAGGTACTGGTAAGTGGATGAGTAAAAGTTTGAGAGTGCTCAGAATGCTCACATGATGTTTCTGTACAGTAGTATGTGCCTGTCAGTGCAAGCAAATGTTCATGCATTAATATTTTGCCCACAGCATGGTCCATACATGACTTAGAACGTATTGCACTTGAGTATGTGGGGAGGATGGCAACACAGACACTGGTGCAGCATTTGAAGCCAAAAATCACACATGCTGTTCTGAGACTGGGTAATGTAAATGTGTGAGACACTGCTTAGCATGATGACTTCACGTCAATGGGGTGTATAGCCTTATTTCGACAGATCCCTGACTGAATGCAATGATGTAAAGGACATACAGTGGTTTAGCAGTTATACAGTTACAGTGCTGATTTGAGGCACTAGAACTCTGAACACACATTCCCTGTGCTATGTAATGTCATAGTTCATGAAGTGTTTATATGCTCATTTGTGACATGTTTAATGTAGATTGGCCAGAGGGTAGTGAATAATGTGTTTACTGCTTTCAAATTCACCCTATGGAGATGTGGATATCCTGCACAGGAGTACAAGGCCTGTACCTATCACTATTTGTGCTAAATCACCTCGGACACATCTTCCAAATGTACGATGGACATGTCATCCTTCTTTTGATTCCATAATGTGTAGAGTCTTGCATGTCGATGCACTGTTCCACCATTATGATGGTACATGCATGTGATTTCTGTGATGGTCCACGTGTTTCCGTAGTGCCTGCCCAGTGAATGCACAATGTTTCAAGGCCCCATGACTAAAATGACTTTGATAAACATATGTGTTGTCCGCCATTCTATTTTTGAAAACAATATAATAGGCCTGAGGAGTACACAAGACAGGTCTACACGTTGTGACAAGAGTGTGTGAATGTGAGATCAGTTACCTAATTGTGACCTCCATGACACGTGTAGATATGCAATGGTCAAGGACACTAAGGGGTGTGTAGTGTAAGACACAGTGAGTTGGACCACTACCCATCATTCACAGTGTATCGTATGTCATGCTCACTCGCATAGTGCATAACAGATAAGGCACATTTCCCAATTGCTTTCTGTGCTGGCACTCTGCATGTTTATGAGATGGGCATGTATGTGTCCATCATCAGATATGAATACATTGCAATGATATGGCTTGCTCAAAGTGTACTATGTGACATGGTATATGGGCTATGCCGTCCATTGATGTACCTGTGTGTTATGTATTTACATGCTCCTGTACTGTCACTCAGTGGTGCAAAACACAGTGTTACAAATATTCCTCTTCTTGTCTCCCATGCGTACAGCTCAAGGTCCATCAGCATAAGGCCATATGGAGGACCATTGCCCGCAAGGTGCGGACCCTGGGTGTCTCAAGCCGACGCCATACACACTGCCACAAGAGGTGGGATGACATCTGCCGGCTCAGCAAAAATGTCACAGAAATGACACTGGGGCTGGTCCCTCGAAGTGGCAGGTTGGCGCGCAGGAGAATGACACCACTAATGGCCCGCATACTGGCAGTAACACAGTCGCAGCTGGATGGACATTTAAGGGCCCACCAGCAGCAAGTTGAGGGTGAGTTTTTGGCTAAGTGTGACTTTGCACATGAGTGACTGCCTGAATCCCCGACCAGATCAAGTGCGGACCTCTCTGATGTCTCTGGTGTGATGCAATTCGGATGTCTCCAGTGTGATGCAATGGCTCCTAAGTATCCTCAGTGTTGAGTGCAGAGGGTCTGCATGTGTCCAACATTTAGTTGCTCATGTAGTAAACCCATAAACGTTGTCATAGCAAGTCAGCTTGACATATTTTCGTCTCACATTTTGTGAATGTTGTCTGAAATTATACCTTCCTACACATGAAAAATCTTAGTGTGATGTGTGTAGCCCAGTACACTTGTCAGGCTTGTGTGTGCTGTGTGCCTACCACAATAGTGTGCTCTTGTGATGATGTGTAAGTGGCTACATTAATGCACAAATGTGGAAGCAGTGATTTGGCAGAGGCCACACCTGTCCCATGGGTTGTGTTTTTCACAATGATTGAGATGACAGCATCATTGCAAAAAAGATTAGACAAATATCAGCAGCATAGCATCACAAGATTTGATTTCCTGCCACAGTGACAGCAAGTGCACACAGGTGCTGATGGGGTAGGTGGTGATGATTGCAGTGATGCAATGGCTGGTTTGCATTTGCCAATTGTGCACATGGCAACATGACTGGGGCGGTTAGACTCTGGAATTTAAATGCAATGTTGCAGAACCAGGCTATTGTGAGATGTTTGGTCACTAGGGCTTAACATGGTTGGATGTGATCAGTGGGTAGTCGAAATTGTGATGTGACTAAGCTATAGTACTGGTATTTGATAGATGAACAGAAGCAAATGTTACTCAGAGTGTCAGTCCTCAGTATGTGTGCATTGTGGAGGAGTGTCCATGTACATCAGTTCATGGTGAAGTTTTGGCTATTGCTTTTAACCAGTGATTGTTTTTTCAGCACATAGATGTGTCATCAATGTCATCAGTCAGCACAACGTAGGGATGTCATATGCCAGACCCTAGGTATTGTTACACATTAGCTGTCCTAATGGAGGCCACTCACAACTTCATCTACAGAAGACACTATCATGCTTTTGATCAATGAAGGCCTGTCAGGCAATTGTAAAGATGTTGGTATGTGACATGTCACAACACATGAAGGCCTTGCATTGCATTGCCATTCTCATGCTATTGTGCATTGTCTATGTGACTACATTGTTACATGGGGCTTATTTGCACTTCATTACCAAAAAAGATGTGTCCATGTGACATATGCTGCAGTGTGAGTGTCAGAGACATCATCTGGCAGTGAACAGCAACACAGCTGACACCAATGTACAACTGTAGTTGTGCTTCAGTGCCAAGCATAGTGGATTTAAGAAGGTAATATCACTTGAAAATGGATATATTTTACTTTGTATCTGTGGTGTTCAGTGAAATATACTTCAAATGTGACTGAGACAACATATTTGGATGTGTAGAAATCTTACCTACAGGCACGTAGGTGTGCCTACAGACAATTGTATGTGATGTTTAAATGCAGGTACATGCACAGCTATTTGGCTGTGTCAATGCAACATGGAGCCTGACTATCAACTAAGCATGTCTCCATGCATCAGCTGATGATTGCACAAATTTGGCATATGCTGAAAGTACATGGAGTAGTTAAATGTGGGAGTTTCAGTCACAGTATTTGTGTTTGTGTTGCATATAATGTTTGTGAATATGACACTATACTGAACCTATGTCTCTGTCTCTTGCAGCATCTACCGAGAGCAGGGAAGGACAGGGACCCGACACAGTTGGGGAAGCTACTGGCACGACTGGTACACAGGAGTTCAGTGACACTGAGGGGACCAGCGCCTCGGAGGGGGACAGGAGTGCCCTGGAGGATTCCCGCCCGGAAACACCAACCTCCACATCTTCCCAGTCCAGCAGTGACTCCTCGGTGTTGGCGATAGGCACAGGAAGTTCAAGATCTGCATCTTCTTCTGCCACACCTCGGTCTGTGTCCACCCTCCCGGATGCTCCCCAAAGTGCTATCCATGCCCAAAGCCCTAAGAAGGGTAGAATCTCCTTCCCCCCAGGCACCGCTGCCCCTGTCTCCCCTGCTGCCCTCAGTGTGGAGGCCATAAGCATTTTGTGGCAGCTGTGTGTGGGTCAGACTGCTCTCCTGAATGCCCTCCAGGATCATTGCAAGAATTTGTCACAGGTTGTTGCATTCATGGAGGGCATTCATTCGGACGTGGGTGTCCTACACCGAACTGTCCAGTCTTTTTCCTCCACAGTGACGACAGCCATTCAGCAGTATCAAACTCCCAGTTCAGCTCCTGTCTCCTCCGAAACCACACTCCCAGTGCCCCCACCTGACCAGAATACACACATACCAGAGCCCTCAGGCACCCAGTCATCCACACGCAGCACACAACACCAGCACTCTAAGCGAACCAGACATCATACACTATCACCACAGCACACAAAGAGCACACATGACCGCACCACAAAAAGCCCATCACAGGGCACTCAGGGACATAAGGCCAAAAAACATGCAGCCACATTGCATTCCTCAGATTCATCACCATCCAAGGGCACTCCCATCCCCACACATGATCCTAAAGACACACAAACACTTGCCCTGTCTGCGGTGAACCTGGTGCCTGCCACAATAAAGCCCAAACACATTCGGAAGGCAGTTTCACCCAAAACTTCGACTCCCACCCACACCCCTATGAAGCATGGACAAGAGAGCAAAGTGGGGAGTGTACCTCCACAACAGGGGATGCAGGAGAAAAGGCAACCCTGCCCCAAGCATACCACCAGGTCCCTCAAATCCCTACGGGAAGAACCACAACCACCTGCTACACTTTAGGGGAAGAGGAAGGCCTTTGGGGCCACCTAACTTCTCAATTGTGGCAAGACACTTGTGGAATATCGTATCCCAAAACAATTGAGACCCAGCCCTACACATTCACCATCAGCCACTGAGCCTCCACACAGCATGTTTCCACCTCCCTGTGCCACCACTCCACCCGGTTCAAGCAGCCCTCGGGCTTACACATCCATGGATCCCTCTACCTCAGCCAGTTCTCTCCCTCCCAGGTCCAGTCCTCCGACTAGCCCAGATAATCAGCCCCCTCCCAGTTCAACTTTCCACCCAATTTTGAAGCCAAGTCCCCCTTCCCACCCCATTCCTCCATGAGCGGTGCCTGGACTGCCCATTCAAGGCCCCTATCCAGTGGTGATTCCAATGGCAGTGGACTGTGTTACATTTTTGTTGTGCAAGTTTTCATGCACAAATGTGCGGACTTGAAATTTAAACTGGCCAATGGCCTTGATGTTTTGCACTTTTGATGCTGATAGAGTTTATGTAATAAAGACTGTTACTTATGTTCTGAGCTTTTGTTGCTGCCCTTGCTAATGATGCAGTGCAATGTATGGTATATGTTCAGCTGTTACATGTTCTGTATGCCACATTCACATTGGCATCGGCTTTATTTTCTTTTGCAGAGGTTGCCAGATGTTGCAGCCACTTTTGTGCTTCTGGAATCAGAGGCTTGAGGGTGCAATGATGCTTGTCTGTGATGTTCTACTCTTGTCCTGATCATTCTATTGTCAGGTCTCTAGTTTTGTACACATGTCATATTTGGATGCTGTACCACAACAGCAGAGAATTCTATTCACATGATAACTTGCTGGTTGAACAGGGTCCTTCATATCTGTGGAATCTATCTTGATGTGTACGCAGCAGTATATATGTGTAGTCATCTTGTGTAGGCCTGGCTTCATAGTCACATTAGAATGTGTGCACTTGAGTACTCATACAGTGAGATTGTCCTGTCATTAGCTGAAGTGTTGATGTGTATGTGCCCTTGAGCATGACACTTACCACATGTATGATTCAGCTGATGAGTGCCTGATTTTTTACATGATCAGACACCTGCTGCATATTGTGGGCACATGTCGGAGTTGTTTGTTGAGTAATGTGCAGTGTGTCGGTATGACATTGCAGTCCTGGGGTACACCTACCTGTTGTCAACATCATTTCTGAGTATACAGAGTGTTTCATTGCAATGTCTGTGTTGTGATTTTATGATCAGCCATGGCTCTTGCTTATGGTTGTGCTCACTGTGCTGACTGGCTCAGGCAAACAAACATTATAAGTGACTTTTCAAATACATTGATGTCATTTTACGCTTTATTTTGACCACTATGTGGTATTCAGAGTCATACCAGCCCCATGAGGAGCTTTTGATGCCCACACATTGTGAGTTACTTCTCTATGTGTTTTTGCTCTGTACACTCCTCACCTGTCCAATACTAATGTACACACCACATCAGTCTAATATCTTCCACCTCATGCCTTGCCAGTGCTTGACCCTCCCCACCACTTCATAGTGTGACACTATACTGTGGGAGTATGATCTGTGTCCAGAACCAATGTGCCCCTCAGGACTGTCTCACAATTTGTTATGTGCTATTTTCTTCTACTTGATTGCTGTCATGGTTGCTCATGTACAGTGCAGATGATTTTCCACCACAGTCCTCTAGTCATGTTCCATGCATATGTGTTTTCCTGAGTTGTGCAGCAGTAGGTGATAGCTAAAGTGTGTATCTGTTTGATGAGGTACTGCTACCCATCCTGAGTGTGATGTGATCTGTGTGCTGTGATGATGTGTGATGTTGAAGTTCATGGTGCAGCACTCAGATAAGTGTGATGCTGGTTTTGATAGTATTCACACACTGCTTACAGTGCATGCACTGCTGTCAGTGGATGTTGCATTGTCCTTGCCAGGTGTGAGTCCCCCTGATGTGCACCTGAGTTTGTTATGTAATGTTTTTGTATGTGCATATGTTATGTATTTGTTGTTGAGGGATGCAGTCTTATCCTGTGTTGGCTCTTTCTACTGACAGGTCCATGTGTGTGTAATGTTCTTTTAGCAAGATCTTGCGTGTGAGGAGTTTTGGATTTGAATGCATTCAGATGTGTGTTGAATTTGTACTGTGCATTTCTTGTGTGAATGTCAAATGCGGCAATGTGGAGTCTTATTCATTAGCTTGTTTTGGGTGCACAATTGTGCTATGGCCTCCTATATTTGAACAGTCACTTGTCAGGATTGTGCATGTGAATGGTTGTGCTACACACTAACACCATGCTCACTTTGTAACGGGTGGAGTGTCTATGTCTGTGTTTGCAGATTTGTATGGTTGCACACAGTTTGTGTTTATGATTGACATTTGTTCATGTATTTTTTGACTGGTTTGGATGATGGTGTATGTGCAGTTGGCCAGAGAAGAAATGTTATCTATTCCGGTGCTGTCTAGGATCACATTGCCTATCCACTGTTTGGCTGCACATGGGTACATTTGTTGGACTTCTTTTGATGTGGTTTGTGATACATGTGTTTGGCAATTGTTTTGGGATCAGCATTGGTTCAGACATCCCTGAATGGGATTTTGACATTTGTAGATACACACCAGGGTGTGACATTGGTTATCAGGGAACTCACAGGACCTTATTTTCACCGTTATCTCTGCTTCTCACAGGTGTTGAGTAGTGAAGGTGTGAGATGGGTAGATGAGGGGTATGTGTGAAGGACATACTTATGTTTGATAGTCAGGGAGTGTCACCGTGAGCCATGAGTGTTGTGCTGGTGGCATACACATGTCAGGATAGTTGACACAGATGAGGGGCTGGTCACTGTATGGCTTATGACAGTTCATATCATTCTGGGCCAATGCATTGCTTTCACTCTGTATCACAGGGATATTGCACAGATGTTACTTTAGTTCAATTTAAATCACTGTGCCACCTATGTATGATTTCATGGCCTAAGTGTAGTGTGATATTTGGTACCTCTTGCATGTCATGTACAAATGGTAACCGTAATTTCTACATGCTTATCCTGCACTGTGCACTCCACTTTAGGCTAGTTTTCTTATTATGATACAGTGCTGTTGACTTATGGTATGTGTATGAGGCTAAGTTTAAGTGTGTGAGCTGTTTGAAGGACTTAACATGCAGTGTGAACAGTTCCAAGGTTGTTAATCTGCACAGTGACTCTTCATTTCTTCGATTAGTCACTTTGATTCCCATGAGTGGAAGGCAGGTGTGAGGAGGAGGATTGTCATGAGTCTCAGGTCAGTGTTTGCTGCTATCCCGATGGAGTTTTCCTGACACTTTGGCATTCATTTACGACTTTGTAGTTGGTGCTACCTTTGTTGAGGTGGAGTAATGATATGTAGGTGTTCTGTGAGTTGGCAGTGCAGTTAGTGTTGCCGATGTAATGGACATACTCACATGGTGTCATTTATTGCAGCAGTACACTTGTGAGTCAAATGCACAGTGGTGCTGACTTTGAGTTTGCTGTTTGAGTCAGGAATTTCTTACTGTGTTGCATGGTATGGGCTGTAATTGTGTGATATGGTCTGCCATTGTATGTGATGAGCCTATCAATGTCTGCTTGGGGGCTGTGGTGATCTGTGATTATGTGGCTCTGCACATGACATCTTGCTGTAGATATATTGTGCTGAGTGGTGCTTCTTTTATGATACATGTGGTGTGGATGTTGTGATGTTGGTCTTGCTTGCCTGGGACAATATCCTGGACTCCTACTTCATTGTGGGCAGGTTTTACCAAGGCTTCACCGCTGCGGTGACATGACCGACACAACTGGGCTAGTTGGAATCATTTCTATGGGGATGGGTGACCCCGATGCAGAGGTGACAATTTGTTACGTGCAAGACGTGTAATTGGACTATGGGATATGTTCCTGTCTCCACCAGATTGTATGTTGTAGACAAGACATGTATTTCACCACAACAGTTGTGTGTTGTTGTTGTACAGGGGTTGTATGTGAGGATATGTTTTTGACATACCTGGAGTGTTGACAGCGACGGCGTCTTATCTGCTGGTGGTGGATCAGGTACAGAAGCGGAAGGGCTTGTAAAGCAGGATCCATGGCGGCCAGGAACATGTGGAGGTGTCTCGGACTCGAGTTCTATCTCCGCAGTTGTGCTTCCGCCATCTCCGAATAGCTGGTTGCTCCACTGCGTTCTGATGGGCTGGTTGACGCATTGTGATTTGTCCGGCAGCCAGAACGTCATTCCGCACAGAGGGCTTTCTCTATTGGCTCCATCCTGCACCGCTGCGGAACAAAAAATCTGGCGGATCCGGAAACTCTGCGAAGGCCTGAAAATGGGCTATCTTTGCCCATTTTAGTATTGCGATAGCGAGGACCGCCGCAGGAGTAACTAAATGGATGTTTTTTGCCAGCACCGCGTAGGTGCCTACGAACGCCATCGTAATCAACCCCTAAGTAAGTATAACTACAAAAAATGCTAATGCAAAAACTAAAATTCCAAACTCAAAACCCCCACTAACTAACCACTCCCCAAAATGAAAACAATACTGTTAAACAAATGAATTGAAATAATATTTTTCTTCAACAGAAAAAAGCAAGCACTGCATCCAAATACCAACAGAAGATATCACAAAAACCCACAATTTCTACAAAAAAAACCATGTAAGTATATTTTAAACTTTTACTATTTTTAATACAATAAAACATGTATAATATATTTAACATTTTCTAAATCAAGCAATCAATCAGAGAATTGTATGCGTGCTACTCGCCCGTGAGCGTCTCACGGCGCTGAGGGGGGGGAAAGGGGGAGGGGGGGTGTCCGCAGATCTGTTTAGCTGAAGAGCCAGGTCTTGAGGGTCTTCCTAAACGTGTTCAGGGAGGGGCGCATCTGATGTCTGCCGGTAGCTCGTTCCAGGCCTTGACTGCAATGTGAGAGAAGGATCTTCCGCCTGCTCTGGATCTGTGGATGCGCGGGTTTTCGGCCAGTGCGAGGTTGGAAGTTTGGAGGTTTCTTTTGGGTACGTGATAGTTGATTCTGTCGTTGAGGTATTTGGGTCCGTTGTTGTGTAGGCATTTGTAGGCGTGAGTGAAGATTTTGAAAGAGACTCTTTTCTCCACGGGGAGCCTGTGGAGACTTCATAGGTGTTGGCTGATGTGTTCATGTAGGGGGATGCCGAGGACGAGTCTGGCGGTGGTGTTCTGCATTGTCTGGAGTTTGCGGAGTTGGGACTTGTTGATGCCGGCGTAGAGTACATTTCCATAGTCCAGTCTGCTGGTGATGAGTGCGTGGGTGACTGTCTTCCTTGACTCAGGGGGGACCCACTTGAAGGTCTTGCGGAGGATGTTGAAGCAGCTGGAGGTGACGGCGTTGACCTTTCGGTTCATGGTGAGTGATGAGTTGAGTACGATGCCGAGGTTCTTGGCGTGGTCTGAGGGGGTAGGTGGGCTTCTGAGGGCGGTCGGCCACCAGGTGCTGTCCCATGCAGAAGGGGTGGTACTGAGGACAAGGACTTCTGTCTTCTCGGCGTTGAGCTTCAGGAAGCTGTTGGTTATCCAGACTGCGACGTCTTGAATTCCTTTCTGGAAGTTGAGTTTGGCAGTGGTGGGGTCTTTGGTGATGGAGAGGATGAGCTGGGTGTCGTCAGCGTAGGTCACGATGTTGAGGCCGTGTTGTTGTATGATGGCTGCGAGGGGGGCCATGTAGATGTTGAAGAGGGTGGGGCTCAGGGATGAACCCTGTGGGACTCTGCAGGTAATTTTCGTGGGGTCAGAGAGAAAGGGTGGGAGTCTGATCCTTTGGCTTCTTCCGGTGAGGGAGGATTGGATCCAGTCCAGAGCAGTTCCTTGTATGCCTGCGTCGTGTAGTCTAGCCACTAGTGTGTGGTGGGAGGAGGCGTTGATAGGTCGAGTAGGATGAGGGCTGCAGAGTGGCCTTGGTCCAGGACGGTGCGGATGTGGTCTGTGGCAGCGAGTAGTGCGGTCTCTGTGCTGTGGTTGCTTCGGAATCCGGATTGGGATGGGTCAAGGATGGAGTTCTCTTTAATGAATCGTGTCAGATCCCTGTTAAATAAATCTCTCATAACAGTTCAAATAACAAAATGACTGAAGGTCCAAAATTCATAACATCGCAAAAGGGAAATCTTTTACTGTGCTAAATGGGATATGTCTACACCGAAGAGAAACAAACAGCCAACAAGATTAATTGGAAATGCACTAAATACTACTCAAATGCATGTGATGGGAGGGCAACAACAAAAGAAACTACTGTAATAAATGTCAAAGAACATAACCACCCCCTCTTCAAGAAGCAAGCACTAGCTTTCAGAAACCCACAACAGAAATACTAAAAGACATCCTACCCTGAGTTCCTGAACATGTAACTGGACAATTAACTTTAAAAAGTTTAATTTCTAGAACTAAAAAATCTACTTCTCACACCCCACCTGCCCCGAAAACATTCAGTGAAGTTCAAATACCACCTAAATGTACTGTAACTTATAATGAAGAACAATTCCTTCTTTATGAGAACACATCAAATAAGAAAATAATTCTAATATTTGCAACTTCCACAAACCTACAAAAACTTCAAATATGGGATGATGGATGGTTCATTTAAAATATGTCCCAAACCATTTTACCAACTATACACAATCCATGGACAGTACCACAATAGCAACATCTCCTTAATGTATGCACTGTTACCTAACTGTTGTAATCTTACTGTTTTACTTCCCTGCTTCCCCTTACCACTCCTTTCCCTCCTTCCCTACTCCACATTGGTATCTTCCTCCACCCCTCTCCCTGCTCCCTCCTTGGAATGTTCGAGTAGAGTTGACTTTAGAATGTTGATGATTTAGGTGAGGAGAGCGGATGACTAGAATAAAGAAGCTTCCACTTTACCTGCTGTGAAGACTTGTGTATTTGTTGGAACTTCTACACTGGTGACGATCTGCGCAGGGGGCAGCTGGTCATCTCCCCTTTTCAGTATCTCTCCACCTTAATCCTTATGTTCTTCTATTTCCTAGGAGGGTGGTGCTTACCCGGTGACCACTGTACTTTTCCTCATGCTTCCTGTGTTGGTGTGACGGCTTCTCCGACCTGTGCCTCTTTCTGTGTGACATTGTGCCTGATACTCACGCATCCTTGTACCTGTTCTCTACTCCTCATGTGCAGTGTGCATGGAACTCTCCCTGTTGTCTATTGGCGCTGCTGGAATTGTTGCCGTGTGGACCATGTCGCATTAATTTCCTCCAGCACCTGTGGGAGTACCCCGTCACCCTTCTGACCTGGCGCCTTCCTCTTCTTTTGGAGTGGTGTGCGGGTCCTGCTTGCCTCCTTCGCAGCCTCAGGGCACCATTATGCTCTTTTTCCCGGAGCTCCTCATCTCGATTGCCGGCGTCCTGTCATAACAGCCACGCTTCAGCTTCCCGGCGCAGCAGACTCCTCAAAACACCCAAGTGGCGTACCTCGTCAGCCTTCTGACCCTGGCTCTTTCCTCTTCTTTTGGAGGGTGTGTGGGTCCTGCTTGCATCCTTCGAGGCCTCAGGACACCAAGCTGCTCCTGTTCCCGGAGTTCCTCACAGCACTTGCCGGAGTTCCTCAGTTCCTCTCACAGCGCCGCGAGTCAGCTTCCCGGCACACCAGCCTCATCAGAACCACCAAGAACGGAACCATCCGGCTCACCATCCCCTTTAGAGCCGGCCACAGCTACACGATCGTTCCGATCCAGGGCACAGCTGCACCGGTGAAAGTCTTCCACTTCTACACAGCGTGAAGTCTTCTGCCTCCCAAGTAAGGTTTAATCTCCTTATTTTCCCAGTGATTTAATCTTTTCTGTGCGGTGACACACTCACCATTCTCCTGCCATAGTACTGTGGATCTACCTTCGTGTGTGTCTACCTTCTGCGGTGATACGCACACCTGCCTGGCTTCTCACCCACCATATTTCCCTCATTCCACAGCAATATCATCTTGTGTTTTGCGGTGACACACTCACCATTTATCTGTCATAGTTCTGTGGATGTTTCCTTTGTGTGTCTACCTCCTCGGTGATACACAAACCAGCTTTGCCTCTGTTCTACCATATTTTACTCATTCCACGGCAACTTTGTCATGGGTTTGTGGTGACACTCTCACCATTTCTCTACCACAGGATTGTGGATCCATCCTTCGTGTGTGTCTACCTTCTGCGGTGATACGCACACCTGCCTTGCTTCACGCCTACCATATTTCCCTCATTCCACAGCAATACCATCTAGTGTTTGCGGTGACACACTCACCATTTCTCTGCTTCAACTCTGTGGGTCATTTCCGCTTTGTGTGTCAATCTTCAGCTGTGACACACCCTCCTCTGGAGTTCTCAGAATTACATACCTACTACTAGTAATCCTCCTATTTTTTCCAACTCCACATCATGGGCACACCTGGCATATGCCAAACACCATTTCTAAAAGAGTGTGGTGATCCTGAAATTCATTCGAAAGATTGGACCAAATTGTTTGAGTCCTATCTCATAGTGACGGGTTGAGAAAAATTCTCTTCATTACGCAAACAGCACATTCTGTTACACAATTTGGGTGTCCATGGATGCAAAGTATATGAAACACTACCCGAGCAAGAGTTGGAGGATGATGATGATTCAGATGCGTATGATATCACTCTCATGTAATTAGAGACACACTTTGGGGATAAAGTCAATGTGGTCCTCGAACGCCACAAGTTTTTTAGCAGCGTGCAAGGTAAAAATGAGTCAGTCAATAATTACATTGCAGCCCTTAGAGGTCTCACAAAGTTTTGTTATTTGATGAACTAAATGATTCTTTGATAAGGGACCAACTCGTCAGGTGCATTAATAGTAGCAGAGTGCAAGAGAAACTACTCGCAAAAAACCCCACACTAAGAGAAGCCATATCTTCAGCGCAATCCTTAGAGCATACAGCTAAATGCATAAAGGAGATGAAAGTCAAGGAGGAAGTAGTGGCTTCTGTCCAAGCTGAAGCTCCTAACAGTGATGTGCTCAAAGTCTCTAACAAAGAACTGGCAAAATAGGTTCCAACCACTAAACCCACGAAGGAATGGCAGGGATTTAAATGTTTTAGATGTGGCAGCAGCAATCATTTGGCTAACAGCCCTTTCTGTACAGCGAAGAGTGTCCTGTGCAAACAATGCAATAGATGAGGGCACATTGCCAGAGTTTGCAGGGATGGAGCTGGCAATTCAGTAAAAGTAGTCAATGTAGTGGATGAACCATGTGCTAAATTCATCTTTCAATTGAAAGACCGTGAAGAGCCCTCCAAACCCAAATATCCTAAATGTACTGTACACATTGACAACAAGCCTATTGAAATGTATGCAGACTCTTGTTCTTCATTCACCTTGATCAATCTTATGGACTTTGAGAAATCCCTCAGCGGGAACAAATTTGAGCTGAGTCCTCCTGATATATCTCCAGAAGGGTACACCAGGGATCCCATTCCCCTTGTTGGTGTAGTAAAAACCCATATAAACTTTAAAGGGAGATCCACGGGAGGAAAAGTATACGTAGTTGAGAGTGAGGCAAATCTCCTGGGCTGGCAACATCAGAAAGAGCTGGGAATCATACTTGATCCCAATAATGAGAACCAAGTCATTCTAGTGGAAACTCCCAACAGCAACAGCCTCTTGCGGGATTCCTTTCCTGATCTATTTGCTGATAAGTTAGGGAAGTTGAAGGACTTTCAACATAAAATCAAAGTCAGACAGGACGCTAAACCTGTTGTGCATAAGACACGTCAGGTACCCCTTCAGTTGAGAGAAACCCTCAAGGCTGAGTTAGAAAAGCTATGTGAAATGGGGGTCATCCAACCCATAGACTCGTCTGAATGGTTGGCGCCTTTAGTTTTAGCAACCAAAGCTAATGGGCAAGGTATCCGCCTCTGTGTGGACCTGCGCAGTCTTAATGAAAACATCTGGGTGGAGCGGTTTCCCCTCCCTAACATAAATGAGATGTTAAGCCCCATGGGGAGAGCGAGTTTTTTTTCAGTCATTGATCTTTTAATGGCTTACCATCAAGTGGAGTTACACCCGGAGTCCAGACCGTTGACTGCATTCACCTCGCCTTTTGGTGCCTACATGTTTATCAGAATGCCGTTCGGCCTGGCCTCAGCATCCGCAATTTTTTTAAAGATCATGCAACAAATCCTTAGAGGCATATCAAACACTCTATGCTTCCAGGATGATATACTTATGTCTGGTTCTACTGAGGAAGAACATGACAGCGTCCTTAGCTCAGTGTGCCAAAGACTCATGGAAGCAGGGTTAATGGTTAAGTTAGACAAGCACAAGATCTAGGTGAATTCCGTAGACTACCTGGGGCACACTATTTCCCAAGAAGGTTTTAGGCCCAAGTACAGCTTAATACAAGCAGACAAGGATGCTCCATCCCAACCAACAAAGATTAATTGAAATCCTTTTTAGGGTTGGTTGAATATATGGCCAAATATGTAAAGAATTTTTCAGATCTGTGTGATGGCTTGCGTGCCCTCCTGAAAAAAAACAAAGAGTTTACTTGGGAGGACAAACACAACAAATTGGTGGACATGGTGAAGAAACGCATCTTAGAGTCTACTGCTCTAGACTCTTTCGACCCCTCGAAAAAAACGACGCTAACCACAGATGCATCCAACAAGGGGTTAGGAGCGACGCTGTCTCAAAAAAGTGAGAATGGTGAAACCATAATAGCATTTGCTTCCCGGTCCCTCAGCCCCTCTGAACGCAACTACTCTGTCATCGAGAGGGAAGCGTTAGCATTTTACTGGGCCGTGAATCATTTTAAGTTTTTTCTGTGGGGAATAAAATTCCATATACGCACAGATCAAAAGCCCTTGACATTCATTTTCTCATTGAAAGACATCCAAAACAAATCCCCACGCATAGCCAAATGGGTGTTGGGTTTGGAAAACTACTGTTTCAGAGTGGAGTATCTACCTGGTCCTGAGAATGTGGTTGCGGACTACTTGTCGAGGTCCCCTCTCGATGTCAGCCATTGTGAGGATCAGCTTGACGTTCCTATTTTAGCCATGCACCTCCCCTCCTTAACTAAAGAAGAATGGGAAGAGAGTGTGTCAAGAGACTCGGATATGAGTATCCTCAAAAACCTTATCGTCAATGGCTGGCCCGAGAATCGGTCTGAAGTTCCTGAGACTATTGAAGATTTCTGGGAAGTACGTTATGGGCTGACCCTTTTGGATGGTAGAATACATCGCAATGGGAAGATAGTTCCACCCAGGGACCTCTGGAACAAAATAATCGACCTAGCCCATGAAGGACACTTAGGCAGAAGCCTTACAAAAAACAAAGTCAGGAGCTGCTTCTGGTTCCCTAAGATGGACTCGATGGTGGAGCTTAAAGTCAAAGAATGCAGCAGTTGTGCCAAAAGTGACAAAAGTAAAATCTTAAGGAAAGTTCCACTATCTCCAGTCGAAGTCCCAGAAGTACCTTGGACTAAGCTTGCCATAGACTTTATCGGTCCCATGGATGTTTTGGGACCCCAAAAAAGATTCATGTTTGTCCTCATAGACTACACATCCCATTGGATAAACATCAAATTTACATCCTCCACCACAACTAATAAGCTTATTTCTTTCTTGAAAGCTGCATTTGTATACGAAGGCATACCAGCGACATTAGTTACAGTTAATGGAGTGCAGTTCACTTCCAAAACTATGAGTGAATCCCTAGAGGAATTAAAATATAAAACACGAGAAAACTGCACTCTATTGTCCAAAAGCCAATGGGCTAGTGGAAAGGGCTAATCGCATGGTGAAAGATCACATTCAACTAGCCATCACCAATGGTCTTAAAGTGGAACACGCTCTAAGGGATTGTATCTGGGCATACCACACCACGCTCAACCTTGTATAACTAAGTATAACTACAAAAAATGCTAATGCAAAAACTAAAATTCCAAACTCAAAACCCCCACTAACTAACCACTCCCCAAAATGAAAACAATACTGTTAAACAAATGAATTGAAATAATATTTTTCTTCAACAGAAAAAAGCAAGCACTTCATCCAAATACCAACAGAAGATATCACAAAAACCCACAATTTCTACAAAAAAAACCATGTAAGTATATTTTAAACTTTTACTATTTTTAATACAATAAAACATGTATAATATATTTAACATTTTCTAAATCAAGCAATCAATCAGAGAATTGTATGCGTGCTACTCGCCCGTGAGCGTCTCACGGCGCTGAGGGGGGGAAGGGGGGGGGGGGTGTCCGCAGATCTGTTTAGCTGAAGAGCCAGGTCTTGAGGGTCTTCCTAAACGTGTTCAGGGAGGGGCGCATCTGATGTCTGCCGGTAGCTCGTTCCAGGCCTTGACTGCAATGTGAGAGAAGGATCTTCCGCCTGCTCTGGATCTGTGGATGCGCGGGTTTTCGGCCAGTGCGAGGTTGGAAGTTTGGAGGTTTCTTTTGGGTACGTGATAGTTGATTCTGTCGTTGAGGTATTTGGGTCCGTTGTTGTGTAGGCATTTGTAGGCGTGAGTGAAGATTTTGAAAGAGACTCTTTTCTCCACGGGGAGCCTGTGGAGACTTCATAGGTGTTGGCTGATGTGTTCATGTAGGGGGATGCCGAGGACGAGTCTGGCGGTGGTGTTCTGCATTGTCTGGAGTTTGCCGAGTTGGGACTTGTTGATGCCGGCGTAGAGTGCATTTCCATAGTCCAGTCTGCTGGTGATGAGTGCGTGGGTGACTGTCTTCCTTGACTCAGGGGGGACCCACTTGAAGGTCTTGCGGAGGATGTTGAAGCAGCTGGAGGTGACGGCGTTGACCTTTCGGTTCATGGTGAGTGATGAGTTGAGTACGATGCCGAGGTTCTTGGCGTGGTCTGAGGGGGTAGGTGGGCTTCTGAGGGCGGTCGGCCACCAGGTGCTGTCCCATGCAGAAGGGGTGGTACTGAGGACAAGGACTTCTGTCTTCTCGGCGTTGAGCTTCAGGAAGCTGTTGGTTATCCAGACTGCGACGTCTTGAATTCCTTTCTGGAAGTTGAGTTTGGCAGTGGTGGGGTCTTTGGTGATGGAGAGGATGAGCTGGGTGTCGTCAGCGTAGGACACGATGTTGAGGCCGTGTTGTTGTATGATGGCTGCGAGGGGGGCCATGTAGATGTTGAAGAGGGTGGGGCTCAGGGATGAACCCTGTGGGACTCTGCAGGTAATTTTCGTGGGGTCAGAGAGAAAGGGTGGGAGTCTGATCCTTTGGCTTCTTCCGGTGAGGGAGGATTGGATCCAGTCCAGAGCAGTTCCTTGTATGCCTGCGTCGTGTAGTCTAGCCACTAGTGTGTGGTGGGAGGAGGCGTTGATAGGTCGAGTAGGATGAGGGCTGCAGAGTGGCCTTGGTCCAGGACGGTGCGGATGTGGTCTGTGGCAGCGAGTAGGGCGGTCTCTGTGCTGTGGATGCTTCGGAATCCGGATTGGGATGGGTCAAGGATGGAGTTCTCTTTAATGAATCGTGTCAGATCCCTGTTAAATAAATCTCTCATAACAGTTCAAATAACAAAATGACTGAAGGTCCAAAATTCATAACATCGCAAAAGGGAAATCTTTTACTGTGCTAAATGGGATATGTCTACACCGAAGAGAAACAAACAGCCAACAAGATTAATTGGAAATGCACTAAATACTACTCAAATGCATGTGATGGGAGGGCAACAACAAAAGAAACTACTGTAATAAATGTCAAAGAACATAACCACCCCCTCTTCAAGAAGCAAGCACTAGCTTTCAGAAACCCACAACAGAAATACTAAAAGACATCCTACCCTGAGTTCCTGAACATGTAACTGGACAATTCACTTTAAAAAGTTTAATTTCTAGAACTAAAAAATCTACTTCTCACACCCCACCTGCCCCGAAAACATTCAGTGAAGTTCAAATACCACCTAAATGTACTGTAACTTATAATGAAGAACAATTCCTTCTTTATGAGAACACATCAAATAAGAAAATAATTCTAACATTTGCAACTTCCACAAACCTACAAAAACTTCAAATATGGGATGATGGATGGTACATTTAAAATATGTCCCAAACCATTTTACCAACTATACACAATCCATGGACAGTACCACAATAGCAACATCTCCTTAATGTATGCACTGTTACCTAACTGTTGTAATCTTACTGTTTTACTTCCCTGCTTCCCCTTACCACTCCTTTCCCTCCTTCCCTACTCCACATTGGTATCTTCCTCCACCCCTCTCCCTGCTCCCTCCTTGGAATGTTCGAGTAGAGTTGACTTTAGAATGTTGATGATTTAGGCGAGGAGAGCGGATGACTAGAATAAAGAAGCTTCCACTTTACCTGCTGTGAAGACTTGTGTATTTGTTGGAACTTCTACACTGGTGACGATCTGCGCAGGGGGCAGCTGGTCATCTCCCCTTTTCAGTATCTCTCCACCTTAATCCTTATGTTCTTCTATTTCCTAGGAGGGTGGTGCTTACCCGGTGACCACTGTACTTTTCCTCATGCTTCCTGTGTTGGTGTGACGGCTTCTCCGACCTGTGCCTCTTTCTGTGTGACATTGTGCCTGATACTCACGCATCCTTGTACCTGTTCTCTACTCCTCATGTGCAGTGTGCATGGAACTCTCCCTGTTGTCTATTGGCGCTGCTGGAATTGTTGCCGTGTGGACCATGTCGCATTAATTTCCTCCAGCACCTGTGGGAGTACCCCGTCACCCTTCTGACCTGGCGCCTTCCTCTTCTTTTGGAGTGGTGTGCGGGTCCTGCTTGCCTCCTTCGCAGCCTCAGGGCACCATTATGCTCTTTTTCCCGGAGCTCCTCATCTCGATTGCCGGCGTCCTGTCATAACAGCCACGCTTCAGCTTCCCGGCACAGCAGACTCCTCAAAACACCCAAGTGGCGTACCTCGTCAGCCTTCTGACCCTGGCTCTTTCCTCTTCTTTTGGAGGGTGTGTGGGTCCTGCTTGCATCCTTCGAGGCCTCAGGACACCAAGCTGCTCCTGTTCCCGGAGTTCCTCACAGCACTTGCCGGAGTTCCTCAGTTCCTCTCACAGCGCCGCGAGTCAGCTTCCCGGCACACCAGCCTCATCAGAACCACCAAGAACGGAACCATCCGGCTCACCATCCCCTTTAGAGCCGGCCACAGCTACACGATCGTTCCGATCCAGGGCACAGCTGCACCGGTGAAAGTCTTCCACTTCTACACAGCGTGAAGTCATCTGCCTCCCAAGTAAGGTTTAATCTCCTTATTTTCCCAGTGATTTAATCTTTTCTGTGCGGTGACACACTCACCATTCTCCTGCCATAGTACTGTGGATCTACCTTCGTGTGTGTCTACCTTCTGCAGTGATACGCACACCTGCCTGGCTTCTCACCCACCATATTTCCCTCATTCCACAGCAATATCATCTTGTGTTTTGCGGTGACACACTCACCATTTATCTGTCATAGTTCTGTGGATGTTTCCTTTGTGTGTCTACCTCCTCCGTGATACACACACCAGCTTTGCCTCTGTTCTACCATATTTTACTCATTCCACGGCAACTTTGTCATGGGTTTGTGGTGACACTCTCACCATTTCTCTACCACAGGATTGTGGATCCATCCTTCGTGTGTGTCTACCTTCTGCGGTGATACGCACACCTGCCTTGCTTCACGCCTACCATATTTCCCTCATTCCACAGCAATACCATCTAGTGTTTGCGGTGACACACTCACCATTTCTCTGCTTCAACTCTGTGGGTCATTTCCGCTTTGTGTGTCAATCTTCAGCTGTGACACACCCTCCTCTGGAGTTCTCAGAATTACATACCTACTACTAGTAATCCTCCTATTTTTTCCAACTCCACATCATGGGCACACCTGGTATATGCCAACCACCATTTCTAAAAGAGTGTGGTGATCCTGAAATTCATTGGAAAGATTGGACCAAATTGTTTGAGTCCTATCTCATAGTGACGGGTTGAGAAAAATTCTATTCATTACGCAAACAGCACATTCTGTTACACAATTTGGGTGTCCATGGATGCAAAGTATATGAAACACTACCCGAGCAAGAGTTGGAGGATGATGATGATTCAGATGCGTATGATATCACTCTCATGTAATTAGAGACACACTTTGGGGATAAAGTCAATGTGGTCCTCGAACGCCACAAGTTTTTTAGCAGCGTGCAAGGTAAAAATGAGTCAGTCAATAATTACATTGCAGCCCTTAGAGGTCTCACAAAGTTTTGTTATTTGATGAACTAAATGATTCTTTGATAAGGGACCAACTCGTCAGGTGCATTAATAGTAGCAGAGTGCAAGAGAAACTACTCGCAAAAAAACCCACACTAAGAGAAGCCATATCTTCAGCGCAATCCTTAGAGCATACAGCTAAATGCATAAAGGAGATGAAAGTCAAGGAGGAAGTAGTGGCTTCTGTCCAAGCTGAAGCTCCTAACAGTGATGTGCTCAAAGTCTCTAACAAAGAACTGGCAAAATAGGTTCCAACCACTAAACCCACGAAGGAATGGCAGGGATTTAAATGTTTTAGATGTGGCAGCAGCAATCATTTGGCTAACAGCCCTTTCTGTACAGCGAAGAGTGTCCTGTGCAAACAATGCAATAGATGAGGGCACATTGCCAGAGTTTGCAGGGATGGAGCTGGCAATTCAGTAAAAGTAGTCAATGTAGTGGATGAACCATGTGCTAAATTCATCTTTCAATTGAAAGACCGTGAAGAGCCCTCCAAACCCAAATATCCTAAATGTACTGTACACATTGACAACAAGCCTATTGAAATGTATGCAGACTCTTGTTCTTCATTCACCTTGATCAATCTTATGGACTTTGAGAAATCCCTCAGCGGGAACAAATTTGAGCTGGGTCCTCCTGATATATCTCCAGAAGGGTACACCAGGGATCCCATTCCCCTTGTTGGTGTAGTAAAAACCCATATAAACTTTAAAGGGAGATCCACGGGAGGAAAAGTATACGTAGTTGAGAGTGAGGCAAATCTCCTGGGCTGGCAACATCAGAAAGAGCTGGGAATCATACTTGATCCCAATAATGAGAACCAAGTCATTCTAGTGGAAACTCCCAACAGCAACAGCCTCTTGCGGGATTCCTTTCCTGATCTATTTGCTGATAAGTTAGGGAAGTTGAAGGACTTTCAACATAAAATCAAAGTCAGGCAGGACGCTAAACCTGTCGTGCATAAGACACGTCAGGTACCCCTTCAGTTGAGAGAAACCCTCAAGGCTGAGTTAGAAAAGCTATGTGAAATGGGGGTCATCCAACCCATAGACTCATCTGAATGGTTGGCGCCTTTAGTTTTAGCAACCAAAGCTAATGGGCAAGGTATCCGCCTCTGTGTGGACCTGCGCAGTCTTAATGAAAACATCTGGGTGGAGCGGTTTCCCCTCCCTAACATAAATGAGATGTTAAGCACCATGGGGAGAGCGAGTTTTTTTTCAGTCATTGATCTTTTAATGGCTTACCATCAAGTGGAGTTACACCCGGAGTCCAGACCGTTGACTGCATTCACCTCGCCTTTTGGTGCCTACATGTTTATCAGAATGCCGTTCGGCCTGGCCTCAGCATCCGCAATTTTTTTAAAGATCATGCAACAAATCCTTAGAGGCATATCAAACACTCTATGCTTCCAGGATGATATACTTATGTATGGTTCTACTGAGGAAGAACATGACAGCGTCCTTAGCTCAGTGTGCCAAAGACTCATGGAAGCAGGGTTAATGGTTAAGTTAGACAAGCACAAGATCTAGGTGGGGCACACTATTTCCCAAGAAGGTTTTAGGCCCAAGTACAGCTTAATACAAGCAGACAAGGATGCTCCATCCCAACCAACAAAGATTAATTGAAATCCTTTTTAGGGTTGGTTGAATATATGGCCAAATATGTAAAGAATTTTTCAGATCTGTGTGATGGCTTGCGTGCCCTCCTGAAAAAAAACAAAGAGTTTACTTGGGAGGACAAACACAACAAATTGGTGGACATGGTGAAGAAAGCATCTTAGAGTCTACTGCTCTAGACTCTTTCGACCCCTCGAAAAAAACGACGCTAACCACAGATGCATCCAACAAGGGGTTAGGAGCGACGCTGTCTCAAAAAAGTGAGAATGGTGAAACCATAATATCATTTGCTTCCCGGTCCCTCAGCCCCTCTGAACGCAACTACTCTGTCATCGAGAGGGAAGCGTTAGCATGTTACTGGGCCGTGAATCATTTTAAGTTTTTTCTGTGGGGAATAAAATTCCATATACGCACAGATCAAAAGCCCTTGACATTCATTTTCTCATCGAAAGACATCCAAAACAAATCCCCACGCATAGCCAAATGGGTGTTGGGTTTGGAAAGCTACTGTTTCAGAGTGGAGTATCTACCTGGTCCTGAGAATGTGGTTGCGGACTACTTGTCGAGGTCCCCTCTCGATGTCAGCCATTGTGAGGATCAGCTTGTCGTTCCTATTTTAGCCATGCACCTCCCCTCCTTAACTAAAGAAGAATGGGAAGAGAGTGTGTCAAGAGACTCGGATATGAGTATCCTCAAAAACCTTATCGTCAATGGCTGGCCCGAGAATCGGTCTGATGTTCCTTAGACTATTAAAGATTTCTGGGAAGTACGTTATGAGCTGACCCTTTTGGATGGTAGAATACATCGCAATGGGAAGATAGTTCCACCCAGGGACCTCTGGAACAAAATAATCGACCTAGCCCATGAAGGACACTTAGGCAGAAGCCTTACAAAAAACAAAGTCAGGAGCTGCTTCTGGTTCCCTAAGATGGACTCGATGGTGGAGCTTAAAGTCAAAGAATGCAGCAGTTGTGCCAAAAGTGAAAAAAGTAAAATCTTAAGGAAAGTTCCACTATCTCCAGTCGAAGTCCCAGAAGTACCTTGGACTAAGCTTGCCATAGACTTTATCGGTCCCATGGATGTTTTGGGACCCCAAAAAAGATTCATGTTTGTCCTCATAGACTACACATCCCATTGGATAAACATCAAATTTACATCCTCCACCACAACTAATAAGCTTATTTCTTTCTTGAAAGGTGCATTTGTATACGAAGGCATACCAGCGACATTAGTTACAGTTAATGGAGTGCAGTTCACTTCCAAAACTATGAGTGAATCCCTAGAGGAATTAAAATATAAAACACGAGAAAACTGCACTCTATTGTCCAAAAGCCAATGGGCTAGTGGAAAGGGCTAATCGCATGGTGAAAGATCACATTCAACTAGCCATCACCAATGGTCTTAAAGTGGAACACTCTCTAAGGGATTGTATCTGGGCATACCACACCACGCTCAACCTTGTCACGGGAGTGTCCCTTTTCGTAATCCTGAGAGGGAGAGAACCCAGCACCAAGATGAATCCCCACTGGCTGGTTGGCAGCAGACAGGTAGTACCTGACCAAGAGCAGAACAAACAGAAAATCCTTCAACATCAACGGAAATACAAGAGCAGGTATGACTAGAAACATGGGGTCAAGGACCATGACTACAAGGTTGATACTCCTGTAATAGTAAGGAAACCTACCGATGTACAACCGGGTTTAAGTAAATATCAACCTCCCCTACGTGTGGAAAAGGCCAGTAAAAATGTGGTCCGCTTAGAAAATGGACAGACATGGAGTGGTGATAGACTGGGTGACATATCTTAAATCTTCTGTCTCTCCCATGTAAGAAGATGTGTTGTAATCTTACTGTTTTACTTCCCTGCTTCCCCTTACCACTCCTTTCCCTCCTTCCCTACTCCACATTGGTATCTTCCTCCACCCCTCTCCTTGCTCCCTCCTTACGTTAGAGTAGAGTAGACTTTAGAATGTTGAGGATTTAGGTGAGGAGAGCGGATGACTAGAATAAAGAAGCTTCCACTTTACCTGCTGTGAAGACTTGTGTATTTGTTGGAACTTCTACACTAACAAACAAACAACTACCTACGTAGAACTTCTAACAAAAGTAAAGCAAAATACTAATAACTACTACCCACAAAAAATTATCATAGACTTTGAACAGTCAATGATACAAGCCATCCTGAAAAATTACCCTCACACAGCAATATAAGATTGCTATTACCATTTTAATCAGAGCATATGGAGACACCTACAAAAATCTACCCTTAGGGGGTCATTACGATGGTGGACGGAAGTGCATCCGTAGTGGTGGCGGAAAACCATAGATTTTTCCGCTCCTGATGCGGTCGTTCTGACCACCATATTTCGATGGGTTAATATAGGCCATTTCCCGACTGCTGCAGCGTTTCAGGCTCCGCATGTTTTTTCCTTACGCAAGGGTGGCAGACGGAGCCAATAGAGCAAGAACTGCATGCGGAAATACGCACAGTCCACCAACCTGATTACGATGTATTAAACAGCCAATCCCACCGCCGCGTAACTACCACCTCATCGCAGATGGCGGAACCACAACAATGGAGAGGAAACATGGATCCTGCTCTACAGACCTTTCCGCTGCTCTACCTGATGCATCATCAGCAGAAAAGATGCCGCAGTGCTCATCAGCAGAGGTGCATCCAAAACATCTCCACGCATGCAACCCTGGTACAAAAACAACTCACAGCAAGCTTGCAGGCAGGGCCTGCTCTACGATGTTTGGGGAAACATGAGAAATGCAATGTGTGAGGCTCCCTCTATTTACATTAGTGACAACTTCAGTGCCCCGAAGGCTGCCCTGTGCTGACTCTTCCTGGCACGCTGCTCCCCTCTCCCCCACCTACAAGCACCACTCACACAGCTCCGATCAAGCTCAAGGTGGCAGATTTGCTAGGGGGCTGAGGGTGTATACACTGTAGACTGCAAAGTGAGGAAGATGCGAGCCCAGGATGGGTAGTAGTGTCGCAGCAAACAGCTACACACTTTTTTTATCACCTACTGCTACACAGCCCAGGCAAACATCCATGCTGGAGCAAGACAAGAGAACTGTGCTGGCAATCCATCTATACTGTACCTCAGCAACCATGACTGAAATCAAGTAGGTTCAAATAACACATATCACCTCCTGAAACAGTGCTGATGGTGAGGAAATATGGATTTTTGTGATCAGTTATGTCCCCTATCTTAGACCCCAACGGCTCCATGTATAAGTTACAAGTACATGTATGTTCCCTCCAGTTCCAGTTATGAAGACGCAAACACATGTGCGTCCACCGTCAACATGTCCTCTTTCAGATCCGCCATGAATGGGCTGGATATTCCATTCCTAAGTACGAAAGGCCACCGGCTTTATATGGTTCATCTACTCCATTTTACAGTCCAGGCGAGTAGGCCCTGATTCTGCCATCAAGCCTTTTCTGCCTTCTACCTTTGACAGCTCCAGTCTGAGCTCGCATCTGTATCCATGAACTTTGTCCTACTCCTTGCGCGGCTAACGGTGCCTGACTCGGCCTGTCTGCCTGCCAAAAACTGTATTTCACCTTCAAGTTATCTGCTCCGCTCCTCATCCAATGCATTCCTGTCTAGTAGTTTAAATAAACATTCTTCCAGCTACCGAGCAAGAGGCGTGGCCTCACTGTCTTCGTGCAAGTAATTCATAGCCCCTGCTACTATGGAAGATTTCTGCTCCCTCGCATCTCATGTAGACACTTAGGTGCTTGTACACGCACTCACAGGCAGTATAGAATAGATTTCGTCCAAGAGACCTTCCTTTTGGATAACACAGTTCTTTAAACATAGGATACTAGATATGATTTAGGATTAGGTTGACCTGACCCTCCAGACTTTTGTCTCCGCATGTAGAGCTAAATGCCAAGTTTTCTCCACCCCCTAGTTGCACGTCAATCATACGTCATGCGGCGGCGCGCGCATCTTTGCCAAGTATTTCTGCTGACATTGCAAGATTCTCTTATGGATCCACCCATTTGTGACATCATGTATGATGACATTTTCTAGTTACACCTATTTTAGTTACGCATGCTTAGTTTGTCTTATCAGCTGTTACGCCTATTGCATCTGTTTTCACTGTAATGCCTTTTCTATAAAAATGATTACCTGTCAATAATGTATTGCCTTCACTTCCTGAACCTCCGTGGTGATGGAATATGATGCCTACAACTCGAGTTGTATAAGGAATAAAGCCCTTTCAGAACCTCTAATACCACGGATTCTGCCTCTCATTTTACTGAGTTATTCTTAAATGATTTCCGCATCAAAAATAGTACAGGTAATTAAAATATTTACCACATAAATTGGCGCCCGAACAGGGACACTTTCTCATCTCACGCGCCGGAGGTGCGTTGCAGGCCCGGTCTCCTGCCACAGCTGGACGGACAACAACGTGTACCCGCAGGATTTCCTGTATCTCCCTCCGGCCAAGCGGGGGCGACTGAGGCTGCGATCAACACCCAGACGAGGCGGTGAGAAGTGCGAAGTATCCCGACCAGAGCCTAGCTGAGAGAGCAAGATCCGAGGTATACAGAGGCCCACCAGGTTCCGAAGTTCCGAAGTTCCGAAGTTCCGAGTCGAGTCCAGTCCGGTCCATGGCAGTCCAGTTCAGTTCCGAGGCTTTCCGTTCCGAGCTACCCGGTGAGTACCATTGCCGGGGAGGCGTTCTGACGTGCACATAGGTTGTGCCGGTCAAGACGGGTTTGGGTACACAAATCCGGTCTGCACTGTTTCAGCAGTGTATCTGTACTGTTTAGCAGTATATCTAGTATGTCTAGTAGATAATTCAGTATCACCTAGTCAGTGTCAAGTATTATGCCAGTAACTAGTTTCCTGTTAGTTATCATTGTTTGTTAAATGTTAAAATGTTAAATGTTTTAAATACGTTCTGCATATTGTGGTGTGAATGACTGTTCATTATTGTGTTTATTGTATTAAGTGTGTTCAAGATTAGGTATCAGACCAGCTCTCAACATGCCACTCTTTTCGAAATTACGACAGATCAAAACTAGAAAAGGGGTACTCGAAGAAGCTGTTCCCATTCCTCCTAGGGACACTCCAGGGTACTTCATGTATCATAAACATGGCCTAGACGCCGTATTATTTCTTGATTTATGGGTAGACTACACCAAGGAATTACCAGAAAGTCAGAGGTGGCCCGTAGCTGGGACCTGGGATACAGATTGCATCATGAGAGTAGAAGAAGAATTATGGAAAAAGAAAGCTAGACAATCACAGAAAGATGCCATTGAATTATGGCGTAAAGAATCATATAGACGTACAGAAAAAGCGCTCAGGCAGGAAGAGAAAAGTAAGGAAAATTCAAATAAAGTCCGAGAAAATCTATTAATTAAGGAAGGTACCCGAGTAGAATCAGAACAAGTAGACAGACAAAGAAACGCCCTTATGAATGGTATGTACCCACTTCTGGCCGAAGGGTTACCTAAGGCTACTCCGGAAATACCAAAAGACTTGCCACCTCCATTGTTTCCGATAAAAGCACATCCCAAAGGGCATCCCAGAACCGCAGAAGACGTTTTCCTTTCCTCCTACCTAGATGACGCAGCTCCCGAGTATGCTAATACCGCACCACATAGACCGCTTGCAGATGGTGCTCATCGCCAAGATCCTCCGTCGGTACCTACGCAACAACAAACTCCGACACACATTCCGACAAGCACTTCTGTTTCTACAGCTTTTCCTGCAACTACGGTTGCTGTCTCACATTCAACAAATCCTTTCACGTCCAGCACCCCAGACGGTGCTACAGGAGGTACGACAGACATTTTTTCTACGCCACCCAGAGGAAATAAATTTTCCCTCAGAGAATTAGCACACCAACGTACGCCCAAACTAGCAACTCCCGACATGCTTAAGGAACTTCTAGTAGATTGTGGATATGATCCCGTGCCCGGTAAACGAGACGAAATGATGCTGTCATCATTACGTATCCGACGAGCTGCAATATATTTAATGAAGCTACCAGGGATGACTACACATTTAGAAAATATATATCACTTTGTCCAGTCAGGGCGAGGTCCTGAAAGTATTAGCAGAGCCATGGAGTACCAGAAAGCGGAGGTACAGGGGCAACTGTTACGTTTCCTCATAAACTGTGTAATCAGAAATCAAGACCGGCCTGGGGTAAATCCGGAAGAAATGCGACAACTTGTCACATGGAGCCAGAATATATCAGAAGGGAGACATGATAGACAGTCATGTATAGTAGCTATGTATCGAAAGATCCGCAAAGAAATAGAACGAATACACGAAGAAAGATTAGCAGTAGACGAGCCTGAACAAAACAGAGAGGAGGGGGAAGAATTAGAACTGCCCACAGGACAGTTAGAAACAATGGCTTATGTAGGCAGAGGAAGATCTTGTAATAATACTAGATGCCTTAATGATCCGATACGTCCGACACGTCCAGATAATAACAGAAATTTCCAAACCCCTATAATAAATATAAGGTCTCCCGAACATTTGTTTCAAGCCGCTGACAAGTTACTCCGAGAACGAAGGGGGTATCATATACTCGATTCTATGGACGAACAAGAATTAGCCAGGTCAGCCGTTCAATGGGTTGACAGTCCCGGAAAATATAGTGATGATACACTAGCACATACGTTTTTGAACCTTACCCCAGACGAACAGCGCTTAGCTGGTATCTACATGATTCAACAACTCCTTATATTATATAAAGGCCAACACTCCGATCCTGGTCCTCTACCTGATATATTGACTGAATTACTCACGAATAAATGGAGAGGTTCAAGTACTGATTTGATTAGAGAAATACTAGAATCCAGAAACCAGTACATTCTTTTTGTATGCCCAGAACATGTCTCACTGCCCATCAAGGAAAGAACGACGTATCATATGGACAGACAGAATCCCTTACGCGAAGTACACCCAATAAAGGGCGATGACAATCAATTTAAACGTGTATTTGTATACACACCCATATCTAAAATAGAATTATTAGAAATGAAGAAAGTGGTACCCAGTCATGACAAAGATCCAGCGGGATTCCACCGTGAAATTAAAGACATGTTGCTCATGGGAGAATATACCTATCCCGACATTATGAAAATATTAAAGGTACTAATGCCTGCGGGCATTTACGAAAAACTCAAAGAAAAAGATTGGGAGGTGGGAGACCAAAAGATAGATTGGACAGCATTGGAAACCGAAGAAACAGCCCCACGTCCAGGTTCAGGGCTTGGGAACAAGACTAAATTGCTACCAGGTTTATTAGTGCAGGTACTGCCACGTTTATTAACTACGAAAAAGGAAGACTGGGGTGCAATATCAGCCTGAAACAAAAGCAAGATGAAGACACTAGTGATTTCTATGCCCGATTCGAAAAATGTTTTGGTATAAATAGTGGCATAAAAGCAAGTAGCGAATCATATCCACATCTGTTTGTGACAAAATTAGTTGAAAATTCCCTGCCCCAAGTTAAGAATAGAGTATTGAAATTCGAGAGTACCTGGCAAGGTAATACCCCGTCACAGATGTTACAAATGTTACAATACCATCACAATAGAATTAGAGAGGAACACGAACATGAACAAAGACGAATGAAAGACACGAAAATGAAAATACTTGTTGCCCAGTCAGTTCCAGCTGACGGTCATAAAAAGGGTATGACACAGTCCAGTGATTCAGCAGGTCCTGCGAAAGGGACATGCAACTATTGTAAACAGCCAGGTCATTATATACACGATTGTCCAGTCTTAAAACATAATATCTCCACAGGTAAAACACAGGAAAGACCACGGCCACCTAGACAGGATCAGAACCAACAAGGAGTCCCTCAGCATGCACAGTCCATGCCAGCTCCACAACAGTCCATGCCAGCTCTACTACCGCAGCCTAATTCTACCACACAAGAAACGACACGACAGATGTACCAGTATGCACAATATGACTATCCTAATTATCAACGATACGCATGAAACAGCCTAGAGAGGGAAGTTGGCTTACCCCTTATCGAGGTCCCTGTAGATCAAGAGGGACCTTATGTACATAGTGAACTATTAGGCCAAGATAGAAATTTTTTACTTGATACAGGGGCAAGCAGAACAACAATACGACGCAATGAAGTTCCAGGGGCACCCCTCTCAGGCTCACAGAATATTTCCCTTGGTTTTTCAGGAAAACCTATCATTAATGAAGTATCACAACCCCTTCCACTTATGATTGGTCCGTTGACACGAACTACAGATTTATTACTTACTAAATCATGTCCAGAAAACTTGTTAGGTATAAAAACATTGAAAGCTCTAGGAGCTGTAATATGTTGTTCCCCGGAAGGAGTAAGATTGTTTTTACGTGATTTCAAAGGGCACTATGTGTCCCGAGACATGGATCACCGACTACAGAATTTACCTACACACTTATGGGCACAAGGACCCACTGATGTTGGTTGCATGAACATTACACCATATCGAGTCACATTAAAGACAGGAGTGGTACTACCACGAATGCGACAATACAAGTTACCCCCAGATGCTGTAGTGGCTTTACTGCAAATCATTGACGAGCTTATTGCCCAAGGAGTGGTTGTGGAAACCGACTCCAATGTATGTAACTCCCCGATAATTCCGATTCTTAAACGAACTGATCCAAAGGCCCCGCCAGTATATCGATTAGTTATTGATCTGCGCGAATTAAATAAATGCATTGTACCACAATACCCCGTGGTCCCCGACATCTCTTCATTACTGACAGCTATTGACTCCGAAGCAACATTCTTTACTGTAATCGATCTCAAGAATGCCTTTTTCAGCGTCCCAATAGATCCGGAAAGCCAATACTTGTTCGGATTTAGTTTAAATGGACGAAGCTTTAAATTCACACGCGCACCTCAAGGATTCACAGAAAGCCCCAGCATCTATAGCCAAGCATTAAAACGAGAACTTGACAGTATCGACATGCCAGTTAACACTGCCTTGCTTCAATATGTCGATGATCTGCTGATCACCGCTCGAAGCGAACCTGAATGTGAGAAAGTATCACTGACGGTTTTACGATTTCTGGCTGAAAAGGGGCACAAGGTGTCCCCTTCTAAGCTGCAATTCTGTGTCCAGCAAGTTGTTTATCTTGGGCACTCGCTGTCCAAGGAGGGAAGACAGCTTACACCTGACCGCATCCAGTTAATTGCTAACATGCCAATACCCAAGACACAAAAGGAGGTGCGGGCTTTTATAGGCCTCACTTCATACTGTAGGCAGTGGATCCCTCAATATGCATTTCTAGCAAAACCCCTCATTCAGTTGACAACACAGGAGGCGGCCATATCGACTGTCCTCCCTTGGACTCAGGAACATACACAAGCCTTTGAAAGCTTAAAGAAAGCTTTATGTCAAGCACCTGTTTTAGCAACACCATGTTACAGTAAACATTTTACACTCTTTGTTACAGAACGTGAAGGTACTGCCTTATCAGTACTCACACAGGAACAAGCAGGATCACACAAACCATGTGCCTATTTCTCTAGTACATTAGATCCCGTAGCTCAGGCTCTTCCTGCGTGCCTGAAATCAGTGGCAGCAACAGCTTTAGCAATCAGACAAAGCGATGCCATAGTATTAGGACATCCAGTGACAGTACAAGTACCACATGCAGTAGAGGTTCTTTTGAACCGAACACAAACACAACACTTGACTATAGCGAGACTTACCGGTTATGAATTGACATTGTTTCAGCCACACATAGAAATCAGACGTTGTAGTACATTAAATCCTGCCACACTTTTGCCAGTAGACGGAACAGACCCACTAGCACATGATTGTAGTAAAGTTATTACTATCACGACGAAACCCAGACAAGACTTGACAGATGTCCCATTGGCAGATCCAGACCTGACGTTGTATGTAGACGGATCATGCATGAGAACAAGTACAGGAGAATTAGTAGCTGCTTATGCAGTCACAACAGATACTGAAGTCATTGAAACAAATTGCATAAATACTTTGTCAGCTCAAGCAGCAGAGCTCATCGCTCTGACACAAGCCTGTATCCAAGCCACAAATAAGAAAGTCAACATATACACAGATTCACGTTATGCATTCGGAGTTGTTCATGACTTCGGCGTGCTGTGGCGAGAGAGAGGTTACTTAACTTCTCACGGTGCCCACATTCAGCACGGACCTCTCATTCATGCCTTATTAGATGCAATTCATCTACCCACTGCAATATCGATTATGAAATGTAAAGCTCATACGAAAGTTACTGATATCATCTCTCAAGGCAATGATCTAGCTGACAGAACAGCTAAACAGACTGCTCAAACTCACACAACTGACATGACAAAGACAATAGTTCCGACACCAACATATTGCATGACAGTTAAGGATCCCGCTCTTGACGTAATTGACATACAGACACATGCTACACCAGATGAAATAAAGAAATGGACTGAATTAGGAGGGATCCAAACGGATCAAGGATGGATGACGAAGGAAAAATCTGTATGGTTTCTTCCTGACTCTATGGTTCAAGTTATCATTAACACAATACATAGTCCAGCGCACCTAGGAGAGAAAGCTATGCTAGACAGCATTCAACACATTTGGTTCAACAAACATTTACGAGCAGCAGCTAAACAGAAAGTCCGTACCTGTATGATATGTTGTCAGTTTAACCCAGGTAAAAGCATTCCCGTAGAACAGGGTGGATTTCAGCCTCCTGATCACCCTTTTGAAGTCCTCCAGATGGATTATATCCAGATGGAACGATGTCGAGGATTCAAATATGTTCTCGTAGTTGTCTGTGCTCTTTCTCGTTGGACAGAAGCCTACCCGGTTTCAGATTACACTGCCCCGACTACTGCCAAACAGTTAGTTTGAGAATTCTTCCCACGGTATGGTTTACCACGTGTTGTCTATTCAGATAACGGCCAGCCGTTCTCATCCGAACTGATGAAACACGTTTCACTTTTGTTAGGCTATCAATGGAAATTCCACTGTGTCCGACACCCCGAGGCAGCAGGTCTCGTGGAACGACATAATCAAACTCTAAAAATTAGATTGTCCAAAATATGTAGAGAAAAAGGTGTTGATTGGGTAGTAGCCTTACCAGTTGCACTCTTTTACATGAGAATGGTAGCACATTCTCGAACAGGGCTATCCCCGTATGAGGTGATCTTTGGTAGACCACCAAATATGTGGGGGACGCCTATACCTCGTAAAATAACTGATGTTGACTGTAATATGCTGACAGATTACCTGGCTTCCTTGATGTCTGCACTACAATCTTGTCGTTCACAGGTAGCTGCAGCCTTTCCCGATAACACCGAGGTGAAACCCCATGACGTAGTTCCCGGGGACCTGGTGTTGGTTCGAAATTTTGACCGAAAGACTCAGCTGGATCCTAGGTGGAAATCGCCTCAACTCGTACTGCTCACCACAAGGACAGCCGTGAAGATCGAAGGTCGAAAAGGATGGTTACACTCAAGTCATATCAAGAAATTTCATGGACTACCATCTGATGTGAACATTACGCCTTGCATTTCCTCACAGACTGATTCAAAACTCCCCTTGGTTGAACAATCCGATACAGAACTATATAAACTAAAATTAAGGTCTAGCAAGTCAGACAATTTGATTGTTTAAGTCCTCTCCAAGGTGAATCGGTTGAATTTGTCTCTGACATGTATCCCCTAGACCTGAATAGAGAAAGAAATCGAAAGATGCAGTTGAAAAGGCATGCGTACTGTAAATCACTGCGTAGTCATTGCACAGTGACATTATTGATTTTGTTTTTCTTAAGTCTTCTGATCATCGCTGCAAGTATACTGTTGCACATATATTATCCTATTTCTAAACATGCTTACAATGTTACTGTTGAACATTCCTTTAGTGAATTACCCCCACATGAGTTGTCCTATAGATTTGCGCTACGCAATAACACTTTCATTAGCATGTTACATCATTCCCATCAAACCAGTAATGCTACCAATTGTTGGATATGTGGCCGACTCCCTCCCTATCAGAACTATAAGGGAATTCTGCCTCTCTTTCCATATCCGTTCACACACAATGGCTCCTGTGGAGCATGGTTTAGTTTAATTAATTCTTTAGATTCAAACTCAATAGTTTATCAAGATAATTGGGTATGGGGAAACCTGAACCTAGTTTTACTCAAAGTCTGCTACCCTAACAAGGAGGGACTTCCCAAAAGAACAGGAACCGATCTAGAAAATGAAGTATATGGATTAGGTAATTTTACGCTCAATCTCATGATCCTGAATGTTGAATCCGAAGCTGCACCAATTCTGCCCGCTATGTCAGTATTTCCAGTTAAAGGTGAATTGTGTGTAAGAAAGAATGGTTCCATACATATGGGCCATAGTAAATGCACCACTGTAATAGAATTTAATGATCAAGGTAAATCTACATTTAGAGCTTCTCGCCATTCCTACTTCGTATGTGGTCAGACTGCATATACACGTCTGCCTTTAGACTGGGATGGTACCTGTTACATCGCATTCCTTTTGCCACCTGTTTTCCTAGCTCCTCCTGATTATCACAGAAATATTCATTTAGTACACAATAGGGAACGGAGAGATCTCCCAATTGTCGATTACACGGAGACGGCATGGGAAAAGTATACAGATTTTAATAAAGGTCTCTTTCCCTATATAGGTACAGTCACCAATAGTAAGCTGATACGTAGATTAACTAGGACCCTTGAAGCCGTAGTAAATGAAACTATTTCTGCCTTAGGCAACTTAACAGAGGAGCAGTCTGCGATGCGGATTGTTGTTCTTCAAAATCGTCTTGTCCTTGACGTCATCCTGGCCGATAGGGGCGGAGCTTGTAGGGTCATCGGATCAAGTTGCTGCGTATTCATCCCAGAAAATTCGCCATCTGTATATAAAGCTATAACTCGCCTTCATAAGATTGTAAGCCAGATACACCAGAATCCAGGCACCTGGACTTGGTCCGGTTGGTTTTGGAGTGTGTTGTCAGCCTGGGGATGGAAGGTCCTATCCTTCCTAGGTATTGGCTTTCTCATACTATTCAGTTGCTGCTTATGCCTACAATGTGGACCAGCGATTTGTGGTCTGTGCGCCACTTCGTGTATTCCACCACCAAGTTTTCATTCAAGATTCCGGAAGAAGAAAGAAGAACAAATGATGCTATATGAACAGATCGATGGATTGATGAAGATTGATATCTCCTAAGGGTCAGTAGGGGACAAGGAGGGAATGAGGAAATATGGATTTTTGTGATCAGTTATGTCCCCTATCTTAGACCCCAACGGCTCCATGTATAAGTTACAAGTACATGTATGTTCCCTCCAGTTCCAGTTATGAAGACGCAAACACATGTGCGTCCACCGTCAACATGTCCTCTTTCAGATCCGCCATGAATGGGCTGGATATTCCATTCCTAAGTACGAAAGGCCACCGGCTTTATATGGTTCATCTACTCCATTTTACAGTCCAGGCGAGTAGGCCCTGATTCTGCCATCAAGCCTTTTCTGCCTTCTACCTTTGACAGCTCCAGTCTGAGCTCGCATCTGTATCCATGAACTTTGTCCTACTCCTTGCGCGGCTAACGGTGCCTGACTCGGCCTGTCTGCCTGCCAAAAACTGTATTTCACCTTCAAGTTATCTGCTCCGCTCCTCATCCAATGCATTCCTGTCTAGTAGTTTAAATAAACATTCTTCCAGCTACCGAGCAAGAGGCCTGGCCTCACTGTCTTCGTGCAAGTAATTCATAGCCCCTGCTACTATGGAAGATTTCTGCTCCCTCGCATCTCATGTAGACACTTAGGCGCTTGTACACGCACTCACAGGCAGTATAGAATAGATTTCGTCCAAGAGACCTTCCTTTTGGATAACACAGTTCTTTAAACATAGGATACTAGATATGATTTAGGATTAGGTTGACCTGACCCTCCAGACTTTTGTCTCCGCATGTAGAGCTAAATGCCAAGTTTTCTCCACCCCCTAGTTGCACGTCAATCATACGTCATGCGGCGGCGCGCGCATCTTTGCCAAGTATTTCTGCTGACATTGCAAGATTCTCTTATGGATCCACCCATTTGTGACATCATGTATGATGACATTTTCTAGTTACACCTATTTTAGTTACGCATGCATATTTTAGTTTGTCTTATCAGCTGTTACGCCTATTGCATCTGTTTTCACTGTAATGCCTTTTCTATAAAAATGATTACCTGTCAATAATGTATTGCCTTCACTTCCTGAACCTCCGTGGTGATGGAATATGATGCCTACAACTCGAGTTGTATAAGGAATAAAGCCCTTTCAGAACCTCTAATACCACGGATTCTGCCTCTCATTTTACTGAGTTATTCTTAAATGATTTCCGCATCAAAAATAGTACAGGTAATTAAAATATTTACCACAATGGCCACAATGCTTCTGAATACAAGTCATTTGCACACAGTACAGTGTCACAACATGGAGTGGTGGGGAGAGTTAAACATATGCATGGCATACAGTGGCACATGTTTTGACTGAAGTGGTGTATACAGGAGAATCACACAGGTGAGGACTGTACAGAGCAAAAAGCCACAGTGGAGTATCTCACATTGGGTAGGCCTCAATGATATGACTGTGATGGCTAGGAATCAGACCAACACCTATTGGAGCCCTGTTCTGCTTGGGTTTTCGGATCAGATAGAACCCGCTCATCAGAGCCTCTCTAACCCAGCCAGAACGTTACCCCCTCCCTAGGGCCTATTCACAATAAGTAACCACATGTATATACCACCTAAGGACAGGGAATTCCTACTATATATACCAAGACCTCTTATAATACACAAGTGGCGGCCTCGCGATCCCAGACGGACCCAGGACTTCCTACCCAGACGGCAGCCTCAGCCTCGCGATCCCATACGGATCCAGGACTTCCTACCCAGACGGCAGCCTCAGCCTCGCGATCCCATACGGATCCAGGACTTCCTACCCAGACGGCAGCCTCAGCCTCGCGATCCCATACGGATCCAGGACTTCCTACCCAGACGGCAGCCTCAGCCTCGCGATCCCAGACGGACCCAGGACTTCCTACCCAGACGACAGCCTCAGCCTCGCGATCCCAGACGGACCCAGGACTTCCTACCCAGACGGCAGCCTCAGCCTCGCGATCCCAGACGGACCCAGGACTTCCTACCCAGACGGCAGCCTCAGCCTCGCGATCCCATACGGACCCAGGACTTCCTACCCAGACGGCAGCCTCAGCCTCGCGATCCCAGACGGACCCAGGACTTCCTACCCAGACGGCAGCCTCAGCCTCGCGATCCCAGACGGACCCAGGACTTCCTACCCAGACGGCAGCCTCAGCCTCGCGATCCCATACGGACCCAGGACTTCCTACCCAGACGGCAGCCTCAGCCTCGCGATCCCAGATGGACCCAGGACTTCCTACCCAGACGGCAGCCTCAGCCTCGCGATCCCAGACGGACCCAGGACTTCCTACCTAGACGGCAGCCTCAGCACAAGTTCATCCTATGATCACCATAACACCCAACAAGGGAATCAGTCTCACTATTTATCAGATCACACAAGAATTGCCAGTTCGAGCACGGCCTGTTCTCTAGCTCGAGGGGCTCCTCTCTCCCTTATTCAGTTACCACTTACCTGATCAGGAATAACATCTGTTCATGTCAAGTCACAGCTGACTAGAAGAATAGGCTACCCTCATACAAGAACACGCAGCACATGTTGGTTCACTACAAACTGGGTACTTTATTACTCATTACATACGCAATCACATAACATTACAATATAACACATAACCTACAAAGAAAAGTGAAAGGTTAAGTTGTACGCTCTAATAAGAAAGGGTCGACATCACCTTAGTAGTGTGTAGCCTGCACTCCGTGGTCATCTAGGTTCCCTTCTCGTCTATGCCTCGGCTCGCCTGGAAGTCACCCTTCTCCGAGTCACTGGGACCTCTTCCTCATCGGCTACTCTCTCCTCTCTGGCTATTTTGTTCTTGGTTTTTTTCTCTGTCCTCAAGATGGTGTCTGTCTTCCCTGGAATAAGTAGTAGCTTTACTGCTAACGGCTAGATGCCGCCTACGGACTGAAGCAAGTGCCAGTAACTGCCTCGGACTTTCACTAATATAGAGATGCATTTCCTCATGGAAAATTCCGGCCCGTAACCTGCCGCCCACCAAATTCTTGTACCTCCCCGTACCAAGGACACGTTCCCAGCCGGCCGGCCTGATGTAGTGTCTTCGGCATGAAGAAAAATACAATCCTTCGATAAGGGCCGGCCTGAACCGGTTCTCTCCAAGCGAATAACACCTCATAACTAAAACATTACGTTTGACCTAGAAGCATCCCAAGCTGCCGGAGCAGAAAGAAAGATGGAGTCTCTCCCGTTTGAGGCCTACCAGGCCTGAATTCAGCACGGCTCCATGAAATACCCTCACTAGAGGACAGGTTATCCCTAATACTAACGAATCTATCCCCTAGGCTATGTGTGCAAGCCCTGATCTATGGTGAAGGGCACAGGATCATGTCGAAGTGCCTAGTAAATAGGCTCCATTCACTACTCTAACCCTTAGACTTGGATGGTAAGAGACTGAAGTCACATTCACCACCCTTCAACACA
Source organism: Triturus cristatus (assembly GCF_964204655.1). Lineage (NCBI taxonomy): Eukaryota > Metazoa > Chordata > Amphibia > Caudata > Salamandridae > Triturus > Triturus cristatus. Next base: position 1,414,801,425 of record NC_140591.1, on the reverse strand, counting down.
AGAAGGCCGGGAAAATCGAGCAGTACATTTCACCCTTGACTTCAGTCTATTATACATTCATTAAACAGAACTAACATCTGTGGAAGAATAATACGAAACAAAACTCACTGATCTACGTCTAGTACCAGGTGTGCAGAATTGAAGTAGTGAAGGAATACACTGAATAAAGCAACAGATAGAAATCAAAATGGCGATAGTAATCAGAATACCTCCTAATATTTGACGTAACAGATATAAATCAGGTAACCAATGAAAGAGCCAGTCAAACCAGCCCTGGTCAATGTGTTTTCTAACTTCTGCTGTTAAATCATGTAGCTTATCAATATGAGCTCGAATGGATTGTGTATGATCAGACAAGTTAAAACAACAAAGACCCTCAAAATCAGAACAATCGTGTCCATGTTTAAGCAAAAGATAATCAATGGCCGCTCGATTTTGCAAGATAGCTCTGCGTTCACCCTGGGCGTCCAATAGCATGTCAGACAGGACTGTAGAAGTATGATTAATGGATTTCACCATCCAGCAGGCCATTTTCTCAATAGATTTGGCATTATAAACAGCCAAAGCAGGAACACCAATAATTGAAATAGCCAAGCTAAGGTATTCAGACTTAGAATATAAACGCAAAGATGAGTCACAATCCTCCTGTAACCGCACTGTATCTCGAATCACACGAGAGTTGGCATTCGGCTGTGATGAGAACATTAATAGGCTCAATCTAGTAATGGCACAAGGGCCTCCAGAAATATTTGCGGGGACATATGGCCAGGAAGTATTACCACATGAGAAAAGCCATCCAGCAGGTAGTAACATCGTACGATAATGACTGGGGGTAACTACCAAACTCTTGCAAGTCATGTTATTCTGAACAGAAGTACATGTTTTCGGTGTCCTTTGAAGGCACAAAGTTCGTTCATGAACTGTGAACGAAGTGGCACCTTTCAATTTTAAACGCAGACATTCAGAAATTGCACTAGGATTGCACGTAAGGAAAAAACACAAATCACCCTGTGTGATATTATAGGTAACTATTTGGGACTGGACGGGGGGTATCTGGTCTGACAGTTCAGTACACAAGGGGCAATACTCATGGGTGGCAAAATCGCCCAGAAGAACATTGGGGCGAGCATTCGAGATATTGAAAATATGAGTCAAAGTCTCTAAGGAAGCAGGGACAGCAACCAGGCAGGTTGCCAAAATGTCGCTCACTGATCTCATCGGTGTCAGACAGAAGTGAGGAGCTTTGGTCACCCGTTTCGCCAGTACAGTCCAAAAGTTCGACGACGAATCCCACGCAGCGAAGGAACGCGACACTCGGGTTCTCAACTCATCCCGGTTTGATGGGAACCCTTCTCTCTCGTCGTACCATCCCAAAAACAGTCCGGCGCCGACACATCCTGCAGCAACAATCCAAAGAGTGATCTGAAAGAAAATCAAATACAGGCATTATTCATTCTCGTAAGTAACATTTGTCAGCCGGGACCGCTTCCCAGCTATCTTTCCCTGGTCTCATAACTAAAATGGTGTTGTCTTGACCGGTGGCAATGACCTCTGCTTGTTCAGGGGGATTCTTAGGCGACTGCACCCAAACTCTGGCCCCAGGATTATCCGTAGAGCCAAAACCTTTCTGGCCTCGCACAGTTAGCAACGTTGGGGCAGTGCCTTTTGCTATCTCACCACTGAAAACAGGCATTATGAGCAATTGAGCCACTCGGTCAGTTTGATGTATCAGTAAGTCAACCTCACTGCTATTCAGCAGGAGCACCTTAATCTCTCCCTGATAATCACTGTCAATGATTCCTCCAAGCACCTGAATGCCTTTTACAGCCAGCCCCGATCTAGGGGCAATTAATCCGAAATTCCCAGTTGGTATATGAACACCAACACCCGTTTCAATGATGACCCGATCCTTACTTTTTAAAACGGTGTCATCCATGGCATGCAAGTCTAAACCTGCCGACCCTGGGGTCGCTCTACATGGAGCCAAAGCTCCAGGAGTAATTTCCCAGTACATCACAGTCTCTCTGATTTCATTCGGTTTGACATCAACATTCGGAGGAAACAAACGCATAAGTGGGGATTCAGCATTTAGAAAAGGACGGTTATTCAAAATTAATAGCGCTTGAGGCAAAAAGTCTCGCCAATTCTTATACTTGTCATCTGTTAACTTTCTCAATTGCTCTTTCAGCAGACCATTCAACCTCTCCACAAGACCCGAGGCCTGTGGATAATATGGTATATGAAACATCCATTCAATATTGTTTTCCACACAGAATTCCTGTACCAATCTTCCACGAAAATGGGATGCATTATCAGATTGAATTTGGAATGGCACACCATAATACATCATAATCAATTCCAATGTTTTAATAGTATTCAATTGGGTAGCTTGCTTACAAGGAAGGGCCACCAGCAGGCCACTGTATGTATCAACAATAGTGCAAACATATTGACAATTCCTACTCATAGGAAGTGGGCCGATGTAATCAATCTGCCAAATTTGAGCGGGCAATTTCCCGCGATGCAAATGACCTTTAACAACTTGGGGCACTTTGCGCTGCCTGATATGCTGACAAATGGGACAATGTAGAATAATATTTTTAATTAAATCTAGGGGAATATAAATTCCTCGATCAGCAGCCCACCTGCTAGTGGCTTTCTCTCCAAAGTGTCCTGCTTTCTGGTGGGCCCATTTCGCCAATCCCGCAATATCAGAATCTTGCCTGTCCACCACTGCCTCAGCAATTTTAGATTTCTCATCTGCAATGTTATGAAAAAATTTGTCAAGAGAGTCTATCGGGGTATGAGCATCCACATGGAAGATTGTAACAGTACTCTGTGGGAGCATTTCCCAAATCTCCTGCCATAATTCTTTTCCCCACAGTTCTTTTGAATGCAATTTCCAACTATGGGAATGCCAAGTCGGTAACCAAACTGCCAGTCCATTGGCAGTAGACCAAGAATCGGTAAAAATATGACATGTACCAGGTAACTCTTGTTTCAGAACTTGATAAACAGCATAGAGTTCAGCAAATTGACTGCTCTTACCCTCACCAGTTGTGCTCAGCAATTTTTGTGTGATCGGATTATAGGACACCGCTTTCCAGTGCCGTTTCGTCCCTATGAACCTTGCTGAGCCATCTGTAAACCAGACATGGTTTCTGTCCTCTGCGGACAAATCATCAAAAGGTCTACCCCACTTAACAGGAGACTCCTGTACTAAAGGTACGGAACATTCACTCTCAGTCTCAGTCGATGGCGCTCGCGCCACCTGCTCATGCAAAGATGCAACTCCTTTTTGTCCCACACGTGCCCTGTCTTGTATATACCATTTCCATTTAATCACACTCGCCTCTTGAGCGTGTCCAATTCGGTGAGTTTTCGGCGAACTCATAACCCACTGCATGATAGGAATTTCAGGTCGCAAAACTATATCATGTCCCAAAGTCAATTGCTCGGTATCCACCAGAGCCCAATAACATGCAAGTAACTGTTTCTCAAAAGGTGTATAACGCTCACCAGCATCAGGCAACTTTTTGGTCCAGAAACCTAACGGTACTCTACTCCTGCCTTGTTTCTGCCACAAACTCCAATTCGCATAAAGGCCTTGTACAGACACATTCAAATCCACATCACCATCACGTACAGGCCATAAATCCAGAGCATGCTGAATTGCTTCTTTTGCCAAACTGAACGCATCTTGCTGTGGTTTATCCCATTCAAATGCATTCTTTTTACGAGTGACACGGTACAAAGGGGCCAATATTTGACTCAAATGGGGAATATGCTGGCGCCAAAAACCAAACAAACCAATGAAGCTTTGGGCTTCTTTCCTATTCCTCGGAACTGCAAAATCAAGAATTTTCTGTTTAACCTGAGGGATCACTTCTCGGTGCCCTTCATGCCAATTAATACCCAAAAATTTCACAGCCTGGGACGGACCTTGTAATTTATCCGGGTTGATTTCCCAACCTTTCTCACGCAGGCACTCAATGACTCTGTCCAATTGGGTCTGAACTTCCTCTTGTGTTTCGCCTTGGATCAAAATATCATCAATATAGTGACATATCTGAATTTGCGGATGAACCAGTACCTCAGCCAAATGCTCTGCCACCAGCCGGTGACATATCGTAACTATGCACATAGCCCTGAGGAAGACTTCTAAACGTCATCTGACGCCCGTTCCACGTAAAACTGAATTGTTCCTGACACTCTGGGGCAATCGGAATCGAAAAGAAAGCATTAGCAATATCAATGGACGCATACCATGTACCTGGATGCTTTTGGATTCTTTCAATTAGGGTAATAACATCCGGTACTGCAACAGTCAAAGAAGGTGTGTGTTTATTCAATTCTCGATAATCAACAGTCATGCGCCAAGAATTATCACTCTTACGCACCGGCCAAACAGGATTATTCCAAGCAGAAGTAACTGGGGTTATGACTCCTGCATCCACCAACTCCTGAATAGTGGTACTAATCTCTTCATGACCACCTGGAATACGATACTGCTTCTGACAAACCACTTTTGTCGCCTGGGGAACTTTTATGGGGGGCATTCTTAAACGACCAACCCGTACAGGCCTGGACGATATATAATGTGTAGTTCCAAATTGGTAACATCCATCATCTAAGTGCAAAGTCATTCCTTTCAAAATATCAATTCCAATTATGAATTCTAAGAGTGGCACCACTAATACAGAATATTCTTTTCTAGGGATTCTACCTATTCTCATTTCAAGTAAAGTTTGAACTGCGGGAGTTTCCTTTCCACCTAATCCGGTAATTGTAAAAGACTGACCTTTAAACTTCTTTGATTTTCCATGAATAAGAGTGGCCTCCGCTCCTGTATCTACTAATGCTCGGGCCCTTTGGATATTACGATGTCTCCAATAAATATCAATATCTACATAGGGTCTATTATCTTTGTGAGCCCATCTGTGTACGGGAGCTTGACCTATTTCCTAGTCATTTTTACTGCATTCTGTGTACCAGGATAAATCAGGATAAAGACTCTCACGTTTCTTAGGTATCGGTACCTCCTGTTCATATCCATTCCCATTACGAAATGGATTCCTGTCTTCTGCATTGTACTGCGGGTTTCGATCGGCCAAACTGTGTCGATCCTCTCTCCTTCTCAACTCAGGGGATTGATCCCTATCATCTCTACGTCTGCTGCTAACATAATCATTTCTCCCCCTCTCTCTTTCCCCCTCTCTCTCTCTGTCTCTCTCACGACGGGGAGACAAATCACGTACATAACGTCGATCATCACGACGATCAGAGCGCCCACGGCGGTCGTCATCACCGCTCCCGTCAGAACAACCATGATCACACTCAGTCGTCCGAACACGCCGGGCACCCTCCTTTCGATCCAAGCCACGTTTGCGAAACATTTCCCACAAACGAGGAGTAGTCTCACCGTCAATGTCCTCCCTCCGCACACCATCGGCCAAAAGACCAGAAAAGATATCACGTCTAGTAAGTCTATTGTCACCAGGAGTACGAGTGTCAGGCCGGGACTGACGTTCAGGTTTAAACCACTCACCCAACTCACCGAGTTGGCGTACCGATTCCAGCACCATAGATAACGTATTACCAGTCTGATTAATCAATAAAGTCATCATGACCTGCTTATAGGCAACAGGGGAAGAACGAATAATACGATTCCGCACAGAAGATGTCAACGAACCATCAAGCAACCTGTCAGCAGTACCCAGAAAAATCGCTGTTTTCATCACCTCCTCTTTGAGACGTTGTGCAGCGTCACGCAAAGTATACCACGGTTTGTCATTCACAGGCCAGTCAGACTCAGTAGGATATTTTTGATTACAACCCTCGGTCGCCAACTGAAGCAAAGAAATTTGACCACCACCATTAAAGTTACGAAAATGATCCTGTACAGTAGAATCCGAACTCAAGGAACAAAACTTCAAACAATCGCCAGTATCTAACATAATGCCAGCAGCGCCCAGTTCATAAAGGCGCACCATCCATGTGAGTAAGGTCTCACCAGCTCGCTGCCGAAATCGCTGCAAAATATCACTAATTTCTTGTTGAGTAAAATCCTCCAAAGAGTCTAAAGAAATACCATTCGGAGCATTGGGACCATGCTGCAACTTCCGTCGAAAAACCGGGTGCGCCGAGACCGCGGGACGAGCATCAGAAGGAGCTCGATCAGGACATGTAGAGGAACAATCAGTGCAAGAAGCATCGACCCCACTCGAGGGACGAACGCAATCACGGGGTGCACCATCAGAGGCACAAGAAGCAGATCTACAACCACGGCCGGGGCGAGAGGACTCACGCTTGGCAGATTCCTCACCCGAGGAACAAGAATCACTCGAGTTCCAGATGTTACCATCCCATTCATCAGGATTCCAATCTAGTCCGGCTTTCGCCACGACCAGACGCACCTTTCGCGTCGAAACCCGACCACGCCGATTCTTGTATTTATAACGAGCAATTCGCACAGCCGCCCTCTCGGCAATAGTTTGGTAAGTCTCAAGTTTGTCAGCAAGCAACTTATTTTGACACCGCAACAAAGTATGAGCATTCTGAATCTCAACAAAGTTCGCTTCCACATCCTGACATGATGTCTGTAATTTCAACAACCTCTCATGCAAAATCCTGTACGCAGACAGAACAATCCAACCTCTGCGCCCCAAAACGGGAATCTCATCACCCTTCGATACGGGTGCCTTCTGTAAACAAGTAATCACATTAGCCGGCTCCGCCAGCTCCAAGAAAGAATTCCAATTCTCACTCAAACCAGTAGAATCAGCCCACTCACGGGCTAAGGCTTCATAAGGCGTTGAATCCCAGCCGGGAATATCAACGGGCAACTTAAAAGTAGATTTCGACTTTCTAGAAAACATCTTGGAAAAGAAAGAAGAAAAAGATGAAAAAGAAAAGAAAGAAGAAGAAAAACTATACACACAATTATACCACAAATAAAATACAAGCAAAACCACGCACGCGCCGAAAGCAAACACAGTACAACCACAACGCACACAGGTTTCGTAAACGGTTCGTGACGCCAAATGTTCTGCTTGGGTTTTCGGATCAGATAGAACCCGCTCATCAGAGCCTCTCTAACCCAGCCAGAACGTTACCCCCTCCCTAGGGCCTATTCACAATAAGTAACCACATGTATATACCACCTAAGGACAGGGAATTCCTACTATATATACCAAGACCTCTTATAATACACAAGTGGCGGCCTCGCGATCCCAGACGGACCCAGGACTTCCTACCCAGACGGCAGCCTCAGCCTCGCGATCCCATACGGATCCAGGACTTCCTACCCAGTCGGCAGCCTCAGCCTCGCGATCCCATACGGATCCAGGACTTCCTACCCAGACGGCAGCCTCAGCCTCGCGATCCCATACGGATCCAGGACTTCCTACCCAGACGGCAGCCTCAGCCTCGCGATCCCAGATGGACCCAGGACTTCCTACCCAGACGGCAGCCTCAGCCTCGCGATCCCAGACGGACCCAGGACTTCCTACCCAGACGGCAGCCTCAGCCTCGCGATCCCAGACGGACCCAGGACTTCCTACCCAGACGGCAGCCTCAGCCTCGCGATCCCATACGGACCCAGGACTTCCTACCCAGACGGCAGCCTCAGCCTCGCGATCCCAGACGGACCCAGGACTTCCTACCCAGACGGCAGCCTCAGCCTCGCGATCCCAGACGGACCCAGGACTTCCTACCCAGACGGCAGCCTCAGCCTCGCGATCCCATACGGACCCAGGACTTCCTACCCAGACGGCAGCCTCAGCCTCGCGATCCCAGACGGACCCAGGACTTCCTACCCAGACGGCAGCCTCAGCCTCGCGATCCCAGACGGACCCAGGACTTCCTACCCAGACGGCAGCCTCAGCACAAGTTCATCCTATGATCACCATAACACCCAACAAGGGAATCAGTCTCACTATTTATCAGATCACACAAGAATTGCCAGTTCGAGCACGGCCTGTTCTCTAGCTCGAGGGGCTCCTCTCTCCCTTATTCAGTTACCACTTACCTGATCAGGAATAACATCTGTTCATGTCAAGTCACAGCTGACTAGAAGAATAGGCTACCCTCATACAAGAACACGCAGCACATGTTGGTTCACTACAAACTGGGTACTTTATTACTCATTACATACGCAATCACATAACATTACAATATAACACATAACCTACAAAGAAAAGTGAAAGGTTAAGTTGTACGCTCTAATAAGAAAGGGTCGACATCACCTTAGTAGTGTGTAGCCTGCACTCGGTGGTCATCTAGGTTCCCTTCTCGTCTATGCCTCGGCTCGCCTGGAAGTCATCCTTCTCCGAGTCACTGGGACCTCTTCCTCATCGGCTACTCTCTCCTCTCTGGCTATTTTGTTCTTGGTTTTTTTCTCCGTCCTCAAGATGGTGTCTGTCTTCCCTGGAATAAGTAGTAGCTTTACTGCTAACGGCTAGATGCCGCCTACGGACTGAAGCAAGTGCCAGTAACTGCCTCGGACTTTCACTAATATAGAGATGCATTTCCTCATGGAAAATTCTGGCCCGTAACCTGCCGCCCACCAAATTCTTGTACCTCCCCGTACCAAGGACACGTTTCCAGCCGGCCGGCCTGATGTAGTGTCTTCGGCATGAAGAAAAATACAATCCTTCGATAAGGGCCGGCCTGAACCGGTTCTCTCCAAGCGAATAACACCTCATAACTAAAACATTACGTTTGACCTAGAAGCATCCCAAGCTGCCGGAGCAGAAAGAAAGATGGAGTCTCTCCCGTTTGAGGCCTACCAGGCCTGAATTCAGCACGGCTCCATGAAATACCCTCACTAGAGGACAGGTTATCCCTAATACTAACGAATCTATCCCCTAGGCTATGTGTGCAAGCCCTGATCTATGGTGAAGGGCACAGGATCATGTCGAAGTGCCTAGTAAATAGGCTCCATTCACTACTCTAACCCTTAGACTTGGATGGTAAGAGACTGAAGTCACATTCACCACCCTTCAACACAAGAAGGCCGGGAAAATCGAGCAGTACAAGCCCATACAGTGGAAAGTGACAGCAATTCATGTGAAAACTCACATATCATGTTTGTATCCCAGAGATATGCAGCACAGTGAGAACAAAGGTAAGCAAGAGCCAGGTCGGATCCCAAGACACACAACACAGACATTGCAGTGACACACTCTGAATACGCACAAATTATGTGGATAAGATGTAGGTGTACCCTAGGACTGCGAGGTTACAATGACACACTGCACACGGCTCCGGCAACAAACCCCAACATGTCCACAAACACTCCACAAGGTGTTTGATCATGGAAACAAACAGGCACTCATCAACTGATGCACTGGCCCCCTCCGTGTCGCTGTACTCCGGGGCAGCAGTAATGCCAGTAGCTTCACCAACGGTTTTGTGCCCCTCTCCTTCTCTGACCTCTGTAGATTCTGTAGGAGACAGATACACTGTTCAGTGAAGTGGCCGGACCGCAAACATGTTAGGCAATACTGACTGAAAAGCTTGAACTCATGGCACACATTTGACTCTCCATGTACTGTCTGTATAAGTCTAAATATTGCTATAATTAGCTGATGCATGTTAACATGCTTATTAGACAGTCATGTTCCATGTTGCCTTCATACTGCCAAATTGCTAGGCATGTGTTGGCATTTCAACATCACATCCTATTGTCTGGAGGCACATCTACATGCCTTCAGCTAAGAGAGTTACACATCTGAATTAACTGTGTGTCACACTGGAAGTTTGTGGTGATTGAGCCACACTCATAGTAAGTTAAAGGAAACTATTGTTAAGTGACATGACATCCTTACTTCCACTAATGTAGGTACTGCAACACAAGTACTGTTGAACATTGGTAAGCAATCCGTAGATGTATCAATTACATTGAATGCACAACATCAATCTCGAAAATCACCCTGACATGATGCTCACTGATGTTCACTTCCATTTGATGCCACAGAAACTGACACTTATGCTGATGTTACCTGGCTAAATGACAACGCAGACATTGTACAGGCGCAGAATATCTGCACTCACCACTGAGCCAACTTAGAGGCAATTACACCACACTAGAGACAACTCATAGGTTACTGCCTTGCTCTCGGCTGCGATTCGTGCAGTCTTTCGTGCACAACATCACACTATGTACAATACTGACCCCCAACTTGCTGCTGCTGTGCCTTCAGGCGCCTGTCCAGATCTGGCTGTGTCACTGCCAGGATGCGGGTCAATAGTGGGGTCATGCTCCGGCGCGCCAAACGACCAGGCCCAGTGTCATTTCGGCGACGTTTTTGCTAAGGCGGCAGATGTCGTCCCACCTCTTGTGGCAGTGGTTGTGTCGATGGTTAGAGACCCCAAGGACCCTCACCTTCTGGCCGATGGCCCTCCATATTGCCTTCCACTGATGGACCTTGAGCTGTAGGTATGGGAGACAAGAGGAGACATTTGTAACACTTTGTAGTGGTGCATTGTGTGTCAGTGTACAGTACATACACATGAGCGACTCGACACATAATAACACCAAAAGAATGATGGCATGTCCACTTTACATTTATCAGATGCGAGAGGTAATGTAGCACTATTCTAGACAGTAACAGGCCCTGTACTCTCGTGCATACTGGGCTGACCTCCATAGTATCCCTGTAGAATGAGCACACCCCATAGTCACTAACCCCTGCCCAATTGAAACTTACCATCTCACTAATGTACAGATGTACACATAATTAACTCATAGAGGACATGGCACAGGGAATGTGTGTCCAAAAAGAGATTCCATGGACTCATCATCGTAACTGTACTACATATAAACCAGATTCTGGCTAAATCATCATTGCATGCACTCAGGGATCAGGGGGAACAAGGCTCAACACCGTGCACTTGAACTTGTTTGACTACACAGACTCCAACATGTATACATCATCCTTTCTGAGATTCACATGTGTGATGTTTCCCAACTATGGAGCTGCAACATTGATGAGTGTGCCATCCTCCCCATAAACTCAAGTACATCAAGTAGCACTTCATGTATGTGAAATGCAGACGACAAAATCAGAAAGAACAAATATAGGCTTGCAGTCTCAGGCACATAGCACTGTACAGTGACATGTTGTGAGCCTTCAGACCACCCTAAGTATGTTTGACATTCACTTACCAGTATCTCCGAAGCACCATAGAGCCGGCCGTACTGTCCAAGGACCTCGTCCACCAGGACATCTAGCTCCTCTGTGGTGAAGGGACAGGCCCTCAGGTTCTCAGTACGAGCCATGACTGGTCCAGAGATGAGGTACAGCAGCAGTTCGTGGTGAGGAATGGCAGGCAGCAGTGTCTCTAGGCAAGTTGACAGATGTGGACATTTCACAGGCATGTGTATATATATTCACTAAAAAAAACATTGGTTTCAGGGGCGTTATAGTTAGCTGGACATTTCCCTCGTACAAAACCCCAGAAATTCCCCTGTTATAGTTAGTTCAGCTAACTATAACTCGTGCCCCCGCAATGCACTGCTGATGACGTCACATATTACATCACTCATGACATGGTCAGTGACATCACTGATGACATCACTGATGACATCTCAAATGACATCACTGATGACATCATCCAGTGAATGTGTGTTTTTCTTAAAAGTTTAAATATGTTTTATATATTTATAATGAAAGGCCTATGGAAGAATGAGTGGGTGTATAGGTGTGTGAATGGGTGATTTTCTAGGTGCGTAACTGACTCTATAAGTGAGTCATTAAATGTATCTTACTGCAGACTAGTGACTAAACTGTGTGAATGTCTGTATGTGTCTGTGTGTTGGTGTATAAGTGGCTGCATGGTTTTGTGAATAGCTATATGAGTGTCTATATGGGTTATTGATTGGTTGTCTGAGTATCTGTATGGGTGCCTGAGTGTTTGTGTGGGTAGGGTGTGTGTGACTCTGTGCATAGATGTGTGAGTGGTTGATTCTATGGTGCATGGTTTTAAGAGTGCAACTGTGATGGACTGTATGGTTGGGTGAGTGTATGTATGAGTGTGTTAGTGATTGAATGTATATCTCAGTTGTACATGTGTCAGTAACTACATATGCGAAACGCAGTATGTGTGTAAAAGTATATAACTGTCTATATGTGAGAGTGTGTGATTGAGGAAGTGGCTGTATGGATGAGTGTGTGCATGTATTAGTAATTGTATAAGAGTGTCAGAATTTGTTAGTATTTTTATGACTAAGTGAACTTGAGTGTGTTTAACTGTATAGGTGAGTAAATTGGACTGTTTTTAATTATTTGCACAACTGACTAGGTGTGTCAGTACCTCAATGGATGATTGGCAGTGTGTGAGTGTCTATATAGGTGTATAAATGCATATGATAGTCTTGTACGGAGTGACTGTAAGTATGAGTGACTGTACAGGTGAGTGAGTGGAGGTGTATGTAGACCTAAGAGTCAATGAGTGGGTATGTAGTTATTGGTATTGGAGTATCTATGGTTTTCAAAATGGCCGTCTGAAATTTTGAGTCGGTGTATCAAAGGTTATATTAGGGTGTGAGAAGATGCACTAATTTATCACATGGATGACATCAGTGATGTCATTTGAGATGTCATCAGTGATGTCATCAGTGATGTCACTGACCCTGTCATGAGTGATGTAATATGTGACGTCATCAGCAGTGCATTGCGGGGGCGCGAGTTATAGTTAGCTGAACTAACTATAACAGGGGAATTTCTAGGGTTTTGTACAAGGGAAATGTCCAGCTAACTATAACGCCCCTGAAACCTATGGTTTTTTTAGTGAATTTCTAAGGTTTTTTAAATGCCAATTCCTAACTATAACGCCCCTGAAACCTTTGGTTTTTTCAGTGAATTTCAAAGGTTTTTAAATGCTAATTCCTATCTATAACTTATCTCTGAAGATATCATGTTTAATGATTTTGATTGGATTTCTATATTTTTCAAATACAGTGTGTCAATTTCATTAATTATGTTTTTTTTAAAATACTTTTTTATCACCATTTTTTAAACTTATATTTTCAATTAATTCTTTTAAAAATTAAAAAATATTATTTGAACTTACTGGGTTTTTCAAACATATTTTTCAAAATATTTTTTTAACTATATGTTCAAAACTGTATTTTATATATTTTTTCAATGTTTTTGGATCCGCGCACCCTATGCACACCGTTCTCGATCCCTACGCGATAGCATCCGTGCATGGTATGTGTCGGGAACGTGTTTAGTGCGTGATCGCAATGCGATGGGTACGCGACTCCCAGCCTATACGCGACACGTACGATGTACGTAATGCGACGTTTACGCGCTTCCGCGATGCGTCATTGGCGTCTATGACGCGGTAGCAGCGCGGATCTCGCGAAGTATTTAACATTTAAAATAACATATGTATGTATTTCAAGTGAATATTAATTGAAGACAAACTCTAAACTAGTCTTAAAACTAAAATATTTTTACATCTAATCCTATAATTTTTTTTATTCAATTTCGCGGATGCGCGCTGTGTGCGTGCTGCGTACGCGCAGGGTGCGCGGATCCCATGTGACCTGCAAAAAAAGAGATTTAATTGGTTCATTACACTTCCTCTTCTAACTATTGAAAGACCCCCCCATTTCAATCATTCTTCTTTGACCTTCTTTAGAGCACCATCTCTTTGGAGAGAAGAAGATTTTTTAGACTAAGTTTACACTTAGCTCTAACTTTTTTCAACCAAAAATGGCTTCAGGGCAGCAGGCAGCACCTGCATCACCTCATACTTCTGAGGATGAACTTTTGGCAGAGGCACCACCCAAAAAACGTTTTTCTTCAGTGGTGTGGAAATTTGTTACTTTTCCCGAGGGGCAGATTAAGACCAATGCCACCTTGGTCACGTGCAAGATTTGCAAAAGAGTCCTGTCGCGAGAGGATCCTAACAAGAAATACTCGTGCGGTACGGCAAGTATGATGAAGCACATGAGGACCCTTCATCCGAACAATCTTGCACGAGAAGAGTGCCAACGGATGAGAAACACTCCTGCTCCTGCACCATCCACCTCATCGCAGCCGAGCACATCAAGAGTGCATCCATCAGCCCAAACCTTGGACATCCATCCTCAATTTCAATTTTTAAAAGTGCTCTGCACTAAGTGCAGTGCGACTTTGTGCTATGGCGAGCAGTCGATCGATCTGATCTGCCGCCGCCAAGAAAGTCACATTTGCTAGTTTTTTTTTTTTTTTTTATTGTTCCCTGAAGTCCATTGTTTGGTTTCTCCTGTTTTGTTTTTTGTTTTTTTTTGTGCAGAAAAACCAAAAAAATGTAAAAATTGTTCAGAAAACCCCAAAAAATTATAAAAGAAGAAAGAAGAAAAAAAAAAGTTCTTGAAAGAACTAACTTTCCTGGTTTAAAAAAAGAGCTACATTTCTTTGTTAGTGTTAGTTTAGATGAATGTATGTGTAGTACGTAATTGACTGAATGAATGCATTAGTAGCGTATGGTGAATGTATAAGTGTAGAAGTATGAGGAAGTGCTGCAGCATCACACAGTAACCTCTTTAACTGCAGTGTGCTGTAGTACTTCCGAAGCACAGGGATGCAACATATGTACAAAAATATGTTGCAAATCTATGCTTCTGTCTGCACGGCTGCTTAAACTGCAGCCATGTGGTGACACAGGCACCCTTGCACCGAAGTGCAAGGATATGTGTCATGTGCTGTTTGTTTTTCTGCAGGAAGACACACCTTCCTGCACAAAAACAATGAGAAAATGCATTTTTCTCCTTCAATGTATGCTGAACATTTCAGCATGCGTTGAAGATATAAAAATGTGGAGAAATGAAAACAATTCTCCTTGTTGTGCTTTCCTACACCAATTTTAGAATGGTGCACCATTCACACACATATCGAGATTCATGATTTCTGAAAAATCTAGACATGTGTCTTGTTGTATGAGTATTCAGTGCAATCATGCACAACAACACTTATAGAACACCCTATCAATGCAAAGTGGTCTGCATGATGAGGTTGTATTTACATGGAGTATAAAAAGTGCAGAGTGCCTTTTCCTCTCTTTGTAAATATGAAAGAGTATCTTACACAATAACTATGTTACAAAAAGTGACATATTTCAGTTTTTAAAATTCCTTGCAAATGATAAAAGGTAAGCACAGAGTTTTGTCTGCAAAGATGTTCAAAGAAGAATGATTGAAATAATTGCGGTCCTTGAATAGCTAAAATTGGAAATATTATGAACCCTTCAAATCTCTTTTTTTGCAGGTCACATGATATCTGATTATGGTCAGATTTCAAAACTACATAGGTATAAACAGAGTGTTTTTAGAAACATGTTTCCACTTTGTAGCTTCTTGCAGACCTCCTCATTCTGCATATTGAGACTTAGTTAAACTTACCTTCACAGTAATAGGAATAAAAAATGGTACACATTTTTTTCACATTTTCATTCAAATCTAAATTCTTAAAAATTGCTTATTTTAAAATTTGGATCTGTGAAAGAAAAGAAAAAAAAATTATAACATGTAATAATACATTTTTTATAACACAGCATATTTTCCACAATGTAATTTGTTTGCCTTTTTCGCTGCTCTCAGAATATATTGAATTTCACTATAAATAGTGATTTCAATCGTACTCATCACTTAACAGCGGGCGAAAAAAAAACAATCAGAAATATTGTTAAAAAAAAAACAACATACTATTCTCAGTAAAATACCAGAAAATACAAATCATACATATATGAAATGCTTACAGATTACAAAATGTTATAACTTTAATTTATAAAAACTGTAAATGTTGCCGCATTAAAATAATCACCGAATAAATGACCACCAAAAAGTCCATAATTCAAAAATATACCTTTCCTTGAGGCCAAATGGTATTTTTGCACTTCTTCTTTATGTAAATTGTCCAATGGTAGTCCTATTAAATTATAATAATAAATTCCTCAGAGAGTGAATTATCTTCCTAAAACTTTGGCTTTAAAAATATTAGGTAGGAATTTGGTAATTCACTAGGCAAACGTTGTTTGAAAACCAACTGGGCATCATTACAAAGTGTCCAGCCTGTGTCACATTTTAGATAGGCAGTGTAATGTCCAGATGTGGTGGAAGGTCCATCATGGAAAATTATTGCAATTGCTACAAAAGTCCTTCCTGATATTGATAGTTGTGCTGCTACAAATTGTTTTATTAAAGTATCCAATTTTCTTCCGTCAGCTGTACAACGTTGCATCATTAAAATTATGTATTTTCCATATTTTGTTAAGAATAATATGGATAACATTTCTGATTTACATTGGCTACACTCCATGTTTTGAATTGCACCTTTCACTAATTTATTGAAAGACACTGATTTACAGTCTGGTAATGTTAAATACAGAAATATCTCAGTGTCTACATTGGTGCTACATGTATACATGCAATTTTCACAATAATGTTCCCATTTGTAAGAAAGGCCCAAAATATTTTCTATTTCTACACCTTCATTTTCAAAAATGATAAGCATATACATTAAAAATTAATGAGCATCTTGTTGGATATTTTGTGTAAATTGTGTAGAACCAGAACACACATCCAAAAGACTACGAACATCTGAAACAGATTGTACTTTACTTCTACCTGTTGTCAATTTTTCATAAACAGAATGCAACAGAGAACAAAATCTTTTTTGCCGATTCTCCATAATTTGTTCTTGCAAACCTTCAAGATAAAAAACAACATTGACCACTACATTAGCATAGCAGTTGACACCAGAACTATTTTCAAACTGATAACCAACAATCTCTCCAACAGTGTCCAATTTCTTTTTACCTGCAATCACAACATTATCTTGTTCTTTTCTTTTCTTGACACCTTCAGAAAAGATATTCTCTAACCTTCTTTTTCGACCAACCACACGCTTTTCAAATACAGCATATTGACCTAAATTTGGAGCATACACCCTTCTTAACCTATTATACTCTTTTACACAGTTTGCATCTGCAGTAACCTTTGTCTCATCAAAATCAATCAAAAACAAACCAGATAATGTTCTGACTCGTGACAAAGCAACATATGCCATACCCTCTTTAAATACGGTAGATCCAATGCTCACCAATGCACTGTCTACACTTAATCCTTGCGATTTATGAATAGCGTTGTGACCAAACCTTACCATCGTTGGCTCCTGTCCAGATTTCGTTTTAATCTAATCCACCCTTTGTTGGGTAATTAATCTGGTTGGTGTAAATTAGAGGAGATGGGCCCGTGCCAGTGTGACAACTTTTCTACACAGGACACTTTGCACTTTATCATGTTTTGTGATTCCTACAATGATCTAAGGAGGAGGTTTCTAGTCCCTCTTTTGAGGGAAAAGGGCTTCTTCCAGGTTAGACCAGCCCTTTTATACCTTCAATTATTGGATGATGTTAGGACTATTTTTTGTGTGGCTAGTTTTCTTGTTGCTGCTGTTCGCCGCAGAAAAAAAACATTGCCCATGGATAATTTTGAATGAATTTTAATTGGTTTGGTATTTTAACTAGGATTGCGATATCTTCTTGTAGATTGGATCTTCTAAGATATTTTAATTTTCTAACTTCTATCCGTTTTTATGATGATATATTTCTTTTTATCCTTGTGTACTTATGCATTGTACTTTTATGATTTTAATTAATCGAATAAAGTTGCTTTGTCTGTCTGAATAGTCACTGCATATGCCAGAGAAAATGGAAATTGTTTCCTATGGACATATAAATCTTTAACAAGCAAAAAACGAACTGAACAACTACCAATTTCTTCAACTTCATCAATCTGATCAAATTTAATTTTTAAAAATTCTATTCCTTCTTTTTTCTGATAATTCACAAAATCCACCACTTTGCCCATTGCACCATTAACTAAACCTTTCTCTACATCCAAATTACGCCTTAAAATTACCCGACAGTTTACACACGCATACAGTATCTTTTCCAAACCAGCAGTTTTAGATATTTTTTTTTCTAAACAATCCAGTTTTGATCTCAACTTACCCGTCAAAATAATAATGATTCCTTCATGCAGTATTTTATCGATGGCTTCCATTTTTACAATTTCTTCATTTTCCAATTTTAATAATTCTTCGTTGAATATTGAACACTCACGCAGTGTTGGCATTAAGCAAATCACTGACTTATTTTTAGCAATTTCCACGTACACTTTTGCAGGAACTGCATTTTCATTTGGAAAGACATTGCGAAGTAATCGACTCTCCAAAGCTTCTTTCCCTTGATTTGAAAGAATTCCAATTCTTATATCTTGAAGAATACTTCCATATTCAGCATCATTTGCCTGTCGCATATTTGTTGTCAGTTCTTTGTATTCAAAATTACTCCAAATGTTCACATTACCAACACTGCCAAGAGACTTTCTGGTATCTTCATGGGCAAGTATTTTAAATACCGGTTGTCCTTTTACCGGTGTCTGTTGCAGTAGATCTCCAAAAACTATGACGTGTTTTCCTCCAAATAACACGTCATACTCTGTTTTAAGAATTTGCTGCATTCTTAAATGCACAAAGGCAAGCATCAAGTTTGAAACCATGCTCACCTCATCAATAATGAGAAGTTTCATTTTCTTCAGGACTCTTGAAACTTCACAACAAGCTTCTCCAGATAGCTTGTGGTATTCCAATTTGTTCTCATGCTCTACTGGCAGCATTAGTAAACGATGTAAAGTAATTCCTTTAATGTTATGTGCTGCCAACCCAGTTGGAGCAGTGACAACACAAGACAAATGCGACTCAGTTGTTTTTTGCAGATAACTTGTAATTACTTTAATTAAGAAACTTTTTCCTGTTCCAGCTTGACCACTCACATACATTCGGATAGGTTGAAATGATGTACATGAGCACCCGCTCTTTTCATGAAGTAATCCATGGTCAATCTGCTCTTTCACTTGCTGATATATTTGTTTCTGTCAACATTTAGGGGCCGATTCCGATCCTGGAAAAATATTCCCCGTACGAATCGTATCTGGATTTTTTTCCGTACGAATCGTATAAGTCCCGTACAAACTGTCAAGTACGATTCGTATGTGAAAAAGTCCATACGAATCTCATTGGGTAAATTCCCCGACACGTCCTCGGGTCGGGAAAAGTGTCCGACACGTCCCCGGACAGTTTTACGTACGAATCGGAAAACTGAAGTCAGAGCGCGCAAGTACGATTCGTACCGTCCGTCCGATTGTACAACCGTATGGTAAAAAGACCGTCCGAAGCGAACTCCTATAGTAACCATGGAGACGTCCAAACAGGTGCCCGGTACGCGCCGAACAGCCCCCCCCAGCCCCCCGTATGTACGCGCCGTCCCCCCCAGACCCCCGTATGTACGCGCCGTCCCCCCCCAGCCCCGCGGATGGACGCGCCGTACCCCCAGGCCCCCGTGGATGGACGCACCGTACCCCCCATGTGTACGGCACGTACCCCCACCCGTGTATGTATGGCGCGTACCCTCACCCCCGTATGTACGGGGCGTACCCCCAGCGCGTAGCGCTGGGGGTGCGCTCCGTACATACAGGGGTGGGGGTACGTGCCGTACATACGGGGGTGGGGGTACGCGCCGTACATTCATGGGTGGGGGTACGCGCCGTACATACACGGGTGGGGGTACGCGCCGTACATACATGGGTGGGGGTACGCGCCGTACATATGGGGGTGGGGGTACGCGCCGTACATACGGGGGTGGGGGTATGCGCCGTACATACAGGGGTGGGGGTACATGCCGTACATACACGGGTGGGGGTACGCGACGTACACACAGGGGGCTGGGGGGGTACGGCGCGTCCATCCACAGGGCTGGGGGGGACGGCGCGTACCGGGCCCCCTATTCCACTCGCATCGCGGCGTACTTCGCTTTTCCGGCACTTTTTGGGTGCGGTAAAAATATTGCTGTCCGGACTGCTGTCGGTACGAATCGTACTTGCTGGTACGTAAAAACATGCCTAACTCCGTCCGGACGTCACGTCCGCGGTGTCCCAGATCACATTCGTATGTATTTTGCTGTCGGTCGGTGTTTTTACCGACTCGTACGGAAATGGTGTTTCCGTACGAATCGTACTTGCAAGTTTGTAGGGTTTTTTTCCCGGGTACGAGTCGGACGGAGAAAACGCTCCGACCGACGGTTCGTACCCGGTTTTTCCAGGATCGGAATCGGCCCCTATGTTGCTCTTCCAAGTTTCCTAACTGTATTGCATCTTCTTGTGCTTGATACATTGCTGTTTCCACCTCATTCATTGCAATCGCTGCTTCATTTTCAACAATTGGTTGTCCTAGTAGATCTTGACTCAGTGCAGCAGAACTTTGACTGTCTTGAGAACTGGCTCTAGCAATCTCAGCTGCAATTATAGCTTCTTGGTCAATTTCATCATTCAACATTTTGACATAATTTGCGAAAGCACTGCATTGTATGCTATCTTTACAAGCATTAAATGAATCTTCATAGCTGGGAAAATCTCCAAGTAATTCCAGTTCAGAACGCCATGGTTTGAACATTTGCAAAAGGGCTAAATAGTAAAATTCCCTTTTGTCTGCAGTGTCACAACTCAGTTTTCTGTGATTAATTAAATTTCCTTTCCTTTGTTTCACCAGACATCCTTCAGAACCAATCACTCCATATTTTCCATCGTTGATGTTCTCTGTAATATTCTGTTTAAAAGTGTAGTTTTGCAGCACTTCATAGAGACACATGTTCTCAAGATGATGACTGCTATTCGGATAGTATGTGTCCAACATATTGGTTTTCAAAATATCTGTACTTTCAAGGTAATTTTCTGCGAAATATTCAATTTCTTGAACAGATTTCAGTACACGATTTCGCATTCCTGCAAGACCTAGACTCACCCAAATGATTCTTCTACTTTTGGAATATAGACTTGCAGATGATAACTGATCTGAACATTCATATGCTCCAATTTCACGATGTGATAACATCTTCAAACTGAAACTGTATAATTTCTTACTTAGAGTCTTCTCGTGAGAAATCTCTTCCCACATTTCTTTCAATTCAGTCTTTTCCGATTTAGTAATGTAAGACGTTACATATCGAGCAACAGCAATGAAATTGTCCGCAACATACTGAATATCCATGTTAGCGTTCCACATGGATAAAATAACTGGATTGTAGTCATTTATGTATTTTGATTCTTCGCTTCTTCTTAAGTTGTAGGTGTTTTTCGGAGACTTTCTTGTGATGGTATGTCGTACAGCTGACATAAAACTGTTTACTCTTCCTTTGGATAATACAGGACGTGGAAATCCAAAACGACATTGGTATAGAACTTATCCTTTGACTTGTACTTTCGTTGACAATATTTTCCACACCTGTGGCATTGAAATCTCTTCTCTGCTATTTGGAAGAGCACATGTAGCATAATATTCAATGAAAGACAAAACAGTTTCATCTGAATCTGTTCCAAATTTGGGGGCGTCCTTGACCCATAACAACATATGTATGTGAGGAGCACCTCTTGCTTAATACTCCTTTCTCCAAAAGAAATCCACAACTTCTCCAAGAGGAGGATTCTTTTTATTGCAGATGAAAGACATCATATCTATGATTGAAATCTCTGCATACATTGACAGGATCCAAAGAGCACAATTCTCCAGGTGTCTTGTATTCAATATTTTTTATATTGGAATTTGCCTCTCGAAGAAATTCAAGTAAATCATCCCAAGCATACAGCTTAGTGTAACGAACCATGTAGGAGTTCCCAAGTTCCGTAACATACATTTCAGTTCTCCATGTCGACGGTACCAATATTCATTAGTCCCATGCTGACATGCCATCAGATTAATCAACTGAGATTCTAAATGATCATCTCTCTGATGCACTTTATCCATAAAATCCTTTGCAGTTACATTTTGAAGATGCATTCCAGTTTTTAAAATGCGATTTACTGCATTTGAAAGTCCAGACAAGTCACTTTCAAACATTCAGATGCAGGAATCTGCACAGGACATTCATTATATCGTCCACCTTTTCCTGTTGGAAACAACTGCGGGAAACAACAAGCTTCCAATACACTCATGGAACTTCCTGTTGCTTTTTTCATTTGAAACAACTCAGTCGTATTCCCCATCACCTCTTTGGAATTAAGTGGATGTACACTGTAATGCTCATAGATCTCTTCACATCTGGACATGTCCACTTTTTCAATTTGTCCACTTAATGTTTCACTATCTTCTGCTAAATCTATTTCTTCTTCTCCAACAAACACATTTCTATAGTACTCATTATTTTTTAACAGATACAATGATGCCTTTTGCACTTTTCTAACATCCACTAACTCTTGCCAGATTTTCTTATTCTTAGTAGGAACACCATTAACTAGAATGACTAGTGGCTCATTTTCTGCATGATCTACACCAATAGTTTCAATATTTTTCCTTAAATCTAATGGTAAATACACAACTCTTCATTTCAATCCTCTTTGCAACTCTGATGGAGGTAATTTACTTGTTTTGGGCTCCATATGAACAATAGCCTGAAACGGGTGAATACATTGTATGAGAATAGACTCATACATATTTAAATCTATCAGCTCTGGAGGAATAGCAACCAACTCTAGATTATTATGAACAGCTCTAGCAGGCATTTTATTCTCATCTAATTTGTTATAACAATATTTGCAAATACACTGCTCACATCCCAAATCAAAACAATCCTCTACCAACAAATAAGTTGAAAATTCCATCCACTGATCATTATCTTCTATTTAACTTTTTAAATACAGATTGACACTAGGGGTGGGCGGAATTTGCGTAATCGCGTTACGCAAATCTCCGCGAAACGGTAAAAAATCTCCGCGAACATGCAGAAATTCCGCGAACACGCGGAATTGCTTGTTCGCAATGCTTTTTTCCTGTTCACAGTTGCTGTTTGCGTGCTCGGGGAGAAATATCTCGCGAACACACAATTTGAGAACGCGAACAAGAAAAAATTTCGCGAAGTCGCGGAAAGCAGAATTTTGGGCAATTTCGCGTTCTCCGCGGAACGCGAAATTACCGAAATTCCGCAAATTCTGCGAGCGAAACGGAATTTACCGCCCAGGCCTAATTGACACCCCTAGTCTGATTTTTATAGTGACTTCGCCGACAACAAATACAAGAAACATTTGGTCTTTCTCCTGAAATTACCTTAAACTTTGTGATTTCATCCTCAAATTTTTCTGTAATTGCGGGTTCTACATTGTCTTCAACATTTTGTTCTACTAATGTGTCAGTTTCTTCACTCTCTTGCTGAGGCCCAAAGTAACAAAACTCAATATCCTCACAGACCTGCTTCACATCTGAAACTGACCCACGTAAAGAGCACCGTTCAACTCACTTAACTTTAGTGCTGGACTTTTTGCATAATACAACCTTCTCACTATCTTCCGCATTTGAGTATGATGTACTGCCAGCATTCTGAAAAACACTTTCACAAACTTCCCTAGAAAGACAAGCCAGAGAATGACCTTGCAAACCAGTATGTTTTCTCACTCTGCAAGGGTCTAGTCCTTGCAACAGCTTAATCTTTTGTTTTACACTTTTTTTATTATAGGCTCGTAAAAAACTAGATAATTTTTCAATAGATTCCTGTCGTACACTGCAAACACTACTGCAATCCCAAGTGTACACAGGGTCTTTAGCACGTATCCCTAAAACTTCATCAGCTATCACTTCTGCATTTCTTTCAACCATTTTCTCTTTCTCCATTGGACAACCATCACTAACCTCATAACCTCTACCACTGGTGTCAACTGCATACAATATTTTTTCACTCAGTGAATAACTCTCTTCATTAAAAAAAGGCTCTGAACTAGAACTGTGTTTCTATTCTCCCAAAAAACATCACAAACATTTTGTTTATTAATAACTCTTTTCCTCCTACTTTTGGCCTTCATTACATATATTGGTTTATCTAGTGATCGAATTCTGTTTAACACTAAAATAAACAGTTTCCTTTTGACTTCAAAAGCCTTTTCCGCAATGCTTTCAATATGCTTCTTCTTTTTTATAAAATAAAGCTCTCTTTTTATATTTCTTTACATCTTTCAGCAAATTATGCACTACTCTCTTGTAAAATATTTTTTTGCGTAATTCTTTACACTGATAAGAGAACTGCACACAATCTACATATTTCAGGACTGCACTTTTGTGACAAAGCCTGACTCATTTAATCAAAGCATAAGCAAAGACTGGCTTCTAATGCTACTAAAACTTGACAACATGACAGGTTTTAAAATAGTTGTCTGTCAGCAAATACACGATGTTACCAAACACTTCTCTCACAGTGGTTCCCAAATGCACACAGACTCACAGTGTGATTCTAGACAAACAACACTATCCCTAGGAGTTTACCAAAACTCATTCACTACAGTGGAAATGATAAGGGAACTGCACACAATCTACATATTTCACGACTACACTTTAGTGTCAATGCCTGACTCATTTAATGAAAGCATAAGCCATAACTGTCTTCTAATGCTACTAAAACTTGACAACATGATGACATGTTTTAAAACAGTTATCTGTCAGCAAATACACGATGTTACCAAACACTTCTCTCACAGTGGTTCCCAAATGCACACAGACTCACAGTGTGATTCTAGACAAGCACCACTATCCCTAGGAGTTCACCAAAACTCATTCACTACAGTGGAAATGATAAGGGAACTGCACACAATCTACATATTTCACGACTACACTTTAGTGTCAATGCCTGACTCATTTAATGAAAGCATAAGCCATAACTGTCTTCTAATGCTACTAAAACTTGACAACATGATGACATGTTTTAAAACAGTTATCTGTCAGCAAATACACGATGTTACCAAACACTTCTCTCACAGTGGTTCCCAAATGCACACAGACTCACAGTGTGATTCTAGACAAGCACCACTATCCCTAGGAGTTCACCAAAACTCATTCACTACAGTGGAAGTGGTAAGGGAACTGCACACAATCTACATATTTCACGACTGCACTTTAGTGTCAATGCCTGACTCATTTAATCAACGCATAAGCAAAGACTGGCTTCTAATGCTCCTAAAACTTGACAACATGACAGGTTTTAAAATAGTTATCTGTCAGCAAATACACAATGTTACCAAACACTTCTCTCACAGTGGTTCCCAAATGCACACAGACTCACAGTGCGATTCTAGACAAACAACACTATCCCTAGGAGTTTACCAAAACTCATTCACTACTATGGAAGTGGTAAGGGAACTGAACACAATGTACATATTTCAAGACTGCACTTTTGTGTCAAAGCCTGACTCATTTAATCAACGCATAAGCAAAGACTGGTTTCTAATACTACTGAAACTTGACAACATGACACGTTTTAAAAGAGTTATCTGTCAGAAAATACACAATGTTACCAAATGCTTCTCTCACAGTGGTTTCAAAATGCACACAGACTCGCAGTGTGATTCTAGACAAGCAGCACTATCCCTAGGAGTTTACCAAAACTCATTCACTACAGTAGAAGTGGTAAGGGAACTGCACACAATCTACATATTTCAGGACTGCACTTTTGTTTCAAAGCTTCACTCATTTAATCAACGCATAAGTAAAGACTGGATTCTAATGCTACTAAAACTTGACAACAGGACAGGTTTTAAAATAGTTATCTGTCACCAAATACACAATGTTACCAAATGCTTCTCTCACAGTGGTTCCCAAATGCACACAGACTCACAGTGTGATTCTAGACAACAACCACTATCCCTAGGAGTTTACCAAAACTTATTTACTACTATGGAAGTGGTAAGGGAACTGCACACAATGTGCATATTTCATGAGTGCACTTTTGTGTCAAAGCCTGACTCATTTAATCAACGCATAAGCAAAGACTGGCTTCTAATGCTACTAAAACTTGACAACATGACAGGTTTTAAAAGAGTTATCTGTCAGCAAATACACGATGTTACCAAATGCTTCTCTCACAGTGGTTACCAAATGCACACAGACTCTCTGTGTGATTCTAGACAAACAACACTATCCCTTGCACTATACCAAAACACATTTCTTCATCTACAAGGAGTACTACATTTTAGTGCAGAAACATAACTAATTTCACAAATTCATAAACAATGACTGGTTTCTAATTCTACCAAAATATAAAAACTGCATAGTTATCAGTCTACAAACACATGAAAAAAACAAATGCTTATCACAAAATGGTTTCTACATGCACACACACTATCAATAAGATTGTAGAGGAAAAAAAGTACTCCCTACACTTTAGCAGAAGAAATACATTAGTCTGATTAAAATAAAAGTAGTCTACATACATCCCCTCACAATTAAATAACTCACCTTTCAAGATGTTTTGTAGATTAAGCAGTATATCAGTCACACACCAGATATCAGTCACACACCAGATTTTCTTATACAGAATCTGTGCACTGTGCACCTGTCAGCAGAACCAAAGAATGGCAAAGTTTCCCTCTCATTTTCCACACATATACATGTAAACATCAAATCACATTCCTTCCCACATAAATTCAAAAGCAAACACACATTTCTATTGGTTAAACATTTCAACCCTTTCCAAATCACATAAACTTCAACCCTTCCCCCAATCTGCCTTCTGCCCGTTACCATAGAAACAGGTCATGGAACACTGTACTGAGCACACAGGTCACAAGTTCAGCACACACAATGTTGCTAATCAAGACAGCAAGTGTGCTTGACTTCTCAACATATCAGCTTATCATATATAATGTTCCTTACAATCAGTTTTTGTTAACCAATAAGAATCATGCATTTAAAAAACAGAAATATGCACCCTACCTTTCAGTGTAGAAGGTTGTCAAACAACCAATGATTTCTTGTCTTTTTTCAAAATTGCATCTTAGCCACCATTTTAGAAACATCTTACTTTCCAAACTGCCATTTCATTTACAGAGACCTTCTGAGTGCATCCAGACCTCCTTACAAAATGCTTAGAGTGTGGATTGTGGGATACAGCTACATTTTCTGGAGCCAAAGGTATGCAGAAAACAAAGGCATTCACAAAGATCTAGGTTTGCCAAATGTAGACATTAAATGGATTGGACAGAGAGGGTTAAAGTGGCACCAATTGATGCCATTGGTGAAATCCTTCATGCAAATCCAACACCCTGACCTCATAATAGTGCACTCTGGTGGCAATGACCTACGCACTTTGACTGGGGTAGGTCTGGAAATGCTTATGAAGGACACCTTTGCAGAACTGATTTCACTTTTCCCTAAAACTGCCTTTGTGTATTCTAACATATGCCAAAGGCAGAAATGGAACAGGTCCGATCATTTTTGTCCACAGATTGAGAAAGCTAGGAAACATGTGAATAAATCTGTTTCTGCTTTTATTCGAGACTACAGAATGGGGTCCATTTACAATAACAATCTGCGCTTTCATTTGCAAGAGATGTATAGGAGAGATGGAGTACACTTTACTGATGAAGGAAACAGAGTCTTCCTCAACAACTTTAGAATCTGTATAGGTACTTACTTATAAGTACCAAAAACTCTGAATGAACACAACGGCTCTTTTTAGAGCCACTCAAGAACAAAACACTTAACCTTAATCTTTATCTCCCAACAATTTCATTTTTCTTTCCTTTTGATCCGCGAACCCACCGCGAGAGAATCTGTGCATCCACCGCGATAGGATGCGCGCACCATGCGCGCATTTCGCTGTTTTTTTTTTTCAACAAGGGGGGCCCCAGGGGGTCCTTCTGGGACCCCCTAAGCACCTCTAGAGGGTCTGAGTATTTCCACTCTGCCCCCTTTATATGTTTTACACACTTTTTCCCCTTGCTTCTTCAGCCTTGCTTCTACCGAGGCAGAAAATGGCCGCCAACAGTTCCTGGTTTCGAATGTAGACAGACACTCGACAGCCAATTAGCATTCAGCGCGCGATCGGAAGGGTGCGCGCTCGGTTCGGGTAGGGTGCGCTTACGGTGCGGGTAGGGTAGATATTTATGTACTTTTAACTCTAATTTTCTCAGGAACTACTGAACGGATTCACACCATTTATGCAAAAGGCCGGAGTCTGAACTGAGGACTACCGCTTTGCCAAATTTGGTGTAATTCCGTTCAGCGGTTCAGGCTGTAGCTGCGACAACAGATCCTATGGGAAATTGCATGGGGAAAACACATTTTGGGACCCCTCTTTTTTCTCAGCCCCCGCTTGACGAATCACCACGAAACTTTCAGGGTAGGAGTGGAGCGGAGCTTGCCAAAAGTTTGGAAAATTTCACGAGGATTCATCAACCGGCGCCAGACTTATTGGGAATAGAATGTTGCGGATTTCCTATGGAAAATAGGTCCTAACTATAACTATCTACTGGTGACCGCCAGTAGATAATATATAAATATATATATATATATATATATTTGAAATCTATACACTTTTAAGCACTGAAGAAAGCTATCGCTGAAACGCGTCTGCTATTTATAAAAGTGTATCTTCAGCAACCCCCGTGAGTGCCTGTGCGTGCAATATATTTGTTTGCAAGCTTTGGAGCAGTTATTTACACGTGAGTCCCATCCTCACGATTCATGGCACCCGCCTTAAGAGTTTGGCGTATCCTGGCGTTGGTGGGTTTGGAGCAGAACATATATATATATAAAAACATCAGATTAAGGCGCAAGCCGAAACGCGTCATGTTTTAAAGCGGTCTGAATAAAGAATACGAAAGATAACCCTTGCGAGTGCTTTCCTTAAACCGGATGGGAAAAAGGAGTGAGCGAATATATAAATATATATATATATATATATATATATATATATATATATATATATATATATTCACTGAAAAAACCATAGGTTTCAGGGGTGTTATAGTTAGCTGGACTTTTCACTTGTACAAAACCATTGAAATTCCCCCGTTATAGTTAGTTCAGCTAACTATAACTCGCGCGCCCGCAATGCACTGCTGATGACGTCACATATTACATCACTCATGACATGGTCAGTGACATCACTGATGACATCACTGATGACATCTCAAATGACATCACTGATGACATCACTGATGACATCATCCAGTGAATGTGTGTTTTTCTGAAAATTAAATATGTTTTATATATGTATATCTCAAGGTCGATGGAAGAATAAATGGGTATATAAGTGTCTAAATGGATGATTTGTTTTTGAAAAATTGATTGTGTAACTGACTGATTAAGTGTATCATAGTGAATACATGGCTTAGTGAGTAATGTTTAAATATGTGAATATCTGTATCAGTCTCTCACTTTGTGTATAAGTGGCTGCATGGGTTGGTGAGTAGCTACATGAGTGTCTATATAGGTTATTAGTTGGTTTTTTGAGTATCAGTCTGAGTGTCTGCATGGTTCGGTGGGGGGTATTACGTAGTGCATAGGTGCATGAATGAGTGACTCACTGTTTGTATGTGTTGAAGACAGCATGTGTGCAGGACTGCACCGGTGGATGAGTGTGTGTATGGGTGTGTTAGTGAGTGAATGACTCTCTCAATAGTGTCTTTATTAGTAACTACATATGTTTTAAACTAGTATATGTGACTATTGGTGTATATAAGTGAGTATATGTGAGAGTGAGAGATTGAAAGAGTTCCTGTATGAATAAGTATGTGTTTCTATAAGTGATTGTTTAAAAGACTAAGTATGTGTAAGTTTCCGTAGAAGTAAGTGTGGTGGTGTGTGTATAACTGTATATGCAAGTACATGTATGTTTGATTCTTTATTAGCATGAGTGACTATGTGTGTGAGTAACTCTATGGATGAGTGGCATTGTGTAACAGGATGTATAGGTGTATGAGTACATATGATGAGTGAGTACATGTATGAGTGACTGTATAGGACTGTTGGTGAATGAGTGGATGTGTATGTGGATGTTAGAATTACTGAAGAGGTTGTTGTAACTGGTATTGGTATGTCCATTGTTTTGAAAATTTGAGTCTCTATTTTTGAATGTGTGTATCAAAGGTTATATTAGGGTGAGAGGAGGTCTGCCACTCTATCACAAGGATGATGTCATCAGTGATGTCATCAGTGATGTCATTTGAGATGTCATGAGTGATGTCATGAGTGATGTCACTGACCATGTCATGAGTGATGTAATATGTGACGTCATCAGCAGTGCATTGCGGGCGCGCGAGTTATAGTTAGCTGAACTAACTATATCGGGGGAATTTCAATGGTTTTGTACAAGTGAAAAGTCCAGCTAACTATAACACCCCTGAAACCTATGGTTTTTTCAGTGAATTTCTGAGGTTTTTTAAATGCTAATTCCTAACTATAGTGTGCCTGAAACCTATGGTTTTTTTCTGTGAATTTCAAAGGTTTTTTTATTGCTAATTTCTAACTATGCCTACAGAGATAGGACATGTGAAGAAAGAAGAAAAAATGCACAGAAAGAAAAAAAAGAAATGCCGAAAGAAGCAACAGAAGTCCTCAAAGACGAAGAAAAGTGCAGGAAGAAGGCTAACGTGCAGAAAGAACAAAAAGAAGAGCAGAAAGAAGCCTTGTTGCAAAATCATCCTGTACCCTCAACTTTTTCAGACGGATACTGGTGGTAACTGAGTCTGAGTAACCAGTCCTAGAGCCAGTGCTATGTTAAAAGACACTTAGAATACAGTGAAAACACCTACATACACTAGGGAACATTATGCATTGGGGTCCCCCTGTGATTAGCATGACCTCCTCTGTCCGTTTTTAGTTGGGAGATTAAGTTCATTTGAATCCTGAGGGTCCCTAGGGTCCAACTAGCCCACTAGGTACCTCCAGTAAGTGCCACAGAGCTGCGTTGCAGAGAGGTGTAAAAAGTGGCACGGCCTGGACCATCTCTCTGCAATGCAGCTCAGTGGCGCTTACTGGAAGCACTTGGTGGGCTAGTTAGCCCCCAGGGGCCCTCAGTATTGAAGGGAAATTATATCCCCAATTTAAAACGTGCCATAGTGCGTGTTTGCACACGTCACCTCAGGCCCCGTCCCCTCCCTTCACCACTGTGTAAACACACCCTGTGGCTGTTCTAAGTTGAGAGATTAAGTCCCCTTGAATCCTAAGGGTCCCTAGGGTCAAACTAGACCACTAGGTACCTCCAGTAAGCCCCACAGAGCTGCGTTGTAGAGAGGTGTAAAAAGGGGCTTGGCCTCAGAACACCTGTCTGCAGCGCAGCTCCCTGGCACATACTGGAGATGCCTGTTGGGCTAGTTGGCCCTCGGGGACCCTCAGTATTGAAGAGGAATTAATTCCCCAACTTACAACTCGCCAGGGGGCGCGTTTGCAGAGTGCTGCAAGGAGGGGGCGTGGCCTCCGGCACGATGCCAGTCTTTTATTTATTTACATTTTTTAAGAAGGGGGGCTGTGTGGTTCCCCTTCTTCTTCTAATTTATTGGCCCTGATGACCCCATCCCCCAGGGCCTGTCTCCTAATTATATTTTTTTGACCCCAATCCCCAGGGCCGGCCACTGTTTTTTATTATTTAAAAAAAATATATATTTATAGACACACCTAGGACATGCTGGACAAACCGTACGTACCTATCACCATGACGATTTGCGTGATATTCATTAAAAGGCGACTATGCATACAATGAATCCACGTGGAATGTATTTACACCACTAGTGAAGCTCTGACATGTCTGATGCCCTACCGTGCCTAATCCCGGTAGACACCCTTGTCGTTTATTTATACAAACATGGGTAGCTATTGACGGGCATATTTAATACACATGCACACCAAGCCATTCAAAGGGGATTCGACAAAAATTCGACCAAAACTATGCAAGAAACCCCCCTCACGGTTAATAAAACACACATCCACTGCTGGATGTGTAATACTTTTTATTTTACTCTCTGGAAAGGGGACGAACATCACTTGAGAGTCACAGCGCGCTCCTGGCAGAGCCCAATGCTGTGTTACACCCACCATTGCCTGCTGAGTGCCACACACCTCTGTGTTGTATTCCACTAGCTAGTGCATATTCTATGACACTCTCTAGCCCATGTGCACTGTAACACCACCCCGTGAATATGTCATGCCACACTTGTCTTCGCACGGGTTATATTGCCCCATCTAACGTGCCTTCCTCGATGCCTATGTTATAACGCACAGTGCTATGCCATACATATTACAATCTGGGATCCATATCTTTGTCACAGTGCATATGCAACGTTACACTCCCCAGCACATATTTTATACTACAACTTTAGAGACTAGTTAGGTTACACAACACTGCCCTGTGCATATTACACTCCAAGGCGCATATCGCATAGCACGCGCTAGTGCCTGTGCTATCTCGCGCTCTCCAATGAACCTGTCATTGCGCACAATGTATTGCATATTATATTTCACGCCCGGTTCATCTTATATCCCACTTTTTGGTGCATAGTTTATACCATACACTATATCTAGTTTTCATTTTCAATCGTGCTCTCAGGACTATGTTCTATATAACACTGTGTTCACCTACCCTTTTCACGGGCATTACATTTTGCGATAGGGGGTGGAGGGTCAGGGGGTGTTTCTGCCAAGTGAGCCCGGAGTCACAGTCACAAACGTCCTCTTCTTCCTGAATAAAAGTGAGATTATGCTGCATATTTGTTTATATTTTAAGTGGTTCGCACAGAAACACGTTTTACAAACAATAAAGTTCCTAATACCCGCCTTCTCTGAACAGTTAGCTTGCTGCCCCATCCCCCTCCTCCCTATCCTCTGTTGTGTGAATCCATGGACTAGCCTCCTCCCTCCTGCCATGCATGGTCTGATGTGCTGCCGCTGCCCTCAATTTAGTATGATTTACCAGTCCACTCCTCCTGCCCTCCATTGCCCAATTCTATGCCCCATCATTGACCTCCTGCTTAAACTCTGTGCTTAGCTTGCTGCCCCTATTCTCCTTCCCCCTGCCCTCCAATGTCTTTGTACATGCCCCTGCTCCATCCTTTTTGCCCACCATGTTCCATGGACCTGCCACTCCTATCTACTCTGAGTGTTCTGTTGAGCTGCCACTTCCCTCCCACCTGCCTAGCATTGTCAGATGACTGTAACCTGTCCCTGCCACCTCCACCCTGCCTGTCCACATGCCATGCCCCTATCCTCTTCCTCCTGTCCTACATGGTCCATTGTACTGCCACACCCTTCTGCCCTCACTGGTCTGTTGTGTTGTAACTGCTCCTACTGCCTGCCCCGTGCGGTCTGTTGTGAGGCCCCTTCCCCTGAACTTTCTTGTCTGTGCACAGGTCCTGACCCTCCCTTCTATCCTCCATCGTCCTTTGTGCATGCCCCTGCACCCTCCTTCTTGCCCATCATAGCCATTGTGCTGCCACTAACCCTCCCACTTGCCATGCATGGTCTTCTGTGCAGCCATGGCCCCTCCCACCTTCCCTGTGTGGTCAGTTAGCTGCCCCTGACCCCCTCCCACCTTCCCTTCATGGTCTGTGTGTATGCCATCACAGTCTCACTGTTGCTCTTCATGGTGTGTCTTGCTTCTAGTGCCCATCCTGCCTGACCTCCATGGCTATCTTGCTGCTCCTGCCCTGCCCCCTTGCCCCCAGCCCTCTGTTTACATGTGCAGACTCCTACTCCCTCCCTCGTCGCTTGTCTGTTCCATTGTAATGCCCCTGATCCGTCCCTCCTGCCCTTTATGGTCTGTTATGCTGCAGCTTTCTCTCCTGTCTGTCCATTATGGTCAGCTAGCTACCATTGCCTCTTGCCCCTCTGTTCTCTGTTGTCCATGTGCATGGTCCTGTCCCCTCCCTCTTGCTTTCTATGGATTGTTGTGCTGCACTCCCGTCCCGCATGCCCTGTGTGGTGTATTGTGCTTCTGCAAACCCTGATGCCTGCCCTGCAGGGTCAGTTTGGTGCACCTCTCCATGTCCCTCCTGTCCTCTGTTATCCAAGTCCATGTGCCTACCCCATTTCCTTCCATGATCCAATGTACCATACTTGCGAACATTTTGAACTTGGTAAGAGGGAGATTTTGACAAAAAACTGGGGCATTGATTTTCCCCTTTGAGTTAAATTGAAAAAGAGGAGATTGTAGACAGGAGACAGATCAAATAAAGCCCATTTGAGCTTAAAAACATTGGACGTTTCCTGGCTGAATCGGGTCTGTTGGCATGTATGGTTGTACTACCATTGCCTCTTCCTTCTGCCCACAATGGTCTATTACATTGCCACAGCCTCTCTTGCAAGTCCTGTATTGTTGGTTTGTTGCCCCTGCCCCCCTTTCCTCTGCCCTCCATAGTCTGTTGTGCTGCCACGGCCGTTCCTGCCTGCTCAGTGTGGTTAAATTGTTGCCTTTGCACCCTCCTACCTGCCTTCAATTTTCAGAGTCCGTACCCCTGGCCTCTGCCTCTCAACAGTATCCTAATGAACAACTAGATTGCTAACATTCTATATTTATTACAAAAGTGTGGAACGCCTGACGTCATCTTGATGTAATCAAAACTGTAATACCTAGAGCACTTCCTTTAGAAATTACATATATGAGAGGGTCTTATTGGCATCAAAATTATGGTTAGTGCTCTATAAGACTAAAATAAGGACATATTTTCTGAGTTTTCAAATAGCGACAAAGCACTTTTAAATTATTTGTTATCTTTATGTTTTTTTATCCAGTTGACCACTTGATTAAATGTTGCAGTTAGGGGAGAGGATGTGGTGTTACTTCCAGA
This sequence comes from Triturus cristatus, assembly GCF_964204655.1. Taxonomy (NCBI): domain Eukaryota; kingdom Metazoa; phylum Chordata; class Amphibia; order Caudata; family Salamandridae; genus Triturus; species Triturus cristatus. Next base: position 1,414,766,777 of record NC_140591.1, on the reverse strand, counting down.
ACTGCAGACTTTGCAACTGGGGAACCAGGTTGGAGTTTCTGCTTCAGCTCGACATTCTGTGATTCTGGTCAAATCACTTAGTCTCCCCATGTCTACAACCAAAATGAATTTGTTCTTGTGTGATGTAACCAATGCTCATGTAAAGCACTCCAATACCTGACAAGTCTGCACTATATAACACTGCAAAAACACAAAATAATAAGTGTTTTGCACACTTCTGTCATTGGGCTATATTTGGGCTACATCTGGGTGAGTTTGGGCTACATTTGGGCTCTTTTGTCTCCGGTGGCCATCTTGGGAGATTTATTTGTTATGAAGTTTCCTAATTTCCTCATGTACTGCAGTCTCCTCAGTAGGAAATGCTTTCAGTTTTTTACTTTGATTCCATCATGAAGGTATTCAGATATGTCACACATTTGCCATAAATTCTGAATGTTAGCACTCTAGTTGTTCATTAGATCACTGTAGTAAAACTACTGTTCACCATGGAAGTCTGCTCCTGGTATTAAAAGTGCATGTTTCAGTCTGCATGTCACAATTTTTTAATGAAATAGAAGAGGATTTGAGAAGTCACTCAAAATGTGCCCTCATTTTCTTTCTTCAGCATTAATCATAATTTCTATGGCAAAATGAACCCCCTCATTGTGTTCCTTTTTAAATTAAATGTTTTAAGTGTTACCAGTTTATTCCAATCAAGATGGCTTCATGTGTGCCATACTTTTGTCATAATGAAGACAGTAAGCGCTCTAGTTGTTTTTAGGAACACTCTTGGACATTCTGTCATTGGGCTATACTTGGGCTACATCTGGGTGATATTTGGGCTACATTTGGGCTCTTTTGTCTCTGGTGGCCATCTTGGGAGACTTATTTGTTATGAAGTTTCCTAATTTCCTCATTTACTGCAGTCTCCTCAGTAGGAAATACTTTCAGTTTTTTACTTTGATTCCATCAAGAAGGCATTCAGATGTGTCACACATTTGCCATAAATTCAGAATGTTAGCACTCTTTTTGCTCATTAGATCACTGTAGTAAAGCTACTGCTCACCAGGGGAAACTGCTGCTGGTATTGAAAGTGCATGTTTCAGTCTGCATGTCAGAATTTTTTTATGAAATAGAAGAGGATTTGAGAAGTCACTCAAAATGTGCCCTAATTTTTCTTTCTGCAGCACTAATCATACTTTTAATGGAAAAATGAACCCCCTCATTTTGTTCCTTTTTAAATTAAATGTTTTAAGAGTTACCACTTTAATCCAAGCTAGATGGCTTCAGGTGTGCCATACGTTTATCATAAGTAGGACTGTTAGCGCTCTAGTTGTTCTTTGGAACACTCTGGGAAGCTGCAGTAGAACACAAAGGAATCAACTGACAGTCTCTGCCCTTGTTGGATGTACATGTTTTACTGAGAATGTCAGACTTCATTCTCACATGACTGAGAAAGATAATGTGAATTTACAGAAAATATGCTCTCAGTTTAGCTTATAGATCACCTTCCAAACCTCTGTGGGAAAAGCATGAGAAAATATTTTTCTCTCAATCATGATATCCCAGCAGAAGGCTTTTTCACATGGTGAAATCGCCTTAGAACATACCACAATTCCTAAAATGAGTATGGTACCATCAAATGATTTATAATGTAACTAAAGTCTTAAAACCTTCTATTAACTGCAATGCTTTTTAATGAGGTGCTATCATGTATATTGGTCCCAAGATGGCTGCCAACACTTCTTGGATGAAGTGCTGACAGCCAATCAGATCTCAGGATGAGATGTGTGGTTAGGCTCCGCCCACATATATATATGATTTTACTTTTGATTTTCTCAGGAACTACTGAACAGATTGACACCAGACCTGCAAAAGGCACATCCCTGACCTGAGGACTACCTCTCTGCCAAATTTCAAGTAATTCTATTCAGCCGTTCGGGCTGTACCTTGGACTAAATGTCCCTATGGAAAATTGCATGGGAAAAACGCGTTTTGGGACCCCCCTTTTTTCTCGGCCCCCGCTTGACGAATCACCCCGAGACTTTCAGGGTAGGAGCGGAGCGGAGCGCCCCACCTATTTTGAAAATTTTGCGAGGATTCGTCAACCGGCGCCAAAGTTATTCCAAATAGAATGTTGCGGATTTCCTATGGAAAGACGGTCCTAACTATAACTATCTACTGGCGACCGCCAGTAGATAATATATATATATATATATATATCTATGTCACTTTTTCCGCAAGCTCTTCACTTTTGCCTCGCCGCATACGGACACAGACCACAAGTTAAGTGCATTCCTTTAGTTGTTTATTGATGCCGCCATAACGCGTTTCAACTCGCCAGGAGTCTTTATCACATGGTATATATATATATGTAGTGCGCTAGGCTCATTCCAATGTTGCTCTGCTGATACCATTGGCCAGCCTGGTTCGAATCAATCAATTGGGGCCAATGCCGGGCCCCGCAGTGGTGGAGCATGCCTACAGCGAGTTAAAAAAATTCAAGCTGCTGGCGGTTCCCATTGGTTGATGGCTATTCCTCATAGGCGGTGATGCACCGTGGAGGTCAGGAAGCGGAGCACGCAATCCTGCATCATTAAATTGGGGCCAATGCTGGGCCCCGCAGTGGCTGAGCACGCCTACTGCGAGTTTGAAAATTCAAGCCGCTGGTAGTTCTCTTGGCTGATGGCAATTCCTCATAGGCTGTAAAGCACCGCAGAGGTCAGGAAGTGGAGCACGCAATCCTGCATCATTCAATTGGGGCCAACGCGTGTTACCGCTGTTGATGCCAGCTACCGCGCCTGTAAACACATTTTGCATTTCCATTCTTGCTTTGCTAATTGCTTCACTCATCCCAACACATTTGCCTAAAATGAAATGTGCACCCTGTTAAGGTATCATATAGTGTAACCTTTCAGTTAAGTCTTCACACACATGGTATGTCCATGAAAAGGAGAGTGAAATAACATTCTTCATTATGTCTTGTGGCCAGCATGGTATGAAAAGAGTTAAGGAGTCGAAAAGGACAAAGGCCTCTTGCACTGTACTAATGTTGTGTATTGAAACAATAAACCTGTAAACACTGTTTGAGTATCACTTGCTATTTGACTCTCTAATTTTTGGCCATGGGTTGTCTCATGAAGGGCCAGTGATGTTGACTGATATTTTGTGGTGTCCAATGGACGGAATTCAGACATACTTGTTAGCTCTACACTTTCTACAGACGTACTGCTGTGGCATGCTGTGTGCCTACCTGCCATTCCCTGCATATGTTTTAACACAAGTCAGAGGAGTGCACATGTGTTACAAACAAACATCACTTTGTCCAACATAATTGCTCATTTTCAGCCATGTGTGCATGCATACACAATCCATGTGTATTTGTTTACCATTTTGGTGAACATGGCATTGTCTGTCATGCAAAATCCTCACACAGTCACGATGTACTGACCCTATAATGTTCATATTTGTCTGTTCACTGTGCTGCATATTCAAGTATTGTTGCTCCAGGTGACACTCACTGGCCTCATTTCATAAAGTTGATGTGTACTGTGGGACTGAAGCTTGAGGTCGTGCAATGACAGCAGAAAATGCAACTCAGCATTGATGCAGTTAACCACATGTGCTGTGCCATACACCCACAGGGCTGCTCACACTTTGATGTAGCAGTGTACCACATGTCATACACATTGACTTATTTTGATGTTGTAGTAGTTAGTATTTCGAGTGAATGAAAGAAATGAAGTTCTGTATGCATGTCACTTGTGCATTTAACGTCTTCAAGAGTCATGTCAATGTTGTGGTTGTGTGAGTCTTTGGTTAAGTTGGTTCACACATATCATCTTTTTCTCATCTTTTGCATGTGTCCCCTGCCAGAGTAGGTAGGGGGAGGCCACTTATCTATTGGTGCAGATCGGGGTGTACAAATTCTCCCTACTTCCACGGATAGAGTAATTTCACAGATACACGCACATACACTTGGGCCCATTTTACTAACATACGCTCAAATACTCTATCAGCACCGAACCTGTGGAAAGAAAAACTCCTAAACACCCTGCATCTACACTGAGGTCGATAAGACCTAATTGTAACTGTCCTGAGTCATGATCTAAACAATCTATACAACAATAATCAAAATAGAGTACTCAATAATTGACAAGAAATAACCACCAACACTGTATTTAAAATTATGATACTTTATCTAAAATTAGTCAAAGAAAATCAATCAGAGTAAATCATTATTCTCATAATTACCTATTCTAGCTAAATGTCAGAATGGGTCAGGACAGGTCTCTCAGTAGAAGTCTCCCAAGTCACCGTCCTCACAGCATCGATCCTCACCAACGCAGGTTTGGGAAGAAGTGGCCTTAGACCCTCTCTAGGCTAACAATATTTATAACAGATTTTTCAAAATAAAGAAACATAAAATGTTTAAAACGTCCGCTGAACCGCTGAGCAGAGCGAGAAGGAAAGGATGTAGCATCGCTACATTTGGAAAATCTCCGCTCAGAAAAATCACAAAAATAAAAAGACGGAAGAAGGAAACTCTAGGTTTACAAATGTTTCTTTCGCATTCATATTTCCTCGGAACCAGCGCTGCAATCACAAAGTTCATTGTGGCTCCTTTGTCCTCCAAGGACACTTGGATGTTCGCCCAGAGCTGCTGTCCTCACAGAAAACTTTAAACCAGGCGAAGACTGTGGTCAGATGACTCTCGACCATGTTCAGCAAGGCCTTCTCATCAAAATTCGACTACTTAAATGCAGGCTTTAAACGGCAGCCATTTTCTACTAGGCCAAAACGTACCATCTTAATTAAAAGAGACAAAAACAACGTTACCACAGCATAGTGCTTAAACAGTGTTAACCCCACTAATACCCTTATGTGTATGTAATTATCTAGCCTTTGCAACACAGAAAAGCATTAGTACACGACAATTCAAAAGCGTTTTGTGCTTTAAAACAAACAGCACTCAGCAACGTTTATTTAATAAAACATGCACATTATTAGTACGCAACATGAACGCATCCCCACGTGTAGTTTTCTCTTGTTAATTCGTATTGGTTAATCAGAACATTTACACAAAACAAATAATTAATAATTATAAATTAATATATTTTTTTTTTTTTGAAAACCTTTATTTCAACAGTCAGGACACAGCTATTCAGCCGACAGCCCGGAGGTTCGGCAGCATGGAAAGTCAGATACAGTGGCGTGTCCCCAGTACAGTACAAGGATTAGTGCAAAGGTCCAATTTTAAATAAACACAGAAAAACTTACAACAAACCCCAGCAAGGCAAGAAACAGTGAAAACCCATGGTGAAAGCCCCCAGGGGAGGCCGGACCCCACTCTTCTACTAATTACAAGACAATGTACGGAGGAAGAAGGGGGACAGCAGAAGCCCGAAACGGTACCTAAAACCAAACTATGCTGGAAAGAGGGTCAGGGGGAAAGCTGTTCCTCGGGCGGGTCCAGATCAGGGGCAAGACATATTCCCCCCCTGTATTGGTTCCACCGCCCCCAGATGGCGTGCCATTTCCGGGGGCGACCTCTGGAGCAATAGACCGTCTTCTCCCTAAACATGCTCCAATCCATGTTCTCTTTCCACGCGGTCAGTGTAGGGGGCCCCGAGGAGCCCCACAAACGCGCAATGTCCCTTTTAGCGATCATGTTACCCAGGGTCACCCATTGGGTCTGCGCCTCATCAAGGTCCGTGGGCCCCCAGACGTTCAGGAGGCAACACCGCGCCTCCGGCTGCACAGCAATGCCCGTCACCTCCCCCATAACTGCATGGACTCTCCTCCAGAACTCCACAATGACACCACACTCCCAAATGATGTGAAGGAAAGTACCCACCAAACCACATCCTCTCCTGCACAGGCCGTCCTCCGAGAATCCCATGTGGACCAGCCGCAGCCCCGTCACATAGACCCGGTGCAGTATTTTAAGCTGCACCAGCCTCAGGCGCGACGGGATCGCAACCTCCCTAGGGGAAGAAACCGCTGACTGCCAGTCCTCGTTATCCAACTCAAGGCCATCCCTAGTCCACTGGTCTCTCAGCCCCGAGAGCAGGTCTGCCCGGACGTTAATCAATTTCTTGTATATAAGCGAGATCGTGCTCTCGGGCATGTGACCATCAAGGACCCGGTCCTCAAGGGGAGAGGACTCCGGCACCTTCCCACCCTCCACGAGGACTGATAGGAGGGCGTGGCGCAACTGGATATACCTAAAATACTCGGAGGGCCCCAGCTCATACTCAGTCTGCAACTCCGCAAAGGACTTCACCCTCCCCTTATGTAGCACATCTCCCACTTTGGATATACCTATCAGGTCCCACTTGTCAAATCCCTTCGTGTGCCTGAGCCTCCCCAACCTTTCCGACTCAAACAATGGGGTAGCGAGGGTGAGCCTGTCCCTCCAGCCCAACGAGTCAGTCGCCATCTTCCACACACGCACCGCCACACCCGTGGGCCCCGTGAGGGACGAATCCAGGGACCGCGAATACAACGCCCTGTAGTAGTTGCCACCACGTAGCAACCACCTGTCCATGGCATATCCAGGGCTGAGGGCGGGGCCATAAAACCCATGGTTGATCGCGCTCAGCTGCGTGGCCCAGTAGTACCGTCGGATGTCTGGGAGCGCAATGCCCCCATCATACCATGGGAGCGTCAATTTTGCGATGGCTATTCGCGGCCGCCCATCCCACAGCAACGTCCGTTGGAGGCCTTCGACCTCCCGAAAGTATTTGGCCGGCACCCAGTCCAAGGTGTTCTGGAGGGCGTAGAGGAAGCGGGGAAGAGACATCATTTTGAACAGGGCCGCACGCCCAACGAGGGAGAGCGGCAGCCGCCGCCAACCTTCCACATCGCGCCTCAAGCGTGCCAGGGGGGGGAGCAGGTTCTTCTCATAGCGCACAGCAGGGTCCATGGATATAAAAATCCCCAAGTACACAAAACCCTGCTGGGCAACCTGTATGGCACACGTTCTAGGGATCGGTGGGACCTCGCCACTAAGAACGTACAAGTACGACTTGCCCCAATTAATGACGAGCCCCGAGTTCCTTCCGAATGATGCAAGTACGTCACAAACCACAATAAGCGACTTCTTAGGTGAGGCAAGGTATAACAGGATATCATCGGCGTAGAGCGAGATACGGTCCTCGTGATCGGGCGACCACCGGAGGCCCCGTATTTCCGGGTGCCAACGTATCCATGCAGCCAACGGTTCAAGGGCGAGGGCAAACAACAGAGGCGACAGGGGGCAACCCTGCCGAGTACCCCTACCAAGCCGAAACGGAGTAGATGCCCGACCATTCACCACCACATTCGCTAGCGGCCCCTCGTACAGCAACCTAACCCAACTCACAAAACCGCGTCCAAAACCAAACTTAGCCAGCACGGCCCATAAGTATGCCCATTCCACCGTGTCAAAGGCCATCGTGGCGTCCAGGGACGCCACAATCGCCGGTTCCTGCAGCGTGTCCGCCCTGGCGATGACGCCATGAAGACGCCTAAGGTTTAGTGCCGTGTTTCGGTGCGGGATGAAGCCGGATTGATCAGGGTGGACCAAGTCGCCAAGTACTCTAATCAAACGGGTCGCCAGGAGTTTAGCCAGAATTTTCGGCTCAGCGTTGAGGAGCGAGATGGGCCGATAGGAGGCGCACCTATCCCGAGGCTTACCCTCTTTATGTATGACCACAATCGAAGCCAGCCGCTGATCCAACGGAAGGATCCCATCCCCCCGCGCCTCCAAAAACATGGTGCGCAGGTGGGGGGCAACTCTATCCGGGAACAGCTTATACAGATCTATCGGCAATCCGTTCGGTCCAGAGGCCTTACCCGAGTGTAACGCACGGATAGCCCCCGCCACCTCGTCGACCGTTATGTCACCATCCAAATCGTCCCTATCTATGTCGGAGAGGCAGGGCAGCTCGATATCACGGAGGAGATCAGCCGAGTCCTCGGACGGCCTGTCCGATACAGAGGAATAAACCCCACGAAAGTACTCCGCGAAACACTTCACAATCCCCTCAGGTTCCACAATCGCCTCCCCGTTCTCACCCATCAACTCCGGCACCACTCTATTGACCCGTTCTTTCCTGTCCAACCACGCCAGGAGTTTCCCTGCCTTATCACCAACGTCATACAGGCGGCCCTGTTGTTCCCTACTGAGGGTCTTAGCGGCGTCCGTCACCAGGTCCCTATATTCCGTCTGCTTCAGGCAAAGCTCATGCAGCGAGGCCTCCGTAACCCCCTCCTCCATAGCCCCTTCAAGGGCCGCGATCTCCTCCTCTACCTGCCGTACCTCGCCATCCCTCCGACTCTTGGCAGCCACCACCAGGGAGAGGGCTTCCCCCCGAAGCACGGTCTTAAAAGCTTCCCACAGCGACACCGCCGAGTCCACGGTACCCAGATTTTCTTTGAAGTAACTATCTACCTTCTTTACCAGGGCGCTGCGCATCTTGGGGTCTCGGAAGTACCATGGGTTAATGGGAGCCACCCTCCCTCCTCCCTCCCGACCTAGATCCAGCCGGATCCACACTGTCGAGTGGTCAGAGATACCGCGTGCCATGTGCCTCGCCTCGGACACCAACGAGGCGTGTGCGGCCAGAGTGAGCAAGTAGTCAATCCTGGAGAGGCTACCATGCGCACCGGAGTGAAATGTGTATTGACTCTGTGTGGGGTGCCGGAGCCTCCAGCAGTCTATAAGACCAAACGTGTCCAGGAAGTCCGGAAGCCATTTCTGAGCCCCCCCTGTATCCCTGGGCGGGTATCTATCCAACAGTCCGGAGCCTACAGCGTTGAAATCCCCTCCCACTACCAGCGTACCCCCCGGGAGAGTCAACAAAGCCCTGCCCAGATCAGCAAATGTGGGGGCCTGCAGGGCAGGCGGGACATAGACCGAAACCAAAACCAAAATTCTTCCTTCCCACCGCCCCGCTACCGCAACAAACCTCCCCCTATCGTCAACAATGGTGGAGTCCACCTCAAAAGGCAACGATGTCCTGACCAGGATACCCACACCCCTGGACCCAGAGGAGAATCCCGAGTGTGCAACAAATTTATACCCCTTCCTATTCAAGGCATAGCACGTATTGCCTATGAGGTGCGTCTCCTGCAGCAGGGCAACATCAGGCATCGAGCGTTTCAGAAATTGCAAAACAATCCCCCTCTTGATACGATCCCCCAACCCATTAACATTCCAGCTTATAACATTTAAGCCTCTACCCCCCATCCTCAAACGGAAAGAGGCCCACCCCACACCCGAGGAGCCACCATGGAACAGTCCTGAGGATAATCATCATGCCTTGCAGAAATAAACCCCCCAACAACAAACTCCAAATCCCCGCAACTCCCCCCACCCTGCACCCCTGCAGCAGCTTACAAAGCCCCCCCAACTCGCAGTGTGCCTGTCACCCCACAAAACCAAAAAATCTACAAAAAGTACCCTATGGGAGGAAAAGAGCACCCCTCGTCCTCCCGCAACCCTCCACAGTTACTGCACTCATTTCAAATTCCCAAGTGTAGCCAAAGCAAGTCAGGTCGGCACGAAGATGTCAGCCCTGCCCATCCCGGCCACTATCCCCATGCTCGGCCGTGTCGGCACCCGTCCTACGCCGGGGCAAAGCGTCCAGCCATTCGTCGGCCATAACAGGAGAGTCAAAGAAGAATGTCCGGTCTTCGTGCACCACCCGTAGTTTGGCAGGGAAAAGCATGGCATACTTCAGATCCAGTTCCCGAAGCCTCCGCTTCACCCCTAGGAAACTCTGTCTCTGTCTCTGCACCTGCTGGGTGAAGTCCGGGTAAAAATTTACCGATGCATTCTGGAAGGGAACTGGGCCCGCCACCCTCGATGCTTGCAGGATAGCGTCCCGGTCTCGGAAATGGAAGAGCCGGGCGACAATCGGCCTTGGCGGGGCACCCGCCTTGGGTCGCCCACCCGGCACCCTATGGGCCCTCTCCACAGCAAAGAACTTTCCAAGGCCCTTCGGCTTTAGATGATTAAGGACCAAATCCTCAACGAGCAGGTCCACCGAAGCCTCATCCGAGGACTCCGGGACCCCGATGACGCGCACGTTGTTGCGCCTGGCCCGGCTCTCGAAATCCTCCAGCCGGCGGGCGACGAGGACGCTCTCGGTCCTTAGTTTACGGACCTCGATCTGAAGCTCCGCAACATCGTCAGTGAGGCCTGTGGTCTTAAGGTCCAGGCTCTGAACACGCTCGTTCGTCTTGCCCAGGTCCGAGCGGATCAGGTTGACATCCACCAGGATGGCATCCACCTTATGCGCCAGGGCCTCGAACTGTCTCCCCATCGAGGTCTGCATCCCGTCGAGCGCGCCCATGACATCCTGAAGGGAGAGCTCCGGCGCCACAGGCGAGTCCTCCTTTTGGGCCTCCGGCGCCTGGCTCGATCCACTCGGTGACGCTTTCTGGAGAGCGTAGCGGTCCATGCTGTTGGCTTGGGTATACGGTCCCCGCCTGGTAGTCTTAGTCTTCAGCCGATCCCCTTCTGCCTTACCCGACATAATGGGCTCCGGGCAGGCCCGTGCAGTCAAGGCTGATCCCTCTCTGAGAGAGGGAGAAGGAGTGTACAGTTCAGTCTTATGCTGCCAGAGTAGCCCGCAGAGCGTCCTAGGGGTAATAAAGCCACCCAGAGCTCTCCAGTGTCCGGCAGACAAAGGAAACGAAATCGAAAGTGAAAGAGCGGGGACCTCCGTCCGACCGTTCACGCCTCTCCTGGCCGTTGTTGATCCACTAGGAGCCGGGCTTCCTGCCAACTCTGGCCCCTGGCATCACCCGGGGACAGGCCGCGATCCTCCGCCAGGCATAAGTCCAGTTCCCGATGGGCGATCCGACCACGGGTGGCATCAATCGGCTCCCTGCCAGCTCAGCAACACGATGCCATGCATACCATCAGGATTAGAGACAGGATAGTCGACGGAGGGCGCGAGGGTCTCGGGAGCTCTAAGCTCACGCGGCCATCTTGGTCAAGCGCTAGGCTCCTCCCCCCTAATATTTTTATTTTTGACGAATAGACAAACCAGAGCTTAAAAACCCAATAGATTTTCAACAGAAAACTCTGCTCCAGCAATCCCCCCTTTGGTGATATTATCACCAAATAAACAACCCAAAAAAAAAAACATTTAGCAAAATTTAGTCCCATTTTAGGAAAAATTGGAAATGTCTTTTTCTCCTTACACAACACTACACACCAGACACCCTTTCATCATCCCTCTTTGTTTCCAAGTAAACACTCTCCCTCAATTCTTCTAATTCTATTTCTTGTGGTTCTCTTTTCAACCTTTTATTTCTCTTTTCATTATTTCTTTTGATTAATTTCTTTTTCCCTCCCCTGTTTTTACAAAACAAACACACCAATCTTAATATCAATAAAGCAACAATTATACAGGTCAAAGGAAACAATATCTTACTTATAATAGTACTACCTATTTTTGCAATAAAACTCTTAACAGCAACTATTTTATTAGCTATTCTAGTCCAAATACTCTCAGCTTCTAGTGGTACTAATTCTTCATGCAAATCAGTAATATTTTTGATATAGACCTTCAGGTCTTTGCTTTCGTCTGGAATGTAAGTGCAACAATGTTGAACTTTCAGCATTCCACAGACTCCACCCTCCTTGGCCAATAGAATATCAAGGGCAAGTCGATTTTGCATAGACATGGCTCGTACGGCAATCAATTCCGTATTCACCAAAAGAAACCCTCCAGCGGTATTTGTCGATAAGCCATCCACCACTGTTGACAGTTTCCGAATTCCATAAGCATTCAAAGGAATTCCCACTGCTGGAATTAAAGCTCCAAAAATGTCACCCACTATTTCTGACCAAGTTTCTCTCTTAAAACGCGTTAGTAAATTAATATGTTCTACATCTTCTATTCTATCTATATGAAAGATCTTTGGAAAGACCAGTCCCACACGTGCCATACCAATGGTCAGGCAACCTGTAATAAGCCTTGTTCCCACAAACATAATACACTCCTGGAAAAATTGTATCTTCTCCTCCCTTGAAACCCCATCCTGTTGCAATGAAGTATGTATCATGACACTCACTAGTCCCAACAAAATATGTATCATATTGGGATTTCCTTCTTGTAATGCACAGCTTACCCTTCTGTGGTGCATCTAGAGCTAAAGTTGGACTAGCCCCATTTCTCAATTCTTTTCCCATCTCAATGTCCCAAATTGTCTCACTCACTTTATATTTCCCTGCTTTCTCGTGCATGCTCATTCTCCTTTCCTCCACCATATTTAGGAAAGCTTTCTCCTCTTCTTTCAGACTGCAAGTTAAATTATTCTTAAAAATGTAATCTAATGTTAATTCTTCTTTTTCAATAAAAATCTCACCAAAAATGTTAGCTTCTTTAGCTGGATTCAGCTTTTTGTTCATTGGCAATTGCCCAAAAATGTTATCTTTGTTAGACATCTCATAATCTATTTTCCCTAACAAATAAAAAAACACTACTCAGCACACTACAAGAAATTCCATACGTAGCTGGTAAATGGTGATAAGTAACACCCTCTGAAACGGATGCAGGTAATTGCATACAAACATAGCAATCCCTAATTTCCATTGTCTTCACATATTCGTATAACAGCTTTGAAAAAACATTACTAGAAAAATCATTAATTGACCTATCTTTATGTATGTAAGTATTACTAATTCTAGTCGGAACTACTTTTTGTGAACTCTTCTCTGCATTGGTCACATTCTCTGTATGCATCTCAAATGTACCTATTGTAACTCTAAAAGTAACTAATAAAGCTAAAATACCCCATAATAGCATTAATAATCCAGTACAGCAGCAGCACATTTTACACCATCTTCTTAAGAAGGCACATCTACTTTGGTTATTCTCTATGTTAGCCATTTTACTACTTTGACCGTGTCTTTTGACTTAGCCTCTACTACTCCACTACTTGAGTTTCTAAAAATTCTGGATTATTTCAAACAATTAATTTCAGTTTCTCTTCTTTTCACTTTCCCCAAGTGATTTCTTCTGTTCACTCAATTTGGATACTCATCACTCTTTACTTCATTTTCTTCAACATCAAATTGTATTAGATCTCCAACAATATCCTCAGTATCCGACTTTTCTCCAATGTCAGTCAAGATTACTTTCAGGATTTCACCTGTATCTTCCTCAACCACTTCTCGTACGGTCTCCTCTGGATTTCCTTGACTTTCTGCCTCTTCACCTTCAGACAGTGCCACATACGTCCATTCCGGCGACCTATACTTCTGGTTAGGTTTTCTTATCCTTTTGATCTCCTCTGGTTCTTTTGACTCTTTTCTCTTTTCACCTCTTGCTGGATTCTGACTCGACACCTCATTCACTTGTTCAGCTTTCGAGGTATTTGCTCTTATCAGTCTATATCTCAGCCTCTTTATTCTGTTGTTAGGCCAAAGATCTCCTCTTACAACCTTTTTCGGTCTTGTTTCTGTATTATTTCTTTCTCCAATCCAAGTTCTCTTTCTCAGAACTCGACCTTCTGATTTCTCATTCTCACTTTCATCCGATTCTGTTTCAAATGCCTCTTGTTCTTCAGCAGTTTTCTTTCGCTCCACAATCTTTTTCACCACTGTTTGAGACTTCCCTATTTCTGTCCCTCCTCGGATCTCCGACACGCAATCTTCTTGCTGTCTACTTGTCCCTTCACCTAACTTGTCAAGAATGTTCCCTACACCTCCTCGGGGGTCTTCCGCAATCTGTCCCTCTCTATCTTCTTCTGACCCTGCTTCTTCAGGTATAATCTCAAGTGGTTCTTCAATCTCCTCCTCTTCTGATTCAGGAGTAGTCTCTGTGGAATTGCTCTTTTCTCTTCTTTTTCCTCCACTGCTTTTTGGAACTTCAGGCTCTCTTACAGAATCTGATCTCCTCTCTGAGACTCTCAATGGTTCTCTCTCTGAACTTTGATTTTTCCTCACTGGTTCTGTGTCTTCATCATCACTGGAATCTGACTCTTCAAAATACTCCTTACCAGTCCCATCCTTTGGGTTTGGAACTCTCAGAGTATGACTCGCATGTACCCAGTTTTTCACACCAGCACACTTCACTGCAGTTGTCGTAGTCAGAATGACTTGTCTTGGCCTTCCCCACCTTGGAACCAAGCAATTTCTTCTTCTGTGTACTTTGATTCTCACCCAGTCCCCTGGACTCAGATCATGAGCTTGCTTCTTCTCAAGTGTGGTAGCTTCTTCTCCAACCTGGTGAAACACAGAATGAACTGCGTCAGCCAGGCCTTTACAGTAATCCAAAATCATGTCATCAGTTATTGTCATCAACTTATTGACAGGTACAAATGCATGACGCATTGCACGTCCCATCAAAATCTCATGCGGACTTAAACCAGTAGTTCTATCTGGAGTAGATCTAATAGTCATTAGCACTAGAGGCAAGACATCAGGCCATTTCATTCCAGTGGCTAAACACATATTACCAATCCTGTTCTTGATCGTGCCATTTATCTGCTCAACAACACCAGAAGCCTCTGGTCTGTATGCACAATGTAGCTTCTGCTGTATGCTTAATGCTTCACAAATCAAACTCATGAGTTCATTATAGAAGTGTCCACCTCTATCAGACTCAATCGTTACTGGAAACCCGTACCTAGGAATCAACTCTCTTAACAGTAACTTTGCCACTGTTACTCAATCATTTCTCCTAGTCGGATAGGCCTCCACCCATCTTGAAAACAAACAGACTACCACTAGAACATACCTCAGTCTGTTCACTTGGGGCATTTCAATAAAATCAATCTGCATTCTCGTGAAAGGACCACCTTCTCAGCCTATCGTTCCCAGACTCACCACTGTCTTTTTCCCAGTGTTAAATTGCTGGCAAATCAAACATCTTTGACAGATGCTCTCTGCAATTGTCCTGAACTTTGCATTGTACCAAGTCTGCTTAAAAGACCTGATCATCGCATCCCTTCCCAAATGTCCCTGGCCATGATACATCCTTGCCATTGTCGACAGCATAGAGTTAGGCATGACTGGTCTGCCATCTCTATAGACCCAAACATGGTCTGTTTCTCTTGGGGCACAACCTGCCTTGATCCAGTCTTTCTTTTCTTCCTTTCCTGCCTCATCCTGCAACTGTTTCACTTCATCCCACGTCTCTAGGACATTAGTAAACATCACAGAACAAAAAGACATTTCACCTTCTCGTTCCCTATTAATCGAGTGATTATTTTTCGCGCAATATTGTGCAATGTCGTTAGCAAATCTGTTGCCAACAGTCACAAAATCATCTCCTTGTCCATGAGCAGCACATTTCACAACTGCTAACTCTTTAGGCAGCTGTATCGCCTCAAGTAATTTCCCAATCACTTCAGCATTCTTTATTGGAGTCCCACTCGACGTCAAGAAACCTCTCTGTAGCCAAAGCTGGCCAAAATCATGCACAACTCCAAATCCATACTGACTATCAGTTATCACAGTCACTCTCAGATTCTCTCCAATTTTGCAAGCTTTTGTCAATGCCACCAATTCAGCAACTTGTGCAGATTTCACTCCTTTCAATGGTGATGCTTCCATAACCTCTGAAACCTTGCACACTGCATATGCTGCACTCAGCACACCCTCATCATTCCTCAGACATGATCCATCCACAAACAGCACATGATCACTCTCAAGCAAGGGAAGATCCCTTATGTCTGGTCTCGGTTTTGTACAGTAATCAAGCACATCCAAACAATCATGATCATCTTCTGTCTTCACACCCACATTTTCAATATCCGGCAACAACGTCGCTGGATTCACATTCACACATCTCTCAAGAGTCACATTTGATGCTCCCAGAATGACTTTCTCATATTTAGTCAGCCGACTATGTGACATGTACTGGGTTCTGCTTCTTGTCAAAAGAATTGCCACATTATGAGGTACGAATACCCTTACAGGATATCCCATTATGATTCCCTCACTCTGTTCCAGGCTTCTGCATGTTGCAGCCACAGATTTCAAACAACCTGGTAAACCTACAGCTACAGGGTCAAGTGTCGATGAGAAGTACGCAATAGGCCTTCTCAGTATTCCATGCTTCTGAATTAACACTGAAAGTGCACATCCATTTTCTCACTGCAGTACAACTCAAACTCCTTTTCATAGTCTGGCATACCCAAAGCAGGGGCTTCACACATTCTGCTCTTCAGCTCCTCAAATGCTGCCATTTGATCTCCATCTAGTTCTAATGGGTCTTTTACCTCACTCTTTGTCAGCTTAATCAGTGGTCTTGCTATCAGAGAAAAGTTACTAATCCACTGACGACAATAACCCACCATTCCCAGGAACATTCTCACTTCCCTCTGGGTCGTTGGGGCCTTCATTCCCCTGATGATTTTGATCCTGTCATCAGTCACCTTTCTCAGACCTTTTTCAATATTGTGTCCAAGATAATGCACCTCTTTCTTGCAAAATTGCAATTTGGCTGGAGATACTTTTAACCCTCCATCTGCCAGATGATTCAGTAAAGCTATAGTATCTACTTCACAAGCTTCACGTGTCTTTGATGCCACAAGTAGGTCATCAATATACTGCACTAGTACTGAGTTTTCAGGCATAATCAAGCTCTCCAATGATTTTTTCAATAACTGATTGAATATCGAAGGACTCTCTGTATACCCCTGTGGGATACGACACCATGCTAAAATACGCTGGCCAAACCTAAATGCAAAAATCGGCTGGCTGTCATGATGCAATGGAATTGAAAAGAAAGCATGACACAAATCAATCACTGTGTACCACTCAGCATCATGTGGAATCTGATACAAAATCACTGACGGATTTGGCACAATGGGACAATATGCCACCACAATTTGGTTAACTTTTCTCAAATCCTGTACAATTCTGAACTTCCCATTAGGCTTCTTTAGCCCCATTATCGGTGAGTTACACGGGCTACTCAGTAGTTCTCTCAAAACTCCTTGCTGAATCATTTTCTCAATTATAGGAGTTATTCCTTCAATTATTTCTGGTGTCATTTTGTACTGAGGAATGTTAGGATAAGTAATTCCCTCTTTCACTGAAATTTTTACAGGATTTACATTATTCATCAATCCCACATCATCTCCAGTAAAATCCCAAACTGTCCTTTTCACTGTATCTCTCAGCTCTTGAGGCAAATCCTCCGGATCAAACACAGCAAATGCACCAACCATTTCATTCTCTCTATTTCCTAGAGTCATTCGGTACAAAACATCCTCATCTGGTGTCTCAAAAGCTATTCCATCCGGTGTACAAAAAATTGTACAGTTCATCTTACAAAGCAAATCCCTGCCTAACAAGTTCACTGGACTAGTGTCACAGACAATAAATCTGTGCATGTCTGAAAATTTCCCTATTTGTACCCTTACTGGTTCAGTAAGACGTGTCTTGATTTGTGTATTGGCTACACCAACTACTTGGATTGCTTCATCCGAGAGAGGAAGATTTCTAATATCTGCTGACCTGACAGTTGATCTTGTCGCACCTGTGTCTACTAAAAAAGTAACACTTTCTTCATTTATTTTCCCATCTACAAATGGTCCTGCCTGGTCTATTTCTAGAGTTGCACCAAGCATGCACTCTTCCTCCTCTCTTCGGCACCATCAATAATCACCTTCAGACTCACTCCCTTCATTCTTTAACAAGTACTGTTGTACCTGGTTAGAACGCCTTTGTTTGTTTACCTGCTCATCATTGTAGAATCCTGAATCCTGATTGTACTTTTGTGACCCTCTATTCTGCGGCAAGGGCGGTTTTGGCTCTTGACTCTGCTGTCTCACAACAGAAGGTTGTTGCTGCTGTCGATTATTCCCTTCGTTCTGCACCTGTTGATTTAAGGTTTTACCCTCATTATTCGCTAATGGTGGATTGGTACATTCAGATCTCCAATGTCCCAGTTGGCCACAGTTGTGACATGGGAATTTCTTTTTGGCTTCCTCAAGATTCCCCTTTCCTTTCCCTGCATACCTAGGCCTATTCCCTGCATTATTTCCTGGATTATTCGCCTGTTCCACCAACTGTGCTTCCTGTCTTTCCGCAACTTTCACTTGTGCCCACATTGCCTTTTCTTTCAGCTTTCTCTGTTTTGCTTCAATTTCATCACTGAAGTATTTTGCATGTCTCAGAATCTCATCTATTTTCTTACTCTGCCAGTCCACTGTATGCTCACGAATTCTCTCACTAATCTCAGGTCTCAGGCCATATACAAATCTGTATACAAAATGACTCAAATCTTTGTCACCCAGGTGCTCATCCCCGCTGAATTGTTTAAAAGCCAGTATCAGCCTCTCGTAAAATGCATGAACTGATTCTTTTGCTTCCTGTTGTGTTCGATCTATTTTAACCCAGTCTGTCTCTTTTGCAGGTACTTTACTTTTCAGGTATACCATCACCTGATCATACTTTCTCATTACCTCTGGATCTGGTGCTCCTGTTCTCTGATCTCTTGGATATTCCTCAGTAGGCCAACTCACAACTATTTTACACTCAGTCCACAAGTCTGCTGGAACAATTATATCAAACAGACTATTCAGGTCAATCCACAGCACTTTTGACAATTTCACAAACCTATCTACCTGCCTATACCACTCAACGGGCTTTTCTCTCAGTCGAGGGAAATCATTCGTAAATGATAAAATATCCTGTCTGGTCCATGGAACATGTACATATCCTCCTCCAGGTATTTCTCTCATAGGATAAGCATCCACTGTTTTCTCTTTATCTCTCACAGGAAATGCTGAATAAGTTCTGTCCCCTGATTCTTCTCTTTTCTTGTACCACCTATCCTTCCACTTCTCTACATCACCCCATCTTCGCAACAACGCAACCATTTCCTTAATCTGTCCTGTTCTACCAGTACCATTCAGATTTTCAATGTCTTTGTCCGTGAAATCCATCCTGTAAGACTTCTGCAGAGCTTTCACCTTATCAATGTCAACTCCCTGCTTATTCGCTACTGCTCTTAACCTGTCATGTGTATTTCTTGCTCTCCAGGTGATATTTTTGCACATAAACAACAGTTCACCATCATGATGGTTTTTTAGAATTTTTGTAGGAACTGTCCCTGCAACAAGCTCTTCTAATTCTACACGTAACCTGGCCACATCAATTGCCTGTGAATCTTTTTTTTTTTTTTGAAACCGTTTATTGCAATCTCGAGAATATACAAGTATGGGCCTACAACCATCAGGCCGGCCGCTAGAATGACAGGAGCATATGACATACATTCAAAAAACACTTGGCGTTGCAGAGAAGCAAAATCAGGAGGTATCAACGTTGTGGGCCACATCACTCTGACCCCACAATACGGTTTCATTTTATACAAACAACACGAAAAACCACACCCGCAAGGCAACCCGCAATCGAAAGTAACAGCACGTGCTCCCCAAATGGGGGACCCCAGCCATCCACAGGAGTCTAAAGAGGGGAAGGGGAACAGATCGAGGACTGGGGAAACCCTGTGCCCGGCGCTGGGGAAAGGAGTCAACTAAGGGGACGGGACTGGTGAGGCAGCAGGCAGCAGTGGTGGCGCGCAGATACCCCCGCGGTAGGCGTTCCAGGGGCCCCATACTTTCACCCATGTCCCAGGCTTACCCCTCGCTACATACACCACCTTTTCTCGGAACATGCACCAATCCATGTGTTCTTTCCAGGCCGACACCGCCGGGGGCCTCTGGGATCCCCACAGTTGAGCAATGTCACGCTTAGCTATCATATATCCCAGAGTCACCCATCGCGTCTGCGGAACCGAGTAGTCAGTTGGTTCCCACACATTCAGCAAGCATCTCCTCGCTTCAGGCAGCAGCGCGACATGTGTAACCACTCGCAGGACCTCATGCACTACTGAAAAAACCAACAGCGGACCCGACCGACCTCAAGAACTTCCGCCCAATCTCGCTCCTTCCATTCCCTGCCAAAGTCATCGAGAAGGTAGTCAACAAGCAGCTGGCCGCCTTCCTCGAGACGAACGGATCCCTCGACCCATCGCAATCCGGATTCAGAGCCAACCACAGTACCGAGACCGCCCTCATCGCAGCCACCGACGACATCCGAGCCCTGCTCGACAAAGGTGAAACAGCGGCACTCATCCTCCTTGACCTCTCCGCAGCATTTGACACTGTCTGCCACCGCACCCTAGTCCAACGCCTCAATGACACCGGCATCCAGGGGACTGCTCTGGAATGGATCATCTCATTCCTCTCCGGCAGAACACAGAGAGTACGCCTCCCTCCGTTCCGCTCTGAGGCCACCGAAGTCATCTGCGGCGTCCCGCAAGGATCGTCGCTCAGCCCCACTCTCTTCAACATCTACATGAAACCCCTCGCTGCCATCGCACGCCAACACAACCTCAACATCATTTCCTACGCCGATGACACCCAGCTGATTCTCTCCCTCACCAGAGACCCCGACACCGCCAAAGCCGACCTACACGAAGGGATGAAAGATATCGCCGAATGGATGAACATCAGCCGCCTGAAGTTGAACACGGACAAGACAGAAGTCCTCATCCTGGGACCGTCGCCCTCCGCATGGGACGACTCCTGGTGGCCCCCGGCCCTGGGCACCGCACCCAAGCCAACGGACCACGCACGCAACCTGGGCGTCATCCTGGACTCCTCCCTATCGATGACCAGACAAGTCAACGCTGTCTCCTCATCTTGCTTCCACAACCTCCGCATGCTCCGCAAGATCTTCAGATGGATCCCGACCGAGACCAGGAAGACTGTCACCCAGGCCCTCGTCACCAGCAGACTAGACTACGGAAACACCCTCTACGCCGGCACAACAGCCAAGCTTCTGAAAAGACTTCAGCGTATCCAGAACGCCTCCGCCCGTCTCATCCTGGACGCCCCCCGACGCAGCCACATCTCGAGCCACCTGAGAGACCTGCACTGGCTCCCTGTCAACAAGAGGATCACGTTCAGACTCCTCACCCACGCACACAAATCCCTCCACGACCTGGGCCCAAGGTACCTCAACGACCGCCTGACTTTCTACACGCCCACCCGACAGCTACGATCCGCAAACCTCGCCCTCGCCGTCGTCCCTCGCATCCAGAGAGCCACCGCCGGAGGAAGATCCTTCTCCTACCTAGCGGCCAAGACATGGAACTCCCTGCCCGTCCACCTGCGGCTGACCCAGGACCACTTCGCCTTCAGGAAACAGCTCAAGACCTGGCTGTTCGAGCAGTAGCAGACCCCCTCCCCCAAGCGCCTTGAGACCCTTCCGGGTGAGTAGTGCGCGCTATAAATTCCATGATTGATTGATTGATTGATTGATGCACACCACGCCAGAATCGCTCCACCTTCGGGCATTCCCACAAAATGTGCAAAAAAGTCGCCAAAGCACCACACCCACGCTTACACAACCCATCCTCAGCATAGCCCATACGCAGAAGCCTTGGCCCCGTCATGTAGACCCGGTGGAGTATCTTAAGCTGGACGAAGCGAAGGCGAGCCGGTATGGCCACCTCCTTCGGAGAGGCCACCGCGGAAATCCAGTCCTCGTCGTCCAACTCCAGCCCATCGGCAACCCAGGCCTCACGGAGGCCAGTCAGCAAACCCGAGCGGTCATTAATCAATTTTTTGTAAATAAGGGAGATCGTGCTGTCCGGAACGTGGCCATCCAGCACTCTATCCTCCAGGGGGGAAGACTCCGGGATAGAGGCGACGTCTGGGAAGACGGAGCCCAGTGCGTGACGGACCTGCAAGTACCGAAAGTATTCACTGCCCTGCAGCTGAAACTCCGTCTGCAGCGTCTCGAATGTTTTAAATCCCCCCCTCGTACAGAGATCCCCCACTTTACTGATGCCTATCGTGTCCCACTTCTCGAAGCCCTTCGAGGTCCACAGGGAGCCCAACCTCTCAGAAGCATACAACGGCAATGCTCGGGTCAAACGGTCCTTCCACCCCATAGCTGCGTTAGCCGCGTGCCATACTCGCACCATGACACGCGTAGGTCCCGTCAAGCGGGGGTCGGGCGCGCCAGAGTAGAGCGCTCGATTGTAGTCGCCACCGGGCAGGAGCATCTTGTCCATTTCAAATGCCGGGTTTAAGGCGGGCCCGTAGAGGCCGTGATTAATTGCAGCTAGCTGGGAGGCCCAGTAATACCGTTTAATATCCGGGAGGGCAATCCCCCCGTCGTACCACGGAAGCGTCAACTTCGCCAGGGCTATACGCGGCCTCCCGTCCCAGAACAGGCGGCGCTGTAGACTCTCCACCTCACGGAAGTAGCGCGCCGGGACTAAGTCCATAGTGTTCTGGAGAGCGTACAGGAAGCGTGGCAACGACATCATCTTAAACAATGCCGCCCGGCCGAGCGGCGAAAGCGGCAGGCGCCGCCAGCGCGCGACGTCCTCCTTCAAGCGCTGGAGGGGGGGAAGCAAATTCCGCTCGTAGCGGGCCTCCGGGTCCAGAGTAATATAGACACCCAGGTACCGAAACCCCTGAGAGGCGATCTGGATCGGACAGCCCCGCGGGAGGGCGGGAGCCTCCCCGGAAAGCACATACACACATGATTTAGCCCAGTTGATGACAAGGCCTGAGTTGCGGCCGAATGAGCGCAAAACATCAACCAGGACAATCAGTGAGTTACGCGGGGAGGCTAGGTACAAAAGGATATCGTCAGCATAGAGGGACACGCGGTCCTCATACTCGGGGGTCCAACGGAGACCACGGATGGAAGGGTGCCATCGCAGCCACTCCGCCAGGGGTTCCAAGGCCAGCGCAAACAGGAGCGGCGACAAGGGGCAGCCCTGTCGCGTGCCCCGTCCCAGCTCGAATGGGACCGATACTCTTCCATTCACCACCACCTGCGCCAATGGGCCCGAATACAACAATTTGACCCAGCTGATGAACCCCGGGCCAAATCCAAACTTCGCCAGCATCGCCCAAATGTATGGCCACTCGAGCGTGTCAAACGCCATGGTGGCGTCTAAGGACGCCAATATGGCCGGCTCCCGCACAAACGGGACACGCGCGAGCACCCCGTGCAAGCGCCGCAGATTAAGGGCCGTGTTGCGATGGGGAATAAAGCCGGACTGGTCTTGGTGGACCAGACCGCCCACCACGCCGACCAGCCGGTTGGCGAGCACCTTGGCAAGGATTTTGGGCTCCGCATTCAAGAGCGAGATAGGCCGATAGGATGTAACCCGGTCTCGGGGTCTCCCCTCCTTGTGGATCACCACGATTGTAGCCAGACGCTGGTCCGGCGGGAGGGAGCCCCGCGAGTGGGCCGCCAGGAACATCGCGCGGAGGTGGGGTGCCAGTACATCCGGTCGCAGCTTATACAGCTCGATAGGGATGCCGTTCGGGCCCATGGCCTTGCCGGATGCGACCGAGCGTATGGCGAGGGCAATTTCGTCGGAGGTGGGAGCGGCATCTAACGACACCCTGTCTTCCACCGAGAGGGAAGGCAGCGCGATATCCCTTAGCAGGGCATGGGAATCCTCCTCAGAGCAGGGAGAAACCGGGGAATACACCTCGCGGAAATAATCCGCGAAACAAGAGACAATGTCTTCTGGCTCGGTGACACGCACACCATCCATCCTCTCAATCAGCGGGACCACACGACTCGCTCTCTCCTTTTTATCCAACCACGCAAGCAGTTTACCAGCCTTATCACCCACATCATACAGTCGCCCCTGTTGCTCTCTACTGAGGCCCCTGGCCGCCTCCGTGACGAGGGCCCTGTAGGCCGCCTGCTTAAGTTGTAGGACATGTAGTGCAGCATCCGTCATCCCACTCTCTAGATCACTCTCCAATTCAGCAATTTCGGCCTCCACCCGGGTCACCTCCTCCTGCTCGCGCCTCCGGGCATGGGAGATAAAGGAGAGGGCCTCCCCTCTAAGAACTGTCTTGAAGGCCTCCCACAGGGAGATAGCAGAGGGGACAGACCCCACATTCTCATCAAAATACCGCTGCAAGGATTTAATCAAATCAGCGCGAATAGTGGGGTCGCGCAGGTACCAGGCATTGATTGGAGCTACCCTGCCCTCCCCCCTCGGGAAGACATCAAAGTGCAACAAGAGCGGGGAGTGATCTGAAATACCCCGCGCCAAATGGCGCACCTCTCCTACCCTCCCAACATAGGCCGCAGGGACAAGGACATAATCAAGCCGCGAGAGGCTACCATGGGCACCCGAGTGGAAAGTGTACTGCAGCTGCGTGGGATGTTTTAAACGCCAGCAGTCCACCAATCCCAGTGTATCTAAGAAGCCGGACAGCCACGCCTGTGCCCGGGGGAGGTCCCTAGGGGGGTGTCGATCCACGGTCCCAGAAACCACCGCATCGAAGTCCCCCCCAACCACCAGAAGCCCCCCCGGGAGGTCAAGGAGGAGGCGCCCCAGGTCCGCAAAAGTGGCAGACTGTAACCCCGGTGGGACGTACACTGATACAAAGACAACTACTTTGCCCTCCATTCTCCCCACCAAGACAGTGTAGCGTCCCCTCTCATCATGGCGCACCTCGTCTATTTCCAACGGGAGCGAGTTCTTCACCATGATGCCCACCCCCCGTGAGCCCGACGTGAAGCCCGAATGGGCCACCAAACGATAGCCACGCCGATTCATGGCACAAAAAGAATTACCAATAAGGTGTGTCTCCTGCAGAAAGACCACATCTGGCGAAATTCGTTTCAGATACTGCAGGACCACACCTCGCTTAATCCTATCCCCCAGTCCATTAACGTTCCAAGACAACAAAGTCAGGTCCCTACCCCCCATCACATACAGAAGCCATCAGTCGTCCCCCGGAGAGCACCTTAAAAACACCAATACAATAAAGGGTTTGCCTTGCGGTAAAAACGAACAACACCCCACCCCAACCCACCCATCCCAACAGAACTCCCCCCTCCCTGCACCCCTGCATGAGCCCAAACAGCCCCCCCAAAGTGCAGTGTGCCTGTCGCCCCATAGATGATTAAACTAACTAGTCCCCCAGAGGAGGAGGGAGAGCCCCCAAGAGACCCCGTACGACCTCCACAAGAGGGGAACTTATACGAACAGTCAAAAGTGACGATAATGTTGTCCAGAGCGAGGCCTACTATTAGTCCCTCAGTCCTGATCCGGCGAGCCCTCCCCGCCAACCGCGCCCCCCTCACCCCCCCGACCCCGATCCCCGGGCAAAGTGTCCAACCAGTCCCCGGCCGCCTCGGGACGATCAAAAAAGTGCGTGCGGCCATCCACCTCCACCCTCAACTTAGCTGGAAAAAGCATTGCATACTTGAGGTTCAGGTCCCGTAGACGACGTTTGACTCCGAGAAAGCTCAGTCTCTGCCTTTGGACCGCTGGGGTGAAATCAGGATAGAAGTTTGCGTCCATATTGTCGAGTCTGACCGGTCCTTGTAGCCTAGAAGTCTGCAGGATAGCGTCTCTGTCCCGAAAGTTGAAAATCCGGGCAATGAGAGGCCTCGGAGGGGCTCCGGCCTTAGGTCTTCCTCCGGGAACCCTGTGGGCACGTTCCAACGCAAAGAATTTACTCAGCCCCCGGGGCTGGAGATGGGTGAGAATCAGGTCCTCCACAAACAGGTCCGCCGCCGCCTCCTCACGTCCCTCCGGCACCCCGACAATACGGACATTGTTCCTCCGGGCCCGACCCTCGGAATCCTCCAGTCGACGATCCATCAGGGCGCTCGCCTGGCCAAGCCGGCGCACCTCCTTTTGGAGGGCCGCCACGTCCGTTGTGAGGCCCGAGGTGGTGTGGGCCAAAGAATCGACCCGGTCATTCGTCTTGGATAGATCGGCCCTCACCAGGCCAACATCCACGAGGACCGAGTCAATCTTCTGCGCCAGTGTGTCAAAGCGCTGGTCCACCGAGGCCTTCATCTCGGCGATAGCGCCCATGACGTCTCGGAGGGTCAGATCCGCGGGCAGAGCAGGAGCATCAGTCGGGCCCTCAGGGGACCTACGCGGCACCTCGGGAGATCCCTTCTGGAGGGTGTAGCGATCCATGTTGTTGGACTGATGGGCTGCGCCACGGCGGGTCGATTTCACCTTTGCCCGGTCGCCATCTTGCTTCGTGGACATGGTTTCAAACCCCAAATCGTGCCAATCACCTCGGAAAGGGCCGACAAACCAGTTCACGGGCTCCGGGGGGGGGCAACCACAGGTCCGCAGGACGGATCACAGCCGGCGGGCACCCCAACAAGGCCACACCACCGCACACCGCCCCGCAACCCAACCTCGCCTAGGCAGCAAGGAGGGTGCAAAAGCGAAAGTGAAAGTGCGGGGTACGCGAGTCGCCCAGCCCTGCCCGCCGCTGTTGTTCACTTTGTCTCCGGATCGCCCCACAACTCCAGTCCGGGGGGCCGGCGTGGAGAGGGCCGCAAACCTCAATCGGTGCTCCCGCCGGTGTCCGAGGTCCAATTTGGAAACGGAAAACGGGTGCCACCTCAGCTCGGGCTCACCAACACAGTCCCCTCATCTAGGACAGGATATTGTCAGGATTTATGCAGGAGGTCACGGAGGTCCTCGGGAGCCTCGCACCTACACGGCCATCTTGGTTGCGCGCTAGGCTCCTCCTCGCCTGTGAATCTTTATCCCTCTTTTGAAGGACTTTCATCCAATCATTCAAATCTTCAGCTGTTATTTCAGTAGTTTTTCTCACTGGAACCACTTTCTTCTGCGGTTCTAAAATCGGCATCCCTGAACAACTAGCTTCACTAGCATCCAATCTCGAATTAGACTGTACCTCCAATCCTTCACTACATGTGTCATGTCTGGATTGTCTCAGATCACTATTTTCTGTCCTTCTTCCTGAATCTCCTGAGGGACCACCCAAACTTGTTATCTTATTCCCAACATATGGAATTACCAAACCATTTTCACCTGTCCTCTGCTTATCAAAAACAGGCATAACCGGACCTATGGTTACAGGCACCGTAACAGCTTCCAGATTCTTTGTCAGCTCTCTAATCTTTTCAGTCAGTTCTGATGTAGTTCTAGCTAATTCTCTCGTATTCTCGTCACCACATCGATTCTCTCTCTCCCTGAAAGGATTACCACTTCTTAACTCAGGTGTCACATTTTCTGTCTCAATAATACGCAATGTATCTCTTATCGGAGAAACAACTGGTGTGCTCTCTTCTGGTTCTGGTCTATATGGAGGTGGTCTCTTGTAAATCATGTCATTCAAGACCTCATCCTCATACTCATTAACTCCATATCTTCTCACTTCTGCCTCAGGAACCCTTTCCGCACCCTTCCTTTCTTCTCTCTCGTCAACTGTTCTCATAGGATATAATCCCTCTGACATGCTAGCATCTCGCCATCTTTTCATTCGATCATGATGAGTTTCACGATCATGCCTCCTTCCAAACATGTATCTGTAATTTCCTCCAGACCTCTGTTTCTCTCGCTCATGTACTTCCTCTTCCCATTCCACTAAAGCCTCAAACTGTGTCGGCCTTGGTCTTGGGTCAAGACATAACATCTTTTCCCGTAAATTTTTCAACACGGCCAGATTAAATGAACCATGTTCTGGAAATGCTAGAACACCATCTTCCTTTGTATACCTAACCCAATTCTCCAACAATATACAGGTATGATACCCATATCTCGCAGCCATGAAGGATGCAGGCGTTTTCGTTGGAGGTAACAATTCACCTTCTCTTGTTTTAACATCTTTATCCTTGTCAAACCATCGTTTTATTTTTCCGAACAAAGATTTTTTCTTTTTCTCTTCTTGGTAATACATTTTAACGTTTACCAAAACTTTCTAATCCCTTCCGTATTACAACTGCACAATACGATTTTTCATCCAATAACAGCGCGACTCACACTAACGCACCAATCCTGGAGCGTCTGCGTCACTAGAATACCTCTTCCAATCCTTGCGCGGCTCACACCAACGCACCAATCCCAGCGCGAACACTATTCTGATCCAATATCCAATCAGAGCGCGGTCTGTTTGACGTCAGCAGTCGCTGCAGTCGCTCCTACTCCTGTCTCCTGTCACTCGTCTACCCCTCCTTTACAAAACTTTTCAGTAGACTTCGTGTCAAATTCTACAAAATCTATTAGTTACAACATATAAACATCTCCATTGTCTGCTTCGCTAACCATAGAATAGTAAAGAAAATCTATTTCACAAGAATCCCGTCTTTCACTCACTTCTGTTTCAGTACGGAATTAATACTCTCGTTGACACAGTAGCACATCCCTCTACTCTGCCCTTCTATCATGCATTCATTAACTGTTTCCTCTAGGACTGATCCAAAAGAGTTTTACAATCAACTAAATGCTCATACATTCACGCACAATCATACAAGAAAAATATAGTACATACACACAGAATCCTTCCCGAGAACAGCGAACAATCTGTCCCGCTACAGAATTATAACACACGTTAACCAAGCAGCTTACCTCTGCTCAGTCCTTCAAACAAGCTCAGAGAATACCTATTACTTCTCCCGCGATAAGCTTTAACGGTGAACCTTACGGATCCCTGGGTCTTAAGACCAGAGTTTCACAGATAACCTTCGCTACCATACGCACTCCTTTTATACCAGAAATATTTCTAATAGTAACATACGACAATGTCACTGATTCCGAACTCAGACAATGTGACGCGCAACTTCAATTGTCACACGTTTTTCCTGCATACATACAGGACCAACAATCCCGTCTTTCCCGAGAGCAGTATATACTTCCCTCTGCCCTACTACGGAACTGCTACTAGCTCCCAAGTTCCAGAAGCACTACATATAACTCAATACGAAGACTCCAACATATAGTATTAGTACATATACCAACATCAATCAATAATCAATAATCAATAAGCCAATGTACAAGCAATCTAATCAGATCAAGACAATCATCAATAACCATCAAATTCTGCTACCAGGAAATTGGTGCAGATCGGGGTGTACAAATTCTCCCTACTTCCACGGATAGAGTAATTTCACAGATACACGCACATACACTCATCATACACTTGGGCCCATTTTACTAACATACGCTCAAATACTCTATCAGCACCGAACCTGTGGAAAGAAAAACTCCTAAACACCCTGCATCTACACTGAGGTCGATAAGACCTAATTGTAACTGTCCTGAGTCATGATCTAAACAATCTATACAACAATAATCAAAATAGAGTACTCAATAATTGACAAGAAATAACCACCAACACTGTATTTAAAATTATGATACTTTATCTAAAATTAGTCAAAGAAAATCCATCAGAGTAAATCATTATTCTCATAATTACCTATTCTAGCTAAATGTCAGAATGGGTCAGGACAGGTCTCTCAGTAGAAGTCTCCCAAGTCACCGTCCTCACAGCATCGATCCTCACTAACGCAGGTTTGGGAAGAAGTGGCCTTAGACCCTCTCTAGGCTAACAATATTTATAACAGATTTTTCAAAATAAAGAAACATAAAATGTTTAAAACGTCCGCTGAACCGCTGAGCAGAGCGAGAAGGAAAGGATGTAGCATCGCTACATTTGGAAAATCTCCGCTCAGAAAAATCACAAAAATAAAAAGACGGAAGAAGGAAACTCTAGGTTTACAAATGTTTCTTTCGCATTCATATTTCCTCGGAACCAGCGCTGCAATCACAAAGTTCATTGTGGCTCCTTTGTCCTCCAAGGACACTTGGATGTTCGCCCAGAGCTGCTGTCCTCACAGAAAACTTTAAACCAGGCGAAGACTGTGGTCAGATGACTCTCGACCATGTTCAGCAAGGCCTTCTCATCAAAATTCGACTACTTAAATGCAGGCTTTAAACGGCAGCCATTTTCTACTAGGCCAAAACGTACCATCTTAATTAAAAGAGACAAAAACAACGTTACCACAGCATAGTGATTAAACAGTGTTAACCCCACTAATACCCTTATGTGTATGTAATTATCTAGCCTTTGCAACACAGAAAAGCATTAGTACACGACAATTCAAAAGCGTTTTGTGCTTTAAAACAAACAGCACTCAGTAACGTTTATTTAATAAAACATGCACATTATTAGTACACAACATGAACGCATCCCCACGTGTAGTTTTCTCTTGTTAATTCGTATTGGTTAATCAGAACATTTACACAAAACAAATAATTAATAATTATAAATTAATATTTTTATTTTTGACGAATAGACAAACCAGAGCTTAAAAACCCAATAGATTTTCAACAGAAAACTCTGCTCCAGCACTATTGCCCTGTCCCAGTCCTGGCAATGATGGAGGACATTGAAATCATTAAGAAATACCATCTGGATCACCTCAGACTGCGAGAGCTATGTGCCCAGGTGGACCACCATTTGACGCCCAACAGTACATATCCTGCTGCATTGTCTGCTACAGTCAAAGTGATGGCTGCATTGTATTACTTTGCCACTGGGTCTTTCCAGTACACTGTGTCCAGCGCCAGTAGGATGTCACAGCCTATGTTTTGCATGGTGTTGCGGATGTCCTGTCTACATTGATGACATAC
This sequence comes from Triturus cristatus, assembly GCF_964204655.1. NCBI lineage: Eukaryota > Metazoa > Chordata > Amphibia > Caudata > Salamandridae > Triturus > Triturus cristatus. The sequence continues at coordinate 1,414,736,364 of NC_140591.1, read as the reverse complement.
AAGAATAACTACATACACTTCCCAAGATGCAATGAATTGGCAGCTGTGAAGGGGGATTTTAATGAACTTGGACGCATCCCACATGTTGTGCGAGCCATTGACGGAACCCACATTGGCCTAGTTCCACCACAAGCACGTGAACACATATATCGTAACCGCAAGCATTACCACTCCATTAATGTGAAAGTGGTATGCCAAGTGGATCAGATAATTTCACACGTGTGTCCAATGTATCCAGGTTCGGCACATGACTCTTACATTCTGCAGAACAGCAGCATACCACAAATAATGTCAAATCTTCACCCAGAGCGTGTCTGGCTTGTTGGTGAGTGGGCTGTGTCAATGAGTGTGATGTATGTGTGAAATGCTGCTCTCCTCGCATATTACTATTTTGTTTTTCTGTGTTTTTTCACAACTAGATGACTCAGGGTATCCCAATCGTCAGTGGTTGCTGACCCCACTGCGGAATCCAACTACGCCCTGGGAAGTCCACTTCAATGATGCCCAAGGGAGGGCACATCACGTGGTGGAGTGCACTTTTGGACTTCTAAAGTCTAGATTTAGGTGTCTGGACAAGAGTGGTGGTGCACTTCTATACTCATCCCAGAAGGTGTGTCAGATAGTAGTCTCCTGCTGCATGCTACACAACCTGGCCTTGCGCAAAAAGATCCCCCTGATTCAGGATGATGCTGAGCAGCAGCAGCCCCTGCTGCAAACCCACACATGCCCAGTGATGATGATAGTGGTGCGGAAGAAGGTCTTGACCTGCGTGAACAGCTCATCACCAACTACTTTCATTGAGTGTAAGTTAGCATTGTCAACTGTGACTGTGTCTGTGCGCTTTGCTGTTGTCTCCCAAACTTTGTGGGTTGTTGCAGGGATTCTGTGCACAGGATTATAGGACTTGGGCAGGCAGGGACTGAGTCATCCAACCACGTGAGTACCCATTAGCACAGGACCAAATAGCTATCGTGCCTCAGTAGCTCTCCTACTCACTGATAGTGAAACAAGCGCTTATACAACACATAACACAACACTGTCACATCTCTCTGGAATCGCGGTAACAATACACACCCTGACGTCCTAAGTCTTATACTTTTCCGCAATAATATCAGTTGAATTCAAGAAACGTTTCTAAATGTTTATTTCAAATAACGTGTCCTAACATGCAGTATATGTGCCACAACAAGCAGATTAATGCATCAGCATAGAAACATGTCCAGATATCATGAAGGGAGATGTTATATTAATAAGCCCTCAGGAGGAAGACCTACGAGACTATCCCCCCTCCCCTTGGTAGAAGAAGTCATGTAATGTATCCCAAAAGCTCTCTGGGCTTTGTCAGCAGAGCTCATTCCTCAGCCCATACATAGTGAAATGTACTGTACTACAGGACAGCGCAGAGAGCAAGCTCTGCAGACAGTTCCCATGTGAAAGACATAAACAAAGCTACTTGCAAAACAACAAAGCCATGTATTTACGTGTGCTAAAGCTGCACAATGGAAGCCAGGCTCGTAGTAGGCGACAATGCCCAAACGGGTGTATAACACACTCCCCTTGCTCAGGTTAGTGGTACCAAGTGAAACAGGGTACGATTACGATTGCGGAAGGCCCGTCAACCCCAGCCATGCTGTGGCGGTCCTTCCGCAATCAGACCGCGATATTTCCCCACCACATTAGGATGGCGGAGGAAATCACGCTCAGACCGTAACGAACGCAAAGAAAGTCCGCCACGGGACCGCCAAAAGCAATCATACAGCTTGCCTGGTGGATGGTCCAGAGAGTCAAAAATGGTGGCAGTGCCTAGCAGGCACCGTCCACCAAATTAGGATGCTGGCTACAACCGGCCTTTCCATGGCAGCGATACTGCCATGCACAGGCTGGTGTGGATTTGTTACGGGGCCCCGTTGTGGGCCCCCCTTGTGTTGAGGGGTGGTGTGGGTGTACTGGGTACCCCATACATTTCACAGCACTACGTGGCAGGTACCATGTAGTGCCTGCCATGTAGTGCTGTGAAATGCACATCCTGCCTTTTGGGGTTTAATCATGTTAAAGCTCATGTTGTGCATTGCCATGCACAATGTGACAGGCACCGCGCGGTGCCTGCCACCGTGTGCATGGCAATGATGGGGGGTACCTGGTACCCCCAGTGCAACCCCCCCCCCCGGGGGCCCACAATGGTCCCCCGCAGTGATTTCCCACATGCCTTTCCATGGCGGAGTCTCCGACATGGAAAGGCATTCCACCGCAGGCATCATAATATGGATGGCGGTGCCTGCAAGGCACCGGCACCATATTGTGTGCCTTTTCCTCCCAGCCAGGATTCCGACCGGTGGAAAAGTGGCGGATGGTCTTTCCGTCCACCACGGTGCCCCTCGCCATACTAATTACATCTGGTGGGCAGATGGCGGTGAGATCCTAATAGGCCCCCAAGTATCAAAAACATATACTCATTTTTGAGAAAAGACATGATGAGAGCCACCAGGAAATCACACAATTATGAGACCTCACTAAATATTGGAATATCATAAAACTCAAAAGATTTACAAAACTTCTCCCATGACACAACTTTCTCTTATGAATGGGATGACACTACTAGTCATAAAGTACAAAGGGTGCTGGTAGACATAGCATTAACCTACATCACAAAGATGCCCCCATAAACATCCATACTCCGTGTGCCAGGCACCACACTTTTCAGGACACAGCACACGCCACAATGGAAAAAGCCATGATTCCAATCGCCTACACAGCGGTCTCATCATAATTTGGCGGATGGGACCACCGACTATTTGTCAGTCAGTCCCATTCCCGCTGCGATGGCCTTCGGACACTTGCCAGACCACCATCGCAATCAGGTCCTATATGTTGCAGTGATAACAGATCTACACAAGTGTGATAGTTATCTAAACACCTATGTACCAATATTATGAGCTCTTCATAGAGAAAGCTGTGTTACTGTTGCTTACTGTTTCACACTTTCCATTATAAATACATTTGTATCTATGAACCATGGGTTATATAGGGTCATGAACTTCCAGATGCATTCTCTTGTTGTTAATAGCCTTTTCAAGTCATACTTACTCTCATACAGATAGCAAATAAACATCATGTACTCTCCAAAGGAAAATTTGTAATGAGAAAGTTGTATGTCTAAGAAACCGATGTTACTTTTGTTTAATGGCTCACAAGTGTGATGCGATTTAAATACAAAGGGCCCGATTTACAAAGGTAAAGTAAGGAAAAAGTTGAACTTTACGATTTTCAGTATTCACAAATGGCATTTACAACTCGTGAATGCCCTTCACAAAGGGCTTTTAAGAGTAGTGAATGCCCTTTGTGAATACCAAAATTCATAAAGTTAAACTTTTGTCTAACTTTACCTTTGTGAATTGGGCCCTTAGCCTCTGACTTGATGGTATGCATGTAATTTTAGTGTTTCTGGACATCAACTTAGTCAGACTGAAGAAGTGGTTACGTAAGGTGTAAACCATTATGTTTTTATCTCTCCCTTAGGATAAACACTGATGTCAGACTAATCATCATGGACTTTAACATTGTAAGACCAGAACCCAGAGCTGAAATCCAGGAAAACTGCATCAAGCCTACTCCTGCAGAAGACTTGAATGGAGACACAGCTCCTGCTAGCCCAGATCCTGATGAGAGGAGCCTGGCATGTTAGGTATATCTCAGCAGGTTGCTAGAGGCCCCTCTTCAACAGTCAGTAGCTGTGAATCCTCACTGTAGCCCAACATCTCCACAGACATCTGTAGTGTGCACCCCAGTCCTGGGCTCTGTATTTTCAACAAGATTATTGGCAGTTGAGCCAGGACCCTGTGTAATGGTGCTCACTGTGCAGTGTGGGTAGGGGTTGGGCAGCATTTGAGCAGCAGAGTGAGGCCACTGATGGCCATAGTTTTTGAGAAACAAAGGGCCACAATGTCATAGGAGCAGACTTCCAGACACGAAGACCAGATGGGCCAGGTCATACAGCTGGGAACCTAAAACAGTTGCATATACAATCAAGCGTATGCTATATCACTTTACAAGACTACATTCTGTGCCACTCCACTAAACCACACTTGACTATACGTAACTACAGTCAACGCTTCTACAATAAACCCTATTGAGTTGTACAACACTCCACTGTACACTAATACACTATATAGCACTCCACTCTACGTCTGAACAGTTAATGCCACTAAAGTCAACGTTATTACACTAAACACTACTAAATTATATGGTATTCCACTGTATCACACTACAGTTTATGGTACTCCAGTATAGGCTATTGCACTATACCATATCACATTGCACCCCTCTGTAGTCTATGATAGACCACTCAGCACCACTGCAGTGTACGGCACTCCAATATATGCCACTCCATTTTACTTTGGAAACACTACACTGTACAATAATCAACTTTACGTAAGCCCTCTGCACCTCACTCAACAGAATAGCACTCCTGTGTACCGCACTCCAGTGTACACTATTTCAGTTCACACCAGTGCTCAGTGCCACATTTCGCTGTATGCCACTCCACTGTGCGCTATTTTGCTATTCGCCATTTAAGTACACAAAATTCAATATATGCTCTTACACTGTAAAACACTCATGTGCATAGCACTCCATTGTACACCACTAAAGTGTATGCAAATATACTCTACAACATTTACACAACATAAATCCACTTTATAACACTCTAGTGTAGGCTATTCCACTGTTTACCACTGAACTGTACACCACTACACTCTGAAGCAGTATGGAGGTTTGCCGGAGGTGGAGGGGGAGGTCATTCCAGGTCTTGGCTGTGAGGTAGGAGAAGGACTTTCCACCCATTCTTTTCTTGTAGATAGAGGGCCTTGTATGTGTGCATGAGGAGCTTGAAGGTTATTCTTCTTTTGATGGGGAGCCAGTGGAGATCGCAGATGTGTTGGGTGATGTGGTTGTGACAGGGGATGATTTCTGCGTAGAAGTCTGTTAATGATGAGGGCATGCATGATCGTTTTTCTGGATTCTGAAGGGATCCATCTGAACATTTTTCGGGGTAGGTGGAGGGTGTTGAAGCAGGCCGAGGATACCGCGTTTATCTGGCAATTCATAGTGAGTGATGAGTTCAGTATGATGCCGAGGTTTTGTGCATGATCTGTCGGTGTGAGGGTGTTTCCCAGGGCGGGGGCCACCAGGTGTCATCCCATGCTGAGGAGGTTTAGCCCAGGATGAGGACTTCTGTTTTCTCAGAGTTGAGTTTTAGGCAGCTCTTCTTCATCCAGGTGGCAACGGCTTTTATTGCTTTTTGGAAGTTTTGCCTGGTGATGTTAAGTTGCTTTGTGAGGGAGAGGGTAAGCTGGGTGACGTCAGCGTGGGAGATGATGCTGAGCCTGTGGTTTCTGACGATGGTTTCCAGGGGGGCCATGTAGATGTTGAATAGGGTGGGGCTGAGGGAGGATCCCTGGGGTACTACACATCTTGTCTCTGTCAGTTATGAGAGGTATGGCAGGAATCTAACTCACCGAGTTCTGCCTGTGAGAAATTAGCTTGTCCAGTCAAGGGCCTTTCCTCGGAAGCTGGCATTAAGGAGTTTGGTGACTAGTGTGCAGTAGAAGATGCTGTTGAAGGCAGCTGAGAGGTCCAGGAGAATGAGGGCTACCATTTGGCCCTGGTTGAGGAGGGCATGGATGTTGTCAGTGGTGGCAAGTAGGGTGGTCTCAGTGCTGTGTGGTTGCTACTGAATCTTGATTGTGAGATGTCCAGGACGTTGTTGGCTTCGATGAAGTTTGCTAGCTGGGTGATGACTGCCTTTTAGATGACCTTGGCTGTGAAAGGAAGCAGTGAGTCGGGCCTGAAGTTCTTGAGGTCCGTCGGGTATGCATAGGGTTTCTTCAGGAGGGGGTTGGCTTCAGCGTGTTTCCAGTTGTCGGGGGAATGTGGCGGTCTCTAGGGAGCAGTTGATCATCCGGCATATTTTGGGTGCGATGGCCATGGCGGCTCGGTGGAAGAAGTGGGGAAACAGGGGTCTGAGGGTGCTCCAGGGTGGATGCTCTTCATGGTCTTTATGGTGTCTTCTGTTGTGAGCGGGGTGCAAGTGAGTAGTGTCTGTTTGGTGTCGGTGCTGGGGGAGGGGGCTGAAGCACTACAGAGGTCTTGGTTGTCAAAGTTGTCATAGAACATCTTAATCTTGAGGTGAAAAAAGGTTCTTAGTCTGTTGCAGAGGTCTTGGGAGGGTGGGACATCTGTTGTTTCACTGGTGGGTTTGGCAAATTCCTGAATGATGAAGAAGAGTTCTTTGGAGTTGTGGGCGTTGGTGAGGATTCTGCCTTGGAGGAAGTTCTTCTTTGTGGATTTGATGAGTTGGTGATGTGTTGTGGTGGCTGTTTTGTAGGTGGTGTGTGCTTCTGGGGTTTTGCTGTTATTCCATGTCTTTTCGAGTCATCTGAAGAAGTGCTTGGATTCTTGGAGTGCAGGGGTGAATCAACTTGCTTTCTTGTTGTGTCGTCCTGTAACCTTCTTGGGGGGGGGGGGGGGGGAGTGTGTCAGCGCAGTTAGTGATCCAGAGGGGGAGGTTGCTTGCCACAGTGTTGTCGTCTGGTGTCGTTGGAGGTGGAGTGCGTGTGAGGGCGGAGGTGAGCTGTTCTTCGAGTAGGAAATTGTTGGGGTTACCATTGTTTTTTTATATTATTACTTAACAATCTGAAGCAATGTAATGTTGATAAGATCATCAAACCCTTGTCATACCAGGAATGGTACCTCATTATGATGTCTGGAGTAGGTGTACACAATAGTATGATAGGTGGATTTATGCACATTGAAGCTATGTGTACAGAATAGGCAGATAACTATAGAAAGATGACAACATAAATGCTAATGTGATCAAGGTATGTAAACATTCAAAGTGACCTCCTGTGTTTATGTGCCTCGCATATGTGTTAGCTATAGGCCTGGGCGGTAAATTCCGTTCCGCTCGCGGAATTTGCGGAATTTCGGTAATTTCGCGTTCCGCGGAGAACGCGAAATTGCCCAAAATTCTGGTTTCCGCGACTTCGCGAAATTTTTTCTTGTTCGCGTTCTCAAAATGCGTGTTTGCGAGATATTTCTCCCCGAGCACGCAAACAGCAACTGTGAACAGGAAAAAAGCATCGCGAACAAGCAATTCCGCGTGTTCGCGGAATTTCTGCATGTTCGCGGAGATTTTTTACCGTTTCGCGGAGATTTGCGTAACGCGATTACGCAAATTCCGCCCACCCCTAGTTAGCTACACATACAAGACATAAACATAAGCAAAATAGAAGATGTGTGCATAGTTCTGAAAGTTTATAAAACCAATGCTGTTGGTGAAAATTTCCAATACACATAAATGTAAGTCCCGATGGTGGATACCTTCATCCATCTGTAAAGTTTCTGATATTTTGTCAGTCTTACTGCAAGAGGTTAATATTATATGTTAGATTCTAAGTGATTGACACCTTATCAGGCACATTTGTGACCTAATCATCCAACCGCAATGTACACAAACAGTCACTTGTGATTATAATATAATTGAGTTATTTGCATGTAGAGTGTTGTTGAACTTTGTCAGTCTACTGCAACTACATTATTTATAATTAGAACACATGCTTGAGAAATTCTTTATCTAACATAAATGATGCACAGATAGGTTAATACATTTCTCTTTCTCCTATAAGCAGCCTCCCGAGCTAGCAAAGGAGACTTTTGGCTAATAACACTGAGAACCAGATGTCTGCAGGGAGTTAGAAGACAGTGCTACTGAAACTGAGGGACCCAGTGGCATAGAGGGCGAGGGGGCTGGAGAAGAGGCCACAAGGTCATTAGATTCAGAGGCCTCCATGTCAGACCAGCCCCAAGTGGTGGTGGACCCAAGATCATCTCATGGACTTCCATCATTGTCCACCACTACCAGCAAGAACAGCACTCTCCCTTCTTTTCCCCCCAATGTTGGCCAACACCCAGACCCTACAAAGGCCAGGGTCTCCTTTACCCCAGGCACCTCACCTCCTGCCCCTGTCCATCCAGCTGTAATGTCTGAGGAGGCTCTAGAATTGTTACGAAGCCTCCCTGTAGGCCATACTGTACTGTTGTGTGCAATCCAGGCATTTGGTCACTAACAAACACAATTGCCGAGTTTTCAGGATTGCATAGGCAGTGAAGTATGTGCTTTATAGAGAGGTATGGCATGCATAAGATTACCCTCACTGCCGTGCGCTTACTACCACCTGCCCCTTCCACTCTGGACCCTTTCTCTTACCAAATCCATCCTCCATCCACCTCTGTCCAAAAAAAAAAACCAACAGCAGACCACAGCTACATACTCAATCCCACACACAATCAGAAAGACAAACAGAAATACACAGGCATACACACACAGAGACGCTCCTTAAAAGAAACACAAACATACACACAAACATGCACAGTCAAACACTCAAACTAGCACCACAACCCCCCACCACAGACTATCCAGCACACAGAAGGACTCGCATTCATCTATCCATCCACCAATAACAAACAATTAGACTCACACCCATACCCACAAGCACTATCACACTCTCAAGCACGACAAGACTAAGGGTGGGCGTAGTTCGCGAAGTAACACTTCGCGAAGCTACGCAAAGTGAAGTTCGCACTACGCGAGCTACGCGTAGCACTTCGCGAACTGCGAAGTAACATGTTCGCACTGTGCAAGATGTTGTTTTCAATGATTGCACAGTGCGGACAAGCAACCGGCACTGTCCAATCATTGAAAATGGCATCTTGCACAGTGCGAGCTGTAGTTTTCTGCTGCTCGAGTAGATTTTTCCTCGAGCTGCAGCTTTCTCAACGCGAACTGGTAGTTTCTCATCGCGAGCGGTCGCGAGCATACGCGACCCCTCGCAATGAGAAACCTGACCTTCTCGCGTTGGGAATCTCGCCGGGAGGTTTATTTTCCATGCTCGCGATCGCGAACAAGGAAAAAGTCTCGCCAGGATGTCATTTTGCTTGCTCGCGGTCGCCAACTTGACGTTGAGGACCGCGAGCAAGCAAAAAATGACCGCAGCACTACGCAACACTACGCTACGCGTGTTCGCACTGTGCTACGTGCAGTTCGCGTAGTGCGAAGTAGCGCGAACTTCGCAAACTACGCGAGCGTAGCGTAGTGCTTCGCCCAGGCCTAGACAAGACCCTCAGCCATCACCACAACCTCAACCACTACTACACCCTTAGCAAAAAAAAACTCTCAGCAAAAATCACATACTTAGAAAAACACAAATCATCACCCAAACCAAATACACTACAGAAACACACACCCTCAGCAAAAGACACACCATCACCCAAACAAACACCACTACAGAAACATGCCCAAAACCTCTACATCCACAAAACAACATCTTAACCCAAATCCAAACCCTCACCTACAGTACACCTACACCCAAACACACATCTAAATCCACAACCACACATACTACCAGACACACAATGAACCTCAAGACACCCCACATGCATCTCCAGAACCACATCAACCACCCCAACACCCGTAACCTCCCAAAAACCCAGTACACCCACCCCATTTACCTTTACACCTCCCTCCCAACCCACCCGCTACTCCTTGCTAACCCGTTAAAAATTGGACCCCCGCCTATGAATATTTCAGGTGCCTGGCTTCCACCTGCGTGAAGAGTGAAACAAGCCTCTTTAGGAGAAGGTTTTATTACGATGTACCATAGAGCGAGGAAGTGAGTTATGTAGCTGTGGTGCTACGTCCCATAGCTGTGGATTGTATATTAGTTTTTCTTTCTGTATGATAATGATATTTGATGTATTACAATTGCTGTGAGAGAAGTATATCGTGTAGTAATAAAACAAGTTTTCTTTTCAACAAGTCTGGTTTTAGGTTTTATTTATTTATAAAGTTTAATATAGCGTGAATGAACATGAGGGTATCAGATGTCTTTACAGATGAAAAGAAATAAGGAACAAGAGAACAACCACAACATAATCAAGAGAGGTACAAACTCTGTAAATTGCCAAATTGAGGAGCATAACCTCCATAGGAAAAGTCAGCAGGACAATGGACATGATCCAACAAACGAGTAATGATCATGGTTCAAGATCCAGAGTCAAAATGTCTGACCTAAAGCAGAAATTTGTTTATAAGTAATATTTTAACTTATTTTTTTAAAGATGCAGTAGAAGGGATCCATCTGCTTTCAGGTGGCAGGGATTTCCAAATTTTCAAGGAAATACCCGAGAAGGCTTTGTTGCAAGTTTTATTTTTGTGGAATATCTGTGGTTTAAGTAACAAGGTGCTGGTGCTTCTAGAGAATCTGCATCCACCAGATAATTCTAGTTTTTGTGCCAAGTACCTAGGTGTGTTGTAGTATAAAGCTTTATGAGTCATGCAAGCAATTTCTAGTTGTATTCTTGCCTCATATGGGAGCCAGTTTAGGGATTTTAGATCCGGGGAGATGTGGTTGTTCCATTTTCTTCCTGTGATGATTCTAGCATCAGTGATAAAAGAGGCCATTAGAGGCGCCAACTTGAATCTAGGAAGGCCACAAAGGGTTGCACTTCCATAGTCCACCTAAGAATGACTAGGGCTTGGACTGATTTGAATTAATTGTTGGGAGATAAAGGACATAATTAGCATGGCGGGCGGACTTTGTCCGCCCGCCATAGCCCAGGGAAATGCGACCGCCCGCAATGTATGCAGCGGTCCCGCAGATACAATTAGGATGCGCCTGCCACACTGGCAGGCGCATCCCGCATTTTTAACATTGCGGCGGGCAGTGCAGAAAGCACCACCTGCCGCAATGCCAAAAAAGCAAGTTTTGCATTTGAATGAACAACGTGACAGACACCGCGCGGTGCCTGCCACGTTGTACATGCAAATGCAGGGGGGTACCATAGGTACCCCCATGTGCACCCCCCACCCCCCAAAATGCCTGGGGACCTGCTACGAGCCCCCAATGTGAAAGACAGCATGCCGCCACAGAAAGGCAAATCCCTGCATGCATCCTGAAATGGATGGCAGTGTCTAACAGACACCGCCACCATATCAACAGCTTTTCCACCCGGTCGAGTCATCGACCGGGCTGAAAACCGGCGGACGGTCTTTCCGTCCGCCGGGGTCCCCCCGCCACAGTAATATGGTGGGGGGAATTGGCATGCGGGCGGGAGAAAATGTCGGGCGGATTGCCACCGCCATGGGGCGGTGGCGATCCGCCCGACATAATAATGGGCCTCTTAGTGTTTTAATTTCCTTAAATGTTCATTTGATAATTCACTCCTTTGGTGAGGGCACTGATTGGCTCCTGCATATCCAGGTTCTTGTCAAATGTTATTCCTAGAGATCTTGTAGAGTCTATAATGCGTGGTGAGCAGTTGAGGGAAGTTAATCCATAAATCAATCTCGAGATTGTGATTGGGTTAGAAGATGAGCAGGAATTCAGTTTTGAAAGCAGTTAGCTTGAGATGGTTGCGACTTAGCCTGCTTTGAGTATTTTGTAGTGTTGTGTTGAGACACCTAATGTCTTCTAGGGAAGAGATTTTCAAGTACAATTGGGTGTCATCAGCATTCATGTGATAATGAATGTTAAAGGATTTCAAAGTTTTTGCTAGATGCTCTATGAATAGGTTGAAGAGAGTAGGTGAAAGAGAGGAGCCCTGTGGGACCCCTAAGGTGGCCGATGACCACACACATGAGGTACAAATGTATTTGTATCTATGAGAGTAACAGTTTGTACAGAGTTGATTATTTTGGGTTATTATGATGACATTTTATGATGTTGCCTTTCAACAACATTGAAAGCTTATGGAAACTTGATTTCAAATGATACATATAATGTGTACATGGAATTGAGGTAACATATGTTTGTCAGGAATTGGGTTCATGCTCGATGGCATTGACAACCTCCTTAAGCTACATGCAGTATCCTCATCAGGGTAAATCACAATAGTGAGTAAATGGTTTAGGTTTGCCAACATTTTTATTCTGCCAATTCTATTTTGTAATATTTAACTGCAGAGGCTGTCATGGCAGGCCAGAGACCTTTTGAAAAGGCCTACTTAAGTGGTCGGCACAACAAGTGCTGCAGGCCCAGTAGAAGCATTTAATGTGTAAGACCAGGCTATAAGATCAGGGAATATAAACTAGCACTTAACTGGGAAGGAATCAGTACACAGAATGTAACAATTAGGTGTAAGGCAAAGGAGTGATCTAACTCACTTTAGCACTGGTTAGTATGGGCAAAGGTACCAGAGTCCTAAAAACAAACAAATGTTCAGATGACAGGATAGGTGAATGTCTAAATTATTAGGGGTGACCCTTCAAGGAAGGTAAAGTCCAACAGGTGTTAAAAATATAATAAATAGGAAAGTTACATATGAGATATGAGGATAGAATCAGTGAAATTGTTACATATGGAATATGGAATAGCAACTGCAATATAACGTCACTATGACATACACATATAAGTGCAAGTGTCTTCCTTAAGTTTCATGTAGTTCCCCTTAGATTTGTAATTTGATAGTGCTTTAGAGTTTGGATCTACATTGGATATTTGGTGTGTACTTCCATCACGATGACGGACGCATACACCAAATTTACTGTTGAGATTTAACGTGAATATAACAAAAATATATATAAGGATGTATCACTATTATTTAACGTTAAAAAGGTTCTGGACACAATTACGTATACATCACACATTTTAAGTTTATGTTAATTCAACAGATGTTTGCTAATCGAAAAGTGCACTTCGCACTACGCGAGCTACACGTAGCACTACACGAACTGCGTAGTGGGGTAGGGAAATGCTGTTCGCAATGATTGCACATTGCCGGATGCTTGTCCACACTGTGCAATCATTGCAAATGGCATCTTGCACAGTGCAAGCTGTCGTTTTCTGCCGCTCGAGTAGATTTTTACTCGAGCGGCAGCTTTCTCAACACGGACTGGTAGTTTCTCATCGCAAGCAATCGCGAGCATACGCGACCACTCGCAATGAGAAACCTGACCTCCCCGTGTTGAGAATCTCGCCGGGAGGTTTATTTTCCACGCTCGCGATCAGCAACTTGAAGTTGAGGCCGCAAGCGAGCAAAAAATGCCAACTACGCTACGCGTTTTTGCACTGTGCTACTTGCAATTCGCGTAGCGCGTAGCGAGCGTAGCGTAGTTTTCCACCCAGGCCTAGTTGAAAAGGTATGTAATGCAAGTTAAGCTCCTTTATAGGTGTGACTCTACCAGCACAGGTGTTGAGTTTTAACCATCAATATTTACAGTTCAGGGAAGACCTGGCTTGGCAGTTCGGGCTGGACTGTTTCCCTGAGGCACAGGGTCAAGCTTGATTTGCATATAGCTGGGTTGGAAAAGAGGTGGCGAAGTGAGCTAAACAACGATGATGGATTCAACCCAGATCTGTGACGGGGGTGAGTGTCTGAAAAGTTTCAGCACTCTGTCCATCATCTCCTTGTGTTAGCTTTGTTCACCCTAAGTTGGCAGGGTATACACAGACGTGGGTCCCTTGCTCACTTTGCCACTGGATTCAAGCTAGCCTGGCTGAAGAGGGGTGTTACTCCAAAACCGGTCCCAGGATGCTTGTTTCCGGTTCAGGGAAGACCTGGCTTGGCAGTTCGGGCTGGACTGTTCCCATGAGGCAAAAGGGTCAAGACTGATTTGCATGTAGCTGGGTATGAACTGAGGTGGCACAGTGAGCTAAAGAACGATGATGGATTCAACCCAGATCTGTGACTGGGGTGAGTATCTGAAAAGTTTCAGTGCTCCACCCATCATATCCTTGTGTTTGCTTTGTTCGCCCTAGGTTGGCAGGGTAAGCCCAGACGTGGGTCCCTTGCTCACTGTGCCACTGGATTCAGGATAGCCTGGCTGAAGAGGGCTGTTACCCCAAAACCGGTCCCAGGATGCTTGTTTCTGGTTCAGGGAAGACCTGGCTTGGCAGTTCGGGCTAGACTGTTCCCATGAAGCACTGGGTCAAGACTGATTTGCATATACCTGGGTCTTAACTGAGGTGGCAAAGTGAGCTAAAGAACGATGATGGATTCAACCCAGATCTGTTACTGGGGGCGAGTGTCTGAAAAGTTTCAGCGTTCTGTCCATCATCTCCTTGTGTTTGCTTTTTGCTGGAGGTAGGCAATATTGTGATTAGGTGGGTGGAGTTGTGTCTGTAATGCTCCCGTCAGCCTCTTTTCAGTTATAACTCTGTCGATGGAGGAGTCTGCAAGCAACAGAGACGGTGGTGGATTGAGGGAGTTTTGCTCATCATACACCAACATATAAATCAGGCGGGCGAACAGTTCCAGTAACAGACAGATGTGGATCGTCAATTTTCAATGGTCCAGACACAAATCCTCCAAGATATAAATTGGACCACTGGTGGTTAATTTATCAAAATGTGCTCTCATTCCAGGAAACATCTGTCTTACCAGAGGACTGGGCTCTATAGGGGAACGAAATCAGAAATTTCCCAGAAAAGTTTAGACTCTCTACCTACTTTTCAGGAAATGTGAAAATCTAATTTGTTTATACACATTTATAATAATGAAATGAAACCATGATATAGAGTGGCTAAATAATGCTCGACTGCCAGATTCTAACTGCTTGATTCCCCCAACAAACTGAATCCCCTGCAAAGTGTGAGCTACTTACACTATTGCCCGCACGAAAAAATAATATCTCGAAAGCAGTGGCCTACTCATTATTCAACTCAGAAGGTAATCTCACTACCTATTTTGAAGGCCAGTTCCACACTGAACATTCTTTCATACTCTAAATTAAACCCAATACATATCTATTTTAATATGAATCAGGTTTTGCACAGCAAAACTCTAGAAAATCATAACAACGCATCGCGATTGCTGCTATAGCGAATACCTGTAATACATATTGAAATAAACACATTGAGGTGATTCATTAAGATTGATGTATGAGAAAGTGTGATTTATTCTTATAGTATTCCTGGCTTGCTCATTCATTTTAGGAGTTAGCCAGCATCATTTCTATTTTACTCCTGTAATTCAGGAGCACTGCAAAAGAAAGTTGAAACAAACTATTTGTGAATTGGGCCTATGGTTATGCAGTGAGGCCTCTATTCTGTGCTTTTAGGTCCCAATTTCTGCAACTAAATTGGATTTGTGAGTAATCTCCGACTGTAGCATTGTGTAAATATAAGTGCCAGATTTATATCTTGCATCCATTTCTTTCAGTCATCTTTTCAGAATTGAGATATTCTATTTACCCTGCAGTTTCAATGTGTCTGTGCACCTGCTCTCTCCATATGCATTCTCCTGAAGTCTTTTGTGTGCCAGAAAGGCCTTAATGCTGGCAGGTGATGATTAATGTCAGCAGCCAGACTCTTAATTCATCTCCTCAGCTTCCATTATTTTAGGTTTAATACACATGGGGGGTAGAATAATTTGTGATTGTGTCCATCTGGTATTATTGTGCTTGGGGTCTGCTGCATACACATGCTTGATGCACAGCTGTTGTGGCACAGTGTGTTGTATCGACTCATTACTCAGCTTTAAGTCCTGCTGTATGGGTTGGCAGAAGTGCATACAATTTTCCACCAACGTTAGCTTTGGAATAATTACTTTCTAATTGCATTGTGGACTTTTAATAATGGACCACTAGTGTTAGTTAAAAAAAGAGGAAAGAACAATGCAGGGCTTGACTGGATTTCAGACTCACGTTGCTGGGGAGTCTCATTGATTTGTGCATATGATGATTTAAACAGTGGCATAAAGTAGGATAGTGCTCCACTACCTGACAGAATGCGGGCCCCCGGGAGGTTGTGGGACCCCTGTGCTGCAGGAGCTGCAGAAACCAGCACTAAGCCCCTGAATTAAATCTCGAACTTTTAGGTCAGGTGTCTCCAACCCGTCGATCGCAAGCTACCAGTAGCTCATAGAAACCTTGAGAGTAGCTCCCAGCCTTGAGTTCATTTTTAACTAAGAACTGCAATAAATAAATGCTGTGTTTTCCTTTTAAAGTTAAGTAAAGTCTATGTTTATTTTACATTATTATTAGGTTGCAGATATCAGATCCTGAAAATGAGCAGTGCTCTGTGCAGATTTATGGCCCATGTGGGTCACAGAAGTTCAGAATTGAAGCACTGAGGTATTTACCTCTTAGATAAATGTTGTTCTCAACTCAATATTGGAGCATGAGAACACAATCATATTTCTGAATGCTTTTAAATAAAAAGAAATTAAAGTGAAGAGTTAACTTAATGATTAAGTTAACTCTTCCTTTTAATGTTCTCCCTTTCCAAAGTGTCACATTTAAAAACAACAGCAGTCTTTCCCCCAGTGGGTGGTAGACACAGTGCCATGTTTACAATTGAAAAATGCAGTCATTATCTTTTAAATTGGCGATCTTGAAGTGAAGAATTGTTTTTTTATGAAACATTGCCTTAATCAGATGATATTAGCATATCAAATGATAAAGTATTGGGGAGATTTAATAGCTTTGAAGAAAACTTGATGTCTAACCACAGCCATTGCATTCCCTACAATGCCTTTGATGTCATTTTACCAAAACGCAAGCGAAACTAACATCGTAAATCTTTAGGCCCAATGGCATCACAAATATGATTCATTATACTTCCTTTATCCCCTAAGTAGCCTTTTGTTTGCTGCCTCGGATCCAGGAGAACAGCATGGAGAGAAACCTACAGATGTAAACAGGGATTTTACTTTCTCTTACAGCTACTGCCATCTTGACCCATGAGACCAGGGATAGCAAAGATGGAAAAGGCCTTAGCTGTGTACCAAAAGGTAAGCCAGTGATGGCTTCATTTGGTATCCCTAATTATGATGTCTGATGCCTTAATCTGGGCAGTGCAGAGTGACATCTCCTCTATTCGCTGCATCCCAAGCATTTGTGTTATATTGCTCCAGCTCCGTCCCTGTCTGCTATACAGGCGCACGCAGTGCTAGCATGCATTTGCAGTCAAGTGCCCTGCACACTCTCTAAGCGGGATCTTCTGGTACCACACACCACAATCCCTTAAAATCATAATCAAAGATGTAACTCTTGATTCTGTCAGCCAAAATATCACAGGTCAACTGGAAACCCCCTGAAGGTAGGGAGAAGACATGATAATAGATTGTCTGATGAGTTTCAAAGTTATAATCAACTTGACTGTGTTCTGCAGGTCTCCAAGAACAGATTACATTTGTCAGCAGCTGAGTGCTGCTAGCTCTGTGGCTTTCCTCTGCATCGCTCTTGAGGGAGGCGGACTCATGCCTGCTGTGTGTTATAGAATGTTCTTGAACTGGCAAGCCTTGAGCCATTCCTATTTATGAGGTGGCTCAATGGGGTTTTGAATTCTTGTCTACATTGTGCATCCTCATTCCTTCGTCTTTAGGACAAGGTTTTTGAATCACATGTGAAAAACTATTTTCCTCCTTTTTGGAGGATCATCATCTTCTGTTGCCTCACAGACCGGCTTTAGAGCTTTTAATAATCCTGAACCAGACCTGGTGGCAGTAGCTGACTCTATCAGCCTATCTCTAGACACTAGATTGTCGGCAAGGCTTGTCCTTTTTGACCCATCAGTGGCGTTTGATACTGTCTCACATTCCATCATGATTCAACAACCTTATGAGATAGGTATCCAAGGGAAAGCCCTAGACTGGTGTAAAGACTTTCTGAATAACAGGACCCAAATGGTCGGCTTTGACATCTTTCATTCAAAGATCTTACCTCTTGGCAAGGATTCCCCAAGCCCCACTCTTTATGACATCTATGTGGCACCCCTTGACGAGATAGTTAAGTCCTATGGTTTTGAAATACTTTCCTGTGCAGATGATATCCAATTAATCATCTCCTTTGGGCAAAACCCGTAACAATTGGAAAAATTGCCACATGGATGACCTATAACTGTCTACAGCTAAATGGAGACAAGGCAGAGATCTTGTTGTTCAGAAAAGCTCTGACATATTAGTCTGATGACTGATGGTCCTCTGAGCTAGAATCAGCACCTTCTCCCAAGAGGATGGCCAAAAATGTGGGTGTCCTCCTTGATGAGAACCTGTCCATGAAGGATTAGGTTCTTTCTATTCATAGTGCCTGTTTTGGCACCATATGCTTTTTTTTTGTTTTTGCAGAGTTTTATATAGCGCGAACTTGACCCGAATCCAATCAGGTATCAGAGCACTTTACATAGCACCAGTTACGTTACATGAGGACACATATTCATTCTTTTTTAGGCACGGGGCGATTAAGTGATTTGCCCAGAATCACAGGATGTTCAGCGTCATTACCGAGACTCGAACCCAGTTCCCCAGGTCTGAGGTCGAGCGCCCTAGTCGTTAGGCCAACTCCTCTCCCCAAGTTTACTCAGGAAAGTATTTCAGTGGCTCCTGTTAAGATATAGGAGAACTCTTACTCAAGCTTCAATAATCAGTCACCTTGACTATGGGAATGCCTTACTGGTAGCGCCCAATGAATCCACTCTGTCTAGACTGCAGGTCATTCAGAATACAGATGCCTGTCTGGTTAGCAAACTTCCTCCAGGATTACCATTGGCTCCTCACTTATAACTCTCCATTGGCTCCCAGTCAGGAAAAGATCACTGTTCAAACTTCACTGTCTGACTCATAAATCTCTGGTCAGTAAGGATCTAGTATATCTACGAGAGAAACATACTTATGACTGCCCAAATAGAAACCTGAGATCTAAAGACAAACTGCTAATGTATCCCCACCACAAATGTACGTCTAGATACGCGATAAATTCTTTTCATACCTTGCCCCTTACCAATGGAATGGGCTTCTTTTATACATTCACTCCTGTGCTGACTTCATAAGTTCCAAAAACATCTGCATAATGCAGCACACATAGAAACAGCAAAAACGAGGAGAAATAAAGCATTTCTCCCCGTTTTGGTTTCCTGGTCTTAATTTTGGCGCTGCAAAATATTTACGCCACCATTGTAAATATGGGGCAATGCCAAAATCAATGGGTGCTGCGGCTGAACGCCCACTACAACACCCATTGCCCACACCTTTCACGCTAAGCATAGCGTGAAAGGGTGCCTTATTTACGAGGTGGCGTTAAACCACGTTAAGTGGCTTAACGCCGTCTTGTAAATAAGGTGAAGCCCCACTCGCCACAGGAATATCAATAAAGTGACATTCATATGGCAATAGGGGCTTGTAAATATGCCCCTAAATTTGTGCTTTTATGCCCCAATTAACAGAGATATGTACGATTATGTAAAAGAGTACTTCCGTAGTACTCTTAGGTACTCTTATATGTACTCATGAAATGGCCACAAAACATCTAAAATGGGAATATTCATGTGCAATTAGTACACATAGAAAGGGCTGCATCCTCTTTGCACATTTACTAATAGGGAGTTGGATGTTTTGGGGTTGATTCAAAAGATGTGCTAAGAGTATTTGAAAGAGTATTGCTGCAATTCTACTGCCCGTACATCATAGGGCAGCCAACGGGAAGCTTGCCTAAGAGCTCAACACACTGTATAGTTTACAAACCGAGGGCCCGATTCACAAAAGTAATCTAAGACAAAATCCTAACTTTACGTCTTTCGGTATTCACAAAGTGCATTTAGGAGTAGTAAAAGTTAGGAATCCTAACTTTAATACTCCCAAATGCCCTTTGTGAACACCAAAAGTCATCTTAAATTAAATTAAGGACCAAAATTTAAGATTAACTGAGACAAAATCCTAACTTTACGACTTTTGGTATTCACAAAGGGCATTTAGGATTAGTAAAGTTAGGATTCCTAAATGTACCAGTGCTTAATTTGAGCAGGTGCTTTCTGGTGCTCAGCACCGGCACCTAATGCTCAGCACCGGTACTTATAGCACCAGTTAAGGAGACACTCATTTGGAAGGCAGGTGACTTTCCACAGAATCACCGGATGTTGGGCCATGCCGAGACTCGAACCTGGTTCCCTAGCCCCGATATCAGCAGCTGTAGCCATTAGGCCAAGTCCTCTTCAGAATAATAAGTGCCTGGGCTCTAGTCAGGAGGCAGTTTACCCCAGCACATTTCTCCTGTTAGCGCTGCCTCCTGAGGAGAGCCCCGGCACTTTTTATTTGACAAATTAACCACTGAACTGTACTAATCCTTAAATGCACTTTGTGAATACCAAAAAGTTGTGAAGTTAGGATTTTGTTTCAGATTACTTTTGTGAACCGCGCCCCGATTGCCTATCTGAATTCTTCCGGAACATTCATTCATATACAATGGCGCTGCAGGTACAATTAGTCCGGAGTCAGACTTTTCTTCTGGTTTTCTTCTGTGTTCACAAACGTGCCAACTGCCCTGTACAAACAACAGAGGAAGTTACATTTGAACAATAAACTCAAAAACCTAAAAATAGAACATTTATATCAAACAGTTTTGAGAAACAAAGAACAACTATCGATATTTGTCTTTAAGAAGCTTTTTTTCCCTAATTGGTAATATATAAATGTTTGGGCTACCTGAAATGACATGCCTAAAGTAATGATCGTGCATTTAAAAAAAAAAAAGAAAATCTGCTCTATCTTGCTGATGCTAACCATTTTACTCTTTTGAGATTTTTAAAGCGGAAATGTAGCCTAATGTACATATCAATTTTCCAGTTTTTGAACATCTGCATGTCTGAAATGTCAAAGTTTGATTGCTTCTTTGGTTTACATAGTAATTAGGGTTCCTTCACATTTCTGTTCTTTAAGCTGGCAGTGGGTCTTTAATATGTGTGCACGAGCAAACGGAAGCGCCATTCCAAAGAGCCTTTCCTTAAAATGAGCCCTCTAGACAGATGCGGCTGACAATGCAGCATTTCTGGTTATAATTTCTTCGTATTCACTCTGAATGCTTATAATTTACTCTTGTATGAGGAAAGCTACTGTGGATCTGTGAACCCTGCTCCAACACTTTAAATGTTCCAGAGACTGAGTTTAGTTCAAATACACGAAAAGAAAAAGAAATATTGTGTCATGTTTTAAGAATTTAGTATACTCTTCAAACTTAATGTACCAATTATGGTGCCTGTAAATAGGAGCTGCTTCAGAGAGAAGCAAACAACATTTTCGTGGGGGGTTGGGAGGAGAATTTGTTTGGTGGAAAGATGAGTTGTTGCTCCTAAATGAAAACATAAAATAATGGGGCCTGATTCACAGGGGGTGAGCAGGGGTTATTTTAGAAGTGAATCCCCCTTACCTGACTAGGAAGAAGGGTCCCTATTTGGACAAAGGTACCTACCTCTGGCAACTAGAGACCCCCATTTCTAACAATAGTGCACACCGGACATTATTTCAAGGCAAGAAAAGACATCAGGGGCCCGATTTACAAAGGTAAACTTACTCTTTTGTGTATGTTTACTACATTTCGGTATTCACAAAGGTAAACTTAGACCAAAAGTCTAACTTTGCTAGTAGTAAATTACCTTTGTTAATACTGAAAAGCAATAACGTTAAACTTTGTGTCTAAGTTTACCTTTGTGCATACCGAAAAGTAGTAAACTTACACAAAAGTGTAAGTTTACCTTTGTAAATCAGGCCCATGATGTCTTTCCTTGCCATGAAATAATGTCCGGCGTGCACTATTGTTAGAAATGGGGGTCTCTAGTTGCCAGAGGTAGGTACCTTTGTCCAAATAGGGACCCTTCTTCCTAGTCAGGTAAGGGGGATTCACTTCTAAAATAACCCCTGTTCACCCCCTTGCTAGCTTGGCACGAGCAGACAGGCTTATCTCAGAGGCAGTGTGTAAAACATTTGCACATAACCAACACTAATACAGTGAAAACACTACAAAAGAGCACCACACCAGTTTAGAAAAATATCCAATATTTTTATATGTCTAAATCAAGACCAAAATAATAAGAAACCAACATACAGTACTTCAAAATGTATAACTTGCAAGATATCGTCTAAAACACAGTTCGTACGAGTCGGTATCTCTGTCCAGGGCTACCGCGATTCTGAAAACAGAGCCTAGCAGTTCCAGCTGACCGTGTCGGTACGAGCCAGCGAAAGCATGGACCAACTCGTGAACAGCATCTTTCTCGTCAAAACTGGCACGTCGGTGTGAGTCGGTCGTACCAGACGTTGCAAAATGGATGCGGCGCAGGGTGCGGTGCCCTCTTGATGCGGTGCAGACAGCGGCTCGGTGATGATCATCCAGAGGGCATCGTTGAGACCAAAGCTTACGGTGCAGGGCACGGCGGTGCTCGATGCAGTGCTGGCAGGTTGCAGTGCAAGCAACAGAGCTGGACTATGCCTTCTACAGTGCCATCAGGACACAGAGCCAGCGACAAATTAATTTCAGCCACTGGCAATTGCTGAGGCCGCATTCCAATCCATTGTTTTTAACCCGCCATACCACCTCAGTTTGGACCTAGCCATTTGCAAATAAGTCTTGACCCTGCGCCAATAAGAATGGCTGAGCCCGAACTGCCAGGTTAGACCCTCCCTTGACAAGAACACAAGCAACCTAGGACCAGTTTCCCCCTTAATAGGGCTCATCAGTTAGATACACCTTTTTTCCTGTGGCACATTGAACATTGTCTGTGCATACCAGTCACACTTAGGGCATCAAAATCAAAGTGATGGATGGAATGCTTGAATTAATCTCAGCCACTGGCAATCACTTAGGTCTACATCCCAAGCCATTGTTTTTTACTCACCATACCCTCTCATTTTGGACCCAAGCCATATGCAAAATATTATTGACCTTGCTCCAGTGGGAACAGTCCAGCCCAAACTGCCAAGCCTACCTCCCTTGAACCAGAACATAAGCAATACAGGACTAGTTTCACCCCATTAGGGCTCACCAGACAGGTATCAGTGGGACAATGAGCAAGGGACCCATGTCTGGGCATACTTGTCACACTCAGGGCATCAAAATCAAAGTGATGGATGGAATGCTTGAAATCATTTCAGCCACTGGCAATCACTCAGGCCGCATCGCAATACATATATTTTTGCCCACCATACCGCCTCAGTTTGGACCCAGCCATATGCAAATCTGTCTTCACCCTGTACCAATGAGAACAGTCCAGCCCAAACTGCCAGGCCAGGTACTCTGTGAACCATGACAAATCAACTGAGTACTGATTTCATCCTTATTAGGGCTCATCCACCAGGTATAGTTTGGTTCCAGTGGAAGTGTGAGCCAAATCTAGGAATACACTTCACACTTAGGGCATCGAAGACAAAGTGGACGATGGAATACTTGAATGAATCGCAGCCACACAATGTTCAAGGCAGCATCTCAATCCATCAATTTTTGTCCAGCAGATTACCTCAGTTTGGACCCAGCCATCTGCAAATCGGTCTTGACCCTGCTTCAGTGGAAACAGTCCAGTCCTTACTGCCAGGCCAGGTACTCCGTGAACCAGAACACAAACAACCTACGACCAGTTATGCCCCTATCAGGGCTCATCAGTCAGCTATAGCATAGGTCCAGTGGCACAGTGAGCATGCGGCCCACGATACAGCTTCCAAATGTAAGTCTACAAAATATCTATCACTTCTACATCTGCTCTTCTGTATGAGAATAAGCCCCTGTGCCCTTTGTAAACATGTAGCTCTACCGGAACCTAACAATGTCAGGGATAGGGGAAATAGGTGTAAGGTGCAGAACCTAATTTAGTGAATGTATAACCTATCTATGTAATGTATTAACTGCTACTGCATATTTGCAATCTACATGGGATCCTGCAATGCTGTATAACAACTTACTTCTACACCTCTATGAATATCTCACTTAAATGGTGCTAGGCCAGGGACAAGACACATTCTTCAGAGAAATGGTATACGTCTGATCTGTGAAGCCTAAATGGCAAGTTGGGTTCTTATGAATGAAAGGAAAAATCTAGTCTACGGTAAAGTGAGTCTTTAGTTAACCAGATCAGTGCAATCGACCGGCTTGCCCCTAAGAAGGCTCCAAAATATTAAAACTCAAACTGCTTTAGCTTTATATGTTAACCCACACTGGCCCACTCCAACCTGTACCTATATATCATTAGTCATATACTTTGAATAGAGTTTGCCAGACCACGTCTTTTTGTCTTGTGGTAAAAGTTGCCTGCAGATTATTGTTTTGACATGTTATGCTATGTTATATGTTATTTCATATTAATTTATAAAGCGCACTGTTACCCGAAGGTGTCCTGGCGCTGCAAGCCGTTTGCCTGGAAGAGACAGCGTAAGAAAAAACCCATCCCAGGAGCATTGTCAGAACCTAGGCTGAAAACAGCCAAGTCTTCAGATTTTTTCTAAAGGTTAGAAGTTCCCTGGCAGACCTTAGAAAAAACGAAAGTTCATTCCAGGCGTTGGTGGCTTTGAGCACAAAGCTCTTTCCGCCCCAGTTGGCCTTTTTTGCCCTAGGGACGGCTGCCCGCTAAGCTTCCATAGAACGCAATGTTCTCCTAGGGACAGACCACTGGAAGCGTTCTCTGAGGTCCAATGGCCCAGCTCCCTGTAGGGACTTATATACGGTACAGAGGGCCTTAAAATGGACCCGTTGTTTCATAGGGAGCCAGTGAAGATCTCGTGGACCGTTCCTGATTGACACGTACCTTGGAGTATCCGTGAGCAACCTTGCTGCCGCATTCTGTACCATCTGGAGTCTGTTAAGGTGTTTGTTATAAATTGTCAGATACAGACTGTTACAGTAGTCCAGACGGGACAGAACTAGGGCGGATACTACGGATCTGAAGCTTTCAGCTGTTAGGAAGGGTTTGATTTTTTCAGAGTTCTTAGAATGAAAAAAATGTAGACACCACTCTACTAACCTGGACCCCGAATGAAAGAGTGTTATCTACAATCACACCCAGGTTTTGTACTTTAGGTGCTGGTGAAGGAGGAAGGCCCATCTCACTGGGCCACCAGGCCGCCAGGCCGGGGTCCAGAGGTTAGAATTATTCCCGAATATGATCACCCCAGTCTTGCCTGCATTTAACTTCAGGCAAATAGCGGCCATCCAGCCAGTAATGGCAGCCATACAATCCTGGCAGCTGGAGGACTTTGCCGCTTCCTTGCCTCTTTGTAGAGATAACACTATCTGTGTATCGTCGGCGTAGGAGGTTAAAAGTAGGCCGAACGATCGTATAAGGGCCGCCAGAGGTTTCACATAAATATTAAAAAGCGTGGGGGTAAGGGAGGATCCCTGCGGAACTCCGCAGGGAAGTACAAAGGGTTCAGAATTATCCTCTCCTAGATCCACTGTTTGTATTCTGTTTGTCAAGAAGGATTTTAGTAGGTTCAAGGCAGAGTCCTGGGTCCCGGCCTTTGATAAACGTCCTAGCAACACCTCATGGTGTACCGTATCGAAGGCCGCTGACAAATCCAGCATGATAAGAATGGCTGAACCTCCCTGGTCAACGGCCTCCCGGACCTCTTCCGTTGCTTTTATCAAGGCTGATTCCGTGCTGTGCCCAGCAAGGAACCCATACTGTGAGCAGTCCAGTAGGTTGTTAGTCTCCAGGAACAGGCTTAATTTCGTATTCATGGCCTTCTCCATAATTTTAGCCGGAAGGAGGAGGCGGGAGATAGGCCTATAGTTATTGGGGTCTTTTGGCTCTAGATTGTTTTTTTTATAAGCGGTAAGATGGAAGCTGTTTTCCAGGATATAGGGTAATGGCCTGTCTCCATTATCAGGTTAAGTAATGGGGTGAGGGTATTGGTGATGATTTCCGGAGACATATTTATTATTGTGGCTCCTTAGGGGAGCCAGATCTGCAACCTATCAGCAAATTGGCCACCTCATGGTTAGCCAAAGGGGTAAAGTTGTTAAATGTGGGGGCATTGTTGATAGGCATAGTTTCAGTCATAGTTACATGTATGTAATAATTGCATCTTACTTTTTATATGCATCACAGTACTCCAGTCATACATCAATATGACATGGCCATAAATCAACGTCACAAGGCCATAACTCACATTTGACAAGATCATAAATCATAAAGGTGACAGGTAAGTTCACTTGACAGGTCATAAAGCATTTTCTGACAGTTTCATAAATCCGGTGAGAGGTGATAACTCAACCACAGATGGCAAGTCATAAATCATTTCTATCACATCACAAACCATATTCTGTTCTGTTTTGCCATTTTGTGACATCCCTTCGATTGTTCAGGCCATCATAAATGCTGTGTATGGGGTTAGAAAGTTCCTTGTTGTTTTTCGCCGACTGGGTAGGGGAGGTAGCCTCTTACTGGATTTAGGCCCCCAACTTGCTACCTTGTCTGTCCATTTTTGTCCCCGCCATCCAGTGGGCCTAGACCAAATTATGGTGGTGCTACCAAACTATCTGGCTGCTCCTGCCAAGCCTAAGTAGATATTTTGAAAAGGTCCTTCCTCTCAGCTGAGCGAGGATGTTGCCCCCCAAGTGAATCATCAAGATGTTGGGGTGCCAGTCGGATGCCACCTGTAGTTGTGCTAATGTTGACGACAGCTGCTCTCATCTCATCCCAGGGCGGCCCCACCACCTATCGCTTGTGGCTTCTGCCTTACCCATTTGCCTGTGGCCACCGTTCATCCACCACATCTGCATCCAGTTCATAAAGGAATATTCAACCACCCAGATCAGTCTGGGGAGGATCACTGCAGAGGAAACAAGTACAATATCAGTTTGGCTATGCTGCCATGACGTCTTCTCAAACCAGCTGTGGCCTCACATACGCCTTATACACGTTGGAACGCCACCTGCTTATCGCCTTAATTCCTGACTCTGGCATCCCGTGTTTTGAGCAGCCTTTTTCGCTGCCGCTATCCTAAAAGAGTGTGATCCAAATGAGGCAGTTGCTTTGCCCAGGACTTGGCGCATGACCGCTGTGAACTGGAACTTACTCAGCAGGTCCCCGCTTCTCTGTTTGAACAGTGGACCCCCTCATGGGGGTCTCATTGCCATTTAGTCAGAAAGGCAGCAAATTGGGCAATATCTGGGATCCTCTATGCCGTCTAGCTGTTCCCAGGAGCCCTTGAGTGCCTGGTCTGTTTTTGATCTTCTCAGCTGCAGATCCACCCTTGTTACTCCGGACTTGATTCTGGCTACTTGGAAGCACCTTGTGCCCTTCTCTTTCTTTGCTGGGACCACTTGCTCACTAAACCTGAATGCCCCAAAGAATGCAGGTGCAAAGGCCGCTTTGAACAGTAACACTTGAAACGGGTCCCTTTCCACCCCTTCTAGTGCATCCATTACCTGGGTCAGATTCTTGAACTCTCTGGGTTGGCGCATGTCTGGCTTTTTCCCTTCCAGGCACTTCCCCCGTCATGGCTGCCCTGATATAATGGAAGCCTGAGGGATCCTGCCCTATGTATATCTTTGAGAAGTATGCCACTGCTTTCAGGTGGACCTGAGACCATGATTTAGGCTTTTTCTCTGAATGAAGTTTTCCACTGCCATGATTTTAGCTGTCGGGCCCCCAGTGTTAAAAGCCCCCCCCACCTGCGTCACTGTTTTTTGCATATTTCTTGTAAAGACTTGCTGCGCTGGGGGGTGAGTGCATGTTGGACTAGTGTAGAGAGGTCCTGTTAGAATGCGACCTCAGAGGGGCCCGGAAGGGGCCCTGACTGCCCTGAGACCCACCCTCGAGGTATCGTAGCCGGGCACTGGCGGGAGACTCCTCAGGGGAGGAACCTCGTATCTAGGATTGTACACTCGGCACCACACGACAGAGAGACAGTACACGAGAAGTTCTTAAGAGCAAATCTTTATCAGATCGGAGTTGTAGGATCTTTATGATCAGCAAGGCAAAATATATACAAGTAGAGCGCTGGCTCACAAAGTCTTGGAGGGGGGTTTAGGAGGTAGCGGGACAGTCTTTGGGGGATAAGAATCAAATGCAGGAGCGTACCCGGCGCACAGCTCACAATCCTCGAGCTGGGGGATACGCTTGTCGTCGTGGGGTCCGGCGGAACCAAGAGAGTCTGTGGGAGCTGCGAGTCACTCAGCAGGCTCGAGTATAAGTTCGGAGGTCTTACGATCTTCAGGGAGCCGCGAGTCACTCAGCAGGGCTCAAGCACAAGTTCGGAGGTCTTACGATCTTCAGGGAGCCGCGAGTCACTCAGCAGGGCTCAAGCACAAGTTCGGAGGTCTTACGATCTTCAGGGAGCCGCGAGTCACTCAGCAGGGCTCAAGCACAAGTTCGGAGGTCTTACGATCTTCAGGGGAGCCGCGAGTCACTCAGCAGGGCTCAGGTGTTCCAAGGCGAATCTGCCGGACAGTCCCAGGGCACCCCTTGTTATAGGGCGACTCCTCTTTGATGTCCGGAGTCTGTGCAGGCAGGGGTCTTGACACCTGGGGGTCGCTTGTTGGGGGTTTCCTGCCAGTGTCCTTTGATCCTTTCAGGGCCGGGTCGGGAGGAGCCCCAGACACTCAGCAGGCATGGAGCCAGCCCTCGGGGAGGCCGGCGGGTCGATCGAAACCCACCTTCCCAGGGAAGCGCCGAGGTGTGATGGAAACTGCTCCTCCCTTTCTCATCCCAAGGGGAGCGCGCTGTCCTCCAGCCGGAGTGGCGCCTCTAGGCCAGGGTCACGCTGGGGCCGGGCGGCCATCTTGGTGCATGAAGTGGGCACGCGGGCCCAGGGTGGCCGAAGGAGGAAGGCCACGGACGGGGGAAGTCCGGGTCGGGTGTGTGTGTTCTGGTGGGAAGGATCGGCTAGGCCGTGGGCTCGGGGCTGGTGTGAGGTGCCGGGGTCAGGTCTGATTATGTTACGAGGGCCGGGTCTAACAGGTCCGTTCCCACCAGTCCTCCGAGAAAGGGATCATCCTCTAACCTGCTCATCTGCGAAAGAGAGAACGCATCTGCCATTGAGTTTTCTACCCTGGGGACGTGTAGTGCCTTCAGCTCCAGGTTTCCCTCCAGCTGCAATTTAACCATGTGATGCATTGGCCTCAGTATGTCCGAGCGCCTAGCTGTACCGTTTTTCGATAGTCTGGACTACTCCTTGGTTGGCTGACCAAAGGGTCAGCTTCATGCCCTTCAGATTCTCCTTCCAAACTGACAAGCCTACTACTATAGGAAAAAGCTGCGGGAACATGATGTTCCTGGTGGTGCCCAACTCCTGCCATCTCTTGGGCCACAGCCCCATGCACCACTGCCTTCCTAATATTGCCCCAAATCCTAGGCTGCCTGCCGCATCTGTGAATAGGGCTGTCTATTTGGTTGTTAGCTATCCTTCTCCCCATATAAGTAGTCTATTGAACTCCAGGAGAAATGAATCCCACATGAGCAGGTCCCCTTTTATTCCTGCCCCTAGCCTAGCATGGTGGTGTTTTTCTCTGAGACCTGCCGTTAGCCATGTTAGGCACCTGGCAAAGACACCCTCTGCTAGTATGACTCAAGGTAAAATCGAGTTTGCCAATCAGCCTTTGCAGCTCGCGGAGTGTCGCTTTCTTCCTGCTGCACATAGCCCTTATCTCTTCTCGAAACTCGGTCAGTATGTCAGCTGGCAGGCTGGATGTCCTTGCCAATAAGTCCAGCTCTATTCTTGGAATATCATCTTTGTTGCCGGGCCCTTCATTTTTCTGCTGCTACAGGCACTCCTAGCTCCCTGGCTAGGCCTTAAAAAGCTCAGTGTATCTTTGCACTCCATGGTCCCTGTGCACCGCACAAACAAGAGGTCATGGAGGTAGTGTAGTTTGCTCCCTGCCAGAGTCTGTCATGCAGGGCCCACTCCAAGAATGTACTGAAACGCTCAAAGTATGTGCAGGACACAGAGCAGCCCAGTGGCATTGCTTTGTCAAAGTATGTTGCCCCATCACACTGAAATCTTAGTAAATAAAAGCTCTCTGGGTGACCTGGGAGGAAGCGGAAAGCAGACTTGATATCTGCCTTTGCCATGAGGTACCCTTGCCAATTGCAGTTACCAGGTCAAGGGCGTCTTCCACAGTGGCATAGACCACTGAGCATGCCTCCAGACTGATTCCATCATTCACTGATGTTCCTTCAGGGAAGGAAAGGTGGTGGATGAGCCTAAACTGACCTACTTCCTTTTTATGTACCACCCCTAGGGGCAATATCAGTGCTTCTTCTTCTTCTCCTTCTTCTCTCCTTGGCATTTGTTTTGCCTGCATCTTGTTGCTGGGTGTCCCCATCAGCAGGCTGAGAAGGAGTGTTGAAATTTGCACGATGCGCCTCATGTACACACGTTGGATTCATACTGCCAACAAATTGCTGCCGGCCTGCTTTACATTGAAGGGGGTTTCCCGAAAAGACTGATTGCCTTTTCCATCTCAAACCTTGACCTCCTTTATCACCAACATCTTGTGGATGAAACCTGACATCTCTTCCTCATTACACTCCATTTCCGGGTGCACCTGCACTTTCAAACAAGAACCCTTACCGTATTCTAACCAAGCCTCCCGTGGGAACTGCCTATGTGCCCAATGAATATTGGCTTCATAAAGCTAGAGATCTGCTGTGGAGTGTGTGAACTTCTACACAATAATGCAGGCCATTATTCTTAAAGAGTTGATCCAGTTGTGGAAAATCCTCTCTTTTCGCTCCCTTCTTCTCTTCCTCCCATCTTCCTCTTTTTTGTCACACACAGTAAGATCTAAGCCTTCTAGCTGAATCTCAAGCAACAAAAAGATATCAATGAATTCCTTTCCCCAGATTCTCACTTTAACTGCCAGAGGGATTATGCTTGCTAGCCCTGTTGCCCTTGGGATCTTTGCTGGCTGTGCTGGTGTTGGCCTTGTTTAGACTTCAGGAACTTGCCCACCAGTGCTGGACTCCATGCTCTACCTGCGCTGCCCCAGGCTGCCATTGGGGGATACCGCACCCCACTAGCCCCCTGCCCCACAGCCTGACTGCTTGAAGGGGCTGCTCTGTTGTCTTCCTTTGCTGGGCAGCCCGGCTGCCCCTGTGCATGACCCAATAGTGTGCGCATTGATCTGAGTATTCCTGCTATGCCCTGACCGTGTGAACTCATGCCATGTAACAACAAGGGTGCACATAACTATAAACATTAATGCACAATTGCGCTGATATGCTCACCACCACCTGCCGCGTTGCTGTTGGTTTTACCACTGGCTCCTACCACCGCTAGGATGGCTGCAGGTGGCGGGCCCATCTGGCACGACCCCTCTCCTCCACTGGTCTCTTTGGTGCTGGTGCTTTGGATGCGATTCTCTGATGCTTCCTGGTCACTCTCCCCTTCACTGACTCCCTGCTTGCATCCTCAGTGTCTGCTTGGCTGCTTGATCCCTCACCCATGTCCTCCCCAGGTAGCAATGTAGCCAGTCTTTCCCATGCTTCTCTCACGCTGCATGTAGCAACCGCAGTAGATCGTCTACCTCGTCTGGTTGTACTGCTGCATTTTTTGCTCACCATGCTTCGGGCTAGTCGCATCACCTGGATGGGGGGGCTGCAATCCTATGATGTGGAGCTGCCCCCCAGTACTCTATTTATGCAGCTGCTGCCCTTGGTGAATGCCTCTTGGCCTGGACAATGCCCTCACGACCCAAGGTTTGTCTGGGTGTACCCTTCGCAGAGTAGCGTCGCTGTTTCCAGCTGCCCTCTGCAGATCTCAGCTCCACAAGGACCGAACTGTCCCCGTGAGGCTCCTTCTTGTGTTTTGCTCTGTTGCTCATTTAAGTATTTTTATGCACCACCCCTTAAAGAGCTCCTGCACTCTGCTGACTGGGTAGGGCCAGGTCTTATCAGTGGACTACAGTGGCATTGGTGGCAAGTGCAGGAGCCGATAGTTCATGCTCTCCAGGTGAGCATGCTTTCATCACGCTTGTTGTCCTCTTCTGCAGAGTTCCGACACTCTTGGACACGCCCTTTAAGCCTTGGAAGATCTGCATCCCCCCAAGCATTCTCTGAGCAAGAACAAGTGTTTCCAGCAGTAATCCGCTCCCCGTCGCTTACAGCTGAACCCTTTCAATGTTCTGGGCGTGGTACAGGCATAGTACATGAGCCAGACTTTGACCCCTAGCCGAGTCGTAAGTCCCAAGCTGAGTCATGTCACTGCGATGCAGTGGTCCTCTACTAGGTTTGTCAGGAATCAAGCGGGAGCAGACTCTCAATCAGCAAAGCTGGCAGTGTTAGGAGTTTTCTGATGGCTGACGCTGGAGTCTCCGCAGGGGCAGCCTCCCTTGCACCGCATGAGTGCTGTTTCTTACCCTAAGCCGAGCAGCGTCACTGCAGAAGTGCAGCGGCCCTCTGCTGGGATACATGGGCCACGGAGGAAGCGAGCACAAAAGCTGTTCACAATCTCCCCAAAAATTCCCTCTGATCTTACGATGTATGTGTGCATGCTTCCCCTGCTCCTGAAAGAATCTTGACCCAGGGCAGCACTGTGTTTATAACTCCCCGTTGCCTCTTTCCCCCAATGGGGGGGGGGGGTCGAAACATCATCTAGCCACCTATTGGCCAGGTGCTTTTTTACCAACTTTGGCGCAAAGCCTTGACCTTAGGGTGAAGTGGGAAGGCTCACTGTTCTTGGATACACTGAAGCGGCCCAAACCAGAAATCTCGGGGCTATGGTGGTTGTTAAGACGCTGGCCAGTGAGGCCCTCTTTGGGGGCGGCTCTGCTAAAACGTTGTTAAATACAACTTTTCATGTAAAATCCAAGCTATCACACAGAGATATAGAAATAAAAATAAAAATACTTGTTGTATGCATACATGAAAACATCTATTTATAAATAGTATTCTGATATGTTATTTGGATACATGAACATGCATTTAAGAAAATCATAGAGGAGCGAACATGACAGCTGCAATCTGTTATATCTCCAAGCAGCAAACCTGGCCTGGATTATAATCTGAAGAGCGGACAGAAGATGAGACATGGTTCTGTGT
The DNA here is from genome assembly GCF_964204655.1 of Triturus cristatus. NCBI lineage: Eukaryota > Metazoa > Chordata > Amphibia > Caudata > Salamandridae > Triturus > Triturus cristatus. The sequence goes on along the minus strand of NC_140591.1, from coordinate 1,414,703,575 downwards.
GGGGAAAATCCTAGGCATCAAAAATGCATCTTGGAGAGTGCAACCTAATGGTGCAAGTGGCTGAGACCCTCTTGGGAGGGCACCTCACCAGATTACATGATTCAAGCAGAGCAAGCTGAAAAACGGCATCCGTGACTAGCTGAGGTGAGATGCCATTGAAACACAGCATGTCTGAGCTCTTGAGAATCCAGAGATGAATGTAAGGATCCTGGGGGCATATTATCATGCACGGCGTTAAAATTATCGCCGCTTTAGCGGCAGAAAACTGCCGCTAAAGCGGCGATAATGGGCTTGATAATATGCCGCAGAGAATTCCCATAGAAGCCCATGTTGACACCAGAACATGAGCTTCTATGGGAATTCTCAAGGGCATATTATCAAGCTCATTATCGCCACTTTAGCGGCAGTTTTTTATTTTAACGCCGTTTCTTGATAATATGCCCCTTGATGCTTCATTATAGAGTTCAAAGAAAGATAAGAAAAGTCACTTGCTGCTCTGACTCTGGAGAAGAGGACATTGCAATAAATAGAAATGCTTGAAGTAACCTGTTACTGGCTCGAGCTTCACAAACCCCTTAATGGGTCCCAGAGTTAACAGAGTCGCAGTGCCTTAAATGACCCTCCACTGAGAGAGATGAGGGAAGGTTTAAAGAGGAACGAAGAGGCAGATCAAGTAGACCCCTGGGGATGGAATTATATGCAAGCAGCAAAGGTTTGACTTTCACATGCAAATGAGCCTGCCTAATCTTGAGGACCGGGGGGTGGGGCTATAATAAGTGCTAGATTGCGGACAGCTTCATACTGATTTATGTCACATCAAGGTTAACACTAAGCAGCTGCTTGCATGAAGAACATCCCCCAGTTACATGGAGAGGAGATTTGACTTTCATTGGAAATCTTAGACTAACCATAGGGATAGGGATAATTCCATGACAACAGCAATGGTTGGAGGAAAATACAAAGTAGGTTCCATGAAAAGCAATTTTACCTGTTACCTGCAGCATCTGCACAATAAATGGCATTTCCATTTATGTCAGTAATTTGAAAAAGTCTAGAAGAGCCTGTCTGAGAAGATCCGATCCATAAGCAATGATGTGTATCAGCTGTGCACGAGGAGCGTAGAACTGGAAGAATTGGTGAATGGACTGTCAACCAAACGAACCTGAAATTAACGACATACTGGAATCCTTTGGCACCTATGTAGAAGATGTACATCTCTACTGAGAAGACCTTGACTTCAAAGAAAGGTCGGATAACATTAGGATCCGCAAAGTAATCAAAGAGGTGAAGATTCAGATGTGAGGGGCTATTCTTCATCCACATTTGCAAATTTACCATGGCTGAAGTAAGGTGCAGAAGTCAAAATGTAAATGCTCCAGAGCATGGTACCCATTCAATAAAGGTGATTCAGCTCAACCACTTGAGGGGAAATGGAGAAAATGTTCTCTTATCCACAGAAACAAGTAAACAAGTCATTTTACACATATCAAGAAAGATACCCTCACCTATTTGGAGATAATTTTCCAGAGATTACACCAATACACCACAGTATGTAGGTTTGGGGAGACATTATAATGCAAGATGTACTGTTCATATCATTTTTTATGTGGGCAGCATTTCAGGACCGTTCAGGTAATTCTTGAGCGCAGAACTACAAATCCAAACACGAGCGGCATTATTTTGAATGTGAGAGTTCCGTTAGTATGGGTGGACAAAAGATATTTCAGGTAGATTTTTTACCCAAGCACACCATTGGGGTAATTTTTGCACATAGAACTCCAGTCCAAGAGCGGCTATGTTCTGAATGGGAGTAAATGGAAATCAACTCAAAGTAAAATTTTCTAGATCATTTTTTACCTGAAAGGACCGTTTCAATAATTTTTTGAATATGAGATGACTTTTTGCCTAATTAAGCATACTTTTGTAGTAATTTCACATAATTACAGTACAGCAGTCTATGCAAATTTTGCACAGCCCCAACTGGGACCTGGTGTGGAGTCCAGGCAACTCCAACATGAGAGACTAGCGGAGGCAAGGCTAACTGTAGTGTGATTTTATATATTTGTTTGTTTATTTGTGTTCACAAAGTTTCTGTTATGTTTTTCATGTTGGGGAAATGGAATGGGTGGGAGGGGCTGGTTGGGCAATCAGACAACACAGCACATGTGCGGCTACACCTGGAATATGTGTCTGAGCATTTCACACATTCTATATCATAACTAGGAGCGAGGGGAGATTTATAAGGGTCTGGTTTTTTTTAAACTCCCGTATATATGATTGAATAAACTAACAGTAAAGAAAAGACAATGCTTGTTAGGAGGCTGTGGTTGTGATTGGCATTATGAGAAGACCCAATATTTTTTAAGATGCCAGACACTCGCACACTTGGTGTTAGAATCCGGGGTCTCTGGTTGGCGCAGGTATGCACTTGCGACAAGCAGGGACCCTTTCCTCTAAGTCAGGGCGTAGGATTACCTCTTTAAAAATAACCCCTGCTCACCCTCTAGGTAACGTGGCGCGAGCAGTCAGGCTAGATTTCCAGAGGGCATTAGGTTACGTGTTCAAGTTGTCCCACACAATAATCACCACCCCACCACTCAAAGACACAAGGCTGTATTTATAATAAAATAAAGTTCTTTATATAAAAGATTTCTTTAGGCAGGTTGTCAAAATACAGTTCTCCTGTATAAATAATATTCCAGTTACTTTCAAAGGCTTTCAGGCAGTCCACAGTTCTTAAAATGGCAAAATTATATGTAAAATAGCTTCTTTGGGGTATTTGTACGCTTCATAGCGCTATCTGGACGCGTCGTGCCGTTCCTCACGCTTCTCGCGTGAGTACGCGTATGCCGGACGTGAACCGTACGGACCATACCCTCGTAGGTACGCGTCGTACACGTTCGGGACGTCCCTTGCCAAATCCCACGCTTCCCGCGTGAGCGCCGGCAATGGTTTTGATGCTGTACGGACCGTACAGATGCAGGGACGCGCCGTACACGGACGGCAGAGCAGGTACGGCTCGTACAAAGGCAAGTACGGGTCGTGCCACAGCGCACAAGCCACAAATACCTCAGTTCTCGCACAGGGGTGATCACAGCAGCTTCAGGGGTCCTTGCAGGAGCGTCCCACGTCGCGTTGTCGTCCCTTCTTTGGCAGTGGGCGGCGGTGCTTCGTGGGGTGCTCCAGGACAGTCTCGGCCACACGATCACGGGCAGAAGCAGGAGGGGCAGCTCGGGGGCAATCTTTTCAGCGCGTCGCGCTGTCAGCTTCACGAAGGGGACACACAGTGCGTCGGCGTTCTTCACAGGAACTTCCACGGCCACGGGGGTCGCAGAGGCTCAGTGCTTGGAGCTGGATGAGTTTCTTTCTTTGCGGTGCGAGCTACGGCTCGGGGGCAGTTGCTTGCGGTGCTTGGACCAGATGGACAGGTCTTTGCGGTGCTCGCAGTAGCCCCGGTGGCAGATGTCGCGGTGCTCAGATAAGGGGCACAAGGTCCTCAGGGGTCAGCGTCACAGGATCGCTTCCAGCAGCCTTTCCTCTTCTGGGGGAAAGGTAGCGCCCACTGTTCCTGGGGTGCAGTTCAGGGGGCAAGTTCACAAGCAAGCCCTTGGAGATTGTTTGAAAGCACAAGTTGATGCAAAGTCTTTTCCTTTAGTCTTTTCCTCTCCTTCCAGCAGACAGGTACCCACTGCAGGCCAGTCTCTCAGGCAGAGAGACAGTATTCCTCCTTCAGCTTCTCCAGGTCCTTCTCCTTCAGGCAGAGGTTCATCTTGCCGCAAACAGGATCTGATTTCTTAGGAGCAGGGCTCCTTCTTTTATAGCACAATTCTTTTGTTCTTTGTCGCCAGGGGGCCTGGCCCTGGCTCAGTCCAGTTTTGGAGCACTTTGTTGTGGTGACTCTGCTCTTTCCTTTCAGCAGCAGGGCAGAGACATCAGCCGCTCCACAGGGGGCGGAGCCGGCATTGTGGTGGCAGAGCACAGGTCTATTCAGAGTCAAAGGTATACTCCTCCCACCCATCCTGGTGTAATCTCTCTACCCACCACCTGGCAGCCAGCCTGTCTCCTGGAATTCCCCAGCCCTGCTTTTCCCTGTTACTAGGCAGAACACACACACACACAGCAGAGGCGGACTGAAATGGCCAGGTCAGTAAATACTAACTTTCTAAAAGTAGTATTTACAAACACAGGATATTAAAATAAACTTTACTAAAAGAAGTATTTTATTATTCTGAGTTCAGGCATACTAAACATGACTTTCTACCATGCTCTATGAGTCCACTGGGATGTAGTAAATCCAGCAGCCCATTCTGGCCTATGGAGAGCAGGTAGCCTTCAATAGTGAAAAACGAAAATGGCTGTAATTCACTATTAAGACATGCCACACACATCAGGGCATGTCCTACCTTATGCCTACAATGCACCCTGCCCTTGGGCCTACCAGAGGGGTGACTAATATGTAGTTAAGGGAAGGTTTAGGGACTGGCAAGTGGGTGCACTTGCACAGTCAGCGCGACAGTACCAGACTGCGCGCAGGTTCTGCAGTGGCAGATCCTAGACACATTTTACTAGGCCGCTTCTGTGGGTGGCACAACCAGTGCTGCAAGCCCACTAGCGGCATTTGTATTTACAAGCCCTGGCACTCCTGGTGCACTTTACTAGGGGCTGACAGTAAACCAAATAAACCAATCATGGACACCAATCAATGTATACACTTTTCAAAAGGGAGCACTTGCACTGTGGCACTGATTAGCAGTGGCACAGTGCCCTGAGCAGCTAACACCAACAAAACACAATGAGGCACATCAGCAAAAAGTGGAAGGGAAACTCACGCCAAGGTGCCAGGTCTAACACTTGAGGATATATTTACAAGCCCCTATCACCAAAAGAACGTCACTTTTTCTGACATTCTTGTGGCGAAAGGGGCTTCACCTTGTTCAAAAGGCGGTGTTAAGCCACTTAATGTGGCTTAACGTCGCCTTGTGAATAAAGCCCGCTTTCACACTACACTTAGGGCCAGATTCCGATCTCATTAAGAAAGCCCTCCGAATGACTCGGTTCCCGAGAGCTTTCCAAGCGAATCGCACTACGGAAGTCCATGCAACCGATTCTGATGCATCTGTACAGTGACGGATTCGGACTCCCATTGAACTCAATGGGAGCTTGTGTACCAAACGCGTACACAGGTTCCCATTGGAAAAAGGGGTGAGTGGGGAAAAGTGTGCACCTTGTGGTGGGCACCCCATGGTGCCCGACACACTGTGCATGCTTGGATCGGGGGACCCGTGGGCAGCCCCCATGACCGATTCAGAGGGCTCCGGGTGATGGGGGGCATGCCATTGCCCCCCGAAGTCCGATTCCCAAAGCCTTTTTGTCTCGCCAAAACTGAGTCGGTACGGTTGGCAGAATCAGGTATTGTACTTACTTCGGAAGCTGACCCCAATGCACAGCACTATTCGGCTCCGAACGATTCGGACTGACAGGATAGGGTCCAGAAACGATTCGGTTGGCACGAAAGAGATCTTTGCATTGTACTTGGTCTTTCGTAATGGGGGACGATTCGGTCGGAAACATAGCCTCCGAATCGGAGTTTGCTCGTTCCCGAACCATCTGAAGGAATCCCTAACGGGATCGGAATTGGGCCCTTAGCGTGAAAGAGGTGTGCAATGGGTCTTGCGGTGGGTGTTCCGCAGCAACACCCATTTATTTTGATGCTGCCCCATATTTACAAGGGTGGCGTAAATATGGGGCAGCACCAAGATTAAAAACAGGGAAAACCTGGTCTCAACATGGCAAAACGAGGAGATATGCTTAATAATCGTTTTTGCTGTTTCTATGTATGCTGCATTGTGCAGCACATATAGAAACAGCAAAACACAATTGATTGTTTATGTGCAGGAAGAGAGACTTTCCTGCTCATAAACAATCTTTCCCTGCTACACAGGCACCCATGCACAATGGTGTAAGAGTGCCTGCATTTGCACTATGCACCTACATTTAGCACCGGAGCTAAGGGAAAGGCAGGGGTGCACCGTATTCTTCTGAATACAGTGCATCCCTGCGTTTGGAGACTGTCGCGAGCACGGCATCAGAAGGGAAGCAGGGAAGTGATCCTTGATTTATCCAATGTGTCTCTCAAGAGCATTTTGGGCTGCAAATTAAATGTGGGAGTGCTAGCGGCTGTGCAAAGAACACTTGGGAGGCAGCTTATTACACTGCCAGAGAATGCCTTTTATATATAGTGTTATTATCGGAATGTCATAGGTAAAGCAAGAGGGATTCAGCATTTCTTGATCCCTGTTGAGCACAAATATTTTCAGTTTTCCAACCAAAAATGAGGGTGGTGAGTTGAGGCAGCCTTTATGGGTGATGTGCGCAGTCCAATTTGGGGTCTTGCATCCATAGGGGAACCCTTGTAGTATACGAATGATAGGAGAAATGTGATTAATTTTCTGTGACTTATCACAAACCGGCAGCTGTGTGAAACGCTGATGTTGGGGATACTAGATGCAGTTTGGGGAGCTTGGACAGGAGTGAGTTCCCATAGTCCAGTCTGGAAATAACAAACGTGTCAACACTTTCCATACCTACAATACCTAACATATGGAAGAAGATTACATGGAAATAATCTTCTCCCCTAGATTAGGACCCCTACGGATTATCGATTGGAATTAGGTTCTCCATAAGGCCAAGTGGTGAATACACTCATTCTTCTCAGAGGTGACATCTGCTGCATAACAAAGCAACGAACATTGAAATTAGTGAATGATTGTTTCAAGGTTAAAAGGAGTGATGGGGGGCAGGGCTGGCTTTTGCATGGATAGCGCCATGAGCAGAACCACATTTTGCGCTCTTCTTCCTGATTGTGTGTAAAATAAGCAAAAGACACACAATTGATGGACGGAATGCAGAACAAATCAAAACATTCACCCCCAGTCAAGAGATCTGGGTTAAATCCATCATTCTTTTGCTCACCATGCCACCCCAGTTTAGACCTGGCCATATGCAAATCAGTCTTGACCCTGTGCCTCATGGGAACAGTCCAGCCGTACTGCCAAGCCAGGTCCTCCCTGGACCGGAAACAAGCATCCTAGGACCGGTTTCAGGGTTTCACTACTCTTCAACCAGGATAGCTTGATTCCAGTGGCACAGTGAGCCCAGGACCCACGTCTGAGCATAACTTGCGCACTTGTGGCGAGAAAGCAAAAGACACACAATTGATGGATGGTATGCAGAACAAATCAAAACATTCACCCCCATTCAAGAGATCTGGGTTAAATCTATCATTCTTTTGCTCACCATGCCACCCCAGTTTAGACCTGGCCATATGCAAATCAGTCTTGACCCTGTGCCTCATGGGAACAGTCCAGCCCAAACTGCCAAGCCAGGTCCTCCCTGGACCGGAAACAAGCATCCTAGGACCGGTTTTGGAGTTTCACCCCTCTTCAGCCAGAATAGCTTTATTCCAGTGGCACAGTGAGCCCAGGACCAACGTCTGAGCATACCTGGCGCACTTGTGTGTAAAATAACACAGCATGAGGCCATTTTGTGTTCACAGGCTAGTCAGTGGCCTCTGAATCCCAAAATCTCCACCACCATCTCCATCTCCCCTGAATCACACTCAGCTCCTGTGCTTCATGATAGTGCCAAGTTATTGGTTAGGGGCAGGTTGGGGATTGGGGCAGGGAATGTCAGGTAGATGGGAGAGGAAGGGCAGGGAAGGAGGTTAGGCAAGGTTAAACTCAGGTACTTAGGGAACATAAAAAATGATTTAACAAAAGTCTCGGATTAGGGACCAACCGACTTGTGGTCAGCGGTTCCAACCACCGTATTACGATGCGACCGAACACTGTTCGGGTTGGATTCCCATCGTTTCCCATGGGAGCTCGTGTTACGTCTGAGAACCGACCATAACACAGGCTCCTGTGGGGAAATGGTGTGTGTGTGGAAAACTCTGCAACCTGTGACAGGCACTCCCTGGTACCTGCCACACAGCGCAGGGTTTTACAGGGGGGTACCTTAGGTACACCCTCAGCCACCAACCGCAGGCCACGGGGGCCAGGGGGCCCTGCCAGAGGCCCCTAAGTCACTTTCTGACAGCCTTTCCGTATTGGACAGGCCGATGCTGAAAGGCTGTTGGAAAGCGACATTGTAGTCCGGGGGCAGAAACGACGTCCATAGTGGGTTACGATGCAGTTCCAACTGACAAGAATACTCTGAGAGTTGCTCGGAACCGAGTTGGAATGACCAGCGGGTTCACGTTCCGACTGTGAACATTGGAATCGGGCGGTCGGGAAGATTCCGACTGTTGGGTGGAGGCTTTCCGCCCGAAATCGGAATGAGCCCCTAAGTTGGTTTGCTGGATCCAGATGGAAACTGCTGACTGCAGGCCCTTCATGAGGCAGCTATGTGTCCCCCTATGAAGGTGGGTGCCCTGACTCAGCTCATCCGTGTCAAAGTTGGCCCTGATGCGTGTGAACATATCAAACTTATTATGACACTAATTGCATCGCAGCCTCCCCTCTTGGTGACAAATGCACCAATACAGTGCATTGTATCTGGCTTATAACCAATAAAAACACTTTTGGAAAAAAATAAACCATGAAGTGTGACACAGCATCGTAGGAAGAGAAAGGAAGAGGAAGATGAAATATTTCATAGAAATTTGGGAACTTATCAATCAGTAGTAATTGGTTTGTTGCAAGTCTGAATATATTAACATGTTCCTCTTAATGCACATACTCATAGTAGTGTAATTGGCTATATAGATTCGGTGGTTGAAACAGAAACCATTTCCACACGTTTTCTGTGAATTTTTCTGCATTGTTCCAAATAGTTATAATCTGCTGGCATGCTGTAGCTGATAGCAAATACACTTTCATCGAGAGTACTTTCCAACATAAAATTAAGCTCTCTGGAAAAAAAAATTATTGATGAAAGTGCGTTTGTGTTCAAGACATGATTAATTATTTTCCGAACTTGAATCGAAAATCGGTAGTCTGATTAATAGGCACTCACAAATCATATTGGGTATTAAATCTACATTTCAACATGAGGAGGACCAGCATTGTGCACTTCTACGAAAATTAGAGTAATTTAGCAAAGTAGGCAAAAGGAATAGTTTTGTGAGGGTCTGGACTGGACTGAGGTTCTGTCTTGACTTTGGTGCTGCTTGTTTCTAATTCTATTCCTTCCTGTGGCCATGATGCCGCCTACACAGAGCAACAATGTGTGATAAGCAAGTGGCCTCAAGAAAGTTTGTAAGGTTGGAAACCCCCAAAGGGGAAAAAAACATTCAGATGCAGAAGAAAGAAGACATTCGGAGAAACATTCCAGGAGTTGATGAAAAGATTACAATGTTATGTATTGCAGATTTGAAGTGCACGTTATCACCGCGAGAGTATCCTGGCCCCGAGCAGGTGTGAGTCTAGCCATATGATGAGGCCTAGCGAGACTACTCTAAAAACCAGGGGACATGTTTACAAGCCCCTATCGTCACCACAACATCACTTTTTCTGGCGTTGTGGTGGTAATAGGGGCTTCCCCTTATTTACAAGGCAGTATTCAGCCATTTAATGTGGCTTAACATTGCCTTGCAAATAAGGCCCCCTTTCACGCTATACTTAGTGTGAAAGGCACGGGCAGTGGGTGGTGTGGTGGTGGACATCTCCCATTGATTTTTACACTGCCTTATATTTATAACTGTGGGGTAAATATGGGGCACCGCCAAAAGTAAGACCAGGGAAAACCTGGCCTTACCCTGGCTCAATGAGGAGAAATGTTTAATTTCTCCTTGTTTTTGCTGTTTCCATGCGTTGTGCAGCGCACATAGATACAGCAAAAGGCCATTGATTGTTATGTACAGGAAGGTGTTTCTTCCTGCACATAAACAATCAATAAAAACATTATGTTTTGCAACTTCTATGTGTGCTGCATTAAACAGCACACATAGAAGTTACAAAATGCCATTTCAGATTATTTATGTACAGGAAGGGACACCTTCCTGCACATAAACAATATTTCCCTGCAACAGAAGCACCCTTTCACTATGGTGCAAGGGTGTTTGCGTTGGCGGTAGGCGGCTAAATTAGAGCCAGAGCAGGGGGAATTGCAGGGCTGCACCATATCCTTGTAAACACGGTGCAGCCCTGCGTATCAGACGTGGCAGAGCGTGGCGTTGAACCATGGAGACTAACGCCGCGCTCCGCCACTTCCTCGTAAAAATGCCCACATGTCTTCAGATTCTTGCGGAATTCATGAAGTGTGGTGGAGGCACTTATGTGTGGCTCACTATGGCTAGCTTTACACACAGCACTAATTGGTAAAGATCAAAGGTCCTTTTGGAGAGAGGCTACTCATTGGCTCAAGGGAGAAAAACCAGAGTTGGAATACAATATACAGCCCGAATGGACAGCCTACTTTGAGTCTCTCTATGCCAATGAGAGTTACGGTAGTGGCGAGATGGGTGAGTCACCAGAGGAGGGGGTGAGTGGGGATTTTGAGCCCCTGATCTTTTCCATAGTAGAAACCCATGTGGCAATCTCTTCATGTGAACCAGTGCGTGCCCCAGGTCCAGACAGAATCCCCAATGATCTGTACAAAGAAGACAAATGCCTTTGCGGTTGGTACATAAATATGTTATCCAACCTGATTCTGTCTGGAGCACCTATTCCGCAATCGTAGCAGGTTGCGGAAATTGTGCCCATCTATAAGAAAGGAAATAAAACCAAGCCATCAAACTATAGGCCGATAAGCCTAATAGATTCTCTCCAAAAGATCTTTTGTAAACAAGAGTCCATGACTGAATGATGGAATTTCATATTTTAAGTGACCTTCAGGCAGGCTTTTGTTCTAAAGTTAGCACCCTAGATCAGGTCTTCCGCTTCATCTGCATTTATTGGAAGGAAGTGGACCTTAAAGGGGGAAAATTATACGTGGCATTTGTTGACTTGAGCACAGCTTTTGACTCTGTGCCCCGGGTGAAGCTGTGGAGAGTACTGAGAGATTGGGCCTCCCAGCAAACCTCTTAGACATCCTAATCAGACTACACACCTCAAACACAGCCCAGGTCAGGTGGGGCCCAAGAAACGAAGTAACAGAAAAATGTGCAGTAAATTGTGGAGTGAGGCAGGGATGTGTGTTGGCGCCCACTCTTTTTACTCTTTTTATAAATGGGGTTATTGATTTCTTGGACAGGGATGGTTGCGATGCCCTGAAAATAAACGATAGAAGATTGACCGCTTTGTTATTTGCAGATGATACCCTTTTAATTTCTAAATCTCCCCAGGGCCTTCAACAACTTTTAAATGATTTTATACAGTTTTGTAATGATAGGGGGTTGTTTTTAAACAAGGGAAACACCAAATATATGATTTTTAACAAAAGTGGGACAAAACACTCCAGTAGATCCGTTCGTGCAGGTAGCACCCTACTTGAACAAGTTGACGTTTTTGATTACCTAGGAATTTGTGTATCCCCAACAGTAAACTGAGATGCACAAAAAGAGAAGGCTAAGGTACATCAAATATTCCAATGTAATCATATGAGCAAATACACAGAAAAACATCGTCACGGCAGATTGCTCCTGCACTTGAAATGTATAATTCTAAGGAATTGGGGGGGCTTAATGTACAGTATAGAGTTGTGGGAGACAGGAAATATATTGTCTGTAATAGCTGTGGAAAATCGTTTTCTTAGATCTCTGGTTGACCTCCCTGCTAGCATCCTTTTGAAACCTTTGTATATGGATCTGGCACATAAACAACTGAAACACAAGGCAACGTACCGATTGATAATGTCCAGTATATTAACATCAACGGCACTACCGTCTTTAGCGATTGTATCCATCTTCGCAGACGGCATGCTCCTTTCTAACATCTCGCAGGATCCTACATTTTAGCACAGCGGTCAGCTCGTCTTCTCAAAATTGCTGGTTTCATTCCAATCTTCATGGGACCTGAGCTGAAAGCTGCCTAACATACCGTGAGGGGAAAGGTTGGACGCTGGTGGACTTGTTTCACGCCCTGACCCGTCTGGCATCTGCAACTCCTAAGCTGTGAGGGGAACGGTGTCGCTTCGTAAACTACATTGCCCAGGGGGCTTAGCGCTGTCAGCGCGCACGACGCCTGCCGAGGAGGAAGCCCTCATAAGACCGGGGCACCTCCAGCAGTGCGGGACCTGAGCTGAAAGCTGCCTAACATACCGTGAGGGGAACGGTTGGACGCTGGTGGACTTGTTTCACGCCCTGACCCGTCTGGCATCTGCAACTCCTAAGCCGTGAGGGGAACGGCGTCGCTTCGTAAACTACATTGCCCAAAGGGCTTAGCGCTGTCAGCGCGCACGACGCCTGCCGAGGAGGAAGCCCTCATAAGACCGGGGCACCTCCCGCAGCGCGGGACCTGAGCTGAAAGCTGCCTAACATACCGTGAGGGGAACGGTTGGACGCTGGTGGACTTGTTTCACGCCCTGACCCGTCTGGCATCTGCAACTCCTAAGCCGTGAGGGGAATGGCGTCGCTTCGTAAACTACATTGCCCAGAGGGCTTAGCGCTGTCAGCGAGCACGACGCCTGCCAAGGAGGAAGCCCTCATAAGACCGGGGCACCTCCTGCAGCGCCAAGGGCGGGCCTGTCCTTGCCCGTCAGTGACCGTTAGAGGCCGGGCAGGGCCACCCCACTGACGTCCCCGCAGTTGGATATACCAACAAGCAAGGTACTGTGCCACAAGCCCGATACGCATTTCAAATCCCTGACTCACCTTATGTGTTTGAACTTATTGACATTTTGAACTATAAGATTAATATCATCCCCCCTCACAGCTCTGTGTTATTTAACATCCAAGGGAAGTATTGTAATAATTTGCGCGATGGTGTGCTTTCTAAACCTCGTCTGTAACCATGAAACGAAATGGCAAAAACCCTAGCCTATCTACCTCCCGGCCAACAACTAGACAACAGACTGCAACAGCGCAACCCCTTCCAAGTCTGACAGCTATTGATAAAATGCTGCAGCAAACAATTGGAGTCGTGGCTTCAGCCATAGAAAATACAGAGCGGCGTTTATCAATTACTCCTGTAATTCCCCCCCCGTCCCAAGTAGTGGAGGATGTGTCAATTGCTACAACCAACGCCCTTGATTTTAATTCTTCTTTTATCTGTTCCTTCGCTGACCTCCCCTGTGCACAGCCCACTACCAGTGATACGCACGTCTTCCAGGTTCCCAACTCCCCACCCCACCTTCTACCTAACAAGGTTTCTGTGACTCGTACTGTAGTCAAGAAACCTAGGGTCGGGAAGAGTAAAACACTAAGGAAAAACAAGCCTCCAACTAATTCTTCCATACCGATCGACACTCCCTCTACCTTGTCCCCTACGCAGGCTCCTCTTTGGGCCACCCATATGATTTTAGATCTCCAGGCCCATATTGAACAACTACTTGGCTCTCATTTTAAATCCCTGCTGTCTAGACTGGATAGACTGGTTTCCACCATTAACAATGCAGGCTTTGGTAAAACCAAGCCGACCACTGTTTCCACAAATCCTCCCTCTTGTCCTGCTCCTACCCACGATAATGCCTCCGCCGCCTCTGAGACCTTACCTGTTCCCTCTCAATCGGCTGGCACGATTGCCCCCGTTACAACTATTTCTTTGACTAGGGTCACAGACTCAGAAAGTTTCAGAGTACAGAGGGAGGTTACCAATGTGGGGGAAAAATGTTCAGACAATCAAGCAAAAGAGTACAGAAACACTTCTATTGAGGGCCTTAACACAGCATTACCTTGCATTGATTTGCTGCCTGAGTCTCTCCCATATGTTGTTGTGCTTGCTGGTGTTCCTCCCCTACTTCAAGGGAAGAACGAGGATTTTCTGGAATTGAAAAATAAATGTATGCACTGGTTCAATTCAAACAGCCCCCTCCCTTATCACATCTCTGGAGAAATTTTGGGTGTTCGGAGACTAGATTGGATTGGGCCTACTCCTAAATCCATCATAGGAAATTGTGTCATTGTCAACTTTAGACACCCGCTTGCTGTAGATTATATCTGCAGTAGGACACCCCTTAGGCCTAATACCCAAATCATCCCATTGCACCTGTCATATTTCTATCCAGCACCACAGCACAGAGCAGGGCAGAATAGAGGTGCTAGTTGGGTGGGGGGCCAAAACAAATCGTATGCTAGACCAGTAGAAGAAACCCAGAATATGCCCCTATTGTCACTTTTTGCTCAAAAAAATAGATTCAGTATGTTGGAGGAGGTGGATTGACCAGTCGTGATCCTGAGCCCTGTACACCAACCTGACAAAGCTATGGGCACCCAAATAGCTGTAGATAAGGGTAGATGTGTGAGTGGTACCCTAGAATCTCCTTTAGCATCCCCTTCCTTGAGCATAGGACCGGAAACAAGACAAACTATTCACGAAGATTTGGTTGTTCCCCCCGATGATTCTTAGTTTGGTGTTAACCTTGCGGACACCACATTAGCAATCATCCCTCAAACACCAGAAGTCTGCCCAAATCCTACGGCTGGTGACCTAGTAGATAGGAACAGAGCACCAGGCGGGGGAATAAAAATATTGTCTTGGAACGTGGCAGGGATAAAAAACAAGTTATCTAACTTGGAGTGGAGTAATTTTATAGGTACTCATGACATCTGCTTCATGCAAGAAACCTGGGCCACGGAGGAAAATCCGAGGATTGGCTATGCCACTTTTGACATTTTGGCAACCTCAAGTGGTAGAGGGAGACCTTCGGGTGGTCTTTCAATATGGGTGGGGACACATTTGGGCGCTCAGGCAACTGAGATTCCAACTAGTTCCCTGGACGTTCAATGTGTCCTCTTAACCCTAAAAGACAAACCATCGGTTGCTTTAATAAACGTCTACTCTAGACCAGTTAAGAATGGCCAAGAATCTGGTGCCATTGACGCATTAAAGCATTTTATATTGTCCCTAGACCCCCCACCACAACTAATAGTAGGAGGTGACTTTAACTGCCAATTTGAACCCCTCGAGTCTCCTGACACGGGCGAACCGGACGAAGAAGACCAGTTCTGGCACGTTTGTGAATCACAGATCTCTCCTGTCAGAGCCTGGACTCCTCTCGTCCTTCAAATTAAATCCTTATCCCTTGCACTGTCCTTAAGTCCTTAAGGGCCGGTAATGGGAGACTGAAACCCGATCGCCCAGGCCTTCCAACGTTCAACAGACCAGGCCAAAACTCCAATATTGACTATATATTAATGGAAACAAGACATTGGGATAACCTATTAGAGTTTGAAATTCACCCTAGGCAAGACAGTGACCATAATGCCCTTGTTTTAACCCTGAAACCGGGCAGTTTTGGTCTAACAAACCCTCCTCCCAATTCAAATAGCCCAACACCCCCAGTACTCCTTTCTAACAATAGGAGGAGGATAAAATGGCCCTACTTTCTGAAGTCCCCTGCTAAACTTGCGGAAATATATCAGATAGCTTTGCCATCTCTCTCCGCAATGGGGGATGTAAGTATAGATAACTTGAGTGATCCTACTAAGATTCATATTCACCTAGTTGATAACTTGAGGGGCCTATTTAATCCTGTGGGAAACAAACAACATCAGCCCAGGTCTCACCCCTGGTATAAGGAACCCTGCAGAAAAGCAAAAAAGGACTTGCTTTTGGCAATTAAAGGCAATGACAGGGCTAACATAAAGAAACTTTGTTCAGACTATAAGAAGGCTATCACCAGGGGGAAGAGGGACTGGGAGGAGCAAAGATTGGAGGAGCTAAGACTAACCCTCACATGTAGAGACCCTAAGGCGTTTTGGGCCATTGTGAACTTGGACGAGAGTGGGGCAGCTCTGCCCCCCACTGCAAACATAGCTCCACAAGTGTGGGAATCCCATTTTGGGGAATTGTATGGGGACTCGGACGACCTCCTTCCTATTGATACATCTCTCGAGTCCAGCCCGATGAGAGGAACTGACCCTACTATATGTTATATTGAAACTCGTTCCCCCCCCCCCTATTTTAGCGCCCCTACATGTGCGCCAGTTGTGTCCTTCTTTGGTGGGTGCAGCCACTTTTGTGTCAGAACTCCCTGTGGCTATCACTCTCAAAGAAGTAGAGATCGCAATATTAAGGCTCCTCTCTAACAAAGCCCCTGGTCTAGATAAAATGCTACCGGACTTATTCCGCTCCCAACCAAAAATCTGGGCCCCGTATTTGGTGGTATTATTCAACTCTATTCTCAAGGGGGCCGTCTTGCCAGATACTTGGTTGGGCGCGGAGATAGTCCCCATATTTAAGAAAGGCTGTCCGTTAAAGCCGGCTAATTACAGACCAATTAGCCTTATTGACACCACCCAGAAATTAATGGGCAGAATTATCTTAGACAGAATCCAGGGATGGATGGATGAAAACAAAATTCTGACTACACTACAGGCAGGGTTTAGATCTGGGATTTCAACCATAGACCAGATCTTCCGGTTACAGGTCCTATACTGGAAAACGGTGAGAGTAGAGGGTGGCAGCCTCTACCTCATCTTTGTTGACCTGCGCGCTGCCTTCGATCTTGTCCCAAGAGAAAAACTATGGAAAGTTCTGGCAGAAATGGGCCTCCCCCCCTACCTGCTGAATATTCTAATCAGATTTCATAACGGCAATTATGCCCAGGTTAGGTGTGGGAGACATGGCGACCTTTCTTCACGCTTCCCCGTTAGGAAGGGCGTGCGCCAAGGGTGTGTCTTGGCTCCAACGTTGTTTAGCCTTTACATCAATGGCCTTGTCACCCACTTGGCTGATGTAGCTAACAATGATGCCCCTAGGTTGGCTACTGGTAGAGTGCCCGCTCTGATGTTTGCTGATGACACTCTGCTGATATCTAAAACATCATCGGGCATCCAGCGCATTTTGGATGGTTTCCTGGCATTTTGTACTGCCAGAGGCTTGGAGATTAACCTAGAGAAGACTAAGTTCATGATCTTCAATCCTCCCAAACAGACCCGTCCAAATCCTACCCTAAATGGCTCCCCCCTCGAGAGAGTCAGGACTTTTGTTTATCTTGGAATCACATTGACCGAGAACTTTGATTGGGGATCACAAATTGCAAAATCTTGGTTGAGGCTGTCTCAAATAGCAGGGGGCCTCTGTAAGGTTCAGCGAGCCTCGGTCTACAAACCAGCAGCCCCGGCAGTTGAAATATACCGGCTGCAAGCCAGAACAGCTTCATTGTATGGGGCCGAATTATGGGGCCACAAAAACATTGCCAAATTAACCCTGGTTGAGCAGGGCTTCATGAGAAGTCTTGTGAGCTTGCCTGTAAGCACACCGCTCATTCCCCTACGTCTCGACCTGGGGATAGAACCTATTGAAGACTTGACAATCCTCCGACCCTTACTTTATTGGAAAAGGCTCTGGACGGTGTATGAACTGGCACCTTATAGAGAGGAATTCTTGGAGGTTTGGACACTAATTAAAAGCAAGAACATTCCATGGTTATCCCATATTAAGGATCTTAGTATAAAGATCGGTAGGACCGATCTCTGGGAATTCCCGGAGGTAGCCTGTAAAAGGACTTCCAAACCTGATTTAAGAGGCCATATAAGACAGCTGAGATTAGCTACTCTACATGGTTCAAGCTCTTTGGGGAAACTCACTAATGAGTTTCTCCTAATAAAATCAGAAACAAGAGCAGAGGTCTTCCTCGATGTAATTTATCCATCTCTTGCTAGGAAGCTTTATTTGCAGTTAAGGTATGGTACTTTACCGCTCAGAGCATTCACACACAAATGGGCAAGACCAGAAAATGCAGCCTGTCCGGCTTGCAATTATAACCTTGAAGATATATGCCATGTCCTGTTTTTCTGCCCCACATACCACTCAATAAGAAAAATGTGGCTTATTCCCTTATGCAAGAACCTAGGGTTTAGGCACTGCATGCTCGCATGCAGGGTCTTAAGATATGACACTCACCCCCCAATTGTCTTTGCTATGTCTCGCTTTTTACATGGTTTTTGGCGTAGAAGGAAAAGTTTTCTTTAAAATATTTTGTTTTTTATCAAATGAGTCTTCTTGATAACACCAGTTTAATTCACTTTTAATCATTGTATTAACTTGACTTTATTGTTTTAATGAAATGTTTAACTTTTTTTGTAATTTATTCTGTGCTTTTATGGTCTCCGACCGAAATAAAGTTATCAAATTAATGATAATGTTTTGGTTTAGGCTATGGACTGTAGAAGAACTGGAGACCTATTGAGAGACTCTGTCAGATCTCCTGAGATCTCCTAAGGCTTCATCAATAAACTGGTTTACCAGGCTATGAAAATCTCTGGCAAAATTGGACATGGATGTCTACTAGACAAATCCAGAAACCATGAGGCAAATCTCAAGAGAAAAAATGAAAGAAGTGTTTTGGGATTCTGTTTCAAAAGAAGTTCTTTCAGCTCCAGTATCCAACCTGACCGAAGCCTTTCTCAAATGTAAATGTTCTCCGTTCTTTGAGTCAACCATTGATGAAATTGCTCCACCGATGGCGTGGAAACTTTTTCTGCAATTTCGCTATAAAACACTTCCTACCAAATTGTTCTGTTTAAAATGGTCTAGCAACAACGATTTGGTTGGTTTGTGTCCCACTTGCCAAGGTAGTTCTGAATCCATAGTCCATTTACTATTTTTTTGCCCGACCTATCAGTAGCTGAGGAAAAAATTGATTTTTCCATTATGCTCCTTAGAGGGCCGGGGGCATTACTTACAGGTCTTAAGACTTTTTTGTACTGATACTAGACAACCTATTGTATTTGGTCTTGCTAGATTCTGGCATGCCCTTTGGATTAGGCGTAGAAAATTATGTAGCTGAGACACTGCGTTTTGGAAAGCCTTGCCAGAACAGAATGTTATCTAACTTTTTAAAACATATTGTTAATTTGTACTTGTAGGAACCCTAAGCACCTTATTTTGTGCCATACAATTTGCTGCTTTGCACATATGCACTTTACAATTGTCCTGGGGGCCTGTCATTCTGAATTTGTACTAATGTTTTTATGTATTTTTATTCTATATTCTTCTATCTATACCTTACGGTGTACATTTTTTTAAAATTTGTGCTGTATACTTTTTAGGATCTGCGTGATCATAATAAAGTTGTTGTAAAGAGTAAAATAAATCCAGTAGCTGTATTGGACTGGAAAGCAGCCATAGGAAGATACTGTTTTCACTATCTTGGAAAGAACATTCTAACATAGTCCAGCTCTGCCTCTTCCTGGAGAACTGTGAGGCACGGTGCCAGCAATTCTAGAATCTATCAAGATGAAGCAATCCTAACTTCCAGACTTCATGTTAAAAGCTTTCTATGGGCCAGTATTGGAAACTAGGCCAATTGGCAACATGCGACTGAGGAGGTGAATGGGGATAGAAGCCCATGGAAACACTGACCTTCACATTCAAAGCAAGATGGTAAGATTTGGAACACATTGCCCTTTTGGGTTAGTATGAACTAGGAAGAGTTAAACACCCTTCACCGTATTACACCTGGCCTGGTAATGAATTCTTGACTTTACTCGGCCAGTTTGCACTGCTTGTGTTTCCTTCACCATTTCTGTTTTTCTCCCTTTCGCTTCTCTTAGTTGGGTAGGGCAGCTCAGGGTTTCATTCATTTTATAGACACTAAACATTGCTTGCAACATGCAGAGCACCTGCTCAATTACAGACTCTCTAAGCATTCCTGGGATCAGGTATATATATTCTATTGGGGAGCTGACCAACATAAACGGTTCTGTGTGCTATCCAGGTCGTCTGAAAGTTAGTCATGGCCTCTTTACTTCCATACTCTTGTAAGCCAGCTATGCTGGCAAGTACTCATAAGGCATTCTCACCTGATATAGGCTAGGGTACTCTATTTGAAAGGATTATGGGTTTTTATTTTGTACACTTTGTTATAGAACAAACTTGACTAAAGGGCATGAGAACACTTTACCTGAGCACCAGATTACAATACATACTTGATTGCAGTATGGGGATATTAACTAGCTATAAAGCTATGAATGATCTTTCATGAAAGATTTTTGCCACATTACAAAGCCCAAAGGCATGATATGATATTCAGAGCAAGCAAATGGATTATGAAAGTTCACATTCCATCCATCACCACTCATGAGTCATAAAAGATGATAAGGCCCTCATAGATCTAATTTAGTGAATATTGTGGCACCCCTTCTGACCTAAGTAATTCTTTAGAGAACAGTGGAAGGTAGTGATTTTTGATGGCAATATTAGTGAGACATCGATAGTCCACACATGTTCTAAGTTACTGTGATTTATAAGCGAACAAAGAATAAAGATGCAGCAGCAGGAGATAAAGTCTTGGGTGTAAGTGCAATTGAGTATCCTTCCTGCCAACATAATCGTCTCCCCGCCAAATTTAAAAGGAGGCGGACAATAATTTGGAAATGGAGGAGACTAATCCATCTCTACCATAGCCAAACTTCTCTGATGGCCTGATGGATTAGGGGCCGTTGGAGAATTGGCTGTATGTCCACTTGTCCAATTTAGAAAGATATAGCCATTTTTTACTACCTTTCACTGTCAGGAAGACATTGGTGGTAAGAGGCAGTAAAAACATAATAATGCCTCCTCCCCATGGCATATCACTCGCATGGCAAGGGAGGAATTGTTTTTCTTATTTATAAAAAAACTAAACCCCACTTTCGGGTTTTGTTTTTGAAAATAAAATAAACTTTGTAACTTTGCCATACAGCTCTACCATGTTTAACGTCAAGGTGGTTCCTGTGAATGCTGGAGATGTCCATTAACTGGACAGGCAGTAAAATACTCTGCTGCCCTGGCGAAGTAAGGCCCTCCCGCCAACTTTTAAATCATCCCCTGAGTTACTACTAAAAGAAAACAGTAGTAGGTCCAGGACCAGACATGGCCAACCACTGGCACAGCACCCACTGATAATAATAGATGTAGGGAATTAAAATAAAGTCCAGTAGGAAATAATGATACATTTAATTGTTTCAAATACTTACAAATATAAATAAATATATTGTAATAGTACAAACATATATAAAAATACTTTTATCAAAACTGTGGATTTTTAATATTTAATTATAAAATATTTTAATATCTATTTTGACATTAAAAATTAAAGTAACAATAATTATTATTAAAATATTTTGAGATATATATCTACATTCAGTGTAATTTATTATATACATCTCTTTCAAAAATGATTAATGCATAATATTTTTTCTTTCAGTTGGAATGTTTTTCTTTATGTAAACTCCAGTACAATAATTTGTATTCAATTTATGATGTAATAAAGGTTTTTGTCCAAAATAACTTGATAGAGTTGTAACATGATTTGTTCTACATTAATATTTAATATAATAGCATTTGTAATATTTATTTTTTGAGTAAAGTAAATTTATTTAATTTTCTCTACACCTTACCAAATGAAATCTCCACAGCCAGGGTGAATTTCTCCACATGGTAAAGTGTATAGGTAAAGTGCATGGGGAAAAATAAAAATGTTTATTGAACTAAAAAATGAATACTAGAAAAATATTCATGTTAAATATGTTCTTTGTACATTTTTGTTTTAAACATAGAACCAAATAAACCAAGGCTGCTGCACTAATAACTTAACTTTGAAATACATCTTTAATACATAGAAACATGTTAAATTAAATGCAAATAATTTCTGAAGTTTAAATAAAAAACTGAATTCCATTCTAAATATTTTTTTTTATTAAGCATGAATAAATATTAAATGAGATGTATACAGAGTTAATTACAATTTATTTAGTTTGAAAACTTTATTGTTACAATAATATTTATATTCAAAATATGGTGTTGCAATATGTTTATAATTAAATAATAAGTATGTGCTCTTTATATATATTTAACATTAGATTGTGTTTATTCATATTTATGTGTAACTATTTCTAAATACTTTAGTTTAAGGTAACTTTATTTAGCATGGAGATTTTTTTCAATTCCCTACCTTCATTATTTTTAATGGGACTGTGTTGCTGTGCCAGTGGTTAGCCATGCGTGGTGCTGGACTTTTTTTTTGTAGTAAACATACTCAAAGGTGTAAATTACTCAAATGTGTAAGTTAGCTTTGTAAATCAGGCCCTTGGTTATTAATTCATTCTGTAGATTTTCTTTCAAATAATTTTTCAAGGATGCATTTTCAGTGTCTGTTTGAGAATAGATGCATTTGAATGGTACAGTGCAACTAGGTTCAACTAGAGTTTCACTGTTATACCTCCTATGATTAGGCTTCTCAAATAAATACAGTTAGGCATGATAATGGCTAAAAATGGATATGAAAATTGCAGCTACACTGACTGCTCTTTCTTGATTTCATCTTTTGAAGAACAACAACCTTCAAATGAAATTCAGTGGTCATGAAAGAACTGAAAGGAGTGGTTTGAGGTTGCAAAATGATACAGGGATCATGACTTCCCAGCCAAGATCATCAGAAAATAACAACATATGGCCAGATTACGAGTTTGGCGGTCTCGCAGCATGCCGCCACGCCAGTGCCCCCATGCAAGACCGTCAAACCCGTAGTCACACTATCGCCCATATTAGGACTTACATCCTGGTCTGGCGGGTGTTGCTTTGGCTGTCCCACGGTGGTGCCTTTCTAAGACTCATATAGGAGCATTAGAAAGGCAGCACCATGGGAGCACCAAAGCATGTTCCTGCACAGCATGGACTGTGCAGCGCATGCTGTGCAGGAAAGGGGGGTGCATACAGACAGAGGGGCCCACCATGTGCCCTCTTGCATGCCCACTAGGCCCAGAGGCATCAGGGGGCCCTGTAAGATCCCCTTAGTTTCCTCACTGCCACCCTTCCCATGCTGGGCTAACCGGCATGAAAAGGGTCGCATTGAGGAAGCTCATAATATGATTGGAGGTGCTGCACCCCTACAGTGGGATCACAGCTCCCCGGCGGTTGTTGCGGTCCTGTGGCTGTCCCACCACTGCACTGGTAATATGGTAGTCGGATAGCCAATGCAGCAGTGCGTGGACCGCCACTATGTCTATGGAGGTCCTATAGACCACCAGAGTCATAACCAGACCCATAGTCAGATGCAGCAATAATATCAAAGGACAAAATTTCCTGGTGCTCACCTATAAGAAATTGGGCTACTGGTTGAGAGGGTGGAACCCTACTAAAGCAGCAGCCACAACCCTTCTCAGGGTGAAGCCATAGGCACACCCCAAATTAACCTGTGTTTAACCCTCCAGTAGCTTGGCACAAAGGAGCCAGGCGTAACTTGGAGGCAATGTGTAAAGTATTTATGCAGCACTTCAAACAGTGATAAAGTAAAACACAACACAAGAAAAATATTTAAGTGAGAATAGCGCCAAAAGGCACAGTGCCAACTGTGATGGAGCACGGGCCAGCTACATGGACCCTGTTGGGCCCGCTGAAGAAGAATACCTTAAGTCCTGATTGTGGAGTGATGCAGGGTCAAGCGTCAAGGAAGCGTCATGCAGCTACAATTCCTAGTAGCTGCAAAGCTGTGATTCAAGGTCCTACTTCTTCATCAAGGATACCGAGATGCATCACATACCAGTTATTTCTGAAAAAGCTGTAGGGCTGTAGGTCTGTGTCGTCGTAGAGGTAATGTCTTCAACGTGGGGCTTGCATTGTGAAGGCCTGTGTTTAGGATACATCATGCAATGGCAGTTCCTGGAAGTCCCTGGGTGGAGATGCAAAGTCCTGTGCCAGAGACGAACCATGCAGCAGTCCTGCTGTGAAGTTTAGTAGAGCAATGCATCGCACAGCGGCTCCAATGTGGAGTTTCCGGTTGGTGATGCATCGGCCAGTGGATCCTATGCATCAGTTCTGCTGGGACTACTGATAGGACGTCTAGGGCATCTTAAGGCTCACTGCTGTTTATATTTTTTCACAGTGCCCCTGAAGATGGGACAGAAATCCCAAAATGCATTGGGCAACACATATGTGTTTGGAAATGAAAACTTCAATTGTGAAATAGGCCACCTTACCCCCTTTTGTTTAGTTGTATTGCTTATAATTGAGATACAGCACGTCTGTGCAAATGTTAACACATATGAATGTATAGCAGTGACATATATTATGGATGAATTGTCACATTAAAATCAAGTATGGCACATATTGTTTAACAAATATTTTGTGATGATGGTTTATTTTGTATAAAATTCATGATTGATATATTCACGCGCTGTGCAGCCGGTTACAAGTGACATGTGACATTTGCAGCAGCAGAGGCAGTATCATACGTGTATTAGGCAGTCACACATCCCTGACCAGCACGCTAGATAGGCACTTGGTACACTACAGTGAACAGTGTCTCAAAGTCATATATTATCAGGTGTGCGCAATACAAATACACATATAGTAAAAGGTATATTTTGCCAGGTCGAAGTAGCAGTTTGAAATGGCACACATAGGCAGCAATGGCAGGCCTAAGACATGTCTGCAGGGCTACTTAAGTGGGTGGCACAATAAGTGGTGTAGGCCCACCAGTATAGTAGCATACAGTAATGTCCCAACAGGTATTAATCCAATAAATTGTTCATACACATAAAGTATTTACCTGGAAAAAAGAGAAACACCAAGGATTGAATAAAGTGGTCTGTATACAGAGTAGGGACAAGAATAACTTGGGACAGCAATAATGTTACTCCATGGATGTGCATTCAAATAAAGTGGACACATTGAGATCGTAAACAAAAAATGTGAACAGCTCATGTGAGGCACGTAAAAGAGTGAAAATAACAGCAGGAGGGCATTACTGTATAATTGTACCAAACATGAATACTGGAAGAGACAATTTTACAGGAGCACGTTAAGTGCCAGACGCCGTAAATCCAGTAGTTGGTGTCAATGGCGTTTCGACCTGTATTATGTCGGGTCATCATCGGGACAGAGATTGCACAAATTAAATTTGTATGCTGGACGCGGTCTTGTAGCATGAATGTAGGTTGTGCACTGTGAACAGTGGCTACACTTACTGATTGGTAGGGTTGGACGGTAAACCCCACTCCGCCAGCGGAGTTCACAGAGATTTTGTCATTCTGTACTTTCCCTGTAGGGTGGAGTTTGGCAAACACTCCGCCTATGCCACATAGTGGAGTTTACCTGAACCCACCACTAATCTCGTGGCATTTTTGTGCCACCTCGCAAGATTAGTTCACGTTATCTCGTCGAGTGGCTAGCATCCGCAATTTTATTAATTTCTTCGCAACGCAGTGAGAGTGGAAGGAGGATAGCTGTTGTGGCTGACTATTCTACCATTCCAACCCCAGCTCTTCTGGACCTACTGGGGGAGTCAATAACGCGCTGCAGCTGGCCCGCCAGGTGTGTTGGTTACTGAGGGGTGCACTGTTAGCGCAAGAATAATTGTCCGCAGCCCTGCAGCAATGGGCTTTGAGATCCTGCGCCGTTGTTCTGGGAGTGGGTCGGTTTTTTGCTCACTCTGAATGTCTTGCTCTTTACATAATTATTGAGCTTCAATCAGAGCTTTTTTAGTGTGGATGGACAACTGAAATATACTGATCAGCTGATTTTAAGAGTAGAAACAGAGTGTTGAGGCAGACAGTGTTTAGTTTTGATTGAAGTAAGCAGGAGACGGGTCAACAAACATTTAGGCAGCCCTTCTCTTGCTCTCTGTAAACATGTAGCAGCAAGTGTTACATAATCTTTGTAATATTAATCCCTGAATAATATATGGCTTTCTTTGATTTGTTTCTGCTTGTACCTGTGTTCATATTGATCGCAAACTTTCTTCAAACCCTATCATTCTAAGGACTTGGGCTCTTTTCGAGTACTGATCAGTGTTACTTTTGCGTCACTTTTGTTGGATGGTGCAAACCATTTCCTTATTGGGTGGCCAACCTTCCACAATAATAACCGATATTTAAAATGAACGCTTAGTTTTGCTGATATGCACAAGAACCCCTCTGCATTCTGCAAAAGGACGCCTTCATAACCCAGTGTGGCTTTGTGGTCTGCGTCCTCCCGGTTCATCTTTCTTTTTTTGTCTATTGTTTGTGCTTTCTTTTGTAGGATGCAACCGCGCAACATGGTTGATTGGCTTATCTCAGATGTACATTCATATAGGGCTGGGCGAGTGGAGCAACTCCGTCCGCTCGGAGTTCCTGAGAGTTTTTATGCAAGCCCAACTCTACTGATTGGTACACTTCCTGGTCCTTTGACCTTGGGAATTAGCTCCACTGACAGACCTTTTGCTTCATTGTGAGGACCCCTTTCTTCCCCAGGCCACGATTCACAGTGCCCAACCAACACACATGCTACAAGACTGTCTGTTGGTGGCAGCCCTTGCTCAAGGCATTTATTTGAATTTTCCTGTGTCTTTATTTGCAGACCTTAATGTTCATTTTGATCCTGCTACATCTTCATTGGCCGTAAACTCGTTTACTCTATCTATTCTGAAGCCCAGTCTCCTGCTTCCTACCCATGACAAGGGCCATTACCTTGAAATAACCTTCTCAAAGGTATCTAGCTGCCAAGCCTGCCACATCTTCCCATTACCATGGTCTGGTCATTTTGGTTTCCAGTTTCTATATTCTTTACCAAAATTCTTTTCACACCTAATGGTCCAATCCAGAAACTAGAAATCAGTGTCACCAGATGATTTAGGCTACTCATTTGAAATGAAACAGTGAAAAGACAGAGATTCTGAGCCCCACACAACTGTTTTTGTTCTGGGAAATTAAATTTTGGCCCCTCCCCCTGGATCCTTTACTAACACTTGTAAACTAGTTGAAAAATGGTAGGATAAATATTGACACCTCATTGTCCTTGTCTAACCAGATCTCCTCTGTGGCGAAAGCATGTTTCTATCAGCTGCGTGCTCTGCAACGTTTTACACCTTTTCCACTTCATTTACAAGGTGCAAATTCTGAATGTCTTTGGAACTGCTCACCTGGTCTGTTGCAACACAGTGTATCTTGACCATCCAGCATTTCTGATCCAGGAGCTGCAATTATGCGGCAAGACATGCATTTGATTTTAGGTGGTGAGATCATGCTTCGCATGCTCTTATGTCAATGCATTGGTTATACGTTAAACAGCAGATCTATGTCATTTCCATGTGTTTGGTGCACAAGGTAATCTTCACCCTATATAAGTCCCATTTACACATTAATTTAAGTGGCATTCACCTACTTCTGTTTTAAAATCTAAGAACAATATATTTTTGGAGAACCATACGTTCTACTGAAAGACCATAGGCAGCAGGTCCTTAAGATTGTGGCTACCTCAAAACAGAACTTCCTGCATTTGTTCTTATATCAAGAATCAACTTAGGCAAATTTGCTCACCTATCGAAGACTTGGGGGCCGATTATGATGTTGATCAGTTTGCAGTCTGACCGCTGAATTACGATGTTGGTGG
Organism: Triturus cristatus; assembly: GCF_964204655.1. NCBI lineage: Eukaryota > Metazoa > Chordata > Amphibia > Caudata > Salamandridae > Triturus > Triturus cristatus. Next base: position 1,414,676,180 of record NC_140591.1, on the reverse strand, counting down.
TCGGAGCGTGAACCGGCAGGTATTTACAATATGCTTCCGACCGGCTCTCAGAGACTTCCGGCTGGTGAGAACCGCACCGCAATCCCTTATGAATGGTGTTTCCACCGTCGGGATTACGATGTCGATTTCACACAGCCTTTCCGTGACAGCCTTTCTGACAAGAAAAGGCTGTCAGAAAGTGACTTTGGGGACCCCTAGCAAGGCCCCCTTGCCTCCATGGCCTAAGGTTGGTGCTGAGGGGGTACCTAGGGTGCCACCCTGTAAATCCATGTGCTGTCTGGCAGGGACCATGGGGTGCCTGCCACAGGGTGCAGGGTTTTACACACACCCCCTTTTCTTTATGGGAGCCTGTATTATCGCCGGTTTAAGGCCACAACACAAGGTCCCATAGAGAAATGTGAGTATCTGACCGAACAGTGTTCGGTCGCATTGTAACCAGGCGGTCAGAATAGCCGACTGGAGGTCAGTCCGTCCAGAGACCGAGACTGTGTCGGTCGGAGGCAACTCCAACCGACATCATAATAAGCTTCTTCGCAACGCTCAGGACTAAGGGGCTGATTAGGATGGCGGTCGGACTTATGTCTGACCTCCATTCCTCAAGAAACGGAACCACCGGACTTGCTGTCGGCGGTCCCGCAATAAGATTTACAGCGGGCGCAAAGTGTATTTTTTGTATTTCAGCATATGCTGCGGGCTGCAGCACATGCCGCAATACAAAACATTTACATTTTTCATGTCCCTGCACTATGTGGCAGGCACCATGTGCCTGCCACATGATGCAGGGGTATGTAGGGGGGCACCTGGTGCCCTCCAGTGGCCATGCCATAGATTCTGGAGGTAAGGGGGCCTGCTACAGGCCCCCAAAATCCCTTTCCGCCAGCCCTTTCATGGTGGGTTAACGGCCATGAAACAGCCGGTGGAAAGGAACATTGTAATCCCTACGGTGGTGCCTGAGCAGGCACCACCACTGTTTTAGGGTTACAACTCCCTCTGATGCACTGCGTGGCAGTCGGTCTCGCCAACAGCCAGACATCGCCCGCCATCCTAAAGTGGTAGGCGGTAAACACTATTACGATGGCGGTGGGACCGCCCCCGACGGGATGTCAATGGCGGTTCCACCGTAGTTGTACTCAGGCCCTAAGGTATTGTCTTTGTTTCATATATTTTTTCTTTTGCATCACCAGTGCTGTTGAGTGGTTTTGTGTTTTTTAAATTGCCCAGGTATCCACGTGAGGGCATGAGTGGCACTCTACAAATGACCTAAGCTAAACTAAAGTAAACTGAACTGAACTAAACTAAACTCGTAACATCATAAAAAGGTGTGTAGCTTTGAATTTTCCCATCTAATTTGCATAGACCTATTTAATTAATATTTAATAAAGAAGATCTGTTCAGAAGAAGTTAGGTGATAATTCAGTTCTGTGATGCTCCCTGCTGATCTGGGCATATTTAGATGCATTAATGAGTTGAGTATTATGCACTCTAGTGCTGGACTCCTTTTCCTTAACTCTGGGATGCTGCTGCTTTTGAGGGGATGCGTGAACGCTTCAATATCAGATGGGATGAGCAATATTTGTTTAAAGAGTTGCCGAGAATGCTTTCTAGTGAGTATTTGTGATTGACATTATGACCTATTGTGCTTGCTTCCTTTGGATAACTAAAGTGTCTAAGCCTGATTTTGAAGTGGTGTCACATGATGTATTACCTCCTTCTAAGTAGTAAATACAAGTAATTTTCAAAGACCTCCTATTTCCTAACCCATTAGGAATCTTTGGTTTTTGCAGCGATGGAAAATCAATCTCTGTCGCATTATTCATGCTTACGTTAAGGGTTTACATTGGACTTACTGCAGAAACCTGCAGGGGTACAAAGCGGAGTGGATGCGGATTAAACACTTTCCGCTCCAATGAGCCTCTTGCACCAAGCCTTTTTACAAAATTGCAGTAGAAACTTTGAAGGGATCAATTAGCGAGTGACGTCACAATACATCTGCAAGCTCCAGCTGACATCATCAAAGAAAGCAACACTCTGGAATGCCTATTCTTGGTAATCGGTAGATATGTAGGTCTGGGTAAAGAGAATTGTTTTTCCTCGCTACATTGGATGGACTCTCATACACACAAGAGCATTTCTTTGCAAATCATATAAGCAAGGGGATCACCCTACAAAGAATACAGTAAATGGAAACCGAATACAACAGCCACAGGGATTCTGAGAACTAGTTTCACCGGCTAGTCATCTCCTATATCTCTCCACTATTTGGGAATTTAATACTGACCATTGAAGCATTTATGGCTCTTTGGCTGCAAGAACAAATACCCAAGGCTATAGTTGAAGTTTGTTTGTACTCACACCACAAGTATCCTATGACCAGATTTTGAATTTCAGTAGGAATAGTGGATGTCTATCTCACCTCCTTTCATAATGAAACTTGGAACTGTGGTTTGGGTGCCCAAATGGAACACTTCCCAATGATGCCTATTTCTTATAAAGTTTACAAACTGACAGTAGAGAGGAAAAGATGCAGGCGGTCATGATTCTTTTGATAATGAGGTAGTCCACTGATGTACAACATCTCAGGAGGAGACATTTGAAGACAATTGTTGTGCACAGTTTTTGGGTGGCAATAAAGACACAGTAAAAGGGACCGGCATCATAAAAAATGCGGGAAAGACCTAGCAGGAGAGTACTTGGAAAATACATGTGCTCTCTGCATTTGCTGTTTGTGGTGGGCCATCAGTTTATTCTCTGTATTCATGTCCCACGAAATCTCTTTTACATCTTGTCGCTGATTTCTGACTCTTGAATTTACATGTGTATTTTGGTGCCCCCAGATGATCCCCAGGCCATCAGGAAAAGGTTGAATGAGGGTGAGGATTGAGGTTAAATGTCTGATTTACCATGGAAGACAAGATATTGTCAGGAGGTAACAAAGTTTAAGCCATGGGTCGTTGTGGAGATGGCTGGGAATCCCCAACACTGGGACACTAAGCACCCTGTTCTCCCTGTTTTGCCATGCCCTTCCCTGACCTCCATTACCTCCTCGTTCTATGTTTGGGAGATGTTTGCCTTAAAGAGATGCAGGTTTCCAGATATCTGCTATAGGTTCCTAGAGCACCAAAGGATGCTTTTAGTCACACTGTTGTTGTAAACTTAATTGTTTGTCTGTCAAACACCCCGAATCTACTTCTTTAGCCCCCCCTCCAAAGCACTGTCAGTAAAACCTTGGCTGACTTCAAGTCTATGGGGATTATCTATTTTCTTTATGTTTTTATGCAATGAACACCAGTCCCAGGATGGCCAAGTGCTTTACTTTTAATTATAATATAGACTGTAGAATTTTACACTAAGGACATCCCAGGCGTTGGTGTGCAGAGAAATCACATTGACAAGCTCCTCCACCACATTGTGAGGCAAAGCATTGTACTGCATTTTGAGTTTTCAACCAAGACAGCAGCTGTTTTTTGCATGAGGCAATTCCTGATGGCAGGGTAGGATCCCCTCAAGAAAAAAGCTCAAGGAGGGTGTTAGCAAAATCTTGATGGGAAGAGACTGCAAAAATATTGGATTTAGTCTGGAAGCCACTGACTCTATCGCGCTGGTGAGAGGCAGCTCACTATGCAGTCATGGGCCTCATTACAAGTATCCTGTTCTTTGGTGCAGGTAGACCAAAGGTCTGCAACCTCCAAATTTAGCCGGTATCCTTACACTAAATAAAAGCCATAAGATGCTATTGACCTCAGAATAGCAAATAACACGTGGACCTAAAAATACTGATTCTTTTCTGCATTTCTTTCCCAATAATGAGCCCTGTGCCGCCAATATATAGCACCTGCTTTGAGCAGTTGGTAAATTGCCGGGGGAGAAGTACTTTGGTCAGGGGATGGGAGATTGCACAGGAGGGCAGGGTAAGGCAGGGCTCCACTTCTGTCTGTAGACCATGCCCAGAGTCAATCCGTGGTTTTACTGAGTGTGGGATTGCTACAGTTAAATCCACGTCTAATGTTTGTGGCCTCAGGATTACTGGGTCCAGGACCCCCGGGACACTTGTAGTTGCTGGAATTATATCTCACCCAGGGAAACTGCTCTAGGATATTCATAATGAAGTTGTAACTGACACATTTTGACTTCCTTCTTTGTTTCTGTCCGATTGTGGTGGAAAATACAAAGCAGCATTCCGGTGTGGCATTATTTGAGGAATGGAGGTCTCTGCAATTGATATTGGTTTTATACTGAGATTTTACATCAGGATTGCATCACTTTTTGGTGCATCCCCAATGCAAAACCTATTTTTGGTATTCACAACGCCACACAAAGTTTGATTTGTGAGGCTTTACATTACTTTTTTTAAATAAAAAAAGTAACACAAGGAAGGACTTCGTGTGCCGGCGGGAGGAGCATGGTAGTTTCCACACACCCACCAGGCATTTTCATGCACACGCAGATATACTAAAGTCTGTAAACATGAGTTTGCTCCATAATGGTGAGCCTACCTAAGGCTGTTTGCATGAAGAGAAATATCTTTCTTTATTCTTCTTACTTCCTCTTTACATGTGTGCTGTATTCTGCATTACATATGTATAGAGGAAAACTCTTCTAAGGATAGTTTTTGTGCAGGAAGGTGCTCTGCCCACAATGGAGTACCCTTGCACCAGGGAGTACAGCAAGGGTTCATGAGTTGGCGCTTGTTAGCCAAAAAATGTGTTGGTGTATGGAGATGGTGCAACAATGCCATATCTTTGTAAATATGACATAGCTCAGCATCCTCCCGTTCATGCAACACAGTGCACCAACATGGCTTTCTGTGAAGCGTTGCGTGAACTGTAAGTACACCTGGGCCTTAACATCCTCTGTTTGTGGTGACCACCGACTTGTGAGTTACAAAGAGATGAGCTTGTACGTGTTGCGACTCCGTGAAATTTTAAACGTTCTTCTTGTTGTTGACATTTTGTAAAAAAGCCTTTTGTAAAAGGTTTCTAGGGGCTGAAAGTGTTTAATAAATGAAAAAGGCCAATGAAACAGGAAATTGGGTTCCATGGAAACATTGTTGGAAATTCACCAAGGGATACTGCGAACATGGGAATATATAGCAGCTCAAGGAATCATTAGGGCTTATCAAAAAGGACAAATAATACATAAAACAATACAGGAATATGAAAACATTGCCTAGCATTGAAGAGCAGCTTCCTGCTGAGGGCCTCAGAAGCATACATAAGTGTTTCAAAGTAGAAAGGGTGGAGTACAATTCTGACTAAGGTACAGTGAGAGTGGGTGTAAAACAGAACGTGGGAAGTAGTTCGTAGGCTTAGTGGGTGTGTGTGGAACAGCTAACAAGCACAGAACAAAGAAGAACAGCTGGTGAAGGATTGGGAAGTCCCGGAAGCTCAGTGCTCATTATTAGAGACAATAATTCAATGGCTCAGTGATGAGGAGTAGCTCACAGGCTCAGAAGTGGGGAAAGCTTCGACCCTCAACAATGAGGGAACAATGTGCAGAAAGAGCAGTTTGCTTCTTACAGAGCTCGATGGTGCGAAGGCCTATGTTTGACTTAGATTCAGGGATTCAAACTTATAAAGAACATTGGATGGGAGAAGACCTGGGATGCCTGAATTCCATGCAATCCACTTGTATTGAGTAGGATAAGATGACACTTGGAAGAAGAGGTTGGAGGCGTAATCCAAGGAACATGTTCAGGAAAGGAGGAAGGGAAAATAGTGGGAAATTCTGCAGGACCAAAGAGGACAATTGGCGGCCAGTATTCCTTTTTTTGAAAAAAAAAAAAAAGGAATACAAGTTTAATTATGCCATTTATTGCCACAACTTCAGGAAAGGCCCACAAAAATCAGTAAAGAAGTCATGGCATTTCATGCTTCTCCTGCTGATATGTGGTCAAAGTCTTTTCTTGGACGGTCATACATGACATCAGGCATACTGGCATCATTCATAACTGGACATGGTTTACAGGCATTAGATAGCATTTTTCATGAATCTTCACCAGAAGAAATTTGGATGGTTTGCAGAATTGAATGCTGGTTCTTAGCAATGGGCTCAGGTTTGGGGGTGAGAGTTTGCGCGAGACTGTGACAATGCACGGTGTAGTAATGAGCTTATAAACATCAGCTTCATTCACCCATATTCCATCAAAATTCACTTGCCAGCTGATGGCGTGTGCAATCAAGAACTAAAATACACCAAGTTGAGGATCTGACCCTTCTTGGGGCTGATAAGGGCCAGGAGGGGTGCAGGCTCTGGGGAATCACCAAGGTCCGGGTAGATCCTGCTGACCTTCTTGTGGTTCTCACACAATCCTCCAGGGCATGCTGCTATCTTCAGTAATGGCTGCACCACAGAGGCCATCAGGTTGTATTGCGCTTTATTGTGTACTGTGTCTGCTACCGGCGCCACTTCATTCAGGTCAGTAAATGCATAGACTTCTGGCAGCATCTAAGTGCATGTTATTTTTTGCCTAGCGCAAGGTGGCAAGAGCGGAGGAGCGCCCTGTGACATTTGTAATGCTACCATTCCCGAAGCATGTGTAGGCAACATACACACCGCAGTGCAACAAAGTACCTTCCAGGAATCTTTACAGAGGCTCACGAGAGCCTTAAGGAATCACCAATACCAGAGCTGACCTCAGATGAGCTTTTAAAACCCCATCACGAACCGTACGTCAGGACGAGGGCGGGGCTTTCTCAGCAGTGATAGGCAGGGCACATACATTTAAAGTGCGCATGTCTTTTTGGCCAGCTGTTTTGACACGGCCTGCCAGACATGCGCATTTTAAACCTGTCTAACCCAGCTATCTTGGACAGCGGGGTGAGAGACAGCTTAGGGCTCTAGCGTCCTTGGGAGCGGCGAGAGAGGCGGCTCCCTCCAATCGTGGCGCTGCTCTCATACAGAATGAGAGTGACATAGGATTGGTTGCTGCAGTTTCCTGGAGCCAGCCTGCCTAGAAAACTGGAGAAGACCCCAGCGAGGAGGAGGACATTGCGGCAGGAAGGTAAGTGGGATTCGTTTTTTGTACTTGTTTTTCACTTTTATTTTTGTCCCGCTCCTGCCCCCCGCACCCTCCCCCCTCGCTCTCCTTACATGCCATCCGCCACCATGGCACAAGGGGCTGAGCAGTCAGCATTAGTATTAGGCCTGGGCCAAAATTCCGTTCCGTTTGCGGAAATTGCGATATTTTGACATTTTCGCGTTCCGCGGAAAGCGCGAAAATGTCAAAATTTCCGCATTCCGCAGCTTAGCGATAATTTTTTTCTTGCTCGCGCTGTAAAACAATACATTCTCGCGCGCGCGCGATCACCTTACCTGAATCCCTGCGTTCTCCGACAAGTTTTCTTGACCCGGTCGCGTTCTCCACGAGATGTTGGATTTTGGTAGCCATTTTGCGCTGTCTCGCGAGAGTTCGCGGCCGCATTCAAGTCATTTTTCACGCGATCACGTCATTTGTCGCGCGATCACGTCTTTCTTCTCGCGATCATGCACCGCGCGAGTATGAGAAGATTGAGATCTCGAACATGTCATTCTACATCGCGAGCCAGAGAATGAGGACGCGGGCACATGAAATCGAACGCGAACAGGAGAAAGAGACCGCGAACACGTCATATCCAACGCGACAGGGACAAAGAAGAGAACGCGATCATATCGTTTTCGACACGCCGGCGGAAGTAATGTGAAGCTCGAGAACTCAACAACGTAAAATTTACAATTTGGAGAGGAATATCGGCTCTAGCAGCATGAAACCATCTGCAAATACTGATTTTGGATGAAAAGAACTCCTTACATTCACATTTGGCTTTCCTTTTTTGTGCAAGGAGTCATTTTTTTACAAGGTGGAGAGAGGGAGGAAGTGACACAGATTCTCCAACTTCCTGTTCCTGTCCAGCAGGCTCCTCCCAGTGCTTTGTCCATCTCCTGCTCATTCTGCCTTTGGATTTGGAGCTGGAAAGATCACTCTTTTTGTCTGCTGCATCATTGCAATTGGATTTCAGGATTTTTGGAATAGGATATTTTACAAGTAAGTGGTTGTTGTGTTTGATTGTGGGCATTGCAGTTGTTGTGTAACTACAATTTATTTTTGATAATTAATTATCATCATTCCTTTTTTTTATTTAATTTTTTTTAATTTTGTGGGTTGTAGTAGTAGGCCCGAGCTAGCCATGGGCATGGCCTCATGGGTGTGTGTGTGCATGATGAAGCAACTGTTCCTTTTGTTTTTTGAATATATTTCATTTTCAATCACATTTAGGGCATGGATGGCATTGGATTGAGTTGGGGAAGTGTGTTTTTTGGGGTGGCCTTGCTGATGTTGTTGGGCCTGGCCATGTGGCTGGTGGCCATTTTGAGGCCTAGGCCTGCAAGCTTGCCTGGCCTTGTCTGCCAACAGGCCTGCTTTCATCCACTGCTACCAGAGCAGGTAGCCACAGCTTTAGTAATCTACTGTTTTCTGTGTGCTCTGTTGAATTTAGACATCATTTAGGGCATGGATGGCATTGGATTGAGTTGGGGAAGTGTGTTTTTTGGGGTGGCCTTGCTGATGTTGTTGGGCCTGGCCATGTGGCTGGTGGCCATTTTGAGGCCTAGGCCTGCAAGCTTGCCTGGCCTTGTCTGCCAACAGGCCTGCTTTCATCCACTGCTACCAGAGCAGGTAGCCACAGCTTTAGTAATCTACTGTTTTCTGTTTGCTCTGTTGAATTTAGACATCATTTAGGGCATGGATGGCATTGGATTGAGTTGGGGAAGTGTGTTTTTTGGGCTGGCCTTGCTGATGTTGTTGGGCCTGGCCATGTGGCTGGTGGCCATTTTGAGGCCTAGGCCTGCAAGCTTGCCTGGCCTTGTCTGCCAACAGGCCTGCTTTCATCCACTGCTACCAGAGCAGGTAGCCACAGCTTTAGTAATCTACTGTTTTCTGTTTGCTCTGTTGAATTTAGACATCATTTAGGGCATGGATGGCATTGGATTGAGTTGGGGAAGTGTGTTTTTTGGGCTGGCCTTGCTGATGTTGTTGGGCCTGGCCATGTGGCTGGTGGCCATTTTGAGGCCTAGGCCTGCAAGCTTGCCTGGCCTTGTCTGCCAACAGGCCTGCTTTCATCCACTGCTACCAGAGCAGGTAGCCACAGCTTTAGTAATCTACTGTTTTCTGTTTGCTCTGTTGAATTTAGACATAATTTGGGGCATGGATGGCATTGGATTGAGTTGGGGAAGTGTGTTTTTTGGGCTGGCCTTGCTGATGTTGTTGGGCCTGGCCATGTGGCTGGTGGCCATTTTGAGGCCTAGGCCTGCAAGCTTGCCTGGCCTTGTCTGCCAACAGGCCTGCTTTCATCCACTGCTACCAGAGCAGGTAGCCACAGCTTTAGTAATCTACTGTTTTCTGTTTGCTCTGTTGAATTTAGACATCATTTAGGGCATGGATGGCATTGGATTGAGTTGGGGAAGTGTGTTTTTTGGGCTGGCCTTGCTGATGTTGTTGGGCCTGGCCATGTGGCTGGTGGCCATTTTGAGGCCTAGGCCTGCAAGCTTGCCTGGCCTTGTCTGCCAACAGGCCTGCTTTCATCCACTGCTACCAGAGCAGGTAGCCACAGCTTTAGTAATCTACTGTTTTCTGTTTGCTCTGTTGAATTTAGACATCATTTAGGGCATGGATGGCATTGGATTGAGTTGGGGAAGTGTGTTTTTTGGGGTGGCCTTGCTGATGTTGTTGGGCCTGGCCATGTGGCTGGTGGCCATTTTGAGGCCTAGGCCTGCAAGCTTGCCTGGCCTTGTCTGCCAACAGGCCTGCTTTCATCCACTGCTACCAGAGCAGGTAGCCACAGCTTTAGTAATCTACTGTTTTCTGTTTGCTCTGTTGAATTTAGACATCATTTAGGGCATGGATGGCATTGGATTGAGTTGGGGAAGTGTGTGTTTAGGGCTGGCCTTGCTGATGTTGTTGGGCCTGGCCATGTGGCTGGTGGCCATTTTGAGGCCTAGGCCTGCAAGCTTGCCTGGCCTTGTCTGCCAACAGGCCTGCTTTCATCCACTGCTACCAGAGCAGGTAGCCACAGCTTTAGTAATCTACTGTTTTCTGTTTGCTCTGTTGAATTTAGACATCATTTAGGGCATGGATGGCATTGGATTGAGTTGGGGAAGTGTGTTTTATGGGGTGGCCTTGCTGATGTTGTTGGGCCTGGCCATGTGGCTGGTGGCCATTTTGAGGCCTAGGCCTGCAAGCTTGCCTGGCCTTGTCTGCCAACAGGCCTGCTTTCATCCACTGCTACCAGAGCAGGTAGCCACAGCTTTAGTAATCTACTGTTTTCTGTTTGCTCTGGTGAATTTAGACATCATTTAGGGCATGGATGGCATTGGATTGAGTTGGGGAAGTGTGTTTTTTGGGCTGGCCTTGCTGATGTTGTTGGGCCTGTCCATGTGGCTGGTGGCCATTTTGAGGCCTAGGCCTGCAAGCTTGCCTGGCCTTGTCTGCCAACAGGCCTGCTTTCATCCACTGCTACCAGAGCAGGTAGCCACAGCTTTAGTAATCTACTGTTTTCTGTTTGCTCTGGTGAATTTAGACATCATTTAGGGCATGGATGGCATTGGATTGAGTTGGGGAAGTGTGTTTTTTGGGGTGGCCTTGCTGATGTTGTTGGGCCTGGCCATGTGGCTGGTGGCCATTTTGAGGCCTAGGCCTGCAAGCTTGCCTGGCCTTGTCTGCCAACAGGCCTGCTTTCATCCACTGCTACCAGAGCAGGTAGCCACAGCTTTAGTAATCTACTGTTTTCTGTTTGCTCTGGTGAATTTAGACATCATTTAGGGCATGGATGGCATTGGATTGAGTTGGGGAAGTGTGTTTTTTGGGCTGGCCTTGCTGATGTTGTTGGGCCTGGCCATGTGGCTGGTGGCCATTTTGAGGCCTAGGCCTGCAAGCTTGCCTGGCCTTGTCTGCCAACAGGCCTGCTTTCATCCACTGCTACCAGAGCAGGTAGCCACAGCTTTAGTAATCTACTGTTTTCTGTTTGCTCTGGTGAATTTAGACATCATTTAGGGCATGGATGGCATTGGATTGAGTTGGGGAAGTGTGTTTTTTGGGCTGGCCTTGCTGATGTTGTTGGGCCTGGCCATGTGGCTGGTGGCCATTTTGAGGCCTAGGCCTGCAAGCTTGCCTGGCCTTGTCTGCCAACAGGCCTGCTTTTTCATCCACTAGGATCAGAGCAGGTAGCCACAGCTTTATTGATCAAGTGTTTTCTATGTGATCTGTTGAATTTTTAGACATCACCTTCCTGAGAGTGTAGTGTGTGGCTGTACACAGTACTAGTAGTATAACATAGCTCTAGTTAAAAAAAAGTCATAAATGGCTAGACTATCTTTTGTTTGCACTAGTACAGTACTAAGTAACTGAACCACAAAAACAAATGCAACATTTCACTGATGTTCTTCTCCTGTCTTCTTTGCTTTTAGGTGCACAAAAGACAGAGTAGGAGGTGTCATCGGCATCACCTGGCTACCCGTTGTACTGCCAGCCAGCCAGAAGTCCTGCTGCGCATCACGCCCACGTGTGACCAGAACTTGTTGTGCATCTGCCTCCTGCCTGACATTGGAATAAGATGGCCCCAAAGAAAGGTACCAGGTCCAGTACCAAGAAAGTTGCTGGTGAGAAGAAGGAACAGAAAAAGGAAGTGCCATTAACCACGACTGGTGGTGTGCCGGCCAAGGTTTTTTTTGGCACCAAAGCGTTGTCCGGGAACCAAGCTGGGAGCAGCACAGCGGTCCAGCAACCCCACCAACCTAGGCCCAAGGGCTTTACTGTCGCAGAGGTAGCCAGTCTACTAACGGGCAGCGATGTTGAAGAAATGTCATTACCGCAAAGTAGTACACAATCAAGTTCAACGCAGGCGCAAACTCAGCAGATCAGTGTGCAGCCGCAACAAGAACAGCTGCAGCAACAAGAACAGCAACAGCAGCCGCCGCAACAAGAACAGCAGCAGCAGCCACCGCAACAAGAACAGCAGCAGCAGCCGCCGCAACAAGAACAGCAGCAGCAGCCGCCGCAACAAGAACAGCATCAGCAGCCGCCACAACAAGAACAGCAGCAGCAGCCACCGCAACAAGAACAGCAGCAGCAGCCACCGCAACAAGAACAGCAGCAGCCGCCGCAACAGCCAACCATAGTAGTTGTTGCTCCTGACGTAGGGGCATTTCAGGAAATCGAGCTTCCTGCAGACAAAGTGGAGCGAAGTCAAACCACTGTTTCAGAAGATCAATTGTCTTCCAGACCACCAGCAAGGAAAAGGAGGCTTAGTCCATCATCTTCTTCTTCAAGCCCCGCTTCTGATGATCGTGATGACACTTGGGTCCCACCAGCTCGGTCTGAGAGTGAAGTACGCCACAAGACATTGCTTCTGAAAAGGAAGGTCCCAGAAAAACTTAGAGTTATGGAGGTAGATGTAGAAGAGGGGGGTGATGATGTTGATGAAGACGAGCCAGTCATCACGCACATTACTCCCGCCCCAAAGGGATTGGAGACCGACATTCTCACCCTATCCAGAAAGGCTGCTACTGAGCGGGATGTAGCACGGATCTCACCAACACAGGTTACACCACCACTACCTCCAGCTGCCATATTTTCCAAGGCCCGGCAGGGACCTACATCCAGCTCAACCATCTCAGTAGGAAGTGGTAGTAAAAGTCACAGTGTAGGTGGACAGGGTCACATATTTTCAAGCACCCCCTCAAGTTCATCTGGTGTTGAAAGTGGCACATCCAGCAGTGCCAGAAAGTTCTCCTCCCCAGTTTGGGGCTTCTTTTCTGTTAGCGCCAAGGAGGAGAACGTTGCTATATGCGCAATTTGTCGGCAAGGTGTTCGGCGTGGTAAGCTTGGTACAAACTATGGTACCGGAGGACAAGCAAGTCATCTCAGAATACACCACACTATTGTGTGGGAGGATCACCTACGTAATTTAAAAGAAAGTAGGAAAACTAAACCCTTTGAAGTTGGTCAGGAATCAGGGAGCGATATTATTGTGGTGGCAGGTGAAGAACAGGGAGGCATTTCTAGCCCTGTCTCCAGTAGTGCAGTCACTGCAGTGGTAACGCCCACATCCTCCTCAGTAACATCAGAGTGGCACCGCAGTAAGAGCCATACTCAGAGTGTGGGTGAGACACCAAGGCGACCGGCGAGTACCTCAATGAGACAATCTGTGTCGTTGAGCCTTACTGGGTTAATGGCACCACTAAGGAAAGTAAGCCAGCCTACCATTGACAGCATGTTTAGGTTGGAGGGGCAGTTCCAACGCAACCACCCAACGGCACGATTGTACAATGCGAAGCTGGCTAAAATGTTAGCGCTGGACCTTCTTCCTTTTTCATTTGTGGAAGGGGTGGGTTTCCTTGAATTTGTGTCTGCCATCTGCCCGAAATGGAAAGTTCCCAGCCGGTCCTATTTCGCAAGAATTGCTCTTCCGGCACTACATCATGATGTGCTGGAATTGGTTGGTCACGGTTTGCAGCAGAGTGCTGTGCACAATATCCACCTGACAACAGACATGTGGACCAGTTGCCAAGCCACAGATTACATGTGCATCACTGCACACTGGATCTCTTTTGTGGGGGTTAAAGATCAACTATCTGCACGAGGTGTTGTTGACACAGCTGCGATTTTTGAAGGTACTCGGAAACATGCAACTGTAGCCATGTTCGCCATGGAGAAATCTCATACGGCTGAAAACATTTTAGAAGAGTTTCGCACCAAGGTTTTGGAATGGCTGCGGCCCAGAGGGCTTGGTATTGGTTTTGTTGCCACAGACAATGGCAGTAATGTACTTAAGGCCATGGAACTTGGTTCCTATTTCAGGGTTCCGTGTTTGGATAAACATTATAGTGCAAGACTTTCTGAAAAAAGAACCCATAGTAAGCAATTTACTGTCCATCTGCCGTAGAATATGCACTCATTTCAGCCATTCTTTTAAAGCTCGGAAGCAGCTGAGGATCCTCCAACGTGAGCGTAGGATGCCAGTCAAGGCACTCATCCAGGAGGTGGCAACACGTTGGAACTCAACGTATTACATGCTTGATCGTCTGTACGAACAGCAGAGGTCACTCAATGAATATGTCTGGTACAGAAGCAGTGATGCTAGTGTTAAAGGCATGACCCTTCAGATGGAGCAATGGACCCTAATTCAATGCCTGACTGAGATGCTGTCTCCTTTTGAGGTCTTCACACGTGAAGTCAGCAAGGAGGACTGTACAATGGGCCAAGCTATCCCATTGTTGCAAATGCTAGAGCATGAGCTGAATAATGTGTCTGAATCCTACAAAGGTGTAGAGGACAGAAGGCAAGCCCATGACTTGGTGGAGAGCTTATCCAGGCGCTTATCAGAAAATGTAAGGATACAAAATAAAATTTTGCCACAATTCTGGATCCACGTGCAAAATTAGGACTATTCCTTTCTTTTTCCGACACTGATGTTGCCCGCTACAAAAGTTGTATAGCTGAAGCAGCCATCAAGTTTGAAAACGAAGGGCTGCTAATTAAAAGCCCGCCACATCAACCCACAACAAGTACTGATACTGAAGCAGGCCATGCAGAATCAAGTGCAACTTCGTCGGCTGAGGGCAGTGCGGTTGGCTCACAATCGCAACACTCACCATCACCATCGACTACAAAAACAATAACTGGATCATTCGGCCGAGTACAATCATTATCAGATTGGTATGTAAAGATGGGCCGTAAGCACAGTGCTGATGCACAGAAAAAACAGCACAAAAGCTTACCAGCAGCAACCCTGAACATTGAGCGGATGGTCCAGGCCTATCTGGACGACCCAACAGAGGTGTACGTTGATAAAACCCAGTGCAGTATTGGTATAGGAAAAGGTCTGAATGGCCACAGCTCAGCAGGCTGGCGATAAGCTATCTGGCTTGCCCTGTCGCAAGTGTCTCTTCCGAACGTGTTTTCAGTGCCGCTGGTTCCATTGTAACCTTGAGAAGGACCAGTCTATCTCCCAAAAACGTGGAGAGGTTAACAATGATCAAAATGAATCAGCACTTCATACCACCGAATTACACAATGCATGAATCAACAGAGGAAGATGAGGACAGCGGCTCAGGTGACGGAAGTATTGTGTCAGATGATTACCTACTACTGGAAGATCCCCCAGAGTTTGAGGACGAGCTATACTTCCCTGACAATTAGGCTCGCACTTACTGTCTTCCTCCCTTTTTTCCCCCTTTGTTTGTGTCTGTTGTTCCGGTTATAAACTTGTGAATCGCAACCAATGCATTATCACCGTCTTCTAATCTTCTAATTTAAGATACAAGTTTCAGGTGTCTGCCATTTGACACTACAGTCCTCAGAATCCAGCTCCTCCGCTCGATCATACTGCATCTCCTGGTCAATTCCATTTCCCTCATGAATGATGATTGGATGATGGTAACAACAAATTCAAACTTTCCTCGTCCTTCCAAAACAAGTGGACCATGAATCTGATGACTTCTATAGCTATCCTCCTTCAGAGCCGAGAGAGACTGGCCATTAACTGAAAATAAGATGCAACAGGTAATGATTGATGCCATGCATTGGCCGCAGAATAGCAGACTGAATGATGTAGATTTTGTTGTGTGTGTTGTGCATGAATGAATTGATGTAATTGTGCACTGCCACTAATCAACATTCTACAGAACACACTAATTTTCCCCTTCTGGCAAACAAGAAATGTGTACTTCTCCTGCATCTTGGTGATACATTGCTTTTAATTCAATACAGGAAGGGGACTCACTCAATCTGCGCAATGCAAATGACTGTGACTTAACAGCACCGTCCATCATGATGATGGCGAAAGAGACGGCCTGCAGCGTTAACGAGATGAGATGCAACAGGTAATGATTGATGCCATGCATTGGCCGCAGAATGGCAGACTGAATGATGTAGATTTTGTGGTGTGTGTTGCGCATGAATTGATGTAATTGTGCACTGCCACTAATCAACTTTCTACAGAACACACTAGTAATTACTAATTTTCCCCTTCTGGCAAACAAGAAATGTGTACTTCTCCTGCATCTTGGTGATACATTGCTTTTAATTCAATACAGGAAGGGGACTCACTCAATCTGCGCAATGCAAATGACTGTGACTTAACAGCACCGTCCATCATGATGATGGCGAAAGAGACGGCCTGCAGCGTTAACGAGATGAGATGCAACAGGTAATGATTGATGCCATGCATTGGCCGCAGAATGGCAGACTGAATGATGTAGATTTTGTGGTGTGTGTTGCGCATGAATTGATGTAATTGTGCACTGCCACTAATCAACTTTCTACAGAACACACTAGTAATTACTAATTTTCCCCTTCTGGCAAACAAGAAATGTGTACTTCTCCTGCATCTTGGTGATACATTGCTTTTAATTCAATACAGGAAGGGGACTCACTCAATCTGCGCAATGCAAATGACTGTGACTTAACAGCACCGTCCATCATGATGATGGCGAAAGAGACGGCCCGTTAACTTAAGATGAGAAGGAACAGGTAATAAATGATGATAATTAATGGCATGCATTGGACACCTGACTCTGAGCTATTGGTCTTTGTGTTTGCGTTGTTTGTTGTGCACAAAGTGATGTCAAAGTGTACTAGTGGTAATCTATCTTTCTGTACACAATAAAGAATGACTCAAGTCAGTAATATTTATATTTCTACTCTTGTTGTGTTATAAAAATTACACTTGTACTGCAGGCCGATCTTCAGTCAGTAGAAGTATCAGAGCTGATGATGAAGTCAGGAGGATGTTTCATGAGTGGCATAAAACGGAAAAGCCTAAAGGTAAACACGTGAACAACAACCACAGCACACCCAAATGTCTGTGTAGAAGTTGAATAGAGTGTAGCGGTGGGATGACTGCAGTGCATTGATTTTACTAACTTTAACTGTAAAATGCTATGTCTGGAATGGATAATGTGCTTTGCGTTTGTCCAACTCTTTGAGAGAAAAAAAAAGGACTCTAAAGTGTTAACGTATGATGTGCTAATGGTAAGCACTGTGGGCCTGATCTCTCCTGTTACTGTTGAAGCTCTATGCTGGAAACAGACTACAGTAGAGATGATGCATATGCATACATGCCACCTCGGAAAGTGTTCTTGTTGCACTACACCATCACTTGTGCATTTGTTTTCACTTTCTTTCTGAATATCCCCTTTGGTTTTCAATCTAAAATTACAGGCCGGGCCTTGTCCAAAACTTTGTAAAACATTACAATGCATATTAATTACCTTACCAATCAATCACCTTTTTATTCCAGCCGGGCAGTGGCGAGTGGTGAGGCGACACACCCAAGATTGATGGACGAGAGGAGCAAGAGGAATGCCGAGATGCAAAAAACCAGTCCACATTTTTGACCAGGATAAGACAGTAACAGTATCCACTTTTCACTTCTTTTAAATAATTTGATTAATATCTTGTATACATTCTTTACAACAGTGTGTTCTTGGAGTTGTTATTATCAATCATCATTACGTTTGCTCTGTGTTTACGATTCTTCACTACCAATATTTAAAATTTCTATTTGCTATCTGTTAAAGTATTAAGGCCGGAACAGAACAAGAAATAGAAGTGTATGTAATCCGGGTCTCATCATGCATGCATTTTCTTTTTCTACCTTAACATATGGAATGGATATGGTATGGTAGTCTTCAATGATTGTCGTTTGTTTGTCTATGTATGCATACTGTTTTTCTATGTCAAACCTTTCCCAAAATCCCCCTTCCCAGCCAATCAACGGACCCTAACCCTCTTCCCCCGGGCTGTGTGACTTATTGTCGAGGTGTAACTAAATTAAATGTACACCAATACTTAATCACACACTTGCTGGGGCGGATGTGGTGAAAGCAACACTACTTCAATTTCAATGCAGAGCGATGATCTTCTTCTGCTTGCCCACCCATGAGTAGGATATTTCAGAGGTTATTTTATTTAACAAAGGAACATATACCTCAGCATGAATTGCCGGCATTGATTGGATTTGTTTGTTGTCATTCCTCATATACAGCACTAACTGTTAGACTGTAGGCATAGTCAAGTCGACAAAACTATAGTTTGTAACTCTGTCTAGTAGGCTATCCTCATAATAACCAGCATTCAGTTTTTTTGTCAAATATTTGAGCATATAATTGTTGCTCGGTAAATTCTGTGATGTACTTCATTCAACTACTCCTCTAACAGTCTCTCAAAGGCGATTGACTATCTCCTTTTCTTTTTTTGGAAATGCTGCCACCCTGCCAGTGTATACTACTACTACTATACTACCACCACCACCCCAATCATGGCATGTATGAAAAAGGAAACCATCTTCACCATGCAGCCAGTGCTGTGCCACAGTTGGACATAAACATCAAGCACCGGTAAGAGAGAAGTTTGGGGGAGGCAGAATCAATAATGGACATGTTGTCAATGATTTCAGTTTCAAACACCACTCCAAAGAATGCATAGTAGGACCAGTCAATGAGTGAGGTGTGTCGCATCTATCTGTTTGTGTCTTATACAGTCAGCAAATTATTGAAATCAAACACATGCTATGGGCGGCCATGCACCAGCAAAGAAACAGTGTGATGTAAAACAGTTACCCCACCTACAAAACATTAACAACATTGCATGTAACATAGAAAAATATATTTAATTGACCCTAACAAATAAACTAAACCCACAAAAGCTGACCCACCCACCTCCCTAACCCCAACGACTGTCCATAGAAGTAGAGAACGCCCAAACGAGTGAAGAACGAACAGGAATTAAAAAAGGGGCAGGGACAGGGACTAACTGGTGGGGCGGGACTGGAGGAGGACACGCATCTGGTCCTCTAAATGGGCGACGCGGCGTCTAAGGCCGCGGCAGTTGCAGCCACAGTGGGGGGGGCACCGGAGATGACACGGTGGCGGCGGGCAGCCGTCCGGGGGTGGCGCCGTACCGCTGGAGGGCGGTGGCTGGGGCCCGGGGCACAGGAGGAGCCTTCAATAGCTGCAGCAGCCTCCTCCTCCTCCTCGGCTAGGACCACCAGCCGCCGGTATTCCTGCTGGATTGCCTCCAGCTTCCGGCGCCGTGCCTTGGCGGCCAACTCCTTACGGTTGAGTTTCAGAGTTGCTGTGTATCAAAAAGAAAAAAACAAGACAATTGTAAAATATAGTCTTAATAAAACAGTAGGACAAGGTAATTATTTATACACATAGTGGCATGGTAGAGTAGCACTATAAAATAAAGCACAGTAGTACATAACATTTTAAATGTCGCCCGTCCTTCTTCCTTCCACCTGTCTTACACTTTTTAGTTGAACAGTGCACCAGGTGCTCTTCTCCATAAAACTTTCAAAGCGGAGTTGAAATCAGATAGATGAGGACATTGGTTACTCAATACTCCGGCTCCTAGTCCTATACCAATTAAAGGGAATTCTAGTCTTCTAGTTCACTCTTCAAACGTCCCCAAGAACTCATACTTACTTACGACATCGGATAGCGGGCGGACTTTGTCCGCCCGCCATCCGACTGCTAAAAAGGGTGGGGGTCCCGTGGGGACAATTAATTAGGATGATGCGCCCGGCACAGTAGCGGGCGCACCCTGTTTTTTTAAATTTAAATTCTGGTTGGCTTTGCTGAAAGCAATGCTTAAATGTTGTGCTGCTTTTCCAAGCACAACATGACGGGCCTCGCACAGAGCCTGTCACGTTTTGCTTTGAAAGTCGGGGGGTACCATAGCATCAGTAGGTACCCTCCATGGGGGCCCCCAAGCATACTCTGCAATGTGTGCATGCCTTTCCGTGGCGGACGGCAATGCCGCCACGCAAAGGCATTCCAAAATGCAGATTATATGGCTGCCGGTGTGGTGAGAGAGACACCACCGCCATATTGAACCCTTTTCCGCCTGGACATGTCTGAATATTTTCTACAGGGATGGCGGGAGGTTTGCCCCTGCGGTGACGGCAGTGAATTCCAGCCAGCCCGGCGGGGGCAATACGCCCACCATCCTAATGGGGCCCTAATTCACAACTGTACAGTATACATATACATACAGTACACCTTTGCAGTGAGTGTGCTGTCAAGTTCAACAATAGTTAAAGATTATGAATCTAACTTACCACCGCCTGCCACTGGTGCTGCCACTCCCCCTCCGTTGCTATCTGCAACTGCCGCATCCTCGCCCTCGGCGTCGCCTTCGCTGGCCCCAGCAATGGTGGCCGGTAGTGCGCCTAGAAAACATTACACATTTATTAGGCGACATATACACCTCCCCCCTATTGATCAGTAGCAAGGTTGAAAAATGAGTTAATACTAACATACATCACTAGTACAAATCAGGTAGTAGTAGAGTAGACACTAAGTTATATGATCATTGTAGCATTTGCTTGATTAGCCCTAGCCATGCACATGTGACGTTACCTTTACCTTGCAGCTTCTTAAGACACCTTTGAGCCCACATGACCTGCCTCACACTGCTACTGTCTAGTCTACGCGCTGCGTACAAGCGGTCAACAAACATTAACAAGCCACTTTTTTAGGAAGAACTGGTGTACTACTGTTACTGTTAGTCCATATTGCTTATCCATAGATGCTACACTTTTTGGCACGGCTGAGAAATGCTTGCAAGTTGCAATATACTAACGCACACCATTTCTTTTTTCGCATTACAGACGCAAGATTCCCTTCTACGAACCAGAGCTTCTGAACGATGCACCAACTACCAGTACTAGGTTGTTCTGAGGTGAGGGGTCCCTTCACTCACATCTTCATTTATAAATGTATATAAACTAAATTGCTATGGGATGGTGGTGCTGCCTTCCACCACTTCAGTTATCATGATTTAATTCCCAATTGTATAAGTGTAACAATGTATATTGTTTTAATGTTATTGATTTGCCGGTTGGTGCTGCTAAGAAAACAGTGTACAGACCTTCTCAAATTGAAATAAACATTTTAAACTTACATAGACTTCGTGGTATTTGGTGTGGAGTGGACTAACTTACACAAGTGAGCAAATTAAAGTAAGGGTGTGCATGTGAATTGCTTCCACGACAGAGGTTGGGTGTGTTATGTTCTGGGTTGTCTACTTGTTGGTTATCTTGGGGGGAGGGTTCCGAGACCTAATAGGTATGACAAGACAGTACTATAGTCAAGCAGTGGAATTGTGGTGGGTGCGGAATTTCTGATTGAGGTGTGCAAGGAAGGTCCAACCTACCATCACCAACATCCTATTTTCTGGTGCAAATGTATGTGCAAGATCCCTACAACAGTGGTATGTCCTATAGGGTATCATATCAAAATATTAAGAAATCTGGTAGGGCTGTTGTTGCTGTGAATTTTCAAAGCCTCAACATCAATAAGAGTAAAAAGTAGTACAAGACAACGACCCAACGGATTGTACGAGCTACTGGTGAATATGAGTTTTATATTACAACCTTTCACAAAGAGTGGCACTGGCCAACTGGGCAAGACTAGCTACTACAGTACAGACAGACAGACTGATAGTATGTAGTAGTACTCAGTCATCATAGCGGAGGCAGGGATAAGCTTTTTGAAACCGTACAGATCGAAGGATAATTGGTGGTAAAAAAATAGGATTTGGAAACACACTATAGTTCGGGAGAAATGGGGCAGTAAAAGTTATGGAATAAGAAATATTATTAAAAACAAGAAGACTTACTGGGGCCAGCAGAGGAGCCCTCAGCGGTGTCCTCCTGGTGGTGTTCCTGTCCCGCCGACTGCCCAGTCCCTGCCCGTCTGCCCCTGGGTGCTGATGAACAGGAAAGATATAAGAAAGAGACAAACATTGATGGATGGTGTCAAACAAATACAATATTTTTCAACAACGGTCAAAAAACACTTATGTAAACAATTGCAATAACTACATTGACCGATCTCATCTGGTCAACATGTAATATCGGGGGATTCGCAGTTCGACTACTTAAGTTACTATTTATCAACAGTAATCCATTCTTCCATTCTGATTCCAGAAAACTAAGTTACAAGTAAGCCTAAGTATTAGTACAACGTACCACCCAACCTAGCCCACCTATTCCAGGCATGCCAATTGTACATTAAGTATGCATTTCCACTGTATTCCTCAACAATGTGTATGATCCAATCATGGAGGACACATGAACATGACTACATTTTTTGTATACACCAAATTTTGGTTTGATTGATGCTGATCTGCTACTGCTAAGTAACTGCAAAGCCTACCTCCACTCATTGAACAAACTAGAAAGGTTCTAAAGACTGCCGTACTAGCAGCACGTCACGTAACTGAGTGAGGGGGGGCATCACGCATACCACTAACCAATTAGAAGCTCATACAAAGTACCTAAACCTATGTATCAATCCGCCCCTATCTATTAGTGACAGGACAAAGTAAGGAGTGGACGTGAGTCACTGTAGCATTACGTAACTTAATTTCTCTAAAATAAACTCGTAAAGAATCACGCTAAGCAAGCGCAAACGCAAAGCTGCAAACAAGTAAGATTAGTAGTAGCGCAGAAGAGCACCTGTGTCATAAATAATCACAGAAGACTTTTAAACGTTATTAACCTGGAATGTATTGCAAGCAGCAACATTCTAGCTGGTTGGAAGGAAAAAAAGATATTCGCAATATAGAACATAGAGCAGAAGAACAGACACAAAGTTGTAATAATTAAATAGGTACTCACCAAGCCCCGGGACCTCCACTCCTAGCAGGTCCAGCAGGTCCTGCTCACGGTCCAGGATGTCGGACCACGGGTGCGTCAGCTGTGCCTGGGTGCGCCGGACCCCAGAGATGCGCGACACTGCCCGGCGCACCTTCCCCCACCGCTGCCGACGCTCCCGGAGGCCGTACCCGGACCCAGGCCTGCCACCTGCTGCCAGGGTTGAGGGGAGGTGGCGCTGCACAAAGAAAATTAGTGCAGCCAACTCCGCCTCCCCAAATAAGGCCCGTGCATGCACCCCTTGTGGGCGCCGCCTTCCGCAAGGAAGGCGGTCGCGGCTCTGGCTGCGCCGGCGAACAGCCCTGCCCTTGGACATGGTTCTGGGGACGGGGCGGGAAAGAAAAGGTAAAATAAATAAAGGAGTAAAGGAAATAAATAGCGGGCAATACAAAGAGAAAAAGTAGCTAAAAAGCAAAAAAAAAGTAGACAAAAACCAAAAATATAGAGGCAGGAAAATAGTTAGAGAATTAATAAGTAATAAAGATCCAAAAAAAGTGGCTATAAACAAAGGATTGAAAAGATTTAGGGAGGATTGAAAATCAGGCCCCAGAACCATGCAATAGAGTGGAAAACAAGATGGCCGCGCCCATTGCGACCACGTGCGCAAGTTCGCGCGATATTTTCTCCCTGAGCAAGCAAAAAGAAACGCGATCAAGTAAAAGCGATCGCGAACAGGAAATATCGACCGCGAACATGCATTGCGCGACCCGGAACAGGAAGTAAACAACGCCAGAGGGCGGGACAAGTGAAAACAAGATGGCCGCGCCCGTGAGCAACCGCATGGGTAAATTGGCGACCCGCGAACACGCAAAAAATACCGCGATCAGGCGGCAAAAAAACTTCCGCGTCTTCGCGATATTTCCGGTGTGTTTGCGGAGATTTTCTGCATTCTCGCGATAATTTGCGGAAGTTAATTCCGCAAATTCCGCCCACCCCTAATTAGTATCAGCACTTGGCACATTCAGCCAAAATCACATACTCCTTGGACTGCCAGAAAGCCAACAGTGGGGCACTATGTGCTCCCCAGCCCCCATCATCTCACCCCTTCCCCACTACATTATTTCATATTGTTTCTCAATTTCCAATAGGATATTTCTTAATTTATCTCATAGGCAATGGTGTCAGTCCGGTTTCAGTAGAATTAGCATTGACTAGAAATACTTCTAGGAATAGCCGATAGAGGCGAAACATCCACTTGTTTAATGTTTAGAACTATGGGGCATATTTATAATAACTGACGCATCCCTGCATATCAGCAGGGATGCGCCAGTTATTTTGCGCCCCAGCTCCGCCACCATGGATGCGCCGCATTTATAATGCGGCGCGCCATGGGGCAAAAACGGCACAGATGCGTCACGCATCTGTGCCGTAAAAGTGGCGCATTGCTGGAGTTGCGTCGCAAGCGCGACGCAGCTCCAGCATTGCTCTGGGGGGCCCTATCTTCACAATGCTGCGTCAATCCTTACGCCTACTTCAAGCAGGCGCAGGGTTTTGACGCAGCATGGGCTCAAAATTGACTGAGTGAAATCTTGTAGATTTCACTCAGCCACTTTTAGGAGGCATTCCTGCACCGGAACGCCCCCACCTGCCCTGGTACGCCTACATGTGACGGTCAGGGCTTTACAACGTGACGCATCTCCCAGATGCGTCACGTTGTAAATACCCCGCACTATGGCGCAGGATTTGCACCACTGCTGCGTCACAAAAGTGACGCAACGGCGGCGTAAATGAGGCGCAAGTCAAACATAAATCTGCCCCTATGTTTTCAGACAAACCTACCTAGTCTGAAGATTCTGACAGCCCCATGGACAGTTCGGAACACAGTCAAACTCTGAAACAAAAAGAAGAAAGAGACAGCGGCGCGCTGTCTTTCAAGAGTGCCACGACCTTTTCCAAGAGAGCAGTTCTTTTCAAATAACGTTTGAAGTACCAAAAGCTATATTTACCTTTCAAAGCCAGTGTTCCTTCTGTCTATCAAAGATCCTCATCTTTAAAAAGAAGGACATTCAATCGCAAAGAACGGCAGATAACACGCAGTGCCTCAAATTGAAAAGAAAACTAAAATTTGAGATAAAAACTTGCCACATTTAGGAACTTGAGGCGCGTGTCATCCGAACCATACAGCACTACAGTGGGCGCCCTTTCGTCCCCAACCTCTTTCCCTTATTACGCCATCTTTGATGCACGCGGCCTTCTCCTCAAAGCGTTGTTATCGTGATGTACTTCCGACAAGTGGATCTGATAAAACTGCTTCAAAGGCAGTCTGCCGGCTTTCTCCCGCGGCTCCCCTGTGATGTGCATTATGTAGTTCACTGCATTGTATTTAGGCTGCATTGTAGTCAAAGCGAACTTTAGTAACTGGAAGTATGTATTGTCATCAAATGAAAAGCAAGCAAAACATGCTAATATTTCTCTTCATAAATCTGATTACCTGGAAATAAGTGCCAGGGACCTCTTCAGGAGGCCACCCCAGCATGCACCATCCATTTGCAATGCCGGCGCTGCCAATGACAGCACCTACACAACTACTAGCCTTCACACTACTACAAGTGTGACAATTCAGAGTGTTCCAGGCCCCCAAAGCTGTAGGAATGGTTTTTGAGTCGTGTATTAGTTGTTTTAAATCTATTTGCTTAATAAACAACTGTTGCTGTGGTCCTCTCTATATTACACCAACAGCGCCACCATGTGGAAGCTGTCATAAGTCCCGGTGTTGTCTATTAAGTTCCTGTGCGGAGCACCGAAACCACCAGCTCAAATTAAGCACTGCCTGAACATCTCATTACCACATAGGTGGAGGAGGCTGTATGTGATTTTCCTTTGCAGGACAATATTTGGCTACCTGGAAACACGCACTGTCAATTGCAGATGATATCTATATCATTTTGGCGAACCAAGATGGTTTCCACTTTACTCGATGCATACCCCAGTGGGGCTGAGGTATATCAATCTAAAAATATGTTTACAAATATTATGGGCGTCAATATGTGAAATAAACTTACCTCTGCTTAGGACGTTTAAATAATGACTCATTTGTACAAAAGTGTTAACGTTAAAAAACAAACCTGTCCTTTCTTATTCCTCTAAATTATGTGATGTTTTTAACCAGAGATTAACCTGTTTTACTGGTCCTGCTCTACTATATTTGGGTTTTATATTGTATGGATTGCAATAAAGAATTGGATTGAATTGAAGGGATGTGTCTGTTTTGTTTGATGTGCTTGAAGGGATAGAATTATCATCAGTATTTGTTATTGGTAAAATTTGGAGTGTCTGCCTTTTTATAGCCACTGTTTGGGAAACTTTCAAGTGGTATTTTGTGGGGTTTGCAGGCCGACACAAGGGGGTAGGAGGGGAGCCACTGGGGCCATTTGCCCCAGGGGCATTATTTTCAGGACCTTATGCTGCCACTGCTAAAGGTAGACTAACTTAGCCACCACTAGGTGTCGCCATAAAACAAGAGCAAGACTCCAGCATCATGTCATTTTCAAAGTTTTAAATTGGTGCTCAAATGATATTAGAACATGGAATGTTGGTAGCTCCATTGAAATCAATGGAGTGCTCCGGGCTTCTAATGGCCGGTAGAAGCCTGGAGCTCCAACATTCCAATGTTTGACTTTGTTCACAGCTGTTGCTGTGCACAAAGGCCTCTAGGAGCCTGAGTGGATTTAAACCCACTCAGGCTCCAAGAGGCATTTGTTTTTATTAATTAGAACATTCAGCCCTCTAGTGGCAGAATGTTCTAATAGCTTTAGAGCCCTCCCTAGTGGGCTCTACAGGCCATTAAAGGCCCGCTCCCTTGTTAAAGGCCCTTGCCTTCAACTTGGGCCTTTAACGCTAGAGTGGGCCTTTAATGGCCGGTAGAGCCCGATTTGGTGGGCTCTAAGGCTATATTAGAACATTGGAATGTTGGAAGCTCCAACAATGGAATGCTGCAGTCTTCTAATAGCTGATAGAAGCCCGGAGCTCCAACATTCCAATGTTGTAATTAACAGCTATTGCTGTGAATATGCGCCTCACAGAGCCCGATATAGCCTTATAGCCCTCCGTAGCTGTGCTATACCAGCATTAAAGCCCAGGTCCCTTGTTAAAGGCCCTCTCCTTCGGTTCAGGTCTTTATCGCTGGAGCGGGCCTTTAATGGACGGTATAGCCCGCTATGGCAGGCTATAAGGCTATATAAGACCATGGATGGCTTGAATTGTTATGTCTCCATTATGTATAGTTATAAATCATGATTAAGTTGGAGTTGATATGCAGGGGCACTATGTTTTCCCCTCTCAACTTGCAAAACTCAGAATGTGAGATATTTTCCCTGAAGAAAGAAACCCATGTTAATCAGTGGTGGCTCATCAATAGGGGCGCCATTCATGCTGAATCTTTTGATCATTTTCAACACATTAGAAATATCCTCTTTGGTGAAATATAGTGAACAAGAAAAAATGGTAATGAAAATGAGACATATGAAGAAGAAGCTTTAATTACACTATATCCTATAAGGGACTGTGGCTACCCTCAAAATTTACTTCTGGCAGCCACATTTAAAGCAGAAAGGATTGACCTTTTAAAGCACAAACCTAAACCCAAAGTAGATAAACAGATGGATGTATTAGGATTTGTTACTACATTTTATTTGGAGAATGGAAAACCGCATGCTGTCCTTAAAAACGGTGACAGCTGTTGAAATTGGACTCGTATCTTTGAACAGTCATAACACCTAAACCTATGAGCACACATTAAAAGTTGGAATCCCAGTGATACGAGGTGCTTTAAAAGGATCTACAGATAAGCTGGTTCCCACTAAGACTCTCCAATACATTTTCACAAATGGGGGGATTGTATCTTCTGCAAAAATACAAAGTATAAATGCAAAACCTTTGACTCTTGTGATGTCGAAAAGATTTCTGAGATTAAACAATTGTTCAATTGTAACACCCCCTAGTGTGTTTATAGTATATAATGTTGCTGCGATCAATTCCATGTTGGATCTACAAAGAGAATGTTAAAAACAAGATGGAAAGATGAAAACAGAACTTTTGAGCAATTGTCAATAATAATCCTACATATCATGTGTCAAAATATTTCTGTCTTTTTCATGAGGTTAAAGATTTTTCTCCTGTAAAATTGCTCTGGTTACAACAGGTGATACCTGACTATTGAGGGGAAAATAAATACCGTTTGCAAAGAATCATGAAAAAGATGGATTAACACTTTGCAAAGTGTCAATTTTGGACTCAGTATTGATAATGAGATACAGACAGTATTACAGTAGCTTCAACAATGATGTGCGCAAAGCTGTAGCTGAGATTTATTTTCAGGGGATAGCTTGGTGTGCGGATTAGTCCTTTTAGAGATGTCAAATTGTTGATTTTAATATACTAAAAATGTGAACACATAATGGTAAGAAACAAGAGCTGTCTGTCATGGTGTCACTGTGCTTTTCTTTGAAATGGAGAACTATGTTAGTTTGACCAGAACTTCATGTTGGATAATATCATTCTTCTGGTTCTTTCCTTCAACCTACAGCTCCCCATATGTATCTATATTTCACAATTTGGTCTGTGTATGGCTTTCTTTCCGTCTGTTTATCTGTGTAGTTTTAATTCTCTAGACACTTTTTTGGGAAGTGTATTATATATCTAACTAAAAAACCCAACGTGTAGGGACAAGTTTTATGCTGTAATTAGCTCCAGCTTGAGGCTGTGCAATAGTATTATATGTGTTTCTCATACTATGTTGTGGTTGCCTCTTCAGATATGGAGATATATGCTAAAACACAGTGGTTCCTAATACTATATCGCTGTAATCATATCCATTTCATATCGTCATTGAATTTTGGAGAATAGGAGCTCAAAAAGTGAAATTAACTATGTGGCTAGGGACGGGCCTGCTTGAGCATGTATGAATCTTGGTATACACTGATTTTGTAGGATGTCTAACTTATCCCATTGGTTTTCCATTTACACGACTATTGGAAGGCAGTATGTTTTTTAAAATGTATTTTTACAGAGTTTTATATAGCCCAAACTTGACCTGAAGGTATCGGGTATCAGAGCGCTCTACATGAGCACCAGTTGCCTTACAAGAGGACACATTCATTTTTGTTAGGCACAGGGAGATTAAGTGATTTGCCCAGAATCACAGGATGTTTCGCGTCCTTGCCAATACTCGAACCCGATTCCTCAGATTTGAGGTCGACCGCCCTAGACGTTAGGCCAATTCCTCTCCACTATGTTGGTAGGTTTTTCGTAGTTCTAACATTATCGCTGTAAAAACTACTAAAATTGTAGTTTAAAACTTCTGCTTTCCAGTCGTTCATTACATATGTGCAATTTTGGTGTAATTTTGTTTTTAAATTGTCCTCCTGTGTATAGAGGAATGGAAAAGTAGTCATTTGTTCAATATTTATTTACAGTTCAGAGGGGAAGCTCTGCTGGTGAGTACTCGGATCAAGACTACTCTAGTTATAGTTTTGACGTGTCACCAGGATAGTCTTGCATGGGCTTAATTTGTGGCCTGCACATTGTTTGTATTTCATTTTGTATTGTGTCCCATGTCTGGACTCGCAGTGATGCCATTTGAAATGTCATTAGTGATGTCACTGACTATGTCTTGAGTAATGTAATATGTGAGGTCATAAGCAGTGCATTGCGGGGACGTAAGTTATCGTTAGCTCAGGTAACTAAAACTGCTGAATTTCACTGGTTTTGTATCAGCGTAATCTGAGCCTAACTATAACGTCCCTCTAACCTTTAGTTTTTTCAGTGACTTTCTAAGGATTTTTTAATTCTACTTCTAAACTATAATGTCCTTGTAAACTTAGTTTCTTTTCAGTGAATTTCTAAGGTTTTTTAAATTATATTTCCTAACTATAACATCCCTGTAACCTTTGTTTTTTCAAGTGAATTTCTAAAGTTTTTCAATTTTATTTCCTAACTGTAGCCGGTAACCCTTTAGAGTAAGTCTGTGACTGAGTGCCTGAGTGTCTCAGTGCATGTGTAAGTGGGTGTGTGAGTGCCTGAGTGAGCCTGAGAGTGGCTGCATAAGTGTCTCTCTGGGTGTGTGAGTGGGCGCATGAGTGTCTGAGTGGGCCCCTGAGAGTGGGTGCGGGAGTGTCTGAGTGGGTGCATGAGTGTCTGAGTAGGTCTGTGAGTGGGTGTGAGAGTGTGGTTTTGTCAGTGACTTTCTAAGGATTTTCTAATTCTACTTCTTAACTATAATATCCTTATAAACTTTGGTTTTTTGGGTGAATTTCTAAGGTTTTTTTAAATTATATTTCCTAACTATAACATCCCTGTAACCTTTGTTTTTTTTAAGTGAATTTATAAAGATTTTCAATTTTATTTCCTAACTGTAGCCTGTAACCCTTTAGAGTAAGTCTGTGACTGAGTGTATCAGTGCATGTGTGAGTGGGTGTGTGAGTGTCTCAGTGGGCCTGGGAGTGGCTGCATAAGTGTCTTTCTGGGTGTGTGAGCGGGTGCATGAGTGTCTGAGTGGGTCCCTGAGAGTGGGTGCAGGAGTGTCTGAGTGGGTCTGTGAGTGGGTGTGAGAGTGTCTGAGTGGGTTTGCGAGTGCTTCCATGTGTGTGTGCCAGTCTGTCAGTGAGTGCATGAGTGTCTACATGGGTCTGTGAGTTGGTGTGTAGGTGTCCTACTGGGTTTGTGAGTGGGTGCATGAGTGTCTGATTGGGTCTGTGAGTGGGTACTTCAATCTCTGAATGGGTCTGTGAGTGGGTGTATGATTGAGTGGGTCTGTGAGTGGGTGTGAGAGTGTCTGAGTAGGATTGTGAGCACTTCCATAAGTGTGTCAGTCAGTTTGTGAGAGACGGTATGAGTTTCTTTGTAGGTCTGTGAGTGGGTGCATGTGTCACTGAGTGGGTCTGTGAGTGGGTGAGATAGAGTATGAGTGATTCTGTTAGTAGGTACATGGGTGTCTGACTGGGTCTGTGAGTGGGTGCATTAGTGCCTGAGTGGGTTATGCTTGTTTCTGCTTGTTTTCAGACTTTTTTTGCTCACTTTTGACCTTTATTTTGCCTCTTCTGCTAATTTCCGACCTTTACTGTGCCTCTTTCTGCTCGTAGCTGACCTTTA
Organism: Triturus cristatus; assembly: GCF_964204655.1. Lineage (NCBI taxonomy): Eukaryota > Metazoa > Chordata > Amphibia > Caudata > Salamandridae > Triturus > Triturus cristatus. Next base: position 1,414,645,398 of record NC_140591.1, on the reverse strand, counting down.
TTTTGTCTCTTTTTCCTCATTGCTGACCACTATTTTGCCTCTTTCTGCTCGTGTCTAACCTCTATTTTACCTCTTTCTGCTTGTTTCTGTTCTTTATTTTGCCTATTTCTGCCCGGTGCTGGCCTTTACTTTGCCTATTTCTGCTTGTTTCTGACCTCCATTTTGTCTCTTTCCACTAGTTTCTGATCTCTATTTTGCCTCTTTCTGCTCATTGCTGGTCTTTATTTTGCTTCTTTTTGCTCGTTTCTGATCTCTAAAGCGGGGGCCAAGAAAAAGGGGAGGTAAAATAAGTATGTTTCCAATGTTAATTTTCATAGGAATTTTAGACATAACTACAGCCCGAACTGCTGAACGGAATTACACCAAATTTGGCAGAAAGCTAGATGTTGGTCCAGAAAGCAACCTTTTTGTGATTTGGTGTACATCCGTTCAGTAGTTTGAGATATTAAAGAAAATCCAAATTTGTATATCTAGAGGCGCAAACCCTCAGTGAATCCTCCTGATCTCTGCAGAGATCTGATTGGCTGCCAAGACTTCAACCAGGAAGTGTTGGCAGCCATTTTGGGACTCGGACACAAATGAGTCCCAAAAAATTGGATAAAAAAAGAAAGGGCATCAATGTCATGACCCCCTAGCCTTGGTGCTGGGGTCCTCCTGGAACAGTGGCAGGGCAAAAAAGCGTAAAAAAAGAAATTGCTGCGAAATCGCAAAGGATTCACAAATTTGCGGCGAAAAAAAAACAAGCGCGGCCTCTCTCTCTCTCTCTTGTTTTCACTTTAGCTCATATGTGGGCCAGGTCTCGGGAACATGAGGGTATTTGAGAAAAGAAGGAGGGGGTTCATGGGGCCCCCTTCTAGTGCTCTTTTTACCCCCAGGGACCACCTTCCTGAGGCTTTATTTAAATATGGGATGGAGCTTCACAGAACCCCATCTATTGGGCTCATTGAGCCCCGGGGACTGCCACCTCCCGGGGGCTTTACAACATAGTGGAGGGGTGGTCACATTGACCCCGCTCCTGGGCCTTTAAAATGCCCTAGACCACCCCCTCCCCAGTGCTAAATATATAATGATGCAGGGGCCGTGCACACCCTCCGGGCCCCAGGGACTGCCATCTCCCCAGTGCCAAATGCATATTTTAAACTAGGAGGGGGGCCGTGTGGCTCCGATCCAAGGCAATATACAACCCTGGGGTCCACCACTTTCCAGGGCCAGCCCATACTAATGAAAGGGGGAGACATGCAGACTCAATTCTAGAGCCATTAATGGCCCTGGGGACCACCACCACCCAGTGCAGGTACCTGCTATCTCCTGAGGTGCCCACCTTCAGGAGATAGGTTTTTGCTTTTGCTTGGTGGGAGCTGTGACAGCTCCCTCCAAGCAAGAACAAACACTAACTGTTTCCAGAAAGCAAGAGCTGTCAAGCTGATCCTGCTTGCTGGGAGCAAAGTTTACATTTATTTCCCGCTGCCATGGACAACTTACCAAAGGACACCCCAGAGTGTTTTCCCACTGATTTTAGTGACACAATCTTGAAGCTGAGGAATCCACCAAACAAAGTAGCACTTACCTCATAAGTTAAGAGAAAGTACCCTTGTTTGGTGGAGATTTACCTCTTTGAAGTCTCATTGTCTTCTCTATAGTAGGATTCATGTTATCACAGATTCCTGGATTAAGACACATGAGAAACAGCCACATTGCCAAAATGCACACAAAGCCACTGGAGACATTTCTTTGAGGTCCATTGCACAGCTGTAGTGTAGAATATGCAATATATATTTACCCAATGATGTAGCACTTATTAATTAACCAGTAGAAAGTACTCCAGTTGGATAGACATTTTGTGCGCATCTCTGGACTCTTGTTGGATAAAGGGACAGGTGAGGTTCTGTTCTGATGCAGTCACTCACACAGCTACTGATACACCCATACACAAACTCAGACACTCAGTCACCCACCCATTCTGCCACTCTCACATCTGTTCACAGATCCAAACAGTCTCTCACACACTCACTGAACCATACAGCCACTCATACATTCACTCACACACCCATAAAACCACTCACATAACCACTCACTGACCCATACAGCCACTCACACATCCACTTACAGGCCCATACAGCTACTCACACATCCACTTACTAACCTTTACAGCCACTCACACACCCACTCTCAAATGTTACATGTTACAGTTAATAAATTCAATTAAAAAAACCTTAGAAATACAGTAAAAAATCCAAAGGTTACAGGGTTCATTAGAGTTAGGAAATAACATTTAAAAAACAAAGAAATTCACTGTAAAAACCAAAGGTTACAAGGATGTTATAGTTATGAAATAGAACTTAGAAAACTTTAGAAATTCACTGAAAAAAACAAAGGTTACGGGGACGTTATAATTAGTAAATAGAATTTTAAAAAACATAGAAATTCACCGAAAAAAAGGTTACAGTTATAATTGGCTCAGATTTCAGTCTTGCCAGTGAAATTAAACAGTTACAGTTTCCTGAGCTAACTATAACTTACACCCCCACAATGCACTGCTTATGACTTCACATAATACATCACTTATGACATGGTCAGTGACATCACTCATGACATCTCAAATGACATCACTGATGACTTCATCCAATGAGTGTGTTTCATAAACTTTTCTGAGACTCAAAGATATATACTAAGCTACAGAATAAGTTAAATTACTATTCTTTCTGTACTAGGAGTTAGTCATACTAATTCTAACATATCTCATCTGAATGGCTGTGTGACTGTCTGTATCAGTGTGTGAGTGGGTGCCTGAGTGGCTGCATGGGTGTGTGTGTGGCTCTATGGATGTGTTAGTTTGTATGTGCATAGTTGTATGGGTAAGTGAGTGGCTGTGTGAGTGACTGTATTGGAGAGTGAGTGGGTGTGTGAGTAACTCTATGGGTGAGGGAGTGGGTATGTGAGTGGCTGTATGGGTCACTTTATTTTGAAATTAGTGAAGATTCGTCAAACAGAGCCAAAGACATAGGCAAGTCAAAAAATGCTTTCCCATAGAAACTAGATCCTAACTATAACTACCCACTATATAGGTGGCCGGAACCCGTGTGTTAGCTGCCTGATTCCCAAAGTGAGCTGGAATTAACAAAATTAAGCATATCGAGCCGAGTGCACAGCCTTTTGTTTCTAGTGTGGAGACATTGGTGGTGGAAAGTATCATCGCGGGACCGCCTTCGCGAGCTGCTGCACCCGCACCGCTGATAGGTTTTCATGTGTGGATATATAAATATGAAATATATACATATATATATATATATATATATATATATATATTCACTGAAAAAACCATAGGTTTCACACACGTTATAGTTAGGAATTAGCATTTAAAAAACCTTGCAAATTCACTGAAAAAACCATAGGTTTCACACATGTTATAGTTAGCGGAAATTTTACTGATAAAAAACCAGTGAAATTCCCCCGTTATAGTTAGTGCAGGCAACTATAACTCACGCGACCGCAATCTTCTGCTGATGACATATGTGTCTTTATGAAAAAAAAATATTTGTAATATATGTATAGCTAAAAATGTATGGAAGAAGACATGGGCAAATAAGTGTCTAAATACAGTATTAGCATCAGCAGAGGATTGCGGTCGCGTGAGTTATAGTTGCCTGCACTAACTATAACGGGGGAATTTCACTGGTTTTTTATCAGTAAAATTTCCGCTAACTATAACATGTGTGAAACCTATGGTTTTTTCAGTGAATATATATATATATATATATATATATATATATATATATATATGAAACCATGTTGTTTGCCCTGCATTGAGGACGCACTCCGCAGCAGATGATAAAAAAACCCTTTATTGAAGAACTGGCATTTCATCCTGCTCATTAGCTCTGCCTGACGCGTTTCGGGGTTCCAAACCCCTTATTCATAGGCTCGCATAGAATCCACAGTCCAACAGCTTCCCTGCATGCTCACTAATTTATGCACGTGGGTGTGCCTCTCAGGTGAGTTACATTTCACATTGCATGCCGGAATTTGTAGTGCACTTGCGTGCCGATTTAACCCTTCAGTGGGTCCTGTGTGATAAAATACGATCTCTTTGTTCATTTTTCTGACCCTCCAGTGGGCCTCAGGAATAAAAACGACCAGTTGCATTTACTTCTCTGCTGCGCCGCTTGTGATAAGAAAGTTCCAAAACCCAGCAGCCTTGCATTTCATTTTCAAGTGGTGCAGTCCTCTACGGCTGGACCTGCCGTAAATAATGAAACCATGTTGTTTGCCCTGCATTGAGGACGCACTCCGCAGCAGATGATAAAAAAACCCTTTATTGAAGAACTGGCATTTCATCCTGCTAACTATAACATGTGTGAAACCTATGGTTTTTTCAGTGAATATATATATATATATATATATATATATATATATATATATATATATATATATATATATATATATATTCACTGAAAAAACCATAGGTTTCACACATGTTATAGTTAGCTGGACATTTTACTGATAAAAAACCAATGAAATTCCCCCGTTATAGTTACTGTAGGCAACTATAACTCACGCGACCGCAATCCTCTGCTGATGCTAATACTGTATTTAGACACTTATTTGCCCATATCTTCTTCCATTAAATTTTAGCTATACATATATTACAAATATTTTTTTTTCATAAAGACACATATGTCATCAGCAGAGGATTACGGTCGCGTGAGTTATAGTTGCCTACAGTAACTATAACGGGGGAATTTCATTGGTTTTTTATCAGTAAAATGTCCAGCTAACTATAACATGTGTGAAACCTATGGTTTTTTCAGTGAATTAGCAAGGTTTTTTAAATGCTATTTCCTAACTATAACGTGTGTGAAACCTATGGTTTTTTCAGTGAATTTGTACGGTTTTTTAAATGCTAAGTTACTTTACGCCATTTGTGGCGTGCGCGCCCACTTAACGCAGTTCGTTCCGTGCACGGTTTTTATCAACTTTAATAAGCCCTGTACATTTGGTGGCCTTCGGCCACCAAAAGCACAGGGGGTGAGGTCAATGTGGATAGTGTTTTTTTTATTTCGATTTTATAATTTCATGTTGCCAAAATTACGTTTTTTTTCTCTATTAATAAGCCCTGCACATTTGGTGGCCTGCGGCCACCAAAAGCACAGGGGGTGGGGTAAGTGTGGATAGTGTTTTTTTTATTTTTATTTTTTTACCGTAAGCGTACGGTAAGCTTACGGTAAGCGTACGGTAAGCGTACGGTAAGCGTACCCCGCGAAATTGCCGAAAAAAAAATAAAACCGTTTTTGCTCTTGGGGGATGTTTGGGGACTCCCTCAACATGACTATGTGGGAGGGAGTTGTCAAAACAGCCCCGTAACATGTTTTTGGCCATCATGTTTGATAAACAACACTCAGTGCGAGAGACAAAATGGCGGACGCCGCTTCCTGGTTTCGGCCGATTCGAATGTTTACTAAGATCTAAGAGCCAATCAGAATCGCGCTCGCGCACGCCACCGTAAGCTTACGGTAAGCGTACGGTAAGCGTACGGTAAGCGTACCGTAAGCGGGCTCAGATATATATATTGATTTAAAGGCTATTTTCTCAGAATCTACTGAACAGATTTACACCAAACCTACAAAAGGCACTTCCTTGACCTAGGGACTACCTCTCTGCCAAATTTCTAGTAATTCTGTTCAGCCGTTCGGGCTGTAGCTCGTTCTAAAGGTCCTATGGAAAAATGCATGGGAAAAACGCGTTTTGGGACCCCCCTTTTATCTCAGCCCCCGCTTGACGAATCCCCCCGAGACTTTCAGGGTAGGAGCGGAGCGTAGCGCCCCACCTATTTTGAGAAATTCGCGAGGATTCGTCGACCGGCGCCAAAGTTATTCAAAATAGAATGTTGAGGTTTTCCTATGGAAACGTGGTCCTAACTATAACTACCTACTGGCGACCGCCAGTAGGTAATATATATATATATATATATATATATATATATATATATATATATATATATATATATATATATATATATATATATATATATATATATATATATATATATATATATATAACCTACTGGCAGTCACCTGTAGGTAGTTATGGTTAGGATGTAGTTTCCATAGGAAGAGCGTTTTTTTATTTGCCAATAACTTTGGCGTCGTTTGACGAATCCTCGCAAAAAACTAGTTTGACGCTCACTTCAGCCGCTGCCTTGAAAGTTTCTGGGTGATCCGTCAAACGGGGGCAGAGAAAAAGGAGAGGTCCAAAAATGTGTTTCCCCTATGTTAATTTCTATAGGAACTTTAGACACGGCCACAGCCCGAACTGCTGAGCAAATTACACCAACTATTACAGAAAGGTAGCTGTTTGTCCAGAAAGCATCCTTTTTGGAAATTGGTGTAAATCTGTTCAGTAGTTGTGGAGTAATTTACAGAAATTTCCAATTGTATATATAGGGATGCAGAGGACCCTCAACCCTTCTTAATCTCATTCTCACATCTGATTGGCTGTCAACACTTCAAACCAGGAAGTGTTGGCAGCCACTTTGGGACTCGACTTGAGGCAAGTCTCAGAAAAAATGTTTTGTTAAAAGGAAAAGGGGACAGGGAGAAATACCCTGACCCCCTACACCTCCAGGGGGGGTCCCACAGGGACCCCACTGACCCAAAAACAAATGAAGCGTAGTTTCCCGCTTCGTTCCTGGGGGCATTTTAATAATAAAGGATTGGGGCACATGGCCCCCCCTCCTGGTGCTTATTGATGCCTCAGGGGCCACCACCTCCTCTGGGCTTTTCCCAAGTTAAATGAGGAGGTGCTCAACCCCCGCGCAGCCCCTGGGACCACCACCTCCCCAGGGCAAAATTCAATCAAGGAGAAGGGCCATGCTGCCCCCCTCCTGGAGCCATAGATGATCATGGGTACCACCACCCTCCAGGGCTGCCTCCTGCTATGTCCCAGGGGGACTACCCCAGGACTTAGCTGTTTGCTATGGCTTGGCAGGAGCTTTACCCCATAGCAAATTGTGCTCCATTTCCAGCAAGGAAGAGCATTGAGAATGCTTTGGCTGGGGGCATGGCTTTGTGCCAGCCAAGATGGCAGCGTAAATCAGGAGCTCCGAAGCAGCCTCCTCAATCGCCCGAAATATCCGACATTAATCCGGCAGCTGCAGTGAAAGCAAGCAAATGTACAACATCGCAAAGGAGGAGTTACAAGTCAGGTGCTAGGCAGCTGAATACGGGACTCGGAACAAGCACGGAAAATGGCAATGGGCCCGAGCGTCTGGAGAATGCGGCAAGCTGGAGACGCGATCAATCGGTGTCCCGTGCCATTGGTAGGCCGTGTACCACAGACCACAGGTGGGACAAGAGATCGAGCGGAGGCCAACTCACTGGGGAGGTGAGTGCCAGCCGGACTCGACAACAGAAATCCTTGGGCAGATAAGTAAGGAACGAAAGCAGAGGCAGCAGAGGGTGGGTTGGGAGACCATGACGAGGCCGTGGCTCGAGGGAAGGGGCCTCCACATCTAGATAGCGGGCCGAAAAGCGAGCTGCCATGGGGGAAAAGTAGACAGATGACCGGCGGGAGTCAGGACCCCTTCGGTGAACTGAATCCAAACCACCTAATCCAGGCTGGGCTGCGGAGGTGGTGAGGCCTCACGCATCGGTGATAGTAGCGGGCTGCCCAAACACAGTAAGATATCCAGGCAGGAGTGCTGCCCACCACGAGGGAAGTGAGGGAGAAAGAGTCTGCAAACTAGGTGGGACCCACACTCAGCAGAGGCAACGCTGAAGGGGCACTCAAGGAGGAGGCCCCAGAAAATGTCACGGAGGTGCACCGGCGGGCTGGATGGACTCCCGCCTTAGCGACACAGGAGGCAGCCAAGGCAGAAGGTGCGGCAATTGCAGGACATACGGCATCCAAGACCAGTCATGAGGTTAACCAGCAGTTCAAAAAAGCTCACAATGGTGAGTCCTTGGTCTGGGGGGAGCTCCCTGAGGAATAAAAGAGGCTGACTGAGGGACCGAGGAGGGGGCTCTCTTTATCTCCTCTCCCAGGCTTCAAAGAAGCGCACAGAGACTGGGGGCAATAGTGAAGGCACAATCATTGCGCATTTCCCGAAGGAGAGCACAGAGGCGTCAGTAAGAGTATACGAGGGACCATTGGCATTCAAAGATGCACCAATAGGCCGCACCAGCGTTGGTCTCAGGGGGTGCTAAAGGAAGGACTAGGTGCCCCATAACGGGTCGAGAGTGAACGCGGAGGGGAAGCCACAGGGAATAGGAGAGCTGCTATAGTGCACGACCTTGGAGGCCACGCAGCACACCAAAAAGTCAGCCATAATGAAATCAAAAGGGGCTCTCCCAGGACAATCCAACAAGCTGGATAAATGCGCGATCCTGCAACAATCAGCACAGGAAGATGGAGCAAGTGGCAAAAGGAGGGAGCAACGGAGCTATCACTCGGAACGATAATGGCGGCCATCCAAGTCATAGGCACGACCCTAAAGACTAAGATAGACAAAGTCACTATAGAAATGAACCTGATACAAGCTGACATGCATAAAACCTCTGAAAGAGTCACTACGGCCGAAACAAATATCACGGAACTCCAGTCCACCACACGTAAACTGGAAGAACGAGTATATCATCTGGTCCAACAACATAAACAAATGGCCATGAAACTGGAAGATCAAGAGGGAAGGGCCTGCAGGAATAATATAAGAATGGTAGGGGTTCCGGAAGGGGCGGAGGGCCCAAGTGTGGACCTCTTCTTAGAAGACATCATACTGAATGATCTAAAACCGAAAAGATTATCGAACTTCTTCTTGATAGAAAGAGTGCACAGAGCTCCGGTCCCCCCACTAAATCCTGGGGCACCACTCAGAACAATCATAGCCAGGATCCTGAACTACAGGGATCGAGATGCTATCCTGCATGCTGCACGGGCACAGGGAGGCCTCCCTTATGAAAATACTGTCCTGAGATTCTTCCCGGACTTCACCCTGATGGTGCAGCAACAACGACACACTTTCAACATGGTAAAACAAACCCTCGGAGAGGAGGGCCTTAAGTACATGATGCTGTTTCCCACAAAGCTCCGACTGATAGACAATGGCAGGTCATGGTACTTCACGGTGCCCTAGGAGATACAAGACAGGCTGAAGGGAGGGCGAGTCAAAAAACAAAACCAACACCCAGGAAGAGACCGGCGCGGAGATCGAAGCCAGAATCCGGGATCCACCAGTGGGCAGAGAGAGAGTGAAAAGCAAGAAGCAGTCCAGAGGCTCACGGTCGGTGAGTCCAACAGTCTGAATGAAAAGACAGGAAAGTAGTGTGGACACTAAGGACGCCGAAGTGAAAACTGTCAACAAGCACAGATTAGCGACAGTCCAGGAAGGTAACTGGTGCACTGGGTACCATGAACAGCAGTACAGAATCCTTGTACCTGACAAATATGTAAGTCATGCTGTCACACAGCGGCACAGAACTTGAACATGCATTGCACACAAAATTGGAGGACAAAGGGCAGGGGTGGGGTTACTAAGGTGTCAAAGGAGGCGGCATCAACCGGCCCCATTACAAATTGATTGTTTACTGGGAGACAGGCACTCTGCAAATTGGGGATGTAGGTAGTTTTATACCTATGGTGCAGGGTAGCAAGGAGGGGGGATTCAGTGCGGGGTTTATGTTACACAGTTTTCTGGTCTACATGCTTCAGAAACAATCTAATCATATGATGGGACAGTTTGCAGGGGCAATAGACAACATACAGTTTTACAGGGGAGGGAGGAGGCATACTGAGTGTAAAGGGAGAGAGAGAAGGACACACCACATATAACATCAATATGGTGATGCAGCAAGTTAAAACACTGAAGGTCATGTCGTGGAATGTGAACGGGCTGGGGGGCAAAATTAAGCATACTATGGTGCTGCAGTATCTCCACAGACACTCACTGGACCTGGTTCTCCTTCAAGAGACGAATCTGAGGGGTAATAATTACCTATCACTCAATCGATTCGGGTATACACTACTGGCACATGTGGGGTTTACAACCTCCTCAAGAGGTATAGCAATACTATCTGAAAATATGGTGCCCCTAGTGAAGCACTGTACCTGGTGCGATTCACTGGGAAGGTATGTCATGATGTCGGGGTCATGGGAGGGCGCGATCCTTAATATATGCTCTGCATACATACTACCGAGGCTGCATGGGCAAACATTCCCAGAACTCAGCACATTAACACTTGAAAATGCCCTCACGTGCTCTGATACTGGGTGGCGACATGAACGCAACAATGTCACTGGAACTAGACAGAGACACGCTATCTCATAGGGCAACAGGACCACAACCACTGAATGCTTTTGCAAAGGCATTGGGTATAGTAGATGTGTGGAGGCGACATGATCCTACAACGAGGCAATACACTCATATCTCAGCGGCGCATAGGAGTGGGACACAGCTGGATTACATTTTCGCGCTCACCACTACAATGTACTGTTCCGAGGGGGACGTCACAGGGCACGGGGGATATCGGACCACTCGCCAGTCAAAGTACTCCTGCATGGCCCTGTGCAGGAATGGGCTCTCCCGCCACGCCTAGATCCACTTCAATTTAGAGACCAGGAGTTCAGGTTTTTGGAATGTACACAGTAGTACTTTGCAGAAAACATGGGCTCTGTAGAGTCATGCAGTACTCTCCTAGAGGCATATAAGGCTGTGGCCGGAAATTTTCTACAAGCAGCGACTGGGGCTAGACGCATGCAGTGCGAAGCTCTGGAACAAGAAATAGTGAATATTGAAACAGAACTGGGTTTATATCCCAATGCAGGTCCCGAACACAAATACGCTCTTAAGCTTAAGCAAAAAGAACTCAGAGACCTTCAGGAGGACGTGGCCCGCACACATGCGATTGCAACGCAGAGGCACATATATGACCTCGGCGATGAAGCCAATACATTAATATCATGATTGGAGAGGAGGGATAGGAGCCGCAACTGGGTCCTGGAAATTCGGACCCCTGAAGGAGATAAGTGGGGGTCTAGCGTAGACAGAGCTGAGGCATTTGCAACATACTACGAGGGGATATACCAATCGCTCATGGAAAGAGCAGAAATGGATAACATTGAGCCGTTAAAAGATATAGCAGTGCCTACACTCAGACCAGAGGAGATGGAGGCAACTGACACCGAACTGACAACAGAAGAAATAGAAGGGACCATAGGGGATTTGCAATCAGGGAAGGCAGCGGGCCCGAACAGGCTCGCCGCGGAGCTGTATAAGCGTGTGGCGGGGATAATAGCCCAGCACATGTTAAATATGTTCCACAGTGCAAAGGTGGATGGACAGATACCTGAAGACCTGAGATTGGCAACTATTGAGGTTATACCAAAAAAAGGGAAACCCCATGATCTATGTAGTTCTGATAGACCCATCTCACTGCTTAATTTTTGAGACCAAGGTGCTGGCAAAGATACTAGCGAACAGACTAGGCCCGGTGATACAATCCCAAATACATCCCGATCCATCAGGATTTATGCCAGACAGGAGTACCAGGCTGAATCTCCGTCACCTTTACGGAGTAATGCATATGGTAAATAAACGAGCGGATGAATCGGCTGCACTTTTGTCACTCGATGGCCATATGGTGTTCGATAGCATTGAGTGGCCATACCTATTTTCCGTTCTTGCCAGATTGGGATTAGGTCTGAGGTGTTGCGCATGGATAAGGCTTCTATATTCCTTCCCGTTGGCACGGGTTCGAGTTAATGTGGTGGCTTCCAGAATTTTTCAACTGCACAGGGGTATGTAGCAGGGCTGCCCACTGGTGCTTGAGCCAATGGCAACTTGGGTACAGGGGGACTGCTGGTGAGAGGCATTGATGTAGGGAGGAATGCATATCATTCTATGCGGATGCCATCCTGCTTTACACTCACAAGCCACGACAGACGTTTCACAGACTCATCCACATATTTCAGACATTTGGCACCTACTTGGGGTATTGAATAAACTGGTATAGGTCCTTGCGAGACCCCAGCCCCGACGTTGGTGTGTAAGGAGCTAGTCCATAAAGATGCATTTAAATATCTGGGCATTTGGATCACTAAACCTGAGGAGGAGTTCATGCAGTTGAATGTACATGCTCAATTGCACAGGCTTCGGTGGATGTGGCCCTTTGGCAGCGTTTACCAGTCTCCCTCATGGGTAGAGCAGTTCTGTTTAAGATGATGGCTCTCCCTTGCCTATTGTACGTACTACAGAACACACCACACCAGACACCAGAAGCTTTCTTCTGAGTGGTTGAGACAGAGCAGCACACGTTGTTGTGGTGGGGGGGGGGGAGTGGCAGCCCAAAGATTGCATTGAAGAAGTTACAGTGAGGGGTGTATGAAGGAGGGATGGCCATCCCAGACATTAGGAAATATTATTGGGTGGCACAGCTCATCAATATTAATGGGTGGGTCCTTTCTCTGAACGAGGAGCCAGCATACCGGTTTGACCGGCTAGCAATGGGAAAAGGCAGCTATCTGGCTGAGTTATACAGTAAAAACGCAATAGGACACTTCCGACACACACACAGACAGTAGTTACTGCTTGGAGGAAGGCAACGCAATTGATGGGTTGGGAAGCCAAGCTTATGGAGCACACCCCATTGTGGGAGGGAGATTTGCTATGTGAGGTGAGATGTCTAAGAGGTTTTCACAAATGGGGACTCAAATGGATAGACCTCTTGAAAGACGTCTGGAGAGGAGGAAAAATGATCAACTTTATTAGTCTACAGGTGGAATACCAGCTGGGGCGGGGGAATACCTCAGGTACCTACAACTGCGACATGCCCTCAAATGTCATATGGTAGAAGGGGAGCCACTTCCAGAGTACTCTCCACTGGAAGATAGACTTTTACTCGACCCAATGATAGATAAAGCCATATTCTTCACATACAGGAAACTAATAAACAACTCCCCAGACTGTATGGGTGCCTTAAGAGCGGCATGGGAATCGGATGCAGGACTTTTGAAGGATGATGACTGGGCCAAGGCCACGCAAGGCCCCAGGGAAATAGTTATAAGGGCACGGTTCAGGCTGATTCAGATTCGGATACTGCATAGGTCCTACACTTCAAGGTCAGTGCAGTATTGCATAGGTCATTGTCATTCAGAGGAGTGTGCGAGAGGGTGCAGCAAGAAGGGCACATTCTTTCATATTCTATGGTCCTGCCCCAAGATTCAAAAGTACTGGAGCGGCATGGCCCAGGTGATGGCGAAAGTGGTGTGAACACAGGTCCCAGTGGAGGCAAGATAGTACATCCTGGGAGTGACGGGAGAAGTAGTCTGGCCGAAATATGCCAAAATATAGCTTAATCTAGCAGATGGAGTGGCAAAACGGAACATTGCCCGAGCATAGGGTGCTGGGTAGGCTCCAACACTTAAGGCTTGGAAAAAGGATCTTGATTGGTGTCAACAAGCAGAACGGACAATATATCAGAGTAGAGGCTGCCCACGCAAATGGGAAAAGATATGGGGGGCCTGGATGAAATACAGGAGTTAGCATTCGGAGGCATGAGGGACAGCCCAGGGTTACGAAAGAGAGCTGAGGCAGAAGACAGTACTCCAGATTCAGCTGATTGCAATGGTAGACTGCTTGGGGTTGGGAAACGTGGGACCCTGCGAACCAATGTATATTTTCATTGCATCCAATGTATGTATCATATTGTTTTATGTATAAAGCATATGTTTAATAAAAATAATTTTAAAAAAAGAATGCTGTTGCTTGCTGGAAGGAGAGCAGAATTGAGGGGGAGTTGCATGTTCAGCAGCTCCCTCTGTGTCAAAGCAATGCCAGCTCCCGCAGGAGGTGGGGAGCTGGCAAGGTCTGAGGAGGCCTTGGGGCTCACCCTGTGGTCCCCAACAAAACTAACTGGGTGCCCTGAGTGGACAAAGGCACAAGAAGAGAGGCAGGGCCCCAGGGGATGGGGTCCCAGAGGCTGAAATCGGCCCGGGAGGTGGTGGGCGCTCAGCCCCACACCCTTTAATTTAAAAAAAAGAAAAAAGGCCTGGCCCCAGGGGATGGGGTCCCTGGGGCTGTAATCGGCCCAGTGAGGTGGTTTGTGCTCCCTCCTCCCCCTTGAAAAAAGACCTGGCCCCGGGGAATGGGGTCCTCGGGCCAAAAAAGGCCCAGGGAAGGGGGGCCACATGGCCCCGCACCCCTAATAAATTTTTAAAATCTGGAAAAAAATCTGGCAAGTCATTGGAGGTCCACCCCCTTTCACCACCACTCTGCAAACGCACCTCCTGGCACAATACTGGTTGGGGACAGAGTCCCCTTGGCTGCAGAGGGTCCTTGGGGGCCAACAAGCCCCCCCATTACTCCCAGTAAATCCCAAACAGCTGGATTGCTGAGAGAACTTCAGAGGCCAAGCCCCCTTTCTGCACCACTCTGCAAACACTCTTCCTGGTGCACTGCTGGTTGGGAGATGAAGTCCCCTTAGCCCCAGAGGGTCCTTGGGTGCCAACAAGCTCATCAGTTATCTCCACTAAGTCCCACACAGTGGGTTTGCTAAAAGGTCCTTAGAGGCCACACCCCTTTTCTCCACCACTCTGCAAAAGCACCTCTTGGCACTTTGCTGGTTGGGAGATGAAGTCCCTTTGGATGCTGAGGGTCCATGGGGGCCAACAAGCCCTGCTGTTACTGCCAGTAAGTCCCTCAGATTGCGATTGCTAAGAGGACTTCAGAGGCCATGCCCCCTTTTTCCACCTCTCTGCAAACTCACCTCCTACTGCACTGCTGGTTGGCAGATGAAGTCCCCTTGGCTCTAGAGTATCCTTGGTGCCAATAAGCCCTCCTGTTACCTCCAGTAAATCCCACACAGTGGAATTGCTGAGAGGTCTTCAGAGGCCATGCCCCATTTCTTCACCACTCTGCAAATGCGCCTCTTGGTGCACTGCCGGTTGGGGGATGAAGTCCTTTTGGATGCTGAGGGCTCTTGAGGCCCAGAAGCCCTCCTGTTACATGCAGTAAGTCCGACACAGCAGGATTCCTGCGAGCTGGTCGGAGGTCTGCTCCGTTTCTCCACCACTCTGCAAACATGACTACTAGTTAAAAAAACTTTGAAATTTCACTTAAAACAACAAGGGTTACAGGGTTGTAATAGTTAGGAAATTGAATTAAAAAAACCTTAGAAACTCACTGAAAAAACAAAGGGTTACGGGGACATTATAATTAGCCTCAGATTTCACGCGTACAAAATCATTCAAATTCAGCATATAGCAAACTATAACTTATGCCCCCACATTACACCGCTTATGACCTCATATATTACATCACTCATGACATGGTCAGTGACATCACTGAAGACATCACTGATGACATCTCAAATGACATCACTGATGACATCATCCACAGAACCACTCGCATACCCACTCACACCCCCATAAAACCTCTAGTGTGTCTACTCACACACCCACACAACCACTCACATACCCATTGATAGACCCACACCAGCACTCACACACCCACTTACTAATCAATAGAGCCACTCTCACACCCACTCACTCACTTGGACAGTCACTCCCACAATCATTCACTCACCCATACAGCTACTCATACAACCAGTCACTCACCCATCCAGCACCTCACACAGCCACGCACTCAGCCATACAGCTACTCACAAACTCACTTATTCACCTACACAGTCACTGACACACCCACTCACTCACCCATACAGCCTATCAACACACTCACACACTCACTCACACACCCACACAAGCACTTACATACTCATTCACACATCCATGCAAGCATTCACACATCCGCTCACTCAACCATGTCACATAGACTCACTCTCCAATGCAGCCACTTGCACACCGACTCACTTAACCAAACACCCACTCAAACAGCCATTCACTCACCCATAAAGCCACTTACACACCCAAACACTCACTCATACAGCCATTCAGACACCCACTCGCTCACTCACCCATACAGCCACTCACACTGCATCTCACTCACCCACACAGCTACTCACACCCCCACCTATACACCCATGAAGCACTCACACACCCATACACATAAGCATACATAATGTCACACAGCCACTCACATAAAGTTAGAAGTACTGTCACTCAGTAGTAGTGCACCTAGCCTACTAAGTTAACTTCTGCAGTAGGTTTGTACATATGTTTAACACCCATAAACTGATCAGTGATGTCATTTGAGATATCATCGGTGATGTCATCCGTGATTTCACTGACAATGTCATGACTGGTGTAAAATGTGAGACCATACGCAGTGCATTGCGGTGGCGTAAGTTATAGTTAGCCCAGGTAACTATAACTGCTGTGTTTCACTGGTTTTGTACAAGTGAAATCTGAGCCGAACTATAACATCCCTGTAACCGTTGATTTTTTCGGGGAATTTCTAAGGTTTTTTAAATTCTATTTCCTAAGTATAATGACCCTGTAACCATTGTTTTTTTAAGTGAATATATATATATTTTTTATATATATATATATATATATATATATATATATATATATATATATAGTATTCGTTCCCGTCCCACCACCCTCGACATTAACACTCCTAGAATCCACTGAGGCGAACAGGAAAATGCACAGTCTGATATTGATCTTTCCAAGTATGTTTATTTTCTTTTTTTAGCCAAGTGCATTGTGCTAGACAACAAAGGCCTACGCTTTTCAGACAGAGCCTTCAACTGGGCCACATGGGCCTTCTCCTAATTAAGAAATCCTGCAGCCTCAGTGGCGTAACGCAAAATGATGGCCCCTCCCCGCAGAATGTGAATAGAGGTCCTTGAATCTCCCGTAGCACACAAATATTCCTTGACCGTGGGACAGAATGGATCCTTCTGAATGACTGGGGCCTTCAGAAGGGTTAAGGACTCTCCTGCACCACAGGGTCGGCAGGTGATTGCATTACGCGTCTGTGCAGCTTGTGAGAAGAGGGCACTGGACTGCACTTTTGCAGGGAAAGTGCTTGCCTGTTAGGAAGCCCAAAGCCCAGCTGTATCAGACTTGTGGGAGCTGACAATGGATTTTGCTGACTCC
The DNA here is from genome assembly GCF_964204655.1 of Triturus cristatus. Classification (NCBI taxonomy): domain Eukaryota; kingdom Metazoa; phylum Chordata; class Amphibia; order Caudata; family Salamandridae; genus Triturus; species Triturus cristatus. Next base: position 1,414,628,349 of record NC_140591.1, on the reverse strand, counting down.
ATTTTATCGTCCATTGCTTTCCTATTTATTTAGCTCCTTTCCTCCTTATTCACTCCACCCTATTACAATCGATGTGCCTGACAGTACACACAACGGGATAGCTACCGCAAGTGGCTGTATTGTGAGCAAAATACACTGTGCATCAAAAGATCTCAGAACCACTTTGAGGCTATTCTGTACAGTCTCCAGTAGAACTCCTTCAAATAGGTTAGATAAAAATAGTTCAAGGAGCTCATTGTCATCACTTGAAGCCATGTTTCAAAGACTGAAAGTAGAATGATGATAGGTTGTTTTTACAAATACAACAGTAAATGTTCCTGTCTTTCAAGGGTCTGTCAGTCAAAGCTGTCTATTTCCTTTTTAGTGCTGATGAAAAGCCTGAAATCAGAAATGTCTATTCTCTGAACATTGAAGGGAAAAAAACTCTGTGGCTTCAAATAGCTTAATTGTGATACAATTATACTTTGAAATGTAAAGTTTCCTTAATAGAAAAGAGCGCAATTGAAAAATAACACAACTCAAAAAGAATATTGCCTGGTATGCCTGAACATGTGTTTTAAATTTCAAATAAAAGTATTTTCTTTTATACATGGAAACTCTTTCAGTTCATTACGTATTTGTTATTCGAATATTAGTTAACACTTTCATAGATTATTTTGTCGCATTTACCTGATAGTCTGTGCATTGCATGGGTGTCAGTTAGAAGTATTGGGAGGTCGCTTGCCAATTAATACTCCTGACAACTCCCTTGCATTACTGGTCGCAGGGTTAATGTCAGGCTGCCCGGGGTCCACAAAGGGGACCGTCCAAACAGGGCGGCGCCTTAGTGACAAAGGAAGGCACACAAGTCAGCGGATTAGGGTCCCCGTGTCTAGGGACCAGAAGGTCAGTCGGCCGCGTCACTTCCGGCCGTGGTGGGGGAGGACGGTGTACATATATCTTCCTCTGCCCTTTGTGCAGCCTCTTGCTTGCTTCCCGTCTTGCTGTTTCAGACATGTTGCAGGAACTGCGAATCGGCAGCCACGCAGAGAGTCAGAACCCCCCCCTCCCTCTTACACACCCGGCCTCCCTCTTCAGGGGTAGGACCCAGGGCAGGGCATCTCAGCCGCAGCTGCCTTGGGGGAGGGAGAGGGGACACCTCACGAAGTCACGGGTCAGCACAGCCGGCTCCTGGCCCCGTTGGGCACTGTGGTGCCGGGGTTTCCTCCGCCAGTAACAGGGTGGTGGCATATTAGGCGCTTCCCCCTCCTTTTCAGACCAGCCCCGTGGGGGACGGGGGAAGTACACACGCTGGAGGCAGGCCCGGACAGTCCACGAGCCTTGCGTCCAGGTGGGGGCGGTCCTTGACTTGTGAAGCATTTGTCTGGGATCTATAATTGCTGAGAACTAGAAGCGGGTGGGACCAGCAGCTACAGCGGCATAGCGGCTACGGTTTTCGACTCCAGGGGCAGGGTTGGTCATCAGTGGCAGTCACCGGGGATACTCATGCGGGCATTGGACCGTGGCGGCAGTTTGCCGGTCCCTGCCTCCCGCTTGCAACACCGCAGCCTGATCCCGACCTTGGTGAACAGTTGGGCTCCCTGGTAGGCCTGTGTTGTGGCTAATGAGGGAGGCCGTACTCCCTCTCATGTTCCGGCAGATGGATTCGGGCAAGCGGGGGGGAGCGGCGAGCGCATGGCTCCACCTCCCCGTGCAGCGCTCGCCAGGTCCAGGCAACCGCCGTTGCAGCTTCCTGCGCACGTACTCCCCTTGCTGGGCGCTGTATGCATGCCTCTCTAGTAGGGAGGGGCATGGTTGCTGTGCCTCTACCCAGACACAGGAATTGCCATCATGCAACGTGTCCAGGGCCGGTTGGGCCTTTCTTGCCTAAAGCGCCAGATGGTGGTCTGAGGCAGGCCATGGCCTAGCGGCTAAGGTGGCTCTGGTGGAACTATGCAGCACTGCCCTACCCCCATCCCTCCCTTGCTTGTGTCGGGGGTATATCCCCAGGCCCGTCGGGTGGCTGCGTCCACCATGGGATGGTCAGCTGGGTCGGTGACGGGTACAAGACAAGCGGCGCATGACATGCATCGCGAGTGCGGTTTAGCAAATGCAACTAGCGACCATTGTCAATTCCTACAGTTCCATCTGCGTAGGCATGTTACTTGTTATATCCGGATGTAGGAAGGAACAGCCACATAGAGGTCGGGAGGCTCACTAGTCTAACCAAAGTAACTCAGCACGTGTGTTAAGTCTCGTCCTTATTTATTTTGCCCACGCCCGCCCCTTCTCTCATCCTACTCAAGGCCCGGGGAGGCACATATACATGCTTTATCATCGCACGCTTGTGGCCGCTGAGCTTGCAGAACGACACTGCCGTCTGTGGCCTCGAGTGAGCCGGCTCCGGGCTTACACGTCTCCTCGAGCGGCAAGTGCAGGTACAGCCTGACGATTGCTTAGCAGCCTGTAGATAAATATGTGTGAGTAACTGAACTGGTGCTTATGCAAGGCGCAATAATATCTCCAGCCGAGTTTGCGCTAGACACCGCCAATTAAGTAAAGACAGAAAATAATCATATATTTGTTACATGTTGGCTGGCCGCCCACCTCGCACCAGAAATCAGCACCTTCGCTTGGGGCAATTTAGTGGAAGCCGGGTCGCATAGATCTCCTACCGGAGCGGCGTGGGTTACACTGCTGTGGCAGGGGTGTTGTCGACAATGATAATTGATGGGTGTTGGCGTCTGTTGTGTCCCCTGTAGCGTCTCTTCCCAGCGGGACTACTCTGTGGTCCCTAGACACGGCGCGGGCCGTGGGTTGTTCACTTGGGACTTTGCATCCCTAGTTAGACAGTGATCGATTACATCGGCGTAGCACACCATTACCTCTGGTCCGAGGTACATTACAAATGCTCCATGAAGGGATGACATGGGCTGACCTCCCAAGTGCAAGGACGGAGGGGTGTGCTTTATAAGCATACAATGTACAGGGCCATGGCCTTACGGTTAAAGCGGTCGACCTCTTAGCTGGGGAACCGGGTTCGAGCCTCTGCAACGACGATCAACATATTGTGATTCTGGGCAAATCAATTAATCTCCCAGTGCCTTACAATTGAATGTGTCTCTTGTAACAGAACGAAACTGGTGCTCATGCAAAGCGCTCTGTTACCCGACGTCTCGGTTTAGTTGCGCTATAGAAAACTCTACAAAGAAATAAAATAATAAATATTCTTAGTTCAGCCCTGAAGGCATGCAAAGATACGGGGCCCGATTCACAGAACAAACTTAAGACTAAATCCTAAACTTAGTACCATTCTGGTATTCACAGAATGCACTTAGTACTTCTGGTATTCACAGAATGAACTTACTACTTTTGCTATTCACAGAATGAACTTAGTACTTTTGCTATTCACAGAATGGATTTACGACTCCTAAACTTACGTCCGCACTCGGGCCGGAAATTCCGGCCCGGAGGCGGAGCTTCCGGCCCGGAGGCGGGGCTTCCGGGCCGGAGGCGGGGCTTCCGGGCCGGAGGCGGAGCTTCCGGCCCGGAGGTGGGGATTCCGGCCGATTTAGCTATGGCTGAAATCTCCACCTCCGGGCCGGAAGCTCCGCCTCCGGCCCGGAAGCTCCGCCTCCGGCCCGGAAGCCCCGCCTCCGGGCCGGAAGCTCCGCCTCCGGGCCGGAATTTCCGGCCCGAGTGCGGACGTAAGTTTAGGAGTCGTAAATCCATTCTGTGAATAGCAAAAGTACTAAGTTCATTCTGTGAATAGCAAAAGTAGTAAGTTCATTCTGTGAATACCAGAAGTACTAAGTGCATTCTGTGAATACCAGAATGGTACTAAGTTTAGGATTTAGTCTTAAGTTTGTTCTGTGAATCGGGCCCACAGTGTCCGGATCTTACGTGGTGATTGACCACATCATACCAACACAGGTACCACATTGTAGACAGTGTCATGCAGCTGAGGGCGCTGTTTCCCCCTGGGGTATCAAACTCTTGTTCTCCGGTTGTGCATGGGGAAAGCTCTCCGATGAACACCGTATCGTCTCCTCAGACCAGGGCCTCGGGGTGCTGCTATGTGCCCATATTGGCTCAGTTTTCTCAGTGATATGGAGGTAACTCGGGTTGGAAGGTTGGGAAGGGGTAGTTTTCCTCGAAGAAACACAGGCTTAGGGTCCTTGACTGACGTGATAATTTCTCGCTTGTAAATGCACAGGTGGGATAGGTCCTCAACTGGCAAGCAAACAAGGGCACTTCTCTGTCTCTTGTCACAGGCCCCCTCTTTAAGGCAGATTTACGGTGCAGATTCCCAGTTATGCTGGGATAGTATTTTGTGTGTTTCTAGGCATAGGGTACTGCGCGGATAGCACCATGATCCCAATCTCGAGGAGGTATAGGTGTCCCACAGGCCGGACTTATGTCATGGAACGGGGGCTGAGGTTTTAGTCCCGGCTCCAGCTATTTAATATTTCTTCGCCCAAATCAAGATGGGCCCAGTCCATGCCAGACATTAAACCTAATTTCCTTCCCTGACCGGCTAAGGCTTATGTGTTTATGGCTGTCGTCTGTGTGGGTGAGCATATTGGCGCTGGACTGCATGGGGGTGAATACCTCACCCCTCCATCGTTATCAGGTGCTTGTAGTTCTTTCGCAGTTTTTGTTTCGCAGGAGCATGCGGTGAGCGTTGCCAGGGGCTCGAGGTCCACTCTGCGCAGGGGACGAGGCCCAGAAGGTTAGTCGCAGGTTCTCTGCACAAACTGGCCCTGTAGAAGCTGGAATGCGTAGGCACGCTGCTAGCACCAGTTGTAGCTGGGCAACTGCTGCCTGAGTGGTTACCCTTGAATGAGTGTTGCGCGTCGTGCTCTGTCCTGCGCCGGAGTGTGTCCGAATTGTGTAATTTACTTGCAGTCTTACACAGCGTGGACTTGGCCCGAAGGAATCAGAGGGCTTTACAACAAGAGCAGGACAACAAGTGTACTGCATGTTGGCTACATTGATTCAACACAGCTGACAAGGCAGAGCGCTATGTGTGACATGCTCCAAATTTCAGTGTAATAATGTGACGTTTCAACGGCTAGGGGTGACACTTCACCATTGCAACAGGGGCACACATGATTGGTTGGCAGCCCGGGCCTCTTCAGTTTGTTCGCTAAAATGGTTACGCCCATGATTATGCATGAGGTGATGCTGTGTGCGTTTATGCATGAGGTGACACTGCATTTACACATGAGGTGACGCTGGGTGCGTTTACGCATGAGGTGACTGTGCATTTACACATGAGGTGGCGCTGTGTGCGGTTACACATGAGGTGGCACTGTGTGCGGTTACACCTAAGGTGGTGCTGTGTGCGGTTACACATGAGGTGGCGCTGTGTGTGGTTACACATGAGGTGGCGCTGTGTGCGGTTACACATGAGGTGACGCGCGAGGTGCAATTACACAGGAGGTGACTGTGTGCTATTACACAGGAGGTGACGCCATGTGCAAGTTACACATGTGATGACGATGTCTGCAGTTACACAGGAAGTGACGCTGTGTGAAGCTACCATGAGGAGACACTGCAGTTACACTTGAGGTGACACTGTGTGCAGTTACACACGAGCTGACACTGTGCAGTTACACATGAGCTGACACTGTGCAGTTACACATGAATTGACATGGTGCAGTTACACATGAGGTGACACGGTGCAGTTACACACGAGGTGCGAGTACTCAAGAAGTGACACCGTTTGCAAGCACACAAGAGGAAACGGTGTGCAAGTGCACATGTGGTGACACAGTGTGAAATGTAAGGATGGAATGGGAGGTGGCACCCAGTGGCCGGGAGTATTACAAGCATTTCAACAACCTTGGCATGCTTGAAGGGTATATGCAGCCGCGCTAACGGGAAGAGCCTGACTCTGTTTTTTAAAGTAGTTGGCAAACCTGGAGTGAACTGCAAAAACAGCTTGGGCCTCTCATGTTAGATGATGCAGGCATTCTAACTCTGTATTGGACTTGCCATGGTGTTGCGCTTCAAAGACAGAGGTGAATGTCTCCTGAGAAGTTCGGCTGCATCATAGTTGTTTCAACATTAGAACTGGGGCCTACAATCCCCTGGCATTTTGCAGTTATAGAAAGATATGCAGCCACTCTAATGAGAAGAGCCTGACACCTTGAGTAAAAGTACAGTTGGCAAACTTGGGGTGGACTGCTAAAACAGCTTGGCCCTCACATGTTAGATAATGTAGGGGTTGGTGGGCACACACGTTACCAGCAGGGGGAAGCACCCCACTTTTCCAGGTAATAAGTCCAGCAGTCCGGGGCATCTAAGTTCAGGGTAATTAGAGGGGCGTGCTAACTCTGTATTGGACTGGCCATGTTGCTGCGCTTCAAAGACAGAGGTGAATGTCTCCTGAGAAGTTCGGCTGCATTATAGTTGTTTCAACATTAGACCTGGGGCCTACAATCCCCTGGCATTTTGCAGTTATAGAAAGATATGCAGCCACTCTAATGAGAAGAGCCTGACACCTTGAGTAAAAGTATAGTTGGCAAACTTGGGGTGGACTGCTAAAACAGCTTGGGCCTCACATGTTAGATAATGTAGGGGTCGGTGGGCACACACGTTACCAGCAGGGGGAAGCACCCCACTTTTCCAGGTAATAAGTCCAGCAGTCCGGGGCATCTAAGTTCAGGGTAATTAGAGGGGCGTGCTAACTCTGTATTGGACTGGCCATGTTGCTGCGCTTCAAAGACAGAGGTTGAATGTCTCCTGACAAGTTCGGCTTGCATTGTAGTTGTTTCAACATTGGAACTGGGGCCTACAATCTCCTTGCATTTTGAAGTTATAGAAAGAAAAGAATTGGAAAGGAATAGCAGTGTAGGAACTGGGCACACTTAGCAGTAAAGCCAGCAATTATGAAGAATTGGGAGGGTGTCAGATATTTCTTTGCAGTAATTTCAGGGAGCTGAGGCTACGTTCCAGTGTGAGATACTTGGATGACTCTCATACTTTTATCCACAGATTAGCGGGGCAGGTTAATGGGCCGCATCTTGTCTCTGTGGGTTTTATGTGTGGTCGGGTCATTTGACCGAGTTGAGCCATTATCACTTGTTATATCTGGGCATGAAGGGATGCCAGGCTAGATTCTAGCAAAGGCAGGTAGCGGTACTTATGGAGTATGTGATGTATTGTCTCACTGGCAGTCCGCCATGCAAGGGGACTATGTACCTAGGTCATGCACATCAGGCAGAGGTGCCCAGTGGAAGCATGTGGGGGATTGCACAGAACAGGACACTGCACAGGTTAGATGCCGGCGAATTGTGGCTACACTACTGCACATGACAAAGTAAACCGGGACTGATTCACAGGCGGGGTGTGGTGGTGGTGGTCCCTACCACATTTCACAGGATCATTCCCTGTTGGGTCTATCTAACGATCATCTCTTTGGGCTTTAAATTTACAGCCGCTCTTGTCAGCCATACTGAAAGTAGGTTAGGCATGGACTTTAATAAAGTGCTGCAATGGCCCTCTAATGCAATAGTACAGCATCTAGTTTACCGGTGCTATTTGGACCAGCATTTGCACCAGCAGCGGCTCTCATGGGTAGCGGTAAAGCTTCCTTTTATTTGCGCCCGGGATTGGGGCGGGAAATGTCATCAAACTTTGCAGCCAGAAACGGAATAGGCAAAGACATACCTGTGATTGTGCAACACGCACTCAGCAGTAAGGCAGGCTAGTTTCAGCATAATCCTGGTATACCGTCAGTATAAAATGTAAGGTTATGGGCTACACACGAATAGGCACTTTCTTTTAGCTGGGGCGTGAGTGGGCCATTCCCAAGAGGGTGCGATTTGCCTGGATAGTGTTGAAAGGAAGGGGATGGAGCCCTAATACGGACAACTACCAGAGCACATGTTGCAGTCATAGTTAAGAGGGTGCAGGTACATTACTCATAGGTTTACTCCTTGTCCCCTGATCAAAATGGATTGCACATTACCAGTTGCTTCAGTTAAGCAAATTTACCTTGGGAGATGCCAACTAACATTGGTACTGCAATTTTGGTGGTCAGCGGTTTGCAGGCCTTTTAGATGTGGGTTCTAGCTTGGGCATGCCCAAAGTAACGGTTAAGGCACCTGAAGTCTGCCCTGGGATACAGGTATGGGGAGCGGCAGAACTGATAGGGGCTTGGGTTCAGCCTCTGGGTCTCAGGTTCAAATCCTGGTAGGTCCACTTAGCATTTCTCCTTTTTCCTGAGGGGTGTAAAATCTCCCGCCCTATAGCCTTGGCTGGCAGCCATGTAGGTTGTGGAAGGTCATCCAACAAGTGGGCCACAGTCCAAAGATTGGAGTAACTCTGGGTTAAAGCACAATTGGGCTACAAAGTATTAATGAACATTTGGCCTTCCCAGTAGTCAATAATGGGCAGGAATTTTACATTTGGATCCGCTCCTGTTCACACTGTCTTGTCTGCTCCGTGGTATACAAGCAGAAGTTTGGGAGGGCAAGGCGTCCCCTAGGGTGGTGATTGGCGTAATTCGTTGGACATGCTTCAACAAGCGCTATACACAGATAACTTGGTGAGAAGAAGTAAGGTGGGCTTGGTTACACTTACTTCTACCCGCATTGGAAACTAAATGGGGGGGCCAGGTCTACCCTACTATGTCTCTCCTTTTCAGGGCAGCATTGAAGGGCTGGGCGAGGTGAGTGCCCTGGATGCTGGGTCCCCCCTTCGAGTTTCAGACTCGGCAGGACATGCTTGCAGGTGGGGCGATGGGAATCCCAAGGCGGTAAAGGGTACAGCCGGACGTATGCCACCCTGGGGAGGGGGAGTGTTATTGTGAAGGCACTGAACAACCAGTTGGGGCCATGTGAACTGTGGTGGTCTGGGGACGCCATAGAGTTTTCTCGCAGGAGAGCGAACAGCGCCATGCGGGAATTCACAGAGCAAAGGGTATTTGGCTTTATCAGATACGAGTTACTGCACGCCAAGTCTACTGGATGCTGGGATGTGGATGGGCTGCACCTTTCTTCTAGGGTGGGCATGGACTTATTCTTGCTGGACCTTGGGGAGGCCTTGGAAGCAGCAGGATGTACGTAAAGATGCTTACCTTGGTGGGGGGCCTTGGTTGTGACGGTGGCCTCCCCCAGAGCTTTGGAGGAGTTACAGGGCTATCCAGAGTCTGCAAGGTACAGAAGGCTACTATATGCAGCAGCAGAACAAGGGTGCAAAGCCAAGTATACCCATGGATGTCCTAGCGTTGTCCCCTGGAAGAGCGGCAGCGCCCCGTTAGTCCTACGGGTGGTTGTGGGCCTGAGCAACCGGTGGCTGCCTGGAACGCTCCGCACCCCCGTTTGGGGGGCGTGAGTAAAGGCGTGGACTGGCGGTCCACTGATGGGAGGGGTGGCCCCTCCCAAAATTGGTAACCACCGATTGGCGACGGCCACGGTGTAATTTGGCTCAGCAGGCGGGCAGGCGCCATAGGGGACTGGCCTGACCTTGGATGGCACGTAAGATAACCCACCATGTTGGCATATTTGTGATGCAAATAAACCTGCAGCAATTTTCTCCACCAACAAGGTGTCTTGTGGTTTATTTATGTATGTTGCTGTACAAGAACTGAGAAGTGTTGCCGATATTGGCACTAAGAAGTGTGCAATAGAAAATATATCTAAATCAGGAGCCGGGTTTGCATTACGTATTTTCCGCTTGTTGTCCGTTCCTTAGCCCTTCTTCAGGGAACAGGAGGCAGTTGATTGGCTAAGAGTGTGACAAGTAGCTAACCTTTTGATGTCTTTGAGAGAGGGAGAGGGGTTTGAAAAGTTTGTGTCATGTCACTTCCACTTCCCAAGGAATTTTGGTGATTAGATATTCCTCTGTACCTTTTTCACATAATGTTCTGGACAAGATACACCAAAACCACAGTTATGATTTCACAAATTTGCCCCAGAGGATTATGCTAACACCTAGAGCAAATGTAGAGACTGGAGAACGACCTCAAGTGCATGCAAGGGAATCTACAACAATCACAGCTCTCCTGCAGTACTCAATTGAGTGAAATCTGAGGAGCACTCCAATGAATGCAAGGTGCAAAATATGCATGTGACTCAAATGTGAGAAAAATTATTAGTTAGAGAATTTTTTTTTCATTTTTGAACAGCATTCCGTCGACTTTGTGTTGTTTTGCAGACAGACAAACATAAGTCCCAGAATCCAGAAAAATGTTGTGCCAAATGATCTGCATCTGGAGTTGACTGCTATGCCCCCATTGGTGTAATGTTTGCGCATTTCAGTAAACGATGGCAAATTAACTGATTATGATCCACTATTTGTTGGTGCCCACTGGTGATCACTAACCTTGTTTCAGGCTGTATTTTTTCCCTGCAGGAATGATGTGGATTCCTCAAGCGCCCTCCGGTCATTCCCCACCTGCAGGATAGGAAAGTTTCAATGTTAATACAGAGATTAGAGAAATGGGAATGGAAGGACAGAAGTAGAGTAGAGAAGTCACTATGTCTCATTCAAAACTGGATCTCTTCAGTTTTCACTGTTTCAGGACTGCAGTACTATACGTTAAGTCCCCAGCAAATGATTGCTCTGTGTAGGATTGACTCCCTGTGAAGGGAGTGACTACCTGTGAGGGGACTCGAAACAAGACTGCACAGAGAGATGGGTATTCATTAGCCAAATATAAATTGGCTATGCTAGTAATGCCTTATACCTAGCATGTATTGTGAGTGACCAATCATAAGAGCAGTGTTTGTCCTGGTCCTGTCCATGATGCTAGTGTAATGAATACCTGTGAGTCAGTCTCTGTTAAAATAGACATCCAATACTTCATGATGTAATAGACATCAATGGTTAATGGCTGTGCCTGTGATCAATGACTGCATGTTAACCAAGTTCATAGGTAGCTTGTGGATTTACTAGTTCAATCTTTCTGATTTTTTAGCAAATGTTTTGATAGTTCAATAGTGTGCACTTAGTATATTTCTTTTCTCTTTTCATTACAGGTCTGAAGGACTATGGTAGTACCAACCTTAAAGTGAAGAATCATAGTCAGCCTTTCCTTAGAGGAATGGGAAGGTGCATATGTGCTGGACATGTATGGCTTCTATTATATGTTTCTCATTTTTCTAGGTTTCTCAAAGGCAAGATGTGGCATGGAGGGTGCAACATGCTGCAGAGCTGCTACCTAAGAAACGGCTGCAGATGTAGGTGAAAATCACAGTATGGTCTGGCAAACCAAACTGGGGTTCCAGAGCAGACAGTGGAATGTCAGGGATAGAGTTTAATTATGTTGCTGGGCTTACCATGTTTGTCTAGCCTTTGAGAGCACAGGTTCTCACAAAATCAGGCAAGATCTCATGAGAGCGTGACTTCTCACAAGGTCTACAGAAAGGACCAATACAAAGGCAAACTAGGACTATAGATACGTATAGACAATATTAAGAACACAATGTTTTTTGCTTCTTGTTTTCTTCCTGCATCCTAGCTTTCCCCTCTTAGTGGTCGATTCCGATCCGGGTCGGACAGCCCTCCGAGAGCTGTTCGTAGCCTTACCTTGCGACCGACACGTCCCGGGAGCCGGTCCGTCCGGGCAATGAAGTGCGGTGCGCATAACTGACACAATTCCGTCCGGCACGTAGGCTGCGATACCAACAGCATTTCTCGTATGAGCCGTACCACCGAACGCCGATTCGAGTCGCCCGGAAGCAGTTCCCACAGCAGTTTCCGACCGGACAAGTACGATGCGCAAATCATATGCCGGATGGGTCGCCACTAGCAGCACGTCACAGCATCCGGGAGAGCTGCATATCAGGTCCGATTCGCGCCACAAACACGATCCACGGCTACGAGACGGACCAATTTTCAATGTGTACGAGACAGAGCAACGAGCAGCAAGTACAAGACGAACCAACGATGAATCCCATCGCGCAGGTCATCCCAGTACTGTACATCTATGACCGGATCAGGAACAGACGCGCACAACGCAGATGGTCAGTCAGACACACCCACAAATAAACGTCACAAACACGTGAAATGCTACACACACATGGGGGGTCAAATCCCTGTACCAGCAACAGCAAAATCACAGGGGTAGCATGGTCCCCACTACCAGCAGTCACCACACCTAGGGGGGGTGCCCATCACCACTCCCCTCCCCACTCATAGGGTGATGTATGCCCTGCACCACTACCCTCCCCACTCATAGGGGGACGTACGTCCTGCACCACTACCCTGTCCACTCATAGGAGATCTGAATGCCATGCACCACTACCCTCCCCACTCATACAGTGCTGTATGCACTGCACCACTACCCTCCGCACTCATAGGGGGATGTATGTCGTGTACCACTACCCTCCCCACTCATAGGGGGCTGTATGCCCTGCACCACTACCCTCCCCACTCATGGGGGGATGTATGCCCTGTACCACTACCCTCCCCACTCATAGGGGGATGTATGTCCTGTACCACTACCCACCCCACTCATAGGGGGATGTATGTCCTGTACCACTACCCACCCCACTCATAGGGGGATGTATGTCCTGTATCACTACCCTCCCCACTCATAGGGGGATGGATGCCCTGCAACACTACCCTCCCCACTCATAGGGGGATGTATGTCCTGCACCACTGTCCTGCACCACTACCCTCCCCACTCATAGGGGGATGTATGTCCTGTACCACTACCCTCCCCACTCATAGGGGGATGGATGTCCTGTTCCACTACCCTCCCCACTCATAGGGGGTTGTATGCCCTGCACCACTACCCTCCCCACTCATAGGGGGATGGATGCCCTGAACCACTGCCCTCCCCACTCATAGGGGGATGTATGTCCTGTACCACTACCCTCCCCATTCATAGGGGTCTGGATGCCCTGCACCACTACCCTCCCCGATCATAGGGGGCTGTATCACCAGACCAGCATTTGTGACTACTGCACCCAACACCACAACCAATGTTTTGGCAATGTGGTGGTTGTGCCACTTACAAACATAGACATGAGAGGCAAAGAATGCTGTGTATCACAAGAACTCGCTCTGCCATGTGCAGATAAGCATTGGCCATGACCCCTGACAATGCCAACAGTGTACAATTAGACTGTGTGAAAAGTGAGCATCAAGATGCATACACATATCTCTACAAACAGACACACAAACTGCGGAATCCTGTGGCGACTGTCGATGTTAGGTGACAAAGTCATATACCATGGTAGCAATGGGACATACCAAACATGATCAATGTGCAGGATGATGACCTACAAGACACTGGGACAATCACACAAACAAAATCCCCCCATGGAACGCTGAAGCCACGCCAATGCAGAGGCACAGATGCACAAACACAGACAGGCAGCCACACACTGCATATCATACTCAACATGTGTGTGTGTCACAGTGTGCCCAGGCTACTGCACAACACATGACGGTGGGCTGAACTACAATGACACACATGTGCTCACTGTGCCATACAAAAGTAAGTCTTTGACTGGGCACAACTGGGGGGGCAAGCAGGCATTGTCAGGTAAGTGGGATCACACAGGATTCATGTGACACAAGGTGGGTGGAACAGCAACCAACACAGCAAGAGACAGACCCAACACAGCACTACCCTCTAGTCCCCTATATTTGTGGTGACATTAGCCTGTACGCCAATCCCACTGTGATGATAAAGCTAGGTTTTACCCATACTGAGTAGCACAGTCAGATGTGCATCCTGGGTCATGTGTCCGGGACCACAAACTCACATCACACCTCAATAAACAAAAATACAGGACATGGCTTGCAAACAATGGGCAAAAAGTAGTTATGGACCTAGACATGAAACAACTCCTATTTTACCAACATCAACACCACACACCTTGATCTGCAAGAATGTGAATCAGCTAGGCACACCGGGACCGGTGATATTGCTCATTCACACATGACAATCCCAGGGGTGGTGAAGGGATCAAAAGTACCCACAAATCCTCACACATGGGCTCACAACACCACCTGTGAAGGTCTGCCACACTGCACAGCATGCGGCACATCGATATTATGTGAAACTACACAATTCATTCCGAACCCTGCCAGACACCTACATCAATGTTGAACCACAGGAGAGCCACAACGCACAAATGTCGACACCTTCCAACATAGCAGCAATGACCCTGATGATCGGGAGTAGTCACACACACACACAAGTGAGCTTGTCAATGACAGATACCACATAGGGAAAACAACATGATGTTGGTAACACGTAAGTGCCAAGGGTAATCCAGAATGTGTCCCACGTGCATTGGACAACAACCCTGGAATTTACTAATGAAACAGCCAGGGATGACAGCCTAATTCCCAGTAGTGTGTCATGCATCTACATCCCAGAAAAGGCAGGGCAAAGAAGTTACATGAACACAGGCCAAGTCAGCAAGTCCACAAAACAGGTACATCTGTCTGGAACACAGGCTGCATCCAGAAAAGGGAAGTGAACACACACAGACATGCTCACACAAAACACACCATGTGCCCAGGCAATGTCATGGAATGACACAATGCCATGATGGGACTGCACTCCTGGGGAAGATCAGCTGTGCCACATTTTGTCTGTGCAGGCTCCTGTCATGCCAGCACAAGACTTGCCCAGTGATCCAACTATTACAACTCAAGAAAAGCAGTGGTCACAGAAGCTTGTGTACGGGAGTCCTTCCTCAGTCATCTGCACATATGCAATACACATGTAGACCAAGTTGGACAGATGACACAGATGACTTGTGTAACATGGATGCACAAACATGCCTGTCCAGCGGAGATTGTCCAAGCCAGGGAATCTTTCCATGTGTGCCCAAATGTAAGCACAGCCTATGTGCAACAGTGTATTCCAAAATGTCAAGTAGCAAACCCAAAGATGAAATCCTGGTCACAACATTTTGCCATCATTACACCCTGAAATTGCAGCTAAGGATGTCATGGATACATAGCGGAAAAGTACACATACCCCATAGACCACATGGAGTACAGCACATCAACAACTCATTCTGTTATACCTTTAAAACACCTGTACAACAGCAAGTCCATGACACTCATCATCAACATCATGTACATTTGAAGCAACACCACTGGATAACAAAAATTGGCTTTATTACGCACATAACTCATTGAAACTGTTAAGTCCACAATGTCAAAAGGCCAATGGCCAGTCCATGTTAGGAGTCCTCCCAGGGTGACAAGTTATCATCCATTGCTTGCCTGCACTACTACGGGCAGGGGACATCTTCCCTTTGAGGGGCATACACAGGGGCAGGCCAGGCACCGCAGGGACAGGATCAAGGGACAGCAGAATGGGGCAGGGGAGGGCTGGTGGGTGCAGGAGTGTCACTGGCAACTGCAGCGGAGGCATCTGACACTGTGGGTGCCGTCACACGGCAGGGCCCAAGTCCAATGAGGTGTGTGCTGACATCAATGCAGGGCCCAAGTCAGACGGGGTTGTTACTGGCACCACTGCAGTGGCCAGGTCAGATGGTTGGGACGGGGCCTCTACTGCAGTGCAAAACACCAAGGGAGTGTCATGGGGCTCAGGTGAGGCTGGCAGGACAGAGAGGGGAGGGGCACGGTCCCCACATCATTGGCAGGAACAGGCTGAGCATGTGAGGTGGGGGTGGAAGTGCATGTGGTAGGAAGGGATGGCCTAATCATTTTGAGGATGCGGTATTGGTGTGTGGGGGAACCAGGGGCAGGGTGTGGCGGGGGACCTGTGGAGTGGTGGCCTGGGGGCTGCAGGAAGGAGAATGTGACTTTGACCTGCGGGATTGGGGGGGTCTTGCTCTTCCTGCTCCGGGGGGACTTGCGGATGGGGGCATCAGTGTCTGGGTGTCTGTATGGCAGGGGAACTCCCCCCTGTGAGTGGTGAATTTCTCTTCTCCTTGTGCGTCTGAGCAGATGTATCGGTGGGGAAGAGGCCAAGGTCACAGAGGAAGAGCTGCTTGGAAGGGGGGGTGGCAAGTGAGGCAGGGGAAGTGCTTTTGGAGGGAGAGGCATCTGAGGTCTGCGGAGTGCTCGTGGATGCCTGTTTGTGCATCTGTGACCCATCCCCTGTATGTGACCCATCTGTCCCTGGAGTGTGCGTGCCTGTGGATTTTGTTTTGGGCTTGCGTGATTGTGTGCTGCCTGGGTCTGTTTTGGTGCATGCTGGTGCCGGTGTGTGTGTGCAGCGGTCAAGTAGGGTAGTGGGGACTGTGGGTGGTGCAGAGGTAGGAGGGGTGAGGGACTGTTGGAGGAGGGACACTGCTGCCATCTGTGTGGAGGTCATGGACTGAATGGTCCGATGTAGGGCAGACAGGTTAGATGAGATGCCCTCCATGAAGGACACCAGTTGAGTCAACAGAGTGGTGTGGGAATGGAGGACACTCAGCATCGTTGTCTGCCCTACATGGAGCTGCTTCAGTAAGTCCACAGACTCCACACTGAGGGCAGCAGGGGAGACAGGGACAGGGGGTGCGGTGCCTGGACCAAAGGAGACATGTTCCCTCACACGGGGGCCTCCACAGACATCTGGGATGGTGGCAGATGGGAGGGTGGAGATGGTGGTGAGGGTGGGGACAGACTCGCTAGGTGTTGTCTGGGGTCTGCTGACACGCACCTCCACAAGGAGTCCTGACTGGAGATGCTGTGTTCCGCAGCAGAGGTGTTTGTAGCTGAGGTCTCCTCTGTGTGGCTTCCCTCACCCTCTGTGCCACTGGGTCCCTCCAACTCCTCTGAAGCTGAACCAATCTGGCTCTGCTGCTCCTCTTGGTCCGTGGAGCTGTCTCCTCCAGTAGCCGTCGATGTATCTGCAATCAATCGGGATAAACAGATCCACATCAGTCACCTGTTTCACCTGACACATCACAGTCAGTACAGCACATCACAGAGTATGGCTTTGCATCAAGTGCCAGATATTGCGAAAAGTGGAGACATCATTTGGAAATGACACCTGTCAGTCTGCCAGTCAACCATGCCCCTCATATCCTGCCCCTCAATGGACCCATCTGACTGGGACATGTTGTCTGCCACTTCTCATATGTGTGCACAAGCACCACATAGACATATCTCAGAACTGCAGGACTTGTGATATAAATCTGCCTGGACTAACACATGCCATCTCCTGCCACTGACTCAGTACATGTGTCATGATAAGGGAAGGCAAAAGTCATTGTCAGTAAAATGGATATGCTGCACTCACAAGACACCATGATGTGCACATGTCTTGATGGTCAATGCCACAATAGAGTGCATGCTGTACAACTGACATCACTGCGGGATACACATCAGCAAGTGGGATACCATGCTGCGGCCCAGTATGGCTAAGCAGCCAGCACTGGCTTCAGTCTCAGGGGGAGTGCATCCAAAATTAAACACTCTGCACTGTGTCACAACCATTAACATGTATGAGAATTTAAGCCCTGCAGATGTCAAGTGCACAGGTACACCCAATGCTAACCACATCTTCCGGCATCTGATGATCACACGTAATAAAAATGCAACAGATGACCTACTGCAAGTATGAATCTGTAAGCATGATGACATCATAGCATGATGGGAATGAATTGAGACTGCCTGCACTGTGATGTACAATACAACATAATGTACCATCAAGTGATTTGACACCTATGCATGAACCCATTGTGATGCTCCATTTTCCACACCCCAGCTAGCTGCACAAACCAAAATGACCAACACCACAGGAGTCTAAGAGGCTAGGCCACCTCACAATGACACCGATGCAGACACCATATAGCACACTTCACAATGCACTAATGTTATGCTGACACACAGGAGTAAAAGAACAGAGTGTACTTCATGTCCGGAGCAGGAATACCTGTCCAGGAACATGTGCAACATGGGAGTACCCTGGACACCAGGCATGTGTCCATGCATGTGTGAAACACATGCTGTACATTTTTCTGAGGCCCATAAATTCTCGTTGCTGCTACATGGCTGTGTGTCAAATACCCCTGGCACATATGGTGTGCCAAAACATCAATTGGAACACATATCAATTGCCCACACAGAGTACATTTTTTCAGGCAATGTGCAGACACATGGAAATCATGTGCCTCACTCATGAAGACAAAACAATGCACCGATTGCAGATGCTGTTCACAACGTTAAATTTGTACAACAGCAGGGACACATAACCCAAGTTACAAAAGTCACAGCCTGAAAGGGGCACACCTGTGTATCAGATGAGGATGGGACATGACGTAGTTTTGCCACATGACTCCTGTACAAGCAGACAGGAGATCTGTGGAAGTGTAACCAGGATGTGGGCGTGCAAAGAGCATGTGATACATTGGACACAGAGAATGCTGCTGTCTGGCCTTTAACTGCCCATCCAGGTCTGGTAAGACCACCGCCAGAATCCTGAGCATGTGGGGGGTCAGTGTCCATCGTCCGCAACTTCTGCGAGGAGGTGACAGCTTCAGCTGGACTCTGGCAATCCTCCGGGTCCAGCCATGAAGGTCCTGCCACCTCTTCTGGCAGTTGCGGATGCGGCGTCTGTGGCCCCCCCACAGCACGAATAGCCCAGGCAATGGTCAGCCAGATCTCCTGCTTCTGGTGGGCATCAACCTGTGAGGATGACAAGGGTAGAAAAAGTCCTTTACCACACAAGCCACATGTTTGTGCATCACACATTTGGATATACATGTCTTTCCCGCAAGGAAATATGATGGACACAGGTAGTGCAGATATGGTGATTGACAGTTGTCCTGATTTTTCAACAGGGAAACATTGCCTGAGTATTACAACCGTGTGGAAATGCACTTTTCATGCACAGTACCTGTCCACTACAGGGACCTACACACCATGGGGGTATGAACTACTCAGTGAGCATGCTAGACACTGTTGAACACAATTTCATTGATGCTAGTCAGACAACATACACATTGAATAAGGGATGTGGAGTGCACACTCACCTGCTCCCCTGGTGTCCCATACAGCTTGCTGTACTGTGGAAGGAGGCTGTCCAGCAGGGCCTTGTTTTCATCCTCTCCACAGTACGTGCCATTCTTGGAACCAGAGGATGCAGAGACAGCAGCAGTGGTAGCAGAGATGTCAATCTGGAGCATGTAGTGCAGGCAAGTGAGCTCCCAGATGAACAGACAGACTTATATCTGTGCTGCAGAGGCAGATTCAGTCCAATGTGTCAAAAGCGATAGGTCCGATACGTTTGCATCCTTTGAATCTGGACAATCCATCGCATTGCACGCCTCGTACACGCCTTCCGCATCGTTTGAAATATTCAAAAGCATTGCAATGACGAGTCTGAACCATTGTTGCAGGCAGCCAACGGATTTTCAAGAAACCAATTCGTACCAGGCTCAAATCCGCCTCTGTTCCTATTGAAGACATTGTGCAAGGCGTGCGTGCAAGGTGTGTGCGGATCGGTCCACCCGCGTCAGTCCACATTGGTGACATTGTGCAAGGCGTGCGTGCGGCTTGGTCCACCTGCGTCAGTTCGCATTGGTGACATTGTGCAAGGTGTGCGTGCAAGGCATACGTGCGGCTCGGTGCTCCTGCGTCAGTCCACATTGGTGACATTGTGCAAGGCGTGCGTGCGGCTCGGTCCACCCACGTCAGTCCACATTGGTGACATTGTGCAAGGCATGAGTGCAGATCAGTCCACCCGCGTCAGTCCACATTGGTGACATTGTGCAAGGCGTGCATGCAAGGCTTGCGTGCGGATCGGTCCACCCACGTCAGTCCACATTGGTGACATTGTGCAAGGCGTGTGTGCAAGGCGTGCGTGCAGCTCGGTCCACCCACGTCAGTCCACATTGGTGACATTGTGCAAGGCGTGCGTGCAAGGCGTGCGTGCGGCTCGGTCCACCCGCGTCAGTCCACATTGGTGACATTGTGCAAGGCGTGCGTGCAGCTCGGTCCACCCACGTCAGTCCATATTGGTGGCATTGTGCAAGGCGTGCATGCGAGGCGTGCGTGCGGATCAGTCCACCCGCGTCAGTCCACATTGGTGACATTGTGCAAGGCGTGTGTGCAAGATGTGCGTGCGGATCGGTCCACCCACGTCAGTCCACATTGGTGACATTGTGCAAGGTGTGCGTGCGGATCGGTTCACCCATATCAGTCCACATTGGTGACATTGCGCAAGGCGTGCATGCGGATCGGTCCACCCGCGTAAGTCCACATTGGTGACATTGTGCAAGGCATGCGTGCGGATCGGTCCACCCGTGTCATTCCACATTAGTGACATTGTGCAAGGCGTGCGTGCGGCTCGGCCCACCCGCGTCAGTCCACATTGGTGACATTGTGCAAGGCGTGCATGCAGCTCCTTCCCTAGGTGTTTAACACATCTTTCGCATTGGTCACCTGCGTCAGTCACCATAGAAGTAACTGTTTAAGGCGTGCAACACACCATAGCTTGCCATTGACCCATGGGCACAACAACAATACACTCTGTGACACAGTAACTCAAAGTGCATGTCAGGCTGCATTACCTGTGTGTGTATATGGGTAAACATGTGAATTTGTATGTTTCCCTTGGTAGCACCCACTCCCAGGCAGGGCAGGTTATCATGGGCACGGTACCAATTGTTGGCTGGACACATAACCACTGTGTTTGACAACAGTACATTTCAGTGCATGAGGCATGTACACAGTTCCCGGTGTACATTGTGTATTTCATGTGACATACACCTTGACTCTTCAGTGGAATGGTAGGTGCCTCACAGGGTGTCACAGTGCCACATATGTGATGTTCATCCACAGTATGTGTGCATTGCCATGCAGAGATGACTCAGATTTCATGTGCTCAATGTCAAATGTTCACAACATCCCAGTCTATTGTCAATGTGAGTAGATGTTGCGTCTGTGTGTCACAGACATCCATGTGTGAGCTGGCATGAAATCAGGGGGCACTTCATGTGTGTGTCATGTGTGCATTGTGTTGTGCACATGGTACGCCACATCATGATGGTGTCCATGTTGTGACACAAGGTCCCTGTGTGTGTCTGTCAGGAACTTGTGATGTGGTGTAGACATCTGTCCTCACTAGTCACTGTGGTGTGTGTCTGGTATGTGACACTCGCACTGATGTACTGTGATGGGGCCCATTGATTGCTCACAGCACAACAGGGACCTTGTTGTGTGGCCTGTAGAGCTGAGATGTCAGATGATGGGCATGTATCCGATATGTGTGTCCATACCCAACAGCACACACATCATGTTCTTGTGTCTTGTAATGTGGTATCATGTGCTATTTGACATGTACACTGGCACATAGATAGGGGGAATGACAAACTGTCTTTGCTCTCCTATGTACTGCAGGAGACCAAATGTCCACAGACCGTTCCCAGACCTGGAGACCATGGTTGAACGTGACTGCATGCGACGGTACCACTTCACCAGGCCACTGATTGAAGAATTGGCAGAGCAGTTGGCTCCCCATCTGCAACCTGGCCGGACATACCCTACAACGCTGACCCCCAAGGTGAAGGTGATGGCAGCCCTACACTTTTTTGCCACAGGTACTTTCCAGCACGCTGTTGCTACTGCTGGTGGGATGTCACAGACTATGTTCAGCCATGTGCTTCGGGATGTATTGGAGACAATGTTGCATTTCCTGGACTAGTACATCCATTTCCCCAAGCACAACAACTAGCTGACATCAAGGGGGACTTCTATGCCCTGGGCAGGATGCCACGTGTCATTGGCTCCATTGATGGGACATATGTGGCTTTGGTACCACCGCAGGCACATGAGCAGACGTACCGGAACAGGAAGCATTTCCACTCTATAAATGCTCTTGTGGTTTGTTTTGTCGACATGACCATTTCCCATGTGTGTGCAAAGTTCCCGGGCTTAGCTCATGACGCCTACATAATGAGGAGTAGTCGCATCTCAACAATGATGACACAGATACAGTACCAACATTCCTGGCTTGTCGGTGTGTACTGACTGCTTAGCATTGTTTGTGTTTGCTAAAGTTGATTTGCACCCTATTTTCACGCTCAACTAATGTGCGATTGTCTCCCTGTAGGTGACTCCGGATACCCCAACATTCAGTGGTTACTGACACCCCTCAGGAACCCTGTGACACCAGCGGAGATTCGCTACAATGAGGCACATGGTCATACCAGGTGAATAATTGAGCGGACATTTGGCCTCCTGAAAAGCAGATTCCGCTGCCTGGACAAGACAGGAGGGGCCCTCCCATATGCACCTGCGAAGGTGTGCAGGATCATCACTGTGTGCTGCATGCTACACAACCTGGCAGTGCGGAAGCGGTTGCCTCTCATCTTGGATGACGATGACCAACCTCCGCCAGCGGTGGAGGATCCTGGTCTGGGGCATGATGCCAGTGATGATGAGGGTGATGGTGATGTTCGGAGCCAGCTGATCCAGAAATTCTTCTCATGAATGTCAGTATACAGGTATGTGTTGTCAAAGTATTGTGTCGGCATGACCTATTTTGGTGGTGCACTGGTGCTGATTGAGTGTGGCTGTATGCTACTTGTCACTATGCTTGCTGTGATGTGTCCTTTCTGGTAGTCTGTACTCCCAGTGTTTACCTGATTGTTAGGTTGTGTCTGGGTAGTTAGTTTTTTTGTTTTGGGCATGGATATTGTTGTTGTTTGCTGTAAATCTGTGTTTTTGATTATGTTTTTTGTCTGTCCTTCACAGGGTACTTTGGATGCTGCGTGGTGCGGTCTGAACCCCAACACACAGATCCTTGTTCCAGAGTGCAAGTAATCGTTGTCCCAACCAATGATGTGCCACACACCCCTGGACTTTCATCATTCACCACATGTTTAATTTTCGGATCACTGTCACGTTAGGTTAACGTGCATCAGTTGTAGAATTCTCACAATGTGAATATTTAATAAAAACAGCCCTTCACTTTGAGATGTGCTCCGTGTGTCCACACATCCAACAGTAATTTGCATCCTGTACCTGTGGGCTGCCTGCCAATGACCCTGGATGGGTGTTGTGTGTGCATTCCACTGTATCTCCTGTTGACATCAGTGTTGACGATGAGTTAGGGGCCCTGGTGAGTATGTGCTGTGTTGTCCTAGTGGTGTGTCTCCCTCATATGTGTCACATTCACATGACTCACATTATGGTGTTCACATTGCTGTAATAGTTTGCATGCACAGTGTTCCTTAGCAGCTCATCATCGCCATGGCACAAAGCAAGTAGGAATTATGACAGAGGCAAGTATTGTGTGATTGTGAATTTGTTTACAAACATGCGTAAGGATGGTGAACGGATTTTGTAGTGCTGTACAATGTGATGGTAATCCAAAGTTCACAGGTGAGTTGGTAGTCTTGGTAATTGAAATATCAAGAGTAGAATCCACAGTCATTTGGTGCATTGTTACAACTTTGACCCTCCATGTCAAGTGGGTGCTTTTGATGTAGGTCGACAAGGTCAACTGGTTTGCACACAAAGGACGTTAACAGGAGCAGGTGTTGGGTGCCTGGGGGATATGCATGGCCATCAGCGTCTCAATTGCCCTTCTTCGGCCGACCCCTCTTCTTTCTCGGGGGACCCTCATGTGCAGGCTGCTGCGTTGCCGAGGACTCTCCGCCAGAGTCCTCCTCCCTCCCTGTGGCTGTTGCGGATGTTGTGGCAACAGATGTTGTGGGCACACAAGGAGGTGTGGTCAGGTTGGTGCTGATCTGGCGGAGGCATGTCAGTATGTCCCTATGCACCACTGTTAGTTCATCCAATTTGTCCCACTTGGACTCCACCTGGGCCATGTGGGAGTCCAAGCGGGCATGATGGGCAGCCTGCTGTTCTTTGAGTTCCTTGAAGATCCCCACAACCAGTCCAAACCGTCCGGTGCTTTCCTGGTACGTATCTATGATGCATTCCAGGTGTGGCTCATCATGCAGTCCAGCCCCCTCTGCAGGCGTGTCCTCTGCCTGCCCACCCTCCCACAGGCCCGACCCACACGGGCAGGCCTAGCCGACACTGGGCCCCCTTGAGTGTTAGCGCCGGTGGTGTTGTCCCTTGCTTCCGGGGGGCCCTGTGTACCTGTTCCATTGTTGTTCTGGGCCTGGGCCTGGGCCTGTCCGTGTCGGCATGGGGACTCTGTCTGGTGTCCGATGTGACAGGAGTGGTTGAGGGGGGTGCTGATGTTACTGCTGCTGGGGCTACACGATGGCTCACGCTGGAGGGGCCAGGTCGGTCAAGGCCATCGTCCGAAGAGGATGTAGAGTGATCCACACTGGGGAGCTCAGGGTCCCCCAGAGTCTGGGACAGGGACTGTTCCTCGGGACCTGCTTTGTCCCCAGCATCACCTGTGTTTGGAGGAGACACACAATGTATGTTATGTTTCTACAGACCTCAATGTTTCACACACATGACATTTGACACTGAACATCATTATGGGGTCTGTACATTGCATTGTCCTAAGTTGTGAAAGACAGAGGTTGATATTGTTGGATCACTTTGTAATGGCAACCTGGAGCATTTCAATGTGCATATCAAGCTGTGTGCATGACCAATTCATGTATTGATCAATTGTCTGTAGATGCCCATTGCCACTCAGGTCCCATCACATGCCTGACACTGCTGTATTGTACCTGTCCACATTTGTGCTTTAACAATGACATACATACTATTACACTTGGGGTATGTTGCGAGGTTGGGGCATGTGTTGTGTGATTCTTTTATTTCCTCTGTGCGTCACATTTGTGTGTCTGTGCAACATGGTTGCAGTACGGTATGCCTGAGAT
Organism: Triturus cristatus; assembly: GCF_964204655.1. Classification (NCBI taxonomy): domain Eukaryota; kingdom Metazoa; phylum Chordata; class Amphibia; order Caudata; family Salamandridae; genus Triturus; species Triturus cristatus. The sequence continues at coordinate 1,414,603,669 of NC_140591.1, read as the reverse complement.
CCATTGTGAGATACTAATTAGTTGTCTGTGTTCCTAGTTCACATCTCTTTTCATACAAGTCATGAGGTTAGCATAGCTAATGAAGTTGGTGCTGAGTTTTGTATGTGCTAACACCTTATATCTTGTCAAATTCATTAACAGTGAGAGGGATTGGGCACAGGTGCTCTCTTGGTTTTTAATGCTCATTACAGGGAATGGCCTAGGTGTGTGTGTTACAGTTCAGCTGCTGTGAGTTGCATGCCTCCTCAGATGCAGTCCAGGTTAGTCATTGTGTTTGGGTTCTCCATGACAGTGAATGATGTGTTGTATGAATGATGCGTACAACGCAGGCCGATGTGGGATTGAACTGCATCTCACAATTGCACATTTTTTAAGTGACACCATGCTACAGTGTCAGCTATGTGTGTGTCTATTCTGGTTCCCGTCAGGTGTCCACTGTCAATGATGTATGGGTGACATTGTGCGTGCTTGTTGCTATGTACTATGTCTACATCTCCCCAATTGTCATCTACAAGACACACCTTCACAGCCAGGTCAGGGGACACCCCAGGGACACTGCATCTCCAGAGGGTGGGAGGATACCTACAGTTCCAATGGCTGTGAGTGTAAATGTGTTTGAGTTGGCCAGTGCGTAGGTGTAATTTGCAGCCAATTCATACATCAGGACCATGTGTCAGCCATCTTGCCAAGGCATTTACTTTTAGAGAGACTGGTCCCAAGGGTGCACTTTGTTCTGGCTGAGAAGGTGTGTTTTAAGGCGGCCTTGATGGCATTTTGAGCCATTGCAGGACCTCCTTCACCCACAGAGGCCAGGTAATCCCCCATGTGGCATGCTTCCATTGCAGGGAGTCACAATTTACGTTCAGGCTGTCAGGCAATAGTGTCCTGTTGTTAGTTTGAGCTCAAGTCCCAGCAGGGCCTTGTGCTCCCCCAGCGGAGCCCATTGTCAGGGTTCTTGGTAGAGACTTTTCACTCACTCTCTTGTGGAGCATAATCCCAGGTGTGTATTTTGGTGGCAGGGGTGTGTGTGACAGGGGCTGCTGGCAGATGTAGTCAGAGCTGGCGGTCCTCCTCCCCCAGTCCAGATATCCCACCATGCAGCATACTTCCATTGTAGGGAGTAGAAGTTACCTTTCAGGCTGTCAGGCATTGGTGTCCTGTTGTTTGTTTGAGACCAAGTCCCAGCAGGGCCTTGTGCTCCCCACAGCAGGGCCTAGTGTCAGCCATCTTGGCAGTACTTTTTCACTTCCTGTGAGGAGAGTATGGTGCAGTGTGAACTTGCTGGGACATGTGGGCGGGGGCCTGTTCGCTGTGACTGCAAATCCCATCATGCTTTTGGCTACACCCACCTTCCCACAATACCTGAGCTTCCTTCCTGTGATTCTTTTTCCCTATGTGGTGGTGTGCCTGTGCTGACAATTTGGCAGGCAGTGGTGTCCTGGTGTTTGTTTGCACACAAGTCCCAACAGTCCCATGTCCTTCACACAGCAGAACCCAGTGTGGTAAATCTTTGTGGGATTTTTAAATGGATTCTTATTGAATGCATTCTACCAGGTGAGTTGTGTGGAGTTTGTGTTAATGGGTGTGTGTGTGCAAGTACCTGCTGGTAGATGTATTCAGAACTGGCAGTCCTCATCCCCCAGTCCAGACATCCCACCATGCAGCATGCTTCCATTGCAGGGAGTCACAATTTACGTTCAGGCTGTCTGGCATTGGTGTCCTGTTGTCAGTTGAAGCCCAAGTCCCAGCAGGGCCTTGTGCTCCCCACAACAGGGCCTAGTGTCCCACAGCAGGGCCTAGTGTCAGCCATCTTGACAGTACTTTTGCACTCCCTGTAAGGTGAGCATGGTTCAGTGTGAGCTTGCTGGGACATGTGGGTGGGGGACTGGTGTCTGTGACTGCAACTCCCATCATGCTTTTGGCTCCACCCACCTTCCCACAATACCTGGACTTCCTTCCTGTGACTCTGTTACCATGTTAGTGATTGAGACAGCAATGGCAAGATGACTGACAGAGGTATCCAGTTGTTTGTTTGTGCACAATTTCAAGGCAGGGCCTTGTGCTCCCCACAGCGGAGCACATTGTCAGGGTTCTTGGTAGAGACTTTTCACTGACTCTCTTGTGGAGCATGATCCCAGGTGTGTATTTTGGTATAGGTGGGAGGGGTGTGTGTGATAGGGGCTGCTGGTAGATGTAGTCAGAGCTGGCAGTCCTCCTCCCCCAGTCCAGACATCCCACCATGCTGCATGCTTCCATTGCAGGGAATAGTAGTCACCTTTCAGGCTGTCTGGCATTGGTGTCCTGTTGTCAGTTGAAGCCCAAGTCCCAGCAGGGCCTTGTGCTCCCCACAGCAGGGCCTAGTGTCAGCCATCTTGGCAGTACTTTTGCACTCCCTGTGAGGTGAGCATGGTTCAGTGTGAGCTTGCAGGGACATGTGGGTGGGAGACTGTTGGCTGTGATTGCAACTCCCATCATGCTTTCTGCTACATGCACATTCCCGGCAGCCCAACCTTCCTTCATTTTGACTCAGCTTTCCTGTGAGGGGGTGTGACAGTGGTTGCAAAATGGGTGACAGTGTTTGTTGGTTATTTCTGGTTATGCCTTGCAGTATTGGTCTTTAGGTTTGTACATGTTAGGACATAGTTCCCTATTACTGTGGGATGGCAGGTATTGTGTTTGTGTAACTGATATACACATCACAGGATACTTGCCTTTCCGTTGCTATGGCTTTGCTGGCGGTAATTTGTTTCACAGGTGCCTTGACAGCGCTATATGTGTGTTGCCACACAATGTTGAGTGAATTGGTTGTGTACTCACCAGGCTCTGGTATTCCTGTTAATCCATGTATGCTCTCCGGTAGTAGGATGGCCGCACCTTCTCCTCCCATGTCCTGAAGTGCGTTGGTTTGGCAGGAGGGCCACCGCCAGTCATCCGGCTCAGGGTGTGTTCCCTGTCGATGAGCTTCTTGACCCTCCTGCGCACATTATAATACCTGCTCTGTATGTCGTCCTTTGTGTGCACACAAGGTGCTTGTGCGTTGACCTTGTCGACAATCCTCTCCCACATCTTGGTTTTCTGTGGCATTGGGGTCTGTTGGACCAATGTGCCAAAGAACTGTGGCTCTACCCTGAGTATTTCGTCAATCATGACTTCCAACTCACTATCTGTGAACTTTGGATTCTTCTTGGGGGCATGGTGCTGGGTGCTTGTGGGGATTGATGGAAGGGGTGTATGTGTGTGTGGTGGGTGCGAGTTTGTCAGTGAATATGTGATTTAGTTTTTAAGTGGTGCAAATGGTGTAGTTGTTGTGTGAGTTGTGGTGTGTCTCTGCAATGTGGTGGTGGTGTCTGCTGTCCCATGCCTGTAGTTTGCAAATTATATTGGTGGAGTTGTGGGTGTGTCTTTGTTCTTCCTTTTTTTATTTTTTATTTATTGGCTTTGTCATTTGTTTTTTGGGCTTTTTTTGTGACTATTCCTTTGCTTTTGTTGTGCATGATGGAGATGTTTGTTTGACTGTGTCGGACGCTGTATGTGGCTCAAGCGGGTTAACCCGAGTCTGTCCCACTGACATTCTGCTGTTTTCGACATTGTCGTACGCGTCGGATGCAGAGGGGTCTCTTATTTGCTAGTCACTATTTGCTGTTCGTCTCGGTTTTCATGTTCGTGTTCTGTGCGAGTCGGTCTCAATTCACACGTTTGGCATCGTACTGTGCGGCACGTGCATCGCGGGTGCGTTTCGGTCGCCTCTATTCCTGGTGCGTGTCAGTCGGTAGGATTCCGGGTCATTTTACGGGCGACTCACTGATTTTCGTACGGGTCGGTCGTTCGGCTCGTGTTTCGTGAGAGTGGGTTGTAATTCACACGCGTTGCATCATACTGCACGGGTCGTACAGCGCCGGTCCGTGTCGGTCGGTCTCCGTCCCCGGTCCGTGTCGGTCGGTACGTTTTACAGCCAGAATCGGAATCGGCCCCTATGTATCCTTTAACCACTGTCCTATATAGCACTCGGCTCCTTTATGGTTAGGTTGGCGTGTATAAATCTAATGCATGCATATGTGGTAATGGGCAGTGTGTAGTTATAGTAAGCCCTAAGTTTCCATTGAAAAGCTGTTTTCTGTTGCGCTTATAATTTGGTAAAGTAAAGAAACTAGGAAAAATCAGCTGATTTGGGTTTGGTACGTCAAGTTTCAAGGAGATCATGAAGGAAGCGGTAAGAACGGGAGGGCAAGAAAGTAGTTTGCCGTTTTGATTGCCATAGGATCCATTGCTCTCTACTACAGAAAAAAAAGGCTGAAAAGAATTACATCAAACGTGAAAGGGAAATAGAACTTTACTAAAGGAAGTGCATTTGCCTGGTGTAGCTTAAATTAATTCAGTCATTTTATAGGAATTTGTGTAACAAAAATGTGTTGGGTGGGCGTTAAAAATTAGAGTTACCACAACAGATGGTGTATTTTTGATTTTTCTATAACTTAAGTGCCAATCAATGTCTTTTTACAACATGTGACACAGACTTAGCATATTTTTCTTACTCTTACTGTTTTTAGATATTTGCAGATTCGTCAAGGGGGCATTTAAAAGGGAGGTCAAAATTGGTAATTTGCTAGTAACTGGAGCATTCTCAGGTGAATCCACATAAGATTTAACAGATGTTTGACACATCCAGTCTTCTGTGGAATGGCAAGTTTTCTACAGATGCATCAAGGGGCAAGTATAAAAAGGGAATCAAAATATTTTATTGAGCTAATAATATTGGCACTATTCAATAAATCAGGGTGAAAAGTCAGCAAGCCATTAGCAAGTTAAGCCCAGTGTTGGAATCTCAGGTTGCATACAGTTCTGATGGGGCATAATTATTTAGGGATCCAAAAAGGCATTGATTTTCTAATATCTTTGCACAGTGTCATGGATCTACACAACAATTGGTAGCTATGCAGCATGCTTAGCTTGCTCTTCATATGTTTAGTGACATGCAGATCCATCAATGGAGACACAGAAAAGCAATGGGTAAAAGAATTTCATTCTCAGATAACTTTGCCAGTGTTCTTCTGCTCTGCATTCAATTTTGTGGGCTGTTAGCAAGTTGGAGCAATGCAGGAATTTCAGGTTAATATGATATCTGATGGAGGTGGTGCAGAGTTACATTGGGGAGGAAAGGTCAACAGCCTTGTTAATAACTTTGGTGCAATATCATTAATCTGCACAAAATTGGGTAGACATTTGACATGTTTAACTTACTTCTGATATGTTACATTTCAAGCAGATCTGTCGAGGGGGGCTTTAAAAATGTCAGGACCAAGTGTGCCCAAGGGTGGTCGGGGGATTTTTCCTTTTTTTCCCTGCTAAGGTTAGGGGCTTTGATTACAATATCCCCTGCCTCATTGGCCCAAGGGCAGGGAGATGTACATTTGGCCTTCTGCATCAGTGATGTCATTTGAGATGTCATCAGTGATGTCATGAGTGATGTCACTGACCATGTCATGAGTGATGTAATATGTGACGTCATCAGCAGTGCATTGCGGGCGCGCGAGTTATAGTTAGCTGAACTAACTATAACGGGGGAATTTCAATGGTTTTGTACAAGTGAAAAGTCCAGCTAACTATAACACCCCTGAAACCTATGTTTTTTTCAGTGAATTTCTGAGGTTTTTTAAATGCTAATTCCTAACTATAACGTGCATGAAACCTATGGTTTTTTCTGTGAATTTCAAAGGTTTTTTAAATGCTAATTTCTAACTATGCCTAGAGAGATAGGACATGTGAAGAAAGAAGAAAAAATGCAAAGAAAGAAAAAAAAGAAGTGCAGAAAGAAGCAACAGAAGTCCTCAAAGACGAAGAAAAGTGCAGGAAGAAGGATAACGTGCAGAAAGAACAAAAAGAAGAGCAGTGTTGGACTTGGCCCTTCTGGCAGGTTCACCCCCGAGACTTTTTGCTTAATATTGGTGACTTGGTGTAATGGATTTTGGTTTCTGCGCACTTTACCGCTGTGTCTCAGGGTAAAGTGCGTGCGTGTGTTGAGGTTGGCCTGCCCTCCCATAGGAATGCATGGGGGATGTATGTGTCCCGGTAGTTCCTGATGCGTGGGGTGTGCAGGCCCGTGTTTGGTATGTGCGGACTCGTGGGAGTGAATGCTGCGCGTTGGTGTGTGCGGCGTGCATGTACCTGGTGTGGAAGTGCCACTTCTAGAAGTGGGCACTTCAGTGTGCAGTCTGAAATGTGTGGCTTGTCTGGCGATTGGTTGGTGAGGTCAGGTGACGGACTAGGGAATTCCCCAGAGTCAGGAGGAGTCACCCAGTGGTGAATGGGGAGTTAGCATGTTGATGGCTGGGGAGGAGTGTACCTGGGTCCTGAATAGGACAGGGCTTCCCCCACACAATGCTGGCGCCGGCCCCTGTGGTGCGTCTAATGACCCTAGCCCTGCCAGTGAATAGGGAGAGGGGCTGAGCAAAACAAAGTGCTCAGGAACCTGTTGGAACTGGTTCGCCCCTTCCCTGCACCTTAGACAAAGCCTTGTACTGTATAAAAAGGGGCTGTGTCTCCTTACATGTTGTTCTCTTGCAGGATCCACTTGAGGGGGGCCTGCTGCTGCTGGGCGCCAGGAGAGACCGCCACTGGGGACTGCCTCCCTGCTGGAGGGCCCTGTGAGCTGGCTCTGGGCCCAGTCTTTGCCCCCCTGGCTTTTGAAAACTTTATTGCTGGACCCTTTTGCTTGTAGCGCCTGGGAGCGCTGTGATTTACTGCATAGCGCTAGGAGCGCTTCATTTTGAGGCCCGAGCGCTGCCAGCGCGCTCCGGTGTCGCCCCGTCGCAAACGAGGGAATCCCCGGTGTAGGGATTCCCCCCTTGGGCATCGGATCGAGCGGGAGCTCACCCCGCATTGTGTGTTCGTTGGCGGGTGCCCACCCCGCTTATCTGGTCCTTTCGTTGGCGGGTGCCTACCCCGCTTATTGGTAGTGGTTATCGAGGGAGCCTACCCCTCTTACGAGCCAAGGATCACCGCCGCGGCCGGAGAAGCCCCGGAAGTCAGGCAGCGCTGACTAGGACGGGGGCGTGGCCCAACCAGGAAGCCGACGGGAGCCTACCCCGCGCTCCTGGGATCCTGAGGACGAAGGAGGAGGAAGCCGCGTAGAGATCGAGGGAAGCGGACGGGAGCCTACCCCGTGCTTCCCCCCGGAGAAGAGGACGTGACTTCCCGGCCCCAGAGCAGAGAGAACGGAGGCGACGCGGGAGTCCCCAGAGCAACGGCCCGGTGAGTGCAGAAGGGCTGGGGGACTCCACGCATGTGCTGGGGGTGCGGGGGCAGTGCTTGTGTCCCCGAGCCTGCGAGGCTCCAACGTTTGGGGGCAGGCTGCGGTGAGAGCGCGAGGCGCTCCGACGTGAACACAGCTGGGTGTTCAGAGCGCTCAGAGCGCTCCAACGTGGGGATTGTATTTGTTGAGCCCAGCGAGGCTCCCACGTACTCGGGGGCATTTCTCTTGTGACTGAGTGGCCCCAGATGGCAGCGGGCCACTCCCACCTTGCCCCACAGCGACATACAGGGCCGGTTGAGGCTCTAGAGGGCAGTTCGTTGTTTTAGAGCCCAGGGAGGCTCCACGGGAGCGACAAGAGTTGTTTCCCAGGCACAGTGGTGCCCACGTTTGCCTTCTCCAGCTGCCCAGCACTTAGTGGGCAGCTGCATCGTTTAGGTTGGAGCCCTCGGAGTTTTGGACTGCGCCTCCTGCGCAGCCTTGCCCCTGACTTGCTGAACGCAGGGCGTCCTAGCCCCTTCCAGGCCAGTTGGCCCAGGGACTGCCACAGGTGGTGGCTCATGTAGAGTCTTGCGCAATTGTTACTTTTACACCTCTGAATGTTTTATGCATCATGTGTGTTCTTTCCTTGCACCTCTGAATGTGTGTTGATGCATCATGTGCCCTTGCTTTTACACCTCTGAATGTTTTTAGGCATCATGTGTTTTCCTTCCATACACCTCTGAATGTGATGCATCATGTGTAACGTTCTATTACCCCTACAGGTATTGTGATACGTAGGTGGTTGTTGCTTTCTCCTAGTACAGGTGGTGCTAGTGAGGTTCTAGTTCCCTGCGTGACAGTCTCCTAAAGTAGTTAGGGTTACGTAGGTGGTACTTCCCCGATACCAGTAAGTACTGGTTGTGTGCTATACAGTTTATTTTTGTGCTACAGTGATTTTATATATTTATGTGCTAAATATCCAAAAAGTGCTATTTCCTGACAGTGGCCCAGATGGCCCTGTCTTGTACATAATCCCTTGTAAATTCTGCCCGTGCCTGATGGCACATTGTAAAGTGTGTGTTTTTATCTAATGTGTTGTGTATAATACAAAGGTTATTTTTATAGAATACCTTGTGTGGAGTTTCCTTTGTGGTGGGCCTTGGGTGTTGTTGCTGGGTGCGCGCGCAAACGCTTTACACATCGCCTCAGAGATAAGCCTGACTGCTCGTGCCAAGCTACCAAGGGGGTGAGCAGGGGTTATCTTTGGCGTGTAACTTCCTTGCCCTGACTAGAGTGGTGGTTTCTGCCTGACTTGGGCGCAAGCCTTAGCCAACCAGAAATCGCCAGGTCTAACATTGGTGTTCAGCGGTGGGATTTGGACTTGCGTTTGCGCTGTACCGCAGCAGCGACTGGCTACACCACAAAACTCTGCATTAGATAAATCACATTTTAGGGATTATTGTTTTCTTTTTTATTTCCATTATTTCTTCTCCTGAAGGTGTCCTTTTTGAATCATGTACTCCTGTGCTAGCTCAGACACTCAGGTTCCTTGTGTTAAACTCTTCTCAGGAACGTCCGCCAAAAGGGAGCCTGCTTTTAACTTCTGTAGTCTGTTTAGGTACAGTAGGTTGGAGCTGGGTAGGTTCTGTGAGGAGAGGGACATAGAGGTGGGTGAGTTAGATACCCAGTCCAAACTGAGGGACAACCTGATCACTTGGCAAAAGGTTGAGTGGGAGCGAGAGCGCAGCGAGGAAGATAGGGCCCGGGCCGCACGCCGAGAGGGTGGTGGGTCTGAGGGGAGCCCCGAGGAATCTGAAGAGGAGGAAGGTTACCTGACAGGGACGCCAGTAGAGAGTGAAGACCCCATAGATAGGGAGTCCCTTGCTGGGTCCAGTGTCAGGAGCAGCACCCCATCCCTGTCCCTGTCCCCAGAGGAGTGGGTAGATAGGAGGGAAGAGAGGGAGCATCAGCTGACCATGGAGAAGCTCAGGTTAGAGCATGCCTGGGGGATGGCGCAGCTGACCATAGAGGAGAAAAAGCTGGAGACCGAGAGGGTCTTAGCGCAGGAGAGGATAGAGGAGGCTGAGAGGGCCTTCACCAGGGAGAAATCAGCGCTGGAGAGTAGACTATCCCCTGCGCGCAGTCTTAGTTTTCTGGGCTCCCCAGGGAGGGTTGAGTCCAGTGGTGGCAGCGAGATAGATTTCAGTATAGGAAGTCCCAGTTCCCCCAGTCTGGTACCTAGTTCCCGAGAGGAGGAATGTAGGTGGAAATTCAGAAGCAGTAGGAAGCTGTCTCACCAGTCTTGGGAGAAGTTTTTGGATGATTGCGATAAATCACTGACTGAGTGGGTGAGGGCCAGCCCGGAAGGTGGTTATTGCGGACTGTTGGGTCTGGTTATTAAAGAGCAGCTATGCCGTAGTTTTTATCCCGGATTGCGCCAACACCTGTTGGGGTGTGACGCCTTGGATGCTTGGGACCTTGCAGAGGAAGCAGACCGTTGGGAAAGGGCCCAAGGTTCGCTGGAGTCATTAGGGTGTGACTCCAAAAGTAATGGTTCAGGGATCTTCCAGCCCAGCGTGGTGAAAGAGGCTCCGTGTAGCCCAGCTAGGTCCCAGTATAGCGAGGAGGGTGTAGGGGCTTACGGCCTGGCTCAGTGGAGCGGGAGTAAGTGGGTGACTGAGGGTCCCCAGACGTACGAAACCCTGCCTCAGGACTTGGGTGGTTTCATGAGGGAACACCAAGTTGGGGACCTAGGCTGTCCTGTTAGCCCATTTGAGGAGGATCACCTAGTGAGTAGAGGACCGGGAGCGCCTGTAAACAGGGCTCCTGTGGTTCTAGTGTCTGGCAGTACCGCTCCAGTAGGGAGGGTACAGAAGTCCAGCGAGAGGAGTGGCATGGGGCTGTGTTCCCCGGTGGAGGAGCCAGTGGGTCAGAGACCAGCCGGGAGGGCTGAGTCTCCTAGAAGTGACCATGGCGACTACACGTCTGGCCTGGGGGATCTTCGCGCCCTGTCAGGTGGACAGGGGACGGGAGATCTGCGCCAGGCAGACGGTCATGCAACATATGAGGCATATGTTCCTCTCGGGGGGATGGTGTGTAAATCCCCAGAAGTCCTGGAGTGCCAGGCAATTATTCCACCGAAGGTTTCAGACCGGAGGTTGGAAGGCCAGGTTCAGGAGCAGCCTGACCTGAAGGGTCTGACTACTGTAACCAGTGTCCTGACCGGTTCTTCTTCCAGAGGGACCGCCCCAGTTGGTAGGGAGCAGGACTCTGGAAGGGGGTGCAGGGGGTGGGAGAGCCCACCTCTGACCCCGGTGCAACCTGAGGGGTTGAACCCTAGGTTGGTAGACCAGTTCTCAGGGAGGGGTCCTGAGCTGGTTGGTGAGTTATGTTACGGGGTCGCCTCTCAGAGGAAGAGAGGGCGGAACCCTAGGAGAAGAGGTAGGGGGAGGAGAGCCTCACCCGTGACTTTTGGTCAGTCTGAGGGTACGGACCCTAGGCTGGAGGATCAGTGGCAGTTTAGAACTGCCCTGATGAGGGGTAGAGTGGAAAATGGTCACTATGTGCCAGGGGTTACTACCCCCCACTCTGTGGTTAGGCAAGGACCAGTGGCGCCTAGGTGGTCTAGGGCCTGGTCCTGGCCACGGACAGCTGAGGAGTACCAGGGGGGTAGCCCAGTTGGTCCGCCGAGTTTTTTCAGAGGAAACCCTGTGAGTTCAGAGTGGCGTAAAACCGGAGAGTGTCCCTGCCGTGGCGGGCCTGCGTCCGTGTTTTATCGCCCCAAGCAGGGAAGACCATCACGGTGGTGATTGGTCTACCCTGCGTTTTGGCTGGAAGGGGGTCGTGTTGGACTTGGCCCTTCTGGCAGGTTCACCCCCGAGACTTTTTGCTTAATATTGGTGACTTGGTGTAATGGATTTTGGTTTCTGCGCACTTTACCGCTGTGTCTCAGGGTAAAGTGCGTGCGTGTGTTGAGGTTGGCCTGCCCTCCCATAGGAATGCATGGGGGATGTATGTGTCCCGGTAGTTCCTGATGCGTGGGGTGTGCAGGCCCGTGTTTGGTATGTGCGGACTCGTGGGAGTGAATGCTGCGCGTTGGTGTGTGCGGCGTGCATGTACCTGGTGTGGAAGTGCCACTTCTAGAAGTGGGCACTTCAGTGTGCAGTCTGAAATGTGTGGCTTGTCTGGCGATTGGTTGGTGAGGTCAGGTGACGGACTAGGGAATTCCCCAGAGTCAGGAGGAGTCACCCAGTGGTGAATGGGGAGTTAGCATGTTGATGGCTGGGGAGGAGTGTACCTGGGTCCTGAATAGGACAGGGCTTCCCCCACACAATGCTGGCGCCGGCCCCTGTGGTGCGTCTAATGACCCTAGCCCTGCCAGTGAATAGGGAGAGGGGCTGAGCAAAACAAAGTGCTCAGGAACCTGTTGGAACTGGTTCGCCCCTTCCCTGCACCTTAGACAAAGCCTTGTACTGTATAAAAAGGGGCTGTGTCTCCTTACATGTTGTTCTCTTGCAGGATCCACTTGAGGGGGGCCTGCTGCTGCTGGGCGCCAGGAGAGACCGCCACTGGGGACTGCCTCCCTGCTGGAGGGCCCTGTGAGCTGGCTCTGGGCCCAGTCTTTGCCCCCCTGGCTTTTGAAAACTTTATTGCTGGACCCTTTTGCTTGTAGCGCCTGGGAGCGCTGTGATTTACTGCATAGCGCTAGGAGCGCTTCATTTTGAGGCCCGAGCGCTGCCAGCGCGCTCCGGTGTCGCCCCGTCGCAAACGAGGGAATCCCCGGTGTAGGGATTCCCCCCTTGGGCATCGGATCGAGCGGGAGCTCACCCCGCATTGTGTGTTCGTTGGCGGGTGCCCACCCCGCTTATCTGGTCCTTTCGTTGGCGGGTGCCTACCCCGCTTATTGGTAGTGGTTATCGAGGGAGCCTACCCCTCTTACGAGCCAAGGATCACCGCCGCGGCCGGAGAAGCCCCGGAAGTCAGGCAGCGCTGACTAGGACGGGGGCGTGGCCCAACCAGGAAGCCGACGGGAGCCTACCCCGCGCTCCTGGGATCCTGAGGACGAAGGAGGAGGAAGCCGCGTAGAGATCGAGGGAAGCGGACGGGAGCCTACCCCGTGCTTCCCCCCGGAGAAGAGGACGTGACTTCCCGGCCCCAGAGCAGAGAGAACGGAGGCGACGCGGGAGTCCCCAGAGCAACGGCCCGGTGAGTGCAGAAGGGCTGGGGGACTCCACGCATGTGCTGGGGGTGCGGGGGCAGTGCTTGTGTCCCCGAGCCTGCGAGGCTCCAACGTTTGGGGGCAGGCTGCGGTGAGAGCGCGAGGCGCTCCGACGTGAACACAGCTGGGTGTTCAGAGCGCTCAGAGCGCTCCAACGTGGGGATTGTATTTGTTGAGCCCAGCGAGGCTCCCACGTACTCGGGGGCATTTCTCTTGTGACTGAGTGGCCCCAGATGGCAGCGGGCCACTCCCACCTTGCCCCACAGCGACATACAGGGCCGGTTGAGGCTCTAGAGGGCAGTTCGTTGTTTTAGAGCCCAGGGAGGCTCCACGGGAGCGACAAGAGTTGTTTCCCAGGCACAGTGGTGCCCACGTTTGCCTTCTCCAGCTGCCCAGCACTTAGTGGGCAGCTGCATCGTTTAGGTTGGAGCCCTCGGAGTTTTGGACTGCGCCTCCTGCGCAGCCTTGCCCCTGACTTGCTGAACGCAGGGCGTCCTAGCCCCTTCCAGGCCAGTTGGCCCAGGGACTGCCACAGGTGGTGGCTCATGTAGAGTCTTGCGCAATTGTTACTTTTACACCTCTGAATGTTTTATGCATCATGTGTGTTCTTTCCTTGCACCTCTGAATGTGTGTTGATGCATCATGTGCCCTTGCTTTTACACCTCTGAATGTTTTTAGGCATCATGTGTTTTCCTTCCATACACCTCTGAATGTGATGCATCATGTGTAACGTTCTATTACCCCTACAGGTATTGTGATACGTAGGTGGTTGTTGCTTTCTCCTAGTACAGGTGGTGCTAGTGAGGTTCTAGTTCCCTGCGTGACAGTCTCCTAAAGTAGTTAGGGTTACGTAGGTGGTACTTCCCCGATACCAGTAAGTACTGGTTGTGTGCTATACAGTTTATTTTTGTGCTACAGTGATTTTATATATTTATGTGCTAAATATCCAAAAAGTGCTATTTCCTGACAGTGGCCCAGATGGCCCTGTCTTGTACATAATCCCTTGTAAATTCTGCCCGTGCCTGATGGCACATTGTAAAGTGTGTGTTTTTATCTAATGTGTTGTGTATAATACAAAGGTTATTTTTATAGAATACCTTGTGTGGAGTTTCCTTTGTGGTGGGCCTTGGGTGTTGTTGCTGGGTGCGCGCGCAAACGCTTTACACATCGCCTCAGAGATAAGCCTGACTGCTCGTGCCAAGCTACCAAGGGGGTGAGCAGGGGTTATCTTTGGCGTGTAACTTCCTTGCCCTGACTAGAGTGGTGGTTTCTGCCTGACTTGGGCGCAAGCCTTAGCCAACCAGAAATCGCCAGGTCTAACAAGCAGAAAGAAGCCTTGTTGCAAAATCATCCTGTACCCTCAACTTTTTCAGACGGATACTGGTGGTAACTGAGTCTGACTAACCAGTCCTAGAGCCAGTGCTATGTTAAAAGACACTTAGAATACAGTGAAAACACCTACATACACTAGGGAACATTATGCGTTGGGGTCCCCCTGTGATTAGCATGACCTCCTCTGTAAGCCCCTAGTATATAATAGGGCAGGGGGATTAAAACCACCTCTTAAACATTGCACATGTTAACTCAGGCCCCGTCCCCTCCCTTCACCACTGTGTAAACGCGCCCTGTGGCTGTTCTAAGTTGAGAGATTAAGTCCCCTTGAATCCTAAGGGTCCCTAGGGTCAAACTAGACCACTAGGTACCTCCAGTAAGCGCCACAGAGCTGCGTTGCAGAGAGGTGTAAAAAGGGGCTTGGCCTCAGAACACCTGTCTGCAGCACAGCTCCCTGGCGCATACTGGAGATGCCTGTTGGGCTAGTTGGCCCTCAGGGACCCTCAGTATTGAAGAGGAATTAATTCCCCAACTTACAATTCGCCAGGGGGCGCGTTTGCAGAGTGCTGCAAGGAGGGGGCGTGGCCTCCGGCACGATGCCAGTCTTTTATTTATTTTAATTTTTTAAGAAGGGGGGCTGTGTTGTTCCCCTTCTTATTCTAATTTATTGGCCCTGATGACCCCATCCCCCAGGGCCTGTCTCCTAATTATATTTTTTTGACCCCAATCCCCAGGGCCGGCCGCTGTTTTTTATTATTTTTAAAAAATATATATTTATAGACACACCTAGGACATGCTGGACAAACCGTACGTACCTATCACCATGACGATTTGCGTGATATTCCTTAAAAGGCGACTATGCATACAATGAATCCACGTGGAATGTATTTACACCACTAGTGAAGCTCTGACATGTCTGATGCCCTACCGTGCCTAATCCCGGTAGACACCCATGTCGTTTATTTATACAAACATGGGTAGCTATTGACGGGCACATTTAACACACATGCACACCAAGCCATTCAAAGGGGATTCGACAAAAATTCGGCCAAAACTATGCAAGAAACCCCGCTCACGGTTAATAAAACACACATCCACTCCCGGATGTGTAATACTTTTTATTTTACTCTCTGGAAAGGGGACGAACATCACTTGAGAGTCACAGCGCGCTCCTGGCAGAGCCCAATGATGTTACACCCACCATTGCCTGCTGAGTGCCACACACCTCTGTGTTGTATTCCACTAGCTAGTGCATATGCTATGACACTCTCTAGCCCATGTGCACTGTAACACCACCCTGTGAATAGGTCATGCCACACTTGTCTTCGCACGGGTTATATTGCCCCATCTAACGTGCCTTCCTCGATGCCTATGTTATAACGCACAGTGCTATGCCAAACATATTACAATCTGGGATCCATATCTTTGTCACAGTGCATATGCAACGTTACACTCCCCAGCACATATTTTATATTACAACTTTAGAGACTAGTTAGGTTACACAACACTGCCCTGTGCATATTACACTCCAAGGCGCATAACGCATAGCACGCGCTAGTGCCTGTGCTAGCTCGCGCTCTCCAGTGAATCTGTAATTGCACACAATGTATTGCATATTATATTTCACGCCCGGTTCATCTTATATCACACTTTTTGGTGCATAGTTTATACCATACACTATATCTAGTTTTTATTTTCAATCGTGCTCTCAGGACTATGTTCTATATAACATTGTGTTCACCTACCCTTTTCACGGGCATTACATTTTGCGATAGGGGGTGGAGGGTCAGGGGGTGTTTCTGCCAAGTGAGCCCGGGGTCACAGTCACAAACGTCCTCTTCTTCCTGAATAAAAGTGAGATTATGCTGCATACTTGTTCATATTTTAAGTAGTACGCACAGACACACGTTTTTAAAACAATAAAGTTCCTGATACCCGCCTTCTCTGAACAGTTAGCTTGCTGCCCCATCCCCCTCCTCCCTATCCTCTGTTGTGTGAATCCATGGACTAGCCTCCTCCCTCCTGCCATGCATGGTCTGATGTGCTGCCACTGCCCTCAATTTAGTATGATGTACCAGTCCACTCCTCCTGCCCTCCATTGCCCAATTCTATGACCGATCATTGACCTCCTGCTTAAACTCTGTGCTTAGCTTGCTGCCCCTATTCTCCTTCCCCCTGCCCTCCGATGTCTTTGTGCATGCCCCTGCTCCATCCTTTTTGCCCACCATGTTCCATGGACCTGCCACTCCTATCTACTCTGAGTGTTCTGTTGAGCTGCCACTCCCCTCCCACCTGCCTAGCATTGTCAGATGACTGTAACCTGTCCCTGCCACCTCCACCCTGCCTGTCCACATGCCATGCCGCTATCCTCTTCCTCCTGTCCTACATGGTCCATTGCCCTCCCTGGTCTGTTGTGCTGCAACTGCTCCTCCTGCCTGCCCCGTGCGGTCTGTTGTGAGGCCCCTTCCCCTGAACTTTCTTGTCTGTGCACAGGTCCTGACCCTCCCTTCTATCCTCCATCGTCCTTTGTGCATGCCCCTGCACCCTCCTTCTTGCCCATCATAGCCATTGTGCTGCCACCACCCTCCCACTTGCCATGCATGTTCTTCTGTGCTGCCATGGCCCCTCCCACCTTCCCTGTGTGGTCAGTTAGCTGCCCCTGACCCCCTCCCACCTTCCCTCCATGGTCTGTGTGTATGCCATCACTGTCTCAGTGTTACTCTTCATGGTGTGTCTTGCTTCTAGTGCCCATCCTGCCTGACCTCCATGGCTATCTTGCTGCTCCTGCCCTGCCCCCTTGCCCCCAGCCCTCTGTTTACATGTGCAGACCCCTACTCCCTCCCTCCTGGCTTGTCTGTTCCATTGTAATGCCCCTGATCCGTCCCTCCTGCCCTTTATGGTCTGTTACGCTGCAGCTTTCTCTCCTGTCTGTCCATTATGGTCAGCTAGCTACCATTGCCTCTTGCCCCTCTGTTCTCTGTTGTCCATGTGCATGGTCCTGTCCCCTCCCTCTTGCTTCTATGGATTGTTGTGCTGCACTCCCGTCCCGCATGCCCTGTGTGGTATATTGTGCTGCTGCAAACCCTGATGCCTGCCCTGCAGGGTCAGTTTGGTGCACCTCTCCATGTCCCTCCTGTCCTCTGTTTTCCAAGTCCATGTCCCTACCCCATTTCCTTCCATGATCCAATGTACCATACTTGCGAATATTTTGAACTTGGTAAGAGGGCGATTTTGAAAAAAAACTGGGGTATTGATTTTCCCCTTTAACCCCTTCGCTGCTAGGCCTTTTCCCCTCCTGTGCTAAGCCTTTTTTGGGCTATTTGAAGTAGTGCGCGCTTAGGCCCCTGTAACTTTTTGACCACATTAGGTATCCACGCCAAATTTGCGTCCTTTTCTTCCAACATCTTGGGGATTCTAAAGGTACCCAGGGTTTGTGGATTCTCCTAGAGGGTTCCCAGAAATTAGTCAAAATACAGCAATTTTTTTTTTTGTGTGAAAAATGTGAAAAACGGGCTGCAAATGAAAGCTTCTGGGTTTTTCTCTGCAAATGGTATCAAAAAAGGGTTTGTGGGGCTGAAATCACAATTTCTCCAGCTTTTAGGGAATGACAGAATTTTGTTAGAAAACCAACATTTTTTACACAGTTTTGGCATTTTTCTGGGACATACCCTATTTTTGCTATTTTTTGTGCTTTCAACCTCCTTCCAGTTAACGGTAGAAATGGGTACAAAAACAATAATGGATCCTGGAAAGCTATACATTTTTGAAAAGTAGACAAAATTCTGAATTCAGCAAGGGGTCATTTGTGTAGATCCATCAAGGTTTCTTTATAGAAATTTACAGGCAAATATAGGAAAAATTAAAAATTTGTTGAAAAAAGCAGCCTTTTGAGTCAACGTTTTTACCTGTAACTTCTTCGAATTATGACATCTCTTTGAAAGCAATGTACCGTTACATCCGGTAGACCTTCCTGGTTGTGGGGACATATAGGACTTGTAGGTTCACCAAGAGCCCAACGAACCCAGAGTAGAAAAATGAGCAGCATTTTGTAATGTTTTTTTTTTTTGGTCCGGGTATATAGCAATTATTGTGGGAAAATGTATACATGGAAAAATCGGTATGAAAGTCACCTATGTATTTCTGAAATGGGAACAAATTACAGAGTTCAGAAACAGTGCATATTTGCACATTTTCGAAATTGGGAATACTCATATTTGCATGACAATTATTGGTCATTTTTCAAAATGACTTTTTTTTTACACAATGTCTTTCATTTGGAAGGGAGAAATGCATCAAAAATCAATAGGTAATAACAGTTACTTTACAAATTTGAACTACCCTAAGTCTCCCGATAAAAATGGTACCTCACTTGTGTGGGTAGGCATAGTGCCCACGACAGGAAGTGGCTCAAAACCTAAGGTGAACACACCACATTTTCACACTGAAAATTTACACTTTTTTTGCAAAGAGTCTAGCTGTAGTTTTTGAACCCTAGCCCTGCCGGCACCTAGGGAAACCTAGCAAACCTATACATTTTTGAAAACTAGACACCCAGGGGAATCCAGGATGGGGTGACTTGACTGCCTCCCACCATGGTCTGTTACCCAGAATCCCTTGCAAACGTAAAAAATTGACAAAAAAAACACATTTTCCCCACATTTCTGTGATGGAAAGTTCTGGAATCTGCGTGGATCCACAAATTTCCACCCACCCCGCGTTCCCCAAAGTCCTACGAGAAAAATGGTACCTCACTTGTGCGGGTCGGCCTAGTGCCTGCGACAGGAAACGGCGCAAAACGCAACGTGGTTTTGCAGTGAAAAATGACCCTTTTTTTGGAAAAGTGACTAGCTGTAGATTTTGAACCCTAGCCCTGCAAGCACCTAGGGAAAACTAGAAACCTATACATTTTTGAAAACTAGACACCCAGGGGAATCCAGGATGGGGTGACTTGACTGCCTCCAACCATGGTCTGTTACCCAGAATCCCTTGCAAACGTAAAAAATTGACAAAAAAAACACATTTTCCCCACATTTCTGTGATGGAAAGTTCTGGAATCTGCGTGGATCCACAAATTTCCACCCACCCCGCGTTCCCCAAAGTCCTACGAGAAAAATGGTACCTCACTTGTGCGGGTCGGCATAGTGCCCGCGACAGGAAACGGTGCAAAACGCAACGTGGTTTTGCAGTGCAAAATGACCCTTTTTTTGGCAACGTGACTAGCTGTAGATTTTGAACCCTAGCCCTGCCGGCACCTAGGGAAACCTAGCAAACCTATACATTTTTGAAAACTAGACACCCAGGGGAATCCAGGATGGGGTGGCTTGACTGCCTCCCACCATGGTCTGTTACCCAGAATCCCTTGCAAACGTAAAAAATTGACAAAAAAAACACATTTTCCCCACATTTCTGTGATGGAAAGTTCTGGAATCTGCGTGGATCCACAAATTTCCACCCACCCCGCGTTCCCCAAAGTCCTACAAGAAAAATGGTACCTCACTTGTGCGGGTCGGCCTAGTGCCCGCGACAGGAAACGGCGCAAAACGCAACGTGGTTTTGCAGTGAAAAATGACCCTTTTTTTGGCAAAGTGACTAGCTGTAGATTTTGAACCCTAGCCCTGCAAGCACCTAGGGAAAACTAGCAAACCTATACATTTTTGAAAACTAGACACCCAGGGGAATCCAGGATGGGGTGACTTGACTGCCTCCCACCATGGTCTGTTACCCAGAATCCCTTGCAAACGTAAAAAATTGACAAAAAAAACACATTTTCCCCACATTTCTGTGATGGAAAGTTCTGGAATCTGCGTGGATCCACAAATTTCCACGCACCCCGCGTTCCCCAAAGTCCTACGAGAAAAATGGTACCTCACTTGTGCGGGTCGGCATAGTGCCCGCGACAGGAAACGGTGCAAAACGCAACGTGGTTTTGCAGTGCAAAATGACCCTTTTTTTGGCAAAGTGACTAGCTGTAGATTTTGAACCCTAGCCCTGCCGGCACCTAGGGAAACCTAGCAAACCTATACATTTTTGAAAACTAGACACCCAGGGGAATCCAGGATGGGGTGGCTTGACTGCCTCCCACCATGGTCTGTTACCCAGAATCCCTTGCAAACATAAAAAATTGACAAAAAAAACACATTTTCCCCACATTTCTGTGATGGAAAGTTCTGGAATCTGCGTGGATCCACAAACTTCCACCCACCCCGCGTTCCCCAAAGTCCTACGAGAAAAATGGTACCTCACTTGTGCGGGTCGGCCTAGTGCCCGCGACAGGAAACGGCGCAAAATGCAACGTGGTTTTGCAGTGAAAAATGACCCTTTTTTTGGCAAAGTGACTAGCTGTAGATTTTGAACCCTAGCCCTGCAAGCACCTAGGGAAAACTAGCAAACCTATACATTTTTGAAAACTAGACACCCAGGGGAATCCAGGATGGGGTGACTTGACTGCCTCCCACCATGGTCTGTTACCCAGAATCCCTTGCAAACGTAAACAATTGACAAAAAAAACACATTTTCCCCACATTTCTGTGATGGAAAGTTCTGGAATCTGCGTGGATCCACAAATTTCCACCCACCCCGCGTTCCCCAAAGTCCTATGAGAAAAATGGTACCTCACTTGTGCGGGTCGGCATAGTGCCCGCGACAGGAAACGGTGCAAAACGCAACTTGGTTTTGCAGTGCAAAATGACCCTTTTTTTGGCAAAGTGACTAGCTGTAGATTTTGAACCCTAGCCCTGCCGGCACCTAGGGAAACCTAGCAAACCTATACATTTTTGAAAACTAGACACCCAGGGGAATCCAGGATGGGGTGGCTTGACTGCCTCCCACCATGGTCTGTTACCCAGAATCCCTTGCAAACGTAAAAAATTGACAAAAAAAACACATTTTCCCCACATTTCTGTGATGGAAAGTTCTGGAATCTGCGTGGATCCACAAATTTCCACCCACCCCGCGTTCCCCAAAGTCCTACGAGAAAAATGGTACCTCACTTGTGCGGGTCGGCCTAGTGCCCGCGACAGGAAACGGCGCAAAACGCAACGTGGTTTTGCAGTGAAAAATGACCCTTTTTTTGGCAAAGTGACTAGCTGTAGATTTTGTACCCTAGCCCTGCCGGCACCTAGGGAAACCTAGCAAACCTATACATTTTTCAAAACTAGACACCCAGGGGAATCCAGGATGGGGTGACTTGACTGCCTCCCACCATGGTCTGTTACCCAGAATCCCTTGCAAACGTAAAAAATTGACAAAAAAAACACATTTTCCCCACATTTCTGTGATGGAAAGTTCTGGAATCTGCGTGGATCCACAAATTTCCACCCACCCCGCGTTCCCCAAAGTCCTACGAGAAAAATGGTACCTCACTTGTGCGGGTCGGCCTAGTGCCCGTGACAGGAAACGGCACAAAACACAACGTGGTTTTGCAGTGAAAAATGACCCTTTTTTTGGCAAAGTGACTAGCTGTAGATTTTGTACCCTAGCCCTGCCGGCACCTAGGGAAACCTAGCAAACCTATACATTTTTGAAAACTAGACACCCAGGGGAATCCAGGATGGGGTGACTTGACTGCCTCCCACCATGGTCTGTTACCCAGAATCCCTTGCAAACATAAAAAATTGACAAAAAAAACACATTTTCCCCACATTTCTGTGATGGAAAGTTCTGGAATCTGCGTGGATCCACAAATTTCCACCCACCCCGCGTTCCCCAAAGTCCTACGAGAAAAATGGTACCTCACTTGTGCGGGTCGGCCTAGTGCCCGCGACAGGAAACGGCGCAAAACGCAACGTGGTTTTGCAGTGAAAAATGACCCTTTTTTTGGCAAAGTGACTAGCTGTAGATTTTGTACCCTAGCCCTGCCGGCACCTAGGGAAACCTAGCAAACCTATACATTTTTGAAAACTAGACACCCAGGGGAATCCAGGATGGGGTGACTTGACTGCCTCCCACCATGGTCTGTTACCCAGAATCCCTTGCAAACGTAAAAAATTGACAAAAAAAACACATTTTCACCACATTTCTGTGATGGAAAGTTCTGGAATCTGCGTGGATCCACAAATTTCCACCCACCCCGCTTTCCCCAAAGTCCTACGAGAAAAATGGTACCTCACTTGTGCGGGTCGGCATAGTGCCCGCCACAGGAAACGGTGCAAAACGCAACGTGGTTTTGCAGTGCAAAATGACCCTTTTTTTGGCAAAGTGACTAGCTGTAGATTTTGAACCCTAGCCCTGCCGGCACCTAGGGAAACCTAGCAAACCTATACATTTTTGAAAACTAGACACCCAGGGGAATCCAGGATGGGGTGGCTTGACTGCCTCCCACCATGGTCTGTTACCCAGAATCCCTTGCAAACGTAAAAAATTGACAAAAAAAACACATTTTCCCCACATTTCTGTGATGGAAAGTTCTGGAATCTGCGTGGATCCACAAATTTCCACCCACCCCGCGTTCCCCAAAGTCCTATGAGAAAAATGGTACCTCACTTGTGCGGGTCGGCCTAGTGCCCGCGACAGGAAACGGCGCAAAACGCAACGTGGTTTTGCAGTGAAAAATGACCCTTTTTTTGGCAAAGTGACTAGCTGTAGATTTTGTACCCTAGCCCTGCCGGCACCTAGGGAAACCTAGCAAACCTATACATTTTTGAAAACTAGACAACCAGGGAAATCCAGGATGGGGTGACTTGACTGCCTCCCACCATGGTCTGTTACCCAGAATCCCTTGCAAACGTAAACAATTGACAAAAAAAACACATTTTCACCACATTTCTGTGATGGAAAGTTCTGGAATCTGCGTGGATCCACAAATTTCCACCCACCCCGCGTTCCCCAAAGTCCTACGAGAAAAATGGTACCTCACTTGTGCGGGTCGGCCTAGTGCCCGCGACAGGAAACGGCGCAAAACGCAACGTGGTTTTGGAGCGAAAAATGACCCTTTTTTTGGCAAAGTGACTAGCTGTAGATTTTGAACCCTAGCCCTGCTGGCACCTAGGGAAACCTAGCAAACCCACGCATTTCTGAAAACTCGACACCCGGCGGCTTCCAGGGAGGTATGGCTTGCGTGGATCCCCCAACGTTTCCTTACCCAGAATCCCCTGCAAACCTCAATGTTTGCTCAAAAAATCACTTTTTTCACACATTTTGGGGTGGGAAAGTAGTGGCATCACCGGGCTCACACAAATTTACCACCACCCAGCGTTCCCCCAGGTCTCCCGGTAAAAATGGTGCCTCACTTGTGTGGGAGGCCCAAGTACCCGCGGCAGGCAAGGGCCCCAAACGTAGTGAGGCGACATCAAAATGGCCTATCGCCAAACCACCTGGTTTTGCAAGGGGGGTCACTTTGGTTTTTGGCCCGGTGCGCGGCGGCCATCTAGGGAAACCTACCAAACCCAGGCATTTTTGAAAACTAGACACCCGGCGGCTTCCAGGGAGGTATGGCTTGCGTGGATCCCCCAACGTTTCCTTACCCAGAATCCCCTGCAAACCTCATTTTTTGCTCAAAAAATCACTTTTTTCACACATTTTGGGGTGGGAAAGTAGTGGCATCACCGGGCTCACACAAATTTACCACCACCCAGCGTTCCCCCAGGTCTCCCGGTAAAAATGGTGCCTCACTTGTGTGGGAGGCCCAAGTACCCGCGGCAGGCAAGGGCCCCAAACGTAGTGAGGCGACATCAAAATGGCCTATCGCCAAACCACCTGGTTTTGCAAGGGGGGTCACTTTGGTTTTTGGCCCGGTGCGCGGCGGCCATCTAAGGAAACCTACCAAACCCAGGCATTTTTGAAAACTAGACACCCGGCGGCTTCCAGGGAGGTATGGCTTGCGTGGATCCCCCAACGTTTCCTTACCCAGAATCCCCTGCAAACCTCATTTTTTGCTCAAAAAATCACTTTTTTCACACATTTTGGGGTGGGAAAGTAGTGGCATCACCTGGCTCACACAAATTTACCACCACCCAGCGTTCCCCCAGGTCTCCCGGTAAAAATGGTGCCTCACTTGTGTGGGAGGCCCAAGTACCCACGGCAGGCAAGGGCCCCAAACGTAGTGAGGCGACATCAAAATGGCCTATCGCCAAACCACCTGGTTTTGCAAGGGGGGTCACTTTGGTTTTTGGCCCGGTGCGCGGCGGCCATCTAGGGAAACCTACCAAACCCAGGCATTTTTGAAAACTAGACTCCCGGCGGCTTCCAGGGAGGTATGGCTTGCGTGGATCCCCCAACGTTTCCTTACCCAGAATCCCCTGCAAACCTCATTTTTTGCTCAAAAAATCACTTTTTTCACACATTTTGGGGTGGGAAAGTAGTGGCATCACCGGGCTCACACAAATTTACCACCACCCAGCGTTCCCCCAGGTCTCCCGGTAAAAATGGTGCCTCACTTGTGTGGGAGGCCCAAGTACCCGCGGCAGGCAAGGGCCCCAAACGTAGTGAGGCGACATCAAAATGGCCTATCGCCAAACCACCTGGTTTTGCAAGGGGGGTCACTTTGGTTTTTGGCCCGGTGCGCGGCGGCCATCTAGGGAAACCTACCAAACCCAGGCATTTTTGAAAACTAGACACCCGGCGGCTTCCAGGGAGGTATGGCTTGCGTGGATCCCCCAACGTTTCCTTACCCAGAATCCCCTGCAAACCTCATTTTTTGCTCAAAAAATCACTTTTTTCACACATTTTGGGGTGGGAAAGTAGTGGCATCACCGGGCGCACACAAATTTACCACCACCCAGCGTTCCCCCAGGTCTCCCGGTAAAAATGGTGCCTCACTTGTGTGGGAGGCCCAAGTACCCGCGGCAGGCAAGGGCCCCAAACGTAGTGAGGCGACATCAAAATGGCCTATCGCCAAACCACCTGGTTTTGCAAGGGGGGTCATTTTGGTTTTTGGCCCGGTGCGCGGCGGCCATCTAGGGAAACCTACCAAACCCAGGCATTTTTGAAAACTAGACACCCGGCGGCTTCCAGGGAGGTATGGCTTGCGTGGATCCCCCAACGTTTCCTTACCCAGAATCCCCTGCAAACCTCATTTTTTGCTCAAAAAATCACTTTTTTCACACATTTTGGGGTGGGAAAGTAGTGGCATCACCGGGCTCACACAAATTTACCACCACCCAGCGTTCCCCCAGGTCTCCCGGTAAAAATGGTGCCTCACTTGTGTGGGAGGCCCAAGTACCCGCGGCAGGCAAGGGCCCCAAACGTAGTGAGGCGACATCAAAATGGCCTATCGCCAAACCACCTGGTTTTGCAAGGGGGGTCACTTTGGTTTTTGGCCCGGTGCGCGGCGGCCATCTAGGGAAACCTACCAAACCCAGGCATTTTTGAAAACTAGACACCCGGCGGCTTCCAGGGAGGTATGGCTTGCGTGGATCCCCCAACGTTTCCTTACCCAGAATCCCCTGCAAACCTCATTTTTTGCTCAAAAAATCACTTTTTTCACACATTTTGGGGTGGGAAAGTAGTGGCATCACCGGGCTCACACAAAGTTACCACCACCCAGCGTTCCCCCAGGTCTCCCGGTAAAAATGGTGCCTCACTTGGGTGGGCGGCCCAAGTACCCGCGGCAGGCAAGGGCCCCAAACGTAGTGAGGCGACATCAAAATGGCCTATCGCCAAACCACCTGGTTTTGCAAGGGGGGTCACTTTGGTTTTTGGCCCGGTGCGCGGCGGCCATCTAGGGAAACCTACCAAACCCAGGCATTTTTGAAAACTAGACACCCGGCGGCTTCCAGGGAGGTATGGCTTGCGTGGATCCCCCAACGTTTCCTTACCCAGAATCCCCTGCAAACCTCATTTTTTGCTCAAAAAATCACTTTTTTCACACATTTTGGGGTGGGAAAGTAGTGGCATCACCGGGCTCACACAAATTTACCACCACCCAGCGTTCCCCCAGGTCTCCCGGTAAAAATGGTGCCTCACTTGTGTGGGAGGCCCAAGTACCCGCGGCAGGCAAGGGCCCCAAACGTAGTGAGGCGACATCAAAATGGCCTATCGCCAAACCACCTGGTTTTGCAAGGGGGGTCACTTTGGTTTTTGGCCCGGTGCGCGGCGGCCATCTAGGGAAACCTACCAAACCCAGGCATTTTTGAAAACTAGACACCCGGCGGCTTCCAGGGAGGTATGGCTTGCGTGGATCCCCCAACGTTTCCTTACCCAGAATCCCCTGCAAACCTCATTTTTTGCTCAAAAAATCACTTTTTTCACACATTTTGGGGTGGGAAAGTAGTGGCATCACCGGGCTCACACAAATTTACCACCACCCAGCGTTCCCCCAGGTCTCCCGGTAAAAATGGTGCCTCACTTGTGTGGGAGGCCCAAGTACCCGCGGCAGGCAAGGGCCCCAAACGTAGTGAGGCGACATCAAAATGGCCTATCGCCAAACCACCTGGTTTTGCAAGGGGGGTCATTTTGGTTTTTGGCCCGGTGCGCGGCGGCCATCTAGGGAAACCTACCAAACCCAGGCATTTTTGAAAACTAGACACCCGGCGGCTTCCAGGGAGGTATGGCTTGCGTGGATCCCCCAACGTTTCCTTACCCAGAATCCCCTGCAAACCTCATTTTTTGCTCAAAAAATCACTTTTTTCACACATTTTGGGGTGGGAAAGTAGTGGCATCACCGGGCTCACACAAATTTACCACCACCCAGCGTTCCCCCAGGTCTCCCGGTAAAAATGGTGCCTCACTTGTGTAACATCATTTGTTTGTTGTAACGCTTTCCCACACAAGTGAGGCACCATTTATACCGGGAGACCTGGGGGAACGCTGGGTGGTGGTAAATTTGTGTGAGCCCGGTGATGCCACTACTGTCCCACCCCAAAATGTGTGAAAAAAGTGATTTTTTGAGCAAAAAATGAGGTTTGCAGGGGATTCTGGGTAAGGAAACGTTGGGGGATCCACGCAAGCCATACCTCCCTGGAAGCCGCCGGGTGTCTAGTTTTCAGAAATGCCTGGGTTTGGTAGGTTTCCCTAGATGGCCGCCGCGCGCCGGGCCAAAAACCAAAGTGACCCCCCTTGCAAAACCAGGTGGTTTGGCGATAGGCCATTTTGATGTCGCCTCACTACGTTTGGGGCCCTTGCCTGCCACGGGTACTTGGGCCTCCCACACAAGTGAGGCACCATTTTTACCGGGAGACCTGGGGGAACGCTGGGTGGTGGTAAATTTGTGTGAGCCCGGTGATGCCACTACTTTCCCACCCCAAAATGTGTGAAAAAAGTGATTTTTTGAGCAAAAAATGAGGTTTGCAGGGGATTCTGGGTAAGGAAACGTTGGGGGATCCACGCAAGCCATACCTCCCTGGAAGCCGCCGGGTGTCTAGTTTTCAAAAATGCCTGGGTTTGGTAGGTTTCCCTAGATGGCCGCCGCGCACCGGGCCAAAAACCAAAGTGACCCCCCTTGCAAAACCAGGTGGTTTGGCGATAGGCCATTTTGATGTCGCCTCACTACGTTTGGGGCCCTTGCCTGCCGCGGGTACTTGGGCCTCCCACACAAGTGAGGCACCATTTTTACCGGGAGACCTGGGGGAACGCTGGGTGGTGGTAAATTTGTGTGAGCCCGGTGATGCCACTACTTTCCCACCCCAAAATGTGTGAAAAAAGTGATTTTTTGAGCAAAAAATGAGGTTTGCAGGGGATTCTGGGTAAGGAAACGTTGGGGGATCCACGCAAGCCATACCTCCCTGGAAGCCGCCGGGTGTCTAGTTTTCAAAAATGCCTGGGTTTGGTATGTTTCCCTAGATGGCCGCCGCGCACCGGGCCAAAAACCAAAGTGACCCCCCTTGCAAAACCAGGTGGTTTGGCGATAGGCCATTTTGATGTCGCCTCACTACGTTTGGGGCCCTTGCCTGCCGCGGGTACTTGGGCCTCCCACACAAGTGAGGCACCATTTTTATCGGGAGACCTGGGGGAACGCTGGGTGGTGGTAAATTTGTGTGAGCCCGGTGATGCCACTACTTTCCCACCCCAAAATGTGTGAAAAAAGTGATTTTTTGAGCAAAAAATGAGGTTTGCAGGGGATTCTGGGTAAGGAAACGTTGGGGGATCCACGCAAGCCATACCTCTCTGGAAGCCGCCGGGTGTCTAGTTTTCAAAAATGCCTGGGTTTGGTAGGTTTCCCTAGATGGCCGCCGCGCATCGGGCCAAAAACCAAAGTGACCCCCCTTGCAAAACCAGGTGGTTTGGCGATAGGCCATTTTGATGTCGCCTCACTACGTTTGGGGCCCTTGCCTACCGCGGGTACTTGGGCCTCCCACACAAGTGAGGCACCATTTTTACCGGGAGACCTGGGGGAACGCTGGGTGGTGGTAAATTTGTGTGAGCCCGGTGATGCCACTACTTTCCCACCCCAAAATGTGTGAATAAAGTGATTTTTTGAGCAAAAAATGAGGTTTGCAGGGGATTCTGGGTAAGGAAACGTTGGGGGATCCACGCAAGCCATACCTCCCTGGAAGCCGCCGGGTGTCTAGTTTTCAAAAATGCCTGGGTTTGGTAGGTTTCCCTAGATGGCCGCCGCGCACCGGGCCAAAAACCAAAGTGACCCCCCTTGCAAAACCAGGTGGTTTGGCGATAGGCCATTTTGATGTCGCCTCACTATGTTTGGGGCCCTTGCCTGCCGCGGGTACTTGGGCCTCCCACACAAGTGAGGCACCATTTTTACCGGGAGACATGGGGGAACGCTGGGTGGTGGTAAATTTGTGTGAGCCCAGTGATGCCACTACTTTCCCACCCCAAAATGTGTGAAAAAAGTGATTTTTTGAGCAAAAAATGAGGTTTGCAGGGGATTCTGGGTAAGGAAACGTTGGGGGATCCACGCAAGCCATACCTCCCTGGAAGCCGCCGGGTGTCTAGTTTTAAAAAATGCCTGGGTTTGGTAGGTTTCCCTAGATGGCCGCCGCGCACCGGGCCAAAAACCAAAGTGACCCCCCTTGCAAAACCAGGTGGTTTGGCGATAGGCCATTTTGATGTCGCCTCACTACGTTTGGGGCCCTTGCCTGCCGCGGGTACTTGGGCCTCCCACACAAGTGAGGCACCATTTTTACCGGGAGACCTGGGGGAACGCTGGGTGGTGGTAAATTTGTGTGAGCCCGGTGATGCCACTACTTTCCCACCCCAAAATGTGTGAAAAAAGTGATTTTTTGAGCAAAAAATGAGGTTTGCAGGGGATTCTGGGTAAGGAAACGTTGGGGGATCCACGCAAGCCATACCTCCCTGGAAGCCGCCGGGTGTCTAGTTTTCAGAAATGCCTGGGTTTGGTAGGTTTCCCTAGATGGCCGCCGCGCGCCGGGCCAAAAACCAAAGTGACCCCCCTTGCAAAACCAGGTGGTTTGGCGATAGGCCATTTTGATGTCGCCTCACTACGTTTGGGGCCCTTGCCTGCCGCGGGTACTTGGGCCTCCCACACAAGTGAGGCACCATTTTTACCGGGAGACCTGGGGGAACGCTGGGTGGTGGTAAATTTGTGTGAGCCCGGTGATGCCACTACTTTCCCACCCCAAAATGTGTGAAAAAAGTGATTTTTTGAGCAAAAAATTAGGTTTGCAGGGGATTCTGGGTAAGGAAACGTTGGGGGATCCACGCAAGCCATACCTCCCTGGAAGCCGCCGGGTGTCTAGTTTTCAGAAATGCCTGGGTTTGGTAGGTTTCCCTAGATGGCCGCCGCGCGCCGGGCCAAAAACCAAAGTGACCCCCCTTGCAAAACCAGGTGTTTTGGCGATAGGCCATTTTGATGTCGCCTCACTACGTTTGGGGCCCTTGCCTGCCGCGGGTACTTGGGCCTCCCACACAAGTGAGGCACCATTTTTACTGGGAGACCTGGGGGAACGCTGGGTGGTGGTAAATTTGTGTGAGCCCGGTGATGCCACTACTTTCCCACCCCAAAATGTGTGAAAAAAGTGATTTTTTGAGCAAAAAATGAGGTTTGCAGGGGATTCTGGGTAAGGAAACGTTGGGGGATCCACGCAAGCCATACCTCCCTGGAAGCCGCCGGGTGTCTAGTTTTCAGAAATGCCTGGGTTTGGTAGGTTTCCCTAGATGGCCGCCGCGCACCGGGCCAAAAACCAAAGTTACCCCCCTTGCAAAACCAGGTGGTTTGGCGATAGGCCATTTTGATGTCGCCTCACTACGTTTGGGGCCCTTGCCTGCCGCGGGTACTTGGGCCTCCCACACAAGTGAGGCACCATTTTTACCGGGAGACCTGGGGGAACGCTGGGTGGTGGTAAATTTGTGTGAGCCCGGTGATGCCACTACTTTCCCACCCCAAAATGTGTGAAAAAAGTGATTTTTTGAGCAAAAATTGAGGTTTGCAGAGGATTCTGGGTAAGGAAACGTTGGGGGATCCACGCTAGCCATACCTCCCTGGAAGCCGCCGGGTGTCTAGTTTCCAGAAATGCATGGGTTTGGTAGGTTTCCCTAGATGGCCGCCGCGCACCGGGCCAAAAACCAAAGTGACCCCCTTTGCAAAACCAAGCGGTTTTTCTCGATAGGCCATTTTGATGTCGCCTCACTACGTTTGTTGTCCTTGCCTGCCGCGGGTACTTGGGCCTCCCACACAAGTGAGGCACCATTTTTACCGGGAGACCTGGGGGAACGCTGGGTGGTGGTAAATTTGTGTGAGCCCGGTGATGCCACTACTTTCCCACCCCAAAATGTGTGAAAAAAGTGATTTTTTGAGCAAAAATTGAGATTTGCAGGGGATTCTGGTTAAGGAAACGTTGGGGGATCCACGCAAGCCGTACCTCCCTGGAAGCCGCAGGGTGTCTAGTTTTCAGAAATGTGTGGGTTTGGTAGGTTTCCCTAGATGGCCGCCGCGCACCGGGCCAAAAACCAAAGTGACCCCCCTTGCAAAACCAGGTGGTTTGGCGATAGGCCATTTTGATGTCGCCTCACTACGTTTGGGGCCCTTGCCTGCCGCGGGTACTTGGGCCTCCCACACAAGTGAGGCACCATTTTTACCGGGAGACCTGGGGGAACGCTGGGTGGTGGTAAATTTGTGTGAGCCCGGTGATGCCACTACTTTCCCACCCCAAAATGTGTGAAAAAAGTGATTTTTTGAGCAAAAAATGAGGTTTGCAGGGGATTCTGGGTAAGGAAACGTTGGGGGATCCACGCAAGCCATACCTCCCTGGAAGCCGCCGGGTGTCTAGTTTTCAAAAATGCCTGGGTTTGGTAGGTTTCCCTAGATGGCCGCCGCGCACCGGGCCAAAAACCAAAGTGACCCCCCTTGCAAAACCAGGTGGTTTGGCGATAGGCCATTTTGATGTCGCCTCACTACGTTTGGGGCACTTGCCTGCCGCGGGTACTTGGGCCTCCCACACAAGTGAGGCACCATTTTTACCGGGAGACCTGGGGGAACGCTGGGTGGTGGTAAATTTGTGTGAGCCCGGTGATGCCACTACTTTCCCACCCCAAAATGTGTGAAAAAAGTGATTTTTTGAGCAAAAAATGAGGTTTGCAGGGGATTCTGGGTAAGGAAACGTTGGGGGATCCACGCAAGCCATACCTCTCTGGAAGCCGCCGGGTGTCTAGTTTTCAAAAATGCCTGGGTTTGGTAGGTTTCCCTAGATGGCCGCCGCGCACCGGGCCAAAAACCAAAGTGACCCCCCTTGCAAAACCAGGTGGTTTGGCGATAGGCCATTTTGATGTCGCCTCACTACGTTTGGGGCCCTTGCCTACCGCGGGTACTTGGGCCTCCCACACAAGTGAGGCACCATTTTTACCGGGAGACCTGGGGGAACGCTGGGTGGTGGTAAATTTGTGTGAGCCCGGTGATGCCACTACTTTCCCACCCCAAAATGTGTGAATAAAGTGATTTTTTGAGCAAAAAATGAGGTTTGCAGGGGATTCTGGGTAAGGAAACGTTGGGGGATCCACGCAAGCCATACCTCCCTGGAAGCCGCCGGGTGTCTAGTTTTAAAAATGCCTGGGTTTGGTAGGTTTCCCTAGATGGCCGCCGCGCACCGGGCCAAAAACCAAAGTGACCCCCCTTGCAAAACCAGGTGGTTTGGCGATAGGCCATTTTGATGTCGCCTCACTATGTTTGGGGCCCTTGCCTGCCGCGGGTACTTGGGCCTCCCACACAAGTGAGGCACCATTTTTACCGGGAGACATGGGGGAACGCTGGGTGGTGGTAAATTTGTGTGAGCCCAGTGATGCCACTACTTTCCCACCCCAAAATGTGTGAAAAAAGTGATTTTTTGAGCAAAAAATGAGGTTTGCAGGGGATTCTGGGTAAGGAAACGTTGGGGGATCCACGCAAGCCATACCTCCCTGGAAGCCGCCGGGTGTCTAGTTTTAAAAAATGCCTGGGTTTGGTAGGTTTCCCTAGATGGCCGCCGCGCACCGGGCCAAAAACCAAAGTGACCCCCCTTGCAAAACCAGGTGGTTTGGCGATAGGCCATTTTGATGTCGCCTCACTACGTTTGGGGCCCTTGCCTGCCGCGGGTACTTGGGCCTCCCACACAAGTGAGGCACCATTTTTACCGGGAGACCTGGGGGAACGCTGGGTGGTGGTAAATTTGTGTGAGCCCGGTGATGCCACTACTTTCCCACCCCAAAATGTGTGAAAAAAGTGATTTTTTGAGCAAAAAATGAGGTTTGCAGGGGATTCTGGGTAAGGAAACGTTGGGGGATCCACGCAAGCCATACCTCCCTGGAAGCCGCCGGGTGTCTAGTTTTCAGAAATGCCTGGGTTTGGTAGGTTTCCCTAGATGGCCGCCGCGCGCCGGGCCAAAAACCAAAGTGACCCCCCTTGCAAAACCAGGTGGTTTGGCGATAGGCCATTTTGATGTCGCCTCACTACGTTTGGGGCCCTTGCCTGCCGCGGGTACTTGGGCCTCCCACACAAGTGAGGCACCATTTTTACCGGGAGACCTGGGGGAACGCTGGGTGGTGGTAAATTTGTGTGAGCCCGGTGATGCCACTACTTTCCCACCCCAAAATGTGTGAAAAAAGTGATTTTTTGAGCAAAAAATTAGGTTTGCAGGGGATTCTGGGTAAGGAAACGTTGGGGGATCCACGCAAGCCATACCTCCCTGGAAGCCGCCGGGTGTCTAGTTTTCAGAAATGCCTGGGTTTGGTAGGTTTCCCTAGATGGCCGCCGCGCGCCGGGCCAAAAACCAAAGTGACCCCCCTTGCAAAACCAGGTGTTTTGGCGATAGGCCATTTTGATGTCGCCTCACTACGTTTGGGGCCCTTGCCTGCCGCGGGTACTTGGGCCTCCCACACAAGTGAGGCACCATTTTTACTGGGAGACCTGGGGGAACGCTGGGTGGTGGTAAATTTGTGTGAGCCCGGTGATGCCACTACTTTCCCACCCCAAAATGTGTGAAAAAAGTGATTTTTTGAGCAAAAAATGAGGTTTGCAGGGGATTCTGGGTAAGGAAACGTTGGGGGATCCACGCAAGCCATACCTCCCTGGAAGCCGCCGGGTGTCTAGTTTTCAGAAATGCCTGGGTTTGGTAGGTTTCCCTAGATGGCCGCCGCGCACCGGGCCAAAAACCAAAGTTACCCCCCTTGCAAAACCAGGTGGTTTGGCGATAGGCCATTTTGATGTCGCCTCACTACGTTTGGGGCCCTTGCCTGCCGCGGGTACTTGGGCCTCCCACACAAGTGAGGCACCATTTTTACCGGGAGACCTGGGGGAACGCTGGGTGGTGGTAAATTTGTGTGAGCCCGGTGATGCCACTACTTTCCCACCCCAAAATGTGTGAAAAAAGTGATTTTTTGAGCAAAAATTGAGGTTTGCAGGGGATTCTGGGTAAGGAAACGTTGGGGGATCCACGCTAGCCATACCTCCCTGGAAGCCGCCGGGTGTCTAGTTTTCAGAAATGCATGGGTTTGGTAGGTTTCCCTAGATGGCCGCCGCGCACCGGGCCAAAAACCAAAGTGACCCCCTTTGCAAAACCAGGCGGTTTTTCTCGATAGGCCATTTTGATGTCGCCTCACTACTTTTGTTGTCCTTGCCTGCCGCGGGTACTTGGGCCTCCCACACAAGTGAGGCACCATTTTTACCGGGAGACCTGGGGGAACGCTGGGTGGTGGTAAATTTGTGTGAGCCCGGTGATGCCACTACTTTCCCACCCCAAAATGTGTGAAAAAAGTGATTTTTTGAGCAAATATTGAGGTTTGCAGGGGATTCTGGGTAAGGAAACGTTGGGGGATGCACGCAAGCCATACCTCCCTGGAAGCCGCCGGGTGTCTAGTTTTCAGAAATGCGTGGGTTTGCTAGGTTTCCCTAGATGGCCGCCGCGCACCGGGCCAAAAACCAAAGTGACCCCCCTTGCAAAACCAGGTGGTTTGGCGATAGGCCATTTTGATGTCGCCTCACTACGTTTTGGGCCCTTGCCTGCCGCGGGTACTTGGGCCTCCCACACAAGTGAGGCACTATTTTTACCGGGAGACCTGGGGGAACGCTGGGTGGTGGTAAATTTGTGTGAGCCCGGTGATGCCACTACTTTCCCACCCCAAAATGTGTGAAAAAAGTGATTTTTTGAGCAAAAATTGAGATTTGCAGGGGATTCTGGGTAAGGAAACGTTGGGGGATCCACGCAAGCCGTACCTCCCTGGAAGCCGCAGGGTGTCTAGTTTTCAGAAATGTGTGGGTTTGGTAGGTTTCCCTAGATGGCCGCCGAGCCCTGGGCAAAAAACCAAAGTAACCCCCCTTGCAAAACCAAATTAACTATTGTTACTACAGCGTGAGAATTTAGGAATAATACTGCAAAGAAAATGTGGCAGACAGTTTGAGGTTTACAGGACAATGGGGATAAAAAATATTTTTCAATTCACTAGAGAGACATCACCATGAACTCCCAAGGGTTTTCGACAATATCTACAGTTGGTGGGTTATTCTTACATGGAAAGTGTACCTTGGCAGAGAAACTAAAGATAAAGATTCCTGCACAACCATCTATTCCTCAAACACACACACATACTGGTTGGATTTGGCACGAGGGCGAGTCATGGTTCAGTGTATTAAATTTTATTAACAAGAGATTTCACAAAAATGAAATGCACTGTCAATAATTAAATTCACAAAAAACCAAACCAATGACTCGCAGCTCGTGAGCTGTAAAGCCACGTCAAGGCACCAACCACTTTACAGGCCATTCACACACCTTTCATACGTGATACAAACAAGACCATTCGCACCACCAGGTACAAAAGCAACACAGTACAAAAATCACCAAAAAGGGACAAGGTACACCCTGCTTCAGAAAGACAAATATTACTGCACAGCCATCTAACCCGCAAGCACACACACATACTGGTTGGATTTGGCACGAGGGTGAGTGATGGTTCAGTTGATAAAATTGTATTAGCAAGTGATTTCACAAAACATGAAATGCACTGGTAATAATTGAAAGGGCGAGAAACTGAACCATTGACTCACAGCTCGTGAGCTGTAAAGCCACGACAAGGCACCAACCTCTTTACAGGCCATTCATACACCTTTCATACGTGTGAGACATACAAAACCCTTCACACCGCCAGCCGCGGGCCCAACACATAACAAAACTCACACCAGCACACAGCGCCATTCAAGGGCCCATCACTTTCACACGCCCACAATCCAGACACAGCAACTACACAGGCTGAAGGATTGCGTGGAGTGGCACTCAGCTAGCAGTGTGTGTAGTGACCAGCAGAAAGTCACTACTCACACACAGCCAGCCAAGCACCAGTCGACACACACCGCTAGCCAAACGCCAGTCCATGCACACCGCTAGCCAAGCGCCAGTCCAGGCACAACGCCATCCAATCGCCAGTCCAGGCACACCGGCAGCCAATCGCCAATCCACCTACACCGCCAGCCAAGCTCCAGTCCACGGACACCACCAGCCAAGCACCAGTCCGCACACACCACCAGTCCACGCACACCGCCAGCCAAGTACCAGTCCACGCACACCGCCAGCCAAGCACCATACCACGCACACCGCCAGCCAAGCTCCAGTCCACACACACCACCAGAAAAGCTCCAGTCCACGGACACCACCAGCCAAGCTCCAGTCCACGGACACCACCAGCCAAACACCAGTCCGCACACACCACCAGTCCACACACACCACCAGCCAAGTACCAGTCCACGCACACCGCCAGCCAAGCACCATTCCACGCACACCGCCAGCCAAGCACCATTCCACGCACACCGCCAGCCAAGCACCATTCCACGCACACCGCCAGCCAAGCACCATTCCACGCACACCACCAGCCACGCACCAGTCCACGCACACCGCCAGTCCACGCACACCGTCAGCCAAGCACCATTCCACGCACACCACCAACCAAGTGCCAGTCCACACAGACCAACAGCCAAGCGCAAGCCTACACACACCACCATCACATTTTGGATTTTTTTAGAAAAAAATAAAAACACAAACAAATTGCAAATAGATACAAATCTTCTAACAGAAAATCAGCAACTAAATACATTGCACTAACACCAACCTTGAAACAGAATCATATTTTCCAAAGAATACAGACCAGGCAGTTCACTTTACCACTCATGAATGTTCCCAGAAATTTTTACGCGTGTGGTACGCTCTGAAACAAGCAGAGAGACACAGTGCAGGATGAGAGGGACAATCGGGGCAGTACATACGACTCTCCTTCCGCAAACCTCTTCGCCAACAGACTCTACATCTCCTACTGGGAAAATCTTTTGCGGGTGTGGGAAGAATGTGATCTGGAAAGTGGCGTTCTTTCAATCTAGCAACATCCTCCACCAGTCCAACTCTAGGAACACTTGCCTGTTCCACTACAACAAGGCTGCCTATTACAGACTCCTGAAACTTAGCAAAAGTCATCTTTGACTCAGGGCAAGAATCCTGGAACACAACAAAGGCATTAAACATTGCCATGTGGAAAAGATGGATAGCCAACTTTTTGTACCAAATGTAAGCCTTACGAAGAGCAGTGTAAGGTTCCAACCTCTGATCTACTCTGTCAACACCACCCATGTGCCTAATATAGTCTAAAATGCACACAGGTTTGCGCGCTTCAGCGACCTGACCCCAAACAGTCACAGGTGCAGTGCTTTCATCATGGATCGAAGTCAGCATGTAGACATCTCTCCTGTCTGTAAACTTCACAGCAAGAAGCTCCTGGCAACGCAACGCACTGCACTGTCCCCGCACAAGCTTTTGACAAACAAGTTCTTTCGGAAAACCTTTACGGTTACAGCGGATTGTGCCACAAGCAAAAGTGTCCACTTTGGCCAATTCCCTGAACAACCGCACACCAGTGTAGAAGTTATCTACATATAAATGGTGGCCTTTGTTAAAAAATCCTCTACCAAGTTCCCAAACAATTTTCTCAGTCACTCCAAAAGTGGACGGACAACCAGGGAGGTTAAACCTAGATTCCTTACCGGTGTACACCCTGAAATTAGAGACATATCCAGTCCTACTGTCACACAGCATATACAGCTTTATTCCATAGCGTGCCCTCTTACTAGGAATGTATTGCCTAAA
The DNA here is from genome assembly GCF_964204655.1 of Triturus cristatus. Taxonomy (NCBI): domain Eukaryota; kingdom Metazoa; phylum Chordata; class Amphibia; order Caudata; family Salamandridae; genus Triturus; species Triturus cristatus. Next base: position 1,414,566,447 of record NC_140591.1, on the reverse strand, counting down.
AACCAAGCGGCCCTTGAACAACACCAAAGACTCATCCACTGCAATTTCTCTACCAGGGGCATAAATCTCAGAAAATCGATCAACAAAGTGATCAAGGACAGGCCTAATCTTAAAAAGACGGTCACAATCAGGGTGATCTCGTGGCAACGCTAAACCATTATCAACAAAGTGCATCATCCGAAGCAGAAGCAAATACCTGTCACGAGTCATGACTGCTGGAAAAATAGACGTTGCCATCAAGGGACTGCTAGACCAATATGAAGCCAATGATGGCTTCCTTAGCAAGCCCATCAAAAAAGTTAAACCCAAGAGCTTCTCCATCTCTTCAACATTTGTGGGAGTCCACCGGGTAGCTCTAGAGTGTGGCTTAAGACTGGCACTGTTGTCCCTCAAAAACTGTTCGGCATACAAATTAGTCTGCTCAACAATCTCTGCCAAAAACACATCGTCCATAAACAACTGAAAAAAATTTACAGGCAAAAAGTTCTCAGTATTCACTCTAGACCCTGGAACACCAGTAAACTCTGGAAATTCCGGCTGCACCATGCCAGGGGCAACCCAGAGGTCATCACTTTCAACGGGAAGACTTGCAGCCCCAGCCTGCAGCCCAGATGCCTCTTGACGCACCACACCAACGGGAAGGCTTGCAGCCCCAGCCTGCAGCCCAGATGCCTCTTGCCGCACTACACCAACGGGAAGCCTTGCAGCCCCAGCCTGCAGCCCAGATGTCTCTTGCCGCACTATCGGCACATCAGTCTCCTCCTCTAACACAGGCACTTCATCCGCACTAAGAGTATCTTCATCATCCGATGACTCCATACGGAGAGACAACTCACTGCCAGAATCGTCCCCTCCCTCCTCTCCCTCAGTCTCTGAACCAATATCAGAGGAAGACTCAAACAGCAAACCAACAACCTGCTGAGCAGTCATCCTGCGGCTAGCCATTATTCTTACTAAGATAGAAGACTGCACAAACAAGTCAACAACAACTAATAATGTGCAAACCAAGTAAGTAAAGAAATGTGTACCTTTTATCACAAAGATCAATGTACTCAAAAACTATACAATCCAATTACAAGAGACAGCTGCACTCACCAGAAACAAACTCTGCAGTGACACAGCAAAGACCAACGATATCAAACTAGAAAGAAGAAAAAAAAACAAATTACTTACAAGACAACAAAATACACATTGAGCACCAATGCAAAAAGTTTTTGACACTCAAAAACCAAACATACTGCTATTATTACACCATTTGCAAAAAAAAAACAGGCAGAGAAATCAAACACATTTGCCTTGTACAAAAAAACAGTCTCTTACCAAACTACACAAACAGCAGAACCACCGGTACCAAAACGTCAACGTGAAAAGAAGAAAAGCCTTCACCTAGAACAAAAAAGTAAACAAAAAAAAAACATTACAATTGGAAATCACAAAAAATATAACAATAAACATTATAACATGCCATGTCACTACCCAAATGGTCAATCGGGTTGTGTGCCAGGTGGGGCAGAAAACAGGAGGAAAAAAAAGGCTACTCAGTCCCGGGGCGGGTGAGCCAAATACATATAACAAATTGCACCCTGGAAGCGAGGGGTCACTTCTATTTCTAATTGAACTAATTCCCTGGTGTCTAGTGGGCTTTTCTGCCCCCAATGGGAGCAGAAACGGCAAAAAAATAAAACCGATCTGCCCCCAGAGGGGGCAGAAAAGTCTTCAAAATTTAGGGGCCCAAGGAAGCGACCCTTGCCCAAGGGGTCGCTTCCTACAATAATATTTATATCCCTGGTGTCTAGTGGGCTTTTCTGCCCCCCCCCGGGGGCAGAAACGGGCAGAAAGACGACCGATCTGCCCCCAGGGGGGGCAGAAAAGTCTTCTAATTATTTTGCCACCCTAGGAAGTGACCCTTGCCCAAGGGGTCACTTCCTACATAACATAAAAGACATCCCTGGTGTCTAGTGGGCTTTTCTGCCCCCCCCTGGGGGCATAAACGGGCAGAAAGAAGACCGATATGCCCCCAGGGGGGGCAGAAAAGTCTTCGAATTATTTTGCCCCCCAAGGAAGGGACCCTTGCCCAAGGGGTCGCTTCCTACATAACGAAATAGACATCCCTGGTGTCTAGTGGGCTTTTCTGCCCCCCCTGGGGGCAGAAACGGGCAGAAAGAAGACCGATCTGACCCCAGGGGGGGCAGAAAAGTCTTCAAAATTATTGGGCCCCCCAAGGAAGCGACCCTTGCCTAAGGGGTCGCTTCCTACATAGCATAAACGACATCCCTGGTGTCTAGTGGGCTTTTCTGCCCCCCCCTGGGGGCAGAAACGCACAGAAAGCGGACCGATCTGCCCCCAGGGGGGGCAGAAAAGACTTCGAAAAATTTTGCCCCCAGGAAGCGACCCTTGCCTAAGGGGTCGCTTCCCAAATTCAAATAAACAAATCCCTGGTGTCTAGTGGGGCATCCCTACTCCACGATTGCGACGCTGTGCGTGATCGTGGAGCAGGAATGCCCAGTATTGAGACATCGGGGGAGAGGAAATACTCTTTCCTCTCCCCCGATGCCTCAATACAAAAGAAATCACCCCCGCGGCCCCCACCGGACAAGGGAACCTACCTCTTGCTGCCTTGGACGCGCTGGAAGAAATGGATTCCAGCGCGTCCAACGCTTCCTGATGACGCCGGGCGCGCTGTGCGCGCTGACGTCATCAGAAAGCGTGGGGGGGTTCGGGGGGGCTCGGGGGTGGCAGCGGAAGCTCTTCCGCTGCCACCCCCGTAAAGGGGGGCAAGATCGAGGCACAAGGGGGGGAGCGCCAGCGCTTCCCCCAGGGGCTGTCCTCATGACGGAACGGTTCCGTCATGAGCACAGCCCAACCGATGCTCATGACGGAACCGTTCCGTCATGAGCATCGAAGGGGTTAAGTTACATTGAAAAAGAGGAGATTGTAGACAGGAGACAGATCAAATAAAGCCCATTTGAGCTTAAAAACATTGGACGTTTTCTGGCTGAATCGGGTCTGTTGGCATGTATGGTTGTACTACCATTGCCTCTTCCTTCTGCCCACAATGGTCTATTACATTGCCACAGCCTCTCTTGCAAGTCCTGTATTGTTGGTTTGTTGCCCCTGCCCCCCTTTCCACTGCCCTCCATAGTCTGTTGTGCTGCCACGGCCCTTCCTGCCTGCTCAGTGTGGTTAAATTGTTGCCTTTGCACCCTTCTACCTGCCTTCAATTTTCAGAGTCCATGCCCCTGGCCTCTGCCTCTCAACAGTATCCTAATGAACAACTAGATTGCTAACATTCTATATTTATTACAAAAGTGTGGAACGCCTGACGTCATCTTGATGTAATCAAAACTGTAATACCTAGAGCATTTCCTTTAGAAATTACATATATGAGAGGGTCTTATTGGCATCAAAATTATGGTTAGTGCTCTAAAAGACTAAAATAAGGACATATTTTCTGAGTTTTCAAATAGCGACAAAGCACTTTTAAATTCTTTGTTATCTTTATGTTTTTTTATCCAGTTGACCACTTGATTAAATGTTGCACTTAGGGGAGAGGATGTGGTGTTACTTCCAGAACTGCAGACTTTGCAACTGGGGAACCAGGTTGGAGTTTCTGTTTTAGCTCGACATTCTGTGATTCTGGTCAAATCACTTAGTCTCCCCATGTCTACAACCAAAATGAATTTGTTCTTGTGTGATGTAACCAATGCTCATGTAAAGCACACCAATACCTGACAAGTCTGCACTATATAACACTGCAAAAACACAAAATAATAAGTGTTTTGCACACTTCTGTCATTGGGCTATATTTGGGCTACATCTGGGTGATTTTGGGCTACTTTTGGGCTACATTTGGGCTCTTTTGTCTCCGGTGGCCATCTTGGGAGACTTATTTGTTATGAAGTTACCTAATTTCCTCATTTACTGCAGTCTCCTCAGTAGGAAATACTTTCAGTTTTTTACTTTGATTCCATCAAGAAGGCATTCAGATGTGTCACACATTTGCAATAAATTCAGAATGTTAGCACTCTTTTTGCTCATTAGATCACTGTAGTAAAGCTACTGCTCACCAGGGAAAACTGCTGCTGGTATTGAAAGTGCATGTTTCAGTCTGCATGTCAGAATTTTTTATTGAAATAGAAGAGGATTTGAGAAGTCACTCAAAATGTGCCCTAATTTTTCTTTCTGCAGCACTAATCATACTTTTTATGGAAAAATTAACCCCCTCATTTTGTTCCTTTTTAAATTAAATGTTTTAAGAGTTACCACTTTAATCCAAGCAAGATGGCTTCAGGTGTGCCATATGTTTATCATAAGTAGGACTGTTAGCGCTCTAGTTGTTCTTTGGAACACTCTGGGAAGCTGCAGTAGAACACAAAGGAATCAATTGACAGTCTCTGCCCTTGTTGGATGTACATGTTTTACTGAGAATGTCAGACTTCATTCTCACATGACTGAGAAAGATAATGTGAATTTACAGAAAATATGCTCTCAGTTTAGCTTATAGATCACCTTCCAAAACTCTGTGGGAAAAGCATGAGAAAATATTTTTCTCTCAATCATGATATCCCAGCAGAAGGCTTTTTCACATGGTAAAATCACCTTAGAACATACCACAATTCCTAAAATGAGTATGGTACCATCAACAAATGATTTATAATGTAACTAAAGTCTTAAAACCTTCTATTAACTGCAATGCTTTTTAATGAGGTGCTATCATGTATATTGGTCCCAAGATGGCTGCCAACACTTCTTGGATGAAGTGCTGACAGCCAATCAGATCTCAGGATGAGATGTGTGGTTAGGCTCCGCCCACATATATATATGATTTTACTTTTGATTTTCTCAGGAACTACTGAACAGATTGACACCAGACCTGCAAAAGGCACTTCCCTGACCTGAGGACTACCTCTCTGCCAAATTTCAAGTAATTCTGTTCAGCCGTTCGGGCTGTACCTTGGACTAAAGGTCCCTATGGAAAATTGCATGGGGAAAACGCTTTTTGGGACCCCCCTTTTTTCTCAGCTCCCGCTTGACGAATCCCCCCGAGACTTTCAGGGTAGGAGCGGAGCGGAGCGCCCCACCAATTTTGAAAATTTCACGAGGATTCGTCAACCGGCGCCAAAGTTATTCCAAATAGAATGTTGCGGATTTCCTATGGAAACACGGTCCTAACTATAACTATCTACTGGCGACCGCCAGTAGATATAATATATATATATATACATATATATATTCACTGAAAAAACCATAGGTTTCAGGCACGTTATAGTTAGGAATTAGCATTTATAAAACCTTAGAAATTCACAGAAAAAACCATAGGTTTCAGGGGCGTTGTAGTTAGCTGGACTTTTCACTCGTACAAAACCATTGAAATTCCCCCGTTATAGTTAGTTCAGCTAACTATAACTTGCGCGCCCGCAATGCACTGCTGATGACGTCACATATTACATCACTCATGACATGGTCAGTGACATCACTCATGACATCACTGATGACATCTCAAATGACATCACTGATGACATCACTAATGAAATCATCCAGTGAATGTGTGTTTTTCTGAAAATTACATATGTTTTATATATGTATAACTCGAGGTCGGTGGAAGAATAAATGGGTATATAAGTGTGTAAATGGATGATTTGTTTTTGAAAAATTGATTGTATAAATGACTGATTAAGTGTATCTTAGTGAATACATGGCTTAGTGAGTAATGTTTAAATATGTAAATATCTGTATCAGTCTCTCAATTTGTGTATAAGTGGCTGCATGGGTTGGTGAGTAGCTACATGAGTGTCTATATAGGTTATTAGTTGTTTTTTTGAGTATCAGTATGAGTGTCTGAGTGTCTGTATGGTTCGGTGGGGGGTATTACGTAGTGCATAGGTGCATGAATGAGTGACTCACTGTATGTGTTGAAGACAGTATGTGTGCAGGACTGTATGGGTGGATGAGTGTGTGCATGGGTGTGTTAGTGAGTGAATGACTGTCTCAATAGTGTCTTTATGAGTAACTTCAAATGTTTTAAACTAGTATATGTGACTATTGGTGTATATAAGTGAGTATATGTGAGAGTGAGAGATTGCAAGAGTTCCTTTATGAATAAGTATGTGTTTTTATAAGTGATTGTTTAAAAGACTAAGTATGTGTAAGTTTCTGTAGAAGTAAGTGTGGTGGTGTGTGTATAACTGTATATGCAAGTAAATGGATGTTTGATTCTTTATTAGCATGAGTGACTATGTGTGTGAGTAACTCTATGGATGAGTGGCGTTGTGTAACAGGATTTATAGTTGTATGAGTACATATGATGAGTGAGAACATGTATGAGTGACTGTATAGGACTGTTGTTGAATGAGTGAATGTGTATGTGGATCTTAGAATTACTGAATAGGTTGTTGTAACTGGTATTGGTATGTCCATTGTTTTGAAAATTTTAGTTTCTATTTTGAAATGTGTGTATCAAAGGTTATATTAGGGGGAGAGGAGGTCTGCCACTCTATCACAAGGATGATGTCATCAGTGATGTCATTTGAGATGTCATCAGTGATGTCATGAGTGATGTCACTGACCATGTCATGAGTGATGTAATATGTGACGTCATCAGCAGTGCATTGCGGGTGCGCGCCAGTTCTAGCTAGCTGAACTAACTATAACGGGGGAATTTCAATGGTTTTGTACGAGTGAAAAGTCCAGCTAACTACAACGCCCCAGAAACCTATGGTTTTTTCAGTGAATTTCTAAGGTTTTTTAAATGCTAATTCCTAACTATAACGTGCCTGAAACCTATGGTTTTTTCAGTGATTTTCGAAGGTTTTTTAAATGCTAATTTCTAACTATGCCTACAGAAATAGGACATGTGAAGAAAGAAGGAAAAACGCAGAGAAAGAAAAAAAAGAAATGCAGAAAGAAGCAACAGAAGTCCTCAAAGACGAAGAAAAGTGCAGGAAGAAGGATAACGTGCAGAAAGGAGAAACAGAAGAGCAGAAAGAAGCCTTGTTGCAAAATCATCCTGTACCCTCAACTTTTTCAGACGGATACTGGTGGTAACTGAGTCTGACTAACCAGTCCTAGAGCCAGTGCTATGTAAAAAGACACTCAGAATACAGTGAAAACACCTACATACACTAGGGAACACTATGCGTTGGGGTCCCCCTGTGATTAGCATGACCTCCTCTGTAAGCCCCTAGTATATAATAGGGTAGGGGATTAAAACTACCTCTTAAAACGCGCCACAGGGCGTTTTTGCACACGTCACCTCAGGCCCCATCCCCTCCCTTCCCCACTGTGTAAACACGCCCTGTGGCCGTTTTAAGTTGGGAGATTAAGTCCCCTTGAATCCTGAGGGTCCCTAGGGTCCAACTAGACCACTAGGTACCTCCAGTAAGCGCCACAGAGCTGCGTTGCAGAGAGATGTAAAAAGGGGCACGGCCTAGACCACCTCTCTGCAACGCAGCGCAGTGGCGCTTACTGGAAGCACTTGGTGGGCTAGTTGGCCCCCAGGGTCCCTCAGGATTGAAGGGGAATTATTTCCCCAACTTAAAACGCGCCACAGGGCTTGTTTGCTCACGTTAACTCAGGCCCCGTCCCCTCCCTTCACCACTGTGTAAACACGCCCTGTGGCCGTTTTTAGTTGGGAGATTAAGTTCATTTGAATCCTGAGGGTCCCTAGGGTCCAACTAGCCCACTAGGTACCTCCAGTAAGCGCCACAGAGCTGCGTTTGCAGAGAGGTGTAAAAAGTGGCACGGCCTGGACCACCTCTCTGCAACGCAGCTCAGTTGCACTTACTGGAAGCACCTGGTGGGCTAGTTAGCACCCAGGGGCCCTCAGGATTAAAGGGGAATTATTTCCCCAACTTAAAACGCGCCATAGGGCTTGTTTACACACGTCACCTCAGGCCCAATCCCCTCCCTTCCCCACTGTGTAAACACGCCCTGTGGCCGTTTTTTAAGTTGGGAGATTAAGTCCCCTTGAATCCTGATGGTCCCTAGGGGCAAAATAGCTCACTAGGTACGTCCAGTAAGCGCCATTGCAGAAAGGTGTAAAAAGAGGCACGGCTTGCACCACCTCTCTGCAACGCAGAGCAGTGGCGCTTACTGGAAGCACCTGGAGGGCTAGTTGGCCCCCAGGGTCTCTCAGGATTGAACGGGGAATTATTTCCCCAACTTAAAACGCGCCACAGGACGTGTTTGCACACGTCACCTCAGGCCCCGTCCCCTCCCTTCACCACTGTGTAAACGTGCCATGTGGTCGTTCTAAATTGAGAGATTAAGTCCCCTTGAATCCTAAGGGTCCCTAGGGTCAAACTAGCCCACTAGGTACCTCCAGTAAGCGCCACAGAGCTGCGTTGCATAGAGGTGTAAAAAGGGGCATGGCCTCAGAACACCTGTCTGCAACCAAGCTCCCTGGCGCATACTGGAGATACCTGTTGGGCTAGTTGGCCCTCAGGGACCCTCAGTATTGAGGGGGAATTAATTCCCCAACTTACAACTGGCCAGGGGGCGCGTTTGCAGAGTGCTGCAAGGAGGGGGCGGGGCCTCTGGCGTGATGCCGGTCTTTTATTTATTTTATTTTTTTAAGAAGGTGGGCTCTGTGGCCCCCCTTCTTTTTCTAATTTATTGGCCCTGGGGACCCCATCCCCCAGGGCCTGCACCCTAATTTTTTTTGTTGAAAAAAATTAATTTGGCCCTCCCAAGGCCTTAATCGGCCCCGGGGACCCCAGCACCCGGGTCATGGCCATTTTTAAAAAAAATTCTTTAGGAGGGGAGCTGCGTTGCCCCCCTCCCCAGGCCACTTATGGCCCCGGGGACCCCATCCCCACAGGCTGGACTTTGTTTTTTATTATTTTAAAATATATATATATTTATAGAAACACCTAGGACATGCTGGACAAACCATATGCAACTATCACCATGACGATTTGCGTGATATTCATTAAAAGGCGACTGCATACAATGAATCCACAAGGCATGTATTTACACCGCTAGTGAAGCTCTGACTTCTCTGACGCCCTACCGTGCCTAATCCCGGCGCCCTTGTCGTTTATTTATACATCACATGGGTAGCTATTGACGGGCACATTTAATACACACGCACACCAAGCCATTCAAAGGGGATTCGACAAATATTCAACCAAACTATGCAAGACACCCCCCTCACGGTTAATAAACACACATCCACCGCCGGATGTGTAATACTTTTTATTTTACTCTCTGGAAAGGAGACAAACCTCACTTGAGAGTCACAGCCTGCTCCTGGCTGAGCCCAATGCTGTGTTACACCCACCAGTGCCCTCCGAGTGCCACACACCTCTGTGTTGTATTCCACCAGCTAGTGCGTATGCTATGACACTCTCTAGCCCATGTGCACTGTAACACCACCCTGTGAATATGTCATGCCACACTTGCCTTCACACGGGTTATATTGCCCCATCTAACGTGCCTTCCTCGATGCCTATGTTATAACGCACAGCGCTATGCCATACATATTACAATCTGGGATCCATATCTTTGTCTCAGTGCATATGCAACGTTACACTCCCCAGCACATATTTTATATTACAACTTTAGAGATTAGTTAGGTTACACAACACTGCCCTGTGCATATTACACTCCAAGGCGCATATCGCATAGCATGCGCTAGTGCCTGTGCTATCTCGCGCTCTCCAATGAATCTGTCATTGTGCACAATGTATTGCATATTATATTTCATGCCCCGGTTCATCTTATATCCCACTTTTTGGTGCATAGTTTATACCATATACTATATCTAGTTTTCATTTTCAATCGTGCTCTCAGGACTATGTTCTATATAACACTGCGTCCACCTACCCTTTTCACGGGCGTTACATTTTGCGATGGGGGGTGGAGGGTCAGGGGGTGTTTCTGACAAGTGAGCCCTGAGTCACAGTCACAAACGTCCTCTTCTTCCTGAATAAAAGTGAGATTATGCTGCATACTTGTTCATATTTTAAGTAGTTCGCACATACAAACATTTTAAAAACAATAAAGTTCCTAATACCCACCTTCTCTGAACAGTTAGCTTGCTGTCCCATCCACCTCCTCCCTATCCTCTGTTGTCTGAATCCATGGACTAGCCTCCTCCCTCCTGCCATGCATGCTCTGATGTGCTGCCACTGCCCTCCATTTAGCATGATGTACCAGTCCACTCCTCCTGCCCTCCATTGCCCAATTCTATGGCCCAGCATGGACCTCCTGCTTAGCCTCTGTGCTTAGCTTGCTGCCCCTATTCTCCTTCCCCCTGCCCTCTGATGTCTCTGTGCATGCCCCTGCTCCATCCTTTTTGCCCACTATGTTCCATGGACCTGCCACTCCTATCTACTCTGAGTGTTCTGTTGAGCTGCCACTCCCCTCCCACCTGCCTAGCATTGTCAGATGACTGTAACCTGTCCCTGCCACCTCCACCCTGCCTGTCCACATGCCATGCCCCTATCCCCTTCCTCCTGTCCTCCATGGTCCATTTTACTGCCACACCCTACTGCCCTCCCTGGTCTGTTGTGCTGCAATGGCTCCTCCTGTCTGCCCCGCGTGGTATGTTGTGAGGCCCCTTCCCTTGAACTCTCTTGTCTGTGCCCAGGTCCTGACCCTCCCTTCTATCCTCCATGGTCCTTTGTGCATGCCCCTGAACCCTCCTTCTTGCCCATCATAGCCATTGTGCTGCCACTAACCCTCCCGTTTGCCATGCATGGTCTTCTGTGCTGCCATGGCCCCTCCCACCTTCCCTGTGTGGTCAGCTAGCTGCCCCTGACCCCCTCCCACCTTCTCTCCATGGTCTGTGTGTATGCCATCATAGTCTCATTGTTGCTCTCCATGGTGTGTCTTGTTTCTAGTGCCCATCCTGCCTGACTTCCATGGTCATCTTGCTGCTCCTGCCCTGCCCCCTTGCCCCCAGCCCTCTGTTTCCATGTGCAGACCTCTATTCCCTCCCTCCTGGCTTGTCTGTTCCATTGTAATGCACCTGATACGTCCCTCCTGCCCTTTATGGTCTGTTATGCTGCAGCTTTCTCTCCTGTCTGTCCATTATGGTCATCTAGCTAGCATTGCCTCTTACCCCTCTGTTCTCTGTTGTCCATGTGCATGGTCCTGTCCCCTCCCTATTGCTTTCTATGGATTGTTGTGCTGCACTCCCGTCCCGCATGCCCTGTGTGGTGTATTGTGCTGCTGCAATCCCTGATGCCTGCCCTGTAGGGTCCGTTTGGTGCACCTCTCCATGTCCCTCCTGTCCTCTGTTATCCGAGTCCATGTCCCTACCCCAATTCCTCCTGCCTACCATGATCTAATGTACCATACTTGTGAACATTTTGAACTTGGTAAGAGGGAGATTTTGAAAAAAAACTGGGGTGTTGATTTTCCCCTTTGAGTTATATTGAAAAAGAGGAGATTGTAGACAGGAGACAGATCAAATAAAGCTCATTTGAGCTTCAAAACATTGGACGTTTCCTGGCTGAAACGGGTCTGTTGGCATGTATGGTTGTACTACCACTGCCTCTTCCTTCTGCCCACAATGGTCTATTATATTGCCACAGCCTCTCTTGCCAGTCCTGTATTGTTGGTTTGTTGCCCCTACCCCCCTTTCCACTGCCCTCCATAGTCTGTTGTGCTGCCACTGCCCTTCCTGCCTGCCCAGTGTGGTCAAATTGTTGCCTCTGCACTCTCCTACCTGCCTTCAATTTTCAGAGTCCATGCCCCTGGCCTCTGTCTCTCAACAGTATCCCAATGAACAACTAGAGTGCTAACATACTATATTTATTACAAAAGTGTGGAACGCCTGACGTCATCTTGATGTAATCAAAACTGTAATACCTAGAGCATTTCCTTTAGAAATTACATATATGAGAGGGTCTTATTTGCATCAAAATTATGGTTAGTGCTCTAAAAAACTAAAATGAGGACATATTTTCTGAGTTTTCAAATAGCGACAAAGAAATTTTAAATTATTCATAATCTTTATGTTTTTTTATCCATTTGACCACTTGATTAAATGTTGCACCTAGGGGAGAGGATGTGGTGTTACTTCCAGGGCTGCAGACTTTGCAACTGGGGAACCAGGTTGGGGTTTCTGCTTCAGCTCAACATTCTGTGATTCTGGTCAAATCACTTAATCTCCCCATGTCTACAACCAAAATGAATTTGAGCTTGTGTGATGTAACCAATGCTCATGTAAAGCACTCCAATACCTGACAGGTCTGCACTATATAAAACTGCAAATACACAATAAATAAGTGTATTGCACACTTCTGTCATTGGGCTACATGTGGGCTACATCTGGGTGATATCTGTGCTGCATTTGGGCTCTTTTGTCTCTGGTGGCCATCTTGGGAGATTTATTTGTTATGAAGTTTCCTAATATCCTCATTTACTGCAGTCTCCTCAGTGGGAAATGCTTTCAGTTTTTTACTTTGATGCCATCAAGAAGGTATTCAGATATGTCACACATTTGCCATAAATTCTGAATGTTAGCACTCTAGTTGCTCATTAGATCACTGTAGTAAAGCTACTGCTCACCACGGAAGTCTGCTGCTGGTATTAAAAGTGCATTTTTCAGTCTGCATATCAGAATTTTTTAATGAAATAGAAGAGGATTTGAGAAGTCACTCAAAATGTGCCCTAATTTTTCTTTCTTCAGCACTAATCATAATATCTATGGCAAAATGAACCCCCTCATTGTGTTCCTTTTTAAAATAAATTAAATGTTTTAATGTTACCAGGTTATTCCAATCCAAATGGCTTCAGGTGTGCCATACTTTTGTCATAAGTAAGAGAGTAAGCGGAGAAAAACCAAAAAAAATGTCCTCATTTGAAAAGGTCAATTAAAAAATCTCTAACCTTTTTTTTTTATATACAATTTTTAATAAAGGCAAATATATAAAAACCTATGCCTTAAAAAGATGGAGCTAAAGACCTGGTCATGTCGTGGAACGTAAATGGGTTCAGGGTTCCTTCTAGAAGGAAACGAATATTAGAATATTTAAGGCTATCAGATTGTAAGATCTTTCTTGTTCAAGAATCCCACTTACTCAAAGTGGGATGGACTATGGTTTTAAAACAACAGAAATGGATTGAATAGTGTATCTGCACAACTCAATCCTGCACAGTGAAAGGAGTAGCCATCCTAATTAAAAAAACTGCATCAGCAATGCTGGGCGAGCGTATAGTTGATTCGCAGGGGAGGTGGGCTATTGCCAAATTAAAAATTAATGAGGTGTGGATAACTTTTGTATGTTACTATGGACCAAATGTGGATGATCTGGCTCCCTTATATACTTTGATTCTACATTTAACTGAAGTTAGTGATTCTATAGTGCTAGGGGGTGATTTTAATTTGGTCCTAGACCCAAGTCAAGATTCCACCTCACGTAGAGTAGCCTCTAACACACAAAAAATGAGAACGGCTTCAAGACAATTAATGGCAGATATAGGATTAGTAGATATTTGGAGGGAGATGGCTAATAGGTCTAAAATAAATGGAGGAAAATTTACATTTTATAATAAAAAATGTGGACACCGGTCAAGAATCGATTTTTTCTTAGTGGGTACAGCAGTGAGTAGGAACGCTATTCAAATCAGCCATGCTCATATGTCAGATCATTCGGCAGTTATCTTAAAAATAGCTACACACAATGCTCAATTAATGCGGAGGTGGACCATTAATAGGACACTATTATTCCAATTCCAATTCCAAAAATTCTTTATTTCGGTCATATAGACCATAAAAGATGCAATGAAAGCATTACAGACATTAAAACATTATTAAAATACATTTGAATAAAAACGGCTCTCCCAGCAAGGAATGGGTTAAAATCGCATTTGGAAAGTTCTTTAAAAAGTTCAAGGAGCTTCAGACGATTTTTTTCTTCTAATCAGCCATATGGCCATAAGAAATTTGGAAACAGCAAACACAATGTGGCCCAAGCTACTAGTTTTCAAAATCCTGTATGCTTGTGCATACTCTCTGAACCCCAGGTTCTTACAGAGTGGCGCTATCCAATATTTTCTGGGCCTTTGGTATGCAGGGCACACAAACAAGATATGGGGGTCGTCTTCCACATGGTTGTTGCAACAGGGACATATTTTGTCGCCCCCATTTGTCCACTTCGAGGTGTATGAATTGATAGGTAGTGTGCTATACCTCCATTGAACATACAGTTTCCTTGCCAGGATGGGAAAGATAAAATCCATAAAAGGTTCAAAAACATAAGAATTTTTGGATTCTAAAAATTGCAAGGTTAAGGTGCCATTATTTTGAGCAGCCGTCAAATGTGCAAGGGACCTGGCTTTGTAGATTTGAGCCAGAGCCTTGCGCGAGATTGCACGGCAGCCTCGTGCAGGGTCCTCCCACAGGACACGGAGATTAATGGCAGACAATTCGTTTTCCACAAAGGTGAGCCAGGGGATTTTGCCGCTAGAGTTTAAGCTCATGACATGGGTAAGATCCTCCCTATAATGATGGAGTTCGTCCGTAGACCAGAGCCTGTGCCAGAACTTCACTGGCTTTGACACAAGCTCCTCTGCAATAGGGGGGAGACCCATGTCCATTCTCAGAGGCTGGAGTGGCGTGGCACTTGGAAGGGCTAGAAGGTGCCTTAGAAAGCTATTTTCCACAATTGATAGGCCCTTCACCGTTTTATGTCCCCATAGCTCACTGCCATACATGGCCGCAGCCTTGGCCTGGGTCTTGTAGGTTTCAAGGGCCGGGCTTATGGGCTTAAAGGAAGAAGTGTTAGCCACTTTCAGGATTGCACCCGAGAGTTGGGATAGTTTGGCCTTGGATCGTACTATCTGTCGATCCCATGCCAAGTTTTCCTGCAGTGTAACCCCCACATATATGAAGGTGGACACCCTCTCAAGGCTCGCGGTCCCCAGGGTAGGATTGGGCCTAGTTTTAGTTGGTGGGTTGAAGATCATAAACTTGGTCTTTTCTGTATTCACCTCCAATCCATGCTGACTGCAGAAAAGACCAAAACCATCCAGGATCCTCTGGATCCCCATTGGGGATTTTGAAAGGAGGAGGGTATCATCGGCGAACATGATTGCCGGTACCCTCCTACCTGCCAAACAGGGGGCGTCGTTATCCTTGACGTTTTCCAGGTGTGAGATGACATTGTTGATGAATAAACAAAACAGGGTCGGTGCCAAGACACAACCCTGCCTCACACCTCGGCGCACAGGAAACCTGGATGAAAGTCTACCGTCCCTCCCACACCTAACTTGCGCATAGTTGTTCTCATGCAGCCGGGCCAGGATGTTAAGTAGCTGGGGGGGAATTCCCAACTTTTCCAATACCTCCCAAAGTTTCCTGCGCGGGACTAGGTCAAAGGCTGACCTCAGATCCACGAAGACCATGTACAATCTCCCGCCCTCAATCCTCACCGTCTTCCAGTAGAGGAGAACTAGGCGGAAGATCTGGTCCATGGTCGATGTGTTTCTCCTAAAGCCAGCCTGAAGGGGACTCAAGATGTCATTTTCCTCCACCCAGTCTAATAGATGGTTCAGAATAAGGCGCGCAAAAAGCTTTTGGGGAACATCTATCAGGCTGATAGGCCTATAATTTGCAGGACTCAAAGGGGACCCTTTCTTATAGATCGGAACTATTTCAGCCCCTAACCAAGAGGAAGGGATCGCCATACCTCCCAAAATGGCATTGAAAAGGACAAGAAAGTACGGGGCCCAAATGTCAGGGTGATATCTGAACAAATCACCGGGTAGCTTGTCCAGCCCCGGTGCCTTCCCCAGCGCTAAGCCCTCCAGTGCCAGCTTCACCTCCCCCAAAGAAAATTCCAAGGCCACCTCTGGCAGGCAGGGGGACTCTACCACCATCCCTTCCGGCCAGAGGGTGGATTCTTGATATAGTGACCCAAAGTGAGCCTCCCAAACAGAGGGGGCAATATTGGGTTCTACTGCAGACAACAGATCCCCTGTTCCATTGTTTACCAGAGCCCAAAATTTTCTGAAGTCTTTAGATTTAAGGGCTCCAGACAGGTCGTGCCAGTGGTTCCAATCCCACTCTGCCCTTGCGTTGGCCAGTACTACCTTATACCCCCTCCTAAGGGCAGCGATCTTCACCTTATCACTACCCTCTTTAATTGCAGAGAGAAGCTCAGACTTAGTTTTCCTACAAGTGGAGGTGTACCAAGTCGGAGCACGAATCTTTTTCCTTCTAATAGGCAGGGCCGGATTGAAGACATCTGCAAGGTCCCTTACTAGGGCCTGGTGAATACCAGATAGTCTCTCATTGTAATCTGAGGGTCTAGATTGGTTGATGAGGGCATCCACCTCCTGGAACCTAGGGAGTGCTATACCATAGAGGTTTTTTAAAGCTTCTTCTTTCTCAACTAGCTTCCCCCATTTCACTCGGCGCCTGCTTGTGGTGAGTAATATGTCTCCCTGGTCGGTTACAAAATCGGTAGTTGGCGTCCCTAAGGCAGGGGCTGGGTGCTGGATCACCAAGGAAAGGGCATTGTGGTCACTGTCTATCCTCGGGATCACTCTAAAATCTAGAACTTTGGGCCACAAGGAAATATCTATAAAAATGTAGTCCAGCCTTGACTCATGGTCCTTTTTGTTGAAGGTGCACACCGAAGGAGTGTCAGAAGGGGTGCGCCCATTGCACGCCCTCAGAGCAAAATTCAGGGTGAGAGAAGTAAGTTGTATTGCCAACGGGGACCAAGCTTTGGGGTGAGGTGATGAAGAAGGAGGGACTCCCCAATGGTCATCCTCGGCAGTAAAAGCACCCTCCATTAGGCCCTCCAGGGGTTCAAAATGGCAGTTAAAATCTCCTCCCATCACTATTTTCAGGTTACCTGTCAATTGCCCTAGAAAAGATGAGAGATCAGCTAGGGTGGGAGATTCTTTACCCAAAGCGACTGGTCAAGAGTAGACATTAACAATAGCCCACGTACTTTTGTCAGGCCATCTGAGGAGCACACACTGAGGGCCCGATTCACAGAACTAACTTAAGACAAAATCCTAAACTTACTACTTTTGGTATTCACAGAAGTTAGGATTTTGTCTTAAGTTTGTCTTAAGACAAACTTAAGACAGACTTAAGACAACCTTAAGACAAACTTAAGACCGACTTAAGACAGACTTAAGACTGACTTAAGACAGACTTAAGACTGACTTAAGACAGACTTAAGTTAGGATTTTGTCTTAAGTCTGTCTTAAGTCTGTCTTAAGTCTGTCTTAAGTTTGTCTTAAGTTTGTCTTAAGTCTGTCTTAAGTCAGTCTTAAGTCTGTCTTAAGTCAGTCTTAAGTCTGTCTTAAGTTTGTCTTAAGTCAAACTTAAGACAAAATCCTAACTTCTGTGAATACCAAAAGTAGTAAGTTTAGGATTTTGTCTTAAGTTAGTTCTGTGAATCGGCCCCTGAATGTCCGGTGAAAGTGTATCCATACCAACCGCCTGACACCCAATATGACTTGCCACCCAGATTGCCAAACCTCCCGAAGGTCTCCCTCTCCCATTCGACTTTGCCGGGATTTCGAAAATGTCATATCCCCTCCTGGCCAGTGGTGCCCTGGCCCATGTCTCTTGAAAGAGGAGTATGTCACTTTTGCTAACCAAAGTTTCCCACTCTGGGGTATCCACCTTGCTTGAGATGCCAGCTACATTCCAGGACAGGATGGTCATACCTGGACCTTGGAATTGGGGACCAACTTCACTTAGTGCAGACGGGATGTCATATGCAGAATTACCCAAGTCACCCAAGCCAGTGGTGATGGGCGACCGAGTGGGTAATTCAACAAGCTCCACCAATTGCGTTGCAGCAACAGTTAATGTATTTGGTGGATCCTCATCTAACACTTGAGTGCTTCCCATTGTAGACCCTCCGTCTTTTGCAGGGGCCAGGGACCTTTTTTTGTTTACGGGAACGGATGTACCTTCCCCCCTAAATGTAGACCCATAGGCAGAATTTATCAGGTGTTGCGGAATGACCCCCCTTGTTGGTCAATCTACTAGGTCCAATCAGGAAAATCTATTCTGAAGGACAAAATTACCATGGACAGGCAATGAATTATACTTGGGTCTGTACCGTGAACCGTCTACGGCAAAGCCCACTCTAGTCCAACTCTGTTCCCTCCCCACTCCTAAATTGGGAACATTTGGATAGAAATGCGAGAGAGACACTACGTCTATGTTGGATTTATCCGGCCTTACCAGCCAGTTGCAAATGTAAGGGGCAACTAGTGGGCTTTTAAAACTGATTATGATACAGTCCCCTGCCCTATTTTTGGGGGTAGTTCCAATCCATGGGATCCTTCTGACCATCAGCACATCACCTTTGATGTTAGAAGGGAGGGGCCTATTAATATTAAGCCAACTAATTACTTTATTACGAAGTGAGTCCTGTGGCTCTCTGATGTCACTAATGAGCTCAGGGACTCCCACCATAATCGCTATGTAAGGCACAGCCTCAGGGGGCAAATTAATCACCCTACGCCTACTGTTAGGACTCATGGGGCGATCAGTATATTCATTGTTGGCTCGCCCCCACTCATTGGGAGAGGTGGTGTTGGTTGTTTAGATCTTCTGGGTGCCGGGACAGGGGGCCTAAGCATTTGTAAAGGGGGCAATGGGGGAGCATGGCTACCTGTAACACTATCTTGTGCCCCAACCGGGACCTGTGTACTTGTTCCAGCAGTAGACGGTCTAAACCCTGCAGAATCCCGGGGAGCCGTCTGTGCGCCTGGACCCAACCCCCTACTAGGACTATTCCTATTCTGTGCATCTTCTATAGCCTTAAGTCTAGCAGCTATGGAATCCAATTTTGCAGACAGTGGCTCCAACAGGCTCCTAAGGATATCCCTAAAAGAGCCAATCAGAGCCTCGGTTGCATTTAGAGGATTTCCACCGAATACAAACGGGCCAGAACACCCAGGTACCACTTTTGCTAATGGCGAGTCTGGATGATCAGAGCCAATTCCCGGGGAGCTAACCACGGGAGAAGCCGGAATGCCAGAGCTAGCAACTATTGTTGGGTTGATTTTATCCACTTTGGCCCTTTTTGCCCCTCTTAGTTTCCTTAACCTTTTCCTTTTCGAAGGGTGGCAGACTCTCCTGCCTACGGGATCTGTTGGCGCTACAACCTGCCCTTCATCCTGCACTTTAGACATTTCCGCATAGTTAATATACGGAGTGGTCTCCACCACCCCCGAGGGGCACAGAGACTCACTATCCCTCAATAAATTTGACGGGGTCCTAAGTTGTTGGAGGACTGTCTCGATTGTCTGATCGATACTATCCATGAGAGATAGATGAGTGACGTCAAATGGTGTTGGAGTACTGATATCAATAGATGAAGAGTCCGAGGGGACCATTGAGACTGACACATTTTCGAAATTTACCTCAAGGAGAGTGTCTGATGCTGTGCGACCTTTACTAGCCGCGGCACTAGTCTTAGGAAAGAATTTGTCCAGTGTGCTGGAGCACTGTTGGGCAACCTTACTCCTGGATACTCTAGTGGCCATAGCGGGCGGGACAGTGAAAGCCACAGGCTGTTGGAGTAGAGAAATGAGCCTTGGGACAAAGACAACGTTAGAGAGGGGGCCCGGTCCGGTCTCTGCCGGCCTCTAACGGCCTAAAACGGCCCGCTCTTTGCCCGGTCTTCGCCCCGGGCTATGTCCCGCGCGCGTCCCGCTTGCGCGTGGAACAGGTTCGCAGCTTTATGGGCGGAGAGCGTTGAGGGGGAGGAGCCGGGAAGAGGAGACAGCTGATGCGGCCGCCAAGCAGCCTGGTCCTCGCAGTCCCGGGTAGAAGTTCCAAGGTTAAAAGCACCCCCACTCAGCACAGCGTCTTAAGTTTCCGTGGAATCCTTGCACTTCAGAGCCCAGGTAACGTGGAGTTGATTGCCAGCCTCCGAGCGGCTCCCGCGAAGCGGGGGCCGCGAGGCGTTATGTACCTGCAGGGGGAGGGGCCGGGAAGAGGAGACAGCTGGTGCGGCCGCCAAGCAGCCTGGTCCTCGCAGTCCCGGGTAGAAGTTCCAAGGTTAAAAGCACCCCCACTCAGCACAGCGTCTTAAGTTTCCGTGGAATCCTTGCACTTCAGAGCCCAGGTAACGTGGAGTTGATTGCCAGCCTCCGAGCGGCACCCGCGAAGCGGGGGCCGCGAGGCGTTATGTACCTGCAGGGGGAGGGGCCGGGAAGAGGAGACAGCTGGTGCGGCCACCAAGCAGCCTGGTCCTCGCAGTCCCGGGTAGAAGTTCCAAGGTTAAAAGCACCCCCACTCAGCACAGCGTCTTAAGTTTCCGTGGAATCCTTGCACTTCAGAGCCCAGGTAACGTGGAGTTGATTGCCAGCCTCCGAGCGACACTATTATTAGAAAGCACTATAATTGAAAAACTAAAAGCAGAGACTAAAGAATTTTTTTATATTAATCTTAATTCTGCCCCAATACAAACAGTTTGGGATACGTATAAGGCTTTTTTGAGGGGTTCACTAATAGCTATATCTTGCTCACAGGCCAAGAAAACACAAGAAGATACTAAGAAATTAGAGAATGAGATACATAGACTTTACGAAAGCCTTGAAAAGGAACAGGGAAAGCCAAATATCTTAAAAAGTCTACCGAATGCAAAATATAAGCTTGCTGACTACCTAGAGAACATAATTTAAAAAAAAGTTGGATGCTAGTAAATTAGCTCACCATGAATATGGGGAGGGGTGCAGCTAACTTCTCGCTTGGAAGATAAAAACTGACCAAACGAGAAATTGGATAAAGGACCTTCGAAATTCAGACACTGGTAATATAATAACAGATGATGCCGAGATTGAGGAGGCCTTTGTCCAATTTTTTGAAAACTTATATACGGAGGAGAAGATAATTGAGGAAAAGAGCATCGATGAATTCTTATCGGAGTTGACTCTTCCCTAGCTTCAACAAAATGAAAAAGAACAAATAAATTGCCCTATAGCTGTGGAAGAAATAACTCAAGCTATTAGGATTCTAAAAAAGGGTAAAGCAGCAGGTCCGGATTCAATTCCAAATGAGATTTACAGCCTATTAAAAAAAGAATTGACACCTATTCTTCTCCAATTGTTTAATTCTTGCTTTTTAGAGAGTAATACCCCCCCTGCCTCATGGGAAGAGGCGACTATTACAATTCTGTTAAAACCAAACAAAAACCCATGAATATGTGAGTCATACAGGCCTATCTCTCTCCTAAACTGTGACCACAAGATCTATACACAGATTCTCACCAAACGCTTAGATAAAGTGATGGGTTCGATCATACACCCAGATCAAAAGGGGTTCATGAAAGGGAGGCAGCTCAGCGAATTAGTACAAGATCTTATCGGAGCTATAGACATGGGCCAAACATATAGGACCTCTTTGGCAGTAATGACTTTTGATTCTGCCAAAGCTTTCGACCGGGTCAATTGGACGTTTTTGTTTAAAGTGATACAACGTTTTGATCTGGGTGAAACATGTCTGACAGCAATTAAAGCCATCTATAAAAATACCTCAGCAAACATTTTGGTGAATGGGAAATTAACTAGACCCATACAGATTGGAAGAGGGACTAGACAAGGCTGCCCTCTTTCTCCGCTACTTTTTAATATGTATATGGAACCACTGGCGTACAAGCTGAGAACTAGGCAGAATATTATTCCATTTAAATGCAACGGTGGGAGAAAAAAATTGGGTTATATGCGGACGATCGCATCATTTTTACTGGTGACCTAGAGACATCATATATAGGAATTTGGTCTGAAATAGAGAACTTTGGATGGGTCTCAGGATATTTACTTAATCAACAAAAGACAGAACTGATGAAATGGAACACAAACTTCGAAAGTATTTACATAAAAAAAGAAATAGGGTATTTGGGGATACAGATAGTTCAAAACATTGACAAAATCGCACAGATAAACTTTGAAAAAGTGACAAGAAAAGTAAGCTCTCAATTACAAACTTGGGGAGCACTGCCTCTTTCCTTTTTGGGTAAATCTAATTTATTAAAAATGTCAATTCTTCCTAAATATACATTTCTGTTCAATACCATTCCCTTAGAGTTCCCAAAAGTCTGGTTTAGGAAGGTACAAGGGCTTTTTTCAAGCTTCATATGGGGAAATAAAAGTCCGAGAATAGCCTTGAAAAAACTGAGGAAAAAAAAAGAATATTGAGGAATTGCAACTCCTGATCTATATCAGTACTCGTGTGCTTTCCAGTTAAAAAATTTCTGGCTATTGATGATGGAAAGTTCTATGTTCTCGCCTCTCTACAAGGTGCTGACGTTTGATTTCTCCCAACAAGCTGGATGCTTCCTTCTAAAATGTGGCCATCTAAAATTTTTCAAAAAAGTTACATTGAAGACTTTGTTATCCGCAGTAAAGCTTTGGTCCCAGGTGAGCCGTCTTTTAAAAATTCCTTACTATAATGACATTACACCAGTTTGGGACTCTCCAGGGATGCCCTTGTGTTTGGAGGATGCCCTTGCAACACCTTTAAGGAGATGTGGAATCAACACTTGGGGACAACTCTTATTTGAGGCGGAACTTATATCTTGGTCCCATATATCTGTAATCTGTGAAGATCAGGTTTCAAAGTTTAAATACTATCAACTGTTAAGCTGGACAAAATCTTCCAGAAAAGAATTAGAAGGGAACTCGAACTTGGCTCTAAAGATATCCTCTCGACAAACAAAAGTCAAAGAAGTGGCAGAATGGTACTGGCTACTTTTCCAAAACGGGGAAGAGGAGCAGGTCTCATTCATGGAGACATGGAGGAAGGACCTACCGGATGAAGATCTCGAAAATATTGGGGTAGTATCTATGTCTTCTCTATGGTCCTGTATAAATGCTGCCCCCTTAAAAAAGAATCATCTCTTCACAGTTCATAAGGCTTATTGGACTCCACAGAGAATATCGGAAAAAAAAAGAGAGAGTAAGCGCTCTAGTTGTTCTTAAGAACATTCTGGGACATTCTGTCATTGGGCTATACTTGGGCTACATCTGGGTGATATTTGTGCTACATTTGGGCTATTTTGTCTCTGGTGGCCATCTTGGGAGATTTATTTTTGTTATGAAGTTTCCTAATTTCCTCATTTACTGCAGTCTCCTCAGTAGGAAATACTTTCAGTTTTTTATTTTGGTTCCATCAAGAAGGCATTCAGATGTGTCACACATTTGCCATAAATTCTGAATGTTAGCACTCTAGATGCTCATTAGATCACTGTAGTAAAACTACTGCTCACCAGGGAAGTCTGCTGCTGGTATTCAAAGTGCATGTTTCAGTCTGCATGTCAGAATTTTTTTATGAAATAGAAGAGGATTTGAGAAGTCAAAATGTGCCCTAATTTTTCTTTCTGCAACACTAATCATAATTTCTATGGCAAAATGAACCCCCTCATTTTGTTCCTTTGTAAATTAAATGTTTTAAGTGTTACCACTTTATTCCAATCAAGATGGCTTCAGGTGTGCCATACTTTTGTCATAAGTAAGACTGTTAGCACTCTAGTGACATATCTAAATACCTTCTTGATGGAATCAAAGTAAAAAACTGAAAGCATTTCCTACTGAGGAGACTGCAGTAAATGAGGAAATTAGGAAACTTCATAACAAATAAATCTCCCAAGATGGCCACCAGAGACAAAAGTGCCCAAATGCAGCACAAATGTCACCCAGATGTAGTCCACATGTAGCCCAATGACAGAAGTGTGCAAAACACTTACTTTTTGTGTATTTGCAGTTTTATAGACTTGTCAGGTATTGGAGTGCTTTACATGAGCATTGGTTACATCACACAAGATCAAATTCATTTTGGTTGTAGACTTGGGGAGATTAAATGATTTGACCAGAATCACAGAATGTTGAGCTGAAGTAGAAACTCCAACCTGGTTCCCCAGTTGCAAAGTCTGCAGCTCTGGAAGTAACACCACATCCTCTCCCCTAAGTGCAACATTTAATCAAGTGGTCAACTGGATAAAAAAACATAAAGATTACAAATAATTTAAAAGTTCTTTGTCGCTATTTGAAAACTCAGAAAACATGTCCTCATTTTAGTTTTTTAGAGCACTAACCATAATTTTGATGCTAATAAGACCCTCGCATATATGTAATTTCTAAAGGAAATGCTCTAGGTATTACAGTTTTGATTACATCAAGATGACGTCAGGCGTTCCACACTTTTGTAATAAATATAGCATGTTAGCAATCTAGTTGTTCATTGGGATACTGTTGAGAGGCAGAGGCCAGGGGCACAGACTCTGAAAATTGAAAGCAGGTAGGAGAGTGCAGAGGAAACAATTTGACCACACTGGGCAGGCAGGTAGGGCAGTGGCAGCACAACAGACTATGGAGGGCAGTGGAAAGGGGGGCTGGGGCAACAAACCAACAATACAGGACTGGCAAGAGAGGCTGCGGCAATATAATAGACCATTGTGGGCAGAAGGAAGAGGCAGTGGTAGTACAACCATACATGCAAACAGACCAGTTTTAGCCAGGAAACGTCCAATGTTTTTAAGCTCAAATGGGCTTCATTTGATCTGTCTCCTGTCTACAATCTCCTCTCTTTCAATGTAACTCAAAGGGGAAAATCAATACCCCAGTTTTTTTCAAAATCTCCCTCTTACCAAGTTCAAAATGTTCGCAAGTATGGTACATTGGATCATGGTAGGCAGGAGGATTTGGGGTAGGGACATGGACTCGGATAACAGAGGACAGGAGGGACATGGAGAGGTGCACCAAACTGACCCTACAGGGCATGCATCTGGGTTTGCAGCAGCACAATACACCACACAGGGCATGCGGGACGGGAGTGCAGCACAACAATCCATAGAAAGCAATAGGGAGGGGACAGGACCATGCACATGCACAACAGAGAACAGAGGGGAAAGAGCAATGGTAGCTAGCTGACCATAATGGACAGACAGGAGAGAAAGCTGCAGCATACCAGACCATAAAGGGCAGGAGGGACGGATCAGGGGCATTACAATGGAACAGACAAGCCACGAGGGAGGGAATAGGGGTCTGCACATGGAAACAGAGGGCTGCGGGCAAGGGGGCAGGGCAGGAGCAGCAAGATGACCATGGAGGTCTGGCAGGAGGGGCACTAGAAACAAGACACACCATGGAGAGCAACAGTGAGACTATGATGGCATACACACAGACCATGGAGGGAAGGTGGGAGGGGGTCAGGGGCAGCTAGCTGACCACACAGGGAAGGTGGGAAGGGCCATGGCAGCACAGAAGACCATGCATGGCAAACGGGAGGGTTAGTGGCAGCACAATGGCTATGATGAGCAAGAAGGAGGGTGCAGGGGCATGCACAAAGGACCATGGAGGATAGAAGGGAGGGTCAGGACCTGGGCACAGACAAGAGAGTTCAGGGGAAAGGGCCTCACAACAGACCGCGTGGGGCAGGCAGGAGGAGCAGTTGCAGCACAACAGACCAGGGAGGGCAGAAGGGTGTGGCAGTTAAATGGACCATGGAGGACAGGAGGAAGGGGATAGAGGCATGGCATGTGGACAGGCAGGGTGGAGGTGGCAGGGACAGGTTACAGTCATCTGACAATGCTAGGCAGGTGGGAGGGGAGTGGCAGCTCAACAGAACTCTCAGAGTAGATAGGAGTGGCAGGTCCATGGAACATGGTGGGCAAAAAGGATGGAGCAGGGGCATGCACAAACACATTGGAGGGCAGGGGGAAGGAGAATAGGGGCAGCAAGCTAAGCACAGAGGCTAAGCAGGAGGTCAATGATGGGCCATAGAATTGGGCAATGGAGGGCAGGAGGAGTGGACTGGTACATCATGCTAAATGGAGGGCAGTGGCAGCACATCAGACCATGCATGGCAGGAGGGAGGAGGCTAGTCCATGGATTCAGACAACAGAGGATAGGGAGGAGGTGGATAGGGCAGCAAGCTAACTGTTCAGATAAAGTGGTATTAGGAACTTTATTGTTTTTAAAATGTGTGTCTGTGCAAACTACTTAAAATATGAACAAGTATGCAGCATAATCTCACTTTTATTCAGGAAGAAGAGGACGTTTGTGACTGTGACTCAGGGCTCACTTGGCAGAAACACCCCCTGACCCTCCACCCCCCATCGCAAAATGTAATGCCCGTGAAAAGGGTAGGTGGACGCAGTGGTATATAGAACATAGTCCTGAGAGCACGATTGAAAATGAAAACTAGATATAGTATATGGTATAAGCTATGCACCAAAAAGTGGGATATAAGATGAACCGGGGCATGAAATATAATATGCAATACATTGTGCACAATGACAGATTCATTGGAGAGCGCGAGATAGCACAGGCACTAGCGCGTGCTATGCGATATGCGCCTTGGAGTGTAATATGCACAAGGCAGTGTTGTGTAACCTAACTAATCTCTAAAGTTGTAATATAAAATATGTGCTGGGGAGTGTAACGTTGCATATGCACTGAGACAAAGATATGGATCCCAGATTGTAATATGTATGTCATAGCGTTGTGCGTTATAACATAGGCATCGAGGAAGGCACGTTAGATGGGGCAATATAACCCGTGTGAAGGCAAGTGTGGCATGACATATTCACAGGGTGGTGTTACAGTGCACATGGGCTAGAGAGTGTCATAGCATACGCACTAGCTTGTGGAATACAACACAGAGGTGTGTGGCACTCGGCGGGCACTGGTGGGTGTAACACAGCATTGGGCTCAGCCAGGAGCACGCTGTGACTCTCAAGTGAGGTTTGTCTCCTTTCAAGAGAGTAGAATAAAAAGTATTACACATCCAGCGGTGGATGTGTGTTTTATTAAACGTGAGGGGGGTTTCTTGCATAGTTTGGTCGAATTTTTGTCGAATCCCCTTTGAATGGCTTGGTGTGCGTGTGTATTAAATGTGCCCGTCAATAGCTACCCATGTTTGTATAAATAAACGACAAGGGTGTCTACTTGGAGAGTACCCACCAGCGGGGGCGCCGGGATTAGGCACGGTAGGGCGTCAGACACGTCAGAGCTTCACTAGCGGTGTAAATACATTCCACGTGGATTAATTGTATGCATAGTCGCCTTTTAACGAATATCACGCAAATCGTCATGGTGATAGGTACATACGGTTTGTCTAGCATGTCCTAGGTGTTTCTATAAATATATATATTTTTTAAATAATAAAAAACAAAGGCCAGCCCCGGGGTATGGGGTCCCTGGGGCCATAAGTGGCCTGAGGAGGGGAGCAACGCAGCCCCCCTCCTAAAGAATTTAAAAAACAAAAAGGCCATGACCCGGGGGTTGAGGACCCCGGGGCCGATTAAGGCCTTGGGAGGGGGGCCACACGGCCCCCTTCCAAATTAATTTTTTTCAAAAACAAAAAATTAGGGTGCAGGCCCTGGGGGATGGGGTCCCCAGGGCCAATAAATTAGAAAAAGAAGGGGGGCCACACAGCCCTCCTTCTTAAAAAAATAAAATAAATAAAAGACCGGCATCGCGCCGGAGGCCACGCCCCCTCCTTGCAGCACTCTGCAAACGCGCCCCCTGGCCAGTTCTAAGTTGGGGAATGAATTCCCCTTCAATAGTGAGGGTCCCTGAGGGCCAACTAGCCCAACAGGTATCTCCAGTATGCGCCAGGGAGCTGTGTTGCAGACAGGTGTTCTGAGGCCACGCCCCTTTTTACACCTCTATGCAACGCAGCTCTGTGGCGCTTACTGGAGGTACCTAGTGGGCTAGTTTGACCCTAGGGACCATTATGATTCAAGGGGACTTAATCTCCCAACTTGAAACGGCCACAGGGCGTGTTTACACAGTGGGGAAGGGAGGGGATGGGGCCTGAGCTGACGTGTGCAAACACGCCCTATGGCGCATTTTAAGTTGGGCAAATAATTCCCCTTCAATCCTGAGGGCCCCTGGGGGCTAACTAGCCCACCAGGTGCTACCAGTAAGCGCCACTGAGCTGCGTTGCAGAGAGGTTGTCCAGGCCGTGCCACTTTTTACACCTCTCTGCAACGCAGCTCTGTGGCGCTTACTGGAAGTACCTAGTGGTCTAGTTGGACCCTAGGGACCCTCAGGATTCAAGGGGATTTAATCACCCAACTTAAAATGGCCACAGGGCGTGTTTACACAGTGGGGAAGGGAGGGACGGGGCCTGAGGTGACGTGTGCAAACACGCCCTGTGGTGCGTTTTAAGAGGTAGTTTTAATCCCCTGCCCTATTATATACTAGGGGCTTACAGAGGAAGTCATGCTAATCACAGTGGGACCCCAACGCATAGTGTTTCCTACTGTATATAGGTGTTTTCACTGTATTCTGAGTGTCTTTTAACATAGCACTGGCTCTAGGACTGGTTAGTCAGACTCAGTTACCACCAGTATCCGTCTGAAAAAGTTGAGGGTACAGGATGATTTTGCAACAAGGCTTCTTTCTGCTCTTCTGTTTGTTCTTTCTGCACGTTATCCTTCTTCCTGCACTTTTCTTCATCTTTGTGGACTTCTGTTGCTTCTTTCTGCATTCCTTTTTTTCTTTCTGTGCGTTTTTTCTTCTTTCTTCACATGTCCTATCTCTGTAGGCATAGTTAGAAATTAGCATTTAAAAAACCTTTGAAATTCACTGAAAAAAACATAGGTTTCAGGCACGTTATAGTTAGGAATTAGCATTTAAAAAACCTTAGAAATTCACTGAAAAAACCATAGGTTTCAGGGGCGTTTTAGTTAGCTGGTCTTTTCACTCGCACAAAACCATTGAAATTCCCCCGTTATAGTTAGTTCAGCTAACTATATCTCGCGCGCCCGCAATGAACTGCTGATGACGTCACATATTACATCACTCATGACATGGTCAGTGACATCACTCATGACATCACTGATGACATCTCAAATGAGATCACTGATGACATCATCCTTGTGATATAGTGGCAGACCTCCTCTGCCCCTAATATAACCTTTGATACACACATTCAAAAATAGAAACTACAATTTTCAAAACAATGGACATACCAATATCAGTTACAACAACCTATTCAGTAATTCTAAGATCCACATACACATTAACTCATTCAACAACAGTCCTATACAGTCACTCATACATGTTCTCACTCATCATATGTACTCATACACCTATACATCCTGTTACACAACGCCACTCATCCATAGAGTTACTCACACACATAGTCACTCATGCTAATAAAGAATCAAACATTCATTTACTTGCATATACAGTTATACACACACCACCACACTTACTTCTACAGAAACTTACACATACTTAGTCTTTTAAACAATCACTTATAGAAACACATACTTATTCATACAGGAACTCTTTCAATCTCTCACTCTCACATATACTCACTTATATACACCAATAGTCACATATACTAGTTTAAAACATTTGAAGTTACTCATAAAGACACTATTGAGACAGTCATTCACTCACTAACACACCCATGCACATACTCATCCACCCATACAGTCCTGCACACATACCGTCTTCAACACATACAGTGAGTCACAAATTCATGCACCTATGCACTACGTAATACCCCCCACCGAACCATACAGACACTCAGACACTCATACTGATACTCAAAAAAACAACTAATAACCTATATAGACACTCATGTAGCTACTCACCAACCCATGCAGCCACTTATACACAAAGTGAGAGACTGATACAGATATTTACATATTTAAACATTACTCACTAAGCCATGTATTCACTAAGTTACACTTAATCAGTCAGTTATACAATCAATTTTTCAAAAACAAATCATCCATTTAGTCACTTATATACCCATTTATTCTTCCATCGACCTTGAGATATGCATATATAAAACATATGTAATTTTCAGAAAAACACGCATTCACTGGATGATGTCATCAGTGATGTCATCAGTGATGTCATTTGAGATGTCATCAGTGATGTCATGAGTGATGTCACTGACCATGTCATGAGTGATGTAATATGTGACGTCATCAGCAGTGCATTGCGGGAGTTATAGTTAGCTGAACTAACTATAACGGGGGAATTTCAATGGTTTTGTACGAGTGAAAAGTCCAGCTAACTATAACGCCCCTGAAACCTATGGTTTTTTCAGTGAATATATATATATATATATATATATATACATATATATATATATATATATATATATATATATATATATTACCTACTGGCGGTCGCCAGTAGGTAGTTATAGTTAGGACCACGTTTCCATAGGAAAACCTCAACATTCTATTTTGAATAACTTTGGCGCCGGTTGACGAATCCTCGCGAATTTCTCAAAATAGGTGGGGCGCTACGCTCCGCTCCTACCCTGAAAGTCTCGGGGGGATTCGTCAAGCGGGGGCTGAGATAAAAGGGGGGTCCCAAAACGCGTTTTTCCCATGCATTTTTCCATAGGACCTTTAGAACGAGCTACAGCCCGAACGGCTGAACAGAATTACTAGAAATTTGGCAGAGAGGTAGTCCCTAGGTCAAGGAAGTGCCTTTTGTAGGTTTGGTGTAAATCTGTTCAGTAGATTCTGAGAAAATAGCCTTTAAATCAATATATATATCTGAGCCCGCTTACGGTACGCTTACGGTACGCTTACCGTACGCTTACCGTAAGCTTACGGTGGCGTGCGCGAGCGCGATTCTGATTGGCTCTTAGATCTTAGTAAACATTCGAATCGGCCAAAACCAGGAAGCGGCGTCCGCCATTTTGTCTCTCGCACTGAGTGTTGTTTATCAAACATGATGGCCAAAAACATGTTACGGGGCTGTTTTGACAACTCCCTCCCACATAGTCATGTTGAGGGAGTCCCCAAACATCCCCCAAGAGCAAAAACGGTTTTATTTTTTTTTCGGCAATTTCGCGGGGTACGCTTACCGTACGCTTACCGTACGCTTACCGTAAGCTTACCGTACGCTTACGGTAAAAAAATAAAAATAAAAAAAACACTATCCACACTTACCCCACCCCCTGTGCTTTTGGTGGCCGCAGGCCACCAAATGTGCAGGGCTTATTAATAGAGAAAAAAAACGTAATTTTGGCAACATGAAATTATAAAATCGAAATAAAAAAAACACTATCCACATTGACCTCACCCCCTGTGCTTTTGGTGGCCGAAGGCCACCAAATGTACAGGGCTTATTAAAGTTGATAAAAACCGTGTACGGAACGAACTGCGTTAAGTGGGCGCGCACGCCACAAATGGCGTAAAGTAACTTAGCATTTAAAAAACCGTACAAATTCACTGAAAAAACCATAGGTTTCACACACGTTATAGTTAGGAAATAGCATTTAAAAAACCTTGCTAATTCACTGAAAAAACCATAGGTTTCACACATGTTATAGTTAGCTGGACATTTTACTGATAAAAAACCAATGAAATTCCCCCGTTATAGTTACTGTAGGCAACTATAACTCACGCGACCGTAATCCTCTGCTGATGACATATGTGTCTTTATGAAAAAAAAATATTTGTAATATATGTATAGCTAAAATTTAATGGAAGAAGATATGGGCAAATAAGTGTCTAAATACAGTATTAGCATCAGCAGAGGATTGCGGTCGCGTGAGTTATAGTTGCCTACAGTAACTATAACGGGGGAATTTAATTGGTTTTTTATCAGTAAAATGTCCAGCTAACTATAACATGTGTGAAACCTATGGTTTTTTCAGTGAATTAGCAAGGTTTTTTAAATGCTATTTCCTAACTATAACGTGTGTGAAACCTATGGTTTTTTCAGTGAATATATATATATATATATATATATATATATATCAGGCTCGGTGGGGATGGTCCAACAGTTAGGCAGCACTCGGACGCAAAGAGCTTTACCCCATTCGCTTTATTCGGTACATCAATCACGTAAAGCCGGTGATTAAAAGCAGCAGTCCACACCCTAATGCATTTCGAATTTCTTCTTCTTCAAAAGGTGATTACAGGACTGAGCGCAAAACACCACACCTTCCATTGCAAGTCTTAACATCGTGAGTCCTGATTGGACGCCTTAAATAAGAGTTCACGTTGGCTGCTGGGAGGTGTAGTTCGATATTTGCGCTGCCATTGCTCCAATTATAAAACTCTGTATGAGCCCCGGAACCGTGAGTGATTCAATCCGTCCTTTGCGCCCCACATACAGAAGCCCCTATGATTAGGAGCCTCGTGGCCCCCGTTTCTTCAAGGTGGTGCTCTCCCTGCGGCAGGACGGCCGCAAATAGATCAGGCTCGGTGGGGATGGTCCAACAGTTAGGCAGCACTCGGACGCAAAGAGCTTTACCCCATTCGCTTTATTCGGTACATCAATCACGTAAAGCCGGTGATTAAAAGCAGCAGTCCACACCCTAATGCATTTCGAATTTCTTCTTCTTCAAAAGGTGATCGAAACGCGTCAGGGTTGTGGACCGCTGCTTTTAAAACTCTGGACAAACGCGACTGCTGTACCTAAATAAAGCGAATGGGGTAAGCTCTCTTGTGCCCGAGTGCTGCCTACTTGTTGGACACTCCCCAAAGAGCCTGATCTATGTGCGGCCGTCCTGCCGCAGGGCTAGCACCACTCCAGCAAATGGGGGCCACGGGGCTCCTAATCATGAGGGGCTTCGAATGTGGGGCACAATCGAAGGATTGAAGCAGTCACGTGTGCCGGGGCTTATGTTAAGCCGTAAACAAGCAAAGAAATGTGAGCGCAACCATCTGGGGATATATGAATGGACTTCACCTCCCAGCAGGCAACGTGAATTACTCATTAGAGGCGTCCAATCAGGACTCACGATATGGTGCACAAGTATGGGAAGGTGATGCCGCATTTGCGCTCTGGACCGCGACTACCCTTTGAAAAAGAGAATCACTCGAAACGCGTCAGGGTTGTGGACCGCTGCTTTTAAAACTCTGGACAAACGCGACTGCTGTACCTAAATAAAGCGAATGGGGTAAGCTCTCTTGTGCCCGAGTGCTGCCTACTTGTTGGACACTCCCCAAAGAGCCTGATCTATGTGCGGCCGTCCTGCCGCAGGGCTAGCACCACTCCAGCAAATGGGGGCCACGGGGCTCCTAATCATGAGGGGCTTCGAATGTGGGGCACAATCGAAGGATTGAAGCAGTCACGTGTGCCGGGGCTTATGTTAAGCCGTAAACAAGCAAAGAAATGTGAGCGCAACCATCTGGGGATATATGAATGGACTTCACCTCCCAGCAGGCAACGTGAATTACTCATTAGAGGCGTCCAATCAGGACTCACGATATGGTGCACAAGTATGGGAAGGTGATGCCGCATTTGCGCTCTGGACCGCGACTACCCTTTGAAAAAGAGAATCACTCGAAACGCGTCAGGGTTGTGGACCGCTGCTTTTAAAACTCTGGACAAACGCGACTGCTGTACCTAAATAAAGCGAATGGGGTAAGCTCTCTTGTGCCCGAGTGCTGCCTACTTGTTGGACACTCCCCAAAGAGCCTGATCTATGTGCGGCCGTCCTGCCGCAGGGCTAGCACCACTCCAGCAAATGGGGGCCACGGGGCTCCTAATCATGAGGGGCTTCGAATGTGGGGCACAATCGAAGGATTGAAGCAGTCACGTGTGCCGGGGCTTATGTTAAGCCGTAAACAAGCAAAGAAATGTGAGCGCAACCATCTGGGGATATATGAATGGACTTCACCTCCCAGCAGGCAATGTGAATTACTCATTAGAGGCGTCCAATCAGGACTCACGATATGGTGCACAAGTATGGGAAGGTGATGCCGCATTTGCGCTCTGGACCGCGACTACCCTTTGAAAAAGAGAATCACTCGAAACGCGTCAGGGTTGTGGACCGCTGCTTTTAAAACTCTGGACAAACGCGACTGCTGTACCTAAATAAAGCGAATGGGGTAAGCTCTCTTGTGCCCGAGTGCTGCCTACTTGTTGGACACTCCCCAAAGAGCCTGATATATATATATATATATATATATATATATATCCAACATCAGGCAACTTGATGTTGGATATATATATATATATATATATATATATATATATATATATATATATATATATATATATATATGTATGTATATATATATATTACCTACTGGCGGTCGCCAGTAGGTAGTTATAGTTAGGACCACGTTTCCATAGGAAAACCTCAACATTCTATTTTGAATAACTTTGGCGCCGGTCGACGAATCCTCGCGAATTTCTCAAAATAGGTGGGGCGCTACGCTCCACTCCTACCCTGAAAGTCTCGGGGGGATCCGTCAAGCGGGGGCTGAGATAAAAGGGGGGTCCCAAAACGCGTTTTTCCCATGCATTTTTCCATAGGACCTTTAGAACGAGCTACAGCCCGAACGGCTGAACAGAATTACTCAAAATTTGGCAGAGAGGTAGTCCCTAGGTCAAGGAAGTGCCTTTTGTAGGTTTGGTGTAAATCTGTTCAGTAGATTCTGAGAAAATAGCCTTTAAATCAATATATATATCTGAGCCCGCTTACGGTACGCTTACCGTACGCTTACGGTAAGCGTACGGTGGCGTGCGCGAGCGCGATTCTGATTGGCTCTTAGATCTTAGTAAACATTCGAATCGGACGAAACCAGGAAGCGGCGGCCGCCATTTTCTGTGTTTCACTCTGAAAAAAAAGAGTGAAAAC
Source organism: Triturus cristatus (assembly GCF_964204655.1). Taxonomy (NCBI): domain Eukaryota; kingdom Metazoa; phylum Chordata; class Amphibia; order Caudata; family Salamandridae; genus Triturus; species Triturus cristatus. The sequence goes on along the minus strand of NC_140591.1, from coordinate 1,414,531,925 downwards.
AAGAAAAGGGGGCAATGAGGAGAGTTACAGACCCCCTTACATTTGTGAGGGGGTCAAAGAAGGACTGTAAAGTACAAAACAAACATTTATTGATTTTTAAAAAAAATCACGGGGTACGCGTACGGTAAGCTTACGGTAAGCGTACGGAAGAAACATGGCGTGCGCGAAGGAGATTCTGATTGGCCCATAGATCTTAGTAAACATTCGAATCGGCCGAAACCAGGAAGCGGCGGCCGCCATTTTGTGTGTTTCACTCAGAAAAAAAACAGAGAAAACAAGGAAAGGGGGCAATGAGGAGAGTTACAGACCCCCTAACATTTGTAAGGGGGTCAAAGAAGGACAGAAAAGTACAAAAAAAACATTTATTGATTTTAAAAAAAATCACGGGGTACGCGTACGGTAAGCTTACGGTAAGCGTACGGTAAAAAAAATAAAAATAAATAAATGAAAAGCAGATTTAAGAGTTTAGAAATTAGGGAGCTCTAAAAAGAGCTGTTGTGTTTATGAAGTCATTTTTTTAGTGGTACCTACAAGTAAGTACCGATGCAGAGTCTAAGGTTCAAGAGGAAGACTCTGTTCCCTTCATCATTGAAGTGCACACCATCTCCTCTATAAATGTCTTGCATGTCATAACGCAAGTTGTTGTGGTAAATGGCACCCATACCATAGTCACGGAGGAAAGCAGAAACAGATTTGTTGACGTGCTTTCTTGCTTTGTCAATCTGCGGACAGAAATGATTGGACCAGTTCCATTTTTGCCTTTGGCATATGTTGGAAAACACAAAGGCAGTTTTAGGGAAAAGTGTAAACAGTTGTTCAAAGGTGTCCTTCATAAGCATTTCCAGACCTACCCCAGTCAAAGTGCCTAGGTCATTGCAACCACAGTGCACTATTATGAGGTCAGGGTGTTGGATTTGAATGAAGGATTTCACCAATGGCATCAATTGGTGCCACTTTAACCCTCTCTGACCAATCCATTTAATGTCTACATTTGGCAAAGCAAGGTCTCTCACCATACCTGTTTTCTCTGCAAACTTTTCACTCCAGAAGACATAGCTGTGCCCTACAATCCACACTGTGAACATCTTCAAAGGAGAACTGGATGCACTCAGGAGGTGTCTTTCAGTAGAATGGCAATATGAAAAGAAAGACAGTTTGGAAATGGAGGCATACATATTTTTTTCAAAACAAAAAGAACTGATTGGCTGTTTCATACCATTCTAGAATAAAAACTAGGCTGTATGTGTAAATTAAAAGAAGCATGTTTTGTATTGGTACAAAAAAATGTGTAACCAAAGAACAGTACTATGGATTTGCTGTTAGGTTTGAAAAGTCAAGCACTCTTGCTCTGTGGAATTGAAACATTGTGTGTCGAACTTCTGACCTAACTCTACACAGCAGTGTTCCATGAGCTGTTGCTATGGTAGCAGGCAGAAGTCAAGTTGGGGGAAGGGTACTAGGCAGAAGTCAAGTTGGGGGAAGGGTACTTTTGGAAAAGGGTTGGTTTTCAACCAATAGAAATGTGTGATTACATTTGAAAAAAAGGGGGAAGCACTGAGATTTGAAACTTACATGTATATGTGTGGAAAAATAGAGGGAAAGTTTGCCATTATCTGGTTCTGCTGAGAGGAGAGAGGTGAACACAACAGAGATCCTGGCTCTGATAATCTGCTGTTTGAGTGTCACATTTCTTTCACAACTAACTAATTTTAAAGGTGAGTTTACAGTTTGAGAGGGGATGTATGTGGTAACTTAAGAAATGAATAATAGAAATGGGAATTGTTTTTGTTGTAGTTACACATGGTGGTTTCATAATGTGTCAGTCTGTAAAAGTGATTTACACTTGCCCCGAAAAAAAAAGAGCAGTAAGTGTGCTTTAAAAATGGCAAAGAAATTTCGTTTTGGGACTAATGTGAAAACATGACTCTGTGTGCATAGAGGAATTATAGGCAGAGATTTATTGCGTCTTGCTCTGGTGATTTCACAGTTGCATTAGATGGAAAGGGGGAGCGAATTTTTGGGGGAAGAAGCAGAGTCTTAGCACACACCCATGTGCTTGCCATGTATAGTCATGCACAGTATTTAGAAGCGAGTGGGGTTTTCAGGTTTAAGTCTGTAATGCAAATACATTCAGCATCACTAAGGCTGGTTGCCCTTGCTGGAGTGTAGGCAGTCACAGAGAATACACATGGTGGTGGTCTGAAAAAACAGCTTGGACATGTGCATTTAAATAAATCAAAAAAAGTGGTTTCATAATGTGTCAGTCTGTAAAAGTGATTTCCAATTGTAAAAAGTGATTTTCACTTGGCCCGAAAAAAAAAGAGCAGTAAGTGTGCTTTCAAAATGGCAAAGAAATTTCGTTTTGGGACTAATGTGAAAACATGACTCTGTGTGCATAGAGGAATTATAGGCAGAGATTTATTGCGTCTTGCTCTGGTGATTTCACAGTTGCATTAGATGGAAAGGGGGGCGAATTTTTGGGGGAAGAAGCAGAGTCTTAGCACACACCCATGTGCTTGCTATGTATAGTCATGCACAGTATTTAGAAGCGAGTGGGGTTTTCAGGTTTAAGTCTGTAATGCAAATACATTCAGCATCACTAAGGCTGGTTGCCCTTGCTGGAGTGTAGGCAGTCACAGAGAATACACATGGTGGTGGTCTGAAAAAACAGCTTGGACATGTGCAATTAAATAAATTAAAAAAAAAGGTTTCATAATGTGTCAGTCTGTAAAAGTGATTTTCACTTGCCCCGAAAAAAAAAAGAGCAGTAAGTGTGCTTTAAAAATGGCAAAGAAATTTCGTTTTGGGACTAATGTGAAAACATGACTCTGTGTGCATAGAGGAATTATAGGCAGAGATTTATTGCGTCTTGCTCTGGTGATTTCACAGTTGCATTAGATGGAAAGGGGGAGCGAATTTTTGGGGGAAGAAGCAGAGTCTTAGCACACACCCATGTGCTTGCCATGTATAGTCATGCACAGTATTTAGAAGCGAGTGGGGTTTTCAGGTTTAAGTCTGTAATGCAAATACATTCAGCATCACTAAGGCTGGTTGCCCTTGCTGGAGTGTAGGCAGTCACAGAGAATACACATGGTGGTGGTCTGAAAAAACAGCTTGGACATGTGCATTTAAATAAATCAAAAAAAGTGGTTTTATAATGTGTCAGTCTGTAAAAGTGATTTCCAATTGTAAAAAGTGATTTTCACTTGGCCCGAAAAAAAAAGAGCAGTAAGTGTGCTTTCAAAATGGCAAAGAAATTTCGTTTTGGGACTAATGTGAAAAAATGACTCTGTGTGCATAGAGGAATTATAGGCAGAGATTTATTGCGTCTTGCTCTGGTGATTTCACAGTTGCATTAGATGGAAAGGGGGAGCGAATTTTTGGGGGAAGAAGCAGAGTCTTAGCACACACCCATGTGCTTGCCATGTATAGTCATGCACAGTATTTAGAAGCGAGTGGGGTTTTCAGGTTTAAGTCTGTAATGCAAATACATTCAGCATCACTAAGGCTGGTTGCCCTTGCTGGAGTGTAGGCAGTCACAGAGAATACACATGGTGGTGGTCTGAAAAAACAGCTTGGACATGTGCAATTAAATAAATAAAAAAAAAAGGTTTCATAATGTGTCAGTCTGTAAAAGTGATTTTCACTTGCCCCGAAAAAAAAAGAGCAGTAAGTGTGCTTTAAAAATGGCAAAGAAATTTCGTTGTGGGACTAATGTGAAAACATGACTCTGTGTGCATAGAGGAATTATAGGCAGAGATTTATTGCGTCTTGCTCTGGTGATTTCACAGTTGCATTAGATGGAAAGGGGGAGCGAATTTTTGGGGGAAGAAGCAGAGTCTTAGCACACACCCATGTGCTTGCCATGTATAGTCATGCACAGTATTTAGAAGCGAGTGGGGTTTTCAGGTTTAAGTCTGTAATGCAAATACATTCAGCATCACTAAGGCTGGTTGCCCTTGCTGGAGTGTAGGCAGTCACAGAGAATACACATGGTGGTGGTCTGAAAAAACAGCTTGGACATGTGCATTTAAATAAATCAAAAAAAGTGGTTTCATAATGTGTCAGTCTGTAAAAGTGATTTCCAATTGTAAAAAGTGATTTTCACTTGGCCCGAAAAAAAAAGAGCAGTAAGTGTGCTTTCAAAATGGCAAAGAAATTTCGTTTTGGGACTAATGTGAAAACATGACTCTGTGTGCATAGAGGAATTATAGGCAGAGATGTATTGCGTCTTGCTCTGGTGATTTCACAGTTGCATTAGATGGAAAGGGGGGCGAATTTTTGGGGGAAGAAGCAGAGTCTTAGCACACACCCATGTGCTTGCTATGTATAGTCATGCACAGTATTTAGAAGCGAGTGGGGTTTTCAGGTTTAAGTCTGTAATGCAAATACATTCAGCATCACTAAGGCTGGTTGCCCTTGCTGGAGTGTAGGCAGTCACAGAGAATACACATGGTGGTGGTCTGAAAAAACAGCTTGGACATGTGCAATTAAATAAATTAAAAAAAAAGGTTTCATAATGTGTCAGTCTGTAAAAGTGATTTTCACTTGCCCCGAAAAAAAAAAGAGCAGTAAGTGTGCTTTAAAAATGGCAAAGAAATTTCGTTTTGGGACTAATGTGAAAACATGACTCTGTGTGCATAGAGGAATTATAGGCAGAGATTTATTGCGTCTTGCTCTGGTGATTTCACAGTTGCATTAGATGGAAAGGGGGAGCGAATTTTTGGGGGAAGAAGCAGAGTCTTAGCACACACCCATGTGCTTGCCATGTATAGTCATGCACAGTATTTAGAAGCGAGTGGGGTTTTCAGGTTTAAGTCTGTAATGCAAATACATTCAGCATCACTAAGGCTGGTTGCCCTTGCTGGAGTGTAGGCAGTCACAGAGAATACACATGGTGGTGGTCTGAAAAAACAGCTTGGACATGTGCATTTAAATAAATCAAAAAAAGTGGTTTTATAATGTGTCAGTCTGTAAAAGTGATTTCCAATTGTAAAAAGTGATTTTCACTTGGCCCGAAAAAAAAAGAGCAGTAAGTGTGCTTTAAAAATGGCAAAGAAATTTCGTTTTGGGACTAATGTGAAAACATGACTCTGTGTGCATAGAGGAATTATAGGCAGAGATTTATTGCGTCTTGCTCTGGTGATTTCACAGTTGCATTAGATGGAAAGGGGGAGCGAATTTTTGGGGGAAGAAGCAGAGTCTTAGCACACACCCATGTGCTTGCCATGTATAGTCATGCACAGTATTTAGAAGCGAGTGGGGTTTTCAGGTTTAAGTCTGTAATGCAAATACATTCAGCATCACTAAGGCTGGTTGCCCTTGCTGGAGTGTAGGCAGTCACAGAGAATACACATGGTGGTGGTCTGAAAAAACAGCTTGGACATGTGCATTTAAATAAATCAAAAAAAGTGGTTTTATAATGTGTCAGTCTGTAAAAGTGATTTCCAATTGTAAAAAGTGATTTTCACTTGGCCCGAAAAAAAAAAGAGCAGTAAGTGTGCTTTCAAAATGGCAAAGAAATTTCGTTTTGGGACTAATGTGAAAAAATGACTCTGTGTGCATAGAGGAATTATAGGCAGAGATTTATTGCGTCTTGCTCTGGTGATTTCACAGTTGCATTAGATGGAAAGGGGGAGCGAATTTTTGGGGGAAGAAGCAGAGTCTTAGCACACACCCATGTGCTTGCCATGTATAGTCATGCACAGTATTTAGAAGCGAGTGGGGTTTTCAGGTTTAAGTCTGTAATGCAAATACATTCAGCATCACTAAGGCTGGTTGCCCTTGCTGGAGTGTAGGCAGTCACAGAGAATACACATGGTGGTGGTCTGAAAAAACAGCTTGGACATGTGCAATTAAATAAATTAAAAAAAAAGGTTTCATAATGTGTCAGTCTGTAAAAGTGATTTTCACTTGCCCAGAAAAAAAAAGAGCAGTAAGTGTGCTTTAAAAATGGCAAAGAAATTTCGTTGTGGGACTAATGTGAAAACATGACTCTGTGTGCATAGAGGAATTATAGGCAGAGATTTATTGCGTCTTGCTCTGGTGATTTCACAGTTGCATTAGATGGAAAGGGGGAGCGAATTTTTGGGGGAAGAAGCAGAGTCTTAGCACACACCCATGTGCTTGCCATGTATAGTCATGCACAGTATTTAGAAGCGAGTGGGGTTTTCAGGTTTAAGTCTGTAATGCAAATACATTCAGCATCACTAAGGCTGGTTGCCCTTGCTGGAGTGTAGGCAGTCACAGAGAATACACATGGTGGTGGTCTGAAAAAACAGCTTGGACATGTGCATTTAAATAAATCAAAAAAAGTGGTTTCATAATGTGTCAGTCTGTAAAAGTGATTTCCAATTGTAAAAAGTGATTTTCACTTGGCCCGAAAAAAAAAGAGCAGTAAGTGTGCTTTCAAAATGGCAAAGAAATTTCGTTTTGGGACTAATGTGAAAACATGACTCTGTGTGCATAGAGGAATTATAGGCAGAGATTTATTGCGTCTTGCTCTGGTGATTTCACAGTTGCATTAGATGGAAAGGGGGGCGAATTTTTGGGGGAAGAAGCAGAGTCTTAGCACACACCCATGTGCTTGCTATGTATAGTCATGCACAGTATTTAGAAGCGAGTGGGGTTTTCAGGTTTAAGTCTGTAATGCAAATACATTCAGCATCACTAAGGCTGGTTGCCCTTGCTGGAGTGTAGGCAGTCACAGAGAATACACATGGTGGTGGTCTGAAAAAACAGCTTGGACATGTGCAATTAAATAAATTAAAAAAAAAGGTTTCATAATGTGTCAGTCTGTAAAAGTGATTTTCACTTGCCCCGAAAAAAAAAAGAGCAGTAAGTGTGCTTTAAAAATGGCAAAGAAATTTCGTTTTGGGACTAATGTGAAAACATGACTCTGTGTGCATAGAGGAATTATAGGCAGAGATTTATTGCGTCTTGCTCTGGTGATTTCACAGTTGCATTAGATGGAAAGGGGGCGCGAATTTTTGGGGGAAGAAGCAGAGTCTTAGCACACACCCATGTGCTTGCCATGTATAGTCATGCACAGTATTTAGAAGCGAGTGGGGTTTTCAGGTTTAAGTCTGTAATGCAAATACATTCAGCATCACTAAGGCTGGTTGCCCTTGCTGGAGTGTAGGCAGTCACAGAGAATACACATGGTGGTGGTCTGAAAAAACAGCTTGGACATGTGCATTTAAATAAATCAAAAAAAGTGGTTTTATAATGTGTCAGTCTGTAAAAGTGATTTCCAATTGTAAAAAGTGATTTTCACTTGGCCCGAAAAAAAAAGAGCAGTAAGTGTGCTTTAAAAATGGCAAAGAAATTTCGTTTTGGGACTAATGTGAAAACATGACTCTGTGTGCATAGAGGAATTATAGGCAGAGATTTATTGCGTCTTGCTCTGGTGATTTCACAGTTGCATTAGATGGAAAGGGGGAGCGAATTTTTGGGGGAAGAAGCAGAGTCTTAGCACACACCCATGTGCTTGCCATGTATAGTCATGCACAGTATTTAGAAGCGAGTGGGGTTTTCAGGTTTAAGTCTGTAATGCAAATACATTCAGCATCACTAAGGCTGGTTGCCCTTGCTGGAGTGTAGGCAGTCACAGAGAATACACATGGTGGTGGTCTGAAAAAACAGCTTGGACATGTGCATTTAAATAAATCAAAAAAAGTGGTTTTATAATGTGTCAGTCTGTAAAAGTGATTTCCAATTGTAAAAAGTGATTTTCACTTGGCCCGAAAAAAAAAGAGCAGTAAGTGTGCTTTCAAAATGGCAAAGAAATTTCGTTTTGGGACTAATGTGAAAAAATGACTCTGTGTGCATAGAGGAATTATAGGCAGAGATTTATTGCGTCTTGCTCTGGTGATTTCACAGTTGCATTAGATGGAAAGGGGGAGCGAATTTTTGGGGGAAGAAGCAGAGTCTTAGCACACACCCATGTGCTTGCCATGTATAGTCATGCACAGTATTTAGAAGCGAGTGGGGTTTTCAGGTTTAAGTCTGTAATGCAAATACATTCAGCATCACTAAGGCTGGTTGCCCTTGCTGGAGTGTAGGCAGTCACAGAGAATACACATGGTGGTGGTCTGAAAAAACAGCTTGGACATGTGCAATTAAATAAATTAAAAAAAAAGGTTTCATAATGTGTCAGTCTGTAAAAGTGATTTTCACTTGCCCCGAAAAAAAAAGAGCAGTAAGTGTGCTTTAAAAATGGCAAAGAAATTTCGTTGTGGGACTAATGTGAAAACATGACTCTGTGTGCATAGAGGAATTATAGGCAGAGATTTATTGCGTCTTGCTCTGGTGATTTCACAGTTGCATTAGATGGAAAGGGGGAGCGAATTTTTGGGGGAAGAAGCAGAGTCTTAGCACACACCCATGTGCTTGCCATGTATAGTCATGCACAGTATTTAGAAGCGAGTGGGGTTTTCAGGTTTAAGTCTGTAATGCAAATACATTCAGCATCACTAAGGCTGGTTGCCCTTGCTGGAGTGTAGGCAGTCACAGAGAATACACATGGTGGTGGTCTGAAAAAACAGCTTGGACATGTGCATTTAAATAAATCAAAAAAAGTGGTTTTATAATGTGTCAGTCTGTAAAAGTGATTTCCAATTATAAAAAGTGATTTTCACTTGGCCCGAAAAAAAAAGAGCAGTAAGTGTGCTTTAAAAATGGCAAAGAAATTTCGTTTTGGGACTAATGTGAAAACATGACTCTGTGTGCATAGAGGAATTATAGGCAGAGATTTATTGCGTCTTGCTCTGGTGATTTCACAGTTGCATTAGATGGAAAGGGGGAGCGAATTTTTGGGGGAAGAAGCAGAGTCTTAGCACACACCCATGTGCTTGCCATGTATAGTCATGCACAGTATTTAGAAGCGAGTGGGGTTTTCAGGTTTAAGTCTGTAATGCAAATACATTCAGCATCACTAAGGCTGGTTGCCCTTGCTGGAGTGTAGGCAGTCACAGAGAATACACATGGTGGTGGTCTGAAAAAACAGCTTGGACATGTGCATTTAAATAAATCAAAAAAAGTGGTTTTATAATGTGTCAGTCTGTAAAAGTGATTTCCAATTGTAAAAAGTGATTTTCACTTGGCCCGAAAAAAAAAGAGCAGTAAGTGTGCTTTCAAAATGGCAAAGAAATTTCGTTTTGGGACTAATGTGAAAAAATGACTCTGTGTGCATAGAGGAATTATAGGCAGAGCTTTATTGCGTCTTGCTCTGGTGATTTCACAGTTGCATTAGATGGAAAGGGGGAGCGAATTTTTGGGGGAAGAAGCAGAGTCTTAGCACACACCCATGTGCTTGCCATGTATAGTCATGCACAGTATTTAGAAGCGAGTGGGGTTTTCAGGTTTAAGTCTGTAATGCAAATACATTCAGCATCACTAAGGCTGGTTGCCCTTGCTGGAGTGTAGGCAGTCACAGAGAATACACATGGTGGTGGTCTGAAAAAACAGCTTGGACATGTGCAATTAAATAAATTAAAAAAAAAGGTTTCATAATGTGTCAGTCTGTAAAAGTGATTTTCACTTGCCCCGAAAAAAAAGAGCAGTAAGTGTGCTTTAAAAATGGCAAAGAAATTTCGTTGTGGGACTAATGTGAAAACATGACTCTGTGTGCATAGAGGAATTATAGGCAGAGATTTATTGCGTCTTGCTCTGGTGATTTCACAGTTGCATTAGATGGAAAGGGGGAGCGAATTTTTGGGGGAAGAAGCAGAGTCTTAGCACACACCCATGTGCTTGCCATGTATAGTCATGCACAGTATTTAGAAGCGAGTGGGGTTTTCAGGTTTAAGTCTGTAATGCAAATACATTCAGCATCACTAAGGCTGGTTGCCCTTGCTGGAGTGTAGGCAGTCACAGAGAATACACATGGTGGTGGTCTGAAAAAACAGCTTGGACATGTGCATTTAAATAAATCAAAAAAAGTGGTTTTATAATGTGTCAGTCTGTAAAAGTGATTTCCAATTGTAAAAAGTGATTTTCACTTGGCCCGAAAAAAAAAGAGCAGTAAGTGTGCTTTCAAAATGGCAAAGAAATTTCGTTTTGGGACTAATGTGAAAAAACGACTCTGTGTGCATAGAGGAATTATAGGCAGAGATTTATTGCGTCTTGCTCTGGTGATTTCACAGTTGCATTAGATGGAAAGGGGGAGCGAATTTTTGGGGGAAGAAGCAGAGTCTTAGCACACACCCATGTGCTTGCCATGTATAGTCATGCACAGTATTTAGAAGCGAGTGGGGTTTTCAGGTTTAAGTCTGTAATGAAAATACATTCAGCATCACTAAGGCTGGTTGCCCTTGCTGGAGTGTAGGCAGTCACAGACAATACACATGGTGGTGGTCTGAAAAAACAGCTTGGACATGTGCATTTAAATAAATCAAAAAAAGTGGTTTCATAATGTGTCAGTCTGTAAAAGTGATTTCCAATTGTAAAAAGTGATTTTCACTTGGCCCGAAAAAAAAAGAGCAGTAAGTGTGCTTTCAAAATGGCAAAGAAATTTCGTTTTGGGACTAATGTGAAAACATGACTCTGTGTGCATAGAGGAATTATAGGCAGAGATTTATTGCGTCTTGCTCTGGTGATTTCACAGTTGCATTAGATGGAAAGGGGGGCGAATTTTTGGGGGAAGAAGCAGAGTCTTAGCACACACCCATGTGCTTGCTATGTATAGTCATGCACAGTATTTAGAAGCGAGTGGGGTTTTCAGGTTTAAGTCTGTAATGCAAATACATTCAGCATCACTAAGGCTGGTTGCCCTTGCTGGAGTGTAGGCAGTCACAGAGAATACACATGGTGGTGGTCTGAAAAAACAGCTTGGACATGTGCAATTAAATAAATTAAAAAAAAAGGTTTCATAATGTGTCAGTCTGTAAAAGTGATTTTCACTTGCCCCGAAAAAAAAAAGAGCAGTAAGTGTGCTTTAAAAATGGCAAAGAAATTTCGTTTTGGGACTAATGTGAAAACATGACTCTGTGTGCATAGAGGAATTATAGGCAGAGATTTATTGCGTCTTGCTCTGGTGATTTCACAGTTGCATTAGATGGAAAGGGGGAGCGAATTTTTGGGGGAAGAAGCAGAGTCTTAGCACACACCCATGTGCTTGCCATGTATAGTCATGCACAGTATTTAGAAGCGAGTGGGGTTTTCAGGTTTAAGTCTGTAATGCAAATACATTCAGCATCACTAAGGCTGGTTGCCCTTGCTGGAGTGTAGGCAGTCACAGAGAATACACATGGTGGTGGTCTGAAAAAACAGCTTGGACATGTGCATTTAAATAAATCAAAAAAAGTGGTTTTATAATGTGTCAGTCTGTAAAAGTGATTTCCAATTGTAAAAAGTGATTTTCACTTGGCCCGAAAAAAAAAGAGCAGTAAGTGTGCTTTAAAAATGGCAAAGAAATTTCGTTTTGGGACTAATGTGAAAACATGACTCTGTGTGCATAGAGGAATTATAGGCAGAGATTTATTGCGTCTTGCTCTGGTGATTTCACAGTTGCATTAGATGGAAAGGGGGAGCGAATTTTTGGGGGAAGAAGCAGAGTCTTAGCACACACCCATGTGCTTGCCATGTATAGTCATGCACAGTATTTAGAAGCGAGTGGGGTTTTCAGGTTTAAGTCTGTAATGCAAATACATTCAGCATCACTAAGGCTGGTTGCCCTTGCTGGAGTGTAGGCAGTCACAGAGAATACACATGGTGGTGGTCTGAAAAAACAGCTTGGACATGTGCATTTAAATAAATCAAAAAAAGTGGTTTTATAATGTGTCAGTCTGTAAAAGTGATTTCCAATTGTAAAAAGTGATTTTCACTTGGCCCGAAAAAAAAAGAGCAGTAAGTGTGCTTTCAAAATGGCAAAGAAATTTCGTTTTGGGACTAATGTGAAAAAATGACTCTGTGTGCATAGAGGAATTATAGGCAGAGATTTATTGCATCTTGCTCTGGTGATTTCACAGTTGCATTAGATGGAAAGGGGGAGCGAATTTTTGGGGGAAGAAGCAGAGTCTTAGCACACACCCATGTGCTTGCCATGTATAGTCATGCACAGTATTTAGAAGCGAGTGGGGTTTTCAGGTTTAAGTCTGTAATGCAAATACATTCAGCATCACTAAGGCTGGTTGCCCTTGCTGGAGTGTAGGCAGTCACAGAGAATACACATGGTGGTGGTCTGAAAAAACAGCTTGGACATGTGCAATTAAATAAATTAAAAAAAAAGGTTTCATAATGTGTCAGTCTGTAAAAGTGATTTTCACTTGCCCCGAAAAAAAAAGAGCAGTAAGTGTGCTTTAAAAATGGCAAAGAAATTTCGTTGTGGGACTAATGTGAAAACATGACTCTGTGTGCATAGAGGAATTATAGGCAGAGATTTATTGCGTCTTGCTCTGGTGATTTCACAGTTGCATTAGATGGAAAGGGGGAGCGAATTTTTGGGGGAAGAAGCAGAGTCTTAGCACACACCCATGTGCTTGCCATGTATAGTCATGCACAGTATTTAGAAGCGAGTGGGGTTTTCAGGTTTAAGTCTGTAATGCAAATACATTCAGCATCACTAAGGCTGGTTGCCCTTGCTGGAGTGTAGGCAGTCACAGAGAATACACATGGTGGTGGTCTGAAAAAACAGCTTGGACATGTGCATTTAAATAAATCAAAAAAAGTGGTTTCATAATGTGTCAGTCTGTAAAAGTGATTTCCAATTGTAAAAAGTGATTTTCACTTGGCCCGAAAAAAAAAGAGCAGTAAGTGTGCTTTCAAAATGGCAAAGAAATTTCGTTTTGGGACTAATGTGAAAACATGACTCTGTGTGCATAGAGGAATTATAGGCAGAGATTTATTGCGTCTTGCTCTGGTGATTTCACAGTTGCATTAGATGGAAAGGGGGGCGAATTTTTGGGGGAAGAAGCAGAGTCTTAGCACACACCCATGTGCTTGCTATGTATAGTCATGCACAGTATTTAGAAGCGAGTGGGGTTTTCAGGTTTAAGTCTGTAATGCAAATACATTCAGCATCACTAAGGCTGGTTGCCCTTGCTGGAGTGTAGGCAGTCACAGAGAATACACATGGTGGTGGTCTGAAAAAACAGCTTGGACATGTGCAATTAAATAAATAAAAAAAAAAGGTTTCATAATGTGTCAGTCTGTAAAAGTGATTTTCACTTGCCCCGAAAAAAAAAAGAGCAGTAAGTGTGCTTTAAAAATGGCAAAGAAATTTCGTTTTGGGACTAATGTGAAAACATGACTCTGTGTGCATAGAGGAATTATAGGCAGAGATTTATTGCGTCTTGCTCTGGTGATTTCACAGTTGCATTAGATGGAAAGGGGGAGCGAATTTTTGGGGGAAGAAGCAGAGTCTTAGCACACACCCATGTGCTTGCCATGTATAGTCATGCACAGTATTTAGAAGCGAGTGGGGTTTTCAGGTTTAAGTCTGTAATGCAAATACATTCAGCATCACTAAGGCTGGTTGCCCTTGCTGGAGTGTAGGCAGTCACAGAGAATACACATGGTGGTGGTCTGAAAAAACAGCTTGGACATGTGCATTTAAATAAATCAAAAAAAGTGGTTTTATAATGTGTCAGTCTGTAAAAGTGATTTCCAATTGTAAAAAGTGATTTTCACTTGGCCCGAAAAAAAAAGAGCAGTAAGTGTGCTTTCAAAATGGCAAAGAAATTTCGTTTTGGGACTAATGTGAAAAAATGACTCTGTGTGCATAGAGGAATTATAGGCAGAGATTTATTGCGTCTTGCTCTGGTGATTTCACAGTTGCATTAGATGGAAAGGGGGAGCGAATTTTTGGGGGAAGAAGCAGAGTCTTAGCACACACCCATGTGCTTGCCATGTATAGTCATGCACAGTATTTAGAAGCGAGTGGGGTTTTCAGGTTTAAGTCTGTAATGCAAATACATTCAGCATCACTAAGGCTGGTTGCCCTTGCTGGAGTGTAGGCAGTCACAGAGAATACACATGGTGGTGGTCTGAAAAAACAGCTTGGACATGTGCAATTAAATAAATTAAAAAAAAAGGTTTCATAATGTGTCAGTCTGTAAAAGTGATTTTCACTTGCCCCGAAAAAAAAAGAGCAGTAAGTGTGCTTTAAAAATGGCAAAGAAATTTCGTTGTGGGACTAATGTGAAAACATGACTCTGTGTGCATAGAGGAATTATAGGCAGAGATTTATTGCGTCTTGCTCTGGTGATTTCACAGTTGCATTAGATGGAAAGGGGGAGCGAATTTTTGGGGGAAGAAGCAGAGTCTTAGCACACACCCATGTGCTTGCCATGTATAGTCATGCACAGTATTTAGAAGCGAGTGGGGTTTTCAGGTTTAAGTCTGTAATGCAAATACATTCAGCATCACTAAGGCTGGTTGCCCTTGCTGGAGTGTAGGCAGTCACAGAGAATACACATGGTGGTGGTCTGAAAAAACAGCTTGGACATGTGCATTTAAATAAATCAAAAAAAGTGGTTTTATAATGTGTCAGTCTGTAAAAGTGATTTCCAATTGTAAAAAGTGATTTTCACTTGGCCCGAAAAAAAAAGAGCAGTAAGTGTGCTTTCAAAATGGCAAAGAAATTTCGTTTTGGGACTAATGTGAAAAAATGACTCTGTGTGCATAGAGGAATTATAGGCAGAGATTTATTGCGTCTTGCTCTGGTGATTTCACAGTTGCATTAGATGGAAAGGGGGAGCGAATTTTTGGGGGAAGAAGCAGAGTCTTAGCACACACCCATGTGCTTGCCATGTATAGTCATGCACAGTATTTACAAGCGAGTGGGGTTTTCAGGTTTAAGTCTGTAATGCAAATACATTCAGCATCACTAAGGCTGGTTGCCCTTGCTGGAGTGTAGGCAGTCACCGTGAATACACATGGTGGTGGTCTGAAAAAAACAGCTTGGACAAGTGCAATTAAATAAATTAAAAAAAAAGGTTTCATAATGTGTCAGTCTGTAAAAGTGATTTTCACTTGCCCCGAAAAAAAAAAGAGCAGTAAGTGTGCTTTAAAAATGGCAAAGAAATTTCGTTTTGGGACTAATGTGAAAACATGACTCTGTGTGCATAGAGGAATTATAGGCAGAGATTTATTGCGTCTTGCTCTGGTGATTTCACAGTTACATTAGATGGAAAGGGGGAGTGAATTTTTGGGGGAAGAAGCAGAGTCTTAGCACACACCCATGTGCTTGCCGTGTATAGTCATGCACAGTATTTAGAAGCGAGTGGGGTTTTCAGGTTTCAGTCTGTAATGCAAATACATTGAGCTTCACTAAGGCTGGTTGCCCTTGCTGGAGTGTAGCACTCTGGACATGGGCTTTTTAAAAAATCTGAAAAGTGGTTTCATAATGTGACAGTTTGTAAAAGAGATTTTCACTTGCCCAAAAAAAAGAGCAGTTTGTGTGCATTCAAATTGGCAAAGAAATTTTGTTTTGTGACTATTGTGAAAAGAAATGTAGTAATATATTTAAATACAATAAAGGATTTTTTTTTAGTTTTTTTCAGGTATTGCTGAAGAACAGTGAACAAAATTTAAGATGCCTACAAAATCTCGAGTTCAAAAAACGCTAAAAAAAAACCTATATTTGAAGACAACTGGAGGACCAAAGTTAGTAGAAGATGCTCATGTTGGGAAAAAGAAAAAATCTTCTGGTAAGCAGAAAAAACAATTTCTTAAAAAAATATTCAAAACAAAGAAAAATGTACAAAATGTCTGTCCTGGGAAGAATGTAACAAAACGAAGAGAACAGCAAAAAATTGAGAATTTAGTTAATGCAAATATACCTTCTGCAACTGAAAAGTTTTACATAAACAGAAAAACAGCGTTTAAAGAGATACGTAGAAAAATGTTTCAGAGAAGAGTTATGTCCAATTTGATAAAGGATGTGAAGAAATATAAGCAAAAGGCAAAATATTACAAGAGAAAAAAAGAAATTGAAGCCATTGCAGCAAAAGCATTAGAATTAAAAAGGAAACTATTCATATTAATTTTGAATAGGATGCGTACATTAGATAAAATGGTTAATGTACTGAAATCACAAAGCAAAAGCAAAAGAGTAGTGAACAGAACAAACTTTTGTAAAGTGTTTTTAGGAAAGTGGATGCATAGTTCAAGTAGTGAACCTTTTTTTAATGAAGAGAGCTATTTTCAAAGTAATAGTTTGCTGCATGCAGTTGACACCAGAGGTCGTTCATACGAAGTAAAAAATGGTTGCATAATGGAGAAGGAGATAATGGTTCCAAGAGATGAGGTACAAGTGATGGCAGATGAGGCAATGGGGAGACGTCCTAAAGCCCCAGTGTACACTTGGAATTGTAGTAGTATTTGCACTGTGCGTCAGGAATCTATTGACAGATTTCGAGAGTTTCTAAGAGAATATAGTAAAAAAAGTGTAAAACAGAAGATTAAGGTGCTTCAAAGTCTGGATCCATGCAGAGTGAGAGAGAATACTGGTTTGCAGGGTCATTCTCTGGCTTGTCTATCTAGAAAAGTGTGCAATAGTGTTTTCCATCATTTTAGGATGCTGGCTGTTCATCATACTGAAATGAGAAAGTTTGTGAGACGGTTGTATTTTGCCAAAAGTCCAGCAATAAAGTTAAATGAATTGAATAGGGCTCTGTTCCGAGGAACGGTATCAGATGTAGAGAAGGTTGTTGATGAAATTCAGTTTTGTTACTTTGGTCCTGAACAAAACAGTGCAGAGAAGGACACAGTAAATGAGGAAGAAGTGGAAGAGAATGTAGAACCTTCTGTAAGTAAGACATTTAATGATCACATAACAAAATTTGCAATAGTCTCTAATGAAAGACCAAATGTTACTTGTATTTGTTGCCGCAGAACTCATTATAGAAAACAAACTAGGAATGTTGATCTCTACAGAAAGAGTGAAAATGAAGATAATTATAAGTGGATGGATTTTGCCACATATATATTTCTTGAAAATTGTTTTGAATTGGGTGAAGATCAGCGTATTTGTAAATACTGTTACAACAAGTTAGAGGAAAATAGAATGCCGACCAGAGCTGTACATAATAATTTAGAATTGGATGCTATTCCTGCTGAACTTTCTGAATTAAATACATATGAGTCTATACTCATTCAATGTGTTCATCCGTTCCAGACCATAGTACGTATGGAGCCCAAAACTGGTAAATTACCTCCTTCAGATTTACTGAGAGGTTTAAAAGGTAGAGTGGTGTATTTGCCCTTGGATTTGAAAAAAAATATGGAAACTATTGATGCGGATACTTTGGAAACTGAACCATTAATTATTCTGGTTAATGGTGTACCTACAAAGAATAAGAAGATTTGGCAGGAGCTGGTAGATGTGCGGAAAGTACAAAGAGCAAATTTGTATTTGAAAAAAAATAACAAATGGTATGAATCAATTTATATAGAAGAAGAAGAAGAAGAAGACGAAGATTTTCAAGAAGACACAGAAACACCAACTGGACAAATTGAAAAAGTGGACAAGACAAAGGAAGAAGAAATTTATGAACATTTTAGCATACATCCTCTTCATTCGAAAGAAGTTATGGGAGACAATATTGATCTCTTTCAGATGAAGAAAGCAAAAGGAACTCCCGTGAGTGTATGGGAGGAGAGCTTGGAAGCTCGATGTTTTCCCCAGCTGTTTCCTACGGGAAAAGGAGGACGATACGATGAACGTCCAGAACAGATTCCAGCTTCAGAGTATCGGACTACAAGACTATATGCTGAAGATCTCAGATTTCGACAAAGTATTCCTTATTTGTTCCATCTTTTATTTGAAAGCGACTTGTCTGCACTGTCTTATGCAGTAAATCACATTTTAAAAAGTGGAGTACATTTACAAAATGTGTCTGCTAAGGATTTTATGGAGAAAGTGCAGCACCGAGATGATCATTTGGAAACACAACTGATCAATCTGATGGCTTGTCAGCGTGGGACAAATGAATATTGGTACCGACGCCATGGTGAACTAAAATGCATGTTACGCAATTTAGGAACACCAACATGGTTCCTTACCCTAAGCTGTGCCGAGTACGCTTGGGATGATTTACTGGATTTTCTACGAGAGGCCAATTCAAACATTAAAAACATCGAATACAAGACAGCAGGAGAACTGTGCTCATTGGATCCGGTTAATGTTTGCAGATATTTCAATCATAGATTTGAGGCTATGATGTCCTTCATCTGCAATAAAAAAAATCCACCCCTTGGAGAAGTAGTGGATTTCTTTTGGAGAAAAGAGTACCAGGCAAGAGGTGCTCCTCATATTCATATGCTGTTGTGGATCAAGGATGCCCCAAAGTTTGGAACAGATACTGATGAAGCAGTGTTATCTTACATTGAAGAATATGCAACATGTGGTATACCAAAAAGCACAGAAGAGAACAAGTTAAAGGAGCAAGTTTTACGTTTCCAAAGTCATCGGTGTGGAAAATACTGTCGACGGAAATACAAGAGCAAAGAAAAATACTACACTAAATGTCGATTTGGATTTCCTAGACCTGTTCTTTCAAATGGAAGAGTAAACAGTTTTATGTCAGCTGTGGGACATACTATCACAAGAAAATCACCTAAGAATACCTACAACCTTAAAAGAAAAGAAGAATCAAAAAATATAAATGACTACAACCCAGTCATTTTATCCATGTGGAACGCTAACATGGATATACAGTATGTAGCTGACAATTCCATTGCTGTTGCACGATATGTAACGTCTTACATTACGAAATCAGAAAAAACAGAATTGAAGGAAATGTGGGAAGAGATTTCTCACGAGAAGACTGTCAGTAAGAAGCTGTACAGTTTCAGTTTGAAGATGTTATCGCATCGAGAAATTGGATCCTACGAATGTTCAGATAGGTTATCTTCTGCAAGTCTCTACTCGAAGTCAAGAAGAATAATTTGGGCAAGTTTAGGCCTTGCAGCAATGAGAAATCGGGTACTGAAATCTGTTGGAGAAATTGAATATTTGGCCGAGAATGACCCAGAAAGTACAGATATATTGAAAACAAACATGTTGGACACATATTATCCCAAGAGAAGTCATCATCTGGAGAACATGTGTCTCTATGAAGTGTTGCAGAACTACATTTATTCACGGAAAGCTGCAGAAGACATTAATAATGGAAAATATAAAGTTGTTGTTGAAGAAGGATGTTTGGTGAAGCAAACCAAAGGAAGTTTGATAAATCACCGGAAGCTGAGTTGCGACACTACCGACAAGAAAGAATTTTACTACTTGGCTCTTTTACAGTTGTTTAAACCATGGCGTACAGAGGATGAACTACTGGGAGAATTTCAAAGCTATGAGGATTAATTTAATGCTTGCAAAGACAGCATACAATGCAATACATTCACAACTTATCTGCAAATGTTAAATGAAGAAATTGAACAGGAAACTACAATTGCAGCAGAAATAGCTAGAGACAGTTCTCAGGACAGCCAAAGTTCAGGAACACACAGTCAAGATCCCCTAGGACAACCAATCGTTGAAAATGAAGCATCAATAGCCATGAATGAAGTGGAAACAGCTATGAATCAAGCTCAAGAAGAATTTATAGACTTAGGTGCCGATCACGATCCGGTAAAAAATTCCCCCGTGCGACTCGTATCGGGTCTTTTTACCGTACGAATCGTCCAAGTGCCGTACGAACTGGCAATCACGATTCGCATGGTAAAAAGTCCATACGACCCGCACCGGGAATCATTCCCCACACGTCCTCGGGTCGGAAAATGTGTCCGACACGTCCTCGGACGATTTACCTTACAAACGTAAAAATCCAAGTCCGACCGAGGAATCACGATCCATCCCGTGCGTCCGAGCCTACAACCGTATGGAAAAAACACCGTCCGCACCGAACACCAATAGCAACCATGGAGACATGTGCCCGCATACGCGCCCAACACTCCCCCCAGCCCCCGTACGTCTGACACGTACCCCCAGTATATGTATACCCCCACCCGTCTATGTACACCCCAGTACGTTCCAGTCGTACCCCCACCCCAGTACGTGTCGTACCACCGTCAATGTACACCCCCCCACCCCAGTACGTGTCGTACCACCGTCAATGTAAACCCCCCCACCCCTGTACGTGTCGTACCACCGTCTATGTACACCCCCCACCCCTGTACGTGTCGTACCACCGTCCATGTACACCCCAGTACGTTCCAGTCGTACCCCCACCCCAGTACGTGTCGTACCACCGTCAATGTACACCCCCCCACCCCTGTACGTGTCGTACCACCGTCAATGTACACCCCCCCACCCCAGTACGTGTCGTACCACCGTCAATGTAAACCCCCCCACCCCTGTACGTGTCGTACCACCGTCTATGTACACCCCCCACCCCTGTACGTGTCGTACCACCGTCCATGTACACCCCAGTACGTTCCAGTCGTACCCCCACCCCAGTACGTGTCGTACCACCGTCAATGTACACCCCCCCACCCCTGTACGTGTCGTACCACCGTCAATGTACACCCCCCCACCCCAGTACGTGTCGTACCACCGTCAATGTAAACCCCCCCACCCCTGTACGTGTCGTACCACCGTCTATGTACACCCCCCACCCCTGTACGTGTCGTACCACCGTCCATGTACACCCCAGTACGTTCCAGTCGTACCCCCACCCCAGTACGTGTCGTACCACCGTCAATGTACACCCCCCCACCCCTGTACGTGTCGTACCACCGTCAATGTACACCCCCCCACCCCTGTACGTGTCGTACCACCGTCTATGTACACCCCAGTACGTTCCAGTCGTACCCCCACCCCAGTACGTGTCGTAGCACCGTCAATGTACACCCCCCCACCCCTGTACGTGTCGTACCACTGTCAATGTACACCCCCCCACCCCTGTACGTGTCGTACCACCGTCCATGTACACCCCCCACCCCTGTACGTGTCGTACCACCGTCAATGTACACCCCCCCACCCCTGTACGTGTCGTACCACCGTCTATGTACACCCCAGTACGTTCCAGTCGTACCCCCACCCCAGTACGTGTCGTACCACCGTCAATGTACACCCCCCCACCCCTGTACGTGTCGTACCACCGTCAATGTACACCCCCCCACCCCTGTACGTGTCGTACCACCGTCAATGTACACCCCCCCACCCCTGTACGTGTCGTACCACCGTCTATGTACACCCCAGTACGTTCCAGTCGTACCCCCACCCCAGTACGTGTCGTAGCACCGTCAATGTACACCCCCCCACCCCTGTACGTGTCGTACCACCGTCAATGTACACCCCCCACCCCTGTACGTGTCGTACCACCGTCCATGTACACCCCCCACCCCTGTACGTGTCGTACCACCGTCCATGTACACCCCCCCACCCCTGTACGTGTCGTACCACCGTCCATGTACACCCCAGTACGTTCCAGTCGTACCCCCACCCCAGTACGTGTCGTACCACCGTCCATGTACACCCCCCCACCCCTGTACGTGTCGTACCACCGTCCATGTACACCCCAGTACGTTCCAGTCGTACCCCCACCCCAGTACGTGTCGTACCACCGTCAATGTACACCCCCCCACCCCTGTACGTGTCGTACCACCGTCTATGTACACCCCAGTACGTTCCAGTCGTACCCCCACCCCAGTACGTGTCGTACCACCGTCAATGTACACCCCCCCACCCCTGTACGTGTCGTACCACCGTCAATGTACACCCCCCCACCCCTGTACGTGTCGTACCACCGTCTATGTACACCCCCCCACCCCTGTACGTGTCGTACCACCGTCCATGTACACCCCAGTACGTTCCAGTCGTACCCCCACCCCAGTACGTGTCGTAGCACCGTCAATGTACACCCCCCCACCCCTGTACGTGTCGTACCACCGTCAATGTACACCCCCCCACCCCTGTACGTGTCGTACCACCGTCCATGTACACCCCCCACCCCTGTACGTGTCGTACCACCGTCCATGTACACCCCCCCACCCCTGTACGTGTCGTACCACCGTCCATGTACACCCCAGTACGTTCCAGTCGTACCCCCACCCCAGTACGTGTCGTACCACCGTCCATGTACACCCCCCCACCCCTGTACGTGTCGTACCACCGTCCATGTACACCCCAGTACGTTCCAGTCGTACCCCCACCCCAGTACGTGTCGTACCACCGTCAATGTACACCCCCCCACCCCTGTACGTGTCGTACCACCGTCTATGTACACCCCAGTACGTTCCAGTCGTACCCCCACCCCAGTACGTGTCGTACCACCGTCAATGTACACCCCCCCACCCCTGTACGTGTCGTACCACCGTCAATGTACACCCCCCCACCCCTGTACGTGTCGTACCACCGTCTATGTACACCCCCCCACCCCTGTACGTGTCGTACCACCGTCCATGTACACCCCAGTACGTTCCAGTCGTACCCCCACCCCAGTACGTGTCGTACCACCGTCAATGTACACCCCCCCACCCCTGTACGTGTCGTACCACCGTCAATGTACACCCCCCCACCCCTGTACGTGTCGTACCACCGTCTATGTACACCCCAGTACGTTCCAGTCGTACCCCCACCCCAGTACGTGTCGTACCACCGTCAATGTACACCCCCCCACCCCTGTACGTGTCGTACCACCGTCTATGTACACCCCAGTACGTTCCAGTCGTACCCCCACCCCAGTACGTTCCTGGCGCGCCCCCAACACAACCTCCTAAGTACGGAGCGCACCCCATGCCCCAACATCACAACCGCATGTACGAGTCGTACAAAGCCACACACAAGGACCAAATCGTACAACCAAATGGCCCATGTACACACCGTACACACGCTCAAAACGCACGTACACAACAAGGACAAAACAAAACAACTCAACAATACACCATTCGAAAGGCACACAGCCACTAAACATGGCCAACAACCACTAAAATAACACAATCACTGACCTGCAACTGTCAAAAACAAACAGAGGCCCAATACACCACCACTCCTTATAACACACCCACCCAAAATTCAAACACTGCCACACCCACCCATGGACCAATAAAAAGGGCCCACACACACAAACCATGAGCCTTTGCAACAGACCCACTGCTGCCAGACACCACAGAACCAGACTACAAGCGACACCACATCTTACACTTGCACACCTTCACACGACCACCCTCACAAACACCCTCTCATCACATTCACACACACACACAACCATCCACACCCCCCCCCAACATCCACACACCCCCCACACCCACACCATCCCCACCCACACCCCTCACCATGCCCACTACCAAGAATCCAAAGTTCAGTCACCGAGAGTTGGAGGTCCTTGTTGATCAAATCCTCAGAGTCGAGCCACAGATCTTTGGAACATTGGTCAGAAGCACCAGCCAGGCAGCCAAAACAGCCATGTGGCAGACCATCGTCGATGCTGTGAATGCTGTTGCGGACACCAGGAGGACCAAGCAGGATTGCCAGAACAGGTGGTACGATCTGCGGAGGAGGGTCAGAGCCAAGAGACAGGAGGAACACGACCAGGCCAACGCCACCGGAGGAGGGCCCTCCCGCAGACCCGTACAGTACCATCCCTGGGAGGAGAGGGTGATGGCCATACTGCCGGTGGAGGCAGTTGAAGGAGTAGAAGGACTCCGAGACCCGGGTGAGTACACAAACAATGCACCTCACATGGGGGGAACTGCAACCACAACCAAAATTAATAACAGGCACGCAAACACCACAAGCCATCGCATTACTCAACCACACTCCATGAGCAGGCACATGCCACTGCTGCCACCATGCCCCATGCACCCAGCTGGACAATGTCAAGTCACAGGCCACAGAAGACAACAACACATGACACGGTAACCCGGATGGCGGGAGTGTGGGCACCAAGAATCACATAGTGCGACTCCAAAGCAGACAACAATGCCCTCTGCCCATATGGCCTAGGTCACAGCCAGACAAACACTGTGTCCCAACACAGGAATGACTTGCCAGCAAATGGCGGATGCCTTGCATCAACACATGGGGGTGAAGGCACTGTTTTGCACATGCCAGCAGCTAATGAACAGCCAACAGTGTGAAAGAGTGGCAGCACACACCACCACAGCAGCAGCGCACAGACACACAGCAGACAAAATGGGTGCCTGGAGATCAGAAACAAACTCACATCAACAGGCCAAGGGCCACTCAAAGATCTGCTAACAGTGTGTGCCCAGGAAGCTGGGCCAAGGTGACAGAGGGTGACACACGGAGGGAGGGAGAGGGGGACACAGAGGGAGGGAGAGGGGGACTGAGAGGGAGGGAGACACAGGAAGATGGACAGAGGGAGGAGGCTGACACACAGAGGGAGGGAGAGGGGGACACAGAGGGAGGGAGACACAGGAAGATGGACAGAGGGAGGAGGCTGACACACAGAGGGAGGGAGAGGGGGACACAGAGGGAGGGAGACACAGGAAGATGGACAGAGGGAGGAGGCTGACACACAGAGGGAGGGAGAGGGGGACACAGAGGGAGGGAGAGGGGGACACAGAGGGAGGGAGAGGGGGACACAGAGGGAGGGAGAGGGGGACTGAGAGGGAGGGAGACACAGGAAGATGGACAGAGGGAGGAGGCTGACACACAGAGGGAGGGAGAGGGGGACAGAGAGGGAGGGAGAGGGGGACAGAGAGGGAGGGGGACACAGGAAGATGGACAGAGGGAGGAGGCTGACACACAGAGGGAGGGAGAGGGGGACACAGAGGGAGGGAGACACAGGAAGATGGACAGAGGGAGGAGGCTGACACACAGAGGGAGGGAGAGGGGGACACAGAGGGAGGGAGAGGGGGACACAGAGGGAGGGAGAGGGGGACACAGAGGGAGGGAGAGGGGGACAGAGAGGGAGGGAGAGGGGGACAGAGAAGGAGGGAGACACAGGGAGAGCAAATCAGTCCTTTGGTGTGTGGGAATGTCTGCTCGTCAGCAGGTGGACTGCGTGCATGTAGACAAGGGTGCCCAGTGCCAGAACCCCCCCTCTTCATCATGGCAAAACGCAGGGCCATGTTACAACCTGTACACGAGCACAAGGACAGCCACCTGCATCATATGAGTGTGTGGATCCACTCCATGTGCACATGTACAGTGCTACAAGGAAGGCGCAAACGCATAGCTCGGCACACATGCACACTCCACTGCTGACTGCAGTCACACTTGACGCAGCAAGTAAGACTGTGCCACACATAGTTAAAGGGGCCAAATTGGTGCCCAAGGGACACACACATGCACAAGTGCACTGTGAGTGGAATGCAAGACAGATCCTAATTCCAAGAGGAAATGTGCCAACTTTGTAACGGATGCAACATGGATGTTGCATGGATCAAAAGTAACATTGTCTCTCTCACACACAGGTCAACGTCGTGCTGCACCCCCCAACACTGGGGGGGAACACTCACAGGACCCGGATCTGCAGGAGACCGATCCCACCGGCAGCGACCACTCTCACCACTCTGCGGACGACCCCAACCGACCTGGCCCCTCTGGTGTCCAACCACCTGCAGCACCTGCGTCAGGTACAACCGTGCCAACCACCACCCCCACTCCTGCCACATCCCAGGAGACACCCAGGATCCCTGCCCCAACACCACAATGCAGCCAGGCTCGCCAGGAGGGACACGGTGTCCCGGGCACCCAGGAGGAGGCAGGCGACAACGCCAATGCCACCCCTCAGGGGTCCCGGAGACCCCATGTGCCCACAAGTGCAGGCCAGACGCAAGTGGGCAGGGGTGGTGGGAGTGGAGAGCGGCGGAGGCGCGAGCCTGACCAGTTGGCTGGGGATCCGGTATTTTCCCATGTCCGTAACATCCTGGACTCATACCGGCAGGACACCACGGGCATGGCCCAGGTTGTGTCCGTCCTCGAGGGGATCAAGGTCCAGCAGGCCCAGCAACATGCGGAGCTAATAGCCTGTCTACAGCTACACCAACGGAGGATGGAGGACAGACAGGCTGAGCAAGTGACGGCGTCCCAGGGGATTCACGCTGAACTCCGTCGGATGGCCGACACCATGGCCGACCCTCCCTGTGCCAGAAGGCGGAGAACATCACCACCCACAGGGAGGGATCATGAGGAGGAGGAGGAAACATCCGACGGAGCATCCCAGACGTCGTCACGGCCTGCTGCTGAGGTTCCCCGCAGGAAGCCGGGTCGTCCACGGAAAGGACCGTGAGGGTGGCTGCTACATCACCATCTCCCAGGACACCTGGCCTGGCACCTGGCCCACTGGAGCAACAGCATCACAGCATCAAGAGACATTCTCTGCCACATGGCCCTGCTGGTCACTGGCTGACCAATGTTGACAAAGACTGTGGCATGGACTCTGAGGATTTCCAATGGCAAGGACACCAACTCCCCTACTGAACTTTGGATTCCCTAATCCCGGAAAGGCCCTCACTTGGCCCCCCCCCCCCCAATAATAAATCACACTATTAAGAGTAGATGCCTGCTGGTAGCATTATTACCTAACATGTGTCTTGTACAGTCTAAACATGCCTGAGTCATCTGTTCACTTCAACCATCCACACCCTGGGGCCTGAGTCTGGCACAGGACACATGGGTCACAGTTTTCTAGGCAAGACAGACATGGAGCACCATACACACCCGTGATGGTCAGAACCAGCTGAGGGGGTGGCCGAACAACCGTGCTGACAGACACATTGAGTACAGCAACAGTCATGCGCAGAGGTCAGGGATCCTGGCCCGTGTCCTGGGGGGCACCCAGGTACGTGTAGACAGGTGGCAGAACCATGTCCTGCAAGCTTGAGTCCGGTGGATTCAGAGAATGGGGTCATGGACAACGTTGGATGCATGGGGATGGCACATGTCACAATACCCACACAGTCATGGACATCATGCCCATTACACAGTCTCAGCACACACACACAGCTTGCATCTTGCCACTCGACACATTGACACATAGCCACAATCAGGGAATACCATGCCAGACATGCAGGATGCACCGTGCCAACACACCAGCATTGACTGAGAAGAGGCACCTTGGAGGCATAGGGACACCTTTAATAGTCATGTGTTTGGGATTGCAGAGGCAACTTGAAGTACACATGAACACATCATGTGGAGTAACATGTGGCTCCAACACTGGCACCCCCCTTCTGCAGCACAAATGCGTGATAGCCATGGAACTGGCACACAAGTGTCGGATAATAGCTAAATACCCACAGCTGCTCACGGAGAGCCTGCCATACACCATACATCCGCTGATGTGGAAGTCCCACGCCATGTCAAGACAATGTTAACCGTATGTGTCCGAGGGCAGTGTCACACACATTGATGCCTTCATCACAATCCACCATCCCATCACTGATGACTGACAACCAGGCAGCCCATCTATTCAGGTGTACACAGCTGCATGTCGTGTCCCATGGGGATGCCACATGTCTGCAGAGGACCCAAACCCCGACCGGGGCAGTGTGCACACATCGTGAACAACTGCCACACCCAATACACCCCAGATGCATCCCTTACCCCATGGAGACTTCCAAACGTGTCCGTGCCTGTAACGCTGAGTCAGCCCACGATGCCATGTCCATGAGGAATAGCAGTGCCACAACAATGCAACCAGCAAACGGCATGCGCAGGTACCTGGGGAAGAGAGACACACAAGAAGTCAGCCACAAGAAGCACAGCCACTTGCATGTGCATGTACTCGACACATGTATGTATGACAACATGCTAGGTCACAATTATGTCTGGGGAAATACTACCATCACTGCCACCATCACTCCAGTGACACACCCACACACACCTCTGGCCCACGTGCCATACATGCAGGTGGAGACACACATCACAACGCATGCCACACGGGGACCAATGCGTGCACACTCAGACCCTGGTACTCACCACTAAGCAAAGAAGTCGCGTATGAGCCGAGTCCGGATGTCCTCTTGCGGCTCCACATCCTCCACATCACTAGCCCCATTGCCAAGCCCTTCGTCCTCCACGGGTGGATGGTCCTCGTCATCTTGATCCAGGATGAGGGGCACAGCTCTTTCAACTGCCATGTTGTGCAGCATGCAGCAGACCATGAAGATCTTGCAGACCTTCGCCGGGGCATATGGGAGTGCGCCGCCGGTCTTGTGGAGGCACCGGAATCGGCTCTTCAGCATGCCAAACGTCCTCTCTATCACTCGCCTTGTCCGGCCATGGGCGGTGTTGTAGCGGAGCTGGGCCGGCGTGATGGGGTTGCGGAGAGGTGTCAGCAGCCAAGGCATGTTGGGATAGCCAGCGTCCCCTAAATGGAAAGCACATGGATATCGTTAGAACAGGCGAAGCGGTAGTGCTGCTCGGCCAAACAGAATACAGGACAGACAGACTGTACCCACCAACAACACATGCACGTTCGTTGCGCAGCTGCATCATCATATCAGGCATCCCGCTACGCCTCATGATGTAGGCATCGTGTGCTGATCCTGGAAAACGAGCACAGACATGTGAAATCACCATGTTGGACAGACACACCACAAGGGCATTGATGGAGTGGTAGTGCTTCCGATTGCGGTACGCCACCTCCCGTGCGTGTGGTGGTACCAAACCTACATGTGTCCCATCTATGGACCCAATGACATGGGGCATCCCTCCCAGGGCATAGAAACCACGTTTGACCTCAGTCATCTGTTCAGGGGTTGGGAACTTGATGAAGTCATCCAGGTGAATCAACATGGCCTCCAAGAAATCATGCAGCACACCGCTGAACATGCTCTGGGACATGCCACCAACATGAGCTATGGTACATTGGAAGGTACCCGTGGCAAGGAAATGTAGGGCAGCCATTACCTTCAGCTGGGGTGTCAGTGCCGTAGGATACCTGTGCTGCGGTTGCAGGTGTGGTGCCAGTCTCGCCGTCAGCTCCAGAATCAACGGTTGGGTGAAGCGGTAGAGCCGGATCCTGTCATTCTCCTGCATGGTGGCCAAGTCTGGAATTCTTCGGGCAACAGGAGGCGCTCTGCAGTAATTTGGAAGTGACAAGGAAGAGTGAGTGCACTACGAGAACAACTCATGTCTACTGAGCACATGTAAATCTGCCAATACACACATGCCACATAGGGAGTCAGGCATGTGCTACATGCCCAGGACACGTATGGATGCAAGGTGACACTCCTTCCAAGACCCAGCTACACACGGTGATTGAGAACCTCCCCATGCCACGCCATGGGAATAGCTGTGTCCCAGTGCAAGTGAACAGCCCGACGCAAGACAGAAGTGACATACACCCACACATCAGCAGAAGTAGGATGCCGATTGTAGAGACTGGTAGCGGAACACCGGAGCCACAGGTCACATGACATTACACTAGGCCTGCCCACACACCTTGCCATGAAGGTGCACATGTCATGACTCACCACACATTCCTTGTGAGGATGCTGACATGGCCTTGTCACGCTACTCCGTGTCCCATGCATACATGTGCACCTCACATCAGATACCACATGTGGCATGGTGTGCGGAACAGTGTGCAATGACAATCTACACACAGACACATGTTGGTTGCTGCAACGGCTGCAGCTTTTGAGGGTGCTACAACATCAACCTGATGTAAATCCCGGACACATAAATGACATAGTCACATTGTGCACTGTGGGTAGTGACAAGTCAGGTGTCATGACCCCTGTACCGGGCATCATGGGACACTTCCGTGTGTTGGTGTCCGTGCCATGCCAGTGACGCTCACCCCAAGTGCGCAGTACGACATGCACACATGTCAAAGGAGTCAAGGGCATGCCTGGCACACATTGCACCCTCACACAGTACACCTGTACACATCTCATCATACATCTGGTGCCTCCTCCACTCAGGAGGCATGTTCCACATCACAGCCTGTCACACCTGTGCCCCACACATGTAGTAATGCACAGACGATGCCTTGATGTCCATTCCTGGACAAGTATGTCCATCCATGGACAAGTATGTCCGCCCTATTCCTACCTGTGTGTCGACTATCACCACAGTGATGTGTACAAACCGGCGTACTGCTGCTAAGAGGGCCTGTGTATGTTCCCCAATCACTGTGGGAGTGCTGCCGTATGTGTACCCATCGTGATGGCGAGCGTATAGGCATTTGTACGGTCCGTACCACAACGAGTACGCATACGCGTGCAGACCCATAGTGATAGTGAGCGTACATGCGAGTGTACGGCCCTCTCACTATGGGTCTGCACGCGTATGCGTACTCGTTGTGGTACGGACCGTACAAATGCCTGTACGCTCACTATCACTATGGTTCTGCACGCGTATGCGTACTCGTTGTGGTACGGACCGTACAAATGCCTGTACGCTCACTATCACTATGGTTCTGCACGCGTATGCGTACTCGTTGTGGTACGGACCGTACAAATGCCTGTACGCTCACTATCACTATGGTTCTGCACGCGTATGCGTACACGTAGTGGTACGGACCGTACACTCGCATCTACGCTCACTATCACTATGGTTCTGCACGCGTATGCGTACACGTAGTGGTACGGACCGTACACTCGCATGTACGCTCACTATCACTACGGGTACACAGACCCATAGTGATAGTGAGCGTACAGGCATTTGTACGGTCCGTACCACTACGTGTACGCATACGCGTGCAGACCCATAGTGATAGTGAGCGTACATGCGAGTGTACGGCCCTCTCACTATGGGTCTGCACGCGTATGCGTACTCGTTGTGGTACGGACCGTACAAATGCCTGTACGCTCACTATCACTATGGTTCTGCACGCGTATGCGTACTCGTTGTGGTACGGACCGTACAAATGCCTGTACGCTCACTATCACTATGGTTCTGCACGCGTATGCGTACACGTAGTGGTACGGACCGTACACTCGCATCTACGCTCACTATCACTATGGTTCTGCACGCGTATGCGTACACGTAGTGGTACGGACCGTACACTCGCATGTACGCTCACTATCACTACGGGTACACAGACCCATAGTGATAGTGAGCGTACAGGCATTTGTACGGTCCGTACCACTACGTGTACGCATACGCGTGCAGACCCATAGTGATAGTGAGCGTACATGCGTGTGTACGGTCCGTACCACTACGTGTACGCATACGCGTGCAGACCCATAGTGATAGTGAGCGTACATGCGAGTGTACGGCCCTCTCACTATGGGTCTGCACGCGTATGCGTACTCGTTGTGGTACGGACCGTACAAATGCCTGTACGCTCACTATCACTATGGTTCTGCACGCGTATGCGTACTCGTTGTGGTACGGACCGTACAAATGCCTGTACGCTCACTATCACTATGGTTCTGCACGCGTATGCGTACACGTAGTGGTACGGACCGTACACTCGCATGTACGCTCACTATCACTACGGGTACACAGACCCATAGTGATAGTGAGCGTACAGGCATTTGTACGGTCCGTACCACAACGAGTACGCATACGCGTGCAGAACCATAGTGATAGTGAGCGTACAGGCATTTGTACGGTCCGTACCACTACGTGTACGCATACGCGTGCAGACCCATAGTGATAGTGAGCGTACATGCGTGTGTACGGTCCGTACCACTACGTGTACGCATACGCGTGCAGACCCATAGTGATTTTGAACGTAGGCATGCATGTACGGGCCGTTGCCATGCATTTGGGGTGCCCTAGGGCCCGGAAACGCACCGTACCTGTGTGTGATTCTCCTAATTACATAGGGGACAAGTATTAAGGCCTACATGCATGCTGGTTGTCATGGCGACCAGGTTCAAATTTCGATTTTGTTCTGGAAGGTGCACAGCAGAAGTCAGTTGGAATTCTTCTACTTTGTTGCAATGTGTTTGTGGGGCTGACATCATGCAGGAGAATGAAACCGATAGAGAACCCACAGACTGCTAGGTTTGAAGGGATTGGTGGAAACATAGGATGCAAATGTGAGTGACCAATCACTCTGTACTCCTGTGCATGAGACTGGGCAGAAGGCCACATATAAGGCAGCCAGGTCCCATGAGGGATTACTTGCCTGCACATCTTTGCATTTGTCGACCAAGCTGCTGCTACTGATTCCCTGGAACCATGTCAAGGGCTGTGGAGAGGACACAGCCATTCACCCTGGAGGAGAACATGGCTCTGCTGGATGTGATCCTCCCACAGTACCCCATGCTGTATGGGCGACCAGGGTATCAGGTGAGTGCATAGGCCACTGCCACAGACTGTCCCTATGTTGTGACTGTGTCTTCAGGCATTGTGACCCGGTGTGACACACATGCCATGTACTGTCGGGGGGGTACCAGGGGGGGGGTGCCTGATGTCTCCCAGCAGTGCCCTGAGACAGGAGGGGTGTGTGCAGAGTCCTCCCAGCAGTGCCCTGAGACAGGAGGTGTGTGTGCAGAGTCCTCCCAGCAGTGCCCTGAGACAGGAGGTGTGGGTGTGATGCACAGTGTGAGCCTTGATCATTGATTGTGACATTGCCATCATTCCACCTGAGTACCCACTATGGCACGTACTGCCTTTTCCCTCACCAGAGGATGATGTCCCTATGACAGAGGTGCAATGCGTTGGCTGCATTACATGCCATGTAGTAACCAGCTATTATGTTCACATATGTCTCTCTGTGACATGTGGCTGGTGTATTGATGTGGTGTCACTTGTACTTCCTCACAGGTAGGCGCCACTGCCAAGGAGCAGATCTGGCTGACCGCCGTCAGTGCCGTGAGGCGTGTGGATGGTCGGAGGCGGAGCCTGTCCCAGGTGAGGAAACGCTGGCAGGATATCCGGTGCTGGACGCGGAGGATTGCACGGCTCCTGCTGGGGGACTCACCTGAGAGCCACAAGAACCGCGGCCGCCGCCGTCTGACCCACCTCCACAGGCGTGTGCTGCCGGTGGTCTTTCCAGACCTGGAGAGGCGCTTACAGGCGATGCAGCAGGCGGAAGGGGGTAGGTACATGTGCGTTTGTTGTGTGTCACCGGCATTTGTAAGGGCACAGTGGCATTAATTCACTGGCAGGGTTTAAAGGTGCTGTGCCCATCCAGTTTGCCCAAGTGTAGCGCTGCGCCCCTGCCACCCTTCCCCTCCTTGCAATGTGTTCCCTGGTCTGTGTGTAGTCACTCCTTCACAAGGTAATGTAGGCTGGCGCTTTGTCCACGAGAACAATGACTGTAGCATCATGGGTGGTGGTGGTGGGTAACAGGTTGTGGGACCTTGCCTGTGAACTGTCAAGTTCACTGCATGTGGGTTCCATGTCAGTTGGCACTGATGCTGGCTCCAGACATGGGAGTTGGTCTCTCATGTGTCATGCCTTACAGCGCGCATGTCCTATGTAGTGGCCTGTGACATGATGTGCATGAGTGTGCGCTACGCATAGTGCAGGGATGGTGACGTGTGTAGCAGTCATTCCCATTCAGTAGCATGTAGTTGCGTGCCCAATACTGTCCCCTGGGGCACCTTATCCTCAGTGTTGTTTGTGTCATCATCAACGTGGACACTCTCACTGTCTACAGCGTAGGTTGTGCTCTGTGCCATTGTCCCCTGTCACCATGTATATAGACGTGCTATTATGTACAGGTGTCCACTGTGCAGCCTGACCTGATTGTCCCTCTTCATACTCACAGTTGCCAGTGCCTGTGTGTCTTGTTATACTCATCTGAGGATGGGCACTGGTACCTCATTATTCGTACAGGCGCACCTTTGCTGTTTTGCGTCCAATCTTGCCTTTTGCCTGCCACTGTGTTTATCACCCAGACTATGAGATGTTGGTGCCACCTGTGTCTCAGCAATTAGCATCGTGTGGGGGTTGCTTGGGGCGGGCAATGCCTATGTGTCAAATCCTGATTCCTAATTGCTGGGTCTGGACAGTGTGTGATGTTACTGGACACACACGCAAGGTGCAGTGACCGAGTTATGTTGGGCATGTTTGCAGCATTACCTATGCAGCATGTGTCTCAAGTTCATGGATATTGTCCCTGGTCATAGGTATTTTCACAAACGCTGTGTGGTGCAGAGGCAGTGCAGGATTGTCCCCAGGGCCTGGGTGCTATGTCAGACTCCGTTTCCTGTCATCAGCTATTGTCTCATGCTCTCCATGGTATTTCAGTGGCATGGTGGCTCAACCAACTGTGTTTCATGCCCTACATCGGTACCTTGTTTTGCAGATGTTAGGGATCTGCCTCTTCAGGCTATGCAATGTTGACTATGTAGATTGGACTCATGTGACAGATGTGTACAGGTGTCTGATTAATTTCTGTCTCTCCACCCTGCCCACAGCATCGTCGGGGGACACAGAGGGAGACATGGACACGGACCAGGCGGAGGGACCGAGCACCAGTGGCAGCCGTGACATCGGGGCTGGCACATCGAGTGGGACAGAGGCGGAGGATAGTGTGGCCGAGGACCTGTCGACTGGCACATCAGACTACGAAGCTGACAGGTCCGAGGAGGATGTCTCAGGGTTGGCGGAGGCTGCACCAGCAGCTGACAGTGGAACAACACCTGCCACCGCCCCCTCAGTTCCCACCAACCGCCTCCCACTTGCTCGTGTCCCTTCCCAGCGTGCCCGGTCACCGCATGTCTCCTTCCTGCCAGGCACCGCACCCCCTGCCCCTGTCTCCACTGCTGCCGCCAATGCTGAGTCTATGGACATCCAGCGGCAAATGCAGGTTGGTCAGGCTGCGATCCTGAATGTCCTCCATTCCCACGGGAAAACCCTCACCAACATCGAGGCATTCTTGGAGGGCATTCATTCTTTGCAGGCTGACCAACGCAACTTGCTGAGGTCCCTAGACTCCACACTGACTGCAGCAGTGGGTCTCCTGCAGCGCGACCTCCCCCCACCTACCCCTGCCCCATCCACACTTCCCACTTCCATGCCTGTCCCACGTACACCCAGACGTCGGCATGCACCCACCACAACAGACACAGGCACCACACCAGCAGGGAAGGTCCACCGCACTCCTCCTGACACGCACACACAGGGTGAGATAGGCACACCCACTGGGTCGGGGGGCAAACGTGTGACACGCAGCCAGAGTGGGAGTCCGCATTCCACACAATCCACTCCCTCCAAATCCCCTCCCCTCAGCTCTCCTGGCCACATCTCCCCCAAGGACTCCTTCATGGCCGCTCTGTCCCTGAGCCCCACAGTTACGCCACCACGCAAGCGGTCAAGGAAGTCCTCGGTCAGGGTGGTTGAGTCTCCCCCCCTGTCTCCACCCTCCCCCGGTGGCGCTGCAACCCATCCCTCTGAACCCCCCCCCTCCTTGGGGCCTGAGGTCACTTCGGGTGCAGGGGACTCCCTGGAGGACCTTGCTAAGGTGTGTAGTGCCATCCTGGCCTCCGCCTTTGGCCATGACACACCCCCTGTGGTTGAGTCCTCCATCCCTGCACCCACAACGCCGCCCCTTTGCCCTGATGTCCCTGCGGTGCCTGTTGCTTCCCCCCCCCCTGATGCCCTCACCAGTATGGAAGACGATGGCATTTGACTGTGCAGGCAAGGTAGGGGACACACATCCCACTGTGTCCCCCATGCAGCTGGGAATAATTGACTGCCCTATGGCCTTTGTTGACTTTGAACTGCCGTTGATCCACGGACATTGTGCTCATGCTGATTAAAGCTTTTTTTTTTTTTCATTATCACACTCCTGCTATGGTGGTATTGGTGTTGGTGGGGCTGCTACATTGTTTTGGGTGGTGTTTAAGGCTTTGGGTGTGTGGGATTTGTAGTAGTGTTCTGCTCTTTGGGGCCACCCTAGGATCTGTGTGCCATCACAAGGTGTTGGCTAACTTCCTTAGGTCATGTCAGCAGTTACTGCATGGTTCAATTGTCCCAGGGTGTATTCCTTCCTCTGTGTACCCAGTTTCTTCCCTGCAGGGTGTTCCCAATGTTTAGCGCAGAGCTGTGTGTACATGAGCTGTGTGTGTGACGGAGCCCTTCTACTTTGGCCATGCATGCATGGCCATGTCTCCACCTGCAACAATCGTGGCATCCTTGGTGATCACTGTACTTGTGTGTGGAGTCAGTTGACATGAGTTCATGGGGACATGTTCCCTTGTAGGCAGTATGGATGTGGGTAATTGTGGCATCACACACATGTGTTACACCCCTCCTGGGTGTGGACACTGCTGGGAGGACTCTGCACCCACCCCTCCTGGGTCTGGACACTGCTGGGAGGACTCTGCACACCCCTCCTGGGTCTGGACACTGCTGGGAGGACTCTGCACACACCCCTCCTGTCTCTGGGCACTGCTGGGAGGACTCTGCACCCACCCCTCCTGGGTCTGGACACTGCTGGGAGGACTCTGCACACACCCCTCCTGTCTCTGGGCACTGCTGGGAGGACTCTGCACCCACCCCTCCTGTGTGAGGGCACTGCTGGGAGGACTCTGCACCCACCCCTCCTGTCTCTGGGCACTGCTGGGAGGACTCACCACCCACCCCTCCTGTCTCAGGGCACTGCTGGGAGGTCTCTGCACCCACCCCTCCTGGGTCTGGACACTGCTGGGAGGACTCTGCACACACCCCTCCTGTCTCTGGGCACTGCTGGGAGGACTCACCACCCACCCCTCCTGGGTCTGGACACTGCTGGGAGGACTCTGCACCCACCCCTCCTGTCTCTGGGCACTGCTGGGAGGACTCACCACCCACCCCTCCTGTCTCAGGGCACTGCTGGGAGGTCTCTGCACCCACCCCTCCTGTCTCAGGGCACTGCTGGGAGGACTCTGCACCCACCCCTCCTGTGTGAGGGCACTGCTGGGAGGACTCTGCACCCACCCCTCCTGTGTCAGGGCACTGCTGGGAGGACTCCACACCCACCCCTCCTGTCTCAGGGCACTGCTGGGAGGTCTCTGCACCCACCCCTCCTGTCTCAGGGCACTGCTGGGAGGACTCCACACCCACCCCTCCTGTGTCTGGGCACTGCTGGGAGGACTCTGCACACACCCCTCCTGGGTCTGGACACTGCTGGGAGGACTCTGCACACACCCCTCCTGTCTCTGGGCACTGCTGGGAGGACTCACCACCCACCCCTCCTGGGTCTGGACACTGCTGGGAGGACTCTGCACCCACCCCTCCTGTCTCTGGGCACTGCTGGGAGGACTCACCACCCACCCCTCCTGTCTCAGGGCACTGCTGGGAGGTCTCTGCACCCACCCCTCCTGTCTCAGGGCACTGCTGGGAGGACTCTGCACCCACCCCTCCTGTGTCAGGGCACTGCTGGGAGGACTCTGCACCCACCCCTCCTGTGTCAGGGCACTGCTGGGAGGACTCTGCACCCACCCCTCCTGTCTCAGGGCACTGCTGGGAGGACTCTGCACACAGCCCTCCTGTCTCTGGGCACTGCTGGGAGTGATGGGCACCCACCCCTCCTGTCTCAGGGCACTGCTGGGAGGACTCCACACCCACCACTCCTGTCTCAGGGCACTGCTGGGTGGACTCTGCACACACACCTCCGATTTCTGGATATGTGCGCTTGGCACATACACGGTGGGGTTACGCACACTGCATTAGAGGTGAGGGTACGTGTCTACTGACACTGGTGTGGTGGGGGTACGCTCCGTACGTCCGCGGGTGTGGGTACGGGTCGTACTTACACTGTTGGGCAGGGGGGTACGCTCCTTGCATTCGTGGGTGGGGGTTCGAGTCGTACTTACACTGTTGGCATGGGGGGTACGCTCCATGCATACGCGGGTGGGGTTACGGGTCGTACTTACACTGTTGGGCAGGGGGGTACGCTCCTTGCATTCGCGGGTGGGGGTACGGGTCGTACTTACACTGTTGGGCTGGGGGTACGCTCCGTACGTCCGCGGGTGGGGGTACGGGTCGTACTTACACTGTTGGGCTGGGGGTACGCTCCGTGCGTCCGCGGGTGGGGGTACGGGTCGTACTTACACTGTTGGGCTGGGGGTACGCTCCGTACGTCCGCGGGTGGGGGTACGGGTCGTACTTACACTGTTGGGCTGGGGGTACGCTCCGTACGTCCGCGGGTGGGGGTACGGGTCGTACTTACACTGTTGGGCTGGGGGTACGCTCCGTACGTCCGCGGGTGTGGGTACGGGTCGTACTTACACTGTTGGGCAGGGGGGTACGCTCCTTGCATTCGTGGGTGGGGGTTCGAGTCGTACTTACACTGTTGGCATGGGGGATACGCTCCATGCATACGCGGGTGGGGGTACGGGTCGTACTTACACTGTTGGGCAGGGGGGTACGCTCCTTGCATTCGCGGGTGGGGGTACGGGTCGTACTTACACTGTTGGGCTGGGGGTACGCTCCGTACGTCCGCGGGTGGGGGTACGGGTCGTACTTACACTGTTGGGCTGGGGGTACGCTCCGTACGTCCGCGGGTGGGGGTACGGGTCGTACTTACACTGTTGGGCTGGGGGTACGCTCCGTGCGTCCGCGGGTGGGGGTACGGGTCGTACTTACACTGTTGGGCTGGGGGTACGCTCCGTACGTCCGCGGGTGGGGGTACGGGTCGTACTTACACTGTTGGGCTGGGGGTACGCTCCGTACGTCCGCGGGTGGGGGTACGGGTCGTACTTGCACTGTTGGGCTGGGGGGTACGCTCCTTGCATACGGGGTGGGGGTAGGGTCCGTACATATCCGTCCCCACGCTATGTGATGTTTGTGCGGCCCGTACCCAGGCCTTTGCCACGTGGGTGCGATCCGTCCCGCCATTGTTGGGGTGACGTGTGTGGGCGTGGTCCGACTCGTACCCACGCTCTTCAGGCGTGGGTACGGGACGTACCTGTCTGGTTGTGTTGCCGGTTCGCGTGGTGACGGACTTCCGTTGTGGCGGTCGCTGGCTTATCAGGACACACCCCCACCCCCTCGTGGTGACCAGGGCATGGGAGTCAGGTATGTCCAGGCCATGTGTAGTGTGTCACTCATGTGGTTGTTTTGTGGCCTGCCCTGGTCGTGCCACCCCCACCCCACCCCACTTTCCCCCCTCCCTTAGTTATTCTGACCTTCTGCGGCGTCTGCGTCGTAACCTGTAGAGGAGGTGTACTGCTATGAGGGCAGGGATGACTCGTAGGTTCGGGTCCATGTCTGTCCGTCGCGTACTGGTACTCCTTGCTCGCGTCGTCCTGTCGCGTACGGGTCCTCCTTGATCGCATCGTCCTGTCGCGTACGGGTCCTCCTTGGTGGCGTCGTCCTGTGTGTCCGTCACGTACTGGTCCTCCTTGTTCGCGTCGCCGTCTGTCCGTCGCGTACTGGTGGTCCTTGTTCGCGTCGTCCTGATTTCCCGGCAGTTTTTGGCTGCCGCAAAATATTCACCGTGCGGGGTGACGTCGGTGCGAATCGTGATTCCTGGGTCGTGAATGGCTGGCTGCGTGCGTCCCGACGTCAGGTCGGCGCTTTCCCGGATCGCATTGGTAGGTGTTTTTTGTTCGGTCGGTCTTTTTTACGATTCGTACGGTAATGGTGTACCCGTGCGAATCGTAATTCCATGTTTGTATATTTTGACGACCGGGTACGCGTCGGACGGAGAATATGCTCCGTCCGACGGTTCGTACCCGGTTTTTACCGGATTGTGATCGGCACCTTAGAAAATTTGGAAAGACAACTGAATCAAGAGCAGCAACAAATTTATGAAGAGATCAAAAACAAAATTGATCACGGATTTCTACATGTAAAAAAAGAGTGCTCATGCACATCATTTCATCCAATCAGGATGTATGTAAGCGGACAAGCTGGCACTGGAAAAAGTTTCCTAATTAAAGTCATCAGAAGCTACCTAAAGCAAAAAACGGATTCTACTTTGTCTTGTGTGGTTACTGCTCCAACTGGGTTAGCAGCATATAACATAAAAGGAATCACCTTACATCGTTTGCTAATGTTACCAGTGGAGCATGAGAACAAAATACAATTCAACAAGCTAACTGGAGAAGCATCCTTGGAAGTTTCACGAGTATTGAAGAAGATGCAAGTTCTCATTATTGATGAGGTGAGCATGGTATCAAACTTAATGCTTGCCTTTGTGCATTTAAGAATGCAGCAAATTTTGAAGACAGACTATGACGTGTTATTTGGTGGAAAACACGTCATAGTTTTTGGAGATCTTTTGCAACTTACTCCAGTTAAAGGACAACCAGTGTTTAATACTGTGACACATGAAGACACGAAGAAGTCATTGGGAAGCATCGGTAATACAAATATTTGGTCCTTCTTTGAGTACAAGGAACTTACAACTAATATGAGGCAAGCAAACGATGAAGAATATGGAAGTATTCTGAAAGATATCAGGATTGGACTACTCACAGAAGCTGGCAAAAAAGCATTACAGACTCGGCTGCTACATAATTTATTTCCAAAGGAAGAAATAGTTGCAGAGAAGATATACAAGAACATTGCAGAAAACAAAAGTGTCATCTGCTTAATGCCTACTCTACGTGAATGCTCAATATTCAATGAGGAGCTTTTGAAATTGGAAAAGGAAGAGATCAGGAAATTGGAAGCAGTGGACAAAATTGAGGATGGAAGAATTACTGTCACAGTAACAGGCAAACTGAAAAATAAATTGGACTCACTAGAGAAGAACATCTCCAAAACAGCTGGATTAGAAAAAAATCTATATGTTTGCATGAACTGTAGAGTGTTTTTAAGGAGAAATTTGGATGTTGAGAAAGGTTTAGTTAATGGAGCGATGGGAAGAGTTGTGGGTTTTATTAATTATCAGAAAAAAGAAGGAATTGAATGTTTAAAAATAAAATTTGATCAGATAGATGAAGTTAAAGATATTTGTCGTTGTACAGTTCGTTTTATGCTTGTGAAAGACTTATATGTACGTAGGAAGCAGTTTCCGTTTTCTCTAGCATATGCTGTAACTATTCACAAGTCTCAAGGATTGACTGTAGATTGTGCATTTGTGAACATTGGTTCAACTGTGTTCAAAGAAGGTATGGCATATGTTGCTTTGTCACGAGTCAAAACATTATCAGGTTTATTCATGATAGACTTTGAAGAATCAAAAGTTAGTGCTGATACAAATTGTGTAAAGGAGTATAATAGATTAAGAAGAAGCTATGCTCCTCATTTAGGTCAGTATCCTGTGTTGGAGAAACGTGTAGTTTCTCGTAAAAGAAAAAATGAGAATATCTGTAGTGAAGATGTAGAGAAGAGGAAAAAAAAGAGGAGTGATGTAATTGCAAGCAAAAAGAAAAAGGAAAATGAAGAACAGGTTGTAGGATGTCATTTTGAAAATAGCTCTGGTGTCAACTGCTACGCAAATGTAGTGCTGAATGTTGCATTTTATCTGGAAAGTTTGCAAGAGCAGATAATAGTAAATCAGGGAAAAAGATTCTGTTCAGAGCTGAGTCTCCTTTTTCAAAAGCTGAGTAAAGATAAAACTCAAATAGAAAGTGCTACTGACATTAGAAAACTTTTATATGTATGTTCAGGACGAACACAGTTTTCTCAAAATGAACAGCAAGATGCACATGAATTTTTGATGTATTTTCTTCAGGTAGTGGAAGAAGAAGGAGTTCCCATTGACATTTTTTTTGGTCTCTCTTATAAATGGGAACATAGTTGTGATAATTGTTATAATATATGTGGCTCTATTGTTGATAATGAAAGGTTTATTTATTTGACATTGCCAGAGAGTAAAACAGTCACTTTTGCAAAATTAGTTAAAGATGCTAATCATAGCATGAAATGTGGTGAGTGTAATTCTGACATGTTTTCAACATTAATTTTAAAGGAATACGGACAGTATGTAATTTTAATGATGCAACGATGTAGAGCTGATGGTTCAAAATTGGATACTTTAATAAAGAAGTTTACAGGACAGCAATTATCAATTTCAGGAAAAACTTTTGTAACTGTTGCAATAATTTTCCATGATGGACCTACTGTTACTTCTGGACATTACACAGTTTATCTAAAATGTGAAAAAGGCTGGACACTGTGTAATGATTCCCAATTGATTTTCAAACAACGTTTGCCTTTTGATTTAGCAAATTCCTATCTAATCTTCCTGAAACCTAAGTTTTAGAGAGACTTGGCAAGATCTGGACAAAATAATTTTACCATTTTACTGGATTACCATTGCAATTTTGTAAAAAAAAGATTTTTAAAATTATCATTTGGCCTAATGGAAAGATAACCAATTGTAATGTGGACTTTTTTAATTTTTAATGCAATTTTGAAAAACCAATAATTTAGAGATTATCGGTAACTTCTGCACATTTTAAATTTTGGAATATTATTGGACTGCCATTGGAAATTTTTTCAAAAATGATTTAAAAAATTACTATTTGGCCATGTGGAAAAGTAACCAATTCTATTGTGGACTAAATAAATTATTCAAAAAATGTTCGTGAACCAAAATGTTACAGAGAATCGGTGAGATCTGGACAAATTAAACTTTAGAATTTTATTGGATTTCCGTTGGAAATTTATTCCAAAAAAAAAAATTAAAATTACTATTTGGCCTAAAGGAAATGAAATCAGATGTATTTTGGAGTTATTTGAGATATAATATTGTGATTATAGTTCTGAAACAAACATATCAGACGGTATTTTAAAGAAATAAGTATTGGTATTAGATGATATTTTTTTACAATATTATGCATTTCTATA
Source organism: Triturus cristatus (assembly GCF_964204655.1). Lineage (NCBI taxonomy): Eukaryota > Metazoa > Chordata > Amphibia > Caudata > Salamandridae > Triturus > Triturus cristatus. The sequence goes on along the minus strand of NC_140591.1, from coordinate 1,414,489,426 downwards.
ATGTTAAGTTTAAGTAAAAAAAGAATCAGGGCTTTTTTAATACAATCTTTGTGATTGGTATTTTTTTTTGCCCGCTGTAAAATGATGAATGCAATTGCTTTCACAATTTATAGTGAAATGCAATATATTCTGAAAACAGCAAAAATAAGGCAAAAAGATTTTTTGGTAAAAAATGTAAATATGTGTACTGTATTATAAAATGTTTAAAAAATATTAATACTTTTTTCTTTTTTTCCAGATAGATATAGAAAATTTTCGAAAACTACAAACATTTTTAAAACAATTTTTTAAAAAAAGAAATGAATAAATATTTTTTCACTGAGTATGGTAAGTCAATAATAATAATTGTAGTCTCTCAAGGACAATGTAATGTGATAAATGATTTTTAGTGTTTTTTTTAAAAAATAAAAAAAAAGTACGCGCACCGTACGCGTACGGTAAAAAAAAATAAAAAAAAGTTTTTAAAAACATATGTAAAAAAAAGATGAAAGATAAGGTTGGCTCTTAAAAGAACCGTTGTGTTCATGCAGGGACAGAGGAAAGGAAGCATGGGAAAATTATTCAAAGCGACAAATGTGCTGATCTATTTTGTTGTTCACTAGGGAAACACTGGTCTCCCTATGGCAAATTAGATCTTTACAAAATGTGCAATGAATATCAACCTTCCGAAATCGAGGGTTCATTTCCAGAGGGCCAGCAAAAGGAGATTCTCCCCCCACAGATGAAGGGCTCACCTGACCTGCAGAAGAAGGAGTCAGCCCTGCAGATGATGGTTCAGGCTGAGCTGCTGTGGATGTACTGGCTCGTCTTTCTGAAGAGTTACCTCCAAAAAGATGACCATGTGTCCTTCTGTGTACATCCTGGAGGTGTCTCTTCATGGTGTGATTCCCAAAGGAATACTTCCTGTTAGGATTACCTCTAGAAAGTACACGCTTACACAGCCTGCAAGTAACTAAGGGTGCATTCACCTTTTGCTGGCCTTCTGGAAAAGTAAAATAATCCCAAACATAAGAAGGCTTTTGTTTCCTCGATCTCTGCCTCAAGACAGTGCTGCTAGTGCTAGCCTCACTCTCAGAAGAGCTCTGCTGTTCTGCCATCGTATCCCAAAGACAAACCAGCTCCTTCTCCCAAGGGATCACAAGCAGAAATGAGGGGAATGGGTGTGGTGTAGGAGAGTTCTAGAACTGAAAGTAGTTTCAACCAATCAAAAGTTGTGTTTCAAGATCACATGACCTACCGTACGCTTACGGTACGCTTACGGTACGCTTACGGCAAAAAGTACGCGTGCGCGTAAAAAAGACACGCGCTTGCGCGCATGCGCATAACAGTCACTCCCCGGCACTTCCGCGTAACGTGCGCGTGTGGCGTAAGCGCGCACGCGTCCCACGCGCAGTACGCGCGGCTACGCAAAGTGCGTAACTATACGCAAGCAGCGTAGATAGATTACGGACGTTGCGTAAACCGTACGCTTACCGTGAGCTTACGGTACGCGTACTAAAAAAAAATAAAAAAAAAAAAAAGAACTGGAAATAAATTTTACATGTTTATTTTAAAAAATATATTAAAAAAAATATTTAAGGATTTTAAAAATTTAAGCATAGTCTTTATAAAAGGTAAGAAAATTAAATTAAAAATATGTTTGAAAAAATTGAAGAATAAAAAAAAAATTAGCATTTAAAAAACCTTGCAAATTCACTGAAAAAACCATGGGTTTCACACACGTTATAGTTAGGAATTAGCATTTAAAAAACCTTTGAAATTCAGTGAAAAAACCATAGGTTTCACACACGTTATAGTTAGGAATTAGCATTTAAAAAACCTTAGAAATTCAGTGAAAAAACCATAGGTTTCACACATGTTATAGTTAGCTGGACATTTTACTCGTAAAAAACCAATGAAATTGCCCCGTTATAGTTAGTTCAGCTAACTATAACTCGCGCGCCCGCAATGCACTGCTGATGACGTCACATATTACATCACTCATGACATGGTCAGTGACATCACTCATGACATCACTGATGACATCTCAAATGACATCACTGATGACATCACTGATGACATCATCCTTGTGATAGAGTGGCAGACCTCCTCTTCCCCTAATATAACCTTTGACACACACATTCAAAAATAGAAACTACAATGTTCAAAACAATGGACATACCAATACCAGTTAAAACAACCTATTCAGTAATTCTAAGATCCACATACACATCCACTCATTCACCAACAGTCCAATTCAGTCACTCATACATGTACTCACTCATCATATGTACTCATACACCTATACATCCTGTTACACAATGCCACTCATCCATAGAGTTACTCACACACATAGTCACTCATGCTAACAAAGAATCAAACATACATTTACTTGCATATACAGTTATACACACACCACCACACTTACTTCTACGGAAACTTACACATACTTAGTCTTTTAAACAATCACTTATAGAAACACATACTTATTCATACAAGAACTCTTTCAATCTCTCACTCTCACATATACTCACATATATACACCAATAGTCACATATACTAGTTTAAAACATATGTAGTTACTCATAAAGACACTATTGAGACAGTCATTCACTCAATAACACATCCATGCACACACTCATCCACCCATACAGTCCTGCACACATGCTGTGTTCAACACATACAAACAGTGAGTCACTCATTCATACACCTATGCACTACGTAATACCCCCCACCGAACCATGCAGACACTCAGACTGATACTCAAAAAACCAACTAATAACCTATATAGACACCCATGTAGCTACTCACCAACCCATGCAGCCACTTATACACAAAGTGAGAGACTGATACAGATATATACATATTTAAACATTACTCACTAAAACATGTATTCACTATGATACACTTAATCAGTCAGTTAAACAATCAATTTTTCAAAAACAAATCATCCATTTAGACACTTATATACCCATTTATTCTTCCATCGACCTTGAGATATACATATATAAAACATATTTAATTTTCAGAAAAACCCACATTCACTGGATGATGTCATCAGTGATGTCATCAGTGATGTCATTTGAGATGTCATCAGTGATGTCATGAGTGATGTCACTGACCATGTCATGAGTGATGTAATATGTGACGTCATCAGCAGTGCATTGCGGGCGCGCGAGTTATAGTTAGCTGAACTAACTATAACGGGGCAATTTCATTGGTTTTTTACGAGTAAAATGTCCAGCTAACTATAACATGTGTGAAACCTATGGTTTTTTCACTGAATTTCTAAGATTTTTTAAATGCTAATTCCTAACTATAACGTGTGTGAAACCTATGGTTTTTTCACTGAATATATATATATATATATATTTATGGTGATGGCAAAGACAGAGGAACGTATTTTATTAATCTAAAGAAAACTGGCAGAGTTAGCACATGTGCCAAATATCTACCAAGCTAAGGTTTTATTTTCATTCTTCATGTTTGTAAAGGTGCTTGCTTTTTCATATGAAAGAGCTACGCACTAAGGTTTTAAGTGGTTTGTGGGAAAGGTGATATCGTGATCGTGACTATATATTAAATGGGATAAAATAGCCTCTGGTGTACATTATAAGGATATTGCATGTCAGTCTCATTCCTCTATATCGTTATGGAACTCCTCTGTGACTTGCAATATCATTATAATGTATATTACCCAGTGGATAGTTAGAGTTACGACCACGTTTCCACAGGGAAAGCCTTTTTTGTTATCCTAATAACTTTGCCACCGATTGACACATTTTCAAGAAACTGCCACATGCCCCTCCCCACAATACAACCCTATCTTTACCCCATTCGCCCTGGCCCACCCCAGTTGGAGGGGGGTGGTTAAAAAGACATAAGGGAGGCTATGCTTGTTTTAAAATAAATCTTGCCTTGGAATCACTGATCCTCCACAAATTTGCGGCAAAGTAAAAAAAAAAGGTTTTTGGTACAACCACGCAGCCTAGGGGATCAGGGTATCCCCTCGTGTCTTTTTTACCTTTTTCGGGGTCCCGAACCCTACGATGGCTGCCGCCACATCGTTGTTGTGGTGCCAGCCAAACTGATCTCTCCACAAGATCTGTCGGTCCGGTCGATCATCTGTGCTGTGAAAAGTACAATAGCTCAAAAACTCGTGGTCGGATTTACACCAAATCTCAAAGAACACTAATTCTGGGCCAAGATCTAGCTTTGTGCCAAATTTGGTATAAATCCATGCAACGGTTTAGGCTGTAGCTGTGTTTAAATTTACTCTGGAAAAATAAATACAGAAATTGCGTTTGGGTCCCTTCTTTTTTCTCATTCCCCCTGTCCCCGCTTGAAGGACCTCTCCAAAACTTTCCAGTTAGGAGCTGAGGTGGAAGAGCATTTTGTTTGGAAAGTTTTGTGAAGAATTGTCAGATGACGCCAAAGTTATTAGGAAAATGCTTTTCCTATGGAAACGTGGTCCTAACTATAACAACCCTATAGAAAGAGTGAGTGAGTGATTGTGTATGTGTATGTGTGTTTGTGTTTTCAGGCACCAGCAGTAGGTCCTCCTTAGCACAGAGGTCCATCTTCCCAACTGACCTATATATGAAAAACCTGCCCCTCTTAATACTGCTGAGCGAAGAATGAATTAATAAGGGCGGATAAGTAAGCAACCTTTCAAAAATGACCAGTGGACTTGTGTTGTGTAAGGCCTAATAAACTACAAACAAGACCTATACTTGGACTTTTTTTTCAACCTGCAGCTAGTGAAAATACCAGCTAAAGGTTTTGATGCAATGAATTTGCAGCTGTGTTTTGGAGATGCCATAGTTTTTAATCCTATGTGCTGAAAACCTATGACATATGGCTGTTGGTATAATATGGTCTGGAGAGAACTGAGATAATGTTACTTTTTATACTTCCAAGAAGGCCATCACATTGAACGAAGTGGTTATAATGGCAGTATGGAAAATACATACCAAGATGGCCCACCACAGATATAAGTTTTGAAAACATTGGCAAAGTGATTAACTGCACCCAGATATTTTGAATGACGATTACCCATGCTTCCAATATATTGGGCACATTGTGTCACGATGCAACATGGCAACAATCTTGGAAATATAGAAAATAACCCTCCATTGCAGTTGAGTATGATTTCCAAATTCTTCCACGATGGCGGTGACAGTACTTCTACAAAATGGGGCTTATTAGGATGTTGCTGATACGGCTCCGAAAGACCTCTGGTCGGTGGTCCCGACCGCTTAATTTTGATGTGACCGTACATGGTGTGGTCGCAAACTCCCTTTCCTGTATAGGAGCTTGTGCTGTGGTTGGAAACCGGCCTCAGCACAAGCTCCCATACAGAAAAGGGAGTTTTTGTTCATCTCTGCACCTTAAGGTGCCTGCCACGTGGTGCAGGGATCAACATGGGGGCACACGGCCCCTACCTGGAGGCCGCAGGAAGAAGGGGACCCTTCTAGGGGCCACCAAACTCGCTATCCGACAGGCTTTCCATGTCGGACAGCCTGCCGTGGAAAGCTTGTCAGAAACCTAGTATCATAATCTGTACGGAGTTAAACGCCGTCCAAAAGGATTACGTGCCGGTTCCGACCATCAGATAGGCTCCTTGAACCCATCGGAAGCCAGCCGGATTGTCCGCCCATTTCCAAACCGACAGCCTCCATTGTAATTAGGCTGTTGGTTTTGAAACTGCAATGAGATCAAAAAAAAGTCTCAGAGGAGGCTTTCCTAGCCTATTCATTATCAGCCCCAATGTGTTGTCTATTATAGGAATATAAGAAAATAGTTTTCCAAGACGGCCATCACTATTACGAGATTTGCTTAAAAGGTTGAAACCACCTCTGAGTTTCATCTCTCCATTTTTAATATATCATATTTTCATTTAAACTTCATTCAGTTGAAACCCCTCAGAATATTGCAGTTTGAGGCATACCAGATAAATGCAATTTATTATTGGTATACAATGCTATTTATGTTTCTATTTACATAGTGTCCTCTGTTCAAGATGCTGTGAAGGTGCAGATGTACGGTCTCTACTGACAGCGTGCAATGCCTGCAGCAGCATCAGTGTAAACACAGAATCCTGCCCCTTTCAGCAACACAATACTGGGGGTAAATTAAGAGGTAACATTTGCAAAAGTGAACAGTAATGATGAAAATGCATGTCATACTTCATATCTGACTATGAACCCAGCAGAAATTTTATTTAGCAATTCAGCTTTACTTCTCTATTTAGAAGGTGGTTAGGAAGTGGGTGGAAAGGAGAGGAGCTGTAAAAATGCCAGGGAGTCTGATTATTGGACCTATTTTCCGCTCTGCGAAATTACCAACATCTCATGAAAGTACTGGAGACAAAATTACATTTATTCGCATTTCACTTCCCAGCAATTTTGCTTCAAGAGGCACCGTGCAGAAAAGACGGCTGAAACCAATGTTTCTTTCAGTTATTACACAAAATCCTCACGCTGGATCTAACATCCGCGGAAATGGCTGTGTAGCTGTAGTGGTTAATGGGCCAGAAATATCTACATTTGTAGGGCTTTGCTATAAATACTGTTGCTCTCATCGTTGTTTGGACAATGCACAGTCTACAGTATGCTTTAATATTTTTGACCTATGTGATTCATTTTTTTCAACCTTCAAGATGACGTGCAGTCCAAGCAGCTATTGCCTTATTCCACTGAGCTGATATTCCCATATTTAACGCTCACCTGCTGGTTGAGGGTGGGACCATCATCCTTCTCACCTGAGTTCATAGAAGGGTGTCAAACGTATTGTTTACTTAGCACTACACGCAGTAAGGCGCTGCAAATAAGTATTATTACTGAGTACATTCATTCTTGCATTTGGTTAGGGAAAACTACAGATACACTTATTTAAATCAGACTATTTAATAAGTGAAGCACTCGACAAAAAAATGAGTTTCCCACTTCATTATGCATATAGTTAATAGATATCACAATCTCCAGTGTGGATGACACAATACAAAACGATGGACTGACCAATGAATATACACGTATCTCAAGTCACTTAGAGATGGGAGGGCTCCTCGATGGTAAGTGGCAGGCTGGGTTCATCTCGCCTCCCACCGCAGGGTCTGTACCCACCTATATATTCGCCATTACATTTGAAAACGTGAACCGCCCTGGGTATGTTCCAGTGGTGGGATTTAGGTGATGTGCTGCATAGGTTCTATGCTGCAAGAGCCTAGTTCGCTTACAAAGCACCTTGAGACCCTTACGGGTCAGTAGTCGCGCTTTATAAAAAACGGATTGATTGATTGAGTGATTACAGCAAAGTTAAGGATAGAGTCGTCAGGTAGGTCCCTGTTGGGCTTTCATTTAACAAGTTAGTCAATTCTTTAAGTTGTAGCCTTCCTTTTCTTTTACAGTCCCAAAAGGACTAATGTGTGTAACACTAATATGTAAAAGGCAAGGACTGGAAACATGTAGTTGTAAAATGATAGATTTACAACCTAGAGCTGCGGGAAATGGGTGACTGGGTCTGTGCTACACATGTGCAAAGGTTGAAAGTGTGCTTCCAGTTAGTGAGTGTGGCCTGTGTGCAGGTCCTTATGCTAGTTTCAATGGATGCAGGCTCTCACTTGTGGTCGTGGCTAAGGTGGGGTCCAAGCGCAGCTATTACTACCCCAACTCCTCCCTAGCCACGCAGATGTTCTACGTGTACTTTTTTCTGCCCGTGGGAGGAAGGTGGAGGAGAGGGTGGGAGAGCAGCTTGGAAACCCTCCACCCCTACAACCCCAATGACAGAAGTATTGGACCAGGAAGTGGGGCTTTGGAAAAGGAGGGACTGGAATTGCTCCTGTTCCTTCCCCTTCCAATCCCCACCTCGTAGAGGTGCGCAAACCAAGCAAGTCTCATCATGGCTCTGACGTCAGTTTGTCCCTTGTCCCACGGGGACTGACACCTCAAAATAGAGCAGATGAAACAATCAGGCTCTGCTTTTGCCCCTTTCTAAGCAGCTTTAAAAGACCAAGATCAACAGATGCAGGACAGCTGCTGCGTGTGTGTGTTTGCAGTCGTGCTGAACACATGTAAACGGGAGTAAACTCTGTTGGAAGTCAAAGTCCTCTTTGTTACTAATCAATGTAATCAATGTTATGGATAGGCGGACCCTCTCCCTCTTTGCCTTTTGTCAGGAAGTCATTGGTATTAACATATAATTCATTCCATGCCTTTGATTCGACCCCTGCCGGGCCCAGTGGCTTAGTGGACTAACACATCCACTGTAGGGGCCTTCACAAGTTCATATCCCAGCAGATCCACTCAGCCCTTCATCCTTCTGAGGTCGATAAAATGAGTACCGTTGGGTAACAGTAAAGTTCTGTTACTCAGCACCAAAATACCCGTCGTGGTGATTGTGCGCTTTACAAATACACCTTAGGTTTAACTTTGTACTTATTTCAATACAGTAATTTTGTCAACATATGCATTTATTATATCAGATTGTACTCACGTGATATTTTTATTTATTGAAGATGATGCACTATCAGGGGTGAGATGGCGTCAAACAGCTGATCACTGATTGGCTCACCTGCACTCCCTCCTCGGCTAGGGTCCGATGTATGCGAGGACGCTGAGGGGAGAGGTTGCGTGCTAGTATCGCTGCTGGCATGATCTTTTTGATCCCGGCGTCCTGGTTGGTCATCCTGGTTTGCTTCTGCAGCCTCTGCAGCTTCTTCGCAAAAAAACAGATTAAGAGTCTGGGAGTCTGGCTCGACTGCAAACTGGATTTAAAAGAACAGGCTCGTAAAGTTGCAGCTAGTTGTTATGGACTTCTCAGGATGATAAGGAAGATTCTCCCTCTTCTTCCTTTTGTAGCCAGACGAGTGTTACTTTCGCAACTGGATTATGCAAATGCAGTCTATCTAGGAGCGCCCCAGGGAACTACCAACAGACTGCAAATTGTTCAGAACTGTGCTGCCCGCTTATTAATGAACATCACTAAACGCAGCTCAGCCAAACCAGCCCTTATTAGTTTGCACTGGCTTCCCATTCAGGCCAGAATTAGCTTTAAGGCGATGTGCATCGTTCATAAAGCCATCTCTGCAAAAGACTCCCCTTTGATCCAATCTATGGTGCAACTATACCACCCCAACAGAACGTTGAGATCCAACAATAAACGCTTACTCATAGTGCCCATGATCAAGCATGTTCGAGCAGGAGGTCGACGGTTTTCATACAACGCAGCTAAGTTATGGAACCAAATTCCCGAGCATATTCGCCTGGAATCAAATTATTTAATTTCAGGAAACAGCTTGAAACTTTTCTCTTCTCTTGATTTGTGCTCTGTTGACTGAGGCGCCACATTAAGCGCTGGGATGCCCTAGGGTAGCCATGTGCTATATAAATGCGTATTCATTCATTCTTCAGCTGCTGGAGTTTTTGCCGTGGAGAGCAGCAAAGCGAAGGGCCTGTTGTTTCATGTCAGGCCAACGAACTGCAGGTAGTGGGCCAACCCAATTCCGACACTAAGCCAGACGGGCCATGGACAGCGAGAGCCCCGAAAACAGCAGCTGGGCACACTGGACAATGACAAACATCCATGAGCGTTGCTTTTGGCCCTAAACCAGCTCAGCTTCTACAGGCTCAGGGCAGGGCTGTTTGGGCTATATGGAGTCCAGCGCTGGGCTGGAGTCCAGATCGCCTAAGGAGCACAAGGAAGCCAGTCGGACATTAGTGGAAACAAAGCAGACTCAGAAGCTGCAATCATCTCCAGGGGCCATGGTGCAGGCGAAGGCAACGGTACAGTGCGCTGTGACTTCGACGCCTCGGCTACTCTCGACTGTGACTGAGTCTGCGGTTAAGAGACCTTCATTGTAGGTACCAATCGCTTCTAATGTGTTCCTCCTATTTACTATTGCAGCCCTCAATTCAGCATGCTCCTCTCAGCGTTCAAGGGCTGCGCTTCATTTTGGTTCTTCTATGGTGCCTGCTTGACCTCGCGTTTATGCTCTGTCTAGAAAACAATTACACATTTTTTTGTTCAGAAAGGGCCTGAGGGGCCCCATACGGTTATGGCATGGCCTGGATTAACTGGACTGTCTACCACTGGTTTGGGGGGCTCAGTGTGTCAGGCTACCCTGTGGGGGACTGTCCAACCTGTTCAGCTGGCTAAATCACAGTAAGAGAATTTACTCATCTGTGAATCCCCTATTAGCAGACCAAAAGAGGATGATAGACCTTTGAGACAACTTTCCTCTGGCTTCGACTTGACTGGGTCGGCACGCCCTGCTGTTATTTGAAGTGTTGGACCCGGACCAAGGTCCCAGGATAATCAATCTATCCCTTCTATGATACCTGAAGCCTCCCCAGTACTCTTCTTGGCCACCAATACTAATATTCCCAGAAGTACTGGGTTGTGTCTGACTCACAGGAAATACTGGAGACCTTCTTCTCACTCTTTGATTTATCTGATGGAGAGAGCTCTGTGTCTGGAGCTGGCTCGGATCTCCACTTAGAGCCTGGGGAGTGATATGGAAAAAAAATAACAGGCTCCCATAGGGGACACTGCAATATGTCCTCCTTCTACTCACACATTATCTGGTAAAATGGTTTGCGTTAAGACCCGGGTCAAAAAAGTAAGCAGGAAAGAGCAGTTGACATTATTAATGTCTCCACTGTGGGAGCTTGTGCCACTATGCCCTTCATTACCCCACAAGAAGAGGTGGACAGGAACCTTTTTGAGATTGAAACTGAAGCTTGGGATGAGGAAGACTTCTCTTGGGACCCGGTGGGCACAGAGCTGACTCTGGTGAATGTGAGGGCTGAAGATAAGGATAACTTGCCTCGTGGAAAAAAAGGACAGCTGAGCAAGGGTGTATTGGAAGCTCCTCCCTCTTCCTTTCCTCCTGTCCTTACTGCTTTTTCTAACCAAATCGCTTGGGAATTTGGGAAAGCTTCACTTGAGGAATGACGCCATACTCTCCCCCCTCTTTGTCAGCTATCTATAGAGAGGAGTAATACAAAACCTTTTTGTCATTGAAGGCAGCGCACTCTAAGATACAGGCATCACTGCATATATGATGTCTAAAAATGTGGACACCATTCACAGGAAATTAAATTAGATGGAGAATCACTCCATACAATTGGAGGAGTCTGTACAGCAACCACAGGCTCAGGTAGAGCCCCACGAAATATGATTAAGTTGTATCCCGCATAAGTTGGAAAACATGAATCACCGAATGCATCGGAATAACCTTTGGGTTCTGGGCATTCCTGAGGGGCAGAAGGGCCATGATGCCTGATGGTACATTGTTCAGTAATTCAGTGGGACTGGTCCCTCTACGGATACTGTTGTTCCCACATTTGTGGACAGAGGTCAAGACTCCACTGTTGACTTTATTTTACTTTCTCCTGATTTTGTTAAATTTGTCATAAAGTATGGGGCATTATGGAGCCAGTTTAGTGATCACAATCCTTTGTGCTTGCCTCTGACTCGTGGCTTGGTGAAGAATATGAGATTTGGCAAGGGTAAGGCTGGGAGGGACTTTGGGCCAGTTGATCAGGGGCAACAATTAAAATGATCTAAGGTGGTTCCCTTGAACATTCGGTCAAACCTAGATTTAACTTGTGAACCTGATATTTCTACATGTCTGGGAGATTCCTCTAGAGGCTATTTTGTTTGCCTTCCACAATATTTGTTAATTTATTAGAGGGTCTCTTTCTTTGAGTAAGCAAAAACATGTGGTTTCAACAGCCACCTCCAGATGGTTTAATCATGCAATCTTTTGTTTGCTTTGAAAAAAGAATCCTTGTTACACCAAGAAAGTGGCTTTGTGGAGGAAAAAGTATGAATCAGCGGTGACTTTGAGGAATAGGTCAATTCAGGAGGATGCTGGGAGCAACTTCTCAAGGTAGATGTTTTGAAGAATAGTGCCTGTTTTTGGGAAATTGTAAATTATCCCTATTTTGTCGGGACTGCCTATGTTAATAATGACAGGCTGTCATGTGATAATTCCCCTGAAGTTTGGCAAAGCCCTTTAAGGACATTTATAGGCTTTTTACGGCCAATGAGTTGCGGCATGATTTGATCCCACTGGCTGGCCTTGCAATTTAGTGTTTCAGGTATGAGAAGTTAAGGCATCCTTTGAAGGTATGTCCAATAATAAAGTGCCTGGCCTGGATGGGCCCTCGCAGGTTTTTTTAAAAGCGACTTGGGTAAATGGGCTAGACTTTTGACCAAAGTATTGAATGCTGCTGCTGTGAAGGATGGCATCCCCCAATCATGGGCTGAATCAATAATTATGTAAATATTTACAAAAAGGGTGAAAAATGATCCACTTTGTTATCGCCCTATATCTTTAATAGATTTGACAGTTAAGATTATGAATCAAGTCATTCTTTCAAGGCTATAATCTCACTATAGGGGTCTCTATGGAGGAATTATTATCATCCACGGTACCCTCCATATAATCAATACTCACATAAAGGTAACCGGATGGTGTATCTACACTGTAAAACAATTATTCTCTGTGAAGGTGAGGGGACAGACGCACACAAGTTTTTAGACGAGAACCCTCACTCACCCTAAGGTGACATGCTTCATCATAGGGTTCTCTCTTGCACACTGGGACCACAGGGCACCCAGTGTGGGCTACAACTCTCCCACAGGAGAGGAGCATGAGGTGTTTTAAGTCATCCAATGTAGGTCGAGTGAGGGGCAGAGTGCAAAGAAATGAGAAAGTGATTTGAAACTATCTCCTGGATGACGAAGTCAATCCTTTATTAGTGTCCCCAGTGGATAGATTAAAAGCAGCTAAGTGAGAATAGGGATATGGATGGTCCTTTTTAGTATCTGGTCAACATGTTTCTGCCTTGTTAGACCTAAACGGTTCTTGGCATTCCTCAGGACCATGTTATTCGTCACTCTGCTTAACAATGTGAAAAAATTTGAAAAAATTAAATGAAAGGCCATACATTTACTGGTATGGAATGGATCTGTGGAACCAGCTCGAAGTCAGGTCCACATTCAAATCGAGACTACTAGTCTATGTCCACCTTCATAGGTCCCTGTGTGGCAGGTCTCAGGACTCTGATTCTCCAGGGATCGCCGCATGGAATACAGGAGCTGAAGGCTATCTGCATGGATGGAGGAGAATCAGGATCAGAGTGACCCAACAATATGGTTTTAGAGTGGGCAGAAGAACGTTTGACCAATGTCTTAATCTACAGTTGGTGATTGATAAATACATTACTTCTAAACAAGGTTGATTACATATGGCATTCATGGACCTAGCTTCAGCCTGTTGATGTTGTAAATAGGAATAAACTTTGGTCAATCTTGGAAAAAAAGGGCCTATACAAAGAAGTAGTGCATTTTTTGTCTGATCTCCACTTTGATTTAGAGGCCAGAATTAAATACAATCAAGGTAGCAAGTCTGCAGCCCCTTCTAAAGTTCAGCTTGGAGTCAGGCAGGGCTGTATCTTGGCTCCTGTTTTATTTACCCTTTATATCAATGAGCTTGGAGACGCTCTTTGTGTGGCCGGACCAGATATTCCATGTGCAGGGGTACATAATATTCTGGTTCTTTTGTACACCCATGATGCGTTCCTACTTTCTAGGACCGCAGTCGGCCTCAAAAAGATGTTAAATGTTTTTTTTCCTTTATAGAGAAGTTGGATTTATGCACCAGTTTTAAAAAGTTGCATGTACGGGAGGTGGGTAAGAGTTCTAGGGGATGAAGAGCTTATCAGTTGGCTGGAGCTGAAATTACTACAGTAAGCGCCTACCCTTATTTAGGGGATCTCTTTGATAAGAAGGTCTTATGGGCACCACTTTTAAAAAATAAAAGAAATGTTTTTGCCAAGTCAGTGGCCTCAGTTTCAAATTTTTCTAGTCATCTAGGGGCGAAACCAATTAAGGCCCCTATTCAAATGTACCTATCTAAATGCATTTTTGGCCTCATATGGGAGTGACATCTGGGTTTATAAAAAAACATCCAGATCTGCAAATAATTGAGAACAAGTTTTTGAGACGCCTTTTGGCAGTGCCCCAATTTACAGCTTCCTTTGTGGTACACAAATAATTAGGGGTTAGTTACATTTCAGATGTATTGGTAATATTGCCTTTACTAAGATGGACTTCTATATGATCTAATCCTGCATTGAAGCTTAGTAGAATCATTCTGAAGGATTGTGTGCTATTGGATAAGGCTAATTATATATCATGGCTCGCCTATGTTAGATCTATTTGTCTAATTTTGTTCGCCCTGATCTGTATTCTCACTCTAAGAGCATTAGCAGGGGGGGTTATTGTGGGCAAAAACACATTTTTGTGCTAGAGCGCAGGCTACTTGGGAGTGTACAGAATTGGTGAAATGTTCTGTTCGCTCGATGGTTATTATTTCTACTTTTGGCAGTGTGGAAGCATACCTTTCTGCTGTCACTAACCCTCAGCATCGCTTTATGTTGATCCATTCCAAGTTGAATCAATTGCACTGGTTTTTAGCTAACCCTATCAGGTGGAATAAAGTTAATAATTTAGAGCTATGTATTTGTGACAACTTCTCTAATCAGGATACTTTTCACTTTGTGCTGTTCTGTGACTTTTATTGTGTGTCCCGAAGACAATTCATTTATCTTTACTAAAAGGGAGACAGTTTACACAGGCTAGACCCGCTTTCATTTTTTTACAACTGCTATCCAATGAATTTGTTTGCTTTAATGTTGCTAGATTTTTAATGTAGGCAGTCAGATTGAGAAAAAGAAAGGGTTGATGACAGTCGGAGCCATTGCATGTTTGTTCCATTATTTTGATGATGCTAATTGGTTACTGTGCCCCACATTTTATTAGTCTAACTTTTTCTCTTGAATTCTTATTGCTCTCGTGTTTTTATCATGTTGAGATTAACTATCCCAGGAGATTGGCTATTTTTATCATGTATGTTAGTGCCTGTTATGGATTTTGTCATTGTATGTTTGTATCTTTTATGATTTGTATTAACCGATTAAAGATCATTCTGACTGACTGACAGTACTTCAGTGTGTCCCTCCTCCAACTTAAAGACTGGGATTTTGAGTGCCAAGTTCTGCGTGCACTTCGTCTTCCCTTCAAGAAGCCTTCCAAGCGTAGACCTTCGAAGTACCACTGTGCAATTTTGATCTACATGGACATTTCATTTTCCACCATCTGATGCATCAGCTTGCGAGGCGCTGCAGCCCAGTGAAATCTTGTGGGGTGGAATTCTTCGTGAGGTCCGATTTTTGTCACAACACAGTGGTGCGAAGGTGGTAGCAGTGGGAATTGATTACAGCCTTTTTCAAACTTGGTGCCTCTGCTTCCCTTCTTGAGCCAGTGGATTTGAAAAGTCTTCATCAGGGTCGAACCTATTTCTGTCAAGAATTGATTAAGGCTCAGGGTCTTTTGACTTCTTGGAAGTAGTTCAATGATGGCTGTGATTTGATCTGCCCCTGTCTGGAATAGCATTTCTTTGTGACCAAAATGTTTAAAACTATGCTGATTCATGGGCTCGCTGTCTGGCTTTTTCATGCACTCATAATTGGGATCCTAATATTTGGTCTTTTCGGGTGGCTGGGGCGGGCCATCTTTGTGTGAGTGTGTACTGAATAATGATTAGCCATAGCTTGCATATGGGTTCGGGATTGGTGGGAGGTTGCGCTGAAAACCCTTGTTTCTTTCCTGAATCCAGGATGGGCAAGGGATTGGATGGGAGGGTGGGTTGGCTGTGTGGGTTGAGGTTGTATTGTGATGGTTTGGTTGTGCTTTTTTCTTGGTGATGGATTGGGATGTAGCAAAAAGAAAAAATTAGAAAGTATCAAATAGGAGCTTACTACGCAGTGTCATGCAGAATTTGGTGTTTTTAATGCTTAACAATGGCGCACAGTGGCCGTAGTGGTAGTCGGGCTCTAAAATTAGGTAGCTGGAATACTAACAGCCTAAAACTGGCTGCTGGGTGTTGACATGTGGGGGAGGAACTCTTGCTATTTAAACCTCTCCTGCTTTGTCTTCAAGAGACTCACTTATCTATTTCAAAGATTGCAAATCAGAATATTCAAGGTTACAATAAACTGGCGACCTCAGCGTGGTTCTCAGCGGGGGTGGCCCTACTAGACAGGAATCAAGGGTGGAAGGTACACAAGTCTAAATCTGATCAGTTTGGCAGGTGGGTCATTTCTGACATAGCGAAGGATAATGCTCGATTGACACTGTGCGGAGTCTAAGCACCCAACAAAGGCGATCACTCTCTTTTTAATTATCTACTTGTTGAAAAGGAGCCTATGGCGCACCCCCTCCTTTTTTATCTGCGGTGATTTTAAATCACCATCAGTTCCACAAACTGATACCACCTCTGGCTCACTGGCTGAGGTGTGTATGAAAAAATCCAGAGCAGCTTTGAGGGAGCTTATCCAATCCAACCTTCCTGATGTGTGGAGGGCTTGCGGCGGGCCGACACCTGGGCTTACATTCTAATCGGCACCACATAAGGCTCTCTCTAGGATCGATAGGATCCTTGCAAGCTGCACCGTTGTGCCTTTCCTTTCAATTAAGTTGAATATGTGTATTATTTCTGACCATAATGCTCTTTCTTTAATTATGTCTCTAGGTTGTAGTGAGGTCAACGCTCCTCCTTCCAGGTGCTCTTTAGCCGTTAATTGCTGTTGTAAAAGTGATATCTGAATCATATGAGGACCTCTTTGGAGGATTATTTTAAGCATAACTAAAATTCGGCCTCCACCACAACTGTAAGGGACACAATGAAAGTGGTTAACTGAGGTCCGACCTTTAGCTATACTATCCAGTGCAATAAAAGGAATAGAGATACGGCAGATTAGACCCGCACAGAACTTTTACCTCTGGAATTAGAATATTTTAAAATACTGGTCAAAGTTCAGGAAGCAGAAAAAGTATTGGAGCAATTAACTGTTACTCGAATAGGATTACAGAAGGAGGTCTGGGACAGGTCTTATCAGAGATGGTGTACAGAACAGGCTCTCTGCTTCAAGAACAGTGAAGAGATGGGACAGCTTCTTTCTTTGCAGATTGGAGAACAGACCATCTGAGAATGTACTCACTAGCATCCATGATTTGTCAGGTCGGGTGCAGCCATCCTGTCTGTCTGTCTTTCAGGAATTCTAAGCAGCGCTTTATCGCAAAGAGAGTCCCCTAGTATTAGCAGCTATTGTGGAGTATTTGGAGGCAATGCGTCTACCTTGTTTAACATCTACTCAAACGCAGATGTTAGAGGCCCCTGTCACGAATATAGAAATTAGTTAAACATTGACTGAATTAGCCTCAGGAAAAGCATGGGGAAAGATTCTATTTATCTTGAGTTTTATAAAACATTTGGAGATATTCTTGTTCCTGGACTGAAAAAGCTGGTTAATTCTCCAGCCTTTTTACAATTGGTATCTGCATCTTGGGGGTAAGCATATATCTCTTTAATAAATCACACACAAAAATGTACACCTGTGTCTTGGTTAATTGTCTTTCCTTGGTCAGCACTGTGCTAGTTGACGATAGGCAGTGTAGGTTCATCCCAGAGCGAGATACTACGGCCATTTCTGTTCTTGGAGTCACAGAAACAAAAGGTGAGCTCATGGGACTGATTCAACTCGACGCTGAAAAGGCGTTTGATAGTGTGGCGTGGGGCTTTCTGTGGGTGGTGTTGGCAAACATGGGACTTGGACAGAAGTTTGTAAATGTGATCAAGACTGTCTGTGTTTCTTTATCCGTCTGTATTGTTGGCATGGTGAAAACATCAGACAGCATTATGCTTCAGCAGGGTACCCGGCAGGGCTGCCCCTTGTCCCCGTTACTATATACACTATATTTGGAGCCTTTTATCCAGAGACTTAAACTTCTGGATACTATGCCTCAGTTGCGCTTGAACCAGTTCATGAGAAAGGTGATAGCTTATGCTGATGACATCATCATCCTTTTGTCATCCCCCGCTCAAGCACTCATTGATGTTGAGGCTGCAGCTGCTGACTTTGGTATAGTCTCTGGCTATAATATGAATATAGGTAATCCCAAATTATAATCAGCTCTGCTGTAGGTCCTGTAGATTCATGTCATGTCAAGGAAGCTACTAATTTAGGGGTTTGCATATCTCCCTGCTCAGAGAAGGTGGTTGAGCTTATTTATGTGTGGTTATATCATGAATCCATGACACACTTTCGCAAATGGGATAAGCTTCAGTTGGGGTTGATTTGCCACTGCAGTCTTATTAAAGTGGTAATTCTGCCTTGATTTCTGTACCATTTTCAGTCTATACCATTATATCTTCTCAAGAATTTGTTTTAAATGCTTGAGACTAGCTGGCAGGGATTCATACGGAGATATATAAAATCTCGGTGTGCCATATGATATTTGCAGCTTTCCCGAGATATGTGCGGCATGGCCTTTCCTTCATTGCAGTGGCGGCAGGAAAATCTATCGATTACAGGGGCGAAATTAAAAAGTACTTACTATTTTCCTGACACACGTCCACCTCGCTCCGGTCGCCTTCTTCCCCTGACGTCACCGACATCACTCACATCCAGCTGGGCTTAACCAATCCTGGCGCTGCATGAGAGCAGTGACAGGATTAGAGAGAGTGGCTTCTCTAGCTACTCCTGAGGACAGTAGAGGCCTTTGTAGGCTCTCAATCCGGCTGCCTAAGACAGCTGGGCTGAGATGTTTATAGGGTGCATGTGAGGCTGGATGTTGCAAGACGGCCGACCAAAGGGACATGTGCACTGTGCACTATAAACTAGTGCACAGTCAAGCAGCCCACCATAGCTGCCACTCAACAGGCCCGCCCCGTCCTGACACTCTGTTCAGGATGGGTTGATGGAAAATAAACTGTTAATGAATTAACTTCATTACCATTTTATTTTTCGTCTCTGTGGCAAGTAAGTGGGGCATGGCTCCTTCGCTTAAACGGAGGAGACGCCCCTGCTTCATTGTGGCTGTATTTCCTCTCTTTGGATTTTAACTCTTGGCAGTCATGGGTAGGGCCGAATGGCAGCTATTCTATCTTATCTATTTAAGGAGTACCAGGTTTTTAACTACACATCACCAACAGTGAAGAGCCTAATTGAAACAGGCTACGTTAGATATATCAGGTTTAAGACGCTGGCCGTCCCTCACAAGGTGTGGGACCCAATTAAGACATACTGTAGCATCTCTGATTTTAATTCCCTTGAGCATAACCCCAATTTGTCATTGTCCTTGCATGAAAGCTATTCACAATGTTGGCACTAGTTTGACATTAAATATCTTGGCCAACTGTTCTCTAATGGCATATTTTGCTCTTTCAAGACAATCCAGGGGCTGCATGGTGCACATCAACAGAGCATTTTTAGACATCTCCATTTTAGGAAATTCATTATCCACTTTTCTGGTTGATGTGGTTTCCAGTTCCATGGGTCTCAATCCATTTTGGAGCAGTTTTATTTTATAGGTTAAACAATCTGTTACAAGGGGAAGTTGATTATGACTCCAAGCTCAATATGCTTGGCCATTTAAATTCTATGTAAACACAGAGGTCATCTCGGGTCTAAGAAGGTAGTGAACACAAAAGACCAAGGCAGGTGAATTGAATCCCCACAGGGATAATCCCGAAAGAGGACTGGAGCCCTCACTCACCAAGAGGTGACATGCTTCATCATCGGGTTCGTTCCTCCAGTGGAAAAACCTAGTTCCAAAGGGGGCTACAACCCCCTCACTAAGAGGGAGGAGTCCAGGGATTTTGTTCAGCGAGGATGAGGCTGTATGTACAAGGAGTAGTGTTCCTTATACTGTGAGTGAGGTAAAAGAGAGCAGTGCTAGGGAATCAGTGGTGAGAAAATAAGTGGTGAAGTTAAAACTGGCTAGTGAATACCAAAAAAGGCTTTACTGTGTAGGTTTCACTGTCAGGATTAAAAAAGTGCATAAGGTAGAGTAGTGGAGATTCGACACTACTCTTCGCAATAGGTCGACATGTTTCAGCCCTTGGGATCTATACAAGGATCTGGGCTTTCTTCAGGACCGGGTGAAAGATAAAGCTACTGCTGTGGTGTGCTCAATTTGAACAAAATAATAGTAATAATACTACACCAATGATCCAGGTGTTCAGTATTTATTGGGTCCATCTGAGGGAGATAAAAAAACAAAAACTCCCCTGGTCAGAAAGGGTCACTACATATATACAGGGCTGAATAGCGTTGGATAAGGATTGTCATTTAAGTAATCTCCGGAGGAAAGTTAAAATTGTACAAGACCTCGCACCAATACGTTAAAATACTTGCAGCCAGACTCTGGATAATGCTTCATTATAAGGCAACTCCTTAAAGCTGAAATAAATGATATGGGTTTATTGATCTTGGTGTCAGTTCCTGTTGCAGAAAACGTCAGAGAAAGAGGGAGAATTTATGTTTCAAGCCAATGTGAGGAGATAAGTGTCTCAGCTGCTCGCAGCACTTCGGGACAGATAGCACACTGAAGATAGTGATCCAAATGAGAATAAAAGGGGCGGGGCGAGCCACGGGAGTGGATACGATGTGCCCCGTGAATACTTTCTTTCACTTGTTGATAGTGTGTAGCTTTGTGACGGAGCAGTGGCACAGACTGACAACTACCACTGCAGGCGGCAGGTGGGGGGTATTTTTGTCCTGTGGCCAGTGGTGGGAGCAAAGATACAAGTGACAGCCCGACGGCTTCAGGACAGGAGTTAGAAAGGGGATAAAAAAAGCTGCATTCGGCTTGTAGTTTAGTTACGTGGTCAAACTGACATTTTGAGAGACAGGGAGCACTCGCATAGCCTTGGTTTACCAACACTCACCTGGGTGCCTTCCTTCGGCATGTCGGTGCCGGCGGCTGATGGCTCCTCGGGAACCTGCGGTGCCGTGCTCTTCATGGGCACCTCGGATTCTCCTCCTGCTAAGTAGGGGGCGGGGGAAACAAAAGAAATGGGCAGCAAATTGATCTCAACGCGCTGCTGGAGGAGGAAGAGCGCGCCCGCCTTACAGACTGCTTTTCCAGCGCATCCCACCAACCAGCGACTGAAGCCGGCTGCTGCTATTATCGCGAGAGCCTAGGGAATGCTTTCGCCAAAACGCACTAAAAACAAAGAAGCTTCGCTCGCGCGCACTCTCTACTAGGGCTCATACAATGAGAGCAGTAAACATAGACAACATGAGGAAGTAATTACAACAAGCGCTTTCCTTTGTGAACATAGATCCACCGCAACAAAAAACAAGCATTTGCAATCCAAGAGGACTCGCATTTACGCGAGACCTATTGTATTGCAAACGGGAGTGCAGGTGGGCGGGTGTTAATAATGCATGAACAACGGAAGTGGGGGGGCGGGAGAGAAGGATTGGACAGCGGGAGGGGTGGCACGGGAACAAAGTAGTGCTCAGGAAACACGCAGTAAAGGGGCCAATAGCCGTGGAAGGAGACATGGCCGTCATAAGGCGGGACTAGCAGCCTCTAAACCAATCAGAATGCAGCACTTAGAAAAGAAAATGCCACAAGCCAATGAAAAAGTGGACGGGGGAGTGGGCGGGACTTCCCTCACCTATAGTGTATACTGCATGCCTCGCAAAGCGAGCAGCGCATGCGCTGCACCGCTAGGCGAGACCTAAAAACATAAACATCTGATTGGGTGAGGGTACTTTTTCTCTCATTGTCCATTTTGGGTCCACGGTCTCAAAACCTGGTACAAGAACCTAAGAGATCTGATTGATTGACCATATGAGAAGGTAGATATTGGGCATGGTCCTCACATCCTGAAAACTATTTAGAAATGCCACATAAAGGGGCATGGTGAGCACACCTTGTACCCTAGCCCAAAGTGAGGGGACCCTCAAAGGATCCCCTCATGCGTCAAAATGAAAAAAAAATATGTCTTTGTCACAGGGTGGAATCCCCCTGAGGGTGCCTTAAAGACACTAATACTCACAGGTCTGTGGCCCATAGTTTTAATACCTGCAGGTCTCAAACAGCAAGAGTCACTATGGTGTTGCTGGCCTGTGAAGAATTGTTTGTAGATACCGGGACCGCAGTACTAGTTCCGTAGTGTGGTACCAATACCAGTGAATGACACATTCAGGGGAAAGTGGCACAATGGTAGGAAAGCTTGAGTCCAGGTCCTGAGGCCAAACCTCCAAAGTGCATGGCCCTGCTGTGGAGTTTTGGGAAGAAGGTTGTGTGTAGCGGAGTGGTTGGCTGCATGTGGAAGGTGGACAAAGTGCCTGGCACTGTCCACTCCCTGTGACCAGACCTCCACTGTGCATGCCCTTCTACACATGGTTGGGCACAGGTCCAGGCCAGAACCAGGCCCTGTGGCCACCCCTCTGCTCTGCACAGCTGAAGGCCTTGAGAAGTTGAGTGGTTGGCTGCATGTGGATGGGTGGGCATAGGGTCTAATCCCTGTAAAGCAGAGCAGTTGGCTACTAACAGAGGTTTGGGCATCGGACCTGCTGATGGCCAGAACCTGCAGCCATTCCTTTGCCTGGCTGCACAGGGAAGGGCAGAGGGCCTGGCCAGAGGTTGGACCCTGTGGCACGCACCCTCTGCTCCTCACAGCCAAAGACTGTGTGCTGTGGAGGGGTTGGTTGCATGTGGAGGGTTAGGCTTATGCTCAACTTAAAATATGATAAACACCACAGAAATTCACTGAAAAAAATAAAGCTAAAAGTGAAGCTTTTGCTATGTTTGTAATAGAATCTTAACATGTGCTACGAAACTCCAGTATAGCAATGAAAAAGACAAGTTTAAAGAGGTGTTATAGTTAGATGCTGAAGTGAGATAAGAATGGCCCGTTATAATCCATTGTCATACAGGACAACCGACAAAGATATGTTAAAGGAGAGTCTAAAAGGCGCTTATTTTTAGATGATGAACTTCATGACATGTCTGAGTAAATGCACATTGTTCACGCCTGTACAATGTTGGGGTGTACCAGGCGTGATTTTAAGCATATATGTAAAGTTGTATGCCATTCTGCTCAGCATTTTCCAAAACAGAGAGATATTCATTGTTCCTTGCTTAAGGTGGCTTACCATTGACTAATGTATGCATATCAATCTTTGATTGTAAATTGTGAGTCTTGAGCCTTGTTTGGTGCACGTTCCAATTAAGGTAAACTAATACTAAACAGTTTTTTTGTTGGTGCTGAAACTTTAAAAAGTATGTGTGCCTATTAGCATCTACAATATAGAGGCTGATTGTTTCTTGGTGAGTGAATGCACATAAAACAAGCATTTGCAATGCAATCGGTCTCGCCTTTGGGAGTTTATATGCATTTAGCTATGATGTGCCCTCATTCCTCGCCCGTTCATTGACAGTGCACTAATCTCCCTGAAACACATAGATACAACTTGTGCTTGCTATAGTGATAAGACTTGTTTGCAAGTTTTCACCAAATGACCCCCGCGGCCCCACTTAAAGTCGCAGGTGCATGTTCACGACCTCGCTGGCATCCCCTCTGCGTGACAATTACGGCATTTTATGGGCATCTTTTTTACAGTCTGCATGCTCTCAAGTGCCTTGGCGGGACATTTGTTTCCTTGTGTGCTCTATACGAAGAAAATCCACTAACTCCTGCATAAATATATACACACAACGTGGTGCATTCCACAACAGCAAGTGTACCACTGGAATAAATAAAGACTGCACGTCTTCAGATAAAGCTGGTCTATCTACCTGCATGCACGATTGCACGTGAACTTTATTGCTACCATGCCATTGCCTGTCAGGCGTCACCAACCTCCAACAGCGCGACTCTCATACAAAGTGGGAATGAACATGCTAATCGCCGCCTCACGTGTTTAGCATTTATCAGAATAAAGCAGCTACTTGCAGATGCTACTTTCCAAGGGGCACGTGTATACCTGCCAATGACCCGTATAAATGCACGTGTTTAAGGGGTGAGGCGTAATCGGCAAAACTCTGTCAGGGGAACTGTAGGCTGGGTTTGAGGGCCAGTGATTCGGTAAATCACCTAATACACACATAGCTGTAATAGGCCAGTGTGCCTAAGAAAGCCTTTAAAAATTGCTTGCGTGCCCTATACAGCAATATGCCCCAATGGTGTGCATGAAAAAGTCCCCATGTCCTGTTGAAGATCTTAATCTTAGAGAGAGAGAGAGCGAGAGAGAGAATTGATAATGGTGTGTGTGTGTGTGGGAGGGTGTGTGTGAGAGAGTGGGTGTGCATGTGTGTGCGTGTGTGTGCATGTATATGTGTGTATGTGTGGGTGCGCGTGTGTGTGCGCACGTGTGCATGTGTGTGTAAGTTTTAAGGTGACCCTGCTAGAAGAGTAATGATTAAATCAAGGAGATGAACACATGATGATAATATTACTCTTACCCAGAAATGAAAGATGAACGCATTTCAATAAACACTGTGCTGTTCATTTCGAGTCTATTGCCCTTGATATTTAACATTATGGGGCAGATTTACAACAAACTAACACAGCACGGTGCAGCAAGTAATTTTGCTGCGCCGTGCTGCGTTAGTTTGGAAAGCACAGAGATGCGACATATTTACAAGAATATGTTGCATCTCTGTGCTTCCCCTGTGCTGGCGCACAAACTGCAGCCATGCGCCGGCACCCTTGCACCATGGTGCAAGGATGCCTGCGTCGTGGGGAGATTGTTTTTGCGCAGGAAGGGACACCTTCCTGCACAAAAACAATCACAAGAGGCTTTTTCCTCTTTCAATGCGTGCTGTAGAATGCAGCACGCATTGAAAGAGGAAAAAACGTGGAGAAATGAACATTTCTCCTCGTTGCGCCTCGCTATGCCACCTCTAGGGTGGCGTAGCATTCACACGCATCTCCAGATTTTCGATTTCTCGTAAATCTGGAGATGTGTCTAGTTTCATGGGTGTTGCGTGGGAACACCCACAGCAACACCCATGGAACGCCCCTTCAACGCACAGTGTTGCGTGTGAAGGGGCCATATTTACATGGAGAGGAAAAGTCACGCAGGGTGGCTTTTCCTCTCCTTGTAAATATGGAGGAGCCCCCTGCGCCACCAGTACGTCACGAAAATTGACGTACTGGTGGCGCAGGGGGCTTGTAAATCTGCCCCTATGTTGTTGGTTGTGATTTGGAGGTATACAGTGGAAGTCTCTCTGGTGCTACACAGCGCATGCGCTGCCTAGCCGAGACCTATAAATGAAACTGGGCTTGCGAGGGGGATAAACATTATATACAGGCCTTTTCAACTTCGAGCAGAGTTTGATTCAGTGCATACGCATTGTTAATGAGCCAAGAAGCCACGCTCACGGCGCTAACGAGATGCAAAATGTATATTTAAATTAGGAAATGAAGTGAATGTTTTTAGAAAAGCGATAGAATGGTCGTGTGCACTTCATAAGGTCATCTTGTTGTAGAATGTGTTTGAAGTGACGACTCATTGTTGTGGCAGTTTTTTTTGTTTCTTTGATCTCTCGCTAAGAACGTTTATTTCCCAGTTGCAAGCAAGCACATTTAAAATATAAAATTCTCACCTCGCGCTCAGTAGATGTGTGGATAGTGGCTGTAATCACTTTGGTCCAAATGCCTACCTTTACAATACAACTGCTCTGTATTACGTCATTTGTTTTACTTATACATCACTTTACGCCACCTTTGCGAGGTCTAAATGGGTTTCTGGAAATTCAGTAAAAAAAAAACGTGGCAGTTTCCTGTGACGTTGCTAGTTACAGAGAGAGAATACCCCACTTGCAGTGGGGTACCGTACTGTCTGTAGGAATGCCCAAGGTGCCTGGGTAAAAGCAGGCAGCAGGGTACAGTGCCCATTAATAAGGCACTTGCACAGATTTGCTGGTGCTGTATCCATACCACAGGTAGATGGGCTGCAGCCTTCTGAATGCAGCACTCGTTCTACCCATGACGCTGTGACGCTATCCCTTACAACCGAAGATAACCCTACATTATATCCTTGTCACACTGGAGCTGGGGGCTGATACCTTGTGACGGTGCATTGGTTTTACAGATGTGACAGCATCAGGCGCTGCACCTGTGGATCTGCAGCAGAGGCCTTCCCCCTCTACCTCTGGAACACCAGCAGGGGCTCTACCCGTGGAACATAGCACCGGCTGACCCCTGCAACAGTCGCTGCGGTGGTACCCACCTGGAACAGTTGTGGGGGCTCTTAAATGTATGAGTCCTGTAATCGTATAACAGTAACCAAGCTGTATCCTGGTACACATAGGGCCTGCAATAGTAGCATTTGTTTTCCGTGCCAGTGAGGCCTGTATCAGGCTCGTCCCCAGCCTGTATCACCGCCCAGTAATCTGATTGCCAGAGACCAGCACTAGTGACAGCGTCCGGCACCGCCTCCAGCCGCATATTACTCAAGCTTGCACGACTCTCTGAACTGATGCCAGTGAGCAGCCGGTCACAAGAAGCCGGTCCTGCCTTAGCCTGTAGACACTGCGGGTAGTAGTAGGTGGTGTACTTGCAAAATAAGTAAAACACTGGAAATGGTAATGAAATCGTAGAGGGTTTATTTAGTGACCCCATCCACAGAGGACTTGACTCAACTGCCATAAATGAAACACCTACGCTCCACGCTCCAACATAGAACGTGGAACTTAGAGCAACATCATACTTCTCCCCCTTTACAACATATAACAACATAAAATTAGATTAGTACATACAATTCAACTGTACCATCTAAATATTAAAAAATATATATACAACTAAAAGTTGATCGCATCTTTCCTCCCACCACATACGAAAAACAACAAAAGAAAGAAACAAATCTCAGCCTACTAAATATAAGAATAGAGTCACAACCAACTAACATCTTACAAAATCCCTAAGATACACAGGGCTCTTTGAAGATCTTACACTCTTGCGAGTAGGATTAAAAGACGGTTTTTGTGAAGAAGAATGACTGCAACTTTCTTTACTACTTCAATTGTCACATTTAGATCCAACATGAACAACACGACTACGATTCCATATACGACCATCATTTGTTTTTACCGCATTCTTGAAGATCTTCACCACAGTCTTTACATCAGAGAACTTAGACCAATTGAGACAACCAACAGGCGCTTTAATTTTAACTTTGTCTCCCTCTTTGAATTCCACTAATGTAGCTGACTTTCAAACATCAAAATATCCTTTCCTTTTCCTTTGTAAAAGGTATTCTTTGTCCCTCCACTGACCAATGTCATTGTGTTTTATACCCTTATCCAAAGTCATCCAACCAGGGCATATAATAGTATTTGCAGA
Source organism: Triturus cristatus (assembly GCF_964204655.1). Classification (NCBI taxonomy): domain Eukaryota; kingdom Metazoa; phylum Chordata; class Amphibia; order Caudata; family Salamandridae; genus Triturus; species Triturus cristatus. The sequence continues at coordinate 1,414,462,227 of NC_140591.1, read as the reverse complement.
TCTAATAATTCAAAAGGTGTCTTTCCTGTTGAAGAGTGCGGTGTAAATCTGTAGGCTGTGATCCTTCTTTGCAACTCCTCTCTCCAATTCAAACTGTTGACTCTTGCCAATTGAATACTTTCTTTCAAGGTCTTATTCAATCTTTCTATTGATCCATTGGTCTCCGGATGATAAAGCGAGGTTTTTTTATGTACAATTCCACACTTACTCAAATATTCTTCCATATCACCCGAGCAAAACTGTGGACCATTATCTGACAGCAAAGAACCTGGAAAACTTTCACGTTTAAAAACTGCATCTAAAAACCTAATAACAACCTGAGTAGAAATATCACGTACACAGCTCACTTAAATCCATCGTGAATATAGATCAGGTAAAACTGTTAAATATGGGGTGTGATGCTCACCATGAAGTGGTCCAACGATATCAATGGCTATTTCATCCCAGGGACACATGGGTAACCTCCTACAGACCATCGGAGTTTGTCTGGATTTAAGAATCTTATCACTCATGGAACAAGGAACACAATCACGCACCAAGCGCTCCACCATCAAATCCAGACCAGGCCACCAAAAATCCTGCCTAATCCGCTCCTTAGTTTTACAAATACCCATGTGCCCCTCATGAGCCATTTTCATAATGTTGTCCCTCAAACTCAGTGGAGGAACCAATCTCGTCCCTCTGGTTAAGATACCATTACTGATGGCAAGCTCATCACACACCATTAACCAAGGCTTCTCCAGCTTGTTGCCTTTATCTTGTGAAATCATGTCCATAACTTTCAGCATTTTCTTGCCCTTCTTTACTTCCTCTCTCCAATCATCTTCCTTGATAACACCTGAGGTGATCTCACAAACACTCACATCAAACTCCTCCACAATGTCTTCATCTCTTTTAACATCTTGACAATCTACAGTATCTACCAAACGTGATAGACAATCTGGAGAAACATTACATGCTCCTGGAATATATTCAATTGAAAAATCAAATTCCTGGAGTGATATCACCCACCTCCTGATTCTAGCAGAAATGGAGTCCAAGCCTTTTTTCTCAAAAATCTCTTTCAATGGTTTGTGATCAGACCTTACAATGAATCGAGTACCCCAAACAAATTTCTTATATTTGTTCAAAGCCCAAAAGAAGGGTAAAGCCTCCTTCTCAATAACCGAGTAATTTATCTCAGCTCCTCTTAGACACCTTGACGCACAGGCGACCAAACACTCCTGAGAATCTCTTTTCTGGATTAGCAATGCACCAAGTCCTTTGTTACTCGCATCCGTCACAATATACGTTAAATCACCTGGTTTGTAGGCTTGTAGATCTTAGATCGAGCTTAACATTCATGAACTCTACCTTACATGCCTCATTCCACACAAACTCTGTTTTCTTGGAGAGCAAACTCCTTAATTGACATGTTTTATTTGCAAAGTTTTTTTTATAAATTTACTATAAAACTCTGCCTTACCCAGAAATGAAGCTAGCTCTTCTTTCGAACATGGTTCCTTCAGATTTACAATAGTGTCTACCAGCTATTTTTTTGGTTTTACACCATTACCAGATATGTGATGATCCAAATAGACTACCTCAGTCACACCAAACTTGCACTTCTCAAAACGTAGAGTCAACCCAGCTTTTATCAATCTGCTCAACACTTTCTCAACTCACCCATCATGTTCTTCCATAGTCTTGTCGAAAATTAACAAGTCATCCTGATAACACCTGACTCCTTTGATTCCCTTGACCACATCATTCATAATCCTCTGAAATACAGAAGCGGCTGAAACCAGTCCGAATGGCATCCTTACAAACTTGAAAGCTCCCATAGGTGTAATAAAAGCAGTAAGTTCTTGTGAACTTTTCCCTAAGGGCACCTGGTGATACGCCAAAGCTAAATCCAGTGAACTAAAATAGCAAGCACCATCCAAAGTCGAAACCATCTCATCTATGTTAGGCAAAGGAAACTTATCCACCACCACCTCCTTATTGAGTGCACGTAAGTCCACCCATAGACGAATCTCATTATTGCTTTTTCTAGCAACCACAATGGGGGCCAACCATTCTGTCGCCTCGACCAGCTCAATTATACCTGCATCCAACAATCTATCAATTTCTTTTTGTACAGAATCTTGTACACTCAGAGGAATTCTCCTGACCTTCGCTACAACATGTTTTGCACCTAGCTTCAATTTTATACAATGATTGTACCCTTTCAAACAACCTAACGTGTTCTTGAATAACTCTCCAATTTTTACATACTTATCACCACTATTCTCAATAGACTGCATCTTCACAGGTGGATTCCCATTTGGGTCAAGAATAATACCAAGCCTCGCTTGTTGTGACCAACTCAGTAAATTATCCCCTCTCTCTGCTACATAGATCTTTGTATCTGTAAATCTCTCTTTGCACTCCAGACAAGCCTGAAAGTATCCCAACATCTTTATGGGAGTGCCCCCATAACCTGCTGGTCTAACATCAGTTCTTAATAATTTTATTTTATCTTTGAAATTCTTCTCAAAAATCTCTTTAGAGATAAAAGTGAGATGTGAACAGGAATCAAATTTCATCTTTATCTCCACATTTTCTATCTTTACCCATTCTGAGGGATGTTCCGAACCACACACCTCATTTACCTGAAAACTGACCTCTTTCACATCAATCTTACTACCCCTTTTGTTTTGGAAACGACAAGTCTTTGAAAAATGCCTTTTTTTCCCACAAAAGTTACAAACCACACTCAGTGCAGGACAAAAATTTGCATTGGCCTTATGACCACTTCTCCCACACTTATAACAAGTCCCCTGGAAAGGTATCACATTTTTTTTTTACCTCTTCCCCAGGTTTCTCTCTTTTCTCATCTCCTCCACTCTTCTTATTATCAATATCAGTCTTTTTTACTTACTGGCATACAACTTCCTCTACTTTCTCTTGTGACACTGTAGACTTCCCTACCTTGCTCAATATCCCATCCTCGTCGCCAGTGTAAAATAAGTAAAACACTGGAGATGGTAATGAAATCGTAGAGGGTTTATTTAATGACCCCATCCACAGAGGACTTGACTCAACTGCCATAAATGGATCACCTACGCTCCACGCTCCAACATAGAACGTGGAACTTAGAGCAACATCACAGTACTGGGGGTACATCTGCTGTTTCCACACTTTGCCCATGAAGATGGAAATAGAGCCTGCAGTGCAAGGAGGCGCTCAGGTGCTTTCCAAACTGCTCCATCTGTCTCTCCTTTGCTGCCTACCAGCTCTGCCCTACAGGCTGCCGGGCTCCGGAAGTGGGACGCACAGCCCGGTGCCCTCTCGGCAGTAGATGGATCCTGCAGGTAGACTGTCATAGTTAATAAAAAAGCAAACAACGGAGCGCGGCGTCCCTTAAGTGGGCGCCGCGCTCACCATAACAGTAAAAACAAAACAAAAATGAAACGGAGCACGGCGTCCCTTAAGTGGGCGCCGCGCTCACCATAACAGTAAAAACAAAACGAAAATTAAACGGAGCGTGGCGTTCCTTAAAAGGGCACCGCGCCCACCATAACAGTAAAACCAAAACAAAAAACATAAATGCGCAGGCAAAGTGAGTTTAAAAAAACACTTGCGGTTGCGAGGTCGGAACCCACCGTGCTTGACTTTGTCCTGTTTCCTTTCGCCGCTTGTGCTGTCTCTGCCTTCCGCCATTCTATGCGCATGTGTTCTGGACAGGATAGGACCGGTCAGGCAAAAAATAGTGCGAACTCACCCAGCCAATCCCAGGACAAAAAAGCATTAACAAATGCAATAGGACTCGTAATTACGCGAGTCCTATTGCATTGTAAACAAAAGTGCGGGCGCCAAAGAAGGCAGGAACGGGAGTGGGTGGGGGGGGTTGGGGGTGGCCAGAGAAGTCACGGACTGCGGGAGGGAACAGGGGGAGGCAGGGGAACAAAAGAGTTGCTGAAGTAAAGGGGCTGATAGCCATGGAAAGACAAAAATGACGTCATGGCAGTAAGGAGGCGGGACTAATACACCGGCAACCAATCAGAATACAGCATTTCAGATTTGAGCCAATTAAAAGCATGGGCAGAAAGTCGGCGGTTCTTCCCCCACAATACTGTATACAGCATCTCTCGATGAGACAGCATGCGCTGCCTAGCCGAGACCTAAAAAGGATGACATTTACTAAATGTAGGTGAGTTGACATATTGAATCTCTATTGCACAGTGGCAAAAGTAATGCCCACAATCTTTTCAAGAACTGATCTCATTTTTAACTAGTTAAATTACTCCCAGCCAACAGAGCATGTAGCACTCTCACACAATCATGATGATGTCACAAGTGATGTCACCAATGATGTCATTTAACATGTCATGACTGAAGTAATATGTGAGGTCATAAACACTGTGCGACAGGGGAAAATTATAGTTAGTTTACAAAACTATAACAGACTCATGGCAGTGTTTTTTTAAAATTCTAAACGTAAGTTCTTACCTTGTTTCAGCATCAAACTGTGACATCACTTTAGCCTCTGTATGGCATAAAAACATATTTCTAAAGGAATCGTAATGACAGCTCCCAAAGCAGTAAACCTTTAGCATGGTCAGGGTTGCAATGATTATGAGGCATGATGCATAGAGGACCAAATTATGTGGCATGTTTTTATAAATTATGTGGCAAAAATGCACATTAAGTGGCACACTTAACTGTCAGTATTATTTTCATCCATTTGAAATAGAAGCACCATGTTGGTGAAATTTGCACATTTTGTGGCAAATGCAGTAGATCTATAAATATGTGATAAACACTGGCTCCACAGAATTGCCTAAGTCCACTGATCTTCACCTATGCCCATAGTTGTGCTAACACTTTTTTTAAGAAAGATAAACAAAGCCTAAACATTCCACTTCCAATAAGCGCCATTGTTAGATGCACTTAGAAGAAAACAGTTTTTATTTTATATATGTGACTCAATATAAACATGTCATATAAAAAATTCATAACAGATGCCACGTATAACAAGGAGCTATATTGCCTTCAGCCTGGTGGTTTATGATGTCATCAGAATCCCTCATTGATGATACTGGACCACATTACACAGTTACCTGTGTATTCTCTCCTTCTCTCCTTCTCTCTTTCTCTCCTTCTCTCTTTCCCTTCCCTCTCTCTCTCTCTCTCTCTCTCTCTCACTTTCTCTTTATATATATTAGACTCTGCAACTCTGTGCTCACACATGCGCACACACACTAAACGATTACACAAACAGAACGATTGGTATTTTTTTGTTTGAAACCAGTCATGATTGTACTTCATAGTTTATATTTTGAATTATGTTTCATCTCTTCTAAATGGAACTTTTTATCACAATAATTTTGATCAAGGGCAGTGTTATTTTTCCAAAAGAGTGCCTGTCACCCACCAGTCATAAAAATAAATCAGTGAAGGCCTCTGATTCCAGAAAGCCTGTGAGACCAGTGGACTTCGTGCAATATTTGAAAATAAATCAGAAACATTATTCTGAGTTTGATTGCTTGTCAAGATTTCAAACTTTCTATGTCAGTGCAAGTCACGCACAAGAAATGGCAACAACTGGATGAAATAGAGGATGTGACCCTACATCAAAATGTGTTCAATTTCAAACTTCATTTTGTAGTGAAAAGTTGCTCATGAGAGTTGGTTGAAATGAAAAATCAACAACTGTGAGAAATAGCTAAGGACACGAACTTGTGCTTCTGTACCATATCGCAATCTGGAGAATATTTTTCTTTTTCGATTACATAACCAGTGAGCGTATAGCACATTTGTATGGTCTCAATGCACTCTACAATCTGGACTTTGTTTTTCTCTTCGGCTCTAGGATGTCACATTGAGTGGAGTTATGGTGGTCTGGTGCCATTGTGCCTTATCAGTAAAGTGAAAATATAGGCCAGACTGATTGTGTATATTGACTAGTGATGGCATAATAGGGCGTTGTAACTGTGATCAGTCCTAGTGGCAAATACAGACAACACAGGGAGATACTCAAGTGGTCCATGTCCCATTTTTTTTTATCTTTTTCATTGAGCATGGCCACTGAGGTGGCTGCGACATTGCTGCAAGCCATTTAGATGCAATATGGCCCTCTTCATCCCTCCTGAAGGTTGTTTGCAGTCCAGGAATCATCAGGATTGTCAGGCTGTGTGCCTTCTAGTCTCTACACATAGTCTTTGAGGATTTGACTGGGCACTGGGTTGGGATGCAGTTTGTAGGTCCTTGTCCTCCCCTGGCTACTACCTTGGGTGCAGCAACTGTCATTCGTCAATTAGCCATCTGACCGGATGGCCCTACTGGGCTGTTAACTCTCTCAGGGATGTTTCTAGCTGTAATACCTTCCTGCGGATGTTCCCAGCTGAAAAAGATCCACTTTCACTGTCCTTTTGGCTGTTCTATCAGGCTTCTCGGTTCAGCAATCCCTGTGACCAGCACCTTCTTAAACCAGGACACATTCAGGGTCAACCTTTCACCTTGGTGTGTTAATGTGACCATGATTTCCTGGATCGTGGTCACTTGTCAAGGCTTCCTCTCTAATGTTGTCTAGAACGTGTTGCTGGATGGTGATCTCTAATGAAGACCACATCTCTGACTTGGAGGGTTAAGGTTGCAGCTCCCTGGTCCTGGCTGGCTTGATTGTTGGTGGCCTTCCTCTGCCTTTGGACTGCCTCAGTGTCCATCCTGGGTGGCCGCCATCGGAGACTGGCAGGGATGCTGTCTTTTGCCGGGCACCTCAGCAGGAGATCCACCAGGGCACACCTAATGCTGCTGTGTGGCATTTGTTTGTAGGCCCTAGGAAGGTTGATCTAGGCATTCTCTAAGGTCATCTCCTTGGTAGACCAGTATCCTCAGTGCCTTATTGAGGGTGTGCATAAATCTCTTGGCCGCTCCATTCACCTGCGGCCATTGTGGCATAATTTTCCTATGCTGCACCCCTAGGCTCTTGAGAGGTCCTGACCCTGGAATGGTGGAAAGTTGTTGGTTTTGACTTACTCTGGAAGGCTAAAGAGGGCGAATGTCTTTTTTATCACATGCCTTATCATCCGGAACACAGTGGACTGTATCACTTGAGCCAGCATGTACTTGGAGTAATCATTGAAGATGACAATTGTGGCTCTCCCATCCAAAAAACTGCAGAAGTCTATGCTCAGATAAGTCCATTGATGGAAGTGAAACTCTTTGGTGATGATGGGTGCTGGCGTGGGTGTGCTGGCGTGGGGGTGAAACTCTTTGTTGATGATGGGTGCCACCCTGGTACCACCTCCGGTGACCTGGCATGGGTGGGCACTGACGCACGGTGCCCACAACCATGTCATCCATTTTGGAAACCAAACCTTTCTTCTTAACTGCTATTTGGTCCTTGCCATTAACTTTACCACCCTCACTCGCAAGACTCTTGGGATGCCTAGACGGTGCCCTGCACCAGGATTCCATCTGCAGAGTGACTGAGCTTGTGGCGTATGTGCAATAGCTGGATCATGACCAGTTTTTTGGAGTGGTTCCATCCCTTGGCGCCATCAAAAAAGTGTTTCCAGGCTTGTGGCATAACACATCCATCACCTCCTGTAGGTATGCATCTGATTGTCCAAATCTCTTCTAGTGCCATCACTATATCTGAATAAGCGGCTTGTGGTCAGGGACAACCAGAATCGTTCTTCTTCTAAGGTAAGAATGGAATTGGCGACAACCTCACCGTATTGCGAGGGCCTCCCTTCCTTTTTCTTTGGGTATACCGGGACTGAGTACCTGTCAGGGCTTGGCTGGCTTAGACGATGGGGGCCTTTTTCTTCCAGCAGCAGAGCTCCCAGTCCAACAGGACTGGCATCCACCAATAGCTGCGTATTACTGTGAGGGTCATAGATAGCATTGCCACATCCTTCAGCAAGGTGTCCTTCTCATTCCTGAATGCTTCATTTGCTTTGGATCCCACTCTCATATTGTGTCAGCCTTGGTGAAGGCCCTCAGGGGTACTGAGTTGGTTGCCAGTGGTATAAATCACCCACAGTAGGTGGCCATGCCCAGAAAACTCAACATTTCAAACTAGTTCTTCAGCACTGGCACCGTACGAATGGCCTCCGCTTTCTTTGGGTCCATCTGTATTCCATTCTTGGAGAAAATGTATCTGACAAACTCTATGGACTGCTGGAAGAACAAACACTTTTGCAGATGCAGCATGAGGCTGTGACCTGCAAGGTGAGCTAGTGTTGCTCTACGTCATCTGTGGTGTTCTTCCAGCATGCTGGAGTATATCAGAATATCATCACTGAGATTTAGTACTGCTGCCAATCTGGTTAGCACTTCCTGAATGGAGTTTTGGAAGACCAGTTTTGCCAAGATGCCAAAGTTAAGACATTTGAATCGCCTTAATCCCAGATGTGTGGAGGAGATAGAGATGTAGCAGCAGGAAGTACCCAGCATTGAGATCCAACTTTTAGAATCACTGCACCTCTTTTAAATCCATTGCAGGTGTGAGATTGTGCTCCCGGTGGAACATCATATTCAGGAGGCAAATACCCACACAGGCAGATGCCCCCGGCTGATTTGGTTTAGTTCTCACCACCAATGGGAATACGCATGAGGTCCAGTCACCTTTTCTATTACACCTAGATGCTCTAGCTTTTGTAGTTCTTCCTCATCCAAGTTTTGCAGATGGAAGGGGACCCGCCTGTCGCACAACCTGGTCAATGTGCACTCTGATCTGTGCACCTTCAGGCAGCCAAGGCCCTAGAGCAGCTCTGAAAAGTCCTTCAGGGCTGCCTCTGCCTGTGCGTCATGGAAGTGCCGGGTGAAGAACATAAAGCCCAATGTCCTCTGCAGGGTGACATCTGAGGAGGTAGCCTGTCCCCTCTTTTGTGACATGGAATTAGACCCTCACCCTTGGCTGCTGTTCATCACCACCACCTCTATGACTTCAAACAAAGGCAGCAGACACTGACTTCCATGTGCAATTATCGTGGCTTTAGTAGACTCTAGTAGGGGTCAGGGCCGCAGCTCCATGAACTGCAGTGCATCCATGACATTTGTGAATGCTCCAGCAGCTCTCAGGGCAGGGACTGGCACCTCTCCCACCATCGTGATATACATAGGAGTCAGCTTCTTCTTGGTATTCACTGGTTGTACTATGAAAATTGCAAAGACATTGTCTTCGTTGCTGTCTGGAATGTCTGTCCCAGATCAACAACTTGTGCACACTTCGTCCAAAGCGCCCTTTTCCACTGTCAATTTCTTCAGCTTGGAGTGTGGCCACTGCTTGTACTGAGGTCTTTGCCCCTCGTCCAAGCTCCTACAGACATGGGCGCACTGGGAGCACTTCTCGAGAATTGCAGAACAAGTATCTGCTTTGAGAGGTTCGAGGCCACATTTCCCACACTCAGTCTGAGCGGGTGTGGGTTGTGTCTGCATCTGCACGCATGCTGCATGTCTGTAGAGCATGTCCACACACTCCTCTTTGACCTGGGCAGGGACCATCTCCCCCGTTCCTGCTAATCTAGAGTCTCTGGAGAGGGTCAACCCCATCTCCTTTGCCCTGCTGCTCAGAATTTCGTGCAAGCTTGCCAGCACCAGGAAGGCGTCCAACATCATGCTGGAATGGATGGGAGCAGACGGAGGAGATGGAGGACTGGCAACCCTGTATGATCCAGGCATGGACCTCATTGGCCTCATCTTCATACATGCATATGCTAGTGAGGGTCTGCAGCCTAGTTTGGAATGCGTCAGTGTTCTTGTCCTTGCTTTGTTGTGATTAGCGCAGGTTGAATCTCTCGAAACTGGGGTTACGTTGGGGGTCAAAATAGGGGTTGGGGGCAGCCAGCGCAGCATCTTAGTCTTGGTCGTCCCTTGGTCCCTTGGTCTCGAAGTGCTGGTAAATCTCCTCACCTCGAAATTGTATTAGAAGCAACTTCTTAACTGTTCCACTGGCTTCCTGCTTCCCTCAGAAAGAATTGTTTAGCCTGCCAATCCACATGTGGCACCTGAAAAGAGGCCGCGCCATCAGCGAGGCATGTGTGTTTGGTCTTTGAGATGGCAGCGGGGCAGGAGCATGTTTGCTGGGGCATTTTCTACACCATGCTGAAGGGTCTGAGGAAAAAAAAGGTGTCTTTAAGTTTATTCCAAAGAGGCCTCTGGCCTGGGCAACTAGGCTCAGTAAACAGGAGAGCGGTGCATATGAGGCTGGATGGCTACCCCACCAGCCAGAAGCACAGGATTGAGGCCAGAGAACAAGCCTCCTCAGGTTGCCCCATATTGCAGGCTCGCTGCACTCCACCCACGCGCAGTTCCACCTCCAGCCACTAGGTGGCACTTATGGGGCACACACAGGAGCTGATCAGCTAGCTGTTCACACTGCAGGGCACTCTCCAGGTAGGCACGCACTGGGGAATATGCTCCACTGACCCTCCCACAGGTGAGAAGCGTGGGTAATCCACTGGAGGCTCTCATTACACAGTGACAGTCACAGGAACAGGACGCACTGTACTGTGTTTGGGCCTAGTGGCAACGGCAAAGCACCGTGCAGGCAAAGACACACACACACACAGACACATACTACCATCTGGGAGTGGTCCTTAGCAGTCCACATCTGGGTTATTTATCTCCTGGAGCCATGCCCAGCCCCTGGGATAGGTGCACTGGGGCTGCAAGCCACACAGAGTCCAGATAGCACTCTACATGTGTGTATCTGCCATATTATCTGGAAGAGAATATGAAGCTTGGCGATTGTCAGCTAGGTTTCACCCTACTTGCTGAATGGAACCCATCCTTTTTCACAGTAACTTAACAGGGCTGAAAGCTATTGACAGAAGAGTTTACCCATTTGATGTTGCTTATTTTGGCAGCAGCCTTTTGACACCCTCAATCACAACGTCCTTTTAGTGAGGATAGTGATGGTGTCAGGGGTGTCAAAGCAGAGCAAGAAATGTTTGCCTTATTTGCTTCTGGTGAGAGGTGGAATTAAAAACTAGTGAACTCATTACTCCATCCTATTTTGTATGAGGTGCACAAGGCTCATGAGTGTGTTTTGTATGTTTAGAATAACCCACACATCAGCTGCTGTGTCAATGAGTGATTTCTATCCTATTCACAACTATACTCAAGTATGTATTCAAGTCTCTACAGATTTTGCAGACAAGCACATTTTTGTAAACTAATTTTTTCAGATATTTAAAGAATTTGTGCTAACATTGGTGGAGCCTTAATTCATCCAAAACAAAGCTACTATTGGTAGGAACTGCCTACATGCTTAGGAAAGTGAAAGCATGTACAGATCACTGTGGGACATGATAAAAGCCTTCTGATCAGGGAGAAAATAAAAATCATAGTCATCATTTTTGATTCACAAACGTCCCAGGCACAGGAGTCTCTGCTCACTATTGTCTAAAGGTGCTATGCAGGGGTACACTGGTCCTTGAGGAAGAACACTGAGCCGAGCTCATATGTGCTATTGCTGAACAACTGTATCTCAGATTGAACAACCCGGTGAAGTAACCAGCTAAGTGGACCATAGTCATAAGAAATACCATAAATAGGCCCGCAAAGCTGCTAAAAGCTGCCAGGATACTGAAAACCTTAACCTGCACATCTGTCTCTCACATCCCATCATCCACCGCACTGCCAAGCGCAGTATCCTAGAACAAGATAAACCGCTCCTCAGTGGTCATCATGCACAGCATGTAAACACTTCTCACATAGGATCACAAAACAAAAACAACTTTCGAACCACACTCCCTACATCGTGTAGCGTGCTGCCTATTTAGGCATGCACTTCAGAGTCCCACATAGAGATAGTAAGTGCTATACAAAACAATGCAACACTGTAATGCTTTATTCATGGGTACCACTAAACGCAATCAATCCGAAATACAGGTGGTTCAAAATATTGCAGTGTGGGTAATTGAAAACATCCCTGCACTTGAGCACGTCCCTGAAGTGTGAAGAGCTATGCACTTGCTTCCAGTGCAAACCAGAGTAAGCTTTAAGGCTCTCACAACCGTATTACTCTGCATGACTCAAACAGGTCCCTCCAAACCAGTGGCAAATAGCATACTAACCCAAATTAAATATCACTGTATCCGTGCTGGTGGGTAATAATTCCCTGCACAGGTCGGTGCACAAGGAAAGAACTCCACAATAATTTACTAATTTTGAACCAACGGGTTCCTTTAAGAAAACCCTTAGACCTTTGTGTCTTAAGATTGTGGAAGCGTCTAAAGCGTTTGGTTAACTTGTGCAGTGTGGGTTAAACAATTGCCTATTGACTGGCTTGAAATGTTAGTGGCACTGATTCATATAATTTATCAGTTTCGAAGCTATGAAGCTGTGAGGTGTGTCTGCAAGTGGTATGAGTTGTTTATTGCTTTGAGATGGCTCTGTGGGGTACGTTTGTATGAACAGGTGTCTGCTCTAAAAGGGGCAACGTTTTGTAAACTGTATGACTTCGGTTCTTTGCTGCGTGTTTCGATGGGTATTGTGTGACTGAGAGATTTCCTGTTGAGATGGCAAAACATGCCCCATTCTTTTTATTGTTGGTAATTCATTCATATATGTGCACCGAATGGTGCAACATGTTCTGTTGGCTGGAAAGTGTGCAGTGTTGATGGCAATCCAGAGGTGAGCAACTATGGGCCATACATACAAGCTCATTTTCTCACAGATACAGAGGGGCAGATTCATCTCTACATATCAGCAGAGATGCGTCAGTTAATTTACGTCACGCCAAAAAACCCTTGCGCCACCATGGATGCGTCACATTTACAATGCGGCACACCGTGGTGCAAGGATTGACAGATGCGTGACGCATCTGTCAGTGTAAAGGTAGCACATTGCTGGAGTCGTGTCGCAAGCGCAACGCAACTCTTGCAATGCTCAGGGGTGGCCTGTACTTATTGTGCTGCGTCACTACTTACGCCTGCTTCAAGCAGGTGTAAGGTTTTGACGCAGTGGCGTCCTAGAAGTGGTGCAGTGAAACTTGTAGATTTAACTGCATCACTTTTACGAGGCTTTCTTGCGTGGGAACGCCCACCCTGCATACATTACACCTGACGCAGGTATAATGGGACGCAGGACTTTACAATGTGATGCATCTCCCTGGATGAGGTCACGTTGTAAATGTGTTGCAACGTGGTGCATTGTTTACGATGCCGCTGCGTCACAAAAGTGACGCAACAGCGGCGTAAAAGTGTCACAAGGTGCTTGTAAATCTCTCCCAGAGTAGGTAAAACACTTTGATACATCTGCCGTATGTCATATCTGAGCTGTGTTAGATGTAGCGGATATGACCTTTTTAAAGACGATGTCTATGGGGTATATTGGTGGAAGATGATAAGTGATTTTGGAAGCCCTGTTATAGCCAACTATTTGGCATATTTAGGCCCAGATTTACGTAAAGCAACTCAGAGCAGCAAGTTAAGGTGCTGAGCTGTGTTGTGTGAACAGGAGGGAGCAGAACAGCGCCATATCTGCTAAAATGTGGCACTGTTCTCTCTCACCCTTTGCTGGCGCACTTTTGGCTGCCATGCGCCAATGCAGATAATCCTGCGCCCTAGGGCAAAGGTGTCTGCGTTTGTGGTGGAAGAGGTTGCTTTCAGTATGAAAACTACGCTTTAGGGCGTTTCCAACTTTGTATGTGTGCTGCACAATGCAGCACACATGCAAAGTGGGAAAACCATGAAGGAATTAAAACCTTTTATCTTTTTTATATAGTTGTAATACATATTGTTTTATAACTTAATGTACATACCTATTAATATTTTAGTTTTACATCTTAGCATTATTAATGAAATTGTTATCTTATTTGTAGTGTAGCTTGTACTCTTAAATGCGTAATAATTGTTTAATGTAATTAATAATTTATAATTTAGTAGCAGAGTGCTAGTAGATTTATTCATTTATAAATTATTGTTTTTTATTTTTAATTTTTTAATGCTAATTAAATATGTAATTGTTTATTATTTATATAATGTTTTAATTAATTGCTATTTTATTTATTTAAGATTAGTTTGTCATTTCTAATGTAGATTTTATTTTATAGTTTAATAGCAAATGTATGTTTTAGTACTTGGTTGTTGGGTATGTCGGGGAATTATGTAATTGATCATTCCTTATTTTAATTATTTGCTGTGGTCTAATTGATTTAAATTCATGGATTCATATTATTAATATTCAAATTTGCCAAATGTCTTACATTTTTATTATTGTGTTTGATTTTATTTGTTTCATGTAAGTACTATTTCAATACAATACATTATTTATACTTTAATTTACATTTTTGGGGGTATATTTGTTTTTTATGGGGTATTAGATTGGTAAGTGCATTTTCAAAATCAAAATTTATTTAGTTTTTTATTTGGTAGGTTATTTTTGTATTTTACATTTTTTTTGTTTCTGTAGTACATATTTTTTATTTTGTTTATGATTATAGAATCCAATGTTGGTAGGTTTTAAATGTTTTTTAGAAATGATTAGGAGTTGGAATGGTATATGTAACATCAATAAAGTCTAAAATTGTCCCCGATTTTGTTTACGTTGGAATGGAGATAGTAAATCTAACCCAGCCAAAGTCTATCACTTCCCCTACTGTTGCCTGTATTGGACAGGGAATAGTAAATCTAACCCCTCTGAAGTCCAACACGTTCCCTGCTGTTGGATAGATTGTTGTGGAATAGTAAATCTAACCCCTCTGAAATTCAACACTTTTCCTACTGTTCCTTAAACTGGAGTGTGAATAGTAAATGGTCCTGCACTGTCCCTAATGTTGCATAAATTGGAGAATAGTAAATGTAATCCCTCCTAAATGTAAAATTTTTCTTACTTTTGTTCACATTAGAGTTACATATTATTTTTCCTACTATTGTTTACTTTTTAGGTCGAGCATTGGAGACCTCTTGTATATACTTAAGTATATACTCATATACTTTAGAATATACTTATATGTGTATATACTTTGTGGGCTCTGGAGATCAGCCCTAGGACTTGTCTGCTTCCGCGTAGTGACTTTTTTTTCTGTTCAACTGCCTCTATTTAACTGTCTTGATAGAAAACAACCAGCAGAGGTCAGTAAAGAATCAGAATTGCTTTCTGCTGAGGGACTTTCTTTTTTTTATTTTTCTGTCAACTGCCTCTATTTAACTTTCCTGATAGAAAACGACCAGCAGAAGTCAGTAAAATACCAGAATCACTTTAGCATTCTCTAGATTCTAGTCCATAGAAATTGTTTTCCTCAAGCACCTGTAGACAATAATATTTTTTTCAAATCTTGTATTTTCAGTGATATGACCACCGAAGGCCCAGATTTTATAATAAGAACAGAGCTTTGTACTATACCAATTCCCACTGAAAGGCAATATTTCTCTCTATGTGTTCCCATACCTGGGGTGTCATGAAGTTTGGTGCTTACTTTCACTCCATGTTAAGGAACAGTAGATGTTTCAGCACCCAGGCTAATGTGCTGCATAGCTAAATACATATAAGGTCCCAAATGTGAGACTGATTGCATTGCAAATGCTTGTTTTATATAGCACAAACTCGACCTGAAGGTATCAGAGTGCACAACAGATAGACACATTCATTTTCTTTTCAGGCACGGGGAGATTAAGTGATTTTCCCAGTATCACAGGATGTTTGAGACTCCCGCCAGACTCGAAACCTGGTTCCCCAGCTTCAAAGTCAGCCGCTCTGCCCGTTAAGCCACATTTGCCTTGGTCACGAGGATATATATATATATATATATATATATATATTACCTACTGGCGGTCGCCAGTAGGTAGTTATAGTTAGGACCCCTTTTCCATAGGAAATCCGCAACATCCTATTTTGAATAACTTTGGCGCCGGTCGACGAATCCTCGCGAATTTCTCAAAATAGGTGGGGCGCTACGCTCCGCTCCTACCCTGAAAGTCTCGGGGGGATTCGTCAAGCGGGGGCTGAGATAAAAGGGGGGTCCCAAAACGCGTTTTTCCCATGCATTTTTCCATAGGACCTTTAGACAGGGCTACAGCCCGAACGGCTGAACAGAATTACTAGAAATTTGGCAGAGAGGTATTCCTCAGGTCAAGGAAGTGCCTTTTGTAGGTTTGGTGTAAATCTGTTCAGTAGATTCTGAGAAAATAGCCTTTAAATCAATATATATATCTGAGCCAGCTTACGGTATGCTTACCGTAAGCTTACCGTACGCGTACGGTGGCGTGCGCGAGCGCGATTCTGATTGGCTGTTACATCTAAGTAAACATTCGAATCGGTCGAAACCAGGAAGCGGCGGCCGCCATTTTCTCTCTCGCACTCTGAGGGGGGGGCTGTGAATAAAGGGAAAAAACATATAAAGGGGCTGTTTAGACAGCGCCCATGCACATAGCCATGTTAGTTGAGTCCTCAAAGGCCAAAAACGGTAAATTTGTATTTTTTGAAAATTTCGCCGATTACGCTTACCGTACGCGTACGGTGCGCTTACGCTAAAAATTTTAATAAAAAAAAAAAAACTCTCTGTGCATGGCATATTATTGTCA
Source organism: Triturus cristatus (assembly GCF_964204655.1). Classification (NCBI taxonomy): domain Eukaryota; kingdom Metazoa; phylum Chordata; class Amphibia; order Caudata; family Salamandridae; genus Triturus; species Triturus cristatus. The sequence continues at coordinate 1,414,445,725 of NC_140591.1, read as the reverse complement.
TCACTTACAAATTAAATTTAACAGATTACCTATCACAAGGAAGCGCATAATATGTCCTCCATGTGCGCACGGTGCGTAACGTGGGCACGCGGTGCGCGTAGCGCACTGCGTGCCCACCTTGCGTGTACGGCACTAACTGCGTAAAGTGGGCGCGCGGTGCGCGAAGCGCACCGCGTGCTCACCGTGCGCGCACCGTGCGCGAAGCGCACCGTGCGCGCACGGAACGAACTGCGTTAAGTGGGCGTGCACGCCACGAATGGCGTAAAGTAACTTAGCATTTAAAAAACCGTACAAATTCACTGAAAAAACCATAGGTTTCACACACGTTATAGTTAGGAATTAGCATTTAAAAAACCTTGCAAATTCACTGAAAAAACCATAGGTTTCAGACATGTTATAGTTAGCGGAAATTTTACTGATAAAAAACCAATGAAATTCCCCCGTTATAGTTAGTGCAGGCAACTATAACTCACGCGACCGCAATCTTCTGCTGATGACATATGTGTCTTTATGAAAAAAAAATATTTCTAATATATGTATAGCTAAAAATTTATGGAAGAAGACATGGGCAAATAAGTGTCTAAATACAGTATTAGCATCAGCAGAGGATTGCGGTCGCGTGAGTTATAGTTGCCTGCACTAACTATAACGGGGGAATTTCATTGGTTTTTTATCAGTAAAATTTCCGCTAACTATAACATGTCTGAAACCTATGGTTTTTTCAGTGAATATATATATATATATATATATATATATATATATATATATATATATATATATATTGTAGAAGAAAGCCGTTGCATGGCTGAAACGCGTCTGCCATAGAGTTTCATGGACTCATGAACCATGCTCTGAGAATGGTAGCAAAATAAATCAAATTTGTTTAACCTGCACTGTGTCGGACTCATTCTTACCAGTGAGGGAATTCCGGATTGTATGTTTGGCCAGTATTGCAGGCACTGGCACCGTCATGCCCTTTCGGTCTGGTGCAACGCATGAGACAGTTGTGGACATGATATATATATAGTATATTATATATAGTAGCCACAGAAGAAATCTGGAAGATTATAGACAATGGGGGTGAGGCTGTGGTGGTTCTTTTGGACCTGTCTGAAGCCTTTGATATGGTGAGCCACTCCGTCCTGAAGCAAAGAATAGCGGAGATAGGAATCGGTGACCAATCTCCTGTGCCCCTTCCTCTCAGAAAAAGAGCAGCCATTCTCTTTAGGAGATTTCATCTACAATAATATATTTGCCGTGTAAGATCCTTTGGTTTCTCAACCATCTCCTATGCAGATGACACACAAATTGTTGTGTGCATCTCGAGCAACATCCAAGAGGTGGCGCATCGGTATGCAAGCAGCAGTTAGCTGGATGAGTAGCCACTGCCTCAAACCAAACTTAGACAAAACCCTGGTCCTCCTTTTCGGTAGGGACACCTCCTTCTGGAGTGATATCTGGTGGCCACAAACTCTAGGACCTCTTCCTGTCCCAGTTCCCAAAGTGAGAAAACTTGGAGTAATATTTCAGTTCAAACTCGCTTTCACAGAACAGACCAAAAAACTTCTTCCAACTTGCTTTTACCAGTTGAAAACCCTGAGAAAAGTTCTTCCCTTCATCCTGCCAGACTTTCAGAAAACAGTCATTATTGCCCTAGTTTTATCAAGACTGGATTACTTTAATGCCTTATATCTGGGCAAGCGGCTAGGCTCCCTTAAGAAACTGCAGAACGCAGCCACAGCGCTCATTAAAGACATCAAGAAATTGGACTCTGTCTCAAAAGCTCTAGAGGAGCTTCACTGGCTCCGGATTAAAAAGAGAGTGGGTTTAAAAGCGCTATGTACAGCGCACAGATGGCTCCATCTCACTGGCCCAGTTTATTTAAAAAACAAATTCTCTTGGCATTCCCCCGGGAGATGCCTTTGGTCTGCATAATCCAAAACAGTCAGGCCCAGGATCTACACAGCCCCGTGGGGTGGCTGAAGCTTCGTCCATGCCACCTGCAAGGTCTGGAATCATTATCTTCCCTGGCACCTTAGTAGCCAGTCATATCTGATGACTTTCAGGAAGCTCTTTAAAACATGTTTCTTCTCACTTCCCTTGTAGCCTCTTTAATTGCAGATGCTAGCGCCGAGACGCCCTCGGGCATTTGTTGTGCTTTACAAATTATAAATGTCAACTATCTGGCTCAGATATCCTAGTGATACAATTCCAAGTCTGGGGAGGATGATCTCAACCTAGATCTTGAGTTCACTTGTGCAAGGTGGAATCCAAAATGGGTTCTGCTGGTCTCTGCAGTCACACATTTACAACATGGAGTCCATCTACCTACACCATTCACCCACACACATTAACACAAGATGTCAATGCACGTTCTGGGTATTACATTCAAGTAGAAGTTCACTCCAATGGGGCCAGTAGGCACTACACTCACCCAAAGAGGAAACAAAGTTTGTTCAGCTTTATATGAATTACAAAAAAGGTAGGCTGAAAACACCGCCTAATGAAAGTTTCCATGGCACAGATGTCAGTCTGGGGCATCCCTCCTTACCAAGTAGCCCAACTCTGGATCTCAGAATGGGTAAAAAGAAATCCAGGCTTCAGCACCCAGCAGGATTGTCCTGTCCTGTCCGTGGCCCAATAGGAGGTCAGAATACCAGGTGACATGCAGCATGGTCGCTCAGGGCGTGAGTGCCAGTCTGTTTCACCACGCAGGGAACATTCCAATCTGAAAAGCATTTATATGCCTTTTTCTGGGGAGATACTGATAAGAAAATCCATGCATTGATGTTGCTTCACCCTGATCTGATCACGCAATAACTCTATCGTTTCACCAATGATGCAGAAACTGATAAATGTGCTTTAATTGGGCTGTCATACATTTCTCAAATATTCATAGGACTCTAAATGTGCCTGTCAGTTTCCAAGATTCATTAGTATTCATTTGTCATCTTGATTTACATGTAAAATACAATTTACATTGAAACAGTAATTGGCAGTATTTGAAACATCTCCCAGTATCTAGCAGCTAGCTATCTGTGAAGTTCTGTGCCTCGTTCTTTCGGCAGTCACCTAGGCAAAGAGTGTGCTAATGTATTGCAATGAATACCCCTTCCAATAAGCGGCAAGTAACAACAACCTATTGTATACTAATGAATCAATTTATCCGCTCTTTATTGTTAAATTATTGAGTTGTATTTGCACACAAAAAAATTGGGTGACTGCTTATTCGCTTTCTTATAGGATATACTAAAACCCACTTTGCTGCAGCTCTCCAGGGTTGTCCATATGCAGACGCGGTGTAAAACAATTTAAGAAGATACTGGGTGCTAAGGATAACCTATTGTCCAGTTAATAGTTTGTTTTTTGGCTCAGAAAAGATATAAGTTTGTTACTAAAACAAACCTTGAACAATAAAATAAATCATATTAAGTTTGTAGCAGGTGTGGTTTATCGTATGTACCAGTTTTAGAGTGAATCCACAAAGGCACACATTGAGGTCCCGATTACAAGGTGGCTGGATTTATGTGCGGACTACAATAGTTGGAAAAAACATTTGCAACCGGTATACTCGCACATAAATCCACTCAACCCTGGAATTACCAGATCCATTTCAACCTGCAGTGCCCCCACTCTGGGGACAAATCCGATGACATGCACCATCTGCTCTGATCAGACCATGAACATGGAAAAGGAGTACATTGAAGTGAGGGGTTGTGGGATGTGAGGGGGGAGAAGGATGGTTGGGGTATGAGCAGGAGATGCTGTGGGTGCTTCGTCATTAGCTGCAGAGTTATAGACGGACACAGACGTCTCGACCGAGAATACTATTATGTGGCGATCGTTATGACAGCACCACCTTCTTTTCCGCTCGAATAAATTATTGTCAAGAATAGATGATCAATTGAGATGTTGGCTGACATCTCCTTAAATGTGATACCAGGAAATAAAATCCTGTAAAAATCCCGATTCCAGGCCGCCAGTCCAACTTTATGTCCTGATGAAGACCCGCTTTAGATGCATACAATCCAGCACTACTACATAGGGTCGAAACGTCGACATTACTTGTCCAATTTGTCCACGCAATCCCACAATCAGAATTAGGAAAATTATATCCTGTTGTGGTCTATGCTCTTGATTTTGGACCTTTTCTGTATTACTGTGTTTTGTTATTGTATATATATGTTATATGTGAATTTGTGGTCAATTCTATGTCAATAAGCACGCTCAAACACTGATTGTCTTACGTCTTATGTGTCCTATGGTTGGCTAGTCCTGTAAATATTTTGCTGAACATTTTGATACATATCACAGAGTAAAAACGAATTCAATTTCTGAATCTCTTGGTTTGGTTCATGTGTGTGCATTTATGTTATCCAATGAATGATTATTGACACATTGATTATTTGTATTAAGTACATACTTAACTAAGCTTACGTGATTCCCAACAGAACCATTGTCCTTTGTTTTCGTGGGTGCTTGGGGAGCACTTCTCCTGGGCCATGGGAGAGGGCCAGGGAGGCCAAACGACGTGGCAGGCTGAGCTTGTAGCCTCAATTCTGTGTGAGTTTACCAGCTGGTAAATTCCTACACCATAGATATTTGGGTGCAGTATCCTGCCTGGCAATACTGCTCCTCTCAATTTATAATAGGGGCCCTCAGATGTGTAAAGTATGCATTTTATAAAAGTGTGCATAATCATGTGCACAGTTTACGTCTTCTTTTGAGTATTCACCTTGTGACTCAAACATACAGTATGCTTGTCACAATGTATGTACATGTCTTCAAGCTATCCATAAGGTCTTGGTGACTGAACTATTTCTCTATGCTCTTGCCAATTACACGCAATTGATATAGTACAGGAGTCTGATAATTATGTTTTTGCTTTTGAATTTGTTGATTTCTGTACATGCGTTTTTATAGTGCATATAAAGTGTACGGAAGGTGCTCAGATAAGCCTGCAAAGTATATATATCTATAAATATTCAAAAGTAACTACTTTTTTTAGGGAAGAGTTACAATAATTTACATTATATGTATCTCGTCACTTCATTGTCACTTCCCTGGGAGGGCCTTCCTTTTTAGGTCTCGGATAGACAGAGCATGCGCTGTCTCGATGAGACGTGTTGTGTTTAATCTGTGGACTTCAACCCGCACACAGGCTTCCCATCTGTTCACTCCATTGTCTGTCTCATATTTTTTATCACCATTTGTCCACGGCATCCATAGTCATGCCTCTTCTGGAGTTTAGCTCTTCCCCAGAGAATGGACCAAGTACTTGTAAACATCCCCTGCTCCCATTTTTAGGACCATTTTAGGACCTACTTATTTCTTTGTTTTTCAGCACTCTACACAGTGGTCGTGCTTTTACCAGCTCTGTCTAATCCCACCTGCCCTTACCCCCCCAAATACCGGTCCAACTGTAGGGCGCACTTTACTGCATCCTTGATTTGCTCGTTTGATTTACACTCGAGCACGCAACTGGAATGTTGCTTCCAATATATATGGTTGCTCGCTTTACTGTTCTGACTGTACGGCATGCTTTACTGCTTCTTTGACTTGCTCGCCCCCCTTGATAACAGCTGACATGTGTAGGGACCATGTCGGCGTTGCATCTCTGCAACATGAGTCAGATTTCATTGCACGCTCTTTAAGTCTGATTTATGACCAAGGTATGATTGCATTAACAATTTAAACTTCCACCGAGGATTACAAAAAGACCCGTTTTGTTGATGTGATTTTTTTATAGGTGTGTGCAGTGGAAAAGCTTGCCTCCTAGTTAAAAGCTTTCCTCGTTACTGTTCCCCTTTCTGGCCGAGTTTGCACTGTATAAAACTGCAAAAAACAAAAAAGGTGGTTTCTTGATTAATTCATTTTAAAATAGGCATGGTCTTTTAATTTGGTGTAACGATTTTGCAATTAAAACATTATTATAACCCCATTTCGATGCTCACACATACAGCCATTCTACACATCTACAGGCTCAGGCTTCATGCTTTTTTACTTTGCTTTCAGCCATGCTGAACAGCAGATGTGCTGCTATTCAACATGGCTAAAAGACATTAACATTGACCAGGCCATTAGCTCTAGGATTGCCAAGATCTATTGGCTTTGCCAATGCTTGTATCTTTGTGATGATGTGGATGAGTGTCAAGTATACAATGCATGTGGTGCGTAGATTACTTAAAATGATTGCTTCTGTGCATTATACTGGCTGCACCTCCTGTTTTCTTCTTTTGGGTTATCCCATGTTTACATTATTGATCCTAAACTATCAATTTTCTGATTGGTTTGCTTTGCCAATGGGTCTTCCTACTGTGTCTTTCTCTACAAGTTCTATTATATGATATTTAAGATGCAACTGACAATTTTACTGTCAACGCTACAAAATGGGCGTTTGCCATGATATCATACTAAGCAGTCTTTTTTCTATTTAACTTTAATGGAGCATACACCAGTTCCAGTATCTTAGACCCTTGGTAGAGTTATGGGCTCTTAACTAAATTGAAAAAACAGACAGCGTTCTAATATATCTCGTTCACACTAGTGTATTTTTATGTCCTTTATTCCTAGGAATTCCTCAGAATAATGTATTTAAAATGGTATTATGGACCTGATGCCAAGTTGAAGGCTATATTCTGAACTCTGAGCAAAGAGGGTTTTCTCAGGGAATTTGTATTACTGCGCTCCTTCAGCTTTCTTGAGGTAAATTCTGGTCTGTCAAACCTGCTGAAATCATCTGGGGTGAAAAATGTGGGGCACATTCTGAGTCATAAGTAATTTAGGCCCATATGTACAAACACATTTTTCCATAGACACAGAAATACATATATAAGGACCTTGGTGCAGAAAACACCAATATTGCATGTAGTTCTTCATTTTCATGACGGAATAAGAGGTATTTACTTCAGTCAGTGTATATCACCCTCCAGAGCAATGGTATTTACTGGGTGACATAAACAGGTCCCTGTTGGTCTTGGGCTTCTCTGCAGGGTCTCCCCCAAACCGTTTGCCGTCAACCCTTCTCTGTTTGCTGAATTCGTATTTGTTGGCCTTAGGAATCTGTGCACTTTACCACCGCTAACCAGTACTAAAGTGCTTTTGCTCTCCCTTTCAGACATGGTACAATTGGCTTACACCTGATTGACATATTTAATTTACTTATAAGTCCCTTGGACAGTGGTATACCATATACCCAGGACCTGTAAATTAAACACTACTAATGAGCCTGCAGCACTTATTGTGCCACCCTCTTAAGGAGCCCCTTAAAATATGTCCCAGTCTGCCATTGCAACCTGATTGCAGTTTTAAACTGCCAATTCAACCTGGCAATATAACCTCCTTGCCAGATATTGAACTCCCCATTTATTGTATATAGGCCACCCCTAGGTTAGGCCCTAGGTAGCCCATAGAGCAGAGTCCATTGTCATGAATAATTAAAAGGTTGGACATGTAATGTTACGATTTACGTGTCCTGATAGTGAAAAACTCCTAAATTTGTTTTTCACTACTGTCAGGCCTACCTCTTCCATAGGATAACATTGGATTGCATTAGTACATGTAACTCGTTAACCGCGGCGGAAATTCCGCCGCGGTGTGGCCGTTTAGCAGAGTGGGTGGGGCCGTGTCGGCCAACGGACATGTGCAGCACTACGGAGGTAGTGCTCGCGACGACCGTTGGCCGATGAACGCACGCAAAGGGTTAAATAGTTTTAACTTTTGATATAGGTGAACGTTTCGTGTTTGGTGTCTGTGAAATTATAATTAAACATTCTCTTTAATGGCAAAGTTGATTTTAAGTTACAATTTTGAAAATGCCACTTTTAGAAAGTTGCCATTTTCCTGCCCTATTTGGTGTCTGCAGCCTGCTATTGAGTCATATGACTAAGTGTAGTTGGCAGCTGGACTTTGTTTATTCCTCTCATTAGGTGTGCCTGGCTGGGCCACCAGCTGGCAGGATGGGAGTAGGGAGGTGGAGCTGGACATTGCCCCACTTGCAACTAAATGGGCTTGGCTCTTCCTTCACACAAAGGACATTTCACCCCTACATTGTTCATGCAGCCACCTTGGTGCCAGGGCAGGGAGGTCAGGAAACTTCAAGCACTTCAAATAGCATTTTCTAGGAACTTCTTCTACTTCAAAGAAGGCACCAGGTATAAAAATAGGACCCTTAGACCCAATCTTCAGTTCACTTTCTGGGCCTGTCAAAGGGCTCCCAGAGGACAGCCTGATTCTGTGGCCTGCTATGTACTCCACAAGACTGCTTTGTTGCACCTGGAAAGGAGCTGTGGCATGTTTAACTCTTATTTCAAGTGAAAGTAAAAGGTTACATGGTAAAATAAGCGAGGATTTCCATATAATAAATTGACCTATAGATGGGGCCATGAAGTGTGGACATCATATATATTGATGATGCACCTGCAGATTACATCAATGGCAATAGAATTGCCTTCTTTAATAGTAAGAGCAATTTTTGGGAGATTCAGGTTAAAATGCACTGATGTGAACTTTAAAGCCACTCAGCACAGCTCTTGTTTCGAAGTGAAACGTTTTCATCTGTATTTTTGTGTATTGCAACAGCTTCAGAAGTGCTAAATGCTTCATTGGACTAATTGGATAGTTGTTATTTTGATTAGTGTTAATTAAAATAAAAGGTTGCAGCATGTAAATATGTCGAGACACTGTTGCTACGTTTCCATGAGTGAAGAGCTAATTTAGGTGTGGAACAGCAGTTATGCCACTTTGCGAAAATGATAAAAAAAGGTTTTGGCAAAAGGCCCATTTGCCATAAAACTAGATATGTCTTGCCTTTATATCATGCCAGTGAGAACAAACCATATGTGGCTCGATTTGTACAAGGACGAACGAGCACTGGCAAAGCCATAGATCTTATTTCAATGTGCCAATGCATGTAAACACAAATATTCACAAATATCTGCATGTGGTGCATGCACAAATGCGGTCTATCACATTAAGCCTGTCTTATTGGCTTTGCCAATGCTGGGAAAATTTAGCAAAAATTGAATGCTTTCTGCATAGGATCCATATAGAACACAAAGAACTGTATGTGAAAAAGAACAAAATGGAAGAGGATACATTTAGATACAAAATAGAACTTTCATGAACTGCAATGAAATTTCGTCCTTGAAGGTGCGATGTTCCACCAAATATGTAAGGATTCAGTAATAATCCTCACATACTCTATGCATATTTTAAATAACTGGTAACAATATGTCTTGCAGATCACTGAGCTTTCAAGCCAGACCTAAAAAAGAGAGCATGACATTGAACTTGGGAATGTTTCTCAAGGTTTCGATCACAATGAAGATGTGAAACCAGAGAATGGAGTGATGCACCACCCCTGTGTATAAGAAAGTTCTTGTACAATAAGTCTTATAGTCTTAGTTGAGTTGTTTTTCAACAGTCTTTTATTTCACAGAAAATCCAAGTTAAGGGAAAATTTGTCAGCCAACGCGTTTCGTTCATAACAATGAACTTCTTCAGGGCTGTGAATTGCAATATAAAAATACATAAGTGTATGGACATGGACATACAAATGTGTATGCATGGCACAGAACTTAAGTGACACAGACGTGAGCATGGAAAAGGGAAAATAGTGAGGGTAAGGTGATGGTACTGGTAGAGCCTGTATGGCACAGGCAAGAAAGTCAGGGGGGGAGCAAGGAAGCAGTGAGGGGTGAACAAAGCGGAGCGAGTTGTGGGGAGGAAAAGATAAGTAGTGGTTTAGATTAAAGTGAACATATCCGATTCGTGAGTATGTACGATTCATTATCACTGTAATGGAAGGTGCCAATAGTACAAGGTCCTAGTTGGGGGTATAATGTCCCAAAGCATTGTTCTTAATAGTATGTACGATACATTATCACTGCAATGGAAGGTGCCAATAGTGCAAGGTCCTAGTTGGAGGTATAATGTCACAGAGCATTGTTCTTAGTATGGCACTTAAGTAGCTTGAGAGTATCGCCCCAACAAATGCAGGCCCACACCTATTTGATACCAAACACACATGGCATTTATAGTCAAAGATAAAGGAGATTAATCTGAGGTTTAGTTAAGGAGTTTGGTCCCTGATGAGGAAACAACAGCAAGAGAGGTACATACCATGGAGTTAATTTGCGTCAAATTATCTGTATGCTTGTACAGTATGGCTGCGTGGGCCTCCGTGATAAGGGCTAGCAAGCAGTAGATCTGGTGGGAGAAAATACCATATGTCAGTACTAATATACCGCTGAAAATGGGCAGGGCAGGGAGAAAGCACCATACGTCAGTACAACAGTACTGCTGAGAATGAGCAGGGTAGCTGTGCAACGTATACTCGTAGTGTGGTGATGTTATTGAAGGTAGTAGTCGAGTACATAGATGTATCGGCGGAGGTAAGTGCTGGTTGTGGCCTGATAGTGAGAATGCGTCCATGTGTGACCAAGATCATTCCAGAAGACTGGAGTGATTCCCTGCTGGTTCTAGTGGAGAAACTAAGGGTAGAGCAGAAAGAATGGCCCGTAGCGAAAGGGGGCAGAAAGCAAACATAGAGAGCGGTCTGTGGAGTAAACGTGCACTGATCGGTAGGGTGTGCGCGATGGTAAAGTGCACGCTGCTGAGTACGAGGGATGTGGGCCCACCGTGATATGTGGTGCTTGATGAGGGTCGTGGAAATCTAGAGAACGGCCCATGGTCGTAGTAGGGCAATGCGTGATGAAAGTGCGCGGTTATGTACATAGGGCGTGGCGAATGACAAACTGTGCTAACAAGGGACATGATGAGTGGCACACTATAAGGTAATACCAGATTGTACGAGTATTGAGAGGACGAAAAAGCGGGCGCCTATCGGGCAAGCGTGAGGTGAGGATACATAAATGTAAAAAGCAAAGGTAAATTGCAGTTTAAACATAGTTGCATGAAAAACTCTCAAGGTGAAGCAAATACATGGAATCTGTCGGAGAACCGAACAGTTACTCGAGTAAACAGGTCGTGGTGGGGGTGCCAAATTGTCAGGGTTACATAACGATAATAAGAATACATCACAAAAAGCACAGATGGAAACCATCAGTTTGTGCAATAGTACGGGCGCCATGCGGCCAAAACTTAAAGCCGATGAGAATACTTCACAAAAATCACAGATGGACCTATTAGTGTGGGCAATAGTACTGAGTGAGTTTGGGGGCGGGACTGGATGAGAACATGGCGGCAGTAGGCTGATCTGCCACTGCATCAGAAGGCTCCACTCGCTCTACCCGCTCTAGATGCTCTAGATGCTCGTGATTTTTGTGAAGGGGAAATGTTACTGTTCTTGATGATGTCCTGCAGCGGGGGACAGAATTTCCCGTCCGTGGAGGGATAAGTTTGTTTCTTCGGCGGCTCCGGTGTTGCAGGAGGCGGTGGGAGGCTGATTCGGCTCCAGGTTTCGGCGCTCTGCGCCCAGCATGTTTTTTCCTCCCTTCGCGCCTTCCGTTGCAGACGCCGCTCAGGGTCGGGCAGTCAGGCGGCTGTGAAGAGAAGGTTGCTGATTAACCCGGGGGTCTCTGGGGGACCCATTTGGACTCAGCCTGGCGTGTGCTGTTTTTTGACCGGATGTGTGTAGGCGATGAGGCAGGGCACGGTCCGGGAGCGGCCTGTGTTCTTTCTGTTGCCTGTGCTTCTCTCGGCTTGCCGCGTTGGGGAGCTGCGGCGCTGGAGCTGAGGAGAAGCCGAAGAGTTGCGGCTTGTGTGCTCCTTAGGGGGTTTGCCAGAGCAGTGGCGGCCACCCTGGAGCAGAGCGCGGGGAACGATTGTTTAGAGAGAAGCAGTGCGGCTGCCCACAAACAAGGTGCCTGGAGGGCTGGGTCAGCCAACTTCTACCTTCAGGAGCTTCAGGAGGCTCAGCTGGAGGTTGGCGGAGACGGATTGATAAATGAGTTGTCTCTTGTCCAGGTAGGAGGCAATCTAGCTACTGGGGGCTTGCCTGTTTCGCCCCCTGAGGTTCCTCTTTCTTCTATCCCCTCACCAGATAGTAAGAGCTATCGGAAGAGCAAAAGACAAGGGGGTGGAGGAGAGTCGGTTGGGGTTAACGTAGCTAACTCTACTAAATCGGTTAAAGCACTCATTGATCAGCTAACCGGTTCGGAAGAAGAACCGGTTATAAATCCTGGCAGTATTGATAACGTTGGTCATAATAAAGTTAAGGGGAAGGCCAGGTCTGGGAAGACTGATAAGAAAAGTACTTCCTCTTTTTTATCGGGGGAAGTAAAAAAAAAGCAGCACTTTAAGACAAATAAGAGTAAGTGTGCCTTCCCAGACGGCAAATCCAGGATTACGCCTTCCTTAAGATCATACTTTAAGGTGCTGCCGGAAGTACTGTGTCTTGCAAGACAGAGAGAAGCTGGAAGTCCTGTTAAGTCTGCTTCGGGAACAGATAGATTGATAGAGAGGGCCAGCAGAATGGAGGTGGTAGGTAAAGGGATAGAGGATGTAGATCAGATTCTCCCTGTGGCACCACCAGAAAAACTTCCGGATCCACTTGATGGTCAGACCCAGTGCCCGAGTTCTTCAGAAGGCCAACTGGAAGGCGGAGTGATAATTTTAGATTCCGTGACTCCAACTCCAGAGTCACACTCGATCTCCTCTCTGGAACACCTTATGGCCTCATTGGCGGTAGATATTAAAAAGGGTTTTGAAACCTCCGCTGCAAATCAAGGAGAAATCCGGAGTTTCTGTGAGACACTGGATTAAAAAATAGATCTCTTAAATGTAAGGACAGTAATCCTAGAATCTAATGTGGAGGCATTAACAGGGCAGCTTGATATTTTGAAAGTTGATGTCACGGCCATGAAAAAAGAAGAAGGAGTCCTACGAGAAAGGCTGGAGACATTAGAAAACAATTCCCATAGGAATAACTTACGAATATTGAACGTTCCAGAAGGGAGTGAGGGTGGTGATCTTAAACTTTTCATGATTAAGCTCTTGAAAGAATCACTTGATTTAGAAATCCCAGTTGAGGAATTGGATAGGGACATTCAGAGGATTCATCGGGATCCCTTTAGAAAGAACCCGAATCGTTCTAAGCCAAGGAAAATCCTTATTAATTTTCAAACTTATTCTGTGAAGGAGAGGGTACTTAATCTATCTCTCAAATACAAATCACTGAAAAGTAAGGACTTTCCTTTCCAGATTAGATCGGATCTGGCTAGAGCCATGCTGGATAGGCAGTGGGAAATGGGGAGAAAGTTGGAAGACTTTAAAAAGCTAGGAGCTGTGGCCCAACTTAAATTCCCTGCTTTTCTGAAGATCATGTTTAAAAATAAAATGTACAATGTTAGATCAGTACAGGAAGCAGAGGATTTGTTGGCAAATTTACAGGCGGGGTAGGTAATTCCTAATTTACTGGGTTTGGGTCTTGGTTCTCTATTCTCCACTTACCCTTTTTTTTTTCTCTCCTTTTGTGTTTCTTCTTTGAGCATTGATATGTATTGATATGTGTAGACCGAGGCTCTCTTCTCCTCCCCTTCCTAACACTATATTTGTTAAATTTCAAAATTAGATTTATTATCTTGTTAAGGTAGATTCAGGGATAGGTTTTTTTTTGACAATGTGTTTTTTCTTTTGAGGGCAGAAGCGGGTGTGAGCCTTTGAGATGCAATTACCTGGGCTTTGTCCGGATGATTGGGGGATGGGTTCTCCATGGGTGGTGGGTAGATGGCAATGGGGTGGGGGAGGGAGAAGGGGGGGTATAAAAGAAAAATCCTCATTTTTCGCCACCCTAAATAGGTACAGTTTTAAAGTCGAGATAAAGGGCTTAGGCAAGGGGCTGATGCTCTTGAAAGTTGACACTCCTCGCTTAGGTAGGGTAGAGGAAAGGGAACCTCCATTACCTCTTTTCAGATTCTTTCCTGGAACGTCAATGGCCTGTGCACTAGACCAAGGTGAGACAAGATATTGCAGTTTTTGCGGGACTCTTCAGCGCAGGTCATTGTCCTCCAGGAAACACATCTAATGGAAGATGAAATGAATTCCCTGTTAAAATCGCAAAGTTGAGTTGGCTCCCATGTAAGTACAAATCAATCAGTGAATATAAGAGGGGTCTCAATTATTTTTAAGAGGTCAGTAGGTGCCCATATTTCCTCTTACATAAAGGACACCAATGGTAGATGGGTGATAGTCAAATAATTGAGACCCCTCTAGCCACTAGGGCTGCGGTCCTGTCCAAATCTCGAGAATATCTGCTTGGGGCCATGAGACAGTTCACTCTGTCAGACATTTGGCGAGATAGATCAGGGCAGCAGCCAGGAGTGTCTTACCGAAATTACAAATATAGACATCAGTCAAGGGTTGATTTTGTCCTGATCAGCTATTCACTAAGGAGTAGGGTTAAAAATATAACCTATTTGGCTCCCCATCTCTCGGATCACTCTGGTGTTCTGATGCCTTTGGAGTGCCAAGCACTTAGACCAAGCAGAACTTGGTCCTTCAGCCGTGCCATACTCTTGGTTGAGGAAGAAGTTTCTTTTCTCTCCCAGGAGGTGGATTGTTTTTTGGAGGTGAATGTTGGTACTGCATCAATAATCTCAGTTTGGGATACAATGAAAGCTTTTTTTCGGGGTCAAATCACTAATAGATCCTGTTACAGGAATAAAAAATATAAGGAAGAGATCACCGGGATTGAAGCTAAATTAAAAGATGCAGAGGTGGATCTCTCAGCTGCTGCTTCTCCAGAAATTTTACAGGACAAGCAAAATAAGATTAGTAGTTTGAAGGCCCAGCTTGAGAGTATTCTGAATGCTAGACTTATCCGTAGGTGGGAAGCTAGCAAGATCTCCCATTTTGAGTATGGGGAAGGAGCAGCTAAACTCCTTGCTTGGAAGAGTAAATCAGACCGAGCAAGGAGTTATATTAAGGAGATAAGAAATGAGAGGGGCATCTTAGCTACGGATGATGAAATCCGGGACGCCTTTCAGGCCTTCTTCCAATCAATCTATCAGGAAGATGGTAATGTAGATAGTCGGAGTGTTCAGAATTGGCTCAAAGATATTTCGCTCCCCTCCCTCAGTCCCGAACAACAAACATTTATAGATGCAGAATTCTCATATGATGAAGTAAGGGAGGCTATCTTTAATAGCAAGAATAGTTAGGCTGCAGGCCCAGATGGTTTGCCTTCTGAGATATATAAGGCAATAGGAGATAAGGTTGTCCCTATCATGACTAAACTCTTTAACCAGATCCTACAAGAAGGTCTGAACCCCCCAGACTCATGGAATGAGGCCACTATAGTTTTGATTTTATAACCAGGGAAGGCGGCATTCAATTGTGGGTCTTGTAGACCCATATCTTTATTGAATGCCGACTATAAAATCTTTACCTCTATACTGGCAGCACGTTTGGGTATGGTGGTGGGAGACATTCTGCATCCAGACCTGAAGGACTTCGTGAAAGGGTGCCAGATAACTCACCTAACTTATGATTTAATCGGTGCAATAGATCTGGCATCCACATATTCTATCCCTTTAGCGGTTATGACTTTGGACACCACCAAGGCCTTCGACAGGGTTAACTGGGTATACCTGTCGGAGGTCTTGGAAAAATTTAATCTTGGCAAGAAGTTCCTTCATAAAATACAAACTATATATAGGAACCCTACAGCCAGACTTCTGGTAAACGGCAGTGTTACAGCAAACTTTAATATATCTAGGTGCACTAGACAGGGCTGCCCACTCTCCCCTCTCCTTTTTGACCTATACATTGAGCCGCTTGCCCAACGGCTTAGAGAGGATGTTAACATCCAACCCTTTAGGTATGGAGAGTGGGAGAGGAAGGTAGCCCTATATGCAGATGACATTTTGATTTTTACTGCCAACTTGGATAAGGCATTCCCAGCAGTCATCAGTCAAGCTCAGGAGTTTGGAGCAGTTTTAGGGTACGAAATCAACGCCGCTAAAACAGAGGTGATGGTTTGGAACCAAGTGGTTTACCAATGTCGGCATTTGCTGAGCTCTAAAATGAGGTATCTTGGTGTTAATATAGTGCAAGATATTGCGAAGATCGCTGAGTTAAACTTGACTGAAGTGGCGAGAGAATGTGTGAAGCTTATGAAGATCTGGGCTTCACTCCCTCTCTCTATTATCGGTAGGACTAATTTGGCAAAAATGTCGATACTCCCAAAAATTACTTTCCTTTTTAATTGTATTCCACTTTATTTTGAAAAGTTACAAATCGAGAAAATCCAGAGGGACATCAACTCCTTTGTTTGGGGGTATAAATTTTCGCGATTGGCTTGGAAAAAGCTGAGACGCCGAAGGGAGAAGGGAGGCCTTGCTCTGCCCGATCTTCAGCTCTATGCCTGGGCGTTTCAACTTTCCCACGCTCGTATGCTATTAAAAATGCCGACTAAGGTTGGTGTGGGTGGGATGTTTTTAGCAACGTTACAGGGCGCACATTTACCGGTGGAGGGATTTTTGTTTAAATTTGGAGATGTTAAGTTTTTCAAAAAAGTTAGGCTCAAGGTTTTGCAGGGTCTGGGTAAAACGTGGACAAACTTGAGGAGGTCGATAACTCTTGGCTACCTTTCTAGCATGGCCCCTATATGAGTTTGAGTTTGAGTTTGAGTTTTAAAATACTTGTAAAGCGCTCGTACACCAGCGGTTTCTTGGCGCTATTGCTAACCAGATCCAGGGCTAAAAGACGGGGGAGACTGCTGGGGATTTAATCAAAGAATTTTGTGAACAGATGGGCTTTGAGATGTTTGCGAAATTGTGGGTACAGGGAAATGGATCGCAGAGCTAGGGGAAAGGAGTTCCAGAGGATCGGGGCAAGGGTAGCAAATTTCGAACCACCCCACTTCTTTGTCCGATAGCGTGGGATAGTGAGGAGGGACTGGGACGAGGAGCGGAGTTCCCTAGTGGGTACATAGGGGGTGATTTCTGAGGAGATGAATGCTGGAGCCAAGTCCAGTCGGGCCAAAAAGGTGATGGAGGCGAGCTTGAATTGGATACGGGCCTGCACAGGAAGCCAATGCAGGGATTTCAAGAGGGGGGAGGAACGGTGAAATTTGGGAAGGTTGAAGACCAGGCGGGCCGCCTGGTTTTGTATCTGCTGCAAACACCGTAAGCTATATGCAGGGATACCTGCATATAGGGCGTTGCCGTAGTCCAGGCGGGAGACCACCATGGCTAAAATGATGAGTTTGAGAGCTGAGAAGGTGAAGAAACGGGACACCCTGCGTATAATGCGCAGTGAAAGGAAAGAGGAAGATACCACAGAGCTAACCTGGGAGTGGAGGGTGAGTTGAGAGTTCAGTTTTATGCCGAGGGTTTTCACAGAGGTACAGGGTTCCGGAGAGGGGCCAAGAGAAGGGGGCCAGAAGAGAGGGGACCAGGGGCTGGATGAACCACCCGTCAACACCAGCTCGGTCTTGTCAGGGTTGAGTTTAAGGTGATTGTGGCTCATCCAGTCCCGGATGTGGAGCATGACAGATTGAAAATTAAGGATAGAAGAGGGGGAAGAGGAGAGGTTAAAGACCAGCTGGAGGTCATCCGCATAATTAAATACGGAGACCTCCATTTGTTGGAGAGAAAAGATAAGAGGGGCAATATAGAGATTAAACAGGAGGGGGGAAATGGAGGAGCCTTGGGGAACCCCGCACTGAACTTTTCGGATGTCCGCTGTAAAATCACCCAGACGAACGGCCTGGGTGCGGTCGCTCAGGAAGGATGAGAGCCAGACCAAGGCGGTCCCTCCGATCCCGGCCGCCCTGACACGGGAAAGCAAGATGGTATGATCCACCGTGTCAAAGGCGGCCGAGAGGTCGAGGAGCACAAGGGCCTGGCGCCGGTTAGTATCCATCCCCTCCCTGAGGTTGTCCAAGACCGAAATAACAACGGACTCCGTGGAGTGTGCGGGGCGGAAACCAGCCTGGCGGGGAGCAAGAGCTCCATGAGTCTCTACAAAGGAGCTCAAAGTGCCCGTGACATGGCGCTCGAGCACCTTTGCCAGAAAAGGTAAGAGGGAGATGGGGCGAAAATTGGCAGGGACAGAGGGGTCAGCCTCCGTTTTTTTTAGAATCGGAACAATAATCGCAGACTTCAAGGGGGAAGGAACTACACCTTTAGCCAGAGAACTGTTGAGGAGGTGAAGGGGAGGATCCGGGCAGGCAACAAAGATGTGACGGAGAATGTGACCAGGACAGGGGTCGAGTGGAGAGCCAGATTTAACCAAGGGTACCAAGGAAGACAGGGCTTCCTTAGATATGGGGGGGAGGGTAGTGAGTTGTCCCTTGGGAGGGGGGAATTGGGGATCAGCAAAGGAGGAAGAAGGGGGCGGGATGTTAGCTTTAATAGTAGAAATTTTATGGATGAAATAGTTGTTGAGGGAGTGGCAGAGTTCCTCGGAGGGGGCGGGCTTCAAAGTTGTTCTATCAGAGAGCGCCAGGTTATGGATAATCGTGAAAATCTCCTTAGGCTGGTTTTCTGCAGCGAGGATTTTGGAGGAGAAGTAGGCGGTTTTGGCCACCAAGATGTCTTTTTTATACTGGGTAAGGATGTTGGTATACTCCAGTCTTAAAGTGGGGCAATAACTTCTCCTCCAAGCCCGCTCCGCGCGGCGTACAGTAAGTTTGGTGGCCTTAAGGTCTGTGTTGAACCACCGGTTGGCATCCTTGTCCCGCTTGGAAGTAATGCGTTTGAGCGGGGCAACTAAGTCACTGCCAACGGAGAGCCACTGATCTATGGCCTCAACCTGGGAGAGAGTAGAGAGGCCCAGCAAGGAAGGGAGGGAAGTGATAAGAAGGGAAGAAAGATCTTCCGGGTTGACACGACCCCATGCTCGAACCCAGATGTTTTTGGGGCGAGGGGGATGAGCTGGGGGGTGAATGGGTAGGGAGAAAGAGATAAGGTGGTGGTCGGACCAAGTGCAGGGCGAAATGGAGAGGAATTCCACGGGACAGTTGAGGGACCAGATCTGGTCAAGAATATGACCCTTGGTGTGGGTGGGGGAGTGGACGTGGGGAGTGAAGTTGAGGGATTGGAGGGTTTCAGAGAATTCCTTAGAGGACGAACATTCAGCTGGGTCGGAAGGCCAGAAGTTGAAGTCGCCAAGGAGTAGGATAGAAGAGTTATTGACTGTAATGGTAGCCAGGGCTTCCAGGAAGTCAGGGAGGAACTGTAAAGGGGATTGAGGAGGACGGTAAGTGAGAAAACAGGTCAGAGGGGGAGTAATGGAGGTAGTGCGAATAACCAAGTATTCGGTGGTCGCGATATCAGGCAGGGACAGAGTTTGAAAGGGGAGATCGGTGCGTGCGATGACCGCCACGCCGCCTCCAGCTCTGCCGGGAGGGCGATCAGCCCGAAGGGCGTAGTAGGAGGCCGGTAAGGTGGCTAATAGGGCGGGGAGGGAGTCGTCGCTGAACCAGGTCTCCGTTAGGAAAAGAAGATCAGGGGCTTGAAGATCCAGCATGACTGAGAGTTCATGTGCATGGGCGACTGCTGACCGAGTGTTGAGATAGCACACCGTGAGGGATTTAGGGGTAGTGGGAAGAGTGTTGCTACTGGTCGAGAGAGAGGGGTCAACTGTGGGAAGGGGGATGTGAGAGGGAGCGGCGGGAGAGAGACCAAGAGAGAGGATGTGGGAACAGGTAGAGGTAGCGATGGGCCAGGGTCCCTGTAGTTTGTGTAGTTGGTCCGGGGTATAGGTGGTGAGCGGGGCAGAGTGACGCGCCCCTAGCCCCGGACAGTCACGGACGGGCGCAGACGGGCTTGCCTTAGGCGCGCCTTCGGCGCGCAAACGGCGCTCCCGCTGCGCTCGTCCGCTGCGCTCGTCCGCTGCGCTTCCTGTGCATGCACATTTGTATAATAGTAGGGGGCGTGGCCTGTAGGGGGCGTGGTCAGCGCGCACGCCTGTGCTGATGGCGGCCGCTCGAGAAATGCCAAGCGCGAGCAGAGACAGGATCGTCTGTGCGCTGTAGAAGATGTCAGGTGGTGGGGCTTACAAACACAGAGAGAAAGTAAGTGACACCACGCAATGTTACAAAGATTAAAAACAGTGCGATTTAAAACAATCTTCGCAAGGTCCTCGTACCTCCAGCTCCCGGCTTTTCGCCTCAGGACTGGGAAAGCAATCTACCCAGCGCTCGCAAATCAGCGCTTAAATAGGAAGGGTAAGAGGGGGGCGTGGCCTGTAGGGGGCGTGGCCTGTAGGGGGCGTGGCCAGCGCACACGCCTGTGCTGATGGGACTCTCCTGGTAGTCCAGAGTGCCTGAGAGATAGGTTGGCGATCCCGTTAAGGGATTATGGCATGGTGGTTTGGGGGATCTGATCTCAGATGGCACTTTGGCAACATGGGAACAACTCAGTGAGAGGGTGGGGCCATGCCTTTCTAGATTTAAATATTGGCAGCTCAATTTGCGAGGGGCTATTTGGCAGTTCGTACATCTGGCCCCAGGTATCCAATCTTGTGGGCACATGTCTGCAGCAGTTTCATCATAGTCAGAAATCAAAGGTGCCAAGGAGCCTGTCCTTTGTACTTGGAAGAATAAAATTCACATTTGACAGCCTTATTGTTTTCCATGTCTGCTTTTCCTCCCTCCTACTCCTTCCACCCACCACTGCTACTTACCCATTCATGTTGATGCATCAGTTTGCGCTTGTACTTTGTAAGAGGAGATCTTTACTTGAACGAAAAAGTGAGTGAGAGGATCTGAGGTTGCTGAAGCAGCCCTCTACCTGTCATTGGCTGCCTGCTTTGCCCTTTCCAACCACTGCTGCTACATATCTGTAGTATCTTCATGTAAGGTTATTACTGTTCTCCTCTATCTTGTAACTAGCTGCTCAGCCAGTGTGAGAGTTCCATGTGGAATGTTGACCTGACTGGAATGTTGGAGGTTGGTGTGGTGTGAGACAGTTGAGAGGATGGGCTGAGCAGCTAGCAGGCTGCTCCTGGTGGGGCTATTCTATGGACTTAACTAACTTAATTAATACGCCTAAGATCTATCCTGGCTACGTCTGCTGTGTCACATCAACACCTATGGAACCAGGTCACTTCAATTGGCGACGATTTGGACTAAAGAAACTATGCGTGTAACCTGAATATACTGGTGTGTAACTAAACTAGTGTGACTTGAAGAAACTGGACTTAAAGAAAAGAAACTCCTCATTTGGCGGAACTACCTGGCACCGTGAGCCCCACCAGTGACCACTACACCGGTCGCCCAAACCTCCGTGTGCCAGTTCGAGTGAGGAGTGGAGCTGCAAGATGTTCCCTTGTGCAGCACAGAGGTTTGCCTCAGTCCTGTGTCTACTTCGAGGTGTTGTGTCCCTGAGCTGTCTTGTGGATGTCTTCGCGACCTAGTTGGGTGTCTTTTGAAGGCTGCTGGCCCCTGTAACAGTCGTGTAGGAGATGCACCGGCTGTCTCCTGTGTTGGTCTGTGGAGGGCCATTTGAGGATCGTGATTGGTACAACAACCAACTTCAAGGCCCCAAGTACTAAAGGACAATGTGTCTCTGTAAACAAGGTAATTGGTAACTGCCTGTGTTTTGGGAACAAGTGCGAAGTTATTGACTCTGAACTACATTGGATGTTGGATTTCTAATTTATTTCATTTGCTCCTTCGTGATAGCGCTGAACCTATGTGAGAGTCACTTGTGCCACTGCCTGTTTGGTTTTTCTACTGACGCTTTAACGGTTGTTACAGTTTTGTTCAGAGTCTCTGCAAGATGAAGTGGTCATTTGCACTGTGACCTAGAGAGTTTTAAAGACATATTCAATTGCTTTGAGTTTGGTTGCGTGGTCAGTTGCCAAGACGGATGTGCATCGTTTAAAAATTCAAATTGGCTCGCGCAACTTACCATGATCAATGTCGCGCGGAGTCTCTCTTCAAGCTTCCATGACGTCTTGAGCTCTTTTGGTGTTCGGAGCTGCATTTGTGCGTTTTGAAGCAGGTGCACACCGTAAGCCACCCGGCATGCGTCTCTTGTGCGTCCCGCCATATTGGAGTTGGCGGATCCAGGCATTTTACTTTGCATATTCGTGTCTTCTTATGGTGTCCTACAGCAACCTGCCAACCATTGTTCATTTGTACGCTCAATAAAGTTATGTCTGCGTCGCAACGTGAGGATCTCTTCCCCAAGTGTCCGCTTCTTCAATTCATCGTTCATTCAGTCAACCCAAGTCAACGGACATTCGACGCTGGCCTTTTGTCTTCAGTGCGCTCGTTTTCGGCAAAGTATTCTTCTTTTCAGGAAACTGGACATTCTAAACCGGACTCTCTTCAGTTTCAACATTAAGAAGTTTGACTTTCTTTTTCTGTCACTGAACAGTGCCTACATTCTTCGTGGTGAGTTTCTTTTGTTGTCTTAGTGCCCAGGCTCGTTTTCGTTCTCGGTGGGCATGATGTCTGCTGCACAGCATTTCGATCTGCTGCAAAGTACTTTGTTAAGTGGCCAAGTCCCTTGTTACTTTCAAGCGCTTATGTCTGTCAACTGACATTGTATCTGTTCGGAGTTCTTTCATCTGGATTGTCACCAAGAACTGTAGCACGCCTGTCTATCTTCACGGTGACAGGCACACCTATGACTATGGTTAATTAACATGCTATGGTTTTAATCATTTAAAGATATGAGTGTGTTTCCTCAGATATGTTATATTTACGCTGGTATCATATTTGGTATGTTGGGTTCTCTCTCTCTCATGTTTGCACTACTACTGAGAATGTTTTTGAGATTGCACTACTACTGAGAATGTTTTTGCATACTTATGTTGGTGTTCTGATTTAGTACCACTTTCATTTTGAGTTGGTCGTGTAGTGTGTATCAGTCACTTTGTGCTGCACGTTGTCTACTACTCTGTCTGTTGGTCATTCTGTGATTCACTTCTCGGTGTTTAGGGGGGGGGTGTTAGTCCCACCTATTTAATTAGTAATGGGTGTTAGTCCCATATACTTAGTGTCTAGGGGGTGTCAGTCCCACCTAGGTCATTGTTGATGGGTGTTAGTCCCATATTCTTAGTGTTTAGGGGGTGTTAGTCCCACATAGGTCTTTGTGATGGGTGTCAATCCATTTTATTCTGTTTTAGGGGGTGAGAGTCCTACCTATGTTATGTGTAATGGGTATTAGTCCCACCTTTGTCATGCTTGTGTTGGGTTTTAGTCCCTTCATTTAATTATTAGCTGGTGTGTGTGTGTGTGTGGGTAGCTGTCTTTCGTTGCCTCACTGTGCTGCGTTTCTGTTACACCTGCTGCACAGTCTGTGGGTTTTAGTCCCATTTTTGTATTCTGTAGATCTGGGTGTTAGTCCCATATACTTAGTGTTTAGGGGGTGTTAGTCCCACCTGTGTTATTGGTAATGGGTGTTAGTCCCATATACTTAGTGTTTAGGGGGTGTTAGTCCCACCTGTGTTATTGTTAATGGGCTTTAGTCCCATATACTCAGGGTTTAGGGGGTGATGGTCCCACCTATTAAATTGTTAATGGGTGTTAGTCCCATATACTTAGCGTTTAGGGGGTGATAGTCCCACCTAGGTCATTGTTAATGGGTGTTAGTCCCATATACTCAGGGTTTAGGGGGTGATAGTCCCACCTACGTTTTAGTGTTGTTTTATTCCCCCATTTTGGGAGTGATTCTTCCTGTATGTTTCATAAATCTGTAGAGTACTTGTTGTCGTTTTCTACTGTGATTATTGGCTTTTTGTTCCATATGTATCTTATGTGGTGTCTTTTCTATTTCTGTTTGGGAGTTTAACGTTCTTTTCGTGTTTTATTAAAAGAGGAGGTTGGTGATAGTGAGTGAGTTTAATGTTCTCTTTCGTGTCTTATTATAAGAGGAGGAAGGTGATAGTTTATTCTTATCTTTTCATCCTTTTTCTTATCCTTTTTCTGCCGTTTTATAGTCTGGGTCCCTTTCGTGCTATAGTTTATTCATCTTATCCTTGGGTTTTGGACTATTTATCTCTTGTTTATATTTTGTGTATAGTTGCTTTGAACTTTTAGTATTGTTTGTTTTATTTTCAATTGTAAAGAAGGGAGATATTGTAGTATCTTCATGTAAGGTTATTACTGTTCTCCTGTATCTTGTAACTAGCTGCTCAGCCAGTGTGAGAGTTCCATGTGGAATGTTGACCTGACTGGAATGTTGGAGGTTGGTGTGGTGTGAGACAGTTGAGAGGATGGGCTGAGCAGCTAGCAGGCTGCTCCTGGTGGGACTATTCTATGGACTTTACTAACTTAATACATACGCCTAAGATCTATCCTGGCTACCTCTGCTGTGTCACATCAACACCTATGGAACCAGGTCACTTCAATATCCTCATACACTGACATGGAGCATTACTGACACATCAGCAAACATAGCGCGATGCAGACAGGCTGACCGTCCAAATGTACGGGGACAAGAAAATGTTTTATATATGGTCAGTTGCCTGAAAAAATAACTTTTGTTGCTGGTAAAACGTTCAAAGACATTGAACCTAGATACACATGCACCTTGACCCCTTCAGTGCAGGTGTTGAACCATTGCAGATGGGAACTTTGCCTCTCCGGTGTGCCCACTGGCAATGGCTTCAAACTGGCTAGGAGCTTGGGGGGGACCTCCGATGCAAGAACCGGGTTTCCCCCTTCAATTTCCCTGGCAGAGGCTGAAGCAGAACCCCTTATGTTTCAACCACCACATCTAATGCTGTCTATCAGTGATGTCATAATGTTGTATGGATGAGTAGATAGTGCGCGCGCCAACAATTTGAAATGGGTTGTTTGATAAAGTTTTGTATTTTTAAGAAGGATTTAGAGGTGCTCCTGGGGTGACGTATCGGTCGTGTAAATGAGAAAGTGGTAGCACAATCAAACTTGAGTGTGTTCCAAATGCATTGGTCCACAAGCAAACATCTGAGTCACAAGATGTCCTACATGTTTTGAAGAAAAGAATGAATTAAAAGCATCAATGAAAATATATATATATATATTGAGAAATGCAATGAATAAAATTGCTATAAACATGAACAACTGAACCCATTTTTTTCAAATTAAGTCTCCAACAGGAGACCTACCAGTGTGCCCAGGGGGACACACTTAAGTTTGATTGTGCTACCACTTTCTCATAATGTTGTATGGCACACAGATATCACAAACCCTAGTAGAGCAGCAAAGAGGTGCAGTTGAGTTTCTTTGCTTGAGTCTGGTGAGAATATCAACCCCCAGTGCCCTTGGTGGCACCCTCACGTTGGACTCGTCCCTGGTTTGATCTGTTCCTGTTGCGGGCAGTAGTCTGAGCTACACAAGTGGGTATTGCTTTTATCAGAAGACGTGAGGAAATGTGAAGTGAAAGGAATTTTGTGAATCTGCATATTCCAGTAGTTTCTCTCACAGATGTATGAGGAAAATGTGTGATTTTAAGAAAGGTTTGAGGTTTGCAGGTCATTGTGTCTATAGAAAATTAGGGGGATCAATGTAGTCTAGACCACCCTGGACACCTATCGTATTTAGGATTTGTAAATATCTATGTTTGGTAGGTTTCTTGGGTGGCGACTGAGCCTTGGCTCAAAACCTGCACAGATTATTAAGGTTTCTCTTCCAGCGATGTGAGGAAAATGTGTGATTTCAAGCAATGTTTAAGGTTTGCTGGCCATTGTGTACAAAGAAATTTAGAGGATCAATGATCGCTAGACTACCCTGAACTTTTCGGGTATTTAAGGTTTATAAATATCTGAGTTTAGTAGGTTTCCTTGGGTGGTGGCTGAGCCTAGGCCCAAAATCAACAGTATCTACTTACATTTCAAAAAACGTATTAGTTTCAAATGGAAAAATGTTATCTATCCATGTTGCATTTTTAGGTCCTTTCCTGCTTTGGAACTGGGCCCACACCTGCAAGTGTGCATACTATTTTTATCAGGACAAGTGTTAGAATGCTGAGTGGTGGTAAATCCCACACCTGCAGTGTGGGAATGCAGGGTGGTCGGACATTTCTGGAATCTGCAAGAATCCAGAAATATGAAGAAAATGCAAATCTTTTTGCTAACTTTTGCGGTAGGAAGGGTATTGTGGGTAAGAAATAGGTGTGGGCCAAGAATTCCGCTCCGCTGGTGGAGTTCATGGCGTTTTCTCCTCACCGTACTCCATGCAGAGTGCGGAGTTCAAAAAAACTATGCAAAGTGATACGGATCAGAGTTTTTTCTCTCGAGCAGCTCGTCTTCGGTAAGTTTCTAAAGGAAGCATGTTGTGCACATTTCAAAAGTATCTTTTGCCAATGCTATCTTTAGGGAACACACTTTCACATTCTTGCACATAACCTTTTGCCATTTTTCCAACAAAGAACAAAACTTAACTGTATTTAGGATATTTTATCTTTTCCCTCCATGGTAATCTACAAATTCTGGGTACCTTTAGAATCCCCAGGATGTAGGTCTCGCATTTGTGAGTTATAGCTATTGACATTGTAAATGACATTTTTTTTACCTATACGTTTTATTTTTGGAGTGAATATATGTGGTGTGGAGTGTTAATATGTGGGTTGGATTGGAATCGTTAGTTGTTGAATTGTGTACAGTGGGTGTGGTGTTGTGTGGATTTGTGTAGTGGAATAATATGGCAAAGTGTGCACTGGAATTATGTCGATAGTTATTATGTGGTATTAAGTGTACTGGAACATAACATGAGTGCAGCCAGGTAGCCAACATGTACACAAGGATGAAAGAATACATGAATTGGCCAACAACTACAATAACGTGCAGTATGAATTTGTAACACACCTACTGAAACGCGTTGCAGTACTTATGTGTGGATAAAGTTCTAGAAAACAATAAACTCTCTTCCAAGCACCAGCACAAAGCCAAGAAGAGAAACGGTTACCTCATATTAACAATGCTGCCATCACATTGATGGTTTAGGAAGTCTGCGCCCAGCAAATATGTAAAATGTGACAACAGCATAAAATACTGCACAATAAAATGTTGTGTTATGGTTTAAAATTGTAACCATCCTCATTGTACGTTCTGTTCACATCTAAGGAAACAGTTCTAATGAGCAAACCAAAACAAATCCATGGCCACAAAACCCCAAAATATCAACCTGCAGAGCTGTGTTCCATACACATTTAAATACCAAGTGGTAAAAGGTGCACACAATCCCAAGCCTATCCTCTGTAAAGGATGAGGGCCTCCACTGGGCCAAAGGGCTGGGTTTGGTTGTGAACATCCCCACTTCAGGTGAACATGTAATTCAGTTGCGCTTTTGTGAATTCACTTCCTGGGATATTGGATCGTGTCACATGTTGCCTTTGGTTGCTCTAACTGCAACTATTCCCACCATAGTGCATGGCAGTATAATTCCCTAAAATTCCAAGGGTACCATAAGGAATATAATACACCCTCTAATGCCCCAGCACCAATGACAGCAGATGAACTGAGACTGTGCTACCTCTGGGTCTGATAACAACACATCAATTGCTGCCGTGGGACATTTGACCAGGATACGACTGTAGAAATGATACCACAGGAGAAAAAAACTCGACTAAATTAAGATTAACATATTAAAAAACAACTATAAGGTAATTTTATTTACCATACCCCTATATAAGAGAGTGTTGAGATGATACTCCCGGGGGAATCATGAAATACCATCAGAAATGACATGCCTTTAGAACAGCCTGGCTATATTAGGAACAAAACCACAATAGGTCACAGCCATCGTATTCCAAAGTACAACAACAAATGACCTAATATAACTATTAAAAGGCAGCACAGCCACAAATGCCTAGATGCAACCATTAAAAGACCAGTTTCCTAAGTATAGCTTTACGTGCCCAAGCTGGACCTTAAATTCTCAGGCACAGGGCAGTAGTAAATGGATGTTTGCTGTGCCCTTTCAGCAGGAGGTAAATATTCTTCTGGTTGATATCTCTGATTTACAGTCCTCGAACTGCTCCTTCTTAGTGTTTTGCCCATCTGCGTCTCCCTTTGTCTACGCCATCCATGTTCAGACCACTCTGCGCTCAGTCGCTCTGGTGAGGAGGAGCCTGAGCGGTGAAAACTGAGGAGCCTCCTCTTGGCCTTGCCGTGCGTCTCACCTCTATTAACGTAGCTGAGCTGATAAAGTCTCCATATTTAGACCAGGCAGAAATCTGCCTCCTTTTCTCCGCCCAACTGCATTGAGTGATAACAATTTAAAAAAAAGACGTGGTGCAGGGATGTTTAGAGGGGCACGATAGGTGCCCCCCAGACCCTAAAGCAGAGGGCTAGGCGAAAAGGGGGCCCTGCTAGGGGCCCCGAATGGCACTTTCTGACAGCCTTTCCATGTCAGAAATGCCAACATGGAAAGGCTGTTGGAAAGTGACATCATAATCCCAACAGTGGAGCCGAGGCTTGCTTCACCATCATTATGGGATTGAGATTCTTTCTGATGCTCTGACGGGCTCCTTGAGCTTGAGCCCATTAGAACAGCAGCGGACAGTCCCTCCACCCAATGCCTCCACCCACTGCATCATAATGTGGCTGGTGGACCGCAGGGACAGATGTCGGGCTGACCGCATCTGACAGTCAGTCGGTTGCGGTCCGCCCGACATCGTAATCAGGCCCTTAGTGTTCGATTCCATGTTTTGACGATGAATAGCCTCTAATGAAAGAGTTTCAGCAAGGGAGTATGGCTAATAACTGAGCTGAATGAGAAATATTGATAAGCTGTATGGTTTAGGTGGAGCATTGAGCCAGACAGAAACAATTTGAAAACATTTTGCAGACTTTTGATAGTTCAGTCTACAAAGGGGTATTCCATGCAGCTCCATCTTTTCCAGCAGCCATATTAGAAATGATGATAGATATGCACTAAATGGTTCACTGAATGTTGTTAGTAGATTAGACACAGCAGAGATAATTATATGGTTATCTATTTAGCTAAACGCTAGAGTTCAGGAGACAGCACAGCAACTGTCTGGGTTTTAAATTGAAAAATATGGTAATTTAGATTCTCCACCTAGTAGTAAAAACTCCTCTTCATATAGCGGCAATAGCTTCCTGAATGTCTTTGGGTTAAGTAGGCTATTGCATAGCAGATATAGCATAGCTCCCTAAAGTTTCCCTATGTTGGCCCATAGAATCAAATTTGAGAGGTTGAAAAGAAAAATATTGGGGCACACTGCAAGACTTCAATACCACAAGAGGAAAGGAACTTTTTAAATTCTCTGAATCTAAGAAAATTAAGAAGCTTGAGGAAGAAAAGCTTAGTTATGGCCTTAAAATGTGCAACATGTTGGTAGTTGCCTAGATAGTTCAATCCAAATGAACACCCAAAATCAACTCTGTGCTGAAAAGAAGTAAGGGACTTACATTAATAATATGATGGACGTTAATGTAGAAGGGAGAAAAGAAGGAAAAAAGCTGAACTCCCCGCAGAATCAAGGAATCTTAGGAAGTAAATTAAATTGAGGGAAAACCCTAGGAGATCTTTAAACACAGATTGACTTTCCTACCTGCCGCCAATTGAAAGTTATCACTTATTAAATGTAATAAGGTAACTCAATGTTATCCTATGGCATAGGAAGCCCTTGCAGTAATGAAAAATGACTAAGAGTTTTTCAGTACCAGGATATATGAAAGATGAAAGTACATATCCAACATTTTAATCACACAGCATCCTGTCCTATGGGCTGTGTAGGGCCTACCCTAGTGTGACCTATATGTATTAAAAAGGAAGGTTCAGGCCTAGTAAAAGGTTTATTTGCCATGTCAAAATTGCAGTTTAAAACTGCACACACTGGCTGCAATGGCAGGCCTGACATATGTTTAAAAGGGCAACGTAATTGGGTGGCACAATGAGTGTGACAGGCCCACTAGTAGTATTTAATTTACAGGCCTCGGGTACAGGCAATTCTACTTTACTAGGGACTTAAAAGAAAATTAAATGTGACAATTGATTGGAAGCCCAAGTTACTATGTTTGAAGGAGCGAGTACTAGCACTTTAGCAGTGTTAAAGTGCACTGAGTCCTAAAACCCCACAATAACAGTTTGGAAAAAAACAGATGTTGGAGGGACAATGTTTTAGGGGTGACTCTGTAGAGAGGGCAAAGTCCAACACCACACATTTTGTAGTAATTATTCCCTATTAAACCACCACTCACCTGGTCCCTCCCTCATTTATTACAAAAAAAATACCTATGTGTGTGGAGATCTCCCCCTCCCTGGTGAAGATAGGAGAGGCAGAAGACGAGATCTGCATCCTCACGTTTGTGAAAACAGTATGTATATATAGGTGCTATTTTAGGTCTTTAGAGTCATTTCACAAAGGCATAAAGGAGTATAGAAAAGATTATGCCTGCACTGCTGTTCTGCCTAGTCATAAATACCTTGGTGAAGAGGCCCCGACCAACTAAACTGTGAGTAAAATAGTAATATTGGGTCATATTCAAGCACAATTAGCACAAATAGGAAGAGCTATGCCTTCCCTGCACATAAACTTCAATGTTTTGGGCCCTTTTAAAAAGTGATGTAAGCGTACTGCAGTAGTACTAGTCATAAATGCTTTTGTGACATGGCACCTATGTGAATAGGTCCCTTAGGGTATGGCTCCACCTTTGTGGTCGACTGATATGCAGCAGGCTATTTATTTTTTATTTATTTCAACTTTATTTTTTTATATTTATTCATTTAATTATGTTAACTGGGCAGTAGCCTATGCATGACTAAAAAAAAGACAACATGGCTATGCCAGCATTTTGTTTCCTATTGGAATTAGAAACCAGCACCCCATCCAACAACTATGAAATACAATGGGATGAAAATCACCATTCATTGTGAGTATTCAGTATGATTGATACTGTAAATCTAGGCTATTCGAATTATTGAACAATTACTCTATTTATACAAAGACTAATATTAATAATATGTGTTATTATTGGTTGTAATATTTCTCGAACTATTAGTAATAGTATTTGATACAGGTAGCAAAAACAACAATATTAATATTGTCCCTGTTTTGAGATTGAGGAATTTGCTAGCATTATTTTGTTGTGCTGTGACTGATAAAGAAAGAGTACGGTTTCCAGGCTGAAGTGATTTCACTTTATAAGAGAAGGTCAAAGCAGATGATGTAGAGAGATGGTTATCGTCCTTTGGCATTGATGAATGCCTCTGCATTTCCTGATAAGCAGGTCTCTGATTTTTCTGACAAAAGCTAATGCATGCATGATGTAATCCAGACAGACCTGATGCCACCCTCTTACATGACAGATTCATCGAAACCAAGTTCACTTAGTTGGGTAAGGTACATGGACCAGAATTCATTGGTGTAGAGCAGAGTATTGAAAGAGAGCTTTAAAATGCCTTAACGGACATTAATTTAGCTTAGCAGTGCAGTGCACTCACCTTTATTAAGGATTTTATTCATTCCCACCATCGACCTGCTTCGCAGAGATATTTTCTCGCATTGAGCTCTCACCATTCCCTATGGATCATCATGTGCCGTCATCATTAAAGCAATTTACCTCTCCTTCGCCCTCAGCTGCACCCCAGAAGGATCAAACTGTGAATGTCAAAAAGAAAGCAAAAAAATATCCAGTATCTCCAACAAAGGGCCAGATTTGTCAAAATGTCCTGCAAAGCAATGCAGCAATTCAACTTGCTGCGGTGCACTATGTGACAGGGAGAGAGTAGGACTGTGCCAGGTCTACTTAGATATGGAACATTCCTGCTCTCTGTCCGCTCTGGCACACACAGTGCTGCCTAGTGTCAACGCAGGCATAAATGCACCATGGTGCAAGAGTGTCTGCATTACAGGAAGGACTGTTTTGTGCAGGAAGGTGCCTACACATATGACAACCCAGAAGACTAAAAGAAATTGATTCATTCCCACAAGGGAGAAGCGATGGACCTTGGGAAAACTTGAACTCCCTCATCATTTTATTGTTATGTTTTATTGTATACTTCTTAGAGTTCAGCCTGATGATGCTGTTGTTCTGGTATATAAGATGTGGCATGACTTCTATTTTTCTCTGCAGGTCCCCTGTCTGTCACAGAAGTTTGAATGCTGTTTCCTGTGGTCCTGTGTCTACTTGTCCCCCCACCTCGGTACCCAGGAATGTTTGTTTAGTCCATTACTGTTATCGTAAGTGTTCTATTCTATATTTGATGTGTTACTGTTTCACTTTCTCTAGTACATTTATGTCATATTTTATAATCCAAAAGTGTGCCATAATACTTTTTCTTTATTCTTTTACTGTTTCTCCTTTCTTGGGGCGGGCCTTTTTACAGTCCCTGCCCTTGACCTCAGCCAACTTCTCAGCATATTGTTACTGGTCTCACTCATGGATAAAGTCTTCGGTCTTCTTACCATCTCCTCTATATCCCACAATGGGAGTTTGTGGATCTACCTCCTTTTGCTTTTCCCCTTCTGTTTCACCCCTTTCTGTTAATTTATTTTTGTTTCATGTTTCTTCTATTCTTTTCTTACATAGCCTATTCCTATGGTCTTCTTGTATATTTCCTTAAGATTACTATTCAGATAATCTCTCGCTTTAGTTTAGGTCATTATTCTCATGCTTATGTGTACTGTCTGCCTTCAGATTGTACATTAACTGGCACATGCATCAAGCCATGATTTTGCGAGTCTTTAATTGTGAATATAAAGGAATCACAATTAAGGACTCGCAAAAGCCTATGCATGTAGGAATCGTTATTAAAATAGCGATTCCTAAACATTCCTTAATTGCGACTCGCAAATTGCGAGTCGCAATTAAGGAATGGCGACCCACTCATTCCTATGGGCCTAGGCCCATAGAAATGTATGGGAAATTGCATGCGCAATTTACGAGTACCAATAGGTACTCGCAAATTGTGCATGCAATTTCAAGGGTGCAAGGGTGTCAAAAGGACACCCTGTTGCACCCCTGAAATTGATATGTGCACCCATGTTGCGCACATGTGTGTGTAACTTGGAACTTTGAAAAATGCACTTTAGTGCATTTTTCAAAGAATTCGCTAAATACCATCAGGGTTAAATTTTCGGTATTTAGCGGACCCTAATAGCGAAATCGCTATGTTAAATGCAATCTTGCATTGCATTTAAGGCATCGCGATTTGCGATTCCTTAAATGCAATCGCAAATTGTGATTTTTGCATTTGGGATGATGCATCCCAAATGCAAAAATACCGGTCGTAAAGGGGCAGATTCTGAGAATCTGCCCCTTTACGACCGGTTTTTGCCTTAATTCATGTGGCCCTTTGTGTTATCTAAGAATAGGTTCATGAAATGTCTAAGGTGTTCATAAGCTCATAAAAAAGTGTTCTGACACATTTATCTAGACTTAAGTCTCAGCTTGGTCTGTCACAAGAACCCCATCTTTTAGCAAAAGATATGAATTCCATAAAGAACATTGTCTAGGACATGTTTTGTGCTTTCCTAACACCAATCCCAAAAATGGTGTCATCATTTTAATTCATAAATCTTTAGACCTTGACATTGAAGTTAAAGCTGAAGACCCTAAAAATTTACAACGTACCTATTTCTATATTTAAAGTATATGGTTCCAATGGTGTTGACTTTCAATTCCGGGGAACTTTTTTCACTTTGTCACAAACTTGTTCACTAGATAACTTTATTGTAGGTGGGGATTACAATCAACTCATGGACCCTTTTATAGACCGGAGCTCTCATTCAAAATATATTCCAAACAAAATGCTAAAATCTTTTACAAAAGCTATTCACTCCTGTGGTCTGATTGATGTCTGTAGGTCCCTCTACCCTGACAGCTTAGAATTGACCTTTTACTCTCCTGTACATCATTCTAGATCTGGGTTACACTAGATATTCACAACCCATAATATATAACAAACCTTGGCACAAGCTGAAATCAGCTTCTTCCTTATCTCTGACCATGCGCCATTCATTGTTGACATAGATTTATCACTACAACATACACACACTAACAGTTAGAGATTCAATAATTCCTTATTAAAACACATTACATTTGTAGAAAAATGAGGACAATTCATCAATCTTAATTTTCAAATGACTTATGTATGGAACAATTATAAGGCAACTGCCAGTTTGATATTCACTATGTGGCCTCTAAGAAAAAACGTGCACTTAAAGATTTTTCTACATTGCTGAAACACATTAGAGACTTAGAACATGAGTTTTTCACTACAGTATTATACAAACTCTATTAAAAGTGCAAAATGCAGTCTTTTAAAAATTAACGCCAAATATTTTGGGTGATGCAATAAGCAGGCAAATGTCTAACTAACTATTTAAAAGTTCAAAAACCAAAAGTCTAAAATCAGTGTCATCTAAGATAAACACGGGACAAGCCATCACACTGACTCAGAGATTTTAAAAAGTTTCCTTGATTTCTACCCTAGTCTATATAGTTCAGTGTTCGCCCCTTCAGAAGAGGCATTAGATACATGTTTTACCTCTAATTCAAGATACAAAGACAAGTTGGGTGATCTTTCTTCGTTAGGAAAGGACATCTCAGTCAAAGAGCTTACTTATGTATGCTCTATCTAAATTACCTAAAGACAATTCGCCTGGCCCAGTCAGGTTTTCTGCAGAACTCTACTCTAAATTCTGAAGAATACTTTTTCCCAAACTCCTATTATTCTTCCAACATTTTCTTTCCACAAATAAGGCGCAAGGTTAATTCCTAGATGCTATGCTTTGTTAGATCCCCCTAAAAATATAAGGATTTAACCCAATATGGTAATAACTGACCCATCTCACTCAAGTCAAAAAGCTTTATTCGGTTTGTAAAATACAACCATATAAGCAAGACAGAGAATAAAAACAATTAAAATAAGATTATTGTTAACATCTGCTGTATGCACAATATATTTATGTATACAAATTCAGCCATTTTCCATACCAAACTGGTATGCCATTAGAGTTATTTGGCAAAGTGCAAAATTCGCATAAAGTGACAAGTGTATAATGGCTGTGCACAAAAGTGCAAAATACAAAGAGGTAATATTAAAGTGCAATATGCATCCGTAGACAACTCAGGGTTAGGAATACATAATGGATTACTAACAGTACATGATAAATGTGCAAAATACGCAGAACAGTGGAAGCTACACAGGACAAATGATAGACTTCCTTATATTTACACACTTTAACACATAAGATGCAGTTGAAAAACAGATATCAGGGCTTTCCAAGGTTATTAGTAGCTTCATTGCTAATTTGGTGGACCGAACATTGTATTTTAAAAAAATAGGTTTAAGATAAAACTTCCTAAAATTACAATAAAATTTACAGAACAGTAAAAAGTGACAACAACTTTGCTTCGAAACATTATCACAAGGGCACATTGTATTAGATCTAATTTTCATATGCGGGAATGAAACTAAATGGTGGACAATCCCCAGCCTTAGACGAGTTAAAACAAATCGATGGGAATTACGTGTAACAATAGTAAGATAGGCCTGAAAACCTTTCCTCAGGTTTAAATCATTATAAAATACTGAAGTTGTTAAATTTCTAGACTGCCTCTCTCTAGCAGCATTCTTATATGATAGGAACCTCAATTTTAGGTCTTTCTTAGATATCAACGCAGTGGCTTCTGGATTCAGACGGATGTTACAGTCATATAGAAGGTTAAACCAATAATAGTTGTACCTCAACCAAGGTATTCATGATAAATTGTCAAGCCTCAAACAATCTTTAATAATTGATTGTGTAAATATTGTTTCGGTTTTAGACCAGATAGAGCGCCAGAGTAATAATGGGCGTAAAGCGGCCAAATCCGCAACGAAGTCAATACCGACTTCCTCATGGATTAACATGGTAGATGCTGAGGGGGGGGGCACATAATAATTTTTTTTAAAACTTGTTTTCATCATTCTGTAGTGAATTCACACAATGGTGGCCCCACACTCCCGCCCCATACAATGCAGATGAAACGCACCTGGCGTTATAAATGGCCAACATTTCTTTTATCCTCCTTTGACCCAATTTGGCGGCAAATCTAAAGATGCTATTAGTATTTCTGCTCATCTTCATTCTAACATTCTCGTCCTCATGTATCCATTTCCCATCTCCAGAAAATGTTATTCCTAGGTAGCAAAAACTTTTGACCGTTTGAATCTTGGCTTTATCAATGTAGAAAGTAGTGGCTGATTTTACTTTCTTGCCACAGGTCATAGCAAAAGTCTTAGTTTTGTTAACTACCAATTTTCTATCTTTGATGAATAACACAAATCTATCTATAAGGCGTTGTAATCCAACCTGTGTTCGCGATAAAAGTACAGCGTCATCTGCGTACAATAAAATTGGGGAAGCACTCCCGTCTATAATAGGGGCATCCAAGGGTAGCTTACTTAAAATTGAATTAATTTGATTAATAAATAATGAAAATAAAAACGGCGCCAAAACGCAACCCTGTCGGATACCTCTAGCAACTTTAAAGAAGGGTGTACATTCCCCCAATGGTCCATAACGAATTTTGCATGATAATCCTGAGTAGAGCCGTGCCAAAAAATAAACACACTCCCTTGGGGCACCAAGTTCTAACAGGATAGCCCACAAAATTTCATGATCTACAAGATCGAAAGCGCTACTTAGGTATGTGAAACAGAGGAACAGGTTGCCTTCCTTGGCAACGGTGTATTTGTTGATAAGAAGGTCAAGGTTAACACACTGCTCCAATGTCCCCAGACCTTTTCTAAAGCCGTATTGTGCCTTTGATAAAATCGAATTGTCCAAGGCTCAGGATTCAAGTCTTTTTAACATTATTCTACTCATGATTTTAATTGAGGAGTCCAATAGGGAAATGGGGCGATAATTGCTTGCCTCAGACTTGGAGCCTTTTTTAAAAAGGGGAATAATTAAAGACTGGCCCCAAGAAATAGGTAAATGACCCTCCACGGTTGCATTAAAAAATCTAGTCAAAATAGGGGCCCACAGATGTAGTTCGGATTTATAAAGGTCCAACGGGACCCCATCCGGTCCGGGGGTTTTGCCCCCTTTACTATTGCTTAATCCCTCATAAACCTCATCAAGACTTATGTCTAAGGGTAACCTTGGCCATGTGCAATCGTTATCCATTGAAGAATCTAAAACAATCCCACCGGGATTGAAAATGTTTAAAAAATGTTCCATCCACGAATCTACATGTGAGGATAATTCAGGCACTCTGTCATTTTTCAAAAAGGAGCTGTTTATAGTCTCCCAATAAAGTTTGCTGTCATTTGTATCTGCCGTTAGGTTGAGGTTGTTCCAGGCCTCTTCTTGAAGGTCTCTTTTCCTCTTAGCAAGGGATAGTTTATAGTTAACACGACAACTTTTAATATTAGTGGGGTTTCGTGGTTTGGTACTCAAAGCTTGTTTTAGATCTTGCAAGGCGCGGGTACAACTTTTATCAAAGCATCCTTAAATAATTTCTTTTTTCCCCTTGTGTTTCTTGGTGAGTAAACTATCTATTGTTTCATTAATCGTAAGTAAATTATTTAATATATTATACGAATTAACTTCCTCACCAAGACAATAGTCTATCTCCTTGCTACATTTTTTCAACACCTCCTCTAGTAATTTATGTAGTATAATCCTCGACCACCTAATCCTCATTCCATTTGGTCTTTCAGCTTCAACAGGATTAATACCATTGTTATCATTTTTTGTTTGT
Organism: Triturus cristatus; assembly: GCF_964204655.1. Lineage (NCBI taxonomy): Eukaryota > Metazoa > Chordata > Amphibia > Caudata > Salamandridae > Triturus > Triturus cristatus. Next base: position 1,414,408,153 of record NC_140591.1, on the reverse strand, counting down.
TACCCCAACAATGCAACGATATGGAAATGCTATTATGATCGCTTAATGCTTGCTCATTAACCCATAGATTAGAGTAAGCAGTATTATTAGAAAGCAGAATGTGATCAATGTGAGTATTAGCATCTCTTCCTGTAAAAGTTGGACAGTTAATATTTTCTCTGTTTTTTGTGCAACTTAACATATCCAAATCAAACTTTGCTATCATATTATTTAGTGCCGTGCCATAGGCACAATGTGGAAAGTGTAAGTAATCAACTTCCTCCATATTTCCACTCTCCCTTCTTAACCCGCACGAATCGCTCATAGCAAAAAGGCATGGGCTTATTTTGAAATCGCCCGCCCATAAAATAATCAACTGGTTCCCTGAAAGCGCCTGCGCCCTCTCTATTTCCTTTTCTAACGGGGTCAGGATTTTACCTCTATCAGCAGTAAAGACGTTATTATAGAAATTGATCAAGACTAAATTTTTACCTTTGTCAAACTCAAGTCGTAGCACCTGAGAGTGAACATCCACTGAGATGCAACTTCTGATTTTGCAGGAATTGAGTTTGGTAGATATTAGAAGTAAAAGACCTCCCTTAGCCCTGCCAGTAGTTGAGCTGACCGCATTCAAGCAGTATGAGGTATAACCCTCAATAAAAATAGACTCCACACGCCAAGTTTCTTGAAGGCATATTATATCATAGCCTATATTAATGAAATCTCTCCAAAAGGAGGAGTCCAATTTTCTATTTAAGCCTGCTATATTCCAGGTAACAACACTATAACCTGAAACCAGATCAAGGTTAGCAGTTGTACAGCCATTTATCACATCTTCAGGAGTTCCTAAATTGGAAGGAGTGTCTTCCATATATAGCTTAGTTGTAGTGCAAATGGATTTAAGTCCATCAGTTGCACTACCAGCTTCTGCTATATTAAGTTCGAGTGTAGTGGGTAATAGTGCAGCTACTACTGTATTAAATAAATAGCAGGGGTCCTGATTACCACAACTCATTTCTCCCTTTCGTTCATTAAGTACTGCATTTTTTATAGGGCTTAAAGGGTAGCTAGCTTGAATAGGGCCTTTTGACGAAATGTGTCAATCATTATCCTCCAGGGATTCGAGGGCGTTAAATCTGTTGTGTGTTGGAATAGGAAAATTGTAACAAGGTCTCACAGTATTTACAAAATTAGTGTTCATTGGGTAGCTGGATTCCAGTAAATGCCTATAAAAATAGCCCAATGGTAGTAAAGTAGTGTTGAATTCCCAGGCTGAAGGTAACGGTGCATTTTTAAGGGTGTTTTTGGCCCAGGAACAGGTTTTAAAGTTTATTACGACACAATCCCCCTCGAAATTTTTTCTCACGGGACCTACCCATCACACTCTTTGCACTAATATAATCTGGTTGGCCCCTTCCATAGGGAAGTTACAATTATTGGCCAACCAGTGAAGGATTTTATTCTTCAATGTATCATGGTTCTCTGCTTGCCCATTTCTTAGCTTAGGGATGTTCGCAAGCACTGCTACATACGGACTACATTCCGGGGGCAAGTTGATACGAGGTGGGGGCTTTCTAATATTTGTTGATGTCGTGTAAACTTCCTTGTCCCTACATAATTGTTCCGTAGGTAACGTTTTTGCATTAAGTTGTCCTCCCTGGTTAGCACTTATTGTTGAGTTCCCTTCCGCCGGAAAATGAGGTCTTATGAGTGAGCCACCCCGAGGCTGACATATGGGGGTCATACATTTGGATACATTAGGTATACCTATATTCCCTTCAACAGTACCCCCTGATATAATAGGTGCTTCTACACCTGTTATCTGTGATTCACGCAGCCCAAATTTGTCAATAGATCCTTTTAATTTATCGACCTCCCTGGCCAAATTATCCACTTTTTCATGTAATGGCTTGATAAGCTCAGCTAATTTGTCAAAAATTGCTTCTAAACTAAAAGTTTCCATAGGATTTTGTTTAGCCCTTGTGCGTGTAATAACCTTATTCTCAATTATTGGTAACTTTTTTCCCCTTTTCTTTGATGCGGTACCCTGCCCTGTAGTTTTTTTCCGTGCACCATTTGGGTTTACCGATGGAGATATTAATGAAACAGGACTAACTTCTGTGACAAACAGTCTAGGAGAATTCGACATTTTCGACTGAATGCTATCATTAACATCATCTCCTTCTAAAGGGGTGAAGGCTATAGGTGCTTCACTATTGTGTATGGTCGAATTGCTAAAGCTACCTTGGTTTATTGGTAATAGTGAGCTTGAACCCATGGATAATCTTTTTTCTGTGCGATCTATTTCTTGGGTAAGAGCACTAACTGCTTTTACCAAGTAAGTATCGATAGTATTACATGCTGAATCAGCTGATGCTTTGGCTCCACGTCTAACCATGACTGGGGATATTATGGAGATTCCTCCTTTACCCTGATTAGCACCAGTATCACAGTAATATCATATATAGTCAACAAGATATAACACAATAATATGAGTTTCAAATAACCATTATATGACCGGACCAAGAGCGGTGGCCCGACCCCACCTCCTTCGTCCTCCGACGGCCTCAGACGGCCCGCCCTTTGCCCGGGCTTCGCCCGGCATGACCCGCGCGCGATCCCGCGCCGCGGGCCTTTGCGGTCTTTTAAATCGCCTCTGGGCGCGGGAACAGCGTCACGTGAAGCAGGGCAGGCTGGGGGATGGAGTCTCCCTCCTCTCGGCGGCTGCTGTGAGTCAGGTTGCGGCAGCGGGAGGGAAGACAGTTAAGGCAGCAACATGCTGGGCAGGTCTGTGCAGCTTCTATTATTTCCCCAAATGAGCAAACGAGCACCCGCTCCACCGGCCTTTGCGGTCTTTTAAATTGCCTCTGGGCACGAGCACAGCGTCACGTGAAGCAGGGCAGGCTGGGGGATGGAGTCTCCCTCCTCTCGGCGGCCGCTGTGAGTCAGGTTGCGGCAGCGGGAGGGAAGACAGTTAAGGCAGCAACACGCTGGGCAGGTCTGTGCAGCTTCTATTATTTCCCCAATGAGCAAACGAGCAACCGCTCCACCGGCCTTTGTGGTCTTTTAAATCGCCTCTGGGCGCGAGAACAGCGGCACGTGAGGCAGGGCAGGCTGGGGGATGGAGTCTCCCTCCTCTCAGCGGCCGCTGTGAGTCAGGTTGCGGCAGCGGGAGGGAAGACAGTTAAGGCAGCAACACGCTGGGCAGGTCTGTGCAGCTTCTATTATTTCCCCAAATGAGCAAACGAGCACCCATCTCACTCATTAATACAGATTGTAGGAGCTTCAAAAAGTTTCGCGTATCAACCTTATTGTTTCAGAATTTATTGTGTGGAATGATCTGTCTCTGTCAAGGGGAGACACATTACTGATGACTCCAGAACCTGTTTAAACTTTACTCGGTTAGCCTCCAAATGTATCTCCCCAGTTGCAGTCATTACTTTAGATGCAGAGAAAGTATTTTACTGGGTTAACTGGGATTTTATGTTTGATCACTGAAGTGGTATGATTTAAGACTGGAAATTTTTAAATACACAGGTTTAAGCTACTCCTCACAAACTACATCCATATTTATTAATAGCCAACAATCCCCTATTTTCAATTACAAAGAGACACCTGGCAGGGTTGTCATCTTTCTCCATTATTTTTCATCTTGTCTCTGGAATGATTTTTTGCACAAATATGTCTCTCATAAACGTTCCCAGGCTATAAACAGAAAGATATCGAGGTCAATATTTTGAAGACGTCCTTCTGTTTGACTCTGACCCCATAAACCTATTCCAGAATTGTAAACTTTATTGTTGGAATATTCATCAGTATCAGACTATAAACATAATTTTGATAAATTAGAAGTAGCTCTTTTTAAAAAAAACGGTGGTACAGTAATGTTTCAGGAATGGGTTTTACTAGAGTTATTCAAATATCAAACGTTTAAGTATTAAATATTCTCCTCTTTACATGATACCATTCAGGTCAATATGGCCACAGTCAAGCAGACAATGTTCATACTCTCTAAACAATGGTCCTCTCTATTTGTATCCTGGTCAGGATGGTTGGGCACCACAAAGGTGATGTTATCTATATTTAACATTTACTTATCCATGCTCCCAGTGAAACTCCTTCATCTTTTTTCAATCCCTAAGTAGTTCCATGATGACATTTTTGTGGAAGAACAAAAAGCTTGCATTTCCTTAAGCATCAACAACCCAAAGTACATGGAGGGGTGAATTTTCCCAATTGTAAGCAATATCACTCTGCTTTTACTCTTAAACAGATTTAGGCCTCTGTCTCTGAGGACTTAGGTTTTACCCCCACTATACGGCAATTATTCGAACATTACCCCATATACCCAATTTTCCTTTCACAATTTGGTTTGCATTTCATAACCTCCCAATTCCTCTAATTCACCTCTTAGTGCCTATTCCATTTCTTTATCACACATTGATGAGCTGACAATGAAAACTTTATGATGTCCCCACTTTGGTATATTAAATGTCTTAAAATAAACAGTAGAGTTCCTTACTGGAAAGACTGATTACAAAGGGGTATTGTTTCAGTGAGTCAGTTTTTTTCTTATTCTGGTCTTCTTTCTATTTCCGCATTCCAAGACAACTTTTGATTACCTATATTCTCTCTCAATAAATACCAACGGCTTAAAGCCTAATTACCACAATCTAAGTCATTCTCTCAAATTGCAGACCATGCTCAATATTCTGGAATTCCCTACATTACATTTTTCAGTTCCAACAAAGCCTAAAGCATATATAAAATATTGACACTAGTCCCATTAACCTCATTGATCAACCAAAAAACTAAAAACTGAAAAGTAATCTGTCAGACTGTTCCAGGGTTTTGATTGCACTATATCAACAACCAAAAATAAATAAATAAATAGAATGGGTGCTCCTTTATGTGTGTGCCGTGTCAGCAAGTGGAATTAACGTGATGTGTACAATCCTCAGTAACAATTATAAGGGGCAAATAATGGTAGTCTTTCCTATTTGAATGTTGGGTCCTGATTTAGGGTGTCGCAAATACTGTAGGGAAATGACCATTATTGCTTACAAAACAGAACTTAAAAGAATTCAGTGGTTGCCAGTACAACCTAGAGGGGAGGGAGAGCACACACAAACACACAGGCACACTCAAATACACCCATGCATTCACATGCAGACACACACACACACCCATTCACAACACTCACTCACAAATACACATGCATTTATAATTACACGCATGCATCAGTCAATTAAAACACAACACTTACCTGCTGCAGCTCCCGGGGAAGGAAGACCTTGGAGGTGCCAGGAGAGGTGGGACCCTAGGTCAGCCAATGAGAGGAGGCAGCAGTCCCTACCTGGTCACAGAGTAGGATGGGGTCAGAGAGACTGATGACCCCACCCATTTTGTGATGAGGTGTCAGTGATTGGCCCTCGGCTCTGGGCACTTCAGGGTTTAAAACTGAAGCGCCTAAGTACAACGCTATCACTGATGCTACCTCCCGTCACGAGGTGGAGGGCCTCGAGGATCACTGCCGAGCTGAGGAGAGCATGCCCACAGGAGCTGTGACATCCTCAGCCCAGAAAAGTTCTTTGTTCAGCCTGACAGGCACTCTTTATGTCAAAAAGGTGCCGGGTGGTGGCCCCTCTGCCCTTATCGATGGGCCTCTACTGGCAAGGAGAGTCTTAAACAACCACCCATGCTCACATGTGCTCAGTAAGGAGCAGTGCGGCATACAGTGGATTTGCATGGGACTCGTCATGTAGGGGCCCCCCAGAAATAGTGACATTTTACACTGTTTAGCTTGTAAATTCATGATTGCACTTTGCTTAATGATGTCATCCTCTAGATCACCCAATGTGACCTTCCATCTGTGTCCTTTCCCTGAGTTTCCTCCCATGCCAATGCATTAGCTCTTTAATGGTTGCTTGCTCTGCTAATTTTAAGAGTTAGGATGTTTAAGTGTGGAGGTTATGGCAGCCACATTATTGCCCATTTTTTGAAAGCCTCGAAAACTTGGCACTAACTACAAACGTGATTGGTAGATAAACATAGAGTAATATCCATAAATATGCAGAAGTAAGTATCCCTTCCAAAGTTGCATTTGCGTGGATGGCTCCTGTCTGGTTACGTTTCATGAATTATTGGAATTTGAACACAAAACATTGCCACTTTGCACAACACAAATGACCCTTGGCAGATCTACTTTTAAATCCTGCAAATGATAGGCGCTGGACTTGCACCAGCGCCTTACATGAAGGATACAAATCGCAAAAAAAAGTTAAAGTCTGTGTGGACTGTTTTATCACCATCTAAATATACATTCGCCATTTTTTAAATCACAAATTGACCTAGAAGTAAGCTTGGCAAGCGGCATCAGGTGCAGGTCTCATGGACCTGATGCCGTGAGATGATCTCATCCAACATCTCACGGATGCTCCTTTTACACCATGTAGATTTCAAGCATAGTGGAATGGGGCCCTCAGTGCAAATGCACCTTTCCTTTCTTTTGTCTCTGTGGGAAGTCCTTTCCCAACACTCTCCCTCCCAAAAATCAGTGTTGATGAGCTCCCCTTCCAATCCTGGAAGACTTCAGGGATGGAAAGGTGCTTGATCTAAGTTTGAGAGTGCCCACAAAAATACCTTTCTAGGAATTTACACTTTTAAAAGGCAAACCATCCCACATCCACCACTCTGTTTGGGTTGTACAGCTATGGTTATGTAGAGGGCCTACAGTGCTAAAATAATTTATGGCAGACAGGAATCCAGGAATTCATTTGGTAATTCCTAATTGGTGCAAATGGAAGTAATTACAGTCATTAATGAAATGTTATATTGAAAATGCCTTTGGAATTGGGCCCTAAGGGAATGTGGGTTGAATGATCTCTTGATGAAACAGGCTAAACATACAGCAGGATGAAGAACAAGAGTAACCATGTGTTGATGCTAATTGAATGTGAAAAGACAGCGTGACAGATATGGAAGAAAAAAAAGAGTTGTAAGTTGTTAAAATTTGTACATCATAAATACTGAGTGTATTTAGAAAAAAAAACACCTAAAACCCTCTTGAAAAGGGAAAAGAGGTTCCATTAAAACACTGCTGATTCAGACAAAACTCTCGAACTGAGAATTGGATGGCAATTGGTTTTATATCATAAATGTATAAGTAGTCAGCAGCGTCCAGGAAGCCCTGCTGCGATTTCGTATTTCCATTATTCAGTGAATTATACTTTCAAATTAGGACAATACAGCAGGGACATTTAGAACACTTGCAACAAACCCAAAGCACATTTTTTCCAATAATAAAAAAACAGAACAGTTCTGGAGAACAGTGGTATGACTAATACAAATGAGTCAGGCAAAGAGTCAGGAAATTAATATTATAGCAATTAGAAGAAAAGTATGACTACCAAATGCCTTACACCACAGAACAAGAAACACCTTTAATATGTGAAAATCTACAAAGAAAATGTTGAATTACTGTGGGAATAATACCAGCATTTCCTTAATTTTTAAAATTTGACGTAATGGGAGATAAAGGTATTTGCCCAGGATCACACAGTGTGGTCAGGTGAGGGAATTTGAATACATGCTATGTTCTCTGAGGAATGGTATGGCATGTTAATCATCCTTTTAGCAACTTGCAGCTACCAAGATTTTGGTAAGAGTGTGAGTACTCAGACTGGATGGACTGCTGAATCCACACAGCAGCTAATAAACTTAGACCTAGAGTTAGTTGTAGCACAGCCTAAAATAAAAAGTTGCATGTGCCTTCCGAAAGTATTCCAAAGTTGATATCGTGATTCAGGTTTCCGCACTGGCGGAGATGGTACCTGCGTGTTTCTTTTCTGTGTGTCTTCAGCACAGACATTGTTTTGAAAATGTTTTGAGTTTGTGAATGTTTTCTGACAACAGAGCTCGTAAACACAAATGCCCAGATTTACAAACACTTTGGAGCTGATTACGATGAGGCTCGGAAAGCCTCAAAACTGAGGGGCATATTTACAAGCCCCTTGCGCCACTTTTGCAGCACTTTTCCCATGTTAAAAGTGGCGCAAGGGGCTTGTAAATCTGCCCCTGAGTTCGGAGGATTTCTGAGCCTCATCGCTGATTTATATTTTGAAACTGGACGGACATTCCAGCCAGTAACAACCAGCAAGTAATCCCTAAGGACATCGTTTTACGCCGTCCAGATTACGATGATTGGTTTCTGACAGGCTTCCCTTGCCAGGCTTTCCGACATAGAAAGCCTTTTGGAAAGTGAGCTTGGGGGCCTGTAACAGGGCCCCCTTCTTCCTGTGGCCTCCGGTAAGGGGCCGAGGGGGCACCTACGGTGTCCCCCTTTTGATCCCTGCACTGTGAGGCAGGGCCCTTGAAGTGCCTGCCACGCGGTGCTGGGATGAACACAAACTCCATCTTCTGTATGGGAGCTTGTTCTGCATACAGTTTCCGACCGCAACACCAGCTCATCATAATTCAGCAGTCGGGAACGCTGACTGGAGGTCGATTGGACCAGTATCCTCAACGTTGTCGGGCAGACGCACATCCACCCAACATCGCAATAATGCCCACAATGTCAAGGTTTTACTATCCTTTTAAAGCAGACCTTACAAAAAGTGGTGGTTGTGGATTGGTATTTACAATCCAACGTAAATCACGATTTGTGATGGATTGTAACCCAAAGTAGCACAACGCAACACAATCTAATATCTTGCATTACATTGCGGCAAGGAAGCATTCCATGGGCGGTGCATGGGCATTCTGTGCATCCAGACAATGATTTTGATGCAAATCCATTTCTACAAAGACTTGTAGACATAAATTTATGCTAAAATCCTGCATCTCCCCGAGGCTGGCATAAAGAGGAGAAAAAATGTTTTCTCCTTTATGTTTTCTCGTTGCATGTGTACTGCATTCCACAGCACACATACAAAGAGTTTTTGTATAGGAAGGTGCCTTCCTGCACAAGAACTAGCATTACCACAATGCTAGCACCCTTGTGCTATGGGGCAAAGCTGTCTGCATTGGCACATGGCAGCAAAAGTGCACCAGAGCAGGGAAAGAGCAGAACAGCACCAAATCTTTGGCGATATGGCACATTTCTGCTCTCTCCCATTGCGTGTTTTATTTGTAAATCTAGGCCAAAGAGGCAATTACTGCCCTGTTGTTCCTAACTCTGCATCCGCAGTCCATGCACTAACTCAGAGATTTTTTGAGTTAATGTATGGGTCAAAGTCACAAAGAAGAAAAACAGACCCCTTGTGCACCAGCTCAGCGCACAACTAGATGACGATATGGTGCTAAGGGGAGTACAATGATGGCCTTTTCCTGACGCAGCACAGAGGGACCATCCGTTGACTTTGTTTTTCTACGGTACTGTTACTTGGGGGTCCGTGTGACTCCGTGTCCGGCTCGAGCATTTTGTTGTTGCCGCCGTACTTGGGATTTGTGCCTGTCATGATGTCGTAATATCCCCAGTTGGAGCTATATGTTTTTACAAGCGTTATTTTTGCAATAATTGTTCTTAAAGGGATATCTTGATATCTGTATGCTGGATTTTTGTTGTTTTTGTCTTGTTTAGTTTAGATAAAGATACTTAATATTTCTAAGCTGGTGTGGTGTCGATTTGTAGTGTTTTCACTGTGTTACTGTGCTTACAATGCTTTACGCATTGCCCTTGATATAAGCCTGACTGCTCGTGCTAAGCTACCAAGGGGATGAGCAGGGGTATTTGAGCCGTGTAATCCCCCTTACCCTGACAAGAAGGAAGGGTCCCTACTTGGACAGGGTACAAATCTGCCAACTAGAGACCCCCATTTCTAACAGCATCCAATGCAGCAGATGAAGTAATGCCACATGAGAGGCCCATAGCAAGTTTGGCTGCCAAATTTTAAAAGCGGTGGTGTTTTTTCAGCACTCTCACAGACAGACCCAAAAACTGAGAGTTTCAGTAATCCAGGCGACTCAGAATGGTCACCTGGACCACTATTCGACAAGAAGACTTTGTAAGAATTGGAAAGATTTTCTCAAAATCCATTGCAACGTGCAGCATGAAGAAGACAGATGGTTAGCTTGTCTAGAGAGAGCAGCCCCCAGACTCCATTTTAGCCATCACACCACTGGTATTTACTCTTTCCTATGTTTCGTTATGGTATGGTATGCTATGTTATGCTATGTCTTTGAATGCTATCAAGCAACATATTCCTTATAACTGATCACATCAAGTACAACCTTTGAGAATTCATACTGCCGTCAGAAGTAATTAACCTCTTTGCACACACCTGTTCCATACACTATCTCCAATTTTGCACAAATCTTGTAAAAACACTAGAAGGACACTTACCTTGATATTTGTGCTGAGTGCCCAGAAAGTTGATATACGCCTCATTGGGCACTCTGGGTAAGGTTTATTATTATGTATACATGAGTCAAAAAGGCAGCTAAGACGTTTGAATAAGAAAGGATGTGAGAAGTTGCTGGCTATGTTTTTGCACTCATCACAGTTTATAGAAAATCAGAGCAAATGTTGAGAAATTTGCAAAGATGTTTGTTTGTTCTGTCCTCCTACGTGAACACCACGGATATTATTGGATAACTTAATGTGGATGTATTCATTTTACAGGAGAACTATTAATATGAAAATATTAATAGAAAAAGAAACGAGCCAGTTCCTATCATATAGCATAGTGCTTTAAAATATATTTTCAAAGCACAGCTTTTCAGCAAACAAAATACAAAAACTATCTATTAGCATGAAAGCCGGATGCAGATAACATAGATGTAAACATTTGTATATGCAACACAGTGCGAACTAGTCTCCTCTTTTAGTATTTGGATAGTAAACATGGCTGGGTGGTGGATTCTGACTGTGACTTCTGATCCTGGCTGGAGTCTGAAACCTTTGTATCCAAGACTATGATCTATTGTGCTTTTTAGTGACGCATATTTGATCCTGATTTCATCTATATTTTTTAGCTCTTCATTTGCTCACATTTTGGGAGTCACTATCAGCCCTACCAAAATGATACCATGGAAGATCAAAGGTTTTTGCAAAGGAGGAAGTGATCTCTTTCACCCGCTTTGCTTCAAGATAGAAGCCCAGAATACTACAGTGGAAAAGGAGACAATATCCCCTGAGAGAGTGAGAGTGATATGGTGGGAGAGGAGGTGCTTAACAAAATAAAATGAAGGGTAGACATGTGATACACGGCACACAAAGCTGTGAAGGTGACAGCGCCATGCCAAAACACCATGATTTGCTTTAAGGTATTTTCAGTGCGCATAGCCAGAATCCTCTCTTCAAAATATATTCTCAGAAAGCACAGTAACAGTTAAGTTATTCCAGTTGGTATTTGAAAAGCACACTTCTTTCACTGGTAGGTTAATCTTCAGTAGTTCAAGAATTTCCTTGACTCAAAGAACTGTTACCTAAGCAAAAACTAAATAAGAATGTTGGCATTAACTATTTAAAGAACATTGATGTTGCCCTTATTTGAAGTTGAAAGAGCCTCCTAGATATGCACCCAACTGTCTTCAAAATGTTGGGGTACGCTTGGCCACCAGAAGAGCCACAAAGCTTTTAACAGTCAGACCTAGCAGGCTCCCACTTTTTACAAAAAATCTGTTGCATAACAAGATTGCAAAATGTATGTAAGGATGAAATGCAAACTGATCATAGAGGCATAATGCTTGGGGCATGGTTTAGGTCTAAAAGAAGATTGCTGCCATGGTTTGTAGCTGCACGATGGACCTGTAATTATGAACGGAGTTGTATGGCATAAATGTGGAACACACCAATATAGATAACAGAGGTTAGTCAGCACATGCGATGACGCATATAGCGGCCATCCTGTTTTTAAAAGGTGGGCTTTGAGTATCTATAGATGGCATTATGCGATATACTGTTTTCCCTCAGCCATCCACTATTGTAAACCTGTTATAGTGCACCAGTATCTGAGTCAAATGCGCACCTCAATGCATTAAATATAATGCGTGCTGTCTTTAGGTCTATATCTTGCCTGAACATTTTGACTTGTATATTTTCTCAAAAGTAATATGCCTGCACATTTTTGTTTCATGGACTTTAGATTAGTGATACACTATATAAGACTTATTTGTTACAACCACTCCTAATCATTTACATTATCTGCAATATTAGGAATGTCAGTGACTATACTTTTTAATTTTTGTAAGCCCCATTCCAGCTGTGTTTATTTTCTTGGGATATACATCCCTCTTTTCATTGTAAAATGTGAATAATGTCTAACCCTTCTTATTTGAGGGAAGGATAAGAAGGTTAAAATTCATGACAACATTTACTATATCACACACTGACTTGAAAATTAAACCTCCTATATAATCATCATCTGATTTAGATAATATGAAGGGCCCAAATACACAGACACAAGATGCTTCTTCCTGTGTTCCCAAATCTGTCAATGTCAGCCACTTCAGTAGCTAAAACATCTCCCAATACCGGCTCTTTTACCAGTACAAGACCTGAGGATACCCTCCGCTTCCAGTTAAAACCCCATCTTATATTTTGTAATGTGAGAAAATGCCTCTTTTTGACTAGCCACCTCCATTTTTTGGTTAATTTTATTATTGGTTTTTAGACCCTGCATACTGGGGCACTGCCTATCAGCGCCAAGTGTATGTGATCTGACCCTTAAATGTGTCCACGCTCTACACTAGAATTTGATTAAGCAGAAAGTACTTTTCATTCCTGTTTTCTGTTTGTTGAGAAGAACTGTTTCATTAATTGGACATTTTTTTGGTACTGGATTTTTTTTTTATTCCAAAGTTGAATTTCCTTAAGTGTTTCATTTTGTTTTTAACACTGGGCTAGTTTTATGAAGTATCTCTCAATCAGTAGTTACCATAATTTTTGATTCAGCATACTTGGCCATTAGCTAGTCACCATTTTGTGTAATGGCTGAATTGTTACAACTAGGGGGCCAATTCCGATGTCGGACGGACAAGAGTCTGTCTGACATCGGTTGGGAACTGGAACCGAACGACCTCCTGTCGTCGGTTCCAGCCCCGCAAGTAGGATGAGACGAAACTCTGTTCGGTCACCATCCTGTACTTTACAATGGGAGCATACATTCCGAATGGAATGCATGATCTCTTTACAAAGAGCAGAGGTGCAGTTCATCCCTGCACCCCGTGGCAGGCACCTCAAGAAGCCTGCCACTGGGTGCAGAGATCAACAGGCCTATGCCGCCATCTGGAGGCCTTGCACCGATGTGGGCCCTTCTGGGAGCCCCCAAAGTAGGATTATGACAGCCTTTCTCTGTCATAAAGGCTGGCACAGAAAGGCTGTGGGAATCTTCCATCGGAATCCCCTTGCCTGAAAAAGCAGACGAGGGATTGATGGAGTATTTCTGAATGGCAGCCGGGCTCTCCGAGCCCGTCACAAGCCATTCGGAAATCTGGCTTGGATTCCTTTCTGACCGACCCCATCAAAATTGGTCCGTCGTAAAGGAATCCGAACAGACGATTCTGATGCAATCGGACCGCATCGGAATAGGCCCAAAGGTGGGAAGGTGGGTATTTAATAGGACCTGCAGCCATCAATGCAAAAGGTGTGCCACAAGCAAGCCCGCCTGCACCAACTATGCCTGGACTGTGCCAAGCCGCCAGTATTCTGCGCATTGAGTCTCAAACTTGGTAAGCTGCACAATTTTTGGCTGGTAACCGTAGCTCTCTGCTGAACCGTTCTTCAACACCTCACATGCCTAGTGAATGTGTGGTAAAGGAAATACAAACTTGAGCTCTTTAGGTTGACAAGCCAGCCCCCCTGCACCTTTTTTCCTTTCTCCCAGTCTGATGACAGACATGCTTCCATGTTCTCGGATGGTTTTCTGCATTTTGCTAAACTTTTAACACCTACATTGTCTGCTTTAGTGAAATATTTGCTAGACATAAAGCTTTACCAATTTTTCTTCCAAGATGCTCTAATTTGTATTATACCAAAGGAAAGTAAGGATCCTAAGCTGAGTAAAAATTATAGACATATATAGCTTGGTAAAAGTGGACTACAAAATATTTGCCCAAATTATTGATCTATGAGTAGAACAGTTTTTACCTATATTTCTTGGATGTGAGCAATCAGGCTTTGTCAAGGGTAGGTCATTATCTGATAATACAAGAGTGCCATTTAATATAATTAAGAAGTCCAATATTTAGAAGCATCCTTTGGCTGTAACAATAAATTCTGAGAAATGTTTGGTGGAATGGGTTGGGATTCTACGTTTCAAACTTTCAACTGGTCTGGTTTTGGTCTAAAACCTATTATTCTGATATTGCTGCTTTACTCTTCACCCAAAGAATACATTTTTCTTAATGGTACCTCGTTTGAATACTTTTATTTATATAAAATAGAGGTGTGAGACAAGATAGTCCTCTCCTCTATGAACATTTTTGTTAATTTTAGCTATAAATTCATTCCCATCTAAAATAAGACAGTATGCAAATGCACACATTTTTATATATATAGAGCTTCACTTAAAAATGTCTGTATATGCTGATGATATTGTTTTACATATTTCTATCCCAGACACTTAAATATCTACTTTTTTTAAAGAAGATCACTTTTAGTTTTTGCTCTCTGGCCATAAATGGAATATAGGAAAATCGGAAACCTTACTGCTGAATAGGTATTGTTTGAGACACATGTTTGATAACACTAATTTCACTTGGATTTCAAATAAAATCAACTACTTAGGATAATGGTTTCCAACAACAAGGAAAGACACTCAAATTAAGCTTTTGAGACTTGATAAAGAAACTAATGTTAGTCTGAATTTTGTATGCTTGATGACACCCTTTATTTTTCCAGTTTCTAACTTTACCAACATTTATACTTTAGTATTGACTTTTTATTGAACAAGAAAAAGCCTGTATCTCACTTTCAAGGCTGGAATTGAATAAAATAGAAGGAGAGGTAATCTATATGGATTTTCAGCATATCAAAATGCCTTTCATTTAAAACAGTACTAAATGAAACACTACTGGTTGTCCAACGATGTAAACTTGATATTGAAAGAATGTTCATTAAACCCTTCCCTTTTAAATAATACTTGTTATTCACTCAAAAACCATTCAATATGATGTCGCAAATTATTAGAAATGATTCCAGAACATTACAGTGGTTCTACATTTAATGATAAGGCACACTAAATACATTAAGATAAATGATAGAACTGTTTGTTGAAAAACATTGCGAGATAAAGAAATACTCTAGGTTCACCTAATCATTAGAAATGATGCCAACTTTCTTTTCTATATTTTCAAAGCAAATTAAACTTACCAAACTGGTTTGAGGAAGTAAAATTTGTCTCAAGCTGTATTTGATGTATATATAAAATTGAATAATACAGATTCTTCAAAAATACCACATAATTGCATAGTGACCATTTAGTTAGCTAATCTTTACAGAGTTCTTAAGAATTCCATAGCTGATAGGCCAAAATCAAAAATGTAATTATTATGGGGACAAGATTTGAATTCATATTGGCCTGTGACTTTACTGAATAAGATATGGATGGCAATTCATAAATCCTCATGTGCTGCTAGTGTAACCCAAACTTTTGGCCTGATTTAGATCTTGGGGGATGGGTTACACCATCACAACTGTGACGGATATCCCGTCTTCCCAAATCTAAATCCCATTATATCCTATGGAATTTATATTTCGTCAGACTGGATATCCATCATCGTTGTGACCGGTTAATCCACCTGCCAAAACCTAAATCAGGTCCTTTGTTTTTATGTGCAATCGAATGAGGATGACTTCACAAACACTTTAAAAAATGTTTTCTATATGTCAGGAATGAGGCTCTGTGCGAAGATTAACTTTAAATTTTACTTCATACATTAAAATTAATCTACACTGCTTAAAACATGTATTATTCACCTAATGATGAAAAGGAGACTTATTTCTGCTCTCTCATTTCTATTGGGCTTATGTTCTTCCCCTTGTTCTGTTTGTGGTTAATCTGGTTTACTATCTGAAATTTTGCCATCTGGAAAAAAAGGTCATATTGTATTAAATATCACCTAAACATGTCGTACATAAAAAAAAATCACCTCATACTTTTCTTGGCACTGTTGTAGATACCACAACTCCAGTCTTTACATCATCATACAATAGAGGTGTTTACATGAATCTCTCAGTCTTGAAGTTTTGAAACAAATCAGTACCTCCTTAGCAGACAATGATGAATGTCTCCTCGCCTTAAAAAAACCCAGATAAGTCGCAAATGCAAACACATAAGTCAATTACAGCACTAACTTCTGTTGTTGAAGAATTCCTTTCTCTTAACTGTTGTGTGCAATATCGCAATGTTAAAGGCACAGTATACAGTTTCATAGTTGAGCCATTCCCATGATTTTCAAACAATTATTGCTTCTACTTGAGGCTGAGTTAATGTGTCTCAGTTTTTGTGTTTCTGCCTTACAGTGTAGACGAATTGACCGTTTAGGCACCGTGATCCAGAAGGCTCTCTGGCAACAACAGGTACCAATTCAACCCTGTAAAGGAAATTCTGCAGCTCTCCAACATATGTTATTCTCATGTGCTCCTATCTTTGAATTTGGAAAACAGATTTGAATTGAAAATTAATTTGATTTTTCATTCTAGCATTTAATTTAGTTCCAAAAATATTTTTTAATGTAGCCTTTCAAAAGATTCGAATTCTTGTTCTTCTGATGTTTCTATTTTAAGTCTTTTATCAGTGGTTGCCTTTCAACAACTATGAAACAATTGTAAAAATGCCACACATATTTCCTTTAAAGCACAGTGATTTACTGTTTGCTATCACCATAGGTGTGATAGAGCATATATATATCCAATGTCACTGGCTCTTAAGAGAGAATACCAGTGGTCTGCTATAACATATTTTCTCTATAAAGGTTCCAGAATTTATACTACACATGAACAAATATTTGGTAAAAGTTTCTAAGCCACTGCATTTAAATGTATCTCATTATATAATGATTAGATATCACATGTTCTTCTCTGTAAGACAGCAGCTACCGGTCTTTCATTATCTACACAGGGGCCTATTTACAAAGGTAAATTTACTCCTATACTTTTGAGTAATTTCACTACTTTGTGAGTTGGTAGACTTACACTTACACTTCCCAATCCCCTCAAAACAGTGGAGTCAGTAGAAATGTCATATACGACTGTAAATGTACCACTAATAAGGAATTTGCAAACATATTTGATGCAACACACACTTTGCGGAACAGCTGCGATCTTGTCCGAGATCTCCCATGGAAAAGTTTTAAAGTTTATTAAAATGTAAAATATATATATATATATGTTAAATATAGATTTTAAATATGTTATACATTTAATTAAAACATAGACCAAAATAATAAAAGTGCTACTGCACTTTTAACTTAAAACATAATTATTACAAATATTTTATATTTAAATTAAAAGACATTTTACTTGTAAGTTTGAATAAATAAAACATTTTCTACCTAAAATATGAAT
This sequence comes from Triturus cristatus, assembly GCF_964204655.1. Taxonomy (NCBI): domain Eukaryota; kingdom Metazoa; phylum Chordata; class Amphibia; order Caudata; family Salamandridae; genus Triturus; species Triturus cristatus. The sequence goes on along the minus strand of NC_140591.1, from coordinate 1,414,390,665 downwards.
TTTATATCTGTGCATTAAGCACTAAAACACTTATAATGATGTTTGGAATTACTTTAAAATAATAAAAATATGTTCACTAAAAACATTAACTTACAATTAACTGTAAATTGAAACAGGTAGATAAAATATGTATACATTCTTATTAATTACTATTTATGTATGAAGAATTATTTGAAATTGAATTGTTATATATCTTAATTTGCATGCATAACCAACCGGAGCACCCCACCACCAGAGCAGAAGAATCCCTAAGGTAAAATATAGGGAGAAATATAAAAGATTACAAAACGTTTTAAAAATGTATGGAAATATTTCTATATTAAGTATTAATTTAATTCAGTTTTATTTCAATTAATATAAAAACTATTTTAAACATTACAGCACATTTACTTTATTATTAATTAATTGAACAATATATTTAATTATTTTACATTAAATAAATAATATATTTGAAAATATTTTAGATAAATTACTATCCTCAACTAGAGTTTATAGTGTATTTATTTAATATAATAGAAAATAATAAAAGGCATGCATGTAAATGATCTCAATTAAGTTGGACTATATTTTCTACTGTTTTGTGTCCTTTATTGCAGTATCAACTATGGAAGTGCAATTTATGAATTGGAGTGGGCTTACTCTTTTGTTGATGGGTGCATGCCCCACCTACTACCCATCCGTAGCCCGCCCGCACCCCCTATTTACTCTGTAAACCACTACTCATCAGTAGTAATATTCTCAATTTTCTAGCCATTCCTGCGTACTTCCCACATTTACTATCAACATGTAAACCTATGTGTGTTGAGGCCTTGCAGTCGGATGGATAACTCTGCACAGAAAAAAGATAGGAAAGGAGGAGAAGCAGACCTTCACAGGAAATATGTCAGCAGCATTTTGCAGTTTGTTTGTACTGCAAAGAGCATTTGTTATATCGGGCCCTCAATGTTTAACAATTATACATTAATGCTTTCTTTTAATGTTCAATATTGCATATTACTATACTAATGAATCGGTATAATTTAAACTTTTTATGTCTTGTTATTTTTCTGATTGAGAATATACCATGACATTATCCTTTTTTTTCTTCCTTTTTCTCCTTCTTCCTTTCCCTCTTCTCCATTCGGCTTTCTTTTTTAATTTAGTCTTCCCTGTTATCAGATGATAAATAGTTTGCTTTGGTATTGTTTTATTAACCATTAACAGAAATTATTATGTAACATTATAAAATATCATCCTGTTTCTTATATTGTTGTTATTTTCATATGATAATTGTCTGATTGATGTATTGCATGCTTCTTAACTACACATTTTAAAAAATAATGCCAACTTAAAATAACTCTAAATTAATAAAACACACAATGACTTGTAAGCATTGTATTTATATATGTATTTATGTGTGAGAGTTATGTTTTGAAAACCTAGCTTGCAAAAGAGCTTTGTGGATAATGGTATTCTACACTATATTCAGAGTGGGAGTAGTAGGTGCAAAGGGGATGTAGGAAGAAGTAGCATGAAGATCCAAAAGGGATGGAGTGTGTCTCTGAGTTGATCTAGGAGAGATGAAGAGGTTTAAGTAGATATTTTCTAAAGTTTTGAACTAAAAACATAGGTTGGTTATGGTTTTGTACTTGATCATATCACTGCAAATATAATTAATCAACTTAGACATTAAGGGATTAACCACCTTGTAAAGTGGGACAACATGATTTTTTTCGACCAGTTTTCTCATGAGGCCATGACCCATTTTCCATTCCATAAGTGATACAACTTGATAAAAATTATTAATCATCCCATATTCCTCTAGTAGACGAAGAGTCAGTGACATCATATGCGACTACAGCAAAAGAACTGGAGGTGTACATTAGCAAAGAAGACAAATTCAGCTCATGTCAACCGTTGGAAGTGGGAGATGCCAAACAAAGCTCAGGCATGGGGTTTGTGCTTATCTGGGGAGTGCCATCCTATCGTCAGAAGAGCTTATACTTGGAGGAAGAGCGGTGATACTGGGAGCCTAAATATGCTTACCCATCTTACATTGGTCATGCCCCCTAATGCAACCTACCCAATGTATACTGCTGCATCTCTGTGCCATACTATACCCATAACTGGGCCTATTTAGGTGCCGATTCCGATCCGTTAAAAATATTCACCGTACGAATCGTATCCGGATTTTTTTACGTACGAATCGTACAAGTCCCGTACAAACTGGCAAGTACGATTCGTATGTTAAAAAATCCATACGAATCGCATTGGGAAAATTCCCCGACACGTCCTCGGGTCGGAAAAAGTGTCCGACATGTCCCCGGACAGTTTTACGTACGAATCGGTAAACTGAAGTCCGAGCGCGCAAGTACGATCCGCCCCGTCCGTCCGAATGCACAACCGTATGGAGAAAAAAAACATACGGAGCGAACTCCCATAGCAACCATGGGGACGTCCAAACATGTGCCCGCATACGCGCCGAACACCCCCCCAGCCCACCCCCCCAAGTATGCGCCGTACCCCCAGCCCCCCCATGTACGCACCGTACCCCCACCCCACCCCCGTAGGCACGGAGCGTACCCCCACCCCGTAGGTACGGAGCATACCCCCACCCCGTGTAGGTACGGAGCGTACCCCCACCCCCGTAGGTACGGAGCATACCCCCACCCCGTGTAGGTACGAAGCGTACCCCCACCCCGTAGGTACGAAGCGTACCCCCACCCCACCCCGTAGGTACAGAGCGTACCCCCACCCCGTGTAGGTACGGAGCGTACCCCCACCCCACCCCGTAGGTACGGAGCGTACCCCACCCCCGTATGTACAGTGCGGACCCCCAGCGCGTAGAGCTGGCGGTCCGCACCGTACCTACGGGGGCGGGGGTACGCTCCATACCTACGGGGTGGGGGTATGCACCGTCCATAGGGGGGATGGGGGTACGCACCGTCCATAGGGGGGATGGGGGTACGCACCGTCCATACAGGGGTGGGGGTACGCACCGTCCATACAGGGGTGGGGGTACACACCATACCCCCAGCACCCCGTATGTACGCGCCGTACCCCCAGTCCCCCCGTATGTACGCGCCGTACCCTCGGTTCCCGTATGTACGGCATGTACCTCCAGGCCCCTACACCCTGCCCGTGCCTGTACGCACCCTACCCCAGGCCCCTACACCAGCACCCTCACCCAGCATTGCGCATGTACGAGTCGTACCAAGCCATAGCAAATGTGAGCACTGTACAACAACATGGCCGATGTACGCACCTTACAGACGCGAAAAACACACGTACTGAACCAGGACACTGCAAAACACCACAAGGAGAGTCAATTTGAATCGCACAACACCACAAAACACGTCCAACAAGCCCAAATACATCCAATACACTGACCTGCAACAGCCAAACAGGTAAACAGAGGCCCAAAACACAACCACTCCTTATAACACACCCACCCAAAGTTCAAACACAGTCACACCCACAAATGGACCAATAAAAAGGGCCCACACAGACAAACCATGAGCCTTTGCAACAGACCCACTGATGCCAGACCCCACAGACAACCCACAGCACCATACTTGAACCTTGACTACACCTTACACTTGCACACCTTCACACAACCACCTTCACAAACACCCCCTCATCACATTCACACCTTCACAACCACACACACACACCCACAACCATCCACACACACACCCCACACCATGCCCACAGAGAAGAATCCAAAGTTCACAACAGCGGAGCTGGAGATCCTTGTCAACGAAATCATCAGAGTCGAGCCACAGCTCTTTGGAACATTGGTCAGACAGACCAGCGTAGCAGCAAAATCAGCCATGTGGCAGAGGATCGTCGAGAGGGTGAATGCTGTTGCGCCCATCAGAAGGACCAGGCATGAATGCCAAGCCAGGTGGTACGATCTGCGGAGGACGGTCCGCCGCAAAATGACTGACGAATATAACCAGGGGAACATCAATGGAGGTGGCCCGTCTCGCAGACCAGTGCACTACCATCCCTGGGAGGAGAAGGTGATGCGCACGCTGCCGCCGGTGGGAGAACACGGAGTAGAAGGAGTCGCCGAGCCTGGTGAGTACACAAACAACTCACCTCACATGGGGGGAACCGCATCAACAACCCAACTCCCAATAATGCACGCAACTAGCCCAAAGCCATCACCGGACACAACCACACTCCAAAAACACGCACATGCCACTAGCGGCTCCATGCCCCATGCACCAAGCAAGGCCATGCCAAGTCACAGGCCGCACAAAACACCAACACAAGACAGGATGTCCGTGATGCCGGGAGGGTGGGCCTCCAAAAAAACATTGTGCAACTCAGAAGCAGACACCAATGCCCTCAGCCCATATGGCCTAGGGCAGAGCTATACAAACAGTGTGTCCCGACACTGTACTGTGTCGCCTGAAAATGGTGGCCGCGTCACAGGATGACATGGGTATGAAGGCCCAATTTGCAAATAACAGCAGCTAATGAAGAGGCATCACTGTGAAAGAGTGTCAGCACACACCGCCGCAGCAGTGCAGACTCAGAGACACTCTGCCCAATGGGTGCCGGGAGATTCTAAACAAAGCCACATGAACAAGCCAATGGCCTTTGAAAGACCTGCAAAGTGTGTGTGGCCAGGAAGCTGGGCTGAGGTGACAGAGGGTGACAGACAGACAAGGGAGAGGGAGAGAGAGGGAGGGAGACAGAGGGCGACAGAGGGAGACTGACAGAGGGAGGAGGGTGACAGAGGGAGGGAGAGAGGGAGACAGAGGGAGACAAAATCACCCTTGGGTGGTGTGGGCATGTCCGCTCGTCAGCAGGTGGACTGTGTGCATGTTGACAAGGTCTGGCAGTGCGTGAAACACCCGTTTTACGTTTGGAAATCACTGGGCCATGTGTCAAACTGTGCACGAGTAGATCCTTACTGCAGGCACAAACCTAACCTTACACCCAGTATACCCACTCACTGTGTTTGTTAGAACCCAGTCACAAATGCATAAGTTACCTACCTGCATTCTCCAATAGATATGAAAAAGCACCATTTAGCCACGTACAGTGCAACACGTAAGCCGGTTCTGCATCGCTCGCTACGCACGCTCGCTACACTGCTCACTGCGTTCAAAAATGATGCAACAACAAAGAGTGTGTCACACATAGGAAAAGTGTTGAAAGCTGTGGCCAAGGGACATACCAATGCACCATGCACAGGGACTTGCCAAGTACAGACAAGGTAGATGACACTTGGCCCTGCTGTAGATAGCTCAAGGCAATCCTGTGACCACTGTACACTCAAACACCAACTCCACATGCCACCTACCTACCACAGGAACTCACATTCACTGTCATGCCAGCATGCACCATGAGGGGATAGACACATCACCTGATAGACCCAATGACAAATCACACCACACCCAACAGCATGCCCGGTCACACCCCCCCCCCCCTTACACAAGCACACACCCCCGGGGCAGCCAACGCAAATTGGCACTCCCACAATGGATATGTGACACAACAAGACCAATCCATAGCCAAATAAGCATCCCAACACTCATTAGACAGGCCAAATAACTAGGAGTACATATCAATCTGTCCCCCGCAACATACCCATCCACAAGTGCACTGTGAGGGGAATGCTAGACATATCCAACTACCCAGAGGAACTGTGCCAACTTGAATATGTATGAAACATGGATGTCGCATGAAACACCATTAACATTGTCTCTCTCTCACACACAGGGCAACGTCGTCAATCTCCCCCCAACACTGGGGGAGAAGAGTCACAGGACCAGGCTCGGTGTGGCGATGATCCCACTGGCACTGACGACTCTCACCACTCCGTGGATGACCCCGACCAACCTGGCCCCTCTGGTGCCCAAGCACCTGCAGCACCTGCGTCAGGTACAACTGTGCCAACCACCACCCCCATTCCTGCCACATCCCAGGATACACACAGGAGCCCTGCTCACACACAACAACGCAGGAGGAGGCAGGCGACCCCACAAATGCCATCCCTCAGGGGTCCCGGAGACCCGATGTGCCCACAACGGCAGGCCAGGCTCAAGTGGGCAGGGGTTGTGGGAGTGGAGGATGGCGGAGGCGCGAACCTGACCAGACAGCTGAGGAACCTGTTATGTCACACGTCCGCAACATCCTGGACACATACCGGCGTGACACCAGGGGCATCGTCCAGGTAGTGGAGACCCTCAATGAGATTAAGAACCTGACGGCCAAGCAATATGCCAGTCAACAGCAACACCAAGGACGGATGGAGGCAAGACTGGATGAGCTCGTGGCGGTGCAAACGGACATGAGCCGTTCACTCCGTCGGATTGCCGAAAACATGGGCAACCCTCCCTGTGCCACCAGGCGAAGATCACCACCAGCCACAGGGAGGGATCAGGAGGAGGAGGATTCGTCCGACGGAGCATCACAGACATCGTCACGGCCTGCTTCTGAGGGTCCCCGGAGGAAGGTGGGTCGTCCACGCAAAAGACCGTGAGAGTCAGCGGACCATCACCATCTCCCAGGTCACCTGGCCTGGCACCTGGCCCTCTGGCGCAACAGCATCACCTCATCCAATGACATTCTCTGCCACATGGACTTGCTGGTGACTGTCTGACCAATGTTGACAAAGACTGTGGCATGGACTCTGATGACTTCCAATGGCAAGGATTCCAACTCCTTCTGTGAACTTTGGATTACAGACAGCCGGCGAGCACCTCTTTATATCCCCCCAAACACGTACCCCACCACCAATAAAAGTCATAAAAATCACGAGATGATGCCGTCATTTTGCATTATTCCATAACATGTGTGTTTTGGAAAGTCAAACCATGCCTGAGTTTTGAAGTAACTCCAACCATGCATACCCTGAGGTCTGAGTCTGGCACAGGACACTCATGGGTCACAATGTATCATCCAATACAGACATGGAGCACCATACTCACCCGTGATGGGCCCAACCAGCTGAGGGGGTGCCTGCACAACTGTGAGGACAGACCTATTTCGAAGAGCAACAGTCATGTGCAGAGGTCAGGGATCATGTGGAGTGTCTTGGGGTGGGAGTCCCAGGTATGTGTAGCCAGGTGGGAGAACTATGTCCTGCATGCTGGAGTCAGGTGGATGTGGAGAATGGTGGCCAGGCCAAGGTTGGATGCATGGAGATGGCACAATGGGGTCTTGGAGGACAGTGCCACAAGGTTGTGTTGGGGTTGTGGTCGTGGGCTGCATCCTGAGTGTGGGCGTGGATTGTGAAGGTCATCCTGCAGCTGACAGTGATCCATTGCAGCTATCTCTGTTGGACGGTGATGTGGCTGGGTTGCCGGATGTTGAAGCAGAGCTGTGCAGATGCACCCTGGATGTGGACAAGTATCATGGGAGTTGTAACGTACGTCTCCGTAGAGTGCAGGGTAGGATTAGACACGGATGTTGTAGTTGACCTGGGGGATGGTCTGTCTTGCCTTGAGGTGGATCGAACTGTGGATCTTGTGCATAATGCAGAGTGTGCTGAAGCCTGAGGTACAGATGCTGGTGATCAACATAGCACATGTGAGCAAGCAATCCATGATGCACACCAGCTTGTGTGCGTGGACACTGTGTGCCTGTGCAGGGCCCTTGCGGGTGGGACATAAGCAGTTGACCCAGCTGTAAGGGGACAATCCGCAGATGAACACCTCAGTCGTGTACAAGTCCAGCATCAGGTGGCCGATGTTCAGCCATCTGCCAATGGATACCATGCATTATTCAATATGAGAACTAGCAAGGACTGCGTCTTTGGGGAGGGTGAGGAGCACCTGGCTGGCAATGGGACAACAGATGATGATGAGATGCAGTGCGCATGTCATGGTGTAGAGGGGGATCCTGGACACATTGTAGACTGACACGCTGAGACATGATACCTGTGCCATGTGTCCCACAACGACACCATACTACATTCAGAGGCCTGGAGTACCACTCCCATGGCCTTGTTGGGGGTACAGAGCCGGTGGGGAGTAGGAGGGACATGACCTGGTTGGTGTGACAGGGCCTGGAAGGCGTGCCAGCGCTGTGTAGGCAGTTGGAGTTGCACACTCATTATGCAAAGGTGTTGTGTGGGCGATGAGTGCATGCCTGAGTGCATGCAACAGATGTATTGGATGGACATTGCTTGGTGGGTGGCCTCAACATCATGGTGTAGCGTGATGTGGCACATGCAAGGACATGAGGCACGTGCAATGTGCGCGTAGCATGTGCAGACGGTCCAGCCTTTGCCACCGCAATTGTGTCACACACAAGCAGATTACACCAAAATGAATGGGGGGAGGGAGGAAGGGGGGTGCGTCTTAGAGGCTTGTGTGAGGGCAAATATAGAAACTCTGTGTGCCCTTGCTGCAGGGCCTGCAGCAGCAGGCGCCATGTCCTGAAAACCATGCCACAAGTTGCACACAAACACAAGCATGTCAGAAAGGACTACTGCAAAAGGTGTTTGATAAGGAAGGTGTGTCTGGTTCAACATGGCACACAAACAGACAATGGATGCACATGCAGCAAAGTGGCCGTTGTGGGGACTGAGATGCCAAAATACCTACACAGCCATGTACATCATGCACAATACATATCATAATCCCTGACAAACAGCTTGCATCTTGCTATTCTACACATAGACTCATATGTACAATCTGTGATAACTATGCCAGACATGCCGCATGTACAGTGGCAAGAGACCTGCATTGACCGAGATGAGGCACCTTGGAGGCTGAGGGACACCTTTATTAGTCATGTTTGCCGGAAGGCAAATGCATCTATATTAACAGATGCACAGGTCATGTGGATGAACATGTGGGACCTACACTGGCACCCCCCTTTGCACCACAGATGCAGGAAATTCATAGAACGGGCACACAAGTGACAGGTTTGAGGCAATCACCCTGTGATGCTCACGGAGAGGCTGCTATTCACCATTGACCCTCTAATGGGGATGTCCCACACTATGTCAACCCGGTGCATCCCGTATGTTTCCGAGGGCAGTGTTACACACATTGATGCCTTCATCACAATCCACAATCCCATTACAGATGACTGTCACCAAGTGTGACTATCAATTCATGTGAATCCAGCTCCATGTCATGTGCCCCATGGTGATTCCACATGTATGCAAAGTAACCAAACATGAACAGGAGCAGTGCACACACATTCAAAACAAATACCACACCCAAAAAGCCGTGCTGCATCCCTTACCCTAAGGAGAATTTACAACATGTCCGTGCATGTAACGCTGATTCAGCACACGTTGCTGTATTCATGAGGAATAGCAGGAGCACAACGATGCCACCAGCAGACAGCATGCGCAAATACCTGGGGATGAGAGACACACAAGAAGTCAGCCAAAAGAAGCACATCCGCATGCATGGGCATGTACTCGACACGTATAAGGTTGTCAACATGCTAGGTCAAAATAGTGTCTCAGGAAAAACATTCTTTTATTACACCAACACTCCAGTGACACATCCAAACACACCTCTGAGTCACTTAGCATACATGCAGATGGACCCACACATTGCAACACATGCCACACAAGGCTCAATGCGTGCACACTCAGACACTGGAACTCACCACTAAGCAAAGAAGTTGCGTATGAGCCGACTCCGGATGTCCTCTTCCTCCTCCTCCTCCACATCACTTGCCTCGTCACCAAGCCCTTCATCCTCCACGGGTGGATGTTCCTGCTCATCTGGATCCAGGATGAGTGGCACAGCTTTCTCCACTGCCATGTTGTGCAGCATGCAGCACACGAGGACGATTTTGCAGACCTTCACCGGTGCATATGGGAGGGACCCACCGGTCTTGTGGAGGCACCGGAATCGGCTCTTCAGGAGGCCAAAAGTCCTCTCTATCTTTGCCCATGGGCGTTGTTGTACCGGTGATCGGCAGCCATTCTGGGGTTGCGGAGAGGCGTGATCAGCCATGGCATGTTGGGATAGCCAGAGTCCCCTACATGGAAACATCATGGACAGAAGTGGGTCAGGAGAAGCAGTAAGACATGAAGTTGACGCGAAATACAGGACTAACAGAGTATACCCACCAACAAGACATGCTAGTTCGTTGCGCAGCTGCAGCATCATTTCAGGCACCCTGCTACGCCTCATGATGTAGGCATCGTGTGCTGATCCTGGAAAACGAGCACATACATGGGAAATCACCATGTTAGCAAGACACACCAAAAGGGCATTAATGGAGTGGTAATGTTTACGGTTGCGATAGGCTACCTCCTCTGCCTGTGGTGGTACCAAAGCCACATGTGTCCCATCAATAGACCCAATGACATGGGGCATCCCTCCCAGGGCATAGAACTCACCCTTGACACCTGTTGTTGGAGGGGGTTCCCCGGGGAGGTTGCGGAATGGGTTCCTGACCACCCTGAGGCCCACCCTTCCCAGATTTAGGCCGAGCAAGAGCAGGGAGGCCCTTCCTGGAAGGGTCTCGCACCTAGGATCGCACACGCTGCGCTTACTCTCTCTTCGGATAGAGGGACACAACACAGTAGTCGTTATTAAGCTTTTATCGGTAGTTGTCAGGGATCTTTATGATCCGGTAGGCAGGTGCAGAATGAATGCCACAAGCGGCAGCGATCTTGTGATGATGGGAAAGGGGTAGCGGGACAGTCTTTCAATTAGTGTCTCTGCGAGGTATCCGGCGCACAGCTCTCAATCCTCGAGCTGAGGGGATGTTGCGTCTCTTCGGCAATATCTGCGATTCTCTTGGTGGAGCAGGCCGCGAGTCACTCAGCAGGCACCGGAGGGTCGTCGTTCAGGGAGCCGCGACGGCGTCAGCAGGGCTCAGATGGTTCAGAGTTCGGGGAGCCGCGACGGCGTCAGCAGGGCTCAGATGGTTCAGAATTCGAGGAGCCGCGACAGCGTCAGCAGGGCTCAGATGGTTCAGCGTTCGGGGAGCAGCGACGGCGTCAGCAGGGCTCAGATGGTTCAGAATTTGAGGAGCTGCGACGGCGTCAGCAGGGCTCAGATGGTTCAGAGTACGGATAGCGGTTCTTCTGTTCGGTGAGTGATCGAGCCGCGACCAGGTCTGCAGGCTCTCGTCAGTCCAGGTCTTCTCTGCCTCTCGTCCCTTCAGCACCTCTTGTTATACTCCCCCTCCTCTTTGAAGTCCAGAGTCCTCGCGGAGAGGGGTCTCGTGCCTCGGGGGCGAGGTGTCGGGGTTTCCTGTCGCTCAGCCCCTTGCTCTGTTCAGATGTGTCCGGGAGGGACCCAGACGCCCAGCAGGAGAGGCGCCCGCTCGCCGGGGGCCAGGTGGCCGATCGAAACCTCCCTCGGGAAGAGTCCAGAGGTGTGACAGAGTCGGCGCCTCTCGGTCTGGTTGGGGGGGGGGGTTTCGTTCTCCCTCGGCCGGGCATGCGTGTTGGGGATCTGGTCGGCCCTCGGGATGTTGGTCCACGGAGGCCGGAGGGTCGTGCCCACGGGGTTCGGCGTGTTGGTAGTGTGACTTGCTGGTCGGGAGGGCCCACGCCACGAGGCCGGTCTCACACATGCCCCCCCAGCTGAAAGGCGGGGAGAACTACCCATCCACTTGGGAGTTCTCCTCGCTGAAGCGGAAGAATCGGGACAGGCCGTCCGCGTTGGCGTGGTCCGTCCCGGGGCGATGTTCCACAGTGAAATCCATCCCATGGAGAGAGATGGACCAGCGTAGCAGCTTGGGGTTTTCCCCTCGCATCTGCATCAACCACCGCAGGGGTCGATGATCCGTTTGCACTCGGAAGTGTGTTCCAAACAGGTAGGGCCGTAGCTTTTTGAGAGCCCAGACTACGGCGAACGTCTCACGTTCAATCGTGCTCCACCGCTGTTCCCGGGGCAGTAACCTTCGGCTGATGAAGGCTATGGGCTGATCTATGTCGTACTGTGAGAGGACTGCCCCGATGCCGTGTTCCGAGGCGTCCGTCTGGACCACAAACTCCTGGGCGTAGTCGGGTGCTTTGAGTACTGGAGCCGCGCACATTGCGGCCTTTAGGGTGTCGAACGCCTTCTGGCAGGCGGGAGTCCAGTGTATTTTCTTGGGGTGTTTTTTGGAGGTTAGTTCTGTGAGAGGGCCTGCGATGCTGCCATAGTTTTTAATGAACCTGCGGTAGTAGCCGGTGAGGCCCAGGAAGGCTCGGACTTCCGTTTGGGTTGTAGGGGGTTCCCAGGACAAGATGGTGTCGATCTTCGGCTGCCCACTCCCCACCTGGTGCCCCAGATAAGTTACGGAGCCGGGCCCAATTTGACATTTGCCAGCTTTGATGGTGAGGCCGGCCCGGCGTAGAGCCAGCAGGACTTGACGGAGGTGCTGGACGTGCTCGGTCCACTGGGAGCTGAAGACCGCTATGTCGTCAAGGTATGCTGCGCTGAACCCCTCTAGTCCGGCCAGGACCCTGTTCACCAGCCGCTGGAAGGTGGCCGGGGCATTTTTCATTCCGAACGGCATTACCCTGAAGCGGTAGTGCCCATCCGGGGTGGAGAAGGCGGAGCGCTCCTTGGCTCCCTCGGTGAGGGCAATCTGCCAGTACCCACTGGTCAGGTCGAAGGTGCTGAGGTAGCAGGCGGCCCCAAGGCGGTCAATGAGTTCGTCAGCACGGGGGATGGGGTGAGCGTCTGCTCGGGTGACCGCATTGAGGCCTCGGTAGTCCACGCAGAATCTCAACTCGGGGGCAACACCCGGGGTAGTCGCCTTCGGAACCAGGATTACCGGGCTAGCCCAGGGGCTGTCGGAGGGTTCAATCACCCCCAGGTCCAGCATCTTTGCCACCTCGGTCTGGATGCAGGTCCGGACCGATCAGGGACCCGGTAGGCCCGATGTCTCACTGGCGGGCTGTCTCCGGTGTCAACGTCATGGACACACCAGCTGGTGACCCCGGGGGGTCAGGGAGAAGAGATCCGCGAACTGCCCAAGTAGCTGGCAGCAGTCGTTGGTCTGTTGGGCTGTGAGGGCGGTCGACAGTTTCACCACCTCCACGGATCCATCGGCTTCCTTCGCCCCCAGGAGGTCTGGGAGGGGCTCGGTGTCTTCTTCGGCCCCATCGTCGGTGGCCAGGAGTAGACTTAATTCGGTCCGCACAAAGTGGGGCTTGAGGCGGTTCACGTGGAGAACCCGGAGGGGGTTCCGCGGGGACTGCACATCGATGAGATAGGTGACTTGGCTCTTCCGCTCGACCACCTTGAAGGGCCCAGTCCATTTATCTTGGAGAGCGCAGGGTCTCACCGGGGCCATGACCCAGACTTGTTGGCCCGGCTGAAACTCGACCAGCGTAGCATTCTGGTAATACCAGCGCTTCATTTCTTCTTGACTGGCCTCGAGGTTTGCTTCTGCGAGTTCCCTGAATTTTCGGGTCTGGTTGCGGAGCGCCAGGATGTATCGGAACACGTCTGGAGGGGTCCCCCAGGGGATTGCTTCCCACCCCTGCTTGACCAGGCTCAGGGGTCCTCGGACGGGATGTCCATATAATAGTTCGAATGGGCTGAACCCCAGGGATTTTTGGGGGACCTCCCGGTAGGCGAACAGGAGGCATGGGAGGAGGACGTCCCACCTCCGGCGTAGGGGTTCCTCGAGGCCCATGATCATCCCTTTCAGTGTCTTGTTAAAGCGCTCGACTAGGCCGTTTCCTTGGGGGTGGTACGGGGTGGTGAATTTGTACGATACTCCGCACTGCTGCCAGAGGGACTTCATTTATCGGGAGATAAAGTTCGTCCCCCGGTCACTCACGACTTCGCGGGGGAAGCCCATGCGGGAGAAGATCCCCATCAAGGCCCGGCCCACCACGGGGGCCGTTACGGTGCGGAGAGGGATGGCTTCGGGGTAACGGGTGGCATGGTCCACCAGGACGAGGATGAACCGGTGGCCCTGGGCGGTCTTAGGGTCCAGTGGTCCGACAATGTCGATTCCTACCCGCTCAAAAGGGGTACTGATGACGGGTAAGGGTTGGAGCGGAGCCATGCGCTTGCCCCCACTCTTTCCGCTGGCCTGGCACGTGGGGCTGGACTTGCAGTGGGCCTCCACATTTGCTCGCATCTTGGGCCAGTAGAAGTGGGTGACGAGTCGCTGGTATGTCTTATCTTGGCCTAAGTGTCCGGCCAGGGGCACATCATGGGCCAGGCCCAGGAGAAGACTTCGGAAGCGTAGGGGTACTACTAGTACTCGGGCCGATCCCAACTCGGCCGACTTCTGTTCACTGTACAGCAGTCCGTTCTCCCAGTATACCCAGTGGGTGCCAGTCTGGTCGCCGGCTGCTTGGGCCTCGGCCTGTTGTCGGAGTCCAATGAGGGACGGGCAGGTGGATTGTTCTTGGCAGAACTCTTCACGGGAGGGGCCCCCTTCGCAGGGCCACGGGGCCAGTTCTGGCAAGTCCCCGAGTTGGGTCGGTGTTGCGGGGTCGGAAGGCCCGGATTCTGCGCCGGGAGCGGTTGGTTCGTCCAGAAGGGGGTCGTTGGCCTCTGGTGGGGTATCCTGGCTCTCGGGGATGGTGGCGGTGTTCAGGGGCATGGCCTCTCCCCCCTCGGAGGAAGGTGCCCGGAGAGTCATCGAGCGCGTGGTGGCGCATACCCACTCGGGTAGGCCCATCATTCCTAGGTGGGCCCTTCGTTCCACTTGTCCCCACGGGGAGTTCTCCAGGTCGTTGCCCAGGAGGCAGTCCACGGGCTGGGAGGTTCTGACCGCTACTTTTAACTTGCCGGTGACTCCCCCCCATTCGAAGGGGACTAGGGCCATCCGGCAGAGGCTCTCGGAATTGTCTGATGAGATGACGGGGCAAAAGGCGTCAGGCAGGATCTGATCCTCGGAAATCAGGTGACAGTGGACCGCCGTGACACTCGCCCCCATGTCCCGGAGCCCATCGATGCGGTGACCATTGACCGTCACCTGCTGTCGGTACTTCTTCGTGTTGGCGGGCAGGGGCGTTCCGGGGACCATCTCCCGGTCCCCTAGGGAGACCAAGGCCATGGCGGCTGGTTTCCATTCTTCGGAGTCTTCCATCTCTTCCCCCAGGGCTACAGAGGCCATCTGTCGAGCCGGCGGGGTTGTGGTGGTGGTCCGCTGGTACAGGGGACACTGAGGGTCACTGGCATAGTGTCCGGTCTGCTGGCAGCGGAAACATGTGATCCTCCCTCGGGGTCCCGGCC
The DNA here is from genome assembly GCF_964204655.1 of Triturus cristatus. NCBI lineage: Eukaryota > Metazoa > Chordata > Amphibia > Caudata > Salamandridae > Triturus > Triturus cristatus. The sequence continues at coordinate 1,414,375,546 of NC_140591.1, read as the reverse complement.
TACCTGGGGGCCCGGTGCTGGCCGGAGGCGGAGCTGGAAAGGGCAGAGATTATCCTCTGGGAGGGCTGAGCGGGGATCCCCCCAGGAGCTCCCTTTGCCGGCTTTGGTACCCTCCGCCCCTCTGGCGGGGGGTCCCTGATTGTGGCGACCGTAGTCTCCCACGGGGCCGCGGGAGGTCCGGGTGTTCACCCACCGGTCAGCTTCGACGGCCAGTTTCCGAGGGTCTGTGAGTTTGCTGTCCAGGAGGTGCTGGCGTAGCTCTACGAAGCAATTGGCGGCCAAGTGTTCCCATGTGATCAGGTCGAACAGCTCCTCGAAGGTGGAGACCTTGCTGCCCTTGATCCATCCGTCCAAGGCCCGGCTGTAAAAGTTCACGTACTCCACCCATGTGGTACCGGGTATCTTTTTGCAGTTTCTAAACCGTTGTCGGTACATTTCAGGGGTGAGCCCATATCTGGCTACCAGGTCCTCTTTCATGTGGCTGTAGGAGTTCATCACGGTGGAGGGCAGGTCCAGCAGGGTATCTCTCCCCTCGCTCAGGAACCGGCCCCACAGCCCAGCCCCCCAGTCTTTCTGCGGGACTCGGTGAGAGGTCATGGCGACTTCGTAGGCCTTGAACCATTGCTGAATGTCGTCGTTCTTATAGTACTCTTTCACCACATCTTTGGGGATTTGGACCTTCGGTTCCACGGAGGAGGAGATGGGTTGCGTTTCCGAGGGTCGGGTCTCCGCCCGCTTGGCCTGGAGCTCGATCTCCTTCAGGCTACGTTCGTGCTCTAGTTGGAGTTTCTTTTCTTCGTGTTCTCTCTGTCTTTTCTTTTCTTCTAGTTCTCCGTGTAGGCGTAATTGTTCCACTGCTAGTTTTTTCTCAGCTAGTTTTATCTCTCCTTCGATTTTTAGTTTTGCTAGTTCCAGTTCGTGGTTGCGACTTCTTTCTCGGTCTGCTAGTTCCTCTGGGGATAGGCCCCCCTCGGGGGCGCCGTTCCTCCCTGGGCTGCTTCGTGGTTCGTTGGGGTGCTCTCCTTCTGCTTGTGACCGGGGAGTTTCTGCCTCGACCCAGGTCTTTAATGCCCCCTGGAAGTCCTCTTTCGTGCTTAGTCCGGTGGTAGCGATTCCAAAGTCTTTGCAAAATTGTTTCAGTTCTCGGTGCGTATACGATTCTAACTGGTCCTTTTGAAATGCCGTGCTTGGGTTGGTGCCTGCGGCACCTAGGGAAGTTTCTCCTTCCATTCTTCTTGGTGGTGCGTAAGCCGTCTACTGCACGATCTCTAGGTGTTGGCTCGGATCCCGTCGCCTGCCACCAAATGTTGGAAGGGGTTCCCCGGGGAGGTTGCGGAATGGGTTCCTGACCACCCTGAGGCCCACCCTTCCCAGATTTAGGCCGAGCAAGAGCAGGGAGGCCCTTCCTGGAAGGGTCTCGCACCTAGGATCGCACGCGCTGCGCTTACTCTCTCTTCGGATAGAGGGACACCACACAGTAGTCGTTATTAAGCTTTTATCGGTAGTTGTCAGGGATCTTTATGATCCGGTAGGCAGGTGCAGAATGAATGCCACAAGCGGCAGCGATCTTGTGATGATGGGAAAGGGGTAGCGGGACAGTCTTTCAATTAGTGTCTCTGCGAGGTATCCGGCGCACAGCTCTCAATCCTCGAGCTGAGGGGATGTTGCGTCTCTTCGGCAATCTCTGCCGATTCTCTTGGTGGAGCGGGCCGCGAGTCACTCAGCAGGCACCGGAGGGTCGTCGTTCAGGGAGCCGCGACGGCGTCAGCAGGGCTCAGATGGTTCAGAGTTCGGGGAGCCGCGACGGCGTCAGCAGGGCTCAGATGGTTCAGAATTCGAGGAGCCGCGACAGCGTCAGCAGGGCTCAGATGGTTCAGCGTTCAGGGAGCCGCGACGGTGTCAGCAGGGCTCAGATGGTTCAGAATTCGAGGAGCCGCAACGGCGTCAGCAGCGCTCAGATGGTTCAGAGTACGGATAGCGGTTCTTCTGTTCGGTGAGCGATCGAGCCGCGACCAGGTCTGCAGGCTCTCGTCAGTCCAGGTCTTCTCTGCCTCTCGTCCCTTCAGCACCTCTTGTTATACTCCCCCTCCTCTTTGAAGTCCGGAGTTCTCGCGGAGAGGGGTCTCGTGCCTGGGGGGCGAGGTGTCGGGGTTTCCTGTCGCTCAGCCCCTTGCTCTGTTCAGATGTGTCCGGGAGGGACCCAGACACCCAGCAGGAGAGGCGCCCGCTCGCCGGGGGCCGGGTGGCCGATCGAAACCTCCCTCGGGAAGAGTCCAGAGGTGTGACAGAGTCGGCGCCTCTCGGTCTGGTTGGGGGGGGGGGTTTCGTTCTCCCTCGGCCGGGCATGCGTGTTGGGGATCTGGTCGGCCCTCGGGATGTTGGTCCACGGAGGCCGGAGGGTCGTGCCCACGGGGTTCGGCGTGTTGGTAGTGTGACTTGCTGGTCGGGAGGGCCCACGCCACGAGGCCGGTCTCACACCTGTCAACTGCTCACGAGTTGGGAAATGAATAAACTCATCCAGGTGAACCAACATGGCCTCTAAAACATCATGCAGGACACGGCTGAACATGGTCTGGGACATGCCACCAACATCAGCTATGGTCAATTGAAACGTACCCGTGACAAAGAAATGTAGGGCTGCCATCACCTTCATCTTGGGTGTCAGAGCAGTAGGATACCTGTGTAGCGGTTGGAGGTGTGGTGCCAGCCTTGCGGTCAAGTTCTCAATCAACGGTTGGGAGAAGCGGTAGCGGCGTATACAGTCACGTTCCCTCAGGGCAGCCAAGTCTGGCATTGGTCGGGGGAGAGGCGGAGCCCTGCAGTAATTTGGAAGGGATAACGAAGAGTGAGTAAGTACAACAACAATGTCAATGTACTGAGCACATGTTCAACAGCCAATACACATATGCTACATACAGAGTCAGGTCTGTGTAATATATCCTGGACACGTATGCCAGGCAGGTGACACTCCTACCAAGAGCCAGCTACAAACGTGGATTCTCAAGGTCAACATGACATGGCATGAAACTAGCTGTGGGCCAGTGTAAGTGAACAGGCAGACGCATTACAGGAGTGACAGGCATCCGCATATGTGCAGAATAATGATGTTTATCATACAGACAGGTTGCGGAACACTAGAGGCACAGGTCACATGTCCGTGAAAAAAGGACAGACCACACACCTTGCCATGAAGGGGTACATGTCAAGACAGATCACACATACATTGAGACTATGCAGATATGTCCTTGTCTCGCAAGTCCATGTTCGATGCATACATACACACATTACGTCTGATTCCACATGTGTCCTGGTGTGCATAATGGTGTGCCATGCCCATCTACACACAGACACATCTTGGATGCAGTAACTGCAGATGCATTTGACGGAACACCAACAGCAAGCTTATGGGAACACATGACACACACATGACAGTCACATCGTGCAACACCGGTAGTTACATGTCAGGTGTAATTATCCGTGTTCCTGGCATCAGGGGACAGTTGCGGGTGTTGGTGACTGTGCCATGCCAGTGATGCATTGCTCAACAAGTCTGTACTACATGCACACATGTCAAAGGTGTGTAGGGGATGTGTGGCACATAGTGCACCATCACACATGACATGTGTACACAGCTCATCACACATCTATTGGGTTCAAACATGAGGCGATATGTGCCACATCACAGCCTGACACACCTGGTCCCGAGACATGTAGGACTGCACTGACAATGAATTTATGTCCAGCCTTGGCCAAGTATGACAGCTCAATTCCTTTGTGTGCCGCCTGTCACCAGTGTAAGCTGTGAAACGCACCGTACACACGCTCTGAGGGCGTGTGTAGGGTCCGTATCACTATGGTAGTGTAGTCGTACGCGTACGCCATAGTGATACGGTCAGTACACGTGTGTGTAGGGTCCGTATCACTATGATAGTGTAGCCGTACGCGTACGCCATGGTGATACGGTCCGTACACGCGTGTGTAGGGTCTGTATCACTATGGTAGTGTAGCCGTATGCGTACGCCATAGTGATACGGTCCGTACACGCGTGTGTAGGGTCCGTATCACTATGGTAGTGTTACCGTACACGTACGCCATAGTGATACGGTCCGTGCACGCGTGTGTAGGGTCCATATCACTATGCTAGTGTAGCCGTACGCGTACGCCATGGTGATACAGTCCGTACACGCGTGTGTAGGATCCGTATCACTATGGTAGTGTAGCCGTACGCGTAGGCCATAGTGATATGGTCCGTACACGCGTGTGTAGGGTCCGTATCACTATGGTAGTGTAGCCGTACGCGTACGCCATATTGATACGGCCCCTACACACGCGTGTACGGACCGGATCCCTATGGTGTACGCGTACAGCAACACTACCATAGTGATACGGGCCGGACACACGCGTGTATGGCCCGTATCCCTATGGCGTACGCCTACAGCAACACTACCATAGTGATACGGACCCTACACACGCGTGTACGGACCGTATCCCTATGGCGTACGCCTACGGCAACACTACCATAGTGATACGGACCCTACACACGCGTGTACGGACCGTATCCCTATGTCGTACGCCTACGGCAACACTACCATAGTGATACGGACCCTACACACGTGTGTACGGACCGTATCACTGGAGTAGTGGTGCCCTAGGGGCGTGGAACGCACCGTACCTGTGTGTGTATAGTGAAATTACATAGGTGGGACATGAGGGACAAGTATAAGGGCCTAAATGCATGCTGGTTGTCATGGAGACCGAGTTTCCAGTTCAAATTATTCAGCAGGTGGCCAGCAAAAGTCGGTTGGAGACAATATACAATGTTGCCAAGTGGTTGTTGACTTGACATCATGCTCAATTTTTGAATCATGCAAAGGACCTCACTGGGGAAGGTTTAAAGGGATTGGAGGAAACGTACGATGCAAATGAGACTGACCAATCACTCTGTACTCCTGTAAATGAAACAGGCCAGCAAGGCCAATATAAGGCAGCCAGGTCCCATGAGAGAGCACTTGCCTGCGCAACCTTTCATTCCACACCACTGCTGCTGCTTGTGATTCCTCTGGCACCATGTCCAGGTCTGTGGAGAGGGCCCAGCCATTCACCCTGGAGGAGAATGTGGCATTGCTGGATGTCATCCTCCCACAGTACCCCAGCCTGTATGGGAGACCAGGGTAGCAGGTGAGTGCTGACTCCACTAGCTTAGACTGTGCCCCTTTTTTGTGACTGTCACTTCTGGCATTGTGTCCAGGTGTGACAGACATGCAATGTTCTTTAGAGTGGGTCCCGGGGGGAATGGCTCATGTCTCCCATGCAGGGCATGCTGTAGTGCATGTCTGCACTCCTCACTTGCATAGTGCTTACTGTGACAATCACTGCATGGTGCATGCCACATTCAGCCTGGTTAATCCTCTTGGGAATGTTGTTTCTACAGTCCTGATGTGATTCTGTGTTCCCCCCAGTGTGACAGGTGACTGTACCCACAGATGTGTGTGAGTTGAGTGTACCTGTGGTGAGAGTGTCCAAATGATGTGTTCGTCCCCTGGACATTGGTGTGTGTGTAAGTCCCCTGTCATGTGGGTGAGTGTCTATGTGGAGTGTTGCAGCCCAGATGCATGAGGGATGCATATACCCTACCCATCTGATGTGAGCAGGGAGCAGTGCTGTGGGTCTGACGTGCTGGGCTAGCCCAACACCTGTGACACCCCCCAGTCAAGTGGCACATGTGCAGAGTGAGGTTTGTACCCGCAGTTGCCAATGGCAGGTGATTGTCCTGTGCCTGTGTGTGTCTGTGTACTCTGCTGAGGTTGCGTCAGTGGCCTGGGGCATGTGACTGCTTTGAGGTGCTGCACATAATCCTGGTGTAGCTTGTGATGCACAGTGTGAGCCAGGATCATTGATTGTGTGGCACTCCTCATTCCACCTGTGTACTTTCAATGCCACGTAGTGCATTTGGCCTTCCCCAGAGGATAATGTCCCTATAACAAAGGTGCAATGAGTTGGCTGCATACTATGCCCTGTTCACACCAGCCAAATTGTTTAAATGTGTGTCTCTGTGACATGTAGCAGGTGTATTGATGTTGTCTCACTTTTTCATCCTCACAGGTAGGCGCCTATGCCAAGGGGGAGATCTGGAAGGAGGCCGTCAGGGCCGTGAGGTCGGTGGAGGGACGAAAGCGGCGCCTGGCCCAGGTGAGGAAACGCTGGCAGGATATCCGGTGCTGGACCAGGAGGATCGCCCGGGTCCTGCTGGGGGACTCCCCAGAAGGTCATAAGAACCGTGGGTGCCGCCGCCTCTTCCACATAATGAAGCGTGTCCTGGCGGTGGTCTTCCCAGAGATGGATAGGCGCTTACGGGAGAAGCAGCAGCAGGAAGGGGGTAGGTACATGTGTGTTTGTTGTGTGTCACCAGCTTTTGGAAGTGCCCAGTCACATGGATACACAGCCAGGGTTTATATGTGCAGTGCATATCCTGTTCCCCCAAGTCAACCCGTGCTGTTCTTCCTCCCTTCCCCTCCTTGACATGTGTACCCTGGTCTGTGTGTAGTCACTCTTGCACAAGGTTATCTAGGCTGCCAGTTAATCCAAGTGCCCAATGCTTGCAGCATCATGTGTGGGGGTGGTGTGTGACATGTGTTGGGACCTTGCCTGTGCCCTGGCCAGTTCAGTCATTGTGGGGTCCATGTTAGTTGCCACTGATGCTGAGTCCCGACATAGGAGTGTCTCTTACAAGTGTACTGCCTTACAGCATCCATGACCAATGTTGTGCCCTCAGACATGATGTGCATGAGTGGGAGATGTGCATAGTGCAGGGACGGTCGCTTCTGTTGCTGTCATATCCATACAGGACCATGGAGGAGTGTGGCCACTACAGTCCCCTGGGGCACCTTTTCCTAGGTATCATGTGTGTCATCCAACAATGTGGACATTCTCTGTGTCTTCAGCATAGGTTGGGCTCTGTGGCATTGTACCCTGGCCTAATTTGTATTTACGTAAAGTGTGCTACATGTGTCCACTGTACAGGGTGACCCAATTTGGCTTGTGCATACTCACAGTGGCCAGTGCCTGTGTGTCTTGGTACAACTATCTGATGATGGTTGTTTGTCAATTATATGTGTGGACAGGCTCACGAGGGGTACTTTGTGTACACTCAGGATTTATTGAAGGGCATGTTTGTAATCCCCGAGGAGGAGGTGTAAGTACTTCCTCTGTCTCAATCACATTGTCTCAGGTAGGGGGGGTTTGTGCGGGAAAGGCCTACATGGTCAAACCTTATGTCTCCTTGCCAGGTCTGGCCCATGTGTGATGATTGTCTGAACATACACTCAACATGCAGTGACCCAGTCATGTTGGGCATGGTTTAATGTATTTGTTAAGCAGCATGTGCCAAAAGTTAGGAGACATGGTTCCTGCTCATCCCTTTTTTGGCAACGGTGTGTGGTCCAGATGCTGTGCTCGACTGTCCCCAGAGACTGGCTCCTCTGTCTAATTTGATATCAAGTTATTTGCTGTTGTGTCATGCTCTCCATTGTTTCCCAGTGGCATGGTGGGTCAACCAACTGTGTGGTGCAGGGCCCTCATATGTGCGTAGTATTGTAGATGTTACTCATGTTGTTTTTCATGCTATGCACTGTGACCTATGTAGTTTTGAATCATGTGTCATATGTATACAGGTGTCTGATTTTTCCTGTCTCTTCACCTTGCCCACAGCATCGTCGGGGGAAACCGAGGGAGACACTGGCACGGACCTTGAGGAGGGATCCAGCACCGGTGCCACCAGTGCTGGGGAGTCTGGCGCAGCGAGTGGCACGGAGGCCGAGGAGAGTGAGGCGGAGGACCTGTCCAGTCCCACCACCGGCTATGACGCTGACGGGTCCGAGGCTGAGCTCCCAGAGGGGGCGGAGGCTGCTCCCAGAGCTGAAAGCAGCACTCCATCTCTCGCCACCCCCTCGATTCCCATCACCGGCCTCCCACTTGCTCGGGTCCCTTCCGTTCGTGCTAGGCGCCAACATGTCTCCTTCGTGCCAGGCACCGCATCCCCTGCCCCTGTCTCCCCTGCTGCCGTCATTGCGGAGTCTGTGGACATTCTGCGGCAGTTGCAGGTTGGTCAGACATCGCAGCTTAATGTCCTCCATGGCCACACCAGACTGCTGACACAGATGGTGTCGTACATGGAGGGCATGTCAGCAGCAATGTCTGACCAACGGAGGTTGCTGAGGTCCATAGACTCGTCACTGACTGCAGCAGAGGGTCTCCTGCAGCGCTCCGTCCCCCCCCACCCCTGCACCATCCACACTTCCCACTCCCATGCCTGTCCCAAGCACACCCAGACGTCCCCATGCACGCACCCCACCAGACACAGGCAGCACACCATCAGGGAAGGGCAAGCGCACACCTCCTGTCACGCACGCACAGGGGGAAGTAGGCACACCCACTGGGTCGGGGGGCAAATGGCAGACATGCAGCCACAGTGGGAGTATGCAGTCCTCACGACCCACTTCCTCCAAAACCACTCCCCTTAGCTCTCCTGCCCAACAGTCGGACAAAGAGTCATTCACTGCCAGTGTGTCCCTCAGCCCCAGTGTGACACCACCCCGCAAGCGGTGGAGGCAGTACCCGGCCAGGGTAGTTGAGTCCCCCCCCCCTGTCCACACCCTCCCCCTGTAGCGCTGCAACCCATCCCTCTGACCCCCCCCCCTCCTTGGGGCCTGTGGTTCCTTCGGGTGCAGGGGAGACGCTGGGAGAGCTTGCGACCGTGTGCAGCGCCATCCTAACCACCACCTTTGGCGCTGCCCCACCCCCTGTGGTGGAGTCGTCCGTCCCTGCACCCACAACACCTACCCTTGCCCCTCCTGTCCCTGTGGTGCCTGGTCCTTCCCCCCCACATGATGCCCCCCATTCTGTGGATGATATGGAACAGTGAACTGTGCAGGCAAGCTAGGGGATACGCGTCCCAAAGTGTCCCCCACCAGGACTTCGCACATGGCCTGGCCTATGGGCCCTGTCTATAGTGGACATTTATTTTGCAATTATGTTTTATGCTGAATAAAGCATTTTATTTTCCATTTGCACACTAATGCTTTTCTGGTCTTGCTGTTGGTGGTGCTGCTCCATGATTTGGGGTGGTGATAATGTGTTAGGTGTCTGGGAAATGTTGTAGTGTGCTGCTCATGGGGTGGACCCTGGTAACTGCGTGCCATCACAAGGTCTCTGCAAATAATCTTTGGTCATGTAAGCTCTTACTGTATGGTGACATTGTCCCAAGGTGTGTCCCTTCCTCTGTGGACCCTGACATCTTCCCTGCAGGGTGTTTCCCAATTGTTGTGCTGAGCTGTGTCTACATTTCCTGGGTGTTTGACGGATCCCTTCAACTTTGGCCATGCATGCTCAGCAATGTCTCCACCTGCATCATTTGTGGCATCCTTGGTGGTCACTGTACTTGTGTATGGAGTATATTGACCTGACTTCATGTGGACATGTTCCCTTTTCCGCACTATGCATGTGTGTACTCCCAGCCTCGCACACATGTGTTACGTGTTCTGCAGGGTATTTGGTCACCTGACTGACAATTGTGGGCATTGTATCTGTGGGTACTCCACCCTTTTCCTTCCATGGGAGGCAACAACTTGTTGGCTGCCCCAGCACCTGTACATTCCTATCAGTCCTGGAATGTGCGTGACAGTGTGTGTTCCCTTTGGGTCTCTTAGTTTAGTAGGGTGGCACATGAATATACAGTCTTGTTGCATGCTCTCAGTGTGTGTATTGTGCTTCCAGCGCCAGGGGTGGGTATGCATGTGTCATTTGTCATCACACCCACATGTGGTGTGTCATGCAGTGGGGATGGACATCCACCCTCATGGTAGTAGGACACTGCTGTCAGTGATGTGTTGGCATGCCACTCTCAATATAGTCGCACTTTGTGTATGCCTTCATGCACCCATGGAGTTTTGCTAATTGTAGGATGGTGTACACACCACCATGTCTCTGTCCACTGCTGGGAGGACTCTGCACCCACCACTCCTATGTCTGGGCACTGCTGGGAGTGTTAGGCACCCACCCCTCCTATGTCTGGGCACTGCTGGGAGGACTCTGCACCCACCCCTCCTATGTCTGGGCACTGCTGGGAGTGATAGGCACCCACCCCTCCTATGTCTGGGCACTGCTGGGAGGACTCTGCACCCACCCCTCCTATGTCTGGGCACTGCTGGGAGTGATAGGCACCCACCCCTCCTATGTCTGGGCACTGCTGGGAGTGATAGGCACCCACCCCTCCTATGTCTGGGCACTGCTGGGAGGACTCTGCACCCACCCCTCCTATGTCTGGGCACTGCTGGGAGTGATAGGCACCCACCCCTCCTATGTCTGGGCACTGCTGGGAGTGATAGGCACCCACCCCTCCTATGTCTGGGCACTGCTGGGAGTGTTAGGCACCCACCCCTCCTATGTCTGAGCACTGCTGGGGCTGATGGCCACACACCCCTATGTGTCTGTCCACTGGCGTGGTATGACCCGTACCCACGTCCTAAGGCCTGGGTATGGGCCGTAACCCTACGGCACCCCAACAATGGGGGTACGGCCCGTACCCACGTCCCAAAGGCATTGGTACGGTACGTACCCCTACGGCACCCCAACAATGGGAGTACGGCCCGTACCCACGTCCCAAAGGCATGGGTACAGGCCGTACCGCCATTGTTGGGGTGACGTAGGTGTAGGCGTGGTACGACCCATACACACATCCTATAGGCATGGGCACGGGCCGTATCCGCCATTGTTGGGGTGACGTAGGGGTAGGCATGGTACGACTCATACCCATGTCCTATAGGCATGTGTACGGTACGTACCCCTACGTATTTGTATTTGTAGTCGAATTTGTAGGGCGCGCAGCTACCCACAAGGGGTCTCCCGGCGCCAATAGATTCAATGATTACCCATCGCAATTGTTAAAGAGAGAAGAGCCAGGTTTTGAGGTCTTTGCGGAATTTCAGTAGAGATGATTCAAGTTTCAATGTAACCGGAAGAGAGTTCCACAGTCTGGGGGCGACGCAAGAGAAGGAGCAGCCGCCCATTCTCGAAAGTTTGAAACGGGGAATCACAAAGTTGCCCTGAGCTGAAGATCTAAGTGTGCGGGATGGAAAGTATGGTTGAACCAGGGCCTTAAGATAGCCAGGGGCCCACCCTTGCTTGATTTTATGCAAAAAACAAAGGGCCTTGAATTTATTCCGGTTTGTAATACGGACCCAGTGAAGGTCTCTAAGAAAAGGAGAGATTGAAGATCTCCACGGGACCTTACAAAGAAGGCGAGCCGCTGAATTCTGTACCAGCTGAAGTCTCCGCTGGAGCTCTTCGGTAATGCCAAGGTAGAGCACATTACCGTAGTCCAGGCAAGAGGTGACTAAAGCTTGGACCACCTGGCGTCTTGACCCTACTGGGAGCATCCACAAGATTTTGCGCAGCCACCCCAGAATGGAGAAGCAGGTGGCCGCTACCTTAGCCATCTGGTGTCGCATGGAGAGTGATTCGTCCATAACAAATCCAAGATTGCGAAACTGAATCGCTGGAAGAGGCAATGGGCCCATTTCTGCCGGCCAGTGTGAAGGGCCCCAGAGGTGCTTTTGCTTGCCCAGGATGAGCACATCTGTTTTATCTCCATTCAATTTCAGGAGATTCGCCTGCATCCACTCTGCAACTCGACTAAGTCCTAGTTTAAGAGCAGATGGGGAGTTAGCAGCGGCCGATGAAAGGGAAAAGAGAATCTGAGTGTCATCGGCGTATGAGTAAAGGGAAAGACCAGAGTCTTCCACGATGGTAGCTAGGGGTCTCACGTAGATATTAAAGAGCAGAGGGCTAAGTGAAGACCCCTGCGGAACACCATACGCAGATGAGCGAACAGAGGAGGAAGAACCGGACGAGACAACCTGGAAGGTGCGATGATCTAGAAAAGAGGCCAGCCAGTCGAGAGCAGAGCCAGTCACTCCCGCAGTTCTTAGGGCTCTCAGAAGGATAGAATGTGAGACCGTGTCGAATGCGGCGCTTAAATCTAAAAGAATAAGCGCCGCGGTCTCGCCATGATCGAGATTGATACGTAGGTTCTCCGTAACCCCCAAAAGGGTTGTTTCAGTGGAAAAATGGGAGTGGAAACCTGATTGGGATGAATGTAGAAAACCAGTGGTCTCCACATGAGATGTAAGATGTAAGTTGATATGCCGCTCCAAGATCTTTGAGAACATGGGCAGCAAAGAGATGGTCCGGAAGTTGGCAAGCGTTTTAGGATCTGCACCGGGTTTTTTTAAAAGTGGCACTACCAGAGCCCTTTTCCATTCATCCGGGACTATGGATTCCCGCAATGAGGAGTTAAGGAGCTCTTGAATAATTAGTAGAGCATCAGGGGAAAGTTGTCGAAGGATGCTCAAAGGAATAGGGTCCAGAGGAGAGCCTGAGTTGACTTTAGTTAAACAGGCATGCAGCGAGTTGGAATCTATCAGAGGCCATTCGGAGATCAGTGTGTCCTGGGGTGGTGGGCTCGATAAGGACCAGGTGGAGGAGTCAGGCAGGAGTATAGGGAAGCTTGAGACAGGGCATTGTAGATAGTTTCGACTTTAGATATAAAAAAGTCAGCAATTTCATTGCATTCCGCTTCCCCTAACGCGGGTGGAATGGGGACAGTATTTGAGCCAGCTAACTTCTTGACCGTAGAGAAGAGGGCTTTCGGTCGATTAATGGCGTCACCACAACAATGGGGGTACGGCCCATACCCACGTCCCAAAGGCCTGGGTAAGGGCCGTAACACCATTTGTGGGGTGACGTAGGGGTGGGCGTGGTACGACCCGTACCCACGCTCTTAAGGCGTGGGTACGGTGCGTACCACAATTGTTGTGTTGACGGTTCGCGTCCATGTCCACTTCCGTTGTGGCGGACGCAGGCCTTGGTGGACACCCCCCCGAAGTGACCAGGCCCTGGGGGTCAGGTATGTACAGGGCATATATGATTTTGAACTTGGGTGGGGGTTATGTTTCCTGCCCCTGCCCCTGCCCCCCCCTTTGCCCCTGGGTGTTGTTCTGACCTTCTGCGGCATCTGCGTCGGTTCCTGTACACCAGGTCGACTGCTATGAGAGCCGGGATGACACGTAGGTTGGGGTCCATGGCTGTCCGTCGCGTGCAGATGCTCCTTCTGCGCGTCGTCCTGATTTCCCGGCAGTTTTTGGCTGCCGTAAAATATTGTCCGTGCGGAGTGACGTGGGCACGAATCGTACTTGCTGGTTCGTGAAACGCTGCCTGACTCCGTCCGGACGTCACGTCCGCGGTGTCCCAGATCAGAATTGTGGGTATTTTTTTGTTGGTCGTGGTTTTTACGAATCGTACGGAAATGGTGTTTCCGTACGAATCGTACTTGCATGTTTGTATGGTGTTTTTCCAGGGTACGAATCGGACGGAGAAAACGCTCCGTCCGACGGTTCGTACCTGGGTTTTAACGGATCGGAATCGACATGTGTTTAATCGCTCCCCTCGGGTCATTTTTTCTCTCTCTCTCTCACAAAAATGCCATTCTTTTTGTTTGTTTGGTGTAAAGCTTCTCAAAGACAAAAGTATTTCTCTCACTTTTTGGAACTTCATTAGTGACTTCCCAGAAAATGATACTGAGAACATTAGATTTGAAACTATGTCAACTGCTGTTAGAGGGGAAGATGCATGCTGCTGGTGACCATGTCCTCAATGACATTAAATGAACAGGCTAATTCGAGTTTTGTGGTTATACAGACATCCCAGGATGCTTGTAATCCATTATACAGGAGACTTGTTAGTATTAGCACTCACTTGAAATACTGATGTTACTTGCAGGGCTTTATAGCCATGTGTCATTATTAAATGCATTGTTTATAAGATAACGTACCCTCCACCATGCCCTTGAAGGATAGTGCAATTCGCTGAGAATTCTTGTGCCCACGCAGGGGCATTAGGACCACATGCTGAGCTCCTTTAAGATACATAATTCTAAGGTGACTTGCAATTGCTTTAGAAAGTACAGTGGGAAATATTTTATCCCTCATATTATATGGTCATACCTTCACCTTTCCTTTAGCTCTCTTTAAATTCATTGGTTTCTTGCTTCTTATAATCGAAGCGATTATATGCTTGCACATTTGGAGAATAAATGTGGAATCAGTAGTGTGAAAATGGAATCTCCAACATGCGGCATGGTAGTTCTGAATGTATGGGAGCAAGTTTATGTGCTTACCTTCTTAAACTTATCGCAAGCAGCGAAATTAGTAAACATACTGCCCTAAATGTCATCTTGTCAGCGAATTTTTTTAACTATATAAGGTACACTTCAGAAGAAAGTGCTAAAAAGATATTTACCTACTTCATTATTTAATATGCAATTATAATTCACCAAAATGACGTGGCTTAACTGCGGGGTCAGCCAGGAGGTACTGTAACTTCACAAATCAGCTGTAAGAATGTATTAAAAGCGAGTATTACACCTGGACTGTAATAGGAAATTCGAACCAGGTGTATTCTTACAAATATTGCAGCATTCCACGTAATATGATTTAATGATGTTCTGCAACAAACCCTCATCAGTAAACAAAAAATTGAGTTTGGGATATTTTGTTTATCAATCATGTATTTTCAGACTGCTGCAGAGTAGAAATATCTATGTTTTTACATGTCCTGTCACCGCACAGCTGACTTCAAATGCTATAAGCAACGTATCCAACCCTTTTCACTCTGTATTTTTTCATTCTTAAGTTCTACTTTTATTTTGTATCAGCAAAACATCTACGTAGCTCTTCGCATTAACTATCTTAGCAATATAAAGTGTAGCTCTACCCTTTGCTTTGCACTTCTCAGAGGCCATGTACATTTTACACATGATTTATGGCAGCTTCTTGCACATATTGCATATTGCCATCAGAATATCGCCTTAAAACATTAAAACACAATGTTCTCACGCATCATTTATCGTTTCTGTCAATAAAGATGGATTAAGCAAGCAAGCTTCTCTTACAAATCTGGCCATTTGTGTCATAAAATACATCTACGTTTTTTTTTTTATTAATATAGTCGGAAAATGCATAATCTATTGAATATTCTTAGCCCAATTCGTCACACAATGGGCATTCACCTCTATGTTGTTGCTGAAGGATCGCTATTTATCTATACCCATTTTCCATACTTCATTGCATGTAGGTTAGATGTGTGTTGAGAGAACTGTCCTATAACACCTGGAAAGGCAGAAGAGATCTTAGTCAAAACTTCTAATTGAGTTCATTCTTGATCAGAGTATCAGCGTACATCCAAATGCCATAATTCAGCATTGATGCCAATTATGAGTAGCAGCAGCTACCTTTGGCTTGCCTTTTGGTATTCCGGACAGAGTCCTCGCTACCCCTAATGTCTGGGGTCACAGAAGCAGCAATAGGAACAAAAGTAAGCAGAGCTCTAAGGCCCATGTTTACATTCTGAAGTTTCCAAACCTTTCTCTTCCCCCAAGTACCTCAGTGCTAAATGAGTGGCTTTGGAAAGGCTGTGGGTGGCAGATGGGGTCAACATTGTTTTATCATAAGGGGTCAAAGGTGGGTGTAGGATGCCAGGCTACCCTTGAATTGAGAAGAATGTAAGGGGCCGATTACGAGTCTGACGGACTCCGACCGCCAGACTCGCGGTGTCGCAGCAGTGGCAGTCCTGCGTCCGCCCTATTACTTGGCGGCTTTTTGGACTGCCACTGCTGCGCTGGCTGCACCAGGGAACTGCTGATCCCTGGGGGACGCATGTGTGCCCCTCTGTTTGCCTGCACCCCAAGTTCCAGAGCGGCATGTACTTCACAATCCATGCCATTCTGGGACTTCTTTTGTGTTCTCATTGTGGTGCCCATTTTCAGGCACCACTGTGGGAACGGCACAAGAAAAGACAGGAAAAGCCTGCCAGACACAAGCTCAACTCGTAGTCTGGCGGACGGTCCAGGCACAACTTTGGGGGTGCTGAGCTGGCGCAGAGCCAGCGCAGTACCGTCTAAGTCGTAATTGGCCCCAAAGTCTTTATTTCATTGTAAAAATTTTGACAAATGAAGTAAAAATGCAAAAAAAATATGTTTCTCGCTTTGGCTGAATGTATGCAGAAATATCAACATGTTGCCCCTGTGATGAGTCTTGAGAAATGGTAAGAATATCTGTCCGTTCGACTTCATGGCATTGTCCGATCAATGGATAAATGACGTGGCATTGAACATGGATCACCTTAGAGTGTGTAACCTGCGAATCGAGATGGGTCTAGATACTAAATTTAGGTGTCCAGTTAAATATTTTGCATTCCATTGGATCCTTTGTCCAAAAAGCTGGTGCAAGGGAGATAACCCCTATTTTCGTTTTAACAGGGAAACCAAGCTTAGTTTCCATTGTTTCAAGTTGTGAAATTTAAGTCCGAAGAGAAAACTCTGAAGAAGATCCTAATTACCCGTGCATTCATTGAATGTATTAGTGTCTCCTCTGACCCGATTCTCAATCCTTCCTGAAGAACATTAGTTAATTAGCTCTTGTGCCCATTGATAACATGTAGTTTGGTTTGTCACCAGCGAAGTCACCTTTTGCCCAATTCCCAATCCCTTCAGAGGAACATCAGTTAATTAGCTCTGGCATCCATTAATAAAATATAGCTTGATTTGTCATCAGCTAGCCCTTGGCTAAGGTACACAGTTAAACAACAATCAAGTGCTTTCATGCTGTAATTGCTTTTGTGATTAATGTGAATATCTTACAAAGTCAATATAGAAGTTGCTTGTATGAATGCATGTATCTATAAAACTTAGAATAAAAAGCTTAAAAACATCTTCCCAGTGTAGCAGAAGGGTACATCAAGAATGCCACATTTGTTCTAAATTATCAAATCCGACAAACTAATATACTTTAGTTTCAGGCGTAGTCTTGGACCAAATAACCTTCACTTTGCTTACACTTTGTTAAAAAAGATTGTATATATTTATTCATCATTCATAACTGTGTTTAACCTTGGCCAAGTTGCACCAATCTTTTGAAAACATGTACACAATTAAGACTTCTATCCTTACAGATATAAGCCATTCACAGTCATGTCACCCAGGATACTGACAGAAGGCACACATGGTTAGCACATGAAAATGTCAACTTTCTATAAGTGGCATTTTGAAAATTGTGACCTAAAATTTGACTTTCCCATTAAAGTGAATTTTAAATTACAATCCATTTGAGTCTAAATATGACATTTCCACCTGCTCCCAATAGAAGGTTAGCACTTAAACGTAATAAGCAACCCAATGTTATCCAATGGAAGAGATGGGTCATACAATAGTGAAAAACACATTTTAGATCACATATCATACTTTGAAACACAATGGTTACTGCCCTATGAGCATTTAGTGCATAGTTTAGGGTTGGCTTATATGTATAAGGAAGGTTTAGGCCTGGCAAAAGATTTATTTTACCAGGTTCAAATGACAGTTTTAAAACTGAACTACAGGCTGCAATGGCAGGCCTGAGACATGTTTTCAAGGACTTTAGTGAATGGCACAATGAGTGCTGCAGGCCCACTAGGAGCATTTAATTCACAGGCCTTGGGTCAATGTAGCCCTATATACTAAGGCCTTATAAGTACATTAAATGTGGCAATCAGGTGTAGGCCAATTTTATCATGCTCTAGGGTGATAGCACAAGCACTTTAGAACTGGTTAGCAGTGAAAAATTACCCAGAATCCTAATGCCAAATAAAAACGAATTAATTAAAAACAGAGTGGGTGAAGGCAAAAGGTCTGAGAGAAGACTACACCAAGGATGTCAGGTCCAATAGGGATGATAAACAAAGCCATTTTGCAGTCCCAACGACTGCGATTCACAAACTCACAGAGTTTGAGACTTCAAAAAGGCTTTTTGTTATGTACGGAATACATTTTAAAATTCAGTAACATGTTAGCCAATCTCAAAATGGGTTTAGAAACTGTAGGCGGGATTCTGCGAAATATAATGAAGTCTCAGGAGCAAACGTGGTTCTATTTCTTTATTGGACTCTTTACATTTCAGCGGTGGCTGGGATAAAATACTACTTCTTTCTGTATCCTTATTTTTTCTTTTTTTCTATCTCCTAGGGTGGAGGTTTCTCATCCGGAGTCCCTTGGAAAACAAGAACAAGCCCAATTAAGTCTTAAGTCTTGGTGGTGGACTCCGCTCCGCTCGTGGAGTTTGCAGAGTTTTCCGCACTCCGCGTTACGCGGAGCTATGCGGAGTGGAGTTTTTTCCTCGCTTGCACTCGTCAACATCAAGTTGGCGAGCGCAAGTGAGGAAAATCAACTTCCTGGTGAGATTTCTCAATGCGGGCATATGCTTGTGACCGCTCGTGTTGAGTAACCATTCGTTCGCTTTGAGAAAGCTGCCGCTCGAGTGCAAAATCTACTTGAGTGGTGCAAATTAAGCAGCGCCTACTTACACTGTGCATGGTGCCATTTGTTATGATTGCACAGTGCTGACAAACACCCGGCACTGAAAATCACCGCGAATGTCATTTATCTAATGCACTCCACCACTTGCGGAGCTCTGCTCAGTGTGGCGTAGTTTTTTTTGCACTTCGCAGAGTTCCGCATAGCAGAACCCGACGAACTCCGCCCAGACTTAGTAAGTATGGTATGTTGCGGCATCTCTCTCTTTCTTTTTTTTAATAATTTGTTTTTATTGATTTTATAGAATGTAATGCACAACAATTAAGAGTAGAGCCCATGCCGTGTCATTTATACATAGATTAATGTAACATGATACACTTTAAGCATTACTTTAATAGGCACTCTGCAGAAATGAAGGTAAGATGAAGCAAGTGGACTCCTCCTGTCCATGGAAAACAGAGAGGAGGGAGGGGGAAGGGAGAAGCTAGGATAATGAAAAGAGATAAAGAGAACAACAGTCCAACAACATGGGAGCTCTCCAGTCCGTATTACACAAATTATAGTGTACTAAAGTTGTTCGTGTTCGTATCACATGTGTATCGATAAACAGTGCGATAAGACAATATGAGTGTGTGTCCTTACCGATCGAAGGCAGGCATGCATCCCCATTGGGTAGCAGGCACGCTACGGGGTGGGAGTCAGCAGGCCATGATGGGCCACTTGTGGGGGTGTTTGCAGTCGGGCGACTGTATGTGGGGAGAAGGGGTGTACCAGGGGGGATGCATGTTGAGCAATTTAGGAAACATTAGCAGTGAGTATAAGGATGAGCCCCATAGTGTTGTCTGTTACTACAGTATGAGCGAGTGCATTTGATGTTCTATGTATTCAGAGTGGGCATTCATCAGTTTTGGCTTCAACTGCGATATGTCTCCCATTCCTCACCTCCATGCGAGAGTCGCCCCTCATGTGTAGCGCTCTAAGAGTATGAGCTTCCTCTCCGGTCCACGTTCGCAAGACACAAAGCCAGACACAAATCTCCAGAGGACCTGGGGATTTCCAGGCCATGGCTGTGTTTCCTTTAAATAGAACTAAGGCCATATTAATAATCTGTGCAAGTGTTTGTCACCCTTCACCTGGGAGCGTAGTCCCAATAAGCAGGATTCAGGGGTTGGGGTTGGGGTGAGGTGTGTTGACAGTTCCACTACTGTGGATGTGACTTCATTCCATACTTGTGCTATTGACATGCAAACCCATACCATATGCATAATGTCCGCATTCTGCAATTTGCCCCTGGGACATGCAGGGGAAAGCACCGGAAGCATACGCTGCATACGATCTGGGGAGAGATAAATGTGGTGAATGTAATTAAACTGTGTGAAATGGAACCTGGGATTGCAGGATATATTCTTGGTCATCTGTAAGGCTTTGCTGTGTCCATTGGCGGTTGTTGTAGCACTGCGTCCCATTTGGCTCGTGCTCTCAAGGCATGATCGGGTGGGGTAGTATTGAGGCCGGTGTACAAAAACATGGTAGCATGGCGTGTGGTGTCAGACATAAAAGAGTATCTAAAACCTGTAGCGTAGGTGGTTCAGCCTCACCACTGCCCCTGGTCTCGTGGCCCACACAGTGTACTATGCAATATGTTAAGAATGGACTAGCGTTCAGTCCATACAACTCGCCCAGTTCTTGGAAGGACATTAGCTTCCCTTCATTATAGAGATCACCTGCCTGTGTGATTGCAGCCTCCCTCCAAGGGATCTGGTTGAAGCGCCTTGGCGACCACTGCAGGAGTGGAAAGTGCCAAATAGGGATCGAGGGGGAATACGGAAGGAGAGGGCCCATCAAGAAATCCACACTGGTGGGTATTGGGAGTGTATACCGCCACTAGTTTGTGGTCAGCAGCACGCCTTCGGCCAAGTATATTGTGCCTTTGGGGGGTACGCTACTGATCATCATGTACCAACCATGCCAGCAGTTTACCCGCGCGGTCCCCTTCGGCGTGCTGCAGGGCCAAGTGCTGCTTATAGTGTGTGCTCAGGGTGCATTCCGCCTCTAAGCACTGCTTGCACAGCAGTTGAAGTAGTTCAGTGGTGGTTGCCTGAATGGCCACCCGGATTTCCAAGGAGCGAGGTCACGTTCAATGATCAGAAGGTCCTGTAATAACCTTCTATGCACCCCGAGGAAGTCACCAGATAGTGTCCACGCACCACCACCTGGTGAGCGTACCACTCTACTGCTCGGGAGGATGTAATGCCTGTGTTAAGCGTAAAATAATTTGCTATGCATTCTGCAAGGTCCGCCCGAAAGGGAGGATGGGACAATGTCTCCACTTGTAAGTGCCACATAAGTATGAGGGAATATGCATGCCCCCATCGTGCAATGAGCATTACTGGGGAATGATCAGAGAGAGTGCATGCCAGGTATTCCACCCCGGTGAGCTGAGCGCCAAGACAGGGTGTGCAAAATAGGGAATCAATTCTGGTGTGAATGTCATGTACAGGAGAATTATAGTAGTATTCTTGGCCCATCGGATGTATGAGCCACCAAGCCTCATGAATGTGCATGTGGGTAACCGATGTGACCAGATGGTGCTGCTTGGAGAGGGGGCGTGGACTGATCTAGCACCACATCAGGAACACAAATAAAATATCCACCCCAAAAAGCGGGGAGAACAGATCACTAAAGAGTGCCGGGGTAAGTCCGTCAAGAAATCCACACTTGTGGGTATTGGAAGTGTATACCGCCACTAGTGCTAAGGGTGAATCATCCAGCCAACTCTCCAGCACCACAAATCTTCCCCCAGCATCTATCTTCTGAGAGAACATGACATATGGGACTCCTGGCGCAATCTATATGAGGACCCCACAAGCAAAGGAGGAGGACACGCTGCCATGCACCTGTCCCCGCCACTTGGCCTGCAGTTTCTGTAATTTAGGGGCGGTGAGGTGTATTTTTTGGAGCGGTGCTATGTGGACATGACGTCTTTTGAGATAGGCATAAATACGATAGCGCTTCATTGGCGTAACCATACCCTGAATGCTTCAAGACACGATGTGGTAATGGAGAACCTGTGTGTTGGTCTGTATGTTATCCATTCAAAACATGCCATACAACAAGGAGGAAGGATGCACAGTCCACCCACCATCCCCCAACCCCCTCATTAAGGACCATGCTTTGTGGGACGGGTCTGAAGCGTGTCGGCAAGTAACAAGTATTATCCTGGACATTAGAAGAGCAGCTCATAAAATCACAATAATAACAAAGAACAGAAACCCCCCCCCCCCCCCCCGGACAGTTTCCACTCTGGGCCCCGTCCAGTACAACATCCCCAAGTTCCCCCCACAGTGAGATTAGCAGTAAAGTAAATACAAACAAATAAGCAATAAGACAGGAAAACATAAAGTCCACGTTGGAATTCGTGGGGACATGACATCTGATTAGGGAACAGATTTCGGCACATGGGCTATAATAACAGAGTCTAGCAAGTCATTGATGTGGGCCCTGCATGTGAAACTCCTCACAGTCTCATGTCCATGTGGCCTTACCTTTGCAGTGTTGTCATGTATGATAGGGTACCCACCAGCTCTAGACCCATGACTCAGTTCCAGGCCCAGGTCTATCGATCATCAGCTGACCATGGAGTAACTTTCGGCCTTTGATGATCCCCCGCCTGATGAGGAGTGTCAGCAGCCCAATCCCGACCCTGACTCCGAAAGGCCCTATCTTGGAGAGGGGCAAAGGGATTCACAGCATGAAGAGATACCTCTGCCACCCCCCTTGCCTGTTCCTCCGCATCTTGGTCCTTGGTAGGTCATATGCCAGAAAGCCGACGCCTCCTCCGTCTTGGCTTGGGCTGCAGCCAAGCATATTCGGTCGGTTCTGGGGATTTTGGTTTCATCAGGTCTTTTGCGTGAAGCCACGTCCAGGCATCCTCAGGTGATTGAAATATGCGAGTTATGTCTCCATCAATGACATGCAGTTTAGCAGAAAACGAAAGCGCATATTTAAAGTTCACTTCTTTGAGGCATTGTTTGACTCGTAAGAATGATCCATGGCGACGTTGCACCTCCATGGTGAAATCGGGATGTGCCGTTATCTGTGTGTACTGATAGGAACGTTGGCCTTTGGTTTGGAAGCACTGCAGTAGTAAGTCACTGTCTCGGTAATTGAGGAGACGGACTATAATGGGATGCAGGGGACTCCCGGTAGGGAGGTCGACCTGGAGTGCAATGTGCCCTTTCAATCGAGAAGAAGTTCAGGGCCTTGCCACCGAGAACAGTCTGCACCAGCCATTCCTCTAAAAATAGTTCCACGCTGAGGCCCTCTGAGCGTTTGGGAAGGCCCATCAGGCAGGTTGTTGCACCGGGACCTGCCTTAAAGTCCTCTGCTCTGCGGTGCAATAGAGTGACCTCTACTTCCATCTTCTGTAGACACTCTTGTAAATCCTTATGCGAGGGATGTAGGGCTGCCAATACGGACTCAGTTTTCTCCACATGCTCCATCAATTTACAATGATCAGCACGTAATAGTTTTACCTCTATTGAAATTAAGTCAATGCAAGCCTCTAGGGAGGTCTTGGTGTCCAAGATGGCCTGAAACACC
Organism: Triturus cristatus; assembly: GCF_964204655.1. Lineage (NCBI taxonomy): Eukaryota > Metazoa > Chordata > Amphibia > Caudata > Salamandridae > Triturus > Triturus cristatus. Next base: position 1,414,352,547 of record NC_140591.1, on the reverse strand, counting down.
TTGTCGAACTGTGCTTAGTGCATCTGGAGAGCCCGCTCAAGGTGTTGCAGGCTACTGAGGGTCTTGTCCCCATGAGTCAAGTCCGGTTCAGCAGTGCCACCTCCCGCACACTGGAGCTTCATTGTGGCCAGGAGCCAGCGTGAAACACTGAGGGAAAAGCTCAGATGATCATGCACACTGTGGTGGACTGCTCAGTGTCTCTTGGAGGGAAGTAAGCAAAAGTCCTGGGAAGCGATTAGAGAGGGGCCTAAAACCATGCAATACTGAGTGACCTCCAAATAACTGCCACCTGGGTTGAGGTGGGCACTCAGTCAATCCGGCAAGCAGCAGGTGCACAGAGAAGGTGGGTCAGGGAGCAGGTGTGTTGTGGAGGCACAGTGAATGCTTTGCAAAGAATATTGGGGGGGCAGCCAAGGGCCAACCTTAGTAACAGAGATGAGAGGCAAAATGGTATCCGTTGGGGCCAGAGGGTCGGGTCCACTCTGAAGGTTGAGGCAAGGTAGGCGGTCCCCCCAGTCTCCAGTCGCTGAGGTAATATGGGCACAAGCAGGAAATCCAAGGTGTCACATCGCTTCTTCATGTTCTGGTCTATTAGACCTATTCGTGGGTCGAGTCTGGTGGGGAGGCAGGGAGGTGTCCCCCTGCTCATCAGGCCCAGTCCCAGGTTATCCAGTGATGCTGCCCCTCGAGCCCAGTCATTTAGAGTGTGGGTCACCGCCTCCACTGTTGCGGTAACAGTTGGGTGCCGAAGACAGGGTGGACACAACCTGCTGTACGTCCCGTGCCAGGGAGCAGCAGGGCCAATGTGAGTGAGGGCGGGGTGGAGGGTGGTCACAAGCACGTCCGCACCCCAGGGCACCAACCAGATAATCCAGTCACTTCCCCTTTTGTGACAATTTCTGTAGACTTCCAAATTATGGGGGGAAGGTCCGTCACCAGCACTGAGGAGGACCGGTCGGGGTCTCAAGCCTCCTCAAGAAGACCCGCAGCAGGAGATGTGGGGGCTGCTTGTGACCGCCCCTCACTCCTGGAGTCATCAGTAGCATTCAGGGCACCGCAGCGGTCTAATCCTGCAGCCACAGGTGCCCAAAATCTAGAATACGCCCTCCTTGTATCTCAATATGCTCAACTGCATCACCCTCCCGCTATCAAATGGGAGCTAGCAATGGTTAGGGGTCCAGGGCTCACAAGCTGCCAGATAAATCCACTATTCCGAAGGCACTGGGGAGACACAGGGTGCCTTAAGACCTACTTCTGTCTTGTCTGTGTTAAACTGGAGGCAGTTGGTGTTCATTCATTTAGCGACCTTGGTCATTCAGGTGGAGAAATTGGTCTAGGTGTTTGGCGTCTTGTCAGAAAAATAGAGAATGATCTGGGTGTCATCAACAGGGGATATTGATTGTATGGTTGTAGATGATTGTGGCGAGTGAGGTTATATAGACATTGAGTAGAGTGGGCTGAGTAAGGATCCTTGTTTAACACTGCAAATGAGGTAGATGGTGACCGAGGTGAAGGGGGCCGGCTGACTGACTGGGTGCAGGCTGTCAGGAAGAAGCAAGCCCAGTGCAGTGTGGGACCATGGTTGCCAGCATGCACTCATTGGATAAGAATGAGGTAGTAGATGGTGCTTAAGGATGCCAAAAGGTCTAGTAGGATGAGGGCCGTGGTGTCACCTCTATCCATGATCATTTAGACGTAATCTGTGCTGGCAATGAGGATGGTCTCTGTACTTGGACTGGGTTTGAATTTGGATCGAGTGTTTATATATCATCTTTTCTATGACTTTTGCTGAGTAACGTAGCAGAGAAAGGCCAGTATCTTCAGTTTGCTTAAGGCTTCTTGAGGCTGGGGATTACTGTGGCATGTTTCCAGGCATCGGGGTAGGTGGCTGTGATAACTGATTCATTCAGGATAGGGGTGAGGACTGCGCTGATGGGGTCTAGTCCTTTGATGAAGACATGGTGAGGGCAGTGATCTGACGGTGCTCCAGGATGTATGGACTACATGATCAGTGCAATTTCTTGAGTGGTGATAGTGGGCCAGGTGGTCAAGGTGGTCTTCTGGGCGTTGGTAGAGATGGACAGGAGGGCTGCAAGAGTCTGGTTAGGGCTCAAAGTGTTTGTATATGCTAGTGATTTTGTTGTGAAGAATAGGGACAGTTGAGTGCAGAGGTCTGAGAGGGAGCTACACTGGTGGAGATTGCGGCTGGACAGGAGAAATCTTTCATTATGACAAAGATTTCCTTGGTGCTGTTGGTGTTGTTTTTGATGCAGTCAGTCAAAGCGAAGAATGTGGGGGCTCTGATGTTGTGGTCTGATATGGATTTGTAGCTGCTCCTGCCGGTGTCATTCTGACTTTGTCTTCATGTGCATTTAAGTTGTTGTCAGTTGCATTTGGTGAGCCTGAGCTCTTCCATTTACCTTCCTGCTTGTGGTCTGGTTCGTGTTGCTGCTTGTGGTCTGGTTCTTGTGGCTTTGCTGGTAGCCCAGCCAGGATTAGCTCTGGTGAGGTCTGAAAACTGTTCCCAGAGCAGCTGCAATGGCTTTGGTGTGGGAAGGTGTTTTGTTGCTCCAGCAGAACGACAAGATGAGGTGGCCCCAGAAACTTTATTTACTTCAAAGGGACCTCTCTTGTCACCAGCAAAAGTTAAGAGAGATCTGTAAAGCTTTTGCCCTTCCAGTCAGGTTGGCAGCAACCCCAGTAGGGGAAATCTGCTCCCAGAAACAGGTTGAAGGGACCACAGAGGAGGGGACTGCCCATTCCCCTGGACACACTCATGGGAGGTCACAGAGACTCCACACAAAGAGAGAAGGGTTTCCGCATCTTGGATTTTGAGAGTGAGGGGCACTGTTAGATTGTTTGCAGTAGGGCAAACAAGAACCACTGCAAACGTGGTTAGGGTTACCCCTGGGAAAATTTACACGATCGGTCACAGAGGAGCAAGGATTCATCCCACCCACTAGCTGGTGCTAGGCATAAATTTGGCGACCCCAGGCACCCACTTCAGAACACTTCTGAACCAGTGCAAGAACAGAATAGGACTGAACCTGCTGTCTGCTACCTGAGAGGAGCCATGATGGACTCGATCTGTTCCTCCTTGTAGCTACAGGGCCACAAGAAGCTCTATTTTTCTAATTCACTTTGGGATGTTTTTACTGCTTGATGTTTTGACTTTATTACTGCTTCGGTATTGTATATTTACTTTACACATTGCTCAGCATTTCTTCCTCTGTGCCATAGCTACCAGGGGGTTGAGTTTAGGTTTATTTAGTGGCTTACAAGAGATGTGATTATTCCTTGAGGTGGGCAGTCCTTACTGCAAGTAATAATCCAATTTCTTACACTGATGGCAGTGCTGGGATCCAGGACTTGTGTTTTGTGATATCCCCCAGTGATGTAAGCTGAAATGAAAAGCCCTCTCGAAACTGACCGCAAATATTTCATTTTGGGATTTTTAATTGGCTTTTGGATTTTAATTGGGTCACATTTCAGATTTGACAAATTTGCACTTGCACTCGATTTTTGCACCTTACGTTTTTGGGAATATGGACATGGATCTGGCTACCATGACAGAGCTGAGGAAGATATGCAAGCAATGATCACTGAAGTCACACAAGTAGTCCAAGAAGGAGAATTACCACATTGTTCTCTTGACCTGGGAGGAGGTTCACCTGCTCAGTCCACCTCAGAGCAGAATAAGGAGGAAATTGAAAATGGAAAAGAGGCTTACATTGAGAGGTCCCATTGTCAGGGGAGTGTTTTCACTCGGTTGGCGCATCCCCTACATTGGCCAGTTCAGGGAGCACTGTGTCTCCTTGTAGGTTGTCCACAGCAGAGATGGAGGACAGGCAGGTAGAGACACCCTTGAAACTGCAACAACTGGGGAAGGAGTCTGGCCGCCAGAGAAAATGGCCTCTTGTTCCTGGAGCTCTTCTGCATTGGGAGGCCCCAGGAAGAACAATGCTGGCATCCTACAGTATCTGGCTGCCATTCTCTCTGAGGATGCACACCATCTTGTAGAGAAGCCATGGTAGTGGTCCTGAATCTGATACCAATATCCATGACGGGTCCAACTTGCCCTGAATCCGGCAGTACCCATGTGACCGCACAGAGAAGCATATTGGATCGGTACACCTCCTTCCACCCACACTGCTACTGAGCCCCTCGCGGCAGTCCCTACTGGGCTGGGGGCATCCACAGCCAGCTGCACCCCAACACATGGGACTTTCTCTCTGTGGGCAGGTAGTCCTCCAGCATTGGGCGCGTGGGCAACTCAGGAGCCACAGTGCGCAGCCTACCTGGATCCATGCACTGAGGGACCCAACCTGTCCTGAAGGCAGAAGTCCCCGCGTGACTGCAAGGAGCAGTGAATCAGAGCAGCACACCTCCCACTACCCACACAGCTATTGATCCCTGGCAGCCATCCCTACAGTGCTGGGGACATCCATATCCATCAGCACGCCACCCTCCCCATCACAACCGACAATCTCTCTGTGGGCAGGGGTCCACCAGCAGTGGGGGTCGGGACTGCTCGAGAGCCACTTTGCATGGCCTACATGGAACCACGCACTGAGCAGAGATGCTAGCGGAGTGCTTTGGTGGCCTCGTCCATCCTGTAGGGGTTTGGGCGTGCACAGGCCATTGCACCCTGCTTCCCTCTGGTCCGTGCCTATGTCCTGGAATGCTGCCCCAGGACGCTGGCCCTTCATGTTCACCAGCACGTAGCACACTTAGCACTGGGGGGCGTGGGTTGCCACCTTAACATCTTGAACACCTGAGATGCATCTGTAGGGGGGGCACACCTATTTAAGCATTTTCCAGCCCCAAAACTGTAAGGTGCAGAGCCTGAGGGTAAAAGACCTTGACCATCGTGCACTGATAGCTGCCGCCCCCTATGTGGTTCCCTACGGTCTGCTGCCACAAGCGTCATGGGGAGCCTCCAGGCAAAACAACCAGCACAGGGTGCATTGGAGATCTTTAAGTCGGCACCTTGTCTCCACTTCCTACCTCCACCCAGCCTGCTGAGCCCGCTCGCACCTAGGGGGACCTCAGGCCCCACTTCTCACTTATGCCTTGCCCCTCTGCCTTAAGGATTCTTGCACACTGGCCAGGCATTGCCTCTACATCAACACTAGCTAACACTAACCACACCCATTATGGAAGTTGCTTAGTAGGGCAGTTTGAGAACATGCCCACTGGAGATGTCCTATCATCACCTTTCAGGCAGTGAAAACAAAGGCCCAGTGGTGGGCCTAGCTGCGATTGGGGCAGCAGCTTTCCAAGCTTTATCCTCCTCCATCCGAGGTACTCTCTGATGTCAGGGGACCAAACGTGGGCTCCACTCCACCACCCACGTACAGCGCTGGCACACTGGGGCCTTCTCTAAGGCTGACTTGCGTCATGAAGCCTGGGCCATCCCTCCCCCTCATTGGGGGCTGTGATCTACCCTCTTCTACCCTCCTTCTGGCTCTCCATTCCACAGACCAAAACCTGGATTGGCCACTAGACTCTGTCCGGCACAGGGTTCTACTCAGCCCACAATGGTGTCTGGGAAGCCAACAAGACAGCTGCTTTTTCACATAGGTGGTCTTCCAAGCCAAATCTTCACCCCTCCATCAGGTTCCTTGGAGACCACAATGGACGTAAAGATGATCGACCTAACAGTGGATCTGAAATCAATCAGTGCTGAAATCTCTGGCATCCATGACAAGGTGGAGGCTCTGGTCCACCGACTGTCTAGCCTAGAATCCAGGGTTGAACTCCTTCCAGATAGTGACCAAGAGCTTTGCGCCTTGCATGAAAAAATCATGGACCTCGAGGATCGGAGCCTCAGGGACAATGTACGCTTTTTGTAGAGAAGGCGGAGGGTACCAATGTCAGATGCTTATTCCGAGATTTCCTACCCGCCCTCCTTGGAATCACCTTCTCTCCCCCACTGGCAATGCAGAGGGCACACAGAATATGGCCGAGATGACCCTTGGCCCCACCGGCCATAAGGCTCATTATAGCCTGCTTCGTCCAGCACGAGCAGACATGGCATCCTAATGGTGGCTGGAGAGCATTGGCCCTATGACTTCGAAGGTCACAAGATTCAAATAGCAGCGGTCTTTTTCAGGGAGACAAAGGACTGGCACAGGACTATCCTCTCCCTCTGGCTACAACTTCACCAATGTGACATCAAATTTGGCCTCTTTGATCCGGCATGTATTTGGAGTACCATGGATAGCAAATCCAAAGAATTCTATGACCCTGAGGTGCTACAGGTCTTTCTGGATAGACTGTGGGAAGGGACCATGGATACTCCCCTGTGCCCCCAGACCTTTCCGCTGTGCCAAAGGATCCACCCACTTCAGGGATCCTGGACACGCAGCCTTGAGGGCCTGGCACCAGAACAAAGTGTACCGTATGCAGATTGGCAAGGAGAAGGCACTGCAAGCAGTGGTGGAGCACCCATGGGACAGGGCACAATAAATCCCACTTGCCATTGAAGCTGGGGCCTCCTGCAGACTGAAAGACTCTGTACCAGCCACTGCGCATTAGACTTTCAATACCCTACGGCCTGAAGTCTGAGTATATACTGCATGTTAGCCCTTGCTGGTTCACTGGTTGACTGTTTATTACTGCTTGTTTGATAATAGGGCTTGTTCATCTCTAGTACAATCTGCCCCTCTCCCTGCCCAGTGCCCCGCTGCTCCATGACTGTATGCACCACAGAGGTCTCTTCCTCTCTCCCACTAGAATGGCGTCTTGCCTGGTGCTGAGACATGGTGCACCATATCCTTCACTTCCTTCTCATTAATTTCACTGGTACCAGGAGGTGTGGCTGTTTGCAGCTTTCCTCCCTCCCCCTGCCCAGTTACCATATCCCCCATCCTGATGTGCCGCAGTCCCACCGACACCTTGTCTCTGGCCAGCCAGTGACCACCCCCCAGTCCACCAATTGCCTAGCTCCACCCTGAGCTTGTCAAAGAGAAATGGTTTTCCCCCACCTCCCCTGTCGGATCTCCTAGCTCCCTTGATCACCCACTGTCACCCTCCCTGGCATCTCCTCTGCAATCCTCCTAGATTGCTTCCCTGCTTCATCCTCTCCCATGTCCTTTGTGCGCTAGGGCCTCCCAGACATGTCGACTCCTCAGGTTTAGACCAGCTGATTAAAGTTTTCAGGGCACATTGCCGTACCATTTTGCATGGGTAATTGTTTTCCGTCGTAATTGTTGTGCTTATTAGTGCTTTGTTATCTCCCTACTTCTCCCTGGTTTTCTTCTTCATTCCCTTGATCTACTCCTTTTCTCTATTTTGGTCGGATACCTCTCCTACTCTGCCTGCCCTCACTGACAATTTTCCCTTTCTCTTCCTTCCGGACCCGTGGGAGCACCCCCCTCTGTAGTATCAGTTTTAACAGATTAGCCTGCAGGATCTTACAAGTCGGTCCGACCTCCCCACATTCTCTGCAGGCTACTGCTCCATCTCAAGGTTTCACAGTCCATGATGCTCTTACTTTGCCCTTATTATCATCTCTTGGAACGTCAATGGCCTCACACATTACGTTAAGCACAAAAAGGTGCTAATATATCTCAATTCCAAGCACGCTGACATAACCCTCCTCCAGGAGACGCACCTCACCATGACGGAGGCAGAGAAGCTCCGGCAGGATTGGGTCGGCAAGGTGATCCATAGTTGCTATCCCCCAGGGGCAGCAGACAGCTTACCAGCCTCCTAGAAATGCGGAGTGGCTATTCTGATCAGTAGTTGCCTGCCCCACATGGTGATCAAAACCTGAGTTGACCCTGTGAACTGGTATGCATTCACCAAGCTGAATATCAGTGGGAAGGTGCTATGCGTAGACTCTATGTATACACCAACAGGCCTGGAGTGACCCTTCTTTCTCCAGCTCTCCCGAGTTTTGATGGAAATAAATACAGCTAATATTTTGGTCGGGGGTGACTGAAACATGGCCAGGGATGCGATCTTGGACCTCACAGGTCCTATTGACACAATCCATAAGGCAGACCGGGCTCTTCCAGTGGACATTAGAGAAGACAATTGCCTCCAAGATGTGTGGCGCCTTCTACATCTGGGGATGGAGAATTAATCTACCTATCCCCGGTCCATGGCACGCAATTGAGGTTAGTCTTCTTTCTGTTGGTCCACCCTTGCTCCCCCTCATATGGGAGACTCCCATTCTACAGGGTGCAATCTCTGGCCACTCCCCGATCAGCTTGCAGGATGATATGGGGCTGGCACAGTCGATCCGGAAACACTGAGGCCTCAACCTATCCTGTTACAATCACCTGACATGCAATGAACCACTCAAAACCCACACCTGTACCTCCTGTGAGAACAAGGGTGGTTGAGCCCTGATCCTATGGGTGACAGCGAAAGTGACCATCAGAAGCCAGCTGATGAGAGATACTGCCCTCTTCAACACGCAGAGAGAAGAGAGGCAGAAGACATTGAAAGGGAATATAGCCTTTCTCACACATGCCTGCACAGTCCACCCCTTTGATGCCACTAGGCACAGCCTTGAGAGAGCATGCATGAACTTCAACACCCTCTTTACCACCAAACTGAATATGCACTCCAGAAACTGAGGTACAGGCATTACAAACAAGGAAACAAAGCGGGTAGGCTTCTGGTAGCACAGCTAAGACAAAGCGAGGCAGGGATGACTATACCCACCATCACCACTGACTCGGGGAACCTGGTCACTAAACCGCAGGAAATCACAGATGCGTTTTCTTCCTAGTATAGGGCCTTCTACTCCCTAGAAATAACACCAGGGGTGACAGATGAAGGCAGGGAACGGCTCCGGGGTGCGACCACCAAGGAGGAGATCGCACTGGCCATTTCAAACCTACCCTATCACAAGGCCCCAGGGAAGGATGGCTCCTTGACAGAGTTCTACAGGTGAGTCAAGTCCGAGGTGGTAGATCTCCTCCGCGAGGACTTCACTGAGGCTGACCAATCAGGCTCTCTGAGCCTACTATCCAACAGGGCACTGGTATTGGTCCTTCCCAAACTAGGGAAAGACCCCCTCCTCTGCAACAACTACCGTCCTGTCTCCCTGCTCAACAGGGATTTTAAGATACTGGCCAGCATACTGGCAATCCACCTCAAACAGGTTCTCCCTTAACCATCACACACAGGTGGGGTTCATCCCAGTCTGCTTGTTGTCCAACCACCTATGAACACTGGCTCACGTGATCTCGATGGCGGCGGACTTGCCGGAGGAGGCCTTGGCACTGTCGTTGGATGCCGAGAAGGCCTTCCACAGGATAGAGTCGGACTACCTGTTCAACGTTCTCTGGAAATTTAGCCAAGGTGAAGATTTAATCTCCATAGTACGCAAGTGCTAGGATTCCCCGTAGGTGCAGGTTAACTGCTGTGGCTTCCTCTTGGATGCTTTCCTTGTTCAATTGCGTACATGCCAGGGATGTGCGCTCTCCCCCCCTGCTATTTATCCTCACTATGTAGCCTCTGGCAGCATCTTTGCACCCTGTCAGACAGGATTGTGAGCATATGAGGATGATCTCTTGCTCACCCTGTCGGCCCTACCCTCATCTATCTTCATGGCACAGGACATCATTGGCACTTTTACAGCCATATCTGGCTATAAGGTCAATTGGGAAAAGAGTAAGGTCCTCCCATTATCGAGGATTACCACATATGTCGTCATTGCCAGGTATCCATTACAGGGGGAAAATGCCCGTCTTAAATATCTGGGCACCTTTGTTAATAGAGTCTTAGAGCACATGATGGCGGACAATCTGGACCCACTCATGGAGCCCATGTGTTTGGATTTTGTGAAGTGGTCCCAACTGAACTTATCACTGTGGGGTCAGACTCAAGCGGTGAAGATGGTAACCCTTCCGTGGTTCATATGTCTTGGTCATGCTCCCTCAGCTGGTGCCCCTCTCTGCACTTCTTCAGGTGGACAAGGCCATCAAAACCTTCATCTGGGGACCAGCAAGGTCTTGTCTGGCCATCAGGAAACTCATTGCCCAAAGATCCGCAGGAGGCTTAGTCCTCCCAACCGTGGAGCATTACTGCATGGCCCTGCACCTAGCACAAATGACATACATGCACACCTGGGTCCAAGACACCCCGCTATGGTTCACAACTGAAAACATGCTTATGAAGGGCCAGGGCTTCAATCCCTCTACCTACCCAATCCTTTCAACACGGGACTCCGAAAACGGCAATGTACATAACCTGGATGAGAGCCCACAAGCTCTTCTCAGTAACCGCACACCTGCATGATAAAGCACGCATCTAGAACAACAACAGAAACCTCCTATCAGGGGACGATAGGTAATTGGGGCCCCTGGCATGCAGCAGGAATCTAAACCGTTACACATCTGGTCTCGTGCAGTGAGGTCAAATCCTTTGCTGTGCTGCAGGAAGAATTTAGCCTAGCAATTAGTCAACAGTGGCGTTACATGCAACTACGTCATTACCTGATGAGCAAACCTGGCCCACAGCCCTGGTCCGTTCCTCATTTACCAGTGCTTGAATATATCCGGGGGTTAGGTTAAGGGTGTGATGTTTGGATTCTACATCGCTTGATCCACCACCTCTACTCCCAACCATAAGTGCCAAGCCTCAGGGCGACCTGGCAGGCTCATCTACAGGTGGAGTATGAGGAGGAGGACTGGGCGGAGCTCCTGGAGGGCCTGGGTTGGGGAGTTTTGGAAGCTCGGATGAATTTAGCCTTTTTAAGATTCTCCATGGCTGGCACCAGACACCAGCGTCTCTTCAGGCCACAGGATTATTTCCCCACTCTTCCTGCTGGTGGTGCAATCACACGCCTTGTGGCATCATCCATATATTACTGGAATGCCCTGCCATCCACCCCTTTTGGACCAAGGTAGGGTCCACACTACGGGAGTCCATGGACATACCAACACCACTCCCAGGCCCACTGACCCTTCTCCATGACCTGGTAAACCTCCTCTTGCTGATGCACCATGCTCGCCGATTACTCACCACTGCCCTCACAGCAGCCAAAATCTTCATCCTGGGCCATTGGTGCTCCCCACAATTGCCGACGCCTGAGGGATGCCTTGCGGCCATGTACAAAACTGCCTCCTGATGAGAAAATGATCTATAACCTGATGGTCCACCTTCCTGCAGGAGAACTGACTCTGATCCTTCTCCTCTGTTACCAAATGCCCTTCCCACCCTCCCTACCCCTTTCACCCCTCTCTTGCTTATTGTCTCCCCTTCTCCATGCTGCCGCGGTCACCACCCGCTCATGCCACCCTTCCGTCCTCCGATTCCCATTCCCCTCTCTTCCCTGTCTCATTTCTCTTTCACTTTTTCTTTTCTTTCCTTTCTTCTCTTTCTCTCACTTCATTTGGGGGCTGCTCTACTCTCGCCACTGCTCACCCAGCCCACCAACAAAGAATTGTATCTGTCGCACCCCCCCTTTGTTAGTTAAGTTAGATATGCATGTAACATTATTAAAGGTTGTATCTCTCTTTTGTGACCGCGATGGATGTGCATGACATTACTACTGTTGTTTCGCTTGGAATTTTTGGCATCAATAAAAATAATGACAGCAAAAAAAAAAAAACTTCAGATGACTACCCTTTTCCTTGAGGAAAAACCAGTTGGCCCTGGCTGCTGTGGAGAAAAGGCAGCAACAGTTCAGATGTGCCAAGTAGAGGTAAACAAAGAGTCCACATCCAAGAAGACCCAATGCCTAGTAATGTAGTGCGGGGGTGACATTGATAAATGGTTTGTAGCGTATAAGGTGGCATTGTGTATGTACAATGCCATCTCAGACCAGAGGATCAGCCTACGGAAGCACATGCTCATTATAGGGAGGCATAAACTATTGACCCTAGATTAAATTGACCAGATTAGGTATGCCTCTATTAAGGATAACCTCACAGGCACATTTGTTAACCCCAGGAAAGTATTGCCTAAAGTTTAGGGCTAGCCAGAAACAGTCACTTCAGTCTGGGCTGTATTTTGTGGGCTCATCTTGCAAGGCTCTAGATGGATGTGCGGAAGGCAGTAAAGTAAAGGTTTTTAATGGACCATTTAATTTGATTGTTAGAGCAGATCTTGAGTAATTGCTTTATCAATATGTGCCAGCACACCATAGATTCGAAGATCACTGTGCCCAGGGAGCTTGGAAAAGAAGCTGACCTCTAGCCCAACATCAGAGTACCTATAAAGGCACCCTGGAGTGACCCAAAGAAAGGCAGTCCCCGGTCCTTTCTGCAAGGGGAAGGGGTATGCAGGATAATAAAGTAAAAATCTCCAAAGGGCCTCAAAAGAACTTTGAGTGGAATGATTCCGAGACCCCTTCCAAGCATAATAAGGGGAGATTTGGTGTGAAGAAGCTTATGGTGCCATATCATCAGGTCTGGTGTTATGACTGTCTACAGACAGGTGGGCACTTCACAGGGGTGAACTGTGTAGTTCTGGGGGGAAGTTATTCCCAGGAAGGATAGGGTAGAGCATTCCCTACAATCCCTTAGCTTAGTGTGTACAGCTGGTGAACCCTGAGGGTGGTAAACATCATTCCAGGAGGTCTCTGTGACTGCACGGCAGGAGGCTTGTGGCAGCCACACCCTGTTGGTAGCAAAACTGGTTACACCAAACCTGCATCTGCCTGGACAGGTATTTAAGGTAACAAAGATCCATGGGAAGGAAGGTTTACAGCCTATGGATTGGTATCCTTAGAATGAGAGGGGGTACTTTTGCAGGGAAGGGTAATTGTTAATTGCCCATTGAATGCATTCTTGGCAATGACCTTCCGCTGGCGAGAAAAGAGCCTGGAGGGGGAGCCGCCTAGGGGGCCTCAAAATCACAGATTCCTAGGAATACTGTTGCTAATCAGAGGGTACAGAGGCCTAGATGAGAACTAAGGGGAAGGAGGTGGATGCCATCCACAGTGGGCGGACCAGAGGGTCAGAAGTTACCTTCTCTGAGAGTAAAGCTCCACAAAGACTGACCCTGGTGAGGCCCATTATGACCTGGAGGTGCTGCCTGTTCTGGCACAGAGGCAGTGGACCTGCACCCAGAAGGTCCCAGCATGATACTGAAAGAGTGTGCAACCCTTGAGCAGGAATGTGTGTCCATCCTAGAAATCCTGGAATGCCAAGCACCTGTTCAGTTTCAGGGTACAGACCTTGAGGTGAGAACCCAGTCTCAGGGTGCAACCCCTGAGATGGTGAAAGTAAGAGTGGGAGGAGGGTGTCTGCAACCTGAAGCTGCAGTCCCCACTCTGAAAAATCTAAGAAGCCCAAAGGACCTCAAAAATAAGTGGGCAACTCCTTGCCTGCTCAACTGCTGAAAAGGAAGCCTACCCAGGGCACAAAATGGAAGGATCTATTGCCAATGAATGGCCATTGGCGGGGCTCCTGACAGTGACAGCTGTCAGTGGTCTTTGTTGACTGTTTAAAAAAATATATATAATATGTAGGTAGTGTTTATATATCTTTTTTAACATTAAAGCATATTTATTTACATTTTTCACTATTTTAAATAATTTAAATTAAATTGTACATTATTTCCTGCTGTGTCTTATTTTGAGATCCTACCTCCATTATTTTTTATGGGCGGTTGTTGCAGCACCAGTGATTGGCCACGAGTAGCACTAGACTCACTAGAAAGTATGTTACGACATAAGTGTAAGTTACCACAAAAGTACACTTTGGAAATACCGAAAAATAGTAAACGTACTCAAATGTGTGAGGTAGCGTCAATTTGGTCCCAATATGGCGACAGCACTCAAACCCCTAGAAAGGGATATTAATCACCTCATGAATTCCAATCAGAAAAATCTTGTAGTTTGGATGGGTGATTTTAATTTCCGTAATTGTAGGAGGATGGTTACCTCTGTGTGTGATATGAAGGAGGGCAATGGGGATTGTCCCCATCATTTTCAACACACTAATTACGGGGATTCGTTGAATAGATTGTTGATGACCTTTAGCCTTGAAATTATTAATTCTGTAAACGAGTTACGTCCTACGTTTTTTGGGTCTTATTCTTCAGTGCTTGATTACATATTGGTTTTCGAAGCAATAAGAGGGCACTTTTCTAATATAAAAACACCACCTTTAATGATCACTTGGCAATAACCTGCTATATGTATTATGGTCAGAGAGTAAAACGTCCGCAGAACCCTTTACTTAAGCCTACCATTGGTAGGAAAAATGGGAATATTTTTAAATGGGAAAAAGTTAATATAAAAAAATTCATTGGGGATGTTGTGTTCAAAAGGAGACAGGAAATTGACAAATGTTTAGATGTAGACCCAATTGGTACCTACATACCATTAGCATTTAACAGTATTTTAGCAGAAATTAAAGAGAACCTACTTTTTCCAAAATTGCGTAATAAACAGAGGAAGATACAGTGGTTTGATGATGCCTGTTTCAAAGCTCTAAGATCACTTCATGTTGCTTTACGATCTACTCCACCTGATAGTATCCTGGTGAGTTAACTCTGTAAAACATATAAATTAGCGAGATTAGCAAGATTGAGAGCACTGAAAGAGGAGGCATGGGAGAAATTACAAAGTGCAGCAGTAAGGAGAGACAGCAAAGTATTTTGGACTATAATCAATGCCCCCTTTCTAAAAGAAGACACAGATATTAGCTTAGAAATGTATGTCATGGAGGATGCCTGGGTGGTCTACTTTAAAACTGCATTTGGAAAATCTGGCTTCTCCCCTTTGCCGCTAAAGTCGCAGAGAAAACAGTCAACCCGGAACTGATGACATTCATTGGAGACAACGCCGTCCTCGACCCATCTCAATCTGGATTCCAAAGCAACCACAGCACCGAGACCACCCTACTCGCCGCCACAGATGACATCCGTGCCCTTCTTGACCAAGGCAACACCGCAGCCCTCATTGTACTCGACCTATCAGCAGCCTTCGACACAGTCTCCCACCGTACACTCGTAGCCAGACTACACGGTGCCAGCATACAAGGACCCGCCCTCAACTGGATCTGGTCATTCCTCACCGGCAGAAGCCAAAGAATCAGACTGCCGCCCTTCCTCTCTGATCCCACGGAAATCACCTGCGGAGTCCCACAGGGGTCATCTCTCAGCCTGACCCTCTTCAGCATTTACATGGCCCCCCTCTCTATCGTCGTGTGACAACACGGTCTCAGCATTGTATCCTACACAAACAACTACTAGCTCATCGTCTCCCTCACCAAAGACCCCACCACCGCCAAATAGTCAGAACCCAACAATGGTACTTTTACTTGCGACACTCCCAGGAGCAGAATGCTGATTTTTTTCCTAATTCCCTAACCAGGTCTTCCCACAAGCACCTGAACAGCAGGCGAAGGGAAAGGGGTAGGGGACAGAGAAGAGACGGCCTCACTTGGTTCACCTCTCTTGTTCTTTCTGCTACGCACATCTGACTGCGTCTCACTTGTGCTGGACTTCTCTCTCTCTCTTTCTCTTGTGAACTGTTAATTAAATAGGAACACCATTAGTTCACCTTCATAAAATAACTAGAGACTTCTCATTATTTCTTTTTTCTCCCACTCGATTACCCTCCAAGCTAAAGGCTTTTGCTTCTCTACTTTTCTCAACAATGTATACTCAAGTGTCAATTCTTTTTGTCTCGTTCCGAAGCACATATATATATATGGATATATATATATATGCTGCTAATTTAATTCAGTAAATCAAGTACATTCGTATTCTTCTCTCGATATTTAATTTACAGATTTCGTAATTCCTTTCTTTCAGGATTGTACTTGCAGTTTGTGTTGCGGAAGGGAACCGGAGAATTCAAGAACTCAACCGAGTCTCAGGTAGGTACTTTTCCAGGTTTCTGGCAACTTCTCAGCTTTCAAGGTTTTCTCTGAAAAAACTCTCTCACTCATAAACTCTGTGGGAAATGGCTTGAAAACTCTCTTTCTTGCTAACTGACGCTATCGTAACAAACACTACCCTAAACTAGATATCTACGCATGCTCAGGACAAATGAGGCTACACGAACACCTGACTAAACTACGCGCTTGCTCGGGAGATCCTCACATGAAAGAATCATTGGTGAAGTGCGGGGCTTCGAACTCTGACAGCACACTTCACTGCCGGTTCTGTCCTCGGGCCTTGAGCCAACCGTTAGAGACTAGAGCGACAACCTCAGTGGCATTCCTCCATCTTCTGTGGGCTCTTCCAAAGACCCTGCAGGCTGTGATAATCACTCGGAGTTTACGGTGAGCCGGTAAGGGTGCTTGTATTAACCCACTGGGAGTGATGGCGACGCAGTGAAATTGCTTCGTCCTAGATTACTGAATGCTGACACAAACTCAACTTCCAGAAAGGAATGCAGGACGTCGCAGTCTGGATGACCAACAGCTGCCTAAAGCTCAACTCCGAGAAGACAGAAGTCCTCATCCTTGGAACCACCCACTCAGCATGAGACAACACCTGGTGGCCCACTGCCTTCCGCAGCCCTCCGCACCCCACCTACCATGCCAGAAACCTCAGCATCGTACTCGACTCATCCCTCTCCATGAACCGACAGGTCAACGCCATCGCCTCCAGCTGCTTCAACACCCTCTGCATCCTCCATAAGACATTCAAATGGTTCCCCTCCGAGTCAAGGAAGACAGTCACCCACGCGCTCATCACCAGCAAGCTGGACTATGGAAACGCACTCTACACCAGCATAAACAAGTCCCTACTCCGCAAACTCCAGACGATACAGAACACCGCCACCAGACTGGTCCTCGGCATACCTCGACACGAGCACATCAGCCAACACCTACAGAAGCTCCACTGGCTCCCCGTGGAGAAGAGAGTCACCTTCAAGATCCTCACCCACCCCAACAAAGGCCTACACAACACCGGACCCAAATACCTCAACGACAGAGTCACCCTCCACGTACCCAAAAGAAACCTCCGATCAGCCATCCTCGTCCTCGCAGAAACCCCACCGCATCCACAGAGCCAAAGCAGGAGGAAGGTCCTTCTCCTACATCGTGGCCAAGACCTGGGATGAGCTCCCAACAGAAATCAGACATTCCCCCTCCCTAAACATCTTTAGGAAGACGCTCAAGACCTGGCTCTTCGGCTGAACAGCACTGCTAACCCTCCCCCCCAGTGCCTTGAGACCCTCATGGGTGAGTAACGTGCTCAAAATTCCCTGATTGATTGATTGACTTACCATTACCTGTAGAGTGCGTGCAGGGATGAGTCCTCGCCCATTTTTCTTTCTTCTGTACACTAATGCTATCGAGAGGGCCTTGGTGGGATCTGCCAGAGATGTCCCATTTGTAAATTCATTAGCTGTTCCCATACTCCTCTATGCAGACTATGTGGTGCTGCTGGCATGCAAAAGCAATGCACTGCAAAGAATCATAGTCAGGTACACAAAGTTTATGGGGAACTAAGGCCATAAAGTCAATGAATCCAAGTCCTTTGTTCTTGTGGCAGGCTCAAAGCTTAAGAAATATACAAGATTCCACATAGAAGGGAAAAAACTTGAGGTCGTGGATACCTTCATCTATTTAGGGGTTAGATTCAATAGGGAGAGTAACTGCCAAAGTATGGTGATTAATAGGGGGTGGCAAATAGAAAAAAGTATTGGAGGGCTTTTAAACTTTATAGAAAAACTTGGATCAAAACCAATTGACACCATAAAAAAAGATCTATCATGCAAAGGTAGTCTCAGTCGCAACTTATGGGGCAGCCGTGGGGGGTCTAATAGAGGCATTTAAACTCTAAAGTACAGAGGATGTTTTTCTGCAGAGACTAGGCTGCCTCCCGCAGTCTTGCTCATCATATAACTGTCACTCTGAACTTAGCCTCCCTTGCATTACGGACAAATTCTCCATAGCCCCTATTTTAATGTGGCACTCAATCTAATGGAAAGAAACATTGGGCCTCATTTATGAAAAGTGACGCATCACTGTGTGAAAACAGTGATGCGTCACTTTTCACTGCGCCCTCCCTGCGACTCCAATGATGCGTCATATTTACAGTATGACGCATCATGTCGCAAGGAGTCACAGATACGTCAGTATTTCTGACGTATCTGTAGGCGCAAAAGTGACGCATTGCTGGAGTGTGTCACAAAAGTGACGCAACTCCAGCAATGTGTCCTTTCACATGGGGCAAGCCTCATGTGAAAGGGCCTGCGTCAGTCTTACGCCTGCTCTGAGGCAGGCGCAAGATATTGACGCATTTGCACCCTAGAAGTGGCGCAGTGAAATCTCGTAGATTTCACTGCGTCACTTCTACGATGCTTACTTACGTGGGAACGCCCACCCTGCATACATTATACCTGACGCAGGTATAATGTAGCGCAGGGGTTTACAAAGTGACGCATCTAGGTAGATGCGTCACTTTGTAAATATGGCGCATCATGGCGCATGTTTTACGCCACTGGTGCGTCACAAAAAGTGACGCACCGGTGGCGCAAAAGTGACGCAGGGGCTCATAAATGAGCCCCATTGAACTTAGAGATATTGTAAAAGACTGCTTGAACCTAGATGGTATGTCAAAAATATGTTGGTTAAAATACATTGAGTCAAATTTGGAATCAATATCTCTGGGGTACTTGTTTGAAGATCCTACCGTATGCCCAAAAATATCAAGAAAAGATCTGAAAGGCCAGTTATTGGATAAATTGAGCAAAGACAGATGGGAGAGAAATTGCAATAAGAGCATAGTTAAGCAATACTCACTAACACCTCATATAGATAATTCTACCTATTCATATCTGACATCTGTCTCTAATACTCAACATTTATATGGTCTGTTATGATTCTGATTGAAATACATCTCATTAATGTTAGGTTACCCTGTTAAAATATACTCTGTTGATGCACCGCCACTTTGTTCATGTGACGGCTGATCCTTTCAGAATGACCTCCATTTTCTATTTTCTGCAAGTTCTATGCTGAGGAAAGAAAAATCTTATGTTGCCACTCGTGCAAATTCCCTTTTAAACAATGTCTTCCAGCATTATATTCTCTGCAATTACTGCCCAACCCTTATATATGTTATTATGTAGCCTCATTTTTGCTTTCTGCTATAAGTAAGAGAAAATTAATTTTATAAGATTGAATGTATATATCATAGGAATAGTAATATATATGGATTATTGATTTTACGAGATTACTTATTTTATCTTTTCTGTATTTCTAATGAGTTTAATGCACTTTTATGTGATTTGATATTTAATATGTTTTAAATAGTATTGATTGGTTATTGCAGAATACTTTTTATGTCACTTGTAGTGGCGAAATAAAGTTATTATGACTGACTAACTGACTGGCCAAATAGTAGATCAGGTGCAGACAAATGGGGAAACAATAGGTCCAAATCAGGGAAACAACCACAAAGGGGCTCAAATATCTCCCAACAATTCAGGACAGGGAAAAGGGAGAGGTGTTCCTTTAGACCCCAAAACGGGTATAGACATTGCCACACTAAAGAAAACGATTGCTTGTCATTATTGTCACAAGATCGGGCATTGGAAGAGGAAGTGTTGTTTAAATCCAGCAAATCAGTTGCAAGAGGGAGAGTTAGTGCAAGTGCTGGATGTGATAAACACCATGACATGACTCAGATCCTTCAATGGGGGAAGTCAGAACCAGTTAGTACAGGTGCCACAACCTCCGAGAGTACCGCAGGGTAATCAAGCTTACCACCAAATGCCCTCTATGGAAGCATTGGACGGAGTCAATTAGGATTTGCCACAATGACGGTGCCTGAGGGGGGAGGAAGACTGTAACCTTGGAGCAGTCTTAGAGGTAGGCCAGAGTGGCCTGTATGTGGAGGCAGATGTGGGCGGTGAATCCATTACATTCTTGATTGATACTGGTGCTACCCATTCTACTGTGAGATCTGCAGTAGTCCCAAACCTACCCCTCTTGGGACAAGCGATCCAAGTTGTAGGAGTTGCTAATAAGAAAATGACAAACCCACTGACAGAGGAGATACACATCTTGAAAATAGGAGCTTTTCCGGATCGATACCGGTTTGTGGTGTGCGATTCAAGTCCAGTGTGTCTGTTAGGGCCTGATCTCTTATGTAAACTGAATTGTACTATTTATTGCACACCTAAAGGAATTAAATTGTAGACTAATAATGATGACATTGCATTCAAATTGGCAAATCGGAAACACTGTGTAGTCATGTTTCCCGTACTGGTGGTGGAAGACATGCTGCTGGATTTAAGAGACACTATTTCTCTGGTGGTGTGAGACTTTACAGGAGACGAGATAGGGTTGATTCGAGGAGTTGAGCCAGTCCATATACAAATCAAGAAAAATGCAGTATTTCTGAGAACACCCCAAGACAACCTGACCCCGCAAACAGATGCAGGGATTACACCTGTGATTGATTCCATGATTTTACAGGGTATATTGAAGGAGATAATAGGGAGTCAATGCAATTCACATATCATGGGGTTACGGAAGCTGAGTGGCAAATATCGCATATTTCAAGATTTGAGGAAAGTTAATGCAATTGTGATTTCATGTTGTCCCATGGTATCGAATCCATCTGTGATCTTGTTTCAGAGCCCTTGCGAAGCTGAGTGGTTTAACTGTGATTGATCTGTGTCAAGCATTTTTCTCCATCCCTTTGCACGAGGAAGCCAATTTTTATTCGGTTTCTGACTGGAGATTCATATTTTAACATGGTGTCGTATCCCACAAGGATGTACTGAAAGTCCATCTATCTTTAACCAAATTTTGAAAAAGAACCTTGAGAGCTTGGTGCTGCCACAGAATTCAGTGCTTGTGCAGTACATTGATGATCTCCTAATTGCATCGGAGACAGAAGAAGCTTGGAGAGAAGATACCATTGCTTTACTGAACCATTTAGCTGAGAATGGACATGAAGTGTCGCCAAGCAAGCTTCAGTACTGAATTACTGAAGTTCAGTACTTGGGTCATCGCATCGAAAAAGGCAAGAGAAAGGTGTCACCAGACGGCATTGAGGTGATCATGAAAATGAATGCGCCTACCACTCAAAAGGAAGTCAGGATGTTTTTGGGAATGCTTGGCTACTGCCAACAATGGATCCCAAATTTTTCCTTGAAGGCGAAGCCCTTACAGAGACTGTCACACAAGATGTGAGCGATCCAGTACCTTGGGATAATGATTGCTTGGTTGCCTTCTTGGATTTGAGAGAGTGCCTTTGTCATGCTCCAGCTCTGGGAAAGCCTGATTACAATGAAGCATTCTCACTATTCTGCTGTGAGAAGGAGGGTTGTGCTATATCTGTACTCACCCAGACACATGGCAGTGTCTGTAGACCAGTGGCCTACTTCTCAGCTGCATTAGATTCTGTAGCTTCAGATTTGCCCAGATGTCTCAGATCCACTGCTGCCACAGGTGTCAGCATTGAAAGATGTGAAAAGTATTGTGATGGGTTATCCACTTACTGTAGATGTTCCACACTCAGTTGAGCTACTGATAATGAGAACCAAAACACAGCATTTGACGAATAACAGGCTGATAAGATACAAGCAGATTTTATTGGCCGCTGAGAATGTCACCTTGATTCAGTGTTCTCTGTTAAATCCTGCTACCTTGTTGCCTGTTCCAAATATTGATGGGGATGATTGTGAGGACCATGACTGTCTGGATGTGACTGAGCTTTGTACCAAACCGAGACCCGACATTGTCAATGAACCACTGCCTGACTCTGACCAAATCCTTTTTGTTGATGGTCCATCCTTAAGAGACAATGAGGGTTACCTGAGAGCAGCTTTCACAGTCTCTAATATTTCTGGAGTTGTGGAAGCTGCTTGTTTACAGGGAGTATATGCCACAGAAGTAGCTGAAATCATTGCATTGACAAGTGCATGCTTTGCTTCTGATCAGATCAGAGTCACCATCTATACCAATAGCTAGTATGGGTTCTGTTTAGTTCATGACTTCGGACAGCTATGGTCACAGATGGGGTTCTAAACTTAATCAGGATCTCCCATTAGGAACGGGGAGTATGTAAGATAACTGCTGAATGCCTTGCAGTGACCAAAGGCAGTAGCGGTCGTGAAGTGCGCTACCCATGGAAAGGGGGAATATTTTGTGACTGTGGGCAACCGATATGTGGACGAAGTTGCCCACTTTTGTGCTACCCATGCACACATTTTTAATAGGGAGTATTCTAGTGAGAGCAAAGAGAGAACCGAGCTCAGCATGATGCTAGCCATCACAGATACCTGGGACGAGGTCAGGCATCTGCAGGGAGAAACATCAGATCAAGAATAGGCTGGTTGGATCAGAGCAGGATGAGAAAAGAGGGAAGATGACATTTGGGTTTCGACTGATGACAGAGCAGTGTTGCCAGATGGCTTGCTGAGTCCTATGGTGAGACAGATTCATGGAACAGTTCATATTGTGAGAGATGCAATGGTGCGAGTGTTCAGGCAAACGTGGTTCAATCCAAGGTTTCATGTGATTGCTGAAGCAGTGTATCATCGATATGTCACATGCCAAATGATGAATGTTGGAAAGAAAACTGTGGTTGCTTTGAGTCACATTGGAAGATCAGGAGGGCCTTTCAACTTAATACAGCCGGATTTTATAGACATGCCTAGGTGCAATGGGTTGAGATACATTCTGGTTCTTGTGTGCATCTTTTCACGGTGGGTGGAAGCTTGTCCGACTGGAAGGTGTGATAGTCTCAAGTAGCTAAGTTACTGCTAAGGGAACATATCCCACTGTTTGGAATTTCCAACTACATTGGAGTCGGATAGAGGAACTCACTTTCACAGTGAGATCATGAAGCAGTTTTGCACTGCCTTAAATGTCGATCAGTGACTGCACTGTAGCTACAGACCATAGGCGTCACGATTGGTGGCACGGATGAATGGGGCTTTAAAAGTGAAATTTGCGCTATATAAGTCCCTACCCTCTGATGACAAGTATCATCACACCTTACTCAACTCCCTGTAGAGAGGACAGATCTAAACAGATGCCGTAGCCAGCTTTCCCTGTCGGAACCTCTCTAAGCGCTTAAGGTTCACATAATGACTGTCCTTCAGTCTTTCCATTCTCCTTTCTCTCTCTCTAATGGCACTTTCAGCTTGTATAGACTGATGCCACTTGTAGGCCCTCACTATTCCCACCACAAAATGACCCAGATCACAGCTATCATTATTGGTCTAAAACTATATCAAAGGATTCCTTTCTGAAGATTCGCAAAACAACTTCCAATTTTTTCAAACCCTTTTCCAACTTTGTCCCAAATTCCCTCAGTTGCCAAGCCATTCAGCTCTAGACCCTCAGCATTTTACAGACTCTGCC
The DNA here is from genome assembly GCF_964204655.1 of Triturus cristatus. NCBI lineage: Eukaryota > Metazoa > Chordata > Amphibia > Caudata > Salamandridae > Triturus > Triturus cristatus. Next base: position 1,414,329,286 of record NC_140591.1, on the reverse strand, counting down.
TTAGTTTGTTAATAACACGTCTAAAAGACGGTTTTGCATCACCATTGCTCTTATAGGAACCATCTCTCCATCTACGAGTAACAATGACTGAGCTGTATTGACTGACAACTTATCTACTATTGTAGACAAACTTCTAATCTTGACATAATTTAGGGCCACTTCCAAACTAGGTATAATTGCTCCGAACACATCTCCTACAATCTCTCCTGCTCTGGTACCACATTTCTCTCTGTGCAGTGACTTCCCTTCCAAACTCTTCAAATCCTCTACGTGTTATATCTTAGGAAACACAACAGCCAAATAACACATGAAATACCAACTGTTTGGATGGCCGACATATGCATTCTTCCCACACACAAAGTACAAATGGCACCACTTGCCATCCTGCAAGAACTTCTTTGAGGGAGCATCCATCAGGAATGTGTGTTTGCATGCACTCTGTCATACAAAGATGGTGTCATAGCGTATCTGTACTTGTCGAATGAAAAGCTTCCCTCACTGTTCCCAATCTAAAGCTATCAGACCATCACTTCCCTTAGCCTTGGAAGCTAATTCTTCCTTGGTCCATTTGAAAATCTCCTCCCTGCTATCAAGTTTGACTGTTAACACCCTATGTCTATCTTCTACTTGATCTACAAACTTCTTCTCTATCTCAGTTAATGTACATGTTAAATTGTGCCTATGTGCATAAGCTGTATCTCATGTAGGTATAAAATACTTTCCCATTCTCTCTTCTTGTTTGCAATAATCGTTTTTGTTCAGATGCATGTAGACTGGAACTTCTAAAAGCACTAAATCATAATTTGAGAAATAATACTCATAGTGACCATTTCCATAAAACATGCTAAGCAGCAAACTACAACTAATGCCTTACATCAAGAGCAGGTGATGATACCCTCCTCAGTTGAGGCAGGCAATTGCATGCACACATAGCAGTCTCTCACATCCATGGTATTCACATACTCATACAGCAACTTAGTGTAAGCATTCATTGTATAATCACCTTTGGAAAAATCTACATGCAACATGAGATTAGTTTGCTCTAGCAAAGCATTGTCAGCTCCTAATGTACCCTCTTTTGTGCTAGAAGTGGTCGGTGTGGACGTCCCAGGTACTGCAACTCCCTTTACTTCCGCGTTGTGTGAACTTATAGTGGACATAATGATGACTACAGCTATTACTATGATTACCCCTACAGGAAGTGTACCTATTATACATTTGTCTCTACGGTTCGAATTTCCAGACTCCATTTTCAACTGAGTTTGGATTTTGGCTGTAAGAGGATTAAACTGTGTCTCTTTCGCTGCCTCTCACTGTTGCACAACAAAGTTCGTAAACAGTTCCTTGAAATCGTAGAATCAATTATCAGTCTTTGGCACAATATTTACACAGCTTGAAAGACTTCCTTAGCCCTCTTTCTTCTTCTACGGAAAAGTTAATATTTTATTCTTCGTCCACTCCGGCCTAGGTTATCTTCTTAAGTAAAAGGATTCTTGTTTACAGTTCACAGTTCTATTTACACCCCTTATGAGATCAGAGCCAAATTCAGCAATGACATGCTGCAAAGGTTCGATGCGAAATGCTGCAATCTCCTGAGTTGATGGCTGATTTCGAAAGTTGAAAACATGAGTTCTCCCAAAATCAAACTCCGTAAACCACTAAGTCTCGGTGGATATGGTGCAGTCAATGTCAGAATTCCATTTGCCTCTACTACAGGCACTAACAGTTTGATCTCAATTATCAGTACCGACGTCCTGGATCTCACTCTCCCCGGCATTTGCAGCAAGGTAAGTCCTCTCCAGAGAGGCGTTTCTCTGGCATTGTACTCTTGCTCTCCTCGATCTCCTCATGCTCCCTTGAGCTTGTTCCGGTACACGTTGATCAGATTCAGACATTTCGGAAATTGGAGTAAGATCTCTTTCTAGCGCAAGTCTCAAGTCTCAAGTTTTGCCTTTTCAGTCTCACCACATCATTCTCGTGCGACCTCCGTTTTCTTTGGCAGCACACAACCACTTTCCACCCCAGTCTCTTCAGCTGAGTCAGACTCTATACTGCTCGCAACGTTACCGTCCCCCTCAGAGTCCATACCTGGGCCTTGTGTAGCGTGAACCTCCTCAGCTCGACTTGGTGGGTATCCAGCCTCTTCAGGAACCCCCACAGCTTAGCTTGCGCTCTCTGGTGGTCCTGCAACCACAGCTGGAGTAACTTCAGGGAGAGGAGCTGCTTCTTCCAAGGGTTCTGATACTCTTCGGGTGTGAGAGGCATGTATCAAGTTATGCAAACTTCCACACTTCACAGCTGTGTTCATCACTAAGATCACCTGGTATGGACCTCGCCAACGTGCATCAAGACAGATCTTTCTCACATGTTTCTAGACCAGGACCCGGTCCCCCGGACCCAGGTCATGGCAGAGGTCCTTCGAGGTCAGTACAGTCGCTGCTTCAACCTGGTGAGACACAGAATGAATCACATCAGCCAATCCTTTGCAGTATTCAAGAACCAAATTATCGATGATGTTAATCAATGCTGTGGATGGCACTGCAGGCAAGCACATCGCCCTCCCCATGAGGATCTCATGAGGGGATAACCTATTTCTCCTGTCTGGAAAGCTGTACTAACTCATCAAAACCAAAGGCAATGCATCAGGCCAGTTCAAAGACGTCTAAGAGCACACCTTTGCTAGTCAAATTTCACTTTTCATTTTTAGGGGTGCATCATAATGACCAATAGTTCGCACCCCCTTATAATCATTTGTCTTATTAACCTGGGACAGTAGAACATGAACTGTAATGTGAATTCCGTAGTATTAGGGATAATTTCATATAAATGTGAAAAAAAATATGTTGAATTCATACATGTTTAGCTGAAAACATTAACGTGCAGAAATTGTGTATGCTATTGGCAAGTATTTGGTGGGCTTATGTAACATGTTAATTTAAAAATGCTCAAGTAAAAGTGTTCATTTTATATGTAATTTCGTGAGGCCTGTGTTCTTTTTTCTTTTGTTGGCCTATTTCTGTAGGCCTGAAATGCATTTTTCCTGGAAACTCTCGCATTAGATTTAATAGTCAAATTCTATGTGCATGATGGATTTGTTCTTTCTCACATTTCTGTTGCAGGTGGAGAAGGCATCCTTGATAGCTAGAATAATGTCTTTGTTTTTGAAGTTAGGCTCGGGGAGAAGAGGATGCATTGAGCTGTGATACTAATAATGGAGAACTGTTGTACTTTCTCATCGGAGCAGGCCTGGTAATCAAGGTCATACCGTCAAGGCCTGGGAGCATCGCTGCCTAATGGAAAATCATCTACGAGGAGGCGACTTGACTGGATGGTGTGATGCTGCAATGCATCTTGGGATACTATCTGCGGTATTGATGTATCAAAGTTAGGGAAAGTGTCCGAAGACTTCTGCCTTGCCTTGAGAGAGAGAGCATCTTAGAATGAGCTCTGTAGCTTTATGCTACTTGAGCCATCTGATCTGAAAAGACTTCTTAGGAAGGCTTCCCACACTGACACCTTAATGAATCTTGCCTTGGGAAACGCTATGTAGGGATGTCATGCTAGTGACAGATTAAGGCTTTATACCCACAAACTTCCAATGAAGGGGAATCTCTTGTTTTTAATTTTCTATTTATTAATTGAGCAGAGCTTAGGATACACAGGTTCATGATTACATAAAGTAAAGTAAAGAATCCAGTAATATATAATCAATTTGATAGCTTTCATTTTCAACAATAAAACTTAAAATATAAGAAAGATTAATATCCGATGGCAACGACACATATCATCATCGTCCAGTATTGATCTGATGCAAATACAATAATCATTATGGTTACAAGTATAAATACATTTAGATAAAAATGCAGCAATATAAAGTGCAAGATATTTCTAGAATACAATACAAATCAGCTAGAACATTGATATGAAAAGTAAGCAGTGTAGTCCTTCTCTAAATTTTTCCAAAGTAAAATAAGCAATAAGCTTACAGATGTTCCTAAAATACGAAAAAAATGTAACTATAGAAAGTGCAAATGCTACTAAAGTGCAAAACAGTATAACTAGGACATTAGTATAGTAAATAAGTACCACAGTCCCTCCTCAAACTTTTCTTAAGTGCAATAACCAGTGGACTTAAAAATGTTCCTAAAAAATATTCATAAAGTGCGACAATATAAAGTGCAAGTGCTTCTACAGTACAATATAATACAGCTACCGCATCGATATAAAAAGTGAATGCTACAATCCCGCCTTTGATTTTTCTAAATCAATAAAAAACTTCCAATTCTTTTCAAATTTCCTAGATGCCCCTACCCGTCTGGCATAAGCTTTTTCAAATTCCCGGGTCCTTTTCATTTTGTTAAACCATTTCAAATGCGATGGGACTTCACTAGATTTCCAATTCTGGAGAACTAATGAGCGAGCTATAGTACAAGAAATAAATAGAAAAGTTTTCTCTGCCGCTGATAAGATTGTTCCATCTTGACAGATTCCGAATAATGCGGCCTCTGCCTCGAATAGAGCATGCTTACCGATTGAAGACTCAATATCAGCAAAAATTTCCTCCCAAAAGGGTCTCAGGGCACCCAAAAAAAATATGGAGCCACCCACCTTCCCCATCTGCCTGGCAACGAAAACACTTATTCTCAGCTCCTGGAAATCTTTTTTCTAGAGTGGCCGGAGTTAAATAGGAGAGCCATCGCGAAAGGAAGGCCATCCTTTTAAAGTTCGCCGCACGTAAAGATTTATTTCCTAGATGACATATCGTCTCCCAGTCCTTCGGGGAAAGGGTATACCCGGTCTCACGATCTATTTTAGCCAATTGACTCACCAACACGGACACTTGGCCCTGTTTATGTATTACCCGGTACCAATTCCCCACCCCGCTCACTCTGGCGCCATATAAAGCTACCATCAGTTGATCAGGGGTGTCCAAGACACCATTCATTTTTTTTTTTTAAAGTGGATGATTTGTAAATATTCAAAAAAAGGGGGTTTTCGATGGCTTTCTGCCCGGGCCATTACCTCTTGCCAAGATATCACCCGATTTTGAATTATAAAATGTCTTAACTCGAGTAATCCACAACTTTCCCAATTTCTAATATGTTGAGGTTGAAGTTGGAGAACACAACTGGAAATTTCTCTCAATTTTAAGTATTGGAAACCCGAAGAACCCACCTTTTTGAAAAATGACTGGAGTCTATCAGCCGCATCTTTCAAAGTCTTATACCTGTTTTTTTTGGGAAGCTTAGAAGTTTTTAAAAATACTGGAATTTGCGAGTCACTTTCTTGAATCATTTTATCTAAAAAAAGCTATCTTTAATACATTTAGATCTCATGAGTCCCGAAATTAAATCTATGAAGGCTGCCTCATAATACGTTCTTAAATGAGGCAAAGCTAAGCCCACTTGTGCAGTAGATAGTTGAACCACTGTCATTTTGACCCTTGGTACTTTCTTTCCCCAAACAAATTCTATAAATAAACTTTCTAGTTCTTTAAAAAAGGACATATTGATCCTAATTGGAACATTAGTAAAAAGAAATATGTGGAACGGGAGTATAGACATTTTAATTAACGAAACTCTTCCTACTATCGATAAGGGAAATAAAAGCCATTGTTCCAAGAGATTCTTAATTTTCTCCTTCATCCTTAAATAGTTCAATCTAAATAGCTGATGATATTGGCTAGAGACATATATCCCAAGATATCTAATTGGGTCTGATTTAATTGCTTGCCTCCTCAAGCAAGATGGTAAAGAGCTTAAGTCTGCATTGAGGGCAAGAACTTCCATTTTATTAGCGTTTATTTTATAGCCACCAATTAACTCAAATCTTTTAAATTCCCTTAAAAACAATTTGAGATTGGCTTTATTTGGGGTCAAGTATAAGATGACATCGTCTGCAAAGAGTTTCAGTTTAGCCATGCCAGAAATTGGAGCTTTAATCGCCATATTACTACGTATTTTTATTGCAAGTGGCTCAATAAAAAAAGTAAAAAGCAGAGGCGAAATTGGGCAGCCCTGTCTAGTCCCGTGATTTATTTTTATAGTCCCAGCTTGTTTTAAATTAATGACTACCTGGGCCGTGGCTCCCTGGTATATATTGCGAAGCATATTGACCACCAGAGCCGGAAAACCAAATTGCTCAAGAATGAGAAACAAGGTTCTCCAGTTCACGAGGTCAAATGCTTTCTCTGCATCGACCATAACAATGCAGGCCGGGGTTGAATTCATATTAAAGAAATCTAAAGCCTGTATTAGAAATTGGGTATTCGCCTTCATTAGTCTACCCGCTATAAACCCGGTCTGATCACTAGCAATAGTCTCTTGAGCTGCAGATAAAAAACGCTCAGCCCAGACTTTCATGAGTATCTTATAATCTGAATTCAGAAGACTAATAGGCCTATATGAATTAACATCCGCCGGGTTTTTATCTTTTTTAACAAAAGATACAATGATTTATTCCTTAAAGCTTATTGGAACCAGTCCACCTCCTTTTACGTAGTTAAATAACTTTTTCAAAGGAGTGATCAGCTCTCCTAAAAAAACCTTATAGAATTCAATAGGGAATCCGTCCTGTCCACGTGCTTTAGCCCCCGCTGTTGTTTTAATGGCTGCTAAAATCTCAACTAATTCCACATCTGATCCAACTAAACCCTTCCTATTTTCTGACAATTTAGGAATATCCATATTTAAAAAATACTCCTGGATCTTCTCCTCCTCTACCAAATATTCAGTAGAGTAGACTCGGCGGAAGTGTTCCAGGAATATCTGGGGAATCTCACTACCATTGACTACATCCAGACCTGTCAAAGGATCGTACATTTTTGATATAATGGCAGCTTCTTGATTTTTTCTGGTTGAGTTGGCCAGGAATTTTTTAATTAACTGGCTTTCCTCATACACCCTTTGATGGAACATTTGTGATCTACAGATCTCCTCCAAAGTAAAAAAATCCCTCAGTGCTGTTCTTGCTGGTTTTAGATGGTTAGGGAACAACTGAAGTTGAAGAGCGTATTACTTTTCCACCTTTAGTTGTAATTCGGCTATTTTTATCCTCTGGGTTTTAGCTTGGGCGGCCGTAAAAGCAATTATTTGACCACGAGCAGCTGCCTTAAACCCACCCCAGACTGCAAAGGGCTCTGCTGTGTTCTCATTGAGATCAAAGTATTCAATTATCCACTTCCTGAATTCCTTGACCCAGTCCTGATCCTGTAGAAGGAGACGATCCAGCTGCCACCTGGGCTGCTCGCTACGTTCAGTCCAAAGTACCATTTCCAAGCCAACATACGCGTGATCTGAAAAAGGATTACACCCGATATCTGCCTTAAGAATTTAAAGAGGTTCTGCTATAAGCTATCAGCAGGATGGTTCTTGGTATCGAAGAATTTGGAAAGGGTTGCGCTGGGACTCGGTGGGCTCTTGTGATCGTGAGGTCGCCTTCAAACTCGGGAAGGACATGCTGTTTAATGAATGAATTTACCCATAGGATAGCTTGGGAGCCTTCAATCCCTTCTGTAACTCCAACAATCCGGAGGTTAGACCTCCGTGAGTGATTTTCGAGCTCTTCCAGTTCATTCTCGAGGTAGTTCTTCCTTTTGGCTACTTCCTTTACCTGTCCCATGGCCATGGTCATCTGATCCTCCAATACCGATATTTTAGCTTCTGCTTCCTGCAACCTGGCCGGAAATCCCAACATCACTTCTTCAATTTTCCCCAGTCTCAGATGCAGAGCAGCGATTTCCATGTGTTGTGTTTTTTTCATTTCGCGGACCTCTTCCAAGATTAAATTTAGCATTTCTTTGATATCTAGCTGAACCCCCCCCCCCCCCAGTCTCTACATCCAAACCATGATTACTCAGTCGGTCCTCAGCTCTAGTGCTTGTATCCTCCGTCCTTACATCGAGCAGAGCTGGCTCAGGTTCTGGTGGCAATTGCCCCTGAGATCTCAACTGAGATTGAAGTTGAAATTGAAGTTGAGGTTGGAATTGAGCCTGGGAGGAACTTGACCTTGGCATGGTTTTTCCGGTTAAATTCTGTGGATGCCGCCAGCCCAACTTTCGATAAATTTCGGACCATCCCCTTTCTAGACATTCAAACTGGCATGAGGGAAATTAACTCTGGCTCACCTTTTGATCCCTGCCCCAGCAGAGTGGCAAAACTTGCATCCGTTCCGATTGGATTGAAGCTTACGAGCATTTTTAACCTTATGTTCGAAACCGGTCGATTTCCGAAGCAATGGAAGCTTGCTTCCATCCTACCTCTTCTAAAAAAACCCAACCTGCCTCCAGATGACCCCAATAGCTTCCGACCGATCGCCAGACTCCCCTTTCCGGCCAAATTGGTTGAAAAATCCATGAATAAACAACTGAGTCTCTACCTAGCCGAAACTCAAGCATTTGACCCCACACAATACGGTTTTAGGCCAGGTCACAGTACTGAATCTGCCTTGATCAAAGCAACGGAAGAAATTAGAGAGGCGGTGGACCAGGGAGGGAAAGCAGCGCTGATCCTGCTTGACCTGTCGGCAGCGTTCGACACCGTCCACCACTCTATTCTTCTGAATCGCCTAAAAACGTGCGGAATAGTCGGAAAAGCATGGGACCTCATTAGATCTTTTCTCACAGATAGAGAACAAGTGGTTACCTTGGGGGAGTTCCATTCTAGACCTTTTGCCACACCTTGTGGCGTCCCTCAGGGGTCTTCACTTAGCCCCACGCTTTTTAATATTTACGTGAGTGCTCTGGCCCCGGTGATCAGTGCGTTTGGATTTGGAATTACTTCCTATGCAGATGACACCCAAATTGTGGTTTCTCTGACACCTGAGGGCGAGCTAGACACGGTGAAGCGCTTACAGGACTGTATGCTAGCAGTGGGGAGCTGGATGGCGAAGAATTGTCTCAAACTAAATTCAGATAAAACTGAGGTTATTCTGTTCGGAAATGTTACCAACTTCTGGACCCCTTCCTGCTGGCCGGACTCACTTGGCACGCTTCCACTCCCGGTCGTCAAAGCAAAAAACCTTGGCATAATCCTGGACGACAAATTGACCTTTGACTCTCATATTAAAGAGGTGACGTCCAAAACCATGTATACCATTAGGATGCTGAGGAAAGTGCTACCCCTACTTCCATCGGACAGTAGACACACAGTGGTCAGGGGGCTGGTACTGGCCAGACTGGATTACTGTAACGGTCTGTATTTAAATGCGCAAAGTAGAGCATTGAACAAGCTTCAAATTTTACAGAATGCTGCTGTCCGCCTCCTCACGGGCGCTTCTCGGTTCGCCTCGGCGTCTGCAGGAAGAAAAAGTCTGCACTGGTTACCAGTCAATAGCCGCATCCAGTTCAAGGCCTTGACCCTGACCTTTAAGGCTCTGCATGGCTTAGGCCCAGATTTCCTGAAGAATAGAATACACTGGTATATGCCAGGCAGAAACCTACGCTCCAAAGAAGCAAATTTGGCGAAGGTTCCGCGAATTAAGAAAGCTCGTTGGGGAGGCAGAAGTTTTGTCTACGGGGCCGCCAAGGCATGGAACGAACTTCCTCTGTACCTTAGGTCGGCAACGGATCTGCTGTCTTTCAGAAGGGAACTTAAGACGTGGCTGTTCCGTAATGAATAACTCTGATTTCCTCCACCATCTGCCTTTGACTCAGCCTTCCTAGGATCTGCTAGACAGCGCCAGGACGCCTCCGGGTAATTGTCGCGCTATATAAAAACCAATAACATAACATAACATAACATGCCGGGCTCCCATAAGATCCAATTCCAAATTTCGTTGAGTTATAGTTACGCTCTGATCCTTGGGAGTCAGCTCTTCTTGTGGTCCTATCAAAACCAGTCCTGACTCCGACAGCAGAGCACCTGATGGTTTGAGGGCTGAAGACGCAGTTGGTGAGGGAGATTGTGACATTTGTAGAGTGGATTTCTTTATAAACAATGGAAAATCCCTCACTCCTTTTGCACTATTTCTTAAGCCATCCTGTGTCGGGCTGTCTTGTAGAGACATACCGACAGCAGTCTCAGTCTGCTCCGGTATATCACGTACCTGTTCAGACATTGATTCGGGCAACCCTACGCTTTGTGGGGAGACGGTAAAGGAAGGCTCATCTTCAGAGGTCTCGGGGGTGCTGTTAAGATCAGGGGGACCAGAGTTGTTTCCCTTTTCTTTCTCCTTATTAATCAGAAGCGCAGCTTTTTTTGCCCGAGCCTGACGTGTTTTAGTTTTAAGGCGGGCCGTTGCCACAGCATCTACTTTACTGGATTTGTTTACCATACCTGGGTCTTTCTGGGGTTTGCCCATTGTTGCTCTTTCCTCTTTTTTCCCTCTCCCTCTACCCCTCATATTACTACGTATTTTTATTGCAAGTGGCTCAATAAAAAAAGTAAAAAGCAGAGGCGAAATTGGGCAGCCCTGTCTAGTCCCGTGATTTATTTTTATAGTCCCAGCTTGTTTTAAATTAATGACTACCTGGGCCGTGGCTCCCTGGTATATATTGCGAAGCATATTGACCACCAGAGCCGGAAAACCAAATTGCTCAAGAATGAGAAACAAGGTTCTCCAGTTCACGAGGTCAAATGCTTTCTCTGCATCGACCATAACAATGCAGGCCGGGGTTGAATTCATATTAAAGAAATCTAAAGCCTGTATTAGAAATTGGGTATTCGCCTTCATTAGTCTACCCGCTATAAACCCGGTCTGATCACTAGCAATAGTCTCTTGAGCTGCAGATAAAAAACGCTCAGCCCAGACTTTCATGAGTATCTTATAATCTGAATTCAGAAGACTAATAGGCCTATATGAATTAACATCCGCCGGGTTTTTATCTTTTTTAACAAAAGATACAATGATTGATTCCTTAAAGCTTATTGGAACCAGTCCACCTCCTTTTACGTAGTTAAATAACTTTTTCAAAGGAGTGATCAGCTCTCCTAAAAAAACCTTATAGAATTCAATAGGGAATCCGTCCTGTCCACGTGCTTTAGCCCCCGCTGTTGTTTTAATGGCTGCTGAAATCTCAACTAATTCCACATCTGATCCAACTAAACCCTTCCTATTTTCTGACAATTTAGGAATATCCATATTTAAAAAATACTCCTGGATCTTCTCCTCCTCTACCAAATATTCAGTAGAGTAGACTCGGCGGAAGTGTTCCAGGAATATCTGGGGAATCTCACTACCATTGACTACATCCAGACCTGTCAAAGGATCGTACATTTTTGATATAATGGCAGCTTCTTGATTTTTTCTGGTTGAGTTGGCCAGGAATTTTTTAATTAACTGGCTTTCCTCATACACCCTTTGATGGAACATTTGTGATCTACAGATCTCCTCCAAAGTAAAAAAATCCCTCAGTGCTGTTCTTGCTGGTTTTAGATGGTTAGGGAACAACTGAAGTTGAAGAGCGTATTACTTTTCCACCTTTAGTTGTAATTCGGCTATTTTTATCCTCTGGGTTTTAGCTTGGGCGGCCGTAAAAGCAATTATTTGACCACGAGCAGCTGCCTTAAACCCACCCCAGACTGCAAAGGGCTCTGCTGTGTTCTCATTGAGATCAAAGTATTCAATTATCCACTTCCTGAATTCCTTGACCCAGTCCTGATCCTGTAGAAGGAGACGATCCAGCTGCCACCTGGGCTGCTCGCTACGTTCAGTCCAAAGTACCATTTCCAAGCCAACATACGCGTGATCTGAAAAAGGATTACACCCGATATCTGCCTTAAGAATTTAAAGAGATCTAGACATAGGAAGAAAATCAATCCGCGATGCTTTTCGAAAACGGTGCGAATAACAAGTGAAATATTCTTTATCAAGATTCATTTCCTGCCATGGATCTATCAATTGATACTCTGTTTTAACGGCTTCCATTATCTTTTTAGTGTTAGGTTTCAATTGTTTTTTATTTTTATTGGAGGTGTCTTTTCTCAGGTCCTGTATAAAGTTGAAGTCCCCACCAAAAATAAACTGCCCAGGAGCCCCTAACATAAGCTCTTTTATCTTGACCAATGCTGAGGTATCATCAGAGACAGGACCGTAGTAATTTATAAAATTTAGAATTTTTCCTTGCAGCCTTACTACTACCCAAATCCATCTGCCATATTTGTCCCTATGTACTTGTAAAAATTTCCAAGGAAGCTGTTTGGAAAAATAAATAGCGACTCCTTTTATAGCAGAACCTGCAGATGCAAAAAAAGCATTAGAGAAAACCCTGGGAACAAATAGTTTAGGAGAATTAGATTTTAGATGTGTCTCCTGGAAAAATAAAACTTGAGGGTTAAAAGATGTCAACCATTTTATCAGTGCACCATACTTCTTTTTGTTCAAGATTCCATTTACATTCACAGATATGATCTTACACTTACTGGTTTCCATTATTATATTTTTCTACCGACATTTTCAATAGTACATTCTCAGTATCTTCTGCTCTTGCTCTTTTTTCTTTTTTTTCCCCCTGCAGTGAACCCTATATCCCCCCACCCTGCCACCCTGAAGAAAAAAAAACAATCCCCACCCCGAAATGTGGAGAAACCCCTTCCAACCACGCTACCCACATTTCGCCATACCCAATTACCCTCATGGGTGTCATGAAATTACACCCTAGGTGATCCCCGCCGACCCATGAGCCTCCCCCACAAAAACGTTTCAAAGTAATCAAGAAGAGAAATTTTCTTTTCTTTTTTTTTTTCCTTCTTCCCTTCCCTCTTTCTTTCTTTTTTCCCCCTTTAAATATACTACCTGACTTCCCATGTCAGAAAAAAGATTATAGGAGAGACCCCTCTATAATTTCCGTAAATATTTATCTTAATACAAACTAATAACAAAGTATTCTTCATTTCGATTAATAATGATAATTATATTTTCCCTATCCAACCAACTTATATCTTTTGGGGAAAGGGAACCCTACATATTATCATTAGTTCTAGTAACTCTCCATACATTTCTATATTCAACCGCCAGACCCTGCTGAAATTTCTTTTAACAGACCCTGAGCCTCTTCAAGGTCTGAAAACATAAAGAACTTTCCCTTGACTAAAACTCTGAGTTTTGACTGCTGTGCGATTGAAGCTTGCGCGCCATGGGCTTTAAACAAGTGTAACATTTTTACAAATTCTTTTCTCCTGCGTGCAGCAACAGCAGTCATGTCGGAGAATATGCAACACTTATTAGTTTCATTTAAGGAGAACTGTCTCTGCTGGATAGCTTTTGATAAAATCCTCTCCTTTATTCGGAAATCCGCAAAGTTCAGCAGGATGGTTCTTGGTATCGAAGAATTTGGAAAGGGTTGCGCTGGGACTCGGTGGGCTCTTGTGATCGTGAGGTCGCCTTCAAACTCGGGAAGGACATGCTGTTTAATGAATGAATTTACCCATAGGATAGCTTGGGAGCCTTCAATCCCTTCTGTAACTCCAACAATCCGGAGGTTAGACCTCCGTGAGTGATTTTCGAGCTCTTCCAGTTCATTCTCGAGGTAGTTCTTCCTTTTGGCTACTTCCTTTACCTGTCCCATGGCCATGGTCATCTGATCCTCCAATACCGATATTTTAGCTTCTGCTTCCTGCAACCTGGCCGGAAATCCCAACATCACTTCTTCAATTTTCCCCAGTCTCAGATGCAGAGCAGCGATTTCCATGTGTTGTGTTTTTTTCATTTCGCGGACCTCTTCCAAGATTAAATTTAGCATTTCTTTGATATCTAGCTGAACCCCCCCCCCCCAGTCTCTACATCCAAACCATGATTACTCAGTCGGTCCTCAGCTCTAGTGCTTGTATCCTCCGTCCTTACATCGAGCAGAGCTGGCTCAGGTTCTGGTGGCAATTGCCCCTGAGATCTCAACTGAGATTGAAGTTGAAATTGAAGTTGAGGTTGGAATTGAGCCTGGGAGGAACTTGACCTTGGCATGGTTTTTCCGGTTAAATTCTGTGGATGCCGCCAGCCCAACTTTCGATAAATTTCGGACCATCCCCTTTCTAGACATTCAAACTGGCATGAGGGAAATTAACTCTGGCTCACCTTTTGATCCCTGCCCCAGCAGAGTGGCAAAACTTGCATCCGTTCCGATTGGATTGAAGCTTACGAGCATTTTTAACCTTATGTTCGAAACCGGTCGATTTCCGAAGCAATGGAAGCTTGCTTCCATCCTACCTCTTCTAAAAAAAACCAACCTGCCTCCAGATGACCCCAATAGCTTCCGACCGATCGCCAGACTCCCCTTTCCGGCCAAATTGGTTGAAAAATCCATGAATAAACAACTGAGTCTCTACCTAGCCGAAACTCAAGCATTTGACCCCACACAATACGGTTTTAGGCCAGGTCACAGTACTGAATCTGCCTTGATCAAAGCAACGGAAGAAATTAGAGAGGCGGTGGACCAGGGAGGGAAAGCAGCGCTGATCCTGCTTGACCTGTCGGCAGCGTTCGACACCGTCCACCACTCTATTCTTCTGAATCGCCTAAAAACGTGCGGAATAGTCGGAAAAGCATGGGACCTCATTAGATCTTTTCTCACAGATAGAGAACAAGTGGTTACCTTGGGGGAGTTCCATTCTAGACCTTTTGCCACACCTTGTGGCGTCCCTCAGGGGTCTTCACTTAGCCCCACGCTTTTTAATATTTACGTGAGTGCTCTGGCCCCGGTGATCAGTGCGTTTGGATTTGGAATTACTTCCTATGCAGATGACACCCAAATTGTGGTTTCTCTGACACCTGAGGGCGAGCTAGACACGGTGAAGCGCTTACAGGACTGTATGCTAGCAGTGGGGAGCTGGATGGCGAAGAATTGTCTCAAACTAAATTCAGATAAAACTGAGGTTATTCTGTTCGGAAATGTTACCAACTTCTGGACCCCTTCCTGCTGGCCGGACTCACTTGGCACGCTTCCACTCCCGGTCGTCAAAGCAAAAAACCTTGGCATAATCCTGGACGACAAATTGACCTTTGAATCTCATATTAAAGAGGTGACGTCCAAAACCATGTATACCATTAGGATGCTGAGGAAAGTGCTACCCCTACTTCCATCGGACAGTAGACACACAGTGGTCAGGGGGCTGGTACTGGCCAGACTGGATTACTGTAACGGTCTGTATTTAAATGCGCAAAGTAGAGCATTGAACAAGCTTCAAATTTTACAGAATGCTGCTGTCCGCCTCCTCACGGGCGCTTCTCGGTTCGCCTCGGCGTCTGCAGGAAGAAAAAGTCTGCACTGGTTACCAGTCAATAGCCGCATCCAGTTCAAGGCCTTGACCCTGACCTTTAAGGCTCTGCATGGCTTAGGCCCAGATTTCCTGAAGAATAGAATACACTGGTATATGCCAGGCAGAAACCTACGCTCCAAAGAAGCAAATTTGGCGAAGGTTCCGCGAATTAAGAAAGCTCGTTGGGGAGGCAGAAGTTTTGTCTACGGGGCCGCCAAGGCATGGAACGAACTTCCTCTGTACCTTAGGTCGGCAACGGATCTGCTGTCTTTCAGAAGGGAACTTAAGACGTGGCTGTTCCGTAATGAATAACTCTGATTTCCTCCACCATCTGCCTTTGACTCAGCCTTCCTAGGATCTGCTAGACAGCGCCAGGACGCCTCCGGGTAATTGTCGCGCTATATAAAAACCAATAACATAACATAACATAACATGCCGGGCTCCCATAAGATCCAATTCCAAATTTCGTTGAGTTATAGTTACGCTCTGATCCTTGGGAGTCAGCTCTTCTTGTGGTCCTATCAAAACCAGTCCTGACTCCGACAGCAGAGCACCTGATGGTTTGAGGGCTGAAGACGCAGTTGGTGAGGGAGATTGTGACATTTGTAGAGTGGATTTCTTTATAAACAATGGAAAATCCCTCACTCCTTTTGCACTATTTCTTAAGCCATCCTGTGTCGGGCTGTCTTGTAGAGACATACCGACAGCAGTCTCAGTCTGCTCCGGTATATCACGTACCTGTTCAGACATTGATTCGGGCAACCCTACGCTTTGTGGGGAGACGGTAAAGGAAGGCTCATCTTCAGAGGTCTCGGGGGTGCTGTTAAGATCAGGGGGACCAGAGTTGTTTCCCTTTTCTTTCTCCTTATTAATCAGAAGCGCAGCTTTTTTTGCCCGAGCCTGACGTGTTTTAGTTTTAAGGCGGGCCGTTGCCACAGCATCTACTTTACTGGATTTGTTTACCATACCTGGGTCTTTCTGGGGTTTGCCCATTGTTGCTCTTTCCTCTTTTTTCCCTCTCCCTCTACCCCTCTTACCCAGGCATAATGGAAGTCCTGATAGAAACCCCTCCTCACTTCCTTTTCTTTCCTTTCCAAAAAAAAAACAACCAGCAAAGTCACTTTAGCGCTTAGAAGCCGGGCTCGTAATGATCTTCCTACACATGGAGGACACACACAACCTCCTCGCCTCAATGCGCCTTAATGAGCCCTCGCCATCTATTCCTCTTCTGATGTTGGAGAGAAATCCTTTTCCTCATTTGATAATTACTCTAGAAATCTTCGGCTCCATCAGAGGTGTTCTCCCGCAAAAAAGGCTCCACAAAGCATTCTATTTAGGTTTATTTGTTCCCCCAATATATTCAAAAGCCATCCCTACAGATTCCGCCCGGTAACTAATATGTTCCTTCTGTTTCACCGACGGCCTCACAACCCGAAGCGAAAGGCAATTAGTAGCAGTCCTCCTCAGTCCATTACTGCAGCCAAGCAAATCAGACCACAAGCGGGGAAAATCACAAGAGTCAGGAACGAGGCAGCTGCCAGACAACAACAAAAAAACTTGGAAGCTAATGTCCGCCTCACCTCCTCCGCGCCACCGCCTGGACGGCAAAATACGTCATTCTCTGCTCCGGAGGGCTTCCCTAAGCTTCATGCGGCGTCAGCACTCCAAAGCTACAAAGCGGACACACCTCGCTGTCTGACTCCGAAATCGGCTTCTACTTCCAATATCGTCGGACCTCGGGCGCCGTAGGGAAGTGCTCTCAAAAATAAAACATATCCGCAGCCATGGCGCTCTGCTTCGCCTTATCGCGTATCCCAGACCACAGCCTTCACATAGACGCCGGCCAGGTACGAGCCACCATTACCGGGGGAGGGGCCGCGGGTCACCTATGGCTATCCGGAGGCGTGGTTCTCTGTAGCCATCCCCCAATTAGCGCACAATTTAGGGGAATCTCGATGTCTGCTCTGTTATTTTCTGTATCATGATTCTCAAACTGATCATCCTGTGTATGCTGCACCAGCTTAATCTCATCTGTAGATTTGGCTTTGTATTAGTTTCAGTGTATTTCTACACCCTCACTTTGAGGTGCCTGTACGACCAGTTGTTCTTGGCTTTGTAATAAATTAATTAAACATAACTGGGAGTCTGTGATTCTTAGGAGTCATGGTAAATTCGAATTCAAATGTTTGATTGGCTAACGATTTCTCTTCCCTCCACGGTTTCATACTGACAAAAAGTACCATCGACCTGGGGTTCCAGAGTTGATCTGGAACACAGAACCCAGCTCCTTCAAGTGCAAATTTAATAAAAAGTGTAAGTTATCTTTGTGAATCAGGCCGACTGGGTTTAGCTTTCGTAACATGAGCTACAGACATAACTAGCTTTAAGGCTTGGATTTGAATTAATTGAAGTCTTTGTATCAAATATTTGGCTATGTTGTGGTAAAGAGTATTGGATAAGTCCAATCCGGAGCCTGTTAGAGTGACTATAGTGGGTCTTCTGCCCTCCATAGAATGAATAGGAAGAATTGGCTTAAGCTTGCCATTGAAAAATAGAAGAAGAGACGACTGAGGAAACCTGAATGTCCATCTTACGTTTAGAGTCTAGTTTGAGTCTGAGGCTTTTAACATTGGACCTTGATTGAGGAAAGGGGCCAGCAGCCAGTTATTACCCATCCATTTTAAAAATATCTTTTTAGTATGTTATGATTTGTATTAGTTATTTTAAGGCAGGAAAAAAGTTGAGTATCAGTTGCGTATGTGTAGAATTTTTACCCAAAACGTCTAGTTTAATACACAAATGGGTGCAACATAAATATTGAAAAAGTAGGACGAGAGGATGGATCCCAGAGCCACTAGTGTGTCTTTATGGTTTATAGAGGAGACATAAACTGGTCTAGGAAAACTACACGATCTATCTTTCAAAAAAGAGGAGACTCATTACATGGCAATTGCTTTGTTCCAGTGGAAGGCAAGTTTGCAGATCAGAGCATTATGGTCAATGGTATTGAACGCCATTGATAAAGCAAGTGAAATCATGACACTCATACTGTTGGAATCTAATGCCATACAGAGATCATCCATAACGGACACAACAGCAGACTTAGTGCGTCTGTTGCCACAAAAATCCACTGATGCATCATCAAGAACATGATGTTCTTTAGGAAAGGTTGATAGGTGCTTAGGCACCAAGCTTTCAGTGATTTCTAAAACTGCAGGAAGTAGGGTAAGGGGTCCATAATTAGACATATCTTTAGGGTTAAAATAGGCATTTCAGAGGAGGTTTGAATGCCACTTGTTTGAGTTCAGTTGGGATTGTGCCCGAACTTCTAGAGAGAAATTTACAATCCAAAGAATGACATTTGTTAGTTCTGGAATACCTCCAAGAAAATTGTTTACAGCAATTGGGTGTAAGGGCGAGCTTGAGTGGCAGTTCTTGATGACACGATGTAAGGAATCGAAAGACACATAATAACACTTAATATACTATAGTAGCACTTGTGAGATTTTGTGAAGTAATTAGATATGGCATTACAGAATGGAACCAATTTTGTCGAATTTGGAAATTCCTTAATGGTTTTAAAAGTATCTTAGTGTAGGCTAGAAAATTGTTCCTAAACAACACAAATGTGACGTGTCCAGCCTCACTCTAATCTTTGCATAGTCTAATTGATTTTATTTGTATTTTATAATTAGTCAATTTGTTTGCAAGTCGACTGGGGAAAAAAGTGGGGGGAGTTGTAATGTTGTATTACCATTTCTCGCCTAAATTGCCATGACTGAGAAAGTATCATTATTTAAGCTTTACTACTGTTTGGCTCAGAAACATTTTCTTTTTGGTAACTTTTAGCAGCAACTATACGAGTAATGTAATCATCCTTACCAGCAGCCTGAATTTTTTTTAAAGAGAAGTGATTCCGTTTCATAAAGTGATTTGAATCTGAAAGAATAATGAGATCGGAAGAATAAGGAGACAGGCTGTGTTGACCTTCACCTTTACATAAATTGAGAGGATTTTGCATCCCACCCTGCAATGACTATGGATGTAGGAAGACATTTTAAATCCTTTGCGTCCATCATTAGTTCTAGAGGGCTGGAACAAGGTCAAACTTTTTGGAAATCCACATATGAGCACATTTCTTTTTTAAATGCAGCCCGTTTTCGTTAAAGGAAAACGGAATGCTTTCCAAAAATGGAAATTAAAAGTTTTCTTTTGATTTTTTTAGAGTGGGCAGCGGTCCGTGGGACAACAGCCTGCTCTGAAAGAATTTTGGCATCCTATTCACAAAGGGGAAGTCCTAGAGGGCTGGAACAGGGTCAGACTTTAAGGATATCCACATATGAGCACCTGACATGAATTGCAATAAAATTGAGCTCACTCACATAGTCAGTAGCAATCCTTAAAATCTGGCCAGGATCTGATCCCTTGAACCTATTTTGGACATCCATACTTTATATTAAAAGTAATGGCTGGTGAGTTTGGAACCCAATGTTTGAAGTAAGCGCCGACCTTAAACTGGACCCACACAGATGACGCAATTATGGGGCTGATTAGGATGGCGGGGAGACCGCCATCGAACAGGCTGTCGGTGGCGGTCTCCCCGCCATCCTATGCAGCTTTTATGTCCGCCAGATTTTGATGGTGGGCAGTGTGCAGGCGGGCAAAAAGCCTGACCGACACGCATCTGACAGACTCCTTAAGCCCACCGGTGCTGCGGAGGGCCTCCCAATCCCTACAAGGGTGACGGTGCCTGCCAGGCACCACCATAGGGATTAGGATGGTCCCTCTCCACCAGCCTTTCCATGGTGGTTCACCCGCCATGGAAAGGCTGGCGGGGGTGGACATTGGGGGCCCACAGCGGGCCCCCTTGACTTCGGGCCCTTTTCTTTGTGTGTGGGAGGGCACCTATGATGCCCCCCAACAGATCCCTGTTGCAAGTGACAGGTACTGTGTGGTGCCTGTCATGTAATACAATCAATCAATCAATCAGAGCATTTGTAGAGCGCACTACTCACCCGTGAGGGTCTCAACGCGCTGAGGGGGACTAGGGTGTGGAGGTGCTGCTACTGCTACAGGGATGTGTTTCCCCAAGGGACCCCTTCCCCTTTGTGAATCGCCTAATACCAATGTGAAATTGGTTGTAAACTGTGAATGTTTTGCGACCGTATTCACGGTCATAAACAATTCATACATACCAGTGCGGTTTGCTGTTAGAAAGGGATGCCCTCAGCACACCCCTTCCTAATAGTAACTTGGAAACCCTATTTTGTGAGTCAATAATAAGTTACTGACTCGCAAAATAGGGTTGGCACATTTCAAAATGCATTTTACTGGTCGCAAACGGCCCGATGAGTCGTTTGCAACTGCTAAAATGCATCGACTATCTGGTCCAAGGTTCCTGTTATGTCGATCTTTTCATACATTAATCTTCTGTGTCACCTCAACCAACACGCGTTACTGAAATGTGGAGTGCGTTTGGCAATGCCCACCAGCGAACTCTGCTGAGTTGCACATACACCTACATCACCAAAACAGAAGATTGACTTTCTTGCACTTTGTTTCCACCAAATAGCAGTCTTCATTTAAGTGCTCACAGGTAAAGGTAACAGGCACATATGCATCTCACTGCAGCTGCTGTCAGGGTCAATACGAAAGCTTTGCTGAAATGCATCCCACCAACGTCAGCAGGTCATTTCTGCCACATTAACTCTCTCAGCAGAACACACCTCTATCTCATCAGAGGAAACTTATATCAAGTGACCTCCCTTGCGACACATGTCACTAAGACTTAGGTCATTGTAGCATATTAAGGTGCTCCTTCTTCTGATATGCAGTCGCCAGAGTGAAGTATAACGCCAGGGGTACCAGTAGCTACTTTGGAAGGACAGTGTTAATCGTTGAAGCAGGAACTAAGAAACCTCGTGCCCCAAATGATGATCCTCCCCTGAAGAAGATGGGTTTGTTGGTAAGCACCCCAGTCACAGCCATCTTCCAACTGTCACTGTTCAGAACCTTTCCTTTTGCCTCTCTCAATAGTTCCACATAAGAATGTTGGCCATGCTCAGGTCTGTGACAATGTCAGAGTAAGACAGCAGACCCCAGATCTTGAAGGGCCTCCCCTTAGAGACTCTAGAATTGTCTAACCATATCCAATTACATAACAAAGACAAACCTGATTTGCTAGTGCTTTCTCTTGTAATTTTAAATTAAATTAAATTAGTTAAAATAGTCTAAAATGTACATAAATGGGGACACATTTATGATTGATTTATGGAATATGTAATAACCTATTTTGTATTTAAAAAGAAATTCAAAATAGGGTATTAAATATTTTGGGCCCGATTTACAAAAGTAAACTTTGTGAATCTGGCCCACTGTTATCACATCATTTTTAGTTAAGTGGTCATTTTTTAATGATTGTGGTACAGTAGTGGTAATGGAAATGTAGTAAACGTGAGGTGAATAATCACTCAAGAGTATAACTTTTAAGTATTCCAAAACATTTGGAAGTGTATTTTCCACACTCAACCACACATTATTTGCCTGGACGGCCCGAGGTAAGTGCTGCAGGAAATGTGGGAAAGCACATCAAAATACTTGTCTGTGCATAGGACGTAGAGACAATTGCAGCACAAACCTTTCTATTTAAAAAACAAAAAACACTTTTTTTATGCAGTAATTATTACTAAAGGAATTTGAAAGGGGTGTGTTCACCAAAGTATGTTTCAGTAGATGAAGTGATACACCAGTAGTTATTACTCACAACGGCCTATCACTAAGGCAGAGGTAGAGATTTCCACTTAATACCCTCTCTTCTATCTCTTATGTGGGAGGTTCAAGCAGAGAACTTGACAGACGTAGGTGTATGTTTTTGGTGTAAATGTGGGTGAGCAAAGGAAAGTGCCTAGAAATTATTAGGCACAATTAGAGCAATTAATCATGGCTTATGGGCTTTCAGGATCTCAGCCCTGGTGATCCAGTTGATCCGCATTAATCACTAGTTTAGAGAGGGGTCTTTGTGGAAGTATATTTTGTGTGGCAAAGGGGTCTTTGCCTCAGAAGTAGGATCTCAATTACATATCACTCCGATCGTGATTTATGTGTGCAGAGTACCAACAAGAAATATAGTATCAGCTGCAATAATAAAGGACTAAGCAATCCGTGCACAAAGTGTAGTTCTAGAAATGAGAAAATCTCTCAGTCCTGTTTGTGCCGAATTCTCAATTTAACAGTTTAGTCTTTGTTGGTTTCTCATTATAATGCATTGGAGACCATTACCTCATTAGAAAAAAACATACCGCCTGATTAGGATGGCAGGCAGACTCACGTCCACCCGCCACCCTAACGGAGACGGAGACCGGCCAACATAGTATTGGGGGTCCCACAGGCCAAATTACAGTGAGACCGCCACCGTGGCAGTCGCATTGTACAGGTTTTCCATTGCGGCGGGTGCTGCTGGCTGCAGCACCTGCTGCAATGGAAAAAAAGGATGTGTAACACAACCCTGTACTACATGACAGGTACCATGCGGTGCCTGTCACTTGGTACAGGGACCCCCACACCAAAAGAAAAGGGTCCGGAGTGAAAGGGGGGCCGCTATGGGCCCCAATGTCCATCCCCACCAGCCTTTCCATGGCGGGTGAACCGCCATGGAAAGGCTGGCAGGGAGAGACCATCCTAATCCCTATGGCGGTGCCTGGTAGTCACCGCCACCATTTTAGGGATTGGGAGGCCCTCCGCAGCACTGGCAGGCTTAAGGAGCCCGTCGGAGGCATGTTGGTTGGGCTTTCTGCTCCCTGCACACCGCCCACCATCAAATCTGCAAGGCAGAAAAGTTGCTGAGGATGGTGGGGAGACCGCCAATGACAGCCTGTCAGTGGCGGTCTCCCCGCCATCCTAATCAGCCCCATAGTTGTGTCATCTGTGTGGGCCAGTTTAAGGTCAGCGCTTACTTCAAACAGTTGGTTCCAAACTCACCAGCCATTACTTTTAATTTAAAGTATGGATGTCCAAAATGGCTTCAAGGGGGTCAGAACTTGGCCAGATTTTAAGGATTGCTACTGACTATGTGAGTGAGCTCAATTTTAATGCATTTCATGTCAGGTGCTCATATGTGGATATCCCAAAAGTCTGACCTTGTTCCAGCCCTCTAGGACTTCTCCTTTGGGAACAGGGCACCAACATTTCTTCAGAACAGGCAGTGGTCCCACGGACCACTGCCCAATCTAAAAATGTCAAAAGAAAACTTTTCATTTTCATTTTTGAAAAGCATCCTGTTTTCCTTTAAGGAAAACTGGCTGCATTTCTTTAAAAATTGCTTTTTTTCAAAAGCAGTCACAGACATGGTGGTCTTCTGACCACAGAAGTCCACCATCCCTGTGAGTGTCAGACATTCCCAATGGGTCACAAATTGTGACCTGCCTAATGAATCGGATGCAGGCCTCTTGCAACCCATTTGGGAATCGCAGTGTCTCAGACGCTGTTGTACATCAGGTTTGTGACTCGCAAATTGCAAGTCGGTATAATTTGCAATTTGCTAGTCGCAAACCCTGACGGTCATACAACTGGCCCTTTGGAAGTGTCTGTTTGAGGCTTTGCAGAAGGAGGTTCAATGGTGTCCTTGAAAAATGTGCTGTCTTTCAGCAAAAGGCGCAGTCAGCATTCTATGTTTGGCACAGTTCCAGTGAGCATCCTGAAGCTAGGCTGTGTACTTCTACACCAGTTCTTGGTCAAGATGTTTTTCTCTTCACGGGGCGATTATAGTTTTCCTAGCAATTTGGAGTATTATTCTTGTTTTACACTAGCTCTATTGTATTGAATCATTTGAATCATATTTCAATAGTGACTGGCACAACTTTTGGCTTCTTTTGTGTCATTAAGCCGAGCCGATTGGGCAACTCATTTAAGAAAAGTAATTTTGTTGGTTTGTTGGTAAAAAGGGGGACAAATTTCTATTAATCTAAGAGTCACTTGTTTTATATTTTGTATTTAAATATTTTTAAACACCAATGAGATTTAAGAAATGTAAAATATTACCCCCACCATTTTTCCTTAGTCATTGGGAGAACCACCCATTAGATGGGGAAAATGGAAAAAGGTTTTCCTTTATTATGTATGAGAATCCACCATTGCAGTTGACTGGAAGTTGGGCTTACTGTAACATTGTTGAGGTGCAGAGGGACAAGAGATTTTAGATGATTTATCTGATTTAGAGAGAGACTTTACTACGGGTTTAAATGAACTTCAAATTGTTTTAAACAAATTAGACAATGATTATCATCCAAGGGGCCCCGTCATTATGGAATGCTGCCATTTTGGGCACGGGGTTCAAACTGAGGGTGGAGACATTATTACTGCCTTAAAAAAGTTGGAAAGTTTGCGGCAACTTGTAAATCTGGTTCTCAGACTGAAGAGAAAATTAGGGGCCAGTTCCGGTTGCATTATCATTCGGAGAAAGTCAAAGAAGAATTATTGTTGAATGATGTACCATTATTGAGTAAGATTTGGCTTTTGGCATAAAGGAATGTGCATATGCATTACTGATGAAACAGCAAAGGGCCTGATTAACATTCCGAGTGCCCCTCGCTGGAGGTTCATGGCGACCTCACTTTTCTTCGCTAAGGTATAGTTTTCCGCCGCAGATATACAGTATGATCTTAACGTTCGGGTGATCATTGCTTGAACGGCCTGACCCTAAGATGGCAACCATTTGAGAAGTGCGGGAAACGCTTCACCTTCCCCTGCTGGGCTGCACATTGGAATCCTATGGTCCTGGGCAAGTGTTTCAGTTGTGGTGCCTGTTTGTAGGGTGCGATCTATTGCTGAGCTGTTCTCACCTGGCACCACGTTTCTTTTGAGGGCTGAGCCTGACCTTATGATGGCGCCTGTGTTTTGGAACTTGGAGTATTTGATGAGCGATGTGATCATCCGTGATCAGCACTGGAGCTGCTGCAAGACTCATAAGTGGCTGTACTCTACCTGCAATCTCCCTAAAGTATGTCGCATGGCCTCCACACCTTAAGGATTTACCCCCCTGGGACCCATTTCAAACAATTTCAAATTAGATGCCAACATGACCCAGCATGATGTTTGAAATTGGCAATGGACCGAGTAACTATGTGGGCCCACCTGGGTTTTGGTCCCACTTACTATAACTTTTTTTTGGCCCCCATAAAGTACTTTTCTTCTACTGCGAGTCTACCAGAACTGATCTGCTTCCCAGCCCGCTGTTTCTACGCCCCTCCCATATTCCCTCCATCCTCTACTGGGGACTTGTTCTCCTATGTTTGATTATGCAACTGTAACTAATGTAACCATGCAAAACTGGTATTCTTGTTATCTCTGACCATGGAAACCTAAGCAACATGGCTGATGCCCGGTGGAGCTGCTAGACCGCTATAGAGTAGAGTGGCCCTGGTTCACCTCCTCAGCCGTCACCTACCCAGCCGGACATTAGACACAGTTCTCCTCGTCTGCCCGCATATTTCTCCATCCGCCCCCTCCCTCCGATGAACTACCGTAACATTGTTCTTTTTCCTGTGTTTTACTATGCTCTTGTAACTGATGTAATTTATAACTTGTAACTCAACAATTGCCATATAAAGCGCTCTGATACCTCCAGGTCTAGCCAGCGCTATATGAAACTCATAAAATAAATAAATAAATATGAAAATGTGTGTGTGTGTGAGATCTATCAAAAATGTACAGGTTGTTGAGTCGGGAATACAGCTAGTGTGGGCTAGTATGTCATATAGCTAGTACCAAAATGTGTCCTTCACTAAAATCATTCTGCCAGGGTTGTGGGAAGCGAGGGCATTGCATAAAATGTTGTTGGAGCATTAGTGGGAAAGAGATGTTAACGTAATTTGTGATGAAGTTGTCCTGCAAATAGGTTCTGTAATTGTAGAAAATCCATCTGAGAGAATGTGGATTGATGGAAAATATTATGATGATGTTTGATTCATGTTCAAATTTGACCATTTTTTTCTAAGAGAATTTTGACACTTTTTTCAAGTTTAAGTGCAAGGAGATGCACATAGATGTTACTCCTTGCGGCCATGATGGACAGGTAAAGATGTATGGGTATTTTCATGCCACTGTCAAATTTAGAAGAAGAATAAATGTGAGAAAAGTGTATTTGTCTTTTAGAGGATATGACATTTTGCATTGGTTGCAGCAGAGAGAAGCTGGGGTAATTTTAGACTCCAACTCTAAAATGGAGGCGTGAATGCCTAATGACTATGAAGACCTTTGCTGTGGTCTGGGCACTGATTAAGTTGAGACCATACCTGTTTGGGACTCACTTTCATATTCAGACAGACCGCAGGCCCCTCAGGTGGATGATGCAGATGAGGGGTTAAATTTCCAAACTGTTGAGGTGGTCTATCTCCCTACAGGGAAATGGATTTTACGGTCACACTGTCCTGGAACAGACCACACCAATTCTGATGGCCCCAACAGGTCCTTCTGCCTTAGTGAAGAGCTCTCACAAAGGGTTGGGTAGCACTCCCCACCTCCAGCTGGGTGGGACATGTTAGACCTGGCAACCTTGGTGTGGTTCCCCTGACTTTTTGCCCTCTGACCTCCAGTTTTGTTGACTTCATTTCTTCCGGCATTCAGTGCTAAAGTGCATATGATCGTTCCCTAAACACATGGCAATATTGGCCTATCCACAATTGGCATATTTAATTTACTTATAAGACCCTAGTAAAGTGCACTACATGTGCCCAGGGCTTATAAATTAAATGCTACAAGTGAGCCTGCAGCGCTGCTTGTGCCACCCACCTCAGTAGCCCTTTAAACATGTCTCAGGCCTTCCGTTGCAGAGCCTATGTGGACAATTTTAAACTGCCATGTCAACCTGGCAAGAAAACCCTCTTGCCAGGCCCAAACCTTCCTTTTAAATACATGTAAGTCACTCCTAAGGTAGGCCCTTGACAGCCCTAAGGGCAGGATGCAGTATATTTATAAAGTAGGAGATGTACTGAAAAAGTTTTGCATGCCCTAGTATTGAAAAAGCAATAAATTAATTTTTCACCACTGCAAGGCATATCTCTCCCATAGGTTAACATTGGCATTACCTTAATACATCTTATAAGTGTAATTTACAATTGGGAAAAGATGGACATTTCAAGTTTGGTGTCTCTGGATTCCCAATTTAAAATCACAACTTATGGTAAAGTTGGATTTTAAGTTGCAAGTCTGAAAATGCCACTTTTAGAAAATGTCATCTTCTTACTTTAACCATTCTGTGCCTTCTGCCTGTCTCTGAATACATATCTGGAGTGGGCGACAGCTGGGCTTTGTGCATTCCTTCCAGGCAGCCACATAGAAAGGGAGCCTAGGTGTAACTGATCCTAATGGGTCATCCTGGGCAGGATGGCAGGTAGGTGCTGACACTTTCACCTAAATGGGCTATGCCTGTCTCCACGCATAGAGCTGCTTACGCCCCTGTAGTGAGTTTGGAGTCAGGGCAGGAAAGGCAGGGACTTGCAGGGCCTCTGTCTGTAGTCTCCCCCACTTCAAAGGCACAACTAGGTATAAGTACTGTAACTCAGACAACATCACTTTAGTACACTTCTAGACCTGAGGACATTCTTCCAGGAAGAAGGACTGCCGTGCTGTTGAAAGGACTCCTGCTCTGCTGTGCTTGCCCTGTTGCCTGCTGACCAACTTGCCTGGGAGTGAGAAGGACTGTACCTGCATCTTTACATCACCAGAACCAAAGTGACTCCAAGGGCTTGCTGGCTTGCCTCTTCTTCTGAAGTCTCAGGGACATCAATCAACTACTTCCAGCAACCCTGCTACAGCACCCGGACTCTGCCAGCTGTAAGTCTTGCCTTGCCAAGTAGTTCCAATCCAGTCCTGGGGCTTGCTAATTGGGTTTTTCTTTGCTGTACCTGCATCATTCATGCATCGCATTCGTTACACCAGTCGGAACGGACGCATATCCCCTCGACGCCCATGCATTTGCTGCTGCCACTGAGGTCGAAGACAGTGCATCGCTGGCTGCACGGCTAAATGACAATGCATCACCTACATCTGAAGGAGCCAATGACAACACATATTGATATGCATGGCTCGGAACACCGCAAGAGGAAGCCATCGAGGTCATCAGGAACACATTAGACACTCGTCCCACACCTCATTGGATACCTACTGAATTTCTTGTACAATTGTTACAAATTGCGATGACAAAAAATTATTTCATTTTTCAAAATGTTTTTTTCTACCAATGCAGAGGAGTAGCCATGGGAGCTGGGTTCGCGCCGAGCCTAGCAAATCTATTCATGGATTACTTTGAGGATAAGAATATCTACTCTGACCAAAACCCTTATATCGATAATATATCTGCTTGGAAGAGATATATCGATGATATTCTTATGCTTTGGTCCGGCACAGTTGAACAACTGATGTCTTTTTTGACGTGGCTGAATTCCCGCAGTGTGGATATTCAATTTACCATAGCTCACAGCAATGACTCAATTCCCTTCCTGGATCTGACATTAGAAGTGGAGGACGGAAGAATAGTGATGAATCTATATAAAAAGCCTACAGACAGGAACACCCTGCTACAATACAACTCTCATCACCCCAGCAATCTTAGGGATAACTTACCGTACGGACAATTCTTGCGACTGTGTCGCAATTGTACTAGAAGAAGTGATTATTTTAAAGAAACTGACTTACTCATCACTAAACTAAAGGAAAGGGGGTATCCCAGAGGACTCCTTAAGAGAGCTAGAAAAAGAGCCTGGTATCGACCACGTGAAACGCTACTGGAAGTACAACCGAGAGACCAAAAGATGGACAAACTGGTATGTGTAACAACCTTCAATACTCGAAGCAATGAGATCAAAAAGGTGATTAAAAAATATTGGAATTTGGTTGGATCTGAAATCTGTATGACTGAGGCACCTATGTTCTCATTCAAACGTGCAAAGAATATCAAAGACTTTGTAGTGTCCTCATATTTAGAACCTTCTCCCGAGCCAGACATCAGATCACACCTCAATATGCCACCCATTACTGGACATCATAGATGCAGTCACTGTAAGGCTTGTCAATACACCATATCTGGAACTATGTTTATACACCAGGGAAAGACATATGTCCTTAATCAGTTTACTAATTGTAACAGTCAGAATGTCATTTACGCAATTATATGCCCATGTCAATTGATCTATGTCGGTCAGACGACTCAGAAAGTTAAGAACAGTGTTGTGTCCAAATAATTATTCCAAGGGCCACACTTACCACTGGCCCGCAATATTAAGTAAAATAAGGAGCAGTTGGCAACGTGGAAGGTTCAAACGTTTATTAGCCACCATAGATCTCTATATAGAGGAGCCTCGTCGATCCTCACCCATCAGGTGCGCCGAGGAAGACTGCTGGCTCCTTGACAGTAACACACTTTTATACATTGTCAGCATAGCATACAAAACCTTATATGTGGAAAAGTACCAGTTAGTCCTGGCGCCCCTAATGAGCTCATGCCTATTTCTAGTTTCGGCTACACATAAAAAGGGTTACTATCTTTACAGAGAAGGTCGGAAGGGTGACTCCCTTCTCGTCCCAGGTCTAGAGGAATTCGCTTGATACTTCCTTTTAGCAGATGTGACCTTGCTTCTCAGCAACTCTGTCTGTCTCCTAATAATTACCGAAGAAGGGGGAAGGCAGATGGTGTGCAAAAGGGTCACGTGACTCCCAAGCGAAAGAGCCGCAATCCAAGATGGAGGCGGTTTGGTTCTCAGCCCTTTTGTCATGCTAAACGTAACGGGGATTTCGATCCCTTGAATGCACCATGGCTAAGCATACCATCATTAGATATACTGCGCTAATCATACCATAATGACCTGAATACCTCAGAACGGCCCTTTTAGCGCAGCATAGCTAATAACGAAGTCAGTCTTCAAAAATACCCTCATCAATCTGAATTAAATCATGCATCTCCTTCTGAGTCCGCTGAGCATCTATCCTGGTTTGGACGGGCGTGGGTTTAGGAATGGATCGGCGAACCTGAGCAGCACAATATGCACAGCAGGCAGGCCCGCACTGTAGACAAATGCAACAGGTGAAAAGGAACCCCACTACTCTCAGGAGAATCATAAATAACTTCCATCCCCAGGTGGTCACCAGATCCCAAAACCACCCGGACAAGGACCAAGTACCAGTCTCGGTGTGAATTTCAGAGGCCAGTCGATGCAGTTTCTGGATGGCTAGGTGGACGGAAGGGGCGGAGTCAGGTATATATACACAACAGGAACTGCCGATGACTCTACAAGCTCCTCCACGATCAGCTAAGATAACATCTAAAACAAGACGATTTTGAAGGGTCACAAGCCGGGTCGCCTGGAGCTCCACCGTGATATTAGTTAATATCCCTGCAGTAGTATTAACCACCCCTTCCACCACTCTGGATAACCTCCTAACTTCTTTACTATTGAGGATGGGTCCCCATATGGGCAACGCCCCCTTTATGATATCAACGAAGTGTTGGGCTGGAGTGTCAGTCTGGTCAGTGGCATCATTACTGGCGGCTACAGCTTTCAGGCTCCGCCGATTTAAGGAATGAGACTTATGATAATCAGAAGGAGCTATGTAAACTGGTGGGTAAAGGAAAGATAAGTAACACCTACCCGTCCATCCCCTGGGTAGCCAAGTGTATGCGTTTTCACCGCACACAAAATAAACATTGGGAGGGGTGAGTGTTGGGGGACTACTGAATGTCTGCAGTCTATAAATGTAATTACATTTACTATACCCGACGAACAAATGTCCAGTACCCTGCACGCAGAAAGAGGAGGATGTATTCAACACCGGGACCGGAATGATTTTTTCATCTGAGACGTTTCGCTCCTGGAAGTATTTGAAATACTCAGTAAAGTTAAAAGTCATGAAATCCAGTACTTCATCCCTCAACCAGGTATCATTTTCATGATCAGTGTATACATTCATGCAGGCGGTGGGGTCAAGGCTACCATCCGTTCCCTCAGCATTAGGGGTAAAACCTTGGTGTTTCTCTATATATGCTAGAATCAAAGCATAATCCTTCTCTGAGAATCGACGTCCATCTATAGCGTAGTGCTCGTACAACATGGATAACATTTTAAACCAAGCTTCGCAACTACCTAAATAAGATAAGGGCACTGATATAAACAAATCTTGCTTATGCATTACTGAAGGAAGAAGCCCACAGACCCAACAATCAGTAACATTTGTGGAGCTATGAGTCTGGTGCAGCATTTCAATGAAAGCATTATGTACATATGTCTGTCGGTGTCTTTCCTTATGGGGGGCAAAAGTCTGGAAATGATGTTCCTTAGGGGCAGGAGTAGACATTATCAAGGTGTGTACAGGATGACGAAACTCTAGATATATGAACAAACCTAAACATAGTGCAAATGATACAATCAATATCGAAATAAAAACAACTTTAACACGCAAGCTCCATGAGGAAAACATTGGCAAATGCGGGGGAACGGCACGGGGTACTATAGGACGCCCATCTTCAGGGACAAAACGAGCAAAAGGGTACATTTCCTCACTAGAAGTCCAATATAATCTCGGGAAAAAGGGGTCTACAAGCAGTACGACCTGCCGGAGGGTGCTTCTTTCCTGTGTCCGTATAGAGCCTCACAGGCAGACTCCTATCGTTCAGAAAAAACAAAAAGGTAAAAAGGACAAAAACTTCTCGCGTTGGAGTCACACTTGACGCAACTCGTGTTGGAAAGAGACCTCCACCTGGGCCCCTCCGTTCATCCGATCAATGTCTCTATCTTCGTTCTGAACAGAGCTCTACTTAAAGTTCCATGCTCTCAACGAGTTCAGTCCAGTGTTCCAATAATCCTCAAGTCTCGGCCACGGCCCCCAGCTGCACTTGCCGGGGCCAGACCTGGGATTGTCTATTTCCGGGGCCGCAGGTGATATCGATCCCGACCAGGGGTTTCGGGATTCACAAACAAGGTGGGCACAGTGGGGTCAGACGAGGAGCTGGGCTCCCAACCAGATGCTTCACTTTGGACGGTTGGGTGGCAACAGAAAGGGGTCTCCACGCTCACAGCACTCTCCCCTTGCCCGTCAGCCTCTCTGCGGGTGTCCGGGGAAAGCGACTCTTCTGTGCTGGGTTCACCTTGAGTTGGCTGACCTTCCTCCTGGTCAAGTTGCTCCCTGGGCAATGGGAGGGGAACTCGCTTAAGATGGGAGATATGGATCCAGTGCTGCTTCCCTTCGACTTTCACCGCTGTTCGCGTGGCCAGGAGCACCTGGTACGGCCGGGACCAGCGCGGATCCAAACTCGACTTCCGTTGGTAATTTCGGACCAGGACCCACTGTCCCGGTTCTATGCTGTGTCCAGGACCCTCCGGCAGGGGCTGCAGTGCGGCAGATATCTGTTAATGAATGGAACGAAGATCTTTAGTCAAAACATACAAATAGTCAGTCAACATAGGATGGTCAATGTCCCTGAAAGATTTGGGCCGGGGTACTCCCCATACGTTGGCAGGTCTGCCAAAAATTACTTCATAAGGGGAGATACCGCTCCGTGAATGGGGAGTAGTTCTTACAGACAACAGGGCCAGAGGCAGGAGATCGGGCCATTTTAATCCGGTCGTGTCCTGAAGCTTAGCCAATCTCAACTTCAAAATCCCATTATATTTCTCGACCAAACCCGCTGACTGAGGATGTCGGGCTGCATGAAACTTCTGCCGGATGGACAGACCCTTGCATACATACTTAACTAGGTTAGCATTAAAATGTGTCCCGTTGTCACTCCAAATCACCCGTGGCAACCCGTATCGAGGAAAGAACTCTTTCACCAGAGCTTTCGCAGTTGCCAGAGCAGTATTCTCCTTCGTGGGATACGCCTCCACCCATTTACTAAAGGTACAAATCACCACTAGCACGTATTTCAGATTGTTAACTCGCTCTAGCTGTATGTAATCCATTTGGAGTACTTCGAAAGGCAGAGTGGGTGGTGCAAAACTACCCGCCAGGACGGGAATACTGACCCCAGGATTATGCTGGAGACAAATTATACAATGCTGGACCAAGTTCCTAGCTGTCTTATGTATATTAACATTATACCAGACAGGATCCAATATGGCACAGATGGCCTGAACTCCCACATGCGAAGGTCCGTGTGCCATGGTCACTACCGCTTTACAAATGCGTTCGGCAGTAACCATCTACACCTCTCTGACAGATCAGTCCAACATCCATTCTCATCAAGCCTCCCCACCTGCTCTTGCCAGTATGTCAGTTCTTCCGGGGTCACCTCTTTCTGTAGCTCTTTCACGCTATCTATGGTGTTGTTAAAAACTCCTGCTTCTATCATTCTGGTTACTACAAGCATGGAAGTGGTATCAGACTGGGCCGTTTCCTTGGCGATCCGGTCTGCAAAGAAATTTCCCCTCCCCACATCATCAGTTATAACTTTGTGTGCACTGCATTTGACTATAGCCAGGGTCTTGGGCAATGTTAATGCGGCTAGTAACCGTTCAACCAACGGCCCATTCTTTATTTTCTCACCATGGGATGTCAGAAATCCTCTTTCCGCCCATAACCTCCCGAAGCTATGTGCTACACCGAACGCATACTGGCTGTCGGTGTAGACATTTAGCCTGATGCCTTTCCCTAACTCGCAGGCCCTGAATAATGCAATCAATTCCGCCGCCTGGGCCGACCGGTATGGTATTTTTGCTGCCTCAACTACCGTTTGCAGAGTAGTGATCGCATAAGCCGCAGCTGTCGTACCATCCGGTAACCTGAAGCATGACCCATCTACATACAATTCCCCTTGGGCATCAGATAGTGGGGTGTCAGTTAGGTCTATCCGGCCCTTGGTTTCTTCTTCATTTCGAAAGATACAATCATGTACGTCTTGTCCACCGCCTCCCGAAGGGAGGGGTAACAGCGTGGCAGGGTTCAAATTAACACATCTCTTGATCGTTATATGAGGTGCAAACAGGGTCAATTCGTACCCTGTAAGACGCGCACTAGTTAAGTGCTGTGTCTGTGTCCTGTTTAATAATACGTCCACAGCATGAGGCACCATCACTGTTAGATCCGTATTCAGGACTAGCCCTTCCGATTGTCTGATTGCTACGGCAACTGCCGCTGTAGCCCTCAGACAACTGGGAAGTGCTCTGGCGACGTTGTCCAAAACCGCCGAGAAATATGCACTAGGCCTTTGCTTACCACCAAAGTCTTGTGTCAACACTGAAAGAGAACAACCGTCCACCTCATGCACGTAGAGCACAAAAGGTTTCCGGTAGTTAGGGGTGCCAAGCACAGGAGCAGAGCAAAGAGCAGCTTTTAGTGCGGAAAAAGCAGTCTGGCATTCATCAGTCCAGGGTAAAGGTTCATGCACATCCTTCGTAGTTAGATACAGGAAAGGTTTAGTCAAGAGAGAATAGTTAGCAATCCATTGGCGACAGTAGGAGGTTATGCCAAGCAAAGCGCGGACATCACGTTGCGTGCGAGGAACAGGCATGTTAGTTATGGTTGCAATGCGCTCAGAAGTCAACCGTCTTCCCTTCTTCGACAGGAGATGACCGAGATAGGTCACCTCCGGTCGTCAATATTGAAATTTAGAGAGCGACACCTTGTTACCGTGAGTGGCCAGATGTCGTAGCAGGGTAACCGTGGCATCACGGCAACCATGTTCTGTATCAGAAGCCTCAAGGAGGTCGTCGACATACTGCAATAGGACATTACCTGGGGGCAATTGTAAAGAGTCTAATACCCTCTTCAGGGCTTGGCTGTAAATACTAGGACTTTCGGTGTACCCCTGGGGGGCGCGACAGAATCTAAAGCTGCGGCCTCCCAATGAGAAACCGAACAAATGTCTACTCTCTGGATGGATGGGAATACTAAAGAAAGCATTCTTCAGATCAATCACCGAGAAAAATGTGGCAGTGGGAGGAATCATGGTCAAAATGGAATTAATGTCGGGTACCACAGGATACTGGGGTACCACAATCTTATTAATTTCTCGTAGGTCAATCACAAATCGATAGGTATCAGCATAATCAGGGGACTGGGGTACAGGGGCTCGTTTAAGAATCGGAAGAATCGGGCTGTTGCAGATATTGGAAGCCGTTTCCTCCACCACCCCTGTTTTAATCAGATCAGAAATAATGGCCAGTAAAGCACGTTCACCCTCGGGGGCTATTTTGTATTGTGGGATCCTCGGCAATTTAACATTCTGTTTCAAAGTGATGGACACTGGGGGAATTTGTAGGTACCCGACGTCAGTGTCCCCCAGGGCCCAAAGATCCCTCGGAAGTTTTGCAAGCTCAGGGGGTAAGGAGTCCGTCTTTGAAAAACATTGAATGGAGGGGATAGAGGGATTCCTAATGGTCAGGTAAACTCCATCGGGGGAGCAAAAGATGCGGGCATGTAATCTTTTTAATATATCCATACCCAGGAGATTTTCCCCACACTGGGAGGTGAGGAGGAAAGGTGATTCGATTGTTACTGGTCCCACAGTAAGGGGAAGTGGCTTCGAAATGGGGCTTACTACCGGAGTTCCAGAGAACCCCACGGACACATTAGTCTGGCCAGACAGAGCGGCCCCCGGGACCAAGGCACGTGAAACAGAACTGTTCATAGCCCCTGTGTCAACCAAAAACTTACCTGATGCCTCCAGCAATTGTGCATGGACATAAGGTCCAGCTTGATCTATCGGGATTGACACATGCCCCTTACTCTGCCCTCGGCTATCCTATGCTTGAGTGTACCCGGTGTCTCCGTCCGTCACACATCCGTCATGGTAGTATTGTTTACCCTGACTTTGATCGAAATAATTCTGACTATTCTCACCTCGTACCGCCTGTTCTTGTCTCGTGTATCCGCCTCGATGCCCACTTACTCTTCCCCTTCCACGACCCCTAGAAGCAGTGTTCTGCTCATACAATAACGGCACTGAGCTCTCCAATGCCCCTCCTCCTTGCAGAAAGCACATTGATTTATACCTAGATCCGTTCGCCCAGTCGTGTGCGTGGGCCCCGCCCCTCTTGGAACGAAATTCTGCAACCCTCTTCCTCTTCCTCTACCCCTCTCCACTTGCTGTAGCAACACTCGTGTCTTCAAATCTTTCGACTTTCTTTCTGTCTTATCCTTGCTCTCGTTTTCCCGATGCTCATAATACTGAGCCATGCTTAGTATTGTGGAAGGCGTGGTGGTCGTCCAGGTACTCTCAGCTGCCTGTAGCCGGGCCGATACCTCGGGTAACAAATTGGTTACAAATCTATTAACAAATATACGCACACCCCCTTCAGTGGCCAAGTCCTGTCCGCTGAAATCAATGAATACTCCCTCAAACCTTGTGAAAAAGTCGGATACACTCTCATCCTTCTTTTGCTTACAAGCCGTCAATTTATCCCAGTCTACTTTCCTGGGTGGGATCAATGAGTGCATATAGGTTATTATTCTTTCCGGCAAGGTCAGTATCTCAGGTCGGGGCTTGTTCCCCGGTTTACGATCTCTATCCCAATTTCTCAGTTGGTCCCATGTCCCACCGAATTCTGTAACATGGTCCTGGTCATGTACCTGGCGCCAAATATCCACCGGCACTAATAAGGCAAAGAATAATTCAATATCCGCCAACGTCATCACTGCTGACGAGGCGGCCTCGGTCAGTTCCTTGTAATATGCAGTGGGGTTTTTTCTAGGATCCGGCAACTGACTTTTTAGGGATAATACCTCACTCCGCTTCCAGGGGGTATAGACCCATTGTTCCTGGAACCGGGCGTCTATTCCCGGGCGGGTAACAACACCGTGGGCATCTACCACCGCGGCAACTTCCGGATGGAAGATAGGGTGTACTTCCCGCATAGGGAACTGGGAGGATCCGGCGGGAAGGGTGGACTCCAAACGAGTTCTATAAGAGACCAGAGTCTGCACCTTCCCATACACTTCTTCCGGCGTCAACTGGGATTTGTGAATCTGATCAAGGATATCATACAATATGGCCGGAGCTCTCCCTTCTTGGTGTACCTGTTCCCATACAGAAATAAGACGGTTGGCCATATGTTCCAGGGCATGCTGTTGCATCACTGGCTCATAGTCTCTCATGGTACTCCAGATATCAGCAAGAGTATAAATAGGATGTCGCATCCACTGGGATGCTTGTGTGGCAATAGTTTCCCTTTCTTCCGTTCCTAAAGCAGAACGAGTGAACAACCTTCTACCCTCCGTTAGGCTGGCCGGATGTATTGGAGTAGTCACAGCTGTTACCGGCGTTGTTCTCGCGGAGGAGGAGGGCAGAACAGAAGGGGAAGACGTTGACCCCGGCAACAGCTGAGGGGTCCCGGCTGCAGCTGCCGTCAATAAATTAGGCAGTATGGCTAAAACGTCAGACACAGATGTCGACAACCGGGAGAGGTTTGGCAGGGAGGGAGGGGTAGTAGTGGCCGGGGGAGCCGAAACCAAGGCCCCTGGAGACATATCAGGGGCTGGGGCCGATGCTCCCGACACCTCTGGATATATCCTCTGTGGTACATAAGGGGGTGGTGGCCTGGTGTCCAACAAATCCTCTATTTCATCTTCCGCATTCGGTCGGGTCACATAGCTCTTATCAACCTTCAATCTAAATTCGCGATTCATGCAATCCAATCCCTCTTCTACTCTTTCTCGGTCATAGGCCATAGCTTTCTGAGTAACGTTCTGTCCTGCCTTAGCTCTAGCTACTTTCTCTTCCCTTATTCGCCGTTGTTTTGCCTCCTTCTGCCACGCAATTAGAGCATCGAACATGGCTTGCCTACTTCGCCTAGAAAACAACTGTTCCTGTAGGAACGCAATCTTCTTCTCATCAAACGAACCTGTCTTGGGCCATCGTAACTCCTCATTTCCCTTAGTATACTTATGCCACAGAGTGCAGAACAATAAAGGAGAGATCCCATGTTTGACATACATAAAATGGCTCGGACTGCCCTCCGGTGGGGCGGGTTGGCTCTCAGCTAACCTGGAGTCACTTGTGCGGCAGCCAAAACAATTCAATTTACTGAAACAGGACATTTTGGTTAGTTTTCAGACATGTACACATAAAACAACAATCAGACATGACATACAATCAGTATCAGAGAACCAAGCCCGTCGACTCTGGTTCACAGTCCAGACTTCAAACTGCACGCGGGATTCCTGTCACCCTCCTGGCTCACCACTAAGACCAACACCCCCCCCCACGAGGACTTGCCCCGTCGGGAGTATGGCTTGTGGCTACCCAGTCCAGGTCACAGGTCCCTCCACGTGCAATCCGTCTATATTCCTCCGGCGCGCTATTTTCTAATCAAATCAATACCATCTGTACGTACTTCGAGTCAAATCACTGTAATGCGGACCTAATCATGCAAGACACCACTCTCCGGTGCGTGTCTTCAAGTCAACGAACCGCTGTCCAGCGCGAGCTTCAAACAAATGCAATCAGTGTTCAAATCAAAACAAATGCATCGTTCTCAACGAATGCTCTTAAATCGATCAAATAGCACACCGTCCTCAACGCGTGCTTCAACAAAACATAATGCAGCGTTTACAACGCATGCGTCAAATCAAATCAATCTATACTCACCGGGTGCATCCAGATACGAATGTTCATTCTCCGCTGCCAACTCCTCCTGACCAATTTAGTCCATTTTCTGGGTTAAGCCCGTAGGACCCCGGTGAAGGGTGACTAGCAGCAGGGGACGTACCTAAAAGTCGCGCAGGGTGGGAGAAATCCTCAGGCTCCTCTCCCGTCGACCGGTCAGGACGCCCCCAATCCCACCACCCGAATACGGGGGGGGTTGACCCTGTCACGGGGTCCCTTCGTGGTCGTCAACTGTTGTGTCCAAATAATTATTCCAAGGGCCACACTTACCACTGGCCCGCAATATTGAGTAAAATAAGGAGCAGTTGGCAACGTGGAAGGTTCAAACGTTTATTAGCCACCATAGATCTCTATATAGAGGAGCCTCGTCGATCCTCACCCATCAGGTGCGCCGAGGAAGACTGCTGGCTCCTTGACAGTAACACACTTTTATACATTGTCAGCATAGCATACAAAACCTTATATGTGGAAAAGTACCAGTTAGTCCTGGCACCCCTAATGAGCTCATGCCTATTTCTAGTTTCGGTTACACATAAAAAGGGTTACTATCTTTACAGAGAAGGTCGGAAGGGTGACTCCCTTCTCGTCCCAGGTCTAGAGGAATTCGCTTGATACTCCCTTTTAGCAGATGTGACCTTGCTTCTCAGCAACTCTGTCTGTCTCCTAATAATTACCGAAGAAGGGGGAAGGCAGATGGTGTGCAAAAGGGTCACGTGACTCCCAAGCGAAAGAGCCGCAATCCAAGATGGAGGCGGTTTGGTTCTCGGCCCTTTTGTCATGCTAAACGTAACGGGGATTTCGATCCCTTGAATGCACCATGGCTAAGCATACCATCATTAGATATACTGCGCTAATCATACCATAATGACCTGAATACCTCAACAGGATTCTTCAGCATCAGAGTAGACTTAAATGTAAGACACAGGGAGCTCCCCTAGTAGAACATTACATAGAGGCTGGACACACCCATGAACAGCTAGAATGGTGGGTCGTAGAAAAAATTGTAATGCATCGAAGGGGAGGCAATATGGCCAGTTCCCTTAACTATAAAGAATGCCGTTGGATTCATGCCCTTGAGGCTGTTAGCCATGGCCTCAATGAGCATGAAGAGACATACATTCAAATGAGCAAATTGTGATCACCTTAATGTTGGGTTTAAAATACAATAGTGTGTGTACCCTATGCATACTGCCAATTGGATGATGGAGTGTTATTGATATGTATAATTCGTTGTACTTTGAATGGTCACATTATTCATTGGCTGCTTATA
Organism: Triturus cristatus; assembly: GCF_964204655.1. Taxonomy (NCBI): domain Eukaryota; kingdom Metazoa; phylum Chordata; class Amphibia; order Caudata; family Salamandridae; genus Triturus; species Triturus cristatus. Next base: position 1,414,289,241 of record NC_140591.1, on the reverse strand, counting down.
TCTTTAAGGTGTAATGAATATCCTTGTGTGGGCTACTGTACATTTCTGTATTCAGCTATACTAATCCAATGTATTACATTAGTGGTAATGACAAGTTGAATCGTTTTTGTATACAAAAATAATGGTCTGCATTTGTAATTCAGGTACCACTGTTTTACATGCTGCACTGTGAAATCAAGGACTCCTAGCATGTTATTGTATGACACTGACTATACAAGTACAATATATTGTATATACCACCTTTGTATCATTAAGGGACCCGACCTACACGATCAATTAACAACATTAGACATCTCCGTTATATACGGTTTCTAAAATGGTTTTTCCTCTACACGATGCCCTTTTGCCATGCCTTCATTCTCTGGTTTTTTAATAAATGACTGTGGTTATCGTTTTCCTTCCCACAGATAAGGGTGACGATGGAATTCTAACCAGGTTTTGCACTAATTAGAGGCGTGTCTAGTTTCACGTGGGCACACGCCCCTCATGATCCCCTTCTGCCAAGCCTCCATCCTTGGTTTTTAATAAATGACTGTGGTTATCGTTTTTCTTACCACGAATAAGGGGGAGGATAGAATCCTAACCAGGTTTTGCACCAATTAGAGGCGTGTTTAGTTTCACGTTTGTACACGCCCCTCGTGATTACGTTAAATAGCGTCCTTCACTACCCGCTCGCTGTCATTAGTTGCGGAGGAATTGACGAACCCGGACGTGTTTTTGAAGTGCATTAAGTAAGTTTGTTGACTAATCCCTACGTGGGAACCGCTGTATGAGATAACGATGAGCCAAGTTACCGCTTGCTATAACGCTCACTTGACATTAACCATTTAGTATGTAACATACGCACTCTTACTTTCCGGCTAATACGTTCTAGATGATTTGTCCTGCTAACTGGTTGATCCGCTTTCAGTGTATTAAGACGTTTGGCTTTTTTAGGACCTAATGTGTCCTTGTGACTACACGTAATCTTTTTTTAAAGAAAATTCATCGTGAGGATCGTTGCATTGTCAAAGTAATCTCAACTTTGGCTGGAATTGTTCTGGCTAAATACCCGTTTTCTTTAATGCTTTAAACAAATATTATTTAAACGTGTACATACAAACTATCACGTTGGCCTCAGATTATTTATTATGTTTAGCTGTGCGCTAACGATTTGCGTATACTTCCTTTGTGGATAATTATCTATTCCTATCCTAGACTTTCTTAGTCAATTTTATAACATACTCCGTTTATGTGAAGGATTCTAAACCATGTTGTTCCCTTCACAGTTTGTTGTGACTGGAGTAAATAATCTTTAAGGTACGTGTCTCAATTGCTTTACGTTATACGGAGTAGATCTGTATGGAAGATTTTGTACTAGTCTAATCTTCCGTCTCTGTTACAGAATAGACGAGTGAGATAGGTGTCGGCTGACACCGTCTCACAGGTGACCCTAGGAATCTAAATCATATATTTCCTAGTTACCAGGTGAGCCTTCTGCTTCTGATTTGAATTTTCAGTTCATATTGAATCATACTACACACACATAGTTCTGATTGAATTTTTGTACTTACAGGCTGCCTTCCCCCCTGTCTGTCCTGATGAAGACCCGTGTTAGATGCTTCTAAAGCTACATTTCCTCGTAGGGTCAAAACGTCGACGTTGCCTGTTCAATCTGTCCATGCAAATCCACAATTAGAATATTGAATAATATCATTTGTTGTGGTTTATGCTTTTGATTTTGGACCATTGTGTTTAAACTGTGTTCGTCATTGTAAATATGTGTATGATTATACATGTGAATTTTTGTTTAAATGTCACGTCACTAAGCACGATCAGTCACTAATTGTTTTATGTTGTTTTTGGTCAGTCCTGTAAATACTTTTCTAAAACAATATTTGCTTGTTCTATATACAGTAAAAAAAAGGGAATGCGTTCCTTATACTTTTCAAGTAGTTATATGTGTGTGTATTTTCATTTAAAGATGATTGAAACATTGAATACATGTATTAAGTACATTTCAAAATCGGTTTACGTTATTCCCAACAGAACCACTTTCTTTGCTCTACTGGCTCGGAACTGAAGCATCCCCTGCATCCAGTGGGATTGAAAACTACACATCTCCTCCTCTGGTCCACGCATTGGACCCCATCGACTGCACAACAAGGTACTTTTTCAGCGGGACAAGGTTGGTCCCTGTATCTAGCTCGTGTTCCATTGTGTTAGGCCTGAACTTTTGGATATGACCCTGTCAAGCGCGACCAGATAGCCCTTGTTGACGCTTTGTGCTTATAAGCACTATATTTGCAGATATTCTTTAAAAAATCATAACTACTAATCGGATTTTTGTCATTTTGCTCTTGTTTTGTTCATCAAATTAAACTCTTATGTTTCTAACCTGATGTTAGAAATGGGTTCTGAATCTGTAGTTGGCAGAGATTTGCATCCTGTCCAATTAGGGACCACCACCCTATTCAGGGTAAGTCAGATACACACCCTAAATTATCCTGTGCTCACCCTCTAGTAGCTTGGCACAGAGCAGTCAGGCTTAATTTAAGAGGCAATGCATAAAGTATTTGTAAATGTATGTATGGATACTTGTATAGCGCACGACTACCCGGAGGCCTCTCGGCGCTTGTACGAATACCGCTGTGGAACCCATCCTGGCTTTTTCCTGTGAGGCGTCCACTCCTGGGCACCCCCAAGGTGAAGGCCAGGCATCCTTAGCGTTGTGGGGGCCGTTGTGGAGATTAAGCAAGCTATTGCCCAGAGTTGCAGAGTGGGACTCCATGATTAGAATGGCACCGAGGTGAGAATTATCAGGTCCGTGGAATTTTGAACCCAAGACCCGCCGAGGTGGGGAATTGAACCCTGGTCCCGGGCTAGACCTCTGCATCAGGGTCTGCCGCTCTAATCATTGAGCCACACTTCTCCACCATTTGTGTAACACTTATATTACAGTAACTTAATGAAAACACCACTAAAAGACTACACTCAGGTTTAGCAAACTAGAGAATATGTATCTGTGTAAAACAAGATCAAAACAACAGAAATCCAATCAGTAGAAGTCGAGATATGATTTTTTAAAGAATAAATACAAAAACAATGCTTAGAAGTCAATAGCGCAAAAGGTTATTTGAGGTTGCGCTAGACAGGGGTAATCTGAAATGTCAAGGCAACCGCAATGAAGCTCAGGTTGGATACAGTTCCAAACAGGTCCTACTGAAGATTTACCTCCCCAAGCTGGGCAAGGAGTCCTGTTTGCGGGAAGAGGTTCACTGAAAGCACAGTGAGTGTCACTGGTCCGCAATAGGCGAACAGCCACCGGGCTTCACGGACAGACAGGTGGGGGCCTCATGGGCGGCGATAATGCTGTGTGAAGAGACAAAGTCGTGCCTGCTGCTGCTGATCCTTCGTGTGAGCGACACGGTTGTGGAGCGAACGTGCCCGTTTGTGATCGCAAAAAGCCCAAAAGCTTGATTTAAAGGGCCCAGGAGCTGTAGATGATGAAAGCAGCTGCAGAACCCACTTCTGACACCCAGGACTTGGTGGGGCCCCCTCGGGCAAGGGTAGGAGTCACAGAAGGAAGAGTTCAGAAGCTGCAGCAGAATTATAGGGGGTCTTTTGTGTCCCTGAAATAGGAGGCAAAACAGCAAGCACTTGGAGTCACTCTGGGTTCAGTCCTTGGCCTCAGCAGGGCAGAGATCAGCAGGTAGCAGGGCAGCTCAGCAAAGCAGAGAAGCAGTTCCTCAGAGCAGTCAGTCACAGCAGAGTGGCAATCCTTCAGCACAGCAGTCTTTACTCCAGCAGAGTTCTTCCCAGGTCCAGTAGTGCACTGATTTAATGGGGCCTGGGTACTGGTGCTTATACCCAAAAGTGCCTTTCATGTAGGGGGTGACTTCAAAGAAACTCTCTGAAGTGCACAAGGATCAATTGTAGTCCACCCCTGGCTCCAGACCACAAGTGAGGGGTAAATCATCCCTTTGTGTGAGGGCAGGACACAACCTAGTCAGATGTTAATGTCAGCCACCTCTCTGCCTTCCTGCCCAGGGAGGTTTACAATATGCAGAGGAATCCCCTGTCACACCCAGCCCTTCCTTTGTTGTGGCAGTCTAGAGGGAATGCACAAAGTGTATCTGTCACCTAGCCCAGATGTGTATTGGACACAGGCTGCAGGCACACAGAGCAAAGATAAGAGCAGAGAAATGTCCACTTTCTAAAAGTAGCATTTCTAAAATGGTAATGTCAAATCAAACGTTGCCATTAAAGAGGATTTATCACCACCATTCCAAAAATATTAAACATGAAGTAACTACTCCTTTGCAATCAGGAATTACACATTTAACGGTCTTTTAAGGAATCCCCAATGCTAGCCTATGAAAGGAGTAGGCCTCATAGCAGTGAAAAATATCTTGAGCTGTTTGTCACTGCCAGGACATTTAAAACTTAAAAGTACATGTCCTGCCTTTTAGTTACACAGCACTATGCCCATAGGCTGTCACTTAGGACCTACCTTAGGAGTGACTTATGTGCAATAAAAGCGGAGTTTAAGTCTTGGCAAGCAGTTTTAAAAACCAAGTCAAAGTGACAGTAAACTGCACACACAGGCCCTGCAATGGGAGGCCTGACATAGATTTGAAAGCCTACTTGTGTGGGTGGCACAACCAGTTCGGCAGGCCCGCTAGCGGCATTTAGATTACAGGCCCTGGGTACATGGTTTACCACTTTAGAAGGGACTTACACGTAAATTAAATATGCCAATCAGGTATACACCAATGTCAACATGTTTAGGGGAGAAGCACATGCACTTTAGCCCTGGTTAGCAGTGGTAAGAGACTCAGAGTACTAAGGCCAACAAATAGGTATAACAAAAAGTGGTGGGAAGCAGGAATGTTGGGGGGAAGACCACCTTAAGGATGACTGGTCCAACACCTGATGTGGATTATTTTTGCATGGTGTTTTTACTGTTTTACTGAATTAAGTGTTGCACAAATACTTTACACATTGCCTCTTAAGTCAGGCCTGACTGCTCTGTGCCAAGCTACCAGAGAGTGAGCACAGGTTAATTTAGGGTGTGTATCTGATTTTCCCTCACTAGCATTGTGGCTCCTGATTGGCCAGTGTACATACCTCTGCCGACCAGAAACCCAATTTCTAAGATGGACTTAGACAAGAAAACTGAGGGAGAATTAAGGGAGGAATTTTCTAAACATTTTGTAATGTGGAGAGAAAGTCTGATGATTACATAACAAACAGCTCTATAACCCTCCCTCCTCCTTTTATGGGAGGAAAAGGGATCCTTACTCCGGGTTTCAGATACAGGATGAATTCAGACAAGGTCTAGAGTGAGCAGTACCTGTACAACGTTACGGATGGAGCGGCTATACTTTGGTGAATTAGGACAAAAACAATCCCTACTGCTCTGGTTTGGCCTCTGAATACCACCAGATTTGTCTTTAAGGAAATTTCCAAGGTCTTACAGATTTTATACCTACCCTGGACACTTTAAAATATATGCGCATACCTTTGAGTTTAATGTCTGCAGCAGTGTTTTTTCAGAGAACCATAACTTATCTACTGAAAGGCATCCAAGGTGTAAAATGTCATGAGGATGATGTTCTAGTGCACAGTTAGACAAAGAAGGAGCATGATGAATGGGTTATGAGTTTGTTGGAAAAATGTCAAAGTATGGTTTGACTTAACCTGCAGAAAAATGTTGCTTTGCTAAAGAAGGAATTTCTTATTAGCATGAGTCTGGTAAAGGTGTAAAATCTGAACATGGTTCTATTGAGACCATTAAGAATTAAAAACAAATAAAATGAGAAGTTAATTAAAATAAATGTTGAGTTTTTGTGGGATGATGATTGTTGGAAAGAATCTATTGATGTAAAGAATGGCTTAAAAACACCTGATTTGCAGGCTTTGAACATGGTAAGGAGTCTGTGGTGGGCATGGACAAAGGTTCTGTGTGTGAGGGCTGTTTGACCCAAGTCATCAGTGGTAATGAGAATGCTGTTGTGTTCACATCTAAAGGTGTTAAATTACTCTCTTTAATTACTCAGAGAAATAAGCACTAGCTGTCAGTTGGACTTTGAATCAGAGCCAGATTTTTCTCTGGGGTAGTAATTTCACTGCAAAAAGTATATCAGAAGCCTTTGTGTGCGATCTTTCACAAAAAAGGGGTAGATGCTGTCTCGGCTCACATCAGGGTGGTTTTAGGCAGTACACTTTTCACATTTGTTACATTCTGGGAGTACAGAACAAGCCAGCTGATTGATCGTTGAGATTAGATCGTTCCAGCTGTAGAGGTGAAGCTGCTCTTGGAGGTGAGGAAGGTCTAATGGAAAAGGGTGTGCTGTTATACATAGAGGCATTTTGGAGGAGTCATGGTTGAGTGGTCTTACAAGTAAGTAATCTTTTGTTGGATGAGGTGGTGGTGTTTACTTTAGCAGGCTGGCCCAAAGAAAAATGTTGGGTTGATACATTAAAACCATTGGTGCATGAGGGATGAGCTGTCTGAACAGAGTGGATTGTTTTTCAGATATTCACAATTAGTGGTTCTTGGGAGTTTAAGGAATACGCTGATGGAGTTCGCACATTAAAGGTATCTTGTAGTGGTTAGGCTAAAAAAAAGATTAAGATTAGTTTACCAGTGGTCCAGTTCGGATCTTGAAGTGGAGAGTAGGATTAGAGATTGTGGTGAGTACTGAAGTAATGATAAGATTTTGAAAACCTGTAAACAATGTACATGCGTAAGGTAACATGTGGCCCTTGCAGGAAGTGTGAATTAATTAATTGGGCCATTGCTGGGTGAGATTGTCAACCTTTAGTTGTTTGTCCTTGTTGATGTTTTTCACGGTAGGCAGATGACCAGCAGTGAATAAAATCAGTTTAAAGGGCATCTTTTGTGTCTTGGAAGAGACATTTCAGAGAGGGGGAGATCGAGAGTTTCCCTCTTGAAGTGTTGACAAACAATGCCGTGCAGTTCTGTTCTAAAGAATTTGATACATTTTTTAAGTTATGTGGTATAAGTTTTCGTAAGTGTACACAGTATTCTCCTGAATCGAATGGTATAGTGGGGAGATTTAAAAGTACAGATAAGGGAGGAATTCAGCTAGCAAAGGTTAACTGTTTTATTTTGTTGCAAGGTCATCCTGTGCCCTGGGCACCCTCAGATTCTTTGCAGGCTGGTACTGGTGGAAACTGACTGTCCCTGGACTCTTCCTAACCAGGCCCAGGGCCAGTGCTATGCTGCAGAAAACGCCCTTAGAATACAGTGAAAACATCTACATCCACCCAGGTACACCATGGGTTAGGGTATCCCATGATTGGTATGACCTCCCCTATAAGGCCCTAATACATAATAGGTGGGGGATCAAAACTACCTTTACGTCCCTAGTATATAATAGGCCACGGCAGTTTAGAGGCCAGAAGACCTTTTTGCACTTGCATGTGTACACTGCTGAGACCTGAGGTTAGTTTAAAAGCAGTCCTGGGTTGCAGGACTGATTATAAAATGTAAATCGTGCCCAAACTCGACTTTGGAGTTTGGAGCACTTACAAATGAATACACTCCAATAGTTTGGCATATTCAGTAACCCCAGGGTCTCCCCTAGGAGTCCCAGTGGTGGGGGTGGGGGGGGGGGTCAGGTATAAAACAGGTTTTATATGCCGTGGGTTTAGTGAAATTGCACATTTCACTGCCCACATTGTAGTAAAGTGCATCCCCAAATCAACTTTTGTGCTACGAGCACTATGGAGTGAGTATCGGCAATATTCTTTTTACATATTTAGAACTCCTAAAGTCTCTCCTATGTGTTCCAGTGTTGGAGGTCCTTAAGATATAGACAGGGTCCTTATAAATTGCCCAAATCAAGGTTTCCTGAAATGGGATTGATAAATCCAACAATTTACTATTCTTGGATTTATCCTAAAATGTACAGACAAGAAGTTATTAGACTTTCTTATCTGTAAGCCAAAACTCAGCCTTACAGTGATTGGTCAGAGTTAAGTGGATTAGCCAGGCTGCTTTGATGAGGTGATAAGTAGCCCTGGGGTGAAGAAGCCATCCTGGGTGGAGAGGGTCCTGCTACACAGGAGTGCCAGAGCACAGGTGAGGGGTCATAAACAATATTCTTCAATAGAATGAGGAGACAGGCAGGAGAAACCAATTTCATTTAAACCCCTACACTTTGTAACCAGCCAAATGGCAGGCTTAAGGAAGGAATGTGTGGATGCCAGGGGTAGAGAGAATATGGAGATGAGCCATCCTGAAGGTTGGTTTAGCCAACTCTTGCCTCTCTGCCATACTGAATTTTGGAGAAGTAGTGCTGTCTGGGAAACCATTGTGCCACACTTTGGACGAAATGGTCATGATCTGAGGTGTTGTCAGGCACCGCATTTGGCAGGAGGTCCCTCCTGTATGACCCCAGAGAACACTGAATAAGTATCTGAGAGAGGCAGTGCCAGATCTGCTGCTTGAATCTACAGAAGAAGAAGGGTCCATTGCAGAAGAAGATTTGCAAGGGGTTTTGTCCAAGTGGATTGTGGGAATTGAAGTCCCAAATTTTCAAGGTCCATCTTGGAGATTCCAGACTTTTGGGGAAAGTTTTGGACACTTTGGGACCCTCAAAGTAACTTCAGGAAGATGGTCCTGAAGTTTGAAGAAGTTTGGAGCAGCTTTTGAAAAAAGCTCCATAAGTGGACTGACTCGACCTGACCAGCCAAGCCGAGGACCCTCAACAGCGAGCCGGTCTGCCGCCCATGTTTGTCCTGCTGAAAAGCTCCTGAGGTTCGACTTCCAGAGTTTGACCAGGAGTTGCTGGAAACCCAAGCTGGTGAACCCTCACCAAATCCGGCCTGGTGAAAACATTGCGGGACCCCACGAGAAAAAGCTCTGTTAAAGTTTCTAAGTCAGAACATAGAAAAGGTGACCGGAACCAATCACGAGAGTCAAGAAACCCACTTTCATCCGCAAGCCGACCTGGATCATCCCCTTGGAAAGCTCTGGAAGTCTGACTTTCATAGGTTTGACTGGAAGCTCTTTGCAAGGCAATCGGGCGAACCCTCACCATATCCGGAGTGGCTGAGAGCTTCGAGTGACCCCAGGAAGAAAAGCTCCAGAAAGGTTTCAAAGTCAGAAGGTTATAACTTTAGCCAAAACCTACCGCAAGGGGATCCATTGCAGTTGGCCTGAAATTTTGACTTTGTCATGGTCTGGAACGACCAGATGTCTCAATAGGCGCTATTGGTTTCTATGTGCTATATAGTGCTACATCTTTCAAAATTAATATCTCTGGTTCCCTACATTGGATTATTTTTGTTTTGTTATTTTAAAGATAAAAATATTTCTTAATTTTATAAATTGGTGTTGGATTTTTATTGTGTATTGTGTCCTAATTATGTACAGAATTTGTGTTTTTGAATGCTTTACATACCATTCTTTGAAATTTAGCCTGCCTGCTCGCAGCCAAGCTACTAAGGGTTCAGCATGGGAATAATTTCCTAAGACCTATCCTGAGTCCTATTTTGTGCTAGTGGTATTACTTCCAGTGGTAGATGCATATTTACCCCTTCTAATAATCCACGTTCCAACAGAGATTGATAGCATACTGATTGTCTCTAAATCAGATGATTGAGAAAACTCATTTATAGTTGGTCAAAGGAAGAACACCTCACAGCAGTTATTCCCTGGCTGAATGAGTTGGACAAAGGGTGGAGTGGTATTGTGAGGAATGATAACTGGAAAAAAAGAGTAGGGGAGGGCTAAATATTCCACTGCGCCGGCAGAGTTCGCGGCATTTTGCCCACTCTGCTTTACGGGAGTATCGTATATTTCTGGCAAAACTCCCCCATGTGCAGCTTGGCGGAGGTTTTTCTCCTGTATGGCTCACCAACATTAAGTTAACCCCTAGCATGCTTTACAAGCACTGGAACATCACCTGGAGAGATTTTCTCAGCGTGGGGAGTTGCGCCAGGTTGCAACCATTCGCATTGAGAAATTTGCCACTGAAGTTTAAAATCTACTTGAGCGGCAGGAAGAAGCAGCGCCCTCTAGCATGCTACGTGGTGCCATTTGCAGTGATTTTACAGCACAGAACAAGCACCCAGAGCTAAAAATCAAGTGCGAGCATGACGAATTCAGCCTGCTCACAGACCTCTGGGAAGCTTTTATGTAACTCCACTGAATTCCACAGAGTGAAAATCTGCTAGCTCCACCCACCCCTAAAGAAGAGAGACATGGCTGAACTTGAAGTGGAAGATTGAGTATGACGAAGAATGAAAGTGTTCAATATTCAAGTGGAGGTCTGTGATATGGTAAGAGTATGAGTGCCTGAAGGGACAGAACAATGGCTCTTCCTATTAGGGCTTTTTCTTCCTTTTCTTGTTTTTCATTTTTATGTATAATGATAGAAGATGTGGGATGTCCCGCAATGACATGGTTATAGAAGTGAACATGGCCAAAGTTTTAATTTGGGCCATTTGAGGGAGTCATGAGGGAAAGTTCTGAACAGGGACAGTTGGAAGCTGTGGTTTGGGTGCTTACCACAAACCCATCGACTTTGGGATCATCAATTGGGCCTCAAAGTCGTTAGTTCCTGCTCCATGGATTAATTCTATCCCTAGGCAGCAACACTTGGCTTTAGGCTTCACATCAGGCTTCCAGCGGTGAAGAACATCACTCAAAAGACTCTCCCTCCAAAACAAGCAAGGTTGAAGCACAAGCAGTATAGGAAACTCTCTGTTAGGCCTCACTCAAAACACTAGAAAGATTGGAAATGTACAATTGCCTCCCTGGACATCCTTGCTCAAAATGTTATCTAGAAGTCTTTCTATATGAAAAATGTTTATCTGTGAAGCAAGAAAGCATGAGCAGTAATTGTAATACCCCCCTCTTGCAGATTTTGCAATAGCTTATTCAAATAGGGTGGTGTAGCGAGGCACCTGTACAGTGTATATTAGTTGTGTCATTGGAAATTTAGGGACAGTACACCTCACATTTTCCATAGTTTTAGAGACCACACATTCGACAAACGGTTCCCGGTTTACATTTTATAACACAAAGGCAAGCACACAAGGAGAACGTGGAGAATAAACAGCTTGGACTGCCAAGGCTGTAATAAAGAAGCACTAGCATTATTTATCAAAACAAAAAAAAACATTATTGGGGTCATAAATGTACGTATTTCATGCTAAGCAAACCAACAACCCAATTTCATTTTAAACGGAAAAGCACAGATGTAGTACCAAAGCTCTCACAGCAGCAATATTCATGAATAAATATATGCATTTCAGAGGATATTTAGGACATCACAGATTCTATTTATTTTGGACAAAACAGCTGAGTATTACTGCAGGCTAAGTCCATATGAAATAAAAGGGCAGATTTATCAACACATTGCGATGGAGCACAGTCACAAAAAGTGACACAAACCAGTGCCAAGTGGTATTAAGTTATTTACATTCCAGTGCAAAACTTTAATCTGCTGGAACGTAGCACTAAATGTATGCAAGAGCATTCTGAGCTACTTTGCGTTACTTTGCGTCACTTTGCGTCAAGGGGGCGTCCCATGAGTGGTACATGGGCATTTCCACACTACCACTCATGTTTTTTGACACAAAGTCCTATCTTATAATAATGGTAGACAGGGCTTTAGGAATAAAAATAACATCACTTTGAAGCAAGCTCCAATAAGGAGAAAGGTTTTTTATTGCCACTAACTATTCAACTGTTGCTTTTGTGCTGCACTATACAGCATATATAAAATGTGTGAACATTTTTAAAGTATGTCTTAGCATAGAATGTTGTTTACTAGAAGGCAACCCTTCAGATACAAAACCTATGCTAGACGTCACACAAACATATGCGCTATGGTGTGAGGGGCGCTAGGCAACTTGAAAGGGCACCAGTGCAGGGACAAGAGAGCAGCCGTGCAATATCTTAGGAGATATGCTGCTCTCTCCTCCTAGCACCTATAGCTCCATTAGTTGGTGTGCTGCATTGCACTACAAATTAGTATATTCCCCCTCACCAAATCATTGTGCTAGTCAAGCTCCACAAGCCAATTCCAGTATAGAAGGGATGATGTGGCCCATGTTGTAGTATGGATATTCAACCACTATCACACAAGAAGAGCGCAGGAAAGTATGGAGGCTATTCCTAGACACATTTTACAGTATGCAAATAGTGCTCCTGTTGTAGTCCTCTTTTTCATATTTTTACATGCCTTTGTGAATTGGACCCAAAACATCTAAAATGGCAGTAAAATGGGAATATTTAAGAAATAGAACAGTGCACGTTTGTAACAGTTCCCAGGATTTGATTTACTCACAGAAATATCAATGTATGTTTTCTGTGGATGATGCCAGGGTGTACCTGCATAGAAGACAGCAGAGAAATCATGCAGGGATTTGCAGATATGGCAACTGTAGAGACCCTGTCCACCATGTCTGTGGTCTCTTCATATCATTAAGAGGTGGGAGACTTCTTCAATTCCAACAGCGCAGTCTTGTCAGCCTCTGCTGTTAGAAATATTTAGCCTGTAGTTTATCTGCAACCGGGCCACCCACTTCAGAGCATCAAATGCATCCGCATCATGTAAAACATGGTGGTTGCAAACAGGAAAAAAACAATGATCCCCACACACAGGAGTAAAAGAATCCCACTACAAAATCTGAAAATCCGAAAAATGGTGGCAAGTTGCAGTCACATGGTGGCCAGCAGGCATTACGTTTTCCTGAAATGATGCTAGCTGGAGCACTTTTGGAAACGATCTCTGACACGCTGAGGTGGATCTATCGAAATGACAGCGACGTAAGCAGAGATGGTGCCTCTTCCACCCAGTCAGGGCGATGGACTGCCCATCAGGGTCTAAAGACCACAATATTTATTTATAGAATTTGTTGCACAACACAGAGATACTTAAGTTGACGTCAGCTTACGCAGTGATATGTGCCCACTGGTGACATATAGTACTTCTTGGAATAGGTAATATTGTGGATAACAATTCTGTGGGGGTCAACAAAGAACTAATTCACATAAAATGCACCCACTACAAAGAGGTCTCGGACACCACGCTCCCAGGATTGAATAATGGCAAGCCCGGTCAGGCTTGTATTCTTCTGAGGCCCACAAAATAAATGCCATTAGGTAGGATGACATTAAACATACATTATTAATGGCCAATGAATGCCATTAGCATAAGTCACAGCAGAGTTCTCCTACCTGTAGGGGAAGAGCATCAGTGACCTTCCAGTCAAGTGATGCAGCTCTTTGCACTATGCACATTGGCTGAAAACTCAGCTTCAGGCTGCACTCTGATGGATCTTTAGTTCCAGACAGAGGCTGCTGCACCAATCAATACATTTTAATTACGTGAAACATATTTAATCCTACAAAGATGACACCGAATACTAGATTTGCAAACCATAAAGGTTTAATATATGATTTACAAAGGAACAAATTCAATTCACAAATTTAGTTTAAGTCTAATGCCAATACATGAGTGCATTAGTCAATATAATTCAAAGCAGTTCAAAATCATAAATGTAAAGAAAAATAATTATAAAGTTATAGAAGGCTAACTATGTCTCAAAATGAATCAAAGCAGACTCAGGTTCCCATAAACGGAAGTCCCTACTCTGCTAATCTAGGGAAACTCAGGAATGTTGGGGAGAATCTCAGGCACAAGGTGTCAGAGTAAAAAGCCTCTAAAACGCAGGATATATAAATCAGGTAAAACTTTGGCTAGCAAGTGGGGAAGACATCTGCCCATGAGTCAAATTTACCTCCTTTGGGCATCTACTCTAAAGAAGCTAGAAAGGAATCTCCTCTATAGGAAGCTAGAGTGGAATCTACTCTAAGGGAAGCTAGAAGAGAAACTGAATCTAAAATGCTGCAAAAACATTCTTAAAACGACAGAATTCTAACATTATCAGTAACACGTGATTTCTCCAGGAAGCCTACCAATCAAGTGAAGACCAAAAAGACACTGTTTTTCACAAACATGCTTCAACTGTGACTGTAAAACTAGAAGACAAGGCATACGGCTGTTTGCATCCACAGGTGCAGCTAAAAGGCCTCCATTCAATTAAGAAATTCCACCACAATCTCTAAATAACAATACTTTATTTTCTGCATAAGAAACATAAAAAATCACCATTACACATCTTCAATAATGCCTCGGCTTTTCAACAAAAATTAATGTTCACGTTTACAAGCAGCAAAGTAACAATTAAAACAAGCCCTTTTTAAAATAGAGGCCTACATTAACCACAATCTGTTTAAACATGGAAAATGTGCAGAAAATGCATTTGTGTCTGGGATGTTACTGTTTATGTATGTACAAAGCTATTAAAAGTGAAATTAATTATTTCACAAGATTGAGGTTGACCAGTCCAATACCACTCCACTTTAGCCTATTTCCTACTGTTCATGCAGCAATACCCCATAGTCCATCATATCACACACGGTGGAGAGTCCAAGCGAAATTGTTCCAGCTGCATCCCTCTCTTCTAGAATCACCATGATCACGTTCTTAATCTCATCAAGGGCAGTGGCCAACATTGGGGCATATCAACAACAACCGGCGATAATTATCGCTCAGCGCTCTTAGCGTGAGGATAATTATCGCCAGCTAGCGTGAATTTTTATCGCTGAGATAGCGTGCTATTAGCAACGCTTATCTCAATAGCGATAAAAATCTACACGCTAACAGGCTAACGTGAGATTATCGCTGGAAACCCAGCGATAATCACACGTTACCTTGTTGATAGGGACAGGCAAACTTAGCCATGATATCCTCCTTCCATAGGATATCATGGCTAAGTCTGAAAATTAGCAGACGTAAAAAAGCAGCGTTAACCGCGGTTAGCGCTGCTTTTTTTGTCTCTAACAGGGTTAGCGACATTCTTGATAATAGGAGAAATGTCGCTTAGCGACATTTCTCCTATTATTTTACTCTGGAACGCCCCCTTTGCATCTCATTAGAGATGCAAGGGGAAGCGTAGAGTAAAAGGGTGCTAACATGCAAATTTGCGTGTTAGCACCCTGTTGTTGATAGGGCGCTAGTTTTATCTCTGCTGTTTTATTGGCTTTTAAAGCCAAAAAAGCAGAGATAAAGCCCTTGTTGATATGCCCCATTGTTTTGAAACAAATGCCCAGAAGAGCCTGATTTTTTGTGACCTCTAGATAACTGGCTAACTACAAGGCTACCAATTTCTCTAAATGTTCCCCTGAAGCGGGAGTCAGGGTGATTGGCTGATTTATTTTGGTGTCCATGAGATCCAGTTAGTTCTTTTTCAGAAAGGGTAGGCACCACCCTAGCCTTCAATCTTCTGCGAACAACTCAGAAATTGCTATGATGTTGAACAGACAGACCACTGAGCTAGCAATGCAAGGATCAAACTTCCTCAGCACCACAACCGACACAAACGTGATGGATATCCTGCCTTGCCGTATTACAAGTTACATTATATCCTATGGACCTTGTAATACGGCGGACGGGACATCTGCCACTTTGGTGACGGATTATCCCACCCGCCAAGGTCGAAATTAGGCCCTAAGACTTCAAAAATAGTATTGTAAAACACAATGATTTCATGGGACTCTTCTCAAAAAGGTCAACGTTAAATAACTTTCAATGATAAACAGCTACAGAGTGTTTCTGACCTGCAAAATTACACTGTATTGCAGTGAAACAAGACGCTTTGAACATATTGCATATTAAATATGACAAAGCATCATATATTCTAATAATTGATGTTTTTTAAAATCCCACAGTGTGGTTAATGGCAGATAATTTTGTATTTTTCAGCTCGAGATATTAATGTATTGATGTGGCACTCATTACAAATATGTTGTATTCTTTATTTTGTTGGATTATACCAAAACTCAGGAGGTTTTTGCCTTTCATCAAAATGTGCAAGCATACCATTAGTATTAATCTTTATGTGCAGATCAGATTTATAATAGATACATTAAGAGAATTATAACACACATGTTGGACATAGACAAATATTAGAAATGTTGTTTAGACAACTCAAGTCTGTGACATATGAATGAATATAGCTGTGCAAAGTAGTGACACTTTGCTTTGGCACACTTTGTGACATTTTTAGAGACACTGCCAGCTTTGGAAATTATTTTGAAAATGAAATGCAGAAAAAAATATCTATCTACAAGATGAGACATTAGAATGAAAACCTAATATATTAACAATTTAATGTGCTATTTTTAACAAAATATTTGAAACTTTCTTTTAATTGCATTTTCTTATTTTGGTGAAAATATAACTTGCAAGTTAACTTTGTGTGTGGAACCTTACTATAAAGGATTGTGTTTTCAAAAGCTATTGACAGAGACATAATTAGAAAATATGTTGTTCCAGGCCCCTCTCATTCTTTTATTATCTAGAGGATTATGAACAGTTGTGAAATTGGCATTTAAACAGGAATACCTAAATTTCCCTCTGAATCCTTAAGTTTAATTTACCTAACCTTTACCTTCTTCATGATGAAAGCCATACATCCAACTTCACAAGTCAACGTTGATGAAAAACCTCAGACACTATAGGGCATACTTATGACTTATGTGGCGCAGGGCAGCGCAGCAATTCACCTTGCTGCCCTGCTCTGCATCACAGGGAAAGGGCAGGAATACACCAAATGTATCCAATACAGCACATTCCTGTCCTTTCCCTCTGTGCTGGTGCCCTTTTGGCAGCGTAGCGCCAAAGCAGGCACCCTTGCACCAATGTACAAGAATGCCTGCATTGTAAGGAGGATTGTTTTTGTGCAGGAAGGTGCTCCTTCCTGCACAAAAACAATCCCCTGAGGCTTTTCCTTTTTCTATGTGTGCTGCAGAGTGCAGCACACATAGAAAGAGGAAAAAACAAAGTTAAATAAACATATTCCTTCTCATTACACCTCACCTGAGGAGGCATAGGTTTTTGGTGCATCGCCAGTTTACAAGTTCTTGTAAATCTGGGGATGCATTGAAATCCATGGATGTTGCATTGGGACACTAACGCAGTACCCATGGAAATGCCTCCCTGGTGTAGAGTAATGCAATGCAGCGATTTGCACTACATTACATTACTCAAGAATTAGAAGGCATGCAGGGCCACACAAGGCGGCCTTGCACGACTTCATAAATCTCATTTTTCATTTGCATCGCTCTTGCACCACGTTGCATGGTGCAAGAGCAATCCAACGGGCTTATAATTATGCCCCTATATCTCAATACCCGTGCTAGGTATTTGTATTGTCCTACAGATCTAACTACAAAGATAATAAGTAGAAGACACTGTTTAGGAACAAAACAAAAATAAGTACTAAGGGCACAGTTTTGAAAGTATCATGTGCACCTTTGTACAACTTATAACTGTCAAAAATTATTTGTGACAGAATAGATCTGAACCCACATATGTCCTTTCGGGGAAGCATTGTGGTAAGTTCAGTGTCCACTAGAACATCCTCAGATAGTGAAAGGAGAGGGTGCCAGAATCACTTTGAAATATACTGGGTTTAAATGCGTTATAGAGGGTGGATTTGTGAATTGGGAGAGAGATCTCTAGCTCCAGAAATTCCCTATCCATCTTTGACATTTGGTTACAAATTATCACTGGATATATATCATAGTAGAGCAAAGGTGAATGTAGGTTGTGTGGGAAATTGCTAGGAACGGCTTTTGTTTCGCCTATTAATGGCATGTCCGTGCCCCTTTTTAAAGTCTTTGCTTGACCTAATATCTTTTCAGATGAGGCCTTGATCTAAAGGAGGAAGGCTCAATGCCTGGTTCAAGAGGAGGTTCTGCTGTCTGCCATAGGAAAACTGGCAGAGTTTGTACTCCCTGTCTTGCTTTTCTGCCACCATTATTGTTGAAAGAACCTTTTTGAAAACCTTTATCGAAGCATGTCAAGAGACCGTTACAAAACAACCAACATAATATCATTTAATAGCAACAATTTGTAAAACATGATGCAAACTGCATCTACAACTTCATTAAACATTTTGAAATATCCTATAATTATTTTAAAGTATACAGAAACTTATTTGAATAAATTCCATATATAATTATTCATAGCAGTAACACTTTTAACATCATAAGTATAGACACGGAGAGTGCGCTAGCAATGAAAGGGCACACAAAAACAAGACAGACACTAAAAATGCTTCTAAACTTAAAGCAAAACATTGACTGATCACAAAGGATGGAGTAGTTTACCCACATCTTAGAAAATATGTTTCTTTAGATCTCAATCTTCAGGACATCATGTGGAAAATACCAGATCTGTCAAATCATTAACCCAGGTCCCAACTTTAAGTTTACCCTTGTGTTTTCAATGCCACAAAATAATCCTCTTGGAAATTGACATGGTTTAATCATACACAAGGATTTTGTCCAACCAATCTTTTTCATTCGTTTTTTATAATTTAAAATGGGCTTTATTGGTCAAGTGCTGAACCAAGAGACCAATCATCATCTTTATCCTAGCTTATAATTCTCTACACTGTTCACAACATGCTAGGAGCTTGCAGGTAACAATTGATTTTCAACATCGACATTTGAAGTTTGCTTTCATTCCCAATGTTTGCCTCCATCCAATAAACTCTGAATTTGTTTATTTCTGGGCTTTTCTTGTTGTAGTCGTATTGCTACCTTCCAGTAGCTTTTAACAGCCTTGACCTCTAAATAAAACGCCAGTCCCACTCACCACCTCGATGGCGGGCAGACGTAATAACCCCCTAGTTCTGATCACAGCTCAGTGATACAATTTATCAACAAAGAAACCTTAGAAGTAAAACCTATTTGTGTTGTATTATTGTTTCCCAAGCTAAAGATTTCATTTGTTGTGTTTGTCATGATCTGTGGTCCGCACTCACCTCTTAATGTTCAACAAGTATGAAAATGCAATGATGTGAACTATATGGTGGTTATTGTGTTTAGACTTGATACACTTCTCACAATGCCTGATTTCAGTCAAGGAAACTACATGTCCCACTACCTACAGAGCCCTCAAGACGTTGGCAAGTGGTGATGGCTATTTTTAGGTCACAAAGTATTAGTTCCTTGAGGTCTAAAGTAATTAAGATATCTTGTTGCTGCAGCCAGGACCTTGTTGCCTGAGTAAAGGAAAACCATGGAAACTGTTTTGCGATCATCACTGGAATCAACAGAGGTCTGAATTGGATAGAGAGACGTATTCTTGCGAATCCATTTGTGTTTCTGGATATTAACTCTATAACTAAGTACTATTTCAATAAATATCATATAAGTGTTATAAAATCACCAGTAGCAATGGGAATGATTTTCATCACTTCTAAAACCTTCATGTATTTCACTTTTAATATAACTATTGTATAAAGATAACACTACAGGTTGGGGTGTTGATTGTTTGTTACCAAGAGAACAGGGGAAATACTAATGTGTGTTTGTTAAAATTACAAAACCATTACATTGAAAGTACTTTCAATCAAAGAGTGTGATCATATAAGACAGAAGATAGAAGCACAATAGCTTTGAATATGTTTGATATTTTACAGATAATATTTGTGTTTCAGCGCTAGGAAAATTCAGTTTCAACAAACTTAGTGTTGGAAACAATGAAATATTTTAAACATTTATTATGTGTGATAAAAGATAGTTGATGCTGTAGGAAGCTTCATAAGACATTAAATGCTACTTTCTTTCAATATTAGTGCTCATTCAGTGAAGGAATTGCCCATCTGATTGTGAAGTCACAGTGGAGATATTGAAAGGCTCAGTTTCTTTTCTTATCCTAATCCACATTTTCTGATGTGTAGAGTTGGTAGTGATTCAGAGTGGTTGGTACTGGATTGGAAATTCACTGCTCTTATTGTATCTGGATTACAAGGTTAGTGCTTTCTGACAGTGATGTCTAATTTTTATTTATTCCACGAGTGAGTACGATTAGCTGATATTAGATTAGATGCATATCTCCCAAACTGGGATCCCTTCCCCTTTGCAAGTGGTTTACCACCTATTTGAAGTAGGTGGTAAACTGCAAGTGTTTGCGGCCACAAAACATTAGTACATAGCATGTTGACTCGCTAGTAGGAAGGGACGCCCCTTCTTAATAACAAGAGTCGCAAATGCTTTTTGCGAGTCAGTGACTCGCAAAATAGCATTTGTACATGCTATTACCCTTTTTTTGCGGCCACAAATGGGAGGATCTCCCGTTTGTGGCCGCAAAAAAGGGTTGTACATCTGGCTCCTAGTTTGAGCCACATTAAAATTCCAGTTGCAAATGCAATCCTCTGCAGCTCCTTTTAGCAGCACTATTATCTTAGATTTTTGACACATTAATGTTATATGGTACAAACGAACTATAGTGATCAATTTAGTTTAATATTGATGATAATTACTTTGTGGACAGATAAACTGTTCATCACTGAAATGACATACTTTATATTCATTTTCTGAATCACTTATACCTTGGAAATGAGTTTGCAACCATATTGCACATGCCAGTGCCTTAAAACATGATAATCACAACCATAAAAGAATAGGATAGAGTAGGCGTACCTGCTTTATTCCTTACATTAATTCCTACTGAGGGGTACAGTACATCCTCTGTAAATTATTTAATGTTACATTAAAGCATGCATAAAAATCAGTCCCAAATGTATGGTAACATTACCACTGTTTGCATGCATTTATGATTCTTAAACGTGTTGTGAATGTCTGTGGCCTAGATAGAAGGCTAACCTGATATTCT
Organism: Triturus cristatus; assembly: GCF_964204655.1. Classification (NCBI taxonomy): domain Eukaryota; kingdom Metazoa; phylum Chordata; class Amphibia; order Caudata; family Salamandridae; genus Triturus; species Triturus cristatus. The sequence continues at coordinate 1,414,268,521 of NC_140591.1, read as the reverse complement.
TTTACTCAGCTAATGTATATTTGTTTTTCCTAATCCAGCCTAGTAGAACTGAGAAGGAAAATTTCCATCCTCTGGTGCACTCATTGTTTGTAGACTCCACAATGTAAAGAAACGAACCATGGAACTGTCCATTGTATTTTTCAACCTGCAGGGAGATGGTAGGAAAGTAGCCATTGGTTTCTGCATGCACTTTCTCATAAAAAGAAAATCGTTCAAATATAATGATACAGGAGCTTGGCATGAGCCAATTCCACTTTGTGTCAGTGAAGACATTGCCTAGAAAAGGAAAGGTAGAAGGTACTACTACAGGGGTGAAGTTACACACACAGACCAATTGCTGAAGAAGATGCTGATTAGGCATGTGTGAAATTAAAATTACGCTAGCATAATTTGTGTAATTTGGGGATTTTCACATTGCGCTTATTACACAAAACTGCTAAAATTACAACCTTATGCCACATCACATGATTATACATCATTCCTGGCAATATGTTACCGAAAGTGCAATAATGACGTGAAAAGACGGAGAGGGCTGCTGTTCACGCCACTTGTATTTTCACCCCACTTGTGATTCAGAGAAGGACGCATTTCACTCTAAAATCTAGCACTAAATGTCAGATTTGCATTTTGCGTACTGTTGTGTAATTTTAATTTAACATATTTACGCAAGGATATCAATAAGACTAGGTGAGTATTGTTAGAAGTAAGAGTGAGGAGGTATTCCACCCAGAATCAGAATATCATTGTCATCTTGAGAAAGCCATATGTGCACTCGCCAAGTCAGGTCTTATAATACAAATTAGACTCAATGGATCAAGCCTACTATTGGTGACGGATGAGTCAATAATTTTGATGAAAATATTAATCTTGTTTATAGCTCTCAAAGAGAGACAGTCTTGTCTAGAAAATATTTCATTCACTTCGCCCCAGGTTTCCAAGAAATGGCCCTTATAATTTCTACGAGAATAAGCCGCCTCTATAATCCACCTTCATGGGCTACTGCTGTTGTTAAATCCTTGAGCCATTCATTACAAGCAGAGGACAGGTATGTCTTCCATTTTCTTAATATATTTATTTTGACGACAGCCAAAACTGTGTCGACCCACTTCTTCTAATAATTTGTGAGTCCCGTGATTTGTGAAGTATGGTGGAGTATTGCTAGGACTTGTGAGAGGGGGATGTCTAAGCCACTAGTGGTTTTTATTGTTTCACATATTTGTTGCCAATGTGCCTGTAGATTCTTACATTACCATAGTATATGCATGGTATTTGGATTGCCACATCTCCAGCAATTGGATGAGTTGCACAAGTTGGCTTTACAGATTTTTGGAGGTTACCAGTGTCAGTTATGCAGTTGTGCAATACTTTAAAGAAGCTCTACTTCATCCCTTGTCACAGGTCTCTAATAGTTCTGACCATTCCTGAACTCTTCCCCAGAGTGTAAGTTGCAAGTGCTCCAATTCTCCAAATTTGTTTTATGCTTTCCAGTATTGTTGAAATATTGCCTGGAATCATCAGGGATATATTTGAACTTATTTAGATTCTCATATCCTTCAGCTTCTCAGGCATGGATTTGAAGGGAAGACATGAGAGCACTGTTTTCATCCTAAATGTATTGATGAGAAAAGTTTGACTTGTGTCCCAGCTTACTTTTTATCAGGAGAATTTGGAAAAGGGTGATATATGGGCCTCATGTAGGTAGCCAAATACCGGTCGGTAACGGCCGATTTTCGGTAATTATACCGTTACCGACCGGTATTTAGGCTTTTGGTATGTAGGGGGACAATTTCTGTATTCGGAATTTACCGAATCGGTAATAATTACCGAATCGGTAATTTTACCGATTCGGTAAATTCCGAATACAGAAATGAGATGTAGGGGGAGTGTGTGGGTGTTGTTATGAGTCGGTAATTACCACCAACTAATAGTTGGTGGTAAATAATGAATGGATGTGGAAATGCATTTCATGGCGCCTACAAGTGTGCAATGTGGCAGACATACATGCCCTTAGGGCATGTATGTGTGCCACATGTGCACACATGGCTGATTCAGGGGTGCAACAGGGTGTCAATGTGACACCCTGCCACCCTTGCATGTGTTCCCCCCATTACCGAATCGGTATTTACCGATTCGGTAATGAGGCATACCTTCCCATCAATGGGAAGGTATGCCTCATTACCGAATCGGTAAATACCGATTCGGTAATTACCGAATTTTAGCGAATCGGTAATAATTACCGACTCATTACCTACATAGCATTTACCACTTCATAAATACCGATTCGGTATGATTCGGTATTTATGAAGTGGTAAATGCAAGCCCACCTACATGAGGCCCATAGTATCTAATGTGGTGTGTAGTTATGTGGTGGGACCAGAGATGACCAGTAATATCTCAGCTACATAAAGAATCATTTTTATTTCTCTTACTGTGGTGTATAAACCTATGACAATTTGAGATTTTCTGTTTGTTGTTGCCAAAGGTTGCCAAAGAAGATTAAGGCAGGCAATGAACAACCTTGCCTGCTGCCCCTTCGGATCTATAACAGCTATTCACTTATTTATAAATGATGTATTTATGTTGTTTAATGCTGTTTGAAGACCTATGGTCTAAATAAACGTTGTCTTTTGACTTGACTATTCACTTCTGTTGTGGGTGCAATCATATAATTTTTCAAATGAATTTGATCTGTATTCCAGCTGATTCCAGAATTCTGAACATGTATTGCTTTTTGCATGGTTGAAGACTTTTGTGTCTAAAGAGACTGACAAAACATCTCTTGTTTAATTTTTCTTGCCTTAGTAGATATTTAAGGGTCCTTAAAAGATTGGTTGAGGATTGACCTGGTAAAAATCATTCTTGTTTCTGCTGTATCAACAATGATATGTACTTTTGCAATCTATTGGTCAAAACTTTCAACAGGATCTCTAAATCTATATTTATAAATGAGATTGCTCTACAGCTGGTAGAAGGTTTTGGATCTTTCCCTGGTTTTGTGATGAGGAGTTTATTACATTTGGATCTCAGTCCATTCTCTTTGTCTCCTTCTGCAAAGACTTTCCTAAATAAAGGAATTATCATGAGGGCATTTATTTTGTAAAATTCAATTGGAGGCCCATACTCTCCAGGATCCTTGATGTTTGGCATAGATTTAATAGCTGCGGCTATTTCTTCCTCTGTTATGTCTTACTTATGGGAGTCCAACACTATAGCACTTAGGGCCTGATTTTGAGTTTGAAGAGCAGGTTACTTCATCACAAACTTGATGAATATCCTTCCCGCCTTAGTACAAGTGCATATGACACATGTAAAAAGGCAGACAGGATGTCCATCACATTTGTGAAGGAGTACCAGACCGCCAAACTCTAAATTAGGCCCTTATTATGAGCATGTAGAGATTATCTAAGAATTACCTCTTCTTTTGTGTTAGTGGATTCTGATGTATAGAAGGAAGCAAAGAACAACGTAAAATCTATAGATATGTCAAGTGGTTTAGTCAGTAGCCTTCTATTTTTATTTTTCATCCCTGGAACAAATCTAAAGGCTGCCTGCTATTTCAGTTGGCGGATTAGCAAACGTCCTCGTATTGTTTATCTTTGATCTGAGTTAGTCTGTTCCTCTTCCTGATTAAATATCGCATTGAGTTCATATTTTGCCTTAATTATCACTTTTAAGTGTTTAGTGGAATTTTGCTTATTATATTTCAGTCAAATGTTTAATTTTTGTCCCTGGGCGATCAGCTTTTGTGATAGAATTATTTTTAGCTGCAGGCATGCCCTTCGTTAGTTGATCTCTAAGCTCTACCAGCTGCCAAAGGAGTTGGTGTCAAGAAACTGAATTCTCGTTTAGGATGAAGCATTCTTCAAAATAGCTTTGTAACTTCCTTTTGTCTGTAGATTTTCTGTGTTTCAGGGTGGACATCCTCCAGCTATGAGGGCTTGGAATTTGTGATTTAAAGTCAAGGTCCATTCAAATCAATGAGCAGTCTAATACACTGTGACCAGTTTTCGAACCACCATGGGACTGGCTTGGAAGTATTGAACTTGTAATGAGGAAGAAGTCAACAGGCTTTTCTGTTCCATGAAGGCATGAACGGCCGATGTATTGCCTTTCAGTTAAGTGCACTTGGCACCTTCATTCTCTAAGAGCATGGTCTGCCATTTAGCCTAAAAAAAGGCACTTGCCTGCACTGCAGAATTTCTCAAGTTGTCCTGAATTATTCCGTTTTTGGGTAGGGTGTATCATACCAGTCTCTGCCTAGTATTAATTTGATATGATCAGCTTCAATAATGATTATCTTTAAATCAGAAAAAAAACAGTTTGGTCTTGTTCGGTGAATATATTGATTGTATTGAAATTTGAGATTTTTGCATGGATAACTGCATGAAAACAAAATATTCTATAGAGTCAGATCAGTTCATACTGACACTAACATATTATTATGTAAAAGAAAGACTACCCCTCCCTTTCTGAATTCATTGTTGGGGTTAAAATCGCTTTGCCTGCTAAGGCTCTTTTCAACTTAGCGGATTCCTAAGGGTACACTGGAGACTTTTGTAGCACAATGACGTCCATTTTATTTTTGCTAGATATATAAGAATTTTCTTTCTCTTGAGAAAGTTGGTTAATATGTTAACATTCAGTGATAAGATCCTTAACATGTTTGTCACTGTCATTATTGCGATTATAGAGTTTTCTAAAGATTGGCCTAAAGTAGGTTGCACTTTGTACGTGACTTGACTTTGGACAGATGAGCAATACCTCAATCTCCCGTGCCTATGCTCAACTGAGGAAGATAGAATATTGGCACTGCCAATTCCATGAATGGTATATCAGCAATTACATGGTTAACATGTTTAATCTGTTGACTTGATCCCACAGGTTATGTTGCTTTTGGTTGGTTTTCCAGTAGGGATCGGGATTTTTCTCTTATGGTAAGTGATAATTTTGTATATTCACCACTGCATTGCTCTGTAGAATCACAGGATGTGTGAATGTCGCCCTATTGTAGATGTCTTCTGTATTGCGATGTGGTCCCTGGCGAGGGGTGTTCTTTCTCAAGTGGTATTACTGACAATGCGTGTCTAGTACCCATAGGTGCATTTTTTTGTGTGGATAAGAACTATTCCAGTTCATCAAGATCATAATATTTGTTACTTTTTATGGTTATGATCATCATGGCTGGTTCAGTTAAGCCAAATGTAATGCCCATTTTCTGATGATTGGCAGTAGGGCCAAAGGTTTTTTTAATGTTGGCTTCTTCAGAAGAGTCTTCTGTTGTGAAAATTAAGTATACTCTATGTTGGAATGGATCACCTCTCTTCACAGTATAGACAATATATTAGGACTGTTGGTGTTGCATTAGGCAAACTATATCTGGTCTTGGTGTGCTTGATTGACAGGTGTGTATTTGATGGATTCTTTGTAATTCAAGATGAGGGTTAAAAGTTATGCCCATTTAACAAATGATTGCTTGTACGAAGTATTGTTTTTTGTGTGATCATATTAATATTTTCAATAAACCTTTTCTTGAACTTAAAAATGTTATGCCGAGTAGGTTTGGCAAAAGTAGTTAGAAATGTAGACATATTTTCTCCTTTTGTTTCTGGGAGACCAAAGATCATTCTATTCTATTCTATCCTTATGTCCTATCTTCTAAATCCATAATTTGTTTCTGTAGATTCCATATGTCCTTGCTCTATTCTGGAGATTCCTGCCATTCCTGACGTACATCATAGTGGTGAGCATCAGTTATTTCTATTCTGTACTCAGATTGGTGGGTTCCTTTTGCATTTGTTTGATGTCTTTATTAGTTACTGCAGTTGACAGTTAAGCTGTTGTTATTGTTGCATTGATTGATTTCAGTTTTGTCATCAGCACTTCAAGTGATTGTAGCCATAGTTTTTGTAAATCTTGAGTCATATGTATGTGGCCTGTTGTAGCCCCTAGCAACAGTAGTTAACTTATTGGATTATTGCCCAACACAGAAAGGTATTTTGTTAGTGTTTCAATTGACTTGCATCACCATAGAGTCACAACTACTCGATTTGTGTCCACTCCATATCTCTGGGGGGTTTGATTTTTATTGCCCTACTGTCTCTTCCTGTATCAATCAATCCACATTTATAGAGGTCAGCTTATCACCCCTGGGGCATCCAGGCAATGAGGAATGGTGAGCCGTAGTCGAAGAACCAGATCTCAAGTCCCTTCCTGAAGTTGGTGAGTGAAGGGGAGATTCAGAGGTGGAGTGGGAGGTCTTTCCTGGAATTGGCGGTGAGGTAGGAGAAAGAACTACCTCCACTGCAGGTTCACCAGATGTGCGGGACGTGTGTGAGGGCGAGGGATGTGGATCAAAGTTGTCTGGCTGGCTGGTGGAAGGTCGGGCGGTGGTTGATGTTGGAGTATACAGCGTTGTGCAGAGCCTTGAGTCAGCAGCTTGAACTGGCATCTTTTGTTGACAGAGGCAGTGCAGGCTTCTGAGGTGAGAGGTGATGCTTGTCCATTTGCGGAGGTTGTGTTTGGCTGAGGTGTTCTGTGTGGTCTGTAGTCGTTTGAGGAGGTGGGTGGTGTTTACGGCAGAAAGTGCATTTCCATAGTCCTATCAGCTGGTGATGAGGCCTTGAGTCACTGTTTTCCTGGTGCTGGCAGGGATCCACCTGAAAATCTTATGAATGCAAAGGGAAGGGTGTGGGAGCAGGAGCAGGCCACTGCGTTGACCTGGTGCTTCATAGAGAGATTGCTGTCCAGGATGATGGTGAGGTAGCAGGTGTGGTCGGTGGGGAAAGGTGAGGGTCTGAGTGCTGTGGGCCACCAAGTGTCATCCCATGGGGAGGTGTTCTTTCCAAAGAAAAGCACTTCCATCTTGTCCGTGTTCAGTTTCAGGCGGGAACGTTGGTCATGACGTTCTGGAAGTTGAATCTGGTGGTGTCTTCCATGAGAGTGAGGATGAGTTGGGTGTCGTCAGCATATGAAACAATGTTGAGTTCATTGGTGTGGGCGATGTCAGCCTATGGAGTCATGTATGCGTTAAAAATGGTGGGGCTAAGGGAAGATCCTTGGGGGACTCCGCAGATGATGCTCTTGAGTTTAGAGTTGAAGGGTGCTAGGTGGATTTTCTATGTGCATCCTTTGAGGAAGGATGAGATCCACTTGAGGGTGTTTCCTCTGATGCATATTTGGTGGAGTCTGGTGATGAGGGTGTGGTGGGATACTGTGTCAAAGGTCACTGAAAGGTCAACGAGGATCAGGCCTCAGTTTTGCCACAGTCGAGGATGGATCTGATGGATCCATCTTCGGTTGCGGCTATCAAGGCAGTCTTGGAGCGGCAGTAGGACTGAGTGGCATCGAGTAGGTTGTTTCCTTCTAGGTGATCAGTGAGCTGGTGATTGATGTCTTTCTCCATAGCCTTGGCAGGTAATGGGAACAGCAAGATGGGGCACTAATTCTTGAGCTCGCTGGGGACGGCAAAGCGTTTCTTCAGTTCCGTCTGTGCATGTTTCCAGGCATCAAGGAAGGTGTCTGTGGTGATGGATGAGTTGAGGATGTTGGTGAGAGTGCTGCTGATTTCTGTCTGCCTCAGGTTGAAGGCATAGTGGAGGCAGTGTTCTGTTGGTGCTCCAGAGTGGATGGAGGTCATGATCGTTGAGGTTGGTGTGGTGAGTGGTGTCCAATCAGTGAGGTGGCTGTAGGAGATGTCAGTGTGTGTCAGGAGGTGGCTGAGGTCAGTTGGTTGTTGGTGGAAGTTGCTCTAGATGTCTGCTATTTTGTTGTCTAAGAAGTCCACCAGGGAGTTGCAGAGGGCTTGGGACCAGCGAATCATGGTTTCAGTGGCAGACGGACAGGAGAATACTCTGATGATGCCGAAGAGTTCTTTGGTGCAATTGGTGCTAACCTCGATGCTAACCTCGATGCCGATGGTTAGGGCTCCCTTTTTGCCTTCCTTGAGGCAGTGTTGGTATTTGCGGAGGGCAGCTTTGAAAGGAGTGAGCTCTGAGGGGTTCCTGTTGGTGTGTCATCATCTCTCCAGTCACTTACAATCACGTTTGAAGGTCTGGAGTTCGGGGATGAACCAGCTGGCATGTTTGCTGAGTCTGCTGGTGCTGCCCGTTTTCAAGGTGGGGTGGGTTCTAGTGGTGTTGAGGGCAGCCATCCATTGGGTCTCGGTGATTTTGTTCCATCTGCAGATGGCGGGGGTGGGTGGCTAGGGAGTGGGTCATGGTGAGCCTGTGATGGTGAAGTAGATGATGCTGTAGTCTGTACAGGTGAGTTTGTTGGCATGGCTAAATGTATTCTGTCACTGGCTGAGAAGATTGGGTCCAGGGTGTACATAAGTTCTGATTCTACCGATTGGAATTTTGTTGTTTTGGTGTCAAATAATGTATTAAATTTTACTCTATATTTCTAAATTGGTGTGAGATTTTTCTAATGTGTTTTTGCTTATTACTGTTTGTGTGCTGCATAACTATTTTACACATTGCCCCTCAGTTAAACCTGACTGCATGTACATGAACTGGGGATGATTTTTAACTGTCGTCCGATTTTTATAAATCTTATTTTTATAATGGTAACTTTTAGGATTATGCAACTCTTATGGCTTGTACTGAGACATTTAATTAGTTAGCCCACTACAAAAGTCGAAATTCAAACTCAGGATCTGCTCAGAGAGAGAGAGAAGCAAAACCCAATTCAGAGAACAAATGAGTCAAGGTTTATTCCCCATTATTTTCCTCGTGGGAAAACACGCCTGAGAAATATGGCAGACATAAAAGCACTAAATGTTTTTTTCCTCTATTCACTCATGATATACATGTGACAAACAATCCTACCAATATGTCTCTCCATCAGATTTCATGGCCACTTTCCATCTTCAAGAAGCATACTTTCACAGGTCAGTATAAGCAAAGAACCAACGATTTCTGTGTTTTGCAATCCCATCAGACCAGTTGCAATTTAAAGTTCTTTCTCCCAGTCCCAAATCCTCTCCAAGGGTTTTTACCAAGATGACAGTTCCTATGGTGACAATCCTCCTCAAGAAGGGCAAATGGTCCACCCATATCTAGATGACTGGCTGGTCCTCACATCTTTCATGAAACAGTTGGAGCAGGACAAGCCTTAGGTTTCCAATCTCTTTCATGATCATGGGTTCTAAGTATTCTTGGTAGAATCCCGCCTTACCCCAGTACAGAATTTTCAGTGCATTGTGACTTGACACTGAATAGATTTATGTCACATTTTATTCACTTTTGACAGAGTTCATAAATTGAAGCTCTGTTTAAGAATAACCATGCAGAGGTCAGAAGCCTTGTTTCTGAGGTGGCATAGGTTTCAGGCGATATGGTTCCCTACCTGATGATGGTACATTGGGCTCACCTGTATATGGAGATTCTAGTATGTCAGATTCTGGTCTCCGCTTCTAGGAAGCCTGACAGATCTGATTTAGGTTGTACCTGCAACTCAAAAAGAACTAGAATGGTGTCTAAACCCCATGTGTCTAATTGAAGTGCATCAAACGCACAAAAGGTGATGGGAGGAATGCTTGTAATTCGTCTAACCACTAGGAATCGCGTGGGTGGCATTCTTTTCCATTGTTGTTTTGTACATCATGCCACATCAGTTTGGACCCATTCATATGCAAATCATTGTTGGTCTTGGCCCAGTAGGAACAGTTACCAGGTCAGGTCCTCCCCAAACCAGAACAAAAGCAACCCAAGACCACTGCCTCTTATACCTTTACAAATCACAACAGAAACCACTAGTTGCTGCTTGAGTGGTCTCGCCTGTGGTACTCTGTGCACTGAAGGACTCTGGCCTCTCTGGGAGCTTGCCATTCCACCAAATGAAGGAAACTAGCAGCCATTTTTCTGGCCCTAGAGGAATTTCAGCCTCAGCTTGTGATTTCTTCTGTTTGGATACTAATTGACAACATTGTCACAAAGGCCTACCTCAACCATCTGAGTAGCACGAGGTCCTGGAGTCATATAAGCCTTAACACCAAGACTGGCTTTTAAATAGGGGCTCATGTCAAATATCTCTCTGCAGTACATATCAAAGTTCAAGACAACTGTCAGGCAGATGGTCTCAACAGATATTTTCTCTTATCTCTGGACTTCTATTTGTCACCTCACATTTCTACAAACTATGTACAGTGTTAATCTGGTGTTTGCCCCATGGTATTTCCTTCTCTCTGACCCATGGTATGAAAACATGTTTCAAAATTTCTGATTCTCCCATGTGATCTCCCTCTGGTGCCAAAGGCTATTCAACTTCCACCTGTAGAACCTTTGGAGGAATTTTCCTTGACATTCTTCTCCCTCACACTTAAAAAAAAAAGATTTTATTAAGCAGAGCCAACAAGAAGCAGCCAATATTTACATTTAACAAATACTTTAAACTTAAACAAACTAAAAAAAACAAAAAAAATCCTTGTTCGTTAATTGTTAATTACTGATAGCAGCAGCCAAGAGAAAAAACCGTCATCAAATTAACAATCAACAAAATAGTCCCAGACCCTTGAAAATTTCTTAGTTGCCCCCACCCGTTTGGCATAGGCTTCTTCAAAGCGCTTTGTTTGTTTCATCTTTATCAACCATTTCTCAAACAAAGGTATTCCCTATGATCTCCAGTATTGTAAAATTAATGAGCGGACAACCAACGTAACAATAGCAAGAAAACGTCCCTCAGTTTTTGATAGTATAGCCTCCCTAGTCCCTATCCCGAATAAAGCAGCTTCTGCTGAGGGTTTGTACATTCTCATAATCACCCTACTAAAATATGCAAATATTTTTTCCCCAAAAATTATCAGCTTGGGGCAAGAAAAAAAAGTATGCCACCATCCCCCTTCCGCTAGAGTACCACAGCGAAAACAACTATTTGCCACCTCTGGATATATTTTGTTTAATGCTTCTGGGGTATAATATGCCATCCAGTGTGCAAGAAATGCCATTCTTTTATAGTTAGCAGCTCTCAGAGCCTTATTACCTAAGGTTGAAATCTTTTGCCATTCTTGATAAGAAAAAACACATTGTGTTTGAGCTGCAACTTTTTCCAGCATCTTTAAAACCAAAGGAGATTTGTCTTGAGAGTTCATTAAACGGTACCAATTGCCCACTCCAGATAGTCTCAAAATATATAATGCAGAAGCAATTCTTCCTGGGGGGGATATTAAATATAAAATTATATTTTTTCAAAAAATTAATAATTTGAATAAATTAAAAAAAATAAGGTTTATTGGGACCCAGGCTTCTGACCTGTACTTTTTCACAAGTAATCAGCCTGCCCTGAACACAAAATTGATTAACTGTTCCCAAGCCAGAATCATTCCATTTTTTCAATTGAGTAGAATGAATATATAGAAACCTAAGTCTCGATACTCGGTTAATTTTAATGAAAAAAAACCAGAGAGAACTTTTTGTTTAAAAATAATACAAAGTCTTTTTGAAAAGTCTACTAACGTTGTATATCTTGTTCTCTTTGGGAGTTTGGATGTCTTTAAAAAAGTAGGAAGTTGAGTTCCGGCCTCTTGGATCATTCTGATGACAAAGAAGTTGTCGACCTGGTGCGGTTTAGACAGTACACATGCTACATAATCAAAAAATGATGAATCATAATATAAATAAATATTTGGAAGTGCCAACCCACCCTGCTGAATATCTAATTGCGGAATTGGCAGCTTAACTCTAGCTGTCCTTTTATTCCACACAAATGACCTAATCATTGAATCGATCCCTTTAAAAAAACTAACGTTAACCTTTACCGGAATGTTAGTAAAAATAAATATCAAAAGAGGTAAAATAGACATCTTAATCAGTGCCACTCGTCCTATTAAAGTTAAAGGAAGATTAGTCCATTTATCCAACAGTGTCTGAATCTTGATACTGGTGGCTTCATAATTATTCTTAATCAACTCCTCATAATGACCTGTAACGTAAATTCCCAGATACCGTATGGGATCGGTTTTTATTGCCTGTTGTTTTAATTCTTCTGGGAGGCACTCAAGCCCGGTGTTTAACATAAAAATTTCAGTTTTAAAGCGATTAATTTTATAGCCCCCTATTTGTTCAATTTTCCTAAATTCTGCCATAGGTAACTTCAGATTCAATTTTTCTGGATCTAAATTTAAAATAATGTCATCAGCGAAAAGTTTCAATTTCGCCATTCCATCGATCGGGGCTCTAATATTCCTATTAGCTTGTAATCTAATAGCAAGAGGTTCAATAAAAAAGGTAAACAAAAGGGATGATAACGGGTAACCTTGCCTAGTCCCACGATTTATATCTATTAACCCTGCTTGGGCCCCATTAATTATTATCTGTGCCTGTGCCCCAAGGTAAATGTTTTTAAGCATAGTTATTACTGAAGACGGGATTCTATTCTTGGAAAAATTATTTGATCATATTAAAACTGGCGGGTCGGTATCTTCCGAATTTAAAAGAGCGATAGTAATTAGCTTCGTAAAAAAGGGCAAACCGTCTAATAATTTGAATTCCTATCGACCCATCAGTCTATTAAATGCCGACTATAAACTTTTTATGAAGATTTGGGCTCAGCGATTCACTTCTGCAGCAAAGGAAGTAATTCACGGTGATCAAACGGGGTTTATAGCAGGTCGCGTGATGATGACCAATACTCGCTTTTTGATTCAAGCCCTAGATTATTTTAATATCAATAAGACACTTGCCTGCATCATGATGGTAGATGCAGAAAAAGCCTTCGATTTAGTTAATTGAGATTCACTATTATATGCACTTTTTAGGTTTGGAATCCCGTCTTCAGTAATAACTATGCTTAAAAACTTCTCCCTTATACTTCTCTTTCTCTCAGCTAGCACTTCTGCAAATCAACTAGGAGAAATAGGTTCCTTGTTCTGTGTTCCTCTTAACATTCTAATTTTCCTCCTAATGTTTGAATTTTTCCTAATAGAATGGACCAACGGTTGGGTCATTCCATCCGCCAAATTCTCTTTAAGAAAAATCTCAAACAGGAAATTTCTCTTCTATACTTTATCCTGAATCTTTTCACTGATGATGAGAGGGGGCTTCATACTCAAAACCTTCATAGGACGATCTACATATACAAGACTATAGAATTTTACCACTCTGATTTCTTTTTTTATCGATTTTGGGTTGCAAAAAATGGACTGAAGCCATCTGTTCCATTCCATGAGTCTCGTCTGTTATTTCTTCAGCCTATACCTCTATGGATGCAGATTTTCATTCTGGTATTCCAGAAAGATCGACTGAACAGAATGTCTACGGACAGGGTCAGACTGGCCTATAGGGCAATCTGCCAGTGCCAGAAGGGCTGGTCTGACTGTTCAGTGTGAGGGCCAGTTTGTTGCCTGTTTTTGGGCCTGTTTCATGGTATGATAGGCCGATTTTAACTGTTGATTTCCCTAATATTATCATAAACATTGTCTACAGCAAGAACCAGTGCATGGAATCTCCCATATACACCTATACAGTGTCTTGTTACATTTTGAAATTGTGGGCCACATTTTTCACTCTCATATTCACTAGTGGGAGCCTCTTTCATTTTAGTGCCCGGGACTATGTTTAGTCCCAGTCCAACCCTGTCTACCTCTTGGGCAGAAGCAAGTGCCATATACATTTCTCAAATCTGAAAGGCATCCACTTCTGCTTTCCTTCCACCTGCATTTTATACTTTTGTCTTCAGGTGGGGAACAATAAAGGGTTAGTGTATGACTCTAAGAATTTATCTTCTGTGCCCTCAGTTTTGCTCTGATTAAAATTCATGTGCCATTGCAGTAATTTTGTCTCACAGGGCATTACTCTTATAATTTTCTAATTCCAGTCAATGGTGCTGGCTTCGTAAATCCTCAAAATGTAAAGAAGGGACAATGTTATGACCCAAGTTTGTAATGGCCCACTTACTTAACTTACCAATGCTTCACTTCACTACACCTTATCATCTTCAGAAGGTATTTTTTGATTTGTCAATTTATTTCTGTGTTTTGTTAGGGGCTGCCATGTGACATAAATGTCACTTATGCCCATTTCCAAGGATGTTGGGAGATTTCGTGCACACAAGCCATTTGTAGTGCAAAATTACTGCACAAAAGGTTGTCTATTATGGTGACTCAGTCAAAAAAACAAAAAGTCTTCCTACCTTAATAATAATCATAATTACAAGGGCCTGATTGTGAGTTTGGCGGACCTGGAGCGGGCCCCCATGCCAGCGCCTCACTCCAGGACCACCAAACCCATAGTTAAACCGCCCGCCAGATTAGGAGATTTCTCCTGGCCTGGCGGGCGGTCCTTTTGCGTTCCCACGGCAGTGCCTATGAAAAAGGCACCTCAATGGGAACCCCACAGTCCGTTCCTACATGGACTGTAAAGTCCATGCTGTGCAGGAAAAGGGGTGCATGTGGACCATGTGCCCCCTGCATGCATCCCATGGCCTTAAGGCAACAGGGGAACCTATAGGGCCCCTTATGTTTCATCACCAGCATAGTTTGAATGGTGGGCTCACCGCCATTGAAAGTGAGGCAGTCAGGAAACTTCTAATATGCTTGGTGATGCCTCGGCGGAACCGCCAAGCATATTCGGGCCTCTGACCACCGCGCCACCACAACGGGATCCATGATCCGCGGCAGTTGGGGCATCCTGTGGTGGTCCCACCACCGTATTCGCAATATGATGGGTGAACCACCAGTCTGGTGGTCCAGGGACCGCTACCACAAGTTCGGCAGTCTGGTGGACCGCCAAACTCGTAATCAGGTCCTTAGTCATTTGCACAGCGCGGTTACCTCCGAAGAGGCATCCCGGTGCTTAGAGAAATACAACAAGGGCAAACAACAGATTACACCTGCAGATCTCATTGACCAAAGAACATCCTTACTCAGTTAATAATCTTTCCCAATTTCTTATTATGTTGAGAGTATTGTAAATTCCTTTTATTAAACAAACCGTTCAGGGTTCTTTCTTCCTGGGAGAAAATGATATAGGCTGAGCGGGTGCCTAAATGGCAGGCCTGTTACTACAATGCATTATATTGTTGTTTAGCAAACATTGGAATTTACAGGCTTTATTAAGTCAATATGCAGCATTGTCTCCCTTGTGCATGGTTTTTTAATTGTGGTTGGAAAGGTCTTGCTGCCAGGCACCCCTGGCCAATCCTAGGATGCCACATCATCCCTCTATCCCCATCTCAACCCTCCTGCACAGCATTCTGGGTCAATCCAATATGACACCATCAAGTTGCAGGTGTTCAGAGCTTGGAGATACTCTCCCACCAAAAGTTCAAAGGAACCCCTCCTGCATTTCCTTCAAATGTATGGTCTCCTTTTTTGTGGGCCTGGGCTGTTCTAACCCAGGTGCAATGTGACAGTCAATTACCTGATGGAGATTTCCCTCCCCACCTCATCCTTCTCAGAGCTGAGTCAAGCACTGATAACTGCTCCCTTTGTGTATGGAGG
Source organism: Triturus cristatus (assembly GCF_964204655.1). Lineage (NCBI taxonomy): Eukaryota > Metazoa > Chordata > Amphibia > Caudata > Salamandridae > Triturus > Triturus cristatus. The sequence goes on along the minus strand of NC_140591.1, from coordinate 1,414,253,088 downwards.
CCTTTGATTCTGCTGCTAGAGTGCAGAATAATTAACTTGCCCCAGTAGGGGGACAAAAGGCCTGGCATCTGATTCTGAGCTAAGCCAGAGAAATATGACAATTCTAAATGATCCACAAGCCGCAATTTGGGGCCCGGAGATGGGATCCTGGGCTCCGCTCACCATTCCCCGGGGGTCGTGACGGCTCTCCATTTATCTTCATTTTTCATCAGGGGCCAGGGTGAGCTCCTGGCACCCCACTGATCATTTTCATGGCGAGCACGATGGTGCTCCCCGACTTATCTTCTGCTGGGGGCAGCACTCAGGACCTGACCCTCCCTGGGGGCATTTTCTGGACCGGTGGCGGAGCCCCACGTGCTTCCTCATCGGTCAGCCAAAGGTCAAAAGTCGCCTACCTTCTGTGGGGCATATCTCAGCCCCATGGGACCGATCTTCCCGATCTCGGCCTCTTCTTGTTCCTGGTGGCGCTCACCAGCCATTGGGAGCACTTTTCTTTGCTCTCTTGATCTCCAGGAGGGTGAATGCAGCAGGTAGCGGCCTTCACTGGCTCCCTGCACCAGCCTTTCACCTGGCTCTCCTCCTGGGCCTCTCTTCTCCTTGCGCAGAGTCCTAGGCTTCTGGTCACTTGTCCTGGTCTCGCCTTTTGGCGCAAGTCAGGGTTCTCGGCCGGTCTGGAGGTTCTTCCTTCCAGCTGCCCATGGTGCCAGGCTCCAGCACCAGTCGTCCTCATCAGACCACACCCCAGAGAGAGCTCCTCTTGCTGTGCAAACTCTTTTTAAAGAATTGGGAGGGGGCTGGCAGGAAGTCTCTGTTTGCCCTATCAAACAGTGACACATCACTTCTCTGCCCCTGCTCCCTACTTCCTGCCCAGGCCTCTGGGTTAGGTCAAAATGGCGGCGCCCAGGGGTCTCCAGCCACATGGTCTCTGAAAGCCCCTTCCCTCCTCGCTGCCATCTCTCCAGAGCAGCTTGGTGCTGGCACCAGGTAACAGCTGCTGATGGATTAACCTGTAGCTCCACCCATCTTCTCTTCTTGGAGAGGAGACCTTTGCCCTTGGAATGCTTGTCATGAAGGGCTAGGCCTGTGATGCTACAGCTTGGGGAGGAAGATCAGTAGCAGGGTCAGCCCCAGCCAGGCTCTGGTTCGAGCTGAGTCAGGGCAATTAGGAGATTTCTTGATGACCCAAAAGCAGTACAGACATGACTTTGGACTCTGCAGAATACTTCTTCTCACATAAGTTACAGTGGACTTTAGTGCATGTCTGGAATTTGTAGGCCCTAGGAAAGTGAAACTAGCCCATGTGCTCCCCATCCTCATAGGAGATTAATGGAGTGAAAACAGTAAAGCACACTGACTTTCCCTCAAATGTTTCTTCCCATTGTAGAAAGCCTATTCCATGTCACCACCCAGTTCTGCATAAGTCCTGCCATACCATTCAATTAGTAGCTGCTCCTGGGCTGCGCACGCCAGGAATCTCCCCTGCACAGCCCTTACACTTGTGCACACGCATGTACACCTGCGTCTGCATGTAACCAGCCCAGTGCCCCTTACTCTGGCTGCAGCGCAGCGGCCTACTCTCACCAGAGGGACACCGGTAAAATCCACATGCAGTCCCTTTTATCATGAGTTCACTGTGGGTAAGTCCCAACTTATGAGGCTCTCCCACAGTAAAAGCTCAACAAATAGGTGTTTCAAAAGCGAAAAATTCGGGTGGCTCAGATGGTCAGAACCACCTTCTAGCACTTGGAATACATAAGTGTAAGCCTTTCTTGATAATTCTACGAAAAAAATAACTTCCCTTCTACCTTTTAGCTGCAGACACGCTCCTTATTGTGTCCTGGTGCCTATTTTTAACTGACATCTGAATTGTGTTCTCCGTAACTGACCACTAATCCAGTACAGCAAACATCTTCTTTATTCTTATCCTGAAATCAAAAAATCTTAACCTCTGGCTTCACCCAACAGCTCTATATGGGTATAACGCTCATATGCAGCCACACAAAGCACTCTTGCTGGTAAAGGTTTCTTCAGGATTAAAACCAAGGGCCAGATTTACAAGAAAGTGACGCACCTATAATGATGCGTCACTTTCGGTACGCCACCATTAGAAAACCTTGCGCCACTATGGATGCGCCGTATTTGCAATACGGCGCACCATGGCGCAAGGATTGACAGATGCGTCAGGATTTCTGACGCATCTGTTGTCGCAAAAGTCACGCATTGCTGGAGTGGTGTCGCAAGCACAACGCAGCTCCAGCAATGCAGGGGGAGGCCTATCATCATTGTGCTGCATCACTCCTTACGCCTGCTTGAAGCAGGCGTAAGAATTTGACGCAGTGGCGTCCTAGAAGTGGTGCAGTGAAATCTTGTAGATTTCACTGCATCACTTCTACGAGGCTTTTTTGTGTTGGAACACCCACCCTGAATACATTATACCTGATGCAGGTATAATGTGACGCAGGGCTTTACAACGTGACGCATCTCCCTAGATGCGTCACGTTGTAAATGGGCTGCATTTTTACGCTGCTGCTACGTCACGAAAAGTTACGCAACAGCAGAGCAAAAATTACGCAAGGGGCTTGTAAATCTGCCCCCAAATTTTGTAGCCAATTTGTTGCATGTGAATAACACAATACGCTCTGGGGTACGTAGTCATAGACGTCATTAGTTGATCGCAGGTATGACCCCTATCTTGTCCCTTGCCACCTCTGGCACTGCCATTGTGACATCTGGCTTCAGAGGTGGCAAAATCAATGCCAAGAACACAGGGATAACTCTGGACTCCTTTCTTTCTGTAAGTTTTTTGTTGTACTGTTAATGAATAATATCATCATTATTCACTCTTAGTATGATAAAAGATGGAGCACGTGTAGCTGGAATGGACCTTTGATGGCAGCTAAGGTAAGTAAAAAATGCATTTAAATGGATGTCTTGTGCATGCTTGTAGGTGAGAGTGTATTTAAGGGAGAGTCAGTGTGTGTGAGTGAGTGAATGTAAGTGAGAATGAGAATGTGGTGTTATGCTTGCAAATTTGTTGTAGGCCCTGACATGCTGAAGGTCATTCTTGTCTTATAGAGACACCTGTAGTAAACTATTGGTGCTGGCATACTTCGGGCAACTCTTAGCATGACTGACACCTGTGATAAAATACGGTCACTGGCACATGGGAGGTAATTCTGGGTATAATCGGCACCCATGGTAGAATACGAGTAATTGCATATTAGAGGTAATTTTTGGCATTTGAAGTACCTGTGAGTAAATGCTGGTACTTGCATACTGGAGGTTTTTTTGGTTCGAAGGAGGACAACCTGATATACGGGAGGGGGAAGCCATAACAAAAAGCTGGTTCTGACATACTGAGGTAATTTGTGACAATAAGGGTCACCTACATTATATGGATAATATAAATGGAAAAATGCTGGGAGTGGCATATTGTGGGCACTCGTGGCAAATAGTGCATCCCTGGCATCCCTGGCTAATTTTGATCATATGTTAGTACCCATTGAACATTTGAGAACGTGGTCAATTCCTAGGTTTTATTGGCTTGACACACCAGGAAATGATTTGAAAATAGAACGATTGCAATTTTAGACACTATGGCCATTTAGCAGATTTATGTGAATATTGCCCTTTAAAATGCACTATATGACCACATACTTCCCAAACTTTTCTTCGGAGGTGAGTGGGACATCTGTGTAGAAGCTTGGCTATTTTGCTTAGCTCGCTCGCTACAATACAGGGCAAGTTAAGCACCAGAAAGTTCACAGATTAACTCAGCACTATAACATAGGTGATATCAAAATTAGATCTTTGTCTGTTTTGTGCTGTTATGTTCATCATGCAATTATTATAGAACTTGAATGATATCAATTATTGTGATGTCATCATATGTAAGGTTCCTTGAAAACAATTAGGGTCAAGGGTCATATGATGTCACGTTCTATGATGCCATTAAGGTTAAAGGGCATGGGATGTTACTTTTGCTACCCTTTGCATTTTGGTGAACTGACACCTATGTATGTAGTCGCCCATAATTTATGAATTAAAATAGGAAAAGCCCTTATTAGGTCAATGACTAACTCTATCGCCCATATGAATCATTATCGTTCATTGAAGAAACATGCTCCTGGATACGTGTGTTAGAGGTCTAATCGAAATAACAATGCACTCTGTGCTCCATAAATTGTGTGTTCCAAAAATTGACTTTTTAGGCAGAGTCCTATTTTACTGTGTTACCCCACCCACCAATATCCACTGTTGATGAACAGGGAGTTTTTGCAGTCATTTTTGCAGTCTCAATGTGTGCTGAAGCCTCACTTGTTGAGAAAGCTAGGGTCTATTTGTCTATAGGGTCATAGCCTGTGAAATTGTCTTAAGAATCCACAAAAATCTGATCACTCCTACACACATTTCCAGCGGCATGACTCATTTTGGGATTTGCTTTATATTTTAAGAACATTTTCTTGTGTGTGGTGCTGTGGTGGGGCTGTTGTGTCATATGCAGAAGAGATTGAGATTTACCATTGTAATCTATACCTCTCTTATCAATATCACATCCCTGTGTTGTGCAGTTCCAAAGCATAATTTATCACCACAGGTAATCTCCACTTCAACTGCTTCTAATCCCTAGGTATCACCAAATACCTATTTAAAGTTGTGTGAAGATAGGAACATGTAGCATGAGTGAGCTTCCTTTCTACAATATTAAAATTAAGAGGGTTTCTATGAGGAACCCTACTTGTCATTGCATCAACTTGTTCCGGCGCATTAACGTCCCCTCAAGACGTTAAACACATTCTTCAGGACAGTGGCTCAGGTTAAAAAGACCTCTTTACTAAACATTGAGGTAGTACAAGAAGGATGCAACATGGCCAATGTCATGTCCACGTGAAAATTACTACCATACTACATACAGCCTTATAGCCCACTGCCAGGGCTTGTACTGATGTTTAAAAGCCCTAAACACTAAAACAAGGGAGAGGTCTTTACCAACCAAGCCTATACCCTGAGGCAGAAGAGCTATAGGGCTATTAGAATCTATCAATCATAATCTATGTTCTAAATTAAAAAAGGTGAAACAGAAAGACAAACATTGGAATGTTGGAGCAGAGTTTAGGATAGAGAGAGATGATAAAAGTTAAGGTACTGCAAAGAAGGATACAATGCTTCTGAGAAAGTCACAGGTCCCATGTTAAATGTGGCAGTTCCATCTCCAGCTGTAGTGCTTCAATCTACAGCTGGCTTGATGTTCTAGTCCATATTATTTCACTTATAGGTGAGCTGAGTGTAAATCTATTGAGGCCTTATTAATGTCTGAGTATCTCAGAGGTCACATTCATACCGCAGACTGACTGCGAAACTAAGTGATTAATTTAGATTATGGTGGTATTGGGAAACCCTGCAATTCATGTAGGAAATGGTAAATCCACCGGAGAATATGCTTGATTAATTCTTCTACCAAAGGGATAGTATGGCAAAGGAAATTCCTCTGATGTATTTCCCTAAGGATTTATCATTTCTTCCCAAAACATTCTCATTACCACACTATGGTAGATTTGACGTAAGCACCTGTAGCATTGCAGACAGTCTGTCACAATGGTTCTTGGGTATATGACCCTCAAATCGTTGTCCCTGTCAACATTTTACATTTTTAGAAAGTGGTGCCTCATCACTTGCATTATTTTCGCCTATTTTTTAAACTTGTGCCCATCACTTTGTACATTTCTCATCTTCTTTCATGTTAGTTTATATCGGGGCTTAACAAATTAATACATCTTTGACAAACATGTCCATCTGGGGACCCTTTTTTTGACCCTATGGATTATTTCCTGTGCTATTCCATCAGTACTGCAGGAAAACCTCACCCTGCTATAAAGAACAGAGATTGAATAACTTTAAAAACGTGTTGCTTCTCTTCTTTGTGCAGGACCATTAGCCCTGAATTTTATGCAAATATCTAGTTCCTGTCCCATGCATGCTTCAAGAATCCTTCCTCTAATGAAAGATTAGACATTTAACATGATAAACGTCTATGAGCATTGTTAGAAATAGGATTTCTTGTTGGCTAGGGCATGGGCCTAAGTCAGGCAGAAACCACCACTCTTGTCAGGGCAATGGAGTTACACGCTGAAGATAACCCCTGCTCACCCCTTTGGTAGCTTGACAGAGCAGTAAGGCTTATCCCAGAGGCAATGTGTAAAGCGTTTGTGCAACACACTCACACAGCAGAGACACCCTAGGCACACCACAAAAGAAACTCCACACAAGGTTATATCAAAAATAGCCTTTGTATTACTCATAAAACACATTAGCACGTAATCACATATATACACTATGCCACCTGGCACTTAGTATGACTTTACAGGGATTATATACACTACAGGGCCAATTGAGCCCCTGTCATAACCATCAGAACTCACAATTAGTGAAAACAACCAGTAACTACTGGTAACATTGCACTTAGCATAGACACATTAGGCACACATCCTAATCATCAGTGTACCTTAGTAAGAAGCATTAGGCGTAAACCACATCATTAATGCACAGTCATCACTGATAAGATGTACACATCACCTAATTGCATAAATCACCATTAGTAGGGCACATGGCGTGGTCACAAACATTATAGTTGTCCCTACCCAGTAATCGCTGGTAGGAGTACCCCTAGAATAGCATATTATTCATACCTCATAATTAGCAACAGTGTACCACTGTAATCAGGGCACAACACTTGTGCACCAGGCAACTTCAAGTAACTGGCAACGTACCCTTACATCAGGGCACCACATAGAACGCAGTTCCAGGAGTCCGTAATTACCAGGCCACTAGGCGATCATCATAAACACAAGGAACGCACTGGCTCGTACTTGTAGGCCACACAAGGCCCGATAACCTGGAAACCATTGGGTATGACATCCACCTGGGGACTACTGTATGTTCTTGGCCACCACTTTGGGCCCAAGTCGCTGCACACCTATTCTGGGGAATACCGCACTGCTAGGGTGCTCCGCATTCCATGCAGCGGAGGCCTCCGTTGAGGTTTTCCCCCGTAACATCAGCCAAAAGAAAATGTCATCACAACAGCAGGCACAAGTGCAGCTCATGGCCAGACAAGGGGACTGCGGCCTGAGCGGTCACGGCCGGTGGCGAGACCCCTCCTGGGTCTCGTACAGATTCTCGACCCACTTACTTGCAGAGCTGCAGGCTTCCTTGTCATCGCGGCAACCCGCCAAAGCTCGTCAAAGCTCTTGGTGTGGTCGGCAGAGAGCGGAGCGAAGTCTCCGTCGGCTCTGTCCTCTTCGTACCCACCCTCAACCAGGCTCAGGTGTGCCTGGCTTCCATTTTGCAGCACTCTCCTCTCAGCAAGCATGCCCGCAGGCAGGCTTACTCGGGCAAAGCTCTGCCCACAACCAGGCAACATGGAGGAATTCCCGTGCCGGGATTCCTTCTCAGCAGGATTCCGGGATGGAGCTGGCTTCCTTGCACAGCATTTTTGAGCACATAATTCTCATGAAATGCTCCTCATGCTTCGGGCAGTGTGAGTCCACACCTGGGGCTCAGGTCATATAGGAGAGGGTGTACTGTCCATGCTGCAGGGCACAAAGCGCTCCTCTCTAAATCATCCCACTCTTTGGGCAGCAGGATAAAAGAGCGCTCACCACGCTCTCACACAGGGCAGAGCTGGGCCCAGGCAGACCAGCTCACAGGGCCCTCCAGTAGGAGGGAAGTCCTTCGTGGTAGTTCCTAATGGCACCCAGAAGTCCTCTCTTCACAGCTCCAAGCAGGTACAAAATTCATGGGGTCACAGCCCCAACATTTATACCCATGAAGTCTTTGTTCTGCCCTGACACAGGGCCTTGGACCTAGTCCAAACCAGTTCTGGGGGGCACTTAACAAGTGCACAACAGCCCCCATTGTTAGTGTAGGCTCTGGCCCCAAATACAGCACAGGGGGGCGGAGCCAGCATTGTGGAAGGCAGGCACAGTCAGGCTCCGGTGCTACTCCTCCCACTACTCCAAATGCAGATTGGCTATTCAACCTGACCCTGACTCACCCAGCCCCCCTGGAGCCATTGCACCTCCCCAGCCCCTGTCATCCAGAGCTAGACATGCAATACACAACAGGCAGGCACAAAGACACAGAGCACACAGAAATACCCACTTCTAAAAGTGGCATTTCTAAAATAGTGATAATAAATCTGTGAACAACATTATGCAGCATTTATTAACACTTTTCCAAACATACCATACTTGATCACGCTACTCCTCTCATGTCAGGAATTACCACTGAAACACATATCCGGGAATCCCCAATGCATTCCTATGAGAGGACAGCCTCACAGTAGTGAGAAACCAAATAGGCTGTTTGTCACTACCAGGACATGCCACACAGTTAAGGCACATGTCTTACCTTTTACCTACAGCGCACCCTCCCCGTAGGGCTAACTAGGTCCTACCTTAGGGGTGCCTGATATGTAGTAAAAGGGTAGTCAAAGGCATGGTACCCACTTTATGTGCCACATCACAGAAGCAGTAAACTGTGCACACAGGCCCTGCAATGGCAGAGGCCTGAGACAGGGTTAAAAGGCTACTTTGGTGGGTGGCGCAAGCAGCGCTGCAAACCCACCAGTAGCATCTAATTTACTGGTCCCAGGAATATGATACCACTTTACAAGGGACTGATAGGTAAATAAAATACGGCAAACAGGTGTAGACCAATCTTACAAAGTTTACCATAGAGAGCAAATGCACTTTAACACTGAACAGCAGTGATAAAGTGCTCAGAGTTCTAAAACCACCAACTCAAGGTGAGAAAAAATACCAGGAGGAACGCAAAAATTTCTGGGATGACCCTGCCAAAAGGACCTAGTCTAACAAGCATTATTCCATGACTTTTCATACATAAGCATAGTGGCATATGTGCTTCATCAACATTATTTCCCACATTCATAAATCTGTTTAACAGTCCTGGAAAGCATAAGGCCCGCTTGATATTACCTGATGAGTCATGTCTGCTAAAATCTTAACAAGGTCATTTTTGGCTTCGGTGACCCCAGAATTCTACAGCTGCTGGTTACGTACATGTCCCTATCCTAAAAGAGAAAGACTGCTTGTTTGACCCATCCTCTAATCAACTGTACCAATGTTTTGGGGAGAGGCTTAGGTTTCTACTGAATAAGATAAATATATTTGGATCTTCACAACCATTAATTAGAAGGTCTCAAGCTGTACATTTATATTTTAGATTAATCTTGAACACATACCAATACGTATATGCCACGCTCTGCACTTTTCTGCCCCTTCCTGCTCAAAGCTGTATTCTCCGATGTTACATTGAGAGTGGAGAGCTTCTCATCAGGGTGGAATACTTTTCCCTGTCAAAGCTGGTCAACAGAGATCTGCAGCTGAAATGGAATGTGGAGGTTGGCAGAGGAAGAGTGCCACCCAAGTTCTCCTGCCTCCTGTGGGTCTGTGGAGATCTGAGAGCGTTGGAAGAAGATGGAGACCTGGGCGATTCATGCTAATGGCTCTCTATGACATCCATACATGGCATAAATAATTAAAGATGGATAGCTATCAGTAAGGGGTACTTTTCCACTGAGGTCTACAGAGGTTCATAGTAAACAAGGAGAAGGAAGCTCAGGTTGTGGATGATGTCACTTTGAATTCCGAGGTGCAAAACTCCCAGGTTTTGATAGATAGCCATCTTTAATTTTATATTGCTTTGGCTACTCCCTCAACTATCTTACAAATTTGCTCTATGGATCAGCTGGCAGAGGAAGAAGAGTCTTGGGTAGCCACGCATGGTGGCATGGTGTTAATCACTCTCCTCCACCTCTCACCCTCAATCTTCATACTTGTTACCATCTTTCACCTTCGACTGTGTGCCTTCTCTTCGTTTTTTATGAATGAATTCCATAAAAACTAAGATCCTGCAAACTTCTCCATCGCCATTAATAACAAATAACATCTTCTCTTATCCTGTTGAAATATTTAGGGAAAAAATACCTGCTTCCCCCCTACCAACCCCTGGTTGTAAACTTCTATTTGCACTAAAGTGTTGTGCTGTGTTTTTCACTCCTAAAAACAGAAATGATCAGAGCTTGGCCCCGACAGGGAACGTGGCTGACAAGTAAAAGAGTATAAGGTTAATTTGGGCCGGGGCACATTGTGTGCTGCCAGTGAACATAAATTACTCCTAAAAGGCTAAAGCTGCGCCCACCTAACAGCCTGTCATTACTCATAGCAGGCAAAGATACACCGTCAATCTACTGAAGCGTGTAGAAGAAGTATGAACATTGAAACAACCACAGGTCACCCTAAACAACTACGGAGAACAAAAAAATAACAAGGTGAGAGGAGGCAAATGTTCAACTGTAAAGGACACAAGCAGCGTAAAAGGTCTGACAAAGACGTCCATTTTGTGTGGAGTGAGAGAACACGCGTTTTGGGTAACAATAACCAAAATGTGTTTCTTTTTATAGAAAGATCCCTAAAAAACAATATCAGTTTAAGAATGCAACTGAGTTTTTACAACTTTATTTGTCTTGCTCCTATTTCACTGTATAATCAGAACGTGTATTATAAAAACTGTAATTTAATATAGGTATGGTAAATGCAGTACTTGAAATTATCTTTTAAAATTGAGTACAATATAATATGCCACACAATTATATAATTGAAACGAAAAGTAGTAACTGGAGTTTTAACTCTACATTCATAAGTGTTAATGTACAACACTTCGAAAGTGGAGATAAAAGACCGTTTTGCTGTGTAAAAAGAGGAGTACATTAAAAAGTAGTCTAAGCACAAGATAGTGTTGAATGGCTTTTGTGGTGTTTCATTGCAAAGTTCAATGAATTCCTTTAGAGGCTGTTTTTTCAACAACATCTCTCTGTGGGAATCATTTTTCACTCTTATTAATTTAGGAAATCAAACTAGGTCTCAATACACCCAGGGTGCACCTCTTTCATGTCCACTGATGGATGACCCTATCACTGCCCAGGATCACAGATGTTTACGCAGTTTAATGGGTTCTGCTGCTGGCTGCAATGGACTTTAATTGCATGTCACTGTTAGCTCATAATAAAAGACTATCTTTCTGTGGAGCTCAACAGCAGTAAATACAGACATCCTGGAAATGATGCTGAATACCGGACTCATCTAAAATTAGGTGTAAAAGGGAAAACAAGAATAAGGAGGGGACACGGCGAGCTCGGAAGAGACTGAACAACAAACCAGAGACAGACAGAAGTGTGTGGTTGTGGTATGAGTGAAACATTCTAGGCCGCAGTTTATTTAAAAGGAAAACATGTAAACAATAAAACAATTAAAACAGGACCCCCCCACCCGAAGTAGAGCAAGGTCCGTTCAATTGCAGACCTAAAAACCATTTCAGAGGCATCCCATACAGGACCCCCTGACCCCCTTCTAATAGATGTGCCTGGGGAATAGGGCCGCAACATTGTTCCCTGGAGAAAACCTCATCTCCCCACTCTATGGAGGCATAGGATGGAGCACCAAGCTATATGAGGACCAGAACCAGCTGCAAAACCACCCATCCCTGCCTCATGTCATAAAAAGAGGTCCTAAAGCCCAACCCCAGTTTAAATAATCTCAATAATTAGATGGACTATTTGATGCAAGATGCCAAGGTAACTGCCAGTCTAAATGGCAACCATGAGCCCACCATGCCACAGGCCGGTTATGGTTCAGCAGCTGTTCAGCTACCCCTCGACTGATTCAAGGTGTTGAACTGGAAAGGAAAATTTGGAGGGCACAAATACCTCCTTGCCTTCATGCTACAGGTGCACTCAGGCCTTGTAGAAATATAGCCGCCTCCCTCCCCACAAATAATCACGGGGTATGGACTCCAGCCAACAAAAGTTGATAAATAAAAAAACTAGAAACCGCTGCACAGATGAGATCTCCTGTTACAGCAATGATGTAGGACAGAAGGCTGATGTGGGTCTAGCCAAGGAAAGATATTGCCTGCTTGATTTCTGCCAAAAAATAATAAAGGTTTAGCTTCAAGCCCATCCACCTACCACCCCCATTTCCCATATACCTATCCCATCTTCCCCTGAGCTTCCATAGGAAAGAAATGTCCACTAGCAACAATATTCCCTGGTACTGGTAGACATTACGAGGGGGGCTCATCATCATCAAGCCGAGTCCAATATGCAGCATCGCCAAACTAGGATGCACTTGTAAGCAAACATTTTGGTTTCTCACTTATGCAATTATATTTTGTCACATGTATTATCTTGAACATTTAATCATAAATAGTTGCAGAGCCTTAAGTGTAAACCATCCCAAAATATTCTTAATATAAATTTTAGGCTATGCAGTAAAGTAAATTGAATATTTTGGGTTAATTATATCCGCTGATTGCCAAACGAACATAAAGTAAACATTTCTTAGGTAAACTTGAAGGCTACCTTATATTGGGTAGCATGTATTATTCCTAAATTTTACAATTTAGAAATATAATAATCGTGAAATTGTCAGCAAGTGTTTATAAGATGCAAGCAGAATGTGCACCCATTTTAGTACGTGCTTCCATTAGGATCATCAGTGTGTTGTGGCACCTCACGTGTCGAAATGACCATATCACCAGTCAACATTTAGAACTAGAGGTGACGATTCTCAAAGCCTCCTTCAGCCACAAACAAGCCATAAACAAGGCCTGAAGGTTGTAAGGTTCTGTATTTAAACTTGCTATATATTCGTAACACGATACCTAGCAGGTGTAAATGCCATTACTAGTATTGTTTAAAAATGAAATGGATTTCAATAGAAAATAGTTTGACATTTTAAAACGCTGCAGTACTTTTTAAAAGTATATTTCATAGGCTTAAAATGAATTTATTTTTGTAATTATTGTTTAAAAATATCCACGTCAAATTACAAATAGGCCAAAAATAATATAACTTCATATTTAAGCATTGTATTCACAAAACATAGAGCAATTAAAAAAACATATATTTATTGTAAACATCTAGTTATCCAAAAATGAAAATAAAATGTAATACCTTCACAAATATATTTGGAATTTAAAAATATAAAATATGTTCTTAAAATTCTTTGAAAATTTAAAACATTCTTAAGTAAATGTTAATGTAATAAAACATATCTGGGGGAGTGAGATGAAACATATCTGGGGGAGTAGGATCTGATTTACCATTCTAACTCCAATCTAACTAACAATGCATAAAAGTGCTTTGTGGTAGTCTGGTTAAATGTACTATTCCACCAGACCAACAAACATTGGGTGAAACACATAGATTTCAGGGTTCAGGTTAACTATTTCCACTCTAAGCTAACCAACATTGGGGAAAATGCTGGACTGCGGGTGGCACAGCAAGATTTACTATTCTCATTTCAAACTATGCCACACTGGGGGCGGTGTTGGACTTTGAGGAGGGGTGGGCAGATTTACTATTACCACTCCAAAGAATGTAACACTAGTGAAAGTATTGGATTCTTCTTGGGAGGGAGAGAAGAGGGGCGACATATGAAGTTTTCCCAATCTAAATAAAGGGTATTGTAGAAAATATGTGCTTCTGAGAGTATCAAATTTGCCATTCACACTGAAAAAATTTATTTACACAAATATAAAGAGCAATAAAAATATCTGTAATTTAATACCTTTCAAAATCACAATATATCAAAAAAAATTATTTAGAAAATAAAAACTTTAAAAAATAGATATAAATAATTTAAATGATGTAATAATATCAGACATTTACATTTATATTAACAGCTTGATTGTGAAAATGTAATGTTAAATATATTACGAATAAGTGAAATTAAAACAAATTAAAATAGCCCCTTTTTACAAAATATTTCTTAATATCATTTTTAGAAATATTAACGATACACTTAAAAACTATTTCACAAAAATATACAGATATTTGAAAATGAAGAAATGTAAATTTTAAAAAACTGCCACCCAGATTTCCTATAAAATTCAACAAACCAAAATATAAAAAACATAAGCAAACATATATACTTTCTAATTACTATTTAAAACATGTATGAGTAATATAAAAAATTGAATTAACTTCACAAAAATAGATGTCATCAATGATGTTGTTTGAGATGTCATCATTGATGTCATTAGTGATGGCACTGACCATGTCATGAGTGATGTAATATGTGAGGTCATAAGCAGTGCATTGAGGGGGTGTTAGTTATAGTTAGCTCAGGCAACTGTAACTGCTGAACTTCTATGGTTTTGTACCAATAAATTTCTGAGCCTAACTATAACATCCCTGTAATCTTTGTCTTTTTTCAGTGAATTTCTATATTTTTTTAAGTTCTATTTCCTAACTATAACATCCCTGTAACCTATGCATTTTTCAGTTAATTTCTAATGGTTTTTTCCATCCAATGTCCTAACTATAACATCCCTGTAACCTTTGTTTTTTTAGTGAATTTCTTTGTTTTTTTTATTTTCTTAACTATAACCTGTACACTTTGAGAATAGGTGTATGAGTGGTTTTATAGATTGGTGAGTGGGTATGTGAGTGGCTGTGTGGGTCTGTGAGTGGCTGTATGGGTCTGTGAGTTCTTCTGTGGGTCTGTGAGTGCCTTTGTGGGACTATGGCTGGGTCTGTGAGTGGAACTATGGGTCTCTGAATGAATGTGTGTTTGCCTGTGTGGATCTGTGAGTGGGTGTGTAAGTGCCTGCATGGGTCTGTGAGTGGGTGTCTGAGTGCCTGTGTGGATCTATGATTTGGTTTGTGAGTGGGTGTTTGAGTGACTGTGTGGGTCTGTAGGTGGGTGTGTGAGTGCCTTTGTGTGTCTGTATGTGGGTTTGTGAGAGGTGCTATGAATTTTGGGCATCTGCATACTTAAGGTATTTAAAGGGGAGACCCATGGACCCTGCAATCACCATGACTCAACAAGAAACAAACCACTCATCACAGTCACTACAGATCAGAATGTGCTACATTAGATCAGTTATGCATTCACCTCCATAAACGATTTCAGATATTTTTCCAATGTGAAATACGAAAGGAAACACATTTGATTTGACTTCACCAAACACAAGAAATTATGAACGTTTGTGCTTTACTGAAGTAGACCTTCAACTGGGGCACCTGCTATGTTTATATTTGTAAGTGCTTCACATTGAGATTTAATTTCTGTGAAATGGGCACTACAGTCAGAATGGAACCACATTTTTCCAAGAAGAGTCCCCAATTTTGCTGAAAACATTCTACCCAACTGGAGTACTTTCTTCTGTTTAATTAGTAAGTGCTACCTCATTGGGTAAATGTCTTGCACACATTCTGCACTATAGCTCCAAAAAGGACAAATATGCGAAAACGCGAAACCGAGTCAAGAGAAGACGACAAGACTGCAAAGAGGTGTAACGCCGCGAAAACCGGGTTACTTCCTCTTTACTAAATTAAGTAAGTGCTTCTTTATTTCGTGTAGATGTCTTCACATTCCTCCACATCTAGAATGTGTCACCAAATCAGCTTGTAAGGAACAGGCAGTGATGAGCAACGAAAAATGTTTTTTCTAAGGAATTAGAACAACCAAAAAGAAGAACAATGAAAGAAGAAAATATGATTGTCTACACTGATATTTTGATTTTGTGTGGATTGTAATTTGCGTGTGCTGGGGACTGTGTTTGTGTCACCAAATCAGCTGGAAACGCTCTTAGGGGCCTTTTGTTAAGCTGTCCATCAGCGTTGGAAAAGGTGGGAAGACCTTTGCATTCTACTAAAATGGGGGAGGGGTCAGCACGGTCCCCCTTCCTTGGGCTGATTTTGGCCCCAATCCCGACTGAAATTAATGGCCCCCCTCCCCAGGGCGTCCATCCCCTGTGGCCTGGCCACAACTCCCTGGGTTCCCTGGAGCCCACCCAGGGTACCCAGTGTGCTCTTGGACCACTGGAGGAGCCTCAAGGATCCCATGTTCCCAGCCAGCTACCCGCCTCCTGCGCAAGCCAGCATTGCTCTCACACATAGGGAGCAGCTAGTAATGCAGATACCTGAGTGCAAGAGCTATAGTTTCATCACTTTTCCTGCCCGCATGACTGCGGGCCAGGAAAGAGATAAAAACTCTGCTCCCAGCAAGAGGGAGCACTTTGACAGCTCCCGCTTGCTGGAAGCGAAGTGTTTGCTTTTGCTTGGTGCAATGGTCTAATGTTTATTGTTGCCCTGGGAAGGTGGTGGCCCCCCTCTATTTTTTTATTTAGAGCCTTGGGAAGGTGGTGGTCTCTGAGGCCCGGGGGGTCCTCAGGGCCCCCAATTATTTCTAACATACACCTGGGGAGGTGGTGTACCTGGGGCAAAAATGAGCCCTTGGAGGGGCCCCATGCGCCCCATGCGCCCCCTCCTTTTTTCATGAATATCTTCATGTCCCCTGGACCTGACCCACCCAGGGGCTACATTAAAAACAAGTGCTGAAGATCACGCTTGTTTTTTTTTAATTTCACAGTGATATTCGGGAATATTTGCAAATTTCACTATGAATTTAAAAAATGCTTTTTTTGCTCTGACGGATCCATCTGGGACCCCAGGACCAAGACTAGGGTCTTAGGGTATTCCTACCCTGCCCTATATTCTTTTTCTTCTCTTTTTCTTTTGGAACTCAGTTGAAGTCGAGTTCCAAAATGGCTGTTAACACTTCCTGGTTGAAGTGTTGGCGGCCAATCAGAGCTCTGCAGATCTCTGCACAAGCTCGTTATTATTCATGAAGGCTACACGATCATAGATATACACATTTGGATTTTCTTTAACATCTTGCAAACTACGATAAAAAATGTAAACCAAATAACTGAAAGCTTAATCGGTGAACCAAAATCTACCAAATTTTGGGTAATTCCATCCAACGGTTTGGGCTTTTTGATGACCTTTTCTCTCTCCCCCCTCCCCTTGGTGAATCACCCCGAACCTTTTCATGCTCAACTAGAATTAGTGGTGCAATTTTTGGGATAATTTCGAGAAGATTCGTCATACGATGACAAAGATATAGGCAAGTAATAAAATGCTTTTCTTATGAAAACACGTCCTACCTACGGAGTGTCAGTGGGGCCCTTCCTTCCTAGCCCATTTAAAGCCCCAGGGACCCCATCCTTGGGGCCAATTTAAGGGGAGGGGGGCATGTGTGTCCCTTCCCTAGCAGATGGTGGCCCTGGGGACTCCATCCCCCAAGGTCAACAAAAAGGCAAGCATGTGTTTGATCCCGTCAGACGGGACCATTTTAAAATCTCCCACCAAACGCTCCCAGCTGGTGAGAGATTTAAAAATGTTCCCGTCGGCTGGGGGCAGAATTGTGTTCAGTTTCCCTGCCCACACTGATGTGGGTAGAGAAACAAACCCCATATCGCTCCCACCAGGAGGGAGCAGCATAAATAGATGCTCCCTCAGGGCAGGAGCGATGCTGCCTCCCACACATGTGGTTAGCCAGCTGGGACTACAAGGTCCCTGGTGCTCCCCGCATGGCCCCCAACCTGTATTGGGTACCCCACGTGGGCACCAGGGCATCTAACTTGGGCCCTGGGGGATGGGTGGACCTAATGGTGGGGCCTACTGGGGGCTCAGGCAGCGGGGCCCCTTCTTAAGTGTGTTTGTTCCGGGGATGGATTCTCCAGGGCCTGAGAAAGCTTGGGTAAGGGGGGTGTCATGGGGACCCCTTCCTTTTTTATTATATTTGGCCCTGGGGGATGGGGTCCCCAGGGCCTGATAAGGCTCGGGGAGGGGGTCAGCGGGCTTCCTCCCCTTTTTTTATTGTGTTTGATCCCACACAATGGGGTTCAAAGGACCTTTTAAAGTCCGGGGAAGGGGCCTGCATTCTCCCGCCCTAGAATTTAGCCCCATGGGATAGGGTCCCAGGGGCCTATTAAGGCGGTGGGAGGCGGGGCACGTGGGGGGGATTTGAACTATGGAAAGAAAACCAATGAGGTTGTAGATCAACACTTTTAGGGCAAGCACTACTTCATCTGAAGCCAATTGGTGCATTCTTAGCAGTCTTAAGATTGATAGATGTTCCTTGTAATTACGGATCATGTGAAGATAAAATAATCAGAGCTCAGTTGGTTCACAAAACCTCTAAATTAAAACTTTAAGAAAAATTACTATTGATGGAAATTTAAATTTGAGAAAAAAGCTACTACATTTGCTAAACTGCTAAAGAAACTTCATAGGTAATGACGCAGTTGTAACAGAGAGGGAATATGCATGATGTTCAGGCTTTCCTGTTTTCAGTTTCTATTTTTGGTAAATTCTGGTGGGGTTTTTTCAGTGTTTTCAAGTGATTTTAATACCTTACAAAAACAGTGGTTATCAGTGGTTACACATTTTCACGCCATTAAAAACATCAGAAACAGTGTTTTTCCGGTGTTTATGGAACATTTCGTTTTTATTATTGCTTGCTTTCTGCACCGGTAGCGCATGGTATATAGACAGTGTAAGTATAGTGTATATGAGGTCCAAACAGATTTTTGTAAATTAAACTTATTGTAGTACACCATACAATACTTCTTCAGTGAGTCTTTGGTAATGTGTGCTCGCTCTTTCCTTCCCATGTAAACGTCTGTGAAAAGGCCCTCTCAAGATTGGCACTTGAGATGTGCAACGCCAAAACAGGCAGTAGACAATTTGTTAACTCCAGCCATTGAGATAGCTTTCCATGCCAATATTGGTTCACTTGAAGATTGCCATTCTCAGGGCAGGTTCTGCAGCATTTGTGCTGATCTGGGCGCTTATGCGCTCAGAGTTATTGAAGTGGTCAAAAATGAAGCCGCACTTTTGAAACTACTAAGGAAATTCCCCTTTACCCAAGGGATCTAGAACAGAGTACCACAGTGAGGTTTCATTGACTTCAAATGCCATTGATGGTGAAGGGACATTTCTATGCATCATTACAAGCCATTTCTCATACATTGTAAAATAAAAGTTCCTGAATTGCTCTTCATCATTGCTTTGCTTAAGGAGTGCCAAGCACTCTAATATGGAACATGTTGCAGTGCCAAAGTCACTAAAGGTGTCGCCCAGCCTACTCTCAAGGAGGTGTTTCACATCTACACCAATTATGCTGAACACTTGGCAGACAAGGGTGTTTTCAGACTCTAGTGTTTTATTATGTCCACTACAGCAGTTATGTTTTCCTGTAAAAATTTAAGAATGCAGTAGAGTGAACTTTTTTTCACATCACTATCAATATGTGACCAAAGATCCTCACATTTCTTGCCTTTGGCATCATCACTCGGCAACAATTCTATAAACGGTTGCCACATGGATAATATAGCATTCATAGCCCCTTGGACTGAGAACCATCAGCTAAGGGGCACAGTTGGGATGACTCTTTCTTTGATGCCACACAAAGCAGAAAATAATAAATATTTGCATTTTAGTTCCTGTGCATAAGAAAATATTGCACCAGAAT
Source organism: Triturus cristatus (assembly GCF_964204655.1). Classification (NCBI taxonomy): domain Eukaryota; kingdom Metazoa; phylum Chordata; class Amphibia; order Caudata; family Salamandridae; genus Triturus; species Triturus cristatus. The sequence goes on along the minus strand of NC_140591.1, from coordinate 1,414,233,682 downwards.
GGACTAAAAAGTCAATAGCATTCCTCATTAACTCTGAAGATTGTAAAGATGCTTTCAGCATACCATCTAACAAGTGGCAATGATCTCTTACAGGGAAGCACTTCAGCTCAGATATCAATTTTGGCAGGTCATCGCACAACTTTTTCATATAAGTAGCTGTATCACTGCAAATACAAACAATATCACTCCAACTATGTTGAACTATGAAAGAACCTTTTGTGCAGAGCATCCCAAGTTACACTGCGGTCCATGTTTTCCAAAATTCTAGTGTCATGTTTTAACCACTATCCCAGATGCTTGGTGATAGCGCTATTCTCACATATACTTGTCACTATGCCTTGCTTTGAATGTTTAAAGCCTGAGGTGTTGGCAATTTGCCTACTATCAATACTGACTCACTAGAAACTGGGGGCTGATCTATTAAGGGTTTTTACCCTTTCTCTGTGGGTAAATGTGATGACACATATTAGGAAAGATTCTTATGAAACCAGCCATTTTACCTCTCAGTGAAAGAATCAAATATGATTTTGATATTTCCTGATTCTCTACAGTTTATAAACTAATTAAACAAAACCCAAAACATGCTTCTAAACTCTGCATTTTTAGATCAAAGACCACAGAACTGAAAAAAACAAAAGGATGAAGAAACAATATTTTAGTGGCATCGCTAAACAACAAAAATCAAGCAGAATAATGTTAGCCCAGATGTTCTTACTGCTAGCTTGTATAACAAAGTTACATTGTATTGGCCTCTTCAGGAAGAAAAAAAATGTCTCTTTCACTCCCTTTTTCCATTCTTTGAAGGAATTTAGTTTGTAGTTGTGCAGGTGTTTTTTCAGTGTGTATATGTTTTTACTGGTGAAGGCTATTTCTCTTCCAGTGGGGTTTTATCAGTTAGTATAGGTTTAAACCTAAAACCGGATAGCCTAATGATGTTCAACAAGTTTAAGAACAAGTTGATGAATGTTCAGTGACTAATGTGAGCTAAGCTAAGCCAAATAAAAACAGTGATGAAATTAGTCAGTTTCAGGTGTGCTTTGGATGTTCATGTTGCCACAAGTGTGAATAGTCTTCCAACAGGTCCAGTTTGCCACCAATGTAAAACAATAGAACTGGAACAAGAGAAAAAAGATGGTCCCTATTGTAAGATTATGCTAGAGAGTTCGCAGATTCAATGCCTAGGGATACATTGATTGTCGATAACTGGTTGAAGTTATTTCAGGATGTTACAATTACTTCCACCTAATGTTATATAGGTTGGGTATGGAAATCATCCCATAGAATGTTGTAGGATCATTTCAAATATCCTTAGAATTTAAAGGTACTAAATCCATAAGCAAGGTTTATGTGGCTAAAGATTGGTCCTGTATACTCAGTTGACCACAAAAAATATCTGTTCAGGAAATTAGATCTAAACCACACTTTTCAGGTTTTAAGTTATGACAATATTGTGTATAATAAAGAATTTCGCACTATTGTTGAATCTAAATGGGCAGAGTTGTTTGCTGAAGTCTGGTCCGTCATATTGTAAGTAGGGACAAAGCCATTCTCAAGAGTCATAAAATGAGGAATGTCTCTTTTTCAGTATGGGGAGATCTGAAGGCCAAGCTGGCTGTCTAGTGCATGGCAGTCTGATTGAGGAAATAGAATCATCTGAGTGGATTTTGCCAGTTGTTGTGGTGCGCAAAGCAAGTGGCAGCATCAGATTTTGTGTAGGTTTGCGTGACCTTAACCACTGTGTGTAGGTGGATCAACATTCATTGGCAAATGTTGGAGAAATGCCAGACATATTAAAGGGGCAACTGTTTTTATGATGTTGGATTTGTCATCAGCATGCCACCAGATCGATTAAAATGGGGATTCAAGACACCCAACTTCTTTCATTACTCCAGAGAGATCTTACAAATACAGACAGATGCCATTTGTCTTAGAACTTTCCTCTGCTGTATTTCAGCAATCAAAGAAACAATGGCTCTCGTGGACAATGTAACAATACTTAATAATATAGAAGCGCAATGGCAAATTGAACTGAAAACAGGATGCCGAAGGAGAAACGCTATACAGAGCACAATAAAGAGACCAAATACTGTGTAGAAATGTACTGCACGTAGAATGTTGGGTGTGGGACCTAATTCCACCTGAAAATCAATGCCCTCTACAACAACTTCAGCGAACAGACTCCAGAAACCACTCCCCTATCCACCTCCAACAACCAGCCCACCATCACCACCTGGAAACCTGTTACCACCGAAGACACCGCCACGACCATGAAGAACACCCACTCAGGAGCACCCCAAAGACCCCTGCCCCCCGTACACCTACCACAGAGCCGCCACCATAGCACCCGATGTAGGCCGGACCATTAACGCCTCTTTTGAATCCAGCATCTTCCCCGACGACTGGAAGCGGACAGAGGTCAAACCCCTCCTCAAGAAGCTCTCAGCTGACCTGATGGACCTGAAAAACTACCTGCCCATCCCTCTTCTTCCCTTCGCAGCCAAAGTCACCGAGAGATTGGTAAACGCCCAGCTGACCACCTTCATCGAAGAGAACACCAACCTAGACACCTCCCAGTCCAGATTTTGCAGCAGCCACACTACTGAGAACTCCTGCCTCGCCGCCATCGATGACATCAACATGCTACTCGACCAGGGCCACACTGCGACCCTCATCCTACTAGACCTCTCCGCAGCCTTCGACACTGTCTCACATTGCACTCTCGCAGCCAGACTCCACTTCGCCGGGATACGAGGAACCACCCTAGACTGGATCTGCTCCTTTCTCTCCAGTAGAACCCAAAGGATCCGACTCCCACCCTTCCTCTCCGAGCCCACAGAGATCAACTGCGGAGTACCCCAAGGGTCCTCGCTCAGCCCCACACTCTTCAACATCTACATTGCCCCCCTTGCTGCCATCATCAGACAGCATGGGGTCAGCATAGTATCCTACGCTGACGACACCCAGCTCATCCTCTCCCTCACAAAGAACCCCGAAGACACCAGACTCTGCTTCCTGGAAGGTATGATGGACGTTGCAGCCTGGATGAACAACAGCTGCCTGAAGCTCAACTTGCAGAAGACAGAGGTCCTCGTCCTTGGACCTCCTCCACCACCTGGGACAACATCTGGTGGCCCTCTGCCCTCGCAAACCCACCCACTCCAACAGACCACGCCCAAAACCTCAGCATCCTCCTAGAATCCTCCCTCACCATGACCGTCAGATGAACTCTGTCACCTTCACCTTCTTCAACTCCCTCCGCATCCTCTGCAAGCCCTTCAAGTGGATCCCCACGAATGCAGAAAGACCATCACCCACGCACTCATAACCAGCAGACTGGACTACGGCAACTCCCTGTACGCCGGAATCAACAGAACCCTGCTACATAAGCTCTAAATCATCCAGAACACCGCAGCCAGACTCGTCCTCGGAACCCCACGACACAAGCACATGACCCAGCCCCAACGAGACCTCCACTGGCTCCCCATAGAGAAGAGAGTAACCTTCAAGCTACTCACCCATGCCTACAAATCCCTCCACAACACCTGACCCAAATACCTCAACGAGAGAGTCTCCTTCCACATACCCAAAAGGAACCTCCGCTCCGCCGACATCACCCTGGCAGAGACCCCACACATCTGCAGAACCAGAGCAGGCGGAAAAGCCTTCTCCTACGACGCAGCAAAGGCCTGGAACAACCTCCCAGTCAACACCAGACACTCCCCTTCTATGCACACCTTCAGGAAGAGCCTCAAGACCTGGCTCTTCGTCTGAACCGGAGCTGCACCCCCCCCCCCCCCCCTCAGCGCCTTGAGACCCTCAAGGGTGAGTAGCATGCTTTAGAAAACCCTGATTGATTGATTGATTGATGATGTAAAATGGAATGGAAAGTGAGCAGAGTTCTAGGAGGAGCGGTTGATTTTGGCTGGAGGTTACTGGCATGTAAAGAAATGCTTACAAATAAAGAAGCTTGAGAACAAACCACTCTGCACGTGGTTACTACAGATTTTGGCAAAAAGCGATTCTCGTGCAGGGGGTAGATACTTGAGTACCTCCACCCCTGGAAAAGTGTTGCTTGCTTTATGAGGACAACAGCGCTAAAGAAAGATAACAAACTTGAACTGTGAGTTTCATGTACACTGGTAGACTATATGTGCTTGAGAGACAACATGAAGATAAATAATATAAAACAGGTGTGAGAGTTATACTCCTGTGAACCGGTTCAGAGAACGTGTGATTTTTGTATGGAATGAAGCTTGGAGTGGAGTACTGCGAGAAAGTAGAAGAATCCGCAAGTGTTACAAGGGGGGTCGAAGGAGCTACAAATGCTTAAATTTGAATTTTGAGTGGGAAAGCAGGGAAGCATGCTTAAGTGATTGCACACGCAACTTTCTAGCTGCTCGATCACCCGTGAGCATGAAACATTCACACTCTACCTTTCAAGCTGCTAAGTTGCCATACTCTTAAAGCTGTGCGCATGGTACATTCATGCATTGTTTTTGAAGCTGCCGGGTGCCTGTTACTTTGCTCACGCTGCTCTTCACGCAACGGCTCGAGTGCTCTGGAGCATATTACTATACCTTTCTTTTTTTTTCTTTTTACTTTTTTTTTTTGTTGAAACTTTTTTTATTGGCATTTGTTAGTACAGTTGTTACATATCAGTATTTGACCGTATTAACATGAAGAATGTGTCTCCAGTCAGGTGATATCAATCTTGACATTTACGATTACTTCGGCTTCAGTTATATGCAGTATGTAGTGTAACAGGTGTTTGCCAAATCAAGAACAAACTGGGGGGGGGAATCAAACTAGGGGTTGTCATGGACTATCAGATGGAACAGCCAGACCATGTCACATGTGGTTCGTCAGGTAACTGGTGGAGCAGCACAGTGGTAGCCCCTTGCCAAGAGTATGGTTATGCAGTCGGACATGTGGCATAGGTGAATGAAACGGGGCGGCGGGGGTAGGAACCCAGCCATTCCTGGGTAGGTGTGAAGCGTCAGGGGGAGCGCCATCTGTATGGGCTTGTATCGCGTGTGGCTGTGTAGCATTAGGGGTGGTCGCATTCGCGCCCAGGTCATCTTGGGGCTGGGACTGTTTAAGTTGATGTAGCAGAAGCGCCCACTCCAAGGATATCGGGGTTTTACGTATGCCCTTCGCTTCTTCCTCCCGCAGGGCATCCTCCTCAGCTGCGGCCCACTTGAGCACCGCCCCCTTCCATGCCGCTATCGGGGGGCCCGTAGGGGAACGCCAATGCATAGCTATGCAACGTTTAGCCAGGAGGTGCGCCAAGGAGACGAATCGTATGGGCACTTTGTGACGTTTCCTCCGGCCCATTATTCCCAGCGCGCAGCACTCCCATGTGTCTAGATGGGGTAGCCCGGTAAGGTCTCGGAGGGTCACGTGGATAGCTGACCAATAGGTCTGGATATCCGGGCAGGCCCAGAACATATGGAGGAAATCTGCGCCTTGCGTCTGACAGCGGGGACAAAGGAAAATTGTAGCGGGATAAAAACGCTGTAGGCATGCTGGGGTCAAGTAGGCCCTATGTATAATGTAAAATTTTATATTTTTGAAACGGGCATTCCTAAACACTTTTTTGGAAATTCGAGTGCCCTTTCCCACTCATTATCATGAAACGCCCGTCCCACCTCCTCCTCCCAAAGGGTCCGAAGGGGTTCGAGTGATGGAGATGTCAACTCCCGGATTGATTTGTACAGCCATGTGGTGAGGTGGCGGCCCCGTCCCATTCACAGGATCGTGTGGAGGACTGGGTGTGTGGAGGGCTCCCCTAGTGTGAGATCATAGTATGGTCGGTAGTGGCTAGGAGCTGACGATGCCGCAGAAACTGCCCTGGGCGGAGATCATAGTCATCAATGAGTTGCTGGAATGGCCGAAGTTGTCCCTCTTCGAATAGTATTTTTGCTTCGGTGACATCCCTAGATGTCGACTCCCGGAGCATGGCAGGAGTAAAGAATTGGGTGTTTTTGGGCCAGCCTGCCAGCGGAAGCAGCGGTGAATACGGGGGTCTGTCTGGTGTTAGGCGGTGTATGCGTTGGATACACTTCCGGGCCACCTCCACCTGGAGGGGGTAGTTCCCCGCTGGGCGGGATCCAGGCACGAGCAATCGGCATAGTTCCGGCGTCGTTACTCGGCCTGCGGCCGTGTATGTTTCGGACATGTGCCTGTCAGCCGTCCAATAGGAGAGCCATTGAAGCTGAGCCGCTAGGAAATAGGCCTCGAATGAAGGGGCTCCAAGGCCCCCCTGCGTCGTGGGTAGTTTCAATTTTGCTAGTGCGATTCTGTGCCGTCCCTTGCCCCATATCAGGGAGCCAAGGAGGGTGTCCAAATCTTTGAAGAAAGAGCGAGGCGGGATCACTGGAAGATTAGTAAAATAAAAGAGTAATCGTGGCACCAGGACCATTTTCGCGAGGGCCACTCGGCCAATCGGGGCCAGCGGAAGATTCCGCCAAAACACGATGGTGGATCGTGTAGAGGCGAGTGCCCTACGATGGTTAACCCCGAAGATGTCAGTGGGTGAATGATATAGGCGAATCCCCAGATAGCGGGGGGCCTCCGCAGTCCAGCTGAGTTTCTGGTTACCAATCCAGACCTCCTGAGGGGTAGAGTTCGGGTGTAGGGGGTACACCACAGATTTATCCCAGTTCACCCTCAAGCCTGAGGCATCGGCGAATTCGGTCAAGGCGATCCCAAGTGGAGTGAGATCCGCTGCGATGTCCCGTATATAGAGGAGAAGGTCGTCAGCATATAGTGAGACACAGTGGTATGCCCCAGTTCTGTCCCTCCCTTCGTAGACGGTTAGCTAGAGGTTCTACAGCCAGCGCGAACAACAGGGGCGAGAGGGGGCAGCCCTGTCGTGTACCCCTGTATATTGTGAACTCCGAGAGACACGGCGTCCAATGCGGATTCGGGAAGTGAGTTTAATGTATAGAAGGCGGGTATAAGCTATGAGCTTGGGACCAAGGCCAGCCCGTCAGAGAACTGGGAACAGGTACTGCCATGTTAGGGTGTCGAAAGCCTTCTCGAGGTCCAAGATCAGGCACGCCGCTCTGGGGAAGCAGTCACCAATCTGATCCTGGATGTGAAAAAGACGGCGTATGTTCTGGGAGGTATTCCTGCCCGGGACAAATCCGCACTGGTCCGCGTGTACCAGCGGACGCACAATTTGGGAGTATCTCTCTGCCAGTATTTTCCCTAAAATTTTACAGTCGGCCGTAAGGAGCGTTATAGATCGATAAGAGGCTAACAGTTGTGGGTCACGGTTGGGCTTCGGGAAAGTAACGATCACCGATTCTCTCATGGATCTGGGTAATTCGCCGATTTGCAATGCTGTATCCAGTACCGTCAATAGACGGTGGGTCAGCTGAGAAGCAAAGGTAGCATAGTACTCCAGTGGGAACCCGTCCAAGCCTGGGGCTTCGTTATGGGCCAAGGTACGTATGGCATGTGTGATCTCAGAAGTATGTATCCGTCCCTTGCCCCATATCAGGGAGCCAAGGAGGGTGTCCAAATCTTTGAAGAAAGAGCGAGGCGGGATCACTGGAAGATTAGTAAAATAAAAGAGTAATCGTGGCACCAGGACCATTTTCGCGAGGGCCACTCGGCCAATCGGGGCCAGCGGAAGATTCCGCCAAAACACGATGGTGGATCGTGTAGAGGCGAGTGCCCTACGATGGTTAACCTCGAAGATGTCAGTGGGTGAATGATATAGGCGAATCCCCAGATAGCGGGGGGCCTCCGCAGTCCAGCTGAGTTTCTGGTTACCAATCCAGACCTCCTGAGGGGTAGAGTTCGGGTGTAGGGGGTACACCACAGATTTATCCCAGTTCACCCTCAAGCCTGAGGCATCGGCGAATTCGGTCAAGGCGATCCCAAGTGGAGTGAGATCCGCTGCGATGTCCCGTATATAGAGGAGAAGGTCGTCAGCATATAGTGAGACACAGTGGTATGCCCCAGTTCTGTCCCTCCCTTCGTAGACGGTTAGCTAGAGGTTCTACAGCCAGCGCGAACAACAGGGGCGAGAGGGGGCAGCCCTGTCGTGTACCCCTGTGTATTGTGAACTCCGAGAGACACGGCGTCCAATGCGGATTCGGGAAGTGAGTTTAATGTATAGAAGGCGGGTATAAGCTATGAGCTTGGGACCAAGGCCAGCCCGTCAGAGAACCGGGAACAGGTACTGCCATGTTAGGGTGTCGAAAGCCTTCTCGAGGTCCAAGATCAGGCACGCCGCTCTGGGGAAGCAGTCACCAATCTGATCCTGGATGTGAAAAAGACGGCGTATGTTCTGGGAGGTATTCCTGCCCGGGACAAATCCGCACTGGTCCGCGTGTACCAGCAGACGCACAATTTGGGAGTATCTCTCTGCCAGTATTTTCCCTAAAATTTTACAGTCGGCCGTAAGGAGCGTTATAGATCGATAAGAGGCTAACAGTTGTGGGTCACGGTTGGGCTTCGGGAAAGTAACGATCACCGATTCTCTCATGGATCTGGGTAATTCGCCGATTTGCAATGCTGTATCCAGTACCGTCAATAGACGGTGGGTCAGCTGAGAAGCAAAGGTAGCATAGTACTCCAGTGGGAACCCGTCCAAGCCTGGGGCTTCGTTATGGGCCAAGGTACGTATGGCATGTGTGATCTCAGAAGTATGTATCGTCGTATCTAGGTCAGTCTTCTCTGCGTCAGATATCTGAGGAAGAGGGAGGGGGTCTAGGAAGCGATTGATTGTCCCTTGACTCCATGCCCGAGGGCCACTATAGACCTCTGAGTAATATTGACAGAATTCCTGGAGAATCTCATACTGGGATTGTACCAAAGTGCCACGTTGAGTAATTATTGACGTGATGGGCCGCATCTCCGTGTCTTGTTTAGCTAACCACGCTAACAGTGAGCCCGTCTTGTCGCGGTCTTTGTGCATACGGGTCGCATATGCCCGGAAGTTGTACCGCCGTAGATCTGCGCATGCTCCCTGGTACTCTGATTTAGCATGGGCTAGCTGTGTTGCCGCTGCCACCGATTGATCAGTGATTTTTGTGGCGTTAGCAAGCCGGTTTTCGGCTTTATCAAGGGCCTGTTCCAGGGTGCGTTTCACGCCGGCTCGCTGTTGAATGCAGTCTCCCCTGGCCACCACCTTAAAGCTATCCCATTCGACCAGGATTGAGGATGCAGTCCCCGTATTATGGGTAAAGTATTCTCGGATACTACACCCCTGTTCATGCGTGAAGACCGGGTCCTTCAGGCAATCGCGTGATAGGCGCCATGTGGGGACGGGGGATGTGGGGGTCTCCATTGAAGACTTAGCAAATGCGCATCATGATCGGATACGACTCTACCTAGGTAATCTGTGTGACGGACCTGTGGGAGCACTGCTGCTGTGCATAGGAACCGATCTAGCCTGACTCGGAGATTGTGGGGAACAGAGTAGAAGGAGTACATACGTGTTTGAGGGTGGTGTAGTCTCAATGCATCTGTAAGTGACCAGTGTGCTACCCATGCCTTAAATCTATCGGTTTGTCTGTGGGTAGGGGAGTGCAGAAGTGGGGGATAGGAGCGGTCTAATCCTGGATCCAAGATACAATTGTAGTCCCCTCCGAGTATCCAAGGTACATGTGTGAATTGGGCTAGGATTTTCGTGAGTCTGTCCCAGAATTTGTCTTGGTCAACATTCGGGGCATATATGCTTCCCAGTAGGACGGCTTGCCCATCCAAGAGGCCCTCCAACAGGACAAACCTGCCCTCTCCGTCCACCACCCACCTAAGCTCCCGGAACAGAGTATCCGGCGAACCCAGATCAGTGCTCCACGGGCAAATGATGAGTAGGTTGTAGCGCATATAAGGCCCCGCCACTTCGCGTGTATCCTGCCTACTTCCGCTACATTAAGGTGGGTTTCCTGTAAGAAGAGAATGGATGCTGTCTGGCGCTTCGCGTAGGCATAGATCGCATAGCGTTTGTGTGGGGTGTGAAGACCGCGTGCATTTAGCGTGAGTATGTTAACGTCTGTAATGCTCGGCCTCTGTGCCATGAATAGTGTGTATTATGTGTGGGTCGGGTGAGATGCCTGTCAGGGTGGTCGGTGAATGGGATCCCAGGGGTTCGCTGCGCGGTTGAGGAATAGCGGACCAGTGACCCCGGCCACTGGGGTGTTTGGCCCTGCGGGTGTAGGGGTCCATGACAAATGGGATGTTTATGAACTGGGAAACAAACAACATGCAGGGGTACGGGAAACAGTCCCAATGCAAAGGACTCATCGTCCAAGAGACGGTGTGTCCAAACTTCCTCCTGTAACACTAGGGGAAAAAACCTGTTCTATATGTTGGGGGGTGGCGACATGAGACTGCGTGGCCATGCGTATAACGGGCATGTGGAACGATTATTGCGAGTCACTAGCAGTGTACTAAGCTCGACATCCTCAATAGTGGGTACATATTGGATATTACTCATAAGGATACAAATTAGATAGTCTAATGTGCTTGGTTGCTTCATGGTGAGGAGGAAAAAGCCTGTCCATCCAGCAGCCCTTCTGCCGTTTGTGGGGTGACCTTGGGGGGCGCCACTGAACCCACTCCCGAAGCAGTGTCATCACTGTCATTTTCACCCTCCGATGAGAAGATATGTGGAGGACTATCAATGGAGTCCGTATGTTGGGTGGAGCGGAGATCTATTACCGCCTGTAACGCTTCGCGCCTCTCCTTCATAATCTGTTCTAGATACGGCGAGTCGTGGGCACCGGGAGCCCCTTTCATCTCCGCGTGGCAGGGCTTCATGGGACGCTTTTTGGCACGGAAAGTTTTGTAGGGCGAGCCGCTTCTGGGGCGGGCATCGGGTGTCCGTGTGCAGTGCTGACCTGCCCAATCATGTGCCGCCTCGGCAGTCGTGAAGAAGATGGAGGAGCCCTTGTAGAGAACCTTGAGGCGAGCTGGATAGAGTAAAGCATATTGTATGTTATTATCACGCAGTCTCCGCTTGACGTCTAGAAAAGAGGATCGCTGTTGCTGCACCGTTCGGGCATAGTCCAGGAAGATCATTATCTGTTTGTCCTCTATCCGGAGCGGCGTCGCCTGCTGCACCACCCGAAGCACCGCGTCTCGATCCCGAAAGTGAAGAAATTTAGCAAGTAGTGGTCGGGGGGCCGCTCCAGGAATGGGTTTCCGGGCCGGCACCCTATGGGCTCGTTCAATTAAGAAAAACGCTGTTTGGTCTGCAGCTGGGGTGAAGGATTTGAGCCAAGTGTCCAAATAGTCTATGGGGTTTGCCCCTTCAATGCCCTCCGGCAGCCCCACCACCCGAATGTTGCAGCATCTCGAGCGGCCTTCCAAGTCCTGTGCCCGTTCCTCCACTGCAGTCAAGCGGGTGAGGATTCCTTGGAGTGTCGTCTGGTGTTCTTTCAGTGTAGGCTGTATTTCCTCCAATGTCCGTTCCTCCATCCTCACCCGATCTGCCAGCTTGCGGTGATCATCCCGGAGCAGATTAACCTCCGTCGTCAAGGTGCAGAGTCGTTCTTCCATCGAGATCCGGGAAAGTTCAATAGCTGCAAGGACTTTATCCAATTTGTCCGAAATAGAGAGGTCTGATGAGGGCGTGGTGCTGGGGGACCAAGTGGAAGTTTTTGGCATATTTTCCGGGGCAGTTTCCGGCACAGCACTCTGCTGCGTGGACCTTGGTTTCCCCATTGTCGTTTGGCGTGGGGGAGGTGGGCTGCCTCCACCGGGCGAGATCCACGGGTCCCCTGAGATGCAGCGCTGTAGTGGATGCAGTAATTAGGGGGGGGGCCTGCGTCGTTGGCACCCGGCTCGGGTACGGTCTCCCAAAGAGGCAGTCCCAAAGATATGCTGGTTCCCCTTACCCGTCAGGGGGTCCAGACAGGAGACAGTGCAATTTGGTCCAGGCGTAGGGAGCGCCCCCGTTGAAGGATGGGGGGGCCACGAGTGAAGCGTCCCGGTTGTTGGGTCTCCCCTCTCCGGAGCACCCCTCCTCGACAGTGTCCTTGAACTAGACACACGGCAAAGGCTCACCGATGGTGCCCCAGTGGACAGACGGCGCGCCCTCGGCACAGTTGGGAATAACAGTCGCCGCCCTCTCAGATTATGGGCCTTTGTGGAGGGTTCGTGGTGGGACCATGCGGTGCACGAGCGGCCACGTTGGGGTCAGGCATGGGATGCGCCCGGCTGGCAATGGGGTCTGGGGTCACGGCGCCTCCATTACCGGTCACAGTCTCTCCCGTTCCCCCACCACGCGCCGTTCACCCTGGGTACCTCTAATGTTCTGTATGAAGTCCCAGCCCGTCGGGCGTCGGTTCCCTCCAGTGGCAACAGCCGGTATGTTGTGTTGCCCTGATCGCCGGCGCCGCTCAAGCCCCGGAGGGGAACCCCAAGGGCGCTCCGCCGTGTCCTCCACTGGGGGGCTCTCCACCGCTGCGACACGTGTGGAGGCAGGAGCTCCCGCTGCAGGCAGCCGATTTGCTCAGGCGGCCATGCGGAGGCCAGGCAACACCTCACGCATCCGCCCGAGAAGGCCCGGAGCCCCCGCCGACGTTCAGCACTGCTTCACTGCCGCCCTGGTCCCAGTCACAGCGGGCACTCCGGTTGTCCAGTGGGGGGGAGAGGTAGGGGAGGGTGGGGGGCATCTAGGTCCGCTCCAGGTCTCCGCTGGGTCACCCGGCGCCCTGGATGGCGAGCGTCACGAGGGGGCCGGCTCGTCTCCACACCCCAGCCGAGTCTTCAGAGGCCTGAGGGGTCCGAGCACCGCTGCAGGCGGGCGCGACTCTTCTGTGCCCTCAGCTTCGCCTCCGCGCCGCCGCCAAGTTGTTCACGGGGCCGCCGGCGCCATCTTGGGGATCGCGGCGTAGAAAGTTCCCTGCATCGTGGCTCCGTCCGGGGGCCAGCTTCGCCAGTGTCCGTGAGCCTCCGCTGACACCTCACCCCCAACTGTGCAGGTTCCGCCGGGTCTGAGGCCGTTCAGCAGTTCCAGTGATGCTCTACAAGCAATGTCAGAGACGCCCGAGACGGGAGCCTCAGCCGTCCATGTCCGCCATCGTGGCTGTCGTAGCCACGCCCCCATTACAATACCTTTCTTATAAGCTTGAGCGTGTATTTGTGCCTGCTGTTGGAGTAACGGTTTCAGTGCCCATTTAAGCGCATTCCTCCCTCACTCTGCTAAGCAGTCCCTGGGAAATCGGATTCAAAGTGATTTTTGGCTGTAACCACGATCGTCCTGTACTTCCTGAAGCTCGAGGAAGGTATGTGCTGCACTGTGAATTGAGTTTCCGGTTGAAGAAAAAAGAAAATAAAACTAAAGAGAGTAAAGAAGGACAAAAAGGACCTCTGTATGTTACTGTATAGAAAAGGTAGAAGTATTCAACAGCAGTTGGAGGAAATACTGTAAACATGAATTTCAGTTGTTCATAGTGGTTATTTTAAATAGTTATTTTGAGTTGTTGTTTTAAATTATTATTTCAATTTGTTATGGTAGCTCTTTGTTTTAGCATATTGTGTTAGTTTATTACTCACTTTTCTTGCAGGAATGGCGGAACAAAGCATGGTGGCACCGCCTAGTTTTTTGACTGTGCCTGGGGAACTTCCTTGGAAAAGGTGGAAGAACATGTTCTTTTACATATATGTTGGCTATAGGTGGGGTTAAATATGGTCCGTTAAGAAGGCAAGCAATATTACTACATCATTTAGGAACCGAGGGGAGAAGAATGTATGATAATCTTCCATCATTAGGGATGGGTAATGGTCAGCCCATGAACGTTTATAACATGTCGTTGCAAATGCTGGAGAAACATTTTACACCCAAAGTGAGTGTAGTTTTTGAAAGACATAAACATTTTTGCCAAGCATAAATTCATGATGAGGATATAATGTTGTATGTTTCTGCATTGAGAGATTTAGCAGTGACTTGCGAATTTCGTGAATTGACTGAATCTTTGATTTGGGACAATATTGTGAGATGTACTAACAATAGGAAGGTGAAGAAAAGACTATTATCCATTGATCCTACCCTGGAGGAAGCTATGCACATTGCGAGAAGTATGGAACATACTACTGTATGGATGAAGGAGATTGATATAAGCAAGCCTAGTGTAAGGAACCCTGAGAAAGAAGTCACTGCAGTTGCAATTCAAGAAATAAAAAGTGAAGAAACCTGTCAAATTTATGGAAAATGGCTCAAGTAAAGGTGAAGAGAGAAGAAGGATACTATGCTACAGGTGTGGGTGTCTGGGGCACATTACTTCCAGTTTTGTGTGTGGAGCAAGAAATGTAGTGTACAGATCTTGTGGAAGGAAAGTTCATTTGGCGAAGGTTTATAGATCTAAGGGGAGGATGCAGGATTCCAATGTAAAATTGGTGGAGGGTTTGAATGAGTGTTAGGAGGAAAGGATACTGACTATAAATGAGATTGGGGACTAGGCTCAGCAAGAGGATCATGGTGACCAGAGAAAAGGGGTGAAATTGGAGAGTACAGATATGTTAGAGAAGCCTCATTGCGATATTATCCTGAACACGGTGCAAGTTAAAATGTTAGTTGATTCAGGGAGCTAGTCTACCCAGGAAACTTATGAAAATGTTCTCAAGAGGGAGATCAGTGAACTACAACAAGCCGGTGTGATGGCAGTAGGATACGGTGGCAAAAGAATCAACATTGTAGGAATGGGATGTCTGAATATTTTCTTTAAAAAGAGTAGTGTGCATGGTAAGGTATATGTAACAGTGGAAGGATCTGATCTTTTTAGGGTGGCGCCACCAGAAAGATTTAAATATAATTCTGGATCCTAAGAACCTGTTACGGCAATGAAAACTGTAGAAGAATGTGAAGCACAAATGTCTGATGTGCATGATGTTAACACAGAATTGGGCAGGCGACCGGTACAAACATTTCCATATGTATTTGCAGATGAGTTGGGTATGTTGAAAAAATTCACTCATCATATAATTCTGAAGAAAAATGCTGTTCCTGTAGTCCATACGGTGAGACACATACCATTTATGATGAGTGAGCCAATCTAAAAAGAATTAGACAAGCTACTAAAAGGAAATATCATTGAGCCGATTGATTCTTCAGAATGGCTTGCTCCCATTGTGTTTGCCCCTAAGGAAGGCAATAATATTCTTCTTTGCATTGATTTGAGAGATTTGAACAAAAATATGTGGGTGGCTCGCCTGCCATTGCCCAATATTGCAGAGATGTTAAGTGTAATGGGTGGGGGGAAGGTGTTCAGTGTGTTGGACATGTCGGCGGCATATCACCAGGTGAATCTACATCCGGAATCTCGTCCTTTAATATCTTTTGTCACTCCTTTAGGAGCCTTCCGATATTGTCAGATGTCATTTGGTTTGGCTTCAGCCTCTGCAGTCTTTCAGAGGATTATGCACAACATCTTTCAGGGAATGCAGAGAGTACTATGTTTCCAAGATGACATCATGGTTGTGGGCAAATCAATGGAGGAACATGATGAGGTGTTACATATAATTGGAGATCATGGTCTGACAATTAAAAAGGAGAAATGTCAGAAAAAGAGGGAGCAGGTGAACTATTTGGGACATGAGATTCCTGCAAGAGGTATAAGGCCCAAAAGGAGCATTGTGAAGGCAGTTGAGGAGCCACCACACCCTTGTGATAAGGAACAATTAAAATCACTTCTTGGACTTGCAGAAAACTACTCTAAGTTTGTGTCCAAGTTTGCTAATATGGTGGAACCAATGAGAGTATTGTTAAAAAAAAGGTGCATTGTTTGAGTGGGGTACGGAATGTGAGATGGAATTTAATAATGTTAAACGGTCACTCGCACTGTAGTGTAGTTCCTATTTCCCTTATAGGCTCTGCGCATTGGAATAATATACACTATAGTTGTGGCATAGGACTGAGGTCAGTATGCCTCTATCGAGTACATTAAACTTAATTAATTTGTGTGCCAGCTAACTCAGAGGCCACTAGAAACTCCTTGAATAAACAAGAAGGGAGTAGTTTCTGGCAACCGCATAAACATGACAACTTTGTTTCCCTTCGAATCGGAACATGTCTCAGAATTGTGGAAACAACAGATAACAGTTTCACTCAGCCAATCGTGCATGCTTAGTTTCTTCAGAGTTCCACAGAAATAGATAGACGGGCGTTTCAATAAAAGGATTTATTGAACAGTCTTGTTTCTTGTGTAAGAGATATGAGCTATTACAATCGCAAGACAGTATGCGAGATATAATATGTACAGCGTAAGCAGTAAGAAGAAATAATACTGCAACAGCATTGTCTTCTAGCTATGACATATATTCATATACACATACATAAATAACATAGGCTAAAAAGTGGATACTCATTTGGTACTTTCTAATTCGTTCTACCCCAGTGTACCTAACCTAAGTGTAGTACAAGGTAAGAAGTAGGTGCTGTATTCTATAGTATGGTATGCTATAGTTTTACATATGCCAAGTTTGTATGCCAAGAGTCCCTCTAGGTTCTAGTCAGCTCCATACCTTGGAATGAGAGAGGTGGAAATCTCTTTCCTGGTCTCAAACTCTAGCAACCCGTGAAGGGAGTCAGAACACTGGAATCTGGATTATCTGCGAGCAGGGATGACAGCATCTGGTCAGTGCGCCAGGCGGGGACTCGAATTCCTTCCGAACTTGCTGTGGCGAGCTGTATCGAGCTGTGCAGCCGAGCCGTGGTTTGCCATGGTAAGTGAAGGTATATTTATACCTGGAAGCTGTTTAGGAATGTTAGCATTGACGTAAAGTCAGGCAGAGGAAGACGTCATGAATGAACCCCCAAGGAATAGTAGTTCATGCATAATAGATGAGTTCTTGGAGAAATCAAAAATCCTAGCTAGGGAAAGTCCCAACGGCTTAAGGGTCTGGTTTCTAAGAACTCGTTGTGACGATGGGATGGACGGATGTAGGTGACCATGCCTGTATTTGGATAGCATGGCTAATGCCTAAATAAGGACTGGGATTCTATGCCTAAACTAGGGCAATACGAATTGTGCCTATATAAGGACATGATGTGGAAAACCTATATACGGACATCTATATCGAAACATAACACCCACTCCACCTTCGAATGAACGATAGCACTAAATGCTAAACATGAAATACTAAACATTTAAAACGGAGTACCGCATGTTTGCTAAAAACATTTGTAAAAGCATACTAAAAATAAGTCTTTGTTTAAAAAACCTTTGCTAGACATGAAATGCAAAGGTGCGGTATATATTAAAGCAATGTTTTATTCTAAGCATATGTCTACAGTAAATGCTAAATGAATGAACACAAATATATACATATGATGAAATGGCTCACGATTACAGAAGAAAAGGTCAAAACCATTTCATGTCATGGTACATTAATGAAATTGTGGTGAATAAAGGTGACAATGTGTCCCTGGAAGTGTTCAAAGAAGTCTGCTCTCTATGAATAGTTTTACTGTAAGCAGATTACTTCGCCATAAAAAAGAAAAATTCAAATTTAGAAGAAAAAATAAATTGTATGAAAAAGTTCCAAGGTTTTGTCTTTGTTTTGAAAAATGAAGGCCAAATTCGTAGCTTTCCCAGTACACTGTGAGACTTATCAAAAGTCAGTGTAAGGGGCTGGTGAAAACATGAAATCCCCTATTCCTGTAGACAAAATATCGTCTACCGATGTCGGTGATAGTTGGAATACCTCGTCTAGAAGATTAACTGCACATAAATGTGAAGCATCGCCAGTAGCAATGTTCGATTCGGATTTTACCTGTGTGCCTGTTGATCCATCTCGTACCTCAGCAGTAGAATGTTGCGTCTGTGAGATCTCAACAAATGCCGTCATCAGGATTGGTTGCCTCTGAGGACAACACAGAGCATGGGCCGTTATCGGGTCCAGAAGAGTATCGACATCCATTGTCATGACTGATGGGAGTGTTAGACAGATGTCTAGCACGCATTCTTCACCACAAAGCAGGCAGCGTAGAACAGGTAAGATGCAATCTTGCCAGATTGTTCTGAATGACAGAAACCATGTGGTATTTAATTCTCGTAGACGAGGCAAGCCCAAAAGTTGTACTATGCGCTCACGACACTTCCTTTCCAGGAGAGATTTCTCCAAGGTGCTGGGAGTGACGTTTGTGGATTGGCTTGCCATAGCGTAGCAGTAGGAATAAAAACAGGATTCCTGCAACGAGTGCTAGAATTAGCGGCAGACCACCAAACACCGAGTGTACAAAGTTTGGAATGATTCAGAGGACTGCTTGAAAAGGTGTTAACAGTCCTGAACATATGGTCTTAAATACATGCTAAATACCACTCATATCAGACATGTTTAAGATACGTCCCAACATTTCAGTGAAATGTGTGGGGCAGTTTGTACGTAACAGAGCCTGTATCTCAGCCGAAATCCTTGCAATTTGTAGATCATAGGTTTCTTTGGCCGAGGTCAAAGGCACGTTCTGTTGTAAAAAAATCACTTTCATTCTGCTTAAAGTATCAATTCGTATAGAAGAGATGTTCAGTGAAGACCAGAAAGGCGACTCCCTGACTGTGTCTATTTGGGGGAACAAAACTTGCATACAGCAAGTGACCCTGGAGCCAACCGTTACTAGATATGGGATACCTGGCAAACTGCCACAACAACTCTGATCATTTAACATGCGGTAACTCCCATTTGAAAGTTGGTCAAACGTTGGATTAATCACAGCGGCTGGTGAACCTTGCAAGTGGCAGGATACATTTGCAGTAGAACCGCTACAGGCCCCGTGTAAACTAATATCCCGATATATGAGTGAACCGCTCAGTGCATTTTCACAGTGTGTACTGCTAAGAAACACTTCACGCCCCCCACTCCAACATGTGTAAGGTAAATCCCAGGATGTCTTGATGTATTCTTTACCCAACCTTTCATATTTGCCTGCTTGCATGTGTTTGAGGCAATACTGAAAATAGAAAGTTGTAACAGGCAGAGTTATTTTGCCATGAATGATCCATTCTGTAGCTGGTTTTTCTGCTACTGTAAATGGCAGTCTTTCCAGATTTTCAATGCTCAGCACTGTATACATTGCTCCCCTTTGTGCCAGTTTGATCTGTTTATCAGTGAGATTGTATTCTGAAAACAGAGACGACGTGTTGATGAAACGCCAAGGCACATAGACTGCACACAAGTTTTGTAGCGTCCAGCTTAATAACAGAATAGAACGTAATTGAGACTGGCCTTGTCGCAGCATGACTGAATCTTGTTCCACAATGTCTATAGCAGAGGATACAATGTTGCCCAGAGAATATATCCTGGATGACAGAGTCGTTAACCCATTGTCGACCACAGCGAGAGATTTCTCTAAATGAATACGATCAATTTCTCGTATTCTTTCTGCAGCGTCTGCTTGGGTAACCTTCCATATTTCATTATAAGCAGCATAGATGCCAGCATATATGAAACGTTTTTGACGTGGTTTTCTTGCACCTAGCTAGAAATCCCTAAGGTCTGCGCCTTCTTTAAGTAAAGATAAGTGTTGTTTCACATCCTCTATTGTAGATGTCTGTAGCCAATCAAGGCATAATTTTCCTACACTGTATGTTGTTACTACCCCTGGATGCTGTCTTTGGACATAACGTGTGTCTGGCCTATTGATTGTAAAACCCTGTATTCTGTTCAGGAATCTTTCTTGACAGATGTTTCTGTCTGTGGGCCAAAGCAACCATTTTTCCCATTCAGGATCTGATCTGTTGTTTTGTAAAATAGTATGTACGTCGACCTCCCCCTGTGTAGTGCTATAATTTGCAGGTGTAGGTATGGACGGTGTGTTCATGTCTTTGATCTTGGCTCACCCAAGGCAAGACGTTTGTTGGAGAGTGTCATTCAAAAACATTATTTGCTGTGGGATGATGCAGGCTCTAAACCAAGCTTCTATCCCCTGCACTTGCCAATCTTTTGTACCCCAGACAGATTTTGTGGCAATTGTGTCTTTCCAAAAGTCGGAACCCTGTCTAGACAGTTGGGTAATAAAGGCTGCAGAATAAATCTGTTTTGTATTAGTTAACATAGTTTTCGTTCCTGGTTTGTTCACATTTTTAAAGTAAAATGTTTCCGGATTGGATGTATTGTACCCTGAAAAATATGGAAACTTCATTGCAAACATTTTTGAGTCACCCCTTGGTGGTGTAGGACAATTTTCCCATTGGTTATACATAAATACATTTCTACATGTTGCAGGTCTTTGCAAGAAATGATTACCATAGTGGTTGTAACAATAAAGCTGTTTATAGTCTGTTGAAGCCTCTAAGTATTCATGGTTAGAGAATGCAGCAGACTTTCTAGATCAGACATCATGTTATTAACAGTCTCAAAGTCCCAATCATCAGAATTGGTACTGGAGGTAATAAAGTCACTTAATGAAATCTTAAATAAGGGTGAAATCTTCAAAAATTCCGACGGGCCGAATATATCATAATCCGTTTTGTCCCAAACTATACCATATTGTATAGGAACGGCTGTGATGTTCACTGCCAACAAGTCTCTCGCTTCACAATGGGATGATTTGTGTGACTTCAAAAGTAAGTTCACATTTTTACTTTCTGTGTCCAAGTGAATATGTCTTCCATTTATCAGCATGCTCAGAGTCATTACTAAAGCTAGCCAAAGCAGAAAGAAAAGTATTCCAGAAATAATCCATAGTATAATCCAGTGTGAAACCAGATAAGTCTTTTTCAGGAGATGAAAAAAGTCTTGTGCTTGTTCTTTGAAAGTACTTTTGGCTGGCATCGTCTCCGGTTCGCTTCGATCCTCAGAATAGTATCAAAGTTAATGAAATATCCAGAGCAATTCTGTCAATGGTTGAAATTGCATCGGGATTCGTTGAAATCGCTGGCACCAGCTGATCACGTGTTACGTTGATGTAGACAGGTGTATCACGACAAACTGTTATTTGGGTTTCAAGAGGAATGAGTTCCATAGCATTGTTGCTTAGTCCTTCATTTCTTACTGCTGACTCCTCGATGGTGATGAGTCTTTCAGTTTGAACCTCTTGAATGGTAGCAAGAGGAGTTTATCTGCTACTTGGTCAGAGTCCACAAGGCCTACTGCTTAGTATTGGCCACATAGTGTGGTTTGATGAGGTCGATGGACACAAATCTTTTCTCCTTTTTTCCAGCAAGGGGCGGCAGAAGTACTGTTCTTGTTCCGTGGATGACTAGAACAGGTACTGGTTGTCTGTAAGAAGGCCCAAATTTCTTCTGGTCCGTGATCTTTTCTCTGACTAGATCCCCAAGCTTAGGGATCCAGACAGGCCACCCAGTGGTGGTTGGCTTCAGGAACACATTGCTTTGTTTCGATCTTAGTTCATTTAAGTCCTGTAAAACAGCCAAACGATCTTTGATATCAAATGGTTTATTTTCCACCACTGTGCCTTTACATTCGAGATCTGGAACCCACATTCTTGTCCCAAATAGGACCTCATATGGAGTGACCCCCCCAGAGAACTTCTTGGCAAATTGTTTAATGAGCATTGGACCCCATAAAGATGTTTGACCAACTCATCACCCGAACCTAATACCCTAGCTGTTATAGACTGCTTTATGTCCCGGTTTTTCCTTTCCACAACGGAATTTCCCTCAGGATGGAATGGAGAGGAGTACCGCAATGCAACTCCCAACTGGCCATGGCTTCTTTGTAAGCCCGAGAGCTAAACACAGGGTCCTGGTCAGAATGTAGTGTGTCAATTGCGTATGTGCCGATAAAGACTCGCAAATCTTTTATAACAGTTCGAGCGTTAGGCGAGCGCTGAGGCCACATCCATAGGAACCTTGAACACGAATCCACTGCGACCTTGATATATTTATAGTTACCATCCCTTTGCAAGGGACCGCAGTGATTCAGGTAAACACAAGCTAATGGTATATCTAAAATTAACAGGGGTGTCTGCGCAGAACGTTTCACTGTAGAGAATTTCATCTGTTGGCATATTTCACATTCCAAAACATATTTTTTGGTCTGTTTCCTAATGCCAGGCCACCAATATCTCTGTTTTAATAACGATACTGTGGCAGAAACACCTGCATGGGCAGAGGCTATCTCTTCATGAGCTGCTAGGATTAGTCCCAATCTATGTTCCATGGATGGAATTACCCTATACACCACTCCAGGGATTCGAGCAAACGGAACGTTGTTCACATCTATTATATACGAGTGGAAATTTTTTAGGTAATGCTGCACCGCTGCCTTTGCTTGAAGCATTGACAGCCAATAATATCTCACTGTCTATTCTCGTTTTTGAATAAGTGATCGCAGCTACGGAAGCCGTTTGCAGAGCCCCCTTTAAGGCTTCATCAGCCAATGAATTCCCAGCAACGTGAACGCCATCACGTTGATGACTCAGCGTGTGTATCACATGAGTGTTTTGTAGTCCAATTCACAACTGAACTACTTGTTCCCAAAGTGTTTTATGCTTGGTTGTGCCACCTTTTGCGTCTTTGAAACCATATTGAAGCTAATTCTGTAAATATTCATTGTATGATTGAACACAGTAAAAATAATCGCACACTATAAGTGTGGGGAATTTGCGATCCGTATTTTCAAGTGCCAATTTGAATGCTTGTAGTTTATCTCACTGAGCTGTACAATCACCTAGAGATTGTGTTTTAGTGACCATTGGTCGGAATTTACCATGGCGCGTGCAACCTTTAACGACTGCGCACGCTGCATTGCAAGCTTGCTTACTTTCCGTAGTGAGTTGTGCTGATTCATCAGTATGAATTATAAATTCGTACTGATCAAGAGGAAGAATCTCAGTGGGCAGGGGACATTCATGTTCATATTGTAGGAATGCTTGTGTTTTTAAAAAAGGGTCAAAAACATATTCAACACCTGTTGCAGCAAGAGAATTAACCCATTGTATACATCTTGGATGTAAAGCTTTTGTATTTGGAATGCTCGCCTTTGTAACTGCCTCCAAGGCTGGTACCAGAGTCATGACAATAATGCGTTTCCCCTGAGCTAGAGCTCTTTCCTTTGCTACAGCGGTTTGAACTGCTGTCAGAATTTTTTCTGTTGAAGTGAAGCGCATTTCCGCTTGTGTATACAAATGTGATTTGTGTGCAATTGGTATTTTTTCACCTTTACTAAAAGTTAAGTGGGTGAATCCGCATTGACCTGAAATTATTCAGATCACTAAATTGTGTGTATTTACATGTGTTTGTAAGTGATTTGTTGCTAATATGTCAGCTTGAAGTGAACGCAGGATATCTGTGTGTTCCTGTGTCCAATTTTTGTTTTTGAAATCAGGTTTGATTAGTTCGTAGAGAGGTTTAACTCTTTCTGCGTAATTTAGAATGTCATTTCTTCCAAAATTCAAGAAACCTAGAATCGAATATAAGTTTTTCAGCATTTTTGGAGGGTGGAGCAGCGCACACTTTTCTAAAAAGTTAGATGACAGGCTTTTGCCTTCACTTGAAAGCTCATATCCTAGGAAAAGGACATTGAGATGGGCAATTCTGGATTTTTTAAAGTTGAATTTATAGCCCTCAGAGGCGAAGCCCAGTATAATGGTATTCACCCTGTTCAAGTTCCTATCCAGATCATCATCTCTCAGAAATATATCATCGACATATGACAATGCCTCGTCATCATAAATTTGTAGTAACTCTGTTGCTCTTGCTGAGAATAACCCCGGGCTGTTCTTGAACCCTTGAGGGAGTCGACAAAAGTGAGGTGGGTCCCCATTATTGAGAAAGCTGTCAAGTACCTACTTTCAGGTGCTATGTTTTGACATAAGAAACCATTTGAATGGTCTAATGTGGTTTTATATTTTTTACGAACAATGTTATTCATTAATACTTTACTGTCTGCATTTTGCACTGCAAATGACTTAGAACAAGTGTTCAGGTGTTTGTAATCCAAAACTAGACGATATGTATTCTCTGGTTTGGAGACAGGAAACAAAGGATTGTTCATTGATGAGGTGCATGTTTCAATCACCCCTTGGTATTCAAGTAGATCTAAGATCTCCCTGACCTGTTTTTTAGCTTCTTGCTTAGTTGGGTACTTCCTTTGTGTAGTAGGTTGATTTTTTAATTGTATTTTGTGGTGAGTGAGTCCTCATACCATCTTACATGATTTTTATATAATGCTGGGGCCTGGGCAACTGCCCATTTCCTGGCATATGTATATTTTAGGTGTATCGGAACATGGTTGGAGGAGGCTGGCATAATGATGTCTTCGCCATGTGGGCACTCCCTGACAAATTCTGGTGGCCAGTCCTGTTCTGCTAGAAGTATATCATAACCCCTTGAAAGTTTCTCCCAGAAGAGTGCTCTCACTTTTCTTGATATCT
Source organism: Triturus cristatus (assembly GCF_964204655.1). Lineage (NCBI taxonomy): Eukaryota > Metazoa > Chordata > Amphibia > Caudata > Salamandridae > Triturus > Triturus cristatus. The sequence goes on along the minus strand of NC_140591.1, from coordinate 1,414,209,384 downwards.
CTCCCTCCATCCAGAGTGTTATTTCATATAACCTTTGTGGAGTACTAACCCTGGTGTCTACAGTCTCAACTGTGATGTACTCATTCAAGTCCAGTATCTCCAGAAGTTCCTTCACGTTCTGGCAAGCTATTGTTACTTCTACTGAACTGTCCAGCATTGTCTGAGCCCATTCTCCAATCTTGAGTTGTGTTCTCAGAATTCTTGGCATGTCTGATCTTTAGACCTGCTACCTTCTTCTTAGTGAATTGAGGTTTTTTTTTTGTTTTTTTAAAGGCGTTGATCGTCTTTGAACGTCACGCATTCTTTGTGATCTGACCGCCCTCTTCTTTCGGATGTCTGTGACAATATCTGAAAGGTACGAGAGGAACATGTATCAGTATCTTGATACCTGTCAGGTTTTCTCAAATTATCCCTATTCCTGAGGTTATACCTCCTTTCAGAGGGCTCCTTTTGAGGAGACCTACCTCGGGATTGAGAACGTTTCTCTTTTGAAAGTTGTTTGTTATTTTCCCACTTCTTTTCAGAAGATGTAGGATTGTGTTTAATAGAGTCCTTCTCAGGACCTTCAGACAGTTGTGGTTTAACTGTGTAATTCTATTAATTCTTGTATTTGATCAAGTAATTCCTCGTCTGACATTGCTTCAATGTCAGGATGAGGTGTGTAGCCGGCTACAATAGGCCATGTTGCTCTTGGTCTACCTAGTGCACTGAGCCTGGTAATGTGATTGTAATGTCTTAGGGCACCTTTAAACCAGAGATTATTTATTTTTATTTATTTATTGTTTGGTTTTGTATAGCACCAGAATCGACTCCGAGGAGTATCTCTGCGCTTTGGACGCGTATCAATTACATATGCGAAAACTGTGGAACTTAAAAGCAACACAAAATGGTTTTAAGTAACTTTCTAAACTGAAGATGGTTCGAACATTCTCTTAAATGTAGGCGAAGTTCATTCCAGTATTGCGGGCCAACATGTGAGAGAGCTTTTCCACCTAATCTTGCCCTCCTGATTCGGGGGACATTCAGCAAGTGTTTAGTACTAGAACGTAGGGATCTTGAGGGATGATAGAGCGTGAACCTTTCTGACAGATAACTAGGGCCAAGATTAAAGAATGCCTTGTGGATAGTGCAACAGACTTTAAATTTTATCCGTTGGCATATGGGTAACCAGTGAAGTTTTAAAAGAAGAGGGCGGGAAGCTGATCTGGGAGGCATGTTCAGGACCAGCCGCCGTATTCTGAACCACCTGAAGTTTACTAATCAAAGTTTCATTGGCAGAGAGCAACAGACGATTACAATAGTCCAGGCGACTCAATATTAGGGCCTGAGTCAAAGTCCTTCGAACAGAGTCTGGGAGCAAAGGAAAGACTTGTTGAAGTAGGCCCAAAGTATAGAAGCATGTGCCTACTGTCTGGCCAATATGTTCCTTAAATGTAAGGGCATGGTCTAAACGTACTACTAAGTTCTTAACGGAGGTTTTAGGAATGGGGGGCTTCCCAAGATTGATAGGCCACCAATTAGGTGACCATAATAAGGGAGCCTCTCCGAAAAGTAAAAGCTCAGTTTTCCCACATTACATTGGAGGAAGTTATTCTTCATCCATTGTGAAATGGCACTCATACCCACAGAAAAGGTCTCCTGGACAATGGGAGTGAGTTCATCGAAAGGAAAGAGTAACTGCGTATCGTCGGCATATGATATTGGAATAAACCCATATTTTCTTAGAGCATTGGCCAAGGGAGCCACATAGATATTACATAAAGTAGGACTCAAGCAAGAGCCCTGTGGGACTCCCTTGGACACTTCCATGGGCGCCGAACGATATGAGCCTAGGTTAACCATCTGAGATCGACCAGATAGAAAGCTTGACATCCACTGAAAGGCGGAGTCTCTTAGTCCCATTTCCCTCAATTTTCTGAGCAATATTTGATGGGAAACCGTGTTGAACACGGCGGATTGGTCCAATAGCATCAGAATCATAGAGTGGCCCTTATCTAGAGTCATTCTGATGTTATCCGTAACTACTAGCAGGGCTGATTCGGTGCTATATTTAGGCCTAAAGCCTCGCTGAGAGGAGTCTAGGTAGCCTGAAAGTTCGACATGGTTTGAGAGATGTTTGATGACGTGTCTCTCTATTAGTTTACTCAGAAAAGGTAAGAGTGAAATGGGACAAAGATTGGTCAGATCGGTCAGAGGGGCCTTGGTGTTTTTACGAATTGGCATTATCTGTGCGGCTTTCCATACCGATGGAACAAAACCTTCCTTTATTGACAATTAAGATGTTCAATCAATGGAGATAGTTGGGGGATTAGGGTACTGGCTACTCTCACAGGAATCAAATCGCAAGGCGAGCTAGACTTCACTTGATGCATTAGGGCCTCTACGTCTGCTGTGGTTAGTGGGGGAAAATTCTCAAGCAGCATGGAAGGAATTGATTCTGATATTTCTGTGGTCATAAGCATCTGGTGTGAGTTTCCTGAAGAGACAATTTTTTCATAAATTAATTCTATTTTTTGTGAAAAGTGCGATGCAATATCATTGCATAATGTTTGTGAAGGTCCTTCAACATTCTCACAGGCCTTAGGTTTTAAAAATGACTGAAGAATGTTGTATAGAACCTTTGGAGCATTATCAGCCAGTATAAGTTGTGTTGAAATGTGGTTTTTTCGTGCAATCTTAATGCTACTATGGTAGCTTGAAAAAGAAGTTAGAAACTGAGTTTTGTCTCCTGGTGTGTGAGTGGAATTTCAACATCCTCGAAAGGAATATATTCCTCAGGTGGTTCATCTTCTTTATAGAAGTGAAACACTTTTGTTACTGGATTTGATTCTGGGAATACTATCCATGAATAGAATACCTCTGTCTGAAAGTATTCATGGACCTCTATCACAAAAACCGCTCTACCACCTCTTGGTGTTAGACCGTGTTTTATACGTTTTAGAGTGATGGCTCTCCTTAAATTTGGATATATGTTTATAACACCCTCATCAGATTCATTTAAACCTGTAATATTAAAAGCTGTTTCGACTTGGTCAGCCGCAGCTCCACCGGTCACGGTATTGTTATCCCTGTTTAGGGACATTGTTTTTGAAAAATGTAGAACAAGTTTCAAGGAAACAAAGATAAGGTGCACAATATTTTGCAACATTGTATCCTTCAACGTTGAACAAACCAAACAGCTAATACATAGGATTTTCGTCCTACTCAGCTATGGCGGATATTAACCCTACCCACTCCAGACGTCTTGTGGAGTATTATGAGTAAGGGTCTCTGAGAAAAGCACGACTGAGTTACTTCAGTATCTAGCGTTAAATTAATGCCTTACCAAACACGTTGGGCACCATGAAGTGTAGTTCCTATTTCCTTATAGGCTCTGCGCTTTGGGATAATATACACTATAGTTTTGGCATAGGAGTGAGGTCAGTATGCTCTATCGAGTACATTAAACTTAATTACTTTGTGTGCCAGCTAACTCAGAGGCCACTAGAAACTCCTTGAATAACCAAGAAGGGAGTAGTTTCTGGCGATCGCATAAATATGACAACTTTGTTTCCCTTAGAATCGGAACATATCTCATAATCATGGAAACAACAGATAACAGTTTCACTCAGTCAATCGTGCATGCTTAGTTTCTTCAGAGTTACACAGAAATAGATAGACGGGCGTTTCAATAAAAGGATTTATTGAACAGTCTTGTTTCCCGTGTAAGAGATATGAGCTGTTACAATCGCAAGACAGTATGCGAGATATAATACGTACAGCGTAAGCAGTAAGAAGAAATAATACTGCAACAGCATTGTCTTCTAGCTATGACATATATTCATATACACATACATAAATAAAAGAGGCTAAAAAGTGGATACTCGTTTGATACTTTCTAAATCGTTCTACCCCAGTGTACCTAACCTAAGTGTAGTACAAGGTAAGAAGTAGGTGTTGTATTCTATAGTATGGGATGCTATAGTTTTGCATATGCCAAGTGTGTATGCCAAGAGTCCCTCTAGGTTCTAGTCAGCTCCATACCTTAGAATGAGAGAGGTGGGGATCTCTTTCTGGGTCTCAACCTCTAACACCTCGCGAAGGGAGTCAGAACACTGAAAGCTGGATTCTCTGCGAGCAGGGATGACAGCGTCTGGTCAGTGCATCAGGCGGGGACTCGAATTCCTTACGAACTTGCCATGGTGGGCCGTATCGAGCTGTGCAGCCGAGCCGTGGTTTGCCATGGTAAGGGAAGGTATATTTATACCTGGAAGGTGCTTAGGAATGTTAGCATTGACGTAAAGTCGGGCAGAGGAGAACGTCATGAATGAACCCCCAAGGAATAGTAGTTCATGCATAATAGATGAGTTCTTGGAGAAATCAATAATCCTAGCTAGGGAAAGTCCCAAAGGATTAAGGGTCTGATTTCTAAGAACTCGTTGTGACGTTGGGATGGACGGATGTAGGTGACCATGCCTGCATTTGGATAGCATGGCTAATGCCTAAATAAGGACTGGGATTCTATGCCTAAATAAGGGCAATACGAATTGTGCCTATATAAGGACATGATTTAGGAAAACCTATATATGGGCATCTAAATCGAAACACAACAGCACATGCACTGACATTAGGTCACTTTGATGTCAATAAGAAAACCATGGTAACAACGGATGCGAGTAACGTTGGTTTAGGTGGGGGGTTGACCCAAAGAGTGGGTGATGAGGGAAGAATAATTGGATTTGCGTCACGAAGATTGCAAGGGGCAGAACAGTCATACTCTGCCATCGAAAAGGAAGCATTAGCCTGCTGTTGGGGAATGAACCACTTTAGGTATTACTTGTGGGATAACCCTTTGTGCTTAAGACAGATCACAAGCTACTGTTGCATGTTTTCAAAGGTGGAAGAGGTCTTGATGGCACTGTGACACCTCGTATCTCTAGATGGTTGATGTCAGTAAAGGACTTCAATTTTGTGATTGAATTTTTTAGAGGGAAGAAAAATGTGGTTGACGATTGTCTGTCGCGTATGCCTGTGGAGAAGGAAGATGATGTTGCATTTCTAGATGGGGTGGAACCTGTGAAAGTTCCTTTTGAGGGGGAACTTTCCTTGAAACAAGTGGGGTGGAAGGATCCATTGCTTGGAGATGAGGAGTACAAAGAATTGAGAAAACTCATAAGCAATAGATGGCAACCCACTAGTGTTCTGAGTGAAGGTTTGGGACAATATTTAGGAGTGAAGGATGAATTGAGTATTCAGGTACATAAGGTTTTGAGATGCAGTCAAATTTTTCCACCCAAAGTATTGAGAGGGAGGCTGGTGAAAATTGTTCATGAGGGACATTTGGGTAGGAGTATGACGAAGAGGTGATTGAGGCAATTCTTTTGGTGGCCAGGAATGGACAAAGAGGTGGAAGCTGTTGTAAGTGATAAGAGCAAGGTTGTTAGGCAACCACCTCTTGGGTGCATGCAGGCATGAGCGAAGTTAGCCATGGATTTCTTGGGTCCTGTAGATAAATTGGGCTTAAGGAATTGGTTCTTGGTGGTTCTGTGAATTACCACAGTAAATGGTTTGTGGTTAGGTCCATGGAGCACATTAGTACCACTGGAGTGATTTAGTTTTTGAAGGAAGCATTTTTGGAGGAAGGAATACCGAAGGTGTTGGCTATGGATAATGCGGTGCAGTTGGTTTCGAGTATCATGGAGGAATTTCTGGCAGATTTTGGTATTAGACATGATAGAGTGGCTTTGTTCAGACCTCAGGCAAATGAACTAGGGGAGAGGGTCAATTGCATCATAATGGATAGTATTCAGCTGTCCTCGGCGAATGGTTTGTTATGAAAAGAGGAGTTGAACAGAATGATGTGGGCTCACAGAGTGACACCTCATTCCGTAACTGAAGTGTCTCTCTCTGTTGCCCTTAAAGGTAGGGAACCAGTGACAAAGGAACTTCCCATGTGGTTGCAGAGGAAAGATCAGATTTGGGTGGACCATGAGTGCATGGCAAAGAGGTTGATGGAGTTTCAAAATCAAAATAAGTTGAATTATGACATGAGGAAAGGTGTGAAAATGTGGTGATTGCTTGTGATCATTGGGCGGTTGCAAAGAAAATTGGTCATGGGAGGGAAGGGGAAAGCAAATTTTCCCAACCACAGGGGGTGTTTGATGTGAAGGCTTCTGTTGGCAGACTGGAAGATGGAAAAGAATGGAGTGTGGGAAACTTGCGTAAAGTGAAACGTCCTGATATGGACAAATTATCTGGTTTCCTAATACTTATAGTGGCATAATTTCACTGAAATTGTATATTTATTGTTTTCTTGATTCTTATAATCCTTGAATTGTAGAATTTCATTGAAATTGGATATTTATTTTTATTTTATGTTGGGTAGGGCTATTGCCAATTGGTATTGTTTTATGGAAAGGGGGGAGATATGTGGAAATGTACTGCACATAGAATGTTGGGTGTGGGACTTGATGATATAAAATGGAATGGGAAGTGAGTTGAGTTCTGGGAGGAGCGGTTGATGAGAGGACTTTGGCTGGAGGTTCCTGGCATGTAAAGGTATGCTTACAAATGAAAAAGCTTGAGATGAAACCACACTATGTGTGGTTACTACAGATTGTTTTGCAAAAAACATGACGTCTGTATTAAAAACATGCAGACTGTGCTCGGTGTCCCATGTGAAAAGGAATCAAAGTAAAGTAAGTAACAAATTACAGCATTAAGCAGGGTTTCTTAATACATGAAAACGACCATGATTAAATGAGCAATGTTCTACAAAAGCCTTCTTTAAATTTAGAGAGGCTGAATATGGTTAGTTATGGTAAGAGCTGACGACTCATGAGTGATAAGTGAGGTATTACTCACGTATGACCAAGACGGGTGCTTTGAAAAAAGAAAGGAATTCAAGGAATTAATATTATGGAAATATCAGAGGGAAAAGCTGACTTAAAAAAGAATAGGCAGAGTTTGGCAGCGTGCAAGGATGGACCACGATAAAGACAGGGCCCTTCTGATAAAACTGAGACATGCGGAATCCTGTCTGGTAGAAAAACGTGGGCTACTGCGGGAGGAAGGCAGGTTAACATTAGGGTCATCGAATGAAGAGGGAGAAAGGAAACAGGATATGGGAGGAGTAGCAGCTGTACTTACCCTGGTTATGGGGACCGCTCTCTGGCGGTGAATATGTTGCGACTGTGTCTGGAGATGAGACATTGTAAATGCCAGGAGCATATGTACATGATGATCCGTGTCAAAATGATATGTCGCGTGCCACCAAAGTCAGCCTCATGAAGAAGATGCTGGATAGTGTAAGGCACGCTCTCAGTTGGAATTATATGACGTGGTGAGATTACTCGCCACTTAAGATCTTCTGTTGTGGCAGTCTTTTCCATGAAATGTTCAACCAAGGGTACAATGGGCACTGTGCATCGTATTCTGCTTTGATGCTGGCAGATCCTGGTTTTGGTAAGGTTGTAACGTTTGGCCTACATAGAGCAATCCACATGGACACCAATAGCAGTATACAACATTGTGTAAGTTGCAATTCGAAACAAACATAAGTTAGTTTTTGATTGTACCGTATTTAAAGAATTTTGTGTCAACGGAAAAAGTACATGCAATACAGTTACCAAAGCGAAAATGCCCTTTCAGTTGGGGGAGATCCCAAACTGCTTCAAGAGTTCTTGATCAGGTGGTGTTTGGGCATTGTGTGGAGAAATGGCCCAAAGGATCTTTGATGTTCTTGCCGTGCTTAAAAGCAAACATGGGTGCCTGCAATGGGGGTCTATATTCTTAATGAGGTGGCAATTTTTAGAGATCAGATTCGAATTTTGCTTGTGTGAGGTGAAAGAAAAAAGTGGTTACACAAACCATTTTGTCAAGAGGAGTCTTGCTTTTTGTGGTTAGTAGTTCCTCTCTAGGACAATATCAGGCGCGTTTGAGAGAATTCTTCGCTACTCTGTATGTGGGTGCAGTTACTGTGGCTGCATGAGAATTGGCTAAAGGGTAGGCCATCACATAGAACCCTAGGGTGACTGCTAGTATACATCATGAGAGTGTTCCTCTCTGTGTGCTTTCTGTAGAGGCCAGTGTAAAGTCTTCCTACTTGATGGTTCATAGTAAGGTCAAGAAAGGCAATCTTAGTCTTATGTATGGAACATGTAAAAGTAAGAGTCCATTGAGGTACTTCAAGAAATCCTGAAAGATGTGTTCTGAGCCAGACCAGATCAGGAAAAAATCATCAACGAGGCACTTCCAACATTTAATGTTGGAGCGGTATCTATTTTGATCAGAGAGTATGTGAGTTTGCTCAATATGATCCACATAGATGTTTGATAGATTTGTAGCATAAACTGCTCTCATCAATGTGCCAGAACATTGTTGGAAAAATGTCCTATCAAATTTGAAGTAATTATGCTGTAGGGCAATCTTTAAGAGAGAAATAATAAAATCTATGGGAACTTGTCTGGCCCGCACTTGCTTGTTAAGTAGGTCCTCTTTTATCTTGATACTGTCTTCCTCTGGTAATTTTGTGTAAAGGGACACTGTGTCCATAGTGGCTAACCATTCCGTGTCTTCATTAAAGGGCATGTCCTCAATGAGAGTATTGACCCTTATATACGTTTCCTGTATGGGGCAAAGTCTTTAATGAACTTGTCAATATACTGTCCTAGGCGTTCTAGGACGAAATTGCATCCTGATAAAATGGGTCTGCTAGGCGGGTGTGTGACATTTTTGTGTATCTTTGGTAGAGTGTGCAGACCCGGGGTACGGGGTTTTGCAATATTTAGATATTCAAATTCTTTCTGGGGTATGTATACCTGTTCTTTGGCATTGGTGGTGACCTTTAGTATTTCATTTCTGATAGCGGTTAAGGGATTTGTTGCCAACTTTTTGTAGTGTTTAGTATCCATGATCTGCCTAGGGAGTTTAGTGTCACAATCAGTGCGGTCTTGAATAACTTTCCCACCTCCTTTGTCCGCAGGTTTCAAAATTATGGATTTATCATTTTTTAGAGACAGGAGGGCTTGCCTTTCGGCTAAGGAGATGTTGTAGGGAATAAAACTTCTGGATGAATTCCGATTGTCAAGGCCACGGAGAACGGGTTTCTCAAAGGTGAGTACCTCTGGTGGCATAAAAGAACTGGCTGGGTAAAATGTAGATGGAGGTTTTAGACCAGTCACTGATTCATTCAGAGGGGCAGCTTTGTTCGTAAAGACGATTATCAGTCTAATTGTATGAAGAAATTGAAGTAGCACCGGTTTTGAGGGTAAGGAATCTGTCTTTTCAGTATTTACAAAGGATGAGCCCTTACTAAGTAGTGAGATTTCTGTAGGTGAAAGCTTTTGCTGTGAAAGATTAAAACTATGTATTTCTTGAATGTTAGCTTGGCCCATGATGGAGATGGTATTTAGGGCCCCTGTGGCCCCCACTGATAGTATTTTCTCCTGATTTGGCATTCCACAGGGTATTGGTGTCATTCTATGTTCCTGCCTCTGCCTTTTTGGCCTCTCACCAAAAACGACTGTCCTAGGTGTATATCATTTCAACTGGGACCTTCCTGTGTGTCAGAGTCGTCCAACCCTGTGGAAGAGTCCGAGAAAGTGACTGGATAATTCTTCTTGCATCTGCCACAAGTGTTCTGTCTATCTTGTGCAAATGTTGTGGTGTAGTAGTCTACTCTAAAATACGGATTTGCTTTCTCTTTTGTGAAGTTTTTTTGTATTTTTAGTGACCTTGTAAGCTTTTTCTTTAGCTCAAAGGTGTTGAATTCCTCAATAGTTTTATTGAGTATTTCTAGAAGTAGTTTGACTTCTGCTATTCTGTGCTCATCTAGTTCTCTTTCTAGGGCTTCTATTTCTTTAAGCTTCTCTTTTGCATGCTCTCGAGCAGTCTCTACACCCAACACCATCCAGTGGCAAGAGCACATAGTTGAGATGTGGCTAAAGCCACCATTGAATTTTTTGTCTTCTCTGAAAATGCCTGGCATGTTTCTGACCTGGAGATCTTGTAGTATGATGCCTGCCTTCAGGTACTCAGTGAGCATTCGCACATGCAATTCTAACATGCATCATTTTTGCTTCCTCAAGTTTCTCAAGTATTAACTGTTTGGGACTAGGTCCTCAGCTGTAAACAGTGATGGGCTGCTTGTATTTTTAGCAATATACTCATCCATGTATAGGGGGGCTTCTCAATCAGACATCCTAGAGAGGAAAATGTGTGTGAATCCCTGTTGTGTACACGGGGGGCAAAATCGAAATCAGATATTTCCCCTTGCGGTGCAGCCACTGCTCTAAGTTTTGTATGGTTCCTATCTCCCCCATGGCCCTACATTTTGCCTCCCTTCCTCCCTCAGTGGCCCATGTTTTTCCTCTAGACATGGTTCTCTATGTCTCCATTTCATCAGAAGCACCCTGGCCTTAGCGTGGTTCATCCTTACAGACTGCCACTCTCTGTCTCTTGCCAGATTGGGGCCCACCACTTACTAGGGTAAGTTCAATTGGCTCTTTTTATGAGGCAGCTTTTCCCTCTGGTCTTTCCATAATATTAATTACTTGAATTCCTCCTTTTTCTCAAAGTGCCCAGCTTGGTCCTACATGAGTAATGCCTCTGTTTTCACTCATTTGGTGTGCACGTCACCAACTCTGGTACGAAATTGCTATTGATTCTTCTGCTATTGATTCATCAGGTATGCTTCCAACTGTCTTACCACAACAAGACTCAGGTTTCCTATTGACCCTTGCTAAGTTGGTTTTGATTGTTTCATTACAGGTGTTCCCCATTTCAAGGTTCTGATGAGACCCCCCCATTGTTTAATTGTTTACGGGGTCGAAATGTTGTTGACTCATACCATACCAAACCATATCCAGCCTTCGTAAATAAAAAGGGTCTGTTACAGGACATTGCTCATTTAATTACGGTCGTTCTTCTGTATTAAGAAACCCTGCTTTCTACTGTAATTTGTCACTTACTTTACATTGGTTCTTTTTCACATGGGACACCGAGCACAGTCTGAATATTTTCAATACAGGCGTCATTTTATTTTGCAAAACAGTATTTGGTCTCTTTATTGCGTTGTGTATAATGTTTCTCCTTAGACATCCTATTTTCAGTTCAATATGCCTTTGTGCTTATATATTGTTAAGTATTCTGACATTGTCCATGAGAACCATTGTTTAAAAAAATATATATTCTATGCCCTGGTTCCTTGTGAGTAGGGTCGCCCTTGTTTTTCTGATACCATTTTTCAGCATTCATCATGTTTTGAAAGGCATATAGAATGTCTCTAATTTCCAGGACATTCTTGTCCATGGCTCAATTCATTATGAAAATAATACGATTTTTTCCAAGTTTTACCTATATTGTGGGGACACAATATTATCATTACTGCTGACAAACATGCAATTATCAAGAGATAGTGTTGAATTCTTGGGTCATCACAACAGCAGTAATGGAATTGCTCCTCAACAAAGTATAGTGAATGCCATTGTCAAAGGACAAGTATGACCTTTCAAAGGACTGTCAGAATACTATTCAAAATGTATTCCAAGGTTTGTTATTGGAACAAATAGAATGAGATGATATGTCTGATGAAAAAAATGCCATTTACACCATGGATGATGAATGTTAGTGCACATTTGCTAAATTGAAAGTAGATATTGCTAAGGCTCCAGCTCTAGTGCCATATGATGTTAATTGCATACCAGTTACCAGGTATTGTAACTGACACTAGTAGTGTGGACATCAGAGCTGCATTAATGCAGAGTAGAGAGGGATGTTTAGAAACTGTGGCTTATGACCTTTAAGCAAATACTTCACAGTTGAAAAGGAGGTGCTTGCACCCGGGTGGGTGCTATTTCAGAACATGTTTGGGGATTGTCTTTTTCAGTTTGCATGGATCATCGTACATTAGTTAACTTATTCACAACAAAATGCTGTAGAATATGTACCCTCTATCTCTTGTGAGTTGGCAGACTGTTTATCAAGTTTGTTAATATATGACGAAGGAGAAGCTGTGATGGTGAATGATGAGGATGATTTGATTGTTGAAGCAATGGGGTGGAGGAAGGATGATGTATGGCAATTAGTGAGGATAAAACACTGCCCAAGATTGAAGAATTTGTAATGAATAGTTGGCCAGACAGGAAAGAGTCATAAGGTAATGCCTTTTCATAGTATGGCTTCAGGGATAAGTTCTTGTTTGGTAATGGTGTGCGATACACAGAAGAGTTATTGGCTCTTCGTGAGGATTCTTCGTGATAGTGTGTTGTCATTTTCACACAAACGTCATTTGGTATAAGTGGCAATAAAAGGCAGATAGGTATGGATTTCTGGTGGCCAGGTATTAATAGAAGTGTTGTGGAAAAATACACTCCTGTTGAGTTTGCACAATGAGTATCAAACCACATAAAACAGTTTAAGTATCCTTGTACAATAGTGGCGATTCCTATTAAACCATGCGGGGGCAGGATTTTTCTTTTTTGTCCTTATGGTGTTTAGGAAGAGAGACCTGTTTATGCTATTGTTTTATTGGACCAGTTCTCAGAACTTAACTTATGTTTGTCGCACATATTAACACGTGAGGTGATCAAGTTTTTTAGGTGATGTGTTTAAGAGAGAACGTATGTTAGGAAAAATCGTGACAGATAATGGACTGCAATTCGTCCCGCTTGAAATGGGAGAAATTAGTAAGCATTATGGGCTTTCAAACAGGACTGCAGTTTGTAACCTCCACAGTAATGGTAACATAGAAACATGGAATTGTGTTTAGAATTAGAGATTGCAACTGGCACTTGTAGAGGGTAGAAATTGAAAACATGATCTGGGCTTACCAGAGCATTCTGTGTATCTTGAGTGTAAGACACGTTTTGGAGAAATGTGCAGAAGTGTATGGGTGCGAAGATGGAGCATGGAGACTGTGTTGCAAACAAGCACAGTTTTAAGGTTGGGGACATTGTGTGAGAAAAATTGGGTTGCAGACTGCACAAACTGTTGTGTGAGTCAAATGGGGTTGCAAACTACACAGACTGATGTCTGGTGTGATGACAATGAAAACGTGGGTAGACATTGGTTGGTATTGTTGGATGGCAATATGTGGAACAAGACCAAGGTGGTGAGATTTCCAAACGATAATTGGAGGTCAAGAAGTCTACTGCATTGCACGGGGGTGATACAGGGAACATGGGAAGAGAAGAGCAGATTCATTGTGTGTGTACATATTACAAGTGTGTCCCACCCTTGTGGATGTGTGATTCTGTGTAATTTAAAGGCTACATTATTTAATATTTTTCCCAGTGTCATAGGTAATATTATTTTTTTTTATATATTTTATTGCGTATGTTGTTTTTGCATAATGTCCACTCATTTTGTTCATTTTTAGGGACAGCGAGTGTGCTGTGTCTTGGAATGCTTTTGTGTCAGTGTTCTACTGGAATGTTCAAGGAAAAGGCAATTGCTCTCACTTCCCCTTCTTTATGGTTATATGTAAACCTCTCAACATTAAAGAAATGTTATTTTACCTGACTCAATCAGTCAAGCAATCAGTATTTGTATAACACAGCTTATAACGCTGGTGGGTATCCAGGTACTGAGGGATGGAGATCCTTAGTCAAATTCAAATTCAATTATCTTTATTCGGGTATTTGAGAATATCCATAAAAGATGCACATCATAAAACAATCTTACTTTAGTTAAAATCCTCAATCATTATACATAAAACACGTAAAATCGACAATGATAAAACCCCACTGTACATGGGAGTAAAAAACGGGACAGTCAAGTACTATAATCCATTATATGCGACTTTCTCACACAATTAGTATATTTTATGTACATTTAAACTGGGGAGCGACCCTAACAGTTAGTCCTCTCCTCTGGTGTTTCTTAGTCTAACTGCCAATCGCAAAAAGTGCACAGTGCTAAATAATAAAAAAGGGGTCAGCGGAGAGTTTAAGAAATAAAAGGGCCACTTTAGCCTGTCTGATTTTGGAGCATTTCAGAATAGTTTTTAAAAACCGTGTCCTTGGGTAGGCATAAAATGGGCAAATTAGGACGAAATGAAGGGTATCTTGCGGAGATCGTAGATCGCAGCCGCAACACCCTTTTATGCTTACATCGCTTGCAAAACCAGCTGGGACTGATAGGATATGGTGCAAAAGGTTTAGCCTGAATCTTGTCATCAGGAATCTATCCTGTCTATTGTGTATATTGGACAGGTAAAATTCCATGCCCACACAAGTTTTTGTGAGCTGGTATTGTCTTACGGTGCTTTTCCGCCCTTCCCTTTCCTCTCTAACCCTGGCTGATTATCGTAGGAAGTCTGCCTTTATGACACCCTTGTCTCTGTTAGCTAGTGTGGAGGGATCATTAAAGAAATTGGCATGGCCCAGACTGTTTAGTGTGTCCCTTATATATTTGAGCCAGGGTATTTGCGGCCCCTTGTCACCCTTCATACAGTCCTCCAAGATTTGTCTACTTAGACTTGCCTCAGGGTTTGTCCAGATTTTAATCCAACAAATGATAGGTTTGAGGCAAGTCCTCTCACTAATATGGGAAATACCCAGCTCTTCGTGGACTATAAAGGAAGGGGTGCTTTGAGGCACTTGCAGGAGTCTTCTTAAAAACTTGTTTTCCTCCAATTGAATTTTTTCCCCGTCTGTGAAGCCCCACACCTCACTTCCATACAGGGTTTTAGCACAGCAGACAGAACTATATAAGTGCACTATTTCATTGGGTGACCAACGGCCAAGTCTGCGTGCATAATTCATTATTGACCCCACCGCACTAGGGTGTTGGCTACATTTGTGACTTACGAGGGGTTTAAAATTTAGGTCTTTATCGAATAGGATCCCCAGATAGTTAAAAAGTTTTACCTTCTCGAGTTTGTGTGTACCTATGGTAAAAACACAATTCTTTTGGGGGGTTTTACCCACTTCCATAACGTATGACTTTGTGAGGTTAGGAACTAGGTCAAGGTCTGCCATAAAACTAACAAATCCGCTAATGAGGGCCTGCAAGCTCCTACCTGTGCGCGCCAAGAGGACCGCGTCGTCTGCATATAGGAGGACGGGTATACCTCTCCTCCCGATGCAGGGACAATCTGCCTCCAAGGCTCCGAGCGCCTTATTGAGTCCATTGATGTAGAGCGTGAACAGGAAGGGCGCAAGGATGCATCCTTGTCTCACCCCACCGCGACACTGAAAGTCCTCTGTGACGTCACCCTCATCAGTAAATCTGACCCGAGCCGGGGTGTTTTGGTGGAGCATTCGTAAAGCATGGATCAATCCTGGGTCCACGCCCATGGCTCTCAAGATTTCCCACAGCTTTCTTCTGTTCACACAGTCGAAAGCTGCTGAGAGGTCCATAAATGCCAAATAAACTGTACCTTCCCTGGCCACGGTGTACTTTGCCACCAGATGATAACGATTAAGGCATTGGTCAGTTGTGGAACGCCCATTTCGGAAACCATACTGCACATCCGTGATGATGTTGTTTTCATCGGCCCAAATCATTAAGCGGTTTAGAATGACTCTCCCCAAGACCTTCGTCGTAACATCTATGAGGGATATTGGGCGATAACATTGTGGTTCATTTCTATTACCCTTCTTGAATATGGGCACAATGACGGCCGTAGACCAGGATCTAGGCATACCTACCTCGATAGCTGTGTTGAACACCCTAGTTAGTATGGGCGCCCAAAGGTCTATCTGGCTTTTAAATAAATCTGGAGGTATCCCATCCGGCCCTGGCGCCTTTCTCAATACCAGGCCATCTATGCCCAATTGGACCTCAGCCACCGTAATGGGTGTCCAGGCGCAGGAAGAGAGTCCTATGACTGGAATTGTCTGCTCCTCAAATTCCCCGCGATTATACAAGCTGATGAAGTGCGCCTCCCACGCTTCTGGCAAGATATGAGACGCCACTTGGGGTTTGTTTGGGGGTTGAAAACACGGGGCATTTATTACCCTCCAGAAGCTGCTCATGTCTCTGAGCTCTGCAGCCTCTCTTAAAGATTCCCATGCTTCAATTTGTAAGGAAGTTTTCCGCAACTTGGTCGCTTTTTTGTAGCGACTCCTGCATGCGGCGATCTTTCCTTTATCCTTTGGGACTGTTGTTAGAGCCAACTTCAGATCCCTGTGGGCCTTTGAACAGTTCTTATCGAACCATCTAGGGTGAAAATCTGCCTGGGGCTTAGGTTTACTTCTTAGAAGGCTATCTATATGCTGAGCAGTACCCTCGAACGCTGTAATCAGGTCCGCCCCCTCTACGTTAGGATCTAGGCACCTCCAGGTGTAATTTTCAGCATTGGCGAGGAGAACTCTATGGAGTTCATCACCATCAATGTTACTCCATTTAATTCTCCTCCCCTGATGCCTTGCCTTATATTCGCCCACGGTGATCTTTTTAGCCACTTTGATACAGAGCGTGTCCACCAGTGACAATGCCAGAGGGTTATGGTCACTGAAAACGCTTGGCATTATCTCAAAGTGGCCTACCCTACTTTCTAAGACAATGGATATGAAGATGTAATCAATAATTGAGTCATTTCCCCTCCCCTTAAAGGACGGAACCATTGTGTCAGGCGTCCCGCACCCAATCATGTTCATCGTGTGAGTTAGAGCAAACTTGCTCAAAATTCTGCTAAGTGCCAGACCCTCTCTGGAGTGCTCCGGGTGCCAGCCCTTAGTAGAAGGACAGGCATCCCACGTACCACCTTCCCATTTCAGGTGGGGGCACTGATGGCAGTTAAAATCCCCCATAAGGATTAACTGGGTGCCTGCATCCCTTGTGTCAATTAGGCTAGTCAGCCTCTCCTCCAGCTCAGCCAAATTTAACAGAGATTGTCCCGCATTATAAAAGTTTATAAAAATGATCTTTGTACCCTTAGTTGTAAATCTTACACCCTGGAGGCAACGTGAATCCCACCCCAGGTCTACCCACCTCCCTTGCAGTGCCAATGCCACGTACATAATTAACCCACCCTTGGCGCGGCCCATGGGTGATTTCCGGGCCGCGACAAAAAACGATTTATAGCCTTCGAGGAATGACGCATTATTGCTTGTTTCCCATGTTTCCTGGAGACAGATGACATGATGCTTTTTAATGAAGTCTAGCCAGTCCAAATTTTGTGTGTTGGTTACAAGCCCTGCAATGTTCCAGGAAATCAGCCTCAGTTCTTTGTGGTTTAAATCTGGGCCCTTGAGTGCTCCGGGCAACTTTCTTGGGGGAGTGCACGTATTTAAACAGTAAACTGAAGGGGTCATGATTTCAGCTTCCCTCCCCAACCCTACTGTGTTGCCAACTACTAAATCTAAATCAGGTGCCCCTAGTTCCCGATCAGGTGCCCCTAGTGGGTGCGTGTCTCCAATAATGCGATGATTATCTGGTTCTGTCTCAATCTCCCCGCTCCCTATTTTCGTCAGTCAGTCTTGCTCATCCAGGGCGGACAAATTTGAGAGGGGAGCAAATCTGTTCACTACAATACTACGAACCTCCTCCCTCCTTTTCTTGACGACCCCGGACCCCTGCCATCTCGTCCCAGTCTCTAGGGCTCTATTCTTGTAAAAGAAATGCAGGGGTAACATCCTAATACAGGACCCATTGCCTCCCTCCTCGTGACGGTTATCAAGCAGATCTCTAACTAGCTCGGGGTGCCTAAAATTGACAATCACACAGTCGCCCGCAAATTTTTTCTCAGTGTTTCCAATCCAAGCTGCTCTCCTAGCCATAAGGATGTGCCTGTGCTGCAAACTCCTAGCGGATGTATTACTGAGTAGCCAGTGCGAGGCCTTATTAATCAGTGTGCTGGTCGTTTCTTCACTATCTTTGTTAAGGCCAGGCACTCCTACTAACACAATCGAGTAGGGGCTAGAAGCGGGGGGTAAATCCAGTGTCTGGAGGCCTGGGGTACTCTGGGCGCAAACATTCCTAATGATCTTGTCAGCATTATCAGGCTCTTTTAGTCCCCGACGAACGTCCTTAGGGTCAGGAAGGATTTGTGTGTTACCCTGGGCCTTACAACACGGGATCCCGTTACTTGTATTCACTTGTTCCACGTGTATTTCCCTGTGATCTCTGGGCCCGGGGTCAATATTAGTGGTGGCCTTATTCCCACAATCAGCCATTACTGGTTCCTCCTCCCTCCTCTGTGGCTTGGTCCTGGATGGCTGTCCGCTAACTGGGTCTACCAGCCTACTTATTTTCCCAACCAGGTTGGAAATTGCTGTCTAAACTGGATCTAGATGTAGCAGTAGGAGCTGTTCCATTTTTTCCCCAAATGCTGTAGTGATGTCATGCAGCCCCACCACCCCGTTTATATTTTGGCAAGCTAGACATACTGTGTTCACAGGGTTCATATTACCTCCTTTGCTAGGCTTAGTTTGCCCTCTGCGGCTAGGCTGGTTTGCTAAGAGCGTTCCACCTCTGTCTAGGTGCCCTGTCACTAGTTGGGATCTCTTGGAGCGTGTAATCACTTCACTAATGGGGGCCTGTGTGGGTCCTGTATTAGGCGCTAATCGTTGGGCGCTAGACGCCTCCCTTAGATCTTCTCCTCCCAGTGTGTTATTTTCGATAACCAACAGGGTGTTGGTATTGCCAGACAATTGCTTCGGGCTGCCTTTATTGGTGAGGTCTGTTATGGTCGGTGTGGTAAATAATTTAATTACCGGAACTTTAATTTGATGCGGAAAATCTATAACAATAGCTCAGTAAAATAAGAGGCAGAATCCGTGGTATTAGAGGTTCGGAACGGGCTTTATTCCAAAATCAATTTAAATTGATGAGCTCCATATTCCATCACCACGAAGGTTCAGGAAGTGAAGACCGTACTTTATTGATAAGTAATCATTTTTATACAATAGGCATTACAGTGAGGCAAATGCAGGAGGCGTAACAATTGATAGTAAAGATAAAACATACATGCGTAGCAAAAGTGGGTGTAACTGGGCGTAACTAGAGAACGTCATCAGGTATGATGTCATAATAGGGTGGTTCCATGAAAGAATTTTGCAATGTCAGCAGAAATACTTGGCAGAAATGCGCGCGCAGCAGCATGACGTGTGATTGACGTGCAACTAGGGGGTGAAGGGGACTTGACATTTAGCTCTACATGTGGCGACAGAAGTCTGGAGGGTCAAGTCAACCTAATCCCAAATCATATCTAACATCCTATGTTTAAAGAACTATGTTATCCAAAAGAGAGGTCTCTCAGAGTAGTATCTTATTCTATACTGACTATACTGACTGTGAGTGCGTGTACAAGCGTCTAAGTGTCTACACAATATGCGAGGGCAGGAATCTTCCATAGTAACAGGGCTATGAATTACTTGCATAAAAACAGAGAAGCCGGGCCTTTTGCTCGGTAGCTGGAAGAATGTTTACTTAAACTACTAGACAGGAATGCATTGGGTAGGGAGCGGAGCAGATAATTTCGAAGGTGAAATACAGTTTTTGGCAGGCAACAGGCTGATGTCAGGCACCGTTAGCTGCGCAGAGAATGAGGACAAAGTTCATGGATACAGATGCGAGCTCAGACTGGAGCTTTCAGAGGCAGAAGGCAGGAAAAGCTTGATGGCAGAATCAGGGCCTACTTGCCTGGACTGGGAAATGGCATAAGTGAACCATATAAAGCCGGTGGCCTTTCGTACTTAGGAATGGAATATCCGGCCCATTCATGGCGGATCTGAAAGAGGACAAGTTGGCGGTGGACGCACATGTGTTTGCGTCTTCATAACTGGAACTGGAGGGAACATACATGTACTTGTGATTTATACATGAAACCGTTGGGGTCCAAGATAGGGGACATAACTGACCAGAAAAATCCATATTTCCACATTCCCTCCTTGTCCCCTACTTGCCCGTCAAGAGATATCAATCTTCATCAATCCATCGATCTGTTCATATAGCATCATTTGTTCTTCTTTTTTCTTCCGTGATGAATGAAATCGTGGTGGTGGAATACACGATGTGGCACACAGACCACAAATCGCTGGTCCACATTGTAGGCATAGACAGCAACTGAATAGTATGAGAAAGCCAATACCTAGGAAGGATAGGACCTTCCATCCAAAGGTAGATAATACACTCCAAAACCAACCGGACCAAGTCCAGGTGCCTGGATTCTGGTGTATCTGGCTTACAATCTTATGAAGGCGAGTTATGGCTTTATATACAGATGGCGAATTTTCTGGTATGAAAATGCAACAACTTGATCCGATGACCCTACAAGCTCCGCCCCTATCGGCCAGGATGACGTCAAGGACAAGGCGATTTTGAAGCACAACAATCCGCATAGCAGACTGCTCTTCTGTTAAATTGCCTAAGGCGAAAATAGTTTCGTTCACTACTGCTTCAAGGGTTCTGGTTAATCTACGTATCAGCTTACTATTGGTAACTGTACCTATATAGGGAAAGAGACCTTTATTGAAATCTGTGTATTTTTCCCATGCGGTCTCAGTGTAATCGACTATTGGGAGATCTCTCCTTTCTCTATTGTGTACTAAATGAGTGTTTCTGTGATAATCAGGAGGAGCTAGGAAAACAGGTGGCAAAAGGAATCCGATGTAGCAGGTACCATCCCAATCTAGTGGCAAACGTATGTATGCCGTCTGACCACATATGAAGTAGGAATGGCGGGAAGCTCTAAATGTAGACTTGCCTTGATCACTAAATTCTATTACAGTGGTGCATCTACTATGGCCCATATGTATGGAACCATTCTTTCTTACACATATTTCACCTTTAACTGGAAATACTGACATGGCGGGCAAAATTGGAGTAGCTTCGGATTCGACATTCAGGATCATGAGATTAAGCGTAAAATTACCTAATCCATATACTTCATTTTCTAGATCAGTTCCTGTTCTTTTGGGAAGTCCCTCCTTGTTAGGGTGACAGACTTTGAGTAAAACTAAGTTCAAATTTCCCCATACCCAGTTATTCTGGTAAACTGCAGAATTCGAATCTAGGGAATTAATTAAACTAAACCATGCTCCACAGGATCCATTGTGTGTGAACGGGTATGGAAAGAGAGGTAGAATTCCTTTATAGTTCTGATAGGGAGGGAGTCGGCCACATATCCAACAATTTGTAGCATTGCTAACCTGATGGGAATGATGTAACATACTAATAAAAGTGTTATTGCGCAGCGCAAATCTATAAGACAATTCATGCGGAGGTAATTCACTAAAAGAATGTTCAGCAGTAACATTATAAACATGTCTAGAAATAGGATAATATATGTGCAACAATATACTTGCAGTAATTATTAAAAGACTTAAGAAAAACAAAATTAATAACGTCACTGTGCAATGACTACGCAGTGATTTACAGTACGCATGTCGTTTCAACTTTATCCTTCTGTTTCTTTCTCTATACAGGTCTAAGGGGTACATGTCAGAGACAAATTCGACCGATTCACCTTGGAGAGGACTTAAACAATCAAATTGCCTGACTTGTTAGACCTAAGTTTTAGTTTATATTGTTCGTGGTTAGTCAGTTCAACCAAAGGAAGTTTAGAGTCAATCGGTGAAGACACGCAAGGTGTGTCGTTTACGTCTGATGGTAGTCCATGAAATTTCTTGATATGACTTGAATGTATCCAGCCTTTGCGACCTTCGATCTTCACGGCTGTCCTCGTCGTTAACAATACGAGTTGAGGCGACTTCCACCTAGGATCCAGCTGAGACTTCCGATCAAAGTTCCTCACTAAAACTAAATCTCCTGGAATTACGTCATGGAGTTTCACCTCGGTGTTGTCGGGAAAGGCTGCAGCTACCTGTGAACGACAAGATTGTAGTGCAGACATCAAGGAAGCCAAGTAATCTGTCAGCATATTACAGTCAATATCAGTTATTTTGCGTGGTATAGGCGTCCCCCACATATTTGGTGGTCTACCGAAGATCACCTCATAAGGGGATAGCCCTGTTCGAGAGTGTGCTACCATTCTCATGTAAAAGAGTGCAACGGGTAAGGCTACTACCCAGTCGACACCTTTCTCTCTGCATATTTTGGACAATCTAATTTTCAGGGTCTGGTTATGTCGTTCCACGAGACCTGCTGCCTCGGGGTGTCGGACACAGTGAAATTTCCACTGATAGCCTAACAAAAGTGAAACGTGTTTCATTAATTCGGATGAGAACGGCTGGCCGTTATCTGAGTAGACAGCACGTGGTAAACCGTACCGTGGGAAGAATTCTCGAACTAACTGTTTGGCAGTAGTCGGGGCAGTGTAATCTGAAACCGGGTATGCCTCTGTCCAACGGGAAAGAGCACAGACAACTACGAGAACATATTTGAATCCTCGACATCGTTCCATCTGGATATAATCCAGTTGGAGGACTTCAAAAGGGTGATCAGGAGGCTGAAATCCACCCTGTTCTACGGGAATGCTTTTACCTGGGTTAAACTGACAACAGATCATACAGGTACAAACTTTTTGTTTAGCTGCTGCTCGTAAATGTTTGTTGAACCAAATGTGTTGGATGCTGTCTAGCATAGCTTTTTCTCCTAGATGCGCTGGACTATGTACAGTGTTAATTATAACTTGGACCATTGAATCAGGAAGGAACCACACAGATTTTTCCTTCGTCATCCATCCTTGATCCGTTTGGATCCCTCCTAATTCAGTCCATTTCTTTATTTCGTCTGGTGTAGCATGTGTCTGTATGTCGATTACGTCAAGAGCGGGATCCTTAACCGTCATGCAATATGTTGGTGTCGGGACTATTGTCTTTGTCATGTCGGATGTTTGAGTTTGAGCAGTCTGTTTAGCTGTTCTGTCAGCTAGATCATTGCCTTGGGAAATGATATCAGTAACTTTCGTATGAGCTTTACATTTCATAATTGATATTGCAGTGGGTAGATGTATTGCATCTAATAAGGCATGAATGAGGGGTCCGTGCTGAATGTGGGCACCGTGAGAAGTTAAATAACCTCTCTCTCGCCACAGCACGCCGAAGTCATGTACAACTCCGAATGCATAACGTGAATCAGTGTATATATTGACTTTTTTATTTGTGGCTTGAATACAGGCTTGTGTCAGAGCGATGAGCTCTGCGGCTTGAGCGGACAAGGTATTTATGCAATTTGTTTCAACGATTTCAGTGTCTGTTGTGACTGCGTAAGCGGCCACTAGCTCTCCTGTACCTGTTCTCATACATGAACCATCTACATACAACGTCAGGTCTGGGTCTGACAATGGGACGTCTGTCAAATCTTGTCTGGGTTTCGTCGTGATAGTGATAACTTCAATACAATCATGTGCAAGTGGGTCTGTTCCGTTTATTGGTAACAGTGTGGCAGGATTCAATGTACTACAACGTCTGATTTCTATATGTGGCTGAAACAATGTTAATTCGTAACCAGTAAGTCGTGCTATAGTCAAGTGTTGTGTTTGTGTGCGGTTCAAGAGAACCTCTACTGCATGTGGTGCTTGTACTGTCAATGGATGTCCTAATACTATGGCATCGCTTTGTCTGATTGCTAAAGCTGTTGCTGCCACTGATTTCAGGCACGCAGGCAAAGCCTGAGCTACGGGATCTAATGTACTAGAAAAATAAGCACATGGTTTGTGTGATCCTGCTTGTTCCTGTGTGAGTACTGACAAGGCAGTACCTTCGCGTTCTGTAATAAAGAGTGTAAACTGTTTATTGTAACATGGTGTTGCTAAAACAGGTGCTTGGCATAAGGCTGTCTTTAGGCTTTCAAAAGCTTGTGTATGTTCCTGAGTCCAAGGGAGAACAGTCGATGTGGCTGCCTCCTGTGTTGTCAATTGAATGAGTGGTTTTGCTAAAAATGCATACTGAGGGATCCACTGCCTACAATATGAAGTGAGGCCTATGAAAGCCCGTACCTCCTTTTGTGTCTTGGGTATTGGTATGTTAGCAATTAACTGGATGCGATCTGGTGTAAGCTGCCTTCCCTCCTTGGACAGCGAGTGACCAAGGTAAACAACTCGCTGGACACAGAATTGCAGCTTAGAAGGGGACACCTTGTGCCCCTTTTCGGCCAAAAATTGTAAAACCATCAGTGAGGCTTTTTCACATTTAGGTTCGCTTCTAGCGGAGATCAGCAGATCATCGACATATTGAAGCAGGGCAGTGTTGACTGGCATGTGGATACTGTCGAGTTCTCGTTTCAGTGCTTGGCTATAGATGCTGGGGCTTTCGGTAAATCCTTGAGGTGCGCGTGTGAATTTAAAGCTACGTCCATTTAAACTAAATCCGAACAAGTATTGGCTTTCCGGATCTATTGGGACGCTGAAGAAGGCATTCTTGAGATCAATTACAGTAAAGAATGTTGCTTCGGAATCAATGGCTGTCAGTAATGAAGAAATGTCTGGGACTACGGGGTATTGTGGTACTATGCATTTATTTAATTCGCGCAGATCAATAACCAATCGATATACTGGCGGGGCTGTTGGATCGGTTTGTTTAAGAATCGGAATTATCGGTGAATTACATACATTGGAGTCAGTTTCCACAACCACTCCTTGGGTAATAAGCTCGTCAATGATTTGTAGTAAAGCCACTACAGCATCTGGGGGTAACTTGTATTGTCGCATTCGTGGAAGTACCACTCCTGCCTTTAGTGTGACTCGATATGGTGTAATGTTCATGCAACCAACATCTGTAGGGCCTTGTGCCCATAAATGTGTCGGTAAAGTCTGCAGTCGGTGATCCATGTCTCGGGACACGTAGTGCCCTTTGAAATCTCGTAAGAACAATCTTACTCCTTCTGGAGAACAACATATAATAGCTCCTAGAGCTTTCAAAGTTTTTATGCCTAACAAGTTTTCTGGACATGATTTAGTAAGTAATAAATCTGTAGTTCGTGTCAAGGGACCGATCGTAAGTGGAAGAGGCTGTGTTACTTCGTTAATGATAGGTTTTCCTGAAAAGCCAAGGGAAATATTCTGTGAGCCAGAGAGGGGTGCCCCTGGAACTTCACTACGTTTTATTGTTGTTCGGCTTGCCCCCGTATCAAGTAAGAATTTTCTATCTTGACCTAATAGTTCACTGTGTACATAAGGTCCTTCTTGATCTACAGGGACCTCAATAAGGGGTAAGCCAACTTCCCTCTCTAGGCTGTTTCATGAGTATCGTTGATAATCAGGATAGTCATACTGTGCGGTCTGATACATCTGTCGGGTCGTTGTTTGTGTGGCAGCAATAGGCTGCGGTGGTGGAACTGGCATAGACTGTTGCGGAGCTGGCATGGACTGTACATGCTGCGGGGCTCCTTGTTGGTTCTGATCCTGTCTAATTGGTCGTGGTCTTTCTTTTGCGTTACCTATGGCAATATTATGTTTTAAAACCGGACAATCGTGTACATAATGACCTGGCTGTTTACAATAGTTACATGTCCCTTTTACAGGACCTGTTGAAACACTAGACTGTGTTATACCCTTCTTATGACTATCAGCTGGAACTGTCTGGGAAACTAGCATTTTCATTTTCGTGTCTTTCATGCGTCTATGTTCATGTTCTTGTTCTTCTCTGATTCTATTGTGATGGTACTGTAGCATTTGTAACATTTGTGACGGAGTGTTACCTTGCCAGGTAGTCTCGAACTTCAATATTCTATTCTTAACTTGGGGCAAGGCATTTTCAACCAATTTTGTCACAAACAGATGTGGATACGACTCGCTACTTGCTTTTATTCCACTATTTATACCAAAACATTTCTCAAATCGGCAATAGAAATCACTAGTGTCTTCATCTGATTTTTGTTTACAGGCTGAGATTGCACCCCAGTCTTCCTTTTTCGTAGTTAATAATCGTGGCAGTACCTGTACTAGTAAACCTGGTAGTGCCTTGGTCTTGTCCCCGAGCCCTGAACCTGGACCTCGAGCTTTTTCTTCGTCTTCTAATGCTGTCCAATCTATCTTCTGGTCTCCCACCTCCCAATCCTTTTCCTTGAGTTTTTCGTAAATGCCCGCAGGCATTAATACCTTCAATATTGTCATAATGTCGGGGTAGGTATATTCTCCCATGAGTAACATATCTTTAATTTCACGGTGGAAACCCGCTGGGTCTTTGTCATGACTGGGTACCACTTTCTTCATTTCTAATAGTTCTATTTTGGATATGGGTATGTATACAAACACACGTTTAAACTCATTGTCATCACCTTTTATCGGGTGTACTTCGCGTAAGGGATTCTGTCTATCCATGTAATACGTCGTTCTTTCCTTGATGGGCAGTGAGACATGTTCAGGACATACAAAAAGGCTGTACTGCCTTCTAAATTCTAGTATTTCTCTAATTAACTTAGTACCGGAACCTCTCCATTTATTCGTTAGTAATTCAGTCAATATATCAGGTAAGGGGCCAGGATCGGAGTGTTGGCTTTTATATAATATAAGGAGTTGTTGAATCATATAGATACCAGCTAAACGCTGTTCATCTGGGGCGAGGTTCAAAAACGTATGTGCTAGTGTATCATCACCATATTTTCCAGGACTATCAACCCAGTGAACGGCTGACCTGGCTAATTCTTGTTCGTCCATAGAATCGAGTATATGATAACCCCTTCGTTCTCGGAGTAATTTGTCTGCGGCTTGGAACGAATGTTCGGGGGACCTTGTATTTATCATAGGAGTTTGGAATTTTCGGTTATTATCTGGACGTATCGGATATATCGGATCAGTAAAGCATCTAGTATTATTGCAAGATCTTCCTCTACCTACATAGGCCATGGTTTCTAACTGTCCTGTGGGCAGTTCTAATTCTTCCTCGTCCTCGGTTTGTTCAGGTTCGTCTACTGCTAATCTTTCCTCGTGTATTCGTTCTATTTCTTTGCGGATCTTTCGGCTCATAGCTACTATACATGATCGTTTATCGTGTCTCCCCTCTGATATATTCTTACCCCATGTGGTAAGAATTTGCATTTCTTCCGGACTTACCCCTGGTTGATCTTGATTTCTGATCACACAGTTTATGAGGAAACGTAACAGTTCCCCCTGTATTTCCACCTTTTGGTACTCCATGGCTCTGTTAATACTCTCAGGGTCTCGCCCTGACTGAACAAAATGATATATATTTTCTAAATGTGCAGTCATTCCTGGTAGCTTTCCTAAGTATATTGCAGCTCGTCGGATACGTAATGATGCCAGCATCATTTCGTCCCCTTTTCCGGGCACTGGGTCATATCTACAATCTATTAGAAGTTCCTTGAGCGTGTTGGGAGTTACTAGTTTGGGTGTACGTTGGTGGGCTAATTCTTGAAAGGAAAGTTTGTTTGTTCTGGGTGGCGTAGAAAAAATGCTTGATGCACCTCCGGTAGCACCACCTGGGGTGCTGGATGTGAAAGGATTCGTTGAACGGGATATAGCAACCATAGGTGTGGATGCGGATGTAGAAACAGATGTGCTTGCCGGAACTTGTGTCGGAGTTTGCTGTTGCAGAGGTACAGACGAAGGGGGGTCTTGGCGTTGAACCCCCTCGGCAGACGGTCTATGTGGCGCAGCATTAGCATACTCGGGAGCTGCGCCGTCTAAATAAGAGGAAAGAAAAACATCTTCTGCGGTTCTGGGATGCCCTTTGAGATGTACTTTTATCGGAAACAATGGGGGTGGCAAGTCTTTTGGTATTTCCGGAGTAGCCTTAGGTAATCCTTCGGCCAGAAGAGGATACATACCATTCACAATGGCATTTCTTTGTCTATCTGTTTGTTCTGACTTTACTCGAGTACCTTCTTCAATTAATACACTTTCTCGAACTTTATTTGAATTCTCCTTACTTTTCTCTTCCTGTCTGAGCGCTTTTTCTGTACGTCTATATGATTCTTTACGCCATAATTCAATGGCATCTTTCTGTGACTGTCTAGCTTTCTTTTTCCACAATTCTTCTTCTACTTTCATAATGCAATCTGCATCCCAGGTCCCAGCTGCGGGCCACCTCTGACTTTCTGGTAATTCCTTGGTGTAGTCTACCCATAGATCAAGAAATAATATGGCGTCTAGGCCATGTTTATGATACATGAAGTACCCTGGAGTGTCCCTAGGAGGAATGGGAACAGCTTCTTCGAGTACCCCTTTCCTGGTTTTGATCTGTCTTAATTTTGAAAAGAGCGGCATATTGAGAACTGATCTGATACCTAATTTTGAACACGTTTAATACCATAAAACACAATAATGAACAGTCATTCACACCACAGTATACAGAACGTATTTAAAACATTTTAACATTTAACATTTAAATGAAATAGACAATGATGGCCATTTAGGGAAACTCGTCACTAAGCATAATACTCGATACTAACTAGGTAATTCTGAATTATATACTAGACATACTTGATATACTGCTAAACAGTACAGATACACTGCTGAAACAGTGCAGACCGGATTTGTGTACCCAAACCCGTCTTGACCGGCACAACCTATGTGCACGTCAGAACGCCTCCCCGATAATGGTACTCACCGGGTAGCTCGGAACGGAAGGCCTCGGAACTGAACTGAACTTGAACCGGACTGGACTCGACTCGGAACTTCGGAAACTTCGGAAACTGGTGGGCCTCTGTATACCTCGGATCTTGCTCTCTCAGCTAGGCTCTGGTCGGGATACTTCGCACTTCTCACCGCCTCATCTGGGTGTTGATCGCAGCCTCAGTTACCCCCGCTCGGCAGGAGGGAGATACAGGAAATCCTGTGGGTACGCGTTGTTGTCCGTCCAGCTGTGACAGGAGACCGGGCCTGCAACGCACCGCCGGCGCGTGAGATGAGAAAGTGTCCCTGTTCGGGCGCCATTTATGTGGTAAATAATTTAATTACCGGAACTTTAATTTGATGCGGAAAATCTATAACAATAGCTCAGTAAAATAAGAGGCAGAATCCGTGGTATTAGAGGTTCGGAACGGGCTTTATTCCAAAATCAATTTAAATTGATGAGCTCCATATTCCATCACCACGAAGGTTCAGGAAGTGAAGACCGTACTTTATTGATAAGTAATCATTTTTATACAATAGGCATTACAGTGAGGCAAATGCAGGAGGCGTAACAATTGATAGTAAAGATAAAACATACATGCGTAGCAAAAGTGGGTGTAACTGGGCGTAACTAGAGAACGTCATCAGGTATGATGTCATAATAGGGTGGTTCCATGAAAGAATTTCGCAATGTCAGCAGAAATACTTGGCAGAAATGCGCGCGCAGCAGCATGACGTGTGATTGACGTGCAACTAGGGGGTGAAGGGGACTTGACATTTAGCTCTACATGTGGCGACAGAAGTCTGGAGGGTCAAGTCAACCTAATCCCAAATCATATCTAACATCCTATGTTTAAAGAACTATGTTATCCAAAAGAGAGGTCTCTCAGAGTAGAATCTTATTCTATACTGACTATACTGACTGTGAGTGCGTGTACAAGCGTCTAAGTGTCTACACAATATGCGAGGGCAGGAATCTTCCATAGTAACAGGGCTATGAATTACTTGCATAAAAACAGAGAAGCCGGGCCTTTTGCTCGGTAGCTGGAAGAATGTTTACTTAAACTACTAGACAGGAATGCATTGGGTAGGGAGCGGAGCAGATAATTTCGAAGGTGAAATACAGTTTTTGGCAGGCAACAGGCTGATGTCAGGCACCGTTAGCTGCGCAGAGAATGAGGACAAAGTTCATGGATACAGATGCGAGCTCAGACTGGAGCTTTCAGAGGCAGAAGGCAGGAAAAGCTTGATGGCAGAATCAGGGCCTACTTGCCTGGACTGGGAAATGGCATAAGTGAACCATATAAAGCCGGTGGCCTTTCGTACTTAGGAATGGAATATCCGGCCCATTCATGGCGGATCTGAAAGAGGACAAGTTGGCGGTGGACGCACATGTGTTTGCGTCTTCATAACTGGAACTGGAGGGAACATACATGTACTTGTGATTTATACATGAAACCGTTGGGGTCCAAGATAGGGGACATAACTGACCAGAAAAATCCATATTTCCACATCGGGCCTAATGTATCTGGGTCCCCCTGTGAACTACACTCTGCCACCGTTAGTATGTCAGTGGAGTCGGACTGGATTGGATGGACTTGTGTTACTTGGGATAAACGGGCCCCTCCACCGGGCGTGGGGCAGAGAGCTATATTGCCCAACGAGGACCGTTTCTTGGCTATTAGGGAATCCAGCGAGAGCCGCTGCTCAGTCAGCTGGATCTCATGGGCTAACAGTGGCTCGGCACGTATAATAAAAGCGTCCAGGGTACCCTTTACCCATCCCTCCATCCTTGGTTGGTGGTTCTTTGACTTGACCATGGTCCAGAGTTTTTTGTTTGTTATTGTTTACGTTACCCCACCTGTTTATACTAACGCAGAAATTGGGGGTAATGTGCCTGATAAGTACAGTATCCACACCAATGCCTCTTAGTGGACACCTCAGACCCACCAATGGGGACTGTCAAAGAAATCAATCTTAACAGCACCAAATAACATACATATAACTAGGAGTAAAATGACCTGATTAACAGTGCTGGATGCAAGAGTCTCGGAGTCCAATGGATGAGGCCGGGGATACTTCCACACAGTCAGCTCCCGGCGTAGGCGCAAGGGACAGGGCCTGGCCCGGCCTCTTCGGCCCCGGACGGCCACAGACGGCCCGCCCTTTGCCCGGGCTTAGCCCGGCTGGTCCTGCGCACGTCCCGCGACGCGGAGGAAGTCTGCAGCTTATGAGCGCCTCCGGGCGCGAAACCGAGATTGTTTGGGGCGGGGCCACTGCAGGGGCTTCTGGGGGCTGTGGTCTCCTGCCTCCGTTACCACGAGGGCCGCAGCAGCCACCCCAGCAGAAAGCGGTAACAACACCTCGGGCGCCGTGCAGTCAAGCGTCCCCCTCCAAGGTCCAGGTAATGTTTAAATAGGCGCTGAATCCTGCAAATTGAGGCTCCCACTCCACCGAGGGAGTCTGCAGCTTATGAGCGCCTCCGGGAGCGAAAGCGAGATTGTTTGGGGCGGGGCCACTGCAGGGGCTTCTGGGGGCTGTGGTCTCCTGCCTCCGTTACCACGAGGGCCGCAGCAGCCACCCCAGCAGAAAGCGGTAACAACACCTCGGGTGCCGTGCAGTCAAGCGTCCCCCTCCAAGGTCCAGGTAATGTTTAAATAGGCGCTGAATCCTGCAAATTGAGGCTCCCACTCCACCGAGGGAGTCTGCAGCTTATGAGCGCCTCCGGGAGCAAAAGCGAGATTGTTTGGGGCGGAGCCACTGCAGGGGCTTCTGGGGGCTGTGGTCTCCTGCCTCCGTTACCACAAGGGCCGCAGCAGCCACCCCAGCAGAAAGCGGTAACAACACCTCGGGCGCCGTGCAGTCAAGCGTCCCCCTCCAAGGTCCAGGTAATGTTTAAATAGGCACTGAATCCTGCAAATTGAGGCTCCCACTCCACCGAGGGAGTCTGCAGCTTATGAGCGCCTCCGGGCGCGAAAGTGAGATTGTTTGGGGCGGGGCCACTGCAGGGGCTTCTGGGGGCTGTGGTCTCCTGCCTCCGTTACTACGAGGGCCGCAGCAGCCACCCCAGCAGAAAGCGGTAACAACACCTCGCACGCCGTGCAGTCAAGTGTCCCCCTCCAAGGTCCAGGTAATGTTTAAATAGGCGCTGAATCCTGCAAATTGAGGCTCCCACTCCACCGAGGGAGTCTGCAGCTTATGAGCGCCTCCGGGCACGAAAGCGAGATTGTTTGGGGCGGGGCCACTGCAGGGGCTTCTGGGGGCTGTGGTCTCCTGCCTCCGTTACCACGAGGGCCGCAGCAGCCACCCCAGCAGAAAGCGGTAACAACACCTCGGGCGCCGTGCAGTCAAGTGTCCCCCTCCAAGGTCCAGGTAAAGTTTAAATAGGCGCTGAATCCTGCAAATTGAGGCTCCCACTCCACCGAGGGAGTCTGCAGTTTATGAGCGCCTCCGGGCGCGAAAGTGAGATTGTTTGGGGCGGGGCCACTGCAGGGGCTTCTGGGGGCTGTGGTCTCCTGCCTCCGTTACCACGAGGGCCCCAGCAGGCTCCCCAGCAGAAAGCGGTAACAACACCTCGGGCGCCGTGCAGTCAAGTGTC
Source organism: Triturus cristatus (assembly GCF_964204655.1). Taxonomy (NCBI): domain Eukaryota; kingdom Metazoa; phylum Chordata; class Amphibia; order Caudata; family Salamandridae; genus Triturus; species Triturus cristatus. Next base: position 1,414,177,384 of record NC_140591.1, on the reverse strand, counting down.
CCCCTCCAAGGTCCAGGTAATGTTTAAATAGGCGCTGAATCCTGCAAATTGAGGCTCCCACTCCACCGAGGGAGTCTGCAGCTTATGAGCACCTCCTGGCGCGAAAGCGAGATTGTTTGGGGCGGGGCCACTGCAGGGGCTTCTGGGGGCTGTGGTCTCCTGCCTCCGTTACCACGAGGGCCGCAGCAGTCACCCCAGCAGAAAGCGGTAACAACACCTCGGGCGCCGTGCAGTCAAGCGTCCCCCTCCAAGGTCCAGGTAATGTTTAAATAGGCGCTGAATCCTGCAAATTGAGGATCCAGGTCTTGAGTCCCTTCCTGAAATCGGCGAGTAAGGGGGAGGTACGGAGGTGCAGTGGTAGATCATTTCAGGAAAGAGAAAAAACGACCTCCAGTGTGGCTCTGCTGATGCAGAGGACATAGGTGAGGGGTGTGGATCAGAGTTGTCTAGTGAAAGGACAGGTGGTGGTTGATGTAGGATGGTCCGAGTTGTGATTGGCCTTGTAGGCGTTGGTCAGCAGCTTGAACTGGCATCTGTTCTGGATGGGGAGCCAGTGGAGGCTTCTGAGGTGGAGGGTGATGCTAGTCCATTTGGGAGGGTTGAGATTGAGTCTGGCTGAGGTGTTCTGTATCATCTTCTGTTTTTTCAGGAGATGGGACGTCGTTCCAGGGTAGAGAGCGTTTCTGTAGTCCAATCGGCTGGTGACAAGGGCACTGTTTTCCTGATGTTGAAGGGAATCCATCTGAATATCTTACGAAGCATGTGGAGGGTGTAGTAGCAGGAAGAGGCTACTGTGTTGAAATTATCAAAATTTCCCTTTTTGCTTCGTTCACTGGCTGTACAGCGCTCTGAGGCCTGATTCGTTCGCTAATGAGCTCTATAAAACAAAATCAAGTCAATAAATTAAAAAAACAGAGGGGAAGTCTGAAAGTAGTTGTGCCATGTCGAGAGTTCACAGCATGGTGCCAGCGATGCCACTGCACAGACCTATGAAGGTACAGCTGTGTTCTATTGTTCTCAAGCACATGTTCCATACGTACAACAACATGAATGGCTATGATTCACCCTGCGTTATTGCTTGATGGGGATATTTCAAGTTTGAGGACACAGGTCAGGACAATATATTTGGTAATGTCCGAAGAAAAACAGAGATTCCATTATGCATCTCTTCTGAACATTCTGTACTTACAGAAATTGCTTTCAACACTTCTGTGCCTTTCAGCTATGGCTGAGACTTTGATGAAGTCAATACAAAGAATGAATTGAAAAAGTAAACTGATATATGTGGTTCTGTAAATTGAACTGAGCTTCATTTCCCATGGCTCGGGCTCTCCACATTCAAGCAATTTTTTAACATATCCCTGATACACGGGCCTTTGTCCTTCTTACAACGAAACTCTCCAAATATTACAGTGAGAGTTCCTTCAACAGGCACGCTTTATTCACCACCTGTCCTTTGAAAGTTGCTGTTTTAATCAATCTTGACATGCTCCAGTCCCACCTTACGATCAGTAGTGAATCTCTCTGTTCGTACAAAGCATCTTATATGATTGTAAAGTGAACAAGCATTTGCAAAGCCAATTGATCTGGCTTTAATATAGGGGCTCATGCAGACACATACATGCAGAAATGCTGTTTTATGAGTTACCACATTAAAGACAAACATACTGGCATTGTCAGTTCTTGCTCTATACTTTGTAGAACACACAAACAATGACTATCACATATGTCCGAATTATACAATACTGTCAAACACATAATGCTGTTATACTGAAAAACACATGAGAATGTAGTGGTGCTGGTAGTGGTTGAGATGGGGCTTGTGGTAGTTGTGGCAAGGGTGTTGGTGATGGTGGTGGTGTAGTAATGCTGGCTGTGGTGGTAATGGTAGTAGTAATTGTGTTGCTGGTAAGGTTGGCTGTGCAATAGTGGTAATGATGGTGATGTAGTAATGGTGATGCTGGTAAGTCTGTTGATGGTAATGATGGTGGTAATCATGGTGGTGGCAATGGTAATGTTAGTGGCAATGATGAAGTGGTAATGTTTGCAACAAAGATTGTTGTGGCATAACATAAGCGGCGTTTGTAAAGGTGCTAATGGTTGCAGTGGAAGTGGTGGTGGTCGTATCGTGATGTATTGTAATGTGGTAGTGTTAATACTGATGGTGGTTTTGTTGTTATTAGGTATGGTGGTAATAATAATTGTGGGGATGTTAATGGTGGTAGTAATTATGGTAATGTAACAGTGGTAGTGGTTATAGTGAAAGTTACAGTGGCAATGTCGATAATAGTAAGGTACCACATTTTGAAAATGTCAAAAGATTGTGGAGTGACACTCAATCATCTTTACAATACAGGGTGGCCACAAGACGCCTGCATACCACACGAGTGGCCTGAGAAGCACATCAGAGCGGCTGCTGTGTGCCACACAACTAGAAGAAATATGCTGCTCAGCAAACATGTCAGAGGAGTTGATGAGTGCTCAGCTTTGAAAAAAAGGTCATTGAAGCTGCCAAGCTCGGGAAAGAAGAACAGAAGTTAGGACCACTATGAGCCATGGTAACAAAGAGGGCGGGCACAAAAAGAATCAGGATCTCTGAGTTGCAGCAAAGCGGTCACAAGATGAGTGGCCAAGAACGGTGTGCCCTGGTAACAAAAAGGGTGCAATAGAGAAGAAGGGAAGGCACTTTTAGGTTCAGGCTGTTCTGATATGTAAACACCAGAAGCATCTTAAGGTCAGGCTTGCTCTCGAGTCCCGACAACAACCTTTAAAAAAAGCTCATAAAGTATTGATATCTATATCTAATGTATAAACAAGTTAAGAATTGAATGTGTTCCTCTGGGGGACTAGTTAGTTTTCATCTATGGGGCGACAGGCACACTGCACTTTGGGGGGGCTGTCTGGGCTCATGCAGGGGTGCAGGGAGGGGGGAGTTCTGTTGGGATGGGGGGGTGGGGGGGGTGTGTTGTTTGTTTGCACCGCAAGGCAAACCCGCTACTGTATTGTTGCTCTCAAGATGCTCTGTGGGGGACGACTGATTGTTTCCACGTACGATGGGGGGTAGGGATTTGACTTTGTTGTCATGGAATGTCAACGGCCTGGGGGATAGGATTAAGCGTGGTGTGGTCCTGCAGTACTTGAAACGTATTTCACCAGATGTTGTCTTCCTGCAGGAGACACACCTTATAGGTAACTCCTTTCATGCTATGAATCGGCGGGGCTATCGTTTGGTGGCCCATTCGGGCTTCACTTCGGGCTCGCGGGGGGTGGGTATCATGATCAAGAACTCGCTCCCGTTGGAGATTGATGAGGTGCGCCATGATGAGAGGGGACGCTACACTGTCCTGGTGGGTAGAATGGAGGGTAGAGTGTTTATTTTTATATCAGTGTACGTCCCGCCTGGGTTACAAGCTACTACATTTGCGGACCTGGGGCACCTCCTCCTGGACCTTCCGGGTGGCCTGCTGGTGGTTGGGGGGGACTTTAATGCGGTAGCTTCTGGGTCTATGGATCGTCATCCCCCTAGGGACCTCCCCCGGGCACAGGCGTGGCTGTCCGGCCTTTTAGACACACTGGGCCTGGTGGATTGCTGGCGCCTAAAGCATCCCGCACAGCTGCAATACACCTTCCACTCGGGTGCCCATGGTAGCCTCTCGCGGCTTGATTACATCCTTGTCCCGGCGGCCTATGCTGGGAGGGTGGGGGAGGTGTGCCATCTGGCGCGGGGTATTTCAGATCACTCCCCATTGCTGTTACATTTTGATGTCGTCCCGAGGGGGGAGGGCAGGGTGGCTCCAATCAATGCATGGTATTTGCGCGACCCCACCATTCGTGCCGACTTGATCAAATCCTTACAGCGATATTTTGACGAGAATGTGGGGTCTGTCCCTTCGGCCATCTCCCTGTGGGAGGCTTTTAAGGTAGTTCTCAGAGGGGAGGCCCTCTCCTTTATCTCCCATGCCCGGAGGCGCGAGCGGGAGGAAGTGACCCGGGTGGAGGCCGAGATTGCGGAACTGGAGGGTGACCTGGGGAGCGGGGTAACGGATGCCAAGCTGCATGTTCTACACCTCAAGCAGGCGGCCTATAGGGCCCTCATCACGGAGGCGGCCAGGGGCCTCAGTAGAGAGCAGCGGGGGCGATTGTATGATGTGGGTGATAAGGCTGGCAAATTGATTGCGTGGTTGGATAAGAGGGAGAGAGCGAGTCGTGTGGTTCCTTTGATTGAGAGGATGGATGGTGCGTGTGTCACCGAGCCGGAAGCCATTGTCTCCTGCTTCGCGGATTATTTCCGCGAGGTGTACTCCCCGGTTTCCCCCTGCTCGGAGGAAGATTCCCATGCCCTGCTTCGGGACATCGCGCTGCCCTCCCTTACGGTGGAGGACAGGGATTTGCTGGACGCTCCTCCCACCTCGGACGAAATTGCCCTGGCTATTCGCTCGGTTGCATCCGGCAAGGCCATGGGCCCCAATGGTATCCCCATCGAGCTTTACAAGCTACGCCCGGATGTACTAGCGCCCCACCTGCGCGCGATGTTCCTGGCGGCCCACTCGCAGGGTTCCCTCCCGCCGGACCAGCGTCTGGCCACAATCGTGGTGATCCACAAGGAGGGGAGACCCCGTGAGCGGGTCACATCCTATAGGCCGATCTCGCTCTTGAACGCGGAGCCCAAAATCCTCGCCAAGGTGTTGGCCAACCGGTTGGTCGGCGTGGTGGGCGATTTGGTCCACCAAGACCAATCTGGCTTTATACCCCACCGCAACACGGCTCTTAATCTGCGACGCTTGCACGGGGTGCTCGCGCGTGTCCCGTTTGTGCGGGAGCCGGCCATCTTGGCGTCCTTAGACGCCACCATGGCGTTTGACACGCTTGAATGGCCATACATCTGGGCGATGCTGGCGAAATTTGGATTTGGACCGGGATTCATTAGCTGGGTCAAATTGTTGTATTCGGGCCCATTGGCGCAGGTGGTGGTGAATGGGCGAGTCTCGGCCCCATTCGCGCTGGGGCGGGGCACGCGTCAGGGTTGCCCCTTGTCGCCGCTCCTGTTTGCACTGGCCTTGGAGCCCTTGGCGGAGTGGCTACGGTGGCACCCTTCTATCCGTGGTCTCCGCTGGACCCCCGAGCATGAGGACCGCGTATCCCTCTACGCCGATGATATCCTTTTGTATCTCGCCTCCCCGCGTAAATCGCTGATTGTCCTGGTTGATGTTTTGCGCTCCTTCGGTCGTAACTCAGGCCTCGTCATCAACTGGGCGAAATCCTGCGTATATGTGCTTTCCGGGGAGGCTCCGGCCCTACCACGGGACTGCCCGATCCAGATTGCCTCCCAGGGGTTCCGGTACCTGGGTATATATATTACTCTAGACCCGGAGGCCCGCTATGAGCGGAACTTGCTACCCCCCCTCCAGCGCTTGAAGGAGGACGTTGCGCGTTGGCGGCGTCTTCCGCTTTCGCCGCTTGGCCGAGCGGCCTTGTTTAAGATGATGTCCTTGCCGCGCTTTCTGTACGCCCTCCAGAACACTATGGACTTGGTTCCGGCGCGCTACTTCCGTGAGGTGGAGAGCCTCCAGCGGCGCCTGTTCTGGGACGGGAGGCCGCACATTGCTCTGGCTAAATTGACGCTCCCGTGGTACGATGGGGGGGTCGCCCTCCCGGACATTAAACGGTATTACTGGGCCTCCCAACTAGCTGCAATTAATCATGGCCTTTACGGGCCCGCCTTGAACCCGGCATTTGAAATGGACAAGATGCTCCTGCCCGGTGGCGATTACAATCGAGCGCTCTACTCTGGCGCGCCCGACTCCCGTCTGACGGGACCGACGCGTGTCATGGTGCGTGTCTGGCACGCGGCTAATGCAGCTATGGGGTGGAAGGACCGTTTGACCCGGGCGTCACCGCTATATGCGTCTGAGAGGTTGGGCTCCCTGTGGACATCGAAGGGCTTCGAGAAGTGGGACACGATCGGAATCAGCACGGTGGGAGATCTCTGGATGAAGGGGGGATTCAAAACTTTTGAGACGCTGCAGACGGAGTTTCAGCTGCAAGGCAGTGAGTACTTTCGGTACCTACAAGTCCGCCACGCGCTGGGCTCCGTCTTTCCGGATGTCGCGTCCATTCCGGAGTCTTCCCCCCTGGAAGACAGAGTGCTGGATGGCCATGTCCCAGACAGCACAATCTCCCTTATATATAAAAAACTGATCAACGACAGATCGTGCCTGCTGACTAGTCTCCGCGAGGCCTGGGTTGCCGACGGGCTGGAACTGGACGACGAGGATTGGATTTCCGCGGTGGCCTCTCCGAAGGAGGTGGCCATCCCGGCTCGCCTTCGCTTCGTCCAGCTTAAGATCCTTCACCGGGTTTACGTGACGGGGCCAAGGCTTCTACGTATGGGCTTTGCTGGTGACGGATTGTGTAAGCGTGGCTGTGGTGCTTTGGCAACTTTCATGCATATACTGTGGGAGTGCCCAAAGGTGGAGCGATTCTGGCGTGGTGTGCATGAGGTTCTGCGTGTGGTTACGCGTGTCGCGCTGTTGCCTGAAGCGAGGAGATGCTTGCTGAATGTGTGGGAACCAAATGACTATTCGGTCCCGCAGACGCGGTGGGTGACTCTGGGATACATGATAGCTAAGCGTGACATTGCTCAATTGTGGGGATCCCAGAGGCCCCCGGCGGTGTTGGCCTGGAAAGAACATATGGATTGGTGTATGTTTCGTGAAAAGGTGGTGTATGTGGCGAGGGGTAAGCCTGGGGCGTGGGTGAAAATCTGGGGCCCCTGGAACGCCTACCGCGGGGGTATTTGTGAGCCGCCACTGCTACCGGCTGCCTCGCCAGCTCCGTCCCCCTAGCCGACACCCCTCCCTCAGCCGTGGGCACGCGGTTCCCCAGTCCCTGATCTACTCCCATTCCCCTCTTCAGAGTTTTGCTGCTGGTTGGGATCCCCCACTTACGGAGCACGTGCCGTCACTTTGGATTGCGGGTTGCCTTGCGGGTGTGGTTTTTTTTTTTTGTGTTGTTCTGTTTTGATAAAAGGAAACCGTATTGTGGGCTTGGAGTTATGCGGCCTGCGCTATTGATGTCTCCTGCTTTACCAATCTGCACCGCCAAGAGACTCTTACTGTATGTATGTCATATGCTTTTGTCACTCTAGCGGCCGGCCGGGTGGTTGTAGGCCCATACCTGTAACTTTTTCAGAATGCAATAAACGGTTTCAAAAAAAAAAAAAAAAAGAATTGAATGTGTGTTGCTTACTTGATGGTGCTTCTCGTGAATGATATGGTATTAGTTGGCAAGGGTCCAGACCTCCTCCAATAGCGTGCATTGACTGATCCTCTATTCTGTCTTTCGCAAACCAGTCTCTAAATTCGCGTCACAAGTTAAAGTTTGTGTTCTCGCTGGGCATGAGATATTGGGCCAGGTACTACTTGTAATAGTGCAGGGGAGGTCCATGATGGTGACTCCCTCTGAATTTCCATCTTATCACTGTTTAACATTATTATTATTATTTTTTAATTATTTTATTTATAGAGGTTTTGTAAATAAACACATTAATAGAACAGGTTGCAATTCAGTCATATGTGTGCACAATACAATTTACAATATATGACATTGTATAGGTGACTGAACTATCAATTCTTATCTGATAGTTCCAGATGTGGCATTTCTGGCCCCCGTAGATCTCGTCATCATCCTGAACTTTGCTTAATAGCTTACTCATTTCAATATGTAATACAGAATACATAGGTATTGTTGATACAGACTCCAAAACATTTTTCATTGGCTCTGAGGGGGAAGTAATTCACTATATGTATCAGATTGTTACAATATAGCATATCTTTATGCCATTCTTCAAGGGTTGGAGGCGGTCCTTTAGCCTACCGCATCACCACTCGCCGCTTGGCTAGTAATAGACCTATAGCTATTAGCTTCCTGACACCTTTTTCTAGCTTGGCAACATAGCCTAGCAAGGCTAAGGGCGATCAAATGTGAGTGGAATCCCCGTGATCTCCTCCCACTGCCTGAAATATTTTCTTCCAGAACTCATGGATGTCAGGGCATTACCATGTGGCATGCATGAATCCAGCATTCTGCTCTGTACAGCAATCACATTTTGCTGTGTCACGGAGACTGTAGCGATAACATTTCTCTGGAGTATAGTATACTCTGTTAATGAATTTGAAATGGATTAACCGATGCCTGCTGTTCAAAGAGACCTGTTTAGTCATATCGCAGCATGCCTGTCAGCATCTGTCATCTAGCGCCTGTCCTATGTTGTAAAGCCACTCCAATCGGGCTTTTGTCAACGGGGCCTCCTGGCATCTTGAGCAGCTCTATATATCTTAGTAACCAGTTTATTTGGCGTGGTGTTCCAAATTATATAAGAGAGCGCAGGCATCTCCTGGGGCTCCTGCAATTCTTACCCTAAGAGAGCGCGCAATTCATGCCTAGCCCTGTAATACTGAAATTGGGTTAGGGTCGAGATATCAGAGTGGCCAGCGGATAACTCTTCCCAGTCTCGCATCGTGCCCTCGTTAAAGAAGTCACCTATTTTTTTTATGCCTATTTTTTGAAGTGCTTTCGTGGCAAATCTATTGTTTCCCACACTGAACCAGGTGCACCATTCCAGTGGCGTGTGCGGAGAATACAACAAGGCTCCCGATTGTTTCTGTAGGAGTGTCTCCCAAGCATGCGCCGTGGAGTTTAAGGAATCAAGAATACTGTGTTGCAGGTTGGGATTCCCAAATCACACTCGAGGTAGAGCGCTGGGGCTGGCCGCATCCTTCTCGATGTAGAGATGTGGTAACTCCTCTGGACCATGGAGCCAATAATGTGCGTGTGTGCTCTGTGCATCTCTATAGTATAGTTCTAAATCAGGAGCGCCTAGGCCTCCCATACTGTAGGGAAGAGTCAGAGTATCCCATTTCACTCTTGGCTGTTTCCCTGCCCAGGTCACGTGAATCATTTGAGAGCGTAATTTGACAAATATGGGTCTCCGTAAAACCATTGGGATATGAAGGAAGAGGAATACAAATCTGGAGAGTAGGGGGGCGTGGTCTCGCTACGAATGGAGTGAGACACACGCTGCGGGAGCTCCGACAGGCTGCCACCTTTAGACGCCTTTACAGCGGAGTTGGGACCTTATCGGCGCTGCATATCGGAGCGCACGGGTGGCGGAACGGACAGGGGACCTCCTGACAAGTGGGCGGCAGCTTTGGCCGGTCCGTCGCAGGGACACAGCTCTACTGCCTTCAATGGCCGGAAATGACGGTGGCGGCCGCCATTTTACCTGCCACGATCCTGAGCCTCCTCGTGTGCTGCACACCGCCACCCGCCCCCACTGGCCTCGCTGGCGGCCCTGCTGCCCTGCGAGGGGCGCCTGGACCCATATGGGGCCCCACTGTGACTGGGGTGCAGATGAACTGACAGGGGCTCTGGTGTCCTTGCCTGCAGCGGCCGCCATCTTGGGCCTATCCATCACCCGGGGCGGGCCTGGTTCAAGTTGCCGCTTTCACGATCTTCTTAACCTGCTGCCCCTTCCTGCACCGGCTGCCAAGCCCGAGCGGCCTGCGGCGATCCGGGAGGGCGCCAGGAGAGTCCTCATCCACAGAGGGGCTGACTGCATCCCTACTGTGACCCGGCCTGCGATTGATGGCCCCCTGGCCTGGTGAGTCTGCGGCTGGGCACAAGCCTGCACCTCACCCTGCACTTCTCCCTGCCCACTCCGCGCCACCTCTCCACTGGGCTCCTGTGACGTCCGACGCTCTGGGCAAGTGAAGTGTAGTGGTGGGGCTCCATGCGCACCCTGGCCCCGATCAGCTGACTCTCTTGGACCAGGCACTGTGGACCACTCCCTGGGGGCTGCTCCTCACCGGCTGCCCGCCTCTCCTGTGCCTTGGGGATTACTTGAGGCCTACCACAGCGGCGAGCCGGGGACCCACCCCGGGGACCGCTACCTGCATTCCTGGGGGATTGGCTGGCTCCGAGAGAGAGGGGCTCTTAGTGACTGCGCCTCTTGCACTTCCTGCTGCTGGTGGGCCCTTTGCACACCTTGGTCTCCCCGGGCCCGCTACATCTGGGCTGGGGCACTGCCATCTTGCTGGGACGCACTGTTGCTGGGCTGTCAGGCCTGGTGTGCGAGACACGGGCTGGAGGGACTCTCTGTTGACAACCTCTATGCAGAGGGTGGTATCTTCTGCGCTCTCTTGTCTCCTCTAGGCCAGCACTGTCCAGATGGGGGTTGTCCTCTCGCCCCTTACCACCTAGTGGCCCCAACGTTGCTACCTGTTCTGCTGCCTTAAACGCGGTGGCCCAAAACTGGTCCCTGACTCCCAATTTTTTTTCTCTTTTCATATTCGACTCCCCTGCATCACGCTTCGAGTGTGGCCCACGGCAGCCCCGGCCTTCATGACTCGGACATACGGAGATTGACCACTCCGGTGGCAAGGCATCTGCTGTAATATCGACCCCTGCAACGTCACTCGCCCCTCATCTTACCTCATTGACTGTGAGTCGCTGCTCATAGTGCCTTCCTTGGGATCCAGCGCCCCACTATCCCAGGGCTGCGGGTGCCCTTGGCTGATCTTCAGCACCCTCCGTCTGCCACTGCCACCTTACCTGGAGCCGGAGAGTGCTAGGCCTCAAGGGGAGATGGCGCGCACAAAGTAGGTGAAGGACTCTGTGGCGGCCCCAAAGGACAACCCAGTTGCTGCGCTCTGGAACAAGCCGGGCCCAACCGCTTTTGGAGAAATGACATCATAGACTGGAGGAGATTCGGCACCAGTCACTCAGTCCTTTATGGCCAATTTCATGATGGAGCTCAAATCAGAAATTCGTTCCTTACGCTCAGAGGTCTATTTCTGTGTACGGGAATCCAGAAAAGAGGTCACCGAAATTGGAGAGAAGTGGATGGGCTCGAAAAGACCGTGGACGCACAAATGGAAGACCAGGAGCACCTCTGGTAGCTCCTGGCCGCCCTAGAAGAGCAGAATATTGACTTACAATTAAAACAGGAGGATTTGGAAAACCGGAGTTGCCGCAGTAATCTACGCCTTCGGGGGATTCCTGTTGGGGCCGAGGGGACAGACATCATGACATTCGTTGCGAAGCTACTACACGGTATCTGGGGTGATGATGATGCCTCCCCACGGGCTTTGGACCGGGCACATCGAGTATCGGGCCCTCCCCATCGAGCGGGCCTTATCCCTGACATCTTAACCCGGGTCCACTTCTTTACGGACAAGGAGGCAATGCTTAAAGCGTCCCGTTCCAAACTGGAGCTCACTTATAAAGGTACTAACATACAGATCTTCCAGGACCTTGCACCCACTACGCTGCGAAGATGCCGGGATTTTAAACCAGTGACGGATAAATTGAGAAGTCTGAACATCCAATATCAATGGGGTCACCCCTTTGCGCTTATCTTTCAATGGGAGTCTAAACGCCGGATGGTGCGATCCTTCCAGGAAGCGGCACAAGTTCTACAACTTTTCCTCATGCCACCACCAAGCCCAACACGCCTACCCCTCCCAAATCAGGAGCCTGCAAAGCCGTCCTGGTCCAAAGTGCGCCGCTCTCGGCGAACGTCACATCATGGGGCGCAATCCTCTTCGCAAGCCAAACAGAACATCCAGCATATTCGCTCCATGGAGGAGAGCGGTTCTCCAGCTAGCTCTCAACCATCTAAACCCTGAAGGAATGGCTGCACGCCTCCCCCTTAATCGATCTGCTGCGACGCTCACACCTGCTACCTGGAAATGATGTGTCAGCACCCCGTCCTCCAAACTGGTGCCCTCCCTGCTCCACACAGACAGCACTGGAGGCGCTGGGCTGTCTCCCTGAATGACAAGCTCTAAGCCCCCTCCTGCTTCTGGGAGAGTGACTTCTCCGGGATGACCTGTCCCTTTGGGCCGCAATAACCCCTGTACTGGAACAGGACACTGTGGCTCTGTTGGCCAATGGTGTATTTTTCTGCCTCGTTTTCTTATCCTATCCTTTTTTCTCTCCCCCTTCTTCTTCTTTATCTTTCCCCGTGGCGGGTGGGAGTGCCCCTCACGACTACCCCTTCACTTAATAGGAGTGCAATCCTCCTGTCTTTCCCCCTTGCTGCAACACCCTGCTCCCTACTAGGGTGGAATAGTTTGCCCATGACCCTAACTCAACCATGGCTACTGTCCTCTGCTTGAAAATCCTGTCCCTTAATGTTAAAGGACTCAACTCCCCTAATAAATGACACCATATATGGCACTACCTCCTGCAACACAACCCAGATATCATCCTCCTACAGGAGACCCACCTGGTAAAGGATGATGTCCCTCGCATGGCCCACTCTCATTATCCTCTCCAGTTTTGGGCAACAGCCCCCTCTAAAAGAGCTGGAGTGGAGATACTCTGAAGACCTTGCATCCGGCAGGTGGAACCCAAAGTATTTTGCAGCCAAGATGGTCGCTTTGTCAAGGCGGGGGTCAAGATCGGACACTAATCTCTCACTCCGTGCAATATCTATGCTCCTAACCAGGCACAGGACCCCTACCTCCGGGCACTCCTTTGGGAGCATATACCACAGGAGGATCCTTCACTGATCATAGGGGGCGATTTCAACATGGTGTGGGACGCTGCTAAGGATCGCAGTGACGGCTCATTTCATGGGGCAGGGGCCATGTCCTCGGCCCTCAAGAGACAGCTGTCGGACCTTGGCCTACTCGATTCTTAGCGCTATCGTTCCCCCGATGCGCCTGATTACTCATACTACTCACATGTGCACAGTTCATACTCGCACATTGACCACATTTTTATCTCCCACGCCCTGATCGGCGAGTCGCTGTCGGCCTCCATGTCCAACATCTCTGTCTCTGATCATGCCCATATCAAACTCCTCCTGCGGGATCAGGCTAAACGCGCTCCTCGAGCACCCCGCTGGCACCTACCTCCACACATCCTTTGGGATCCGGTGGACGTGGTGAGCCAGCGCACTGCCATTGGGTCTTATTTTGAAACTAACAACATCCCCGAAACCCCCTTCACTGTAGTGTGGGACACATTCAAGGCCATGATCCGCAGCCATATCACGTCTATAGCGATTGCACGAGCACGAGAAGCGCGCCTTTTGGAAAACAACCTTTCTAGAGATATCAAGGCTCTTGAGAGACATGAACAGGAGCACTCCTCCCTCGCACATAAAAGACGCCTGGCTACTCTCCGAGGCCAATTGCGCACTCTTTGAACTAATAAAGCTGAATGGGTTCTTCTAGTGCTGAAGCAACGCTACTACGAAGGGGAGGACAAGGCGGGTACTGTCCTGGCTAGGCGCCTGCGGGCACGGGCAGCCAAAGTTAACGTCCAGAAAGCGATGGCACGTGGGCTAACACGGAGGCGGCCAAACGTGATGCCTTCCATACCTATTACTTGTCGCTCTACACCAAAGCCACACCGCCTCCAGGCTGGGTACAAGCTGTCCTGAACGAATGCACCTGGACGCCGCTCAGTCCATACCATGCTCAACAGCTGGAAGAACCACTTACCCGCGAAGAGCTTGCAAGTGCTCTAAAGGACCTCACCCTTGGAAAGTCTCCTGGCCCGGATGGCTTCCCCTTATCCTTTTATCCCATTTTCTTGCCACAGCTCCAGGCACACTTATTACGTCTTTTAAACTCTTTTACCGACACTACCGGGCCATCTCCCTCTATGGGGCTGGCAGAAGTTCGTATTTTTGCCCCATAGCTCTTTTAAACACTGACCTTAAAATGTACACTAAAATATTGGCTAAGCGACTAGATCCCCACCTACCCGGCCTTATTGAACCTGACCAGGTTGGCTTCATCTGGCACCCCCAGGGTGCGGATAATGTGCTGCTTATTGCACACCTCGTAGGGAAGGCCCATCATTGGAACATACCTGCATGTTTACTATCGCTTGACGCGGAGAAAGCGTTCGATCACGCAGGATGGACCTTCCTTTGGGCTGTTCTGCACAAAATTGGACTGGGCCCGTTAATGATAGCCCGGGTTATGGCCCCCTATCTTTCCCCACAGGCCCAGTTGCGGGTTAATGGTCAACTCACAAATCCCATTTCCATACATAGAGGCACGCGGCAGGGATGCCCTCTTTCCCTCCTGTTGTTCGCCCTTGTGGTGGAACCTCTGGCAGTAATGATCCGACAAGCCCCCGACGTCCACGGCATCCCCCTTGGAGGCCAACAACACAAAGTAGCTCTTTTCGTGGACACCTGATTCTCACGCTCTCCTGCCCACACACCTCTCTTCCGGCACGCCTCTCTTTGCTACAGTCCTTCAAATTGGCATCTGGTCTCAAATTTAACCACGAGAAGTCTTGGGCACTGAATCTTACGATCCCGAGGGATGAGATCCCTACACTTCAGTGCCTCGTCCCTTAACAGTGGGCTTCTAGCTCCATTCGCTACCTGGGACTCCAATTGACTCCCTCACTCTCCACATGGTCCCAAGTCAACTGGCTGGACTGCAAGAGGGCGGTTTTGGAGGATCTGCGAGTTTGGAAGCCCTTACCCTCTACTGGCTTGGCTGCCTGAATGCAATCAAAATGTCGGTGCTTCCTAAAATGTTATACCTATTTCAATGTCTTCCCACTCCTATCCCGCAACACCAGATCCAAAGTCACCAACTCGAAATCACAAACTTCATCTGGGGCGGATGCAGATCGCGTTCCCCCAACACAATCCTGATACTTCCGCCGGACAGGGGGAGGCTTGCATGCCCCAACTTGCTAGAGTACTACTGGGGCTCCCACCTTCGCTTCATCTCTGAGTGGATGGCGTGGGAGAGCGAAAAGGTCTGGTTCCATGTGGACAGGGCGGTGACTGGAAGATCCATCTGGGACCTCCCCTGGCTACCCCGGCCCACCCGCTCCCGTGGTGCCTACATTGCTCTTCCCACCAGGACAGTACTTGACATCTGGGATAAGATGGCAGTTTCTAAGGGACTCACTACTTTCCCGTCCCCCCACACTCCCATCGCTGGAAACTCGCAATTCCCGCCTGCTGTTAACCCCCAAGTGTTTTCCGACTGGTTGGATGGTGGGTGTAGAACGATTAGGGATCCGTTCTTAGGCGATACATTGAAATCCTTTGATCACTGCAAGGAAGAGTTCCAACTCTCGGAGGGAGCCAGACTACAATACATACAGCTCCGTCACTGGGTATACACGTCTTCTTTGACACAGGCCGCCACTCGAGCGCCCACCCCTTTTGAATGCTTAGTACGCTCCTTTGACAACTCTAAGGGGCTCATATCCCGGACTGATACTGTTCAACCACACCCCGCTAGTTGCTCTTCATTCCTATCAGCGCCAATGGCATTTGACCGCCTCATCTAAAATCACCCCCGCTCAGTGGAACCGCCTGTGGCGAGATATCCCGAAAGTTTACATCTCCCAACGGGACACTGCATGTAAGATTATGATGCACTGGTATTACACCCCCCTTTGACTGCACAAGATGCACAAGATGTTTCCCGCCACCTCACCTCCGTGCTGGAGCTGCTCGAGCTCCCCGGGTGATTTCCTACATATATGGTGTGCCTGACCGCTTTTGACCCTCTATTGGAAAGAGGTCCTTAGCCATATCAAAATGGTGCTTGGCTTCCCCCTGCCTGAAAATCCAGTTACAGTACTACTAGGCCTTAAACCTGACAACCTGCGCGCACTGACCCGCAGAGATTGGCATTTCGACCTTCACATGCTAGGCGCCGCTAAACAACTTATTGCCCTGTACTGGAAGAAAACAGAGACCCTCCAATTAATATTTGGTTCACGCGTTTGTGGCATACTGTGACTGTGGAACTGCTCACCGCACGCTTGCAGTCTCGCAACACCCACTTTACCAAATTATGGCAGCCACTGGTCACCTACCTTTGTAAAATGGAGCACGCACGTCTTCAACCTCCGAAGCTCCGGGCCCTATGCCTCTTTGAAGACGCTGTCTATCCTCCTGACCATGACAAACCATCTGAATATCCTGTATGAATCCATTCTTACAACACACACTTCATGCTCCGAAGAGCGAACTGACTATTCTACACCCTCGCTGTGCCCCCCCGCCCTGCCACCCTCTCCCTCTTCGCTATTGTCCTAGAACACATCTCTTGGACCTGATAATCACTTTGGCTATTTCTCCCTGCATCTATCATTTCTTTCAACCCCTCCGCATTGGTCTCCTTCCTTTTTTTCTCCCCTCTTCTCCTCTTCCAGCTCCTCTGTCGTCTAACCTTCCTCCATTTATCTCTTCATGTTCACCTCTTTTTTCCTATCCATGTTGATTCTTGGTTTTCTTGTTCTTCCTGACTAAAGGCTCCTCATAACCGAGCTTCTAAGCTGTGCCTATCTTACTACCTGGCCGGCCCGTCATGGGTTGTTGGCGACTTGCTGTGTAACATCTGCACCGATAACACCTACCTGCACTTTGCATGCCTATCTATAACTACGCGGCCGGCCCTATACAGGGTTGTAGGCGACACACTGTGTACACGAGGAAAATCCTGGTTCTCTCTTGAAAATAAAACAGAGTTAAAGCAAAAATCTGGAGAGTACCACCATTTTCATTATGGAAAAACGACCTACCAGAGAGAGGGGCAGTATGATCCATTGCGTAAAATCTGCATCTAATTTATGGATGGTCTTGCTGTAGTTTTCCATTGTTATTTTTTCTGGGTCTGCATGTAATCGAATCCCCAAGTAGTGGACCACATCTGTAGTCCACTGCAATGTAAAATCCAATTGTGTCGGGTGCAGGGCTGGAGTCAAGGGGAATATGATGGATTTCTCCCAGTTTATTCTGAGTCCAGAGATGTCACCATACTTAACAACCTCTTTCAGTACTGGTGATAGATTTTTCTTGGGATTTTAGATATAAAGTAATGTGTCGTCAGCGTATGCTAACACAATGAGATGGTATCCTGGGAAGCGGATTTCCCTATTCCCATGGTATTCCCTCAGGGTATGTGCCAGATAAATAAAAACGTAAATGAGTGGGGGAAGTGGACAACCTTGACGAGTTTCCCTTGAAATCCAAATTCGGGGAAGTGACCTAATGCCTATTTTGATCCTGGCCATGGGTGGAATTATACAATACTGGGACCAAACAAATGAAGATCAAACCAGACCCTGCACGTCTGAGAACTGCCTTCATAAATGCCCACATTACAGAGTTGAAGGGCTTTTTAACATCAAGAAATACCGTGGCTGTCTTAACCTCTGGGTCAATTCTCTGCAGGACCCCAAAAGCTCTTCTAGGATTATAGGTCATATTGCGTCCAGGAACGAATCCACCCTGCTCAGGGCAGACATACAAAGGTATCAACGGGGAAAGCCACTTAGCCAGCACCTTAGCAAAAAGCTTAGTATCTACATTCAGCAGGTATAGCGGCCTGAGGAGGGCCAGCAGTCAGATGGCTTACCAGGCTTCAAGAGGGTGACAATCAGCGCCTCTCTCATCCATGGGGGGCATTTCCTCTTCCTCCACCATTTTTTCAAATAGTGTGGTCAGGTGGGGTATCAACAACTTTTAGTATGCCTTGTAGAAGGCAACCGTGAGCCCATCCAGACCTGGAGCACTTCCCACTCATAGTCTTCAGGGCTGCAGTTATCTCCCCTTCTCTAATGGCATCATCAGATGCTCTCTATGTTCATTAGTAAGCCATGGCATTTTGATATGTTCTAGATATTCTCTGACAGTATTATCTTGCGGGGAAACACTCAATTTGTATAATTTAGCATAATATCTATTGAAATGGTCCACAATAAGGTCTGGATTGCTCACTGGGTTTCCTTTCTCATTTCGGATCTGTACTACAATTCCAGAGACCCTTTCTGATTCAAGCAGCTTCGCCGAAGTTGCCCCTGGTCGTTCCCCCTCCCCATATACTCTTGCAATGGCATACTTGCCGAGACGTTTTTCTTTGCTATCCGCTGTGTCATTGTACTCGTCTTAGGGCCTGATTCTGATGCGGTTAAGAAGGCCTCCTAACGGCATTTGCTCCATCCAAATTGGATCAGGAATGTATCTTTCCAACTGACTCAGAAAGGTTTCCAACCAACCAAGTACGATGCGAGTTAGGCGTTAGGAATATCTCAATCCAAACCCAACAGCATTTGGAATGAGTGAGCCATACGGAGCAGAATTTCACGTCTCTACGGGCCGTGTTTCCAAACGACCGAGTACGATGCTGGATTTGGACAGCCTTCCCGAATCATGCGTCTGACTCGACTCAGCAGTTGGAATCAGACTTTGGGGGCCCATAGTGGGCCCCCCTGCACCTGGAGCCTTCCCAATCGGGCCTGTGGGGGTACCCATGGGTCTTCCCTTATCAGCCATGCACAGTGTGGCAGGCACAAGGGGGTGCCCGCCACAGAGTGCCCGATTTTCCCCAGCCACCCCTTTCACCAATGGGAGCCTTTGCATTCGGTCGGAACATAGGTTCCCATCGAAGTCAATGGGAGTCCAACCAAATCGTATCTGGAAGCATCCGGATGCATCGTACTCGGTCGGTTGGACTCTCCCGATCCGATTCGGTTGGAAACCATTCCCAAACCCATTCGGTCAGGAAGCTTTTCAAACCTCATCAGAATTGGGCCCTTAAGTTTTCTTAATGTCCTCAAGAACAGTAGGGTCATTGGTGATTTGGTGTGTGCTTTCGAAGTGAGCAATTTCCGTTTCTAGCCTGGTCAGTCTATCTCAGTGATCTAAGTATTTGAATGTCTCCCACACGGTTAGGAAGCTACTACTAGGTTATTTGTGGAAAAGTCTTCTACAGCTACTGCCACTTCTGCTTTAAAGACCAGGTCCAAAAGGGAGTATGGGGTAACCTCCACATAAATTAGCATAATATCTATTGAAATGTTCCACAATAAGGTCTGGATTGCTCACTGGGTTTCCATTCTCATTTCGGATCTGTACTACAATTCCAGAGACCCTTCTTGATCCAAGCAGCTTCGCCGAAGTTGCCCCTGGTCGCTCCCCCTCCCCATATACTCTTGGAATGGCATACTTGCCGAGATGTTTTTCTTTGCTATCCGCTGTGTCATTGTACTCGTCTTAGGGCCTGATTCTGATGCGGTTAGGAAGGCCTCCTAACGGCATTTGCTCCGTCCAAATTGGATCAGAAATGTATCTTTCCAACCGACTCGGAAAGGTTTCCAACCAACCGAGTACGATGCGAGTTAGGCGTTAGGAATATCCCAATCCAAACCCAACAGCATTTGGAATGACTGAGCCATACGGAGCAGAATTTCACATCTCTCCGGGCCGTGTTTCCAAACGACCGAGTACGATGCTGGATTTGGACAGCCTTCCAGAATCATGCGTCTGACTCGACTCAGCAGTTGGAATCAGACTTTGGGGGCCCATAGTGGGCCCCCCTGCACCTGGAGCCTTCCCAATCGGGCCCGTGGGGGTACCCATGGGTCTTCCCTTACCAGCCATGCACAGTGTGGCAGGCACAAGGGGGTGCCCGCCACTGAGTGCCCGATTTTCCCCAGCCACCCCTTTCTCCAATGGGAGCCTATGCATTCGGTCGGAACATAGGCTCCCATCAAAGTCAATGGGAGTCCAACCAAATCGTATCTGGAAGCATCCGGATGCTTCGTAATCGGTCGGTTGGACTCTCCCGATCTGATTCGGTTGGAAACCATTCCCAAAACCATTCGGTTAGGAAGCTTTTCAAACCTCATCAGAATTGGGCCCTTAAGCTTTCTTAATGTCCTCAAGAACAGTAGGGTCATTGGTGATTTGGTGTGTGCTTTCGAAGTGAGCAATTTCCGTTTCTAGCCTGTTCAGTCTATCTCAGTGATCTAAGTATTTGAATGTCTCCCACACGGTTAGGAAGCTACTACTAGGTTATTTGTGGAAAAGTCTTCTACAGCTACTGCCACTTCTGCTTTAAAGACCAGGTCCTAAAGGGAGTATGGGGTAACCTCCATATAAATGGCTGGGGTTTCTGAGAAAGTATCTCTGTTTCTAGGAGAACTGGAGAGTGATCTGAGTATGTTCTAGGCAATGGATCTCAACCCAGAACCTGTGGTACTAGGTTTTTGGAGATTAACCAATTGTCTATTCGGTGTGAATATCATGGGCAGCAGAATAATGTGTGAAGCTCTAGGGACCTGAATGGCGATGCCTCCAAATGTCGAGGAGATCTAGTTGGGCCGCCATTTTAATAATTGCACTAGCAGGTGCGGAGGGGTGGTATGTGGGGCTTTTTGAGCAGTCAAGTTCCGGATTAAAATCCCCTGCCCAAATTTGTGGTGAGTTCCTCATGTTGATAGAGGCGGTCTCCTAGTTGAGCATAGAATTGTGGGTTATCATGATTAGGGCCGTAGATATTAACCAACAGCACCACCAGTCCCTCCTTATCTAGTGATCACATATCTACAGTTCCTTTCTATATCAATCCCCTATAGGGTGATGCCTGATTTAGGGTTAGCCCAGGTTAATACCCCACCTGCATGAGTTGTGAAACCCGCTGCATGACATTGCCCCTGTAGCATTTTAAGTGCCCGCATAGAGCTTGTGAGTGCCAAATGCATCTCCTGAAGTAGCGCAACGTCTATCTGCTGCCTTTTTAGATATGCCACAACCTTCCTAACTTTTCTGTGGTTGTTTAAGCCTCGCACATTCCATGTAATGAACCTCAGTGTCCTGCAGACTCTATGCTTTTTATTGCAACGTGCCACCCATGCTGCCCAAGGAGCTGTGGTTTATATCTGCACACTACTGATACCTGTCTGCGGAATAACTTTTGTTATGATATACTTTACCCGTAAACCCTCCCACGCCATGCCCTCCCAAATAGAGCATAGTCGAAATAGTACCCTCCTATGTCCCACCCAGCAAATCCAAAACAAAAACTAGCAAATTAATAACATTCCATCTCTGTGGCATACACATGGAGGTGGATGTTGCCTGTTGTGGTGCCCTATGTTAGCCCATCATTCAAGGCCCCACTTTCTACATAACAGCACATGCTGTATCACCCAATATAGATGCAAGATAGATAGACCACCCTTCACAACACTCGCTCCCCCCACCCTCCCCCGGGGTAGCTATACATTAGTCATTGCTTGAGCTAGGAACCTTCTTACCCAGTTCTTTATGTCTTGTTCTATGGTAGTCACTTCTTCTGCATAGGAAAAAAAACAAATAACACTGTATCTGAGTCTCAGTATGGCGTAATGTCTTTTGCCAGAGCCCTCCCCAGAGGTCTCTCGTATTATGTGTCTTGAGTTTCTTTCCCTGTGTCTCGACATCTCCTCTGTTTCAATATAGCACAGTACAGTTCAATTGTGAATCACTAATCACTAATCTTCGGGCTCCGGTGTGTCATCTTCCTGTTGTGAGAGGTGATCAAGGGATCTCCGTGGTGGACCAGGACCCCCTCTCCGTTTGAGGAATTGCATAACTTGCCATGGGCCTATGAATACATGTGTTTTGCCATCCGCCTGTATCCGGAGTTTAGCTGAGTGCATCATGTTGTAATCCAGGTGCAATTTGCGAAGTTTCCTTTTCGCTGGTAGGAATTGACAGCACGCTTCCTGGACCTGCTGTGTGAAGTCCGGGTAGAAGGAGAGGTCCATTCCCTCAAATTTTAGATTTTTGAGATCCCTTGCTTTGCGTAGAGCAACATCGTGGTCTCTCTAATTCAGCAGTCTTGCGATTATAGGACGGGGAGGTGTTCCAAGCACCAGCCTAGGAGCCAGCGATTACTGTGCTTATTCCACTACAAACATTTCAGAAAAGGTGTCTCTCCCTAGTAGGGTTATCAACATTTGTTCCACATAAGTTTCCATGTTGGGGATATTGATGGATTCTGACAACCCAACTATCCTTATATTTTTGCACCTAGAGCACGTTTCCAAATCCTCCGCCTTCATTTGTAAGGACAGCATTAGCTTGTCCATTTTCTTGCTGTACAGCGATTCTGTTTGTAGAGTGTTCTCTGCCTCAGAAACCATTGTTTCCACCATGTCCAACTTCTCAGTATGCTTATCTAGTCTTTCAGTCATTCTGTCCATGCAGAAAGTTAAAGCATCATTCTTACCGTCAATTTTTTTTAGGGTGCACTGCGTAGCAGCCCAGATCTGCTTTAGTTCGGCATCCGCCAGTGGGTCACCATCCTCGGATCCAGAATCGGAAGCATTCTTGTCTATTTCTTGCTGTCTGGTTGATTTCGTGGCTCGAAGTACTGTTTACATTGTGCCATGTCTATTTTGCCCATTTTGCAACCGTATGTAGATTCCTATTGTGGTCACCGCGGGCGAGCCCCGCCCTGCTAGCCATACAACGCTGTTGATCATTCAATGGCACCCCATGCGAATCGCAGAAGCTATGTCCGCTGTCCAAGTCTGGTTCTGTTATTGGGGAACCACAATTCTGTGCAGCGTTCCAGCAGGGCGTGTGCATCAGTGCCTTAAAAGGTTTTAGTATAGCTGTTCGATGTCCATGGTGCAACCGGCTGACCATTTTCGCCCTCTCTGTCATAGGCCATACAGCCAGAGGGGTGAGGTAGCATTATGGGCCGGAGGAAGGCCGAGTAGCAGCTCACTCAATTTCTGGGCCTCAATCGAGGGTGGGCAGCGGTGTGCAAGCGGTACCGAATGAGTTCCTCCCTCAGGTCCGCTCCAATCCCACCGAGGGAACAGTGGATGTGGTCAGCACATCTGGCAGCTCAATCTAGGCGTGGATGCAGCCCTAGCAAGTTCTAGGCCTCAATTTGGGGGCTGTCTGCAATATGCTGGTAGCCCCAAGAGCCGGCCTGTTACTCTCTGAGGCCTCATCCTCACACAAGTTCCCCCCGCTGGCCTTTTCTGTTTCCAGCCCAGGGGGTAGCAGTTGCAGCCAACACCTCACTCCACTCAGTCTCTGGCAAGTATCTTGCCGCAAGCTTGTGCGTGCCTCTCTTCCCGGGCGGAACAACTGTGTGCTGCTCTGCAGGTCACTGGCCACCCGGCCACCCGCCTTCGCGTCATACAAGTTGCGGTGAGGGGAATACCACTGCGCAACAGGTCGGTCCTGCAGTGTGTTCCGGGCCACCCTCTCTGCCGACAGCTTGGTCATCTCTCCAGCTGCGTTAATGTAGTCCCGGGACCACTGGGTAGATCGCTCAGGGTGCGGCCCAGCCCAGCCGGGTAGATCGAGTGTTCTCCACGATTTGGCCTCCCCCGCTCCGCACAGCCAGAAACCTCAATCGCCCTCCGGTCGGGTCCCAATGCAGGACTGATTTTAATTTCTGTGGTTGGGGCCATTGAAAGTGATGATTCTGTAGGTTATTGTCTCCGGGCTAGCGGAGCTATGTGAACATGCGGCCATCTTGGGGCCTCGCAAGCTCTGCCCCCCCTGTTTAAACATTATTGATCAGAGAAACACAGGGGCTTATTTACAAGCCCCTTGCTCCACTGGTACGTCACTTTTTCCCATGTTAAAAGAGACACACCGGGGGTGCAAGGGGCTTGTAAATAAGCCCCCTAAAGTTCTCTTGCTATGATGATGCATTCATGCATGCATTATTAATGTATTACATGTTTTTGGTGCTGAATTCATTCATCAAAGAAATGCAGTCTTGCTGTTGTTGAGTGCACAAAATGAGGAATGGGGTTACTACCCAGATTACTATCCAAATAAACTCAATCAGAGCCGTCGATTTTTCAAAATCCTCTACTTTTGCAAAGTATTACTGTAAGCCAAAGGGATTGCTAGCTATCGCGCTACTCAAGGAGTGTGCTTGGAATCTCTTAAGTACGATGCCTGTTAAGTGCATGGATTTTTTTACCCAACAAGCTATTGTAGTGCAAGTCACTGCCTTCAAAGGTTTTACAAATGAAATAAGAAGTTGGCTAAGGCCATTTGGGCAATTATCATTTATTCTATCATCATATTCCTTCATACAGTCTACCACCAACAATTTTTTGCATAGATCAAATGTATGGTAACAGATGGAGTCAGACATAGTTTTAGTTCTTTGAACATTTTCAACTTTAACTCCAAAAGAATCGTAAAATCTGTTGCTTACCTCCCTATGGCTTTAACATCCGACACTCTTCTGTAGGAGATCAGGCATAAAAGAGAGGCTAGTTTAATGATAAGCATATTTTTGCTTAGGAATCTATTATTTGGTCAGGAGTTGGAAAGCTTTAAGGCCAAGTTGACATCCCAGAGAGATTTCTTATTTGGGTTTAGGCAGTCTTCGCAATCTTATCTTTTGAGAATTCTACATATCATCACGTTATTTTCCAATGCTTCTACCATTAACTAAGCTGTGACCAGCTGAGACTGCTGATCTATAACAGTTTAGAGTTCTATAAGTGTGGCCTGTCAAATTGTTCCACTAGGAAGTTAGATACTTGGACTATAGGTGCCTCCACGGGATCCAGGTCCCTTTCCATGCACCAACAAACTCATTTTTTACAAACGGAGTTCAATCTCTTGTGGGTTCCAGGATCCCAGGATTCTCTGAGGAGCTCCTCAGCTCTTCCCGAAAGACCAGACATTTTCCAGGCAAGAAGTTTCAAAGTCCCTGCCAAGATCAGAGGGTACTCCTCCCCATTCCGTGTCTGTTAGGAGTCCTTCTGATGCGGGAAGGAAGAAGGGTATGTCCCATGATAGTTCCAATATCGTTTAAAACCTTCCTTGAGATGGACAAAAGTTAGTTATTATAATTAGTGAGAAAGCTTCCTGCCTTACTTTGTGGAGGACTCTCTGGATCATGGCGAAGGGAGGAAAGGATAAGCATGATGACATTTCCAAGGTTGAAGGCAGGCTTCCACAGCCAGAGCACCTGGGTCTGGCATCCAGCTGAAGTATTTCTCTAGTTGGGAGGTGAGTCTGCTCTGAAATGGGTCTAAATTCAATGGAACCCAATGTAGGTTTAGTAAACTGAAGATATAAACATTCAGCTTCCAATAGGAGTAGTCCTTTAGGTATCTGGAGTTCCAGTTGGCTGAGATACTGACTTGCCCAGATAAATACTCTGCTTTTAGGTAGAACATCCACAGTTTCTGGTACAGGTTTGATAGGTGCACACACGGAGATGACGGACGGAGTGCTGAAACTTTTCAAACACTCACTACCAGTCACAGATCTGGGTTGAGTCCATCATCATTCTTTAGCTCACTTTGCCACCCCAGTTCAGACACAGCTATATGCAAATCAGTCTTGACTCTGCGCCTCATGGGAACAGTCCAGCCCGAACTGCCAAGCCATCTCTTCCCTGGACCGGGAACAAGCATCCTGGGGCAGGTTTCGGGCTAACAGCCCTCATCAGCCAGGCTAGCTTGAATCCAGTGACAAAGTGAGCAAAGGACCCACGTCTGGGCATACCCTGCCAACTTAGGGCGAACAAAGCAAGCACAAGGAGATGATGGACGGACTGCTGAAACTTTTCAAACACTCACCCCCAGTCACAGATCTGGGTTGAATCCATCATCATTCTTTAGCGCACTTTGCCACCCCAGTTCAGACACAGCTATATCCAAATCAGTCTTTACCCTGTGCCTCATGGGAACAGTCCAGCCCGAACTGCCAAGCCATCTCTTCCCTGGACCAGAAACAAGCATCCTCAGACCGTTTACAGGCTGATAGCCCTCATTAACCGGGCTAGCTTGAATCCAGTGGCAAAGTGAGCAAGGACCCACGTCTGGGCATATCCCGCCAACTTAGGGCAAACAAGCGAACATAAGGAGATGGCGGACGGAGTGCTGAAACCTTTCAAACACTCACCCCCAGTCACAGATCTGGGTTGAATCCATCATCATTCTTTAGCTCACTTTGCCACCCCAGTTCAGACACAGCTATATACAAATCAGTCTTGACCCTGTGCCTCATGGGAACAGTCCAGCCTGAAGTGCCAAGCCATCTCTTCCCTGGACCGGGAACAAGCATCCTGGGACAGGTTTCGGGCTAACAGCCCTCATCAGCCAGGCTAGCTTGAATCCAGTGACAAAGTGAGCAAAGGACCCACGTCTGAGCATACCCTGCCAACTTAGGGCGAACAAAGCAAACACACGGAGATGACGGACGGAGTGCTGAAACTTTTCAAACACTTACTACTAGTCACAGATCTGGGTTGAGTCCATCATCATTCTTTAGCTCACTTTGCCACCCCAGTTCAGACACAGCTATATGCAAATCAGTCTTGACTCTGCGCCTCATGGGAACAGTCCAGCCCGAACTGCCAAGCCATCTCTTCCCTGGACCGGGAACAAGCAACCTGGGACAGATTTCGGGCTAACAGCCCTCTTCAACCAGGCTAGCTTGAATCCAGTGACAAAGTGAGCAAAGGACCCACGTCTGGGCATACCCTGCCAAGTTAGGGCGAACAAAGCAAACACAAGGAGATGACGGACGGAGTGCTGAAACTATTCAAACACTCACCTCTGTCACAGATCTGGCTTCAATCCATCATCATTCTTTAGCTCACTTTGCCATCCCAGTTCAGACACAGCTATATGCAAATCAGTCTTGACCCTGTGTCTCATGGGAACAGTCCAGCCCGAACTGCCAAGCCATGTCTTCCTTGGACCGGAAACAAGCATCCTAGGACCGGTTTCAGGCTAACAGCCCTCATCAGCCAGCTTGAATCCAGTGGCAAAGTCAGCAAGGGACCCACCTCTGGGCATATCCTGCCAACTTAGGGCGAACAAAGCGAACATAAGGAGATGGCGGACGGAGTGCTGAAACCTTTCAAACACTCACACCCAGTCACAATGTTGGGGCAGTTCCCTGACCTGTTCTCCCTGACCCCCAGTGCCACTCAGTGGTGTGTCCATGATGTGGATACTGGGGACAGTCCCCCAGTAAAACAGAAGATTTACAGAGTGACTGACAGGGTCAGAGCTTGCATCAAGGAAGAGATCTCCAAGATGTTAGCGCTAGGGGTGATTGAGCCCTCAGACAGTCCTTGGGCCAGCCCAGTGGTCTTGGCCCCGAAGGCTGCTGCACCTGGTGCCACACCAGAACTCCAGTTCTGTGTGGAATACAGAGGGCTCAATTCAGTCACCAGGACTGATGCGCACCCCATCCCCAGAGCTGATGAGCTCATTGATCAGTTGGGGACTGCCTGGTACCTCAGTATGTTTGACTTAACAAAACATCTGGGTACTGGCAGATCGCCTTAACTGATTGGGCAAGAAAGAGGTCAGCATTCTCGACACCAGATGGGCACTACCAATTCCGGGCGATGCCCTTTGGGATGAAGAATGCTCCTGCCACCTTTCAGAGGTTGGTCAACCAGGTGTTGGCTGGGCTGGAGGATTTCAGTGCCGCCTACCTGGATGATATTGCAGTGTTCAGTGCCACTTGGGAGGAACATCTGCACCACATCTGGGAAGTGTTGAAAGCACTGCACAGGGCAGGCCTCAAGATCAAGGCGAGTAAGTGCCAGATCGGGCAGGGTTCTGTGATATACTTGGGATACAAGGTTGGGAGCAGCCAGGTGGCGCCCCTACAGCCCAAGAGGGGGAGAGGAGTTGGCCTAACGGCTAGGACGCTCGACCGCGGACCTGGGGAACTGGGTTCGAGTCTCGGCAATGACGCTGAACATCCTGTGATTCTGGGAAAATCACTTAATCTCCCCGTGCCTAACAAAGAATTAATGTGTGTCCTCATGTAACGTAACTGGTGCTATGTAAAGCGCTCTGATACCTGATTGGATTCGGGTCAAGTTCGCGCTATATAAAACTCAGAAAAAAAAAAAAAAAGATTGATACCATTCTAGCTTGGGAACCCCCCAAGACCCAGACAGAGGTGAGAGACTTTTTAGGACTCACAGGTTATTACAGGAGGTTTGTCAAGGGGTATGGCAGCATTGTTTCACCCTTGACAGAGCTGACTTCCAGGAAGCAGCCCAAGAAAGTGAACTGGACTGATGCCTACCAGAAAGCTTTTGATGCCCTGCAATCTGCCATGTGCACGGCGCCCATGCTTCAGGTACCCAACTTCTCAAAGGAATTCATTGTGCAGACAGATGCTTCAGAGCATGCTGTGGGAGCTGTGCTTTCACAGATGAATAAGAAGGGCCTAGACCAACCTGTAGCCTTCATTAGTAGGAGGTAACTTCCACGGGAACAGAGTTGGAGTGCATTGAGCAGGAGGCATTTGCTGTGGTCTAGGCACTGTAAAAGTTGATTCCATACCTGTTTGGGACTTACTTCCAGGTTCAGACAGACCACAGGCCCCTCAGATGGTTGATGCAGATCAGGGGTGAGAATCCAAAGCAGATGAGGTGGCCCATTTCCCTACAGGGGATGGACTTCACGGTGGAACGCCACCCTGGTACAGAACACGCTGATGGCCTGTCCAGATTTTTCCACCTTAGTGAAAAGAAATCCCAAGAGGGTGGGTAGTTCTCCCCACATTTCAGCTGGAGGGGACACGTGTTAGACCTGGCACCATTGGCGTGGGTCTCCTTTCCATTTGTTTTGCTCCTGCCTCCTGTATTTCTGCTGGTCTAGATTCTTTGGGCACTTTGCCACTGCTGTTCAGTGCCAAAGTGCAAGTGCTCCATTTTGTACATGGTTGTTATGGATTAGTGACTCCATGATTGGTTATTTGATTTACTTGTCAGACCCTAGTACAGTGCACCATGTGTGCCTAAGGCCAGTAAATCAAATGCTGCTGGTGGGCTTGAAGCACTGGTTGTGCCACCCACGGATGCGGCATGTAAAATGCCATTGCAGAGCCTATGTGCAGTCTGTGATTGCCATGTTGACTTGGCAAGTGCACCGACTTGTCAGTACCTAAACCTCCCTTTTCTGCATGTTAGTCACCCCTAAAGTAGGCCCAAGGCACCCCTGTGGGCAGGGTGCATTATATGTGAAAGGTAGGACATGCCATGATATGTGTGGTGTGTCCTGATAGTGAAATACTGCCAATTTCGTTTTTCACTATTGCAAGACTATCTGTTCCCATAGGCCAGAATGGGCAGTTTGTTTATAACATCTTAAAAACATACCTGACCCAGGGAACGAGATGGTAAAATAAAGTTTAGTATGCCTGAACTCAGAATGTCAAAGTGCATCTTTTAGTGTGGGTGATTTTAACATTCTGTGTTTGAAAATACCACTTTTAGAAAGTAGGTATTTTCTTGCCTAACCATCCAGTGTGCCTCTGCTAGGTTTGTGTATTGCATGTCTGGCTTGTGAGTGATAGGAGCTGGGAGAGGGCTACGGCTCCAGCAGTCTGATGAGTCAGAGCTGGGCTGAATGAGACCCGGGTTGAATTTAGAGTAGGGGGAGGAAATTTCCATTCTCCTACCTGGGCCAGGTCTGCTTTCAACATTGCTGTCTCCACCTCCTGCCAGGAAGCTGCACCAGTGAGGACAGAACTGGTTTTGGCTGGGTACCGACACTCTCTGCCTTCAGAGAACAAAGAATTTGTGTGTATAAAAAGGGAGACCCAGACCCCAGAGCTTTAGATCACTTCTGGGAAATCAAGAGGAACCTTTGCCAAGGAGAAGAACCGGAGAAGCTGAGGAAGATTACTGCCCCTGTGCTGTTTGCTGTTTGGGGTTGGCCTACAGTGGTTACTTGTTGCCAAGGAAAGGAGAAAAAGGACTTTTCTGTTTGCTTTGTCATCTTGAGGAAGATCTCCAAGGGCTTGCAATTGAACTTGCCTCCTGTCTGAAGTCTCAGGGACACAAAGACTTCACCCCCAGCTCCCCTGAATTCCCTGCAAAGAGGTCCTGACGCATTGCCAAGCCAAGGAGAAGAAGCGCGCCACATCCACACCGAGACCCGATGCATCGCCGAGAAGATCGCCGCAGCACCTGTTGTGCAGCTGCACTGTTCATGCATCATCCAGGTCGTCGCATCACATCGAGCCGCCATATTGTCGCATCGTACCGGATCGTCACCACGCATCAAGGCGCCATCTTGTCACATCGTCACCGGAACGCAGTAAGAAACAGATGCATCCCCTCCTCTCCGGTAAGGCACAGACGCATCGCCTCCCCTGCGCTGCAGTAAGGAACCGGTGCCTTACCTCCCCCGAAGCAAGGAACTGACGCATCGCCTTCCCTGCGACCCTTTTGTTTGTTTTGCGTGACGCATCTAAGGTACTTTGTTGGAAAAGTGTCGCATTTACAACTTGTACAACTTGCATTGAACTGAACTATTTCTACCATTTAAGAACCTTATTTTTGATACTGTATTGTGGATGTTTGCCATTTGGTCTTGTTTAGATAAAGATTACTTATTTTTCTAAACTGGTGTGGTGTCCATTTGTAGTGTTTTCACTGCATTACTGTATGTGTTCACCAATGCTATACACACTGCCTCTGAGATAAGCCTGTCTGCTTGTGCCAAGCTACCAAGGGGGTGAGCAGGGGTTATTTTAGGAGTATATCCCCCTTTCCCTGACTAGAAGCAAGGGTCCCTATTTGGATAAAGGTACAAACCATTGCCAACTAGAGACCCCCATTTCTAACAGTTCTCATATAAAAAACTGTTTTTCAGCAATATAAATATAACAATACAATAATATAAAAACAGTTGTTCCCTTAATACTATGATAGCTACAATAGTAGGTAACAGTTCAACAGAGTAGAAATATATATATACAATCTTATAAATAATTAATTCGGTTGTGAAGCAAAAGGCTATGTTACTTATCTGTGTGGAGTTGCATTTAAAAGAGGCAAATGAGACTGGCTACATGCCCATTATAGCCTGACTGTATTCTGTTTTAGAACAATACACACTGTGATGTCATACTTTAAAGTGGCTGTTTGGAGTTGGCATTAAAAGATGAATGCATAATGGTAGCCTCCGGTCTTGTTATGAAATTCTCTTGCTATGATGATGCATTCATATATACATTATTAAAGTATTACGTGTTTGTGGTGCTGAATTCATTCATCAAAGAAATGCAGTCTTTTTGTTATTGAGTGCAAAAAATAAGGAACGGGGGTAATACCCTCATTACTATCCAATAGGCTCAATTTCTCAGATTGTCTCTTTATTATTCTTGTACCTACAGTTTCACTCTTCTTTTGAGATGAGAGGCTTCCCATCCCAGCTTTTTGAAACCTTGGCAAGAGAGTTGTTAGGGGACCAATGGCACCATGGTGTTTCTTAATCCAGCGAGTGGGTCTCTAAATGTGAACGGAGTATGGAAAATGTATATCAGTTTTTGATAGATAAAGTTAGACGATTGGTGCATGTGACAAAGTCATATTCTGTTTGAAATTACTTTTAATAAACCACTGTGTGAAAGCTAGTCATCTTCAACCTGGTTATTTTTTGGGCTGTAAAGCTAGGTGCAACCAGAACATGTTATTTCTGCTTCTGTAACAATGTGTAGTAGTAAGACAATATAGTAAGCCTGGGTGGTGAACTCCACTCCGCTCACAGAGTTTGGTGAGTTTCTTCACTCCACGTTATGCAGAGGTCTGAAAAACTCCACTCTGCGTAGGAAAAATCTCACCGGGAGGTGACGAGTGTGAGCGAGGAAAATACACCTCCCGGTGAGATTGTTCCACATTTGCGCTCGTCAACATCAAGTTGGCTAGCGCAAGCGAGAGAAATTAAGCTCCCGGAGAGATTTCTCAACGCGGGCGGTCAGGTTTCTCAATGTGAGTGCCCGTGAATGCTCGCAACCGCTCGTGTTTTGAGCAAGCTGCCGTTCGAGTAGGAAATCTACTCGAGCGGCAGGAAGGAAGCAGCGCCAGCTTGCGCTGTGCATGGTGCCATTTGTGAAAATTTCACAGCGTGGACAAACACCCGGCGGTGAAAATTACTGCAAATGGCAGTTTTCTAACGCACTCCGCGCTTGCGTTTTATTTGTTTTTGCTCCGCGAACTCTGCCCAGGCTTACAATATAGCATTAGTTTGCAAAATAAGACATAGTTTTGTCACTCATTTTAAGCAGAGCTTTCCTGGAGTCCTTCAAAACATGATAACTAAATTGTGGAGATGGCACATTTAAGTTGTATAATTAAAATGTAAAAGATCACTGATTTAATTATACACCATTATTTTTTTTTTTAACTGAATGATTCTGAGATTTCCACAAAATAAGAGACGAGCAGAAGTTTTCATATGGTTTGCGCATCCACTGCTTTTGTTTCAATTTTGTGGAGACATCCGTTTACTGTGAGCAGTTATCTTAAAATACAATTTGACTCAGCTATCACAGCACGCGCTTCCTTGTGATCCGCAGATCAAGCATAGTTCAAGCATGACAATTCCCCATTGTGGCTCTGAGTCCATTCTACGGGTGACCTTCTTGGCCGGAAGTGGCTCATCTGACAGGATGCTCACAGTGAATGTGATGTGCAGACTTCTGTGCAATGAACTGTAAATGAAAGGCTTGGCGCAGAGCTACTGTCAACTTTCCAGTCTCTTCTCTGCTGTCACTTGAGGATAAAAACCTTCTGTATTCTCATATATTGTTTGACTTTTAAATCATGTGGAACTGAACGCTCCCTGGGAATCAGCGACGCCTTTGCTTTCAAAGTGAGACGTCTGAGAAATTCCACCAGATATGGAATACGATGCAGGAATCTTGTTTTGAAAATTATTGAAGTATAAAACACATCAGCCACATTGAGCAAATTGACGACAGTGTTCATGCTCACATGAATTCACGAGTTTAGAGTTGTGCATCAATAAACTTTTGGAGGTATCCCCAGCCACTGGATGCAGACATGTAATTAAGCTTTTAACCTGAATACATTTTCATAGACTCCATTCACTATTCACATAAAAGATGGAGGAGCCACAGAAATGAAGGCCGGAACATGCACTATTTTTTATTTTGTTAATTTTGTTCTGGCCTAGCCACAAGAGACAATACAGTGTTGCCCATAAAACCGCCTCTATTCAAGAATAGAGAAAGTGTATCATTGAGGGTTACAAAGTGACAAAGCTACATATAGTAAAATACAAATTAAACAGGTACAAAAGCAGAGAAATATTTCCACAATAAATGAAATATGCGGCGATCAAAAGCACAAAAAGGGCATCACTCTTTTCGGAAAGGCAAAATAAGAGAAGCAAAATAATGAGGGATTTTTAAGTAAATCAGAAATTAGTGCAATTAAAAACAATCAGAGACCCCCAGATTACACTTTTGCAATGATGTTACACTCGATCACAGGTCGGCTTCCGACTGGCGGACTAGCCGGAATGACCAGCCGGTTTACTTTCTGACCGCCTCCATCATAATGAAGCAGTCTGAAAGTAAGCCAACCGTCCCAGTAATATGCAGCCCTAAAGGTCCCAGCCGCGGGGTTCAATTCAAAAACTGCGTTTTGTAGTACTCACTAGAAAAGGAATTCTTAAACCTACGTCCAGACATCTCCACCTCTACCATCTTTTCTTTAAGGTGAACTCTGCCCCAGTGTTGGAGCTCTCCGTACACCTAGATATACACCTTGAAGTAAATGTGGGAGGAGCACTAGGGAATCGTTGGTAATGTGGAATAATAATTACTACAATATTGGTGAGATTAGGTTAAATTAAAGGAGACATTTAGGGAGGGATATGCAAATGTAAAACACATCCTCAATAATAGTAAAACAATTTCTACTCACAACATTCTCCTCTAAATTCACTACAGAATTATTAGTGAAACAAGCCGACTCAAGCGTACTCCATGCATGCCAGGGAGTAAGGCAAGCACTACACATGGCAAATCAAAGGTACTGCAACTCATTCCGATAGAAACCAATGAAGGCAGTAAATAAAAGTAGGAACAAATTGGAAAATGTAAGCATTTTTCATGACTTTACCAGTTTTCGTAGTTTAAAATGTTATGCAATTTATTCAACTAATATTTTGTTTAAATAAGCTGAGAAATTTCTTGAAAATATATTAGATCAAAATCCCCAACACATAGTACTTGCCTACTAATGGAACGATGATCTACAGGTGAAAATCATTACAACACCAACCAATCACCCTGAGAATGGACACATAAAAGATGAACTCACAAACCTAACTATTTTCAGGTGACTATGTAGGTGAATATCTTTGTAGCTTTGCCATTTTGGGGAGCAATTATTTAAGAATGAGAGTGAGGGTTTACAGTCAAAGGGTCAATGGTTTAGAATGTCCAAGGAAACAATCATTACTCGATATTGCTCTCCCCTGAAGTGAGCCTTGACATGGTTACAGACTGGAAACAGGACCTTGATTCACCTACCGCCCGCTCTCAGAATATCCTTTCCCATCTCAACTTACAGGCTGTACTCCATGTCATGGCCACTGGGTCTTCCCAGGGGTCACTTCTAACAACTTAGGCATCTCACATGCAAGTTACTCCCGATGCTTGCACCAGATTCTGAGATGCATCACCAGAAGAGTGCACCTGTTTGTCGCTATGGCACAGTCACTGGAGAAAAGGCTAGGGTGGTAAGGGAATCCTACGCTTTTGCCAACATGGCTGGTGTATTTGGTGCCATGGATTCCACCTTCATTGCACTTCTGCCACCTCACTACTGGAAATATTTTTTCCACAACGGACACTGCTGGCGCTCAATCAAAATGCAAGCTGTCTCTGATCCCTGGTGTGCATGTATTGGAAGCACATACAATAGCTTTATGCCATACCTTTGTTGCGGGTGATATCGGGATATGCCTTCTCCCTATCTCCTCACACCGTTCAGATGACCAGCAGAGGTACAACATTGCACACACACACACACACACACACACACACGAGCCACTATTGAACATAATTTTGATATACTTAAGTCACGCTTCAGAGGCCTTGACCATCTGTCGGGAGAGGCTGCATGCATTGTGTACTGCAAAAAAGAGAGAGCCTGTTGCATGTTGTGCAACATTGCCTTGTGATGCGGTTCCATATAGACATCATCCTTGATCTACGGCCATGTCTAGTTACTCTGGGTGGGGCACAGGTCAGAATTCAGTGACTCCCCAAAAGATGTGTGAAGGATTGTAGTAGCCTGTTGTGTGCTGCACAACATCTATATGCTGCAACCACATCCAGCTTCCTAGGGTGGCCCACAGATCAGGGCTCAGGGTCTGCAGAAGCAGGATTGACTAGTTGCCTCATTTTCTACATGAGTTGCTAGTTTGGTTGCTACATTATTGTGGTTGATTGTGTCTTCTCAATGTTAAATGGTAGAGTATTGCATCAACCACATATACCACCCTGAAACAATACTGTTACACTCCCATAATGTCACAATCAAACCTGCAATACTCAATTTATTAATAACCTTCCACTTCAGTTTTACACTCATTCTATCACACTTATGTCTGTACACTGAAAGAGCATTCACATCACAGTTTACAGATGTATAAGCAGATACTTGGTTAAACCTTACTATGTGGTGTACCAATTTATTAATTAAGTCCCTTGACCATTTAGCCTTCTCCCACTATGTTTTTTTAGTCCTCAGATGTGAGGTAGTCTGTATGCAGGCTGGAGTCATCCATGGGTGGGACGAAGACTCCCCCTTCAAGTGGAGACCTCCATTCTCTGGGCAGAAATCTCCACCTACAGCTACACAGAGGAATTTACGTACTGGACCAAGAAGTCAGCCATGGCCATCTTGTCACTTTGAGCCATACGTTCACTGTGACACCATCCTCCTACACTCTTCTCTTCCTAGTGAAAGCAAACACTCACAATGTGTGAGTGGCAAGAAGAGAGGGTCCCAGATAAACAGATAAGAAATTAAACATCATTTGAAATGAGGTCTGCCAGAATGATCCTCAGCTTTTTAAGACCCAGCTAAGCATTGCAGTGCAGGCCCTGATTTGGCAAGACGTTGGCAAACATTGCAGTGCAGTGGGTGTCCACAACAACAAAGTAGTGTCTCAAGCGTTGGGAGGACATTCAGCTCAGGGCCCATAAGCATTGAAAGCACTAGGCCTTTATAAAGATCCAGGATGTGCTCGGCCTATCCTCCCAACCAACTTCCTGGCACCCTGAAAGACACCACTGTGCAGGAGGATCCTGAGAAAAGCCTGGACAGCCCTCCATGTTCAGCTATCAGTTATTGAGCAACAGTGAGGCAGAATGCCTAATATGTGCATTACAATGGTCCCCCTCGCCGCCATCGTTAGACAGCATGGGCTCAGCATAGTATCCTACGCCGATGACACCCAGCTCATCCTCTCCCTCATGAAGAACCCCGAAGACACCAGACTCAGCTTCCAGGAAGGAATGAAAGACAGTGCAGCCTGGATGAGCAGCAGCTGCTTAAAGCTCAACTCAGAGAAAACAGAGGTCATCGTCCTTGGACCCATCTCCCCTGCCTGGGACAACACTTGGTGGCCCTCCGCCCTCGGAAGCCCACCCACTCCGACGGACCATGCCCAAAACCTCGGCATCATTCTAGACTCCTCCCTCACCATGACCCACCAGATCAACGCCGTCACCTCCACCTGCTTCAACTCACTCCACATCCTCAAGACCTTCAAGTGGATCCCTCCAATGCAGAAAGACCGTCACCCAACGTCACCCATGCACTCATAACCAGCAGACTGGACTACGGTAACCCCCTCTAAGCCGAAGTCAACAAATCCCTCCTACACCAACTGTAAACCATCCAGAACACCGCAGCCAGACTCATCCTCGGAACCCCACGAAATGAGCACATGACCCAGCACCTACAAGACCTCAACTGGCTCCCCATCGAGAAGACAGTAACCTTCAAGCTACCCACCCACGCCTACAAATCCCTTCACAACATCGGACCCAAATACCTCAACGAAAGAGTCTCCTTCCACGTACCCAAAAAGAACCTCCGCTCCGCTGACCTAGCTCTGGCAGATACCCCACGCATCCGCAGAACCAGAGCAGGTGGAAGAGCTTTCTCCTACGTCGCAGCAAAGGCCTGGAACAAGCTCTCAGTCTATATCAGATGCTCCCCCAATCTGCACACATTCAGGAGGAGGCTCAAGACCTGGCTCTTCAACTGATCTGGAGCTGCCCGACCCCCCCCCCCCCCCCAGCACCTTGAGACCCTCATGGGTGAGTAGCACGCTTTAAAACCCCTGATTGATTGATTGACAATATGTGTTTCTGTGTTTTGCAATTGGTTTCCTAACATGCCTCTAGTCTAATGCTTTCTTTTAATGTCCATGTTGTCTGTAACATATTTTGTCTTCTTATACAAATGGATGGAACAATTGTTCATTGTTTGCATGTTTTTTTTGTTTGGAAATGAATGAAGATGATAAATAAAGCGCACTGCGACCCAGAAGGGTTTCCTGGCACAAAAGGAAAGAAAAAGGCATCTAGGTGGTAAGAGCCACACCTTAAGCTACTTCCTAAAATGTCTTCAGGTAGGAAAGGCTCAAAGGGGAGTGGAAGGAAGATCCAGAGTTTGGCTGCTAGGAAAGAGAAAGAACTACTGCCTACAGGGCTCATTCTGACATGATGAATTTGTAGTAAAAGGGTGGGAGCTCCTCAAGAGAGTTGGATGGAGTGTAGGTTTTAAATCTATGACAGACATACCGAGGTGCAGATTGGTAATAGGCTCTGTAAACCAGAGAAGGTGTCTTGACAACTGTTAGACCTGTCATCCTTAACCCCTTGTGTGCCCCGCCCTTTCCACGCCCTGTGCCGGGCGTTGAATTAGCGGGCGGGGTTCATGACGAGATAGTCTCATCATGGGCACAGCGCAACCGCGGCCCATGACGAGACCATCTCGTCATGGGCACTCAAGGGGTTAAGGTGGTCTTTCCCCCAGCTTTTTGCCTTTTGCCTCTCATTTTTTGCTGATTCTTATTGTTGACCTTAGGACTCTGAGCACTTTACCACTGCTAAGGTGCATATGCTTCTCCCCTAAACATGATTACACTATTGTATACCTGATTGGCATATTTGCTGTACTGGGAAGTCCCTTGTAAAGTGGTATACCAGTAACCCAGGGCCTGTATTACAAATGCTGCTAGTGGGATGCAGCAATGATCGTGCCACTCACAGAAGATGCCTTTCAATTCTTTCTCAGGCCTGCCACTGCAGTGCCTGTGTGTGCAGTTTACTGCTACTTCGACTTGCCATTTAAAACTACTTGCCAGGCCTTATACTCTCCTGTTATTACAAATAAGTCACTCCTAAGGTAGGCCATAGCGAGCTTGAGGGCAGGGTGCCATGTAAGTAAAAGGTAGGATATTTACTTGTATGTTTTGCTGAAGAACAAGTCGATCTCCTGACTCTTCAATCCTCAGCCTAGCAAGTGGTTCAAACTAAAGGACCAAAAGAACACTCCAGCAATTCTAATCCTGATAAAAAGCCCATGATCTCATCAAATTCCTGTCTCATCAGTTTCATGCCCTCAATGTTATTTTCTCAACCACCGGGCCTTTCTTCCCTTGCAATCTGAAGCAAAAGGAGATACAACAAAAAGACAATTTTCCTGCTTAGTCCTACTCATGAGTGAAAGGGTTCAAGAGCTAGAATCGCATATCCTAACACTTCAATTAAGATACTATTGCACCTGTTAATACAGTCCCACCACACAACCCCTCATTAAGCACAAACCCATTAATTCCATCTACACTAAACACACACACACTATCAATCCAAGTATCCTCATAAATATCCAACTCACCCTCACTCACAAACCACCAGCATAATAGATGCTACCACTCTGAGGAACAATTGTCCTGATTTGCTAATTCCTTCTAGATTGCAGAAAACAATATTCTGCATACCATCTACCAACACAGACTTCATCAA
Source organism: Triturus cristatus (assembly GCF_964204655.1). Classification (NCBI taxonomy): domain Eukaryota; kingdom Metazoa; phylum Chordata; class Amphibia; order Caudata; family Salamandridae; genus Triturus; species Triturus cristatus. The sequence continues at coordinate 1,414,138,710 of NC_140591.1, read as the reverse complement.
AATAAATCAGTGATCTCTCTGTTTACCATTCAATAAGGTCTTTCTCAGGGACCTTGGATCCCTTGGAGATCAATCGAACAAGAACATAAACAAATCTCATTTGATCTCCTCAACTAAATTAAAATCAACCAAACCATTATCAAACTGAACCACACCAGTGTCAACACCCTCAACATAGGCTTCACCATGCCTTCAATCATCTGTCACTTTACACATTTCGAGGCTGATCAGACTAGCTTCATAACCCATCCAACATTTAGCAGCTACTCACAAAGATCAAAAGAAGTCCACCAAATGACAGTGGTGCTTCCTCAAAGACCCCCTACCAATGACAAATGAACCAACAACAAATGTCAATACACTCCTGAAATTGCTCATTACAACAGAAATATGGAGGTGCATTCACCAATAGAGCTTCGCTGTACAGAACCCTCCTTCGGCACCACGGTACTCCAAAGGAATCAACTACAATAAATAACCCGCCAAAATCAGCAAAGGAAATTATCTTTATTAAAGCAATTGATTAACTATCACATTTAAAGGGTCACTCAATTACCTAATCATCACAGCATAATACAACCTACTCCATGCCAACCATCACAAACCTTGCCAACCATACCAAAGCCCTCTTAAAAGTTGCCGAACTCTGTGGCAGAATAACAGACCACTGCATACCACCTTCATTATCAGTGGCCTGGTGATTCTGGCGAGGATCGTAACAGCAGTTACCAGCCCCCTCTTAACTGCGAGATGCGTGGGGACAGCAATGACCTGTTTAGATTCACTTGGATAATTCAACAGCAAAATCTCTCCACAAACCTCTGGGACAAAATAAGGAATTACTAGAGGAATTGGACACACAATTACCAATACCTTCAGTAATTTTTCATTTCTCCAAAGACACCTCTGGGGCAGACTTACTGCTAAGAACCAAATGGGGAACACAAAATGAGACCCCCAATTACCAAATGCCATATCATGATGCGAATCTTCAGAAAAATGAAAGGCAAGTTCAAAAACTACATAATCAGCAAAGAGCAAATGTCTCTTCTATCCCATCAATCAATATTACAAATGGGTGTGTTTTAAGCAACTCTTAATCACTGACTTTAGTGACACTCTTAATGATGTGAAAGCCACCACCTCTCATTATCCAACTTAGGGGCCGATTACGATCTCGTTAGGAAAGCATTCCTACCGAATCGGTTCCGGAATGCTTTCCGAACGACTCGCACTCTGGGAGTCCCACCGAGTGAGTACGATGTGTCCATATGTGTATGGACTCGGTTCGGTCAGACTCCTATTGAATTCAATGGGAGCCTATGTATCCAACATGAACACAGGCTCCCATTGAAAAAAGGGGTGGGAGGGGTAAAGCGTGCACCCTGTGGTGGGCACCCCATGGTGCCCTTCACACTGTGCATGCATGGAAAGGGGGGGATCCATGGGTACCCCCCCAACTGAATCGGAGGGCCCCAGGTGAAGGCGGGCGTGCTATGGGTCCCCATATTCCGATTCCCACATCTGTTTCGTCTTTGCATAACCGAGTCGGTACGGTTGTCAGAATCGGTCATCATACTCGCTCTGAACCGATTCGGTCAGCGCAGACGGCTTCCTCACATCATACTCGGTTGTTAGGAAAGGTGGCCGATTCGGTAGTAAGCGTAGGCTCCGATTCGGATTTGCCTTTTCCGAAACCCCCTTCCTAACAAGATCGTAATCGGCCCCTTAGTGTAGACACCTCTGTAGAAAAATACTAATTCACCACTTCAGCACAGTGAAAGAGTACTTTAGAGTGAGCAATCCCTCACAAATCTGACGAGAACAGAACTACAGCGCCTTCTAACACAAAGATTGCCCTTGCTTTCTTTCGTATTGGTGTGTCCTGCTAAAATGTTCAAGGTACATTTTTGTAAGTGTTTTTCATTGCCGTAAAGAAATATGGCTGTTCTAAATAAGACCAGAGTGTGTTTTGGTTTCCTATCACTGCATCTGCCAACTTTATGGTTCGAGGCCCAGCTGCAGGAAAACTGAGCTGACCAGGCAGATCGGATACCCAAGAAATACTGACATCGGGAACACCCCCTAAGCAGATACTTAATCTCTCTTTGCCTTCTGCAAACATCCTATTTATCTGGAGAGAGGATACAGAGATCACAGACTGAGCTAGCCCCCAACAAATCTACCTAGAGCTGTCCTATAGAACCTCATCACTACTGTGACGCCAATGGTAAGCAGCAGCTAGCAGGAGAACAGTTTTTTCCTAGTATTGAAGTGACTCGCTACATTTGACTCAACAAAAGTACAGAGTGCACTGGTTAAAAACTGTTTTGCAACACTTAAAAAGAGCTGTCATTTTTACAAGTAAGGTAAAGGCCTGTCTTTGGCCAGGACACCTTGTCTAGGACTGGTTTCATACATGCACCAGGATATTTGTGTTTTCCACTACTGCTTCAACCCATTTCCACCTAGAGGCCCGAGTGCAGCCAAACAGTGCTGACAGGATTGAGCTGGGATGTCAAGTGTTATCTCGGTTGCTATTTAACCTGTCCTCTCTGGACACCTATCTCAGCATTCAGGCAAAATGACAGAGAAGGTTAAAGGTTGACAACCCTCTTCGGTTTGTAAAGGGCATAGGGCCAGGCCCACTAACCTTCTGCCTTAAATACAGTTAATGTAGACCATCGCTCCAGGTTTCTCTCTTTTTCCACACTAGATTCAAGACTGGATATTCTAAAATTATTTTGATAGTGCAATTATTTCATAATGTCTACCACGGAATATACCTGAAGGCTAAAAAATCATCAAAAACTCCATATTGAGCCTGCAACCTATCTCATAACAGCAAACTAGTGTAGCCTGTGCGTTCTATTTCGCACTCATCTGTCATCAGATAAGAGCATCACTCATCCATGCAGAACAACAAAATGATTCCCACAAGGCCTCATTGCAAGTACAACACCCTCCCAACGAAGAGTTCATTCACAGTGTAGCATGCTACCATCTGATAATTCACTTTGGCACTCCCCAAATGGAGTATGAAGTGCTGTATAAACACAACCATAGTACAATACAATACATAAGGTATCATTCCTAACAAATTTAGGGGCATATCAGCAACACCCGGCGATAATTATTGCTCAGCGCTCTTAGCGTGAGGATAATTATCGCTGGGTAACATGGATTTTTATCGCTGAGATAGCGTGCTATTAGCAACGCTTATCTCCTCAGCGGTAAAAATCCTCACGCTAACTGCCTAACGTGAGATTATCGCTGGAAACCCAGCGATAATCTCACGTTAGCTTGCTGATAGGGCCTCACATACTTAGCCTTGATATCCACCCTCCATAGGATATCATGGCTAAGTCAGTCCTGAAGCAGGCGTAAGGAAAGTAGCGATAACCGGGGTTATCGCTACTTTTCCTGACGCTATGCTTCATAGCTTGGGGCTTGATGATAGGAGAAATGTCGCTTAGCAACATTTCTCCTGTCATGTTAGGTCAGGAACGCCCACTTTGCATTTCATTAGAGATGCAAAGCTGAGCGTAAAGAATCCCCACGCTAAAGCAAGGTTTCACGCGTTAGCGTGGCCTTGCTAATTAGGCGATAAAACTATCGCCGCTTTTCGGGCGAAAACGGCCGCAAAAGCGGCGATAATTTTTTATCGCCTGCTTGTAAATATACCCCTTAGAATGGGACAGTGTCGCCTTCTCCTAACAAAGCAAACACCGTCCCCCAAATATCTTGCAGACTACAGACCCAGCTACTTATACAAAAGATAATCAAGAAAATAGTAACCACCCAACTACATGACCGAATCAACATTAGTAATCTGTTTCACAACTAACAGACCAGGTTCTGACCAAACAGTGGCTGCAAGCAGTAACTATTCAAGTAATGATTGACACCCTACTCATTAGTGACAGCAGCAACCGCTATCATCATGATATAGTCAACTTCAGCCTTCAAAATGATCAAACATCAAGGGTTAACTGACATCCTATTGACTTTTATATGATTCAAAGATACAGCACTAAAATAATTTTACTCCTATCCCTCTGACCGACACCAATCAATATGAAAAACCCTCTAGAGATCAGCTGCACCAATAGCATATGAAATATTTCAAATATCCAACCTCTCCCACCTCTGCACCAATATCTAAATGGACCTTCCCAGAGTCCTCCAAGCCAGCTCCAGCTTCAAATACAAAAACTGAATTGATACAAAACTTTATCTGAAAATCTCGACAGTTGAGACCATATTCCAGCTCAGTACCTGCTTCAACTGTATCAAGTCCTTGATATCTTACATTTACGTCAAACTGTACTCAAACAAAAAAGGAATTAATCCTCATTATCTAACAGCACCAGTCATATGAACTTAAAGGGGTTTTTATACAACATAAAGCTGGAGGTAGGATTTGACTGCTTAGTTACCCCCACTTTTTTCCTGGTGTTTTGCTGGTTTTTGACTAGTCTGACTGGGATACTACTATCCAGGACCTCAGTCTATCTGCTTTCTCCCTTAAAATGCAATACACATACTTTAGGTACACTCCAGATTGGATGGGGTACCCTTATCAGTCCCTAGTATATGGTACCCCATGTACCCAGGGCATAGGTACCCCAGAGGACTCAAATGGGTTGAAGCATGTATTATGCCACCCCTGAGAGGCCATCCAAATTGACACAACCAGCCTGCTACAGCAGACTGTGTAAGCTGGTGCTTGCACCACTCACTTAAGCTGTAGGTTCACTATATCTATTTAAATCACTACACTTAAATACCTATCAGTCACCCCTATGGCAGGCCTTCACAATCCTCAAGGCAGGGTGCTGGGTTTTATGTGAGAGGGTGCCCCTGCATGAGCAGAGCCCCTCTGCAGCCTTCGGAGACCATTCTCCGGGGTTGTCTGTGATGAAGCCAGACATATATGTTTAAGTGCATTATAACCTCACGGTAAATGCTAACTTTAAAATGGCTGCTTAGAAACATGTCGTGTTTGGTGTCAAACACCTTGGAATCATACCTCCACACCAGTAACTGGTGTGGGAGGTATGATTCCACCCTTCCAAAGGGACATATGTGGGTCACCGGTCTACCCGGTACCAGCTTTCCCAACCTCGGCAGCACAATATGGATGCTGCCAGCCACAGACACGATTCTGCTCTCCTGCTGCTGAGCCAAGCTCACGCAGAGGAAGGCATGACAATAGGCATCCTGTCACAGGGAGGTGTAACCACGTCCCAGACAGGATTTAGTGTATTGGACTGGGTGGGTGCACTCTCTGAGTGCCAGAATGTCTGCACTGGGGCACATTTGGTGTCCCTGTGCATAGTCCAGCTCAAACCAGTTCTGGAAGTAATTGGCTCCTACTCTGGTGCAAAACAGGACAAAGGACATGGGTGTTGACACCCCTCTGCCCTGCCCTAGGAGGGTCCACAGAATCATTCCCACCCCTTCCCATAGTTATAAAGTGGGTTACCTGACTGCAGGACTTTAAGATTTTACCTAGACAAGATTCTGCTAACCTTTATAAGCAGAGCATGCTGCGATAGAAAGCTAATATTTCTACAATAACACCCACTTGTTTTTAACCTTGCCACCACTCCTTCTGAATAAAGTTTGTTCAAGAAGTAGAGTGCAGCAATTTTATCTCACTTTCCCTTACCTTCACTGTACATCCTTAAACCTATTTCTGGTCACTACTGCTAAAACCAGTGGTCTAAGCCTCCAGGTGGAGGAAAAGCATTTCATAACAAAACCGAATGAAGATGCTTTCACGTTTTTAGAGGCGGAGAACCAAGATATACCGCCCTCGCTCCTGTACGTGACTGAGGGTTTTAATGATGGTTACTACATCTTACCCTGGGATTACAGGTACAAGTGGTCCATTTCCCTTTTTCGATCATTGCTCTCCATAGCTACCACTAGGATAGCTTTCAATAAAGGTTATCTTTGACCTCATACATCATAAGGGTTGTGTGGACTGGTACAAGGTGCCCACTTTAATAAGTGGAGAGCATATACCAAGCTACCTTCTCACATCAACTCACCACCAAAAGTCAATGATGATGATTATCAATAACCTTTCTTTTTAAAACACACATTTCAAATTTATTACACCCAGCCTTCTGTTTCATGCTGCTCCTTTGAAGAATAGAAATCATGTGTCTTTGTCCTTAATCAATTCGGTGGTGACAATGCTCTACCTTCAAGCATTTCACACTCCGCGCTCAATCATCAAAGTCCAGAAGAAAAATAGGCACATCATGTTTAACTAACAGATCTAGAATGGATCTCTCTCCATGTCCACACATCTTCAAGGCATGGTGTCTCACCTACACAGGAGAAGTTTAGGGTGAATTAGCCTGTCTGACATATATTCATGTGTTGTTCAAAGGCACTTTCCAATATCTGGTCCGTCTCAGTAATAGTCTGTTTAGGAGCCGGACCTTTAATCAGAGACATCCAACTAGAGCACATGCTCACCATTCCAGAAATCAGTCAACACTTTCAGCTCATAAACCTCCTGGCCATACGAATGATCACTTACTTACTACTTGCCTTGAAAATAGAAATCCTTCTCTTCCTTTTTCACTCTTCCCATTGTAATCCTACAGAAGCAGCGCTGAAAATATTGATTTGTAGCCGGTGAAGCTATTGTATCCACTAATAGATGATTCACTGTTTAGCCCTCATTACCAGTAACTTATTAACATTATTATTATTTTTCACCCAAGTATTTCTGTTACGGGGTTCCTGGTAATTCCAGTGGTGGGAAAATAACAGGTATTATAACTTCTTGGGAACTCTTTTGCGGGAATCAATATTTCCAGAAATTGAAATCTCCTCATGGAAAACAAAATCTTGGAATTTCAATTGGCCTGGTGACTCCTGTTGCTGAGCACATGGGAGTTTATGGACCACTCCTGATGAGGCCCTACTGTTTTTAGCTGACCTTGAATTGTATCCTTATGTAAAGGATCTTTCTAATATGCTTCCCATCTTCATCCTCGGTAGAAGATATCCAATCTCCACCTGAAGGGATTTTGGTTCATCCCAAATCTGTTTTAAATTTCTACACCACGGTGATATATGATCTGTGAATCTCTGTGCCTTGGTCCGAATTATGGTCATGTTGTCTGCCGACACAGAAGAGGCCTGTGCATTTCTTTTTTCCATCATTAGTGTAAACATAGGGCCGGATCACAAAATATTTTTAACTGCCGTTTCTTCGTGCCTTTGGTGGTATTTTAAGGCAGTACTTGGTTCAAACATCATTTATCACTGTATTATAAAAGCAGGTTTCTGGAGGTGGTTATGTAGGAAATGAATGATTGTACATTTTTGTTGTGTGCCATTCTGTTGTGAGCAAGTTTGGTTGTTTTTTTCAGTGGTCTGTTTCGTGGTGCATCATTGCAATATGTTGGCTTTTGTGTTGTGTGTGCTCTGTTTTGACTATTATGCTGTGTTGGGCCCTGTAATATTTTAATTGTGTGTTTGTGTTGCTTTGTGTATTTTATTTACGTGCTTTTGGTTACTGTAGGTGTGTAATCAAATGTTCTAACATTTCCAGCTAAAAGCTGCACATGCATTTAAAGTTCCTGTGACAAGCAACTATCTACCACAGTCTAAGATGGAAGAATAGCACTGCTCCAGCTCTACAACTGTTTACAGCAGCAGTCAGTCCTATGGCATCAACTGTGCCTTAAATTAGTACTTCCACTACTCACTTTATATAATACAACCAATGAACTGTAAACATCTCTGGGCTGTAGACCTCAAAGCTAGGAAACACTGGGCATTCATTGCCTGTTTGTGTTTCTGAGCTCTGTTGTCCACAGCTCATGCAGTAACTCAGAGATTTGTCGAGTTAATGTACACATTGTAGCTCAGAAAAATAAATTTGCAGACCCCTTGCACTGTACCATGAAGAGCTGCACAGGCAGATTGCAGAACTGCATGCCTATTTTTTGAGTTATCTAAGTTTGTACATAGATATTTCTTGACAATTCTCAGAGTTCATCTGTGAACATTAGAGAGCAGAAGCGGAATCAGAAATAGACAGTTCTTGCTCACTATTTGGGACGTGTGCTGCCTGTATTTAGTGTATTAATTCTGAGAATTTATGACATGTATTAACTTTAGACACTTCAAATGCAAAAAGCAGGCACTTGCCTCTGCGCTGAGCCTGCGCAGCTCTTCACGATGCATCCCTTTCTGATTTGGAGAAGGGAATACAATGGGATCATGATACAGCAACTGACTTGGCCAGCTGATTTTGTTGAGGTGATATAGTAATTGATTCTGAATGCAGAGAAATGAGGACCAGGGTAATTTGAGTGTATTCTAACTCTCAGACTGCCCCTTCCCTATGAGTCAATGAAGCCTTGCCCAGTATAGATATTAGTGAATTTTTATGCGGCCCTTTCACTGTACTGAAGAGAAAATATGAAATCACCACCAGGTGATGGATGACATCTCAACTCATACAAATAAGGGCCATTACTGATCAGGCCACAATAGTAAATGATGTTATAAACGTGTTTGTTTGTTAAAATGTGTACTCATAATAATCTCCATTGTACATGTGAGAAAATATTTTTTAATTTAACCTAAAAGTTTTGTAGAATAGTTCTGCAACCGCAGAGGTGCAGAAGAAAAATATGCATTCTAGCTAAGCACACTCAAATTCAGTATCCTGGCCCTGTTGAAAACGACCCCCTTGTATCAATTTTTAACAATGAATATCTTTAATCCAATGCATAACTGATTTCATTTATTCTTATAACTAAATCTGCAGAGAGCCACTTCAGTACTCCATCGGGATAACTTTTTGAAGCCAAGGTAAGGTTGCAGTGAGCAAGGGGACAGGCATGATCGAACCACCTAGGAGTTTTGTTCAACTTAGCTTTACAGGATACATTCAAGGGCGTTTTTGCATATAGGCAAATTGCATTTAAAGAGCTAAGTTTCACAAAAGGTAAGGAACCCAAATCAAGACAACAATAAAAGTCTGAAAGACAACCTAAAATTTTAATTCTACAAAAAATCGTCAGGAATTAGACTGGTCCAGTCTGCAATCCTGATCTTGAATGACTTCAGATTTCGGATTAAAAGTATCCCAATTTTGTTTAATGAAACCACAGTGTACAGTTAGGATCACTAAAATTATTATTTCTAACTTTGAAATCCTCAACAAAAGAACGAGGAGGAACACAAATTAAAAAAATAGGGTCGATGATAGATTGATGACCCCTGCCAGTAACTGCAAGAGGGGTCTTACCAGAACACAGGCCCTCCTCCCAGTTAAAAGAGAAGGATAACTTAAATTTGTGTAAAAAATCATTCATAGATTTTCCCTGGGAAAAGTGATTAAAAGGCAGCGTGCAAACAGTTGTAAAACCGAAGGCATGTCATTAAATAAGCAATCTTTATTACATAAATACAAATAAAAATTCCTCACAAGAATGATGGAAACGTATATTTCAGAAGCACACTTAAAAGCCAGCAGAAAAGATTTTATGGCCAATAATAACTAGAATTGTGTTTGCTAAAATTATCATTATAAAAATTAATAATTACCAAGGCCATTCACATTCAGCACAGTCATTGTGCTAATGTCCATTAATCTGTTATTCAGGCTGCTGACTGTTCCCTGGCCAGGCATAAAGCATAAAGCACAGAAAACCACTCAAGCCAGTGGTTAATGTGTAAAAAAAGAAGGGCTCAGTCTCTCGTCAGGAGGCAGCTTGCACCAGCCCATTTCTACTGTTAGCGCCGCCTAATACATTACCAACTACTGACCATGAACGCGGGGAGAGGATTGGGTATAATGGCCAGAGCTACAGGTTTGGGAGCTGAGGAGCTAGGTTAGAGTCTCGGCGTGGGCTCAACATCCGGTTATTCTGGGATATCTCTTACTCTCCCCGTAAATGAATGTGTCCATAACTGGTGCTCATGAAAAGCGCTGATGTTGATGATTAAGGGTGCTCAGCACCGGAAACCACCGGCTCAAATTAAGCACTGACTGAGGCTCCCGCCTGCCACCACGCCGACACTCCAATGACTGCCCAAAAAGTGCAGTATACAGAATACAGAATGTTATCCAAATAACTAAACAGTTCCACATAGGTGTGTGCTAAATTAAAGGTCCCAAAAACCCTGGATGCAACTTTACAGTGCAATAGATGAATCAGAACAACTTCCCCTGGGTAGAGGCATTCAAGGGCTCAGACTGTAGGATTCGGACAAATATTGGCCCTTGGTTAGTAATTTGATGAGACCCAAGTCTCAAGAGATAGTAATTGTACTGCCTTGAAAGGTTAGGTGTATTTTATAAATGGTTTGTATGACCATTGACAAAGAGGCAACCACTATGCTAGTGATCGAGTTAAAATGTTAATAGTGAAAGCTAGGTCATCCATGGAATCTAGCCGAAATTGGCTACAAAGTAAATTGTTTCAAGCAGATCTTGACATTTCGTCGCTTGATGAACACATTATTGTTAATGGCGCTATAAAGATTTCTGGAGCTAAGAAGAGAGCATGTGTAGCATTGTTTGGTGCACAAGTAAAAATATATAGTAAACTCGCATTGCAAGAAATTGAGGGCCTGATTTACAAAGGGCCTTCACACTCGTGGTGGGGCCCATGCTTTTGTTGTGGTGTCTCCGCACCCGTGGCAGGGGCCCCGCTTTCGTGGGAGTGTCTCTTCGCTCGTGGCAGGGGCCCCGCTTTTGTGGGAGTGTCTCCTCACTCGTGGCAGTGCCCCGTTTTGTGGTAGTGTCTCCTCACTCGTGGCAGGGGCCCCGCTTTCGTGGGAGTGTCTCTTCACTCGTGGCAGGGGCCCCGCTTTCGTGGGAGTGTCTCTTCACTCGTGGCAGGGGCCCAGCTTTTGTAGGAGTGTCTCCTCACTCGTGGCAGGGGCCCTGCTTTTGCGGGAGTGTTCCACACTCCGGGCGGAAACTCAGCAATGAGAATTCTGATTGTGGAGATTACGCCCGAGTGCGGAGACTCCCCTACGACTGCCGGCCCCTGCCGCAAGTGCAGAGACCCTTTGACAATCTGGCCATCAGGGTTAGCTGGATGACAAGTGCAAGAGGTTTAAAGAAAGGAGCATCATTGCCCCACTTCAAGTTAGCATCTACACTGCTGAAGGATTTTCAAAAAGGCTGCAATATTACCCCACACTTTGGTAGCTTATACACAAGTGAAGGTTTAAAAACCATTGCATTAGTGCCCCACTTCTAGTTAGCTTCTCCACTGCTGAAGGTTAAAAAAAGGTGCATCATTGCCCCACTTCTTGTTATCTCTCACACTGATGAAGGATTGGAAAGGGTGCATCAATGTCCTACTGCTTCTTATCTTTTATACTGATGAAGGTTTGGGAAGGGTGCATCACTGCCCTTCTGCTTGTTATCTCTTATACTGATGAAGGATTGGAAAGGGTGCATCGCTGTCCTACTGCTTGTTATCTCTTATACTGATGAAGGATTGGAAAGGGTGCATCACTGTCCTACTGCTTGTTATCTTTTATACTGATGAAGGATTGGAAAGGGCGCATCAGTGCACTACTGCTTGTTAGCTCTCATACTAATGAAGGATTGGAAAGGGTGCATCACTGCCCTACTGCTTGTTATCTCTTACCTCCTGGTCAGAATATTGGTCCCGCTCCCACAAATCCACCAAAGAGTGTCAGCCCCCAGCATTGCCCAGGTAGGTTCAAGTCTGCGGCCTCATGCTCTGGGACTGCCCCCCTCCCTGCTCGTGTGACCCTCCTCACTGTACCCTTGTATTTTTCTGCCATTTTCCTGGTGTTGTCCTCCTTTTTCTGTTCCTCTTTTTTTCCCTTATTTTTCCTTTCTAAACTTACTTTCTCTTTTTCCTTTTTCCCTCTTTTCCTCACGCTCTTCGCCCGTTCGCCGCTGCTGACCCACGCCCCCTCCAGCGTGATCCCGCTCCCGCCTACCAGCTGTCCGCCCTCCCCCTGACCCCTATCTAATGACGACTGCTGCTCGACGAGGTGAGCAAGACCTCTGATCTGGTCAGAATATTGGTCCCTCTCGCACAGCTCCACCAAAGAGTGTCTGCCCCCAGCACTGCCCAGGTAGGTTCGAGTCCGCTGACTCCTGCTCTGGCCCTGCCCCCCTCCCTGCTCGTGTGACCATCCTCGCTGCGCTCTTGTATTTTTTCTGCTGTTTTCTGTTGTTGCCCTCCTTTTTCTGTTGCTCTTATTTTTCCTTATTTTTCCTTTCTAAACTTACTCTTTCTCTTTTTCCTTTTTCCCTCTTTTCGTCATGCTCTTGGCCTGTTCACCGCTGCTGCCCCCGCAGCCTCCCGCCCTCCTGCATGTTTCCACCTCCCAGCTGTCCCACCCTCCCCCTACTTAATGGCAGCTGCTGTGTGACTGCGCAGCAGACACTCCGCTGGCATGCCAAAGGCACACCAAACGCAAGCCCATCTGTGCCCGTCTGCGACCCAACTGCGACCAGCGCCAGAGACCCTGGACCTCCAACCCACCAACGCTACAGCTCCTTGGCCCTCTATGCGCTCAACTCCAGCCAGGACAACAAATGCAAACTTTCTTCACCGACTGACACCCACGGACCTTTCTCCTGACACCACTGCTGCCGCTCCTCCACCTTCACCGTGATCCAAGACTCACCTCAACCCACCTGTCTCAACTCCACTGCACCCCAAACCCTGCAATGCATCCTCCTCAACGTCTGCTCCCTCCACAGACACACTGCGGAAATCTGGGTCCTCCTCGACAGCACCACCCCTGACGTTGCCTTCCTTACAGAAACCAGGACGAACGCCGCCCCAGGACCTGACAAAACAATCGCCATCCTGGAAGGCTACAAGATCACCTGGAAGGACTGCCCCAACTGCCCAGGAGGAGGCATCGCCATTGCATTGCCCACAAGCCTAACCACCCACTGAGCACCTACACCGACAGGCCCACAGACATGATGGAACACCTCCATTTCAAGATACAGACCAACACGACCACCACCCTCTGAGGGACCCTCATCTACAGACCCCCCCAGACCCCACATACCTTTCTCCGTCTTCATCACCATCTCCTGGACAACCTCCTCAACATCGGACTCAAACAGATCGTACCAGAACCCACACACTCAGCAGGACACACCCTCGGCCCCATCTTCACTGCAGGAAACTCCATCATCTGCCACACCTCTGATGTCCTATGGACAGACCACCGCTGAGTCCACTTCACCTTCAAAACAAACATCACCTGCAAACGTCCACACTAGCTCCAGCACAGGAATTGCAACAAGATCTCCGATGACCGGCTCACCGCCTCCGACAGCAGCTCCACTGCCACCGCCACAGACGACAACCCAACCACCATCGCCCATACCTTGCACAACTGGATCACTGACTGCACCAACACCATTGCCCCCTTCAAGGAGACTTCCAAACCGCATACCAAGAGAGCCAGCTGGTTCTCCACCAAACTCTAAAAGTCTAAACGAACATGCAGACACCTCGAAAAGTCATGGAGGAACTCCAAAACCACAGTAGACCTCGCCAACTTCAAAAAAGTCACCACCGCCCACCCCAAGCTCATCAGAACCTCAAGGAAGAAAGCACTCCAGGACAGACTCTCCACCCACTCACACAACAGCAAGGAACTCTTCGGCATCATCAAAGAGTTCACCCAACCCAACAGTGAGACAACAGACCTCCCACCCTCCCAGGACCTCTGCGACAGACTCAGCACCCTTTTCCATCACAAGATCAAGACCATCTATGACAACTTCGGGGACAACCCACACACGGAACCAACACCCACCGTCCCCCACTCCACGCAGCCGACACATGACAGATGGACTGCCCTCACCACTGAAGACACCCTGAAGACTAAAAAGTCTACCCACTCCGGGGTCCCCATGGATCGCTGCCCCTACCACATCTACCACGGAGCCGCAGCCATCATCGCACCGAATCATCAACCACTTCTTCTAGACCACCTCCTTACCCGATGACTGGAAACACGCCGAGATCAACCTTCTCCTGAAAAAACCCTCGGCGGACCCCATGACCTCAAGAACTTCAGACCGACCTCCTTACTCCTGTACCTGGTAAAAATCATTGAAAAAGCTTTTAACAGTCAGCTCGCCTCCTTCATACAAGAAAACAACATTCTCGACTCCTCCCAACCAGGCTTCAGGAAGAACCACAGCACCAAAACCGCCCTTCTTGCCGCAACAGATGACATCTGCTCCCTCCTCGACAGAGGAGAGACTGTAGCCCTCATCCACCTGGACCTCTTTTCAGCTTTTGGCACAGTCTCCCACCTCCCCTAGCCTGCAGACTCCACAGCGCAGGAATCCGGGACAAGGCCCTCGACTGGATCCACTAATTACTCTCTGGCAGAACACAGCGGGTCAGACTCCCACCCTTCCTCTCAGATCCCACACCAACCACCTGCGGAGTTCCCCAAGGATCCTTTATCAGCCCCACCCTGTTCAACATCTACATGGCCCGGCTTGCACCCATCGTCAGATCCCACGTACTCAACATCGTATTGTACGCAGATGACACCCATCTCATCCGCTCCCTATCCAACAAACCCAACATCTCCAAACACAACTTTCAAGAAGTAATGGAAGCAGTCGCCAAGAGAATGAGGAACAGCTGCCTTCAACTCAACCTGGACAAAACTGAAGTTCTCATCATAGGCCCACATCCCGATGCCTGGAATAACACCTGGTGGACCCCCGCCCTCGGGATTCCGCCCTCCCCCACTAACCAAGCACACAACCTCGGAATCATCTTAGACTCCGAACTCCAAATGGACTGCCAAATCAACGCTGTCACCTCCTCCTGTTTCCACACTGTCAGTCTCCTGCGAAAGACCTTCAACTTGATTCCCCTCGAATTCAGGAAGACCGTCACCCTCTCCCTCATCAGCAGCAGACTCGACTATGGCAACGCATTCTATGCCGGGATCAAATAGAACCTCACCCGCTAACTCCAGAACGTCTAGAACGCCTCCGCCAGACTAGTCCTCAACCTTCCTCGCCACTGCCACATTATCAAGCACCTGCAGACACTACACTGGCTCTCCTTCGAGAAGAGAATCACCTTCAAGCTTCTCACCCACACCCACAAAGCCCTCCACAACACCAGACCCGCCTAAATGAACCACCGCCTCACGTTCCACGCACCCAAAGATCCCTCCACTCAGCCCAGCTCTCCCTTGCAACAGTGCTGTGAATCAAGAAGACCAGAACAGGAGGCAGTTCCTTCTCCTTCCTTGCGGCCAGGGCATGGAACTCCCTCCCTCTCCACCTCCGACAGACACTAACACTCTCCAAGGTCTTGAAGGACCTCAAGACCTGGCTCTTTGACGAATCACCAAGTTCATCCATGATTTGCAAAATACGCCCCACTGATTGATTAATTGACTGATACTGATGAAGGTTTGGAAAGGGTGCATCACTGCCCTTCTGTTTGTTATCTCTTATACTGATGAAGGTTTGGAAAGGGTGCATTACTGCTCTTCTGCTTGTTATCTCTTAGGTTTGGAAAGGGTGCATCACTGCCCTTCTGTTTGTAATCTCTTATACTGATGAAGGTTTGGAAAGGGTGTATCACTGCCCTTCTGTTTGTAATCTCTTATACTGATGAAGGTTTGGAAAGGGTGCATTACTGCCCTTCTGCTTGTTATCTCTTAAACTGATGAAGGTTTGGAAAGGGTGCATCACTGCCCTTCTGTTTGTAATCTCTTATACTGATGAAGGTTTGGAAAGGGTGCATCACTGCACTTCTGTTTGTTATCTCTTATACTGATGAAGGTTTGGAAAGGGTGCATCACTGCCCTTCTGCTTGTTATCTCTTATACTGATGAAGGTTTGGACAGCGTGCATCACTGCCCTACTGCTTGTTATCTCTAATACTGATGAAGGTTTGGAAAGGGTGCATCACTGCCCTTCTGTTTGTAATCTCTTATACTGATGAAGGTTTGGAAAGGGTGCATCACTGCCCTTCTGTTTGTAATCTCTTATACTGATGAAGGTTTGGAAAGGGTGCATCACTGCCCTTCTGCTTGTTATCTCTAATACTGATTAAGGTTTGGATAGCGTGCTCAATAACAAGCTGAGTACGGAAACCCAGGTAGCAAAAACAGTGGGGATCTGCACAGCCCTGCTACGCTCCCTGCGTAAAATCATGCCACTCCTCCCAGCACAAGCCCGGGCGTCGATAGTCAGATGCACAATACTCAGTCGCATTGACTATTGTAACTCCCTGCTCCTTGAATCTCCATTCACGCTGATGGACCGACTTTAAAGAATTCAATCTGCCGCCGCCAAGCTGGCTCTTGGCTGGACGAGAAGGTCTTCGGCCACAGCAGCCCTGGCCGAGCTACATTGGCTACCCTTAAAGCAGCGTGTGGCATTCAAGTCCCTCTGCATCGTCTTTAAGGCTCTGCATGGACTCGGGCCCAGACCCCTGCAAGCTTTGTTCCTGTGGTACACTCCCACCAGAGACTTACGATCATCATCAGCCCGTCTGGTAAAGGTGCCCAGATTCAACAAAGCCAGAACCGGGGGCAGATCCTTCAGGGTCGCAGCGGCCAAGTTATGGAACAGTCTGCCTATTGACATACGCCAGATCTCACAACTTCTTCCATTTAGGAAGCGCATCAAGACCTGGCTATTCCCCTAAATTCTGCCCACCTGCTAACTACTCCGGTCTATCCTTCAGCAGAGTATTCTCCAGCGCCAGGAAGCCTGCAAGGTATCAGTCGCGCTCTATAAATACTTAAAATAAAATAAATAAGCGTGCATCACTGCCCTACTGCTTGTTATCTCTTATACTGATGAAGGTTTGGAAAGGGTGCATCACTGCCTTTCTGTTTGTTATCTCTTATACTGATGAAGGTTTGGAAAGGGTGCATTACTGCCCTTCTGCTTGTTAGCTCTAACACTGCTGAGTTGACAACTGGATTTTTTAAGGACTGGGATCTACCTGCAATTAGAGTGATATACACAAGTGAAGATTTAACAACAATTGCATTAGTGCCCCACTTCTATTTAGCTTCCCCACTGATGAAGGTTCAAAAAAGGTGCATCATGGCCCCACTTCTTGTTATCTCTTATACTGATGAAGGGTTGGATAGGGTGCATCACTGCCTTAATGCTTGTTATCTTTTATGCTGATGAACATTTTGGAAGGGTGGATCACTGCCCTACACTTCTGATTTGACAACTGGATTTCCTCTTAAGACTGAGGGCTGGGATCTACCTGTAATTAGAATGATATATATAGGGACAACATGATTATGTTAGTCCCCACTAAGATGGACCTTGAGTGTTCACCATAAAAACAAGCAAGGCTAAAAAAATAGTGTGTGGGAAAATGTGCAAGGTGTGAATTGACAATTAGAGGAAGCAACACTAAAGGTGGTTGTAAGTTACAATAGTCTGACTATCTGTAGAGCAGAGTTTAAAACGATGAAACACAGATCGGATGAACGTTCAGTGGCAAATCTTTATGTCACTACCCAGTTTGATATCCAAGATCCTGTTAAAGGTAGTGGATGCAAAGTTCCAGTCGCGGCAGGCATTAATTGCGAGTTGGGGAGTTTGGGGGGGTGGGTGGTTCGTGCGGGGAGGGGGGTTGATACATTTTAAAAAGCTACCTTTCGTTGGGTCCCGCGTTTTTCCTGCTCTCTTATGCTCCTGTCATTGGTCATTTTACCATTTTATGTTTCTGCTTCTCGCAGTGCGAGAAAGCAGTGGGGCGACGCTTCTTCGCCCTAATGAAGGCGCCGACCCTGTAAAGTTCATGCCTGCCTCAGCTTATAGAACTATGACATTTACAGACCATTTAAACCTCACTAAGGGTCCAAAAGAAGTCAAATGTTTTCTCCTTATTTTTCATCCAGCAAAATCTACATCTCCAACACCAAATAATTTAGGTTTTGTGTAACTCATTTGTCAATGTTGGTAAGCGGTGCTCATTTGAAAAACATGCCTAATATTAGGCAAGGCGGAACTGAAACTGTATGAGTCCTAACCAGGTTAGTGGATCAAGGAGCCAAAAGAAGGAAGCATTGGTGAGACTATCTAGAGAGATTCCTAGCAATACTCGACCTACGAGAAAAATGGAATACGGAAGCAACAGATTCTATTAGTTTAAATATCCTGGTAAGGAGCAAATCTTTCTCTTTTCGTGAAAATGTGACCTACACAGCAGAGGTAGGAGTGCTAAGAAGGTATCTGCTTCCTAAGGGGACAAGAAGTAAAGAGAATTGCCCTGAACCCGACAATTCTGGGCGAGGTTTTTCCTCAGTCTAATGAGTGACTTTAGATATAATTGACAGATAAAACTAAAAGGGCAGACCCTGCCATTTGTGTGGAAATGTGGACAAGAGGCTGGCTCATTTATTATGTGCATTCCTCGTCCTGCTGTTGATCTTTTTAAGCCCTATATGTGCATCCGAAGGAATAAGTACCGGACTGAACGGCATTCAGTCACTGAATATTGGGAGAGGAATCCAGCATTATGCGACGATTATGCAAATGTCATTGTGGCATCTTTGCAAGAGCTTACCTGGCATATGGCACATTTTATGAAAGCTAATTAGCTATGATCAAAGGGATTAATACCGCATGTTAGCTTTTGTAAAACAACAAAACGGGCAGGAATGAGAGGTATATTGTTGACATGAGGTTCCAGGGTATCTTGCAGGGTTCTCTGTTATACTGATGGCAAAAACATGGGGGCAGGTTTATCAAAAAGTGGCGCAAGGCAGCAAGACAACTTGCTGCGCTGTGTTACGTGACAGGGGGAGAGCAGAAATGCACCATATCTACTAATATATGATATATCCCTGCGCTGCCCACTGATGCCATCCAGCACCAATGCAGGCACCCTTGCACCCTTGTGCAAGGGTGCCTGAGTTACAGGCAGGATTGTTTTTGTGCAGGAAGGGGCACGTCTGTGCATAAAAACAATCCTTTGAGACATTTACCTCTTTGTATGTGTACTGCATCCTGCAGAAGGCATACAAACAGGAAATAACAAGAGGAAATAAAGATATTTCGCTTTGTTACACCTCTGTTGGGAAGACATACCATTTTGATCTAATTCCAGGTTTACTTAGTAACTCTGGGATTGCGTCAATATCCACGTGTGGATGCATACAAATGCCCAAGCTCCAGCTATGGAACACCTTCCCAACGCAGAGTAATGCAAGGCAGTGATTTGCTCTGCCGTGCATTACATTGGATTTACTAAGAGTTGCAGAGCCACGCAAGGTGGCTATGCACGGCTTAGTAAATTCCATTTAAGGGCATGCATTGCCTTGCGTCACCTTGCATTATGCAAAGGTAACGCACGCACTTAATAAATATGGGCCATGGCCTCTCTTGGTTAGAAGTGGTTAACATGGAGATAACAGAATTCTAATTTGGCTACAAATTGAAACAGTCCAGTGAATTCTATTACTATGTAATGTTCATGTGGCTTTTAATAACGTATACAAATAGATTTGGCTAATTCAGTTAATATTTTATCATCAAACCATTTGTTTTTGGGTATTATCTCAATGGAAGATATATAGGGACCGATTTCGAACATAGAGAACGGTTTATACTCTGTCAGGCGAATAAAGTAAAATACTCAGTCGCCCTCACAAATTAACAGTCCCCCGAATCTATAAATATGTATCCATCATCCAAATGGGCATCTCTTACATTGGTAGGATCCACCGTCACGGTACCCTACATCAAAGTTTTAACATGTGTTTTTTAAATTGTCAGAAACAAAATTAAAAAGCATGGTTTTGCTTTAGAACATAAAAAAAAACAATTGTTCCCACACCATGAGATTTGTTTTACTGAAGTTCCACACAACCCTAAACTTCAGTTTGGTGGAGACGGTACTCTCTTTTTGTGTTATTACCCAGTATCTGTCTGTCTGTCTATCTATCTATCTATCTATCTATCTATCTATCTATCTATCTATCTATCTATCTATCTATCTATCTATCTATCTATCTATCTATCTATCTATCTATCTATCTATCTATCTATCTATCTATCTATCTATCTATCTATCTATCTATCTATCTATCTATCTATCTATCTAGCTCTATATATGCATCTATATATCTATATGTATATATATATATATATATATCACCATCAATCCCGCTTCCTCTTCAGAAAACAGGTCCGACACAGCTGGGGTCTCGTATCAGCAGGGCTTTATTTTCCACCATACAGCATAAAATTACAGCGTATTAAGCATGAGTCTTGCGCCTGGGACGCGTTTCGGCGATTGCCTTCTTCCTGCCAGTACTGCGCTCGACTGTCATGATATATATATATATATACATATATATATATATACTGGTAAAGAAGTTTAAAATGTGGCCATTTTTTAAAGTGCATAAGGTGCAATAATACAACTACAAACGTGACTGACATGGAAAACAGACTCATAGTTTCTGTCATGGCATTTACATTACTTTTCTTTTCAAACTTTCGAAACACTTTTGGTAATGGCAGAAAATAAAAGTTAAAACCGCACAAGGCGTCGTCATCGTTCATTTGAAATATTTATGCGACTCATCTCTTGGAGTCCAATAGACGATGCAACTCTCCCTTTCGAGGGGCAAGGAATGCTCGAGGACAATGAGGGAATTCAAGTTAATTGCCACCCCCCAGCGCCGTAAGGCTGAAAAGCCGAGAAAGCAGAAGATCAGCACCGGAATGTGAGTGAGCGGATCGGAAGGTCGGAGGACTTGAAGGTACGCGACCCGAGTGCCGGGTAAGGCTGACTGTGTATTTACGGCGGGGAGAGAGTGAAGCTCGTACACTACAGTGATTAAACACAGAGGGGTAGAGCGGTTGCGGTATAAGCGGGAGCGTTTGAAAATTGGTGAGAATGTATGCCGCAGAAGTGAAGGAGCATGAAGAGGCGGTGCTTGAAGTTTTTAATGATACACGTACAAGTCAAAGTGACCTATCTGGGACCGACATTACAGGAAACAGCCAAACAAGCCTGATAACATGTTTAAAAAGACTATAGAAACTCCAATGCACAGAGTTATCTAAGTGGTGGGAATCCAAATCACTGCAGCAATATCTCGAAGTGCAGCGTGTGCCCAGAGGTCTAAGAATAATGGTGGCACCTAGCTATGAGGAACCAAATCCGGATATGCTGAGGGAATGGGCTGCCAACAATAATGACGCCTAACGAAGGATGCTAGGAATACTCATCAAATACGCTGATATAGATAGAAAGAAAATCCTGGCAGAAATAGAACAAATAGCACACGACTTAAGCAAGGAAGAGGATCAAGATACCATGAAACAATTCAAAGTGAAATGAAAGATAGGCTTAATAAGCTGGAAGTCTCTATAAAAGAACGTAAAGCCCAGAAGTTTTTACGAGACAAACAAGATTATGACAGAGGACGGATTTATACTTTCGCCAGGAAGTTCGATACTATCCAAAAGCAAAAGTTGGGGAAGGCAAGCAGAGTGGGAGTGGAACCTCGCTCAGAGCAAAGCAGCCTCCAAAGTTCAGAGGTTGACACAGAGCTTGACGAGGGGGGTCAATGCCCAGAGAGCGATACCATCACTAATAGATGAATTTGATTTTTTACGCGAAAATACAATTTGCGTCAAAGGCCACCAACACAGAATTTAAGCATACTAAGAGGAAGAGGCAGAGGTCGAAGAGGCGGAAGGGGGCAGCCTGTAGGAGACGTAGAGCCAAGGAAGAAAGGAATCAAGCAATAGAGGAGAACAAAGAGACAACAATAGTAAATTTGACAAACATCATTCTTACAAATGAAGAACAGGAAACCCTTAAATTAGGACTTTCATTCTGCCCGGAGGCAGATCTGGATTATGTGCAAACGCGCATTGATTTATTCAAATTCATCAGAATGTTAAAGCTAAAAAAGCTTTTTTTATCTAATCCATCACTGAGACATACAGAGGCAGTGGGGGCATTAGCAAAATGCGAAGGAAACTTAGCAGTGAGTGACATGAATTTAATGATGGAAATGAGAGCTATGGAAATGGAGAGTCGTGATGAGAACATCATAAGTGCAGCAGATGTCGCTCAAGAAGAAAATATTAACATTTATCAGGATGCACCGATGGAATTCAGACAGAGTTCTAAATTTACTCCAATGACAACGAGAGATGTGACTGATGTTTATTATAACTTGGTAATGAATGAACTAAAAAAATTGGGACAACAATCATATCAGAATTGTAACAAACCAAGTAACAGTAAACAGAGAACTTATCATGCATTGATCAAGAAATTGTCTGAATGTGATAATTGCATAGTGCGCAATGTGGACAAAGGGGGTAATATTGTCTTATGGGACAAGCAGAAATATCTAACTGAGGCATACAAACAATTGAACAATAAGAACTGTTATGTAAGAGTTGAGGAGACACTGATGTTGGTTAGTAATAGCCAATTCAATGATGAGTTGCAAAAGTGGTATGACCAAACCCTCTTGAATCATGATGAGTACTTGTTTTTAAAAAGTGATCAACCAGTCACTTCAATATTTTACTTAATCCCGAAAGTGCATAAGGACTTAAAGAACCCTCCGGCCGCCCAATAATTTCAGCTATGGGCAGTGCATTGGAACATACATCCAAATTTGTAGACTCGTTTCTGAATCCCTTAGTTAAAACACTTCCCTCCTATATACAGGACACGGGAGATTTCCATAGGAGATTTTATGATCTTCCCTGCGAAGATGATTACTTATTAGTAACCATCGATGTGTCAACACTCTACACTAGCATTAGGCACACAGATGGCCTGAGAGCAGTGGGGCACTTTTTAGGCACAAGATCTATTAAATTATGGGCCCATACCCAGATGATAATCATAATGGTTGAGAAATGTCTGAATAGCAAATTCTTCCTGTTTGATGGACAACTATTTCACCAGACCTGTGGTACTGCGATGGGCACCTGCTTCGCCCCCAGCTATGCTAATTTGCATATGGGCTGGTGGGAGGAGCAGGTGATCCGAGTTCAGTACCACAGGGAATGGGATAACCACATTATGCATTGGAGTCGGTTTATAGACAACTTATTCCTGTGTGGAAAGGCATGGAAGTCGAAGTAAAATCGTTCATTGCTAAAACACAGAAGAATGATTTAAATCTCAACTTCACGAGTGAAATCAGCAGTGTGAGTGTCAATTTTCTTGATGTAACAGTGCATATTGAGAATGGGAAAGTTGAAACTAAATTGTACAGAAAATCTACCTCTGGCAACACTTTGCTGCATGCTCAGAGCTTTCATCCAGTTAATTTGAAAAGAGGCATTCCGTATGGAGAGAGTTTGAGAGTCAGGCAAAATTGTAGTGTGCCAGAGGAAAGTGAGAAAGAGCTAGATACTTTAACGAAGATATTCAGAAGCAGAGGATATCCAGATGATTGGATTGATAATGGGATCAGCAAAGCATCAAGGAAGAAAAGAGAGGAGATATTATTTGATGCTAGCAAGAAAATTGGCAAGGGTAATGAAAATCAATGTAGATTTATTACTACATTTAGCAAACAGCATGATGAATTGAGAAAAATTCTTAACAAACATTGGCACATAATAAAAAATTATCCACTGCTAGGACCACAGATCACTTTTCGTAAGGTCAGGTCCATTAGTAAGCAGTACCCTTACGCGGCAAGCTAAAACAACATGGCTGAATAAAAAGCAAGGATTTATCAAATGCCTAAAATGCAAGGCATGCGTGCATGGAATTAAAACGGATCAGTATAGATTAGGCCTAAAAAATATGATGAGAAAGATCAAGGGCAAATACACATGTAAAACCGATTACAATCTACGTACTGCAGTGCCCTTGTGGCCTGCGCTACGTGGGGAGCATGATCCTTGAAGTCCATAAGCGTGTCTTACAGCATTTAAGGGCGATAAAGAATGGGGATAGACCTTACCCAGTGGACCGGGATTTTGAGAAAGTCCACAACAAAGACATTAGAGGTCTGACTTACTATGTAATTGACTCTGTAACAATGAATGTAAGAGGAGGAAATAGGGTGAAGAAGTTGAGGAGACTAGTGTCTCGCTACATTATAGAGCTCAATTCAAAACAACCAGGAGGCCTGAATATAGAAGAGGACTTGCACACACATTTATAAGTACATTACAGTAAAGCGTCGCCCACAATTAGATTTTTATTTTTATTGTTGTTTTAAAAAGGAATATAAGCATGAACAGACTCGATGTAATTATCATACAGAAAATGGTCATATATTTTGATAACAGTTATTTGTGGTGCGAATTGAGCCCACTTGGGCTTGATAGGAGTTTAGTGCAGATAATCTAGTTTAGTAAAGTTGCATAAATGCACGTAAGTTAATAATTACAGGCTCACTGGAGCTGGAATACGATAATGGTTGATGTCTAAAGGATGGTGTCAATAAAGCTCACTTGAGCTTGAATAAAGAGCGCATTAGCAGCGATCGAATTAATAATATGCAACGCAATGTAAATTGCTAAACATGATTAATGCAAAATAACATGATTTTTCAATGCACATTAGAAATTGTTTTTAACTGTGGATACAAAAGTTTGAAAAGAAATGTAATATAAATGCCATAACAGAAACTACGAGTCTGTTTTCCATATCAGTCACGTTTGTAGTTGTATTATTGCACGTTATGCACTTTAAAAAATGGCCGCATTTTTAAACTTCTTTACCAGTGAGCAAGACTGCTTGACAGTCGAAACGCATTTGGTAACGGCAGAAAATAAAAGTTAAAACCGCACAAGGCGTCGTCATCGTTCATTTGAAACACTTATGCGACTCATCTCGAGGAGTCCAATAGACGACGCAACTCTCGCTTTGGAAGGGCAAGGAATGCTCGAGGACAATGAGGGAATATATATATATGGCTCTTGCCAGTTATTATACGTTGTCAGCACTAAACTGCAAGAAAGTCCACAGGATCTTACAACATCTTAGAGCGGTGGTTAATTCAGATCCCAACTATCCTGTGGCGCGACATTTGAAATTAGTACACAACAATAATCTTAATGACCTCAGATACTATGTTATCAGCTCAGTACCCAAAAACATCAGAGGGGGAAACAGAGAAAAAAGATTGAGACAAGTGGAATCAGAATATATCATGTTACTCAACACCAAAATGTCAACTGGCCTTAACAACAGTGATGATTTGCACAATTTTTTATAAATTTTATTAAAGGTGATGGTGATTTTGGAGGGATCTCAGCTTGCTTTTATATTGTTTTTTTTATTCCTGCTTCAGCTAGATTTTTTCTGGTTCTTCTAGGTTTTATCTGGTTTTAGTGGAGTACATTGCCGGTTTTAAGTTCTGGGATTTTACTGATTTTACCAACATCAATTTATAAAGATTTCTGCACTTTAATCCAATGGCTGCTAACATATATGGTTTTATTGAGGCTTAACTGCTATTATGAGATGTTGTGGAGGCGTTTCTTTACCTGGTGAGGCTGTGGTTATACTGGGTTTTATTGAGGGGGGTTGCCCTCAAGTTTGCAGAGTGTTACCGGGCTGTTTCCGGTTTTTAAACGCTATTTCGATATACACTAAACTGTAGGACATTGCTCCACAATTGTTTCCTATTTAGAACGTAAATGTTTTAAGTTATTATTTGCCAACAAGCTTTGCTTTCAAATACAACATCTAGGGTTTGCTACAATACCAATGATATACATACATTTTTTGTCTCAATAGATGCTACAAATCTGAACACTTTGAAAATTGGGACGTGCATACCTTATACAATTATTATACCGGCAAAGAGATTGGAACATGAGAAAACATAAGAGACGTCTACTATAAGCTGCTATGAATTTAATTTTATATATATGTTATATATGACTGCACTGTAATGTCAGCACTTTTTTGCACTATTTTGCACGATTTCAGAAATGCCAATTGATGCAGTTAATGATTCAAATAGGAATGTGAAAGATGTGATTTTCATCCGGCCAACTCTTATAGCATATTTTCAGTTAGCTTACATCGACTAGTAGCACCATGCTAAGCATTGGAGTTCGATGTATACTAAAAGTATACTATGCATATTTGGATTATTTGTGTTTGTGAAACACAAATTAAGGAACACTAGGTTCTTATTATTGTACTTGGATTCACAAGCAACAACAAGAAATTAAGAACGCATATTGTTATGCATAATATAAACGAAAACTAATCAACAAATATAATAAGATGCAAACAAATATGCAGATGCAACTGTGATAACCATGCTTAAATTATTTACAGTCGTATGTCTTTGTTTGAACTGCATTTAAATGGTAGTCTGTGCCTTTATTGATTAGATACACTATATATATGCACTGATTGGTCCAGCACGTCATGTGATCAAGACTGCCGTCGGGCAGTCGAAACGCGTCAGGCTGGGCACTAGCTTGTAATGATTCATGCACTTGCACTTTCAATTCTGCATTAAATAAAAGAATTTCTCTCCACGTTGTGGTCCGTACCTGCTTTGGATCTAACCAGGGATCGTTCCAGGATTTTGGCTTCCATATGTATATATATATATATATATATATATATATATATATATATATATATATATATATATATTAGCCACAGTTCCAAAACAGGAAAGTTGACACCTTGTCTTTACGGGAAGATCTCTTTAATGTCAGCTGTTAATGTTAGACGCGTTTCGCCTGCCCCGCAGGCTTGCTCACTAACGCGTCTAACATGACATCATCCACAGAATCTCTGACGCATCCACACACACCACTGTAGAATGTTTTTTACACCCACTGCGGCTCCCACACAACCATTCACAAACCCGTTCACAGAGCCATACCACTACTTATACACCCACTCACTGATTCATTGATCTATACACACATCCACTTGCTCACCCATACTGTCACTCATAGACCCACTCACTCACTTATATAGCCATTGACGGAAGCATGCAGACAGCATACAGTCACTGACAGAATCATGCACTCATCTGTATAGCCACTCTCACATTCACTCACTCACACATACAGTCACTCAAATACCCCATCACTCATGTATACTGCCTTTCACATACTCAGTTGCTCACCCATACTGACACATGCACTCAATCACCAACACAGCCATACACTCACTCACTCATACAACTTTTCACACATGCAACAGTACCCCATACAGCCACTAACTCACCCTCTTACTTATCCATACAGTCAGTCACACACCTTTTCACCAACAAACACAGGAGCCCAGACAACCATAGACATAGTCAGACAACTAATCAATCACCCATATAGCCATTCACAAACCCACTAACACACTCATACACCCACTTAGACATTAACTGACAGACATATACACACATTCACACAACCAGTCACTCACACATACATTCACTGAGACAATGAATCATTCCCTTATTCAGCCAGTCACGCACCCACTGACTCATCCATATACAGTCATTCATAAACCCACTGATTCACCAACACACCTTGGCATATTTAACACTCATAAACTTTTAGAAAACACATACAGTCACTGAATGATGTCATCACTGATATCATGAGTGATGTCATTTGAGATGTCATGAGTGATGTCACTGACCATGTCATGAGTGATGTAATATAGGAGGTCATAAGCAGTGCATTGCGGGGCGCGAGTTATAGTTACCTCAGCTAACTATAAAGCCTGAATTTTTCTGGTTTTGTATGAGTGAAATGTCAGATTAACTATAACGTCCCTCTAACCTTTGTTTTTTTCTGTGAATATCTAAGGTTTTTTTAAATGCTAATTTCTAACTACAACTTCCCTAAAACCTGTGTTTTTGTCAGGGTTATACATACATACATTATCTACTGGCAGTCGCCAGTAGATAGTTATAGTTAGGACCGTGTTTCCATGGGAAATCTCAAAATTCTATTTTGAATAACTTTGACGCCGGTTGACGAATCTTCGTGAAATTTTCAAAACTAATGGGGCGCTCCACTCAGCTCCTACCCTGAAAGTCTCGGGGGGATTCGTCAAGCGGGGGCCGAGAAAAAAGGGAGGTCCCAAAATGCGTTTTCCCCATGCATTTTCCCGTAGGACCTTTAGTCGAAGGTACAGCCCGAACGGCTGAACAGAATTACTTGAAATTTGGCAGAGAGGTAGTCCTCCGGTCAGGGATGTGCCTTTTGCATATATGGAGTCAATCTGTTCAGTAGTTTCTGAGAAAAATGCAGTTAAAGCACATAAATATCTATAGCCACGCACCGTGCGCGCAACCGTGCGCGCACCCTAACAGGCGCGAGCGTAATTCTGATTGGTGGTTACATGTCAGTCAACGTTCGAATCGGTCAAAATCAGGAAGTGTCGGCCGCCATTTTGTTTGTTTTCAGTGCGAGAGTGGAAAAGGAAGTTGGCGAACGTGAAAAGGGGGCAGGGTAGAGAGTTCCTAACCTCCTAGCCTTTGTCAGTGGGTCCCTGAAGGACCCCGAAGGCAAAAAAAAACAATACCATTTTTTTCTTTTTAAATCGCGGCGGTGCGCGCACCGTGCGCGCACGGTAAAAAGCCATAAAAAAATAAATAAATAAATATATAATACGTAGTTTATTGTAAAATAAATATAAAAAAAAATAATAATACATACATAACTTAGCATTTAAAAAAACTTACAAATTCACTGAAAAAACCTTAGGTTTCACACACGTTATAGTTAGGAATTAGCTTTTAAAAAACCTTGCAAATTCACTTAAAAAACCATAGGTTTCACACATGTTATAGTTAGGTGGACATTTCACTCGTAAAAAACCAATGAAATTCCCCCGTTATAGTTAGCTCAGATAACTATAACTCGCGCGACCGCCACTCTATCACAAGGATGATGTCATCAGTGATGTCATGAGTGATGCCACTGACCATGTCATGAGTGATGTAATATGTGACGTCATGAGCAGAGGATTGCGGGCGCGCGAGTTATAGTTATCTGAACTAACTATAACGGGGGAATTACATTGTTTTTTTACGAGTGAAATATCCACCTAACTATAACATGTGTGAACCCTAAGGTTTTTTAAGTGAATATATATATATATATATATATATAGATATATATATATATATATTCACTGAAAAAACCATAGGTTTCACACATGTTATAGTTAGCGGAAATTTTACTGATAAAAAACCAATGAAATTCCCCCGTTATAGTTAGTGCAGGCAACTATAACTCACGCGACCACAATCCTCTGCTGATGCTAATACTGTATTTAGACACTTATTTGCCCATGTCTTCTTCCATAAATTTTTAGCTATACATATATTACAAATATTTTTTTTTCATAAAGACACATATGTCATCAGCAGAAGATTGCGGTCGCGTGAGTTATAGTTGCCTGCACTAACTATAACGGGGGAATTTCATTGGTTTTTTTATCAGTAAAATTTCCGCTAACTATAACATGTGTGAAACCTATGGTTTTTTCAGTGAATTTGCAAGGTTTTTTAAATGCTAATTCCTAACTATAACGTGTGTGAAACCTATGGTTTTTTCAGTGAATTTGTACGTTTTTTTAAATGCTAAGTTACTTTACGCCATTCGTGGCGTGCGCGCCTACTTAACGCAGTTCGTTCCGTGCGCGCACGGTGAGCACGCCGTGCGCTTCGCGCACCGCGCGCCCACTTTACGCAGTTAGTGCCGTGCACGCACGGTGGGCAGCGCACCGCGTGCCCACGTTACGCTAGATGGGCCATGTACGCACGATGCGCTTCGCGCACCGTGCGCACATGGAGGACATATGATGCACTTCGTTTTGAAATGTAATATTTTAATTTTTCACACCTGTTATAAGCCATGCACAAATGGTGCCCTTTGGGCACCATTTGCACACGGGGTGGGGAGAGTGTGGATAATTTTTTTTTTTATATATTTTTTTACCGTACGCGTACGGTAAGCGTAATCGGCGAAATTAGCGAAAAAATAAAAATTCCGTTTTTGGCCTTGGAGGATCTTTGGGGACTCCGTCAACATGGCTAGGTGTTTTGGAGCTGTCCAAACAGCCCCTTTACATGTTTTTGTGCTTTGTATTTTAATCCACACTCTCAGTGCGAGAGAGAAAATGGCGGCCGCCGCTTCCTGGTTTTGGCCGATTCGAATGTTTACTAAGATCTAAGAGCCAATCAGAATCGGGCTTGCGCACGCCACCGTACGCGTACAGTAAGCGTACCGTAAGCGCACCGTAAGCTGGCTCAGATATATATATTGATTTAAAGGCTATTTTCTCAGAATCTACTGAACAGATTTACACCAAACATACAAAAGGCACTTCCTTGACCTGACGACTACCTCTCTGCCAAATTTCTAGTAATTCTGTTCAGCCGTTCGGGCTGTAGCTGTGTCTAAAGGTCCTATGGAAAAATGCATGGGAAAAACGCATTTTGGGACCCCCCTTTTATCTCAGCCCCCGCTTGACGAATCCCCCCGAGACTTTCAGGATAGGAGCGTAGCGTAGCGCCCCACCTACTTTGAAAAATTCGCGAGGATTCGTCGACCGGCGCCAAAGTTATTCAAAATAGAATGTTGCGGGTTTCCTATGGAAACGTGGTCCTAACTATAACTACCTACTGGCGACCGCCAGTAGGTAATATATATATATATATATATATATATATATATATATATATATATATATATATATATATATATATATATATATATATATATAAATCTATATATTACCTACTGGAAGTCGCAAGTAGGTGGTTATAGTTAGGACCTATTTTCCATAGGAAATCAGCAACATTCTATTTGGAATACCATTGGCGCTGATTGACGATTCTTCGCGAAATTTTCCAAACTTTTGGCCAGCTCCGGTCCTCTCCTATCCTGAAAAGTTCACGGTGATTCATCAAGCGGGGGCGGAGAAAAAAGGGGGGTCCCAAAATGCGTTTTCCCCATGCATTTTCACATAGGACCTGTTGACGCAGCTACAGCCCGAACTGCTGAACAGAATTACACCAAATTTGGCAAAGAGGTAGTCCTCAGTTCAGACTCGTGCCTTTTATTTGAATGGTGTAAATCCGTTGAGTAGTTCCTGAGAAAATTAGAGTTAAAAAGATAGATATATCTGGGCGGAGCCTAACCACACATCTCATCGTGAGATCTGATTGGCTGTCAGTACTTCATCCAAGAATTGTTGGCAGTCATCTTGGGACCAATATACATGATAGCACCTCATTAAAAAGCATTGCAGTTAATAGAAGGTTTTAAGACTTTAGTTACATTATAAATCATTTGTTGATGGTACCATACTCATTTTAGGAATTGTGGTGTGTTCTAAGGTGATTTTACCATGTGAAAAACCCTTCTGCAGTGATATCATGAATCATGTTTGAGAGAAAACAATTGTCTCACGCTTTTCCCACAGAGGTTTGGAAGGTGATCTATAAGCTAAACTGAGAGCATATTTTCTGTAAATTGACATTATCTTTCTCAGTCATGTGAGAATGAAGTCTGACATTCTCAGTAAAACATGTACATCCAACAAGGGCAGAGACTGTCAGTTGATTCCTTTGTGTTCTACTGCAGCTTCCCAGAGTGTTCTAAAGAACAACTAGAGCGCTAACAGTCCTACTTATGACAAACATATTGCACACCTGAAGCCATCTTGATTGGAATGAAGTGGTAACTCTTAAAACATTTAATTTAAAAAGGAACAAAATGAGGGGGCTAATTTTGCGATAGAAAGTATGATTAGTGCTGCTGAAAGAAAAATTAGGGCACATTTTTAGTGACTTCTCAAATCCTCTTCCATTTCATTAAAAAATTCTGACATGCAGACTGAAACATGCACTTTCAAAACCAGCAGCAGACTTCCCTGGTGAGCAGTAGCTTTACTACAGTGATCTAATGAGCAACTAGAGTGCTAACATTCTGAATTAATGCAAATGTGTGACACATCTGAATGCCTTCTTGATGGAATCAAATAAAAACTGAAAGTATATCCTACTGGGGAGACTGTAGTAAATGAGGAAATTAGGTAACTTCATAACAAATAAGTCTCCCAAAATGGCCACCAGAGACAAAAGAGCCCAA
This sequence comes from Triturus cristatus, assembly GCF_964204655.1. Taxonomy (NCBI): domain Eukaryota; kingdom Metazoa; phylum Chordata; class Amphibia; order Caudata; family Salamandridae; genus Triturus; species Triturus cristatus. The sequence goes on along the minus strand of NC_140591.1, from coordinate 1,414,106,588 downwards.
ATGTAGCACAAATATCACCCAGATGTAGCCCAAATATAGCCTAATGACAGAATGTCCCAGAGTGTTCTAACAAACAACTAGAGTGCTAACAGTCGTACTTATAACAAAAGTATGGCACACCTGAAGCCATCTTGATTGGAATAAAGTGGCAACACTTAAAACATTTAATTTACAAAGGTACAAAATGAGGGGGTTCATTTTGCCATAGAAATTATGATTAGTGCTGCAGAAAGAAAAATTAGGGCACATTTTGACTTCTCAAATCCTCTTCTATTTCATCAAAAAATTCTGACATGCAGACTGAAACATGCACTTTGAATACCAGCAGCAGACTTCCCTGGTGAGCAGTAGCTTTACTACAGAGATCTAATGAGCAACTAGAGTGCCAACATTCAGAATTTATGGCAAATGTGTGACACATCTGAATGCCTTCTTGATGAAACCAAAGTAAAAAACTGAAAGTATTTCCTACTGAGGAGACTGCAGTAAATGAGGAAATTAGGAAACTTCATAACAAATAAATCTCCCAAGATGGCCACCAGAGACAAAAGAGCCCAAATGTAGCCCAAATATCACCCAGATGTAGCCCAAGTATAGCCCAATGACAGAATGTCCCAGAGTGTTCTGAAGAACAACTAGAGCGCTTACTGTCTTACTTATGACAAAAGTATGGCACACCTGAAGCCATCTTGATTGGAATAAACTGGTAACACTTAAAACATTTAATTTATAAAAGGAACACAATGAGGGTATTCATTTTGCCATAGAAATTATGATTAGTGCTGAAGAAAGAAAAATTAGGGCACATTTTGAGTGACTTCTCAAATCCTCTTCTATTTCATCAAAAAATTCTGACATGCAGACTGAAACATGCACTTTTAACACCAGCAGCAGACTTCCATGGTGAGCAGTAGCTTTACTACAGTGATCTAATGAGCAACTAGAGTGCTAACATTCCGAATTTATGGCAAGTGTGTGACATATCTGAATACCTTCTTGATGGAATCAAAGTAAAAAACTGTAACAATATCCTACTGAGGAGACTGTAGTAAATGAGGAAATTAGGAAACTTCATAACAAATAAATCTCCCAAGATGGCCACCAGAGACAAAAGAGCCCACATGCAGCACAAATATCACCCAGATGTAGCCCACATGTAGCCCAATGACAGAAGTGGGCAAAACACTTATTTTGTGTGTATTTGCAGTTTTATATAGTGCATACTTGTCAGGTATTGGCGTGCTTTACATGAGCATTGGTTACATCACACAAGATCAAATTCATTTAGGTTGTAGACATGGGGAGATTAAGTGATTCGACCAGAATCACAGAATGTTGAGCTGAAGCAGAAACTCCAACCTGGTTCCCCAGTTGCAAAGTCTGCAGCTCTGGAAGTAACACCACATCCTCTCCCCTAAGTGCAACATGTAATCAAGTGGTCAACTGAATAAAAAAAGATAAAGATTACAAATAATTTAAAAGTTCTTTGTCGCTATTCAAAAACTCAGAAAATATGTCCTCATTTTAGTTTTTTAGAGGACTAACCATAATTTTGATGCAAATAAGACCCTCTCATATATGTAATTTCTAAAGGAAATGCTCTAGGTATTACAGTTTGGATTACATCAAGATGACGTCAGGCGTTCCACACTTTTGTAATAAATATAGAATATTAGCAATCTACTTGTTCATTGGGATACTGTTGAGAGGCAGAGGGCAGGGGCATGGACTCTGAAAATTGAAGGCAGGTAGGAGAGTGCAGAGGCAACAATTTGACCACACTGGGCAGGCAGGAAGAGCAGTGACAGCACAACAGACTATGGAGGGCAGTGGAAAGGGGGGCAGGGGCAACAAACCAACAATACAGGACTGGCAAGAGAGGCTGTGGCAAAATAATAGACAATTGGACAATTGTGGGCAGAAGGAAGAGGCAGTGGTAGTACATTCATAGATGCCCACAGACCCGTTTCAGCCAGGAAACGTCCAATGTTTTTAAGCTCAAATGGGCTTTATTTGATCTGTCTCCTGTCTACAATCTCCTCTTTTTCAATGTAACTCAAAGGGGAAAATCAGTAAACAACTTTTTTTTCAAATTCTCCCTCTTACCAAGTTCAAAATGTTCGCAAGTATGGTACATTGGATCATGGTAGGCAGGAGGAATTGGGGTAGGGACATGGACTTGGATAACAGAGGACAGGAGAGACATGGAGAGGTGCACCAAACTGACCCCACAGGGCAGGCATCAGGGTTTGCAGCAGCACAATATACCACACAGGGCATGCGGGACGGGAGTGCAGCACAACAATCCATAGAAATCAATAGGGAGGGGACAGGACCATGCACATGGACAACAGAGAACAGAGGGGAAAGAGGCAATGGTAGCTAGCTGACCATAATTGACAGACAGGAGAGAAAGCTGCAGCATAACAGACCATAAAGGGCAGGAGGGACGGATCAGGGGCATTACAATGGAACAAACAAGCCAGGTGGGAGGGAATAGGGGTCTTCACATGGAAACAGAGGGCTGGGGGCAAGTGGGCAGGGCAGGAACAGCAAGATGACCATGGAGGTTAGGCAGGATGGGCACTAGAAACAAGACACACCATGGAGAGCAACAGTGAGACTATGATGGCATACACACAGACCATATAGAGGGGGTCAGGGGCAGCTAGCTGACCACACAGGGAAGGTGGGAGGGGCCATGGCAGCACAGAAGACCATGCATGGCAAGCGGGAGGGTTAGTGGTAGCACAATGGTTATGATGGGTAAGAAGGAGGGTGCAGGGGCATGCACAAAGGACCATGGATAGAACTGAGGGTCAGGACCTGGGCACAGACAAGAGAGTTCAGGGGAAGGGGCCTCACAATAGACTGCGTGGGGCAGGCAGGAGGAGCAGTTGCAGCACAACAGACCAGGGAGGGCAGAAGGGTGTGGCAGTAAAATGAACCATGGAGGACAGGAGGAAGGGGATAGTGGCATGGCATGTGGACTGGCAGGGTGGAGGTGGCAGGGACAGGTTACAGTCATCTGACAATGCTAGGCAGGTGGGAGGGAGTGGCAGCTCAACAGAACACTCAGAGTAGATAGGAGTGGCAGGTCCATGGAACATGGTGGGTAAAAAGGATGGAGCAGGGGCATGCACAAAGACATCGGAGGGCAGGGGGAAGGAGAATAGGGGCAGCAAGCTGATCACAGAGGCTAAGCAGGAGGTCAATGATGGGGCATAGAATTGGGCAATTGGGGGCAGGTGGAGTGGACTGGTATATCATGCTAAATGGAGGGCAGTGGCAGCACATCAAACCAGGCATGGCAGGAGGGAGGAGGCTAGTCCATGGATTCAGACAACAGAGGATAGGAAGGAGGTGGATGGGGCAGCAAGCTAACTGTTCAGAGAAGGTGGGTATTAGGAACTTTATTGTTTTTAAAATGTGTGTCTGTGCGAACTACTTAAAATATGAACAAGTATGCCGCATAATCTCACTTTTATTCAGGAAGAAGAGGACGTTTGTGACTGTGACTCCGGGCTCACTTGGCAGGAACACCCCCTGACCCTCCATCCCCCATCGCAAAATGTAATGCCCGTGAAAAGGGTAGGTGGACGCAGTGTTATATAGAACATAGTCCTGAGAGTACGACTGAAAATGAAAACAAGATATAGTATATGGTATAAACTATGCACCAAAAAGTGTGATATAAGATGAACTGGGGCGTGAAATATAATATGCAATACATTGTTCACAACAACAGATTCATTGGAGAGCGCGAGATAGCACAGGCACTAGCGCGTGCTATGCGATATGCGCCTTGGAGTGTAATATGCACAGGGCAGTGTTGTGTAACCTAACTAGTCTCTAAAGTTGTAATATAAAATATGTGCTGGGGAGTGTAACGTTGCATATGCACTGTGACAAAGATATGGATCCCAGATTGTAATATGTATGGCATAGCGCTGTGCGTTATAAGATAGGCATCGAGGAAGGCACGTTAGATGGGGCAATATAACCCGTGCGAAGGCAAGTGTGGCATGACATTTTCATGGGGCGTTGTTACAGTGCACATGGGCTAGAGAGTGTCATAGCATACGCACTAGCTGGTGGAATACAACACAGAGGTGTGTGGCACTCGGCGGGCACTGGTGGGTGTAACACAGCATTGGGCTCAGCCAGGAGCACGCTGTGACTCTCAAGTGAGGTTTGTCTCCTTTCCAGAGAGTAAAATAAAAAGTATTACACATCCGGCGGTGGATGTGTGTTATTGTGTGTTATGATGTGTTATTAACTGTGAGGGGAGTTTCTTGCATAGTTTGGTCGAATTTTTGTCGAATCCACTTTGAATGGCTTGGTGTGCGTGTGTATTAAATGTGTCCGTCTGTAGCTACCCATGTTTGCGTAAATAAACGACAAGGGTTTCTACTTGAAGAGTACCCACTGGCGGGGGCACCGGGATTAGGCACGGTAGGGCATCAGACACGTCAGAGCTTCACTAGCGGTGTAAATACATTCCACGTGGATTTGTTGAATGCATAGTCACCTTTTAATGAATATCACGCAAATCGTCCTGGTGATAGGTACATACGGTTTGTCCAGCATGTCCTAGGTATTTCTATAAATATATATTTTTTTAAAATAATAAAAAACAAAGGCCTGAGGAGGGGGGCAATGCAGCCACCCTCTTAAAGAATAAAAAAAAAAGGCCAGGGTTGGGGTCCCCAGGGCCAATTAAGGCCTTGGGAGGGGAGCCACGCGGCCCCCTTCCAAATTAATTTTTTTCAACAAAAAAAATTAGGGTGCAGGCCCTGGGGGATGGGGTCCCCAGGGCCAATAAATTAGAAAAAGAAGGGGGCCACACAGCCCTCCTTCTTAAAAAAATAAAGTAAATGAAAGACCGGCATCGTGCCGGAGGCCACGCCCCCTCCTTGCAGCACTCTGGAAACGCGCCCCCTGGCCAGTTGTAAGTTGGGGAATTAATTCCCCTTCAATACTGAGGGTCCCTGAGGGCCAACTAGCCCAACAGGTATCTCCAGTATGCGCCAGGGAGCTGCATTACAGACAGGTGTTCTGAGGCTTCGCCCCTTATTACACCTCTATGCAACGCAGCTCTGTGGCGCTTACTGGAGGTACCTAGTGGGCTATTTTTTCCCTATGGACCCTCAGGATGCAAGGGGACTTAATCTCCCAACTTAAAACTGCCACAGGGCGTTTTTACACAGTGGGGAAGGGAGGGGACGGGGCCTGAGGTGATGTGTGCAAACACGTCCTATGCCGCATTTTAAGTTGGGGAAATAATTCCCCTTCAATCCTGAGGGACCCTGGGGGCCAACTAGCCCACCAGGTGATTCCAGTAAGCGCCACTGCGCTGCGTTGCAGAGAGGTGGTCTAGGCCGTGCCCCTTTTTACATCTCTTTGAAACGCAGCTCTGTGGTGCCTACTGGAGGTACCTAGTGGTCTAGTTGGACCCTAGGGACCCTCAGGATTCAAGGGGACTTAATCTACCAACTTAAAACGGCCATAGGGAGTGTTTACACAGTGGGGAAGGGAGGGGACGGTGCCTGAGGTGACGTGTGCAAACACGCCCTGTGGCGCGTTTTAAGAGGTAGTTTTAATCCCCTGCCCTATTATATACTAGGGGCTTACAGAGGAGGTCATGCTAATCACAGGGGGACCCCAACGCATAGTGTTCCCTAGTGTATGTAGGTGTTTTCACTGTATGCTGAGTGTCTTTTAACATAGCACTGGCTCTAGGACTGGTTAGTCAGACTCAGTTACCACCAGTATCCGTCTGAAAAAATTGAGGGTACAGGATGATTTTGCAACAAGGCTTCTTTCTGCTCTTCTGTTTGTTCTTTCTGCACGTTATCCTTCTTCCTGCACTTTTCTTCGTCTTTGAGGACTTTTGTTGCTTCTTTCTGCATTTTTTTTCTTTCTGTGTGATTTTTCTTCTTTCTTCACATGTCCTATCTCTGTAGGCATAGTTGGAAATTAGCATTTAAAAAACCTTTGAAATTCACTGAAAAAAACCATAGGTTTCGGGCACGTTATAGTTAGGAATTAGCATTTAAACAACCTTAGAAATTCACTGAAAAAAACATAGGTTTCAGGGGCGTTATAGTTAGCTGGACTTTTCACTCGTACAAAACCATTGAAATTCCCCCGTTATAGTTGCACTGCTGATGACGTCACATATTACATCACTCATGACATGGTCAGTGACATCACTCATGACATCACTGATGACATCTCAAATGACATCACTGATGACATCACTGATTACATCATCCAGTGAATGTGTGTTTTTCTGAAAATTACATATGTATTATATATGTGTATCTCAAGATTAAATGGGTATATAAATGTCCAAATGGATGATTTGTTTTTGAAAAATTGATTGTATAACTGACTGATTAAGTGTATCTTAGTGAATACATGTCTTAGTGAGTAATGTTTAAATATGTAAATATCTGTATCAGTCTTTCACTTTGTGTATAAGTGGCTGCATGGGTTGGTGAGTAGCTACATGAGTGTCTATATAGGTTATTAGTTGGTTTTTTGAGTATCAGTATGAGTGTCTGAGTGTCTGTATGGTTCGGTGGGGGGTATTACGTAGTGCATAGGTGCATGAATGAGTGACTCACTGTTTGTATGTGTTGAAGACAGCATGTGTGCAGGACTGTATGGGTGGATGAGTGTGTGCATGGGTGTGTTAGTGAGTGAATGACTGTCTCAATAGTGTCTTTATGAGTAACTACATATGTTTTAAACTAGTATATGTGACTATTGGTGTGTATAAGTGAGTATATGTGAGAGTGAGAGATTGGAAGAGTTCCTGTATGAATAAGTATGTGTTTCTATAAGTGATTGTTTAAAAGACTAAGTATGTGTAAGTTTCTGTAGAAGTAAGTGTGGTGGTGTGTGCATAACTGTATATGCAAGTAAATGGATGTTTGATTATTTATTAGCATGAGTGACTATGTATGTGAGTAACTCTATGGATGAGTGGCGTTGTGTAGCTGAACTAACTATAACGAGGGAATTTCAATGGTTTTGTACGAGTCGCCAGTAGGTAGTTATAGTTAGGACCCTCTTTCCATAGGAAATCCGCAACATTCTATTTGGAATAACTTTGGCGCCGGTCGACGAATCCTCGCGAAATTTCAAAACTAATGGGGCGCTACGCTCCGCTCCTACCCTGAAAGTCTCGGGGGGATTCGTCAAGCGGGGGCTGAGAAAAAAGGGGGGTCCCAAAACGCGTTTTCCCCATGCATTTTTCCATAGGACCTTTAGACACAGCTACAGCCCGAACGGCTGGACAGAATTACTTGTAATTTGGCAGAGAGGTAGTCCTCAGGTCAAGGAAGTGCCTTTTGTAGGTCTGGTGTAAATCTATTCAGTAGTTCCTGAGAAAATAGCATTTAAATCAATATATATATCTGTAAGCGCGCTCCGAGCGCGCACCGTAAGCTTACCGTACGCGTACGGTGCCGTGCGCTAGCGCGATTCTGATTGGCTGTTAGATCTTAGTAAACATTCGAATCGGTCGAAACCAGGAAGTGTCGGCCGCCATTTTCTCTCTCGCACTCTGAGGGGGGGAGGAAAAACAAAGTTGGATATCATAAAAAGGGGGCAGGCTAGACAGCTCCTAACCACCTAGCCTTGGTTATGGTGTGCCAGAAGGCCATCCAAAGCCCAAAAATAAAAATTTTTTTTTTTTTAAAAACGCCGAATACGCTTACCGTACGCGTACGGTGAAAAATTAAATAAAAAAAAAACAAAAACCATATATTCCCCCCCCGTGTGCAAAAGGTGCCTGCAGGGCACCTTTTGAGCATGGCATATGTGTGAGCTGAACATTTAATAGATAACCTTTCACAACGAAGCGCATAATATGTCCTCCGTGTGCGGACGGTGTGCGAAGGGCATCGTGCGTACATGGCCCATCCAGCGTAACGTGGGCACGCGGTGCGCGTAGCGCACCGCGTGCCCACCGTGCGTGTACGGCACTAACTGCGTTAAGTGGGCACGCACGGCACGAACGGCGTAAAGTAACTTAGCATTTAAAAAACCGTACAAATTCACTGAAAAAACCATAGGTTTCACACACGTTATAGTTAGGAATTAGCATTTAAAAAACCTTGCAAATTCACTGAAAAAACCATAGGTTTCACACAAGTTATAGTTAGCTGTACATTTCACTCGTAAAAAACCAATGAAATTCCACGTTATAGTTAGTGCAGGCAACTATAACTCACGCGACCGCAATCCTCTGCTGATGCTAATACTGTATTTAGACACTTATTTGCCCATGTCTTCTTCCATTAAATTTTAGCTATACATATATTACAAATATTTTTTTTTCATAAAGACACATATGTCATTAGCAGAGGATTGCGGTCGCGTGAGTTATAGTTGCCTGCACTAACTATAACGTGGAATTTCATTGGTTTTTTACGAGTGAAATGTACAGCTAACTATAACTTGTGTGAAACCTATGGTTTTTTCAGTGAATTTGCAAGGTTTTTTAAATGCTAATTCCTAACTATAACGTGTGTGAAACCTATGGTTTTTTCAGTGAATATATATATATATATATATATATATATATATATATATACTCAGTGGCGGTAAGGCTTATAAGTTTGGAGCCATTTGACAAATCTAAACTTTCCCAAAAATTTTCTTCCAACTCTGGAAAGTTTTGAGGTGATATGTCAAGTGGAGGCAGTGAAATGGGCGTCCCAAAACGCATTTTCCTCATTCATTTTCCATGGGAACTTTAGACACAGCTACAGCCCAAATGCCTGCACAGATTTACACCAAGTTTGGCAGAAAGAGTACATTTTGTGATTTGGTGTAAACCTGTTCAGTAGCTTTTAAGCAAAAAATGCTCAAAAACTTTGCATATTTCACTCAGTGGAGGAATCGCAGACCCAACAGATCTTAAGCTGAGATCTGATTGGCAGCCACCACATCAACAACTATGTGGCAACAGCCATCTTAGTACCCAGAAACATTTGCTCCTTTGCATAATGGTACCTGCAGTCCACAATTTGCGCTCTCCTCAGTGTTGATTATAGTGATATCAGTGTTTACTGTAGTGTCAACACTGAGGGGAGCGCAAATTGTGGACTGCATGTACCATGATGTAAAGGAGCAAAATTATCTGGGATATGATCACACTGATTTTCATGACCTCCTCTACTATTTATCACACATTCCTAATGTTCCTTTTTGTATAAAATGCATTCCAGGTCAATTGATTAAACTTCAACAGGCCCGTTTGCGGAGAGTATGGCCCAAGCCGGAGATTCCAGCCCGACTGTGGATGTAAAGATACGACTCAGAAGTGACCTCTGTGAATACCAAAAGTCATAGGGGGATATTCTCAAGAACGTGTGATAAACATTGCAAAATTAGCATAACGCAACTTTGCATATGGCAGTCTATCGCGGGAAAACAACGCCGTGTTAACGTAGTATTCTCAACACGGCGGCACCATGTGATAGTCCCTCAATAACGCGTCAAATGACCGCGCTAAAATCACCGCGGCGCCGCAAAAATGCGAAACACGATGACTCAAAAAGTTGCGATGAGGCAAATCGTGATACAAAAATCAGCGACAGGCCCGCAATTCCCAAGCGTCATGTGGGAAAATGCACTACAAAAGCAGAACAAGAAAAACACACCAAAAACAAAATAAACTGTGTAGCAACATAGATGCACCCGGACCGGGTGACCAGGTCAACGCGAACCCCACAAGCCCCAAAGACCAACAGCGCGGAATTGCGGGGTCGGGGAAGGCCAAGGAGAAGAGGAAGAGGAAGACGCGGGCAGTCCGCATGACAACCGGTTTGTCGTCACAGAGGTGACAGAACACTAATAACAACTGTCCGTCACCTCCACCACGTCATTGGCAACACAGACGGAAAAATGGAATTCCGTCGTGAATGCAGTTGGAGTGTCGAGGAGGCCAAGATGCGCTGGCATGATATGAAAAGCCAAACCAAGCAGAAATCCGCTCCAACAGGAAGACAGCAACGGCAAATGGAGGTGGGAGTCCTGCACCACAGGAGGCCTGGAGCAAATGGCGCCCACAGTCATCAGTGTGGAGACGGTGCAAGGAGTCGGGAGTACGGACACTGCTCAACATGACCTGACACAACATCAACAGGGTGAGTAACAAACAGGGACTGGGGGCAGGTGGTGACGGGCACAATGGCACACCTGCACAACTATATGTAGCTCACCGCACACCCACATTGACCCTGGGACATGTCCCTGATCCCCGTGGCACACTGTAGCATGCACACAAACACCAAGAAGGCCCCCGTCCACCATGTGCCCAAAGGGTTCCCACCCCACACATCACCAATTCCACAACACACACATGTACCCATGAAAAACACAGGAAAAATGCGTATTTGTGAGCCACACTGACAATGCAAGTGACACTACATGACGAGCAGCATGGCTGGAGTACAAGGACCATAACATTGCGCACGCCACAACACTGAGGTGGCTGAGTGTGGACCACACCCATAAAGGAGCAGGTGACACTCTGACACATCCACGTGCACAAACAACCACTGACCTCAACAATACATCTGCAGACAAACAATGCACAAGAGTACAAAGACCGTCCAAGAGCACAAATGACCCAAGTTACCAACATCACAGCACCTTAAAAGCACAAAAGTCAAAGGCACACCGCCTCCAAGGGAAAAGGGGCAGCAAAATCACAGCTGCAGGGGCGACTCTCCCACAATGCAGCACACACACATAGCAATGACAGCACATCCACATGGACAACAATGTGGCACACAGTGCAACACTTACACTGCAGAAACAGAGGACACAACTGGGTCCGCTTGTGCATAGAAAATGGCTAATCACATCTGACATAGCAGGAAACTGTGAGATGAAAATGTACATGTACAACCTCACCTACATCATGTAGTCTAAATGCACACTCTCCCGCATCAAGTAGTCCGCTCCTCCCAAACAGTCACAATGTACATTGTCCTGCAGTCTGTATGTAAACTTGAGCAATGCGTCAACACACATGCCAAAACAATGTCAAGAAGCATGTCTCCTTCACAATGCCGAGGGACAAATAACACCTCCAGCAGAGCAGACCAGACAACTCTACAGTGTTGCCGAAGAGGACCTCCACACTTTTGACACCGACGCCCTACAACAGTTCATGGACATCTTAGACAATCGACCTCCAGGAGCAGGGCAGCCCAGCTGCATCGAGGATACCCCACCCTCTGCACAGACCACACAGCTGGATGCACCCACCACCACGGCTGGCTCCCAGCAGCCCACCGGAGCACACATCGCATTCCAAGGCCAGGTGTCAAACTGCCAGAAGGGGGTTGCCGAAGAGGTGCAGGTACGGTTCTACCTCATGGAAGCCGAATAGATCACATACGTGGGTGTCTAAGTAAAATCAGGGACCACCTACACTCCCCAATGGAGGATACACTGCGACAGAGACACATGCCTTTGCACATTTCCAGTACTGAACCACACACAGAGCCACGGGATAATCATGCACATCCACTCCTCTTATGTATTGAGTGGGGGACGACAAAGCTACATGTGCAAGGTCTCACCCGCTGCCTGCGGTGACATGGCTGCGTCCGCTGTACATGGCACAATGTAATGTTGTAGGGCCCAGGGTCCTATTGCATACATCATGATCACACAGACACACTCAGATAGTTCATTGAACTGGCTACGGGCACGTGCACTCGACACCTTTATTGCCAGGGTCACATGTACAGTGATGCCTGTGCTGGATGTGTGTGGGGTGAGTGTAAGCCAGCCCTCGTTGGTGTTGGCAAAAACTTGAACAGTGATCACAATTAAAGCGGAAACAGAAAACACCAGTAAAACATAAACAGCTGTGAAGCATCATGGTGGTAGCCAGAGAAAGTACAGTGTTCACCCAATATGCAACCAGAATGGTCCATTAGTTGTGGTGCCTGAAGAGCTGAGCAGGGTATCAAGCTGATGATGGCACCCATGACAGGTGTGAGCAACTCTGATAGTCTGGCAGTAAGACAACTCTGGCACCTGTTGTTCGGAGTTGGTCCTGGCAGTGGTGGCGTGTGCATCCTGCGGTGATGCGACGTCCGGGCAGGTCAGGACTCAATTTGATGGGTGAGCCCAGGTGGACCGCAGTTGAAGCCAAAGGCAGCGGACAGCGCAGGGCCACAGACACATGGCATTGATGAGGTCCAGGCCATTGACACAGAGGCCATCCAATATTCTATCAGACAGGGTCCATAACTTGAGCTGCACAGAGTTAGTGGCCCCGGATGCACTGCGGCCAGCACACACCCACCGCCACGGGATGGTGGCTTGCAGTGCAGTGAGATAGGGCCACACGAGCTGAGCGTGTCCTCGTCGATGTCGAAGGTGAATGTAGCGGAAGGGGGACAGTGGAAGGTGTCCTCCAGGGCATGTTGCAGAGGGCAGAAGCCGGCCGGAAGTGGCAAATAGAGAAGTGGAATGCTACAGCCTCATTCTTGCCACAAAGTCAGTATCATCGACATGATGATGAAGACAACCCCCAGTCCATAGACTCAGTCGCCACCAAAGTTCAACCAGAAAGTTTCCATGGATGTCGGCGAACAGACTTAGTGGCACCGGAGCTGAAAGGCGATGCAGTCTGCGATGAGCCCTGTACAATGATATAAAATCTGCCATAAATAAATCAAGACTGAGTTCCCAATGTGTGACCTACTCGACCACAGTGTAGGCCCGAGGCAGCGGTCAGTAGGGGCCCACAGCCACGTGTTGTTGGCTCACGATGCACAGTTATTGACACCAGAGCAGTTGTTGACAGTGTTCAATCACCTCCGTAACGATGATTCTTTTTTTCAAACGCGTCGATATGAACTCTGCCATACACAAATCAAGGCTCAGTTCCACATTTGTGACCTACTTGACCACTGTGTAAGCCAGAGGCAGCGGTCAGCATGGGCCAACCATGTTTAGAAAGCTCCTCTTGGAACTCTAACACACGGCGTTGAAATGACATGTGGGGATGACTTGTGGTTGACGGAGGTAGAAGCACCAGAGCTGAGCGGGTGTTCAGCCAGCGACGATGCCGTGTCCTGCCTGGTACGGACTGGATTGTATTGGTGTGAGGCCTGCTGGACCTCAGTGTAGGCCGAAGGCATAGTCATCAAGGGCCCACAGACATGTGTGTTTGGGCTGCTATGCACAGACTTGGTGTCACTACATCTAAGGGAGTATAGTGATTTAAACTATGCATTGATATGTGTACTCGGCCATTGTATAATCAAGACTCAGTTCAAAATGTGTGACCTACTTGACCAAACCGTGCAGCGGTAGAGAACATCATCGAGAAAGGAGTACAGCGGGCCTGTGTCGCAGAGGCCGTGATGGTCTGAGGAGGCTGCCAAGGTCGCGGGCCTCGGGCTTGGAGCTTGCGCCGGCACGTGGCGGGCCCTCTTTGGCACACGCTGGTGTTGGCAGGTGAGCAGTGAGGCCTGGCTGCGCAGGGGCAGGAAAGACAGGTTCTGGGACCAGTGGCCCCGTGCAGCAGGTGCACAGGATCGCGGGCAACACCGCTCACGGTGACGGCATCAGCCTCATGGCGGGGTGGGAGGCGCCGCCCTAGCAGACACATTGGGCATTCCGGAAAAGAACCACGCCCAGAGCTACGTGCTTTTTATTCACACCCCTATGCTGGCCTGGAGTACGCCGGGCCATCCCACTCCGCACATGCTTACAGGGGGGATGTCACAGGCTACATTTCCGCGATCTTCCCCACTGGCTAGGGTGACATGGTTGCATCCACTGTCCACTACACTCCGAACACCAGCAGTGCATGTAGACATGGATATTTCTGTGGTATGCATACTGCTGTCTGTCCAGCACATCTCCGCCACACTTGGCATTGTGTACATTCTCATTCATGGGTCATTTGCCTCCTTCTCACATGCCTGGTTCTCACCTCTCCCCACATTCCGCTATTGTGTGGCTGAGGTGCCATGCCGTTGAAGACTCATGTGCATGGCTAGCCCAGGTTGCCACAGTAAGTTGTGCTGTTGTGTCTTGTGGGTGGGCATGTTGTTTGGCATGTTGTATGTGATTTTGTAACGGTCCTGGGGTGGTGGCGGTGTGTGTTGTGGCCTTGTTGGGGCTCCAAGCTGCATGATCAGTGGCTCCATGGCATCTGTTGGTCTTCAGGTATGGCTGTGGGCTGGGCTCCCTTTTCTGGTGCTAGTTGTCGTTTGACTTTGCACCAGGTCAGAGCAGGTGTTAATTTCCTGCTGCTAACGCGCCTTATTGCATGTTTTGTGGTCTTATCGCTGATTTGGCTGATCATTGAGAATGTTGAGGTGTGGTGTTGTCGAGGGTTGTTGCTTGGGAACCCCTACTCTGCATCTCATTAGCAATAGTTGCCGGGGTCATCTGTGGCAATGTTTTTTGTGGATGCTATCACAGGTAAACTGGTGGTATCGGCTGTTAGCACCAGCTTGTGAATGGGGCGATACATTTATCGTGACTTTGGCTGCGATGAAGTGCCAATAACTCGGCGATAAGTCCTTGAGAATATGCCCGATAAAGTTAGACTTTTGTCTTAGATTACATTTGTGAATCGGGCCCATAGTGATTTAAAGGGAGGACCATGAACTCTGCTCTCACCATGGAGGGACAAAAAAAGAACCCACTCGTCACAGTCACTGTACATTACACTCCAATAGATCAACGATGCATTCACCTCCATGAAACATTTCAGATCATCTTTCAATGTGGAATAGTGGAAAAAACACACTTGCTTTGCCTTTGTCAAGCCCAGGAGGTCAGAATCAGTTGTCCTTGTGCTGCACCTGCTAAGTTTATATATGTAAGTGTTTCCTATTGAGGTTTAATTTCTGTAAAAATTCAGCAGGTCCTCGTGCTGGCTCCCCCTCCGACTGTTCTCTTGTCCAGCTTTCCCGCAGTCTGCTACCCTCTGCTGCCTGTCTACCTGCTGCCCTCTGGTTGTGCCCCCTCTGCTAGTTTCTTGCTCTTTTGCATTTTCTGATCATTTTTCTGCCCCCTGTGTTGCCTTTTCTGCTCGTTTTGCTGTCCTCTGTTTTGCCTTTCCTGCATGTTTTTCTGCTCTTGTTTTTGCCTCCTCTGCTAGTTTTTCTGCCCTCCGTTATGCCAACCCTGCTAATTTTTCTGCCTTCTCTTTTGCTATATTCTGCTCTGTTTTACCTTTGCTGCTCGCATTTTTCCCATCTGGTTTGCCTTTTCTGCTAGTTTTTATGCCCTCAGTGTTGCCTTTTCTGCCAGTTTTTCTGTCCTCTGTTTTGCCCCTTCTACTTATTTTTCTGCCTCCATTTTCCCTTTTCTGCTTGTATTTCTACCCTCTGTTTTGCTATCTGCTGCTCTGTTTTGCCTTTTCTGCTTGTTTTTCTGCCGACCATTTTCCATTCACTGCTCATTTTTATGCCCTCGGTTTTGCCCGCTCCTGCTCTGTTCTGCCTTTTCTGTTTGTTTTTCTGCCCTCTGTTTTGTCTTTTTCCGCCCTCTGTTTTGCTTCTTCTGTATTTTTTTCTGCCCTCTGTGATGCTTTTCTGCTCTTTTTTTCCTGCCCTCTTTTTTGCCCTCCTGCTGTGTTTTGCCTTTTCTGTATGTTTTTTTTTGCCCTCTTTTGCCTTTTCTGCTCATTTTTCTGGCCTCTGGTTTGCCTTTTTCTGGTAGCTTCTTCCCTCTTCCCGCCATTCCCCTCTTACCATCAGTTCCCTTGCCCCACCACCCAGGACCTACTTAATGAAGGTTGCAGTGCAACCTCATTGAGCAGGTCCGCATGCCAGATTCCCCTGCGACAGTTCTCCTGTCCAACTTGCCCACAGACCGCTACCCTCTGCTGCCTGTCTACCTGCTGCCCTATATCTTTGCCTCCTCTGCTTGTTTCTTACTCTGTTTTGCATTTTTCTACTAATTTTTCTGCCCTCTGTTTTGCTTTTCTGCTTGTTTTCCTGCCCTCTGTTTTGCCTTTTCTGCTTGTTTTTCTGCACTCTCTTTTGACTTTTTCAGCCTGATTTCTGCCTTCTGTTTATGCCTTCTCTGCTATTTGATTTGCCCTCTCTTTTGGCTTTTTCTGCTTGTTTTCCTGCCCTCTGTTTTGCCTTTTTCCTCTTGTTTTTTCTGCCCTTTGTTTTGCATTTTCTGCTAATTTTTCTGCTGTCTGTTATGCCATCTTCTGCTCTGTTTTGCCTTTTCTGCACATTTTTCTGCCCTCTGTTATGCCCTCTTCTGCTCTGTTTTGGCTTATCTGCTCGTTTTCTGCCCTCTCTTTTGTTTTTTTGCTGCTTGTTTTCCTGCCTTCTGTTTTGCCCTCTTCTGCTCTGTTTTATGTTTTCTGCTTGCTTTTGTGCCCTGTGTTTTGCCTTTTCCAGGTCATTTTTGTGCTCTCTGTTATGCCTTTTCTGCTTGTTTTCCTGCCCTCCAAAACTTAATCGGGGGCTGCACAGCCTCCCTCTCCAGGGCGATTCCAGCCCTGGGCACCCGATCCCCTGGTCAACTTTCAATGGGGAGGGGGGCTTCCCAGCCCTCCTCCCCGGGCTGTTTTTGGCCCGAAGACCCCATACCCCGGCCACGGGTACCTGGATGCCATGGCTCCACTGAGGGCAACCAGTGTGCTTTGATGGGAACTGCGGGGTAAGCCTTAATGCCTCCGCAGTCCCAGCTTGTTCCCTGCCTCAAGTGGGAGCCGGCATTGCTCCCACATGCAGGGAGCTGCTAAATATGCAGCTCCGTGCATCCGTAAGCTATCTTTCATCTGTTTCCCTGCCCACATGGTAGCAGGCAGGGAAACAAATGAAAACTCCGCTCCCAGCAAGAGGGAGCAGTTTGACAGCTCCAGCTTGCTGGGAGCAAAGTTAGTGTTGCCCTCGCTTGGGGGGAGCTGCCAAGTGAAAGAAAACTGCTATCATCCGAGGGTGGGCATCTCAGGAGATAGCAGGAGCTGGCCCTGAGGGGTGGCAGTCCCCAGGGCCAATATTGGCTCCAGGAGGGGGGCCACATGGCCCCCCCTCATTTAGTTTGCATGGATCGGCCCCTGGGTGGTGGTGGTCCCTGGGCACATGGGGTCTGCTCTGCCCCCTGGCAACTTTATTTACCCCCAGGGAGGTACTGGTCCCCAGGGATTATTAAAGCCCCAGGATCGGGGCCCGTGTAGCCCCCCCCTATTATTTTAATCAAAGCTCCTGACAAGTGGTGGTCCCCGGGGCTTCAAAGAGCTCTAGGACGAGGCCCCGTGTGCCTTCTTCTGACCTGACCCACTTGGGGGCTAAAGGAAAAACAAGCACGATAGACACACTTTTTTTTGGGCTGCAAAATCATGAATCCATTGCGATTTTTGCTGCAAATTTCTGTAAAAAATAGCCTTTTTGCCCTGACAGTGTCTCTGAGCGCCAGATCTGGGGTGGCCAAGATATTCCTACTCTACCTCCTTTTCTGTTCTTTCTTTTTTCTTTTTTTGGAGGGGACTCCGCTTAAGGCAAGTCCCAAAATGGCTGCCAATACTTCCTGGAGTATTCTACCTATACAGAATAGATTGGACCAACCCTTGGGGCCTCCCAGTGGCACCACTTCAACTGATGAGGCCACCATACCTACACTTTCTTCAATTACCCTTTTCACTCTTTCATGGTCCTGAAGAAGCGCGAAGGCTATCCTCCTGAGACCGCTTAAAAGCACGAAACATGTCGACCCTATACATTTTACTTTCACAAATAAACACCATATCTTTTTAGCTACTGAGGGTCAGAATCATAAATACCCTTGAGCAGCACCCAACATATTGTTTTTTTTTAGATCATAACAGAGGGATCTCTCTTATTAACCTAATTACCCTAGACACCCTATTGTCATTTTTAAATTCCACTATTCACTGAGCACTGACCCGCACACACCAGATGGCTAGATCAACAAAATATCTCTGACAAAGTGACCCATTCGGGGGACCCGTAGCGCATTGGAGCACCGACCGGACGAGGAGCAACTCCCCATGATGAAGTATGACAGTCTTCGGGGTGTGTCATGCTTCATCAAGGGCATCAAGCAAATGTCTTTCCAACTTTCTCCCGTTTTTCTCTATAACGACTCCCCCCCCCAAACTGTCTTCTCAGGAACAGTGACTCTCCTTAGTGAATTATGAAATATATAAATACTACCATATATATATATATATATATATATATATTGTTAGAACCGGGATTCCCTAGTTGGCTGAGGTAGGTACCTCAGGCCAAGTAGGGACCCTTGCTTCCACGTCAGGGAAAGGAAGGACAGCTTCTCAGATAACCTCTGCTCACCCCCTTGGTAGCTTGGCACAAACAGCCAGGTTTACCTTCAGGGCAAATGTGTAAAGTATTTGCAACCACGCTCCCAGTGAGCCAGTGGTGACACCACAAAAGGACTGCACTCGAGTTTCATATAAAAACAAGTATAAGTTTATATAAAAAGATATACGATGAGACCACACAATAATAATCCAACATAT
This sequence comes from Triturus cristatus, assembly GCF_964204655.1. Classification (NCBI taxonomy): domain Eukaryota; kingdom Metazoa; phylum Chordata; class Amphibia; order Caudata; family Salamandridae; genus Triturus; species Triturus cristatus. Next base: position 1,414,088,053 of record NC_140591.1, on the reverse strand, counting down.
GCATATTTGTAATATACCTCCTGGCCAGTTATTAGGTCATCAGAAAAACAATAGAGAGAGTGAGGGTAATGAGGATCCCGAACCCCCGGTCTGAATATGAGTATATAACAAAAAAGGGATAAGGATTCATTCGAAAGAAATTCAATCGAAAAGAAGGGGGAGTGATAGAGAAAGGAATAATTCAGAGCAAAAGAATTCCCTATTTGGAAAAAGACCCATCACTCACCAACCTGGTTGGTGACATGCTTCATCATCTGGGTCCCACCCTGACCGCCGAATGCCGTCAGGGTGTGCTTCGACACCTGGAATTCCAGCGGAGCGGGTTTTTGTGTATATGGGTGAGTGAAAACGTGAGTGAGGAAAAATAAAAGTGATATTTAAAAGTGTCAGTGGTGATCTTCCTAATAATTTATTATGAAGTCACTTGGCACAATTAAAAACTGTGAATAGATATCGTAACTGGTATTAATGGCCAGTGATATCAGTGTTGGTATGTATGTGTGGTCAACATGTTTCAACCTTTCTAGTAATTCTTAGGTTTTTGTCAGGACCAGGAATTTATTTGAGGAACGGGGGGTCTGCACTCGCTAAGGTGCACCCACACCCTGAACCTCTATGTACTCCACCTTTATTAGAGAGTAGTTTGTTGTGCCTTCAAGCCGTTCTTGAAGGATGATTCGGATCTGTAAAAGTAAAATCCGATAAAAAAGAGAAACTTTCTATTGGACTTATTCCTATTAACTCTCCATGCTCACTTATTATGGTATGCGATATGAAATGTGAGTCGTTGCATGCAATCTAATGCAGATTATTGAGGGTATTTATTGCATGCCTCAATCCATTTATAGGGCATGCATTGTAGATCTGGCGAAAAAAATTATCATTATTAATATTCTCGCATCACGTGCATTAATTGCGCCTGTCTACTGGCAATACAAGAAAGGCATACGTGATGATTCACACTGCTATCAAACATTTCTAGTGCAGTTCGCGTATATTGGTAGAAGTACAGACAGAGACAAACAGACAAATAAGGAGAGCTCAAGGACTCAAGTTAAAAAGGCTAATTATAAAGCCTCATGGTTCCCGTGGGGAGCGTGGGCTCTGAACCATTGCTGTGATAGAGAAGGAAAAGAGATTTTCAGCATGATTTGTCTTACCTTGATCTCGTAAGGCCCCTCTATAGTTGGGATAAGAATACACTTACGTTCTCTCACCGGTACGCCCGTTTACACACCTACTTCGGGGTCCCACAGTTATCGAATGCTGGAGCTGTGGCTGTCACGTCGGTATTTAAGAGAAAATGCTTCCGCCCTTGTGACTGGGGGTGTGGTTTCATTTTTGCTGGGTCATGGGGATCAAGGTAAAATTCAGTATTTCGTGAGGGTGATAAGGGTTCTGCAATAAAGAGGTGTTTTTGCAGATATTTTAGCTGAGTCATAGGGCTCAGCATAAAATTCATGCATGTGTGCAGGACTGTATGGGTGGATGAGTGTGTGCATGGGTGTGTTAGTGAGTGAATGACTGTCTCAATAGTGTCTCTATGAGTAACTATGTTTTAAACTAGTATATGTGACTATTGGTGTATATAAGTGAGTATATGTGAGAGTGAGAGATTGAAAGAGTTCCTGTATGAATAAGTATGTGTTTCTATAAGTGATTGTTAAAAAGACTAAGTATGTGTAAGTTTCTGAAGAAGTAAGTGTGGTAGTGTGTGTATAACTGTATATGCAGGTAAACAGATGTTTGATTCTTCATTAGCATGAGTGACTATGTGTGTGAGTAACTTTATGGATGAGTGGCGTTGTGTAACAGGATGTATAGGTGTATGAGTACATATGATGAGTGAGTACATGTATGAGTGACTGTATAGGACTGTTGGCGAAGGAGTGGATGTGGATGTGGATCTTACAATTACTGAATAGGTTGTTGTAACTGGTATTGGTATGTCCATTGTTTTGAAAATTTTAATTTCTATTTTTGAATGTGTGTATCAAAGGTTATATTAGGGGGCGAGGAGGTCTGCCACTCTAACACAAGGATGATGCCATCAGTGATGTCATCAGTGATGTCATCAGTGATGTCACTGACCATGTCATGAGTGATGTAATATGTGACGTCATCAGCAGTGCATTGCGGGCGCGCGAGTTATAGTTAGCTGAACTAACTATAACGGGGGAATTTCTATGGTTTTGTACGAGTGAAAAGTCCAGCTAACTATAACGCCCCTGAAACCTATGGTTTTTTCAGTGAATTTCTAAGGTTTTTTTAAATGCTAATTCCTAGCTATAACGTGCCTGAAACCTATGCTTTTTCAGTCAATTTCAAAGGTTTTTTAAATGCTAATTTCTAGCTATGCCTACAGAGATAGGACATGTGAAGAAAGAAGGAAAAACGCACAGAAAGGAAAAAAAGAAATGCAGAAAGAAGCAACAGAAGTCCTCAAAGACGAAGAAAAGTGCAGGAAGAAGTATAACGTGCAGAAAGAACAAACAGAAGAGCAGAAACAAGCCTTGTTGCAAAATCATCCTGTACCCTCAACTTTTTCAGATGGATACTGGTGGTAACTGAGTCTGACTAACCAGTCCTAGAGCCAGTGCTATGTTAAAAGACACTCAGAATACAGTGAAAACACCTACACACACTAGGGCACACTATGTGTTGGGGTCCCCCTGTGATTAGCATGACCTCCTCTGTAAGCCCCTAGTATATAATAGGGCAGGGGATTAAAACTTCCTCTTAAAACGCACCACAGGGCCTGTTTGAACACGTGACCTCATGCCCCGTCCCCTCCCTTCCCCACTGTGTAAACACGCCCTGTAGCCGTTTTAAGTTGGGAGATTAAGTCCCCTTGAATCCTGAGGGTCCCTAGGGTCCAACTAGACCACTAGGTACCTCCAGTAAGCACCACAGAGCTGCGTTGCAGAGAGGTGTAAAAAGTGGTACGGCCTGCACAACCTCTCTGCAACGCAGAGCAGTGGTGCTTACTGGAAGCACGTGGTGGGCTAGTTGGACCCCAGGGTCCCTCAGGATTGAAAGGGAATTATTTCCCCAACTTAAAAACGCGCCACAGGGCCTGTGGGCGTTCTGAGTTGAGAGATTAAGTCCCCTTGAATCCTAAGGGTCCCTAGGGTCAAACTAGCCCACTAGGTACCTCCAGTAAGCGCCACAGAGCTGCGTTGCATGGAGGTGTAAAAAGGGCCGTGGCCTCAGAACACCTGTCTGCAACGCAGCTCCCTGGCGCATACTGGAGATACCTGTTGGGCTAGTTGGCCCTCAGGGACCCTCAGTATTGAAGGGGAATTAATTCCTCAACTTACAACTGGCCAGGGGGCGCGTTTGCAGAGTGCTGCAAGGAGGGGGCGTGGCCTCCAGCGCGATGCCGGTCTTTTATTTATTTATTTTTAAGAAGGAGGGCTGTGTAGCCCCCTTTCTTTTTCTAATTTATTAGCCCTGGGGACCCCATCCCCCAGGGCCTGCACCCTAATTTTTTTGGTTGAAAAAAAATAATTTGTCCCTTCCAAGGCCTTAATCGGCCCCGGGGACCCCAACCCCCAGATCAGGGCCTTTTTAAAAAAAAAATTATTCTTTAGGAGGGGGGCTGTGTTGTCCCCCTCCTCAGGCCATTTATGGCCCCGGGGACCCCATCCCACGGGGCCGGCCTTTGTTTTTTATTTTAAAAAATATATATATATTTATAGAAACACCTAGGACATGCTGGACAAACCGTATGTACCTATCACCATGACGATTTGCGTGATATTCATTAAAAGGAGACTATGCATACAATGAATCCACGTAGAATGTATTCACACCACTAGTGAAGCTCTGACATGTCTGACACCCTACCGTGCCTACTCCCGGCGCCCCCGCTGGTGGGTACTCTCCAAGTAGACACCCTTGTCGTTTATTTATACAAACATGGGTAGCTATTGACGGGCACATTTAATACACATGCACACCAAGCCATTCAAAGGGGATTCGACAAAAATTCGACCAAACTATGCAAGAAACCCCCTCACGGTTAATAAAACACACATCCACCGCCGGATGTGTAATACTTTTTATTTTACTCTCTGGAAAGGTGCCCGCCAAGTGCCACACACCTCTGTGTTGTATTCCACCAGCTAGTGCGTATGCTATGACACTCTCTAGCCCATGTGCACTGTAACACCACCCCGTGAATATGTCATGCCACACTTGCCTTCGCACGGGTTATATTGCCCCATCTAACGTGCCTTCCTCGATGCCTATGTTATAAAGCACAGCGCTATGCCATACATATTACAATCTGGGATCCATATCTTTGTCACAGTGCATATGCAATGTTACACTACCCAGCACATATTTTATATTACAACTTTAGAGACTACTTAGGTTACACAACACTGCCCTGTGCATATTACACTCCAAGGCGCATATCACATAGCAAGCGCTAGTGCCTGTGCTATCTCGCGCTCTCCAATGAATCTGCCATTGCGCACAATGTATTGCATATTATATTTCACGCCCGGTTCATCTTATATCACACTTTTTGGTGCATAGTTTATACCATATACTATATCTAGTTTTCATTTTCAATCATGCTCTCAGGACTATGTTCTATATAACACTGCGTCCACCTACCCTTTTCACGGGCATTACATTTTGCGATGGGGGGTGGAGGGTCAGGGGATGTTTCTGCCAAGTGAGCCCGGAGTCACAGTCCCAAACGTCCTCTTCTTCCTGAATAAAAGTGAGATTATGCTGCATACTTGTTCATATTTTAAGTAGTTCGCACAGACACACATTTTAAAAACAATAAAGTTCCTAATACCCACCTTCTCTGAACAGTTAGCTTGCTGCCCCATCCACCTCCTCCCTATCCTCTGTTGTCTGAATCCATGGACTAGCCTCCTCCCTCCTGCCATGCAGGGTCTGATGTGCTGCCACTGCCCTGCATTTTGTATGATGTACCAGTCCACTCATCCTGCCCTCCATTGCGCAATTCTATGGCCCATCATTGACCTCCTGCTTAGCCTCTGTGCTTTGCTTGCTGCCCCTATTCTCCTTCCCCCAGCCCTCCGATGTCTTTGTGCATGCCCCTGCTTCATCCTTTATGACCACCATGTTCCATGGACCTGCCACTCCTATCTACTCTGAGTGTTCTGTTGAGCTACCACTCCCCTACCACCTGCCTAGCATTGTCAGATGACTGTAACCTGTCCCTGCCACCTCCACCCTACCTGTCCACATGCCATGCCCCTATCCCCTTCCTCCTGTCCTCCATGGTCCATTTTACTGCCACACCCTTCTGCCCTCCCTGGTCTGTTGTGCTGCAACTGCTCCTCCTGCCTGCCCCGCGCGGTCTGTTGTGAGGCCCCTTCCCCTGAACTCTCTTGTCTGTGCCCAGGTCCTGACCCTCCCTTCTATCCTCCATGGTCCTTTGTGCATGCCCCTGCACCCTCCTTCTTACCCATCATAGCCATTGTGCTGCCACTAACCCTCCCGCTTGCCATGCATGGTCTTCTGTGCTGCCATGGCCCCTCCCACCTTCCCTGTGAGGTCAGCTAGCTGCTCCTGACCCCCTCCCACCTTCCCTCCATGGTCTGTGTGTATGCCATCATAGTCTCACTGTTGCTCTCCATGGTGTGTCTTGTTTCTAGTGCCCATCCTGCCTGACCTCCATGGTCATCTTGCTGCTCCTGCCCTGCCCCCTTGCCCCCAGCCCTCTGTTTCCATGTGCAGACCCCTATTCCCTCCCTCCTGGCTTGTCGGTTCCATTGTAATGCCCCTGATCCGTCCCTCCTGCCCTTTATGGTCTGTTATGCTGAAGCTTTCTCTCCTGCCTGTCCATTATGGTCAGCTAGCTACCATTGCCTCTTTCCCCTCTGTTGTCTATTGTCCATGTGCATGGTCCTGTCCCCTCCCTATTGCTTTCTATGGATTGTTGTGCTGCACTCCCGTCCCGCATGCCCTGTGTGGTGTATTGTGCTGCTGCAAACCCTGATGCCTGCCCTGTAGGGTCAGTTTGATGCACCTCTCAATGTCCCTCCTGTCCTCTGTTATCCAAGTCCATGTCCCTACCCCAATTCCTCCTGCCTACCATGATCCAATGTACCATACTTGCAAACATTTTGAACTTGGTAAGAGGGAGATTTTGAAATAAAACTGGGGTATTGATTTTCCCCTTTGAGTTACATTGAAAAAGAGAAGATTGTAGATAGGAAACATATCAAGTAAAGCCCATTTGAGCTTGAAAACATTGGACGTTTCCTGGCTGAAACGGGTCTGTTGGCATGTATGGTTGTATGACCACTACCTCTTCCTTCTGCCCACGATGGTCTATTATATTGCCACAGCCTCTCTTGCCAGTCCTGTATTGTTGGTTTGTTGCCCCTGCCCCCTTTCCACTGCCCTCCATAGTCTGTTGTGCTGCCACTGCCCTTCCTGCCTGCCTAGTGTGGTCAAATTGTTGCCTCTGCACTCTCCTACCTGCCTTCAATTTTCAGAGTCCGTGCCCCTGGCCTCTGCCTCTCAACAGTATCCCAATGAACAACTAGATTGCTAACATTCTATATTTATTACAAAAGTGTGGAATGCCTGACATCATCTTGATGTAATCAAAACTGTAATGCTTAGAGCATTTCCTTTGGAAATTACATATATGAGAGGGTCTTATTTGCATCAAAATTATGGTTAGTGCTCTAAAAAACTAAAATGAGGACATATTTTCTGAGTTTTCAAATAGCGACAAAGAACTTTTAAATTATTTGTAATCTTAGTTTTTTTATCCAGTTGACCACTTGATTAAATTTTGCATCCAAGGGGAGAGGGTATGATGTTACTTCCAGAGCAGCAGACTTTGCAACTGGGGAACCAGGTTGGAGTTTCTGCTTCAGGTCAACATTCTGTGATTCTGGTCACATCACTTAATCTCCCCATGTCTACAACCAAAATGAATTTGATCTTGTGTGATGTAACCAATGTTCATGTAAAGCACTCCAAAACCTGACAAGTCTGCACTATATAAAACTGCAAATACACAAAAAATAAGTCTTTTGCATACTTCTGTCATTGGGCAACATTTGGGCTACATCTGGGTGATATTTGGGCTACATTTGGGCTCTTTTGTCTCTGGTGGCCATTTTAGGAGATTTATTTGTTATGAAGTTTCCTAATTTCCTCATTTACTGCAGTCTCCTCAGTAGGAAATGCTTTCAGTTTTTTACTTTGATTGCATCAAGAAGGTATTCAGATATGTCACACATTTGCCATAAATTCTAAATGTTAGCACTCTAGTTGCTCATTTTTAGATCACTGTAGTAAAGCTACTGCTCACCACGGAAGTCTGCTGCTAGTATTAGAAGTGCATGTTTCAGTCTGCATATCAGAATTTTTTAATGAAATAAAAGAGGATTTGAGAAGTCACTCAAAATGTGCCCTAATTTTTCTTTCTTCAGCACTAATCATAATTTCTATGGCAAAATGAACCCCCTCATTGTGTTCTTTTTTAAATTAAATGTTTTAAGTGTTACCAGTTTATTCCAATCAAGATGGCTTCAGGTGTGCCATACTTTTGTCATAAGTAAGACAGTAAGCGCTCTAGTTGTTCTTAAGAACACTCTGGGACATTCTGTCATTGGGCTATACTTGGGCTACATCTGGGTGATATTTGGGCTACATTTGGGCTCTTTTGTCTCTGGTGGACATCTTGGGAGATTTATTTGTTATGAAGTTTCCTAATTTCCTCATTTACTGCAGTCTCCTCAGTAGGAAATACTTTCAGTTTTTTACTTTGATTCCATCAAGAAGGCATTCAGATGTGTCACACATTTTCCATAAATTCTGAATGTTAGCACTCGAGTTGCTCATTAGATCACTGTAGTAAAGCTACTGCTCACCACGGAAGTCTGCTGCTAGTATTAGAAGTGCATGTTTCAGTCTGCATATCAGAATTTTTTAATGAAATAAAAGAGGATTTGAGAAGTCACTCAAAATGTTCCCTAATTTTTCTTTCTTCAGCACTAATCATAATTTCTATGGCAAAATTAACCCCCTCATTGTGTTCTTTTTTAAATTAAATGTTTTAAGTGTTACCAGTTTATTCCAATCAAGATGGCTTCAGGTGTGCCATACTTTTGTCATAAGTAAGACAGTAAGCGCTCTAGTTGTTCTTAAGAACACTCTGGGACATTCTCTCATTGGGCTATACTTGGGCTACATCTGGGTGATATTTGGGCTACATTTGGGCTCTTTTGTCTCTGGTGGACATCTTGGGAGATTTATTTGTTATGAAGTTTCCTAATTTCCTCATTTACTGCAGTCTCCTCAGTAGGAAATACTTTCAGTTTATTACTTTGATTCCATCAGGAAGGCATTCAGATGTGTCACACATTTTCCATAAATTCTGAATGTTAGCACTCGAGTGGCTCATTAGATCACTGTAGTAAAGCTACTGCTCACCAGGCAAGTCTGCTGCTGGTATTCAAAGTGCATGTTTCAGTCTGCAAAAAAAAGGTATGGAGCATACCAGATCAGTGGAGCCCTCTATTGACCAGCACCTAAGCTGCTATCCCTTCTGTATTTATGTCCCTATGTAGTTGCTAGGGGTAAGTGTGCACACTGGATCGCACCCACTGATACAATGCAAGTCCAAACGGACCTAATAATTTCAAACCAAAAGCACAGGTGCACCACACATTGGGAGAACGGGAAGGATAATAATATAATTCATTCCCCACGTCAAAATTATTCAAAAAAGTTCATTTTTATTCAAAAAGTTTATAATAGTTATCTCATTTTAAAACACAGAATTGTGAGTACAGTCTGTTCTTGACAACACAGCCGACGCGTTTCGTCCTTGAAGCGGACTTCTTCAGGGCTGTTTGAACACAAACACATAAATATCCATAAGCATATATATAAAAATACATATAAAAACATATATACAACCCAAACCTTTATGTGCTACAAACAACTTGAGTGTCATTTTTTGTAAGTTACTTTGAATTTTCTTACATGTTTGTCATCTTATTACCGGTTACATAACTTATTCCTGAAACCCTAAATATTTTCATTACATGTAATTCCTCTTATCTACTTCCAACATATACAGCGCTATATTGTTGTTTTTAACAGTAATTTAATATCTAAGTTTTAAAACAAGTCAAACGAAAAGAATTAAGGTATGAACTGAGCGAGGGGGTAATGGGAGAGAGCCATGTTTAACATTACCCCGAGTGAAAGAGAGAGGATAGAAGCCGGAAAAGTAGCAGCACTCGTTATACAAGAGAAACTCAATCACATATACATGGTCTCAGAGTTGCCGCACCCAGGCTACGGATCATAAACAACTCCAAATCTAAATGATGAAAGATTGGAATAACTGATTCCTAAAAGTTCATCTTTGTTTTAAAAGAAACGTAAACGTTCAATAATACCCACCATGTAATAAGGTGCACGAGTTATTCAGTTCTATTCTGCATGGATAGGCACAGTGCCAAACCAGAAATACCCGTGGCGGAATTCCCCGGTTTCTTATGTATGCTGAAATTATCTACAAATTAAAAAGTGACAATGGTAATCAGCATTTAGAAACGCTAAATGTGGATGCTGCCCTGTATTATTTAAATAGCAGCCCTCAGATCATATACTTACATATAAGCGTAATATTCTTATACGATCACCATAAATCTTAAAAGGATGACCGAGTCACATCATTCCAAGTGTTTTCAAGTATATTCTTGTTGTGTGAAACGATAACAATCTTCACAGTCTATGACAAGAAATAAGTGGTTTGTAAAACAAATCCTATGGTAATATAACACAAACATCTCGTTGTACCGTTAAGTCACCACCTACTAATTCTTTGTATGAGCCAGCTCATAGACACTAGTACTCAAACAAACACAGCCTCCACTAAGGTGAGTGGGAGTCTAAATGGTGAGCCACCGGAGTGTCTGGCTCGTATTTTACATAGTAGACCCCCAATTGGGTAACAAAACAGGAGAACACAGGTACTGCTCTTCAGGTATCATGTAAATAAACTCTCATGGCAGTTAAGAGCATACAGCGTGAACAAAGGAGTATATTCCGTGTCACTAACAAATATACCCCTGACTTCTAAGGAGAGCTGGGATTAAGGGGTTGTGCAGCTTCTAGCCCCTTTTGTCTGGTTTACAGAATAGGAATATATAATCCAGCCTACAAACAGGTGTCATATCCATGTTTATTAAAAATGCTCTATAATGCACATACGAAAGAATCAAGCAGGGGGACAGGTCCCAAACCCTCTACTACTACACCTTGGAACTTAAGTTAAGTTTTATTTCCAAAGCTACTTCCGTAGTGAAACCTACCAGAATGCGGCTGTGACGAACTCCCGACGAACCCGAAAATAACGGCTGGCGGGCAGCAAGAAGGGTAGAAAGCAAGTGAAAAACCAAGTGGGATTCCTATGCTTTAAATATACGCGGTAATTAGCGACTATGGATAACACCTGAAATGAATCATGGCCAGCACTGTGAGCGTCCCCGAGTCTATTGTGAGAGACGTTTTCCAATATGGCGGCCATTTTTAAACGGTGTATTGACGCGACAACACTATTGTAAATAGTTTATCGATTGACCTGACTACAGCATCAAAGTATAAAATGTAAGCTAGAAGTAATTTATATTTCTATATTTAGCTTTCTACTTGAGAAAGAAATGAAACTAAAAAGCCGGTCGCTATCCCCGGGAGGGATAGCATATATGGCAGCCATCTTAGAACAGGCAGGACTGAACCAGAACGGTCATTTTTTTCTAAGTCAAGCCGATTTAGGCTGCTAACCAATGCCCGTCATATAATGCCAATAACTATAAATTACGGGCAATTTCACTCTTGAGGACAATAGGTGAACATTAGAAAGTGTGTTATATCTATATGTTTAAATATATGTAGTCATATGACGCCAATAAATATAAATGGCGGGCAATTTTACTCTAGAGGACAAAAAATAAACATTGTAAAGTGTGCTATATCTGTATGTGTCAATATATGTAGTCCTAAGTCCATTTCAAGAGTGTATGCCATATTTATACTGATGAAAAAATAATGGCAAGAAGGATATCCTAAATACCAATATTATTACTAATTGGGCATTCAAGGGTGCCATATTGGCATACATGCCCATAGTATGGCGAGGCATGTGACAAGATAATGCATATGAATCCAAGCCAGGGGATTAATTAGGATAGAGTTTCCAGATAGAACCTGGTATAACAGAGAAAGAAAGGAAATAAAGGAGAAACCTTAAGAGGAGGGAGGAAAGGAGAGGCAAGGGTTCCATTTTTGTTACCCAGTGTATCAAAAGTAAACAAGTATATGCAATCCACATTGATCATTTTCAGCAAGAAACTTGGCAGAACATATACCAGTGATAAATGAATATATACAGTCCACATTATTCATTTTCAGCAGAAGCTTTAGCAGAACATTTGCCAGTGATACATGAATTTATACTGTCCACATTATTCTTTTTCATCAAGAGCCTCAGTGAACCAATGTTCATAAAAAGTAGGTACAGAGATCACATTATCATAGCTGAGACTAACACAATGGCTAAAGAAAGTAATGCATCTCGTCATCGCTGTTATGTCCCAGTTCTACACACTTGAGTCTACATATCCATGCAGCTTCTTTTTTTCTAAGGACCAGTTCCCTGTCACCTACCTTTGGGTGAGTCGGGATATGGTCTATTCCTATGAACCAAAAATCCTCCATATTGCCATGATTTTCCTGCATATGATATGTCAGAGGGTATCTAAGGTCTCCCTTACGAAGTGCCCGTAAGTGCTCCTGTATTCTTATTTTTAGAGGCCTCTTGGTGCTGCCCACGTAGATCTTGTTACATGGGCAGCCCAGAATGGAGGTCACAAATGTCGATTTGCAGTTAATCATGTGATTAATCTCATATGTTCGATTGGTGTTATGACAAAATGTCTTGGTCTTGTTTTTGCCTAACCTACATACATTACACTCATTGCATGTATAGAAGCCCTTTGTCATGGAGGGTAGCCAAGTCTGAGGTTTAGGGGTCGTAACATAGCTTGGACACAGCTTGTTACGTAAATTTTGCCCTCTTCTATAGGTCACTTTTGGTTTTTCAGGGATTATCCCTTGTAAACTCGGGATATCCTTCAACAAGTGCCAATTTTTGCGTAAAACATTGTAGGTTCTGCTACTATTGTTGTTAAATTGCATGTTTCAGTCTGCATGTCAGAATGTTTTTATGAAATAAAAGAGGATTTCAGAAGTCAAAATGTGCCCTAGTTTTTCTTTCTGCAGCACTAATCATAATTTATATGGCAAAATGAACCCCCTCATTTTGTTAAATGTTTTAAGTGTTCCCCCTTTATTCCAATCAAGATGGCTTCAGGTGTGCAATACTTTTGTCATAAGTAAGACTGTTAGCGCTCTAGTTGTTCTTTAGAGCACTCTGGGAAGCTGCAGTAGAACACAAAGGAATCAGCTGACAGTCTCTGCCCTTGTTGGATGTACATGTTTTACTGAGAATGTCAGACTTCATTCTTACATGACTGAGAAAGATAATGTGAATTTACAGAAAATATGCTCTCAGTTTAGCTTATAGATCACCTTCCAAACCTCTGTGGGAAAAGCATGAGAAAATAGTTTTCTCTCAAACATGGTTCGTGATATCACAGTAGAAGGCTTTTTCACATGGTAAAATCACCTTAGAACACACCACAATTCCTAAAATGAGTATGGTACCATCAACAAATGATTTATAATGTAACTAAAGTCTTAAAACCTTCTATTAACTGCAATGCTTTTTAATGAGGTGCTATCATGTATATTGGTCCCAAGATGGCTGCCAACACTTCTTGGATGAAGTACTGACAGCGAATCAGATCTCACGATGAGATGTGTGGCTAGGCTCCGCCCAGATATGTATGTGAATTTACTTTTGATTTTCTCAGGAACTACTGAACAGATTGACACCATATATGCAAAAGGCACATGCCTGACCTGAGGACTACCTCTTTGCCAAATTTCAAGTAATTCTGTTCAGCCGTTCGGGCTGTACCTTGGACTAAAGGTCCCTATGGAAAATTGCATGGGGAAAACGTGTTTTGGGACCCCCCTTTTTTCTCAGCCCCCGCTTGACGAATCCCCCCAAGACTTTCAGGGTAGGAGCGGAGCGGAGCGCCCCACCTATTTTGAAAATTTCGCGAGGATTCGTCAACCGGCGCCAAAGTTATACCAAATAGAATGTTGCGGATTTCCTATGGAAACACGGTCCTAACTATAACTATCTACTGGCGACCGCCAGTAGATAATATATATATATATAGGGGGTTGCTTTTGCTCATTTCAGGTTGGCTTGATTGGTATTTTACCAATTCAAAGCTGTAATCCTGTGCCTGGAGTGGTAATTGGCTTTTGTCATTTTACAGCTCGGCAAGGACAGCACTGTGCTAGTCCTATGCTTAAAGACTTTGCTGTACAAATGGCAAACGACTTTGTCCTTTTCTATCTCGGCGTGGATGGCACTGTGCTAATCCTATGCTTAAAGATTTTGATAGAAAAACAGACATTTGAGGTGAGCAGATCTAGAGTGTCGCTGGTGTTGAGAGTGCTCCATACAGGAGCTGCTTTCCACCTAAACTTGAGAACTACCCAGAGTTCTCTGCTTCTTTTTTGAATATATATATATATACCAATACAATCCACTGCGTCTCACTTTCCCATCACAGGACAAAAGAACACTGGAGCCGCGGCCACAATCAAAGTATGTGTTTATTTCAACACCAGGTCCGACGCGTTTCGGAGTTTAATGGCACTCCTTTCTCACGGGCAACAGACTGTGTTTGTTTCACATTATTAAAGTGCAAGTGCCGGTCACGTGCTGTGAACATAGAAGAAATACTACATTTCGTATTTTTAAATCAATCCAAATTCAGGTGACAACTAATGCGTTTAAAATAAACAATAATGTATGGAAAAATATATCCTTGCTAATGCGCTACATGATTCTACCCTTATATGGTGTTAAGATTTGAACAGGTACAACTTTATCAAATCGCCAGTGCATGCACACACATACTAGAGGTGAAGTGTAATTGTCGTGCTTCCTTAATCTTAGCTACACATCATAAACATCAAGCCCCAGTGGGCTAAATCATGAGTCTGAACAGGATCATACTATAAGGAATATAAGATTGCACTTCGGTGTAGTAAACACCGTTCCTCTTAATTTTGATGCAGACTTATATATCTGTTCAAATCCTCACTAACTTACAGGGCACCAGCAATCTTACTCACGTATTCTCTATTACTGAAACATCGTGCTTTCTCACGTTATAGATGTATGGGTCAACGAAATGTCATGGAACACTTACAAAACTAATCACTGGAATTTTGCATATGTGAGCTAAAGACATCCAGCCCCAGTGGGCATAATCAAATATCCAGTAGAATTTCCAAAAACAAAGACCACTTGTTCAAAATAAAAAGATTACAAAAGTTCAACCCTTGTCAGCAAGCAATTTTCTTCAGCACACTCGAAAGATTTTGAAGTTATCCAAGTTACTATCATAGTTCCATTAAGCCACCTGAAAAAAATGGATAAAAGACTTGTTGTCGAAACAGTAAACAGTGCACAAACCATATACAATTAACACAAAATGTTAAAAACACATAGGAGAACGTTACCAGATAAGATGTTACTGACTTCACAAATCTACTGATAGCTCCTCATCAAGATTTAGACCTACAGGGGCCATGGTATTGTATTTAATAATTGTTCTTGATTCCAGTCTTCTAAGTTCTCTTGTTCTGTTGCCACCCCTGCACCTGGCAGGGATGTGATCCAGAACAGCAAACCAAAGAAGATTTGGATTCTGGCCGTGGAACTCACTGAAGTGTCGTGCAATCGGATACGTTTTGTCATTTTTAGTGATAGCTCTACGGTGTTCCAGTATTCTTACTTTGCATTTGTGAATGGTGCTTCCTACATAAAATTTATTGCAGGGGCATCTTAACACATATACTGCATACTCCGTATTGCAACTCAGATGTTTTTGTATGACCAAGGGTGCTAAATCTTTAGAAAGTCTAATGGATTTACAGTTGTTACTAAATTTGCAAGCTTTGCAATTGTTACATGTGAAAAATCCATTGATGTCACTCTTTTTCTTGTCTACCAACATGCTTTTGCATAATACATCTCCTAGTGATCTGGGTTTCTTGAAAGTGAGTGAAGGATATTCTCCTACGTACTCTTTTAAATCGTCATCATTTCTTAATATTTCCCAGAACTTTTTGAGGCTTTTTCTCACTTCCCAGGCCTGAGTGTTATAGGTGGTGATATACCTTAAAGGTTCTTTCATATCCTTGTTTTTCTTAATATCAACCGGGAATAACAGCTCCTGTCTGTTCAACTTCTCCACTTTCTCAGAGGCTTCATTAACTAGAGTTTTATCATATCCCCTATCAAGAAATCTTTCGGTCATAACTGCTTTCTCAGTAAAATATTTTCCTTCATCAATGCAGTTTCTGCGAGCTCTTAAAAGTTCTCCAAAGGGAATGCTACGTATGAGATTTTTGGGGTGACAGCTACTCGCATGTAGTAAACTGTTGCCGGAAGTTTCCTTCCTAAACAGCTTGGTGCTCAGTTTGTTGTCCTTGATTATGAGTTGTAAATCAAGGAATTCAAGTTTATTGGCATCAATGGTACTCGTAAATTGTAGGTTGAAATCATTCAGATTTAAGACCTCTACAAACTCCTTAGCCAACGCCTCTGTACCCTTCCAGATACAGAAGATGTCGTCAATGTATCTTAGCCAAAGGACGACGTGGTCTTTAAATAGTCGGATTTTATTCACTACCTGCTCCTCCCACCAGCCGAGGTATAGTCCTGCAAAGCTGGGGGTGAAGCAGGTTCCCATCGCCGACCCTTGTATTTGTTTAAAAATCTGATTGTCAAAGAGAAAACATTTTTTGCTTAGACACAATTGAATCATGTCTAAAAGCATCTCTGTGTGAAAGAGGAATGACAGTGATCTTTGTTTGAGAAAAAATCTGCATGCCTGAATCCCTAGTTCTTGAGGGATGCAGGTGTACAGACTGCTAACATCCATGCTCATCAACAGATAATTGGCATCCCAGACAGTATTGTTGATGAGTCTTAAAAAATCACTTGTGTCCTTCACATAGGATGGTAGTGATTAGACCAAAGGTTGCAGAAAGTGATCCACATATTTCGATGTGTTTTCTAGGAGACTGTCCCGTGAGGACACAATTGGTCTCCCTAGTGGTCGTGTGGCATTTTTATGAATTTTTGGGAGGAGATAGAGCACCGGAATCTTCGGGTTCTTACAGTGTAAAAATTTGTATTCTTCATCACTAATTAGTCCACTCTCTCTCCATGATAACAATTTGTTGGCCACTTCACTAACTGCTTTATCGTATTCAGTTTTATTGGCGATACTGTATCTAGCAGTGTCAGACAATTGTAGTCTGCCTTCCTCAAGGTACATATTACGTGGCCAGATCACCACATTACCTCCCTTACCGGATTTTTTAATGACTATATCAGTGTTGGCTTCGAGCTCACTTATGGCCAATATTTGTTTTTAGGTCAGATTGGTCCTACTCGTGGATTTACGTTTGGCTAATTTTTTCAATTCACTGATCATGCCTTTTTCGAAGCACAATATTGCTTTGTTAGTAACTTGTGGTAAAAATACAGATTTGGATTTAAAATCTGTATTACCTCCCATTTCCACATTGATCTCAGTGTTAGCTAGATTGACATATGGATCTTCCGAATAACCTGCCACCTCAGCTAGCTCATGGACTGTCTGTAAAGTCTCTATATCATTGATATTGAGATTCGAGGACACGGTGGATACTGCAATTTGTTTCGTACTTTTGTTAGCAGCAAACCATTTTTAGCTCACATATGCAAAATTCCAGTGATTAGTTTTGTAAGTGTTCCATGACATTTTGTTGACCCATACATCTATAACGTGAGAAAGCACGATGTTTCCGTAATAGAGAATACGTAAGATTGCTAGTGCCCTGTAAGTTAGTGAGGATTTGAACAGATATATAAGTCTGCATCAAAATTAAGAGGAACGGTGTTTACTACACCGAAGTGCAATCTTATATTCCTTATGGTATGATCCTGTTCAGACTCATGATTTAGCCCACTGGGGCTTGATGTTTATGATGTGTAGCTAAGATTAAGGAAGCACGACAATTACACTTCACCTCTTGTATGTGTGCGCATGCACTGGCGATTTGATAAAGTTGTATCTGTTCAAATCTTAACACCATATAAGGGTAGAATCATGTAGCGCATTAGCAATGATATATTTTGCCATACATTATTGTTTATTTTAAACGCATTAGTTGTCACCTGAATTTGGATTGATTTAAAAATACGAAATGTAGTATTTCTTCTATGTTCACAGCACGTGACCGGCACTTGCACTTTAATAATGTGAAACAAACACAGTCTGTTGCCCGTGAGAAAGGAGTGCCATTAAACTCCAAAACACGTCGGATCTGGTGTTGAAATAAACACATACTTTGATTGTGGCCGCGGTTCCAGTGTTCTTTCGTCCTGTGATGGGAAAGTGAGACGCAGTGGATTGTATTGGTGTATTTTGGGGGTGGCTACCCCTGCCGTGTGCCCGCCGTTCAAGTGGCTCGGGAAAAGCCAACTCATCTTGTGAAATATATATATATATAAGAAAACTCCGTCTCACAAATTGAAGAAGTGTCCTTTTTGAGCTATAATATTTGCGGAACGCGCCGCCGCAACGGAGCACCCGTCCAGGAGTGATTCTTGTTTGGTGCATTTGGAGTGAAGATATATATATATATATATATATATATATATATCCACCAAACCTCCTTTTCATCTGAAAAGCAGCACACTGACACCCGCTGTAGTGATTTCAAACGCTTTTATAACTCCGAGATATGGTCGCAGGTAGCAAACCCAACGCGTTTCTGCTTCACAGAAGCCTTGATCACGGGTAAAACTCTCTGCTTTTAAACTGACCACGTGGTTTGCTGATGCTGGTCACTTTGTTCACCAGAGTGCGCAGTAAAGTAACACAATTTCTTTAAAGAAAGCAGCATAATTCTTATGATAAAGTCCAATGTCAAAGTGCTGCCATCTTTCGTTTTCATAATTACAGTTCACTGTGCATATTAAGTTTGCCAACCTGTTCATAATTGCTTGTACCTCTCAGGATTTCACGCTGTCCTCACACCCAGCTAGCAAGTGGAATTCTTCCTTCTTGCCTCCCTTGACGGTTTTCACTACGACTTTCATTAGGTTTCTTCCTGTCCTTACTCGGCGAAAACAGGCGGGTCCGACTCCTTCACTTAAATCCAACAAACTTGCTCTGCAACTGGAGATTTCAGACCCTAGCAGGACAGGTCAGTGCTACGGGCACCGGGCCTCCCGCAGAAACATCCACCAAACCTCCTTTTCATCTGAAAAGCAGCACACTGACAGCTGCTGTAGTGGTTTCAAGCGCTTATATATATATATATATATATATATATATATATATATATATATATATTCACTGAAAAAAACATAGGTTTCAGGCACGTTATAGTTAGGAATTAGCATTTAAAAAACCTTAGAAATTCACTGAAAAAAACATAGGTTTTAGGGGCGTTGTGGTAAGTTGGATATTTCGCTTGTACAACACCATTGAAATTCCCCCTTTATAGTTAGTACAGCTAACTAGAACTCGTGAGCTCGCAATGCACTACTGATGACGTCACATATTACATCACTCATGACATGGTCAGTGACATCACTGTTTTGTACGAGCAAAATGTCCAACTAACTATAACGCCCCTGAAACCTATGGTTTTTTCAATGAATTTCTAAGGTTCTTTAAATGCTAATTACTAACTATAACGTGCCTGAAACCTATGGTTTTTTCAGTGAATTTCAAAGGTTTTTTAAATGCTAATTTGTAAGTATAATGTGCCTGAAACCTATGGTTTTTTCAGTTAATTTCAAAGGTTTTTTAAATGCTAATTTCTAACTTTGCCTACACAGATAGGACAATAGAAGAAAGAAGAAAAAATGCACAGAAAGAAAAAAAAGAAATTGAAGAGGAATTATTTTCCCAACTTAAAACGCGCCACAGGGCGTGTTTGCACACGTCACCTCAG
The DNA here is from genome assembly GCF_964204655.1 of Triturus cristatus. Lineage (NCBI taxonomy): Eukaryota > Metazoa > Chordata > Amphibia > Caudata > Salamandridae > Triturus > Triturus cristatus. Next base: position 1,414,068,856 of record NC_140591.1, on the reverse strand, counting down.
GCCCCACACCCTCCCTTCACCACTGTGTAAACACGCCCTGTGGCCGTTCTAAGTTGAGAGATTAAGTCCCCTTGAATCCTAAGGGTCCCTAGGGTCAAACTAGCCCACTAGGTACCTCCAGTAAGCGCCACAGATCTGCGTTGCAGAGAGGTGTAAAAAGGGGCATGGCCTCTGAACACCTGTCTGCAACGCCCCAGAAGTTGGTGTTCCCCGGGGCTGGGGGCCCCTTCGGGCACCCTATTAAATCTTACATTGCCCCTGGGATTTGGCCCACCCGGGGGCTGAATATTAACGAAGTGCGGGAGCCCGCTCTTCGTCTTTTGTTTTGGCCCTGGGGGTGCTTGTGGGACCCCCTAAGCAGGCCTAGGGGGTCAGGGTGTTTCAACCCTCCCCCCTTTTTGCGTGTTTTTTTCTCTGCTTTCTTGATGGCTGCCAACACTTCCTGATTTGGAGTGTTGACAGCCAATTAGCATACAGCTTGTGATCGGGAGGGTGCGCGGCCATATATATATATATGTTTTTACTTTTGATTTTCCCAGCAACTACTGAATGGACTTACACCATTTAACAAAAAGGCATGAGTCTGAACCAAGGGCTATCTCTTTGCCAAATTTGGAGTAATTCCGTTCAGTAGTTCGGGCTGTAGCCGCGGCTAAAGATTCCTATGAAAAATTGCATGGGGAAAACGTGTTTTGGGATCCCCCTTTTTGCTCGGCCCTCGCTTGCCGAATCACTCCGAAACTTTCAGGATAGGAGCGGACGGGAGCGCCCCATGAGTCTTTGAAATTTCGCGAAGATTCGTTGACCGGCGCCAAAGTTATTGGAAATAGAATGTTGCAGATTTCCTATGGAAAATAGGTCATAACTATCTACTGGCGACTGACAGTAGATAATATATATATATATATATATATATATATATATATATATATATATATATATATCTCCAGAACAAAGTTTGCCTGTTGAAGAGAAAGTCGCACTACAGGTAAGTTTTTGCCAAACCATCATTTATTGAAGGATGCTGCGAGGAAATCGGCTGGAACAGCACAAGAATGATTGTCCAAAGCCTGATGCGTTTCGTGTTTTAACACTTCCTCAGAGGCGTGGACTATAGAGAGAGAGAGAGAGAGAGAGAGAGCGAGAGAGAGACTTAAGAATATTTTGAAATATTTAAATTCATTTAATAAAACAAATAAGACATAAGCCACAAGAAAGCAGTCTTAAAATGAGGAGTCTGAGAAGAAGAATTACTAAAACTAATTAGAACATAATTCCAGGAAGAAATGGTACAAGAGGGGAAACCTGTTAGGAAATGGCAAAAGCTAAAATTGCAGGCAGTGCCATTAGGGTGAACACGAACATTGTACTTTTGCTTTGTTAAATTTCCTCTTTTATAGCCCACTGATGGGGCACAATGTTTTAACACATGAAGAGATAGCCTCAATTAATGAATACATTTAAGGACCTAGTATGAAGTACAGCACTTTTAAATGGTACCTCGTCACACAAAGCTGCACAACTTCTAGCTGCAGAATAAATTTCTGTGCATATGAAGTCTATTATCGAGCATTTAACCTCTTCGACGCTCATGACGAGCCCAGCTCATCATGAGGCACAGTGGAGCTGTGCTCATGACGAGCTGGGCTCGTCATAACCGTCGTGGCCCGCCCACGTGCGGTTGATTCCCCGCCTGTGCGGGAGAATCAGTGGGCGGGGTCGTGACGAGCTCAGCTCGCATGAGCACAGCTCCACTGTGCCTCATGACGAGCTGGGCTCCTCATGAGCACAGCGCCACCGCCGCCGCCCCCGCGCCACGGGAGAATTACCCCCGCATGCAAGGGTTTACTAAAAAGGTCATGAAGAATGCCATCTAAAATTTTACTTTCTCAAGATCACCAGAAACACAACTGTGATAATAATAATAATTCCAGATTTGTAAAGCTTGACTTATCACCTCTAAGGGTAGCCAAGTGCTTTGGGTCATCGGGGAGATTAAGTGAGCTATTGTCTAGAGTCACATGATGCTTAGGTGAGCTGCCACCGGGGATCGAACCGTGAACACCGCGCTCAGGAATCAGTTGCTCTGGCCGCTGCGACACACCTCTCCCTCAATGTATGTAATGGTGATACATGTCTGGTGTTTCTTGTGTTGCAGTTGAGCAAGGACTGTCCATTTAGAGGTGCTGCCAGACTTAGGGCCTGATTACGATCTTGACGGACAGGGTTGCTCCGTCACAAATGTGACGGATATCCCGTCATCCAAATTACAATTACATTACACGAGAAAAATTACTACGAGAAAAGAGTACGTTTACAACTTCTGAGCCTCCCCAGTAGGAGCAGAGAAATCAGCACATAAAACTATGCAATTTGCTGTTAACTCATAGTTTATGAATTAAAAAAAATAGTAAATGTTAGACATGGGGTATGCACCTAAGCAAGGCAGAACCCACCGCTCTAGTCAGGGCAAGTACGTTACACACCAAGCATAACCTGTGCTCACCCTCTGCTAGCTTGGCGCAGAGCAGTCAGACATATCATCAGAGGCAATGTGTAAAGAATTTGCACAACACACTCACAGGAATGCAATGAAGACACCAAAAAAGAGACTACACTCGGGATTATATAAAAAAAAGAAATATATATATATATAGTATTGTATCCGCTCCTCTTCCCACACTATTAGCGGAGCACTCGCAGGCAGGTGCAGACTTTACGGGTGTGGAGTGCGCTAAAAATATCTTGCTCGGTTCCTCTTTCTTCTTTATCAAAAAGGAGTGTCGCACTCTCGGGGCGTTATAAACACACTTTATTCAAAATAGCCAAATGACCAGCAACAGACGCGGTTCGGCAGAATGCCTTTCTCGACACTCCTTTTTGATAAAGAAGAAAGAGGAACCGAGCGAGATATAGTATTGTATACATAAGAGAAGACCAGAACGACTTGAATCATAAATACTGTGCATCCATTGTATTTACTCAGATAATACTCTTTGTCCTGGACAATGCAAGGTAAAAACAACATATATCAGGAAATACTTAGGGCATGAAATGCATCAGAAAAAGCACATCAGTAACAGTAAGAATACATAGGCCTAGGAACCCCTGCACTCCTATTAGCAGGGAAATCACCATGGCCTCACTGAAATTAGTGCATTAGGAAAGAGAGTAGGGCGCTGGATCACTTGTGCACCTACTACACTTGTTACAGTAATTTCAAATTTGCTGTCTTCTGAGGCTATGGAAAGATCCTTGCAGCTGTTCCCGGCTGAGCGCGGGGGATCCTCCGTTGAGTATGGCAACCCATAAAGCTCACAGAAGCACCAAATGCCTCTAAGATATGTGATAACAGGGGTAAGGCACAAACTTGGGATCACGTGGGGAGACCTTGTTCGGTCCCCCATGCAGTTGGAATGCACAAAATGCAGCTGCCCATGAGCATGCGGTGTAGCTGTCTTAGTACCCATTCAGGGATCTTGCTGGACACCTCTCTTGGTCCAGTGCCATGGCGCTCAGTGTCCACTGCCCAACACGGGCCGCCTGTGCCTGCAATCCCTTGGCTGTTTTACAAATTGGTCGACTGTAGACAGCCAACCAATATGCAATGTGCACTGAGCACTTGAAGCAGTCATTGTGCAATACACAGGAATCTGTCTGCCCCACCCCGACCATCATGGTTACGCTAGCGCTGCCGGCGACACACAGAATAATAAAATGGTAATGACCATTTTATTATTCTGTGTGTACCTGCTGCGCTCATAGCAAGTGGGAAGACATTTCTCCGCTTAAATGGAGGAGACACTTATCTATATAAATGTAAAGTGTGAATAACCTCTCCCTCTCCCAGCCCAGGAAGACTATCAGTTTGCAGATGAATGCAGAGGTATCCCTATCACACCCAGCCCTTCCTGTGTTGTGGCTCTCTGGAAAGTATGCACTAAGTGTAGCTGTCACCCTAGCTCGGAGTCGGATTAATCACCACTATTCTTAGTATAAAAAACATGGTAAAGCCACTACTTTCTGATCAAGAATAACCACTTAAAAGTGTTTATGAGAATTCCCAATGCTAACCTATCAGAGGAGCAAGCCTCACAGCAGTAAAAAATACATGGTTTGTCTCCACCAGGACACACATAAAGGCATTTGTCCTACCTTTTACTTACACAGACCCCTGCCCATAGGGATACCTAGGGCTTACCTTAAGGAAGACATGTGTAATGAAAGAAGAAGTTAAGCCTTGGCAAGTAGTTTTAAATGCCAAGTTGGCAGTAAACTGCAGACGCAGGACATACGGTGGCAGGCCTGAGACAGGTTTGAAAGGCTACTTCAGTAGGTAGCACAAGCGTTGCTGCAGGCCTACTACTGGCATTTAAGTCCTAAAACCAACAAAAAGAAGGTCAGAAAAATAGACTGAGGAAGCCAAACATTTTGGGGATAACCCTGCAAAATCAGCCAGGTCCGCCAGTAATCGTACGCAAAAGTGTACATTTACCTTTGTGAATCAGAGTTTGGTTGCATGATGTAATCACACATGCATTTAGCATGCATGCCTTTACAATGCTGGCATTAGCACAAACGCGTCATATTAATGGCTTGCGTGCTAAACAAATGCGTGGTAATGATGTGATTGTTCTATTGCCGGTATTGTAAAGGTACAGTGTGTTTCCGTCTTTGTTATAAAGGTTGTTTCCTTCAGAATCTATCTATCTATCTATCTATCTATCTATCTATCTATCTATCTATCTATCTATCTATCTATCTATCTATCTATCTATCTATCTATCTATCTATCTATCTATCTATCTATCTATCTATCTATCTATCTATCTATCTATCTATCTATCTATCTATCTATCTATCTATCTATCTATCTATCTCTGTCTTTGCAAGCCTCTTTGCCTATCTGTCTTTATGAGCCTTTCTATTTGTAAGAAAGGTTTACAAAAATATTACAAAAAAAAATCATTAGCAAAGGGAAGAGGCTAACAGCCAACACCAGATCAATTGACTTTTTCAGATCTGGAGTTAGCCAAGACCTTTTGATTGCTACTAAAATTATATGTACAATATAATTACTTATAGGGGTTTTCAGCCAGAAGTCATCCATTAGTCTGTTGTTGTGTCATTCATATTTTCATCCAGCCATTACAGCATGCATCATGTAGCAATAGGTCCACAGACTTCAGCCAATGGCTGACTGCACTGTGAGTTACAGCATAGTGCCCTTTCATAAGGAACACATCCACATACAAAGAAGTCCCCTTCTGTGTCAGGGGCTATTATGGAAATGCATGTCTATTTGAAACCAAACAAATATGTTTTGTCTTTAACCAGTTATGTTTTTTAGATTGATGAGAACCCAAATACACCGGTTTGAGAAAAGCAAACGATGAGCTATCTGTCCAGTGCAGATATGCACGTCCATTTAAAGATCTGACAGGAAGGGATGCCCTTCTGTTAAGAACGCTTAACCTTATGCAATGCGCGCCTGCACTTTTTTTTATCTATATGTTAGCTGTCATCATATTTATTTTCTGCATGAGACAAACGCTAAGAAAAACATGGCATTCTCCTTTGACGGAAGTAACTGCTTGGTGTCCACACATCCTAAAAGCATACTGTATATAGTTCATGTTTTACAGTAAATAAAGGGTTACAACACATCACCTATTCGTTCTCCAAATTCCCATGGTAACCAAGTGGCTCACAGCTCCCCTGCATGGGAGACATTTAGCTTTGCTGGCATAATAGATGATTTGCATCAAGTGGCCACTGACAGGCTTTCCAAGCACTGCTTAGCAATTCCGAAGCTGTAGACATTTTCAGATGACATCCAAGCCGAAACACTGTCAGCTGCATGCCACGGAATGTGTTAGCATATTTATAATCGCTCCTGCGTAATAGGCGAGATGTTTTAGTTGGCTTCTGAAACAAAACTTTTATTTGTTATATTTCTTTTTACAGTGTCGTGGTTCCAGCAGCAGATCACAATAAGCACATATACGGGGATTCACCAAAATGCCAGGTGACGCAAGAGTGACGTCATGCACCATTTGACCCCTCCCCCACCATACTCTTAACCCCTCATGTTTGCTGCTGAAGGGCTAGCTGGAAGAGCAGGGACTGGAAAGTACATAATCTGGGACTCAGGAGCATCTGAGGGGCACCTAAGAGCAAGCAGGGTGGAAACCAGTGTCAGGCTGGCCATTCTGCCACTATGGCATATCCCCGGCAGGCTGTGGGCTAGAGGGCTGCTTTCAGCCTAGGATGGACTACCCTGGCCCAACTATGCTGCCAGGGCCCCACTCTAGACATGGCAAGATGTGGCAGATTGGATATTTTGATTTCAAGCCCAGGCCTGGTGGCTCTCACTAATTAATGTCCTGGTTTGAGTAAAGCATGATTTGAAAACAATTTTACAGTTTTCTGATGTTCGTGTTAATTTAAATTCTATATTCTTTAAAAATGTTAATAGAGCCATATTTTGGTGGGTCTGTGCAAGTTGCATATGCAGATCCTAATGGTTTAAAGCACACAAGGCAGATGTTTGCATGCAGCTTTAAGGTTAAGATAACATAAGATAACATATAACTAAGATAACATATGAGGCCATGAATTCAATGGGGCAGAATTACAATTTTCTTGACAATTTCGATACCCAAATTGCAAGGTTACACCACAGAGATTTCCATTCTCTTTAAATACACAAGGTGACAGCAAACTTGATTTTTAGTATATTTCAAATGCATTTTTAGAGCCATAAAAGCATTTCCAGCTCACAAAATGTGTTTACCTACCAACAGGAAGAGGCATAAAAAGAGCGTTGATTCATATTTGCAATTTGGCATTGTATATATCAATATATTAGATTTGTGGATCTCATATCAAAGCAGGTGGTAACTGGTGCCGGGGTGTCTACTTTTGAGAAATGTCTGGGTTTGGCAGGTTTCCCTATATGGCTGCCAAACCCAGGAACAAAAACTCAGGTTCCCCGCTATCTAGCATAAAACGACCTGGTTTTACAAAGGGGTCACCTGGGGTTTTGGTCCCGGGCTCGGCGACCATCTAGGGAATGTTGCCAAACCCAGACAGTTCAGAAAAACTAGACCCCCAGGGCAGTCAAGGGAGGTGCATCTTGCGTGGATCTCCACACAGAATCCCCTGCAAACCTCAAATTTAGCTACAAAAATTACGCTTTCCTCACTTTACTGTGTGGGAAAGTTATAGGATCACTGGGCTGCCTCAAATTTGCTACCACCCAGCGTTCCTCCAGGTCTCCAGATGAAAATGGTACCTCACTTGTGTGGGTAGGCCTAGTGCCCATGACAGGAAATGGCCCGAAACATACTGTGGAGACTTAAAAAAAATCGAGTGCAAAACTAACTGGTTTTGCGAGGGAGTCGCCTGTGTTTTTGGTTCAGGGATCAGCGCCATCTACGGAAACCTACCAAACCCAGCCATTTCTGAAAACTATAAACCCAGGGGAGTTCAGGGAGGTGTGGCTTGAATGGATCTCCCAACATTTTTCTATCTAGAATCCCCTGCAAACCTCAAATTTAGCTAAAACAAATTAGGTTTTCCTCACTTTTCTGTGTTGTAAAGTTGTGATATCACCAGGCGGCTACAAATTTCCTTTCACCCAGCATTTCCCTAGGTCTCCTAATAAAAATTGTACCTCACATGTGTGAGTAGGCCTAGTGCTAGCTACAAGAAATAGCCCAGAACGTACTGTGGACAATCCAAAATAATCAATCGTAAAACTACCTAGTTTTGCTACGGTGTCATCTGCGTTTTTGGTCCTCAGCTTAGCGGCCATCTAGGGAAACCTACCAAACCCGGACATTTCTGAATACTATACACCCAGGGGAGTCTAGGGAGGTGTGGTTTGCATGGATCTCCACCGGAAACAATGTAGTTACAATTTTTCTTTCTCTTTTTCTCATATCATTATTATTGTATATTCCTCTTTCATGTGTAAAATTTCCTGTTGAATAATCTGTTTTAAATCTTTCTGAGAGGGTAATTTCTTTGGTTCTTTCAACTAATATGGTTCTGAATCAAACTCTATTTGATAACCTTCTATTGCCTATAACACGCATGTATCCTTTTTTAATTTACTCCATTGTTTTTAAAAAAAGCTTAACCTTCCTCCCACTTCCTCTGGATAGAAATAGAAACAGTCCTCATATTTACCTTCCCCCTGATTTGAATTCTGTCCTCTTCCTCTATTAGATAGACCTCTTTCTCCTCTCCTCCTTTGGGGTTAGCAATTGGGCACTCCTTGGTTCCCTCTGTAGTTTCCATAACTCTGGTATCCAGTATTTTGATATTGGGACTTATAATTTGCGCGGCCGAAAGGGTGCCCTCTCCTTCCAAGCCTCCCATAAAACTGTTTCTTGTAAATACTCTGTGCGTCGAATATTGCACTTTATCCAAACTTCTGAATGTCTGAACATATTTACTAAAGGATTTAACCATCCCATCTCCGAAAAGCAGTCCCTTAGCCTCATCACTAGACCACTTTCTGGCTAAATCATTCAGTTTAGGGTTAAAACAGATAGGCACTGTTCTGCGACTTTCCGCCAGAAGACCTGCATTGGCATTGCCTAAAAGACAAATAGCACGCTGACACCATCCTCTCAGTAAATGAATATTGAAGTTGCTCCCTCTTAAGTAGGCATTTTCTATTGCATCAAAAAAACTAGCCAATGGACCCAGGATATCAAAAACCTTGTTCTGGCATTCTTTAAGTGACCTCTCCAAACCCTTCCTTCGGTCTCTCCCCATCTTAAAGAGATACATCATCAGCTCGGGGTCTAGATTTGGTGTCAGTGTCACTTTTTCTTCTATCGTTGTATGTGAGCACTCTGCTCTCATAATGTTCCTCTCATCTTTCACTAAGGATCTCCTTATTCTATTGGTTTTATAAAATCAGCCACATGGTTTAAAGGCCACCAGTCCTTACCTCTTGGGTGTCTAATATCTCTAGGGTCAAATAACTTTTCTCCCAATGGACGTACTACTCTTGTTAACTCTGTATGTTTATTCTTATTACTGTTATCAAATTCCTCTTTTAGACCATCGATGTTGTCCAAATCTAGGATATATTCATCCATATTGGATATTTCTCCTGTCATCTCAACCTCATCCTTAGAATCAAAGAATCACTCTCAGTGTAAAACTGACTTTTTTGTGTGCTGCTTTGGACACCAACTCTCATTGAGCTACTTTGGGTTCCTATCTTACTGGATATACGCATCCATATGCTTCTTTTTCTTTATGCCTTTTCCTCCAGGATCTCTATTCAAATCCTCTTTATCAGATATTGAGACATACTCGTCCTCATCTACATTCCTAAGTTCTCTTTTTCTACTCAATACTTGTTTTACTCTTTCTTGAACAGCATCATGTAACTATTAGCCTATTTATCTTACCAAGCCTTCCTGGCTTGATTCCACAAGTGTTTTATCAGTCATAATGACTTTTATTAAGTTATGTTATATTAAAGTACTGTTTCTTTATTTATCATTTAACTCCTGTTAGTTCTTCTTCTTTATCATTTCAACCTCCGCAATAAACCATTTCTGATAACAAACGCTGTTCAGAAGTCACGTTGTCAAGGAAATGGTCCTCGCATTCCTAATAGCCTTATAAATAAGGCAAAATATTTCCAGGCAAGCTTTTCTTCCTTTGAAAAACATGCGCGCTGACCAGGTCATTGGACGAGTATGCATGGGCCTGCGGCAAGCCCAATCTCCTTACAAAATGAGCACCAGATGCGTCTGACACGTCCTACAACTTTCATGGAAATCATGGTTGCTGTGCAGGCGGATCACGTGCAATGGTCGGTGAGCGAGGCGGTTCAAATAGTTCTCACTCACAAGTGCACACCAAAACATCAGTTATTTCTTTAATAGTGCAACTATTTTTGAAAACGGAATAGTAAGTCTAAATCCACACTATTTGTAACCAGTTCATATATGTTATTTAAAGCTTTTCTTACTGTTGAAATCACTTCAATTATCTGAAAGAATAAAATATTACATACTAAATGCTGTGATATTTAAAAAAAAATGAATTATTTAAAAACAAATACTTTTACCCATAACCTGGGTGCTACCCTAACAAACAATCCTAAATATCTTATTCATAACTTACATTATTATATACTAACAGCTATATCTTATAATTAAAAATTTCATAAGGATAATACTTATCTGCTCAGAAGCAACAAACAAAAGACGGTACACTGCCAAGGAATTCCTGGACCTTAGATGCCGAAACAACAGCTGCATCTCACCCTTTCCATGATCCACAAACACTGCCACTTCTCCTGCGACATAACCTCCAAAAGATTCTGCACCCCTCCTGCCCAAATACACCTCATACATCTGGGACACCATCACCACTGTCATAAATAATCGTAGTCATAGCCTTCACTTTCTTCCATTAAGCTTTATTGATGGGAGACATGAAACAGCCAACTATCACAGCCAGGTGCAGTTACAATCTCTCCTCCAACCACTTAACTGCGGAATTTTCCACATGTTATTTTAGAACACTACTATGTCACAACAGTCTCAGCCTGGCTGAGACTCCCTAATAATATTATAACAACCACCCTCTCCTCGGACATTGCCTACATCACTGAAACTTGGCTCAATCCCTCCTCTAACCCCGACATCACCACCGCCACTCCCTAAGGCTACAACATGATACACCGAGAATGCGCCAACAAGCAAGGCAGAGGCATTGCCATCATCTTCAAAGAAACCATCAGATGCACCATCACCAACGACGACCCCACACCTATCATGGAACACCTCAACTTCCTACTATAAGCTGATGCAAAGACCATAATGAGATGCACCCTCACCTACAGGCCCCCGGGACGCCCGAGCAACATTGTGTGATGCTATCCCCAACATCAGTAACATTCTGTGATGCTATCCCCAACCTCATTGCTTCCCTAGCAATCGACTCTCACCACTACGTCCTACTAGGCAACCTCAACTTCCACATCAATGACCCCAATGATGCCAACTCCATTGCCCTCCTGGAGAACCTTGAAAACATCGGCCTCATACAACTGGTCACCAAACCCACACACAAAGCCAGACTCACATTCTTTCCCATTTTGACCTACAGCAACAGAATCAAATTCAGCCACCCGACAGAATTCACCTGTTCTGACCACACCATCTTACACTCCACCATCACCAATGTCCAACACACCATCACCAGGCTCCTGATCCCCCCACCGCAGCTGGAACAAGGTCACTGAAACCTAGTGTTCACAGGCCCTCACCAACTCCCAACCCGAGGCCTCGATCAGGAGAACTTCGCCGCCTGCATCACCGAAAGCACTGACAGAGTGGCCACACTGAAACCTACAAAATCCAACCAGACCCCCAAATAAGCCAGCTTGAACACCCCAGAACTCAGGATCACCAAGCACAACTGCCACCACCTGGAGAAATGATAGCGTGCCACTAAGAACCCCTCCAACAGCGAAAATCACAAAACAGCCCTCAGCAAATATCACCGACACACCAAGGAAGCTAAGAAAGCAGCCATCATGACCTGCATCAACTCTGGGCTAACCACACAAAGGAATTCTTCAAAATAGTAAAAGGATTCTCCAACCCAACAGCCATAGAGAACACCGTCCACCTCTCTCAAGAACTCTGCAACACCCTCTCAGACTACTTCCACAGCAAGATCACTAACATCTACAACCATTTCAACCTCCAACCCACCACCCTCAGCCCCAACAACCTTAACCAACCACCAAACATCAGCCAAACCATTACCACCTGATCTCCGCTGAATGCCCTGACCACCTTAACAATCATATCTTCCATCCATTCCGGGGTGCCCACTGATCCATGCACCCACAACTCCTAAAACATCCCAACAAACCCAATCAACAACTCAGACCCCTCCTAAAGAAACCTCCGCCAACCTCAGCCATCTCAAAACTTATCATCCGATCTCCCTGCTCCCCTACCCAGCTAAAGTCCTCAAGAAAGCTATCAACCAGCAGCTCACTGAATTCCTGGAACAAAACACCCACTAGATGCCTCACAATCAGGAGTCCATGCCAATCACAGCACTGAGTCCACTCTGATTGCCGCCACAGACAACATCAGAACACTCCTCGACCACAGAGAAACTTTGGTCCTGATCCTCCTCAACCTCCCTGCGGTGTTCAACACCATCTCCCACAATACCCTCATCAACAGGCTCGACAACATAGGCATACAGCTAGACGCACTCAAGTGGATCACCTCCTTCCTTACAGGTATGCACACAGAGCCTCCTTTCACCTCTGCCCCAAAGACATAACATGCAACGTACCACAAGAATCATTCCTCAGCCCCACTCTGTTCAACACCTTTGTGACTCCCCCTCTCAGACGTCATCAGATCCATTGGACTCAACATAATCTTCTACGCAGACAACACTCAATGGATCTTCTCACTCACAGAGGAACCCTCCAACGTCAAAACTACTTCTCTAATGCCATGACCAACATAGTCAAATGGATGAGAGACAACTGCCTCCAACTCAACTCTGACAAAACCGAAGTACTGATCATTGAGAAGAACACTTCAGTGTGGGAGCACAGCTGGTAGCCTGCAGAATTCAGACTGACACCCACACTGACCACCGTACATACAATCTTGGCATCATCCTCGGCAGCCAACTGACTATGAAATGAAAAAGCAATGCAGATGGATTCCAACCAACACAAGAACGACTGTCCCTCAGGCCCTTGTCACCAGCCACCTCAACCATGGCAACACCCTCTACACTGGCATCTCCACTCAGCACCGTAGAAGATTCTAGACCATACATTACGCCGCAGCCAGACTCATCCTGGGCCTCCCCAAACTAACCCACATTGCCCCGCACCTGAGAGACCTCCACTGGCTCCCTCCACAAAAGATGACAGTTCAAGGTCCTCACACACACCTACAAAGCCCTCCACAACCTAGGACCTGCCTACATCAGACATCGATTGAACTTCCACCAACCCTCTGGACACCTAGGCTCCTCTTCACTTGCCCTAGGACCCCACCACATCCATCGCAGCCACAGCGGTAGCCAGTGCTTCTCCTACATTGCTGCCAAGACCTGGAACAACCTTCCCCTCCAGCTCCGTACAGCCCCCTCACTGGCAGACTCAGAAAGAGACTCAAGACCTGGCTCTTCGACTGAGACACAGTGCTCAGATACCCCTAGGGGTGACAGTGATGCACTTTAGAAATATTGTTTGATTAATTGATTAATTGAATAGGTGAATAAAAGTTCATGCATAATGCTAGCTTCCCGTCTTGCCCCCCAAAAAACGGATGCCCTGTGACCTCTATGCTGCATGATTACAAATACCGCAATGCCAATTGAGATAACTGGATAAAACAGAGAAAGGAAAGCAGGAACAGCAGCTGAATAAAACCATGACTAAAATCCTTTGGGATAGAATTGTCCTGGTGCTGTGAGCAAGTCCCTTTTCTCAGGATTCCTTGTGTGGTAGGAGAATTTGAGAAACAGACTAAAGGAAAAGGGAGAGTACATGTTAGAAAGATGGGCACAACAGAAAGAAAAATACATACAGCCATGAAGTAGCAAAGGCAAGGCTTACCTGTTTCTCTTGTGGATGGTGTGGTGGTAAAATCCTGACCGACCAGAATATGAGGTAGAGACCCAGGGAATGCCAGAACAAATAAGTAATTGCTGAAATGTAAGTACAGTTAGGGGAACAACAAGAGGGCAAGTACAATAAAAAACTATGGGGCTGAAGGATAGGAAACCCTAGCCAGGGGAACCGAATAGGGAGAAAAACAAAAAAGGTGTGGTAACTATGAAGAATGTGGAAAAAAAATCAGCAGTAGCACAACACGTTGCCGCTTTTTGGAGGGATGGATTTAAATACTATTACTACTTTTCTTGCTCAAATTAACCAGGAAGATATGGTATATACTGAATCCAAGTATGCAATGTAGTTGATGCAAGCACACAATTTCCCATCCTCCTGAAGTTTTACCCTCTTAGTATTCTGTGATGAATTTGCTTTTTTCATATCTTTCACATCATGATAAATAGTCTAATCATGATAGGACTAACTACTGGTCCACTTGCTTGAATTCTTCACTTGCAAAGAAAGTTTTACTTTCTCCCAGAAATCTAACTTTAAATTGAGTTCTTTTAAAGAAATTGATGTGAGTTTGAAGTTTAAGATACTTATCCATCATAAAACCCAGGGTTGTGACACATTGCATGGTGAATGGGTAGCAATCCAGGATGCTGAAAGGATTCAGTCAAGACTGCATGGAGTGAAGCACTCAATAGGAGAAATGATTGTCAAATCTGTGAGAGGACCTCAATTTGCTTTTGGGGTAAGACTTTTATATAGAACCGGGTGTCATCAGCACAGACGTGTTAGGGATATTGGAACAAAGAGGGTCCATATGGCAATTGAAGAGAGTAGAGGCAAGTATTTATTGGTGAGTGGAGATGGGTTGGAATAGGAACTTGAGATTTTTATATATCAATATAGTTTTTCAAGGTATGATGTGAATCATTTTAGAGTTATACCTTTTTAATCCTATTCTTCCTTCTAGAGTCTTTAGTATGGTGGGGTGACTGATTGTGTCAAGCCCCGCAGACAGGCTCAGGAGGGTAAGGAAGCAAGAGTCACCTTTTTCCAAGATAAAGGATGCAGTGGAAGGTTACAATGTATCAGATCAAAACAAGCTATGCTGTGTAAGGGTTGGTCCAACACCGAATAAATAGGAAAGCCATTCTCGAAAGAGCAGACAAGAGAGATTGCCATTTCATCTTGAGCAAGGACTGACACAAAGCCCACTGTGTGTAGTATTGTAAAAAATGCTTCTGCGGCAGGCAGCTTCGGTGGTCTGTCATCTACAATTATCAAGAGGTGTATGAATCATAATGCTATGGTAATAGGGCAACAACAAAATACCTCACAGTGTGTTATCGCAAATTGCAGGCATCGTGTTACTGCACTGCACTGGAAACAGAATGAGCCTCTTTTTCCCACTAGACTGTAATTCTTCATTCAGCTGTACATAGAGTTTCTAGCGAAATCAGGAATGATGTCTTCCTCTCTACTTCTTTTATTTTTTAACCTTTATTTATTGGTGGTTGCAGATGGTACAGTAAAGTGATATCACATCATGTCAAGCAGAACAGTGCAGTGTATATTTGGTATTGGGCAGGTCCACCAGCATCATGATAAACAGCTAAATTATGTATCGCGGTGCCAACAGTTTGAAAGGTATGAGGATGGATACATATATTTTTATCACAAAAATTGAAAGATTCGAAAAGAAACCTGCCAAGGGGATGGTGTGTAAGATACAGTGAATTTCCACTGTGATCGTTCAGTAGGAAAAATCTTTTTCCTTCGAGACACCTCACCCACCAGGGTTGCCCCTTGGTGGCATGCTTCATCATTGGGGTTCATTTCAATCCTCTACGGCCCGTTGGTGGTGTTCCAGAGATAGATAGGCTCACTGATCTAGTATTGGTGAGTTTGGGGTAGGTATGTACTAGCATATCCCTCAGGCTCTTCACTTTCCTGTGAGAGAACATAGGTTTTGGTATGTTCAAATTACCGCTGTTCAAGTTCCACTAGTGTTTTTTCATGATTTTTGAGACTCAGTCTGAAGCTATGTTATATGTGGTTATGCAGCTCGGTCTTGTTTCTTCTTGTTTGTCTGGTTTTGGGCGGGGGTCAAGGAGGCTATCCCTATGGTTGTTAAAGGCGCGTTTCTTAGCTTGGGACACTATTCGTCTGTGGTAGTTCTTCACTATCAGTTTATTTTTCAGTTTTTCCACCTGCGTTCTGTAATCGTTGAGTTCGGTACAGTTTCTCTTTAGTCTTAAAAATTGCTCAAAAGGTAGATTCTCTTTTAAGTGTCTGGGATGGAAACTGTCATAGAGTAGTAAGCAGTTTTTTGCTGTTGGTTTTTCATGAGTATTGGTCTTTAGGATCCCTTCTTCCGCAACGATGTTAAGATCAAGGAAAACGAGTTCCATCCTGCTCAAAGGGTGGGTGTACTTCAAGAAAGTTTTCTGTGTATTGAGTCATTTTTTGAACTCTTCAGCTGTGGACATATCGCCATCCCAGATTACAAGGATGTAGTCGATGTATCTTTTCCATTGTTTTATGTGACAGAGAAAGGAGTTGGTGTCATTAAGAATTTTATGTGATTCCAAGTGGTGTACTTACAATACCACCGCATAAGGGCAATAGTGCTCCCCATGCTAGTCTTGTTTTGTTGGAGGAACAGCACATCCTCAAGACTAAAGAAGTTTTCTGTTAAGGCCCATTTGCAGCATTTCAAAACCAGATGCCTAGGTGTATGGTAGGTCCAGTTGGCCTCAAACAGGACTTCCTCAATAATATCCAGGGTTTCTTCATGTGGGAGACTAGTGTACAGGCTCTTGACATCCAGTCCAATTAGAATGCTGGTTTTGGGATCGAATGGAAAATTCCAAAGAAGACACAAGACCGCCTTGGTGTCTTGTTAGTATGTATTGGTACTCTGAATAAGAGGTCTTAGGAAGGCATCTGCGAACTTTGAAAGGGGCTCCAAAATCGAGCCGATGCCTGACACAATCGGACGTACATGAGGATTTGTCAGTGACTTATGGATCTTAGGGATCGTGTAAAAATATGGGGCAGTGGTGTTGGTTAAAAATTCCCCTTCTTTTTTAGTGATCCAGTCGTGTGTCACTGCTTCCTCTACCATGTATTCTTTATCGTTATGTATATTAGGGGCATGCGCATGGCTTGCTATCCACTGTTTCCTCATTAGAGGATCTTGAGGAGTGATACCATTGGGATTAGATTCCCTATAGGTCCTGAAGAAGAGCCAATAGAGGAACGGCTCGAAACATGTTGACTGATCATTTCTGAAGAGAACGGACTTATTACAGTTCAGACCTTCCGTCACAACCCCTGATTTTAACCTTACTGACTGCGGGCGGGAATAAAAGAATTGTCCTACTAGTCAGGTATTTTTTACTTATTCTTCCACTCCCTCCCACCTCACTATCTTTATCATTTAACTACATCAATAAGTGCTCCTGCGTAACTGTGAACTGGTAGCATGCCTCAATCCATAGAGGATTGGGGTGAACCCCAATGATGAAGCATGCCACCAAGGTGCAACCCTGGTGGGTGTGGGGTCTCTAAGGAAAAAGGTTTTTTCCTACTGACGATCACAGTGGAAATTCGCTGTATCTCACACACCATCTACTGGGTAGGATTTTTTCGAATCTTTCGATTTTTGTGATAAACGTATCTAATAAGGAGGATAAACATAGTCTTTCCCTCTCCCCCCCCCCCCTTTTTTTGTTGCTGGATACATATAGTCATAGGCAGCTGGACCAGTCAGAATAGGGCAACATCGCTTTAGTTGGGCTTGCCTACAACCATTTAAACAGGTAACTATAATGTAACTGTAGGCATTTGGTCTGGGGGTCACCTATTGTTTTCGTTTGTGTTTCTTGTTTTCCTCAGGCCATACCTGTGGGTGTGTATCTGGATGCCACTTGAAGGCCAGGTAACAGCACTCCCTTACCAGGCCCGTCTTTACCCTGGTCAATTAACAGGGTGAGCTGCAATTCCCCCCCTCCACCCTCACAAAAGCTGCCAGAGTGGATGCCCAGTCGTCTGTGATCGGTTACCATCATAGACCCGTTTTTTCCTCATCTCTTAATGCAGATTACTTCCTAGAGCACAGTGCTCGGCCTCCTTTTTCCACCTGCAATGATAAAGGCTCCCGGGGACCTCCAATGTATGGCAAGAGTCCGTCTGGACAAAACCGAATTCATCTACCATTTTTGTCATTTTCAGAGCGTGATACAGTCCTAAGAGACATAATTCAATTCGCATAAGTACAATCTAGTACAGTACGCGATCCAAGTCAGCTGTCACCTCCCACCAGTACTGTGTGATCCCCGGACAAGAGCAAGTCCTATATATATATATATATATCCCCACCATTTGCTAAGGATCTACAGCGTTCATTTTGAAATTGAACAATTTTGTCTCCACAAACGGAACTTACCGGAATATTGCACCATGGGAGCTGAAGTTCACAGACATTGAGCCTCAGCTGACGGTGATTAATGGGTGGAGCCAGCTGACCTCCCCTGATTGGGAGTGCCGTAGAATATCAAGGGTGGTAGAAGGATGGTTCCCGTTCAAGTTAGCGGCATCTGACGAAGGCAAAGACGCCGAAATGCATTATGCCACATCTAACCGTCATTAAAGCATTCCTGAAACGTTTCCCGCTGTGTCCTCTGGCTTCTTATACGGAGGGGTCTTTGTTGGAGATGTTTACGTGCTAGCCAGCAGCACGTTAAGAGGACCCGTTCCACAAAGTGTCCTGCGTAAAGTTTGGCATCGTTGCAGTTTCACCCGAGGGATCGGATATCGCAGGACCGCCACAGAACTAAGACAGGCAAGCGACTACTGTCAGGAACAGCCCGTGACTTCACGGGGTAGCTGGAACACTGAATCCCAGCTACATGGCTCGTGTTGACTTTGCTTTGGTTTTGGGGGCTGGAGCGTTTGGGACCCGAGGGAATGCTGGACTGTAATCTACGGGACTGCTTCATATCTACAATATCCCCACCATTTGCTAAGGATCTACAGCGTTCATTTTGAAATTGAACAATTTTGTCTCCACAAACGGAACTTACCGGAATATTGCACCATGGGAGCTGAAGTTCACAGACATTGAGCCTCAGCTGACGGTGATTAATGGGTGGAGCCAGCTGACCTCCCCTGATTGGGAGGGCCGTAGAATATCAAGGGTGGTAGAAGGATGGTTCCCGTTCAAGTTAGCGGCATCTGACGAAGGCAAAGACGCCGAAATGCATTATGCCACATCTAACCGTCATTAAAGCATTCCTGAAACGTTTCCCGCTGTGTCCTCTGGCTTCTTATACGGAGGGGTCTTTGTTGGATATATATATATATATGACTTTCAGCAGTCCTGTCTTCCTCCTTACTCAACAGGTACAGACCACAAAGTGGCAAATAGATTTTTAGCGTGCTATTTTTATTTTCTCCACGGTCAGCATAACGTTTCGGCTGTTGACACACAGCCTTGATCACATGACCCCCCCAGTGACGCACATGATTTATATATAGCCCGTGATTGGATGTTTGTCAGTTACAATTGCGATTTGAAAAAAGGTAGAGCTAAACAAAATACTTCTAATACAGAAATACCTGTTAAAATCCATAAATATATAAATAACTCTAAAATATCGTCATTGCTAAATACATGATCACAATTAATATGCTAAAATTTTTTTTTTGAATAAATAAAATAATATCATTGAATATGTAAGACTATTAATAATAAAAAGAGCCTACATTATCGGGTTTTCTTCAATGGCATAGTGACATGATGAGTTCCCTATTACATGAATTGTGCTCTACTAAATTATTATTCCAAAACCACATCGTAACTAGTCAACTATAAGTGCAAATGCTCAATTTGTTGTATCACAATTAGAAAAAGTGCAAAAGTAATATTGATTCCATACATATTAGTAAAAAAATCCTCCTTATTACATCCTAAATCACGATACTGATCACATTAGTGCTCAAAAAGTGATAAAAAAACTAAATAAATCACACATAATAATATGATGCTCAAAAAAGTTACAGTTCCTATTCTAAAATACATGATCTATTCATTGAATAAAATTAATAGCATTACATCCAATAAAAACTTTCATGATTTTATATCCAATCTTGTTTACAGATATGATCCCCCAGATCTAAATTTCTTAATAAAAATAGGTATTGGAGTTCCAAAAAATTTGACTTAGGTTATTTCTACAAGAAATGCAGGTAAGTGTATACACAGATGAAGTAAAAGATCCCATAAAATCATAAATATATTTCATAATACTTTCATAAAAAATTATGTAAATCTTCTCCTGTGTTTAATCCCTTCGGAATTCTAGTATCCAAGAGAAGAATATATTTAGATTCCAATTGTCTAAGTTGTTTTTCTCTATTGCCGCCTCTTATATTCTTTTTTACTGAGTCAATTACATAATAGCATAGGTCATTCAAGTTCTTGTTGTGAGCTAATTTAAAATGACGAGCTACTGGATAAGTGTCATCAGAATTGACTATTGCTCTTAAATGTTGCAGGATACGATTGAACACTTGTAACTTTGTACTACCCACATATTTCATTTTACAAGTGCATTCCAAAACGTATACTGCATAATCCGTGCGGCAAGTAAAAAGACTTTGAATTTTAATAGGATTCTTCTCAAATACACTTCGATATTCAGTAGTGTTAATGCCAAACTTGCATGCCCTGCATGAGATACATTTGTGGAACCCAGATTTATTAGATAGCCAATTGGTGGAGTTGACTACTTCAGGGTTAGATTTGACTAGTGCATCTCTCATTGAGGGCGCTCTTCTAAAAGTGATGAGAGGATTAGTCGTAGTAGGGGAGCTAAGGTTATATCCGTTTTCAACAGAGGCCAATGTTTTGTTATGATACCCCTTATTTTCTTTTCTTCTACATTATATGCAGTTATAAGTCTAACTCCACCTTGGCTGTTGGGTAAATCCTCATCCTTGTTTCTTTGGCTCTTTTTTTTAGATGTAGCAGTGGTGTATAAACACTCCTCTCTTGTGTGGCTATTGGTTTTATCTTTGGCCTGTATTAGATCTTTTAAGTGATACCCACGAGCCAAAAATCTCATTAGGGCCTCTTCTTGGCATTTGTTCAAATCTGAATCCGAACTACATATTCTACGCATACGTAGAAATTCCCCGTAAGGTATGCTTTTTATAAGATGACCTGGGTGAGCACTACTAGCGTGAAGGATTGAGTTCCCTGCTGTCAACTTCCTATATAGCCTGGTCTGAATTTCATTATCCCTAATATAAATTTCTACGTCCAGAAATTGGACAGAACATTTACTAATATCAGCAGTGAATTTTAAATTCAAATTATTCTGGTTAAGAACATTAATGAATGCTTTTACAGTCTCTTGGGTACCTTTCCATATCATACAAATGTCATCAATAAAACGCCAAAATTTAATTACATTAGAGTCATACGTTGTTTTAGGGATGCCTCTGAGGACATGTCATATATATATATATATATATATATATATATATATATATATATATATATATAAAGTCAGTGTCTAGTTCGTGACATCTGGAACATTTCCGGTCTGTAGTGCAATATATCATGCTGGGCAGGTGTGGGGTGAGGTGTGTCTTATGAAGAAAATTACACAAAATGTAACGGAATCTAGTATTGTGTGATGCAGTGCATACACGCTCCAATGCTCTGGCGTTCCTTATTGTGTAAGGCATAGTTTATTGCAGTTTACCATCGCAGTCGGAGTGGTGTTAAGTCTACCTCGGTATGGAGTACTGACAATTTATAGAGCCAGGAAACCAACCGATGGCCGTTCCAGGAGGTGAGAACAATTTGTAACACCTTGTGCTTCGGCGGCTTGGTCTGTTCCATCTGCGATAGTATATGTATTGCCCAGGTAACTATCTCATACATTAGCAATTGCGAGGCAGGCAGGCTTGTGTCTGCCATGGGACCATCCAGCGGTCTCAGTCTACCCTCATCAAAATAATTGCCAACCATGTGTAGAACTGTTGCAGTCCAGGTGCGTAGTCTGCGTGCTGTGGTGTGACCACCTCAGGGTGTTGGGAGGCGCACTGGTGGTAACACCAGGGAATTTAGCCAGGAGTGACCGGTGAGCTTGGTGTATTTCCCACAACAGCACAAGATAATTCAGAGTAATTTGGAGAGTGGGCCCAGTGTAGGACGCTCCCTCAAAAGGAGAGCTATCAATGTCCTCGCCACTGGTGGAGTAGAGTAACATCCCAGTTCTTCCCGGTGGAGAACAGCGAATCAGCAGGCCAACCACCTTACCTGAGCCGTGATATGGTACGGCTCGAAGTAACTATCTCATAGAAAGCCTTTCAATTTCAATAAAGGACATGAGACCCAGAGATTCACTAGATCATAAAGCTGACACATATAAGGATTGAGGCATTTACTGGAAGTTCAATTGTGAGTATACATTTGGGTGTGTGACTAGAAAACTGTTGTTGCACGTGTTTTTTGTTTTTTTTGGTGGTAACAGAAATATCGAATTCAGCATTCTAAAATCAAAAATATGCATATCTTTTACAATCCAGTAACAATCAGAATACAAAAACATGACTCCATTTCAAACCGGAGCTGCCTTTGAACCTAAGGGCAAGTCTCGCTTCCAAACAATGCTGGAATGAATACATATAGCTTCCTGTTGGTAGACTAGATACGCTGCTGGAGATTCTGGTAGAAGGAAGCCTTCACCTATTCGATTCCATGTGAAAATGTACAGTGCCTGATGGTTGGGAGCAGAATAGAATTTATGAAGTTACAACACAAACAATTACTGAGCATGCATTTACAATGCGGTTTTTACATTGCAACTACCATTAAATCGCATGATTTTACAACACATGCCATTACAACGCATTTTTTAAAACTACTATTACAATGCATTCCATTACAACGCATACCATTACAATGCATACCATTACAAACCATAATACTTTTAGGGCAACAGCAGGGTAAGTGTTGGATAGTGTAGGGATAAACATTAATATTCCCACTCTAGTGAGTGCACCAGTAGGGTAAGTGTTGGAAAGTGTGGGGGTTAAAATTACTATTCCCACTCCAGTGAGTGCAACAGTAGGGAAAGTGTTGGATAGTGTAGAGGTAAAATGTACTATTCCATCTAACCCAAAACCCATACCCCCCCAAAACTAAAAAATCTCCATTACTTACCTTATAACGCGTAGTAATAGCATGCATTGTAATGGTATGCGTTGTAATCGCATGTGTTGTAGTGACATGTGTTGTAATGGCATGCGATGTAAAGGCAGTTGCGTTGTAACAGTTGCGTTGTAAATGCAGTGCGATGTAATGACTGCTTTTATTACACAAAAAACCAAGGCAGAGTTGCCGAGTTGCGAAACAAAACAAAAGTTTAAAAATGCGGGCCTTTGTGCCAATACTAGTTTTTAACTTTTATAATGGGTAATTTTGGTTTTAATGTATATCCATAATGGTTTGCAGCCTTGAGAAAGTCCTTTTGGACAAAACACGTGTTGGCTGCCTGTTGCTTATGTTATGGACTGTGGCAAGAAAATAAAGGAGGGGTGTGGTGAAAAGCGCACTCAATTTTGAAACTTAGTGAGTGTGTAATGGTATGCGTGCTCGGTTGCTAATATGCCTACGGAGCATATGTACAATGAACAGAATAAGTGGCCTAGACCCGTCTAGATGACTAGGACTGCAACCAGCACAGCTTGTAGTGTTTCTTCCATTCAATTCAATTTATTGAACACAATGCACAATATTATATAGACATCATAAACATTATACACATTTATATATCTTGAAAATAAACATTCGGTAGGAAAACAAGTATGCAATATTTGTGAATTATTCACATAATATATGTCTTTATGTGCCATAAAATAGTTACGGCACTCATACCCAATGCATTTCGGGACACAGGGTCCCTTTGTCAGGGGTATTCTGAAAGAAAAGAAGGAGACTGTATTCAAATGAATGCACGTTGGAAATCGAATTGGCTGAGAGACGCTGATGTAATGTGTGCACCCGTCATGCACCCTTCACCACAGTGATCTCATTCAACAAGATACCTGACTCTTCAAACACTTACTGGCTGAACTCCACAATGTTGTGCCCTCTGTGTACAGAAAGACAAGAAAACAAACAGATTCTAGTACATTGTAACCGCATGGTAAAAAGATAACCGAAGCATCTGTCAAATCAAATTATATACCTGGTAGATATACGTATTTCAAGATCAGTAACCGTGTCAAGCCCGCGATGTTGAACGCCTAAAGGGATACATAATACCATACTAGTAGCTCAGCATTTAAAAAGACCAAAATGTTTCAGTAACCGTGAAAAAGTCTGAGAAATTGGATACTGAACTCACCTCCCGAGAATGGATGTGACTAGAGGTGAAGCGACCGTTCATGAAAAAAGATATGGCTGGCACCAGGCCGTTTTTGGGAAATACCAGTGCAACACGGCACCTGTGAAATGTATAATAACGATTAAAATAGACTACCGGTGTACAAGTTCATGATGTGACCTAAATTTAAGGCTTGCTTTCAGATGTAAAGAGATGTGAAGGTAGGCATCTGAAAGCATCTCTGGTTCATCTACACAAGCAGCATTTTTAATTCATCATACTACTTTTCAAAATAGACAACGGGTCCATTAGTAGAGATCCTACATCAGGAGGGACTGCATATGCTTCGATAACAAAGAGACTGGCTGAATTGAGGTATTTGACCCAAGCAGCAACACGAAAATGTTTGCAAAGTCTTATCTCAACATGGTCAATTTACCAATCAAAAGATATCACATATGAGTCGACCGCAGACTTTAGAGTTTATTGGTGTGCTCTGCAAGACAGACCTTAGGGAACATTTTCCTCCCAGATCTAATTATGAGAGCTAGCACTACACACTCTCCCTCATTGTTAAGCAAATCCAAGGACTCATGCTTCTACATGACTCTACAGTTTTTCTTAAGCCACAGGTTTGCCACTACCTAAAATCTTTACTTTACCATCATTTGAGAAATTGGACCACAACATCAGTACATTATGAGATGTCGCTGAACGTTCAAATCATCTTCATCTTCAAGTACTCTAATGGTTCCATAGCTCTAGTCTGAATATTGGGATGTCTCTAGTTTCATCTACTTGTCAACTATTGATGATGGCTATTAGTGCATTGGGATGAAGTGCCACTATGAGCTTCCAAGAAATACTAAGCTATTGGTACAAGACAGAAACTTGTCAATCATCCAATTGAAGAGAACTGGAGTCCACCTGGCCTTTAATCCTTTTCTCTACTTCTGTGCCCTAAGCCATCTGAATGGACCGCCTTGTAGCCAAACCATATATACAAATGGAAAGGGGACAAAATCAATAGTGTTGGCATTGGTGGCAACAAGTGCATTTAAAGGGGAGAGATGCACATTGCATCCCTGACAACAACTTACATCAAAGGCAAACTGAACTTTGGAGCGTAACACTTGAGTAGAGTGTTCCCATCTTCACAGTGCCAATGCATTATCAGAATGACATTTCAAAAGATATGTAGAAGATTTGGATCCCCATGAGTAGACCTTTAAACATCCAGAGCCAACTGAGTCTTTTCCAGATTTTCTTCCAAATGTCAGCACTAGATGCCAAGACGATTAAGTGGCTCAAGGATAGTCTATGGGCCTGCCCTCCATTTTCTCTAATCCCAAGGGTTATGTTCAAACTTCATCAAGAGTGAGAGTCCATGTTCTGCTGAAAGCTCCCCAGTGGCCTTGGATAATATAGTTCCTCTTTTTAGTAAAGTTATGGGTGAGCACTTCATGGATACTTCCTCTGTTACCATTCCTTTTCTAGTGCCCAATGCTGTCTCTGGTTCTGTCATTTCCATTTTGTGGATTCACAACTCATAGGTTAGGCCTATGGGAATAAGGATTATCTCTAAGAGGATATCTACTTGAAAAGCATACAAATACCACTGTTCTTCCAGTCGGTATTGGTGCTCAGAACCTGGTTTGCAATCCTCTTCCTAAGATGCTCATGTATTGTTGAAATGTTTCCATGTGGTATTTGCAGAAGGCACCTTAAAGCTCTTTTGGCTGTAATCAAGACCTTTAGAGAGCTAAAGTGAAGTTTTGACAACATTTCTTCCCTGATTGCCAGGTTAGTGAAAGTGTTAATTGTACTCAGGTATTGGTTACTGTGTGGAATTTAGTGCTTGTTTTGAGGATTCTGCAAAAATCCACCTTTGTACCTCTTTCATATTTATCTCTGAACATGATGGATGTGAACATGTTCATCATTAGAAACTATTAGTATGTGATTGATGTAAATGTTTACAAAAATATAAATGTGCTCATGAAGGATTTCTTTAATGAAATAATAAAATGCTGCTGCTGATTTTCATTTCCTTTCATGGATACAGGATCAACCTGTACTGGTGAAATTAGACAATATGTTAACAGTGGCAAACATCAATACCTAGGTGGTACATTCTCAAGTCTCTAGGAACAGTGGCAGTTCAATTGGGATTATGGACAAATTAACATTTTTGTTCCAGTCAGCCTCTCATGTGAGGCTGTTGGACAATGTCAGACCAGATTGCCTGACACACATGCTGCGCTGTGTGAGAAAGAGGCAAAGCAAACACAAGAAGATGACGGACAGAGCGGTGAAACGTTTCAGGCACTCACCCCCAGTCACAGATCTGGGTTGAATCCATCATTGTTCTCAAGCTCACTTCACCACCCCAGTTCACACCCAGACATATGCAAATCAGTCTTGTCCCTGTTCCCCATGGAAACAGTGCATCCCGAACTGCCATGCCAGGTTTTCCCCGGAATGGAAACAAGCATTCTGGGACCGGTTTCGGGGTAACACCCCTCATCAGCCAGGTAGCTTGAATCCAGTGGCAAAGTGAGCAAGGGACCCAGGTCTGGGCTTACTCTGCCATTGGGGGCGAACTAAGCAAACTCAAAGAAATTATGGATGGAGTGGTGAAACTTTTCAGACACTCACCCCCAGTAACAGATCTGTACATCATCTGTTCTTTTTTAATTTGTCTCACTAAGTGGGAAGGGTATGCCCAGACATGGGTTCCATGCTTGCTAAAAATACGATGGATTTGACCCAGATCTGTGGATGGGGGTGAATGTTTGATTAATTCAGCATTCCCTCCATCATCTGTTCTTTTTGAATTTGTCACCCTAAGTGGGAAGGGTAAGCCCAGACGTGGGTCCCGTACTCGCTAAGCCACTGGATTCAAGCTAGCCTGGCTGATGAGGGGTGTCACCCCAAAACCGGTCCCAGGATACTTGTTTCTGGTCCAGGGAGAACCTGGCCTGGCAGTTCGCCTGGACTGTCCCCATGGGGCACAGGGCCAAGACTGATTTGCACATGGCTGGGTTTAAACTGGAATGGCATAGCATGCAAAAAAAGATGGATTTAACTCAGATCTGTGACTGATGGGGCGAATGTTTGATTAATTCAGCATTTTGTCCATCATCTCTTCTTTTTGTGTGTGAGAAAAAGAGAGCAGGAGAGCGCCAAATTTACTGAAATAATGCACTTTCCTCCCCTCTCCCTAGCACTGGTGCTGAAATTAGCACACAGCCAAATTTACTGAAATAATGCACTCTCCTCCCCTCTCACTAGCACTGGTGCTGAAATTAACTGCTGTGTGCCACAGAGACACCTTTGTGCGATATTGCAAGGGTGTTTCCATGAGTAAAGCATAGATTTTGTACTGGAAGTCTCTTCCAGTACAAAATGCTATGTGTAGACTAATTTAAAAAAAATTCCACTTTGTACCTGTGCTGTACAGTGCAGCACACATGCGAAGTAGGAAAATAAATGAGAAAAAGAGCATTTCTCTCTTATAGCGAAGGATGCACTGACGCTAAATGCTGTCTTCTTTATTTGGAAAATTGGGCATAGTTAGCACCAGAGACCTTGGGTGGTTGCAAGGGAATACCCATGCACCACCCATGGTATGCTCCCTTGGCGCTAAGTAGTGCACAGCAGTGCTATGCGCTGCTTCACTTAACGTTAATTTCACATTATTTTCAGCACTAAACAAGTTTAGTGCTGGAAATAAAATGAGACAAAAAGATTTTGCAACAATTTGTGTCCCACGGTGTAAAATCCTAGTGAATCTGCCCCTTAATCTTTTGGTTTGACCTAGCATTTGAGTGTGATTTTCAGAAGGTTAAATATTAGGAGGTGGATCCGGTCCAGAACAGTGTTGGTCAATGCTATGGCTAAGGCTACTCTCCCAGCTAGGAATCAGGTCCGATTGAAAAGGAGTCTGGCTTCCTCATGGGTGGAAGTTAGGGGGTTTCATTGGCAGAACTTTGTAGAACAGCCAGATGGTCTTCTTCCAATAGTTGTAATCACCACGTTAGACTTCAAGGTTTGAAGTTGGATTGGAGGAACTTTAATGCATGGGTTCTTAGTTCCGTACTACCTTAAAATATTGATTCAGTAATGAATTCACTGAGTGTGCTGCACTGATGTGTCTTTATTTGTGGTTTCAAAGCCCAAGTCAGATTTGAAATTCCTCATATGTAATGACTGGGACATGGCCGAGGGTGGTAGAGGTAATGCTCTGATAATGTACCGATAATCTTCACATCACTAGTTCTACCTCTACTTGTGTCAGTCATTACAACCCACCAACCATTCCTTACTGGTCAGACCTTCCACAAGATACTGGTAATATCAGACACTTTTATAGCACCTAGATCATTCTGTCCTGAAGTTTTTCTTTTCTTGAGGTGGGATTCACCTCATAATTAATTAAAAGAATGAGTATGGGTAGCAATAGTAATAACAAAGATTACCGTTAAGTAATCCAAATATTGTGGGGGGGGGAATAAAAATTTGTTAAAACCAATAAAAATATTTAAAAAAAAAAAAAAAAGTAATCCAAATATTGTTGTACAATTCTCACATTATACTTCATAACCTAATAAGGTAATAACAATAAATAAAATGTAAATGTATTTTCATAGTGTGACATGTACAACAAATCATTAATGCAGAGCAGCATTGGAATAGTAGTATATCGAAAGATTAAACGTTGTGTCAGCAATAAAACAGTAGCACGGGACGCAGTCACCTTCTTAGTAGACACAGTATGCAAGAGTTGTAGGTAAAAAGTTTAAAACAAACAATCAAACAACAATGTCCAGATCCAACTAGCACAAAGAGGTAAGTGGAAAATGCTATCCAGGTATGTCAGTCTGCCCATCAGCTAGTGGCACAGGTGGGAGTGTATGTAGCTAATCTACAGGATCCTGCAAAGGCTATCATCTGGGTGATGCATGGAAGGAGCTTGTGCAATAACATCACATACAGAAGCAGCACACACTTGGGCCCTATCACACTGAACCAATTGGTCGCTGATCAGCTCTCTAGTCACTAGTGTCTAAGGGGGCCTGTCATAAGTTTTGGATTGCACCTCTAACAATAATGCATCCCTTTGCTTATTCCCTTAGATAATAAAAGGGTGTAACTGACCAAGAAAATTAAGAAAATTGGCGGCTGTGCAACGCAATTGCGTTCAAAGTGATTTTAAACCATTGTCCACAACATAGCGAAATAAGTGGAAAATATTCTTTTAATTGAAGGTGAGCACCATATCGAGTAATATAAAGGGAGGGCATCCATAAAATAAATAAATGAGAGGACACTAGCCTTTCTCGTTTGGATTGTTAAACTTTACAGGCCCTTTTGACCGCAGAGGGATTAATTCATATATATTCACCTGTGGTTTATGCCATAAAGACCAATCAGGAGGTAAGATGATACCAGCATATGATAGAAATTTTGCAATTTTATAAAAAACAGAACATTAAAAAATAAGGTTTTTCTGTTATAGAGTGAACAACTACTAAGAAGCATGAATGGTATTAAGTGCTGACCTTGGACAATCATATTACATGGTCTATCCCCGTTTTTTTTTATAGTAGACTTGATTTTTATTTAAAGAAAGGGCTTTTGTTTAAAAATAATTTTTGAATAAGTAGAACTACGATGACATTTATTGATAACTCATCTAGAATTGGAAGGAGCACCTTGGGCTAAATGGGAAGGTATATCTGTGTGTGAATGGCAACGCAGTCACTGAACTCTGTATGTAAATATGTTGTGCATATATATATATATATATTATCTACTGGCGGTCGCCAGTAGATAGTTATAGTTAGGACCGTGTTTCCATAGGAAATCCGCAGCATTCTATTTGGAATAACTTTGGCGCCGATTGATGAATCCTTGCGAATTTTTCAAAATAGGTGGGGCGCTCTGCTCCGCTCCTTCCCTGAAAGTCTCGGGGGGATTCGTCAAGCGGGGGCTGAGAAAAAGGGTGGTCCCAAAACGCGTTTTCCCCATGCATTTTTCCATAGGACCTTTAGTCCAAGCTACAGCCCGAACGGCTGAACAGAATTACTTGAAATTTGGCAGAGAGGTAGTCCTCAGTTCAGGGATGTGCCTTTTGCAGGTCTGGTGTAAATCTGTTCATTAGTTCCTGAGAAAATTGCAGTTAAAAGCATATATATATATCTATAAGCGCGCACCGTGCGCGTACGGTAAGCATACCGTATGCGCACGGTGACGTGTGCGAGCGCAATTCTGATTGGTTGTTAGATGTCAGTAAACATTCGAATCGGTCGAAATGAGGAAGTGTCGGCCGCCATTTTGTCTCTCGCAGTCTGAGGCAATGAAAAACAAAGGGGGAAAACGTTAGAAGGGGGCAGGATGGACAGGTCCTGACCCCCTAGGCTTTGTCAGGGGGTCACTGAAGGCCCCCAAGGGTAAAAAAATAATAATTTTTTTTGCAAAAAATCGCGGGGTGCGCGCACGGCACGAACAACGCATCGTGGGCACTTGGTGCGCGAAGCGCACCAAGCGGCCACAGTGCGCGCACGGTGCGCTTCGCGCACCGTGCGCGTACGGTAATGCGCTCGGTGAAAAAACTTTAAAAAAAATAATAAAAATACATAATTTAGCATTTAAAAAACCGTACAAATTCACAGAAAAAACCATAGGTTTCACACACGTTATAGTTAGGAATTAGCATTTAAAAACCTTGCAAATTCACTTAAAAAACCATAGGTTTCACACATGTTATAGTTAGCTGGACATTTCACTCGTGAAAAACCATTGAAATTCCCCCGTTATAGTTAGTGCAGGCAACTATAACTCACGCGACCGCAATCCTCTGCTGATGACGGCAGATATTACATCACTGATGACATATTTGTCTCTCTGAAAAAAAAATATTTGTAATATATGTATAGCTAAAAATTAATGGAAGAAGACATGGGTAAATAAGTGTCTAAATACAGTGATGTAATATCTGCCATAACTGTTCTAAGAGCCCAGAGGGGCCCCACGTGACTGTGATTTGTGTTCAAAGGGCACAGTGGTGCCCACGCTCCTTTTCCCAGCTGCCCAGCACTTAGTGGGCAGCTGCAATGTGTAGGTTGTGCCCCCCCCTTTACGCTTTAGCTTGCGCAGCCTGCGCAGCCTTCCCCTGACACTGTGACACAGGGCGTCCTTGCCCCGACAAGGCCAGTTGGCCTAGGGACTGCCACAGGTAGTGGCTAATGTGAGTTTGGCGCTATTCTTGTCCTGCACCTCTGAAGGTATTTTATGCATCATGTGTTTTCCTTTCTTACAGCTCTGAATGTGATGCATCATGTGTAATGTGCGTTTACCCCTACAGGTATTGTGATACTTAGGTGGTTGTTTGTTTTCTCCTAGTACAGGTGGTACTAGCGAGGTCCTGATTCCCTGCGCGATATTTTTCTTAGGTGGTTAGGGTTGCGTAGGTGGTACGTACCTGATACCAGTAGTTACTGGTTGTGTGCTATATATGTTATTTTGTACTACAGTGTTTTATATCCTATGTGCTAATTTCTACAAAGTGCTAATTCCTGACAGTGGTCCATGTGGCCCTGTCCCCTGTATATATAATCCCTTGTAAATTCTGCCCGTGCCTGTTGGCACATTGTAAAGTGTGTGTTTTTATCTAATGTGTTTGGTATAATACAAAGGTTATTTTTATATAATACCTTGTGTGGAGTTTCCTTTGTGGTGGGCCTTGGGTGTTGTTGCTGGGTGCGCGCGCAAATGCTTTACACATCGCCTCAGAGATAAGCCTGACTGCTCGTGCCAAGCTACCAAGGGGGTGAGCAGGGGTTATCTTTGGCGTGTACCTTCCTTGCCCCGACAAGAGTGGTGGTTTCTGCCTGACTTTGGCGCAAGCCTTAGCCAACCAGAAATCCCATTTCTAACAGTTGTCATTATCTAGAGTCCGGAAGATGGTGGTATATCGATTTCGGTCCACCGAAACACCGCGTCAACAACTTTTTATTGTATAATTCTTGAACGGCACCTGTGATTATTTGATGAAATTGTGTTTATTTCTTTCTGCTTATTTGCACCTGGTAAAAATCATAGACCTTTTTACAGATCAACTGGTCTGTATGTTCCTCTGATTATATTGAGTCAGTATATTGATGTAAAAAGAAATGGGCAGAGGAGATCATGTGCAAAAAGGGATTTAACTATATGATGTTTTAGCATATATACTTTTTAACTGTTTTTAATTGCTTTTTGTACATGCACTTTGAATTAACATAATAAATATCAGACATTTTTTGCATATATTTGGGTTCAGTTTGTTGAGAAAAATGAGTAGATGAGAGTCTGTAAGTGATGCATGATTGTAGTGATCAGAAATAGATCTTGCTTAGTAGGGGATATTCTTTTGTTGAAATTTCAGTGCACCTTGTCCCCTACATGTAATAGGGTGCCTCTCAATTTGTGATAATAGTCCCATTGCTTTAGGTCAGTGTCTCCCTGTTTCCCTCTTTTGAGTCCATTTAGGCTATTATCTCCCCCGTGGTCCATTTCTGGACATCACCTAGCTATATTTTAGCACCCGGGGATTGCTGAGAATTCTATGACAATGCTATAACAAGCTTAGCTAATATAAGCCCCAGGTCTAGATATCTGACTATGTGTGTATGTGTTGTTGGGCATGGCATCTGCACCCAGGATTCAAAACCTGGCTTTTCACCTCCTAGGTATTTTACACTTTGACAACCAGAAGGCAGTACGCAGCGCTAGGACACCTTCGGGTAACAGTAGCGCTTAAGAAATTTAAATAACATAACATAATATCTGGCCAAGTGTACATGACAGTATATACTGAGGTAGTGATCTGCCTTTTACTTCCGTAAAGACCAATGTAATTTGTGTCCTGTATGTTATTATTTTTGTGTAAGCCCAGACCATATGTAAGAAATCTGCACTGGGCACTCGGCGACAAGGACAACTATCTAAAGACCCTGAGTACATCTTCGCCACTCGAGCTGGAGAAGGTATCTCTGATGTAAATAGTTATATTGCGTATATTTAAAATATGGGTTGGACCATCTTTTTGTATTGCAAAAATCCTTTCCCATTCACTCTCTGTCATCTCACTTTTCAGGGCACCATACAATTTGGTTCTAATGGTCCACAGATCTCTGTATAGTGCTGCAGAGATCTCTCCATGTAATGGAAGTGTGGAGTGCTACAGGGCTCCGCGTTGAGTTCCACGCTTTTTAACATCTATGTGAAACCACTCTCAGACATTATTAGTACCTATGGCATTGCCATGGCATCTTACACCGACGACACTCAAATCATTGTATCTATGTCTCCAGATACCAAAACCATCTCAAAGAGATGCATGCCTTGAACTTGAATAGGTGGCAAGTTGGATGGTGGTAAGTTGCTTGAAGCTGATGGGGACAAATCAGAGGGGATGGTAGTAGGCAATAACCCCTTGCTCTGGGAACAAATTACTTGGCCACTATGCTCTGGAGAACCCCCTTCTCCAAAAGCAGAAGTGAGGGACCTCTGTGTCATTCTGGATAGGGATCTAACTATGAATGAAGAGAATGAAGGAAGACACTTGGGTGGCTTCCAATGGATTGTCGTCGGACGGTGGTACAAGGTCTCGACTATGGCAACTCCTTCTACCTTGGCAGCCCAGATTACATCACAAAAAAGCTTCAGGTCATACAAAATGCGGCAGCACTTATGGGCCTGACTAAGAAGAATCAGCACACTTAGTTCTCTTGCAACTACATTGGTTGCCTGTCTAGAGGGGCATAGAATTCAAGGTTCCATGCATCGTCCAAAATGTAAAATCTTCATCATGTCCTCATGTACTGCAACATTGAGTCACACCACATACAGATGCAAAAGCATTAAGATCAAATGATCTTTCCCTCCTGACAGTCCCCAAAGAGAGCGAGAGGAGGAGGTCGATCATTCGCTTTTCTCATGGCTAAATTGTGGAATGCTCTTCTCATACAGATTAGGTCTAACAACAATTTGTTGAGCTTCAGGAAGCAATTAAAAACATACCTCTTTAGATAAACTACTCATGCCATTCTTAGATATGCTGTCAGCCTCTTTCTGCTAGCATCGGGAAGCCTGATTGCATAGCTGTTCGTGCTCTATAAAACCCAATAACATAACATGGAAGTCAGTTACCGCCCCTCTACCCTATGCGTAACAATTGTGCATAGAGTTAATGGGGGTTTCAATATCTCCTTCCCCCCATATGTCTGTAATTTCTCTCCGGGGCGTAAAACTGATGAAGTCCTCACCTCTTCTTGAATCTACAATGTCTCGCCACCCGTACAGCTTAGGGGCAGCCCCCTACAAAAGGCCCATTGACCAGTACCACTTCACAGAGGGAGACAGAATCTAGCACCCAAGACAGACCTGTCTGTATGCATGGCATCCCCCCCGATGCCAGCCGCCAGCCGCCAGATTGGCCTTGAAGTTGCATCTCTAGATAATAAGCTTCATAATTTGGAGTGAGACCAACCCTCCATTTATCAGTCGTAGCAGGTTATTAAGAGCCACTCTTCTACTGCCTTTAACCCATATAATTTGCCTGAGAAGAGTATTCATGTCCCTGTAAAATCCCATGGGTTATGGAATTAGTAGAGCTGTAAAGTAATAGAGAACCTGGGATAGCAACAATATCCTGGTTATTGCCTCAAAGGTGCTATCGGTAGGTTACACCAGAAATTAAGTGAACATCTGGCATTGGCTAGGATCTGGCCAATGTTACCACTATACATTGTGCTTCGCCTCTGTGTATTTGCACCCCTAACTATCTGAATGTGATTTCTTTCCAGCGCACTGGGATGTCACATGTCCTCATACAGTCAGGACAGGACATCGGGGACAAAACAAAAATGAGCAAGACTCATTTCAGTTAACCCTCAACCCAGATAACTGACTGAAGTTTGTCAGCAACAACATCGCCCTGTGGGGGAGGAGCCTAGCGCGCATCCAAGATGGTCGCGTGAGCACAGGGCTCCCCGGACCCTCGCTGCTCCTCGGAATTTATCCTGACTTTATCCTGACTTGGTTGATGGAATCTGGAAGACGAATGTTGGCTGAACACTAAACTCCTTTCGGAAACCGAATCGGACCTGGCAATCCTGAGTTATGGTGGTTTGAACTTTTGAGGCCCAACCGATGGCTGTGCCCGATGCGAAGGTGATCTGTGGAGCCGGGGCGTAGTTGAACAACAACGGCAGCGGGGCTGTGCCAGTGGCCGTCCCATCACTTTCGGTTTCACTTTTGGATCTCTGAGGGGCTGGACAGTGGAATTGCTTGGTGCGATTGGGCTTTCACTTTGCCTTCGCTTGATGCCTGTGTCTTCGCCTGCTACCAGTGTGCCCATCGACGGTGGTCCCTTCGCTCCGCTACATTGCGGCCTCTGGTGCGGCCCGCGTCTGCTTGGCCTGTGCCCCCTCGACGCTTCCTCGGTGGTCCCCTTCGGCGAACGTGGTTCTCATGGGAGGCAAGGGAGACCCCGAGAGGCGTAAGACCAAGACATCCCTACGTGGGGGACCGGTCCAGACGAACAACATGGACCGCTACACTCAGGGTAAAGGGTCCCCCGGGACGGCCAGTGTCCCCCCGGATGATGCCAGTGGTGGCCCGTCCGTTTCTCCGGATCTGTCCCTGCAGGACATCATGGGCGCCATTAATGGCATCAGGGAGACCATCGCTACGCAGTACGAGGCCTTGGCCCGTAAAATCGACACGGTGGCCATTGATGTTACGCTAATCCGGGCGGATCTCTCTAAGACCAATGAGAGGGTTCAATCGCTGGATGTGCGGACGTCCTCCCTTGGTACGGACGTGTCGGACCTGCAGACTACTCTCGGCGATCTCAAGTCGGCCAACGATCTGATGGCCCGGCGGCTGGAGGACTTCGAGGGACGGGCTCGACGCAATAACATCCGCGTCATAGGCGTTCCGGAGACCTCCGACAACCGCCCGGTTGATCTCATGGTTGAGGAGCTCATCCTCGAACAGCTTGCCCCCGCTGGCCTGAGTAAGTTCTTCGCCGTGGAGCGGGCCCATCGAGTTCCAGGTGGTCGGCCGCGACCGGGAGCCCCCCCGAGGCCTATTGTTGCGAAACTTTTTCATTACAGAGACCGAGATGCGATTCTGCAGGCCTCACGGGTCCATGGCCCGGTCCGATATGAGAACTCGTCCATTAACTTTTTCCCGGACTTCACCCAACTTGTCCAGAAACAGCGGATGGGCTTCCAGGGGGTGAAGCGTCGTCTCCGGGACCTGGGTCTCAAGTACTCTATGCTTTTTCCTGCTAGGCTCCGAGTGGAATATGAAGATCGGACTACCTTTTTTGACTCTCCTGCGACTGTGAGTGACTGGCTGGATTCGCTGCCGGACCGGGGTGACCGGACTGGGCCCTCTGCCGGTACCGAGGGTGGCGGGTCTCCTTCGGAGTGACTTTTGGTCCTTGACTTTGCCAGTTTGTATTGTTCGGCTGGGTTCTACTTTTTTTGTGCATTTTGTTTCATTATGATCTGTGTGGGGGCGGGCGGGGACGGGTCCCTTTCCTCCTCCGGGGTCTTTTCGTAGAATGGGGTTTGTAGGGCGACAGGCACACTGCAAGTTGGGGTGGTTTTTTGGACCGCAGGGGTGCAGGGTGGGGGGTGTTGGATTCGGGGGGGGGTTGGCGGGTGGGTGGGGTTGTTTGGATTTGTGTTTTTTGTTTTCAAGGCGAGGTATTGGCTATGGTTCAGTTTCGGGTGTTGCGCTATTTGCTAGGGGACCTTTGATCTACGGGAGGGGATGGGGGGGGAGGGGTTGAGATTGATGTCTTGGAACGTCAACGGATTGGGGGACCGTATCAAACGGGGTGTTGTGCTGCAATATTTGCGTCGTCTGACTCCTGATGTGGTGTTCTTACAGGAGACGCATCTGGTTGGTAATGTTTGTCATGCCATGAACAGGGGGGGATACCGACTCGTGGCTCATTCTGGTTTCACCACTGGTTCTAGAGGGGTAGGCATTCTCCTGCGATCTTCACTTCCGTTAGAGATCACCAGGGTAGTCCTAGACGATAGAGGGCGCTATGTGGCTCTGACTGGGAGGTGGGAGGGGCAGTCCCTTTCCTTGATCTCGGTCTATGTTCCCCCGGGCCTCCAGAACTCCACCTTCTCAGACTTGGGTCGTATGCTGCTTGGGCTTCCTGACAGTCTTTTGCTTATGGGTGGGGACTTTAATTCGGTTGTCTCGGGTGACCTGGATCGCCACCCGCCCAGGGCCCTCCCTGCTGCCCAGGCGTGGCTCGGCAGACTCCTGGAGACCTTCGGTCTGGTGGATTGTTGGAGGTTAATGCATCCGACACAGTGTCAGTACACATTTCACTCTGGCGCCCATGGGAGTCTCTCCAGATTGGATTATTTTCTTATGCCCGCGGCCCAGACTGCCCGGATTCGAGAGGTTAAACACCTGGCCCGGGGTATCTCTGATCATTCCCCACTGTGGCTGCTTTTTGACACTGGGACGCGGTCCGCTGGGCGGATCGCTCCTATTAACCCTTGGTACCTGCGAGACCCCAAGATCCGTGATAG
This sequence comes from Triturus cristatus, assembly GCF_964204655.1. Lineage (NCBI taxonomy): Eukaryota > Metazoa > Chordata > Amphibia > Caudata > Salamandridae > Triturus > Triturus cristatus. The sequence continues at coordinate 1,414,031,171 of NC_140591.1, read as the reverse complement.
CCTGATTAAGTCGATTGATCAATATTTTCTTGAGAATGAGGGGTCGGTGTTGTCCTCAGTGTCCCTGTGGGAAGCTTTTAAAGCAGTGCTCCGCGGGCATGCCCTGTCCCAGATAGTGGAGGCTAAGAGGGTTAGGAGAGAGGCGGTGGTGACGCTGGAGACTGAAATATCGGGGCTGGAGACAGCCTTGGAGGCGGGTGTCACTCCGGAGGGGCTGCATGCCCTCAGCCTGAAGCAGTTTGAATATAAGTCTCTTGTTACTGACGCTGCCATTACCATGTATAGGGAGCAGCAGGGTAGGTTGTATGATGCCGGAGACAAGGCGGGTAAGCTGATTGCCTGGTTGGACAAGAAGGAGAGAGTGAATCGTGTGGTCCTGGAGCTTCGGGCTTCGGATGGAGTGTGTGTGACTGAACCTGGTGAGATTGTGGAGTGTTTTGCTGACCACCTCCGGGCTGTGTACTCCCCGGTGTCTGATAGAGATGAGGACGACTCTCGTCTTCTGCTGCGGGATATTGCCCTGCCTGGCTTATCCGTCGAGGACCGCGAGCTGATGGATGCCCCTTTGTCTGTCGACGAGATTGCTACTGCGATTCGCTCCCTTCGCTCGGGCAAGGCTATGGGCCCCAACGGCCTGCCGATTGAACTGTATAAATTACGCCCGGATAAAATCGCGCCTTTCCTCCGTCATATGTTTCAGGAGTCGCTCGAGAGGGGTTCCCTTCCTGACGACCAGCGTCTGGCTACTATAGTGGTGATTCCCAAGGATGGTAAGCCACGTGACCGCTGTGCCTCATATAGGCCTATTTCCCTTCTAAACGCCGAACCCAAAATCCTTGCTAAGGTCCTCGCTAATCGCTTGCTGAGCGTTATATGTGACTTGATACATCCGGATCAATGCGGCTTCATCCCTCATCGTAATACCGCTCTCAACTTACGGCGTCTGCACGGCGTCCTCGCTAGGGCGGAGTACTTCTCTGAACCGGCCGTATTGGTTTCCTTAGACGCCACGATGGCCTTTGACACCATTGAGTGGCCATTCCTTTGGGCCGTCTTGGCGAAATTTGGCTTTGGGGAGGGATTTCTTAGCTGGGTGAAGCTTCTTTATGCTGGACCAATGGCTCAGGTTGTTGTCAATGGGCGGGTTTCTCGGCCTTTCGCTCTCGGGAGGGGAACTAGGCAGGGGTGCCCGTTGTCCCCGCTGCTCTTTGCTCTCGCCTTGGAACCGCTCGCTGCCTGGCTCCGTTGGGAGCCCTCGATCAGGGGGCTCCAGTGGGCCCCGGGTTTCGAGGATCGGGTCTCATTGTACGCGGATGATATTTTCTTGTATCTCACCTCGCCGCGGAAGTCGCTCAATGTTCTCTTTGATGTCCTTACTTCCTTCGGGAAAAATTCGGGTCTGATAATTAATTGGTCCAAATCTTGTGTGTATCCTATCTCTGGTGGCCTTCCTCTCTTGCCGCCTCGGCTTCCGCTCCAAATATCTCAGTCCGGCTTTAAATACCTGGGGGTGTACGTTTCGTTGGATCCGGCGGTCCGCTATGAGCAGAATCTCCTGTCTCCACTCCGGCGTTTGAGGGCGGATACGGCTCGGTGGTGTAAGTTGCCCTTGTCTCCACTTGGTCGCGCGGCGCTGTTTAAAATGATGTCCCTTCCCAGATTTCTTTATGCACTCCAGAACTCCTTCGATGTCATTCCGGCGGCCTACTTTAGGGAAGTGGAGAGTTTGCAGAGGAGACTGGTTTGGGACGGGCGAGCGCGTATCGCTTTGGCAAAGCTGACTCTCCCCTGGTATGACGGGGGCATCGCGCTTCCTGATATTAGACGGTACTATTGGGCCTCCCAGCTGTCTGCCATTAACCATGCTACGTACGCTCCTGGTTTGAACCCGGCATATGAGATGGATAAATTCCTGCTTCCCGGCGGTAACTATAACAGAGCGCTTTACTCTCGATCCGCTGGTAGGACCCTTACGGGCCGTACTAGGATTGCGGTACGTGTGTGGAAGGCGGCGAACGTAGCGATGGGCTGGAGTGAGCGTTTAACGTGTGCCACTCCTTTATTCGCCTCAGAACGCTTGGGAAGCCTCTGGACAACGAAAGGCTTCGAGCGCTGGGACACGATCGGCATCAGCAGAGTGGGGGACCTATGGGTTAAAGGTGCGGTTAAATCCTTCGCGGCGCTCCAGAGCGAGCACGAGCTTAGTGAAAGAGAGTTCTTCCGTTATGCACAGGTTCGGCACGCCCTGCTCTCGGTCTTTGGGGAGGGGACCACGGTCCCTGCTTCTTCGCCTCTCGAGGACCGCATACTCGATGGTCACGTCCCCGACAGTACTATCTCCTTGATTTACAAAAAACTGATAAATAATCGGGCTGACCTCTTGGTGCGTCTTCGGGAGGCATGGACGGGAGATGGGGTGGAGTTGGACGACCAGGACTGGCAGACTGCACTGTCATCCCCTAAGGAGGTGGCCATCCCGGCCCGTCTCCGTCTAGTCCAGCTTAAGATTCTCCATCGTGTTTATGTGACGGGCCCCCGCTTGGTCTTGATGGGGTTCTCTGACGACGGACTCTGTAAGCGTGGCTGCGGGCTCAGTGCCACCTTTCTCCACATTCTATGGGAATGCCGCGAGGTGGCGGAATATTGGCGCCAGGTGCATGATGTTATGAGACGAGTCACCGGGGTCGCTCTGCTGCCGGAGGTGCGTCGCTGTGTTCTGAATGTATGGGAGCCCAATGACTATAATGCGGCTCAGGCTCGGTGGGCGGCCTTGGGGAACATGATCGCAAAAAGAGATATAGCGCAGCTTTGGGGTTCCCAACGGCCTCCCACCGTGTCCGTATGGAAGGAGAACATGGACTGGTGCATGTTCAGGGAGGAAACTGTGTATGTGGCTCGTGGTAAACCGGGGGCATGGGGTAGAATTTGGGGGCAGTGGAACATGTATCGCGGGTCTATCTGTGCTCCCCCCCTGGTGGATACGTCTGGGTTTGCCTCGTCCCCCTGATCCTTGAGGGTTCCTTGCTTATCTCGTACTTCGGAGTACAGATTTGGTTCTCCCGTGGCCCCCCCCTCCCTCTCAGGCCTCCTTTTATCGACCGCCCTCGGGTGGTCGGGTGTGGACTCCCCCGGCTGTGGTTCGACGCCCATTTCAAGTCGTTTCGCCTTGCTTTTTGTTTTTCTTTATTTTTGTTGTTATTTATATTAAAAGTGTGTATCCTGACTTCCCTTATGTGCAGTCTGATCTACTGTAATATAGCGGAGCCCCTGTGGGCCAGTCATTGTTTTTTTGATCTGCTTGACCACTTTAACTACTAGCGGCCGGCCCTGGCGGTTGTAGGCCCATGCTTGTAACATTTTCTCTGCACAATAAAACTTTTTTTCAAAAAAAAAAAAAAAAAAAAAAAAAAAAACATCGCCCTGTGGCGAGAGAAAATTCAGGGTTCCGCAGGTACAATTAAGTATTGCCCGCATACATTGGCACAATATGCATTCCATGAGATAATGTGATATCCCAGTTGATTACCGTACTAAATAGTATTTCGACCAAAGGTTCAGTCACTAAGGCACAGAGCTGGGGCAACAATGGGCAGGCACTCCTGCCTAGTACCAGAAGCCTGCTCCATCAGTGCCATGACCAATGGGCCATTGTTGCAACGCCATGGAACCTGTGTGCACCTTGGCCAATGGTTGCATGTGTAACAGTTTTATCTCTCGAGGGTTTGGGTCCAAAGCCCAGTTTCCAGAGCACTGCAAACAAGGTCACAGGATAGTATCAAATGCTTTTTCTATGTCCATGGAGAGAAGGACTGGAATCCCCGCCTCACGTGGTACCTGATTCATGACATGACATGAAACAGTCTCACTAAAGGGTAGTCTGGTTGAGCCTTATTGTATTCTGCGGACGCCAGTTACACACAGATGTCTGTGGTGAGTATTTTACACGTAGAGTAACGCAAAATGTATCATCCATTTGTCTATTATTTTAACTATCTAATGTGACAAATACATTGCTCTTAGAAGTGTAATGGGAACCAGTGGTGGTTGCTGTGGCATTTAAGTAGTGATGCAGTGAGGGGGGGCAGTGCGAGGGTGGGAAGCACAGGGGCAGAGCGGGGAAAAGAATACCCTACGCTAATCCAGATGCTGCTGTCATGCTGGTATTACCCAGCATGAGAGCAGCAGTGTGATTGGTGTGAGGGCCATAGTTAGACTCTCACTAAGGTACTACGACCCTCTGCTTGTTCTCCACTCATCTGCATAGCACAGCTCGGGTGGAGAGATCTAAGTGTGCATGACGGTTTTGGCCGGCCAAACCATCATGCGCACTTGAAGCAGTGCCACCACTCCTCCTCCTTCCTCTGGCTGTGTCGATGAGTCCTGTCGGAATGGACGACCTCACCCTCGGCTCAGCTGCAGGAAGTAAGCAAAAAAAAATTCTATGATAATAACCTTTGTTATTATCATTTAATTTTCATTTTTCACTGCTCAAAAGCAGTGGGGCGACGCTCCTCCGCCTCAGTGGAGGAGCCGCCGCTGGGGGTTCACAGACAATGGACCTTCTGTAGGGTTTGGCAGATGCAGGACACCCGCCCACAAAAGTAGCAGCTGTCCTGATCAACTACTAACAGTGCATTGATGGAAATGGCCCTCTGAACAAACACCACATCCTCCATTTTTGGGCAGATGTCGCTCCATATAACCCCAAAGTATTTATAAAAGTCTACAATATGAGCAAGCGTTTACAGGCTCCCTCAAGCCAAACCTGCCGGATATTAATGGTGGAGAAGTAAATACTCAGCGCCTGCACTCAAGAGCCCTTCCATCCGACAGAAGCGTTTTTGAGAATAACCCAGTGAATAATTCAATGACAATTATCCAGACTGACAGATAACCTGGGTCCTGATTGTGAGGAATTAATGATCTGTTTGTTTGTACCATTGTTCTTGGCTTCTTTTTATCAATCAGCTTCTGCCTCGCTAATGAGCGCTCCGCGGAACACACTGTCACTCACTCATATCCGGGCCACGCCGAGGTGCCCTTGAAGGAGGGGGCAGGCAGGGGTGGGCGGATGCTGTTACGTCTATGCGGCATCGGCGGCTTTTCTTTGCTAATTGCCCATAATATTATGAGTAGTTTGGCCGATGTCTAAATCACCGTAGTTTTCTGGGATGCTCATTTCATTAGACAACGTGAGAAGGAAAAGAGGTCGAGAAATGTAATCCACAGTACCTGCTTCTTGGAACATAATAACATAATGAGGCAGCCCTTGATAAGGGGGCACGGTGCATGGTTTGCCCCTCGAACTTTACGCAATTTCTTTAGTTAACATAATAGAGGTTTCACAAATACTGACAACATTCTATAGTATTAAAAGGTGAGTCAGACAAATATCTATATACATGGAAGGAAAATGAAAAACTAAACAATTGCACATTTGCATTGCCGGAATGTCACTTTTTGGACGTTCCGGTGGCGCAATATCGCATGGCATATTTATAGGGCCACATAAAGCCACTTTATGTGGCTTTTCATGGCCTTGTATATATGTGCCGCTTCCACGCAGAAAACTGCATTAAAGGGGCGTTCCATGGGTGTCGCTGTGGTTGTTCCCACGCAACACCCATGGAACCTCACACATTCCCAGATTTACGAGAAATCGTAAACCAGGGAATACGTCAGAACCTAACTTCACCCCAGGGGTGGCATAAGCGAGAGGTGCAACGAGAATAGTTTTTGTTTCTCTATGTGCTTTCCTTTTTCTATGTGTGCTGCATTCTGCAAAAAATATGAGTGCTCAAATATTAAGCTAAAGTAAAACAAGACAGCAGGCCTTTTTCAATTATGCACCCAGGATCTGGAATAACGCCCCTAGATCCATTAGGATAGCCCCAACACTGCTCCAATTTAGGAAAGAGTTAAAGACTCGCCTCTTTAAAGACCACTGCAGTAAAATGCATCACCCATCCACAACTTAGGTTCCTGTTCTTTTACAGGTTGACTTTATGCTTGTCTTTTACCATGTGCAATGCTACGCTGTTGCAATTGCAGTGTCTTGGCTTTCTGGGTTTTCGAGAACAGTGGGGCCTTGTGTGGTTCTGGGGTTCCCAGGTCTTAGGAAATACAGCATGAAGCATGCGCGTACAGGCGGTGAGTTTACTTACCTGGAGCTGCTTTCTTCTGTGCTCCTGCATTTCTACCTGCTGCTCATTGCTTTTCCAGCTCCAACCACTTACTTAAGGGTATGCAGCTGCCTTTTGAAGCTGCCTCACAGCTACTCTAGTTCAGGTTTTTGTTCCTTGTTTCTTTGCCTCTTCCATCATGGCTATTTCTTCCTTGATTATTTTCTGGTTTCCCTAATCATTTGTGTTTTTGTTGTGTGATGTTTGATGTAATTTCCTTTTCCTGTTTTTATCCTATATAAAGGCTTCAGTCTTGTTGATGCATGTGTGGAAGCCGTGTTCCTTCCTTTGTTTCCTCACTCCTTCCAGTTTCTGATTCTGACTCCCTGCTCCTGAAGAATTCCACTTTCAGATTCCAGGTATCTGGTTTTCTTCAATCAATCATAGATTTTTTATTGCCTTGCTTTCTTTCTCCTGAGAAGGTGGCAGCTTATTAAGGGCACTTGCATAAAACATATTCCAGTGAGTGGTGTCAACGTGGCTTGCAGAAGCAGTCACCTGTGCAGTGGAAGACACACACTGGATTATGGTTCAGCATCCAGACCTGAACATTTGCTGTCTTGAGGATAGATTTGTACTATGGAAATGCCATTTTCATACCCATGCGCATAGTTCCCTCACAAGAGTAGAGTTGATTGATAAACTAGCCTCTTTACTGAAATGGCAGAGAAAACTAGAAATGAGTTTGTAGATAGTATAGACAAGATACCCTCTGGGACTGTAGCCAACAACACTCCTTAAGCATTGAAGGGCAGTAGTTTCTCAAACCTCGAGCCTCTGTCTGTCGACAATTGCTAGAAATTGATGGCAGACACTAAACCTTCTGGATCCTCTCTTTATGTCTGCCCCTCCAAAAAAATCAAGGCAATTGAACCTGCTATAGCTCCTCATTTACTTATATTATTAATGAATCTTCGAGGCCAGTTGCAATTCCAGGGTGCTTAAAAATAAAAAGGTCATGCCCTATACAGATGAAACTTACCCTTAAAGAGTAGGATCAAACTTTCAGCCCATCTTCCTGCTTTTCTAATGCAAAATTAAAAGAGAACGTGGTGATAAGCCAACTGCAGAACTGCCACAAATCAAACGAATTGTTGGGTGAGGCACAATCCGACCTCAGAACAAGAGGCAGAATTCAGTCAGTATGGACATCTGTTATGGATGGTCTGTAGATGATGCTAATTGCTGTTGGATGAGGGGGTGGGGGGGTTCCTGAAGCTATCAGCAACTTACAATACCATAGATCACCAACTATTGATTCAGCAAATAACTATGAAATATTTTCTTCACTAACTATGCCTGCTTCACTAAGTCTTCCCATTCCTATCATTTCATCATCAAATTAGTGTGGCTAATGCTTTTATTCAATCACATGGATTCGTTTCTGTAACTTTATTTACACAAGATTCACAAAGAAAAGCATTTGCCACCGGCATAGACTTCAAATTGCAAATTCAAGAGTAATATTCAGCCAGGGGAACATTTACAGAGTTTCAGCCTATCTGATGGATGCAATTTCATTGTCTACCACTTAACGAAAGCATGTTTTTCAAGACAGTCTATGTGACTACTTTCACACCGGGCATTATTTCTTGGTCAAAAGGTTCGTAAATACTCCCTCAGCTGACAATCAAGTCAGGAGCTCAACCTCTGCAGTGGTATATAGATATAAAAAAAATTAAATGGGGGTGTCAGAGCTTTTCGGTCCCAATGGACCCAACTATGGAACATTATTCCCTTGAACATCCATCTGTTCAGAGGGAAGCTAAAATAATGGGTTTTTACTCTATAACTGCACCCAGACTGATACTCAGAAAATGTGCTAGCTAAGATACAGTGACTCTTCACACCCCATAGACAACTGAAAGAATGCAATTGAAAATGGAACATAAAAAAGTAAGAATAAGAATAATGTAAATCTAGTTTAAAGAATACTATAGAAACTTAATAACATTGAGTAAGGGAGTGAAAGTTGAAGAAGCGAATAAAGGGAATAGCATGAAGGCTAGACGAGAAAGTTGATATTCAAGATATTATTAGGATCGTAAAGAGTGAGGAAGAAATGACCAAAGAGCTCAGTACTGAACAAGTGACACACAATAGCAGGGAGCATTGTGAAGGAGATTTTTTGGTAAATCAATGATAGCTAGGCACAAGGAGACAGAACTTTAGAGCTTTACACTATCATGCAAGGATAAATGTGAGGAGATCATTTAGTCTTCAGTGGGAAGAGAGCTTCATGAACCTCCCAGCTCCCCTACCTCATTGTATGGCAAGGGAACATCTAGGTTTGAGACAGTGGAGACTCAGCTGGCTTTGCTGTAAAAAGCCTTTGACCTGGCTGCCTTTCCACCACAGATCTGTCAGATCACAGTAAATGCTAATGATTGTTCCGGCCTGTGAAACGGCAGGAAGAGGGAAGAAACAAACAGAGAAAGGCAAAACAGAGGGCAGAAAAACGAGTGACAAGGAAAGGTAACACAGAGGGCAGAAAAGCAAGCATAAAAGGTAAAACAGATGGTAGACAAAGGAGCAGAAAAGGCAAAACAGATGGCAGAAAAACGAGCAGAAAATGGCAAAACAGAGGGCAGAAAAACAGGCAGAAAAATTAATTTGCAGAAAAGGCAAAACAGAGCAAGAAACGAGCAGAGGAGGCACAAACAGAGGGCAGCAGGTCGACAGACAGCAGAGGGTACTGCAGGCAAGCTGGACAGGAGAACTGTTGCAGGGCAAGCTGGCACGAGGACTGAAAGAAGTGGTACCTAGAAATGTTTTGCTAACTTTCTGACTGAGAACCAATGGAGACCAGGATTGCCGTCAAAACCGCAACCATCAACTTAAAATCACAGCTCAATCTCAGCTTGCTTTCTTGCTCCGTTGAAAGAGATCTAACTTCCAGAAATGTTTCCAAGTCCAACATAGTGGGCTTCATCACTAATAATGCCAAGCAGACCCTGTCAATATTGAGGCCTACCTGGGCATGGACTTCGAACCTTGCCTGCTCAAAGCTTTTCCGCCTTCATCAAGGACTGCACCAGGACCCTGCTCTTTAGGAACCCACTGTCGTCGAACCCTGTTTCAGATCTGGATTTCAGCTTATCCCGTTAAATGATTTGTTCACTACAACTTTTTCTCAATGAAATTCCAAAGGTAAACTTTGTGCCAGGACAAACATGGTCCCTGTATCTGACCCATGCTCCATCGTGTTCAACCTTACATTTTCACTTCGAACAGATCTAGCATGACCAGATAATTTTGGTTCGTGCTTTGTGTTTTTTGGTGCTATTCTTTTTAAAATCAAATTCATATCTACAGTTCTACTTATTGGATTTTTTCTATTTTGATGTCATTTAATTTATTAAACTGTATTCTATTTTTTTTAATTGCTTTAGGGTTTTTCTTGTGTTGTGTTATAAGTCTACTATTATTTGAGTTCTGCATAAATATTTTATACATTGTCTCTAATTTAAGCCTGACTGCTTTGTGGCAAGCTATGAGAGAGCTAAGCACAGGTTTTATTAGTGACTTTATTGGTTAATCCAGACAAGGATTGTGATTATTATTTGAGGTGGGGTATCACTCCCCGTCAATTAGTTCTCCAATTCCTTACACTGAACCACAACGATTATCTCATGAAGAGTATTCATTCACAAGATTAGGGATATCTGAAATGCATGGTTTTGTAAATTAAAAAATAGACCAACTTTATATACCAAGACAGCCCATGTTTTCCAAACTGATTTTATGAAGGCTGTTTTAACTCCCTGATTTTCCTTAGTTTGCTAGCAAAGTGAATATTGCAATTAATTTAAGGAGGCATTATGGTTTATTTTACAGAAATCATAATTATTCATGTATTATGTTCAGTAAAATATCATTTTCACCGTACATGTAAATTATCTGACTATATAGTGTATGTGTTATTAGGTTGAATGACGTTTTTAGAGTTGCTCTGATATGTGAAGACTGGTATATATAACTCAGCAGTGATGAGTGCAAGATGGCATAGTGTATCAAACTGTACACTGCACACATCTCCAATGAAATAGGGTAGCGATGGGACTAGAAATGTGGATAGATAGCAGTGATAGTGCTCTCTAAATAATACCATATGGCTACGTCGATGTGGCAAGACATGTACATTAAGGAATAGTCTGTCTTAAAAATAGATGGAATAGTTTCAGTATTATTGACATATTTAATGGATTACAGCAAAGACCAGCAACAATGACTGCATTAAGAACAAGTGAAACATGTGAGTATTGGGGTAGGTTTCACATTACTTTTATAGGCGCAGGAGGCAGGTGGGATAGTTTTTGTTTTAAACAGGTGTAGCATGTTCCCTGTAATAAGAACTAGCAGCATAACTTGTAATAATGACACGTTTTCAAAGTGTGTAGAATGAGTGCCCAGTATGTGTATTCAGGACAAGAGAATTCACTTTTGAATTGCAGATGACGATAAATGGCAGGATGGGAGGGAGGAGCTGAACCCATCCTCACTTACAAATGAATAGGCTGTGTCCTGCCCATACACAAAGTGTTGCATACCCCACTGTAGTGAGTCTGGAGCCAGGGCAGAAATGGAAGACCTCTGTGCACTTCAAAGGCATGTCTTTGAAGTCTCCCCTACTTCAAAGGCACCACTAGGTATATGTTTTGGACTCAGACACCGCCACTCCAGTACACTTCTGGACCTGTGAAGACTCTGCCAGGTAGATGAACTGCTATGCTGCTGAAAGGACGGCCACTCTGCTGAACTGCTGTTTTGCTGAACTCCTCTCTTGATGTGTTGACCTGATGCCCTCTTGCCTAGACATGCATCCCTTTAACACAGAGTGACTCCAATGGCTAGCTGGCTGGACTCCTGATCTGAAGTCCTAGACCCTTTGAAGTGGGCCTAAGGTGTGTCTTGCTTGTCTTTTACCCAGTAGAGCACGTCTCTACCTTTGAGCTGCCTTTGTGTTATAGAAAGACCACATATATTCATACCTACATTGTTTGTGAGTTCGATTTTTTTAATAAGAATGAGCATCATTCAAAATTTCAACTTCTCGGTTGCATCACTTTGAAACCGAGGTGTTTTCTGTGTACACACATTTTGGGCAGTCTTACTGTGAAAAGCAACACTTTGACTTACTTTTATCTCCTACAACTAGGCCAATAAGCATGGGCAATGCCAATAGGTATGACTTGATGCAAACTGCATTCACACAGGCACACCTCTCAGTCTGTACTCATTTGGTCACATGCTGCACCCACACAGACACTCACATTTGCACACCCTGTAGTCACTCAGGTGCAACAAAATGCCTACAGTCAGATAGTCACTAGTCACAACCTGTACTCGCACAGCTCACTAGACCCACACGCAGACACACCCCTCCCCATGCTTGAGATCCAAGACCACAAAGAGGGTCAGCATATGCACCTAAATTAAAGTGAGATGAAATGAGAGGAAGTGACTGACTTTGGAAGCTACTGGGAGTTGGCATGTGAAATAGGAATGAAGAGATGCAGAGAGGCTAAAAGATACCTACTCTACCTACTATGTCAACACCATGCAAAGTAATGGGCGTTTCAGACATACAGAGTCTGTAGCAGAGACTTGTGCACATGAATATGTTGTATCTGAAAGAAAGCTGAGTATGACATTCTGTTCGCAGCTGCAGAATTGCAATCCTCAACTCCCATCTTCTTTGGAAATTAAATCCATGAAATTAAGCTCTGAATATTGGGATTTAGAGGCTTCTGTGTCTGGCAGAAGGCTTTGATGTAGCAAGTATGGAGGATTTCAGAGGCGAGCTATAACACAGTCCTCCGTTATTCTATATACCAAAGAGAGCATAAAGGTGACCAACAAACAGAAAAGGAGTGAGTAACATAACATGTGTATTTGTAAAGCGCACGTTTACCCCTGGTGCTGTATAACAGATGTTTATTGTTACCCAACTTAATGGTACTCATTTTATCGACCTCAGGTGGATGAAAGGCTGAGTGGATTTGAGCCTGTGACCATGAGGTCGAACACAGGTCCCTGCAGTTGATGCATTAGTGCACTGAGCCACCAAACCCGGATAGAGTCACTGCAAAGGGCAGGTAGCCAGAGGAAGGAGAGAGCTCCAGGAAGGCGATTAGAGGCAGTGCTTGGGGATAGCTAGAGGATTGGGAAAACACAAGGCCCTGAAGTTGACAATAGTGATTGAGGCTTGTCCCTCAGCTTTTCCACTAATCTGAGGCCTGGGTTAGGACTGGCCAGGGATTTCTGTGGGGCTGGGCATGAGGGAGCATCCCCACAGCAATAGATAAGTGCAAATCAAACTAAAGTGGAGAAAATTGAAGTGAAATTTTAAATATGTGCCTATTCCTTTTTAGATTTGAAATGCTTAGTTTCCGAAGAGGGGGTAGGTGGTCCATTTAAAAGGTCCTTAGCAGCACCAGAGAAAAGAGACTATAAGAGTGCTCCCTTCCTTTTCTAAATATGCACTTGTAACTCTGACACAGATAAATATACAAAATTGTCTCAAAATTATAGTCTAGATCTTCCAGAGGACATTTTTAAGGACTACCTGAAAGTACACAAAGATTCATGAGCTGCTATGGTGCCATTTTATAGTTTTTAGAATTAATTCAAATTCACACAATTTCATGCAAGCATCAACATCATTAGGAAAATAAAGACAAAATACACTGTCTGTGATTTGAATAATGTGAAAACAGCAACTTTCCAGCAATATGTGGTTTCAATTAAAGTGCTGAAGGATTGTCTTGTATAATCCAAAAGACACAGAATTATGTTTAGAAGGTTCACTATTGAATGTAGAAGCCTTTTTGTGTGCAAGCGAACATTCCAGAGCAGAGAATTGTAAATGGGAGACATTGTTAGGGGGGCAGCACATGGTCATGTTGCCATTTTTTCTGTCTGTAGCAAAGGCATTTCGACTTAAGAATAAGAGTATATATAGTTTATTAGTTAATTAATTAGTATTCAATAAGTTTATCAATTAATAGATAAGAGGATCTCGTTTAAGGCACTCACTTTTGTCTTTAGAGCCTTCACTCATAAAGGCCCTCTCTACCTGAGGAGAAGACTTAAGCCGTACCTCCCCATCAGAACTCTGAGATCTAACAAACTCAAACAGCCCTAATTCCTCCCATATACAAAGCTAGAAGATGGGGCAATTCTTCACTTATCTGGCTTTCAAACTGTGAATTATGCTGCTATTAAGTTTGCAGTACAGTCCCACAGAATCGTTTTTCAGACTTAGGGGCCTATTACAATGGCGGGCGGAAAAAACGGTAAATGGGACCGACCGCTAGAGGTGCGGCGGTCCCGCTATGGCAATTAGCGGTCGCATCCAGCACATTTTACATTGCGGCAGGCGGTGCTGTCAGCAGCACCCGCCACAATGCAAAATATGCATTTTGTGCCTGCCACCTTGTGCATGCCAATGAAGAGGGGTACCATGGGTACCCCCCAAGTGCAGCCATCCACCCCCCCACCCCTCCGGGGGCCCGCAACGGGCCCCCAAAGGCATTCTCTGCATGCCTTTCCATGGCAGAGTCTCCGCCATGGAAAGGCATGTCACCGCAGGCATGCTAATATGGATGGCGGTGCTTGCAAGGCACTGCCACCATATTGGCTGCCTTTTCCGCCCGGCAGGCAATGCGACTGGCGGAAAAGCGGCGGACGGTCTTTCTGTTCATTGCGGTGCCCCTCGCCATGCTAATATGGCGGGGGTTAAAAAGGGTAATTGGCGGGTGGATCACGACCGCCGGCCTGGCGGTGGCGATCCGCCAGATATCCTAATAGGCCCCAATATCTTAAAACTCCTCTTTTTAACACCTGCCCTATGTGTGTGTAATGTTTGTTGTATCTTTTTACTTATGAGCTATCCGCTAGCGCCGGGACGCCTCCTTTGAGGTAGCTGTGCCCTCTATAAATGTAATTAATTTAATTGAATAGCAAGCACAACACATACAAGGAAAATAAATATGGCATAGTTAATCAACAATCTTTAAAAAAAACTCCATTCTTGCTCCAATATTGCCTAAAACTAAGGGAACATGATTCAGTAAGGTTAAAATCCTATAAAATTACCCCCAATTTAGCCCCCCCAAATTAGCCCAGAGGACGATTCTCCAATGATCCCAAATCATAGTAAAACGAGTTTGAGCTATTGGCATTGTAAATGACAATGCCTTTTATTTATGTTGTGGTTTTTAACACATAAATAAAAGGCATTGTCATGTACAATGCCAATAGCTTAAACTCTCGCAAATGCGAGACCTATTGCATTGCAGATGCTTGTTTCCCTTTCTTGCTGTTTTAGCTACACAAAAGAAGCGTGCGGGATACCACATACTTCATGTGAAATACATGTATTTATTTTGCATGGAATTCTATGGAACGGCATAACAATCTGTAATAAATGTCGCTCTTTCCCATACCAACATTACCATATGCGATATTTTAATGACAAAAATACATGTTAAAAAGCTTTTCAGTAAACATTTTTGAAAGAAGATGCAGTTACCTTCCTTCTAATACTTTGAATGACTTTATCCGTGGCTGTTGTAAGCAAACTAAGATATTATCAAGTGTATGTAAACAAAGCAAAGAGACATTTACTCCAAAGATAAATACACAATCTTGTATTCTTTACACTCTATGACTAATTACTTTACTGCACTGCAGGTACTTTTGGTTGTGGGCACGTGCTTAGCTCATACATCACTCCTGGGGTTACGAGGTATCCTTTGAGATTATGTGTGGGCTACGGTTTGGGGTGAGGTGCAGGCTGAATTTGAAGCTTCAAGGAATAGTTAATTGTGTTGTTGTGGAATATGCGTAAACCATGCTGTACTCCTGAACTGGGAACCCATGCAGGGACGTTTGTTTTATTATCACGAACAAGAAACGATGCTTCTGCCTAACCATGTTCATGATTTATGACCTGGTAAAACAATACAAAGTTTGAAAAAAGTGTTTTTATAGGTCGAGCCTAGAGCAGCGCATGCGCTGCTTGCTCTGCTCGACTTTCAGTAAGGGGGTTTTCAAAGTGCTATCTTTGCCGGCCACCAGCTTGCTGTTACACGCACAAGCGCGCGCAACGTGCACAGCTGCCATTTGTTTTTTGTACAGCGCGTGACTCCCCTCCCCTACCCCCTCCCACTCCCTCCTCGTCAGCTACAGCACGCACTTGTTCTCCTTTGATCCCTATCTTTCCCTTTCTCAGTCTCACCGTCTCCCTGCCTTTTACAACTGCGACCGCATCACTGTGCCTGCCCCCACTCCCCCCTCCCACTCCCTCCTCATCAGCTTCAGCGCGCGCTTGTTCTCCTTTGATCCCTATCTTTCCCTTTCTCAGTCTCACCCTCTCCCTGCCTTTTACAACTGCGGCCGCACCACTGTGCCCGCCCCCACACCCTCCTCCCCCTCCCTCCTCCCACTCCCTCCTTGCCAGCTTCAGCGCATGCTTGTTCTCCTTTGATCCCTATCTTTCCCTTTCCCTTTCTCAATCTCACCCTCTCCCTGCCTTTTACAACTGCGGCCGCACCACTGTGCCCGCCCCCACCACTCCTATTGAGCTGCTCGTTTTTCTCAGCCTGTGTACATTCTTATCTCTGGCTTGGTATTATGTAGCAAGTATTTTCTCTCCTAATTAAGTGGCCCTTCCTTGCAGATATATACTTCGTAGACATTATTTCTGCTGTGTAAGGGCATAGTGGCTAACCGGAATGCGTCAACAGTACTTCAGGCATGCCAGAGATAAGCGATTGGAGACTTTGCCCTGTCCTGCTACATGTAGCATAGTATAACTAGCATATATTTGCAAGGCATACATTCCTGTAACATATAGCTATAACGTTGAATAACAGAGATATTTTTTACCTAGCTCAATGGTACCCATTTTATGGACCTTAGGAGAATGAAAGGATGAGTGAAATTACTGGGATTAGAA
Organism: Triturus cristatus; assembly: GCF_964204655.1. Classification (NCBI taxonomy): domain Eukaryota; kingdom Metazoa; phylum Chordata; class Amphibia; order Caudata; family Salamandridae; genus Triturus; species Triturus cristatus. The sequence goes on along the minus strand of NC_140591.1, from coordinate 1,414,015,025 downwards.
CTGATGACCATGGGATGAATTACAGATCCCAATAGTAGATGTAGTAATCGACTGAACAGGCAGATGTCACACAATGAGGTAATTCGGCAGTAATTTGCAATCTGGAATCTAAGTTATATACTGCTATCAAACATTTTAGGATATAATCGACACGTAGAGCTGGCCCGACGTTTAATGCAATAGATTTTTAACTCACTAGTTTGTTGTCATGGCAAGAAGGATGCACCTCTTGCTGCTGTGCTTCTATAATGGATAACTTGGTGAATACAATTTCAAGCACTGCTGCTATGGTAGACATCATACTTGCCTGTGTTGGCCCTCAGATTTGGAGGAACACTTCTGTTGTACAAACTGATAATACAGATTCTCAAACACCCTCTCCAAGATCTCTTATGGTTTGAATAACCCTTCTTTCATCCCTATATAGTCAGATTCTTAAATCTAATTTCTGATACCACATCATTATGCAGTTATTCTGACACTATTCGGATATATTTTCGAGTTGTTAATGAATGATACTTTACTTCCATTTAAGCATGTGTATATGTGTGTAGAAGTGGGAACTATGGGCTCCCGGTGTGGCACTTATATTAGCTGGTTGACCCTCAGACTGCTTGCTCATTCAAGTACCAGGGGCTAGATGTACGAAGCATTTTTGCATTCGAAAAAGGCCCGATTCTGTGAATTGGGCTGTTTACAAACGCAAAAATGCTTTTTCTGAATTACCAAGCACAAACTGTGATTCAGTAACTAACTTGTTACTCAGTCGCAATTTGGGTTTTTAATTCCATATTTGGAGGTGGCATGTTGAGGGCGCCCCTTCCTAATACTGATTCACAGTGTTATGTACAAATGTTTTGCAATCATAATGCAGTTGCAAAACATTAGCAGTTTAACACTAACTCAAAGTCGGTGGTAACTCATTTGCAAGGGACCACTTCCCCTTTGAGAATGGTTGAATAAATATTTTTTTATGACCAGGCAGTGGTCCCATGGACCAGTGCCTGCTCTTAACAAGCATTGGCATAGCCAATAGGTCTCGCCTTTGGGACCCTATAAGTGTTTAGCCATGCAACAGTTAGTGTTGTTGCACCAAGGAAATTGTGCTGCATAACTAAATACCAATGCTTGTTGGCTTGAAGCATGGTGGCTCCAGGCATCATAATTTGCATTGCTGGGTTTTATGTACGGCATACTGGGCCACTGGAATTATGCGGTAGAGGAGGACAAAATTGTGTGACACAGTCAACTAAATTATACAGCAGGAAAAGGCAAATTATGCAGCAAAATGTTTCACATTTTGTGATAGTATTACTTCATTATTTTGATAGTTTTACAGGAGTTAAATATTAACACTATCTGGGCGAATGTTTAACTCATTAGTAAGATTCTGCACCCACATACAACAATAAAAAATATAAAGGTGATACTCAACCTTTGTGAAAGGCCTTCCATTGCGTGGCAACACGTGTTGCTGTGATTTCAGTAAATTGTGATGCGTTTGAGCTAGAATTTTTTTTTAACATCTGAGGATTAGGCGGCAGCTGATGAACTTTGTAGTAAAAACAGCAAATCCATAATTATGTGAAAAACGCTGCGATGCTGCAAGAAACCACATAATTCCAGTGGCCCTGGGTATGACAATAGTATAGCAAAGAGGCATCCTGCTATAGGACACTGTATCCAGTCCGCCACAACTGTAGGAATGATTACCCAAGGCAAGCTTAGATGAGTCCGCTAACATTTTTAAAAGTCAGAGGGGATCTACAGAGGTACAACAGAAGAGGAAATTAGTGTTTCTAGTCCAGAACATTGAATGTTTTAGTAAAAGAAACGTGTGATGCGTGTATGACAGGGTAATGCGGCACTAGTACATATGCTTCACTACTCTGTACTCCACAAACAGTAAAGAAATCTACAAACAATGTCCAGAATACAAACGTTTAACAGCAGAAAAATAAATGGCGAAAAATGATCTTCACATAAATGAAATTACTATACTATGGTATTACATGTGCTCAACTCGATACCAGCAACAGTATGAGCTTAAGGTAATTTCGGCATATTGTAAGTCCTTCACATATCCCTAAACTAGGGCATGTGCTACACCAAGCATATATAAAGCTGCAAACTCCTACCCAGGATACCTCGCTCTTGACTCCTCGCGGTCTCTACTTCTCCCCAAGCCGCTTTTAGTGGCTGGACTCGAACTTTCTGATTTTCGAATGTAGGAAGGTGACCACGGGCATAAAAGGATGACAGCAAAGGTGACTGCTGCTACCCTTTCCCTCCCCTTCAGGAACGCCTCACCTCAACGTGGACAGATGTACAGTCGAAGCCACGTCTGATGGTGTCCTTGGGCGTGGCCTAGGCAGTGTGAGTGGGGTAAATGCCTAGCCTATCATCGGGTAAGTCACTTCGCACCCCACCATAGACGTGTGAGCGATGTGTGCTGGCAAGTTAGATCGGCAACTTAATGCACCTACAGCTGGTGACCCGAGTGGACAAGCACAGTATTTTTCTGTTGATAGAACGAGTGGTATGAGCATGGAGAACATTAGGACCCGTTGTTGTATAGCGCTGCAAGGCCAGTATTGGGAATGATAAAATGCATACCGCTGCAAAACAGTACGCGCACGATAAAAGACTGAATGGCTATCAATGTAGCAGACAGAGACAAGAAGTTAAAGTCACGCAAGCAGCGTGCGCGCCCCTGCTCACTCCAGCAGCAATATTCAGGAGGAGTGAACTTTCGAGAGATGGTGGGACATGCACCCAAAGTTAGCCAATTTCAGGCTACGATTTTTAAAGGACACATAAAGAAGCCAATCCAAAGCGTGGGAGGAGTCAGACTCCACAAAACAGATACAACAGATCGCATAACACCGCAAGCGCTGTAGGCTCGACCTAAATAGGTGTTAGCATTGAGGGCAGTGAAAACCAATAAAGACTGTCCTCTAGCAGTCTAACTCCCATGAATAAGATATCTTTTTGAGGGAGAAGGGAGGGCAATATTCCAGCAGAAAAGCAATCTTCTAACAGTCTGGCCATTTGGAATAAAAACTAAATAACAACCAAAGGGGGTCAGGATCAATGTTGCCTCTAATTATTTTTGTCTTTATGAAAGAGTGCTCTTTATTCAGGTGTGTGCGGAATCAAGATTGTAAAATAAATATCTGCTTTGAGATGTACAACCCCCAGTAGTTACCAAAGAGAGGGATAGGGACTGGGTTTCCCATCAATAAAGTATAAAGTGGAACAGCATGGCAACATTTTGAAGCAGATATATTTTGGTGTTACTTTTTATTATTAGTATCCTTCACTTTAAATTACAGTGGGAAATAATATTGGTTAAAACCTAAATGGAATTAGGAGATTGCAATTAGATCATCTGTGACAAAGCATACAACATAAAGCACACAGGAATAAACCTTTGGTGAAATCTAATGAGATTTCAGAAGAACTTTACAGGTACTTTCTGGGGTCTTGTATGTGGGGGTTTAGGGAAAATAAGAGGTACATTTTCAAATGTATGTGCTCAGTAACTGTCGTGACAAATGTAGATTTTCCACAACCTTGATTTTTTTAGAAAATCTGGATTTTATTAAAGACACGGAGGCTAATATTATTGCAGTCTTCTTTATTCAGCTCACCACAGCCAATTTAAAGAACTTTAGAACATTGTAAAATAAAAATTCCAACCTAATAAAAGGCCAGAACACTCATAACTCTTCCTTTTAAAAAAAAACTTTCTTTAAAATGTAGTAGGACATATTAAAAGATATTTGAAACAGGAACATAAGACTGTCCAAATAAACTTTAATCCTCTACAGAGGAAAGAAACTTTGACAACAACGAGAGTCCCAATAGAAGCATATCCAACTTATTTATCCTCTTCTTTTATTGTTGAGCAAGACCTACAAGATAAAGAGGAGAGAGGTGAATAAACAATGGGTTGGTTTTAGGGAGGGAATAATATTAGCCTCTGTGTCTTTAATAAAATCCAGATCTTCTGACCATCAAGGTTGGGGAAAAAATACATTTTATGTCAAGACCTGAGGCTAATCTTATTGCAAGTTTAAAGCACTTTTAATAGACACAAAGAAGCATTTTTGACAGGTCTAAAATATAACTTGTGAAAAACCATATAATTTAACCAATCAGCACATCTCAAAATATCATTCAAAGAACCTCTTCACAAAAAGGCTTGAGAAGCAGAAGCTCCAAGAACAGAATGTTCACCGAACAAACTAACATCTACATCAGACATTCTCGTCACCTCTTTCACCCATCTTGCCAGGTTTGCGGATGATACACCTTTGTGAGGTTTTCTGAAAGAAATTAGCAGCTCTTTAACATTAGACCTTATCTGAAGCATTTTCCTTCCGTATTCTTCAACACAACGAACAACACATAAGTTCACATAATCATCAAAGTAAGGATAGAAAATTGTTTGTGAATTAGTTTTGGTTCTAATATTTAGATAGAAACACATACCCTCAGAAGAAAAAACTCTATTTGAAATGTCTAATGCTCTTAAATTGGATACTCTTCTAAAGGAAACTAAACACAGAAGGGTTGTTAACTAGTGAGAAAGAATATGAAAGGAAAACTTTTCAGATAAGGTCTAATGTTAAACAGCTGCTAATTTCTTTCAGAAAACTGGCACATGCATAACCCCTTATCCAGGCCCTTCCTGGTGTCTTGTCCTCCTTTTCCAATAAAGGCTATTATTTTTATATCTAGGTCAGGGGGTTGTGTCACCCTATTTGTCAATAGGGGTCTAGGACATTCCGACCTGAGACGTAATCTCCCATCCTTGGGAATTTTCCTTCTAATCCAGAACTGCATATAATCTGCTACATGTGCAGCTGGAGTCCATTCAGGTGACAAATGGTGTTTTAACAGAGAGGGGTCAAACATAAGGCCCCCAAGTGGATCAGTTAATTCCCCGTATTGTTCATCCTCTGAGACTATTTCATCAGTCCTTTTTGATGGTATTATCTCAGAGTCCTCTGAGTCAAAGTCAGCTGAACAGCTTAATTCAACTTCAGTGCTCTCCAAGAAGTCACCACAATGCACAACCTTATGTTTGTGAGCTTTTATAATTTCTGATTCTTTAAATGGATCCTTGCCACGGTCCCCTTGTGTGTCCTCAACAGATGGTTCTACATTTTTGCGTTTTCTATTAGCTTTACCTCCTCTCTTATTGAGGGGCCCTTCGGTAGAGGACCAAAATCTTTCGTCATCTGAAAGTCTATTTTTATCAAAAATAATTGTTTCAAGCTTTTTATCCATTTTTTTTCCAAGGACTTGAGAAATGTTCTCCAACATCTCTTTTCATTTATCCTCTAGGGATTCTTCCGATGTACTAGGGATGCCTTCTTTTGTCATATCCAAAGAATTCATGACAAATCAGCCTAAAGATAAAGCCAATCTAATAACCTCTTTTTTTTACTGTAATTATAATTATATATGATAAATTAATTGAAATCAGAGTTGGAGCAGTTACCGGGTTGACCGCAGCGAGGCAACTGACATAACAGCTGAGGAGATAACTGTGCAACTGACAGAAGGACTGCTCAGTATATCATTGAAATAACGTGTAAATGCCTAATTTCTATGAAAAACAACCCAAAGGGTTGAGATGGCCACCGAGACAACGTGCTGACATAGCTCGGCAACCAGGAGTCTCCTACTTCCATTTCCTGCAAGTCAACATGTCACTGCAAGCAACTCGGGAATCAAACCGGGGCCAGGTCAGGAAGGATCAGGATTGAGGAAAAACCTAAATATGCCGAGACCCGACCTTCGATTTGAGGCCCTGGTACACTGTGTGCTCAAACCACACAAACTAGGCCAGCAATGGAGATGACGAGCTTTCAGCTTGCGTTCGGAGCATTATTGAAGCTCCTAGCAAAGCGGCTGACATGCGTGTCCAGCAACTCGAGAGGTTGCCATGGTGCGCATCTCGTGCTCCCAACCGATTATCGGTAAGTGGCACAATCTTAAGTATTTATTGTAAAGGGCTTAACCTATCGCTGAATACTTCGCCAACCTTTGCCATATACGGAGAGAGCAAGCGCTTAGCAGTATATATTTTAGAAGGAAACCAGAATATTTTAAAGTAGTTAAAAAAAGGGGCTATCTAGTAAATATAGTACAATTAATGGCTATGAAACCAAAACATGACAAATAAAGACAAATGAAGAGTAAAATATATCATACATTCATTTAAAACATTACATTAGCAATCATAGCAGCAGTAACCAGGGAATTCTTATCTTGACTGTGGCAGCCAAAAAAAGAAGGAAGAGTTATGAGTGTTCTGGTCTTTTATAAGGTTTAAATTTTTGTTTTACAATATTCTAAAGTTCTTTAAAGTGGCTAAATAAAGAAGATTGCAATAATATTAGCCTCCGGTCTTGATATAAAATGAAAGGCATTTAAATACAGTGGGACTTCGTCTTGTAGACCACTATACAAAAACTAATTGGACATTTAGCTGGAAACACTGTCTTATATGTCTACAATGTTAACTTACAAGCACTACTTAATTTGTGAAAGAGCAAGTGCTGTGCCCACCTTTTCCTCAGAAGCCCACCGGGGCCACTGTTGAATGTCGGGGTTGCTGAATACCAAGGTTTTCTTCTCTTGATCCACTTCATGCTTCCTTCATTCACCACAGTCCTCGCCCACCTCTTTATCTCACTCTTGAAGGTTGCTTTTCATCCCTTCTTTCTCCTTTTGTTACTGTTTAGCTAATTGCCATGATGCAGCAATATTCACTCTTCCACATCCACTCATACTCACTTTTTATGACTGATTTGTTTTATCTTTATTCATACATTGTCCTCTCCACCACACTGTGTGATCCTAGGCAAGTCACTTTACCTCACTGGGTCTCAGTTACCATATCACCGAAAGTACTAGTTCCTAGACGTAGACGATCACAATATATGTGGAGCTATATTTCACATGTATTAACTTTACATTTCCTGTAGAAGTGAGCTGAGTCTGACCCCAGTAGCAGGTTCTAGAACCTTCTCATAGTATGCTCTGTATCTGTGCCTGTGGGAAAATAGTAGGATTAGATGTCCTCCTGGTCAGTGCGGAGATACATTGGCAGAATAGTATATTTTCTTTGTGCTGGGAAAGATGGATTTGCTAAAGGTCCTGTCTGACGTAGCAGCGAAGAGTCTTAAGCAGTACTAAGCACCAACCTAACAACAACCATTTTATTTTGGACATTGCACTAACATGTCCATCTTTCTATCTGTCTATGTACCCGAGGCAAAACAACCAGCTAAAAAGGTCTGAGTTCTTCTCAGCAACCTCTGTCTTCAGCTTATTTTGAAAATCCTAAATAAACTTTACTTAAACCATGAAAAAGGGGTGCATAATGCTTCTGTCTAGATGGGAAGACATAAGAATGCATGTTCATGCAACCGAGAAGCTTATTAAATGAGAAATATCACCATTCCAAAGAAAAACCCGACATCTCACTACTGCATTCGGAAATGAAAACGTCACTTTGCATATTTTTAGAAGCTGGCCATGCTGCTTTTCCATTCTGAACTTTTAAAACTTTACAGTTTAAATAAAAGGAAAGCTGGCCTAATGCAGAACCATTTACCAACTAGCATAAACCAATGACAGAATTTTGAGGAAGAAGCAGATGTCAGTCCTCTGCTACATGAGAAGTGCAGGCGCTGTAAATCCTTCTCTGCGCGGCTTCAAGAATGAAGCTGAGTGGCCGCGCAGGCGTGCACCTTAAAGGGAACTGTGGTCAGCATAGAGGCTGGCAAACTCAAATTAAAGAACTGTCCTCCAGCAGCCTGGCCCTGGAGGGGTCAGGATAGAGGACAGCTGGACTCACATGAAGAGCAATCCTTTGGCAGCCTGGCCCTTAAGGATAGAAAGCAAAGGAGAGACATATGTAAAGTCATTTTGATGGGGCAAATTCATGTCCGATGGCCTCCTAGATCACTTTATGGCCCCCATACTTGTGGTCTTGTGGTGACATCTGTAACTTATTTATTAAACATGTCTAAGAATTGCAATGTTCGGATTTTCAGCACAGGGTTCCGCAGGTTAAATGACTGAATAACTGCCCGCCTGCAGCTTCGCACCCCCTGGGCCGGGAGTTCTTTGAGCAGCAATGACCTCTGATGTGTCAGCATACCTGGACAGGTGCAGACTGCATGCTAAATGGTTTACCCTGCAGACTTGCAGAGTCAACATAATTTATTCACTGTATTGCCTTCTTCCAGCCACTTTGGGATATAGTCCAGGGCCGGAAAGAATGATAATCGCAGAGCCATTAATTGTCTTTTAATTTGAATAGAGTAGCAGGTCCCCAATTGTGGTTGTTCCAACATGCTTGTGTAAGAATTCAGCACCAACCACCTGTGGGCCCACTTTGCCAGAGCCCTTTAGTCCTCCTCCCGGCTTACCCTCTGGATACATTTGTTCACTGTTTTTTAAACTCAGCTTGGCTCGTTGGAAGGGGGCAGAACTCCCTTAGGCCCAAGTTCTCAATTGATTCATCCAAGTATCTCTTGTAGCGTGCCTTTCATTTCTGCATGTTTATTTCTGCCCATACATAATAATCCAGGGTGTCATTTGTGGCTGTCTGAATCTTACAGAATTTTGAAAAGGCTCCCTTCCTCGCCAGTTTGTTTAGCTTGGGCAAACTCAAGCCTTATTTGTGCGGGTGAGGCAGATCTGGACAAATGAAATACACATGTGTACATCCTTGTCAAGAGGGTCTCCAGAAGCTTAGCTTCCCACCCAAGCATCAACTCACTTCCATAAGAAATTGCAGGTGGGCATTTTGGCTGTACCACAGCTATAAGTGAGATCAAGGTGGGGTCAAGCAATCTTTTAGAGAGGGGTATGAATGCAAAGATTAGGGCTAAGGATTTTCTCTGATTACTTTTCTTTTGTGCGAGAAAGGATGCCTGCGCATCAAGGGTAAATCCCGAATACTTGTAGGTGGATGCTTCTTGCATGGTCCGACCATCGAGTAGCCTCTTGCCCTGTTTCATGATGCGTTTCCAAAGCAAAATCACTTTGGTCTTATTAAGGTTTATTTCCAGGGCATTACACACAGTGTGCTCTGTAAGCTTGTTAATCAGTCTTTGCTGGCCCACTCGCATCTTGCTCATCAGCTGTAGGTTGTCTACACAAAGGAGATAGGATATGGATCAGCCTTACAGGTTCGGTGCATCGAAGGTCACCATGTCAAGGTCAGCTGAAAGATCGGAGATGTATAGATTGAACAGGAGGGGTGCAAGCACACACCCCTGCTTCAGCCCCATAGATGTTGGTACTTCCCTTGACAGGTGCCTTCCATCCCCTACCCTGATCTTAATCCATGTTTTAGTGTACAACATCCTAATGGCCTTCAATAGCTTCTGTGGGATACCCCAGCTGTAACATCTAGCGCACAACGTTCCTTACAGGACACCTTCAAACGCTCCTTTGAAAGTCCACAAAGCACATGAACAAGGGCGAGCTTGATTGTATCTGCAAAGGCGAAGATGAAACAAAGGGATTTCTTTGTTTGTGAAGTTTTTCTGCCCGGCTGTGGAAGTGGCACCACTGAATTAAAATCATTATTTATGGTTCTAGCAGGTATTCACTTTCTTAGCATTTTAGCAGTGACTGCTTTATACACAGAATTAGTGCTCATTACTGTTAGAAATGAGGTTTCTGATTCTCCGGGAGCATATGTGACATTTAGATCATTTTGGTAATTAATACAAATGAATGCATTTTCAAAACGTTCCATGGGTTGAGTGAGTTTGAGTGCTTTAATTAATGAAGTGTGCCAAAACAAATGTTAGTGCTACAAAGTGTAAGAAAGTGTTGGGCAAGATACATTTCACTGGTCAAGCAGGTAATGAACTGCGGATTAAGTGAGGGTATGACCTGCTATGCTCCTTAGACATAATGACTTTGCATATTCCCAGCTACTGAGATAGGTGGTGAGTAAGCTAAATTAATTCCAGAAGTAAAAACTTGTCAGCTGTCATTTCAAGCTGAAATCTCAGCAGTGGTGGGATATCATTTTGTGATACCAAGGTCTCTAAAGAAATGTATGCATCTTTTTCCGCTTCACACTAGGAAGACAGTGGTACATGTACTGATCACGTCAAGAACGAACTACGCCAATGTGCTTTATGCAAGCCTACCCAAGTTCTTGATTAACCATCTTCACATGGTACACAATGCAGCTGCTAGATTGCTGGTAAGAATTCCTCACTGTGGCCACATTTCCCATCGCTTTCTGGACCTTTCAAGGAGGCCAATTACCCAAATCATTATTTTTAAGACCCTGTTGTTTCTGTACTGGACTTTAATGCAGGACACAAGTCCTAAAAAAAGAAATGCGGGGCTGACCAAGTTAGGCAACTTGCAAGTGGCATCATGAAACATTACATCACAGTGCATGACATCACGGCACATGACATTGCATGTGGCATCCTAGGAGGTGGCATCACAAACCATGACCTTACAAGTAGTGACACCACAAGAAGTGACATCAGATTTTAACACCTCACACACATGTTAAGCAGGTCTGTCATGAGTACATTTGAGCGCATTACAATATTTAACAAATGACATTTTGCATCGGGCTGTGCTAAAAAGTGATGCAACCCAGACGCAAAATCTGAGCCTCAACTTATACATTTATATTTTAATACCCTACTCAAAGAAATTGGCAATAAGGAGAAATGTGACAGTAAACGTGATCTGCTTAATTGGTTGCAAAGTCTGCATTTTAAAATATTTAATGGGGTTAAGGCACTGTGAGCCAACTTAATCTCAGGGAATAATAATAATGGTGAGATGACTCTGGGGGTTACCATATTTGCTAGAGAGATCTGTGTTATGTTAAGTTTTGAATCAAAGTAGCATAGAGGGTTAATATGTCTCCTGCAAAGCACATTATGTAACATACAGATGACAGATTTTTATTTTATGTAAATAGGTAAGTGGGTTACTGCTTTTAACACAGAGATCCTTTTGTTACTTGCAGTTCAAATATTGTAATCCTTCTAATCGGGGCCGGCGCACTAAGAAGGTCATGTTTCTCCTACACCTTGGACCCCTCACTGTCTTATCTAACACGTCCACACCTTGGTTTACACACATGTGATTTATTGTCAATGTATAATGTGTACGTGTGACGTAAAGCCCCCTGACACCCTTCAATGGGATGAGTAGCACTATAGCTCTATAAAAAAAAAATAAAAAATAGTGGTATTCAAATTGTTATTTGCGTAAATACTAGGACAGACCAACACATCTGATATTCTTACAGTGCATGCATGTCTCTTGCAAAGAGGGACTGAACAAGGTCAAAACCATGCCTCTCTTAAGAACCTGTGAAGTGATGAGCTGTGTGCATTTGTTTCCCCTTCATAAAATGTAGGTATGAGGCTCCTGATAGCTCCCAGCCATGATACTCAAACAAAAGGAGGCCTGATGGTCCCTTAAATTCAGCCTTTGTTATGGGTCCACCTGCAATCTGATAAGCCTCCTTCCTGCCTGCACGTTGCTACTCGGAACAAAAGCAGACAATGAGCAGGCACTGCTGAATGTGTCCTAGTATCTGAGAATCACACTCGGACAAGTTTAACATATTTCTGTGGGGCACAACCTCTTTGCAGGGTAGACAGCGCCCACCCTGTGAAAAGAGTGGGTAGACAGTGTCTACCCACGTGTACCCTCGACTTGTGCCCTCCTTTTATGGATCTGGTTCACAATGCCTTATAGCGAGGTTCACTCACTGTCGTCCGCAGAGGGCTGTACGCTCATCTGATAGCTCATTGGTGGTAACTCCTAAATCCAATTGAACCAGGAAAATAGGTGCTTCGTTCTCTCTTTTTGCTGCGGAAGCTTGGAAACACCTCCCACTAACTTGCGCAATACTAAAAATGAAGCTGCTTACAACAAATCTCTTAAAACTTGCCTATCTAGGCTGCAATGTGACATCTGCCCCCAGTTTGTCGGTGAAGTGATCCTTGCACCATGACACTCTTGGAGTAGCTGTGCACATTATAAAGTCTATCATTCATTAATTTAAAGAGTGTAATTACGCTGTTCATTAGTTGATGATCTCTTATATGTTAATTAAGTCAACATATGGGATTCATTTCTAACATAGGGCCTGATTTATATCTTGGCGGAGGGGAATACTCCATCAAGCGTGATGGATACCCCATCCCCCGTATTACGATCCCATTATATCCTATGGAGATCATAATATGGTGGACAGGATATCCGTCACGTTTGTTACGGAGTTATCCATTCGCTGACATCTAAATCGGGCCCATTTTCATTTATATTTGAACAACATACCCCCCTTTCAAAACTGTTTTGTACTGTCTAAACTTCCTTTTTGTCAATTATCCAATTTATTATTGTTATTATTTTTGTTTTACGAATTGATTATTTATAGGGTCACTACTAGCTGGTATATGTACTCTAGTGACTGAACTGTGATCCCTTGAGCATCCAAGGGTTTTCAGCAGGTTGAAATGTTTATTTTTTTCACAGTTGGTTTTTGGACATATCTTTTTGGAGGTTCTATACTGGGTTTCACTATTTCTTTTGAGCATCTTTTTGGAACAAATTCATTACAAAGTAGAGCTCACGTTCAAGTTTCCTTGGATGTATCTTACGGCCAAAACACACACAAAATAGCAAACTTCAAGTACTTCCAAACTTTAGTGAGACAACCCACAGCATCACGGGAACATATTGGCGATAAGGATTAGCGTATACTTGAGACTTTATGCTTCTAAAGCCAATTGGGGCTGATAGTGAGGCCCAGAAAGTACTACCATCTTCTGGTTTTTGATGTTTATCTAATTTGTATTGTGCTGTTTACTTAGCTGTAACTAAGTGTCGTTCTCCTTTTCGAAGTAAAGCACTGATTGGACTTTGAGGTTTTTACATCACACTCAATCCGAGTCTCTTACTGCTTCCTCCTGCATTTCCTGGAATAGGCATGAGTAATTCTTGACTGCTTGCTACCCTGAAGGGAATATCCTGGCTGTCCAGTTGTAGTGGTCTCGTGTACATGCTTTTCTAAGTGGAATGTTCACGCCAAGATGTTCTGGCTGTGAGTGTTCCACTTAAGAACTTAGTGGTTTGTGTTTGAATGTAGTTTGTCAGTTACTGCCATATCTGGTCCTTAGCTGGCTGCTGTGCAGCACTTGCCCACAATAAATCTTCAGGAAAATATCTTCGTGTCGTGAGCACTTACTACACAGGAGCCTGAAGTGAATATCCTGCCTGTCCAGTTTGGAGTGTACCAATATTGTGGCCTTGGTACACTAGGGGTAAATCACCGTACCCACACAGGATTCTGAGGTTCCGTATGAGACGGGACGGCACTTTTTGAGTGGTGACGAATATGGATGAGTTTGGTATCTACGAACCGCAAATGACGAGTATAGTGGGTGTACGCAGTTTCGCTATGCAGCCACGTATGGTTTGTCTCATTTTTGGGTTTGTTCATCCGAACCCTCGGGTTCCATTTTAGATACAGCATCCATTTTGTTTCTTGCCCTCAGGTAGCCAGCGAACGGGCTTTTTGTCCGCTTCGTGACCCTGGGACTTTCAAGCTTGCACGAGGGACACGTGTTTCTTTGAGGTGACTTTTACGATGAGGGAAATGACACGAGTAAGGCAGATGGCCCCGCTCAAGGCTCATCTTGCCGCTCCGGTCTATTGTTTCAGCCACGCATACATTAGACACGAGGTCTTTGACCCTTCTATCGAATTTCCTTTATTGCCCCTGACACTTTTTTCTAACCTGTTGTGTATTCTTGTCCTTTCCTTGCATCTGTTTTTCGTCCTTCCTCTTAATGTGTTTATGGTTAGGATGGAATGTGTTTATTGCGGAGGGAATATGTTTTTACAGTTGGGAACCGGCAAGACTGTTGTAATTATGTTCCGGCCTCCTGAAACATGAACGCGACCCTTTTGAAGTTTATTGTGGGAACTGACTTGTAACCTTTGTTCGCCATACTGTGCTATGGCAAAAACTTGTATAAAAGGAGCGATCCACTTCTACGAATTTGAAGCAGTCTCCGAGAACCTACACGTTGTGTACTTCTTGTGACCTCTGTATCCCTGCAGTAAATAAACGCTGATCTCTGACGTCGCTGGAAGTGTCCCGTGTCTCTGTGTTTGGTACGCCAGAACAGGTAACCCACGAAGGTTTCAGGTGTTGTTCCCTGGCACCGCTGGGTCTTAAGAATAACCCAGTCCTTCAGTTGGCGCCCAACGTGGGGCGTAATCAACGGTACCGGTCCAAAGCCCGACGATCGTGAGGAACTTCGTGTGAAATCACCGAGGGAAGGTGCACCCCGCTTCATCGATCCAGTTGTCGAAATAAGTGGCCCGACGTCTTTTCCCGCGAAGATCCCCGCCTCCTGACGGCTGCGACGGACCGATGCCCTGACTGTCGACCTGTTTTGGCGCCTGGCGTAGTCCTTTGTACGGCGAGACGCTCAACGGGCCTTCCTGGTGACGCCATTGTTCTCTCAGTTAAGTATTTGTGGGTCGCTCCCAGTGTTGCTTTGTTGTTTGCATGGTTCCATAGCATTCGTGGTTCTTAGTTGTTGGGTTTTATTTGACGATTGCAATTGCCAAAAACCGAGGGTCTTGCATTTTTTTGCGAGGACATCGTAATTCGATAGCCCTTGAAGTTTGTATACTCGGTTAGTGTGCACGATGCCTGGCCGTAGTACTTTGTTTGGGTTTCTCAAATGTTGCAGCATGAATTCCCGGCTGGAGGATTCATGTCCGATACCTCCGGTTGGAACTCCAATTTACGAGCTCTATAGTCGTCATGGCGTGGGTCCTATCGTATATAATGAATATTGGGTCCGCTACACTAAAAATGATGGCGTCCTTAGTTGGCCATCTCATGGTAGTTTTGAGACTACCGTTTTAGATAACTTGGAAGCTAAATTATTTAAAAAGAAAGCTAGGCCGGCCATGTTTGATTCCTTCCGGTTATGGCGGAAAGAGGCCAAGCAGAAAGAAATCAAACAGAATAAGAAAAATAAAAGAGAAGGTGTTATCACGGTGATGCGCAATGCAGAACAATATCAGTTAGACAAAGATGAGAAAGAGCAGGAAGTTAGTGCTCGGCTTCACCATATGGCAGTGGATAAATGTTATCCGGTGCTACCTTCTAATATTGATAAGACAGGAGAAGAAGCGATGGAGGATTCGCTCTTGTCTTATCTGATGAAATCGCCACCTCCCTATGCTCCCGATGTTATGGGTCCCGTTCGTCCACCTCTTCCTCAACCCGCTGTTTTGGCGGCTGCTGGTCAGCCCGCCGTTCCTCCCGTACTTCCGAATCCCCTTGGGCCACAGATCGTACATCCTCTTGTTTCGGCTTCTCTCCCTACTGCGCCTTTCCAAGTCCCTCCTCAGCCTGTCATTCCCGTTGTTCCTGCTGCTGCGTCTACTTCTACTGTTTCCACCCCTATTGTTGCTACGCCTGCATCTTCTTCCTCTTCTCCTTCTGTTCGTAGTCGTCTCTTGACTGCTGTTGCTTCTCTTTATTCTCCGCTTTTCGGGCCGATACTTGGCTCGACTCTTTCAGATGTCGCTCAAAGACGCAGTCAGCTTCCTGATGGTAGAGAACGTGAATCGTTGGTGAAAACGGCACGTAGATGGATTCGTAACCCTGTTAAATACACCCCACGTGTAGTGTTTGAAACGT
This sequence comes from Triturus cristatus, assembly GCF_964204655.1. Classification (NCBI taxonomy): domain Eukaryota; kingdom Metazoa; phylum Chordata; class Amphibia; order Caudata; family Salamandridae; genus Triturus; species Triturus cristatus. Next base: position 1,413,999,262 of record NC_140591.1, on the reverse strand, counting down.
TTTCTCAGTTTAATGTGCCCACGCAACGATTTGTGTTCGAAGAATTGTGTAAGTCATTGAAAGAGGAGTGGGACGATGATATAGCTGATGGTATACCACCTGAGGTTTCCGAGCTACAGCTTCGGTTTGCCACGGGTGTAATCGTGGGTGACAAAGTTCGAGAGGCCCTAGAACGCTTGTTATCCTTTCGATGTACGGTGCAACCTCGTGCGTTGTTTAAGGACGAGACTGCGGAATGGATGGCACAACCTGGTCAATATCCCATGCGGGAAGTTCCCCCGGTATGGATGCCAGGTGATCCTGCTGCTAACCCTCCTGTCCCAGGCCATTTCCAGAGAGTGTGGATACACCTCCCTTGGAAACGATCGGAAGTTTTACAAGTGAAGCAATCCTTGCCTGATCCCCGTAAGAATCCTGCGGGTTATTACAAGGAGCTGTCCCAATTGGTGGATGCTACTGTTATGAACCTAGCCGATATTGACATGTTGTTTGGCAATGTGGTGCCTCAGCCGATTTGGGCGAAAATTCGTCACGAGAATCACGCAGCCGAGCTAGGCGGTGACTGGGCTGCCCTTACAGCGGCAGATGCCCGGCAGGTCGGTGGGGCTAAACCTGAACAGATTATTGTGGCTTTGCCTCAGAGGATAATTACCCTCATGAAAACACTTATGCCAGCGATGCGCGTCAATTGGGACAAATTATCAGCGTGCAAGCAAAAGAGGGATGAAAGCGTTTCTGATTTCTTTACGAGATTTGAGGAAGCGTTTGTTGATCATAGTGGTCAGGACATGGGTTCTGAGGGTGGTCAGCGGCTGTTCGTTGATAAGTTTGTATCGAACTTGTTGCCCGACCTTAGCAACAAGTTGAAGAATTCTGAGAGTTCGTGGGCTGTTTCTACCACTGCCCAAATATTGGCTACGGCCCAATATTACGAAAATAGAGAAAAGGAGGAAAGTGAGCGTGCAGATAAGAAAACGAAGGATCTTAAAACTAAGGTCTTATTGCAGCAAGCCTATCCTCCGCGTTCGACTTTCAGTGATACACAGCAGCTAAACAGATCACAACCACAGTTCTCCAGATCACAGACGCGAAATGTTTCGCCCGCACCTCGTTTTGTGCTGGGATATAATCAATGCGCATATTGTCGTGGGGAGGGCCATCTGAAGTTCGATTGTCCGGTTCTCCGTGATAGGACCAATGGTGTGTCGGCTCGAGGAGGACGTAGTGGTCCTCAACAGGCTTCCCGTGGTAGAGGTCGCGGAGTTACCCAGAATCAGGCCGAGCGCTTTGCCACGTCTTCGGACTCGCACAATTGTTTCGATCGGCGCGAACCATCGTCCGGTCGGTCTGCACAGTATCATGTGGATGATTGCTATGTTGAGTGTGATGTTGATGCGGATGGTATCTACTAGGACAGCCATAGACAAAGGAAGGGAGAAGTATCAGTTCCGGTTGATCAGAGAGGGCCTTATGTTGCAGTAGCCACTTTGGGCGTCGTTGAGCCTTTTCTGTTGGACACTGGTGCAGCAAAAAGTTCCATCATGCATTCGAAACTCCCTGGCGCGCCTTTGTCTGGCTTAACAAATGTTTCCGTTGGATTTTCTGGCGCCCCCGTTAGCAATCCAGTTTCTAGCCCTTTGCCCCTTACAATTGGGTCTCATGAGCTAGAAGCTCCTTTGATTTTGACTACTGGTTGTGGTGAGAATCTTTTGGGCTTAGATTTGTTGAAAAGGTTACATGCGACTTTGTACTGTTCTCCTACGGGTGTGGAGCTTACGTTGGGTAAGAGCGTGATTTCCCCTATGTATTTATCGATCGACAAGCTCCCATCGGCATTGAGATCTCTTCCGGACTCTTTGTGGGCGACAGGTCCCAATGACGTGGGCCTGTTGGATATACCACCTTATGTTGTCCAACTGAAAGTTGGTGCGCGTTTGCCACGTATACCTCAGTATCGTATTTCCCTTGATGGTAAAAGGGAACTGTTAGCGATCATTTACGATCTGATCGGTAAAGATGTTATTGAAGAGACACGGGGTAATGTGTGCAATAGTCCCGTGTTGCCTATTCTGAAACGAACGGATCCCTCCAAGCCTCCTGTGTACCGTCTAGTTATCGACTTACGGGAGGTAAATAAAGTCGTTGTTCCGCAGTTTCCTGTGGTGCCAGACATTACAGCTTTACTGACTCTGATTCCAGCCACTGCATCATGGTTCTCGGTGATCGATCTGAAGAATGCGTTCTTTAGCATTCCGATTGCTGAGGAAAGCAGAGATTTGTTCGGTTTCTCATTAGGGGGTCGCAGCTTCAGATTCAAACGCGCACCACAGGGCTACTGTGAGAGTCCATCAATTTACAGCCAAGCTCTTAAGAGTCAACTTGATGCGTTTGTGTTACCGGCTGGTGCAGCCTTGATTCAGTACGTTGATGATTTGTTGGTCGCTGCTGACACTGAACAGCTCTGTAGAGCCGCTACAGTGTCTCTGTTACAGCATCTCTGTGCTTTACATCATAAAGTGTCACCTTCCAAACTGCAATATTGTTGTCAAGAAGTTACCTATCTAGGTCACTTATTGTCAAAGGCGGGAAGAAGGTTGACCCCTGAACGAATTGCAGCAATTGCTCGAATGACTGTGCCAACAACTCAGAGAGATGTGCGTGCCTTTCTAGGTATCACGTCATACTGCAGACAGTGGATCCCGAACTTTTCACTGTTAGCGAAGCCATTGGTAGCTCTCACGTGCAAGGACGTTTCGACTCCTTTGCCTTGGACGGAGGAATGTCAGAAAAGTTTTTCTGAATTACGTAATGCACTGTGTTCGGCTCCTGTGTTAGGTACTCCTGATTACAGTAAGCCTTTCACATTATACGTCCATGAGAGGGACGGTTGTGCGTTGAGTGTTTTAACGCAACAATTTGGTGATAAGCAGCGTCCGTGTGCATATTTTTCCTCAACCTTAGACCCAGTAGCTAGAGCGTTGCCGAGTTGCTTGAGGGCGACAGCGGCAGCTGCGGCGTCTATTCGACAATCCGCGGGTTTGGTCATGGATAATATGCTCATAGTAATGGTGCCGCATGCAGTTGATACGCTCTTGAATCGGACAAAGACTCAACATCTGACGAGTGCAAGGTTGTCTGGGTACGAGCTGACCCTTTTGGCAAGTCACATACAGATCAAACGTTGTAATGTACTGAATCTGGCGACATTGTTGCCGATTAATATGGAATCAGATGATGTGCTGCCACATGATTGTTATTTACGGACTGAGGAAGAAACAAAAGGTCGTGTGGACCTGAAAAACACTCCCTTGGCAGATCCCGATGGTACTTTGTATGTGGATGGTTCTTGCTTCAAATTGCCGAATGGCGATGTGACGACTGCGTATGCTGTGGTGACGTTGAGCACGGTTGTGGAAACTGCGAGATTGAACTAGAATTCCGCGCAAGCGGCAGAGTTAATTGCATTGACAAGAGCGTGTGTTCTGTCGAAGGGAAAGCGAGTGAATGTGTTTACTGACAGTCAGTATGCATTTGGTGTTGCGCATAACTTTGGAAGATTGTGGAGAGAAAGAGGATTTATGACATCGCATGGTACGAAGATCCAACACGGGCATCTCGTGAATGATCTTTTGGATGCACTTACGTTGCCTAAACAAGTGGCGATCGTTAAATGCAGTGCACATCGGAAAGTGACGGATGATGTTGGTCGTGGTAATGCATTTGCGGATGAGATTGCTAAGGAAACGGCTAAGAATATTGCGACTCGAATGTATGTTACGAGTTCAGTGAGGTGGCCGACGGAGACTGGTATGTGTGAAAATACTGTTGAGAGTGTGAAAGCAATTCAGAACGAAGCTACTGAAGCTGAAAAGACCAAGTGGAAAGAAAGTACAGGGAAATTGGATATGCATGGATGTTGGGTTGACCTGACGGAATGTCAGAGGTGGATGTTACCAGATGCGTATGTATTAGCTGTTGTGACGATGGCTCATGGGTTGTCACATATTAGTGCGAAAGGAATATGTAAGTTCTTGTCCCCTGTATGGAGGAATGAGGGTATTGCTAAGTGTGCCGAAAGAGTGGTTAAGAATTGTATGGTGTGTTTGATGCATAATCCCGGAAAAGGCACCCCCACTCCGCCTGGTCATTTCGCCCCTCCTGCTTGTCCCTTTGAGGTTATCCAGCTGGACTTTATCCATATGGAGAGATGCAATAACCTGAAGTATGTTTTGGTTGTGGTTTGCGCGTTCTCCAGATGGATTGAGGCCTATCCTCTTAAGGATAACACTGCCCTGTCCACAGCAAAAATCCTGCTGAAGGAGTACTTTCCTAGGTACGGAATGCCACGGATTGTGTGGTCGGATAATGGAAGCGAGTTTGTGGGAAGTGTAATGCAGAGTGTGTGTAAGGGCCTGGGAATTCGACAGAAATTCCACAGTGCTAATCATCCTCAGGCAGCGGGTTTGGTTGAAGGGTACAATGGTACCCTGAAGCTGAAACTCGCTAAGGTTCAAGCTACGACTGGTCTGTCATGGCCTGATGCCTTGCCTCTGGCTCTCCTATCGACCAGAGCAACCGTACACTCTCGAGTAGGGCTTAGCCCATATGAGATTGTGTTCGGTCGCCCTGCGAATATTTGGGGAGTCCCGAGGCCTAGGGCTTTTGATAGTCTTCAGTATCCAATGTTAATTGATTACTTGCATGATTTGACCACTAAACTACGGTTAATCCATCAACAGGTCCTTGAAGCTCTACCGGCGCAGACAGAGGGTCCTGGACACCAGCTCCGGCCAGGAGACTGGGTGGTTACCCGAAATTTTGGTCGAAAGCGTAACTTGGAGCCAAGATTCGTTGGACCTTTTCAAGTCTTATTGACGACGAGGACAGCGGTTCGACTGGAGGGTCGGAAAAACTGGGTGCATGCCAGCCACACAAAGAAGGTACCGATCCCCTTACCAACTGACGGTTGGGTGAGGACTGGGATTTCGGCCACAGAAACTGAGACTCCTTTGCACTTTGTGCCATTTAGCGACGCTCAGCTTGTAGAGGAGGATTCGTCACTGCCAGATCCACATGTGGAGTCATCAGTAGTAGAGAACCCAAGGTCTGACTCGTTGTCCACTTCATCGAACACTGTTGCGTCAGCTGAACAATTGTTTGTAGAGCAAACTCGACCTGGAAGAAGTCGATACTTTCTTCGTTCAAGGACTAATAAAAATTAACAGTACAGTGGTTTTTGACGTTACGAATATTATGGACAATTACATCCTTTCTTTTTGAGTTTTTTGTGCTTTTCCACTGCTAAGAGACTTGTAATAAATTTGAACGTTTCGTGGAAACCTCGCCATCCGGGTCACCGTAGGGCCGTGCGGGTACTCCTTTCTGTTTAGCAGGTTTCTGACGCTAGGTTGGTTACTTTTGTCGATCTCTGGGAACTCCTGGGGATTGATAATCGCTACTCAGAACGAAGTGCGTCAAGTACGTCACGGACGGTTTGTAGAGGATGGCATTCTCTAAGCTGTTGGAAGAAGAAAGGGTGTTGGCACAGAGATCAGAATTATGGAGGGTTGTACGAACAAAATGTTTTTTGTTTCAGGTGTTTCTACTGTTTCTGGCCTTATCTATGTTATTGGTGGGTGGAGTGTATTTCGGAGTGCCGTTGTTCTTGCCTTCTGCTTCACCTACTTTTTCTCCTAACCTAAGTTCCCTCACCACTGTCTCCCCACATTCCTTTCATCCTTTGCCTCAACATGAGCAGGTTAGGCGTGCGGAATTCATGAATAATTCCTTTGTTCAACTTCTACATCAGCATCAGTTGGTGGTGAATACTACCAATTGTTGGGTATGTGGGTTAATGCCACACACCATGGATAGGGGTATTCCGTATTTGGTCCTTCCATACAGCTCCCAGGGTTCAGCTCGAGCATTCCAAACTATGTTCCGTAGTGCACTAGATTCCTACCCCAGTCGAGAGCCACGGTCTGTCAATTTTGGTCCTGGGCCGTACCACAAGCCTTTGGCGATAGCCATAGCAGATCTGGATAGGGATGTTTTTGATGCATCACTCATTCCAGATGAGGAAGTGCAGGCCTATAAGGATCTGAGTGAGACTGAGTATAGTACGTCAGTGGGTGATAGACAGCTTAAGAGCTCGTCCCCAATATGGATTGTACCGCACCTTGGTAATTTCTGCTTGAAAGGTTTGGGTCGAAATCCAAGAGCACAACTTGGGAACAGTGTTTGCACTGATACGTATGTCCTACCGATGCTCTCCTCCCCTGTTTTTCTGACTGCTAAGGGCACCTATTTTGTATGTTATGAACGTGCGTATACATGGTTACCCCGCGACTTTTCGGGTACCTGTTATATTGCGAATCTTTTACCTCCGACTTTCACAGTTGCTTCGGACTACCACAAAACTAGAGTCGTGAGAGGCGTTATTAGCAAAGAGGATACTGCTGGTCAAGAAGCAGGAGACTTCTTTAAGGGTTTCTTGCCGTTTTGGGGACCTATGGTTAATAGTAGGAACCTAAGACAGTTGACCCGTGTGGTAGAGTCGACTGCTAATATAACTGCAAATGCCCTTGGTAATCTAACAGCTGAACTACAGGCGGATAGACTCATGACGTTGCAGAACCGTATGGTTCTGGACGTTGTTCTTGCAGATAGAGGGGGTGTGTGTAAAATTATCCATTCGAGTTGTTGCATTTTTATTCCTGACAATGCTCCAACTGTTTACCAAGCCATCTCGAAGTTGCACAAGATTTCCGAGTCCATACACGTGGACGAAGGTAATTGGACGCTCCTGGGATGGTTTTGGGGCCTGATGTCAACCTGGGGTTGGAAGATTCTAATGATCGTAGGGGCTGTTGTAACGTTTCTGTTCACGTGTTGTCTTTGTGTACAGTGTGGTCCTGCCTTATGTGGCCTATGTGCTGCGACGTGTATAAGGCGGCCATCTGTTACCAAGGAGACGTTGATGAATAGGATGATGTTCCAGCAGCAGCTGAACGATCTGATGAATATTGATATAGATTCCGATCTTGACTAGTGCTTGCCTACATGAGGGCAAAAGGAGCGTCTGAGGTTCCGTATGAGACGGGACGGCACTTTTTGAGTGGTGACGAATATGGATGAGTTTGGTATCTACGAACCGCAAATGACGAGTATAGTGGGTGTACGCAGTTTCGCTATGCAGCCACGTATGGTTTGTCTCATTTTTGGGTTTGTTCATCCGAACCCTCGGGTTCCATTTTAGATACAGCATCCATTTTGTTTCTTGCCCTCAGGTAGCCAGCGAACGGGCTTTTTGTCCGCTTCGTGACCCTGGGACTTTCAAGCTTGCACGAGGGACACGTGTTTCTTTGAGGTGACTTTTACGATGAGGGAAATGACACGAGTAAGGCAGATGGCCCCGCTCAAGGCTCATCTTGCCGCTCCGGTCTATTGTTTCAGCCACGCATACATTAGACACGAGGTCTTTGACCCTTCTATCGAATTTCCTTTATTGCCCCTGACACTTTTTTCTAACCTGTTGTGTATTCTTGTCCTTTCCTTGCATCTGTTTTTCGTCCTTCCTCTTAATGTGTTTATGGTTAGGATGGAATGTGTTTATTGCGGAGGGAATATGTTTTTACAGTTGGGAACCGGCAAGACTGTTGTAATTATGTTCCGGCCTCCTGAAACATGAACGCGACCCTTTTGAAGTTTATTGTGGGAACTGAGTTGTAACCTTTGTTCGCCATACTGTGCTATGGCAAAAACTTGTATAAAAGGAGCGATCCACTTCTACGAATTTGAAGCAGTCTCCGAGAACCTACACGTTGTGTACTTCTTGTGACCTCTGTATCCCTGCAGTAAATAAACGCTGATCTCTGACGTCGCTGGAAGTGTCCCGTGTCTCTGTGTTTGGTACGCCAGAACAGGTAACCCACGAAGGTTTCAGGTGTTGTTCCCTGGCACCGCTGGGTCTTAAGAATAACCCAGTCCTTCAATACTGCCCAGTAAACTCTTTTGACTGGAACATCAGGACTAGACTTCGCATTGTTGTCATGCTATTAGTGTAGTTGTTTTTCTTCAAAACTCCTTGATTATTTATTATCTATTTAATAAAGGATGAATAAAAAGCATTCAGATGCATTTAAGGTTGAAGGGGTTATCCAGTCTGTGAATGATGTCACAGTCGACCTCAAAATCATATCTAACATCAACAAACATTCTCGAATGTTTATTGTTGATGATTGTTAGAGATACAGAAATGTGCAAAATAACCCTTTATTTGTCTCTAGCCGGATTTAAACAGGAATTAAACTCGAGGGTCACTAACTACCATTTGAAATTGTTGGTTCACATCTGACTGAATTTTAAATCCCATGAATCTCAAAAATAGACTATTATTATTCAATCTGAATGGTTATTAACTTTCTTGGATACGGCAAACCTTTTATAGTCTCATTAAATCCAGTGGTGTAACACAAAATGATAGCCCCCCCCCCCCTGCAAATTGTGAAGAAGGGCCACTGAGGCCTCTCATGACACACAGTTGTTCATTAGCTTTGGGCTGAATCGGGGTCATCTGAAGGGCTGAGGAACCCCTGAGGCGTGGGCACCCCCACCCACCTCCACGCCGCAGGGACTGCAAAGGCCTGTGTTGCGGCCCTGATTAAATCCTCCAAGACGCAAGAGTGGTTTACTCCCTTGTTGCATTGCTTGGCGTAGATACAATAGTACTTATTCCATCATTCCATATCATCACCTTACAGTCATGCAGTTCATTCTAAGTCGGGTAAGATTCTTTAAGAGCGTATCTAGGTGCTTAATACACTTTCACTTTCAGTTTCATACCACTCATTCCCTCTTGGTTTGCTGAACAGCGGCCACACGTTTGGTCTCAATATGAGTCCCACAGCAGTGATGGGCACTACAAAGTCTGTGAAATACTGTTTGCATGTAGTATCAGTTTGGCTGTCGCACCACCGCCAGATGTGTATGTTTTTGCACATGGTTTTCCTTTTACAGCACTGTTTTGCAAATGCAGTTTTCTCCAGGTAGTACTGGAGGAAAATGCACAATTGAAAACGAAGGAATCGGCACAGTTTGCAGAAAACCCATAATGGGTTTTAAGTGTAAAACCTTTTACAGAAAAAAACATTTGCTTCAGAGTTTATTGATAACCCAACACAGAGAAGGAAGTGGTACATGTTTTAGACTAAGATGACTTCATACAGGTAGGTGGCAACACTGCAGGAGAGGAATTCACTTCTAAAAATTATAGTTATTAGCATGTACTGAGTCATCATTCTGCGTTTATTTTCAGCAACTTTCAAACTGTCACAGCTACACATCTCTGATGAGCTGTGAAAATAAAGTATATGTTAGAAAATGCCCTGGGAAATAAGGGAGGAAAGTGAAGCGAGTTGCAAAGATATGCATTGCCTACTGAATAACTACAAAGACCTTAAAGTATTGAGGCCTCACCGTTTATTCTGTCACACCAAGGGCTGGGTGCCCTTGTGATGAAGGGTAAACAATAAAACATAATAATTACTAATTCAGCATAATACCAGGAATAAAGGAGCGGCTCTAAAAGTCAACAACCACACTAAAAAGCTGGTAACGTTATGATGTAGATCGACCATACACAACCCCCCGCCCCCCAGCAACACCAGCCAGCCCACCATTTCCAACTGGACACCGATCACGGCTGAAGACACCGCCTCGGCCATTAAAAAGCATACACTCGGGGGCCCCCACCGACCCCTGCCCCCCTCACATCTACCACAGAGCCTCGGCTGCCATCGCACCCGAACTACAACGCACCATCAACACCACCTTCAAAACAGGCACCTTCACAGATGACTGGAAGTGAGCAGAAGTCAGACCTCTGCTCAAGAAGCCCACAGCTGACCCAACCGACCTCAAAAACTATCGGCCCATCTCGCTCCTCCCCTTCTCAGCCAAAGTTGCAGAAAAAACAGTCAATACAAAACTGACACGATTCATTGAAGAGAACGCTGTTCTCGACCTGTCCCAATCCGGATTCTGAAGCAACCACAGCACAGAGACAGCCCTTTCTCGCCGCCACAGATGACATCTGCACCCTCCTGGACCAAGGCCACTCCGCAGCCCTCATCCTACTCGACCTATCAGCGGTCTTCGACACCGTCTCCCACCGCACACTAGTCGCCAGACTACACGACGCAGGCATACAAGGAACAGCCCTGGACTGGATCTGATTATTCCTCCCTGGAAGAAGCCAAAGGATCAGACTCCCACCCTTCCTCTCCAAACCCACGAAAATCACCTGCGGAGTCACACAGGGTTTATCCCTGAGCCCCACCCTCTTCAACATCTACATGGCCCCCCTCGCAGCCATCATCCGACAACACGGCCTCAACATCGTATCCTACGCCGACGATACCCAGCTCATCCTCTCAGACAGAAGTCCTCATCCTCGGTACCACCCCTTCTGCATCGGACAGCACCAGGTAGCTGACCGCCCACGGAAGCCCACCTACCCCCTCAGACCACGCCAAGAACCTCGGCATCATACTCGACTCATCACTCACCATGAACCGACAGGTCCACGCCGTCACCTCCAGCTGCTTCAACACGCTCTGCATCCTCCGCAAGACCTTCAAGTGGATCCCCCCTGAGTCAAGGAAGACAGTCACCCACGCACTCATCACCAGCAGATTGGACTATGGAAACGCACTCTATGCCGGCATCAACAAATCCCTACTTCACAAACTCCAAACACCGCCGCCAGACTCGTCCTCGGCATCCCCCGACACAAACACATCAGTCAACACCTACGAAGTCTCCACTGGCTCCCCGTAGAGAAAAGAGTCACTTTCAAAATCCTCACTCACGCCTACAAATGCCTACACAACAACGGACCCAAATACCTCAACGACAGAATCAACTTCCAAGTACCCAAAAGAAACCTCCGATCTTCCAACCTCGCACTGACCGAAACCCCGCGCTTCCACAGAGCCAGAGCAGGCGGAAGACCCTTCTCTCACATTGCAGCCAAGACCTGAAACGAGCTACCGGCAGACATCAGATGCGCCCCCTCCCTGAACACCTTCAGGAAGACACTCAAGACCTGGCTCTTCGGCTAAACAGATCTGTGGACCCCCTCCTCAGTGCCTTGAGACCTCACGGGTGAGTAGCGTGCTTACAATTCCCTGATTGATTGATTGATTGATTGAAGTACACCAACAGTTTAGTTTAGATTTGTAATGCATCTTAAAGACAATTATTTGAAAGCAAATTTGACTGAGTGCTCTGACCATTAGTGTACCTTATATGTATTTTATGCCGGTTGTAGCATTGCCTTTATTGTGGAATTTATGGGTAAAATTCTTGTGTCTGAACTATAAGTAATTTCTACTAACTAAACCAGAGTTAAGCCGCTGTAACTAACTTCTGCTATTTGCACTGGGCTTTAAGCAGCTGTAGCAAACCACTGATAAGTACAGCCGAATTTTAGCAGCTGAAACTAACTTCTGTTGAATGCACTTGACTTTTAACAGCTATAACTAACTTCTCCTAAGTACAGCTGACCTAATGCAGATGTAACTAACTTCTGATAAATGCACCCGACTTTTAGCATCTGCAATAATCTACTGAACGAACAGCCGAATTCAAGCAGCTGTAACAAACTACTGCTAAGAACAGCCGACTTTAAGCAGCTGTAATTAACTTCTACTAACTACAGTCGACTTTAAGTAGCTGTAATGAACTTCTACTAACTACAGTGGACTTTAAGCAGCTGTAATTAACTTCTACTAACTACAGTCGACTTTAAGCAGCTGTAATTAACTTCTACTAACTACAGTCGGCTTTAAGCAGCTGTAATTCACTTCTAACTACAGTCGACACTTTAAGCAGCTGTAATCAACTTCAAGTAAATGAATCAGACTTTGAGCAGTTTCAACCAATTTCTTCTGAGTACAGTCGACTCTAGGCGGCTGCAACTAACTTCTACTCACTGCAACCAGCTTTAAGCTGCTAAGTGGCGTCTTGTCTTGGTCAGTGTAGGGGTGGCGTCTCATTGACATCTCTTCTTTACCAACTATCCATACAACAGCATGTATTGGACCATACCTGCGCCTCCGCCTGTGGTGACCCAGCAGGGACCTCATTAATCATGCACAGTGACATGTCAGAAGATTCACGAGAGAACCTAATATTTGTAGATGCAGGTCTCTCGAAATTAATCAGTGATTAATACTACATATGCGTTGTCTTTCCCCTGGAGAGGAAGCATACAGATTTGACATAAAAAAAAATCTTAAAAATGTATAACCTAAATTCAGAAAAAATGGCCTTCCCAACAGCGGTCATGGAGAAAATATTTTACGGGAACTACAGTACATGAAAGAACCACGCTGGCAAATTATAGTACGTTTTATGTATTTATAAAATGCTGCATTGCGAATAGAAAACCCATTTCAATATTCATGTGCTGTAGCCAGACATCTGTGGATGTCTCTACCCGGCCGCCCCCACATAATAGATGATGTCCCTTTATCCACTGAGCACCGACTCCCACAGCATCATTTAGAGTTTGCACCTGGACAATAAATGGTCCTTACCGTGCAGCAGATTATTTTCCATTCCATTATTAGCAGGGACAATATATTTATGCTTGCTTTACAAGAGGTTATTCTTCAAAGTCAGGGAAAGAAGCAAATGTGCAGAACAATCATGAAAGCTCTGAAAAGCAGTGTTTCTGGGTCTGGCTTTTCAATGAAACATTTCATCATGTGTCTCAATTAGACAGTAGTGGAGATCAACCCTCCCTAATGTGACACAACTGAACCATGTAAAAAACAATATAAGAAAACAAGAGATTTGGTTCTTCATTTAAGGTAAACTGCAATTCTGTGTAATTGTTTCATTTTATAAATTAGTTTTACAGATCCATTACTTAAAGACAGTACCTTTGAGAAGTATTAAGTACTGAAAAGCCAACTTCACAAAACCTGCTTCTAGATAGTGTTGTGCTGACAGTGTATGATATGGTGCTGTATTGCCATCAGGGGCGGCTCCTCCATTTGAGTGGCGCAGCCTCACACCACTTAAAAATCCCCCCAAAGCCCCAGCGGTGAAAAATAAAATGGTAAATAATTACCATTCTATTTTTCATCCCTCATCCGGAGCCGAGCGGCAGTAAAGGGACAGGGCCGCTGCTAAGTGACAGCACCAGGGAGGAGTGTCGGCAGGTATTGCACTGTTCAAAAGTCTGCGTGTCTTTTTGGCCGTCCATCTTGAGATGGCCAGCCACACTTGCACACTTAAAACATCTCTAACCCAGCCGTCTTCAGACAGTTGGGTTAGAGCAAGCCAAAGCCTCCAGAGCGCTGTGGACCGGTGAGTGAGGCCGCTCCCACCAATCCTAGCGCTGCTCTCATGCTGGTGACAGCAGTGCCAGGATTGACCAAGGTAATTCCAGCATCCGGTTCCTGTGTTGGCGAAAGAAGAGGCCCACAGCGAGAACGTCGCTGAGTTCGGTAAGTTTATTTAATTTTTTTATATTATTTTTACAGGCGCTCTCCCCCCCCACAACCCGTAGATGCCAGCCGCCAATGATTGCCATCCGTATGGCCTCACAGAGCTGTCAGATACCAGTACCTTCATGCTGGGCCTCCATCACAGATTGTTTTCTGTTTGGTTAGGATTCAAGGTAGTGTGGGTGCAGTTAATATTTAGGGGCACATGAACTATTATTTTACTCCTGGCGCACCAAATTCAGCTGTGTTCATTGAATGGGATAGAGCAAAACAGTGTTACATTTTTAAAAAGGTAAGTGGCAGGGCCCTTCTTGAGAGGCAATTGCAGCCTGCACCACAAAATGACCCTACCTGTGCTGCCTGTGACAGTACCTACACAACTACTAACTATCACACTCCTACATGTGTGACAATTCAGGCTATTCCAGGCCCCGTAAGCTTTAATAATTGTCTGAGCAGCAGGTATTAGTCATTTTAATGTATAAAGACTTACTAAACACTGATGTTGTGCTCATCTCAAAATTTGACAGACTATGGCACTATGTGGTGGACTGTCGTTAGAGCCGGTGCTATCAATTAAGTGCCAGTGCCGAGCACCGGACACCATTGGCTCAAATTAAGCACTGGAACAGAAATGCTACACATTTACAAAGAAATGGAGCATTTCTGCCCTGTCTTTGCACTGGCCCACTTTGTGCTACCTAGCTCCAACGCAGACACTCGTGCAACATGTGACTGCATTACGGGCAGGATCATTTTTGTGCAGGAAGGAATACCTTCTTGAACACAAACAATTCTTAATGGCTTATTCCTCTTTCTTGGTGTGCAGAAGACTGCAGCTCGCATGAAAAGAAGTAATGAGAAGAAATAAAAAAAAATCTCCTTGTTACACCTCTGTCAGGTAGGCGCACTATTTGGGGGCAAACCCAGGTTTATAAGTCTTTGTGAATTTAGATTTGTGGTAAATACATGGCTGGATGCATATAAATACCCATGCTCCACCAATGTTACACCTTTCTGATACAAAGTAACGCTAGTTGGCGCTAAGTGGCTTTGCATGGCTTAGTAAATGCCAAAAAATGATTTTTTCTCAGGGATGCACCACAAAATTGATGCCACCCTGACGCAAAAACATAGTAAATCTGGGCTTTAATATTTATCTTGTTTGTGCAAGGATGTTGTATTGGTTACTGTTGTTTTGTGTGTGTAGCAAGATAACTTTATTAATTCAGGTATCTGCCATCTGAAAGAGTGTATCTACATTGTCCTCTTGAGATATGTGTATGAGAAAAAGGAGACTTTGGTATATTGCTAGGGTCCAGAGTAACCCTTTACTCTGTGTAGCTGTCAGGTGGTGATTGGTGTTCATGAGGTAGTTATGTGATGTCTTGGAAACATACGTTGTTTTATAAGGAGGGTAGTGATGTTATGTGCTTGGTATGGTCCACCAATATGGTGCTACTGAACTGAGGGATGAGTGCGTCTTTTTCTGACTAATATATTCTTTTGGAGGTTAAGACCATTGATTAATATGGATGCTACAGTGACACCCAACTATTTTTAATATCTGAGCTGTGATGCACATATGCTCATTGTTCTACCAACTATGTTCTATTGGTGGTTATCTGCTACCTGCTGAAATTTTCGTTTTGAGAACATAGATTTCTATGTACTGCTACTTTGTGTATGGCTCTGCACTCCCATCCACCTCCGGGAAGTGTGAACAGTCATGCATGTTGTTTATTAGTGGGAGTGCTATTATGAGCCCACTCATACCCAAGCACATGGAATAGCAATGTTAAATGGGTGTGCAGAGTGTTGTCTAATCTATTGTAATGAGTGTTTGGTATAGCGAACCGACTAGTGTTATTGGGAGAGTGTTGATGCCCACCTTAAAATATATATTTGCACTGTGTATGGTGCATGCTAAGTTCTAAGTAATGTTTCTTGTTAGATTCAGGCTGTAGATGACTAGCTGTGTTGCCACTAAATAATTTGGTTAAAAAGATTTTTCTCTTTGGGCTGAAATAAGGGAATTGTATCGCATCCAGTACCCTAGATTCATTCACTCAACAATACACTCCATAAAGCTCAATTGTGAACACCCCACCGAAAATGTTGGAAAATTGTCATTATAAGACACCTTTTTTTTGTAAAAAACATCTGTTGACATTTATTAACATATTAAAAAACACATTACATCAGATAAAAAAGTCACAAATGAATGACTCAAGATTATTTCACAATACAATACAAAAGACATGTAAATGCTATCTAAAGGCACAAAATTAAGAAAAATATAGTACTCAATGTAAATAAAAAATTAAAACAACACATATAAACAATTCATATATTGGGAGGAAAAAATGACAGACACCAAAATTATATCTTGAAGGTGTGAATTTGTAATTATGGTTAACAGAAGAAAACTGGTAATCATACACCCTAATTTTTTTGCCACTAAATAAACCAGATGCAGGATTTTGCACTGGAAGAAAAGTGCCAGGCTAGTCAATGCAAGTCACAAACTCACACAAAAAGAACAAATTAATGATGTACGGAATGCTGAACAATGCAAACACTCACCCCCAGTCACAAAGATCTGGGTTTAATCCATCATTTTGTTGCTCACCACGCCACCCCAGTTTAGACCAAGCGATATGCAAAACATTCTTGTTTCAGCTCCGCATGGGAACCATCCAGCCCAAACTGTCAGGCCAAGTCCTCTCTGGACCAGAAACAAGCATCCTGGGACCGGTTTCATGGTATCATCCCTCATCAGCCAGGCTAGCTTGAATCCAGTAGCACAGTGAGCACAGGACCATATATAATTACATATCTAGAGAGGGAGAGAGGGAGAGAGGGAGAGGGGGGGAGATAGGGGCACACAGACAACAGAGGACAGGCAGGAGGGAAGCAGCGGCAGCAAACAGGCCATGGAGGGCAGGAGGTGAGGGCAGGGACACACGGATGAAGAATTAAGGGCAAACAGGAGAGGAGCAAACATCAGAGGGTAAGCTATAGTGGGTTGACCTATGCCAACCGTCTGTTGTAAATGGCTGAAGGGTGTGCGAAGTGGGGGCATTGGACGCATATGTTAAAAAACATGTTTGTGTGTACAGGGACTGGGCTACAGTATAATTATTTTATACAAGCAAATAGCTTCATGTAGTTTATGTATTTTATGTTTTTCATGATTCTGTATCATGCAGCAGTTATTTACTTATTTGAAAGGCTGTACTGTTTTGTACAGGAAATTGTACAGCAGAAGGTTGAATGATTACTACAGTGATGACATCAGAGATGTCATCAATAATGTCATTTCAGATGTCAATAGTGATGACATCAATGATGTTATTGAACATGTCATGTGTGATGTAATATTTGAGGCCATAAGTAATGCATGGCTGCAAGTTATAGTTAGCTCGCTAAACTATAATTGTCAGTGTTTATTTTTATTTTTATTTTTTAACTCATTTCAACATCTGACTATAATGTTACTTTAAACATTTTTTTTCACTGACTATACATATATATATCTATATTTGTATCTACATATATCATCTACCTAACTATCTATCTATCCTAGCAGAACTAACTATAACTTGCGCCCCCACCATGCACTGCTTATGACCTCACATATGAGATCACTCATGACATGTTTTATAACATCATTTATGAATTCACTGATGACATCTCAAATAACATAATTGATTACATCACTGATAACACCAAGCAATGAGTGCAATAGTTTGTTTTATAGTATGCATAGTGGCGTGTAACTACCATATCACTTTTCTACCTAACTTTGTACAGTCTGGGTCCATCTAATGGGTGCAAGTATTTACAAAACGCATGTGCTCCTAATGCATCATAGGTGTGTAGAGGTATTAAATACATTATAAATGTTTGCATTGAAGAGTAACCCTGTGTGCAGGTGACAGTTCACAACTTGCGTCAATTATATTAGACAGAAGTGTTTTGGTACTGCGAAATATATTTCCAGCAGGGCAAAGATTCTACATACTACATAGTAAGTATTGTAAGCATCCTTGAGTTACTAGACAGAATAGTCTTAGCTTGACCGTTTCTACTTAACATAGAAGACTATGCGCACCAGGTACCAACCTATGTACGTGTGCTTGTTTTGCTTTTGAGGATGAGCTATGGTTAATGTTTTTATCACAGTATGAAGACTGCAGGTAGATTTAGCACCTTCAGACCGTGGTTATTTTAAGTGACTAGTGGCTCTTTGGACAAGCTTTACATAGAGTGTACACTGTACTTAGTAGACACTTTTAAATACTCTGTGGTGTATATTTTTCATTAGAGTTTCACTGTCTGCAAACAGCGTGGTACAGAGTAAATGCTCTCCATAGAGTAGACACTGTTAACAATACCCACTTTACTACTCATTTACACTTCAGTTCTCAAAGTAGGTCCAGTAACAGTCAGGGGTTTGATACAGGTAAAGATTGTCTGAAGTAGAACAGCAGCTATGTAACGGGGCTTGAGTACCGAGACAAACTTGGTTTTCCCTGAACAGTTGTATACAAATTGAACACCGGATGCAGAATAGGTTATCCATTCTTCTGTGGTTCATAGTCAACATCAACTCAGCTACCCACGAGGTGTTGCCGTCTAGGGTCACTGTTACAAATAATACAAGCTTACTTTACGTATGGAGGTTGAATGTGTGATAGCAGTAAAGAAGCTTCATATTATTCTTAGCTATGTGGCACTTACTTTCATAGCTCTGATAGTATACTTGTTTAAAGAGCAATCTGTACAAAAGGAGCTCCAATGATGTCTTCAGTGATACCATCCGTGATGTGGTCAATGATATCATTTGAGATGTCATCAATGATGTCATAAGTGATGTCATAAAACATGTCATGAGTGATGTCATATGTGAGACCATAAGCAGTGCATAGCTCTGCTAATTATAACTGGTGATTTTCTGTGTTTTTTTTGTTCAAAACGTTAATGTTGTCACTGACAAATTCGCCGAACTATAAGGTTAATTTTGCCTTTGTTTTTTTCCAGTGATTTCTCTAAGGTTTAAAAAAAAATTACAAATCTTTTTATCACTCCTAACCATAATGTTACTTTACCATTTGCTTTTTTAGTGAATTTTGAATTTTTTTAACGTAAAGTAATATTTAATTACCTTACATAAATGCAACCTTTCGTCATGCACAGCTGGCCAGGCCCTGCAGCCAACCCCTCACAGCAGTCAAACCCATGCTGCTCAAGGCCTTTGCCCACCCTAAAAATCATGCCGGGCCCTGGGGGATGGGATCCCTGGGGCTGAAATCGGCTCAGGGAGGGGACCACATGCACTACTTCTCCTTTTAATATAAAAGAGTGGCCCTGGGGATGGGGTCTCTAGGGCCTAACGAGGCTAGGGGAGGTGGGGGCCACAAGGCCCCCTCCCCTTTTAGCTTATATGTACAGCCCTCGGGGATGGCATTCTCATGACCTAAAGAGGGTTGGGGAGGAGTGCTGTGTGGCCCCCCTCCCCATTAATAAAAAACTGGGGTACCCAGGGCCAGGATTTATGACCAACCCCCCGCCACCAGTGTGGTTTGGGCTGCTTTGGAGGGGGGGTAGCAATAGCCAACGGGTAATCGGCCTGTTTGCAACCGCAAAATTGGTCTGGCCTATGTATAAACACTATTTTGCATGTCGGTAACCAGTTACCAACTCGCAAAATAGTGTTTGCGACTTGCTATTAGGAAGGGGCATGCCAAGGGTGTCCCTTCCTAATAGCAAGTCCAAATGGTATATACCATTGTTTTGCGACCTCATTTCCTGTTGCAAAACACTTGCAGTTTACCACCTACTTCAAGTAGGTGGTAAGCCACCCGCAAATTGAAAGGGATCCCCAGGAGACCCCTTCCCCTTTGTGAATGGGTGGCAAACATTTTGTTAAGGGCAGGCAGTGGTCCCAGGGACCACTGCCTTTCCTTAAAAAATGAAACTGAAAAGTTTAATTTTTCTTTTTTAAATGCATCCTGTTTTCCTTTTACGGAAAACGGGCTGCATTTAAAAAAACTGCTATATTAAAAAAGCAGTCACAGACATGGTGGTCTGCTGACCCCAGCAGGCCACCATCACTGGGAGTGCTAGCCATTCCTAATGGGGTCTCAAATAGCACCTGCCTCATGAATATTGATGAGGTAGTCAATTTGCGACCCCAATAGGAATCACTAACAGTGTCTGAGATACTGTTATAAATTGTATTTTGCAAGTCGCAAATTGCGAGTCGCAAGCGACGCAATTTGCGACTCGCAGAATGTAAGGGTCGTAAATCTGGCCCATTGTCCCTGCGTCCTGTAATGGCTGCCAGCAACAATTTTCTCCTGTTGCTGGCAGCCAATCAGAGCACTCATTCCCACGGTAGTCTGACTACCATGGAATCAAGATGACACAAGGGTAATAATGCTCCCTGGGCCAATGAGAACGCTCTATTTTTAAATTGGTGAGACTCTCTTGACCAAACCATCCAGATATGCAATTATCTTTGGTAATTTTTTTTTTTTAAAACTACTGAACAGATTTGAACCAAATCACATCAAGTACAATCTGCTGACCAAGATGTAGCTTCCTGCCAAATTTGGTGTAATTCAGTTTTTTCTGTAGCCTTGTCTAAAGAAGCCTATGGATAACTATGGATAATGCATGGGGATTTTGCATTTTGGGCCCCCTTTCTTTCTTGCCCCTGCTTGACGGATCACCCACAAACTTTCCAGGAAGGAGCTGAGGTGGATAAACATTTCTTTTGGGAAATGGTTGTGAAGATTTGTCAAATGGGGCCAAAGTTATTTCAAACTACAATCGAAGACCAAACTATAACTACCTAGTGGCAACATCCACAAGGTAATATATTTATATATTATATATATTACCTACTGGGGGTTACCAGTAGGTAGTTATAGTTAGGACCTCGAGTCATTTCCATAGGAAAAGCGTTTTGTTTGTTTTTCTAATAACTTTGGTGTCATTTGCAAACCATTGCGAAAGTTTCAAAACTAGTTTGCCACTCACTTCAGCTGCTGTCTTGAAAGTTTTAGGGTGATCCATCAAGCGAAGCCAAGAAAAAGGGGGTTGCCAAAATGCGTTTTCCACATGCAGTTTCCCATAGGGACATGACTACAGACCAAACCACTGGATGGAATTACACCAAATTTGGCGGAAAGCTAGCTCTTGGCCCATAAAAGCATGTTTTTTGTGATTTGGTGTAAATCCCTTCAGTCATTTTAGAGATAATAACTGAAAAACAAATTTGTATATCTAGTGATGCGAATCCACCAGTGGTGAATCTGCTGCTCCATGTGCCCAAGCAGGGTTCTAATTGACTAGCCGCACCTTCAGAGAAAAGTTGTGGCTGACATTTTATATCTTGGGAAACGGTCCCCATGGCTGAAAGGTTGCTTGTATACTAAGGGAAGGGGTCAGGTGAGAGTTTTCCTCAACCCTTGTGTACGTTATAAATGGGTGATCGCATGTTTAATGGGCAGTAAGGTGCCCAAAAACATTTTTGGGTCATTCACAACATCCGCGTAGCCGTCACGGTGCTCAGTTAGGCCCCTGTGAAAATTTGTGAATCTCGTCGCAAAGTTGTACGGAAGTCAACTCATTTCGATGTATCCGCAGATTCATGAAAAAAACAAACCAAATTTGGCTTCTTCGCAGGACACATGGAAGGGGTTAAAGAAATACTGACGATTTAGAAGTGGTACAAAACAAAGAAAGATTGACGGAAGCCTGTGATTAACTAGAGCAGCATAAGTATGTGCACATGGTAAACAGTAGCCATTTTAGCTGCTTTTCTACTGAGCTAGCAGGTGGTGTGCAGGAGTTGTGACTGGAAATTTGGAATGAAAATAGATTTTACCAGACATAGAAATAAAACTGAGAGAACAGTAATCAGCTTTTACAGGTATGTTAATATGGTTGTAGTATATAAAAGTATATTAAGAAAAGAATAGTGAGTGTCTGTAAAGTGAAAGAAATGTGTAGCTTCTAGACAGAATACAAGAAGGGAAAATAGAACGGTGTTTAGATGAGGATCAAGGACAATACAGTAATACAAGATAGAGGTGCACCACAATATTGTCATTTGAACAAAAAGTCCCATTCAAATTCTCGTATGTGTACAATTTTTCATTTTCTTTTCTTTTCATAAAAAGTCCTACATTTAAAGTGAAGACAGGTAACGTGTTTTGCCCATTGACATGGACTTCTTCATGGTTGTAATGCAATGAGTACAAAAAATATATCACTACATTTACATTAATGCAATCCGTACCGTGGTGCACCAAAAACACATAAACACATGTATACAAAATGCACAAGTGACACATAATAATACCTGAACGATAGTACAAATAGTGTAATTTCCCAAAGACAGAAACATCCTTACCAACAAATGACATGTGACAATATACCCACAAAACAGTAAAAACAACATACATTATTAAAAAACTTATATACAAAAATTGCGACTTTTGTTAACAGAAGAGTAACCTGTGGCCATAAATGTAGAAAGACTATTCAGACATTTAACAAGAACTTATGATCAAATGATAACTGACCCCCTTCTTTCAGTATGTTTTAAAACTATTCCTTAGAGAAAAAGGCTCTGCTCTGTACTCAGGACCTCTCTTATATCTATACCCTTGACAGGGCACAAAAATCATGCTCACCTTTTTTAAAATATTAGATCTTTACTTGATGCAGGTTTCACCATTTAATAAAACAAAGGTCCTTATGGGCTCTTCACCTTCGACGGGGTCGCCTTTGTCATGAAAAAGCAACCTGAAATCTAACAGAGAATATATCTTGACCAAGCCTGGTCCTAACCACCCTCTCTATTAAAAGGGTTATGTACTGATTCTTGCCCTTTGAAGCTGTGAATGATTCTCAGTTCTGTTTAAGGCCAATCCGGAATCAGCAAAATTCAGAAGGAAATCCTAGTATCTGGATCTTGGTGCAACCCACAGGTTGCACTAATTATGCACTGTGTCTCAATATCATATGCCTATCAACAACAAAGAAATCCTTCTTTTAGATGAGTTCAGGGTGGGGAGAGAATTAACACCCCACTGTTGTTTAATATTTAATCTTCCACATAGTTTGTTGTCACTACCCAATGGGGGGGCCGGGCCTCTCAACGCATGAGCCGAAAGTCCACATAACTATGTCAGATGCGCTGGGGCAAGTGTGTGTTTCGCGTATGTTAGTCCATTTCAAAATTCCCTTTTCCTCTATCTAAGGAGATACAAAAGTCAGCAACATCCCCCTACAGGTCCCCAAAACTACAGACATAATTTATTAGGAATCAATATTGATTAAATCTATGCTATGGCTTACTTTGTCAGCATTCAGACTGCATAAGCACCAGGCCACTTTTCAGTTCAGGGACAAAAACACACTTGGGTGCGGTCTATAAATAATATTAATTGGCTGTCCAAGTCCACATGGTCACCTAATTAGATCCCTAATGAATTTCTCGAGGGTTCTCATCAGAGTTGCAATAAAGAAATGGGTGATGCTAGCTCTAGAAATGTATATGAACCACCATATCTTGGGGGAGTAATAATGTATATATATATTTTTTCACACCCTACCCAATATCTATAAACATTAAGGTTTTCAAAACCCGACGGTGGTATTTCCTATCAACTGCTGCTATGTAAGCAAGATATGTTTAAAAAAAAACTATATTCCAGTTTCCGTGGACACCATCTTTAAATAGGGTCAAAAGGACTATACTCGGCTCTCTGTCACCGCTTCTAATGGAATTACTAAGTTTTCCCTCTTTTTCCATAACAGAGTTAGCTCTAATATTGATAACCCTCTTCATGAAACATCATCAGTTCTCTCACTAAGTGGCCCCGCTGTTGTAGCCACCAACCATAGGGGGCTATTAGGCAATACTGCACTCCCAATCTTACCTTGTCTTCAGACCGCACCTTCAAAAGAAATATACTCAGATCTCTGTCATCACTTCTAATGGAACCACTACTTAGAATACTGAATCTATGCTGTGGAGTGGGGAATTGACATCTGGGATATCGTATGAAGGTCTCCACCACAGATCCAATGTATCAGTTTGTAGATAAACCAGTTTGTGTTGTGTTTCTCCCGATTCTTGTGAATATTTTGTCATTTTGTAATTCCCATTTATATATTATATTGAAAGGTTTTTGCATTGTGGAGTGAAGAACAATTCTTCTTTTTAACAGGGTGGGACTTTTACAACTGTTTTTAATTTTTGGGATCAGATGTTTTGCATGATCTATACTGTACTTGTGGGTATATGCACACTATAAATGCCTTTTTTATAACACAATATTACATGCTTGCACCCGGGTAACATTGCTGTGGCACCAGTTTAAAAACAACTTCTGGATGACTGTGGTACAAATGGAGAGCAGATATTGAGTGAATCAGTCTCTGAAGGGAAATAAACCTTTTGGCCGATCACTCATATACCTAGACAGTGACTGCTCCACTCATACGACCATTCACACATCCATTTACTCATGTGGATGTCCAGGTTTGTGTACTAGTTCATCGTTAGAGTCTGGGGGCACATCCGCACAACTTTGTTGACGCACTGGCAGCAAAAATAATGCACCACATTGCGCCATAAATTGTATTCTAATATGTTATTAAAATATACTTTTTAAGTTTTAAATATATTATTAATTTAACTTAATGGTCATAAATACACCCTTATAGGTACTCATGCATGTACTCTTACACCTATACAGTCATTCACATAGGTACTGACACACCCACATACTGTCATATACCAACTCAATAGCCTGTGCAGTCAGTGAAAGACCTTTTTACACATGCAAACATCTACTTCATACACATAGGGGTCGATTCCGATCCTGGAGAAACCGGGTACGAACCGTTGGTCAGAGCGCTTTCTCCGTCCGACTCGTACCCGGTAAAAACACCATACAAACATGCAAGTACGATTCGTACGGAAACACCATTTCCGTACGATTCGTACAAAACACCGACCGACACAAAAACACATACAAATGTGATCCGGGATGGCGCGTACGCGACATGCGGACAGAGTCAGGCAGCTTTTTACGTACCAGCAAGTACGATTCGTACGACAGCACTCCGGACGGCTATATTTTTACGGCACACAAAAAGTGCCGGAAAAGCTAAGTACGCCGCGAAGCGTGAGGAAAAGAGGGCCCGGTACGTGCCGAACACCCCCCAGCCCCCCCGTATGTCCGCGACGTATCCCCAGCCCCCCGTATGTCCGCACCGTACCCCCAGCCCCCCCTGTATGTCCGCGACGTACCCGCACCCCACCCCCGTATGTCCGGTGGGAACCCCCACCCCCGTATGTCCGGTGCGAACATACAGGGGTGGGGGTTCGCACCGGACAAATGGGGGTGGGGGTTCGCACCGTACATACGGGGATGGGGGTTCGCACCGTACATACGGGGGTGGGGGTTCACACCGTACATACGGGGGTGGGGTGGGGGTTCACACCGGACATACGCGGGTGTGGTGCGGGTACGTCGCGGACATACACGGGTGGGGTGGGGGTACGTCGCGGACATACGGGGGGGCTCGGGGTACGGCGCGGACATGGGGGGGCTGGGGATACGGCACAGACATGGGGGGGTGTTCGGCGCGTATGCGGGCACATGTTTGGACGTCTCCATGGTTGCTATGGAGGTTCGCTCCGTACGGTGTTTTTACCATATGGTTGTGGTCTCGGACGGACGGGACGGATCGTACTTGCGCGTTCGGACGTCGGTTTACCGAGTCGTACGTAAAACCATCCGGGGACGTGTCGGACACTTTTTCTGACCCGAGGACGTGTCGGGGTATATTCTCAGTGCGATTCGTATGGTGTTTTTTACATAAGAATCGTACTTGCCAGTTTGTACGGGACTTGTACGATTTGTACGTAAAAAAATCCCGATATGATTCATACGGGGAATATTTCACCAGGATCGGAATCGGCCCCATAGTGTGCAGTTTTTTTTAACTGCAATCGTTATGGTTGTTTTTCCCAACTGTTCAATGATGATTATTTCTAAAGTACATCATTTGTGATGTATGAGTATACAACCTTAAAACAGTAGAAGGGAAAACTGACCCACAGAACACATTTTTAGAGCGACAAACGTGGCATTTTGCATAGTGATTAATCATCTCACTCAAATCCTCACAGGCTGCTGTTCTTGTGATGACTGTAGCCGATGAAGGTTCTCCCAAGGATGCTGTAGAGGTAGAGTATTCTTCTGAACCTAGTTTCTCCTGCATCATTTAGTCGTGCACCCTTCCATGAATTGTTTTAATGTGCTTCCAATCGGATCTTGTCCCTCGTGAATACTTCATGGCAGTGCTGCTTGGAAACTGTATTCCGCAAATATCACACAACACATATTTAGCTGTAATCTTCTTTTCCCTTGAAGGTATTCTAAAATGCTGCAGACGTCACTTTATTTTGTGCTTGCTGGTGTAAAGATATACCTGCATTTGTTTTAAGTGGCTGTGCACAAAACTTTATTTGTAAATAGTTAAATAAGCTGTGCTATGTTTATTTGTTTATTTGTAGTGAGTACAATAAACAGTGTTCCTTAATTGCAGTGAGATAGTGTACAGTTTTGTTTTTCTCTACAATCTTTATGATACTTATTTCCCAACTGTTCAATGATGACTGCTTAAAAAAATGCATCATTTACGGTGTATGAGTGAAGAAGCTGAGAACAGTAAAAAAGGCAAAATTAAATGCTTATTTATATTAATACATACCTTTACAGTGTGAGAAATGTCTAGTTATTTCTTTGAATTATATCTTTATTCATTGTTGAAATTCTAAGTTACTTTTGTATTTCTATTAATTGTAAAACTAATAAACATTTCTGTTTTTTCCAATTTATACAGATCAATGGCACCATCTATTGGAGTAATGTACTTTAGTAATTAGTTCTTTCAGTGTAGTTCCATAACTTTAGATTTTGAGGATGCACACCCAAGCACAGATTATCACAGTTACTAACACAGCTATCTACACATCAGTACAAAAACTCACACCAAGCTTTACACAGATAGAGGTACTTACACACACATGCTCACTCTGACACAGCCAGTAACACACCTAGATACACATCAATAGAGTCATGACACACCCAGCTACACACCTATATAGGTACTGACACATCCAGCCAAACAATAATGCATCCAATAAGACACCCAGGCCCACACTGACACACCCAGGGACTTACCTATACATACACTCACACACTCAAGCAGACAACGATGCAGACACTGACACAGCCAACCAAATACGAATGCATCTAATTACACACCCAGGCACACATTGATGCACACACTGAGATACCCAGGGACTTGCCAGCACAGACACTGATACACCCAGGAATACAGCAATGCAGACACTGACACACCCAGCAAGAATTAATGCATCCAATAACATGCCCAGGCACACACTGACCCACACACTGAGACACCCAGAGACTTCCCAATGCAGACACTGACACACCCAGGCATACGGAAATGCAAACACTGACACAGCCAGCCAAACACCAATACAACCAAATACACACCAGGCACACAATGAGATACCCAGAGACGTACCAGTGTAGACATTCATGCACCCAGGCATACAGAAATGCATGTTTATAAAAAAAAGAATGTCTACAGTACAAAAAAACTAGATAAAAAATAATAAATTGTAATGCATTTAGTATTAAAAAATAAACCCTACAAATGAATGGAAAAAAAACTAAACATTAGATGGATATGATACTTTAGAAATGGAATTTGAGAAACCTATGAAATTCCCTGAAAAAACAAAAGGTTACATGGGCCTTATAGTTAGGAAAAAGTAATTTAAAAAATTTAGGAAATTCACAGAAAAAACAAAGGCTACTACAACGTTATAGTTAGGCTCAGATTTCACTCTTACAAAACCACAGAAATTCAGCAGTTATAGTTACCTGAGCTAATTATAACTTAGGCTCCCGCAATGCACTGTTTATGACCTCACATATTACATCATTCATGACATGGTCAGTGACATGACTGATGACATCTCAAATTATATCACTGATGAGATCACTGATGTGACAAATAGTTTATGAGTGTTAAAGATATATACTAAGGTACTCCAAAAGTTAAATTAGTGTACTTTGTGTACTACTAGTGAGTGATACTATTTCCAACATATAGTATGTGAGTAGCTGTGTGACTGTGTATCTGTGTGAGAGTGTGTGTCTCAGTGACTAAGTGATTGTGTGAGTGACTGTATGGATGGGTGAGCGGCTGTGTGAGTAGCTTTATGGGAGAGTGAGTGGCTCTATGAGCCAGTTTGTGGGTGTGTAAGTGGCTCTATGTGTGAGTGATTGGTTGTGTGAGTAGATGTATGGGTGAGTGAGTGGCTGTGTCAGTGGCTGTATTGGTGAGTGAGTGGATGTGTGGGTGGCAGTATGAGTGAGTAGTTGGGTCTGTGAGCAGTTATTTGGGTGAGTGAGTGGCTGTGTAACTGTCTGTATCAGTGTGTGATTGGCTGTATGAGTGAGTGAGTGGGTTTGTGAGTAGTTGTATAAGCCTGTGAATAGGTATGTGAATTGTTGTATGGGTGTGTGAGTGGCTATATGAGAGTTGGTATGGGAATGTGCGTGGGTATGTGAGTGCTTCTGTGGATGATGTCATGAATGATGTCATTTGACATGTCATCAGTGATGTCACTGACCATGTCATGAGTATTGTAATGTATGAAACATGCGCAGATTGTGCATCCTTATGCCCCTGAAATCCATTTGTCTATGTGTGATGCAGGACCGCACGGAGGCAACTGGAATGCGCTGACTACTTGGAAAGAGAAGGGACTGTTCATAATGGAGGACTTATATGAAGATAATGCCTTGCTCCCTTTCGCTGAATTACAAGAGCGATATGACCTATCTCGAGGAGACTTTTTGCTCCACTCTGCGCTTACTGCGGCCATTCAGAAACATTGGAAGGAGGGGTTGTTTGAGCCACAGATATCGATGGGCTGCCAGTATATAGTTTCAGCAGCAGGAACCTTTAAGGCAGTCACTTGCCTCTATAGGCGCTGTGTGGTGTATTGTGCTGCTGCAAACCCTGATGCCTGCCCTGTAGGGTCAGTTTGGTGCACCTCTCCATGTCCCTCCTGTCCTCGGTTATCCAAGTCCATGTCCCTACCCCAATTCCTCCTGCCTACCATGATCCAATGTACCATGCTTGCGAACATTTTGAACTTGGTAAGAGGGAGATTTTGAAAAAAAACTGGGGTATTGATTTTCCACCTTTGAGTTACATTGAAAAAGAGGAGATTGTAGATAGGAGACAGATCAAATAAAGCCCATTGAGCTTAAAAACATTGGACGTTTCCTGGCTGAAACGGGTCTGTTGGCATGTATGGTTGTACTACCACTTCCTCTTCTTTCTGCCCACAATGGTCTATTATATTGCCACAACCTCTCTTGCCAGTCCTGTATTGTTGGTTTGTTGCCCCTGCCCCCCTTTCCACTGCCCTCCATAGTCTGTTGTGCTGCCACTGCCCTTCCTGCCTGCCCAGTGTGGTCAAATTGTTGCATCTGCACTCTCCTACCTGACTTCAATTTTCAGAGTCCGTGCCCCTGGCCTCTGCCTCTCAACAGTATCCCAATGAACAACTAGATTGCTAACATTCTATATTTATTACAAAATTGTGGAACGCCTGATGTCATCTTGATGTAATCAAAACTGTATTACCTAGAGTATTTCCTTTAGAAATTACATATATGAGAGGGTCTTATTTGCATCAAAATTATGGTTAGCACTCTAAAAAACTAAAATGAGGACATATTTTCTGAGTTTTCAAATAGCGACAAAGAACTTTTAAATTATTTGTAATCTTTATGTTTTTTATCCAGTTGACCACTTGATTAAATGTTGCACCTAGGGGAGAGGATGTGGTGTTACTTCCAGAGCTGCAGACTTTGCAACGGGGGAACCAGGTTGGAGTTTCTGCTTCAAATCACTTAATCTCCCCATGTCTACAACCAAAATGAATTTGATCTTGTGTGATGTAACCAATGCTCATGTAAAGCACTCCAATACCTGACAAGTCTGCACTATATAAAACTGCAAATACACAAAAAATAAGTGTTTTGCACACTTCTGTCATTGGGCTATACTTGGGCTACATCTGGGTGATATTTGGGCTACATTTGGCCTCTTTTGTCTCTGGTGGCCATCTTGGGAGATTTATTGTTATGAAGTTTCCTAATTTCCGCATTTACTGCAGTCTCCTCAGTTTTTTATTTTGGTTCCATCAAGAAGGCATTCAGATGTGTCACACATTTGCCATAAATTCTGAATGTTAGCACTCTAGTTCCTCAGTAGATCACTGTAGTAAAACTACTGCTCACCAGGGAAGTCTGCTGCTGGTATTCAAAGTGCATGTTTCAGTCTGCATGTCAGAATTTTTTTAGGAAATAGAAGAAGATTTGAGAAGTCAAAATGTGCCCTAATTTTTCTTTCTGCAGAACTAATCATAATTTCTATGGCAAAATGAACCCCCTCATTTTGTTCCTTTGTAAATTAAATTTTTTAAGTGTTCCCACTTTATTCCAATCAAGATGGCTTCAGGTGTGCCATACTTTTGTCATAAGTAAGACTGTTAGCGCTCTAGTTGTTCGTTAGAACACTCTGGGGCATTCTGTCATTGGGCTATACTTGGGCTACATCTGGGTGATATTTGGGCTACATTTGGGCTCTTTTGTCTCTGGTGGCCATCTTGGGAGATTTATTTGTTATGAAGTTTCCTAATTTCCTCATTTACTGCAGTATCCTCAGTAGGAAATACTTTCAGTTTTTTACTTTGGTTCCATCAAGAAGGCATTCAGATGTGTCACACATTTGCGATAAATTCTGAATGTTAGCACTCTAGTTGCTCATTAGATCACTGTAGTAAAGCTACTGCTCACCAGGGAAGTCTGCTGCTGGTATTCAAAGTGCATGTTTCAGTCTGCATGTCAGAATTGTTTTATGAAATAGAAGAGGATTTGAGGAGTCAAAATGTGCCCTAATTTTTCTTTCTGCAGCACTAATAGTAATTCCTATGGCAAAATGAACCCCCTCATTTTGTTCCTTTGTAAATTAAATGTTTTAAGTGTTCCCACTTTATTCCAATCAAGATGGCTTCAGGTGTGCCATACTTTTGTCATAAGTAAGACTGTTAGCGCTCTAGTTGTTCGTTAGAACACTCTGGGGCATTCTGTCATTGGGCTATACTTGGGCTACATCTGGGTGATATTTGGGCTACATTTGGGCTCTTTTGTCTCTGGTGGCCATCTTGGCAGATTTATTTGTTATGAAGTTTCCTAATTTCCTCATTTACTGCAGTATCCTCAGTAGGAAATACTTTCAGTTTTTTACTTTGGTTCCATCAAGAAGGCATTCAGATGTGTCACACATTTGCGATAAATTCTGAATGTTAGCACTCTAGTTGCTCATTAGATCACTGTAGTAAAGCTACTGCTCACCAGGGAAGTCTGCTGCTGGTATTCAAAGTGCATGTTTCAGTCTGCATGTCAGAATTGTTTTATGAAATAGAAGAGGATTTGAGGAGTCAAAATGTGCCCTAATTTTTCTTTCTGCAGCACTAATAGTAATTTCTATGGCAAAATGAACCCCCACATTTTGTTCCTTTGTAAATTAAATGTTTTAAGTGTTACCACTTTATTCCAATCAAGATGGCTCCAGGTGTGCCATACTTTTGTCATAAGTAAGACTGTTAGCGCTCTAGTTGTTCGTTGGAACACTCTGGGACATTCTGTCATTGGGCTATACTTGGGCTACATCTGGGTGATATTTGGGCTACATTTGGGCTCTTTTGTCTCTGGTGGCCATTTTGGGAGACTTATTTGTTATGATGTTTCCTAATTTCCTCATTTACTACAGTCTCCTCAGTAGGAAATACTTTCAGTTTTTTACTTTGATTCCATCAAGAAGGCATTCAGATGTGTCACACATTTGCCATAAATTCAGAATGTTAGCACTCTAGTTGCTTATTAGATCAATGTAGTAAAGCTACTGCTCACCAGGGAAGTCTTCTGCTGGTATTGAAAGTGCATGTTTCAGTCTGCATGTCACTCAAAATGTGCCCTAAATTTTCTTTCTGCAGCACTAATTCTACTTTCTATGGCAAAATGAACCCCTTCATTTTGTTCCTTTTAAAATTAAATGTTTTAAGAGTTACCACTTTATTCCAACCAAGATGGCTTCAGGTGTGCCATACGTTTGTCATAAGTAGGACTGTTAGCGCTCTAGTTGTTCTTTAGAACACTCTGGGAAGCTGCAGTAGAACACAAAGGAATCAACTGGCAGTCTCTGCCTTTGTTGGATGTACATGTTTTACTGAGAATGTCAGACTTCATTCTCACATGACTGAGAAAGATAATGTGAATTTACAGAAAATATGCTCTCAGTTTAGCTTATAGATCACCTTCCAAACCTCTGTGGGAAAAGCATGGGAAAATAGTTTTCTCGCAAACATGATTCATGATATCACAGCAGAAGGCTTTTTACATGGTAAAATCACTTAGAACACACCACAATTCCTAAAATGGGTATGGTACCATTAACAAATGATTTATAATGTAACTAAAGTCTTAAAACCTTCTATTAACCGCAATGCTTTCTAATGAGGTGCTATCATGTATATTGGTCCCAAGATGGCTGCCAACACTTCTTGGATGAAGTGCTGACAGCCAATCAGATCTCACGATGAGATGTGTGGTTAGGCTTCGCCCAGATATATATGTGATTTTACTTTTGATTTTCTCAGGAACTCCTGAACGGATTTACACCATTTAAGCAAAAGGCACGAGTGTGAACCAACGGCTACCTTTTTGCCAAATTTGGTGTAATTCCGTTCAGCCGTTCGGGCTGTACCTTCGACTAAAGGTCCTATGGGAAAATGCATGGGGAAAACGCGTTTTGCGACCCCCCTTTTTTCTGACTAATCACCCCGAGACTTTCAGGGTAGGAGCTGAGCGGAGCGCCCCATTAGTTTTGAAAATTCCCCGAAGATAAGTCAACCGGCGCCAAAGTTATTCAAAATAGAATTTTCAGATTTCCTATGGGAACTCGGTCCTAACTATAACTATCTACTGGCGACCGCCAGTAGATAATGTATATATATATATGAACATGAATGTATATATATATATATATATGTGATCAAGGCAGGGAGCTGTCGAAACGCGTCATGGCGACATGCTAAAGAAATAAAATAGAAAACCAGCACTTATCTTGGGTCCACTCTCGTTTGTTGTTTGGAAAAACTTGGTGAGACGAGACTGTTTCATATATATATATGTGTGTATTTTGATCCTGTAGCACCCTCGATTAGAACGCCGGCGCAACCCTTTGATGCGGTGCGAATTTCCGCAAGCAAGGCAGCCGGTAAATATGAACACAAGTGACCTCTGAGCCCAGAGATCGGTTAAAAATGCACTCACTCGGAATCTTCTGTTTCACGTTGCTTTTATTTCATATTAGCAATCATAGCTATGCCCAACACGTTTCGGTTTGCCGCTCGAACCTTGATCACGGGTAGATTACAACAACCAGGCATTATTTATTTCTACTACCACACCTACTTCCTGTTTGTGTGGTTGCAAGGCATTCTGGTCTTTGTAGTGCACACACTATTGTTTGTTGGGTAGGTAAAACCAACGGAGTTAACACAAATTGGTCCTTAAGAAAAGAAGGTTGTACAAAATTAAAGAAAAATGTGAGGGATACATAGTTCTTGTCAGGTTAGAGTGAGAGAAATGTGGCTTAAAATACAAGACTAACTGTGTGAAAAAACTCTGCGTAAGCAGTCTAAGAGGGTCATGGTCCTCACTCCTATTCATCTGCTTGGGAGAAAATCTGCTACCGAAGTTCATCTACAAGACGCAGTGTACTTAAATATTTATTAGACATTACCAAGTGAACATTTAACAAATTGCTCTGTGCAAACACTAATAGGCCCATGGAACTAAAGCATATTTTTAATTAGGTCCTAAATGAGGCATTAAAATTAATTTACAAAATCTTGAAAATGCTTATGCTTCTTTGCTACTATCGGTATCTATTTGACTAATGTATACGAGCTGTGACAATTGCACTCATATTTCAATATCTGTATGTAAATCATCACTTGATATTAGAAATGCTTGGTAATGAAGTGAGAATGCACCGCTGGAGGAAGGTGGACAGACAAGAATACTTTGAGTGCGGGGATCGCTGCTTAGATTTGAAAGCTTGCACAGCCCTTCTCGGCAGGATGCAGCGCTGTAATGAGTATCATTCCTTCTCAGTAGCAAACAGCTCCTCTGGGATAGAGCATAAGCATACCTCCGTATTAGACTTCCATTTTGACTAGCACCACCGGATTTTCAACTGAACCCACTTCCCAATGTTTTTGAAGTCTAGTACAACACCTTATGACATATTCGGTAAGGTAGTTCAGCGGGATGAGTGCCTGTTCCATAGATAACCAGCAGTGCAACAATCTGAATCGAGACAGGGCGAACAGCATTTGTTATTCTTGTGAGGGGGTTGTAACGAGCGTCATCTGAATGTACAGAATAATTTATAATATCGATATATTTTTTTTCACAGCACAAAGCAGGCAAAACTATTTCAATATAATCACTAGTGCATTATTTTGCTACCCATGTCTGTATTGATCAATGATATACAATGATAATTAGAAGCGTCAACCGGGTCAACCTCATTTTTTGCATTCTGCGAACAGCAGGAGACGTTTTAATTCAGCCAGTAAGGCAATATGGTAGTAAACAGGTAGCGCTAGGTGAAAGGAATTAAATCATTAATAATAATTGTAATGTATACGAAGAAACGCGTGTTTATTGTCCATGCCTATGTCCTGGCTTTTTAATTCGTGCTTTTTGTGTCTCTCAGCGCTCTGAGTTTGTTCACTACCCGCTGTAAATTACGTCCTCGGCCTCCACTTTATAAATGGGTAAATCAGCTCTGTCCCATTAGGAAGCTAATTCATGTGACCTATAGGGGTTATCAGCTATACATGTTGTGTATTCGGTTTTATGAGCTCATTTTCTTGTTCTTTGTTTACTGTGAATAATGCTGCTCTGCCCACGGGCCTCCAATCATTTTACCGAGTAGGATTGTAAGGCCATGGCCATTTTAAATGCCACCTTAAGATATATGGTCATAAAACAGTTACAACGATCAGGTAACAGCATTGTAAATTATGGGCATAATCTATACAGTTACACATTTCACTAGCAGTTGGAAGCTGGCTCTTGCTGGCAATTTCAATGGTCTGGGTCTGCAACAACTAGTCCTAGATCCAACTCTTGTGGGTGGAGGCACACTTAACCCCATGTCTGTCTGCGGCCTGGTGGCTTGTGGTGTCCTTGCATTGTGATTGGTGTCTGTTGAGTTCGTTGCCATTTAGTTTGTTGTTCCCTCGGCTCTT
Organism: Triturus cristatus; assembly: GCF_964204655.1. Classification (NCBI taxonomy): domain Eukaryota; kingdom Metazoa; phylum Chordata; class Amphibia; order Caudata; family Salamandridae; genus Triturus; species Triturus cristatus. The sequence goes on along the minus strand of NC_140591.1, from coordinate 1,413,964,201 downwards.
GTGTCCATGTACAAGCAGTTGCACATGTGTTTTTGGGGACTGAAATAAATGTGGAAAAATACTAGCTGTAGCGTCGTCTTTAGCTTGTGGCAAAAAAAAAATGCAGATAAATACAGAAAAAATGCCCAAAAAATAAATATGGATAAATACAGACAGAAATGGCCAAAAATAAATACCATAAAACCGGGAGCCCTAGTTATAATACATCGAAGCTGGGACTGCAATGTTCAGTCATGGCATCAGCGCACTGATGCGCCAGTTCTGCCTTGCGGGGTGAGTGCGCTCACAGGTCAATCAGGAAGCGCCCGATAGGCTGGTCAGTGTGTGGGCCGTTTTTTGAAGGGCAATGTGCATTCGGAAAGAGCTTGAGCTCTTGGTGTGTGTATATATATACGGTGGGGAAGGCAGTGAATGGCATAATTTGGCTTTTCTTACTTGCCTTGTCCATGCCGTCTTGTGAATAATCATGATGGAACCTTTCTTTCTTCTGGAGTCTTCCTTCTTTTCAGGTGCCACACCACGATATACGTAGAAAATAATTTCTGGCTGTGGCGGTATTTGTTCATTATCAGCATCCTTTAGTGGTTCAAGTGTTTTGGTGTCAACTATTGGTGGGGCTTGGGGGACTCCGCATGCTGTTCGCCCCTTTGGGGAGGGCGTAGGGTGTGAGGGCCGAGTATGCTGGGGTCTCTTGGAACAAATGCTCTTGTAGTTGAGATTTGGAAATTCTTGTGAGGCACTATATTGTGGTGAATGGTTGGTCCCATTAGTGTCAAAGTGGCCTGGAAGGGTTATCTTGCCCCGTTTCCCATTAAGCATGCGGCATAATCTGTGTCATGTCTGACGAAGAGCATGCCCTCCAAAAATACAGAGTGATTAGTAAAGGATTGCGGCATCCTGCCCCATAAAGCAAGTTAAGTCACGGGTGTTTGTGGGCAGGTGTCGGTTGTTCACTCGCAGGGGGGGCACAGGTCCGCTCGAGTTTGACTGCTCAGGATGATGACGCAGCGCAGCCTTTTCATCCTTTTGGGGTCCCTAGGAGCTGCAGTATATGTGTTGTATTATGCGTTTGGTAGGGCATGGGGGCCCGTTGCACGCTACCAACGAAGTCTCTCATCCGGGGTGGGGGGCCCTAGGAGCTGCAGTATAATTGTACTATTTTGCATTTGGTGCGCTTGGGGGCCCGTTGCACGCTACCAAGTTAGGGAGCATCACCTTTTTGTTTCCCCGCTGAGGCTGTCACTGCAGCGCAGCCTTTTCATTCTACAGGGTTGCTACACTTTACAGTTAAGGCAAGCTATTTTAGGTGTGTAGGGGCTGGTGACTGTCGCACGCTCCCAATCTACATAAATTGTCCGCTGAAGTTAGCAGTGCGGATAAGCCTTTCATCCTTTAATATTACTACACTGTAGGGCAGCATCACATCCAAGTAGCACAATAAGACAGTGGAAAACCGTTATAGTTGGCAAATGTTTTATCTGAAGGTAAGCAACATATGTGTAGGTTGATGTTGGCTTTTAGGAGCATTTGTCATCATTTAAAACAACCGTAACGTAGTATGACTAGGCTAAAATAACCTTTGGCAGTCACAAGGCCTCCTTTATTTTATTAGCATCAAACACTGCGTTTTATGGATGTTGGTATTATCGTGCAGTATTGGGTGGCTGCTTGTGACATTTATCACAATAAATGTATTAGCGCGCGCGGCAGCAGAACGGCGTGTCCCTCCTAAGGAATTTGTGTTTTTTACAGGTAGCTCTATTCGTTTGGAGACCACTCTCAGGAAGGTGCAATCTTAAACCGGTTATCAATGCCCAGTATTTCTTATAGCAATGCTTTCCACATAGTTTGGGTTGGTGTATTTTACTACACAATGCACAGTAATTCTTCTGGCAATACTTTCCTTGCCACATATTGTGAATCTATGCAGAACACACATCAAATAAGTCAGTCAGATGTGTTTCTAATGCAGACTGATGATGGGTCTGCTTTATCTCACCCGATGTCCATGAATAAATTCTCAAGCTGTTGTTTTAAAGGCTATGCTCCTTTTATCTCCTGTGGGTTCCTTGCGAAAGCCCAGTATGAACATGCTGCAGAGAAATGTTGTTGTTCTTGCAACATTTATAAAAAAAATATTTTAGATCAAAATCAGGACGTCATGTAAAAGAAACAGGAGGGGTCTCAGAGGGTATTTTGTAGCACTACCTGTGTCCCAGGTTCAAATCACGGTGGGTTAATTCAGCCTTTATCCTTCTGAGGTTGATAAAATGAGTACCATTGAGTTGGGTAACAATAAACATCTGTTATTCAGCGCCAAGATGCCTTCTGGTGAGCGTGAGCTTTGTAAATACGTGTTTGTTTAAAAGTGGCAAAACTCCCTGAGAAGGATATCTACGGGTTTTTAGGTGAGGTTAACATTGCTGCATCAGAATTCCAACCAGTGGCAGACTTCCTAAGATCATCAACAATGCCAACCAAATTCCAGAAGGGGTCAACTGAAAACAGAGGGAGTCATATGTTCACAAGACTCAATGCAAGAATACTTAAAAGCTCTACAGAATGCAACAAATTAACGCAGATAATACTGTGCGTTAAAGGTACTTTTCTACACCACAGTGCCTCACTATCTGTGTTTTCAATGGAAAGCAACATCATGGGCAGAGGCAAGAGGCCGTTAGATTCAGGGGCACTACTGATCAGTACCGATAGGGCATATGCTCTCTATCTGGTGACAGGGATTGGTTTTACCATGGGTGGCATATGGGATCAACTGGCAAAACCCTAGAAAAGTGCAGAGTGTGTGCCAGGTGCTCTCATTGAAAGTCACATGCAATGTTCCCTATGTAGGCTATGCCAAGCGGTCAGAATTGAAAGTCTGATTTCAATGTTCCTAAAGTAAATTCAACTGGTGCTATGCTAGGCGCTCTTAATTGGTATTATGATTTTCGATGTGCCTCACCTAATGCAAATGGCGCTAAGCAGGCTATGCTAAGCGGTTAGAATTGAAAGTTTGATTTCAATGTTCTTCAGGTAAATGCAACGGGTGTTATGCTAGGCACCCTTAATTTGTAATATGACTTTCAATGTTCCTTCACTTAATGCAAATGGCGCTATGCTAGGCACTCTCATTGAAAGTCACAGGCAATGTTCCTTATGGAATGGAACTGAGGCTATGCTAAGCAGTCAGAATTAAAAGTCTGATGTCAATGTAAAGTTGGAAAAGCCCTGCTTCAGGTCAGCCAGCAAGGTATATATACGGTATATTACCCGTTATTCTTGTAATTCCACAAACAAAACCTAGCGAATGCGGACATATCCCTGCTTGTTAAAGCGTGAAGACAGCCTGGTTAGCTTGCTCTAATTTCATGCCACATTTTGTGATAGAACTTACTCGTGGGGTACGAATGTGTTTCAGCAATCTGAAGCGCGAGGAGCCCAATACTGCGCAACCATGAAGGGTCCATTATTTTGCCATCTAATGGTCAAACCATTGACGTTTTTCAGGTTGAAGCAGAACTGCTTACTTTGGGCATTACATCAAGACATTTCAAACCGGGGGGATGTCACGTCAACATACTACAAGTCTTTGATGTCAGTCTCGCGAGGCGCCTGCCTCTGTGTGGTCACTTACATACATTATCAGTACTTACGATGTCACTACATCCCAGACCTCGTTGTCACACCTTCGAGAGTGCCATAGGCAAGCGGGTGCTGTTACAAATATGAATATGAATTAGGAGTCTATTGTCAAGTACCCATAGCCACACGGGTGCTGTTACAAATATGAATATGAATTAGGAGTCTGTTGTCAAGTACCCATAGCCACACGGGTGCTGTTACAAATATGAATATGAATTAGGAGTCTGTTGTCAAGTACCCATAGCCACACGGGTGCTGTTACAAATATGAATATGAATTAGGAGTCTGTTGTCAAGTAGCATCTATGCACCCATCGCAGGTACACGTATGCATTGGAAGCTGGTTATGTCACACCATAGCTCTGCACCTGTGTGCTGGTACACGTATGCAAGTTATGCCTGTGGATAGTACCTGTGCACCCTTTGTGCTCATACACTCATGATGAGTTATGTATTGTATCACACAATATCTCGGCACCCTTGTGCCTGAAAGCTGAGGCATTGGGATGTCCGTGTCATGTCACACGGTACCTATGCACCCTTTGTGCTGGTGCAATCAAGCTTTACATTTCTGAGGTTCGTCACCCCCTTTGTGCTCGTACACTTATACTATTAATGTATTGTGCCACACAGTACCTCAGCGCCCTGTGCCCGAACACTTTTGCAGTGGATGTCCGTGTTCGTGTCACGGTACCAATGCTTGGACGCATTCCGGTATTAGATGCCTAGGTCGTATCATACAATACTTATGCACCCTGTGTTTTACACTTTTTGCACTAGATACGTATGGGGTGGTGCACAGTACCTATGCATCCGTTTTGCTTGCAGATTCGATTTCTGCATTGTCACACTGTACCTCTGCAACCTGGGATGAGGGTGGGGGTGGAAAAAGGGGAGTGCAGTCTCATGAGGTAGTCGATGGGCCTGGCATGCAAACCGCATCTTTTAACCAAAGGCTGGGAGCACTAATCATCTGTGTTTTATGTTCCTTTATGTATGGTGGATCCATGAAGGTGACACCTGTGAGGTGACCCACACCGCAATGACGGCGAGCTGTCAGGGCCACTTCTGCTACGTGGCGATGGGTCACGCCTCACTATCTTTCAGTTCAAGAGTCATGGGTTTCTCCATCCAAGACGCTGGTCTGGATTCGGCTGACTTGATGTAGCCCATTGGTTCTGTTTCATATGAATTGCAAGTTTCTTTATCCTGTGACTCAGCGAGAAGTTTGCATCAGTACACTCACATAGTATCATGTGCAGTAGTGTAGGTTTTAGCCTGTCAGTAGGGCAATACACTGACAGATGTTCTATTTTCATGTTTGCCTGCAGTTTCACGAGGCCATGGTGCGTAAGTTGGGAACAAGAATAGATTTTCATGGACAGGGCAGACTGTGCGTGGGGCAATGCAGGGACCTGATGAGCCACGCTTTAAAACGAAAAGTAAGGGACCACCAGCAATCCGGATCCTGCTCCTAGAGTGTAACGACCCGGCTAGCCTGGGATGAAGGGTTTTAGTTGAGTCCAGGGGCAGGCGAGTTACAGTGCATGACCTTTTTAGTGGGCTGAGGGGGAGGACAAATAGTCGGGCAACTATGCTGTCCTGTGGCGGTAAGGTCATTATTGGTAAGCATAGTCTTCAGTCCTTAGCGGTCAGAACCATGTAACTCCAGGGGCAGTGACAGCCGGTAGGTAAGCTGTCAGGGTGCGGGGCCGGGGGAGACACTCTTCCCAGTGGGTCTGTGGCCACCCTCACACGCGCATGCACATCAAGGCGCAAGTATGCAGAATTTTGCAGCCCCCCCTTTATGGAGTTTAAGGCCCAGGGTGTAGGGGGGCCTGGGGGAGAATATCAGTCCGATAAGCTGTACCACCTGCGCAAGCCTACTCCGGTGGAGTAATTTGTAGTTTGCTGTGATCTAGAGGCTGCCAGTCATTGACCTTGCCGTAGCCTCTAGAGGGGACACTCAGAAAGTGAATATATGCATTGTTAGATTTACGGTAGGAGTGTCATGTGTATTAGATTTTAAGGTTAGCCATGTTACTTCATCTGTCTAACAATGTATCCGGACTTTCTGCATAATTGTACATAATGTGAATAAATAATGTTTTAAATTTTTGTAATAAATATGGCCGGGGGTTACACCCCCTAATCCAAAAGTTGGTGTGGTCTTATTACTTGCCTTGAAGGAGGGAGGGAGACCCCATCCGTACAAGGGCTGCGGTTACAAAAAGGTAAATAGGGTACTCCGGGAGTACCAGGCCATATGGGCAAGGCCGAGCACTAAACTAGCGCGTGCCACCATTATGGTGGTCGCACCGGTCCCCAGGGGCAAGGAGGAAGTGGGAGCACACAATAGGCGGCGTAAGGAGGGGCGTGAACCGGAAGCACTTTAGTGCTTGCGGTTCACGCGGGCACCCAACTTTAGGTTCCGATGGGTTTAGACCGGCCTGTCCTGTGCCTCCTTCCCCCTTTTAAAAGGGGATGCAGAGAGCAGAACTGTCTCTTGTTTCTTTGCTCCCCACCAGGAGGCCACCAGCGGCCCATAATTTGTTTTCCCCACCCACCATTCCCTAAGGCAGGCATTCTAAGTATGTTTCTCAGTAATGTATTTGCTTGTCCTTTTAACTTTAATTGCAGGTATCTCAGGAGATAAGATTGAATGTAAATATGATGATTTGGTGAATTTGTAATAAAAGTGTCAATATTTGTAATTGTGTCAGTACAGGATTTTCTAAATACAGAGTTATGTAGTTGAAATGTCAGTACATTAAATTTGGTTTCAGGCAATAATGCCATATTTAGTTGTGTGTGTGTGTCTGTGGTCAGGCAGTAAGGTTATGATTGGTAAGCATAGTCTTCGGTCCTTAGCGGTCAGAACCATGTAACTCCAGGGGCAGTGACAGCCGGTAGGTAGGCTAATCCAAAAGTTGGTGTGGTCTTATTACTTGCCTTGAAGGAGGGAGGGAGACCCCATCCGTACAAGGGCTGCAGGTACAAAAAGGTAAATAGGGGACATGGGGAGTACCAGGCCATATTGCCCTGAAACACAGGATGCTCAGCCACATCTCATGAAGCTTCAATCTCATTTTTAGGTACGCAAGCAACCATTGTGGATTGGTTGATGAGCAACTTTGAGAGCATTTAACTTCTCTCAGGGAACTAAGGGCAGCCAATAGAGTCACCAATGGAAGTGAGCGGTGTCAAGGCGACATGACGCCTGATTTCTCAAATTACAGTTCATTAAGCATGGTGACACCAATTACAACATTTCATTAGCAAACATAGGGATGTAAAAAAATTCTAGAACTCGCTCTGAGATAATTTTGCCTTGATGAACGGTGCATGGCATTGACAATTTAGAAATGGGAAGCCTTTATACCCATTCGTAGGTAGAAGTTACACACGCTTACTACTTCCTTCATTTGTTTACTAAGTGAAAGGTCATGGCCCACAGAGATGCCAATATTTTTAACAGATAAAATATGAGTTGGAGAAGAGAGGCAGAGTGAAAAGGGTAACTGCCTAGAATTACACAATTTGTTCAAACGGGCAATCGTTCATTGATCCCAGGTTTCCTAACATCCCCTTGTCCCATTCAACCACTACATAAAGGGGAGGGAGATTGGTAAAATACATAGGAAGGACGATGGAAGAAGCCACATGCCGCATGAAGGCTCGGCTTGTTTTTGGCTCCAGGTTCCAAGAGGACTTCGAGCTGAGCCAGAGCCAGACTTTTTCCTCAAGCTTGGTTTAAGCCTTCAATGGCACGCCCACCATTAGGAGAGATGGAGAAGAGAGAGCAGAGCTAGAAAAGCTGGTCTGGGCATTTTTGCCAGTCCTGCTTTTGGTTCCCCAAACCAACCCTCTGTTGTGCTTGACTTTGGGTGCATTCTCCCTATTATTTTGCTGGCTTTCTCACCGCTCGCCATCGGCTTACCCGCAGTAGTCATGGCTTCCTTTTCTTATACCTTATAAAGCAATCACATAACATCTCTGAAAAATCCTTCTTGCACTATAAGTTTTTTTACTCCTATTATAAATATGCATGAATGCACCTTCTCAAGCCTTTGTTAAAAACTTTGGTCACCACATATGTAATGAAGCGCTACATCATCTGCAATCGTTAAATACCGAGAACATCTGTTTTACAGCATGCTGTTTTTTAAAAGCTGTACTCAGAGCCTGGAGAACGATAGAGGGTTAGCATATTACTTAAAGTTGTGATAGATTTCTTTTAAGTGATTGTCATTTTCTTTCTTTTATCTTTTTTATCTTGCTCACACAGCAGTTTTACCATTGATAATTTACACATTTAATCACTTGTATGAGCACCTTAAGTATCCACTTTCGGTTGCTGATAATTATTAAGACATTTTGCTGTTTTAAGAGTTTCTATTGATTTGACGTTTCAATTTTGGGCTTGTTTTTTAACGATGTTGTATTATCATGTTGTGCATTGTTGTTGGTTTTTTCTGTCTTTTATGGCCTGTCTGGCCAAATAATGAATTATTGAAGATGATGAACAGTCACATAATTTTCGCTCATGGGTCTTGTTTTGGAGCAGAGGTGTCTCTCCAGAACTCTAACTCTGGGTGTCATTGGCGGTGCTGCACTCCAGGAACAGTAAGTGGTTTATGTGCTCTTCAGCATCTGTTTCCTGAAGGTGTTTTCATGCCAACCGGCAGCATTAGGATTCCTGCAGACCATGAAAGAAAGGATGAAATGCCTTTATATGAGAGAGTATAAACTGCTACTATATTACCACTCTCCATTCTATCGAAAACAGACATTTCTACAATTAGCTTCATTTCTTCTTTTGTCAGCCAGCCATAAGAGGAAATCTACAGAGCAATGAAAGCGGAACGAGACACTATATTTCATAAACATTTTCAGTAAATGTCAGTTAAATTCTGTGAATTTCTAAATCACATACTGTTATAACTGTCTGATTGGTCAGACAGTTTAAGAGACGGTTTCTTTCACTGTCTATTTCGGTTTAGTTTAGTTTTCATACTAAGACGCCCTAATCTTCTCAGTGACCTCTGGGTGTCGCTGTTGGCAGCGGGGTGTCACTTAATGATTGGCCTTTCTGTGAATTCTTAACTCAGGAAGGTGAACGTGATGAGCACGTTGTCTGACCTGATCTGACGACTGTTGTATTCATTTTTAATTTTTCTGAATTTTGAACACTGATTTCATATGTTACCTAAAGCCGAAACATTTAACTCGTTTTTCATTAGGTGTGACATGGCCAAAACATTGCTGTTCTACTTAAATTAGTTTCCTTGATGCGAGAGGTTCCGATGGCAATATATGCCTTCTTTGGACCAAAAATAATTTTCTTTTGAGGCATTTTTTTATTTTGACAAAAGCCGGCAGCCTCCCCAACAAACAGTACAGTTTAGAAAAGTAACTCTGAAACCAGCATGCCAAAAGCGTTGCTGTCAACACACCACCTATTGGCGTTATCACTCGCAACCATGGCACCTATTCTCGTTCATTCCATCTGTTTTTAACAAGTATGCGATTTTTGAAGTATTTGTTCGAAAGTAATCTCTACAGTTCAAATGCTTAATATAAATAAAACATGTATAATGTTATTATGGACCAGGTGGCTGTTTGAAAAACAGCTATCAAAATACATAAATATAGATAATTTTAAATATATCATCTGCTTTCAAGAAGTACCATATTTTGTGTGCATAAATAAGTCTTGGGAAAAACCTCGATATAAATAAAACAGTTTAATTGTTTTCCTTTCTGAATATTTGAACTAAAGCAGCTAGAATCATAAGCACTAAAGGGCTTATTTACAATCCCGCAATGGGCTTGCCCATATTTACAAGGCCAAGCTCACTCTTTATGACTTTTCATGGCCTTTTAAATATGGGCCCCTTTTACGCCTTACTCTGCGTAAAAGGGGCGTTCCATGGATGTTGCTGTGGGTGCTACCACGCAACATCCATGTAACTTGACGCTTTCCCAGATTTACATTTTGTAAAACTAGGAATGTGTTAGAATACTCTGCCTCCCCAGGGGAGGTGTAGGAATGGAGCAACGAGAAGTACTTTTATTTCTTCTCGTTTTTCCCTCTTTCATTGTGTGCTGCATTCTGCAGCATGCATAGAAAAAGAAAAATGCCATGAATGGTTGTTTTAGTGAAGGAAGGTGTCCCATCCCGCACAAAAACAATCCTCCCTGCAGCGCAGGCACCCTTGCAGAATGACGCAAGGGTGCCTGCGCTGGAGCATGGCAGCCAATTGTGCTGCAGTGCAGGGGAAAGCACAGGTATGCATCATGTTGTTAATACGAGGTATCCCTGTGCTTTGAAAATGACGCAGCATGGTGCAGTTAAATGGCTTGCGGTGCTGCACGGCATCATTTTCTTGTAAATGAGGGCCTAAGAACAATTAAGATTCATCTACACCGTGTACAATCTGCATTCCTTTAAATGAACAACAACAAATACTCGTCCTTTATAACCCGGCATTATGAGTGTGCAGAACATTGTTTTTGGATTGTCTGATGCACACATTTACTATCATTCCTGTCAAGAAAAATGTGAAATTGTAACTCATAACGCACCCTAAGGTTCATAATATAGGTTAATATTTTGCACTGTTTCATGTTAGTTACATTTCTCTTAATACTTTCAGAGTATAATAATAGAATATATTAATTTCACTTGGCCATAAACATGTCACATAACTCAACACATAACTCAACAGGGGAGATGTCCTGTGAAGGGACCGTTCTACGATTCACTTCCAATCTCACCCTGGCTGGGAAGAAACGTCCAGAGCTGACCGCTGGCTTTATTAAACTGCCCTTCTACAGGGTTGTACCTGTTTCTATTTAAGGAGTCACAGAAGGCACTGTTCACTGGACAATGTGGACAGGGCCTTCTAAGAACCGGAAGTCAGGAAAAAGAACGTAACACAGAGACAACATGATCAGATCTACCCAGGGTGAATAGCTGATTGGAAGATTCATTCTGTATCTTGGCTTTTTTGATACTCCAGTCTGGCAGACCATAGTAGATCGCAATGTCAGTCATATCCAGAAGGCATACAAGAGTATAACTGGTGCTCTGGTCTGCTGGCCAGTTCTGTCTCTCAGCCTGGTCATGCTTGTGCCCACCCACAGGATGCAGCCGGAAGTAGCAGGAAACAGGCAGCAGCAGCAGCAGCAGCACTGTCGGCCTTGGCGCTGGGAGCAATGGTTCTTTTTTCAAACTATTCCAGTTTTTTTTAATCTAAATTAAGATCTTTGGAAGAAAACGAGGCAGGGCGGCAGAAGGATAGACCTGAATCAGCCACTCTACTTCAGCTCTCCACACACGATCTTGCCTCCAATGTCACTCCTGGACACAAATCTCAGCTAGGTCCAGAGTTCCAATCGTTTGACTATGCTGCTAAGACTACTTCCACATCTTCCCCTGAACTTCACCCTTCCAGACGTCAACTTGAGCTTTCTTACACTTGGTGAGAAGAACATATCTATAAATAAACCCCCCAAATAAGTTCTAAAATTATTTAATAGCACCCAAATCGAGGATTCAGCTTGAACAGATGACCTCGCCTGTCCGCCTGACTTCCCTGTATAAACTCGATTCCTGGAGTCAATGATGCGGGTCTTTGAAAAGTCTACAGTTAACTTAGATCATATCCTGGATACCTTAACAACAATCTTAAATTCTCTCACCTCACAAAAAAGGCCTCCGTTTCCCCTAAGACTATTGAGGAAATAAGCCCTAGGACTGAAACGCAGTCTTTTGGGGAAGTAAATACCACTCGAAGTAATAGCTTTATTCAGACTAGATCATGGGATTCTGAAGCAGGGAAAGCGTATGTGAGGGTTTAAAACAAGGATAATATTAAAGCACGAGACACTGTTTTCTCTCTGTGAAAGTTGTTTTCTGAAGAGTCGCAGGCCTCTCTAATACCTGTCCATTCTTCTACAAACCCAACTGTTTCTTTGTACTTTTAAATTTTTCAAAAGTATATATCCTTAACAGCTAAGAATTTTAATTAACTGATAGACTCGAAATAGAGTCAGTTCCAACGGAAGCCCTAATTGAGGACTCATCTTCCAAAAGAATACAAAATAAGAAAAAAACTAAGCATAAAATTACTAGAAAAAAACAAATTTGATAAGATTAAATTTAAAAGTTGATAAGAATGGAAGCAGTGAAATTCAACTCCCCACCCCTGTAGAAGAAAGCGTTGGCTACCTTTCGGATGCCCCCGAATCCCATTCTATAGGTACCATGACCGTCGCTAAGCAATCCTTAATCCCACAAGCCTTCGAATTTAGAAATTTAAATTTGTCATCATACCTCGAAGTTGCATCCTTGCCCGAATCTGCCTTGGAATACACCATTTCTGAGAAAACAAGTATAGGAATGGAAGAATTTCCCCTTCCTCAGTGCTCTTCAATCATTTAAAGAAGGGACCTTTTTTCAAATGACAACAGTCATTTGAATAGGCAAAGGTTATAGACTCTTCTTCATACATTAACCCAATTTCAAATACTTTTCACTGCAGAATTAAAATTGCTTTACTTCCCAGAAAAACAAGACCTCTCCATTGCTCATGTAGAATTCTGGTCAAACCTGATTCCCTTGATAATTTTACGATTAGCAATACCTTATATAAAAATGGCTATGAAATTCGCAGTATTCCTCATTAATTCTTGATGAGCTTCCATTGTTTTATCTCCAACATTGAATTTCCTAAGCAGGTCTGTTCAACAATCGCAATTACTTATTCCTATTCGAAGGTTTACTCAGATTCTCTTACTATACGTTTTAGTCCAAATGCATTTAGAGTTCTCAATGGGACTTCTTTGTCCTTGCTCACGAGTACAATCAATGAAAGCAAAGCTGAGAAATCTTCCAAAACGACTCAATTTTAGCAACAGTCTTAAAATACTATACTGGAATATGGCTGGCTTTTGTGAGTAACAAATTACCTCTCTACTAGACCTGAACCCTCGATCATCTGTCGCCAGGAAACATGGCTTAAAAAAAAATTGACTCTTCATTCATACTATATGATAGATGTTCCTGCTGAATCTGTATTGAAAGGTAAAGCAAAAGGAAGGCTTGCTGTCCCATTATCTATTGACTTTTATTGGGAATTCACAGACATCACTCTGATATCAATCAATTTACAAGGTAACAGAATAACTCTTTCTAATTCTCCATGTAAGCAATGTAATTCTTTTATCCTTTTCAATACTTTTTCCCCCCCGGTCAGCAAAACAATAGAACCTTGAGTTAACTATTTGATTTGATAACTCTTGCCCAAATGGAGGAAACAATCACAGCATGCTTTTGTTGGTGGATGTTAATGTGAAAATCTGGTGCCTTCATTATAGATTACACAATATCTAGTTATGACTTATTCTCGTAATCTCTTGCTGTGGAAGTTATTCCCCTTCAAGGGAGTGATCATACTACTTTTCACATGGCCTTGGGCTTAGGGCTACAAGAAACAGCAAAGTAGTCTTTAATTCCTGGCAGTAGGAAAGGTGCCTATGACGTGAAGCAGTGCAAGCCATATTATGACTCTAGGAGGATGAACTATCTTAATGTAACTATCCTTTCCAAACAGATCTCACGTGTGGCATACCTAATTGACCAATATGAATCTTTTATAAAAGTAGTTGGAAAGGAGCTACAAACTGACAACGCTTTGATAAAATAGGAAAAAAACCTTCGTACTTGTTTACAACATGCAAAATACTCCACTAGTAGAAAGAAGAAATTCAAACTCTACGGAAAAAAGGAAGTTTTTATATCTAATAAAATAGGATTGGCTTATCGCAGGCAGCCTCAACGAAAGATATCAAGGCATTCTGGTCTCTGATTGCCACGCCAAGTGGCACCAGAAAGCTGTTGTGTATTGTTTGTATCCTTCGACCAGTCTGGATCGATAACATATTGCATCTTTATAGGGAAAATGTAACTATTGAAATCAATTGAACAGAGCCACTTGCTTCTCAGATAGTAATGAATATGCCAGAGGACCTCTGGCACAAAATGTGGTAATTGCAAAGATAAAAGTAGGAGCTTCTTCTGCAAAGGATCCTAACAGAATTCCAGTAAAAGCTCTACAAAGGGACCCTAGGCAAGTTTTAGTTCCTCTTTTCAAGTACTGCTTTATAACTGGTCACACCCCAAATTCCTGAAAAGGTAGCATCATAATACCTCTACATTAGAAAGGTTCATTCTCCCTACCCAGCAATTTCCGACAGATCGCTCTCCTAGTTGCAACAGGGGAAATCTTTGCGGCAAGCATTTTCAGATCAGGTGCAAGACTGGGCATTTGCTAACGCGAAAATACCACAAGAACAAGCTGGATTCCGTTCCAAACACTCTGTTACAGATACTATTATGATTGTACTACCTCTAATTGATAAATATGTTGTTGGGAAGTAACAGAACTTGTACACTGTTTTTATTGACTTCTCCACAGCCTTAGATATAGTAGACAGGCCTACTCTTTGGAAAAAACTATTGGAACTGGGAATTCGGTAAAAGTTACTGAGAGTGATAGTAGCTCTTCACTCCTGGACTTGGTGCAGAGTGTTGATGGGTGGAAACAAAGGGCTTAACCCCAAAATTCATACTGGGAATGGGTTTAAACAGGGATGTCCTCTAGCTCCTCTTCTTTGCTACATCTACTTAAGTGATCTTCTTGCCCTATTCTCAGATAGAAGAAACGTTTCCCCACTACTATGCCGCATATGATTTTTATGTACTAATGTATGCTGATGATGTAGTTCTAATCGACTTAACTCCACTTGGATTGCACCCTGAATAGCTATGTCAGGCAGAATATTTTAAATATTAATATATATGTATAATGAATGTCAGAGGGGCATAATATCAAGCACAGCGTTAAAATTATCGCCGCTTTAGCGGCAGAAAACTGCTGCTAAAGCGGCGATAGTGGGCTTGATAATATGCCCGTGAGAATTCCAATAGAAGCCCAGATTGACACCAGAACATGGGCTTCTATTGGAATTCTCAAGGGCATATTATCAAGCCCATTATCGCCGCTTTAGCGGCAGTTTTCTGCCGCTAAAGCGGCGATCATTTTAATGCCGTTTCTTGATAATATGCCCCTTAGTTTTTAAGGAAAGGAAAGCGTGTCGTCCCTTTCCCTGGAAAACTGGAGGAAATAATGTGGAAATAGTAAGAGCAAATAATAGTAGGCATAACTTGCGTGATTTGCTGAAGCATACGTGCATGAAATTAAAGCATAATTAAGCAAGATTTGACAGAATTTCGCAACAAGCATAACCTAACATTTCACACTATTTTCTTGCCACAAAATGCACCCTCCTGTCCCACATGGGCCCAATGATGCATTTTGCTCTACAATACTAATAATGCTGAATGAAAAAGAACACGAGCAGCAATAGCCAACAGGTGTTTGCACTTGCTAAATTTGTTGTTCCTGTGCTCCTGTGGAAGGAATTTTGAGCAAATTACTCATAAATACACAAATGAGGGTGATTGTGTAACTGTCAGTAATTACACTTCAAAAGAGTAACACAAAATTACCTAAATTAATCAGGCCTAAGTGAAATTACACACAGGCCTAGAGAAAACCTATAGAAATTGTCCTACATTTTATGCATTTAATATTATGCTCCAACTGACCCTTTTATAGTGAGCTGAAGACTTTGGAGCTTACCAGCATGCTGTGTTATGTTTAACACCACAGACTCCACTTTAAAAACTACACTGCAAGTGGTTAGAGCATAATTGGAGGTGCTCTGGCTTAGAACAGGTCAGACACATTTACAGTCCCATGCTTAGAAAGTATCACAAACATCTTTGCACCTCCAGACATACTGCACATGTTTATCTCATTGAGGAAAGCCCCAACTCTGCCAAGGAAAGTTTTACTTTGTCAAAGATACCCTCATCTAGTTGCCTGTGCTCAGATAAACTTAAACATAACACAGCATGTTGGTAAGCTCCAAAGTCTTCAGCTCACTATAAAAGCGTCAGTTGGAGCATAATATTCCTCCACTGGAGCACAGGAACAACAAATTTAGCAAGTGCAAACACCTGCTGGCTATTGCTTCTCGTGTTCTTTTTCATTCAGCATTATTAGTATTGTAGAGCAAAATGCATCATTGGGCCCATGTGGGACAGGAGGGTGCATTTTGTGGCAAGAAAATAGTGTGAAATGTCAGATTACGCTTGTTGCGAAATTCTGTGAAATCTTGCATAATTATGCTTTAATTTCATGCAATTATGCTTCAGCAAATCACACAAGTTATGCCTACCCCAGTTTCCTCTCAAGTCTATGGTACCTAATCATGTATCAGAAATATGTTACTTTTAGTAAAAACGAATCCATTGAGAAAGTGGCAGGGTCTTCTGTACAAGGAAGCACAAGGCATGTGTGAGTGATATAATTCATGAATACAATGCTGATGTTGTTATTCTACTAAAGCCCATTTCTGGTTGCCAGGACTGAAAGCGAGGTTATGGTTTACATAATGTACAAATGTACAACTTTAAATAACATAGCGCCTGTGTCTACTAGAAACATGAATTTTAGCAAACAGATTTGAGGCCAATAGATAAGAAACAACATAATTTTTTAAAACTGATATATCTCTACAGTTCTTGTCATACATACATAAATTATGTAATATATACGAAGGAGGAAGCGAGAAAGCCAGGGATAGAGATGGGAACTGATGATTTTAGGTTGTCCTTCATGACCAGGTTCCATAGTTTGAATTACTTTCTTGGAAGTAAAGATGCGGGAGTGGAGAGGGTTGAAAAAAGTGATCATTGAATGCAAGTAGAGAAGGATTTGACTCCAGACTGATAAGAAATCAGACAAAGACCAATCACCTTTTGCCATTGACACCTGTCCCTGATTGTAAGACCTAGAGTATTGCTCTCAACTGCATTTCTTTCTGGGGCAGCAGCTTATTGCTGAGTGGTTACCTCGAGCAAGATTTCCAAGCACTTCTAAAACTGGAACTAAAGAGGCAAAGCCAAAAGTTTCTTTTTCTTGGCTCCGTGATGAGACACCTTCCAGCCCAACTAATTTCCATTATCTGATATTAAAAAAGGAAGAATTTGGAAAGTGCTAAACTTGTAGCAAATAGGTGCCTATTTCTTATGCTTTCTGTCTTACATGCCTCATTAATGCCAGGATCATCAGGAAACCAATAACCATCTCAAGAACATCAAGAGGGTTCTTCTCAATACTGTACATTCTACAAATCACCACCCATAATAGGGTGTGCTATCCAGGGTATTTTATAGAGATGCATCAAAAGTAGATGGGAAGATGTAAGAAATTAAGATATAAAACAAGGAGTTTCTATTAATACCCACGATAAATTAGAAGATCTGGGGGGATGATCTCCCTGGTATACATTTTCACTTTTCCATCCGATGGTTCAAATTGCATACACAAAAGAGAGGCTATAGATCAGATTCTGAATCCTATTGATGATGACATGGAATGTCCCAGGGTCCAGTGATAACTAAGGGAATCTACAGAGTGCCCATACCTGAGATCTTCACAGCAGGACAGGGGTATTCCATCCAAAAAAGGAGGCATGGTGGGGAATTAGAGGGCATGTAGGCCCAAACTAGGTGGGAACCAAACTTGCAGAAGCAATCATTCCTAGTGGCCCCATCATGCTAACTACCAGAGTTCCAGATGAACTAGAGGACTCATGAAGAATGAGGTCCCAATACAGAAGGCTGAGATTGCTACCTTATAGTGGAGCTGAAAGCCAAAATCACATATATAATCTACACACTCCAATTAAGCCATTATTTGAGACAATAGCCTTACAACCCAGTTAATTTCATCGCCAGCAAAATAATGTTGCTCCTCTAAGACCAGGGATCCATCGATCTAAAGATAAGTGACAATTTAGACTATTCCAGCTACTTTGCTCTTGCACGGAGTCAGCCCAGAAGCCCTCTGTCCCCCTTCTGGAATACAAAGCCTCCCATCAGAAGTCATAGGGAGTAATTATAATTATGAACCATACTACACCCCAGAGGTGACTAGCCTGAAAAGAAAGCTACATAAGGCTCAGGGTCATTGTTTGCTATCATGATATTTTTAGAGGATGAATCAAACAAACTAATAGAAAAGTTGATGGCATGAGTATAGCCAAAGAAAATTAATACAAGATTTCAGATAGGGCTAGAAATAACAACCGAGATAGTCTTGGTAAAAAAAATACAAAAGAAAATAACAATTGAATTCGATGTGTTACCACTGTTCTAACCCTTACACACAAATGCAGCAGTTTATCAAGAAACAATGAAAGGTCTTGAAATAGTTTGCTGCTGACCTAGAGCCACATTTGCCTGTTTTCAGAAAAGGTCTTAGTATAGGGAAACAAACTAGTTCACACAACCAATCGGAGATCAGAAATATACTTAAGCTACCCTATAGGGTTTAACAAAACATTCAGGCCATTACCTACGTAACAAATGCAATATATGTGTCCATACTAGCCCTTCAAAATCCATTGATCTGGGATTGAAATCAGAAGGAGTATAGGGAAAATGTATGCACAGTAATAGTGTAGATGTCACATACCTTTTAGATTGCCTTGCCACTTGAGATATGTTCTCATGACCATTAGAAAAGTAAAGCTCAGAATACAGGAACATAATTCCGATATCACATGGAAGATTGTGAAGACAAAACTTATTACAGATTTCAAGGAAAAATCGCAATTCCCCAAAGAAGTATGTTGGACTCTGAATGAAAAATTGGATGCAAGCCAAAGGACAACAAAGAAAAATTTGATGCAAGTCAAAGGCCAACTCAAGAAGTGTTACTAAGGAGAGAATAGAGATGGATCTGTCAACTGGCTACTGATACCTCAGGTCTTAATGCTAGAGAGTGGTATATTTTGACATGAAGATAAAGCTTTTATTTTAGACAACAGTACTTGTGAAAAAGCCAGTTTATCACTGGGCTATTTGACATATAATAATTTCTCCAAGAGTGTTATTAACCATCCTTTGAAAACCACCGGCTGTTCACTATGCTATAGTATAGGCAATGAGTTAATATTATCCCACCATCCTCTGCATTGTTTCCTACAGTACAGTACATTAAGTGCTAAATAGATTACATATCACTATGTTGTCAAGTAAGTCTGACCCTTTTCGGTGGTCCTTTGCATTACATCGTCAAGCAGCAGCACCCACACACATATAGTTATGGCAGATTATATTATGACCGTGAATGATGGGCCTTTACTTGATCATGAGAACACATTGGTCTTTAGTGTGCACTCTTAACTTTTTAATTTCTGTTGAGAAAATCGAAATGTTGTGGCACACAGTTACCAGCTTATGCACCAGGACAGTTGTTGCTGATGGTAGCATGTCAGCTAGCGTACAGCACAATAAGGGTCAAGACACCTGATAAATCTGGTGATGTTGAATCTCTATAAACAAATCCTTTTGTCACTGTACAGTGGTGTTCTTTTGGTTGGGAGTCAGACAATTGCTACTAATGCTAGTATGTCCACTCGCCCACACTACAATTGGGGTTAGTGCTACAGCTTCATGTAAGAATGAATATTCATCATCCTGCTCTTACTGAATTAGAGTTGTTCATTCCAGCTTCACCTAGTGACATTAACACATCTTTATGTTATGAGTGTGAGGACATCCATGCAGTCATGTGTACACCATGCTGAAAGTGTTGCTTTTTAAAAGCTGCCCATGCTTCCTGGTTCCAGTAAGGCAATAGGAGACTGTCACATGGCCGATTGGGACATTGTTGACATCCCTAAGTTAGCATTGCGAGTGCAGCCATGATGCTGCTTTCGCGCATGTTACTACATATCTTTATTTTTGCAAGACTCTGTTTATGCCTTTCACAAGAGAACTGTCTGCTATGTTCATTCTTTGCCTGTTCCTGACGTTTAGTCTGAACATTGTGAGCAAGGTTCATAAACATGGCCCCTTGTTATTCTGTTCTGGTCAGGCCCTTGCACCTAGACAAAACATACTGATGCAGCTGTGGCTGGAGACTTGTGCTTTGATATTATGGGGAAACAGGTTTTAGGTGGCACACACTTGGAGAGGGACCATTCCAGGGAGAAGAGCAATATCCACCTTCGATGTAGAAATCCCATCTATGCTCCAAGGTATGAGGTCTGATAACAAAACCCAGAGATCTTCTATTATATAATAATACATATTCTATCCAAGGGGAAGGAGGGTAGGCACTATAATCCTTTCTCCATTGTCTTTATAATATGACATTTCCCTTCATAATGTATGGACTGGCTGCGATGCGAACTGTATTTCGGTTATGCATTTTTCTGCTTATTGTGGCACGTATACTGCATGTTAGAGACCGTTAGTTAAGATAAACATTTTAAACTATATTTGTGTCTCGGTGAGATCTCATTGTGGACAGGTGCGAGAGCGTGAGCGAAAAAGTGGGTCTTGTCACCTCGATTCCTGAGACAACAGGGAGTGTTGTGTTCTGGGTTGTCTAATCATTTGCTTCTCTGTGTTTGGGTAGGGGAGCGAGTGAGACACTATAGCTAGTCGGTCCTGGGTCCATGGATACTAAGGCTTAGCCCCTATACACAAAGGTTCCATATTCCTGCACATAGTTCTGTGTATGCGCAGAATCCCTGCAACAAGACCAGAGCACAGCAGGTAGGTGTACCCGGGTGTGGAGCAGTCCGAACAATGGTGTGCTTCACTTTATATTTAATGTGACATCATATAAACCACTGGGTCTCTAAGATAATCTTGATTTATCTAATTAGCTCATTCCTTCATAATAACCACAGTCACACGACTATATGTGAGACACCATTCACAGGCGGGCACTAATTGGTTCTAATGAATGCTGCCCATTAGATTTAATATTACTTGAATGTTCCCAATGTACCACATTAGGTTGCTACCTGTGATACCCATGGTTTCCCTGATCTATATAAGAGACACTATGCTGTTGACCCCTATCTGTGATTTCTACCTCTAAGGATTAGATGATTTCCACTTTGTTATAACATGAGCCATTTGCTGCAGTGCAATTATCTCGATTTACCAAAATAGCTCATTTCTGAATGATAACCACAGTCCTACCACTCTATTAACAAGATACCTAGAAAGCAGTGGCACCCCTTATAGTCTGTAAAAATGTTCATAATGATATCTAGGTTTAGCATTTATAATATTAAGACCACTTTCTTCCTAGGAAAATAGGCAGGGAAGAGAGGGAAAGAGCTTGGAAAGCCTTGAATTCCATGTAACTCCATTGCACATTATCCTCCAGTCTCCTGACAACCAAGGGCTGAAGAGTTAGAAAAGCAACAGAATAGTGCACAGTGTGAGTCTTTTTCTTTGGCTACGGTGCAGAGTCTTTTTATGGCAGTAGAGTATGTGTTTTGATGTGTGAATTTTAGTCAAAGACACCCACAGTGTTGATGTGTTTTTTTCCATGGGATCTTATGTCTTGTTTTGCTTAATACAGATAAGGAACTTTCTTCTTATTTAACTAGGAGTAGGCAACTCAGTAATATACAGACAGAAGGGATCCATGGTCCTAATAAAACTCGAGGATGCTTTAGTCACCAGTTGATGGGTTGAAATATGTTGATCTTATGATGATAGTGAGGTATGTAGCATAATAATACCTACTTTCTTGCTCTTCCTCATTAAGTTTTTAATCTTGCATAATATAGAATTAAAAAAAAACGAATATAATTGACTCATCTGAATGCAAGTCTGGCAGCTGCTCATTCTATCATACGCATATTCAAAAAACAATGCTTTTCAAAAGAGTCTAAGAGCTCAGGATAAGCCTGTCTAGCACTCATAAGGTGCTGGTGAAGGTACAACCCAGATGATGAAGCATGCCACATGTTGTAGGTGAGGGTTGCATCCTTTTTAGAAAGATTTCTATTCTTCCAATTAGGTTATCTAAAAGTGACATTATCCACACAAAGAAATCTACTCTAGATTAACTTGTTGTGATCTGGGTAGGTATATAAAGCATATGCAGGGGGCGTAGCTTGATCAGTAGGAGTGAGTGGGGGTGAGATTCAGATTTTCCCACGACACCATATCATGTTAAAATACATTATATGACAAGCAGGGAGCATGAGAGGAGCTTGAAGGGCAGTGGGAAGGGAGAGGAATACCTTTGAGAAGGGGTAATAAGTGACAGAAAACACAGTATCTTGTAAAATATTTATCTTTAAAGACTTTCAAAACAGAGAGAAGGACATAGTGTGTGGGCGTTTTTGTCTGTGTGTATGTGCATATCTGAAGACACCTCACCACACCCAACTGAAATCACCTGTACCCAACCTTTTACCAGAAAATACACCCCAAACAAACACCCTGCAGCTGCGCCCCTGAGCATACGATCCTACTGTTTGACCACTTGTTTTACCTAGATTAACAATATGGAGGCAGCACAAGGTTATGCTCTTTAAATATACATCATTCTGTTCCCCTTGGATTTATGCCAACCTGGAAAAAGATCAAAAATTCTCGAAGGCCTACGGTTAGGATCAACGCTGTACATGCCAGCAGTTAGAGAAAAGAAAGTTTGATCACTAGTAAATGACTCCCGGAATTGTATGATTATCAAGTTCCCAGTATAATAGCTAAGGGGTCATCTGATGACCTCTAAAGCGAAACATGGTTTTGGCTGGGAGAAAAAGTGAGCTAATTTGTGGCACAGGGTTTGCGTGAGGAACGTAAGGAGGACAACTGTGAAAGATTGGTTCCACCAGTCTGAATGCATAATCGTACCTTGTGAAGTCCACAATTTTCCAATTCGTTTGAAAATAAGCAAAGTTGCCTTGAATTTGAGGTATTTAGTGTGATCTAAGGCACTTGTTCCCAAAACAGCCAAGACACCTCCTCTTTCCTCTATAATACACATTTTGCTTAAAAGGAATCCACAATTCCCATTCCTTAGTAAAGGATGCATTTACTTTTGCATTCTTAAAACATAACGCCTAGTCTAATTGCTTTTCTATTATTTTGTCTCCTTTTGTGAAACAAAATCACTGGTTAAATCTTGCCAGAGCATTAGTTAATTTGCATAGTATTGTACTATTTTCTAATTACCTTTCCCTAATGGAGTCTATATTTCATATTTCATTGTACATTGCTTTTATCTTCCTATTCTGTATTTTTCTGTTAGTGGAATCACTAATAGCCTAAAGTGATAAAACAAATTGAAACTGACATTGATTAATGGAGATGGAAACAGTCAAAACACTTGTATAATCCTATTACAGATTGGACGCATGGATATTGTTCAAGCCACAGCCCACCTATAAACTGCTGTGTTGGCGCAAGCAGGGACAGTGCACCCTATTACAACTAATGCACTGACCTAAGGGGAGCTGCGGACCCAGAGGTGCCCTGAGGGCGCAGCATGCAGTGAAATTGGGAGAACATCTTTACAAGCTGCTCTGTGTTTCACAGTGCTGGCATCATGCCTCTTGCACTTTAAAGAGTGGAGAGAGATCTGCTAGCAGGCAGGTGCAGTGAGTGATTGTACCTCTCTGCTAGGAGATGTCTCAGGGGTCCATGGGACCTCCTTTTCCCTCTCCATGGTATTGGCTTCAAGAGATGGACTGATAGTGCGTCACCTCTTTTGTGGCACCTCCTAAGAGCCTGTTTGTCTCTGAGCCCGCATCCATAATATGGCACAGGTGCAGAGGCTGAGTGATTCCCTTATGTTCATGGTGCCACGTCCCCATGCAAATCAGGGAATGCCCTTTAAAGAAAGCACTGAAACTACATGCGCACCAGCACTATTAGTGCTACAGCAGGGGCTGAAGAAGCATCTGCGTATGTGTAATATGGCCCTTGAGTGGCTCGAATTGATAAAGCTCAATGTCTGCCTAACTTTATTGCTTTTTAACAGCAATAACTCAAATGTTGTATGGTGTTTTAATGACACCAAGTTTTGCCATTTCTATGTACCCAAAATAACACATGGTACCAATATTAGATGCATTGGCACAAATTTTATGGACCTCAGAAAGACAAGCTGGCTTTGCTGTAAATAGCCCTCATGACCTTTATGTCTCAAAAGATGTCAGCAGCATATACATAACATACTGGGACATTTTGGCTGTCAAAAATGCTGACTGGCAACTTTCGTGATAGCACCAATAATGTTGCATGTGCTTTCTGACAAAAAATCCAGTGTGTAAAATATTATTCCTTAGCAGAGGGCTTTACCATAGACCTTAAAACAGGACTAGTAGTCAATGTCAACCACTGCTTCATACGATCAACAGTACTGTAGTAACAAAGATTGGTGTTCTCCTGTCACACTGAAGTGATCCAAGTGCAATATTTCTGCCAGTACTTTGTGGAGGAGGGTGTAATAATCGTTGCATTTGCACACATATAGGGCCATATGTAGGGAGCATCACATTTACCGATTCATAAATACCGAATTTTACCGATTCGGTATTTATGAATCGGTAAATGTGATGTAGGTAATCATTCGGTAAATTTTACAGAATCGGAAAAATTCGGTAATTATGAATCGGTATTTACCGATTCGGTAATGAGGCATACCCTCCCATTGATTCCTATGGGCCTGGAGGCCCATAGGAATCAATGGGAAGGTATGCCTCATTACCGATTCGGTAAATACTGATTCGGTAATGGGGGGAGCATATTCAAGGGTGGCAGGGTGTCACATTGACACCCTGTTGCACCCCTGAATCTTGCATGTGTGCACATGTGGCGCACATACATGCCCTAAGGGCATGTATGTCTGCCACATGGCACTCTTAAATCTGCAAAATATTACTTTTTGCAAGGTATTTGTTATTTATCACCAACCTGTATTTGGTGGTAAATAACGAATTTCTAATCCTAATTTTCACTCTTTAGAGTGCTCCCTACATCTGATTTCAGGATTCGGTATTTACCGAATCGGTATTTTACCGATTTCTTAATTTCCGATTCGGTAAATACCGAATCCAGTCATTGTTTATGAATTTGTGAAATTAGTTATGTTATGTTTCTATACTAAAATGTAGTACTACTTCTAGATGAAGAAATGTGTTTTAGTATAGTGCAAGGGATAGTGTTGTTTGTCTAGAATCACACAGTGAGTCTGTGTGCATTTGGGAACCACTGTGAGAGAAGCATTTGGTAACATTGTGTATTTGCTGACAGATAACTGTTTTAACTTGTCATTTTGTGAAGTTTTAGTAGCATTAGAAGACAGTTATGGCTTATGATTTGATTAAATGAGTCAGGCTTTGACAGAAAAATGCAGTCCTGAAATATGTAGATTGTGTGCAGTTCCCTTACCACTTGCACTGTAGTGAATGAGTTTTGGTAAACTCCTAGGGATAGTGGTGCTTGTCTAGAATCACAGTGTGAGTTAGTGTGTATTTGGGATCAGTGTGAGAGAAGCATTTGGTGACATCATGTATTTGCTGACAGATAACTTTTTTAAAACCTGTCATGTTGTGAAGTTTTAGTAGCATTAGAATCCCGTCTTTGCTTATGCGTTGATTAAATGAGTCATGCTTTGACACTGATGTGCTGTACTTAAATATGTAGATTGTGTTCAGTACCATTAACTCTTCTAGACTAGTGAATGAGTTTTGGTAAACTCCTAGGATAGTGTTGATTGTCTATAATCACACTGTGAGTCTGTGTGCACTTGGGTAAGGATTGTGAGAGAAGCATTTGGTAACATCGTGTATTTGCTGGCAGATAACTGTTTTAAAACCGGTCATGTTGTCAAGTTTTAGTAGCATTAGAAGCCAGTCTTTGCTCATGCTTTGATTAAATGAGTCAGGCTTTGACACAAAAGTGCAGTCCTGAAATATGAAGATTGTGTGCAGTTCCCTTATCACTTCCACAGTAGTGAATGATTTTTGGTAAACTCCTAGGTATAGTGGTTGTTGTCTAGAATCACACTGTGAGTGTGTGTGCATTTGGGAACCACTGTGAGAGAAGCATTTGGTAACATCGTGTATTTGCTGACAGATAACTATTTTAAAACTTGTCATGTTGTCAAGTTTTAGTAGCATTAGAAGCTAGTCATTGCTTATGCGTTGATTAAATGAGTCAGGCATTGACACTAAAGTGCAGTTGTGCAATATGTAGATTGTGTGCAGTTCCCTTACCACTTCCACTGTAGTGAATGAGTTTTGGTAATCTGCTAGGGATAGTGTTGTTTGTCTAGAATCACACTGTGAGTCAGTGTGCATTTGGGAACCACTGTGAGAGAAGTGTTTGGTAACATCGTGTATTTGCTGACAGATAACTGTTTTAAAACATGTCATGTTGTCAAGTTTTAGTAGCATTAGAAGACAGTTATGGCTTATGCTTTCATTATATGAGGTAGGCATTGACAGTAAATTGCAGTTGTGAAATATGTAGATTGTGTGCAGTTCCCTTACCACTTGCACTATAGTGAATGAGTTTAGGTAAACTCATAGGGATAGTGGTGCTTGTCTAGAATCACACTGTGAGTTAGTGTGTATTTGGGATCACTGTGAGAGAAGCATTTGGTAACATCATGTATTTGCTGACAGATAACTGTTTTAAAACCTGTCATGTTGTGAAGTTTCAGTAGCATTAGAATCCAGTCTTTGCTTATGCGTTTATTAAATGAGTCATGCTTTGACACTGATGTGGTTTACTTAAATATGTAGATTGTGTGCAGTACCATTAACTCTTCCAGACTAGTGAATGAGTTTTGGTAAACTCATAGGATAGTGTTGCTTGTCTAAAATCACACTGTGAGTCTGTGTGCATTTGGGTAAGGATTGTGAGAGAAGCATTTGGTAACATCGTGTATTTGCTGACAGATAACTGTTTTAAAACTGGTCATGTTGTCAAGTTTTAGTAGCATTAGAAGCCAGTCTTTGCTTATGCTTTGATTATATGAGTCAGGCTTTGACATAAAAGTGCAGTCCTGAAATATGAAGATTGTGTGCAGTTCCCTTACCACTTCCACAGTAGTGAATGATTTTTGGTAAACTCCTAGGTCTAGTTGTTGTTGTCTAGAATCACACTGTGAGTCTGTGTGCATTTGGGAACCACTGTGAGAGAAGCATTTGGTAACATCGTGTATTTGCTGACAGATAACTAATTTAAAACCTCTCATGTTGTCAAGTTTTAGTAGCATTAGAAGCTAGTCATTGCTTATGCGTTGATTAAATGAGTCAGGCATTGACACTAAAGTGCAGTTGTGAAATATGTAGATTGTGTGCAAGTCCCTTACCACTTCCACTGTAGTGAATGAGTTTTGGTAATTTGCTAGGGATAGTGTTGTTTGTCTAGAATCACACTGTGAGTCTGTGTGCATTTGGGAACCACTGTGAGAGAAGTGTTTGGTAACATCGTGTATTTGCTGACAGATAACTGTTTTAAAACATGTCATGGTGTCAAGTTTTAGTAGCATTAGAAGACAGTTATGGCTTATGCTTTCATTATATGAGGTAGGCATTGACAGTAAATTGCAGTTGTGAAATATGTAGATTGTGTGCAGTTCCCTTACCACTTGCACTGTAGTGAATGAGTTTAGGTAAACTCATAGGGATAGTGGTGCTTGTCTAGAACCACACTGTGAGTTAGTGTGTATTTGGGATCACTGTGAGAGAAGCATTTGGTAACATCATGTATTTGCTGACAGATAACTGTTTTAAAACCTGTCATGTTGTGAAGTTTTAGTAACATTAGAATCCAGTCTTTGCTTATGCGTTGATTAAATGAGTCATGCTTTGACACTGATGTGGTTTACTTAAATATGTAGATTGTGTGCAGTACCATTAACTCTTCCAGACTAGTGAATGAGTTTTGGTAAACTCATAGGATAGTGTTGCTTGTCTAAAATCACACTGTGAATCTGTGTGCATTTGGGTAAGGATTGTGAGAGAAGCATTTGGTAACATCGTGTATTTGCTGACAGATAACTGTTTTAAAACTGGACATGTTGTCAAGTTTTAGTAGCATTAGAAGCCAGTCTTTGCTTATGCTTTGATTATATGAGTCAGGCTTTGACATAAAAGTGCAGTCCTGAAATATGAAGATTGTGTGCAGTTCCCTTACCACTTACACAGTAGTGAATGATTTTTGGTAAACTCCTAGGTATAGTGGTTGTTGTCTAGAATCACACTGTGAGTCTGTGTGCATTTGGGAACCACTGTGAGAGAAGCATTTCGTAACATCGTGTATTTGCTGACAGATAACTAATTTAAAACCACTAATGTTGTCACGTTTTAGTAGCATTAGAAGCTAGTCTTTGCTTATGCATTGATAAAATGAGTCAGGGTTTGACACTAAGGTGCAGTACCATGTACTATTCTGTTCACTGTGGCAGAACTGAAAATTTAAAAAGTTTTACCTAAGCACTGTCCTAGAAGTAGTCTGATTATTTAGTCAGTTTCTATGTACCAAATAGATTGCTTCAAATGTCTATGCAGTATGCATGTAGTGTTGTAACATACTATACACTTGTCTTTTACACCTTCAATTCCCTAGTCAGCATCCATACACTTCCAGGAAACATCCTGTCACTTCCTTTGCAGTCCTCTAGAGACCCATTCAACAGCATGTACTAATCCATTCACTGTGCCAAAACTCAAACACTTATAAATTCACCAAGACACTCTCTTTCCAGTACTCTAATGATTCAGTCACTGCCTAAGTATTCATGCACTGAGCCAGGTCTTAGCACATGGACTTCTTCAAACCCCTATCCACTATGCATGCAGTCCTCTAACCACCTACACACTTGTCTTTCACACCTTCAATTCCCCAGTCAGTATCCGTTCACTTCCAGCAAACACCCTGTCACTGCCGTTGCACTCGTCTAGTGACCCATTCAGCATCATGTACTAATCCATTCACTCCGCCAAACCCTAATAAATTCACCCGGGCACTCTCCTTGCAGTACTCTAATCATTCAGTCAGTACTCAAATACTCATCCAGTGACCCAGGCCTTAGTATATGGACTGCTTCAAACCCTTGTCCACTATGCATGCAGTCCTCTAACCACCTACACAATTGTCTTTCACACCTTCAATTCCCTAGTCAGTATCCATACACTTGCAGGAAATATCCTGTCACTCCCTTTGCAGTCCTCTAGTGACCCATTCAGCACCATGTACTAATCCATTCTCTGTGCTAAAACCCAAACACTTATAAATTCACCAAGATACTATCTTTGCAGTACTCTAATCATTCAGTCAGTGCCTAAGTATTCAGACACTGAGCCAGGCCTTAGCACATGGACTGCTTCAAACCCCTATGCACTATGCATGCAGTCTTCTAACCACCTAGACCCTTGTCTTTCACACTTTCAATTTCCTAGTCAGTATCCATATAGTACAGCACTTGTCACTGCCTTTGCACTCCTCTCCTGACCCATTCAGTACCAAGTACTAATCCATTCCCTGTGCGAAAAGCCTAGCACTTATAAATTCACCTAGGCACTCTCCTTGCTGTACTCTAATCATTTAGTCAGTACCCAAGTAGTCATGCAGTGAGCCAGGCCTTAGCACATGAACTGCTTTAAATGCCTATGCAGTATGGATGCAGTCCTCTAATCACCTACACAGTTGTGTTTCACACCTTCTATTCCCTAGTTAGTATTCATACTCTTCTAGCAAACACCCTGTCCCTCACCTAGTGTGTCTCCTTATAGTACTGTAATCATTTAGTCAGTTAGCATGTAGTCTTTTAGTGAGGTAGGCTTTAGGGCATGAACTGCTTCAAAGTAGTATGCACTATACATGTAGGGTTTCTAATTATCGTCACACTTGTGGTTCAGGGCTATAGTTTCTTAGTCAGTTTTTATATAAAATGTGTTTGTACAGTAGTGGAATAGTATAAATTTGAAAGTTATTAATATACATTTATTTGTGATTCTTTTTTAAAGATACAGAACAGGAGTGTTTCTCATCTGTTTGCACTCTTCTCGTGCAAGATTGTTTAGATGAAGGGTCCTTAGGTGTTTCATCATACTTGCTGTGCCGCACGAGTATTTTTTGTTAGGATCCCCTCATAACAGAACTCTTTGGCAAATCTTGCGAGTGACGAAGGTGGTATTGGTCTTTGTTTGCCCCTTGGGAAAAGTAAAAAATGTCCTCACCACTGAAGAAAAATGTTGTGGGCGTGGTGCCTTCTGCAAAAAATGTTCCTCAGATTCGGTAAATATTTTAAAGCGGCAACATTTACAGTTTTTGTAAGTTAAACTTATAAAATTTTGTTAGCTGTATCCATTTTATATATCTGTGATTTGTTTCTTGTGGTATTTTGTTGAGAATACCATGTTGTTTTTTTCTTAACAATCTTTCTGATTTTCCAGGTCTGTCGTGGACATCCATGATCCCCACAGGAGTGTTCCGCCTTCTTGTTTTGTATTATTGCTGTTACATTTTGTTTATTAGTTTATTGTTCTTATATATGTTAATAAAAAAATAAAGTTTGAAAATAGTTTATCGTTTATATATTTATTATTATAAAAAAAAAAGTTTTTAAAAAAAATTAACAACGTTTTTGGTTGTTCTCTTAACTGCTGTGTGACTCTTACTTGTTCTTATTACTGTTATTTGATGGAGTCCACCATGGTGTTAAATTTTGGGGCACTTATCGCTGGAATACTGGTGATATCTGCAGTTTGCACCAACTTCTGAATAGTGTGTTAGATTTATCTCAACTTTACTTCCGTTAAAGTGCTGATAATGAAATGGAGAGTAGCCGTTCCCATGCAAAAAGACACGAGGTGCACCTTTCCGATTTATTCTAAATACTAAAATCCTGTATTGAATTGCACTGAGGTATTGGCTGCACTTACAGTGTACACACAAAATCTATTAAGAAATCTCATTGTATTTATATTGATTGGGAATAGTGCGTCAGGTGCTGAATCTTGACGAGATATACTGCTCAGTTCGTATATTGTTCTGCACACAAAAAAAATCACATCACAACTTTCACACCAATTGCAATGCGAAACAAATTCCGGCGATAAGACACGTTAGCACCAGGGATTTTACACCTGCTTTCTGCTGGTGTTAAGCAGGACAACTACCTGCATCATGAAAGGGAACACAGCCAAGAGCCACACCAGAACACCCACATGTGCCATAGAGTCAATGAGCATGATACAGGGATACCCATGAGGGCCAGAAGACTCATCTCAACAACTCCAGGACCGCCAATGCCCCCCAAACCCACATCTTAGTAAGTGTGTCCCTGTGGTCATTGTCTTAGCATGATAGGCACGAGTCCTGCAACATCACAGTGTGCTGTCACCTCAGCGTTGGCAGTGAGCCTGGATGTGTAGCTACGCACGCATCCTCCTGCATGCACAACTGGCGTGTGCTGGTCTGGGGTTCACAGGTCAGTGCAGGGGTGTGCCTATTCGGCAAGGGGAATGGGGTGTCTCGGACATGTCCGTGTACAGGATGTGCGGTAAGTGTGTCTCTGTGTTCTGGTGTGGCCTGCTACAAGAGCCGCAGCAGTCGATGTTGTAAAGTGGCATGCACCACCTCCAAACGGCACTGTGATGTTGTAGTTGGAATGTAGCAGGACATGCACAAATAGGCATTAAAATGGTGTGCCGTACGAGTGCACGAGATACAACAGCGCACCCTACAAAAGTGTGGGGGCTTGTGGGAGGGAGGAGCAGCCGTTTGGCAACATAACACACAGTGAACTCGACCATGTGCCACGTGCTGGGCATCTCATCCATGATGACCACGGTCGCAGACATCCCACAACACCAACGACTGGCCTTTGTGCACATCCTGTTTGAATTCAGCGTGGTTTTCACTTCTATGCTCGTTCAGTGGTGTGATGTTGGCGGGTTGTGTGACTTGTGCTCCTTGTTGGTGTGTTTCATTTTGGCCATTGTTAGTCTATATGTGTGTTGTACTTAATTGTGCATGTGTGCCATTCTGCCCATCTGCCCCCCTCCCCCCACTCCCTGCTTCTTCCTCTTCCTAGTGCTGTTGTGTCTATAATTTTGTTGCTGCACACATAAATACATGTAAAGAATAAATTAGAATAGTTCCTTGATTCTTTTAGGTTTCAAAACTTCTCTATTGGTTTCTTTTTAATTTTCCATACGAACCGTTTTTTAAATATTCAACAACACATAGAAGTCAGAAGTGCAACGTATTCTATCAACACACTTTCTAGAACATTCTACAACATGTGCAGGTTAAAAGTTCATAAATGTTTTTAAAACTTAACGATATTTGTTTGTAACATTTTCTTGAATATTTAACGACACGTGCAGGTTAAAAGTTGACGATTGTTTTAAGTTCGAACAGTGCCTTCCACATGCAAGTAGCAGGTGTGGTTAAGCTGAGCAAATTTTATCCTATGATATGTACTCCACGTTGAAACTGCTTTTTCTTAACCAATCACAAAGATGCTTTTCCACAAAACTAATGTGCACCCTACTTTTAAAAAAGAATGCTTTTTATGATATCTTTAGAGATAAGTTATAGATAGGAATTAGCATTTAAAAAACCTTTGAACTTCACTGAAAAAACCATAGGTTTCATGCACGTTATAGTTAGGAATTGGCAATTAAAAAACCTTTGAAATTCACTGAAAAAACCATAGGTTTCAGGCACGTTATAGTTAGGAATTAGCATTTAAAAAACCTTAGAAATTCACTGAAAAAACCATAGGTTTCAGGGGCGTTATAGTTAGCTGGACATTTCCCTCGTACAAAACCCTAGAAATTCCCCTGTTATAGTTAGTTCAGCTAACTATAACTCGCGCCCCCGCAATGCACTGCTGATGATGTCACATATTACATCACTCATGACATGGTCAGTGACATCACTGATGACATCTCAAATGACATCAATGATGACATCACTGATGACGTCATCCATGTGAGAAATTAGTACATCTTCTCACACCCTAATATAACCTTTGATACACCAACTCAAAATTTCAAACGGCCATTTTGACAACCATAGATACTCCAATACCAATAACTACACACCCACTCATTGACTTTTAGGTCTACATACATGTCCACTCACTAACCTGTACAGTCACTCATACATACAGTCACTCTGTGCATTTATATATATAGACACTCACACACCGCCAATCATCCATTGAGGTACTGACACATCTAGTCAGTCATGCAAATAATTAATCACATACTAACAAATTCTGTGTCTTCCTGCAGAAAAATAAACAGCACATGACACAGATATCATTGCACTATGGAGCATACAGCCACTCCCAAAATCACACACTCTCACATATAGATAGTTATATACTCTTACACACATATACACTGCGTTTCAAGTATGTAGTTACTGACACATGTACAACTGAGATATACGTTCAATCACTAACACACCCATACGTACACTCACCCATCCATACAGTCCATCACAGATGCACTCTTAAAACCATGCACCCGCTGAATCACCCACTCATACATCTAGTCACAGAGTCACACACACCCTATCCACACAAACACTCAGGCACCCAAACAGATACTCAGACAACCAATAAATAACCCATAAAGACACTCATATAGCTATTCACAAAACCATGCAGCCACTTATACACCAACACACAGACACATAAAGACATTCACACAGTTTAGTCACTAGTCTGCAGTAAGATACATTTAATGACTCACTTATAGAGTCAGTTACGCACCTAGAAAATCATCCATTCACACACTTGTACACCCACTTATTTTTCAACAGGCCTTTCCCTATATATATTAAACATAATAAAACTGTCCAGAAACACATACTCAATGGATGATGTCATCAGTGATGTCATCAGTGATGTCATTTGAGATGTCATCAGTGATGTCATTAGTAATGTCACTGACCATGTCATGAGTGATGTAATATGTGACGTCATCAGCAGTGCATTGCGGGGGCGCGAGTTATAGTTAGCTGAACTAACTATAACAGGGGAATTTCTAGGGTTTTGTACGAGGGAAATGTCTAGCTAACTATAACATCCCTGAAACCTATGTTTTTTTCAGTGAATATATATATATATATATATATATATATATTACCTACTGGCGGCCGCCAGTAGGTAGTTATAGTTAGGACCTTGTTTCTATTAAAAAGGTGTTTTTTCTTTTGCCAATATCTTTGGCGCCGTTTGACCAATCTTGGCGAAAATTTAAAAACTAATGACCAACTCAGGTCAGCTCCTGACTTGAGTTTGGGGGTGATTCCTCAAGCGGGGGCCAAGAAAAAATGCTGGTCCCAAAAAGGGTTTTCCCAATGTTAATATTTTATAGGAATTTTGGAACAGGCTACAGCCCAAAATGCTGAACGGAATTACACCAAATGTGGCAAAAAGGTAGCTCTTGGTTCAGAAAACACTCTTTTTTTAAAATGGTGTAAATCTGCTCAGTAGTTCCTGAGAAATTCAAAAAATAAAAATATCGATATCTGAGCACCGAGGAGGATTCGTGAACCCTCCTGAGCATGAGCTTCATTCTGATTGGCTGCCAACAAATAATAAAAAACAAGAAAAGGGGGCAGGGTAGACACACCCTGACCCCCTAGGCCTGCTCAGGGGGTCCCACAAGGACCCCCATGACCAAAAATAGCATTTATGTTTTTTAAACGGCCGAATTCGCTCTTGATGCGCGAGTCCGGCCGAGAAAATTTTAAAAAGTGAAGCGCGGTCTCCCCCGCTTTGTTATCTAAAAGCCCCAGGGTGGGCCAGGTCCTGGGGGCAATATGCAATTATGTAGCTGGGCCCGCAGCCCACTCGCAGGTCCGGGGACTGCCACCTCACCCGGGGCAGTAATATATATGAGGTGGGGGGCCTTGCGGACCCCCCAAGCCCCAGGGATCGCCACCTGCCCTGGGCTTTTTAATTAATGGGGGTGGTTCAAGGGCCCCCCAAGCCCTGGGGGCCACCACCTCCCCGGGGCTTTTTAATTAATGGGGGGCCTCATGGGCCCCCCAAGCCCCGTGGACCACCACCTCCCCGGGGCTTTAAAAAGTTGGGAGGGGTGTTGCGCGCCCCCCCTCCTGGAGCCCTAGATGGCCCTGGGGAACGCCACCCACCCAGGGCTGGCTACTGCAATGTCCTGGGGTGTCCACCCTCGGGACATTGCCGTTTGCTATGGCAGCTCCCGCCCTGCCACAGCAAACACTGCTTTGCTTTGTTGAAGTGGTAGCAGGAAACCTGCTCTTCCTTCAATGAAGCAAAGCAGAATTGATTTTGGGCAAGGGGATCTGCATGTTAGCACGGTCCCCAACTTGAGGGCCGGCCCCAGGGGTTGGAGTCTCTGGGGCCAGAAGTGGTCCGGGTGGGGGGCCACTCGGCGCCTCTCCCCTTTAATTTATTTTTTATTTAGAAAAAAAAAACGGAAGGCCAGCCCTGGGGGATGGGATCCATAGGGCCATAATTGGCCTTAGGAGGGGGGGCTACCTGACCCCTCCACAAAATATTCAGGCAGGCCAGGCCCCGGGGAATAGGGGTCCCCGAGGCCAGAAGTGGCCCAGGGGAGAGGGGGCATCTTTTGGGACCCCTCTTCTCTTGCCTCTTGCTGTACCTCTTTTGCTTCTTTCTGCACTTCTCTTGCCTCTTTCAGCATCCCTCTTGCCTCTTACTGCACCTCTGTTGGTTCGTTCTGTACTTCACTTGCTTCTTTCTACACCTCTCTTGCTTCTTTCTGCATCTCACTTGCCTCTTTCTGTACCCTTCTTCTCTCTTTGTGTACGTCTTTTGCCTCTTTGTGCACCTCTCTTGCCTCTTTCTGCACCCCTCTAGCCTCTTTTTGCATCTATTTTGCTAGTTTCTGCTCTTCTTTTGCATTTTTCTGTACCCCTCTTGCCTCCTTCTGCTCCTCTGTTGTTTCTTGCTACACTGCTCTTGCTTGTTTCTGCACCTCTCTTGTAAATTTCTGTACACCTCTTGCCTCTTTCGGCACCCCTCTTCTCTCTTTCTGCACCCCTGTTCCCTCTTTCTGCACCTCTTCTGCCTGTTCTGTACCATTGCTGCCTCTTTCTAAACTTCTGTGGCCTCTTTCTGTACCTCTCTTGCTTCTTTCTGCACTTCTGTTGCTCCTCTTTACCCCTCTTCCCTATTTCTGCACCTCTGTTGCTCCTTTCTGTACTTCTCTTGCTTCTTTCTGCACCTCTCTTGCTTCTTTCTGCGCCTCTTTCTGATCCCTTCTTCTTTCTTTCTGCACCTCTCTTCCCTATTTCTGCACCTCTCTTGCCTCTTTCTGCACACACAGGGCTAGTTTTAAACTGACCTCTGACTCAGCAGTGCACACATGCAAGTGCAGAAAAGGGCTGCTGGCCTCTAAACTGCCATGCCCTATTATATGCTAGGGACATAGAGGTAGATGTAATCCCCCTGCCCTAATATGTACTAGGGCCTCAGAGGGGAGGTTGCGCCAATTACATGGGTACCCCAACCCATAGTGTACCCTAGTGTATGTAGGCGTTTCCACTGTATTTTTAAGTGTCTTTCTGCAGAGCACTGGCTCCGGGCCTGGTTAGGCAGAGCCCAGGGTCAGTCAGAGTCAGTTACCACGATTACCAGTCAGCAAAACGTTGGGTGGTGCCCAGGGCACAGGATGACTTTGCAAGAAGGTCTTTTTCTGCACCTCTGTTGGTTCTTTCTGTATATATCTCTTGCGTCTTTCTGTACATTTCTTCCGCTTTATGGACTTCTGTTGCCTCTTTCTGCATTTCTCTTGCTTCTTTCTGCACCTTTCTTCTTCTTTCTGCACATGTCCTACCTCTGTAGGCATAGTTAGAAATTAGCATGTAAAAAACCTTAGAAATTCACTGAAAAAAATACAGGTTTCAGGAATGTTATAGTTAGGTGGACATTTCACTCGTACAAAACCAGAGAAATTTGGCCGTTATAGTTAGTTGAGCAAACTATTAGGGGTGGGCGGAATTTGTGAAATTAACTTTCGCAAATTATCGCGAAAATGTTTAAAATTATCGCAAACAAGCGGAAATATCGCGAAGATGCGGAAGTTTTTTTCCGGCATGTTCGCGAGATTTTTTGCATGGTTGCGGGTCGCCAACTTACCCATGTGGTTGCTTGCGGGCGCGGCCATCTTGTTTTGAGTTGTCTCGCGGTGCATGATCGCGAGAAGAAAGACGTGATCGCGTGACGCATGACGTCACTGCGGGCGCGAACTGTCGCGAGACAGCGCAAATGGCTAAAAATAATACAACATCTCATGGAGAACGCGACAGGATCAAGAAAACTTGTCGGCGAACACAGGGATTCAGGTAAGGCGATGGCGCGCGCGCGAGAATGTATTATTTTACAGCGCGAGCAAGAAAAAAATTATCGCCAAGCTGCGGAAACCGGAATTTTTGACATTTTCGCGCTCTCCGCGGAACGCGAATATGTCAAATTATCGCAATTTCCGCGAACGGAACGAAATTTTCGCCCAGGCCTACAAACTATAACTCGCCACCCGCAATGCACTGCTGATGATGTTATATATTACGTTATTCATGATATGGTCAGTGACATCACTGAATACATCAATGATGACATCTCAAATGACATCCACGTGATAATCTGATGCACATACTCATACCCTAATATAAACTTTTATACACCCACTCTAAAATACAGACTACCATTTTCGAAACCGTAGACACACCAATACCAGTTACTACATACCCACTCACTGATTCCTAGGTCTACACACACATCCACTCATTCACCCAAACAGTCACTCATACATGCAGTCACTCATCAATACAGCACTATCATACGCACTCATACATCTATACAGATGCTCACACAATGCCACTCATCCAGATTGTTACTCACACACCTAGTCAGTCATTCAAAGAATCAATCACACTCTCATTTACTCACCTATACAGCTATACACACACCACCTCACTTATTCATACAGATACTAACACATACCTACTCTCATATTCAATCACTGATACAAGCATGCACTCATCCACAGTCATTTATATACTCCAACACTCACATATACTGCCTTTTACATATGTAGTTACTCACACATGTACCACTTAGACAGCCAGTCCCTCACCAACAACCCATACACACACTCACCCACCTATACAGCCCTTCACAGATGCACTCTTGAACCCATACACCCAGTGAATCACCCACTCACACATCTATGCACAGAGTCATCCACCCCCACCCACACAGACATTCAGGCACCCATACAGGTACTCAGAAAACCAATCAATAACCCATATAGACACTCATGTAGCTACTCACCAACCCATACAGCTGCTTATACACCAACTGACAGACTGATACCGACATTCACACAGATTAGTCACTAACCCATGCATTCAGTAAGACACATTTAATCACTCACTTATACAGTCAGACAACCACCTAATAAATCATCCATTCAGACATTTACACACCCACTCATTCTTAAATACACCTTGGCAGGACTAAGGGATCAGGGTGTTTCTACTCTGCCCCCTTTTCTTCTTTTTTTATCTTTTTTTGACTGTTTTCTTGTGACTCGGTTCAAGATGGCTGCCAACACTTCCTGGTTTGGAGTGTCGGCAGCCAATCACAGTGAAGCTGGTGGTCGTGGCAGTCAATCACAGTGAAGCACGTGGTCCAGAGGGTGCGTGAACCCACCGCTGCCCCAGATATCTAAACTTTCATTTTTGGAATTTCTCAGCAACTACTGAATGGATTTACACCATTTTTTTTAAAAAAAGTCGATTTCTGAATCAAGCACTGCCTTTTTTGCCAAATTTGCTGTAATTCCATTCAGCAGTTCAGGCTATAGTCTTGGCTACAGTTTCCTATGGGAAATTGATTTTTTGACTTTTATTTTTTTAATTTATCAGCAACTACTGAACAGATTTACACCATTTTAAAAAAAGGTCGCTTTCTGAACCAAGCTCTACCTTTTTGCCAAATTTGATGTAATTCCGTTCAGCAGTTCGGGCTGTAGCCTGTAATAAAATTTCCTATGGAAATTAACATGGAGAAAACACTTTTTGGGAACCCCCTTTTTTCTCAGCCCCCGCTTGATGAATCACCCCCAAACCTTCAGGATAGCAGCTGACCTAGATAGACCTTTTTTTTGGAGAATTTCGTGAACATTCATCAAACGACGCTAAAGTTATTAGCACATCAAAAAATGCTTTTCCTATGGAAACTCGGTTCTAACTATAACTACCTACTGGCGACTGCCAGTAGGTAATATATATATATATATATATATATATATATATATATATATATATATATATATATATATATATACATATATATAAAATTCACTGAAAAAACCATAGGTTTCACACACGTTATAGTTAGGAATTAGCATTTAAAAAACCTTGCAAATTCACTGAAAAAACCATAGGTTTCAGACATGTTATAGTTAGCTGGACATTTCACTCGTGAAAAACCATTGAAATTCCCCCGTTATAG
The DNA here is from genome assembly GCF_964204655.1 of Triturus cristatus. Taxonomy (NCBI): domain Eukaryota; kingdom Metazoa; phylum Chordata; class Amphibia; order Caudata; family Salamandridae; genus Triturus; species Triturus cristatus. The sequence goes on along the minus strand of NC_140591.1, from coordinate 1,413,925,086 downwards.
TTAGTGCAGGCAACTATAACTCACGCGACCGCAATCCTCTGCTGATGCTAATACTGTATTTAGACACTTATTTGCCCATGTCTTCTTCCATTAAATTTTAGCTATACATATATTACAAATATTTTTTTTTCATAAAGACACAAATGTCATCAGCAGAGGATTGCGGTCGCATGAGTTATAGTTGCCTGCACTAACTATAACGGGGGAATTTCAATGGTTTTTCACGAGTGAAATGTCCAGCTAACTATAACATGTGTGAAACCTATGGTTTTTTCAGTGAATTTGCAAGGTTTTTTAAATGCTAATTCCTAACTATAACGTGTGTGAAACCTATGGTTTTTTCAGTGAATTTGTACGGTTTTTTAAATGCTAAGTTACTTTACGCCGTTCGTGGCGTGCGCGCCCACTTCACGCAGTTCGTTCCGTGCGCGCACGGTGCGCTTTGCGCACCGCGCGCCCACTTTATGCAGTTAGTGCCGTGCACGCACGGTGGGCACGCGGTGCGCTACGCGCACCGCGTGCCCACGTTACGCTGGATGGCCCATGTATGCACGATGCGCTTCGCGCACCGTCCGCACACGGAGGACATATTATGCGCTTCGTTGTGAAAGGTTATCTATTAAATGTTCAATTATTTGAAATGCAGGGGAAAATGTGGATATTTTTTTGAATTTTTTTATTTTTGACCGTACGCGTACGGTAAGCGCATTCGGCGTTTTTTCAAAAAAAAATAATTGAATTTTTGGCCTTGGGGGTTCTTTTGTGACACCCTAACCAATGCTAGCTGGTTAGGAGCTGTCTAGCCTGCCCCTTTTCATGTTATCCAACTTTGTTTTTCCTCCCCCCCTCAGAGTGCGAGAGAGAAAATGGCGGCCGACACTTCCTGGTTTCGACCGATTCGAATGTTTACTAAGATCTAACAGCCAATCAGAATCGCGCTCGCGCACGGCACCGTACGCGTACGGTAAGCTTACCGTAAGCGCACGGTAAGCGCACGGAGCGCTGCCACAGATATATATATTGATTTAAATGCTATTTTCTCAGGAAATACTGAACAGATTTACACCAGACCTACAAAAGGCACTTCCTTGACCTGTAGACTGCCTCTCTGCCAAATTTCAAGTAACTGTTCAGCCGTTCGGGCTGTAGCTGTGTCTAAAGGTCCTATGGAAAAATGCATGGGGAAAACGCGTTTTGGGACCCCCCTTTTTTCTCAGCCCCCGCTTGACGAATCCCCCCGAGACTTTCAGGGTAGGAGCGGAGCGGAGCGCCCCATTAGTTTTGAAAATTTTGCGAGGATTCGTCGACCGGCGCCAAAGTTATTCCAAATAGAATGTTGCGGATTTCCTATGGAAACATGGTCCTAACTATAACTATCTACTGGCGACCGCCAGTAGATAATATATATATATATGTATATATATATATATATATATATATATACATATATATATATAGATATATATATATATATATATCTATATATATATACTTGTGAACAAGGCAGGTGTGCCAAAACGCGTCAAGCGAGAGAATAATAAACCTGAGCTGGATAGCAGAGCGTACTCCTGTGTCGGTGTCCGATTTGTAAATGAGTCGGGATTGGTTGGAATATATATATATAAAAATATATATATGTATATATATATATATACATAGGCTGTTTAATAATAAATGCATATAGAATTAAGAAACTGATATTATAATATTTTAAAATGTAATAAACCTATTTTAATATTAAATTACATTCAACTTTTAAATGTTTGTGTAATATACAATAATTGAAATTAATCCTACACTCAACTTTTCATACATTTTAATATATCATTCATTAAAATCTTTATTCAATTTATTTACAAACAGATCATAAAGGCACAATTTCATCAGATCAGACAAATAGTATAAAAACCATAAAACAGTTAAAATCTCAATTGAGTTTAAGTACCCCTTGCAGTAATTTAAGGCAGCCAACCCATCAACTTTCTTTTTTTTAAACAGGCCCACAGGAATGATGCTACCAAAAAGCAGACATAGGGATTAGGCAAAGCCTTTAAAAAGTACACTGCCACCCTACATTGGTTAAAGTTATGACACCTTAAAATTGGGAGAATAAAAACTTCTCTTTCCCGTTGCTAGAACTTACAAAACAATACCAGGTGTAAATCAGACTGGGGCGAAAAGTTGTCACAAGGACATAGACTCAGGTTTGCATGCTTGAACTTCTTCTCAGGAAACCCGAGCATCAGAGGAATGAAGTCCAAATGCAAGCGCAACAAAATTAATCTATGCTGGGCCATAGCAATGCGGGAGAGATAAAAAAAACCTTCCCCGGGTCTTGGCGGGATAAGGTTATAAGCAGTGAGCGCTTTTTGGTGGCGGTTCTTTTCCCTACAAACAAAGATAGCCCTCTGCATATATAGCTTAATTATTTTCTGTTGGAGGACTTTGCTACAAGAAACAGGATCTCTGTACAAATCTCCCTGCCTAATAACATTTAATTCTGCCTCTACGTATCTGAGCCATCCAATCCTGTTGGGACCCTCCAGCTTCATGCAGTCACCAACTATACGTTGTGTTAGGTTAACAGTCAACCTGCACCAAATTGGGAGCCACAGCAAGATCGACAGCAGTCTAATAAAATCAGACAGATAGGGGAGCCCTAATTCGAGGTCAAAATATAATTGGAAGGTGAAGCTGGTAATGAAACCCTGGACTTGAAAAAGATATCTTCCATTCTCTGCAATTGTTCAATGTAGACCATCCCCCAGACTCCCGCCCCATAAATTGCCGCCTTTTTTTTTTTGCTTGATAGATGTTTTTAATCGTGTCCACAGGGCTGGCTCCCAGCTTCTTAGCAAAACCTTTTATAGCTTGTAGACTTCTTTCCATACCCAGGGCTCTTGCTGCCACCAAGTTAGACCAAGATTGTTTATTGTCGGACAGAATTCCCAGGTATGTGGAAGAGTCGACCACTTCAATTTTCTTTGAAGCCAGATGGAAGTGAGGGGATTTCGCTCCTACAGCAGCTCCAGCTATAAAGATGAAGGATTTGGATTAGTTTACTCGAAGGTCTAAGGCATCCATGAATGAAGCATATGATTTTATAAGGCTCTGGAGAGCTACCCCTGTCCTAGCAATTAGGACTGCGTCGTCAGCGTAAGCCAAGATTGGAATGGGAATGTTGTCAAATCTAGGCACGTCTAAGGTCGAGCCAGACAGGGCCGCCGCCATCCCGATTGTATAGATGAAAAAAGAAACGGAGCGAGGACACATACCTGCCTGACACGTTTCTTGATCTTAAACGAGCACGTGCATTCCCCTTTTATGCCATACCTCACACAGGCAGTGGCATTGGCGTATAGCTGAAGGATAAAATGAATGATCAGGGGATCAAACCCCATCTCCTCCATCATAAGCCACAACTTCTGGTGGGACACACAATCGAAGGCTGCTGACAAGTCCATGAAGGCCATGTATAAATTCCCACCTTTAGCCTTTGTATATTTGTCTATACAGAGCGAGAGGTTGAGGCATTGGTCCACTGTCCCCTTCCCCTTCTGGAAGCCATATTGCGTCTGCATTAAGATGTTTCGTTCTTGTGCCCATTCCTCCAGCCTGGCTAATAACAACCGGCCCATAAGTATGGCAGTTGTATCCAGAAGGGAGATGGTCTATAGTTCTTTGGGGTGCCCCTATCTCCCTTCTTGAAGATTGGAACTATAACACTAAGGGGCACATGCATCAACAATGCCATTTGCGATTCCTTATTAGCGAAAAATAAGGAATCGCTAATAAGGAATAGCAAAAGGCTATGCATGTAGGAATCGCTATTCAAATAGCGATTCCTTAACTTTCCTTAATTGCTACTAGCAAATTGCGAGTAGCAATTAAGGAATGCCATCCCAATCATTCCTATGGGCCTCCAGGCCCATAGGAATGAATTGGAGATTGCATGAGCAAATAGCGAGTACCAGTAGGTTCTCGCAAATTGCTCATGCAATTTCAAGGGTGCAAGGGTGTCAAAATGACACCCTATTGCACCCCTGAAATTGATATGTGCACATATGTTGCACACACACATGCTCTAAGGGCATGTGTGTGCGCAACATGAAACTTTGAAAAATGCATAAAGTGCATTTTTCAAACTTTTAGCAAATTACCATGCAGTTCATCTTCATGGTAATTTGCTCCCCCTATTAGCGAATTCGCTAATTTTTTAACTTTCATGCATTGCATTTAAGGAATCCCAAATTGAGATTCCTTAAATTAAGGAATCTCAATTTGGGATTCCTTAAATGCTATCGCTATTTAAGGAATCGCTATTTAGGGATTCCTTAAATAGCGATTTTTGCTTTTGGGTTGATGCATTGGGATTGGGTAAATACCGGGAGCTATTAGCGAATCGGTATTTTACCGACTGGATTTTGGCTTGATGCATGAGGCTGTTAGTTTCCAGGATGAAGGGGGACCCTCTATTGCTATGCTGTTGAAAACATTTGTTAGTAGAGGTACCCACATATCGCGGTTGGCCTGGAAGAGATCAATTGGGACCACGTCTGGTCCCAGGGCTTTTCCTGGGACACAGGCTTCCAAACTTTTTCTAACATCGTGTAGCGGAAATGTCAGGGTTCTATCGGAAGAGGTTGCTAAGTCAGATTGTGGAGGCTCCAAAGTGGGCTGTCGTCCAAAAATACCTTCAAAATGCTCTATCCACGCCTCTTCCTCTACATGCGTATCCAAGGATGGATCTTTTATGTTTTTAAAATATGGGGTATTTATGACTTTCCAAAACTCCCTACTGTTTCCTGAACTGGCAGCGTGTTCGATGTCATCGCAGGACTTCTCCCTTATATCCTTTACTCGTTTGTTTCTAGCTTGCTTGTACTCATTTTGCAATGATCTTATCAAAGCTGGGACTCTAGGCTGGGTTTTTAAGGCACTGACAAGGGCTCTCTTTGCTTGTGAGCATGATGAGTCGAACCATCGACTAGATTGTGTGTCACTTACTGGCTTGTGTCGAGTGAGTGCAGCTTTTAGTTTTGTTAATAAAGTTCTAAACCGACTGACTAGTAGGGGGGGAAGCCTCCTCAGCCAGGCAGTATAGGATGTCACCCCTTACTTGAGCTATTATCGCAGGAGCCAGGTTCTGCTTCACGACCTGTTCCCACTTTAGTTGGTATCCCTTTTTCCGGGATAATACAATGTTGTCCGCTACCTGTTGATGTCTTTTCTTTTTTTGGGGAGGGTTAGATGGATAAGTAGAATTGCGTGATCACTGTAGCATGTGAATAATTGGACTGAGTGGTCCACTCTATCTCGTATTGCAGAAGAGACTAAAACAAAGTCAATCGTGGAGTCGCAAATGTTCCTAGTGAATGTTCTCTCTATCAGGCCTGTCTTCGAACTATTAATTACACTCAGATGCCTCGTGTATAATAATCTGTTTAGGATATCACCGTATTCATTATGTATAAAAAGTAGGAGAGGGTTAACATGCAGGTCATCCAACCCTAGCCTCATTATACTTGCACAGGTGAGTATTAAAATCCCCCATCCAGATTAAGCTAAATGGGCCCTTATGTGTACGCAGGTTAAGCAGTCATAACTTGCTTCATATTTCCCCCAAATTCATTGTTATCAAAATAATTAAAATCCAATAGCCATCATTTATGGGCTCCATTTGGAGAATTTGGAAGTAATTATTCTGGGGGCCTACCTGCTCTACTTGTAAGGGTAAGGTATTGGAAATTAAGGTTATCAGTACCCCTTTGGCTCTACCTGACACTAAGGGCACTGCTGGTGTACGGATAGTACAATACCCTGTAAAAAAGACTGGATCCTTAACCCATGTTTCTTGGAAACAGATAATATGCAACCTTTGCCAGTGGTTCTGCCACTCAGCATTTTCTGCCTTCGAGGCGATCCCTGCCACATTCCATGATGCTAGACGGGTCTTATTTCTGTCCACTGTTCCCTGGATTAGGAGGGGCGTAGAGCGCTCCTGCGTGACAGGGACTGAGTTGGCTATTATAGGGACTAAAGGGTAGGTGGGTGTTGATGGTCAATCGTAAGCTTTCGTTCTGAGAGGGGAGTAAATCTATTGAATAGCCCAACCCCCGAGGCAGTACTGGGGAGATCCAAGTATTGCGGCGTGTGCTGGGCTGGTCTTATCCTACCCCTCTGATCGTTTCCTGGTGGTGGGCCCTGTTTATAGAAGTGCACCAATTGTAAAGGAATTATCTGCATGCTCCTGAGAGATGTTCTGTGAAGATTTCTAAGAAGAGAGGTACCAATATGAGCTGTGTTGAAATTTATCACCACTCAATCTCCTACAATGGATTTAATGGCGTTGCCAACCCACCCCACTCTCCTAGCCATGATAATTTTATTAGCTACCTGATGACTCCTCATGCCCCAGTCCATAAGATGTTTTGATAGCCAGTGCAGACATTTATCCATTATCTGCATGGTGGATATGTGCTGCTGGTCCAGCAGAGGAGGAACTTTTTCCAAGACCAACACTAGGGGGGAAGCTGCTGGTGGAAGATGGAGAACTTGCTGTAGATGATTGTCCCCCATAACCGCAGGAAGATCTTAAATTCTTGATGGATGAGATACCATTGTTGATTCACCCAGTCCTTGTGGTACCTGATGATCTGTCTCCCTACTATCCAGGAGCATTGGAGGTTGAGGCTCCGGTTGTTCATTGGGTTGGCCGTGAGCTAGAGGGGCCAATCCACCCCACGCAGGTGTCCTTGTTAGAATACCCAGGGGTGGTAAAACAGTCACTCCCCGGCCAGCATACGCGTACGTTTTGGTCTTGTCCATGGCTGAAGATGGAGAATCAGCAGGCTGGGTCACCACTAAAAGTGGGGCGGTGTATTTTGGGCCTCTAGGCCGGCTAGTCTCTCTTCAATCTTAGTTAGCTTGAGCATAATGGGATCAAGTAAAGTGCCCATGTATTTGGTTACTTCTGCCCAAAAAGCTTCATCCAAAACTAGTTGTCAAGGTGTTACACTTGCAGTTAAAGGCTTCGATGTTATTGGAGTGTTTGATGTGACTGTCTTGGCGTGAACAGCCCTGGGTTTAGTAACTCGGTGGTTTTGGATTGATTGTGCTTGTCAGCCCCCCAACCCCTGCATCGATTTGTTGGGGGATCAGTTGCTGAGTCATTGATGGATGGGGGTGCAGCGTTCCTCCTATTGAGAATAGGTGACGATTGAGTGGTAGGTGAGGGCTCCCATTGGTCATGCGGAATATCATCAGATGATGCCGATTGTGTTGATGGAGCGTGTGGAACATTCTCAGAGGTGCTCCCTAATGGGGACCTATTAGAAAGGAGATGGGGTTCCATGGATAAGCGTCTCTCTGTCAGTTTAATTTTGTATCAGAGAATGCTTGCAGCTCTTGACAGGAACGCATCAAGTGTTGCTACCCTCCCGCCTCCTTCTTTCTCCACTGCAACCTTCCGTCTCCCCATGGTGGCAATTAATCAATAAGGAATAAATAAGAAAGTAGTACCTTAGGTCAGAAGCAAGATGTTAGGGGGCCCAGCCTAGCCTCTTCCAGGTTCCGCTGGGTTGTGGCCCGGGTGCCGCCCCGGGCGCGTCCCCACACACGTCAGCACCGCGGGCGGTCGTTTTCCTTTTGTAGCGCGTCCGCTTGCTCAAATTTGCACGAGTTGTGGTCCTCCTGGGTCAAAATGCAGGAAACCTTGGGGCGAGCAGCAGGCAGTGGTGAGCGGCTACAAGGCGCCGTGGGCCAGCGTTCTCCTTTTGTAGCACGTCCGCACGCTAGGATTTGCGGAAGTTGTGGTCCTCCTGGACCGAAATGCAGGAAACCCTGGGGTGAGCAGCAGGCAGTGGTGAGCGGCTACAAGGCACCGTGGGCCGGTGTCCTCCTTTTGTAGCGCATCCGCACGCTAGGATTTGTGGGAGTTGTGGTCCTCCTGGACTGAAATACAGGAAACCCTGGGGCGAGCAGCAGGCAGTGGTGAGTGGCTACAGGGTGCCGTGGGCTGGCTCCTCCTTTTGTAGCACGTACACGCACTAGGATTCGCAGGAGTTGTGGTCCTCCTGGACCAAAATGCAGGAAACCCTGGGGCGAGCAGCAGGCAGTGGTGAGTGGCTATAAGGCACCGTAGGTCGGCATCCTCTTTTTTGTAGCGTGTCCCGGAGCTAGGATTTGCTGAGTTGTGGTCCTCCTGGACCGAAATGCAGAGAGCCTGGGTCGAGCAGCAGGCAGTGGTGAGCAGCTACAAGGTGCCGTGGACCGGCATCCTCCTTTTGTAGCGTGTCCGCGTGCTAGGATTCGCAGGAGTTATGGTCCTCCTGGACCGAAATGCCAGAAACCCTGGGGCGAGCAGCAGGCAGTGGTGAGCGGCTACAAGGCGTCGTGGGCCTGCGTCCTCCTTTTGTAGCCCATCCGCGCGCTAGTATTTGCGGGAGTTGTGGTCCTCCTGGACCGAAATGCAGGAAACACTGGGATGAGCAGCGGGCAGTGGTGAGCGGCTACAAGGCACCGTGGGCCGGCATGCTCCTTTTATAGCGCGTCCGTGTGCTATGATTCACTGGAGTTGTGGTCGTCCTCCTAGACCGAAATGCAGGAAACCCTGGGGTGAGCAGCAGGCAGTGGTCAGCTAGGGACACCTTCCTGCACAAAAACAACTACATGAGGTGTTTTCCTCTTTCTTTGCGGGCTGCAGAATGCAGCATGCATAGAAAGAGGGAAAAACGAGGAGGAAACATAAGTATTTCCCCTCTTTAAACCGCCTTACGCCTCCCATGGGGAGGCATAGGATTCTGACGCATTCCCAGGTTTACAAAATGTTGTAAATCTGGCAATACGGATGAATCCATGGGTGTTCAGCAACATCTATAGCACGCCCCTTTCACACAAAGTGCTGCTGGAAACAGGGCTGTATTTACAAAGCCATGCAGGGTGTCTTCACGTGGCCTTGTAAATATGGAGCACCACATTGTGCTACTGGTGCATCAAAAAATATGCCATTTTTTGGGGGGTAACTTCTGGCGGGTACATACGCGGCACTATGATCTAATATGTCTTGAAGGTGCTCAGATGAGTCCCTCTTCATCGGGGGGCACCCAGGCCTGGGCGTAGTTCATGGAGTTTTGCTACACGGAACTCCACAAAGTTACAAAAAAACTCAGCAGAGTTCCGCAAGTGACAGGGTGCAATGCGAACTGCCGTTCGTGCTGGTCTTCCTGCCGCTTGCGAAGAAATTCTACGCAAAGTGGAGTTTTCTGCCCTCCGTGAGCTCCGCAGAGCACGGAGTGCAGAAAACTCTGCAAACTCCATGAACGGAGTGGAGTTCAAAGCCCAGGCCTAGGCACATCACATTGATTTATTACATTTTGGAAGTATATTAGGCACAACTGCTGCTGTGTTTTGTACTCGCAATGGAAGGGAATTATTTATAACTCTAAAAAAAAAAAACAACTAGCCTCAATTGTATCGATCGCAGTCTGTTATGAAGAGCAATCCATACCTCAGGAATAAATTCATTGCACATGCAAAGAAAAATAAAAAAAACAGACAGGCTCCTCCTACTTTTGTGCTCTGCTGGAGATAAGGGTGGAGTGGTGAAATATATTTTTGTTTTGACATCAGAAAATCAATTTCCCTTACATGTGGAATAAAATTAGGCCTAGACAAAGAAAAGAGCACAATAATGCTCATTTTTGGGTAAGCAGAAATAGAGCAGCTGTTATTGGCCAAAGTTATTTTTGGTAAATACTTAAGACATGCCTACACAGAGAAAGAAGTAGAAATATATTTACCTTTGCAATCACGTGCCCATATTCCTAGGTGAATGATGCACAGAGACTTTGATGCTACTGACAGAAAGCAGCATTACTGCAATAAACATGAACATTTTATTTTGAAAGTACATTTGGATGATCAATGTAAAGTCATTCTATTGAATAATATCCATCTAATCCAATGCATGGTAGCTTTTCTAGAATCTCTATGCGTGACAGGAAATGAGTTCAGGATTTGAAGAGGGCTTATCTGTACTGTGCACACAGTACATTTACAGTATAATCTCAGTGTGCTTTGAAACACATCCTTCAGGTTTTGAGGTGTTGCCACAAGCATGGTTAACAGTCTGTGATGGTGTCACAATTATTGTAAACCAGAAAATTCAATTTGCTTTCATTCCAGGTGTACAGTGGCTGAATTTTCATTTTCAGTTGACTGAAATTCTATTTGTTGAATACATTTGCATGGTAACATGCTGTCACTGGATGCGATATTTAATTCCAGGTATGATGTGGAAACATGTCTTTACCCAAGACACAGTTTAATGCCCAGGGATGTTCTAATAAGCTGAGCCCAGAGTAGATGCTGTATGGACAAAGAATACATATACTGATGTCATCCAATACATTTCCATTTTTATAGGAGCTTCTGACAGAGTGCAATAGCTGAAGGGAAGCAGAAACACTATTAGAATGTACATGTTATCAGATGTGCTACTTTCTTTCCTGTGGGGAGCAAATGTGTATTATATATCACATTTACACAGCTGCAAAGTTTCTCAGAAACGTTGATGGCATGAGCACCAAGACCGCCCACCTCTAGTGTAGGTAATTTCATCCTCTTTTGTCCCCTTACATGCTCTTGCTGACTCCACCTCTTCGGTCTCCCTTCCTTTCTGATGTCATCCTCTTCGGTCCCCTTCCTTGCTCTTGCTGATTCCATCCTCTTCAGTCCACTTCCTTGCTGATTTCTTCCGCTTCAGCCCACTTCTTTGCTGATTCCATCCTCTTCAGTCCCTTTCCTTGCTGATTCCATCCTCTTCAATCCCCTTCCCTGCTCTTGCTGATTACATCCTCTTCTGTCCCCCTCCTTGCTGATTTCATCCTCTCCAGTCCCCTTCCTTGCTCTTGCTGCTTTAATCCTCTTCGGTCTCCTCCCTTGCTCTCACTGGTTCCATCTTCTTTGCTCCACTTCCTCGCTCTCACTGGTTCAATAATCTTCGGGCCCTTTCTTTGCTCGTCCTTTTCACTCCCCTATTTTGCTCTCACTGACTGCATCCTCTACGGTCTTCTTCCTTTCTCTCACTGCTTTAATCCTCCTCCCTTCCTTACTTTGCTCTTGCTGGTTCCATCCTCTTCGGTCCCCTTTCTTTCACTTACTGCTTTAGTCCTCTTCACCCACCTTCTTTGCTCTCACTGGTTCAATCCTTTTCGGTCCTCTTTCTTGCTCTTGCTAGTTCAATGCTCTTCGCTCCCCTTCCTTGCTCCCACTGCTTTAATAATCTTTGCTCCCCTTCTTTGCTCTCACTAGTTCCATCCTCTTCGGTCTCCTTCCTTTTTCTCACTGACTGCTTTAATCCTCTTGGCTCCCCTTCTTTGCTCTTGCTGGTTCCATCCTCTTTGGTCCCCATCCACTGGCATAACGAAAGTTGAGGCGGCCCCCCCTTCAAGGTACATGAATTGACCCCCACTCCGTATTTAATATGGAGCTCTATGGCCTGACTACTGTGTTGAGGGGGCCCCCTGCAGCTCAGTGCCCCCCCGCACCGCGGGGGCTGCTGGGGCCTGTGTTACGCCAGTGTCCCCTTCCTTTCACTCACTGCTTTAATCCTCTTCCGTCTCCTTCTTTGTTCTCGCTGGTTCCATCCTCTTCGGTCCCCTTCCTTTCTCTCACTCCTTTAATCTTCTTCCCTCCCCTTCTTTGCTCTCGCTGGTTCCATCCTCTTTGGTCCCCTTCCTTTCTCTTACTCCTTTAATCTTCTTCCCTCCCCTTCTTTGCTCTCGCTGGTTCCATCCTCTTCGGTCCCCTTCCTTTCTCTCACTGCTTGAATCCTCTTCGCTCCCCTTCTTTGCTCTTGTAGAAGCCAAGAAAGTGAAGTGACATGGATTTATGTTGGTGAAAGCAACTGCACACACATAAAAAGGCTATCACGGATTAGGAACAGTGATCAGCGGTCCTCACCGAGACTAGTGGGCTACAAAGGCATGTTCTTTGTCTGCGGCTAGTGGGCATACTTCTACTTGTTCCCAGGATGGTACGGTAGTTGTTACCTGGCCTCCATCCTACCACGAATTACCCATTTTTCCAACCTAGTGCAGATCAAGCACCAGGGCCATCAGCCAAGGAGAGTTAGAAGGACGGCAGAATGGGCAGATAATTTAATGGCAGGTCTCGGGGTAATGATCCCTGGTGCAGGAGTGGTATACACCACAGTAAGGATACATCAGCTAGCAAGGATGATTGAGGACCTGGCTGACACAACAGCAGCATGGCTGGGAAACATTACAGAAGAACTAACTGCCATGAGGGCTGTAGTGATACAAAACAGAGTTGTGTTAGACATCATCCTGGCCAAAGAGGGTGGAGTCTGCCACTTCATCAAACAGGTGTGCTGTTCGTATATACCTGACAACAGCCACAATATAGACAAGGCGATCCACAAGATAAAAGAGATTAAGGACGAAGCACACGGCATACACACAGGAGGATTGACGCTATGGTTAGGAAACTGGGGATCATGGATATTGGAGGTGAATATTGTCAAAAATAACAGTATTAATCACCCTCTGCTTAATGATCCAAGTTTGTCCAGCATGTTGCACAGCCTTTGTATCCTGCTGTGCATGCTGTATGCCCCATAACCAATGGCACGGACCTCATGGACACCATACTGATCATAATGATGAAGGAGAGGAGATGATGGTGAGACATTAGGAATAAGTGATTTGGTATCAGATGTGGCGATGTAGAAGCCAGCTTTTCTATTATGATATCAAATGCTTTAAGCCTCAGGCCTTGTTAGGTTGACCTATGTTTATACCACACCTCAAGATGCTTGTACTTTTCCATTTTGCCTCAGTAAACTGCTATTGTAACGCAAGGCTTTCTGAGGAAAGGTACAGGAACAGAGGAAGATGCTCGCTTAAGACACAAACATTACAGTATATCATATTTCGTAATATTTCTGGTATGTTCTATGGTATTGCACATTATTAACTGGAAAAGTACCAAGACTGATACATTTCATTATAGTGGAAAGTCTCAGAAGATGCCTATTTGGGGCACATGGTTAGCAACAGTCTCCGTGCTGCATGTATTTTGCATTTTATTGTTGGTCTCCAAAAAATTCTGCTATCTTCTGTGCTGACATAGAACTGTATCTGTGGTATTATTTCTAATTATTATTATTTCAGATTCCACACTCTCACTGGTTCCATCCTCTTCGGTCCTCTTTCTTGCTCTTGTTGGTTCAATGCTCTTCGCTCCCCTTCCTTGCTCTCACTGAGTCAATCCTCTTCTCTCCCCTTCTTTGCTCTCACTTATTCCATCCTCTTCAGTCCCCTTCCGTCTGCCCCTACATCAGTCCCACCTGTGTTTGCCCCTCTGGGGCATGCAACCTCTCCTCCCTACTTCCTTTTCCATCTCCTCCCTACCGTCCTGGCTTTGTAAGTAGGTCTTTGCAAATTCAATGCATTCATACATGTTTATTTGAATGCAACATAAATATATTGAGCAAATTATTATGTTCATTACATTTTTCAAATCATGAAGAAAGGAGGGAAGGCTTTGTGAACATTGGACCTTTCGTGCCACACAAAATGGTCACAGAAATAGGTCTGAAATGCCCACAGGTAAAATAGGATAACTAGGTGCTTATTTTAGCAGTTATCCCCTAAGCATTAAGATTCTGCAATAGCTGGTGTTCTTATTACCAAAGTTAGTTTTATTGTTTCAGTATTTTAACCCCAGAATAATGGGATGCTGAGTAGCTGAGTATGCATACACGCAACCTTCAGGCTAAACACAGATTGCACCAATGGGACAATTAGTTAATTGAACTATCGAGCAAGGAGAAAAAAACGCAGTAACACAAAAGTGATGTGGCCATATCCGGGAATTTCGACCTGGATTAAGACTTCTAAATCACAAAAATACAACTGGTTTTATGAAATGTAATAAAGAGTCAATAGTTCCTAGATCACTTGAAAGGTAATGTATGTGCTTTGTTTACCAGGAGTATTGTAGATGAGTACATACAACTTTGTTGTGTAGCATTTTTAGTGCAATAGGTCAACCATTGGGAAGCACTAATGAATCATGCAGCTTTGAGTTTCCTTAAAAATATGTATTTTTGATGAGATGTAACTCAATATTTTCCCAAATATTGGTGTGATTTCCAAAGTTAGGTTGTATGGCTTCCACTGGGGGCTACAGCCCCCTAATTAGGACTATCAGGTGGTAAATCGCTCCTATCAACATGTTGTTTACTGCATAGTCAGGAGATGGAAGGAGGCCTGGCTGTGGCACCCTGCCTACGAACTCCCCATTTCAAGTGAACCTTGATTAAAAGGTGTGTGATTGGGCCTTATGTGTGGCAGTAAGGAGATTTCCCCTCTGTGAACTGGATGGAGTCATATATTCCAACTACAGCAAATAAGACTGTATGGTACCCATTCTGGCCTAATCTGTGAACAAAATCAAATTATAGGTGCATACTGGAGACAGTCTCTGGATTATGCAAGGAGTGGCATAATTTCAAAAATGACCAGGTGATGGGACCTCGCTATGTGGTGGGTAAAAGCGTGCTTTTATCATGGAGAAGAGTAAGGACTTCAAAGCCTGTTTTGAAGCTGGTATTTTATGAGATCTTAACTTGGACAGATAGTCAATTGAAGCAAGATGTACCCAGATTATAATTACCTGTGTTAATATGTGCAGTCTGAAGCAAGCACACCCTCCCAACACATGAACTTGTTGTATTATGACCTCCTGGGCACCATTTACATAATAAATTTAAAATACTTCTATTGAATGCTAGTGATCCCATATGCAAGGTGAAGCAACTGTGTAAAAACCACACAGATGTCAATGCATGTCTTCTTTATTAAAGCACACAACCTGGCGTCGATCCTCCCCGAGAGCCAGGAGCCAACTGAACTAACCGACCCTCTAGGAATTCTCAACACCTCACATTCTTTAATAATGACCATGACAACATACATTGTAACACATCTCCTTCCCTTCCCTTCACCAAATCATATTATTGCCACAAATGATTTACCATCTCAGAAATATGATAATAAATAGAAGAAAATAAAAATAAATTCAATTTCACAATCGAAATCACTAAACAGAACAACTCCATAAAGTATTCCTAAGGACCTGTCAACACAAGGTTACTGCCCCATTCTACAATTATCCTATATACTCCCTATGATATGTAGGTTGTCTGCGAATTCTACACTTTCTGACTACCCTGGGAGCATCACAGTCATCCCTAAAATTCTCAATATTGGGTTCCTCAGTTTCTCTGTTATTCATTTTATCATCTTTCAGAAGCATGGCTCCTGAACATCCCTCTTCTTCTTTTAGTCCATCCCCCATTCTTTTACACTCTCTTCCTTTTTGATATAGGGCTACATTCCTAAAATTCCACCTTACACCTCCCTCCACCACTACACAGAATTTACTAAGTTTCTCTACTCGTAGAGGACCCTTGAATTTAGCGAGACCTTCTTTTATGTATCCAGAGCAGCAGGAGTAGGGTAGAAACAGGAGGAGGTAAAAGCAAGAAATGAGGATGGAATCCATAATTACAATAAAAGGGAGAAAGACCAATGGAAGAGTGCATTCCATTGTTGAAAACATATACAGCTGCCTATAAGAATGTGTCCCAGTCTAAAGAGGAGTGTAGCAATAGTCACTGTAAATATTGCTCAAGACATTGGTTCACTCTCTCAGGCTGACCATCTGTCTGCGGATGATGGCCAGATGAAAGACGAAGATCAATCTGTAACAAGATGCCCAACCCCCTGCAAAAGTTTGATACGAACTGGGGATACCAATCCAAAACATCACAGAAGAGAGTCCATGTAATCTCACTATATGTTGTAAGAATACAGTGGCCAATACTTTAGATGTAGGTATAGCTTTCATTGAAATGAAGTGTGACATCTTAGTTAACATGTCTACAAGGGATGGTCGGGCGGGCTTACGCGGAGTTCCTTTATCAAGCGGAGTTTGCCGGCGCACCCATCTGCAATGCGTTGGGAAAGTGGATTGTGTCCATGCGCTCCAAAATTAAGTGTGAAGGGTACTATGCAGTTCTCAAGTGTGCTCTCACGTTCTAAATCACGCACGAACATCACCGCACAAGTCCGCATGGGCGCACCCATCTTGTTTTTCTGCTCTCTGTTATGGTGCTGGGCCCAAATTGTATCTGTTCTTAATATCTGTAGTCCTCCTCCTTTATTAGTTTTCTACCCCTAATTGTATTTTTTATATTAGTGTGTGTCTTTGTGTATGTTTATTTTCCGTTTTTGTGGACTTTTTTTGTGTTTTTGTGACTTTTTGACTTTATTTCCCCTTCTTTCCTTCTTTCTTTCTTCTTTACTTTCCCTTCCATTTCTTTCCTATTATTTCTCCACCCAGCGCAATAGCAGAGGGGCAATTTATTTTTTGCGGGCTGCGTGGCCGCCCAGGTCTGAAGTCCCAGACAATCTTTGGATAGGAAGGGATGGCAGCACTAGTTTTTTTGTGCAGCGCCACCTTCCCTTTATGCAGCAGCAGGCGGCAGGCCCGGTGGCGGCTACCTCCTGCAGGAGCTTTGGCGGTGCTCGGGGATGGTGCGTCATGTGAGCGGTGCACCAGCTAGGTTCAACACACCGCCCAGCAGCTGAAGCACCACTGGGCAGACATTCTGGTCCGGGAACAGAACCTGCTCGACCTGCTAGACGTCAAGATTTCGGGGTTTGGTGAGTATTTATTATTTGTTGTGTTTGTGTTCTTCAATGCTAAAAAAACATTTCCGAATAGCCTGCTGCTCACACTCAGAGGTAAGTTATGTTTAGTTTATGCTGGTATATTATTGTGTTATCCAGTTTCTAGTTTCTGCTTGGGGGGTGCAAAACGCCATCTAATCGTACTCATTAGGAGCTCGCTTTGGCTGAATAATTAAGAAGCCATTGCAGACTGTTTTCCTATAGTGAATCACTGCGTAGTGCGTTCACTCTGTGACTTTTTTTATGTAGCTCGTACAGTTCCAGGTTATTATTTAATTGAATTCTCAATGATGTGAAATTTGTATCTATGCGTTACAAAAAAGGGAGACTGAGTTGGCTCATCATGGGTGTTGAGAAATGGGAATAGATAGAAGCAAAGATCATTCACTGCAGTACATTAGTACCTAATTAAGCTTTTAAGATTTGGAATATGGATTTAACGACAGTCGATAGACTCGTCTAAACTAGTAGTACTATAGGTGGTCTGTTTTAGCGACTGCGTTTGCTTCTCATAAAACATTTTGTGGAGTTTATTAACTGAATCACTAATCTATTTTTATTTATCTTCATAATTTCTTTCATCAGCACCCACGGGCAAGAAGAGGGATGTTTCTAAGGATCCGGGAGAAGTTGGTCAGCCAGGGCCGACCACCAACACTACTGCCTAGGGCTCTGCTGTTCCCAATAAGTCCTTTTATGAGTGTTGTGGACTTCTTAGGGTAGAATCTTGAGGTATTGGAGTGTTGGTGCTGTCTATCGTGAAAATTCAGATAGCAGGCCCATTTAAACTAATATTTTAAATAAAAATCTCCATGTATGTTTGTTGAGAAAGCTTTCTTTTTCTTACTTGTGACTAGCTCAAATACGGTTCAGTTCGAGAGAGAGTGGCCATGCATCATGGAACCCACTCCCCATATTTAGTGTGCTGCAGACTTGTTAAGTTATATTTACAGTATACCAGCAGTTTCTCACGAAAGTGCAGCAAGGCTGCAAGAAATGTATGAGGACCCAAACCCATTGCATTTGCCAACCAATACCATATGTCTTTCATTGACCATTATCCCACGCATGTCTTTTCTAACTTTGCGAACCAACCAATCAAATACCCAGAGTGGTATTTGTAAGATACCGATGTGCTAATTGAACTGTAGTGCTACATTGCAGTTGTATTTGGGGTTGTGTATCTGGGATCTACATTATGTGTAATGTTTTATTCTAGCCACACAGAACATCGATGATGCCCGCTCCAGTGCCGCTGCAGGAGTAGATGGGTCAGTTGGAGGAGGAGAAGCGGCAGCAGGGACGGGCATTGGTAAATCACATAATTTCTTGCAATTACTATGCTCACAGCTATTGCCATGGTGTTGCTCGTTGTCATCAAAAATAACTGTGAAGTGAAACTCCGCCCCAACTTTACCAGCCACAGTGGTGGTTGTGGTATTATGGCCTCTATTATCTGCAGCGCAGCAAAATCTCACATAATGAGCATTGATGGCTTCAGGGAGACATGAATGAACGGAAGGTAACTTAAAAGAAAGGAAATGGTATATGAGTGAAAGGGTGGGTGGGTAAAAGGGTGCGCAGGTGGGTAAAGGGATGGATGGCTGAAAGGATGGTTTGAAGAAAGGGTTACTAATAAATGGGTGGATAATGGATTGGAAATGTTGGTGAAAGACTGGATGGGAGAAAGTAAAGCTTAATCATGGTGGCTATGGGTGAATTAGAATGAAAGGATGAATGAATATTTGAATTGTTTGGATGAATAAGCAAGGCAGCTCTTCTCATCATAAGGGGCATGCTGCTCACATACTTTGCTTACTTATTTATTTATGTAGGGTGTTAGAACTGCGGGTCTCTAGTTGGCAGAGGTAGGTACCTTTGACCAAATAGGGACCCTTGCTTCTAAGTCAGGGAAAGGGGATTACACTACTGGATAACCCCTGCTCACCCCCTTGGTAGCTTGGCACAAGCAGACAGGCTTATCTCAGAGGCAGTGTGTTAAGCATTCGTGAACACATACAGTAATACAGTGAAAAAACTACAGATGGACACCACACAGGTTTTTAAAAATAAATATTCTTTATATAGACTTAACACAAGACCATAAACAACAAACATCCACAATACTGTACTCAAAATAGACTTAAAGATGGTAGAAGTAACTTAGTTCAAGTTGATGATAAATGCGACACGTTTCTCACAAAAGTACCTGGATGCGTAACGCAAAACAAACAAATGGTTTGCAGGGATGGACAAGCGCTGGTTCCTTACTTCGGGGGGGGGGACGATGCGTGGCGCCTCAATGCTTGCACAGAGTAGGGGATGCGTCTTGGTCCTTACCGGAGGGGAGGTGATGTGTTGATTCTCATACTGCGTTCTGGTTACGATGCGTCAAGATGGCGCCTCGATGCGATGTGACAATCCGGTGCGATGCGACAAGATGGCGCCCTTGATGCGACGACGTGAAGTCGATGCGTGCACGTCCGGCGGCTGTGTGGCAAACTCTGTAACCTTGGAGCCGCGACAGGCCCTGCGACACGCTTCTCCGGTGATGCAACTGCGGCCTCTGCGGCGGTAACACGCTTCTCCGGTGATGCGTAGGGTAACAGCTTTGATGAAGGCACACTTCTCTGGTGATGCAGTGGCAACACGCTTCTCCGGCGATGCAACGGCAACAGCTGCGACTGCGACACGCTTCTTCTTCGTTGAGTCACGCTTCCAGCGCCCAGCGACACGCAGGCTTCTGCAGACCGAATACACAGCAAGGAAATTCAGAGGGGAGCTGGTGGTGAAGTCTTTTGTCCCTGAGACTTCAGCAGGAGGCAGGCACAAGTTCAAGCCCTTGGAGTAATATTCTGCAAGATGATAAAAGTTCTTTGAAAGTTCCTTCTCCTCTCCTTGGCACTGAAGACACCACTGTAGGCCAACCCAGCAACACAGCACACTGGAAGGGGGGCAATCCAACTCCTACAGCTTCCTTGGTTCTTCTACTTGGCAGAGGTTCATCTTGTTGTTCCAGAAGTGATCTAAAGTCTTGGGGTCTGGGTCCCCATATTTATACTACCAAATAATTTGTCCTCTGAAGGCAGAGGGGCTTGCACCTAGTCCAAACCAGTTCTGTGCAGTCCTGGAGCACTTTATTTACAGGACTCCTTCTTTCCTTGGACAGTGTGGGCCAGGGTCATCAGACGCACCATAGGAGGTGGAGCCAACATTGTGGAAGGTAGGCACAGCACTATTCAGACCCAGGGGCTACTCCTCCCACCACTCTACATGCAGATAGGTCTATCCAGCCCTGTGCTGACTCACCCTGTCTCCTGGAATCCCCCAGCCACTGTCCCTCACAAAACCAGACACAATACACAAGCTAGCAAAGGCAGGCTGGAGGGTTAGGTAAGAAAATACCTACTTTCTATAAGTGGTATTTTCAAACACAGAATGTTAAAACCAACTTTACTAAAAGATGTATTTTATCATTCGGAGTTCAGGCATACTAAACTCGAATTTCTACCATGTTCCCTGGGTCAGTTAGGATTATAAGATGTTATGATCTAACTGCCCATTCTGGCCTATGGGGACTGGTAGCTTTGCAATAGTGAAAAACGAAAATGGCTGTAATTCACTATTAGGATACACCACACACACCAGAGCATGTCCTACCTTATACTTACAATGCACCCTGCCCTTGGGCCTACCTTAGAGGTGCCTGATATGAAGAAAAGAGAAGGTTTGGGGATTGGCAAGTGGGTGCACTTGCCAAGTCGGCATGGCAGTACTAGACTGCACACAGGCTCTGCAATGGCAGGCCTGAGACACACTTTACAGGCTACTTCTGTGGGTGGCACAACCAGTGCTGCAAGCCCACCAGCAGCATTTGACTTGCAAGCTCTGGGCACACATGGTGCACTGTACTAGGGTCTGACAAGTAAATCAAAGAACCCAATCATGGAGTCACTAATCAATGAATCAATATACAATAGAGAGCAGATGCACTTTAGCACTGATCAGCAGTGGTAAAGTGCTCAGAGTCAGAAAACAGCCAACAACAGGTCAGAAAAAATACAGGAGGAAGGCAAAAAGTTCAGGGATGACCCTGCAAAAAGGGCCAAGCCCAACATAGGGCTATCAATATCATTCAAAGCTATGGTTCAAAGTGGGGGCTATTTATTTTTATTCTTTGTTCTACTCCCTTGACTCGCTGTATTTGTTAAGTGAATAAAATCTATCCTACCTATCATTCATCACCCCCCCTCCCCACCCATGACATTTTTGCAAACTTTGACTGAAGTGCAGTATGGGTCAATCAATTCATGACTGCAGTTATGGCTGTGTAATGTACGTCTGCTTCAGTTAATGCAGCATTTACAATGTTTTCAATGCACTGCTAACCAAACACACAAGGTGTGTTGCCCCTTCGCTCACTCAGTCACATCTTAGTACTTCACTCCATTATTTTTACCTAAATTCTTCAATCCCAGCCTACCAAATTGGAAAATCCATTCTAGGCATGTGCCACATTGAATTCAATACCCATCTGAAGTGATTCCAGAATATATTTCATGGTTTACCAGAACAAATTTGTTTCCACATGTTCAGATTTTTCCCTTTCGAATTGTACCGTGACTAAATAAGCCAAAGGTGATGAATCAATGATCAGTGTAGTGGCCCCTATATTATATATAGAAAAATCTCTACTCTATCTGTCTAATAATCCCTCTACCCTACCCCCTGCAGTTGAGAAAATCAACTTTCCTTTCCTTACAGCCCAGCAAATGAATTTGTTGGAAATACGTAGTAGCAGGCGAGGCCACAGAGTAAGTGAATGATTTGGTGTCAAGTTTGGCATATGGGATACTCAGTGATGAATCTGCCAAATAAAATCTATATAGCCCGTTCCTTTACCTGTAGTGTAGGCCAATAGATTCATTTTCTGCAATGTCTTCTAACCGCAGACAGGATAATATATTAACATCTGCATTTCTACATGAGGTATGTGACGTAATATCTTATTTATTATTCATCTGCCTCTTTGGAGGAAGAATAGAAAGAAACATGCATTTGGCGAAGAGCAGAGCGTTTGGAATTAAAAATAGATAATTGTCAACTACAGTAGCAAACAGTAGCAAACTAGCAGAGGTGCTGGCTAGCAATGGGCATGGCTTCATTATTTTAGCAGGAATACAAGATGGTGTGCAGCTCCTATTGGAAGGTAGGTCAGGAAGTTCCTGGAGACTGGGGATCTGATCCTTTAGGAGCAAGGGCCCTCACACACCCCAAGCGATATCATGTTTCATCATTGGGCAGCTCCTCATTGGGCCAGCACTGCAATGCCCAACGGGCCCTAGGAAGGGGCTCTTTGCCGGAGTTTCTTTTCAGCTGCCGTTGTGAAGTATGAGTGTGACGGTGAGGGAGTAGTGAGTGAGTAGAGTGGTAAGCTTTAAAAATAACTAAAGTGAAATTGTAAGTTAAAGTTGAATGTGTTAAACCCTAGGTTATGTTAATGACAGGTGTAGGTGGATATGATGGTCCACATTAGCTCAAAGTGTAAATATTGGTCAACGTGTATCTTCCCGATAAAGTCGTGAAAGATCTAGGCAATTTGTCAGGACTGTGAAGGTTAAAAAACTAACCTACTCCTAGGGAAAGAGTCAAAAGCACATGTCTCATCTAGTGCCGTGCTATCCCATACGCAACAGGGTATTGAATCTACTTTTTTGCAATCAATAAGTGTACTGACCTAGAAGAAAGGGGAACGGGGGAAAAGGGAGAGGATAAAAGAGGGGATGAGAGTCACAACATCAGTACATACAGTATGCAATAACAATATTAGTGCCTGATGGAGTGTGCATGCTAGGTGATTGCATGCTTGAATTCAGTGCATAGCAAGTGTCGCAGTCCATCTGTCTAATATTCAAAATGAAAAGAGAAAGGGATCCCAGTGGATACGCGGTCACTCATAGGCTATGGAATTAATAGGCTAGGATTTTGGTAGTGTCAATCTCATGCGGGACAAAGTGAAACCAAGTGTTCCTTGAGTCACATTCATATCCAAAATATGTGCCGCCATGAGACACATTCATACTCAGATTATGTGCCGCAATGAGGGCGGTGACTATGGCAGAATGTGGTGAGTAAGTAGATTGCTGTGACAGCAAATATACAGTCAAACCTGTATAGTGGGAGTTGGTAGTGTGGGCGGGTGGCTGAAACTCTCATGCACTATGCAGAGTGATACAAGGGAAAGAGTCCTCCACGGTGATCTTACCGCTATACATAAGGATCTGTGCTCCAATGAGCAAGAGTAGAGTGGCGCTAAGTGTTCTCCTGCCTGAAGGAGAACAAAAAGAAAATGACTATTCAGTACACGTTGGTACCGCCGAAGTATGGAGGTAACAGGGAACTTTGTAGTGCTACTTATGGTTCTGGATCGCCGCGGACAGCGTGTGACCTACCCATTGCTCTGCTGTTGGTGAAATGCGAACACATCTGAAAAATCCATTGTACAAGTAGCGTGAGGCGGATACGAGCACATGTAGACCATGAGCTACTAGACCGTATATTGGACTCTGAATGAGGAGCATAACGGGCGCCATATTGGGCCAGATTGAAAGTAAAAATTGGGGCCATCTTGGAATGGTAATTTGGCCCAGATGGAACATATAAGATGGTTGCCATCTTGCAACGTAAAAGATGGGCGCCATCTTGGAATGGTGATTGAGCCCATACTAGTATATACTGATAAAGGAAGGGTAAACATACCTAAATAATACAGTATCCCATGTGACAGGATGGTAAGAGGCATTCAAACCTCGCAGTGCACATGAGAGGGTGCTCCTTCTGGTGTAGAGGAATAAATCCTATTTGTGATAGTCATGTCATCGAAATCAGTTGAATAAAGATGTCATTTGTCAGTGCGGTCGTTCACAGAGAAAAGACAGGATCAAAGTCAAGTAAGGGGATTATATCAGATGTGGATATCACCCCAGTTGTCATTTATTTGGTCATAGAGTAAAGACCAGATCAGAATTAGGTATGGGGTTATGTCAGTTGAGGATCTCGCCCCAGGGGATATCATCGTTCAATCTCATCACTTGGGTGGACGGACAGAAAATCCATCGCTGTTCCTTCTGGAACAGATAGTGTTTGGTTGTATTCGGATGTATTTCTAATACTGTCCAGGATAGATGATCTGGAGGGTGTGGTTTTTCAATTAAATGTGTGCTCAGCTTGGTCGTTATTCTTTTGCAGCATATGTTGCTGTGGTTTTCCATTATTCTTGTTTTTACCATGCATGTAGTCATGCCAATATAACAAATGTTGCAGGGACAGATGATCATCTAAATACAGTTGGTGGAATTGCAGTTAGAGTGTGATCTTTGGGTCCACACCTGGTGGTCATTTAGCGGTATGGTTTTGGAGGGTTTGGTGAGGGCACAAACCCCGCATGACCCACATGGGTAGGGTACCGTCACGGGTGGTAATCCCCACAAAGATTGTTGTGTTTGTTTTTGTACAGTTTTGGGTCTGCTGTGGACTATACTGTCTTTTACTTTCCAAGTGCGGTTTGAAGGAAAACCTTGGAGGGGGTTATCACTGTCGAAAAGTCTGTAAGATGCCCCAATGTTTTTTGATCACTCTTTTTATCTGATTTGATTGGGGTGTGAAGGATGTTACACACATCAGGATCTCATCTTGGGCTTTAGGATATGTTTCCAAAAGTGAGGATCTGTAGTTATTACATGCTCTTTTGTGTGCCATCGTAACAATGTGATGTGGATACTGGCGTGTTTTGAGACTAGCTGCTAAATTGACAGCTTGTTGAGCACCACACACAACTTCTACTCCATATAGTGCATAATGCCATACTCATTCATGAGAAGACATTTACTTTTCAACTCAGTGTCTGACTCTTTTTATAGTTATTTGAAAAGCCTTTAGAAGAAAATAACTAATCAAACCACTGTTTTATAAACCCTGTGATGTTATTCTCTGCCTGTTAATACTATTCTGCCACACAGTCAGTGCTTATTTATGTTTGGCAACATGTGTGGGTAAGACATCAAATTGGCCTTGTGACTCTCCTAAACATAATCACATCAAAGAAATTCCAATGGCCCTAAGGGACCAGCACTGTACTCCTTCTGTGCCACCCAGTAATTTAAAATAATTGTTTGCCCAGGGCACTATTTTTAATTTGTCTTTTTTGTTTTTCTCAATATAGCTGCTCCTGCAGGTCAAGCCAGACCACCTGCTAGGCAGGAGATAGCAGCCCGTCTGCGGCAGCAGAGACTGGAGCATATCCATCCGCAATAGCGGCGGATGGTGGTCCTGGAAGAGAAGGAGGAGGATTTTAGTGCACAACAGCCAGGCCCAAGTGCAGCCGGTCCCCCTCAGCCTCCAGCCTCCCACCCATCCCATCACCGGTGCGGCAGCAGCCAACTGCTGCCACCCCCCACCACATGACAACAGGCCATTGCTGCACCCTATCCTGCAGCAGCTTGACAGCATCGAGGGCTGGCTCAACTTAATGGAGCAGCGCCTGGACCAGCTCCGGACCAACATCCATAATGTCCTCTTCTAGCCCTTTAAAAAAAAATTGTTTTAGTGTGAGAGGTTTGTTGTTTCTTAGGCTGGGTGGAGAGGGGGATGGAATTGGGACTGGAGAGACTTTTTATTGGCCATTTTGAGTTTTGGGGCTTTGGTCAGTTTTGTTTTGGTGAGAGGAGTGGGTATGTTGTTCGGGTGGACAGGGTGAATTTCTTTGTCAATAAAGGGAAAAACTATTTTTTCAAATCTAAATTCATGCCTGAAGTAGTTTCTTTTACTTTTACTAATGCCTTCAATTAGTTTTATGCACTCTGTTAATATGTGCTTGTAACTTCAGAAAGAGCATAGCACTTAGTTATAGAGTCTAGGCTTGTACTTCTCTAACTGTCTTGATCATTATGGGGAGTGCTGCCTTGATGACCTATATTGTGTACAACTATCTAGATAAAAAAGTACCAGCGAATTCATTTCCTACTAAGTTAAATGTTATTCATAACAGTTGTCTTACCTGAATATACATGAAGCAATAACAGGGGAGGCATCACAACTTCACAAGAGAGGTCCCACTTCCAGTTCCACCCAGGTGAGCTCCAACTGTAGACTTGATCTGAATGATTGATTGATTATCCACCATAGGCAACTAAATGGAAGTAGAAAGACTAAGGTAGTGGGTTATATATTTATCAAAGATTTACAAAAAATAGACACCACCTTTGCACTACGTGATGACACAATGAGAATGCCTGATTGTGCTAAAATAGAAAAAATAGCAATGCTAGTAAGATTTGGCTAAAGTCTGTAGTGGACAAGCTTAGGGTAGGTGTTTACGGTTAAGCAACACAAGGCCTAAATGATGATGTTGACGACTGATGTTCTTCATTCTATATATAAAATATGGATACTTTTTAAAGCACAGGTTGGTAATGGGCTGGTGTGGGCTACTGCTTAGAAGATTCTACAGTAAGTTGGTGTTGCCTTCACCACATCCTTCCCACCATTTGTGTGATCCATTGATGGTGTAATTTAAGCCACAACTCAATAAATCACACAGGGTTTGATGAATGGATGGGTAAGGGGATTTGGAGAAAGGTTTGACAAAGAAAAACACTATAACACAAGGCCAACATTCACCTGGGCAATAAGAAGCAGCACATCATTCAACATCAATACACAAGGCCAACATTCATCTGGGCAATTAGAAGCAGCACCTTATTCACCATCAATCTGTTGTTAGAAGGAAACAAAGAAATGAGTATCACAGAGTACAGATAAATAGATTGCAAACAGTCCTTCTGCCCCCGAGACACATTTTATCAGATATCTAAATGTTCTGTCTTCTAGGTTGGGGAGTGAACCCACCCACCCACTTCTCTTAGTTAATATGATTGTTAAAAGAAAAATGATACTGTATTGCAAAATTGGGTGGTGCATCTGCATTCTCCTCAAGAATGTCCACTCTTTGGGGCCTGTCTGCAGTGGCCCAGTAGGGAAGCAGTAGTGGTGTCCAGCTCAGCTAGCTTTCGTCTTTTGTTTGTGAAGGAGACTAGAAGAAGGTCTGCAGATTGTAAAAGAGAAACTGTATTTTAGAGTCAAGGAGAAGGACAGAAGGAAGGTAACCTTTATGAGGAGTGTATTAAGAAGACTCAAAGGCAGAGGGCAAAAAACAAAAGAGGGACTCAGAGTATCACTTTTGCCACAAGTCCAGCACACACACACACCGAGCAGCATTTCACAAACACACCTTTCTCTATTCCACACATCTGAGTACTAGGCCTCAGAATCTTGGTTTACCTCTGAACTGAAGTCGATAGATACTCTAATTTATTGCTTCTAGCTGTTGACGAGGTAGTCCTGCAGCTCCCTGCCTGAGGTTTTCCATGATCCTCCACCTGACCCAAGTAACACTACCCCAGACCAGTCATCATCATCATGAATCATGAAGACCCAAGCAAGATAGATGTGGAGTGCACTGCTGTTGAACAAGAACAGAATTGAAGTATTTTGCATTGGTTTGTTAACTAAATTGACTGTTTTGGTCTTCGAAGAACCAGAAAAAAGGAGAACACCCTGCAATTAAATCTGGCTGACTGTGAAAGGGCTGATCACCTACAGGGACAAAAATGAGCACCCATCACTTAAGCCTCAAACATTGTAAATCAATAATCATCTCAAGACATTTCCCATATTAGTTCAACACACACTCCCTCACATTCAGCTTCCACATCAATCATCACTCACAGTCACTCCATAATCTGATCACTTATTGGTGCAATGGTTACCTGTTCCACTCCAAGCACAGTGGTAGATACTCTTTCTCTCCTTTAATGGAAGTGAAGGATTAGATCTTAGGAGTCTTGTAAATAAAACATTTGTCTTGGGCAGCCATCGTAGATGATGAAAAACACAGAAGGGTCATACAGGTTAATTCATTTTTACTAAGAAAGTTTGTGGAGGCCAATCACCTCCAGGGGAAAAATTATCACTGGCCCTTCATGCCCCAAACATTGCAAATCAGTCATCTCATTCAAGTTTGCACGTTACAGTTCAGCACCCTCCCTCACTGTCTGCCACCACATGAATCATCAATCAACTTATATAATCACTCACTCAATCAGTCACTTACTGTTGCAATAGTTAAAGTTAAAGTAGGCAGAATTGTTTTGTACCATGGATCAAGCAGTGTGGCACAGATGTAGTCTTTGGACTCAATGTCATGTTGCAGCCTTATATTAGAAGCCAAGCGAAGGACTAAGGTCTCAATCGAGGCATGCGCCTCTGTTTTTTTTCCTCCACACCTGTGGGGGCGAACCTTAAAGACACCTTCTTTACCTGTTCTTGTAGGAGATACCACAGTGGGATAGCTTGGTCTATCGTACTGTCCTCCTTGTTAAGTTCCTGTGTGAAATCTAGGCCTGGGCGGTAAATTCCGTTCCGCTCGCGGAATTTGCAGAATTTGGGTAATTTCGCATTCCGCGGAGAATGCAAAATTGCCCAAAATTCTGCTTACGCGACTTCGCGAAATTTTTTACTTGTTCGTGTTCGCGAGATATTTCTCCCCGAGCACGCAAACAGCGATTGTGAACAGGAAAAAGCATCGCAAACAAGCAATTCCACGTGTTCGCGGAATTTCTGCGTGTTCGCGGACATTTTTTACCGTTTCGCAGAGATTTGCGTAACGCGATTACGCGAATTCCGCCCACCCCTAGTGAAATCTCAAAAGGGAGTAGCATTTGTGTCAGGAATTAAACTAGGCCCCATTTGTCCGCACCATGTTCATAGCTTTCCCAACTCCATTCCCTACTCTTTGAATGACATAGTCATTGATCTGTTTGTACTGCTCAAACAGCCGTAACATTTAAAAGGTGGAATTCCAACGTGTTGGTGCCTCATGTATCAGGGCTTTAACTGGTGCTCTATTATTATGCGGAATAATCCACAGCTGTTTCCGGGCTTTAAAAGAATGGCTGAAATGAGTGCAGATTCTTCTGCAGGTGGTCAGCATGTTGCTGACTATGCCTTCCTTTCTGGGGAAGTCTTGCACCACCAAGGTGATGCAATGGGCCAAACACAGGACCCTGAAATAGCGTCCGTCTGACATGGCCTTGACTAGGGTACTGCCATTGTCCATGGCAACAAATCCAATTCTAAGACCTTTGTGTCACTCTCATTCATACACCTTGCAGTTAAATTCCTCCAAGATGTTTACAGCTGTGTGTGATTTATCCATTGCGAACATGGCCACTGTTGAATGCTGTCTAATGCTCTTGAAGCTTACTTCATGGCCAAGACCTGAAGATATATTTTGCTTTGCCCCTGCAAAAGAGATCCAGTGTGCAGTGATGCACATGTAATCAATCATATGACAACTAGTCCACATGTCTGCCATCAGGTAGATAGTGTAAACAAAACTTTGCTGAAAAGCTTGTCCAACCAACTGCAGCACATCATGATGCAGCGCTAGAACAGCCACTCTGGCAAAATAGGTCCGACTTAATACCGTCCATTTTGGGCAAATGGCTGCCACAAATACTAGGAATCCCACTCCTTTCGGAAAAGAAAAAGGAAGGAGGTCCATTACTAAAATTTTTGCCAGCTTTCCATTGTACAAACATGGTGTTGGGTGGTTTTGCTTGTAGGGCCCCTCCTGCCTAAACATGCCCATAATAGTAACCTGGATTTTCTTCTTTTCTTGGGGCACTGATACAGGTTTTGTTTTGAGAAGTAGATGCGAGTGTTAGACTTAATGTGCATTGTGGTGGTGGGGCAGTCACTGTATACCATGGTGTCTCCATCTCACTCTAAGTCCTCTTGTGCCATTGTGAAGCCATTGAGGTAGGTGAATCTGCTGGCACACTGCTGGGGACAGGGCTACTTGGCGTGAAGATGTCATTCTCTTCTTCCTCATCATCACCTTCTACCATGATTGGACTTGTAGCTGATGTTCTTCGGGTCTCCCCATCACCACGACCACGCTCAGCAATTATTTAGGTGCTCCTCCCACTTGATCGTGTGGTGTTTTTTCATATGGGTGATCTGGCCTCCAGTACCATAATGTGTACCAGGCTTACCTAGATGAACAATTGTGCGAAAATGATGCATACTGCAATGTGTTCTCTTGCTTTGCTAACTGTAAAAAAGTCCTAAACTGGGGAGGAGTACTTTTTTACTGGGCCAATGCCAATGCCTGAAGAAGAACCGGAGGTAGTTGGGCATGTTATTGATTGCCTCTTTGCTTCTCCTGAGGCACGAGTTGGTACAGGTCTCAGCTGGGGCTTTGCAAATATTGGAACAGGTGGCAGTGCTACCTGTTCCACATCCCTCAGAGCTGGTTGAATAGCAATGTCAGATTTCCCTGTGTCACCTTCCACTATGACCACATCGTCATCCTCCTCTCCATCCACTTCCATAGGTCTAAGGCTTTCTGGAACTTTTCTTTTCTCTTGTCTCTCCTGGTCTATGTCGGGGTCCATGTCCCTATCATAATCATCAGAAGTGGTGCTTGGAGAAGATGGTGCAGTAGGACCCTTCCTTTTCCTTGCTGGAGATCTGGGAGCAAATGATTCTAAAAGAGGAGGTTCAACTTCTTGCTTGAAAGGAAGCTCAACCTCCTGTTCAGCTCCAACATCAGACAAATGTAGTATTGCTTGCTGTGGCTGCTGTCCACTTTGCTGTGTTTCCTAAAAAGATTGTGTACTACTTTGCAAAAGGGACAAATCGAATTCAACACCACATCTTGTCTTCGTTGACATGATTGCACTGGCTGCCTCACTGACAGACATTGTTCTAGGCTTAGGTTGGGGGGTGGTGCTATTGATGCAGGAGTGCTGCACTCCCCTTGCTCGCCATTGGCTGGTGCGGAAGGCACAACTTTCCTGAAAAAGGTTGCTGTCAGCATGCCTGTGGTGGAAATCATCTTCTTCGGCTCCCCACTAGCCACTTTCTTGGCAGCACCTTTATTTGGGGCCATCTTGAAAGCGTCAGTTGGCAGCTTCACAACAACCTGGAGAGATGACCGTGTTGCATAGTCAGTCACAAGGCAAGTTGTACACAGGCCTTCTGTCTGGCAGTATTGTGGGTGATCAGTGACATGGCATTGTTGCAGTTCATGTAGTAGTACAAACAAAAAATATCATTTAGTGTGGTGACTTAGCAATAATATAGTCTAACTATCCATTCATAAAACCACACCATTTCATTGTGTGCAGGAAGGATCATAAAGAAGAAGAACAACATACATACATTTTTGCTTTTTGTGTATCACTTTGGGATGTGGCACTCAGGAAGGTGCAGGTGACAATGGAATAATCCTTAGACAATTAATACTGCTGCTGTGCAGTGCACCTATTGCAGTCATGGGGTTGATGCCAAATGTTAGGAAAATGGAGATAAAACTTCTAGATGAAAGTAAAAAAAAATACATTAAAAAATGAAAATTAAAAAAATGTAAAGAAATAAGAAAATTCAAAAAATTAAACTGACAAATGTAAATAGAAAAATTAAAACAATTAAAAGAAAATATTTAATTTTGGATGAAAATAAAAATAAATAAACAAACTAACAAAATAAGTGAAAATATCCACAAGCATATTAATTTATTAAACTGCTATCATTGTCAACCATCCATGCAAGCCTATGGCAAAGGACCACACTAGCTGGACGTAGAAAATGTCAGCCACCCAGTGCAACATAGTCATCAACAACAACTAACTCAGTGCAAGGAGGCATGGCCACAAATAGAGAAGACATGCAGGCTTATGGCGAAAGCACACTTGCTGGCTATACAAAATGTCCGCCAGCCACATGGTCAGAACAGCAACAACCAGCAAGAAGGTATGGCCGCAAACAAAGAAGACATGCAGGCCTATATGGAAAGCACACTGTCTGGCTACACAAAATGGCCACCAGCCACATGGACAGAACAACAAAAACCAGCAAGGGGGCATGGTCATAAACGGAATTCAAAAATGCTAAATTAAAAACCTAACATTAAAAACAATTAAAGATAAATGAAAATATCCACAAGCATATTAATTTATTAAACTGCTATTATTGTCAACCATCCATGCAATTAAAAAATGCACACATAATGGCTGCCAGCCACATGGTCAGAACAACAACAACCAGCAAGGAGGCATGGCCACAAACAGAGAAGACATGCAGACACATGGCAAAAGCACACTGACTGCTTACACAGTGGTCACAAAAACAACCAAGAGGCCTGGCAAACAAAGAACACATGCAAGCCTAGGGTGGACACTGACCATACAAAATGGCCCCTGGCCACATGGCATGGGGAACAGCAAAGGCGAATGGCGGGCTATGGCAAACACACATACACACACACAAACACACACGCACTAGCCAGACAAAAGAGACATGGTAACACAGAGAACACAGCATTATTTAGCAATACTAAAAATGAAAATAACCAGGGCTAGAAATGTTTACAACACCACACATCCTCCAAAGCCATAACCCCACCTATACACTGTTTGCAGGAGAAAAAAAGATTAATACCACTAAAATAAACACATTTTGTTTTTTAAATTCAATGTCTTCCATGGCCTAAATGACACCACAGAAACAGTTGTTTCATGCACCCATGAATAGTATAGGGCCTACTGGCTAGAAGGCCTATCAGCATACTAGACCACAAAGTGATCTAACTTAATATTGCAAATTTATTTTAAAACTGGGAGAAAATGTAGGCCTCTACTAAAACTGCAGGCCATCTACCACAGTACATTTTAAAAATCAAATAAAAGTACAAATAAATCCAGGTGTGTGCCTTTAATCAAACAAACAACACCCTTATACACCAGTTTTTCAACTTCTGATATTTCAAAAACAAAGTCCTTAAATCCAATGATATATATGCAGCAGACAAGGAGAGTGATCCTTCCAGCTCCAAATCCCAATGAAAAGTGACAAGGAGAGGGACAGAGCATTGGGAGGAGCTTCCTGTACAGGAACAGGAAGTTGGAGTATCCGGGGCACTTCCTCCTGGTTTGAATAAAAAAGTTTTAGAAAATGCTTCTTGCACAAAAAAATGGGCAGTTTGAGAAGAAAATCCACTCCAAATGCCTCTCAGCGGCATTCTCGAGCAGAAAAGCTGCTCGACTGCTCTGTTTGCGACTGCTGTCGGCACTAAGGATGCTAGATTGGCCCGGTCATGGCTGGAAGCTGTGCAAGTGAGCGTGAAGTCTCGTGGGAGCACACTAGCAGTGTGAAAAGTCTTGCACATGCTCGCAAGTAGCCTGAGACTCTTGACGCTCTGGGTTGTGAGCCAAATGAAAACTCCAGCATGCGAACAGAAAGAAAACTCTGCTTTGCACCGGAATGGCAGAATTCCGGTATTCTGTGTTACACCACGGAGCGCGGAGTGCCCGATTTCCTCAACCTCCGTGAGCGGAGCCAAGTTTACCACCCGGGCTTAATGCCTACCATGACCAGAATTACTATGAAACCTTGGGTGGTGTTTCGCAGCTCCAAGATAAAATCCATGGAAAAAGAATGCCATGGGCTAGGGGGTGTAGGCATTGGAGTTAATACACCAACTGGGGCTTTGTGGAAACTTTTACTTTGAGCACATATGTGACATCTTTGAATGTACTGTTTAGTGTCATCAGCCATGGTGAGCTACCAAAAAGAGCTTTTAAGCAATTCTAATGACTTTTAGTAGCTGTGATGTCCAGTGAGCATGTGTGTGTGGGGCACCATTCTAAACTTGCTGTTGTAAAGCTGGTGTGGAAATAACTAAAACCCCTGAATATAAAGATTTTGCACTTTCACACCTTTATGTTTCTGTTCCAGTTCTTCAACTTCCTTACAGTTTTGTGCTTGTACCACCTCATTAGTGAAGTTCTCTTCAAAACATAAAGACCACAAAATACGTTCTCTGGCTATAATAGGTTGATGATCAATTGTTGTTTCCACCTCTACAACGCCAAATCGAGATAAGGCCTATGCATGTAGGAATCGCTATTAAAATAGCGATTCCTAAACATTCCTTAATTGCGACTCGCAAATTGCGAGTCGCAATTAAGGAATGGCTTCCCATTCATTCCTATGGGCCTATAGGCCCATAGGAATGAATGGGAAATTGCATGCGCAATTTGCGAGTACCAATAGGTACTCACAAATTGCGCATGCAATTTCAAGGGTGCAAGGGTGTCAAAAGGAC
This sequence comes from Triturus cristatus, assembly GCF_964204655.1. Lineage (NCBI taxonomy): Eukaryota > Metazoa > Chordata > Amphibia > Caudata > Salamandridae > Triturus > Triturus cristatus. The sequence continues at coordinate 1,413,891,072 of NC_140591.1, read as the reverse complement.
ACCCTGTTGCACCCCTGAAATTGTGATGTGCACCCATGTTGGGCACACACATGCCCCAAGGGCATGTGTGTGTGTAACCTGAAACTTTGAAAAATGCACTTTAGTGCATTTTTCAAAGCTTTCACTAAATACGATCAGGTTGAAAAAAATCGGTATTTAGCGTTCCATATTAGCGAAATCGCTATTAGTTTCCAAAGGAAAATTATTTTTTGATTTGCCAATATGTTTGGTGCTGTTTGAATAATCTTTGCGAAATTTTCAAAACTATTGGCCTGCTCTGGTCAGCTCCTGTCTTGAACGTTTAGGGGTGATTCGTCAAGCGGGGGCCAGGAAAAAAGGGGGGGCCAAAAACGCATTTGCTCTTTGTTAATTTCCATGGGAAACTGTAGACAAAGCTATAGCCCGAACTGCTGAACGGAATTACACCAAATTTGGCAAAAAAGTAGCTCTTGGTTCAGAAAGCAACTTTTTTTTAAATGGTGTAATCCGTTCAGTAGCTCCTGAGAACTTCAAAAATAAAAAATATTGATATCTCGTGACCCCGGAGGATCCGCAAACCCTCTCAAGCACAAGCTTGATTCTGATTTGCTGCCGACACACCAAACCAGAAAGGGTTAGCAGCCATCTTGTGACTCGGTTGAACCGAGTCCCAAGAAAAATGTCAAAAAACATTAAATATCAAGAAAAGGGACATGGTACAAACACCCTGACCCCAAAGGCCTGCTCGTGAGGTCCCACAGGGACCCCCAGGGCCAAAAAAAGCTGGGTGCACAAATCTAGCTGAAAATATCAAAATAAAACCAAGCACTGGCTCCGGTGCTTTGTTTCTTTAAGCCCCCGGGTAGGCTAGGTTCCTGGGCCAATGTTTTATTATGGTGCAGGGGTCCGCAGGGGTCCTCGCAACCCTGGGGACTGCCACCTCCCCGGGGCTTTAATGATAGTGCGCAGGGGTCCAGCGTAAATGTCTCAGGTATGAAGCTTGAGCTGATTTTAAGATTGGTAGATTCTTATGATTGATAAGAACAGTATGTAGAGCACCACCCAACAGATACTGGCACCATTCTTCAAATGCATGCTTTATTGCAAGGAGTTCTCTATTTCTAACAGAGTAGTTTGTTCTGTGGGATTCAAGTTATGAGAATGAAAGGCAACACGATGCAAACATCCTGTTTCCTTATCTCTGTGGGACTAGATTTCCCAATAGCCAACTGGGATGCATCAGCCTCAACTATGAAGGGTTGGGATGAGTTAGGGTGCTTCAATATGGGAACACTGACAAAAGTGTCTTTCAGTTTTGTAAATTCTTCCTCAGCAGCAGAGGTCCAACAGAAGGTAACCCCCTTTTTTTAACAATTTAGTGATGGGAGATGCCAAGGCTGAGAAGTTATCAATGAAACACCCATACAAATTGGCAAATCCTAAAAAGCTCTGTACTTCATTTACTGAGTGAGGAGACTGCAACGTGTGATATCAATTTCTTTTTGAGGGTCCATGATTACCTCGTCCTGGGATAACACAAACCCTAAAAAGGTGACTTTCTATGTGCTGAGCTCACATTTATCTAGTTTTACATATATTTGTTTTTCTCTCAATGTGTCCAAAACTAATATAGCATGTTATATCGCATGCTATCACATCGCGTTCTATTATAACGTGGTCGTTACAACGACTGCGTTGTTAGAACGCAATACCTTTACATCGCAAGTCAGTAGATCGACTTACTGTAGGGGGCGCGCTGGATTTAGGTATGGTATAATTTACTATTCAAACTCCAGCCTGCGCAACAGTAGGGAAGGTGTTGGAATGGTAATTTATACTATCCCTTAGATTAGAACGCCCCCTACAACAAGTCGATCTAATGACTTGCGATGTAAAGGCATCTCGTTCTAACAACGCGGTCGTTGTAACAACTGCGATGTAATAGGAATGTGATGTTGTGGCAGCGTTGTAAATGCTGTTTCCTCGCCAGAACAGCCCTCACATGTCTAATATGCTCTGCTCTAGAAGAAGAATAGACTAGAATGTCATCCATATAAGCTATTGCACAAATGTCCAGAATGTCTCTCAGGGCTTCATTATAAAAAGTTGAAAAGCAGCAGGGGCAATCCAAAGGCCAAAAGGCATCACTAGATATTCCTATAACCCAAATTTAGTGTGGAATGCAGTTTTCTATACAACGCCTTCTTGAACTCTCCCCGAATGATATGCCACTCCTAGGTCAAGCTTAGTGAAAATTCGACCATTTTTTACTAGATCAAGAAAGGATTGTATTAATGGTAAAGGGTAACAATTTTTCATTGTGATATCATTGAGAGATCTATAATCGATCCAGCATCTCAGACCTTCCTCCCGTTTTGGGATAAAATCGAGGAGAGAAAGCCGATGAACGAGAGGATCTGATTAATCTCAATGCGAAGCATTTCATCCAAATATTCTCTTAGATAAAGTTTTCTTTTTCAGATAAAGCATAGATTCAACTTCAGGGTATTTGTGTTCCTGTAATTAAATTATTGGGGCAGCCATAGGGTCTATATGGTGGGAGGGTAAAAGCCTTTTTTTAAATCAAAAACATCCGCCAAATCATGGTAACAGGGGGGTAATTCAGGTATAATAGAATGCGTAACCACTGCTATTTCTTTCAGAGTTACCTGTTCTGGAATATGTTGTGTCCTACAAAACTCAGAATGAAAAGACAGAGAAACGATTTTTCCAATCTATGTCCATGGAATGCCCAAGATGGCTTGAAACTGGTGTGATTGAATCAGATCAAACTGTACAGTTTCCTTATGTTGATCATGTATAATGAGAATCAGTTCACCATTAACATGAGTTATAGGAACAGACTTTATATTGCTACAGTCAATGGTTTTAACTTCGCCTATAATAACCTTTGACAATAGAGGGAGCTTTATTTGTTTGGCCCATTGTATGTCCATGAAATTTCCTGTGGCGCCAGAGTCTATCATTATCTGAACTTCTATTGACTGCTCTCCCCATTTAAGTTGGGCTTTTACAAAGAAATATTGGCATGAGGAAAGGGATTTGTTCTGAGCTATAAGTTGTGAGACAATTAATCCTGATCTATCCAAAGTACTTGTCTCCATAGACTTCGGGCTCAGTAGTATGAATGGTAAGGTTCAAAATCTTTCTTTGTGATCCCTGCATGTAAAAAAAAGAATAAGAATGTTTGTGTATATGTGTGATTTTAATCTAATAATATGTTCTCTTATTCTAAATATATTCACAGCTACTACAGTAACTACCTGCTTAATTCCCCTCTTCCACTTAAAATCTAGTAGTGGAAGATGCAGGATCAGATTCCAATTTATATAAGTAAGAGAAGGAATATTAGGTGTTGGTAGTAATCAGAGTAGAGGACATATAACAGAAGTGAGAAGCATATATGAACTAACCTAAAATTGTGGTAAAGCAGGGAAGCAGTGAAAGCCCAAAAACATATACCCAAACAAAAAAGGGAAATTGAAACAGATTCCCAAATTGTAATGTTCCTCTACCCATTAATTAAGGTTGGGTTAAGAAAGTTGGGGTGATACATTTTCATGTTAGAGAAGGGAAGGTGGTAAAGTCAAATCCTAACCGGCACTAATCTCAACTAATAAAGTAGAATACTAATTAAATGTTAAATTAGGAAGGTGAGCAATTGCGATCCCCTGCAAATGGCTCCAGGAGCTGGGAGGCCTTCAATGTCCATTCATTTAATTTGCAATTTTAAATGGGAAACTTGTTTTTAAATGTTAACTTGCACCAATTAAATGTCTCCCACTTGGGAAACATCAAGGTAAGTAAGCAGTGGTCTTATGACTGCTCTACACAATTCCCCAAGTAAATGCTGTCTCTTTGCAAATCAGTTTCCTCCCCAATTCAGGAGTCTGTAACTGATCAATGGTTTGCAACCACATTTGCGGTCACAAGGTCACAAACTCCCCCACATTTCTAGGTAGATCAGACTGATCTTAGGACAACCAAAGATCTTGAGGTGCAAGATACTGGTACCTCATGAGCAGCAGCAAAGTGTAATTGAAAGGATACATTTTACTGCATGTAATTTACAAGGTATTCATATAGATAAATTCAAACCTCAAAGCAGAATATTTCAGTGCTTTCTAAGTCCAGATGTTCATTATTGCTCAGCTACAAAAAGAATAAAATTATTTTATCATTTTACAATCTGATCTCCTTATCGTACACTCTTTGAACCCACCTGAGTGAATAGAAGGCCGGATCTCGCACTGGGGAGTTTTCATAGGACGAGATTTGGTCCAATCTTTGTAAGCCGTTCAGCCCCCCCATCGTGTTGTTCCTCTCCAAGCCTTCATTTGCATCTAATTATGTCATTTTTAATGCTAACTCAAACAGTAATGCCAGTGTCTGTACAGAGATGCAGTAGCACTGCCAAAACTCCACCCGTCAGGATCCCTCATGTGACCATCATTGAATTATTCAATTTTATGTTTTGAACATGTATTAGTCCCAACTTGTAGTTTAGTGTGATGCTTTAATTCTTTCTTATATAAAGTTTGAAGAAATAAATGTCAACATCAACAATGATGCAGCAAGGTACATGATCTACAATAAAGTCATGTATGAAGCATAATATTTACATAGAGTAGCTACAAACAATATTATTGAGAAGATTGTAATACCAACAAAGGTGCAATAAAGGATATAACCATTTAAGTATGGGGAATAATGAGGGATTTTAAAAGGTTGCAATGGTAAATATGTATAATATAACTGTATGTAGACATATTTCAAGGAGAAATACTGTATCAATAGAACATTAGGGCATATAACAAAGACACAGATATCAAATATAAACGAATCACGATGACTTGCATATTTCTTGAACAGCAATGTCCTTACTGCATGCTAACAAACAAGAAATGCGCAAACATCTCTTATCAGGTATCCACAGTATATACATTTTTATAGCCAACGAAAGAGGCATGATATAGGGCCTGATTTAGATCTTGACGGACAGGTTACTCCATTACAGCAGTGATGGATATCCCGTCCACCGAAAAATAAATCCCATTACATCCTATGGCAGTTATATTTCAGCAGACGGGATACACGTCACCTTTGTGATGGAGTACCCCATCCGCCAAGATCTCAATTAGAACCATAGTTTATACCTAACATATGGTTAAAACAGACGGCGTACCACCAAGATTGAAAATTAACATTTAACACATTATTTCAATTGGATGTTATTTGATGGAAAGCTGCTGCTAATTGAAAATTCACCAGTTTATGACCAAGAGCTGTGTCAATCCAGCTGCACCTTAAAGTTATATTTGTGAATAAGACAGTCTTGAGAGTCGGACTGGAAAAAATATTATTTTTTTCATGAAAAATAAACTAGACCGCTTCTCCACAAATCCCTGATGAAATAAAAAATGAATGGTTGATTCCAAAGGGTCTGTGATTCGGTTAAAAATTCTAGAAGGTTCCGTCACTTTTCCCATAGCACTTTCTTTGTGCCTGAAGGTACTAGCCTGTTTTAAAAAAATCACTATGAAAATTTCCCTGCCTGATAAAGCAACAAAGGAGTATTTCAATGTCTAAATGTTCCATGTCACAAATATTTAGCCTCACTTAATTAACATGTGGCTGACCTGATAAAGCAGCTGTAAGAGGAAATTCCACGTTTGCCACATAATTGTATGCGTCTAAATTGCAATTATGAATACAGAAAACCATAGTTGTGAGGTTGTACATCAAGCTGCAGAAAAACACCCACGATTATATGTGTGTAGGAATAAGCATCTTTTGCTCTTGCAGATTTTTCCAACATGTTAAAATTCCACAAATACATTTTGCTGTTGTAGTTTTCTAGTACTCCTCCTGGGAGCAAATTTGCTATTTTTTCATGCACTGCATGAAAGGCAGAGGACAGGACAGTACTCTATCCGTTAAGATATGGTGCTGCTTCTCTCTTCCCAAAGACTGCCACACTTTGGGCCAGATGTACGACCTTTTTTTTGTGGCCGCAAACGGGAGATCCTCTCATTTGCGGCTGCAAAAAAGGATAATAGCATGTACAAATGCTATTTTGCGAGTCACTGCATCGCAAAATAGCATTTGCAACTCTCGCTATTAGGAAGGGGTGTCCCTTCCTAATAGCGAGTCAAGATGCTATGTACTAATGTTTTGCAACCGCATTTGCGGCCGCAAAACACTCGCAGTTTACCACCTACTTCAAATAGGTGGTAAACCACTCACAAAGGGGAAAGGGTCCCCAAGGGACTCTTTCCCCTTTGTGAGTATGTGGGAAAATATTTTTTAAGAGCGGGCTGTAGTCACAGAGACCACTTCCTGCCCTTAAAAAAATTAAACTGAAACGTTAAATTTTTCCCTTTTTTAAATGCATCCCATTTTCCTTTAAAAAGAACTGCTTTATTAAAAAACCAGTCACAGACATGGTGGTCTGCTGACCCCAGTGGGCTACCATCCCTGTGAGTGCTAGCCATTCCTAAAGGGGGTCGCAAATTGCACCTGCCTCATTAATATTAATGAGGCATGCAATTTACGAGCCCATGAGGAATCGAAAACAGTGTCTGAGACACTGTTGTGCATTCCAATTGGTGAGACGCGAATTGCGAGTTGCAAATGCAATGCAATTTGCGACTTTATGACTGCCTTGAAAAGTACACACACCTTTACACCATAGAGCCAAGCAGTGTGTGTATCTAACATAGGTTTTTTACTGGAAACGTACACTTCCAGGAGAAAACAATATGCTTCCACTATAAAAGATTTTCCACTTTGTATATCTGTGGAACAGTGCAATACACATGCAAATTGAGAAAAGTTTGGAAAACATGAAAAAAAATATTGTGCCTGAATCAAAGAGGCATTTTATCCCAAAAAGCCTTGTCTACAAATGCTAGCAGATAGAGCTTTGATTAAAAACCATGGGGCAAATTATCAAGGACGGCGTTAAAAATTATCGCCGGTTTAGCGGCAGAAAACTGCAGCTAAAGCGGCGATAATGGGCTTGATAATATGCTCTTGAGAATTCCAATAGAAGACCATGTTCTGGTGTCAACATGGGCTTCTATTGGAATTCTCTGCGGCATATTATCAAGCCCATTATCGCCGCTTTAGCGGCAGTTTTCTGCTGCTAAAGCGGCGATAATTTTAACGCTGTGCTTGATAATATGCCCCTATGAGAGATAGTGTCAGAATGCTCATGCACCTCCCATGGGATGCTTCACTGATGCAAAGAAGCACATATTGCTACTTTATTTTTCCAGTTTTGAGTAGGAAAGTAAATCCCAAATAAACACTGCACTGCTTTGTGTCACTTTTGGTGATTTCGTGCTGGTGCCAAGTATTAAACAACATGGCCACGGCATCTACTGTAAATCATTAAAAACGTCCCAAATCTGATACAAAATCTATATTTTATAGGTGTAGGTTTCTTACTTTGAGACTCATGCCTTTGTGTATATGGCCCTAAGTGTGTTGAATGCTGGATTGGGTAGGATCAGCTGTACTGCCTCAGTCCTACACCACACCATCAGGTGAGGTGGCGACCATTTGAATGTGGATTCCATCAGAGCAGACAAAGGACATGACTCACAAAGTCATTCATGAGTAGGAGACATAGTACAACTGGGGTACTCTTTTATGTACTAGTCCATGCTTTTGTCAATCAGTAAGCAAATGTGCAAAGAAGCACCATCCTTTCTATTTGAAATAATGCTATGTGTTTATTTCCTGTATAGCTCCATTCTATTTGCGTTTAGATTTTTTTTGCTAATCTACAAAGGCTTGTAAGAGGACATAAAAGAGTACTACCGGAGTACTATTTTACATGCTACAAAATGTTGTTGTTAATAGGCCCCAAAAGGTATGAGTCGCAAATATTTTGCATGAGTAGTTGTAGAATACTCCTTTTGAACTGCTAGCATACTCCTGAAATCCAGAAGTAAGCCAGAGGCACTTCAAGTAAGCCTGGAGAACAACAATAGTTACACACACTCATAGCAAAAGTCTTTGTGAACCAAGCCTTTGTGGAATTTAATTGAATCACTTCCTGTATAAAGCTTGCAAAAGAGTGCATAGCTAATTAATATTTTCATCATCAGGATTTCAAAAGCAATAACCCTGCATGAAAAATGCACATTCTCATTGCTATGGCAATGCATGCTGTTGTGGCGTGGTGTGATAAATAGCATTACAGTTTATTAGAAGGCAGAATGATAAAATACATGCAACTAAGTGTACAAAAAGGACCAGAAGTACTAAGCCATTATGGATGCAAATCCTGAAATTCGCAAAATCACAGAGTTTGCCACTGCTAAATCGCTTTCTTTAGATATAGCAACCCCATTTTACACATCGATAAAAGGTTACTAAATTGCAAAATGGCTTTAGAAGCACATTCCAAATGGCAATTTAAAAAAGGCCTTGTTTAGGTTGTACCTTTCAAACTGCGATTCCAAATGTAATATCAATAGTATGCAACTGCAATTCCATTCACAAACCGTTGATAGGTTCCCAACATCTAAAAGGAGATAGTAACCCATTTGCATAGAGGAAATAGTCACAATGGTACGCCTTGTCTTTAGTGAAAGTAAAAAAAGTTATTTTCAGCAGCAATTTCATTATTAAATGCAGACCCATTATTTTATGGAAAGCTGGCTTTATGTTTTTTTAAAGTAATTTTTTGGGATGCAATCAAATAGATGGTGGTCTGCTGACCCCAGAACACCACCATCCTTGTGATGGCATGTGTTAGACCTGACATCCTTGGTGTGGCATTTTTGCCTTCAACCCCTTACTTTGCTGAACTCATTTTTGTATACATTAGGGGGCATATGTATCAACATCGCCATTTGCGATTCTCAAATAGCGATTTTTAAAGAATTGCTCTTTGAGAATTGCAAAACGGGATGTATTTAAAAAATTGCAAACTTTTTGCGATTTCTTAAAATTCCTTAATTGCGATTAGCAAATTGCGAAATCGCAATTAAGGAATACCTGCCCATTCATTTCTATGGGCCAGGAGACCCTTAGGAATGAATGGGAAGTAATTCTCAAATAGCGAATCGCAATTTGCTAATCGCTATTTGAGAATAATTTCAAAGGTGCAAGGGTGTCATGATGACACCCTGATGCACCCCTGAAATGAGCATGTGTGTGCATATGGTGCACATACATGCCCTAAGGGCATGTATGAGCGCCACGTGGCACTTTGCAAAATTCAAAAAAGTGCATTTTGAAAGGAAATCGCAAATTACCACCAACTGGAAGTTGGTGGTAATTTGCGATTTCTTAAGGATAATTCGCACAACTTGGGTGCTTTTTACATATCATTTAAGAAATCGCAATTTGCGATTTCTTAAATGCTTACGCAAAATTAAGAAATCGCTAAATTAGCAATTCCTTAATTTTGCGATGGGATTTGGCTCATACATCCCGATTACCGATTTTTTAATCGCAAACGCTGTTATTTTGCGAATCGCAGCGTTTGCGATTAAAAAATCGTTTGATACATATGCCCCTAGGTCTCTGTGTACCTTACCACTGCTAACCAGTGCTAATGTGCTTGTGTTTTCATCTTAAAACGTAGTAAAATTGGCCTACACCTAATTGGCATAATTTATTTGTAGGTCCCTAGTATATGGTTCTACCGGCACCAAGGTACCCAACACATGTATCCAACCCATGCTCCATTGCGGTCAGCCTAAACTAGTCACTAGCGACCAGACAACCAGAAGTGGTGCTTTCTGCTTTTTGCTGCTTTTTTCCGCTACTTTCCCAAAAAACTTTAAAAACTCAAATCTCCAGTTCTACTAATTGGATTCTTGTTGTTTAGGTATCATTTTAATAATATTTACTCTATTTTTTCATATTGTATTGGGATTTTTCCTGTATTGTGTTTTTACTTTATTACTGTGTGTGTGCTGCATAAATACTTCGCACATTGCCTCTAAGGTAAGCCTAACTGCGTTATGCCAAGCTACCAGATGGTTAAGCACAGGTTCATTTAGTGACTTTTGTGACTCACCCTAACAAGAATTGTGGTTGCCACTTGAGTGGAGCTCTCAGCTAATAACCCAATTCCTACCAGCATCCAATCACAGTGAGTTGCAATTTGTGTCTGACCTTATGAATATGGATAATGTAGGTCGAATTGCGTCCCACTCTGAATGGTAATAGAACATGATTCATTAAATCAAAATTGAATTGCAAAAAGTGATGTACAAATTGCAACCACTTTTTGCTAATCAATTCTTGGTACAGATGGCCCCAAATCTAGCGAGTTCTACTATAGATTTTGGAACTTTTTTTCTTGACATTGTACATACCAAACTGGAAACTTGTGGAGTACGCTATCAAAACGCCACTGCAGCTGTACCTAATGTGAGGCTTTCAATTCTTAAATGACAAACAATGAAACTCATCTTACCACATGCTTAGTCCTGCAGTCTTGAATAAACGTGAAAGACTGTAACTCATTTATAGCTGCAGGAATTCAATTTACATTTGCAAATTGGATCCATGGTACTAATCATAAATCTCTTTACCACATACTTCATCTTAGTGCTAAAGGTAAGATGTTTTCTCAATCAATGCAGACATTCACGAGAATGATGGAAAGAATGATGAAAGTGTAGTATGTTACTGCTACCTATTTTTTCCAGCATGCTGAATGGGCTGGAGTCAAACAAATGTAGATATAGGGGTGCATGAGGATCCCATTCTTTGCTCTGACGCTGAAGGGGTCTGCATGGTTCTTTTTTCTATCTACAGAGCATACATTAACTCAGTTAGAGCATGTGCTGCATCAGCACAGCTTGAAAACACGAAGTGGAGCCTATTGCCCTGTGTTTCTGCGCTTTACTGTCAGCGGCCCGGGCACTAACTGGGAGATTTTTAGGGCCAGATTTAGCACTGTTCACACAGTGCAATGCCGCCGCTGCAAATGCTGTGCTGCATGAAGATGAGACAGAAGATGAGCGCCATATTTACAGAAATAAGGCACTCTCCTCCCCTTTTGTTTAACGCTGGTGCTGAAATCAGCTGCCGTATGCCACGGAGACACCTTTGCCATAGTGCAAGGGTGGCTATGTGAGGCAAGCATAAGTTGTGTACTGGAAGGGTAGCCTTCCAGTACAAAATACCATGCTTAGACAAACTTGCAGCCTTTTCCATCTTTGTATGTGTGCTGCAAGTGCAGCACACATAAAAAGTCAGAAAAGGAAGAGAAATGAAAGAATTTCTCCTTCGCTGCACCTACTTCAAAAGGGTGCAGTTTTCTGATGCTAAACCCTGTTTACTTTATTTCGTAAATAGAGTTTAGCATCAGAAACCATGGGTGGTTGCATGGGATTGCCCATGCACCACCCATGGTACGCCCCCTTGGTGCTAAGTAATGCAAAGCAGCCCTATACACTGCTTCGCGTTACTTTCATGTTATTTCCAGCGCTAAGCAAATTTAGCGATGGAAAGTAAATTGGAATAAAAGATTTTGCAAAGATGTGCATCACTTTTGTGATGCAAACACGTCATAAAATCAGTGACGGCTATAGCAGAGGAGCATCACCCCACTGCTCTGCGAGCAGTAGCTAACAGAAATCTAAAATGATAATAACAGTGTTATTATCATTTTAGTTTTCCGTTTCCTAGAGCGGAGCAGGGCTGCCAGAGCAGGGGCCAGGAGGAGAGTGGTTGCTCCCCTCTGGGGCTGGCCAAACAGTCATGGGCACTTTGCATGTTCTCCTCCCAGGCTGCATTACAGCCTGGGTGGAGAACATGCTCAGGCTGCCATTCTCCTTCTGAGCGCTGAACCACGGTGCTCAGACCAATCACAACACTGCATTGCAGCGTTGTGATTGGCTTGGGGAGTCAGGAGCGTGGGTGCTTCCTGGTTCCTGGTACCGAGGAGCGAGAGGCGGTGGCAAGTGTACCGAGAAGCGGTGGCTGGCCGGGTAACTGGCCTGAAGGTAAATGTTTTTTTATTATTTTTTTCATTTACAATGCCCCCACCCACCACCCCCAGTAAATAGCGATCGCCACTGCATAAAATCTTAGTATGTCTCTCTATTAGAGTTAATATATACACTGAAGATGGGACATGAAATGCATAGACCCCTTCTGTGACACATTGCAGGGACCGGATTCATGATATGGGCAATGGATTCGAGTTAATAGAAACTTTAACAGGCACACCCTTGTTTGTTTGCTGTATTTCGTGTGCTCTTTCTTTGTCAAATTTATGAGAACTAATGCATATTTCACTCCACTAAGGATTAGTAGCTAATGCCTCAAAAAAGCAATAATTAACCAGTCACTGAAGAAACCATCAGCCTCCCTAAAGGATCCAGCGCGTTATAGCTCCACATTGAATCTTCATTTGCCTGTAAAACAAATGAATGGGCGCATCCATTGGAATGGACAGCAGCACACCAACGTCAGGACTTTGTAGGATCTAACAACGGCGTGCACGACAGATAGTCAGGGTTTAGACCAGGGAGAGGAACGGAACTCACAACATGCCACATTAGAGAAGAGATGTCCATTGCCCTCGATGAGGGACAATCTGAAGACCTGATCCTTCTTGACCGGTCAGCGGCATGCAACACCTCTCTGTCTCCACTTGCAAAGACACAATATTAAGCTAATAAGGTGATTATAAAGAGAGAAGTGGCAAGAGAGACACTTTAGTGGTCAGATGGTGTTCTGATCAATATTCGACTCCAAATCTATACCTGATTTCTGTATACACATCATGGGAAATATTTTGTGACGTGGGCACATGAGGTAGATATTAATAGTGTTCAAAATTTGTGAAGTCAGCTTTCGCCATATACGTAGAGGTTTTGTTAAAGCTCCATAAATTCTTGAAGTTATGGAAGTTTAAAGGTGTGGTAAAAATTGATCAAAAAGAAAGTTTTGTGAGGAGTCAAAATTGCCAAGACAAAGGACTCATTAATTTGCAACTCTGCAGAACAGTGAAATAGAACCACTTTAGGTGGTGAGTTCCCAGGAAAGCACTCTTTTAATGCACTTCGGGTCCCATTACGATGATGCCACTGTTACGGAAAACGGGACCGACTGCCAGAGGTGCGGTGGTCCCGCGGGGGCAATCAGGATGCTCCCGCCACCCTGGCAGTCTCATCCCGCATCTTTTGCATTGCGGCGGGAGGTGCTGTAAGCAGCACCCGCCACAATGTAAAAGTGGCATGTTGTGCATTGACATGCACAACATGACAGGCACCGCGCGGTGCCTGCCACCTTGTGCATGCCTATGTAGGGGGTACCCCCAAGTGCACCCCCCACCCCTGAAACGGGCCCCCAATGCAAGGACGGCATGCCTTACCATGGCGGCATCGCTGCCACGTAAAGGCCCTAATTCACTCACATCATATTATGTCTGTCAGTGCCTGCTAGGCACCGCCACCATATATGGGCCAGGACCGCACGGTAGGCAATCATAACGATTGCCTGCCTGCAGATAAGCGGCGGACGGTCTTTCTGTCCGTCGCTGTCCCCTCCGCCATTGTGATGGCGGGGGTAATTGAGGGGCGGGCGGGGAAAGATGCCAGGCGGATAGCCACCACCGGTCGGTCGGTGGTGATCCGCCCATCATAATGGCCCCCTTAGTCTAGATTAGGGATGTACAAAGTTGTGAAGTTACAACGTTACATATGTTTTTACAAAATTCCAAATCGTGAAGCTGAAAGAGCATGAAAGAAAATCATACTATCTAACAGTGGGAAAATTCTGCTTCTGCCTCGACTGTGACCCACCCTGCTGCTGCTTGTCAGTCATGCATGTCCATTCTTTAAGAGGCAGGACTTTACTGGGTAGAGGATGTACAGTGCTCGCTTTTGCAGCCCGGAGACGCAGTGGGGAACTCTACACCCGCAGAACATCCAGTTCCCTTCAGCCTGACATCCCACCCTTCTGGGGCAGGACATCAGACTGCAATGAGTGAGAGTTGTGTGACATCCTTGACTTTCAGCTACAGCAAATCAGAGTTATAGCAGCTTGCCTCATTTCAGATAAAGTTGGGAAACTGTGCCTGCCTTCTTGAAGGGGAAGTTGGTTCACCTTATTTGACTTCACAGGCTCAATTTGAACTTTAAATACCTATAATCACAATACAGTGCTGTTAGTATCTGCACTTTCCGAGAAGCAAAGACGCCTATGAAGCCTACACATAGATGGTATTTAGCGCAGACTGAGCAAGGTGATGGGGAGCGATAAGGATCACTGGCAGTGAAAAGCTGCACCAAGGCTATCCTATTATGGGCGTCTGACTTCCACATGGGACTCACTTGGTTATGCTTGGACATGGTTGTGTTAGAGATGTCAACAAACGTCCACACCTCGCTCGTTGTTGGGGCCCGTGAGCCTTTGGGGCCTTTGACCTGGGTTCCAGATAGTTTGTTGGAAAGAGATGACAGAGACAGTTGAATTGCATCCTATGTGATACACCGGTGAAAACACACTAGTGAGGGAAGCTGCAACCCTATTGAAGACCTGTGAGACTGCAATACACCAGTCGTGCTAGAGATGGATCAAAACTCAGCCATGATAGCAGTCAGTGTTGAAAGTGTATTTTCACTGTGATGAGAAACTAGGGGGGAGCTTTAGAAACCCCTTGCAACACTTTTGTGCCGCTGTTGCGTCACCGTTTGTGAAGCAGCAGTGGCGAAACAATGCACCACGTTGCGGTCCATTTACAATGTGGCACACCTAGGGAGATGCATCATCTTGTAAAGCACTGTGCCACATTATACCTGCTACAGGTACAATGTATGCAGGGTGGGCATTCCCACGCGCGAAAGCCTCGTAGAAGTGATGCAGTGAATTCTACAAGATTTAACTGCGCTACTTCTAGGACGCCACTGCATCAAAACCCTGCGCCTGCTTGGAGCAGGCACAGGGAGTGATGCAATGTATTTGGAATAGGCCTCCCAATACATTGCTGGAGTTGCGTCATGCTTGCAACACAACTCCAGCAATGCATGACTTTTGTCCGACAGATGTGTCAAAATTTCTGATGCATCTGTCAATCCTTGCGTCATGGTGCACCGTATTGTAAATATGTCACATCCATGGTGGCACAAACGTTTTGCACGCAGGCACAGGGAAACTGACGCATCTATACAGATGCGTAAGTTTCCTTGTAAATAAGTCCCTATGTACTTTTGCATTACCACATATATTGCTCCTGTAAAGTATTTTTTAATCACTAAGCTCAGTCAGTTACAAATTGTTCACATTTCCTGTCTAAATGCACCAGTGCCCCGACAGTTAGATCGACTGCCAGTCACTGATATTGACTGAGTGTGCCTGCTTTTCTTGATCTGTTGTACCCAAAATCCATACAAGAATCTGATTAAGGATCGGCTGCTTAAGGGCAGGATCTTGTGGTCACATAATTATACCTGGACTATTGATACGTAAAAGGGAAAAGACAGTGAGTGTCTAGTCATCCTATGCAGTCCATCATACATAGTTCTGCCAGAGTGGTCCAGAATGGTACAACTGGGGAATTAAGCAAGGATTTTGCTGCTGAATCCTGTCATTTTAATACTACTTTAAGGAACTTATCAAACAATGGTAAAAAATCGATTCCTTATTTATTTCTGTTTCCTTCTTCAGGCAAGATGTGAGTAAGATGAGAAACACAGTAGTAGAGACTGAAAGGAGAGTGTTGAAAGATGATGGAAGCACAGAAAAGGCAGTGACTGGAGATGTGTGGGCCACTGTATTCTCAGATAGCTATAGCTATCATGGAAGACTGAAATGGGAGTCTGTTTCAATTCTTGAAGACTTATTGTGATGCAACTGAATGATTCAGAGACAAAGCTTTACTAATCAACTCGACACACTGGTTGTCTAACTATGGGATCCATCCACAAGGATCATTGTCTACCTCCAGCGATAAAAAGGTGGAAATCTGAAAAGCAGCTAGAAAGCAAGGAAAATGGCATACAGCTGTTAAGGAACCTCCAGGTGATTTAAAATTGTCAATCTTAGTAGAGAGATTCATTTGTAGAAAGCTGCACTCCTGGTGGTTGATTGCCACTGGTAAAGCAAGATTTTTTTCCCAATATTCATGAACTTTACAAATTGTGCACTCAATTTAAGGCCACAACCTCATGAGCGGATTTCCATTTGGTTGTTTTAGCCAGGTTTTTCTCTGTTACCAGTGCTGGACAAGCACACACAATAGGTCCGATGCTCGATGCACTCCTCAAGGTGGCCACAGAGTCTGCATTTTCTTCTAGGGTTAGTCATGTGCCATTGTGGAATTAAATCTAAGGTGGGCAGTCCAAGACAACATAACAAGAGTTTGTGTTTTAAGGCTTTTGAGAAAGACAAACCCAGATAAGCTTGGCTAATTTGTATTAGTCCAAATTCTAGCCAGATTTGAGCTGCAGAGGAGTGCCGCAGCAGGTGGAAAATTTTCGTTAGGTGAGTGAAATACATTTATCCGGGAGATTCACTCTCTTCCCCTCAGCACTTCTGAGCCGCTGGCAAGAGTAGGAAGTAGTTTTGCTTGGATGACTATCAACATAGGGACTGGTGTCTGGCCCCAAAGATGTTTTAACAAAAAAGGGCCCAGGGTCTGTGTTTAACATACTGCTTGGAAGGGAGAAATGATCCTCGATTAGCTAAAGAAGCCTGAGATATTTGTATTCTTTCAATACTTAGCGACCATTCAAGTTTCAATAGCCCTTTTTAGGTCGAGCATTTGAGACCTCTTGTATATACTTTAGTATATACTAATATGTGTATGCACTTTGGGGGCTCTGGAGATCAGCCCTAGGTAGGTAAAGCTTTATTCGATAAAAAATATCATAAAAGCACAACATACAGTAATATAAAGGGATCAAGTAAGCATTAACAGTAAAAGGTATTGATCGATCATAAATGTATCTAAAAGGACTATGTGACAAGATAAAAACAAATATGTGCAAAGTACAAGAAACATAGGATCCCAAATTTCGTTATAAATAGATAGATATCAGAGAACAAAAACAGACGACTTGGCAATTTAGTGCATATGGGAAGCGAGTTTTTTTTTTCCGCAGAAGCCAAGCGCAACCCAAAAACTTGGCCATTCCACAGACAATAGTAAGGGACGAGGTATCTGTTTGTAAAATACGCAACACAGAGCGGAAGTTACGACTACCCAGCATTCTACAGATCGGTCTCAGCCACTTGGCTCTCGCTCTTCTGTAATAAAGACAGGCGAATAGGAAATGAGGAATGGTCTCTTTAGGTGCGGCGCAACTCAGACAGCCAACAGATAAAGGAATATGACCCTTCCAGCTAGCAGTAACAGAATTGAGAGGAAGGGTCCCTAGTCTGAAACGCACATACAGTGATCTGTCAAGTGGAGACTGAATGAAGTCGAGATAGGGTTCCAATTTGCAAAGGGGCTTGTGCTCAAAAAATGCTTCGCTCAGCTTCCCCATCTTTGCATTACTCAGCTCTCTTGCATTGACCCAACTCCAGTAAGCCTTCTTAAGGTCCTGTTTCGAGGGGGGTGACTGGGATTCCCAGCGGTCTTCATAGCCGATGGCTCTCAACATTTGCTTTACATGGGAAATCCATTTTAACCTCTTCCCAGTGTCAGCTAATATAAGTTCACTTAAGCCTGCAGCATATTTGGCAAGTTCCGGTGTCCTTCGCAGTCTTGCCCAGAATAATAAAGGTCGGAGTCGTGCAATGTCCTGAATGGAGTGTCTGCCTAAATCATAAAACAAGGGTTTTGGTGGAGATGAAGTGGGAACAGAGATAAGATTCCTCATGAATTTGTTCTCGGACATGACCAGGTCATGGATGTTTTCATAACCCCAGATTTCTGCCCCATACATAGAGCTAGATAGTGCCTGTGCTTCATATACCACAAGGGCCGGTGCCACAGGTCGACTAGTAGAGAGATGTTGTTCTCTGATGATGGCACCTGATACCCTCTTGTGGCATAGGAGCATCTTGGTTAAGTGAGAGCTCCACTTCATCCCTTTTACAATACGTATGCCTAAATAGTCAAAGGAGTCAACAATGTCTAGCAGTGTGCCATCCAGACTAAAGGCGTGTCTAAAACGTCTTGGAGGATTAATAACCATTAATTTAGTTTTCTCTGTATTTATGATGAGACCATGGGACTTGCAGAAGGAGTCAAACCTATTTAGAATTTTTTGTAGGCCAGCCGGGGATTTGGAGATCAGGAGAGTGTCGTCAGCGAACAGGAGGGTAGGAACTTTTTCACCAGCCAGGACTGGAGCATCAGCTGGAACATCTCTAAGGAAGTCCACCACCCCGTTGATGTATAAAGAAAACAGGGTGGGAGCTAGTACACAGCCCTGGCGAACGCCCCTGTTCACCGCGACACTCCCTGTGAGCTGGCCCTGGGCACCCAATCTAACGTTGGCATGGTTGTTCTCATGGAGAAGCTTTAAAAAAGCGAGGATCTCTTGAGGGACACCTAGTTGGAATAGGACCTGCCACAATCTTTGTCGAGGAATTAAATCAAAAGCAGACTTTAGGTCTATAAAAGCTAAATATAAAGTACCTTTGCCTAAAACTACCACTTTCCAGTAGATCATAAAAAATCTAAAAACTTGATCCATAGTGCCTACCTTTTGTCTAAAACCTGCTTGAAAATGAGATAAAACATTCATATTCTCGATCCAGGACCTCAATCTCATAAGGAGAACCCTGCCAACCACTTTCTGTAACACGTCAATTAGACTAATAGGTCTATAGTTGGCAGAGTCCTCCTTATTGCCCTTTTTGTAACTGGGAATCACCTCTGCAGCTTTCCATGACTCAGGTACTGTAGAGCCCTTAGCTATAGCGTTCATTACAGCAGAAATTAACGAAGCCCAGGGGAGTGGATCGTGTAAAAGAAGATCGCCTGGAAGACCATCTGGGCCTGCCGCTTTACCGGGTGCAATACTTTTGATAGCCAGAATAACTTCTTGGGTCCCAAAGATAGTCTCAGCTGGAAATTTTACGGCAGGGGGCGGATAATACTCCTCCACATGATCTACGGAGGCAATCTCTCCCGCATATATAGCAGAGAAATGGTTAAACCATTGCAGCTCTGTTATATGGTTTGGGATACTTGTCGTTTTAGCCCGTTTGCCTCTATTTAGGAGGTCCCAAAAGACAGGGGAATTTCGGTTTAATGCCGCCTCTTTTAATTCTTGCCAGTGCATTTCCTCCCAATTTCGTTTTGCTACTATCAGGGATCTAGAGTAGTCCCGTCTCGCCCTTCTAATCAAATTGCTATCTTTTTTCCTTAGGGCTTTTGACAAGGTCGCTCTTTTCCTTCTACAATCTTGGGAATACCATGGATTTGAGCCTTGCACATGCTCCACTTTGCGGGGAGGATTCCCTTCCAGAATGAAAAATTCCCCTATCTTATTAATAGTATCATAGTAAAGAGAGGATATGAGTTGGGGGTTGTTGGACCCGGCCCTTCTGGCAGGTTCACCCCGAAACTTTTTGCTTTTTGTTGGTGACTTGGTTTAGTGATTTTTGGACTTCTGCGCACTTTACCACTGTGTCCCAGGGTAAAGTGCATGCGTGTTGTGAGGTTGGCCTGCCCTCCCAGAGGAATGCATGGGGGAATGTATGTGTCCTGGTAGTTCCTGATGCGTGGGGTGTGCAGGCCCGTGTTTGGTATGTGCGGACTCGTGTGAGTGAATGCTGCGCGATGGTGTGTGCGGCGTGCATGTACCTAGTGTGGAAGTGCCACTTCTAGAAGTGGGCACTTCAGTGTGCTATATATGTTATTTGTTGTGCTACAGTAATTTTATATTTGGTGCTAAGTGCTAAATATCTAACGAAGCCCAGGGGAGTGGATCGTGTAAAAGAAGATCGCCTGGAAGACCATCTGGGCCTGCCGCTTTACCGGGTGCAATACTTTTGATAGCCAGAATAACTTCTTGGGTCCCAAAGATAGTCTCAGCTGGAAATTTTACGGCAGGGGGCGGATAATACTCCTCCACATGATCTACGGAGGCAATCTCTCCCGCATATATAGCAGAGAAATGGTTAAACCATTGCAGCTCTGTTATATGGTTTGGGATACTTGTCGTTTTAGCCCGTTTGCCTCTATTTAGGAGGTCCCAAAAGACAGGGGAATTTCGGTTTAATGCCGCCTCTTTTAATTCTTGCCAGTGCATTTCCTCCCAATTTCGTTTTGCTACTATCAGGGATCTAGAGTAGTCCCGTCTCGCCCTTCTAATCAAATTGCTATCTTTTTTCCTTAGGGCTTTTGACAAGGTCGCTCTTTTCCTTCTACAATCTTGGGAATACCATGGATTTGAGCCTTGCACATGCTCCACTTTGCGGGGAGGATTCCCTTCCAGAATGAAAAATTCCCCTATCTTATTAATAGTATCATAGTAAAGAGAGGATATGAGTTGGGGGTTGTTGGACCCGGCCCTTCTGGCAGGTTCACCCCGAAACTTTTTGCTTTTTGTTGGTGACTTGGTTTAGTGATTTTTGGACTTCTGCGCACTTTACCACTGTGTCCCAGGGTAAAGTGCATGCGTGTTGTGAGGTTGGCCTGCCCTCCCATAGGAATGCATAGGGGAATGTATGCGTCCTGGTAGTTCCTGATGCGTGGGGTGTGCAGGCCCGTGTTTGGTATGTGCGGACTCGTGTGAGTGAATGCTGCGCGATGGTGTGTGCGGCATGCATGTACCTAGTGTGGAAGTGCCACTTCTAGAAGTGGGCACTTCAGTGTGCTATATATGTTATTTGTTGTGCTACAGTAATTTTATATTTGGTGCTAAGTGCTAAATATCTAAAAGTGCTAATTCTTGACAGTGGTCCATGTGGCCCTGTCCCCTGTATATATATAATCCCTTGTAAATTCTGCCCGTGCCTGTTGGCACATTGTAAAGTGTGTGTTTATATCTAATGTGTTTTATTATAATACAAAGGTTATTTTTATAGAATACCTTGTGTGGAGTTTCTTTTGTGGTGGGCCTTGGGTGTTGTTGCTGGGTGCGCGCGCAAACGCTTTACACATCGCCTCAGAGATAAGCCTGACTGCTCGTGCCAAGCTACCAAGGGGGTGAGCAGGGGTTATCTTTGGCGTGTAACTTCCTTGCCTGACTAGAGTGGTGGTTTCTGCCTGGCTTTGGCGCAAGCCCTAGCCAACCAGAAATCGCCAGTTCTAACAGGGGTCATCCGTTTTATTACTAGCTTCAGAGAGCTCAATGTATTTTCTGTCTAATATTTCTTTAATTGATGCGAGCTTCCCCTCGTGTTGTGAGATTCCATGCCATTTAAGGCGTCTATTGCAGCCTGCCAACAATACTTCTTTGGTTGACATCAAGGGTGATTCATTATTCTCAAGGTCCGGGGTCAGCCAAACATCTTTAATTTGTAAGCACAGTGGATTATGATTGCTGTCTATAGTATTTTTAACGACCATATCCACAGCGTTCCCCCCAAAATGGATGCCAATGAGGATATAATCGATGCGAGACGGGGTGGTTAGTCTATTGTATGTAAAGGCACCGCCCATGTCAGATTTGGATCTGCCGTTCACTGCTCGTAAGTTAAATTCTTGGGTGATGGCATTCAATTGGATTGCCCTTTGTGACCATTTCTTAATTGGAGTAAGCTCTAGGGGCGGAATGCCTCATTTAAGATCGAACTCATTGGTCCCCATTAGGTCTTCCGAGGATAAGGGTTCAAAAGTACAATTGAAATCCCCACAAATGATGATACTAGAGTGGGGGTCAATAAGAGTCAGTTCGCGTTCCAGGGCGGAGACTGTCTGGGAAGCTTGTCCACCCACAGTGCCTCTAGCATAGATGTTAAATAGTTGTAGGGTGGGACCACCGCGTGGACCTTTTATAGTCAAATGTAGAAGATCGGGGGAGACACTGTCATGGGTCTCTACCAACCAGTTATTTTTGATATTTATCCATACTAGCAGTCCCCCCGAAGGGCGGCCTTTCCCTGAGCTTGAGGCCGGTAGATAATACGTAGTATACCCTGATTTGTGAAGAGGAATTGTACTCCATGTTTCCTGGAATACGCAAACATCAAACGTACCGATGAATTCCTGCCATTCCGGGATTAAACGTTTTTTAGGGAGCCCAGCGATGTTCCAGGAAACAAAATTTAAAGGTGACATAACATTTTTAGGAGTTGTAGTTTCCTGGATACAAGGGGGCATCTCACAGGGCGGTGGAGACTGTAAGAGAAGCGGTGTACTCTGAAGCGATGCATTAATAGGATCAGCAGCGATTGAATCTGACTCCATAGTATGACCCAGAGATAAATCTTGGACCAGTCAGTCTACCCTATTCAAATTTGTGTCATTGCTTAAAACCCTTGTTCTACCCTCTGACTACTGCCTTCTTGGAACCCAGAGTGGAGTACGCCTTATCTGGATAAGGGAATAATCTGGTGAAGAAGTGCGAAATTCCAAAAGGACCAAGTTCTCAGCCAGAGTGGTATTAGAGAATGTAAGCTCTATGCAATCAAATTGGCTATTATGGAGTGAGATTCTTCTAGCTTTGGTGATATCATCGCGAATGATTGACCTGCACCCCCTGACATGCCTAACCCAGTGTATGGCTTTATTCTTTACGGAGATCTCATTTTCATAAGATTGGGTAGTAGTGAGTCTAGGTACTTTAACCATATAGGCTATGTTTGCATTAACCAAGAGGCCACCTGAGAAAGAGTTCAATGCAATGTTATCTCTAAAGTGAACCTGGGCCTCCTGGTGGCTGAGTTTCGAGGGCCCAGCCGATTTGGACGTGTTTAGGATAAAAGGAGAATCAATGTGTGTTGTTTTACATTTCACAATATCCGTGTACGAAGATTTACTGCTACTAACAGAGGACGATGGTTGCTTTCTTGTTGGGTCAGTCGTATTACCGGCTAGGTGTGACCCCCTGTGTGTGATTGGCAGAAGCCCAGACTGGACAGATATTGGGGGTACAAGTGGTGTTGAGTTCCTAAGAATGCTTGAAGTATTCATCGGCATAGGAATTAAAGGGACCCTCTTGCTCAATTCCATAACTATATTTTTCAGCAGTTCTACCTCTTCTACTAGTTGGTCAATTTTCTGCTCCAGGGACACTCCTTGGATATTGGATGTCTGTGCTGTTTCAGGGACTAAAAGACCAGGGCCTTGGCATACTAAGGGCGCGGGAATTTCCTCATCTAAGCCCTCCAAAATAGAAAACCTATTAGAACATGGAAGCTCGAGTGAAATAGTAGAGGATTGGGATTCGGTACTAGATATAGAATGCGTGATATCCTGCTTGGCTCCCTGACATGGCTCGGATTGGCCATTGGGTGTGGGGCAAAAAAGAGTTATAGGTGGAGCTTGTCTGTTTT
Organism: Triturus cristatus; assembly: GCF_964204655.1. Taxonomy (NCBI): domain Eukaryota; kingdom Metazoa; phylum Chordata; class Amphibia; order Caudata; family Salamandridae; genus Triturus; species Triturus cristatus. The sequence goes on along the minus strand of NC_140591.1, from coordinate 1,413,867,687 downwards.
TGTTAAACATAGTAGGAATCTTGCGATTGAGGATACTAGGAGTGGGATCCACTACTGATTCCCCAGCAACAGTAGATGGAGGCCTAGTCTCCTCCAGTAGGACTTGACAATCGTCAACGATAGCTTCGATCCTATCTAATACACAATTGCCTGCCGCATGGGTGACTTGTTTAGCCTTTTTCCCCTTTTTGTTGGAGCTGCCCCCGCCTCCCTCCATGGATTTCCTTTTAGCCATGCACAAGTAATAGATGGACTTTTACGCAGTGGGCAGTACTAACAATACTTGCAGAGAGCACAAATAATGTGAAATAGTAGTGGAATACTCACTTAAATCCTTAGAGGTAATTATCACAACATTGAAAACGACAGTCACAATGTTCATGAGCTGATGGATGGGACACACGGCAGAGTACCTTGGTGGTCTTGATGGCATGCAGGAGGGGTGGCCCAGCCCTGCCTCCTCCTGCCCCTGACGGCCACAGACGGCCCGCCCTCTGCCCGGGCTCAGCCCGGCTCCGCCCGCGCGCGTCCCGCGACGCGGAGGGAGCCGCAGATTATGTAGCACCTCCGGGCGCGCTTTCCGCCGGAAGTGGGCGGTGCAATGAGGGATCCCGGGAGCTGTAGTCTCCCCGAACGGCGGCCTATGGTGTCGTTAGGCGGTGGGGGAGACACACAGCGGTAGTGCCACAGCCAACTATGTCCGCTTTGGAGCCCAGGTAGGTGGTGGAAGAAAGATGCCAGGCGCAGTTTTCAGGCAGAGACCCCCCTAGGACTTGTCTGCTTCCGCTTAGGGACTTTTTTTCTGTTCAATGCTTCTATTTAACTGTCTTAATAGAAAACGACCAGCAGAAGTCAGTAAAATACCAGAATTGCTTTCTGCTTAGGGACTTTATTTTTTTGATTTTTCTGGGAACTGCCTCTATTTAACTTTCTTGATAGAAAACGACCAGCAGAGGTCAGTAAAATACCAGAATCACTTTAGCATTCTCTAGATTCCAGTCCATAGAAATTATCTTCCATGAGCACCCGTAGACAATAATATTTTTTCATATCTTGTATTTTCAGTGATATGACCACTGAAGGCCCTGACTTTATATTAAAAACAGAGCTTTGTACTATACCATTTCCCACTGAAAGGCAATATTTCTCTTCATGTGTTCCCATACTTGGGATGTCACGCAGTTTGGTGCCTATGTTCACTGCATGTTAAAGAACAGTAGATGTTTCAGCACCCAGGCTAATGTGATGCATAGCTAAATACATATAAGGTCCCAAAGGCGAGACCGATTGCATTGCAAATGCTTGTTATTATTTTGTTGCACATGATCATAATTTTTGTTTTGTTGAGGTTTACTTGCATCTTGTTAGTGAGGGGATAACCATGAAGGTATTCAGCAGACGTGTAATCCTTGTCTTACTCATTAAGAGGAATGACCCACATAGAGTAGGCATAATACTGAAAGACTACTGAACTTTGGAGTGTGGGCTCTACCATTGATTTTTCACGAAACTGTGCTACTATTTCTGATGTTAACACGAAAGCAAGTGTAGGAATAAAACAGGATGATTACTCTTAACAGGATCAATGGGATACCCATGCTCAAGAGTTTGGCGTATAGGGCACTGCTAGGGACCAAATAGAAGGTGGATTTAAAATCCACGCAGCAAGGATAAAGCAGTGATCGATTATTCAGGGTTCTGTTGGTTAATAAAGAGAGGGCCATTAGATTAGGGAGGGTGGTCATTCCTTCCCTGCAGCCTGTCTACTTCATCAGCACAGTCTTATACTAGGTGCCCCAGTGCTCAAGATATTTGAGTTGAAGGCCTCATAAATACACCCCCCTTAAATATAGGCTGAATAATCTCCCTGCACCAAGAATCTGGCACCTATTCAATTACTTATACATAGAGGGGAGCTACTTTTTCTGACCATAACTTGGGGTTCCTTTGAATAAAACTTGGGGGAGGCCCTTTGGGCCGGGGGCCCCTTCGGTAGAGACCTTCTTTATATAATTTTTTCTGCTTTGGACTCTATATATTCTAGGCACCTCTGAAACAGCCAAGGGCTTGTTGGTCTTAAGGCTGCTGCGTATGGACCTTTGGTAGTGCTCTGATAAGGCTTCTCTGTTGGCTCGTTGATGGCCTTCTTCGGAACTCTTTTACTTCGTAGCTTGCAGAAGTGGTTGAACCAGTCATTTTCACTAATGGTGATGTTGTTTTCTCTCACTTCCGCATTTCCAAGTGGTTTATAATATACCAACATTCCTTTGGGTTCCTGTCCTTGCTAGCCTGAAAAGGCTTCCCCCAGAGGTTATCATGGTATTCTCTTTTGGATGCCCAGATTGCTTTTTTATTTGAATCACTACTTTGACCTTGTCTGATTGAGCTTGATTCTGTAAATTTTATTTACGGAGTCTTAATTCCCAGTTGAATTCTTTTCTTGCAGCTCCTAACAATGTTGTATGCCAACCTCTGTGTCTTAACCTGGGGACCAATGCATGTGCCATGCAAGATTTATAGGAATGTTGTATCGACAGATTAGAGGTAAGCAGTTCCCACAACTGTACGGGGTTGCTGTATACCATTCCAGTTGCTCACAAAAAGGGGCACAATTGGCCTCAACACTGGTACTGTTCACGCTATTCCAGTTAAGGTTTTTCAAGTTGGTAGTGTGTGTCGTTGCCCCTGGGTCAATTGCTTTTCCAAATGTTGCTCAACATGATCACTTTTTGTGCCCTGTATTATGGCAAACTTAGTCTGGTAGACTTACTATAGTATACTCGAAAATAGACTTAGCTAAATGAACGCGGCTGATCATCACTGAATCTCCCTTTTAGGACTTTAAGCTCTACATGTTCACAGATGCTCCTTACTAAATATCTAAATGTATCATGTTTCTTAATCCTTGGGGTGACTTGATGGGGAATACTCCATGACTGGGCTGGCAAACAGCATACATCATCTTTAACTAATTGGGGGAATAGGTTCAAATTAAAATTTCAGACATAAAAATGAACGGATTATTATAATCAGTTTTGAGTGCTACGATTGTACTTGCAACTTAGACACAATCTACTTTTTTATGCCCATGTGCAGAATTAACATACTCATTTAAAACAATCCCTTTTGCATCATGATCCGGGGACCAGTTTTAAAGCTGTACAACTAGGAACCAGGTGTGGGAAAGTCACCCGTTTTGACCTGATCACCCATTTTGTGACTGATACTGGTGGTAACTGACTCTGACTGCACCTGGGCTCTGCTAACCAGGCCCAGTGCTCTGATTAAAAAGGTATATGGCAATTAGGTGAAATTACAATTGACGGTTACAACTTACCTGTAAGTCCCTAGTACATGGTAGGGCATGTAGTTTTAGAGGCCCAGCAGATATGAGGCACTTTAGTGTGCACTGCTATGTTTTGCAAGCTGCTTTTAGATTGAAATTACATGCAAACTCGAATTTGGATTTAAAGGTACCTCCAAAGTTTAAACTATCTTACTTTTACATACAAGTCACACATAAGGTCTACTATAGGGGCCAGATGTATGACCTGCAAAAAAGCGCATCGTAAATTGCGACTCATTTGCGACTTGCAATTTGGCATGCACAACAGTGTGTTTAACACTGATTGAGATTCCCAATGGGGTTACAAATTGAATATTAATGAGCCTCTAGCAATTTGCGAGCCCATAGGGAATGACAGTCCCTCTCAGGGATGGTGGCCTGCTGGGCTCAGCAGACCACCATGTCTGGGACTGCTTTTAAATAAAGCAGTTTTTCTTTTTTTAAATGCAGCATGTTTTCCTTAAAGGAAAACGGGATGCATTTAAAAGAAAATTTAAAATATTTTCGTTTCATTTTTTAAGGGTATTTAGTGGTCCCTGGGACCACTGCCTGCCCTTAAAAAATATTTTTAGACACAGTCACAAAGTGGAAGGGGTCCCCTGGTGACCCCTTCCAAATTGCGGCTGCATTACCACCCTCTTGAAGAGAGTGGTAATTTGCGAGTGTTTTGCGACCGCAATTGCGGTCACAAAACATTCATACTTTGCAGATGCAATTAGGAAGGGTACGCCCCTTCCTAATAGCGACTTGCAATTCCTAAATAGCGAGTCGCAAATAAATATAGACTCGCTATTTAGGAATTGTACATGGTCCTGGGCCATTTTGCATGCGCAAACAGGTCACAAATCTGTTTTCGCATGCAATTTAGGGTTGTACATCTGGCCCTAGGTGCCCCCGTAGTAAGGTGCCATGTAAAAATAAGCAGGGACAATTTAAAATATGTTTTATATGCCCTGGTGAGAGAAAACAGCTACCTATTTCTTTTTCCCCATTGTAGCACTTTTAGCTCTATAAGCTAACCTGGGAAAATGTAATGCAGTGTATCTATTGACAGGAGTGAGCTAATACAGAAAATAAGTTATAGAACTTTTTTTCTGTGAGCCAAAATCCAGCCTTCCAGCAGCCTCTTCTGATTGGCCAGCCTTAACAGCCTTAGCCAAACTGCTTTGATACGGTGATAAGTGGCCTGCATAGCGGCATAGGTTATCTGATAGGGGAGCTATGCAGCTCCAGAGGCCAAGCCATGAAGGGGGCTGGGTAAATAAAACTGGGCTTCAAAGAGAGCAGGACAGTAAGGAATGCCAGGCAAGCCTACCCCCTCTTCCTTTATCCCCCAGCCAGTTGACAGCCCCAGGAATGGAATTTGCAGAAGGCCTAGAAAGGAAGTGTTAAGGGAAATGAGACACACAAGTGGGTTGTTTTAGCTAGCTCTTACTCCTCTATCTTGAATTTTAAAGTGCAGTGGTTTGTGGGACAAGAAAATGCCACACTTTGGAGGCAACCGTCATGCGTTTGGGCTGTACCCAGTACCCTATTGGTCAGGGATTCCCCCCTTCTTGTTCCCTCAGAACATTGAATAAATATATGAGAGCTGCATCACAACTCAGATCTGCTGCCTGAAACTACGAAGAGAAGAAGCACTGCCCTGCTAGAACCCTGATCTGCACCTCACAAGATTGTACTCTGAAGGACTGCTCCTGCTGCACACTTCGAACTTGAGTCCTGAGGACTTTGGCTTGTATCAAAAAGGATTAAGCAGGGGACTCCCTGAAAGCAACAGGTTAACAGAGCTCACCTGCACCACCTCCCCCAAGAGGTCCCCAACCTGGAGTGTGTCTAGTGGCCTTTTAAGGACTTGGCCAGGTGCATTGCAGGAACTGTAGTTTCCAAATTCTGAGGAGCAACTCAAAGACTCTAGAACCTTGGATTTGTGTTGTGAAGCCTTTGAACCATTAAGAGGAACTTTAGGTAGAAGTTCCAGAAGTTTAAAGAAGCTTGGAGCAACATTTGGAAAAAGCTTCAGAAGGTGACTGACCCGAAGTTGACAGTCACACCGGCTACTTCACACCATGACCTGGATTTCACATTTGTCGCACTGAAAACTTCAGAGCTCAAGACTTCCAGGTGTTGACTGAGGGCTCCCACTGGCGAAGCCACTGCGAATCCAGCCTGCTGGAGAGGCCCACTCAATGTTGAGAGAAAATACTCCAGAATAGTTTCTAAGAGCAAAGGTAAAATTTTGACGGGGCCTCCTGCATGGTGTATCTGACTAGGGCTCCATCGCGGTCAGTCTCAAACGTTGACTTTGCGCAACCAGATGTACCAAGTTGGCTCTATATGTTTTTGAGCACTAGAAAGTGTTTATTCTTTAAAAATTCAGATCTTCGGTTTACTATATTGGATTTTTTGTTGTTTTTTGGTGTCATTTTATTCATAAAAATGTTTCCTATTTCTGTAACTTGGTTGTGGATTTTTATTGTGTATGGTTTCTTACTCATTTATTGTATTGTTGTTTTTGTACGCTTTACACACCTGGCTCCTAAGTTAAGTCTGCCTGCTCGTTGCCAGCTACGAAGTGTTGAGCAAGGGAATAATTTATTGAGACCTTGTCTGGACCTTATATTGCTTTGGTGGCCTTACTGCTTTATTGCTAGCGGTAAGTGCACACTTTTCTCTACCAGTAATCCACGTTCCAACACCGGGGCTCATATGAAGGCATTTACAAGATTTTTAAATCTAAGTTAAACAAAATACAGATGGCCAGCCTACCTTTAGGACTACTTTTGTTCTTGCTTTTTACTAATAGGTTGGGTATTTCAATATAACATATCACTGGAATTGAAGTCAGGCTCCATGCCTCTTGTAAGAGGATTATTTTGTACTTCTGCCAAAGTGAAATTAATTCTGCATCATTCATCATTGACTGAAAACCACATACTTTCTGACAACATATTCATAACTTGGTTGACTTTATTAGGATAGGCGGTCTGTCTATGAATGGGTGGAACTCACTTTTCTGATGAAAAAAGTACTGCCGCTGGTAGCCAGCTCCAGTCATGCTTGGAGATGGATGTGCCAGGCAGTGCTGAAGACAGGCAGTTAGGCCGCTTATCTGCTCTTTTGAATGACTCCCCTGTTGTGCAATATTGACTGTCAATGGGACCGTGATCAAATTCGATAGATTTGTGTCTGTATGCTGATTGAATTTTTCAAGATCAAGTGTGAATGGCAGCTTCTTACTTCTGATCCGTTGGAATTTATTTTTGGGCCATATGTTTGTATGCTTAGTTGCACTAGATAAGCATTTTTACAGAAATTGGGAGATTATAATTAACCATTCTCTTAAAATATCTTTCTGCATGAGGATTTTTCTGGCGTGGTCAACTGAGCGCCATGTTACTAATGTAGGCTTGTTTTTTTTGACCTCCACATGGGCGAAGGAACTCTATGGTGACAATGTCAGCTGGTGCAATATAAGCAAGCGATGGAAGAGATTTTAGTAATTTTACTCTACAATTTAAAATGTTGTGATGGCCTTCGAAGTCACATACCCGGTAAAGAATGTTTTTATTGGGAGACCCTGGATGCCTTGATGGATTGGCTTTTCCTGAGCTCATTACCTTATCCAATGGGCTACCTAAACTTACCAGCTGACCCTTGACCTCCTTTGGATGCTTCAGTAAAGATTGACTGTGAGGAGAAAAAGCCTGGCCTCTTAGTCTCACCATTAAAGTTACTGAAGATGTTATACCTTGTCACACCCATGTCGGCGTGGTCAAAATTTCTATTTTTGCAAAGAGAAAACTTCTGCTTAACTGAAGTGTACAAGGACCAAGTGAGAGGCGTTTCTGCAGAGCAAAGAGTAGGTTCAATATTTTTAGTTTGACTGGTCACGTTAGATGTATTATTCTCTAGCTGTTTAGTTGACATGACATCTTTACTTGGTTTTTTTTTGTCAACTAGTCCTCATTTGATCTTCTAGATTCCTGAAGAAGTGCTATTGGTGATGTAGAAGATGTTAAGGTCGCATTCAGATTCCACCGATTGTGTGGAATATAGGAATGATTTGTCTTTCCATTAGTGTATTGGAAGAGTTGCTTGCCCAGAGGATCTTGTTTCTTGATTTTCTTTTTCATTTTCTTTCCCATTTAGGTAGTGCTTCGCTAGACTCTGACTGGGAGAGGTCAGACTGTTGGGGACCAGTGTATACACCAAAATCTGATCCACACTCATAGCTGGAGAAATTTCTACCTAATGCGTTGAAACCTGTTGAGTGTGTTTCAAAGTCTGCTTTTGTTGAACCATTGAAAGATCATTCCCTGATGTTGAATGCCCTTCCTGATTAAAGACAGACCTTTCTGAGATGTCTTCAAAGATCCTTTGGTCACTCGTTGATGTTGCAGTTGTACTAGTGCTGAGTTGTTTAGCGTGAGACACTTGGGTTTTTTGAGTCCTCTGTTACTGATGTCAATATCTTGGATAAATGACTTAATTTGTCAATATTGGAAAAACAAGTACAGATACATGCAGTTGTTGTACATAATTCCCTCTCGTGTGCTCCTGTGATTAAATTATCCAAATGTTCTAACCTTATATCTATGCCTCAAACATATACAGTCAGTGCATTTAGGAGATTGACATGTATGTCTAGTTCAGTTGATAAGTCACTGCAGTTACAGATGCATGAAGTGTGCTAACAACATTAGCGCTTATGTTGGGGCTTGCTTCATTATGTCGTGCTCCAGGTACCACCATTTTGGGTGGATTTATCCATTTTGTCAAGATCTTTTGAAGACACTGATTCCTGGTGCATGGAAACTGAAGCAACTCTAGTGTTTTCTAATTCTGAAGCACAAGTTATTTGTTTTTTCACTAATGAATCATTGGACACTGTGATTGAATCCTCTTCATGACCCTGGAAACACTCAGATTTAGAATGATCCATAGACAGAGTGTTTAGTTGCGCTAACTCTGAGTCCTCTACCACTGCTTGCGGACTTTCAGCTGTTATACCTATTGTGTTGGTACTCTCCACTTTGCCAGACATAAATGCAGTTTTGCCAGTTTGATTTTTGGTTGTTGCCCCAACAAGTTGTCCTCTGACAATGAGACAGTTGGGTTCTCAGTTGGGTTATTTGTTTTTGGAAGAAATTTAAAATTGTTGATGGATGATTGTGGCGTTTCCTCGGATAGGCAGATTTTAGCAGGGCCTGTAAGCTCAACAGTGTGTTTTGCTCTGCGACTTTCGTTTCCTTTGTTGCTAGTTTTCCTGCTGTACCTCTTAGGTTGCCAGATCTCATCCTCTTCAATAAATATAACACTGATGCACAAATCTCTTCAGCTTAATATATATTCACAGGACAGAGAGCAAATTAAACTCATTTGGCTCCTCCTCTCCGCCACTCCTCTTCACTGCCTCTAAGTTCATTCTCACCTCCCACCCCCAGGAGGCGGTTCAAAGGCTTTACCTGGTCTGATGGTGATAGCAATTACTGAATCACTAAAAGCGATTTTTAAATGGTGAGTTTCTACATTTAGTTACAAAACATTCACAATTAGGAAATACATTAAAACACTGCATTTTGCACATGCAGAATACCATGGGTGGACGGATCTCGCGGAGTTGCAAAAAAACTCAGTGGAATTCCGCTCCGCCCCACCACTAATTATAAGAGATGTTTCCACCATCCTAAAAACATATAATACCATGATAAAGCGCACTGTACCAGTTAGTCTACCTCATATATCAAACAAATGCTTCCCTTGCTGCCAAGTGAAATTGCCCTTGCCGATGGTCCGCTACACTCCAGCTCATCCGATCCTGGCTAGACCTGGCCCATGGGTGGGTGTGCTAGGGGAACCGAAGCCATATCTGTCACTGATGGGGGTCAGGTGGAGGGGGTCCCGCGACAGTTACTAGAGCAACGCTTGCTGCTCAAGCACTGGGGGTGGTGCAAGGTGCCAGGGTACTGGGAGGAGCATGGCCCACAGGAATGATGACAACATAGACAAACTGAAAAGCCCCAGCAGCAGAGGGGGATGGGCCACTAAACTCTGCTACATTGCTGTGGGAGGTGGAGTTTATGCCAAACTCCACGCTCCAAGCAGAGTGTGGAGCAGGCAAAACTTCGCAAACTCTGTCGGTGGAGCGGAGTTCACCGTTCACCTGTGCAAAATACCATGGATTTGAATCAAGTGGTAACCAAGAGTAAAGTATAAAAGGCGACCCAAATGCCTTGCAATCTTATAAAATGGCTGCACTCTATGCTTCAGTGAGAAGAATGGACATTCTGGGAGCTCAATAAAAGGAGGTTGAGATTAAGAATATTCCAGCAGAAGGTGACTTTGTTTGATCAAACTGATAAGGAGGTGTACACAAGCTACAGGTGTGCCAAAGAATTTATTTTTAGTTTGATTCATGATTTGCACCATGACTTAAGTACACCTAACCAGCGCATGGTAGCAATACCTACACCATTTCAGGTTTTGTGTATTTTTCATCTGCTAGTTTCTGGTAGGTACCAACACACAGTTGCAGATTGCGTTTTTCAAAGTAGTTTATGTAGGGTTTTCTGTAATTTTCTAGGGGCAATGCTGTCTAAAATTGATACCCATATTTCTTTCCCTCCCACCCTTGAAGAGGTAGAAAGTAAAATAATGTAATTTTACAGAAAGGCACATTTTCCTCAATTTTTTGTTTGCATAGACTGTACTCATATTTTACTTTGTCCCCCGCTGGAATAGAGCATGTGTGTTGTCACCATAGAAGCCAACAGTCCTAAAACATAACAAGTAGTGTCTTATGTAAAAACTCTGATTATGAATCTTGTTGCAAACTACCTTGTGGACACTCATGACAAAAAATGTAGACACTGTTGACTCTATGAGCGTCTATCTAGAGGAGAGTTTAGAGGCTGCTGGGTATTAAGTATTTTTGATTAACATTACATCAGATTCCTTAATTTTTAGGCGACAGTGAATACTCCTTAAGGACTTGGATTATAATTACAACATAACCAAAGTAGATATAATGCTGCCCACAGACAAGCAAGGTGCATTGCAGAAACAAGCTTTGGCCTACTTAAAGGCAGACTTCCATGTCTGCATAAAAGTCGAGGTGTACCGGGTGTGCGTACTGGTGTTCTTTACAATGATTTTATACTTCAACAATAATGTTTTTTCTTGTAGAGAAGAAACCTTGAAACATTAATGTATATGTGATATGGGAATTTTTCATAAACTAGATGTGGACTTTATTACCCACAATCCATTGTACCAAACCCTATGAAAAGCTGATATGTATTTTCCACAAATGGTTGCTTCATCTAATGTTCAGCTAATAAATTGAAAATACCATAGACAAAAATGTATTTCTATTGGTTAGAATTTAAGCATAGGTCTTAAAAATGAACATCTATTTACGTATTACATTATTAAATAACTTCCCTTGAGTATCTGATACAGGGACAGAGGTATCAATAGTTGATACTCCAGAGATGGCTTCTGGCTGCAAGGTGGATTCTATAACCTCCTCCAATGAGTTGGGTGTTAGTTTCCTATTCTTCCCTACTCCAGTGGCTGCCACTTCCCTCATTCAGTTTGCAATCTTCTCCTTTGCATGAGAGTGGAGGTCATACCACCTCTTGCATATTTCTTCCACCAACATTTTTGTCCTCCAACAGCATTAGTTCTCTGCTGAATCCTGGTCCATATTTGTTTCCAGGTGGACTTAGGACCAGAGATGGGGAAGCCTTCCAAAAGAGCATGTCACTATCCCCCACACACTCCTTCACATAATCTTCATCTCTTCTTTATTACATTTTCTTTTTTGCTTCCTCTGCACCTCCTCCTGTGGATCCTGGCTCGATATTTAAAATAATGAAAGTGCTTGGCTTGAAGACAAACACAGACTATGCTCTGATGATCCCAGGAAATACACCTTTTGAATTGGGTGTTGTCCTCATTACCTCATGGTGCAACATACACAAATTGAGATTCATACTAAATTGCATTTTAAAATACTCAATCATAACACATCCCTATTTGCATAAAGTAAATTTTGTAAATCATCTTTAGCGTTTCCTATTTTACAACTCGGTATGAGTCGCTAATTGGGAATTACTAAATTAGATTTTTGTATATCACGCCCTTACTCCTTACTGTGAGGAAAGGTCTCAAGTCGACTACCCTGTTTGCTATTAGAGTAAGAGAAACTCCTTCTTATTTTATGCCCACAGAACCAAGGGACAGACATACTAACAAGTCACACAAAGCAGCAAGATAACTTGCTGCGCTGTGCTGCATGTCAGGATAGGGCAGTAATGTGCTTTATCTGCTAGCATATGACTCATTTCTGCTCTCTCCTTCCGCTGTTGCACTGAATGCAGCCTAGCGCTAATGCAGGCCCCCTTGCATAACATTTTTGATACATTCCCACAGGTCTACCAGTGACAGCAAATTGGAGAATGTGCCAAAAACCTTGATGGATGTGTGAAAACACAGACGCTGCACCCATGCAATGTCTTTACAGGAAAAAGTAACGCAAGGCAGTGACTTGTGTTACTCCAGATTTACTAAACAATGCAGAACCATGCAATATGGCTTTGTGTGGCTTAGTAAATCTCCCTGAATCTCTTGATTTTCCTTGTGCTGCCTTTTGTAATACAATGGCAACTCAGGGGCTTCATAAATCTGGGCCTAAGTACTAACCAAAAGAGACAGTCATGATTAGAGTTATGATGTGGGCTGCTAAGTTATATAGATACCTCCAATGAATGTACTGAGCGCATAATCAGAGGACCTGCTGCACACGAAACTCTTAAAAATCAAATATTTTTTACTTAAAGATAAAAGTAATTGAAAGCAAAACCAAATCTATGATTGAAGGTTCATTTATTGTGAAGAAATCCTTACATGTGTTGCTGTGACTACAGCTCAGCTGAATTCCTCACATAAGGTGTATTAATGCCAAGAGTTGTGGGTAATGACTGTGGGTAGTTGAGGTGCACCAAATAGATTTTTATAAAGTTACTTTTCAGGTTTCATGGATCCTATGCCACTTATTCTAAATGAGTACATCCCTAGTTGCTCTCGCTGTAGATCTTGGCCATATAATCTTGCTGTCACCTTGCAGGCATTTACATTTTTCTGTTCCGCAGGGTGTGTAAAAAATGGCACACCAGAGATATTTTTTCAGTGTGAAGTGCAGCAGCAACCCATGACATTGTAACAACGTCTGCAACATCATCATCCTGCAGGACTGGGTTTGTCCACTCAGCTAGAAAGCCATAATTAGACCAGTGGAATCATCTTTATCTCAATCTCAACACACAAAGGCAAACAACGTGTCCTCCAAAGGATGGGCTCTGTGTCTTTAGAGGTTGTGGGCTTGACTTTTGGAGGACTTACATTGTTTAACCATTACAGTGTTTCCATTCCTTTTTGAGTGTTTTAGGCTCTAGAAGAAACAAACCTTTGGTGATGAAGCTCTCTTGTGAGATTGGGAAGGCAGGACTTCCATTCTGAGTACTGTGAACCCCAAACTGATGCAACAAATCCAGTAACTGTTTACAGTTTTTAATTATTTGAGTTGGATAAGAAAGCAACATAACTTGTATGTTGGAAGGTGGATTATTAGTAGGGGTAAGTAGGCACCTGCCAATAGCAATAAGGCCACAAATGCTATATAAGGTTCAGACAAGGTCTCAATAAATAATTCCCTTGTTCAACCCTTGGTTGCTGGCAACGAGCAGGCAGGCTTAACTTAGGAGCCAGGTTTGTGAAGCATTTAAAAACATTAATACATTAAATAAGTAAGACACAACAAATAATAAAAATCCACAACCAATTTATAAAAATAGGAAATATTTGTGTGACTAAAATGACACCAAAACAACAAAAATTCAATATGGGGAGTCATAGATATTATTTTTTAAAGAATAAAGACGTTCCAGTGCTTAAAAACATATAGCGACAACTTGGGACATCCGGTCGCTCTTGAACGGGACAAAGTCAAAGTTTGAGGCTGACAACGATGGAGCCCTGGTCAGATACACTGAGCGGGAAGCCTTGATCCAAATTTAACCTTTGCACTTAGACACCTCTCTGGAGGAGGTTCTCCTGATGTAGAGTGGGCCTCCCTAGCAGGCCTGATTCGCAGCAACTTCATCGGATTGGTTCAGCGAGAGCCCCTGACAAACTCCTGGAAGTCTTGAGCTCCGGTAATTTCAGCTGGACAAATCTGAAATTGAGGGTGGATCGCAGTGCGAGGTAGTAGGCTTGACTCTCGAATTCGGATCGGTCACCTTATGGAACTTTCTCCAAAAGTTGCTCCAAACGTCTCCAAACTTCTGGAACTTCTTCCTGAAGTTCCTCTTGAGCATTCAAAGTGTCAACAACACATATCCAAGGTTCCAGAGTCTGAATGGCTCCACGGAAGTTCGGACTACAGTTCCCACAACGCACCTGGCCAAATCCTTAAACAAGCAAAACACTTTGACACATCTGTTAGTGCCAATACACGCTGCACAGCCGACTTGAGGAATGAATCCAATCAATCAAACACTTCTTAATTCTTCATTTACAATTTGACTATATTTTTCTCCTTTGCTTAACTCTTGATAATCGTTCAATTCATTATACTCAATCCATGGACTCAAACGAAGGAGGCGTGATAGATTCCACATGCCACGACTTTATTAAAAACACCCAATGCATTTCGGGAAACAATTCCCTTCGTCAGGGGTATCTAGAATACAAAATAACATCATTGTCGTTTGTTTAAAACTCAAAACACAATTCATACTGACAGGCTTATTGTGAATGATAACATATATCTGTATCATACGAGTGACGTAACGATTCCTTTCATCAGTTACAAGTTGAAAAATTGTATGCGTCTATGGCTAATCTCCCACTTGCGTGTGGACGTTAATTAAAACCATTCCTAAACTGAACATGCGAATCTGCTTACCGTGACACATGGCTAATCCCCCTCTAAAAAAGGTACGAACTCATCAAACTTCGTGCTCCTGGAAACATCTCCAACCGGTATGAGAATACCGCTTGCCTTGTTGGGCGGAGTGCGCTTCACGTTTTGCACGCCAATACAGGTTGAAAGAGTACATGACTAATAATTGCGGTCAAAATCGGTGTGCATCTCACTACTTGTTTAGATGTTTCACAATGGATTCCGTCCTTTTGTGAGTTTGCACCCTTAAAAAACTATGAATACAAGGCCAACAAAACGAGTTGCAATGGAATTGGGAAATCAGCTATCCAACGAAGGAGGTCGTGCAGCGAAATTGAATTGTCATCTATTTCAAAACGGACTATTGACTTTGGTAGATCTATATGTCATTTGATACAGAGTATACTGAATTTTATGCATATTGTGAAAAGGTGTTTGAACCACACAGCCAATGAGTATTGGACACGAAATCTAGGACTGTGTTTGTTCACACATCAGTTTACGAGTGAGAATAGACCTGATTTACGAGGTTACTGTTTAACTCCAGTCTAAGCATTTTATGTTCAAAACGGACTGTTCTCTTTGGTAGATTTATATGCCATTTGATACAAAGCATATTCACTTGCAAGCACATTGTGAAAAGTTGTTCCAACCTGACACTACGAGCATTGGAAACGAAATTGAAAACTGTGTTTGTTTAAACATCAATTAACGAGCGAGAAAAGACCGGATGTACGAGGTTTTCGTTAAACTGCAGCTTTAAGCATTTCATGATAAAGGTTAGAAGTTGAAGTTGAGAAGTCTTTTTTCAGTGTTAGACGTGCTTGCGTAAACATCCTCATCCACCTGTAGGAGATGAAGGGAGGTGGGGTATAAGTTTCATCAGCAATCAGTAGTTGATTTGGTTCTCTGCAACAAGGCAAGCGGTATTCTCATACCGGTTGGAGATGTTTCCAGGAGCACGAAGTTTGATGAGTTCGTACCTTTTTTAGAGGGGGATTAGCCATGTGTCACGGTAAGCAGATTTGCATGTTCAGTTTAGGAATGGTTTTAATTAACGTCCACACGCAAGTGGGAGATTAGCCATAGACGCATACAATTTTTCAACTTGTAACTGATGAAAGGAATCGTTACGTCACTCGTATGATACAGATATATGTTATCATTCACAATAAGCCTGTCAGTATGAATTGTGTTTTGAGTTTTAAACAAACGACAATGATGTTATTTTGTATTCTAGATACCCCTGACGAAGGGAATTGTTTCCCGAAATGCATTGGGTGTTTTTAATAAAGTCGTGGCATGTGGAATCTATCACGCCTCCTTCGTTTGAGTCCATGGATTGAGTATAATGAATTGAACGATTATCAAGAGTTAAGCAAAGGAGAAAAATATAGTCAAATTGTAAATGAAGAATTAAGAAGTGTTTGATTGATTGGATTCATTCCTCAAGTCGGCTGTGCAGCGTGTATTGGCACTAACAGATGTGTCAAAGTGTTTTGCTTCATTGTCACGCGCAATTGGGCGGAGTGCGCTTCACGTTTTGCACGCCAATACAGGTTGAAAGAGTACATGACTAATAATTGCGGTCAAAATCGGTGTGCATCTCACTACTTGTTTAGATGTTTCACAAATCCTTAAACAGCCACTGGACACACTCCAGGCTAGGGTCTTCTTGGGGGAGATGGTGAAGATGAGATTTGTTAATTTGTTGCTTTCAGGGAGTCCATTCCTTAATCCTTTGAGAAGCGGGGCAAAGTCCTCAGGGCTGTAGTTTCAAGTGTGCAGCTGGAGCAGTCCTTCAGAGTGCAATCCTTTGGGGCGCAGATCAAGGTTCCAGCAGGGCAGTCCTTCTCCTTATAGTTTCAAGCAGCAGATCTGAGTTGCTATGCAGCTCTCACATATTTATCCAATGTTCTGGGGGTGACAAGCAGGGGAACCCCTGACAAATGGCCCACTCAAAAGCATGACAGCTTCCTGAAAGGTGTGGTATATTCTTGTCCCACACAGCACTGCACTTTAAAATTTAAGATGGAGAATTCCTCTCTTTGGGAGAAAGACCTGGCTAAGCCAACCCACTGGTGTAGCTCACTTCCCTTAACACTTCACTTTCCCTTCTGCAAACTCCATTCATGGGGCTGCCATCTGGCTGGAGAGCACAGAAAGAGAGGGTAGACCTGGCTGCCATTCCTCACTGACCTGCTCTCTTTGAAGCCAGTTTGATTTACCCAGCCCCCTTCCTGGCATATTCTCTGCAGCTGCATTGTTTGCCCATCAGAAAACCTCTGTCTCTGCACAGGCCATTTATCACCTCATCAAATCAGTTTGGCTAAGCCTGTTAAGGGCTGGCCAATCAGGAAAGTCTGCTAGAAGGCCAGATTTTGTCTCACAGAAAAGAAAGTTCTACAACGTCTTTTCTGTATTAGTTGTGACACATTCAACAGTGGAACATTGTTGGATTTATCATTACCAATCTTCCAAGTCCTTGAAATATCATTTTAGCTCACTCCAGTTAATAGTTACATGGTATTATAGTATTCCCTTGTTAGCCTATGGAGCTAAAAGTGCTAAAGGAGGAAAAATGAAATTTGTAGTCTTTCCCTCACCACGACATTAGAACCCGGGCCGGGTAGGCAAAGCCGGACCCGATAGGGGCCCGGGCAAAACGCCGTCCGGGGGCGGCGCCCCTCCCCCGGCCAACCCCCTCAGGGATTTGAATAAGGGCTAGGCCGACGGGTGCCAGGATTGGCCCCGAAGGCGTGAGCGAGCCCCCCCCCCCAATCAGGGGTCGTGCTCGAGGGCCAGGGGGGGGAATAAAAGGGGGGTCACCGGGATAGGTGTTCACAAATCCCCCCCCCCGGGCCAAGGGCGAACAAAGAAGAAATCGGCGCGGGCTCACCTGGAGGCAACCTGCGGCGGCAGCGGTGAACGGACTTTGACGCCTAAAAATCCAAGGACTCGGACGGCGGAGGATCCAGCGAGGAAGCAGCCCACGCTTTGCCGAGGCCCGGGACACGAGCCTCCTTCAGCCTCCGACCAGGAATCCTCACCAGCAGAAAGGCGGAGGGACGCGGCCGCCCCCATCGCAGGCAGCGGGAAAAGGCAGCTAGCACTGAGGGAGCCCCGGGGACGGCGGAAACGGGACTAACACCAACCGCGCGCTGCCCGGCTTCACCGCAGCATCTCAGGCAGCTTCCCTCCCGCACGTTGGTCTACACACGCTTCCGCCTTCGTCAGTGACACCAGCGGAGGGGAGGGAGTTGGAGAAGGGCGAGCCCCCTTAAAGGGACAGTACACGGCGGGAGGAGACAAAAAGCAAGTTACCTCGGCACGAAAGGAGAGGAGAACCGGGAAGGAGGATGGCAAGCAGGAAAGGGGCAACAGGAAGGAAGAAGCAGCCCCCTGCCCGCTTCAGAGAACTGCAGGAGCAGCCAGCCACGAGGACAGCAGACACAAGGAAGCGCAAGGAGGACGATCTGGACGAGGATCTATTGGACATGCTGGAGCAAGCAAGGGCACTGGTGGCGCTGAAGGGCAGGAGCTGGATGGAGCAGCAGATCAAAGAAGCCCCCCCTGGGAAAGGGAGACGACGGAGCCAGGTTCCCACACCGCCACCAAAGAGAGCAAAGAAGGGGGGGTCTGCAGCCAACACGGCGCCCCCCCACAGGAGTAAAACACGGGCAAACAACGAGGGAACCCCGTCGCAAGCATCCAGGAGGAAGACCCAACCAGCAGCGGTGCAGGTGTGCAGCTCGGACTCGGACGAGAGCAGCGAGGGCGAGGGGTCTGTGGCCAACACGGCGGCCCCGCAAGAAGGACCCACGCAGAGCACCCTGGGTAAGCATGGACTACCACGCAGCGCTCGGGGGCAGCCAGGGGGGCTGGGGCCACAAAGCAGAAAGGGGCCACAGGCTGAGGCGGGTACTGATCACAGCGCGACAGGAAGGGGGCCGTGGCACACACAATCACCCTGGCAAGCAGGCGCAGGCCTGGGGGAGGCCTGGCCGGGGGGGGCGATGCAACCTCCACCCTGGGTGCCCTGGTGGCAATGGCCAGGAAGTGGGGTCCCATTCCCAGGGAATGCACCTTGGATCGCAGGGGGGCCAACAAGGAGCCTGGCGGCGGACAGAGCGGCCAAACAAGGGCCACAGGCAGCCGGGGGGGCAGACGAGGAGCCCACAGGGGGCAGCCAGGGAGAGGGGGCAGAGGCGGTGCAAGCACGACAGGACCACACAGGGGCCAGGACGGGGGAGGGCGCAGCCACAGCCGGGGTAGGCGAGGGCAAACCAGCAAGCGAGTATATGCGCCCATCCCCAAGCGACCCTCCCACGACAACAAGGTTGCTGGGTCTGGCAAACCTCATCCCACTCACGGTGAAGGAGAGAATCTGGAGGAAGGAATTTATAGACATATTTTCCCTGCTTGAGGTGAGGCAGGCAGGCTTGGATCTAACCACACAGGACAGGAAAGACGAAGACAGGAGGGGCCCCAGGAAACCCAGGGTGGACAGAAGCATAGAAAACTGGTTGAAAGCCTTTAGGACATTAGCGTGCGTATTTATTGAAAAATTTCCAGAGTGCGCAGCGGCGCTGATCCTATATGAGCAGAAGGTGCACGAGGCGCAGCAGCAGTTCCAAGGGAATGCATGGCTACAATACGATGAGGGTTTCAGGGAGAAAATGCAGGTATGGCCAACGATAGGCTGGGACTGCCAAGACATGGAGGGCTATTCCAAACACATGGTGGCGGCCAGAGAAGGTGTGGGGGTGAAAGAGTCTACTTTTCGCCCCTACGGGAGTAAGGGCAAATTTGAAGGGTATGGGAAGGATCACAAGGGAAGGGGACAAACAGCCACGAAATCCAACAAGACGTGTTGGAAGTTTGACAAGGATGAGTGCAAGTGGGGGGCCGCATGCAAATTCAAGCATGAGTGCGGGTCATGCGGGGGGAACCACCCTGCAATACGATGCCGGCGTCACACAGGGCAGGCAGCAGAGAAACCAAAAGCAGAACCAAAGAAATGAGGCGCAGGCCCCAACGGGGGGGGCCTGGGGAGAAGGGGGCGGGGGACAGGCGCTCCCTACACCCATAAGAGCAGGTAGGCTATTGCAACTGTTAAACAGGTACCACAAACACACAGACAGGAAACTATTGGCGGAAGGGTTTACGCAAGGTTTCCCCATCCCATATTGCGGCCCTAAGGGGGCGCGGGAGAGCAATAATTTGAAATCAGTCAAAGACGACCCTGAGGCAGCAAAACAAAAGGTGGAAAAGGAGGTTGGGCTGGGCCGGGTGGCGGGCCCCTTTTCCCACTCCGCCGCTGGAGGACATGGTGATATCCCCGCTGGGATTAGTCCCCAAGAAGGAGCCAGGCAAATTCCGCTTGATTCACCACCTATCATACCCGGAGGGGGAGTCAGTCAACGACTGGTTGGATCAGGGAGCATGCTCGGTGGCCTATGCCTCGGTCGACGATGCTGTGGACCTGGTTAGACAGGAAGGGGCGGGGGCCCTCATGGCCAAGTCTGATATAGAATCAGCGTTTAGACTACTACCGGTGCACCCAGACAGCTATCACTTGTTGGGCTTTAGACTGGATGGGGGTTACTACTACGATAAGTGCCTCCCCATGGGCTGCGCAATCTCATGCGCACATTTCGAGGCCTTTAGCAGTTTCTTAGAGTGGGAACTGGGACAGCGGACGCCAAGTGGAGGGCGGGTCCACTACCTGGACGACTTCTTGTTCGTGGGTAGGGCAGACACGGAGGACTGCGCCAACCTCCTCACTAGTTTCAGGGCACTGACGCAGGAGCTCGGCATCCCGCTAGCCCACGAGAAAACCGAGGGTCCCACAACAAAGCTAACGTTCCTGGGGATAGAACTGGACTCAGTGGCAGGGACATGCAAGCTGCCACCTGACAAGGTAGCGGATATGCTCAACGACATACGTAGATTGAGGCAACAGAAGAAGGCGACCCTGGGGGAGCTGCAACAGCTACTGGGGAAACTGAATTTTGCCATGAGAGTAATCCCCGCAGGACGCGCCTTTGCCCGGCGGATAGCCTGGCTCACGCGGGGCCTGGCACAGAGACACCACAGGGTTCGCATTACGCAGGGAGTAAGGGACGACTTGGTCCAATGGGAGAGTTTTCTAACAGAGTTCAACGGCACCCTGATCTGGCGGGCCCCCTGGGCTCCGGCCTGTGAGGTGGAACTCTACACTGATGCAGCAGGGGGGTACGGCTTCGGGGCCCTGCTGGGGACGGCGTGGTCGGCAGGGGCATGGCCGGAGGCATGGCACGCAGCAGGGCTAACCACAAACATATCACTAATAGAACTGTTTCCCATTGTGGTAGCCTTCCACATCTGGGCCCCTCAACTAGCAAATAGACAGATCACTTTGTGGTCAGACAACCACGCAGTGGTGCAGGCGATCAATACAGGAGCGGCGCGTTGCCCAGCAGTAGCGGCCTTGCTGAGGAAGTTAGTGGGCTGCCAGTTGAGAGGGAACATTGCATTAAGGGCCAGGCACATTCCGGGCGTGGAAAACTTAGTGGCGGATGCTATTTCTCGTTTCCAGTGGGACAGATTCAGGAAGCTAGCCCCGGGCGCAGACATGAAGATGACCCCGATGCCGGAGGAAGCGTGGGCATGGGTGGAAGCGGTTTGAGATGGTTGCTGGAGAATGCACTGGCCCCAAAGACCAACAGCCGGTACCGGAAATGCTGGGAAACGTTCAGGGCTAAAGCTGGTCTACAGAGGGGGCAATTGGCCGCTAAAAGGGACATCCTGGATTTCATCGATTGGGCTTTCAAGGAAGGGAAATCAAAATCCTGGGCACAAGCACATTTAAGTGCGGTAGCTTACTACACGAAATTGGCAGGGCAGGCCGACCAAACAGGGGCATTTGAATGCCGCATGGCCATGAAAGGGTGGGGTAGGTTACAGCGGGCACCGGAGGATGCAAGGCGCCCCATCCACTTCAGATTACTTCAGGCAATGCTGGGGGCCCTGGACGGGATATGCTCCTCGAGGCATGAAGTCAAGCTGTTCCGGGCAGCGTTTGCAGTAGCATTCTTCGGGGCATATAGGGTCAGCGAAGTGGTAGCCCCCTCAGTGGTGGATGCAGGAGCAGCATGCATACAAAGAGAAGGGGTGGTCATGCAGGATGAACACATGGACATACTGCTAAGAAGGTCCAAGACGGACCAGACAGGCAAGGGAGTATGGACCAGATTGCGCTGCACGGACAATGCAGATCATTGCCCGGTATGTTTGCTAAAGAGGCACCTAGAGAGCGTGCAGGGGAAGACGGGGCCGCTATTTCAACACAGAGATGGATCTTTCCTCAGCCGCTTTCAGTTTATAGCGGTAATGAGGAAGGCATTGGAAGTTTTGGGCCTCCCCGCACGGGAATATGGGTCGCACTCCTTTAGGATTGGGGCGGCAACGACGGCGGCAGGGCTGGGTATGGGGGGGGCGCTATTAAGGGGATAGGGCGGTGGGCATCCGGCGCGTACAAGCGTTACATACGCCCAGCATTATTCTAAGGCCTCCCCCCCCCCTCTCTTCTAGGCTCGGACGCTGCACGCAAGAAGGTGTGGATCGTGGGGCACTCGTACGTTACGCAGGCACAGCGGTGGGCAGCGGCTAGACGGGACTTTGGCGGCATCTGGCTACAGGACACCGACATAGAATGGTGGGGGCGCCCCGGGATGAGATGGGGAGAGCTGCTGTCCATGGCGCAGGATGCGCGACAGCGGGGCAGCAAGCCAGATGCAGTGGTGGTCCACTTGGGCGGGAATGACTTGGCAGCAATGGGGCGAAAGGCACTCTTGGAAGACATGCAGAAGGGCCTCACAGCATTAGCAAGAATGACACGCCCCGCGGACATAATTTTTTCAGAAATCATCGTGCGGAGCACCTGGCGGGGGGCAATTGACCTGGGGGCGGTGGAAACGTCTAGGAAAAAACTCAATATCACCATGGCAAAAGTTTGTAAGGCGAATGGCTGGGGTTTCGTGCGGCATGGGTTCATAAACTTAAGATCCCCGGGGTATCACAGCGGAGACGGAGTTCACCTCACAGGGGTGGGTATGGATATGTTCCTGCTGAACATCGTGGGGGTTCTGGAGCAGAGGGGTTTCCTATGACAGTCGGGGGTAGGAGTCGGCTAGGGGGGAGCTCCCTCTGATCGAAAAACCATAGGGAGCGTGGCGGAGCTAGACAGACTAAATTAACAAAAGAAAGGGGAGAACCCAGTAGAAGATAGATGAGAGGCTCTCGCAATGCCTTGGGGATGCCGCACGGCAGGGGCACTGAGGGAGCCAAAAGGGCGGCACGCCGCCAACAAGGATTAGAGACAATACTCTCCCCATGACCCTGGGGATGCCTCACGGCAGGGGCTCAGAAGGAGACAAAAACAAAGGACCCAGTCACAAGAAGTTAAAGTAGATACACAAGAAAGGCCCTTGGGATGCCAGCCGGCAGGGGCCTCTGGGAGAAGGGAGGGCCCATGTAAGGTCACAGGGCGAGCGGGACGGCACTTGCGGCCCGGACAGGTCCAAACGGAGACCCGCCCAATCGGTAGCAAGCTGAAGCCTAAACCCGGAAGCAGGAAACGCAGAAAGGGTTCCCTCCCCTCCCAGTTGATTGATAGAACTGGGGCAAGAATAACCATGCAATATGTACATGACCATGAACAATGCGTTACGATTGTATAAAGTTTTTTGTGATATGAATAAACTGCGACCTTTTCAGGCACCCAACAGAAGTTGTCAGTGGTGATTTGAGGTAGCAGAGCATAGCAGGAGGGTAAGAGGGGGGGAAAGCAGGGAGGGGAGATCCGCCGCCTGGATGGGGTTAGAACCCGGGCCGGGTAGGCAAAGCCGGACCCGATAGGGGCCCGGGCAAAACGCCGTCCGGGGGCGGCGCCCCTCCCCCGGCCAACCCCCTCAGGGATTTGAATAAGGGCTAGGCCGACGGGTGCCAGGATTGGCCCCGAAGGCGTGAGCGAGCCCCCCCCCCCAATCAGGGGTCGTGCTCGAGGGCCAGGGGGGGGAATAAAAGGGGGGTCACCGGGATAGGTGTTCACAAATCCCCCCCCCGGGCCAAGGGCGAACAAAGAAGAAACCCACCCACCCACACCTAAGAGTCGGGCGTCGCAGCTGCAAGGTGGAGGGTAGCGGGGGAGCTAGACAGACTAAATTAACAAAAGAAAGGGGAGAACCCAGTAGAAGATAGATGAGAGGCTCTCGCAATGCCTTGGGGATGCCGCACGGCAGGGGCACTGAGGGAGCCAAAAGGGCGGCACGCCGCCAACAAGGATTAGAGACAATACTCTCCCCATGACCCTGGGGATGCCTCACGGCAGGGGCTCAGAAGGAGACAAAAACAAAGGACCCAGTCACAAGAAGTTAAAGTAGATACACAAGAAAGGCCCTTGGGATGCCAGCCGGCAGGGGCCTCTGGGACAAGGGAGGGCCCATGTAAGGTCACAGGGCGAGCGGGACGGCACTTGCGGCCCGGACAGGTCCAAACGGAGACCCGTCCAATCGGTAGCAAGCTGAAGCCTAAACCCGGAAGCAGGAAACGCAGAAAGGGTTCCCTCCCCTCCCAGTTGATTGATAGAACTGGGGCAAGAATAACCATGCAATATGTACATGACCATGAACAATGCGTTACGATTGTATAAAGTTTTTTGTGATATGAATAAACTGCGACCTTTTCAGGCACCCAACAGAAGTTGTCAGTGGTGATTTGAGGTAGCAGAGCATAGCCGGAGGGTAAGAGGGGGGGAAAGCAGGGAGGGGAGATCCGCCGCCTGGATGGGGTTTAAAAGCGCTTTTAAAATATCCCTGCATATTTGCACGTGGTACCCTACCCTGGGGGCACTAGGGTAAACCTTAAGGGTGACTTATATGTACAAATAAGGTAGTTTAATACTTTGGAAGTACCTTTAAATCCAAAGTCGATGTTGCATGTTATTTCAATTTAAAAGCAGCTTGCAAAGCTAGGCTGACTTTTAAAATGACAGCAGGAAACACAGCAAGGCACACTAAAGTGCCTCAAAGCTGCTGGGCTTCTAAACCTACATTCCGTACCATACACCAGTGACTTACAGGTAGGTTGTCAGTGCCAATTGTAATTACACCTAATTACCTTATACCTTTTTAACCTTAGCAGTGGCCCTGGGCATAGCTAGCAGAGCCCAGGACGCAGTCAGAGTCAGTTACCACCAGTATCAGTCAAAAAAATGGGGGTGATCGAGGCAAAAAGGATGACATTCTCACATTGTATTTCTATTAGGTAGGGATTTGGTAACTGGAACGTGTATTGGCATATTTAAAAATGTCCACCTTTTAAGACTTCTTGGAGGCACAGTATCTGGAGTAATTGTTCCAAGGTATGACATGGAAGAATTGTGAATCCTTACAGATCACTGAAAAGATTTAATGCCATCATGTGAATATATACTTCCACTTTAAAATACTTTTTTGCACATATCATTGCACAACTTGCCATAGAGAGCTATAGGGCAAGGAAGAAAGTTTTATGTTTTTTTTGCCTGCACATTTATTGGGGAAACAAATCTTTTTTGCAGCAAAACAATGGTTTCAGGGCAGGAAGAGGATAGAAGAAACCCAGAGGTCCTACTGAGGAAGAGGGAGAACAACATCAAGATTTAAATCACCACCTGAATCAATCATATGGAAGGTTTTTCTCAATTCCACCCAGAGATATAAAAAATTGACATCAAAATATATGGTGTGCATCAAACAACTGAATAAGAGTAATCGAGGTACATATAACTTTGGTACATCGTCCATGCACAACAATCTGGATGCATGGCATGGTCTGCTATTCAATGCTCCCAAAAACAGGGATCCTAAAGACACATGGATAACTGTTGCTATTTTGTGACAAACCATCTCGCCTGGGGACAGTTACAGGATGCTACTCTGCCCCCTGCACAGCACAAAAGTGGTCCCTGATTGCAAATGGGGGCTTAACTATTTAGTATACCATATTGTGATCTCATGAGCTAAACAATTTGCAATAGCACAAAAGAATGAGGTGGCTTTGCACCCAAAGTCCTGCAGAAAACATTTTTTTTCATTTTTTAACCAAATTCTTTCTTCCTAAAGATCAAGTTAAATATTTTTTTTCGCTTTCCATAAAAAAAGAAAAACACAAAACACTAAAGAAGTCGTCAAAACACAAATTAGCTGAAAGAATTCTATAAAAACACAAAATAGTTATTTTTAAGAACCACCTTTTATGGCTTCTTGAAGGATAAAAAGTGATGTTATTTGTTTAGTATAACAGTGAGCCTGAATGAGGGTCAGTACCAGTAAAGTCCATCAGCAGATATTGGTAAGTGAAATTGTGTATTACAGAGTCACCAACAGATTGCATAAAACAAAACAAGTAAATGAGACGGATTGTACTGTGGAGAGTGCTCACGAAGCCTGGTCTCCAGTGAGGCCATACATCTAACCCAATGTGCAGCCACGGCCGGTCCATTGGGGCTGACGAGCCATGCCCCACCACCTTTTTCCCCTCACAAACAGTGTCTGTCAGGCTGAACAAAGGTCAGGGGACAGACACTGTTCATTTTCAGGTCAGGCAGCAAGGAGCAAGACATGCACTAAATGCTCAGATTTTTGGCTCCCTGAGCTGAACTTTGCTGGGTTGAGGAAGTCACAGCTCCTCTGGACATGACCTCCTCAGCTCAGCGAAGGTCCCTGAGGCCCTCCCCTCAGTGACAAGAGGTAGCGTCACTGATTGCCTTGCACCCAGGCGCTTCAGTTTTATGCATTGAAGCGCCCAGGGTCGAGTGTCAAACAGTGACACTTTATCACAGAGTGGGCTGGGGTCAGCAGTCTTACTGACCCCATCCCACCCTGTGATGACGTTGGGACTGCTGCCTTCCTGGGACCTCTGAGGCAGAGCTGTAGGCAAGTGTGTGTGTGTGTGTTTTTTTAACTAATGTTTTGTGCATGCATGTATGAATGTTTGGTAACGAGTGTTGCAAATGGATATGTTTGTGTGTGTGTGCGCACAAGTGAATGCATAGCTGCGAGTTTGTATGTGTATGTGTGCGTGAGCATGCTGTCCCCCCCTCTCCTAAAATTACCGGCTGCCACTGCCAATGCGACCTGATAATCTCTGATGTGCATGGCCGTAACTGTGTACACTGGGTAAAGGACAGCCATTCCCCGCATCCAACCCACTGCTTACATACAATCCGGGAAGCAGAAGACCTGTTTCTGTATGTTGTAGTTATTGTCAGTAGGGTCTCACCTCTGGCCTTATGGTGCAGGCAACTCCCAGGGTGCATGGTCTTTGGCTTTACAAAGCAAGGGTTCCCTCCAGGTTCTGACCTAACATCAGGCCCTACACCCCACCCTCCGTGGATGACCAAACAGAGGTGTGATGCAGGAGCAACCCACCATCCACTAGCAGCCAAGATTGGCTATGCACAGCATGCGCTGTAAAGTTGGACAAAGAGCCTCACCACCAAATCCTACAGCTTTGCAGTGTGTACCTCAGACGTGATACAACATCCATGGGCAGCAAAAACCCTCTGCAAATGGCCTCTGACTATTTGCAGCGTAGGTCGGGTGCAGAGCCTGGCCTCAGGCCAGGTCTTTCACCCGACACTAAGTGGATGGGCAACTGCTGCTGTGACCTTCCGCTGGTGCATCATGGGAGTGCTGTAGCAGCAGCTTACCCCCCCCACACACTAACCCCCATTGTTCTTGATCTGCAGTCACGCACAGTGGAGTTGGATGCAAAGTCTTGCCTCCACAACCTCAAGACATGTGAAATTAGGGTTTCATAGGCCAACACCTGCTGTGCAAAGCCTGTGGCCATACGCAGTAGAGGTTGGCTGCAAACACTAGCTTTCTGCTAGGTTCTGCACACCACCCTCCATGGGTGGATAACCCCTGCTGTGCACTGCCTTCATCTCTGCATTGGAGTGTTCTGCAGAAACAGCCCAGAAACAGTCCACCCTCACCCGCTATGGGGATTGGATACAATGAATAGCCTCCACGACATTCAGCAATATGTAATGAGAGTATGCTGCAGAAGTGACCACCCACCACAGTCAGTCATCACCCACTGTGCATGGTCTGTCACCTTGAACATCTGGGATTGGCTGAAGGTCCTGTCCTTTTGCCAAGTCCTGCTGCTCACACTCCACGGGCTTGCAACCCTAGTTGCTTACTGTCTTTGCAAGCACAGTGAAGATTGGTCACAAGGACCGTCTTCCACAGCCTTCAGTCATATGTAACAATGGTGTGTCCCAGAAACCATCCACCCTCCATGGGTGGAAACCCCTGAATTGCACAGCTTTTGGTCTTGTGCAGTGGGATCTAGTGACAGGATTATCCCTTTCACTGGGGGAAGCCAATAGCCGGTGACCATGTCCCTCATTCGTACACAGCGCAGGTTGCCTGCAGGCGCTGTACCACACCCTCCATAGACAGAGAATCCCCATTGTGTGGAGCATGTTTCATTTACTGTTTTTTGTCACTTTGGAAGTCCTCATCCCTTCCCACTCACTGAATAATCACAGTGAACACTTCTCTTAAAATATTCAATATCTAGGATGTCTCAAATCTCTACATACAGCATATGTCATAGACAGTATTGTAATAAAATGATTCAATTGTGCAAAACATAATTAATCATCAAACTATATATTATCTAATCCTTTGTAGAAAGTAATATTACAATGAAAATCTTGATAATCACATTCACCCACAGATATCTCGTTATTCGCTCTGGTGGCTAAACTCAGCTTCATTATAGAATGCACCTTCACATGATGTAATACCTAATTAAAGTGTTTTCAGTTACTTTTTGCGGACAACCCCATGGTTTAAACGTGGCATAACATCAATACCTTTACCGAAAAAGTCTGTGCTTCTGTACACCATGTTTCAAGATAACCAGATATGAGAATGTTTCTAGTTTCTAATCATGTCAAAGGTTTCTTCAGAACAGTGCAACTTTAAAATGAATGGTTGTTCTTTTCCTCATCTTAGCATTTACTGCACAGTTTACACTTTGTAATACGTGGTATACACTTGCAAAGACAAAAAGTTGAAGCTGTTTTTGTTTCTCGAAGGGAGAGACACAATCGGTTAGTTACCTCTCACTGTGCATTTCTTTGTAACCCCCCAGTGTTTTCTTTTTCATAGGCAGCAGCCAAACAAAATGAATTTACCTTCAAGCGACCACTTTTTTCTTTTCAAATATCTACTTCTTTGTGAATATTTTTCATTCTGTAGCTTATTATCTGACGTTCATAGGGACTCTTGCAGCCTGGTTCATGTCTGGATAGATGGTTACTGCTGTCCCCAGTGGACGCATGATTGTGCTATATCTTGCAGCATTGATAAGAAAATTGGATTGCCTAATATGGAAATTACCTGGATTTCTATTGGTTTAATGAAATGACATCAATTTATGGCTTTGGTGGAAAGTATAAGCAACCAGATACAATGATTTTGCATTGTGGACCTGATGATTTGTGCACAGTTACTGGGTTTCCTTTACCTTTTGAAAAGAAAAATACATTGCAGAGGTCCTGCATCTATTCCCACATGTAGCCTTTATATATTCCAACATCTGTGAAAGGCAAAAGTGGAAATGGTCAGTCTATCTTTGTCTACAAATAGACACATTCTGTAAACATGTCAATAGAGTGATTCCTGCATACCTCGGAGAGCATGGCATGGGATGATACAACACTGATATCCGGTTCAACATGCCTGGAATTTGCCTAAGAGATGGAGTGCAATTGGGTCTTCTTAGGCAACCTGAGGAATGTATTCAATTATATTTATAAGTCAGCGAAAAACACATCATAAATACAAATGCTCTTCTTAGAACCACCTTTACTTTATGAAAGCATTTTTGAAAGAAAACATTATTTTAAATGTTTTGGGAGCTACAAAACCTCTGTTGATCATGTTTTATCTGTTACTTCATTGAGGAGTGAAAGGAGGATCTACATATTATGTAAATTGTAAAAAGAAATAGTGTGTCATTAATCCCCTATGGAGCAAGAATTAGGCATAGGACCTCGTGACAGGCCATGTCCTGAGTCCCACCATAGACGAGTGCTCAACCACGGCTATGCATGGCCTTCTGCCATGAGCAGCTCAGGTGAACCATAAGACCTGGCCTCTCATTCTGGCTCAGAGCCCCACCCTCCATGGGTACCTGACCCTCGCTGGCCACAGCCTTCAGCTATTTGTAATGTGGTGCCCTGCTGGGCTTCGCCTCTGGCCATTTTCAGATCCCCAATCACTGTGGGTGTTCAATCCCAACCATGAGCGGCCCCTGCCATGCACAGCATGGGTGCACTAGACCAGGTTGATCAAATTGGCCAGGCATTGTGCTCTTCTATTTGCAGGCTCTAGACAAAACTGGCTATGCTCAATGGGGTGAGTTCCAGGGCCCATCATCAAGCCAGACTTTGCACCCTTTTCTGTCTAACACTGCACCGCATGAGGTGGGCTACAAAATCAGGCCCTAAACCCCATCCACTGCTTGCCTTCAACTCTGGGAATGCGTGGCCTTTGGCATATGCTTTTTTTGTAGAAAAAGACATAACCATGAGTACGCTGGCACTATTCTCCGAGTGTAATATTTCCAAATCTATTTACTCATCTTGTCAGTCGCTCAATAGGTCCCTTAAAAAGTAATATGTTGGCTATACCAAATTTGCTAAAAAGCTAGATCTTGGTCATTTTCACCTAACTTTAACGTCCCTTTAACCTTTGTTTTTTTAAATGAATATATACCTATATATCTATATATCTATAAGACCTAGGCAAAATGCTAATTACCCCACAGTAATTGGAGAAATTTCAGTAATTTCAGTTATTAAACATTACTGTTGTGATGCGAAAATACCAATTTTATTTTTTTTAGTTCCTTTTATTAAACATAGTGCATCGACAAAGCGGTTCACATTAAAGAGGAATCAACTCTACAGTCATCTTACAGGTACATAATCAAATTGGTACAGAACAATGGTACAATGGAATTACATTATTCATGGCGAGGGTAAATCATCATCAATAAGACTTGCGTGGAGGGTTACAGATATTCCCTCGGAAGATGTTCCAAGGGCTCCAAATCTGGATCCAATTTTTCGGCCAGCCCTGTGCTACAAACAGGGTCTTTTCCCTGAACATCCACCAATCTAACTCTGCTTTCCAGGCCTCTATTCTGGATGGTTGTGAAGCTCCCAAAAATTACGCGATGTTTCTCTTTGCCAGCATTAGACCCAGGGTGACCCAATGTTTACCCTTACTATTCAGGCCCGTCGGCTCCCACATGTTCAGAAGGCATCTCTTTGCTTCAAGGTGGATGGCAAACGTTAGTACTTCACTAAGGATATCGTGTATTTTGCGCCAGTAGGGCTGAAGGAGATCACATTCCCATATTATGTGCATAAACGTGCCTTCCTGGCCACATTTTCGTCCGCACTCTCCACTCTCCGCCCTCCCCATGCGACCCAGACAGGGCCCAGTAATGTATATTCTGAGAAGGATTTTAAGTTGCACTAATCTCAGTCTGGCAGAGATTGCCACTTCCCTTGGGGAGGCTACTGCCTCCTGCCACTCTTCGTCATCTAGTTCAATATCATCTCTTTCCCACCTCTCTCTCGTTTGTCGTTTGGGGTCTGCCATGTTGTTGATCAATTTCTTGTACGTCAGGGATATGGCTTTCTCCAGTAGGTAGCTGTCCAGTAGCCTGTCTTCAAGTGGTGAGGATTCTGGGGGAGAGGAACCTTTTGACAGGTGCGCTTGTAGAGAGTAGCGGACCTGTATATACCTGAAGTACTCTGAGTTAGCTGGCTCGTGGTCTTGCTGCAGGGAGACAAATGTTGCCATGTCGCCTTTCACCCATAGGTCTCCAATATTTGAGATCCCGATAAGGTCCCATTTGTCAAACAATTTCGACTTCCACAGACTGCCTAGTTTCTCGGCATCCCAAAGGGGGGTTTCCAAAGTAAGTTTTTGCTCCCACCCCAAACTTTTATTCGCAATGTGCCAGATCTGAACTGAGCGCTTAGTCGGCCCCGTTAGGGGGTATCACTGGGGGTTCGAATATAGCGCCCGGTTGTAGTTCCCTCCTGGCAGAAGCCACTTATCCATGGCATATCCCGGATCGTCTGCGCGGCCGTAGGTACCATGACTGATGGCTGCGAGATGGGCCGCCCAGTAGTACTTCTTGATATCCGGGAGACTTATCCCTCCATCATATCAATTGAGAGTGAGTTTGGCCAATGCTATACGGGGTTTCCCGTCCCACTACAGATCTCTCTGCAGGCCCTCAATTTCCCTGAAATAGGATGCCGGAACTAGGTCCGATGAGTTCTGTAATGGATAAAGAAAGCGGGGCAGAGACATCATTTTGAAAAGAGCCGCTTTGCCCAGCAGCGAGAGCGGAAGCATTTTCCAGCTCGCTATATCTCGCTTCAATCTTTGCAACGATGGAAGCAGATTGCGTTCGAATCCGAATTTCTGGTCTAAGGTGACAAAAATCCCTTGATATTTGAAGCCGACTGCTGTAATTTGTATAGAGCAGCCCTGGGGTGGGGTGGCCGGAGTACCGCTGAGGACGTATAGGAGAGACTTACTCCAGTTAATGGAGAATCCGGAGTATCTTCTGAATATTGCGAAGATATCCAGGACACTTATGAGTGATGGTTCTGGCGAGGCTAAGAACAGCAAAATGTCATCCGAATATAATGAAAAGCGGTCCTCCCATTCTGAGGACCAACGCAGTCCACCGATCACTGGATCTCTACGAATCCATGCAGGTAGCGGTTCCAGGGCAAGGGCAAAGAGGAGAGGAGAAAGAGGGCAGCCCTGACGAGTTCCCCAACTCAGTTTGAATACTTCAGATTTTTTGTTGTTGACCACAACCTGAGCCAGGGGCTCCGAATAGAGGAGTCTGACCCATTGAATGAAGCTCGGTCCAAACCCATCTTCACAAGGACTGCAAAAAGGTATGGCCATTCAATGGTATCAAAAGGCATGGCCGCATCTAGTGATACAATTATGCAGCCTCCTGAATCGTGGCTACTCTCCCCAGAACACCATGCACTCTACGTAAGTTCAGTGCGGTGTTTCGGTGTGGCATGAAGCCTGATTGGTCAGGGTGAACCAACCCGCTGATTACTTTGAGGTGGCGATTCGCCAAGAGTTTAGCTAGAATTTTAGGTTCCGCATGGAGATCAGTGTGTAGGAGGCGCAGGTAGTTTTTGGTTTACCTTCCTTATGAATGGTGATCAATGTAGCTATCCTTTGGTCCAGTGGGAGTATCCCCAGCTCCCTGCTCTCCTCAAACATGGCACACAAGTGCGGAGCTAGTTTGTCTGGTCTGAGTTTGTACAGTTCGATAGGTAGGCCATTAGGGCCTAGGGCCTTGCCTGATTGGAGATTCCTGATAGAGTGCGCTATTTCACCGTATGTAAAGTCGCTCTGTAGTAAACTCCGGTCTTCTGCAGACAGCGTGGGAAGCGCTATGTCCTTGATTAGTGCCTGGGAGTCATCCTCAAACTGATTGGCAATTGCAAACCTGCCATCTTTATCTATCAGTTCAGGTACCAGCCTACTAGCCCATTCCTTCCTGTCAAGCCAAGCGATTAGCTTCCCTGCCTTGCCCGCTAGCTAATATATTCTGCCCTGTGTCTCTCTCCCCAGGGTTTTAGTTCTGTCTGTGGCCAGCGCTTTATAGTCATCTCTTTTGAGCTTCAACCGACCCTTCGTTTTCTTGGAAGTAGTGGTCAAAGGCTTGGAGTAGTGCTTTTTGGACTCCTCGGTCTCGGAGGTACCACGGATTTATGGGGGCAATTCTACCCACCCTCTTCTGTCCCAGAACTATTTGCACCCACACCAGGGAGTGGTCGGAGATCCTCCTTGACATGTGTCTAATTTCTTGGATATTTGCCACGAGGGATGCCGGGACAGGATATAGTCTATACAGGAAAGAGTGTGATGTGCCCCTGAGTGAAAAGTGTGCTGGATACTATCTGGGTGATAAGTTCTCCATACATCCACTAGGCTCAAGGCCTCCAGAAAGTCAGAAAGCCATCGATATGAGGCCCCAAGCTCCCTTGGGGGGTATCGGTCAAAGGAGCTTGAAACCACTAAATTGAAGTCACCTCCCACCACCAAAAGGCCCTCCGGAAGCGAGATTAGTATTGAGCTCAAATCTTTAAACGTACCTCTCTGAAGGCCCGGTGACACATAGACCGACATGAACGTTAGTGTGGTCCCTTCCCATTGTCCTGTGATTCCTATGTATCTACCCCAGTCACTGGACCATGTGGAGGATATTGTGAGGGCAAAGGAGTTCCTCAACATTATACCGACTCCCCTGGAGCCGGTAGTGAAACCTGCGTGGGCCGCCAACTTGTTGCCCCACCTGTTTAGTGCCTTACAGGAGTTACCCACTAGGTGCGTTTCTTGAAGCAGGATGATGTCTGGGGCTTGCCTTCTAATATATTGTAGGACTTCGCAGCGTTTGACCTTAACCCCAAGCCCGTTGACATTCCAGCTCAATATTTTAACACTTTTGTCCCATTGTGTACACTAGACTCTGTATAAGTCATGGAATCCTCTTGATAAATGCACATTGGTCCTGTCGATTCAATAACAACATACAAAAACTCTGAACCCCCAACCCAACAGAGGACAGGTGTGATGGGGCCAGAGGCATCATGAAGATCATGAATGGCAGGAGGCAGGGGGCAGAGGCATGCACATGGAGAATGGAGGGTGTGGTGGTAGGGCGTGGCTTTTATTGTTGCTTTCTTTCTGCACTGATAGTGCATATAGACAGTGTACGTACAGTGTAAATGAGGTCCAAATACATTTTTACAAATCAAACTTATCATAGTACACCATACAATACTTCTTCAGTGAGTCTTTGGTCATGCATGCTCGCTCTTTCCTTCCCATGTAAACTTTTATCTGTGAAAAGGCCCTCTTAACATTGGCACTTGAGACAGGCAACACCAAAATAGCTAGTATACAATTTACTAACTCCGGCCACTAACATAGCTTTCCATGCCAATACTGGTGCACCTGAAGGTTGTGATTCTCTGCAACAGATTCTGCAACATATGCGTTGAATTGGACACATATGCCCTCAAAGTTATTGAAGCGGTCAAAAATGAGGCAGAACTTTTGAAACTCCTGAGAAAATTTCCCTTTACGGAAGGGATCTATAACTTAGAGTACCACAGTGAGGCTTCATTGACTTCAAATGCCATGGTTGGTGAAGGGCTATTTCTTATACATTGTAAAATAAAAGTTCTTGAATTACTCCTCAACATTACTTTGCTTACCAAGTGGCAAACACTCTAACATGAAATATGCTGCAGTGCCAATGTCACTAAAAGTGTCACCCAGACTACTCTCAAGGAGATGTTTCACATCTACACCAATTATGCTGAACACTTGGTTTTTTTATTATGTCCACAACAGCAGCCATGCTTTCCTGTAAAAATCTAAGAATGCAGCAGAGTGTACTTTTTTTCAAATCACTATCAATATCTGACCAAAGATCCTCACATTTCTTGCCTTTGGCATCATCACTCAGCAAAAATTCTGTAAACGGCAGTCACAGGGATAATATAGCATTCATGACCTCTAGGACTGAGAACCACTAGCTAAGTGACACAGATGGGATGACTCTTTTGTTGATGCCACAAAAAGCACAAAAGGAGACACATTTGCTTTTTAGTTTCCATGCATAACAAAACAGTGCACCAGAATGGACTAAAAAGTCAATAGCATTCTTCATTAACTCTGAAAATTGTAACAATGCTTTCAGCATGCCATCTAACAAGTGGCAAGGATCTCTTACAAGGAAGCACATCAGCTCAGGTATCACTGCAAAAACAAACAAAATCACTCCAATCTGTGTCCAACTTGATAAGAAGGTTTTGCAACAGCATTCCAAGTGACACTGCGTTCCATGTTTTCCAAAAGTCTGGTGTTGTGTTTTCACCAGTATCCCAGATGCTTTGTGACTGCACTCTTTTCACATATACCTGTCACTATACCTTGAATTGGATGTTTAAAGCCTGAGGTGTTTGTCAATTCACCTACAATCAATACTGAATCACTAGAAAATGGGGCTGATGTATCAAGGGTTTTTACCCATTCTTTGTGGGTAAATGTGATGGTACATATTGGGAAACATTCTTATGAAACCTATATTTTTCCTGTCAGTGAAAGACTCAAATGTAGCAAAAAAAATTGGATATTTCCTGATTCTGTACAGTTTATAAAATAAATAAACAACACCTAAAACATGCTTCTAACCCCTGTATCTTTAGACCACAGACCACAAAACTGAAAAAAGGAAGAAGAAACAATATTTTAATG
Source organism: Triturus cristatus (assembly GCF_964204655.1). Lineage (NCBI taxonomy): Eukaryota > Metazoa > Chordata > Amphibia > Caudata > Salamandridae > Triturus > Triturus cristatus. Next base: position 1,413,831,938 of record NC_140591.1, on the reverse strand, counting down.
ACATCCCTAAACAACGAAACTCAAGCAGAATAATGTTAGCCCAGTCTTTCTTACTGCTACCTTGTATAACAAAGTTACATTGTATTGGCACCTTCCGGAAGAAATAAAAATGACTCTTTCATCCTCCTTTTCTTTTCTTCGAATGGCATTTAGTTTGTGGTTGTGCGTTTTTTTTTCCAGTGTTTATATGTTTAAACTGGTGAGAGCTATTTCCCTTCCGGTGGGGTTTTATCAGATATTATAGGTTTAAACCTAAAACCGGACAGCCTAATCATATTCCATCATGGTGGAATCAATGGAACCTGAAAGGGGTGGAATTGTAACTACAAATTCAGTACGCAAATTGTCACCAGTAATTTTAGATATAGGAGGAGATAAGGGCCTTGTAACATCGTCCCGTTGGTCCGTACGGAAAATAGACCAATGAAACTGGATGAAAAAAATATCAGCCCAGACTAAAGAAATATGGTCCCACAAGGACAAATCAAAGTTAGAGAACATGAGATCTAATATATGTTCTCCATATAATATGGGTATTACAACTGATTGAAGAAATTCCAAAGGAGACATAATGTTGCTTAAGGTGGAGATAGCACATGTGCCCTTCAGCCCCCTCTAGAGACCCTCCAGTAGGATGTTGTTTTGGTGCAAACGGCCCTCTGCATCTTTGCCTCTGTCGCACAGGTGTGAAACTTCTGCATGGAGTGCTCTAATGTGGGACTGCATTTCTACCATTGAGGTGCGCATTTCAGCCAAGGTCAATTCATTTGCCTCCATCCTGTCTCTAAGCTTGGCCTGGTCAGCTTGTAGCGGCCACACATCAACCACCAGTTTAGGTTCCAGGGTGTTTTTGCATCCTTAATGGCCTTTAAGAGCTCATCAAAGCATTCTCCTGGTTTCATTGAGGCAGATGGAGAAGACATTGAGCCTTAGTCCCACGTGGGAAGTAGGCAGGTGGGAGCCAACCCCTCCTCTCCGCTACCCCAGCAGGTCGTTGTTTCACCATCCTTGCAAAGTTTCAGGCAAATGGGAGGAGGGATGTCAGTGTTGGGTCAATAGAGGTACCATTGCAACACCCGGAGTCCAATCATGCCCTCAGAGCACCATGGGCCATGTTTCTCTGCTTGTTCAGCAAAAGGAGTTGTCACCATTATACCAGTGGGTGGTGTAAAGGTTGAATAAAGGTCAATTGGAGGGCCACCCCAGGCCCTCCACAAACATGCAAGTAGGCAGGCCTCCAGATACCTCTGTGTGGGGCTGTTGACAGTGCTCTCAGGCTGGGCAAGCAGCTGATGTTTACTTCCAGTAAGAAACTCCAAGCACAGTGTCCTCCAGTACTGCGACCTTGGTCCAGGGAGTCTTGTCAGTCCCGATCCAAAGGTTGCGGTCAACCACTAGGTCCCAGGTATTCAATAGGCAATGGTTGGGGCCCTACACCATCTCGCTGCTGGTCGTCCAGGTGGCCCCCTGTGCACCCCCGCTCCGAGAACTATGCAGGGAGGGGCATGCACAGCGCCAGCGTGTCAAGGCCTTCTCAGATGTAGGTTCTGCTGGTGTCGAGCCCACAGCTTGATTCCATACAGGGCACAGGCCCATATCCCTCAATGGTTATGGTACTCCTCAGGGTTCTGAGTCAGGGCAAAATAGTCCACGGCGGGTGCCAAACCATGCCCACCACGCAGACCCTGTGCCGCCTGGGTGGCGAGGGGCAGGAGAGACTGACGCTACAGACACGGATGGGCTGCAGTTTCCTAGTAGTCACTGCGTGAGTAGAGGCACTATCAGCAGCTCCACAGCAGGCTGGGCCAACACTGAGTAGGACAAGGCACTCAACATCACTCACTCCGCGGTTCGGAAGCCTTCAGGATGGTGTTGGGCTGGCCTGCGTGAAGGAGCTTCTCTACTCTGTGTCCAGTCACCATCTTGGCCACGCTCCCAGGTACCATTTCTTTGTCACCTAGGGAGACTAGGGTAACCTCTGCACTCTCACCCACACTTACTGGGGCAATCTACTCACGAGCACTACACTGGCAAACCCTTGGGTCTGCCCACCAGTGGGGCACTGTGTCCTTTTGGGACACTTGGCCTCCCCTTTCAAATGCCCATACTTGTAGCACTCTTGGGACTTAGGGACAAACTTGCCTGTCTATTTTGGGGGCCTTGAGAGAACTCCTTATTAATTATTGTACTTCCTCATCTTTCTTCTGGTGGGGACCCTGACCACCGTTTTAGAAAACCCCCTCCCCCAGATGCTTTTTTGTACACACTGGTGCTGACCCTCCTTAACAAGCTCCCAGGGGTCAAGGAGCTTACTATCAACCAGATGTTGGTGCAGCTTTGTAAACCAGGTATTAGGCATGTGCTCTCTCAAAATCAGATTGTACAGCTCAGTAAAATCATTAACTTTGCTGCTCCTCACCCAACCACTCAGTACCTTGCCGGAGTAGTCCAAGAAATCTACCCAAGACTCGTTTGGGAGTTCAAGGCTGTCTCATTACCTGAGGCAGTACCTCTCAGGGGTCAGCCTGAACTTGGCCCATAAAATGGTTTTCATAGGAGCATACTTCATTTTATCCCCCACCTCTAGTATCAGGAGAATGTCCCTCGCAAGTGTGGGCATGTGTTTCTGCAAGATTGCTCCCCATTCCCTCTCTGGGACTCTGTGCAACCTACAGGCTGGCTCATAGGCAGAAATCAATTTGTCTATATCATCTTTTCTGCATACCTTGGCACCAGGTTTTGAGGTATGTGGACTCTGGACTCTGACCTCTCCATGGGATACTGTGTGAATGAAGTCACCATTGCTGCTGGCTTGGCTCTGATGTCCAGCTCCCTCAGGCAGGTTTCTCTTATGAGCTAGCATATTTTCCTCCAGAGCAAGCTTCTCTTCCATTTCAAGCTTGGCCAGCTGCAACCTTAACTCCCTTTCAGCCTTGCTGTCTGCCAACTCCTCAGGATACAGTCTGTGGAAGGACACACTGCTCCTTGCTTTGGCATGGGACTCTTCTCCTGTACACAAGTTGTCTTCCTCCTCCTCCTCAGGCAGCTGCAGGTCAGGGTCGATGGCCAGACCCTCCTCCTCCTCTAATTCGACATCCTCCTACTCAGGGTTGTCAGCCTCTGGCAACTCTGGGGTGGACTACAACCTCTTATCTCCTAATAGACATGGAGGGCTATCTGAAGGTCTACCTTGTAACTAAGGGTGGGCGTAGTTCGCGAAGTAGCACTTCGCGAAGCTACGCAAAGTGAAGTTCGCACTACGCGAGCTACGCGTAGCACTTCGCGAACTGCGTAGTAACATGTTCGCACTGTGCAAGATGTTGTTTTCAATGATTGCACAGTGCGGACAAGCAACTGGCACTGTGCAATCATTGAAAATGGCATCTTGCACAGTGCGAGCTGTAGTTTTCTGCTGCTCGAGTAGATTTTTACTCGAGCGGCAGCTTTCTCAACGCGAACTGGTAGTTTCTCATCGCGAGCGGTCGCGAGCATACGCGACCCCTCGCAATGAGAAACCTGACCTCCTCGCGTTGGGAATCTCGCCGGGAGGTTTATTTTCCATGCTCGCGATCGCCAACTTGATGTTGCTGATCGCGAACAAGGAAAAAGTCTCGCCGGGATGTCATTTTGCTTGCTCGCGGTCGCCAACTTGACGTTGAGGACCGCGAGCAAGCAAAAAATGACCGCAGCACTACGCAACACTACGCTACGCGTGTTCGCACTGTGCTACGTGCAGTTCACGTAGTGCGAAGTAGCGCGAACTTCGCAAACTACGCGAGCGTAGCGTAGTGCTTCGCCCAGGCTTACTTGTAACCTTCTTTCCTACATTCAGCACCCTTTCCTTGCAAATCTTCTGCAGTTCAGCCTTGCTGAGGTTATATTTCTTCATCAGCTCCATTTCCATTGTAGCAAAAGGGAAGTGAGGTAAACTTAAATTTGGAAAAAAGAAAAAAATAGCAAATCAAAAACTAAGAAAAATCACTGCACTTTAATGTGAAAAAATGGGTTTTTGGTTGAGGGGGTTATAAACCCTTCTCAAGCAACAGCCACATCCTTGTCAGGGTGAACTACAAAAGATAATTTGTACGTTTTTCACTATCAAGGCATGTAAAACTTAAAAGTACATGTCCAACTTTTCAAATACAATGAACCCTGCCATGTGGGCTGTTTAAGGCTAAGGGGTGACTTATATGTATTAAAAAGAGGGTTTTAGGCCTGGCAAAAGGTACATTTTTTAGATAAACATACGATGCACTCCGTTAGTTAGATGAATGTAAACCGTTTTTTCAGTACTAAAGTGGTAAACATGTTATCTTGTGCTATGCTGGAACGTGTTCTGCCAGAAACACGTGTGCAATGTTTCTAATGAACCAGGCAAAAATGGTTGTATGGCAAACAGCATGCACTACATATGAATTTATCACACCTTTGATTACTAATTAAACAAAACAAACTTTTACAGCCTTTATAATATTAATCAAAGTAACCAATATATACATTTTATTGCTAATCACAAATATTTCCCAGAAATTTTTAAACAAAATACAAATTGGCATTAAATAATGCCTCAATTTTTAGAGCAATATAGCAATCCAAAACAATTTTCTTTATATAAAACACGCCCAATGCATTTCGAAATCTGATGATCCCTTCTTCAGGGGTAACTGAAAATTAACCCCTTGGCTGCGGCAGGAATTCCGCTGCAGCGCTGGGGGGGGGTTTGGGGGCAGCGCGGTGGCGCTGTGCTCATGACGGAGCCACTCCGTCATGAGTCACGGTTGAGCTGTGCTCATGATGGAGTGGTTCCGTCACGACTCCGCCCACTGCGCTAATCGCCCGCACAGGCGGGGAATTAGCGCCGCGAGGGCGGAGCGGCGGCCAACGGCCGCAGCATGACGGAACCACTCCGTCATGAGCACACGGCACCCGTGGCTCATGACGGAGTGGTTCCGTCATGAGCGGGGAAGGGGTTAAGTAAAAAGACAGGGGAAATGCATTCAGCATTTAGCACATTCTTATGAATGAAACAATGTACTAAAAATAGAAGCAATAAGAAAGTGATGCATGTGGTATGCAGCATAAAAAAACAAGGCGAAACGAGGGGAAATGCTTTATTTATCCTTGTTTTCGCTGTTTTTCTAGAAACAGCAAAACACCATTGACTGTTTATGTGCAGGAAGGTGCCCCTTCCTAGACATTAACAATCATTAAAAAAATGATGTTTTTCAATTTCTATGTGTGCTGCATTAAGCAGCACACATAGAAGTTGTAAAACGCCATTTAAAGATTGTTTATGTGCAGGAAGGAAGACCTTACTGCACATAAACAAACTTCCCCTCAAAGCAGACACGTGTCTGCATTGGCGCTAGGCTGGTAAATGTAGCACCAGTGCAGGGGGAAAATGCAAGGCTGCACCATATTGTTGTAAATATGGTTCAGTCCTGCGTTTCAGAAGTGGCGGAGTGCGGTGTTAAGACAGGAAGGCTAACGCCGCACTCCGTCACTTCTTAGTAAATATACCCCATTGTTTTTTTAAATGTATCCCTTTCCATATATTGATTAAATCCTTGACTATGGCCAATAACAGTCAAGCCCTGAGTGTACTGTCAGGCTCTTTCTCACTTGCCTGCTGTCCATTAAAGTTGTCTTCTGTATGCTCTGTTTCCGTACTGCACAACTTAATCTTAAGTAGGAAATAATCATCAGTGTTTAAACTACCAAAAGAAGGCCAATAACACACATTTGTGGCACACCATTAGTCTAGATTTTATAGAGAACCTATGTGAGAAAGGGAATACAATGCCACAATAGTTGTGATAGACTCCATGATAGTTTAGGTCACTTCATACCCACCAAAAAACATACTATCAGTGCACAGGCACATGGTTCAACTACTTCAACACATCTTAAAAAGCCATCTGGTTTATTATGGAGAGTCACGGATCACGTCACAATTATGAACACTCTCAGTAAATTGTTCTGATTCGAAACTCATCTCTTCTCTGGCTATCACTTTCAAACTGAAGAACAGACAGATAGCCCTAAAGAGATTCTATCGCTGTATTTACAATTCTATGTCTGGACTGGAGACTCAGATTATGCTGAGCTTTCTCCGCTTTATTTTACAGCAGCCATTCACATTAAACATTAAACAACTACATTTTCCCATGCAAACTTGGGAATGTGAGGAAAAAGGAAGGCAGTCCAATGAGCAGAGTCCCCGATCTCCAGCCAATGGCCACCTTCCTCCAAAGGTTTGTGAAAGATCCTAAGAAGGGGATCAACAGATTCTGGCGGGTGTGCCAGGATAAGTTGTTGGATGCCCTGAGTTCCTTTACTAAAATTTGGGATATGGCCGAGGAGGCCAAGGCCTCAGGCTCTGTGATATTGCCAGACACCCTATCAACCTGGGCACAGAGGGTGGTCATTTTCATGGGCAACGCAAATTGCGCGTTGTCGACGTGGCGGCGCTGCTCATTGTTGATTAAGGTCGACCCCAAACTGGGGGGCTTAGCAGACTCTGAAGTGGGCTCTATTGCTCAAGTCTCTTTGGTGAACCCTTTATAAAGAAATTAGGGAAGTTCGTTAATACATTCACTTCCTTAGATAAAGCGCAGACTTTCCATGAAGCAAGTTTTCTCAAACCGGGATTTCCACGGGGCTGGCCGAGGTAGGCACAGCTCGCCCGGCCGCCCAAATAATCAATACCTTCCCAGGGCACAAGGCTCCCCCCAAGGCCAGTTTCAGGACCAGGCCAGATTCGCCAACTTCTATCTCACCAGAGGACGACATGGAAGAGGAAAAGGTGGTAGAGGCGCAGCTGCTTCCAATGGCTCTGGTGAGTGTTCTCCCTTCTTCTCTTGTACAAACGATGCCTGGGTGCTGCAGACTGTGCGAGGTTATCAAATAGAGATTTACGACTCCCCCTGGCAAGCTGTCAGTCCTCGACCACTCCGTTTTTCGGATGCTGAGGAACAGCTGGTGAATGAGGAGGTGCGCCCCCGCCTAGACAAAGGGGCCATTGATCGAACAAACCCACACCCTCAGGGCTTCATAAGCATTATCTTCTTGGTTGACAAGGTCGACGGGGGCCAGCGACCCGGTAATCAATCTCCGTGTATTCAACGAGTGGGTGGTCAACCACCACTTAAAAATGGAGGGAATCCACCTCTTATGGGATGTGCTTCGGCCCCGGGATTGGATGGTGCGCCTGGACCTCAAGGACATCTATCTCTCGGTTCCCGTGTTTCCTCCTCACCGGTGGTTCCTGCAGTTCCTCAGGAATTACCAAACCTATAAGTTCTCCAACCTGCCTTTCTGACTTTTTTCCGCCCCATGGTGCTTCACGAAGGACCTCAGGCTGGTCGTGTAACACATGCGGGTGCAAGGGCTCCGGTTGATTGTCTATCTAGATGACATCCTTATCATGGTGCAATGCCCACACAAACCTGTGCCCCAGCTTCAGACGGCAGTGGATCTCCTTCAGAGTCTAGGATTTGTTGTCAACGAGACCAAATCCCTTCTGATTCCATCCCAGAAGGGGATTTTCTTGGGTTACTCGCTAGACTCAGTCGAAGGTACGCTCAGCCTCCCATCTCGAAAGGTGACAAAGATCCATCACGAGCTGCGGAGAACCTTACGCAAACAGCGAGTCTCGCTGCGACATCTGGCCTAAGTGGTGAGCCTCATGTCATCTTCAATCCAGGCCATATTTCCCAGCATGTTGCACTATCAAGCCCTTCAACGCTTAAAAGCTGTGCACCTGGGCAAGGGCCTGTCATACTCCAAGATGGTAACCCTGTCGGGGGAGGCGCTTGCCAAGCTCGACTGGTGGTTGACCAACATTGAGGCCTGGAACGGGCGGGCAATCTTTGGATTGGCCCTGGACTTAGTCATTGAGTCAGATACCAGCAGGTCAGGCTGGGGCGCCAGATGTTGTGATTTCTCCACTGGAATGTCGTGGTCTCCTCACAAACAATGGTTACATACAAATTGTCTCGAACTGTTGGCAGGGTCCTTCGCGGTGAGGTGCTGGACCAAGAACTCAGTGCAGGCTTGCGTCCTCCTCTAGATGGACAACGTATCGGCAGTACGGTACATAAGCCACTTGGGGGACACTTGCTCCAAGTCTCTCGCAGATCCCGCCATCAGTTTCTGGCAGTATTGCCTGAATCATGGGATCTCGGTCACGGCGGAGTATATTTGCCAGACCAAGCCAACCAAGTGGCGGATTTCCAGTCCCGCTACTTCCGGGATTCGAGTGTGTGGAAACTCCACCCGTCAGTGTTCTCCTCCCTTTGGGAGAAGTGGGGCCCATCCTCGGTGGACCTTTTTGCACCCAGATTGGATTATCAGATGCCCAGGTTCTTCAGTTGGAAGCCGGACCCGCTGGAGGAAGCCACGGACGCCTTCCTTCTGGACTGATCGGAGAAAGGCTATGCGTTTCCCCCATTCGCGATGATTACGAGGGCCTTGGCGCAGATCAGGCGTCAGAAGGCAGAGATTGTAATGGTCACTCCTCTGTAGAGGTCTCAAGTTTGGTTTATAGTTCTTCTGGAACTTTCTTGGGATTTTCCAACCCTTCTCCTCTTGTTTCCAGAGATTCTGCTCAACCCGGATCACCAACCTCACCCTCTGATCCTGAGGGGGTCAATGTCGCTCATGGGGGTTTACAGGGGATGATGGTCGCTCCCAGGCCTTTCGGACACAGCTGAGGGACTCTTGTCCAGAGCTTGGGCCGATAGCAAGGTCAAATGCTACAGACCCTCATGGAATGGTGGGGCCCTTTGGTGTTTGCGATGGTGGCAGTGGATGCGATCCACATTCTAAATTTTCTGGCCTCCCTAGCGGAAAAAGGTTTGGCCTACAGGTCAATCAATTTCTTTCGTTCAGCAATTTTGGCAGGCAACCTCCCAGTGGGCGGTGCTCCTATCGGCGAACACCCCTTTGTGTGCCGACTCTAGAGGGGTGTGCGTCTGACCCTTCCGTCAGAACCAAGGTATTAGGCGTTAATTGATGTTAATGTGGTTCTCAATCTCTTCTTATCCTAGCAACCCAACCGCTTCTTGTCCAGGAAACAGCTCTCAGCCAAACTGGTCATGTTCCTCTGCTTAATCTCCTGTTGGAGGGTTTCTGACATGCGAGCATTGGATATCACGGGGCGCACATTCTCGCCATCTCGTTTCACCTTTACGGCTGTTTCCTATCTGGCCTTCCCGGATTCCCCTATGTTGTGTGCTGTGGGTTGTCTCAAAGCTTATGAGGAAATGTCCGCAGAGTTCCACCCTCCAGGGAAACGACAGCTCCTCATTGCTCTGAAGAAACCTCATAGGGCCGTCTCCACACCCACGATTACTTGTTGGGTCAGATGGCTGATGCAGGAGGCGGGCATTAATCTAAGCATGTTTGGTGCTCAATCGGTCCACGGTGCGAGGGCTTCCAAAGCCTTTACCCTCAGAGCATGATTGGAGGATAACCTCAATGCAGCGGATTGGTCTTCGGACTCAACCTTTGAGAGGTTATATTTTAAGCCAGTTTTGGATCTGGCTAGCTTCGTGGTAAGTAAGCTTTGAACTAGCATAATCTGAGCCTCCAGTCCTGACACAGGATGAAGGAGGTCCTAGCTATCGTAACAGAAAGTTTAAATTCTAATAAGCACTCAGAGGCGAGGATTATCCTACCTGGGGTTCTAGAGCGGAGTAGTTTCTCCCTGTGACTAGTAAGTACTGATTTCATAGGTTCTTTTCAGGATGATGCTCACCCTGATGGTATTAACTGTGGTCATTAACAGTTTGTTCAACAGATAAACCTAAGCCAGGTGCTGGGTGTAATATATGCTTTTTGTTACAGGAGGAGATGTGAATAAATAAGATTCGTGAGGAAAAGGATGTGGCTCTTGTGCGTCAAAAGAGGCATGAGGGATAGAGACGAGGGACTATCAATGGCACAGCTTCCCTCTCATTGCCTGGAGATTGGGATACACCGCTGAGTCCTTAATAGAATTGAAACTTTCCGTTATGATAGCTAGGACATTTTTCATTCTATCTCCCTTTGGCCCATCACATTTGGGTAGATTTGCTGGTCCCTAGGATTTCCTACACCAGTGTTTTCTCTGCTTCCACGTGCATCCCTTATTTATTCATCCCACTGGCTCCCACATGAAGATGCTCCCTACTGCTTCAAGAATGGACCTCAAGTTGGATTCTTCATATTCTCATTCAAAACACATTGTCTCAAGTTCAAATGAATGTCATCGTAGCTGGAGCCTAATGCAAAAAATATGTGTAAGCCAAAACATAATTAATACCACTCTCTGAAAAGGTACAAATTGGGCTGTCAACAAAATATATTTGGCAATGTGTGTCCTAGAAAAGCGAAATGGTAGAATGGGCATAATGTTCATGCATGCAAAATGTTCCCCCTTGCGGAAAATTCATATACAGAACCTTTATGCGTTTCAATTATTAGGGAACCAGTCAACTGTACTAGATTTCTTCAGTACTCCTGTTATCCTATGCCAAACACAACAAAGTCAGAAATTTGCAATAACATTTAGAGGCAATCTAAGGAAGAATAACTCTTCTATCAAAGCTTGGACATTTTGAATTGTGCCTCTTATTGTCATTTATAAGCGTTGTTCTGCTCCTCATGATCCTAGGCACCCCACCTTTTACATTATGTGTGTCCCTCTCTTTTCTAAATGCACCTACAGGTTTGAACCCTCCCTTTAGCGTACTGTCAACTTTAACCCAAAACTTTTTTAATTAATGGTTTTCTCAAAAACCACAATTTCCTGTCTACATTTCTATTGTCTTGTCTTCTGCACGATGATTACAAACAGGTCTGAAATGTCACTGATTTATTTTTCATGTCCTCATTAAAATAGACCTTTTATTTTAGGGATTTAATTACTACACCCGGTAACCAATCAGACCACAGGATCAGTACTTCATGAGTGCAGTAGTATTTTTCCATCCTGACAACTGCACTTTGTAGTATTGTATGTTTCACTCATTCGAGCTGCACAACTCAGAATATTGTGGTTTTGCACCACTCAAATTCTACCATGTTTTACCTGCCGAACTTTGGCGAAGGAATTCACCAAAAACTGCAGGCGCAGCCCATGCAGGGAAGAGTGGTGGGGCGGGGATCATTTTGGGGGGTGTTGATAGATGACGACGAGGTAAACTTTTCTTTTTTTTAAACCGCACTTATACTGCGCACAGCTACTCCATGGAGTTTCCCGGTGCATTACCTACAGAACGGGATAGGCAGGAGCATACACAGATTATTTAAAGCACCATGTTTTCAGCTTCTTTTTAAATAGACCCGGATCACTTACAGATCGTAAGTTTATCCGGAGCTGATTCCAGGCCACCGACTCGGCGATGCATTTTTTTAAATTTAAGTTTGCCTCGCTGTCGTTTGTGAACGATCCCCCATCTCCCCTCCCCACCGCTCTTACCTGCACGGGCCGCGCCTGGCAAACTGTCATTTGCGACTCATCAGGACTACCTTGGTACACAAAATAAGCACCTCAGGGCCTGATTTAAGGTTTGGCAGACAGTAATCAAACTGTCAGGTTGGGCACTCTGACAGGCTACCATCTGCCATACTTAGAGATTACTGCTGTCCCAGTGGTCATCTCTGTGCATTGAAAGTAACTGGCATCATAAACAAAAAGTTTGGTGGATGACTTATTTCGGTTTAGGTGGTTGTTCACAAAGGTTTTCGGTTTTCAGAAACAAACTCTCACTTTGGAAGTTTGAAAAAGTTTGTAAGAATGTGGTTCTGAGTTTTTCTCAGTATGTGGGGGACATTACTGTACTGTTCTGTACCCCAGCACCTAAATAGGGCTGGCAGTGTAATTTCTTCCTGCGACGGTCCTTACTCTATCAGGCCATCGGGAGAAGCATTCCGTCGGTGGAGCGAATGGGTGCTCTGTCCATGGAAACTTAAGGTCCATGTCATGGGGTCAACGGGACAGACGGAACCAGTTCGGAAGGTGATTGTCGTTCTCGTCCACAGAGATGAGACGGGCCCTTTAAGGACGATCCGGACCCATCGGAGGTGGAGTTCGCCCCCGTGACGTCAGCCTTCGCCAGCCTATCCCACGCATCAGCGGTGGAGAAAAGGATGGATGCGGAAGACGCCGGCACGAAAGCCTGGAGTGAAGACGGAGAAGCTGAGAGGGAGAGGGAGAGAAACAGAGAGAAGAAGTGGTTGTCGGCCAGAGGAGGTATCGACTGCCAAAGAGCGTTGTGGGAGCCCTGTGGAGGGAGAGCCAGGAGGCCAACGACAACACTCATCACCCAGCCACGCTTCAGGAGAAGTGTGGCTAAAACAGGTACGGAGGAAACTCCGGGGACTTCTATACACCACGGGAGGGAATGGGTAGCTGCAAGCGGGTGGTCACGTTGTGTTGCGGTGACCTTAACTCTCCCTATTGGCTGGGGTACGAGGGTTGCCGTCTTTCCTACATCTTTTGGTTTACACATGGTGATGGCCGGTGCATTTTTGCAATACCCGCACTCCCCTTCCCCTTAACGGTAATTAGACCGGAGGACACTCGACTAAATCCCGTTCTCATCTTTCTTTTCGGGCTGAGTCTGATGACCTAGACGGAAGACCTGTAATTAAAGGACGTAAACGCAGTTTCCTTGAGTCCTCTTTCTTGCTGAGGCCTACACTCCTTGTATGCCCTGCAAGGCTACAGTCCACATATCTCCAAATGACGAGGGTGGACAAAGGATTTGGAGGAGAGGGTACACCATCACTTTTGCGATGGTGTGCCCCGCCCAACAAATTCTCAATCTTGCCCACTGACTTTTTGTATTATACCATTGACGACAAGATACGCCTTGGCTAATTACGAATTATACGCCAACAAAATCCTAATGCATCAATTAATGCTGGATAGCTCAGAATATTCCCATATAATGTCTGTATATGCCTGATTATTTTTAGGTCTTGCCTAGCGTTGCAGCGTGAATGGTCTCGCCTAGCATTACAGCGCATTCGCGCTGCTATCGCTTTGTGAGGCATGCAGTATATACCGTAGTGTGGAACCTTTGTGGAAGCTCCACCCACTCTCTGCCCATTGGCTTTGTCTGCCTTCCGATTGGTTTGAGGCTTGTTAATCCCTCCCCATTCATCATTTGTATCCTTTCACTGCTATTGGCCCCTTTACTCCTAACACTATTTTCTTCCCTCTCTCCCCACCCCACCGCCCCTTCCCTCAGTCTGTGACTTCTCACTCTCCCCCGCCCCCCACTCCCATTCGTGTTTTCTTGCCTGCCGGCACTTCCGTTTTCATCTTTATTATTGCCACCTTGAAATATGCGAGTTCAAGATGCGTGCTGTACAAAAACTTCTTGTGTTTAATGAACTAGATTTTAATGCTACTCTAACTATAATAAGACTCTAGGCAAAATTCAGGGTATGCATGGCAACTGACGCCTCTTAGTTCACAAATGTCATTGTTGTCGGACAGGAGGAGCGGCAGTGTTTTAACTCATGCTTAAAACGAGCACTTTTAATAACTTCCTCTCAATTCATTGCTATAATCTTGTGTACTGAGGTGACGCGCTAAAGAAATGCACTTTTTTGAATTCTGAAGAGACATTATCGCACATTTGCATCATGTTTACTGTATGATTAACATGCCGATCATTTTCACGTCTCACCCACTGGTTCGTATTTGCTTGGCTCGTCTCCGGCTGGCTCTACCTGTTAATTAATATATTGGCTCGCGCACCTCCAACAAAGAGAGATGAATGGATACATGACAGTGAGCCTGTAAGATGGTAGAGAAATAGACTGGTGCAGACAAACAGACAAAGTCAGTCTCAGTTGCCTCACGTCAGACTCATCACTTTCAATAACCTGGAAATCTGCTGGCAACTCCCGCATGCCCCAACCTCATCACCCTCACCTCTTCTTAGCAGAAGCGGCAGATTCTGAGCTGTGCCCTGGTGGTGCAGAGGAGCACGGCAGAATCTGTAGAAGCGCTGGGATCCCTAGCCTTTCCGGGCGGGTACCTAAGCCTTCCGGGTGCCTTCACACTCAGGAGAAATGAATACATTTTGTTCTGTGGTTTAGTCGCCCCTCTGTGAGCACTGTGTGGTAGATGAAGCTCTGTGTTAATGAACACATTCAGACTGGTGGTTGTGTACAAACAAACAACAGCCACAATACCATACGTTTTGAACGTGTAGTTAAATACCTGCTCATCGAGTACATCATTGGCTGATCATTCCATGGCACTACCAAAATTACATTTGGACACATTTGCTCAACTGTAAAACACGCCCTTCTATGGGTCATTTAACAACTCAGGGCTTTGGGGTTAGGTGACCTACTTTGGATGCTGTGTAAAAGAGTCAATACAAAAATTAATGCAATGAAACTAAGCAACCAGTACTGTCTAAAACACTGTGAAAACTGACACTCATTTTGGCATTTTGTTTAGTTAATGTCGATTTTCTCATTGATGCGAGTAAAGTCCTCTTAATATCTTAATGAAAGCTGCACACTTTTAACTAATAGCACCGGGAGACCTTTGACAACTAGGCAATGAATACATTTTCATGTACCCGCGAAGCCCCCCTGCCCCCGCCCCCTTGGCAAACTTCATTGCGTCCCAGCGTTTGGGGGATAACCAAGACGCAGGAGAGTGATTCGGATTCAGATGCTCCGATCCCGATCGTGTTGGTTAGTCTGTAAGCACTACTTTTATTAATGAGTTTCGCATTAGTAAAGCACCACGGTGTGCATGTGTGGCGACACTTCACCCATGAGGTACATGCCAAGCAGTTGTTGACACAATCCATACTTTGCGTCTTTTTCAATATATTTATTACGAAGTGCAGGACCTTTCCAAGGGATTTCACTCCAAAAATAAAACGTGTAGGTAAAAAACATTGCCATTTACAATGTCAATAGCTCTAACTCACAAATGCGAGACCTATTTGAATTGCAAAAGCTTGTTCTATTTCGTCCTCACCATCAATTCACTGTTCGCTCTAGAAGTCACTCACATAGTTATTACTTATATGCATATATTTAGATTACTAAAATTATGAAACATTTCTTGTGATACATTATGTTATACATAGGCAGTATGCCATTTAAAACATAAGAAACGAAAGACAATCAACAACGTATGGTCACAATATATTTATGTTTTTATTAACATTTTTAATCTTGAAAGAGCTCCATTAGGATTTAAAGCAAGAACCGCAATTAACAATTTTGGAAGAATTCATCTGTGGCTTTATAACGTCAGGCTCTGCAAACTGAGTCAGAGTGTCACTCTCATTAGCGATGATGTGTTTCACCAAACACCTGGAAGCTTCATCGATATTAATATTGTCCTGAAAGACAAAAGAAGGCGTGAATGAGTCTTTGCACAACATGGAGGACCCATTTATCAGCAGAAAACTGTTGACTTTCATTGAGATGTTTCCTGACAACATTGTTAACTTCAGTAAAATCAACCTTGAAATGCTGGGGTAGACTACAAAATTCACACAATTTGCACTGAGCTTGGTTGGCTGAGAGGTGGGAGAACAGAAAGACTGAAGAAAGAAAAAAGAAAGGAAGGAAGGAAAGAAAGAAAGAGAAAGAAAGAAAGAAAGGAAGAAAGAAAGAAAGAAAGAAAGAAAGAAAGAAAGAAAGAAAGAAAGAAAGAAAGAAAGAAAGAAAGAAAGAAAGAAAGAAAGAATAAATGAATAGGAGAACTACAGATGGAAGGAATGATGACATTTGAGGAGGATGGAATGAGGGAAGGAAAGATGGATAACAGAAGAGAGGAAAGAAGAAAGGTAGGACAAGCATGCGTGGATAGGAGCAAGCGAGGTAAAAACAAGGCGGGAAGATGTAACGAAGGAAGGACGAAATTGAAAATAAAAAAAAAGGAGGAGGACAGAAGAATTTAGAGAGTAGGAAAGGAAAGTGGGAGAGAGGAGGGATGTATAAAGGTAAAAAATAAATGAAAAAGAATTGAACTGAAGATGGATTTACGAGGGAAAGACAGGATGTGTAACGACGTGAGGGAGAGAGTTGAAGCACGGAAGGAACTAAAAGAAGGGAAGAACGCAAGGAAGGAAGTAAAGAACAAGGGAAGGACGGCAAAAAGGAAGGAGGGAATACATTTCCGAGTCAGCCGTAAATTGACAACATTATATAACAATTTTGAGTAGCAACGAAATACCTTGCATGCATAAGTTATTCTTAATTAATGTTAGTTGACTGTGAGGCAACATGATTGCTCCTTAAATCTATGTACTATATTTACTTTTCCTACAATAAAATATTTCCGGTAAGCATCAGGGTGTCATCTGCTACAGAACAGGCGATATAGCTGGCAGTGGTCATTTTACTATGCCAACAGCCTGCGAAGGTAGAACAAACACTGTCATTTGCTACAAGATATACAGCTAGTGAACGTCTTTTCACGTTACCGACATTAATGTAGGCATAGGGAAATTACTGCAGTTTTCTATACTGCCTATAGCAGATTTAGTACGTGTCTTATGCGTAGAACCCTGTGTAAAATGATGGATGACAGTTGCTTTGATAAGATAAGGCACCCATTCTCATAATTCAGAAATAAGTAATTCTATTTTTAAAAACAAAACTACCAATGCAGTGCAGGAGCCTTACTTCGACCATATGACAATGTCCATTAAAAATGGCTTCCTGCGACCTTGGCCTCTGGAAAAAGAGCAGAATTTGATTGGTGTTTTTGAATGAGTGTGTAGCAAGAATCAGAAAACTCTATATACATATTTATAGGTGCATTTACAGCAGTACCAATGCGCTTTTTCAAAGCCATGGTTTCTGGGAATCCAGGAAAACTACAGCACTATCTTTTGAAGGACACGTTTTAGGTCTGGCTTGACAGCACCAGCTTTCTACATAAAGTCGTGAAAATAATACACAAAGGGGCATATTTACAAGCCCTGAGCGCTACCTGAGCGTCACTTTTTTTTGATGCTCCAGTGGCACAGAGCCATTTTCCATATTTACAAGGTGGAGCTAAGCCACTTTTTGTAGCTTAACACCACCCTGTAAATATGCACCCTTTCCGCTGCAGTCCTCTGCAACATAGGGTCATGCAATGGGGGTTGCAGTGGGCGTTCCACCGCAACAACCATTGCTTTTTGATGCTTGTAGGACTTGGCCTTTTTAGCTAAAGTTCCCTAAACTTTTTACTTTCCCCTAGACCGTTTTCCTGACATAGAGTTGCCAATTTAGATGCTTGGGTACTTTGCCACTGCTAATCCGTGTCAAAGTACAAGGGTTCGCTATGTAAAGTGTAGTAGTAATTGGTTGGCCATGATTAGTATGTTGGCCTTACTAGTAAAGTCCCTAGGTTTTCCTTCCTGCACATAAATAATTGTCCCTGCAGCACAGGCACTCTTGTAACATGGCGGCAGGGTGCCTGCGCTGGTGCTAGGCAGCTTTTTTTATACTAGCGCTAGGGGAAATACAGGGGTGTGCCATATTCTCGTGAATATGGTGCATCCCAGCGTTTTGAAAATGTCAGGGCGGGGTGCTGCCAAATTTGGCGCAGCTCTGCGCTCTGACATTTTCTAGTGAATATGCCCCAAAGAGTGGACTTTGAGAATACCCGTTTCAGCTGTTGGCTCTATTGGCCAGCACACCTCTTAGCTTTGTGATAGTATCAATCACAAGTTGGGTGGCCCAGAGTAGTATTTGTGTCTCACCATAATGATATTGTCTTTTAGGAGCATTATTATACCTCCTATGGAGAGTTTCTTTAGTAATGGAAGAGGTGCATTGTTTTCAGCATCTAGTAGAGACTATTTGGAAAAAGCTGAATCCATATTGGAAAAATGGCTACCTCCTATGACAAGCAACAAACCTGTCAGATTGATGATATTTTATTCATTTTACGAAACAAGGTTTGGTAGGAAAGTAGAAAATCTTGACAGCTGCTAAACGATAAGACATAATTGAATTCAGTTAAACACATTTACCATTAATATTATTCAAAATTCAAGTGCACTATATATATTTGTCAAGTGCTATGCTTCCAAAAATATTTGTGTGGAAAAGAGCACTGCATTAAACATATGAATCAATTATTTCATTTGAAAAATATGACCTGCAATCTACTATTTTGCAGTCAGGTCTAGCCCATTCGTCATGCAATCTTTTTATTAAAGCACTTTCTGTTTTCATCAGAATCAAAAACTGTGTTTTCAAGATGGTTTCCATGCATGAATTGTGGCAGCATTATTGGGATCCTTCCCACTGCATCACAGTTTGTTACATTCGCGACTGCACCAGCGCCATAACGACATCAAGGTCCGTATTATACACAGTTCCCTAGGAGTGCAGAGGCATGTGTGTCCGCTTTGTGTGCCTCCAGGGTAGCAATGGTATTACAGAATGGGCCATAGATGGCTGTGTGGTCATTTCTGTAATACTGATAGGTCTGGAGCACATGAGGAGCCATGGCACCATGCAAATGAGGGAAGCACTTTGCCTCTTTGTGTCCTATTACTGACATGGGTGCAGAGGCAAAGAGGCCCTTAATAGGCACACTGACAGTACTTCACAATAGCTGGCTTATTGCAAATACGCCTCCTAAGGCAGCTCTCTGGAGTGGAGAAAGTGGGTCTCATGGATGCCCCGGACATTCCCCTGAGGGGGGCGCTCTCCAACTTCCACCTGCACTGCGGAACATGGAGCAGCTTATATTCAGCCGCTCTGGATTTCACTGAATGAACTACTCCAGGGCAGGACCCTGGACTACCCTTGGTTTGCTCCTGTATTACTCTCAGAATTCAGAAGTACTACAAGATTGTGTCACAGCAAAATATTTGTGAATCGAAACCTTTGTCTTTACTGCACACCATGCTCGCACTTAAAAAGCTTCTAGGCCATTCTAATAATATATGCTAATGTCCTTCATCAGCAAAATATCCTTGAAGCACTATCATCTATTTCGTACAATATACCTTCATTGCTTTATTCTCCTCTTAAAAACTATGCATAAAACATTTCCTCTTTACCCGGTCTTATCCTTCCAATTTGACGTTTTATATTTCCCTGTAACTCTCTTTTTTCTAAAGCAGATTATGTTGGTTAAAAGTACTAAAACATTTAAATAAAACAACATGCATAGACTGGCTCTTTGTTCTAATTGTACTGCCCTCAAATATTAATTGCTAGCGTTTTAAAAGAAGTTTGAAATTTACCACTCTAGAGTTTATTCTACTAGTCCTAGAGTTTCACTACAACTGGTTTTGCTTGAGATGCAGCCAAAATGTTGTGCTAGCAAAATCCATATAGTTCAACTAAAACTATATGGATTTTGCTAGCACAACATTTTGGCTTCAGGGCTTTTTTCATAAAAGTAAATATACACGTGTTTATTCACTCATGTGTATATTTACTCTTACACCTAAGTATAATTTTTCATTTTTGCTATTAACCATTTCCAAATGGAGATTTGCATTTACCTGTAAACCTACATGTGCCCCGCTCAAATGAGGAGGTGAAGCCTACTACAATTGTATTTACAACTGTCAAGTTACTACAATTAACTTCACTGTATTTTAAGTTCCACTAAGTTGGAGTCCATGGCTGCAAACTTGACATCCAACCACATGGGACAAAACATTTGGGGCCAGATGTACGACGCCCAAAATAGCGCCTTGCAAATTGCGAGTCTTTTACGCTTCACAATTTGCGAGGCGCTATTTTGGATGTACAACAGTGTGTAACACACTGTTAGCGATTCCCAATAGGGTCGCAAATTGAGAGGCTCATGAATATTAATGAGCCTCTCGCAATTTGCGACCCCATTGGGAATGGCAGGCCCTTCCTGGTATGGCGGCCTGCTGAGCTCAGCAGACCACCATGTCTGGGACTGATTTTAAATAAAGCAATTTTTTTTTGTGGCCCGTTTTTGTTTAATTTTTTAAGGGCAGGTAGTGGTCCCTGAATAATATTTCCCCAAGCATTTGCAAAGCGGACTGGGTCCCCTTGGGACCCCTTCCCTTTTGCGAATGCATTACCACCCTCTTGAAGAGGGTGGTAGTTTGCGAGTATTTTGCGCCCGCAATTGCGGCCGCAAAACATTCATACTTGGGCTTGCGCACGCTATTAGGAAGGGAACGCCCCTTCCTAATAGGGAGTCGCAAAACCTATTTAGCGAGTCACAAATAAATTGCGATTCGCTAAATAGGCTTTGTACATGGCCCATGCTGTTTTTGCATGTGCAAACAGGTTCGCAAACCCGTTTGCGCATGCAAAAACGGTTGTACACCTGGCCCACCGATAGGGAGGTAGGAGACTTTTACACATGGCGGACAGCCAACTGCTCAGGCCCCTCATTTCACGTTATCACGAGGATGGTACTTTTCTTTTTCCTCTAGGAAGAGGAAAAATTCCACCTTGTAGACCAGACTGCGAAATGCTATTACTAATAACAGGTATTTCACATAAAGAGTTATTGGTTTCCTCCCTCGGTCTTTCAGACACTTTCTTAATTATACCGTTTGATCTTTTCTTGTAATGACACACCTCCTTGTGATTTAAATGCTTAGAAGATACTTATTCTACAGTCGATCCCAGGGAGGGAAAGCCTTTTCCTATAAGGTATCTCCTGCACAGCCAATCAGTGCATAATTCCACATGGACCATCAACGTTTACGGGCCAGTTATAGAGTGTATTAGCAAACATTTCCCTTGTATGCATGTGTTTCACATTTGCCATGGGCCCCAATAGTAACCCTTTAAGTTACCTACACTATTGAAAGTATCCTTCATTATTTAGTAAGTATTATGTTCTTCTTAGAAATGCTACAGCTAATTTGCAGCCTTGAGATAGCCCCAAGCTCGTAGGCCGAAAAGGTGATTGGCTGAACCATGATGATGCTGAGTGTAAATATCAAGAGTCCATGCCATAAAAAGAGATTATTTAACTTTTAAAATTTTGTATTGTAAGCTGTTAAGACTACACGATTATGTACCACAATTTTGCATGACAATATAAGTTGGTAAAAGTACCACACACTCAACACAAATGCTCTGTAGTAATTCGAATGGTATGGGAAAAGAGAAGATGTAAATGTACTAATCAATAATAACCACTTTTCATAAAGATTGGCAGTACATGTTGAACTGGGGACTAGTGGACCCTGACCAATTATAGCATACATAGCTCTCTGGGAAGACAGGTCTGCTATTTGTGGTCTTGGTCTGGGGAAAAGGCCAACATCGAATGTAAGCCTTCCCTGAAAAGAATGTGGAAAAGGAAACTGAATAGGGCGACACACGCTAATTGGCTCTCAATGTAAATTGACCCCTTGACATCATCAGAATAATCCAATAGACTTCACCTGAGGTCATGGGCTCCCTGGACCAATTAGCACACTTTCCCCAGACCAGGCTATCACCACTGGCAACCACTTGCTCTGGAGGTGAGTATTTAGCACCCTTTAGCCTAAGGCTTCCACTCTGTGCGTGCTGCAGGATGTCTGATGTATGGAATGCTTGCTCCTGATTTGCCCATTTGTAAATCCTTCTGTAGATGTCAGCTAAAAAGCATGAAGGGTGTCTTGGAAGGACGGACATGTCTGGGAATGCAAGACTCCATCTTCAGCTGGAAAGTCCAGAGCGTATGGGTTTTCCCATTTCTCTTTCACCACTGTATATGCTGACATGAAAATCCGATGTGCAGCCAAGCTGTAGATCATCCTCCTCTCTGATGTTCATTTTCTCTGGGGCCAGCCGATCTTTTCAACTATTGGAAGATAGAGCATCCATCCATCCATTCAGGGATGGTATACTACAGCAGTTTTCCAGCACATGTACAAAATTGGAGCTCAAATATTATGCAGCCATAGAGCATTACACTCAGCTAGTTTTTAGAGGGAGGCCTGGCAGATTTCAATATTGTAAGAACGGCACATTAGTCAAATGCAGAGAAATAGAAGTGTTAGTGCCCAATTCACAAAGATTGGCTTATGAGAAGCCTGATTTAATCTTACAGTACAGTACAAACATAACAAGATGATGGACGGAATGGTGAAACTTTTCAAACATTCACCCCCAATCAAGAGAACTGGGTTTAATCCATCGTCCTTTTGCTTACTATGCCGCCCATGTTTGGACCCAGCCATATGCAAATCAGTCATGGGAACAGTTCTGCCCGAACTGCCAGGCCAGGTCCTCTCTGGACCAGAAACAAGCATCCTGTTACAGGTTTTGGACTATCACCCCTCATCAGCCAGCCTAGTTCAAAGCCAGTAGCACAGCAAGCAAATGACCCACGTCTGGGCATACTCTTGGCCACTTACGGCGAACATAGCAAGCACAACAAAATGATGCGCAGAGTCCTGTAACTTTTCAACCACTCATTCACAGTCAAGAGATCTGGGTTTAATCCACTGTTCATTTTCTAAGTATCAAGGAAAACAACGAAAGAGTGAGGCCAAAGAATGGGAAGAGAGAGGGAAAGCCAACACGAGGAAACACTCTTGATTAAAATGAACCCTCACTCAACAACCTAGTTGGTGACATGCTTCATCATTGGGTCCCCACCAGAGAGGCCGAGTGCCTCTCTGGTGTGCTACAACCCCTGGTTACAGCGGAGCTGTTTTTCAGTGATTCGTGTATGTGATGGTGAACGAAAAGATGACTCGGTTTATTTCCCAAAAAGTTTAATGGTGGAAAATCAGACAACAGTAAAAACAAGTGAGTTGGATGAAATCTACCTAGCTAAATTGACCAGACGCATCCAAGTGTGTTGAGAAGTGGTCAACATGTTCCTGCTTCAATGTGCTTTTTGCGAAGCTTTCGTCAGGACCTACCCACCACGGCGGTGTGCGCATGCTAAGGCGCACCCTAACCTGTGGGGGTTATCGAACAAACAAAAGTGGGGCAAGGGAGCCATGTTTGGGCATACCTTTGGCCACTTAGGGTGGACGTAGCAAACACAACAAGATCATGGACGGAGAGTTGAAACTTTTTGACCTCTCACCCCCAGTCAAGCATGTTTTGGCTTATCGTTAGTAAAAGTGAGGTGAGGGGCTAGAAAGGTGTTTCGGAATAATTGTATCCATGGGGGGATGACACTCCCATCATCTGGGGCCAGGTTACAGGAAGTAAGGAGTGGTGGGGGACATATGTTTTCAAATCCTGTGATTATGGGTTATGATAGCGCGAACTATCTCAAAGACCCAGCTCTCCCTGGCTTCCTCCCCATTGCTTTCTCCTGCTTTTTGACTAATTTTACTGCTTTCTTCTTCCTTTTCTGCGTTTTTCTGAGTGCTTGAACCTCGTTTTTTACTGCTTTCTCCTCCCTTTCCCTCCATCTTTCTGAGTGCTTTCTCCTGCTTTTGCCTTGTTTTTACTGCTTTCTCTTTCCCCTCCCCCTGTTTTTCTGAGTGCTTTCTCGTGCTTTTCCCTAACTTTTTACTGCTTACATGGCTGCTCGAATGAAAAGAGCACTGCAAAGCAGCTAGCAACTCCAGAGCCTTGAGACCCTCATGGGTGATTTGCCACGCTTTATAATTCTTGATTGATTGAGTGATTCATTGATTGAATATCAATGGCTTAGGGAGCAAGATCAAAATGGGGATGGTGATACAATACATAAATCGCGAAGCCCCTGATATCATATTTTTACAGGAGAGATGTCTCCTGGGCCCCAACTGCAAGTTTTTAGGGAGAGGACAATATGTCTCATTGGGACATGCGGGATTCCCCTAGGGCACCTGCAGAGTGGTGATACTGGCAAGAAACAACCCCCCCTTTTAGGTGACCAGGAATTGAGAGTACCCAGACTAGATGGTATTAGGGATACAAAGGAACATGGGGACACAAGGCTTCACTCTCAATAATGTATATTCCACCTTCACTTACAGAGGAAAGTAATGGATAAGATCGGCCCAAAACTACTAAAGGCAGGAAATGACATCCCATTTATCAGGGGAGACTGGAACGATGTGTTGGCATAGGAGATGGAGCAGATGTGATTGGACGTTGACGGTAAGGCCCCCACACTCACCTACCAAACTTTGCTCAAGCATGTGGCCTCACAGATGTTTGGAGACACACACACCCCACCGATGTGGTTTACTCCTTCTACTCTGGAGCACATGGGACATTTGACCATATTGATTGTGTGAGTGGAATACTTAGTGAGGGGAATATGTGAGCACTCCCCATTGCTACTCATGCCAGGAAACACTAGAAGATGAGACAGCTGCCACTGGCATCTGAACGCTTGGGAGTTGGAGGACCTGGCCCTGGTAACACAGCTCTAAGCTTACAAAACGGTACATTTTCAGGGAAAAAAATATGACTCTGTGGATTCCCCGGTGGTGGTTTAGGTGGCCTACAAAATAGTCCTGCAAGACTGCCTCCAGACCATTCGTGTGCACATAACTCACAGCAATACAGTGAAAACACTACAAAAGGAAACACACCAGTTTTAGAAAAATGGTCAATATTTATCTGTGCAAATCAAGACCACAACGATAAAAACCAAACATACAGTTACTAAAAGTATAAATAATGCAATAACAGACTTTAAATGCAGTTCCTTGCAGTTGATAGTTCTGTCCATGGCTATTCCGGTGTTGTGAACACACAAATCCAACAGATCCATCTGAGCGCAGCGGTGCAGGCCGGCGGCGGTGTGGGAAGGCCCTCAGACAGTACCTTTTGTTCTTGTCCAACCTTGATGGTATGGGCCAAGTGCGGCGGGAGTTAAGGCTGTGCGATGCGACGTGTGGTGCCTTCAAGTCGTGGTGCAGGCAGCGGCTCGGTGGTGCTCGTCCAGCAGCGTTGGTGAGACCAGGGCTGCGGTGCAAAGTGGGAGGGTGCTCATTGTGGTGCTGACAGTCACTGTGCAAGCAACTGTGTCTGTTAATGATCTGGGATCGATTGGGCTGGCGTCAGTGAGAGGGGGTGGTAAGTTGTGTAACTTATGAGTGATACCCCCAAACCATCATGCAGGCAGTGACGTTGATGTCAGCTTTCAACGGTGTTGTCGGTGAGCCCAGGGCAACGGAGTGAAGCAAGGCGGTGCAGAGCGCAGTGCCCACAGGTCGTGGTGCAAGCAGCGGCTTGTGGCGGCAGAAGCTGGAGCCGTCTGTGAGACCAGGGTTGCAGTGCAAAGTCCGGCTCTGCCTTCAGGTCACAGAGCCAGCAGCTGTCTCGGTAATGGCATCGGGTTGCGGTTTCCCTCATGGCGACTGAGATCCGCAGTCCCAGATGCGGTACCCTGAGGATTTGCTGTTCCTGAGACATCTTGAACAGGGGGGAAAGCTCTACTTCAAGTCCTTGGAGATATTCAGAAGAAGAAGTTGTAGAAAGTTCAGTCCAGTTCAGTCCTTTCACTGCCCAAGACAGAAGCAGCCACTGTAGGCTAACACAGCAAAGCACACAGCAAAGTGGTAGCCCCTCCTTACAGCTCCTCCGGCTCTTCTTCTTGGCAGGTTTCTTGATTCCAAAGAGTTCCCTTTAAGTCTTTTATTTCCCCGAGACTTTCTAACAGGAGGCAAGCTCTACCTCAAGCCCTTGGAGAAATTGCAAACTGCAGGATGATGAAAGTACAATCCAGTCCATTCTCTGCCCAAGACAGAAGCAGCTAGGAGCAGATCAACGCAGCAAAGTGGCAGTTCCCTCTGACAGCTTTTCCAGCCCTTCTTCCTGGTAGGGTCCTTGGTTCAGCAATAATCTAATGTTCTGGGGTCAGGGCCCCAATATTTATAGTTCTGCCTGGCTCAGGCCAGGTTCACGCCAGACACAGTCCATTCAGGTGCAAGTGACACCTCCCCCCCACTACTCTAAATGTAGCCAGGTCTATTCAGCCTGGCTATGAGTCACACCACAAATCCCCCCTTGTTTCTGTATAGTGTGAATGCTCATCCTCTGCTCCTGTCACTATGACAACAGACAGTGAATACACAAACAGCAGAGGCATGCTTGTAAGGTGTTACAAGGCAACTCCCAAGTTACCTATGAGACAGATAGCCTTGCAATAGTGAAAAACGAATTGCACAGTATTTCACTATCAGGACATGTAACACACACCAGTACACGTTGCACCTTTCACCCCCACTGCACCCTGCTCACAGTGGTACCTTGAGCCTACCTTAGGGGTGCCTTACATGTAAGGAAAGGGAAGGTTTGGGCCTGCAAGTGGGTGCACTTGCTAGGTTGGCATGGCAGTAAAAACTGTGCACTGACACTGCAGTGGCAGGTCTGAGACAAATTTGAAAGGCTACTTGTGTGGGTGGCACAACCAGTGCTGCAAGCCCACTAGTAGCATTTGATTTATAGGCCCTGGGCACACACAGTGCACTGCACTAGGGACTTACTAATAAATCAAATATCCCAATCATAGAAAACCAATCATAACACAATTTACATGTAGAGCATATGCACTTTAGATCTGAATAGCAGTGGTAAAGTGCACAGAGTCCTAAAACCTATGAAAAATAGATCAAAAACAGGAGGTCAAAAAGCAAAAGGTCTGGGGGTAAACACTCAGAAAAAGCCAAGTTTAACAATAACCCTGAAAAAAGACAGGATTAGCAAACTTCTGGAATTAGAGAAGCAGGTATTGCTCTTAGGAAAGCAGTTGGCAAAATGCCCACATTAAGGCAACCCACTGGCTCCTGACGACACTCACTCAGAACAAAATACAAAGATGAAGTAGAGGATGTGGTCTGCCGTCACTACCTCTTTATACAGCAGATACTTTTGGGGCAAGACAGGATGCCTGTTAGCATGGCTACGTAGTGGGGAGGAGTGATTTAATGAAAGAAGCTGGAGACAGGATCACCCAAGCAGGGGGATAACCCAGGAGTTTGCCCAGGTCTACAAAGCCCTACATGAAGCAGATCCCACTGGGGAGAGGCAGAAATAGATGACTTGCTGGGTAAACTCGGCCTTCCACATTTAGACAAGGAGCCAACAGTGGCACTGGAAGGCGATCTCATACTCGAGGAATTATCTGATGCACTGACCTCTATGGCCAGTGGAAAAACTCAGACCCCCAATTGGTTCCCTACAGTACTCTTTAAGAGACTCAGTGTCTTGGGTCCCCCCATTTCTTGGCAATGTTTAAAGATGCATACACCCAGGGAAGGCTTACACCAGATATGCAACATGCCCAATTCACAGTCAAATATAAAAGGAGTAAACTGAACTCTGAATATGGCTCATTTCACCCAATCTCATTGTTAAATGTTAAAAACTACACTTTTGGCAGTGATCCTTGCTCCTAGGTTGAAAAAAGTGATTACTACACTGATCCAGCAAGATTAGACCTGGTTTATCCTGTGTTGCTCAATATGACAGAATATTCAGCACTTAAACAACTGATTACATGCAGTAAAAGGACACCCCTCGCCCTCCGGCAGTCATTTCCACGGACGCTGAGAAAGCGTTGAACTCAAATCCACTGGCCCTACTACTTTGCGGGGCTCATGTGCTTTGGACTGGGCCCCCGTTTTCATGGTTGGGTATCCCTCCTCTATACTGCACCCATGGCAGAAGTGAGGGTGAATGGGACAATGTCAGCAGCATTCCCACTAGAGCTGGGGACCATGCAAGGATGTCCTCTATCTCCTCCCCTATCTGCTTTTTTTTAAAGAACCCTTGGCCACATGGATTAGGGCACTAGAGATAGATGAGGGACCAGAACCGGTGCAGAACAAGAGAATCTTACTGTATGTGGATAACTTCCTTTTTTATGTCTCAGAGCTGGAGATATCTCTACACCTTTTGCTAGACAGGGTGGAGAAGGTTGGAGGCTACTCCAGATAGAGGGTAATCTAGAATAAATCGATACTGTTTAAGACAGCATCATGGGATAATGAGATTGCGATACTTGTCCCGTTACGCATGACTATGGAGGGATTCAAATAGCTAGGCATCTATGTCACACAGGAGTCAGGGCACTCCTGAGAAGAAAATCTGGAACCGCAGTTGGTAAATTTCCAGGAGGACATGGCCCGCTGGATGAAGCTCCCGCTGACTTTTCTCGACCGAGCACCTATCCTCAAAATAATTACCCTCCCTAAATTCCTCTATGTTATGCATAGCACACCATTTCCAATATCAGAAACATACTTTATGGATAGTATTACCACCCTCTGTCGGTCAGTGTATAACGGTGGAATCGCTTTTCCAAATCTCAGGGCATACTGCTGGGCCTAACAGATTTAAGTAACTAATGACTGGACATGCAAACCAAGGAGCAATCTAGCAGTGCGCCTTGACCTATACTTCAGGCCGGAACACACCTGGAAGTATTATGTGCATGATTGGAAGTATTGGGCATATCTCCTGATGATGACACAAATGGTAGTAACTGCCTGGGATAGAGTAAAAAGTCATGTGCTGTGGAAGGGTAAACCCACAAAGACCACACAACAGTGGACAAGGGAAACTCTATCTGACGTCAGCAAATTATGCAGCTTTACACAATGGGAAATGAGTGGAATCATCACACTGGGGGATGTGGGGACGGAGGCAGAAATCAATTATTTTACCTGTCTGCAGATGGAATTTGACCTCTCCCACATGTTGAACTATAAATACACCCAGTTGAGGCATGCCCTACATGCTGAGATAATCAATTGGACCTCCCTGCCAGACTTGTCTCCATTGGCGAATCACTTGCTAAGCCACCCATTGGGGAAAGGGGCGATACCGGCTACAAATCAGGTGCTGATCAACAATAGCCCTGACAGTATTAAGGGACTCCGAGGCAGATGGAAATGAGATATGGGGAAATGGAAGACACATTGGGAGGTGGCACTGATGCAACCCCAGGAAATAGCCATCAGGGCGCGGTTCTGATTTATACGGTTGATGCTCCTACACAAAGTCTATATTGCGTGTGACAGACTGCAGAAAATGGAGTGGATCCCACTACAACCTGTCTGTGCTGTAAAAGCAACGTGGGATTATTTTATCATATTATATGGGAGTGTGCAGGGAAACGAAAATGTTGGACCTCATATAGGATGAGCTGGGTGGAGAAGATCCACCCACCTCTAGATTGTACTCCTAGGGAAATCCGAGTGATATAGACTTGCCACACATGAAGTTACTATTTTGTTCCATGGGCCTGATAGTACCAAAAAGAGCTATAGAGCAGCTGTGGGGGGGGCGAGGGAGATGTCCACTAAAGAACAATGGATTGCTGGAATGGACGTTTGCATGGGAGCTGAAAGAGTGGTGTACAAGTCACAGGGTGTCCCTGGAAATGTGAGAAAATATGGGGCTGCCGGAGGGAATTATATGGTCATGGGCTGGGGGATTCACAACCGTTGCAGGATTGAACTGTGGATGACACTTTTCACCCGCGACACACAGAATATGGAATGGTACAAGGAGAATACTTCTTTCACTCTTTAGGCCCCCTCTGCGCCTTTTTGTTTCCTGGGACAGTAAGATTTGAATAACAGAATCCTTTATGTATAAAGTAAACTGGCCTGCTGCAGACTTGTTTGATAATGGTACCGACGTGCTATGTATATGCCCTAACTGTTTGTTTCTGGATAAATCATAAATAAAAAGTCTATGCACCGTTATTCCATGTAAATAAGACCACGAGCAGCACACCACATGTAGCTGGACAGTAGAAGAAGAATGATGAGCTGCGGGTGGTTGTATAACTTCCTTCCTTTGTGGGGGGAGCCTGGATTTTTAAAGTATATGGAATGGAAATGCTGGTATTAAGGATAGACACACATAACATCTTCAGAACTAGGAGGAGGATGAGGCATAATGTTGTAGTAAAAACTCTTTCATGCAAAGGGCCTGGTGCACAAAAGGTAAACTTACACAGTTGTGTAAGTTTATTATTTTTTGGTATTTACAAAACGTCAATTTAATAGTAAATTCTGCATTTGGGGTGGGGTACTCCACACATAAAAAGATAGGACAAGCATACTCACAGCAATCCTCTCAGGGGCATCATGGTTTATGCAGTTCTATTTACAAGTATACTTGTTTACAATTAAACATTAGCTCAGCCAATTAATTGTAGTGTTAGTACTCATAAGTAAAGTTGTTTTTAATATAAAATATCAATGTAGACAGTGCTGGACATCTCTGGATATGTGTTTCATGGTAGCTACAATTCATCAACAGAGAACAGAATCCTTCCCTCTGGATGTGTAAACCAAAGGTGATTTATCCCTCATAAACTATGTTGAATGTTAAATGCTGTCAATCTTCCTCCATAAATGGCAGCCATACCACAATTACATCTAGTATTCGCAAAGCAAACAGGTCCATGAATATCAAGGAGTTTGCTATATATAGTTAGCCAACACAGTTTATTAGTAATACTACTTGAACAAGTGATAATTTTCAGCAAACCTAGATTGGCAGGTATGACCGATAGTCTGGTGAATCATCAGAGACCTTGACCTCTACCGTCCTCACCAGATGAATTTACTTAGAGATCCCCACATGTTTGGTGGGGACTCCATTCTTTCAGGGCATCCGCTGATGAGGTGCATGCACTGAAACCAGAAGATGATTTGGAGCATGCAGCAAATCATCTTCTTTCATGTTTTTCTGAAACAAACTTCCAAATCAGGAGTTTGTTTCAGACAAAAATTAACAATGAACCTGATGTGCAGGAGGTGCAACAGGGCTATCAATTCTTTTCCTTGCATGGGATTGCTGTGCTGTCCTATGTGAATTAAGGCGCAGCTGCAACCACTACTTCAGGACAGTCATGTGTCCGAAGAAGAGCTGGATCAAGGGTGTCTTCCAGGAGAGCATTCTTAGACTCCACTGGTAGAAATCCAGTGGCTCACCCACCTCCAAATGGGGCTGGGGACAGCCAAGGTTGTGGCATACTCTAAATAACTCTAAATGACTCCTGTGGTCTCTACTACATGCATTGTAAAAATGGTTTGAGCGTAAACCCTCAATCCAACTTTTAGCCTGTGAATTTTCCTGAGAATTGCCAGAGCATAGGAAAAATTGGTAGAACTGGCTACTACTCTGGCTGTTTGTGTGTTTTTCAGGTTTTATATCAGAATATGATATACAGTGGTGTAGGTGGTCTCTGGCAACCACTCAACATGACAACCCTGATTCCTCAGGGATCGTGGAAAACAGTACAATAAGTTTCATTCAGACACTCGTGCTTGCTTTCTCTCAGAGAACACACAAGATGGCAATTAGGACTTTTCAATAAGAATTTATTGTTCCAGCGACAGCCTCGTGTAAAGCATATGTGCTGCAACAATCAGGAGGCAGAATCATACAAAGGAGATAGATAGTACCAATATAGTGAATAGTAGATACATTTCTACCATAGTGCTAATAAGATGAACAGAAATAGTTCAGATAAAAACAGCAGCCTTTGCGTATTCCTAAAATGCATGTCCTAAGTAATTTGCTAAAATGTACATAGCCCTACCTGGATGTGTAGGTGTATGTATGGGCAGCCAATAAACCCCTAGGGATGAGCCAGCCCCCTCACATGCTTTTTTAGAACAAAGGACCCCATCTCTGCTTCGATCATGACAACCCGCAAGGGATGTCAGACCACTGCTTGTCGGAGATTCGGCATACAGGTCCCCAGTCCCAGCTTGGAAGGAATTCTCCTCTAATTTTTAGTGGCGAGTGGGGGTCTTTTATACTAAAGTGGTAACTCCAGGCTTTTTTCTTGAATCGACATGTTTTTAAAACAACCATGGATGTTTTGAAAACAATCAATTGTTTTGAAAACAATCACTGATGCTTTTGTAAACAAGTGTGATCATGCACAGTTGGCCAAGGATGAAAACAAGTGGTGAGCCTTATACAGAATAAATCTGCTGTTCCTGGGGACATGTTTATGGTCTTGAGGTACAGGGATTTAGATAGAAGACTGAGAGCCTGGTGTTGAAGAGAAAGGAGCAATCTATTATGTAAAAGGTCACCTGTTTAGAAACGTTACAGTCGTGTGGATGGGATGATATATGTAAAATAGGGTATGCATCGATGAGACTATCCTAAAAGACATGACAGAAATATTGTTTTCTTTACATATCATGTTCTAAATATTGTTTACAAAAATACCATCCCCATTGGGTGTAGAATTTCTATTATTACCTCTAATGGAGTGAGATTTGTGTAAAAGATATTTAGGACAAGCTATTTGTCAGAAAAATATGGAACCCAGCAATATATCTTTGGCATTTGAGGGAACAGTTCTTTTGGTCTGCTTGTTGTGTGATGTTCCAATAGTAGTTTACTACCTCAATTATGCCAGTGCTACCTTGACTCATTAATAAGGACTCATTTACAAGGAATTAACCCAGCGCGGTGCCGCAAACCGTTTGACTGCGCTGCGTTGATTCCGAAGCACAGGCATGCGTCATATCTAGAAAGATATGACGGAGCCCTCTGCTCTCCCCTGAGCTAGGACACAATTAGCTGCCATGTGTCGACGCAGGTACCCTTGCACCATAGTACAAGGGTGCCTGAGTTGAGGGGAATGATTATTTATGTGCAGGAAGGTGTCCCTACTTATATATATGCTGCATAATGCAGAAACAAATAGAAGTTGCAAAACGTCATTTTATTAATGATTGTTTATGTGCAGGAAGGGACACCTTCCTGCACATAAACAATCTCAAGAGGTGATTTCCTCATTCTATGTGTGCTGCAGAATGCAGTACGCATAGAAAGAGGAAAAAAACAGGAGAAATGAAAACATTTCTCCTCGCTGTGCCTCCCTATGCCTCACCTGGGGACGTGATATCTCGTAAATCTGGAAATGCGGCAGAAGCCATGGGTGTTGCTTGGGAACACCTGCAGCAACATCCACGGCACGCCCCTTTCACACAAAGTGTTGCCTGTAAAGGGGCCAGGGTGGCTTTACGTGTCCTAGTAAATAAAGGGCAGCAGGTTGCGCCACCGGTGCGTCACAAAAAGTGACGCTCCAGTGGCTCAAGGGGCTTGTAAATAAGCCCCATAGTTCCTATATTTTTGCACACAAACACACACACGCACAGACACACAACCGATCCAAGGATAATTGCATAGGTTGCAGAGCCTCTTTATCCTGAGCACTGTGGACCAAGCTTTGAGGGACTGCTGTTCCAATACAGTGGCCTGCAGGTAGTGTGTCAGTGAAGCACTAATAACATATACCAGCATGGCTCAGGCCAGACCTCACTGGAGGCTGACGCTTACGTATGGGCAGCCTTATCTTTTCTCTTTGAATTCCATAATTTGTCGTGCAAATTCCAGTTCTTCTGATGCAATTAGTGTCTACATGACCCAATTACAGCACATACTTTTTTCGTACATTTGTCAAAAAGGGCCCGATTGAGCAAATACAGATTTACCAAATATAGGTAAAACGTAGTTACACGTACAACATAGTCATAATATCTTCAACAGCATTAAGCAGAATACATTTGGAGGAAACAGTCGGTATGTGCAGATTACGCTAAATTTGACAAAAATGAATGGACACAAAGGGAATTCTGAGACTGTGCAATGATAATACTGCCCCATCTGTCCGCACAGCCGAATTGCATCACTGCATTTCCACTTGGACACCTGCAAAATCTAAAAGGCACCAAATGAGCTGTTAGCAGTCCAGCCAACTCCAGGCTCACAGAAAAGCCTGCATCAACTAAACATGTTTAGAGGCAGGATTGCAAATGCAATCCGTTTGGGGAAATAAACTTTATTGCGAACAGTTTGCAGACTATTAAAATGCTGTTTAAAAACTGTCGGCATTTTATGATGTTTCGAGCGCTTGCGGTTTAGTGGAAGAATAATTTATTTCAAATTGTGTCTGCTTTGTGAAGAAAGGGTGAGAGGATAAATTAATTGAATAAATATGTACGCTCCCTTTCTTTTTTTACTGCAATAAAGAGAGCCCAGGAGCCCCAGGGATGATGGGACACTTAATGAATATGTGGATATAATGCTTCCAAAGAAAAAACTCTTGAACATATAATTATTAATACATACAAAAGATAGCTAAAAGACAAATTGGAAAAAGCATGATTGGGTGAAAGTTAGAAAAATATTAGTTCTTTAATAATATATACAAAAGCATAATCATACAAAATATTATTATAAAAAAATCTGTGTAAGTCAAAAAGGCCTAAAAAAGACAATAAACACACAGGTCCAAAGATACGCAAAGATATTATTTGTAAAGAAGATGACCAACAGGGAAGCCGTGTTATAGAAAGGTCTACTAACTCAACAATCCAACCCTACTCAAAAATGGTACAACAGCGCGTTGTATCAAGTACTTCAATGATAGCGATGAGCGGCATCGACATTTTTGCCTCATTATGTCATTTGCATATAAGACCCTCCTCAGGACAAAGAAGGCTTCCATTTGAGCTCCATCACTAAAAGGAAAATAATTACATTACAGCCAGATGAACACTCGCTTGAAAGAGTCAAAATTACCCAGGGACCAAATCATCAACGAAAAGTGAATTAGCGGAAGACTACCAATATGAGTAATCAAAAAAGATACAAAGCCACCGAGAGTAAGAGGACATAGAACCCGAACCAATGCAAATAAACAGATTCCAACAGCAATCAGTGCTCGTGTTTAACCAAGCATTTTCATAACTTTCAAACACCATCAATGAACGCATGCCTTAGTCAGCGCACCCAGGCATTGGAGGCCGAGCCAAGCATGCCCAACAGATCAGGGGCCCAACCAGGTGGTGTTTGAGGCTCTGGAATACAGGAGAGCCCAGGACAGCAACTCTTCCCACAACCATCAGGGTCCGAAGAAAGACCGGGAAAAAAGGGCACGGAGGGGTATGGTGGATTTGCAGTGGGTGGGCTACCTTAATGTATCCACCAATGCAATTCATTCCTAAGTAGATTCCAATTTTCCATGGTAATGCCTATAGCCCTGAGCAGGGCAGGGCTACCAGCTCAGTGCCTCAGCACCCACTCATTCAGTATAGGGGGCACTACAACAGCAGCGCAGTATGGATTTGAGATGAAGCGATTAGGATGGTAGGAAAATAGGAGTTTGGGGAATTCAAGACATGGGTCAGCCTGAACCTGTGTTAAGTAGCTGATCTATCTTTCCAACAGGGGTACAGGACTGCAAGCAGAAGGTATGGCTGCTGGGACACTCCTACATCTCAAAGGCACAGCGGTGGGCAAACACAATGTAAAAATACAGGGGGTTGTGGCTAAACAACACCAAAGTAATACTGTGCATCAAACCAGAAATGAAGTTTGACCAACTGCTAGAGACAGCGACAAGAGAGCTGGAAAGAAGAGCTTAACCAAACATACTTGAGGTCCCTCTGGGGGGGCAAGGAGGAATAATCTGGGAAGGAGGCAGCACTGGACACAATGAGAAGGGATATGGGAGCCAGAGTGCTGTGCCCCGCAGATATTCTGTGGTCAGGAGTCTTACCCAGGTTCGAATGGAGGGATAAGATGAATCACAGTGCGGTTGAGAGTCTAGGCAGAAGCTGAACATAGCAATGGGAAGTTCTGCAGGAGCATCGGCTGGGATTTTATGAGCCACGGGCTCATTAAGCTACGGGTCCTTTGTTAGTACGAAGGGGACAAAGTCCACTTGTTGGGTGTGGGCATGATCTTTATGAATATTTTGGGTGCATTAGAAGAACTGGGTTGCTCAGTGGTAGGTCTGGACGTCGCAGCAGAGGGTGAAGCTGCCAAAGGTAGTGAAACTATTGTTGCAAAGCGCATAGTGCAGGTAGCAATGTCTAGTTTGTGAATTTACGCACCCAGCATTAGCATAAGCGTGTCTACATTCACACTAAATACTAAAGGAAACCTCCGGCAGGTAAAATGTTAGTGCAACAGAGCGCAAAAAAACCTACTGAAACTAGACTTAGACAGATCTTAGAGCATCAAGGAGTAAATGAGATGGTGGCCACGTAATCAGTGTAAGGGCTGGTGCACTGCGAAATGAGCAGGCGTCATTTTGAAACATCAGATTTCACATGCGAGGTCATATTATAAGTAAAACTGGCCAATGAGGACAAAAGATTAAAGATTACAGAAGGAGACTAAAATTCAGTTGAGACAGAATCAGCAAAAACCAAGAGGCAGGATACTAAAAGGGTAGACACCCACATCTATGCAATAGAAGGGAAAACCTTCTCCCTACACAATTTGAATAATTCTCCCTACATCACAATAGGGAGCAAGTATTAGAAAAGCCAATAGGCCTCGTCTATGTGAAAGCTATGGGCTTTGCCAATGTCTTTTAGCCATGTTGGATAACAGCATGGCTGTGCAGCACGGCTAAAAGTAAATTTAGAGAAAAAGCCAGAGCTGGCAATGCCATATAGGTTTTTTTTCTTAAGGGGGAGTGGGGATGGCAATCATGGATAATGAGAAGCAGGGTGGAAATGGTAAAAAACAGCTATGACGTGGTCAGTACTGGCTGAGTTATAATGCTATTATTGTCTTATGGTGAATTGGGGGTGCAACACAGACAGACAGGGAAAGAATACCATGGAAACCGGGAGGGTGAAGGTGGGAGGGAAAAAGCAACATGGACAAGGGTGGGGGAGGGATGGTAAGAAACAACACAATAAGGGTATGAATGGGAGGGTAATAACCAACATGAACAAAAGTGGGAGATGGGGAAGAAGTAACACAGGCAACGGTAAGGGATGGAAGGGAAAGAAGAAATGGAGGTGAAAGTGAAAAAAGCAACACAGATGAGAGTGGTAAAGAAAAGAAATTCTACCTGAGTCACAGCAAGCAGTGGATGGTCGGTGGAAAATGTGGGTGGTAAATCAATGCTTTGTGTGTGGACAGGAGACTACCTTTTGAAGTGTAATTGTCAGCCCCTCCCATTTCTCCTTGCCCAGGAAGACCCATCAGAATGCAAATGAATGCAGATAAGTGCTCAGATACGCCTCACCTTCCTGTTTTTGCTGCTGTCTAGAAGCAAGTCACCAAGTATAGCTGTCACCTAACCCATATGTGTATTGGAGACAGACTGCAAAGCACACAGAGTTATGAGCACATAGAAATGTCCACTTTCTAAAAGTGGCATTTCTAAAACAGTAATGTTAAATCCAACTTCACCAGTAAAGAGGATTTGTCATTACCATTGCAAAAATATGAAACATGAAAAAGCTACTCTTCTCTCATCAGTAATGGCAGCTTAAAAGTGTATGAAGAAATTCCCAATCTTAGCATAGGAAAGGATTTGGCTTTACAGTAGTGACAAATTAAATAGGCTGTCTGTCACTACCAGGCGATGCAAAACATACATGTCCTACCTTTCATGTATACAGCACCCTGCCCTTAGGGCTACCTAGGGCCTACCTTAGGATGTAAGAAAAGAGGAATTTTAAGCTTGGCAAATAGTTTTAAATCCCAAGTTGAAGTGGCAGTAAATACACACACAGGCACTGCAGTGGCAGGCCTAAGACAGGTTAGAAAGGCTACTTCTGTAGGTGGCACAATCAGTGCTGCATGCCCAATAGTAGCATTTAATTTACAGGCCCTGTGTATATGGAATATCATTTTACAAGGGACTCACAAGCAAACTAAACATGCCGAACAGATGTAAACTTATTATACCATGTTTAGAGGAGAGAGTACATGCACTTTAGCACAGGTCAGTAGTGGTAAAGTGTTGAGAGTCCTAATGCCAACAAAAACGACGTCAGAAAAAGAGGATGAGGAAGGCAAAAGGCTTGGGGTAACCCTGCAAAAAGGGCCATTTCCAACAAATACTATTACAACTTACTTTTTCTGGGCTATGCTAATGCAAAAGAAAACCACAACCTCATTGAAACGAAACTCTGCATGCCATACTTAATCATGTGAAATCACAAAAGTACACAAATATAAGAGGTTCAAGCAAACAACAACATTCAAAGACTATACCAATCAGGTAGGCATTCAAATATTCCCAATCAACAACCTTCAATAACTTCTTAAATATCATCACAAACCAAGCCAAGACACTACTAATCTGTATAAACTTACCGCTACACAATATTTTAATATTTTCACCTCTGTTGACTCCCACTTCCACCCACTAGTGACAGCAGATGCACCTATATTTATGGCTGATAAAATCTTACCACAAGCAGTCACTCAGGGAACAGACAAGGGCGTGGCTTCAGAGGGTTGTTTGGGGTTTGAAACCCCCAAAATAAATGTATTTTTGGCTGGGTAGTTGAGTCTGGAGGACCCTGAGTTGGGTCTGAAATTTCTATATCAGTTTTTCTCATCTTGAGGCAAGCATGAACGACAAAACAGCAACCTTTTATGTAAACAGGAGAAAGAAAGAGACCTAGTGATACCCATCTGGTGGCTAAATTACAAAATGTGAACCCATTTAAACTGAAATCATACCGGCTTCCCTGTTCATCCAAATTGTCTTATACTATGAAATATTTTATTTCACAGAGCCTACTTTTTCTTTATTATAAAACATGAATGCTCTTTTAAATAGATGTGTGCTGAAGAAACACATATTATATTTGATTTAATAGACTTTATTGTTGCTGTATGAAAAACTTGGGTTGTTGGTTGAGTAGGGTGTTAACGCAACAGCCACAATCCTTGTCAAGGTGAGCCACAAAAGTCACTAAATTAACCTGTGCTTACACTCTGCTAGCTTGGCACAAAAGCAGTCAGGCTTAACTTAAAAGCAATGTGTAAAGTATGTGTGCAGCGCACAAACATTAATAGAGTGAAAACACGAAAAAAAGAGTTTAGAAAAAAAGAGTAAATTTGAATAAATAATCTGACTCATAGATGACAAAAATCCAGTTAGTAGAACGAGAATTATGATTTTTTAAAGTTTAGGGTAAAAACTCTAAGCTCAGAGCGCCAACCGTGGACATCTAGTTGGGAGAGGCAGGTTCAAAGTCAAAAAACATGGTCGACTGGGGTAAATTGGGCCAGGTCAGTGCTTACAAGTAGACTTAGAAGAAATGTCAACAAAAACATTCAGAGAAGGTAAGTTGAGCAGGGAAAGACTGCAGGCGGTGTCTGAGGGGAAGCTTCGTCATCGGGGAGCCATTGGACAAAGTTGCGGGGGAAGGTTTCCACGTTCGTACTTAGTTTCTATTATGGAAGTCGAAAATCTCCAGCGGGAGGCTGTAGGTGAAGAGGGATGCACAAGGCTAGACACCCCTTCTGTGAAGGACTACTGAACAGGATTTTCCTTTTGCAGAGAAGAGTGTAGAAGGAGCTGCCGCAAAGTCAAGCCAACAGACGATACACCTTGCAGATAAGCAAGAAGGTTTATCCCGGTCTAGTCTTTGCTCTCAGAGCAGTTTTTAGCCAAGTATTGAATTGTGGCTATGTGGGCACCACCTCCAAGGGTCGAGGACAGGCAGGGGATCACTTGGAGAGTCAGAACTCACTCAAGCTGAGTCCAGGTGTGGGTTCAATTTGGTTGGAGCCTTTGATGTCCCTGATGCTCTGATCAGGAGGCCAGCCAACTAGCCCTTGGAGTTGCTCTAGTAGTCCTTGGCTCAACTAGTGGAAAAGGGCTCAAGCAGCAGGGCAGGCCTCTGACGGTTCAAGACAGGCTCAAGGCAGCCGAGCACCATTCCAGGTGCATGAAAACAGTCTTCTTAAGTAACCAGCAGGCCACAGCAGTAGGTAGTCTGCTGAGAGTCCTCCTGCAGGTCCAGAAAGCAAAAGGAAGAGTGGGTCTGAGGGTCCTATTTTTATACTTCTTTGAAGTAGGAGACGTTTCTAGAGAATTCACTTTGAAGTGCTTAGAGTTTGCTTTCACCCATGCCCAAGACCTTTAGGCCTTGCTACAGGCACAATGCACAATGTCAAGTCCTTTGTATATAGACAGGGCACAGCCTATTGATTTGCAAGTGGGGCTGTGCCCAACTCTCCCCCCAATCCTGCCAGTGATGACCCATCCAGGAACCCCTAATCCCTTTATTTAAGTTCCCCTCTGTGTTGAGTGTAGTTTCAACACTAGTATTAACTGTAGTGTTGACATTACAGTCAACACCGAGGGGAGCGTAATTCGCAGACTGCATGTACCGTGATACAAAGGAGCAAACTTTTCTGGGATATTATGTAGTGTCCGGCTACACCATTTTCCCTGCCCAAACTGATTTTCATGACCTCCTCTACCATTTATCATACGTTCCTAATGTTCCTTTTTGGAAAAAAAATTGTAATCCAACCCATTGATTACATTTATCGGGCCTTAGAGTACGGTCTGAGCCGGCGAGTACGGCCCGAGCCAGAGAGTACGGCCCGAGTTGGAGATTCCGTCCCGACTGCAGGTATAAAGATACGACTCGTAAATGACCTCTGTGAATACCAAAAGTCGTAAAGTTAGACTTTTGTCTCAGATTGCCTTTGTAAATAAGGCCCTCACTTTTAATAAATGTCTGTCTATGCAGTGATATAATCTGATGTACCGAGGTGAAATGGTTCCTCATGTTAAATAAATACACTATTTTAATTTTGAAGAGATTGTATTATATTTTTACATTATATAAATACATACTAAATATTTTTATGGCTTGCCTCATGCAAATACTCTAGGAGCCAAGCCAGACCCATGACTCTGGCTTGTTCCACCCTACTAATTTGCCTGCACAGCCTCTATTTGCAGCTTAAGCTTAGTACATGGAGCCATTAGTCACTTGCTAAAATGATTCATAAAAAGGCGATGACTATAAACATGGAGCCTTGCCCACATGCACTGATTTGTCAACTCTACAGTAAGGACTTCTTGTAGCAGACGTGAAGAATGCATGCAGTACAATGCATTTAGAATACGTGTTCCAAGGATAGGGACTCCAGGTTGTTGTGTTGTATGTGACTGTAGTCACGAGTTCCCAGAAAGAAATTCATCACCCCACCTAAGGTAAATCAGTACTGTTCCCCTGGGGAGCAGGGTTAAGACTGATATGCACATGGCTAGGTCCAAACTGGGGTGGCATGGTGAGCAAAAATACGATGGATTAAACCCAGATCTGTGACTGGGGGTAATTGTTTGATTTGTTCAGCATTCCATCCATCATCTGTTCTTCTTGCTTTTGTCGCCCAAGTGGGAAAGGTATGCCTAGGTTTTGGTCCTGTACTCACTGTGCCACTGGATTCAAGCTAGCCTGACTGATGAGGGGTGATACCCCAAAACTGGTCTCAGGATGCTTGTTTACAGTCCATGGAGGACCTGGCCTGGCTGTTCAGGCTGGACTGTTTCCATGGGGAGCAGGGTCAAGACTGATTTGCATACAGCTAGGGTGGCATGGGAAGAAAAACAACGAGTGATTAAACAGAGATCTGTGACTAAGGGGGAATGTTTGATTTGTTCAGCATTCTGCCCACCTTCTGTTTCTTTTACTTTTAGATAGCATTTTCTTGTCCTAACCATTTAGTGCCTAAAGCCTGGTCCTGAGTCACATGACTTGGTGTAGCTGGCAGTTGGTTTTGTGTACTCCTTACAGACAGTAATATAGAGGGAAGACAGTTGTTGGTAGGTTGGGCAACTCTGACTTAACAAGAGGGAAGGGATGCCACCTACCATACTTGCACTTTATATAGGCTCTGCCTGATACACACACAAAGGATTTGTCACTACTCTTTTATGTCCTCAAACAAGCTGGGGCCAAGCAGGGACGAAGGGGATGCCTGACACTTCAGGGGGGAAGCCTCTAGTACCTTCTCATACTTCCACTACTTCAAAGCTGGCACCAGGTATAAATGAATAAATTAATGAAATAGTTTTATAGAGTGTGCAATACCCGAAGGTGTCTAGGCAGATCAAGGACTGAGGAGGGCGCATCCCCAAAGTTAGGTCTAAGAGACCTTGTTATTTACCGGTGGGAAAAGCAAGGTCTTTAGCTGCTTTCTGAAGAGCTGCAGGCTGTGTCGGGATCAGAGGGCAAGAGGAAGGGAATTCCATAACTTTTCCTTCTGGAAGGTTAGTGTTCTACCGCCCCAGTTTACTCGTATAATTCTGGGAATCTGGACCTTATGAGCCGAGCTAGATATAAGTGTTCTACTGGGCACATACCAGGTAAATTGCTCCTGGAAATAGAGGGGGCCAGTACCGTGGAGAGCCTTGTGCATTCAGCACAGAGTTTTAAATGAGATTCTCTTCTCTACTGGTGAGGCCGTGTAATAGATGAGCGATTGGTTTAAACTTGGGGATATTCAGAAGGGTTCTCGCCACTGCATTTTGTAGAGACTGCAATTTTTTTACCAGGTATTTCAAGGTGCTAAGATAAAGTGCATTGCAGTAGTCTAGCTTAGAACCAATGAGGGCCAACCTTATGGTCTTCTGAAGATCGGTTGGATTGAAAGGAAGGATTTTTTTAGGGACCCATAACATAAAGTAGCCCCCAGAGGTCACTGCATTGATCTGAGCATCGAAGCATAATCTAGTGTCAAAGATAACTCCCAAGTTTTTAGCCTTCTGAACTGGCTTAGGTAGTTCACTCAGCTTCTGGGGCTACCAGGACGGATTCCAGAAGGAGGTCTTATTCCCAAAGAGCAATACCTCCATTTTATCCGAATTTAATTTAAGACAGTTCTCCTTCATCCAGCCTGCCACTGCAGTCATACAACTGCAGAAGTTGTTAGCATCATTTTTAAACTGAGATGACACAGACACCACTATCTGTGTGTCGTCTGCGTACAATAGTACAGTCAGGCCGAAGCTCAGAATAAGCTTTACCAGGGGGGTGACATACATGTTGAAGAGAGTAGGGCTGAGCGCCGAACCCTGCGGCACCCCACATGGGAGGGAAAAGGGGCTGGATTTTAGCTCTCCCATCTCAAC
The DNA here is from genome assembly GCF_964204655.1 of Triturus cristatus. Classification (NCBI taxonomy): domain Eukaryota; kingdom Metazoa; phylum Chordata; class Amphibia; order Caudata; family Salamandridae; genus Triturus; species Triturus cristatus. Next base: position 1,413,789,142 of record NC_140591.1, on the reverse strand, counting down.
CCATTGTTGCCTATTTTCAAGAAAAGACCTCAGCAGAGATAATGCAGTGCTACTGAAGCCTAAGGAGTGCAGGCGTTTCCTAAAAAGCAAGGGGTGGACCGTATCAGCAGCACTGCCGTCCTTGTCCACCCTCACTCTAATTTCCTCTGATGCGGCCACCAGTGCGGACTCTGTGCAGTGGTTCACTCTAAACCCATGTTGAGCGGGATTCAGCAAATGATGGGCATCCAGAAAGGTTAGAATTTTCGCGTTTATGGCCTTCTCCAACACTTTTGCCGGGAACGGGAGACAAGAAATTAGTCAATAACTGTCCACCAACTTGGGGTCCAGGGAGGGTTTCTTCACCAGAGGAAGAAAAGAAGCCTTTTTTGAGATGTCAGGGTATAGCCCCGAACTCAGTACGTGGTTCAGTGGATCTTTAAGTGGCCAAAGCACCTGATTGGCCAGCTTGTTGATGATCCCAGGGAGGCAGGGGTCAGAGGGGACCCCAGACTTGATGGAACTCATGAAGCTGATCGTTTTATCCTGCGTGAGAAGGGAAAACTTCACGAAGGTAGGAGATACTTCCCGACCAATGAATGTACCCGAACCCAAGGCCTCTTCCAAATTACAAATGAGGTCTGTGCTGGGAGACTGCTGAGAAAATACCTGAAAGATGGCATTGACCTTAAATTGGAAGAAATCACCCAGCCTGCTGCAGAAAGATTTGTACATCACAAAGGAGTTGCTGTTGCTCCAGTTCGACAAATCTTTAACCGTTTTAAAAAGTTCCCTGAAGGAATTTACTGCTAGTCTGATTTTCCCTGAGAAAAATGTAGTCTTTTCGGCTTTTATAAGCTCTTTATACTCTGCAGTGGCTTTTTTGTACCTGGCCTTTTTCCCGGTGGAGTAGTCTACCCTCCAGAGACGATCTTCCCGCCTGCACCTCAGTTGTGCTGCTTTCAATGCCGGAGAAAACCAAGGAGCAGAAGGATTTTTCCTATGGCTCCTTAGTGCCTTCACAGGCACTACTTTGCTGCATGCTGTCTCCAGCCAGTGCGTGTAGCTAGTTGCTGCCTTGTCAATGCCCTTGACAGAAACGGGAACAGAGTTGGAGAGAGCTTCCTGTAGAGCATCTAGCTTGGTATCCTTCCATGGCCGATACTTAATACCTCTAGCTATGTTATTTGATTCAGGTCTATTACACTGGGTCGAGATAGAAAAACAAATGGCCATGTGGTCATACCATGGAAGTGGAAGGAACTTATCTATGCCTAGAATGGCATTATTTGTAAAGATGCCATCCAGTGTATGGTTGGCTATGTGAGTGGGCACATCAATTCGTTGGGGTAGATTAAAACTAGTGTCCACCAGATATCCTAGATCTGCATCCAAGGGTGACTCTAAATGGAAATTGAAGTCCCCTACCAGCGAAAAATTTGCGTAAGTTATGCTGGATTCCATGAAGGATTGAATTCTATCAACAAAACCCTTCCTTGGGCGAGGGAGTCGGTAGACTAGCAGTCTTTGAAATGTGTAGGATTTGGTCAAACCGATGCTGAACCTAAGTGCCTCACACTCTAGGTGATATATCTGTGTGCAACTGGCCTCAAGCAAATTGTGATAAATAACCCCCAATCTTTTATCGGATCTATCCAATCTTTCAATGTTGAACCCACACAGGACGGCAGCCTTAATGTCTGGGTCAGACATACTGACAGCCCAGGTCTCCGTGAGGAAAGTAATGTCAGGATCATGCTGGGCCATTAGATCTGCAAATTCGAGTTTATGCTTAATAAGCGACCTAGTGTTAAGAAGCAAACAGTGATGTGTCTTTACAGCTGATTGCCTTTCTGTTTAATTTTAATAGGGGTTCTGGGGGGAACATACCCTGACCCAACCCCCGCACTCTGGGAGAAACAACACAAGTGGCACCTCTATTCCATAAAGTTGCCTCCCCACTCGTGAGGAGAGCAGAGACTGTTAGTGACAGTGTGTCGTAGAGCAAGGAGTTCACTCCTTGTATAGATGGTGAGTGGAACAGGGTTCCTGGCGTGGTCCAGGTGCAGGCGGGCGCAGACAGGCTTGCCTTTGGCAAGGCTTCGGTGCGCCAGCGGCGTGCCCACTGCGCACGTCTGCTGCACACCCGGTCCCTCTACAGCATTTATGGCTGGACGAAGGGAACAACTGGTGCGCCAACCCCCAAGATGACTCCCTGCCCAGAAATGGGTCAGAATTGGAGGGGGCGAGTCAGCTTTTTTCCAGCTCTCTCCACACAAACCAGAAACATCGGGTGGTGGACCAGGGAGTCTGAAGATAAAGAAGTCCCTCAGAGGAAAAGGAGCAGTAAGGCAATAAAAAAATTATTAGCAGCAATGTGATTAAAAGTTTAAAACCCCCAATTTAAAAACAGCAACCCCCAATATCCCCCAACTTGCCCTCGAGGCAGGAGTGCTCCGCAACGCAAGTATAAACAAATGAGAACAGACTAGGTAGACTTGCCACAGAGCGGAGTTGATCCGCTGCGCGCCCGGTCCCTCTACAGCAATTATGGCTGGATGAAGGGAACAACTGGTGTGCCAACCCCCAAGATAAACACTGGACCCCCCAGACCCAATTCTTCAGTACACACCTGGACCTGTGAAATAGTCAGAAGGACTGCTGTGTTGCTTTGCAGGAAGAAGAACTGCCACTCTCTTGACCTGTCCTGCTGCCTGCTGCCTGAGAGAAGGGCTGGACCTGAAATCTGACCCCAGGACCACAAGAGTGACTCAAAGGGCCAGTTGGATGACCTCCTGATCAGAAGCCTCAAGGACAGACGAGGCTTACATCATCTTGAACACAGCACCTGGACTCAGTTTGCTTTGAGTCTTGTCCCACAAGTGGTGCCCCCCAAATTCTGGACTCTTAGAAGTGGACCAGAAGGTGCTCTGCCAACCAAGCTGTGGTCCTGTGGGCAGAACTGACTAAGCGTAATGCATCTCCTCGCAGTTTCGCTTTTGAAACGTTGCTGTGCAAGGCATTCCTGACGCATAACTTCGCATTGCAGCCCGCAGTCGTCTCGGAACTGCCACTGCACGATGCATCCTCAACACAGGCCTTCGACGGACTCCGCATTGCAACCCTTTCAACTTCTTTATTATTAGCCAGTGCACTACATACCTCGACACAGGAATTCTTATTGCAAAACTCTCATTGATATCATGTTCAGCGACACCTAACCACGCACCGCAGCCTCACAGCTCCTTGGAACCACCAATGCATGACGCATCCTCGACGCAGGATCATGCAATGCTCAAAACCAGGATTTAAGGAGCTTTGATCAACAGGCCTATCTGGGCCCCTGTAGCTGGTCCGCACTCTGTTGCCTGAACTTGTGACTATGTCCCAGTCCAGCGCCACCAGATAACCACAGATGGCACTTTGTACTTTTAAGTGCTGTTTTCGCTTAAATCTTTAAAATGGCATAGCTCTGGTCCTACTGCTTTGATTTTTGTCATTGTGGTCCTAAATTATTTATTAAAAGTTACTCTATTTTTCTAAATTTGTATGGGATTTCTCTTGTGTTGTGTTTTACTTTAGTACTGTATGAGTTGCAGCATACATACTTTGCACATTGCCTCTAAATTAAGCCTGACTGATCTGTGCCAAGCTCTGTGCCAAGCTACCAGAGGGTTGAGCACAGGTTGATTTGGAGTTTGCTTGTGACTTCACCCTGACAAGGATTGTGGTTGCTGCTTGAGTAGTGTTCAACCCCCTCAACTATTAACTAGTGCTCTATGGGAACTGGTCATCTTGAAGAAATTGCCCTGTTTTGTTTGTGTTGCTGTGGATGTATGTGTTTGTATACATGTGCTACACTGGCTGACCTCCCTATCATGTGTTGTGGTCCATGTAGTACATCTCACTCCTGCTGCATCCTTTCTCATGCCTCTTCTGGCTCCAAATGTAGATTTCCTTCCAGTCTGAATATCTACTGGCACCTTAATCATGACCTTTAACCTTAGGTCTGTTTTTGCTCCCATTGCTGGATTATGGATGCCAACGGCGTTCTATTAAAATTAGAATACCACTGCCTTTTTAGATATACCATTGTAATTTAAAAAATATTTTACTTAGGGATTTACATGCATACAAGTTACTATTTCAATTTATAAATCAGGACAAAATTAAAGATAATTAAAAAGGTGTTAAAGTCAAATCTCTTTAGAGCGCACACAACACGGACCATTGTACAACCTGCCTCTTATAAAACACTTATCTACTTCCACTCTGTTGGTCTTCAGCCAGGTCCACCCTATAGGAACACCACTACATGCATACATGCGCACATTTAAACCTGGAAATTCACACTATGGGCCTGATTTAGATCTTGGTAGACGGGTTACTCCGTCAAAACGGTGACGGATATCACCATCCGCCAAACCCATTATATTCTATAGGATTTATTTATTTTTAATTTATTTATTTATAAAGTTTTGTATAGCGCAAACATATTTGTGATTTATATTTGTACTTTCATTCCTCGTTGGTTCAGGTATCATGTTCTGATTTTCTTCGCATGTACAGGAACTTCCAGTTCTGCTTTAAATCCTGAAGTAGTCTATAGATAATGTAATAGCCTTACTTCAAAGTATTCCCACTCGACCTAGCCTCTAGGTGGCCTGCACTTGAAGACCACCAGTCTTTTGCAGATGATAGGCACGTTCTGATGGGATTTCCATGATCTGATGTGGAAGAACCCTTCATAATTTGTTGAATGGCATAACAGTGTGGTATGCTGATTACTAAATATCTCAGCCATTACCAGAGCCAACTATAAGGCATAGACGAATGATGCTACTAGTCTTTTCAGTTTTCTTGCAGGCGGATGTGGTAATATTTCTAGTTTCAGATTAGATGTGCCCTCTGCATACACTAGAATCGTGACCTCCAGCTGCTCGCAAACCAATAGACCATCTCAGGATGTATTGACATTTCTATTGGCTGAATTGTTACACAGGTCTGGAAATCAAAATAAACTGACCCTCCAGACCTCAACTACATCACGAGGCACTTTCAGACTTAAGTACTACATTCCTCAGCTATGTCACAAGCCATTTACAAAGAGCCGTGAAATTTAATTAGAGCAAACGGCCAATAAGACAATAATACCATCACAGCAGTGCCTAAGCGGTGCCCAGGATAAAGCCTTCTGAAAAGGAGTGCAGCTGTGCGCATCCAGGACACACTTTAAACAAATGAACAGCAAAACCATCCTTACACTAATCACTCACTGGAATCCTGCAGCAGTCGCCTGAACTCAGACGATGGATGGTTGACTAAAACATTAGGTTAGTGCTGCAGTGTAGAAGGATACCTTTTAATAAATAGGAAATAAACCATTGTGCATGAGTTTGAGTAGAACTTCAGGGACAATACATAATCATTGTTGGTGTATGTGCATATTTTATTTCCCTTTGTTTTCTAAATGAATTCCAGCTTGGAGGCTAAAAATGACTTGCTGCAGTCTATTTTTTTTCATCAATTCAATCAACTAGATTAAATGTTTTAATTCTATATAGGTATTATCGTTTTGACACTCTACTGCAGAATTAAAGGGTGTTTGTTATGTTTTTTTTTTTATAGGAGCATGGTACTAGAGGGTAGGTAAGGGCTTCCAAGCTCACCCAAACAGATCGTGTTGCTCCATGCCTTTTTTTTAGAGGTACACACCCATTATCAAAAGCAAAACAGTGGCTTCATGTGGTTTCAAAAACCCAAATACTAATCTCAGCCTAGACCCACGGGGATGGCTGAAAACCGAACTATTTAACTTGGTCTTCCACCTCCTAGGTATGTGAAAACCCACCCATTACCCCCTCATGGGACCTCCTCGTCCCAGTCCTTATATAAGTGAGGCGGTCCCACCCCCACCCCAGGCCTTACAATGCCAGTCTTTTCTTTATCTTTAATATTTAAATCCCTCCCACCCCACTCAATTCCTGCCAGTAAAAAGACTAGACACAGCAACACCGGGAGGGAGGGAACAGGACTGGGACTAGGAGAACCTTAATCGGGGTAATGAAGATTACCGGTAAGTAATGACATATTCTCTCAGACACCTACCTTGGAGACGGCTGTGATGTTAGAGCTGACTGGAAAAAACACCTTTCAGCTTGGATTATAGGATGCTATCATGAGTTCCCTGGTAAAATGAAGTGGTAAGGACACCTGGTAAAATACTGATACATGTGTATTTTCCTGTGTGCAGTATTACCATGTCATTCAAAGTTCCTTGGAACAGAATGGGGGAGGGGTAACACAATTATACTGTGTGTTTTTTCCTGGTTCTGAGATGCAAAACTTTGAATATTGAAGTCTTTCCCCTACAAATTTCACCAGGATTTACCTGATGAAATTTGAGACCGGGAAAATGTCAGGGTGAGTACAGTCTTACTGCACGCCTTCTAATTCCATTTCGGGCACAAACATCTCTGCGTAGCTCTTAGAAAAAGGGCAATAGTAAGCACGCTACTCAAATCTGCACTGCGGGGCAGGATTCTTCCCTATGAAGGTCATTTTAGTTTTGGTTTGCTTTCTACGCAATCAAGGAAATGCATTTTATTCTACATGGGAAATACTTGACTGGAAGAGACACATCTCTTTCGATATCAAAATATGAAATAAGTATAAAAATAATTTCTTATTCCTCGGAAGAGGCCAACTAAGAGTGTTGTGCTTTGCCTGAAATTCCTCATTTTAAGCTAGGACTATGTCATGGTATGTGACTGAAGCACTATGTGCATGGTACATGTCTGCCAATAGCCATCGGCGTAACGCAAAATGATGTCACCTGCAAAACTTGATGATGGGCTCCTAAGTCTCTCATCTCCCACAGACACCATTTCACTTGGGCAGAATGGGGGTCCTTGAAGGATTGGGGTGCCCCTGAAGTGTTTGGGCCCTTCTGCGCCACAGGAGCTGCAGGAGTCTGTGTTACACCCCTACCAATAGTTGCTTCTCTGTGTGCTTGTGGCAGTGGCAGCCCCTTCGCTAAGGCAGAAACTAATAAGGGGATGTTATGATGGGGGGATAGCCCTACCTGATATCCAAAAATACTACTGTGCGGCGCAATTGAGCACCATAAATGATTACGTTTTCCACTCCCCAGAGGAACCCGCATTCTGGATGCATAGACCGGTGCTGAAACCAAGGGGGCATCTCGGGGCTCTTTACGGTGCCCCGGGGTGAGCAAACATTCACTGAGGGTGGTAATGCCAAAGGAGTGGAGCTCTTTTTTTTTTTTAAACCTTTTTATTGAGAATTCATGTAACATTATAACAAAGCAGTATGAATAAATTTGACTGAAAAAGACTTGATACGATATAGGCAAACCACAAAATTAACAATAAAAGATAAATGAAACAAAAACATGGTATGTAGAGGTCGGTTAACGAATTACATTGCTAGTATCAGATTGAAATGAAATTGAAGGTTGTAAATCATGAAATGTTGTTGATATAGATATTGATATTGATATTGATATGCGTATAGTAAACATAGTGCCGGCTACCACAAACAGAAAAAGAAAAAAGAGAATATAGCAAATAAGAGTATTAAGAGCATTGCCGTAGCCATAATCCTGAGAATCAAAAAGTTTGCTACAATCTACTAGTGCGCCAAGCAGCCACTGGTGCCCATATCTTCATCCCCAATTCTCTTAATTTTTTACCCTTGAGTTGATACAAAGCCACCTCCACATTATGTATACCCAATAATCTGGATAGCCACATTTGAAAGGTTGGGGCCTCAGTATCTTTCCAAGCTGCTGAAATTAAAATTCTGAGTACAGCTGTGGAGATAAAAATTAGAGCTTCAGTCTCAGTATTTAATTTCAATTGACTTTGGCATCCTATAATCATGAGTGTCGGAGACAAGGTTATCTGAGCATCAAACAGTCTTGACCAGAATGATTCGATCTCTATTTTGATTGATTCTAGTTTCTCGCACTGAGGAAATATGAATTTTGTGATCAGTTATGTCCCCTATCGTAGACCCCAACGGCTTCATGTGCATGCTATAAGTACATGTATGTTCCCTCCAGTTCCAGTTTTGAAGACCCAAATACATGTGCGTCCACCGTCAACATGTCCTCTTTCAGATCCGCCATGAATAGGTCAGATATTCCATTCCTAAGTATGAAAGGCCACCGACTTTATGTGGTTCACTTTCCACATTTTACAGATTCAGGCGAGTAGGCCCAGAATTCTGTCATCAAGTCTTTTCCTTGCCTTCTGCCTCTGAAAACTCCAGTCTGAGCCTACATCTGTATCCATGAACTTTGTCCTACTCCCTGCGCGGCTAACGGTGCCTGATCCAGCCTGTTGCCTGCCAAAACTATATTTCACCTTCAAGATTATCTACTCCGCTCCTCATCCGATGCATTCCTGTCTAGTAGTTTAGGTAAACATTCCTCCAGCTACCGTGCAAAGGGCCAGGCCTCGCTGTCCACATGCAAGTAATTCATAGCCTCCGTTACCATGGAATATTCCTACCCCCTCGCATCTCATGTAGACACTTAGACGCTTGTACACGCACTAACAGTCAGTATAGAATAGGTTCTATCCTAGAGACCTTTCCTTTTGGATAACACAGTTCTTTAAACATAGGATATTAGATATGATTTGGGATTAGGTTGACATGACCCCAGACTTCTGTCTCCACATGTAGAGCTAAATGTCAAGTCCCCTTCACCCTCTAGTTGCACGTCAATCACACGTCATGCGGCTGCGCGCGCATCTCTGCCAAATATTTCTGCTGACATTGCAGGATTCTTTTATGGATCCACCCACTTGTGACATCATGTATAATGACGTTTATTAAATTACGCCCATATGTCCGCCTCTATTAGTTACGTATGCACAGTTTATCTGTATTATCAGCTGTTACGCCTCTTGCATCTGTTTCACTGTAATGCATTTTCCTATAAAACTGATTATCTGTCAATAATGTATGCCCTTCCTTCCTGAACTTTCGTGGTGATGGAATAGAAGCCTGCAATTCGAATTGTATTTCCTTTGTCAAGGAATAAAGCCTTTTTAGAACCTCTAATACCACGGATTCTGCCTCTTATATTTACTGAGTTATTCTTACTAGATTTTACCGCATAAAAAATAGTACCGGTAATGAAATATTTACCACATAAATTGGCGCCCGAACAGGGACACTTTCTCATCTCACGCGCCGGAGGTGCGTTGCAGGCCCGGTCTCCTGCCACAGCTGAACGGACAAAAACGCGTACCCACAGGATTTTCCTGTATCTCCCTCCGGCCAAGCGGGGGCGACTGAGGCTGCGATTAACACCCAGACGAGGCGGTGAGAAGTGCGAAGTATCCCGACCAGAGCCTAGCTGAGAGAGCAAGATCCGAGGTATACAGAGGCCCACCAGGTTCCGAAGTTCCGAGTCCAGTCGAGTCGAGTCCAGTCCGGTCCAGTTTCAGTTCCGTTCCGAGGCCTTCCGTTCCGAGCTACCCGGTGAGTACCATTACCGGGGAGGCATTTAACGTGCACATAGTCTGTGCCGGTCAAGACGGGTTTGGGTACACAAATCCGGTCTGCACTGTTTCAGCAGTGTATCTGTACTGTTTAGCAGTATATCTAGTATGTCTTGCATATAATTAAGTATTATTTAGTGTTACTATTATGTCAGTAACTAGTTTCCTATTAGTCATCATCATTCGTTAAATGTTAAATGTTTTAAATACGTTCTACATATTGTGGTGTGAATGACTGTTCATTATTGTGTTTACTGTATTAAGTGTGTTTAAGATTAAGTAACCAGATCTAAAAATGCCGCTCTTTTCGAAATTAAGACAGATCAAAACTAGAAAAGGGGTACTCGAAGAAGCTGTTCCTATTCCACCTAGGGATACTCCAGGATATTTTATGTATCATAAGCATGGCCTAGATGCCGTATTATTTCTTGATTTATGGGTGGACTACACCAAGGATTTGCCAGAAAATCAGAGATGGCCCGCAGCGGGGACCTGGGATGCAGATTGCATCATGAGAGTAGAAGAAGAATTATGGAAAAAGAAAGCCAGACAGTCACAGAAAGATGCCATTGAATTATGGCGTAAAGAATCATATAGACGTACAGAAAAAGCGCTCAGACAGGAAGAGAAAGGTAGAGAGAATTTAAATGAAACCCGAGAAAATCTATTAATTGAGGAAGGTACCCGAGTAAAATCAGAACAAGTAGATAGACAAAGAAACACTCTTATGAATGGTATGTATCCTCTTCTGGCCGAAGGGTTACCTAAGGCTACCCCGGAAATACCAAAAGACTTAACTCCTCCATTGCTCCCGATAAAAGCACATCCCAAAACACATCCCAAAACAGCAAAGGACGTTTTCCTTTCCTCCTATTTAGATGACGTAGCTCCCGAGTATGCTAATGCCATACCACACATACCGCTTGCCGATGATGTTCAACACCAAGAGCATCCGTCTGTATCCCCGCAACTACAACCTCCTACACAAGTTCCCACAGGTCCGTCTGTGTCTACAGTTTTTCCCACATCTACAATCTCTATCCTACGTCCAACGAATCCTTTCGTGCCTAGCACCTCAGATGGTGCTACAGGAGGTACGACCGACATGTTTGCCACCCCGCCGCGAAATAAACAGACCCTTAGAGATTTAGCACTCCAACGTACACCCCAATTAGCGACATCCGACATGTTTAAAGAACAGCTTGTGGATTGTAGATACGATCCAGTGCCAGGTAGACAGGACAAACTGCTCATATCATCACTACGTATACGACAAGCTACATTATATTTAATAACGATACCAGGAATGGTTGAGCACCTAGACAATATATATCGCTTTGTCCAAACAGGGCGAGGTTCAGAAAGTATTAACGAAGCTATGGAATACCAGAAAGTGGATGTACAAAGACAACTACTACGTTTTTTCATAAATTGTGTAATTAGGAATCAAGACAGGCCCGGGGCAGATCATGATACCATGCAAAAACTTGCCAAATGGGGTCAGAACATATCAGAAGAGAAACATGATAGACAGGCGTGTATAATCGCCATGTGTCGAAAGATCCGCAAGGAAGTAGAACGAATACATAAAGAAAGACGAGAAACAGACAGAGTAGAATCAGAAGAAGAGGAGGAGCAAGAATCAGAACAATTAGAGACGATAGCTTATGTAGGTAGAGGAAGACCCCATAATAATACTAGAGGCTTTAATGACCCGATACGTCCAATACGTCCAGAATATAATAGGCATTTTCCAAATCCTATTTTAAATACAAGATCCCCTGAACACCTATTCCAAGCCGTTGATAAATTACTCCGAGATCGAAGGGGGTATCATATGCTCGATTCCATGGACGAACAAGAATTAGCTAGGTCAGCAGTACAATGGGCTGATAGTCCCAGCGAATACAATGATGGTGCACTAGCACACACGTTTCTGAATCTTGACCCCTACGAACAGCGTTTAGCTAGTATATACATGATTCAACACCTCCTTATATTATATAAAAGCCAACACTCCGATCCAGGACCCTTACCTGACATATTGACAGAACTACTCACGAATAAATGGAGAGGGTCAGGTACTGATTTAATTAATGAAATTCTAGAATTTCGAAACCAGTATATAGCTTTCGTATGCCCAGAACACGTTCCAGTTCCCATTATGGGAAGAAAAATGTATCACATAGATAGACAGAACCCGTTACGCGAAGTACACCCAATCAGAGGTGACGGTAATAACTTTACACGCGTGTTTGTGTACACGCCTATAACTAAACTGGAATTATTAGAAATGAAGAAAGTAGTACCCAGCCATGACAAGGACCCAGCAGGTTTCCACCGCGAGATAAAAGACATGTTACTCATGGGAGAGTATACCTACCCCGACATTATGAAAATATTAAAAGTCCTATTACCCGCCGGTGTTTACGAGAAACTCAAAGAAAAGGAATGGGAGGTGGGAGACCAAAAGATAGATTGGACAGCATTAGAAAACGAAGAAAGGGCCCGAGCTGCAGGAGCAGGACTTGGGGAAAAGACTACAGCACTAGCAGGACTACTAGTACAGGTACTGCCACGCTTATTAACTACGAAAAAGGAAGACTGGGGTGCAATATCAGCCTGTAAACAAAAGCCAGATGAAGACACTAGTGATTTCTATTCCCGATTTGAAAAATGTTTTGGTATAAATAGTGGCATAAAAGCCAGTAGTGAGTCATATCCACATCTGTTTGTGACAAAATTAGTTGAAAATTCTCTGCTACAAGTCAAGAATAGAGTATTGAAGTTCGAAAGTACCTGGCAAGGTAATACCCCATCACAGATGTTACAGATGTTACAATATCACCACAATAGAATTAGAGAAGAACAAGAACACGAACAAAGACGTATGAAAGATACGAAAATGAAAATGCTTGTTGCTCAGTCAGTTCCAGCTGATGGTCATCTAAAGGGTGATTCCGCAGGTCCTACGAAAGGGACATGCAACTATTGTAAACAACAAGGTCATTATATACACGATTGTCCAGTCCTGAAACATAATATTGCTACAGGTAGAACCCAGGAGAGACCACGTCCACCTAGACAGGAACAGAATCAACAACAAATCCCTCAGCATGCACAACCTAGGTTAGCTCCGCAACAACTAGCTCCGCAACAGGCAGCTCCTCAACAGACCGTAGCACCACCACAAACGCAGCCTATTGCTGCAACACAAGCAACAACACAACAGATGTATCAGTATGCACAAGCAGATTATCCCGATTATCAGCGATATACATGAAATAGCCTAGAGAGGGAAGTTGGCTTACCCCTTATTGAGGTTCCTGTAGACCAGGAGGGACCTTGTGTACATAGTGAACTATTAGGGGAAGACAGAAAGTTTTTACTTGATACAGGGGCAAGCAGAACGACTATACGACGCAGTGAAGTTCCAGGGGTACCCCTCTCAGGCTCACAGAATATTTCCCTTGGATTCTCAGGAAAACCCATAATTAATGACGTAACACAACCTCTTCCACTTACGATTGGTCCATTGACACGTACTACAGATTTATTGCTTACTAAATCATGTCCAGAAAACTTGTTAGGTATAAAAACATTGAAAGCTCTAGGAGCCATAATATGTTGTTCTCCGGAAGGAGTACGACTATTTCTACGTGACTTCAAAGGTCACTACGTGTCCAGAGACATGGATCACCGACTGCAGAATTTACCTTCACATTTATGGGCACAAGGCCCCACTGATGTTGGTTGCATGAACATTACACCATATCGAGTTACACTAAAAACAGGAGTAGTACTACCACGAATGCGACAATACAAGTTACCACCAGATGCTGTAGTGGCTTTGCTGCAAATCATTGACGAGCTCATTGCACAAGGAGTGGTTGTCGAAACCGACTCCAATGTATGTAATTCCCCGATAATTCCGATTCTTAAAAGAACGGATCCAAAAGCACCACCAGTATATCGATTGGTTATTGATCTGCGCGAATTAAATAAATGTATTGTACCACAATACCCCGTGGTCCCAGATATCTCTTCATTACTAACAGCCATTGACTCGGAAGCAACGTTCTTCACTGTAATTGATCTCAAGAATGCCTTTTTTAGCGTCCCAATAGATCCGGAAAGTCAATATCTGTTCGGATTCAGTTTAAATGGACGAAGTTTTAAATTCACACGCGCACCTCAAGGATTTACAGAAAGCCCTAGCATCTATAGCCAAGCACTGAAACGAGAACTTGACAGTATCCACATGCCAGTTAACACTGCCTTGCTTCAATATGTCGATGATCTGCTGATCACCGCCCGAAGTGAACATGAATGTGAAAAAGCGTCATTGATGGTTTTAAAATTTTTGGCTGACAAGGGGCACAAGGTGTCCCCTTCTAAGCTGCAATTCTGTGTCCAGCGAGTTGTTTACCTTGGGCACTCGCTGTCCAAGGAGGGAAGGCAGCTTACACCCGACCGCATCCAATTAATTGCTAACATGTCATCACCCAAGACACAAAAGGAGGTGCGGGCTTTTATAGGCCTCACTTCATACTGTAGGCAGTGGATCCCTCAATATGCATTTCTAGCAAAACCACTCATCCAGTTGACAACACAGGAGGCAGCCACATCGACTGTCCTCCCTTGGACTCAAGAACATACACACGCCTTTGAAAGCTTAAAGAAAGCTTTATGCCAAGCACCTGTTTTAGCAACACCATGTTACAGTAAACAGTTTACACTCTTTGTTACAGAACGCGAAGGTACTGCCTTGTCAGTACTCACTCAGGAACAAGCAGGATCACACAAACCATGTGCTTATTTCTCTAGTACATTAGATCCAGTAGCTCAGGCTCTTCCTGCGTGCCTGAAATCGGTGGCAGCAACAGCTTTAGCAATCAGACAAAGCGATGCCATAGTGTTAGGACACCAATTGACAGTACAAGTACCACACGCAGTAGAGGTTCTCTTGAACCGCACACAAACACAACACTTGACTATAGCGAGACTTACCGGTTACGAATTGACATTATTTCAGCCACACATAGAAATCAGACGTTGTAATCCGTTAAATCCTGCCACACTGTTACCAGTGGGCGGAACAGATCCATTGGCACATGATTGTGTCGAAGTCATTACTATTACGACGAAACCCAGACAAGACTTGACAGATATCCCTTTGTCGGATCCAGACTTGACATTGTATGTAGATGGGTCATGTATGAGAACAAGTACAGGAGAGTTAGTGGCCGCTTACGCAGTCACAACAGACACTGAAGTCATTGAAACAAATTGTATTAACACTTTGTCAGCTCAAGCAGCAGAGCTCATCGCTCTGACACAAGTCTGTATTCAAGCCAATAATAAGAAAGTCAACATATACACAGATTCACGTTATGCATTCGGAGTCGTCCATGACTTCGGCGTACTGTGGCGAGAGAGAGGTTATTTAACTTCTCACGGTGCCCACATCCAACACGGACCCCTCATTCAAACCCTATTGGACGCGATTCATCTACCCACTGCAATATCGATTATGAAATGCAAAGCCCACACACAAGTTACCGACATCATTTCTCAGGGTAATGACCTAGCTGACAGAACAGCTAAACAGACTGCTCAGAATCAGACTCACACAACTGACATGACAAAGACAATAGTTCCGACACCAACACATTGCATGACAGTTAAGGATCCCGCCCTTGATGTAATTGACATACAGACACATGCTACACCAGAAGAAATAAAGAAATGGACTGAATTAGGAGGGATCCAAACGGATCAAGGATGGATGACGAAGGAAAAATCTATATGGTTTCTTCCCGACTCCATGGTTCAAGTCATCATTAACACAATACATAGTCCAGCGCACCTAGGAGAAAAAGCTATGCTAGACAGCATTCAACACATTTGGTTCAACAAACACTTGCGAGCAGCAGCTAAACAAAAAGTTCGTACCTGTATGATATGTTGTCAGTTTAATCCAGGTAAAAGCATCCCCGTAGAGCAGGGTGGATTTCAACCTCCCGATCATGCTTTTGAAGTCCTCCAGATGGATTATATCCAGATGGAACGATGTTGAGGATTCAAATATGTTCTTGTAGTTGTCTGTGCTCTTTCCCGTTGGACAGAAGCCTACCCGGTTTCAGATTACACTGCCCCGACTACTGCCAAACAGTTAGTTCGAGAATTCTTCCCACGGTACGGTTTACCACGTGTTGTCTACTCAGATAACGGCCAGCCGTTCTCATCCGAACTAATGAAACACGTTTCCCTTTGAACGCCATAATCAAACTCTGAAAATTAGATTGTCCAAAATATGTAGAGAAAAAGGTGTCGATTGGATAGTAGCCTTACCAGTTGCGCTCTTTTATATGAGAATGGTAGCACATTCTCGAACAGGGCTATCCCCGTACGAGGTGATCTTCGGTAGACCACCAAATATGTGGGGGACGCCTATACCTCGCAAAATCACTGATGTTGACTGTAATATGCTGACAGATTACCTGGCTTCCTTGATGTCTGCACTACAATCTTGTCGTTCACAGGTAGCCGCAGCTTTTCCCGATAATACTGAGGGGAAGCCCCATGACGTGGTTCCTGGTGACCTGGTTCTGGTCCGGAATTTCGACCGGAAGACCCAACTGGAGCCTAGGTGGAAGTCACCGAAGCTAGTTCTACTAACTACAAGGACAGCCGTGAAGATCGAGGGACGTAAAGGGTGGTTGCACTCGAGTCATATCAAGAAATTTTATGGACTACCATCCAGTGTGAATACTCAACCTTGTATTCCCTCACAGACAGACTCAAAGCTCCCCTTGGTTGAGCAGTCAAAACCAGAACTTTACAAACTAAAATTAAGGTCTAGCAAGTCAGACAATTTGATTGTTTAAGTCCTCTCCAAGGTGAATCGGTTGAATTTGTCTCTGACATGTATCCTCTAGACCGGAATAGAGAAAGAAATCAACAGATGCAGCTTAAAAAGCATGCGTATTGTAAATCACTTCGTAGTCACTGCACAGTAACATTATTAATTTTGTTTTTTCTAAGTCTTCTGATCATCTTTTCCAGCATACTATTGCACATGTATTACCCTATTCTTAAGCGTGCTTACAATGTAACTGCAGAACATTCTTTTAGCGAATTACCTCCGCATGAGTTGTCCTATAGATTTGCGCTGCGCAACAACACATTCATTAGTATGTTACATCATTCCCATCAGACCAGCAATGCCACAAATTGTTGGATATGTGGCCGACTCCCTCCCTATCAGAACTATAAGGGAGTTTTGCCCCTCTTTCCCTATCCGTTCACACACAATGGCTCCTGTGGAGCATGGTTTAGTTTGATTAAATCCCTAGATTCAAATTCCGCAGTTTATCAAGACAACTGGGTATGGGGAAACCTGAACCTAGTTTTGCTTAAAGTCTGCTACCCTAACAAGGAGGGACTTCCCAAGAGAACAGGAACTGATCTAGAAAATGAAGTATATGGATTAGGTAATTTTACACTTAACCTCATGATCCTGAACGTTGAATCCGAAGCTACACCAATCTTGCCCGCCATGTCAGTATTCCCAGTAAAAGGGGAATTATGTGTAAGAAAGAATGGTTCCATACACATGGGCCATAGTAAATGCACCACTGTAATAAAATTCAGTGATCAAGGCAAGTCTACATTTAGAGCTTCCCATCATTCCTACTTCATATGTGGCCAGACCGCATATATATGTCTACCTTTAGATTGGGATGGTACCTGTTACATAGCATTCCTTCTACCACCTGTTTTCCTAGCTCCTCCTGATTATCACAGAAATACCCATTTAGTACACAATAGACAACAGAGAGATCTCCCAATTGTCGATTACACTGAAACAGCATGGGAAAAATACACAGATTTCAATAAAGGGTTCTTTCCCTATATAGGTACAGTCACTAATAGTAAGCTGATACGTAGATTAACCAGAACCCTTGAAGCAGTAGTGAACGAGACTATTTCCGCCTTAGGCAATTTAACAGAAGAGCAGTCTGCTATGCGGATTGTTGTGCTTCAAAATCGTCTTGTCCTTGACGTCATCCTGGCCGATAGGGGCGGAGCTTGTAGGGTCATCGGATCAAGTTGCTGCATTTTCATACCAGAAAATTCGCCGTCGGTATATAAAGCCATAACCCGCCTTCATAAGATTATAAGCCAGATACACCAGAGTCCAGGCACCTGGACTTGGTCCGGTTGGTTTTGGAGCGTGTTGTCAGCCTGGGGATGGAGAATCCTATCCTTCCTAGGTATTGGCTTTCTCATACTATTCAGTTGCTGCTTATGTCTACAATGTGGGCCAGCGATTTGTGGTCTGTGTGCCACATCGTGTATCCCACATCCAAGTTTTCGTTCAAGATCCCGGAAGAAGAAAGAAGAACAAATGATGCTATATGAACAGATCGATGGATTAATGAAGATCGATATCTCCTGAGGGTCCGTAGGGGACAAGGAGGGAATGAGGAAATATGAATTTTGTGATCAGTTATGTCCCCTATCGTAGACCCCAACGGCTCCATGTGCATGCTATAAGTACATGTATGTTCCCTCCAGTTCCAGTTTTGAAGACGCAAATACATGTGCGTCCACCGTCAACATGTCCTCTTTCAGATCCGCCATGAATGGGTCAGATATTCCATTCCTAAGTATGAAAGGCCACCGACTTTATGTGGTTCACTTTCCACATTTTACAGATTCAGGCGAGTAGGCCCAGAATTCTGTCATCAAGTCTTTTCCTTGCCTTCTGCCTCTGAAAACTCCAGTCTGAGCCTACATCTGTATCCATGAACTTTGTCCTACTCCCTGCGCGGCTAACGGTGCCTGATCCAGCCTGTTGCCTGCCAAAACTATATTTCACCTTCAAGATTATCTACTCCGCTCCTCATCCGATGTATTCCTGTCTAGTAGTTTAGGTAAACATTCCTCCAGCTACCGTGCAAAGGGCCAGGCCTCGCTGTCCACATGCAAGTAATTCATAGCCTCCGTTACCATGGAATATTCCTACCCCCTCGCATCTCATGTAGACACTTAGACGCTTGTACACGCACTAACAGTCAGTATAGAATAGGTTCTATCCTAGAGACCTTTCCTTTTGGATAACACAGTTCTTTAAACATAGGATATTAGATATGATTTGGGATTAGGTTGACATGACCCCAGACTTCTGTCTCCACATGTAGAGCTAAATGTCAAGTCCCCTTCACCCTCTAGTTGCACGTCAATCACACGTCATGCGGCGGCGCGCGCATCTCTGCCAAATATTTCTGCTGACATTGCAGGATTCTTTTATGGATCCACCCACTTGTGACATCATGTATAATGACGTTTATTAAATTACGCCCATATGTCCGCCTCTATTAGTTACGTATGCACAGTTTATCTGTATTATCAGCTGTTACGCCTCTTGCATCTGTTTCACTGTAATGCATTTTCCTATAAAACTGATTATCTGTCAATAATGTATGCCCTTCCTTCCTGAACTTTCGTGGTGATGGAATAGAAGCCTGCAATTCGAATTGTATTTCCTTTGTCAAGGAATAAAGCCTTTTTAGAACCTCTAATACCACGGATTCTGCCTCTTATATTTACTGAGTTATTCTTACTAGATTTTACCGCATAAAAAATAGTACCGGTAATGAAATATTTACCACAGCACTGATAAAACATATGGACAATGTCAGCTGGGCCTTTGCAGCATCTGGGACAATTAATATTCTCCCTCTTTCCCCAGTCATAAAGTTTAGAGGGGGTGTAATAAAGATTGAAGAATGTTTTGAAGTGTTGAGCTTTTAAATTGGAGGAGCGAAGGAATCTTCTATCCATTTCAAGGGCTCTATCCAGGTCAATATCCGGATCCTCCAACTTTGCAGCCCAGGCTGCCTCGGTTTTGCCCATGTCGTCCTGGGACTCCTCCAAAAACAGCCTGTACATCCCATTAATTCTAGGTTCACCGACCTTCAGATAGTCCAATATCTTACACCTCTCCCTTAAGATGATTCGGGGCCTTATTGATCTGATTGTACTGACCACCTGAGCGTATTTATAATCTTGTATACCCTGGAGGGAGTGCCTTTGTCTTAATTCTTCCAGAGTTTTGCACTCATCCCTGACAATAACTTGCCCCAGTGTCAGGATACCTTTTCCCGCCCAGTGTCTCCAGGACCCATCATTACTTAAATTGGGGAAAAGGCCAGAGTTCCAGAGTGGGGTGTGGTGATTGTATTTGGAGATTGCCAGTTCTTTCTGAGCTGCTGCCCAGACCCCCCATATTCCTTCGAGTGTCTTGAGTCTCGACTTGCTATAATATTTCCTTTCTGTTCTCCTAAGTAATACCCCGGTAGCCTCGCTGCCAAGTAGTAATTCAAAGATAGATGGAATCGCGTCTTGTCTTCTCGCGGAGTTTAAGCTGCTTCCCACTGGTTCAAATAAAATAGCCATCTGCGTAAGTAGACAGGACCAATGATAGTATCTGACGTTTGGCATTCCCAAACCACCCCTTTCCTGAAGCAGAGACAAATATTTCATGGATCTTCTAACCTTACCATATTGCCACAAGAAGTTCATAAAGATAGATTCTATTTCTCTAATAATTTTCCCCTCTATTTTAAAGGGGATCGACCGAAATTTATATAACACCTTGGGGAACATAGTCATTTTGATAACATTGGCGCGACCAATTATTGAGAGTTGTAGCGTGTCCATTCTTTTCAGATTCTCCCTCATGGATTTCATGAGAGGAATGAAATTATCAACTCCGGTTGTGCGTTGATCGTTATCCCCAGGTAAACCACAGAGTCAACGAATCTGGAGTTTGGCTTGTTTATGTTCTGAGAGCAGAGCACCTGTGTCTTACCCACATTTAGACGATAGCCTGATTGTCCGCCAAATTTGCTTGTAGTACCCACTACTTCTCGCATAGCTGCTTCAGGATCAGTAGTAATGACAGCTAGATCATCGGCATATGCCAAAAATTTTGTTTGAAATCCATTCGTAACTACCGGTTTAATTGCAGTGTTTTTGATTATTTGGCGTATTAGAGGATCAATATATAGTGCGAATAGAATGGGTGAGCATGGGCATCCCTGCCTTGTCCCCCTCGTGATAAAAATCTTACCTGAACTCTCACCCATCATTTGAATTTTCGCCACTGGGGTGGCATACATGGCCTGAATAGCCTTCATGAACCTTGGTCCAAACCCCCTTTCGGCGAGCACACTCCACAGGAATTCCCATCTGACGCGGTCAAAAGCTTTCTCCGCATCTAGGAGGATCATTGCGACCCCTCCCTCCCTGGCAGCATGGATATCAAACAACATGATAGCTCGTCTGATATGATCTGTGGTTCCCCTACCAGGAATAAAACCATGCTGCCAGGGAGAGACCAGGGACCCAATGATCCGTCCCAAGCGGGTTGCCAAGATCTTAGCGTATAATTTATTGTCCGCATTTATTAGAGATATGGTTCTATATGAACCCGGATTTTCCGTGGGCTTGCCTTTTTTATGGAACACCACTATATTGGTGTTCATCCATGACTCAAGGATTAAACCTGTATTTATAACCCTGTTGAAAAGGTTTAACAAAAGTATAGATGTTTCTTCAAAAAAGCTTTTGTAGAGCTCAATTGGTAAACCATCGGGGCCAGCAGCCTTCCCTGCTGCTAATTCTTGTATGGCCTCCGAGAGTTCATCCATAGTAATGGATTGTTCTAAAATTTCTCTATCATTCTGAGCCACTTTGATACCCAATCCTGTCCACTCAGCCATTGGCTCCTCTGTCACCACATCTTCCTGATACAATGTTTGATATTATCTTTTGAAGACATCTATAATATCCTTTGGCTCCTCGTAGATCCTGCCCTGCTCTACTATGCGTGAAATAATATTTTTCGAGGTTGCTTGTCTAATACGTAATGCCAATGCTTTCCCAGCTTGTTCCCCCGTCTCATACATATTCCTTTTTTGTGTTTGATATTCAGCAGCAGCTTTTTCAGCAGCAGCTTTTTCGGCTAATTGCTTTTGTATCTCAGCTTTGATAGTACTCACTCTTTCTAGGCTTGTGGTGTCCGGTCTTCTATCAGATATATCTTTCCTATGCTGTTCCTCCGCTGCTGTTAATTTATTCATTAATTGCTCTCTTTCTAAGTTGAGTCGTTTCCAATTACGAGAGGTGTAGCTGCTGGTTTCTCCCCTTAAGGCAGCTTTATAGCTGTCCCAAACAGAGTTTCGCGATGCGCTGTATCTAGTAGCATCAAAAAAGGCCTGTGACCAATTCTTCATATATGCTATATATGTGCTATCTGTTAAGAGCTTTTTATCAAAAGTCCATGGTCTCAATGGTTTAACTGGTCTATTCAAAGCTATTGTTAATAACAATGGATTATGGTCTGATATTATCATAGGTAATTTGCTGATTTCTATTGTGCTAATCTCAGTGGTGGTAATCATAAAATAATCCAGCTTCGAATATTTCTTAAATGGATGCGAAAAATATGTAAAGCCTGAATTCCCTGATTCAATACTACCCCAGACATCCCTCAAACCATGTGAATCCATCATTGAGCGTACTGCCCGATATACCCGGGGTTTTCGCCCGGTATATCCTATTCCCCCTTCGAAATCTGCAGAGATATTAAAATCCCCGCAACCCACTATGGGTGCTGGGCAGCTTGCTAACTCCTTCTCAATATGATTGAAGATGTCAGGGTCGTCGCTATTAGCCCCGTATATACTACAAATAGTAATACCAGAATTCATTTCGCATAATGCCCACCGCCCCATGGTGTCAGCCTTGAATCGTTTAGCTCAAAAGGAGTGGAGCTCATTGAGTACATGCCACGTAAAGCCCTGGTGTACAAAGAGTTACTTATTAATGTGCCTGATACCCCCAGGCAATTGAAAGAGCGCTGAGTCTATGACTTGAAAGGCCTGGATGATGACGACGAGTGGCTAGAGGCCCTGGAATCCACTAGAGAGCTGGCTATACGGGCGGGTTTCCGCCTTGTTCAATTAAAGATCCTCCACTGCTCCTATTATGCTCAGACCACATTGGTTAAGATTGGTAGAGCACCGAATGAGAACTGCCATAGAGGTTGTGGACACACTGGTACTTTTTACTAAATTGTATGGGACTGTCCAATACTGCAAGAATTCTGGGTGGTGATGACTGCATGTATGGATGAGGTGTGTGGGGATTCCCTCACTGCCTTGGCAAAGTCGTGTGTCCTGAATATCTGGGAGGAAATGCATTTGTTCCAAATGGACCATATCTGGATAACTCTATGGCTGGCTCTAGCTAAATGGAATGTTGCAAGATTGTGGGGCACGGTACAAGGGCTGCAGGTGGTAGGCTGGAAATGTAATATGGACTGGTGCATGTTGGCTGAGCGGGTGGTATATGAAGGCAGAGGATGCCCCCAAAAGGGGGCACAGATCTGGGGACGTTGAAATAGCTACAGAGGTAACATATGTGATGACCTCACCCCTGTCACTTTGGAGAAATTGCCATCTATGATGGTCAAGATGTATATTGCTGTTGGCTGTGTTGGAGGAGGGAGGGGGCGGACGGAAAGGTTTTATGATGCAATGAAGACAATGTCAAAGAAATTACCAGAGCACAGTTCGGTTTTTGTAGTTGCTTTTATTGAAATGCCAATAAATAGATCTTTAAAAAAAAGAACAATGGAAGACTGCACTGTGAATGCACTTTTGAGAGGCACACTAGCAGTGTGTTGAACAATGGCACTGTGCTGGGTGTAAAGAAAGTGGGGTGTCATGTAGAAAAGGCTCAGTAGTGCTCAATAGCACACAAAAACAGCCATTGGAAAAAAAGATGCTACACACATGACAGCAGCATGCTTGAAAATACTACTGCCCCCTGGGCGTCGACCGTTACTATTAGCAAATAATGGTACAGGATTGGTTCACAAGCAAGGTTGGTGAAATTCCTTACACTGTCACCTCTAGTGTCTGGGTACAAGCGTATAATATTGATGATCTTGCTTACAGTGCAGGTACAGGCTTTAAACAGAAATTGAGCTGCACTGTAGTGTTAATGATGGCACCACAAAGCATCAACAGCAGGCCTACCTCTGCGTGCAGGCTGATGACAGAGAAGAGTCTGGCTACAAAATACCTCCCCCAGAGGATTCAAATGTAGGGCCTGATATAAGAGTTTTGGTGAAAGGTACTGAGTCACAAGCTGCACGGATACCTCATCTGCTTTATTGCAGTGCATTAAGGCATAATGCACTTGTACCCGTGATTGAAGAGACTATGGCACTTGTAATAAGATTTATGAAGGAGTACCTCTCTGCCAAACTCTAAATCAGGTCCTAAATTTGTACAGAGAACAAAAGGGCATTCAGTTGTTCACTCTTTAAAAACATTATGCATAATAACAGGAGCGGCCTGTCCTTAAGGGTGGAGGAAGGAAATAAATGGTACAGGTGGGGCAAAATGATCAAGCTGCTTCTCATCAGGCTTTACCTGTTTGCTTCTTAGGTCGCCTTAACTCTCCTTAAGGGTGGAGGAAGGAAATAAATGGTACAGGTGGGGCAAAATGATCAAGCTGCTTCTCATCAGGCTTTACCTGTTTGCTTCGTAGGTCGCCTTCTCCTTCACTTCATGGGCATATGTAGTTTTGAATATATAAGATATCTATTTTGAAAACCATATCCTGGATACAAGAAGTTATCCTGGAACATCTGAATATCCATTTATTCTCTGTATGATAAAGGGCCCGATTTAGATTTTGGTGGTCGGCCGTTCTCAGCCAGGACAACACAGTATTTTACTTCATCGCCCTGGCGGAGGTCCGTTCTACTAAATTTAGAAATGTCCATGAGGCCGACTGACATTTTCAGCATTCACAGGAACTGCTGTGAAGATGGTTCAAGGGAATGCATTGTAACTTTGAGGGATACCATGACGGATCCGCACAGCAATGCCACAAAGTTGTTTTTGTTCAAAAGCAAAACCCCAAAGCTGGATTTTGGTTTTGAAAATAAAAAAATACCCCCTTGCCTTGGGAGTCATTGCCCATGGCGAGGGGGCATTTTTATGTTTTTACTGTTGCTTACCGCAAAGGTTTCCTGGCAGTGATGAGCAGTAAAAAGCAGCTACATGTCTGCCCATCTAAATTGGTCATTCAGACACATGGCCAATTCAAGGACAGCCCTTAATCCGTCGGCCATTGGAGACGTTTGGCCACGGCACAGACGGAGCAGTCTCTGCTGTCACTAATCTACGGTCATTCCGCTTTTTGAATTTGGCAGAGTACCGCTTCTACTAACACTTAAATCGGGCCTCAGTTTGAATCCACCGAGTAAGTTAATCTTTTATTTCTTTTCCATGTATTGAGGCTCAACCTTTCCTACTTTTCAAGACACACTCTTCTGCTTTTGGCTACTGACTGGGCACAGGGCACAGCATAGTACATATGAAGTCTCTGATAATGGGAGCAGGGGGTATCTGAACCAGTTGCTCATCATACTAGGAACAAGCACAAGTGTAATGCCTCCAACCATGATCTGTCCTGCGGTGACCTCCCAAACACGGTCCGCATCCCAGTATTGAGAGCGCAGGTCGCTCATTCTGCTGAGTTTTGGTATGCGATTGACAACAGCTTACCATCACCAGGTTAACTTCAGGTTGCTCGTTTGCTGGTTGCTTTACATACTGCACAAAAGGAACCTTACAGTCTGACTCCATGACTGTCAGTGTTTTATATAAATCGCAATTAAGCACATTTCACTGGTAATACATGAATGGATGCATCTGAGATGTTTCCACTTGGGATTGGAGATGCCAGATTCTTATGACTGATATGACAAGGAAAGAAGAAACAACTGGCTAAATTTAGAAGAATTCCGTCACAAGACATTTACAATATTATGTAGACCCCGGTACTAGTGCTAAAGTGGGTGCAAATTAAATCTGAGCCCATTTGAGCACCAGCGCCCAAAAGCTTTACCACAAGCCTTTAGCCGGTGAGCACAGCCCATCCAAATAGTGTGTGAGTGGCACTAACACACACAAAACAATCTCAACTTACTTCCAATACAATACAAATAGCATCTGATCCTCATTGCCAATGTTATTTGTGCAGGTGTATTTTTGCGTCCGGTATTTACTTAGGTGTAAATTCCCTCATAACAAATGGACTTACATAAGATGACTCTCCATAAAACAGATGGAGGAAAATATATTCTAATTTTAAAAGTTCTTCCAAAAGTTGGTAGTTTTCTTTTTGCATAAGCAGTCTGCTGCTCAGAAATAGAAATCTAAAAATGGCTGCTAAGCGTGCTGAATATGCAAGTATGATTTCCATTTTCCTGCCCCATTATATCCATTCACTCTCAAACTACATTTAGTTTTCCCTTATGTATTTAGGAGTCTAAGACAGAACATACATGACAAGTGAGATGTAATAGAGTGCGATACTCTATGATGCACTTGACAGCCCATCTTGCACCTTATGGCATCTTGTTGCCAGTTTAGTGCAAAAATCACCAACTGTTTTTGCTATGATACTTTTGCAGTATGACAGGACATCTATTCATAGGGCCTATTCTCAAAATGCATTTTGTAGTTCATTTAGTAGTCCTACAATAGCACCACTAATGTGCTGCAAAATGCTATTAACAAATCTACATGCGTAGGTCTCCACTTCTCGGCTCATATCTTTTATGTGCGTCGATTTCTGCACACTTAAGCATATGTTTTAGTAGCAAATGCAGGAGTGGTTGGAAAATGGGAAATATTTATGTTTAAAGAGGAGGGGTTTAGGGAGGGTTCAGTAGTGCTTAAGGGAGTTCTAGGGATGGACATGCACTCACCCACAAAAGTGTAAGCCCCTTCTTATTCACAACTGAACTGCACTTCAATAGTTATTACAGCCAAAAATGACTCAAAGCAGTCAAAAACGTACTCCAGTTCAAAGCTGGAGTAAGCGCTGCACCACCCCTGGCCACTCACAAGTACCGCAAAACTCTTCCATAGAAACCCATGGATGTAGGGTGTTAAATAAATGAATGTATTACACTTCTATAAAAAAATGATATATAAAATTATTTTAATGTTACATATAGACTATAAATTTTATTTCAATATAATTAAATGATCTTTTTAATTTGTTAATACATGCAACTTACAATTTGTGAAATAAAATTAAAATTAAATTAATTTACTTTTATACATTACTTTTATGAGCTTTTAATACATAATAAATACATTTATATATTATAATTTTAGTGGGTGTTATTTTTTAAATAAAACTTAAAAAAGAAATATCAATTTGTTTTAATATACTAAATTCATTAATTTCTTTAGTAAAAATGTTGTTAATAGTGCTGTAGCATTTGCAAAAAAATCTACATTTAAAATACACACATAAAATTAAATTACAAATATATAAAATATTTTTTAAACTTTAATTTACTTTTCCACATTTTTCTTTACTGATCCATAGAGAAATTTCAGCCCAGATTGTGGAGGTCTTTTCCAATATATGTGGAATGTCAAATACGGTTGTAAAGCAACTACTAGTAATAACTTTACTATTGTATATTACATATATACTGACTCCACACCTTTTTCAGGGGGTGGGGATAAGTAAGTGTAGGAGCAAATTAACGTGTGTTGATGTACTTATGTGTACATTTACCTTCATGAATTAGACCCAGAGTTGGTTGTAATGTTGAAAATTAGGACCTAAAGGATTACATTTTATTATACAGTCACAAAAGCAAATCTGTCTTACTGCCACAAAAAATAACTGAACCAAATAATGACCCTAGTAGATGTCAACTGGCTATATATCATGAGGATGACTTTTAGCCGGCACGAAGCAGGATGGGACTTTTAGTTTCAATTTTCCCATTAGAATTGTGGATCTTCAAGACCCAGCATCCTCAGTGATGTTGTCTGAAATAACAGGGCTGGTTAGAAGTCATGCCCTAGACGTGGTCAGATAAGAGCTATGCAGTATTAAAATATGAACCATGCTTAATGCCACTTATAATATGCAATTCTATGCCAAATGTGGGTCCGGCATATACGTTAAACCACAGACCGATTAAGGTGCATTATAGCATTGACTGACAATAGTGATGATGGGACCTGTGTGAAACCTAAAATGGAGTCACAAATCAACTCCTCCTGAAATCAATGTAGCTCTTACCCCACCACCTGAGACAATCAAACCACCACACAAAATGCAGACAATCAGTAGACAAATGTGTGATGTCTTAGCTCGTTTTTGATTAGGCAAAATTGGAAACTATTACAATTGAGACACTTTGCGTAAGAAATAAACACTGAGCAAAGATAGCTGCTCACTACATACCTTCAGGTCATTAACAGTACGATACAAAAACATAACTTTTTGTTATGTTTTGAGAGATTGCAAATATTTTGCTTTTGGAAATTGGTAATTAACTTTTTTTCTTCTGAACAAAATTCTGCAATGCACTGATACTGCACAGTCTCACAATCAACTCCTCCACCAGAACCAGGGTGCAAGCGAGCTGGTGCACAAAAGAACTCAGAATCACCAAATGCCACTGCAAGCAACTTGAATGCAGTTGAAGACTAAGCTGTGACGAGAACGACAAAAGCACTGTTGGAAATGACCAACTTTTGCGTGGCTGTCACCCAGATTTTTGCCTTTACTACCCAAGTTTTTTGCTTAATCTGTTTAGAGAATTTCCAGTAGCAGCAACATTCTCTAAAGTTTTGTTGTTCTCTAAAGTTCTTTGAATGCCACGAGGTTCCTCTCTGTAAGTATGTATCAACTCGTTTTTTAGATTTTAATTTCTTTTAACTGCAAAAAGGGGTCTATCCAATTTACACTCCTCTTCGTGATTCAAAATATTCCAATTTCTCATAATGACATTTTTAATCCTGCTCATGTTAGAAAAATTGCTCACAAACACTACTCTATTCATTTCTTTTTTTCTCTGTCCGGTCTTATTAATCATGTCATCTCCACCATAAAATCTAGCTCGCTTGTATGAGTGTGATATCAGTTTTTTCGGGTATCCTCAATCTCTAAATTTCTTTTTAAGGACTTCTGAATATTTATAAAAATCCTCCAGGTTAGTACAGTTTCTCCGGAGCCGGAGAAACTGACTAAAGGGTATATTGTCCTTCTCGGATTTAGGGTGGAAACTCGAATAATGGAGCAGAGTATTTTTGTCCATCGAGTTTAGTGTATAGTTCCACCCTAAAGCCCCATCGACTCCCTTAATCGAGATGTCCAAAAAGTCAACTCTGGTTCCACTCTGGTGAGAGGTGAATTTTTGATTGGGATGCCCCATTTTAAGTCACATTAAAAACTCATCCAACTGTTTGATGTCCCCGTCCCAGATGAAAAAAATATCGTCAATGTAGCGGTACCAGCTCACTACATTTTCGAAAAAAGGGGCAAGGTCATTATAGATATGTCTCCTCTTAAATTCCCCAACATAGAGGCATGCCACGCTTGAGGCAGAGGTAGCCCCCATGCTGCTCCCCTTCTTTTTTTTAAAGAGTTGATCCTTAAACAAAATAGTATAATTATCAGGATCATTTCTATACATTCCACTATAAACTCCTTGTTGACACCATCAAGGTCCTGGTCCTTATGTACCACCACTATTGTATATTCCTGGGGAATATTGGTGTATAGAGACTCAATGTCCAGAGTCACTAGACATTGAGTCTCCCTACTAAAAGGTTTACCCTCCAGGAGAGAGATAATATGGGAAGAATCCCTCACATAGGATTTCAAACCACTAACTAGTGGACGAAGGAAACAGTCAAAATATTTACTTAGAAGCTCTAACAGGGAGTCAATACTACTGACTATAGGTCTCATAGGGGGGTCAGTGCTGCTCTTATGTACCTTTGGGAGACCATACATCACCGGAATTCTAGGTTCCGTCTTGTTCATGAATTTAAATTCATCTTCACATATCCAGTGTTTCTCTTTGGCTTCAGTGAATAACCTCAAACATTCTTTAGATAAAGTATTCAGACAGTTTCTATGTACATGCTCATAATGCTCGACTACACTCAGCATGTTCATCATCCTATATTCATAATCTGGGAGTTAAAAATAACACTTTTTAGAGTTAGGGCATGGTGAGAATGTGTTTATGTGGCATATCTTAGAAAAGATTACAATAGTCAAGAGAGGAGGTAATATGGACCTGAAGCGCAAGGCAGGAGAACAGTGGTAGATTTCCTATTTCAATACGGTACGTAGTGATTTCAATGCTAAGGAAGAATGGGATCGCCTGATAGGGGCGGTTTGACAGTAATGCTTTGAGGCCCCCCTTTCCCCCATTGAGCCGTAGACTATAAAGGATGATCTCTGTAAGGTTCCCTCTATCAGGGTTGCCATAGTTATGGACACCTTATATGTATAGAACAGGTATGATAAGAACTAAATTAATTAGGAGACACATACACTGATATTTGATAACAGTTGCCACAAGGGTGCCTTGGTATGGACAGCTGATATGCTTAGTACTTCCAAGCTGAATGCCGATTAGGAGATTTACACTGAAGTTTTTTACGTGTACAAAAGTAGGGATTAGGGGACACAACACTTAAGTTTGGTGTCTGTCCATACACACAAAAAAGCTCTCTTTTTCTTTTTTTGTTGTTAATTGAGGAGCTAGATAAAGTGGGGTGACCTCATCTCTAGATGCGATTAATATTTGTTTAAAGAAAATTGCTCTTTATTTGTGAACAGCTATGAAATATATTGGTTTGGAGAAATATTGGAATATTCTCCATATTCAATCTGCCCATGTCTTTTTGAATTACGGATTGTTAGATATTATATAGAGGGATCTACACACATGCTATTCATATCGATACCACTAATAGATGGAGGCTAATAACAGGAGCTGTATCACGTGACCTACGCAGTCACAGCTGTGTTCCATTTGGGACGTGGTGATGTACGGCATGCACTGCGGATCGCGGTGCTTTTAAACGCACTCGCGATGTGGACCTTTTTATCCCTGTCACGGAGGCGTATACCCCGTGCTACGATGACTGAGTTGAGATAAGAAACTATTGTTGGGGAGAGATGCTGGCTGTTTTTTCAGATGCAGCTACTTGGGATTAGCGATAGGTAGCTACATTATACTTCCCGATTATTCCATTGGGGAAATAAACCTCTTGGCTGTTGAACCAAAGGGAGTGAGGTCTCGGTTTTATCATAGGTGGTAAATACCACATGTCTGTAGTAGGGGCCTTTTTTGAATAACCATTTACCAGCTATATATATGTCAGGAAAATAGAGAGTATGTAGCTAGAAGCCTTGAACAGGAAGGGCTATAGCTACTGTATTATAGATAGTGGGATGTAAAATTTGGGCTGAAAAGACCAATTATTCAATTTTTGCAACCCTTCTTCTCCGTTTAGATAAAAACGAAGGATTTATACCTCTGCTGGAGGAAGAAATAGTGATCAACATATTCAGTTGAGGCCTGAAGGTAATGGAAAGGTGATTCTGTGTACAGTTAACGGTGACTAGTATCTGTTTACAAAAAATGGGATTAAGGAATTGTTTTCTCCATTTTTTAAATATATATATAGAAATTGAACCCTTAGAAACTTTCCTTAAACTTGGGGAACAACCAAGGATCGCCACTTGAAGGGTGAGCGAAGATCAGTATTGGCGGAAGGAGCTGAGAGTGATATTGCCCTTCATTCTCCAGTGGGGGCCTTAAGGTAATGAAAGGTCGTCACAATGGGTATTTGTATATAGGATGAATATTGACCAAAACTTTGGCACCATAGAAAAATAGTATGGATTGTTCTTTCTCCTCTCTATACACAGATATTGGACCACTTTTATACTCCAATTGTGAGGGGTTCATTTGTGAGGTCGTAGAAGATAACTCGCTCTTCTACGTTATGTGGGTGTGGAACAAGAGTCTATTGAGAGTATATTGATATAAGTTCACGCCAGGGATGATTCCGGCATATTGGGCTATTTAGCCTTGTATTTTGGGTTGGAGGGAGGAAGAAAAGATATATCCCCGGCCTTCAATTGAGGTATAACCCCTTTTTGATTTTCTTTTGGGAGATCTTTAAAGGACTTCTAGTATGATGCCACAGTGGTTACTGGGTACTACAAATGCGAGTGGATGCAAGAATGATTGGGTTCACTGCCGTATGTTTAACTATTTTATCACCAGGGCATTAATAATGTTTATAGACATATGAACCATGGGTCTATTGTGTTTTTTTATTGTGATGTTTTCTGTTTTTTAATGTAGTACAGACCAGGATTTGCACTTCGGGAGATATTGTTTTGTCCTGATGAAGGCGGTGGTCGAATTATAGTACATACCGAAACGTGTCGATGCACTGATGATAAAGCCCACCCTAGATCATGGAGGACAACTGTTACACTAAAACAAAGGATAAGAGAATTAGTTGTTTCTATGTGTAAAAAGTGATCTGTGCTAGACTGGTGTGGTGCTTTCATGAGTAGAAATAACGTTGTTGCTTGTTCTCCCATAGTATATGTTTTTAGGTCTTTGTGCAATAAATGTTTTTAAGAATTGTCTTTATGAATTGTTGAGGTTTGTGAAACAAATTTGTTTGGGTGGGGACAGCCATATTGATAACTGTTATTATTAACTGCTGAATTAATTATTTTATATAACGTATGTATTTTTTAAACTATGAAGAATACATTTGTTATGTCCAATTGACCCATTCTTTTAGTTTCTTTTAGTTTCTTTGATAATTTGTAGGCTATACGTTGTTTATGCTTTGGTGATTGAAAATTCTCTTTTGAGCATGTATGGAGTGTGTATGTAGTTACCCAAAGGTGATCCGTTTATGACTTGATTTTAGGGTTTAATAGTGGATAGAGATAAAGGGAGTTAAGTGCAATTAGGGTTCAGGAGTGGATATAGATAAAGGGGGTAAGTTTAGTTTGGGTTTGGGGGGAGGTAGAGACAAAGGAATTGATGGGTAAATTTATGGTTTATGTCGAGGGTATTTTAGGGGTAAGTGAAGGATGGAGGTAAAGGGTGGTGGGGATTTTAGAGATGTAGGTAAGAAGGGAGGTTAGGAGTAAAAAGAAACAAGGGAGAGTTGTATGTGAATGTTTGTGTGTACACAAATGCATACACAAACACACACATACAATACCAATGCTGGTCCCATGGGATGCAAAGGCGCAGCATAGTCTTCCCATGGGAGTGTTTGTGAAGAGGAAAAACGATGCGGCACGACAGGATAGGTTTAATAATAGGCAGGGGTGGGTGTCAAGTACAATGAAAGGAGGTAGACTGGGAAGTAGTATTATCTTGATGATAGTTTTATTCCAAAGATCAGTCAGGACAGGAACACATGTAGAATTAAGTAAATCAGATGAACAAGCCCCACCGGGAGCAGCAGAGTACAAATAACAGGGAAAGGACTATACAGAGAGAAGAGGAAGATACCACAGTGGGGTTAAGCACAGTTTTAAAATAAACACTGAGAGAAGCGTAACATCTCTCTGGCTCTTACCGCAGCGCAGCAGGTGTAGCGTTTGGTGAGTGGGACCCCTTGTGGGCATTGTTGGGGCCTGCCCAATTGTGATGTCAGTGGAATCTGTGGCTGTACATGCAGTTTTGCGCACAATCGGTGCAACGGGTGGTGCAGACTTGCTGTGGCCTGGTGTGCTGGCATAAGCCTTCACCCCAGCGTATTTGTATCTAGCCTCCTGCACCACAGCCGTGAAATCAGGGAATAGTGAAATTGACGAGCCCTGACAATTCAACAGGCCCTTCTTCCTCGCAAGTCTCAGTGCAGAGTCTATATCCCGGTAATTCAACACCCGGGCAATTATCGGCCTAGGGACCAGCCTGGGTTGGGGCAAGGCCCCAGGCTACGATGTGCCCTTTCCACTAGGAATGTGAAAGTGAAGGATTATTTGCCATGCGCCAGTGTTGGTTGTCTCTGGCACACCCTAAATGCAGATGTTATTGCGTCGTGCCTCTAGGTCTTCATTCTTAAAAGTCACGGTTTTGAGGAGTTTGTCCATTTGATCTAGTCATTTTGTAGACTGTGTAGCACCATCTTCGAGGTCTGAAACCCTGCCTTCAGCTGTGTTCAGCCATTTTTCATGGATGTCCAGCTGGGCTCCTATGCTGTCCAGTCGTTTGTCCAGGGCATCAAATCAGTCGTCTAGGGCCTTGAAGCCTGCCTTGAGTTCCAGCATAAGGGGGTCAGCACCGGGAGCGGTGGTCATGTCTGAGCCAGAGGCACTCCCTCCCTCGGCCATCAGTGCACCAGCGGGTGCCTCCGCGTTCCCCGCCTGCTAAACGGTAATTGGCGCTGCCTAGGGTCCCTGCGGACCATATCTTATATTTCCACTGCTCTCGCAGGCGTTCGGCAACCCGCCTGGTCAGGCACCAGGTGTTGGTTCAGGCTCCCTCAATGGGCAGGCACCACGATGTGACCCCACCAGGGCTGATTATCTCCCGATGGCTGGGACTCCGGCCCGCACCCCACTCGCAGGCACTGTGGCGAAGAGGCGAAGATGGCCGCAGGGCCCGGCAGTCAGGCAAAGCCCAAGAACGGACACAGGGAGCAGTCTGGCAGTGCCACCAATCCACACAGTATGCCAGTGAGAGGGCAATCAGAGCTAATTTGTCCCGGAAGGGTAGGTGTAATGTGCAAGGTTGAGCCCCCGCATGCAGCACGCTGACCCCATCAGCCAGGTGGCTGACTCCCAGGCTCGCCAGCGGCCCCTGGCACTGCTAGGCCTCCGGGAGCAAAGCGGGACGGCTTACCTTCCACACGGGAGCACCCCCGCCACTTGAAGTAATCGCATGCACCTCCGCACTGCGTACTGCTCGGCATGGTCAGTCAGGAGCAGGATAGCAACTGCGCAGGACCCCTCCGAATATCATGCCCCAACAGTTTCAACGGCCTCGCGTCCAGCTGGCGCAGAGTCCAGGAGCTTCTAGCCGTATGCAGGGCCAAAATCATCCGCGGATGGGATCAAGCTCTGACCCTCCACTCTCAGCAACCAGTAAGGCTACCTCTGCTACCTGAGCCGAAAGGATGTTGTTGTGATGGCGTATATTATCAGGATGGCTGGTGGGGCTGCAGCCCTATGCGGCTGTCTTGGTCGGCAGCCTCACCACGCCCGACCCTTCTCCAATGCATGACATGGGTGAGGCGGTGGGGCAGCTGAGTGCCCCACCTGCTGACAGTGTGCATGGTCCCATAGATGTGTGCAGAGGCCCCCAGGAGGAGGGAGCCCTGGGTGGTTGGAAGCAGGGTGATTGTTAGACCTGGCACCATTGGCGTGAGTCTCCCTTCCTTTTTTCGCTGTGTCTCCTCTGTTTTTGCTGGTTATAGATGCTCTGGGCGCTGTGCCGCTGCCATTCAGTGCCACAGCGCGAATGCTCCCTTTGTAAAGATGACATATGAATTGGTACATCCATGATTGGCTTATTCAGTTTACCTGTTAGTCCCTAGTAGCGTGGCCGGTGTGTGCCCAGGGCTGGTAAACCGAATGCTGCTGGTGGGCCTGCAGCACTGGTTTGTGCCACCCAGCCACAAAAGCAGCTTGTAAAGTGTGTCTCAGACCTGCCACTGCAGTGTCTGCGTGCAGTCCAGAACTGCCATCTTGGCTGTGAAGTGCACCCGCTTCCCAGCCCCTAAAACCTTCCCTTGGCATCATGTAAGCCCCCCTTATGATAGGGCGCATTGTATGTGTAAGGTAGGACATGCCCTGTTGTATGTAGCATGTCCTAGTAGTGAATTACACCCAATTTCGTTTTTCACTACTGTAAGGCTACCTGTTCTCCATAGGCCAGAATGGGAGGTCTGGGCTATTACATCCTATAGTCCTAACTGACCCACAGAACATGGTAGGAAAACGAATTTAGTATGCCTGAGCTCAGAATATTAAAATACATCTTTTAGTGAAGGTTATTTTTATATTCTGTGTTTGAAACTACCACTTTTAGAGTATAGGTACTTTCTTGCCTAAGCCTTCCAATTGCTCTGCTATTATGTGTATTGGCTGTCTGGTTTTGGAGGGACAGGGCAGGCTGAGTCAGACCTGGGTTGAATAGAGCGACCTGCCTAGGTGTGAGGGGAGGGGTAGCTCCTGCACTTGAATAGGGCTGTGCCTGGCAAGGTGAAAGCTGGCTCCACCTCCCACTGTGCGTCTGAGGCAGACCCCCTCTTTCTGAAAGGAAGGATGCAGCCTGATCAACAAAGTGCTCCAGGGCTGGGCAAAACTGGTTCTGGCTGGGTTCAGAGGCTTGGGACCCCTAAGAACAAAGACTTTGGGGGTATAAATATTTGTGCACAAACCCCTACAATTGGTATTGCTCCTGGATAACAAGAAGAACCTCTGTCCGTGTGGCTACAGGAATCTGCAAGAGAAGGACTGTCCTTGTGCCTTGTGTGCTGTTTCTGGGACTGGCCTGCAGCTGCTACCACTGGACTTCAAGAAGAGGAAAGGAACTTTGATTGGACTTTTATTTTTGCTACAGCAATCACCCAAGGGCTAGAAGAGAGCTAGCCTCCTGCTGGAGTCTCAGGCACATCAGACTCCACCATCAGCCTCCTGTTTCCTCCCAGCGAGGATTACTATCTGCAGGTGAGGCCCCTGTGTGTTCCAGGGCCTCTATTTCTACTGCTGAGAAGAGAGCGCTGAAGATCGTCGCTAACCCCCGTTAGCGAGCCGCTGCAGCTGGTGAGCGTGAGGAAAATCGCCGCTCCGCTGTCGCCGAGTGCTCGCTATCCCCAAGAAGATCGCATCATTCGTCAGCGGGCCCGAAAACGCCCGCTATCTGAAAATCATCGCAACAGGATCATCGCAGCGCGGACGCCGAGCGTTCGCCATTTTCCCCGCATCGAATCCGGATCGTCGCTTCCTCGCGGAGCGCCATCTTTGTCAACACAGCAAGATCGCACACGCAACAGGCTCGGTGCATCATCCTCCCTTCGCAGCAAGGATTTCATCGCATTACCGGCTCAACGTGAGGAAGTTTGTCGCTTTGTCCTGCCCGCAACCCAGCGCATCATCCTCCCTTGCGGTAAGGATTCAACGCATCGCTGGTTAGCGTGAGGAAGTTTAACGCTACAACGCCTTAGCGACATTTCTGTTGCTTTGCCCCAGGAACCAGATACTTTGTGAGTAAAAGGGTCGCAGAGACCCCTGCCTTGAACTAAACATCATTTTGCGCATCCTGAACTATTTTTCCTTGCAGCATTTCTAAAGTAATTATATTTTTATAGTATTGTGGATTTTTACTGTTATTGGTCTTGTGATTAAGTCTATATAAAAATACCTATTTTTCATAACTACTTGAGTGGTGTCCATTTGTAGTGTTCCTCATTGTATTACTGTGTATGGTCATAAATGCTTCACACACTGCCTCTGAGATAAGCCTAGCTGCTCGTGCTACGTTACCACAGGGTTGAGCAGGGGTTGTCAAAGGGTGTAGGCTGCTTACTCTGACTTAGGAAGAAGGGTCCCTACTTGGACAGTGGCCAGCCATTGCCAACTAGAGACCCCCATTTCTAACATTGGTGGTCAGCGGTGAGGATCTGGACTTGCATTTATGATTGCATACAGTAATTATAGTGTACACTACTAG
This sequence comes from Triturus cristatus, assembly GCF_964204655.1. Lineage (NCBI taxonomy): Eukaryota > Metazoa > Chordata > Amphibia > Caudata > Salamandridae > Triturus > Triturus cristatus. The sequence goes on along the minus strand of NC_140591.1, from coordinate 1,413,751,969 downwards.
TGAGTGCAGACCATAACACAACCACGTACGTTTTTGAGATTTTTGATTCTATTTTTGATCGATATTGCCAGTTATTATTACAATGGCCAAGCCCAGATCCAATGCCTCTGAGGATCTCTCCTGGGAAGAAGAGAAATTAGACACCTACAATGCCAAGCAGCTCAAATATTTTTGCAAACGCTTCACAGTCCCTATCACAGGTCTCACTAAAAGGGAAGAGTATTACAAGGCGCTGAAGGCCTGGTTAGAAGCCAGGGATGCCCCAAAGAATGTAGAAGAGCCTGTGGAGGGAGGAGAGGATGCAGGAGAGCGGCAGGACGAAATTGTAGATTTGGTAGGGGACAAAGCAGTTTCCAGCCCGGGCACTAGTGTGTCCTCAAGGGGCCTGACTCCAGAAGAGATGGAGGACAGGGAGAGAGATAGGCGGCATAATATGGAGATGGCTAAGCTTAAATTCGGATGGTCAGAGAAACCTAGAGAATAAGAAGTTGGAAGTTGAGATGATGAAGATTAAATTTGAACATGAGAGAATTTTGAGGGAGTTGGAGATTAAGGCCAAGAGTATTGAGATCTCCCCCTCTGGTGGCAGCATACCGGTAGTGCATAATGACAGGAGAGTGTATATACCTAAAGAGGTTATTAAGGATTTTCATAAAAGTGAGGATATTGGGCAATGGTTTGCCGCTTATGAATTAGCTATGGTGTCCCACCGGGTCCCTGAGAAGGATTGGGGAGCGGGGTTGTGGGGACGCTTTGTGAGTGAGGGGAGGGATACCTTGTTGGACCTACCCCCAGAAAGTAGAATGATTTATGCCCACATGAAGGAAGCTTTGATTACCCGCTATGGTTTGACCCCCGAAATGTACAGGCAGAGATTTAGAACTTGCAAGAAGATAGAGGGTACCACGTGGGTAGAATATGTGTCTTTTTTTGGCAGAGCAATGGAGCGCTGGGTAAAAGGCAGCAAAGTAGAAACTTTTGAGCAACTGTATGACTTGATTGCATGGGAGCATTTTTCTAGTAACTGTTTTCCTGAGCTACGCCAGCATCTGATAGATTGCAAGCTGACTAACCCTAGGAAGCTTGCTGAGGAGGCGGACCGCTGGGTGAGCACCCGGGTTCGCAAGGGTCCAGTGGGAGACTTCGCCAAAGGTGGGCAGGGTCCCCAGCAGAGAGGTGGGGGGGACAGGGGTAAACCAAGGGAGTTCCACCGAGGGCCCCAAGATAATTCCCAAGGGAACCAGGCAGTGGTATCCCAGCCTCCCCCAGATAAGAAGCCAGTGCCTCCAACAGGTAATCCTGTTCCAAGGAGGCCCCCTACTTGTTTTAAGTGTGGCCAGGTGGGCCACAGATACTTTGACCCCCAGTGTCCCCAAAGGGATACTCCTGCACCACCCCGTGCACCGCCCCCCCAGCTTGCTAGTGTAGCCCTGGGGGAGGAGGAGATGGGTGCCCAAGGTGGGTGGGACCCCGTAGAATTGACCCTTGTCTCACTAGGAGACTTTGAAATGGTTCCTAAGCCTGCACTGCCTGATAACACTAAAAAAGTGGGTAACCATCAATGGCCATAGAGTGGAGGCTCTGAGGGACACAGGAGCCAGTGTAACTGCTGTCAGCTCCCGGTTGGTGTCCAAAGAGCAGGTTGTACCCCATGCATTCTACCCAGTAGTGTCTGCAGACAACACAGAGAGCCACTGTGAGGTGGCTCAGGTTCCCTTTGAGTGGGGGGGGTCTCAGGAACTCTTCAGGTGGCTGTGAGGCCCGCCATGCCTGTAGACTGTCTGTTGGGCAATGATTTGGAGAACTCCCCGTGGGCTACGGTGGAGAAGAGAGCTCACTTGCAAATGTTGGGACTGCCTGAGTGGGCATGTGCTACCACTCGGTCCATGGCAGCCAAAGAGAGTATTGAGAAAGACCTGGAGCCTGAGAATATGGCCCAGGTCCCTGCCTTAGAGGGAGGGGGCAGGGGGCGCGGGAAACCGTCCCCCTTGGTTCCCACGGCCCAGGAGGGAGCAGACCCGGAGGGGGATGCCCTGGAGCCTACCGGGGAGCAGAGTACCGACCTGGGGGACCTGCCTGAGCTGACCCAGTGGCAGCAGGAAGGGGGGCCCACCAGGGAGGAGTTTTGTGAACAGCAGAGAACTTGCCCCTCTCTTGAGGGTATGCGGCAACAGGCTGCAGCCCAGGCAGCAGGTGATGTGTCCGGTTCACATCTGATTTATTGGGAGAACAGTCTCCTGTATAGCGATCCTAAGGTTGCTGAACCGGGGTCAGCCCGTGTGCTGGTGGTACCCGAGGGCTTCAGAACCTTCCTACTGGGGTTGGCTCATGACATCCCATTGGCAGGACATCTGGGGCAGACTAAGACCTTTGAAAGGCTGGTCACCCACTTTTATTGGCCCCAGATGCGCAAGAGTTCAGATACATATTGTAGGACCTGTGAGACTTGCCAGGCAAGTGGGAAGAGTGGGGGGAAGATCAAAGCCCCACTCCAACCCTTCCCAGTTGTTAGCACCCCATTCGAGCGAGTGGGCATCGACATTGTGGGGCCTCTGGACCCCAAGACAGCCATGGGCAACAGGTACATCCTGGTCTTGGTGGACCATGCCACCCGGTACCCTGAAGCCATCCCGCTCAGGACAGTGACGGCCCCCATGGTGGGACGTGCACTGATGGGGATCTTCTCCCGTGTGGGGTTCCCCAGAAAGGTGGTGAGCGACAGGGGGACCAACTTCATCTCCCAGTATATGAAGTCCCTGTGGAAGGAGTGTGGGGTGACTTACAAGTTCACCACTCCTTACCACCCCCAGGGTAACGGTCTGGTTGAGAGATTCAACCGGACCTTGAAGGGCATGATCATGGGCCTAGAAGAGCCCCTGAGGCGTAAGTGGGACGTCCTCTTGCCATGCCTGTTGTTTGCATACCGTGAAGTGCCACAGAAGTCCTTAGGGTTCAGTCCCTTCGAACTGCTCTATGGCCATCCGGTAAGAGGACCTCTGAGTTTGGTCAAGGAAGGCTGGGAGCAATCTCCCAGGAAACCTCCCCAGGATGTATTTAGCTACATCCTGGCCTTCAGGAACCAAACTCGGCGTTTCAGAAAAATTGCTGAGGCAAATCTGGAAGCCAGTCAGGAGGAGATGAAACGTTGGCACGACCAGAATGCCACTCTGGTCGAATTTCAACCTGGTCAGAAGGTTTGGGTACTGGCCCCAGTGGAGCCTTGGGCGCTCCAAGATAAGTGGACCGGTCCCTTTGAGGTGGTGGAGCGCAAAAGTCAAGTTACCTATTTGGTGGACTTTAAATCTCCCAGGAACCCCCTGCGGGTCCTGCATGTGAATCGCCTGAAGCCCCACTTTGAGAGGTCTGAAGTGGGCATGCTCCTTGCCACAGATGCAGGGATGGAGGAGGAAAGTGAGCCTCTTCCTGACCTCCTGTGTGCAGGAGAAAAGGATGGGTCAGTGGAGGGTGTGGTCCTCTCCACCACACTGACCCCTGAGCAACAGTTAGATTGCCGCCAGCTGTTGGGGCAATTCCCTGATTTATTTTCCCTGGTGACTGGTGTCACTGACTGGTGCGTCCATGAGGTGGACACCGGGGACAGTCCTCCTGTCAAGCACAAGGCTTACCGAGTGACTGACCGGGTAAGGGCCTACATCAAGGAGGAGGTCTCCAAAATGTTTGCTCTAGGGGTGATTGAGTCCTCTAGCAGCCCCTGGTCCAGCCCCGTGGTCTTGGTACCAAAAGCTGCAGCGCCTGGTGACACTCCAGAACTTAGGTTCTGTGTGGACTATCGAGGTCTCAATTCGGTCACGAGGACTGACGCGCACCCCATCCCCAGAGCTGATGAGCTCATAGATCGGTTAGGGGCTGCCCGGTACCTCAGCACGTTTGATCTAACGTCTGGGTACTGGCAGATCGCCTTAACTGATGGGGCAAAGGAGAGGTCAGCATTCTCCACCCCAGACGGGCACTACCAGTTCCGTGTGATGCCCTTTGGAATGAAGAATGCCCCTGCCACCTTCCAGAGGTTGGTCAATCAGGTGTTGGCTGGGCTGGAGGATTTCAGTGCCGCCTACCTGGATGACATTGCAGTATTCAGTTCCTCGTGGGAGGACCACTTACACCACCTTTGGGAAGTGTTGATGGCGCTGCGCAGAGCAGGCCTCACAATCAAGGCCAGTAAGTGCCAGATTGGGCAGGGTTCGGTGGTGTACTTAGGACACCAGGTAGGGAGTGGCCAGGTGGCACCTCTACAGCCCAAGATTGAAACGATCCTGGCGTGGGAGCCCCCAAGGACCCAGACCCAGGTGAGGGCCTTCTTAGGACTCACGGGTTATTACAGGAGGTTTGTCAAGGGGTATGGCAGCATTGTTGCCCCCTTGACTGAGCTGACTTCCAAGAAGCAGCCCAAGATTGTGAACTGGACTGACACCTGTCAGAAAGCTTTCGATGCCCTCAAAACTGCCATGTGTACAGCGCCCGTGCTCCTGGCGCCCAACTTTGCTAAGGAATTTATTGTCCAGACAGACGCTTCAGAGCATGGGGTGGGGGCTGTTCTGTCACAGATGAATGAGGAGGGACTAGACCAACCCGTAGCCTTCATCAGTAGGAGGTTACTTCCACAGGAACAGAAGTGGAGTGCAATTGAGCGTGAGGCATTTGCTGTGGTCTGGGCACTGAAGAAGCTGAGACCATACCTTTTTGGGACTCACTTCCGGGTTCAGACAGACCACAGGCCCCTCAGATGGTTGATGCAGATGAGGGGTGAGAATCCCAAGTTGTTAAGGTGGTCCATTTCCCTACAGGGTATGGACTTTACGGTGGAACATCGCCCTGGTACAGAACACGCCAATGCTGATGGTATGTCCAGATTTTTCCGCCTTAGTGAAGAGAACTTCCAAGGGGATGGGTAGTTCTCCCCACATTTCAGCTGGAGGGGACGCGTGTTAGACCTGGCACCATTGGCGTGAGTCTCCCTTCCTTTTTTCGCTGTGTCTCCTCTGTTTTTGCTGGTTATAGATTAAGGGTGGACGTAGTTCGCGAAGTAGCACTTCGCGAAGCTAAGCAAAGTGAAGTTCGCACTACGTGAGCTACGCGCAGCACTTCGCGAACTGCGAAGTAACATGTTCGCACTGTGCAAGATGTTGTTTTCAATGATTGCACAGTGCGGACAAGCAACCGGCACTGTGCAATCATTGAAAATGGCATCTTGCACAGTGCGAGCTGTAGTTTTCTGCTGCTCGAGTAGATTTTTACTCGAGCTGCAGCTTTCTCAACGCGAACTGGTAGTTTCTCATCGCGAGCGGTCGCGAGCATACGCGACCCCTCGCAATGAGAAACCTGACCTTCTCGCGTTGGGAATCTCGCCGGGAGGTTTATTTTCCATGCTCGCGATCGCGAACAAGGAAAAAGTCTCGCCAGGATGTCATTTTGCTTGCTCGCGGTCGCGAGCAAGCAAAAAATGACCGCAGCACTACGCAACACTACGCTACGCGTGTTCGCACTGTGCTACGTGCAGTTCGCGTAGTGCGAAGTAGCGCGAACTTCGCAAACTACGCGAGCGTAGCGTAGTGCTTCGCCCAGGCCTATTATAGATGCTCTGGGCGCTGTGCCGCTGCCATTCAGTGCCACAGCGCGAATGCTCCCTTTGTAAAGATGACATATGAATTGGTACATCCGTGATTGGCTTATTCAGTTTACCTGTTAGTCCCTAGTAGCGTGGCCGGTGTGTGCCCAGGGCTGGTAAACCGAATGCTGCTGGTGGGCCTGCAGCACTGGTTTGTGCCACCCACAGAAGCAGCTTGTGAAGTGTGTCTCAGACCTGCCACTGCAGTGTCTGCGTGCAGTCCAGAACTGCCATCTTGGCTGTGAAGTGCACCCGCTTCCCAGCCCCTAAAACCTTCCCTTGGCATCATGTAAGCCCCCCTTATGATAGGGCGCATTGTATGTGTAAGGTAGGACATGCCCTGTTGTATGTAGCATGTCCTAGTAGTGAATTACACCCAATTTCGTTTTTCACTACTGTAAGGCTACCTGTTCTCCATAGGCCAGAATGGGAGGTCTGGGCTATTACATCCTATAGTCCTAACTGACCCACAGAACATGGTAGGAAAACGAATCTAGTATGCCTGAGCTCAGAATATTAAAATACATCTTTTAGTGAAGGTTATTTTTATATTCTGTGTTTGAAACTACCACTTTTAGAGTATAGGTACTTTCTTGCCTAAGCCTTCCAGTTGCTCTGCTATTATGTGTATTGGCTGTCTGGTTTTGGAGGGACAGGGCAGGCTGAGTCAGACCTGGGTTGAATAGAGCGACCTGCCTAGGTGTGAGGGGAGGGGTAGCTCCTGCACTTGAATAGGGCTGTGCCTGGCAAGGTGAAAGCTGGCTCCACCTCCCACTGTGCGTCTGAGGCAGACCCCCTCTTTCTGAAAGGAAGGATGCAGCCTGATCAACAAAGTGCTCCAGGGCTGGGCAAAACTGGTTCTGGCTGGGTTCAGAGGCTTGGGACCCCTAAGAACAAAGACTTTGGGGGTATAAATATTTGTGCACAAACCCCTACAATTGGTATTGCTCCTGGATAACAAGAAGAACCTCTGTCCGTGTGGCTACAGGAATCTGCAAGAGAAGGACTGTCCTTGTGCCTTGTGTGCTGTTTCTGGGACTGGCCTGCAGCTGCTACCACTGGACTTCAAGAAGAGGAAAGGAACTTTGATTGGACTTTTATTTTTGCTACAGCAATCACCCAAGGGCTAGAAGAGAGCTAGCCTCCTGCTGGAGTCTCAGGCATATCAGACTCCACCATCAGCCTCCTGTTTCCTCCCAGCGAGGATTACTATCTGCAGGTGAGGCCCCTGTGTGTTCCAGGGCCTCTATTTCTACTGCTGAGAAGAGAGCGCTGAAGATCGTTGCTAACCCCCGTTAGCGAGCCGCTGCAGCTGGTGAGCGTGAGGAAAATCGCCGCTCCGCTGTCGCCGAGTGCTCGCTATCCCCAAGAAGATCGCATCATTCGTCAGCGGGCCCGAAAACGCCCGCTATCTGAAAATCATCGCAACAGGATCATCGCAGCGCGGACGCCGAGCGTTCGCCATTTTCCCCGCATCGAATCCGGATCGTCGCTTCCTCGCGGAGCGCCATCTTTGTCAACGCAGCAAGATCGCACACGCAACAGGCTCGGTGCATCATCCTCCCTTCGCGGCAAGGATTTCATCGCATCACCGGCTCAGCGTGAGGAAGTTTGTCGCTTTGTCCTGCCCGCAACCCAGCACATCATCCTCCCTTGCGGTAAGGATTCAACGCATCGCTGGTTAGCGTGAGGAAGTTTAACGCTACAACGCCTTAGCGACATTTCTGTTGCTTTGCCCCAGGAACCAGATACTTTGTGAGTAAAAGGGTCGCAGAGACCCCTGCCTTGAACTAAACATCATTTTGCGCATCCTGAACTATTTTTCCTTGCAGCATTTCTAAAGTAATTATATTTTTATAGTATTGTGGATTTTTACTGTTATTGGTCTTGTGATTAAGTCTATATAAAAATACCTATTTTTCATAACTACTTGAGTGGTGTCCATTTGTAGTGTTCCTCATTGTATTACTGTGTATGGTCATAAATGCTTCACACACTGCCTCTGAGATAAGCCTAGCTGCTCGTGCTACGTTACCACAGAGTTGAGCAGGGGTTGTCAAAGGGTGTAGGCTGCTTACTCTGACTTAGGAAGAAGGGTCCCTACTTGGACAGTGGCCAGCCATTGCCAACTAGAGACCCCCATTTCTAACAGTGATCATGCTCCATCCCAAGTTCACGAGTGACAGGCCTGTAATCTGGAGGCTAAGATCAGGGCGCAGCGGAGGCTGGTCCAGGAGACAGAGGAGAAGTGGTACAGGATGTGCAGGGAGAGGGAGGCTTGGGCAGAGATGGAGGCCATGCTAAGAAGGTGAAGGGTGCCTTGGGTCAGGGGAGGGCATGGAGGGCTTGGCAGGGGGTTCTGGTTGCTGTGTTTGGGTGCCTGGGGTGATTTCAGGAGACCTGAGGAAGGGGGGCCTACTGCAGCTGTGAGGCCTATTGCGCAGGGGCCCTGTATGGTCAGAGCAATGCTGCGGTGAGCAAGGGGTCAAGATCAGCTACTGAGGCTGGCAGGATATTGAGTATCCTGACCGGGTGCGGCACAGCCCCTGGACGTTGCGCCGAAGCACTAGGGGATCTTTGGCGGCCTTTCCTACTTCAAGGCTCAGATGCAGCGCATGAGGGAGCACCCAGTGGAAGCTGGGGGGGTCTGGGTTGGAAGTGTACTTCCTTTTTCTGTGGAGAGGTCTGAAAAGGGGTTGTGTGAAGTGGAAGATATCTTATAGCTGGATTATGATGAGGAGAGCGATGAATGGGAGGAAGGTGAGGTGCGTGATAAGAATGAAAGCACTTTCCCGATCTGAGTGTCCGGGAGATGGGGGGGCAACGACTTCTTCAGTTGCTGTTTCGCAGAAGTCAAATGCGGACCAAGCTGCTGGCTCAACATGACATAGGGAGTCAAACTCAGGAAGGGCCTCGGAGAGGATGGACTGTGGCCAGTTGCCTCAAGGTAAGAGCAACTGGTGGTCAGTGTAGGAGCCTGGGACGGCTGGCTCACATGTGAGGGGGTGCAGGTTTGGGAGTGGGGGAGGGGAGGGTTGATGAAGGGGATGTTCTATCGAAGGGGGGATCTGAAGCGTGCCTGAAGGATAGTGCCAAGAGCGGCGGTACCAAAGGGGGGGTTGAGACGCTTAAAGTCTCAGAGAAGGCAGGGACAAGGAAGAAAATGGCTCACACAAAAAACAGTTGCCTTACATGGGGTTGGCCATGCCGCTGGTGTCCCATGTGGCTGAGAAGACCAAAAAGCAAATCTGGAGGCATGAGCTTGTGGACGTCTTTAAACTCTTACACAGGGATATACTTTTTAAGGTGGGTTCTAGGGAGGGGGAGTGAGAGCTAGCCCGTGGTCCAGGGTGCCCATCACCTTGCATAATTCAACGTTGGCCTTCCTTACATATGGGAGCATATATTGTGAGAAATATGCTGATGCCATTGGCTTATTTAGATATATGGACATCATTTGTAAAGCGCAGTTACACCTTGGTGGCTTTGCTTGGCTCAGCCACGATGAGGAGTTCCGGGCCAGGGTGAGCCTTGACCCTGAGAAGCCTTGGGGAGATGTGGACTTTCAGCCATGTCCCACCCAGCATGGGGTGGAACCAGTTTTTTTGGTGCCTGAGAAGACAGACGGTCCCTCTGCGGTCTTGACCTTCTTGGGCATTGAGTTGGACTCGGTGCACATGATGGCCAGGCTGCCAGGGGTCAAGTTGAGGAAGATTCCCGCTTTCCTGGAGGAGGTTCTGGAATTGAGGAAACTGGACCTCTGGGGGGTGCAGAAGTTGTTGGGCTTTCTCAGCTTTGCCTGCAGGGTAGTGCAGGCGGCAGGACCTTTTGTAGCCGACTGGATTTGGGCATGGCTGGGGCTATTCTGCCACACCACAAAATTGGGATTTCCATGGGTGTGAGGGCGGACTTGAGGGTCTGGATGGCCTTTTTGCAGGAGGACAATGGAGTCTCTATGCACTTTCTAGATGAGGACATGGTGTGGCAAAATCAGATTTTTTCTGATGCGTCTGGAGCTCATGGTTTCGGGTTCTTTTGGGATGGTTGCTGGGACACTGAGGCTTGGCTGTCAGTATGGTTGCCTGAGGGGCGAAGTATTGCCTTTTTGGAATTCTTTCTGCTGTTGGTGGCCTTGGCTGTTTGGGGAGCTGAGTTTGCAAACAGAACAGTGCTTTTCCACATGGACAATATGACTGTGGTGGACCTTGTTAACAGACAGAGGGCAAAGGATTTGAGGGTGTGGTGATTGCTGCGCAGGTTTATAGTGTTTTGCTTGCAGCTGAACATTATGTTTAAGGCTAAGGATGTGCCTGGGGTCAACAACACGATCGCTGATTCCTTATCTCATTCACAGTGGAAGAGCTTTTGCAATCTGGCGCCAGGAGCGGAGGCTTACAAGACACCATTCCTGGAAGATGCCTGCGACTGGGGGCGGTGGGGGCGTGAGCACTTTTAGGCTGGCTGAGAACTAAGTAGCTGCATCCACCAGGAAGAGCTATCAGATGACTTAGAGTGAATTTATGCCTGTTGAGGCCTGCTCCAGCAGTCTGTCCCACATGGACCGGAGGGCCCAGGAGAGGAGGGTCATGTTGCTTTTTTTGTCATTGATTGATCGGAGTTTGTTACCTGCCACAATAGCGGGTAAACTGGCTGGGTTATCCTTCTGTGGCAAGCTGTATTGGGGTTTTGATTCCGCACAGGATGACATGTTGGGTAAAGCACTGAAAGGGTGGGGAAGGGAGCAGGTGGGGAGGGGTAGATAGCCGAGGCAAGCTGTTATGTTTGAACTGTTGGTTTTTGCAGGTTCTGCCTGAATGTTGTGGGGACCATTTTGAGCTTGCCCTGATTCACCTGTCCATGATCTGGATGTTTTATGGCACCTTTCATGTGCCTGAACTGCTGGGCCTGAGGAACGAAAAGGGGTTTTTGTGTGGAGAGGTGTGTCTTGAGGGGGACAGGTTGGGCTTCTGGTTGAGGAACTCATAGACGGATCAGCTGGGTAAGCATAAGTGGGTGTGGCTGCTGAAAGGAGGTAGTTTTGAGGCATGCCTGGTGTGGGAATGGCAGGATCTTTCTCTTTGGCCGGGGATCCGGCAGGTGGAGGTTTTCTGCCAGGATCCGGCAGGTGGAGGTTTTCTGCCATGAGGATGGGATCAGACACACATCCTTTCAGGTTTTGAGTGTGCTGCACATGGCTTTGGGTTGTCTGGCAGGGATCCAGCTCGCTATGGGACTCATTATTTCCGGATTGGGCCAGCGACTGCTACGGCATGCTTGGGTTGAGATTGGGCACGAATCCGGCCGATTGGCAGATGGCAGTCCAGGTGCTGTGAGAGATATGTGGGCAAGTGGGTGTGAGGTGCTGGGGCGTGGGGTTTTATCTTTTCTGTTGGGTTGTGGGTTATTTCTGCTAATGTTCATCCTTTGGTGCTTAAGCAGCCACAGGAGTGACAAGACAGTCACATGTTTTTTTTTACATTTCTTTATTCACTGGGCAGAGAAGTCTGCTGCACGCCAGATTTATGGATGAAGCCTGGGATTGCCAAGCAGCTGGCATGAGGTGCTCTGGTGGGGAAAGAGTGGAATTAGATGGGGTAATTTGCTACCATTCCCAGTGACTATGGTTCCCAACAGGGGGTGTCTGGACATGCTATTGCTTCTTTTGGAGAAAATTACTTAGTGCAGCTCTCTGGACTCCCCCTCCTGCAACACATGAAAATCGACTTGGTTTTGATTCAACATCGCTTGCCTGGTGTCAGCATCAGCTGGACTGAGTTTGTGCTCAGGAGAAAGTGGAGGGGGACCTTGAAACATGGGGCCATGGATAGAGCCCGTAGAAAGTTGAACCAGGCGATGAGAGTTTATTGTTGGGATCATGAAATATCAGTCTTACCTCACCGGGGATTTTGGATAGTGAGGCTGTCTTGTTCTGTGCAGATTGCGTACATCTGTCTGAAATGGGCAAAGCGTGCTGCATGATGGAGATGCGTGATTTGCTGGCAGGTTTATGGGGGGAGTTGATTTGGTGTCATTGAGTGTGTTGTGTTTGCTGGTTGCAGCAAAATGCCTATCAGGGTTTGTGCTGGTTGGCAGGAGAGTGGGGGAGTGGCAAGTCTGATGCAAGCCTAACCACCCCTTGGGGAGGGGGAGGGGTGTACGCAGGGTAGTATGACAGTGTGCAGGATGCCCTGGGAAAGGGCAAGGAAGTGTTACATCGAAAAGAAGTTTGTGGAAGTAGGGAGAATGAGTCTATGGAGGGAATTAGATTATGGGACCAGGAAATATGATGAAAATTGATGCATCTGGATGGGTGGAAGTGCTAGAAAGAAGAACAAAAGGAGGATATATGATATTCTGTAATTATGTTATATGCCATTGAACAGTTTTGGTTTATGAATCCTGTCTTAATAAATGGCCTTTTGCACTGCCTAGAGTGTCAAGTGTGATTACTTCACTGAAATATTTATGTTGTAAAGACACACAATGCAATACGGTGCATTGTAAAGATCAACGAGTTGTATTACATGTGTGGTAAAGACGTGTGTAAAAGGCATGCGTGGTAACGTCATGCAACCAACTATGAACTTTGAAAAGATGTTGTCCTTGAATTTGTTAACAGTAGGTATTTAAAACGTAAGGTAGATGTTTTATGAATAAGGAAAATGAAGATACATCTTCATGCCTTGATAGCAGTGTGAGCTATCTTTCCTTTTAATATCCTTCTGTCTCAATAGCAATGGAATGTAATTTGCATCAGAAGCTCATTCTCCTTCAGGGAATCGTTATAAACTATGTGCTGTGGTTTGCTACATTCATTACTCAGAGTACTTCACATTCTGATGGCAGAAGGCATCTCTTATTTCATGCACAGTTTGTAATCAGTGATATTATTACCATCTTCAAATTCAACTTGTCAGCTTCTAGAGACCAAATGTTTTACCAGTATAAGCAGATCGTTCATGTTTTGACCCTTTGTCAACACTCATTTTACATTGACGTCAAAGACAGGCTTTCTTCTCTTCTATTAAAAGTTGCCAGACGGTGTTGCTATCTTACATTTTGTACTGATCAAATGTTAATTTTGCTTGCTATTCAAAATTGTATATGTATATTTACGTCACACCAGTGATATTAATGTGGTCCAAGAAAGCACACAATAATCAGAAATGTACACATGCAATTATCAAAATGTAGAGATCATATTCACTGTTATTACACACTAACGCCTAAATAAAGCCTGGGAATGCCTAACACTGATAAAGTTTAACTAATTAAGAAATCCCTTCTTCTTGTAGTTAATGTAGGACCACTTTACACAGAAAAGAACTGGAGGAATTCATACAATGCAAATGTAATTAGATTTGGACATAGTTCTGCTTACAGCCTGTATATATGTAAAACAGAATGCCATTAACCATTTAAAGTAGCAATGCTATTTACTACCATTATTGTGGGAGGTGGGGGCAGCATGACACACTCAAGGTTTTTCTGGTGTGAGGCATGGCGCCTTCACACATTCAATAAAGGTAATAAATAGAATATTACACTCAGTGCGTCTACATATGCACTATCAATATAGTATATTCTGGTTGAGACACAAAAAACTAGAAATTAGGGAAACTGGAAATTTATAGTCATCAGCCTCAGCTTCAAACTAACTCATGTTAATTTAATAGTTCTTTGTGGTTACATTTGACCATTGGTGCATTATGGTTCAAGTGGCGCTGATAACAACTGCTTGACAAGTTCAGTGATATACTTAGTTTGCATGTCTAAACTACAACTTAGCTTAAAACACATTTGCCGTTCTACAATCAATTTTTTCACTATTTCATTTTTTAAAGTTTACAAACCAGGTCACGTTCATGTACCGCAACTGATTGTGGCCACAGTTAATCAATCAATCAGGGTTTTGTAAAGTGCACTACTCACCCGTTAGGGTCTGAAGGCGCTGTGGGTGGGTGTGAGCAGCTCTGTTCGAGCCATTCGAAGAGCCAGGTCTTGAGGTCCTTCCTGAATTGGTGCACTGTCAGGCTTCGCAAGTAATCGTAGTTATGCCAGTAGTTTGTGAACCTGGTTTTCAAGTTGGCTTGTGAACGAAAAGTGTTTTTATCCATAGTTTGGTTTATTAACCACTAACTTCAAGTATGAAAATCATGTATGATTTAGGTGAAATTGTTGTTGACCCTTCATCATTTCTCAATGTTGTTTCCTGATAATAACCTTCCCCCACCCACCCGCGGTTGACGTTTTAATCACAGTTCTCCAACATAGGTTCTATAAAATAATTTGCAAACTTTGTTTCATGAATTGCTGTTTTGGGTTCATTCATTTTGTATAGGACTAGAGAGAAAAATCTTATTCTTTGTCACCCAATCACATAAAGCTTGGTTTGCAAACCAGCATGGTGAGTTTGTGAAGTCATTACAGCCAATTAAATTTAAATTTATTTTCTAAACCAAAATTTGCAAATGGGCTCACAAACTAGATGGTAACGATAAACCTGTTACTAATAAATCCTAATGTTCTATTTCCTAAATAAATCAAATCATAATTAGCAGATTTACACCAAACCACAAGAAGAATCTTTTTTTCAAAATGTATAAACTTTAGGGAGGAAATTTTACAGCATTGTGCGATAGGTTAGATTTGAAACTCCAGATCCCAACAGGAGTGTCATTAATGTTCAACTTAAAAATTCTATTAATTAAGTAGATTATTTGGGCAGTAGAAATGATAAGTTGGGATTTCTCTCCAGAACATAGCTTGAGATAAAGTTCTCTAGACCCTCTGGCACTCGGGGACGTATATATATATTAGAAGCCCTTTCAGAGGGCCATGGGGGGGCTACTGGGTCCAACCGTAGAGTCCTTTAAATCCTAATGCCATGGGCCAGACTTACTATGGATCTGAGCTACTGCCCCTTCAGCACTTGACTACCGGTAGTAGCGTGGGTCGAGCTGTTCAAGGCGTCTCGGGGGGAGGTAGATGCAGGGGATGAACACAGGCTCACTACTCAAAATAAGTTTAATAGGAGCATAAATGATTGCCCAGACAAATACTTGCTTTTATGAAAAGGAATATTTTTCTACACAAACACAAAACAAAATACGGCATACACAAACCACGCACACATTGCCCTGAGGTCAGGGCTTTAATGTTCATTAGGCAGGTCCCTGAGTCCCACTGCCATCTCACTAACAATAGTGGCTTTTTTTCCTCTTCTTTCTGGGTGTCCCCGTTGCTACCTGGGACACACACATGTTTTATTTTTGTTTGGGGGCAGCAGGAGAAGCTACAGGGCCCCCACGGCCCCAACCTGCTCCTCTATTGGGAAGACAGTTTTTTTTATTTTCAAAGGGTGCCCCAGTGCCCACGGGAGCACCCACACTCCTGCCTTTGATGAGATGTGTGGGGGGAGCAGAGGGCTCCCACACCCCCAGGCGGTTCCCCATTTAGCACCATAGTGGGTACTGGCAAAAGCTGACACCTTTACTCTGCTCCAATCTGGCAGGAGCAGCTGTTTTAAACTGCACCCATTGCCCTGGGAATGAGGACATTTTCTAATCATATGTGTACATAATTCTGAAAATTAGTGCGCTTCTGTATCAGAGCTCGTTAGCCAGTCCTTTAATTTTTTAATTTTCTCCTTTTATAGTTCCACCTTGATTTCTTTGCTTCTTGTTTTTTTATTTTAATGTTTCTTAAGAGGCTACTACAGCTTTCCAAGCAGTGCTTACAGTTTTCTTGTCTGCTGCTCATTGCATCTGCAGTGCACTGCATTCCACATGGCCACTTCTGTAAGCCAGGAAATTAATACAGAATACTGTTGTTCATAGTGTATCATTGTTTTACCATTCCAAGATGGCCAACATGGTTTTAAATGTAGCGGCCATGCACAAAATGTTTAGTTTGGTTATTTGCAAACATATGCCAGCCATGTTTAGAAGGCAGTATGTTATCTTTTTTCTACTTTTAATTTATCTTGCATATGTTGTTGAATTTGTGTGGTTGCATCAAAAAGTGAATGAAAGATGGATGTATCTCTGGGTGCAAACATGAGTGACAGAGTGTGGTTATGATGACTTATTGAGCATCTACACCTATCAACGGTAAAGACAACACTTTTATTCATAAACTAGGTTTATTGAAATTGCCAAGGCTTGTTTGACCTTTTTCTACAAAATTATCATCTAGAGTCTGATATGTTGACAATAATATTCTAACTTAAATGTTGGTACGGTCAGTAATTTACTTCATTTCATTTGAATACATTTTATGGGATTACCGTGAAACGCTATTAACTCTATAATTGTGCAAAAGGCACTGCCTTGTCAGTTTGTCATGCAGTTTTTAATTCAATGGAATGCTGGCTATCTTAACATGTGTAAGTCATCTGACCTGGCTTCTCCCTTAAGCCTGGATTGTTACAGAGAAATTATCTCAAATATCCGAAAAATGTGAGGCAAGGCATCTTGCTCAGAGCTTGGCAGAGGAGAAAAGTCACAAGACAGCCCATGATACCGCTGCCACATCTTTCACAAGCAGCAGTCCCTAAAATGGCGGAAACAAACACACAGCTATGATTGTGTGGAACTGGAATTTCAGGATTCCTTACCAGATAAATAAAGCACTCTTCACCCACTTACAATGTACCCCTTTCAATATGTTTTGGGTCCGGTATATGTTATCAGATCACTTAAAGTTCATGCTTAGTTGAATCTAAATTGTTATCATCGCTTTTAGGTCAAATATGATTTTCTTTTCACATGTTCTGTTGGACATACATTTTTGCCTCCTGCTTATAAAAAATGTCCGTGTTTATTGTGTTTTTTAATTCTTCTGCCTATAAATCATCTCCCCTACCTACCCATTATGCTTTTTGAAGACCTAACCCTCTTGCCAGTCTGAAGGATATTTGCTGAAAATCACCCCATGGATGGCCATTATACAAAACAAGAGATAGAGGTGGTGGTTGTCTACTTCTGTGGAATTACCCTACTGACAGACAAACTGACTTTACACTCGTGCGATGTCACATGCCTGTAAACAGGGAAAAGTCTTGAGGTGGTGGGGAAGGGTGGAATATCAGGTATTTTTTTCAGTAGGTGATAAGGTAGGGGGCAGAGTTTTAGGGCTCAGGGCCGGGGGGATGGGCAGTTTTCAGAGCGGGGGTGGGGGGTAGTTTTTAGGATCCAGGGCAGGGGGTCAGGGTTGCTTTTAAGGTAAGGGGTAGATTTTTAGGGCTCAGGGCAGGTGGGTAAGGGTCGATTTTCAGGGCAGGGGATGTTTTTAGGGCTCATGGCAGGGGGAGTCGGGATTGTTTAGGAATTTAGGGGTGGGGTTGTTTTTAGGTCTGGGGGTCGGGTTATAGGGCAAACGCCAGGATTTTAGGACTCAGGAGGGGCTGAGGTGGGAACTCTACCACACATCCCTTTACAAAACATGCATTTACCATGAAATTGCATGGTAAAGACATGCGTAGTAAAGAAATGCGTAGCTTAGACGCATTCGTTGTTGGGGCTGGTTGGTGGAGGCACACATGGTTCAGCCATGCATGCCTCTGTCATACAACTGGAAAACGCTGCACACGTTGGGGGGGCAGGCGCTTATTATTTTTTCATAGTCCTAAGGGGAAAAAGGATGGTTGTCACGAAGGCTGGCACCTTATTTTCTGGGAGAAGTTGGCATTATTATTGTGAACCATAGTAAATAATATCTTTGTTATGACAGCAATATTACAAATTAATCTTCCCTTTCTTTACCTATATATTGGAGTAGGTATTGAAACTGAGGAAGAAGGGGCTCACAAGCCACACAAAACATACACAATATTTACAACATAAAATAAAGGGGTGTTTTTCACCTGAGACTTCACTCAATTTGTCTACAACGTCACTCAGGACAAATCAATTGGAGGTAAACTTGTCATTAATACTTATTCATTTACAACTATATGTATTTTCTTAATTATCTTTTAGTTGTGGGAGCAAAGTGAGACATTGTGGTTGTGGAGGGACTATAAAAATGTAGCAAGGAGTGACTAGGTTGTTGAGAGAGTGAGCAGGGAGCATGATAAAGACATGGGGAGTGGGGCAGGAAGGGACAGTGAGTCTGGATCAGGAGTTTCCCACTTGCTAGGTTGACAGCCCTGCTTAGAGCACTTTCCCAAAAAATATTATGATGGGATAGAAAATAGCAAATTCACCTTTTTTGACATATTGTTGGTGAATAAGACTTGTGCACTGTTGCCTTGTTGTAATGATTCTTCGAAATACATGTCATTTCCATTAAATGTTAAACCCAGACTGTGACCAGACCAACTTTCCAAAATGGTCTTTCTTTTCTCACCTACCAGCAAGAGGTTCAGAAGAAGGTACTAGCCTGAGAGAAAGATTGCTGTTTTATAAATTCAAAAATAGTGTCAGGTGAAAGAAATAATCATTTCAAAATTGATTTACTACCAAAGGTTTTAAATGAGGACACAAATTGAAGACTGAAAATGCTTGATTTTGATCACGGCAACACAAAGGGTGTTAAACAGCCCAGGGTCTGGCTCTAAATCCCAAACTCAGAATCAGAAGGAGATGAACCAACAGTCTCCTTATTCTAAACACAAAAAGACTAAGGAGGCAAGAAATACTGTACAGCCAGTGACATGATCACAAGAAAAAAACTCACAAACATGGGCAACTACAAGCAAACATGTGGCTATGCACAAACCCACAGGGGTACTTCACACACCCTTTACATTAAGAACAGCCATTACAAAAATCCTCAAAAGCAATGTTCCTACAAAATTGTCAAAGCATTGTCATTTTTGCTTGATTCAAGCATTACTATTCAATGTGGCAGCAATAAAATTATCTCATGAACAAACTCATAATACAAGAAACCCCTAGGTTGTTAGGAAGCACATGGATTGTGCTGTATAGTTCTGCGATTTAACTCAGTGTTAAAAGTAAATCGAGTTCTCACCCACGCAATGTGGCATGCTTCATCCTTGGTTCACTTGAAAGTGTGAAGAAATTCACTGGAGTTTTTTGTGATGAAGGAGGGGTGTGTTAGACCTGACAGCCTTAGGGTGGTCTTCCCCCAACTTTTTGCTTGCCTCCATTTTCTGACCTCGTTTTTGCTGGGCTTAGGACTCTGTGCACTTTCCCACTGCTGACCAGTGCTAAAGTGCTTGTGATCTCTCCCCTAAACATGGTAATATTGGCTTAAACCCAATTGCCATATTTAATATACTTATAAATGCCTAGTAAAGTGCACCACATATGCCCAATCTGTAAATTAAATGCTGCTAGTGGGCCTGCAGCACTGATTGTGCCACCCACTAAGTAGCCCTCTACCCATGGCTCAGGCCTGCAATTTCAGAGACTGTATGTGTAGTTTTACACTGCCACTTCGACCTGGCAAGATAAACCTCTTACCAGGCCTAAACCTTCCCTTTGTATACATATAACACACCCTTAAGGTAGGCCCTGTATGACCCACAGGTCTGGGTGCAATGCATTTAAAAGGCAGGACATGTACTTTTATGTTTTTCATGTCTTGGTAGCGAAAACCTCCCTAGTTCACTTTTCACTACTGCTAAGCCTATCACTCCCTAGGATAACATTGGTATTACCTTATTATATCTTTTAAGTGTAATTTCCAATTGTGAAGAGATAGAATGTTTTAAGTTTGGAGTCACTGGACTCACAATTTAAAACCACAACATATGGTGTAGTTGGATTATAACTTACAATTTAGCAAATGCCACTTTTAGAAACTTGGCATTTACTTACTTAAGCCATTTGGTGCCTGCTGCCTGTCTCTGTTCAGTCTGCGATGGGTGACAGCTGGGCTTTGTGTATTCCCTCTAGAAACTCACACACAAAGGAAGCTTATGTGTGTCTTGAATGGCCATTCTGGGTGATGGGAGGGAGGAGCTGGGCACAGCCTCACACTTACACCTGAATAGGCTGTGACCTGTCCACGCAAAAAGGGCTGCATAATCACCTGGAGTGAGTATGAAGCCGGGGCAGGAGGAGAAACCTCTGTGCACTTCAAAGCTTCTTTTGAAGTCTCCCCCACTTCATAGGCACAACTGGGTATAAGTACTGGACCTCTAACACCATGACTTTCGTACACTTCTGGACCTGTGAAGGAATAAAATCTTCTGTACTACTGAAAGGACTGCCACTCTGTTTTGCTTTGCAGGACTCTTCCCTTGCTGACCTGCCCTGTTGCCTGCTGTTCTCCTGCCTGGTTGAGAAGGACTGGACCTGTATCACTTGAACCCAGAAGTGACTCCAAGGGCTTGCTGATTTGCCTCCTTTTCTAAGTCTCAGGGACATCAAAGGCTTCAACTCATGCTGCAACAGCACCTAGATTTTCCTGCTGCAAGAGCATACCCTGCTAAGTGGTGCCAACCCAATCCTGGGCCCTTGGAAGTGGGTATAAAGTGCTGCTACAACCAAGACCCAGACATTCTCATCAGAACCGGTGCATCTTCTTTTTTGTGTGGGTCAGAACCGGATACCCTCGTCAAAGCGTGGAAGGAGCCAACGCATCACACTCGGAACCAGCTCATCACCTTCAGAATCAAAGCATTGCCTGCTGCAGGTGCAGTAGCCACACATCACCTTCAGAGTCAGGGCATCACACTCAGAACCGACGCAACAACACCGCCACTGTTTGGAGAATCTCAATGTATCTTGCCAACAACATTGCTCGACACCGACGCATCGCTTCAGCTGCACCTCGCATCTCCTTCGATGCAAACCAAGGATCAAGGTACTTTTGTTCAGCGGACCTAAGTGGGTCCCTGTATCTGGCCCTTCCTCTATCATGGCTGGCCTAAACTTTTGATTTTATCCCAATCTGGCGTTACCAGATAGCCCCATAGGTTCTTATTTCTTCTAAGCTCTATTTTTACATTTCATCTTTGGAAATTCATATTCTGACTTCTACTTGGAGTTTTGTCGTTTTGGTCTTGGTTTATTTATAAAATTATTCTTTATTTTTCTGTCTTGGTGTGGTGTTTTTATGGTGTTTTCACTGTGTTACTGTTTGAAATGTTGCACAGATACATTACACATTGCCACCTAAGTTAAGCCTGACTACTCCGTGTCAAGGTACTATAGGGTGAGTACAGGATAATTTAGGGTGTGCTGTGACTTACCCTGTCTAGGATTGTGATTCCTGCTTGGACAGGGTGCATACCTCTGCCAAAAAGAAATCTAATTTTTAACAATTCGTATTTAAGATGTTGTCATGTAAGAGATGGATATTACCCTGTCTAGGATTGTGATTCCTGCTTGGACAGGGTGCATACCTCTGCCAAAAAGAAATCTAATTTTTAACAATTCGTATTTAAGATGTTGTCATGTAAGAGATGGATATTTCTTTTGACTTAATGTGTTCTAGACATTCCCTTCCACCGCAGCCTACCCTAGTGAATCATGTGTAGATTTAGGCAGGTCCTCTCTACTCCACTTCAAAGGCCCTCTTTATGAGTGTGGCCCTGAAAATGGCCCAGATTTTCCCCACTCTTGCAGTTGTATCAAGTAACTGGGTGAGGAAAATCTGGACCTCTACAAATACGAACCAGAGGCTTCCTTTAAAAAAAAATAGGAATTATCAGGGGACCAGTAGTTCTGGGTTCAATTCTACCAGTAATTCCTCATTTTCTAATAGATATTCCTATAAAAAATACGGCTGCTTTCAGCAGCTGATAACGCAAACTGAAAATAGGTAGATCTGCGGAACCATGCAGATCTCATGATTCTGGTGGGACTGGTGCCTATTTCCAGCCCCATCTGAATTAAGAGGGGACTTGAAATGATAGCAATAATGTCACATGAAGTAAACCCTAGATAGAATTCCATGAGAGTGGGTTTTCATTCTAGCCTCACCACAATTTTGAAAGCAAAAGAGCGTCAGTTCTAGGTCAAAAGTAAACTCATCAAAAAGCCTCTCACTTTCTTTAATAACACAGTGGTACTAATACAGAGACTTGCAATTCATCCACATCCCTTTTATTAATGATTTTATATCAAGACCTGGAGGCTAACATTATGTAATTCCTCCTTTATTGCAATAAATCACAGAAGCCTGTTTAAAAAACATAGAACTCATCAGCAATCCAGCGTTCGTAAAAATATTGAGCACACAGTCATCTTCCTTCTTTTATCACTGCTGCTCACAAACTGATAAATGCGAGAGCATTTATCATTTGGATACATTTTAGTTATGCTTCTTTCTAGCATCCATGATGGTTAGACAAGGAGTGTGAAAGTGGTGTCCTGTGTAGAGCTTGGTTTGTGGTATCATGCGGTTTTGTGCAACTGGTATGATAAAATTATTTTGTGGGAAATAATTTATTATAAATCACTTTTAGGAATGATGGGTTGGTTGTTAAAATGTAAGTTAAAATCTTGTGCTGGTTTTAGAATATTCCACAATTAGTGCTCAAACATCAGGGTCATGCCTGCAGTTGAGCGTATTATGGTTGTTAACCATAGTGCATCTCTTTGTGGCTACTTCAGGGGTCTCCTGCATCGCCACTCACTGGGGCAACTTGGCGGTTCTTCTGCTTTGCATGCACATGAAGCATTCTTGACGTGTGCATGCACCCACTTGAGTGTGTGGCCAAGTAAACAACTCTCGAAGTCAATCAATTGATAGGTCTGTTTAGGCTCCTGAAGCTTGCTCTACACACATACAGTGCATTGTATGGGGACAGCTCAGTAGTTTGAGAAACTGTTTAACCCTTATGAGAATTTCATAAATTATAGTTTGGAAATATTTAAAAAGGTAAAAGTGATTGAATAACGGTCTGTGGTGATTGTTTTTATTTTTCAGCAGAATTGGATGCCGATTGTTATTTATTATCATGGAAGAGGAATCGTGAAGATCACAGGATGATCTCATCGAAGACAGAATTAGCAAAGCGACAGAAAGTTTTGCAGCAGAAATAAGTTGTAAAATGGAGAGAAAATTAGAGATGTTTTTAATGTTCCAAAAGTTGCCCCGTGGTTCTGAGGAAGGGTGTTTTTACGTTTTTTATGATCTGGTGAGACAGATATTTAGAGTAAGAAGCATGGTGCAATGGTGTCTTGTGAGAGAAAAAATACTGTGTATTTTTTAGGAAAAAGCTGGAGATCGGCTGAGGCAGAGCTTGGCTTCTCTGGATGCACAGACAAGGATTGTGTCAGGGTCACACAAGTAGGGCAGAATAAAGGTTCAGAAAGTATATTTTAAAAAAAGCATAAAATAGGGTAAGGCGACATACTGCAGTGAGATGTTATGAGTAATCTGGCTGTGCGTAGGTGAGATTAGCTGTTAATCTGATTTTGAATCAGAAGATCAAGATTTTAAAACTCAGTATGAGAGGAAAAAAGATCCAGAAGTGTTGACTGATGCTTTGGGAAATAGCATGTTTGATCCTTTCTTATTGAAACCCCATTTTCACCTGAGTGGACTCCATCTGATCTTGTGGCCGAGTACCTTGGATTTTGGCTGCCTAAACAAATTCTGAAAGATGTTAGCATAAGAGTGAGGTCGGAGAGCCCTGCACCTTCTTTGGCAAATAATGTGATGGTTATTTCTGACTTACATGCTATTTTTTTTTTATTGGGAACATCGGATGAGAGCCTCGTAATGGCCTAGACAATAGTTTGCATACCTGTCAAGGTAGACTTCTTGATGTTATTAGACCATAGATAAAACAAATCGTTATGGCAAAATAGGTTCTTCTTAGTCACAAGGAAATAGATGTTTTAGACTTGTGACAATAGATCCAGCATGTAGGGTGTATTTTTTTGGGCAATGTCAATACAGCATTGTTTGTGGAATGTTAAAAGAGTATTTGGCATAAGATTGACCTGAAGCTGTTTAATTTGGAAAATAATTTAAAAAAAATAAGGTCCAGCAACTAAAGGTATTCTGTTTGTACAAGCTTTTATTAAAGAATGCCAGGGTTTGTGGGAGCTTTCTGTTTATAGATAAACAACAGGAGAGAGAGGGAAGGAAAAATGGAGCCACTCTTGGTCCCCCTGGACAATATCAATTCAACAACAAAAGTATGCAACCAACAAACGAAGAGCCGGCAAAAGAAATCACTCTTGTTTGGATAAAAGAACCCTCACTCACCAACCTAGTTGGTGACATGCTTCATCATCGGATTCCCACCAGAGAGGGCAAGTGCCTCTCTGGTGTGCTAATACGCCTGACTACAATGGAGCAGGATTTTTGGTGTATGGCGTGAGTGCAATACGTAAGTGAAAAAAGTCATTAAAAATGCCTTTGTTTTATTCCCAAAAAAGTTTAATGGTGGAAAAACTAGGCATGGGTAAAAAGGAAATGCGTTGGATGTTATTTATAACTGGTTAAATTGACCAGGTACATCCTAATGTGAAAAGAAGAATTGGTCAACATGCTTCTGCTTCAAATTGCTCTTAGCGAAGCATTCAACAGGACCAGCACACCACGGCGGTATGCGCACGCTAAGGCGCACCCTAACCCGTGGGGGGAAAAAAACAAATGGACTCACGGTTGTAGTTGAGCCTTTAGGATTTCTGAAAGCCGCAAGTATTTGTGGAAATAAAGAGACATACAGATAGACAGAACAAATCACATGTCACAAAATACATGATAGCTCAAGTGCATTGGGAATGTTCATAAGTGACCAAACTAATGCCGCTGTTTAGTGCTCTTCAAAGTACAGCACCTGGTTTTATCGTTAGTAAGCTATAGTGCTGTATCAGTGATAGTAATATGTGAATATATAGAACTATCACGTCAAGCTATTCCGGTGCTTCTGATGGCATGCCAGGCTCTTTGCTTGTATGGTTCCAGAATATAAAATAGAAAAGGAGTGCTTAAATTACTGCGCGCCTACACGTACATTACCCGTAGATTACTAATAAAAACAGTGAACATGACTACACAACCGAATCACGAGAGGTGGTAGGGCTTGTGATCCCAGTGAATAAGGCAGGCTGTAATTCGATGAATGTGGTGTACTTGATCACTTGCCCATGTGGATTAAGATACGTGGGCATGACCACATGAACATGTGCGAACATCGAAGTAACATCCGGTGTAAAAAGAATACCACCAAGTTGACTGAACATTTTTAACAGTCCAACCACACTACCAACAATCTGCATTGGACTGTGTTGGACTTGGCCGTTTTTGCAGGGTCATCCCTAATCTTTTTGCCTTTTTCCAAGCCTTTTTTCTGACATGGTGTTGGTGGTTTTGGGACTGTGGGCACTTTAGCACTGCTGTCCAGTGTAAAGTGTGTGTGCTCTCTATGTTAAAAAGATAAGGATTGGTCTACACCTGTTTTGGCCTATTTAATTTACCTGTCAGTCCCTTGTAAAGTGGTATCTCATATACCCAGGGCTGGTAAATTAAATGCTACTGGTGGGCTTGTAGCACTGATTGTGCCACCCACCAAAGTTGCCTTTCAAACCTATCCCAGGCCTCTGCCACCCCAGGGCCTGTGCGCGCAGTGTTACTGCCGCTGTGACGTGGCACCTAAAGTGTGTGCCCTGTTCGTGACCCCCCTTTTACTACATGTCAGTCACCCCTAAGGTAGGCCCTAGCTAGCCCTATGGGCAGGGTACATTGTAGGTAAAAGATAGGACATGTACCTTAAGTGTGTAACATGTCCTGGTAGTGACCATCAGCCATTTTGGTTTCTCATTACTGTGGGGCTGCCCTCTCATAGGAATGCATTGGGAATTCCCTGATAAGTGTTTCAGTGGTAATTCCTGATATGAGAGGCACAGCATGGTCAAGTTTGGTATGTTTGGAATAGTGATAATAAATGCTACGCAATGGTGTGCACAGATTTATTATAACCATTTTAGAAATGCCATTTTTAGAAGTTGGCATTTCTGTGTGCTATGTGTCTGCCTGATGTGAATTGCATGTCTGGCTTTTGAGTGACAGGGGCTGGTGAGGTGTGTGTGGCTCCAGGAAGGGCAGGGTGAGTCAGTGCTAGGCTGAATGAGACATCTGCATTTGGAGTGGTGGGAGGAGAAGTCCCTGGTCCCTGAATAGGATGGTGCCTGCCTTAGTGAATGCTGGCTGCGCCCCCCCCTGTGGTGTGTCTGATGGCAGAGCCCCATCTCTGAAAGGAGGGTGTGAGCACTGTAAGCAAAGTGCTCCAAAACACCCCAGAACCAGTTAAGACTGTTTCCCTCAAGCCCTGTGCCCGGGGCAGACAAAGCAAAACTAAGTATAAATGTAGGGGCTCTGACCCCATGTTGGAGGTGCTGATCCTGTGCTTACTAGGGGCCTTGCTGCTGCTGGGCTCCAGGAGAAACCACCACGAGGGACAGCCTCCCAGTGGGAAGGCCCTGTGTGCTGGCCTGCCTGGGCCCAGCTGTGCCTCTTGAACTCTGAGGACTTCCAGGAGCTGTGGGCTTAGCGCATGTACTCTATTTGCTAGGAGAAGAGCGTGCGAGTTCTGCAGCGCTATACTGCGAAGATTCCTCCTGGGAGAGTCAAGGCTGGGGCGCAGGAGCCCACCCCACGTTATTGCCGCAGTTGTGTTCTTTCCTTACCGACGGGAGCCTACCCCGCTCTACGAGTGCTTTTTTTACTGTGGGAGCCCACCAGGCATTTTGCCGATTTCAGCGGGTGCCCACCCTGCTTAGGGCCTTGACGAGTGGGTGCCCACCCCGCTTATGGTGCTAACAAGCGGGTGCC
Source organism: Triturus cristatus (assembly GCF_964204655.1). NCBI lineage: Eukaryota > Metazoa > Chordata > Amphibia > Caudata > Salamandridae > Triturus > Triturus cristatus. The sequence goes on along the minus strand of NC_140591.1, from coordinate 1,413,725,631 downwards.
CACCCCGCAATTGTGGTTAATCGAAGGCGGGAGCCCACTCGACGCTTCGGTGAAGGAGAGTTGCAGCCGCTGCCGCAGAGGGAACCAGATGTCAGGCATCCTGAGCGCCTGACTGTGGGCGGGGCGACCAGCAACAGAAACAGAGCCTCCCGAGCTCCTCGTGCAGCTGAGGAGAGGCCGCCGGAAGGGAGGAGGGACTGCAGCTAAGAAGTGGGGCTCCCGTGGTGGAGGGAGAGCCCCGCGTGTGCTGCCCCGGCCAGAATGAGGACAAGTGGCTGCCGGCGGGCAGCCCACGATGTCCAGGGCCTTGCAGGCTCCTTGCAGAAGTCCCGGTCCAGGAGAGGAACCGCGTGAAGAACAGCGTCCTGCGCAGAGCTGAGGAGAGAGCGGAGAGTTTGCACCAGCAGAGAGCCTGGTGAGTGGGTCTCATTGGTGAACCGGTTGTTGGGGGGTGCGTCGGGGCACATTGTTGGTGCCCACCCACCCCCCGTGGTCCCACTAAGGGCACCGTAATGCCCGTGCTAGTTTTACAGCTGCCCCACCTGGCAGTGGGCAGCTGCAACGTCGGGCCACATTTGTTTTGGAGTCCCCGTGGGTCTTTTTATAGCTGCCCTGTGAGAGCGCTGGGCAGCTGCCACGTATGAGGGCCAGTACCATAGGTCAAAGAGGGGTGAGAGCACCCCAGGCCCCAGTGCCCTTGCGCACTTTGTGTTTGCTACCAAGGTAGCCAGGGTGTCATTTGAGAGGCCCCCAGAGCCCTGACATTTTGGATGCAGGACATTTGAGCCCCCGTGTAAGGCTAGTTGGCCTGGGGTCATTTGCATGGATGGTACCTGTGTGTACTGGAAGGGCGCCAGGCCCTAAGGATTGTATAATGTGAGGTATATGCCTAATGTGTTTATGCTTCTGCGGATGCCTACAATGATTTATGCATAAGGTGTTTATGCTGATGGTGTATGTATAATGTGATTTATGCACCGTGATTATTACCTAATGTATCCATGCTAATGAGGTTTGGGCCCAACATATTTTATGCCCAATGTGATAATGCATAGGTCAGTATGGGACCAGTAGTTACTGGTTGTGGTTTTTCTTACCTGTTCTGATGGTTCTGACCATAGCCCGATTGGCCTGGTGCTGTATATAATCCCCTATGAATATTGCCTAGTGCCAGTTGGCACAGTGTAAATGTGTGATTATGTTTCTAATGTGTTTATGACAATATCAAGGCTATTTGTTATATAACCTTGTGTGGAGTTCCTTTTGTGGTGTGCCTAGTGTGTTGCTGCTGTGTGTGTGTGTTGCACAAACGCTTTACACATTGCCTCTGGGATAAGCCTGACTGCTCGTGCCTAGCTACCAGGAGGGTGCAAGCCTTAGCCAATCAGAAATCCCATTTCTAACAGACTGTTATTGAGCAAATTAAACCAGGGAACAAGTCATCTTCAATGTTGTTCAAGAAGGAACAACGGTGGGTCTATCGCCTTTCCACACATGTGCATGGACTCATTGATAACATTCTGTGGGGTACAGTGATGAGACGCTGAGTTTCTGGAAACTCGAGCTCTGCCCCACTGTTTTCTGGCCCTTCTGAGCTCGGGATCTAGAATTCCATTACACTAGTCACCTATCATAGTGGGTTATGTCTATATATATATATCCATTAATTAACAAAGTGACATTTATCAGATAGATCTTTCCATTCTGTGTCATACTGGAAAGAATATGTTCCTAAATATTGGTTTCACGCTTTAAAACACTCTTTTAGTGTCAGCTTATTTGTGTCCTGTAGTCTACAGAGTGGTGTCTGCCCCTGTTTTTTCATTTCTCTCTTTTATTGAGCTCAAACACATCATCATGCAGTTTTCCAACTGCTCTTTACCTTCCCAATATAGTTTTATTGATGTTTAAAGTACTTCCGCATTAGCTCAAAGGTGAGCTTTGCAGCCTTTCATGATACGTTTACAAGCACGCAAAGCGTCACTATGTCACATGACAGGGACGCATGACGCGCACAGCATTCGGTTTCACCGGATTGTCACTTCCTTCAAAAGCTCCTGAAGCGAACCCCATGGCATCTTCAGGGTCCGCGGAAGGGAGTATGCAGGTGATGATTAATAAAACAATTAAGGTAACACATTGGCCATGTTTTATGTAACTTGGTGTTATTTTTTTCCGAACCTCTGCAGCGTGTGACTATATGCGACCGCCCCCCCACCGGGACCCATGTTGTGAGGTTATCCAAAACTTTACATAAGCCCCGTTTTTTACCAATGCTTTTAGCCTGCCGTATTCACTGGGATCACAAACCCTACCACCTCTTGTGATTCGGTTGTGTAGTCATGTTCACTGTTTTTATTAGTAATCAACCGGTCATGTACGTGTAGGTGTGCAGTAATTTTAGCACTCCTTTGCTCATTTATATTCTGGTACCATACAAGCAATGAGCCTGGCATGTGATCAGAAGCACTGATACAGCACTATAGTTTACTAACGATAAAACCAGGTGCTGTACTTTGAAGAGCACTAAACAGTGGCATGCGTTTGGTCACTTATGAACATTTCCAATGCGCTTGAGCTATCATATATTTTGTGCCATTTGATTTGTTCTGTCTATCTGTATGTCTCTTTATTTCCACAGATACTTGCAGCTTTCAGAAATCCTGAAGGCTCAACTACAATTGTGAGTCCATTCGTTTTTTCCCGCCACAGGTTAGGGTGCACATTAACGTGCGCATACCGCTGTGGTGTGCTGGTCCTGATGAATGCTTCGCTAAGAGCAATTTGAAGCAGAAACATGTTGACCAATTCTTCTTTTCACATTAGGATGTACCTGGTCAATTTAACCAATTATTAAAAACATCCAATGCACTTGTTTTTACCCGTGCCTAGTTTTTCCACCATTAAAAATGTTTGGGAATAAAACAAAGGCATTTTTAATCACTTTTTTCACTCACGTATAGCACTCACGCCATACACCAAAAATCCTGCTCCCCTGTAGTCAGGTGTCATACATAGCACACCAGAGAGGCACTCGGCCTCTCTGGTGAGAACCCGATGATGAAGCATGTCACCAACTAGGTTGGTGAGTGAGGGTTCTTTTATCAAAACAAGAGTGATTTCTTTTGCCGGCTCTTCGTTTGTTGGTTGCACTCTATTGTTGTTGAATTGAGCTTTCTGTTTACTCCCGAAGTCACAGCCTGACGTTAAAAGAATATTTAATGAGTGTGTTTTTGGCGTGGCCAGACGAAAAAGGGGTTAGTTCCTTTGTTGTTGCCTAGGTATCATACACTCATAGTTTTAGACCCTTTTATCAAGGACACTACTCAGCTTAAGGTTCAGGGTTTGTCCCACAAAGACAAAGGAATCACAGAAGCAGTATCTATGGTGAGCGCTGGACTGGCCAATCCACATGTAACAACAAATCAAGACATTACTACTCTCCCTTTAAAGTTAGGTGGCATACTTGCATAATTTTATTAGAAATGGGCTTAGATTACAAAGCTTCTTTGGGTCCTGAAGACAGCCAAGGGGTTCCGAAAATAGTTTATAGAATGAAGAGGTGGTTCCAATGAATATGGAAATTCAGGAGTTGATTGTGAAAGGAGCTATTGTCGAAGTGCAGGATGAAATGTTAGGTTTTATAATCAATATTGTTGTTGTAGAAAAGAAAGGCATACGACAGCATTCTGTAGTATGTGTAAGAGATATAAATTATTGGATAGTTTACCACCATTTCATGATGGAAGGTATGCATCTGTTGGGAGTCATTTTGCAAAAAAGAGATTGGCTGACACAACTGGATTTAATGGATGCATATCTGATAATTCTAAGTTGGAAACAAATCAGAGGTTTCTACAGTTTTGATGGGGTTAAAAGGTGTGGATGTTTGTCTATCATTCGGGCTCCCTTGCGGTCAATAGTGTTTCACAAAGTTTTTGCATTCAGTAGTGGCTTGGCTCAGTGAGAGAAACACTACTCACACAGCTAGATGATATATTGATTATGGATCAGGAGAGCTTAGTTATGTTATATGAATATTAAAGTGAGATTGCTGGAGAGTTTGGGTCTGTATTAAACAGGCAGAAGTCAAGTTTGGTTCCAAGTCAAGAGACCCAGTTTTTAGGTTTTATGGTGGACATAGGAGGGGGAGTTTTGAAGCTCCGTAGAGACAGGCTGAAAAGGATTCAGGAAGAAATTCAGAATACAATGTGTGTAGGTAGAATTTCTTTGAGGATGTTGGTTTGGATAGTGAGCTATCCTTTCTGACAAATCAGGGTATATTTTCCTGCCCTTTGAATTATCGTGCTTTACAAAAGATAAAAGCTGGACATTTGGGGAGAGGTTAGAAATATTCTCAGGCGATTTAAGGGACTTCAGAGGAAATGGAGGAGTTGGAATGGTGATTCGAGAACATAAGGATTGAAATGGTCAAGCAATTTTTGGGAGACTGCAGATGTCATTATAGATTTGGATGCAAGCTTAAAGATTGGGGGCAAGATATGGTTCAGTTTCAACAAGAGGGTGGTGGTCAGCGACGGAGAGCAAAATGTATATAAATGGCTTAGAATTGTTGGCAGGCTGTTTAGTGATAAAATGTTTCACAGAAAACAGTGTGAAATGTTGTGTGTTACTGGGAATGGAAGCTGTCTAAGCAGTAAGTGCATGTGAACAGGATGACAAGCCCAAAGTTAAAAGGACTTGTGGATCGTGCAAAGGGATTTTGGGGGTATTGTTTGAAGAGAAATGTTTCAGTTCAGGTGAAACAACAGTGAAGCTGACCGGTTTTCATGAAATGACAATGACTCAAGCAATTGAAGACTTGGCTGTCTCTAAGGCTTGAGAAGATAAGTGGTCTATTCAAAGTGGATCTTTCAGCAAACAGATTGAATTTGCAATGTGGGGACTTTATAGCTGGTGTCTAGATGTGGAACCATACAGGAAAGATGCATTCCTTCAGGGTTGGAGAGGGCTCAATCCTTATGTGTTTCCTTTGATAGCCAGAGTGAGGTTCATGGTATGCAACTGGAAAGAGCTAGAAGTGTTTGGGACTCCTCTTTGGAGATCTCAGGCTTGGTATCCAATAATGTTGGAAATGTCAGTGTATCTTTCAATGCCACATCCTTCATATCCGAAGATTTTTTCAGGTCTGTTAGTGGAGATTCACACGCTAGGTGAGATCAGGTCACCTCATACTTGTAGCATGGCAATTATCAGGAGAGTTTGAGAGATGCCAGTCCATTTGTATGTTTCAAATGACAATCATTATTCATGTTAAGCTTTACAAACACATTTCTGGTTTCAAAATAATCAAATAATGATTAATTAATGCTTTTCTATAAAATGGATTAGGGAATACTGATTTAACAGGTAGTAATATGAGTATATGGGCAAGGGCTTGTGCTTACCCCAGCAGCCTACAAACTTTTAGTCTTTCTGCCCACCTGGCTGGAGGAGACAGACAACAACTCCCATCTGTCTCCACCCTGGAGGAAGAAAGCCCACTAGACACCAGGGAATATATAAAGATAATCTGTGGGATGGGGCTTGCTTACCATGGACATGGCCATGCCCCCACTCCAAAACAAAATGGAGCAGCAGTTGTTTTGCCCCACTTGGGGACAGTTTGGAGGTTTGCCCCAATCTGCCATAGAATGCCCACTAGACATCATGGATCTAGAAAAAATTGAGGTAGGGGTTTCCCACTAGTGACATGACCATGCCCCCACACTCAAAAAGGCTGCAACATTCTTTCTGTCCCCGCTCCCCTTTGGGGTATATTGGAGTTTTGGTCCTGTTGCAGGCACTTGGCCCAGCCACACACATGGGGACACAAGTCACACAACCCAGACACCCCCAGATGTCTAGTTTTCAGAAATGTCTGGGTGTGGTAGATTTTCCTGGGGGGGGGGGGGGGGGGTTGAGCAAGACACACAATCCTAGCTAGCCATTTTGTAAAACAAAACGTGGTTTCTGCTCGGTGAAATATAATGTGTCCAGGTCAGGGGCGTTTTGTGTTGCAGGCCCTAGGCACAGCCATACAAGTGAGGTATTGCTTTTATCAGAAGATGTGTGGGAGCACAGAATAGTAGAACATTTGTTATTATTAACTGGATTTTACTGCATTTGTGACTCCAAATGTAAGGCAGTGTGCCGGAAAAAGACATTTTGCAAAATGCCTTATGAATCATGTGGTAGTATGGGTAGCCCCATTTCAGAGGTGTACAAATAATCACTGCTCCCCACCTCAGTAGCTGGTGTATATTTCAGAAAAACATAGGTTTCATACCCATTTTTGTCTTTTTATAATTTACCATATTAATTTCTCCATACTTGGTAGAGAATGAAAAATCACTGTAATGTGCAGCTCAGTTGTTGGCACTGGTAACCTCGGTTTCTTGAACAACAAACAAACCCTATTACATCCCTGTGTTCAGAAGGGTTTAGCAGACGTAATGGTGTATTGCTTCTTAAATTGGACTTTGTGACAAGAACTTACCGATAAAAAAATAAAAATAAATAAAAAAAGCTGTTTTTACTACTGATTTTATATATTTTATTTTATTTCAATAGTTAATTTATTTGGGAAAATCTTGAGGGGCCTACACAAATGATACTTTTCTAAATTCAGAACTTTTTGCATTCTTTTCAGAAATCTATTGGTTTCCGGGCTTACCAGAGGGTTTCTCAACTGTTTTCACCACAAACTCTATAGTAGGGTGAAAGCATAAAAATAGGAAAAATTGGCTAAATGCCAAAAGGAAATATGCCAAAACTGTGGATTTTTTTTTTTGGATTCAGCTCTGCTTGCTCCTGAAATCTGGGAAGATGGTGATTCAGCACAGCAAGCCTTTGGTTGATGCTGCTTTTCTTAAAAAACAATATACAGACTTTTTTGCACAGCCATTTTCAAAACATTTCACAAAAAACCCAGAACGTAAATTTGGTGAGGACACCTTATGTATAAAAAAAAAAACTTATGGAATTCTGAACATAAAGTACCCCAAAAATCCAAAAACGTGCTCAACACTGGGGTGGAAAAGCCTTAGCAGTTTTGGGGGTCAGAGGGTAATGGCATTAAGGTGAACAGAACATTTTCCACAAGTGTAGTGGGTTGTTATGTTATGTTATGTTATGTAATTGGTCTTATAGAGTGCACAGCTACCCAATAACAGGCTTCTCAGTGCAAACAGAAGGAGTTAAACTGCAACACAGGGTTATCCAAAAGAATGTAATCCGAAAATTATTAGAAGAGGTGGGTTTTTTGTTGCTTACTAAAACGTAACAAATTATTGTTTGGCCTGAGCTAGACATGAAGAGTGTGCCATAATGTGGCAGTGAGGTAGGTAAATGAGTGACCTCCTTCTCTTGCTCTCTTGATTCTGGGGAGGTCAAGAAGGGAGAGGCCATTTGATCTCAGTGCTCTGGGAGCTGTGTGTGGGGTAATGAGGTGGTGAAGGATATGTGTGCCTGGTGAGTATTTTAACCTATGAGCAATGCTTATGGGACATGAATTCTATTATTTTTTTGATTGACAGCCAGTAAAGTTGTACAAGCGCCGGGCATGCAGAGTTAATTTTTGGCACACCTAGTAAGGCTCGTGCTGCTGCGGTTTGAGTAACCTGCTATTTTTTTATGACATAAGCTGGCCTACCCAGATATAAGGAGTGGCCATAGTCCAGGCATGAAAGAATTAGACATTGGACCACTGCCCTCCGACACTCCAGAGGAAGCCATTTAAGCATTTTCCTAAGGAATCTTAAAAGCCTGAAGCACATGCCTGCCACCTACTTTGCCTGGGAAACCATGGTCAGATCTTTGTTCAAGGTGATGCCAAGGCTCTTAACTTCAAGTTTAGGAATAGGGGGCTCTTCCAAACAAGGGAGCCATAGGAGTTGGTACCAAAGCAAAGGGCTGTTTCCAGCCACCAACACCTCTGTTTTGTCCCTATTTAACTTTAGACAGCTTGCTACCATCCAGCTAGCCACCTGGTCCATGCATGTAGTAAGTTCCATACAGGTAGAATTGGTATCAGGTTTTTTTCTACATGTCGTAGTGTTCTGTGAGGAGATGGTCTTCTTGAAAATATTGTTATATAAGTTTCCCTAGGGTCACTACTCTGATGTAGTGCCTGCAGTATGTTGCAAAATGCTGCATCTTCTTGTTACTTTTCTCCTGTTGCTGACACAGCCCTTCCTGTGGAGCTGTCTCTTGTCCTTCAGCCACCCAACTCTTCTGCATCTTAGCTTGAGCTATGCTGTTGTGATGTGTAGCCCTCAGGTGCTTCCACATACCACTGGAATATTGTCAGGGCTTTCCTCTATGCAATACCTGTTTGGATAATGTGCATATAACGTCTGCGCACATACATTTTTTTTGGGCCGGCTGAAGTTCAAAAACTGCCCCTCCACTGATTATTTCTCAGGCCTCAGTTGTGGTACTGCAGATGTAGATGGTATGATAATTATTTCGTCATCTTCTGATGCTGCAGCTGTGACAGGCCTGGTGGATGGTGTGTTGTCTCTTTGTGTCCAGATTTGTCTGAGGCTTCTCTTGCACCAATCTGGTAATAGTGCTCAGGATACTAATTTGAGGATGTTCCAAAAGACGTTGTGTTTATTTTTGAGGTATGCTTCCTGATTGGCCAATCAAAGAACTGCTTTCATTTTACTTATTTATTTTTTTAGCGCACCCTGAGTCCAGCAGTACTCCTGCATGAGCCATTGAGCCAATGACAGAGTGCCATGTTATTTTCGCTTGGACCTTACTTCCTATTTGGGTCCCAAGGGTCCTGGACAGATGAAAAATAAAGTTGTGTTTACTATGAAGGGGTCATTTTACTTTAACTTTGGTCTCATGGGCTTCTTTCACAAGATCACCAAGATCACTTGTAGGCTTAGTATAATCTTTTTATTTTTCAGTGTTGCAATTCCACTGGATCTGAAAAACGATTCAGCTGTGCCTGTGACTCACAGTGAAACCACACTTCATTGACTGTTGTCAAAGTTTTTATATATTATGAAGGAAGTCCTCCCTAATTACTGTAATTAGGCAGTTGCATTTGAGTTTATTGACGTCCTCTGCAGCACCTGCCAATTATTTTCTTTTTTCCTATTTTGTGGGGATTCAACTACAAGTTATAAATAGAATCTGGAAAAGACCTCGCTGAAGCAGAAGAGTCCACTGCTTTCATTCACCCACTTGGGTTGTATTTAGGTTCATGCACAAACCTCAAACTTTTGCAAGATCCCTATCTTACCTATTGCACAGTGAAATGCCGATGGATATTTTGCTATCCTTTGGCTGTTTTGTCTTTCCAATAATGTGTTCCTATTTGACTCTACCAGTTACAAACAACTGAATAGGAATGCAATAATAATAATAATATGAAATTTGTAATGCGCTCAGCTTACCCAGGGGCGTCCCGGCGCAACAGACCAGAAGGGGAGACTCAGCTAGTCACTACTGTGGAAACAAGTAGGTCTTAAGAAGTTTCCTAAATGGTAGGATCTTGGGCTCTGAGCGAATCCTGAGGGGCAGAGAGTTCCAAAGAGAAGCCACCTGCACCGAGAAACGCCTACCCCCAGAACGAGCTTTTCTTACTCTGGCTGACTGCAGAAGATGTTTTTGGTCCGAGCGCAGCAGACGTGGAGGTCTATAGGGACGGGCCATATTCGCAAGGATAGGGGGGCCTTTGCCATGTAGAATTTTGTGGGCAGTACATAGCGCCTTAAATTTCACCCGCTCCTTCACGGGGAGCCAGTGAAGCGCTCTAAGGGCGGGAGCAGCAGACTGCCTTCTGGGAACATCCATAAGGATTCTCGCAGCTGCGTTTTGCACCTGTTGGAGAGTTTTAAAGGTCGCTTCGGGGGCACCGAGAAACAGCGCATTCCCATAATCGAGCCTCGATAGAATTAGGCCACGTATCAACAGCTTCCTTGCTGGATCAGGAAGCAAAGGTAGCACCTTTCGGGCTGATTTCAGTAAGCCAAAGCAAACCCCTGCGGTCTTCCTGGCATGAGTCCTGAAGGACAGATCTTCTTCCAACCATACTCCCAAGGACTTGATCTCCTTCTTGGGGGATGGTGGGTCACCAAGAGACCGGGGCCAACAGGTCGCAATAATGGAGGGACTGGGATTGCCCAGGAGCATCAGCTCGGTTTTACCTCCATTGAGCTTTAAGGCAGAGGTGGACATCCAACGATAAACATTGGCGAGGCAGTCGTGTAAAACCTCAGGTTGTTCCGCCAGCTGAGTGAGGCCGACCACCAGCTGAGTATCATCAGCATAGCTGATGATCTTCACCCCCGAGGGGGCGACCACTCTTTCAAGTGGAGTCATATATATATTAAATAAAGTAGGGCTCAGCGATGAGCCCTGCGGGACTCCACATTGAAGAGGGATTAGGGCAGATTGCTCTGACCCCTCCCAGACTTGGTAGAAACGGTCAGATAGAAAAGATCCCAACCATTTCAGGGCCGTCCCTGAGACACCTACCTCTGACAGACGTTGGAGGAGCACTTGATGACTCACAGTGTCAAAGGCAGCACTCAAGTCCAGGAGGATCACTGCCACTGACCCTCCTGTATCTAGAGTGCTCCTTGCCTCCTCCACTACTGCCAGCAAGGCAGTGTCTGTTCCATGGCCGGGACGGAAACCAGTCTGGGAGTCTCCTAGCAGGTGGTTAGACTCAAGATGGTGAGAGAGTTGACGGTTAACCAGCTTCTCTGCAATTTTTGAGAAACCAGGCAGAAGTGAAATTGGCCTAAAGTTGGTCAAGTTGGATGAGTCCATTCCTGGCTTTTTCAATAAGGCCTTCACCACGGCCTTTTTCCATCTCTGGGGCACTATGCCCTGCGTAAGTGAAAGGTTCAAGAGGTCAGTCAGAGGAGTTGACAAGGTGTTAGCCACGAGTTTAAGATGTTTTATGGGGACTGGGTCACTCGGGGAGCCACTCTTCATCTCTAACAGGACTTTTATGACCTCCTCTTCCAAAAAGGGGCCAAAAGATGCTAGCTCAATCAGGCAACTTGTAGGACTAGCAACCGATTCATCGCTTTGAGGGATAGTAGGTAAGGAGGATAATATTTACTCTATTTTGGAATGGAAGAAGCTGGCCAGTTCCTCACATTTTTCTTTGGGATTATCATGCAACACTGGAGGGACCGGAGCTTTCAGAAGTTCCTTAAAGATTTTAAACGATTCTCCTGAAGAATTGTTTGCTCTCTCAATCCGGTCGCTAAAGAAAGTCTTTTTAGCGTCCTTCAGTGCGCTTTTATATTTCCTTAGTTCCCTTTTATAATTGGCCCGGCTATCTTCCGTCCGCTCTCTCCTCCAGGCACGTTCAAGCCTTTTACAAGAGGTTCTAATGCACCCCAGTTCGGGGGTATACCAGGGGGCAGAGCCAATTCTTCTCTCCCTGACAAGCCTTCTTTTATTTGGGATCAGTAAGTCCAGAGAGTTGGTAAGCCATTTGCCCAAGAGCTGGTCAGCAGTGTTGGGGTCATCTGTGAGGTGAGGACAGGTTCTAAATAGCTCTTCCGCCCAACTGTCCACCGGGAGCTTCGACCAAAGTCGTTCCACAGTATGTTGTCTAGGAGCGGGGTCTCTGCGGTTCCCCAGCAGCCAGCTAAACGGAACAAGATGGTGATCAGTCCAGGGGAGAGCCAACATCTGAAGAGCCTGCAAGTTCACAGAGTTAGCAAAAACTGCATCAAGCTGATGGCCTCTATTATGGGTAACTCCCATATTCACAAGATGAAGGTCCAGTGCACCAAGCGAGCTTACAAGCTCCCTTGCCACTACATCATTGGGGTCGTCAAAATGAAAATTGAAGTCCCCAAGGGTGACAAAGTAGGTCGAGGCAGCAGCCAATGGGATGGCAGCCTCCATGAAGGAATCCACGAAATTCCCTAGAGTAGCGGGAGGCCGATACACAAGGAGGCCAGAGATAGAGACAGTTGAGGAGATGCAAAGGGTAAACTGACAACTTTCAGCGTTGTTAATGCCACAGTCGACTGCTTTGCATACAAATGTGTCTCTGTAAACAATGGCCACTCCACCCCCTCTCCCATCCGGCCTATCAAGATGGAACATAAGATACCCCGAGGGAAGAGCGTTGACGATGTCGGGGTCGGAACCTGTAGTCAGCCACGTTTCCGTCAGAAATAAAACATCCAGACTATGGTCCAGAAGAAGGGAATGAACTTCGGTAGTATGACAAGGCAATGATCTACAGTTGAGCAGTGCCATAGTAAGAGAGTTAGGGTGCTTGCAAGTATTGTACGGGCGACAGTCAAAACAATGATTAAAAACGGAGCCCTCAGCCCAATAATAGCAGCAGCTGGAGTGTCTGGGCGTGCGCAAAGCAAGCAGTGTGTCCCGTGAGTACCTGTAACAGGGGGTCTGAGGGCAGGAGGTGTTTAGCAGAGTGGTGTGCCCTGGGCCCGTCTGGGCCCGGACGGGCACAGACGGGCTTGACTCTGGCGAAACTCCGGCGATAGACCGGCGATGACGCTGCGTGATGACGCTGCGCGTCAGCATGGCTGGCTTTATGCTCGCCGAGCGCGGGACACTAAAGACACTAGAGCGCTACCTGCGCCTCCTGCAATGTCCCCCCTCCCAAAATGGCCACCAACACGAGACAGTGGGCAGGGACCCGCTAAAACGCGGTGCTTTGACCAAATTTAGGTGAGAGTAAGGTGGCAGCAATGCAGGTATGCGAGTGGACCTAATTTAAAAACAGGGGAAAAACGAGTAACTAAAATTAAAATTAAAGACAAAAACGGGACGTTTTAAAAATAAATTACAGCAGCAGCCAGCAGCAGAATAGCGGTGAGTGCGAGGCTATCCTAACACTAATGGTCAGATAGTTAGGAGGATAGTTAGGATTAGGAATGGAGGAAGTGAGAGAACAGTCGTAAAAAAGGCATGACACAATTAAGATCAATGTATTGAAAGCAAATTATAGAACCAGGAAAAGAGGGAAGAAACACTAGAAAATCTGCAGACAAAATGACTGGAGAAGGACAATATATAGAACAGGTAAACGCATCACCCAAAGTTTACGTATTCTTTTTTTTTTTCCCCTCTGTTCGCACATGCTGATACCTCATACCCTACTTCGCTCCCAACTATGCTTCATGGGCTGATGGAAAGACAAGGTCCTTAGCCTGACTCTAGGGTATGAGCACATCATAATGTGGATCAGATACATATATGATGTTTTTACTGTGTACAGAGGGTCCGAGAATGAAGCACTTGATATCATTGATAAACTCAATCAAAACGATGTCAATCTATGCTTCACCAACAATATCAGTGAACACCAGATAGAATTTCTAGATACCAGCATCACCATTATTGGTATTACATTGAGTACAAGTCTATATAGGAAAAAGACTACTAGCAATAACCTTCTGCACGCAAACAGTAGCCATCCCAAGAACTTAATACGGAGTATACCTTCTGGAAAAATGTTCAGGGGCAAGAAAAACTGTAGCATGGAAGAAGACTTCCTTGCTGAACAGACTTTGATCGGACAGCGATTTAAAGAATGGGGGTACTCAGATAAAGGTCTGTAGGCTGCTGTTACATGCATATAGTCCCCTAAGAGAGACGATCACTGCACAACACCATGGTATGGAAAAAACAGCAAGAAGAGAATGTAGTCAGATTCATCACATATACAAGCCAGGCAGGACCATCAGGGGCATTTTACTAAAAGACTGACCCATTCTTAAATCATATCCCATTACTGGGAATGGCATCTCTAATTTTCCCAAAGTTATTTCTAGGAAAAGTAATTACTAGAGGGTCAGCAGTCCAATATTTGACCAGTCTTCTACCACTCCTTTCTTCTGTGACGAGAGTAAGTTGGCATCAAGCAGTGCTTAATTTGCAAACGAATGAGTGTTGGTGCACAATGATCTGTTCAGAAGCCCGTGGCCTGCCCCAATCAATGTCAGTGCAGTGAATACTGAGTTTTGTAGTCTCAAATCCACTTAAGGTCTCGTGAATCTACTGCCAGAAACTCCCTGACCCTTTATCTCCCATTGATATGTTCTTTCCATCTTTCTCTTCCTTCTTCTTTCCCCTATCTGTGTTTTTTCCTCTTTTGCTTTTGGGAAATGTCTTTTGAAGAAAATTTAGTGCTGGCCCCAAAAAATTAATGCTTGTGGGCCCCGGTGGCAACCACCTGCTCAAATTAAGCACTGGCATCAAGGTACTCATCCTAAAGTGGATATCATTCTTCATCTTCATCACATCTAGCATTATGTCACAGTTTTCATTCATATCACCCCATTTCAGCTTCAATGTAGACCTTATACAAGGCTCAGTTATTTAACCTCTTCTCTTCATTGTCTAACTGATACCTTATCTATCAGTTGTTTTGACTAACCCCGGTACATCATCAACAATCAAATCTTCCTCAGGATGTAAAACTAGAAGAACCTTGTCTACTCTGGACTAAACATCTCACCTCTCTTTCTGGATTGTTGGAGAGTGGATGTTAACTAACCTCCCTAATCAGAATTATTCCAAAATAGAGGTCCCAACTACTAGAAATGTAAGAACTACTAGCTAGCAACCATCGGGCTGCAGAACGTTTGCAGCATTGACTGTAGTAAGATATGTGGGAATGATCATAGACTCCAGTATTTATGTGGTGCCGCAAGTGAACCAAGTCATAAGAAGCACTTTCCCCACCATGCAAACCCTTTAACTCATCTTCCGTCATCAATGTTTACCACAGACATTTCAGTCCATAGGATGCACATTAGAACCTATGTGTTCAGTTGTCCCCATAGACTTTGATGAAGTAAGTAGGAATGTGTTCCACCACCTAGGTTGATATTGTTCCTTTGCCTCTATGTTCATGAATTTAGACAACCCCAGTCTGATTTCCTGTGTACTCGTCTTATCAGAGATACTATACTATTACTGTGGATCGAGTTGCTCAGCAAATTACTCAATTTTCTTGGAAATGGTAGTCTACCCCAAGAGTGCCTCTTGGTCCAGGGAGGTTTCAGGCTATGACATTACTGGCTGATAGTGATAGATGAATATAATTTAAGGGTCATATGCATTTTTCCTGTCGTCTCTCATGAATAAGAACCATCACTCCCCCGATTTGTGTGTGTGTGTAGAGCATTTATATCCACCATGCATATTAAGAGATGTTGCAAATGTAATGTACATGGATTCTAAAACACTGGATGTATTACGGGATGTTGCAACACCACTGGAACAGTTGACAAAGAAATATGCGCTAGAATTTGGATAATTCGCTCGGAATGTTCAAGTGTAACACAGCAACCCAGGGCCTGGTTGGCTGGCACCAACTGCCATATATTCAGCCAATGAACTTCCCTTTGTGACGTGAATGTCATTTCATTTGTTACTTTCTTGTGTCTGTGTGCCGGAGGACAGATGAAATGTTAATCTATGGAAAAGACATTGTGTTGTCAATTTACTTTTGAGACATGATTTGCCTGCAGACATGAGGAAGGTACCTGCTGTTGATACACCTTGAAAATAAAGGATTTACCGACAGAATAGAAAAGAAGCAGCCTAAATTCACTTTGAAATCCTTGATGCCCAGCTGTTTTAAGTCTGTTATGAGGACCTGCTGTCTGTGAGAGTGGTCTGTGCTGACTCGGATCATCCCTTTCAAGATGAACTGAGCCGCCACAGACATTGATTTTCTCCCCCATCTCAACTTCTCCCTGGGAGATAGATCTCCCTCTATGCTGAAGCTGCAGCATTAAAGAAAAGAACTCAAGAAACTTGTATATTGAATTGTTGCTTATATTGGAAGTTGCTTGACATGCTCATGTTCCCATATGAACTTGAACATTAGTCCCTATGGCTGGGTCCATCTTTGCAGAATATTTCAAAGACCAGCAGCTGAGTTCTCTGCTGCCAAACATAAAGACCACACCATCCACCCAATGCCTATAGACTGACCCTCCTACAGCACCTGCTGTCCTGCTCTGCATCATCCTGTGGTTACCTACCAAGGGCGGTGGCCCTCCACCCAGCCCCCACACCACATACATCTGACCACCACTGTTCTGGCTATAAGCAACTTCCAATGGGGTCATCTGGATCTCACCTATGCCATCTGTGACCATGGTGAACGTATGCCTGCCAATCAAAAAGTTAAGGCTTAAATAATAACATTCACAATCCATTTCAGGTCTGTTCAAACCCAGCTAAACACACAGAGCATAACCACACTATGATGACAAACCTACTGAGCTATAATCCGCACAGCTAGAACTGAGTACTATGTAAAGAAAAGATTCAACATAACTGGTGGAGAGAAGTTGAATTATGAGTTGTCGCATTTCACAAATTTATTTATTTACTCCTCACATAAAACTAAATTCCTGTTGAGTTGAGGTTCTATTTTTATCATACATCCTTTCAAATCTAACTATTTTGAATCTTGAACCCACATCTCTATTCAGAAGTAAGATTTGACTGGTCCGCCCTGAGAATCAAAGACCAAAAAGACCTTGGTGGAGTGTCTGTGAACGGCACATACTTGCCTAGGTTAGGGGACCTAAATATGTTGATACTTGTGGCAAGGAATGTCCAGATCCTCTAAATCTCCCAGGTTCTGGAGGCCTGGTCTGACACAGCCAGTTCCCCTAAAATGCATGTTTCCTTTTTCCCCCGAATGCAGAGGGGATACATGAAACATGCATAATCATACTCATGTAGGGCATGAGCAGAGTTATACATGGGTTAGAACAAGGCTTCCCTGTACATTTACCAGCACCAGGCCTGCACATGAACAAACCAGGCCCAGTGTAATGGACGGACAGGTGGAGGGACTGTGCCCGCATTCCTTCATGGCTTATGCATGTGGACACTAAGCACAACCACTGCCCAGCCCCTGATTGTGCAAATGCCCAAGTCTTACCATTTCTGATCCTGCCCTACCCACCTTAAGGGGCTCAAACTCAAGAGCCCTTTGAGAAGAGCGTTTGTGCAGCTTCACCATGTTATCTTCTTTACTTGTAGGAGCACAATGCAGTAGCATGTAGGCACGACAGAAAGGTTGGAGATGAATCAACCCTGCTGACTTTAAGAACCACATTTTGAAAAATGCGTACATGTTTACATAAAATAACAGTGCAATTGTTGCCTGGATGCTTCATATACAGGTTTAGTGCCTACAATGCCTCTTTGTATTCCCTCTATCCTCTATTGGGGACTTGTTCTTCTATGTTGGACTAGGCAACTGTAACTAAATGTAACTATGCAAAACTGCTATTCTTGTTTCTCCTGACCGCTGAGACCTGAGCAACATTGCTGATGCCCGGTGGAGCTGCTAGACAGCTATAGAGGAGATTGGCCCTGGTTCACCCCCTCGGTCGTCACCTACCTAGCCGGACATTGGGCACAGCGCTCCTCGTCTCCCAGCTGTTTTACTATGCTTTTGTAACGGATGTAATTTGTATCTTGTAACGCAATGACGCTCATATAAAGCGCTCTGATACCTCCGGGTCTAGCCAGTGCTATATAAAACTCATCAAATAAATAAATAAAATAAAAATTGTATGACAAAGACACGCGTATGCTGAATATACTGCTTTGCATAAATATGTAGTCCCTGCTTCCATTGATACACCGAGGTGCACCTTTTACATAATGCAAACAATTATGCTTGCTGATATTTTAGGAATGCAGGAAAAGGGGTCTTAGAAGAACAACACTGCCTTGTCAACAATTGGCCACCTACTTCTCAGACTACCTGCTTTAGTGTTCAAATTCATGAACCCTCACTGTTTAGGGATTAATAAAATGAAAGGCCCAAACATTATGTTTGGATAGGACCCAATCTGAAAAAAAGAAAATATATTTGTACTAGAAAAGCCAGTGTCTGGGAGGGCTGGGATTTTTTTCTCATTAGCAGCAGCTCAGTAAATCCTATTTGCCTGTGCTGCCAGACGGTGCCATCCCCAGCGCGCGGCTCCGAACTCGATGAGGTGCGACATTAGAAAATGCTTAATTGAAGGAGCCGGGAAACCCTTCCTTGCAGGTGTGACGTACTCAAACAGCTCTCTGAATTCAAGTGTCAGGAACCGAAAAACTGAAGTGAGAGACAAACACGGTAGTACTCAAGCTGGGTAGATGCCTTTTTCGGGGGAGGGGAGTGGGAGGGAGATACTGTCCTAGTGGAATCAAGGACTAGGGTCCGATTACATACAATCTGCGCATTTGCAGGAAGATTGTCTACTGATATTCACCCCAAACAACTAGAGAAAAAAAACCTTTGCACAAACTAACTGGCACACAAATTTTGTTTTTCCAACACCCGGCTGGTGTAAACACTATTTTACACAGACCAGGCGGTAAAGAATTACACTGCGCAAGTGAAGACTTTGACAGCTTAATTGACTGGATTTTGCCTTTCGGTTTTCCACAGGGGGTCATTAGGAGACCAATAAACTGTTCAGAAGGCACAGTGCATCATCCTATGGGCCCCCTCTTCCAAATCCCAGCGCTTATAGAATGTCTGAAATGTTTATGCGTATGCAGAATGCTGTTCATAATCATTTCTGTGGGTTCCAAGGTATTGTATTGTAGTATTGTATGAGATATTTATATCGCGCAACTATCACCCCACGGGTATCCTGGCGCATAGAGACCATGATGACATAAGGCAAACCAATCGATTCGGCCACTAGACGGGAACCTACTAGCTGTTTCTGGCAAATAGCCAGGTCTTAAGGTTTTTCCTAAATGACAGTAAAGCGTCTACTTGTCTAAGGCTTAAGGGAATTTCCTTCCATAGACAGGCTGCTGCCAGGCCGAAAGCTCTGCCCCCTAGCTTTGTCGAGTTAACTCTGGCAACAGACGCCAGGCTTTGGCTGGCGGACCGAAGAAGTCTTTTGGGCGCATACCAGGTAAGCCGTTCTTGTAAGGAGAGCGGACCGGAATCATGGAGCGCTCTAAAGACAAGACATAAAGATTTAAAACTGACTCTGTCCTTGATAGAAAGCCAGTGTAAATCCCTCAGTGCCTGCGTCGCGGAGGAATTACGCTGTCTCTTAAGGGCCAGTTTAGCTGCCATAGACTGGACTCTTTGCAACCCCTGTAGAATGTACTTGGGAGCACCCAGATACAGGGAGTTGCAATAGTCCAGTCTACTCATGATGATACTACGGACCACCAAAGGCCTCACTTCACTAGATAGTAGAGGGAGGATCTGACGGAGGGCTCTCAATAGTGCAAAACATATGCCGATTGTTTTATTGGCCTGGGTTTTCATTTGAAGGTCTTCATCAAACATGACTCCCAGGTTACGCACCGTCCTGGATGCCTCTATAAGGGCATCCTCTGGTCTGAGCCTGAATTCACCTATCAGTTGTCTGGACAGTCTCGCTGCACCACAGTACAGCAGCTCTGTTTTCCCCGCATTCAGCTGGAGAGAATTAACTCCAAGCCAGTCTGAGATCTGCCCCATGCACGCCTGAAAGGAACTCATGGATACTGCATGCTTTCCTTGGATGGAAAAAGACAATTGAATGTCATCGGCATAGTTGATAACATCAATCCCAAAAGATTTTATGATGGGGATCAAAGGGCTTAGATAGACATTAAAAAGAATCGGGCTGATTGCTGAGCCCTGGGGTACTCCAGAGCATACTGGAGACCATGAGGAGACATAAGGCACCATACTGACCGCCTGCTGTCGACCTGACAGATATGATTGAAACCATTTCAGGGCACATCCCCTCACTCCAATACTCTCTAGTCTTGCCATCAGTACTGCGTGGTTGACCGTGTCGAATGCGGCCGACATATCCAGTAGGACCAACACTGAAGAGGTCCCACTGTCGGCTCGCATTCTCAACTTATCCATCATTGTGATCAGAGCGGTCTCCGTCCCATGCCCTGGCCGGAACCCAAACTGGTCCCTGTCCAGGAGAAGATTATCCTCTAAGTAGCATGACAGAGACCTACTGACCAACTTTTCCACGATTTTAATAGGGAAAGGCAGCAAGGATATGGGGCGAAAGCTAGCTGGCAGCAAGGGGTCCAGGGATGGCTTCTTCAACAGGGGGGTCACCATCGCTTGTTTCCAAACGCCTGGTACCGCTCCTTCATTCAAGGATTGGCAACAGATGAGCCGTAAGGCCGGAAAAAGGATGGGGCCGTGATCCTTCCATATTTTATGAGGAAGGGGGTCAAGAGGTGATCCAGATGAGACCTCCAGTGCTAAACTGTTGAAAAGATCCTCTGTGAGGGGTTGGAAATTTTCCAGTGATGTGGTCGATCTATTGTCCTTGATAGTTAATGGTGAGCCCTTAGAATCAGAAACAAAGCCCCCCACAATTTTGGCCACCTTATCAATAAAGAAGGCGGCAATCTCATTGCAGAGCCTTTGTGATGGCTGGATTCCATTAGCCGTACACCCAGGGTTACTAAGGTCTTTAACAATTTTGAAAAGAGCCTTAGTACTATTGGGCGCCTGTAAGATAGAGTTGGCATAGAACTGTGCCTTGGCTCCCCTAATGGCTTGATTATATTGGGCTTGGGCTAATCTGGACGCTGTTTTATCTGACTCAGAGTATGACCTCCGCCATCTTCGTTCTGCCTGCCGGCGGGCAGAGCGGAGCTTTTTCAATTCCTCACTGAACCACGGTGCAGAGGGTTTGCCCTTGATTTTACGTCTTTTCCTGGGAATGCAGCAATCGAGCGTATTGTTTATAAAATTGCTGTAGCTATTATAGTTCTCCTCTACTGAGACATCAGAATCATGTAGATATTGCGCAGTAAAAGGAGAAGCTAGACTCTCACTAGGTAATTTTGACCAATCTCGGCCCCATCGAAAGAAAGCTTGTTTTTTCCCTGTCGGAGAAGCGCTAGATATAGTAATCCTAAAGCGTATCAGGAAATGATCTGTCCAGCTTAGCGGGGATATGTTCAACACCTCAAGCTCGGACTGCTTGGCGAAGACCAAGTCAAGCGCATGTCCTCCCTGATGAGTTGGCTCTTGAATGTGTTGAAATAGGCCGCAGTTTTCGCAGGTTTGACAGAGAGCTTGAAGATGATTCCCCAGGCTCCCTGTCCCCCAGAGATTAAAATCACCAAGTATTAGCAATCTAGAATGTGTTAGTGCTAAGTCGGCAATTGTGTCAAGTAGGGCCTGTAGCTGGTGATCAGGGCCCGGAGGTCTGTAACAGACCAGGCCAGTCAGCACTCTCCCTTTGGGTTCTTGTAAAGTAAAACCCAAAAGCTCGTGCCCAGCTATCTCATTTACCTGCAGCAATGCGCAGTCCCATTTCTCTTTGAATATTAACCCCACTCCTCCTCCTCTTCCCGTTAAGCGGGGTTTATGAAGAATTTTATAGCCTGGTGGACAGGCAAACCCAATTTCCACCAGGGAATCTGGGGTAGTCCAGGTCTCGGTGATGAAAAGGAAATCCAGATTCAGATCTTCAAGCAGGTCGAAAATCTCCTGATGATGCTTTATCAGGGACCTGCTATTGATCAAGCCACATATCAAATTCAATAGAGATCCCCCCCGTCCAGCCTTACCGATACTCAACAGATTGTCCCTCGAAGAACAGATCCGACCTGTACTGGGTACACCAGCATGGGGGGCGCTGGGCGCGACCAAGGCGCGGACGGGCGCAGACGGGCTTGCCTCTGGCGCGCCTCCGGCGCGCCATCGGCGCGCCCGCTGCGCGCGCGCGCTGCGCGCTTGCATCCCCCTTGTTCAAATAGGGCCAGCAACTAGACCGCTAACAACAATGGCGCTCGGTGGGTGGCGCGTTCCTCGGTCGTTCCGAGACTGTCTCACCAAGCGGTGATGTGAGTACCTTTTTAGTGTGCAAGTAAGTGGGCAAAAACAGTTTATTTATATTTAAAACAGCAATTCTCACAAATTTAAAACCTATATCACTAGCCTCGAGTATTAATACCAGCGTCGCGCTAACCAGCCTGCCCCCGTCAATATGGAAGCAGAGCAGTGGAACAACAGCTAAGTATAAATTCCGGTAGAGTGTCCTGCAATCTACACCCTCCGTATGCCTTGCTAAATGTCTCTGATAATAGCGCTGCGCGCTTGCATCCCCCTTGTTCAAATAGGGCCAGCAACTGGACCGCTAACAACAATGGCGCTCGGTGGGTGGCGCGTTCCTCGGTCGTTCCGTGACTGTCTCACCAAGCGGTGATGTGAGTACCTTTTTAGTGTGCAAGTAAGTGGGCAAAAACAGTTTATTTATATTTAAAACAGCAATTCTCACAAATTTAAAACCTATATCACTAGCCTCGAGTATTAATACCAGCGTCGCGCTAACCAGCCTGCCCCCGTCAATATGGAAGCAGAGCAGTGAAACAACAGCTAAGTATAAATTCCGGTAGAGTGTCCTGCAATCTACACCCTCCGTATGCCTTGCTAAATGTCTCTGATAATAGCGCTGCGCGCTTGCATCCCCCTTGTTCAAATAGGGCCAGCAACTAGACCGCTAACAACAATGGCGCTCGGTGGGTGGCGCGTTCCTCGGTCGTTCCATGACTGTCTCACCAAGCGGTGATGTGAGTACCTTTTTAGTGTGCAAGTAAGTGGGCAAAAACAGTTTATTTATATTTAAAACAGCAATTCTCACAAATTTAAAACCTATATCACTAGCCTCGAGTATTAATACCAGCGTCGCGCTAACCAGCCTGCCCCCGTCAATATGGAAGCAGAGAAGTTGAACAACAGCTAAGTATAAATTCCGGTAGAGTGTCCTGCAATCTACACCCTCCGTATGCCTTGCTAAATGTCTCTGATAATAGCGCTGCGCGCTTGCATCCCCCTTGTTCAAATAGGGCCAGCAACTGGACCGCTAACAACAATGGCGCTCGGTGGGTGGCGCGTTCCTCGGTCGTTCCATGACTGTCTCACCAAGCGGTGATGTGAGTACCTTTTTAGTGAGCAAGTAAGTGGGCAAAAACAGTTTATTTATATTTAAAACAGCAATTCTCACAAATTTAAAACCTATATCACTAGCCTCGAGTATTAATACCAGCGTCGCGCTAACCAGCCTGCCCCCGTCAATATGGAAGCAGAGCAGTGGAACAACAGCTAAGTATAAATTCCGGTAGAGTGTCCTGCAATCTACACCCTCCGTATGCCTTGCTAAATGTCTCTGATAATAGCGCTGCGCGCTTGCATCCCCCTTGTTCAAATAGGGCCAGCAACTGGACCGCTAACAACAATGGCGCTCGGTGGGTGGCGCGTTCCTCGGTCGTTCCGTGACTGTCTCACCAAGCGGTGATATGAGTACCTTTTTAGTGTGCAAGTAAGTGGGCAAAAACAGTTTATTTATATTTAAAACAGCAATTCTCACAAATTTAAAACCTATATCACTAGCCTCGAGTATTAATACCAGCGTCGCGCTAACCAGCCTGCCCCCGTCAATATGGAAGCAGAGCAGTGGAACAACAGCTAAGTGTAAATTCCGGTAGAGTGTCCTGCAATCTACACCCTCCGTATGCCTTGCTAAATGTCTCTGATAATAGCGCTGCGCGCTTGCATCCCCCTTGTTCAAATAGGGCCAGCAACTAGACCGCTAACAACAATGGCGCTCGGTGGGTGGCGCGTTCCTCGGTCGTTCCGTGACTGTCTCACCAAGCGGTGATGTGAGTACCTTTTTAGTGTGCAAGTAAGTGGGCAAAAACAGTTTATTTATATTTAAAACAGCAATTCTCACAAATTTAAAACCTATATCACTAGCCTCGAGTATTAATACCAGCGTCGCGCTAACCAGCCTGCCCCCGTCAATATGGAAGCAGAGCAGTGGAACAACAGCTAAGTATAAATTCCGGTAGAGTGTCCTGCAATCTACACCCTCCGTATGCCTTGCTAAATGTCTCTGATAATAGGTCCTTGCTGTCAGACTAAAGGTGACAACCGCTTTGTGAATCATAATTAAATGCAACATTGCGTGGTACCCAGTGGAAAATTGGACAACTCCATTGCAGCTTTGTAAATCCTAATAATTAAATACACAATTATGCGGTACCCAGTGGAAATTGCACAATTGCACTGGCTGGAGTTGCCTACGGAATTTTGACATCCACAGGAGAGGAGGAAATCATTGAGCTGTCCCTATCAATAGTGCCACCTAAACCACCAACCTCCAAAGACAAGGCGTTTAAAAAAAAAAAGCCAGACACTTAACGTCTATTGTAAAATGGAGTACATTGTGATTTCTACGGGCCACTAGTCACACAGTAGTGATTTTGACAAAATGCCAGGAATACCACAACATGGCTGACGCGGGAGGGCAGCATCAGCAGTTGCACATGACTGTGAAGTCTTTTTGTGGTCTTTGGGTGTTATTCGAGCATTTCTCTGATTTTAGGGAGCTCACTTCACTTTACTCTATTCTCACCCATGTCCCCGTTAGGAAAATACTCAGGTGGGAAAAAGGCTTGCTCATCATTGGCCATTACCCTCAGTTTGGGTCTACCTCTTTGCGGATTATACTGCGTTATTCACCAAACCGAGAGTGCATGGTGCAGATCTGTGTGTTTTACTGGTCTCTGTAGCACCTCCCTCTGCAAGACCTCACCACTATTCATTTCTGCACCTCTGTGTGGAACTGAGATCCTAGCAATTGAGAACTGATTGGGGACCAATTTCACAACATGTGGCTGGGGAGACCAAGGAGGAAGAATAGTGGCCTAGGACAGCCAAGGAATAAGTGAGCCCCAACATGTCCCAGCTCACCTGCCTGTGCTTTCCAGGCTAGAGCTCCACATTCAATTGTGACTGTTGCTTCACCTTCTGTGGTAGAGTAGAGGGCAGAAGGCTCCACCGCAGGCCTCACAAGTAACTCATCACCATTGACTGCAGCACCTGGAGCTTCAAGCACCAGTGTCATCAAGAGAACACTGCTCCACGGTCACAAATAACTGCTACCTCGATATGAAGGCGTTTGTTTACTTCAGTATTTTCAACCATTTATGTTAACTATCAATGTGATCACCACTAAAAATCTCCAGAGTGATCATAAGTAAAGTGATTGCAAAGTCTTGGATAAAATTCTGGTTAACAGTACGCATTTCAATAATGTCTGAGGAGCACCATGGTTTTATTCCATGTAAGAATATGTTCAAACATACGTATATAACCTGGGTACTACTGGATAAAGCATGCTTTCAGAGAGAATCCATTGCTACTGTCCTTCTTGGATAAGACTTTGACAAGACTAGATAGCCTTTTGAACGGTTTTGTCCAACTGTCTTTTCACAGTATCATATGTTTCCACCCTTCAAACACTATGCTCAAATTGAAGGCTAAACTCTCTATTAAGTAAACCCTGCTTGAACTCTTTTCCATCCGGACAGGGCACCCAACAGGGGGAGAAAGAGAGTTCTCTCTCACAGCTCCACCAAGCACTTCCAGAAAGGTGGCTTAAAACTTCCAGAGATAGAGCTCCCATTTTTGCATTCACAAAGTGAAAAAGATACATTTCCCACCATCCATCTTCACTAGAGGTGACATCACTGGTTTCCCACGAAAACTGTTTTCAAACAAAGAAGCCTAGCAAGAGGACTCATTTCTAGCATCGATCTGCACAGGAAGTGACATCACTGGATTTCCCATCATCCATCACCACAGGAAGTGACATCAGTGGATTTCCCATCATCCACCTGCACAGGAAGTGACATCACTCCTCCCCCTTTCAAGACTTACCTAAAGGCTGCGGAAGCACAGGTGTACAGCGGATGCATGTAGCAGGCACCAAAGGGAAGGCCAGACCTGAACCATTCCCAGCACCAGGAAAGCTGCCCCCCTCCCTTCGCTACAGTCTGCACCTTCAACTACAGCTGCCTCTTCACATGTTGTTGCCTCACCACATCACACAAGATCAAGGGATCGTTCTCCTGCACTTCCCGCAAGTTGTCATGCACTTATCCACACCCAAAGCTCACTGTACCCACACCGACAGCACCTAACACCCCACTCTCTGCAGCCACCCACACACAGTTCTGCACTTACATGTATGCTCCCCAGCCCTTGCTCATTCACTCACTCACTCACTCACTCACTCACTCACTCACTCACTCACACAAAATAAGCCACACTGATCAGGAGCCTGCTGCATGACAACGCCCCAGACCTACTTTTCATCATGGAAACCTGGCAGAACCCTGCATCTGCACTTGACATAGCAATGCCAGCTCCAAAGTTATGTACTTGGCCCCTGACTAAGGCTTGGGGAGGCAGCTGCACGGCCCCTCCCGTAAATGGTGTATTCAGCCACAGGAGCTTCAATGAGGCTCAAGAAGCAGGGCTGCATGCCCCCTCCTTTAATTAACCTATCCTTCCCGGAAATGAGGTCCTCAGGGCCTCAAGGAGGCTCAGGACAGGCGCAAGCACCCCTTCCCAATCAAATGCATTTTGCCACCCCATGGGTTTTTGTGAAACGCGAGCCCACACTTTATTTTACATTTTGCCACAGATCTTCTGCAAACTCACAGTTAAATATGTGAAAAATTGTATTTTGGGCACCGGGTATGTGGATTGATGACCAGTTCAGAGCAGGACCTGTGGAATACACACTCTTTATCTTCAAATTTGTCATAATCATGGGACTGAAACCCGAGTCAGAGTCTCAGGATTTCTCATTGATCAGTGACAGGGGTCTGCAGCAGTGGAGTCCTAGAAAGACGTCTGTGCATTCAGGCTGAAGTGACTAGCAACTTTCTTGTGCAAGGTTCAGGAAAGGAAATCTAGAAGTTCGCAATTATGCAAAGTTGAGCTGCCTTAAAAGTAACTTGAAGAAAGGAGTCCAATGATTGCTGAGAAAATGTTGTAGAAGTACCCTTGAACGAAGGAAAGGCTGCCTGGGAAAGAAGGCCCAATAGAAGTTGTGTAGCAAGGACTGAATACAGCCCAGGGTAGCCTAGTGGAAGTTTTGCAGTGCCAGGTCGTGTGCTGAGTTCTTATGTCCCTGGATTCTTATGGTATGTCTATGGTATGTCCAAGAGTAAGGAAGATTACTCTCCAAGACTGCCCTTGCATTGGGCACTCATCACTCCCCCACCCAGGCCATGGAGTCTTGTGGGAAAGCAACTGTGATGGAGGAAATTTTACGAAAATAGTCTACGAAGTCTTGATGCTACAGCACATCACAATCACATTTGGTAGTTCTTTGCCTCTATAAGTGAACTTCTGTGAACCTGTTTTAGCTCTTCATTTGTTCGGGTGGTGGACCTCTGTGCTTGTTAGCTGTAGCCACACTGCTGCACCCCACCTGACTCGTAGGTGTGTGTCTGCCACAACAACACTGCTAGATGAAAAAACCTAGAGACCATTGGCAGAAAAAAGCATTGCTGCACCTGTAAAAAAAATGTGTGGGAACGTGCACATCCAGGAGTAAAGCCCCGTCACTGGCCGACAGTGCATCAAGGGAACTACCAGTGAATTGAACTGACAAGGTACAGTGCACAACCAAGACTCTGGAGAATAAGAGTTATTAAAGACACCAGGGCAGCTAAACTCGAGAATTTAGAGTTAACAGTACTTTCATCACTTTTCTATTAGGGAGAAATAAAAGGAAGTTATTCTCCAAGAGCATTGGGCATTCCCTCTCCCTGTCACTCCCAAATTTGATTCTCCCCTTCATTTGTTTACACTGCCTGAGGTTAATACAGAAGAAAATTAAGTTCCCAGGACCAAACATGTTGTCCATAGCATTTCAAGTGTGGTATTTAGTTGTGAGCCAGTTACTAAGTAAAAGCATTGGCTTTACAATGATTTATTAGCAATTGGTATGTGATTCATGAATTTCTGAATTTTAACACCACACTAGATCCGGACTATTCAACTTCTTTACTTTGAGATTCACGTAATAAAGAAGTTCACGTTGTGCTCAGTTTTGCGTTAAAAAAAAGGTAAAGGGCCTAGGCACCAGTAGATAGAAGCTCTCATTGTTTCAACCCACTAATCCTAGTTGGCCCTGTAACTCCTGACATTTTTTCACACAGCCAATAATACTCTAATTGTTCTGGATCTCCCTGGACTGTCCAGTAACTCAAAAAATCTGGGAGGCTTCTTTGCACCTATAAAATACTAGATGGGCAATAACTTATTCGATTTGAATACCAGTAAATTGAAAATCCTTTGCAGGACCCAGTGGCAACCAACGGATCTCTATTAGAATGTCATCTGTGTTAGGATCAATGTCTGAGAGTGCTACCTGATGTGACCTCTGGGGACACATTTCTACACTGATTGTTTGTTTGCCCCGCAGGTTGTGTCTGTCACAAAGTCAGCCCATATTTATCTTTATATTTTCAAAAATATGTTCACCTCTGCGGTATGGCACAGAAGAGTAGTAGCCCAGGTTATTGCAGTTTCCATTCAGCATTGTAGCTGCATATTTATATATTTCTTTACAACCGATGGGGCAACTGCAAGCTGTTCAAAATCAGGCAGTACGAGTAAATGTTTTTTTTTGTAAATTTAACGATGAGTTTAACTATGTGATGACATTCATAAGGCTTTGTATGGAGACACAGGTCATGCTTAAAGTGCTTTGAATAATATACAATCTTCTTTTAGATCCACATCACTTGTCATTTTTCATGTAGGTCGACTCTGACCCAGCCTCCAACTGCACAGACGGAAGCTGTCTGCATCCTTTACCCTCCATGTACTTGGCCTGGACTTCTACTGGGCTTTGCCTGGAACAAACCTCCCCCAAGTCACTCTGACTTGGCTCTAGTTATTACTTTAACTATCTTTCGCTCGCTGCCCTCCAGCACTCTACCCACTGGCACTGTTTTCACACGCACTTCACCAGTGCATGCGTTTGCC
Organism: Triturus cristatus; assembly: GCF_964204655.1. Lineage (NCBI taxonomy): Eukaryota > Metazoa > Chordata > Amphibia > Caudata > Salamandridae > Triturus > Triturus cristatus. Next base: position 1,413,696,788 of record NC_140591.1, on the reverse strand, counting down.
ACTTTTTAAATTATTCCTTGTTTCTCTTATGCAATCGCACACCCCTTTTGCTTTCAACACCAGCGCTTTACTGGCACTCCGCTAGTTTTGCGGATTTTCAACAGTCACCAAGCTCTCTACCGTATTGCACGTTCATCACCGCACGCGTATGACTATGATTTTAGCAAACATTGCTCATTATTGCATAATTCTTTTACTCTTGCTTAGCAATTTTATACGTTCTGCTCACTTCGCCGGTATCATTGTACTCACGTGCATCCTCTTACATTGGTCTGAAATACACTGCCCTCACCAGCACCCAAGTTGTTTTCAAATTGTTTTCTGCCCAAGCTAACTTTCATGTCTCTTTTTCATTTTTTATCCTTAATTCCCTCCTACGGTTTTATTTATTACAGGCAAAATGTATACAGGCATACCATTGTTAATGTCCTGAAGATGATCCTATATCGAAACGCCGTTGACTTGTTATACGCCATATGCACCTCTTTATTTAATACTTATTATGTGTAATAGTGTCTCCACTATAATTTGTTTGTCCTACCAAAATGTGTCTCATACAAACAATTTACTCTGCCTGAGCCTTTTTGTTTCATGTTGTACGTCCTTCCCACTAAGTTGGATACAGGCTTGTGTCCCACTTTATTTGTTTCTTGCTGAATTTTGTGTATATTTAAGCAACTATATATTAAAAACACCTGTCCAGCTGGACAGCTGTTAAATATAGTACTGACTGCGTCTATATTTATTGTTTGCTCTCATTAATCCTTGTCTAGGGGCCACTGACTTTAGAAATAATTGAATAATATAGAAGCTGATCCACACATAGGCACCTGTTTGCATACATGCTTAAAGTTAATAATTACTCCTTTAGTCATGTCTGAAGAAGCAGTGATGAAAGCAGGATGAAAGTGTTTAGAAGCAGCAGGAATCACCTTTTGGAATCAACCCACTATATCATCTGGCTGTGTTTCTAGCTTGAGCTACTTTAGGAGGGTCTTGAAGTTTTTTTGTATTCTGATGATGAATGAACTCATGGCTATATTCTGTTATATTTGCTATATTTTCATATATCACCTTATTAGTCGATTTTGTTATCTGTATGCATTTGCATTTTGAATATTTGTATTTGTTTTTTTTGTGCTTTTTATATGTTGTAGTGTTCTGTGATCCAAGGCGCATTGAAGCTAGATTAGAGTAGGGCCTTTTTAAGAGTTTGACTGATAGCAGATATCCCGTCTGGCTTATTACAAGTGCATTATAGCCTATGTAGCCTACGGCAGCAGCTAGGCTATCCACCATGTTTGTGACTAAGTATCCCATTCACCAAACTCTATATAAATCCAGAGACCTGATTGTGCTTAACAAATGGAATAAACAAACAAACAAAAACATAATTTGCCACTAGAGCCTGCACCACTTGTCTTTGAAAGGCCCATTTTTGTAATAATGCTCCTAAGATTCTGAAACCTTGTTATGCTTTTTTTGGAAATAGTTAGGCTACATAAAAGGAGCAACTATACGTGCTACCCAAGAATCTTTTGTAACTGCAGCATTTTTTTGAACAATGAGTTACGGGGATGTTTTTCACAAAGGTGTTGGAAATAGGCTACATAGAAGAACGACTACGTGTGCTACACAGGAACGTTTTGTAACTGCAAAATATTTTGTAACAAATATGGTTTTCACAAAGGTGTATGTTCTGTCTGGCATATTTAGGATGCGCCCAGCATTTTAGAAGCTGTGGTGTAGATGGGTTCTGGAATGCTCAGAACGCGAAGGGTTGCAGTTGGTGGTGATTGCGGCAGAAGCCTCTTTTCTGGTTGCTGCTGTTGCCCCATACATATTTATTGCTAACTAAAAGTTACTCACGTTGTGTCCTGCAACAGTCAGGAGACGCTCCTGGTTTTTACAAGTAATGAGTGGCTGGAGGTGTGAGCGTACAAGCAGTGAACTGCCATTGAAGTTAACTGTGGATGCGCTGCAGGTTTATAGTATTGCTGAGTCTTAAGTGCACAGACCTCTCCTTGAGGTAAATGCAGTTTTTGGTGCAGCAGTAGTTTTTTCCCATTAAAATAAAAGAAGGACCGGTGTCTTTCAGTTTCTACAATGCCAGGGGCCATCTTAAAGTGGGCTAGTGGTGTCTCTTGATTTCAACAATTCCGGCGGCCATCTTAAATTTGGCAAGTGGTTTCTGAACTTCTACAACTCCAGTGGCCATCTTACATTGGGTACCAGATGGGGCATCAATAAAATAAAAGGAGGACCAGCGTTTTCTCTACATCTACAACACTAGTTGCCATTGTAGATTGGGCATCATTTCAGTGTTGTTTTGCATTAATGTTCTGGATGCTGACAACTACGTCTAAGGGGATATCGATATTGTCTATCATTTTCTGATATTTATGCCTTTTGGATTAGTTTTTGGCCATATTTTCGATCTATATTCAATTGTGGACCGACGTTAAAACTGATGGTGTGGCCATTTTGTTTTGGGTGTTCACCCATACTATTTCTATATTGGCTCAACTGTGACAATCTTCATTTGAAGCATTTATTTCCATATTAGCTTTATCACATCAAGAAAAAGTTCTGAACAAACTGACAAACAGACATAATATGCAATCCATAATTCCTCCACCTCCATTTCTTCAATTTGCAGGAGAACCCCCCATCAGGTGGGAAGAACGGTTCAGAGCTTTTAATGCTTATCTTGGTGCAATAGATGGCTTTAAGTTTAAACTGGACAGGAAAAGATGGCTTTTGGAGTGCTCTCTTGGTTTGGAGGGACAAGAAGTTTTTAAATATATCTACCGTCATTTGTGTCTGATGACAGTAAACATGAATTGGATGAGTATGAAAAAGCAGTGAAAAAACTGGAGAAAAAGTTTTCTAAACCACTAAACTTGGTGGTCAGAAGACATACATTTTTCTCCCATGAACAACAAGCTTATGAAACAATAGACATTTTTGTAGCGTCTTTAACAGCTCTGATTTCTCAATGTGAGTTCAATGTCAGTTACCAGATGTTTTAATAAGAAGATTCAAGAAAGTCTTCTGATGTGCAAAAATCCGTTGTTGGATGAAGCAATTGATATTTCAAATAGTATTCAAAAATGTGAAAGAGTTTGCCAGAGTTTTGAATAATTCTACTAAAGACGCTATCTGTGTAGTTAAAATATGAAATCTAATACTGACAAGAAATCCATGTATTATAAAAGCAAGTAGTTTTACTGAGAGTATGTGTTTCAGATGCGGCTGAAAAAGTCATATTGCATCTTTTAAAATGTGTTCAGTAAAAAGGGAAAAATTTATGAAATGCGGAGTAGTTGGTCATTTTGTGAGAGTTTGTCATTCTTCTAAACCTTCTACTAAGGTTAACACAGTTGCTGAATTGCGAGAGGATCAATGCCTGAGTGATAGCATGAACAATCTTGTATTGTGCGTGAGTGTGCATGAAATGGATGTACCTTTGGTTAAAGATACTATTGGTGGTATCTATGTGAGGGGCGTCATGGTTCCTGTGATGACTGTTTCTGGATCAAAAGTTAACATTATTTCACGTGCTACCATTGATAAGAAAGGTTTGCGAAATAATCTTTTTCCTCGAGACATAAATTCTGGGGGGGGGTAAAATGGTTCTAAGATCAATTTTGAGGGTTCTTTTGAAACTTCTATTGAGTTCAAAGATAGGAAGGTACATGACAAAGTGTATGTGTCTGTGGAAGAACCTGCCATTCTAGGATGGCATCACCAAGGATATATGGGTATCATATTGAAACTGGGATGTCCCTAACAATTTTTGTGATTATGGGACGTTGAAAGCACTAAAAATGAGTATGTAGTGCCTACATTGATATCCTCGTTTTCTAAAGTTTTTAAGGAAGACTTTGGGGCAATAAAGGATTTTGAACATACCATGAAAGTCAAAGAAGGATATGAACCAGTCAAGCATAGGCTTAGATCAGTCCCTTTCAGTGTATGGGGCGAATTGACTGATCTCTTAAAGAAAATGTGTGCAGTGATAGAACTTGTAGAATTTTCCTTGTGGCTCTCGCCTATTGTAGTGGCACATAAGAAAAACAAGAAGTTGAGGATGTGCATTGATTTACATAGTCTTAACAATGCAATCTGGGTTGATGACGGTCCCCTACCCAGGATTGATGACATAGTTACCATATTAATGGGTGCAAATACTTTTTCAAAACGTGATCTCCATTCAGCATATCACTAGGGGATGCTTGTTGAAGAATTACAACATCTAACTGCTTTTTTTTAATCCTGATGGTGTGTTCCAGCGCCCCAGGATGCCGTTAGGGCTGGCTTCAGCAGCTGCAGTGTTTCAGAGTTTGATGGGTCCGATCGTACATGGTTTTAAGGGAGTCTTAGCGTTTCAAGATGATGTTTTAACTTTTGGAGAAACAGAGGCGGAACATTTGGAAATATTGAAATGTGTGTTCAATGCTTTTCAGGACAGAGGCATTTAGCTCAGGAAGGACAAGTGTGTTTTTGGTGTTTGGAGCAGTTAAATATCTCAATCACATGATCACTGGGAAGGACTTAAACCCAGATTAGGATTATTGGAGGAAATTGAGAAAGCACATGAGTCAATTGATCGTGATCAAGTCTTAGTTTTAATGGGAATGTGTGAATTCTATGCCAAAATCTATTCATTGTTTTGCAACCATTGGTGAACTTGTGTACATGCTTCTAAAAAAAAAAAGCTCAATTTGTTTGGGGCAGGGAGCAGCAGAATGCCTTTTTTTCGATTACGTCACTTTTGATTCAGGTTCCTCTTTTGAAATCTTATGTCCTGGGCAAAAAACTGTGTCTCACTGTTGATGCCAGCAGTGTGGTGGTTGGCCGCTTTTGTCATAAAGTAAACATAGCGATGACTACAGCCTTGTCTTTACATCCCATACACTGAAGTAGCATGAACTCCAGTACTCTGTTATCGAGAGGGAAATGCTAGCTTGTACATGGGCAGTTGATACATTTAGGCTATATTTATGGGGAACCAACTTTCTTCTACGAACTGATCATAAACCATCGATTCTAATTCTGAGTGGTAGTAATATTAACATATTTAAAGCTACTGCAAGGCTAATACAATTTAATTATACATTTCTGGAATATCACTTAGATGTGGGACCTTTAGCTGGTAGCAGGAACAAAAAAGCTGATTGCCTTTTATCGTTAGCCTGTCAGTGAAGGTTTAGAAATTTTGGGGTCAGGCGAGAAGAATGAAGATAATGTTGAATGTTTGGTTCCAATTGTGTTTTGATCATCTCATAAGCATGTGAGTGAAAAGGAGAGGAGGGATGAATTGTCAGAGGATAGTGAACTTACAAAGATCATGAACTAGGTGGTGGAGGGCTGGCCATTTCAGAATCCTTTACTCCCTCGCTATTAAGCCTACAGTAACGTACAAATATAACTCACTTTGGAAATGGAATTGTTATTTCGTAATGACAATTTAATCCCTCCATGTAAAATCCGGAACTGGCTTTTAGAATGATCTCATGAGGGACATTTTAGCAACAAAGCTAGTAAGAAGAGATTGAGAGAAAAATGTTGGTGGCCTGCAATGGACAGGGATGTTGAAGAGTGGATTGAAATATGTGTGATATGTAGTGCTAATGATAAGGGCTTACTTGGAAGGACTCCTCCCATTGGGAGTGTAGAGTGTCTAGGTGATGTATGGGAAATATTGAGCATTACTTTACTTGCCCTTGCCAGACTTTACCACAGCATAAAAAATATGCCATTGTTATGGTAGATTATGTACCTAAATGATTCAAGGTCAGATTTTTGAGGGAACCCAGTAGCAAAATTGTAATTTAATTTTTCACTGATATCTTTTCTAGGGAAGGTTTCCCATTGGAGTTTGTCTCAGATACTGGTGTTCAATTCACATCTCAGGAAATTACAAATTTCTTGCTGGATGCTGGCATTAAACATAAGAAGTGCCACCTGTATCACCCACAGATCAATGGCCATGTGGAAAGGATAAACAGGTGGTCAGTAAGTGCATCAGAGTGCTGTTAGTTCAGGTACTAGTGTTGAAAATTCTTTAAGGGCAATGTTGTGGGCATACCGTAACATACCACATAGTATAACTGGGGTCACACCATTTATTGCTCTGAGGAGACGTAATTTGTGTGATATGTTTTTTCCTAAATGGTTGACTACATTTAATGGAGCGGCGAGAGCTTTGTTGAATGAAAAACATGTTCAAGTTCCTGATAAAGGAACAAACAATATTATGAGTAGTCACACTTCAAGTAAGGACAGATGTGGTATCTTGAAGAGCACTGAGGACAGAAAATGATTGGTGGGGGGTTTTGTATGAGTCAAACTGCCCAGGGGTCAGGTTCTGAAAGGGCATCAGAAATTTGCAGGAAAACATAAAGTGATTGAAATAAGTGAGGATGGCTGTGCTGTTAAACTTGACAATGGCCAGTGGTGGAATGGTGAACGTGTGGCAAAAGTGCAACAGATCAATGAAAACTCAAGCAACAAGAATGGCTGTGCTCAACTTAATGATACGAGTAGTGATACCAGAGTTAACAATCATCACACTATCCAAAGATGAATCTCAGAGGAATGTGTGTCTTTATCGAGAGAGACAAGCATAGTGGAGGTCGATCGACTTGAAATACAAGGACTAAGTTGGGAGGTATTTTCAGTTATTGGCTGTAACATGTTTCAATAATAAGTTTTAGCATGATGGAAGATAGCCAGTGGAAGGTCCAGCCTCTAACAAAGTACCTGAGTTTGGGATCACATTTTTGTGAATATCCATGTTCCTAGCAGACCATCGCCACCCACCTCATCAGCAACGGTAGTACTTACCACCAGCAATACCCCGATGATCTCTGCAGTGCCCTAGACACTACACCCCTGACGTCCTCGAGGTTTCCATCCTGGACTTAGGCCAATCTGAGGTGAGTGCTCCAATGTGGCTTGGGAGTCGCCCGATTGAACCTACTGCCTATTCCTTGATCCAGCAGAGCTCCCAAGCACCGCCACCTCACTAATGTCCTCATGTCTGCCAGAGCTCTGGGGAGGCCTTAAGGCACTCAAAGTAATCTGCCTTTCCTCCTGATGATCACTCTGGGCTGAAGTGGGTGCACCCTCCCCCAATCAGCTATCTCGATGCCCTTATGCCCTGTGCTCTATCCTCACTGACAAAGGGAATGTCCGTTCTCAGAACAGTTTCCTCTGCTTATATGTAGAAGTTGCACTCCGGTTTTGATGCACTGTGCCCTTCTGAAAGCTGATGTACAGGTACAGCACACCCATATCTCTGCTACTTTGCGGTGGTGCCCTCGACGCCAGGTTAGGTTAGCCTGGGCCCCAGCTCTACATCTGCAGCTCCTACAGCGCGACAGAACCTGCACCAGCTGTCACACCCACTGGGGCCCCTGCCGTATTGCTGCCTGGCCTTAGTCCCTGACTTGTGACATGAAAGGCAGGCAGTTTATGGAGTGCTCTTACCTGGCTATAGGAGTTTTCCACGTTTCAGCAGGAGAGCAGTTGGCAGCTACGTTCAACTCCACAAACATACCATGCATGGCTCCTATATTGTGTGCAGCGTGTCTCCTTATTGGTATCTCTAGTGATTGTCTCCTTTCCCTGGGCTTGTTCTTATTGCCCACTTTATTTTCCATTTCTCTTCCACCCAAAGTGGCCTCCAAGTTTTTCCTTGAGCTTCGGTACATCTACCTCCATAGAAATTGACAAAGGACTATCTAAATCTCTTAGTATATAAAACAAGGTAACTGACAAAGGACTAACCAAACCTTTGGTAACTAAAATAGAAAAGGGACTTCATAGCTTTGCTTATAGTAGCATCCACTCTGCTTCCACAAGGGCTGCCATCTTGGATGAGTTTCCCCCTTTTTTCTGACTTCATCTCCCAAAATGGATACATACCAAGATAACAAGATGAACGCCCTACTGTCCCATGCTGGAAAAAACTCATTTAAAATAAACTACCCTCCTAACCTATCCAAACACGTCATTAAAAATCTCAAACATAAACGTCTCGACTGCAATCAAGAAACTCTTAGCACAGATCCCTACTTCTGCCACAACAAGGGCGCACTCCAAGGAGAAAAGTGTTATCTTTCACTACTAAATACCACAACCACTAAGAAAATCCCACATGGACAAAAACTCACTATTGAGCCGCCTTCACTGTACAATGTGGAAGCCGCCATCTCCATCTATAACAACGCCGTCGTTCTCATACAAGCTTCTGATCGCAACCTGGATCTTTTTGTCAACCTTTTCTCCTACATTAAAAAAGATTTAGACCTAACCACTACCCCACCTGTCCCTTCAAAACTCCCCATTGACTCCTCTGCATGCGACACCCTCAACCCCTACCAACCAAAACCCGTCTTCACATCTCTCTTCCCAGGCTCACAGCAACTCACCCACGGTTACTTTTGGCATCCATCACTCCTCTTCCTTAATTTCAATGTCGTACATCAACACTCCTCCCTACCCATCTATAGAACCCAGCCACAACTCTCCCATCAACCAGTACAGTATATACTCCACTCCCTATCATCCATCTACTACTAAGACTCCGTTAGTGGATTCCACCTATGAGTACCCCTTATGGCTTTGACTCGGCCATCACCCATGACTTATGTGCTCTCACCAATCCGGACCATGATAAGAGCCATTACTTTCAGTCTATGCTTGGTACCATAAAAGCAAAATTACTGTCAATTAGGGATGACATCCGTAATCTTATACAGATCACCTCCAACTTGGAACACACTCTGTCCTCACAGCAGATGCACCTCCAGAGTCACAACATCTGAACCCCCAAATGACACACTGATGTCAGCCCAGCCAGTACCTGGGATCCTCAACCCGGCTGCAGCTGCAAAACGAATTTTGATCACTACTCCCGACCCAATAGGTTAGTCAGACAACTATTGAATAATGATATTCTCTCCCTCCTCACCACTATATCTGTGCTCCTGTGACACATGAAGGAAAAATTCAGATTATATTCATTCACCCTCCCAGGGAATCCCTCTCTATCTCTAGGTACATTAATAACATGAACCTCAAACAAGCTCTCATTTCACACTCTTCTACTACCACCACTAAACCACTCCTTCAATGCTCGTTATTCAAGTGCTGCTCAGCTGTGAAACACGCGGCAGACATTGTTGATCTTATTCTTAACCTTGACATCCTTATACTCACTGAAACTTAGCTGAACTAATCCTCTTTCCCTATTCTTGACATACTAGTCCCGCCCAGCTATCATCAACTGTGTATACAGGTCACTCCGGAGGCGGACTAGCCTGTATACACAGGTCCACGCCATCCATGAAACAAACACATTCTCTATCACTGTCCTCTTGCACATAACTTAGGATCAACTTCTCCAATGACAACTCTACATGCTCTTTCCGCACAATTTACCACCTTCCTGGAGAAAAGCACACATTCATTTAGCAGATTATGGAGATCATCTCCTCCACTAATGAAGAGTGAAACGCCCATATTTTTCTTGGCGACTTTAACATCCATTGGAACAATTCCAATGTCCCTCTGGTAACAGTTTTATAGCCTTCCTGCCTGACCTCAACCTTTTACAAGCCTGCAACAGCCCTACCCATAACAAAGGGAACACCTTAGATTTAATCATTGCTAAAGAAAATACCATTCAAATCAAATCCATCCTACCTTGAGACTGAACTGACCACAATTGCATTGCCTTCTTTATAGCTGAAACAGCAGTTAGTTCTAGGGGCCAACCTAAAAAAGCCAAACAATGGGTCAGAGAGACCCATTAGTTGCCAGCTATTAGTAACCACAACCTGCTTCCCCCTCCAACACCCATGACGCTCATAAACGCACTAATCACTACATCAACTCCATGACAAAAATCATGGATACCATTTCCCCCATGCAACTAAAGAGAATCGCATCTAAAAGATCCAACCCTTGGTACAACTGCAACCTTAACGAGGAATGCTGATATCTCAGACTTGCTAAAAGAGATTGGAGACATACCACTTCTATGACTAACCTTTCACTTCTACAACAAATAAGGCATACCTACATTAGGCACATTAGAAGCTCCAAAGCAACATTCTTTCGAAATCAACTTGACTCATCAACTATTCGTCCCAAAAAACTGTTCGAACTTATCAAAAACCAAACAAGCAGAGAAAGCAATGCCCCATCCTCTGACAACAAAACTAATTGCTAAACGTTTTCCTCCTTCTTAGCTGAGAACATCCATGTTAATTACAACGAGATCCAGAAAGTCCTGAAACTTTTATCTTGCTTACCTTCTCCATACCCATTCCCTGTTGTTCAGGAAGAACACCCGAAATCCTCTCCCCAGAAACCTAACAAGAAGGCAGTTTGGGGTTACACATCGATGGCTACGGAGACTCCTGCCTCTGCGTAGCTTCAGGTGATCGACGCTCCTCTCCCCCACAGTGAAGACCGCAATGGAGAACGCAAACGCTGACTGCCACCAACGCTGATTGCCACCGACACACCGACTCCGAAATACCACTGTGAATGCTCCGAAAAGCTCTGAATATCGATCGAGGAAAGCCCAGGGAATGATCGCGGAAAGTTGTGCGGCGATGATCTGAGGCTGCATTTAGCTCCATCGGTGAGAGCGTGGTGAACGTGGGGCAGTTCTGAAGGATCGTGGTGAGAGATGAGGCGGCGAGGCTGTTCTAACAGATGGAGCGTGCAGCAAAAGGAAAGCACAGATGCTTCCTTGAGAAGCCGGTAGGACTTAATTGAAGTTAATGGGAGAAATGAGGGGAGACGAGGTGGCAGTATGGCAGTGTGGTGCCTGAAGCTCTAAGTTTAAAGTGTCGGGCTAAACTACAGAAAAAGGGCAAATTAATTATAATAGTTCATCCCAGGAGTGGCTGAAATTTGTGAAATTGAAATTAGGTGCTGGCAGCAGTTTAACCCCATTACAATTAACTTACATCCTTCCAGCACTGGGGGAAAAATTCGGGCTAGTCTCTTGAAAATTCATAGTCTGTTTGGTGTGAGGAGCTAAGACTTAGGATATTTGCTGCGCAGTCTCAGATCTTAAGGAAACTAAAGTAAGATGGGTAGACATTTGAAACAAGTAAATACAATTGCTAAAGTGGAAGCAGCGACTGGGCTGAAAGCAAAGAAGCGTCTAATGCAAGCGAAAGGGACATTATCTTCGGCTAAGGCACCAAGCCCAGTAAATCTCTCAAGCCTGAACTCAAGTTTCGAGAGCTCCGCGGAAGATCTGTCTGAGCCACAGTCCGAGTTTCAGTAAGGAGGAGAGGACCCAACTTTCGTAATGGAAGGACATAATGAGTGGGAAAAGGGACAGACTACTGAATCCTTGCCAGGGATAAAAAAAATAACTTATTTAAAGAACTGCAAAGATTTCCCGCTATTTACAAAGAAGTGCATTCAGCCCACTGCTGTTCAAGGTTCACAATATCTGAATGCAGCCCTGCCAGTGACACCAGAAGAAGACGTAGCAATTAATTCTCTCGAGATGTTACACATATCTCCACCTTCTCGGGCCCTAACCTCAGCTTCGGTACCCTCGGCATCTACTCAGCCAGAGGAAGGAAGTCCGCCGCACTGTCAGGCAAGCCCACTGGCCTCATTGGATCAGCTTTTGCTCCCTGATCGATCTTCCGCTGTAGAAAACATCTTAAAACAACAGCTAGAGAACTGGCCGCAGTTTCAGGAAACATCCCGTGCAACAATGGAGAAGGGCTCGGTATCACGAGGCCAAACAACTAATTTGGAGAATAAAAGTTCACAAGATAATTCGTAATTTCCAACTACTGGAGCTAATACGCAACAGATCAAAATTAAAACTTTACTTAATCTCATACTGGATGAGATTAGGGATATGAAAAAATCTCAGGAACATGAGATAGCCGATCTTCATCTTCGGCTTGAAAAAATTGAGAAATCAGTTGCAGGCATTCCCGCAAGATTGCAAGAAGCTGAATCAAGGTTAGCTCACCTTGAGGATCAGATGAGTTCTACGATGCAGAAAATCAACTCAGTGACGGCAGACAAGATTGTCCTTGAAAACAAGCTCGAAGAATTGGAAAACCATTCAAGTCGCTCTAATCTTCGGATTGTTGGAGTGCCCGAGGTGGTGAGGGAACCAATACCCTCCTATGGGTTGAAACATTCATCAAGCAAAAAGTGCTCCTAGATTTCACTGGAGAGTTGACACTAACTAGGGCACATCGGGTTCCTGCTCATCCCATTCCTAATTCTAAGTACCCTTGTACAATTTTGACTAACTTTTCTGACTATAGAATAAAATAGAACATTCTGGCTAAAGCGATTCAGCAGAGACAGTTCTCTATCAACGAGGGCACTAAATGTTGGATTTTTCCAGATATGTCTGCAGGGGCGGCTCGTAGACGTAAAGAGTTTGTGAAACTTTTATATTTATTTAAAGCACAGGGGGCTCAGGCATCCATTGCGCAGCAATCTAAGCTAAGGGTATTGGTTAGAGGGAAATTCCATATGCTCTCGCGGTTATAGGAAGCCCAGGAGTTATTGAGAGAGATTTCCACTGCAAAATGAATCTGTGGGAACTACTGAGTTCTTATTTATGTTTGTTAGGTCTTCACTGTTGTGTGGGGGGTAGATAACCTAGGGTGCAGACACAGGGCATCCCATAGTGAAGAAGGGGGGGAGAGATGTGGTTTGCGGGGCCTGAGGGGATGACCACATTTCTGGGTTGGTTCAAGGGGTTAGGGGTAGAGGTCTGGTGGGTGGGGTTCTAGATGGGGTAGGTATAGCAATAGTAAAGAATGAACAGGAAAAATATCAACTATTTAGAATAAATTTAAATTGGGGAGGTCAAACCAGATGGAACCAAAAATGCAGAATACAGCAGGCTAAACAAGATGAAACTAATAAATGCAGAATATAAAAATTGTTATATGTAATGTAAATGGATTACTTAATCCACGGAAAAGCGCTGCTCTTCTGAATTGGATCACCTCCCTCTCTCCTGAGATTATATTTTTACAAGAAACACATCTCAGGGCAGATACCCAAAGATAGCTCTCCCCAAGAAGTTTCTGCAGGCATATTTTTCATCTGCCAATTTAGCTGTCGGAGGGGTAGGGATCTTACTATCAAACACCCTTGACTGGCAGGTTAAGGATGTTCAATGAGATGGGAGAGTTAGAGGGCTTTGGTTGAAAGTAAAGTTGCAGCAAAGTCCTTAACCTGATTAATTATTACGGTCGTATTGGGGATGATACTGCAGCACTCGGTCAAATTTATCAATTAGCAGTACGAATGGAAGGCATATTAATTTTGGGGGGTGATTTTATATTTATCCAGAATCTGGCACTCGATACATCAAATATGGCGAAGCGCCAACTAAACCCTAAAATCGCAAAATTAATAAGCAGCCTCACAAAAGATTTCTCATTAATAGACCCTTGGAGACTAGATCATCCTAGTCTCTCACAATTTACCTGTTATTTGGCAAGATTTAGATCAGCTTCCCGATTGGATTATTTTTTAGTAGATAAATTGGTTGCCAATGGCCTGGCAGAAATATTGGCCAATTCTTTTTCAGATCATTCTTTAGTTTCATTTACATTAAAGTTAAGTAGCACTACAAAAAAGAGGTCTAGATGGCAATTTGATAAATCCTTACTAGAAGATATGACTTGGTTGACAGAAACCAGAGGGTTCATCAAGGAGTTCTTTCAGCTTAATTTAAATACGGCCCCCCTGTTTACGGTCTGGGAGGCATTCAAAGCCACTTTTAGAGGCCAGACTATATCATATAAGGCAAGAATAAATAATGTACGAAAACACAAGATTCTTGCACTACAGACTGCCGTGGAAAAGGCCAGACTAAAGGTAACCTTAACAGATACACCAGAGCCTGTTATAAAAGTAGAACAGCAAGAACTAGTTAGAGCTAAGGAGAAATTGAAGGATTTCATCTTAATAGTGGAAATTACAGGGAGTAAGGCCTATCAACAAAAACTTTACGAGGAAAGCCAGCAGATTGGTAGATTTCTGGCGTGGTTCATGAAATCTCAAAAAGCCGCTCAATTAATTAGTCAAATAAAAAATCCATCAACAGGTGTGCTAGAAGATGATAAATTGGCTATCGCTGAGGTGTTCCTTGCACATTTTAATCAAATCTACACAAAAATACAGGCGATAGATGAGGTAGAATTAATGAGTTATTTTGATGAATTGGAGCTACCTCTGTTATCACAGCAGCTTTCGGAGGCATTGAATGCTCAAATAGGAATTCCAGAAGCTCAATCAGTATTAAAAAGTATGCCTAATGCCAAGGCCAGTGGAGCGGACGGGATCCCTGTAGAAGTATACAAGGCATTTCAAGATGAATTACTTCCCTTTTTAGTAAAATTGCGCAATCAAATAAAAGAAGGCATAGATATCCCCAAAAGTTTTAAGGAATCTGTGTTAGTAGTCTTTCTTGAAAAAGATAAAGATCCCTGCGATCCCAGTTCTTATCGTCCTATTAGTCTGCTAAATACAGATTATAAATTGTTCATGAAAATCTGGGCAAAAAGGATACCCCCTGTGCACAACAAGTGGTTCATAGCGACCAAAATGGTTTTATCCCAGGACGTTTGATGGCATCCAATACGTATTTTTTAATGCAAGCCATCGATTATTTTTCGATTAATAAGACTAATGCAGTGATTATGATGATGCATGCCGAAAAGGCTTTTGATTTAGTAGATTGGAGTGCTTTTTTTTTGTTTTGCAAAAGTTTGGTATCCCGCCACAATTTTTACAGATGCTAAAAGAAGTACATAGCTGTGCAGAAGCCAAAATCATTATCAATGGGTCAGAAGCCGGCAAGGTTAATATTAAACGTGGCACACGTCAGGGATGCCCGCTATCCCCCCTTCTGTTTTAATTGTTCATTGAACCCCTAGCTGTGAGGATTCGGAAAAGCCTAATGATCCTGCCTCCCATTGAGGGATGGCAAAAATTCAGCTTTATGTAGATGACATTATTTTATATCTGAAAGCAGGGGCAGTTAATGTACAGAATACTTTGCACGAAATCCAAAAGTTTACACAGGTGGGCGGATACAAAGTAAATCAAGCAAAAACCGAAATCTTAACATTTAATGTGATGCCTTCGGATATTCCAGCTTCTATTCAGTTAAAATCACCGCATCCAGTTAGATATTTGGGGATACACGTTACAAATGATTTTGGGCAATTATTCTCTTTGAATTATACTAGTATACTCACGAAAGTGAAAAAGTTATTAGATAAATGGTCTTTGCGTCAATTATCCTTAATAGGGAGGATCTCCATAGTTAAAATGTTGGTGCTTCCATTGTTTTTTTTTCTTTTTATCAACCTTCATTTGAAAATCCCAAATCATTATTTTAAGGAGTTGGATCAACCAATTAGGAAGTTTGTATGGAATAATAAACATCCCAGGGTTAAGATAACTACACTACAATTGGATGTAACATCAGGAGGATTGGCACTCCAACATTTTTCAATTTACTATCAGGATTCTTTAGTTAATTTACTTTCCCAATTGGGTGAGGAAAATTCAGTTTTTGAAATTTTTTTATTGCTACATATGTTGAAGGAAAGTGCTATAGGACTCCCCGTTTTTTTCTGGCAAAACTCCCTCAAAAAACAAGATACAAGGTGATACTGACACTGGCTGAGAGAACTCAGTTATGTTTTAAGTCACGAGATATCCCAGCATTTCATGTATATACCCTTATACAGGATTGTGTACTAGGAGGTCTCATACTGTCTAGAAGGCTCTATCAGCTACAGCAAGAACTGGGTAATGCCCAGCTCGGGGTTTTTTATAAATATGAAACATTAACTACCTGGGAAATGGTTTGTTTGCAGGCCACTACCTTAACCACTGCCCTCTCGCTGAGTTTTCTACAAATAGTCAATTTTCTTAAAACTAATTATTCAATGATGGGTGAAACGGTATGTCAAATCGGTAAACAGATGGCTAATAAAATGGTGGGGGGTTGGTTGTTGGTATCAGTTACTTCTTCAAAAGCCCACTCTTAAGAGATTTTGATGAAAGAGCTCCAAAAAATGTATTCAGAGACGGGTTGCAAGTTTAATGTCAAAGAGTGGAAACAGCTTAGCGAGTTAGCGTATAAAGCACTTAGAGGCGCTAATTACAAAAGAATTAACTTTTTATCCAGATGGTTATTATATTATACACCTCAGAGATTGTCTAAATGTTCCAAACGAGCCTGAATCAATGTTTTCGATGTAACAAAGAGGGTGATGGTGGATGGGTGCATATATTTTATGAATGTAATAATCTACAGCAATTCTTGGAAGGGGGTTTTGCTGAAATCTCTCTGATTTTGTCCTTTACAATTGAGCCATCAGCTATGTTGGTGCTATTTGGTTCTTCAGGAGAAGCAAAATGTTTTACAAAATACCAGCAGTACTTTATATTAATCGCTATCGCAGTGGCTAGGTCACTTATTCATCAAAACTGGAGAAACAATATACAACCCAGTATCGAGCATTGCTTTAATAAAATATCTAGGACCTGTAGATTAGAGGAGGCCTATGCTAAACGTATGGGAGCAATTGCAAGATTTAGAGGTATTTGGCAGAATTTCTCTTCTAATGGGGCTGCAGATAAAAGGTAATTATAAGATCTAGGTGCTTCTCTCTAGAGGGAAGGGAAGGAAGGGGAAAGGTAGAACACATTCTTGTTATTAGCACAATGCACTTTAAATAATATATGATACTTATGTATCCTTTAAAAAATATTCGCACATTGCACTTGGCACTTTTTACATGGTTAGAGATAGATCTGCGGTTAGACATGTATGCAGTTTAAACAAGAATGTTTTCCATTGTGATCTCGCTATTTTAGACCAGACAGTATGTAATGAATACATTTTAGGGAGAATGAATGAGTATCCGCCATACTATAACTGGGGACTATTGAGAATCATGTTTTATATTCCATGGATAAGATTTATCATGAATGTACTTCGGAATGGGTTTTATAAATGCCGTTAATCATGATTTATCAATTTCTTTGTCCTGCTATTGTTTTGTAGTTATTTATTACTTGCGCTTTTTGTGATGTTATATCGTTTGTCGGCTTCCTCTTCTTCTGTGTATTTTTCCCGTTCATATAAAAATATAAAAATTTTAAAAAAAGAAGGCAGTCTGGTCCTGCTTTAAAACCTTTGATGAAAATGACATCTCAAAACTTCTAACCTCTCTGAAATATTCCAATCACTTCATGGATCCCCTTCAAACTACTCAATGAGTCAATTCACCTTCTATTACCCTTATGAACAAGGCCCCATACCTGACTGAAAAAAAATGGGCAGATCACTCCTATCTTAAAAAAACACAACTCCGACCAGTCTGTTCCTAACAACTACCGCCCCAGTTCCAACATCTCAGCTTTGGCTAAACTATAGAAAAATGTGTGCATCTACAACTCCGCAAACATATTGAGCAATTCTAACTCCTTGATCAGTGTCAATCAGGATTCAGACCGGGCCATAGCACTGAAACCGCCCTGGTTCACATTGTAGATGATGCTCTCTGGTCTCTCGATCAAAACAAATCTTACTAATACTACTGGACCTGTCAACGGCATTTGACACTGTCATGAAACAATTCGGAATCTATTAGAACTTAGGATGTGTCCCTGCCACCGTGTTAAAATGATTCTCCTAATTCCTTCACAACAGATCTCAGCGGATTTTACTTAACCACACTCATTCTGATCATTCACCAGTTCTCACATCTCCTACCATATGTATGCAGATGATACTCAACTCTACATGAGAATCACCTCTCCCGATGAAATCAGAATCCTCATAAACACCTTGACTAAAACACAACACTGATTGACTCGCAACCACCTCAAGCTTAACACCCTTAAAACAGAGGTCCTTCTGATTTCTCCACTCAGTATTACCCTTAGGGTCAACCACTGACTTCCACACCTTACTGCCTTGTACTGCACCTCACACATCATCACTGGGAATAATCCTGGACAATGACTTCTCCGTGCAAAAGCACATAAGTGACACCACCAGAGGGGCTAACCATTAACTCCATGCACTGAGAAAACTAAAACCATTCCTTCCCACTGCGCATCACAAAACAAGCTCTTGTAATATCTAAACTTGACTAAGTTAGTGCAACCCTTGTGGGCCTTCCAAAAACTAAACTCATACCACTAAAAGCAAACTTTAATGCAGCAGCAAGGCTCATCACTGGCTCACAAAAAAGATCACATCACTCTGACCTTCAATCACTGAAATGGCTACTCTTTAAGGCGAGGGTCCATCTCAAAATTGCCTGTATGACCCACAAACACTACACCACAACTCCCCCTCTTACCTGTCCCAGAAACTGACCCTATCTGGTAAAAACAGATAGGGTCCCTTCTACTTAAGACACATAAATTCAACAAAAAGAAAACCTACAATTGATCCTTTTCCGAAATTGCACCTACTATCTGGAACTCCCTCCC
Source organism: Triturus cristatus (assembly GCF_964204655.1). NCBI lineage: Eukaryota > Metazoa > Chordata > Amphibia > Caudata > Salamandridae > Triturus > Triturus cristatus. The sequence goes on along the minus strand of NC_140591.1, from coordinate 1,413,678,230 downwards.
CGCCAGAGACCAGGTGCAACCCTTCTGCCTCCATCTTCAGGAAAGAAGTAAAACTGCTACTAGCCAATAAATTCCTCTCACACTGAGGTCACACCTCCCTTACCTCAGTCACGACGCTTACCTGCCTGTCTGACGCTCCATTTTCCCACGCCTCCCTCCATAGCATCAGGGCCAGACTGGGAACCCAAAACCAGCCCTGCCAATACAACTGGACCGGCACTTGGGGGGCAGGGGGGGTGGTGGTGCTAGTGAGCAGCACTGCTGGCTGCTTTAGCACTGCTGCCACTTTTGTTACAGGGGGTAGATATTGCAGCACTGCTGCAAAACTGGCCCCCAGTACCAAAACTGACCTCCACCCTTCCAACCACTACGAAAACGCCCTGTGTCTGCTACGACAAGTCCGGCCCTGCACATCATTGAGATCTAAGATGTTTTTTCCACTCTGTAATAAGCAAAATTGTATGCAGGCAGCAACTGGCACATCCAAAGTTGAGGGCGACCGGTGAAAGGTCACTGGTGGGGCTTGGTCGGAGTGCCAGAAAGATTGAGTTGTTTTTAAAGAATTCTTTCATCTTGCTTGTAGATCTCAATCTTGGAGTTTCATGAAGTTTCTTCAGGAGTAGGTTCAATCCAATCGTCGCCAAATGTAATAAGCATGGAAGTAGCCGAGGTATGATGATTAAAGTAGGTTTATTGGATCTTTAGTACAGGATCACAGAAGAATCAGGTCTTAAGTATAGTAATAGCTCCCTTGCTGCTCAGCCCAATCTCCCAACTGACATCCATCCACAGGCATCCCCAACATTCTACCATTACATCACACACATCAACATTCTATTATTCATCCACACTGGCTGAGCAGCAAGACAGGTAAGAGAGGTAAGTGAGGTAAGTGAGGAAGATACATAGCACCTAAACCAGGATACCACACACTCCCAAACTCTATACACAGTCCCAACACTTATCAGACTCCACCAATGCCAGTATATACGAACAATCATGGGTTCCAGTCTCTCTCTCTTCTACTTGCTTATGTATCTATACCAATTTGTATGGAAATGTATTATTTTTTACCATATCTGGTGGAAACAGTGTTATTTTGTTTCATGTATCTCACTTTTTGTTTGTGTTATAGGTACCTCTCATTATAATTGTGAAGCGCTCTGACACCTGTAAGGGTCTTGTTTGCGCTATATAAAACACTTCAAATAAAATAAATAAAAATAAAAATTGTTTATTGATTGACTTTACCTATGATTTTAATATTTATATTTTTTATTTTCAATGATATGTTACTGTTGGTTCAGAATTTTTGCATTTTAAATTTGTTGGTGCAGCTGTAGGGAAGGAGATTTGTTTTGTCTGGCTTGTTTAGCTCGCGCTCAGCATTCCAGAACCTGTGGTGTAGATGGGTTCTGGAATGCTCAAAGCGCAAAGGGTGGCATTTGGAGGGGATTGCGGCAAAAGCCTCTGTTCTGGTTGCAGCTGTTGCCCCATATATCTTAAGTGATTAATATCTGTTTATCACGCTGTGCAGCCGTCTCCAATGACGTTTCTTCATTATCCACCCCTGACAGTGTTCTAACTGACAACATATTGACAACGAGAACGAAGGTCGAGTTGTCTGCGATGTCCCTCAGAACCCCAAGGAGAAAAACGTCCCTGTAATTTACTTTTCACCCATCTATAATTTGATATTGTGTATGCCCCCTAAATTCATCTGCCCCTGCTTTTAACTGCCACTCAGGGGCAGGCGGTCTATGGGGGAGCCACACATAACATTGCCTCTCTTCCTTGTCCCAAATCTAAAAAAACTAATAGCTGACCTCCAGTCACCCACCTGATCACCCTCTATTCCTTCCCTTTCCTCTCCCAGCTCTCCCGCTTCTCTGACAGGCCTTCAGAGCACCCAGCCACAGCAGCCTGGAATTCCTTTATGGCGTAGCAACAGCGAGTTACAAGTGCTATTACCCACTGTGGTGACGTCATAGCAGTGACATACTGGATTTAGAATGCAGTCATTCACGCTAATGACTCTCAATGAAACAAACTCTGACAGTGTACAAACTCTGGCTGTGAACTGCTATCGTGCTCAATTCAGATACTAACAGTGCAGTATTTACATTTATTTTTGTTTGATGCTCTGTTATAGCTTGAAGAATGGGCTGCCCTCTTCTCTGATGTCTGATTTGAGGCTGTTGAATTATGCATGGCTGTGTTGTTTATGAAAACCATTGCTTTGATGCCTCTGACCTCGCCACAGATGACTCAGAAGTACATCTTCCTTTCGCTACCCCTGGAACGCGCTCTTCGTTGTGTCTAATGAGGAAAGGCAGCCGTACAGCATTTTATTTTCTCCCTGAGAAGCTTAACGTTCTCACAACACACACCAAGAAGCCGGCGACGCGTGACTGTTCCCACTGGCAAAATAGAAGGCGATGGCTTCACACTGTACCACTGGCCCCAATAACTTCCAAATAATAATAAAAATGGACTTGCAGGCACGGTCTACACTTAAAAAGGCAATCTTTATTTTTGTTCTTCATCATCTTAGCCCGCAGCGCAATCACAGAGCTGTTTGTGAGGGCCGAGGTACACACGGATTGCCTTTTAAATCACAACTCGTGGCCCGGGAGATATTTATTTTCGAAAGGCTCGGACTTGACCGAGTCAACTTGTATCACAAACTAAGTTCTTTGTGTTGTTCGTGTGAAAGCAGAGCAAATGGGTTTGACTTAACCAGAGGACCATTTTCAACAGCCATGTTACATAAGGGCATGCATGCAGACCGTGCAACGCAACATACATGTGGCAAGCAATGCACCCAAAGTAGCCTAGATACACATAAATATGCACACAAACATCTAGACATCCATGCATACTCACAGAAACATACACGTATCATGCACACATACTCAGTCACACAAATGCACAAAGACAGAGGCCTACATAAGCACATGGACAACGAGCAGGAAGTCACCGATACTACAAATGCTGCCATATGTGCACACGTACTTGGATGTTTTCACGAGTGTGAGGGTAGATGGATGAAAAGAATACATGGATAGATGGAAGTGTTGGTTGGTGGATTGATGGATTGAGAATGGTCACAAATATGGATGCTGTTTATGATGCTGACAATTTGACCTGTTTTAGTTTTTTGTATTGAAGGAATAATGTCTTGCAAATGCGGACACTTTGTTGACGCTTTCTTAACATTGATTCCAAACTACAGTTTTTTTCTGCGCCTTTCATACTGTTGTTAAATGAACTATGGCATGACAGAAAAAAATAATCCACGTGAAATATTTGTGTGATGAGGGCTATATAACAGACAGAGCGATAACTTGAAATACTTTATTGTGATACAATGTTTTATGTTAGGGAAAAAAGACATATCAAACTAAGGGGCTCATTAGGATAACGGGCGGATCGCTAAAAGCCTCCGCTTGCTGCAAATCTCCCCCCGGCACATTACCATGGCGGGGGGGGGACCCCAGTGGACGGGAAGACCGTCTGCCGGTTTTCCGCCGGTAGGCAATCTGCCCGATTGCCTACCGGGCGGAAAAGCAGTTTATATAGTGGCGGTGTATGGTAGACACCGCCATCCATATTACTATGCAGGCGGGGATGTGTGCCGCCACGGAAAGGCAGGCGGTTTTTGCCGTGGGGGGTGCATCTGGGGGAGACTTATGGTACCCTACCTGCAGTTCCATGCACAACATGGCAGGCACCGCGCAGTGCCTGCCACGTTGTGCATGGAAGTGCACGACATGCCTTCTTGGCATTGTGGTGGGCGGTGCTGAGAGCACCGCCCGCCGCAATGTCAAGTATGCAGGATGCACTCGCCAGTGTGGCAGGCGCATCCTAATACCACCAACGGGACCCCCGCACTGATGGCGGGCGGTCCCATTCCCCGAGAGGATGTCCGCCCGCCATCCTAATGACCCCCTAAATGTCGAGCTTGCTGTGAAATTCAAACAAGTGGTTACAGCAAACATCTGGAACTATCTTGCCCATTTTGAGGAAGGACAAGGGCATCTCTGAAATTATGTTCAAATGACATGGAAAAAGTAAAACATTTAAGGTGCAATAAGTCAATGTAGAAAATAGCAAATGTAGACGATTATATTGTGAGATTCAAGACTAGCAATTTACCCATGTACCCCTGGTAGATTAGGTAGGCCTGCCTTCTACTTTGCTTGGCCAGCCTCATGTCAGAAGACAAGCCTGATTTGAATCTTTAATGCTAACTTGTTAGCTGTACCATCCAAGAGGCCCCAGAAAGTCTGGATACCGTCCTCTCTTGCCCTACTGTACCAGCCTTACCTGGGTGCAGAAACAGCACTGGTACAAGGAGGAAGCAATCTCTTTTGAGTGCACCTATTCCTGGCGTTAGTTGGCAACATGCATGTTGGAATGTCAGCAAAAGCATCAAAAATAACCAGTGTACATCTGACAATCGAATTGTTTTCACCTCTACTGCACTGGGCTCTACAGAAACTCCAAGTGCATGACGTCCTGTGGTGAATAACCTTCAGGAGCTGCTAACATCTACGTGGCGGTATTGTTGAGCACTAACCATTATTGAGTTTGAAACTTCCATATGCTTTCCAGTTGAAATGTTTTAATAAGTATAAACATATTAACAAACATATAGAACATTTGAATCCCAAGAGACTCTTTTTTCACTTTTGGACATTTTTTTAATTTAATCCACTTTGAGTGAAACTGGCAATGGTCCCTTGATGTCGGATACAGCACCCGCTGCTGTAGTCATTGGTCTTGGCACCAAAAGCTCCAAGCAAAACAAAAAATAATTTCCTAGCTACAAAGGTGGCTACATCATGTGGCTAGATGTGTCATCTCAGCCTGGTCCAGGGTATTATCTTCAGACTTAGTCTAATTTTTGGTTCTCAAAATCCTCAGTCAGGCAAGGCTGGAAGGTTTATATGGGTAAGACTCTATGATGACAGATGCATTTACTGCAAGGTCTTGCTGAGCCCATCTTCGGTGCCACAAAAAGCTCAGAGTAGGTCAAGCTGGTTTTCTTGCCTGCCTAAGCTGCTGTCTCCCAGGTGCTGAGACTTTCCTCCTTGGGTGACAGCAGCCTAGGCAAGCAAGACAACCAGGTTGACCCACTCGGAGTAGAGAGCTTTCCCAGTGGTTGGGAAAAAGTGGGTAATTTGTTCCACCTTTGGGAAATCTCTTACTTGTCAGTCCTACAAGCGGCAGCAGATCCTAATGATAGGGTTATAGGAACTAAATCGCTCTCCAGCCAGGGCTTTTTTAGGATTCAGTCCTTTGTGGTCAGCTAGGCCCTCTTGGAGTCAGACATCCTTCCAATTTTGTGTCCTTGGAGCAGGAAATAGGAAACAAGTCCACTAGAATAATTCCATTTACTGGGTGCCCGCACAAGTCAGAAGTCTTTGAGTCCTTTTCATCCAACAACAGTCAGGAATCTTCTTCCTTACAGCAGGGCCTTCTTCTTCAGGCGCAGTTCCAGTACAAGAATGTTCTGAGGAGTTGGTGGTGAGGGGCCAGTCTTCCCTATGCATTAGGCGGTTACAAGAGAAATTAGGTAACCCATCCTGGCTATACCAGCATCCCATCCCCTCCCAGCTTAAGAAAGACACAACTGAGTATATTATGATAAGACATACTTTGTATGTGTGTTGTACGGTGCAGTATGCACGCAAAGTTGGAAAACCTTGTAAAAAATACAACTTTTCTCCTACTTTGCACCTCAAGGAGGCATACAGTTTTGTTGCAAAATCCTGCCTACAAATGTTAACATTTAGGACTTTGCGTTCAAAACCATGGGTGAGTGCATGGGAATGTCATGTACCAAAGGTTGATGTGTACAGATACTGTCACATGTAGCAAGGTGCACTACTCAAGCCCTTACGGTGCTCTAAATTGGATTAATCTTCCTCTTGTGAGAACAGAATTGTACAGTTGTTTATAATATTTTCAGCATAATTAATACATGAATGACACTACCGTTTAGATAGCAAATTAACCAATAAGTAAACACTGCAACTATATACCAAAAATTGACAATGTTTCTTTTTCAAACAATGTTAAGGATTAATCCAAATTTAGAGCACTGTAAGGGCTTGGGTAGTGCACCTTGCTACATGTGACAGGATCTGTACACATCAACCTTTGATTATATAACCTGACAGGAGCAGGTCAGGATAACAAGGTAGCACACATCGATAAAAAAAGTGTAATTTGTTTACCGTACCTTAGTTTTTCATCCAATAGGTGTGCAGGTTATATCTATTCTAAATGTCATGTACCACCCATGGGACGCACCCTTGACATTTGTATTTGTATTTGTATGCAGTATTTATAGAGCACACTGTGACCAGACTGGTATCCTGGCGCTAATTTTGCTAAAGTCATGGTAAAAGGCAGAATGGGGGATGAAAAAACACCAAGGAGGAGAATACGGCTGTCCTCCTAATCAATGTTATTTTGGGACTAGCCAGGTTTTAAAGTAAATAAAGTGAAATAGTAAGTGAAGTTAAGTAGTTCATAAAGTAGCGCAAATCAGAGAGCTACTTTACATTACTTAAGGCTAATGTCCGATACAAAACAGGCTTGGAAAGCAAATCGCACATCAACACTTTGCACCGGTTGACACTTTTGGTGAGTTTGCACTAGGACAATGTGTTGATAAATTTGACTCTAAGAATCTTTACACATAACCTCAAGAAGTGAAACATGAATGGAACTGTTGGGTGTGTATGTTCGCCCTGCGATTGTTTGAATCAACTACACCTGTATGTAAACAGCGCCGTACCCCACATTAGATGTCAGGGATCACAGGCTCTGGAGAACTCAATGAGCAGGGCACATCGAAGGGAACTGGATTACACCCCGGTCACATTCTCCTTATTGTGCTGTGTACAATTAAACAATGTTCTGTGAATAAAGTAATTTTTTTCAAAAGATAAGCACTGAGCTGGGCAATATGTTCTTATCTTGATTGGCGGACAGTTAAGGTCTGCGCTCGTGTTCACCCACCCAACCTCCCTGAGAAACCTTTCATCGCTCATCCGGCATCCTGTGAATTAACAGAAGGATTTTATTTGCCAAATTTGCAGAGCCATTGTGGACAGAACCCAGGTAACCAGTGGCACACCAACTCAACCAACGTGGTTGGGTCCTAGTAGCCCCTGGTGGCCTTTTGAACAGGGTCTGACAGTAACATTCAGGCATCCCAAAACTATGCTTCGCTCAAAATGGTCAGATCCTGTTTTTTCAAGAAGGCAAGGTCTGAAAAGCTTTTTGCCGTAATTATACTCAGTATTTATGCAATTTATTTCCATACTTTTCATGGCAATTTCAATCCTTCCTTTAAGCTGTAATATATTAGACTATATACCAAGGCCATGTGTGATCTAATCCTACTAAATCGAATGACCTCATGTCATTAATTGCCTTGTCCTACACACCATCAGAAACTTGGTTCATCTGTCCTATAGGAGTTGAATATAGATGGCTGATGTTTGGACTTCGTCCTTGTTTTCCCCATGGACTGCCTAGTAAATATACTTCAACAGAGAATGGGCCTCTGTAACCAAGTTCTTTCTACCTCTGAAAGTGCAGCAATTTGATCAAAATTACAAACAATGTTATCTTCTATAAACAAAATATAATTACAAGCATGCTCTGGCAGACGTTGGGCATTGGAGAGGGCCTGTTGAAAGCCTATTGCTTTACCACCATAATACATTTGTTGAACAGACCATGAGCGTTGGCACTGTCTGTGCATTCTTCCCTTGGTTAATATACAGTTTAAGGGATTTGTTTTTAGCAGAAACTTATTAACAGATTTTGGATTGATTCTGAATACTCCTAATTTAGGGTAAAAAATTGGGTCAGAAGACTAAGCTCAAAAGGTGATTGCCCAAGTGCACACAATTTAGCCAATCCGGGAGCCCGAGATTTTGAAAAGTCTTCTTTTTCTGCATTTTTCAAGTAGCCCACTATACCACAAATAGGGTGACAGTGAGTCGGCTGGAAACGGCAAAGAGCTAGTGTCCATGGTAAATACAATTGTATTATGGGCTTCGTCCAAATTTGTAATTCATAGTTTATTTCCAGCATATTTAGGTGAAGTCATAAAGCCAGAATTAGGTGTTAAGTGTAGCAGTGGAGTCTGCTAGTAAGTTGCCCACCGCAGTAGGTGTTTTGGTCATATTGTTTTTAAGTAGCACATGCTACCTAATCATGCCTATTTCTAAGCACCCCCAAAATTGTCTATGAAGTGAAAATGGAGACGTAGACCGTGAGACCTTTTTGTTAGGTTCTGGGACACTAAATGGCTACTAAGTAGTATGCTAGGTGGATACTGTCATTCACCATTGGTGTTTCAGGTCTCAAGACTATTTTATTCCACCTGCATGATGGAGTTATTGAGTTGTCCACAGCGAGGACTCAAGACTAACTCCAGGTGGCGATGAAGGGGTTGGAACTCAAATATAGTATGACACAGAAATCAGATTCAATAAGCTCTATATACGACAGAGTGATAGATTTTAAAGGGCGTGACTAAGCGGACAGGTTTATGAAAACAATGTGCTCTGTGACTCATAATCCCCCCTGCTCCACTAGCAAACATCTTCTGATGTGTCTGGACATGCAAAGGGTCTCTGCACCCAGAAAGGGTCCACACATGCAGCGTGGCCTGTGAAGAAGTGGTAATGGAAATTTGGTCACCCTACTTTACAAACGTAAGTAAATATAAAGCTACAGTCGAGTATCACAATTACATTTAGTGGGAGACATGATCACTGCATGCCTCTCTGGGGTCCCAGCTTTCTGCTATGTTACACTCTGCCTACACATGTGAAGGACCGGTTCCAGTTCACCTGCACATTGACTTGTAAGTACTGTCAAGATTCAAGAAAGCAGAGCTTTGTTTAGGCAAGTGACACACACAGTTTACTTATAGAAAACATCCATGCCTGACAGTGAGAGAAATAAGGTGTAAAAACAGGTACATCGACTCCCTGGCCATGCACTAAAACTAAAGGGAGCAGACTGCATTGATTGTGTAATGTTTGTGTAGGAATGACCTTCAACATACATATTCAGTTGACAGAGAAAATCATGCCGTCACATACTCTTTCAATTATTGTAAACAAAGCATACAAATCTCCATAAGAGGCATGGTACTGAAACACAGGCATGCAGCAGCGAGTTAATGCCACAGTAATGAAACGTCAATAATTTATGTTATGTCGGTCATATTTCATGTTAAAATCGAGCTCAAAATCAATGTTAATTTCCTATGATGATCCAATGTCATTTAATACTATTTCCTATGATGTCATGATGAGGCCTATCATCATGTGATGTTATTTATATTATTATTTTTAAAATGCTAATGGCTGGTTTTGAAAATTGAAAAATTCGACTCCTTTTTCGTCAGAGAAGGTTCAGTGGTGTAATGCAAAATGATGGGGCACCCCCATGCAGAATTTGAAGTGGGGTCCTGAGCCAGCCATATAATAATAATAATAATAATAATCATAATAATAACCTTGAATTTGTAAAGCGCACAGCTACCTCCGAAGTGGTTTCCCGGCGCTGGGGGCCCTCGGGAAGATTAAGCGAGCTATTGCCCAGAGTCACATGGTGCTGGGCTGACCTGCCGCCGGCACTGGGGATCGAACCGTGAACCCCATGTCCCGGAGTCAGGCACCCTGGCCGCTGCGCCGCACCTCTTCCACATAACTATTCATTGGACATTGGCTCATTGGGACCCACTGAGGTGTTTGAACAAGCACACTGCGTACATGTATGGAGGAATATGACCAGGGCAGCACTCAATTACCAACTGAGAAAATATGTGCCATCCTCTGCAGGTGCAACATTTGTGAATGGGAAGGTTAGTTAAAGGAGCATGTCCCAGAAGAGATTTGGCCCCCTCTGAGCTGATACCTTCTCAGTTCACCAAACCCTGAAGCGAGTGAAGCAGGGGCCATAAAGACACACATACTATTTTTATGAATAACATTTTTAGAACTATACCATGAGGGAAATGTTGTTCTGAGGCATAATTGTGAACATCATACTATGGGCCCGATTCACAGAACTAACTTAAGACAAATTCCTAAACTTACTACCATTTTGGTATTCACAAAAGGCACTTACTCCTTTTGGTATTCACAGAAGGCACTTACTCATTGATGAGTAAGTGCCTTCTGTGAATACCAAAATGAGTTACTCGTTTCGTTATTCACAGAAGGCACTTACTCATCAATGAGTAAGTGCCTTCTGAGAATACCAAAATGAGTAATTGCCTTCTGTGAATACCAAAATTAGTAAATGGTAGTCAGTTTAGGGTTTTGTCTAAAGTTAGTTCTGTGAATCGGGCCTACACCACCCATGTCATTCTGCCAGAACGTATAGATCCTCCTCTGCTGGGGATCATTTCTGAGTGTTCAAAGCTTGCTTGTCAACATCTGTCCTTGTCCATTTTTCAGTTTAAATTGTGATGTGGGATCTGATGTATTACAGTGTTTTTTTTAATGATAGGATGGATTGTAGCCCCTAGCTCTTGTCTTAAGCTATAAAAAGCTTTAAGAGTTGGGTAGTATTCACATTCTTGAGGTATGCTATATGAAAAATGTACAATTATTGACTGCAATATCTTTTAGGTAAGTGTTGTATCTGGGGTGTGTTTTATTTAGGTTATTAATTGTTCTCGAGCTGTTGTCATACTGTTGTTTAATCATTCAAGTCTCAAGTTTACAAACGGCTGAGTGAGGCAGTAGGAGATTAAGATACGCGGAGGCACATTGGAGCGCTTGTGGTTTAGAAATAATATTGAACGTACACTCTTCTGTGGTTCTCCTCCTTCTTTGTGAACCCGTTTCAACATAATGGCAATGAGGAGAAACTTGACGATATATTTGGGGAGCCATAACTGCTTCACCATCCTGACGTCTGTGAATCATTCTTCACTATGGTGTTGTCTGGTTATTCATTTGCTGTGATGCTGTAGTGATTCATCACGGTGTTGTGGCAGTGATTCAATATCTCTGGTGTGGTACCCTGTTGTTTTGGCTGAGATTTTGTGGTGACGTCAGCCTCAGGCGTTTGGTACATGGAGCAGGACTTCCAGTGATGTCGACTCAGTAGCCTATGTAGTTTGGGGAAAATGATACGTACCATGCAATTAAGTTAATGTCAGCAGCCAATTTGGTTTGTTTATCTGCATTGAACGCTGAACGTTCATTGTACGAAGACATGATTGCAGGGTCACGTCACTTCAGCTGGCAGTTTGTATTGGTCATAATTGTCCAATGTGTGGTTAGTATAAAGGAACTGTCGATGTGGTTTGTCGATGCACAAATGTAACGCCCTTCATGTGAAATTTACAAGGTAACCACAGTTGTTCTATTTTTAATCCTTTTGATCCCTGTGATGGAAAGACTTATCCAAGTTCAGCTTTTGTGTCAGACTTGTTTTGGCACAGGCTTGCAGTTTTACCCCAGTGCACTGGATCTAGGGGACAGATGTAATTTGAATAATCCTGAAAATATGGCTAGTGGAGGTCATGTGAAACAACCTCCTGGGCTTTTATAAAGCCCAGGCAGACCTCATCAGCAATGGAAGCATTTGATTAGAGTGTTCAAAATTACCTTGTGCCAAGTGATGGAGGTAATTAGTCACCGCCCAAGAAAGTGGCACTTTTGTTTAATTGCCTAGGACTTGAAGGACAAAATGTTTTTGATCATTTAACTGAAACTCAACTGGATGAATCGAAAGAAGATTGGTGGAATGTATACAGTGAAGTACTGAAGTAGCTTCTTTGATTTTTCTGATGTATTGAGGGTAGTCATGGAAAGATTTAACTTTTACTCACAGAAATAATCCAGTGGTGAAACCATTGACCAATATTCCAACATTAAGGATTCCCACATACACATGCAATTTAGAATTCGAATTCACCAGTAACAATGTTGGATGTGGGACTTTCAAAAGGGTATATGGCAATAAGAGTTAATGTAAGCCAGATATTAGCTGTTGCGTATGGAAAGAAGGAAATTGAAAAGTTGAGGTAATTTCGATTTGTTATTGAGTTTAAAGGCAGGAAAATTGCTGGTTGTACTTACTGATTATTTTGCCAAGGAGATTTATTATGAATTTGTGGAGGATATGAGTACACAGGTTACTTGAATTTTTTTAACAAAGTTGTTTGTTATTGAAGGAAACCCTTTAGAGCTTGTAACTGATAATGGTGCTCAATTTATTTTTGGATATGATGAAAATATTTCTTGAATTTAGGAATATCAAACACTATACTGTGGCTTTATATAGTCCACAAAGTAATGCAGATGAGGAGCGCAATAACAGAATGTTGAAAGAAGGCATTCAAAGTGTTGTAACCTGTGGTGTTGATGAGTATTTGAGGATCAAGATTTGGGCGTATCATAGTATGCCACAAAAATGTCACAGGAGTTTTATCTTTTTCTTTGTTAAGAAGGAGGAAAGTTGGAACTGAGCTTGCTCCTGGTTTGTTGGAAAGGAAGAGGTGTAGTGATGATGAGAATGTGTCTTGGATAAAATTGTTTCTAAAGTGACTAAAAAGCAGAATAAAATTAAGTATTATTTTTATTCTAAATTCAAACTGTGGTTGAACGAGGTGAAAGTATGTTGGAAGATGTGCAGCACAGGATGTCTAAGTTAAATTTTACGTTTGTGGGTCTGTTTAGAGTTTTATATGTAGCTTACAGTTCTGTTAAATTAGAAGATGGTAGGTGGTGGACCAAGTGTAATCTTGTTTTAGTTGATGATGTACAGAAGAAGATTTTTACTGATAAATTGCAAGGATTAAATGACTTAATGCTAAGCCTGGGCAAAGCACTACACTAACAGTGCAAATACGCGTAGCGTAGTGCAGGGGTCATTTTTTGCTTGCTCGCGGTCCTCAACGTCAAGTTGGCAACCGCGAGCAAGCAAAATGACATCCCTGCGAGACTTTTTCCTCGTTCTCGATCAGCAACATCAAGTTGCCAATCGCGAGCGTGGAAAATAAACCTCCCGGGGCGCTTCTCAATGCGGGGAGGTCAGGTTTCTCAATGCGAGTGGTCGCGTATGCTCGCGACCGCTCGCGATGAGAAACTACCAGTCCGCGTTGAGACAGCTGCCGCACGAGTAGAAATCTACTAGAGCGGCAGAAAATGAGCGCTTGCACTGTGCAAGATGCAGTTTGCACTGATTGCACAGTGCAGACAAGCATCCGGCACTGTGCAATCAGTGCGAACAGCATCTTGCACAGTGCACTACGCAGTTTGCAAAGCTACGCGTAGCTCGTGTAGTGCGAAGTGCACTTCACAAAGCTACGCGTAGCGCTACTTCGCAAACTACTCCCAGGGTTACTTAACCTCTTCAATGCCCGTGACGAGCTGGTCTCGTCATGGGCCGCGGTCGCGCTGTGCCCATGACGAGACCAGCTCGTCATAAACCCCGCCCGCTAATACAACGGCCGGCACACGGCGGGCAAAGGGGCGGGCACTGAAGGGGTTAATGCATTGTTGTATTTGTTACATTGTTATTAATGAATGCTCCAATGCAATAGAAGGTCTTCATGACACCTGTTGCTCAGAGCAGAGGGTTTCCAGGGTGAATGAAGGTGTTCATGTGAGAATCACAATCGCAATGTGAATGAAAATATTGTAGCACATTGTGTCACTACTTGTGTATGGATTTCTAAGAAACCACAATATTTAAATAATTTTGATGTGTAATTTGTAACTGCTGATTTTAGTTGTGATTATTGTTTGTGCTCGTTATTTTATGTATTTTTTATGTTTTTGTGAAAAAAAGATGTTTATCTGAGGTTTTAGGCTTCTTTGAGAAATTCTGTGTCTTGTGTTACGTTATTAATTCTTCTCGAGCTGTTGTCATACTGTGGTGTAATCACTTAGATCTCACGATTCCAAATGGTGGTGTGAGGCAATTGGAGACTAAGGGGCCGATTATGATGGCGGACAGACTGGAGTCTGTCCGCCATCGTGGTGGTTACCGGGACCGTCCGCAATACATATGGCAGACCCGCACACCCAATTAGGATGCAACCATGGCGGTCGCATTTTGGACTTAAACATTGCGGCAGGTGCTGCTGACTGCAGCACTCGCTGCAATGTCCAAAATGCATGTTGTACATCTCACAGCACCACGTGGCAGGCACCACACGGTGCCTGCCACTTGGTGCAGTGAAATGAAGGGTACCCCCAAGTGCACCCACACCTCTCCCCTACACAAGAGGGGCCTGCAACGGGCCTCCAAAGCCAATCCCCACCAGCCTTTCCATGGCAGTTTCGCCACCATGGAAAGGCTGGCTGAAGACAGCATCCTAATGTGGCGGACAGTGCCTCCTAGGCCCCGCCACCATTTTATGGCTGCAGACCGCTCTGCCAGGCAATCGTAATGGTCGGAATCTGGATCCCCCTCGCCATCGTAATGTGGCGGGGGGAAATCGCGGTTTGATTGTGGAAGGCCGACCACCGCACGGCTGGCAGTCCGCCATCGTAATGACCCCCTAAGATCCAAGGAGGCATGACAGAAGGCAGCAAGCTCCTGTACTTTTGAAATAAAATTGAACTTTCACTCTTCTGCTGTTCTCCTCCTTCTTTGTCAACCCATCTCAACAGTTAGTAAACTAACAGACTTATGCCAGGATGGATGGGCTCTGCCATGGTTGGGCGGTAGTAGCCTGTACTCTCTCACTGTGCTATAAGTACTTTTCCTATTGGCAGATCAGAGGGCAACATGATTAATTGTAGATCATTGTGGAGATTATTAGATGCAGATTTGTATGAGTTTCCGCCTTCACCCCTGACTCATAGCATTTTAATTGTGCACAATTTTCTCTATTTTAAAACCAGCTTGCAGAGGTCTGTCTCCTCCTTGCTCTCAGAGTCCCATATCATATAATATACGCCCAGGCACATTTTGAGGGGTCTAGAGAGGACAGAGCAGAGACAATTCATCAGCAATATAACACTATGGGGCAAATTCACTAACACTTTGTGCTGGGTTTGCATCACAAATGTGATACAAAACAGGGCAAAATGCAGAATTGGGATTTACTTTGCAATGCAAAAGGTAGCCCTAAAAGAAAGTAGCTCTATGCACTACATAACAATACTTTGCATGAATGGGGCATACCATACCATACCATCAGTGTTCCCATGCAAGCGATCATGTGTTTTTGCAGAAAGCCCAATCCACTAACGTTTGTATACAGGGCTTTGCACTAAAAAATAATGTTGCTTTGAGGCTGGTGTTAACTTTGAGACATCCTTTGATTTTTCAGACGTTTCCAACTTTTCATGAATGCAGACATACCAAGTGCAAAAAGTGTTAACTATGTCTAAGCATATCACTTTGTACTATGAGGGTGCCCTCCCAGAACAAAACATATGCTTGACATCATGCACACACCCTTACACTATGTTCCTTGAAACGTTAGTAAATCTGATCCAACTGTCAGTGCTCACATGTGTAAATACCCACAATTTCAGGAATCACAGACACCAACACTCCAGTAGTTTGACTTATCCCATATAAGCCTGCACTCCAGCAATATGGATATTAACAAAGCACCTCTAATTATTCTCCAGCCTTTATTTCCCCTAAACAGGACCATGAAAGTACAAAAATATTTCATGAGCCCTGTTAGACCTGACAGCGTTTGGGTGGCCTTTCCCTATTTTTTTGCCTTTGGCTGATGCAACCCTTCATAACACCTCTGGGCCTGTGGAAGGCTCAGAAGGACTGCTGTGCTCCTCTGCAAGTAGGACTGCTACTCCGCTGCCCTTCTGTCTGCTGTCCTACTGCTTGCTGCCCTGCTGCCTGAATGAAGGGCTGAACCTGCATATTGAACCCAGTGCCAACAAAGTGACTCCTAGAACCAATTGGCTGGCCTGCTGATAGAAGTCCAGGGACAGGACAGGCTCCAACACCCTTGAACCCTGCACCTGTACTTTGCCAGCTGTGAGTCTTATACCCTACAATTGGGCCACCCCTGTCCTGGACCATTGGATGTGGGCCTGACGGAGCTCTGCCAGCTCATCTCTGGTCCCAGCAAAATTGACGCAGTGCAACCAGGGCCAGACTGGCCTTAGTGGGCATCGGGCAATCCCTCGGTGCGCTGCATGGGTGGGGGCCGGTTTTGGGCCCCTGGGGGCCTTTTTTGTTACAGGGCCGTTTTTGCAGCATAGCTGCAAAATCGGCCCTGTAACAAAATCAGCCGTAAAACCAGCCCTGGCAAAGAGCTCGGCCACACCCCCAAGCCCCCGGGGGGGGGGGGGCGTCCGAGCACTTTGTCAGGACCGGTTTTGGATCCCAGTCCGGCCCTGAGTGCAACGCATCACCTTGCTAGACTCCGCTGCAGAAGTTCGCATTGCAGCGCCCAGCTTCTCAGAACGGCTGCTGCACGACGCAACTCCACGCAGGACATCTCATTGCCACTGCAGTTCCTTAAAACCACCGCTGCACGATGCACCTCCTCGCACGGACTTCAGATCACCCCGACAGCTCCTCAGATCTGCTGCTGTGCAATGCACTTCCCCACACAGACATCACATCACCACCGCAGCACCTCAGAAACACTGCTGCGTGATGCATCTCCGTGCAAGAACTTTGCGTTGCCTCTGCTGTGCAATGCATCCTCGCTGCGGGACTTAAAATCGCTCCTCAACCAGTATTTAAGGTACTTCATTCACCGGGCCTATTTTGGTTCCTGTAACTGGCCCATGCTTCACAGTGGTGGCATTTACTTGTGACGTTGTCCCGATCCAGTGCGACCAGATAACCATTGTTGTCGCTTTGTGCTTCTAGGAACTATTTTAACTTAAACCCTTAAACTGCATTTCTATGGTTCTACAGACTGGATTTTTGTCATTTTGGTGTCAAATAATTGATTAAATTGTACTCTATTTTCCTAATTGTTGTGGAATTGTTCTCTCGTGCTGTTTTCACTTTATTACTGTTTGAAGGGCTGCATAAATACGTTACACATTGCCTCTGAGTTCAGCCTTAGAGCTTTGTGCCATGGTACCAGAGAGTTAATCACAGGATAATTTGGGGTTTACTTGTGTTTCACCCTGACAGAGATTGTGGTTCCTGCTTGAGCAGGGTTTTACCGCCCTCACCCACTAACCAAATTTCCTGCATGCTCCCTTTTAGGGTGCCCAGTTAGACCCTCTGACTATTTAGCAAAATGTTCTACGGGGTCAAATATCCCCTCCCTGCCGGAATCTTCCAATTCTTCAAAATCTGCAATTGTCTATGGCGGCAGAGGTCAGCGCCAGTGGTGGAAGTGGGAAGTGTCAGAGGGGAAGTGGGTGGTAGCCTCTTAAGAAACATTTTCCCCACCTACACTTGTTTTTTTTTTTACAATTCAACTAAGGGTCTCAACAAAACTAAACTTGACTATGTACGCCTGCACATACTCTCCTGTGATGAATTCAACACTAACCATCATTATTTGTTCAACCCCTCGGTATCACTTTTGTCAACACTGACTTTAATATCTCTTTTAAATAAGTATGCTGAATCCGAAAATGTCCTTCTCCGTGCCCTGAGGACTATCAAACATCTCCTGACTGTATAAAATGAGAACAGAGGCTCATGCACTTTTCATATCTTGCTATGATTATGGCAAAAACGCTGCTGCTTTTAAAAGATGTAAACTGATTATGACCGGTTTGCAGCAGATTTTAAGACGTGAATATCTATGCTTGAGTACACCAATTATGTAAAACATATTTTCACCAATGTTCAGATCCAGTGTTCATTCTCCACAGGGAATTGTTTACATACTCAACTAGATAAAAGCCCACCACAGCAAAATGTCGTACAAACGAACACGAGGACAGTAATTAAATGTGCCCATGACAGCATAGTCGTAAATCATCGAAATGTACCTCATGGGATTTTACTGCCATAGCACCACAATGTTAAATAAAATATGATATCTGAACAAACATTTGGAGGTGTTCGAATCCTTAGCTCTTGGTGAGAGAGCACTTTTTAAAAGCATGGCACAATACTCACTATTTATATATAAAACACATCTTAAAATGAATCGTGTATTACATTTTATTGACAAGATATTGTATTGCTCAACTCATTGGAAATTATTTTGTTAATCAGTGAAGGATCAAAAGCTAAGTGGGTGATTTCAGAAAGTGGGCCAGTGAGCTGAAATTTACAGAGTGATACCTAAAGCGTCTGTGCACACAATGGGGTTTTCCAAGTACCTTTTCCAAGGTTCTTTCTCCCAAGTGTTTCTTCTGCATAAGTCGTGTCTACGCACGGCTCATCCTCCTTTGAGTTTCTTTGCAGCCCATCACCAAAGTAGTCATATTAGCACGTTTTATGCACAGGCTTTTTACCGTAATTTCACACTGATGGGTGCTTCAGTTTGCTGAACTTAAATTCACTTGAAGTATCTTTGAAATCATGGTCTGAACGTGTGATGAAAGTCAGTCCTTGCTCTACTGATATAGTAAGTGAGGGCTTTGAGTGGCCCAAGGATCCCATCGAACAGTTACTGGCAGCAAGCACATCCCCTTTAGAAATATAGAACTGCCCGGGGCTCTGTTCAGAGGCTGTTTTCTCTCTCCTTCCAGATAGTTACTCATTTTCCTTCACTACTTAATCCTTTAGTCGCCCTCCCTCTTCTGCAATCAGCATCAATGCTTGGGTCGTGAGGTGGGAGCACCTTTACTCACACTCTCACCTACATCATGTGCAGATCCATCCTTTCCTGATGGTCTGAAATGAAGGGGACTCTTAGAAGTAGGAAGGACATCACTGACTCAGCTTGGAAGTAATGGGGTTACAATCACCACTGCTCACTGCTTCATCCTTTTTCGTGCTGAACAGCAGGTCATTCATTCTGTTGACCTCCCGCTTCCGCCCTTTGCGCCAACAGTATCATTGGCAACAGCCGCCAACATGAATTTCCTGTGAGGCCGACAGCGACAGCCCACGTTGATCGGCAATGTGAACCTCTAGCTAGTCCTGGCTCCTTGTGCTACAGCAGCGACTATTCGCAACCCCCGACCAGCTCCTCACGCCCCCAACGTGATCAACAGCTCCTCAAGCGGACTTGAGAAGGTATCGCTTCAGCAGGTTGGACCTGGTGCCTATGACCAACCCACACGCCATTCTGGTCGGCTTGAACTTGTGACTTTCCACATGTGCTTCTTGGCGCTATTTTCACCTAGAACTTTGCAAACTCATATCTCCAGTCTACTGATTACATTTATGCTGTTTTAGTTTCATTCTATTTATTCATTCATTCATAAACTTTATTTCGGCAAACAAATGCCATAAAAGCATCAATAAAACAAGTGATAAAATACATTCAATACATACACTATAAATACATTTTAAAATGGTCTAAAAGTTAAGTACAGTGCTAGTCTGGGTTCAGATTGATAAAAATAATATAGCCCTGGCCACATCCCAGGGTATGACCGGACTAATGCAGTGTTATAGTAGCTCAAGCAGATCCTGCATTATCATTTTGCTGTGACAATCCTTTAAGAATGGCCCTTCGGATGCACCACATATTAAATAGGAAACGTGAAATGGAATAAACGATAGACGTTTGCATACTTGATTTAAATATCCTATACACTTCGCTGCAGCGTCTTGACCCTACATTTCTGTAAAGTTGGATTAACCAGCGTGTTCTGGCCTTTCCATACTCTTTGCAGAAAAATAGCACGTGCAATTCCGTTCCATCGGGGTAATTACAGGCCGGGCAACCCCTGTTTAAAGGCCCCTCCCAGTTGCGAGTAAAGGCACGTAGCGGGTGGACTCCATGTCTGAACTGGACATAAAGCTTTTTGGCAAGAAGGGGCTGAATATCGTCCAGGACCAGTTCAAGACTGTACCTATTTTTTATAGCCAGGAATTCCACCGTCAAATGGCCAGCGGCAGTTCTATGTTCAAGCTCGTTGAGCTTTTGCTCTCTGAAGCTCTCTATCAGGGTCTTTCTTGCTATTGCTTGGGACATGTCTTCCGTGTTTTTCCAAAGGTCGCCCATACCCAAGCCCTCGCAGATGTTCCTAATGTTGGACAGCCAAGGCACCCTCCCCGATCCTCGCATACCCATGACTTCAGTTAACTCTTCCCTATAAGCAACTAGCTCTGGGGTACTCCAGAGGCGGCGCCAATAGAGCAAAGGCCTAAGGGCCACCTCTTCCACTATGGCCCTAACCCCGAGATCCAAACGGATTGGTGTTAATGGGTGCTGTTAGGTAGGCACAAAAGCTGTCCTATAAAGGAATTTTCTGTTCGAATTAGCGGGCTCAATGCACAGTGTCCCCAAAGTTCTGCTCCTTAGAGGGCAGCAGACCTGGCCTGTAGCTTATAGATTTCCATTACTGGCACAAGTCCTATATAATTTTAGGATGCCCCTATTTTTTGAGTAAATTTCAACCCTGCTTTATTTATTTGAGCACCCAAATCCATTCTATTTATTACATTTTATTCTACTTTTTGTTAACTGTTTAAGGATTTTTCTGGTGCAGTGTTTTTACTTTACTACTGTTTAGGTTGACCAACTGGTATTGGTGCCAATACAGGGCGGTAAGTGTAAAAATTCAGGACAGAGGGTCAAAATTCAGTCCAAAAATTCAGGACAGAAGGTAAAAATTCAGGTCAAAACTTCGGGACAGATGGTAAGTTTTGCAGATATATCAGAGAAAGTTGCGTGATAGTATAAAAGTAAGTAAATAGACAAACACGTCAAAATAAGTTTTATATTTGGTTGAGACACTCGTTTTTCGGTATGCGTGCAGCTTTGAGCAATTGTGCAGGTCTTTTTGTGGTATTTCATATGATAATAATCTATTTATATTTTTACTGTACTGGGTTGTCCAGTCTGATATATTTTTTTTACAATTCATGGTCCTGAGCAGGCATGTTTGGTGAGAGAAGTGGTGGGGAACATCTGCTCGGATAGACTTTGTTACTAGCATCTCATATCTGAGTGCCATTATGAGATGTAAAGCGGTACGCATAGGTGAACTAAAAGGAGGATTGCTGTGATGAACCCACTATAGGGAACGCATTATGGGTGTTTCAGCAAGTGGAACTTAAAATATGGAATCTGACTTTGCTTATGGGGGCTTCGCAGAGTGTTGCATAGGCTGGCGGAAGTCACAAAGGTGCTTTTCCCTGAAGCTTTCTTAAAGAATGAACTGTCGATACACTATTACATAGTTTATTTTTTACGCCTTGCCTATTGCTACAAACACAATATACATCTCAAGCACAGCTCATGGCACTATGAGGATCTCCCTAAAACCTTACACCTAAAACAAAACATGCAAACATTTACAATTACTAGTGTAACATTTAAGTAGCAGTTGGGTGTCACTTAAAATGTCATATGCATGATGTATAAATCCCACACATAAGCACACATCAAATACAGAATAGTAACACATAGGCAAGGGAGTAGCCACACAATGTAAAAACTCCCACTTTGAACTAAAGCTCTTATGGCCCAAGAAAGCAAAGTAAGTGATCAAAACCCCTCCCCAGAAGAGCTCTCTTGTCCAAGGATCTAGCCATTCATCCTTCCATCAATCCCCTGATAGCCACCATTTCAAATGTACATTCTGTCATCTATTAATTCTTTCATCCATCATTCAGTCTTTCACCATTCATTCTGTCTTTCCATCTGTGTGTCCATCCATATCCAAACCTTTTCAACCACTTGCAAAGGTCCATCAACTATCCTTCCATCCATCATTTCACTCATCCATCCCTTCATCCACCCTTTCACTCATCCATCCATCATCCATCCATCCACCCTTTCACCCAATCCATCCTTTCACTCATCCATTTGCTCTTCCACCCATCCACCCATTCACTCATCGATCCAACCATTTACAATTTCACCCAAGTCATCCTTTCACTCATCCATCCACTCCTCCACCCATCCATCCATTCACTCACTCGTCCATCCAATCATTTACCCTTTTACCCATCCAGCCATCCTTTCACTTACTCATCCATCAACCCAGTCACTCATCTGTCCACCTATTGATCCTTTCACTCATCCGTCCCTCCATCCTTTCTTCCAGCTCTCCACCCTCCCTTTCACTCATATATGCATTATTTCACTCAACCATCTTTACATTCTTCTTTTCCCTAATCCATGCATCCATTCTGTCAATCATTCATCCATGCTTTCACTCACTCATCCATCCATCCATCCATCCTCCCTTCCTCTCTCCATTCCCCTTTCACTTAGCTACCCATCCTTCCATCCACCCTTCACCCATCCACCCACTAATCTCCCCACCCATCCAGTTGCGGACAGAAGAGGCTTATCAAAAACTTCACCCTAGCTGCAGTTCCTAAAGCAAGGGGTGGGGTGGGGTGGGTGAGGATTCACTATGCCCTTGCACATAGGCAATCTGAAAACTTGGAAGTCATGAGTCATGCATGATGGATGCACAGATCCAGGACGTGAGGTGACTGTGACATGGTGTTGTTTCCAGGGATTTAATAAGAATGAAAAAACTGGGGGTCACTCCAAGGGGCGTGTCAGATATAATTAAGTGAGGGCGGGGCTTAAAACACCTCAGCTAAAAATATGTGCTGAGCATAATATGCCCCCGACTAGTATTTAGCTGTTTCTATCATTGCATCCAGTAACATTAGACCTACAACAAGCCATGACTATTGGCTTTGCCAATGGATGTTAGTTGCATAAAAAAAATAAAAAAGCAGCAACTATGGCTTCATTTTTATATAATAATAAAAATGCTTCATCTCTGAAATGATGAGACTGTGTAAGAACTATAACCTCTTCTTTTTAACTTTGTACATTTGTTTTGTGCATTTCTTCCATCTAACCCTAACAGAATGCCCTGCCCTAGACCATGGCAGGAGGCCCAGCACATGCTGTAACACCCCAAACTGGCCCATTGTCATTCTGTATGTGGCAATCAGCCTGCATACAGAATGACAATGAATGGGGTGGGGCTACTCTTGTGCTCCAAGGATGAGTGCGAGGCTGCTCCATCAGGAGTTGAGGCCTCTCGCAAGGGAACAGCTCTGCTCCCTGCAAAGCTCAAAATGACAGACAAAAGGCATCCGTAAAAGGGATCCTCATGGACAACGGACGTGAGGTCCAAGTTACGGACGGTCTGTGAACTTTACGGATGGTTGGTCACCCTAAACTATGGCAGTAATGCTGGGCAATGGAGGGAAACTGAGGTACCAACCAATAAGTGCCAGCGGTTGGTTACCCTACCCATGAGAGGTTTGGGGTCCTGACCCCCCCTGCACCGCAGAGGCTGCAGGGGCCTGTGTTACGCCCCTGCCATTCGCTCAGTTATTCATTCATGACTCATTCAAAGATGCACTCATTAATTATGCACTCATCCATCCAACTGTTGATGCATCCCAAAGTTAGAACTACACAAACTTGCCAATCTTAGAAGGAGCACTTTCACTTGACAGGGCTTGTTTTAATATCCCATTTTAATGATTACACCCCTACCTTAAGGACTGTGAACAATGACAGCTTAAATTAAGGCACTTACAATCATTGACAGTACCATTATCCATCATTATAAATGTGACAAAAAACCATCAGATAGCAGGAGTGCGGCCAGGCGCCTTCTTTCCATTTTTAAACTTCCCATAATTCTCATGTCTTCTAATCAGATGTTTTCTAAAGCATGCGGGTCATGTGTAACACCAGCATAGTAGTGTTTCCAATCAGAAGGGTTACTATAATTAGTTGTCTCCATTTTAGAGGACTCTGTACCTTCTCCAGAAACAGGGTTAGTTTTGTATTATATAGTGCTTTGCATGTATGTCTCCAGTTTCTAAAAGTATATTTCTTGATTCTTTATGATGTAGGGGATCCTTTGTTATGAGTAAGTGCTCTTGTGAATGTTGTGACAATGTCACAGAAGAGAATAACATTATTAGAAAGAGAGTAACCTGTATGTATGTTATTAAAAAAAACTCTGCTTTTATCCCAGCCCTCTGATTCCTGCTTCCGTGATGCACCCTGGCCCCTTATTCCAGAACTATGGTAAAAAAAAAAATGCTGCACATGCTCTACCTCCCAAACATCACAACCGATCCGTTCATGTCACCCAACCCCCTCACCTCACCTCGCCAATCCACAAACTGGCCCATTGACATTCTGTATGTGGCAATCAGCCAGCAGACAGAATGACGATGGGCGGGGTGGGGCTGCTCTTGTGCATAGAGGATGAGTGCGAGGCGACCCCATCAGGGAGTTGAGGACTCTCCCAGGGGAACAGCTCTGCCCCCTGCAAGGCCCAAAATTACGGACAAAAGGCGTCAATAAAAGGGATCCCCACGGACAACGGACGGGAAGTCCAAATTACGGACGGTCCGTGAAATTTATGGACAGTTGGTCACCCTACTACTATTTGAGTACAACATAAATACTTTGAATCCTTTCCTGTAAGTTAAGCCTGGCTGCTTTTTGCACTTAGCTACCCGGTGGATAAGCACAGGTTTATTTAGCCAAGTTAGTGGTTCACCCTGACAAATGTTTATTATTTGAGTGGGGCTTCCGTGCCAGGATAGCCTCTGGGATAATAATGCATTCTACAAGTCTGCATAGCATAACTAATAATCCAATTTCTTAACCTTCTCAGATAGCCTTAAATTCCCCAATATTAGAGCGGGTGTTGGTGATGTAGCATTTTGTCATAAAAGATAATGATGGAGCTATGAAGAGAGGTAGGCACTGATGCCCATTACATGCTTTTCAGTCTAAGGCAGTGCTGATGGGACTTGGATGTACTTTCTGGGTTGCAGCATATGTTGATTCCTACATTAGTTCATTCAATATTAGTCTTACTTATATTGAGGACATATGTTTTTTGTCTCTGTGTTTCCTGTGCAATGATTTTTCATTTGGGTTTGTGGTTGGCTGATTCTCGAGCAGGCTGATGGTTATGGGTAAAAAAGAGAGCTGTGTGAGGGACTCTCGAGGATTCCTGGTTGAATGTATTCCTGAGTGTTTGGAATTTTGAACAGTTAACTTAAGACACAAGAGAGGTTTATGACTATATTATTATGGATTGCACAAAACCTGGTTGTTCCATAATGTCCAAGACTTTAGTTACACAGGATCTGATGGCTCTAAGCCAGAGGCGGCTCCTCCGTTTGAGCAGATGAGCTGTGCCCCACCTTAAAAATTCTGCCATAGCCCCGAGATATAAAATTAAATGGTAATTCATTACCATTTTATTTTTCATCGTCTTGAACCGAATGTCAGGACGGGGGCAGGGCCGCTGCTGAATGACAGCAGCCAGGAGGAGGGTGGGCTGGTTCTGCACTTTTCAAAGTTTGCATATGCTTTTGGCTTGTCGTCTTGAAATGACCAGCCAGACATGCGTACTTTGAAACCTCTAACCCCGCTGTTGCAAGACTGCTGGGTTAGAGAAAGTGCAGGCCTCCTCAACGCTGTGGAGTGCTGAATGAGGCCACTCCCACCAATCCTGGCTCGGCTCTCACAGCATGAGAGCATTGCCAGGATTGGTCCGGGGAGTTTTCTGGTAGCCAAGTTGGAGTCGCGAGCAGGATGCCCTGTCCTAAGGTAAGCTTTACTTTTATTATATTTTAAGTTTATTTGAGCACGCGCCCATTTATTTGTATAATTTTTACATTTTATTTGTGTGCGCATGCGCCCATTTGTTTTTGTATTATTTAATTGTATTTGTTTGTGGGCACCATCCCCCTTCCCGTTGATACCAGCCTCCAAAACAACATACAATAAAATACAATTTTTTATACATTTGGTGTGAAATAAGCTACATGATTCATTCAACCACTGTTTTAATATCTATTGAACATCTAATTCAATGGTGAAGTTGGATTTTTGATCAATAAACAGGAAAAGTAACTTTTTAAAAGTTACAAATCGGAACTTTGCCTGCTGTTGTACCTAGATTCCCTGCTGCCTGAGGGTCCAATAGCCAAATTAGCATTCGCCTGCCAGCAGGTGTCCACCTGTCTGTGCTTCTCCTCCATGAGGTATGAAAACTGTTACCAGAGCAGAAACAATGTATCTTATATTTTGACACAAAGACCTGGGTTCGAGGAATGTGACTCAATCACTCTCACAAAGGGCAGTCGAGGAGGGCTTAGCAACTTCATTAACTTGAAAGGGACCAGGGTGAAGCTTGCCTTTTCATAGTTAAGTGTAAATGAGATGTGGGAAAAAGGGTCTTGGATCCCAAAGCCAGCTGTAGTCAGCCTTGCTCCATCTCAGTGAGAAAAGGGATTAGTTCCATAACCAGTCTGATGTAGTCAATACTTAATTTGTCCCCCCAACAAATAAGTGCCAGGGCCCTTGTCAGGAGGCTACTGCAGATTGCACCATACATTTCCCATGCCTGCACTTCCAATGACAGCACCAATATAACTGTAAACCATCACACTCCTACAAGTGTGACAATTCAGACTATTCCAGGCTGCCAAAATACATAAGAATAGCTGTACTCTACTATTCAATATACATTTTTAAAACATTTGTTATTGTGCTCAACCCAAAATTAAAAAAATAGAGTCATAATGTGGCGGGCTGTCATAAGTTCCAGTGTTAACAACTATGTGCCGGTGCCGTGCACCTGAAACCACTGACTCAAACTAAATACTTGGTGTAGCTGAGGAGAAGGAGACTGGTCATTTCCATAGACACGCCTGGCTGGGCCACCATCATTCTCTAGGGGCAGAAGGGATTTACCATGTTGAATTTCACAAAAGTTATGCCATGGTAGGATAGTGTATACTAAGGCAAACAGGATGTGCTGCAAAAGTGGGTAGGTTTGCCCTTAGAAAATCTTGCTCATTGGTTGGGCAGTGTCCAGGAGCCATCCCCACCCACTCTCTAGTAAATTGAACTAAAGTATCACTTCACCACCAATTCATCAGAACATATCTAGACCTATGGATGAACAGTACAGTAGTGGACATGTGACGTGTGAAGACATAAAGGGAGGAATCTGCACCCACTTGTACACAAGACTAAGAAGTGGAAGTAGACCGACTTGCTGTGTGGCTACAAAGACATCTAAAACTGCATGAGGCCTCTTTCCTGGAGTCACCAGTTGATCATTTATAACTGGACCTGGACTGGACTCTGCTGGCCCAACAGAAAATTCTGACCAATCCCGGCACAGCTCGATGATTACATGAGACTGCTGGAATAAAGTGTTAAGAGCCACTTTAGCGGGCTTTCACATTCATGAAGAAAACTCTGACCTTTATGTAAAACTACAAAGTTAGTTTAAATAATTTGTTATAGTTTCATTCAATAGACCTTAGTGCAATAGTGACCGGCATATAAGACAGAGCATAAATCATGTGCGCTACATATAGAGTAATTTGCTTTAAAAAGGTACACAGATAATTATAATACATAGATTCAAATATAGGTTACAAAGGAGAAATACCCAGATAACTATACTTTACAGATTAAAATTGATAATCAATATAACTCATATAACATGCATCCACAAGCATTCAAGCATATTCCGACTACTTTAAATTTCATACATATCTTAAGTCTACTAAAATTAACACAATAAAACTATACCATCAATCCCCCCACCCACAGTTATCCCTAATCAAAAAAGAGCAGTCTTAAATAAAGTTTCAAAATATTCCAGATGGACAAGAATATCACAGTAGTATCCACTAACACCCAATTTATCAGTATTACACTAGATTTCGCTTCCCCTACCCGAAGGAACTCAGGGAGCTATTCAACAAATCTGTGTCTGCTTCCGGGCCCAACAAACTGAAAAACTACAAAGAGATCAACCAGGCATCTAGAATGCATCGTGAGAGTAACAGAGATCCTAACCGGGCCTGGCCGTAGTTCGTGCAGTTTCACTACGCGGAACTCTGCAAAGTGACAAAAAAACTTCACGGAGTTCCAAAAGTGGCAGAGTGCAGTGCGAACTGCCGTTCGCGCTGGTGTTCCTGCCGCTCAGGTGAAAATTCTACCCGAGTGGCAGCTCCAGCTCGCAAACTTACAGTTCGTGAGTGCGAGTGGGGAAAAAACTCAGCTGCACTACGCGTAGTGGAGGTTTTTTGCACTCTGCAAACTCCACAAATGGAGCGGAGTTCACCCCCCAGGCCTAATCCTAACAAAAGACTGGTCCGGAAACAATTTTGTGGAACCAAATGTGATCTGCGTCATGGATCACATTTTTCACAATACAAAAGCCGAACATGTTGCTGTTATTAGGGTCAAGTTGGCCCTTGTGCAGTGCAGGCACTTTTCTGGTGGGCTGCATGTTAGCGGGCTACTTCTAGAGCTGGATGCGTCGCTATGACCCAGCCATGAAAATCATCATAACCCCTTTAAGGCCATGCCTTCAGAAGTGGGGGCAGGAATGAATATTTTTCCCTGGGTAGATTTTGGCTTCAAGTCCGGCACTGCTGCGATTCATGAACAGCATCTCACTTCCCTCACTGATCAATTTGCCGATCTGATTTAAGAATCTCACCTTGAAATACATACAATCTTTCTTATCTGGACTATGGAAATTATTTGTATTTAGAATCACCTAAAGCAGTTGCCAACAGCATTCCAGTGGTCAAAATAAAGTGGCAAAGACTATTCTTAAGCTGCCCAAGTACTCCTCAGTCACAAATGTTCTATCCTCGTTGCACTGGCTCCTGGTGGAGCAAAGAATAAACAGGACATTTAACCACAGCCTCACCCCCCCTAATGATTAGGGATCTCCTGTTACCCTACAATCCCAAGAGGATGCTAAGATCCTCTAATGCATGTCTTTTGAAGGTCCCA
This sequence comes from Triturus cristatus, assembly GCF_964204655.1. Taxonomy (NCBI): domain Eukaryota; kingdom Metazoa; phylum Chordata; class Amphibia; order Caudata; family Salamandridae; genus Triturus; species Triturus cristatus. The sequence goes on along the minus strand of NC_140591.1, from coordinate 1,413,649,348 downwards.
AACACTCAAAGGGCTAGATGGGGTGGAATATCTTTTCCTTTTCCATTCCCCAAATTATGGAATTCAATGCCTATTGATCTGAGGACTGAACTCAAGAAGAAGAAATTTAGAAAGCTGCTAAAATCTTGACTTTATCCCAGCCAAGCCAGTCTGGTATAGTTTTTAAATATCAAAGATGCACTGCATTACTTGTGCAACTATGGGCAGCCTTTGGGTTAGCAATGCACTTTATAAACTACCATAACATACATAACCAGAAACTTCTGCACTTGATGCTGAACCTCATGATCATCACACCTGCCCTCATTACTCCAAACCTAACTAAAGCAATACTACTTTATAGAGCTAAAGATACTTAAATTAAAATCGTAGGATCCAAAACTTTGCCGCAAGGATAATCACAAGTCACCAATGCGACCATAGAAATCATTTATTAAATAGTTTACGTTATTTTCCGTAGCTTATTCAAACATGCCTTTTACAATTCTCGAAACATTTTGAAAATTTGTGCAGGCATCTTGAGACTGTATGTGCATCTTACAAATGTTCAACTATTGTCCTACTTTAATACAAAATACTAACTAGAATGCCTTTCATCCTACTAATGTTATGCCCACCTTCAATATATCATTTATGGATAAAGAGGAAGGAAAGTGATTTCCAAAGCAAGGTTCTCACCATTTTAAGTTGTATGGTATTTGAGATAAAGGCAGGTGTTTATTTGGAAGAGGCCCGAACCCCACTCTGGTTTGTGAATCATATAATTCACTTAAGATAATGCAATAGGAAACTTGAGTGCACTTTGTTTCTTTATCTTTTCTTGGTAGAGAAGATCTTCAAAAGCCAATATGAGAGGCTTAATTCTGCAATAAATAGTTAATTATAGCAGGTTGGTGCCAAACTACAATATGGTATTTGCTTTGTAGCATGTTCTCTTTACAAATCAGCATAGTAATCTTGTTTTGTAGTAATAAACCCTTAATAATCTGAATACAGCGTGCTGTCTAGACAATCACCTTCATGAATTCTACACATACAGACATACAATTAAAAATGAATAAGCACAAAAAACTGCACTGGGAGCTTAAAAGGGGATACATAAGTACCATATACAGAACGATGCATTAGATGCAACTGGTCATGTCTCATTAGGCAAAGTAACAAGAAAATGTCATTGTCAAATTGAATTGACAAACAGTCTAATTGTAATGAAGCACCAGTTTAATTCAATGAGATACGGCGTTCATACAACATTTGACTTCAATAGTAAAGTAAAGACTTTGGCCCTCTGGTTACAGAAGCAATACTACTGATCAACATCTATAACACACTATCCAAATATATCATTATAAAACTCAGAGATTGGCAATTAAATGCATGTGGAAACTCAACAAACCGTGTCTGAAGTCCCTACACATGATGCCCATGATCCAAAGAACAGAATTTAAAATTCTTTATTTTGTCCCGAAAGCAATGAACATCACTAAAATGTGGACATCAAATGAAGAGATACGTCATCCTATTTAGCAAAGGCACCCACCCATTAAGCTAGAAGCCACTGTCGTGTCTTGAACCACCTTCTTTTTAGACTTGAAACAAATAAATTGAACACATTTTGTAGCTTTGACAAATGTCCAGGTTCCAATAAAATGCTTAGCCTACCTTTGCCGATGTTTCAAAAAAGCCCACAAATCCATTCTCCTTGCAGTACTGATCCATCTTGATGCCATTATTGATGAGCACATCCTTCCTCTGGTCACACTTATTTGCCAATAGCACAGTCGAAATAGGTGTGCCATTGGAATGAGTCAATTTAGAGTCTAAATCTTCTTTCCATTTTAGCACTGCTTCGAATGTAGCAGGCCTCGTCACGTCAAAAACGATGAATGCCCCAACAGCTTCACGGTAATACACTCGTGTCATGTTCCCAAATCTCTCTTGGCCTGCAAAAAGAATAGTACAAAATATTTTATATGGTTTTCAAAATATCTTCTTAAAACAATTTTGGGGAAATTTTTGACCACTACTTTATGGGGAACCTCTTGTTGTATGTGAAGTGACACTGTTCTCCACAACTTGAAACAATGCATTTCCTTATTGAAGTAAAAAAGAATGTGCTTGTTATAAAAAATTAGAGACATTTTAAAGTCGTAATCCTTGATCTTCACTCATATGTTATATTCAAGAGTGTTAAGCTAAAATATGTAGTTCATGTTATTAACTGATTGTTACAACTTCAAAGTTGAATTCCTTTGTTTTCTAATTCATTTTTCCTACTTTATTTTCTTCCTAAGTTATTTTTATTTTCCACTTTGAAATATTGCATTTTTCTTTTCTTTTATTTACCATACACCTTCTGCAAATTTTGTTTCCTTTCAGTATAATTTCCTGGAAACCCTTCTTTTTTGCTGTTAGCCTCTTTTTTGCTGACATTTATTAAACTTCATTTGCATTTGCCTTTATATAGAAAGGGGCAATTACTGCTCCCTACTTGTTCACTCTTCCCTCCTCTGCCATCTAATCAGTTTTGTTTTAAATATCTTTTTTCTATTTGCCCTTGTTCCATATTGTAGTTTTGTTTAATATGTCAATATCTTGTTTTTCCAAAATAACGATTATTTTTATTTGTTTATTTAATAGCGTCAGATGTGAAGTGTTGTAAAACAATTTGAAAAATGTGGCAGCGCTGATCTAATAAGACATACGCAGAAGATGATGATGGCTATTATTGTAATGTTTTAAGACACAAAGTGAAATCAGATACTAAGGGCCTAATAATGATGTTGGGCGGACTCACATACACCCAACAATGTGTTGGTCTGGAACCGCCCAACCTTGGCTCTTGAGCACCTGATTTGTATGTGACCAACCATAGGGCAGTCCAAAACCATTCTACAACAGAATAGGCAGAATAGGCCCGCAGCACCAGCTTCATTGTAGAATGGAGGTTTGCAAACATCCCTGCAACATGCGGTGCCTGTCACACAGTGTAGGGATGTTGAGGGAGGCATCCTAGGTGCCCCTCAGGCCCCATTGTGGAGGGTCAGGAGGGAAAGGGGACCTGCTAGCGGCTCCCAAAGACACTTTCTGACAGCCTTTTTTTAATGTTGGAAAGGTTGACATGAAATGGCTGTCGGAAACTGCCATCATAATCCCGACGGCGGACCCGAGCCTGGCTCCTCCGTCATTAGGGGATTATGGTGTGTTCTGGAACACTGACAGGCTCTTTGGGCCCATCAGAAGCACCACAGACAGTCCCTCCACCCGATTTTTCCACCCGCTGTACCATAATGAGGTGGGTGTACCGCAGGGGCAGATGTCCGAAGGACCCCAACCGACCATCGGTTGCGGTCCTTCTGACATCGTATTCAGCTCGTTAGTTGTAATCAAGCAGGGATTCAGGTCCTGTCCCCCTCCAAAGGCAAGCTCAATCTCCCTGCAGTGATAGACGGAGCAGTAGTTTTAGAACTGTTGCATAAATAGAAATCAGCACCTTCAGGTGGATAATTATATCTAGTAGCAGGGGCTACATGTACATGAGAGGGTGGAGACACATACAAACTTGAATATATCCATCCAACAAAGTTAACAGTAATATGTTTACAGGTATGATTCAGGCATAAATCTGCCAAATATAGTTAAAATAGTGAAGGCGGAAACCTACGTTTATGCTCTTGGGGATGACAAATGGGAAAGAAAATGGAACCAGACACTTGACAAATATTACTACTGGGAGTGCATAAAAACAGCCCACTGCATGGGCTCAGCCCTCTTACCCTTGTACTGCAAGCTGTTGTGGACACCAGACAACAGATACAGTTGTGTTGTGACGTGTGGGTGTGTGTGTGTTTGGGGAATAAAATGAGCTATGGTGTATTTTTTGATTGTGTCTTGAGTGGTGTGAGATACGTTTTTAATAATTTATTAATAATTCCCATTTTTGTAATTTTCTAAGTGTATCTGCTATGTTCAAGGTGTGTAGGTGCTCTTAATGTATACAGTAGTCTGACTTTAAAAAATAAATCTAATTATTTTAATTTAATTCATTTTTTATTGATTATCATTTTTGTAATATGAATTGTTTTGGTGTTTAGAATGATTAGAGTTTTTTCCTTTCATAAATTATATTTTTTAGTGATCATTGTGTTGCTAATATTCTTTCCTGCGTCCATTGATTTGTATGTGATTTTCCTATAGTTCCATTAAGTAGCGTGTGACTAACTCCAAGGCTTTGCTGGAGCAGAGTTGAGCCTTTTTGCTTTGTAGTGCTGCTGCAGTAGATGTTGGTGTAACTTTTGTTACCTGCAAGCAACCTACCCTTTTCTAAGTGTGTTTTTGTGTTTTCATGTCCCTTCCTGTGTTCCACGTTGTGCTAAATATTCACTATTTTCCAAGATGTAGGTAAAGTGTGGAAAATGATTTCATTTTTTAAATAAAGTGCTACTTGTCATCTAAGACTTATTTGCTGAAATCTTTATTTCACATGTAAAATGATTTAGTCAGTAATGGGATATATAGTTTAGTTGTGCTTCCACAATTATTTTCAACCATTTTTATCACAGTGCATATATGCTTCAGTACTATGGTCTAAGAACCTGATTTGTTTGCTTCATTTCCAATTGTCAGTGCAAATGATAAGTCCCTCGTTTTTCTCCACTACAATGTTTCAGTGATACAGAAGCCTAGAGCAAAAACTCAAATCCTTGTGTTTGGAGGAAAAGGTATGGATGTCGATTCACCAAAATGCAAGGCTTAGCCGACATAATATCACATGTGCTTTGACCTACTGATGATGTCATGACAAGTTAGATCATAGAATCATTAACCCAATTACATCACAGGAAGTGACATCACATAACCTCAGTATAGTGTGTGATGTCACCATAATCTGAGCTGGTGCATTTTAATGCAATCTGATCAATTGTGAAGTGGGTATAGTACAAAGTCTGAGGTGCATGACATGCGTGCTTTCAAGTTACCTTTATTTTGGGATGTGACTGTTATCTTATCAACCCTTTGCTATAATTTTAGTCAAGAAGTTAGTTTTGCTCACTGAGGCCTTCAATTAGACATCGGACATTCTAATGATTTTCAAAAATAAGTTCAGATTGGATCAACAATTCAATATTAGAAGAACTCCCAGTGCAGCTGAGAGACACCCCTAGTCTCCACTTATAGAACTATACAAACCGACAGCCCTAATACTTGACATATTGACCAGATTGAAAAGATAAATAATACACTGCCCTAAGCACATGAAAGTCAATGACATTGATATATGCATTTGTTGTATATTGTTAGAAATGGGATTTCTGGTTGGCTAGGGCTTGCGCCAAAGCCAGGCAGAAACCACCACTCTAGTCAGGGCAAGGAAGTTACACGCCAAAGATAACCCCTGCTCACCCCCTTGGTAGCTTGGCACGAGCAGTCAGGCTTATCCCGGAGGCAATGTGTAAAGCGTTTGCGCGCGCACCCAGCAACAACACCCAAGGCCCACCACAAAGGAAACTCCACACAAGGTATTATATAAAAATAACCTTTGTATTATACCAAAACACATTAGATAAGAACACACACTCTACAATGTGCCAACAGGCACTTGCAGAATTTACAAGGGATTATATGTACAGGGGACAGGGCCACATGGGCCACTGTCAGGAATTAGCACTTTGCAGAAATAGCACTTAGAACGTAGGAATAATACTGTAGTACAAAATAGCAAATGTTGCACACAACCAGTAACCACTGGTATCAGGTAAGTACCACCTACCCAACCCTAAACCCCTTAGGAAAATGTCACGCAGGGAATCAGGACCTCACTAGCACCACCTGTACTAGGAGAAAACAACCACCTAAGTATCACAATACCTGTAGGGGTCTAAGCATATTACCCATGATGCAACACATTCAGAGGTGTAGGGAAGGAAAACACATGACGCATTGCAACACATTCAGAGATGCAGGAAAGGAACACTAGCGCAAAACTCGCATAAGCCACCACCTGTGGCAGTCCCTAGGCCAACTGGCCTTGAAGGGGCAAGGACGCCCTGTGTCCCAATGTCAGGGGGGGGTGGCCTAAACGTGGCAGCTGCCTACTAAGTGCTGGGCAGCTATGGGGACTGAGGCCTGGGCACCTCTGGGCCCTTGGAACAGTTATGGCCTCCTGAGCCCCTCTGGGCTCTACAACAAGAAATGCCCCCTGATAACGTAGGAGCGGCCTGCTGCCTTCCGGGGCCGCTCTGATCATAAACGAAATGCCCCCGTCATTGGAGCCCTCGCAGGCTCTTTACACAATTGCCTCGTCGGGGCACACTAGCGCTCGGAATCCACCGATGCCCCCGGGGTTGGAGCCTTCACAGGGCTCTGAATGCACACAATTTGCCCCTCTGAACGTGTGAGCGTACTCGCGCTCGGAGTGAACAATGCAGGCCCCAATAGAGCACCTCTCCTCCCCAGCCTACCGCCTCGACTCACCGGTTCGTAGCTGGGGGGGGAAGGGTCCTCGTGGCGAAGGTGGCGGCAGTCTTCCTCCTGCGGTGCAGGCAGGACGGTGCCCTGTAGCGAGGAGCCCTCTTCACCGGAGCTCTTCCCTCGGGGGTCTTGAATGCGGAGCCTACGGCTCCGTGCACGCCGGCGGCACGTCCCAGTGCGGGGTGGGCTCCCGCCTGGGTGGGGGCGCAGTACTTCTCCCCAGGGCCCCGGGGCGCAGGGTAGGCTCCTGCCGGCTCCGGGGCTTTCAAATCAGCGCGAGTCCTCGGTGGGAGGCGGGGTAGGCTCCTGCCTTCCCACTTCCTGTTCCGGTTGTCCCGGAGGCCCGCCCCCGGCCCGCCTGACTTCCTGGTCGGGTGCCGGAGGGCGATTCACGGAGCAAATCCCGGGTGGGCACCGGCGCTTTTAGAATTAAATAAATCGAGGTGGGCACTCGATATTGCGGCAATGTCCCTGGCAGGGTGGGCACCTGCCAGGGGACCTCAGGATCAGTCCAGAACGGGGCAAATGCCGGGTGGGCACCGGCTTGCAGCAACAAAGCGCTCCTGAGTGCTGAAGTAAAATAAAAGCGCTTCCAGGCGCTTAGGGATGCCCACAGACACCAAGTCCAGCAAAGTTCTCCCCTGCATGCAGCAGGGCAGGGGTGGGGGGCAAGGCTGGACCCAGAGCCAGCTCACTGGGCCTCCAGGCAGGGAGGTAGTCCAAGTGGCGGTCCTCTGGTCTAGCGGCAGCAGCAGCAGCCCCCCTCAGGTAAGATCCTGGCAGAGAACAGTTTCTGTGGGGACACAGCCCCATTTTTATACAGTAAAACCCTTTGTCTCAGGGAGCAGGGAAGGGGCGAGCCAGTTACAACTGGTTCCTGAGCACTTTGTTTTGCTCAGCCCCTCTCCCTATTCAGAATGCAGGCCAGGGTCATCAGTCGCACCACAGGGGGCGGAGCCAGCATTGTGTGGGGAAAGCCCTGCCCTATTCAGGTCCAAGGTGTACTCCTCCCCCCCATCTAGCTGCTGATCTCCTGACTCTGGGGATTCCCTAGCCCGTCACATGACCTCACTCAGCCAATCACGCGACAGGCAGTCACTGCACATTTTACACTAATATGCCAACTCCTAGAAGTGGCACTTCCGCATATGACATAATCACGCATTATATATCATTGCGAAGCATTCGATCACACGAGTCCGCACATACCAAACTCGGGCCTGCACACCCCACGCATCAGGAACTACTAGGGACACATACATTCCCCATGCATTCCTATGGGAGGGCAGGCCTATCTCACCACACGCACTCAGAGTGCGCACGCACTTTACTCTGGGACACAGGGAAAGTGCGCAGAAACCAAAAATCACTACCACCAGGTCACCAATTTGCCCCTCTGAACGTGTGAGCGTACTCGCGCTCGGAGTGAACAATGCAGGCCCCAATACAGCACCTCTCCTCCCCAGCCTACCGCCTCGACTCACCAGTTCGTAGCTGGGGGGAAGGGTCCTCGTGGCGAAGGTGGCGGCAGTCTTCCTCCTGCGGTGCAGGCAGGACGGTGCCCTGTAGCGAGGAGCCCTCTTCACCGGAGATCTTCCCCTCGGGGGTCTAGAATGCGGAGCCTACGGCTCCGTGCACGCCGGCGGCACGTCCCAGTGCGGGGTGGGCTCCCACCTGGGTGGGGGCGCAGTACTTCTCCCCAGGGCCCCGGGGCGCAGGGTAGGCTCCTGCCGGCTCCGGGGCTTTCAAATCAGCGCGAGTCCTCGGTGGGAGGCGGGGTAGGCTCCTGCCTTCCCACTTCCTGTTCCGGTTGTCCCGTAGGCCCGCCTGACTTCCTGGTCGGGCGCCGGAGGGCGATTCACGGAGCAAATGCCGGGTGGGCACCAGCGCTTTTAGAATTCAATAAATCGAGGTGGGCACTCGATATTGCGGCAATGTCCCTGGCAGGGTGGGCACCTGCCAGGGGACCTCAGGATCAGTCCAGAACGGGGCAAATGCCGGGTGGGCACTGTTAAATGGTAGCGGCAGTATCAGTCGATAACCTTCCAAGTATTTGCCCGGCGATAATCGCCTCTCATACCACTCGATAATTTACCAATAAAAGAGGCAGGCGCCGGAGACTGGAAGGCAGGAAACAAGGTTTTATTCCGTCGGAGCAGAACACATCAGATCAGACAGCAAGGTATCGTCACGAGGTGCTCTAACCGCATCTCTGAGACCTGGTCTCTTATACACTGGTTTATTGCTTTATTACACATAGTACATTCTTGTGATTCTTTTGAAGTACGGGGGAATATCCCCTGGAGCCCCGGTTCAGATCCGATCCCACACATAGATACAGTAGAAGTTCCCACCCTACCCGCAGTGGGAGATGGCTATCGCGCAGCAGGGAATTCCGCTAATTCCCGGGGTGTGTGCAACTGGCCGGGTCTCAGGGGGTAGGGGCTTTGATCTACTGTAATCCCTTTGATGTGGGGTGTTTCCCTTACAGTAGGGGCAGTAAACTGCATCCGCAGGGCTAGGTGATGGCCTGGGACCAGTTCAGACAATGGGGCGCAGAGGAAGGGGGTTATCAAAGGAGAGGCATGACCATGTATGGGTTGTCGGCTGGAAGTGGTTCCGTAGCAGGGTCGCGCAGAAGGAGAGGGTTTATGGCCTGTATGAGAGAGCGGGGGTGGCCGGCGCGCGGGGGATGCTTGCAGCGCCAAGGGAAAACGCTGGCGGTCGAGAGTGAGCGGAGAGAGCGGGGTGCCTAAAATGGCGGCCGTGCATTCGTTGCGCGTGGTGCTGGGGAGGGGCAAGATGGCGCAGATAATGTTCAGTTTGCGAGCTAAATTTCCACAGGCACCAGCTTGCAGCAACAAAGCGCTCCTGAGCGCTGAAGGAAAATAAAAGCACTTCCAGGCGCTTAGGGATGCCAACAGACACCAAGTCCAGCAAAGTTCTCACTGGGCCTCCAGGCAGGGAGGTAGTCCAAGTGGCGGTCCTCTGGTCCAGCGGCAGCAGCAGCAGCCCCCCTCAGGTAAGATCCTGGCAGAGAACAGTTTCTGTGGGGACACAGCCCCATTTTTATACAGTAAAACCCTTTGTCTCAGACTGCAGTGAAGGGGCGAGCCAGTTACAACTGGTTCCTGAGCACTTTGTTATGCTCAGCCCCTCTCCCTATTCAGAATGCAGGCCAGGGTCATCAGTCGCACCACAGGGGGCGGAGCCAGCATTGTGTGGGGAAAGCCCTGCCCTATTCAGGTCCAAGGTGTACTCCTCCCCCCCATCTAGCTGCTGATCTCCCCATTCACCACTGGGTGACTCCTCCTGACTCTGGGGATTCCCTAGCCCGTCACATGACCTCACTCAGCCAATCACGCGACAGGCAGTCACTGCACATTTTACACTAATATGCCAACTCCTAGAAGTGGCACTTCCGCACATGACATAATCACGCATTATATATCATTGCGAGCATACGATCACACGAGTCCGCACATACCAAACTCGGGCCTGCACACCCCACGCATCAGGAACTACTAGGGACACATACATTCCCCATGCATTCCTATGGGAGGGCAGGCCTATCTCACCACACGCACTCAGAGTGCGCACGCACTTTAATCTGGGACACAGGGAAAGTGCGCAGAAACCAAAAATCACTACCACCAGGTCACCAGTAAAAGCGAAAAGTTTAGGGGTGAACCTGCCAGAAGGGCCAAGTCCAACATATATGATAGTGGCCTAACAATGTTTGTGAAAGGACCATCAGTAAAACAGACAGGTTCAGGACTATGTCGTATCTCCAGTAAATGCAATGATTAGGCTCATAATGGATTTCCGCAGACCTACTAATAGGAAAATTGAGAGCATAGCACCCAACACTCAGTTTTATGAGCAATTGTTTTAATAAAATGTTGTTTACAGGTCTACAAAGTTACCTTATTGTTCTTGGTTTAAAGAGGTAAGAATTTCACTAGTGGCACTAAGAAGTGGCTTTTGTTTTTATTAGTATTTGTGCTTCAGAAAAGAGGTGACATTTAAATAAACTTCAGCATCTGTATACACAACTACTAACATTAGAAGACTGTGTTTTATAGTTTGCAAACTGTAATCTACTTTGCATTGCACATATTTAGAGTATGTTTATGTGCATCAGCACACTCCCTATGTCCAAATTAATGGCGGAGCACTCACATTTGGGTAGATGGTCTCTCCAGTCCTGTATTTTCCTTCTCCTGTTGGAGAAATAGTGACTTACCTCGCTTTCTCATCTACTACTCTGTCCTGCTGAGGTAAGTAGGGATTACAAAGAGGGACGTTTATTTTCTGTTGTTGTTCACGTGTGACCTGTAATGCATGGGTCACAAGGACAAACCCTTAAATCACATCCATGTAAAGAGACATAAATCAATCCACTCTGCATGGTCACGGAACCGCGGAAGCCCCCGCCCCTACGCATATGAAGACAAAAGTCTTGCAAATTCTATTTGATGTTAGCATTTCTTTTTCAACTCAAATCAACATTGTGGTCAAGAGTGTAGACCTGAACAATCCTTCCACTAAAAGATCCTTCTCTTACGTTAGCAAACTCACCAGGTAGAATTGATAATGTCCTTGGTAATAGCAAGGCTGGGCAATTGCACTGTGGTTTATCCAGGACTTCCCATAACAACTGACCAGAATATTACAGTGACTGCAGAATCTTGAAGCAAGCTAAGAATTTAGAGGCCAGGTTGATCCTCAACCTGCCCAAACAGATACACATCACCCAACACCTGAGAAACCTCCATTGTTTCTCATCCAGTAAAGATCTCAATTCAAGATACTGACAAACGCCTACAAAGCCCTCCACAACCATGGACCAGCATACGTGAACTACCGCCTAAACTTCAAACAACCATCCATAAACCTTCACTCCGTCTCCCTTGCCCTCGCACAGACACCATGAATCCGCAATAGCCACAGCAGAGGTCGCTCCTTTTCCCACCTTGCTGCCAAGTCCTGGAATGTCCTCATCCTCCAACTTCACCCTCGGTAAGGGACGTCTGGAAGAGACTCAAGAGCTGGCTTTTCGACTAAGCCCAGCAACCCAGCTCCTGGGTACCCTGATGGGTGATAAGCTGCACTCAACAAGTATGGATTGATTGGCACATTTTTAGTAATTGTAAAAAGTGTAAGTACCCTGTCTATTAGTGATTAGCTAGAGAGGATACTGCTGTGCTTGGCAACACTATGAATGGTGAAAACACACTTTTACCTTGGACATGGACTGCTAAAGGGCATGCAAACCAGGTGGTCAGGATATGTGGGAATTGGCTACATTTCTTCACAATGGCAGACAATAATGTAGAATTTTGCAAGGTTGTTTTATTTGATGTTAGACATCTCCCTTACATTCAGCTTCTTTTATTTCACATTGGCTAATGCTCAATTATTGCTGAAATAATTGCTTGGAATTTCTTATAAACTAGAAAAGTTTATAATACTAAAGATTTGTAGAAACACCTTTGCTGTGTCCCTTGACGTCTCAGAATGAAGTGGTGGCCAGACTTAAATTTACTGGCTAGGGTTTCTGGCATTTCTGAGGAAGAGCCGGTAAGATCATTCTCTATTTTCTATGCTTCACAAGTCCACATGCTATTTCCAAAGGATAAGAAAAATGTACTGAGTGCACCAAATTCCTTAGCTTGTATCACTGAGGTCCAGCTTGGAGCTTTGACATTTGCTTCTCACCCCCAGAGTGCTCCAACTCTGAGCTCAGTTAAAAACTGCTTCCAAAGTGGCAACTACTGCCTGTTCATGATCAAATCTACTCCTTTGGATATATAAGGTGGTGTCCCATCTAGTTCCAAGGTTTTGCAAACTTAATAGTTTAAGAAACTCAAGTTTAATTAGAGAGTTGCTTGTTCTAAAGCATGGGTCCCATAGTTAGCTGTAAATGTGCATCATGGGCTCACTGCCTGCCTGATAGGTTGAGTTGTGCAACAACGGGAAGTGATTAAACTTTGTGACCACAGAAAGCTTATATTCATTAGTAATATTCACCCGAGTTGATGTCAATACAGGGTGTTGCACCCAAAATAAGCCAGCTAATCCACCAGCGTTTGATGCTCTTTATCAGGTGGAGGTGCCATTAACATACCAGTATCATTTCAATGAATTCATGGTGCATTGCTGCAAGTCACAAACAGAACCTGTTGGACTGAGTACAATTTCGTTACTCAGCTAGTGTTAGCAGGGTAGACCTGTAACCCAGATTGGAATCAGCGAAACACCCCTGGCCCAGATTGGCACCGCAGGCGCCTGCTACTTTGGGTGCTTCCTGGAAAGCCATTAATCTCCAAACATAAAATTCTGTGATGGGAACATTCAAGTGAATGTGAATTATTTGCAGAACACATCAGTTAGAAGCAATATGACCCCATACGAATACTCAAGTAAAATATGTATGGCCCGATTCACAAAAATAAAAATAGAAATGTGGGTGGATATGTATTCTTCCAGTTAAATGTATTTTTATCTTTATTTCGTATTCCCCAACATTTCCAGCAGGACACCTAAATAGCCTTGCCAGGTGCAAATGTCAGGTGACATGGCCCAAAGGGTTCTATGCTTGCTATGCATTTTCTCCGTAGCATCGAAGTCCGCGCCGGGGGAATAGAGCTCCCTGTGCAAATGCTAATTTCTTTCCCTCTACGAGGAAAACATTTTTCTCTATGGAGACAACGCTTCCCCACTCTTCCCCCAAATGTGGTTGTAGTTCCTGGAAAGCCAAAGGCTGGAGTAGGTTTCAGAACATTTGCAGAGTAAAGGCATCAGACCAAAGTTTGTGAATGCCACAAATGTCAAGGTGTGTGGGCATTCCAAAACTACCAAAGCAAACCATTCCTTGGAACTCCCATTTCATATCCCTTTAGTTGGATTTACTATGGTGTGGTGGATTTCTCTGTGCTTGTAGTGGAGAATTCTACAGAAGTAAATACATTTATACTAGCCAGAAATCATTTTGTGAATTGCTGGTAGTTGGAATAAAAGGTAAATTTGGTTGTAAACTTACATCCACAACTGAATTTGCCTTTGTGAATGGGTCGAGAATTGTTACTATGTGATTTTCTATAGGAATAGATTATGCTCCTCCACATTGCTAGTTGGGAGGTCTTTTAGTGTACATCTACACTGCAACACATGGTAAATCACCTGTTGAAGTTTTACTAGAGTTCTTTCAGTTAGGAATACAGTTAAAGCAAACTATGGGACAGTTTCTGAAACACCATGAGTTGATATAAAGGTTGAAGCAGATTTATTGACCGTTCATCACAATCTAACCACTATACCGCAGTTACAAAAGAAAGTGGGATTCATTACCATAATTCTAAATTCCATAGGCAGAGTTACTTTGGGTACCTGGCTGCCCAAACCTCTGCTTGATTAAAAAACTTCAAAAAACAGGGCTAAGGCAGATAGAATCCCAAAAAGCTAAAAAAAAAAGGAATAGTGGAAGATCTCCTAGAAGTAGAATCAAATATCAATATGAAGAATTGTCCCTAAATAAAGGGATCAAAAATACTGACACCACTAGGGAGGTGTAGCCATTCTGATAAGAGATATTCCTGGTATTCATATAAAAAAGTCACAGTAGATGCTCAGACAGAAACCCCTGAGAAAGAAGGACTGACTATACAGATGCCTACATGGATGAATAATATTCCAAAGTGAACATTTCCAACCAGGGACAAACCCAAAAAGAGAACCTGAAACTGATTGATAATAGGAAAGATCAGAGTCCAGACAAGAAAGCCTGCATTACAAAAAGAAGGTAGCTGCCTAAGCAACTAAAAAGGAAAATGTTTGAGAAAAAGACAGTTCTCATAAGAAATGGGAAATGGATGATGGTGCTGTCAGACAGTGCAGCAGAAATTATCACAGCCTTCAAGGGTTACCAGACAATTCTGAAAATGACTTCAAGCAACATACTGATGTCGAAATGGCGACAGATCTACACAACCCAAATTCAATTAGAATGGGATATAGAAAGGCCTATAAAATGATATTTTGGTCCATTTGTCAAACGCCTATGATATAATATGTGCTGAGGAAGACTGGCCCTTAAATGCATACATTCACCCTGCAAGAAAGTAATTACTGAATCATGCTACCTGATTATTCCTATTTCACTGTGGGATTCATAGGAGACTGACTGGTCTAGGAAATAAGCTGCTGCACTTTGTAAAAATTATTCAGGTTGGCTCAGAGAAGCAACTTAACTCATTACTCCGTTGAGAGATGAATCTCAGCCATAGCATCTAAACTGGCTTGACAAAGTAGTAACTATTCTCGGAACTAGGATATAAAATAAATGTAATAAATTCCAAAATAGACATCTATGAACTGTTCAGTGGCATGAAAGAGTTAGCAGCCAACTTCCTGTAACAGTGAACTACATCAAAAGCTCTAAATAAGCTTCAGATAATTCAGACTCTAATGGGGTTCTTCACCTTTTACCCCACAATATCCATTAGGTAATATCACTTATGCAGGCAGACATGCTAGAAGTTGAAGGCGTACAAACCAGAAATAATAAACTCAGTCTAGTTATATGATAGTTCATAGCCCATTGTATATAAACTACGGGCCATATTTATGAAGAGGTTTGCGTCATGTTTCCACCACGCAACGGTGTACATGTATGATGTAAACCCAAAATGGGATTTACCGAGCCACGAAAGACCACTTTGCGTGGCCCTGAGTGGCTTGATAAGAGTAAAGCAATGCAGCGCAAATTGATGCATTCCATTGCTTTGCTCCAAGGAGGCATTCAATGGGTGTTGCATGGGTGTTCCCACACAACTTTCATGGATAGCTACGCATTTCCAGATTTACCATTACTGGTAGACCTGGGGATGCGCCAAAATGCTACGCCTTCCCAGGGGAGGTATAACGAGGAGAAATACCTTTCTTTCTCCTCATTACTTCGTCTTTCTATGTGGGATGCATTCTGCAGCACACATAGATAGAGGAATATGACTCAGGGGATATTTTTGTGCAGGAAAGTGTCCACTAGGCCTCCAAATGGCCCCTAGTCCGGCATTGATAGGGAAAGGAGACCCCCTGAGCCCTTGATATGTCATATCTGACATCCAGGAAATACTAGAGAATCATCTCCCACTCCTCACAAAATCACCACAGTTAATGTGTCTACCTCTCACCCCCCAGTTTAGTTAAACTGACCAATAATCATTCACCAGTGGTAAGGTAATCAATGTGGGGTAAATTCAGTATCTAGTAATCGCATGGCTATCTCAGGTTCTGCAAATATAAAAAAGGGCCCTTTCCAGTTAATTTTGAGAGATGAGCCCACTGTAAAGGAAGCACAAACAGACAAAGCCTTGAACTTGGAAGCACTTTCCACATCCTGGATGCCGCCTTCCAAGCCAGATCCTAGAAAATAGAAAAATAATAGCCCTCTGGCACAGAGAATCTCCTGCGTTCCCTATCAATTGAAAAACATATTTCTTTAACAGTAAAGTCCAGAAAGTATGCCATAACGGTGCCTGGCCTGTTTCCTGCCTTATATGGCCCTGTTGGAACCGTGTGTGCTTGTGCAATCGAGAATAAGTCAGTAGAGCTTTGTTCTCTCGAGAGCCAGCAAGCACATGCGTGGAAATAAATTTGACAACCCATTTAATCATAGCAGTCTCTGAACGGTCAGTGCCACCTGCTGTCTCTGAGCCTTCTGGTACTCCTACAATAAGAAGAATAGACCTGCGAGGGTATCTTTCAAGGTCCTCACATTCGCGTTTAAGAGTCTAAAGTTGACCACTCCTTGTTTGTTATCCACCTGAGTTGATTGAGCCTCCAGAGCCTGTATCTTAGTTTTGTAGCTGTCCACAAATTAACCAAATTGTAGCTCAATAGACAATACTTTGAGTGCCAGACAGAGGCAGAGTCCAGCTTTACGGATGTCCACAACTGCTTGAACCTTTTAGACCTGCCCACATTAAAGACAAAGGACAATGACATGCTTGAAACTGAATTTCCAGCACAACAACATAGAAGTATTAATGCTAATCTTCCTTCAAGAAAAGCTCCGGGACCTGTCTATATTCCATCTGAAATATATAGTATCTTGGCATCTATAATCATTCCCATGCTGCTAGAAGTGCCAAAGAAATCTGGATTGCTGGTTGTCTTCCATCCTCTTGGAATGAAGGCATCATTACAATATTTCCCCAAAAAGATAAAGATCCAACAGAGTGCAGCTCATATAGGCCTATATTACTTCTTAATGCTGCTTCTAAGACATATACTAAGCTTTTGGCTAATCAAATTAATAAGATTATCTCCCAGCTTACATCACCTGAACAACATGGCTTCGTTCCTGGGAAGGACACGACCTCACACACACATCTAATTACTATGTTGATAGATTGGGCCGAAACTCTTTATGAACCTCTTAATATAATCTTATTGGATGCTGAGAAAGCATTCGACCGGGTGTCCTGGAAGTTTCTCTGGAAACTACAAGGGCAGCTTAATACTAGCCCTAAATATTTTAAACAGGTCAAGGCCATATGTCAACCAATTAAAGCCAGGATTAGTATACAACAGGAGCTAACTCCCTTTATTTCAATTTCTCGAGGCACTTGGCAAGTTTGCCCGCTCTCCCCTGCCCTGTATGCCTTATATATGGAACCACATATCAGGCTTTTATGGAAAAATATTCCCAACAATCTGCGCTTATCCCTAGCTTCACCCATGGCTGTCTATGCAGATGATGTACTAATATTTTCACACTGTTCCGATCCTGACTGAGATTGTCAAGCTAACAGCAATAGATTTTGGATATACTTCAGGTTATAAATGCTTACAAAATGTATTCTAGCAGTCTAAGGTACTAGTTGTGATCCTCAAGTGACAGCCAAAGCTACTACCAAATTGTGTTATGAATATAATTATATTTCACAATTATGACAGATTAGGGCATTATTGGATACGTGGATGGATCTGTTTGTTTCCTTAATTGGCTAAATTGATTTAATTAAAATGAACATTCTTTCTAAACTTCTATATTTTTCCTTTGCACATCACCTATAGATATTTTTTGCAGTTAGAAACTGCAGTAACAAGATTCATACGGAAGTGAAAGAAAGAGTGGAGAACCCTAAAAACTTTAAAACTCCAAATAATTAAGGGTGGATGGGCACTTCTGGACTTGTGCCTTTATTATTGGGCTACCATGGCTAACCATACCCAAATGGTTCATGATTTTTATCCAGATAACTAAATCCAAGCCATCTCAATCACGAATAATTCGGCTATCAGTAGGAGCAGATTCAAAAGTGTAACATTTTTCAAGAAAGTTAGTTTGAATACTATGGCAGCCCGTAAAAAAGATCTGGTTCAATGCTAGTAGGTTTTGGGGGATCCTGCTTTTTCATGCACATACCCCTCTTTTGAACAATCCTGAATTACCTGAATGCTTTACTTCCATGTATTTTGATACTTGGAGGCAGGCAGGGGTCAGGCAGGTAGGTGATTTGGTAGAAGAGTTTAGGGTTAAGTTATTTTCAGACTTACAGGCAGAATCAGGTATACACCACAATTATCTTTTCAAATATCTACAGATTCAGACCTCTTTACTGTGCGAAACAGTTAGTATCACGGTCCCACTTGACCTAGTCTGAATTTGCACAACTGATTTTTGGTAACCACCTACCTAGTATTGCTTAATTCAATATAGTCGAAACAATTTAGGATTATGGGATGAGAAGTGGTCCATTAGCCTTGACGAGTTGGCTACGGAGCAAGAGTTGTCAAGCTGCATCCTTCCACGCTTTTGCAGCGTCATTACTTCCACAAGGCTGAGAGGTCAGGTTTACCGCACTCTATTTGACTTTTATATCAGCCCTTCTAAACTTCGCAAGAGGTATAATACACCTTACAGCTGCCCATCCTGCTCAGTGGCACTGTTTGATAATGTTCACATGTTTGTTACATGCTCCAAACTCACACCATTCTGGTCTTCAGTCTTGATGCAAATATCTACAATACAACCTATCGAGTTGATAATTACTCCGAAAATGATGCTGTTAGGCTCAGGGGTTACAGATTTGGCCTTTTATGCTTTGACCATAGCTAGACTGATGATTGCGAGGAAATGTAAGTCTGACCTTCCGCACCAAGTATAAGGAATGGTGGAAAGAAATTATGGACCCCACGAACTGGAACTCCAGATAGCTAAAGTTAGAGGATCAACTGTGAAATGTCATCATATTAGGGGAACCTGACAAATTCATTCCATAATTTTGATTTATGTGATAAATATATTCTCAGCCGATGCTTTTGATATTGGTATAATGTATTGATTTCTATAATTAATTAATGTTGCCTTAATTTATCCAATATTTTGCATGCCAGTTTCTGATTTGATGTAATCGCTGTCAGATAAAAAGTATAGCATTGCTTACTCAATGTAGACAAACCAAGACCAAGCACCTTTGTTAATGCTTGTTTTAGGAGTGCTCTATTTCACAACAGATTTTGTGCATGGTAGCAATCACATTTATAATACTCTCTGGAAAAAGAGGTAGTTGCCAATCCATTTATTTATAGCTGTGTATCGAGCGTCATGAACTGAGAGGAAGCTTTCTTTTCCAAAGGAAAATGATGGTTAAAAGTCGAGGCATCTTCAAGTGTAGTTAGCTAGTATGTCTAGTAGCTGTAGGTGGAGGATTTATGATGAGAAAAGAGTCCTGCAGTACCATGGATGTTTCTATATGCAATGTACATTGCTTTAAAGCTAACATGTTTAGCTAAAGGCAGGCAGTGTAATGAATAAAGGGCTGGTGAAGTGTGATTACAGATAGGTAGGTTAAGGAGTTATCTTACAACTGTGTTCTGGATCATCTGCAGTTTGCAAATGAAGTGGAGAAGTGCATAAAGGTAAAGCAAGAACAGTTGTCATAATACAGACAAGAGAGAACTTGGTCGATGTTGGCTTGCCCACTTTGAGAGAAACCGAGGTTATGGAAAATTCAACAAAGTCTTGCGTTATGTTTAATTATCCTTTGGTAACTTCCTAAACTTGTGCTACAAGGTAGAGATTAGATTCCATCACCACACACCAGATTCCTTTCGTAATTTAATGGGGTTAGGAGTGACACAGGATTAGTTAGCCAGATAGTGAACACGTAGGCGCCGATTCCGATGTCGGACTGACTCAGGTCTGTCCGACATCGGTCAGGAGCCATAACCGACTGACCTGCTGTCATTGGTTATGGCCCTGCTAGTACGATGCGACCGAACAGGGTTCGGTCCCACTCGTATACAACACAATGCAAGCATGCATTCTGAGCGGAATGCATGCTTGCATCGTGGAAAGCAGGGGTGCAGTTCATCCCTGAACCCTGTGGGCAGCACCCCAAGGTGCCTGCCACCAGGTGCAGGGATCCACAGAGGGGCA
Source organism: Triturus cristatus (assembly GCF_964204655.1). Lineage (NCBI taxonomy): Eukaryota > Metazoa > Chordata > Amphibia > Caudata > Salamandridae > Triturus > Triturus cristatus. The sequence goes on along the minus strand of NC_140591.1, from coordinate 1,413,629,427 downwards.
CCATACGGCAGCCTCGCACCCATGGGGCCCTACTGGGGGCCCCCAAAGACAGTTTCCGACTGCCTTTTCGTGCCGGAAAAACCAGCATGAAAAGGCAGTGAAAAACTGCCATCGTACTCCCTCGGTCGCAAAGAGGCAGCCGGGGGAGTACTGAGGGATTTCCGGACGGCGGACGGGCTCTCCGAGCCTGTCGTCCGCAATCCGGAAATCCGTGTCGGATTCCTTTCCGACCGAGCCATTCTGACATTAGCCGACATGATCTGAATCGGTCGGAGGGGCTCCGACCGTTGGTCGGAGCCCTTCCGACCGAAATCGGAATCGGCCCCATAGTAGTTAATTGATTACCTGGAAGCTAGTATCCCCATTTTTAATATGTTTAGTTAAGGTGGCCAATTGACATCCAGTAGTCAACCACATTGGAGGCATTAGCCAAGGGCACACAACTTGATTTTAAATCTCTAAAATGATATGCATGTCATCAGCATAATTGTAGCAGTTGATGGTGAAGGATGAGATGATGTCAGGTAGAGCCAAAAGTATATGTTAAAGAGGAGATGGGCAATGGAGGAGCATTGAAGTGTTCTGGATGTAGAGGGGAAGGTGCAAAAGAGAAGGAGGGCCATGACATGATAAAGGATATGTTAGAAAGAAAAGGGTCTTTCCAATGCAGGACGTGCTTGTATACTTACGTTGCACTGCAAAGTAGGGTGAGCAAATGTATCAAAGGCAGAAAAAGGTCTACTTACTAAAGTCCACTAGAATAAAAGGTAGCTTGATGTCATTCCATTGGGTAACCAGTGTAGCTTCTATTTCACCAAATTGATGAGATCTTTTTTGGTAGTCAGAAGGAATGTTGTTTCTTTCGATAAAAGCTGATAACTGACTTAAAGAATATGTTTCAATGAGTTGCTCTAAAAATGGGCTTTTGCAAACCTACTGACAGAAGAACCAGTTAAGATTCTGCATAGTTGTTTTTAGAATACGTGCTATAAACAATATAGTCTGCCCACCGTCTGAACATTGAACTAAGCATCCTGGTTTATAACAATTGTGGCAACACAGGTGAAGAAAATCTCCCCAAAAATGTGCAGGAACAGATACTCAAGCGAGTTTTTTGCTTCAATTGGCAAGCTGAGTGCCTTGTTTAGATTTACAGACATGACTTTGTGTTATGTGAAAGCATCTTCAGATGCAGCTGAATAAATTGAACTAGTGCTGACTAATTCAGCATGTGAGTCTGCCCAGGATTTCCCTTTTTTTGTCCAATAAAACTATATAGGGTTGTACCAATACTGATCCATACAGTATTGAGGATTGCCCTTGGTGTTTAAAGTTTGAATCAGTAGATAGTAAAAGGTTTGCAGAGGTTCTAATTAAATATGTACTTTCTTTGTGCATATTTATCCATGCCCAATTTGAACAGAAATTATTCTTGATGGCATGGCTAATCTCCTGCCCTTTCTCCCTCTGAATGAAGGTCAAAATCATTCGTCACATGTGCACATCCCAAATAGCAGTATTCTCCTTAAATGAAAGGGTCACAGATGGATTGCCTTCCCTAGTTATATTTGGAGTTCAAAGCGTTGTGTCTCACAGCAGTAGATTTCCTAACTATTTTAAGGCTCTTCTTAGAATATACTGGCTTCATGACCATCCTCAAGGACCTAACAGCATCCCATCAAATATTTGAAGAAATCTGTGTCAACCCTTGTCTCAATACTTGGTTCAAAGTATTGGACAGACCCTGCCTAATTTCTCGAATCAGACTGACAGAATTACTATGCTACGGATAGGTTTCTAGAGCTGTTTTCTGAAGGTTTCTTTTGCATATTGTACCAAGTTCAGCATACATGGAAAGATAAGATATTTAAGATACATTCACTGTGAAACAAACTCAGGCAATACTGATACGTTAGCAATAAAACATGAAAGATTCATCATCATTTTGCTTTACACAGTCTATGGCCCTGTAGACACCGTTGTTACCATTTATTCAGACAAAGATAGAGTTAACTTTTTCAAAAGGAAAAAAGAAACCTAAAGTACTTTTAACCATTATTCTCAACTTAGTTTTTTTTACAGTAATCATATTGCATGGCATTCAATATTTTGTGCCTTTTGATATTTGTATTAACATTTACAAGTGTAAAAATGTTTGGTAACTATTCCCTATGGACCCACTTACTTGCTTTACTAAACCATGCACAGAAAATGTAACACCTTCTATGGAGACAAGCTCAACTAATCTGAATGCTTAGAAAGATGCCATTACCTACTGTTGTATATCTGCACTCGCAAATTGGAATGTCCAACAGTGTCTCAGACACTGTTTGCGGTTCCTAATGGGATCGCATATTGCATGCCTCATTAATATTCATGAGGCAGGTGCAATTTCCGACCCCATTAGGAATGGCTAGCACTCTCAGGGATGGTGGCCTGCTGGGGTCAGCAGACCACCATATGTGTGACTGCTTTTTTAAATAAAGCAATTTTTTTTAATGCAGCCCGTTTTCCTTACAGGAAAATGGGTTGCATTTAAAAAAGAAAAATGAAACATGTCTATTTAATTATTAAGGGCAGGAAGTGGTCCCTGGTACCACTGCCTCCTCTAAAAAATATTTTCGCATCTATTCACAAAGGGGAATCGTTTAGGAGCGGCTTACCACCTACTTGAAGTAGGTGGTAAACTGTGAATGTTTCGCTGCCATAAATGCGGTCGCAAAACAATGGTACATTCCATTCTGACTCGCTATTAGGAAGGGACGCCCCTTCCTAATAGTGAGAGTCACAAATGCGGTGACTTGCAAAATAGAGTTTGTACATGCCAGGACCCTTTTTTGAGGTCGCAAACAGGACGATTTCCCGTTTGCAACCACAATAAACAGTCGTACATCTGGCCCTAAGTTCAATGGGAGTGCAAAACATATAAGAAGCAGACACATGCAGTAGACTTGATTATAAGAGTGTGTTTAATGAAACTGGGATAATAATACAGTTTTTCACTCTGTTTCATACTACAGGAGCCTGATTTACAAAGATTACTTCTATGAATAAGTATGGCTTATTTGTAATATAGATTTGACTTGCACCTCAGATTCTAGCAGTAAGTCCCAGACACAAAAACACTCAATCATTCCAGAGCAATAATGATTTTTACACCTAGTAGCAGGAAGAATTGTGTACATTCAATAGTCTGAAACTTTTTGGGACAAAACAAATTATGTAAAGTCACAGTAGAGTATGCTAGCATTATGGGAGACATATATCACATCCATGGACACCTCCCAATTAATACTGAGGAGACATATTTATTGCAGATGAGGGTCTTTGACTATTAAACATCTGAGGTGTGATAAATGTCCTGTTGATTTATGAAACAACAGATAGCAATTCTGAATGTTACTCCTAGAAATTGGTGTGAAGATTTAGTTCAAAATTAGGAACACATCATTAAATTGGAATGCTTGTGAAAAGTATGTAAAAGACATATAAATATTAATGAGGCAGAGAAACTAAGGTAGTAATCAATTATGTGATCTGAAGCCTGCAAATATAAAAAATAAAAAAATAAAAACATTACTAGAAGTGAAATGCCTCCACGGAGGTGTTACTGCAGATGCAGAGAAAAATTAGACAGTCAATTAGAGGAGATTGTGATTAGCTATTGTTGCACAGAGTATATGAATTAAATCAGTCACAGTAAAAAGGGCAATACACATGGCATCCAGAATGATCCAGAATTATTTGTCCATAATATTGTATTTATAAAATAGCATACAGGTTAAAGGCAGAGTAACAAAACCTGTCTCCAACACCTGCAGGCATTTGGGTAGAAAAATGACTAGAATCGTAAGAGTTTCCCAGGACATCTAAGGATATAATGGGGACAAGTTAAACAGTCCAAAAAGAAAAAAAACAATAGGGGCCGTATTATAGAAAGTGACCATGGGGTGTGTGCAATGCTGCTTAAGACGAGCCCCCTGACGCTTGCATGGCCCTTTCAGTAATGCAGATTGCACCAGTTCTAAATGTCCACTGTTGCAATTCCAAGGGGGCATTTTGCAATTACAATTTTATTTGCATTCAGTGTATGGCCACAAGCAAATTATGGAATCTGTTGTGCCTTTGTGTCTGCATTCATAAACCAAGTAGTCCAAAAAGTGGGAAATCCAGGGGATTAAATTAGGGCAGAAACTTTAATTTCTCACAAGTATCATTGGCCCAGATACTTCAGAGCCCTCACAGGCTCACCCCGCCCTGCCTCCTCAGTGTAACACTGTGGTTGCTTTTCAGGAAGCGATGAGGCCATTCATTGCTTTCCAGCAGGTGTTCTCTGGGGGCCTTCAAGAGGTGGTGTCAATGGTGAAGGCCCAGCAAGACTGACAATGAAGGAAGGCTGACCCACATCTGCTTCCTTCTCTGCTCCTGTACTATAGATATTACAACTCATCCAGAAAGCCAAACCTCGCCACCGTTATGATTGTGAATCCAAGAGCGAATTTCCTCTCTGTCTCTAAACCTATTGCAGTGTGTGCTGCACCTCAGGAAGTGTCATTCCCTAATCCAGCAGCCTGCAATGCATTTGCTAGAGATGAAGCTACAAGTGGTCCTCTTGTCAGAATTGGAGGATCGCCAGAAATTCTTGCCTCAACCCAGGATAGCTGTTCAGATGCAGCCTCTAGGTGGGAGGACGTACTCATTTATGTTGGACATATGGGTTTTAAATTTATTTTAGGGTGTCTGATCAATAGTTTGGCATATTACCTTCAACAATTTCCTTGTTTTTCTTCATTTTCCCGACTGGAAGATATAAAAACACATAGCCCCTAACATTCATGATCTTCTTTTTTCTGTTGCCCATCTCACTCCAAGTTGACTCTTCATCTCTGTACTCAGGAACTAGTTTGGTTCTTTGACCCCCTCCTGAAGGACAGTTGATATACAATCCCCAAATCCCATGCCTAATATATTGTTTTTTATTTGAAAATAAACTTGATTCTTGTGACACTGTTTAGAGTATGTAGGCATTCGTGTAGATGGATGTGAGTGTGTTGACCTAAAGATGAATAGCACATGATTAAGACAGTCAAACACAGTCCATGACATTACTCACGTACACCCATTCCCTTTATGGCCAATGGCCAGGCTCATTTGAGATGACACACTGGTGCAAAGTATGCGTAATTGGTTTCCATTTATTAATATTAACCAAACAGTTTTTTTTCCTAGACATCTTCTGTGGTGGGATGGGTGAATACCAAATATGGGGTGTGTTGTGAAGGTGAGTCAGTGATTATGTAATGAATTGCTCATGGGGTTGGTGGCTGTTCTCCACAATGAAGTCAGTGAGTCATCCTCATCCCTACTTTCATAACACTGGGTCCAAATTGATATAAATATGTGGCTTTGGGTTGGTGGGAGGAAGCAGGTAGAGTTTGGTACAGTTGGTGCATGGGTTTAGCTCTAGAAGTGGCTGTTGGCTCCCAATTGCCTGAGGCACATGACTTAGTCCTACAGCTTGAAACAGGTCCCTCTGCGATAAGGCCTGTATAAGATTCAAGACCACGGAATGGCACCTTGCACCTTTCTCCCTCGAAATGTTCCAGGTCCAACTTGAGAATGCCCTGAAGGCATTTCTTAAACTTCTGCATCTCTCTATCAACCCTTCGGAACTCTTCCATGTGGGTAGCAATGTTGGATATTGTACCCCAATTTCATAAATCTCATACTCTGAGATGACAGCTTTTACCCATGCCAATGCCCAGAGAATACATGGTCATCTGACAAAGCCAGGAACATTACAGAAGAAGGTAGGCAATGTTATATTTTGATTAATGTAGAACTCGGATACAGTCTTTGGAAGGAAAAAGGATGTGTCCAGCACGTAGAATATTGACATCTGAGAGGTTCTGGGGGAGAATGATCAATGGGCAAGAAGTCAACCTCACATGGGGTTATCCCTCTCCATGACGATGGAGGGAAGACCACAGTTTCACCTGGGCTGGATGGTAAAACATGATTGGTAAATGAAATACCTGTAGGCTGAAAGGCAGTTGGGGTTGAGTTCTGCTTTGACAAGATGGCATTTGGATACTTTAGTTGCTCATAATCAAACAATCCACACCTGTGTGTGGGGATGGGGAAGAGGATATTTTTATCATTGGGAAACACAGGATACTACTTGCCTATTCTGCAATTTATTTAACAAAAAGGTATCCTACCACCCTTTCTACTAATCTTTAAAAAACACTTCAGTTTTTTCAGGAGGACAAGGGCGAATGCTGGCGAATGGCTGGGGTAATCCCTTGATGAATGTGTGAATAAAGGGCACCCCTCCCTCACTCCTGAGTTGTATTACACCCATCATTTTTGGGTGATACAACAGAAACTGAAACATAGGAAGGGCAAGTATTAACATTGGCCAATATATGTAGTGCATGACATTGTTCTGCATTCGACTATCCAGGGAGGTGTTTATTTGATGAAAGCCCAGGACCTTGTTAGGCCCTAGTGTAGGGCTGAAAAATGTCAAAACATAGGGTCATAGGACCATAACAGTCCAGATTACCCCTATCTTATTTTAGCCTTCCCCACCATCTCTACTAATAAAGGGATACCTTGGAGAAGGTGAGGGATTTTAAATCTCTAGTTAAGCCCCCTGGTCACCCATTATCTCTAAGCGCTCCCTGAAATATGGTCGAGCCCACCCTGACCTTTAGGAGTCAGGGTGAACCAGATGATGAAGCATGACACTATTAGAGTGTATGAGGGTTATATATAAAAAAAGGAATCTTTTCCTTCCCTGCACCAGCCATGCGGAGCTAGCTTAACCACAAGGGGTGTACCAGATAGCCACCTCAACCGTGCCTCATGTAGTATATACTATCTTCCTTGTAACCACAGGCAGGATACTTTTTTGTAGTTTTGGAGCTTTAATGGGAGGACTTATCCCCCTACCCTTCTTCAACTGTTGAAGAGACATCTCAACCCTCAGGGTCCCACAGGTTGTTTCCTGTGTGTACATTGTGTTGTCTATCAAGTCTGCCCTCTGACCTGCTTTGCTGCTCAAGTACTTCCTTTTCTGCTCATGGCCTGCTAGTGCAGCACCAGGACCCTTCTTCTGTGAGCTGCCCTGCCCAATCCAGCCTGCTTGTGTGTCCCAGGACTGCAAGCTCTCCAAGGGTCAGTCGGCTAACATCCTGTTCTAGACATAGGGACACAACAGGCTCCTTGGCACTACGCAACCTTGACACAGGCCCGCACGGCACATCCACGGCTCCGCAAGCCCAATCCTGTGCAATGTATATTGACGCCGATAACTGGCCCAGGTCTCTGCAGCTCCTCGCAGCTTTGATGCAGGACAATGCATAGCCACATCAGTTTCACAAGCCCAATCTAGGGTGACACATCTCGTCGCCGAGAACCAACCCAGAGGAACACAGCGTAACGCATCTTGACACAAGTCCTTGAAAAGCCCAAGCGGCTTCTCCAGCACCAGCCCAGTGCAATGCACCTCGACTTCAGCGCTGACACATTGTAACACAAGTCATCTTGAGCTCTAGTGGCTTCCTCAACAATGATGCAGAACCTCGAATTGCAAGCTCCTTTCGGCAGTTCCTAAACGCCGGCCAACGGAACCCATTGCAAGGACTTTGCATCTCCATGCCTAGGCAAAAGGTACTGATTAGCGGACTGAACTTAGTCCTGTATGTGCCTCATGCTCTGTCACATTCAGCCTGAACTTGTGACTTGGACCCAGTCTACCACAACCATATAATACAAGTTGATGCTTTTTGCTACTTAGCGCCTTTTTTCACTTAAATAATTAAGATTGCATATCTCTGGGTCTACTGATTGGCTTTTTGTTGGTTTGTTGTCAAATAATATATTACATTTTACTCTATTTTTCTAAATCGGAGTGGGATTTTTCTTCTGTTGCGTTTTCACTTTATTACTGTTTCAAGCGCTGCATAAATACTTTAGACGTTGCCTGTAAGTTAAGCCTGACTGCTTTTGTGCCAGGCTACCAGAGGGTTGAGCTCAGCTTAATTTGGGGGTTTGCTTCTGTTTCACCCTGACAGGAATTGTGGCTGTGGCTTGAGTAGGCTTTCACCCTCCGCAACCAGTAATCTAATTTCTAACACCCAGTAAATACATAGTCAGTCTCCTCTCCTGGGTGACAGGTACTGGGAGAAAGGTATCAGTTACAGACAGGAATTAACATGATGCGAGAAATTGTAGGTTCTGTTATAAAGGATATATCACTACTCAAGGATTGTCTGCAAAGGAGATATGGCGGAATAGAGTGGGTGACAGGGGGTACACATATATTTACCAGTGAATTATCACAATTGAAGGTTATACATTATTATATAACACTACAGACACTTAAGTAAGCACAGATACCAGTTGTATAAGTTCACTCATTAGACCTGGTACTGAGACATTATGAACAAGGAGGTCCCTATACTTTTATAGAGTTATTCTTCCTATTTCCTGATGCTTATGCAGAGGTAAATGTTTAAACAAAATGCTTTGCCATCCATCTGGTGTCTAAGGTCAGTACAGAAGGTGGCACAATCTTTGGCGCGGCATTGGCGGTGGTAGTATGTAGCAGAGGGGCAACCAATACAGGACTTTCAAAGTGAAAGATGAAATGATTAGAATGACCATATCTGAGGATTATTAAGTTAAAGTATAAAAATACAGTCCCTTAACAAGTGGTTGTGATATTAATAGTAATAAAACATACTTGGCTGGGTGGTAGGTTTGCATTAGGATGTGGAACATGGTTATCACTCTGTCACAGGAAGGGCTACTGCTGTTCCAGTCATTGCAAGCAATGCTCTAGACATTGGGACTGGATCAAGAAAAATTAGACTATGTCGAGATTAGTGTAATCTGTTTAGATTCTAAATAGGTGGATAATGCTGTGTACTGGGAATGGTGTTTGCGATGTGTGCGTTTCTGTGAGGGACGAGATATGAACTGTTTGAAGAGAATGTGACATGAGTGTCCAGTTTATAATGACGTTGAAAGAAAAAGTTTTTTTTTTTACCTTGCCCCACATTGGCATTCTTCAGGATGGGCAGGTCATAAACTAAGTCATGATTGATAGTGCAGCAGATACAACAGGTGTGAAACAAAGGTGGGATCCGGGTCAGCCTACAGAAAGAGCCGTTCCCACATTTATCCTCAAATTCTTTTTCTTCCCCCAAGTTCCCTAATCCCATGATCTACAACAAAGTTAACTACAAGGTATATCAGTCAGTGAAGGTCCTCTTTCTCTTGATTGGGATGGGGTGTGTTATGTTGTGTAGGCTTGAGACTGTCTCAAGTGACCACAAGTTCACACAGTACAAGGAAAAAAGAGCAGAGCGAAGAGTGTGGGCATGTTTTTTCAGGATTCATTTTGTCAAGATATGTCTACTTTGGGTTCAGGTGAATGCTGTTTCCTTATTTGCTTCAAATTGAAGTTCTAATAGCAGAGATACATCCATTGCCAAGAACTTTGCCAACAGGCGTAGACCGAAAATATTGTCTTAAGGTTACTTTTAGTGACTTTGCTGTGAAAATGTCTGGCATACGCGCCTCCATACCCTCATGTAATGTGATTCGGATACTCCTGTATGGGGCAGAAATCTACACACGGATTTGGTGAATACAATCCAGTGGCCATATTACTAAAGTGCAGATGCTTGTGCAGATAGCCCTGGCACAGATACAGCACCAGCGCTCTCACCAGAGGGCTTTCTCTCATGGCCCCATGCAAATGAGTGAATCCCTTGGCCTCTGTCCCCCTACCCTATTATAGACGCTGGCACAGAGGCAAAGAAGCTGTCTGGAGCATCACTGACAATGCACCACCTAAAATGTTGTGCACTGTCAGTGCGCCCCCTGATAGCAGCCCTCTTGAAGGGGGAAAGGCATCCTATGTACCCCCAGGACATCTCCTTGCAGGCAGGTGCAGTCACTCACTGTACTCACCAGCAAGGGGATCTCTAATCCCCTTTTAAAAGTGCAGACGAGAGCAGCTGCTTCAAAGCCACTCTGTATTTCACTTGAATGGGCTGCCCCCAAGGCAGCATTCAATGTAATACTGCGCACTCTCCCTGTTAGCACTGGGCGCACCTTTTGAAAGGTGCACCCGGCGCTAACAAGGAAAACGAGTTGCATTGCATAATACAGTCCCTGGTGGGGATTTCCTCGCATGCAGACATCTGTGTATGCAGAGATCTCTGCATGTAGATTTCCCTATGTGAATAGGACCCTTAAGTTTGTTTCCAAATACAGAAAATGATTAAAAAGCTACAGATGCTCGATTTTTCAGCCCTGCAGAAATGCTACTGAACCTAGCCCACAGCCTTCATGAAATTGTGCAGCTCTTGTTTTCCAGGAATATTAAATTGCTGTATGTGCTTAGGTTTCAATTTTTCTTTATAACTCTTACTTCACCTACATTCAACTCTCAGGCTTTAGCAACAGCCTTTGAGAAAACATTACATCACTTACAGCCCAGGTTATTGTATTGTAAACGATTTTCCAAGTAAGATAAAAATATCAATTTTGTGAGATTGATCTCTGCTATAGATTATCACAGATTGTAGCCAGGGATTCTGCGAATGTATCTCCACTAAATGTGTTACAGAGGTTATGAATCAAAGGCACATTTGTAGCATTTATTCAAAGGTGTCAGAAGAACAATAACGAGTCTTTTGAATTGTTTTCACGATTTTCGGCAGTGAAATGTTTATCTTTTACTAACATTCAGAATTTACGAAAAAATGAAAGCATGGTGTCTAGTGCAAAGCTATGTGTACTACAATGATTAACCATCACACAATGAATGAACACATTGAACCCTTATTTCTACAGAAATGTGAATGTATTAACAATCTCAAAAACGACAAATTAAATTTCATATTAGCAAGGGCAAAAAGTGATCACAGAGCATGTAATGTAATATAAGGTGGATTTGTTGAGCGCTGCTTGTCACTCATGAGGGTATCCAGGTGCTGAGTAGGTGAGTGTAGACGTGTGGTGAGACCTGGACTGAATACAGGCAGCCTTGTTGGTCCCACAAGAAGACTAATTTAATACCCAGGTATTCAGTTTCTTGCGGAATTCAAGACGTGAGGAGGAGGCCCTGATGTGCGGGGAGAGGTCGTTCCAAGATTTGTCAGCTTGGTAGGAGAATGAGACCTCCCGTTCTGATTCTGTGGCTGTGGAGTAAGTGTGCAAGTAAGAGAGATGGTGAGTGAAGTTGTCTGGTGAGTAGATGAAATTGAATCCGGTGACTGAGGTATGCAGGTCCCGTGTTGTGTAGTGACTTGATTGTGTGTGTGAGAAGTTTGAACTGGCAGCACTTCTGGATAGAAAGCCAGTGGAGCTCTCTGAGGAGTGTGTGGTGTGAGTTCAGTGCGGAAGGTCAAGGACGAGTCTGGATGGTTTGAAGTCTGTGAAGAAGATGGGTTGGATGCCTGTGTAGAGTACATTGCCATAGTCCAATCTGCTTGTGAGCATGCAATGAAAGGAAATTGCACCAAAATTGTTGCCTTGTCAGTCCAGTAAAGACACGTGCATGTTTTTGCTAAACACAAGCTTTATTTGATCAATGAACTGATCAAATTTTTTTTTAAATGGTTAGTGGGGAATTTTACTACCGTAGGACAAGTGACAATTAAAGGTCTTGCTCACCTGATTTCAATAATGATGTAAGGATTTTCAGTCCTCGAGCTAAAGAAATGTTATCTATTTATTTGCTATATTAGCCAATTGTAGTTTCAGTCTGACCAGGCTCTCAGCTGGATAACTAGGCATTTGCATAGTACTGTCAAACCCTGAATCTGCCTCTGTCTGATAGGGTAAAGGTCCTACCCATGGTGAAATTTTATTTACACATTGGTTTTACTGGATCAAGATGAGCTAAGTTATTTGTGGTCATTGTTGCGTAGTAGCTGATTTACATAGGTTAATTCACACATAAGTCATAGTTACACAAGAGAAACATTTCATTATCTGCAATCAAAACTGTTTTCTACTTCACAAAAGCAGCATGAATGTGGTAGTTTTGCATGAACTATTCTCTGCTGAAATCTTTTAACATATTTTGATTTTCTACATTAGTAAACGACACCTACGTGGCCGTATATTAAAATAAGTCTCAGTGCTAGAAAATATTTTAAGGACAAGATATTTCAGCTGAGTATTCACTATTAAAACAGAAAGGAAACTGAAGCAGTCCAGGGGCCGTGTTACATATAGGGTACAGTATTACCTGGTCTCGCTCACTGTTAGCTTTGTTATTATGGAGTCCGAGCTCCAATGGCCAGTGTCTGCCTTTTTAAGATGAGGTCCACTGCTGTGCAGCAAGGGTCAGAGTCTCTGTGGTGGTTGCACAAGAACACATGCACACATGTATGTGCACATGTGTCCCCATATTAGGGGCAGGGGCTAGTGTTTTAAAAAAGAAAAAGGTGCAAAGTCACATTAATTCAAAGCAATTTGTTGAGGCACAAGGCCGCTTAACACAATAGAATTGCACCAGGGAAAGAAGCGCCCCAGAAGCATCTGGGACACTCCTAAAATGTGCTTATTGCTTCTCTCACTGTGGTGCTCCGGAGAGGGAATGGGCAATAGTCATTTTGGGGTGGGAGAGCTGCAGGCGTTCAGAAGCCCACACCTGCAAAAGCCCCATATCTGTTTTTACAGATGTTACCCAAAGCCTCCCAGGTCATATGAGAACATGACCTGGGAGGCTGTTGCAATGTTTTCAAGCACTCTTGGAGTTTGAGTATTTAGGCCAAAGACTCTAGAGTGCAGGGACCCCTGTGGTGGGTTGTAGGGTTGCCCTGCAGCATAGATACAAGTAGAACAAATAATCCTGCAAACAATTTATTGAAATGCTTTAATGACAAAGTTAACAATAAATCATTACTTGTAATAATTAAGGTCATAGTAATGTTTTATCAACAAAGACAAAGTTCTCTGTGACTCATTACATGTAGTAATGAAAGTTATTGAAATGCTTTATTGACAATGACAAAGATGATAGTGAATTAGTACATGTCCTAATGAACAGCTCTGTACGACTGTACCATCCTTATTGATTTTAATGGTGTTTGCGTGATTTATTCTGGCATATTCCAGCTTTTCTTAATGTGATGACACCCTGACCAAGCTACGAGGCCTGCCTTTTGATAACTACAACCCATTGTATTGTGTTTAGCATATGTGGGTTAATTGCAGGTATGTGTTTCATAGCTCGATAGGGCTGAGAACTGCATCGCTGTAAGTATTTCTACCAGCCATCATGTATATATTTATAATTTTTTTTTTTTCTGAGTTCAAAATATTTTATTGAATTTTCTTAATAGACAATAAACACAGACAATACAGAAAAATAGTATTGAGCGAAAATACCTAGTCACAATTTATACATTACAAAACATCATAGTAATTACAATAGGTAAGAAATTATTCATATTCATAGAAAAAATAGGAAGGAGAGGAGGGGAAGGAAAATCTATAAAAAGTCAAGCATTAACAATAAATAGAGCTACTATATCATATAAATTAGTGTAACATAATAACAATTATAAGAAAAACTAGCTATAAATATACCATTAAGAAGATAAGTATACATCAACAGGTATCCAAAAAGAGTGATAAGAGTTAGAATTATGATGAATCCCAGTCAAGGACAACTGAGCACCTCTTCTTGTAAAAATAACCCATGACCACCAAGCATGATCTGATAATATCGAAACATCTTTCCAACAGACTGTAATGGATTTTAACGCAGCTGAAATTAGGAAATTAAAAAGTTTACCTTCTAAGTCATTTAAATTCTGTGTCAAAATAGCAGATTTGCATATTAACATTTTGTATGAGATATCATCATGAATCTTTAATATCTTTTTTATAATATCCCAAACTTCAGTCCAAAATGTAAAAACTAAAGGACAATCAAAAAGCATATGTTGTAATGTACCTGGTTGTAAATTACAATGCCAACAAGTTGCAGACTGAAGAAGTTTAGCTTGGAACAAATGTATTGGAGTCCATAAACAATTAAATAAAATATAAGAATTGGTTTGATAAAGTGAAACAGGTAACCAACCAGATATACTATTAAGCCAAATATTTTTCCATGTATCGATAGACAAGGAAAGTGAAAGTTCATTATTCCAAAAAGCTGAAATCATATTTATGCTGTTTCCTAAAGTATTAGATAAGTTTTTATATAAAATAGAAACACCATGAGATGACATGGATATAGTTTGAATATAAATTGATAAATCAGCATTAACATTAGAAGGAATAGCATGAGGAAAATAATCTAAAATCCATTTACACAAATATTCATATTTAATAAGATCGGACTGAGATAAACCAAATCGTGTTTGCAAAGCCTCAAATGATTTGAAAGTATTGTTGGAGTAAACATCCTTGATATAAAAAATACCAGCCTTAATCCATGAATACAGAAAATGATATTTCTATTCAATTTAATGACATTACTATACCATAATGACAAGTCTTCAGTATTATACATGGGAGATAGAAAAATTGAATCTAGATCATTAAAAATCATTTTAGTAGATTTAAGAATAACATATTTATGAAAAAATGATGATTTGTTAGACATGGTTAAAAGAGTGGGTAATGGAAATGGATTTATTATTGATTTCTCAATATGGAGCCAAGTAGGGGGATTATTTAAAAATGAATGATTAAACCATATGGAACTTTGTTTTAAAATACAGGCTTTATGATAAAGAAAAAAGTCAGGAATACCGAACCCAGCATTACATTTGGGCATTTTTTATTTTTTATGATTAATACGAGGTGACTTGTTGTTCCAAAGAAATTTGGAGATAAGTTTATCAACATCTTTGTAAAACTTTAATGAAAATTGCGTAGGAATCATGGCAAGGGTATAAAAGATTTTAGGAGCAATAGTCATTTTGAAAGAATCCATTCTACCCCACCATGAAAGATGTAATGAAGACCATTTGGACGTTTTGTCTTTAATATAATTTAAGATAAAGTTACAGTTTAAAGTTATTGTTGATTTTATGGATGAAGTGAATAAAATACCAAGATAGTTTAATTTATTCTTTTGCCAAATGATTTCATTCATGGGAATCATATCAGGAGTACAATAAATGTTTAAGGGAAAAAATTCAGTTTTGTTAGTATTTAATTTGTATCCAGAAACTGTGGAATACTTTGCTATAATCTCTAATAAGGAGGGGAATGAGGATATAGGGTTACTAATAAATAAAAGCACATCATCAGCATAAGCTAATGTTTTAATAATAACATCCTTAATATTGATTCCTTTAATACCATCACATTTTCATATAGAAGTAAGGAAAGGTTCAATACCAATTAGAAACAAGAGCGGGGAAAGGGGACATCCTTGTCTTGTACCTCTAAAAAGGGAGAATTGATTCGAACCTTGGCCATTGATAAATAAATGAAAGTTTAGTATTGAATTGTGTGAGTGTAATGATGTTCTTTTACTTTTTATATGTAAGAGTACAGGGCAATGATTGATTGGGTGTTGTTTGTTGCATGTCTGAGGACTGGGGTAGTATCTCAAATAAAATCCCCTGAGTAGGCCTTGGTGTGCTCTCGGTCGCTACCCTGAGAGTCAAGTGCAACAACAGAGTACTTGGCTCCCAAGAGATAAAATATTGAAAAGTTATTACTTAAGAAGGACCCATATCCTTCCAAACTAATACACCCCTTTTTTACATTTGCTAACGGTAATTGCTAGATCTATTCTTTTTTGCTGACAGTATTTTTAATGAGTTTTTATTGTGTAAATTAGTCTCAGCTTAACTGGCAACCTCACTTTTAGTTTCACTTATAATTGACATTGGAATTGCTACAAACTGATTTTACCTGTGCTCACTTGTACTTTTGGGAGTCAGGATGTTTTGTCTCGGATCGGGGGGCATTTCTTTAACCATCAGCTGGCCTTTCAGTCCACTCCTTGAGTTTATGGAGAGAGCGCTGAATAGATCTACCATTTTTCCTCCACAGGGCTGACTGGAGGTTCATTTCTGGGTTCGGCTGTGCTCTAGTCGACATAGGAGTATCATGACTACAACTCTTAAAAGGAGGGCTATGATGCAGATGCACCTAGGAAAACGTTAATTGCCAGACCTTATTTCTTTTTCCTGACAGTGTTTGTATTGAGTTTTTCCCATGCTAAGTGTTTAAATTGAGTAGTTTAGTCTCAGGTTTACTGGCAACCTCAATTTCTGCATATGCATTTAGGACATTGTAGTTGCTAAACAATGATTGTGCTTGCTTGCTCTTTTGGGAGTCAGGCTGTCTTGACTCGGCTCAGGGAACATTTTCTAACTATCAGCTGGCTGGCTCTGAGGTCCCATTTTTGAGGTTGCGAAGAGAGCACTGAATAGGTCAGCCACTTTTCCTCCTTAGGGCTGAGAAGAGCACCATTTTGTGCATGGCTGTGCTCCAGTCAACCTAGGAGTGTAATGATTATTCCCCTAAAAAGGAGGACTGCAGTGTGGACGTGCAACAGACACTCACAGCGATTGCACCTCTATTGCACTAAAGTCACCATGAAGACAAGCCTGTCTGTGCCCATCCTTAACGTGGCCAGTGCCAGCCATCCTGTGTTAATGCAGGCCCTGCTGACGTAAAGCCGCTGCTGAAGAAGCCATCCGTGAACTCAGGAAAACTCAAGAACTACCAACCTATCCCCGACTCTCTGCTCCCCTTCCCAGCCAAGGTCATCGAGAAAGCTATCAACATCCAGCTAACCAGACATCTGGAGAATCACAACCTTCTGGACCCCTCCCAAGCTGGCTTCAGAGCAAACCACAACACTGAGACAGATCTAGTGGCAGCCACAGACAACATTAGAATGCTGCTAGACCACAGAGAAACAGCAGCGCTTATCCTCCTTGACCTCTCAGCAGCCTTCAACACTGTATCCCACAACACATTGATCAACAGACTCCACCAGATCAGAATCCAAGGAGCAGTCCTAAAGTGGATCTCACCTCACGAAAAGAACTCAGAAGATCATCATTCATCCCTACTCCTTGCTCCCTAAGAATATCACATGCGGTGTTCCTCAAGAATCATCCCTCAGCCCAACCCTCTTCTACATTTACATGACACCCCTGGGCATTGTGAGGAGCCACGGACTCAACTTCATCTCCTATGCAGACTACACGTAATTCATCCTCTCCCTGCCAAACAACCCAACGACCATCAAAGTTGCATGAAGGAGGTGGCCATTTGGATGAATAACTGTCTCAAACTCAACACAGACAAGACAAAAGTACTCATCTTCGGTAAAGGCAAGGATACCCTATGGAACAACGAATGATGGCCACTTGAGCTGGGCCTTACCCCTAAACCCACCGAACATGCCTGCAACGTCGGCATGATCCTCGACAGCCAGCTATCCATGAAGAAGCAGTTCAGAGCTGTCTCCTCCGCTTGATTCCTCACCCTTAGAATGCTCAGGAAGGTCTTCAGATGGCTCCCACCCAACACCAGGTGAACTGTCACGCAATCTCTTGTCACCAGCAGACTCGACTACTGCAACTCCCTCTATGTAGGAATCACTGCCCAACTCATGAGGAAACTCCAGACCATCCAGAACACAGCCGTCTGACTCATCATCGACTTCCCCAAACAGACGCACATCACCCCTCACCTCGGTAAACTCCATTGGCTAACAGTAGTGAAGAGATACCAGTTCAAGCCGCTCACTCACGCTTACAAAGCACTACACAACGAAAGACCAGTGCACAAGTGAATTTCCCCCAACCTACAAGGGAACTGCGTTCCAGATCCTTTCCCTAGCAGCTACCAGGCAAATCCACCGGGCAAACAGCGGAGGCCGCTCCTTCTCTCACCTGGCGGCTTAGGTCTGGAACACCCTCCCCTTGCACCTCAGAGCCTCAACATCACTCCAACAGTTCAGGAAGGACCTCAAGACCTGGATGTTCAACCAATAGGAACAGGCAGTGTGATCCCACAGCATGACCCCACAGCACCCCGAGAACCTCACAAGTTAAGCAGCCGCGCTATACAAATTCTGATTGATTGATTGATTGATTAATTGATTGATCCTGGTCCAATATACCATTACCCAACCCAGGAGCTATGCAGTTTCAGGCCTCATTGAATTTGTATGGGTAAACGTTCTATGTGGAATTGCCTGGGCCCGTTATCATGTAGGCACAGTCCAGTTTCACTGTTCGTTGAACCGAAGAACTCTCGAGCAAGGGGGGCAGGTAGCAGTATACAATCCTATTTTATTCATAACCAAATAAAGGCTGCTCTAATTAATATTTGTTTGCTTTATAAATACACTCTCCAAGCGCCAAGATACGCTCTAATCAATATTTGTTTTCTTCATAAATACACTCTCCAAGCGCTAGGATACCCTCAAGGGTGATAGTGTTCTTTACAGATACACAGAACATAACATGTCAACAACCTCCTCCATGAGAATCAGCTGGATATGCTCTTTATGACTGAAACCTGGATAAGTGAGTAGTCATCACCTGACATCGAGCTGGCCTTTCCAGGGAGCTATGCCTGTGTCCATTTGTCAGAGCAGGAAAAGAGGATGGGAGGTTGCTTTCACCTTGAAACAGAGTGCACCACCTTTACTCTAGCTTTGGGTTTCTGCATCACAGTCTCCCTGCAGATGTCTACGGGGGGTTCCAAGATTATGCTAGAATTTATCATCTCGCTAGATCAAGTGCTTGTCCAAATGATCCTTCAATACTCCAATTTCACTTTGCTAGGGCATTTTATCTTGCACAACTCCAATGCTTCTCTTGCTGCAGCATTGTTAGAGAAGCTGGCATCATTCAATTTAGAGTGTCTCAGCCCCTTTGCACCTTTTTGGGAACCACATCAATATCATATTCTCCAAAACTACAATATCAATAGAGGACCCACTTGTTGTGACCAAGTCCAACCTCTTACTTATCTCTTTTTCATGGTGCGTGAGGGTAGTTCAAGGTGGGAAGCCTTAAATGAATCATTTTCTTTTCACGCCTGGAATAAAATTAAGCACCCAGAGTTGGGAATTCTGCTCTCTAACTCTGTTCCTGGAAACAGCAAGATTAACTCCTTTATGTAAAAAACCTAGGGCAGATTGTGCCCAGCTCTCCAATTTCAGATTGATCTCACTCCTGCCTGCTGCCTCCACAATTTTGGAGAAGTTAATTAATATCCAGCTATCAGAGTATTTGGAGCAATCTAAATTTTTCAATCTATCCCATTTGTGTTTTGGGCCCGGTCACAGTACTGAGACGGCACTCTTGGAAGTGGTGAATTCTATCAAGATGACATTAGGTTACATGAGAAATGCTGCTTTGATTTTATTAGATCTTTTGGGCCCTTTTGACACAGAATCCCACCGCATCCTGCTCCAGCACCTTTTTGGACACTAGAGTGGTGGGCCAGACACTTGAGTGAAATTTGTTCTTTTTGGGGAAATAGAGGATAGGCTGTTCGGATCGCACATTATTCTTCCGCTACCTAGGCTTTTATCCCCAGGGTGCCACAAGTCTCATCTTTAAGACCTACTTTATGTACTATCTATATGTCCAAATTGCCCTCTAGGTGGAGTCATTTGGTGGGTAAAATAATTTCGACACTCAGCTGTTCCTTTCATTTGAGAATGGGTCCTCAGCTGCCTAGGAGTCCTTCCTGTGTCAGTATTATATTGGATGCACGTCCGCAGCCTTCAATGTAACTCAGCTAACACAAAAATTCTGCTGTTTCGGTCTTCTCCTTCCTTGTGATGGGAGAACTGCTGGCCCATCACCCTGCCACCTCCCCCCAGTGGCTAGGAATTTGGGAGTGGTTTGACTTTCAGCTCTCATTTCAGCCTCAGGTAGCCGCCGCGGTCGGATCATGTTTTGCGCTAATGCAGCCGCTTAAGAAAATTCTCTTTCTTTTGCTGCCTCACTCCCTGATAACTGTGGTGTATGCTCTTATCACCTCGAAACTGGACTACACCAATGTCTAGCACCTGGGCTTACCGGTTTGTCTAATAATGCGGTTGCAGGTGGTAGAGAATACGGCTGTGCGACCTCTGTTAAAAATTCTCTCATCATCTTCTCACCCTGTACTGGCTACCAACCACAACACAACAGTATAGTACCATAATGTCATAGCCTAAATATAATCTAATAAACAATATAATATCCTAAATAATTTTTTGGCGGTATTCCTCATATTGGGCAATGAAGGACTGAGATTATGACCTGACCGTGCGATCAAAAGTGCGTTCAGTCCACTTTGCGCATTATTCTATTCTATAAGCTGCATAGGGAGCCCAGGAAACTTTATTTGGCCTTTCTGCTTAAAAACTAAATTTCAAACAGCGCCGTCCTGTCCTTTCATATTTACAAATGCCTCAATCGGAGTATAGTTGCACAGTAACGATTGATTTCATGCAGAAGGCAATTAAAATAAAGAAACTGGTGCTAATATATAAATGGATCAGGATATTTTAGTTTGTTCTATTTATATTGTATTTCTGCGATTCCTTTAATAATGTATTTTACTGATTTATATTAAGTTGCATGTTTTAGTGGATTTAACAGACAATATGTAATTAATTATTATAATGTTCTCTTATCTGAATAACCTATTTTTTTTAAAAGAACACCATTTTTTATGCTTGGCTATGAATTACAATGTGAAATGTTAAGTTTTATTGATATTTTGCCTAATGCTGCATTTTTATTGTTGTGATTTTGTCATCCGAATAAAGGTTGTTTGCTTGCTTCTCCGACATATTGTTTAGAAAAATATCACACCATGGGAGCTATTAAAAATCTACACCCAATGGAGTGATATTTTTGTTTATTTTGGCCGTTATATTAATGTCAGACAACATTTTCTTCAAACATCGAACAATCTAATTTTCTGTCAGAAAGCTGTTTCCCATGTGCTTTATTGTAGTACTGTATACAAAATCCAGCAAGAATAGTTTTACATCATAATTTTTGAAACAATAGGTGTATCCACATAAGATAAATTTACTTCCAGGTATTCTAAATGGAACAGTTGTGATTTAGCTGAGAGAAATCTTGCCAGTGGCATCATTATGCTGTGGAACTTAGAACTTACAGATGTCATTGGAATATGTATTTACCTAGATTCCACTGTTTGTAGCTGGAGTCTGGCTGCCCTGCTGTAAGCTTGGTGGTTTTGAGATTAAAACCAATATATTAGCTTTCGCACACTAGCACTTTGACTGCAGAGATATTGGCATCAATGTATCACTGGTGAAGAGTAGAACCTGTGCAGAACAGGTATACGCCATCAACTTACAAATCTACATTTATGAACATTGGGATTGCAAACTGGACACTGCGACCTGTGTTTAAATGCCAGTTACTGCGGTGTTGTATATTGCCAGTCTGCTGGGAAATTGTTGGACCTCCATGGCTTAACGAGTCTTGATTGTTGACTCCGACGAATGGAGGAAACATTGACAACCATCAAGATTAAACTTCTGGCAGTCTGTAATCAAGGTAATACTGCTGGTGTTACAGGTCTGACGCACAACAAATTATGGTGCAGGCCCGGGAATGTGCCAGGGCAAGCACTGAGTGTAGGTGCAAGTGTTGGAGTGCAGGGCTGACAAGGCCTAAAGATCACAAACAAAATTTGAACGGCTGGCATTGCAGGCCTGAAGCTCTGAGGTTTAAAATGAAATACAGGTCTGGTGGAGTGTATGTCATCCTCAGGGGTCTCATGCACATGCGCCATCTGTAGTATTGTGGTTATTTACTATGTCTTGTTTCAGAATGCTCTGATTCTTGAGAATCAAGAATCAGAGCATTACAATAGTTCTGTGTATTTATTTCCTTGTATGTTTGTGTCACTTCTGCTTGCTACTCGGCGTACATGTTTGTTGCTGTGGGGTTGTCAGAATAAATAAGATACCTACAACTTCAATGTTTATTGCTTCATTACTTCACCATTATTGGCTAGCTTGGAACGGGAAACTAAGCTTTGATCTTCGGGATCATGGAACAACTTCAAGGTATACCGATTAATGAAATTTAACTTGGGCAGTGCATAGCAAAAGTCCAGCTTAAAAGCTGGTAAATCTTTACACAACAATAAAAACTGAATATGACAATAAACCACAAGTGGAAAAGGAATGTGCACCTTGCACACGTTAAGAGAGTGACAATGATTTTGATGAAAACCCTAGTACAAGCATTGTAAAAGAGTGCTTGAAGCTGTAGAAGTGTAAATAATTCAAATATTTTGTATTAACATGCCTAATAATCAATATTTCTGATGGCTAGAATATGTTGAAATGAAAATTCTTAAAGAATATTCTTTGTTAATATGAATATAAATATATACTAAAATGACAAGTTATGTACACATGCATACACGAGTCTCAATTTCAATCGGGCGAATATTTGTGATAAATGTATGCCATCTTTCATTGCTTCAATTGTAATGCACCATAACGATTTACAATTTGATGCAACTCTCACATAATTTGATTTACATGAATGAACTTGAAGTGTAAAAGCTTTAGATTAATAGTCTTGGATTTCCTTCAACGAAAATTCCTAATTGCTTTATAAAATTGTTTTACATGTAATCACTTTGAAAATTGTAGCAGTAGGCCATGGTTAGCATTAAACTTTTCTATGCAATAATCTTTGACTCGCTATGATATTCAACTATTGACAAGAATGCTTAATCAAATTTCACTATGCTTGAGTCTAATTGCACATTCGTTTATTGATTAAGAAGCATTGCCTTTATATGCAATACGTGACTTTTCCCTTTAGGTTTGCAATTTTTTTCTTCATGGACTGGTGAGAAAGGAATTTGCTTCCCTTCTTACTCATGTAACTTCCCTGTACTTTTTACGTGAAGTTCCTGATGACTAACGGATACTTTTTAAAATATACATCAATAGTGACCCTAATGCGAGAAACTAATCTTTTAACCCCTGCACATGGAATTGTTCCTTGAGAACCAACCTGTGTGCCCGGAATGGAAAAGTAATTCTCATGACATCATTTGGGAAAATATTCTAAAGTATCTGCTTTTGCACCTTGTAAGTGTACGATGGTCACATGTGGCACAGACCACAATGAGGTGGCAATTGATGTCATCTCGGAACTTATGAATCTATATTACTGTTTAATAGCTGGAGGAGTGGGGGGAATTGATCAGTGTCTGCAGGCAGATTTCCACCTACATTGGTCCCTTTTTCAGCTTGCAGGCAGATTTATTTTCATGAGGTGAAGGGCTTTCTGAGCTCTGCTGTCTTTCCATGCACATGTTGGTAGACTATGTGGCATTCCTGATTTTGATTTGATCCTATGCTTATGCAAAGATAACTTACCTGAACTGTTCCCAGCACGTGTAGGTGGCAGGAACCCCTTGCTAAACATACTTTTCTTGGACTTACTGGAAAGTCCAAAATTCACAAATGTCCCATTGAGATTTTCCCTTCGTAACTTGCTTACTTAAATGTTTCTTATGGGCTTGAGTTTTGATAATCCTTTGTACTCTGCTTATGAGTAGTTTTATCCTACATTTGTAATTATGTACTGAAACTCATGAGTAAATATTCTAAATTGGTGAGTCTTGTGTTGAGTGCATACATTTGCTAAATACAATAACTAAACAAAATCTTAAATTGCCTGAGTCTTCTAAAATGTATACAATGTACTTTCTACAGAGACTGTGCATACAATAGCTGGGTTTCTAATGTATAACAGAGATAATCATAGATTATCTACAGAACATCAGGTATTGTTATTATTGTTCTGTATAGCCACTGCAGAACTCTTCGTTTGTGTGATTTTGGTCTGTCTAAACTTTTTCAGGAGGGTGGTGTATTTAAACTTGATTACCAATTTGTAAGTTGGCTAAAATTCCTAGTCCTCATTGGGTAGTTAAGAGTCAACATCCTAGTTCCCTTCCCGCTCAATGAGATGAGAAAGGTCAATCAAAGGACCAAGACCTTATGGGGTGTGTCTCAGTTCTGAATAGAGATTATAAGCAGTAAAGGTTACCTTTAATGGCCTAGGTTAAAACCTCTGAAACAGCAACATATATGAAAAATTCCAAAGTTTAGGGTAATTGTGGAAAAGTTATGATCTTGTCAGAAGTGACCACAATTCGTTTTGATCACTTTCTTTCACCAATGCAGGTAAATGGCATAAAAAGTTTACAATGTACAGTCATAGGAGTTTCCAATATAAAAATATATGCACATTTGAGCAGACAGTCCTCATAACAGTATAATTAATTGCAACAAGATGAAAAATATATAATTTCATGAGTTATTCTTATGTTAAATTTTTTAAAGAGTTGTTTTCTCATTTTAAAAGCACAACATAAAAACGAAGCTATATAATAGCAGGTTAATGGATCTATAAGTGATTAGCGGTGTTCCTGTAGCCCAAACTGTTCTGTTAAAAGGGTTAGGTCAGCGCCGGGACACTCGTATGAGTAGCAGTGCGCTGTACAAATACCCATATAACATATAACATAACATTGTAGATAGTAAAGAGCAGGGAGACATTGCCTGAATTTAAGGGTGCGCAATAGGGGTAAAATGAACTTTTTTCTCTCCTCTCGATAAAATCTGCAAAAGAATAATAGATGGAGATCTTCTTGAACAGAGTTTCCATCACAAGGGCAAAATGAGAGCGCGTCAGCTGTGTAAACATTAGGAGGAAAACCCAACATGAAGGGAGTACGTTTTTGTTGGAACCTAAACAAATGGTATCTATGCAGGGGCCCAGTAACAAAAGTTAGGTAGTTGATTTCAGTATTTTCTAATGAGGGCATTACATTATATTGTATTACCCTAGACTTGGTAGAATTAAACAGACCACCTATTCTTCATGCATTAATAACTCTTTTAGTCCAACCTTAGAAAAAGTAGAACATAAGGCTGGACTGTCAAATAGTTCCCCCATCCCAATTAATTATAATATTTTCTTTACATATTGAAGCCATCTAATCTTGCTTAGTCCGTCTAGGTTTAGGCAGTTCTGAAGAATTTCCTGAGGTAACATGAGTGTATCTCTTTTCCAAATAGAGTGCCATAAAAGTTTCAGGGATATACTGATTTTATCCACGGTTATTGATATATTCAATTCTGAATGACAAATATAGGTGGAGCAAGATTGAGGGAGTCTTACCAACCTCTCAAAAAAGTATCCTCAATTCCTTGTAGGATAGAAGTATTGGTTATTCCCCATATAGGAGCTCCATAAGTGGCAACAGAGATCACTTTGGTCTCATAGATTTTTGTAACTTTTACAATGGGTTTGAACCAAGTTTCTATCTAAAACCAAACAAGGCTCCTATGCTTCTTTCCATATGTAGGGTTCTGTTCACCACCATTTCTTGCCAGGTATTTTTACTTCAATAGTCAGTCTAAGGTTTTCTTTCAATCTGGCCCCAGCAACCAATACCTAGGACTTAGATTCGTTAACCCCAAGGCCTAAATTATGCATAAAGTTAAGATAAGAAGTAAATATTATTCGTAATGCATTGCCCGTCTGAGACAATAAGAACGCATCGTCCGCGTACAAGAGTATTGGGACAGGAGTTGAGCCAACTGAAGGGACATCTTGTGTGGACCCAGTCATCACAGCTTCTATGGCATTATTATATAAAGAAAATAAAAATGGTGTGAGGACATAACGCTGCCTCACACCATGGGTAATGCTAAAGTGACTTGTGCATTTGCCCTCTCTTCCATAGTGGACACAGAATGAGGACCCAGAGTACATCTCTCAGATAAAAATAATTGTGGACCTGTCAACGCCCATGGATTCCATTATAAGCCACAATTTTGCATGAATCACTCAATCAAAGGCTACTGACATGACTATGACGGCCATATAAAGGTGACCTTTCCTAGCCGCGGTGTATGTAGCAATTAACAAATTTAAATGTAAACATTGATCAACTGTGCCCTTTCCCTTTCTGAAATAATAGTGGGCAGGAGATAAGATGTTTTTTCCTGAACCCAAATTTCTACCTTATTCAAGAGTAGACGGCCCATTAGTTTAGCTGCACTATCCAGAAGGGATATCAGTCAATGTTCTTAGGATTAGTCATATCCCCCTTTTACATATTGGGATAATTACTGTCTTCTTCCAAGAGGGTGATATTCCTGATTGAGTTAATACATAAATAACATTATTGAGCAATTGCCCAAAGATCATGATTCTGTAAAAAGAAATCAATGGGGACCCCATCGGGACCAGAATCCTTAAGTGACTATACTGGTTCAGGGCAAGTCTCATTTCAGCCAGGCTAAATGATAGAGGAACAGTGGTTGTAGTTGCAGGTAAAATGGGTGGTTCGGGAAGTTAACTCTCCAAATTACCAAACACTATTTTAAAGTGAGCTACCCTCACCTACATGCAAGTTCAATTTTATCTCACTTTCATCCTTCAAAAACTGGGAGTTAATTACTTGCCAAAAATCACTGCTATTCTTTGATTTTGCTGCTTCTTGTAACCTCAGGCTTCTTCTTTTAGGCCCCTCAACCTGGTGGCTCTAGCTTCTTTATATGAGCGACGTAGGACATTTATCGAGGTCTCACCCCTTGGTTTCCCCCTTAAAGCAGAATGTAGGTTCTTCAAGGCCTTGGTACAGACCCCATCAGACCAACCTTCTTTGTTAGAGGACATCTGTATACTTGGACGGGTCAAATTACTGTAAACTTCATCCAGAATCTTTTCGAAAGCCAAAGAAAGTAGTGTCTGAGAGGGATTAGGATCTAGACAAATAGAGATTTCTTGATGCGTGGGTGAATGAGGAAGGTTCAATCTTCCCCCATTTCAGTACTACACCATTTTTCCTCATAATTACAGGTTTGGGCATTCTGCTTCTATTACAATTTCTCATATGAAACCATTCCATGCAAAACTAAATCGATGCATGATCACTGAATGGCCAAAACTTAGACTCAACCTAGGAAAATGTAGCTCTTATAGCTTTCGAAACCAGGATATAATCTATTGTTGAAGTATATGTCCGAGAGGAAAATGTGATATCTAATTTGCCCGATTTATCATCCACAGAATTTATAATCTCCAAATTATTAATTAAGAGTTGTTTATTTAATGCATTACCATAATCATTATGCCTAAAGTGATCAAAAGTGTTGTTAAACTCCTCATTCAGGCCACAGGATAAAGAGTCAGCCCGGGTGCAGTTATGAGAATTAAAATCACCCGACCATATCATATTAAGAAATGTGTTCTGGGTTTTAGTCAGGTCATCAATGTCCTTATTAATTAGATCTAACACAGATTCCAGTTTACCTTCAAAATTGTTATTGTAAAAATTAAGTAAAATCCAATCTCTCTCATTAGAACCCTTCCATAGCAAAATTTTATAATTTGGAGAACTATTTATAAAGGAGGGTATCTTTATCTTTTCTGTATTGGCTATTAAAGTAACGATTCCTCATCTAATCTAAAGCGTCCAGCTCTAGACGCGGTCGCATATGTCTGAAAAGTAAGGAACCCATCCATTATGATAGGTTTTGATTCCAACGTTTCCTGAAAGCATAGGATATCAAAATGTTCCACAATGGCTAGCCAATGAGAATTGTTCCTTTTCAGTTTATAGCCCGCAATATTCCATGATAAAACTTTCAGAAAATTCGTAGGTAGTATTGGGCACTGGATGGGGACCTGATTAGAAGGAATATTTAGAGGAAGATGAGAGCCGCTAGATAGTTCTGGAGATAAAGGTAGTCAATCACATGCTTGAAGATCGTTCAAAGGAGCAAATCTACAACCAGAAACAGGGGGATTGAGCTTAAGATCTGAAATACATTTTACGGTAAATGGTTTATAAAAAAAACCCAATGGTAATGCAGAAATCTGTTTGGCAGAATACGGGGAAGTAGAGAGTTTGCCTAATAAATGTACAACCACCCTCTGATTGTTAAAATTAAGAACAATACAATCCCCTCCTATTGACTTGGTGCTTTTACCTATCCACTTTACCCGTCTTGCCATAATGATATGTTTGTAGAGTTTAGAAATACCATTTTGAGATTTAGACAACCAGTAAAAGGCTTTGTCCATCAACTGGGTCGTTGATTCCTGCTGATCTTGCCACAAAACGGGGACATTTGCTGAAATAATTATAAAAGGACACGCTGCTGGGGTAAATCCAGGCAATCCCCTATAATCTCTGTTTTGCCAGGATTCATTGGACCAGTACCATGACTTTTATTGGAGGCCTCCATCCGTGATTCTCTGGTGGATCTGAGACAAAATCACTGTTATTATGTTCAATTTAGACATAAGCAGTTGGAGGAGTAATTTAACTGTTTGACCCAATTTCTGGCACAAGTCAACCCCTTGTGTTGAAAAAAATGAATCAAGTGCAACTTCATGACCTTTACCTTGTCTGCCCTGCATAGCTTCCACAACAGCTGGCAGCATTTTTGGGGCAGTGGAAGTAGCCACGGGGGTTGCAGTGGAGGTAGTAGATGCAAGTGCTTTAGATCATTTAGGGAGCATTGATCTTTTTATCTTTTAGTCTTTTAGGTGGTGGCTCATCTTCAGAGCATTTAGAAGCAGTTAGTAACTTAGATTCTGGGCAGGGGAGATATGTTTAGTATTTGATTATGGTTAGATAGGGCTTCACACAAACCCTGGTCATTGGGGACAATAGAAGAAGGCTCTACAGTCTCAACATTAGTAAGTCTTACCTCCTTCAGTGATAAGCGGCGCTCCATTAATTCAATCTCTCTGCAGAGGACGTCTGCTACTCTGAGTTAAGAAGAATCCAAAGTATTGACAACTTCCCCTCCATGTTCCGGGGACTTAGCCTTTGCTTTGCGCTTAACAATTTTCTGCCCCCAAGTCAATCAGGTGCAAAAATGAAAAAATATTAGGGGAGTTGTCCAGCCCAGCCTCTTCTGGGTGATGACTAGCGTGAGCGGGCCCACCCGGACTCGGCATGTCCCCGTGTGCGTCCCGTGGGCTGGCGTCATTCTTATCAGCTCTCTAAACGCCGGGGGTGACAGGAGTAGTAGTCTCCCCCTGCAGCTCCTCTCGCATTCTCTCCCCCCTCCTGGGGAACGCAGGGATGTGTGTTGACGGCAATCCATGTTTTTGAACAGACAATGATTTAATTACAGGGCAGTGGCAAGGTC
Organism: Triturus cristatus; assembly: GCF_964204655.1. Lineage (NCBI taxonomy): Eukaryota > Metazoa > Chordata > Amphibia > Caudata > Salamandridae > Triturus > Triturus cristatus. The sequence goes on along the minus strand of NC_140591.1, from coordinate 1,413,600,203 downwards.
ATTCAATAAAAATAAAAAGTACTTTGGGATTCATAAGTTATGGAAAAGACAGATTTACAGGAATGTTTTTGCTATTTAAAGAGTTAAACAGAATTTACTGAATACTTATTCAGGAGGTTGAGTTTTTTTCTAAATCACAATTATAATTCAAACAGTACAGTATAAAAGGATACACACAATATGCAACTGACCTTCCCTCGCATTGTTTCATAATTGTTTGGGTATTGTAGAATCTAGTGTTTTAACAATTGCCATAATTTCAACCATGACTGCAGCAAATATGTCCCAATCGGCTGTGTTTTTATTTGAAAAGGCTACCTTGGAATCAGTGGAAGAAACTGTTTGATTTATATCTTTTTGAGATAGGTAGTGAAAACTTTTCAGCTGCCAGAAAACAAGCAGTAAGTTTGCATAATTTAGGAGCAGAGGGAAAAAAATATGTAAAATTCTAGATGAATCAACCATTTGTTCCGCTGAGGGTGAACTAAGGGATGTATTTGATATGTTTGTGTTTATGCTTGAGAAACATTTTTTGCTAGAACCCAAAGCAAAATAGAAAATGAGTAGCATTATATAGCCTTCCTGAAAACATTAGTGTGCACATGTGATTTTGGGACATTCCCTGATTAGGGATCAGCCAGTCAGATGCACCAACAATAAAAGAGTTCAAGAAAAATTGTTGGCTACAAACCCAGATCTTATATGAGCGGTGGCGACTTTGGAAGGATGGAAATCATCACTACATATTAGTGTAAATTATGTGAAAGCCATTGAGAGCACTGATGCAATAGGAATTATGGAGTTAATGCATTTAGTAATGTCTAAGGAGAATTTAGGTGACAATGTGAGGAAAGTGAAAACTGTGCAAGAATTTTCCTCTTAGTAATGATTTACAAGAGTAAGGGTCGAAATGTTACTGGTGTGTTAGCGCAAACTATTTTTCTAAACACCTAGGATGTTTTGCTTAGAATGCTGTTTGTAAAAGATTTAGGGTAAAGGGCCATTATGCCAAAGTGTGCAATAGTGGCAGAATTCAGACTGTGGTAAATATGTTTGAAAGCATGAAGGAAGTGATTTTAACTGTGAGAATGTGGAGGAGTTGATTATGATCGACTAACTATACAAACTGGAGGGAAGGGGGAAAAGTGATGGTATTAATGGAGTTGGTTTCACCATATACCATGGTTGTTGATCAAAACAGCAACAAGCATTTTTAGAAAGGATTGAATTGAACTATTACCTTCAGATATCAACCCCATAGGTCATGGTGGAACTAAGATTGATGTTCTAGGGTATAATTCAATTTTGGGTTGGGGAACTACAGGTAAGTATACATTGCCAAACGTGGTGATAATTTACTAGGGTGGCACCAACAGGAACACATGGGCATCACTTTGAAACCCAATATACCAGAACCAGTGAGGTTGTTGTCTAATGTTGGTAAGGGTGTTGATTTTTTCCAGAAGTTCCTGGATGTTTTTGAAAAGCGGTCAGGCTGTTTAGGGGTTTCAACACAAGGTTGTTCCGAAAAAGAAAAGTGTACAATGTGTTCACTAGGTTAAGAGGGTGTCTAATGTGATGTTTGATGGCTGATCCACTCAAAGTAGAGCTCAAAACATTGTTGTAGCTTGAGGTCATACAAGAAGTGTAATCTTCAGAGTGGTTCACCTCAATTGTGCAGGCGCCCAAGGAGGATATTCAAAAAAGTGATTGGCGGAATGCTTAAATTAATTCCAGCCACTGGTAATTACTTGGGTCGCCTCCTTTTTCTTTCGGATGAGATGAATTCAAGCAATCCATTCATCGCTTTTTGTAAAGTTCAGTGTGTCCCCCTAAGTGGAATGTAGATGCTCAAAAATAAGTCCCATGCATACTGTGTCACAAGAACCATAATATACCTGTCTGATGAGCCCTAATCAGGGCGAATCTGCTCCTATGTTGGTTGTGTTCCACTTCAGGGAGGACCTGTCTTGGCAGTTTGGGCTGGACTGTTTCCATTGGAGCAATGTCAAGACTGATTTGCATATGGCTCAGTCCAAACCGAGGAGACATTGTGTGCAAAATAACAATGGACTGGGATGTTGCACGAGTAATTACCAGTAGCTGAGATTAATTTCAAGCATTCCATCCATAACCTTTTGGGTACTTCACTGTGTCACCCTAAATGGAACGGTATGCCCAGATGTTGGTCCCACGCGCCTGAGTCCAAACTGAGGTGGCATGTGTGGTATTTGTGTCTTGGGTTGAGCATGAAGTGTGAAGTTTCTCTCTCTCTCCTCTTGGTGAGTGAGGGATTCAATTTCAAAAAGGTAGAATGCTATGTCTTGAAAGTGAGGCTGTTAGACTAGGGCTGGAGCTGTACTCAAGTGGATGGAGTTTCTCTTGTTCTTCAATAAAGCATCTTGCTTCTACAGTGCTCCTGGGATATTATTGAATTCTCATTGGCGATGAGGATGGGCTACACCCAAGTGGGCCTTCTAAAGTGAAGAAAAATTCCAATCTCTGACTCACAGTTTATCCTGAACTGTGGAATTTCCCGCTCTACTTCTACCTCCTGGGGTACTGTACTTATTGTTTGTGTTTTTGCAGATTAATCTCCCTTTTCCAGTGACTTTTTAGGCCCCCTGCCTCACACATCCAACTTCTCTGCTCGCACCCACCTCCCTTGCACTAGAGGGTATTCAACGCTCTCCTGTGTACTTCAAGTGCTCCTTGGTATCCCAGGGGCTGATGCTGGTGTCCCGTGCCTCCTATGGTCACACCCTTAAGAAAGCTCCTTCTTCCTGCAACACCGCTCCGTGCTGCTGGGGGTTGCAGGAGCTCATGCTGCTGTGCCCGTCCAGCTTAACAGATCACGCTTTTCAGTGGCACATGATATTGCTGCAAAGCGCAGCTTTCCTCTTTGTTTATGTTCCGGTCGGAATCACGAGCAGCCTCTCTGCTGACCTGCTTCTTAGAGCAAAATGATCTTGGACAGCTTGTGTCTCCCAGCGTGAGAGGATCATGGGCGTTTCATCGGGCAGAGTCACTTCTGCATTCTTGTCTCGCCGGTTACCGCTCCTCCTGAGAAAAGGAGTCCAATCCCAGGATCGTGAAGGAGAGTTAATGAATGAAGCCTTAGCTCCAGGGAAGGGATTTTGCTCCATGATGCAACTGCGTTGGAAGCTAACATATAAGATTGACTCTCTTCCCTTAATGCAAGTTGGATAGTGGCAGAAACTGAAAACAGACTTACCACCTGATTTTGCTTATTGACAGTTCAATTACAATTTGTTTCCTTTTCAAGCACTGCAGCATATTCTGTTTCCTCTTTTTTGGTGCTTAATTGTTTGTATCTTAATGCATTCCCATATGCCGGATATTTCACCTCCCCTGTTTTTTATTTAAAAGTCGTGGCTCAAATATGTCATCTAAAAAAAGAAAAATTCTATCTTATTCGATTGTCTGGGTGTGAACGGTCAAGAAAGTTCTGAAAACCTACCAGATATTGAAATCCATAATTATGGTGATGTGTCTCATTTCTTCAACGAATTTGAAAGATCAATCAAACATTATATATATCTGTAATACGGCAAAGATTTTATTTTGCCAAGAGAAGCAGGGTGATGATGAATCAGTGGAAGACTTTGGGCCCGATTCACAGAACTAACTTAAGACAAAATCCTAAACTTACTACCATTTTGGTATTCACAGAAGGCACTTACTCACTTTGGTATTCACAGAAGGCACGTACTCATTGATGAGTAAGTGCCTTCTGTGAATGCCAAAATGAGTAAGTGCACTTACTCATTTTGGTATTCACAGAAGGCACTTACTCATCAATGAGTAAGTGCCTTCTGTGAATACCAAAATGAGTAAGTGCCTTCTGTGAATACCAAAATGAGTAAATGGTAGTAAGTTTAAGATTTTGTCTTAAGTTAGTTTTGTGAATCAGGCCCTTTGTCACTGCACTACGTAAGTTAGCTTCAACTTGCAACTTTGGGATCAATATTGAAAAAAAGAATAAGAGAGCAGTTTATGCTGGAATGCATATGTTACAAAGTTCATGAAGAACTATGGTAAAAAATGACCCAATGTTATCTGAAGTTCTGGGTGTTGCTAAAGGGTAGAACATTACGTGCTGTAAATTCAGGGATTACAAAAAAAAGGAAACAGCTTCTAGTATACAGTTTGTATCATCATCTAGTCAGAAGAAATCTGCTGCCATTTAATCTTTGTTCCATTTGACGAAACCCCGTGCACTTTGTCAAATCAAAGAAATGCCCTGCAATTTAAAGTTTATTGTAAGAATTGTGACAAACAGGGATCACTTTACTAATTGCTGTAGTCTAATTCTGCTAAAGACAGAGGGCCTTATTTATGAGGCCTTGCAAAACTTTGGCGCTGCCGTTGCGTCACGTTTTGCGAAGCACCGGCGGTGTAAAAAACGTACCCATGTTGCGCCCTATATACAAAGTGATGCACCTAGGCAGATGCGTCACTTTGTAAACCCCTGCGCCACATTATACCAGTGACAGGTATAATGTATGCAGGGTAGGTGTTACCCCGCAAAAAGTCTCATAGAAGTGGTGCTGTACCACTTCTAGGATGCTACTGCATCAATATATTACGCCTGCCTCACAGCAGGCATAAGAATGAGGCAGGCCCTTTCACTTCGGGCTTGCCCCATGTAAAAGGACACATTACTGGAGTTGCATTTGTTTTCAGACACACCCCAACAATGCACCACTTTTGTGCTACAGATACGTCAGAAATACTCCTTAGGACATCGAGCGCCATACATTAAATTCGAGGGCGCAGTGAAACTGTCACATCGCTGTTCTCATGCACCTTAAGATATTGTCAGGTCTGGTTATTCCTGGGTCTGGCTAAATTTTGTTAAAAATTGGTAGCCAATTTTGCCAGTGTGGTTCAACCTTTGAGGTTGTTGCTTAAGACAGGAGCTCAATTTGTATGGTCAGATGAATGTTACTGGACATTCCTGTCTCTCAAGGAATGCATTGGTAGATTGCCAATACAGGGATATTTTAATGCATGGAAGAGAAACATTATAACCACTGATGCTAGTCATCATGGGTTAGGTGCCAATGCTTTCTCACAATATTAATGGTGAAGAAAAGTTGTAACTTTTGCTTTGCGCTTTGCACTCCCTGAAAGGGGCAGAAGAATGTTAATCAGTTACAGTGCATGAAGCGCTGACTTTTGTGCAGGCAATACGCCATATAAATATTTCTTATAGGGGGTTGCCTTTTATGGTTAGGGTTGATCATCAGCCCTTAGTGCAAATATGTTTATGCAGGAGTGGAGAGAATGTAACCCAGAGGATCAGAAGTTGGACAAAAGAGCACTCCAATTAAAATTTCCAAGTGGAATATTTATCTTGGACCAACAAAACTAAGGTAATAGTGTAATGTGACTACTCCTAACGTTTGACATATAGGTAGAGTCCTCTGCAACCAGGGTAAAGATCTCTCCATAGTAACGTATAGTACAAATATTTAGGGGCTTATTACGATGGCGATCGGAAAGCCTCCAAACTTCGGTCAGAGGCTTTCCAACCACCATCATCAGTTTCAATTCTGACCGGCTGATTATGAATCAGCCGGTCAAAATTGAAACCAGGCGGTCATTCTGGCTGGCTTCCAAAGGGCTCAAGGAGCCCGTCGGCCAGTCGGAGGGCGGCCCGTAATCCCACAGGGCGGCTGTTAGACCTGGCACCATTGGCGTGGGTCACCCTTCCATTTTTGTTTGTGCCTCAATGTATTTTTGTGCTGGTGTTAGCTGCTCAGGGCCCTGTGACACTGCCATCCAGTGCGACAGGGCAAGTGCTCCCTATGGTAAAATGTATTATGTGAATTGACTTCCACGATTGGTTTATTTGGTTTACTGTCAGCCCCTAGTAAAGCGCACCAGGAGTGCCAGGGCTTGTAAATACAAATGCCGCTAGTGGGCTGCAGCACTGCTTGTGCCACCCACAGAAGCGGCCTAGTAAAATGTGTCCAGGATCTGCCACTGCAGAACCTGCGCGCAGTCAGGTACTGTCGCGCTGGCTGCGCAAGTGCACCCACTTGCCAGTCCCTAAACCTTCCCTTAACTGCATGTTAGTCACCCCTCTGGTAGGCCCAAGGGCAGGGTGCATTGTAGGCATAAGGTAGGACATGCCCTGATGTGTGTGGCATGTCTTACTAGTGAATTACAGCCCTTTTCGTTTTCACTAGTGAAGGCTACCTGCTCTCCATAGGCCAAAATGGGCTGCTGGGATTGCTGCACGCTGTGATCCCCGTGGACTCATGGAGCATGGTAGAAAGTCATGTTTAGTATGCCTGAACTCAGAATAATAAAATACTTCTTTTAGCAAAGTTTATTTTAATATCCTGTGTTTGTAAATACTACTTTTAGAAAGTTAGTATTTACTGATCTAGCCATCCAGTCCGCCTCTGCGCTGTGTGTGTTTTCTGCCTAGTAACAAGAGGAGCAGGGCTGGGGAATTCCAGGAGACAGGCTGGCTGCCAGGTGGTGGGTAGAAAGATTACACCAGGATGGGTGGGAGGAGTACACCTTGACTCTTGAATAGACCTGTGCTCTGCCACCACAAAGCCGGCTCCGCCCCCTGTGAAGCGGCTGATGTCTCTGGCCTGCTGCTGAAAAGAAAGAGCAGAGTCACCACAACAAAGTGCTCCAAAACTGGACTGAGCCAGGCCCAGGCCCCCTGGCGACCAAGAACAAAGGATTTGCGCTTTAAAAGAAGGAGCCCTGCTCCTAAGAAATCAGATCCTGCTCGTGACCAAGAAGAACGCTCTGCCTGAGGAGGAGGAACCTGAAGCTGAAGGAGGAAACGCTGTTCCTAAAGTCTGGAGGACTTGCCTGCAGTGGTTGCCTCGCTGCCAAAGGAGAGAAGAAACCTGCATAAGACTTGCTTTATTTGTTTGACCCAAAAACTTGTGCTCACAGCAATCTCCAAGGGCTTGATTGAGCTTGCCCCCTGAACTGAACCCCAGGACCAGTGGGTTCACCGTGCCTCCGCTCGTCTGTGAATCGAGCCATGTGCTTTCTCCCGCTGGAGTGCTCTGCGCACCTGCACTCCCTCCAAGGGCCGTGACACCCAGAAGCCTGGTCGCCTCCACTCGCCGAGAGCCCCGCTCTACCTGAGTCGCTCTTGACCCCTCGGGTCTGGCCGCCCCGCTTCCCTGTCACCCGCCTGCTACTGGAGTGGGCTTGGTGCCCTCCCGCCGGATTTCTGCTCGGACCGCGAGTTCAAAGCCCCGGACGGCCGCCCATACGTCGTAACGTATCCGGCCGCCCCGCTTCGCCTCCCCGCAAGATTCAGACCGCGCCGCCCCCTGAAGTGACCTCCCGCACCGTCCGTGTTGGAGGCCCTGGGCCGCGCCTGTCGTCCGAAAGCCGCCCGCTGATTCCAGATCCGGAGTCCCTCAAGGTGCCGAAGCTGCACCCCCACCAAAGACGCGTCCAACCCACCGCACGAACCAAGGTACAGTGAACACTCTATCGGACTCGGGGTCCGCAACGTTCTGATTTCCCCGTATCACTGTACCCTGGGCGCACGGCGTTTCACCGTGGCTGGACAGATCCAAGAGAGCGCTACAGAGCGCCCGTAACAAAGAACTTACCAACAAAAGAGAACAGTGCCGAATTATCATCTTGTGGCCCCCATTTCACGAACGTTATTTATGGTCTTGTACTAAGTCTGTATAACAAAGAACCTTTTACATAAAGTATACGTATTTTTGATACAACTTACGCCCGGCGTCCATTTGTGGGGGATCTGGTGATTTACTGTGTGTGCTCATGAATGCTTAACTGACGTAACGCCCTGAGGTTTAGCCCTGACTGCTCGCGCCACACTACCTATAGGGTGAGCAGGGGTTGTTCTGAGGGAGTAATTCTCTTGCCCTGACTAGAAGAAGGGACCACTACTTGTCACAAGTACCTACCTGTGTCAACCAGGGGTTCCCCATTCTAACAGCGGCCTTTCCGCCCTTGGGATTACGATGCATGTTTTCGGCAGGGTTTCCATGACGGCCTTTCTGACATGAAAATCCTGTAGGAAAGCATGTTTGGGGGCCCCTAGCAGGGCTCTCTTGTGTGCGTGGCCTACAGTTGGGGCTGAGGGGGCATCTATGGTGCCCCCTTGTTAATCCCTGCACCCCGAGATAGGCACCTTTAGGTGCCTGTCAGGGGGTGCAGGGATTAACACCACCTTCCATTTCCCTTTGGGAGCTGGTACCACGGCCGGTTTATGGCCATAACACATGCTCCCATAGGAAAATGTCAGAATGCGTCAGAACAGTGTTCGGTCACATCCTAATCAGGAGGCGGGACCGCCAACAGGAGGTTGGTCGGTCCCGTTTAAGAGACGTCTGCCCAACATCGTAATCAGCCCCTTAATGTTTATTAAACGTTTTAAAAAATGGTATCAATATTTTAAGTGAATTTTTATATTTTCTTCATTTTAAATGGAGAACAGCATTAAAAATACCACAGCACTAATAACTTATATTGACTTATGTATTAAAAATTATAAAAGAATTGTATAGCATTAATTCAAATAGATGACAACATTTGTTTTTAGATTAGAAAAAGATTATCAAAATATTTTGCCCCTAAAATCAAATTATGTATAAATATGTGTGTGTGTGTGTGTGCTTCTTTTTGGGTAAAATATTTTAATAACATATAGACATATAGGGAATGTATTAACAACAACTTGAGACACAGCACCCATTTGGGCATGGATTAAGCCTGACACACACCAAAAGTCCCAGAAGGCAATGCAGAATCACTCACCTGAGTGGCCCATCGGAGGGCGCTTAATTATTTATTTGAAGGTGTGTCAGCAACAGTGTGAACCTCAGTGTTGAACCTTTGAAAAAAGGAGCAGGAGCTCTGAAACGTGTCAGTCTGGAACTGGTATTGGAATGCAGGTTTGCAGTTTTCTTTGAAATAAAGTCTTTAGCAAGTAAGTTGCTGGTCGAGTACATCCTATATTTATATAAATATATGTGTGTGTGTGCTTCTTTTCAGGCAAAATATTTCACTTATATGTATATACATACATATAGATAAGCACACATACACATACTACATACATATAAATATACATAGATAGATAGAGATTGATATTCAAATGAAATGTATATGCATTTTCAAAAAGTTTAAATAAAAGTATTTATTCGCTATGAGGTTCAATGTTAAGTCTCTGCCTCCATTATTTTCTAGTGAGAGCATTGCGGTACCAGTGGTTGGCCATGTGTGTTCCTGCACTTACTCCAAGTCTGAGCTCGAGTATAATCACTACTGTTTTGGGTCCTTTTTTGCTGTAGTAACTTTACAAGCACAATTTGTGAATGGAAATGGGCAAAGGGACAGAGGTACGACCCATTTCTGCATGTGCAAACGGGTTTGCGACCTGTTTGCGCATGCTAAAATACCAATGGGCCATGTACAAACCCTCTTTAGTGAGTCGTAATTTATTTGCGACTCGCTAAATAGGATGTGTGACTCGCTATTAGGAAGGGGCATCCCAAGGGCGTCCCTTCCTCATAGCGACTCGCTACTCTATATAAGAATGTTTTGTGACCGCAATTGCCGTCGCAAAACACTCGCAATTTACCGCCCTCTTCAAGAGGGTGGTAAAGCACTCACAAAAGGGAAGGGGTCCCCAGGGGACCCCTTCTCGTTTGTGAATGCCGGGGGAAATATTTTTTAGGGGCAAGCAGTGTTCCCAAGGACCACTACCTGCCCACCACTACCTGCCCTTAAAAAATGAAACACAAATGTTTCATTTTTCTTTTTATAAATGCATCCCGTTTTCCTATAAGGAAAACGGGTTGCATTGAAAAAAAAAACTGCTTTATTTTAAAGCAGTCCCAGACATGGAGGTCTGCTGAGCCCAGCAGGCCGGCCATTCCCAATGCGATCACAAATTGCGAGTGCCTCATGAATATTCATGAGGCATTCAATTTGCGACCCTATTAGGAATCGAAAAAAGTGTCTCTGACATTGTTGTACATTGGCAGTGGCGACTCGCAAATTGCGACTCGCAATTGTTTGCAATTTGCAAATTGCTAATGCCAAAGGTCGTACATCTGGCCCTTACCCATTTGTCTGCCCCTCACTTAACCCCTTCTTAGCCCTCCCTAAACCCATCCTTGCTCCTCCCTATACTCTTCCCATTTAGTAGTAAGAATTCTATTTTTTTCAGCCACTCCCCTGGTGTCTCCCACATTTACTACAAAGAAGTAAATTTATATGTATGACGATCTCCCCATAGAAAAAAAGAGGACAGGTAGCGGAGGAGGTTAACACTTGCAGGTTTGTGAATTGCATTTTGTAATAACAAGGTTGTACTACTGAAGTACTAGTTTTACATACTAGAAAATGCAGCTTGTGAATCGAGCCTCAAGTGTGTGCAGTAAGTGAATACAAGAGTAGTGTATCAGTTTCTTAACCATGAATTTGCTTGTGAAAGAATTCCCAAGTTTAGCATGATTGACAATGGAGTGCAGTTTGTTTCATTGGAGAGGTGGAAATTTCTGAATGGTTTGTCAATTAGGCATTTAAAAACTGCTCTTTATTCCCCTCAAACTAATGGTCTGGTGGAATGAATGCACAGGATGGTAAAGGGATGAGTGCAAAAAGCATTAGATACTAAAGCCCATAGTTATCATTTTTTCACACAGCACGATGCAGCAAGCCACCTAGCTGCACTGCGCTGCGTGAAAGGGAAAGGGCAGGAATGCACCATATTTAACATTATACAGCACATTCCTGTCCTTTCCTAGCACTTGTGCACTTTTGGCTGCGTTGCACCAATGCAGGCACCTTGCGTCATGGTGCAAGGGTGCCTGCGTTGTAGGCAGGATTGTTTTTGTTCAGGAAAGGACATCTTTCTGCACAAAAACAGTTCTGAGCAAAGTTTCCCTCTTTCTATATTTGCTGCAGAATGCAGCACAGGTAGAAAGAGGAATAAACAATGAAAAATAAAGATATTTGTCCTTGGCATGCCTCACCTGAGAAGGTGTAGCATTTTGACACATTCCAATGTCTACCACTAATGTTAAATCTGGGTATGCATAAAAATGCATGGGTGGAGGCATGGTAACACCCATTCTCCAGCCATGGAACGCCTTCCTGGGGCAGAGTAACACAAGGCAATGATTTGCACTGCCTTCCATTTCTCTAGATTTATCAAACCATCCAGGGCCATGCAAGGTGGTCTTGCATGGCTTGATAAATCTCACTTAGGTTTTGTGACACAAAACCTTGATAAATCTGGCCCTGAGATTCCGCTCAAGGATTTTATATGGGAAACTTGGTGGGCACATCACAATACTCTCAAATGCATAACAATGAAATGTCCTTTACTTTAATCAAAGGGTTTGATAATTAATTCCGAACTTACGCCAGGTAGGGTACTAATAATAGAAGGGGACAAGGAATCAGAATAATTGAGAAAAGGGACATTGTTACCAGGCAAAGAGATTATTAGTGAAGATATGCCTGACTTGTGTTTCTTGTGAAAAAACCTGAGTTAGCTTAAAAGAGTGAGTCTAAATATATGGGGCATTCATTATAAGGGACGCACAGAGGTATGTTGTTGCTTTTGACACATGTGATGTGTGGAGTAGGCACAAGTTGGTGAGGTCTGATGCAAAGCTACAATCTGAAGGGGGTCATGATCCCTGAGTTCATGATCATTTGACCATACCTCCTGATGAAGGCATTTAGCATTTTTAGCATAAGGAGATGCCAGAGACTCAAGTGATGGATAGTCTATGTGTAAGGCTTCTGGTTTTCTGTATTTACTGATTTGTACAGATAAATACAGACAGTAAAGAATGTGTTTCCTGTCTGCTGTTATTTTTAAAAGTCGAAAATACTGCAAATGGTGCTTTTAGTGAGAGACTGTCCATCCTGACTTTCATGATTTCCATGTAACACCTGAGCAGATAGACAGCACAGAGAGTTAAAAACCATGCATAATTAGGATGAGATTTCCTTAAATACAGGCAGATGTTATCATATATTTGCAGTACAGCGCTAATAAGTACCTGTGAGTGTAGTGCTTTGTTATAACCGGCTGTTTAATTTGCTAAAATGTGGCAGGCATCCATGTATGAGCGCACATGCAAGAGTTAAATAAACATAGAAATATACTATTTTTCTACTCAATATTTCCTCCAAACACAAAATAAATAAGGATAAATACCAAACAGAGGGCCTAAAAATAAAATATGGATAAAGACAGACGGAAACATTAAAAAACAGAAATACCATAAAACCAGTAGCCCTAATTATGTACCAAAAGTATTATGATTCAATGTTAGTGTATGTCTTAGTTATTATCTGCATTACCCCATGAATTCCTTGTTAATTTTTCTTTTTCCGTCTTTCCTCTGTGTGTATATTATCTGAGGTACAATATATGGTTTTTCTCTAAAGGAGGGAGATGTGTTACGGTGTAGCTGTGAGCAAGCTTGGCAGCGTCACCATTGTGCTGTTGAACTTAAATCTTCAATCAATCAATCACTCAATCAATCAGGGTTTTATAAAGCGTGCTACTCACCCGTGAAAGGTGCTGGGGGGGTGGAGGGGGTGCGGCTCCGGATCAGTCGAAGAGCAAGGTCTTGATGCTCTTCCTGAAGGTGTGCAGGGTAGGGGAGCACCTGATGTTGATTGGGAGCTCGTTCCAGGTCTTTGCTGAGACATAGGGGAAGGCTCTTCTGCCTGCTCTGGTTCTGCCAATGTGTGGGGTATCTGCCAGGGTGAGGTCGGCGGAGCGGAGGTTCCTTTTGGGAACATGGAAGGAGACTTTCTCGTTGAGGTATTTGGGTCTGATGTTGTGGAGGGATTTGTAGGCGTGGGTGAGTAGCTTGAAGGTTACTCTCTTCTCGATGGGGAGCCAGTGGAGGTCGCATAGGTGCTGGGTCATGTGCTCGTGTCGTGAGGTTCCGAGGACGAGTCTGGCTGCAGTGTTTTGGATGGTTTGTAGCTTGTGTTGCAGGGTCTTATTGATTCCGGCATAGAGACGATTGCCGTAGTCCAGTCTGCTGGTTATGAGTGCATGGGTGACAGTCTTTCTGCAGTCAAGGGGATCCACTTGAAGGTCCTGCGGATGATGCGGAGGGTGTTGAAGCAGGTGGAGGTGACGGCGTTGATCTGGCGGGTAATAGTGAGGGAGGAGTCTAGGATAATGCAGAGGTTTCGGGCGTGGTCTGATGGTGTGGGTAGGTTTCCGAGGGCGGAAGGCCACCAGGTGTTTTCCCAGGAAGTGGAGGAGGGTCCAATGATGAGGACCTCTTTCTTCTCCGAGTTGAGCTTCAGGCAGCAATTGTTCATCCAGGCTGTGACGTCCTTCATTCCTTCCTGGAAGCAGAGTCTGGTGTCTTCGGGATTCTTCGTGAGAGAGAGGATGAGCTGGGTGTCATCGGCATAGGATACTATGCTGAACCATGCTGTCTGACGATGGCGGCGAGGGGGGCAATGTAGATGTTGAAGAGCGTGGGGCTGAGCGAGGATCTCTGTGGGTTGGGAGAGGAAGGGTGGGAGTCTGATCCTTTGGGTTCTGTCAGAGAGAAAGGAGCAGATCCATTCGAGGGCGGTTCCTCTTATACCGGCGTCGTGTAGTCTGACTGTGAGAGTGCGGTGTGAGACGGTGTCAAAAGCGGTGGAGAGGTCCGGTAGGATGAGGGCCGCAGTGTGGCCCTGGTCGAGTAGCATACAGATGTCATCGGTGGCGGTGAGGAGGGTGGTCTCGGTGCTGTGGTTCCTGTGAAATCAGGACAGGGAGGAGTCGAGGATGGCGCTCCCTTCGATGAAGGCGGTCAACTGGGTGTTAACAACTCTCTCGGTGACTTTGGCTGCGAAGGGAAGGAGGGAGATGGGCCGGTAGTTTTTCAGGTCCGTCGGGTCAGTCGATGGCTTCTTGAGGAGGGGCTTGACCTCTTCCCATTTCCAGTCATTGGGAAAGATGCCGGATTCGAAGGAGGTGTTAATGGTCCAGCCTAGTTCGGGTGCTATGGTGGTGGTGGCTCTGTGGTAGATGTGTGGTGGGCAGGGGTCTGTGGGGGCTCCAGAGTGGGTGTTCTTCATAGTCGTGGTGGTGTCTTCAGTGGTCGCAGGTTTCCAGGTGGTGATGGTGGCTGGTTGTTGGTGGTGGACATTGGGGTGGTGTCTGGAGTTTGGTCACTAAAGTTGTCATAGATGGATTTGATTTTCAGGTGGAAGTTGGAGCTGAGCTTGTTGCAGAGGTCCTGGGAGGGTGTGACATCCGTAGCTTCGCTGGGGGGGTTTGGTGAACTGCTGAATGATGTTGAAGAGTTCATTTGCGTTACTGGCGTTGGAGTGGATTTTGTTCTTGGTAAAGGTCCGCTTGGTGCTCTTATGCGCTGGTGGTTTTCAGTCATGGTGTTTCTGTAGGTGTTCTGGTCTACGGTGGTTTTCCTATTCCTCAAGAGTTTCTCGAGGCGTCTGCAGGAGCGCCTGGCTTCTTGGAGGTTGGTGGTGAACCAGGTGGCCTTCAGGGGACGATGTTTGACGCGGTGGCGGAGAGGTGCGAGATTGCCTGCGCAGCTGGAGATCCAGCGGTGTAGTTCTTTGGCTGCGGAGTTGGCGTCAGTCGTGGCGGAGGGGGGGTCGAGGATGAGGGTGGTGTTGAGGTGTTCCTCTGTGATCTTACTCCAGTTCCTTCATGGCAGGCGCAGGGCGGGTTTGTGTGTGGTGTTGAAGGGAAGTGTACACAGTGGTGGTCTGTCCAGAGGGCTGCATGCTGTGGCTGAAGTGGGTGTTTGTCCCTCCTGCGAAGATGGGGTTGAGGATGTGTCCGGCTCTGTGAGTAGGGGTGGTGACGGGCTGGTTTAGTCTGAGGTTGGCGAGGTTGTCAAGGAGGGAGGTGGAGTCGGGGTCACTGCGGTTGTCGAGGTGGAAGTTCAGGTCTCCAATGAGAATGTAGTCTGTGGAGGCGATGGCGTGGGGTGTGATGAGGTCGGCAATGGTGGTGGTGGAAGAGGCGCGAGCCCGGGGGGTCTGTAGATTTACAGATGTCACTGGAATATGTATTTACCTAAGTTCCAATCTTGGCAGTTGGAGATCTGGTTGCCCCGCTGGAAGTTTGGTGCATTTTACATTCTACCTCTTAAAGCCAATAAATGTAGTTTCGCCCATCAGCACTTTGACTACAGTGTTTTTGTAATCAACATATCGGACCTTATTTACATAGTTGTTATCCTGAAAGTTTGCCATGGCTCTGGCCCTTTTGGATGAAGGTTGGACCTGTCTGGTGTAGAGGCATTCGGAGGTAAGACAGCCTGAGGTGAGGCCATTCTATACTCACTTGCCGACTGATAAGGCCATGCCAAAAGGGGAAGAAGGAATGACAACACTGTCATGAAGGATAATCCAGGTTAGCCTTATTTGAAGAAGGTATACTCCTTCAAAAGTCCTTTTCACTGATGACAATAAACCTATACTTTACCTAAGTGAAGATCACCACCTTGATGCTAAGGCACTTTCTATCACAGTGAGACCAGTGAGCTGATATGTGGATTTTTATTCACTATAAATATCTGCAAGTTTTTGGTGATGCTGGTGGCATACTCATCATTCACAAAAAGCTGAATAAATGGCAGAATTGCCGGCCTTTGAGAAACTCTGACATCTGCACCTCCTGTGTTAAAATTCTATGTATGGTATTTGACAGCTTGATAACAGTTAGTTAGGTTAATCAGTTGACTAAATCTGGCTGCCACTATATTCGCCCACTTGAAAAGTTATAGCTATTCTGACAGAAGAGAAGAGAGTTACTATGGCGATGACTATGATAAGCTCTAGGCTAAATTATTGTAGCATCATCTTTGCAGACACACCTCAGAAGATCTTGGGTCGCCTTGAAACAAATCAGGGACATGGACTATTTGAGTGCTGACTGTGCTCAATCCCTGTGAGCATATTAATCCTTATTTGTAGAGTTCAAAGGCTCTGAGACTTGAATGGCTCTTAATTCCAAATAGTATTATATTAAACACCATCTTCATGATTTCTAAGATCATCCACCAATGTGGCCTGACATAGTGAAAAAAAGAGCCAAGTACTATATCTCAAGCAGATCACCGAGGTCCCCCGCCAGAGAATGATTAGAGGTCCATAGGTTTAAAAACCTACGTTGGGTGGCAAACCACTCCAGTCAACTGGGACTTAGCTTTGGAATTATTTCCCCTTAGTTTTTAAAAAAAGGCACAGTTCAAGAGCAGATGGAAAAACCTTCTCTTTTAGACACCCGTTTTTATCTTGCTGTCTTGTGGAACTGTGATACCCACGGTTTCAGAGCTCCTGTCTTCTCTTATATTTTATGGAGCTATTGTACCCTTTCATTTTCATCTCCTTGTATTCTCTTGTCTTGCTATTTTAAGGAGCAATGATACTTACAGGTTTTAAACTTTTTTCTGTTACCCTGCTGTTCAATGGAGCTATAACAAACTTGGGTTTTGAACCCTTCATCTCTTATCTTGCTTTCTTAGGGAGGTAAGATACCCATGGGTTTAAGACTCTTCTCTTATCTTGCTACCTCGCTGGTATATAAAAAACTTGGGGGCATATTTACCAGGAAGTGGCTACTTCCAAAAGGCAGGGCTGAACCGTATTTACAAGGATATGGTGCAGCCCTGCGTTTCCTCCTGCACTGGCGCTAAGTTTAGCTCCCTGGCTCCAATGCAGGCACCCTTGCACCATAGTGCAAAGATGCCTGCATTGTAGGGGAAGATTGTTTATGTGCAGAAAGGTGCCCCTTCCTCCACATAAAAAATCCTAAATGGCATTTTGAAACTTTTATGTGTGCTGCTTATCAGCACATAGAAGTTGCAAAACGTCTTTTTTTTAATTGATTGTTTATGTGCAGGAAGGGGCACCTTCCTGCAAATAAACAATCAATGGCCTTGTGCTGTTTCTAAGTGTGCTGCACAATGCAGCACACATGGAAACAGCAAAAACATGCAGAAATGAAACATTTCTCCTCGTTGTGCCTCTTTAAGACCAGGTTTTCCCTGGTCATAATTTTGGCGCTTCCCCATATTTAGGCTGCCCTACTAAATAGGGACAGCATCAAAATCAGTGGGTGGTACCGTGAAACGCCCACCGCAACACCCATTGCACACCCCTTTCACGCTAAGTATAGCGTGAAAGGGGGCCTTATTTACAAGGCAGCGCTAAGTCACAATGAGTGGCTTAACGCTGTCTTGTAAATAAGGTGAAGCCCCTATTGCCCCACAACATCACAAAAAGTGACATTGTGGTGGCAATAGGGGCTTGTAAATATGCCGCATGGGTTCTAGACCCTTTGTTGTCTCTTGTCATGCTGCCTTCGGGAGCTATGATCCCTATGGATTTAGACCATTGTCTTCTCTTGTCTTGTTGTCTTGAGGAGCAAAAACTATTATGGGTTTTAGACTCCTCACCTTCTCTTGTCTTGTTGTCCTGAGGAGCTCTGTCACCCATGGGTTTTAGATCCCTTGTTTTCTCATCTTGCTGTCAGAGTTAGTCTTCTCCTGTCTTGCTCTCTTGAGGAGGTATCCTACCCAGGTAATTTAGACCACATATGTTTCTCTTGTCTTGTGTTGCTATGAGTTTTAGAGCCCTTGTATTCTCATGCGTGTTGTCAGGAGGAGCTATATACATGGGTGTTGGACCCTTTCTTTTCTCTTGCATTGCTGTCCTGTGGAGCTATGATCCCCAGGGGTTTTAGACCCCTTGTATTATCTCCCCATAACATCTTAAAGAGCTGTGATGCCCATGGCTTTTACACCCCTTGTTTTCTCCTGTCTTGCTATCTTTCAGAGCTACGATAGCCTGGGGATTCAGACCCCTTATATTCTCATATATTTCTGTTTTGCAGAACTGTGATGCACAAGGGTTTTAACTCCTTGTCTTCTCTTCTTGTTATGTTTGAAAGAGCTACGAAGGGTTTCATACCCCTTTCCTTCTATTCCCTTGCTGCATTGAGGAGCTATATTACACCAGTGGTTTTAGACCCCTTGTATTCTCTTGTCTTGTTCTAATCATGGGAAGCTTTGGCACACACGGATTTTAGTGCCAGAGAAATCAGTTGTTGGCTTGATGCCTGTGGAGGTGAGGAATGGCACTCACACGAGACACTGCCAGTTGATTCCACTGTTCTACTAATACAGCATAAGGCCATTTAATTTGTTTTCAAGATTCACATGGATCATTTTTGCAAACCCATTTTCCAAAACAGCAATTACTGCAATTGACACAAGGAGGCTGAAAATGTGCTACCAGGGCATCAACATGCAGAATTGTGGGACTTTATGAGGGCAAATTAAACAGGTTTGCTTCTCAGTCAAGGGTGGGTAGCAAGAGTTGCTTAACTGAATATCATGCTTATAGTGGAGTAACCTTTAGTGTGCTGAATAGTAGCAATGATGCTGAGAGGCGAGAAAGCGCTAATAATGAGATGTACGGAATCCCAGCATCTTTAAAATCAACTGGCATAAAATGTGGTAGAGAGGAAGTGGTAGCTCTCCTGAACATAGTGACAGATTCGGATAACATACTTGTAGCACATATTGTGACATAAGTATACTGGCATTGAGCTAGGCTGAGCTATGATGCCAGCGTAAAACATGGATTTATTTTCCTATCCTTCACAAACCAGGATGTGACTTGGAACACCACAACTTGGCAAGGACAAGATCATAACAATTATGCAGATGTAATTGATATGAAACTAACACACTGCTAAAATCCTGTTTCATCGAACAATGCTTGTTGAACATGGGGAAACGTGGGCGCCCTTAATGCCAACAGCAGTACAGATGGCTGGAGTGCTGTTGGCATGCTCTGAGATACCACGATGATAAATTCTCTCTGATTGAACATCACAAACTTTATGAAAAGGCCATTCATTTTGCAGTAAAAAATGAAAATATGTTAATGGCTTGCTTCAGCTGCTGATTCTGAAACTATCCAATGGATTCTTTGCCATGTGTCAAAATGTGTCCTTCTCTCTCCTGCTTTTAGAGCTGCCCATCTCTGTGTGGGTGGAATGTGAAAAGGGGCACTTCATCTACTTGTTGTTCCTCATCAACAGCTGCACAATGAGCATGTGGTAAAAAGTGCATTCATGTCACCTGGCACTCAGCAAGCAGGAGCATTAGTTCAAGTATGCCTTTCCATTGAGTTGTTTTTGTGTCATTCTGATTAAATACGTAGTTGTTTTGCTGCTTTGCCTTGGAAATGTTTTGGTTATTATTTCTTAACTGTGTTGTTGCTGTAGTCCTTTTGCACACATCACACAGAATTTATCAGAGATAATCTTTGCTGTTAGAGCGCAGCTATGTGTGAATCATATATTTTTCAAAGAAAGAGGTATATCTATTATGAGTAAGATTTGAGCTTTCTAGGAGTTTGGTCACAGCCTACATCCAGACTGTGGCCTCCCTTCCATATGATACTGCAGACATAAACTCAACAAGGAGGCAGAAGATGAAGAAAATATGAAAGAAAATGGGATGTTTACATTTGAAAGGAGATAGCATTACCAGCCCACCTCATTTTACAATTTATCTGGGTTGCAGGAGGAATCATGCGCGGAAGAGATTGAAGTTTTTTCAAAATAAGAAATGTTCATGCATAGAAATATCTTGATTGTGGAACCACAACATTATCCTTGAGGTAACAATTGATCCAAATTTCTGTGCATTTGGTGTACATACAGAGCCCATTTGATAAAGCTCACCAGTCTGTTTATTCATTCAGCACTAGTTTGCTCACATGCTAACTGTGGTTCTGGAATGGTAATGTAAGATCTAAAGCTCTGCCTTTTCCTCATTCACAGTAACAGTAAAATGTATTTTCTAGATAGCGATTTATATCATACTTACATTCTTTATAAGTGCTGTAATTAACGGGTGCTACTGATACCCACTTTAATAGTACTCAATGTGCAGATCTTGGAGGGATAGAAAGATGGGCTGCTTAGCGAGATCTAAAATCAGGACCAGCAGATGAGCGACAATAACAGGGGTGAGAATCAAGTTAATGAATCATCTTGTCATCATAAGTCATACCAATGCCACTGAAAGAGAAATCTCTGCTTATTGGTCTCTCTACTGGACACAGCAACACAACCAGAGGGCAGATCACAAGCCCCAGACATAATCGCAGCAGGAAGCCGTGACCGTCACATCCACGCCCGGAGGTGCTTGCATAAATTAGGACCCGGGCTCCCTCAGTGTGGAGGACACAGCAACGCGACCAGGCGCCAGACCACAAGCCCCAGATACCATCACAGCTTTAGGCCGGCACCATCACGTCCACATCCAGAGGCGCTTGCATTAATTGGGACCGGGGTCCTGCAGCGCAGGGCGCCCCTGGGAGTGTGACCGGACCAAGAGCGGGCTCGTCTGCACCCATTTGTGGCCGGACGAGGCTGAGCTGGGTCCACTTTCTTTTGAGGCCCAGGTGAAAGTGTCCAGTGCATTTGTGTAGCAAATGACCAGGTGAACAAAAGGTACTTTTTCTATTTTTCCTTTGGAAAATAGGCACGAGAAAGGCTACAGGGGCGTGAATATCCTCTCACACCACTGCTGCAATTGATTGTATGTTGACATAAGCTGATGGGGTGATTTCAAATGAAATTGTGCTAGTTGTGCTTAGACTCTCACTAGATCTGCGTGTTCCCTAAGTCACCAAGAAGACGAGGCAGGCTCTTCCTGCCCTTCTGCTGACGCTACAGCCTGCTCAGCTCTGCCTAAGCCCTGTTTGTCTATTACTCTTCCGATTGACAATGGGGCTCCTGACTCCACACCAACTATCGCTCCTGTACGTCTAAACTCACCCAAAATCTCATGTATAAGCCAGCCTATGAAAAAAAGAGAGAACCGGGGGGTTTCTAGGGGAGCTGTTGCAGCTTCCACAACTGAAATCAAACCTTTGAGAAGATTCGAACAGAGTCCGCTCTTGCCCTGGATTAAACTTCACTGCGAGACTCAAGCTTCTCAAACAGAGGGGCCCCTATATTTAGAAGAACGCGCTTAGGGCTCACCAATTAATGACATTAGTGCTGTCATCTCCATATTTAACACGATTCTTGATCAAAAACTGAACCCCATTATAATGCATCTGGACTTGATATAAAGATCCATATCTGGGTATGACGAGTCAATCAAAGTATCTAATACCGGGAATACTGTCATATCCTTCCATTGACACAATCTAATCGTCACCAAATAAGGTCAGATAGTGTTTCTGCCACAGTGGACAAGTCACAGAGGGATCCTACACATGTTATCAAACTCTACTTAGGTAAGGATATGGCTATAAAGTCTGCTGACACAGGTACCACCAACCCAGCTAAAGAAATGGTGACTGAGAGGACTAACTGCACTGGCCCGCTGGGAGCAGCTTTGGAGCCCACCACTCCCTGCAAAGATATATTGAATCTTCCTCCGGCAGCTTGCCCTTTTGTATTGGTACTTGCTGGTGTTCCTCCTTTGAAGGCAGGTTCAGCTGAGTCTTGGGTCCAACTAAATAACAAAACCGTACATTGGTTAAATAGATATAAGTATTTTGATACCAGGGATGCTGAGGAAATCATCATGACACGGAGGATTGAATGGGTGGGACAAGGGCATAAGGACATTTCAGGTGACTGTATAGTGGTAAATTTTAGGGCCCCAATGTATGTGCACAACATTCTAAAATATGGAGAATCACAACACCGTATCAATTACCAGATTGTGTCACTACCTCTCGGTTATACATATAAGCCAGCAGTACCTCTGCCATCTCTAGACACTCCCATTAAGCAAATGTACTTACTGAATTGCACAAACAGGTTTGAATAACTACCAGCGGCTGTAGACCCTAATCACCCTCCGTCTTGTTTATCCACGGCTGTTAACCCTATTGCTACCGCATTCCCCACTAAAGCAAAGCAGTGCGAATTGTGAGCTGGAATGTGGCAGGGATTCACTCTAAGTTATGAGTTCCTGAATGGCTTTCATCATCAAAAGCTATGATATGATCATGCTACAGGAGACATGGGAGGTTGTGCTATCTATTATCGATGTGTTCCAATGCTATAGCATTACAGCAATCAGATCACTCTCTGGCTACGCAGCTGGTGGGTTGACCGTGTGATTGAACATAGCTCTAGGTGGCCACGTGAATGTTCTGGAAACAACTAGTACTAGCTTCCAGGTGCTTCGCTGGAAAACTCAATTTAACTTATGTTTGGTCAATTTCGATAATATTGATTTTATTATTGTACCTAACCCAACATTTTTAGGATTATCCAAATTTCTTACTAAGCTATCAGACGGGTTGTCACCCAAGGCCATGTACTGTATTTGTGTCTTGCCTGCTATTTTAATGCTCCTCTCCCTATTTGTCAAAATATTACAGGTCCTATTGGGGGTGGATCGGATCCAAGAAGCCAGGAGTTGGAGATGATAGTAGCATCACTTGACTTAATGAACACAATGGAAATTGCAGAGAAAGATATTTTTATTGCCCCACCTACATTTAAAGGCAGAGGTGCATCCTCCACGATTGATATATATATTATCTACTGGCGGTCGCCAGTAGATAGTTATAGTTAGGACCGAGTTCCCATAGGAAATCTGCAAATTCTATTTTGAATAACTTTGGCGCCGGTTGACTTATCTTCGTGAAATTTTCAAAACTAATGGGGCGCTCCGCTCAGCTCCTACCCTGAAAGTCTCGGGGTGATTCGTCAAGCGGGGGCTGAGAAAAAAGGGGGGTCCCAAAACGCATTTTCCCCATGCATTTTCCCATTGAACATTTAGTCGAAGGTACAGCCCGAACGGCTGAACAGAATTACTTGAAATTTGGCAAAGAGGTAGTCCTCAGGTCAGGCATGTGCCTTTTGCTTAAATGGTGTAAATCCGTTCAGTAGTTCCTGAGAAAATCAAAAGTAAAATCACATATATATCTGGGCGGAGCCTAACCACACATCTCATCGTGAGATCATATTGGCTGTCAGAACTTCATCCAAGAAGTGTTGGCAGCCATCTTGGGACCAATATACATGATAGCACCTCATTAAAAAGCATTGCAGTTAATAGAAGGTTTTAAGACTTTAGTTACATTATAAATCATTTGTTGATGGTACCATACTCATTTTAGGAATTGTGGTGTGTTCTAAGGTGATTTTACCATGTGAAAAAGCCTTCTGCTGTGATATCATGAATCATGTTTGAGAGAAAACTATTTTCTCATGCTTTTCCCACACAGGTTTGGAAGGTGATCTATACGCTAACTGAGAGCATATTTTCTGTAAATTCACATTATCTTTCTCAGTCATGTGAGAATGAAGTCTGACATTCTCAGTAAAACATGTACATCCAACAAGGGCAGAGACTGTCAGTTGATTCCTTTGTGTTCTACTGCAGCTTCCCAGAGTGTTCTAAAGAACAACTAGAGCGCTAACAGTCCTACTTATGACAAACGTATGGCACACCTGAAGCCATCTTGGTTGGAATAAAGTGGTAATTCTTAAAACATTTAATTTAAAAAGGAACAAAATGAGGGGGTTCATTTTGCCATAGAAAGTGTGATTAGTGCTGCAGAAAGAAAAATTAGAGCACATTTTGAGTGACTTCTCAAATCCTCTTCTATTTCATTAACAAATTCTGACATGCAGACTGAAACATGCACTTTCAATACCAGCAGAAGACTACCCTGGTGAGCAGTAGCTTTACTACAGTGATCTAATAAGCAACTAGAGTGCTAACATTCTGAATTTATGGCAAATTTGTGACACATCTGAATGCCTACTTGATGGAATCAAAGTAAAAAACTGAAAGTGTTTCCTACTGAGGAGACTGCAGTAAATGAGGAAATTAGGACACTTCATAACAAATAAATCTCCCAAGATGGCCACCAGACACAAAAGAGCCTAAATGCAGCACAAATATCACCCATATGTAGCCCATATGTAGCCCAATGACAGAAGTGTGCAAAGCACTTAATTTTTGTGTATTTGCAGTTTTATATAGTGCAGACTTGTCAGGTATTGGAATGCTTTACATGAGCATTGGTTACATCACACAAGATCAAATTCATTTTGGTTGTAGACATGGGGAGATTAAGTGATTTGATCACAATCACAGAATGTTGAGCAGAAGCAGAAACTCCAACCTGGTTCCCCAGTTGCAAAGTCTGCAGCTCTGGAAGTAACACCACATCCTCTCGCCAAGGTGCAACATTTAATCAAGTGGTCAACTGGATAAAAAAACATAAAGATTACAAATAATTTAAAAGTTCTGTGTTGCTATTTGAAAACTCAGAAAATATGTCCTCATTTTAGATTTTTAGAGCTCTAACCATAATTGTGATGCAAATAAGACCCTCTCATATATCTAGCTGATCACACAGGGAAGGTGGGAGGGGCCATGGCAGCACAGAAGACCATGCATGGCAAGTGGGAGGGTTAGTGGCAGCACAATGGCTATGATGGGCAAGAAGGAGGGTGCAGGGGCATGCACAAAGGAGCATGGAGGATAGAAGGGAGGGTCAGGACCTGGGCACAGACAAGAGAGTTCAGGGGAAGGGGCCTCACAACAGACCGCGCGGGGCAGGCAGGAGGAGCAGTTGCAGCACAACAGATCAGGGAGGGCAGAAGGGTGTGGCAGTAAAATGGACCATGGAGGACAGGAGGAAGGGGATAGGGGCATGGCATGTGGACAGGCAGGGTGGAGGTGGCAGGGACAGGTTACAGTCATCTGACAATGCTAGGCAGGTGGGAGGGGAGTGGCAGCTCAACAGAACACTCAGAGTAGATAGGAGTGGCAGGTCCATGGAACATAGTGGGCAAAAAGGATGGAGCAGGGGCATGCACAAAGACATTGGAGGGCAGGGGGAAGGAGAATAGGGGCAGCAAGCTAAGCACAGAGGCTAAGCAGGAGGTCAATGATGGGCCATAGAATTGGGCAATGGAGGGAAGGAGGAGTGGATTGGTACGTCATGCTAAATGGAGGGCAGTGGCAGCACATCAGACCATGCATGGCAGGAGGGAGGAGGCTAGTCCATGGATTCAGACAACAGAGGATAGGGAGGAGGTGGATGGGGCAGCAAGCTAACTGTTCAGAGAAGGTGGGTATTAGGAACTTTATTGTTTTTAAAATGTGTGTCTGTGCGAACTACTTAAAATATGAACAAGTATGCAGAATAATCTCACTTTTATTCAGGAAGAAGAGGATGTTTGTGACTGTGACTCCGGGCTCACTTGGCAAAAACACCCCCTGACCCTCCACCCCCATCGCAAAATGTAATGCCCGTGAAAAGGGTAGGTGGACGCAGTGTTATATAGAACATAGTCCTGCGAGCACAAATGAAAATGAAAACTAGATGTAGTATATGGTATAAACTATGCACCAAAAAGTGTGATATAAGACGAACCGGGCGTGAAATATAATATGCAATACATTGTGCGCAATGACAGATTCATTGGAGAGTGCGAGATAGCACAGGCACTAGCGCGTGCTATGCGATATGCGCCTTGGAGTGTAATATGCACAGGGCAGTGTTGTGTAACATAACTAGTATCTAAAGTTGTAATATAAAATATGTGCTGGGGAGTGTACCGTTGCATATGCACTGTGACAAAGATATGGATCCCAGATTGTAATATGTATGGCATAGTGCTGTGTGTTATAACATACACATCGAGGAAGGCACGTTAGATGGGGCAATATAACCCGTGCGAAGGCAAGTGTGGCATGACATATTCACGGGGTGGTGTTACAGTGCACATGGGTTAGAGAGTGTCATAGCATACGCACTAGCTGGTGGAATACAACACAGAGGTGTGAGGCAATCGGCGGGCACTGGTGGGTGTAACACAGCATTGGGCACAGCCAGGAGCACACTGTGACTCTCAAGTGAGGTTCGTCTCCTTTCCAGAGAGTAAAATAAAAAGTATTACACATCCGGCGGTGGATGTGTTTTTTATTAACCGGGGGTTTCTTGCATGGTTTGGTCGAATTTTTGTCGAATCCCCTTTGAATGGCTTGGTGTGCGTGTATATTAAATGTGCCCGTCAATACCTACCCATGTTTGTATAAATAAACGACAAGGGTGTCAACTTGGAGAGTACCCACCGGCGGGGGCGCCGGGATTAGGCACGGTAGGGCGTCAGACACGTCAGAGCTTCACTAGCGGTGTAAATACATTCCATGTGGATTCATTCTATGCATACTCGCCTTTTAATGAATATCACGCAAATCGTCATGGTGATAGGTACATACGGTTTGTCCAGCATGTCCTAGGTGTTTCTATAAATATATATATTTTTAAAATAATAAAAAACAAAGGCTGGCCCCGGGGGATGGGGTCCCCGGAGCCATAAGTGGCCTGAGGAGGGGAGCAACGCAGCCCCCTCCAAAAGAATTTAAATAAAAAAAAGGCCATGACCCGGGGGTTGGGGTCCCCGGGGCCGATTAAGACCTTGGGAGGGCCAAATTAATTTTTTTCAACCAAAAAAATTAGATTGCAGGCCCTGGGGGATGGGGTCCCCAGGGCCAGTAAATTAGAAAAAGAAGGGGGGCCACACAGCCCTCCTTCTTAAAAAAATAAAATAAATAAAAGACCGGCATCGCGCTGGACGCCACGCCCCCTCCTTGCAGCACTTTGCAAACGCGCCCCCTGGCCAGTTGTAAGTTGGGGAATTAATTCCCCTTCAATACTGAGGGTCCCTGAGGGCCAACTAGCCCAACAGGTATCTCCAGTGTGCGCCAGGGAGCTGCGTTGCAGACAGGTGTTCTGAGGCCATGCCCCTTTTTACACCTCTATGCAACGCAGCTCTGTGGCGCTTACTGGAGGTACCTAGTGGGCTAGTTTGACCCTAGGGACCCTTAGGATTCAAGGGGACTTAATCTCTCAAATTAGAACGGCCACAGGGCGCGTTTACACAGTGGAGGTGATGTGTGCAAACACGCCCTGTGGCGCGTATTAAGTGGGGGAAATAATTTGCTTTCAATCCTGAGGGACCCTGGGGGCCAACTAGCCCACCAGGTGCTTCCAGTAAGCGCCACTGCGTTGCAGAGGGGTGGTCCAGGCCTTGCCACTTTTTACACCTCTCTGCAACGCAGCTCTGTGGCGCATACTGGAGGTACCTAGTGGGCTAGTTGGACCCTAGGGACCCTCAGGATTCAAATTAACTTAATCTCCCAACTAAAAACGGCCACAGGGCTTGTTTACACAGTGGTGAAGGGAGGGGACTGGGCCTGAGTTAACGTGTGCAAACAAGCCCTGCGGCGCGTTTTAAATTGGGGAAATAATTCCCCTTCAATCCTGAGGGCCCCTGAGGGGTAACTAGCCCACCAGGTGCTTCCAGTAAGCGCCACTGAGCTGCGTTGCAGAGAGGTGGTCCAGGCCGTGCCACTTTTTACACCTCTCTGCAACGCAGCTCTGTGGCGCATACTGGAGGTACCTAGTGGGCTAGTTTGACCCTAGGGACCCTCAGGATTCAAATGAACTTAATCTCCCAACTAAAAACGGCCACAGGGCGTGTTTACACAGTGGTGAAGGGAGGGGGCGGGGCCTGAGTTAACGTGTGCAAACAAGCCCTGTGGCGCGTTTTAAGTTGGGGAAATAATTCCCCTTCAATCCTGAAGGACCCTGGGGGCCAACTAGCCCACCAGGTGCTTCCAGTAAGCACCACTCCGCTGTGTTGCAGAGAGGTGGTCTAGGCCGTGCCCCTTTTTACATCTCTCTGCAACGCAGCTCTGTGGCGCTTACTGGAGGTACCTAGTGGTCTAGTTGGACCCTAGGGACCCTCAGGATTTAAGGGGACTTAATCTCCCAACTTAAAACGGCCACAGGGCGTGTTTACACAGTGGGGAAGTGAGGGGACGGGGCCTGAGGTGACGTGTGCAAACACGCCCTGTGGCTCGTTTTAAGAGGTAGTTTTAATCCCCTGCCCTATTATATACTAGGGGCTTACAGAGGAGGTCATGCTGATCACAGGGGGACCCCAACGCATAGTGTTCCCTAGTGTATGTAGGTGTTTTCACTGTATTCTGAGTGTCTTTTAACATAGCACTGGCTCTAGGACTGGTTAGTCAGACTTAGCTACCACCAGTACCCGTCTGAAAAAGTTGAGGGTACAGGATGATTTTGCCACAAGGCTTCTTTCTGCTCTTCTGTTTGTTCTTTCTGCACGTTATCCTTCTTCCTGCACTTTTCTTCGTCTTTGAGGACTTCTGTTGCTTCTTTCTGCACTTCTTTTTTTTCTTTCTGTGTGTTTTTTCTTCTTTCTTCACATGTCCTATCTCTGTAGGCATAGTTAGAAATTAGCATTTAAAAAACCTTTGAAATTCACTGAAAAAACCATAGGTTTCAGGCACGTTATAGTTAGGAATTAGCATTTAAAAAACCTTAGAAATTCACTGAAAAAACATAGGTTTCAGGGGCGTTATAGTTAGCTGGAGTTTTCACTCGTACAAAACGATTGAAATTCCCCCGTTATAGTTAGTTCAGCTAACTATAACTCGCGTGCCCGCAATGCACTGCTGATGACGTCACATATTACATCACTCATGACATGGTCAGTGACATCACTCATGACATCACTGATGACATCTCAAATGACATAACTAATGACATCACTGATGACATCATCCTTGTGATAGAGTGGCAGACCTCCTCTTCCCCTAATATAACCTTTGATACACACATTCAAAAATAGAAACTACAATGTTCAAAACAATGGACATGCCAATACCAGTTACAACAACCTATTCAGTAATTCTAAGATCCACATACACATCCACTCATTCACCAACAGTCCTAAACAGTCACTCATACATGTACTCACTCATCATATGTACTCACACACCTATACATCCTGTTACACAACGCCACTCATCCATAGAGTTACTCACACACATAGTCACTCATGCTAATAAAAAATCAAACATCCATTTACTTGCGTATACAGTTATACACACACCACCACACTTACTTCTACAGAAACTTACACATACTTAGTCTTTTAAACAATCACTTATAGAAACACATACTTATTCATACAGGAACTCTTTCAATCTCTCACTCTCACATATACTCACTTATATACACCAATAGTCACATATACTAGTTTAAAACATATGTAGTTACTCATAAAGACACTATTGAGACAGTCTATCATTCACTAACACACCCATGCACACACTCATCCACCCATACAGTCCTGCACACATGCTGTCTTCAACACATACAAACAGTGAGTCACTCATTCATGCACCTATGCACTACGTAATACCCCCCACCGAACCATACAGACACTCAGACACTCATACTGATACTCAAAAAAACAACTAATAACCTATATAGACACTCATTTAGCTACTCACCAACCCATGCAGCCACTTATACACAAAGTGAGAGACTGATACAGATATTTACACATTTAAACATTACTCACTAAGCCATGTATATTCACTAAGATACACTTAATCAGTC
Organism: Triturus cristatus; assembly: GCF_964204655.1. Taxonomy (NCBI): domain Eukaryota; kingdom Metazoa; phylum Chordata; class Amphibia; order Caudata; family Salamandridae; genus Triturus; species Triturus cristatus. Next base: position 1,413,570,683 of record NC_140591.1, on the reverse strand, counting down.
AGTTATACAATCAATTTTTCAAAAACAAATCATCTATTTAGACACTTATATACCCATTTATTCCTCCATCGAGCTTGAGATATACATATATAAAACATATGTAATTTTCAGAAAAACACACATTCACTGGATGATGTCATCAGTGATGTCATTTGAGATGTCATCAGTGATGTCATGAGTGATGTCACTGACCATGTCATGAGTGATGTAATATGTGACATCATCAGCAGTGCATTGCGGGCGCGCGAGGTATAGTTAGCTGAACTAACTATAACAGGGGAATTTCAATGGTTTTGTACGAGTGAAAAGTCCAGCTAACTATAACGCCCCTGAAACCTATGGTTTTTTCAGGGAATTTCTAAGGTTTTTTAAATGCTAATTCCTAACTATAACGTGCCTGAAACCTATGGTTTCTTCAGTGAATATATATAGATATATATATTATCTACTGGCGGTCGCCAGTAGATAGTTATAGTTACAACCTAGTTTCCATAGGAAATCTCAAAATTCTATTTTGAATAACTTTGGCGCTGGTTGACGAATCCTCGCGAATTTTTCAAAACTAATGGGGCTCTCCGTTCAGCTCCTACCCTGAAAGTCTCGGGGGGATTCGTCAAGCAGGGGCCGAGAAAAAAGGGGGGTCCCAAAACGCGCTTTCCCCATGCATTTTTCCATAGGACCTTTAGACACAGCTACAACCCGAACGGCTGAACAGAATTACTTGAAATTTGGCAGAGAGGTAGCCATAAGGTCAAGGAAGTGCCTTTTGCAGGTCTGGTGTAAATCTGTTCAGTATTTCCTGAGAAAATAGCATTTAAAAGCATATATATATGTGGGCGGAGCCTAACCACACATCTCATCCTGAGATCTGATTGGCTGTCAGCACTTCATCCAAGAAGTGTTGGCAGCCATCTTGGGACCAATATACATGATAACACCTCATTAAAAAGCATTGCAGTTAATAGAAGGTTTTAAGACTTTAGTTACATTATAAATCATTTGTTGATGGTACCATACTCATTTTAGGAATTGTGGTATGTTCTAAGGTGATTTCACCATGTGAAAAAGCCTTCTGCTGGGATATCATGATTGTGAGAAAACTATTTTCTCATGCTTTTACCACAGAGGTTTGGAAGGTGATCTATAAGCTAAACTGAGAGCTTATTTTCTGTAAATTCACATTATCTTTCTCAGTCATGTGAGAATGAAGTCTGACATTCTCAGTAAAACATGTACATCCAACAAGGGCAGAGACTGTCAGTTGATTCCTTTGTGTTCTACTGCAGCTTCCCAGAGTGTTCCAAAGAACTACTAGAGCGCTAACAGTCCTACTTATGATAAACGTATGGCACACCTGAAGCCATCTTGCTTGGATTAAAGTGGTAACTCTTAAAACATTTAATTTAAAAAGGAACAAAATGAGGGGGTTCATTTTTCCATAAAAAGTATGATTAGTGCTGCAGAAAGAAAAATTAGGGCACATTTTGAGTAACTTCTCAAATCCTCTTCTATTTCATTAAAAAATTCTGACATGCAGACTGAAACATGCACTTTCAATACCAGCAGCAGTTTTCCCTGGTGAGCAGTAGCTTTACTACAGTGATCTAATGAGCAAAAAGAGAGCTAACATTCTGAATTTATGGCAAATGTGTGACACATCTGAATGCCTTCTTGATGGAATCAAAGTAAAAAACTGAAAGCATTTCCTACTGAGGAGACTGCAGTAAATGAGGAAATTAGGAAACTTCATAACAAATAAATCTCCTAAAATGGCCACCAGAGACAAAAGAGCCCAAATGTAGCCCAAATATCACCCAGATGTAGCCCAAGTATAGCCCAATGACAGAATGTCCCAGAATGTTCTTAAAAACAACTAGAGCGCTTACTGTCTTCATTATGACAAAAGGATGGCACACCTGAAGCCATCTTGATTGGAATAAACTGGTAACACTTAAAACATTTAATTTAAAAAGGAACACAATGAGGGGGTTCATTTTGCCATAGAAATTATAATTAATGCTGAAGAAAGAAAATGAGGGCACATTTTGAGTGACTTCTCAAATCCTCTTCTATTTCATTAAAATATTCTGACATGCAGACTGAAACATGCACTTTTAATACCAGGAGCAGACTTCCATGGTGAGCAGTAGTTTTACTACAGTGATCTAATGAGCAACTAGAGTGCTAACATTCAGAATTTATGGCAAATGTGTGACATATCTGAATACCTTCATGATGGAATCAAAGTAAAAAACTGAAAGCATTTCCTACTGAGGAGACTGCAGTACATGAGGAAATTAGGAATCTTCATAACAAATAAATCTCCCAAGATGGCCACCGGAGACAAAAGAGCCCAAATGTAGCCCAAAATCACCCAGATGTAGCCCAAATATAGTCCAATGACAGAAGTGTGCAAAACACTTATTATTTTGTGTTTTTGCAGTGTTATATAGTGCAGACTTGTCAGGTATTGGAGTGCTTTACATGAGCATTGGTTACATCACACAAGAACAAATTCATTTTGGTTGTAGACATGGGGAGACTAAGTGATTTGACCAGAATCACAGAATGTCGAGCTGAAGCAGAAACTTCAACCTGGTTCCCCAGTTGCAAAGTCTGCAGTTCTGGAAGTAACACCACATCCTCTCCCCTAAGTGCAACATTTAATCAAGTGGTCAACTGGATAAAAAAACATAAAGATAACAAATAATTTAAAAGTGCTTTGTCGCTATTTGAAAACTCAGAAAATATGTCCTTATTTTAGTCTTTTAGAGCACTAACCATAATTTTGATGCCAATAAGACCCTCTCATATATGTAATTTCTAAAGGAAATGCTCTTGGTATTACAGTTTTGATTACATCAAGATGATGTCAGGCGTTCCACACTTTTGTAATAAATATAGAATGTTAGCAATCTAGTTGTTCATTAGGATACTGTTGAGAGACAGAGGCCAGGGGCACGGACCCTGAAAATTGAAGGCAGGTAGGAGGGTGCAAAGGCAACAATTTAACAACACTGAGCAGGCAGGAAGGGCCGTGGAAGCACAACAGACTGTGGAGGGCAGTGGAAAGGGGGCAGGGGCAACAAACCAACAATACAGGACTTGCAAGAGAGGCTGTGGCAATGTAATAGACCATTGTGGGCAGAAGGAAGAGGCAATGGTAGTACAACCATACATGCCAACAGACCCGATTCAGCCAGGAAACGTCCAATGTTTTTAAGCTCAAATGGGCTTTAGTTGATCTGTCTCCTGTCTACAATCTCCTCTTTTTCAATGTAACTCAAAGGGGAAAATCAATACCCCAGTTTTTTTTCAAAATCTCCCTCTTACCAAGTTCAAAATGTTCGCAAGTATGGTACATTGGATCATGGAAGGAAATGGTATGGGAACATGGACTTGGATAACAGAGGACAGGAGGGACATGGAGAGGTGCACCAAACTGACCCTGCAGGGCAGGCATCAGGGTTTGCAGCAGCACAATACACCACACAGGGCATGCAGGACGGGAGTGCAGCACAACAATCCATAGAAAGCAAGAGGGAGGGGACAGGACCATGCACATGGACAACAGAGAACAGAGGGGCAAGAGGCAATGGTAGCTAGCTGACCATAATGGACAGACAGGAGAGAAAGCTGCAGCATAACAGACCATAAAGGGCAGGAGGGACGGATCAGGGGCATTACAATGGAACAGACAAGCCAGGAGGGAGGGAGTAGGGGTCTGCACATGTAAACACTGGCTGGGGGCAAGGGGGCAGGGCAGGAGCAGCAAGCTAGCCATGGAGGTCAGGCAGGATGGGCACTAGAAGCAAGACACACCATGAAGAGCAACAGTGAGACTGTGATGGCATACACACAGACCATGGAGGGAATGTGGGAGTGGGTCAGGGGCAGCTAACTGACCACACAGGGAAGGTGGGAGGGGCCATGGCAGCACAGAAGACCATGCATGGCAAGTGGGAGGGTTAGTGGCAGCACAATGGCTATGATGGGCAAGAAGGAGGGTGCAGGGGCATGCACAAAGGACGATGGAGGATAGAAGGGAGGGTCAGGACCTGTGCACAGACAAGAAAGTTCAGGGGAAGGGGCCTCACAACAGACCTCACGGAGCAGTCAGGAGGAGCAGTTGCAGCACAACAGACCAGGGAGGGCAGAAGGGTGTGGCAGTACAATGGACCATGTAGGACAGGAGGAAGAGGATAGGGGAATGGCATGTGGACAGGCAGGGTGGAGGTGGCAGGGACAGGTTACAGTCATCTGACAATGCTAGGCAGGTGGGAGGGGAGTGGCAGCTCAACAGAACACTCAGAGTAGATAGGAGTGGCAGGTCCATGGGACATGGTGGGCAAAAAGGATGGAGCAGGGGCATGCACAAAGACATCGGAGGGCAGCGGGAAGGAGAATAGGGGCAGCAAGCTAAGCACAGAGTTTAAGCAGGAGGTCAATGATGGGGCATAGAATTGGGCAATGGAGGGCAGGAGGAGTGGACTGGTACATCATACTAAATTGAGGGCATGGCAGCACATCAGACCATGCATGGAAGGAGGGAGGAGGCTAGTCCATGGATTCACACAACAGAGGATAGGGAGGAGGGGGATGGGGCAGCAAGCTAACTGTTCAGAGAAGGCGGGTATTAGGAACTTTATTGTTTTTAAAACATTGTGTCTGTGCGAACTACTTAAAATATGAACAAGTATGCAGCATAATCTCACTTTTATTCAGGAAGAAGAGGACGTTTGTGACTGTGACTCCGGGCTCACTTGGCAGAAACACCCCCTGACCCTCCACCCCCTATCTCAAAATGTAATGCCCGTGAAAAGGGTAGGTGAACACAGTGTTATATAGAACATAGTCCTGAGAGCACGATTGAAAATGAAAACTATATATAGTGTATGGTATAAACTATGCACCAAAAAGTGTGATATAAGATGAACCGGGCGTGAAATATAATATGCAATACATTGTGCGCAATTACAGATTCATTGGAGAGCGCGAGATAGCACAGGCACAAGCGCGTGCTATGCGATATGCGCCTTGGAGTGTAATATGCACAGGGCAGTGTTGTGTAACCTAACTAGTCTCTAAAGTCGTAATATAAAATATGTGCTGGGGAGTGTAACGTTGCATATGCTCTGTGACAAAGATATGGATCCCAGATTGTAATATGTATGGCATAGCACTGTGCGTTATAACATAGGCATCGAGGAAGGCACGTTAGATGGGGCAATATAACCCGTGCGAAGACAAGTGTGGAATGACATATTCACGGGGTGGTGTTACAGTGCACATGGGCTAGAGAGTGTAATAGCATATGCACTAGCTAGTGGAATACAACACAGAGGTGTGTGGCACTCGGCAGGCAATGGTGGGTGTAACACAGCATTGGGCTCCGTCAGGAGTGCGCTGTGACTCTCAAGTGATGTTCGTCCCCTTTCCAGAGAGTAAAATAAAAAGTATTACACATCCGGCAGTGGATGTGTGTTTTATTAACCGTGAGGGGGGTTTCTTGCATAGTTTTTGTCGAATTTTTGTCGAATCCCCTTTGAATGGCTTGGTGTGCATGTGTATTAAATGTGCCCGTCAATAGCTACCCATGTTTGTATAAATAAACGACAAGGGTGTCTACCGGGATTAGGCACGGTAGGGCATCAGACATGTCAGAGCTTCACTAGTGGTGTAAATACATTCCACGTGGATTCATTGCATGCATAGTTGCCTTTTAATGAATATCACGCAAATCGTCATGGTGATAGGTACGTACGGTTTGTCCAGCATGTCCTAGGTGTGTCTATAAATATATTTTTTTTTAAAATAATAAAAAACAGTGACCGGCCCTGGGGATTGGGGTCAAAAAAATATAATTAGGAGACAGGCCCTGGGGCATGGGGTCATCAGGGCCAATAAATTAGAATAAGAAGGGGAACCACACAGCCCCCCTTCTTAAATAAATAAAAGACTGGCATCGTGCCGGAGGCCATGCCCCCTCCGTGCAGCACTCTGCAAACGCGCCCCCAACAGGCATCTCCAGTATGCGCCAGGGAGCTGCGCTGCAGACAGGTGTTCTGAGGCCAAGCCCCTTTTTACACCTCTCTGCAACGCAGCTCTGTGGCGCTTACTGGAGGTACCTAGTGGTCTAGTTTGACCCTAGGGACCCTTAGGATTCAAGGGGACTTAATCTCGCAACTTAGAACAGCCACAGGGCGCGTTTACACAGTGGTGAAGGGAGGGGACGGGGCCTGAGGTGACGTGTGCAAACACGCATTATGGCACGTTTTAATTTGGGGATATAATTTCCCTTCAATACTGAGGGCCCCTGGGGGCTAACTAGCCCACCAAGTGCTTCCAGTAAGCGCCACTGAGCTGCATTGCAGAGAGGTGGTCCAGGCCGTGCCACTTTTTAGACCTCTCTGCAACACAGCTCTGTGGCACTTACTGGAGGTACCTAGTGGGCTAGTTGGACCCTAGGGACCCTCAGGATTCAAATGAACTTAATCTCCCAACTAAAAACGGACACAGGGTGTGTTTACACAGTGGTGAAGGTAGGGGACGGGGCCTGAGTTAACGTGTGCAAAAACGCCCTGTGGCCTGTTTTAAGAGGTAGTTTTAATCCCCATGCCCTATTATATACTAGGGGCTTACAGAGGAGGTCATGCTAATCACAGAGGGAAAGTCCAGCTTACTATAACGCCCCTGAAACCTATGGTTTTTTCAGTGAATTTCTATAGTTTTTTAAATGCTAATTCCTAGCTATAACGTGCCTGAAACCTATGTTTTTTTCAGTGAATTTCAAAGGTTTTTTAAATGCTAATTTCTAGCTATGCCTACAGAGATAGGACATGTGAAGAAAGAAGGAAAAACGCACAGAAAGAAAAAAAAGAAATGCAGAAAGAAGCAACAGAAGTCCTCAAAGACAAAGAAAAGTGCATGAAGAAGTATAACGTGCAGAAAGAACAAACAGAAGAGCAGAAACAAGCCTTGTTGCAAAATCATCCTGTACCCTCAACTTTTCAGACGGATACTGGTGGTAACGGAGTCTGACTAACCAGTCCTAGAGCCAGTGCTATGTTAAAAGACACTCAGAATACAGTGAAAACACCTACATACACTAGGGCACACTATGTGTTGGGGTCCCCCTGTGATTAGCATGACCTCCTCTGTAAGCCCCTAGTATATAATAGGGCAGGGGATTAAAACTACCTCTTAAAACGCACCACAGGGCGTATTTGAACACGTCACCTCATGCCCCGTCCCCTCCCTTCACCACTGTGTAAACACACCCTGTGTCCGTTTTTAGTTGGGAGATTAAGTTCATTTGAATCCTGAGGGTCCCTAGGGTCCAACTAGACCACTAGGTACCTCCAGTAAGCGCCACAGAGCTGCGTTGCAGAGAGGTGTAAAAAGTGGCACGGCCTGCACCACCTCTCTGCAACGCAGAGCAGTGGTGCTTACTGGAAGCACCTGGTGGGCTAGTTGGACCCCAGGGTCCCTCAGGATTGAAAGGGAATTATTTCCCCAACTTAAAAATGCGCCACAGGGCCTGTGGGCGTTCTGAGTTGAGAGATTAAGTCCCCTTGAATCCTAAGGGTCCCTAGGGTCAAACTAGCCCACTAGGCACCTCCAGTAAGCGCCACAGAGCTGCGTTGCATGGAGGTGTAAAAAGGGGCGTGGCCTCAGAACACCTGTCTGCAACGCAGCTCCCTGGCGCATACTGGAGATACCTGTTGGGCTAGTTGGCCCTCAGGGACCCTCAGTATTGAAGTGGAATTAATTCCTCAACTTACAACTGGCCAGGGGGCGCGTTTGCAGAGTGCTGCAAGGAGGGGGCGTGGCCTCCGGCACGATGCCGGTCTTTTATTTATTTATTTTTAAGAAGGAGGGCTGTGTGGCCCCCTTTCTTTTTCTAATTTATTAGCCCTGGGGACCCCATCCCCCAGGGCCTGAACCCTAATTTCTTTTGTTGAAAAAAATTATTTGGCCCTCCCAAGGCCTTAATCGGCCCCGGGGACCCCAACCCCCAGGTCATGGCCTTTTATTTATTTTTTTTATTCTTTAGGAGGGGGGCTGTGTTGCCCCCCTCCTCAGGCCACTTATGGCCCCGGGGACCCCATCCCCCGGGGCCGGCCTTTGTTTTTTATTTAAAAAAATATATATATATTTATAGAAACACCTAGGACATGCTGGACAAACCGTATGTACCTATCACCATGACGATTTGCGTGATATTCATTAAAAGGCGACTATGCATACAATGAATCTACGTAGAATGTATTCACACCGCTAGTGAAGCTCTGACATGTCTGACACCCTACCGTGCCTAATCCCGGCGCCCCCGCTGGTGGGTACTCTCCAAGTAGACACCCTTGTCGTTTATTTATACAAACATGGGTAGCTATTGATGGGCACATTTAATACACATGCACACCAAGCCATTCAAAGGGGATTCGACAAAAATTCGACCAAACTATGCAAGAAACCCCCTCACGGTTAATAAAACACACATCCACCGCCGGATGTGTAATACTTTTTATTTTACTCTCTGGAAAGGAGACAAACCTCACTTGAGAGTCACAGCGTGCTCCTGGCTGAGCCCAATGCTGTGTTACACCCACCAGTGCCCGCCGAGTGCCACACACCTCTGTGGTGTATTCCACCAGCTAGTGCGTATGCTATGACACTCTCTAGCCCATGTGCACTGTAACACCACCCTGTGAATATGTCATGCCACACTTGCCTTCGCACGGGTTATATTGCCCCATCTAACGTGCCTTCCTCGATGCCTATGTTATAAAGCACAGCGCTATGCCATACATATTACAATCTGGGATCCATATCTTTGTCACAGTGCATATGCAATGTTACACTACCCAGCACATATTTTATATTACAACTTTAGAGACTACTTAAGTTACACAACACTGCCCTGTGCATATTACACTCCAAGGCGCATATCACATAGCAAGCGCTAGTGCCTGTGCTATCTCGCGCTCTCCAATGAATCTGTCATTGCGCACAATGTATTGCATATTATATTTCACGCCCCGGTTCATCTTACATCACACTTTTTGGTGCATAGTTTATACCATATACTATATCTAGTTTTCATTTTCAATCGTGCTCTCAGGACTATGTTCTATATAACACTGCGTCCACCTACCCTTTTCACGGGCATTACATTTTGCGATGGGGGGTGTAGGGTCAGGGGATGTTTCTGCCAAGTGAGCCCGGAGTCACAGTCCCAAACGTCCTCTTCTTCCTGAATAAAAGTGAGATTATGCTGCATACTTGTTCATATTTTAAGTAGTTCGCACAGACACACATTTTAAAAACAATAAAGTTCCTAATACCCACCTTCTATGAACAGTTAGCTTGCTGCCCCATCCACCTCCTCCCTATCCTCTGTTGTCTGAATTCTTGGACTAGCCTCCTCCCTCCTGCCATGCATGGTCTGATGTGCTGCCACTGCCCTGCATTTAGCATGATGTACCAGTCCACTCATCCTGCCCTACATTGCCCAGTTCTATGGCCCATCATTTACCTCCTGCTTAGCCTCTGTGCTTTGCTTGCTGCCCCTATTCTCCTTCCCCCTGCCCTCCGATGTCTTTGTGCATGCCCCTGCTCCATCCTTTTTGACAACCATGTTCCATGGACCTGCCACTCCTATCTACTCTGAGCGTTCTGTTGAGCTGCCACTCCCCTACCACCTGCCTAGCATTGTCAGATGACTGTAACCTGTCCCTGCCACCTCCACCCTGCCTGTCCACATGCCATGCCCCTATCCCCTTCCTCCTGTCCTCCATGGTCCATTTTACTGCCACACCCTTCTGCCCTCCCTGGTCTGTTGTGCTGCAACTACTCCTCCTGCCTGCCCCGCGCGGTCTGTTGTGAGGCCCGTTCCCCTGAACTCTCTTGTCTGTGCCCAGGTCCTGACCCTCCCTTCTATCCTCCATGGTCCTTTGTGCGTGCCCCTGCACCCTCCTTCTTGCCCATCATAGCCATTGTGCTGCCACTAACCCTCCTGCTTGCCATGCATGGTCTTTTGTGCTGCCATGGCCCCTCCCACCTTCCCTGTGTGGTCAGCTAGCTGCTCTTGACCCTCTCCCACCTTCCCTCCATGGTCTGTGTGTATGCCATCATAGTCTCACTGTTGCTCTCCATGGTGTGTCTTGTTTCTAGTGCCCATCCTGCCTGACCTCCATGGTCATCTTGCTGCTCCTGCCCCGCCCCCCTGCCCCCAGCCCTCTGTTTCCATGTGCAGACCCCTATTCCCCCCCTCCTGGCTTGTTGGTTCCATTGTAATGCCCCTGATCCGTCCCTCCTGCCCTTTATGGTCTGTTATGCTGCAGCTTTCTCTCCTGTCTGTCCATTATGGTCAGCTAGCTACCATTGCCTCTTTCCCCTCTGTTGTCTGTTGTCCATGTGCATGGTCCTGTCCCCTCCCTATTGCTTTCTATGGATTGTTGTGCTGCACTCCCGTCCCGCATGCCCTGTGTGGTGTAATGTGCTGCTGCAAACCCTGATGCCTGCCCTGTAGGGTCAGTTTGGTGCACCTCTCAATGTCCCTCCTGTCCTCTGTTATCCGAGTCCATGTCCCTACCCCAATTCCTCCTCCCTACCATGATCCAATGTACCATACTTGCGAACATTTTGAACTTGGTAAGAGGGAGATTTTGAAATAAAACTGGGGTATTGATTTTCCCCTTTGAGTTACATTGAAAAAGAGAAGATTGTAGACAGGAAACAGATCAAGTAAAGCCCATTTGAGCTTAAAAACATTGGACGTTTCCTGGCTGAAACGGGTCTGTTGGCATGTATGGTTGTATGACCACTGCCTCTTCCTTCTGCCCACAATGGTCTATTATATTGCCACAGCCTCTCTTGCCAGTCCTGTATTGTTGGTTTGTTGCCCCTGCCCCCCTTTCCACTGCCCTTCATAGTCTGTTGTGCTGCCACTGCCCTTCCTGCCTGCCTAGTGTGGTCAAATTGTTGCCTCTGCACTCTCCTACCTGCCTTCAATTTTCAGAGTCCGTGCCCCTGGCCTCTGCCTTTCAACAGTATCCCAATGAACAACTAGATTGCTAACATTCTATATTTATTACAAAAGTGTGGAATGCCTGACGTCATCTTGATGTAATCAAAACTGTAATGAGTAGAGCATTTCCTTTAAAAATTACATATATGAGAGGGTCTTATTTGCATCAAAAGGATGGTTAGTGCTCTAAAAGACTAAAATAAGGACATATTTTCTGAGTTTTCAAATAGCGACAAAGCACTTTTAAATTATTTGTTATCTTTATGTTTTTTTATCCAGTTGACCACTTGATTAAATGTTGCACTTAGGGGAGAGGATGTGGTGTTACTTCCAGAACTGCAGACTTTGCAACTGGGGAACCAGGTTGAAGTTTCTGCTTCAGCTCGACATTCTGTGATTCTGGTCAAATCACTTAGTCTCCCCATGTCTACAACCAAAATGAATTTGTTCTTGTGTGATGTAACCAATGCTCATGTAAAGCACTCCAATACCTGACAAGTCTGCACTATATAACACTGCAAAAACACAAAATAATAAGTGTGTTGCACACTTCTGTCATTGGGCTATATTTGGGCTACATCTGGGTGATTTTGGGCTACATTTGGGCTCTTTTGTCTCCCGTGGCCATCTTGGGAGATTTATTTGTTATGAAGTTTCCTAATTTCCTCATGTACTGCAGTCTCCTCAGTAGGAAATGCTTTCAGTTTTTTACTTTGATTCCATCATGAAGGTATTCAGATGTGTCACACATTTGCCATAAATTCAGAATGTTAGCACTCTTTTTGCTCATTAGATCACTGTAGTAAAGCTACTGCTCACCAGGGAAAACTGCTGCTGGTATTGAAAGTGCATGTTTCAGTCTGCATGTCAGAATTTTTTAATGAAATAGAAGAGGATTTGAGAAGTCACTCAAAATGTGCCCTAATTTTTCTTTCTTCAGCATTAATCATAACTAGGGCTCCCGGTTTTCCGTATTTACGGATTTATACATATAAATACAGACAGAAATCGATATTTCCTTTGTCTGTATTTATATTTATAAACGGTAAAATACGAGTAAATGTTGCCGCGCTGCCGTGCCGTTTCTTTGCCACGCCCCCTGCTTCCTGGAAATTCCTTCCAGTCCCTTCCCATCTTCCAATCAGGGTCCTTTTGGTGCACTCGTGGGGGCCTATGGGCTCAGGATCTTGCAGTGACGACTGACCACTCCAGCCAATCCTGGCCTGATATAAGCGTCACTGTGTGGGCGTGCCACCATCAGCATTTGCTGCATCTGCTCTGCGCCAGCCCGCCGCCATTCCTACGCGCCAGGTAAGTGTATCGCGACGACGGCGGAATTGTTTTTTTGCGGGTAGTCTTGCCCCAGCGGGTAGTGTTATTTGTTGGTGTGGGTGCATACATGCCAACATTTCAGAAGAGCAAAGTGGGAGATTCTTTAAAAAAAAATTGGGAGAATGGGACCATTCGCTTGTTAGATGCTTTGTTGGTTTTTCACCCCTTCTAGAGCCCCCGCATCGCCACTCTGACTATTGCTGTTAGAATTAGCACGTTACCCAATGCCAAGCCCTGTCTGCTGAAACCCCGAGGAATCGGGTTTTTGCTTGCAGGAATCGGGAGGCGGGAGACTAGCCTTGAAATCGGTAGTCTCCTGCCTGAATCGGGAGGGTTGGCATGTATGGTGGGTGTGTGTCTCAGCGGACAGTTGCTATCGTTACACAGAGTTTTAGATTGTTTTGTGAAAATTCCAGGTCATCTCCCACAAAAAATGAGCAAAACTAGGCTGCAGCATAGAACATGACAACGTAATTGCTGCTTTATGGATCCAAGCAACAAAGCGAACCGTCGCTGCCAGGGCCGGCTTTAGTGCTGGTGGCGCCCTGTGCGACAATCAATCATACGAGTGTAAATCAGTGTATAGGAAATGTTACTTAAGCCAAAGGACTGGAAGTGTAGGAGTCACATGTCATCCATACTGGTAGGCAGTATAGTTTAAGAGTGCTTGGTGTGGAGAAGCACAAACTCAGAGTCGAAAAAGAAACAGCATAGTTGGGAGTTTTAATAATAAGAATCGATTTCTAGCCAAATTAACCCTTTTTGCGACATTAATCAATGTTCTAATAATGTATACTTTGCAGTGTGTATGTAGTTCTGGGATGAAAGTTAATAGCTCACTATCCTATATTAGGACTAAGTAACAAAAGGATGTCTCTTTTGAAAGCAGTAACCGGCTGATCCGTGTACATCATACGCACTCTGTAATCTATTTGGTACACGTTCTTTGCAGCAGGCACATTAACCCTCTGCACTAACTTCACCTAAGTCAAAACCTTAACTATACAAAACACTGATCTCTCTCCAGGAAGATAATTAATCACACGAGTTTTCTGAATGTATTGTGTTGACCAATAACAACCGGGCGCAGGTGTGCCTTGTCAATGTAAATAAATGTGGAAAAATACTAGCTGTAGCGTCGCCTTTTGCTTGTGGCAAAAATAAATACGGATAAATACAGAAAAAAAGCCCAAAAAATAAATATGGATAAATACAGACGGAAATGGCAAAAAAATAAATACCATAAAACCGGGAGCCCTAATCATAATTTCTATGGCAAAATGAACCCCCTCGTTGTGTTCCTTTTTAAATTAAATGTTTTAAGTGTTACCAGTTTATTCCAATCAAGATGGCTTCAGGTGTGCCATACTTTTGTCATAATGAAGACAGTAAGCACTCTAGTTGTTTTTAAGAACATTCTGGGACATTCTGTCATTGGGCTATACTTGGGCTACATCTGGGTGATATTTGGGCTACATTTGGGCTCTTTTGTCTCTGGTGGCCATCTTGGGAGACTTATTTGTTATGAAGTTTCCTAATTTCCTCATTTACTGCAGTCTCCTCAGTAGGAAAAACTTTCAGTTTTTTACTTTGATTCCATCAAGAAGGCATTCAGATGTGTCACACATTTGCCATAAATTCAGAATGTTAGCACTCTTTTTGCTCATTAGATCACTGTAGTAAAGCTACTGCTCACCAGGAAAAACTGCTACTGGTATTGAAAGTGCATGTTTCAGTCTGCATGTCAGAATGTTTTAATGAAATAGAAGAGGATTTGAGAAGTCACTCAAAATGTGCCCTAATTTTTCTTTCTGCAGCACTAATCATACTTTTTATGGAAAAATGAACCCCCTCATTTTGTTCCTTTTTAAATTAAATGTTTTAAGAGTTACCACTTTAATCCAAGCAAGATGGCTTCAGGTGTGCCATACGTTTATCATAAGTAGGACTGTTAGCGCTCTAGTAGTTCTTTGGAACACTCTGGGAAGCTGCAGTAGAACACAAAGGAATCAACTGACAGTCTCTGCCCTTGTTGGATGGACATGTTTTACTGAGAATGTCAGACTTCATTCTCACATGACTGAGAAAGATAATGTGAATTTACAGAAAATAAGCTCTCAGTTTAGCTTATAGATCACATTCCAAACCTCTGTGGGAAAAGCATGAGAAAATATTTTTCTCTCAATCATGATATCCCAGCAGAAGGCTTTTTCACATGGTGAAATCACCTTAGAACATACCACAATTCCTAAAATGAGTATGGTACCATCAACAAATGATTTATAATGTAACTAAAGTCTTCAAACCTTCTATTAACTGCAATGCTTTTTAATGAGGTGCTATCATGTATATTGGTCCCAAGATGGCTGCCAATACTTCTTGGATGAAGTGCTGACAGCCAATCAGATCTCAGGATGAGATGTGTGGTTAGGCTCCGCCCACATATATATATGCTTTTAAATGCTATTTTCTCAGGAAATACTGAACAGATTTACACCAGACCTGCAAAAGGCACTTCCTTGACCTTATGGCTACCTCTCTGCCAAATTTCAAGTAATTCTGTTCAGCCGTTCGGGCTGTAGCTGTGTCTAAAGGTCCTATGAAAAATGCATGGGGAAAACGCGTTTTGGGACCCCCCTTTTTTCTCAGCCCCTGCTTGACGAATCACCCCGAGACTTTCAGGGTAGGAGCTGAACGGAGTGCCCCATTAGTTTTAAAAATTTCGCGAGGATTCGTCAACCGGCGCCAAAGTTATTCAAAATAGAATTTTGAGATTTCCTATGGAAACTAGGTTGTAACTATAACTATCTACTGGCGACCACCATCAGATAATATATATATATATATATATATATATATATATTCACTTAAAAAGCCATAGGTTTCACACATGTTATAGTTAGCTGGACATTTCACTCGTAAAAAAACAATGAAATTCCCCCGTTATAGTTAGTGCAGGCAACTATAACTCACGCGACCGCAATCCTCTGCTGATGACGTCAGATATTACATCACTGTATTTAGACACTTTTTTACCCATGTCTTCTTCCATTAATCTTTAGCTATACATATATTACAAATATTTATTTTTCAGAAAGACACATATGTCATCAGTGATGTAATATCTGATGTCATCAGCAGAGGATTGCGGTCGCGTGAGTTATAGTTGCCTGCACTAACTATAACGGGGGAATTTCATTTTTTTTTTACGAGTGAAATGTCCAGCTAACTATAACATGTGTGAAACCTATGGTTTGTTTAAGTGAATTTGCAAGGTTTTTTAAATGCTAATTCGTAACTATAATGTGTGTGAAACCTACGTTTTTTTCAGTGAATTTCAAAGGTTTTTTAAATGCTAATTTATGTATGTATTTTTTATTTTTTTTATGGGATTTTTAGCGTGCGCGCACAGTGCGCGAACCTCGCTTAATTTTCCGTTAAAAATTAAAAAAACATTTTTTACGTGTGATTTTTCAGCGTGCGCGCACAGTGCGCGCACTCCGCGATTTTTCGAAAAAAAAAAATATCTTTTTTTTGCCCTTGGGGGTCCTTCTGGGACCCCCTGACAAAGGCTAGGGGGTCAGGAACTGTCCATCCTGCCCCCTTTTCACGTTCTCCACCTTTGTTTTTCACCCCCTCAGACTGCGAGAGACAAAGTGGCGGCCGACACTTCCTGGTTTCGACCGATTCGAATGTTTACCGACATCTAACAACCAATCAGCACTGTGCGCGCGTATAGATATTTATATGCTTTTAAATGCTATTTTCTCAGGAAATACTGAACAGATTAAGACAAGACCTTCAAAAGGCACTTCCTTGACCTTATGGCTTCCTCTCTGCCAAATTTCACTTAATTCTGTTCAGCTGTTCGGGCTGTACCTTCAACTAAAGGTCCTAAGGAAAAATGCATGGGGAAAACACGTTTTGGGACCCCCCCTTTTTCTCGGCCCCCGCTTGACGAATCACCCCGAGGCTTTCAGGGTAGGAGCTGAACGGAGCGCCCCATTTGTTATGAAAATTTCGCGCGAATTCGTCAACCAGCGCCAAAGTTATTCAAAATAGAATTTTGAGATTTCCTATGGAAACTAGGTTGTAACTATAACTATCTACTGGCGACCGCCAGTAGATAATATATATACATATATTTATATATATATATATATATATATATATATATATATATATATATGTATATATATATATATATATATATATATATTCACTGAAAAAACCATAGGTTTCACACATGTTATAGTTAGGAATTAGCATTTAAAAAACCTTGCAAATTCACTTAAAAAACCATAGGTTTCACACATGTTAATAGTTAGGTGGATATTTCACTCGTAAAAAACCAATGAAATTCCCCCGTTATAGTTAGTTCAGATAACTATAACTCGCGCGCCCGCAATTCACTGCTGATGACGTCACATATTACATCACTCATGCGTGGTCAGTGGCATCACTCATGACATCACTGATAACATCATCCTTGTGATAGAGTGGCGGCCGCGCGAGTTATAGTTATCTGAACTAACTATAACGGGGGAATTTCATTGGTTTTTTACGAGTGAAATATCCACCTAACTATAACATGTGTGAAACCTATGGTTTTTTAAGTGAATTTGTAAGGTTTTTTAAATGCTAATTCCTAACTATAACGTGTGTGAAACCTATGGTTTTTTCAGTGAATTTGTACATTTTTTTAAATGCTAAGTTATGTATGTATTATTATTTTTTTTATATATTTATTTTACAATAAACTACGTATTAAAAAAATGTAAAACATTTTTTTTTGGTTTTTCACCCCCGCGATTTTTTTAAAAAAAATTAAAATATTTTTTTCTGCCTTCGGGGCCCTTCAGGGACCCCCTGACAAAGGCTAGGGGATCAGGAACTCTCTACCCTGCCCCCTTTTCATGTTCGCCACCTTCCTTTTTCACTCTCGCACTGAAAACAAACAAAATGGCGGCCGACACTTCCTGATTTCGACCGATTCGAACGTTGACTAACATGTAACCACCAATCAGAATTACGCTCGCGCACGTTAGGGTGCTTGCACGGTGCGCGCACGGTGCGCGGCTATAGATATGTATGTGCTTTTAACTGCAATTTTCTCAGGAACTACTGAACAGATTGACTCCATATATGCAAAAGGCACATCCCTGAGCTGAGGACTACCTCTCTGCCAAATTTCAAGTAATTCTGTTCAGCCGTTCGGGCTGTACCTTGGACTAAAGGTCCCTATGGAAAATTGCATGGGGAAAACGCGTTTTGGGACCCCCCCTTTTTTCTCAGCCCCCGCTTGATGAATCCCCCCGAGACTTTCAGGGTAGGAGCGGAGTGCCCCACCTATTTTGAAAATTTCGCGATGATTCGTCAAAGTTATTCCAAATAGAATGTTGCGGATTTCCTATGGAAACACGGTCCTAACTATCTACTGGCGACGATAGATAGATAGATAGATAGATAGATAGATAGATAGATAGATAGATAGATAGATAGATAGATAGATAGATAGATAGATAGATAGATAGATAGATAGATAGATAGATAGATATAGATAGATATAGATAGATAGATAGATAGATAGATAGATAGATAGATAGATAGATAGATAGATAGATAGATAGATAGATAGATAGATAGATAGATAGATAGATAGATAGATAGATAGATAGATAGATAGATAGATAGATAGATAGATAGATAGATAGATAGATAGAGAGATAGATAGATAGAGAGATAGATAGATAGATAGATATCACAAAGAGGTTAGAGGAGATCATAATCCATGGATCTGTTGTTTTATCTACATTTAGCGATCATAATCCCCATGAGGTTGCTCTCCTTATGGCCCAGAGGAAAGCTTATAAGAATGAGATAGGGGCCAGTAATTTCCAACCCACCACAGACAATTTAAAACTGATATGGAAAATGCGTAATCCTGCCCGTACCCACGAAGTAATTTTAAAGGAGAATATGAGACTAGTGGAGGTTTGTGTGTCGGAAGAGAACAGTGCACCCCATATCTGTGCGTATTTAATGATCTATGTTCATGTGTAAAAAACGCCATCCTCGAGCCGGTAGGCCCTCTCAAAAGGTTGCATGGCTGGTTTGACCACGATTGTACAGTGGCTATCCGGGAATGAAGAATAGCACTAGGGAAGAAACGTAGGGATCAAGAACTAGTCTCCGCTTTGATGAAACAATATAAGGCTGTCACGGCTAAACGATGACAGCGAGTTGTAACAGACCAGTGGAATACACTATCACAAGCAGCCTGTGTGAAAGATGGTGACTACTGTCTCAGATATGAGACGTTAAAATCAGTTAGTTTACCGGTCTCTTGTCACGAGTGAATCGTGAGAGGCCCACTTTAGAAAATGTTATGCTGCACCATCAGCAGAGGACATTTGTAATATTGATAGCAGGAAACGAGCAGAGTTTATGATAACAGTGGATGAGGGGGGTGACGGGTGAGGTCTTCTCTCAAAGTGCAGGGAGAAAAGCCCCTGGGTCCGATGGTGTCCCGACTGATTTATTTAAATTTAACACTGAGCTCTGGTCCCCTATTCTAACAAATGTGTTCAGTAACCTGGCACACACAGATGTGCCGGCCTCCTGGCAAACCTCCATCATTGTCCCTAAATTCATGAAGGGTAATAGAGATGACCCTAATTGTCACCAATGACAACTCAACAACCCATAAAAAAATATTAATATAACATTTTCAAACAGAGCAAAAATAGATTTCGCAATTATATGAATAATATAATTTAACAGCATCCAATATTTTGAAGCAATAGAATCAAAATAATATGATAGTAAACAATATTTTAAACTGTATTATTGAAAACAAACGTAAAAAACTATTTTATTTACCTCTGATATTTTTGTCCATTATTTTTTTGTAGTCATGATATTTGGACATAATATACGGGGACATTAATAATTTGGAGTCGATATTTAGATGGTTTACAAGCAATTTATGATGAAAATGAAACTTTCTAGCCTTTTTCTGCAGCAGTAATTTCTATTATACTCTCTGGGTATGCACTATTTATAGCTGTAGAGTTATAATTTTAGAGATCAGAAATTCAATTAACCTCTGCTTAATTCTCAGCACTCTTTAAACTATGTGGAATACCAATTATTTGAAGTTATCCACCATTTCATCCTCTTAATCATGGCTTTAATGCTAGAGCAGATTCATCAGTACTCTTTGGACCATTTATATTGATACCAAACCAACATCAACTGTGTAATGAAGTGCAAAGTCATATAAAACATCATGTGCTGTGGGGCTCTGCGCCTGATGCTGACTCGAGCCCACAGAGGCCTAAGAAACAAGACATCATGAAAGTAATTCATTTCACATAAGCAGAAGCAGTCACCTTCAGGTGAAGATAATAACAACGCAGTCATAACTAGAGTGGCATAAACGTGGTATGCATTTAGAGAAATATGAACCCGAAAACTGATTCGAAAGCTCACCAGAGATTTTAGGAACTCTGTTTGGTGCAGTCTGTTTTTAATGTTTTGTGTGTGTCAGATGTGCTGTAAAAAATCACGTTTTATCTATATCTCTTTGGTGTACTGCAGAATATCATTGTAACTATAACACACTTTGACACTGGTGTTTCAGTTCTGAAATTGTTATGGGAAAAAAGAAGTGATCGAAGGCTAAAGCAGGAATGATTCTTATTCTAAAGCAAAGGATGCAATAAAGAAAGACCCCAAGGAATTGGATAGATTTGACAGGCCAATGCTCCCACCTGAACATGCAAAGAAAAATGAGCATCCTTTAAAAGTAATCTATTAAAGCTTCATGTCATGGTTGCAACCCTCTTTAAATTGATTGTTTGGGAGCCCCTATATATCCAGAACATACCGATTTTCAATGCCATTCTGTATTGTTCACAGGCATACTGCTGGTATACAGTACTGGGGTTAGATTAAAAAAGGTACATTTAGATGTGTAGATCTACTACTGTACCCAGGTGTCAGTCTCCAGTTTATTCCTATTCACTATTTCTTTGTGGAGATTTATAACTAGATGTAGACCTCGTCTCCATCCTTTAACATATGGGAGTGTGGAGCCATTAAAAGAATGTATGACCATAAAGTTACTATAGGTAGATTTACTGTCAGGAGCTGGTCCTCTGGGTGACTCTGGGATCAACTTCTTGTTCCAGAGAAATGTCTGCTTATATACTGCCGCATCAGGACCTGCGGCTGCAGGATGGCTTGGCGTGGCAGCACCAAGGCCTGCAACGGTAAAAGGTAAGAAAATCTCCTTACACTTACAGCTATATATTACATTCCACCTAGTTGGTTGACATGTGCTCTATTGGGATTGAGATCTCCACCCTGGAGGTGGAGAGCGCCTGCACGGCCTAGGTGTAATCCTCCAAAACCTAGGAGAAGACATCCACATGAAAGAGAATAGTATACACATGAACCAAATCCTACATGTCTGATGCCTATTCACACTATGAAACATAAATACTGCCCACACTTTAGACTCTGCCATCTTCCACTTGAACTACTTGACCCTACAGCCAGCAGGAGCCACAGCTGGCTTCCAGGCCAGCTATATTGTGCCCATTCATTTCATTATTATGACAATCTCTTGCAGGTACTGGAGACTCTGAGTATGACAAAGATGATTCAATATCCACAAGCAGAGGATGGCTTTCCCAGGTGAAAATCCAATACTCATTCAAGCAGCCATCACTGTAGAAGAAAAGATGGGAAGGAGCATGAAATGATGGGGGAGGAGGCAGCAAAGAAGATAGAGCAGGAGGAAAAGGTGAAAAAAGAGGAGAACATTGCTGGTCCCACATAGAAAGCTTAGACAAGACAACCTCATGGCGGGTCAGTAATCTTCCTCCATGGTCTCACCTGAGGATTGCTAGTCCCCGGACACCATCTAAGCATCCACAAATGTTTGTATGCATAGAGGACTAACCTCCACACAGCCCTCAACCTACCGGTATCTCAGTTGACTCCCTGAAACACTCCTTCCATGAATGTGCATCTCCAGTCTCCAGTTATCTCTCAGTCATCTGAGGGAGAGAACACCCTTAGTGGGAAGGAGCTCTCCTCCTTTATCATTTTCCATCTGCAACATCCCAGAGGATGTCTGGATTGTGATTGACAATCTGCTGGTAATTTCATGCTAACACGCAATCAGTGCATTTGTCATGGTAAAATTATGTCCTCTGGTAGGGATTGATCAACAGTCCATTGTGTGGGGTGATATTCGCAACAAGGGGGCAACCCTGCATAAGATTGCAGACCACATTTAGGGACCCCCTCAGATGGTCGACAAGCAGACCTGTTCCTTGGATAATATTGTGAAATGTTACCAAGACATGCACAGTGAACATCTTCATGGCTTGAGGGAAGAGAATGAAAGGCAACACACCTTGGCTGTGAGGATGACAGAAAGCACCAATGTCAATCTGAAGGATCAAGGCATGCAAAGGATTCAACTGAGGCACCACAACCTATCAGGACCAAACAATCCACAAACCCTGAGTTGAGCCCGCTTGCAATACCCACAAACCTACCACCTACACCTCAACCACTGTAAAAAAAAAGCACTATTAGAAGCACCACAACAAGCACCATCACATATGCCACTACAAGCAGAATCACCAGAATTGTGTAGCCGAAGATGTGGACGAGAATTTACCCACTACCAGGGACAATAACAACGTTCAATCTCTCACAGATTTACACTAACATTTGTGTGCAGCATTCACAAATCTACATTTGTAAAAATCTAATCAGTGACCTCTTTAGAAAATGAAACGTCATTAATCAGACCATATTCCCATGTTACGTGTCTATGATGTGACTTAAAAACTGCATCTTATATGCATACAGTCCTAACAATTAGGTCAGGTCAGAAATTAAATATTAAATCATTAACCACCACTTACTACAAAAAGATCTAGAAAACATTAAAGATATTTGATATTTTATGCTCAGATCGGTCTCTGGACCCTCAGAGAGCTGAGGGAAATATAGGAGGACTCCCTCGCAAATGATCAATTCCTCATCCGGAAAGATGAGGACTCTTTCTGCTCAGCCATTTTGAGGGTTTTGATTCACTAAGGAGCAGCAGAATTGAGGAGGATGGTGGTGTTGTCAGAGGATAGATTACAATGACCAGAAAAGTCTGACTTCCTGTTCCTCTGTTTAATTTTTTGTGTGTAGTGGTGGGTGGAGATATCTACCCCAAGAATGGAAGGCTTGGCCCAGCGTGACGACTTTGCATAAGTCTCCACTCCTCATGTGGAGGACTCTGAAAAGTATGGGAAAGAAGTTAATGTTATGGGAAGCTTATTGATAAATCGTGAAATCATATTTTAAGGCTTAAATATTAGAATTGTGTAAACTATGTGAATGATTTATTGTCAGTGTATAGATGTATTATCAAATAGAACACAGGATGTTTGGTTGTGGCATTATGGTAGCACAAGTGTATTGTCTTAAGATGGTATATGTAGACTATGTAATAACCCACCATTTGTCAGTGACTAGACACAATCCAAACATAATAATGCACCAACTAAATTAGATTTTCAAATTTGAAATGAAGCAACTAGTTGATATCACACCTCTAGTCCCTGACCTTTGTTATATGCCCTGGGAAACTTGGATATGGCCGGAGATCGAGAAAGATGACTATATGTAAGCCCTGCCACACGGCAGTATTGTGCAACACACATCAGGCTACTACTATCTTGTACAAGCTTGTGGAAAGCACAGGAGCAACCCTCTGTATGGTCAAGACTTCTGAAGTGTGTCTTAAGCATGACAAAAGTGTGTTCAAAGATGGCTTGTGTATGTGTGTGCCCTATTGTATCTTGAGGCTTGTGGTTGGACACCAGAAGGCATGAGGAAATAAAGAGAGAGGGCATTCTCAGCATCACCTGCAACAAAACAACTTGAAATTTCTTTAATATGTGGTTTGATTCTAAATATACTACATCATATATGCATACATGCAGTGACACTTAAGGTAACGTGTTTCTATTTTGTTGTATAACAACTGAGTATGTTTGATGGCCATCCCTGGATGCAGCCCCAGTGTGAGCTATTATAACTTACCTATGAGCCACATACCACCAAAATAACTAAGGTGTAAGAGGTAACTGACATAATATATAGCTGTCTTGTGAGCTCCCAGTAAAGACATCATACACATCAGTGAAGTAACCCCAAGCATTTTAGGCAGCTTATACACTGATTGAGTGTTATCCGTGTCTGTGGTAGAAAAGGTGTCACCCGTGGTGAGGTGGCTGAAGCGAGTGGCAATCAGTGACACCTAATAGAAAAGGGAATTGGGCTAAAGCATAGGATACCATTGGCATCTTTGCTTTTTCTCCAGTCACAGAGGTATGAGTTAAATTGGTTCACATTTCTGGTGATGAATTTCAGTACTTGTTGAAAGCATCAAGGTTGGGTTGACTGTAATATGTCTACATTATCAGCTGTTATCCTCTGGAAACTACCAGTTGCACCGAAATGGAGCGCAGTCAATATTTTGAGATGTGCTGGGAAAGCTTGTTTGTGGGCTGTAAGTTAATCAAGCTTCAGTTCTCGGTCTGCAACCATATCATGGATCCCTTCAGATGAGAAGTGATATCTGGCAAATTATGCTTCACAGGCATCACAAAGATGCTTATCCTTTGACAGTAAGCCCTCTCTCCTCGTCAAATAAATGATCCTTGAGATGAGCAGCAAAGCTTCAAAGACATTCAATGTTGTATTGAACCAAAAAATGGTTAGAACTGTGATTTTTTTGTTATGTGGTCAGCCTGTATGTGATCGGTTGGTGTATTGAGTTTCATGTTTAAATTATGGGTGAGCAGTAAAATCTGCTCCTCCAGCGGAGTTTGTGGAGTATTGCCCACTCCGCATGAAGCGTGGATTTCCAGAAGAACTCACCCAACTGCTGCATGGCAGAGTTTTTTCTCGCATGCAGCTTGCCAACGATAAGTTGATGAGTGTGAAAATCGAGCGCTAGACTGCCTCCTGGCGAGATTTCTCAACACAGGCGGTCACAGCAGGTCACTACCTCCCACATTGAGAAAGCTGCTGCTCACGTTGACAAAGCTGCTGCTTGAGTAGAAAATCTACTCGAGTGGCTGAAAGAAGCAGCACCCTCTGGCGCACTGCATGGTGCTGTCCCTGCTGATTTTAAAGCGTGGGACAAGCTCCCAGCACTAAAAATCAGGGCAAGCAGCGCGATGTACCGAACTCTGCTGCTCGCAGAACTCTTCGCAATCTCTGAGAGTTTTTAGGTAACTCTGTGGAATTCTGCAGAGTGAAACTGCGCTAGTGCAGCCCACCCCTAATTTAGATGGCAGGTGGAGTCCAGAATCTTCACTTGCTTCCCCCCTTATATTTGCAAGTTGTCCATGGATTGGAAACTTTGTTGTAGAATGTTTTTGAAGAAATTTCTAAGTCTGTGTGGCTGACTGTCTCTGTAAGGCCATATGGTAGACAGACAGTAGGGAAGAGGACCACAATCATGTTGCAGTGCTGTTATTCACATCAAACATTACAGCTGTTATCAGCTGGAACATCGTTGGGATAAATTCAAAATAAGAAGATTTGAAGTGGGGCAAATTCATTAACAACCAAGGGATTTGTCTTTTCCAGGAAAAAATGGGTGACTGAAAACGTTTTTTGAAATGGCTTTAAGAGCTATTGTGTTCCTGTCATTAGGTCCCCTGCAGGATGATCATCAAGTGGACTGTTTGCTTGAGTGAATACTATATTGACATGCACTTTAGCAGAACTCCCCACTGGGTCACTCGACATTCAAGGACTGATTATTACTTTTATTAAAGCAAATCCTTTTTTATTGATTAATATATAAAATTGGAGCTTTGAAAACTGGATTGAATCTCCATCCTTTTATTTATTGGACAAGATTCCAGTTTTGTATTTCAAGTCCCATTTTGTCATTGTGGCAAGTGACCTGGACTTAACTTATGAGCGGATTGATATTATTCAGGACCTTTGCCATGATGAAGACTTGGGGGCTTATTATGATGTAAGGCAGACTTGCTTCCCCCTGACACCGTCGCATATACAGGTCTGACCGATTTCTGGTCGGCGGTCTAGACCGCCTAGTTATGATGCGACCACACATGGTGCGGTTGCACACTCCCATTTCCCTATGGGAGCATGTGCTACGGCCGTAAACCGGCCGTAACACAAGCTCCCATAAACAAATGGAAGGTTGTGTTCATCCCTGCATCATGTGGCAGGCACCCTCCGCCCCCAACCAGAGGCCGCAAACAGAAGGAGGCCCTGGTAGGGGCTCCCAAACTCACTTTCCGACAAGCTTTCCATGTCGGAAAGTCTGGCATGGAAAGCCTGTCGGGAACCGAGCATCGTAATCTGGATGGCGTAAAATGCCGTCCATATGGATTACAGGTCGGTTTCCGAATGGCCAACAGGCTCCTTGAGCCCGTCGGAATCCAGCCAGAATGACCAGCCGGTTTAACTTCTGACCGCCTAAATTTCCGACCAAGATCGTAATCAGCGCCTAAGTGTTGGGAATTCCTAAATTAACATCTCCACTGAAGTGCCACTTCACAAGGGCTGCCCTACAAATGGTAGCTGAGCATAAGCAACATTTGTTATTCTTCTGCCCAAAATATTCTTGACCTAGAGCTGGGTGAACTGCACCCTTGTTCAGTCTTCTGGGAATGACAACTTGCACAAATAGTCTCAGATTTTTTTTTATGTGATTCTTCAAATGTGATAGTGATTGCAGTATCCAAATCTCTTTTTGCAGCTTGGTTCATTAGACACATATTAACTGCAGTTTGAGATCACTTATAAACTTGCCTTAATGAAATTACCTTATTGGACAGTTTGTGCTAAACGTATCTCGACGAGTGAGAGCAATGGTCTCCTTGTAATTTTATTGAACTTGTATTGATGTTTTTATTGTTTTGTAATTTTTTTATTGTATTTGTAGGAATTGAACATTTTCTTTATTTCTGCACTGATTTTTTTTTATGATAAATTTGAAATGTTTGACAATGAACTATTATGTTCTATCTGTCAGTAAACTTGGAAAATAGAACCTGGATTTCACCTCTACAATATGATGTGGTGAAAAAAAGTAGGTGGTGCACCAGTAGATAATGCTTAGGGGGACATTAGTAACGGTTTTCCAGATGGTGACATAGAGAATCCCAGAAGCAGTGAGTGCAAATGAAGGTTGTCTACCTATGGATATGACTAGATATATATTGTTTCCATCATCATTCCTCAATCTTTCACCCTGTGTATATTGCAACATAATCTATATCTGGGTATAAAATTGGCAAATTTTCTGTGGATTTGTAGAACATTTGTGATGCATGCATGGAATGTATTCTTATGTCCTGCAGTCCTTTATTCCAGAATACTTGAGGTGCTAAAGATTTTTTGCTACTTTGGAGTGAAACATCCCGCTCACTGCCCCTATCTTTATTACAATGAACCTGCCAACTATCTTTATTCTTTATGTGCCTACTTCAAAACAACATTTGCTGATCTAATTTTAAGTTCCCCAATGGCTTCACAGCAGTCTTACGTTAATCTGAGGGGCTGAAATAGAAAATGTATTAAAAACTGAAGAAAGCTTCCCAGACTATGAGCACAAAAAGTGTGAGTTCATGCTGAGGATGACATTCACTATTACCTATAGATGTTTTACATTGTTTCCAAATGTGGACTGTTGAAAAACAACACGATGAACCGGCCGCTGAGATGAGCACATTTTGCATTTTGGGGTCTTAATAACAGTAATTTTTTTTTTTTTACATTAAACCACTGGCCACTTGCACTTTTCTCCATCCTACTGACGAGTTTCACTGACAGCCCAGTGAACTCCATCAAAGTATCACTAACATGCAGATCAATCCGCACGCAGCATTTAACATTTTTTAAATTCAGTAAGAAAATTCAGGAGATGTTTCAGATCAATTCGGGGTATTAGGAACCATCAAAGAACCTTTGGGGACTCCGTACTCGACTCATGTTTGAGATGATAGAAAAGTCCTAATCATCACCCCTGACAAGAAGGAACTAAAACATCCCTTAGAAACATTTCCCATACAATATTTGGTCAAAAAACAGATTGATTGATATTTAAAAGGCCCACTTCCACACCAGTGTTGACCAGCTGTTCTATCAGTACTTTCTATAGAATTTTAGATTGTCTATGGGGCACTCAATTCAATTCAATTCAATATAGTCTTTATTTCGATTATTCAATCATAAAAGACAAAATGATTCAGTATTTAAAATATATAAAAAATATTTCATCTCATAGCATTTTTCCAATAAGCAATAAGAACGACAATGACCATAGATCTTTGTAAAAAATTAATAAATATATATCCATTATTAACCTCTTCAGTGCCTATGACGAGATAGTCTCGTCATGGAGCACGGTTGCGCTGTGCCCATGACGAGACTATCTCGTCATGAACCCCACCCACTAGTGCAACGCCCGGCACAGGAGGGGGAAAGGGCGTGGCACTGAAGGGGTTAAAACACATTATTGTACGTGATCATCAATAAAATTAATTTTTAAAATGCGACATGACATTCAACAATTATCATATCACATGGGCTAAAACCAAGTTACCACCAATTTGACAAAAACCTTAGTTCAGCAGAAAATCAACGGTTAATCATTTCCTAAACATTCTTACCCTAGTGTCTGGTCCCTCTTGCAATAGAGGTTAATCTACCCCCATTTTCTTGGCTCGAATAGCCCACACCCATCTCAAAAATGTTGCCAAGGGGCACTCAAAAGAATAGAAATTCTCAGAACGAGCAATGGCAAGTCTGAGTTCCGCTTCTGAGTTGCAGTAGAATGTACCAATGTTTCGCGCCTCCAATCGCAATTGCGAACCATTGGTAGAATACTAAGCTGTTAAAGCAGGTGGTAGCCCTTCACAAAGCAAAAGCTGTCTATAAAAGGCAGGTTTTACTTTGTGAATGACAGCTGTCGGCACTGGGGCTAGTATACACTTCCGGATGTCCCTTCACAACATGGCATTTCCTTTTTCTGAAATCAAGCCATGTCCTTTGAGGGAAGAAAAATGGCATGTCCATATTGAATGCAGGAGTGGAAGTCTGCTATGACTTGCAAGCCTTCATCTCTGCTTTTACATGCAATTAGGGGGATCCGCAAAATGCAATTCTACCTCATTAACATAAATGTAGGAGGATTCTGCTAAAGGTACTGTGAGCTGCAAAAAATTAGTATATCTGTCACAGCAAAAATGTAGGTCAGGTTACAAAGCAGTTGGTGCACAAAGACTGTAACTGATTTGCAACCTGAGCAATAGTACATCGAGCCAGGGTTACCAATTTAGTGGAACACAGTTAAAATGATGTGCAGTAACTGAGATTGTCAACGAGGCACGCGTCTTCTGCACTTCAAACTGGTTCATGAATCTGTTTACAATTTAAAGGCGGTACTGTATTCTGCAGCTAGACTGTTCATTGGGGCTGCTGTATTTGATTATATTTAAGGCTCCCGGTTTATGTTTTTTTTTTTTTTTTTACATTTCCTTCTGTAATTATCCTTTTTTATTATTTTGTCATCTTATCGGTGTTTATCTGTATTTATGTTGTGTTTTGTGAATGAATTCAGTTATAAAATCGTATATTTCCACATTTATTTAGCTGATAAATGAGTGCTCATACTTTGTAGCCTGCATGTTTTAGCAAATTGAGCAGCTAAATATAACATAACAATTCACCTTATTCTACAAATATATGTTGAGATGTTGACATATGACTCTAGTTCATGAAATTTCATTCTGTTTTTTAACTCCCCATGCTGTCTATCAGCTCAGCTGTTGACTGGAATTCATGAAAGACAGCACAGAGAGCCACTTAAAAGTTTCAAATTTTCTGTATTTGTCCGCTTCTAAAAATAAATGAAAAAATCAGTAAAAACAGAAAACTGGGAGCCTTAATTATATTATACAAATTCTTTTTTTCATGCATTGACTCCCATTTTAGGTCATATTAGTACAATATGCGCTGGTCTTTAAAACAGTTCTTCTGGGAACTTTAACTTGACTAGCTTAAAAGCTAAAAATGTCAAGAAGAGAGTGAAGCACTAGACATAGTGATATTCTGAGGCTAGAGGTTCTTTGACTCAAATTCCCTAGGGCCATGACTCAATCATGTATAGGCATGGCAACAATGGTGAGGAATTCCCTGGCTATAAACTTAAGACTGAAATATTTCTTTATACTTTTCCATACTTTTGAATCATTGTATTTGGATTTAGCAGGCTGAATCTGTATTCTCTTGTCCAGACCTCAGAATCTTCTTGCATTTTGGTATTATGCAGCAGCTGCCTGTGCAGGTAAGAGCGGTGGGGGCGGTGGGGCTGGGTTGGGGTGGATACGACAGACGACCAGGAGAAAAATAAACAAATTATTTTCCCTCGTGGTCGTCTGTTGAAATCCGGCCTCAACCCCTACCGCTCTTACCTACACGGGCCGCTGCTGGTTTTATGTGTGAATACCCTATGTCAATGTTAAGTCATGTTAGTTGTGTTTTACTGTTTAGAGTGTTTATATATGTGCGCTGTGCATTGCTGCCTTCCAGCTTGTGGGTTGATGTAAAAAAACTTTTACTAAATCATAAATAAATACATTCACATTCTATCCAGCCCCATGACTGGTATAGAGACAATATGTAATAGTGCAGTTTCAATATTTGCACGTTGTGGTTTGTGGATTCTTATTCTGCAGATGATAAAACGTCGTAGGTTTGTCTGAAATATCCATCTGGTAATGTAGCCATACATTTAAGCAAATTGCAGTTGCACATGGTTCCACCCTTTGTACACCTGCTAACTTGGGTTTATACAGACGAACCATGGAGTTGATTTCTATTACTTTGAACACTGAATGATCTTTATTGACCTCTTATGGAATGATAGACCAATTAAAAAAAGATTTCTAGTTCTCAATAAGGCATATTCCAAAACAAACCACACAAACAAAATAATTGCCATCAGGAAATTCCCAATGTGCCTTCTCCAGTAGCAGTCACTGGACATCTTACACTCCTGGCTGTGCATTTTACATGACCTAGAGCACTGAAGATTTATGTTGACCACATTTAATATACATTTGTCCACTGCCTCAGTAGTATTAATGAAGAGGTACCGAGCAAGCATCAGAAATAACCGGTCAGAAGGGAGAAACAACCAAGCAACAATGATATGGCCCATGAAACTAGAGACCCCGCGCATCAGCATCAATTGAAGTAAGAAACCTCTGAGTGATTATGGATTTCACCCTGTCTCTGACATCTCAAGTGAACCAAGTCACAAGAAATGCCTTCTACACAGAATAGTGCAAACACTCCATCTTTTCACACCTGGACTACACACAGAAGTGTTAAGTCGTTCTTATTTACCACACAATGTCGCGAGTAGATTATGAAAATGGATTTTAACCAAGGTGCATGTACCTTCTACTTCAAAAAGTACTAGCGATACAGAATGATGTCCCTATAGCCAGAAGCTATTCCTTCAAGGGATAACTTTTTATGATTATATATTAGAAAATATGGTCAGGGCAGCCTTCGGGTCTCTAACCGGGTCCTACTAGGAGATTTCAATATACACATAGATGATTGATTGGATGGGATTGCCAATAACATTGTGAGCACACACTTCTGTACTGAATAAGATCAAATAGTAATGTCTCTAACTCATCATAAAGGCAACAGATGAGACCTTGTATTTGCTCCTACTGAATTGTGCAATTACTTTCAATCTTGCCTTGAGCCTGATCAGATTAATATATAATTCCATTTGAAATTCTGATCCTCAAACAAAACAAGAACTTGTCCTTGGTCTAAAATAAATGAGAAGCCTCTTTGGTCCTAATTAGAGACTCTATTAGGCAATATAAAAATGGGAGACAATATTGATGAAGCACTTTAATTCTTAATAATACAACAGAACAGACTCTTGATTATGCCACCTACACAAAAATGTTTACCTCTACTCCTTGTACAAAACAGAATCCCTGGTTACCCTGCTGCCTTAAAGAGGAACTCATGGTGGTGTACCGCACAAATGCAAATGGTTCATAATTAATCTAAATTGTAATATTATGAATATTAGAAGCTGCTGAAAGCCTATTAAAACTCTCCAGCCAAGGCCAAAGCAGATTTCCTGGGTGGAGTGATAAATAATACCCGAAATTCTTCAAACTTTTTACATCTGCTGGGATTCTCTAATAGAATCTAAAATTGTGCAGTGAGTTAGCAGCTTTTTTAAAACCAGGAGTGCAGGGAGTTAGAGACAGCAGGATTAGAGCAGAAAGTTGCAGAGCTGGAGCGAAAATCAAGCAGACCCAAATATAAATTAAAATATACAGATTCAGTGACAGGCGGTGACCCTCAACACTGGAGGGGCATTGAGGTGAACAAGAGCCAAACTGAGTGGGGCCCAAAAAGATTTATTTTTTAAATGTACTTACCTGAGTTCTGCTCTCCTCTGTCTTTTCTTTTTTCTTCTTTTTTCTCACCACAACTGCACCTCGTGACGCAGGGCTCTACAAAATGATGCATTTGACCCAATGCCTCAGTTTGTAGATATGGACCAGTGTGGCGCACTGATTACGTAGCCGCTGCATCAATAAAAAGTGACGCAGCGGCGGCGCAAGGGGCTTGTAAATAAGCCCCTAAAAGTGCTGGAACATGCTTCCTACGCATTACCCACCTCCGCTAAATCAAGGTCTTTATGGCCGTCATAAAAATATGGCTAGTTTCTATAAGCATAAAATAATTTTTATTATAGAAGCGAATAACTTGCCACAAAATGTACTTATTCATTGATTTGCCATACAGCAATCATATATGTGACCAGATATGGTGAACATACTGACTTCATATGACTGAAAAAATTAATTATGATTTTTATTGAAAAACAACTGCTTACTGTGAGAAAACCAAATGAAATAATTGTGTTTGTGCTTCAGTTGAAAAAAAAGCTGTATACATTTTTCTTTGAATACAAAATGGTGGGGTCTCTTCAAAAAGGCATTTTGGCACTGATTAAATAGTACTCATGTTAGTACTTCTGTAGTATTCTTCTAAATACTTTTACACACCTTTGTGAATTATTCCCAAATCGTCACACATGTTAATCTTGAGGTCATATTTACAAACATTTAATACAAATAGAAAGGACACTGCCCTCTATACTCTTTTCTTTTTCAGAGAATGTAAAATAATACTCTTGTAGTAACACTTTCTATACTCCAAAATGCTTTTGTTATTCAGCACCAACATATCTAAAACTGGCACAATACACAAAGCAACTCCCTACCTCAAAAACACAAACAACGTATTCAGAAGAAGTCTGAACACCCCACTTTCAATTTCATTAGGATTATCCTTTTACCTATATACTAGTAGATTTGAATAGGTCAGAAGCCACAAAGAGGTTATTTCAGGTCCTTGTCTACTCCTTGCACTGTAGTGCATCAACCTCAGACCTCCCAGTAGGTAGGTGTAGTAAAAGATAATTAGAATTTATATATGAACAGGTTTGTGTCCGCATTATTTGGATTTTCATTTGTCGCAGTATTTGAATTTGTTAGTGGTGTTGGCCATTTCTTATAAACAGATTTAGGTTGGCAGGGTTTGAATCTGCCAGTGGTAAAAGAGTTCACACTGTTGTAATTTGTCAGATGTGAAACTGTGCAGCATTTCATGTTGGCGCCATATTTCAACAATATATTTGTCATTGCTGTCATTACTATTTCAGAATGTGACAAATAGCATGGATATTAGGGTCCACTCAATTTTGGAAAAAGGGGGTGGTGATGGACAGAGTTTCTGAATGATGCAGAATACTCTTACCAAGTCAAGAGATCATGGTTTTAATCCATCACCGTTTTTTAGCTCACTGCACCATCCCAGCTCAGAACCTGGCTACATGCAAATTAGTCTGTACCTGTCCCAGTGCAAGATGGGAACAGGGCACACCAAACTACCAAGCCAATTCTTGTACTGGGAAGGAAACAAGCTTCCGGGGACCGGTTTCTGGCATCACAGCCTTCGTCGGCCCGGCTTGCCTGAATCCTGATGGTGCAATGAGCAAGGGACTCACGTCTGAGCATACCCTCCCACACTGAGTGTGGATAAAATCGATTTGGGAAAAAGGGGGTGGTGATGGACAGAGTTTCTGAATGATGCAGAATACTCTTACCAAGTCAAGAGATCATGGTTTTAATCCATCACCGTTTTTTAGCTCACTGCACCATCCCAGCTCAGAACCTGGCTACATGCAAATTAGTCTGTACCTGTCCCAGTGCATGATGGGAACAGGGCAAACCAAACTACCAAGCCAATTCTTGTACTGGGAAGGAAACAAGCTTCCGGGGGACCGGTTTCTGGCATCACAGCCTTCGTCGGCCCGGCTTGCCTGAATCCTGATGGTGCAATGAGCAAGGGACTCACGTCTGAGCATACCCTCCCACACTGAGTGTGGATAAAATCGATTTGGGAAAAAGGGGGTGGTGATGGACAGAGTTTCTGAATGATGCAGAATACTCTTACCAAGTCAAGAGATCATGGTTTTAATCCATCACCGTTTTTTAGCTCACTGCACCATCCCAGCTCAGAACCTGGCTACATGCAAATTAGTCTGTACCTGTCCCAGTGCATGATGTGAACAGGGCAAACCAAACTACCAAGCCAATTCTTGTACTGGGAAGGAAACAAGCTTCCGGGGACCGGTTTCTGGCATCACAGCCTTCGTCGGCCCGGCTTGCCTGAATCCTGATGGTGCAATGAGCAAGGGACTCACGTCTGAGCATACCCTCCCACACTGAGTGTGGATAAAATCGATTTGGGAAAAAGGGGGTGGTGATGGACGGAGTTTCTGAATGATGCAGAATACTCTTACCAAGTCAAGAGATCATGGTTTTAATCCATCACCGTTTTTTAGCTCACTGCACCATCCCAGCTCAGAGCCTGGCTACATGCAAATTAGTCTGTACCTGTCCCAGTGCATGATGGGAACAGGGCAAACCAAACTACCAAGCCAATTCTTGTACTGGGAAGGAAACAAGCTTCCGGGGACCGGTTTCTGGCATCACAGCCTTCGTCGGCCCGGCTTGCCTGAATCCTGATGGTGCAATAAGCAAGGGACTCACGTCTGAGCATACCCTCCCACACTGAGTGTGGATAAAATCGATTTGGGAAAAAGGGGGTGGTGATGGACAGAGTTTCTGAATAATGCAGAATACTCTTACCAAGTCAAGAGATCATGGTTTTAATCCATCACCGTTTTTTAGCTCACTGCACCATCCCAGCTCAGAACCTGGCTACATGCAAATTAGTCTGTACCTGTCCCAGTGCATGATGGGAACAGGGCAAACCAAACTACCAAGCCAATTCTTGTACTGGGAAGGAAACAAGCTTCCGGGGACCGGTTTCTGGCATCACAGCCTTCGTCGGCCCGGTTTGCCTGAATCCTGATGGTGCAATGAGCAAGGGACTCACGTCTGAGCATACCCTCCCACACTGAGTGTGGATAAAATCGATTTGGGAAAAAGGGGGTGGTGATGGACAGAGTTTCTGAATGATGCAGAATACTCTTACCAAGTCAAGAGATCATGGTTTTAATCCATCACCGTTTTTTAGCTCACTGCACCATCCCAGCTCAGAACCTGGCTACATGCAAATTAGTCTGTACCTGTCCCAGTGCATGATGGGAACAGGGCAAACCAAACTACCAAGCCAATTCTTGTACTGGGAAGGAAACAAGCTTCCGGGGACCGGTTTCTGGCATCACAGCCTTCGTCGGCCCGGCTTGCCTGAATCCTGATGGTGCAATGAGCAAGGGACTCTCGTCTGAGCATACCCTCCCACACTGAGTGTGGATAAAATCGATTTGGGAAAAAGGGGGTCCACTCAGCCTTTCATCCATTTGAGGTAGATAAAATGAGTAGCATTGAGTTGGGTAACCATATACATCTGTTATTCAGCGCCAAGATGCCCCGTTGCTGGGGTGAACGTGCGCTTTACAAATACACATGTTATGTTATGTCATGTTATATTGAAATAAGGACCACATGATTTCCAGCCTCAAATTGAATTAGATCTGTTCACAAATCTATTTACTTGGCATGGCTCAGAGCCTATATGTCGAGCTGCATTAAATGTATCTTAAAGTTTTTTTTGGTTTGTTTATATAGCACAAACTCGACCCAAAGGTATTGGAGTGCTTTACAAGAAACACCAGTTATGTTACACAAGGACACATTCATTTTTTGGTAGCTACTGGAAGATTAAGTGATTTGCTCAGAATCACAGGATGCTGAGCTGACGCCGAGGCTTGAACGCGGTTCCCCAGCTCCAAAGTTGGCAGCTCTGGCCGTAAGGCCACAACCTCTCCCCTATATTTGTCTGAAAAGGAATGGATGTTGAACATATCTGATTAAAAAGGCCAAAAATGATCTGTACAAAATACAATGGCAAGTTCTTAAAAAATCGGTGTAGATTGGCTTACAAACACACATTTGTAAACTAAGGGACATATTTACTAAAAAAATGTTGGAGCACGGGAATATGCCAAATTTGGCAATACTGTGCTCTGACATTTACAAAAATACAGCGCACCCCTGCATTTCCCTAGTGCTGGCGACAAAAATGCTGCTTAGCGCCAGCACAGACAACCTTGTGCCATGTTGCAAAGGTGCCTGCACTGCAGGGGGTGATTGCTTATGTGCAGGAACGGACACCTTCCTACACATAAACAATCAATAATGGTGAATTGCAGCACAATTAGCAAGTAAAAAATGAGTAGTTAAACATTTCTCCTCGTATTGCCATTCTAAGACCAGGTATTGCCTGTAATATGTTTTTGGCGCTGCTACAGCCAGATGTGGAATGCCCATAGCAACACCCATTGCCCACCACTTTGCCACAGCAGGCTGCTGCTGAAAGGGGCATATTTACAAGGTGCCATTAAGCCACGTTAAGTGACTTAGCGCCACCATGTAAATAAGTAAAATTGCGCTACGCCGCCGGAGCGTCACAAAAAGTGATACTCCGGTGGCAAAAGGGGCTTGTAAATATGCCCCTAAGAGTAAAATGCTCTTAATAAAAGACCCTAGAGGAATTTTCTAGCTGCCAATGCCCTCCAGGATTCAAGTGAGCCAGAGGGGCGAAGGAGGGGGCACATATGCTTTTCATTTTAACCTTCGGTATTTTGGGGAAATGCTTGATTGCTAATAGCGTTTTCACAGTTCTCAGCTTTAATTACTTTTTAAAACACACTTCTGAAGTTTAAATTCTCTATTGGCCTGAAATAACCTCTCCCTTGTGTCAAGTAAGAGGGAACGAGACCAATTATAGGAGGGAAAAAATAATCTATGTCTAGATAATTATTCCTCTGATTTCGCTGAGAGAACTTTAAGAGCTGCTGATTAAGCATGGAGACTCCCCTCTGCAGAAGTCGAATTGTTGTTAGAGGTTCTTCCATATGCCTCGTAAACCTTCTGTGATGATGCTCAAATCACTGCCTGCCTCGACGGGGTGTCCTCTTCGTAAGCACACTTTCCTCCATCCCTATCTTTTCTTTCCCAACACCTAGAAGTGCTCTTTCTAATTTGTCTTTCTTCTTTCTCACATAGGAGGCCTGATACACAAAGTGCATACGAAATGCAGAATTCAAATTCACAAACCAATGGCTAGAGGTCTCTGCCGCTCCTATCTTTTTCTGCTGCATTCTCTGACGGGGTAGCAGACTACCTTAGCACATGAAGATATGCAAATTAGTAGTAAATACAGGGGACAGGGGAGTGGTGGGAAAATAATTACTACTAAATGTGAGGGGTTTAGGGATAATGAAAGAGGGCTTTGGGAGGAAAATGCTAGGATAGAACACAGCCACAAAAAGGAAAATATTAGCAATTCACAAAATACACTTTTGAAGTTACTATAGCTCTAAAGGTGCCAAAACAGGTTCAAATTTACTACAGCCCAGCTGTGGTCCTTGGAGTAAGCCAAGCACCACACACGGCCAACCGCTGGTAATACAAGAAAATCCATAGGAGCTAATGTATAAATTAAATGAGTTCAACATTGAAAATTATATATGTGTGTATGTGTGAGTGCATGCGTGTGTATAGGCACACACTCATATATATGTGATAAAAAATGATATATGATTATTAATTAATCACAACAATAGTGACAAACAACTTAAAAGGGAAAAGTAAAAATAATAGTGTTAGTGAGGGTGAGCAATTTATTTGAATTATTGTTGATAATCGGTTCCGCCCATTTAGTCCCCCATGATTTTTCGCATATGACTTCCCATTTTTAGGGCATTTACATGAAGCAAGTCTCATCATCTAAGTCTCACTCATGGGAAATTCACAATAAATGGATTGAGTGCTAACAGTCAGTGTCCACCTTTTAAGATAAGGCAACTGCTGCTCCACTAACATAAGAGGCTCTGAGATGGTTACACATGGGCATGTGCTATGTTGATTTGTATAGCACACTAATCACCCAAGACGGTAACCAGGCACTTGGGCAATGTGTGTAGGAGTGTGGTCCCAAGGGGCTTATGTGAAGAGCCATTTGTTCAGCTTCTTGCGGAACTCAAGAAGTGAGGAGGCTCTGAAGTTCTGGGGGAGGTCGTTCCATGCATTGGGTGCGATGTAGGAGAATTAGCAGCTTTCAGTTTTGCTTTTGCAGATGTGGGGCATGAGTGAGACAGAGTGTAGGTGTCTGGTGGGTTGGTGAAAATGTGTGTGGCTGTTCAGGTATTCTGGCCCTGCATTGTGTAGGGCTTTGTATGTGTGCGTGAGAAGTTTGAATTGACAGTGCTTGTGTATGGGAAGCCAGTGAAGTTTGCTAAGTTGTGGTGTAATGTGGGTGCAGCGTGGGACGTCAAGTAAGAGTCTTGCGAATGCATTCTGGATGGTCTGGAGTCTGTGCAGGAGTTGTTTGGAGATTTCAGCATAGAGTGTTGCCATAATCCAGCCTGCTGGTGATGAGTGATTGTGTGATGGTCCGTCTGGTGTTCTGAGGCAACCATTTGAAGGTCTTTTGCAGCATGCTTAAGATGTGGAAGCAGGAGGTGCACACTGCATTGCCTTGAGCTGTCATGTTGAGCTTGTTACCAAAAATGAGTACTTCTTGTCAGAGCTGGGTTTCAGGCAGTTGATTTGCATTCAGTCTTCTACCATGGTCATGCAGTTGGTAAAGTTGGTTCTGGTGGTGTTTCACTTGTCCGTTAGGAAGAGGGTGAGTTGGGTATTATCAGCGTAGGAGATGGCAGCGATGTCTTATAATAGGATGATGTTGGTTAACGGTGTCATATATATGCGCCAAGACACCCCCGGGTATATGTGCGCTCTATAAATTCCTGTAACATAACATAACATAACATATGTTGAAAAGAGTGAGGTTGAGGGACGATCCCTGTGGAACACTGAATAGGTCAAGCAAGAGAAGGGCCGCGGTTTCTCCTTGGTCCAGGATGTTTTGAATATCGCTGTTGGCCGTGATCAGTGCTGTTTTGGTGCTATTGTGCTTTCTGAATCCTGAATGTGTGTTGTCTAGAAGATGGTGAAGTTTGAGGTGGGTTGTGAGTTGCTTGTTAATGGTCTTCTCAATCACTTTGGCTGGATAGGGGAGCAGGGAGATTGGTCGGAATTTGCTCAGTTGTTTAGGTTCAGTTGTGGGCTTCTTGAGGAGGGCGTTGATTTCTGCAAATTTCCATTCATCCAGGAAAGTGGTAGACATGATGGAGATTTTGATGATGTGGGTCAGGGTGGTGCTGATTGTTGAAATTCCCAAGTTGTAGATGTGGAGGGGGACATGGGTCCGTCAGGCCCATGGGTGGGTGGACCACATGATTGCTACTGGGTTGTTTCTGGTGAGGGTTGTCCATTCGGTCAGGTGGCCATCTGGGTTGGTGGTGGGAAGGTCAGCAATGAGTTCTCTGGGGTTAGGTTGGTGTGCGAAGTTGCAGAAGATGATTGCGATTTTGCTGTGGAAGAAGTTGGATATTTTGTCATAGAAGCAATGTTGTTGACAGTGGCTGAGGGCAATATTCGAGAAGATCTCTTTACAGTTATTGGAACTTCCTTCGATGCGGTCCACTAGTGCTTTTTTTCTTGGTGTCTCTAATTTGTTGGAAATAGTGCAGCCTTGTAGGTAGTTCTGTTGGTGGTGTGGGGACTATGGATTCCTTGTAAATGACAGTGAGTCCTCCTCCTGGCTTGTGAAGGCAGTCCTGTCAAGCCATCTTGTAACCTGCTGGGATTGCTGTAAGAATGCTGGTAAAGAATGAGGGGTTGAGCCAGGTTTCTGTGATGAAGAGGGTGTCAGGTGGATTGCTGCTCAGAAGTTTCCAGATTTTGGTTGTGTGTTTGCTGAGTGATCATGTGTTGAGAAACATGCATTCAAGTGGACGTTGGAGTGTGGGTTTGCTATGGCGTGTGGTGAGGATGGGAGTGTAGGTGTTGTAGGCATTGGTACTTTTATGGTGTGTGTGTGTTGGGAGGTGGTGTTGAGTGCATTGTTCGTATTTGTGAGGGGGTTGTGGGTAAGTGGCTGCTGGAGAACCAGCAATTAGTACAGGTGAAAGCGCTTACTGTCGTGTGAGGTACAGAACTGCTTCAGTTGAGGCACTGGCGTCCGGGGTATAGCAACCTAAGGAGTGCTGAAGAGTATCGCTGGGCAGTGACCTGGAACTTGGCACGGTCCAGGGGAAGATGGGCACAGATGCTGATGCCTTTGGTTCACCTTTGGCATGCCAGAGGCATGCCAACTGCACAGCCATGATGCAGCTGTCATTAAGTAGGTCCTGTGAGGGGGAGGAGTCCAGGGTCTGATGATGTCCTTTCCTGTGCTGATCGGTGATGGGAAATAAAGTCCTCTTGCTTGGCTTCTTCTTTTAAAGGCATTTTTGGTGGGAAAACCAGTAATGTTAATTCCTGCCCATGGATGATGGGAAATTCAGTTATGTTAGTTCCTGTGCAGGAGGATGATGGGAGAATCAGTGATGTCACTTCCTGTGCTGATGGGTGACGGAAAATGCAGTGAACAAACTTGTGCAGGCTGCTCATGTGAGACTACCTTCTTGCGGCACCCAATATCTGCACACCGGTAGCCGGTTGCAGATGGGACTCTTCACGGATTGGTACTGACCTGGGGTAGGTCTTATAATGTGAGTGGGCATTCATAGTGTAGGTCTGCAGTGCTCAATGAAAGTCTGTAGTATACATTATAGGAGAAATCTACCCCCCACAGATAGCCTGGCAGACATGACTGGATTGAAAGGAGGATCTGTGCAATGCAAGGAGCCGATTTGAAGTCACACCCCACATCAAAGGCACTTTTGGGTATAAGTACTGGGTCTCTTACCCCATAAAACCAGACACTACTGTACTTGTAACTGAAGCTCTACAGGAAGAACTTCTGTGCTGCTTAAAGGCCTCAACTGGACTGTTGATCTGGAAGGCCTGCTTTTCTGCTTGTGGCCCTGCGACATGCTGCTCTCTGACTTTGCTAAAGGAGTGATGGAATCTGCCTTCACTGCAAGTGTGCTCTGACCCGGTTATGGGAGTAAAATGGGTGCATTGCATCGGGTACAGCGTTTTGACTCCCGAAATCGATGCATCTCCTCCACTGCGTGCAGAAACCCGGTGCATCACTTGGCGCCTCTCGACATTCGGTACCCGTCTATGCATCGCCATCAGCGCATAGAGAATATCAACGCATCCTCGACTTGGAGGACCTACTTCAACGCATCTCATGATGCATCTCGCTGTTGTGACCAGGAAAGGTACTTTGTTCACCAGAACCTGTGTGGGTCCTGTAGCCTGCCTGCACTCCATTGCAGTTATCCCATAATTTGACTTTGCCCCGGTCCAGCACGACGTCAAGTAACCCTTAAAGCGCTATTTGCTTCTAAGTGCTATTTTTCACTTATTCTTTTGAATTTCAATATCTCGACTTCTATACATTGGATTTTTGTACTTTTTGGTCTAGTTTTGTTCATAATATAGTAATCTATTTTTCTAAACATGTATGGAGGCTTTTTGTGCTGTTTTCATTGTGGTACTGTGTGTGTTTTGTTTTCACAAATAGTTGAACATTGCCTCTTTAGAGAAGCCTGACTGCTCCATACTAAGCTAGCAGAGGGTGAGCATAGGCTATCTTTTAGTGTGTTCTTAGCTTACCCTGACTAGAGTGGTGGTTCCTGCCTGGCCTGGGTGCATACCTCAGCCAACCAGGAATCCCAATACTAACAGGGCCCATTCACTGTAGAGAAAAATTCTTTGGTCTTAAACCAGTCTTTCATCTCTGACAAATCTAAATAATAGGGTTTCTCGAATGTTGCTTTGTTTGATGACGCCTCCTTGGGTTTTGACTTGCATTATGACATCGCCTTTGCTTTAAAAAGTGAAACGAGGTGGCTAACACAAAAAGTGAAATCAAAAACACGACCCGAGATTATGTTTTCTATATGTGAGAAAAATTAGTTGTACAATGTATCTAAGTGCTATGTACAGCGTGAGTACAATGTATCTAAGTGCTATGTACAGTGAGATAGTTGAGACATATAAAGATTCCAAACCACAATAAGTGTATTTTTTATCAAGCACGTGCTGTTCCATTTTACCCTTTCGTAGCACAGTAAACAATCCTGGACCTGTTGAATGGTACTCCTTTTATAGAGCTCGTAAAGAAGTCCCTGGCCTGCCTTGTAGAGACATGTACCTTTAGACCTGGAGTGTTCAAATAGGAGTGCTGCTATATGACTGGATATCATCGACAGTGCAGTAGCATAGACTCAATGCTAGACATGTGAATCCTAGATGAGAGTAAAACTTATCATCTAGTAAGACTTTTAGGGCCAGATGTAGGTAAATCTGAAATACCAATTTCTTAATAGTGAATTTTACTGATTCGCTATTAAGAAATCGGTATTTCCTATGTAGGTAAAGATTCAGTAAGAACTACCGAATCCTTAATATTCCTTATTACCGAATCGGTAATTGAGATTCGGTAATAAGGAATACCTACCCATTCATTTCTATGGCCTTGGAGGCCCATAGGAATGAATGTGAAGACATTCACTACTAGCGATTCGGTATTACAGAATCGCTAATAGCAAGAGCACTTTCAAGGGTGCCAGGGTGTCAAAAGGACACCCTGTTGCACCCCTGAAATGTGCATGTGTGCACATGTGGCGCACATACATGCCATAAGGGCATGAATGTGTGCCACGTGGCACTTAACAAACACAAAAAAGTGATTTTTTAAAGGAAATCGGTAATTACCACCAGCTTGAAGTTGGTGGTAATTACCGATTTCTTAAGGGTCAAAAGCACTCTTTAATGTGCTTCCTACATTGCATTTAAGGAATCGGTATTACCGATTCCTTAAATGCAAGAGCAATAAGGAATCGGTATTTACCGATTCCTTATTTACAGATTCCTTACCTACATTAGGAATGGCTAAATATCAGTCGGTAACGCTGAAATTTACCGAATTTCTGCGTTACCGACCGGTATTTAACCACCTACATCTGGCCCTTATTTATTTGCCTTTTTACGTGAGCTTTGACAGCTAATCAAGGGCAACATTGAAGAGGTGCATTTCACCTCCAATGTACTATTGAAATGATGCATAAAGTAATGACAGCTCATCCTAATTATAACCAAACTGAAAAAGAAACAAATTGCCCACAGTACTCAAAAATGTGACTTAACAAATTGGGCCCCTCAGAAATCCCATAAACGAAGGCGAGAGGTCAAAGGTCATGTAGAATGGAGATTTTCATATTTCACTGCCAATTACATCTCATTGAGTAACACAACAGTGAGTCGTTTCCTAATTATACATCTGTGGTGATGGTCTAAAGCACATCCTTGTCTTGTTATGTTGACAGCACTGGCACAGGTTATAAAAGATGACAAATAACAAACACCATATTTACATAAATGGTTACCGGAAACATAATCATTGAAGGGTGTGCCAGGATAAAGAATCCCTTTAAGCTACGCTCTCAACTTGGTATGATCTTCTATGAAAACACGAAAAAAGGTAGCCTCAACATAACAAGCACTTGCCATCTCACACACCGGATAAACGAATGTGTGTCTTACACATATTTTCTGATGGATTCATGACATTAGGAAGCCTATTCCAATATACCCACCTATTTACAATGG
Organism: Triturus cristatus; assembly: GCF_964204655.1. Taxonomy (NCBI): domain Eukaryota; kingdom Metazoa; phylum Chordata; class Amphibia; order Caudata; family Salamandridae; genus Triturus; species Triturus cristatus. Next base: position 1,413,527,027 of record NC_140591.1, on the reverse strand, counting down.
CATTGGTTTTGTTCGCCTGGCAACGACTATTTATTGGTCCCCTGAACTGGAGAAAACCTCACTTTTTCAAAGTATTTATATAGGATAGTTACTGCTCCACACCTACCTTTTTTTAGCATTTCTATCCGTGAGAGTCTTACAGTGGTAATTATTATAAATCATAGATTAATAATGAATATTTGTATGCTAAAGGTCACAAGCAGGATTGTTTCTATGAGTCATTACTTTGCAGGTCTTTATATAGGAAGCCATCCATTACGTCGAGAGTACCATTATAATTAGTTTACTTATAGTTTTTAATAAAAAAAAAATAATGGTAAACTAATTTTACTTTGTAATTACTTTAAATTTTCAGCTGCAACTATCTTTTAAAAAAGCCATATAGAAGAGCACCCTTATCCCGCAGACATTGTAGAGATGCATCCCGAAAAAGAAGCCCACACCCGAAGCCCCCTTTTCGTTGCGCCCTTGCTTTTCCTTACGTACACTACCAGCTCAGTGTGATACATGGCCACGAGGCGGGATAAACATTGCTGAGCCAACGGTGGAGAGTGATCCAACCATGCCGTCGCCAGACACATTCTAAGAACTGTCATTGCAATAAACACAAATGCGGATTGTTGTCAATCCCAAGTAATATAATTTGCGGATTTAGTTCTATTATTAATCCTAGTCTACCTTCCAAAAACTCGATTATATCCCCTATCAATCCCCTCAGGGATGAACAACTTGCAAACATATGGACCATATTAACATATGAACCAAGTCGCTGCTAAAAAATTGGCAATGCGGACAATGCACAACTTTTGTTCTTCGCATTACACTATTTACTCTGGAGTATAATATAGATTATAGCAGGTTTCAAAATGTTGTACTTGCAAATTTGCCGAAAATATTGTAGTTTGAGCTAAGTTTCGGGACTCAAGGAATGTATCTTTTCCTGCGTAAACCTTCTCTTGCCACCACTTTGACAGTTTATCCATATCATCTGGCATTACCTCGTTCAGCAATTTATAAAGTATCCCAATAGGAGTATCCATTGCCAAGACCTTTTCTACTGCCACAACTCTAAGGAACTCTTCAGGGCCACCACATTTTTTCCCAAGGAAGGAACGAACCTGAGGATATTAAAAAAATGAATTATGTTGTAAATTAAACCTAAACTGTAGATTCTCAAACTTATCTATTTCCCCCTTCTGGAAGAAATCCCCTAACTTGTTAGGGCCACTTTTTTCCCATCAAGTCACAAGAGAGTCTGGGAGGTTGGGGTTTGTATGAAGCAGGGTTTAAAAGTTGAATCATCCCAAACCAAATTTCTACAGAATCGAAGCCCAGATTTTGAATGAGCAACAAACTGTCTTAAATCTCACTCTTTTATAGTACCCATATTCTAGCCTGTCAGAAGATCCCCCTGCCTCGTCGCCAATAAAAAGTTCATACAGGGTGGGGCAGTCTGATCTGGCGACCCATTTTGTTCCTAGCGTAATAGCCATCTGTTGCAGGGTGGTGGCCTAATAATAGAGTCTGGTGTTAGGTACTGCTAACCCCCCACGCTCATGAAGGGAGTCAAGTATTTAAGTGCCCCGCTAGACCTGGTACACGCCCACAGAAATCTTGAGATAGCACCTTCAAGTATATGAAACAAATGCTTCCTGACTTCAAGAGGGATAGCTCAAAAGAAATTAAGAATTTTGGGGCGAAAGACCATTGTAACCACATTATTTCTTCCTATAAAAAAAGTAGATTAATTTATTCTAGCAAAATCCTCTCCAGTTTTCTTAATTAATGAAACTAAATTCATCCTGACGATTTTGTCAATGTCAGATGTAATATTAACCTCCAGATATATAGCCCCTTCCACGACCCACCTATACTCCAACTCCAACTCTCGTTCTTTAACAATTTGGGTTTTATCTTGATTTAAAAGTTAACCTGAAAATTTGACAAACTGGTATGCCTCTTCCCCAATTTCCCTTAATGCAATGCCTGGAGCCGGGTTAACAATTGCTAAATCATCTGCATAGGCCAAGATTTTTGTATCCAATTTGAGGGATCTTACAGGCAGTATTAATTTATTATTTTCTATCTTCTTTATCAATGGGGCAATATACAGAGCAAATAGCAGGGGAGAACAAGGGCATCCCTGTCTTGTCCCTCTTTGCATTATGATTACATCTGACTCTCCCCCAATCAATAAAATCCTAGCTTTAGGTTGTTTACACAATTTGGCTTTCAGAGCCAGGCCAAACCAAATCCCAAGCCCAATCTTTTCTATCAATGCCCAGAGATAGAGCCAAGAAACACTATTGAATGCTTTTTCTGCATCCAGAAGCATTAGAGCCAGAGGATTTCCCCTTGTTGAGGATGTGTCAAAATGTGTGATGACCCGCCTTATATGATCTGTAGTTGATACGAAGATACGATTTTACTGATTATCCTGGACAGCCTTGTCGCCAAAAGTTTGTAATAGATTTTAGAGTCGCTGTTCATTAAGGTAATTGACCAGTATGAGCCTAACTCTGTGGGGTGCTTCCCTTTCTTAGGAAATACTATTATATTTGCTAGGGCCCAGGACCCAGGTGACTCTTCTCCTTCTCGTACTTTCAGGAAAAGCTCCAGCAGATATTTTTAAAGACTGGGGTGTAGGATCCTATAAAATTCTCCAGGTATGAAATCAGTACCAACTGTCTTGCCTGCAGGTAGAGCAGAAATTGAAGTAGTAATTTCTTCTACCGTTGTTGGTTGATCCAGGTACTCCAGATCTTCTGTGCCTATTTTGCCCAAAGTAACCAAATTCAGAAACCCCTTAATTTCCTTCAGCGTATCATGCAAATCTTCAGAGTATAGCTGCTGATAAAATCTCTGAAAGGGATAATATTACTCTCGATTAAGATGTTCGGTCTGGGTTGCCAGAGTGGTGTATTTGAGAGAGTTGAAATAGAAATCTCTCTTCTAGTTGACAAAGGAATTGATGATCTCGTAGTGGAAGTGTTGAATTGCTGCCATAACTGAATTCCTTCCACTGGGATCCAAGCTCATGACAAAGTACGCATAACCAATATACACCAGCAAGAATATTCATCAAATATCAAGGGAAAAGCTGACATTAACATCAATACTTTGATCAATAGAAATTGTTATTAATGACCCAGTCATCATAGCCTCTTGCCATCGATACTTTGATCAATAGTAATTGTTATTAATGACCCAGTCATTATAGTCTCTGAATAATGAAACATGTTGAAATCAAGAAGAAGAGTCAATTAGCAATCACTGCATGCATCACATGGCCAATCAGGGACACAGGCAGTAAAATAACCCAAAGCATCAGTGCAGAACCAAAGCACCCCCTTCCACCTCGTCAGAAACGGCCTGAAAACAGAACTGCAGCAACATGCATTTATCTAAACCCCACACACCTGGGGCAGCGAAGGAGGAACATTGGACCGGGAGCCTTCATCACCAGTTGGACTATGTCCAACCAGTTTTTGTATTCAACCTTTCTGGGGTCGTTCTCGTGCTCTGAAACAACCAGAACGAGACAGGTAACTCTAAAAGACTCTAAATGAATAAATAAAAGGACCAAAGTTGGTCTGATGCAGGCATCACCTGAAATTACTGTGCACGCTATGAAAGAGTCAAAAGGTGATGGAGAGTCATCTAAATGTGGCATCCATTGGAGATTACACAGTTACTAACAACTGATTACACAAATTACATTCACTCTTGCAAACTTTTTCAATATCAATCAACAAGAGCCCTATCGGAGGTCCAAAAATACTGCTAGCCTCACTATTGGGAGCAATCAAGGTTATAGAAAAAGAAGAGGGACTCAAAATTCGCCAGCTGTAGACTCCACTGGCGTAGAGCAAGCAAGACTGTGACGTCAACGCCTCGAAAGAACTGCACGTTTAAGCACTACGCACACACAATTGACGTGAACTAATAAATAACAGTTGTCCAGAAGACAGGAACGTCATATTCAAAGTGGAGCATTTCATTTCTTTCTTCTGATCGAATGCAAGAAGAAATCTTGCACTTCAATCAAGAAATATCAAACACCATATAATGCACGATCAATATCTCTGCATGGTCTGTGAAGTGAGTGTTCAAATGTATGCGTGAAGGGTGGTGAAATGGTTTATGAGCCTGTGGGTGTGTGTGAGAAAGAGAGGCAGACGGTCAGTGAGTGTACATGTGTGAGTAGCCGCACTTTCAGTTTCATGCCTCAGTAGCTGCCAATTAGAGCATGCATTAGTGGCTGGGCAGCTGCTCCATACTCGCAAACTTCATTTACAGGTGCGCAAGTCCACTCTTTCTGATGGACAAAGAGATGGCGTTCACTGTTGTGGAGTGGGTTTGGGCGGAGGACAGATGGTTTCGCATGTCAGGGAGGAGGGAAACTGCAAGCAAACAAAATAGCGCACAGTCATCTTGCAGGGCCCGGAGCTCCTGCTAGCTCTATCAACTAGCCACTTCCTTCTGTTGAACTTTACCTTTGTTCCGGAGTTCTGTTCTCCCCCTCAGCCACAATCTGGCCATATTCCTGCTCCGGCAACTCATGCATTTGGCATTTACCTCCATGCACCCTCTGCTTACACCATCTTAGCACTTCCCCCACTTCTTCCCTGTCCCTGCTTGCATCCTCCTCTAGTTGGGAACTTTTTTTGCACCATGGTCTGAACTTCAAGGATGGGGCAGGGAAGTGCAGCTTCTGTGGCAAGCCGGTGGATTAGGCCCACTATAAGTCTGAGAGCATTGATGCCTGTGCTAGCTGTTGGTCTGGGAGGCCTTTGCATCTACAATTGATGCAGCGGGCTCTGTGGTAGAGTTAGCCTTGCACCTGGACTGTGGAAGACTGTAGCAGGTGATGGAGACCTGTTGAAAAGGTGCCAGGGGTTACAGTGGTGGTATCCATGTCCCGTTCTCCTTCTAGCTCTCCAGCAAGGGGGGGGGGCTGTGGCAGTAGCAGCTGAAGAAGGTTTCTACGGAGTACATAGGGCACTTGAAGCAGAGATAGCTACACAAGACTGTCTGACACCCTGGCCATACAGGTGATTGGTGTGGAATAGCTGGGGGCTGGTACAGCCGCGGCCCGTTCAGGTAAGAGCGAAGTAGCGGTGGGGCCGGGTGGGGGAGGGATTTTGATAGATGACAAGGGAAAATGATTTATTTCATTTGCCCTCATGATCGTCTTTCAAATCCCCCCCCCCCCCCCCGCCGGCCCCACCGCACTTACTGTCACGAGCTGCGGCTGGGCTGGTAGTTCGTTCGCTGGGACCTTTGCCATGCCAGTTGATAGTGCGGTTTCTAGGGCAGGTGTCACCGAAACGTGATAACAGTGTAAGTGGTGGTGGTGAGTGTAGTGGTTATGGTGAAGAGAGTCATGCTCACAGTAGTGGCAGTAGTGCCAGTGGTAGAGGTAATGACAGTGGTGGTGATGGTGATAGTGTGGATTGTGGAAAAAACGCTGATGGTGTTGTTGGCAATAGTGGTGGTGATGGAGGCAGGACAGAAAGAAATGTTGATTATTGTGGTGGAGATGATGGTGGTGGTAGTAGTGGTGATGTTGATGGAAGTCACACTGGTGATGGTGAAAACAGTGCTACAAATAGTGTTGGTGATAGTGGTGCCAATAATGTTATTGATAATGGTTCTGAAAGTGCTGGTAGGGATGATGGTGGTGAGGAAGTTGACAGTGATGAGATTGGTAGTAGTTGTGTTTGTTGTGGTAGTAGACCAGTGGTGATAGTACACATGACCATGGTGATACTGGTAGTAGTGTTGCTATTAGTAGTAGCCATCTTGGTGGTAGTGGTAGTAGTAGTGTTGCTGTAGTCATAGATTCACAGTCCCTCACATGAGAGACAGATGTGGTGAGAGTAATATTGCTGGTGATACTTGCGATGAAAGTGGTGGTGATAGTGGTGAGGACTGTGGTTGCAGTGGTGGTAGTAGTGATAGTGGCAGTAGTGGTGATTTTGCTGATAGTAGATATGTTGGTGGTAATAGTGATGACGATGAAGGTGATAATGTTGGTTACAGAAGTGATAAGGGTGGTGGCAGTGATGGTGAAAGAGGTGATTGTAATTCTTGTGTTTGTGGTGAAGATGTTGGTGGCAATGGTGGTGGTGGTCATGGTGATATTAGATAAGTCCATTCCCTTCACTGGGGCGTATGTGCACCCCAATCTGGGCGCACACGGTTGTGCATGACAAAATTGCCAAAATTGTTTCATTTTATCAAAAGATTTATTAAATTTTTATCACTCGTTGTACATTTCACTCATGTTCTTCAGTCACATGTAAGCCGCGTATGAATACATCATTTCCTTTAACCGCTATAGGTATGAGCGTAGCTTATTCCTAAAGCGTGGTATGTAACATAAGTATTCCTCCAAAGATAGCCTGTGTCACCCAATGCATTTCGAGCCCCTCTCGGCTCTTCGTCAGCGGTAAATCTACAAATTTAAAACATTTATGTCAGGTTGTACATTCACAGAAATGTTATCAGTTTAACTGTGTTCTAAAAAACAAATGCGAATAATATATCTATGCAGCTCCCGCTCTTCCCGCCATCAACGTTTTGCCCACTTAATTCAAATGTCACTAAATGAATGCTGAGTTCGATGTATCCCAGTTACCTCATTCTAATAAATTTATAATAACACGACTTAAACACCCACTGTTCTGTTCCCCGGCATTTTAAATGACCTCTTCTAAGCTCAAACATAGCTCCGTACGGTGAAGGAAGCGTTCCACGCTTCTTCTTGTCAAAAATCGTTTGTGTTCCTAACGGTCTCATTCCATTTTAAGCACCTGCGCGGTTGTCCCGCCCCTTCGTATACTTATGAGTACTTCCCTCCAATACATCAAACTACAGGTCCCATAGTGCCTTGTTAAAAACGATCTAATGCGAGTGTTTCCTCATCTGCAACTCCAACTGCGATTATTCACATTCATCTAAATAGTAACAAACATCCCAAGTAATGTAGATAATTAAACATAGAATTCCCCGCCCACCCATAGCTGTCATATTAAACGTTGCTGGCACAGTGTGTTAATTGGTATCTCGTAAAGATCGCTGCCTTTGCTGCTATATATAATGCATTCTCACACAACGTGAAGTTCAACAAAAATGTCCAACCAATGATAGTCTTGTTATTTTTTGTTTTAAAGCCGTAGTTCATCAGAGGAAAGCTGTTATCATGGTTTGCCATGTGACAATATAGTTCATCTGCTTGTAATATCAATGATCCGTGGGTGCTACTCGTCAATTGGGCAGTAGAGAAATATAACATCAAAATTAAATGACAGAGTGCACTCCTTTTAATCCGATTTATCCGCTGTTGATTCGTTTTTAACCTGTTTGGGTGCAAGCCGGGCTTGATAATAGGGGCAGTAATGGTGAGGTGGTGATGGTAATGGTGGTGGGGTGACATGGAGGTGATGGTTGTGGTAATTATGGTGGTGATGGTTTAAGTTTTGGTAATAGCAGTAGTGGTTGTCATAGTGATCCAGCATTAGGACATACAATATCATGTGTATCTGCTATTTAAAGGTTTTGGCTATTAAAGACATTTTCAGACTTCTTGCTTACACATGTTAGCATTGTTAAAAAGAAGGAAGTACAAGTATGCAGTTGTTACCAAATCAAACCTCTTTGGTCATAGACAAGTGGTTTTAATATATGTGACATTGTAAAGTGTTTATGCATGTCTCTCCCAATTTCCAGCATGAAACACAAATTCCAGCCATCCAGAAGAAGAAAACCTATGGTATATTAATCAAATTGATATACGTACTTTTCCTTTTAATAAGAAAAATAAGAAAAAGAAAAAGAGTCCCTTTGCTAAACAGACTGAATTTGAAATATTAAGCTCTACTCTGAAAGATGGGTCTTATGAGTGGAGTCAGAAGATTTCATTCAGAGTGATGAGCATAAAAATAACAAACAGAAAAAAAATTGCATTATAGATACTTTTCACAAAGGGTTAGTGTGTTTATTTCGCATCTTAATGAAATGTGTGTGAATGTAGGTCTTTACACTATGAACAAAAAAAGTTGTAAATCCAACATGTTATCATGACAGCAAAGTACATTTAAAAATTGTTGGGTCAACATACTAAATACCTCAAAGAACATACTGGTTTCTTAGTTACAAGATACATGTCATGTCACATCTGCCGACGAAAGAAAGGAATACTTAACACCACAGCAACAACATCCAATGAAAACACAAATAGGAAAATGTTTTAGTTTATCACTCCAAGCACAGGAATAAGGTAGGAGTTCATTTATTTACCACAGCCTCTCAGCTCCTAGGAATCTAACTGACCAGAACATCTGGAGCATTCAAACGGCAACATACCAAAGAGAACCCTACATAAGCACGTACATTTCAGTAAGAATATCACATCTCCCTTCCCTTACAAACATATAAAAATAACTTTCAAAGCATAACCAATAAATACATAAACATGAATGATTTAATGAAGAGTTATAAATGATATAATAATTTTCCTCAAATTTAAGAACATATGAACAATATGGCATACTTAAAATAAATGACATAATACTTGCCATAAAAAATTCCGAAAAGTGTACAAACTAACTGAATACAACTCAACCTCATCCCAACCTTTGGGGAGCTTTCACCTCCCAAATACTGTTGCGGAGTCCACCCTGCTGACATTCATTTCCACCGTCACCCCTTCTCTGAAAAACTGGTTGACCAGCAGGCACTTTACAGACCCTCGAGATATTCCACCAGTCCTTCCCTTTGACACTGACAACATGACATCATTGCTGATAACAGCATCCACCTTTATAGGAGGGCTAAACTTAAAGATTCCCTTGGGTACTCTCTGTGGATGTTTATTCGTAATCCAATCGCCGACCTGCACTTTTGGTAAGCTTCCTCTTACATTATTCTTGCAATTAAAATTTTCCATGAAACCTTCTGATACTCCTCAACATACGGCCTAATCTGTGCATCAATGATCTTTTCATGATTGACCTGTAGGCCCCAGTTTTTCATACAAGCAGGACACATATCAAAGGAAGCATATCTTCCTCTCAACATGTCAAAATAAATGTTACCTGTCACACACCTAGGTGTAGTTCAAAGTGCCCACAATATACTTTCTATTGCTTTTACAATATTCATCCCAAAACTCACTGCCAATTGCACACATTCAACTAACATATGATTCATCCTTCCTACAAAACCATTTGCTTGGGGATGATACAGAGCTTTCTATGATGAAAAATGTTGGACTATCTCAATAATTCAACCTTCAATCTTGACACAAATTGTACTCCAATGTCAGGCAGCAGTCTCTGGGAAAACCCTCTCTAGCAAATACTTTCTGGAAAAACTTAATGACCCTTGTAGTGCTGGGATCAGCCATGAATTTAGCTTCCCACCATTCACTGTAATAGTCTACCTAGACATAGTCATGTATTTCCCAGGCAACATGAGGAATGGTCCATCAAAATGCACCGCTAATTTGAACCAGGTCCATCATGTAACTCAACTGAATGACAGGGAGTGGTGTGTGTTTTCATGGTTTTGTCACTAGCTCAACAAACTACACAAACCCTAACCACTTCTGGTATCTGTGTCTCCATAGATGGCCCCCAAAATGCATTAAGAATTCTCCTTTTAGTAACAGTTTGACCAAGATGACCTTTATGACCCAAATCAACGATATGCAATCTTAATCCCACTGGTGGAATAAATGTATCACCTCGTATCATCATGTTGTAGTTTTTTCCAATGACAATTCATCCGATATTTTAGAGAATGGCTGAAGGTTTTCTTATTTGGGCCAACTGTAGACTATGTAGTCAGAAACTACACTCAAAACTCCATCTTTCCCTAATTCAGTAAACCATTCCTCTTCTGAAAATCCACCCCTGAGCCAAGCATCAACAAGAACTATCAAACACTCTTCCTCATCATCCAAAACAATGTCACTGTCATCTGCCATTCCATTCCATTCCATTCCATAAATTTATTTCGGCCAAGAAGACCATAAAAGTACATATCAAAGAAAAACACAATAAAATATATACAGTTTCATCATATAGTACACGACCAGAGAATAGCTTTACATTACAAAGTTGGCAGACTTGACAAACAGGCTATTTATGGCCATAATACATTTTAGCTTTAAAATTTGTTCAGAGGCCTGTGCCAATTTGGGGTGCAGTGTATACATTCATCTGTTAAAAAAGAAAAAAAATTGCTACAAATTTACTACTATAAAAATAGTTTAAAAATAGCAAGAAAAAACCAGATGAATATAGAAATGCACGAGGAAAACAAATACATTACCGGTGCAGATACTATTTTAGAAAAGTCCGCCGTATATGCCACATAGAATTTAAAAAGCGAGATACGGCGAAAACAGTGGGGGCATGAGTGTCATATTTTAATACTCTGTATGCCTCCACACAGAGTACAAAACCTTAGGGGCATATTATCAAGGACGGCGTTATAATTATCGCCGGTTTAGTGGCAGAAAACTGCAGCTAAAGCGGCGATAATGGGCTTGATAATATGCTCTGGAGAATTCCAATAGAAGCCCATGTTCACACCAGAACATGGACTTCTATTGGAATTCTCAAGAGCATATTATCAAGCCCATTATCGCCGCTTTAGCTGCAGTTTTCTGCCGCTAAACTGGAGATCATTTTTAACGCCGTCCTTGATAACATGCCCCTAAATTCTTACATAGTTGAACAAGCCAGTGCTGTCGCGGTAGTGCATGCGCAGGGCAGAGGAGCAAGACATGTAACTCGGTCTCTTCCTCGTAGTTACAGGCGGGACATTCCCCAGTGTGCATTTAGGGCCACTTATTAGTGTATGCATGAAGCGGTAGAGTCCCTAATCTAAGCTGTACATACAATTTCCTGGCCAGAGTTGGTTGAATGTCGTCCAGGAAACGTTCCCTACTATATACAGCTTTAACTTGTAGAAACTCAGCTGTCAATCTGCCACAAGAGGAACTTTCCTGGATAACAGCAAGTTTGTGTGATCTGTAGGATCTTACCAATTCCAGTCTTGAGATTAAGGGACAAGATGTCTCAGGAGTCCTCCATAGATCCACCTTGCCTAGTTTAGAACAGAGGTCCCTTATATAGAAAAACCATACAGGTGGTCAAAAACTCTTTAAGCTCAGATCGATAAATAGCCAATTCCGGGGTCGCCCAAAGCTGACGCGAAAAGGTCACGGGCCTGAGGGCAATCTCTTCATTAATGGGCCTAATACCCAGATCCAAGCGTAAGGGGGTGAGGGGGTATTGAGGGGAAGGCCTAATAACTGCCACGTAAAATTATTCTCCACCTTGGTCAAACTAGTGGTAGAGCGATGCCCCCACAATTGTGCCCCATACAGTGTAGCACCCTACGCTTGAGTTTTATAAATTTCAACTACTGGCCCAGCTTGTTTAATGAAGAGGTTCTATGTAATTTCATTAGCCCACTCACTGTCTGGGCTAGCTTAAGACTAACTTTGGCCATCTGTGGCCCCCATTCCAAATATTCTGTCAAAGTGACCCCCAAGTAGTTGAAGACCGACACTCTTTCGAGGGGGGTGCCATTCAAAGATGGATTGAGGCGAGACGTATTAGGAGGGTTAAAGACCATGTATTTGGTTTTTGATGTATTTATCTCCAACCCCCGATTCTTGCAAAAGACGTCAAAGCTATCAAGGATGCGCTGAATTTCCATTGGTGATTTTGAAAGTAAAAGGGTGTCATCTGCAAACATCATCGCTGGGACCTTCCCAGAAGATAGCCTGGGGGCATCATTGTCCTTGACCTTTCTGAGTTGGTCAATAAGCCCAGTAATAAATAAACAGAATAAAGTAGGGGCTAAAACACAACCGTGTCTTACCCCTTTATTGACAGGGAAGCAAGGGGTAGGTTCACTGTGTTTTCCATATCTCACTTGCGCAAACTTTTCAGCATGGAGCCTCACTATAATGCTAAGGAGGTAGGATGGGATCACCAGCTCTCTAAGCACATTCCAAAGTTTCTCCCTGGGTATAAGATCAAAGGCCGACTTCAGAGCTACAAATATAAGATAGAGGCTGCCACCCTATAATGTCAGAAGAGATTCCAGAAGAGAAGTTAGAGCCTAAATATCTGGTCAACGGTTGAGATGTTTTTTCTGAAGCCAGCTTGATAGAGACTAAGAATCTCCTCTTCTGCCATCCAGACCTGTAGACGATCAAGGAGAACATGTGCAAAAAGTTTTTGAGTTATGTCGATTAAACTGATCGGCTTATAATTAGTGGGTAAAGGGGACAGCATTTTTTATAGACTGGAACTATTTCTGCCCCTCGCCAAGTATCAGGAGGATCCATGCCATTCATAATGGCAATAAATAGGGCCCACAAGTATGGTCCCCAAATTTTTGGTTCCTCTAGAAAAAGGTCCCCCGGTAGTTTACATAGACCCGGTGCTTTTTTATTCTGGAGTTTATTAATGGCATTTCCCGCTTCAATCATAGTGATCTCTATAGCCGCCCCCTGGTACTGCTCGAAAGATAATTCTAGAGGGTCTGTGTTGATAATCAGGCTTCCTTGTTGGAATAGAGGGACTGGAAATGGTTCTTACAAGCTTCATAGGCAATATTTGGCTCAATGGCTGGCTTCTCTTCAATGTCACCAGAACTCACTATTGCCCAAAAAGACTTCAAATCTTTACCGTTCAATGCAGTCTTGAGGTTTCCCATCTATCTAATTCCCCGGTTTTTTTTCCTGCTGGATGGTCACTTTATACAGTGCCCGGGTTAATTTAATTTGTTGCTTGTCCTTCACCTTCGCAGCATCCATTAGGGCCTGCTTGGCTTTATGACATTTTGTGTTAAACCAAGTGCGTTTAAACCGGGTTTTTATCCTGGATAAACTGGAGTTTCCTCCCACATTTTTGTCATTATTGGAGTTGCTAGCTGGTAGACTTGTGCCAGCTTGTAAGGTGATTGTTGTATGTGCCCCCACTGTCATCAACCACATGCATGGGATATCTTGATTAAGCAAATCAGCTCCAATGTTTTACCACCAGGAATATGTTCTACTTTGAAATTATACGGAAGCAATTTAGAACTTAATCTGGTCATTCTTGGTGTGTGATCCTTAATAAAATTTCCTCTAAGAATGTATACAAGAGGCTTGTTGTCCGTCAACAATTGAAATGATTATCCCCACAAAAAAACACTTAAATCTGTCAACTGCCCAGCAACACGCATGAAGCTCTCTCTATCACAGAATAGGTATGTTAAGTGGGACCGAGAGCTCTTTATGGAAATCCTATAGTATGAAGTGACCCTGACTGGTTTGAGTACATATTTGTAGTAAAAGGGGATTTAAAGTGGTGCCCCTCCGCCTCAGATGATAGTCAAAAGGGAGATGTATCTTTGGGCAAACCATTGATGGGTTACCAACACCCGAAAGGGATGGTACCTATTTGCATAGTTGAGGCTATCCATGAGGGACAACTTCCAATGTGTGCATGTGATCTGCTGGCAAAGGAGAGAGAAGACAGCTGCCCAGGGAACCACAGCCCCCTCTCCCTATGGCCCTTTGGATCATGCCCTTTCTTTTATTGCAGTTCCTGTCCCTTTAAGGGCTAAGGGTTACAATTGAGCCATTTTGCAAATGCGACTGCAGCGACGAATGTCTGCTTTTTTCTTGCAATCTTCCATCTCTGCATTTGTTTCACAGGCGGGAATGAGTCTCATTAAGAAACACAAGGCTGGATTCTGCAAATCCTACCGAGTGGCCATTTCTGGGATGCAAAGACTTGCTGCAGTGCAACAAACTTGACAGTTCTGTGAAAAACAGCAACTGATTTGAGACCACATCCTCACTTTATTGGTCCCATTGTCGTGTAGCTTAGATTTGTAAGGGTGAAACTAATAGAGGCTATTATTGCTCGACATGAGTGCATTAATCTATATCAACTATTGGAAAATGAAAAGCTGAGTTTGCCCACTGTACCGGATATATTTATATACAGGGAGACGCAGAGTTATCATTTTGGGGCCAGAGTGAAGCAGCGGACTGCAAACTACCCGCCCCAGGAGCCAGAGGGGTAGCGCCGCCGACAGAGGTCCCGCCCCCAACACCAGGGCTTGCATATATTGACCTCGCGTCTCCCGCTTCGCGGGAGACGCAGTGTTATCATTTTGGGGCCAGAGTGAAGCAGCGGACTGCAAACTGCCCGCCCCAGGAGCCAGAGGGGTAGCGCCGCCGGCAGAGGTCCCGCCCCCAACACCAGGGCCCGTATTTATTCACCCTACGCCTCCCGCCTCGTGAGACGCGCGGGGCCGGGCTAAGCCCGGGCAAAGGGCGGGCCCTCTGTGGCCCTCAGAGGCCATAGGAGGCTGGGCTCGGCCACGGTCCTGGGCTCCATGTCAAACAGATTATTCACCCCTATTCAGCCATTGTCTCCTAACGGAGTATATTTGCACAATGTTGGTAATCAGTGTGGGAAAGGTTTCAATATTGTAACGCAGAATAGATTTGATACTCTCTCAGGACTAGAGACATGTGACTGACGCAAGGAATCTGTGGGCCAGGAAAATGGGAGATTGGAGGAATTGGGATGCGCAGAGATAATCCGGGTAAAAACGAGTCAGAACAATGTAATCTCATGGAATATTGCGGGTCTGGGCACTAAGATGGAGGACTGCAATTGGACTAGGTACATTAAGCAGTATCAAATTATCTGCTTGCAGGAGACCTGGTCCATTGACTGTAACCATTTTCTCGAAGGGTACAAGGCTTATTATGCCCCTGCAATAGCAACTACTAGGGGCAGGCCCAAAGGGGGAATGGTTACATTCATTTTGGTTGCATTATCCTGTAAAGTACGCAGAGTCTCAACAAGCAATACTGGAATTATTGGTCTAGTTTTAATGGGGGAAAACTGTATGGTCGGCGTGGTTAATTTTTATAATGCTATTAACTTTTGCTCAGCTTCCAGCCAGATAGCAGCATTGAATGTCTTCATCACTAGTTCTATGAAGGACTGTGCCCATAATCTTCTGATTATGGGGGATTTTAATGTCCATCCCTGTGGGGACCCACTCTTTAAAAGTATCACAGATCTGAACTGTTCTCGATCCGCGGATCTTCATTTTGAACACACAACTGAGGGGGAACACCTAAATGATATGCTTAATGATCTGGACTTAACGACGACTATGGCATTGTCTGACCCTACTATGTGTTTTGAGACACCGACTTTTAAGGGTCATGGGAGGGGAACCTTTATTGACTATGTATTATTAACATCATCAATGCAGTCTTTTGTGGGTTCCTTTACTATTGAAGTCAGTGAGTTCAGTGATCCTAACCCACTCACTGTACATATGAGGGGTCCGTGGTTAGTTAAAGAAGGAATGAACTTCTCTTTAGGTAGGGTGAGTACGACAGATGGGAGACGTCGTTTAAGATGGTCCAAGATAACCCCAGATCTGTTGTACAAAGAGATTAAAGTCGACTGTGCAGATGAGATCACTGCTTGCACGCAAAAAGATGCACAGCCACACAATGTCCTTAATGCCTTCCAAAGTTTAGCGGACAAGGTCACAAAGTTGCTGTCAGCTCCAGCAAAGAAGGTGGAGATCAAGGGTCCTAAATGGTTTAATCATGAATGCTCAAAGGCTGCCAGAAATTTAAGAATAGTACTGGCAGCCAAACCAAGGATAAAGGCAGAAGTTCAGCTATGCCGTAAGATTTATAAAACCTCTATTGCTAGAAACAAGGAATCCCTTAGGGAAGAGGCATGGAGTGAGATTCTTGATCCCTCTACTCTGCAGTGTAGCACTAGATTCTGGGCAGCGATGAGGAAACCTTTTTTGGTCCAGGAGCAGGGTGACGGCTTAGAATGCCATATTGCTAAGGAGGACTGGGAAGCACACTATAAGAAGTTGTACTGTTGCTCGATGGATGAGTCTCTTAGCTCTGCCTTCTCTGTCAGTGGTGAAACAATTAGTTTTAATAGAGGTGAAGTTATTGAAGGCATTAAGGAGCTAACAGCCGGTAAAGCACCAGGGCCTGATGGGATCCCTCCGGACCTGTATAAGTCCGAGCCTAACTTCTGGGCACCTATACTAGAGTCTGTTTTTAATGCTGCTGTGAAAGATGGGTGCCTGCAATCATGGAGTGTTTCTACAATTGTCCCGGTTTTCAAGAAGGGGAACAAAGGTTGTCCACATTGTTATAGACCCATTTCACTAATAGACTCTATGGTTAAAATTGTAGGAAGAATTTTATTGTTGCGACTCTCTGACTGGGCTGAGGAAAAAAATATCATGTCCATTTCTCAGTATGGTTTTTGTAGAGGTCGCTCTACAATAACTCAGTGCCTTAACCTCTTTTTAATATTAAGTAAGTACACTGTAGTCCAAAGGGGCACTATCCATCTCGCCTTCATGGATTTGTCCTCAGCTTTCGACTGTGTAAACAGGGGAAAGCTGTGGCAGTCGATGAGGGAGAAGGGGGTAGACAGTGGTGTGGTTGATTTCCTGGCTGATTTACATAACAACACCAGAGCTAATGTGAGATACTCCCAAGATCTGAGTGTAACGGATAATTTTAGTATTGGAAAGGGTGTTCGCCAGGGATGTATTTTGGCCTCCTTCCTTTTAAATTTTTATATTAATGAGCTAGATAGCGTGTTACAGAATGTCCGGGCGGACTGTCCTAGAGTCGGTAGGCGGGGAATTCCTATACTTCTGTACGCAGATGATGGGGTTTTAATCTCAAAAACTGAGAAGGGACTTCAATCTCTCCTAGATGCTTTTAAATTGTTCATGTCAGATAGAGATCTTTTGGTTAACAATTCCAAATCATTTGTCATGCAAGTAGGTCAGCAACCAAGGAGGACCTTCACATTTAAAATTGACGAAGCTATAATCCCCTTAACAAAAACGTTTTCTTACCTTGGGGTTCTCTTTGATACCAAACTTAATTGGGCCCCTCACCTTGCAAAAAAGAAAGGTGAAGTTGTGAGGGTTAATGCCTCTATTTTTAACTTTGCTGCCAATTTGGGGAAAAAACCCATTTGTCCCATGTTAAAACTGTATAATGCAAAGTCTGTGGCAACTGCAACTTATGGCAGTGAAATTTGGGGGTATGTTGGTGGTGAGCAACTGCAGATTGCTCATAATTCCTTTCTGAAGCGTCTTCTATGTGTCCCTGCAGGTACGTCTAATTTTGCTGTGCATGAGGAGCTAGGGACGCAATATCTAAGCGACATGTTCTCTTTACGTCCTTTGACTTGCTGGCTTAATTTATGGTTGAACCCGGATATTTCACTATCGTTGAGGGCCTGCAATGGCAGATTTAAATCTGACCAGCCTGGACAAACTACCTTCAACAGAGCTGGGCATTTGTCGATTTTGGATTATATCCTGATTGATATAAAATCCTGGGATAAGGTTTTGGATTTTAGGGTGGTCGCTCGTGATGATAGCGATCACAACGCTCTTACTCTGAAACTAAAACCAGACCAGTGGGGACTTGCAACCTATGTTAATGGGATGCTTCCTCTCCCGCAACCCTTAATTCTCCACAATAATAAACGGAGAGTTAGATGGCCAAGTATTCTCACGTGTCCCGCGAAATTGGCAGAAATGTATAGATTGGCACTTCCATGTCTCATTGAAATGGCTGAAGTTGTGCTGAATTGCTCCTCTGCTGAAAGTCTATCCAGCTCAGTTACCATCCATACCAAGTTATCTACGAGACTTTTGGATGTTTTCTCTCGATCCGAGGTCCCTAAGGCCCATGTGGCTAACAAACATTCTTGGTACACCTCTGAGTGCAGGAAGCTAAAAGCTGAGTTGATCTTGGCTATAAAAGCAAAAGATAAATCCAGGACTAAATTAGTCCGTGCACAATATAAACAACAGATTGATAGGGCCAGGAAGTCCTGGGAAGATGACAAGTGGGAGGAGCTAAGATCATCACTGCAGCACAAGGATTTCAGGACCTTTTGGGCCATTGTTAGTAATGGAAAGAAAGATTTTGATACCATTACTGGCTCCAATATAGCTGCTGCAGTATGGGAAGGGCACTTCGGGGGTCTATATTCCATAGCAAATTCCAATTCATCCTCCTTAATTGATTCTTCTTCCAACACAACTTCTTGTGTTGAACTTACTCCACGAATTACGATTCAGGAGGTTGAAAATGCCATTTTCATGCTCATTCCTAATAAAGCGCCGGGTCTGGATAAAATTCCAGGTGACCTTTTTAGGTCTGAACCCGCGATATGGGCGCCTTACCTATGTGTTCTTTTTAACTCCATTTTATATGGGGCAGAACCACCGTTAACATGGCGAGGGGCTGAGATAGTGCCTATCCACAAAAAAGGTTGCCCTTTACAGCCTTCGAATTATCGCCCGATAAGTCTAATCGATACGACCCAAAAATTATTCGGGAGTATAATTCTGAATAGACTACAGGCTTGGGAAGAAGAAAATAACATCCTAAGCACCTTGCAGGCTGGCTTCAGGAAGGGCACCTCAACCCTGGACCAGATCTTTCGTCTCCAGGTTTTATTCTGGAAGTCTGTGAGTGTAGAGGGTGGCAGCCTCTACCTCATTTTTGTTGACTTAAGATCAGCATTCGATCTGGTCCCGAGAGAAAAGCTTTGGGCTGTGCTTCAGATGCTTAAGGTTCCCTCATACCTTTTAGAGGTTTTAAAAAATCTACATACGGCCAACTTTGCCCAGGTTAGATGCGGAAAGTATGGCGAACTTTCGGAACGCTTTCCTGTTAGCCGAGGAGTACGACAAGGATGTGTGCTAGCGCCCACACTGTTCTGCCTTTACATCAACGGGCTCATAAAACATCTTCTAGCTCTAAAAGACACTGATGTTCCCAGGCTTGCCTCGGGCAAGGTACCAGCACTAATGTTTGCTGACGACACTCTGTTGTTGTCACGCACCCCCATGGGAATTCAGCGTATTTTAGATGGCTTTGTAGACTTCTGCAGTGACCGGGGCCTCGAGATCAACCTAGCCAAAACTAAATTTATGAACCTTAATCCTCCTAAACGTACCCGCCCCAACCCAGTCCTGAACGCTATCCCCCTGGAACGGGTGAAAACGTTTACCGATCTAGGGATCACACTCCAAGAAGACCTGGGCTGGGGAGGTCAGGTTATTAATTCTACCCTCAAGCTGACCCAAACTACAGGAGGTATGGTCAGATTATTCAAAGGTTCGGTCTTCAAACCAGCTTTACCAGTAGTAGAAATTTTCAAAACACAGGCCAGACCGGCTTCAAGTTATGGAGCGGAACTATGGGGTCATTCCAAAATAGGTAGTCTATCGAGGGTTGAAAACTCCTTTATAAGGAAATTGTTAAGCTTACCCTCTAGTACACCGTTAGTCCCCATTAGATTTGACTTGGGACTGCTTCCAATCGAAGAAGTGGTGGCGGCCCGGCCCGTGCATTACTGGAAGAGACTTTGGTCCAATCCGGACCTGGAAACTTATAGAGATGACTTTCTGGAGCTCTGGCCCATAATAAAACATATGAATATCCCCTGGTTAATCTATGTTAGGGATATTTGCCGCAAGATTGGTCGCCAGGAACTCTGGGATACTCCAGGAATCTCTTGCCCAGTTGTTTCTAAAACCAATCTTGTTGAAGAAATCAGGCATTTTAATCTACTCCGCTTGCATATGAACTCAAATGTAGGTAGGCTGACTGAGCAGTTTCTTTTGGTTAAACCAAATTATGAAAGGGAGTTATTTTTGGATGTGATTTTTCCCCCTGTTGCCAGGAAGTTATATGTCCAATTTAGAATAGGCACCCTACCACTCAGGTCTTTTACTTCTCGATGGGACACCAACAAAAGTACTTTATGCCCTGCATGTGGTTACAAACAGGAGGATGAAAACCATGTGTTTTTCTTTTGCCCAACGTACCGTACTCACAGAAAACGCTGGGTAAAATCAATTTGTAAGAATCTTGGTTTTAGAGATTGTGCTAACGCCCTGCGAGTTTTAAAATACGACACCCATCCCCCAATTGTCTTTGCTGTCTCACGTTTCTTAAATGCTGTATGGTTGCAGCGTAGGAAATTTTCCACCAATTGTTAATTACTTGGATATTTTAAATTTAATTGGTTTTTGTATTTTGCTTTGGTGGCTGAAATGTGTTCTGCTTTGGACAAAAAACTGTTGTTATGTATTGTTGCTATTATGGCCCTTTGTGGCCGAAATAAAGTTTATGAATGAATGATATTCCACTAACACATTTGATTGTGAGGGATTTTTTGGGTCAGGATAATGTAATGTGCACCCCTTGAATAAAATATCTGAAATCCAATTTTGCTAGGCTTGGCCATCCAGAATTGTTTGAATACCCAAGTAAAATTGTAAAAAGGGACTTGGAGCTCATTAAACGGGCCTTCCTTATGGACAGGAGGATCCGGAGGGAAGATGTGGAGCTCCAGAAACAAAGTGTGAGGAAATTTGCCATGCTGAAAAACTGTGAAACCATAGAACCATACCTGACTGGCTCACTGACTTCCCATGAAAAATTTCTGCTGACGAGGTTTAGGTTAAATCTTTTTCATCATCTGTTGATCAGACCAAAGACGGACATTTTTAACAAATTGGCAGCTCCCTGCGGCTGCGACGGAAAGTCTCCGCAGGATATGCTGCATTTTATATTTTTATGTAAGTTTTATGAATTCCCCCGCAAGCGCTATTTGGTAACCCTTTTAAAAAAACTTGATTTTACACAAATCAGACCGGCTCTAATGTACTTACAACTTTTGCATAGTGACAGTATCCTCGAAATGAAGGAATTTTTAAAATTAACTGTTAAATTGAGAAACTGTTTGGACCAGTAATGATTCACTGTGTATTTTGCACTATTTATGTTTTCATTGTTAGTAATGACTCTATTTCGTGGAAGAAAGTATAGTTATTTCATTTTTGGCACTTTACGCGCAATGTGTTTATTTTTTCTCTCTGTGACATATATTTTATATTGTATATGTACTTTTATGGTTTGCAAAAGAACCGAAATAAAGTTTTATATCTATCTATCTATTTATATACAGAGCTTTAAGTGGGCCAGGTCCTGCCAGTGCCGAGCACCGGCAGTTATAAAAAGCAGGTGCTCAGACGGGTCCCTATCGGGCTCTCCATTTGCGCCCTCGTCCTCAGGGAAGGAGGGAGATCTTAACTCTGCAGCAGTACCTCACTTCACTGTCTTTGAGGTATCTTCAAGGAGACTCGTGATAATTCTTTCACAGCCTCATTTCAAAACTGATGCATTTTCAACATTCTATACAACAAAGCCATAGTTGTTGCTAATTTATTTTACGCAACTAGCAACTATTGACAAAGCCAATAGCCCTGGCTTGTTGTTGGTGTAATGTTACTTGTATTATATATCTGAATGCAATAACAGACGTAGCACAGTACCAGTTGGATGGCGTGGCACTCTATGCTAAGCACAGATTTTTAGCTTATGTGTTTTAAGCCACGCCCTTACTTACATCGGCCACGTTTATTTGAGAGACCCCCCCAGTTTTTAAATTCCACTTAAATCCCTGTTTATATCTACAGAGCTCAATTATTTGCTCGTACTAACGTGGTTTGGCACATGATTTCCTTATTCTTTTTTTTTAGGATGATGCCCACCCCAGAGTAAAAGGGTTCTTTTTGTAGCTAATCATTATTGCACGCATCCTTTCTTTTCATACTTGTAATAAGTTTATCAAGTCACGCCTTAACCCCAGGCCATCAGTTTCATTGGCCAACCAATCAGCAGACAGCATCCTTCTGCAGAACACTGTCAGCTCTTGTTCGGTCCTTCGGATAACTAGAAGCCGCATCATATGGCCACACAGCACATGACCGCGGCCTCATATCCCATCGGACGTCAGCACGGATCACAACGCGTTACAATCCTTTGGGCGTCTCTGCGATCAAGGTTTGGGCTCGCGCAGACAGTGATCACATGAAGAGCACATGCTTTCAGGCCGGTTTTTTTCTGAGACACGGCCATTGTCAGCCAGCCAGCCAATAGCAACATACATGAGCTTTCCCTCTCATTATTTGTGTGTAAAAATGAGTGCCGATACAGGGCACAGTCACAGATGCAAGGGCGTGAGTAGCATCTCCCTGCTGTTCCAATGTTTTAAACGAACACCTAATAGCATTCTGGGACTTGTAGTCCCATATCACGGGACCATTGACGCACAAAATCAAAAATTGGCCAAAAAGATGAATGGATGATTAGGAGCCACGTGACAGATAGTCAGTTGACAGAATTGAGAGTGTCAAGGTTGATCGACAATCATGCCAAAAATACACATTAATAAAATAATTACATGTTGCGCACTTTCTTGCTTAAAGCTTTTGCATCAGTGTGTGAATCTAGACATACTTTCGCCTAGCACTGTGAAAACCAACACTTCGGTATCATTTTCTTAGGACGTCCCCTGCGCCGTGTGCCTATGCAGGACTATGCCATGCCCAGACGCTCTACTTTAGAGAATCCTCATGACAGCAACCCCAACTTGACCCCTGTGGATGCACCTCGACCCCTACAGGTTTGCCACATACTTCTGAAGGTGCGTGTATTCAATAGACACCTCTGTGTTAACTTTACACCTGGGATGCAGCGGGGATGCCAACATCTGAGCTAATATTTAGCAGCTCGTTTCTAGGACTTTACGCCAATACTATAGACCAGCGAATGTCTGGGATCTGCTGCTAAACCCACGAATCCTCTGTTACGTCAGTATCGCAATGATGCCAGGCACACCTGTTGCATTGATTGGAAGCGATAGTGCGGCTGCACGCATGGAACAGTTCCATTTGTAGAAACTGAAAAGAACTAGTAAAACTTTGACATTTTCTTTGAGGAATTGCTTCTAATTCTATTCACCACAGTGGTACATAGCTCTCTTTGCCCAATAAATTAATGATTTTTTTTGTAACACAGGGCGTGTTTCACTGTACGCAGAATACCAGCGTTACAAACTTTTACAGTTTTACACAAACTTTCGCGATCACACTTTTTCCTGACATCTTCTGACGCTAAAGAAGGTGCTATGGTACATGACCTATGGGGGACATACAATGAAATAGAACATTGGCAAAAACACTGAAGAGACCAATAGCTCCACGTGACAGGCACGTTAAAAAGTGTCTTCCCCATTACTGGAGTCGAAAATAAATCCAAGCAGACCACTCGGCGTACTTCTGAAGAATGGCAGCCTTCGCATGTATATATTATATAGACTTAGATAAGCATGCAGAAAAAGTGCACAGCGTGTCTAAACGGGTTCTAGAAGGGCAGATTTTCGTCGGAGAATTATCCGATCACTTACCGGCAATGTCCCACAGCTGCAGTCGCACCACGGTTTCTGGGTTCCAGTTGAGCACCTTCAGGGCGAAGTCGACCCCGATGGTGGCCCGGTAGTGCGGGGAGAAGTTCTGGTGCACGTAGCGCTTGATGATGCTGGTCTTGCCCACCCCGAGGTCCCCGATCACCAGTATCTTGTAGAGGTGCTCTTTGTCGTGGCCCTGCATCTTAGCTCCTGGTCGTCCTGCAGACTGAATATGGTGGAATCCTGCCAGGGTCAGGAGGAATTACTGAGGGGGAGGGGAGGAGGGCAGGGAAGGCAGGAGGGAGAGAGAGGCCCAGTGAGGGAGAGAGCATGGAAGCAAACGAGAGACCCCCTCTGGAAGTAGAGGGAAACTCTCAAAGGAATCAGCACAAGAAAAACAAGCGACAGTCTCAAACTTCTAACACACAATACTTTCTAATTAGGGCAACTTTCATTTTCTATAAACAAATTAAAATTCTCCCGTGGAGGTCACAAAGGGGCCTATTCCAGAAAAAGAATCCAGTGGCACGGTCTGTTTTTTGTTTTAAATAAGATGGGGGAAATGTGTTCCTGGCAGGACGCATAGGTAAAGCTGTTTAATGCCATGCCTAGTTTAATGTATCTTATGTAGAGGGTTTTACAAAGCGCGCACATGACCCAGGGTATCAGAGCGCTCTACATAGGGTTGAATGAAACAAGATGAAAGGTATAGACACAGATACCTCTAGAGTAAAGAGCCGCATTGGGCTGTTGCAACAAATACCATAATATAAAACCGTCAGTCCATTAAAATTCCGTGAGTCTTCATAGCTCTAGCGACTTCGTGGTGGGTATTTGCTGCTGCTCTGAAACTATGCAGAACCAGGTACCGAGAGGATCAGAGTGTTCGAGGGTTCTCCAGTAAACAACTTGCCTCTTACCAGTCTACAGGTTGCTGGCATTGAGAGGACCCTTGTGCCCTGTCTCGCCAAAAGACTATGGCAGGAATCTATTCATTTGGATCTTTTTTACCTCTTTTTTGAAGAAGTGGATCGATGGATTTGAGCGTACCTTGGGTGGTAAGGCATTCCAGATCCTTAGCGCTTCTCCGGAGAAGGATCGTGTGTAAGTTTTTTGCTTTCGGAATCTAGGAGGTTCCAGCCTGAGAGAGTTAGCGCTTTTTAGGTAGTGGCTGCCACCTGATATTCGAATCTTTTCTGCCAGGTAACTTGGTTCTTTAAAATGAAATGCTTTGTGTGTGAGGCTGGCAATTTTCAGTGGAGCCCTTGCTTCAAGGGGAAGCCAGTTTAGATACCTAAGCGATGAGGTGATGTGGTCAAAGCATCTAGTTCCTGTTACCAGTCTCGCTCCTGCATTGAGTCATTTTGAGTGTAGCAGTTCTCATTTTGGGAAGTCCACACAGTGTCGCCGCCCGTATTCTGGTCTGGAGACCACAAGTGCTTCTATTGCATGTTTGACGTCTGAAGGTGGTAGAAAATGTTTCAGTTTTTTCAATATTCTGAGTTGGTAAGTTGCACTGCGTGTGGTTGCACTGATGTGAGCACTCATATTTAGACTATTGGACAGTGTTATTCCAAGGGATTTTGTGGAATTAATGATGGTAAGTGTGCAATTGAGTGCGTCTAGGTGCTTGAGCCAATCATGGATGAGCGAGGAGCTGTTTGGTGGGGAGAAAAGAAGGAATTCTGTTTTCTGAATATTCAGCTTGAGGTTGTTTTGAGAAAGCCAGGACTGGGTTTTGACTAAAGTGTTATTTAGTTGAATGACGTCATCTAGGGAGAATATCTTTCAGTATAGTTGTGTATCGTCTGCGTACATGTAGTATGCAATGTTCAATTGAATCTTGAACACATTGATATAGGACAGGGATATTGCTTATATGTTCAGCATGAGCCAGATTACCCATAATTTGAACAGCCAAGTGTATTTGCAGAACAGTTGGCCAGGGCAAAAACAACACTTGCATTGACTACCCAATACACTCACATTCTTGACTAGTCAGCTTTTAGGTCTGGCAGTGGCCAAGACCTTATAGGTTTAATAAAATTACATGTAGAATATAATTGCTTATACAGTGTAGGAATTTTTTTGAGGTTACTGGTTGAGGGATGCGAAACCCTACTTAAGCAGCAACCACACTTCTTGTCAGATGAAACACAAGCAAACCCCCAAAACATCCTGTACTTAACCCTCTGGTAGGTTGGCACAAAAGCAGTCAGGCTTAACTTAGAGGCAATGTGTAAAGTATTATGCAGCACTTCAAACACTAATAAAGTGAAAATACCACACAAGAAGAATCCCACACCAGTTTATAAAACTAGAGTGACATGTAATACATTATTTGAGATCAAAACAACAAAAATTAAATTAGTAGAACCAGAGATATGCAATTTTTAAGATTTAGGGTGAGTATAGTGCCTAAAAGCATAATGCAGGACTCATGGTTATCTGATCGTGTGACACCACATGAAAGTCACAAGTTCAGATAAATCGCAATGGAGCATGAGAGGGATACAGGAACGGGTTAGTCCAGCTGAAAGAGATACCTCCAAAAGTTCAGCACAAACAGTTCAGTTCACGGTGGAGGGAGCCGCAAAGAGCAGGGAGAGCATTGTGGATGAGCATCGTTGTGGTGCGAAGACCAGGCCAGGCGCTGTAGCCTGAAAATTGTGTCTGGCATCATGGATGGTCGTTGCTGAAGGTTCGCGTTGGCGGTCACCGCGGGCTGTCAATGCTCTAGTGCGAAGTGCAGAACTGGTGTTGCAGGGGTTGCTGTGGCGCAAAAAGTCAGGTTCACCTGACCTTCCCATTGGCAGGCAGCATGGGTGGAAAGATCTTGGCACATTAGCGGTCGTGAAGAGAAAACTTAAGGATTTCTCCTTTTATTAAAGAGAGAACTCGGCTGATGTCACACCAAGGTCCAGGACCTGAGGAACACTTCCTGAGGATCAGGAACTCACTCCAGCAAAGGATAGCAGGGCTCAGGAAGTTCCAGTTGCAGTTACAGGCAACAGGTCCAGGCAGCAGGTCAGCTGAGTAGATACAAAAAGGTCTCTGGAGCTTGTTATGATGAAGGGTGTAAGTTCAGTCTTCCATCTCAGAAAGTAGGCAGCAGGCAGCAAGGAAGTAGAGTAGAAGGGCATCTGAGTAGCAGTCCTTCTGGCAGCAGAGCAGCACATCAGTCCTTCTTCTGCAGTATCCACAGGTCGAGAGGTGAACTGAAGAGTTGGGTCTGCCTACCTGGTGGCAGCGTTTAAGAAGGAGAAGGTTCTGGAGGTTTCCACCCCCAGAGGTGCTTCAGATTTCCTACCTCCCTGCCCTAACCCCACTTTGTTTGGGAACACAAAAGACTAGTGTCAAATCCTTTGTGAGAATGCTCTGTTATAGTGCGCATGCGCCATCTATGTACCCATTTCAATTGTAAATTTGTGGTTTATTCAAACCTTTTTTATTATAACTGTCACAGACATTTGTGCCATTCTTGGCCAAACCTGTTCCGCACTTCAAGTCTTTGCTTTCGCGAGACCCCCGCGTCACCCGGGCAACCAGAAACATTCTCAACCGCGCGCAATACACGCACGTATAACCACGCCCCATATTCATAGCCCACACAGGATACTCACACCTTGGGCTGCACCCCCAGCCAGTCACGTCTCCCCTCCCTGCTCCGTCATGCCTGTGTCACTCCTTATTTGGGCATATCCCGTCCTAGGAGCGACACCATTGGACGCGCGCTCCAGCCATCTTTGAACCAGGCAACTTTCGGTGTTCATTAGATCGATGTTCGCTTGCGACAACGGAAGCGACACACTGGGAGTCACTCTCCCGGCCTAATCCCACACCGCCGCCTCCAATTAACCATTCGACCACACTATAAAAGTGCCGGCCCCACTCCCTCACTTTAACATTCAGGAGGACCGGGAGCTGCAACCTAGGATGCACGAGGGATACTTTCCTGAGACAGTAAGAGTGTGACTGAAGTGAATGATACAACGGGATCCATTGATCCACTACTGTGCGAATGTGAGTGTTTTACATTTGTGGTTGGAGACAAAACTCCAATACTTTTATTCATGTAATTTTTTGGTTTACATCTTCTCCTTCCAGAACGAACAGGAGTTTCCCCTCCTCCTCCCCCCATGGGGCAAGTAGTTTTTGCGATTAGGGTAAGAGTCATAAGAGCCACCTTGCTCTTACCATTAGCTGTTTATGTGTACACATAGAGAGTGTCACAAGTCACGCGAATAATCACTCACTTAGAGGAACCTACGCATGCGCTGTTTCTTTATGCTTTTATTTTTATGTTTATTGTTATCTTGAACCATACCTACTGTTTCAAAAAAATTTATGATATTTATCACTCTTTCTCTAGGCTTGACGTTTGGAAGCCATTTAGGAAGTGGAGCGTGGCCTTCGCCACACCCGCACAGTGGTATTGTCTTGCCAACAGTTGGTAAGAACGGGGCCCCCCTGTTTATACTTAGGTCCTGATGAATGCCTTGGACCCACTTGGGCCGACGCGGCAGAAACATGTTGACCACCCACGAGACGGTTAGGGGACACTAAACACCCCACTCACCGTCCAATGCTTTTAGTATCATATAGTTATTAGCCACATTAAAATAGATTTTCTGGTAACTGTAATGATTTTTAACCTCACACACATTTTCACGGGCCCCCACTTAATAGCTTAGAAGTGCATCCCTGTCGTCAGGTGTATGCCCGCCCTCTATCAAACAAAGGTTTTAGAGGGCGAGGACTGGCCGATGATGAAGCATGACACCAGGTGGTGTGTGAGACCAGTCCGTCACTTTTTGTGAGATGCCTTCACTCATAATGTTTTTGTAACTGTATTAGGGTCATCTTCACTAGGAGCAGCTTTCTGTGGTAAACAATGCTCAGGCAGAGCCATTGTGATTTGCAAGTGTGGTAGCTGACAGCTTTGCCCCCTATCAAGTCAGAGATGGCCTCTCCTGCCAACACCTATTCCCTCTTTGTATTGCTGCCTGGGAGCATTACACAAAGACCAACTGCCAGCTACACCTCATCATGTGACCCAGGATACAGGCTGCAGGCACCAAAGAGTTACTACAAGAAAATGCCAACTTTTTAAAAGTTCTACCAAACACAGGGTCGAGCTAATGAAGTCAGTTAGGCTACGCTCCCTTAAAATAACACAAATACACCAATGCGAAACCTGATTAAAGCCTTTGAAAGTCTAATTAATCCATACACGCTATACTAAATAAAAACGATCAATGTTTAATCTTTTTTGCAACATTATACAACACTTACATTTTTTGTTATTTTTTCTAGACATAAAAGACCAAATACAGAATTATATCTCAAATGTTCTTCCCTCCCACCAACAACAATTCATACAAAACAGGGGATGCAAACTGAAATAAATTAAGACAAATACAACACAAAAAAACAATTACTGCAATACACCAATAGATCAGTTCATCTATTTAGAACGTCCAGAGCAAAAACCGATGGAAAAAAGGGGTTATAATGACACCTTTAAACAATTAAATAAATTCAACTGCTCTTCTTTGTGGATGGTATACCTCTGCCAACGTGACTGGTAAAACAAGGTTAGTATCATTTACAAAAAACATTTGTTTATTCCCTGGATTTTGAAGCCACACTGTGTTTTAACCTCTTCGATGCCGATGACGGAACGGTTCCGTCATGCACGCCGGTTGGGCTGTGCTTATGACGGAACCGTTCCGTCATGGCCCCGCCCGCGCTCAGATCTTTCAGCACTGCGCGGGAATCCGCGCAGCGCTGAAGAGGTTAAAGTGATGTTTATGACAGAAGGCGCACAAACAGTGGTCAACACGTTTTGAACCCTCTATAACATCCTTTATGGGGTGCTCCTCAGGACACAGAACTGATATCCACTCAGGTGGTTTGGAACATGGGCATTAAAGCGCAGATAGCATTTGTTTTACAAAGAAAAGGACAGCCCTACTTCAGAATACAATCTCCAAACGCCTTCCAACTCAGCATAAAGGAAATAAATGAATTTGTTAACAATCCTCCCAGTTCTCACTCCATCGTCGGCGTTCACTCTGCTGATTGCCTTTATTAAGTATAGCGTGTATGGATTAATTAGACTTTCAAAAGATTAGTCAGCTTTGGCATTGGTGTATTTGTGTAACTTTCTAAAATTGACTTTTTCAGAATTATGACTTAAAATCTGGATTTACCATTAAAGAGAGTTTTAAATCACAAATATTTAGACACCAAACTCAGCATTCCTACCTGCTCCCAAGTGAAAGTTATCACTTATTAATTGTAATATGGTAACCCAATGCTATCCTATGCAGAGGTAGGCCTCACAGTAACGAAAAACTAATTTAAGAGTTTTTCATTACCAGGACGTGTAACACTTAAGAGTACATGTCTAACTTTTTTAATACACCGCACACTGCCCCATGGGCTAAGTTCGGCCTACCCTAGGGGGTGACTTATGTATTAAAAAGGAATTATCTTGGCAGGTCGCATTGGCCGCTGAAAACTGCTCACACAGACTACAATGGTAGGTCCTGAGACATGTCTAAAATGCTACTTAAGTGGGGGGCACAATAAGTGCTGTAGGCTTTCTAGTCGAATGTAATTTACAGGTCCTGAGTACATGTACTACCACTTTACTAGGGACGTACAAGTGAATTAAATGTGCCAAATGAGTGTAGGCCAATGTTAGAATGCTTTAAAGAGAGAGCACAATCACTTTAGCACTGCTTAGCAGTGGTAAAGTGCGCAGAGTCCTCTGGTAGCAAAAACAAAGTCAGAAATAACAGGAGGATTGAAAGCAAAAGGTTGGAGGAAAACCATGCTAAGGATGTCAGGTCTAACAGAGGGTATTTAATCCATCGGTCTTCATCCATTGGTTTATTATTGTATCATTCACATTATCCTCTGTCCATTACAGCATATACCATGGGGCAAAGGGTCAGCCCACTTTATTCATTGGCTAACTTCACTGTGAGGGACCTCATTCTTCCCTTTCATAAGAAGCACACCCACACAAAATAGTTTACTAGCGTGCCAAGCAGTACTATCGCAATATGTGCTTTTTGAGACCAAAAATATTTTTGCATTTAGCCAATATATTTTTAGATTACTGTGAGCCCGTCAGCTTCCTCAACAATGAAGGTTTGCAAAAACCATGTCAAACAAATATAATCACACAGGCAAGTTCACCAGAAGGCGAGAAAAGCAGAGCCTCAGCAGGAGCAGGGCCTTTATTCTTGTCCCTAGAAAGGATGACACAGGCAGCACTCTGTACCATGAATGATCAAAAAATATAGTATGTCACATCTACCAGAAGGTGTATAATTGGATCAAGGGCATGAACAGGTCTGTGAGATAAATACACACTTATGTGACCACTGATCCATTTCAGAAGTTGCAATGATTTCTGACTATAATAAAGAAAACGAAAAACTGCTAATCTAGTCTGTCAATGTAATTGTCTATTGTAGCACCACAACCTCTTGAATACTGTCCAGTATTGCTATACTTCTTCGGTATAAAATATACTACCCTATTGTGATCATGCTTATGGAATTCAATATCTACTATCCACAAAGAACTGAAATATACACACAACTTAAGGCAGTCTTAATTTACATTTCTTTCCAAAAAGAGGCCAAAGTTTGGCAGAGTAACTTACCCTGTGCCCTCTTCCTGCCCCCAAATGCATCCAAACATAATTATATATGTATTTGTTATTTGCATTGTGTGAACCTAGCAAAAGAGCAGTGAGTGCCGCACAGGGTCAAAAGTTAACATACCCTCAATCGAGTAATTGGAGTGGTAGATAGGTTTTGAGAGTAGAAGTACCCTCTTCCATTTAAAAATACATTATCTGGATTCAATACATGGGGGCATGAGTATTCATTACATACTTGAAATAGTCTTGAGTAAAAGTTCTGTATTGCCTGCCATGCACAACAACAGTGGTTCCTGGCTTGTGGTCCGGGGACCCCTGCAGGGCCATAAAGCTTACCCAGGGGGTCCATTACCGCTTAGAAAATTAAATAATATTAACAAATTAATAAAGTGTATATGGATAAAGAAGTAACATTGAAAATCGAACATTAAAAATCTTAAAATGTTCTCTAAATGTGAAGGAATTTGAAATTGGAGGCTAAAAATAAGTTGGTAGCCTCAGATTGATTCGTGGGACAGTGCAAGTGTGTCAAACGGAATATATTATGGTTGATGAGTTGCCTTTATAGAATTTAGAATAGCTCCAACCTTCCAACTGAAATTAAAATAACAATTGTTTTATATTTGGTAAGTAAATTAAATATTCCATCATTTGTGTATTGTTTTGTGGTTAACATCATCAAAAAATCCTTAGGCCGTGGTCCCAGGCTTCTAGTAATGACTCAGTGAGGGTCCCCAGATTCAAATAATAATTTAGTTGGGGTGGGGGAGGGTGGCACAGATTCCAGTAATGTTTAGGTAGGGGTCTACAGAAGTCAAAAGGTTAAGAACCACTGCAGTACAACATCTTCCTCATTTGCAAGTCTAGGTAATAGAAGGCGTAGTTTGGATAATCCATTCAGGTATTTCAGATTATACCCTTGGACCAGTGTGTGCCTTCGTCGAGTATAAGAGATATATTTAAATTATTTATTTATTTATTCAGGTGTTTTATAGGCCCGTTCACAAAGGTAGGTGTTGGAAACGGCCCTTTTTGCAGGGTTATCCCCAAACTTTTTGCTTCTTCCTCCTTTATTTTTTCTGACCTGTGGTTGTTGGCAATAGGACTCTGAGCACTTTACCACTGCTGATCAGTGCTAAAGTGCATATGCTCTCTGTATAAATTGTTATATTTATTGGTTATCCATGATTGGTATATTTGTTTCACCTGTTAGCCCCTAGTAAAGTGCACTGAGCGTGCCAGGGCTGGTGATTCAAATGCTACTCGTGGGCTGCAGCCCTGATTGTGCCACCCACAGGAGTAGCGCTAAAATGATGTCTTAGGCCTGCTTGCAGTGCCTATGTGCAGTCCAGGACTGCCATGTCGACCTGGCCAGTGCACCTACTGACCAGGCCTTATCCTTCCCTTTCTGTACATGTCAGGCATCCCTATGGTGGCCCTAGGTACCCCCCTGGGCTGGGTGCAGTGTATCTGAAAGGTAGGGCATGTACTGAGGTGTGTAACATGCCCTGGTAGTGAATTACAGCCATTTTCGTTTTTCACTGCTGAGAGGCTATCTTGCCCATAGGATAGAATGGGGAAGGCTGTTTACATGCCTATCTTCCCATAAGGGCAAGATAGAAAATCCAAGTTTGGTATCTCTGTGTTCAGAATTTAATTATACATCTTTTTAGCAAGATGGTTTTTAAATTCACTGTGTGAGAATAGCACTTTTTAGAAAGTAGCTATTCTCCTGTTTAACCTTCCTGTGTGCCTGTGTGCTGGTTGGCTGACTGGTGTCATGTGATGGGCCAGGTGGCTCCAGGAGCCTGGATGAGTCAGCAGCAGGGTGAATAGGGAAATCTGCTTTAGATGGGTGGGAGGAGTAGTCCCTGGGTTTGAATAGGGCTGCCCCTGCAGCACAAAGCTGGCTCCACCCCCTGCTGGCCAGGCTGAGGACTCTGCCTCTGCTGGCACAAAGAAGGCTCCACCTCCTGCTGAGCGTCTAACGACCCTGCCCCTCACTCTGAAAGGAACCAGGTGCTCCAGAGCAGAGCACACCCAGGAACCGGTTTGAGCAGGGGAATCCCCCCACTGGAACAAAGAGAGACAAAGACTTGGAGGGGTATAAGAAGAGGACCCCCCAGACACCTAAACTTTAGATCACTTTGGAACTAAGAAGGAACCTCTGCCAAGGAGAAAGCTGAAAAGAACTGAAGAGGAGAAGACTGCCTGCTTGCTGTTTTGCTTTGCTGCCAAGGAGAGGGGAAGGACTTTGCTGTGTCCCCTTCTTTTGATTTTGATCTCCAAGGGCCTGAGAAGAGCTGGCTCCCTGTTTAGAAGTCCCAGGAACAAAAGGACTTCACCACCAGCTCCCCTGGAACTCTGCTGAGGGAGTTCTGACCTGCCTTGGAGTGCTTGCCCAGTCTTGGGGCCTCAGGAGGTCGTTTTTGCTGTGTTTGGGAGCTGGGAAGCAGAAGCGTGAAAAAGAGTAACTGGTACCCGACGCATCATTCGATTGCGTGTCGCAAGAACGAGAGTGCGAGGAAAATTTCATCACGGCGTCATCGCAGCACCCGGAGTCCCCGCATCGCCGAGTGCGTCGAGCATCGTCCCGGTGCGAGAAGATTCCTGACGCTGCGAGGGTCGTCGCAGAACCAGTTTGCGGGCCGCACCACTGCCAGTGCGTGAAAGTATCCAGTCGCTGCGTGCGTCGACGCAGAGTCCCGTTCTGTGGCGCATCGAGAGTTGCGGCGCCGGAAGGCAACGCTGCGCCACGCATCGCACCACATCGAAGAGTGTCGCATCGAACCTGTGCGTGAAGCTTCCCCCCAAGAAACCTACGCAACGAAGGCCAAAGTCATCGCATCCTCCCCCTACAGATTGGAGCCGGCGCATCCACCTCTGCTGCGTGAAGCAGGGCTGCTGCAAAGCCTCCCCAGGATCTCAGGAGTATCGCATCGCCTTTGCCATCTTCCTTGTTATAGCTTTTGGGAACCTTATCGCAACTACAGGTACTGTTGGGCACGAGAGTGTCGCATTTTGTTCATTGAGAGTCGCATTGTGCAGGACACTGATTTTGACATCCTGGAGTACTTTCTGCAAACTCTTGAACTATTTTTAAAGTAACCCTTTTAATTGTATGTTGGTTTTTCTGTAGTATTTGGTCTTGTGAAGTTTTTAGTAAAGATACATTATTTTTCTAAAACTGGTGTGGAGTAAATCTGTGGTGTTTTCACTGTGTTACTGTGAGTGTTGGTACAAATACTTTACACATTGCCTTTGATAGCCTAGACTGCTCAGGCCAAGCTACCTAGAGGGTGAGCAGGGGTTATCTTAACAGTGTATCCCCCTTTCCCTGACTAGAAGCAAGGGTCCCTACTTGGACAGTGGTACCTACCCTGCCAACTAGAGACCCCCAGATGTAACATTGGTGGTCAGCGGTGGGATTGAACTTGTATTTGTACTTGACCCACAGTAATTGGTGTACATCACTAGGAGAGCAGACCATTATACAACCACATACTGTATTTTTTATTATTCTATTTTTGAGTAACTCTTCAAGAGCATCATGTCTCAGGTACAACAAGTGAGAGGGCAGAATTGGAGTTTTCCATTGCGGATTTATATTCATACAAAGTTGAGGAGCTCAAGCAATTCTGCAAAGACCTTGGTTGCCCTGTGAAAAGCGGAGCTAGAAAGGATGTGCTACAAAGAATCTTGAAGGCCTGGTGGGAGGCCCAAGAGGAAGATGATGCAAATGAAGAGAATGGTTTTGTTCCCCAAGATCTGCCCGTGGGCAGACCAGTCTATAGGGCTGGCAGCTCCCATTCCAGTAGGGGGCTCACTCCAGAGGAGTTGGAGGAGAATTAAAGGGTGAGAAACCATGAATTGGAAATAATGAAAATGAAAATGAAGCAATCGGAAGTAGACAAGGCGGCGGAAGAGAGCAAGAAGATGTATGCCTTGGAAGAATTTAAATTGACCTTGGCACATGAACTAAGGATGAGGGAGCTTGACTTGGAGCTCGAGAGGCTTGAGGCCATGAGTGTCTCAGCTAAAGAAGAAAAATAGGTAGCTCAAGAAGTGAGCTTTGCTGAGTTGGAGGTGGAGTTCAGCTCAGATGGTGGCAGCAAGATTGTAGTTTCTAGTGCTGAGAGAAAGGTACAAACACCCAGAGATGTGGCACCTAACTTGAAGGATGGGGTTGACATACACCAGGGGGTTCAGGTTTATGATGTAGTTCCCGTGGAGTGCAGTGTCCCTGAAGTAGATTGGGGAACTGGCACAGGGGACCATATTCCTAGTGGTGGGAGGGACACTCTACTGACGCTAGATGAGAGGTACAGGGAGAGGGGTTCCCCCATGGTAGAAACCTTGGTGTGTGAGTGTGAAGACCGCCCAGAAGAGTGTGAGTTGTGTGACAGAGACAGTCAGGTACTGTCTTGCCAATCTCAAGAGAGTGGTGTGGGGTACTTGTGTGAGGCACTGGAGGGTGAGGCAAAGGGTAGCTTGGTTAACAACTGTGGGGGGCTGTGTGATTCATTTGTTGGAGAGCATATTTTAAGTCCCTGTTTTCCAGAGCTATGCCAACACCCGGTGGAGTGTGAGTTCTCTGGTTCCAGAGAGCTTGCGTTGGAGGCAGACCTTTGGTTGGATGCCAAAAGGTCTGGAGAGGCATTGGGGAGTGATCCCAAAAGGAGTGGCCCAGATATCTTCCAGACCTGTGAGGTGGAAGAGGTTCAGTGTAGCCCGGTCAGGTCCCAGTGTAGTGGGAGGGGTGTAGGGGCTCACGTCCTGTCTCAGTGGAGAAGGGGTGAGTGTGGGACTGTGGGTCCCAAGGTGCCCGAAACCCAGTCTCAGGGCCTGGAGGGTTCCTTAAGGGAACACCGGGTTGGGGGCCTAGACAGTGCTAGTAGGCCATTTGAGGAGGATCTCCTAGTGTCAGGAGAACCGGGAGCCTCTGTAAACAGAGCTCCAGTGGTTCTGGTGTCTGGCGGTACCACTCCAGTTGGGAGGGTGCAGAAGTCCAGACTGAGGGGTGAGAGGGGGATGTGTTCCCCAGTGGGAGAACCAGTGGGTCAGGGACCAGCCTGAAGGGCTGAGTCCCCTAGGAGTGACCATGGTGACACCACTTCTGTCCTGGGGGATCTTCGCGCACTGTCAGGTGGACAGGGGCCGGGAGATCTGCGCCAGGCAGACTGTCACGAGACACATGGGTCATGTGTCACCCTCGGGGAGATACTATGTGAGTCTCCAGAAGTCCTGGCATGCCAGGCAAGTGTGCAACCTGAGGGTTTAGACCCTAGGTTGGGAGACCAGTTGCTGGAGAGAGGTCCTGAACTGGAGGGAGGGACATCTGTAAGCAGTGTCTCTACCAGTTTTTCTTTGAGGTGTACCGCTCTGAGTAGGAGGGTGCAGAACTCTGGAAGGGGGTGCAGAGGGAGGGAGTCCTCGCCTCTGACCCCGGTTCACCTGAAGGGTGTAGACCCTAGGTTGGAGGGCCAGGTCCGGGGTGTCCCCCCTGACCTGGGATCCCAGTTGCAGGATAGAACCCCTGAACTGGTGGGTGAATGGTGCAGGACACCTGCCACAGGTGCCCTGACTATTCTAGAAGGGGGTACCGCTCCAGGTGGGAGGGTACAGAGCCCCAAGGAAGAGGAGGACTGGGTATGGAAAAGCCTACCCCAGCCTCCTGTCCAGCCACCGGATACAGGCCCGGGGCTGGTCGGTCAGTGCCAGGTCGTCAGACCCGACCTGACAGGGAAGGGAGTGGACAAAGGGTGCCAAGCACCTGGGGCTACCGCCCCCCACCCTCTGAAGCCACAGGGGTTTGAGGGCCCTGAGAGGCATAAGGCCTGGGTCTCATCCCTGACCACTGTCACTGGTCACTGCGGCTTGCTGTCTGTCTGTTGGGACACATCTGTGAGCAAGTTAAGGCTAGGTGCTGCACAGGTGGTGTCCAACAGGTGAAGAGAAGGGTTCCACATGGGTTGGCGTGGTGGACCCTGAGAGTATGGATGGAGAGATCCAACCGGGTCCAGGAAGGCGTAGAACAGGAATAGTGCTCTGCTGTTTGGGCCAGTTTCCGTGTTCTATCGCCCTAAGCAGGGAATCCCATCGAGGTATCGCTTGGTCTACCCTGGCTTTTGGCTGGAAGGGGGTTGTGTTGGAAACGGCCCTTTTTGCAGGGTTATCCCCAAACTTTTTGCTTCTTCCTCCTTTATTTTTTCTGACCTGTGGTTGTTGGCAATAGGACTCTGAGCACTTTACCACTGCTGATCAGTGCTAAAGTGCATATGTTCTCTGTATAAATTGTTATATTGATTGGTTATCCATGATTGGTATATTTGTTTCACCTGTTAGCCCCTAGTAAAGTGCACTGAGCGTGCCAGGGCTGGTGATTCAAATGCTACTAGTGGGCTGCAGCACTGATTGTGCCACCCACAGGAGTAGCGCTAAAATGATGTCTTAGGCCTGCTTGCAGTGCCTATGTGCAGTCCAGGACTGCCATGTCGACCTGGCCAGTGCACCTACTGACCAGGCCTTATCCTTCCCTTTCTGTACATGTCAGGCATCCCTATGGTGGCCCTAGGTACCCCCCTGGGCTGGGCGCAGTTTATCTGAAAGGTAGGGCATGTACTGAGGTGAGTAACATGCCCTGGTAGTGAATTACAGCCATTTTCATTTTTCACTGCTGAGAGGCTATCTTGCCCATAGGATAGAAGGGGGAAGGCTGTTTACATGCCTATCTTCCCAAGGCTCCACCTCCTGCTGAGCGTCTAACGACCCTGCCCCTCACTCTGAAAGGAACCAGGTGCTCCAGAGCAGAGCACACCCAGGAACCGGTTTGAGCAGGGGAATCCCCCCACTGGAACAAAGAGAGACAAAGACTTGGAGGGGTATAAGAAGAGGACCCCAGACACCTAAACTTTAGATCACTTTGGAACTAAGAAGGAACCTCTGCCAAGGAGAAAGCTGAAAAGAACTGAAGAGGAGAAGACTGCCTGCTTGCTGTTTTGCTTTGCTGCCAAGGAGAGGGGAAGGACTTTGCTGTGTCCCCTTCTTTTGATTCTGATCTCCAAGGGCCTGAGAAGAGCTGGCTCCCTGTTAAGAAGTCCCAGGAACAAAAGGACTTCACCACCAGCTCCCCTGGAACTCTGCTGAGGGAGTTCTGACCTGCCTTGGAGTGCTTGCCCAGTCTTGGGGCCTCAGGAGGTCGTTTTTGCTGTGTTTGGGAGCTGGGAAGCAGAAGCGTGAAAAAGAGTAACTGGTACCCGACGCATCATCCGATTGCGTGTCGCAAGAACGAGAGTGCGAGGAAAATTTTATCGCGGCGTCATCGCAGCACCCGGAGTCCCCGCATCGCCGAGTGCATCGAGCATCGTCCCGGTGCGAGAAGATTCCTGAC
The DNA here is from genome assembly GCF_964204655.1 of Triturus cristatus. Lineage (NCBI taxonomy): Eukaryota > Metazoa > Chordata > Amphibia > Caudata > Salamandridae > Triturus > Triturus cristatus. The sequence continues at coordinate 1,413,488,563 of NC_140591.1, read as the reverse complement.
GCTGCGAGGGTCGTCGCAGAACCAGTTTGCGGGCCGCACCACTGCCAGTGCGTGAAAGTATCCAGTCGCTGCGTGCGTCGACGCAGAGTCCCGTTCCGTGGCGCATCGAGAGTTGCGGCGCCGGAAGGCAACGCTGCGCCACGCATCGCACCACATCGAAGAGTGTCGCATCAAACCTGTGCGTGAAGCTTCCCCCAAGAAACCTACGCAACGAAGGCCAAAGTCATCGCATCCTCCCCCTACATATCGGAGCCGGCGCATCCACCTCTGCTGCGTGAAGCAGCGCTACTGCAAAGCCTCGCCAGGATCTCAGGAGTATCGCATCGCCTTTGCCATCTTCCTTGTTATAGCTTTTGGGAACCTTATCGCAACTACAGGTACTGTTGGGCACGAGAGTGTCGCATTTTGTGCATTGAGAGTCGCATTGTGCAGGACACTGATTTTGACATCCTGGAGTACTTTCGGCAAACTCTTGAACTATTTTTAAAGTAACCTTTTTAATTGTATGTTGGTTTTTCTGTAGTATTTGGTCTTGTGAAGTTTTTAGTAAAGATACATTATTTTTCTAAAACTGGTGTGGAGTAAATCTGTTGTGTTTTCACTGTGTTACTGTGAGTGTTGGTACAAATACTTTACACATTGCCTTTGATAGCCTAGACTGCTCAGGCCAAGCTACCTAGAGGGTGAGCAGGGGTTATCTTAACAGTGTATCCCCCTTTCCCTGACTGGAAGCAAGGGTCCCTACTTGGACAGTGGTACCTACCCTGCCAACTAGAGACCCCCAGATCTAACAGTAGGGCTTTGGAAGGAACCAAATGCCCCGTGAAGGGTAGCGAGATCCCTCTTAGATGGAAGGAGAGCGGATACATACTCCCAATGACAGACCTCAAATACAAAAACGGGTATCCACTCACTGTAATTAAACACGCTAGAAAGAGGTGGAAATTAAGTAACTGATTTGTTACCGCCAAGAAGAGGTGGGAAGAGGAGAAAGCCTCCTTTTTATATATAACCCTCACCCACTCTAATAGTGGCATGCTTCATCATCGGGTACAACCTGACTCCTAAAGGTCAGGGTGGGCTCAACCGTATTCCAGGGAGCACTTAAAAACCAGTAGACTTACTGTCCTTAGGGGTATTTTTTAGCATTAAAATAAAGTTCCCTATTTCACTCCCGGGATCCCTTTATCAGTGGGGTGAACGGGGATAGTAAAAACATAGAAAGGAGAGGGACAATTTGGATTGTGCGGTCCTATGATCCTAAGCTCTAAGTGCCAACATGTTTCTGCCCTACTCTGTTGGCCCGTATGGGTCCGGGGCATTCGTCAGGGAATTACTAGAGAAGTGATCCCCCAGTAGTAGTGTCACCTTGTGATATTTCCACACGTGAACATGCAGTGCCGGAGTGTTAGCCCTGGCGTGAAACAACCTGCTACTGCAGATTGCAGGTGGCAAAAAGATAGTACTTGCTGTTTTTTCGGTGATTAACCCGTGTACAGATGTATTATCAACAAGCATTTGCAATGCAATAGGTCTCGCATTTATAAGAGTTTGAGCTATTGGCATTGTAAAATTAAAATGCCTTTTATTTATGTTTTGGTTTTAAAACAAAAAAAGCCATCGTCATTTACAATGTCAGTAGCATAAACTCGCATAAAAGCAGTGTGTGGAGTGCAGCAGTGTGCGGCGTGCAGCAGTGTGTGGCGTGCAGCAGTGTGCGGCGTGCAGCAGTGTGCGGCGTGCAGCAGTGTGAGGCGTGCAGCAGTGTGTGGCATGCAGCAGTGTGCGGTGTGCAGCAGTGTGTGGCGTGCAGCAGTGTTTCGTGTAGCAGTGTGAGGCATGCAGCACTGTGTGGCGTGCAGCGGCGTGCAGCAGTGTGCAGCGTGCAGCAGTGTGTGGCGTGCAGAAGTGTCGTGCAGCATGCAGCAGTGTGTAATGCAGCAGTGTGGAGCAGTGTGTGGCATGCAGCAGTGTGCGGTGTGCAGCAGTGTGTGGCGTGCAGCAGTGTGTGGCGTGCAGCAGTGTTTCGTGTAGCATTGTGCGGCGTGCAGCAGTGTGTGGCATGCAGCAGTGTGTGGTGTGCAGCAGTGTGGCATGCAGCAGTGTTTCGTGTAGCAGTGTGCGGCGTGCAGCAGTGTGTGGCGTGCAGCAGTGAGCGGAGTGCAGCAGTGAGCGGAGTGCAGCAGTGTGTGGCATGCAGCAGTGTGTGGCGTGCAGCAGTGTGTGGCGTGCAGCAGTGTGTGGCGTGCAGCAGTATGGCGTGCAGCAGTGTGTGGCGTGCAGCAGTGTGTGGCGAGCAGCAGTGTGTGGCGTGCAGCAGTGTGTGGCGTGCAGCAGTGTGTGGCGTGCAGCAGTGTGTGGCGTGCAGCAGTGTTCCGTGTAGCAGTGTGAGGCATGCAGCGCTGTGTGGCGTGCAGCGGCGTGCAGCAGTGTGCGGCATGCAGCAGTGTGCTGCGTGCAGCAGTGTGCTGTGTGCAGCAGTGTCATGCAGCATGCAGCAGTGAGTAATGCAGCAGTGTGTGGCGTGCAGCAGTGTGCGTCGTGCAGCAGTGTGTGGCGTGCAGCAGTGTGTGGCGTGCAGCAGTGTTTCGTGTAGCATTGTGCGGCGTGCAGCAGTGTGCGGCGTGCAGCAGTGTGTGGCGTGCAGCAGTGTGTGGCGTGCAGCAGTGTGTGGCATGCAGCAGTGTGCGGCGTGCAGCAGTGTGTGGCGTACAGCGGTGTGTGGCGTGCAGCGGCATGCAGCAGTGTGTGCGTGCAGCAGTGTGTGGCATGCAGCAGTGTGTGGCGTGTAGCAGTGTGCAGCGTGCAGCAGCGTGCAGCAGTGTGTGGCGTGCAGCAGTGTTTCGTGTAGCAGTGTGAGGCATGCAGAACTGTGTGGCGTGCAGCGGCGTGCAGCAGTGTGCAGCGTGCAGCAGCGTGCAGCAGTGTGTGGCGGGCAGCAGTGTTGTGCAGCATGCAGCAGTGTGTGGCGTGCAGCAGTGTTTTGCAGCATGCAGCAGTGTGTAATGCAGAAGTGTGCAGCAGTGTGTGGCGTGCAGCAGTGTGCGGCGTACAGCAGTGTGTGACGTGCAGCAGTGTTTTGTGTAGCATTGTGCGGCGTGCAGCAGTGTGTGGCGTGCAGCAGTGTGTGGTGTGCAGCAGTGTGGCGTGCAGCAGTGTTTCGTGTAGCAGTGTGCGGCGTGCAGCAGTGTGCAGAGTGCAGCAGTGTGCGGCGTGCAGCAGTGTGTGGCGTGCAGCAGTGTGTGGCATGCAGCAGTGTGTGGCGTGCAGCAGTATGGCGTGCAGCAGTGTGTGGCATGCAGCAGTGTGTGGCGTGCAGCAGTGTGTGGCATGCAGCACTGTGTGGTGTGCAGCAGTGTGTGGCGTGCAGCAGTGTGTGGAGTGCAGCAGTGTTTCGTGTAGCAGTGTGAGGCATGCAGCACTGTGTGGCGAGCAGCGGTATGCAGCAGTGTGCGGCATGCAGCAGTGTGCTGCGTGCAGCAGTGTGCTGTGTGCAGCAGTGTCGTGCAGCATGCAGCAGTGAGTAATGCAGCAGTGCGCAGCAGTGTGTGGCGTGCAGCAGTGTGCGGCGTGCAGCAGTGTGTGGCGTGCAGCAGTGTGTGGCGTGCAGCAGTGTGTGGCGTGCAGCAGTGTGCGGCATGCAGCAGTGTGCGGCGTGCAGCAGTGTGTGGCGTGCAGCAGTGTGTGGCGTGCAGCGGCATGCAGCAGTGTGTTGCGTGCAGCAGTGTGTGGCATGCAGCAGTGTGTGGCGTGTAGCAGTGTGCAGCGTGCAGCAGTGTGCAGCGTGCAGCAGCGTGCGGCGTGCAGCAGTGTGCGGCGTGCAGCAGTGTGCGGCGTGCAGCAGTGCGGCGTGCAGCAGTGTGCGGCGTGCAGCAGTGTGAGGCATGCAGCAGTGTGCGGCGTGCAGCAGTGTGAGGCGTGCAGATTGGACTGAAAGGTGTAGAAATAAAATCAACTGAAGGCACCTGAATCACCTTTATTCCAAGGTTGCCTTTGTTAAAGATTAAAAAGCGTGTGCACGCATGGGGTAATAATGGTCCTGGAGTTCTACAAATGGTTAAGTGCTAAACCCTTGTGCTTGTTACCCATTTAGTTTTATTTCGTAACATTTTTTGAGCTTAAAATAAAAGAAAAACAGGATGTTAAAATGCCTACACTGCATAGCGAGAGTGGAGTGTCTGACAAGTGTGGTAAATCGATAATTATGCAGGCAGAGACTCATTGTCTATGTGGCCCTGGGTATTACCATACTAGATGCAGAGACTTGAATTCGGGTGGGAGCGGGAAGCCACCTGTGTCTCTCTTGAGCGCCCTGCGGGAGACAGGCAGGCATGGGCCAGACCAGTGATGACGATGTCACTTGTACTGCAGCTGAGACATGTCGCTGTTTCCTCTGGAGAAAGTGCTTTAGACAGGTCACCACGAGGCCCGGGGCAGAGGCACGCCTGGGCCCTGTGACCTCCCCGGAAGAGCACCGGATGCCATTCCTGGATTCTCCCCTCTTTGATGATGAGGTGACATTTGCATCTGAATGGGGCTGGCGCTGCGGGGCCGGTGTTTGATGTCCCAGAGAGAGGGGGGGGGTCGCAAGGGACCCTGGTGGACCCGCTAGATAGCAAGGTGTCGGCGCGCACGCTCCTGCGCCCCCAGGAGGGCGGCTCCGGACTCCTCATTATCAGATGGCCCAAGGGGGGGTCCCTTTATCCGAAGGCCGCTTTGATCTCCCCAGGAGGACTGCTGGGTTTACAAAGTGAACAATTAAGGAGACCTACTATCATCGCAGAAGCCTCTGGTTTGTAAAACAAACCTCCTTGCCCCCCGTGAGGTGAAATGTCCGGATGAAGAAAGCACAGGTCGGCCTGGAAGGAAATTGGAGGGGGCGTCGCTTTTATTGTCTTAGCTGCTTACGTCCTGAACATTTACTCAAGGCCCCTACAAACACTGCAGGGAAAGGAAACTTGTCGAAACAAGCATAATAATGTAAGTTATTCCCTGGAGATATCCTGTGCCAGTTAAGGGCCTTCCCTGATAGTCAATCATGCGAGAAGCAGTGTAGGCTTAACTGTGAAGCGGTTCTTGCTGGCAGGTTTCGAGGCGTTGTTTGTCTGCTGGCATCCTTGGAATGCAGGTGGGGGTTTCCAGCAGCGTTCCCTCACGTTCATATAGGGAAGTTTCAGTCCGCTGCCGGTGCACAAATGTGATATATTACAGCTGACTTTCCCAGTGGTGCCACAGAAAATGTGCAGAAAGCAAATACGACACAGGACTCTAAAACTGAAAATGTAGTGACTGTGACTTTCTTTGCACTGGACAAATGTTTTATCAAACCCAAATTACGAAACGTTAATGGTAAATTACTAATGCACACGTGTAAGTGTGTTCGGTGACGAGCTGTGTTTTTGTTCATATTAAGAACCAAGTGGCGCACATCTTAATGAAAAAATAAAAACCAGGCAAGCATAGTGTCAGGGAGCCTAGGCTGCTAAAAGAGAAGACAAGCACGCACTGAAGTTGACGAGGAGGGAGTGGGAGGGGGGAGTGGAGGCGGGCACAGTGGTGCGGCCGCAGTTGTAAAAGGCAGGGAGAGGGTGAGATTGAGAAAGGGAAAGATAGGGATCAAAGGAAACAATAACAAGCAGGAAGGGGGTGGCAAATGGTGTGCACTTTGATGTCCTCAGTGGTCGCATGGCTCACTGAGGACATCAAAGGGGCCGCGAAGTGATCAGGCAGTGCTTTTCAGGCTGCCAAATGGTGCGCGCGCCCAGCGCACATGCACTGTATTTGGAGGCCTGAAAAGCACTGTTTGCACTTCCAGATCCCCCTTTTACAAAAGCTCTCGCGAGAGCAGCGCTAAAGCGCTGTCTCAGGCGAGACCTAAAAGGCAGAAAAGCAATCACTTCAATCTCCACACTCTTCATTTCCACACCTTCCTAACTCTCAGGTGGCAGGAGTGACAGTACTAAAATATGTACATCTTGCATAAGCCTACTTGTCATTTACATAAGTTGTACAGTGTGCATATCTACTAATAGTATTACATATCTGTGATTCTGGACCCTTAGTAAGAGACCGAGGGCTCATTCAAGCCGTGATTATGGTGTAGGTACATAAATACGGGTTATCCTAGTAGTAAGTTCATTCATCCTTCACCTTGGTTTATTTAAAAACGCAACAAAACAATTGTACGTATATACATCTGTAGAGGTGGGGTGGGGGGAAGCTTGGTGCCCCTATGATTTATGTAGGTGCTTCATAATACATGCGGTGGTAAGTGACAATGTTCACGTTAATAATCCAATCTATATTTACACAGTTGTATTGTGACTTACCCTAATCTTCGACAAGAATTACTTGTCAGGGGGCAACAGAGGGAAGGCCCTGTAGTCACACTCTGTTAGTGAAAAAAGTATGTGTATGCACAGGAGTGAGGAGGGAGAAGAAAAACACAAACCACACTGAGTCAATATCTCCGCCGGCATGTTGTGTGTTGCAGAGAGTAAGCAGCAATGGTTAAAATTACTAGTACGAGGATGCATCATAGTGAGGTTTCTAGTTCACCCGCCTGTTCATACTCACAACACTAAGGGTCCCATCCCGTTAGAAGACCCATTTGTCCAGTCTGCTCCCCTTGCTGGTGGAGAGCGTTTGGATACGCTGTGTTGTAAACATCCTTTTCCCGCAGTGTGCCGTGGTAGCGGTCATGTGCAGCACGCAGCGTGAGTTCACAAACATGACCCCAATGTCTGGTGCGTCATGCCGTTTGTGTGACTCCGATTGCTAGGGTGATACAGGATAATGTTTTCTCCTGGGATATGATGTGTGAAACAGTATATTGCGTAATTTCTTTGGTATATATAAATATATATATCTCAAAATGTGTACATCAGACATCATGACACAAAGTGAGAAAAAGTATGGATCAGCTATAGTCTGGTTATATATTTACCCCACGACGTTACAGAATAGTCAAGGGGGGGTGTAAAGATGTTAGATACTCTTGTATGTCTACACTATATAGACCTTTGGTAGGGGAAACTTCTCCACAGAGTGAAACCACTATATATCACCAGTAGCGAAACTAGCAGATTGCTCCTATTATAAAAATCATATACGCTACCAGAGGTGCCAGAGTCTAGATAACTATATATAGTAAGTGTCTATACTCCCTGTGAAATTAATGTAATGTAGGGATGAATATCCCAAATACTAAATGAGCTGGTGGTATTATGGTTTCTCCTCTTCCGCCTCTTCTAGGAGGTAACAGATCAGTTACTTACTTTCCACCTCTTTCTAGTGTGTTTAATTTCAGTGAGTGGATCCTCAGGTTTAGAGGCCCCTACATGTTGCCTTACGGCTACCTCATAACCTTGTTATACTTTGATTTATTGTCAATGATTGTGTCAAATTAGGAGTCCAGACATCCATGAGGTATGAGCCATGTTCAAGGTTACTTACTCAATGCAACAGTTTTGATATCCAATCGAATGTTTGTCTGAATAATTCAATCAATCAATCAATTAGGGTTTTGTAAAGCACACTCCTCACCCGTTAGGGTCTCCAGGCGCTGAGGGGAGGGTGAGAGCAGCTCCACTGGGGTCATTCGAAGAGCCAGTGTTAGAAATAGGGGTCTGTAGGTGGCAGAGGTAAGTACCTTTGTCCAAATAGGGACCCTTCTTCCCAGTCAGGATAAGGGAGATACACTCTTAAAATAACCCCTGCTCACCCCCTTGGTAGCTTGGCATGAGCATGCAGGCTTATCTTAGAGGCTGTGTGTAAAGCATTTGCACATAACCAACAGTTCCTTGAAGTCGATAGCTCCCTCTGGGGCTATCACAGCATCTTGAATAAACAAATCCAAACAGTTCTGGCTGACCGTGGCATCGCGGGCCAGCTATGGTGTCGGGAAGACCCGCAAAACAGTACCTTTAGAAATGCAGGGTGTCTGCGACCTCTCGTTGAGCTTCGAAAGCACGGCGTCTGCAGGCGTCGTTTCAGGAGTCGTCGGGCCGTCACACGCGTTGCAGATCGAACTCCTCGCAGTTGAAGTCAGGAACGCTGGCGTTGGCAGGTGTCGGCTGCTGCAGTGCAAAGTGCAGCGGTGCAGTGTGCGATGCCCTCAGGTCACGGTGTGGGCAGCGGCTCGGTGGTGGCGTCAGATGGCGACGTCGGTGAGACCAGGGTCATGGTGCGAAGTGATGTGGTGCCGGCAGGTCACGGTGCAAGCAGCAGCGTTGTCATTGCTAAAGCGCTGTAGTCGGCTGACGAACTGGAGTCAATGGCGCCGGTGTTGGTAGGCCAAGGCTGCCGTGTGGGATGAGGGCAGTGCGTCATGTAACTTTACGATCAGTGCCCTTGAACCACGGTGCAAGCAGCGGCATCGATTTTGGCGTAGAGCGGCGGCATCAGGGATACCAAGACGACGCCGTGAAGTGAGGTGATGCGGAGTGCGGTGCCCACAGGTCACCTTGCAAGCAGCAGCTCGGTGGTGGCGTCAGCAGGCGTCGTCGGTGAGACTAGGGTCCCGGTGGGGCATTGCGGCGGTGCCCTCTGTGGTGCCTTCAGGACAGGGAGTCGGCAATGGCGACGTAGATGTCTTCATGTTGCTTTTTTTCTGCTGCAGCACAACACTCACAGACCCCAGTGCTGAGGGCAGAAGAACTTGAAGACTTTGCTGTTTCTGAAACTTCTTGAACAGGGTGCAAGCTCTACCTCAAGCCCTTGGAGAAACTCACAAAAGTAGATTGCAGAAAGTTCAGTCCAGTCCTTTCACTGCCCAAGACAGAAGCAGCCACTGCAGGCCAACACAGCAAAGCACACAGCTAAGTAGTAGTTCCTCCTCACAGTTTCTCCAGTTCTTCTTCTTGGCAGTCTTCTTAGTCCAAAAGAGTTCTAAAGTTCAGGGGTTTGGGCTCCACTTTTTATAGCCCAAAATCCTTTGTCCTCTCAGGCAGAGAGTGTCTGTGCCCAGCCAGAACCAGTTCTGCCTTCTCTGATGTGGCTTCCTGGCAGGAGGTGAAGACGGCATTGTCAGAGGCAGACCAGGCCCATTCAGGTGCAAGGGAATCTCCTCCCCCTACTCTAAATGCAGCCCAGGTCTATTCAGCCCTTTCCAGGCCCACCTAGACTATCCGGAGCCACTGCTGCTCCCCAGCCCCTGTCATCCAAAACACAGACAGTCAATCCACAAACCCAGTAGAGGCCTGCTGGATGGCTGAGCAAGAAAATACCTACTTTCTAAAAGTGATATTTTCAAACACAGAAAGTAAAAATCACCTTTACTAAATGATGCATCTTTAGATTCTGAGTTCAGGCATGCTAAACTTTATTTTTCTATCTAGTACCCTGGGCCAGTTATGTTTATAAGATGTAATAAACAAACCCCCCATTCTGTCCTATTGGGAACAGGTAGCCTTGCAATAGTGAAAAACGAAATTGGTAGTAATTCACTATCAGGACATGCCACACACGCCAGGGCATGTCCTACCTTTCACATACACTGCACCCTGCCCACAGGGGTACCTTGGGTCTACCTTAAGGGTGACTGACAGGTAAGAAAAGGGAAGGTTAGGGCCTGGCAAGTGGGTGCACTTGCCAAGTTGACATGGCAGTACCAGACTGTACACAGGCTCTGCAATGGCAGGCCAGAGTTACCTTTTCAGGGCTACTTATGTGGGTGGCACAATCAGTGCTGCAGGAACACTAGTAGCATTTGATTTATAGGCCCTGGCACACTCAGTGCACTTTACTAGGGACTAACAAGTAAATCAAATAGGCCAATCATGGAAACACCAATCCATAACACAATTTACACGGAGAGCATATACACATTAGCACTGATCAGCAGTGGTAAAGTGCCCAGAGTCCTAAAACCAACAGCAGGTCAGGAAAAAATAGGAGGAAGAAGCAAAAAGTTTAGGGATAACCCTGCAAAAAGGGCCATCTCCAACAGCCAGGTTTTGAGGTATTTTCTGAAATGATGCAGTGTCGGGCTTCGCCTGAGGTGGAGAGGGACATTGTTCCAGGTCTTGGCTGCGAGGCAGGAGAAGGACCGTCCACCCAATCTAGTCCTGTAGAGGCATGGGACGGTGGCTAAGGAGAGGTCGACTGAGCAGAGGTTTCTCTTGGGGGCATGGAAGGAGAGGCGGTCGTAGAGGTATTGAGGTCCGATGTTGTGGAGGGTGTTGTAGGCGTGCGTGAGCAGCTTGAAAGATATTCTTCTTTCGAAAGGGGGCCAATGGAGGGCATGGCAGTGGAATATCGAGGATAAGTCTGGCTGTGGGGTTCTGGATGGTCTGGTGTTTGTGCAGAAGTTTTTTGTTAATTCCAGCATAGAGAGCGTTGCTGTAGTCCAGTCTACTGGTGATGAGGGTGTGAGTGACCATTTTTCTGGCGTCTGAGGGGATCTACTTGAATGATTTATGTGGTATACGGAAGGTGTTAAAGCATGTGGATGAGACGGCGTTGATCTGGTGATTCATAGTGAGCGATGAGTTCAGTATGATGCTGAAGTTACGTACATGATCTGTCGGAGTAGGTGGGTTTCTGAGGGTAGGAGGTCACCAGGTGTTGTTGCATGCAGAGGGGGTGGAGCTGAGGATGAGGACTTCTGTTTTCTCTGAGTAAAGTTTCAGGCAGCTGTTCTTCTTCCAGGTGGTGATGGCTTTCATCCCTTCTTGGAAGTTGTGCCTGTGATGTTGAGTTCCTTGGTGAGGGAGAGGATGAGCTGGGTGTCATTGGCATAGAAGACGATGTTGAGCCTGTGGTTTCTGATGATGGTTGCGAGGGGGGCCATGTAGATGTTGAAGAGGGCGGGGCTGAGGGAGGATCCTTAGGGTACTCTGCATATGATCTCTGTCGGTTATGAGAGAAGGGTGTGAGTCTTATTCTCTGTGTTCTGCCCATGAGAAATGAGTGTAACCAGTCTAGTGCCTTTCCGTGGATGCCAGCGTCTGGAGTCTGGTGGCGAGTGTGTGGTGGGAGACATTGTCGAAGGCTGCGGATAGGTCAAGGAGGATACGAGCTGCTATTTTGCCTTGGTCGAGGAGGGTACGGATGTTGTCTGTGGCGGCGAGGAGGGCAGTCTCGATGTTGTGGTTGCTGCAGAATCAGGATTGACAGGTGTCTAGGATGTTGTTGGCTTTGATGAATTGTGCTAGCTGGGTGTAGATAGCCTTTTCGATGACCTTCGCTGTGAAGGGAAGCAGTGAGATGGGCCTGAAATTCTTGAGGGTCTGCAGAGGTTTTTTTTAGGAGGGGGTTGACTTCAGGGTGCTTCCAGTTGCTAGGGAATGTGGTGGTTTCGAGAGAGCAGTTGATGGTTCAATGCAGCTCCAGTGCGATGGCTGTGATGGCCCTGTGGAAAATGTGTGGCGGGCAAGAGTCAGAAGGTGCTACAAAGTGGATGCTCTTCATGGTCTTTAGGGTGTCTACTGTCGTGAGTGGGGACCAGGTAAGTACAGTCTGTTGAGTTGCGTCACTGGGGGGTTGGGGTGGTGCAGAGGTCTTTGTCATCGAAGTTATCATAGAGCGTCTTGATCTTGCAGTGAAAAAAGGAGCTGAGTCTGTCGCAGAAGTCTTGGGAGGGAGGGTTGTCAATTGTTTCGCTGTTGGGTTTGGCCAATTCCTGTGTGATGGTGAAAAGTTCCTTGGAGTTGTGGGCCTTGGAGAGGATTCTGTCTTGGAGGAAGTTCTTCTTTGTGATTTGATGAGGCGGTGGTGAGCTGTGGTGCCTGTTTTGTAGGCAGAGCGTGCTTCCGGAGTTTTGCTGTTACTCCATGTCTTTTCTAGTTGGAAGGATCGCTGGGATTCTTGGAGTGCCGTGGTGAACCAGTTTGTTATTTTGTTGTGTCGTCTTGTGGTGTTCTGGGGGGGGCAAGTGTGTTTGCGCAGTTGGCTATACATTGGTGGAGGTTGGTTGCCAGGTTGTTGCCATCTGTTGGAGTTCAGGGTGGAGAGCAAGTGAGAGCGTAGGTGAGGTGTTCTTTGGAGACTTTGTTCCAGATTCTATGTGGGTGCCTGTGTGCAGTGTGTTTAGTAAAAGAGAAATGGATGCAGTGGTGGTCAGTCCAGAGCAGTTCCATAGTGTGGCTGAAGAAGATACTGTTTCCTCCTGCGAAGATGGGGTCCAGTGTGTGTCCCGCTATGTGGGTAGGGGTGGAGACAAGTTGCTTTTAGACCTATGTTGGTGAGGTTCTCTAGTAGGGTGGTAGTGTTGGGGTCGCTGTGGTTGTCCAGGTGGAAGTTTAGGTCTCCGAGTAGTGTGTAGTCTGTGGAGGTGAGGGCGTGGGGTGCAATGAGGTCAGTGAATTGGGTGTGGGGGCCAGGTGGTGTGTAGGCGAGTCTTCGGCGGGACGTCGTTCTGGGGTTGGTCTGGATCTGGAAGTGGATGTGCTCCATGGGGGCGAGGCATCGTTCGAGTTGGTGGTTGCAGTTTGGTGAGAGCTTTTGTGGATGATGTCAAGGCCTCCTCCTGGGCAGTGGAGGCGGTCTTTTCTCAGGTTCTTGTATCCATCGGGGATGGCGGTTGGGATATCGGGTGCGGAGCTGGCATTGGTCCAGGTCTCTGCGAGGAAGACGACATCGGGCGTGAGAGTGTTGAGAAGGTCCCAGATTTCTATGGCATGTCTGTGCAGGGAGCATACATTTAGGAGGATGCAGTTTAGTGGTTTGTGTGCGCTGGCCTACGGTGGCCTGGGGGTACTGCTGTAGTCCGGAGTTGGTTGAAGGTGAGGCGGCAGTGATGGCAAGAGAACGGGCCTTGGGTGTTGCTCGGTGTAGAGAGCTGGCAGTTGTTGCTGCGTCCGAGGTTGAGAGTGTGGAGGGAGCTGGGATTGTAATGGCATGAGATAGGGGGATCAGGGTCCCTGGCACTGGTCGCAGTTCGGTTGCAGATGGGCACAGACAGGCTTGCCTTTGGAGCATCTTAGGCACGCCAGCGATGCGCCCGCTGCATGTGCATCGGCCACCATTAAGTAGGGGTCGGGAGGAGGGCGATCAGCTGGGAGGCAGGAACAATACTCTGGGGGAGGGCCTGCGCTGGCAGCAGTGGCGGGGAGCGTGGGAAAGGGGCGAACAGAGGAAAAAAGTGGCAAAAGGAAGGGAAAAGAGACAAGACCAAAGGGCAAAGAAAAGAGTTAAAAAAAGAGAAAAGAGGCAAATAAAGTAAATAGAGGCAAATAAAGAGAAAAGAGACAAGTGAAAGGGCAAAAGAAAAGAGGCAGAGGATAGAGGTAAAAATAACAGGGGACATAGAGCGGAATAGCAGAAGAGCAGAGGGCTCTTCCACTAGACCACCAGGGATGAGGCGAAGGCAGGAGCCTGCCGGTGGAGGAGGGCCTCAAACACCTACCTGGAAGAAGCTCGGGCTCAAAGGCAGAGACTTAACGGTGGAGCTGTTTTGGGAGAGAGCTGTGACACTGACCAAGAAAGACAGAGATATTGCCTTTATCCGTTTCCTGAAGCACAATTACTTAGTCCAGGTGATAAGGGGTGACTGTTGTCATTGTAGGTAAGAGTGTGCATTTGACCCCCTGAAGTTGCTTCAGACCAGCAAAGTGAGCTGAAACGAATAGGTGTTTGGGGTGGGGAAGCCCACAGCCAGTTTGTGCCAAAATGCTTCGTTTTAAGGCATCATTTAAACAAAAAAATTGGCTAGAAGCATTGGTTTCATAGAAAAAATCTCTGGTCAAGGAACAAACTCACCAACCGACTAGTTCTATAAAACACTGTAAAATACAAGGGCGAGAGAGAGAGAACACCTTGAAACCAAGGGGACAAGAACAATTATACACAAAACATTAAGATTCTCAAAGGAACAGAGATACATAACCTAACAAACCATGTGCAAAATGTGCATTTTTTTAAAATGACATCAGACGTAAAAAACTATATTATTTATTAAGGTATAATCATATTTCACTTGTAATTTTATAGAAACAAACAATAGCAGTCATAAACAAAAAAGAAGAAGAGAAGCATAAAGGTTTATTTCTTGTCTCATATGTTTTTTGAAATATGAAAAACCACACATGCAAAACCGTACGATATGTAATTGGAAGCGCCAGTGTTTTTATTATTTGTATTTTTATCAAGTCTTCTTAATAAAGTTTTGTTTATGTCTGGCATTGTTTGTTTCTATAAATGTTTGCGTTTAATGCGATTATATTCCAAATAAAAATATAGTTTTATACATCTATTGTCCTTTTAAAAACATTTTTTTTCACTGATTGCACATGGTCTGTTAGGTCATGTATCTCGGTTTCTATGGAATGTTTGAGTGTATTGTGTAGAGCAATTGGTTTCACATGCAGTTTACAAGGTGCAATCATGAGATATTCTATCTAGCGCTGTTATGTTGTGCCAACCGAGCGGGAGCCCTAACCTGATAGGGAAATAGAACAGACCTTAAGCCAACCAGCCGTGAGAGGTTCAGTACCGGGTCTACCAACCCTGCAGGTCCTGGACCCAAGGGTCCAGGACCTCTTGCCTCACGTTTGCAGACTATTAGAAAGAGGTTACAAATCTCGGGCCTGGTTGTGGTCTGTGAATGCCCTCTGGGGTTTACAAACTCACCGACAAAATCTACATTTTTTAATTTTAAACTCGAATGTGTCCCATTGGGCTCCCCCCCCCCCCCCTTCCTCACCTAAGCCTGAGGGTCAAGACATGCTCGTTCCTTCCCCATTATGGCTCATTTATATATTTTTTCCAGGATAGTGAACGCCACGTTTCCAGGAAGCACAGGCTGTGCCTTGTGTAATGTAAATGGGGGCAATAACAAAATTGGCTGCGTTGTGGTTAGCCAATCAGAGGCTTCGGGTTTGCGGACCTTGAAATCGATGATGTGAAAAAGAAGCAGATTCTTTTTTTTGCTTTCTGCTTAGGGACTTTTTCACATTTTTTTCAGTGGCTCCGTGCCCGTGTGCCTTTATCTTTTGCTCTCTGCTGCACCATCACTGACAGCCATCACTGACAGCATAGATTCAAACAGGGTATGGATTTACCTGCCGGCGTCCTTGGCATTACTGCACCATCCATGCCCCTCCCCAGTCCTGGTGCGTGCTCGGTGGCCCCCTTCATGGCTCAAGCCACCTGCAGGCCTCTCATTGCAGCCGGAGCCCTGCTCCCGATCTCTGATCGCAGTACGGATTTTTTTTGTGTGCATATTTATAAAGCGCGAACTCGACCCGAAGGTATTGGAGCGCTGTACATGAGCACCGTATTTACATTACACATTCAGGGACGGGGAGATTAAGTGATTTGCCCAGAATCACAGGCTGTGGACGCAACCTCGAGGCTCTAACCCTGGTGTCCAGCACCAAAGTCGGCAGTCTAGCCGACGGACCACATCCTCTCCCTCACTGCCTCCTCCTTGCTGTTACCTTGTCCATTAAGTGACCGCTTCAATGAACATAAGCGTATTCAATAAACCCTGGCATTGTTGTTGACACGATATTCTCACTGGTGCCGCCGTGGAGGATCACAAAGGAGGGAGCTGGGGCCCAGGAGCAGCAGCAGGCGACAGAGTAACAGTGCTCGGCTAACCCTCGCACACCTTTGCTTTAGCAGCCGCTTCCTCCCAGTTTATATTATGCGCGAGGGCTGCATAAAAGCAACAGTGTCCACTTCTCCTGCCCAGCCTCTCTATTTCTCTTTCTTCCTCTTCTTCCCTCTCATTCTGTCTCTGTCTCGCTCCTCCTTACTTGCTGAAAACCATTACTTTAAGAAACTGCTCCTACCCTCTCTTTCCTCTCCTTTCCTTCATTCCTTCCCCTGTGAAATGGATCCAAAAAAACAAACAAACACTTTTGCTGGAAATATCGGCTATTTCTGTCATTTTTCTATTCTTAAGTGCAGCTTCGGGACAAGGAGAAAAAGTTTCAAAATACGAAAAGTAACCAAATAACTAAATAAAGCAAGACCAAGTGCTTGCAAAGTGACCAGATTGGTTTTAGTCACATCCAAACACATTAGTGCCTCTTTACAGAGTTTCCCAGTGAAGTGCTACTTTCCTTTTTCTGTCTTTCTGTGAACAACATTGTTCTTCCTGGGTGAGAAAGTGCACCACTCTTGGCAGTCCTGCAATACCTGGTTACTGTTTGGAGTAGAAAACGTTTATTATGAGTCTTTTCCGCTGTTTTCCTTATTTTATTTTCAAACTGTGTACTGCAGCTCTGTGTTCAGGGATGTGGTCTTTTTAACTCATACTGGTTACATTTTGTAAGGATGTAGTCATGTCCTTAACATTTCAGGCAAAAACACTCACTGATTTCTGAATAATGAGTGTAAAAGCGTTACAGTAACCATGTTGTCCCTGCTTACATTTCACATGCTTTACTTAATCTTGCGTTCCCTATGGGTGTTTGCTTTTTCTAGGATTTATTTTCTTCTTTCAGGCAGCATATTACTCTTGTCTAGTGCATAATTTGATTTGAGTCGCATCCAAGTGTTTATAGTGGGGCACAATTGGGTTGTATTTGAAGGCAGTCAGAGTTTCTCTCAGTGGGGCAGTATGGTGTTCAGTGAGGGAGAGGATGTGACACCAACTCAGCATCAGCGCAGCACCAGTCAGCGTCACTCAGTACCACTTCTACATCACTAAGCAGCACCACTGCAGCATCACCTGAGCATCACTCAGCAGCACCTGAGCACCTCCACAGCATCACCATGGCATCACTCAGCCCCAGTGCAGCACCAGCGCAGCACCATCTGAGCAGCACCTCAGCACCAGTGCAGCATCACCTCCGCACATGCTCAGCACCACCACCTCACTAACAGCACTGTTTATGGTCATCCCCCCATAACAAAAAAAAGCTATAACAAACAAGCATTTTAACAGGCAGGAAGACTTTGCCTGCATTGCAAGAACAAAAAACTAAAAGACATTTTTTATGTTCATTCTTTTTTAATAGGGTTGTTCAGTTCTACATAATATCTTCTTGGTTATATTTATCACAACAAAAATGCTTACAATGTTTTTTTATTATGACTTTTCAACATGTTGCACAGCAGCCACACTGCTCTACACCATAGGCAAAGCCAATAGCTCTGGCTAAACACTTAGAAGGTCCTAGAGGCAAGGCCTAATGGCTATGCCAATGCTTGCATGGATAGAGTAGAGCAAAGAATGTTACAATAGATAAAATGGGAAAAATCTATGTTTATGGCTCTCCTACTACCCCTTACTGTTATGAATCTGCACAAAAGTTGCCATGTCAAACTCATTACTCATTACTTTCTTGAGTAACTTTGTGCAGATTCATTCAACTGCACCAGTTATTAAAAAAACAAAAAAATGCCTTTGCAATGGAATTTCTGACATAACCATAACTCCACAATTGTTACAGCTGACATATATATATATTACCTAATGGCGGTCGCCAGTAGGTAGTTATAGTTAGGACCTATTTTCCATAGGAAATCTGCAACATTCTATTCCCAATAAGTCTGGCGCCGGTTGACGAATCCTCGCAAAATTTTCCAAACTTTTGGCCAGCTCCGCTCCGCTCCTACCCTGAAAGTTTTGTGGTGATTTGTCAAGCGGGGGCCGAGAAAAAAGGGGGGTCCCAAAACACGTTTTCCCCATGCAATTTCCCATAGGATCTGTTGTCGCAGCTACAGTCCAAACTGCTGAACGGAATTACACCAAATTTGGCAAAGAGGTAGTCCTCAGTTCAGACTCGTGCCTCTTGCATAAATGGTGTGAATCCGTTCAGTAGTTCCTACCCGCACCGTACGCGCACCCTCCCCGAACCGAGCGCGCACCCTCCCGATCGCGCGCTGAATGCTAATTGGCTGTCGAGTGTCTGTCTACATTCGAAACCAGGAACTGTTGGCGGCCATTTTCTGCCTCGGTAGAAGCGAGGCTGAAGAAGCAAGGGGAATAAGTGTGTAAAACATATAAAGGGGGCAGAATGGAAATAATCTGACCCTCTAGAGGTGCTTAGGGGGTCCCAGAAGGACCCCCTGGGCCCCCTTTATAAAAAAAAAAAAAACAGCAAAATGCAGGCACGGTGTGCGCATCCTATCGCGTTGGGTGCACGGATTCTCTCGCGTTGGGTGCGCGGATCCACGGAATTGTTTTTGGAAAAAAGACAAGAAATCATTGGTTGTATGACTACTTTCTATACTGAAAGGTAGGGTGTATATTTCTGTTTGTTAAAGGTATGATTCTTATTGGTTAACAAAAACAGATTGTAAGGAACATATTATATATGATAAGCTGATATGTTGAAAAGTCAAGCACACTTCCTCTCTTGTTTAGCAACATTGTGTGCTGAACTTGTGACCTGTGTGCTCAGTGCAGTGTTTCATGACCTGTTTCTATGGTAAGAGGCAGAAGGCAGATTGGGGGAAGGGTTGAAATGTATTTCAGTTGGAAAGGGTTGAAATGTTTAACCAATAGAAATGTGTGTTTGCTTTTGAGTGTATGTGTGAAGGATTGTGATTTGATGATAACATGTATATGTGTGGAAAATGAAAGGGAAACTTTTCCATTCTTTGTTTTTGCTGAGAGGTGCACAGTGCAGAAATTCTGTAAAAGAAAATCTGGTGTGTGACTGATATACTTCTTAATCTACAAAACAACTTGAAAGGGGAGTTATTTAATTGTGAGGGGATGTATGTACAGTATTTTGATTTTAATCAGACTAATGTATTTCTCCTGCTAAAGTGTAGGGAGTACTTTTTTCTCTACAATCTTATTGACAGTGTGTGTGCATGTTGAAACCATTCTGTGATAAGCATTTGTGTTGTTCATGTGTTTGCAGACAGATAACTGTGCTGTTTTTATATTTTGGTAGAATTAGAAGCCAGTCATTGTTTATGAATTTGTGAAATGAGTTATGTTATGTTTCTATACTAAAATGTATTACTTCTTCTAGATGAAGAAATGTGTTTTGGTATAGTGCAATGGATAGTGTTGTTTGTCTAGAATCACACAGTGAGTATGTGTGCATTTGGGAACCACTGTGAGAGAAGCATTTTGTAACATCATGTATTTGCTGACAGATAACTGTTTTAAAACCTGTCATGTTGTCAAGTTTTAGTAGCATTAGAAGCCAATCTTTGCTTATGCATTGATAAAATAAGTCATGCTTTGACACTAATGTGCTGTACTTTAACATGTAGATTGTGTGTAGTCTCCTTACCCCTTGCACAGTAGTGAATGAGTTTTGATAAGCTGCTAGGGATAGTGTTGCTTGTCTAGAATCACACTGTGAGCCTGTGTGCATTTGTGAACCACTGTGAGAGAAGTATGTGGTAATATTGTGTATTTGCTGACAGATAACTGTTTTAAAATCTGTCTTGTTGTCAAGTTATAGTAGCATTAGAAGCCAGTCTTTGCTTATGCGTTGATTAAATGAGTTAGGCTTTGACACAAAAGTGCAGTCCTGAAATATGTAGATTGTGTGCAGTTCCCTTACCACTTTCACAGTAGTGAATGATTTTTGGTAAACTCCTAGGTATAGTGGTTGTTGTCTAGAATCACACTGTGAGTCTGTGTGCATTTGGGAACCACTGTGAGAGAAGCATTTGGTAACATCATGTATTTGCTGACAGATAACTCTTTTAAAACCTGTCATGTTGTCAAGTTTTAGTAGCATTAGAAGCCAGTCTTTGGTTATGCATTGATAAAATGATTCATGCTTTGACACTAAAGTGCAGTACTGAAATATGTAGTTTGTGTGCAGTCCCCTTACCCCTTCCACAGTAGTGAATTAGTTTTGGTAAGCTGCTAGGGATAGTGTTGCTTGTCTAGAATCACACTGTGAGTCTGTGTGCATTTGGGAACCACTGTGAGAGAAGCATTTGGTAACGTTGTGTATTTGCTGACAGATAATTGTTTTAAAACCTGTCATGTTGTCAAGTTTTAGTAGAATTAGAAGTCATTTTTTGCTTATGCTTTTATTAAATGAGTCAGGCTTTGACACAAAAGTGCAGCCCTGAAATATGTAGATTGTGTGCAGTTCCCTTATCAGTTCCACAGTAGTGAATGATTTTTGGTAAAGTCCTAGGCATAGTGGATGTTATCTAGAATCACACTGTGAGTCTGTGTGCATTTGGGAAACACTGTGAGAGAAGCATTTGGTAACATCGTGTATTTTTTAGCAGATAACTCTTTTAAAACCTGTCATGTTGTCAAGTTTTAGTAGCATTAGAAGCCAGTCTTTGCTTATGCGTTGATTAAATGAGGCATGCTTTGACACTAATGTGCTGTACTTAAATATGTAGATTGTGTGCAGTACCATTACCTCTTCTAGACTAGTGAATGAGTTTTGGTAAACTGCTAGGGATAGTGTTGCTTGTCTAAAATCACACTGTGAGTCTGTGTACATTTGGGAAAGGATTGTGAGAGAAGCATTTGGTAACATAGTGTATTTGATGACAGATAACTGTTTTAAAATCGGTCACGTTGTCAAGTTTTAGTAGCTTTAGAAGCTATTCTTTGCTTATGCATTGATAAAATGAGTCAGGGTTTGACACTAAAGGGCAGTACCATGTACTATTCTCTTCACTGTGCCAGAACTGAAAATGTAAAAGTTTTACCCAGGCACTAATCTAGCAGTAGTCTGATGATTTAGTCAGTTTCCAAGTACTTATGTTGTGAACCATACATTACCACATAGATTGTTTCAAATGTCTATGCAGTATGCATGCAGTCTTCTAACATACTATACAGTTGTCTTTCACATTTTCAATTCGCTAGTCAGTATCCATACACTTCCAGGAAACACCCTGTAACTCCCTTTGCAGTCCTCTAGTGACCCATTTAGCATCATGTACTAATCCATTCACAGTGTCAAAACCCAAACACTTATAAATTCACCAAGATACTATATTTGCAGTACTCTAATCATTTAGTCAGTGCCTAAGTATTCATGCACTGAGCCAGGCCTTAGCACATGGACTGCTTCAAACCCCTATCCACTATGTATGCAGTCTTCTAACCACCTAGACACTTGTCTTTCACACTTTCAATTCCCTAGTCAGTATCCATACAGTCCAGCAAACATCCTGTCACTCCCTTTGCACTCCTCTAGTGACCCATACCAGTACCAAGTACTAATCCATTCCCTGTGCGAAAAGCCTACCACTTATAAATTCACCTAGGCACTCTCCTTGCTGTACTCTATACATTCAGTCAGTACCCAAGTATTCATGCAGTGAGCCAGGCCTTAGCACATGGACTGCTTTAAATGCCTATCCAGTATGGATGCAGTCCTCTAATCTCCTACACAGTTGTCTTTCACACCTTCAATTCCCTAGTTAGTATTCATACACTTCTAGCAAACACCCTGTCACTCACCCAGTGTGTCTCCTTATAGTACTGTAATCATTTAGTCAGTTAGCATGTAGTCTATTAGTGAGGTAGGATTTAGGGCATTAACTGCTTCAAAGTAGTATGCACTATGCATGTAGTGTTTTAACGATCGTCACACTTGTGGTTCAGGGCTATAGTTTCTTAGTCAGTTTTTATATAAAATGTGTTTGTACAGTAATGGAATAGTATAAATTGGAAAGTTATTAATATACATTTATTTGTGATTCTTTTGTACAGATACAAAACAGGAGTGTTTCTCATCTGTTTGCACTCTTCTCGTGCGAGATTGTTTGGATGAAGGGACCTTAGGTGTTTCATCATAGTTACTGTGCCGCACAATTATTTTTTGTTAGGATCCCCTCGTAACAGAACTCTTTTGCAAATCTTGTGCGTGACGAAGGTGGCATTGGTGTTTTTTTGCCCCTCGAGAAAAATAGAACATTTCCTCCTAGGTATAGTGGTTGTTGTCTAGAATCACACTGTGAGTCTGTGTGCATTTGGGAACCACTGTGAGAGAAGCATTTGGTAAAATAGTGTATTTTTTAGCAGATAACTCTTTTAAAACCTGTCATGTTGTCAAGTTTTAGTAGCATTAGAAGACAGTCTTTGCTTACGCGTTGATTAAATGAGTCATGCTTTGACACTAATGTGCTGTACTTATATATGTAGATTGTGTGCAGTACCATTACCTCTTCTAGACTAGTGAATGAGTTTTGGTAAACTGCTAGGGATAGTGTTGCTTGTCTAAAATCACACTGTGAGTCTGTGTACATTTGGGTAAGGATTGTGAGAGAAGCATTTGGTAAGATAGTGTATTTGATGACAGAGAACTGTTTAAAAATCGGTCATGTTGTCACGTTTTAGTAGCTTAAGAAGCTATTCTTTGCTTATGCATTGATAAAATGAGTCAGGGTTTGACACTAAGTGCAGTACCATGTACTATTCTCTTCACTGTGCCAGAACTGAACATTTAAATGTTTTACCCAGGCACTAACCTAGCAGTAGTCTGATGATTTAGTCAGTTTCCAAGTACTCATGTTGTGAACCATACATTACCACATAGATTGCTTCAAATGTCTATGCAGTATGCATGCAGTCTTCTAACATACTATACACTTGTCTTTCACATTTTCAATTCGCTAGTCAGTATCCATACACTTCCAGGAAACACCCTGTAACTCCCTTTGTAGTCCTCTAGTGACCCATTCAGCACCATGTACTAATCCATTCACTGTGCCAAAACTCAAACACATATAAATTCACCAAGTTACTATCTTTGCAGTAGTCTAATCATTCAGTCAGTGCCTAAGTATTCATGCACTGAGCCAGGCCTTAGCACATGGACTGCTTCAACCCCCTATCCACTATGTATGCAGTCTTCCAACCACCTAGACACTTGTCTTTCACACTTTCAATTCCCTAGTCAGTATCCATACAGTCCAGCAAACATCCTGTCACTCCCTTTGCACTCCTCTAGTGACCAAGTACTAATTCATTCCCTGCGCCAAAAGCCTACCACTTATAAATTCACCTAGGCACTCTCCTTGCTGTACTCTAATCATTCAGTCAGTACCCAAGTACTCATGCAGTGAGCCAGGCCTTAGCACATAGACTGCTTTAAATGCCTATCCAGTATGGATGCAGTCCTCTAATCACCTACACAGTTGTCTTTCACACCTTCAATTCCCTAGTTAGTATTCATACACTTCTAGCAAACCCCCTGTCACTCACCCAGTGTGTCTCCTTATAGAACTGTAATCATTTAGTCAGTTAGCATGTAGTCTTTTAGTGAGGTAGGCTTTAGGGCATGAACTGCTTCAAAGTAGTAGCACTATGCATGTAGTGTTTTAACCATCATCACACTTGTGGTTCAGGGCTATGGTTTCTTAGTCCGTTTTTATATAAAATGTGTTTGTACAGTAATGGAATAGTGTAAATTTGAAAGTTATTAATATACATTTATTTGTGATTCTTTTTTACAGATAGAGAACTGGAGTGTTTCTCATCTGTGTGCACTCTTCTCGTGCAAGATTGTTTGGATGAAGGATCCTTAGGTGTTTCACTATACTTGCCGTGCCACACGAGTATTTCTTGTTAGGATCCTCTCGCGACAGGACTCTTTTGCAAATCTTGCACATGACCAAGGTGGCATTGGTCTTATTCTGCCCCTCGGGAAAAGTAAAACATTTCCACACCAATGAAGAAAAACGTTCTTTGGGTGGTGCCTCCTCCAAAAATTCATCCTCAGAAATATGAGGAGATGCAGGTGATGCCTGCTGCCCTGAAGCCATTTTTCGTTGAAAAAAGTTAGAGCTAAGTGTAAACTTAGTCTAAAAAATCTTCTTCTCTCCAAAGAGATGGTCCTCTAAAGAAGGTCAAAGAAGAATGATTGAAATGGGTGGTGTCTTTCAATAGTTAGAAGAGGAAGTGTAATGAACCAATGAAATCTCTTTTTTTGCAGGTCACATGGGATCCGCGCACCCTGCGCTTACGCAGCACGCACCCAGTGCGCATCCGCAAAATTGAATAAAAAAAAAATGTAGGATTAGATGTAAAAATATATTACTTTTAAGACTAGTTTAGAGTTTGTCTTCAATTAATATTCGCATGAAATACATAAATATGTTTTTTTAAATGTTAAATACTTCGCGGGATCCGCGCACCTACCGCGTCATAGACGCAGATGACGCATCGAGGAAGCGCGTAAACTTCGCGTTACGTACATCGAACATGTCGCGTATAGGCTGGGAGTCGCGTACCGGTCGCATTGGAATCGCGCACTAACCACGTACCCGACGCATACCATGCGCGGATGCTATCGCATAGGGATCGGGAACGGTGCGCTTAGGGTGCACGGATCCAAAAACATGGAAAAAAAATATATAAAATAAAGTTTTGAACATATAGTTAAAAAAATATTTTGAGAAATATAAAAAAATATGTTTGAAAAACCCATAAATTCAAATAATATTTTTTAATTTTTAAAAGAATTAATTGAAAAAATAAGTTTAAAAAATGGTGATAAAAAAGTATTTAAAAAAATATAATTAATGAAATTGACACACTGAATTAAAAAAATATACAAATCTAATCAAAATCATTAAACATGATATCTTCAGAGATAAGTCAAAGACAGGAATTAGCATTTAAAAAACCTTTGAAATTCACTGAAAAAAAACATAGGTTTCATGCACGTTATAGTTAGGAATTGGCATTTAAAAAACCTTTGAAATTCACTGAAAAAAACAAAAGTTTCAGGGGCGTTATAGTTAGGAATTGGCATTTAAAAAACCTTAGAAATTCACTGAAAAAACCATAGGTTTTAGGGGTGTTATAGTTAGCTGGACATTTCCCTCATACAAAACCCTAGAAATTCCCCTGTTATAGTTAGTTCAGCTAACTATAACTTGCACCCCCGCAATGCACTGCTGATGACGTCACATATTACATCACTGATGACATGGTCAGTGACATCACTGATGACATCTCAAATGACATCACTGATGACATCACTGATGACGTCATCCATGTGATAAATTAATGCATCTTCTCACACCCTAATTTAACCTTTGATACACCGACTCAAAATTTCAGACGCCCATTTTGAAAACCATAGATACTCCAATACCATTAACTACATATCCACTCATTAACTCTGAGGTCTACGTACACCTCCACTCACTCACCTGTACAGTCACTCATACTTACAGTCACTCCGTACAAGACTATCATATGCATTTATACACCTATATAGACACTCACACACCACCAATCATCCATTGAGGTACTGACACACCTAGTCAGTTGTGCAAGTAATTAAACACAGTCGAATTTACTCACCTATACAGTTAAACACACTGAAGTTCACTTACTCATAAAAATAGTACCACATTCTTACACTGTTATACAATCATTGATACAAGCACACACTGATCCATACAGCCACTCTCACAATCACACACTCTCACATGTACCCACTTATATACTCTTACACACATATATACTGCCATTTACATATGTAGTTAGTCACACATGTACAACTGAGATATACATTCAATCCCTAACACACCCATACATACACTCACCCAACCATACAGTTCATCACAGATGCACTCTTAAACCCATGCACCCACAGAATCACCCACTCACACATCTATGCGTAGAGTCACACACACCCTACCCACACAAACACTCAGGCACTCATACAGATACTCAGACAACCAATCAATAACCCATATAGACACTCATATAGGTATTCACAAAACCATGCAGCCACTTATACACCTACACACAGACACATACAGACATTCACACACTTGTACACCCACTCATTCTTCCACAGGTTCTTTCACTTGAAATATATAAAACATATTTCAAATTTACAGAAACACACAGTCACTGGATCACGTCATCAATCAGTGATGTCATCAGTGATGTCATATGAGATGTCATCAGTGATGTCATCAGTGATGTCACTGACCATGTTATGAGTGATGTAATATGTGACGTCATCAGCAGTGCATTGCGGGGGCGCAAGTTATAGTTAGCTGAATTAACTATAACAGGGAAATTTCTAGGGTTTTGTACGAGGGAAATGTCCAGCTAACTATAAAACCCCTGAAACCTATAGTTTTTTCAGTGAATTTCTAAGGTTTTTTGAAAGCCAAAACTATAATGCCCCTGAAACTTTGGTTTTTTCAGTGAATATATATATATATATATATATATATATATATATATATATATATATATATTAGCTACCAAATCCGACTTTCTCCAAAATCAGACACCGACACTCAGGATGCTTTCAGCCGTCCGGCTTGGGTTTTATTTTCTCACGTATATATATATCCACGAACAGAGAAGCTCCTTCCGGATCTGCTGGGACCCTTGAGAGGTGGCGCACACGCCAGCGGAGCACGCCAGCAAAGATAATATCCACACCAAAAGAAGAATAATTAGTGCGCTCTCAGTAATGAACAGGTCAATCCCGAGGTAAATAATCCAAGAGTTGAATACACACTACGCGTTTCGGCGACAAGCCTTGATCACGTGTGGCAATGTGTTACAAAACAGTCCTTGATAAAGCATTGAAAAATACGAAGTCATCACAATGAAGAAGGGACGACGTTCAAACATAGGTAGCGGCCATCTTAGAATGGTAAAATCAGTAAATCGCATTGATATAAGCGTAAACATTGCATATTCAGATTGAATTCGAAAAACAAAGTTATCATTTATAATAAATGCTGCAATGAGAACCTGGCGCTACACTGCTGAATCAAATAAATTGTAAAGGTAGCATACAAAGTGAAGAGTAGTTGCCATAGTAACGATGCCCCTCACTAATAAGACGAAAAATGCGTGAACTAAAAAATGGGTCATGTGAATAACAATGTCCGGGCAAGTGCCCAGGCAACCTCCTAGTTATGCTAGTGTCTCGAGCTAAATAACGAGAACGGTCAGCATAATACTAAAATAGTGCTGCTCAAACACATGAAAAGTGCAGGTGATGACTTAGGTCAATAGGACTTATCTTCAACCAAGAACGTGCTCATATGCTCTACCAAGGAACCGTCAGTGAAGAGGATTGAAGTGATGAGCTAGTGAAGGGTGAACTCATGGAGGAAAAGGGTAGGATGCCCGTGCCGGTGAGTCAATGTGAAGGGCTCCTTCCTTCTCTCCTGTAAATAATACAAAAAGAATGAACATGTCAGTGCAACGAATAACATAGCTCATAAAAGTAACACATTAAAAAGTTATATAACATAACATACACATGGAATGAGAGACTGTTTAAAAATGCAGAGAGGCAAAAACAGCTAAAAAATTGCTGTAAATAGGTGAGCATGAGAACATTGTATGCTGGAAGAGTAACACAGCAGCTAAGCCAATGAGGTTAAGGATATACCAATACTAGCCTACTGCAAAAGCAATTACATGGTTGTTCATTGTTTAAGGTGGATTGACATTTCTTCGTCCATGTTCAATCCACCTGGGCTCTTTGTTTGAAAATCAATGATATACCTAGATTCCCGTTGTCTGAGGTTAAGAGTTCTATCCCCACCTCTGGGATTCCTAGGTATATGCTCCAAAATAAAATAGCTCATGTCGTTGATGTTGGAACTATGTTTTGTGAAAAAGTGACGTGCAACGGGGTATTTGGGGTCATTGTTGGTAATAGCCCTCAGATGTTCCATCACTCTCTTTTTGGCAGGACATGTGGTACTACCTATATACCAGAGTCCGCACGTACACTCAATGGCATAAATCACGAAACAGGTGCTACATGTGAGAAATTGTTTGATCCTCTTGGACACCCCACCACATGTCAGATTGTCTTTGAATGTGCTGTTTCTGCAGGCTTTACAGTGGCCACATGGGAAAAATCCCATGAGGCCATGGCCAGTATTGGTGGTGCGATCAGTGACATCATATATATATATATATATTATCTACTGGCGGTCGCCAGTAGATAGTTATAGTTACAACCTAGTTTCCATAGGAAATCTCAAAATTCTATTTTGAATAACTTTGGCGCCGGTTGATGAATCCTCGCGAAATTTTCAAAACTAAGGGGCGCTCCGTTCAGCTCCTACCCTGAAAGCCTCGGAGTGATTCGTCAAGCAGGGGCCGAGAAAAAAGGGGGGTCCCAAAACGCGTTTTCCCCATGCATTTTTCCATAGGACATTTAGACACAGCTACAGCCCGAACGGCTGAACAGAATTACTTGAAATTTGGCAGAGAGGTAGCCATAAGGTCAAGGAAGTGCCTTTTGCAGGTCTGGTGTAAATCTGTTCAGTATTTCCTGAGAAAATAGCATTTAAAAGCATATATATATGTGGGCGGAGCATAACCACACATCTCATCCTGAGATCTGATTGGCTGTCAGCACTTCATCCAAGAAGTGTTGGCAGCCATCTTGGGACCAATATACATGATAGCACCTCATTAAAAAGCATTGCAGTTAAGAGAAGGTTTTAAGACTTTAGTTACATTATAAATCATTTGTTGATGGTACCATAC
Source organism: Triturus cristatus (assembly GCF_964204655.1). NCBI lineage: Eukaryota > Metazoa > Chordata > Amphibia > Caudata > Salamandridae > Triturus > Triturus cristatus. The sequence continues at coordinate 1,413,460,215 of NC_140591.1, read as the reverse complement.
TCATTTTAGGAATTGTGGTATGTTCTAAGGTGATTTCACCATGTGAAAAAGCCTTCTGCTGGGATATCATGATTGAGAGAAAAATATTTTCTCATGCTTTTACCACAGAGGTTTGGAAGGTGATCTATAAGCTAAACTGAGAGCTTATTTTCTGTAAATTCACATTATCTTTCTCAGTCATGTGAGAATGAAGTCTGACATTCTCAGTAAAACATGTACATCCAACAAGGGCAGAGACTGTCAGTTGATTCCTTTGTGTTCTACTGCAGCTTCCCAGAGTGTTCCAAAGAACTACTAGAGCGCTAACCGTCCTACTTATGATAAACGTATGGCACACCTGAAGACATCTTGCTTGGATTAAAGTGGTAACTCTTAAAACATTTAATTTAAAAAAGGAACAAAATGAGGGGGTTCATTTTTCCATAAAAAGTATGATTAGTGCTGCAGAAAGAAAAATTAGGGCACATTTTGAGTGACTTCTCAAATCCTCTTCTATTTCATTAAAAAATTCTGACATGCAGACTGAAACATGCACTTTCAATACCAGCAGCAGTTTTCCCTGGTGAGCAGTAGCTTTACTACAGTGATCTAATGAGCAAAAAGAGTGCTAACATTCTGATTTTATGGCAAATGTGTGACACATCTGAATGCCTTCTTGATGGAATCAAAGTAAAAAACTGAAAGTATTTCCTACTGAGGAGACTGCAGTAAATGAGTAAATTAGGAAACTTCATAACAAATAAGTCTCCCAAGATGGCCACCGGAGACAAAAGAGCCCAAATGTAGCCCAAAATCACCCAGATATAGCCCAAATATAGCCCAATGACAGAAGTGTGCAAAACACTTATTATTTTGTGTTTTTGCAGTGTTATATAGTGCAGACTTGTCAGGTATTGGAGTGCTTTACATGAGCATTGGTTACATCACACAAGAACAAATTCATTTTGGTTGTAGACATGGGGAGACTAAGTGATTTGACCAGAATCACAGAATGTCGAGCTGAAGCAGAAACTTCAACCTAGTTCCCCAGTTGCAAAGTCTGCAGTTCTGGAAGTAACACCACATCCTCTCCCCTAAGTGCAACATTTAATCAAGTGGTCAACTGGATAAAAAAACAGAAAGATAACAAATAATTTAAAAGTGCTTTGTCGCTATTTGAAAACTCAGAAAATATGTCCTTATTTTAGTCTTTTAGAGCACTAACCATAATTTTGATGCCAATAAGACCCTCTCATATATGTAATTTCTAAAGGAATTGCTCTAGGTATTACAGTTTTGATTACATCAAGATGATGTCAGGCGTTCCACACTTTTGTAATAAATATAGAATGTTAGCAATCTAGTTGTTCATTAGGATACTGTTGAGAGGCAGAGGCCAGGGGCACGGACTCTGAAAATTGAAGGCAGGTAGGAGGGTGCAAAGGCAACAATTTAACCACACTGAGCAGGCAGGAAGGGCCGTGGAAGCACAACAGACTATGGAGGACAGTGGAAAGGGGGGCAGGGGCAACAAACCAACAATACAGGACTTGCAAGAGAGGCTGTTGGAGGGAAGATCTATTACGGGTCAAGGAAGCTAGGGGCGGTCCCCAGAGCCCCGGGAGCCACCACAGAACTGAGCAGGAGAGTGAGTCAGGGACAAAAGGGGCACCTTAATTTGAGCCGGGGTGCCTAGGAACGCTTGCTTCAAAAATGAAGAAAACAGACATATGAGACATGGAATTGGAGGCAGAATACAATGGCAGTTTAATGAGAAGATGCAACTTCAAAGAAACCGCAGAATAGAGACATAAAGTACAAAATTCAGAATCCAGATAATCATACAGCTGTCATGATATTCTCTGTATCTCAATTAATGTACTGACAGAGAGAGAGAGAAAACACATCTATAAATGCATCATGAGAAACAAGTCACACCAAGGAAAATGTTACCTAGGAACACTCACATTTACTCTTAGAGCAAGCATTCCTGCAATTACAATACAAAATCTTTTAAATGCAAAAGTAAAGAGAACAATGGTTAAACATAACATGACATTTCATATAGGTAAAATAGAATAAGATACTTCAAGCAAAGCAGAGCAAGACATTTTAAGCAAAGGAAGACAAGAGCTCCCAGCTCTTGGGGAAAACCTGCACAGCCTGTTAACCTACATACAGACGGCGAGGTAGTCCGTCGATATCTGAAGGTGCTCCCTTTTAATATCATTTTGTGGGCTCCTTTGCACGCTACATCTACCTACGTATGCTACCCAAAAGCTTCGTCTGCAGATTTTACCAGACATTTCGTCATTTACCCACTTAATGCTGACAATGGACTGGGTGAAAAGGTCAGTCTCTCAGGCCAATCGCTTATCGTAAGTTCCATAGAGCAAGCAGAAAATAATGGGTATTGTACGGGAATTCAATATATTCATGTATAAAATCTCCTCAGTTCTCCTAACTTGACGCTCTGCGGTTGCCACTTCCTTAAAAGCGGGAAACCTGCCAAGGAAGCAAGTACCAGTCCAGTATGCAGCCTACTGTATGTCGACGGCTTCAGGGGGATGTTGAACTTTGATACCGAGCACGGAGCACTCGGGTAGGGTGGGGGCTACTAGTTTGGAGCAGAAGGCCTCGCAGACCTGCCTTCAGACTGCTATACACTAAGGGCCCGATTCACAGAACAAACTTAAGACAAAATCCTAAACTTAGTACCATTTTGGTATTCACAGAATGCACTTACTACTTCTGGTATTCACAGAATGAACTTACTACTTTTGCGATTCACAGAATAAACTTACTACTTTTGCTATTCACAGAATGGATTTAAGACTACTAACTTTACGTCCGCACTCGGGCCGGAAATTCCGGCCCGGAGGCGGGGCTTCCGGGCCAGAGGCGGAGCTTCCGGGCCGGAGGCGGAGCTTCCGGCCCGGAGGCGGGGATTCCGGCCAGTGGCGGAGATTTAAAATCTCCACCTCTGGGCCGGAAGCTCCGCCTCCGGCCCGGAAGCCCCGCCTCCGGGCCGGAAGCTCCGCCTCCGGGCCGGAAGCTCCGCCTCCGGGCCGGAAGCTCCGCCTCCGGGCCGGAATTTCCGGCCCGAGTGCGGACGTAAAGTTAGTAGTCTTAAATCCATTCTGTGAATAGCAAAAGTAGTAAGTTTATTCTGTGAATCGCAAAAGTAGTAAGTTCATTCTGTGAATACCAGAAGTAGTAAGTGCATTCTGTGAATACCAAAATGGTACTAAGTTTAGGATTTTGTCTTAAGTTTGTTCTGTGAATCGGGCCCTAAAATTGCAGAGCTATGGTCAATTTAACAAAGAGGCCTACATATTGAACAGAAGGGCCTACACAGGGGTTTTATGCTGGCTGAGTGGTAAGGATGTCTCAGGATAATTATATAGCAACACCGGACCCGCTGGTCAATTTAATACGGCCTACAAATGCGGCTGGCAGGGCAAGGACAAGGGTCTCATATTTCAGGTGTGGACAGAACGGGCCAGGGGCCCCCAGTGATACAAAATCTACCCTCCTTCAAGGCTGTGGCAATGTAATAGACCATTGTGGGCAGAAGGAAGAGGCAATGGTAGTACAACCATACATGCCAACAGACCCGATTCAGCCAGGAAACGTCCAATGTTTTTAAGCTCAAATGGGCTTTATTTGATCTGTCTCCTGTCTACAATATCCTCTTTTTCAATGTAACTCAAAGGGGAAAATCAATACCCCAGTTTTTTTTCAAAATCTCCCTCTTACCAAGTTCAAAATGTTCGCAAGTATGGTACATTGGATCATGGAAGGAAATGGGATAGGGATATGGACTTGGATAACAGAGGACAGGAGGGACATGGAGAGGTGCACCAAACTGACCCTGCAGGGCAGGCATCAGGGTTTGCAGCAGCACAATACACCACACAGGGCATGCAGGACGGGAGTGCAGCACAACAATCCATAGAAAGCAAGAGGGAGGGGACAGGACCATGCACATGGACAACAGAGAACAGAGGGGCAAGAGGCAATGGTAGCTAGCTGACCATAATGGACAGACAGGAGAGAAAGCTGCAGCATAACAGACCATAAAGGGCAGGAGGGACGGATCAGGGGCATTACAATGGAACAGACAAGCCAGGAGGGAGGGAGTAGGGGTCTGCACATGTAAACAGAGGGCTGGGGGCAAGGGGGGCAGGGCAGGAGCAGCAAGATAGCCATGGAGGTCAGGCAGGATGGGCACTAGAAGCAAGACACACCATGAAGAGCAACAGTGAGACTGTGATGGCATACACACAGACCATGGAGGGAAGGTGGGAAGGGGTCAGAGGCAGCTAACTGACCACACAGGGAAGGTGGGAGGGGCCATGGCAGCACAGAAGACCATGCATGGCAAGTGGGAGGGTTAGTGGCAGCACAATGGCTATGATGGGCAAGAAGGAGGGTGCAGGGGCATGCACAAAGGACGATGGAGGATAGAATTCCTTTGGAGTCGATTCTAGCGCTATACAAACACATAAATAAATAAATAAATAAATAAAATAAATGAGGGAGGGTCAGGACCTGTGCACAGACAAGAAAGTTCAGGGGAAGGGGCCTCACAACAGACCACACGGGGCAGGCAGGAGGAGCAGTTGCAGCACAACAGACCAGGGAGGGCAGAAGGGTGTGGCAGTACAATGGACCATGTAGGACAGGAGGAAGAGGATAGGGGCATGGCATGTGGACAGGCAGGGTGGAGGTGGCAGGGACAGGTTACAGTCATCTGACAATGCTAGGCAGGTGGGAGGGGAGTGGCAGCTCAACAGAACACTCAGAGTAGATAGGAGTGGCAGGTCCATGGGACATGGTGGGCAAAAAGGATGGAGCAGGGGCATGCACAAAGACATCGGAGGGCAGGGGGAAGGAGAATAGGGGCAGCAAGCTAAGCACAGAGTTTAAGCAGGAGGTCAATGATGGGGCATAGAATTGGGCAATGGAGGGCAGGAGGAGTGGACTGGTACATCATACTAAATTGAGGGCAGTGGCAGCACATCAGACCATGCATGGCAGGAGGGAGGAGGCTAGTCCATGGATTCACACAACAGAGGATAGGGAGGAGGGGGATGGGGCAGCAAGCTAACTGTTCAGAGAAGGCGGGTATTAGGAACTTTATTGTTTTTAAAACATTGTGTCTGTGCGAACTACTTAAAATATGAACAAGTATGCAGCATAATCTCACTTTTATTCAGGAAGAAGAGGACGTTTGTGACTGTGACTCCGGGCTCACTTGGCAGAAACACCCCCTGACACTCCACCCCCTATCGCAAAATGTAATGCCCGTGAAAAGGGTAGGTGAACACAGTGTTATATAGAACATAGTCCTGAGAGCACGATTGAAAATGAAAACTAGATATAGTGTATGGTATAAACTATGCACCAAAAAGTGTGATATAAGATGAACCAGGCGTGAAATATAATATGCAATACATTGTGCACAATGACAGATTCATTGGAGAGCGCGAGATAGCACAGGCACTAGCGCGTGCTATGCGATATGCGCCTTGGAGTGTAATATGCACAGGGCAGTGTTGTGTAACCTAACTAGTCTCTAAAGTTGTAATATAAAATATGTGCTGGGGAGTGTAACGTTGCATATGCACTGTGACAAAGATATGGATCCCAGATTGTAATATGTATGGCATAGCACTGTGCGTTATAACATAGGCATCGAGGAAGGCACGTTAGATGGGGCAATATAACCCGTGCGAAGACAAGTGTGGCATGTCATATTCACGGGGTGGTGTTACAGTGCACATGGGCTAGAGAGTGTCATAGCATATGCACTAGCTAGTAGAATACAACACAGAGGTGTGTGGCACTCGGCAGGCAATGGTGGGTGTAACACAGCATTGGGCTCTGTCAGGAGCGCGCTGTGACTCTCAAGTGATGTTCATCCCCTTTCCAGAGAGTAAAATAAAAAGTATTACACATCCGGCAGTGGATGTGTGTTTTATTAACCGTGAGGGGGGTTTCTTGCATAGTTTTGGTCGAATTTTTGTTGAATCCCCTTTGAATGGCTTGGTGTGCATGTGTATTAAATGTGCCCGTCAATAAACGACAAGGGTGTCTACCCGGATTAGGCACGGTAGGGCATCAGACATGTCAGAGCTTCACTAGTGGTGTAAATACATTCCACGTGGATTCATTGAATGCATAGTCACCTTTTAATGACTATCACGCAAATCGTCATGGTGATAGGTACGTACGGTTTCTCCAGCATGTCCTAGGTGTGTCTATAAATATATATTTTTTAAAAATAATAAAAAACAGTGGCCGGCCCTGGGGATTGGGGTCAAAAAAATATAATTAGGAGACAGGCCCTGGGGGATGGGGTCATCAGGGCCAATAAATTAGAATAAGAAGGGGAACCACACAGCCCCACGTCTTAAAAAATTAAAATAAATAAAAGACTGGCATCGTGCCGGAGGCCATGCCCCCTCCGTGCAGCACTCTGCAAACGCGCCCCCAACAGGCATCTCCAGTATGCGCCAGGAAGCTGCGCTGCAGACAGGTGTTCTGAGGCCAAGCCCCTTTTTACACCTCTCTGCAACGCAGCTCTGTGGCGCTTACTGGAGGTACCTAGTGGTCTAGTGTGACCCTAGGGACCCTTAGGATTCAAGGGGACTTAATCTCTCAACTTAGAACAGCCACAGGGTGCGTTTACACAGTGGGGAAAGGAGGGGACGGGGCCTGAGGTGACGTGTGCAAACACGCACTATGGCACGTTTTAAATTGGGGATATAATTTCCCTTCAATACTGAGGGCCCCTGGGGGCTAACTAGCCCACCAAGTGCTTCCAGTAAGCGCCACTGAGCTGCATTGCAGAGAGGTGGTCCAGGCCGTGCCACTTTTTACACATCTCTGCAACGTAGCTCTGTGGCACTTACTGGAGGTACCTAGTGGGCTAGTTGGACCCTAGGGACCCTCAGGATTCAAATGAACTTAATCTCCCAACTAAAAACGGACACAGGGCGTGTTTACACAGTGGTGAAGGGAGGGGACGGGGCGTGAGTTAACGTGTGCAAAAACGCCCTGTGGCCTGTTTTAAGAGGTAGTTTTAATCCCCATGCCCTATTATATACTAGGGGCTTACAGAGGAGGTCAGGCTAATCACAGGGTGACCCCAACGCATAATGTTCCCTAGTGTATGTAGGTGTTTTCACTGTATTCTAAGTGTCTTTTAACATAGCAGTGATGTCATTTGAGATGTCATCAGTGATGTCATGAGTGATGTCACTGACCATGTCATGAGTGATGTAATATGTGACGTCATCAGCAGTGCATTGCGGGCGCGCGAGTTATAGTTAGCTGAACTAACTATAACGGGGGAATTTCAATGGTTTTGTACAAGTGAAAAGTCCAGCTAACTATAACAAAAAACAATAAATATATATATATATGTATATATGTATATACATATATATTCACTTAAAAAACCATAGGTTTCACACATGTTATAGTTAGGTGGATATTTCACTCGTATAAAACCAATGAAATTCCCCCGTTATAGTTATAGTTGAGATAACTATAACTCGCGCGCCCGCAATCCTCTGCGCATGACGTCACATATTACATCACTCATGACATGGTCAGTGGCATCACTCATGACATCACTGATGACATCATCCTTGTGATAGAGTGGCGGTCGCGCGAGTTATAGTTATCTCAACTAACTATAACGGGGAATTTCATTGTTTTTTTACGAGTGAAATATCCACCTAACTATAACATGTGTGAAACTTATGGTTTTTTAAGTGAATTTGCAAGGGTTTTTAAATGCTAATTCCTAACTATAACGTGTGTGAAACCTATGGTTTTTTTCAGTGAATTTGTATGGTTTTTTAAATGCTAAGTTATGTATTTTTTTTATATATTTATTTTTCAATAAACTACGTATTACATTTTTTTTATTTTTTTTTATGGTTTTTCACCGTGCGCGCATCCCCGCGATTTAAAAAAAAAAAAAAAAGTTAAATGTTTTTTTCTGCCTTCGGGGTCCTTCAGGGACCCCCTGACCAAGGCTATGGGGTCAGGAACTCTCTACCCTGCCCCCTTTTCACGTTCGCCACCTTCCTTTTCCACTCTCGCACTGAAAACAAACAAAATGGCGGCCGACACTTCCTGATTTTGACCGATTCAAACGTTGACTGACATGTTGCAACCAATCAGAATTACGCTCGCACACGGTGCACGCACGGTGCGCGGCTATAGATATGTATGTGCTTTTAATGCATTTTTCTCAGGAAATACTGAACAGATTGACTCCATATATGCAAAAGGCACTTCCTTGACCTGAGGACTACCTCTCTGCCAAATTTCAAGTAATTCTGTTCAGCCGTTCGGGCTGTACCTTCGACTAAAGGTCCTATAGAAAAATGCATGGGGAAAACGTGTTTTGGGACCCTCCTTTTTTCTCGGCCCCCGCTTGACGAATCACCGCGAGACTTTCAGGGAAGGAGCTGAGCGGAGCGCCCCATTACTTTTGAAAATTTCGCAAAGATTCGTCATTCGGCGCCAAAGTTATTCAAAATAGAATTTTGAGATTTCCTATGGAAACACGGTCCTAAATATAACTATCTACTGGCGACCGCCAGAAGATAATTACCTACTGGCGGTCGCCAGTAAGTAGTTATAGTTAGGACCCTGTTTCCATAGGAAAACCGCAACATTCTATTTTGAATAACTTTGGCGCCGGTCGACGAATCCTCGCGAAATTTTCAAAACTAATGGGGCGCTACGCTCCGCTCCTACCCTGAAAGTCTCGGGGGGATTCGTCAAGCGGGGGCTGAGATAAAAGGGGGGTCCCAAAACGCGTTTTTCCCATGCATTTTTCCATAGGACTTTAGACACAGCTACAGCCCGAACGGCTGAACAGAGTTCCTTGAAATTTGGCAGAGAGGTAGTCTACAGGTCAAGGAAGTGCCTTTTGTAGGTTTGGTGTAAATCTGTTCAGTAGATTCTGAGAAAATAGCCTTTAAATCAATATATATATCTGAGCCAGCTTACGGTGTGCTTACGGTGCGCTTACCGTACGCGTACGGTGACGTGCGCGAGCGCGATTCTGATTGGCTGTTAGATCTTAGTAAACATTCGAATCGGTCGAAACCAGGAAGTAGCGGCCGCCATTTTCTCTCTCGCACTCTGAGAGGGGGTTAAAAAACAAAGGCCAAAAACATGTAAAGGGGCTGTTTAGACAGCTCCTAAGCACCTAGCCATGTGGAGGGAGTCCTCAAAGATCCCCCAAGGTAAAAAACAGAATTTTAAATTTTTCGATAATTTCGCCGATTACGCTTACCGTACGCGTACGGTAAAAAATAATTAAAAAAAAAAAAATATCCATACTCTCCCCACCCCATGTGCGCACCATGTGTGCATGGCATTTATTAGAGGAGTGAAAAACTAAAATATTACCTTTCACAACGAAGCGCATCATATGTCCTCCATGTGCGCACGGTGTGCAAAGCGCATCGTGCGTACATGGCCCATCTAGCGTAACGTGGGCACGCGGTGCGCATAGCGCACCGCGTGCCCACCGTGCGTGCACGGCACTAACTGTGTAAAGTGGGTTCGCGGTGCGCGAAGCGCACCGCATGCTCACTGTGCGCGCACGGTGCGCGAAGCGCACCGTGTGCGCACGGAACGAACTGCGTTAAGTGGGCGCGCACGCCACGAATGGCGTAAAGTAACTTAGCATTTAAAAAAACGTACAAATTCACTGAAAAAACCATAGGTTTCACACACGTTATAGTTAAGAATTAGCATTTAAAAAACCTTGCAAATTCAGTGAAAAAACCATAGGTTTCACACATGTTATAGTTAGCTGGAAATTTTACTGATAAAAAACCAATGAAATTCCCCCGTTATAGTTAGTGCAGGCAACTATAACTCACGCGACCGCAATCTTCTGCTGATGCTAATACTGTATTTAGACACTTATTTGCCCATGTCTTCTTCCATTAAATTTTAGCTATACATATATTACAAATATTTTTTTTTCATAAAGACACATATGTCATCAGCAGAGGATTGCGGTCGCGTGAGTTATAGTTGCCTGCACTAACTATAACGGGGGAATTTCATTGGTTTTTTATCAGTAAAATTTCCAGCTAACTATAACATGTGTGAAACCTATGGTTTTTTCACTGAATATATATATAGATATATATATATATATATATATATGTGATCAAGGCCTCCAGCAGGCCGAAATGCGTCATGGCGGTGGTGCAGTTTTTGGACTGATTAAAATCAACTTGCACTGACTATTGGGTCCGTGTTCGTCTCTTGCGCGTCGATGGTGTGCAGCTTGTGAGACGATTCCTTGTGGCATATATATATATATATATATATATATATGTATATATATATATATATATCGAAACAACCAAAAAGGCCATGGCGTTTAAGAAGGGAAAGCACTCAAAGAAATTCAAAGCATCGGTGCATTATTTCGCGGACCCCCCGTCCCAAACGCTGACAGACGCGTTTCGCCGACTGGCTTTCTCAATGTCAGCTTTTCTTGTGCTCCATGAAAACATTTAAACTTTACATGTGTCACGAGGTTTGTAATAGGAATCAAAGACGGACTTAGGCAACATTGTTAAAAAATACATGGCGGCCATGTTAGAATGTTTAAATTACAAGCGCTGTTCCTATGTTACTAAATAAAGTGCAGTGGTGCAAAATTAAACAAGCATTGGCATAGCCAATAGGTCTCGCTTTTGGGACCTTATATGTGTTTAGCCATGCAACACTGGATGTTGTTTAATCAAGGATATTGTGCTTGATAACTAAACACTTATAATGTCCGAAAGGCGAGACCTATTGGCTATGCATTGGGGGGCCTTATAAGTGTTTAGGAAGAGCTATTGACTTTCCCAATGTTTCTAAGCTGTGCTGTAGAACAGTGTGGCTGCTGTGCAGCATGCTGAGAAGTTGTAATAAAAAAGTGTAAGAAGCACTGAGTGATGCTGTGCTGGCCCTGAGTGATGCTGTGGTGGCGCAGAGTGATGGTGTGGTGGCGCAGAGTGATGCTGTGGTGGCGCAGAGTGAGGCTGTGGTGGCGCAGAGTGAGGCTGTGGTGGCGCAGAGTGAGGCGGTGGTGGCGCAGAGTGAGGCGGTGGTGGCGCAGAGTGAGGAGGTGGTGGCGCAGAGTGAGGCAGTGGTGGCGCAGAGTGATGCGGTGGTGGCGCAGAGTGATGCGGTGGTGGCGCAGAGTGATGCGGTGGTGGCGCAGAGTGACGCGGTGGTGGCGCTGAGTGACGCGGTGGTGGCGCTGAGTGACGCGGTGGTGGCACTGAGTGACGCAGTGGTGGCGCTGAGTGACACGGTGGTGGCGCTGAGTGACGCGGTGGTGGCGCTGAGTGACGCGGTGGTGGTGCTGAGTGATGCTGTGGTGAAGGTGAGTGATGCTGTGGTGAAGGTGAGTGATGCTGTGGTGAAGGTGAGTGATGCTGTGGTGGCCCTGAGTGATGTTGTGGTGGTGCTGAGTGATGCTGTGGTGGCACTGAGTGATGCTGTGGTGTTCCTGTGTAATGTTGTGGTGGTGCAGAGTGATGTTGTGGTGGTGCCGAGTGATGCTGTGGTGAAGGTGAGTGATGCTGTGGTGAAGGTGAGTGATGCTGTAGTGAAGGTGAGTGATGCTGTGGTGAAGGTGAGTGATGCTGTGGTGGCCCTGAGGGATGCTGTGGTGGCCCTGAGTGATGCTGTGGTGGTGCTGAGTGATGCTGTGGTGGCACTGAGTGATGCTGTGGTGTTCCTGTGTTATGTTGTGGTCGTGCCGAGTGATGCTGTGGTGTTCCTGTGTAATGTTGTGGTGGTGCCGAGTGATGCTGTGGTGTTCCTGTGTAATGTTGTGGTGGTGCCGAGTGATGCTGTGGTGGCCCTGAGTGATGCTGTGGTGAAGGTGAGTGATGCTGTGGTGGCCCTGAGTGATGTTGTGGTGGTGCTGAGTGATGCTGTGGTTAAGGTGAGTGATGTTGTGGTGGTGCTGAGTGATGCTGTGGTGGTGCTGAGCGATGCTGTGGTGGTGCTGAGCGATGCTGTGGTGATGCTGAGCGCTGTGGTGGTGCGGAGCAATGCTGTGGTGTTGCAGAGCAATGCTGTGGTGGTGCGGAGAGATGCTGTAGTGGTGCGGAGCGATGCTGTGGTGGTGCGGAGCGATGCTGTGGTGGTGCGGAGCGATGCTGTGGTGGTGCAGAGCGATGCTGTGGTGACGCTGAGTGATGCTGTGGTGGCGATGAGCGATGCTGTGGTGGCACTGAGCGATGCTGTGGTGACGCTGAGCGATGCTGTCGTGGCGCTGAGCGATGCTGTGGTGACGCTGAGCGATGCTGTGGTGGCACTGAGCGATGCTGTGGTGGCGCTGAGCGATGCTGTGGTGGCGCTGAGCAATGCTGTTGTGGTGCCGAGTGATGCTGTGGTGGTGCCGAGTGATGCTGTGGTGGCCCTGAGTGATGTTGTGGTGGTGCTGAGTGATGCTGTTGTGGTGCTGAGCGATGCTGTGGTGGTGCTGAGCGATGCTGTGGGGGTCCTGAGCGATGCTGTGGGGGTGCTGAGCGATGCTGTGGGGGTGGTGGTGCTGAGCGATGCTGTGGGGGTGCTGAGCGATGCTGTGGGGGTGCTGAGCGATGCTGTGGGGGTGCTGAGCGATGCTGTGGGGGTGCTGAGCGATGCTGTGCTGGCCTTGAGTGATGCTCTGGTGGTGCTGAGTGATGCTGTGGTGGTGCTGTGCTGTGCTGGCCTTGAGTGATGCTGTGGTGGTGCTGAGTGATGCTGTGGTGGTGCTGAGTGATGCTGTGGTGGAGCCGAGTGATGCTGTGGTGGTGCTGAGCGATGCTGTGGGGGTGCTGAGTGATGCTGTGGGGGTGCTGAGCGATGCTGTGGGGGTGCTGAGCGATGCTGTGGGGGTGCTGAGCGATCCTGTGGGGGTGCTGAGCGATGCTGTGGGGGTGCTGAGCGATGCTGTGGTGGTGCTGAGTGATACTGTGGTGGCGTAGTGTTGCTGTGGTGGCGTAGAGTGATGCTGTGGTGGTGCTGAGTGTTGCTGTGGTGGCGTAGAGTGTTGCTGTGGTGGCGTAGAGTGTTGCTGTGGTGGCGTAGAGTGATGCTGTGGTGGCGTAGAGTGATGCTGTGGTGCGTAGAGTGATGCTGTTGTGGCCCTGAGCGATATTATTGTGGCCTTGAGTGACGCTGTGGTGGTGCTGTGTGTTGCTGCTGTGGCGCCGAGTGATGCTGTGGTTATGTGGAGTAATGCTGACGCTTATGTGTAGAAGGTCAGAAATAACTTGCAATTTATGTGGCAATAACCACTGCTTTGATTTTTTTTATGTTTAGATTTCCTTTGTAACGTGCCACTCCCAGAAATACCTAAACTCCCAAAACCTGACCTTAAATTTATGTATGTGATAATTCTGACATACTGGCAGAATTTGCACACTCGTGAGGGTACGTTATAGATGTAAAATTCAGCTAAACCTGATTCTCTGATTTCAATTTGGGATTTTAAAATCGATAAATTTCTTACTTGATGCATGAATTCGACTTTGTTTGGTAAAACAATGCATGGATCGGCACTCTTTCTTAAGAAATTGTGTAAATATGTTTGTACATGTTTTAAAAAGTTATTCAGGGACTAGGTTTTAGTTAAAAATCTGCTGTCCGTATTAAAGTTTTTATAAGCAATAGAATAGATGTGTGATGCATTTTTTGCAATTGGTTCATAGTCTGTTTCCTACATTTATGCCCTGATGCAACAATCCTTGTGCAAAATGAGCATGTACACAATCTAGCGGGCTGTCGAGCCCCCACCGCCCGGCCTGCTAGGAGTGGCCCGGACAGCGAGTGTGCTGGGGGGTCAGAGGGCAGAAGAGCAGGAAGCCTCTTATCGCTCACAGACTGTCAGACGGAGAGCAGTCACCCTGCCATAAATCCGTGTACTGTAAATACGCCTCGTGAAAGGAGCCGGGACAAGGCCGAGGGTTCCGAGTGAAAGACAGCAGGCCAGAGAAGGGAGGCGAGAAAGAGGGTGGAATGAGGGAAGACAAGAGGGGAAGGATGGACGGGAAGAGGGGAGGAGGAAGAGGTGGAGCGAGGAAATATTGAACATAGGAAAGAATGCTGAGAAGAAGGTGGTATACGAGAGGGAAACAATTTGAAATAAGCAAGGTGGAGACACATTTTACTGGTAAATCTGGCAGAATTTAAATCATCAGTAGAGAGGCAGCGTCTATTTCATGAAAATAGTTGCTTCCTACTGACATCCGTGTGCTCTGCAGATCACAAGTTCGAATCTAATTCTCTAAAGCTCGAAAGAGTCAAAAGGGAAGTTTAAGATACGGTTCATGCTGACACAATGATGAACTGGTGATATTCGAAGTCTGTGATATATGATGGGCGCGTGTCTCCCTCCTGCGCACCACACAGCCATGTGGATGGTAAGGCACTACCAGCTAACAGCACTTCTGGCGCCACACGTCTCAGAACCACTCGGAGAATGTTAGCGTAGACACACCGTGCCCTCCAGCGCCTCATCGCATCAGTACTGGTTACGTGGCTGTATCGGAAACACTCTGCACGGGTCAGCTAGGGACAGTTACCCTGGTCAAAGACGCGCTCTGTGGTGAGGGAGGGAGAGGGAATTGAACAAGCGCAGCTGGGCTGAAAGTTGAAAGACGCGCTCTGTGGTGAGGGAGTTGAACAAACTCGGCCGGGCTGAAGCATTGGCCGCGCGGCCGTGAAAGTGACACAGTCACGCGGCCGTGAAAGTAATCGCGAGCAATGCTGAGGAAGAGATAGGAAAGCCAGATGGCAGCTACGCGCGCGTAAGCTTGAGGCCAGCAAAAGCTTGTGGTAGCACTTTGAAGACCCACTTACTAAATGTCCGCAGAGCACCGAATGCGCTGGCTCAGGCGAGACCTAAAAGAAGGGGAGCGTTAGGCTTCCAAATTGTCAAACTAAAGTTCTATATCATCGTGGAGAAGCTCAGCACGACTTAAGTCTCTTGTGACCAGGACTGTGGGTCTGCAAATCTCCCTGTTAAGTGAGGAGACATCACCTAGGAGAATCAAGAACACTCGCCCCGGGGCCTGGAGCAATAGCATCTACCTGAGCCTAGATCAGAGGACCCTGTGGGGAGAAGGAGATCGCTTAGAGGAAGTGCAGTCTAATGAGGATCCTGCCAAATGAATCATGGGAGCGGAGTACGAGATTCTGACCATTTGGGACAAGTGCACCAATCAATCCATATGCGCTGTTCGTCACCCCCATTTACAAGGTGGCGGCAGCAGAAAAGTCTAAGAGTCATCACTCTGGTGCCCCGCTAGGACGAGAGAAGGACTATCGCTCTGTGCATCAACATGACCTAAAGACGGATATCGCCTTATCTGTGGTGCTCACAACCCCCATATGCCATGTGGGGGCCAGAGTGAAGATTGAGACTGTCGCCCAGGTGCATTACTGGAACACGAGGAGGGCCACTGCCCTGTGCAGTACTGTGACCTGAAGTGTCCGTCGCCCTGCGTGCTGCTGTTTGTGACCCCCTCCGACTGCTGGGAGGGGGCTGTGGCAAATGAAAGGGCCTTCGCCCTGAAACAGCGTGCATCTGAGAAGCAGTGGGTTGTGACCACAGAAAGAGCAACTATTTAACTACCTGAATCCAGGAGCACGCATGAGCTGCCACCGGACTTCAGCAGACTTACTGTGTGATCAGAGGAGTTGTGGATGGCTGCCACTCCAACCACAGCATCGCCAGGCCGAGATGTGCGCCCGATCCCTCCGCACTGCCACTAGCAAGAGTGGGGAGGACTGAATACCAGGTCTGTGGAGAAACTTGCTGTGATTAAAGTGCCATCGCATCGGACACTTTGATTTTCTCAAAGCCATTGTGGAACTTCTAAGACTTGAACTCACTAGCATGGCCTAGCTTGGATGTCTCCTTACGTGAAAGGGGAATAACAATATTCCTTAGACAAAAAGTGGGACTTGAGAGCAGACCCGGGTAACACAAGCGTGTCATATTATACTTTGTGTGCGTGCATATAAAAGTACTACAGAGTTGATCCCACTGCAGTAAACTCTTTTCAATTTTGCATTGTTTTACTCTCACAGTGCTAGAACCATGATGTTGCAGTTTCCTTCTAGCGTAGCCTAAAGCTCCTGGATATCTCCCTGTATATGGGTTCAGCCGTTACTTCATGCTTTGAACCCCTGAGCATCCTCTAAACTCCTTAAGCCCTGCATCAAAAATGTACCTTGACTTGAAACTTTAGACTGTTGCCTCTCCTTTTTTCCCCCTTTCAAATGACTCCCTCCTTGAAGTCCTTCCTCTTTATGCCTCCTTTGAGTACACTGACCTTTAAGACCTATACATGTTTCCCTTTCTGTTATTGTATTTCTGCAAATTATCCATAACACATATCAAGGATCACAATCTCTGAATCGTCAATAGCCATGCCCATACCAACTTACAATGCCTACTCCCCTCTAGTCCATCTAAGAATCCTGCCAACCATCTGCATGAACTCACATATCCCCCACTAACGATCACACCCATCTCCTATTAATTTAATCTACCACAAACTGGAGGAAAAGCACGGAATGGTTTCCTTGAGAGCACAAGACTAATTCTAACAACCAAAAATTACCCATAAGCACTGAATGAATCACTAACCCCGTGTTTACGAGCAATTACATGCGTGTGCTTTAACACTTTATCAGACGTAGTAAGCACTATTTAAATTAAATTACATGACACTTTGGTATAAGTGAGATTTATGAATGAAAGGCAACATAACATACCAAACATATATACCTCCCAGGCTTACAAAAAGAGGTTTGTCAAGTAAAACATTTGCATATTTTAGTTTATTTTTTGGTCACCTAGTGAAGTGACGTGCGTGACATCTGTGCTTCCCTGGGGACTACTAAGTTTGGTGACAAGATGTGAGCGGTCCGTTATGCTCCCAGCCAGGCACAACTTCAATAACACGAATTGGCGATTGTCTTGACAGTATCGCATGTTTGAGTCTCTGGTACTAATAGGGAAAGTTTCTGATTCATTCCAATGTGTATTCTGTATTCCTACAACCACACCTATCCCTACAGAGGACCCGCTTCTGTTTTCCCAATACCTCAAGTTCACAATACCACTTGTGGAGTCAGTGTGAGGAGCAGCCCTGTGATAAAGCAGCCAGGGGGAGGGGGTCTTCCGACCTTCCAATTGAAAGAGCCAACAGACATTCTGTCTCCTTGACAGTCGTGACCAAGTGTACTCGTTATTAAGAAGTCGTGGTCCTTCGTCATGGCATTAAAATAGCGGACAGAACCGGATTCCTTTCCAGAAGTATATCTCTCTATGCCAGCAAAAGCGAGCGTGGGTAGTCATCGCTGCTCGAGCTTGGTCAACTTTAGAACGTTGTGGCTCAAACTTTAGGATAACTCGGGGCCCGTTGGGTTCGACTTACTGGAACTAAATAGCCGTCAACCAATGACTTACTCCAATCGTTTCTTCTGTGCACTCTGCATTAACGTAATTTGTAAATTGTTGAGAGCGATGTTTCTTAAGTACACTACCCATACGTAAAAAGTCTCCTAAAATCAGTTTCTCTAAAGTGGATTACTTTGCGTCTATGCACAAGATGCACAAACGTTCAGAGCTGCAACAGTTCAGTTTCTTCAGCGGTTCTCTATAACTCAGATGAACTATTTGAAAGGTCCAAGTTGACAAGTTATTAAACTGTGTTGAAAGACGACACAGCCATTCAAATCGATGCAGTGGAATTTCAATAAATCACGATTGCTCTGATGGAATTTCTCGAAATGACGAGCAACCGGATATGCGGGATCCTTGTTTGTAATAGCCCGCATGTGTTCGAGGATGCATTTTTTGGTAGGGTGTATCGTGCTTCCAATATAGCGTTTGGGGCATGGACAGGTTAGGCAGTAAACAGTAAAGTCAGAATTGCAATTAAGAAGCAACTTGATCTTACGAATTGGTCTAGGATCGCCTGGTCTACCTTGGTAAGTTGTTACTTTTTCACTAAATTTACAGGCCTTGCAGTGTTTACAAGGAAAAAAACCTGGGATGCCTATTCGGTTTTTGACTCTGGGGACCGAATCATAATGGCTATGATTTAAATAGTCCCCTACCGACATGCTGCATTTGTATGTGATTTGTGGGCGAGATGGCAATTTCTTTTTCAGGATGTTATCAGTTTGTAAGATGTGCCAGTTCTTTTTGAAGATCTGCACAATCTGGCTAGATTTCTCATTAAAACTGGTAATCATCCTGACCGGGCCATTTTCTTCAGATTTGGCAGTTTTTTTAGATATTAGTAAGTCTTTTCTATTTATCTTTTTAACTTTGATTTCTGCCGAGGTCAGGTCCGAGTTGGTGTATCCTCTCTCCTTAAACCTCTTGGTGGCTTCAAGTTTAACCTGTTCATAGTCAAGATCTTTGGAACAATTTCGCAAAAGGCGCAAAAGTTCACCAAATGGTATATTTTTGATGACACTTCGTGGGTGATGGCTACCCGCATGCAAAACAGTATTGCCTGCTGTAGGGTTTCTAAACAGTCTGGTAGAAAGTACATCTTTATCCACATAAACCTCAAGATCTAAGTAGGTGACTAAAATGTTACTGATTTCACCTGTAAACCTAAGGTTTAATTCATTCATGTTTAGAGAGGCTACAAACTCCTCAGCCGAGGAGCGGCTGGCGCACCAGACTATGAAAAGGTCATCTATGTATCTTGCCCACAAAATAGTTTTTTCAATCCAATAGTCATTGGGTTCCCCCTAGGCCACGTGCTTCTCCAACCAGCCCACAAAAAGATTTGCGTAGCTGGGGGTGAAGCAAGTGCCCATGGCGGTCCCACGCAACTGGTGGTACAATTGTCCTGCAAATGTGAAAATATTATTAGTAAGGCAGAAAGTAATCCTTTGTGAAAGCATTTCATTGTGTTTCAAATATTTGATTGGTCTTTTGTTCAAAAACCATTCAATAGCTGTGATACCATCTTGATGGTCAATACAGGTATAAAGACTGGTAATGTCCAGGGTAATGAGTAACATATCCTCTTCCCAAGTTTCCCCTTCAATGAGTCTTAAAAAGTCCTGAGTATCCTTGATGTAGGAAGCCAAGTCCTTCACCAAGGGAGCTAGGAAAGAGTCTGTATAGGTTGACGTATTTTCTAAGAGGCTATCAATAGATGCCACAATTGGCCTGCCTGGAGGATTAGTCACACTCTTGTGTACCTTAGGAAGATGATAAAACGTTGGTATAGTGGGTGTTTCACACCGCAAGAATAAAAATTCATCTTGGCTTAATAAGCCATCGTTTCTCCAAAGTTGTAACAAGTTGTGGTATACAGCAATACTTTCCAGGTAGATCCTTTTTGGTATTGGCATGTAGCAATATTTGTCATTCAATTGCCGCATAGCTTCTTTGTGGTATTGGTCTTTGTTAAAAATTACCATATTATCCCCTTTGTCTGAGGGTTTGATTTCAATAGTTTGATCTTTTTCCATGGATTTTAGTGCCTCCCAGTGTTTCCTAGGGATGTTGTAATGGCGTTTACTAAAGTCCTTGCAGTTGGCCAGTGTTTTTAAGTCAAGGATCACTGCCTCACTAAAAGCGTCTATGGCATCAAAGGGCGTCTTGTGGACCACTCGAGATTTTCTTTTGAAATTACTTAGCCCCCCCCCGTTTGATTGATGCCGGCTTCTGCCAAGCATGCATCCAGATTGTACTCTCCATTGTGGGTTGATGTAGATGTGGAACTGAGTGTGTGCATGGTCATGAGGGCTTCCAGATCGTGTCCTATTAGTACATCTGGTTTGTTGTCCATCCTTTCATGTACTACTGTAGAACTTCCAATTTGTGGATGGAGTAAATATATTTTCTGTAGTTTCAATTTCCTGATGTATCTAAATAGGTCGATCCTGGTATGCACATAGTCAAATCCTGAGGTTGGGCAAAAAGTAGTGCCCAACTGTAAAACTTTGATTTGTTCAGGTGTAAGTGTCTTATCCGATAGATTGATAACAGTCATTTCTTTTACCATTTCCCCTTCTTCCCTCTGCTTCATGTCACTCTCTGGGTTGGGGCATCTTCTCCTGCTTTTGTTGCCCCTCCTGGTTTTTCGTTTCTTTTGTTTCGTTACACAGCTTGTTGTGGGGGATAGGTTCTTGGCATTGGTCTCTGGTGGGTCTCCCTTATTAACTGATACTCCTGAAAAAAAGGAGATTCCGCATTCACATTCAATTCTTCAGGATTTGCTACTTGTTCGCCTTCTGACGTTTCTACTTCGGACTCTGAGGTATCTATGTTGCCACTCCTGCTAACACCTTGTTGGTTCATCTTTTTCCTTGGCCCATCAAATTTTCTGGCGAAGGTCAGGATGCGGCCTGTAGCATAGTCCTGTTTGTCTCTGGGGAAACTTCATTTGTTTACGTTTGTAAATAATAGACTCATAGTCTTTCAGGCGTTTCATCATTCCATTTTTTAGTTCCTCACTTTGTTTGGCATCTTTTCTTTCCCAATCAAGTCTTCCACTCTTTTAATTTCCGCTAGAAGTTTTTCACGATCACTCCAGGCGTATTTGATAAGGATCCTAACCATGCCTTTGGCTGACTCAGTCGTGTGTCCTGCCCAATCCTTAAGGAGTTCAGGGTCAGGGTGTTCATATGAGGGAACCGTAAAAATTCATAGCCCTCTCGGGATTCTATCATAGTCCATGTACCTCTGCATCGAGGTAGCTTCACACCATTTACGCAGCTCTCTTTCATGGATTTTCTCCAAAGTCTGGTACAGTATTGCGAGATTGTTTTCTGAAGAAACCCTAGCAGTATCACCTCTGAGTTGTGTGTTGCGAACACCCATTCCTGTTTTGAAAATATCAGCAGCCGCTTCCTCTCTCTCAGTTAAACTTGACATCTTCACACAAGATATATGTGTTCACTTCTATAATGGGGAGTAGGGGGGGGGCGCTAATGCTAGTGTCTTTAGCAGGACTGAGGCTTAGAGTTATATTTGGTACACAGGAGGAAATACGAGGGTCACTCACGGGTGCGATTGGCAGCCGCGGTATCCGGGAAGACAGCTCCAGTCCGTGGCGCGTCTCAAGCAGCAGGAAAAACCACCCGTCTACTCCGCTTGATCCAATCTCTTCAATAACGGGTGCCGCATAGTCCTACGGCAGCGTTCTTCTTCCCCAAAGCCTCGGGGCTGGCGGCCATATGAATTTGAACAACAGAACGTCACCGCCACCGCTCCGTCTTCGTCCTGGGTGCTCACTCCGGCAGTGGTGAGCCGCCCACAATCGAAACAACTAAAAATGCCATGGCGTTTAAGAATGGAAAGCACTCAAAGAAATTCAAAGCAGCGGTGCTTTATTTCGCGGACCCCCCCTGTCCCAAACGCTGACAGACGCGTATCGCCGACTGGCTTTCTCAATGTCAGCTTTTCTTGTGCCCCATGAAAACACTTAAACTTTACATGTGTCACGAGGTTTGTAATAGAAATCAAAGACGGACTTAGGCAACATTGTTAAAAAATACATGGCGGCCATCTTAGAGT
Source organism: Triturus cristatus (assembly GCF_964204655.1). NCBI lineage: Eukaryota > Metazoa > Chordata > Amphibia > Caudata > Salamandridae > Triturus > Triturus cristatus. Next base: position 1,413,438,626 of record NC_140591.1, on the reverse strand, counting down.
GATTAAATTACAAGCGCTGTTCCTATGTTACTAAATAAAGTGCAGTGGTGCAAAATTAAAAAAACACACACTGGCACTATATATTCATTAGGTGCAGTCCTCAGGGGGGGGAAAGCAGATGTTAACAAATTTCATAAATGAATATACATCCTATATATAGAGAACACCCCTCTCTCAGCATAAATACTAAGCTGATACGAATAATTCAAAGAATTAATGTGGATAAATATCCAATTCATTTAGGTTCGTATCGTCGGTGTGTCACCCCCTACTTTGATTTATGACGCCCTGAATGGGCATTAGGACAGCTAGTGAGAGAGATTTTTGATGTGGCTGAAAAAAAGGGGGCACAAAGATGATCTGACCATAACTTAATAACATTCGTTTTAGTGCCCAAAGTTCCCACAAAAAAAAAATATATATATAGATATATATATATATATGTGTGTGCATACGTTTGTGTGTGTGTGCATATATTACCTACTGGCAGTCGCCAGTAGGTAGTTATAGTTAGGACATATTTTCTATAGGAAATTTGCAACATTCTATTCCCAATAACTTCGCGAAATTTTCAAAACTCGTGGGGCGCTCCGGTCCACTCCTATCTTAAAAGTTTCGGGGTGATTTGGCAAGCGGGGGCCGAGAAAAAAATGGGGTCCCAAAACGTGTTTTCCCCATGCAATTTTCCATAGGAAACTTTAGACACAGCTACAGCCCGAACTACTGACCGGAATTACATCAAATTTGGCAAAAAGGTATCCCTTGGTTCAGAAAGATTCCTTTTTGTTAAATGGTGTAAATGCGTTCAGTAGTTGCTGAGAAAATAAAAATCAAAAAAGTTTCGATATCTATGGCCGCGGAGGATCCTCGCACCCTGCAGATTAAGATCCGCGCACCATGTAGATTAGGATCTGCGCACCCTGGCGATCATGAGCTGCATTCTAATTGGTTGTGAACACTCTAAACCAGGAACTGTTGGCAGCCATCTTGTGCCTCAGTAGAAGTGAGGCACAAGATGGCAGTAAAATGAAGGCGGAAAACAAGAAGAGGGAGCAGTGTTGAAACACCCTGACCCCGTAGGTCTGCTTAGGGGGTCATACAAGGAATTTCCAGGGCTAAAACAAGATTTGCTTTTTTTTTTAAACACTGTGATGCGCGCAGGGTGCACGGATCCAGCCGCGAAAATGAAAAAAAACAAAGCGCGGGCTTCCGTGCTTCATTTAAATAAAGCCCCCGGGTGGGCCAGGTCCTGGGGGCAGAACATCAAAAAGTGTGGGGGGTGCCCCGGGGACCACCACCCCCCGGAGCATTGATTTTTAAGTTAGGGGGCATCCAAGCCCCTCCTCAAGCCCTGGGGACCGCCACCCCCGGGGCTTTAATTTAAATATTTTCCGGGGCACGCGGCTCCCCCACTGCCCTGGGAACTGCCACCCCCGGGGCATTTATTTTTAAGATAGGGGGGTATCCAAGCCCTTCTCAAGCCCCAGGGACTGCCACCCCCGGGGCTTTTATTTCAACATTTTTTGGGGGCCACAAGGCCCCCCGCTGCCCCGGGGACCACCACCCCGGGGCTTTTAATTGTTTGGAGGGGGTCCACACGGCCCCCCTCCTGGAGCCCTTAATGGCCCTGGGGACCACCACCCCCCAGGGCCGGCTCCTGCAGTGTCCCAGGGTGCCTACCCCGGGACACTGCAGTTTGCTATGGGAGTGTGGGAGCCTCGCGGCTCCCGCTCTCCCATAGGAAACTCTGCTTTGGTATTTGGAAGAGAGAGCAGGAAACCTGCTCTCTCTTCCAAATACCAAAGCTGAATTAATTTTCCACACGGGGAGCTGCATGTCAGCAGCTCCCCATGTGGAAAAGCAATGCCGGCTATCGAAGGGCACGGGGAGCCGGAGGGACCGTGGGGGCTTTGGGGCTCCCCCCACGGTCCCCATCATAGTGTATAGGCCCCGGAGGATCGGGTCCCCAGGGAAAATAGAAATTAGTGGTAGGAGGCAATTTTTTTTTACGGAGAAATTTGGAGTCGCGACTCCAGCGCGGTGCTCAGCGTGACCCCCTGGTGTGAACGCGCTGCGTGCGCGACTCCAAAATGTGCTGGGTGCGCGACTCCTAGCAAAATTTTTTAATTTTTTAAAATATAAATCTATGTTATATGTTTGGATCTTGGGTGGCTCTAAAAAGAGCCCTTGTGTTTATTGTGAGATTTTGGTACCTACAAGTAAGTACCTATGCATAGTCTAAAGTTGATGAGAAATTCTCTGTTACCCTCTTCTGTGAAATGTAGGGGTGGGCGGAATTTGCGGAATTAACCTTCGCAAATTATCGCGAAAATGTTTAAAATTATCGCAAACAAGCAGAAATATCGCGAAGATGCGGAAGTTTTTTTCCGGCATGTTCGCGAGATTTTCTGCATGGTTGCGGGTCGCCAACTTACCCATGTGGTTGCTTGCGGGCGCGGCCATCTTGTTTTGAGTTGTTCTCGCGGTGCATGATCGCGAGAAGAAAGACGTGATCGCGCGACGCATGACGTCACTGCGGGCACGAACTGTCGCGAGACAGCGCAAATGGCTAAAAACAATACAACATCTCATGGAGAACGCGCCCGGATCAAGAAAACTTGTCGGCGAACGCAGGGATTCAGGTAAGGCGATCGCGCGCGCGCGAGAATGTATTATTTTACAGCGCGAGCAAGAAACAAATTATCGGCAAGCTGCGGAAACCGGAATTTTTGACATTTTCGCGCTCTCCGCGGAACGCGAAAATGTCAAATTATCGCAATTTCCGCGAACGGAACGAAATTTTCGCCCAGGCCTAGTGAAATGTACACCATCGCTCCTATAGATGCCATCCATATTAAAATGCAGATTGTTGTTGTAAATGGACCCCATCCTATAATCTTTGAGATAGGCAGAAACAGCTTTATTGACATGTTTCCTAGCTTTCTCAATCTGTGGACAAAAATAATTGGGCCAGTTCCATTTCTGTCTTTGGCATATGTTAGAATAGACCAAGGCAGTTTGGGGGAAAAGTAACATCAATTCTGCAAAGGTGTCCTTCATTAGCAATTCCAGACCTACCCCAGTCAATGTGCCTAGGTCATTGCCACCACAGTGCACAATTATGAGGTCAGGGTGTTGGAGATGTAAAAAGGATTTAACCAATGGCATTAATTGGTGCCACTTTAATCCTCTCTGTCCAATCCATTTAATGTCTACATTTGGCAAACCTAGGTCTTTGACAATACCTCTGTTTTCAGCATACCGTTTGGACCAGAAAATATAGCTGTGTCCCACAATCCACACTCTAAGCATCTTGAAGGGAAGTCTGGATGCACTCAGAAGATGTCTGTATGTGAAGTAGGCAGTTTGTATAATAAGATATTTCTAAAATGGTGGGCAATATGCAGTTTAAAAAAAAGAAGAGAAATGATTAGCTGTTTGAGAACATTATACACTGAAAAATAGGGTGCATGTTTCTGGTTTTAAAAGCATGTTTCTTATTGGTTAGTAAAACGTTTTTGAAAGGTACATTAGATAAGATAAGCTGATATTTTGAAAAGTCAAACACACTTGCTGTTTGAATTTGCAACATTGTGTGCTGAACTTTTGACCTGTGTGTTCAGTTGAGTGTTCCATGAACTATTACTATGGTAACAGGCATTAAGCAGAATGGGGGTAGGGTTGAAAGTTATGTCAATTGGAAAGGGTTGAAATGTGTAACCAATAGAAATGTGTGTTAGCTTTTGAATTAATGTGGGAAGCAATGTGATTTGATATTTACATGTATATGTGTGCAGAATGAGAGGGAAAGTTTTCCATTTTTTGGTTTTGCTAGGAGCAGTGCACTACAGACATTGTGTGCATAAGAAAATCTGGTGTGTGATTCAGATACTTCATAATCTACAAATCAATTTGAAGGGTGAGTTATTAATTTGTGAGGTGTTTTATGTGGTGGCTTTGTTTTTAATCAGACTACTGAGTCTCTGCTGCTAAAGTCCAGGGAATAGTCTTGCTTGTCGAGAATCACACTGTGAGTCTGTGTCCACTTGTGCATCCATTGTGACAGAAGCATGTGGTTACTTAATCTCTTTGCTGACACATAACTGCTCAAAAACCTATCCTGTTGTCAACTATTAGTAGTATTAGAACCCAGTTACTGCTTATGCACTTGCAGAATGATTCAGGCATTCACAGAAGGAGTGCTGTAGTCAAATGTGTAGAATTTATGCGGACACCTAACCCTTTCCAGACTAGTGAGTCTCTTCTGCTAAAGTCCAGGAAATGGTCTTGTTTGTCTAGAATCACACTGTGAGTCTGTGTCCACTTGTGCATCCATTGAAAGAAGCATGTAGTTACTTAATCTCTTTGCTGACACATAACCTCTAACTAACTACTATGTCAAGTAGTACCTATGCAATCTAGGAATCCTCGTTTCTATCCCATGCATTTCTTCAATTACCCAACCAGCACTATCTATGTATGCTATCAGTCTGCCAAAACCTAAGCACTTATACATTCAGCATGTATTTTCTTTACAACAGTGAAATTAAACAGAAGGATTAACATTAACTATTAAAACACACAATGAGCTACATTTGCACACTGGCAAAGAAAGGGGGGGACTGAGGTGACATGTGTGCAAACACACTCTGTGGGCATTTTAAGTTAGGGGATAAAGTCCCCTTCAATCCTGAGGGTCCCTGGGGGCCAACTAACCCACCAGGTATGTCCAGTAAGTACCACAGAGTTACATTGCAGAGAGCTGTAAAATGGGCCATGGCCTCGGACCACCTCTCTGCAACGTAGCTCTGTGGTGTTTACTAGAGACACATGATGGACAAGTAGAACTCAGGGACTTTCAGAATTAAAGGAGACTAAATTCCTAAACTTAAAACATGTGACGGAGTGTGTTTGTACATGTCACATCAGGCCCCATCCCCTCCCTTCGCAACTGTGTAAACACACCCTATAGCCTTTTTATGTTGGGATATTAAGTCACCTTGAATCCTGAGGGTCCCTAGAGTCCAACTAGCCCACTAGGTATGTCCAGAAAGCGCCACAGAGCTGTGTTGCAGAGAGATTTAAAAAGGGGCACGACCTAGTCCACCTATCTGCAACATAGCACAGGCGTGCTTACTGGAAGCATGTATTCTCTTTAGAACAGTGAAATTATTTTATTAACTAATCAAGTATCAAAACAATGCCTTAAACAAAAAAACTAGTATAGCTAAAATATTCTGTGTAGTATGTATGCAGACTTCTAATCACTTACATAGAATTGATACACTCATTTAAATACTCAGTTAGTAACTAAGCAGTCTAGTAAACCTTCTGTCTGTCCTAAACACTTGTCCATTTACTCATTCAGCACTATGTATGTATCCTATCACTTTGCCAAAACCTAACCATTTAGAAATGTATCTTGCACTCTCTTTGCAGTACTGAAATTATTCTAGGTATTTCTTATATACTTAAGGTTTGGCCTAGCCACTAACCCTAGTCCAAGTGAATTTCTTTATGTACTATGCACGCAGACCTGCAACAAGCTACAAAGTATTAAAACACTCTTCAAATTACCCAGTTAATACCTATGTAGTGTTGGAATCCCTCTGTTATAGGATCCAATGTGACCTGAAAAAAAAAGATTTGATTGGTTCATAACATTTCCCATTGTACCTATTGAAGGAGTGCAACCATTTCAATCATTGTTCTTGGAGCATCTTTGGAGAGATATCTCTGTGCTTACCTCTCGTCACTCTCATGCAATTCTTCAATCAACCAAGCAGCAATATGTTCTTATTCTATCAGTCTGCCAATACCTAAGCACTTATGGTACAGATTTAGAAGCACCCTGTACCAACAATACGTCACTTTTTGTAACATACTGATGGCGCCAGACACTCCTTCATATTTACAAGGAGAGCAAAAGGCACCCTGCGTAGCTTTTCTTTTCCTTGTAAATATGACCTCCTCATACACAGCACTTTGCATTGAAAGGGCGTTTCATAGGTGTTACTGTGGATGTTCCCAAGCAACACTCATAGAACAAGACACATCTCCAGATTTATCATAAATCATAAATCTGGAGATGTGTGTGAATGCTGCACCATCCCCCAGTTGGTGTAGCAAGGCGCAACAAGGAGAATTGTTTTCATTTCTCCTAATCTTTTCTCTTTCAATGTATGCTACATTGCACAGCATACATTGAAAGAGGAAAATGCCTTTACTGATTGTTTTTGTGAAGAAAGGTGTCCCTTCCTGCATAAAAACAATCTCCCCATGACACAGACATGCTTGCACCATGGTGCAAGGATGCCTGTGTCGCTGTATGTCTGCAGTTTTGCAGCAGTGCAGAGGGAAGCATAGAGTTGCAAGATATTTATGTATATATGTCGCATCCCTGTGCTTCAGAAGTATCACAGCACAGTGCAGCTAAAGAGCTTACACTGTCATGCTGCAGCACTTCCTTATAGTTCTGCACTTATACATTCACCATACACCACTAATACATTCTTTCAGTCAATTATGCTCTACACATACATTCAACCAAACTTTCACACATTATTATACAAATAAAGTTCTTTTTTTAACCAGAGAAGTTAGTTCTGAAAACAACTTTTATTTTCTGCGTTTTTTCTTTTCTTCTTTTTTTGTATTTTTCTGAACAATTTTGTAATTTTTTGGGTGTTTTTTCAAAAATAAAATAAAAAAAAGAATGAAAAAAACAGGAAACTTCAGGAATTATGTGGCATTCCAAAAAAACAAAGCAAACAAAAAACTAGCAACGATGGTTCCATTGCGCAGCACAAACTGCTTCGACAGACTGCTCTCCAAAAGAAATACGTCTGTTGCACTTCACGCAGTTCTGTTTAAGAAAAGCAAATTCAGGGCGTATGTCAGGTGGTGATGCAGCTGTTGATGCTCCATAAGTACTAGGTACTGCAGGTGGAGGGTTCCTTTTTGCTCTTCTACACTCCTCCCGAGCCAGATTTATCGGATGTATGGTCTTTAGGTGTTTATACATGGAAGCAGTACCACAAGAATATTTCTTTTCGGCACTACCTCTAGATAAGACTCGCTGACAAATCCGGCAGGTGACCTTAGTGGCATTTACTTTCTTCTGCCCTTCTGGAAAACTGAAGAATTTCCATACCACCGACTCTGGCCTTTGAGGACGTGGAGCTTCTGACAAAAATTCTTCTTCAGAAGAATGTTCCTCTTCCTTATGAAGCACGCTCCCGACGCAACTTTGCGAAATTACATTTAAAAGTAATATATTTTTATTACAAATAGAAATATATCATTTTTATGAATACCTTAGATAATCTCTAGCTCTAATATGTATATCAAAGACACATATATATCATTTTAGACCATAAAAAATTTTGCGCGAGTCGCGTGCTCCATATATGACGTCACGCGGGGCCCACCACCGCGCAAGCGTCGCGTACAGTAATGCGCATGTGTTGTGAATTAGCGGGAGCAGGAGTCGCGCATCAGTTGCATACCTATCGCGCACAAAACGTAATATTATACATATATCACGTAACTGGAAAACACGCACCCGTCGCACACCATACGCGGATCCTTCACAACTTTTCCAATATGGCGGCTGTAATACGCACACCCATCGCGTTAGGTACGCTTTAGGGTGCGCGACTCCAAACTTTCTTTTAAAAAATTATTATAATATAAATATATTAAAATAAAAAAAATTACAGTACATTTCATTTGTAATTAAAAAAAAAATTTAAACAATTTTCAGAAAAGTATATAATATTGCTTAATAAATAATATATTAACAAATTAACAGTTTAAAAAAATCTTCAAATTGTGTACAAAAAACATAGGTATAACTACTTTTATAATTAAAAATTAGCATTTAAAAAACCTTTGAAATTCACTGAAAAAGCCATAGGTTTCAGACAGGTTATAGTTAGGAATTAGCATTTAAAAAACATTAGAAATTCACTGAAAAAAACATAGGTTTCAGGGGTGTTATAGTTAGCTGGACATTTCACTCGTACAAAACCATAGAAATTCCTCCGTTATAGTTAGTTCTGCTAACTATAACTCACGCGCCCGCAATGCACTGCTGATGATGTCACATATTGCATCATTCATGACATGGTCAGTGACATCACTGATGACATCACTGATGACATCTCAAATGACATCACTGATGACATCACTGATGACATCATCCAATGAATGTTGTTTTGTTTGATATTTAAATATGTATTATATATATATAGCAATCTGCATTGAAGAATGAGTGGATATATAAGTGTCTGGATGGAGGATTTAGTAGCTGTGTGATTGACTGTTTAAGTGAGTAATTAAAAGTGTCTCACTAAATACATGGGTTAGTGACTAAACTGTGTGAATGTCTGTATCACTCTGTCTGTTGTTGTGTAACCTGCTGCATCAATTGGTCACTAGCTACATGAGTGTCTACATTAGTAATTGATTAGCTGGCTGAGTATTTTGTATGGGAGACTGAATGTGTGTGTGGTTGGGTGGGGGTGTGTGACTTTGTGCAAAGATGTGTGAGTGGTTGATTGACTTGGTGCATGAGTTTAAGAGTGCATGTGGAAACAGTTGTTTGGGTGAGTGAGTGTGTTTATGGGTGTGTGGATGAGCGAATATATCTTTCAGTGGTATATCTCCAACAGAGTAGAAAAATAAAAGGCAATGAATGTGACAGTTGTATATAAATAAATATACGTAAGAGTCAGTGATTGTGTGAGTGACTGTATGGATGAGTGTATACTTCTAATAGTGATTTTATAAAACACTAAGTATGAGTTACTATCTGTATGAATACATGAGTTTGTGTTTGTATAAGTGTGTAGGTGAGTACATGTAAGTGTGATTGATTGTTTACGTGAGTGAGCAGGATGACTACATAACTGACTAGGATGAGTGCTGGAGTGTCAATGTTGATATTGGTGTATGAGTGCATTTGATAGTGTTCTATTGATCAGTGACAGCATGTATGATTGATTCTATGGGTGAGTGAGTAGTTGTGTGTGTAGACCTATGAATCAGTGAGTGGGTATGTAGAAACTGGTATTGGTGTGTCAATGGTTTCAAAATTTTTATTTTAGAGTGAGTGATCAAAGGTTATACTAGTGTGTGACGAGGTGTATCAGATTGTCACATGGATGATGTCATCAGTGATGTAATCAGTGATGTCATTTGAGATGTCATCAGTGATGTCATCAGTGATGTCACTGACCATGTCATGAATGATGTAATATGTGACATCATGAGCAGTGCATTGCGGGTGCGCAAGTTATAGTTAGCAGAACTAACTATAACGGAGGAATTTCTATGGTTTTGTACAAGTGAAATGTCCAGCTAACTATAACACCCCTGAAACCTATTTTTTTTCAGTGAATATATATATATATATAGGGATCGTCTTTCCTGAACCCTTCAGGGATCGTGTGACGGCGCAGCCAGCATGCCAATTTGGGAACAGAACTTGCTAATCTGAGGCCCACTGGAGGGCTTACATTGGTCCTCAAAATCGTTTCTATGCGCACACCTACTGAAAGGCAAAAATCATATGGAAATTAACTGCAAGTCCCAGCGTGCACCTTATTACAATTAATGATGAAAAGGCACACCGGAGGCCAGGGAACTAATTTTGAATGGCGCAGGGGACTGTGGGTATCCGAAAAAGCGTGTGCATTTAAACTGCCTCTGAAGAAAGAGCAGAAGAGCTCTGAAACGCGTCAGGCAGGAGGACAGAAATTATCGGAATGGCAATGCCTGCTCCTTTCCAATAAATGATTTTGTTGAAATCACTGGCTGGAGGAGTGCGTCTCTTAATGCAGGGGCATTTTGTAAGGGGATATATATATATATATATATATATATATATCAAAAGCAAAGTGAACAAGGGCAGGACCACGCCCGAAACGCGTTTGGCTTTTTGATATGTGTGAAGAGCGTAAGGTTGTCTGCTCATGTTATCCCCAGATTAAAAGGATTAAACCTGCCGTGTGTGGCCTTCTTACCTGGAGGGAACTTTGCTTTTGATATTTGCGGCCGCCTCAGCCGCAAGAAGGCCCCACTGCTTAACCTGCGGGATTGCTGCACCAGTGACAAAGAGGGGCAGTGATACGACCGGTCCGGTCTGCGGATGGTGTATGGCATGGCATCGACCTAAGGAGCCCCTTACACACCCACTGGGGTACATTGTGACATTTTGGAGGTACTGTGACGCCCACTGGGGTTTTATTTAATTGGTGAACTACTTAGACCAACATTCATTGCGCATACGCCCACTGGGGCGGGACATTAAATTATGCGTGTAGATCACCAGAGCTGCTGTTTCCTTGAGCCAGTGAACAAGGGCGGGACCACGCCCGAAACGCGTTTGGCTTTTTGATATGTGTGAAGAGCGTAAGGTTGTCTGCTCATGTTATCCCCAGATTAAAAGGATTAAACCTGCCGTGTGTGGCCTTCTTACCTGGAGGGAACTTTGCTTTTGATATTTGCGGCTGCCTCAGCCCCAAGAAGGCCCCACTGCTTAACCTGCGGGATTGCTGCACCAGTGACAAAGAGGGGCAGTGATACGACGGGTCCGGTCTGCAGATGGTGTATGGCATGGCATCGACCTAAGGAGCCCCTTACACACCCACTGGGGTACATTGTGACATTTTGGAGGTACTGTGGCGCCCACTGGGGTTTTATTTAGTTGGTGAACTACTTAGACCAACATTCATTGCGCATACGCCCACTGGGGCGGGACATTAAATTATGTGCGTAGATCACCAGAGCTGCTGTTTCCTTGAGCCAGTGAACAGGGGTGGGACCACGCCCGGAACACGTTTGGCTTTTTGATATGTGTGAAGAGCGTAAGGTTGTCTGCTCATGTTATCCCCAGATTAAAAGGATTAAACCTGCAGTGTGTGGCCTTCTTACCTGGAGGGAACTTTGCTTTTGATATTTGCGGCTGCCTCAGCCGTAAGAAGGCCCCACTGTTTAATCTGCGGGATTGCTGCACCAGTGACAAAGAGGGGCAGTGATACGACGGGTCCGGTCTGCGGATGGTGTATGGCATGGCATTGACCTAAGGAGCCCCTTACACACCCACTGAGGTACATTGTGACATTTTGGAGGTACTGTGGCGCCCACTGGGGTTTTATCTAATTGGTGAACTACTTAGACCAAAATTCATTGCGCATACGCCCACTGGGGCGGGACATTAAATTATGCGTGTAGATCACCAGAGCTGCTGTTTCCTTGAGCCAGTGAACAAGGGCGGGACCACGCCCGAAACGCGTTTGGCTTTTTGATATGTGTGAAGAGCGTAAGGTTGTCTGCTCATGTTATCCCCAGATTAAAAAGATTAAACCTGCCGTGTGTGGCCTTCTTACCTGGAGGGAACTTTTCTTTTGATATTTGCGGCCGCCTCAGCCGCAAGAAGGCCCCAATGCTTAACCTGCTGGATTGCTGCACCAGTGACAAAGAGGTACAGTGATACGACGGGTCCGGTCTGCGGATGGTGTATGGCATGGCATCGACCTAAGGAGCCCCTTACACACCCACTGGGGTACATTGTGACATTTTGGAGGTACTGTGGCGCCCACTGGGGTTTTATTTAATTGGTGAACTACTTAGACCAACATTCATTGCGCATACGCCCACTGGGGCGGGACAATAAATTATGAGTGTAGATCACCAGAGCTGCTGTTTCCTTGAGCCAGTGAACAAGGGCGGGACCACGCCCGAAACGCGTTTGGCTTTTTGATATGTGTGAAGAGTGTAAGGTTGTCTGCTCATGTTATCCCCAGATTAAAAGGATTAAACCTGCCGTGTGTGGCCTTCTTACCTGGAGGGAACTTTGCTTTTGATATTTGCGGCCGCCTCAGCCGCAAGAAGGCCCCACTGCTTAACCTGCGGGATTGCTGCACCAGTGACAAAGAGGGGCAGTGATACGACGGGTCCGGTCTGCGGATGGTGTATGGCATGGCATTGACCTAAGGAGCCCCTTACACACCCACTGGGGTACATTGTGACATTTTGAAGGTACTGTGGCGCCCACTGGGATTTTATTTAATTGGTGAACTACTTAGACCAACATTCATTGCGCATACGCCCACTGGGGCGGGACATTAAATTATGCGCTTAGATCACCAGAGCTGCTGTTTCCTTGAGCCAGTGAACAAGAGCGGGACCACGCCCGAAACGCGTTTGGCTTTTTGATATTGTGTGAAGAGCGTAAGGTTGTCTGCTCATGGTATCCCCAGATTAAAAGGATTAAACCTGCCGTGTGTGGCCTTCTGACCTGGAGGGAACTTTGCTTTTGATATATATATATATATATATATATATATATATATATATCACTGAAAAAACCATAGGTTTCACACAAGTTATAGTTAGCTGTACATTTCACTCGTAAAAAAACAATGAAATTCTACGTTATAGTTAGTGCAGGCAACTATAACTCACGCGACCGCAATCCTCTGCTGATGACATATGTGTCTTTATGAAAAAAAAATATTTGTAATATATGTATAGCTAAAATTTAATGGAAGAAGACATGGGCATATAAGTGTCTAAATACAGTATTAGCATCAGCAGAGGATTGCGGTCGCGTGAGTTATAGTTGCCTGCACTAACTATAACGTGGAATTTCATTGGTTTTTTATGAGTGAAATGTACAGCTAACTATAACTTGTGTGAAACCTATGGTTTTTTCAGTGAATTTGCAAGGTTTTTTAAATGCTAATTCCTAACTATAACGTGTGTGAAACCTATGGTTTTTTCAGTGAATTTGTACGTTTTTTAAATGCTAAGTTACTTTACGCCGTTCGTGCCGTGCGCGCCTACGTCACGCAGTTCGTTCCGTGCGCGCACGGTGCGCTTCGCGCACCGTGCGCGCACAGTGAGCAGGCGGTGCGCTTCGCGCACCGCGCGCCCACTTTACGCAGTTAGTGCCGTGCACGCACGGTGGGCACGCGGTGCGCTACGTGTACCGCGTGCCCACGTTACGCTGGATGGGCCATGTACGCACGATGCGCTTCGCGCACCGTCCGCACACGGAGGACATATTATGCGCTTCGTTGTGAAAGGTTATCTATTAAATGTTTAAATTATACATATGCCATGTACAAAAGGTGCTCTACGGGCACCTTTTGCACATGGGGGGGGGAATATGTGGAGTTTGTTTTTTTTTAATTAATTTTTTGCCGTACGTGTACGGTAAGCGCATTCGGCGTTTTAAAAAAAAAAAAAAAGAATTTAATTTTTGGCCTTGGGGGTCCTTCTGGGACACCCTAACCAAGGCTAGGTGGTTAGGAGCTGTCTAGCCTGCCCCTTTTCATGTTATCCAACTTTGTTTTTCCTCCCCCCCTCAGAGTGCGAGAGAGAAAATGGCGGCCGACACTTCCTGGTTTCGACCGATTCGAATGTTTACTTTGATCTAACAACCAATCAGAAACGCGCTCGCGCACGGCACCGTACGCGTACGGTAAGCTTACCGCAAGCGCACGGTAAGCGCACGGAGCGCTGCCACAGATATATATATTGATTTAAATGCTATTTTCTCAGGAACTACTGAACAGATTTACACCAGACCTACAAAAGGCACTTCCTTGACCTTATGGCTACCTCTCTGCCAAATTACAAGTAATTCTGTTCAGCCGTTCGGGCTGTAGTTGTGTCTAAAGGTCCTATGGAAAAATGCATGGGGAAAACGCGTTTTGGGACCCCGCTTTTTTCTCAGCCCCCGCTTGACGAATCACCCCGAGACTTTCAGGGTAGGAGCGGAGCGTAGCGCCCCATTAGTTTTGAAAATTTCGCGAGGATTCGTCAACCGGCGCCAAAGTTATTCAAAATAGAATGTTGCGGATTTCCTATGGAAACAGGGTCCTAACTATAACTACCTACTGGCGACCGCCAGTAGGTAATAAATATATATATATATATATATATATATATATATATATATATATATATATATATATATATATATATGAAAAGAAAAAGGGTGCCCCCAGGTACCATCTACACTACAACCTGCCATGTGGCCCACTTGGGATACGGTGTTTGGACTTCCAGTCCCAGAATTCCTGCTATAGGCTCACCTGAGCGTGCTTTTAAATAGAAATAAAAGAAGGTCTGGAACTATGCCTCGCTGGTGGTTTGTAGAGCTGAACCCCTTGATGAAGAGCGTCTGCTCGAAACGCGTCGGGGACGCGATGGACTCTTCCTACTCCCCCTGAATCCATGCTTACCTCCTGTGTGTGCGGCTCACCTGGGGGCACCCTTTTTCTTCTCATATAATGCGGCCGGCCCGGTCGCGAGCTGCACTGCCGCTGATGGGAGCGGATCCGATGCTGATGATTCGTGGGTGAAACGGAGTGGGAGCTGTGTGGTGGCATTAGGGTGAGCACCTGGCTGAGCAACCATAATAAACCATCTACACTACAACCTGCCATGCGGCCCACTTGGGATACAGTGTTTGGACTTCCAGTCCCAGAATTCCTGCTATTGGCTCACCTGAGCGTGCTTTTAAATAGAAATAAAAGAAGGTCTGGAACTATGCCTCGCTGGTGGTTTGTAGAGCTGAACCCCTTGATGAAGAGCGTCTCCTCGAAACGCGTCGGGGACGCGATGGACTCTTCCTACTCCCCCTGAATCCATGCTTACCTCCTGTGTGTGCGGCTCACCTGGGGGCACCCTTTTTCTTCTCATATAATGCGGCCGGCCCGGTCGCGAGCTGCACTGCCGCTGATGGGAGCGGATCCGTTGCTGATGATTCGTTGGTGAAACGGAGCGGGAGCTGTGTGGTGGCATTAGGGTGAGCACCTGGCTGAGCAACCATAATAAACCATCTACACTACAACCTGCCATGCGGCCCACTTGGGATACGGTGTTTGGACTTCCAGTCCCAGAATTCCTGCTATAGGCTCACCTGAGCGTGCTTTTAAATAGAAATAAAAGAAGGTCTGGAACAATGCCTCGCCGGTGGTTTGTAGAGCTGAACCCCTTGATGAAGAGCGTCTGCTCGAAACGCGTCGGGGACGCGATGGACTCTTCCTACTCCCCCTGAATCCATGCTTACCTCCTGTGTGTGCGGCTCACCTGGGGGCACCCTTTTTCTTCTCATATAATGCGGCCGGCCCGGTCGCGAGCTGCACTGCCGCTGATGGGAGCGGATCCGTTGCTGATGATTCGTTGGTGAAACGGAGCGGGAGCTGTGTGGTGGCATTAGGGTGAGCACCTGGCTGAGCAACCATAATAAACCATCTACACTACAACCTGCCATGCGGCCCACTTGGGATACGGTGTTTGGACTTCCAGTCCCAGAATTCCTGCTATAGGCTCACCTGAGCGTGCTTTTAAATAGAAATAAAAGAAGGTCTGGAACTATGCCTCGCTGGTGGTTTGTAGAGCTGAACCCCTTGATGAAGAGCGTCTGCTCGAAACGCGTCGGGGACGCGATGGACTCTTCCTACTCCCCCTGAATCCATGCTTACCTCCTGTGTGTGCGGCACACCTGGGGGCACCCTTTTTCTTCTCATATAATGCGGCCGGCCCGGTCGCGAGCTGCACTGCCGCTGATGGGAGCAGATCCGTTGCTGATGATTCGTTGGTGAAACGTAGCGGGAGCTGTGTGGTGGCATTAGGGTGAGCACCTGGCTGAGCAACCATAATAAACCATCTACACTACAACCTGCCATGCGGCCCACTTGGGATACGGTGTTTGGACTTCCAGTCCCAGAATTCCTGCTATAGGCTCACCTGAGCGTGCTTTTAAATAGAAATAAAAGAAGGTCTGGAACTATGCCTCGCTGGTGGTTTGTAGAGCTGAACCCCTTGATGAAGAGCGTCTGCTCGAAATGCGTTGGGGACGCGATGGACTCTTCCTACTCCCCCTGAATCCATGCTTACCTCCTGTGTGTGCGGCTCACCTGGGGGCACCCTTTTTCTTCTCATATATATATATATATATATATATTCATCCCAAGGTGAAAATAATGACAAGGCGCTCAAGTAACCATTCAACCTAATTATCTGTGGAGGTAGGAAAAATATAATAATAACACAACAACAAGAAAAACAAAATATATTACACCAGTAATGGAACAAAGAGCATCCAAAAGGATATCCAAGGCGGAGACCATGTTCCAAAGGGGAACCTCCACTTCTCAAAATACCAGTGGAACAGGAAAGACAACACCACCTCATGTGAGCACAATTAAACAGCTCTTTACACAATTGGAAAAACTTCTACGCAAAGAAACATCGCGCAGCTGGGAAATCATCACCCTTGAAAAATACCTCTAGAATGATATGGTACCAAGGGGACTTCGCGTATTTACGCTTCCCAACCATCCAGACTCGAAACCTGAGATGTTGGAAGAATGGGGCAAGAATAACATGGAATGCTCCAAGAATATGATACGCATAATTATCAAATACGCAAAGAAAGATGTTGAAGAACTACATCAACTAATAACTGAAGTTGAAACGCAGATATCGCTGACCAATGAGAATAATGAGACTGTCAAGAAATTGCGTGCAGATATGGAACGCAATTTAGATAAACATGAGGAAGAAGTAATACAACGCAAACAACGCAAGTTTCGAAGAGATGAAGATGACTACGAGTTTGGAACAATATTCACCTTTGCAAAAAAGTTTGAGATTTACAAAAAACAATGGGAAACGCATAAGGTGACCGCCGATCCTCCCACTGGTCAAGTGTCGAGCGAAACTGAGTCTGACCTAAGTGAAGGTGAGCAGAGACCAATGGCATCACGCAAATTCTCTTTTTTAGAAGAGATGAAGCTGCTCTATCAGGAGCACCAGGCACCCAAAAACAAGCCGAGAGGCGGTGGCACAGGCAGAATGAGAGGAAGGGGATCCTTCTCCTCAGGGCAACAACAAGAAAGACAAGAAGAGGGAAGCGCAAGAGGCGGCAGATACAACTTAAGAAACCGCACAGTAACAAGAAAATAGAAATCACATGTCAAAAAAGTCCAAAAATTCCAAATTTGGTCATCAATCTCTCGAGATATACTCTCACTAAGTCTGAACATGATGTCCTGAACAAAGGCCTGTCATTCTGTCCAGAAATACACCAGGATTTAATTGAGACCAAAATAGATCTTTATAAATACATAAGGAAACTCAAATTAAAAAAATTCTTTGCCAAGCAATCATTCAAAATAAAGGATATATCACAACATATCCCAGATATGGAAAATCCTGAATTATACCGAATTGAAGAAATACCGCAATTACGCATTGCATATGAATTGGCTAACGAGACAGAAGCAACTGAAATTTTGGACAACCAAATCCTGAGGGAAATGGACATCCAAACAGACAAACGAGTACCAACACACTTCAAGAAAAAATCTAGGTTTTGCCCAGCCCTACACCGTGGCAACAAGATTGACACATTCTACGAACTTGTCCTAGGAGATCTGGAATTAATGCAAAATGTTCCCAACAATAATAGCCGTGAGAATTTAACTAAGAAAGAACGCGGGGCCCTGCAAACACTTAAAAATAACAATACAATCGTAATCAAACCAGCTGACAAAGGTGGGAACATCGTTATTCTAGATAAACAGCAATATATAGAAGAGGCTATGCGCCAATTGCTCGACACAAAGAATTACGAGTGTTTGGAAAATAATCCCATCAATGACTTAAAACTCAAAATGAATGACAAGTTAAATGAATGGCAAAGCAAAGGACTGCTAACGGAAGACGAAAAAACTTTTCTGATGGTGGAAGATCCAATAATACCCACAATCTACTTTCTTCCTAAAGTGCACAAGACACTGAATAAACCACCGGGGCGTCCAATCATTTCCAGCTGTGGCAGCTTGTATGAAAATATGTCTTTATATGTGGACCACTTTCTGGCGCCCATCGTCCCAACACTAAGTTCCTATATAAAGGACACTGGGGATTTCCTGCGTATCATGATGGAGACCCAATGGCAATCCAACTATCTTTTAATAACAATCGATGCAGTATCATTATACACCTCAATCCAACACAACAATGGCCTACATGCAATCCAATATTTTTTAAAACAGAGACCAATCAGTGAATTAGCACATTCTGAAATGCTAATCGAAATGATCTCTATGTGTTTGAACAATAACATCTTTCTGTTCAACAAGAAAATGTATGTGCAGCGCTGTGGTACTGCGATGGGAGTTTCCTTCTCTCCGAGCTATGCGAACCTTATGATGGGATGGTGGGAGAGGACCATAGCTTGGAGAGAGGAAAACAACCATCACATGATGAACGTGGCCCTCTGGCTCCAGTTCATAGATGATCTATTTTTGTTGTGGAAAGGAACCGAAAAAGAATTTGAGAACTTCTTCACGGAACTGAACAATAACAATGTGGGACTCAGTTTTACGTATAATCTAAGTTCCAGAGAAATTGACTTTCTGGACACCAAGATTTACATTAAGGATGAGCGCATACATACAACGCTGCACAGGGAAAAGACAGCCACTAACCGTCTCCTACATGGCGAAAGCTTTTATCCTCGTTCGTTAAGAAAAAGCATACCATACGGTGAACTATTACGTATGAAGAGAAACTGCTCAGAAGAACAAGAAATGTTAAAAAAATGCGAGGAAACTAAAGTACGTTTCTTACAACGAGGTTACAGACACGCTGACATCACACGAGGAGAATTAAAGATGAAGGAAAAAAGCAGAGCGGAGTTACTGGCAACCAGGGACAAACAGAATGCAACAACAGAAACAACTGAAGATAATCAACCACGTTTGATACTCACTTACAGTAAGGAAACCTTTAAGATCAGGAAAATACTGAACAAATACTGGAATGTACTGCAGAAAGATCCCGATATAGGTACAAACATAGGGGACTATCCATGGATATCATACAAAAGAGCACCGAACCTCTCGGGCCACCTGGTGCGAAGCCATTTTGTAGCCACAAAATCTGAATCCTGGCTACAATCAAGATCTAAGGGATTCTCAAAATGCATGTCTTGCAAAGCTTGCAAGATTGGTAAAAATCTAAAAAGTATCAAAGATCCAACTGGCAAGATTTTTCAGATAAGAGAGACCATAACATGCGAATCAACTTTTGTGGTCTACATACTCCAATGTTTCTGTGGCAAACAATACATCGGAAGCACAATATGCCCCTTAAAAAAACACATACTGGAACACATGCGTGCGATTCAAAACATGGACATGACATATGCAATCGCAAGACACATGTCTTTTCATGTGGGTAAATCCTGGCTGGATACAAAATACTCGGGACTTGTGACAGTACCTCCAAATGAACGAGGTGGCAACCGTATCCAGAATTTGCGAAGGCTGGAGTCACGCATGATAATGAGGTTCAAAACCAAGCATTCTCTAGGTCTAAATGGGGATGAGGAACTTCATGTTCATCTATAGACATTTTTGGTACAACCGATGTATGGAAACATAGTAGATCCTTGTTTTATAGCGAGCAACTCACAAAACATGATCTTATCCACCATCATCGGGACCCAAGTGTCCATTGGAACTCCATTCAATCATGAAAGAGCTAGCCCAAATCCACATAGATATAAACAGAACTGTAGGAATTATTGCATGCTAATTGATATGACTGCAAGGTACTTTATACTCAAAGAGGGGTAGCAGGCACTCAGCCATGATTTGTCGTTGGACACTAAGTCTTAACTCACACCCTGTAACATACTTATGTGCAGAACATTCTATATGTTGCTTTCATACAATTGAAATGAATAAGGTGCCTTGCATTCACAAATGAATAATTAGCGCATACTTTAGTGTTTTATAAATAATGCTTTTGTGTCATCTAATTGATGATTGCGCCAGCTGAGGCATAAATGATTTCACTAGATCACCCAAGGAGGGTAGTATGTTTATATGTTTACACCCCAGAACAGGAATGAGTTGAATTCCATGCTTTTCGTATTGATTGAACCACAATACCCAGAATGCAATACAATGGCACCTTCATGCATGCATATAAAAGTAAGAAATGAAAGTAGGACTATTGTAATAATCTACCGTGACCAGGAACTACGGTTCGAAACGCGTAGGGAGGATTACGTTTTGAAATTAAAATAACATCTTTATCGTCGAGAGGAGTGCCGCGTCATTATTTTCACCTTGGGATGAATATTAACTCGAGATCGCTGTCCTGATCTCGACGTGTGCACCAGCTGTCAAGGTGCTCCTTCCGTGCAGGACATTTGTGTTAATATATATATATATGTATATATATATATATATATATATATATATATATATATATATATATATATATATATATATATATATATATATATATATATATATATATATATGTATGTGTATATATATATTACCTACTGGCAGTCGCCAGTAGGTAGTTATAGTTAGGACCTATTTTGCATAGGAAATCCACAACATTCTATTTGGAATAACGTTGGCGCCGATTGACGAATCTTCGCGAAATTTTCCAAACTTTTGGCCAGCTCCGGTCCGCTCCTATCCTAAAAATTTCACGGTGATTCGTCAAGCGGGGGCCGAGAAAAAAGGGGGTCCCAAAACACGTTTTCCCCATGCATTTTCCCATAGGACCTGCTGAACGGAATTACACCAAATGTGGCAAAGAGGTAGTCCTCAGTTCAGACTCGTGCTTTTTGCTTAAATGGTGTAAATCCGTTCAGTAGTTCCTGAGAAAATTAGAGTTAAAAAGATAGATATATCTGGGCGGAGCCTAACCACACATCTCATCGTGAGATTTGATTGGCTGTCAGTACTTCATCCAAGAAGTGTTGGCAGCCATCTTGGGACCAATATACATGACAGCACCTCATTAAAACGCATTGCAGTTAATAGAAGGTTTCAAGACTTTAGTTACATTATAAATCATTGGTTGATGGTACCATACTCATTTTAGGAATTGTGGTGTGTTCTAAAGTGATTTTACCATGTGAAAAAGCCTTCTGCTGTGAGATCATGAATCATGTTTGAGAGAAAACTATTTTCTCATGCTTTTCCCACAGAGGTTTGGAAGGTGATCTATAAGCTAAACTGAGAGCATATTTTCTGTAAATTCACATTATCTTTCTCAGTCATGTGAGAATGAAGTCTGACAATCTCAGTAAAACATGTACATCCAACAAGGGCAGAGACTGTCAGTTGAATCCTTTGTGTTCTACTGCAGCTTCCCAGAGTGTTCCAAAGAACAACTAGAGCGCTAACAGACCTACTTATGATAAACGTATGACACACCTGAAGCCATCTTGATTGGAATAAAGTGGTAACTCTTAAAACATTTAATTTAAAAAGGAAGAAGATGAGGGGGTTCATTTTGCCATAGAAAGTATGATTAGTGCTGCAGAAAGAAAAATTAGGGCACATTTTGAGTGACTTCTCAAATCCTCTTCTATTTCATTAAAAAATTCTGATATGCAGACTGAAACATGCACTTTCAATACCAGCAGCAAACTTCCCTGGTGAGCAGTAGCTTTACTACAGTGATCTAATAAGCAACTAGAGTGCTAACATTCTGAATTTATGGCAAATGTGTGACACATCTGAATGCCTTCTTGATGGAATCAAAGTAAAAAACTGAACGTATTTCCTACTGAGGAGACGGTAGTAAATGAGGAAATTAGGAAACTTCATAACAAATAAGTCTCCCAAAATGGCCACTAGAGACAAAAGAGCCCAAATGTAGCCCAAATATCACCCAGATGTAGCCCAAGTATAGCCCAATGCCAGAATGTCCCAGAGTGTTCTAACGAACAACTAGAGCGCTAACAGTCTTACTTATGACAAAAGTATGAAACACCTGAAGCCATCTTGATTGGAATAAAGTGGTAACACTTAAAACATTTAATTTACAAAGGAACAACATGAGGGGGTTCATTTTGCCATAGAAATTATGATTAGTGCTGCAGAAAGAAAAATTAGGGCACATTTTGACTTCTCAAATCCTCTTTTATTTCATAAAAAAATTCTGACATGCAGACTGAAACATGCACTTTGAATACCAGAAGCAGACTTCCCTAGTGAGCAGTAGCTTTACTACAGTGATCTAATGAGCAACTAGAGTGCTAACATTCAGAATTTATGGCAAATGTGTGACATATCTGAATAACTTCTTGAAGGATTCAAAGTAAAAAACTGAAAGCATTTCCTACTGAGGAGACTGCAGTAAATTACGAAACTTCATAACAAATAAATCCCCCAAGATGGCCACCAGAGACAAAAGAGCCCAAATGCAGCACAAATATCACCCAGATGTAGCCCACAATGACAGAAGTGTGCAAAACACTTATTTTTTTGTGTATTTGCAGTTTTATATAGTGCAGACTTGTCAGGTATTGAAGTGCTTTACATGAGCATTGGTTACATCACACAAGATCAAATTCATTTTGGTTGTAGACATGGGGAGATTAAGTGATTTGACCAGAATCACAGAATGTTGAGCTGAAGCAGAAACTCCAACCTGGTTCCCCAGTTGCAAAGTCTGCAGCTCTGGAAGTAACACCACATCCTCTACCCTAGGTGCAACATTTAATCAAGTGGTCAACTGGATAAAAAAACATAAAGATTACAAATAATTTAAAAGTTCTTTGTCGCTATTTGAAAACTCAGAAAATATGTCCTCATCTTAGTTTTTTAGAGCACTAACCATAATTTTAATGCAAATAAGACCCTCTCATATATGTAATTTCTAAAGGAAATGCTCTAGGTATTACCGTTTTGATTACATCAAGATGACGTCAGGCGTTCCACACTTTTGCAATAAATATAGAATGTTAGCAATCTAGTTGTTCATTGGGATACTGTTGAGAGGCAGAGGCCAGGGGCACGGACCGTGAAAATTGAAGGCAGGTAGGAGAGTGCAGAGGCAACAATTTGACCACACTGGGCAGGCAGGAAGGGCAGTGGCAGCACAACAGACTATGGAGGGCAGTGGAAAGGGGGGCAGGGGCAACAAACCATCAATACAGGACTGGCAAGAGAGGCTGTGGCAATATAATAGACCATTGTGGGCAGAAGGAAGAGGCAGTGGAAGTACAACCATACATGCCAACAGACCCATTTCAGCCAGGAAACGTCCAATGTTTTTAAGCTCAAATGGGCTTTATTTGATCTGTCTCCTGTCTACAATTTCCTCTTTTTCAATGTAACTCAAAGGGGAAAATCAATACCCCAGTTTTTTTTTCAAAATCCCCCTCTTACCAAGTTCAAAATGTTCGCAAGTATTGTACATTGGATCATGGTAGGCAGGAGGAATTAGGGTAGGGACATGGACTTGGATAACAGAGGACAGGAGGGACATGGAGAGGTGCACCAAACTGACCCTACAGGGCAGGCATCAGGGTTTGCAGCAGCACAATATTCCACACAGGGCATGCGGGATGGGAGTGCAGCACAACAATCCATAGTAAGCAATAGGGAGGGGACAGGACCATGCACATGGACAACAGAGAACATAGGGGAAAGAGGCAATGGTAGCTAGCGGACCATAATGGACAGACAGGAGAGAAAGCTGCAGCATAACAGACCATAAAGGGCAGGAGGGACGGATCAGGGGCATTACAATGGAACAGACAAGCCAGGAGGGAGGGAATAGGGGTCTGCACATGGAAACAGAGGGCCGGGGGCTAGGGGGCAGGGCAGGAGCAGCAAGATGACCACGGAGGTCAGGCAGGATGGGCACTAGAAACAAGACACACCATGGAGAGCAACAATGAGACTATGATGGCATACACACAGACCATGGAGGGAAGGTGGGAGGGGGTCAGGGGCAGCTAGCTGACCACACAGGGAAGGTGGGAGGGTCCATGGCAGCACAGAAGACCATGCATGCCAAGCAGGAGGGTTAGTGGCAGCACAATGGCTATGATGGGCAAGAAGGAGGGTGCAGGGGCATGCACAAAGGGCCATGGAGGATAGAAGGGAGGGCACAGAGAAGAGAGTTCAGGGGTAGGAGCCTCACAACAGACGGCGCGGGGCAGTCAGAAGGAGTAGTTGCAGCACAACAGACCAGGGAGGGCAGAAGGGTGTGGCAGTAAAATGGACCATCGAGGGACAGGAGGAAGGGGATAGGGGCATGGCATGTGGACAGGCAGGGTGGAGGTGGCAGGGACAGGTTACAGTCATCTGACAATGCTAGGCAGGTGGGAGGGGAGTAGCAGCTCAACAAAACACTCAGAGTAGATAGGAGTGGCAGATCCATGGAACATGGTGGGCAAAATGGATGGAGCAGGGGCATGCACAAAGACATCGGAGGGCAGGGGGAAGGAGAATAGGGGCAGCAGGAGGTCAATGATGGGCCATAGAATTGGGCAATGGAGGGCAGGAGGAGTGGACTGGTACATCATGCTAAATGGAGGGCAGTGGCAGCACATCAGACCATGCATGGCAGGAGGGAGGAGACTAGTCCATGGATTCAGACAACAGAGGATATGGAGGAGGTGGATGGGGCAGCAAACTAACTGTTCAGAGAAGGTGGGTATTAGGAACTTTATTGTTTTTAAAATGTGTGTCTGTGCGAACTACTTAAAATATGAACAAGTATGCAGCATAATCTCACTTTTATTCAGGAAGAAGAGGACGTTTGTGACTGTGACTCCGGGCTCACTTGGCAGAAACACCCCCTGACCCTCCACCCCCCATCGCAAAATGTAATGCCCGTGAAAAGGGTAGGTGGACCCAGTGTTATATAGAACATAGTCCTGAGAGCACGATTGAAAATGAAAACGAGATATAGTATATGGTATAAACAATGCAACAAAAAGTGTGATATAAGATGAACCGGGGCGTGAAATATAATATGCAATACATTGTGCGCAATGACAGATTCATTGGAGAGCGCGAGATAGCACAGGCACTAGCGCGTGCTATGCGATATGCGCCTTGGAGTGTAATATGCACAGGGCTGTGTTGTGTAACCTAACTAGTCTCTAAAGTTGTAATATAAAATATGTGCTGGGGAGAGTAACGTTGCATATGCACTGTGACAAAGATATGGATCCCAGATTGTAATATGTATGGCATAGCGCTGTGCGTTAAAACATAGGCATCGGGGAAGGCACGTTAGATGGGTCAATATAACCAGTGCGAAGGCAAGTGTGGCATGACATATTCACGGGGTGGTGTTACAGTGCACATGGGCTAGAGAGTGTCATAGCATACGCACTAGCTGGTGGAATACAACACAGAGGTGTGTGACACTGGTGGGTGTAACACAGCATTGGGCTCAGCCAGGAGCACGCTGTGACTCTCAAGTGAGGTTCGTCTCCTTTCCAGAGAGTAAAATAAAAAGTATTACATCCGGCGGTGGATGTGTGTTTTATTAACCATGAGGGGGGTTTCTTGCATAGTTTGGTCGAATTTTTGTCGAATCCCCTTTGAATGGCTTGGTGTGCGTGTGTATTAAATGTGCCCGTCAATAGCTACCCATGTTTGTATAAATAAACGACAAGGGTGTCTACTTGGAGAGTATCCACCAGCGGGGGCGCCGGGATTAGGCACGGTAGGGCGTCAGACACGTCAGAGCTTCACTAGCGGTGTAATACATTCCATGTGGATTCATTGTATACATATTCGCCTTTTAATGAATACCACGCAAATCGTCATGGTGATAGGTACATACGGTTTGTCCAGCATGTCCTAGGTAATTCTATAAATAGATATATATTTTTTTTTTAAATAAAAAACAAAGGCCGGCCCCGGGCGATGGGGTCCCCTGGGCCATAAGTGGCCTGAGGAGGGGGGCAACGCAGCCCCCCTCCTAAAGAATTAAAAAAAAAGGCCATGACCCGGGAGTTGGGATGCCCAGCGCCGATTAAGGCCTTGGGAAGGCCAAATAAAAAAATTTCAACAAAAAAAATTAGGGTTCAGGCCCTGGGGGATGGGGGTCACCAGGGCCAATAAATTAGAAAAAGAAGGGGGGCCACACAGCCCTCCTTCTTAAAAAAATAAAATAAATAGAAGACCGGCATTGCGCCGGAGGCCACGCCCCCTCCTTGCAGCACTCTGCAAACGCGCCCCCTGGACAGTTGTAAGTTGGGTAATTAATCCCCCATCAATACTGAGGGTCCCTGAGGGCCAACTAGCCCAACAGGTATCTCCAGTATGCGCCAGGGAGCTGTGTTGCAGACAGGTGTTCTGAGGCCACGCCCCTTTTTACACCTCTATGCAACGCAGCTCTGTGGTGCTTACTGGAGGTACGTAGTGGGCTAGTTTGACCCTAGGAACCCTTAGGATTCAAGGGGACTTAATCTCACAACTTAGAACGGCCACAGGGCGAATTTACACAGTGGTGAAGGGAGGGGACGGGGCCTGAGGTGACGTGTGCAAACACGACCTGTGGCGCGTTTTAAGTTGGGGAAATAATTTCCTATCAATCCTGAGGGACCCTGGGGGCCAACTAGCCAACCAGGTGCTTCCAGTAAGCGCAACTGCTCTGCGTTGCAGAGAGGTGGTGTAGGCCGTGCCCCTTTTTACACCTCTCTGCAATGGCGCTTACTGGACGTACCTAGTGGGCTATTTTGCCCCTAGGGACCCTCAGGATTCAAGGGGACTTAATCTCCCAACTTAAAAAACAGCCACAGTGCGTGTTTACACAGTGGGGAAGGGAGGGGACGGGGCCTGAGGTGACGTGTGCAAACACGCCCTATGGCGCGTTTTAAGTTGGGGAAATAATTCCCCTTCAATCCTGAGGGCCCCTGGGGGCTAACTAGCCCACCAGATGCTTCTAGTAAGCGCCACTGTGCTGCGTTGCAGAGAGGTGGTCCAGGCCGTGCCACTTTTTACACCTCTCCGCAACGCAGCTCTGTGGCGCTTACTGGAGGTACCTAGTGGGCTAGTTGGACCCTAGGGACCCTCAGGATTCAAATGAACTTAATCTCCCAACTAAAAATGGCCACAGGGCGTGTTTACACAGTGGTGAAGGGAGGGGACGGGGCCTGAGTTAACGTGTGCAAACAAGCCCTGTGGTGCGTTTTCAGTTGGGGAAATAATTCCCCTTCAATCCTGAGGGACCCTGGGGGCCAACTAGCCCACCAGGTGCTTCAAGTAAGGGCCACTGCGCTGTGTTGCAGAGAAGTGGTCTAGGCGTGCCCCTTTTTACATCTCTCTGCAACGCAGCTCTGTGGCGCTTACTGGAGGTACCTAGTGGTCTAGTTGGACTCTAGGGACCCTCAGGATTCAAGGGGACTTAATCAACCAACTTAAAATGGCCACAGGGCATGTTTACACAGTGGGGAAGGGAGGGGACGGGGCCTGAGGTGACGTGTGCAAACACGCCCTGTGGCGCGTTTTATATACTAGGGGCTTACAGAGGAGGTCATGCTAATCACAAGGGGACCCCAACACATAGTGTTCCCTAGTGTATGTAGGTGTTGTCACTGTACTCTGAGTGTCTTTTAACATAGCACTGGCTCTAGGACTGGTTAGTCAGACTCAGTTACCACCAGTAAAAGTTGAGGGTACAGGATGATTTTGCAACAAGGCTTCTTTCCGCTCTTCTGTTTGTTCTTTCTGCACGTTATCCTTCTTCCTGCATTTTTCTTCGTCTTTGAGGACTTCTGTTGCTTCTTTCTGCATATCTTTTTTTCTTTCTGTGCGTTTTTTCTTCTTTCTTCACATGTCCTATCTCTGTAGGCCTAGTTAGAAATTAGCATTTAAAAAACCTTTGAAATTCACTGAAAAAAACATAGGTTTCAGGCACGTTATAGTTCGGAATTAGCATTTAAAAAACCTTAGAAATTCTCTGAAGAAACCATAGGTTTCAGGGGCGTTATAGTTAGCTGGACTTTTCACTCGTACAAAACCATTGAAATTCCCCCGTTATAGTTAGCTCAGCTAACTATAACTCGCGCGCCCGCAATGCACTGCTGATGATGTCACACATTACATCACTCATGACATGGTCAGTGACATCACTCATGACATCACTGATGACATCTCAAATGGTTGGCCAAGATGCGTTTCGGTCCTTCCTGGACCTTGATCATATGACAGCGCTCTTTGGCATTTTTTCCCTTTTTAAAGTGACAGTGCCTGTGAAAAAGTTCGATACTAGCCCAATAGACAGAGAAAACATACTCTTGTTTGCAAATCTTCTAATTTCACGTTTAAACAAAGTTCACATATTGCAACTTTTTACTTATTGGATATTGATTTGGAATATGAATGACTGCTTAAGAAAAATGAAGACTTAGTAACACGGTCTCCATTTGTATTTGGCCATAAATACAAATAAATAAATAAATATATATGTTAAATATCTTAGCAGCAAAGATTTATACCAGGTAATATGAATCAATGATTACAAAATAAAAAAATCACAATTCATAAAATTGATTTTTAAAATTGCTGTAGCAATTCATATGTTAAAAACTGAGTATAAAACATTGTGGTTTTCAATTAAACCATTTCATACAATTTTGGCATAAATGCGGTTTTGTGAAACTGATTCAACTTGATTTGCCACTAAAGCTATGAGTCCTGTCATAGGCTGTCCCCAAAGATAATTAAAAAGTATTTGTAGAGTGCTAGTGCAGAAATATACCCCACTTTCTCAAAATTGGGAATATAGACCTGAAAGTGACCTTCAATTGATGTAAATAACACCTATAAATGTGCAAATAACACATTTCTAAAAAAAACAATGTATTTATGGTTAAGGTCAGGCGGCAGCCTCTCAATGTTTTGATTTGTGATGTTCATTAATATTATACATCCTCCGTTGGTCCCTTGTATATGGTTGCAGCTGGGTTATCAGTTTGTATGCATCATTATAAGTAATACCTGAGTTAAAACCATGATCTAGAACTATGGTTTAAATATGAAGGTGTTTAAAATATATATATATATATAATCCTTAAAACCACCCGTGTTGTAATCCTGGCTTTTAGAGGGATTTATTATATACATGTATAAAGATCTTCTGTGGTGTTTAAACCTCCCGGGGATTTGCTATCGAGATTAAAAATATATCTTGTTTCCAGTTTTCGCAGCGCCCCCTCTCTGTCACCTCCTCTTCTATTTTTTGGTACAGAGTCTATGAGGCAGTAGGAGAGATGTTGAAGGTCGTTGTTGTGGGTTACTTGAAAGTGTCTGGCTACAGGGTAGGTTGGATCTCGGTTTGTGATCGCCCTGAGATGTTGTAAAATTCTTTTGTTTGCAGGGAGTTTAGTAGTCCCTACATATCTTAGGTTACATGAGCATTCCAATATATATATGGCATGGTCAGTTTTGCAGTGCAGGGAACGTGAAATTTCCACCTCTCTATCGCAAAACGGTGTTTTGTATGTTTTTTTATTTACGCCGTACTGACAAGCATTACAATTATTACATTTCATGAAACCCTTTCTTTGTGTGAGCCAGTTTTGTGGTTCTACGGCCTCTGGGCTGCTCTTAACTAGACTACCGCTCATAGATGGAGCCTTCCTGTAAGTTATCCCCAGGGATTTGGGTAAAGTACCACCTATAATCGGGTCGTTTAACACTATTGGCCAATTGCGCTGTACAATATTCTTGATAGATTTGTTTTGCAAATTGTAAGCCAGTCAGTCAGTCAGTCAAAAGCTTTTATTTCGGCATGATGCCATAAAAAGACATAAATAATTCTGTACAATAAAACACAATTAAATCGACATATACATAGAGTGCAGGCCATAAAAACATTAAAACTTTAAGCTAAAAAATTTGCGCAGAAAAACAAGGGTAAACTATTACCACAAGAAGCCAAATTGTTGGAGCTGTGACCAAAGCCCGAAATAATCTTAAAGCACCAGCAGAGTCTAATAATGCAATAATAATGATACTGGAATCAAAGGGGTTGTGGGACAGTGATCATTTTTTTGGACCTGGTGAGCCACATGGAAAAGAGATATTTGGCCATCGCAAAGACTACCAGTGGGGTAGTATCATATTTTAAAATTCTAAAGACTGCCTGGTAGTCCCTAAGGCCCCTTGACTTACAGAGCTGAATAATCCATTTCTTCCTAGCCTTGATATAGAGGGGGCAAAAAAGAACAACATGCATCTTAGTTTCACAAATATCAATACAAGCGGGGCACATGCTTGAACGATCAGATATGCTAGACCATCTACATGTAAAAGCCCTCAAAGGTAACGAACTATAACGAAACTGGATGTAGAGTTTCTTTGCCAGGGGGGGTTGGATAACATCCAGGAAGGTTTCATACTGGGGGCTGGACTTAATGTCCAAAAAGGTGTCTGTAAGCCTACCCAGAGAAGAATGTAATAGCGTTTCCTTCCGATAAAGACACAAAGCCTCACTCAAAGATTTCTTGGATAATGTACAGCTTGTCTCTTCCGGGGCGGACCAAAGGTCCCCCTTCCCTATGGCATAGCACAGGGTCTTAACGTAAGTTAGCCAAGGAATCTTTTCCAGTTTCCCCCTACCCAATATATCGGCCAGGTCAAGCCTATAGCTTGCCAGCCCAGGTGTTGACCATAGTCGTCTCCAAAACAGGAGAGGGCGATTCAGGGCAATTTCATCTATGGGGACTAAGCCTAAATCCAATCTCAAGGGGATTAGGGGGGTACTTGCAGGTAATTTCAACAGACGCCTAATAAAAGAATTCTCAATTACCGCTAAAGAAGCAGGAATGGAATGCCCCCAAAGCTCAGCGCCATATAGCGCGCCCCCTCTTGCTTGGGATTTATAGATTTCCATAGGGGGGCCCAAAGGTTTGGAAGAGGTGTTATTAAATACCTTCAGTAAACCCCCCACTGATTGAGCTAGCTTCAGGTTTGCCTTTGCCATATGAGACCCCCATTTCATTTTATCATTGAGGGTCACCCCTAGATAGTCAAAGGTGGCAACCCTATCTAGTTCTACATCTCCCATCTTAGGGTGGGGACAGTTGATTAACTTGGAACTGAAAACCATGAATTTTGTTTTGGATAGGTTCAGTTCCAAATCCCTTTTTTTGCAGAAAGAGCAAAAAGCCTCCAATGTACGCTGGACGCCCATGAAAGATTTGGATAACAAGAGCGTGTCATCCGCGAACATAAGGGCCGGTATCCTACGCCCCGCGAGGATCGGAGAATCCAAATTAGCGGAGCGCAGGAGATGCTCAATCATCCCATTAATAAAAAGGGAGAAAAGGGTGGGGGCCAGGACACAGCCCTGCCGCACACCCTTTTCCACCGGGAATGGCCCTGAAATTTCCCCACATCTCCCAAATCTCACCCTTGCATAAGTGCCTTGGTGTAGGCGTTTGAATAAATGACAAAGGTAGGGGGGAACACCCATCTCCAATAGCAAAAACCACAATTTTTCCCTTTGGACCGTATCAAATGCTGACCGAAGGTCCACAAAAATCAAATAAAGATTACCAGCTCCCATACTGACTGTCTTCCAATAGATCAACTGAAGCCTAAACAGTTGGTCAATGGTAGAAACCTTTGCTCGAAACCCTGCCTGGAGCGAGGTTAAGATTTGGTGGTCCTCCATCCAGGACTGCAACCTTGTTAAAAGGACTCGAGCAAACAGCTTCTGTAAGACGTCAATCAAACTAATGGGGCGGTAGTTGGCTGGGTCGAGGGGAGAGGATTTTTTATGTATGGGTATAATTTCTGCTCCCAACCAGGTATCCGGGATCTCAAGGCCCTGCAAAATGGCATTGAAGTATACCAGAATGTAAGGGGCCCAAATATTTGGTTCACTTCTAAATAGATCACCGGGAATCCTGTCAAGCCCCGGAGCCTTCCCCGCAGCTAGGGTACTAAGAGCCAACTCTATTTCTGAGAGGGAGAAAGTACGACTCACAGAGTCTTCTTGATCCTTCTGATTCAATGGAATCGCGTTGGGCGGGGTTACCAGATCAGATCCTCCCCGAGGGTCACTTATAGAATATAAGGGTTTGAAATGGGCGAGCCAGACCTCCTCACTGAGGTTAGGAATGATAGCGGGGCTGCAAGCTACTGTACCAGTTCGGACAATGTTCCAGAAGGCCCTCGAGTCATGAACTGCTAGTGCTTGTTTCATGTTTTGCCACCTAAGCTCCTCCCACTCCGATTTTGCCTCCTTAATCAAATTTTTATAAAGGGCCCTTGCGACCTGGATACTCGTCAGTGTGCCATTTTTTACCTCCTTAATCAGGGCAGTCTTGGCCAGTCTGCAGGAACTATTGTACCAATGCTCAGGCCTTGGGGCCCGTGGCCTTGAAACAGAGGTACTATAGAAAAAACCAGCAAGGCCACCGAGAAGTTCCTTATGGATGTTTTGAAAAACAAGGAGATGGTTCTGTTCAATATCCCCGTTAGAACTCAATAGGAGGGAAACCGCCTCCAGGGAACGAGTGACACTACTATATAAAGCTGCAAGCTTTATTTCATCGGTCACAACCCTTGCCCACCTAATCCGTCTGCCTCCTGCAGCTAGAACCAAGTTCTCACTATTGTGTGGCGACTGGCCATATGAGCCTGCACTACCACCAAGGTTACTTATCAACTCTAGTGACAGTAAGTTGTGGTCACTATCGACCCGCGGAATAACAGAAAATGTTGCTAAATAGCCCCAAAATTCCACGTTCACCAAGATATAGTCGATGGTCGAGCAACTCCCGGATCTATTGAAAGTAAAAGCTCCCGGTACATCAGGACACAGTCTACCATTACAAGCCCTCAAGGAATGTGCGATGGCTAACTTATTGATCTCGAGGGCTAGGGGGAGGAGACGCTTGGCCGGGTAGATGGTGGGGACAGGGATTTTATAGTTTTCATCCTCATCACAGGTAAGGGGAGGGATCCCGAGGAGAGGCTTGTAGTGGCAGTTGAAATCCGCACCTAATAGTTTGTGCGACGCAGGAGGAAGGGAGTATAGTACCTCGTCCAAAGCTCCCAGAATCGACAACCCCAACTGTGCCGGACTTGGGCGTAAATAAACGTTTAGGACAACCAGCGAATATCCGGCAGGGAAGGTAAGTAGCAGGCACAAAATATCGGGGGATTTTGTATCAATTGATTTTACAGAGCAACCTAGATGGGTTGCAACCCAGATAACTAGCCCCCCCGATGGTCTTCCCCTAGCGCCTTGAACCGCGGGAATAGAAAAAGTTGCGTAGCCCACCCTCGCTGGACTGTACCGGAGCCAAGTTTCTTGAAATAGACAAATATCAAATTTGTCCATTAGCTCTCCCCACTCAGGGTCAGAGAGTTTGGTCTCCAGTCCAGCCACATTCCAGGACCCTACTAGTGGTCTGCGCGAGGGTGTGGAACAAGGACTGGTCTCCAAGTGGGGAGAAGTAGGCGACTCATGCGAGGCAGTATGTACAGGGGGACCCAGCTCAGGGTATCCTTCCATAGGGCTATTGTTCAGATGGGAAAGGGGAAGGGGAGTGTATCCACTCCCAGTGCCCGATGCGGTCAAGGAAGGATCCATCACCACACCATAAACCTCTCTACCAAAGTTCCCCTCAAAGCACATGTGCCTGCCCTTGGTGTTCCTTCCGGATGATGGTCAATCCACGGAACTAAGCACATCAAAACGGTTGGCAACCGGGATATTGAAATAAAAATTATGAGAGGGATGGTGGGGGTATGAAGGTCCTACAGGGTTCAGAACATTGCGATGAGAATAAAAATACCCCAAATGGAAAGTATCAATAGAACCTAGTTTGATCTTCCCACCCAAATCCAGTATGTGTCCCACTACTCTGGGGTCCCTAAAATTAATCAAGACACAATCCCCACTAATGTCCTTTGGGCGGGTCCCTAGCCAACTAACCCTACGAACAAACAAAATCTCCCCTTTGCCAGCACCATTCAATGGTCTATTTTTGGACAGCCAATGTGTGACTTTATTTTTTAATTCATAGTAAGTTTCCCCCTTAGTGCTAGGTAAAGGAGGAACTCCTGTGAGCACAATCACATACGGGGCAGACTCGGGGGGGAGCTGTACGAATGGCAGAGAATTAACCAAATTCTGAGAGGCTGAGTTCCCTCCCATGGTAGAAAGAAGCCTACCCCCACCAGAACCCCGTGGGCTATGTTCCTTATTGCTCTGTGGCTGATCACAAGCTAATGAAACAATAGAGGCTCGGGGAGCATTCAAGGGTGTGGGGGGACCAACAGAAGGAGGAGGGACAGTTGGTGGAGCCAAAGGAGGCTGGGGTAAAATAGAGGAAGTAGGAAGCGAGCAAGAACTAGGCTGACCCTGGGGAACAGGATTATTACTCTTAGCTTGGGTGATACTACCTACCGTACCACGA
This sequence comes from Triturus cristatus, assembly GCF_964204655.1. Taxonomy (NCBI): domain Eukaryota; kingdom Metazoa; phylum Chordata; class Amphibia; order Caudata; family Salamandridae; genus Triturus; species Triturus cristatus. The sequence continues at coordinate 1,413,404,368 of NC_140591.1, read as the reverse complement.
GAGGTGAGCAATGGATCAAAATATGACTACTGTGACCCTATACCTTTGGTATTAATAAGAGATACCAACCTGTCTATTTTAGATGACAGGGTTTTTAGGAGAAGGTTTAGGGAGTGATCAATATGCGATTGCAGATCTAGTAGTAGGTTAGAAGCCCAAACCGGTGGGTTAGTAGTAGGAGGGTGTTGAATCTGGTCTGGAGAGGCAAGCCCAGGAGCAAGAGGGGCAGAATTGAAGGTCCTTTGTTTTGTTTTCTGTTTTGTTTTCTGCTTATTTTTCTTTGGCTTTACCCGTTTCTTGGGGGCCACTATAGAAACAAAAGAGGACGATAATGGATCAACTTCCGTGCGCTCAGGCTCATCTAAAATCACCTGCGCACAGGGTAAATGGGTAAAGGATGGGAGCATGGATGTCATAGCTTCCATATCCACCTGATATGTGGACATATCAGCCGAGCCGTCATGTGGGGGTACCATAGTAAATGCAGGAGTAATGGACAGCCGTCTTTCCGTATTTTCAATTGCTGAAGCAACCACCCCAATTGTTTTCTGCAACATTTTATCTATCGCTGTCAAACTTGGCAGCGGTGGATTCGAGTTAGCTAATTGCCTAGTCATAGGACGACTCGAAGAGGGTTTAGTGTGTTTCCCCATTACTCAGTTGGGGACTAGCAGACTGATGCAGTACTAGAAGAAACCCCTGTAGGCACAATAGCTGATTACTAAAAAAGCGAGAATAAAAAATTAAAAAAATAAAAACACGCTATGTGGGCTTATGACTGTATACTATATTGCAATTAAAACACTACTCATTATTAATGAGATATTAAAGTCCAAACTAACCCAGAGTCCACAGCCAAGAGGTGTTGCCCAGCCCGGCCTCCTTCGGCCCCGGACGGCCACAGACGGTCCCGCCCTTGTCCCGGGCTTCTCCCGGCGCTACCCGCGCGCGATCCCGCGTCGCGGGGGCGGCGGCGGTAATTTAAGCGCCTCCTGGCGCGCAGCTGTGCATCAGGTGGTGTGTGCCCGCTAATCCTCCTGGGACATGTAGTCCTGTCTCCCCACTGCGGCCGCGGGCGTTGTGAATGCGGCGGCGGGAGGCCAGGAGCACTTCAGGGCAAAGGGCAGCAGAAACAGGCAGCAGAGTCCAGGGTCCACAGAACCTCAAAGGTGAGTGGAGACGAGTTGCCCAACAAACGATTTGCAGGAAAGGAAACCCGCTCTGCCGGAGCGGTGGCGGTAATTTAAGCGCCTCCTGGCGCGCAGCTGTGCATCAGGTGGTGTGTGCCCGCTAATCCTCCTGGGACATGTAGTCCTGTCTCCCCACTGCGGCCGCGGGCGTTGTGAATGCGGCGGCGGGAGGCCAGGAGCACTTCAGGGCAAAGGGCAGCAGAAACAGGCAGCAGAGTCCAGGGTCCACAGAACCTCAAAGGTGAGTGGAGACGAGTTGCCCAACAAACGATTTGCAGGAAAGGAAACCCGCTCTGCCGGAGCGGCGGCGGTAATTTAAGCGCCTCCTGGCGCGCAGCTGTGCATCAGGTGGTGTGTGCCCGCTAATCCTCCTGGGACATGTAGTCCTGTCTCCCCACTGCGGCCGCGGGCGTTGTGAATGCGGCGGCGGGAGACCAGGAGCACTTCAGGGCAAAGGGCAGCAGAAACAGGCAGCAGAGTCCAGGGTCCACAGAACCTCAAAGGTGAGTGGAGACGAGTTGCCCAACAAACGATTTGCAGGAAAGGAAACCCGCTCTGCCGGAGCGGCGGCGGTAATTTAAGCGCCTCCTGGCGCGCAGCTGTGCATCAGGTGGTGTGTGCCCGCTAATCCTCCTGGGACATGTAGTCCTGTCTCCCCACTGCGGCCGCGGGCGTTGTGAATGCGGCGGCGGGAGACCAGGAGCACTTCAGGGCAAAAGGCAGCAGAAACAGGCAGCAGAGTCCAGGGTCCACAGAACCTCAAAGGTGAGTGGAGACGAGTTGCCCAACAAACGATTTGCAGGAAAGGAAACCTAATAAACATAATAAGCGGCAATTGTAGCATTTCTTTGTTGTTTTCTAGATCGGTTTATTTTGGTTTTAAGAGAGTGTTCCTATCTAAACTCTTGGTTTTGCTAATGGCGGCATCTATTGTCTTACTCTTGTGCTCCTCGCTAGAAATCTGTTTTTGCTTTCTAGTTGTGTTTTTTGCAAATCAATGGGGTTGCTGCATATTCGTTTAATTCTCAGCATTTCCCCATAGGGGATACTGTTTACAAGGTGACGTGGGTGGAAACTCGTCGAGTGTAGGACCGAATTTCCCGCTGTTTCCTTTCTAAATAGTCTAGTTTACAGTTTGTTGTGGTTTACAAAGACTTCTACATCAAGGAAATTAATTGTGTGGCAGCTAATGGTTGACGTGAAGCTTAGGTTAATATCATTATTATTGATATTATTTATAAACTCTTTGGCTTCCCTTGTAGAACCATCCCAAACAATAAAGATGTCATCAATAAATCTAAGAAAAAGGGGACTCGAAGAGTGTGACTGGCATGAATCCAGTTCTTCACCCCTGCACACTTCACAGCAGTTGTCGTTGTCAGAATCACTTGACGTGGTCTTCCCCAGCGTGGAACCAGACAATTTCTTCTTCGGTGTACTTTTGTGCAGACCCAATCTGCAGGACTCAAGTCATGAGCTGGCTTCTTTTCAAGAGTGGTCGCATCTGGTCCAACCTGATGAAACACAGAATGTACCATATCAGCCAATCTTTTACAATAATCCAATACAAAGTCATCAGATATAGGCAGCAGTTTGTTGACAGGAATGAAAACATGTCTCATTGCTCTGCCCATTATTATTTCATGAGGGCTCAGACCAGTCTTCCTATCAGGAATTGATCTAATACTCATTAAGACAAGAGGCAAGACATCTGGCCATTTGAGACCTGTGGCCAAACACATTTTTCCCAGTCTGTTCTTTATGGTGCCATTCATTTGTTCCACCACTCCAGAAGCCTCTGGTCGGTAGGCACAATGTAATTTTTGTTGTACATTTAATGCTTCACAAGTCAGTTTTATAATTTCATTCTGGAAATGTGTCCCTCTATCTGTTTCAATTGTTACTGGGAAACCAAATCTAGGAATGAACTCTCTCAGTAGGAGTTTTCGACAGTGACTCCATCTTTCTTCTGGTCAGGTAAGCCTCAACCCATCGGGAAAACAGACAAACAATTACCAGTCCATATCTTAACCTGTTGCATGAGGGCATTTCAATGAAATCAAGCTGCATACGAGTGAAAGGACCTCTCTCCCGTCCTATGGTTCCCAAGCTCACCACACTTTCCCTTCCTGGATTAAATTGCTGGCAAATGAGACATCTCTGGCAAAGACTCTCAGCTATAAGCCGGAATTTGGCATTATACCAAGGTTGTTTGAAAAGTCTAATCATGGCATCCCTTCCTATGTGTGCCTGCCCATGGTACATCCGTGCCATGGTAGAGATCATGCTATCAGGTATTACTGGTCTTCCATCTCTGTAAACCCAAACTCTGTCTACTTCCCGTTGTGTGCATTATGATGTTATCCATTGTTTTTTCTTCTCTTCCCCTGCTTCTTCCTGTAACTGTCTCACTTCATCCCATGTACTTACTGTGTTACTAAAAAGCAAAGTACATAAATCCTTTTCCCTGTTACGATTCAATGAAGTCAAATTTCAAGCACAGTATTGGGCTATATCATTTGCATACTCGTATCCGGCTGACGCGTAATCTGTTCCTTTCTTGTGCGCTGTACATTTCACGACAGCTATTTCTTTAGGCGGTTGTATCGCCTCAAGCAACTTGCCAACTATTTCTGTATTTCTAATTGGAGTTCCACTCGACGTCAAGAAACCTCTTTTGGACCAAATTTGCCCAAAGTCATGCACCACTCCAAACCCATACTGACTGTCAGTAACCACAGTGACTCTCAAATTCTTTCCCAACTTGCATGCTCCAATCAGTGCAAACAACTCAGCAACTTGAGCAGATCGTACCCCTTTCAAACAAGATGCTTTCAAAATGCTTGCTACAGTGCATACAGCATAAGCAGAGCTCAAAATTCCTTCTCCAGTTCTTAGGCATGACCCATCTACAAACATCACATAGTCAGACTCTTTTAGAGGCATATCCTTTATATCAGGTCGCGGTTTGGTGCAAAAATCAAGCACTTCCAGACAATCATGATCAACATAATCTTTTACTTCCACATCCACAGCATCAGGCAGTTATGTTGATGGGTTCACATTAGTGCTTCTTACAAGATTCACAGTAGCACCCAAAATCATCTTTTCATATCTGGTTAGACGACTATGCGTCATGAACTGTGTTTTACTTCTTGTCAAAAGGATTGCCACATCATGTGGAACAAACACTCTCACAGGATATCCCATTATAATTCCTTCACTTTGTTCCAAACTCTTACACGTTGCTGCTACTGCTTTCAAACATCCAGGCAATGCCACAGCTACTGGATCTAGTACAGCTGAAAAATAGGCAATTGGTCTTCTCGATTTTCCCTGTCTCTGCACTAACTCGGAGAGAGCGCACCCATCTCTTTCACTGCAAAAAGGCTCAAACTCTTTTTTCATAATCAGATATTCCAAGAGCCGGTGCTTCCCTCAAGCTGTCTCTCAGTTGTTTAAAAGATTTAATCTCTTCTTTATTCAGCTCAATTTGATCTGTCACATCAATCTTTGTCAGATGTACCAATGGCTTTGCAATTAAAGAAAAATTACTAATCCACTGACGACAGTACCCCACCATTCCAAGAAACATTCTGACTTCTTTCTGTGTCATTGGGGCTCTCATTCCTTTAATGATATTAATCCTGTCCAATGTTACTTTTCTCAGACCTTTTTCAATCTTATGACCTAAGTATTGTACAAAACTGTAATTTTGATGATGATACTTTAAGTCCTCCATCTGCCAAATGATTTAACAGTACAATTGTGTCAACCACACATGCTTCTCGCGTTTTTGATGCCACTAACAGGTCATCGATATATTGGACTAGCACTGAACTTTCTGGCATTTTTAAATCATCCAATGATTTCTTTAAGATCTGGTTAAATATTGAAGGACTTTCTGTATACCCTTGAGGGATAGGCCCCATGCCAAAATACGCTCGCCTAACTGGAACGCAAAAATTGGTTGGCTATCCGGGTGCAATGGAATAGAAAAGAAAGCATGACACAAATCAATGACTGTGTACCATTCTGCATCATAGGGAATCTGATATAGGATTACTGAAGGGTTTGGCACAGTGGGACAACAAGGAACAACAATTTTATAAGGGGAACAACCTTTACAACGCAACTTTTACAACGCACTACACTTACAACACAATTTTTACAACGCAACATCCACTACAACGCATTCCATTACATCGCATGACACTACAACGCATTTTTAAAAACTACCTTTACAACGCATTCCATTACATCGCATACTACCTTTACAACGCATACCATTACAACGCATAATATTACACTACACTATCCAACACTTACCCTACTGTTGCACCCCCTGGAGTTAGAATAGTAATTTTTACCCCTATACTATCCAACACTTACCCTACTGTTGCACCCCCTGGAGTAAGAATAGTAATTTTTACCCCTATACTATCCAACACTTACCCTACTGTTGCACCCCCTGGAGTTAGAATAGTAATTTTTACCCCTATACTATCCAACACTTACCCTACTGTTGCACCCCCTGGAGTTAGAATAGTAATTTTTACCCCTATACTATCCAACACTTACCCTACTGTTGCACCCCCTGGAGTAAGAATACTACTTTTTACCCATATACTATCCAACACTTACCCTACTGTTGCACCCCCTGGAGTTAGAATAGTAATTTTTACCCCTATACTATCCAACACTTACCCTACTGTTGCACCCCCTGGAGTAAGAATAGTAATTTTTACCCCTATACTATCCAACACTCACCCTACTGTTGCACCCCCTGGAGTAAGAATAGTAATTTTTACCCCTATACTATCCAACACTTACCCTACTGTTGCACCCCCTGGAGTAAGAATAGTAATTTTTACCCCTATACTATCCAATACTTACCTTAAATGCAATGTAATATTATGCGTTGTAATGGTATGCGTTGTAAAGGTAGTATGCGATGTAATGGAATGCGTTGTAAAGGTAGTTTTTAAAAATGCGTTGTAGTGTCATGCGATGTAATGGAATGCGTTGTAGTGGATGTTGCGTTGTAAAAATTGCGTTGTAAGTGCATGCGTTGTAAAAGTATGCGTTGTAACGTCATACGTCCATTTTATAAACCTTTCTCAAATCCTGCTCTATCCCAAATGTCCCATTTGGTTTTTTCAAACCTATAATTGGTGAATTACATGGCCTGCTCATTATCTCTCTTAGAATTCCTTGTTCAATCATTCTGTCTATTACAGGCGTTACTCCTGCAACTATTTCTGGCGTCAATTTATACTGAGGAATGTTCGGGTAATTTACTCCTTCTTTTACGGTTATTTTCACAGGATCTACCCTTTTCATTAATCTGACATCTTCTCTTATGAAATCTCTTCACTGTTTCTTTTAATTCTTTAGGTATTCCCTCTGGATCAAATATAACAAATGCCTCAGTCATTTCTGGTTCTAGATTAGCCATTGTCATTCTATAAAGAACATCATCATCTGGCGGTTCAAAAGCTATACCATCAGGTGTACAAAAGATGGTGCAGTTCATTTTACTCAGTAAGTCCCTTCCTAACAGATTTACAGGACTAGTGTCGCACACTACAAAACGATGCATATCAGCAAATTTCCCTATTCTAACCTTGACAGGTTCAGTAAGATGGGCTTTTATCTGTTTATTAGAAACTCCAACCACTTGGATTGTCTCACCCGAGAGAGGAAGATTTTTCACTTCAGCTGATCTAACAGTTGAACGTCAATAACTCTCCTCTGACTCACTTTCATCGCGTTGCAGCCAATACTGCGAAATCGCACCAGCGCATGGTAGCTTTGTTACCTGTTCTTCGTTGTAGAATCCTGTCTCATTACTGTAGCTTTGAGGATTTAGGTTCTGTGGAAAAGGTGGTTTTGGCACCTGACACTGTTGGGTGACAACCTGCTGCTGTCGCAGCGGTTGGCAACTCACCTCACTCTGCACCTGTGGATTCAATGATGAATTATCACCATTAGCTTTCGGTGGCAATTTACACTCGGATTTCCAATGTCCTAACTTTCCGCAATTATGACATGGCCACTTCTTTTCAGCTTCATCTATGCTAATCTGCCCTTTTCCCTTTCCAATATTGGGTTTTGGTCTTGCTTGCCCTATTCCATTGGCTTGTTCAATTAACCGAGCTTCTTGTCGCTCCGCTACCTTAACATGTGCCCACATGGCCTTTTCTTTCAACTTGCGTTGTTTGGCTTCAATTTCATCACAAAAAAATGTTGCATGACACAACACTTCATCTATCTTTTTATTTTGCCAGTCTACTGTATGCTGTTTAGTCATTTCACTAACTTCAGGCCTTAAACCATTAATGAATCTGTAAACAAAATGACTCAAATCCTTTTCACTTAGTTTCTCATCTCCACTGTATTGCTTAAAAGCTAACAGTAACCTCTCGTAATATGCATGCACTGATTCTTTAGCCTCCTGGTGAGTTCCGTCAATTTTTACCCAATCAGTTCATTTCGGAGGTACTTTATTTTTCAAAGACGTAATTACCTGATCATATTTTTTCATTACTTCTGGATCTGGGGCTCCTGTCTTAGGATCCCTAGGGTACTGTTGTGTTGGCCAATCTATAATGATCTTACATTCTGTCCATAAATCTGCAGGTACAATTATGTCAAAAAGACCATTCAGATCTATCCATAATACTTTTGAAAGTTTGACAAACCCATCTACCTGTCTATACCATTCAACTGGTTTCTCTCTCAACCTTGGAAAATCCTTTGTAAATGACAAAATATCCTGTCTAGTCCATGGAACATGTACATATCCTCCTCCAGGAATTTCTCTCATTGGACATTTTGTTACCACTGGCCCTTTCTCTCTCATTGGGAAAGCTAAAGAGGCTTTGTCTGTAGTTTCTTGTCTCTTTCTAAACCATCTACTTTTCCATCGGTCCACATCACCACATTTTCTTAATAATGCAACTCTTTAATTTGGGTTAACCTCCCTGCAGTATTCAAATTTTCAATGTCCTTTTCAGTAAAATCTACTCTGTATGGCTTCTATAATGACCTTATTTTTTCAAAATCTATTCCCATTTCACTTGCTGTCTCTTCTAACTTTTCATGCAAAGTCCTTGCTCTCCAAGTAATGCTTTTACATAAAAACATTAATTCCTCATCTTGATATGCTTTTAATTTTTCTGTGGGAATGGTGCCTACAATTAATTCCTCTAAAGTTACTTTTAATTTTGCCACATCTAAAGGTTGTATTTCTGTGTCCTTTTTCTGCAAACTTCTTAACCAATCACTTAATTCTTCAGCTGTCAGTCCTACAGCGGTTGTCACTAATCTCATATTATATACCATTTTCTCTGGGGTTTCTGTGGCTGATTCTGTTTCCATAGGCGTTTTATTTGCTGGACACTGGTTTACAGTCAGATTCTTGGGTGTGCTTAATCCTGATATTCCTGCAGTAATCTTCCATTCATTTTCTCCTGAACTACTCCTTTCTTTCTCCTTTTGCATGCCACCATTATATGGGACTGTCAAACAATGCTCATTATCCCTTTGTTTATCAAAAACTGGTATCACTGGTCCTATTGTTACAGGCACAGTCACAGCTTCCATATTCTTTATTAATTCTCTAATCTTTTCAGTTAATTCCCGTGTTGTTCTAGCTAATTCTACTGACTTTTCATTTTCAGATCTTATCGTTTGTGACATTTCTGAATCATTAAATGGATTATTTTTCCCAAATTTATTTGACATTTCTTCAAAACCTTCATTTGTAACAGTTTCCCTTGGCGGTGCACCTGGCGTCACCATCACAGAATCCTGTTGATATGGAGGTGGTTTTTTATAAAATATGTCCTCCAGCACTTCATCCTCAGATTCACTCACTCAATATCTATAACCTTCTGACTCTGTATTATTTCTCTTCTCCATACATTTTCTACCACCTCTATCTCCAGCACTTCTCAGAGGAAACATGCCTTCAGTCATGCTCGCATTTCGCCATCCTCTCATTCTGTCATCATGACTTTCTTGACCATAATGTCTACCAAATACATAATTATGCCTTCTACACTCCAATGCCTTTCTCTTTCATACATCTCTTCTTCCCATTCAGTCAAAGCCTCAAATTGGGTAGGTCGGGGTTTCAGTTCTAATCTCATCATTCGATCTCTTAAATTTTGTAGTACAGCTAGGCTAAATTAACCATTTTCCAGAAACGCCAGTACTCCATCATCTTTGGTATATTTTACCCAATTTTCCAACCAAATGCATGTATGATAACCATATTTCGCCGCCATAAAGGATGCAGGTGTTTTTGGCGGGGGAAGTATCTGTCCTTCTCTAGTAACAATCGACTTATCTTTCTTAAATAGGTCTTTGATTTTTCCAAACCATGACTTCTTAGGTCTCGCGCCTGCGTTGCACTGCGCAGGAGTGCTCGTGCAAGCGCGAGGCATTTTGTAGGTGAAAAACGGGGAATCTACGCTGACCTCGGAATCGCACATGCTGTGCATGTGCATTTCCTTTTCAGCTACCCCATTGGCCCTAGCGTGCGTCTTTTAATGAAAGACTGCACGCTATTGGCCAAAGGTGGGCGCATCACTCCGCCCACGGCCTATTGGTGTCTATTACGCGCTTGGTGCGTGTAATAGACATCAATAGGCCATGTGGTTTCAATTATCGTGCCCAGACACGGGCGCGATAATTGACACCACATGTCTCGCTCTGGTGCGCGCACGCGGGTCTTTTCCGGAAACTAGCTTCACAGACATAAATGTCCTTGTTTATCGGGATATTTGTGGATGTCCATACCGAAGATGTCCCCACAGATGCCAGACCTTCGGATTCGGCAGGGCCATGGTGGTGGGGTGGTTGTGGGTTTACTATTATGTGAAATTTTGAAAGGTTGATTTGTTTTTTTACTTTAATTATTGCACAAACCACTTACTCCATAAATCTGTTGTACTCGCCCGAACGTTGATCAATAGTCGCCGGGTGTCGACTTCTTTATTCACGTTTACGAGAACGATTACGGGCATTCGCACCAATGTCCACACGGAACAACTGAAAATCCTGAACCTGCCATTAAATACTGAAGTCCGGTGTTCCTGTACTTTGCTGCAGCCTCTTCCATTCAAACATCTGGAGATTGTATCGATCCTTCTGTGAACTCCAATGCTGCTTTTTGTGTTATTGCTTAATGTCTTCCCACCACCAAACACTGCCTCCCACCTATATAAACTACCGATCTGTTTCCCACCATATTACCGGCGCCCATTTGCTGCTCTTTCGTGCTCCTGAACTACGCTTCAGCTCCCACCCCCACTCTTGGAAACTTACTGCACAAGCAAGTGTGCCACTTTGCAAGCCGTGCAGTTTTTCTGAAGGCAAACACGCGCATTGCCTGTAAACTTGTTTGTTTTGTATTGCAACCGAGCCCGGGAGGAAGAGGCATTTTTTGCACCCGGCACCTAGACGGGGCACCCCTGCTGCAGCCCAGCGAACATGTCCGGGAGGGACCCACGCGATGAAGGTCCGGAAAGGGGGGCCCTGAGGGGCCCTGTTGCCGCTTCTGCTGCTGGTGCTGGGGGTGCCCCTTGGAGGCCGCCTTCGTGGAGGTAGTGCTGTTCGAGTCCAGCCCCAACGGGGACAACACCACTTACACCACCAGCATGCAGGGCAAGTTCAGCACGGCGGGGGCATCTATCGGCACGGAGGGAGAGATCGTGCAGGTAAGAGCTGCGTGCTGCCTCCCTCCCCTTTGGAATCTCACAGGAGGCTCTCCTGCAGCCCAAAGCAATCGCCCCAGTGCTGACATAGAAGGCAGGTCTACCTTGCCAAGTTGCCACCACCACCGACAGCAACGAGACTCCGTTAGTCACCAACCCCTGAACAAAGTGACACAGGAGACACCCCTACCACTGAGAAGACCCCCACTTAGCCACACATGGAGGCCTCCAAGTCACATCAAAGAAGCAAAGCCCGAGATACTCCAGTCTCTAAAAAATATATATATACGCTCCCCCCCCCCTCTCCCCCCCACCCTTTTAAGAAAACCATTCTGGAGCAGTGTGGCTGGTGTCACCATCCAAGCATGAGGCATTAGTCACCCAACACCCCCCTTGAGGTGCAGGGTGGACGGGACCCCAGGGGCAATTAAACACCCCCCACCAACACTCTTGAACTCTTGAAAAATGTATTTTTGTGTACTCCGGGGAGAACTGGCATTTTGAGGTTTGCGAATCTGCATAGAATGCAACCCCCCCCCCGTTTATTTCGTGCACCCGGAGAGACCGATTCTTGCATAGCGAACTTCTGCACCTATGCCGTGTATATTGAGAAACCTGCTTATTGTGTGCCCCTGTAAAGAAATGTGTATTGTGTGCCGTGCATTATGTTGTGGATTCCCTTGCCTCATACGTTTTCTGTGTATACCTGGGAGAAACCCGCACATTGTGTACCTTCAGGGGACAGCTGCACATAGTGTAATCTCCGTAGCGCTGCATAGAACCACCAGATCCCTATTCACAATAGTTCATTCATACATTCATTCATTGGTGTGGCCCATAACACCAACACACTTCTCATCCACACAACTCACTCAAATATGTACAGAGGAGAAAGGCTGCTGGACCAAGTGGGTACCTTATTATCTATCAGGACTAATTTTCTGCTAAATTATATATACATTCTATATACAGTCTTCTCAATCCTGACTTTATCATCAAGGCACTCCACTGTTTGGTCGATGGACCAACTAGTTGTACTGGTTGATGGTGAATTACAATCAAACACAATTAAAGCCTAGAAAACGTTTGATATTTTCAGTAATTAATTTAAGAACCACAAACTCATTTCTTATTATTTCAATTTTGTTTATCTAAACATTAATCGAACTTTTAAATTTTGCATTTACTGCATTTACTGATTGTAGCTCATTAATTACATTTTAGATTTATTAAAGAGAAAATAAACATTTAGAAATTACTCTTAGATATAGATTTCAGAAAAATGCAGTAAATCATTTACCAATAGACAGATGATGATAGCTTCAGATTAAATAGGGAATTATCTGAATTCTCAGGTGAAGACTCCCTCAGGAAAGTCTGTCTTAAGTCTGTCTTAAGTTTATCTTAAGTTTGTCTTAAGTCTGCCTTAAGTTTGTCTTAAGTCTGTCTTAAGTCTGTCTTAAGTTTGTCTTAAGTTTATCTTAAGTCAAACTTAAGACAAAATCCTAACTTTACTACTACTAAATGCCTTCTGTGAATACCAAAAGTAGTAAGTTTAGGATTCTGTCTTAAGTAAGTTCTGTGAATCAGCCCCACAGTCACTGGATGATATCATCAGTGATGTCATTTGAGATGTCATCAGTGATGTCATCAGTGATGTCACTGACCATGTCATGAGTGATGTAATGTGTGATGTCATCAGCAGTGCATAGCGGGGGCGCGAGTTATAGTTAGCTGAACTAACTATAACGGGGGAATTTCTATGGTTTTGTACGTTTAACATATATAGGAAAAGGCGTATTGAAGAATGAGTGGGTGTATAAGTGTCTGAAAGGATGATTTAGAAAGTGCGTGACTGACTCTATAAGTGAGTGATTAAATGTATCTTACTGAATGCATGGGTTAGTGACTAAACTGTGTGAATGTCTATATCCGTCTGTCTGTTGGTGTGTAAGCAGCTGCATGGGTTTGTGAATAGCTACATGAGTGTCTATATGTGTTATTGATTGGTTGTCTGAGTATCTGTATGGGTGCCTGAGTGTTTGTGTGGGTGGGGTGTATGTGACTCTGTGCATAGATGTGTCAGTTGGTGATTCACTGGGTGCATGGTTTCAAGAGTGCATCTGTGACGGACTGTATGGGTGGGTGAGTGTGTGTATGGGTGTGTTAGTGAGTGAATGTATATCTCAGTGGTACATGTGTGAGTAACTACATATGTAAAAGGCAGTATATATGTGTTAGTGTATATAAATGGCTATAAGTGAGAGTGTGTGATTGTGAGAGTGGATGTATGGATGAGTGTGTGCTTGTATGAGTGATTGTATAAGAGCGTAAGAATGTGCTAGTATTTGTATGAGTAAGTGAGCTGGTGTGTGTATAACCGTATAGGTGAGTAAATGGGAGTGTGAATAATTATTTGCATGACTGACTAAGTGTGTGAGTACCTCTATGGATCAGTGGCAGTGTGTGAGTGTCTATATACGTGTATGAGTGCATATGATAGTCCTGTACTGAGTGACCGTAAGTATGAGTGACTCTACGGGTGAGTGAGGGGATGTGTGTGTAGACCTAAGAATCAGTGAGTGGGTATGTAGTTATTGGTGATGGAGTGTGTATGGTTTTGAGAATGGCAGTCTGTAATTTAGAGTGGGTGTATCAAAAGTTATATTAGGGTGTGAGAAGATGCATGAAAGTATCACATGGATGATGTCATCAGTGATGTCATCAGTGATGTCAATTGAGATGTCATCAGTGATGTCACTGACCATGTCATGAGTGATGTAATATGTGACGTCATCTGCAGTGCATTGCGGGGGCGCGAGTTATAGTTAGCTGAACTAACTATAACAGGGGAATTTCTATGGTTGTGTACAAGTGAAATGTCCAACTAACTATAACGCCCCTGAAACCTATGGTGTTTTCAGTGAATTTCTAAGGTTTTTTAACTGCTAATTTCTAACTATAACGTGCATGAAATCTATGGTTTTTTCAGTGAATTTCAAAGGTTTTTTAAATGCTAATTTCTAACAATAGCATGCCTGAAACCGATGGTTTTTTTCAGTGAATTTCAATGTTTTTTAAATGCTAATTTCTAACTATGCCTACAAAGGTAGGACATGTGAAGAAAGAGGAAGAAAATCGCAGAAAGAAGCAAGACAAATGCTGAAAGAGTCAACAGAAGTCCGGAAAGAAGAACAAAAGTGAAGGAAGAAGCAAGAGATGTGCAGAAAGAACCAACAGAGGAGCAGAAATTCCTCCTGTGCCCCCAACTTTTTACGGGTACTGGTGGTAACTGACTCTGACTAACCAGGACCGGAGCCAGTGCTATGCTAAAAGACACTTAGAATACAGTGAAAACACCTACATACACTAGGGAACACTATGCATTGGGGTACCCCTGTAATTAGCATGACCTCCTCTGTATTTGCCATGAGTTAGTGCCTGGGTCATTGCATGTGTATTTGGGTAGTGACTGGATGATTAGAGTGCTCCAAGGAGAGTGCATGGTGAATTTATAAGCGCTTGGGTTTTGGTGGACTGATTGCATAAGTACACACATGCACATTAGGCCCCGCCCCCTCCCTTCACCACTGTGCAAACGTGCCCTCTGGTGGGTTCTAAGTTGGGGGATTAATTCCCCTTGAGTCCTGAGGGTCCCTGGGGGCCAACTAGCCCACCAGCTACCTCCAGTAAGTGCCACAGAGCTGCGTTGCAGAGAGGTGTAAAAAGGGGCGTGGCCTATCATCACCTCTCTGCAACGCAGCTCCCAGGCGCATACTGGAAGTACCTGGTGGGCTAGTTCACCCCCAGGGACCCTCAGGATTGAAGGGGACTTAATCCCCCAATTTACAATGTGCCAGGGGGTGCATTTGCACACTTGCTATGTCAGGCCCCGCCCCCTTCCTTCACCACTGTGCAAACGCGCCCCCTGGTGCATTTTAAGTTGGGGGATTAATTCCCCTTGAGTCCTGATGGTCCCTGGGGGCCAACTAGCCCACCAGGTACCTCCAGTTAGCGCCACAGAGAGGTGTAAAAAGGGGCGTGGCCTCTAAACACCTATCTAAAACGCAGCTCCCTGGCGCATACTGGAGGTACCTGGTGGGCTAGTTGGCCCCCAGGGACCCTCAGGATTCAAGGGGACTTAATCCCCCAATTTAAAACGTGCCACAGGGCGTGTATGTCAAGAAAAATGGTCCTGTAGGGTGTACAATGAGTTATTTCAATGCGTACAAAGTATCGCACACTAGAACTAATCATAAGACATATAGAACGCCCACACCTATACGTACATCTTTCTTGATTATGAATAATCACAAAAAGACATTAAATGCATATCCACTCATTCATATCAAAATTAATTCATTCGAATACATATGGGTGAAAAATGGTGCTCTTGTGACATATGTGCTTAATTGAGTGAACAATTTGTGTAATATATACAGAGTGGTTCAGGGAATAATTACAGGGAAAAAGACAAATTATTTATACAGAGGCCAGCATAATAACCATGGGCCCTGGTTACTAATGTTGCTTTTCTTATACAGGGCCGTGGTTGGTCTGAGCCTAAGTGTATCGTCGACGTTTCAACCCAGAAGGTGCTCCTTTCGGTAGTCACAACGGGTCTTCATCAGGACTGTGTGTGGGAGTGGGGAATGGGGTGTCTTTGAAGGGCCTAAGGATAAGAGATAAATGATTAGAGGCGTGAAAATGCGTTAAGGGGCGAAATACAGGAGAGGCTGGGCTGAACCACTCACCCAGTCCGGAAGCGATTAATGGCTGTTAGTGTCCCAAAGTTACACTTCTCTCAGGGATGCATCAATAGGTGAATGGCTGTGAATGAAATGGAATGGTATGGGATAAGGTATAGTAATTTTACGCAGCGCCGTGAGTCAAGGCTAGGTGATGGCTTACATGCCCAAGTGGCAACGTGCTGTGAACCAGAGAACAGTTGAATGGGCACCGCAGCAATAGTCACCTCGGAAGCATATGTGGCGGCGCAAGGCTCACAAGAAGGAACGCGTCGTGAGGCCCAGTTTGAGTTGAGCGGAACGTTATGCGAAAGTGTGACCAAGGGGGCGCTGAGGTTGGAGGCAGGTAGAGACTAATCGACCTGGCTCGGGAGGTGAATGCTGTGTGCACCAAAGCTCCAAAAAGCTAACCCCCAGAATGGAGTGAGGCACGGTGTGGCGGCTCTAGAGAGTGTGATGCGACAAAAGCGCTCACTAGAAGAGCGAAGCGTGCTCGGATGTCCGGTGAGATCGGAGGTGTTTTAAGCAGACCGGCATGTGGGGGTGACAATTGGTGGGACGCCGAGGGGAGCGTGGTGGCTGATTGAGGCTATATCGACCAGTCTCTACGGGGGGAGCGATTTAAGATCGGGGCACCTGTCGAAGTACAAGGAACTATCCCGTGTGG
Source organism: Triturus cristatus (assembly GCF_964204655.1). NCBI lineage: Eukaryota > Metazoa > Chordata > Amphibia > Caudata > Salamandridae > Triturus > Triturus cristatus. The sequence goes on along the minus strand of NC_140591.1, from coordinate 1,413,388,038 downwards.
CAGCTCACCTCAGTAGAAGATCGAAAAGGAGGCTCTGCAGTCGTGATTAATCAGCAGTGTAGGAGCAGGCAGCAGTCTTGCTCCAGCTCAGGCGGCAATTCCTGATGTGAAGGTGCCGTTCGGCACCCTTAAGTACGGAAGAGTCGCGTGTACGTGGTTCAATGAGCGTAGCGTGGCATGGTTGCTAAGCAACCGCAGCAATCGACAGGGGAAATCGGCGTGCCTAAAATGAGTAGAACGACTGCCAGGCTACATGAACGAATGCGCTAAGTCGTTTCTCACAGAATTAGCATGAGATTCCTCGTCATAGTCTAAGAACTTTTTGCAAATGTTTACCGAGTATACAAGTTGATAACCAGTAAAGAACAAAATATAAAATCTTTTTGTAAATGTTTACAGAGTATACAAGTTGATAACCAGTAAAGAACACAAGTAAAAACATCACATTAACGCAAGAAGTTCTGATTCCTGACCTAAAAATTATATTTAAAATTTATCTGGTTACATTTGGTTGTGTGTACATAAATGAAAGCCTTAGAGGGACGAGCTGGCATGTTGAGGCTGATGTATGAAATGTGTTGTATGTACATGCATTACAATCTTATAGCCAGTGTAATGAGTGGGCACTGTTGTGTTATTGATTCACACAGAGGAAAGAACAAGTAAGAAAAAGTGCTATAGTCATAATAATAAAGCATTACGTACAGATGTAACATCAAATGGGCTTACAAAGCCAGATAAGAGCGGAGGGAACAAGTTCTGCGGCTGTGTAGTTGAGGTTCTCATTATGTGTTAAGTCGACAAAGAGTCAAGGTGTGTAGGTAGTACAGGAGAGCCTATTACAAATAACGCATCTGCCTAGCTATTTCCTCCTGTTCGTTCACGCCAGAAAAGACGGAATCCAGAAAGTGGATCCATCTACATTCTTTCAAATTCAGTGTTGCCGATGTGGAGCCACCCCTAGGGTGAGGGTGGACTTTCTCAAGAACCCTCCATCGAATATTTTCTGGGGAATGGTTGTGTGCGGTAAAGTGTTCCACTAATGGCGCTCCCTGTAATTTGCATCTGAGCCTGCTCATATGTTGCAGGATCCGAGCTTTCACCTTCTGTGTAGTTTGTCCTACATATGGTAGATTGCATGGGCACAAGATTAAGTATACAACATTGGTACTGTTGTAGTTGGTGAACCCTGCCAGTTTGTGTGTTTGGTTTTCATGTGTGAAAGTGGGCCCGTCGATGGTTAGTGGGCAGGCCTTGCAAGAGCCACATTTGTAATGTCCTGTGATGGGAGGGATACCCAATTGACCGCGCAAGTCAAGTGGCTTCGGGGGTTCAAGGTAGGCCTGGACCACATTGTCTCTGATGTTCCTACCCCTCTTAAATGCGAATAGAGGATGCTCAGTGGTTTTCAGATTTGTAGCTACCAGGTTCCAGTACTTCTTTATGATTTTTCTTATGTCGTTGCTCTTTGAGTTGAACGTAGTGACACACACGATGTTTTCAGTACCAGTCTTTTTATACTTTGGTTGGATTAGTTATTCCCTAGGGCAGTACCATGCTCACTTCTTTGCTCGCTTCAGCAGGCCTGTAGGGTATCCATGATCCTTTAGTCGTTTAGTGAGGTGATCGGCTTCTCTGAAGAAGTCATTTCTTCGTGAGCAGTTCCTTCTCAGGCGTAAGTATTGCCCATATGGCAGGTTGTCTCTTAAGTTGCGAGAATGATTGGACTCATATTTGAGTAATGTGTTCCTTTCAGTTGGTTTGCAATAAAGGTCACAATATAGGAGACCCTCATCCACACGGAATGTGAGGTCAAGGAAATCGATTGACTCGTCACTGAAGTTCATGGTGAACTGGATATCTTGTGATCTGCCGTTCAACCAATGTTCAAAGTTGCCGAGTTCTTCCTTGGTACCCGTCCAGACCATCACCACATCGTCGATATAGCGTTTCCAAATTGCTATGGAGTCAATAAACGGGTTATCATCGCTGTACAGGTGTTCCTTCTCATAGCTGTCCATGAAGACGTTGGCTAGGCTAGGGGCATAGGTAGCGCCCATCGCCACGCCTTTGCATTGGAAGTAGTACTGGTTTTTGAATATGAAGTAGTTCTTCTTCATGGCAATTTCCAGCATGTTGATCAAGAAGTCTGTAGGAATCCAATGTGGCCTAGGGCGTTTATCCAAGGTAATTTTGACCACCTCAAGGGCCTTCGTCTGGGGTATGGACGTATACAAAGAGGCGACATCCAAGGTAACTAGCAACTGTCTTGTAGAGTCAAACGGTTGGCCCCCCAGGAGCTGGATGATGTGCATTGTGTCTCTCACATACGATTTTGTCTCTGTTACCGACGGTTGTAAAAAGTGGTCAATGAATTTGTTCAGAGGTTCGAGTACCGAACCACAGCCAGAGACAATCGGGCACCCCGGTGGTTTCTCTAGGCGTTTGTGAACCTTCGAGAGAGTGTATATTGTCGGTGTCCTGGGTTCTTTGTTATTCAAGAACTCTTTTTCAGGTATACTCAAGAAACCTTCCTTCGCTCCTTCCTCAGTAAGTTGTTCAATCAGTGATCTAATTTCACCAGTGGGATCGCGGGTATGAGGAGATAGCTTTCCTTGACTCCCAGCTGTTGTTCAATCTCACCCACATAGTCCATGGTGTTCGGGGGGCGTGTTTGCACACTTGTCACATCAGGCCACGCCCCCTCCCTGCACCACTATGTAAAAGTGCCCCCTGAAGCGTTGTAAATTGGGGGATTAAGTCCCCTTGAGTACTGAGGGTCCCTGGGGGCCACCTAGCCCACCAGCTACCTCCAGTAAGCACCACAGAGCTGTGTCGCAGAGAGGTGTTAAAAGGGGCGTGGCCTCTCAACACCTCTCTGCAAAGCAGCTCCCTGACGCATGCTGCAAGTACCTAGTGGGCTAGTTTGCCCCCAGGGACCCTGAGGATTGAAGGGAACTTAATCCCCCAATTTACAATGTGTCAAGGGGTGCCCCCTCCCTTCACCACTGTGCAAACACGCTCCCTGGCACGTTTTAAGTTGGGGGATTAATTCCCCTTGAGTCCTGATGGTCCCTGGGGGCCAACTAGCCCACCAGGTACCTCCAGTAAGCGCCACAGAGCTGCGTTGCAGAGAAGTGTAAAAAGGGGCGTGGCCTCTGAACACCTCTCTGCAACGCAGCCTCCTGGCGCATACTGGAGGTACCTGGTGGGCTAGTTGGCCCCCAGGGACCTACAGGGTTCAAGGGAACTTAATCCCCCAACTTAAAACGCGCCACAGGGCGCATTTTCACACTTGTCACATCAGGCCACGCCCCCTCCTTGCACCACTATGTAAAAGTGCCCCCTGAAGCGTTGTAAATTGGGGGATTACATCCCTAGAGTCCTGAGGGTCCCTGGGGGCCAACTAGCCCACCAGCTACCTCCAGTAAGTGCCACAGAGCTGCGTTGCAGAGAGGTGTAAAAAGGGGCATAGTCTCTCAATACCTCTGTGAAACACAGCTCCCTGGTGCATACTGTAGGTACCTGGTGGGCTAGTTCGCCCCCAGGGACCCTCATGATTGAAGGGGACTTAATCCCCCAATTTACAATGTGCCAGGGGGTGCGTTTGCACACTTGCTATGTCAGGTCCCGCCCCCTCTCTACACCACTGTGCAAACGTGCCGTAATTTAAAAACAAAAATCTTTTTTGGGCCCTGGGGGTCCTTCTGGGACCCCCTGAGCAGTCCAAGGGGGTCAGGGTGTTTCTACCCTGCCCCCTTCACTTGTTTTATACCTATGTTTCTCTGTTTTCTAGCGACTCGCTTCTACTGAGCCACAAGATGGCTGACAACACTTCCTGGTTTGGAGTGTTGGCAGCCAATCACAGTGAAGTTCGTGCACTGGACTTAGGCTCCGCCCAGATACCAAAACTTTTATTTTTCTAATTTCTCAGCAACTACTGAACGGATCTACACCATTTTAAAAAAAGGTCGCTTTCTGACCCACGCACTACCTTTGTGCCAAATTTGGGGTAATTCCGTTCAGTAGTTTCAGCTGCAGCCTTGCACAAAGTTTCCTATGGGAAATTGATTTTTTGACTCCTATTTTTTGAATTTCTCAAAAACTACTGAACGGATATACACCATTTAAAAAAAAGGTCACTTTCTTAATCAAGCTCTACCTTTCTACCAAATTTAGGGTAATTCTGTTCAGCAGTTCTGGCTGTAGCTCGTCGTAAAATTTCCTATGGAAATTAACATGGTCAAAACGTGTTTTGAGACCCCCCTTTTTTCTCAGCCCCCACTTGACTAATCACCCCCAAACTTTCAAGATAGGAGCTAACCTAAAAAGTGCAACTTTTTGAACAATTTCATAGAGATTCGTCAAACGACGCCAAAGTTATTAGTAAATCAAATAATGCTCATGCCTGTTTCCCGTAAAATGAAGGAATTCAGAAAATAAAAGAAGTGCAAAAGGTTGCAGAGAGTGCGTCCTTCCAGCTGGAGGGATTACTTGTGGATTTAAAGTGGCGTGGTTCTGCCGCAGGGATAAGCACCCACGAGGAGCCATAGGTTTCAGGCACGTTATAGTTAGAAATTAGCATTTACAAAACCTTATAAATTCTCTGAAAAAAACATAGGCTTCAGGCACGCTATAGTTAGAAATTAGCATTGAAAAAACCTTTGAAATTCACTGAAAAAACCATAGGTTTCAGGGATGTTATAGTTAGTTGGACATTTCACTCATAGAAAACCATAGAAATTCCCCTGTTATAGTTAGTTGAGCTAACTATAACTCGCGCCCCCGTAATGTACTGCTGATGACGTCATATATTACATCATTCATGACATGGTCAGTGACATCACTGATGACATCACTGATGACATCTCAAATGACATCGCTGATGACATCACTGATGACATCATCCAAGTCAAAATGTGATACACCTTATCAGACCCTAACATAACACTTGATACACCCACTCTAAAATACAGACTATAATATTCGAAACCATGAACACACCATTACCAGTTAGTACATATCCACTCACTAATTCCTAGGTCTACATACACATCCATTCATTCACCCATACAGTCACTCATACATACAGTCAGCCATCAATACAGCATTATCATATCCAGTCACATATCTATACAGACAAATTGTGTAAGACACTATAATGGGTTAAGAAGACCACATGCTCCCAATCTGTGCAGCTCAAGTCAACGTCACCTGCCTGTGGGCCTTTGCTGACCGCTGCCTCCGGCCTACACTGTGGAAGACCGACGACACGTGGTGCCAACTAACTCAGCACCAGACTCCCTTCGATCAGTATGGGGTATTTCTATATGGAAGGCCGGCGACACGTGGTGCCACTGAACCTGCACTACGCAGGCCAGTGGGGCCACCAGCGTATGCACGTGGCTGTGGGACCTTGCTCACCGCTACCTCTGGCCTACACTGTGGAAGACCGGCAACAAATGGTGCCACTAACCGTCTTCAACACAAGCCGATCCCACATGTGGAACTGTGTCCTAAGTCCTGAATGGTAGTGACCCTAACTCCGTGAGACAACCACAGCACCAGACTCCCTTTGATCAGTGAGGCATATTTCCATAGGCAATGGCGGAGACACATGGTGCCAATAACTCTGTTCAACACATCCTGAACAATCCCACATGTGGAACTGTGCCCTGAGTCCTGAATGGCAGTGACCCCAAGTCCATGGCAGCAACCACAGCAGCATACTCCCTCTGATTAGTTAGGCATATTTCCATATGCAAGAGCGGCGACACGTGGTGCCAATAACTCTGTTCAACACAAACCGAACAATCCCACATGTGGAACTGTGTCCTGAGTCCTGAATGGCAGTGACCCCAAGTCCATGGCAGCAACCACAGCAGCATACTCCCTCTAATTAGTTAGGCATATTTCCATATGCAACGGCGGCGACACGTGGTGCCAATAACTCTGTTCAACACAAACCGATCCCACATGTGTAACTGTGTCCTGAGTCCTGAATGGCAGTCACCCCAAGTCCGTGGTAGCGACCACAGCACCACACTCCCTTTGATCAGTGAGGCATATTTCGATATGCAAGGCCGGCAACACGTAATCCCACTAACCCTCTTTAACACAAGCCGATCCCACATGTGTAACTGTGCCCTGAGTCCTGAATAGCAGTCACCCCAAGTCTGTGGCTGCGAACACGGCAACACACTCCTTTTGATCAATGAGGGGTATTTCCATATGCAACTACAGACTCCAGTAGGCAAATAACTATCACAGTCCTACACCGTACATATTATCCGTTTAGTATCCTCGCTTCAAGATTTATTTTTTTATATCAGTTATGGCTTTACTACAATGACCAAATTAATCTTCAAATGCAAACTAACATGGAATAGCAGTCTACACTACAGGCAGTACAGCTCGCAATTCCAATTTTAAATGCTAATTTCTAACAAGATTGTACTCAGAAAATACAACACTTTTCATCTTTTCATCATACGCATACACTGCACTCAGTAGAGTAGGGCTTACAATGAAAATTATTTCCTCATTCATTAACTACAGAGTCCACTAGGCAAGTAACTATTACAGGCCTTAAATCTACATAATATCCTTTTAGTATCCTTTCTTCTTGAACATTTTTTATATCAGTTATAGCTTTAGTACAATGGCCAAATTCATTTTCAAATACAAATGAACACTCAGTAGTTTGAATGTAGCAGGACATGCTCAAATAGGCATTACAATGGTGTGCCGTACGAGTGCTCGAGATACAACAGCGCACCGTAGAAAAGTGTGGGGGCTCATGGGAGGGAGAAGCAGCTGTTTGGCAATGTAACACACAGTGAACTCGCCCATGTGCCACGTGCTGGGCATCTCATCCATGATAACCACGGTCACAGACATCCCACAACACCAACGACCGGCCTTTGTACACATCCTGTATGAATGCAACGTGGTGTTCACTTCTATACACGTTCAGTGGTGTGATGTTGGCGGGTTGTGTGACTTGTGCTCCTTGTTGATGTGTTTCATTGTGGCCATTGTTTGTCTATACTTGTGCTGTCCTTAATTGTGCATGTGTGCCATTCTGCCCATCTTTCCCTGTCCCCCTACTCCCTGCTTCTTCTTCTTCCTGGTGCTGGTGTGTCTATAATTGTGTTGCTCCACACATAAACACATGTAAAGAACAAATTAGAATAGTTCCTTGAGTCTTTTGGGTTTCAAAATTTCTCTCTATTGGTTTCTTTTTAATTTTTCATATAAACAGTTTTTTTATTATTCAACATCACATAGAAGTCAGAAGTGCAACGTATTCTATCAACACACTTTCTAGAACATTCTACAACACGTGCAGGTTAAAAGTTCATAATTTTTTTTAAACTTAATGATATTTTTTTGCAAAATTTTCTCGAACATTTAACGGCACGTGCAGGTTAAAAGTTCACGATTGTTTTGAGTTCGAACAGTGCCTTCCAAATGCAAGTAGCAGCTGTGGTTCAGTTGAGCAAATGTTATCCTATGATATGTACTCCACATTGAAACTGCTTTTTCTTAACCAATCACAAAGATGTTTTTCCACAAAACGAATGCGCACCCTACTTTTAAAAAAGAATGCTTTTCAACTCCCAAGCACGTATTGTTTTGTATGGCAAAAAAAGTACTTCCCCATCTTTAAACATATCTCTTATTCTACCATGGAACTGCATGAGCTACAGACATCTTTCCATACCTTCCAACCATACCTTCAAAATGCTAGTGTGGATCATAGGACATAGCTATATTTTCAGGTGCAAGAGGTATGCAGAACACAGACGTATTGACTTAGACCTAGGTTTACAAAATGTGGACATTAAATGGTTTACACAGAGAAGATTGAAGTTCCACCAATTGCTACCTTTGGTTAAAACCTCTTTGCATCTTCCACACCCTGACCTCATGATTGTGCATTGTGGTAGAAATGACCTAGGCACATTGACTGGGGTAGGTTTGGAAATGCTTATGAAGGACACCTCAGCTCAGCACCATGTGACTCTGGGCAATAGCTCACTTAATAGCTCACATAATTTCCACGCCGGCTTCGAGGGCCTTCAGACCCATAGGGGTGAGTAGTTTGCGCTTTACAAATACCGGATTGATTTGAGACACGCAAATTTACCTTCGCACTCCCTGTATAACACCCCCCAAGCACCATACACAAGTTACAATGTTCAAAACAAAAGTTCCTCCGAGTAGGTATAACTGCATGCTGACACTACTTGACAGATGTGGCACAGCGGCCAGAGCACATTACTTCACAGCATATGACACATAGTTTGGACTCACGCTTTCATCCCCAACTCCGGCAGCACCTCAGCTTAGCACCATGAGACTTTAGACAATACCTCACATATTTTCCGTACCCCAGGACTTTCAAACCAGTAGGAGTCAGTAGTTCATCCTAGTAGGTATAAACACATGCTGACACTACTTCCACAGGTGTGCTGCAGTGGCCAGGACACATGACTTCACACCATAAGACACACAGTTTAGGCTCATGCTTTCATCCCCGACTCCTGCAGCAGCTCACCTTAGCAGCATCAGACTATGCAATACCTCACTTAATTTCTGTACCCAGCACTTTCAGACCGGTAGGTATTAGTAGTTCGCTTTGCACCCCCTCTATAGCACACCCTAAACACCCCACAGAGGTTACAGTGCTCCTACCCTCCTCTTTCCCACATTTTTTGCCCTTTTTCCCCCTTACTCACTTCAACGAAATTACAAAATGGCAGCCAACACTTCCTAGTTGCAAACGCTGGCAGCGCTCGCAGCCAATCAGCAGCAAGCTCGTGCTCGTAACACCTCAGTCAATCAGATGGCAGAATTCCCAAATATCAATATCTGTAAATTTCAATATTTCTCAAAAACTACTGAACGGATTTACACCAGATAAACAAAAGCGTTCTTTCTAGACCAAGACCCTTCTCCCTGCCAAATTTGGGGTAATTCCGTTCATCCCGTTCGACCTGTAGCCTTGTCTAAAGTTTCCTATGGAAATTAACATTAAAAAAACATGTTTTGGGACCCCCCTTTTTTCCTGCCCCCCCTTGAGGAATCACCCCCAAACTTTCAACAAAGGAGCTGATCTCAACAAAGAATTAGGTTTGAAAATGTCACAAAGATTCATCAATCGGCGCCAAAGTTATTGCGAATAGAATGTTGCCATTTTCCTATAGTAACTAGGTCCTAACTATAACTACTTACTGGTGACGGCCAGCAGGTAATATATATAAATATATATATATATATATATATATATATATATATATATATATATATATATATATATATATATATATATATTACCTACTGGCGGTCGCCAGTAGGTAGTTATAGTTAGGACCCCTTTTCCATAGGAAATCCGCAACATTCTATTTTGAATAACTTTAGCGCCGGTCGATGAATCCTCGCGAATTTCTCAAAATAGGTGGGGCGCTACGCTCCGCTCCTACCCTGAAAGTCTCGGGGGGATTCGTCAAGCGGGGGCTGAGATAAAAGGGGGGTCCCAAAACGCGTTTTTCCCATGCATTTTTCCATAGGACCTTTAGAACGAGCTACAGCCCGAACGGCTGAACAGAATTACTAGAAATTTGGCAGAGAGGTAGCCATAAGGTCAAGGAAGTGCCTTTTGCAGGTCTGGTGTAAATCTGTTCAGTATTTCCTGAGTAAATAGCATTTAAAAGCATATATATATGTGGGCGGAGCCTAACCACACATCTCATCCTGAGATCTGATTGGCTGTCAGCACTTCATCCAAGAAGTGTTGGCAGCCATCTTGGGACAAATATACATGATAGCACCTCATTAAAAAGCATTGCAGTTAATAGAAGGTTTTAAGACTTTAGTTACATTATAAATCATTTGTTGATGGTACCATACTCATTTTAGGAATTGTGGTATGTTCTAAGGTGATTTCACCATGTGAAAAAGCCTTCTGCTGGGATATCATGATTGAGAGAAAAATATTTTCTCATGCTTTTACCACAGAGGTTTGGAAGGTGATCTATAGGCTAAACTGAGAGCTTATTTTCTGTAAATTCACATTATCTTTCTCAGTCATGTGAGAATTAAGTCTGATATTCTCAGTAAAACATGTACATCCAACAAGGGCAGAGACTGTCAGTTGATTCCTTTGTGTTCTACTGCAGCTTCCCAGAGTGTTCCAAAGAACTACTAGAGCGCTAACAGTCCTACTTATGATAAACGTATGGCACACCTGAAGCCATCTTGCTTGGATTAAAGTGGTAACTCTTAAAACATTTAATTTAAAAAGGAACAAAATGAGGGGGTTCATTTTTCCATAAAAAGTATGATTAGTGCTGCAGAAAGAAAAATTAGGGCACATTTTGAGTGACTTCTCAAATCCTCTTCTATTTCATTAAAAAATTCTGACATGCAGACTGAAACATGCACTTTCAATACCAGCAGCAGTTTTCCCTGGTGAGCAGTAGCTTTACTACAGTGATCTAATGAGCAAAAAGAGTGCTAACATTCTGAATTTATGGCAAATGTGTGACACATCTGAATGCCTTCTTGATGGAATCAAAGTAAAAAACTGAAAGTATTTCCTACTGAGGAGACTGCAGTAAATGAGGAAATTAGGAAACTTCATAACAAATAAGTCTCCCAAGATGGCCACCAGAGACAAAAGAGCCCAAATGTAGCCCAAATATCACCCAGATGTAGCCCAAGTATAGCCCAATGACAGAATGTCCCAGAATGTTCTTAAAAACAACTAGAGCGCTTACTGTCTTCATTATGACAAAAGTATGGCACACCTGAAGCCATCTTGATTGGAATAAACTGGTAACACTTAAAACATTTAATTTAAAAAGGAACACAATGAGGAGGTTCATTTTGCCATAGAAATTATGATTAATACTGAAGAAAGAAAATGAGGGCACATTTTGAGTGACTTCTCAAATCCTCTTCTATTTCATTAAAAAATTCTGACATGCAGACTGAAACATGCACTTTTAATACCAGGAGCAGACTTCCATGGTGGAGTAGTTTTACTACAGTGATCTAATGAGCAACTAGAGTGCTAACATTCAGAATTTATGGCAAATGTGTGACATATCTGAATACCTTCATGATGGAATCAAAGTAAAAAACTGAAAGCATTTCCTACTGAGGAGACTGCAGTACATGAGGAAATTAGGAAACTTCATAACAAATAAATCTCCCAAGATGGCCACCGGAGACAAAAGAGCCCAAATGTAGCCCAAAATCAACCAGATGTAGCCCAAATATAGCCCAATGACAGAAGTGTGCAAAACACTTATTATTTTGTGTTTTTGCAGTGTTATATAGTGCAGACTTGTCAGGTATTGGAGTGCTTTACATGAGCATTGGTTACATCACACAAGAACAAATTCATTTTGGTTGTAGACATGGGGAGACTAAGTGATTTGACCAGAATCACAGAATGTCGAGCTGAAGCAGAAACTTCAACCTGGTTCCCCAGTTGCAAAGTCTGCAGTTCTGGAAGTAACACCACATCCTCTCCCCTAAGTGCAACATTTAATCAAGTGGTCAACTGGATAAAAAAACATAAAGATAACAAATAATTTAAAAGTGCTTTGTCGCTATTTGAAAACTCAGAAAATATGTCCTTATTTTAGTCTTTTAGAGCACTAACCATAATTTTGATGCCAATAAGACCCTCTCATATATGTAATTTCTAAAGGAATGCTCTAGGTATTACAGTTTTGATTACATCAAGATGATGTCAGGCGTTCCACACTTTTGTAATAAATATAGAATGTTAGCAATCTAGTTGTTCATTAGGATACTGTTGAGAGGCAGAGGCCAGGGGCACGGACTCTGAAAATTGAAGGCAGGTAGGAGGGTGCAAAGGCAACAATTTAACCACACTGAGCAGGCAGGAAGGGCCGTGGAAGCACAACAGACTATGGAGGGCAGTGGAAAGGGGGGCAGGGGCAACAAACCAACAATACAGGACTTGCAAGAGAGGCTGTTGGAGGGAAGATCTATTACGGGTCAAGGAAGCTAGGGGCGGTCCCCAGATCCCCAGGAGCCACCACAGAACTGAGCAGGAGAGTGAGTCAGGGACAAAAGGGGCACCTTAATTTGAGCCGGGGTGCCTAGGAACGCTTGCTCCAAAAATGAAGAAAACAGACATATGAGACATGGAATTGGAGGCAGAATACAATGGCAGTTTAATGAGAAGATGCAACTTCAAAGAAACCGCAGAATAGAGACATAAAGTACAAAAAACAGAATCCAGATAATCATACAGCTGTCATAATATTCTCTGTATCTCAATTAATGTACTGACAGAGAGAGAGAGAAAACACATCTATAAATGCATCATGAGAAACAAGTTACACCAAGGAAAATGTTACCTAGGAACACTCACGTTTACTCTTAGAGCAAGCATTCCTGCAATTACAATACAAAATCTTTTAAATGCAAAAGTAAAGAGAACAATGGTTAAACATAACATGACATTTCATATAGGTAAAATAGAATAAGATACTTCAAGCAAAGCAGAGCAAGACATTTTAAGCAAAGGAAGACAAGAGCTCCCAGCTCTTGGGGAAAACCTGCACTGCCTGTTAACCTACATACAGACGGCGAGGTAGTCCGTCGATATCTGTGGGTGCTCCCTTTTTATATCATTTTGTGGGCTCCTTTGCACGCTACATCTACCTACGTATGCTACCCAAAAGCTTCGACTGCAGATTTTACCAGACATTTCGTCATTTACCCACTTAATGCTGACAATGGACTGGGTGAAAAGGTCAGTCTCTCAGGCCAATCGCTTATCGTAAGTTCCATAGAGCAAGCAGAAAATAATGGGTATTGTACGGGAATTCAATATATTCATGTATAAAATCTCCTCAGTTCTCCTAACTTGACGCTCTGCGGTTGCCACTTCCTTAAAAGCGGGAAACCTGCCCAGGAAGCAAGTACCAGTCCAGGATGCAGCCTACTGTATGTCGACAGCTTCAGGGGGATGTTGAACTTTGATACCGAGCACGGAGCACTCGGGTAGGGTGGGGGCTACTAGTTTGGATCAGAAGGCCTCGCAGACCTGCCTTCAGACTGCTATACACTAAAATTGCAGAGCTATGGTCAATTTAACAAAGAGGCCTACATATTGAACAGAAGGGCCTACACAGGGGTTTTATGCTGGCTGAGTGGTAAGGATGTCTCAGGATAATTATATAGCAATACAGGACCCGCTGGTCAATTTAATACGGCCTACAAATGCAGCTGGCAGGGCAAGGACAAGGGTCTCATACTTCAGGTGTGGACAGAACGGGCCAGGGGCCCCCTGTGATACAAAATCTACCCTCCTTCAAGGCTGTGGCAATGTAATAGACCATTGTGGGCAGAAGGAAGAGGCAATGGTAGTACAACCATACATGCCAACAGACCCGATTCAGCCAGGAAACGTCCAATGTTTTTAAGCTCAAATGGGCTTTATTTGATCTGTCTCCTGTCTACAATATCCTCTTTTTCAATGTAACTCAAAGGGGAAAATCAATACCCCAGTTTTTTTTCAAAATCTCCCTCTTACCAAGTTCAAAATGTTCGCAAGTATGGTACATTGGATCATGGAAGGAAATGGGATAGGGACATGGACTTGGATAACAGAGGACAGGAGGGACATGGAGAGGTGCACCAAACTGACCCTGCAGGGCAGGCATCAGGGTTTGCAGCAGCACAATACACCACACAGGGCATGCAGGACGGGAGTGCAGCACAACAATCCATAGAAAGCAAGAGGGAGGGGACAGGACCATGCACATGGACAACAGAGAACAGAGGGGCAAGAGGCAATGGTAGCTAGCTGACCATAATGGACAGACAGGAGAGAAAGCTGCAGCATAACAGACCATAAAGGGCAGGAGGGACGGATCAGGGGCATTACAATGGAACAGACAAGCCAGGAGGGAGGGAGTAGGGCTGGGGGCAAGGGGGCAGGGGAGGAGCAGCAAGATAGCCATGGAGGTCAGGCAGGATGGGCACTAGAAGCAAGACACACCATGAAGAGCAACAGTGAGACTGTGATGGCATACACACAGACCATGGAGGGAAGGTGGGAGGGGGTCAGGGACAGCTAACTGACCACACAGGGAAGGTGGGAGGGGCCATGGCAGCACAGAAGACCATGCATGGCAAGTGGGAGGGTTAGTGGCAGCACAATGGCTATGATGGGCAAGAAGGAGGGTGGAGGGGCATGCACAAAGGACAATGGAGGATAGAAGGGAGGGTCAGGACCTGTGCACAGACAAGAAAGTTCAGGGGAAGGGACCTCACAACAGACCACACGGGGCAGGCAGGAGGAGCAGTTGCAGCACAACAGACCAGGGAGGGCAGAAGGGTGTGGCAGTACAATGGACCATGTAGGACAGGAGGAAGAGGATAGGGGCATGGCATGTGGACAGGCAGGGTGGAGGTGGCAGGGACAGGTTACAGTCATCTGACAATGCTAGGCAGGTGGGAGGGGATTGGCAGCTCAACAGAACACTCAGAGTAGATAGGAGTGGCAGGTCCATGGGACATGGTGGGCAAAAAGGATGGAGCAGGGGCATGCACAAAGACATCGGAGGGCAGGGGGAAGGAGAATAGGGGCAGCAAGCTAAGCACAGAGTTTAAGCAGGAGGTCAATGATGGGGCATAGAATTGGGCAATGGAGGGCAGGAGGACTGGACTGGTACATCATACTAAATTGAGGGCAGTGGCAGCACATCAGACCATGCATGGCAGGAGGGAGGAGGCTAGTCCATGGATTCACACAACAGAGGATAGGGAGGAAGGGGATGGGGCAGCAAGCTAACTGTTCAGAGAAGGCGGGTATTAGGAACTTTATTGTTTTTAAAACATTGTGTCTGTGCGAACTACTTAAAATATGAACAAGTATGCAGCATAATCTCACTTTTATTCAGGAAGAAGAGGACGTTTGTGACTGTGACTCCGGGCTCACTTGGCAGAAACACCCCCTGACCCTCCACCCCCTATCGCAAAATGTAATGCCCGTGAAAAGGGTAGGTGAACACAGTGTTATATAGAACATAGTCCTGAGAGCACGATTGAAAATGAAAACTAGATATAGTGTATGGTATAAACTATGCACCAAAAAGTGTGATATAAGATGAACCGGGCATGAAATATAATTTGCAATACATTGTGCGCAATGACAGATTCATTGGAGAGCGCGAGATAGCACAGGCACTAGCGCGTGCTATGCGATATGCGCCTTGGAGTGTAATATGCACAGGGCAGTGTTGTGTAACCTAACTAGTCTCTAAAGTTGTAATATAAAATATGTGCTGGGGAGTGTAACGTTGCATATGCACTGTGACAAATATATGGATCCCAGATTGTAATATGTATGGCATAGCACTGTGCGTTATAACATAGGCATCGAGAAAGGCACGTTAGATGGGGCAATATAACCCGTGCGAAGACAAGTGTGGCATGACATATTCACGGGGTGGTGTTACAGTGCACATGGGCTAGAGAGTGTCATAGCATATGCACTAGCTAGTGGAATACAACACAGAGGTGTGTGGCACTCGGCAGGCAATGGTGGGTGTAACACAGCATTGGGCTCTGTCAGGAGCACGCTGTGACTCTCAAGTGATGTTCGTCCCCTTTCCAGAGAGTAAAATAAAGTATTACACATCCGGCAGTGGATGTGTGTTTTATTAACCGTGAGGGGGGTTTCTTGCATAGTTTTGGTCGAATTTTTGTCGAATCCCCTTTGAATGGCTTGGTGTGCATGTGTATTAAATGTGCCCGTCAATAGCTACCCATGTTTATATAAATAAACGACAAGGGTGTCTACCAGGATTAGGCACGGTAGGGCATCAGACATGTCAGAGCTTCACTAGTGGTGTAAATACATTCCACGTGGATTCATTGCATGCATAGTCGCCTTTTAATGAATATCACGCAAATCGTCATGGTGATAGGTACGTACGGTTTGTCCAGCATGTCCTAGGTGTGTCTATAAATATATATTTTTTTAAAATAATAAAAAACAGTGGCCGGCCCTGGGGATTGGGGTCAAAAAAATATAATTAGGAGACTGGCCCTGGGGGATGGGGTCATCAGGGCCAATAAATTAGAATAAGAAGGGGAACCAAACAGCCCCCCTTCTTAAAAAACTAAAATAAATAAAAGACTGGCATCGTGCCGGAGGCCATGCCCCCTCCGTGCAGCACTCTGCAAACGCGCCCCCAACAGGCATCTCCAGTATGCGCCAGGGAGCTGCGCTGCAGCCAGGTGTTCTGAGGCCAAGCCCCTTTTTACACCTCTCTGCAACGCAGCTCTGTGGCGCTTACTGGAGGTACCTAGTGGTCTAGTTTGACCCTAGGGACCCTTAGGATTCAGGGGGACTCTCAACTTAGAACAGCCACAGGGCGCGTTTACACAGTGGTGAAGGGAGGGGACGGGGCCTGAGGTGACGTGTGCAAACACGCACTATGGCATGTTTTAAATTGGGGATATAATTTCCCTTCAATACTGAGGGCCCCTGGGGGCTAACTAGCCCACCAAGTGCTTCCAGTAAGCGCCACTGAGCTGCATTGCAGAGAGGTGGTCCAGGCCGTGCCACTTTTTACACCTCTCTGCAACGCAGCTCTGTGGCACTTACTGGAGGTACCTAGTGGGCTAGTTGGACCCTAGGGACCCTCAGGATTCAAATGAACTTAATCTCCCAACTAAAAATGGACACAGGGCGTGTTTACACAGTGGTGAAGGGAGGGGACGGGGCCTGAGTTAATGTGTGCAAAAACGCCCTGTGGCCTGTTTTAAGAGGTAGTTTTAATCCCCATGCCCTATTATACACTAGGGGCTTACAGAGGAGGTCATGCTAATCACAGGGGGACCCCAACGCATAATGTTCCCTAGTGTATGTAGGTGTTTTCACTGTATTCTAAGTGTCTTTTAACATAGCACTGGCTCTAGGACTGGTTAGTCAGACTCAGTTACCACCAGTATCCGTCTGAAAAAGTTGAGGGTACAGGATGATTTTGCAACAAGGCTTCTTTCTGCTCTTCTTTTTGTTCTTTCTGCACGTTATCCTTCTTCCTGCACTTATCTTCGTATTTGAGGACTTCTGTTGCTTCTTTCTGCACTTCTTTTGTTTCTTTCTGTGCATTTTTTCTTCTTTCTTCACATGTCCTATCTCTGTAGGCATAGTTAGAAATTAGCATTTAAAAAACCTTTGAAATTCACTGAAAAAACCATGGGTTTCACACACGTTATAGTTAGGAATTAGCATTTAAAAAACCTTAGAAATTCAATGAAAAAACCAAAGGTTTCACACATGTTATAGTTAGCTGGACATTTCACTCGTAAAAAACCATTGAAATTCCCCCGTTATAGTTAGTTCAGCTAACTATAACTCGCGCGCCCGCAATGCACTACTGATGACGTCACATATTACATCACTCATGACATGGTCACTGACATCACTCATGACATCACTGATGACATCTCAAATGACATCACTGATGACATCACTGATGACATCATCCAGTGATTGTGTGTTTTTATGAAAATTATATATTTTTTATATTTATGTATATCTCGAGGTCAAAGGAAGAATAAATGGGTATATAAGTGTCTAAATGGATACTTTTTTTGGGAATTTTTTTTGTGTAACTGACTGTTTAAGTGTATCATAGTGAATACATGGCTTACTGAGTAATCTTTAAATATTTAAATATCTGTATCAGTTTCTTACTTTGTGTATAAGTGGCTGCATGGGTTGGTGAGTAGCTACATGAGTGTCTATATAGGTTATTAGTTGGTTTTTTTATCACTATGAGTGTCTGAGTTTCTGTATGGTTCGGTGGGGGGTATTACTTAGTGCATAGGTGCATGAATGAGTGACTCACTGTTTGTATGTGTTGAATACAGCATGTGTGCAGGACTGTATGGGTGGATGAGTGTGTGCATGGGTGTGTTAGTGAGTGAATGACTGTCTCAATAGTGTCTTTATGAGTAACTACATATGTTTTAAACTAGTATATGTGACTATTGGTGTATATAAGTGAGTATATGTGAGAGTGAGAGATTGGAAGAGTTCCTGTATGAATAAGTATGTGTTTCTATAAGTGATTGTTTAAAAGAGTAAGTATATGTAAGTTTCTGTAGAAGTAAGTGTGGTGGTGTGTGTATAACTGTATATGCAAGTAAATGGATGATTGATTCTTTATTAGCATGAGTGACTATGTGTGTGAGTTACTCTATGGATGAGTGGCATTGTGTAACGGGATGTACAGGTGTATGAGTACATATGATGAGTGAGTACATGTATGAGTGACTGTAGAGGACTGTTGGTGAATTACTGTATGTGTATGTGGTTCTTAGAATTACTGAATAGGTTGTTGTAACTGATATTGATATGTTCATTATTTTGAACATTTTAGTTTCTATTTTTGAATGTGTGTTTCAATGGTTATATTAGGGGGAGAGGAGGTCTGCCACTCTATCACAAGGATGATGTCATCAGTGATGTCATCAGTGATGTCATTTGAGATGTCATCAGTGATGTCATGAGTGATGTCAGTGACCATGTCATGAGTGATGTAATATGTGACGTCATCAGTAGTGCATTGCGGGCGCGCGAGTTATAGTTAGCTGAACTAACTATAACGGGGGAATTTCAATGGTTTTTTACGAGTGAAATGTCCAGCTAACTATAACATGTGTGAAACCTTTGGTTTTTTCATTGAATATATATATATATATATGTATATATATATATTTATATACATATACATAAACATATACATATACATATATACACAGCAAGGTGTATTGAAGAATGAGTGGGTGTACTAGTGTCTGTATGGATGATTCAGTGGGTGCGTGACTGACTATATAAGTGAGTGATTATACATGTCTCAGTGAATGTATTGGTGAGTAAATAATCTGTGTGACTGCCTGTATCAGTTTGTCAGTTGATGTGTAAGTGGCTGCATGGGTTTATGAGTAGCTATATGAGTGTCTGTACAGGTTATTGATTGGGTGCCTGAGTGTCTGTGTGGGTGGGTGAGGGGGTGTGTGACTCCCTGCATGGATGTGTGAGTGGGTGATTCACTGGGTGTATGGGTTCATGAGTGCATCTGCGAGGGGCTGTATGAGTGAGTGAGTGTGCGTATGGCTGTAATGGTGAGTGAATGGATGTCTCAGTGGTGCATGGGTAAGTAACTGCATATGTGAAAGGCAGTATATTCGGGTGTTGGAATATATAAGTGACTGTATGTGTTAGTGAGTGATTGTGAGAGTGGCTGTATAAACGAGTGTGTGCATGTGGCAGTGATTGTATAAGTAAGTATATGTTAGTATCTGTATGAATAGCGACTCGGCCCACCTTAAATCCTAAAGCGTTGCACACAGTATCATCGCCCGGGCTGGAGTTGATGATTCTAGCCATAGAACCGGTCAAAGGCCACAAGGTAGTAGCAGCAGTGGTATATCGCCCCCCTGGGGAAAATAAGAAGGCTTTTTGCGCCTCCTTATTAGAAATTCTTGCCCCATTTGTTTTACAAACACAAGACTTTTTCCTGGTAGGAGATTTTAATTTGTATTTTGACATGGATGCCAATACGGACACTACCGACCTCCTAGCAGCTATGGAGGTGTTAGACTTGCAGCCTAAAGTGGTCTACCCAACCCATTTAGCAGGCCATACGCTGGATAATATCTTTACCAACATTTCCAGTTTGAGCGCAGAACCTCCGCAAGCAGTTAATTGGTCGCACCACATGGCCCTTAGTTTTTCTTTCTCGGCGCCTAAAAGCAGGGAAAAACCACTAGGGCGGAAAGTCACACGCAGGCAATGGAGAAAAATAACCCTCAAAACGTTCAGTACGGTCTTTTCTCCTCCTATGGGTAATAAATGTCCAGACATCAATGTAGCCCTAGGAAAACTTGAGTCAGAGGTTACAAGGGCTTTTGACATAATCGCCCCTAGTAAAACAACTACAATCTATGAGAGATTGAGTCCGGCACCCTGGTAGTCGGTCAGCTTAAAGCTGGAGAAAGCTGCCTGCAGGGTTAAGGAGCGAAAATGGAGAAAAACCAAAGTAGACAGACTGGCCTATAATTCAGCACATAGGCTTTATCTCAAAAACTGTAACACAGCGAGAAGAACTTTACTAGCCACTCGTATTGAGGAGGCAAAGGGCTCATCGAAAGAACTTTTCAGGATTCTTAAGGAATTTACCACCTACGAGTAGCAGCTCTCACCTGCCCCTCCTCACAGGAAATTTGCGATAATCTAGCCACACACTTTAAAAATAAAATAGATAACATTTATGACTCTTTTGAGCAGGGATCAGTCAACGGGGATAGTATTTCCATCATAGTAAATGCCTCCATAGTAAAGCTGGAGACTTTCGCACCGATCACTAGGGAGCAGGTGCTACCACTTTTGAAATGTGTCAAGTCAGGCTCCCCATCTGACATAGCTCCCCCATATGTGCTATCGGAGTTAGCAATGGAACTAGCGGAGCCCATTATGGAAATATGTAATTTATCCCTAGCTACCTCCTCCTTCCCGGCCAGTTGGAAAAAGGCCTTCGTCAAACCCCTATCCAAGAAACCCACAATAGATGGTGCCGACCTACAGAACTATAGACCGATCCCGCTCCTCCCAGGTTGCTCTAAAATCATGGAAACTCTGATTAACCACCAACTATCAGATTATCTGGAGCAGCATGATCTCCTGGATCCCTCGCAGTCGCGGTTCCATGCTGGTTACAGCACAGAATCCACGCTGGTAGAGGTAACTGACACCATCAGAATGCTGTTGGACGAAGGGACCTCGGTGGTACTGGTCCTTCTTGATCTGTCAGCAGCCTTTGACACCATCTCTCACAGAATCCTGTTGAATAGACTGCGAGAGAGTGGTGTCACTGGAAGGGCATTAGAGTGGCTGCAGAGTTTCTTATCGGATAGATCGCAATGTGTTCAACTGGACTCATTTGTCTCGCAGACCTCGGCGGTGGATAAGGGGGTTCCTCAGGGCTCTATTTTAAGCCCCACCCTGTTCAATATCTATGTGTCGTCCCTGGCCACCATTATAAAATCTTGTGGGTTCCAAACCATCTCCTATGCTGATGACAGTCAGGTGATTATTCCCATAGAGAAGGACCCCAT
Organism: Triturus cristatus; assembly: GCF_964204655.1. NCBI lineage: Eukaryota > Metazoa > Chordata > Amphibia > Caudata > Salamandridae > Triturus > Triturus cristatus. The sequence continues at coordinate 1,413,366,849 of NC_140591.1, read as the reverse complement.
GGTGACCAGAGACAGATTTAAGAGCTGCATGATGAAAATCTCCACATGGATGAAAAACAACTATCTGCAGCTGAATTCCAACAAATCGGAGATCTTATTGTCTGGCAAAGCAGCAGAGATTTGGACAGATGAGTGGTGGCCAGAGGAATTAGGAACAGCTCCCCTCCCCAAAAAAGGGGTAAAAAACCTAGGTATCTTAATGGATAACAATCTATCCATGGAAGAACAGATCAAAACCCTTTCGGGTAAATGTTTCGGACTAATGCGCATGTTAAGGAAGGCCTTCCCGTGGATTCCTATCTCCGCCAGAAGGGCTCTGATCCAGGCACTTCTGGTAAGCAGACTCGATTATGGGAATGCCCTCCTGGTGGGGTCAAGGGAAGACCTACTTTCCAGGCTATAAGTCGTGCAAAACACGGCCGCCCGCTTAGCCTTAAACAAACCCCTGCGGACAGCATCCTTGCCACTACTAAAAGAGCTTCATTGGCTGCCCATTAGAAAAAGGGAACTCTTTAAACTTCTGTCCTTAGTATTCAAGGCACTCCATGGACAGGGACCTCAATACCTCTTGAAAAAACTGGAATGGTACATACCATCGCTACTCTTAAGGTCTAGCAGCCGAAAGCTTCTCCTAGTGCCAAAAATCAAAAAAGTAAAGATAGGGGGCCATGCCTTTTCCTATCTGGCTCCAAAACATTGGAATTCATTGCCTCTAGAACTGCGCTCCTGCCCCGCGTTAACTAGTAATTTTAAGAAGCACTTAAAAACCTGGCTATTTAACTGATACATTTCGCTGCAGAAGCCCGCCGCCTAGGCGCCGAGAGAGCCCCTTGGGGATGATTCGTGCACCATATAAATAAAATAATAATAATAATAATAATAAGCGAGGTGGTTTGTGTATAACTGTATAGGGGAGTAAATGGCAGTGTGATTTCTCCTTGGGTGAGTAACTAGGTTTGTGAGCCACTCTATGGGTGAGTGGCGGTGTGTGAGTGTCTCTGGAGTGTATGAGTGAATATATCAGTGGCAGTATTAGTGAGTGACTCGGTGTTTGAGTGGCTGTAGGGGTGAGTGAGTGGATGTGTGTGTAGACCTATGAATCAGTGAGCGTGTATGTACAAACTGGTATTAGTGTGTCTATGGTTTTGAGAATGGTAGTCTGAAATATGGGTGGGCGTATGAAAGGTTATATTGAGGTGTGAGTCATCAATGATGTCATTTTAGATGTCATTTTAGATGTCATCAGTGATGTCTCTGACCATGTCATGAGTGATGTAATATGTGACGTCATCAGCAGTGCAATGCGGAGGTGCGAGTTACAGTTACCTCAGCTAACTTTAACGGCTGAATTTCACAGGTTTTGTACAAGTAAAATGTCACCTTAACGATAATGTTCATACGACCTGTGGTTTTTCCGTGAATTTCTAAGGTTTTTTAAATGTTAATTCTTAACTATAACATCCCTGAAACCTGTGGTTTTTTCAGTGAATTTCTAAGGTTTTTTAAAGATGCTAAGTCCTAACTATAACGTACCTGTAACCTTTGTTTTTTCAGTAAATTCCTAATGTTTTTTAACTAGCAGTCACGTTTGGAGAGTGGTGGAGAAAAGGGGCTGTGCCTCCTACCAGCTCTCAGGAATTCCATTGCATGGGACTTACAGGACCTATCAGGAGGGTCCCTCTGGAGTAAAGTGGACTTAATCCCCCAACCAGTAGTGCACCAAGAGGCGTGTTTGCAGATGGGGTGGGAAAAAGAGGCGTGGCCTCCGAAGACCTCTTAACAATCCCACTGTGTGGGACTTACTGGAGGTAACAAGATGGATAGTTGGCCCCAAGGACATCCTTGTGGGCCAACTACCCTTCCTATTACCTCCAGTAAGTTCCACACAGCAGGATTGCTGAGTTCTGATAGCAGGCCATGCCCCCTTTCTCCATCAGTCTACAAACACGCCTACTGGCATGCTCTTGGTGGGGGGATGAGGCCCCCTTCCCTGCTGGGGGCCCTTAGAGGCCAACTAGCCTACCTGATACCTCCATCAAACCCCATACAGTGGGATTGCTGAGAGGTGCTCATAGGCCACCCCCCTTTCTCCACCACTCTGCAAACACATCTCCTGGAACGCTCTTGGTTGGAGGATGAAGTCCCCTTGCCTCTTGAGTGTCACTGGGACCAACTAGCTCTACTGTTACCTCTCGTAAGCCCCACATAGCTGGGTTACGAGAGGTGGTCAGAGGCCACACCCCCTTTCTCCACCACTCTGAAAATGCGCCTCCTGTCCCACTGCTGCTCTTCAGGATGTAAAGGGACCTCTCATAACCCCACCAGCAGTGCATGGACAGGTGCGTTTTGCAGAGTGGTGGAAAAAGGGGCACTGTCTCCCACCACGTCTCAGCAATCCCACTATGTGGGCTTACTGGAGGTAACAGGTGGACTAGTTGGCCCCTAAGGACCTTCAAGAGTGAAGGGGACTTCATCCCCAACCAAGAGCATGCCAGGAGAAGCATTTGCAGAAAAGTAGAGAAAGGGGGTGGGGCCTCTGGCGAGTTGCTACCGTATGATTTTTTTCAGGGGGATTTTAGGAAGGGAGGCTGTGTGGTCCCCCTTCCCTTGATCATTTTGGACCTTGAGCATCCCACCCCCCAGTGCCTGACCCATTTATGAAAAATGATGAAAATAAAAAAGGAGAGGCACAGCGTGCCCCCCCCTCCTGAGGACCATCCCCTGGGGCTAGGCATTTCTTTTTTTTCAAGTTACAAAAGCAGAGGGGGCCTCCTGTTTTGTAACTTGAAATTCACTGGGGCCAGGCCATTTCATTATGTCTTTTGGCATACATTTTTTTTAAGGAGGGGGGCCTGCGGCCCTCCTCCCCTGGTGATTTTTGCCCCAGGGACTCCGTATCCCTGAGCCCAGCCATTTAAAAAAAATAAAACAAGGGAGGGGGGCTGAGCAGCCCCCCTCCTGGCCCATTTTTGGCCCCGGAGACCCCATCCGAGTGAGGCATGGCCAGCTGGTCGGGGACTGTGGAAGAGCCTAAAGACCCCCGCTGTCCTGACCGGCTCCAGCCTCCTGCGGGAGCCGGCATGGCTTTTTACCCCCAGGAGCTGCATGTCATGTAAAAAGCAACGTGTACTCACTTTGAACAAGCAAGAGGAAAGTGCAGGAGCAGGGGCCCCTTTTTCTTGGTTCCTCTTGATGGATCACCCCAAAACTTTCAAAACAACAGCTGTAGTGAGTGGGCCATTAGTTTTGAAATATTTTGCAAAGATTCGTCTATATGTAGATATATATATATATATTATCTACTGGCGGTCGCCAGTAGATAGTTATAGTTAGGACCCTCTTACCATAGGAAATCCGCAACATTCTATTTTGAATAACTTTGGCGCCGGTCGACGAATCCTCGCAAAATTTTCGAAATAGGTGGGGCGTTGAGCTCCGCTCCTACCCTGAAAGTCTCGGGGGGATTCGTCAAGCGGGGGCTGAGATAAAAGGGGGGTCCCAAAACGCGTTTTTCCCATGCATTTTTCCATAGGACCTTTAGACAGAGCTACAGCCCGAACGGCTGAACAGAATTTAATGAAATTTGGAAGAGAGGTAGTCCTCAGGTCAAGGAAGTGCCTTTTGTAGGTTTGGTGTAAATCTGTTCAGTAGAGTCTGAGAAAATAGCTTTTAAATCAATATATATATCTGAGCCAGCTTACGGTGCGCTTACGGTGCGCTTACGGTGCGCTTACTGTACGCGTACGGTGACGTGCGCGAGCGCGATTCTGATTGGCCGTTAGATCTTAGTAAACATTCGAATCGGTCGAAACCAGGAAGCGGCGGCCGCCATTTTCTCTCTCGCACTCTGACAGGGGGTTGAAAAACAAAGTGCAAAAACATGTAAAGGGGCTGTTTAGACAGCTCCCAAGCACCTAGCCATGTCGAGGGAGTCCCCAACGATCCCCCAAGTGAAAAAAGGCAATTTAAATTTTTTCGAAAATTTCGCCGATTCCGCTTACCGTACGCGTACGGTAATAAATAATAATAAAAAAAAAAAAATATCCACATTCTCCCCACCCCGTGTTCAAATTGTGCCCGAAGGGCACCATTTGTGCATGGCTTATTACAGCAAAACAAAACTTATATTTTACCTGTCACAACGATGCTCATCATATGTCCTCCATGTGCGCACGGTGCGCGAAGCGCATCGTGCATTCATGGCCCATCTAGCGTAACGTGTGCGCATGGAACGAACTGCGTTAAGTGGGCGCGCATGCCACAAATGGTGTAAAGTAACTTAGCATTTAAAAAACCGTACAAATTCACTGAAAAAACCATAGGTTTCACACACGTTATAGTTAGGAATTAGCATTTAAAAAACCTTGCAAATTCACTGAAAAAACCATAGGTTTCACACATGTTATAGTTAGCTGGACATTTTACTGATAAAAAAACCAATGAAATTCCCCCGTTATAGTTACTGTAGGCAACTATAACTCACGCGACCGTAATCCTCTGCTGATGACATATGTGTCTTTATGAAAAAAAAATATTTGTAATATATGTATAGCTAAAATTTAATGGAAGAAGACATGGGCAAATAAGTGTCTAAATACAGTATTAGCATCAGCAGAGGATTGCGGTCGCGTGAGTTATAGTTGCCTACAGTAACTATAACGGGGGAATTTCATTGGTTTTTTATCAGTAAAATGTCCAGCTAACTATAACATGTGTGAAACCTATGGTTTTTTCAGTGAATATATATATATATATATATATATATATATATATATATATATATATATATATATATATATATATATAACACACACACAAATCACTGCGCAAAAAAACAAAGGTTACAGAGACGTTATAGTTAGGCCCAGGTGTTACTCGTACAAAATCAGAGATATTTGTGCTGTAATATGTGAGTTCATAAGCAGTGTATTGTGGGGGAGTGAGTTATAGTTACCACATTAACTATAACAGCTGATTTTCTATGGTTTTGTATGAGTAACACCTGGGCCTAACTATAACGTCTCTGTAACCTTTTTTTTAGTGAATTTCTACATTTTTTCATTCCATTTCTTAACTATAACGTCCCTGTAATCTTTGTTTTTTTCAGTGTATTTCTATAGTTTTTTAATTCTGTTTCTTAATTATAACATCCCTATAACCTTTTGTTTTTTTTTGTGAATTTCTAAGGTTTTTTTCTCGTACGTGAATTAAGATGCCCATCGCAATGCACATTGGAGGTGTGGTTGACCGCAGGGCCTGGCCTGGCATTGTGCTGCCCCACCCAAGTTTGGTGCTCCTGCCCCCTCATGCTCTCTATCAATTGTCCTTGACCCCGCTACCTCATTACTGCCGTGTGTGGCTGTTGTTTGCCACTGCCCTTAATGTCTGCTCTAAACAGTTAGCTTGCTGCCCCATCCACCTCCTCCCTGCCCTCTGTTACCCGAGTCCATGCACCAGCCTCTTCCTCCTGCCCACCATGGTAGATGTGCTTCCACTGACTTCCATTTAGCTAAATGTCCATGCCTACTCCTCCTACCCGCCATTCCCCAATTCTATGCAGCATCATTGTCCTCCTGCTTAGCCTCTGTGCTTATTTTGATGTCCCTACTCTCCTTCTCCCTGCCCTCCAATATCCATGTGCATGCCCCTGCTGCCTACCATATTCCATGGACCTACTACCCTCCTATCTACTCTGAGTGTTCTGTTGAGCTGCCACTGCCCTTCCCACCCAACTATCATGGTCATATGGCTGTCGCCTGTCCCTGCCACCTCCACCCTGCCTGTCCAAGTTCCATGCCCCTATCCCTTCCCATCTGTCCTCCATGGTCCATTTTGCTTCCACTCCCCTCTGCCCTCTATGCTCTGTTGTGCTGCATCTGCTTCTCCTGCATGGTCTGTTGTTAAGTCCTTTCCCTCTTTTGTCTGCGTCCAGCCCCTAACCCTCCGTTCTTTCCTCCTTGGTCTATTTTGTATGCCCCTGCCCCCTCTCTCTTGCCCACCATGGCTGTTGTGCTGCCACTAACCCTCCCGCTTGCCATGCATGGCCTTCTGTATTATCACAGCCGCTCTGAACTGCCCTGTGCAGTCAGCTTGCTGACCCTGATTCACTCCCACCTTCCCTCCGTTATTTCTATGTATGCCATTATGGTATTACTGTTGCTCTCAATGGTGTGTTGTGCTTCCAGTGCCCATACCACCTAGCCTACATGGTCAGCCTGCTGCTCTTACCCTGCCCCCTTGCACCATGCCCTCCATTTTCAATGTGCAGAGCCCTATCGCCTCCCTCCTGCCTTGTTTGGTCCAGTGTCGTTCCCCTACCCCCTCCCTCCTGCCCTTCATGGTCCGTTATGCTTTCGCCTCTGCTCTCGGTTGCCCATGTGCATGACCCTGTTCCCTTCTAGGGTCCGTTTGCTGCACTTCCGTCCCGCATGCCCTGTATGATGTATTGTACTGCTGCAACCCCTGACATCTGCCTTATAGGGTTACTTTGGTGCCCTGCCCATCTCCCTCCTGCCCTCTTTTATCCAAGTCCATGTCCCTTCCCCATTCCCCATTCCTCCTGCCCTTCGTGATCCAATGTAACAAACTTGCCAACATTTTGAACTTGGTAAGAGGGAGATTTTGAAAAACAAATCTGGGGAATTGAATTTCCCTATTGACTTACATTGAAAAAGAGGAGGTTTTAGGCAGGAGACATATAAAATAAAGGCCTTTTGGGATTAAAAACATCAGGAGTCTCTTGCCTGAATCGGGTCTGTTGGCATGTCTGGTTGCACTGCTACCGTCTCTTCCTTCTGACCTCAATGGTCTTTTATATTTCCACAGCCTCTCTTGCCTGTACTGCCCCCCTTTTCCCTGCCCTCCATGGACCGTTGTGCTGCCACGGCCCCTCGCGCCTTCACAGCACGGTCAAGATGTTGCCTCTGCACCCTCCTCCATGAGAGGGTCTTATTCCCATAGAAATTATGGTTAGTGCTCTAAACAACTAAATTGAGGACATATTTTCTGAGTTCTCAAATAGCAACAAAACACTTTTACATAATTTGCTATGGTTATGTTTTTGTTTATCCAGTTGATCACTTGATTATGTGTTACACTTAAAGGAGAGGATGTAGCGTTGCAGCCAGAGCTGCAGACTTTGCGTCTGGGGAACCAGGTTCCAGTTTAGGCATCAGTTAGGCATCCTGTGATTCTGGGCAAATCAGTTAATCTCCCCATGCCTAAAACCAAAATGAATGTGTCCTTGTGTAATGTAAATGATAATCATGTAAAGCACTCCTATAACTTTGAGTCAGTTCAGTGCAATATAAAACTGCAATAAAACTAAATAATTATGTGTTTTGCACACTTTTGTCATTGGGCTACATTTGGGCTACAGTTGGGTGACAATTGTGTAATATTTGGGCTTTTTTTCCGGTGGCCATCTTGAGAGACTTATTTGTTATGAAGCTCTCTAATTTCATCATTTACTGCAGTATCCTCAAAAGAAAATGCTTTCAATTTTTTCTTTGAGTCCATCAAGATGTCATTCATATGTGCCACACCTTTGGCATAAATTCAGAATATTAGCACGCTAGTTGATCATTAGAACACTAATAAAACTGTTGATCACCAAGGAGTTAACTGGAGTCTGCTGCTGGTGTTGAAAGTGCATGTTTCAGTCTGCTTGTGTGCATGTGTTGATAGTGCATGTTTCAGTCTGCATGTCAGAATGTTTTAATGAAATAGAAGAAATAGAAGATATTCGAGTACGCACTTAAAATGTGTCCTAATTTTCTTTCTGCAGCACTAACTGTAATTTCTCTGACAAACTGAACCCCCTCATTTTGTTCCTTTCTAAATTAAATATTTTAAGTTTTACCTGTTTGATTCAATCAACATGGCTGCAGAGGTGCCATACGTTTGTCGTAAGTAACACCGTTAGCACTTTAGTTGTTCTTTAGAACACTCTGGGAGGCTACAGTAGAACACAAGGGAATCAACTGTCAGACTTCATTTTCATATGGCTGAGAAAGATAGTGTGAACTTACAGAAAATATGCTCTCACTTTAGCTTCTGGAGCACCTTCCATAACCTCCATTAGGAAAACATGAGAAAACAGTTTTCTCTAAAATAAGATTCTCGAATTCCCAGCAGAAGGCTTTTCCACAGGGTAAAATCACCTTAGAACACACCACAATTCCTACAATTAGTATGGTACCATCAACAAATGATTTATATTGTAACTAAAATCTGTTATCACCCTTTATACATTCTCCTTTTTGCGACCCTCAAAACCTGCCATTCACTACAATACATTTCAATAGGGTGCTATCATGTTTACTGGTTCCAAGATGGCTGCCAACACTTCCCTGGTTGGGCAGGTTTCAACCCTTCAGACCCCAGTTTAGGAAAATGCTCAAGACCTGGCTTTTCCCTTCATTGGAATGGAGCTGCCTCTCGCTCCCTTGCTATACTCAGCGCCAAGACACCTCAGTATTTGTGCACTCTACAAGCTTTTTACTTACTGACTTACTTACTTACCTGGTTGAAGTGTTGGCAGCCAATCAAATTTCAGTAGGACTTCAGGAGGATTTTGGGCTCCCAGATGTCTATATTTGTTAAACCTAAATATCTCTGAGACTACAGATCATATTTATACCATATCCCACAAAGCACACTGTTCTGAACCAACATCTAGCTTACTGCCAAATTTGGTGTAATTCCGTTCAGTGGTTCGGACTGTAGTCATGTTCAAATAATGAAAAATCCCCATTTGACATAACATGGGGCCCCTGCTTGATTGATCCCTCCAAAACTTTCAGCACAGCAGTTGAACCAAAAAAGGGACGTTTGTAAAGATTTTATCAAGATTTGTCAAGCAGCGCCAACATTATTGGCAAAACAAAAAATGATTTGTCTATGTAAAATTTGGTCCGAACTATAACTATCCCCAGTAGGTATGTATGTATGTGTGTATATATAAATATATAGTTGCTGGAAAAGAAAAGTCGATCAGAACAAAGTAAATGGTGGAATCACGGTTGCTGCGAATGTATTTAGACGTAGACAGAGTCCTTCGTGGATTGAGGATACTTTTAGCACCAAGCTATGAGGCACCAAACCCACTCATGATGCGTGAGTGGGCTGAATGTAATTTGGAATAATCAAAACGCCTGATGCAAATTTCAATTAAATATGCGGATATCGATCGCACTGCTCTCTTGGAGGAAATTGCGAAAATCAGTGAGGATATTGATGCAATAGACCAACCAGAAGAAAAATCTAAATTGCGTATGGAAATACTATCAAGATTTAAGAAGGAGGAGGACAAAATAAAGGAATTCTTTCGTGATAAAACGGATTATGAAGTAGCACAGATCTTTACTTTTTCAAAAAAATACGAGGCCTTGAGATGTAACAAAGATAATAGAAAAATTGGATCTGTGAAAACTAAAGTAGGCAGGACTGATGAAATCTCTTCTGGTACTTCACAATCGGATTTGAGCTCCGTCCCTGATGGTGATTCAGAGCGGGAAGGATCATCTTTGCAAGGTATGCCAAAACGCACCCTTGTTGAGGAATTATCTTTTTTATGCGAAGACAGACAACAAACTCTCCGCCCTCGCACACAGAAAACAAATTATGGCCAAACAAGAACTGGAAGCGAGGACAACGGCAGAAGGCAAACCGTGACAAACATAAATCACAAGAAAAGAGGAGGGTGGAGGAGAGGAAAATAAATAAGCTTTCAGCGCACAACAAAACCATTGTAAACTTGTCGGATATAGTATTAAGTGATAAAGAAAGGACAACATTGAATTTGGGTCTGTACTATTGCCCTGCCAACAACTTTAATTATGTAAAAACAAGATTAGATGTTTTCAAGAGTACTCACAAACTAAAGTTACAAAAATATCATCTGCTAAACCCAAGCGTAAATAAAAATGCATTAGCTTCAATAGAAAACCTGGAAGGCATTGATATTATGGAAGCCTCTAGAACTGAGGAAGCTTTCTTGGATGAGATGCAGGAGCTATGGGACCCACAACAATCTAGTGACAGATCGACCACTTCCAATGGAGAACATCATTGAATCTAATACAATATCGACAGCAATGGGATATCCTCTAACTCAATTTAAACCCAAATCAACCTTCAATCCAATCATGTTAAAGGACTCGATTGACCTGTTCCATGATCAAGTAACAGAACAACTGAAGGAACTCAATATTAAGACACACAGAGGTAAATTAAAGTATAACAAAGAAAAAGCGGGTTATGTCACTTTAATATCCAAATTGAAGAAAAACAACCAAATTGTAATCCGAGCTTCAGACAAGGGTGGAAATATCGTTCTAATGACTAAAGATAAATACATCAAAGAAGCCTACAATCAGCTAAATGATAGAGAGTGCTACACGAGATGTAATGGAATTGATTTAAAGGCAATGTATACAACTTTTTACAAAAAGCTGTCAACATGGAAATCAGAGGGTCTGCTTACTGGGCAGGAGTTCAAATTTCTAAAGAACAATTTTCCTGTGGTACCAACCATTTATTTTTTACCCAAGATACACAAAGACGCGGTAAACCCGCCAGGAAGACCCATTATCTCGGCAAAATATGGGTGCCTTGAACACGCATCCCAATATGTGGATTTCTTTCTTCAGAGTTTAGTGAAAGCACTCCCATCGTACGTGATTGACACAAGGGACTTTCTACGCAAAATCAAGAATCTTGTATGGGAACAAAGTTTTTTATTGATCGCCCTTGATGTGAGCTCACTATATACGAGTATCCGACATATAGATGGATTGAGAGCACTTGACTTCTTTTTGGACAAATCTATGGGTAAAATGTTGAATCACAAAAACATGTTACTTGAAATGGTTTATTTCTGCTTGAATAACAACATAGTTATGTTTCATGGCCTTCTTTACAGACAGTTAAGATGTGATGCGATGGGGGCCAGCTTCTCCCCAAGCTATGCATGTTTACACATGGGCTGGTGGGAGGAGTTGGTCCTCATGACAGAACACAAGAATGCTATGACCAATAATGTTAAGGCATGGTTACGGTTCATCGACGACTTGTTCATTGTTTGGGATGGTAGCTTGGATACAGCTCAGGAATTTGTGCAGGCAATTAATGTAAACAAACTTAACCTGCACTTCACTGCTAACATAAGCACTACCTCAGTGAGCTTTTTAGACACGGATGTGTTTATTGAGAATAATAAACTAGAAACCGATCTCCATCGCAAACTAACGGCTGGAAATTCTACACTTCACGCTAGTAGCTCGCATGTGAAACATTTGGTAAACAGCATCCCCTATGGTGAGATGCTGAGGCTCAGACGAATCCATAGTAAGGAGTGTGATCTCCTGATAGCCGAACAAGAGAGCAAACAGAGATTCAGGGAAAGGGTATACCTGGATAAAGTAATTGATAATGCCATTACCAAATCCATGTGCAGAAACAGGTTGGAACCACTAGGTACAGTAGATAACATGACAGACACCAGTAGCGATGCTAATAGAGTTGTAATTCAAAAGGAATTTAGATTCATTATCCAGTATAGCCAACAACACAGGAAGGTCGAATCCATCATTAAGAGTAACTGGCCTTTGATTTTAGGTGACCCCACAATAGGCCCCAGACTACCTAAAAGGCCCTCTATAACTTACAGTAGAGGGCGTTCTATGCGAGACGAACTCGTTAGAACGAGTCCTGAAGTGATTGAGTCTGCGAATTAGTTACAAACGCACACAGGCTTCTTCAACTGTAAATCATGTAAAGCATGTCAGCATGGTGAGAATAAAACATGTTATTTCACGCCCTTTGATCAAAAAGATCACAAGATCAACAGATTACTGACATGCAAAACAGAATTTGCCATCTATGTACTGTCATGCCCATACAATTTATTGTTTGTAGGGAGCACGAAGCTCCAAGTACACAAAAGAATATTGCAACATCTTAGGGTGATAAATAATCAAGACAATACTTATCCGGTGGCAAGACATTTCAAATCTAAACATGATTCTAGAAGCCGTGATTTAAGATATTTTGTGATCGATTGTGTGCCTGCTAGTAGAAGAGGGGGCAATAGAGAAGAAAAATTGCGCCAACTTGAGACCAGATACATCTTAGAGTTGAATACAAAACAACCGAATGGTCTCAATGTCACTGAGGATTTGTTTACATGCTTTTAGGATCAAAACATTCTAGAATTTTGACAGCACTGTACAGTGAGATTTAATAAGGAACATTTTATAGTTTTTTGCAATTTATTTACGTGTCTCCTCTGATTAGGGGAATTTTATATTTATATTTGTATTTAATGATTATTTATGAGTATTTTAGTAACCATTTTGCACAATTTTGTATGACCTTTTATACATGTAAATATCTAGTATGTTTAATCAATTTTAGGTTTAATATGTCTATTTATTTTAAATATTTATTATGTATACATCAGGTGACATATATGTGTAGGTCTCTTATTTTACTCAAGGCCAATAGAGGGATCTTTTATCTCCAGCCTGTTATTTGATGATCATTATCTATATTTATATTATATCATATTACCTATATTGAGCTTCTAGGTATTTATACCGTCAATCTATGAAGTTTTAAATTGAGTGACACCACCACCATCTACCAATAGGCATTGCACTTGCACTTTATTAGGTTACGTGAGTCCAACTGTTCTTTCATCAACACATCGCTGGGGATCTAGTGTGTATTCAGTTATACTCACGTTTCCAGTTACTTTTCCTACCCTCTTTCCTCCCCTTCTTTCCCTCCCCAACCCTTATTTCTTTCCGTCCCTCCCTCTTCCTTCCCTTTTTAATATTTCTTTCTTCTATTTTTCTTTTGCTTCTTTTCTTTTCTGGTGCTACATCAGCCAGCAATATTTTGATGTATTTAAACAGATATACTGGTTTTTATATCATACCAAAGTGAGTTTTGTATTGGCATTTATGCTGCTTAAAGAGAAAAATACGAAAAATATATTTTGTATATATTTTATTCACCATTTGCACTATTTTGCACCAATTTGCACTTCAAATCTATTATTTTTGCATTGATTTAATTATGGACGACATTGTGGGTATTAATATGCATGACGTTAAATTAAATCAGAAATTGGGTATGATTTAGTCAGTTATGTCATTATGAATATTTTGGACTCTCAATTGAGATTCTATTGTGATATTTTACACATCTTTGCTTTCCAAAAAGACGTAAAGTGAAACTAGAAAGGAAAAAAGACTAATTTGTAGTTCACAAAGTGAATATGTCTTCTATTTTTATCATGCTCGCATGCTTTTGTATCCAATGAATATGTCATCTCGCTTAAACTATTTAAACCAATGCATTGCTTTCACTGTGTCATGTGATCAAGGCCCGTGGAAAGGGCTGAAACGCGCCATGGCGACTAACCACTCGAAATAAAATTCAAGCACTGAATTGTGGTCCGTACCTGTTTGGTCTTTTTGCGCTGTATTGTGCATAGGAAACAGAATATCAGGATATATATATACATATATATATATTCACTGAAAAAACCATAGGTTTCACACATGTTATAGTTAGCGGAAATTTTACTGATAAAAAACCAATGAAATTCCCCCGTTATAGTTAGTGCAGGCAACTATAACTCACGCGACCGCAATCCTCTGCTGATGCTAATACTGTATTTAGACACTTATTTGCCCATGTCTTCTTCCATACATTTTTAGCAAATATTTTTTTTTCATAAAGACACATATGTCATCAGCAGAAGATTGCGGTCGCGTGAGTTATAGTTGCCTGCACTAACTATAACGGGGGAATTTCATTGGTTTTTTATCAGTAAAATTTCCGCTAACTATAACATGTGTGAAACCTATGGTTTTTTCAGTGAATTTGCAAGGTTTTTTAAATGCTAATTCCTAACTATAACGTGTGTGAAACCTATGGTTTTTTCAGTGAATTTGTACGGTTTTTTAAATGCTAAGTTACTTTACGCCATTCGTGCGTGCGCGCCCACTTAACGCAGTTCGTTCCGTGCGCGCACGGTGCGCTTCGCGCACCGCGCGCCCACTTTACGCAGTTAATGCCGTGCACGCACGGTGGGCACGCGGTGCGCTACACGCACCGCGTGCCCACGTTACGCTAGATGGGCCATGTACGCACGATGCGCTTCGCGCACCGTGCGCACATGGAGGACATATTTATATATATATATATTCACTGAAAAAACCATAGGTTTCAGGCCTGATATAGTCAGGAATTAGCATTTAAAAAACCTTAGAAATTCTCTGAAAAAACAATAGGTTTTAGGGGTGTTATAGCTAGCTGGACATTTCACTCGAACAAAACCAGTGAAATTCCTCCGATATAGTTAGTTGTACTAACTACATCTCGCGTGCCCCCAATCCACTGCTGATGATGTCACATATTACATCATTCATGACAAGGTCAGTGACATCACTGATGACATCTCAAATGACATCACTGATGACATCACTGATGATATCAACCATATTTAACTTATATTATACACCCTCCAAACTATATGAGTGGAATAAAAGGGAAGATGATAAATGCCCAAGGTGTGTGGAGGGACCCGCCAATTTGATTCACATGTTTTATCAATGTAATAAATTGAGTATAATTACCCTAATGATAACAGGTATTGACAGTAACCTGGGGCTGAAGACGGAGGAGGAAGCCTTTGTGTTTTTATGTCTGGCTGTCTTGCGTTTAATGTTAGCAGGAAGTTGGAAAGATGCCTTGGCCCCTACGTTTCAACTGTGGCTATCTAGACTACTTGGGATACATAATATTGAAGCTGCTCTATACAGTCGTAGGGGAAGGAAGATGAGGGAGTTGGGGTTGGAAATATGGGCTCCTCTGAAGAGGTGGAGGAACTCCCAATGGTAGGGCAGAGCTGCATACTGATTGTATTTAGATTTCTCTAAATGTTAGTTTAACATTTATGAACTAACTACCTTCCTAATATATATATTCTTGTATTTTATATTTAATGGAATCACTAAACACCTGATTATGTATTATGTATTATTTATGACCACCAATGTAAAAATTAAGCTATGTCAGATTGTCTATTATATAAATGTATATATTGTTATCAAACCAGGTATTTAATAATTAAAAAAAAAAAAAAAAGACATCACTGATGACATCACTGATGACATCATCCATGTGACAATCAGATATTCCTAACTATATCAGGCCTGAAACCTATTGTTTTTTCAGTGAATTTCAAAGGTTTTGTAAATGACAATTTTTAATTTATTAATTGTTATACTGATTTATTTGATACTGTTTTACTACATTTTTTAAACTGTTTATTTTTAGAAATTTTATTTTTTTAATTACATTATACATTACAAAATATTTTTTCTCAGAATGAATTACTTTAGTTTAAATACTTGCAAATAGGCAATAGACTTTTAAGTACAGTAGTTACAGTTGTTGCAATGGGCAACACAATTTCATTGAGCTCAATGTGAATTTCTAGTCAAATGCAATTAGTTACTTTATGGATTACTTTTCAGTCCTTGGACATCTCCTGTAAACAGTTGAGTAAAAGCGTTTTGGTTACAGTAATGATTTTTAAGGATTATTATTGTATTTTAAAAGTTTACACTTAGAACATTTTTCACATAGAATCACCAATGTTTTCCTATGGCAAAAAATTCACTTAGCAGGTAAGTAGTGTTATCGTTACTTTTTCTTACTCAGTGGTGGATCCTAGATCCAGCACAGGTGAATCTCCTGTAAACAGTTGAAAGAATGTGCTTAAGTCATGCAGACGATTTTTTAGGATTATTTTTAGTTTGTGAAAATAGACAGAAACTTTTCTGCTTAAAAGCACACAATGGATTCCTATGGAAGGAAATACAAGTTACTGGTAAGAATTACTTTTCAGGGTCAGTGCTGGTCTAAAAGATGCAGCACTGGGTTTTCTCCTGATAACAGGTGAGTAAATCAGAATTCGTAGTTAGGCTGATTTTAGAGGAATATTTGTACGTTTCAAAAATGGACACTTAGACACTTTTCTGGTGAAAACCACACAATGGATTCCTATGGAAGGAAATACAAGTTACTGGTAAGTATGCTTAGA
The DNA here is from genome assembly GCF_964204655.1 of Triturus cristatus. Taxonomy (NCBI): domain Eukaryota; kingdom Metazoa; phylum Chordata; class Amphibia; order Caudata; family Salamandridae; genus Triturus; species Triturus cristatus. The sequence goes on along the minus strand of NC_140591.1, from coordinate 1,413,350,726 downwards.
ATTACTTTTCAGGGTCAGTGCTGGGCTAAAAGATGCAGCCCTGGGTTCTCTCCTGATAACAGGCGAGTAAATCGGAATTCGTAGTTCGGCTGATTTTAGAGGAATATTTGTACAATGGTGAAGGAAGGGGGCGGGGCCTGAGGTGACGTGTGCAAACATGCCCTGTGGCGCGTTTTAAGTTGGGGAATTAATTCCTCTTCAATCCTGCGGTCCCCTGGGGGCCAACTAGCCCACCAGGTACCTCCAGAATGTTGTTTTACAACACAGCTCCGTGGCGCTTACTGGAGGTACCTGGTGGGCTAGTTGGCCCCTAGGGGACCTCTGGATTCAAGGGGACTTAATTCCCCAACTTAAAATGCGCCATAGGGTGTGTTTGCACACATATCACCTCAGGCCCCGGACCCTACCTTCACCACTGTGCAAACGCGCCCCGTGGCGCGTTTTAAGTTGGGGGATTAAGTCCCCTTGAGTCCTGAGGTCCCCTGGCGGCCAACTAGCCCACCAGGTACCTCCAGTATGTGCCACGGAGCTGCGTTGCAGAGAGGTGTAAAGAGGGGCGTGGCCTCATTACACCTCTCTGCAACGCAGCCACCTGGCGCATACTGGAGATTCCTGGTGGGCTAGTTGGCCCCCAGGGACCCCCAGTATTCAAGGGGAATTAGTTCCCCTTGAATACTAGCCAGGGGGCGTGTTTGCAGAGTGGTGTAAGGAGGGGGCGTGGCCTCCGGCCCGATCCCGTCATTTTTTGTTTTTTTTGTTTTAGAAGAGGGGCTGTGTAGCCACCCCTCTTTTTCAATTTTTTTGGCCCTGGGGACCCCATCACCCAGGGCCTGCCCCCAATTTCTTTTTTTTTCTTTTTAATCGAGAAGGGGACCGCGTGGCCCCCCTCCCGAGGCCATAATTTGCCCTGGGGACCCCATCCCCTGGGGCATGGCCCTTTTTTTTTAAACAATGGATATTTTTATGGAGGGGGGCTGCGTAGCCCCCCTCCTCTGGCCACTTTAAGGCCCCGGGGACCCCATCCCCTGGGGCCTGCCATTTTTAAAAAAAATTTAATGGTGGAGGGGGGCCGCGTGGCCCACCTGCTAGGCCACTTATGGCCCCGGGGACCCCATCCCCCGGGGCCTGGCCTCTCGTTGGGTGCCGTGGGGGGGTCCCCAATCCCCCCACGGTCCCAGCCGGCTCCCCGCGTCCTGCGGGAGCCGGCATTGCTTTTCCACATGGGGAGCAGCTAACATGCTGCTCCCCATGTGGAAAAGCAATCAGCTTTGCTTCATTGAAGCGAGAGCAGGTTTCCCTGCTCTCACTTCAATGAAGCAAAGCAGTTTGCAATGGCCATTGCACACTGCAGTGTCCTGGGGTTGGTACCCCGGGACACTGCAGGAGCCGGCCCTGGGGGGTGGCGGTCCCCAGGGCCTATACAAGGCCCCAGGAGGGGGGCCGCGTGGCCCTCCTCCCACATTTACAAGTTGCCGCGGGGGTGGCGGTCCCCGGGGCTGGGGGGACCTGAGAGCCCCCCCACCCATGTTCAAGAAGCCCCAGGGGTGGCGGTCCCCGGGCCAGTGTGGGTGGGATTGGGACCCCACACTTTTTTTTATTCTGCCCCCGGGATTTGGCCCCACCGGGGGCAAATCAGCATATTCAGCACGGAAGCCCGTACTGAAGTTTTTTTCTCTCTCGGGAGGATCCGCGCATCCAGCGTGCATTCTCCCGTTTAAAAAAAAAAAGCGTTTCTACACTGCCCCCTTGTCGCGTTTTACGCCTTTTTTGGGAGGTTTTCTTGTGCCTCGGTTCTACCGAGGCACAAGATGGCTGCCAACACTTCCTGTTTCAGAGTGTTGGCAGCCAATTAGCATACAGCTCATGCTCGGGAGGGTGCGCGGATCCTCCGAGGCCATAGATATATATGTACTTTTAACTCTAATTTTCTCAGGAACTACTGAACAGATTTACACCATTTAAGCAAAAGGCACGAGTCTGAACTGAGGACTACCTCTTTGCCAAATTTGGTGTAATTCCGTTCAGCAGTTCGGGCTGTAGCTGAGGCTAAAGGACCTATGGGAAAATGCATGGGGAAAATGCGTTTTGGGACCCCCCTTTTTTCTCGGCCCCCGCTTGATGAATAACGATGACATTTTCAGGATAGGAGCGGACCGGAGCTGGGCAAAAGTTTGGAAACTTTCGCGAAGATTCGTCAAACTGCGCCAACGTTATTCCGAATAGAATGTTGCGGATTTCCTATGGAAATTAGGTCCTAACTATATCTACCTACTGGCGACCACCAGTAGGTTATATATATATACAGCCGCGGTCGGTAGTAGGAGTAACTGCACGGTGGTGACGTGGGGAGGGGGATGGGCAGGGTGGAGGCTAGTAAACTATGGATTACGGAGGTTTACAGGTCAGTTAACATATAAATTAATAAAACGAATTTCGTTGCGTGCACAGCATGGTAACTCTCATTCCTACTCATAAAGTAAATCCAAAGAATTACTGTGTGGTCAGATTGGGTCTTTTTGTACTATATGCTGTGGAATGGATCCAGGCATCGCTTATCTGGTGACAGTTAATTCCACATTTACTTGTACACAAGTACTGTTTCCACCTCTCCGCACATTTAGCGAGGCAATGCTATGGCCTTCGATAAATTTCTCTAAAATACTCTTTGATTCTCTGAGCAAAGTGAAAACCATGCCTATTCATAGGATGTGGCATTAACATCCACCAGAGAGACGTCTGATCTCCAGGTTGAGAGGTCTTTGTCCAAAATACAGACGCTACTCCAAAATAACTTCCCACTGCATTTTACAGAGCTGATTAACAGTATCTTTAATTTGTCTGAATCGAAGAGAATAGTGCACTTTTTTAAATGTATTGGCTCTGGTCTGGTTAACACCTTCCAGACAGTCTTTGGAGTTATTCCACATTTCATACACTCTGTATTGGGAAGTGTTTGTAGGGGTCTCCCGCTTGTCCTGCTACTTGTGGCGGAAATTCTGATTTTAATGTTTCTGCTCTGCAATGGACATCCCACTTCAAACTGGAATGGAGACAGCACTGCTTGTGCTGCGATGCCATGAGCACTTGATACAATGCTTCAGCACACCTCAGCTTCTAGAACTGGCCTTTAGGCCAACATATCCTGTTGTGGTGCCTGGAATCAGTCTGCACACCTCTCCCAAAGCTTATGTTGTCCAACAAATGACAGATTCTTTGGATTAGTGGGAACTACATGACACCAGGTTGGCCAGTGCACCGAGGACCTCCCTATTTAGATGCTGCAATTATGTCCGACAGTGGCGGAAGCATGGAGCCAGATACTGACCCCTAACAACTTGTGCATGTTTCCAGATTGTCGGTTTGACCCCAATCACCAGATTGTCTGAGTGAAGGGGCGTTGTATAGGGCCCCAGAGATTGATCACATGGTAGCATTTATTTTTTGTATATTTATCCACAGTAGGGGGCCTGGGTAGGTAGGCAACCAGTGGACAAGCTATGAAAGATGTCTACAGCAAATGATTGTGCATACAGCAAAGTATGATGTGCACCATTTAGTTTGCAGATCTGATCCCATGGGAACAGCCAATCCTGTCATCCTTATGAGGCTGATTGAATAAGTACCACATAATTTAATCATGTATTGAAACAGCTTTGTATAAAGTGGATCATTCAATACTAGTACCCACAGAATATTCATTAAGAGAGTAATTTTGGTAAACATCACTCACTCACTCATATATTTGACAGACATCCCCAAACTGACCAGAGTGAATAAAGAAACACAGACAGATTACTACAGATCAAAGTGAATTTAGCTAGTGGCAAAGAGGCTGATACAGCCTTTTCCCAATGAAAGTTTTATCTCTCAATCATACTTAAAGCATCTGTTTGCAGTTCCAGGCTCCTATGAAGAAATACCGCTTATGTGGTTTTGACTTTGTACATCGAGTAAAATAGGAGCAAAGAGAAAGTGACAACAATGAACATATTCTGACTCCATAATCCACTCCAGTCTGCCCATTACAGTCTGTGGGCTCTGTGTACTGCTTCAAATTCGTCAAAGAATGAAACTCATGTTGGGTGTGACAACTGAAAAACAAAATAAAACAAACATTGGCATTGCAAATAGGTCTCGCCTTTGGGAACTTAGAAGTGTTTAGCCATGCAGCACATTATCCTGGGTGCTGGGCCATCAGGGATTGAAGAGAGCTATACAATCAGTACACACTTGGTCATGCAGTGTGATTCAGGAAATAGAGATTGAATACATTGCAGATTTCTCTGTTCTGGCTATCAATGCTCCTTTGTTAACAACCTTCCCTTTTGTTTATACAGTCACTGGTTGTTCGCCTCAAGGGTCCAGATAAGGTGGACGAAGTCCCCGTGCCCTGAAGAAATTGCCACTAGAGATAGGCAATGAAACATGTCGGCCCAACTTTAATTGGTCTGCTAACATGCAGTATGTTTTTAATTTGAATATACCCACGAGCTGTGAATAAAGAATGGTTGCCGTGGGTCTACCTAAATTTTTAGCAAACGAGGTTGAAGTGTGTGATGCTTTCACATATTTTCACCAAGTTCACTATCTTTCTGGACACCTTTCTGTTTACACTTTTGTTTTTTCTTTTACAAGGTAGCAATCTATGATGATAAACGTGGGCATAACTGGTGATATTTAACCAGCAAGCTCGCCTTGGTGTAGCGCACGTGAGGTGCTACCTTGTGTTTTGCACTTTATTTCACTTTATGACACAGGGTTGTGCTTTATACACCTGTGATTTCATGGGGTATTTTGAAAATCTTGTTTGGGAACCCAGTGACTGTTGACTTTGGGCGTGGTTCTGTTTTTTAAATACACAGCTATTGTGAGTTGGGACAATTCTCCCACATTTAATTAAGGGAGATTGGCGAAGAAGAAAGTGGTAATTCTCATTCCTACTCATAAAGTAAATCCAAAGAATTACGGTGTGGTCAGATTGGGTCTTTTTGTACTATATCATGATTTGAGTGGGGGGCGACCCAACCTGTTTCCTTTCCCCGTGGAGCTCCTTGTTGTTTGGCTCCATTCCACAGCAGCCTTGATCATTCAACATCAAGTAACTCCCATTAGAGAGCAGTCTGAAGACCGTATGAATCATAGTGGCTGGGGAGCCTTTCACTTGCCAGGAAAACTTTGCAACCATAGCATTACATGCCCCATGAAGTGAAATGTCCTTGTATACTAAGGACCCGCTCAAAACATTCTCACAGTCGCAACCACTAAGGAAAACCTCTGTACCCCTATTCCTGCATGGTAATTTCCAGTATTCATGCACATAACCTTCTACAGGGGATTGATATCTGCCTACTGGGTGGTATTGTAGACAATATTGGAATTGGAAAGTCGTGACTGGTAGGGTGATGTTACCACGGATTAGCCAATCTGTGGCTAACGTCTCTGCCCCGGTGAAAGGTAATTGGTCTAATTTTTCATTGTGAAACATGGTATATTTTGTATCTCTTAGTGCCAGTAATATCTGTCTCTCAGTTAAATCATATGCAGAAAATAGATTGGCGCTGTTGATATAACGCCACGGCACATGGTCAGAATGTAATGTCTGTAGTGTCCAGCTCAATAATACAATGAAGTTGAGACTGTCCATGTTGTAAAATATGTATCAAAGGATTTCCTAGAGAGAGGAGGTGGGGGACTAGGAGCTGGATGAGAGGTACAGTGCTAGTGCTCCTTGGTTTATGTCACAAACGAAAATTAGGGCTACTGTTCCTAAAGAGAAAGAGGAGATATCAGCAGGTTGTGCAGGACTCAGGCATATGCACGGTGGAAGTCAACAGTACTGTTTCATGTTGCCCTCACACATCCCAAAAGGATGTCAGGCTTCAACCAAGGGCTACTGCTCCTCATTGGGCTGTCGATGCAAAGTACAGTAGGTCCCCCTGAGATCTTTTATTGGTATGCTGTATGATGCCTGCAAGGTAGAGTCTTGGTGGCGTGGAATCTTATGTGTGATAATGTGGGTTACAACTGGTCAGGGAGGCCACCAGCTACTTTTAATAACTGGACCACCCTGTCAGATTAAAAACCTTTCATAGGTAAATGCTACCAATGGGGTCAGATAGTACCCTGGTAGTCTGATGTGAGTTCCCTCTTTAGGGTCCAACTCTAGTCAGTCAACATGTTTCGCGCCCCTGGTGGTCGGGACAGGAATAGTGAATGAATCTTCCTACCCCACAAATGTATCAAAAGTGGTGCCCTTTGAGTGGTATCTGCTTTTTGATGTTGGCTTTCTAACCTGTCAGGAGAGAAAAAGGAGACAATTATCATGTTCCTGGCATAAGAGCGTCTTATTGAGCAGGATGTCCATTATTGTAGACCAAAATGTTCGTCTGGTGCTGGAGTGGCACCCAGACATGTAAAGACATATACAAGACACACACAACATAAAAATAGGTAGGGTGAAGAGCCAATGTATGAGAATAGCTCACATTTAGAGTTTCTTTCAGCAAAGTTCTCAGCTTAATAAAATCCCAGGCTGGTACCCCGTACAACAAAATTGCCACAGATCACAATAATACATGGCATGCAGTATGAGAAAAGTACATTTCATTGTGTAAGTGGCACAAGCTTTCATAAATGAGATGCCACTGTGCAAATAGTGCAGATTGTCAGTGTAGCAGTCAACTGTTTTTTATACACACAAGAGAGATCACCATAATACGTGCTACTATCTCATAAGTGGTCACGGTGTTAAAAATGGTCACAGTATTAAAAACAGGTGCGTGGTTGTGTTTTTATTACTCTCTTGTACATCGTGAGGCACATAATCTTACCTCCAATGGGACTCCCTAGGGTGCGGCAGAGGTGTCGCACTCAGTCGTGCTAAACTGAAAGTAAGTAGGTAAGATAAATAAGGAGGATCCAAACCGCAGGATGATATATGCTGTAACAGCGTCAGCCCGTTCAGCGATTGGTATGTATTACTCCCGTTTATGAGTGCGATCTAATCATCACACCTACCTTTGTCCTCTGCTTCCCCCAAAAGAGCATGCAGGAGTTGAGGTTTCCAGTTTTGAAGGAGTACACCAGCCCGGCTTAAACCGGAATCCATATGAACCCGGAAGTGCATCATTGCACATGTCTGACAGCCATCTTGGAGTGATGTTGCGCATATCTGGTGGCCATCTTGGAGTGGTGTCGCACATGTCTGGTGGCCATCTTCGAGTGGTGTAAAAGTGAAAACATTTGATATCTGTCTCAAGTATTCTCGCTCATGTCTGACGGCCATCTTAAAGTGATGTTGAGGTCAACGGTAGTGGGGAATTGGTGAAAAGATTATTGCGCATGTCTGGCGGCCATCGTAAGATAGCGTTGAAGATGAAAGATAGTGAATATCTATAAAAACCCTCTTCACGTATGTCTGGCGGCCCACATGAAATAGTGTAGAAGTGCAAAGGAGAAGATGTGTCTAATCAGTAAATGGGGTAACGGTTAACAGCACTTGGGTGTACAGGGTGCCGGTCACAATACTCATGTCAGAGTAGCTTTTCAAGGTCCATCATTAAGTGACACTTAGTACATCAGAATGATACTTATTATAAGTTACTAGTTTTGTGTAATATGGTATGTTCTAGTCTTGTAAGCCTGACAACCGCCCTGTATCTGTTACTATGGCTATTCTTTAAAGTGGTGCTGTGATCGTTGCAGATGGTCTTAACTTGAACAATCATTAGGGTACATGAGGTGGTGGTCAGTAGTGACATCTATATCGAAGAATAGGCCTAAGTGGTTTCCATGTTTGGTTGCTCAGGGGTGTAGGCCTACAATTAGATTCAAGGGATGTCATCATTCAGTCCATTCCGGTTAGTTGTAGGTGGAACACCCAACCCTGTTCTCGCCTAAATAGTCTGGCTGGCGTCCACAATGTGTTTGATTCAAGGACTTCCCACTTCAGATCATTAATGCAGTGTTTCAGATCCTTGCCACAAAGATGAGCAACCACTTCAATGATCTGAAATGCTCCATTAATGATCTAAAGTGGATGCCTGTTTCCGGTCCAGGGAGACCTGGCTTGGCAGTTCGGGCTGGACTGTTCCCATGAGGCACAGGGTCAAGACTGATTTGTATATACCTGGGTCTGAACTGGGGTGATGAAGTGAGCTAAAGAATGATGATTAATTCAACCCAGATCTGTGACTGGAGGTGAGTGTCTGAAAAGTTTCAGCGTTCCCGTCCACTATCTCTTTGCTTTGACCAGATCCCCAATCTTCAGGATCCAGCTGGGTTTTGCTGGCACAACCATCACTTCCTCAGTGGTGTGCGTTTTGCTTGGATGTTGCTTTATGCGTCCTGGAATTCACTGAGTTCCTGTAAAACAGCCAAACGTTCATTAACAGTGTTTCTGCCGCCATTGTGCTGACATTATCGAGTTCTGATACCCACATCCTCACTCCAAGCAGTATTTAATGTGTAGTACAACCACCCAGGAATATTCTTGGTACGTTATTGAGTGCCCTCTAGACTCCATATAGGTTATTGACCCAACTGTGACCCAAGCCTAATACCCTTGATGTTATGGACTGCTTTAAGTCATAGTTTTTCATCTCAACTATCGAATTTCCCTCTGGATGATAGAGAGAGGAGTACCACAAGGTCACACCAAAACTTCCCATGGCCTCTTTCTAAGCCCGAAAGCTAAACGCTGGACCCTGGTCAGAATATAGTGTGCCAATTGCGTATGTCCCGATGAAGATTCAGAAATCCTTTTTAACAGTTCGGGCGTCAGCCGACCGCTGTGGACAAAGCCACAGGATTCTGGAGCATGAATCCACTGCCACCAAGATGTACTTGTAAGCCCTGTCTGAGTACAAGGGGCCGCAGATAAGCACACACTAGAGGCTTGTCTGAAATTAATAAAGGTATCTGTGCTGGACTTCTTATGGTTGAGCCTTTCATATGCTGGCAGATATCCTACTTAAGGCAAAGTCCTTGGTCTATTTGGTAAAACCTGGCCACCAATAGCATTGCTTCTGTAACAAAACTGTAGCAGTAATCCCTGTAAGAGCTGAACCCAGACTCTCATGTGCTGCTAAGATTTACCCCAATCTGCAACCAGTGTTTGGTATAACTGTATCCCCACTCCTGGAATCTGAGCATACGATACGTTTAGTGCATCTAACTTGTAGGAGTACTTGAGTGGAAAGCCTTTCGGTAGGTGGGTGTTGTTGCGCACAGCATTGACAGCCACCATGATGTCTCTGTCTAATCTCGTACTAGAACGAGTGATTGCAGCAGCAGTGCAAACTGTCACCTTAGCAGCTTCATCAGCCATGGAATTCCCTGCAATGTGAATGCCAACAGGTTGATGACTTAATGTGTGAATTACATGAGCCCATGGCAAGCATTCTTTCAGTTTTGCCACTTGTTCCCAAAGCAACTTGTGCTTGATTGTACAACCCTTGTAATCTCAAAATCCATTCTGGCCCCAGTATTGAAGGTATTCATTATATGGCTGGACACAGTAATACATATCACACACTATAAGGGTGGGGAATCCATGATTCATATTTTGAAGTGCCAGTATCAGGGCTACTGAGTTCTGCCAGCTGTGTTGTACAGTCCCCTAGGGACTGTGTGTGTGTGTTTTTTCAGTACACAACTTGCCATCATGCATGCACCCCTTTACGATTGTGCATGCCACGGAATATGGTGTTTTGTCCCAACGGCAGGCTGGGCAGATCCATCTGTGTAGATGATGTAATCATATCGATCTAAAGGCATTTTTTCATTCTGCAAAGGATACTCTTGTTCGTACTGCAAATATTCTCGTGTTTGTAGTGTAGAATCAAATCTGTCGTCTATATCTATTGCAGTGAGAGAGTTTTCCCATGCTAACCATCATGGACGGTTGCTTTGGTAATGGCCTCTAAGGTCGGAACTGGGGTAACCACAATTAAGCATTTCCCCTGTGCTAGTGCCCTCTCCCTCACTACAGTAGTGTCTGTACTGCTGTGAGATTTTTCTAAGTGGGTGCAAAACACATTTCTGTAAAGATGTGATTTGTACTCAATGGGCACTGTATCACCTATAGGGTGAGCATTTCTGCTGCGGTTAAATTAGCAGTGTTAGGATGCGGTGTGTATGCAGCTAAGATCGGTCGTGACACTCCTTCTTTATTGAGCTGATCGAGTCTCACGTTTTCTATAGTGTGTGTGGAATGACACCTTTACACCAATTTATATGCTCTTGGTAAGAGAGTGGCATTTCTATGTCCTCATATGGAATGTATTTATCCAGTGTCTCATCTTCAATGTAGGCGTGAAACAATTGTGTATAAGCATCTGCAGCTTGGAATTCAACCCAGGAATAGAATACCTATGTTCTGAATGCTTTGGGTGTCTCAACCACGAAGGTAACGTCTCAACCCATAGCTGGGAGACCATAATGTAATAATTTCATAGTAACTGCATGTCTGCAATTTTCTGTAAGGTTTAAAGATTCTTCCTCAACGTCTTCTCCATTTATAGACATTTTTTGAGGGAAAGAGATTAGGAAATACATTTATGAAGCTAGGGTTTGCACAATGTGGGAAATTTCTATCCTACAAGCTTGAATTACCTACAGCCAATACATAGAGCATACCTACTCATCTGAGGCTGATTGATTTCCCTTTCACCAAAGACATCTCCAGTTTAGAGGTGCGTAGGAGTCTATGAGAGAGCACCACTGAACTACTCAGGTAGACCGTAAAATAAGAACCAACCAACATTGACAGCGCCATGTCATGTACTTCCCACTAATTCGTAGGATCTGCGCATTTGTTGGACAACATAGACTTTGGGAGGGGTGTCTAGACTGATTTGGGGCACCCTCGCAGGATATGTTAGTGTAGTACTCTAGGAGTGGAATGTGTGGATCTGTATCTGGCTATTCTCTCCTAGGAATTCTAATGTTACCAAGATGTTATGTGATGCAGGAGAATGTTTCTGTTCAAAGCATTGTGCTGGTTGGAGATTGGTTGGAGTGGGCTAAGAGGGACATGTCTACTGTGTAGCCTCTTCAATAAAGTATTTCAAGCTTCTCTATCCTCTGCATACTTACTAATTGGTATGATCTGCACATTTGTTGGACAACATAAACTTTGGGCGAGGTGCCTACACTGATTCTGGGCACCCTTGCAGGATATGTTGACCTAGAGACCAGCTAGCTCACAGTGCACCCACAAGCCACCTCTAACCCAATCAGAGAGCGAATGGTTTCTGGCAACCACTGAACATGACAACCCTGACCCCTTGGGCATCGTGGTAACAGATCTATTACCTCAGTCACTCATGCTCTTTCATTCTCAGAGAATACTAACTGTGAAGTTTTCAATATATTTACTGAACCAACATTATTCTTCTATAGAATACATGTGCTGCAGATAAAAGTGATTACAAGCACCATACAGTAAATAGTAAATAGTAGATATAGTTCCACCATGGTGCTAAGACAATGTACATACGCTATCATATGATACAAGATATTAATCTACTATGCGAACCCTACTCTATGTGTACCTAGAGTATGTGTAGGCGTGTAGCCAAGAATCCCCCCACAGGTTTAGTCAAGCCCATTACCTGGCAGGAAAGAATGTAGGACCCCGTCCAGGTCACAAACTGGACACCCTTCACAGAGATGTCACACCACTGCTTAGTGAAGTATGAGAATACAGGGACCCTCGGTGTCAGCTGAAGTGCCTCCTCTTTCCACCCTCTTAGATGCTTATAATTGAGAATAAAAAGCATCCTTGCGATGTACATATAGATTAGCAATGTAATGGATAGGCAGATAACCCTGTCACCCCGTGGATGAAGATAAGATGATATTTGTACCTTGTGCGCAAAAGGCCTTGCACTCAGTTTTCAGAGCATCATGATAATGTTTTGCGAAGCCAGATGTGTAAGCAAAGCAGTTTCAGATAAACTAATCCAACATTGTCATGCATGTGAATATGCGCAAAAGGTCTCAGCAAATAATGCTATTTTGCAAAAGAGTACAATGTAAGAAAATTTGCAGCATTGCTACATGCTCCTAACACGGGCACATAACACTGGCATACTTTGGGAATTTCATGTGGGACCCATTTGCTAGAGGCTGATATCCTTAAGACCAGGACCTATGTACAGAATTTCACTTAACCTTGGTCTCAACAATGGTCTATTATCCAACTGAGGCACTGATTGAGGGGCCAACTTGGGGTTGCTTTGCATGCCCTGCAGAGCTCTCCCACTCAACATTACTACGAGACCTGAGGTAGATTTAAGGGGTTGGTCTCTGGACAGTGCAATTTAGCAATTGGTAAACTATTCTCGCCACCCATGAGGGAACTCGCATTGGCCACCTGGCAATGTCAGCTCAATTGAGATCATGCCCCGGAGGCATGGGCGGACATTTTAGGCACTCATAATACCTTTCTTCTTCTAGAGGACAAACTGGAACGTGCTTGCATCAAGGTCCTCCTGAACTGGTATAGGATTCCAAGGAGGCTCAATGGGGCAGGTTTCCTTCTTCATAACACTTGTTGGAGGTGTGCACAGAGGGCATTGTTTTAACACACATTCTGAGGCATTGTACAACACTAATTCCATATTGGGCAGCGGTGTGGCCATAGTTAGGCACCACCCCTGGGCTGCAGATCACCCTTTCGATACACCTAGCCAATGACATGACTGATTGCGTAATACCCAACAAACTTTCGCAAAGTTGGCTATCTACGGCCTCGGCCATGGCTGAAGTGTGCATTTTGGAGCAGTGGAGGGCAGCAACCCTTTCCACACTTTCAGAATGTCTCTTGGGGCTCGCCAGGGATGCGGAATGCAAGTGCATAATTTATAAGATTAATGATCAGATGCCTGTTTTTGACGCAATGTGGGAACCATTTACAAATCCTCCAAACTAACCTGGTCAGCTGACTCCCACTAACTGCTCCCTGGGCAATGGACCCGTTCAACTTAGAGAAATGGCCCCCTACTTTTGAGTCAGGAGGGGCGATGCATAATTGGTATCCGCTATGATGCGTCAAGGTGGGATGTTCCGTTAAGGCGTGGAATGTTATGATATAATCTATCTGGATAGATGGGGCAGTCCACTGGAGGGTGGTGACGGGATTGGAGGGCAATACTATCCGGAGATAGGACGCTTGCACTTCTGGGCATTGGGTGGTGGTGAAAGCGCACTTCTGGGACAAACCGCAGAGGTTCCACTCTGCCTATGACTGGAATGTCAGGCTCTTCTCACTATAGGGCTGGTTCTTTACAAGTGCTATTGCTCAAACTTGAGTCCCTGGAGGCACTGTGTCGACTAATAAACTGTAAATGTGAGTCTTTGAGGCTGCTATGGCTGTCCCTGGCGTGATACGCTGCCTGCCGATTGTTTCCTAGCCTGCTGATTGTGTTATATTCTCTAAAACTACTAATAAGGAATTGCTTTAAAAAAATAAAACAAGGTAATTGATCGGGTTAAGTGTCAACGAAGAAAGACTTAGAATATCGAAGAGCAACTTGGGCACCATTATTAGTTGCTCTCTTGTACTTAACAAGATCTGCAAGCAGCCCAGCCTTCATGGGTTTGACAGACTTTTCCATTCCTTCTTTTGTTTCGGCAAATGACTATGAAATGGTTCACACCTGGAATAAACTTGCTGCTAGGCAACATGGAACCCTTAGCTGCTCTGCTCCTCCTGGTTGCCATAGCTCCCTGCTGACAGTTCTCCAGATATGCTATAAATCAGCTTTCCCGAGAGTGCTGACAAATGCTTTAGAGATGGCCTGTATTTAAGGTTCAAAGCACACGCATATTTCAAAGAGGAGAGAACAGTGCCATCACGGGCAATGGAGTGTGTCTATTTTTTAATTACATAGCAAAGGAAATGCCTCTGCAGATTTTGAGATCTTTGTTTGCAAATAGCGTCTTCTACATTGACAGCGCTGATGTTTCCACTTGATCTTAGGTTAGTGAGGCTTTCAAAATTCCACATGGTTAGAGACAGCATCAACAGGTCGAGCTCTAATGTGACTCTTCAAATTAAGTAGCAATTTAATTGACTACTGGCATCAGTCAAACAACCCAATTAACAGAAAACATTGTTGAGGGAGGTAAGGTGCAATAGGGGCCCACACACTTCCCATGTTTTGGACCATGCTTCTTAATGTGACTCTCGCTGATTAATAAAATTCCTGTTCTCCTGGTTTTATTTCTGTCAGACTATAGACTGAGTAAAGTGAGTGATACAGCTAGCAAAACTGGCCCACTGCAAAGAGTTTTGGAGATTCTGCTGCCACGTTTTTTTGAAAATAAAGAAAAGTTTAGCAATATTGAGCATTTTGCAGAATGTTACAAAAAAGTTGCTAAAGAAAAAGGCAGCGGTCTTAAAGACTGATCTGAATGGGACACTCAGGAGATATGTCATGGGTCCTCATTACCAGAGTCAGCCAGGCCACCCAACGTGATCTATTAGAGGGGAGAGATCTTCAAAACAGAATGTCAAAAGCAGTGCATTAGTATAGTTGGCCAAAGAAGCTGCCTAAATAATACAAAAGGTGACTGTGATCTACAATTTGACAAGGCTTACGATCATTTTTCAAAAGTAGGAAGTACTTACCCCCACTTCTTTCCATGTTGTCATCCTTTCTGTTCTACGTAAACGATCTCTCATACACTATGGTCAATAGTCTGATTTGAAGAACATGGTGGACATGAAAAAATGCACAGATTTCACAAGGGTAAGCATTACAAAGCGGAGGCATACTTCATTACATATGCCGGAATTCTCAGCTGGTTTCCCAAAAGTGGGAATAAACAGGCAAAATGATCAGGTTGAACAAAAAAGGACTTAGGAACCTCCTGCAAGAGTGTTTGCCATCATAGATGGTACAACGCATCCTGCAGCCCCTAGGGCTAGGCTGGTGCTGTTTAGTTTCCTTTTATGTTTTAGCCCTTCTTACAATTATAATTTAAACGTCTATCTCTCATATACCCTCATCCATCATATCTCAAGGCACTGCATCCCATAACATGATAACCATGTCTCAGTGGTATTTATGCACAGCAGGAAAATACTTCCCACAAAATAAATACTTACAGCTTTCAACCACACACTTTACAAATATAGCCTGCAATATGTGTGGGTAAGTGCTCCAGTGCCCCCATATAGAGATAGTAAGCGCTATACAAATGCTACAATGTAATATAAATGTTCTTGTTGAGGATAATGTCTAGGTTCAGTGCAGGTCGAAAAGATCAGAATTGACCACACCAGCTCAACAAATAAAACATTACTATGTTTCCTGCACCAGCTTCTTAGGAATTACTAAAGGGAAAAATTTGCTAAAACAGCTTCTTTGGAGCCACCCAGAACCTCTCCAATAATTCGGGCAATGGGTGTCCGAGACTTCCTACCTTGAGGTAGCCAGAGGGTGTGAAGTCTCCAGCTGAAAGGTTTGTGTTGATTTTTATTAATAACTTCTAGAAAACAAATACGTTTACTACTGGCCCCTGGAGATTATTATGCACATCATTTAGCCCTAGGTCTTGGCCACTCGTGGACTGCCGGGTGAGCCACCATATCATGGTAGCATCCTCTGCATTGATTTTGTTGTTCAGAAACAAACCTCCAAACGGGTTTGGTTGTGAAAAACAAGAAAGGAAATGTCCTGACGGACTGCCAGTTTTTTTACCCAGTGCACTAGCAGTCACAAACAGAAAACACATGTCAAAAGGCATGTCAGAAATAGGACGTGACTTTGAATGCTGTTGAGCTGGGGGGTCTTTGGCGAAGGGGTTGCCAACAAGAAATTTCCAACTGAGACTCAAGTCGGCGAATCCCCTACCTGTAATTGAGGAGAGGCGAGTGGAGATTAAAGAGAAGTGACCTCTTTGACGGCCTATATTTCTTTCTTTTCCTGGCAAATACTCTGATTAAATTTTAATAAACATGCGCACCTACAGTGATGACCTCCAAAATACAATGTATACACACACAATTATTTACTTTTTATCTTTGTTTATTTTTTGTTTGGTAAGCAAAAGCATTTTTTTGTATCAAAAAAGTGATTATAAACATTTCATTTCAGTGTTATAGTTTCCAATGATTCCCAAATATACTGAAAAACAAATTATTACAGTTGGACATATTTAAAATGACATAAGCACAAAATATTTAGCCCCTCGATAGGCCAATTAAATCCCTACATTCATATCTTGCATACTGATCTTGCATACAAACACTCATACCACATACAAATCACTGCCAAAAAGGAAGAAAACCAATAAGAAAATGTACAACTGGGAAAATCAATTTGTCTAAAAACAATCAGAAAGTTTTCATATTTGACTGTAAAGTTTACAGAAACAAATTTACTATACTCTTATTCTTTATTCTGAGTATGTCCAGATAAGCTTTCTTGTCCAGTTGTAGCGATGCTGGTCTACGCACGTTTCGGTGAGCGATAATTTAAATTCACCTTCATCAGGACCAATAAAGATTGAAAACTTTTCTGTGCACAAGCGAGGGGACAGATCTCTGCTAGAGGTGAGTCGTATTTTCAAGCTTTTATAATTCTGTTACCATCCTCAGCGACTCTTCTTTCAGAGTGAGGTGGATCTCTTGTTGGATTAATCATGTAGACTGTTAGTTTGCCACAAAATGTAGGTATGGCCAGGCCTGTATATGTTGTCTCCAAATAAAGTTGTTTGGCACTTGGGGATACCTTCTTGGGAGGATGTATGGACAGAAGATATTTTTAATCTTCAATTTAGGCTGTTGTCACGGCCTTTGCAAGTGATATTTAACAGGTCCGAAATTGTTTGTGAAGTGTTGCTTCTTAGTTGTCAGCATACCGCGTCGTATTCTCCATAGTCGTCAAAGTTCGAGGCGAGTGGAGCCAGATACCTAATGAATTATACATGATGTCCCTTTTCCCACCCACTTCTAAACGACCTTCTAAAATATTGAGATGTAAGCAGGGGCATAACACAAAATGATGCACTCTCCCCCACTCTTCACCACTCACATGAATGAATATCTCAAAGATATTCATTGATCTTCGCCCAAATGGGGACCCCTGGAGGGTTGGGGTCTCTGCAGGGATGGGGGCTCCCCTGCTTGGCAGGGGCTGCAGGGCTTGTGTTACTCCCCTTGAATGCTAGGGGTGAATTTAATCTAATTCCCTTGTCTTCGCTAGTACAAAAAAATACCTTGAGGGCCTCACTGTGAGCAGGAAACCGAACATGCACATGTTTGTCCACCAGAGCTGTAGCTCATGCCAGGAGAGGTAATGCTCAGTCACAGAGGAAGGAGGTGGAGTCAGATGAGTTGCAGCAGAAGAAGGCAGTGATCTAAATCTGAAGTCCCCACCATCTAGACAATGTCTGGTATTCAAAAATGGAATTTTTTTTTAGAGTGTAACCGAAATAGTACATTCACTCCCTGAACATCAGATTCAAATCAGAAGAGCTGTCAGAATGATGAATAGGTCTCCTTAGTTGACTTCTGAAATTTTATTTTTTCCCTGAAGGAATCGAGTCATTAGATGCAGACTCTTTCAGGGCAATGGGGAAAAAGATATTGATAGCTCCATCCAAAACTTATCCGAAGACTTGTACATGGACAAAAAAAGCATAACTCAACTCTCCTAAGATTGGTAGGCACCGCTGGAATAGGGACGTGCACAAAGGTTAACTATACACTCCGGAACTGCCACTGTAGTGCCTGTCCAGATTAAGAGAATTTGCAAACACAACGTACTGGGCTGCATGTACCAGGGTGGGACAATCTGATATATTAACGAGAGTTGAGCAACTCAGTGAGGTATACTGCATACCTCTGAGCCATTTTTTTTAAAACACATATCGCTTTCAATAATGTGATCAAGGAGTCATGGGATAGTGCAGACTTAGAAACGGAGACCAGCAGGACCCTACAGATACTGCTTAACTGGGAATCCAAAGTCAAATCATCATTACATTATACAGATCTAACAGGGAAAAAAGCAAGCAAGTCCTGGGAAGCCTGAGGGACACAAGGAAAAGGCAGGTAGGCAAGGAATAAAGAGACCAAAATTTGAGCACAACTCTTCCACATGTTGTTATGGTCACAGAAATGCCAGACTGAATTTTTCCAATTCAGTTATATACTTCATATCTATCTGACACCAGTACGCATTCAAGCTGTGTTTCCTAACATATCACACACATACCCTAGATGTAAAGCAAAAGGGGCTGCCTTTCCACACAAGATGGACTTGCACAAACGTTTAAAGTTTCTGGTGGGAGATCACCACACAAATTACTACCCTGATGAGAACATTTAGTGTCAATTATTCCAAAAATGCTTGCTGGGCTTCATTCGTAGGATAGGATCAAATACGTCCAATTGAGGCTCCACTGTGATTGTTGACTACCTGACTGGGGCTTTGGGGGGCCCAAAAGAAGAGCCCTGCGCAAGTGGCAGCTAACATTTGCTTGTGATTGTGATGTGATTTGAGTGTACCCTGTGAGAAAGTGCCCTCTTTCTGCATGGGTGCCCCCACTTTTTGCTGACTTGCTGATGTACTTTGACTGAGTGTGCCCTGGGCTCCTGCTAATCAGGTACCCAGAGCCTATGTTCTTTCCCTAAAACTGCATTGAAGCCTAAACCCAATTGGCATCTCTGGCCACAGGTCAGTCCCTGGTAAATGGTATCACAGGTAACTAGGGCACTGTGACCAGAGAAGGCCTCGAAGGGCTGCAGCATTTATTGTGCCACCCTTAGAGGTCCTGTACCACTACACTCACACAATGCCATTGAAGGCTGTGTGTTTTGGTGCAGAACCAAGTAAAGAGTCTACATGGCACACATCTCTGTGTGCCATGCCTACAACCCACTGCCCTGTAGCTGGGTGCACTATACCAGTGGTGAGGTTACAGGTGCATGAGCCCCGTACCCCTACAGTGTCTAAGTCCATTCTTAGATATTGTAAGTGAAGTGCTGCCATTAAGAGTATATGGTCCTGGGAGTTTGTCATTACGAACTCCACAGCACCATAATGGCTACACCGAAAATAGAGAAGTGTGGTATCAAACTTCTCAGCACATTAAACCCACACTGATGCCAGTGTGGGATTTAATGAAAAATGCACACAGAGGGCATCTTAGAGATGTCCCCTGAAAACTAACCTACCACTAGTGTCCAGGCTGAATGGCTGCTTTCAGCTGCCACCACCAGACATGTTTCTAGACCCCTGGGTCGAGAGCCTGCTGCTCTCTGGGGCCTGAAACAATGCACTTCCTGGGATGAAGTGCCAAGCCTCCCCCCCCCAGGATGAGCAGGGTTCACAAAGGGGAAGCTTCAAAGGCTTGCCACCTTTGTGAGCTCCCCCAGGCCACTTGCTGCTTTCAACAACTGGTCCCCACTGGTTCTGACCCCTACTTTGGGCGGGAGAACCAGCGGGAAAAACAAGTGAGGAAGAGAGGTGTGCCCACCTCTGCCAACTCCACCCCTCAGGTGGGGAAGAGAAGGTGAAGCACAACTCTCAGTCCACGCCATCTTGAAGATGGGGGGACTTAGCCAACCAGGGACAGGCACATGCCCCCCTCCCACCGGAGGGTGGCATAATAGGGGGTGTACCCACCCCAGGGAGGGGACCCATTGGTCCCTGCCTTTTAACTACCTGTAACACCCCTAAATCTAGTATTTAGGGGCACCCCTGAACCTTGCTTCCTCAGACAAGAACCTACAACAAGAAAAGAAGAAGGACCGAACGGTCGTGCTGAAGCTAACAAGAGGAAGACACCCACTGACTTGGCCCCAGCCCTACCGGCCTGTCTCCACCTCGAACCTGCGAAATCCCGGTGTGTCCTGAAGCCAGCAACCAGGAAAACCCTGGAGGACCTGCCTGCCTTCAAGCACAAAGACTTTGTCTCCCGTGAACTACGGATTTGTTCACCTGCAACGTCTGGCTCCAGTCAGACACCGCAAATTCGCCTCACTCTGCACCCGCCATCCACGGCCCGTGCTCGCGTGGGCAAACACAATGAGGAGGTCACCCCGGCGATCCTGACCTGAGATCCGGTGAACCCTGATCTGCCTCAAGCCTCCAGCAGATGCCTGCAACCTAAATCCAGAAGCCCCCCCTAACCACGGCCAGGAGCTGGTAAGAAGATCCGACCCCAAAAGGCACCCCTGCACCCGACACCCCACGGCCTTGTGTGCCCAAACTGATGGTGCCTAACCAACCCCTAACTTCCCAACTTACCTCACAAAGTGGGGATCGCACCCAGAAGACCTTCGTCCTTGAGCCTGCAGTGCCTTTGCAAACCGGAGGTTCTCCATTAAAACCAATGAGGCTCCCGATGTTGAAACAGCACCCTGCACCCGGCCGCCCTAGTGCAGCTGAGGGTGCACCTTTGGTGCTACTTTCTTTACCTATTTGCCTTGAGCTAAAGTCCAGGAGCTTTGCTCCCACAAACCAGTGGCCTCCTTGCCAGTAGCCACCAACCAGAGGCCCCCTATCCCCCTTTGGATAACATTGGGCCTCAGCACTCTGCACCCTACCGCCCTAGTGCCACTGAGGGTGTAACAAGAGTGCATCCTTGACCCTGGGGAACCTTGGTTCTAACCCCAGAAGCTAATCTCTAAAGACCGATTACTTACCTGAGTACCGTTAACTTAATTTCTCTCCATAGGAACCCTATTGACCGTTTTTCTCTAAAAAATGTTAACAGTGTGGGGTTGATTTGAATGGAAACCTGAAAAATAACAATTGTGCAAAACTGACTTTACTTACGTTTTCTCTAGGAAATGTCCCAGTGTGATATCTAGGCATATCACACTGAGTAGAAAAGTAATCTAAAAAGTAACGTAAAAGTAACTTACCTGTAATTTCACTTCAAAGACAATACAAAGTATATGTACAGCATTTCACTGTATTGCATTACCAGTAATTTAAACTGTAACCATTTCAAAGTACATTTACAATTGCATTTCAAACTGTATATTTACTGCAAGGTATTTATCAACTTACCTGTGCCAGGCTTGCTTGGTTCTAGAAAATAAAATAACTAAAAGAATATTTTTATACAAAACCAATTGGTCTGAAGTTCAGTCTTTGAGTGTGTGCAATCGTTTGCTGATTGAGTGGGTACAACACATGCTTAACACTGTCCTCTGATACTGCCTTACTGCTCGACCACACTACCACAAATAGAGAGTAAGGTTCTATCTAACTTTACCTCTGCCTACCTTTGGGGTTCCACTATACCTTACTTTGGTATAGTACATACAGAGCCAGTTTCCTACGTACCCTAAGTGTCAGGCAGGATTTGAAATTCAAGCAGTAGTTGATACTCTAATATCAAAAAGGATCCTCACAGTCCCACCCTGCATATTCTGTAAGGTTCAGAGGGGCCACCTTTGCCCATTCAGAACAGACTATAGAATTCTCCTGGGAGACATTTCACGCCAATTCAAACTTATTCAAATAGTAATTACTGGCTGGCAGAAGTGGGAGACCAGAATTCAGATTAGCATCCAGCTACTTCAGGCAGGGAAAAGGTAACTTTCTAGAAATTACTTTTCTGTAATATTTAGTAAAAGTCCTACTTCATCATTGAATTGAATTTTTAATAGCTATTAAAAACACGTTTTTCATTATTTTTCTACTTAGTCCCATTCCCAGAATATAGTATTAGAATTTAATATTGCGTCCCAGTGTTTTCATATGGAACAGCCAGCATTTCTACAGTGAAAATAGATTTTGGGTCCTTTTCATTATGAGGACATTTTTTAACGTTAAGGGGCTGATTACGATGTCGGGCAGCGGTCTCCGGACCGACTGACCTCCGGTCGGCGGTCTCAACACCGCTATTACAGTGTGACCATACCATAATCTCATTTCTCTATGGGAGCTTGTGCTGTGGCTGTAAATCGGCCATAGCACAAGCTTCCTTAGAGAAATGTGAATTTCTGCTAATCCCTGCCACACGGTGAAGGGATTAACAGAGGGCACCCCTTCTGCCCTCAACCGGAGGCCGCAGATAGAAGGAGGACTCCCAAAGTTGCTTTTTGACAGGCTTTCTATGTAGGAAAGCCTGACACTGAAAGCCTGTTGGAAACCGACATCGTAATCCCAACTGCCGAAACACCGTTCTTAGGGATTGCGGTGAGGCCTACAACTGGCCGACGGGCTCCTTGAGCATGTTGGAATCCAGCCGGAATCACTTTCGACTACCAGCATTGCAATGCGGCGGTCGAAAGTGAAACCTATGATGTTGGTCAGAAAGCCTCTGACCCCTGGTCGGAGGCTTTTTGACCAACATCATAATAGGGCCCTATATGTTTGCATGTCTTTCTTTTAAACATTATGCATCCTGCCTTACGGACAATGAGACCAACATATGGGTGACTTGTAGATAGTTTGAAGGGAGTTGAAGGTTATTTTGATAGGTTGAATTTGAAGTTAAAAAAAAATTGCACATCCAGGATACAGAGGGTAGGCCTGCGGTCATGTTTGCACTGTCACTGTAGTGGATGGCACAATGAGTGCTGCAGTCCACTAGTGATATTTAACATAAAGGCCCTATGTACACATTCTAAAATAGACTTGGGACTTGGAGATAAGTTAAATATGACAATTTAGAGTAGCCTAATTTTACCATGTTGACAGGATGATGCGCAATTTAACATTGGTTAGCATGGGTAAAGTGCACAGAGTTCTAGAGCCAGCAAAATATAGGGTCCAGCGAAAGGTGATAATCTGGAGTAACCACACAGTAAAGGCAGATTTCCTACACCAGACTTCAGCTAAGCAGCCACAAATGCTTATTCTACCTACAAATCCCTCAACCAGTAGGTATCTCTGTACAATCCTCTTCACCCTACTCCCATGAAGGTGCATCTTCAGTCTTCTCTCAAAAATAGGATGGATTCAAGCAAGCCTGTCTGAAGACGGCTGGAATGCCAGAAACCGGTCCTAGGAAGCTTGTTTCCGGTCCAGGGAAGGCATGGTTTGGCAGTTCGGGCTGGACTGTTCCCATGAGGGACAGGGTCAGGATGATTTGCATATGGCCATGTCTGAACTGGGGTGGCAGAGTGGGCTAAAGAACGGTGATGGATCAAACCCAGATCTGTTGACTGGGTGTGAGTGTTTTATTGGTTCTGATGCTCCGTCCATCACCACCCCCTTTTGTACCGCTTTGTTCACCATAAGTTGGCAGGGTATGCTCAGACGTTGAGTCCCTTGCTCACTTTGCCACTGGATTCAAGCAAGCCTGGCTGAAGACGGCTAAAATGCCAGAAACCAGTCCTAGGAACCTTGTTTCCGGTCCAGGGAAGGCATGGTTTGGCAGTTCAGGCTGGACTGTTCCCATGAGGCACAGGGTCAGACTGATTTGCATATGGCCATGTCTGAACTGGTGTGGCATAGTGGGCTAAAGAACGGTGATGGATCAAACCCAGATCTGTTGATTGGGTGTGAGTGCTTGATTGGTTCTGATGCTCCATCCATCACCACCCCCTTTTGTACCGCTTTGTTCACCATAAGTTGACAGGGTATGCTCAGACGTTGAGTCCCTTGCTCACTTTGCCACTGGATTCAAGCAAGCCTGGCTGAAGATGGCTGAAATGCCAGATACAGGTCCTAGGAAGCTTGTTTCCGGTCCAGGGAAGGCATGGTTTGGCAGTTTGGGCTGGACTGTTCCCATGAGGCACAGGGTCAGACTGATTTGCATATGGCCATGTCTGAACTGGGGTGGGAGAGTGGGCTAAAGAACGGTTATGGATCAAACCCAGATCTGTTAACTGGGTGTGAGTGTTTGATTGGTTCTGATGCTCCGTCCATCACCACCCCCTTTTGTACCGCTTTGTTTGCCATAAGTTGGCAGGGTATGCTCAGACGTTGAGTCCCTTGCTCACTTTGCCACTGGATTCAAGCAAGCCTGGCTGAATGCGGCTGAAATGCCAGAAACCGGTCCTAGGAAGCTTGTTTCCGGTCCAGGGAAGGCATGGTTTGCCAGTTCGGGCTGGACTGTTCCCATGAGGCATAGGGTCAGACTGATTTGCATATGGAAATGTCTGAACTGGGGTGGCAGAGTGGGCTAAAGAACGGTGATGGATCAAACCCAGATCTGTTGACTGGGTATGAGTGTTTGATTGGTTCTGATGCTCCGTCCATCACCACCCCCTTTTGTACCGCTTTCTGAGAGGATGCATTTTTCCAACAGCAGCCTAATGTGCAGAGGATATTCCTGAAATGGGGTCTACTCTCTGTGAGATTGCTGCCTCCCAAGACATGGCAACGTTGCCATGTAATACCATCTCAAACCTTTTGGGAAGAGAGCACAGGGCAACTCGCCTTGGCACTAGAGATGATAGAGACAACAAACAAAACATTCCACTACTAGGCCAACACATGCAGGAGGGTCTACAGTAGCACCTCAATGTAGAAAGAACACATCACCTATCAACCTCACAACTCCACAACAATCACTTGTACAACATCCACCACATCCACCACCTCACCCTCCAACACCACTAATTCAACCACCACCAACCCAACTGTACCCACAAAGAAAGCGAAGTCTAAATAATTCTAACCATCACCATTGCATAGGCTGAGTAGCCAATAAAACCCTCCCTCCCTGAAATAACTTCTTATGTGTGAAAAATAGTAACTCTATCCCTAAGATTGTCACTGTAATCATTTTTGATTAATCAAAATGTGTGCACTTTTCTTGACATCAAACCTGTGTATAACTTTTATCTGTGTTGAATGTCTGATGTTGCTTTTAGTAAATATCAAAGTACTATGTGTGTTTTGTTCTATGATTACATTCAGCGTGTAATGCATTATAACATTTTATTCTAATATTGAAAGTATCTTCTAACTAACTAAACATTGGTTTTGGTTGACGTAGAATGCATTCATCTGCAAAATGTGTAAAGATCAAGAAAGACAATGATTGAGATTTACGTTTTTTATATAGATAATAAAAATTACTTAAATAAAATATATACATTTTAGGGAAACTAAAAAGTGTCCTTGGTAAGGAGAAAAATGAAATAAAAGGGACTCCCAAGAAAGAGAGAAAATGCCAACTTGGGGACGTGGGGCATATTGGTGGGGCAGAGGCAATGTAAGATCACTATCAATGAGGTCATGAGGCCACAAAGTTCAGAGCTATTCGGAGACCGTCTTTCACAATTGATCCCTCTCCAATTAAGTCCTGTATATCGAGAGATATAGTTCCTTGAATCTCTCTAATTTACCTCAGGACCCCTTTGAGAGCAGCTCAGGACACATTCTGGGGAAGAGGGTGGAATTCAAAAGACATCGGTAAGAGGTCGGTGGGCGAGGGCTGAAGTGTCCCTCGAATGTTGATGTCCTTCTGGGTGGGCACTGGAAGGAGGAGATGATGCTTTTACAGGGAAGGCAGCTGGAGGCCCAATGGAATGGAAGTCTCTGGATTTAAGGAGGGGCTGGGTGAAGGCCACTTGGTTGTGGGGGGCCTACTCTTCGGACACCACAGGTTGTTGTTCAAGAGTAGGAGAAGCCTCAGATCTCCCTCCTCCTTGCTGGTGTGTCCATATCCCCTGCTCTCCAGTTGCTTCTTCTGCCTCTGACCAGAGTCTTTAGGTGACTATGTAAGGAGCAGGCCCGGTAAAGGGTTATGCACTGTGGGAGCGTTGGGTGCATACCTAGCAGCAGCTGACACACCACTGGGTGGACTCCCTGGACAGGGAACAGGACCTGCTCGACCTGCTAGGAGTCAAGGTTGCAGGTCTCAAAGAGTAATATTTTTTTTTCTGTTAAAAAATCCATTATTCGTTTCGATTAAGAAGCATATCACAGTTTATGTGATCATTTTATCTATCTATCTATCTATCTATCTATCTATCTATCTATCTATCTATCTATCTATCTATCTATCTATCTATCTATCTATCTATCTATCTATCTATCTATCTATCTATCTATCTATCTATCTATATATATCTATTCACTGAAAAAAACATAGGTTTCAGGCACGTTATAGTTAGAAATTAGCATTTAAAAAACCTTAGAAGTTCACTGAAAAAACCATAGGTTTCAGGGACGTTATACTTAGTTGGACATTTGACTCGTACAAAACCATAGGAATTCCCCCGTTATAGTTAGTTCAGCTAACTATAACGCGCGCCCCCGCAATGCACTGTTCATGATGTCACATATTACATCATTCATTGCATGGTCACTGATGACATCTCAAATGACATCACTGATGACATCATCCAGTGACTGTGTTTCTGTACAGTTTAAATATGTTTTATATATATGCCAAGGTGTATTGAACAATAAGTGGGTGTATAAGTGTCTGGATGAAGGATTTAGTAGGTGCGTGACTGACTGTATAAGTGAGTGATTAAATGTGTCTTACTGAATGCATGGGTTAGTGACTAAACTGTCTGAATGTCTGCATCAGTATGTCTGTTGTTGTGTAAGCTGCTGCATGTGTTGGTCAGGAGCTACATGAGTGTCTATATGGGTTATTGATTGGTTGCCTGAGTATTTGTATGGGAGACTGAGAGTGTGTGTGGGTGGGTGGGAGGTGTGTGACTGTGCATAGATGTGTGAGTAGTTGATTCACTGAGTGTATGGGTTCAAGAGTGCATGTGGAAACAGCTGTATGGGCCAGTGAGTGTGTGTTTGGGTGTGTTGGTGAGAGATTGGATGCCTCAGTGACACATGTACAACTAACTACATATGTAAAAGGCAGTGTATGTGAGAGTTGGAGTATATAAATGACTATACGTGAGAGTCAGTGATTGTGATAGTGGCTGTATGGATGAGTGTGTACTTGTATCAGTGATTATATAAGAGAGTAAGTATGTGTTGAATAAGTGAGGTGGTGTGTGTATAACTGTATAGGTGAGGAAATGGGAGTGTGATTGATTCTTTGCATGACTAACTAGGTGAGTGAGTAACTCCATAGATGAGTTGTGGTGTGTGAGTGTCTGTATAGGTGTATGAGTGCATATGATAGTGTTGTATTGATGAGTGACTGTATGTATGAGTGATTGTATGGGTGAATGAGTGGATGTGTGTGTAGACCTAGAAATCAGTGAGTGCGTATGTAGTAACTGGTATTGGTGTGTCGATGGTTTCGAAAATGGTAGTCTGTATTTTACAGTGGGTGTATCAAAGGTTATATTAGACAGTGAAGAGGTGCATCAGATTTTCACATGGATGATGTCATCAGTGATGTCATTTGAGATGTCATCAGTGATGTCATCAGTAATGTCACTGACCATGTCATGAATTATGTAATACGTGACGTCATCAGCAGTGCATTGCGGGGGCGCGAGTTATCGTTAGCTGAAATAATTATAACGGGGAATTTCTATGGTTTTGTACGAGTGAAATGTCCAACTAACTATAACGTGCCTGAAACCTATGGTTTTTTCTGTGAATTTCAATGGTTTTTTAAATGCTAATTTCTTACTATAACGTGCCTGAAACCTATGGTTTTTTCAGTGAATTTCAAAGGTTTTTTAAATGCTAATTTCTAACTATGTGTACAAAGGTAGGACATGTAAAGAAAGAAGAAGAAAAGAGCAGACAGAAGCAAGACAAATGCAGAAAGAGGCAACAGAAGTCCAGAAAGACGAAGAAAAGTACAGGAAGAAGCAAGAGATGTGCAGAAAGAACCAACAGAGGAGCAGAAAGTCCTCCTGTGCCCCCAACTTTTTACTGACGGGTACTGGTGGTAACTGACTGACTAACCAGGACTGGAGCCAGTGCTATGCTAAAAGACACTCAGAATACAGTGAAAACACTTACATGCACTAGGGAACACTATACGTTGGGGTACCCCTGTGATTAGCACAACCTCCTCTGTATTTTCCATGAGTTAGTGCCTGGGTCATTGCATGAGTACATGGGTACTGACTGGAAGATTAGAGTACTGCAAGTAGAGTGCATGGTGAATTTATAAGTGCTTGGGTTTTGGCGGAGTGATTGGATAAGTACATGGTGCTGGCTGGGTGATTGGAGGAGTGCATGGGTAGTGACAAAGAGATGGCTGGACTGCCTCAGTAGTGCTTAGGGGATTGTAGCAGTGCATGTGTTAGTGCCTGGGTCATTGAACGAGTACATGGGTAGTGAGTGGATGATTAGAGTTCTGCAAGGACAGTGCATGGGGAATTTATAAGTGCTTGGGTTTTGGTGGAGTGGTTGGATAAGTACATGATGCTGGATGGGTGATTTGAGCAGTGCATGGGTAGTGACATGGATTTGTGGAGTGCATGGGTACTACATGGGTAATTGGAGGAGTGAATCAGTACTGTGTAGGTGGTTAGAGATCTGCATGGGTAGTGTGCAGGGGATTGTAGCAGTGTGAAGTACCGGGGATTTTATGACCCCAGCGGTGCCAGGGGTAGCACCCTATGACTTTGTTTTCCATGTTGGCGTAGTATTATAAAATTCCACTCTCATGGTAATATAACAAAGAACTTGGCGAAGAAGCTGGAATATGAAAAGACATCTTTATTAAACTCAAATGAGTGAGACTACGTCGCACAGAAGCCTTAGCAACTGAATGAGAGACCCCAATAAACGGGCACCTCCTGCTCGTAAAACAAGCCATAAAGTAGGAAACAGAGTCAGATGTGAAAGAGATTAGTCAGGGTTCGTGTGGGAAGAAGGAATTTATGGTGCCTCGGGCCCTGATGCTAATCCCATTTGGCTGCAGTAAAAGGAACCGGCCGGACAGGGCTGACCTCGGGCAGTGGAGTCAGTTTGCACAGGTCACAGAGAAGTCACAGAAGGTGTACGTGTCCTTTAGGCCTAAGCATGGCCTTCGTGCAGCCTATGTGAGGGCAATCACAAGATGGCTACTACTGTAAAATGGAACCCACGGAGTCAATGTAAAATATCGTATACCAAGTGCGTTTATCAAAGAAATGTTGTGCAAAGCACTTGTACATACCGCATTGGCCATTCGCGGTTTGCTAATACCGGAATAGACAGGGGTAGGGCCCTGCCTCCTGCGCGGTCCCAAATTTTAAAGTACCACAAGTGCATGTGTTAGCGCCTGGTTCATTCCATGAGTACATGGGTACTGACTGGAAGATTAGAATACAGCAAGTAGAGTGCATGGGGAATTTATAAGTGCTTGGGTTTTGGTGGAGTGATTGGATACGTACATGGTGCTGGCTGGGTGACTGAAAGAGTGCATGGGTTCTGACAGGGCAATGGCTGGACTGCATGGGTAGTGCTCAAAGGATTGTAGCAGTGCATGTGTTAGAGCCTGGGTCATTGCATAAGTACATGGGTACTAATTGGATGATTAGAGTACTGCAAGGACCGTGCATGGTGAATTTATAAGTGCATCGGTTTTGGCGGCGTTATTGGATAAGTACATGGTGCCTGCTGGGTGATTGGAGGAGTGCATGGGTAGTGACAGGGTGATGGCTGGACTGCATGGGTACTTCTCAGGGTATTGTAGCAGTGCATGAGTTAGTGCATGGGTCATTGCATGAGTGTATGGGAAGTGACTGGATGATTAGAGTGCTGAAAGTAGAGTACATGGTGAATTTATAAGTGCTTGGGCTTTGGCGGAGTGATTGCATAAGTAAACACATGTCACATCAGGCCCCACCCCCTCCCTTCACCACTGTACAATCACTCCCCCTGGCGGGTTTTAAAGTTTGGGGGATTAATTCCCCTTGAATTCTTTGGGTCCCTGGGGGCCAACCAGCCCACCAGGTACCTCCAGTAAGCACCACAGAGCTACATTGCAGACAGGTGGTCTGAGGCCACGCCCCTTTTTACACCTCTCTGCAACGCAACTCTGTGGTGCTTACTGGATGTACCTGGTGGGCTAGGTGGCCCCCAGGGACCCTCAGGATTCAAGGGGACTTAATCCCCGAACTTAAAATGCACCACAGGTCCCGTTTGCACACTTGTCACATCAGGCCACGCCCCCTCCCTGCACCACAGTGCAAACGCACCCCCTGGAGCGTTGTAAATTGGGGAATTAAATCCCCTTGAGTCCTGAGGGTCCCTGGGGGCCAACTAGCCCACCAGCTACCTCAGTAAGCGCCACAGAGCTGCGTTGCAGAGAGGTGTAAAAAGCGGCGTGGTCTCTGAACACCTCTCTGCAATGCAGCTCCCTGGCACATCCTGGAGGTACCTGGTGGGCTAGTTCGCCCCCAGGGATCCTCAGGATTCAAGGGGACTTAATCCCACAATTTACAATGTGCTAGGGGGTGCCTTTGCACACGTGCTATGTCAGGCCCCGGCCCCTCCCTGCACCACTGTGCAAACATGCCCCCTGGCACGTTGTAAATTGGGGGATTAATTCCCAATGAGTCCTGAGGGTCCCTGAGGGCCAACTAGCCCACCAGTTACCTCCAGTAAGCGCCACAGAGCTGCGTTGCAGAGAGGTGTAAAAAGGGGCATGGCCTCTGAACACCTCTGTACAATGCAGCTCCCTGGTGCATGCTGGTGGTACCTGGTGGGCTAGTTCGCCCCCAGGGACCCTCAGGATTGAAAGGGACTTAGTCCCCCAATTTACAATGTGCCAGGGGCTGCGTTTGCACACTTGCTATGTCAGGCCCCGCCCCCTCCCTGCACCACTGTGCAAACACGCCCCCTGGCACGTTGTAAATTGGGGGATTAATTCCCATTGAGTCCTGAGGGTCCCTGAGGGCCAACTAGCCCACCAGGTACCTCCAGTAAGCGCCACAGAGCTGTGTTGCAGAGAGGTGTAAAAAGGGGCGAATCCTCTGAAATCCAAGCCAGAGTTTGCTATGACAGGGCGGCAGCTGCACGGCTCCTGCCCTGCCATAGCAAACAGCAGTGTCCCAGGGGTGGGTACCCCGGGACACGGCAGGAGCTGGCCCTGGGGGGTGGCGGTCCCGAGGGCCATCAAGGGCTCCAGGAGGGGGCCCCCTCCCATAGCCTCAGGGAGGTGGTGGTCCACGGGGCTCGGGGATCCATAATGGACCCCCGTATTTGAATATTATTGCCCTGGGGAGGTGGCGGTCCCCGGGGTGTGTGGGGGGCTTGAGCCCCCCACACAGGTGTATTTGTTTTTTAAAAGCCCCGGAGGTGGCGGCTCTGGGGCAGCGGAGGGGCCGTGTGCCCCCACAAAATAATTAATAAAAGCCCCGGGGTGGCGGTCCCTGGGGCTTGGGGGGCCTTGGAGGTCCACTCACATATTAAAAAAGAAGCCCTGGGGGGTGGCGGTCCTCGGGGCTGCGGGGGAATGCATACCCCCCCGCAACTCATTAATCTTGCCATGGGGAGGTGGAGGTCCGCGGGCCAGTGTGGGGGGGATTGAGGCCTGCCCCACACATTTTTTTCACTGCCCCCGGGGCTTCAATACAACGAACCGCGAGAGCGCAAATACAGCCAATTTTTTTTAAACACTTCCTGGTTTGGAGTGTTGACAGCCAATTAGAATAAAGCTCGTGGTCGGGAGGGTCCGCGGATCCACCACGCCTCTAAATATCAAAATTTTTATTTTTTTATTTTCTCAGCAACTACTGAACGGATTTACACCAAAAAAGGGTGTTTTCTGAACCAAGCACTACCTTTTTGCCAAATTTGGTATACATCCGTTCAACAGTTCGAGCTGTAGCCATGTCTAAAGTTTCCTATGGGAAATTCATTTTCCAACCTCTTTTTTTTCAATTTCTCAGGAACTACTGAACGGATTACACCATTTAACAAAAAGGGCACTTTTTAAGCCAAGGGCCACCTTTTTGCCAAATGTGGTGTAATTCCGTTCAGCAGTTCGGGCTGTAGCCGTGTCTAAAGTTTCCTATGGAAAATAACATGGAGAAAACACGTTTTGGGACCCCCTTTTTTCTCGTCCCCCACTTTGCGAATCGCCCCGAAACTTTCAGGATAGGAGCTGACTGGAGTGGGCCACAGGTTTTTAAAATTTCGCGAAGATTTGTCAACCGGCGCCAAAGTCATTGGGAAAAGAAAAAACGCTTTTCCTATGGAAACTAGGTCCTAACTATAACTACCTACAATCTATATATTACCTACTGGCAGTCGCCAGTAGGTAGTTATAGTTAGGACCTATTATCCATAGGAAATCCGCAACATTCTATTTGGAAAAACTTTGGTGCCAGTTGACGAATCTTCACGAAATTTTCAAAACTGGTGGGGCGCTCCAGTCCGCTCCTATCCTGAACGTCTCGGGGAGATTCGTCAAGCGGGGGCTGAGAAAAAAGGGGGTCCAAAAACGTGTTTTCCCCATGCAATTTTCCATAGGAACCGTTAATGCGCAGCTGCAGCCTGAACTGCTGAACGGAATTACATGAAATTTTGATTAAATGGTGTCAATCCGTTCAGTAGTTGCTGAGAGAATCAAAAGTAAAATCATAGATATATCTGGGCGGAGCCTAACCACACATCTCATCGTGAGATCTGATTGGCTGTCAGCACTTCATCCAAGAAGTGTTGGCAGCCATCTTGGGAACAATATATATGATAGCACCTCATTAAAAAGCATTGCAGTTAATAGAAGGTTTTAAGACTTTAGTTACATTATAAATCATTTGTTGATGGTACCATACTAATTTTAGGAATTGTGGTGTGTTCTAAGGTGATTTTACCATATGAGAAAGCCTTCTGCTGGGATATCATGAATCATGTTTGAGAGAAAACTATTTTCTCATGCTTTTCCCACAGAGGTTTGGAAGGTGATCTATAAGCTAAACTGAGAGCATATTTTCTGTAAATTCACATTATCTTTCTCAGTCATGTGAGAATGAAGTCTGACATTCTAAGTAAACCATGTACATCCAACAAGGCCAGAGACTGTCAGTTGATTCCTTTGTGTTCTACTGCTGCTTCCCAGAGTGTTCTAAAGAACAACTAGAGCGCTAACAGTCCTACTTATGACAAACGTATGGCACACCTGATTGGAATAAAGTGGTAACTCTTAAAACATTTAATTTAAAAAGGAACAAAATTAGGGGGTTCATTTTGCCATAGAAAGTATGATTAGTGCTGCAGAAATTAAAATTAGGGCACATTTTGAGTGACTTCTCAAATCCTGTTCTATTTCATTAAAAAATTCTGACATGCAGACTGAAATATGCACTTTCAATACCAGCAGCAGACTTCCCTGGTGAGCAGTAGCTTTACTACAGTGATCTAATGATCAACTGGAGTGCT
Source organism: Triturus cristatus (assembly GCF_964204655.1). Classification (NCBI taxonomy): domain Eukaryota; kingdom Metazoa; phylum Chordata; class Amphibia; order Caudata; family Salamandridae; genus Triturus; species Triturus cristatus. The sequence continues at coordinate 1,413,317,538 of NC_140591.1, read as the reverse complement.
AACATTCTGATTGTATGGCAAATGTGTGACACATCTGAATGCCTTCTTGATGGAATCAAAGTCAACAACTGAAAGTATTTCCTACTGAGGAGACTGTAGTAAATGAGGAAATTAGGAAACTTCATATAACAAATAAGTCTCCCAAGATGGCCACCAGAGGCAAAAGAGCCCAAATGTAGCACAAATATCACCCAGATGTAGCCCAAGTATAGCCCAATGACAGAATGTCCCAGAGTGTTCTAAAGAACAACTAGAGCGCTAACAGTCTTACTTATGACAAAAGTATGGCACACCTGAAGAGATCTTGATTGGAATAAAGTGGTAACACTTAAAACATTTCATTTGCAAAGGAACACAATGAGGGGGTTCATTTTGCCATAGAAATTATGATTAGTGCTGCAGAAAGATAAATTAGGTCACATTTTGACTTCTCAAATCCTCTTCTATTTCATTAAAAAATTCTGACATGCAGACTGAAACATGCACTTTGAATACCAGCAGCAGACTTCCCTGGTGAGCAGTTTCTTTACTAAAGTGACCTAATAAGCAACTAGAGTGCTAACATTCAGAATTTATGGCAAATGTGTGACACATCTGAATGCCTTCTTGATGGAACCAAAGTAAACAAGCATTGAAAATGCAATAGGTCTCGCCCTCGTTTAAGTTAAAGCAATTCTGTCTGTAATTAGGTGGCTTTTTAGCTTTGCTTTTATTAGTGTTTTTCAAACTTTCATGTACATAACATGCATATGTATGCATATATGTATATGTATGCATGCATTTATATTTGTATTTATATAGATATGCAGATTATATATATGTTAATATATGTATGTATATATATATATATATATATATATATATATTCACTGAAAAAAACATAGGTTTCAGAGAAGTTATAGTTAGAAATTTGCATTTAAAAAACCTTAGAAATTCACAGAAAAAAACATAGGTTTCAGGGGTGTTATAGTTAGCTGGCCATTTCACTCACACAAAACCATAGAAATTCCTCTGTTATAGTTAGTTCTGCTATCTATAAATAGCGCGCCCGCAATGCACTGCTGATGCGGTCACATATTGCATCATTCATGACATGGTCAGTGACATCACTGATGACATCACTGATGACACCTCAAATGACATCACTGATGACATCATCCAGTGAATGTGGTTTAGTTTGAAATTTAAATATGTATTATATATACCAATCTGTATTGAAAATTGAGTGGATATATAACTGTCTGGATGGAGGATTTAGTAGCTGTCTGACTCTCTGTTTAAGTGAGTAATTAAAAGTGTCTCACTTAATACATGGATTAGTAACTAAACTATGTGAATGTGTGCAGCACTGTCTCTGTTGTTGTATAACATGCTGCATCCGTTGGCCACTAACTACATGATTGTGCATATTAGTTATTGATTAGTTGGGTGAGTATTTGTATGGGACACTGAGTTTGTGTGTGGTTGGATGGGGTGTGTGTAACTCTAAGCATAGATGTGTGAATGGTTGATTGACTAGGTGTATAGGTTTAAGAGTGCATGTGGAAACAGTTGTTTGGGTGACTGAGAGTATTTATTTGTGTGTTGGTGAGCGAATATATGTTTTAGTTGTATATCTTCAAAAAAGTAAAAAAATAAAAGGCATTGTATGTGAGAGTTGGTGTATATAAATAAGTATGTGTAAGAGTGAGTGGTTGTGAAAGTAACTATATGAATGAGTGTATAATTGTAATGGTGATTTTTTAACATATTAACTATGAGTTACTATGTGTTTGAATAAATGAGGTGTTGGATAATTGTGTAAATGTAAGTGTGATTAATTTTTTTCATGAGTGAGTGGGATGACTGCATAACCGACTAAGATGACTGCTGATGTATGTCTATATATGTGTATAAGTGCATTTGATAGTGTTCTATTAATTAGTGACTGCATGTATAAATTATTCTGTTGTTGTATGGGTAGTTGTGTGTGTAGACTTAGGAATCAGTGAGTGGGTATGTAGTAACTGGTATTGGTGTGTCAATGGTTTCAAATATGGTATTTTACAGTGAGTGATGAAAGGTTATACTAGTGTATGATGAGGTGTATCAGATTGTCACGTGGATGATGTCATCAGGGATGTCATTTCAGATGTCATCAGTGATGTCACTGACCATGTCATGAATGATGCAATATGTGACATCATCAACAGTGCATTGCAGGCACGCGAGTTATAGTTAGCAGAACTAACTATAACAGAGGAATTTCTATGGTTTTGTACAAGTGAAATGGCCAGCTAACTATAACACCCCTGAAACCTATGTTTTTTTTCTGTGAATTTCTAAGGTTTTTTTAAATGCTAATTTCTAACTATAACGTCTCTGAAACCTATGGTTTTTTCAGTGAATTTCAAAGCTTTTTTAAATGCTAATTTCTAACTATAACATCTCTGAAACCTTTGTTTTTTTTCAGTGAATTTCAAAGGTTTTTTAAATGCTAATTTTTAAGTGTGATAGTAGTTATACTTATTTTTTTGTACTGATTTTATACAGTTTTTTAACTGTATATTTATAAATATTTTATTCATTAAATAACATTATATATTTTTCTGAAAATCGCAAAAAAAAAAAAAAAATTCAAATATTGATTAATTTTCTTGTTTTCATTTTAATATATTTATATTATTTTCTTTCAAAAATAAAAAATTACAATTTGAGTCGCGCACTCAAAGCATACACATCACGGTGGGTGCGTGCATTCTAGCCGCCATTTTAGAAAAGTCATGAAGGATCCGCGTATGGTGTGCGATGGCTGCGTGTTTTTCAGTTACATCATATACATTTATTATTACGTGATGTGCGTGATTGGTATGCGACCAGTCCGCAACTCCTGCTCCCACGCATTCGCGACACATGCGCATTACGGTATGAGATGCTTGCGCGGTTGCGCGTCCCGAGTGACGTCATATACGTGCTGGGGCTGGGACTCCCGCAAAAACATTTTATGTTCCAAAATGATATGTATGTGTCTTTAATATACATATTAGGACAAGAGATTATCTAAGATATTCATAAAAATAATATATTTGTACTTATAATAAACTTATGTTATTTTTGAATATATTTACGTGAAGTCGGGTGCGTGCATCGTGAGTGCAGAGAACCAGGTCAGCAGAACTGCTGTAGAGCCAGAGAAAACAGGTCAGCAGAGCCGTTGTAGAGCCAGAGAACCAGGTCAGCAGAGCTGCTCTAGAGCCTAAGAAGCAGGTCAGCAGAGCTGCTCTAGAACCAGAGACCCAGGTCAGCAGAGCTGCTCTAGAGCCAAAGAGCCAGGTCAGCAGAGCTGCTCTAGAGCCAGAGAACCAGGTCAGCAGAGCTGCTTTAGAGCCATAGACCCAGGTCAGCAGAGCTGCTCTAGAGCCAGAGAATCAGGTCAGCAGAGCTGCTCAAGAACCAGAGAACCATGTCAGCAGAGCTGCTTTAGGGCCATAGAACCAGGTCAGCAGAGCTGCTCTAGAGGCAGAGAACCAGGTCAGCAGAATTGCTTTAGAGTCAGAGAACCAGGTCAGCAGAGCTGCTCTAGAGCCAGAGAACCAGGTCAGCAGAGCTGCTTTAGAGCCATAGAACCAGGTCAGCAGAGCTGCTTTAGAGCCAGAGAACCAGGTCAGCAGAGCTGCTCTAGAGCCAGAGAACCAGGTCATCAGAGCTGCTTTAGAGCCATAGAACCAGGTCAGCAGAGCTGCTCTAGAGCCAGAGAACCAGGTCAGGAGAGCTGCTTTAGAGCCAGAGAACCAGGTCAGCAGAGCTGCTCTAGAGCCAGAGAAACCAGGTCAGCAGAGCTGCTTTAGAGGGAGAGAACCAGGTCAGCAGAGCTCCTTTAGAGCCAGAGAACCAGGTCAGCAGAGCTGCTCTAGAGCCAGAGAACCAGGTCAGCAGAGCCGCTTTAGAGCCATAGAACCAGGTCAGCAGAGCTGCTCTAGAGGCAGAGAACCAGGTCAATAGAGCTGATTTAGAGGGAGAGAACCAGGGAGCTGATTTAGAGAGAGAGAACCAGGTCAGCAGAGCTGCTTTAGAGCCAGAGAACCAGGGCAGCAGAGCTGCTATAGAGCCAGAGAACCAGGTCAGCAGAGCTGCTTTAGAGCCATAGAACCAGGTCAGCAGAGCTGCTCTAGAGCCTAAGAACCAGGTCAGCAGAGCTGCTTTAGAGCCAGAGAACCAGGTCAGCAGAGCTGCTCCAGAGCCTAAGAACCAGGTCGGTAGAGCTGCTCTAGAGCCAGAAAACCAGGTCAGCAGAGCTGCTGTAGAGCCAGAGAAACCAGGTCAGTAGAGCTGCTTTAGAGTGAGAGAACCAGGTCAGCAGAGCTGCTTTAGAGGGAGAGATCCAGGTCAGCAGGGCTGCTTTAGAGCCAGCCACAGAACTAGGTCAGCAGAACTGCTTTAGAGCCATAGAACCTTGTCAGCAGAGCTGCTTTAGAGCCAGAGAACCAGGTCAGCAGAGGTGTTGTAGAGCAAGAGAACCAGGTCAGCAGAGCTGCTCTAGAGCCTAAGAATTAGGTCAGCAGAACTGCTTTAGAGCCATATAACCTTGTCAGCAGAGCTGCTTTAGAGCCAGAGAACCAGGTCAGCAGAAGTGTTGTAGACCAAGAGAACCAGGTCAGCAGAGCTGCTCTAGAGCCTAAGAATTAGGTCAGCAGAGCTGCTCTAGAGCCAGAAAACCAGGTCAGCAGAGCTGCTGTAGAGCCATAGAAACCAGGTCAGCAGAGCTGCTTTAGAGGGAGAGAACCAGGTCAGCAGAGCTGCTTTAGGGCCAGAGAACCAGGTCAGCAGAGCTGCTCTAGAGCCAGAGAACCAAGTCAGCAGAGCTGCTTTAGAGCCATAGAACCAGGTCCGCAGAGCTGCTTTAGAGCCAGAGAACCAGGTCAGCAGAGCTGCTGTAGAGCCTAAGAACCAGGTGAGCAGAGCTGCTTGAGAGCCAGCCAGAGAACCAAGTCAGCAGAACTGCTTTCGAGCCATAGAACCTTGTCAGCAGAGCTGCTTTAGAGCCAGAGAACCAGGTCAGCAGAGGTGTTGTAGAGCCAGAGAACCAGGTCAACAGAGCTGCTGTAGAGCCATAGAAACAAGGTCAGCAGAGCTGCTTTAGAGGGAGAGAACCAGGTCAACAGAGCTGCATTAGAGCCAGGGAACCAGGCCAGCAGAGCTGCTTTAGAGCCAGAGAACCAGGTCAGCAGCGCTGCTCTAGAGCCAGAGAACCAAGTCAGCAGAGTTGCTTTAGAGCCTAAGAACCAGGTCAGCAGAGCTGCTTGAGAGCCAGCCAGAGAACCAAGTCAGCAGAACTGCTTTCGAGCCATAGAACCTTGTCAGCAGAGCTGGTTTAGAGCCAGAGAACCAGGTCAGCAGAGGTGTTGTAGAGCCAGAGAACCAGGTCAGCAGAGCTGCTCTAGAGCCAGAGAACCAGGTCAACAGAGTTGCTGTAGAGCCATAGAAACAAGGTCAGCAGAGCTGCTTTAGAGGGAGAGAACCAGGTCAACAGGGCTGCTTTAGAGCCAGAGAACCAGGCCAGCAGAGCTGCTTTAGATCCAGAGAACCAGGTCAGCAGAGCTGCTCTAGAGCCAGAGAACCAAGTCAGCAGAGTTGCTTTAGAGCCATAGAACCAGGTCAGCAGAGCTGCTTTAGAGCCAGAGAACCAGGTCAGCAGAACTGCTATAGAGTAGGGGTGGGCGGAATTTGCGAAAGCGACTTTCGCAAATTATCGCAAAAATGTTAAAAATCTCCGCAAACACGCGGAAATATCGCGAAGATGCAGAAGTTTTTTTCCCGCCCGTTCGCGGTATTTTCTGCGTGGTCGCGGCTCGCCAACTTACCCATGCTGTTGCTCGCGGGCGCGGCCATCTTGTTTTCACTCCTCTCGCGGTGCATGATCGCGAGAAGAAAGACGTGATCGCGCGACGCATGACGTTACTGCGGGCGCGGACTGTCGCGAGACAGCGGAAATGGCTACCAACAATCCAACATCTCGTGGAGAACGCGACCGGATCGGGAAAACTTGTCGGCGAACGCGGAGATTCAGGTAAGGTGATCGCACGCGCGCGAGAATGTATTATTTTACAGCGCGAGCAAGAAACAAATTATCGCTAAGCTGCGGAATGCTGACATTTTGACATTTTCGCGCTCTCCGCGGAACGCCTAAATGTCAAATTATCGCAATTTCCGAGAGCGGAACGGAAATTTAGCCCAGGCCTACTATAGAGCCTACGAACCAGGTCAGCACAGCTGCTCTAGAGCCAGAGAAACAGGTCAGCAGGGTTGCTGTAGAGCCAGAGAAATCAGGTCAGTAGAGCTGCTTTAGAAGGAGAGAACCAGGTCAGCAGAGCTGCTCTAGAGCCAGAGAACCAGGTCAGCAGACCTGCTGTAGAGCCAGAGAAACCAGATCAGCAGAGCTGCTTTAGAGGGAGAAAACAAGGTCAGCAGAGATGCTTTACAGCCAGAGAACCAGGTCAGCAGAGCTGCTCTAGCTGACACTGACTGACTGACACTGACTGACTGACACTGACTGATTGATTGAATGACACTGACTGACACTGACACTGATCGACTGACTGACACTGGCTGACACTGATTGACTGACACTGACTGACACTGATTGACTGACCCTGACTGACTGACTGACACTGACACCGACTGACTGAAACTGACTGACTGACACTGACTGACACTGACTGACTACTCTCTACTACTCACTCTCTACTACTCTCTACTACTCACTCTCTACTACTCTACTACTCTCTACTACTCACCCTCTACTACTCACTCTCTACTACTCTCTACTACTCACTCTCTACTACTCTCACTCTACTACTCACTCTCTACTATTCACTCTCTACTACTCACTCTAGACTACTCTCTACTACTCACTCTACTACTCTCTACCACTCTCTACCACTCACTCTCTACTACTCTACTACTCACTCTCTACTACTCACTCTCTACTACTCTCTACTACTCTCTCTCTACTACTTATTCTCTACTACTCTACTATTCTCTACTACTCACTCTCTACTACTCACTCGCTACTATTCTCTTCTACTCACTCTCTACTACTCTCTACTACTCTCTCTCTACTACTCTCTATTACTCACTCTGCTACTCATTACTACTCTCCACCACTCACTCTCTACTACTCTACTACTCACTCTACTACTCTCTACTACTCACATTCTACTACTCACTCTACTACTCTCTACTACTCACTCTCTACTACTCTCTCTCTCTACTACTCACGCTCTACTATTCACTCTCTACTACTCGCTCTCTACTACTCTCTACTACTCACACTTATGTCTATACTACTCACTCTCTACTACTCTCTACTACTCACTCTCTACTACTCACCCTTTACTACTCTACTACTCTCTACTACTCTCTCTACTACTCACTCTCTACTACCCACTCTCAACTACTCTACTACTCTCTACTACTCTCTCTACTACTCACTCTCTACTATTCTCTACTTCTCACTCTACTACTCTCTACTACTCTCCACCACTCACTCTCTACTACTCTACTACTCACTCTCTACTACTCTCTTTCTACTACTCACTCTCTACTACTCACTCTACTACTCTCTACTACTCTCTCTCTACTACTCTCTACTACTCACTCTCTACTACTCTCTACTGCTCACTCTCCACTACTCAGTCTCTACTACTCGCTCTCAACTACTCTCTACTACTCACTCTACTGCTCACTCTCTACTACTCTACTACTCTCACCTACTCTCTCTACTTCTCACTCTCTACTACTCCCTCTCTACTACTCTCTACAACTCACTCTCTACTACACACTCTCTACTACTTGCTCTCTACTACTCGCTCTCTACTACTTTCTAGTACTGACTCTACTACTCACTCTCTACTACTCTTTACTATTCACTCTACTACTCAATCTCTACTACTCTCTACTACTCACTATCTACCACTCACTCTCTACTACTCTATTACTCTCTACTTCTCTCTCCCTACTACTCACTCTCTACTACTCACTCTCTACTACTCTCTACTACTCGCTCTCTACTACTCAATCTCTACTACTGTCTCTCTACTACTCACTCTCTACTACTCTCTACTTCTCACTCTCTACTACTCTCTACAACTCACTCTCTACTCTCTCTCTACTACTCTCTACTATTCACTCTCTACTACTCACTCTCTACTACTCTCTACTACTCACTCTACTACTCTCTACTACTCTCCAACACTCACTCTCTACTACTCTACTACTCTCTACTACTCACATTCTGCTACTCACTCTACTACTCTCTACTACTCACTCTCTACTATTCTCTCTCTACTACTCATGCTCTACTATTCACTCTCTACTACTCACTCTCTACTACTCACTCTCTACTACTCGCTCTCTACTACTCTCTACGACTCACTCTTCTCTCTACTACTCGCTCTCAACTACTCTCTACTACTCACTCTCTACTACTCACTCTTTACTACTCTACTACTCTCTACTACTCTCTCTACTACTCACTCTCTACTACTCACTCTCTACTACTCTACTACTCTCTACTACTTGCTCTACTGCTCACTCTCTATTACTCACTCTCTACTACTCTCTCTATACTACTCACTCTCTACTACTCTCTACTACTCACTCTCTACTACTCTCTACTGCTCACTCTCCACTACTCCCTCTCTACTACTCGCTCTCAACTATTCTCTACTACTCACTCTACTGCTCACTCTCTACTACTCTACTACTCTCTCTTACTCTCTCTACTTCTCACTCTCTACTACTCTCTCTACTACTCACTCTCTACTACTCTCTACTACTCACTCTCTACTATACACTCTCTACTACTTGCTCTCTACTACTCGCTCTCTACTACTCTCTAGTACTGACTCTACTACTCACTCTCTACTACTCTCTAGTACTCACTCTCTACTACTCTCTACTACTCACTCACAACTACTCCCTCTCTACTACTCTCTACTTCTCTCTCTCTCTACTACTCACTCTCTACTACTCACTCTCTACTACTCTCTACTACTGTCTCTCTACTACTCACTCTCTACTACTCACTCTCTACTACTCTCTACTTCTCCCTCTCTACTACTCTCTACTACTCACTCTCTACTACTCTCTCTCTACTACTCTCTACTACTCACTCTCTACTACTCACTCTACTACTCACTCTACTACTCACTCTCTACTACTCTCTCTCTACTATTCACTCTCTACTACTCTCTAATACTCTCTCTCTGCTACTCTCTCTCTACTACTCACTCTCTACTACTCACTCTCTACTACTCTCTACTACTCACTCTCTACTACTCACTTGACTACTCGCTCTCTACTACTCACTCTCTACTACTCTCTCTCTACTATTCACTCTCTACTACTCTCTAATACTCTCTCTCTGCTACTCTCTCTCTACTACTCTCTACTACTCACTCTCTACTACTCACTCTCTACTACTCTCTACTACTCACTCTCTACTACTCTCTACTATTCTCTACTACTCTCTCTCTACTACTCACTCTTTAATACTCACTCTCTACTACTCTCTACTACTCACTCTTTACTACTCACTCTACTACTCTCTACTACTCACTCTCTGCTACTCTCTCTACAACTCTCTACTACTCACTCTCTATTACTCACTCTCTACTCTCTACCTCTCTACCTCTCTCTACTACTCTCTACATCTCTACCTCTCTACCTCTACCTCTCTAGCTCTACACCTCTACCTCTCTACCTCTCTCTACCTCTCTCTACATGCACACATATGCACATATATATGTGCATATATATGCATATATATATGTATGTGTATATATATATACACACATACATATATAAACATATATATAATCTGCATGTCTATATAAATACAAATATAAATGCATGCATACACATACATATACATATATGCATACATATGCATGTTATCATTATGTACATGAAAGTTTGAAAAACACTAATACAACCAAAGCTAAAAAGCCACCTAATTACAAACAGAATTGCCTTAACTTAAACGAGAGCGAGACCTATTGCATTTTCAATGCTTGTTTACTTTGGTTCCATCAAGAAGGCATTCAGATGTGTCACACATTTGCCATAAATTCTGAATGGTAGCACTCTACTTGCTCATTAGATCACTGTAGTAAAGCTACTGCTCACCAGGGAAGTCTGCTGCTGGTATTCAAAGTGCATGTTTCAGTCTGCATGTCAGAATTTTTTAATGAAATAGAAGAGGATTTGAGAAGTCAAAATGTGCCCTAATTTTTCTTTCTGCAGCATCAATCATAATTTCTATGGCAACATGAACCCCCTCATTTTGTTCCTTTGCAAATTAAATCTTTTAAGTGTTACCACTTTATTCCAATCAAGATGGCTTCAGGTGTGCCACACTTTTGTCATAAGTAAAACTGTTAGCGCTCTAGTTGTTCTTTAGAACACTCTGGGGCATTCTGTCATTGGGCTACATCTGGGTGATATTTGTGCTACATTTGGGCTCTTTTGTCTCTGGTGGCCATCTTGGGAGACTTATTTGTTATGTTGTTTCCTAATTTCATCATTTACTACAGTCTCCTCAGTAGGAAATACTTTCCAGTTTTTTACTTTGATTCCATCAAGAAGGCATTCAGTTGTGTCACACATTTGCCATGAATTTGGAATGTTAGCACTATACTTGCTTATTAGATCACTGTAGTAAAGCTATTGCTCACCAGGGAAATCTGCTGCTGGTATTGAAAGTGCATGTTTCAGTCTGCATGTCAGAATTTTTTAATGAAATAGAAGAGGATTTGAGAAGTCACTCAAAATGTGCACTAATTTTTCTTTTTTCAGCACTAATCATAATTTCTATGGCAAAATGAACCCCCTCATTTTGTTCCTTTTAAATTAAACTACTCACTCTCTACTACTCACTCGCTACTACCCTCTACTACTCACTCTCTACTACTCTCTACTACTACACTCTACTAATCACTCTCTACTACTCACTCTACTACTCTCTACTACTCTTTACCACTCACTCTCTACTACTCTACTACTCACTCTCTACTACTCACTCTACTACTCTCTATTACTCACTCTCTACTACTCTCTCTATACTACTCACTCTCTACTACTCTCTACTACTCGCTCTCTACTACTCTCTACTGCTCTCTCTCTACTACTCCCTCTCTACTACTCGCTCTCAACTGCTCCCTACTACTCACTCTACTGCTCACTCTCTACTACTCTCTCTTACTCTCTCTACTTCTCACTCTCTACTACTCTCTCTACTACTCACTCTCTACCAATCTCTACTACTCACTCTCTACTACACACTCTCTACTACTCGCTCTCTACTACTCGCTCTCTACTACTCTCTAGTACTGACTCCACTACTCACTCTCCACTACTCTCTACTACTCACTCTCTACTACTCCACTACTCTCTAATACTCACTCTCTACTACTCACTTTCTACTACTCTACTACTCTCTACTTCTCTCTCTCTACTACTCACTCTCTACTACTCACTCTTTACTACTCTCTACTACTCACTCTCTACTACTGTCTCTCTACTACTCACTCTCTACTACTCACTCTCTACTACTCTCTACTTCTCCCTCTCTACTACTCTCTACTACTCTCTCTCTACTACTCTCTCTCTACTACTCTCTACTACTCACTCTCTACTACTCACTCTACTACTCACTCTACTACTCACTCTCTACTACTCACTCTCTACTACTCTCTCTCTACTACTCTCTAATACTCACTCTCTACTACTCACTCTCTACTACTCTCTACTACTCACTCTTGACTACTCTCTACTATTCTCTACTACTCTCTCTCTACTACTAACTCTTTAATACTCACTCTCTACTACTCTCTACTACTCACTCTCTGCTACTCTCTCTACTACTCTCTACTACTCTCTACTACTCACTCTCTATTACTCACTCTCCACCTCTCTACCTCTCTCTATCTCTCTCTCTACTACTCTCTACATCTCTACCTCTACCTCTCTACCTCTACACCTCTATCTCTCTACCTCTCTCTACCTCTCTCTACATGCACACATATGCACATATATATGCATATGCATTTATATATGTATGTGTGTATATATACATACATATATAAACATATATATAATCTGCATATCTATATAAATACAAATATAAATGCATGCATACATATACATATACATATATGCATACATATGCATGTTATGTACATGAAAGTTTGAAAAACACTAATACAAGCAAAGCTAAAAATCCACCTAATTACAAACAGAATTGCTTTAACTTAAACGAGAGCGAGGCCTATTGCATTTTCAATGCTTGTTTACTTTGGTTCCATCAAGAAGGCAGTCAATTGTGTCACACATTTGCCATAAATTCTGAATGGCAGCACTCTACTTGCTTATTAGATCACTGTAGTAAAGCTACTGCTCACCAGGCAAGTCTGCTGCTGGTATTGAAAGTGCATGTTTCAGTCTGCATGTTTTATGAAATAGAAGAGGATTTGAGAAGTCACTCAAAATGTGCCCTAATTTTTCTGTTTTCAGCACTAATCATAATTTCTATGGCAAAATGAACCCCCTCATTTTGTTCCTTTTAAATTAAACTACTCACACTCTACTACTCACTCGCTACTACCCTCTACTACTCACTCTCTACTACTCTCTACTACTACTCTCTACTACTCACTCTCTACTACTCACTCTACTACTCTCTACTACTCTCTACCACTCACTCTCTACTACTCTACTACTCACTCTCTACTACTCTACTACTGCTCTCTCTCTACTACTTCCTCTCTTCTACTCACTCTACTACTCTCTACTACTCACTCTCTACTACTCTCTCTCTGCTACTCACTCTCTACTACTCTCTACTACTCACTCTCCACTACTCACTCTCTACTACTCTACTACTCTCTACTACTCTACTACTCACTCTCTACTACTCACTCTCTACTACTCTACTACTCTCTACTACTCTCTCTACTACTCACTCTCTACTACTCTCTACTACTCACTCTAGCACTCTCTACTACTCTCTACCACTCACTCTCTACTACTCTACTGCTCACTCTCAACTACTCTCTACTACTCACTCTCTACTACTCACTCTACTACTCTCTACTACTCACTCTCTACTACTCTCTCTCTACTACTCACTCTCAACTACTCTCTACTACTCACTCTCTACTACTCACTCTCTACTACTCTCTCCTACTCACTCTCCACTACTATATACTACTCTCTACTATTCACTCTACTACTCATTTGAGATGTCATCAGTGATGTCATGAGTGATGTCACTGACCATGTCATGAGTGATGTAATATGTGACGTCATCAGCAGTGCATTGCGGGCGCGCGAGTTATAGTTAGCTGAACTAACTATAACGGGGGAATTTCAATGGTTTTGTACAAGTGAAAAGTCCAGCTAACTATAACACCCCTGAAACCTATGGTTTTTTCAGTGAATTTCTGAGGATTTTTAAATGCTAATTCCTAACTATAACGTTCCTGAAACCTATGGTTTTTTCTGTGAATTTCAAAGGTTTTTTAAATGCTAATTTCTAACTATGCCTACAGAGATAGGACATGTGAAGAAAGAAGAAAAAATGCACAGAAAGAAAAAAAACAGAAGTGCAGAAAGAAGCAACAGAAGTCCTCAAAGACGAAGAAAAGTGCAGGAAGTAGGATAACGTGCAGAAAGAACCTAAAGAAGAGCAGAAAGAAGCCTTGTTGCAAAATCATCCTGTACCCTCAACTTTTTCAGACGGATACTGGTGGTAACTGAGTCTGACTAACCAGCCCTAGAGCCAGTGCTATGTTAAAAGATACTTAGAATACAGTGAAAACACCTACATACACTAGGGAACATTATGCGTTGGGGTCCCCCTGTGTTTAGCATGACCTCCTCTGTAAGCCCCTAGTATATAATAGGGCAGGGGGATTAAAACTACCTCTTAAACAGGCCACAGGACGTTTTTGCACACGTTAACTCAGGCCCCATCCCCTCCCTTCACCACTGTGTAAACACGCCCTGTGTCCGTTTTTAGTTGGGAGATTAAGTTCATTTGAATCCTGAGGGTCCCTAGGGTCCAACTAGCCCACTAGGTACCTCCAGTAAGTGCCACAGAGCTGCGTTGCAGAGAGGTGTAAAAAGTGGCACGGCCTGGACCACCTCTCTGCAATGCAGCTCAGTGGCGCTTACTGGAAGCACATGGTGGGCTAGTTAGCCCCCAGGGGCCCTCAGTATTGAAGGAAAATTATATCCCCAATTTAAAACGTGCCATAGTGCGTGTTTGCACACGTCACCTCAGGCCCCGTCCCCTCCCTTCACCACTGTGTAAACGCGCCCTGTGGCTGTTCTAAGTTGAGAGATTAAGTCCCCTTGAATCCTAAGGGTCCCTAGGGTCAAACTAGACCACTAGGTACCTCCAGTAAGCGCCACAGAGCTGCGTTGCAGAGAGGTGTAAAAAGGGGCTTGGCCTCAGAACACCTGTCTGCAGCGCAGCTCCTTGGCGCATACTGGAGATGCCTGTTGGGCTAGTTGGCCCTCAGGGACCCTCAGTATTGAAGAGGAATTAATTCCCCAACTTACAACTCGCCAGGGGGCGCGTTTGCAGAGTGCTGCAAAGAGGGGGCGTGGCCTCCGGCGCGATGCCAGTTTTTTATTCATTTTAATTTTTTAAGAAGGGGGGCTGTGTGGTTCCCCTTCTTATTCTAATTTATTGGCCCTGATGACCCCATCCCCCAGGGCCTGTCTCCCAATTATATTTTTTTGACCCCAATCCCCAGGGCCGGCCACTGTTTTTTATTATTTTTAAAAAATATATATTTATAGACACACCTAGGACATGCTGGACAAACCGTACGTACCTATCACCATGACGATTTGCGTGATATTCATTAAAAGGCGACTATGCATACAATGAATCCACGTGGAATGTATTTACACCACTAGTGAAGCTCTGACATGTCTAATGCCCTACCGTGCCTGGGTAGCTATTGACGGGCACATTTAATACACATGCACACCAAGCCATTCAAAGGGGATTCGGCAAAAATTCGACCAAAACTATGCAAGAAACCCCCCTCACGGTTAATAAAACACACATCAACTGCCGGATGTGTAATACTTTTTATTTTACTCTCTGGAAAGGGGACGAACATCACTTGAGAGTCACAGCTGTGTTACACCCACCATTGCCTGCCGAGTGCCACACACCTCTGTGTTGTATTCCACCAGCAAGTGCATATGCTATGACACTCTCTAGCCCATGTGCACTGTAACACCACCCCGTGAATATGTCATGCCACACTTGTCTTCGCACAGGTTATATTGCCCCATCTAACGTGCCTTCCTCGATGCCTATGTTATAACGCACAGTGCTATGCCATACATATTACAATCTGTGATCCATATCTTTGTCACAGTGCATATGCAACGTTACACTCCCCAGCACATATTTTATATTACAACTTTAGAGAACAGTTAGGTTACACAACACTGCCCTGTGCATATTACACTCCAAGGCGCATATCGCATAGCACGCGCTAGTGCCTGTGCTATCTCGCGCTCTCCAATGAATCTGTCATTGCGCACAATGTATTGCATATTATATTTCATGCCCGGTTCATCTTATATCACACTTTTTGGTGCATAGTTTATTCCATACACTATATCTAGTTTTCATTTTCAATCGTGCTCTCAGGACTATGTTCTATATAACACGGGCATTACATTTTGCAATAGGGGGTGGAGGGTCAGGGGGTGTTTCTGCCAAGTGAGCCCGGAGTCACAGTCACAAACGTCCCCTTCTTCCTAAATAAAAGTGAGATTATGCTGCATACTTGTTCATATTTTAAGTAGTTCGCACAGACACACGTTTTAAAAATAATAAAGTTCCTAATACCCGCCTTCTCTGAACAGTTAGCTTGCTGCCCCATCCCCCTCCTCCCTATCCTTGTTGTGTGAATCCATGGACTAGCCTCCTCCCTCCTGCCATGCATGGTCTGATGTGCTGCCACTGCCCTCAATTTAGTATGATGTACCAGTCCACTCCTCCTGCCCTCCATTGCCCAATTCTATGCCCCATCATTGACCTCCTGCTTAAACTCTGTGCTTAGCTTGCTGCCCCTATTCTCCTTCCCCCTGCCCTCCGATGTCTTTGTGCATGCCCCTGCTCCATCCTTTTTGCCACCATGTTCCATGGACCTGCCACTCCTATCTACTCTGAGTGTTCTGTTGAGCTGCCACTCCCATCCCACCTGCCTAGCATTGTCAGATGACTGTAACCTGTCCCTGCCACCTCCACCCTGCCTGTCCACATGCCATGCCCCTATCCTCTTCCTCCTGTCCTACATGGTCCATTGTACTGCCACACCCTTCTGCCCTCCCTGGTCTGTTGTGCTGCAACTGCTCCTCCTGCCTGCCCCGTGCGGTCTGTTGTGAGGCCCCTTCCCCTGAACTTTCTTGTCTGTGCACAGGTCCTGACCCTCACTTCTATCCTCCATCGTCCTTTGTGCATGCCCCTGCACCCTCCTGCTTGCCATTTATAGCCATTGTGCTGCCACTAACCCTCCCACTTGCCATGCATGGTCTTCTGTGCTGCCATGGCCCCTCCCACCTTCCCTGTGTGGTCAGCTAGCTGCCCCTGACCCCCTCCCACCTTCCCTCCATGGTCTGTGTGTATGCCATCACAGTCTCACTGTTGCTCTTCATGGTGTGTCTTGCTTCTAGTGCCCATCCTGCCTGACCTCCATGGCTATCTTGCTGCTCCTGCCCTGCCCCCTTGCCCCCAGCCCTCTGTTTACATGTACAGACCCCTACTCCCTCCCTCCTGGCTTGTCTGTTCCATTGTAATGCCCCTGATCCATCCCTCCTGCCCTTTATGGTCTGTTATGCTGCAGCTTTCTCTCCTGTCTGTCCATTATGGTCAGCTAGCTACCATTGCCTCTTGCCCTTATGTTCTCTGTTGTCCATGTGCATGGTCTTGTCCCCTCCCTCTTGCTTTCTATGGATTGTTGTGCTGCACTCCCGTCCCACATGCCCTGTGTGGTGTATTGTGCTGCTGCAAACCCTGATGCCTGCCCTGCAGGGTCAGTTTGGTGCACCTCTCCATGTCCCTCCTGTCCTCGGTTATCCAAGTCCATGTCCCTACCCCATTTCCTTCCATGATCCAATGTACCATACTTGCGAACATTTTGAACTTGGTAAGAGGGAGATTTTGAAAAAAAACTGGGGTATTGATTTTCCCCTTTGAGTTACATTGAAAAAGAAGAGATTGTAGACAGGAGACAGATCAAATAAAGCCCATTTGAGCTTAAAAACATTGGACGTTTCCTGGCTGAATCGGGTCTGTTGGCATGTATGGTTGTACTACCATTGCCTCTTCCTTCTGCCCACAATGGTCTATTACATTGCCACAGCCTCTCTTGCAAGTCCTGTATTGTTGGTTTGTTGCCCCTGCCCCCCTTTCCACTGCCCTCCATAGTCTGTTGTGCTGCCACGGCCCTTCCTGCCTGCTCAGTGTGGTTAAATTGTTGCCTTTGCACCCTCCTACCTGCCTTCAATTTTCAGAGTCCGTGCCCCTGGCCTCTGCCTCTCAACAGTATCCTAATGAACAACTAGATTGCTAACATTCTATATTTATTACAAAAGTGTGGAACGCCTGACGTCATCTTGATGTAATCAAAACTGTAATACCTAGAGCATTTCCTTTAGAAATTACATACATGAGAGGGTGTTATTGGCATCAAAATTATGGTTAGTGCTCTAAAAGACTAAAATAAGGACACATTTTCTGAGTTTTCAAATAGCGACAAAGCACTTTTAAATTATGTGTTACCTTTATGTTTTTTTATCCAGTTGACCACTTGATTAAATGTTGCACTTAGGGGAGAGGATGTGGTGTTACTTCCAGAACTGCAGATTTTGCAACTGGGGAACCAGGTTGGAATTTCTGCTTCAGCTCGACATTCTGTGATTCTGGTCAAATCACTTAGTCTCCCCATGTCTACAACCAAAATGAATTTGTTCTTGTGTGATGTGACCAATGCTCAAGTAAAGCACTCCAATACCTGACAAGTCTGCACTATATAACACTGCAAAAACACAAAATAATAAGTGTTTTGCACACTTCTGTCATTGGGCTATATTTGGGCTACATCTGGGTGATTTTGGGCTACATTTGGGCTCTTTTGTCTCCGGTGGCCATCTTGGGAGATTTATTTGTTATGAAGTTTCCTAATTTCCTCATGTACTGCAGTCTCCTCAGTAGGAAATGCTTTCAGTTTTTTACTTTGATTCCATCATGAAGGTGTTCAGATATGTCACACATTTGCCATAAATTCTGAATGTTAGCACTCTAGTTGCTCATTAGATCACTGTAGTAAAACTACTGTTCACCATGGAAGTCTGCTCCTGGTATAAAAAGTGCATGTTTCAGTCTGCATGTCAGAATTTTTCTAATAAAATTGAAGAGGATTTGAGAAGTCACTCAAAATGTGCCCTCATTTTCTTTCTTCAGCATTAATCATAATTTCTATGGCAAAATGAACCCCCTCATTGTGTTCCTTTTTAAATTAAATGTTTTAAGTGTTACCAGTTTATTCCAATCAAGATGGCTTCAGGTGTGCCATACTTTTGTCATAATGAAGACAGTAAGCGCTCTAGTTGTTTTTAAGAACACTCTGGGACATTCTGTCATTGGGCTATACTTGGGCTACATCTGGGTGATATTTGGGCTACATTTGGGCTCTTCTGTCTCTGATGGCCATCTTGGGAGACTTATTTGTTATGAAGTTTCCTAATTTCCTCATTTACTGCAGTCTCCTCAGTAGGAAATACTTTCAGTTTTTTACTTTGATTCCATCAAGAAGGCATTCAGATGTGTCACACATTTGCCATAAATTCAGAATGTTAGCACTCTTTTTGCTCATTAAATCACTGTAGTAAAGCTACTGCTCACCAGGGAAAACTGCTGCTGGTATTGAAACTCTGAAAGTTAGCACTCGAGTTGCTCATTAGATCACTGTAGTAAAACTACTGTTCACCATGGAAGTCTGCTCCTGGTATAAAAAGTGCATGTTTCAGTCTGCATGTCAGAAATTTTTAATGAAATAGAAGAGGATTTGAGAAGTCACTCAAAATGTGCCCTAATTTTTCTATCTGCAGCACTAATCATACTTTTTATGGAAGAATGAATCCCCTCATTTTGTTCCTTTATAAATTAAATGTTTTAAGAGTTACCACTTTAATCCAAGCAAGATGGCTTCAGGTGTGCCATACGTTTATTATACGTAGGACTGTTAGCGCTCTAGTTTTTCTTTGGAACACTCTGGGATGCTGCAGTAGAACACAAAGGAATCAACTGACAGTCTCTGCCCTTGTTGGATGTACATGTTTTACTGAGAATGTCAGACTTCATTCTCACATGACTGAGAAAGATAATGTGAATTTACAGAAAATAAGCTCTCAGTTTAGCTTATAGATCACCTTCCAAACCTCTGTGGGAAAAGCATGAGAAAATATTTTTCTCTCAATCATGATATCCCAGCAGAAGGCTTTTTCACATGGTGAAATCACCTTAGAACATACCACAATTCCTAAAATGAGTATAGTACCATCAACAAATGATTTATAATGTAACTAAAGTCTTAAAACCTTCTATTAACTGCAATGCTTTTTAATGAGGTGCTATCATGTATATTGGTCCAAAGATGGCTGCCAACACTTCTTGGATGAAGTGCTGACAGCCAATCAGATCTCAGGATGAGATGTGTGGTTAGGCTCCGCCCACATATATATATGATTTTACTTTTGATTTTCTCAGGAACTACTGAACAGATTGACACCAGACCTGCAAAAGGCACTTCCCTGACCTGAGGACTACCTCTCTGTCAAATTTCAAGTATTTCTGTTCAGCCGTTCGGGCTGTACCTTGGACTAAAGGTCCCTATGGAAAATTGCATGGGGAAAACGCGTTTTAGGTCCCCCTTTTTTCTCAGCCCCCGCTTGACGAATCCCCCCGAGGCTTTCAGGGTAGGAGCGGAGCGCCCCACCTATTTTGAAAATTTCGCGAGGATTCGTCAACCGGCGCCAAAGTTATTCCAAATAGAATGTTGCGGATTTCCTATGGAAACACGGTCCTAACTATAACTATCTACTGGCGACCGCCAGTAGATAATATACATACATATATAAACATATGTATAATCTGCATATCTATATAAATACAAATATAAATGCATGCATACATATACATATACATATATGCATGCATATGCATGTTATGCACATGAACGTTTGAAAAACACTAATAAAAGAAAAGCTAAAAATCCACCTGATTACAAACAGAATTGTTATAACTTAAACGAGGGCGAGACCTATTGCATTTTCAATGCTTGTTTACTTTGGTTCCATCAAGAAGGCCTTCAGATGTGTCACACATGTGCCATAAATTCTGACTGGTAGCACTCTAGTTGCTCATTAGATCACTGTAGTAAAGCTACTGCTCACCAGGAAAGTCAGCTGCTGGTATTGAAAGTGCATGTTTCAGTCTGCATGTCAGAAGTTTTTAAAGAAATAGAAGAGGATTTGAGAAGTCACTCAAAATGTGCCCTAATTTTTCTTTCCTCAGCACTAATCATATTTTCTATGGCAAAATGAAACCCCTCATGTTGTTCCTTTTTAAATTATATGTTTTAAGAGTTACCACTTTATTCCAATCAAGATGGCTTCAGGTGTGCCATACGTTTATCATAAGTAGGAATGTTAGCGCTCTAGTTGTTCTTTGGAACCCTCTGGGAAGCTGCAGTAGAACACAAAGGAATCAACTGACAGTCTCTGCCCTTGTTGGATGTACATGTTTTACTAAGAATGTCAGACTTCATTCTCACATGACTGAGAAAGATAATGTGAATTTACAGAAAATAAGCTCTCAGTTTAGCTTATAGATCACCTTCCAAACCTCTGTGGGAAAAGCATGAGAAAATATTTTTCTCTCAATCATGATATTCCAGCAGAAGGCTTTTTCACATGGTGAAATCACCTTAGAACATACCACAATTCCTAAAATGAGTATAGTACAATCAACAAATGATTTATAATGTAACTAAAGTCTTAAAACCTTCGATTAACTGCAATGCTTTTTAATGAGGTGCTATCATGTATATTGGTCCCAAGATGGCTGCCAACACTTCTTGCATGAAGTGCTGACAGCCAATCAGATCTCACGATGAGATGTGTGGTTAGGCTCCGCCCAGATATATGTGTGATTTTACTTTAGATTTTCTCAGGAACTACTGAACGGATTTACACCATTTAAGCACTCTGGGAAGCTGCAGTAGAACACAAAGGAATCAACTGACAGTCTCTGCCCTTGTTGGATGTACATGTTTTACTGAGAATGTCAGACTTCATTCTCACATGACTGAGAAAGATAATGTGAATTTACAGAAAATAAGCTCTCAGTTTAGCTTATAGATCAGCTTCCAAACCTCTGTGGGAAAAGCATGAGAAAATATTTTTCTCTCAATCATGATATCCCAGCAGAAGTCTTTTTCACATGGTGAAATCACCTTAGAACATACCACAATTCCTAAAATGAGTATGGTACCATCAACAAATGATTTATAATGTAACTAAAGTCTTAAAACCTTCTATTAACTGCAATGCTCTTTAATGAGGTGCTATCATGTATATTGGTCCCAAGATGGCTGCCAACACTTCTTGCATGAAGTGCTGACAGCCAATCAGATCTCACGATGAGATGTGTGGTTAGGCTCGGCCCAGATATATGTGTGATTTTACTTTAGATTTTCTCAGGAACTACTGAACGGATTTACACCATTTAAGCAAAAGGCGCGACTCTGAACTAAAGTCTGCCTTTCTGCCAAATTTGGTGTTATTCCGTTCAGCAGTTAGGGCTGTAGCTGCGACTAAAGGTCTCTATGGAAAATTGCATGTGAAAAACACGTTTTGGGACCCCCCTTTTTTCTCAGCCCCTGCTTGACGAATCACCCAGAGACTTTCAGGATAGGAGCGGACCGGAGCGGGCCAGGAGTTTTGGAAACTTCGCGAAGATTCGTCAACCGGCGCCAAAGTTATTCCAAATAGAATGTTGCGGATTTCCTATGGTTAATAGGTCCTAACTATAACTACCTACTGGCGACCGTAGGTAATACACATACATATATATATAAATGCATATATATATGTGCATATGTGTGCGTGTAGAGAGAGGAAGAGAGAGGTAGATGTAGAGGTGTAGAGGTAGAGAGGTAGAGGTAGAGAGGTAGAAGTAGAGAGGTAGAGGTAGAGAGGTAGAGAATAGTAGAGAGAGAGGTAGAGATAGGTAGAGAGGTAGAGATGAGAGGATGAGTATTAGAGAGTAGAGTGAGTAGTCGAGAGTAGTAGAGACAGTAGCAGAGAGTGAGTAGTAGAGAGTAGTAGAAAGTGAGTAGTAGAGAGTAGTAGAGAGTGGGTAGTAGAGAGTGAGTAGTAAAGAGTGAGTAGAGAGTAGTAGAGAGTAGTAGAGAGTGAGTAGTAGAGAGTAGTAGAGAGTGATAAGCAGAGAGAGAGTAGTAGAGAGTTGTAGAGAGTGAGTAGTAGGGTGAGTAGTAGTGAGTAGCAGAGAGAGAGTAGTAGAGAGATAGTAGTACAGAGTAGTACAGAGTGAGCAGTAGAGAGTGAGTAGTAGAGTGAGTAGTAGAGAGTAGTAGAGAGCAGTAGAGAGTGAGTAGTAGAGAGTAGTAGAGAGTGAGTAGTAGAGAGTGAGCAGTAGAGAGTGAGAAGTAGAGAGTAGTGGAGTGGTAGAGAGTGAGTAGTAGTGAGTAGTAGGGAATAGTGTAGAGTGATTAGTACAGAGTAGTAGAGACCGACTAGTAGAGAGCAAGTAGTAGAGAGTGTGTAGTAGAGAGTGAGTAGTAGAGAGTGAAGTAGAGAGTGAGTAGTAGAGAGTAGGAGAAAGTGAGTAGTAGAGAGTAGTAGAGAGTGGGTAGTAGAGAATGAGTAGTAGAGAGTGAGTAGAGAGTAGTAGAGAGTAGTAGAGAGTGAGTAGTAGAGAGTAGTAGAGAGTGAGAAGCAGAGAGAGAGTAGTAGAGAGTAGTAGAGAGTTGTAGAGAGTGAGTAGTAGGGTGAGTAGTAGCGAGTAGTAGAGAGAGAGTAGTAGAGAGTGAGTAGTAGAGATTAGTACAGAGTGAGTAGTAGAGTGAGTAGTAGAGAGTAGTAGCGAGTGAGTAGTAGAGAGTAGTAGAGAGTGAGTAGTAGAGAGTGAGTAGTAGAGAGTAGTGGAGTAGTAGAGAGTGAGTAGTGGTGAGTAGTAGGGAGTAGTGAAGAGTGATTAGTACAGAGTAGTAGAGAGCAAGTAGTAGAGAGTGTGTAGTAGAGAGTGAGTAGTGGAGAGTGAAGTAGAGAGTGAGTAGTAGAGAGAGTAGAAGAGAGTAGTAGAGAGTGAGTAGTAGAGTGAGTAGTAGAGAGCGAGTAGTAGAGAGTGAGTAGTGGAGAGTGAGTAGTAGCAAGCAGTAGAGAGTGAGTAGTAGAGAGTGAGTAGTAGAGAGAGAGTAGTAGAGAGTGAGTAGTAGAGAGTAGTAGAGTGAGTAGTAGACAGTGAGTATTAGAGAGAGAGTAGTAGAGAGAGAGGTAGAGATAGGTAGAGAGGTAGAGATTAGAGGATGAGTATTAGAGAGTAGAGCGAGTAGTTGAGAGTAGTAGAGACAGTAGCAGAGAGTGAGTAGTAGGGAGTAGTAGAAAGTGAGTAGTAGAGAGTAGTAGAGAGTGGGTAGTAGAGAGTGAGTAGTAGAGAGAGAGTAGAGAGTAGTAGAGAGTAGTAGAGAGTGAGTCGTAGAGAGTAGTAGAGAGTGAGAAGCAGAGAGAGAGTAGTAGAGAGTAGTAGAGAGTTGTAGAGAGTGAGTAGTAGGGTGAGTAGTAGCGAGTAGTAGAGAGAGAGTAGTAGTGAGTGAGTAGTACAGAGTAGTACAGAGTGAGTAGTAGAGAGTGAGTAGTAGAGTGAGTAGTAGAGAGTAGTAGAGAGCAGTAGAGAGTGAGTAGTAGAGAGTAGTAGAGAGTGAGTAGTAGAGAGTGAGTAGTAGAGAGTGAGTAGTAGAGAGTAGTGGAGTGGTAGAGAGTGAGTAGTAGGGAGTAGTAGGGAGTAGTGTAGAGTGATTAGTACAGAGTAGTAGAGAGCGAGTAGTAGAGAGCAAGTAGTAGAGAGTGTGTAGTAGAGAGTGAGTAGTAGAGAGTGAAGTAGAGAGTGAGTAGGAGAGAGTAGTAGAAAGTGAGTAGTAGAGAGTAGTAGAGAGTGGGTAGTAGAGAGTGAGTAGTAGAGAGTGAGTAGAGAGTAGTAGAGAGTAGTAGAGAGTGAGTAGTAGAGAGTAGTAGAGAGTGAGAAGCAGAGAGAGAGTAGTAGAGAGTAGTAGAGAGTTGTAGAGAGTGAGTAGTAGGGTGAGTAGTAGCGAGTAGTAGAGAGAGAGAGTAGTAGAGAGTGAGTAGTAGAGAGTAGTACAGAGTGAGTAGTAGAGTGAGTAGTAGAGAGTAGTAGAGAGTGAGTAGTAGAGAGTAGTAGAGAGTGAGTAGTAGAGAGTGAGTAGTAGGGAGTAGTGGAGTAGTAGAGAGTGAGTAGTAGTGAGTGGTAGGGAGTAGTGTAGAGTGATTAGTACAGAGTAGTAGAGAGCAAGTAGTAGAGAGTGTGTAGTAGAGAGTGAGTAGTAGAGAGTGAAGTAGAGAGTGAGTAGTAGAGAGAGTAGAAGAGAGTAGTAGAGAGTGAGTAGTAGAGTGAGTAGTAGAGAGCGAGTAGTAGAGAGTGAGTAGTGGAGAGTGAGTAGTAGCAAGCAGTAGAGAGTGAGTAGTAGAGAGTGAGTAGTAGAGAGAGAGTAGTAGAGAGTGAGTAGTAGAGAGTAGTAGAGTGAGTAGTAGACAGTGAGTAGTAGAGAGAGAGTAGTAGAGAGTAGTAGAGAGTGCGTAGTAGAGTAGTAGAGAGTGAGTGGTAGAGAGTAGTAGAGTGAGTAGTAGAGAGTAGTAGAGAGTCAGTAATAGAGAGAGTAGTAGAGAGTAGTAGAGTAGTAGAGAGTGAGTAGTAGAGAGTGAGTAGCAGAGAGTGAGTAGTAGAGAGTAGTAGAGGGCGAGTTGTAGAGAGTGAGTAGTGGAGAGTGAGTAGTACAGAGCAGTAGAGAGGGAGTAGTAGAGAGTGAGTAGTAGAGAGTGAATAGTAGAGA
This sequence comes from Triturus cristatus, assembly GCF_964204655.1. Lineage (NCBI taxonomy): Eukaryota > Metazoa > Chordata > Amphibia > Caudata > Salamandridae > Triturus > Triturus cristatus. Next base: position 1,413,292,318 of record NC_140591.1, on the reverse strand, counting down.
GTGAGTAGTAGAGAGACAGTAGTAGAGAGTGCGTAGTAGAGAGTAGTAGTGTGAATAGTAGAGACGGAGTAGTAGAGAGGGAGTAGTAGAGAGAGAGTAGTAGATAGTGAGTAGTAGAGAGTGTGTAGTAGAGAGTGAGTAGTAGAGAGTGAAGTAGAGAGTGAGTAGTAGAGAGTAGTAGAAAGTGAGTAGTAGAGAGTAGTAGTGAGTAGTAGAGAGTAGTAGAGAGTGGGTAGTAGAGAGTGACTAGTAGAGAGTGAGTAGAGAGTAGTAGAGAGTAGTAGAGAGTGAGTAGTAGAGAGTAGTAGAGAGTGAGAAGCAGAGAGAGAGTAGTAGAGAGTAGTAGAGATTTGTAGAGAGTGAGTAGTAGGGTGAGTAGTAGCAAGTAGTAGAGAAAGAGTATTAGAGAGTGAGTAGTAGAGAGAAGTACAGAGTGAGTAGTAGAGTGACTAGTAGAGAGTAGTAGAGAGCAGTAGAGAGTGAGTAGTAGAGAGTAGTAGAGAGTGAGTAGTAGAGAGTGAGTAGTAGAGAGTAGTGGAGTAGTAGAGAGTGAGTAGTAGTGAGTAATAGGGAGTAGTGTAGAGTGATTAGTACAGAGTAGTAGAGAGCGAGTAGTAGAGAGCAAGTATTAGAGAGTGTGTAGTAGAGAGTGAGTAGTAGAGAGTGAAGTAGAGAGTGCGTAGTAGAGAGAGTAGAAGAGAGCAGTAGAGAGTGAGTAGTAGAGTGAGTAGTAGAGAGCGAGTAGTAGAGAGTGAGTAGTGGAGAGTGAGTAGTAGCGAGCAGTAGAGAGTGAGTAGTAGAGAGTGAGTAGTAGAGAGAGAGTAGTAGAGAGTGAGTAGTAGAGAGTAGTAGAGTGAGTAGTAGACAGTGAGTAGTAGAGAGAGAGTAGTAGAGAGTAGTAGAGAGTGCGTAGTAGAGTAGTAGAGAGTGAGTGGTAGAGAGTAGTAGAGAGTAGTAGAGTGAGTAGTAGAGAGTAGTAGAGAGTGAGTAATAGAGAGTAGTAGAGAGTAGTAGAGTGGTAGAGAGTGAGTAGTAGAGAATGAGTAGCAGAGAGTGAGTAGTAGAGAGAAGTAGGGGGCGAGTCGTAGAGAGTGAGTAGTGGAGAGTGAGTAGTACCGAGCAGTAGAGAGCGAGTAGTAGAGAGTGAGTAGTAGAGAGTGAATAGTAGAGAGTGAGTAGTAGAGAGACAGTAGTAGAGAGTGAGTAGTAGAGAGTAGTAGTGTGACTAGTAGAGAGGGAGTAGTAGAGAGGGAGTAGTAGAGAGAGAGTAGTAGATAGTGAGTAGTAGAGTAGTAGAGAGTATTAGAGAGTGAGTAGTAGAGAGTGAGTAGTATATAGTAGTAGCGAGTGAGTAGTAGAGAGTGAGTAGTTAAATGTAAAAGGAACACAATGAGGGGGTTCATTTTGCCATAGAAATTATGATTAGTGCTGAAAAAAGAAAATTTAGGGCACATTTTGAGTGACTTCTCAAATCCTCTTCTATTTCAATAAAAAATTCTGACATGCAGACTGAAACATGCACTTTCAATACCAGGAGCAGACTTCCCTGGTGAGCAGTAGCTTTACTACAGTGATCTAATAAGCAACTAGAGTGCTAACATTCTGAATTTATGGCAAATGTGTGACATATCTGAATGCCTTCTTGATGGAATCAAAGTACAAAAATTTAAGTATTTCCTACTGAGGAGACTGTAGTAAACGAGGAAATTAGGAAACTTCATAACAAATAAGTCTCCCAAGATGGCCACTAGAGACAAAAGAGCCCAAATGTAGCACAAATATCACCCAGATGTAGCCCAAGTATAGCCCAATGACAGAATGTCCCAGAGTGTTCTAAAGATCAACTAGAGCTCTAAGAGTCTTAATTATGACAAAAGTATGGAACACCTGAAGCCTTCTTGATTGGAATAAAGTGGTAACACTTAAAACATTTAATTTGCAAAGGAACAAAATGAGGGGTTCATTTTGCCATAGAAATTATGATCAGTGCTTCAGAAAGAAAAAGTAGGGCACATTTTGACTTCTCAAATCCTCTTCTATTTCATTAAAAAATTCTGACATGCAGACTGAAACATGCACTTTGAATACCAGCAGCAGACTTCCCTGGTGAGCAGTAGTTTTACTACAGTGATCTAATGAGCAACTACAGTGCAAACATTCAGAATTTATGACAAATGTGTGACACATCTGAATGCCTTCTTGATGGAAACAAAGTAAACAAGCATTGAAAATGCAATAGGTTTTGCCCTCGTTTAAGTTAAAGCAATTCTGTTTGTAATTAGCTGGCTTTTTAGCTTTGCTTGTATTAGTGTTTTTCAAACTTTCATGTACATAACATGCATATGTATGCATATATGTATTGTTGGAGAGGCCATGTGAAGGGCTTGCTCCCTCCCCGCATGACAGGGCCCGAGCCCCGGCCCTCCAGGTGTTACCCACAGAAACAACCCGCACCCCGTCCCCAGACGGGACTCATGCCCCCGAGCCCTCGAGAAAGTCTGGAGAAAGGAACCGACACCGGACAACAGGACCTCCTTCAAACTTGCCACCCGGAAACACCACCAGCTGATCCGCGCCGCCAAGAAAACAGCATTCAAGGACCGGTTGGACAACAACGCACACAACTGCAAGGAACTCTTCAACATCGTGAAAGAGCTTTCCAACCCCAGCGCAGGAAACAACGACATCACCCCATCGCAAGACCTCTGCAACTCCCTCGCTTCATACTTCCACAACAAGATCGCGGACATACACAACAGCTTCTACAACCAACCAACGCACACCATGACCGAACAACCACCCCCCACCACCACCCTCCACGCCTGGACCCCGATCAGCACCGAAGACACCATCCGCACGATGAACTCCATCCACTCCGGATCACCGACCGACCCCTGCCCTCACCACGTCTTCAACAAGGCCGACGCTGTCATCGCACCCCACCTGCGAGACATCATCAACACATCCTTCGACACCACCATCTTCCCTGAGAGCTGGAAACACGCCGAACTCAGCGCTCTACTCAAGAAACCAACAGCGGACCCAACCGATCTCAAGAACTACCGCCCCATCTCGCTCCTCCCGTTTCCAGCCAAAGTCATCGAGAAGACCGTCAACAAGCAGATGGCCGCCTTCCTCGAGACGAACGGATCCCTCGACCCCTCACAGTCCGGCTTCCGAGCCAATCACAGCACCGAGACCGCCCTCATCGCCGCCACCGATGACATCCGAGCCCTGATGGACAATGGAGAAACAGCGGCCCTCATCCTCCTAGACCTCTCCGCGGCATTCGACACGGTCTGCCACCGCACCCTAGTACGGCGCCTCAGCAACATCGGAATCCAGGACAAGGCGCTGGAATGGATCATCTCCTTCCTCGACGGAAGAACACAGAGAGTCCGCCTACCACCGTACAAGTCAGAGGCCTCCGAAGTCATCTGCGGCGTCCCTCAAGGATCATCTCTGAGCCCCACCCTCTTCAACGTCTACATGAGCCCCCTCGCGGCCATCGTACGCAAACACAACCTCAGCATAATCTCCTACGCCGACGACACCCAGCTGATCCTCTCCCTGACCAACGACCCCACCGCCGCCAGAGCCAACCTGCACGAAGGGATGAAAGAGGTAGCCGAGTGGATGACGACCAGCCGCCTGAAACTGAACTCGGACAAGACGGAGGTCCTCATCCTGGGCCCCTCACCCTCCGCCTGGGACGACTCCTGGTGGCCTCCCGCCCTGGGCACCGCACCCAAACCGACAGACCATGCACGCAACCTGGGCTTCATCCTGGACTCCTCCCTCTCCATGACCAGGCAAGTCAACAACGTCTCCTCGGCGTGCTTCAACATCCTACGCATGCTACGGAAGATCTTCTGGTGGATCCCCACCAAGACCAGGAAAACTGTCACCCAGGCCCTCGTCACCAGCCGACTGGACTACGGCAACGCCCTCTACGCCGGTACCACCGCCAAGCTCCAGAAGAGACTCCAGCGGATCCAGAACGCCTCAGCCAGACTCATCCTCGACATCCCACGAACCAGCCACATCTCCGGACATCTGAGAGACCTTCACTGGCTCCCCGTCAACAAAAGAATCACCTTCCGCCTCCTCACCCACGCACACAAAGCCCTACACGACCAAGGCCCGAGCTACCTCAACAGCCGAGTCAACTTCTACGCTCCCAAACGCAACCTCCGATCAGCCAACCACGCCCTCGCCGCCGTCCCCCGCATCCGAAGAGCGACTACAGGAGGAAGGTCCTTCTCCTACCTGGCCGCCAAGACCTGGAACTCCCTCCCGACCGACCTGCGCCTGACCCAAGACCACCTCTCCTTCAGGAAGAAGCTGAAGACCTGGCTGTTCGAGCAGTAGCGGCACCCCCCCCCCCCCAGCGCCTCGAGACCCTACGGGTATGTAGCGCGCTTTATAAGTGTCATTGATTGATTGATTGATTGTATCATGGGGCCGAACCACTACCGGCTCCCTCGCCCGGCCCGGCCGCCATCTTGGACACTGCACCACGAGGCCGCGTGGCCTCAGCTTGACCCTAACCCTGGGCCTGGCCAGGCCCCGATATCCCGGCACCACCATCCACCCAGGAGGTGAACGGACCACTTGGCAGGTCGATGGGAGAAAGAAGTGTCGATGGCTCTCCCCCGCCAGGTGCCGATCGCCCCCCAGCTCCCCCGGGCGCTGGCTCCACCCCCCTACTGGGTGTCTGGACTCCCTCATCCCGGACCTCCCGACCTCCAAGTGCGAGGGTCCGGACATCAAAGTGCGCCAGACCTATAACTGGGGCAGCTCCAGAGCAGGAAGGCAGTTGTATCCTGGAGTCGAGAGACACCGTGAAGAACTCATCCCTGACGGACTACTGGCGCTGCCGTAGCCCTGCCTTGCGAACTATCGTCCTGCCTGCTGGCGCTGCCGCGGCCTTCTGCATCCTCCATCCTCGTTGGGACCTGCTGGCGCTGCCGCGGACCGTTGTAACTACCACCTTCACTGGGACCTGCTGGCGCTGCCGCGGACCGTTGTAACTACCACCTTCACTGGGACCTGCTGGCGCTGCCGCGGACCGTTGTAACTATCGCCTTCACTGGGACCTGCTGGCGCTGCCGCGGACTGTGTAACTACCACCTTCACCGGGACCTGCTGGCGCCGCCGCGGCCCGTCCATCTAGAACGCCGAGCTCGAGGATTGTGAGCTATCCATCATACCATCTCAGCTACCAGATTGGTAACAAGACTGTCCCGCTACCCCCTTTCCCAACCAAGAGACTAGAATCGAGGGGACCCCTGAGTCCTGACCTCCTTGTACCATTCTATCGTACCTAAAGATTGCTTATAAAGAACGTCAAAACCTTATCTTTGTGTGGTGTACATCTGTGGGGGGGAAGTTACTCGTCTGTACGATCGCTGGAGACGGCTCTCCCCGGAGACCTCTCCCCTTGTCCTCGGCCGACCCTCCCGGTCCGTCTAACATTGGTGGCCAGCGGCGCGATCCGAATCAACGTATAATCGTACAGAGAGTAGCTCACCCCACGACGAAACCACAATGTCAACCAAAGAGAGCGGATCCACCGAGAAATTCCAGATGGAGAAATTGGAAGAGTACAGCCATCGTGAATTGAAACAATTCTGCATTGAACTAGGCATTGCTACCACCGGCCTGAGTACCAAAGACGATTTCAAGCACGCCATTGAGTCGTGGGCAGAAACCGGGGCCGCCAGATCCCTGGACCAAAACATTGCAGCATCAGAGAGGAACACCACGGCTCCCGAGGAGCGAAGAACGGGTCTCTCGCAGGAAGAGATCCAAGAGAGAGAAAAAAGCAGACTACATGAGCTAGAAATGGCACGGCTCAAAATGGACGGTGAACTAAAATTAGCCGAACAAAAACTGAACCTAGAACATCTGCGGCTCCGAGAAGAACGGGAAGAAAAACAGAGGCAGAGAGAGCTCGAAGAAAAGAGATTAGCGTACGAACACGAGCGCAAACTGGCAGAAATAGACCTACGGAAGCAGAACAAAGAACTGGAGGTGCCCGAGCGACCGCGCACCCCGGGAGCGACAGAAAAGAAAGTCCACATCCCCAAGGATGTCGTTCGAGAGTATGTCCGAGAGGACGACATACAACAGTGGTTTAAGGCCTACGAGATCGCCATGACCTCCCACCGGATCGATCGAAGTGACTGGGGAGCCGGTCTATGGGGGAGGTTCGTCAATGAAGGCCGCGATGCCCTGTTACAGCTCCCAGACCATCTGATGTCATCCTATGACCACATGAAGGCTGCCCTCCTCACCCGATATGGGCTCACACCCGAAATGTACCGCCAGAGGTTCCGAGACTGCACCCGGATCCCGGGTACAACTTGGGTGGAATATGTCAACTATTTCAGCCGAGCCTTCGAGGGTTGGATCAAGGGAAGCCACGTAACGACCTACGAGCAACTTTTTAATCTCATGGTGTGGGAGCACCTCTCTAACAACTGCTTCGTCGAGCTCAGGCAGCACCTCCTCGACAGTAAATTGACTGACCCACGGCAACTCGCCGCCGAAGCTGACCGGTGGGAAAGCACCCGAGTGGGCCGGAGAGGGCCGCACGAACAGAACCGGAACAACCAAGGTCAGCACCGTCCCCGAGGAGGAGGAGGAGGCCAGGGACGAGGAAGAGACACCGTCCCGGCCGCTCCCGCTGCCAGCACCCCACCCACGGCCAGCCGGGGCAACCCCCCGATGCGCCCGGGGTTCCGAGCCAATGTCACGTGTCACCGATGCCAGCGAGTCGGCCACTACGCCAATGACCCGAACTGTCCACAGAACCAAACTCCGAGACCCCGCCAGGTAGCTGCCGCCGCCCTGGGGGGAGAACAAATCTCCGAAGAACAGGAAGAATATGAGCAGGAACAACAAGAGTGGGAACCGGCCGCCATGGTTCTAGCGTGCCTAGGGGGAAGAGACATGGTCCCGCGGGCTCCCCTACCCGCCAACACCAGAAAATATAGTCAGTGGGTGAACATTAATGGACGCCGGGCCGAAGCACTACGTGACACGGGGGCCAGTGTGACGGCCGGCCGCTGTCACCTGGTAAAACCAGAGCAGATCCTGCCGAACATTCTCTGCCCCGTCCGTTCAGCCGACAATTCGGAGAGTCTATGTCGGATGGCCTGCGTCCCCTTCGAATGGGGAGGAGTCTCCGGCATGTTGAAGGTGACGGTCCGAGATGATGCCCCCGTGGACTGTCTCCTGGGGAATGATCTTGAGAGTTCCCCGTGGGCCGCCGTAGAAAGAAGAGAGCACCTGGGGATGTTGGGCCTCCCGGACTGGGCGTGCGTAACCACCCGGTCCATGGCCGCCCGTGCCATCCCCCGACCAGAAGAACCAGAATGGCCAGCACCTCCTCCCCCGATCGCTCCAGTAGAGGACACCGACCATACCGACCCCCCAGAGCAAACCCCCGAAGGGCTCGCTCAGCCCCAGGACCTTCCCAACCTGGCTCAGTGGCGTCAAGAAGGGGGGCCCACCCAGGAACAGTTCCGTCAAGAACAGAAGACCTGTCCCTCCCTCGAGGGACTCCGCCAGCAAGCCCTCGCCCAGAGCGCAGGGGACACCACCGGAGCCCATTGGATCTATTGGGACAACGACCTATTGTACAGTGAACAGAGAATCGCGGAGTTAGGGGCCAGTCGAGTGCTGGTGGTGCCCCTCCGTTTTAGAGACTTCCTGTTAAATTTGGCCCACGATGTCCCTCTGGCTGGACACCTGGGCCAGGACAAAACCTACAGTCGCCTGGTGACCCACTTTTTCTGGCCAAAGATGAGAAACGACGTCCTCAACCACTGCCGGTCCTGCCCCACGTGCCAGGCCAGCGGAAAGAGCGGCCGCAAACTCAAAGCACCTCTGCAACCCTTCCCAGTTGTCACCACCCCGTTCGAGAGGGTGGGAATAGACATTGTGGGGCCCCTGGACCCCCGTACAGCACAAGGACATCGGTTCATCCTGGTACTGGTGGACCACGCCACCCGCTACCCCGAGGCTGTGCCCCTGCGAACTGTAACAGCCCCGGTGGTCGGCCGGGCCTTAATGGGGATCTTCTCCCGGGTGGGCTTCCCCCGAGAAGTTGTCAGCGACAGAGGCACAAATTTTATTTCGAAGTATATGAAGTCCCTCTGGCAACAGTGCGGGGTCACCTACCGATTCACGACCCCCTATCACCCTCAAGGAAACGGACTAGTCGAGTGGTTCAACCGCACGCTCAAGTGAATGATTGGGGGATTGGAAGAGCTCCTCCGTCGCCAGTGGGATGTACTACTTCCGTGCCTCCTCTTCGCCTATCGAGAAGTTCCCCAGAAGTCCCTCGGCTTTAGCCCTTTCGAACTCTTGTACGGGCACCCTGTGCGAGGGCCCCTCAGCCTAGTCAAAGAAGGTTGGGAGATGGCCCCCCTAAAGACCCCTCCAGACGTCTTCAAGTACCTCCTGACCCTACGCAATCAGACCAGGCGATTCAGAGAAATGGCGAAAGCGAACCTTGAGGCCAGTCAGGAGGACATGAAAAAATGGTACGATCAAAATGCCTCCTCCATCGAATTCGAACCTGGCCAACAAGTGTGGGTGATGTCCCCCACCGAACCATGTGCCTTGCAGGACAAGTGGACGGGGCCCTTGAAAGTGGTCGAACGCAAGAGCCCCGTCACCTATCTCATCGATATGGAATCTCCACGGAACCCCCTCCGGGTCCTCCACACCAACAGACTCAAACCCCACTTTGTGCGCTCGGAGCTCAGCCTCCTGATGGCTACAGACAGTGGAGCGGAAGAAGACTCCGAGCCTCTCCCTGATCTCCTGAAGACTCGTGAGAAAGATGGTTCCGTGGACGGGGTCCGGCTCTCCGATGCCCTTACCCCGGAACAGCGCCAAGGCTGCCGGGACCTCCTGCTGCAGTTTGCTACCTTGTTTTCCCTCACCCCAGAGGTCACCCCCTGGTGCTTGCACGACGTGGACACTGGGGACAGTCCCCCTATCAGACACCGGGCGTACCGCGTACCAGATCTGGTACGGGCCTGCATCCAAGAGGAGGTATCAAAGATGCTCACGCTCGGGGTCATCGAGCCCTCGGACAGCCCCTGGGCCAGCCCGGTCGTGCTGGTCCCCAAAGCTGCTGCCCCCGGCACCACTCCTGAGCTCCGATTCTGCGTCGACTATCGGGGCCTGAATGCTGTCACCAGAACCGACGCTCATCCCATCCCCCGAGCGGATGAACTGATCGACCGCATGGGGGCTGCCCGCTACCTCAGCATCTTCGACCTGACAGCGGGCTACTGGCAGATCGGTCTCACACCCCGGGCCCAAGAACGATCCGCTTTTTCTACCCCCGATGGCCACTACCACTTCAAAGTCATGCCCTTCGGCATGAAGAATGCCCCAGCTACCTTTCAGCGACTGGTGAACCAGGTCTTGGCGGGGCTCGAGGAGTTCAGCGCCGCCTACCTGGACGATATCGCTGTGTACAGCCGCCACTGGTCCGACCACCTCCACCACCTCCGAGAGGTCCTGCAGGCCCTCCAACGGGCCGGCCTCACAATCAAGGCCAGCAAGTGCCAAATTGGTCAGGGGTCCGTGACCTATCTCGGACACCAGGTGGGAAGCGGTCTGGTGGCCCCTCTGCAACTCAAAATCGCTGCCATCCAGTCCTGGCAGCCTCCAGTCATGCAGACCGAGGTCCGAGCCTTCTTGGGGCTCACCGACTACTACCGGCGGTTCGTGAGGGACTATGGCAGCATTGTGGGGCCCCTCACGGGACTCACATCCAAAAACCACCTGAAGAAGGTCAACTGGACCCCAGACTGTCAAGCGGCCTTCGAGAAGCTGAAAGCCGCCATGTGCACTGCCCCTGTGCTCCAGGCCCCCGACTACAGTCGGGAATTCATCGTACAAACAGATGCCTCCGACCATGGCATCGGGGCGGTCCTCTCCCAGCTGAACTCCGAGGGACTTGACCAACCGGTGGCCTTCATCAGCAGACGCCTCCTGGCCTGAGAACAGCGCTGGAGCACCATCGAGAGGGAGGCCTTCGCAGTGGTGTGGGCCCTCAAAAAGCTCCGGCCCTATCTCTTCGGTACCCACTTCCGGGTGCAAACAGATCATCGACCCCTGCAGTGGCTAATGCAGATGCGGGGGGAAAATGCCAAACTATTGCGTTGGTCCATCTCCCTGCAGGGGATGGACTTCACTGTGGAACATCGACCGGGCCAAGACCACGCCAACGCAGATGGCCTGTCACGCTTTTTCCGCCTCGACGAGCAGAGTCCCCAAGAGAATGGGTGACTCTCCCCGCCTTCAGCTGGGGGGGACGCATGTTGGACAGGCCACGTGAAGGGCTTGCTCCCTCCCCGCATGACAGGGCCCGAGCCCCGGCCCTCCAGGTGTTACCCACAGAAACAACCCGCACCCCGTCCCCAGATGGGACTCCTGCCCCCGGACCTCTCTGTATCATGGGGCCGAACCACTACCGGCTCCCTCGCCCGGCCCGGCCGCCATCTTGGACACTGCACCACGAGGCCGCGTGGCCTCAGCTCGACCCTAACCCTGGGCCTGGCCAGGCCCCGACATCCCGGCACCACCATCCACCCAGGAGGTGAACGGACCACTTGGCAGGTCGATGGGAGAAAGAAGTGTCGATGGCTCTCCCCCGCCAGGTGCCGATCGCCCCCCAGCTCCCCCGGGCGCTGGCTCCACCCCCCTACTGGGTGTCTGGACTCCCTCATCCCAGACCTCCCGACCTCCAAGTGCGAGGGTCCGGACATCAAAGGGCGCCAGACCTATAACTGGGGCAGCTCCAGAGCAGGAAGGCAGTTGTATCCTGGAGTCGAGAGACACCGTGAAGAACTCATCCCTGACGGACTACTGGCGCTGCCGTAGCCCTGCCTTGCGAACTATCGTCCTGCCTGCTGGCGCTGCCGCAGCCTTCTGCATCCTCCATCCTCGTTGGGACCTGCTGGCGCTGCCGCGGACCGTTGTAACTACCACCTTCACTGGGACCTGCTGGCGCTGCCGCGGACCGTTGTAACTACCACCTTCACTGGGACCTGCTGGTGCTGCCGCGGACCGTTGTAACTACCGCCTTCACTGGGACCTGCTGGCGCTGCCACGGACCGTGTAACTACCACCTTCACCGGGACCTGCTGGCGCCGCCGCGGCCCGTCCATCTAGAACGCCGAGCTCGAGGATTGTGAGCTATCCATCATACCATCTCAGCTACCAGATTGGTAACAAGACTGTCCCGCTACCCCCTTTCCCAACCAAGAGACTAGAATCGAGGGGACCCCTGAGTCCTGACCTCCTTGTACCATTCTATCGTACCTAAAGATTGCTTATAAAGAACGTCAAAACTTTGTGTGGTGTACATCTGTGGGGGGGAAGTTACTCGTCTGTACGATCGCTGGAGACGGCTCTCCCCGGAGACCTCTCCCCTTGTCCTCGGCCGACCCTCCCAGTCCGTCTAACATGTATATGTATGCATGCATTTATATTTGTATTTATATAGATATGCAGATTATATATATGTTTATATATGTATGTATATATATATATATTCACTGAAAAAAACCATAGATTTCAGAGATGTTATAGTTAGAAATTAGCATTTAAAAAAGCTTTGAAATTCACTGAAAAACCCATAGGTTACAGAGACGTTATAGTTAGAAATTAGCATTTAAAAATGTTATAGTTAGCTGGCCATTTTACTCGTTCAAAACCATAGAAATTCCTCCGTTATAGTTAGTTCTGCTAACTATAACACGCGCGCCCGCAATGAACTGCTGATGATGTCACATATTGCATCATTCATGACATGGTCAGTGACATCACTGATTACATCTCAAATGACATCACTGATATTTACCAACAGGTGCGTGGTGTGGCGATGGGGGCATGCTTCTCCCCCAGTTACTCATGTTTACATGTGGGCTGGTGGGAGAAGCATGTCCTCAGAACCACACACCAACATTGGTGGAGTCATATAGTGCATTATTGGCGCTATATAGATGACATCTGGTCTAGAGAAGATGCCATGAAATTTGTAGGAGATCAACTCTAATGATTTAAATTTAAGGTTTACTGCCTCTATTGATAGCTCCAAGGTTGAATTTCTTGATGTCCTGTTGTATGTAGATGAAGGTATTCTGCAAACTAAATTACACAGAAAGTCCACCGCTGGTAACTCGATTCTTCACGCAGACAGTGCACATCCCCGTCATCTTATCAACAGCATCCCATATGGCAAATTCATCCGTATTCGGAGAATTTGCAGTTCTGAGATAGTCTCTAAGGCTTGTCAAATGGCAGCTTTTCGCAGATTTCTTGACATGGGTTATAAGAAACACCAATTGACCCTTGCCCTAAATAAAGCCAATAATCTGCAAAGAGATATCCTGCTCCTGCCCCAATCCAGTACTGAGTCTGAGAAAGAGAGTGTGGAGAAAGATGCTTGGCCTATTCGGTTGATAACTACTTTTAGTGCACAAGAACAGGTTATTGGCAAGATGATCTATTCAGAATGGCCTATTGTCTTGACCGATAACATCCTTGGTCCCATTCTACCCAGCTTACCAGCCATCACCTTCAGAAGGGCACCCTCTATGAGGGATGCCCTTGTTAAATCTATGCCTGAGGTGAAATCCAAAAGTACTTGGCTTGCTAAGATGGGTTTTTTAAAATGTAATTCTTGCCGTGCTTGCACATTTGCCAAGAATAGTACTCACTATAAAACAGCATTTAGTGAGAAGGAGGTAGCTATTAATGAGCATCTCACATGTCGTACCGAATATGCTATTTACAAATTGAAGAGCACCTGCAATCTGGAATACATTGGCAGTACGAAGCTCCCTGTGCATAAACGCATTCTTCGGCATGTTAGGGCCATCGTGAATTCTGACCATAATTATCCGGTGGCCAGACATTTCAAGTCTATTCATGACAAGAAATTGAAGGACTTGGAATACACAGTCATAGGGTCAGTGCCTAACCCCGGACGGGGAGGAAATCGAGATAAGCTATTGAGATAACGAGAATCCCATTTTATTTTAGCTCTCGACACAAGAGCCCCTAATGGTCTTAACATGAATGAGGATTTGCACAATTTTTTATGATGGTTTTTTATGATGGTTATTTATCATGATGGTAATGTAGTATGATGGTCATCTGTTTCATTGGATCAGTGTTATATATATATTTTTTGCTCTCTGTAAAAGTGGTTTGTTCTGTGAGTTTACTATTTTTATTGCACTTGCACTTAGGATCGTTTAGGCCTATGCGATTCAGGGTTTTTTCCCTTGCTGCTAGTGTTAGAGTATTTTTTGCACAGCACTATTTCACACTTTTTGCACTATGCACTTCGTTTTTTATAAAGACAATTTATTATCACATGGCATCTCAATTGTAAATATATATTTTTTAGCATGCAATTTTGATACTAACTTATTTTATACATTTTTGTCCTCCTTTTAGCATTGGGTCTCTTTAGTTCTGATCAGTTACCTGACAATATTGCACTTGCCTTTATTGTGGAATTATTTGCTGCTAATTAGACCGATCTGTGATGGACAGTATGTATCTGTATTCTTAGAAACCATTTGCATGACAGATATGTGATTATATGATGCCTCGTTTTTCATGTTTAGCACTTTATACACTCAGGTCGCCTAACTTCTTTTACATTGGTTATTGAGAGAACTGTACTTTGTGGTTTTGTATTTTGGGTACTTGCCGAATATCGTTTTTAGCAGATATCACCAACCTCTATTTTAGGTTGCTGACTGGTGGATGCAGTATATATTTTTGCACTCTGTAGGAAATTATGTTTTCATTTATTGTATTCCGCTGCTATGAAATCATGTACTTCTCTCTCTATTCTTTATTACGCATTGTCATTCGGAAATTGTCCATGATGATAGTAAAGTTCGAACGTTAGTAACTGACCGCATTAGTGCCGTTGTCTGTCTTCTATATTGTTTTACAGTGATAGTCTGTTTCTTCAGTTGATTGTGCACATTTTTAACCTTAAATACGTCACAGTATGGAGACGCATCATGTGATCAAGCTCCCCTCGAGCAGCAAAATGCGTCATGGCAGGCACTGCTCCTGTGAAATTTTGGTTTCAAAAAAATGAACACTGCTTCACCCACCTGTGCCTCGTGGGAGTCCGTGATTTGTCCCTGGAGTCTGGAGGTCCGTGCCTGTGGTTCCGCCGAGTGGAAAAAGGGTGGACAGAACGTTTTCCATATATATATGTATGACTCTTTGACAAAGACCGTGCTGTCGAAACGTGTCTGAGTCTCTAAATACAAATCTCCTTCTAAGAAAAACCTGTGTGCGACTTCTTTTTCATGCGCCTGGAAACGCGCGAGAAATGCCTTTTCTGATATATATATATATATATATACAATTTTTTATATTTGTAAAAAGAAATATATGTAACGCTGATTAAGAAGTGTGCATATTATTATTATGTAGAACGTGAATGTGTTCATTTATTTTAGAATGCAAATTACATGTATGTATTAATTGTGTTTATGTGGATAGATAGATAGATAGATAGATAGATAGATAGATAGATAGATAGATAGATAGATAGATAGATAGATAGATAGATAGATAGATAGATAGATAGATAGATAGATAGATAGATAGATAGATAGATATCTTTGCAACAATGATTGTCGCCACATTTGCCCTCTGGTGCAAAAAGGATATTTTATTTATGAGCGTGGACCACGTTCAGGCAAGATGTTTTTTAATGTTAGTGTATGCCACTCAAATAAATAAATGTGCTTTTTGCATCAGAAAGTACTTGCAGTTGCATCTATTGTCTTTGATCCCAAAGGAGTGGGCATGTGATGTAATACACCAGGGCTTATCTATACACTTTGCTGAGTGCACTGGGGCCCAGAGTTCTCAGAACATCTTTATTTATCATGCTGTGTCAAATTCCTGCTCTTTCTCTGCGCTGGCGCAGTGAGTGCTGCCTAGTGCCAATGCAGGCTCCCTTGCACCATGGTGCCATGTTACATGACACCCTGGATTGTTTCTGTACTGGAAGGGACACCTCCCTGCGCAACCACAATAATTAGCGGCAAGAGCAATACAAACCCATGTTAAATCTGGGCTCTGGTACACAGAGTATTGGTGCTTGGTGTAAGCCTGACTGGGAGGGTGTAGGACTGTGGAGTGGAGAGGAAGTAGAATGAATGATACTGTCACGATTCTGTTCCAGTGTGAGCTACCAGACACTCACTGGTCTAATTTAAGGGATGTCCAGTCATGTGACTATTATAACAGTAGTATATCAGGGGTGTGCGTTTGAGTGAATGTTTAGATGCTTCTGACACTGTCTTGGGGGGTGTATTAGTGGCTCTCCCCCTTTGAATGTGGTTATATCAGATTCAAATCAGGGTGGGAGAATGGATGTACGACTGAGCATATGGGCCTGTAAGTATGCATGTAGCTCACTGAAATATCTAACTACATGATAACGCTTTTATGCACATCAGAGCGTACCCTATGGCCTAGCTACAGGCTGCCTTAGGGGTGAGTTATATGTGGTAGAAAATCAGGATAAGGCTTGTCAAAGGGTTTTAAATGCCATGTCGGCCTAGCAGTAGAACTTCATACACAAGCTCAAGTTTACCAGGTCTGAGACATGTTTAAAGGGCTACTTTTCTGGATGGTTGACTTGGTAGTGTCAGTTCTTTAGTAGATATCTGAATGAGTGTCTCAGTCCCTATGTGGGGATGTGTTTCCATATGTAAGTAACTTTGTTGGTACATCACTGGCTCTCTTTGTGACTGTAAGGATCTGGAAATGTATATGTAAGGGGCGGCATGGATTGCCTTCTGGGTCTGTTAGTTACTATTGGGTTATTTAAGTGAGTGAGCAATTTCCTCCATTAGTGCTAGATACATAAGAGATGTGTCTATGAGTGTGAATGAATGTATAGATGCTTCTCACATTGTTTCAGGGCGTGTATTAGTGGCTCTTTCCTTTTGCATGTAGTTACATCAGATTCAAATCAGGGTGGGAGAGTGTATGTACAACAGAGCATATGGACCTGTTAGTTTGCATGTAGCTCACTGAAACTGCTAACTACATGTGTTGGTTTTTATGCACATAGAAGCGTACCTTATGGCCTAGCTACCGGCTACCTTAGGGGTGAGTTCTATGTCGTACAACAGAAGGTTAAGGCTTGTCAAGGGGTTTTAAATGCCAAGTCGGCCAGCAGTAGAACTGCATACACATGTTCAAGTGTACCAGGCCTCAGACATGTTAAAAGGGCTACTCCTCTGAAAGGGTGTGGTGGTAGTGTCAATTCTTTAGTAGATATCTGAATTGGTGTCTCCGTCCATATGTGGGGGTGTATTTCCATTAGGGCCTTAGCGGAGCACACAGAGTTTCAATTCGTGGAATTCTGCAGAGTGATCCAAAAACTCCGCCGAATTCTGCAGTATGGCTTGGCCACTCGCGTTGTGCTATGGAAATTTTATATATACGGAGTAGCTACTTACGCAAAAATCAGAAAGTGCCTTAGCCTTGCAAGGGGTATGGAAAGCGCCGTATGATAACCATACAATACTGAATAGTACATAAATTTGAAGACCTACCCTGGTTACTTGGACTGAAAACAAGGGGCTTTTGACATTTCTTTGTAAAACACAGGGAGTTTTCCAGAATCTACCAGTGCGCTTTCATATTACTTGGAGAGTACTGCTTACTAAGGCAGGATAGCCTGGAGAGGCTGGGCTGTGCCACACATCTGGGAGCCCTCCTGTCACCTGACAGGAGCGGCATGGCAACTGTGTCATGGGAGGAGGTGTGGTGAACAAGCGGTGACCCCACTGGACTATGACTGAAGTGGGGGGGCAAGTGCCGTGGCCAATGCTGTGCTAGAACAGGCTGGTGGTGCATGGATGGCTTCAGCAAGTGGAAACTATTTAGTGGGCCACCAGTGCATCGCAGCATTTTCTTTTAGTAACATTTTCTGTCACTATTAGCCTATCATGCCCAGTTGTATCTTGCAGACATCTCAGTGGTCGATTACGATGATGTTCGGAACGCCTCTGAATCAGATTTGGCTTTCCCGGATCCGATTCGTAGCTCTTGTTTCCGACTGAATCGTACAGAGGTCTGAATGAGCAAGCACGATGCGAAGAGCACGTATGCATCGACCAAATCGTTTCCGGGAACCCAAACCTGTCCGTACAACTCGTTCGTAGCCAAATCATGCTACGCAATGGAGCCGAATTCTGACCGAGCGAGTACGATGCACGATTCAGACAGCTGCATCGACTCAGTCTCTGCAAGTTGAAACGGGGTGCCTGCAACAGGGTGTATGCTTTTCCCCACCCACCCCTTTTTTCTATGGGAGCCTGTGTATGAGTCTGTACACAGGCTCCCATTAAGTTCAATGGGGGTCCGAGCAAACTGAGTCCAGAAGCATACGGATGCATCGTACTCGCTTATTCGGACTCCTGGAGTCTGTTTCGCTCAGAAAGCCTTCTGGATCCTCGCCATACGGAGGGCTTTCCAAGTGAGATTGTAATCAGCCCCTCAGTTTTTGCGCTGCCATCACCATGGCCCGTCTGGTCCCCCTGCCTGCTTCCGCCATAATGAGCGTGAGTGGCAGGGCGTGTGGCATATAAATAACACCTGGATTTCCAGGCGCTACAGCAGCACATGCCGCTTTGCTTCAGGACCGGATTGCCCTGAAAACTAAGCAAAGTACAGACTCTACGGGCCGAGCTGTGCTACATTCGAGGCCTGAAGTAGCTGCTGAGAGAAGCCAAAGGCAGTCTGTGGTGGAGTAAGAGGGGACGAGCCCTGACTCAGAAGTAGAAGAACAAGACCGAAAAAGTCCAAAGGCAGCTGGTTCTACAACTAATGAAAGGTGAGCATGTACCCATGGTGAGTGCCATTTGAACTCTGTGTGTGTGTGTTAGTGGTGCCCACCAACCTATATTGACAAATTATTTCTTTGTCTGCAAATCTGCATGTTTCACGGACTAAAGATTTTAAGCCGGAATTTGCTTTGCAAATGGTATAATTTGTATTGGTGGCGCCGTCATCTCTTTGGCTCTGCATTGTGGAGCGCCAAATCAGAACGAGACACTGGACAGTTCATTTGCATCGCAAAAGATTGCGCTCAGGTCTGCAGGGTGAACAGAGAGGCCTTAAATGCAAAATGTGGTTGAACGGGTGAGGGGGGATGAGTTTGCATGATTGTGTGACATGCGCCTTTTGCTATCCTAATTGTCTCATTGTAATGTAGTGAGGAGCACGCCTGTAAACTCTGATCTGCCGACGGTTTGCAGAGTTTGCCAAACTCCACACTCCAAGCAGAGAACGGAGTAGCAAAAGCTTCGGGAACTCCGTCGGCAGAGCGGTGTTCACCGCCCACTCCTAATTTCCATATGTAAGTCACTTTGTTGATACATCAGATCTTTGTGACTGTAAGGGTATGTAAATGTATATGTAAGAGGTGTCACGGATTGCCTCCTGAGTCTGTTAGTTATTGGGTTAATTAAGTGAGGATGCAACCGCCTCAATTAGAGCTAGATGCATAAGAGTTGTGTCTGTGCTTGAGAGTGAATGTTTAGATGCTTCTGATGCTGTCTCAGGGAGTGTATTAGTAGATCTCCCCTTTTTACTTGCTTATATGAGATTCAAATCAGGATGAAAGACTGGGTGTATAATTGAGCATATATTTGGTATTCGGACAGAATCTCGAGTTGGAAATATCGTGACACAGAAATATCAACAGCAAGAATATCGTGGTCAAGTATATCGAATTTAAGGTAAGAAATATCCTTTAAAAAAATGTAGACGTTATTAATAACGTTGGCAAAAATATAGCTGTTTAAAATATCGATTTTTAGGTCTCACCTAGTGTTGCAGCATGCATGTGCTGTTCGCTTTGCGCGGCATGCAGTATACAGTATAGCAGGGGAAGCTCCACCCACTTTCTGGCCATTTTTTTCATTGGCTAAAATTCTAAATGCTGTATTGTTATTTGTTTTCAGCTTGATAGTCCTGGCTCCTGATCGCCATGTCGTCATTTTTATCTTTCCATGGCTATCGGCCCCTTTACTTTAAAACATTTATGTTCCCCTGCCTCCCCCGTTGCCTCCCACAGTCTGTGACTTCTCGTCCCACCACCACCCCTCTCCACTCCCGTTCATGCCTTCTTCGACACCCCCGCTTCCATTTAAAATGCAATAGGTCATGGGATTGGCTGGGTGAATTTGAACTTTATTTTGCCTGACCTGTCCATAACACATGCGCAACAGCGACAACTCGCCGCCGTCATTTAGCAGAGCATCACTTCCGGTACATGTCAGCTGGTGGGTGCATGGAGCACAGAGAAACATGGATGCGCAGGGTCGGCCAGCCTTTAGCCAGCTGAGAGTTGCCTGCAGACCCCATGGGAGCCCCACCGGGGGACCCTTGTTTTATTAGTTTACACCGACGCTCGTCTGTGCATGTTTCCATTCCTGCTTCCTTTTGTGCGTTTTAAAGCCAACGTGGTATTAACTGTAAACATCTTAAAATGCCATCGTGCATTTACTGACGGGCTAAAGCATGTGCGGGCGGCTTTCCCGGGGCGTTTCACGCTTTAATGATGTACTGGAAACTGATCCTCCTCGCCTCTGCTTGCAGTG
The DNA here is from genome assembly GCF_964204655.1 of Triturus cristatus. NCBI lineage: Eukaryota > Metazoa > Chordata > Amphibia > Caudata > Salamandridae > Triturus > Triturus cristatus. The sequence continues at coordinate 1,413,272,615 of NC_140591.1, read as the reverse complement.
CTGCGCTCCCCGGGACACATCTCTTCTACTGGGTTTGCAATAACACTGCCGCCCTGCAGACTTTACAAACCTCTTACTTTTGGTTGCTGCAGGTGAGCTGCATTTGACTGTGTGGTCTCTTCTTTACTGAGGTGTTGTAACTGGGAGGAGAACACATTTCATCCAACTAACTCCCCTCTCATCCCTACCCCCCACCCTCCACCCCCAAAGGAGACACAATGGCAATGGCGAAGAGTGTAACCTATCTTGCAGCTATGTGTACACAAGTAGGTGCTGTTAGGAGAAAATTCAACAAAGAACTCCTTGTTTTAAATAAGTTACCAGCTGACGTTTAATGTAGATTCTGGCTTAAATCCTTCCCATAATTCAACTATTTGTGCCAGGGAATGTTACGCATGTGTGGCCTCATCCCTTCCATGCTCAATTTGTTTTTGTTCCGCTCGCCGTGCGAGAACTCTCCATGTATCGCAATTTGTCTAACTGTTTGCCCTCCCTAACACACCGGATTAGTGGTCATGTCATGACACCATGTGACTGCTATAGCAACACATACCTTGTTGCCGTACCCGCTGAAGTGGGTGTGAGGTTCTTCTACCTTGACCTGTTACCCTCCAAAACCCTGGCATTTTCTCTTGAGCATGTGCTGTTCCCTGGCATCAGCTTCTGGTGGCATAGAGGCATGATACTCATCACTGCGTGCCGCATTGATGTATATGTGCACAGGTCCGTGACCAGGGCAGTGAGCAAGGCTTTACTCAAGGGAGTGTAACAAGAACTCAGTGAGTACAGCCCTCTGCAAAAGTACAGAGTGAATAGCCTGGGCAGCTGTAGGAGCACAACCTGCTCTGAAATGCCACTGAAAGAGTTTGCTCTCATTTGGACCCTTCTTCGTCCTCAGCTGAGCGCCATCAGTACTGGGTGGCATGCATGAAAGCAAGTCTGTACATGCTGGCACCGCCGGTCAATTGGCACTGCTACTCAAACCAAGTACTATTTTTGTAATATAGCCCAAATTCGAACTGAAAGAATTGGAGCGATTTACATGTGCACCAGTTACATTAGACAAGGACACACTCATTTTTGGTAGGTACGGGAGCTTAAGGAATTTGCCCAGAATCACAGCATGCTGAGCTCACAACGAGGCTCGAACCCAGTTCCCCAGCTCTAATCAGGCAGCTCTCCTCTTATGCCACATCCCCTCTCAACTGGCTGTGTTGCCTGCTTGCTCGGACTGTCCTTATCATAGATACAGAAGCATAGCATTAGATTGCAGCTAGCAAGTGAATTAATGTTTCTGTGTCAGGGGCGTTCACGTTGATTATGCCAACTCTAAGCCCTTATAAGACTAGGGGGTCTATTAGAATGTCGGGCGGATCGCCAACACCTGCATTGCGGTGGCGATCCACCCAACATTCTACCGTGCCCGCATGCCATCTCCCCCCCGCCATATTAGTATGGCGGAGGGGAACCCGGCGGACGGAAAGACCGTCTGCCGGTTTTCCGCCGGTCACACAGATGACGGGCGGAAAAGGGGCCTGATATGGTGGTGGTGTCTGCTAGACACCGCCATCCATATTAGGATGGCAGCGGGATGCAGCCTTTCCATGGCGGCAACAGAAAGGCATGCAGTTTCCACAGTTGGGGGGGGTGGGAGGGTACCTATGGTACCCCCCCAGCATTTGCATGGACGACGTGACAGGCACCGCGCGGTGCCTGCCACATTGTGCATGCAAATGCACACATGCCTTTTTTGTACTGAGGCAGGTGCTGCTGAGAGCACCCCCCCGCAATACAAAAAATGCGGGATGCGCCCGCCAGTGATGCCGGGCGCATCCTAATTGCCCATGCGGGACCGCCGCATCCTTGGTGGCCGGTCCCATTTCCCGTCACCCGCCATCATAATAGACCCCATAGTCTCCTATATTCTCTTTGCAGACAGGGTTTTATCGACAAGCATATTGCTGACTGTATGGTGATACCATCTTTAATCTGATAACAGAAGTGAAAGGACGGGCGATTCCCAGAAAAAGGTGTCATAAAGAGAAACGTCTGTAATTAAAGTACATTGCAATAATATGCTGCATGGCCAAAGGCTTATAAGGTCCCAAAGGTGAGACAGAATGCATTGCAAATGCTTGTTTAATTAGTGTTATGTATTTTAGTATATATTTTAAATGTATGTGATGTCCTTTTTATGTGTTTTAATATATGCGTTACATTTTTTGTATTTATTAATTTTATTTAAATTGTGCGTTTATTGTTCCATAGCGGGTTGTGGGTTTACAAGGGAATAGGATGGGAAGTGATTTAATTATAATAAATGAATGATTGTTTTTTATTTATTAATATTTATTTTATTGCGATTTTATAGTGTTGATTGTGTTTTTAATACTTTTTTGTACATTTTGGTGCCGATTCCAATCCTGTAAAACCCGGGTACGAATGGTCATACGGAGCGTATTCTCCGTCCGACCTGTACCCGGGAAATCCACCGTACAAACCAGCAAGTACGATTCGTACAGAAATACCATTTCCGTACGATTCGTACAAAACACCGTACGGATAAAAAAAAACTACAATTCTGATCCTGGACAGCGCGTACGCGATGTCCGTACGGAGTCAGGCAGCGTTTTACAGACCAGCAAGTACGATTCGTCCCTATGTCATTCCGCACAGCAATTATTTTACGGCAGCTAAAAAAAGCCGGAAACCTGAGTCCGATGCGAAAAAGGAGACCCGGTACGCGACGGACAGACATGGACCCCATCCTACGTGTCATCCCGGCCCTCCTAGCCTATGACCTGGACCGTACCCACGCTCTGAGGGCGTGGGTACGGTCCGTACCACCATTGTTGTGGTGACGTAGGGGTACGCGTGGTACGGACCGTACACACGCCCTCAGAGCGTGGGTACGGTCTGTAGCACCATTGTAGTGGTGACGTAGGGGTGCGCATGGTACGGACCGTACCCACGCTCTGAGGGCGTGGGTACGGTCCGTACCACCATTGTAGTGGTGACGTAGGGGTACACGTGGTATGGACCGTACCCACGCTCTGAGGGTGTGGGTACGGTCCGTATCACCATTGTAGTGGTGACGTAGGGGTACGCGTGGTACGGACTGCACACACCCTATGAATGTGGGGGTACGGTCCGTACCACCATTGTAGTGGTGACGTAGGGGTATGCGTGGTACGGACCGTACACACCCTATGAATGCAGGGGTACAGTCCGTATCACCCGTACCCCTACGGCACCTGTACATTTTGGATACAAGGCGTACACACGCCACGAATGTTGGCTTACGGCCTGGTGCAGCATATTACCGGTATATTGGGGTGTGTGTATGCCCAGGACAGCAGTGTACTGCACCAAGGGGGCGGGTGGGTGGGTGGGTGGCTGCATATGATTCCCAGCAGTGGACAGACATGTGAGGGGTGGGTGCAGAGGAATACCAGCAGTGGACAGAGACATGGGGGTGGGTGCCTATCACTCCCAGCAGTGGACAGAGACATGGGTGTTGTTGCCTATCACTCCCAGCAGTGGACAGAGACATGGGGGTGTGTGCCTATCACTCCCAGCAGTGGACAGAGACATGGGGGTAGGTGCCTATCACTCCCAGCAGTGGGCAGAGACATGGGGGTGGGTGCAGAGGAATACTAGCAGTGGACAGAGACATGGGGGTGGGTCCCTATCACTCCCAGCAGTAGACAGAGACATGGGGGTGGGTGCAGAGGAATACCAGCAGTGGGCAGAGACATGGGGGTGGGTGCCTATCACTCCCAGCAGTGGACAGAGACATGGGGGTGGGTGGATAGGAATACCAGCAGTGGACAGAGACATGGGGGTGGGTGGCTATCACTCCCAGCAGTGGACAGAGACATGGGGGTGGGTGCTGAGGAATACCAGCAGTGGACAGAGGCATAGGGGTGGGTGCCTATCACTCCCAGCAGTGGACAGAGATATGGGGGGTTTGGACATCATCATCAGATGACCACAACTCCATGGGTGTATGTACGCATCCCTAATTTTCAACTATGGTGATAGTGCCATAACAACACATCACTGACAGCAGTGTCCCACTCCCAGGAGGATGGATGTCTTTTCCCCACTGCATGACACACCACATGTGGGTGTGAGGACAAATGACATATGCATACCCACCCCTGGCGGATGCAGCACAATACACACACTGAGATCATGCCACAAGACTGTATAGTCATTGCAATGCCTACTAAACTAAGAGAGCCAAAGGGAACACACACTGTCACGCACATCGCAGGACTGATAGGAATGTACAGGTGCTGGGACAGCCACCAAGATGTTGTCTCTCATGGAAGGAATAGGGTGGAGTTCCCACAGATACAATGCCCACAATTGTGAGTCAGGTGCCCAAATACCCTGCAGAACAAGTACCATATGTGTGCTAGGCTGGGATTACACACATGCATAGTGCTGAAAAGGGAGAATTTCGCCATGAAGGCATTTCAACATACTCAATACACAAGTACAGTGACTAGCAAGGATGGCACAGACGATGCAGCCGGAGACATTGCTGAGCACGCATGGCCATAGTTGATGGGATCCGTCACCAACAAAGGAAATGTAGACACAGGTCAGCACAACAATTGTGCAACTCTCTGCAGGGAAGATGTCAGGTGCCACAGAGGAAGGAACACTCCTTGGTACAATGTCTCAAAACACAAATAACACATACGACCAAACATACTTTACAGAGACCTTGTGATGGCATGCAGATACCATGGTCCACCTCATGACCATCAGACTAGAAAATTTCTCAGAAACATAACACATTACCACAACACCAACTCCTGGAGCCTCAGCACCAACATCAATACCTGAAATGCAATAGTGTTCAAAGGAAAAATAAAATGCTTTATTCAGCATAAAACAACATTTTGGAAATAACAATATATACAAAGGCCAATGGCCAGTCCAGATTAGAAGTCCTTGGGGGGACACATGGGCACGCGTCTCCCCTAGCTTGCCTGCACAGTGGAACCCTCAGGTTCGTCGACCGGGAGGGGGCATCATGTGGGGAAGGACCAGGCACCGCAGGGACAGGAGGTGTAAGGGTAGGTGTGGTGGGTGCAGGGCTGGATGCCTCCACCACAGGGGGTGGGGCAGCGCCAAAGGTGGAGATGAGCTCGGCGCTGCACACTTCTGCCAGGTCGTCCAGAGTATCCCCTGCACTGGAAGAAGCCACAGGCACAAAGGAGGGGGGGTCCGAGGGATGGGGTGCAGTGCTTCTGGGGGACGGGGTGGACATGAGAGGGACTCAACTCCCCTGCCCGTGGAGTCCCTTGCCCGCTTGCGGGGTGGTGACACAGTGGGGCTGAGGGCCAGCACAGACATGTAGCTTTCCTTGTCTGACTGTGTGGCAGGGGAGCCAAGGGGAGTGCTTTTGGAGGTCCTGGGTCGTGAGGCATGCAGACTCAGACTGTGGCTGTGTGTATGTCTGTGTGCCCCAGACCCAGTGGATGTGCCTTTATTCCCCTGAGTGTGCGTGCCAGAAGGTGTGTGCTTGCCCTTACTTGGTGGTGTGCTGCCTGTGTCTGGTGGGGTGCATGCTTTGGAATGTCTGGGTGTGCTTGGGAATGTCTGGGTGTGCATGGGACAGGTAGGGGAGTGGGAAGTGTGGATGGGGCAGGGGTAGGGGGGGACAAAGCACTGCAGGAGACTCACTGCTGCCATCAGTGAAGAGTCCATGGACCGCAGCAACATCCGTTGCTCAGACATTGTTGCTGACATGCCCTCCATTAATGACACCATCTGTGTCAGCAGTCTGGTGTGGCCATGGAGGACATTTAGCATCGATGTCTGCCCAACCTGCAACTGCTGCTGGATCTCCACAGACTCTGTAGTGAGGGAAGCAGGGGTGACAGGGGCAGGGGGGGCGGTGCCTGGCTCGAAGGAGACATGGTGGTGCTCTGCACGGACGGAAGGGACCGGAGCAACTGGGAAGGCGGTGATGGGAATGGAGGAGGCGGGGACAGATGTTGGGCTGCTGCCAGGTGTTGTAGCAGCCTCCGCCCCCTCGATGAGGACAGCCTCGGACCCGTCAGCGGCGTAGTTGGGCTCGCCACCAGACAGGTCCTCCGACTGACTCCCCTCGCCCTCCGTGCCACTTGCTCCTGCAGACTCGCCAGCACTGGTGGCACCGTTGCTGGATCCCTCCTCCAGGTCCATGCAGGTGTCTCCCTCGGTTTCCTCCGATGATGCTGTGGGCAAGGTGAAGATACAGAAAAAGAATCAGTGACCAGTATACATCTGACACATGAGTCCAAACAAAATAGGTCACAGTGCATATCAGGCAATGCATCATGAGTAACATCTAGATGACTCCGCACATATGTAAGCCCTGTACTCCCCAGTTGGTTGACCCACCATGCCACTTGGAAACAAGGAAAAATAGGACACTCCAACCAAAAACTTGTCTGAGAAATATACTGAGAAGCTAGTGTCTGGGAACAGTTGAGCACAGCAATACTATGAAGTCATGCCACCTCTTGTTTACCGGGAATGAAACAGTATTGGTGCACCCAAGGCTAAATACCATACCTCAATGCTAAAGGTGTCCCCACACTCAGGGACCTGTAAATACTTTGGAAATCCCAACAAAAATATCAAACTCAAGCATTGAAAACATGAAGACATGTTGACAAGTGTAGTGAGTGCCAAGGTAAAATACTTTTTGACTAACAACTTGAATCATGCCACCTGTCACATGGCCATCCGTACCATGATGACACAGTTGGCAACACATCTGACCCACTGCCTGTCATGTGGAGTGGCATACATGTCCAAACACAGGCCAATGCATAAGCTAATGGGCCTGCAATTGTGTTGGAATAAGGCATACCTGCACTGAGGAAACACCCCCATGGCAAGCCAGAATGTCCACACAGATGTCAGCACATAAATACAAAACTACATAGCATCTGGGCCACACACTGGTGCCAAAAATGGATGAGCAGGAATCTTGTATTTAAACTATTGACACATGCTGCAAAGCACAAACATTAAACCCTGCACAACATGACTTGGTCACTGCATGTTGAGTGTCTGTCCAGACAATCATCACACACAGGTCAGACCTGGCAAGGAGACATAAGGTTTGGACATGTAGGCCTCGCCCGCACAAACCCCCCATACCTGAGACAATGTGATTGAGACAGATCAAGAAGTGACACCTCTTAATCAGGGTCTACAAAAATGTGCTGCAAGAATTCCCAAATGTACTCCACATCACCTCGTGAGGCTGCCAACACATATTTGTGACAAACAACCATCAACAGATAGTTGTGAATAGACACACAGGCACTGCCCAGTGTGAGTATGCACAAGCCAAATGGGGTCTCCCTGTACAGTGGACACATGTAGCACACTTTAGATAAATACAAATGAGGCCAGGGAACAATGCCACAGAGGCCAACCTATGCTGAACACACAGAGAATGGGAACAGTGTTGGATGACACACATGATTACGAGGCAAGGGTGTCTCAGGGGACTGTAGTGGGCACACTGCTCCATGGTCCTGGAATGATCTGACTGTAACATGAGCAACCGTCCTGGCACTATGCATATCTCCCACTCATGCACATCATGTCTGAGGCCACAACATCGGTCATGCATGCTGCAAGTGTGTTCATTTGAAACCTCACACTCCTATGTTGAGACTCATCATCAGTGCCAACAAATAGGGACCCCCAAATGACTGAACAGGACAGGGCACAGGCAAGGTACCAACACATGTCACAGACCACCCCCACACATGATGCAGAAAGCAATGTGCACTCGGATTAACTGGCAGCCTAGATGACCATGTGCAATAGTGATTACACACAGACCAGGGAACACATGTCAAGGAGGGGAAGGGAGGAATAACAGCACCGGTTGACTTGGGGGAACAGGATATGCACTGCACATATAAACCCTGGCAGTGTATCCAGGCAACTGAGCACTTCCAAAAGCTGGTGATACACAACAAACACACATGTACCTACCCCCTCCTTGCTGCTGTCTCTCCTGGAACTGCCTATCCATGTCAGGGAAGACCACCGCCAGGACACGCTTCATCTGGTGGGTCAGGCGTCGGCACCCGCCGTGGGGGCGTGGAGGTGAGTGCCCCAGCTGGACCCGGGCGATCTTCCGGGTCCAGCACCGGATGTCCTGCCACCGTTTTCGGACTTGGGCTGGGCCCCGACTGCGACCATCCGCCGATCTCACGGCCCTGACGGCCTGCTTCCAGATCTCCCCCTTCTCGCAGGCAGTTATCTGTGAGGATGACAAAGTGAGACAACATCACTACACCTGCTCCATGTCAGAGAGACACACATTTGAACATCTTTGATATGTTGAACAGGGCATAGGATGCTGCCAAGGAATAGCATCTTTGTCAGATGGACATTGTCCTCTGTGGAAGCCCCAATGCACTACATGGCATTGAAAGTACACAGGTGGCATGAGGGGTGCGACACACTCCATGATCATGGCACACACTGTGCATCACAAGCAACACCAGGCTGATGGACAGCACCTCCAAGCAGTTACATGCCCCAGGCCACTGACGCAACCTCAGCAGAGTACACAGACACACACTGGCACAGATCAATCACCTGGCATTGGCAACAGCAGATACAAACCTCATTCTGCACATGTGCCACTTGCCTGTGAGGTGTCACAGGTGTGGGGCTAGCTCAGCAAGTCAGACACACAGCACGGCTTACTTCTCACATCAGATAGGTAGAGCTGTAGCCTCCTCCATGCAGCTGTGGCGCAACACTTCACATTGACACTCACCCACATGACAAGGAACATTCACACACATCAATGTCCAGGGGGCGTACACATCACTTGGACACTCTCACCACAGCTCCACTCAACTCTCACACATCTGTGGGTACAGTCACCTGTCACACCGGGCGGACCCCCAGAATCATCACCTCAGGACTATAGGCCAAAAATGCCACAAAGGATTAGCCAGGCTGAATGTGTCATGCACTATGCAGTGAATGTCACAGTAAGCACAATGCAAGTGAGGAGTGCACACATGAACTACATCATGCTCTGCATGAGAGACATAAGCCATTCCCCCCCCCTGGAACCCACTCTAAATAACATTGCATGACTGTCACACCTGGACACAATGCCAGAAGTGACAGTCACAAAAAGGTGCACAGTCAAAGGTAGTGGAGTCAGCACTCACCTGCTCCCCTGGTCTCCCATACAGGCTGGGGTACTGTGGGAGGATGACATCCAGCAATGCCTCATTCTCCTCCTGAGTGAATGGCTGGGCCCTCTCCACAGACCTTGACATGGTGCCAGAGTAAGCACAGACAGCAGCAATGTTGTCGACAGGAAAGTTGTGCAGGCAAGTGCCCTCTCATGGGTTCTGGCTGACTTATATCTGTCTTGCTGAGGGGCATTCATTTGGAGGAATACATAGTGATTGGTCAGATTCATTCACATCTTACGTTTACTCCAATCCCTTTCCACATACACCAGTGACAGCATTTGCATCGTTCAAATTTTGAGCATCATGTCAAGTCAACAACCACTTTGCAACATTGTATTTTGTGGCCAACTGACTTTTCCAGGACACCTGATGGAAAAATTTGAACTGAAAACTCTGTATCCATGACACCCAGCATGCATTTAGTGCCTAATACTTGTCCCTTATGTGTCCCCTATGTAATTTTTGAATCCACACACAGGTAGGGTGTGTTTCACATGTACCCCTACGGCACCAGTTGCATAGTGCGTTTGACACGTACCTGTACGCACTGGTAGTACGTGTAGGCACTGGTAGTACACGTACACGTACGTGTACTACCAGTGCCTACATGTACGTGTACTACCAGTGCCTACACGTACCTGTACTACCAGTGCCTACATGTACGTGTACGCACTGGTAGTACACGTACGTGTACTACCAGTGCGTACACGTACGTGTACTACCAGTGTCTACACGTACGTGTACGCACTGGTAGTACACGTACGTGTAGGCACTGGTAGTACACGTACGTGTAGGCACTGGTAGTACACGTACGGGTATGTGTACGAGCAGTGCGTACACATACGTGTACTACCAGTGCCTACATGTACATGTACGCACTGGTAGTACATGTACGTGTAGGTACTGGTAGTACATGTACGGGTACGTGTACTACCAGTACGTACGTGTACTACCAGTGCGTACATGTACGTGTACTACCAGTGCCAGTGCCTACAGTACACGTACGTGTAGGCACTGGTAGTACACGTACACGTACCTCTCATGGGTTCTGGCTGACTTATATCTGTCTTGCTGAGGGGCATTCATTTGGAGGAATACATAGTGATTGGTCAGATTCATTCGCATCTTACGTTTACTCCAATCCCTTTCCACATACACCAGTGACAGCATTTGCATCGTTCAAATTTTGAGCATCATGTCAAGTCAACAACCACTTTGCAACATTGTATTTTGGGGCCAACTGACTTTTCCAGGACACCTGATGGAAACATTTGAACTGAAAACTCTGTATCCATGACAACCAGCATGCATTTAGTGCCTAATACTTGTCCCTTATGTGTCCCCTATGTAATTTTCGAATCCACACACAGGTAGGGTGTGTTTCACATGTACCCCTACGGCACCAGTTGCACAGTGCGTTTGACACGTACCTGTACGCACTGGTAGTACACGTACACGTACGTGTACTACCAGTGCCTACATGTACGTGTACTACCAGTGCCTACACGTACGTGTACTACCAGTGCCTACATGTACGTGTACGCACTGGTAGTACACATACGTGTACTACCAGTGCGTACACATACGTGTACTACCAGTGTCTACACGTACGTGTACTACCAGTGCCTACACATACGTGTACGCACTGGTAGTACACTTACGTGTAGGCACTGGTAGTACACGTACACGTACGTGTACTACCAGTGCCTACATGTACATGTACTACCAGTGCCTACACGTACGTGTACTACCAGTGCCTACATGTACGTGTACGCACTGGTAGTACATGTACGTGTACTACCAGTGCGTACACGTACGTGTACTACCAGTGTATACACGTACGTGTACTACAGTGCCTACACATACGTGTACGCACTGGTAGTACACTTACGTGTAGGCACTGGTAGTACACGTACGGGTATGTGTACTAGCAGTGCGTACATGTACGTGTACTACCAGTGCCTACATGTACGTGTACGCACTGGTAGCACATGTACGTGTAGGCACTGGTAGTACATGTACGGGTACGTGTACTACCAGTACGTACACGTACGTGTACTACCAGTGCCTACATGTACGTGTACTACCAGTGCCTACAGTACACGTATGTGTAGCCACTGGTAGTACACGTACATGTAGGTGTACTACCAGTGCCTACACATACGTGCACTACCAGTGCATACACGAACGTGTACTACCAGTGCGTACACGTACGTGGACACACTGGTAGTACACGTATGTGTACGCACTGTTAGTACACGTACCTGCATGTGTACTACCAGTTCCTACACGTACGTGTACTACCAGTGCATACATGTACGTGTAGGCACTGATAGTACACGTACGTGTAGGCACTGGTAGTACACGTACGTGTACGCACTGATAGTATATGTACGTGTGTACGTTCCGTACCATGCGTGCTCCTATGGCACCACTACTATAGTGATACGGACCGTACTTGTACGGTCCGTACTACGCGTACTCCTACGACCCCACAACTCTAGTGATACAGACCGTACACACGCCCTCAGAGCATGTGTACAGTGCATTTCACTGGTATGGCACAGTCACCACCACCCGCAACTGTCCCCTGATGCCAGGGACAGGGACACTAACAACTGACATTTAACGACCAGCGTGCCCCGATGTGACTATGTCATGTGTGTGTCATGTGTTCCCATGAACTTGCTGTTGGTGTTCCGTCAACTGCATCTGCTGATGCTGCATCCAACATTTGTCTGTGTGTAGATGAGCATGGCACACATCTACGCACACCATGCCACATGTGGATTCCCACGTAACGTGTGTCGGTATGCATCGGACATGATATTTAGATATGAGGACATATCTGCGTTGTCTCAATGTCTGTGTTTTCTGTTTTCATGTGCACCCCTTCATCGCAATCTGTGTGATCTGTACATTTGACATTCCATGTGACCTGTGTGTCTAGCTTGCCGTCAGGTGTCTGTGTGAGATGACATCCTTCAAATGCAGATATGTGGATGTATGTCACTCTTGTGATGTCTCTGGTTGTTCACTTACACTGGCCCACAGCTCGTTTCAGGGCATGTAATGTAAACTTGCCAATCAACGGGTGTAGCTTGCTTTTCGTAGGAGTATCACCTGGCTGGCATACGTGTCCTCGATGTATTGCACAGACCAGACACTGTATTTAGCAGATGTGTATTAGCAGTTGAGCATGTGCTCAGTTCATTGACATTGATGTTGTTATGTTCTCACTCTTCATTATTCATTCCAATTTTCTGCAGGGCACTGCCTGTCCCCAGACCAATGCCAGACTTGGGTGCCATGAGGGAACGTGACAGCATACGACGTTACAGATTCACCCAACAGTTGATTGAGGACCTGACAAACAGGCTGGCACCACACCTCCAACCGCGACACAGGTATCCTACTGCGCTGACCCCAAAAATGAAGGTGATGGCAGCCCTACATTTTTTTGCCACAGGTACGTTTCAATTCACCATAGCTGATGTTGGTGGCATGTCCCAGACGATGTTCTAGCAGCCATGTTGGAGCACCTGGATGAATTCATCCATTTTCCGACTCCTGAGAAGTTGACAGGTGTCAAGGGTGATTTCTATGTCCTGGGAGGGATGCTCCATGTAATTGGGTACATTGATGGGACACATGTGGCTTTGGTACCACCACAGGCACAGGAGGTAGCCTATCGCAACCGTTAACATTACCACTCTATAAATGCCCTGGTGGTGTGTCTTGCTAACATGCTGATTTCCCATGTCTGTGCACGTTTTCCAGGGTCAGCACACAATGCCTACATTATGAGGCGTAGCAGGGTGCCACAAATGATGCTGCGGCTGCACAACGAACGAGCATGTCTTGTTGGTGGGTATACTCTGTTTGTCCTGTGTTTTGCGGTATCTTTGTATTTTACGGCATCTCCTGACCCACTTCTTTACATGATGTTTCCATGTAGGGGACTCTGGCTATCCCAACATGCCATGGCTGATGATGCCTCTCCGCAACACAAGATCAGCTGCAGATCACCGTTACAACAATGCACACGGGCAGACCAGGCGAGTGATTGAGAGGACGTTTGGCCTCCTGAAGAGCCGATTCCAGTGCCTTCACAAGACAGGCGGGTCCCTCCCATATGCACCGGCAAAGGTCTGCAAAATCTTCCTCGACTGCTGCAAGCTGCACAACATGGCAGTGGAGAAGGCAGTGCCACTCATCCTGGAGCAGGATGAACAGGAACACCCACCCGTGGAGGATGAAGGGCTTGGTCACGAGGCAAGTGAGGAGGAGGAGGAGGAGGAGGAGGAGGATATCCGGAGTCAGCTCATACGCAACTTCTTCTCATAATGGTGAGTCACTGGGTCTGAGTGTGCACGCTTGGAGCCTTGTGTGGCATGTGTTGCAATGTGTGTGTCCAGCTGACTGTATGCTAAGGGACTCAGATGTGTGTTCTGATGTGTCACTCGAGTGATGATGTCATTCCACACATTTATGCTGAGACACTAAATTTTCAATTCGCATGGTGACAACATTATTCCTGTAGAGTAAATGACCATGTATGCGGATAACAATCTTTTAGCTGACTTCTTGTGTGTCTATCATCCACAGCTTCTTGCGCATGTTGTCTGGTCGTGTCATCGTTGGCCTCCTGCTATTGCTCATGAGTATTGCAACGTGTGCTGAATCAGCGTTCCATGCACGGACATGGGGAAAAGTCTTTTTGGGTAAGGATTGCAGCAAGGCATTTTGGGGGTGGTACGTGTTTGGAATGTGTGGGGACTGCTCCTGTGCATGTTGTGTTACCATGCATACATGTCGACTCACCATGGGGCACATGACATGTAGCATGACTCCCATGAATTGATAGTCAACCTTCGTGACAGTCATCTGTAATGGTTTGTGGATTCTGATGAAGGAATCATTTGGAATTACAACACCTGTGTTGTGAAGGGGGTGTCCAGTGTAGGTCCCACATGTTCAGCCAAATGACCTGTGAGTCTGTTCATATTGATGCAGTTCCCTTAGTGTGAGCCTGAGTAATAAAGGTGTCACTCACCCTCCAAGGTGCCTCATCTGTCAATGCAGGTCTCTTGCCACTTTGCATGCGGCATCTCTGGCATAGTTGTCAAAGATTGTGCATATGAGTCTATGTGTAGTTTGGCAACATGCATGCAGTTCTTCATGGGTTAGAATCTCTATTGTGCATGAAGTCCATGGTTGTGTATGTATTTGGGCATGTTGGTCCCCACAATGGGCCGTCAACGCCTGCTGAGGGTGTGTCTCCGTGCGCAGCTCGGCCTTCTGTTTCCTGATCCTGTGTCAGTCATCTTTGGTGATTGTGCATCCATTTTCTCTGGGTGTGCCATGGGTAACCGGACACTCGTTTCATTACATACGCCTGTTGCAGTTGTCCTTTCTGACATCCTTGTCTTTGTGTGCTACTTTTGGCATAGTTTCCAGGACATGCCGCCTGCTGCTGCGGACCCAGCAGCAAGGGCCCACAAAGTTGCCGGATTTAGCAACACACACGCCTCAAGGATGCTCCTCCCTTCCTCCCTCCACCCATTCATTTGGCTGTCATCAGCTTGTCTGTGCCACTGTTGCCGTCACGCTGTGCCAAAGGCAGGACCGTCAGCGCATGCAACATGCACATTGCACGACCCTCATGTCCTTGCATGACCCACATCACACTACAGTCTGATGTTGCAGCCACCCTCAAAGCAATGTCCATCCGAAAATCAACTGCCTGCTCTCAGGCATACCCTAAGCGCACACATGACACCTTTGCATGCTGAGTGTGCAACTCCAACTGCCTACATAGCGCTGCCCCGACTTCCAGGCCCTGTCACATGAACCAGGTCATGTCCCTCCTACTCCACACCGGCTCCGTACACCAGCAAGGCCATGGGAGTGGGACTCAAGCCTTCAGCATGTAGTATAGTGGCGTCATCTGGCACATGGCCCAGGGATCATCTCTCAGCTTGTCAATCTTCAATGTGTCCATGCCCCCCCCTCTCCACCATCACATGCGCACAAAACCTCATCATCAGCTCGTATGCCATTGACAGCCAGGTGCTCCTCACCCTCACCAAAGACGCAGCCATTGCCAGTTCCAACATTCAAGAAGGCATGAGCTCCGTTGATGAATGGCTGAACATCAGCCACCTGAGGCAGGACTTGTACAGGACTGAGGTAATCATCTGAGCATTGTCCCCTTATAGCTGGGTCAACTCCATGTGTCCCACCCGCCAGGGCCCTACACAAGCACCCAGTGCCCATGCACACAAGATGGTGTGCATCAGGGATTTGTCGCTCACATTTGCCATGCAAATCACCAGCATCTGTACCTCATGCTGCAACACCCTCTGCATAATGCACATGATCCACAGATTGATCCACTCCAAGGAAAGACAGACCATCCCCCAGGTCCACGACAACAGCCGTGTCAACTACTGCCCCGCCCTCTACGGTGCAAGTACATCCAAACTCACGGGAAACTTGTCCACATCCAGGGTGCATCTGCAGACCTCAGCTTCAACATCCCGCACCCCAGCCACATCACCCTCCACCTGAGATAGCTGCAATGGATCACTGTCTGCTGCAGGATGACCTTCAGACTCCTCAACCACACTCAGGAGGCAGTCCACAACCCCAGACCCCAAACAAACCTTGGACGTCTGTCATCCGAGACCCCGTTGGGCCAACTCCGTGCATCCAACCTTGCCCTGGCCACAATTCTTCACATCCACCATACACCAGCATGCAGGACATAGTTCTCCCACTTGGCCAAACATACCTGGTACTCCCTCCCCGGGAACATCCACATGAGCCATGACCTCTACGCCTTAATGATACTCACCCAAATTGGTCTGTCCGCACAGTATTGCAAGCCCCCCCTCAGCAGCTTGAGGCCATCACGGGTGAGTATTGTGCGCCATGTCTGTATTGGATGATACATTGTGACACATGTGTGTCCTGTACCAGACTCAGTTCACCGGGTATGGATGGCTGGAGTTAGCTCAACACTCAGGCATAGTTTGACATTTCCCCACACGTACGTTGTGTCCTCATGCAAAATGACTGCAACATATAATTAAAGAAATTAACTTTTATTCTCGGTAGGGGGCGTGTTTAGCGTGGAAAAATAGTTGCTATACAGTGTGCATAGAATCCAAAGTTCACATGGGGAGATGGGATCCTTGTCATTTGAAGTCATCAGAGTCCAGACCCGAGTGTTTGGCATCATTGGTCAGACTGTGACCAGCAAGTCCATGTGGCAGAGAATGTCAGTGGATGAGGTGCTGCTGTTGCGCATGAAGGCCAGATGCCAGGCCAGGTGACCTGGGAGATGTGGATGGTCCGCTGCCTCTCACGGTCTTTTCCGTGGACGACCCACCTTCCTCCGGGGACCCTCAGATGCAGGCCTTGACGATGCTTGGGATGCTCCGTCGGATGAATCCTCCTCCTCCTCCTCCCTCCCTGTGGCTGGTGTTGGTCTTCGCCTGGGGGCATAGGGAGGGTTGCCCATGTTGTCGGCGATCCGACAGAGTGAACGGCTTATGTCCGTTTGCACCGCCAGGAGCTCAGCCAGTCTTGCCTCCATCCGTCCTTGGTGTTGACTGGCGTGTTGCTCGGCCTGCTGGTTCTTAATCTCTGTGAGGGTCTCCACTACCTGGCTGATGGCCCTGGTGTCACGCCGGTATGTGTCCAGGATGTGGCGTATGTGTGACATACCGGTCCCTTCAACTGGCTGGTCAGGTTCTCGCCTCTGCCTGCCTCCACTCCCACCACCCCTGCCCACACAAGCCTGGCCTGCCATTGTGGGCACATCGGGTCTACGGGACCCCTGAGGGATGGCATTTGCGAGGTCGTCTGCCTCCTCCTGGGTGCCCGGAGAACCTTGTCCCTCCAGGTCAGACTGGCTCAGTTGCCTGTCCCCTCATGGTGCATGCTGGCATGACAGTGAGTGTGAGTTCCTGTGCTAGATATCTGAGCTAGTGGAGTTGGTATTTGAGTGTACAGTGGTCACAGGAGGGCCTTGTGCTGCATACAGCAGGGCCAAGTATCAGCTACCTTGCCAGTACTTTGCCAGTTCCTGTGCCTTGGGCATGGTGCATGGGTATGTACCTAGGCCATATGGGCTGAGGGCATTGGTGACTGCTTCGGAGTGTCACAATGTGTTTTGTGAGGCCCACCCTCCCAGCATCCCGGACATCCAGTCTTGGGTTTGTGGTTCGTGTAGCCTGGGACATGGCATGGCCTTGCTTTGTGAATGGGGCATGGACATGTTAGTGGCATGAGCGTGCTTTTTGAGTGTGGTTGTGTCCGGTGAGGGCTTGGGGGTAGTTTCGTGCATTTGGTGTATTTGGGGTGTGGATACCATTGCCCCCATGTTACGTAAGTTGTTTGTGTACTCACCAGGCTCTGCGACTCCTTCGACTCCGTGTACTCCCACCGGCAGAAGCAGGGCCATCACCTTCTCCTCCCAGGGATGGTAATGTACGGGTCTGCGGGGCAGCCCACCTCCAGTGATGTTGCTCTGGGCGTATTCCTCGTTCCTTTTCCGCTTGACTGCCCTGCGCAGATCATACCACCTGACTTGGCATTCATGCCTGGTCCTTCGGATGGGCGCAACAGCATTCACCTTATCGACGATCCTCTGCCACAGGCTAGTTTTTTGGGCTATGCTGGTATGTCTGACCAATGTTCCAAACAGCTGTGGCTCGTCTCTGATGATATCGTTGACAAGGAGGTCCAGCTCCACCCATGTGAACTTTGGATTCTTGTCTGTGGGCATGGTGTGGGGTGTGGATGGTTGTGGGTGTGTGGGTGTGAATGTGACGGTGTGGGTGTGAATGTGAAGAGGGGGTGTTTGTGAAGGAGGTTGTGTGAAGGTGTGTAAGTTAAGGTGTAGTTAAGGTGTACGTAAGGTGCTGTTGTTTGTCTGTGGGGTCTGGCAGCAGTGGGTCTGTTGCAAAGGCTCATGGGTTGTGTGTGTGGGCCCTTTTTATTGGTCCATTTGTGGGTGTGGCTGGGTTTGAATTTTTGGTGGGTGTGTTATAAGAGGTGGTTGTGATTTTGGGCTTCTGTTTGCCTGTTTGGATGTGCCAGGTCAGTCATTGAGATGTATTTTGTCATGTAGACGTGTTTTGTGGTGTTCTGCGAGTCGAATTGACCCTCCTTGTGCTGTTTTACAGTGTCCTGGTTCTGTACGAGTCTTTTTCGCGTAGTTTAGGTCCGTACATACGCGATGATGGGTGAGGGTGCTGGGGTACGGTGTTGGGGTATGGTGCGTACAGGTACGGGGCTGGGGTACGGGCCTGGGGTGCGGCGCATACAGGCACTACGGTCCTGGGGTACGGTGCGTACAGGTACGGGGCTGGGAAACGGGCCTGGGGTGCGGCGCAATTCAGAATACAAAAGAAGTACCCCTATTAGGAAAATTACATCTCAAAAACCACAGAGAAAGAACAATACTTTATAACATTATTTCCATTTTTTTATTATAAAAATATGTAAAGTTATTAATCAATTTGTCTTTTTTCGAATAAATCATTCAATTTTTTGTTCAAAGATATTCAAATGTAGCCAGCTATTCATCAGGCTAGAATCGACGAAGCCATACAGATTACAGAAAAAAATATATAACATATAAACCATAACAATCAATACAATATATAGAGAATAATCACATACAAATATATATACAATACAATGTAAGAACATAAAAAACATAAAAACAAACGAACAATAGTGCCAACTAGCAATTACGTCGACGTGCGTTTCGGAGTCCTCCTTCCTCAGGGCGTAGATGGCATTTCAAAAGACAGAAATAAATATAATATAATACAAATAAGCCAACAAATTTGATCAGAGATAGCTAACAAAAATTAGCTTTCAAGCCTCGTCAATATTATCTGTGGAAGAAGAGATACCTATATTATTCATTTATAAAATACATAATAAAATAACACCAAAGTACTTCAGGGATGCCAAAATTAAGGGAGAGTTAAAGAGAGATAGGGGGGAATAAAAAAATATATAAGTGAACATAGAAAAAAATATAATAAGTGAACATAGGAAAAAATACAAACAGCTGGTCCTAAAAACTTATGGATTTGTTGCTCCTATGAAGTCCTGTATTCTGAGGCCCTATTAAACACTTGGGTTCTGACTGAATTCGCCACCTATGGTGGCTTGGTATTCCAAATGTTCCCCTTTTTTGGTAGTGTTTGCGCTTGATAAAACTCTTCAATAAAGTTTTCACGGAAGGAGAGTTTGACGTTTCAGCTTTTTTTTCCGAAGGCCAGCGGCTTAGTCCTCCTTCCCTGTCTATGCTGATGATGCGCGCGCAAATCGGCAGATGAGGTGGTTTCCGGACTTCCCGCGTTGGATGTCTTTATTTAAACAAGAATGCTCCATTTCTCGTTGACTCCGGGCTCGGCGGTCTATTTAGGTTTAATCTCCTGGCTGAGGACTTGGACGACGTAAGTACCGCTCGTTAGAAACATTTAATGTTTTCTTTTTTGTTGAGCGGTACATTGTGGTAGTAGGGGATAACGGGTTGCATTATGGTGAAACTTTCCCGTTTTTTCTTTTCCCACCACAGTTGTTCTGTAGTCCCGCAACCCGCTTTCTTGCCCAAGGAGCATTCTTTTCTCTACGTATACGTAAGCTCTTATTATTATTTTTCCTTTTTGGGCTGATTCGCCCCTTGTTAAACTTATTTTACCTCATAGTGCCATTTCTTAACGTGATCCACACTTATTCGACAAGATTATCCCATGCCTGATTATTGATCGAATGGCTCAATTGTTTGTTTATACAAATGTTGGCATGTTTGGAATATCAATACTTAAAGGAATATTTACTGATCGCAGCTTTCGAATTACACGGGAGTTGCTGCACATTACCGTTGGTCATGTAATTACAGGGACCACATTGTTGATTCAATTTTGTGCTACGTTAGATATTCAATCTGTTTTTTGATAAACACAACCTAGTGAATAGTATGTATGCTGATTCAACATGTGTATTTCTTCACAGATACGTGGGGGTCCTTTCGGAACTGTGGAAGGCCTTTACTGTAACCGTGAGTGTATCGGTTCTTTGCACCTGAGGTTAGGGTAAGCCTTAGAAAGCTTATACCGCCAAGGTGCCTCCTTTTTTCATGATTAGGTCCTGATGAAAGCTTTGTGAAAGACATTCATAAGCTGAAACATGTCGACCATTTGACCACTTTTAGGATAAGTCTGACCAAGTTAAAGTCAGGAATAACTATCCTTCACTATTTTTAACCTTTCATGTTTCGTCACTATTAAAATGTACTGGTGGACGATTCGTGACTTTTAATTATTTTTCTAATTTTCACTCACTAATCTCTTCACATTTTCTAGTCTGAAGCTGTTGCTCCGCCTTAACATAAGCGTTGAAGCACACCAGTGGTGCATAAGGCACCCCTGGCTAAACCCTATGATGAAGCATGTCACCAACTATGTTGGTGAGTGAGGGTTTTATTTTACATCAGATTGATCTTGTCTCTCTGGCACTTCGTCCGATAATAAGGAGAATCACCGGCTGTGTGTTTATCTCCTTTTTATCACACTCTTTTGTTGTTATTTCGCACCTCCGTAAATGTCTGACTTGCTCTGTATGTGCCTGTATCCTTTTTCAGATAGGTATCTGAGTTCCATAATATGTGTGAGACTGCATGTAAATCTGGGCATATGAGCCTGTAAAGTGCACAAGAAAGACACTTTAATATGAAAGTACACGTCTTAAGCACATATCTCATTGTCTATGGCCTACTTACAGCCTACCTTAAGGGCATCTTATTTGTAGTACAAAAGGGCTTTTTAGACTTTAAAACATGTTACAAATATCAACTCTGCCTTGCACCAACACTGCACACACAGGGTGTCCAGGAGCAGGCCCTACACATGTTTAAAGGGCAAGTGGTCTGCATGGCTGACTTATTAATGTCCAATCCTCATTAGTGTCCGTTCTTTGGCTGTGTCTTTTAATGTTTATGGCAGTATGTTGGTATATGAGTGCCTACCTTACTCACTCTATGGATCTCAAAGTCTCTATGGAAGCATTGGTTACAGCGTGTGTTAGAGAGCATTGGGCATGTATCTGTGTGTGTGCAACTGCCTTCATTATGCTTCATCTCATAAGATGTGTGTGTGTCTGAAAGTGGATACTGATCAGTCTCTGTCCATGTCTGGGTGTGTAAGAGGCTGTATCCTTTTGCACATAGGTATGAGAGTTACAGAATGGGTGTGAGACTGCATGTAATGCTAGGCATATGAGCCTGTAAGTGCACAAGAAAGACACTGAAACTTGAGAGTATATATGTTATCTTTGGAGCAGACATCTTATTCCCTATGGCCTACTTACAGTCACCCTAAGGGTGACATATGAAGTATAAGATGGCTTTTTAGTCTTGAAAACATGTTGCAAATATCAAGTCTACCTAGCAGTAGCACTGAATACACATCCTCTGAAGTAGCAGACCTCAGACATGTTGAAAGGGGAAGTGGTCTGCATCGCTGGCTTTTTACTGTGAGTTCCTCAGTACATTTCTGTATAAATGTGTCTACCCCTATTCAGGTACTCTTTGCATATTTACAAAAGTATGCTACAATCCGAGTGCCTCTCTTACTGTGTATATGGCTCTCTGAACATGTATGGTGAAACCTGCTGGGAATACTTGCTGGGTGTATTACGGAGCAGAGCTTTGGAGAATGCAAGGCTGTATGCCACCGGCTTCATTAGTACTACTTACATAACAGCTGTGTGTCTCTCAGAGTGAATATTGAAGTGCCTCTATGAATGTCTTACTGGTTGTTTTAGTCACTCTATCATGTTATAGATAGGTGTGTGAGTTCCAGTGTGGGTGTGACACCGTTTCTAAAACTGCACATATAGGACGATATGTGTACATGGAATGCACTTAAACTTGAAAGTATTTGATTTACATTTTACCCACAAACCTGATTCAGAGTCCATTACGTATAGTCTAGCTAAGAATTCACTTATATGTAGTACAACATCAAATTAAGATTTGGCAATGTTCTTTAAATCTCAAATAAAGCAAAAAGTAACACTTCATACACATGCTCGACAGTACCAGATCCTACAACAAGTACAGCACTTTAGTACAACTTTACAAAGTAATTACATGTACCAGTTGCAGATATCAATCAATCAATCAGGGGTTTGTTATAGCGCGACTACTCACCCGTAAGGATCTCAAGGCGCTAGGGGTGGGGGGTGTAGGTTCCATTCCATCAAGGAGGGGGTCTGTCAAAGAGCCAGGTTTTGAGGTTTCTTGTGAAGATGGGGAGCGATGTTGTCTGTCTGAGGTGGAGCAGAAGGGCGTTCCATGCTTTGGCTGCGAGGAATGAGAAGGAGCGGCCTCCCGATCTGGTCTTTCTGGTGCGGGGGACCAAGGCATAGGAGAGCTGGGCTGATCGTAGGGTCCTTTGGGGTGCGTGGAATTTGAGTCGGCTGTTCAGGTATGCTGGTCTGGTGCCGTGGAGGGATTTGTGTGCGTGAGTGAGTATCTTGAAAGTGATTCTCGCCTCAACGGGGAGCCAGTGGAGTGTGCACAGGTGCTGGGAGATGTGGCAGTGTTTTGGCAGGTTGAGGACTAGTCTTGCAGCGGCGTTCTGGATGTTCTGTATCTTGCGGGTGAGGTTTTTGTTTATTCCAGCATAAAGTCGTGTCTGCTGGTGACCGGGCGTGAGTGACGGTCTTTCGGTGTTCGAGGGGGATACATTTGAAGGTCTTACGGAGGAGGCGGAGGTTGTGGAAGGAGGAAGACGAGACAGAGTTGATTTGGTGGTCCATTTTGAGCTCGGAATCTAGGATGATTGCCAGGTTGCGTGCGTGGTCCGTGGGGGTTGGTGGGTTTCTGAGGGTGGGGGGTCACCAGGTGTCGCTCAAGGCGTCGGGGTTTGGGCCCATGATGAGTACTTCTGTTTTGTTGGTGTTTAGTTGTAGGCAGCTGTTTTTCATCCATTTGGCGACGGCTTCCATGCCTTCTCGAAAGTTGGTCTGGGGGTGTTGGGCTCGTTGGATAGGGAGAGGATGAGTTGGGCGTCGTCTGTGTATGTCACGATGTTGAGTCGTAGGTTCTGACGATGGGGGCGAGTGGAGCCATATAGACGTTGAAGAGCGTCGTCCAGAGGGACTGCCGAACCCTGTGCGATTGCTATTAACCGACCTCTGAGGGAGTGGAGAGGGTAAGTCAAAGAATTTTGGAGGCCCAGGAGGACATACGCTGGGAAGTGTGGTATTTCTGTGTCTAGGTGCTTGTCCACTTCCTCCAGAACCTGATTCCAATATGTCTGAAGGTGTGTGCAGTCCCACACCAGGTGTACCAGAGTGCCCATGCTCCTGCATCCCCACCAACAATTCGCCCCCTGGGTGGGATCCATTGCCTGAAGACGCTCCGGAGTGTAGTACCAGTATGTGACCAGTTTGGTAAAGGTCTCAGTGAGGCCCATGTGATATGCTGAGTGGCGAGCTCTATAGTACACCCCCTCCAATTCCTTAATACTCAGTGTTCTACCTAGTTCCCTTTCCCATCTTGTGCGAGCGGCATTATATATATATGAGCGTTTCTGGCAAGAAGCATTTTATACAAGTCTGAAATAAGTTTTGTGTCCGATGTGTGAGTGATAAGCCACTTCTCGTAGGTGGAGAGGAGTCTACAGGCGGCTGGTTTAACCTAAGTGTGTAACGCCTAGTGCCTAATCTGGAGGTATCGGAGCCGTTCAGTTTCAGGTAGCCCGTAATCTAATTTGAGCTGTTGGAATGGTATTATCCCATCTGCATTTAATAGCTAGCCTAAAGAGTGGCACCCTGGGGATCTCCAGTGCACGAAGGCAGCCACGTCCATGCCTGGTTGAAAATCCGGGTTATACAGCAATGGAGTGAGTGGTGAGGGAAAAGTAATGAGATTGTATTTGATGTTGGTGTGATCCCATGATTCAAGGGTAGCCCGCGTAATATGAGATGCGTATAAGTTGGGTGGTCTGTGTCCCTTCCGAAGGAAAGGAATTTCCTGTAAAGGTCTGGTGGCTACTACCTGATCCTGGAACAGCCAGTGTTTTTCTGACTCTCACCAGCTCCATTCAACTAGGTGGCGCAATTGGACTGCTTGGAAATAGAGGTGGAGGTCGGGGACACCGAGGCCGCCCCCCCTCGGGTGGAAGCATCGCGATTGTCCACTTCATCCGTGGCTTACGGCCATTCCATATAAATTGTGCCAAGTCTGATTGGGTCTGTTGTATCCACCCATTTGGAGGTCGGAGAGGTAAGGTCCGAAACATGTATAAGATCTGTGGTAGGATGGTCATGTTATGTTATGTTAGGATAATTTTGTAGAGCGCACAGCTACCCAACTAGGGTTTCCCAGCGCTAAACCTGACAGGGGACCAAGCAATAAGAAAGAGTCAAAGTTAAAATTATTGATTAAATAGCCAAGTTTTTAAAAGTTTACGAAAAGTCGGAAATTAAGTTTCATTATGAGTTGCAATGGGGAGAGAATTCCAAAGCACTGGACCAAGACAGGCAAAGGAACGACCACCCATTCTTTTAAGTTTAACACTAGGCACCACAAATTTACCTTGGGTGGCTGAGCGAAACACACGAGAGGGCAGATAGGAGTGAACCAAAGTTTGTAAGTATTTTGGAGAGGAGCCAATTTTAATTTTGTGCATATAACACATGGCTTTAAACTTCACACATGGTTTTCAACCTTAAGCCAATGAAGTTTATGTAAAGCACTGGAAGGTGGAGAGTTTTTGTGAAAGCCGGCATAACAACCTGGCAGCAGAATTTTTGACCACTTGTAGTTTCTGTGTAACATCCTTATTGGAGCCCAGATAGAGGATGTTTCCATAGTCCATTCTCGAGGTCACAAGCGCCTGGACTACGGTTTTCTGGGTGGAAACCGGAAGCATCCAAATTATTTTTTTCAACCATTTTAAGATGGTAAAGCAAGTGCCAGCCACTTTTACAGCCTTCTGTTTCATAGATAGATTATCATCAATTAAAACTCCCAAATTGCGGACAAAGGCAGAAGGCTGAGGGAGAGCACCCATTTCACATGGCCAATGCTGAGGGCCCCAGAGATCTTTGTTTTTCCCCAAAATGAGGACTTCGGTCTTTTCGCCGTTATGCTTAAGGAGATTATCTTGCATCCATGATGCAATATTACTTAAACCAGTCTGAAGCACCGAAGGTCCGCATGGCTATCCCGAGGAAAGGGAAAAAATGATCTGGGTGTCATCAGCATAAGAAAACAGGCACAGCCCTGATTCCTCTGTTATCATTGCCAGGGGTTTAATGTACAAATTAAATAAAAGAGGACTCAAAATAGAGCCCTGAGGCACCCCATAAGAAGAGGGGTAGATTTTAGAGGTGGCTCTAGATGAAAAAACTTGAAATGTCCGCTTGGTGAGAAAAGACGTGAGCCAGCCAAGTGCTGTGCCAGTAATGCCAGAGGATTGTAAGGATTTTAATAACACAGTGTGGGACACCGTATCAAATGCAGCGCTCAAATCGAGCAATATAAGAGCTACGGTGTCCCCAGCATCCAATCGCTGTCGTAACATCTCTGATACTCCAAGCAGAGTTGTCTCAGTAGAGAAACCTGCCCGAAAACCGGACTGAGAGGGATGCAAAAGGCTAGTTGAATCCACAAAGCAAGTATGTTGCTGATTAATAAGTTGATTCAGAGCGGGGCCTCATTTCCCAGAGCAGATGCCTGGTGAAGAGGAGAGCACGCCCGTACTGTGACAGGTAAGCTTATTGATGTTTTGGTGGAGTTATTTTTGTACATTGCGAATTGCATTATCATGCTAGAAGTTGAAAAAGATTATCAATGAAGCAGGTGTTTGTACTATGAATGGCATCTTTGTCTTTTTATTCTTTACTTTTAGGAAATGGATGGACACTCCTGTAATAACCAGTAAAGAGTGTTGAATGGTTAAGTCCACAACCAAAGTAGGTTGTATATCTTCCATTTATTGTGTTTTTTTCACGTTGATGTTTTTTCACAATTGGGTTAATTCACATTATTACATAGCAGTAGCAAATACTCCTAGGTCCTGACGAAAGCCGGATTTCCACATAATCCATAGGCTGAAACATGTAGACCATTTTTCCAACTGGACGTGAGCAGTTATTTTTTCAAAGCAGCTCTTGCACTGGTTTTATTTCATCACTTAAACAGAACCATTAAAGCTTCATATCTGTTTCAGTAGATGATTTTAAGATTCACATTTTTCACTGCACTGCTTTCTCTCACCACCACCAACGATTACACCACATCTTTGTTTACTACGGTAGATACTATATCCTGAACCGTGAGTTTGAGTCTAGTTGCCTTGTTCAATCTTGATGGCACAGCTAGGGCCACTGGATCCCAGATGATGTGGGTGGCTACCCAGGTGGCTGATGGGATTCATTTCCACTAGTAGTGGTACTCACTTGCTTCTTGACTTTTCTCCTAATTTTTCTCCAATTTATTTCCAAATTAGTCCATAGGTTTCCATTGTGTAGCTATAATACATTTAGAATTAGGGGGTTAGGAACCTAGTGGTCTTTAAATAATTTTCCCCTTTTTGATGTATCTGGCAGAGAGCAGATATATTTTAGTTATTAAGGATCCACATTGGCCTTTTTCAAGAGAGGAAGAACCATTGCATGCTTCCAATCTGAGGGAACAACGGCTTCTCGGATAGAGGCATTTAGTAGCTGCATAATGAGCATCAAAGAGGAAGAATCCAACTGCTGCAGCACAAAAGCAGGGATGAGATAACAAGGAGAGACAGATTTAATACTATTTAAGATTTTTTTGAAAGAATTAAAATCAAATAATGTCCAGGCTTCAAGTCTCCTGGGGTTACTCGCCCTGTGGTCAGACTCAATCATGGGAGATGACATACCAGATGCCCCTGTCTGCGTGGTTTGTAGTGCAGAGTCAATTTGTTCAACTTTGTCCACAAAATAGCTTGCAAGATTATCGCACTGTTGTTTATTGAGAAAAGGTGGCATTTACTCGGTGTCCGAGCCAGCAAGTTTTTTTACCATACTAAACAGAGTACGTGAACAGTTCTGGGCATTGGAGATAGTAGAGGATACATATTCCTTTCTGGCTAATTTACAAAGGGCTTGATACTGCTTTAAGGCTAACTTATAGTTGGATTTAGAATCCTGTGAGTAATTCCTCCTCCAGCTCCTTTCCAGAGTTTTGCATTTGGTTTTTTCAACTTTTAATTGCTCTGTAAACCAGGGGGCAGGGGAACGGTGGTTATATTTCTTTTTTTGGGGTTAATGGAAGACAACATTCAACTGAATCCGAAATCCATTCATGTATCATACTAGAAGAGTTAGTTGATATATGCACAATAGTAGGGGCGTTATCAATAAGAGTCCTATTAAAAAATTCAAGGTCCAATTTATTCCAATTCCGAGTTCTTTGAGGACCACTCACAGAAGTTGCGATTGGAGTCAGTGAAAATGTGCACTGAAATTTGGTAGCAAAATGATCAGACCAGCATAAAGGAAGAGCAGGATCACAGTGAAGACAAGTTAAATTAGAAAAAATAGGATCCAACAAGTGCCCTGCCACATGAGTGGGACCACTATTACTACGTAAAAGATTTAAAGCTGCAAGATCCGCAATCAGTGTACTACTAGTCGTACAATCCAAGTTTTCAAGCTGTAAGTTGAAATCACCCAATATGGTGAAATTCGACGCTTTAAGAAGATATGGCGCAACTAGCTCTGGTAATAACAGAGCCCAAGAATTAGAAGGTCCATGGGGGCAATAAACAAGAATACCTGAAAAAGTAATATGCGGCGTCAGTGTAATTTTAAATAACGCTGCTTCAGAATTTTAAATATCTAAATCTTCCAGTTTACATTGGTAAGACTTATCATAAATTATAGTAATTCCTCCACCCTTTCCGCTGTCCCTATCCCTTCTGGCTATGGCATAATTAGATGGTAGAGCCAAGGCAACATCAGGACCTGAGCTGGAATGTAACCAGGTTTCAGTAAGGAAGATCGCATCAGGATGTTCACTATTTAAGAGGGCAAATATATCCATCTTATGTTTGGGCAGTGACCGGCAATTCACGTTTCAGAATGTAAAAGCTTTACTAACAACATTCTTACCTGACAACAAAACAGTCTTTCTTAAAGAAGGGGGGGGGGGCTAGTCAAAGTTTCGTAGCTCTTATCTTTTGGGAGTGCCGTGCAAAACGAGAAATTTCAGCAAGGGCAGCAGAAAACATCATTAAAATCAAAGCTAATGTTACAGCTCGGATCTGTACATGGACGATATTTCAATAGCTGTTCAGGTGAGTACCTCAATGAAGCAGCCAAATTAGAAAGGAATTGACCAGGGTTCGTGGCCCCTGGTCCCAGAAGGGCGCGGACGGGCGCGGACGGGCGCAGACGGGCGCAGACCGGCTTGCCTTTGGCGCGCCTTCTGCACACCGCCGGCGCCCCCGCGGTGCGCGTCCGCTTACTGCTCATTTAAATAGAGAGTGAGACAGTGCGGCGTGCAAAAGCTAGTGCGCTGACCAGGGAAAGCGCGTGGCACCCAGAAAATGGCCGCTGCTAGAAAAATGTTACAACAAACAAATGATGGACGGAATGCTGACAATGCATACATTCTCCCCCAGTCAAGAGATCTGGGTTAAATCCATCGTTCTTTTGCCCACTACACCACCCCAGTTTAGACATGGCCATATGCAAATCAGTCTTGACCCTGTGCCTCATGGGAACAGTCCAGCCCGAACTGCCAAGCCATGTCTTCCCTGGACCGGAATCAAGCATCCTAGGACCGGTTTCTGGCTATCAGCCGTCATCAGCCAGGATAGCTTGACTCCAGTGGCGTAGTGAGCACGGGTCCCACGTCTGGGAATACCCATCCCACTTAGGGCGAAAAGCGTTACAACAAACAAATGATGGACGGAATGCTGACAATGCATATATTCTCCCCCAGTCAAGAGATCTGGGTTAAATCCATCGTTCTTTTGCCCACTACACCACCCCAGTTTAAACATGGCCATATGCAAATCAGTCTTGACACTGTGCCTCATGGGAACAGTCCAGCCCGAACTGCCAAGCCATGTCTTCCCTGGACCGGAATCAAGCATCCTAGGACCGGTTTCTGGCTTTCAGCCGTCATCAGCCAGGATAGCTTGACTCCAGTGGCGTAGTGAGCACGGGTCCCACGTCTGGGAATACCACTGCGTGGCAGAGTAGTGTCGTCATTGGCGTTATGGGAGAGGTAGTCTTTGATGGAGCGCTGTACCTGTTCTACTGCTGCAGCACGATCTAAGAGGGTGTCGCGGAGGCGCCACTGCCGGGAGGGTCGTTGTATGGGAGGGAGAGTGAGGGTTACAGTGACAGGTGCATGATCGGAGAGGGAGGCTACCCCTATCTCCACCTTTGTAGTTAATGCGTGTATAGGTACAGTTGCCAATAGGTAGTCAGCGCCACAGGTCTTTGAGGCCCAGAGCATGCAGTCGCGCCAAATGCTCCGTTGATAATGCGCCCGTCTGAGTGGTGCGCTGACAAGACCTGTCCGCGCCATTATCAAAGACTAAATTTGTATCCCCTCCCAGAAGGATCCTGCAGTCTGTCATGGCTGTCGCTTCAGTGAGCACTATGTGTAAAAACTTTTCTGGACCCTCGTTGGGGGCGTAGACTGAACCTATAGTGAGTGTTAAACCTCCCAGTGCAAAACGAAAGATCAACAGCCTGCCCTTAATTTCAGCTTCCTTGCGAAGGACCTACCCCTTGAACCTCTGGGCAACCAATATGGCCACCCTGGAAGATTTTGGTGGGGCCTGAAGAGAACAGCTGGGATGGGAACCTGCGGGATTTGAGGCGATGGCAGTCTCTGGCTTACAAGTGTGTTTCCTGCAGTTAGCATATATCTGCTTCGGTGTGCTCTAAACAGGACTGGACTGCTTTGCGCTTCACAGCATTATTGAGGCCCCTCACATTCAGGGTGAGAATTTTAAGCGTGTTGGGAGTCATTCCAATAGGCGGGGAAGAGTGGGAGCTGGAATGAAATCTGGGGACTGAACTCGTGGGAGCAATGTGCAAAGAGGGGCCCCAAATCGCTCTACCTGCTTGAACCCCTGCTGCCAAGCGAAAACAGTGGACAAGGAACCCCAAACCCCCCAAAAAAGAACCCCAAACATATGTCTGTATGAAGTCCTTCTACAAAAAAGAAAAAGAACAAGAGGTGTAACGTAGTCCATCATCTGTGGATGATCGGAGAGAAAGTTCCATGGGGAGTGTGTGTCCCCCCCGCCAACCGCGCCCATAATAAAGGATATTGTTATTGATAGACTTTGGGGAATACGGGGTAGGTGGAAGTTTGTGGATCCACACAGATTCCAGAACTTTCCGTCACAGAAATGTGAGGAAAATGTTTTTTTTTTTTTTTTACAAAGTTTGAGGTTTGCAAGGATATCTAGGTAACAGAACCTGGTGACAGCCGCACAACTCACCCCATTCTGGATTTCTCTGGGTATTTAGTTTTTAAAAATGTATAGGTTTGCTAGGTTTCCCTAGGTGCCGGCTGAGCTAGGTTTCAAAATCCACAGCTAGGCACAGTGCAAAAAAAGGTCATTTTGCACTGGAAAAATGGTGTGTCCAAGTTGCGTTTTGGGCTGTTTCCTGTAGCGGGCACTAGGCCTACCCACATAAGTGAGGTAGCATTTTTGTTGGGAGACTAAGGGGAAAACAGAATAGTAGAACAAGGGTTATTACCCATTGGCTTTCTTTGCATTTCTGTCTTCCAAATGTAAGACAATTTGTTAAAAAATAAGTCATTTTGAAAAAGGACCTCTAATTCACATGCTTGTATGGGTACCCACTATTTTGGAGTTGTGCAAATAACCACTGCTTCTAAACACTATATTTTGTTCCCATTTCATAAATATATAGGTTTCCTTGGTACCTATTTTTCACTCTTTATATTTTACAAAATTAATTGCTATATACCCTGTACACAATGAAAAACCATTGCAAGACACAGCTCAGTTATTGGCGCTGGGTTCCTTGGGTTCTTGGTGTACCTACAAGTCCTATATATCCCCACAACCAGAAGAGTTCAGCGGATGTAATGATGTATTGCTTTAATAATCCGTCATACTTAGAAGAAGTCACATGTGAAAATATTGGAACAAATGGCAGTTTTCTTCAACTCAATTTTAATATTTTTTTATTTTCAACTGTTAGATTCGATAAAAAAAAACCTTAAAGGATCTACACAAATGGCCCCTGGCAACCAATATGGCCACCCTGGAAGATTTTGGTGGGGCCTGAGGAGAACAGCTGGGATGGGAACCTGCGGGATTTGAGGCGATGGCAGTCTCTGGCTTACAAGTGTGTTTCCTGGAGTTAGCATATGTCTGCTTCGGTGTGCTCTAAACAGGACTGGACTGCTTTGCGCTTCACAGCATTATTGAGACCCCTCACATTCAGGGTGAGAATTTTAAGCGTGTTGGGAGTCATTCCAATAGGCGGGGAAGAGTGGGAGCTGGAATGAAATCTGGGGACTGAACTCGTGGGAGCAATGTGCAAAGAGGGGCCCCAAATCGCTCTACCTGCTTGAACCCCTGCTGCCAAGCGAAAACAGTGGAGAAGGAACCCCAAACCCCCCAAAGAAGAACCCCAAACATATGTCTGTATGAAGTCCTTCTACAAAAAACAAAAAGAAAAAAGAAAAAGAACAAGAGGTGTAACGTAGTCCATCATCTGTGGATGATCGGAGAGAAAGTTCCATGGGGAGTGTGTGTCCCATAATAAAGGAACACATCAAAGAGAATGCTAGGCGCTGTGACCATCAATCAGGCTGTGTTTGGGCTAGTGCTGCTGGTAGAGTCTCGAGGGCCGCCTTCTGCCCCTCAGAAATTTCAGAGGGGTTTGGTCGTTTATGTCGGTGCCGTCAGCCCTGTTGCCTTCATCTGGGTTTTGTGTCATCTGCGCTGGGTGTCATGCCTTCATCACTGTTCTCCTCTGGCGAGGGATCAATTCCCAGCAGGTGGCAGGCCTCAGAGAGGGATCGGAGCTGGAAAAGTTTACCAAACATACAGAAAACCAGGTAGAACGGGTGTCCCCAGCTATAGGAAAGGAGGACATTCTGTGCTGTGGCGAGTGACTAAAGTAGATACCGGCAAGCTTACAGAGTAGAGACGATGTCCAGTGCTACCCCCGAGTCTCTGCAATAGGGCACTCTCCTGCAGGCTGTGCCGTGTGGCAACAGTGTGCTACAACCGGGACGTCAGGTCTCGAGGATTGTCCTCACCATTTCTAGTGGAGCTCACCGGCCTCGTTCTCAGTCCGTGTGCTACTGCCACAAGCCCCATCTAGGCTCCAAAGCTTTCCTCCGGTGATGAGTCTACGCCTCTTCAAGGGGTTGGGCAAGGTCAGTGCCGCCGGTCATGCGTGAGGACCCCCAGTCCCGCTCTCAACATCTAACTGCGAGTAGGCCCTGAGCTACGTCACAAGCCCCGTGAGTGGTGGGCCTTGAATTCGTGCTATGGAGAATGTCTCCCGTCGCGTCTCCCTGACTGTGCAATGTCTCAGGTCCCAGTCAGATCGCCAGAGCGCTGCAGTCGCCTACACAGATGGGTTGTTATATCCCTGGACCACCAGCTATACTGCACCAGAGACCTTGCATGTCACAGCTGAGTCTTGTCTGGGTCCCAGTGCCCCCTGCGCCCTCTGCCATCCCGATCCGTACTCCCCCAGTGCCGACCGTACACTGCGACTTTCCCTCACTCTACAGTCACTTGCCTGATGTTCAGTGAAGGGGCGATGGCAAGCGGGCCCGCACCAGCTCCGTCCAGCCCCG
The DNA here is from genome assembly GCF_964204655.1 of Triturus cristatus. Taxonomy (NCBI): domain Eukaryota; kingdom Metazoa; phylum Chordata; class Amphibia; order Caudata; family Salamandridae; genus Triturus; species Triturus cristatus. Next base: position 1,413,239,453 of record NC_140591.1, on the reverse strand, counting down.
GAGGCGCATGCTCGCACCTGGCCTCAGCTTAAGATGGCGGAACCCATCACCGCTCCGCGACGTGGTCTTCCGTCACGGGGCCCTCCCGTCTCCTCCGGTATGTCGGGTGTTCACTGGACTCACGGGTCGCCGGTTAGTCTACGGCAGCGGCCCAGGCAGCTACTGTATCCTAGTCTTGCGGTGACTCTGCTCCTCCGTACCTCGCTACGTGGTCGCCGCCGCTCCAGTGCTGGATCTACTCGGGACTAGGCCACGCCCCCTCAGCACCGCGTTCCACGTCTCGGGCACTGCAAGCCTCGCAGAGACAGATTACCGCAATGTCACCTTGTCGTTGTGGCCGCTGACCCTCCCGCATTGATCGGCCACTGTTTTATGGGTGTCCAGCTGCCAGTGGCGGCAAAAAGATGGTGCTTTGTCGGGCGGTCAGCAGGAAAGCCTGAGCGGCACGTCCTATCGAGCCGCCATCTTGGCCACGCCTAAAAATGTATTTGAAAACAAATATAGTACGTTGTGTTTGCGGTGCTATCCCCTCAATCCCTATGTTTTTGGCCCTTCCTAGCCTCAGGCCCTTGGCTCACCCTCACAAGTGAGGTATCATTTTACTCGGGAGACTGAGGGGAACGCTGAGTGGTAGGACATTTGTGTAGGCACAATGATCCCTCACAGAAATGTGAGGAAAATATGATTTTTTTCAGCTAAATTTGAAGTTTGCAAAACGTTCTGGGTAAGAAAACATTGAGGGATCCACGAAAGACTCTCCCAAATGCCTAGTTTTTAGAAATGTGTGGGTTTGGCAGGTTTCCTTAGATAGCCGCCGAGCCTGGGACAAAAAACACATGTGCCCCTGGCAAACCAATGTAGATTTGTAATTGGTAATTTTGATGTCTTCACAATACGTTTTGGGCCCTTGCCTGTCACGGGTACTTGGCCCACCCACACAAATGAGGTACCATTTTTACTGGGAGACCAGGGGGAACGCTGGGTGGTGGAAAATTTGTGTCAGCCTGGTGATCTCACCTCTTTCCCACACAGAAACAATGAGATAACAATGTGATTTTTTCAGTTAGATTTGAGATTTGCAGGGGATTCTGGGTAAAAGAAACATTGGGGGATCCACCCAGGCGATACCTCCCTGGACTCCCCCGGGTGTCTAGTTTTCAGAAATGTCTGGGTTTGGTAGGTTTCCTTAGATGGCCGCCGAGCCCAGGCCAAAAACCTAGTCGACCCCCCCTTGCAAAACCAGGTTGTTTTGTGATGGGTCATTTTGATGACTCCACAGTATGTTTTGGGCCCTTCCCTGCCGCAGGCACTTGACCCACACACACAAGTGAGGTACCATTTTTATTGGGAGACTTTGGGGAACGCTGGGTAGGTGGAAGTTTGTGGATCCACATTGATTACGGAACTTTCCATCACAGAAACGTGAGGAAAATGTTTTTTTTCAAAGTTTGGGGTTTGCAAGGGATTCTGGGTAACAGAGTCTGGTGAGAGCCACACAAGTCACCCCATCCTGAATTCCACTGGTTGCCTAGTGTATAAAAATGTATAGGTTTGATAGGTTTCCCTAGGTGCCAGCTCAGCTAGGGTTCAAAATCCACAGCTTGGCACTGTACAAAAAAGGGTCAGTTTTCACTGGAAAAATGTGATGTGTCCACGTTGTGTTTTGGGCTGTTTGCCATTGTGGGCACTAGGTCTACCCACACAAGTAAGGTACCATTTTTAGGTCTCGCCTGAGCCAGCGCTTTAGCGCTGCTCTGGCGAGAGCTATAGAAAACGGGGATTTGGAAGTGCAAACGAGTGCTTTTCAGGCCCCCAACTACAGTGCATGTGCGCCGGGCGCGCGCACCATTTGGCAGCCTGTGTGTACATTTCGCGGGCGCTTTGATGTTCTCAGTGAGCTGCGCGGCCACTGCGAACTTCAAAGCACCCGCGAAATGATTACTCTCACTTTAACGTTCGCACCTACTTGGCAGACAGGTTCTCTGTTGCTCTTTCCTCCTCTGCTCTCTCTCCTCAGAGTCCGTCCCTCCCCCTGTTGCAGCAGCTGGCATTACACGGGGAGGGTGGCTCTTCGTGCCTACCAAAAAACAAGCATTGGCATAGCCAATAGGTCTCGCTTTTGGGACCTTATAAGTATTTAGTTATGCAACTGTTGCATAGTTAAACACTTATAAGGTCCCAAAAGCTAGACCTATTGGCTATGCCAATGCTTGTTATTGATAGACTTTGGAAAATACGGGGTAGGTGGAAGTTTGTGGATCCACACAGATTCCAGAACTTTCCGTCACAGAAATGTAAGGAAAATGTTTTTTTTTTTTACAAAGTTTGAGGTTTGCAATGATATCTAGGTAACAGAACCTGGTGACAGCCGCACAACTCACCCCATTCTGGATTTCTCTGGGTATTTAGTTTTTAAAAATGTATAGGTTTGCTAGGTTTCCCTAGGTGCCGGCTGAGCTAGGTTTCAAAATCCACAGCTAGGCACAGTGCAAAAAAAGGTCATTTTTCACTGGAAAAATGGTGTGTCCAAGTTGCGTTTTGGGCTGTTTCCTGTAGCGGGCACTAGGCCTACCCACATAAGTGAGGTAGCATTTTTATTGGGAGACTAAGGGGAAAACAGAATAGTAGAACAAGGGTTATTACCCATTGGCTTTCTTTGCATTTCTGTCTTCCAAACGTAAGACAATTTGTTAAAAAATAAGTCATTTTGAAAAAGGACCTCTAATTCACATGCTTGTATGGGTACCCACTATTTTGGAGTTGTGCAAATAACCACTGCTTCTAAACACTATATTTTGTTCCCATTTCATAAATATATAGGTTTCCTTGGTACCTATTTTTCACTCTTTATATTTTACAAAATTAATTGCTATATACCCTGTACACAATGAAAAACCATTGCAAGACACAGCTCAGTTATTGGCGCTGGGTTCCTTGGGTTCTTGGTGTACCTACAAGTCCTATATATCCCCACAACCAGAAGAGTTCAGCGGATGTAATGATATATTGCTTTAATAATCCGTCATACTTAGAAGAAGTCACATGTGAAAACATTGGAACAAATGGCAGTTTTCTTCAACTCAATTTTAATATTTTTTTATTTTCAACTGTTAGATTCGATAAAAAAAAACCTTAAAGGATCTACACAAATGGCCCCTTGCTGAATTCAGAATTTTGTCTACTTTTCAGAAATGTACAGCTTTCTGGGATCCATTATTGCTTTCACACCCATTTCTACGACTAAGTTGAAGGAGGTTGAAAGTGCAAAAAATGGCAAAAATAGGCTATGTCCCAGTAAAATGACAAAACTGTGTAGAAAATGTTGGTTTTCTGACAAACGTCTACCTGTCTCTGAAAGCTGGGAAGATGGTGATTTCAGCACCACAATCCCTTTGTTGATACTATTTGCAGGGAAAAAACATAAGCGCTTTCTTCTGCAGAACTTCTTTCCCATTTAAAAAAAAATGAAAAATAGTTGTACTTTGGCAACATTTTTGGTCTCCTCCAGGGCAATCCACAAATCCTCATGATGTTCGAAGAAAAGGATGCAAATTTGGCCTGGTTACCTTGTGTGGACAAAAAGTTACAGGGGCCTAAGTGTGAACTACCACAAATAGCCCAAAAAAGGCTTAGCAAGGGGGGGGGGGGGCGTGGCATAGCAGCGAATGGGTTAAGTACTGACAATAACTGGTTATGGGCTTGGTACAGGTTGTGTCAAACCACCTCACATGTCTATTATGGTGAGTGTTCATCGTGGCCGTGGGCAATTCCTGTGCAGTCCCGCAGATTCTATCAAAACCCATAATGGTCTAAAGCCCCCACCCAATCCTTGATCTCTTCCATACATATCGTAAAATCACAATAGGTTGCAGCAATTAGATTTCATAGAAAAGTATCTTTATCAACTCTCGGCTAACTCATGGTACCCCCTTATTAATTGAAATGCCAATGATATCGGGTGGGCCGTCACCTCCAGCTTTTCAAAAAGGCATTACTTATCGAGACAGCTATGTCAATGGTCGCTCAGTGGGGAATCGAAAACCATGTATTCTCCTACCCATCTCCTTAGATGATATGACAGTAAAATAAAATCGATTTGGCTAAAATGGCCGTGGACAACAAATGTAGGAGTATCATCTAGGCCACTGTCTGAGGAATCAAAGCAAACATCAGATTATACCTTATAAACAGCAAATTAAGTTTGTACCCATATGGACTACGAGTGGGCTCCCATTCGGTATTCAACAGGCTACATGACATTGCTGGGGAAACTTAAAAATATTTAGCATTAAAATCCTCGAACCACACAATTCCATAGATGCTGTTAAATCTGCTCTTACTTTGCTCTATATCCTCCTGCAAAACTTTCACTATGGCAGTTACTGCCTTAAAAAACCTTGTTATAAAAGTTAAAGCAGTAGCATATATTCTCTTTCACATTTTATGTATACAATGCGATAAAGTGGTGAGACCAGATTTGTCCACATAATCTGACCCCGGAAAGTGAAGGACACCATTGTAACTAAACCTCCTTTATCCCTCCCCTTAGTTCCTGCTATCGCAGGAGTAGAGTAGGTAACAAACCCATAGATAAAAATTGGTTCATGGAGCCAAGTTTCTTGAAAGCAAAGAACTGCATAGAATTTGCTAAAGTTTAGCCAATCCAAGTCTGCCAGTTTTGCAGCTAGTCCTGCCACATTCCATGATGCAAATCATATTCCTCCGCCTCCGTTGTTTCAAGACACATAATGGCAAAGCTTTCCTCCATTGAAATGGGAAGACCAACCGCCCTCGCTAGGGGAACGAGTATAATTTAACTAAATATAGAAAAAAATCATGGCTCTGATGTTGATTGCATTTTTGAGGCATGCGCACAAGGAAAATGCTGGCACTCACAGTGAACAGATAAAAATGGCTAAACTAGGCTGAACCAATGACCCATTCTGTATGCTGTGATGTGTGAAAGCAAAATGTAAAAGCCACTTCAAAAAACTATCCAATGAATAGGGCTGAATAAATATCTCTCAATGTATACACTGTGTATATACATATATATATATATATATATATATATTTACTTAAAAAACCATAGGTTTTACACATGTTATAGTTAGGTGGATATTTCGCTCGTAAAAAACCAATGAAATTCCCCCGTTATAGTTACTTCAGATAACTATAACTCGCGCGCCCGCAATCCTCTGCTCATGACATCACATATTACATCACTCATGACATGGTCAGTGGCATCACTCTTGACATCACTGATGACATCATCCTTGTGATAGAGTGGCGGTCGCGTGAGTTATAGTTATCTGAAGTAACTATAACGGGGGAATTTAATTGTTTTTTTATGAGTGAAATATCCACCTAACTATAACATGTGTGAAACCTATGGTTTTTTAAGTGAATTTGCAAGGTTTTTTAAATGCTAAGTTATGTAGGTATTATTTTTTTTTTTATATATTTATTTTACAATTAACTACGTATTAAATTTTTTTTATTTTTTTTTAATGGTTTTTCAGCGTGCACGCACGGTGCGCGCATCCCCGCGATTTAAAAAAAAAAAATTATATGTTTTTTTCTGCCTTCGGGGTCCTTCAGGGACCCCCTGACAAAGGCTAGGGGGTCAGGAACTCTCTACCCTGCCCCCTTTTCACGTTCGCCACCTTCCTTTTCCACTCTCGCACTGAAAACATTAAAAATGGCGGCCGACACTTCCTGATTTCGACCGATTCGAACGTTGACTGGCATGTAACAACCAATCAGAATTACTTTCGCGCACGCTAAGGTGCGCGCATGGTGCGCGCACGGTGCGCGGCTATAGTGATGTATGTGCTTTTAACTGCAATTTTCTCAGGAACTACTGAACAGATTGACTCCATATATGCAAAAGGCACTTCCCTGACCTGAGGACTACCTCTCTGCCAAATTTCAAGCAATTCTGTTCAGCCGTTCGGGCTGTACCTTCGACTAAAGGTCCTATGGGAAAATGCATGGGGAAAACGCGTTTTGGGACTCCCCTTTTTTCTCAGCCCCCACTTGACGTATCCCCCCGAGACTTTCAGGGTAGGAGCTGAGCGGAGCGCCCCATTAGTTTTGAAAATTTCGCGAAGATTCGTCAACCGGCGCCAAAGTTATTCAAAATAGAATTTTGAGATTTCCTATGGAAACAAGGTCCTAACTATAACTATCTACTGGCGACCGCCAGTAGATAATATATATATATATATATATATATATATATATATATATACACATGTGAAGATGAAGGATCACAAGAAAACAACAGCCAGCCAGGGCAAAAATCTGGATCCCAAAGGATACAATGAGTCACAAAGAAATAAATAATTCTTGGATAGATATATATATATATATATATTCACTGAAAAAACCATAGGTTTCACACATGTTATAGTTAGCGGAAATTTTACTGATAAAAAACCAATGAAATTCCCCCGTTATAGTTAGTGCAGGCAACTATAACTCACGCGACCGCAATCCTCTGCTGATGCTAATACTGTATTTAGACACTTATTTGCCCATGTCTTCTTCCATACATTTTTAGCTATACATATATTACAAATATTTTTTTTTCATAAAGACACATATGTCATCAGCAGAAGATTGCGGTCGCGTGAGTTATAGTTGCCTGCACTAACTATAACGGGGGAATTTCATTGGTTTTTTATCAGTAAAATTTCCGCTAACTATAACATGTGTGAAACCTATGGTTTTTTCAGTGAATTTGCAAGGTTTTTTAAATGCTAATTCCTAACTATAACGTGTGTGAAACCTATGGTTTTTTCAGTGAATTTGTACGGTTTTTTAAATGCTAAGTTACTTTACGCCATTCGTGGCGTGCGCGCCCACTTAACGCAGTTCGTTCCGTGCGCGCACGGTGCGTTTCACGCACCGTGCGCGCACAGTGAGCACGCGGTGCGCTTCGCGCACCGCACGCCCACTTTACGCAGTTAGTGCCGTGCACGCACGGTTGGCACGCGGTGCGATGACAAAGCAAGAAAGCACGTCAACAAATCTGTTTCTGCTTTCCTCCGTGACTATGGTATGGGTGCCATTTACCACAACAACTTGCGTTATGACATGCAAGACATTTATAGAGGAGATGGTGTGCACTTCAATGATGAAGGGAACAGAGTCTTCCTCTTGAACCTTAGACTCTGCATCGGTACTTACTTGTAGGTACCACTAAAAAATCATTTCATAAACACAACGGCTCTTTTTAGAGCCCCCTAATATCTAAACACTTAAATCTGATTTTCATTTTTTTTTTTTTTTTTTTTACCGTACGCTTACCGTAAGCTTACCGTACGCGTACCCCGTGATTTTTTTAAAAATCAATAAATGTTTTCTTTGTACTTTACAGTCCTTCTTTGACCCCCTCACAAATGTAAGGGGGTCTGTAACTCTCCTCATTGCCCCCTTTTCTTGTTTTCACTCTTTTTTTTCTGAGTGAAATACACAAAATGGCGGCCGCCGCTTCCTGGTTTCGGCCGATTCGAATGTTTACTAAGATCTAAGAGCCAATCAGAATCGCGCTCGCGCACGCCACCGTATGCTTACGGTAAGCGTACGGTAAGCGTACCGTAAGCGGGCTCAGATATATATATTGATTTAAAGGCTATTTTCTCAGAATCTACTGAACAGATTTACACCAAACCTACAAAAGGCACTTCCTTGACCTAGGGACTACCTCTCTGCCAAATTTCGAGTAATTCTGTTCAGCCGTTCGGGCTGTAGCTCGTTCTAAAGGTCCTATGGAAAAATGCATGGGGAAAACGTGTTTTGGGACCCCCCTTTTATCTCAGCCCCCGCTTGACGGATCCCCCCGAGACTTTCAGGGTAGGAGCGGAGCGTAGCGCCCCACCTATTTTGAGAAATTCGCGAGGATTCATCGACCGGCGCCAAAGTTATTCAAAATAGAATGTTGAGGTTTTCCTATGGAAAAGGGGTCCTAACTATAACTACCTACTGGCGACCGCCAGTAGGTAATATATATATATATATATATATATCTATATCTATATCTATATCTATATATATATATATATCTATAATCTATATATATATATATATATATATATATATATATATAAGCACAGTTGCGACAATCCAGGTCCCAAAACAAAAGACGGCACCCACGGGAAATCTTGCGTGATGTTTTATTAAAGTGCAGAAACCCTCTCCCCAGCCAACAGACGCGTTTCAGCATTACCGACTTCTTCGATGTTGGCTACCATGAATCGATTCACCATTTTTAAAGTGCTCAGTGTGTGTAAACAATGTTCATAAACAGCGAAGATGGCCTAATTTCACCTAAAAGTCATGCTTTTTGTGGCAGCCATCTTAGAACGTTCCTTTCGTGCAATTTAATTAATGTCTTTATGCATATGCAGACAATTACTAACATATCAGACAAATGCAACTAGTATATATTACAAAATGATATGTCTGGTAAACCGCTGTACATCTTAATTGAGCCCTGAATGGGCAATCACAGATGATACTGATAGAATTCTACGGTGATACCCAGAAAACAGGATTGCCCTCGCTAAAAGGAAGGAAACAGTCACTCTCAAGATTATTTGTACAAGACCTCTAAACAAATAAACATTGCTCAGAGAATGTATATATAAATAAATTTCCATCATGTACAGAAAATCCTAATCTTTTTTGAAAAGATCTTATTATAAGGATTACGCGTGAGATGGTATTCTTGAATGTCAGTACTCATTCTAAATGTGACCAGAGTTCTTCTGTTGTATTGAGACCTATGGGTGCCATGGTATTAAGTTCTATAATGTACCTAAACTCCATCCTACGTAGGGTTTTTACTCTATCCCCTCCCCTTTCGTGTTTTCGGGGGCCTGGTCTATACAGCAGAATCTTATGAGATCACGGTTACTGTTATGGACACTTTCGAAATGGCGTGCTACTGGATATGTAGGATCCTTTTTACTTATTGCACGCATGTGCTCCAAAATTCGTTTTTTCATTGGGTGAATGGTGCTGCCCACATATCTTTTAGGGAATGAAAGGATTGGTCCGTGACATATATTTAAAGGTGCGATGAATCACAAACTATCTGCTGTGTGTTGTCAAGGCATCCAACACTGATTATAAATATCATATGGCGAGATATATGTTTTTCTTAAATGCATACAGTTAATATAAGGAACTCTGTGTTAGAGAGACAACAGCGTGACAAGAGACCAATGTCCAGCATACAATTAATGTCAAGGAAAAAGGAAAAAAGCGCCAGAAAATCCAATTGCAGTATATTTATTTCATATACTTAAGAGCACCTTATGCATTTGTAGTCATAGTAAGGTTGCAAGGCAAAGGGGGAAGTGTTTAGGATGGTTGTGCTCGTGGTGGAAAGGGATGGGTAGAAGTCACTGGTTAAGGAATACACATTAATTCAATCATTACAAAAACAAACTGGTAAGAAAGACCAGTAAACAAGACCTGTCCTTGCTAATTCCTTAAATCACAGTTATACAGTATAATAAAGCATTAATGCAACATCAGGGAACAGGGGGAGGAGGAAGAGAAGGTACAGGTCCCATTTGGGTGGATCGCGTCGACGTTTCGACTCAGCTAACGCATAGAGGGTGACTTGTACCTCCTCTGCGAGTCTTCCTCAGGACGAATAGGGCGGGGGGGGCAACCTAGAGGTGAAAGAATGAGTGGCTCTGTGTTAATAGGCGCATAAACCTCATTTCAGAAGGGAAATGAGATAAGGTGTATTACTGACCTAATCCTGGTGTCACATTGGCATCCCAGGTGTCAGACTGAAGGATGAGTGTTTCCACAGAGTTTTCTGTAAAAACATAATTCCTAAAATGAGTATGGAATAAGGTTACGCTAGGTAGCAAAAGGTAATTAGTCACTTAAGATTAAGATTAAAGCACTCACCCAAACCCAGTTTGGAACTCAGCTCACTTCTTTGGGTGAGTGCTTTAATCTTAAGTGACTAATTACTGTTTGCCATTATGCAGATACGTAGGGGATCAGTCTTAAATAGCAAATGTCCCACCTTGTATGGGCCTCAGTTGTGCTATGTTTACTGGGACTTGCAGTCCCTACGTTAAAATATCACCCTCCGTGGGTTCCGCAATTCAAACAATCTGTTCAAGCTCTGGATAGATAGAGCCTCCCAAGTGTCCGCTTTTTCAAATTACTGCTTGCGATCCTGCCAACGCGACTCCCGTGTATCGGGAATTGACAGCCCGGTAAATGTACGGTGGTGCTGCCTCCTCGGCCTGGACCGGCTGTAATACATCATCCAAAGCTCGCCTAACAAGCAGAGGCACACACGAAGACAAGCAGACCCCAACTTTCGATCAGAGTCTTTATTAGAACGAAGCAGCAAACACTCTGGATATTTCTTCACCCCCCCCCCCCCCCCACGCGTTTTGGAGCTGTTATTATGCAGATACGTAGGGAGGCAGTCTTAAATAGCAAATGTCCCGCCCTGTATGGGCCTCAGTAGTGCTATGCTTACTGGGACTTCCAGTCCCTACGTTAAAATATCACCCTCCGTGGGTTCCGCATTTCAAACAATCTGTTCAAGGTCTGGATAGAAATGCGTAGGGCGGGCGATGAAATTGCCCGAGTGTTTGCTGCTTCGTTCTAATAAAGACTCTGATCGAAAGTTGGGGTCTGCTTGTCTTCGTGTGCACCTCTGCTTGTTGGGCGAGCTTTGGATGATATATATATATATATATATATATATATATTACCTACTGGCGGTCGCCAGTAGGTAGTTATAGTTAGGACCACGTTTCCATAGGAAATCCGCAACATTCTATTTTGAATAACTTTGGCGCCGGTCGATGAATCCTCGCGAATTTTTCAAAATAGGTGGGGCGCTACGCTCCGCTCCTACCCTGAAAGTCTCGGGGGGATTCGTCAAGCGGGGGCTGAGATAAAAGGGGGGTCCCAAAACGCGTTTTTCCCATGCATTTTTCCATAGGACCTTTAGACACAGCTACAGCCCGAACGGCTGAACAGAATTACTTGAAATTTGGCAGAGAGGTAGCCATAAGGTCAAGGAAGTGCCTTTTGCAGGTCTGGTGTAAATCTGTTCAGTATTTCCGGAGAAAATAGCATTTAAAAGCATATATATATATATATGCGCGCAGGGTGCGCGCACCGTGCGAGCACCGTGCGAGCACCCTAACGTGCGCAAGCGTAATTCTGATTGGTGGTTACATGTTAGTCAACGTTCGAATCGGTCGAAATCAGGAAGTGTCGGCCGCCATTTTGTTTGTTTTCAGTGCGAGAGTGAAAAAGGAAGGTGGCGAACGTGAAAAGGGGGCAGGGTAGAGAGTTCCTGACCCCCTAGCCTTTGTCAGGGGGTCCCTGAAGGACCCCGAAGGCAAAAAAAAAATTTTTTTTTTTTAAAAATCGCGGGGGTGCGCGCACAGTGCGTGCACCCTGAAAAACACAAAAAAAAGAAAAAAATTTACAAAAAAAAAATAATAATTCGCAGGGTGAAAACCCCCCCCAAAAAAAAGAATAATTTTTAATACGTAGTTTATTGTAAAATAAATATATAAAAAAAATAATACATAAATAAATTAGCATTTAAAAAACCGTACAAATTCACTGAAAAAACCATAGGTTTCACACACGTTATAGTTAGGAATTAGCATTTAAAAAACCTTGCAAATTCACTTAAAAAACCATAGGTTTCACACATGTTATAGTTAGCTGGACATTTCACTCATAAAAAACCAATGAAATTCCCCCGTTATAGTTACTGCAGGCAACTATAACTCACGCGACCGCAATCCTCTGCTGATGACGTCAGATATTACATCACTGATGACATATGTGTCTTTCTGAAAAATAAATATTTGTAATATATGTATAGCTAAAGATTAATGGAAGAAGACATGGGTAAATAAGTGTCTAAATACAGTATTAGCATCAGCAGAGGATTGCGGTCGCGTGAGTTATAGTTGCCTGCAGTAACTATAACGGGGGAATTTCATTGGTTTTTTATGAGTGAAATGTCCAGCTAACTATAACATGTGTGAAACCTATGGTTTTTTAAGTGAATATATATATATCTCAAAACCAAGTTGCTCCTTCTGTCTCCCCCCGCCCCAGGCAGGCAGATCGCCAGTTGCCGGCGGAGCCGCGTTATTGAATTAAACTGGTGGTGGTAGAAAATCCTCTTTGTGAACGCTTTTTTGCAGCGTTTAAAAGATATACATATATATATATATGTGTTATGACTTTTTAAAAAGATGTGGCATGCAAAGCAAATAGGCTAAAGCGGTCTCTAAGCCAGACTTAAAAATTGAACATTATTGTATTTACTTTGTACAGTACGTAGTACACATTTATTTTACAAATCTGCAGCCAGAAGATCGTTTTACAGAAAGCAGCAGGAGACCAAGAATCTAACGCTGTGAGAGAGTGAATGTTCAACCATGCATTAGAAGGAATAAAGTAACCCTTACTGTACATTAAAAATATGTCGCAAATCACCCGACAGTCCCTCAACATTGTAAAGAAAATTAGGCTTTCAGTCCGGTTTCTCTATATGATGCACGATTCTAAAACAATGCTGTGGCATGTACTTTATTCCACATATTATTAATGAGAGCATTTTATCACGATACGCAGGTTTATGAGAGCCGGTGACATAGGCATAATCACTTCAACTACCATCACTCTTTTGCAGATTCGCCAATGCCTTTTTTTATAGCTCAGATAGCACACATTATTAGGCGTGCAAGCTGTTGAAAATGTAGATATTATCGCTCCATCCCTTACTCAACAAGGACTTGTCTCATTAAACTGTGGAACAGATAAACATGGTTAGTACACTGGATGTCACTTTGTTGAAGCCTCATGCCAGGTACTCAATGCTATTTAATGAAATGTATGCATAAACCTTTGCTGCCAAGTTTTTTTCTGTACACAGAAAACTCTCGGAATCGTTGGAATGAGACCAGAGGGGCTTGGTCTGCAATGTAGAGCCCCCCCCCCCCTCCCCCAAACACAACCACAAAAAAAATCAATTAGAGTAGAGCACAATACACATTAACTCTTCTCAGCATCTCTTCATAGCAAGTAGCTGCTACATCTGTGGCAACATTTACAATTTCCCCTTAATCACCTTTAAAGTTTGAAGAAGTGTCCCAGTTATTTTAAATCGATGAGGCGCTTTATTCATCACAATATTCGTCGGAGCCGTGCAATGCTAGAGATAATGTCTGCAGATTTTGTAAATGATCTGACCTAGTTAGCAGCATTGATGAACACCCTGCTAGAGATGAACAAACTGCACGAGACAAGCACTAATGTGGTACAGGTGCTGCTCCAGCTGGACTGCTCACTTGGGTTCAAACCAGTTAACCGGGAGGAAGGGATTAGGAAGTAAATTTGGCAGGCTTGCTAAGTACCCCCGTTGTTGCCTATGTTAATGACTTTTTTTTTTTTCTTCAAACTGCAAGTGGCTTCCACACATCTATCACAGATGCCAACCCAAATTTCACAAGCTACTATTCCAAAATGAAAAGAAAGCTTTCGTATATACAATATTATGCAGCTGTATAATGGGCAGGTTCGTTGACTCATTGCAGAGCATGGCACTTGTTCTGCACATTTATTAAAGCGCATGCTTTAAATCATGAATTTCAGCACTTTATTTTCACAAAACACCGCTCAGGACAAGAGGCAAACCTAGCTCCGCACTCAATGGTGCCAGTTCATGATATGGTCTCAGAACCCAATTTGCAGGGCCAGACTAAGAACTGTAAGCAGCCCTGGCAAATTTTGTCAGACCAGCCCCGGCACGGTGCGTAGTGAGCGAGCACAGTGAGCAAGCCCGACCACTGCTAGCGGGGGTTTGGGGAGGGGGGCCCTCCCCCAAGAAAACTTCGGAAAAGAGACCCAAATGATGCATTTTACAACACATTTTTCATTACATATTTAATTGCATTCACTTTCAAAGCAAAGTAAATAATAAATGATGTCCTTAAAGAGCACCAGGTTACCCAGTCATATGTACCCATAGACATTCTTACAGAGAACTCCAAAAATAGACACAAGAGTAGTGACTCAGAGAACACAAAGTATATGTCAGACCACTGGTGGCAGTCCTGTGGTGCTGTGCAGCCACTTTTTAAAAATGAAGTGGAAAAAACATTCAAACTCAGGCACCGTTCTCAGTTTCTTCAGTGGTGGAGCATTTATCTTTGTTTTTCCTGGTCTGCTATGCTTCGTCAATGTATGCATGAATTACACGATGACCAACGTGATACTGATATTTCAGATATCAGCAGTCAAGTTGTGGCAAACAGGGAAGGTGTCGTCATCTCGGCACCCGGACAGAGTCCATTCAAAGCACCATCCACCTTTGTACCGATTATGCCCCGTGACGCGGTGGATATATTTCATGATAGAGTCACTGAAGAACTGAAAAAACTATCACAAATCTAAAAACACAAAACAACAACCTAGCCACCGTATGAAGCAGTATTTTCGACTGATGAATAAACTGAAAAACAACACAACGGTGGTTATTAATAAATCGGACAAAGGCGGCAATATTGTGCTTTGGGGGAAAGATGATTACAAAAGAGAGGCATATCGTCATCCAAATGACCCAGAGTGTTATTGCACAATCAGTGCATTGGACATTAAAAAAATCAGTAAGAACTATAAAGATGAGCTGGTTCCCTGGAAAAAAGAGGGATTAATAACCAAAGATGAATTTCATTTTTTAAATAATGAATTCCCTGTAACCCCAACGATCTATTTTATACCAAAGGTCCATAAAGGTGTTACCCCAATTCCAGGAAGGCCGATCATTTCAGCAAAAAACAGCATTTTCGAATGTACCAGCAGATATGTTGATTTCTATTTACAGGAGTTTGTAACTAGTCTTCCAACATATATTCGTGATTCCAATGATTTCCTTTCCAAAGTGAGCAAACAAACATGGTCTAATGATTATATGCTCCTTACGCTAGATATAACTGCCCTGTACACCAGTATCAGGCATAAAGATGGGCTTAATGCAGTTGAATATTTTCTGAAAAAAAGACCTTTGTCTATGTATAATCACATTATGCTTTTACAAATGATCAGATGGTGTTTATGCAACAATGTATTTACATTTGATGGCAAATTCTTTAAACAACTACAGGGAGTTGCGATGGATGCATGCTTCTCCCCCAGCTATGCGTGTTTACACGTTGGCTGGTGGGAGGAGCATGTCCTGAAATCGCAGCATTATGATGCTTGGACTAATAACATAGTTCATATGTGGAGGTACATAGATGATGTTTTTATAATTTGGAAAGGATCTAAAACTCAGGCTGAAAGCTTTGTATATGACATCAATTGTAATCAAATGAATTTGAAGTTCACTGCACATATAGACCCATGTGCGGCCAATTTCCTCGATATCACTGTATATATAAAAGAGGGTAAGGTAGAGACATCACTATACAGGAAACCTACCGCAGGCAATACATTATTGCATGCGAGTAGCTTCCACCCCAAACATATGATAACTAGCATACCTTATGGTGAGTTCCTACGTATTCGACGAGCATGCAGTACACAAGAGGCCTTAGATTTCCATCAAGAGGCCGCTAAGCAGAGGTTTCTGGAAAGAGGGTATAACCCCACTAAACTCGAAAGAGCACTAACCAAAGCAAACAACAAAGATAGGCAGTCACTTCTGGTCAGTAAGTACCGTGAAACAACTACAGAAATTTCTGAACCAAGTAGCTTATCATTTGTTGATGTTAATGATGAACCAGAAAACTGCCAATGTAGGCTCATCACCACATATAGTAAACAAGCTAATGCTATCAAAGCCATTATAAATTTGCAATGGCCAATTGTATTAACAGATGTCACTCTCAAACATATCTTACCCATAAGACCTAACTTAACTTTTCGTAAGGCCTACTCCATGCGTGACGATTTAGTTAAAACTAGCCCTGAATGCGATAAAATCACCAATTGGCTGTCACTCACAAAAGGCTTTTACAAGTGCAGCACATGTTGTGCCTGTAAATTTGGAATCAATACGACTATGTATTCCACGGCTTTCTCTGATGTGCCAGTCCAACTAAAGAGTTATTACACATGCCGATCTGATTTTGCGGTTTAAGTGTTTCAATGCAACTGTGGGCTACATTACGTAGGTAGCACCAAGCTACAAGTATACGCACGCATATTACAACACCTTCGAGCCATCGTCAACTAAGACCCTACATACCCTGTGGCCCGACACATAAAAATGGAACACAATAACAACCTCAATTGTATCCAATATTTTGTGATTGACAATTAGAAAGTAAATACATTGTTGAGCTCGATACCAAGTCCCCGATGGGTCTTAATATACGCGAGGATTTACACAATTACTTGTAGCTATGGAGCTGTGCAACACCTCCAATATAGCCAAGGCAATGCTACAATTGCCGTTGCTTACTCCGAACTCCAATGTTTTGATCTGAAATTGCCCATGCAGTTCATCATGAGAAACCTTAGCAATTTCGCTTAGAGTTAGATATGGAATAAATGATAATTAATTTAATTAAAAACATTATATAAGGGGGTTCCCTTTTTATTGTCCTAACTGATTCCAGATGGAGACTCTACATATTTGATATTAATCTATTCCACTGCTAGCCATATGCATATGTTTTAAATACACATCATGCACTTCAGACACCTTGCATATTTGCACTAAGTACTGCACTTTAAAAATCCAGCACTGCATTTTAAAAGGTGACATTCCAATGATTGCATGTATATTCAACTGCAGGTATTTGATATGCATAAAAAATTAAAGATATTGCAATATTTTGCACAAATTTCTCTCTATATATAAGCTGTTATACATTTATAACCAACTGACATTGATATGACCGGGCGGATGTTCACATTTTTCCCTATATGTGGGTTTGGTATTCCATTAATCCACCATTTTATGACATTTTTTAATAATTGCATTTGGGCATTTTTAGATACTTTTAATTGCTCATTCAATGGTGGTTTGCTAATATTCATCTTGCCTGACTGCACATAGGATATATCATCAATATTGCTGCAGCCATCCTACAAGCAAAGTTGGTCTTTATGAACATTGGTCTTTATGAACATTGAAATAATTGTTTATTATATGTATTTGTGCATGAGGTTATTTCAGATTTTGGCAAGATACACCTATAAACCCAAAGTTGTGTTATGCCCTTGTCAGTCTAACAAATTGCTAATGCATGTATTACTCTGTATCATGGTAGTTGCAAGTTAATTTGACCTGATACGGTATTTTGTCTATGTCCATTTAAATGCAGTGAATGGTGTCACATGTTCATTTGAATTCACCTATAAGTATTCACCGGCACGCAACGCGATCATGTGACCAAGGCCACTGTGTTGGCTGAAACGCGTCATGATCGACTGCACTATATTCTGAAATAAACGCTGAATTTGGCATCAAGCGAATCCAAGTTGTCTGTATTTCCTATGTGTGACGACAGCACGAAGGAACGATAGTTTGAGATATATATATATATATATATATATATATATATATATATATACACATGTGTGTGTAAGCACACAGGCTAATACAGACTCATCACCATGGCTCCTGTAACAGTCTAACTTGTTTATTTGAACAAGCACCATGAAGGGTGAAGAGGGCGGAAGGATATTAATGCAGGGGTGAAGCCTGGACTGGAGATGGCACTGAGGTTGAAGGAGTGTGCCAGGCGCACATGGATATGGCAAGGAACAACCCCCCGTCTGAGGTCAAAAATTAGATTAAGCACCAAAGTAGTAGGGCCACTGTGGTGCCTTACCTGGGTAACCTAGGAGCGTGCAGGAGTGTTTACTCACACGAAGTAGTAGTTCCTTAACTCGTTCCGTGCTCATGAAGGAACCACGCCGTCATGAGCCACGGTTGCCGTGTGCTCATGACGGAGTGGTTCCGTCATGTTGCAGCCGTTGGCGGCCGCGCCGCCCACGCGGCGCTAATTCCCCGCCTGTGCGGGCGATTAGCGCTGTGGGCGGAGTCATGACGGAACCACTCCGTCATGAGCACAGCCCAACCGTGGCTCATGACGGAGTGGCTCCGTCATGAGCACCGCGCCACCGCGCTGCCCCCCCGCACCCCCCAGCGCTGCGGCGGAATTTCCGCCGCAACGAAGGGGTTAAAATAAGTACAAAGTGGACGTGTGGTGAGACTGCTGTGCCTATATCTAGCTGTGCTTGGAGATGGACGCTGTAGTGTCGCCCACTGTGGTTCAAGTGCCGTGTCGTGGACAGCTGTCAAAAGAGGACTGCCCTTTTTTGTAAAGAGAGTGAAAAGTGCAAGTGGCACTCTTTTGTATGTCAGGGAGGATAGATCGGTGAGGTGATATGCAGGTCACAAGTTAGATTCCTAGCTAGGCTGACTCAGTCTTTAATCTTTAATCTTCCTAACCTGTTAGTGCTGTGAAAAGGTGGGAGGGGCATTTAAGAAACACATCAGAAAGGTGATGGGTGGTCTCAGACATGGCTTGCTTCACAGGCTCAGCTGTGGGGACAAGTTCCTATTTTCCATCGTTATAATTTGAGCCACAGAAAGAAAAAAAGAGGGAAGGGGGGAAAAAGCATAAAGAGGAAGCTAGGAAAACATTGGCAGAGGGAGAAAAGAGACAGGAAGTGTAGGTGGCAAAAGAAAGATTCTTTAGGTGAAATCAAGACTAATTCGCCCTTTGTATTTAGCAACCATGGCATTGAACAGCAGGACACTCAAAGTTTTTTTAGCCCTGCATATATTACAAATTATGTGATTGTTCGCTCATTTTTCAAAATATAACAGTGCAGTATCACATCCCAGTCCATTGCACAGTATATAACATAGATTCATGGCTAAGCAGCAGATGACTCTGCAATCGTAATGATATTAGTCGTAAAATTTGTTGTGACTCAGGCCCTGTGTACTTAGTGAGACAGCATAAAATATTTGTAAACTCCTTGTCTTTATTTTCACATTACAGGCAGGTTTTAAGGAAAAGCTTTCATCACTGTCGGGAATAAAGTTAAAAGGCGTTTTAACCAAAACCAACACTGCCCAATGCTGACAAAAATCAATCGTAGTGGTGACACCTCCAAGGTGCTAAAATGGAGGTTAAATGCCCTGTTGAGTTGTTGTCATGGAGAGACGTGAAGCCGGGCCCTTCTGCCACTGTGTCGGTAGTGAGGTGTGCATGCCCATTTGTTGAATAATGTTGAGCCTAAAATGTTATTAAATGAATCGCTGTTCCATTAGCAACAGAACTAAATCTCTGGGGATCATCGCAGACAGATATCTGCCCCTTCAAGAGCACATTCACTACACATCAGAACTTGCTCTATATCAACACAGACTGCTGAAAAGATACAAACCTGTCATTCCTCCGCCAGACTTCAAAAATGCAATCAAGGCTACGGTCTTATCTAGACTTGACTATGGCAATGCTCCCTTGACTGTTGCCGCAAAATCACGCCTAACACCAGTGGCGGATGTTTTTTTTTGAAAGTGGTGAGCTGTAAAATGTTTGTCATACTTCAGCATAGCGAGCGAGCCCGAACAACCTAAGGGGGGTTCGCGGGGGTTCTCCCCCCGAGAAAATTTTGAAAAAAGAGTGGAAAAATGGTGCATTTTCAAGCAAATTTGAGAAAGCAGAAAGGTTAATAAAGCAATGAAGAAAGTGCAGTTATTACAGTAATAAAGAGATCATGTCATATAACATAGGTAGCTGCTTATTCAGTATAACTACAGAGCTGCATAACAGACTTTGAGATATAATGCATTTCTGCTGAGAAACACATTTTGGCCAGGCATCTATCTTTCCTAGATACTGATTTCAAGGTGCATGGAGTAGGGTGGGGTATTTAGCGCATAGGGTAATTAGTACAAAGAAAGAATTTTTAGGCCAGAGCTTAGACCGCCGGCTGGCTAGAGTCCAACTTAAGTCACCCAACCACACACCAACTTAAGTCACCCACATAGGGGTAGTAAGCAGCTGCAGCACTACATAATTGCAACAATACAATGAAGACAATTATATTTAAACCACTAGTGCAAAACGTGCCAGAATGGAAACCAGAAGCCACCCTGGCAAAAAATACCCAAACCAGTCCCGCTCCCTTCACCTCTTCGCTCTAGCTCGCCTCAGTCTCGCCATCTATTTTCTCGCTCTCCTCTCTTTTCTCTTGTCCCCTCTGAACTGTCTCCCTCTCTCCCTCTCTCTAGGCCCCCTGTGGATGCTGCAATAACTCCAGGGAACTGGGGCAAGGGAGAGAGACCCCACCAGCGGTCCCGGGATTTCAAAACCGGCCTCCGGCCCATGGGGGAAATGTCCTATTAAATGAAAGGCCAGTCTCTGCCCTCTCATCACCTCGAGCCCACGCCTCCTGTGCCACCTGGGACTCGACTACGACTACTTTATACATGAGACAGACAGGTACCGTACAGTCATTTGTCAGCAAAGGTTTCCAGACATGGAAAAAGCATTGAATTTGTTGGAGCAAACGGAACGAGGAGGCACACTCTCAGATGACACAACTGGCACAGCTGGCATGACGCATGATCATGAGGCACCTGACTTGCCACCACTGAGGCTCGAGCCGCCCAGAAGGCGAGCGGCTTTATGTCACCGTCACATCCTTATTCCGGTGATGACTCACAATGGATGTGCCATTTAAACGGGTCGCTATAATAACCTTTCCTGGCTTGGTGCAAACAACGCATTCTGCTGCCAACAACACGGGAAACCTTGTGCGTAGGCGAGGTGCCTGCCGTATGGGACACACTTTGCAAGCTTATGATGTGAAATGTGCTTCAACGCAGCCCCCTTACATGCCAGAAAGGATTTCCATCACACATGCATTGTTTTTTGCTTATTCCTTTTTACATTTGTATGTTTAACATGTTTTCTGTTTGTACAGCGCACAGATACCCAGGCGGGTTATGTTCGCGCCATATAAAACTCCTCAAATAAAATAAACACTACAGCAGAGCTGCACTCAGTACCAACAGACACACCTTTATTCCCCGTGGTGGGCGAATAACATTTTATTATGGCAAAGAATCCAGTTTTAAGAGCACCTTGTTTTAAATGAAATCCTGCCCAGCGAAACGTCACATTGACGTATACACATGTTCGTAAAGGTAAACCTCTAAAAGCAAGTGACAAGTTTATACATCAAATTTCGGGCTTATTGCCTCTCCAAATGTTTTTGTGTTCTCCAGTCTAGTGGGATGTTTCTATCACAAAGCCTTCTGGCTTCCTCGTGCTCCTAAAGTTGCCATGCTCAGTCAGTGCCACTGCCAGCTGAGGGCAGACTGCTGGCAAGGACTGAAGGTGCCCGTTCTTCAGTAGCTACTTAGCTGGGTAAGTGCAAGTGAGGAGAGGGGTTCTTACCGAGCCCTTCGACTGAGGCCCAGTCCCTGACCTGACCCGTTATACATAAGATTCTTATGTATAACGGGTCAGGTGTGAAGGCCATCCGGAGCAAAGTGATTCAGACACCTTACACCTGTTCTCGTCACTCTCAAGTGGATCGCAATAGAAGCAAAGTGCTTCCCTCAAGGTAGACTGCACTACTCAAAGCCCTGCACTTCGGCACCCCAAAATACCTGGCCACAAAACTCACTGTCTAGAGGCAACCACATTCTACTCAGTGCTGATTGGCTACTCCTGGAAGCTCGTAGAATGAAGAAACAAAAAACCTCCTTTTCGGGCAGTACACCTAAAATTGAGATTCCTGACATCTTCCACCGGACTGAATATGGCATGGAATTCCCCGTTCTTGTGTTTGGTAAAATTGTCCTGTGTAACCTCACTAGTGATTCCTAGCTTGTCCTTGCACCTGCAGAATATGCCATGTATATCTAGTTATAATGATGTGTACCCTCGTTGCTCTGTAAACACACAGCCTTGTCCTTCAGCTTTGTAGTTATCGTCTTGAACTGATATTTATGTGAAATTTGTAATGTTCAAACGCTCTTCTACCCCCATGTCTTCTTTGTGCTTTATAAAACCTCTAAATACACAAATAAATATACAAAGATTGAGACTTTTTGTCTGCATACGTTTCAAAAATGTGCTTTTCTTTAAACAAGTTTTTACTTGAAATTATCTGTTTGACTGCCAGTCACCTTTGCACGAGAAATCAAGGGAAAAGTGTGAGAATGGTAAATTAAAAAATATAGGACCGATCTTAGCATCCCACTTCACAACATACATTTTGTCAGCGGTCTATCACTCGGTTGCAAATTGCACTGGCCTGGAGTGCATGCAACTTAAAACTAAGGGTATCTCGAAAATGATGGCATGAAACAACCTACTTCCCGCCCGCTGTGTGCTCAGTGCACTTTGGCTCATTGCGCACCTTTCTAAAATGTTATTATGTAATATAAAAGGTACACAAACCGGTGTGTTTTCTTTTTTAATTCTTTTGTAAAGCAGTAAATTACACTTACTTAAACGTCTGGAGGCCTCAGGCCTACACAGGCTAATGCTGTGCTGTCTGCTGCTTGTTTCTCCGGTGTGTGTGACTCCCTAACTGACAGACGCGCTGCGTACTATGTTGCAGGCCAGCGAACTTGGAGAGGGGGCGCAGATCATTGGTTCGACTCTCGCATCATGCCCTGAACTCTCTCTGTCATTGGCGATGGTAGTGAGAGTTTAGGGTGCGATGCGCGAGTCGGACCAATCATTGGCGCTTCCGGATGGCTTCTGGTGTTGAATGCCCTGCCACAATAAGGCAGTTGGCAATTACGCGCAAACGCACTAAATATAGAGGTCAGAGTGCACTTCAGGGACTGTCACGGTGGCCTTCTGATTTTGTTACTGGGGGCCGATTTTGCTAAAAATAAAATTGGCCCCTAGTAACAAAACCGGCCCCCTATGACAAAACCGGCCCCCCATCCTTCCAGCCTACCCGGGGACTGCCTGGTGCCCGGCATCACCAGTCCGACCCTGCCCATTTGGATGTGTGCACAAGGCAGCATGGTCCTCAAAAGCAGCACACATCATTGTATGTGATTTTTGGCCCTGCACCTGTCCCTCCTCGAGGGCCCGACCCGCTGTGCCCAGCCTTCTGCCAACTTACATGCACACATGCAGGTTGGCAGCAAGGCCTGGTCTACAGGCAGGCCCTTTTTTTTTTTTCTTTTTAGTTTGTGGACCCAAAATTTGATTTGCGGTTCATAGGCTTGTATCATGAACCCATGACAAGGCACATGGACTTATGGTCCAGAACCAAGATCTCACATCCCAAAAAACAGGCCAAAAATGTTCTGTGCATCTTGCTCTGGATCTACCATACCAAACTGTGAAGATGCCCTGTATTCTTGATACCCAGCTGGTGTTCACAGTACCCTGAGTGCCCTTGCTGGGAACCACAAATACACCCATGCATAGTGTTGCCATCAGTGTTGTCATTTCTGATGCCATTAGGGATGTTATCAATGCAGTCATTGAACATGTCATGAGTGACATATACGTGAGGGCACCATCAGTGCAAAAGGAGGGCCTGATTTATAATTACTTCAGGGCAAGAGTTATATTTACTATGACTGGTGAATATCAGTGGTTGTCTTAGTTTAAAATGTTGTGCTTTAACAGATATTTTCACTTAACTATAATGTCCCTTTAATTATCAAATACCATATTATTGCAATTTCTAACTATTACATCACTATAACCTTTCTTTTTTCAGTGAATTCCTATGCTTTTATTTTTAACACTAAGTAAGATGTCCATCGCTCTGCACAGCATGGGGTTGGGCGCAGGGCCTGGCCCACACTGGTACCTTAGGCCGTGCACAGCGTGAGGTTAGGTGCAGGGCCTGGTGACAAAGACTGCAAAGGTTGAAACGTGTCGCTACATTAAATTATATAGAATTTCCAGTTTGCAGAGAGTGGTGCCCTAAATAAAGGATATCCAATTTCACTGGATACAAGCTAACCTGGCTGATGAGGGGTGTTACCCCTAAACCGGTCCCAGGATGCTTGTTTCTGATTCAGGGAACTGGTTTTACAGTTTGGGCTGAACTGTTCCCATGAGGAACATGGTAAAGAGTGATTTGCTAATGGCTGGGTCTGAACTGGGTTTGCGAAGTGAGCTAAAGAACGATGATGGATTCAACCCAGATCTGTGACTGGAGACGAGTATCTGAAAAGTTCAAAGCTCCGTCCATCATCTCCTTGTGTTTGCTTTATCGAATTTCATGTTCCTGGAGTGTAGTGATTTCCTTCCTTAACATATATACTCACTGGGACATATGGGGTTTCACTTTGTTCTAAACCACTTTGCTCCACTGCTGTTCATGGACAAAGAACACCATCCCCCCCCCAATGTTATTGCAGGAAATGTCATCACATTGGTAGCATATAATCACGTCTCTCCTGACACACACAGAGTACCTGACTGGGACATAATGATTTTTCACTTTGCAAGTTTGCATCAAACCAGCATTGCTAGTGTTCACACCACTGGACAAAATACACACAAGGGAAAATCAGCACAGCTTGGAGGACAGCAGGGCTCAAGCTCTCACCCGTGTTGTATACATAAATAAATATCTAAATATGTATAAAATTTCATGTGCCACAAAATTTAAATAAAAGACACTGTGTGACTTAAATGTCCAAATTATATGTGGAAGAGATGTTAAAACCCTGCTATGACAATATAAATATTATTCATCAATATGTAAACAGATAATTTGTGCCAAATAAAGCCATCTGTGCAAAATTGAGCTATTTGTGCAAATTTCAGCAAATAAGGGTCAAAAAAGATCTTCAGTCAATCCGCCTAGGAACCTATTATCAATTCGATGTCTACTGGATAATGTTATAATATATATATATATATTTTACTAACGCTTTTATTGAATGTTACCATATTTCATGACAGAAATAAAATTAGAACTTGTAACAACAATACCCACCTCCCGCCCCATACATATTCACAGAATCATGCGGTATTTTACATCAGCGCCTCAACCCTCTGCATGCCCTGATCTCCCCCTCAATGTAGGAGACAGCAAGGCAGTCACCTTCTAACTGTATGCTTCTATAAGCCGCCCACTCACCCCAAACCTTGCGTGCTTCTGAGGGTAAACCCTAGCCACCCAAACCGCATGTTTTCTAATCATGCACCAGTCCACCCCTTTCTTCCATGCTGCCACAGACAGTGGACTTCCTGCCTTCCAGTGGCACTCCACATCCCTCTTGACCAGTGCGAGACCCACCCACAGAAGTGTTGTGCCACAACGAGATACGTCCAAGTCATCAGCTGTGTGAAAAGGACCAGCTTTGGGTCTCAGGGTATCGACCAAGCCAGGACATTCCCCATGCAGTTCAGGATACACTCCCAGAATGGGCAGAGAACAGGGCATCCCCATGCAGTTTGCAGAAATTCTCCAACCTGACAGTGACAATAAGCACAGGGGCAAAGTAATCACTCCTATGCAATTAAGCCTGTAGCGAGGGAGTTGGGACCTATGTAAATAATTTAATTGAATATGGTGCAGTCGTGCTGAGATTAATGCACCCCTCGGGGAGGTGGTGGCCTCCACCCAATTGTCATCAGACAGGGCCCCTAGGTTGTGCTCCCAGACAGAACACAACTACCCAAATGTATCTGGCGTGTGTCGGATCAAGGGACGATAAACCTGTGACACCTAGTGATCACCCAGATCACCCTGTAGTAGCTTAGCCCTAGCTGTTGGAAGTCAGGGAGCTCGTCCAGCCCAGCAAGAAAAAGGAAGGATAACATGCTGCAGCTGTAAATAGTGGGAAAACTGGCTATGGTGAATAGTATATTCCTCCTGCACGATTTGATAGGATTTAAGTGACACTTCAAGTACATCCCACAGGGTGGAGCTCCCGATGGTATCTCAGCCATGAAAACCCGGCAGCTGCGTCACCTGTGGTACCATGGTACCCGCCAACAGGGGGTTCTGGCCTTTCAGCCTCTTATCCCAAGCCAAATCTCTTAGGGTTGACTGCCACATCAAGATAACCGCCCTAGTTGCCCAGAGAAGAGCCTGCGGGGGACCCCCCCCCTTTACAGGAGGTGCAGTATGATCCTGTTGCCAAGACCCAATTTTTTTTGTAGCAGAGGTTGGGTCCCCGAGTATCCGACCACCATTCATTGATGACCACAAGGTGAGAGGCCCTATCATAGCTTTCCAGAACTGCAGCAGCAATACCATCATCACAGGTGGCATTAAAGAATTTAGTAAGCGGTATGCAGGGGGTCTTAAAATTCCACAGAAAGGCTATGAGCAGGGAGTGCAGGTGAGAAAAAAAGGATTTAGGTAAGGTATAGGGATAATTCTGCACTTGATATAAGAGATGGGTAGAGGTACCATCTTAAAGATGACAACCGAAGGACGGCCAACGTCTTCATCTCCACCTGTAATCTGTCCATCAGGAGGCTGGACGTTCATCGCCCAAGCCAGAGCGGAGTCAGGTGTCACAAAAACCCCTAGGTATTTAAAGCCGACTGATATTCCAGTTGACCAGCATAAATCTGGTGATGTGGAGCTGATAGGAAATATATCTGACTTGGATGTGTGACTTGGATGTGTTGAGTGTAAGGCCAATGTTTCCACAAATATCTGCAGTATTGGCAGTATCAGTGGGCCCGAGGTCCCAGGGTGCGTAAAAAAGATCGCTGCATCATCTGCACAAAGGGCAATGTGGTCTGACAATGCTAGACTCCAGTCAAATACAGACACCTGTGCATCAATTCGTAGCCACTCTGCAAGCAGCTCTATTGCTATTCCAAACAGCAGTGTTCCTCACCTAATAGGGATTGGGTCAGACACCACTCTGCCCACTGCACATGCGCAATCAAGTCAGTATAAAGAAGGCAGATGTAGGCGATGAATCTGGGACCAAAGTTAAGCCGCCGCAAGAGGGTAAACAAGAAGTGCCAGCTAACTGGATCAAAATCCTTTTTAGGTCTTGCGCCTAGCATTGCAGTGCGTAGCACTGGTCGCGCAGCGAGAGACCTCTTGTAGGGGGGTTTAGAAACGGACCTAGGAATCGCACACGCTCGTGCATTTGCTTTTCCTTTTGGCACAGGCTATTGGCCTTTGCATGCATCTTTTTATAAAAGACAGCACTCAATTGACCAAAGGCGGGCGCATTGCTCCGCCCCTGGCCTATTGGTGTCTGTTACGAGCACCGCTGCCATGTGGTTTCAATTATCATGCCCAGACACGGGCGCCATAATTGAAAGCACATGTCTCGCTGTGGCGCGCGCACCACTCGCAGGCATGTCTGTTTTGGATCCATTTAATTTTTTTACTTTTCGGCGTCAAGCTGGAGGCCTCTGGTGCCTTCTACTCGGTGCATTGGTGTCCTAAAACCCTGCCATCTCTTACGGGCCATACTGGTTCCATTGTACTCTCAGTCCAGTGCCTTGTGTTTCGCACCCTGTCTTCTCACGTGCCCCCACGATCTTGCTCAGTGTGTGCCCCGTTCTGCTCCCTCTTCATCCTGTGACCTGTCCTGCCCTCTCTTTGGTGTCCTCTTCTGCCGTGGTAATTACCTGCACAACCCGGGTGCATCCATCACCATGCATCCTTTGTTCTGCTCTTACAAACACCATGCTGTACCTGAGCTTTCCCTCTAAGCTATGCTCTACCCAGTACCCTGCCTTTGCATGATACACGTTACTGTCCATGTGAATGCTTATCCAGTTTTGTCCCTTTTACGCCTTGCCCTTTACCGTATCGCGTTTCCCTTTGTAACCTCGAAGCTCTACCTGGCTTAAGCATTATGCTCAGAACTGCTGCTTCACCTTTTGACCCCTAAACCCCGCTTGTCCCCTTCAGCACCCAATTATGTACAGTTCTGTTCCCGGAGGGAGCTTTGCCACCCTCCAGTTCTGTGTCCCATTCCTTCTCGTGTTCCGCTTGGCTCGTTTTGCCAAGCCTGTAGCCCACACCGACAGCTCGTGGGCTGCGCCCTGTAACCAGTCACAGTTTGGTTATTCGGCCTTGCCCCCGACCGTCGATTTTCTCCTTCGACATTGCCTCCTCCTGTTGATACGGGGCCTGCGGCTCCATTCGAGCTTGCACTGCTGAAGCCAATGTTTTTATCTGTCCTCTGAGTGTCGCGCCGCTAATGTCACTTTTTGTGAGGGAAGCTTTCCCAGTTGATGTCCAATGTGCGCTTGTTTTTTATGTATGGAAATGAAGCTTGCACTACTGATCACCACGATGTGAGTAGGAATGAATGTAAGCCTACGAGAATGGGTAAGAATGGGCAAATGCAAATCGGTCAAGAGAGGGGAATGGCAAACATCTTTGAGGAGGGGTGAATGTCATGCCTATCAAGATGGTGACAGTCAGTCTGTAATGTTGGATGAATTTCAGTAAGTCGGGATGGATCAGTTTTGAAAAATTTAGGACGCGTGAGTGTCGTGTCGGGTTGACAGAACGTTCAGGAGGTGTTTGTCAGCCTGTTCTGTCAGGATGGGCGACTTTGATCCTGTCAGCATATGTGAATAAAGCGAACCTCAATAGAGGTAAACGACATTATGTGAAGATGGGTGAATTGGAGTGGATGGTGGCCAAAATGGGTGTTTGAAGGATAAATGTTAACCTGTCAGGATGAGTAAAAATAAGCATGTCAGCAACAATAAATCCCGTCTGCCAGAAGGGGGGTATGCAGGTATGTCTAGAGGGCTGAATATCAGGATTGCAAACAGCAGTCTGCCACAATGGGCGCATGGCAGAAGGAGTAAAAGGCAGTCCAAAGGTCATTAATGTCAGTCTGCCCTGATTGGTGAATTTCAGGATTGTGAATGCCTGTTACAGTAGGGAATGACATCGAGGGGTGAATTTCAGTCTGATAGGCGGGGTCAGGTATCAGGCATCTTTTATACTTATGCCCATCCCCTGAATATTCCCCTTGGATACAACTGATCTCTGCTGATCAGCCAAGAGGCTTGCACGACTAGCCTATAAAATCAAGTCATGTCTTACTGTAGGTTGAGGACAGCGGTTGGCGTGTTAGGCTTCCAAAATGCAGTGTGGCATGCACATTCTAGTTTTAAAAACTAATCTACGAGACTAAAGAAACGTGAGACAGACTCAGTTAAAACAAGCTTTTGCAATGCAATAAGTCTGGCATTTACGCGAGTTTGAGCTATTGACATTGCAAAAAATAATGCCTTTTATTTTGTTTTAAAAACATATTTAAAAGGCATTGTTATTTACAATGCCAATAGCTGAAACTCTTGTAACTGCGAGACCTATTGCATTGCAAATGCTTGTTTATATTTGCAATGAGTATGGCAGCAGGGCAGCCATGCCGGGCCGCAAGGGCTATCGCGTTATGAACACTGTGAATATAATGTCAAGTGGTCCGCCCGGGCATAAATCCCACCGGGTCTGTGTGTACCAAGGAGGGGAGAACAACAATCAAGCGATCCACTAGGGCCTTGGCCTGGATTTTCACCTCCACATTAAACAGGGAAATCAGTCTATAAGAAGAGCATTGTCCTGGGGGCTTCCTTGCTTTGGGAATCACAATGATGTTAGCACTGCAAAAGGTTGGAGGCACCTGCCATTGTCAACCATTTTCCCCGATTACCCACACAAAATCTTTCAACAGTTTGTGCATAAAGGGTTTATAAAACTCACTGGGGTAACCTATAGGTCCTGGCATTTTAGTGGAGTAGAGACGGGCCAGGGCCATCGTCAGTTCCTCCCTCTAGCGACTGCCGCATGACCTCCATGAGGGGCCAAAGAGACAAGTCCACAACAAACAGATCATTGGCTCCAACAGGGTGTTACCGCACTTGTAGATCGCCACTTAGTATTGCGCAAATTGTTGTCCTACCGCTACCTCGATGATAATTTTGTTCTCAAACCTTTCGCAAACATTTGAGACTAGGGCACAGTGCATGACTGCTGACTCGCCTTGTCACCCCACTGGTATAGGCTATACTGATTGAGCTATAATATAATTAAGTTCTTGTATAGCGTGTAGCTACCCGTGGGGTTTCCCATCGCTTTGAGGACAGGTGAAACAGCTTAGAAGTGAGACCTAAAATAACAAGGTTTTTAATTCCTTGTAGAAGGTGAATAGGGAATTGCAGCATCCCAGAGACTCAGGGGGAATGTTCTATACCTTGGGGGCCATAAAAGAGAAAGAGAGACCACCCATCCAGGAACACCCCACCCTGAGAACTGTAAAAAGGGATCGGCTGCTTGAGTGCAAAGTTTGAAGGGGTTGGTAGGGCACGGCAAGCTTTTGCAGGTACTGAGGTCTCAAGCTCGAGTTGATTTTATACATTGAACAGAGTGCCTTAAAATGAATTTGCTTGTCCACTGTGAGCCAGGGAAGATTGCGGAGTAGACCTGATACGAAAGAATGTTTGGGAAGTCAGAACAGAAACCTGGCGGCAGAGTTCTGGACCACTTGGAGGTGTCTGATCATGGCCCTATCTGCACTGAAGTACAGGATGTTGCTGTTATCTAAACTAGATAGTATCATGGCTTGGATAACAGTCCTTTGGGCCGTAAAAGGGAGTACCCATAAGATCGTTTTGAACTATCTATTGCATTATGGCAAAACAAGAGGATGCTACTTTAGCTGCCTTTGGCTTTATGTAGAGGGTGGAGTCCAGCCGGAAGCCAACGTTATTTACCTTGTTGGTAAGTTCAGGAAGTGCCCCCAGCAAGGCAGGCCAGTGATGGGGCCCAAAGCTGAGGATTCTTACCCAAAACCATCACCTCAGTCTAGCCTCCATTCCTGTTGGAATTCATCCAGATGGAGACAAGGCCGAGGCAGAAACTGACATCTTCCGAGATAACTTCCTGCCCAAATAACAGAGAAAAAATGATCTGGTGTCATTCGCGTAGGAAAATGGGGAAAGACCACAGCCTTCTACTAGGTCCACCACAGGGCAGATGCAAATGCTAAAGAGCATGGGGCTGAAGGCAGAACCCTGCAGAACTCCTGACATATGAGAGTGTGAGCTTGACACTGCATTTGTCTAGAAGACCTGAAAAGTGTGATCCACCAAGAAGGCCAGCCAAGCAAGTGCCATGCCCTGGAGACCCAGTTGTGTCAGTCTTTCTGCAAGAATGTCATGAGACACAGTGTTGAAAGCTATGCGGAGGTCTGGTAAGATCAGCATGGCTGTGCCACCCGTGTCCTGGAGCCATCTTAGGTGTTTCATGACTCCTAGAAGGGCGGATTTGGTGCTGCGCTCAGCTCTAAATCCAGACTGGGAGGGGTGAAGGGAATTCTGGGCTTCCACAAATAAGGTGAGTTGGGTGTGAAGTGCTTCTCCACTATCTTGGAGAGAATAGGAGAATTAATATTACAAGTACAATGTTCATGAACAGAAGTATTAGGTTTGTGAACAATCACATATATAAAAATTAAGTGAAACAACGTGATTAAGATGTAAGTTAAATGATAGGTTTGAAAAAGGATTTCCTATTTGGTGCAGAGATTTAAGTGAGATGATTAAGTAGCATGTCTGTAAGCAATTTGCAAAAAGACAGCATTATCAACATCAGGAAGATGAACAATCTCTGTGAGATACCTGATCTGGATTGACATAATCTCCAAAATAAGCAGACATGACACAATTGGTGCACCAGATTTGGATGAGGTCGATAGTGAATAGCCCTTTTGAGACTGAGCAGTGCGTGAGTAATAAAGCATGTTTCCGAATACAAGATTAGTATCGAGGCAAGAATCTCCTTTCATTAGAAAACAGAGTTGTGATCCTGGAATATGTGATAAGTCATTACGTCCTACGAATACAATAATTGCAATAGGATGGCACAGGCTGAATATACTGTAATGTACGCGCTACTCCACTCAATCTCATGAGAAGGTTTGGAATATAGCACCCTCAAATCTGCCCAACATGCCCCCTCTCGCCCCACTAGAGTAAATATAGAATAGCCTTGTCTCCAGATGTTCCTCCTGACCATGCCATCCCCCAAAGGATGCTGTCTCGTTGTGGCACACCTGGTTCTTCAAGATGTCTTACATAGAATAAACATAACAAATAATAAATGTGGAACATGAAGATTAAAAGCTGGTTCCAATTATCACTCCTCAGGCCAAACACCTTCCAATTTACTAAATATTGCAAATGTTTCCTGACAATTCTTCAATTTACTATACAAGATAGAGCATTCTTGCTAAGCATTGAGTTATATATTTCATATCAGGACTTTTTTTGGCAGAAGGGCTGAAACCTTGCAGACTGCTGTACTGGCATTCTATGAAACGTTTTGAATTTAAGAATATTGATGTATTGTAATAAAAACGAACCTAGAAGTCATGTCTTAAATGTTAACTCAGATAATGCGTATCTTGTTGAGAGGATCCTCATTTCTACACAGACTTCGATAATCTTTCTTTTTATACTTGTATGGTTTTAATGATTAGACATTTGGTAGGAAAGTGATTGCTTTGTCTCAGAGGAACTTTATAATACTCATGTACAGAACTAGTTACTGTGAATATGAATAATGATGGAAGCGTGTTAATATATCACAGAAGGTAGGTATCTGTAAAAGCTAGTAGACTCCCCATACTCTTTAGAATAATTTTACAGATGAATATTGTTTCAGCAATGGGAAGACAAGATTTTTATCAAACCTTAGAGAGCTGGAGATACAAATATTATTTAAAGGTATCATACAACATATTTGAAATCAGGTGCTCTAAGATGATGAACAGAATCACTAAAGACTTCCTCTTGTTGTCAAGTTAAAAACTGTGCTTATTTCAGTATACAGGCAAAGTGGCTATATCCAGTGTCTGTTTTGTCTTTTATTCCATTCCCCTTTCCTAGGGTCTTCTTCTTACCAACATATAATTAGGTCTGGTCTCGTTATTGATGGGTGCAGGGAAGCACTCTACCTGGATACAGGATTACAAGGACTACTCAGCCTATGTTATCTTTCCAATGGGTGCATTGATTCTTATACTACCTGGTCTTGAATCTCATATGTACAATAGGAGATCAGTTTGGTGAGGCCAAAGAGAGCAGCTCTTAAAGTCTGAACCAATTTCAGTTCAATTAAAAAAAAAAATTAAAAAAAGCTTTCCCTACAAAAATCAGAAATATGCCAGGCAAACACCATTTCCTCTGTAATCTAAAAATCACTGACCTTTGGGCCTGATCACCTCCAGTTCGGTATTCCAAGTTGCATACTGCAATCTTCATATCCACAAGTAATGCCTATAATACTTTTAACACCTCTATTTTTATTGGAGGTCCTATCTAATATGTATTATTCCTCAATCAGTGTCATTTGTATTTCATATGTAAACCTATGAGTTTACCAGAAGACCATGCTAAAGTAGCTTTTGCCTGCTCGAAGTCTGTGGAATGCTTCAAATTGGAGTGTTCATTAGAGTACAGAAATTATCAATTGCCGTATCATTTTTTCTGTGAAAAAATGCAGAAGTTGTTTGAGAAGAAGTCATATATTCTTTCTCTGATTAGCGAGTTGTTGAACTTCAAATAGGCCCATCAAGATTTGCTAAAGTACCATAAATTAATCTGTAGGTGGACTAGAATGGCTGACCTGAAGAGCAAAAATACAAGTCATTCTAGCAGGGCCCGTAAAGCAAAGTAAACATGTACTGGCATAGGGTGCCAGCACTCCAACTAAGTGTGATAAGGTCATAGATTTGGCAATACAGTTAAATCATTTCTGAAATGAACAAGGCTCAAAGAAAAAAATACTGGGGCTAAAATGTTGTTCATTTGAGATTTGAAGAGACTAAAATCTCAGAAGAGATGCATTTGGGTAGTGGAAAAGGTCATCTTCCAAAAAAAGAAAGACAATTAAAAAAAAAAGAAAATTATGTATTGTGGTAGATCTGGACATTTAATTAAAAAACAGATGAATATTCCTAATAGTAGAGTATCAGTAACATCACAACTAATAAAAAGAAAATTACAGCTGGCAGAACGCTGGATTCGTCGACAATGAAAGATCTGCCTTGCTGAGTGAAGAACCTGAGCTAGCCTAAAGTATGACGTTAATGCCATGCAGTTATCATTTGCCCACATGATTGTTCCAATGAAAATTACTTAAGTAGATGGTAGATTGTTCCAGGACAGATTCTGAAGTGCCAGGACATTACATTGACATTATATTGACATTGTTAGCTCAATCCTGAATAATCCCAGTGATTAAGAATAAAGTTCCCTGAGAGGTTAAGACAGTGGATGATCCTACTACATCTTCCAACCCTTTGTGTGTTTAGTTGCATAGGTTGTGGGATTGTTTTGATTTGACTGTTGAATCTCACTTAAAAATGTTCTTGGGCATGCCGTTGATGACACTGCATAATCCCAGTATTGATTTGACAGCAAGAATACTACAACTGAACTCTGATTATTGTAGGCACAGTTGCTTAATATGTGATAAATCTTTCAACAGTCACCCCTCAGGATGATAGCAGGAATAGTGACATTTCATGTTATTGGTTCTGCAATTGTTGTGTATTTCCTAAAAGCCTGCAGTTGTTTTTGTCTTATGTTAGCCTAATTGCAACCGTACCTGGTTGCTTGGCGCTGTCCCACATGTAGCTACACCTGTATGCATGGGACCCCTAAGTATTAAAGTGGCAACCTGGCTGGCTCTAGCTGGATATGTACCATATCCTAATGAGGCGGCTCTTAACCTTTTGCAAAAATTTAAGAAGCTCTGGTTGTCTTATGCAGATGTTTAAATCAATTTATTTTGTGCACCTTGCTAGCACTGCTAGCAAGGGTTAGCCTGCCTGGGCAAGTCCAGATGCCTGCAGTGCCTACAATAAGTCCTTCAAATAGTCATTCAGTTATGGGCAAAATATGCACTAATTCTGAGAAAATTCAATTTTTGATCACCCAAAAAGTAAATCAATTTGAAGCTTTCTCTTACAGAACGACAAGGCAAGCACAGAATTTTAACTATCTGCTTACCCCACAGAATGGCTCCCGGTATTGGAGACTGTAACACCTGGAGGACAGTGTTCACAGTTGTCTATACAATCAGTCACCGCACTCCCACAATGTTCGTCTTACCAGATGTTTTAAAACAAAAACAGAACGAACACAGGGCAGCAGCTGCCCTGGATGTGGGGATGAAACTAATGGGAAATTTTCCAGCAGTGTCCGCAATGATTCTGTCAAACATTAGAGGTGAAGCAGCATCTCTGGCTATACGCCAGTGGCTCACAGCAGTTGCAGTAGCAAACGTGAACATGAGTTGCCTATAAATATTGTTGATGTGTATACCTCCTTATTGAAGGAAGTGACCCGATTAGGGCCACCCGAGTCACTCGTGACCAGCTCTCAGCCTTCCAAACAAATGAAGAGTCAGTCAGACAGACAATACAAACCAAGTATTTTTATTCAGATACACTCGACCGGAACCCAGTCTGCCCAGTCTCTGTGGATTGCTGCAGAGGGACTGACATCAGCAAACATGGTAATACATTATGTACAATTCAGAACCAGAAGGCATGCCCAGACTGGAAATTTCCAGTTGGAGGTAGCTAAACAAAGAAGGTACAGAAGGATATGTTTTGATGCTGGGACCGGGCGCACACTACCTTTACGCCAAGGTTGTTCTGCCTGCGCCCATCGCAGGACTAGTGGGAGCAGGCCTCTATCTAGTGGGAAAGGTATGCGCTATTAATAACAGTGTATTCATTAGTACAGCAAGGCCCAACCTTGAAGAAAATGAAAATTCATAAAGCTGCTTCTCGAAGAGACAGACTAGTTTCGATCATGGCTCAAAATGGCGGCCAAACATAAAATGGTGCTGCTAACTTATGCAAACAAGATATGTAAACGACATAGCTAAGACACTTTTATTCTAACAGACCCTCCTTTAAGCAGAAGCTAACAATGTTATGTTACTACCAAGAAATGTATAACATATTACAAGGATAAGAAACATCACTATAAGTTTGTGCTGACAATCAGTATTCAAAGACCCCCTCGTCGATCTGCTTCATGTCTTCAATGTCCTTCAATATGATCGCAGCACTAATATCATGAACTGATATTTTCTGCTTAGGGGTGAGGACATTTACACAACAGGTGCAACAAGCCGGGAAACACTGTATACAGAGGCAACATGTAAGAATAATACCAGCAACCACAACCAAAAAGGTGAGGATCTTACAACCCCATGTTGTTAGCATATTCCAAAACCACGCTGACAGAGTCCAAGTACCTGTGTCTTGGTGTATCTCAGTTGATAGCCTATGTAATTTCTGTATGGCTGAATAAACACTGGGAGCGTTATCAGGTATGTAAACGCAACAGCTGCTGCCAATGACGCGAGAGGCCCCTCCCCGATCTGCAAGGATGATGTCTAACACCATCCTGTTATGCAAAGTGACTAATCTTGTAGCCTGGAGCTCAGCAGTGATATTTGTCATTATCCCACAGTCGTTTTGATAACCCCTTTAACAACTCTTGATAGCTGGGAAATTTGAAGGCTATTAGCCATTGGACCCCATAAAGGTAGGAGACCCTTTATGGTATCTTCATACTGTTGTGCAGTGGTATCTGTCTGATCTATATCCTTTGTGTCAACTACTCTACTGACTCAGGGCAAATATGTACTCCTAGGCTGCAGCTGATGATCCTTATTATAATTGGATGGAGCAACATACACAGGGGGAAGGAGGAAAGAGATAACATCTGCCTGACCATCCCCATGGAAGCCAGACATGAGCTTGGGATCCACAGACAAAATGGACACTATGGGGTAGGACCAAGGGCGGACTATTAATCGGTCTGTCTGTGTGAGAAATTGCATTTACTCTCCCCCACTTTTATCTCCCCAGTCCCCTGGACACAGAAATTAGCTGTTGTGTTGGCCACGGACACCAGCATCGGTTTGTCCTTAGTAATATTGCGAGCTGGGAAAGACTGAAAATACTCAGAGGTGTTCAACCTTTGGAAATCAGCCATTTCCATTTGAAGCCATGTTTCGTTCTTCACTTTTTTTATGTGCTCATACAGGATTTTGGGGACAATGTACCGCAAGTTCCTTGTCCTGCCTGTCCTATGGGAGTAAACCCATGATGAACACGTATATACTCTACCCCAGTGCGAGAATCAGCAGGTGTCATAACCAAGAGTAGAGAGTTGGAAATGGTAGTGCACCATATTGAACAACT
This sequence comes from Triturus cristatus, assembly GCF_964204655.1. Lineage (NCBI taxonomy): Eukaryota > Metazoa > Chordata > Amphibia > Caudata > Salamandridae > Triturus > Triturus cristatus. Next base: position 1,413,202,213 of record NC_140591.1, on the reverse strand, counting down.
CAAACCAATCTTCACAGCTACCAATATATGAGAATGGCATGGACAACAAATTGTCGCTTTTATGAGTAACTGAGAGGAGCAATCCACAGACCCAACACGTAGCTGTATTGGATACATTATGAGCTTGATGCAACATTTGTATAAAAACATTATCAGTGTAGGACAACCTGTGAACTGCTTTGTGTGGAGCCAAAATAACAAAAATGTGCTCAGGGATAGTGGGCGTTGTGCCAACCAAGGAATGTACAGATTACTTCTCCTCTAGAAATCAGGATATTCCAAGTATTGTTATTAGCGTAATCACAACTATTAATATGTAAGCTATTTTACTCTTTGTTGACCATCCCCGCGCTAATCGCGGTGGTGCAAATGGCTGTTCCTCCTCAATAGGTCGACCAAATGGATGCATTATGAAGCAAGAAAAGGAATGCAATGAAATGGATAGTAAAGATAAGTGTTCCCTGTATCCGTCAGAGCCTCAATGGTACAGGCTCCTATTGTTCATCAACGTTGGCGCTCTTGAGCACAGGCAGTGGAGCTTGCTCAGTCCTAAGCTCATGATGAATCCCACGTCGCACAGGATAATGTACACCCTTCCTAGGGAGCACGTTCGATTTACCCTATCCAATGTCAGAACAGCGGACCAATCACACGACACCCTAAACTAACACCGTTGGTACTATAGCAAAGTACTCCCTAACTTACACAGTCCATCCCTGGCTAATCTGACATCTCCTTTGGTGCACTATTCCTCCACCGATGATGCTAATTGTACCTGGTGACTCCAGGCACAGAGGGGTCAACAAACAGCGGCTCTTTAATGGCTTGGATTTCTGGAGGGACCACTGCATTTAGCGTGTCATCATTCTCTGCATCCATTTGGGTCCACATTAACTTTGCATTGCTGAAGGGGACGAACTGAGGCACCTTCTCACACTCAGCGTTCCCAATGCCATCCCTCACCCACTGATCATAGGAAAAGGGCAGAGGCACTCGTTTGCAATGAGTACCATGGATCAAATTCTTTTGGCCAGCGATTTGAGTGGCCAGGAGGACCTGCTCAGGTCCCTTCCAATGGGGCTCTAAACTCTTCTTCCGCCGAAAATGGCGCACAAGGATCCAATCACCTGCTTGGATGTTGTGTCCGGGCCCCTCTGGTATATCTGGCAGCGTCTCCCAGACCTGTTGGTGAATAGAACACAGATTTTCAGTTAACTGGCACAGGTAGTCTGTCAACAATCGGTACTCTATATCAGAAAATCTCAAGGGCGCGGGACGCCCCAGACATTTGCCGGACGTCCAAACATGACCTCGTAGGGTGACAATCCTGTTCTAGAATGTGCTGTCATTCTTGTCGATAAAAAGAGCTAATGGTAAAGCATCTGGCCACTGTAACCCTGATGTCTCCCTAATCTTTGCTAACTTCAATTTGAGAGTACCATTGTACTTCTCAACCAAACCTGCTGACTGTGGGTGGTTTGCAGCATGAAACTTCTGTTTTATGTGCAAACTGTCGCAAATTAACTGTATGACCTTGGCATTAAAATTACTTCTGTTATCAATACTGATCAAACGGGGCAAGCTGAAACGAGGAAAGAACTCCTTCAGGAGTACTTTCTCAGTCGCAATGGCTGTATTGTCATTAGTGGGGTGAGCCTCAACCCATTTACTGAATGCACAGACAACCACCAACACGTACTTAAAGTTATTGACCCTGTCCAATTCTATATAATCTAATTGAAGGACCTCAAAAGGGAAAGTAGCAGTTTTGGAGATGTTATCATTCTGCCATACAGGGTCTAACAACTTGCAAATACCCTTAGCACTGATATGGGGCTGGCCAATGTGCCATTGTGACTACAGGAAAAACATATGCATCTGGCAACATCTATCTTTGCTTTCCTGACTTGTCAATCCAACATCCCTCATCGTTCAAATGTGCTGTACTTTCTTGCCACACTGCTAATTCCTCCACAGTGGCCTCACTCTGTATTTCCTTTACATGCTCAAGAGTGTCCTCAAACATGGTGACCTCGAGCACCCACCTAGTGGGACCTGCTATGAAAAATATTTTCATTCCAGTCCGGGCTGTTTCCTTAGCTGTCTGGTCTGCAAAAGCGTTCCCTTTACCTACATCATCAGTAACTTTCTTATGGGCGCTACACTTTACTATTGCCAATTTCTTAGGGAGTGTCAAAGCGGACAGAAGCCTATATATAAGATGACCGTGCTGGATCCTTGTACCATGGAAAGTAAGGAACCGCTATCTGCCCAGAGTCGCCCGAAATTATGAGCGACCCGAAAGGCGTACTGGCTGTCAGTATAAATATTAACAACCAGTCCCTCACTCAACTCGCAGGGTCATATTAGGGCAACAAGCTCTGCAGCTTGGGCCGACTGATAAGGAACTTGTGATGTCTCAATACAGTATGCAGTGTAGTAATAGCATATTCAGCGGTTGTATTGCCATCTGGTAATTTAAAGCAAGAGCCATCAACATATATTTCCCCTTGGGGGTCAGATAGGGGAACATCAGTCAAGTCTACCCGTCCTTTTGTCTCTTCTTCCGTCCGAAAGATACAATCATGTATGTCAATCTCCTCATTCTCAGAAGGGAGGGGTAGTAACGTGGCCAGATTCAGAGTGGCACATTGTTTGATCGTAATATGTTTGGCGAACAGCATTAACGCATAACCTGTCAGATGTGCACTGGTAAAGTGCTGCATCTTTGTCTAATTCCAAAGTGTATCCACAGCATGGGGTACTATGACTGAGATCAGTATCAACTACGAGTCCAGCCGATTGTCTTATCGAGACGTCCACAGCCGCGACCGGTCTTAGACAGCTCGGAAGGGCTCTTGCGACAGGGTCAAGCACAGCAGAGAAATAAGCACACGGCCGTTGCTGATCTTCAAATTTGTGTGTTAAAGCATAAGCGCGCAACCAGGCATCTCATGGACGTACAACACAAACTGCTTAGTATAGTTTGGGGTGCCGAATACTGGAGCCAAACAAAGCACAGTTTTCAATTGCTCAAAAGACTGCTAACATTCAGGCATCCAGAGCAGGGGTTCATTCACATCTATTAGTGTTAAAGCAAGCAGGGGTTTGATTAACAGCGAATAGCTAGTTATCCACTGCCTGCGAGCACATGTTTCTGAGTTTGCGGAATAGGCATTCTAACAATGGTACTGATGCGCTCAGAGGTCAATATCCTACCCTCCTTCGACAGGAGTGACCTAAAAAGGTGACCTGTTGACAATACTGACATTTGGAAAGGGATACTTTATGGCCATGTTGAGCTAAATGTAACTATTTAACTGTACTTTCTCTGCAATCTTGTTATGTATCCGAGGCAATGAGCAAGTCATCGACATCCTGAAGCAATACATTACCTGTAGGGAGCGACAAGGAATCCAGAGGACCTTTTAATGCCTGGCTATAGATACTCGGACTCTCTCTATAGCCTTGAGGAGCGAAACAGAATCTAAAGCTTCTCCAGCTAGGGTGAGCCCAAACAGATACCTGCTGTCAGGATGAAAGCTAATACTGAAGAACGCGTTTTTCAAGTCAATGACAGAAAAGAATGTAGCAGAAGAAGGAAGCATTGTCAAAAGAGTCATAATGTCAGGGACCACCAGAAACTGGGGAATAACTATTTTATTAACTAACCGGAAGTCAATCACAAAGTGATAAACATCTGCATGATCATCAGAGGAACCCGAAGGTGTCTGTTTGAGAATGGGAAGAATAGGGCTTTAACAGAAATTAGCAGTCTCCTCAACCACTTCTTTCTCAATCAAGTCCTGTACAATGTGCAATAAAGCTCTCACCTGCCTGCGGTATTTTATACTGAGGGATTCGAGGAAGAATAGCATTGTCTTTAACTCGGATCAAAACTGGCAGAATTCTTAACAGTCCCACTCTTGTGTCACCTGTTCCCCAAAGGGTGGGCGGTACATCTTTAAACTCTGCAGGAAGAGGCGCATCTTTGGACAGGCACTGCGTAGCGCGCACGGCATCCGGACCCATTGTAATGTAAACACCCCTCGGGGAGCAGTAAATCGTAGCATGCAATTTCTTCAACAAGTCCAAACCCATCAGATTTTCACTGCAATTAGAAGTCAACAAGAATGGCGAAGCCACAGTGAAAGGACCAATAGTCAACGCAAGGGGTTTTGAAATGGGGCTTACAACTAGTACACCAGAAAAACCTACCGAAAAATTATTATGGCCAGACAGGGCCGCCCCAGGGACCAAGAAACAAAAAATAGAACTGTTTGCTGCACCTGTATCCACCAAATACTCCTTAGCCGAACCATGCATATCCGCACGAACATACGGACCACGTTTATCTACAGGTATGCAAACTGGTCCCTCGCTCTGTCCTTGGCTGTCCTAGCTGTAAGACATCACTGTCACCGCATCCATGTCAAAATCATCATGATAACACTATCCTACTCGAGGGTCATCAAAATAATTTTGATCAGAACCACCACGCGGACCCACAGAATTCTGAGCCCTGTGCTGACCACCAGCTCCATGACCCAGCCTGCGAGAACCTCGTGCTCTCGGGACTGCCACCTTCTGCAAAAGCACAAGACACTCGCTACGCAAGTGTCCCTCCTCTTTACAATATGCACACTGATTCAGCCCTACAGGAGTGGTATTTGTTGGCCTGCTAGTGCATGGGAGCTGTCGGGCCGAGCCACCACGACTTCTACCATTCCCCCTAGAAGCCAGCTGCACCAACACCTTTGTATTTAAATCCTTATGCTTCTTCTCCGTCCTCTCCTTATCCTCATTTTCCCTGTGTACATAATACTGCACCATATTCAAAATGACAGAAGGGGAAGACGTGGACCAGGTGCTCTCGGAAGCCTGCAATAGGGTTGCAATCTCAGGAAGCAAATTAGAAACAAATCTACTGACAAACAATCGAACACCACCTTCGATCGAAAAATCCTGTCCACTAAAATCTAGAAACACACCTTCAAACCAAGTGAAAAATTCAGACACGCTCTCATCTTTCTTTTGACAGCAAGCCAATAACCTGTCCCAATCAACTTTTCCCGAGGGATAAGAGAATGCATATACGTAATGATTCGGCCAGGCAAAGCAAGTATCTTTGGTCTAGGCTTATCACCTGGCTTCTATTCCCAATCCCATACTTTGATTTGATACCAGGTACCACCCAACTCCAAGCATGATCCTGTGTGTGTACCGGTCTCCAAATATCAACCAGAACTAGTAAGTCAAAGAACATTTCAATATCATCAAGTGTCATCACTGTAGAAGAGGCAGCTTCAGTCAATCCTTTATAATAAGCAGTTGGATTCTTTCTTAAGAGACAAGACTTCACTCCTTTTCCATGGAGTATAAACCCATTGTTCTTGGAAACGGGCCACTACCCCTGGTCTAGTAACAACATTGTGCTGATCCCTTAGCTCTGGTATTTCAGGAGGATAGATAGGATGAACCTCCTGCATTGGAAACAGAGATACTGGGGTGGGGCTCTTCTCGAGCCGTCTACCCAGATAAGCAACCAGCGTCACAAAATTACCAAAAATTTCAACAGATGCCATATCAGTAACATATACATGATCCTTAATATCATAGAGAACCTGCGGTGCTGCATCATTGCTCCCAAAGTCCGATCAAAGTATCAGACATATGTTTAAGGGCATGCTGTTGTACAAAAGGCTCATAATCTTTCATCATACTCCACACATCTTCCACACCATAAATGGGGTTTCGGGCCCACTGCGCAGCCCGATTAGCCACTACCTTCTTCTCTGCATCTCCTAGCTCCGATCGCACATGCAGACCTATTCGCTCCTTAAACTTCTTCCAGTCTCTATCCTCCAATCCACACTGGTGTCCCACTACTCTGTAATGTCGGGGAATAGAAGAACACAGTGGGAGTGATAAACGAGGTAGTAGGCACTAACATCGCTGACGGCTGTGTCGCAGGTGTAAGAGCTGGCGAAAAAGATGCCATTGCAATAGGTGTTGCAGGAGTACTAACAGTCACAGTTGCCACAGAAGGCGAGGACAAAGAGTGCTACAGGAGGTGCAGTGGCCAAGGCAGTCAGATCAACAGTTACAGAAGCAGAGACAGAAGAACCAGGTAGCTGGTGCTGCGAGGGAAGAGCAGGATATATTCTCTGCGGGGCATATGGGAGCGGTGGTCGAGTATCTAACAATTGTTCCACAAACTTATCATTTTCTTTTTGGGCCACATGAGATTTATCAATATTCAATAGAAACCTATCTCCTCTTTCTCTCTATCATGTGCTAAAGCTTTCTGAGTCAACGTTTGCATTCTCCCCTTCTGGGCCGCTTTCTCTGCTTTCATTCGCCTCAGTTTAGCCTCCTTTTGCCACGTTCAAAGAGAATCAAACATAGAATGTCTACTTCTTTTCGCAAGCAACTTTTCCTGTAAAAAAACAATACTTCACATACATATCAAAATTCGGAGTGCCTTCTGGAGGCGCTGGCTGAGTTTCTTCCAATCGAGAACAAGAAACCAAGAACCGGCTAAATCCGGGCATTTTCAAAAGTGAGCCAAATTTGGTATGTTGCCCGGCAAAGTGTTCGTAAACACTTTGTACTAAAATCTGTCCTTAGACCGAGCCAAATACAAACCAAAATGGTACCATAACCACAAACAATCGAAACAAACTCACCTGGTGCACACAGGTCAAACAAATGTATTCTCCACTGCCGACTCTTCAGACCAAATGGTCAGAGCCAAGTGTTTTGCTGTTCAGGACCCCAGTTGGGATGTCTGCTGGGCGAGGCACCGTCTGGCAGGACAGAGGGGGCAGCTGCGAGTTCAGGAACTCTCTAGTGCAGGGATCCCTGGTCCGTCTGTCAATCCTGATGGCGGCCTCAACCTCCCCACCTGCCCTCAGGAGGGGATGGGCCACTCGCCCGATGGGGTCCCTGTTTGGGCGCCAACTGAAGGAAGTGACCTGATTAGGGCCAGCCGGGTCACTCGCAACCACCTCTCAGCCTTCCAAACAAATGAAGAGTCGGTCAGACAGTAGAGAAAGCAAACCAAGTATATTTATTCAGATACACTCGAGAGGAGCCCAGTCTGCCCAGTCTCTGTTGATTGCTGCAGAGGGACTGACATCAGCAAACATGGTGATACATTATGTACGATTCAGAACCAGAAGGCACGCCCAGACTGGAAATTTCCTGTTGGGGGCAGCTACACCAAGAAGGTACAGAAGGATAGGTTTCGATCCTGGGACTGGGCACACACTATCTCTATGCCAAGGTCGTTCTCCCTGCGCCCATCGCTGGACTAGTGGGAGCAGGTCTCCATCTAGTGGGAAAGGTATGAGCTAATAAGAACAGTGTATTCATTAGTACAGCAATGGAGGCCAAACAGAAAATGGTGCCACGAATGCTAACTTATGCAAACAATATATGCAAACAACACAGGTAAGACATTTTTATTCTAACATTAGGATGCAATAATTTGGGAACCAGACCTACTAAGGCACCTCTTGGCAAGCATAGCACTGACAAGGAAGCCAAGCACGCACATGAGCCTGTAAAAAAACTATGAGATAAATCTAAACAACCACAGAAAACCTCCAGGAGGTTCTCCACCCCCAGAGTCCTTGAGAGGCAGTATGATTATCGTGATCGCACTAAAATCAAGACTCCAGATAGGTATCAGGTTCCTGATGCACGTTCTCCTTGTTCCTTTCAGGAATCGTCGGACAAGCAGTACAACGCAGGAGGGCGATCTGAACGCAGACAAGAAGAGTACGTGAAACCAAAAAGCGAGACAACACTCGTCCAATATAAAGATAACAACAACAAAAAAAAAGAGGAAAAACCTTGTCAATATCAATATAAAGCCCCTTTTCAGATATAACCTCTAAATGTACCACAGACAATGAAAACTCTCCTCTGATACAGGAGTTGAGCGGTGGCTCTCCTCAACAGCGCAACAGAAGTCACCATAGTGCGCCAGAATCTCCAGGAGTTTCTGGTAGTGAAAACAATTGATACTTACATTACAGTTGAAACCCCAGACAGGCACATAGCCCCTCCAGACAGATTATATTAATCTACAGATTCAAAACGGAGGATGACATACAGTGCACCATTAAAGCAGTATTTTGGGAAATCTTTTTTGCCTTATGACATTCTTTGGCCTAGTTTGATTGGCCTCTGCAGTTTGTGCAAACATACCCACGGGGTGAGGATGTAACACTTCCTTCCTTTTCTGCTCATCCTTGACCAAGTTAAAACAAGATTATGCAAAAGAATGTGCTCTTTTACTAGCCCTTGCACTATATCGCAATCATGTTAGTTGGGATAGGGACTCTACTTATATAATACCTTTACAGTCCAGTCTGCAAGGGCAACACAATATCCTATTAAACAGGATGCTAAAGCACCTGTTAAAGAAATACTCTCCAAATTGGAGTACCAAGGAGTAAATCAAACCCTGTATCTTTGATGAATAATCGTCTTGTTCCTGTATTGAAACAGGACCATTCATATCGAAACGTCTTAGACTACAGGCATTTAAACAGTCATACACGTACTTCTGTGATACACAATACAAAAGAGGTCACTCATAAGCAATAAAGTCCATCACAAATATAAAACAAACTTGGATATCTCAAACTTTTCTTAGCCACAATCTAGTGCTTGAAAGCAGAGATTGGACAGTGTTTTCCGCTCTTGGTTTTCAAATTATATACACAATGCTCCCAAAGTGCTGTAAGAATGGCCCACGATTATTTGCAGCATGCATTATGTCAATTCAACATTATATTTACCAAGATGTGTTGTGCTATGTAGATGATATCTACCTTACGGATGATGAACTAAACTCACACTTTGCAAGAGTAGATCACATAATATTGGGATCTACTGAGCTTGGCTATAAATTCAATTTTGAGAAATCTATTACAGCTTTTCTAAGCGTCCTATTTTTAGAATATGAATGTACACGAGGGCAAGCGTCTTGCGCCTCATTTTTTAAAAAGTGTGCACTACTTAAACCTCCAAATACATGGAAGAAATTACAATCCTTGCTAGGATTTACAAATTTTGGCAGAACATGCATACCAGATTATGCAGAACGCATTAAACCTCTGTATGAATTAATACATTCTGATTTGTGCACTACAAGCTGGACATCGGAACACACAAATACACTCAGATTATTTCAATCTGATTTACTTGCAACCAGACATCTACATGCACGTGTGAATACTACAAACCTAGTCATCCTGGATCTACCAGGTGCAATTGGATTTACTTAGATCACTTTTAATGAAGGTGAAACAGTGCAGATTGCATATAAATTGCATTTATATTTGAATGTGGAAATGCAGTTTGCTTCCACTGATATAATACTGACTGTAGTGCAGATGGCTATCCTTACAGAAAAGCCACTTGTACAAGGGAAAAGCATAATTGTCTTCACTCCTCTGCCGGCCTTTGAGGCTGTCACAAAGGCTAGAGTTTCTAACACTAAAGCCTTCCATCCTAGATGGATACAATGGTCAACATCCTCATCAGCTGTTGATGTAGACTTTGTCCTTAACCTGTCTTTACAGACACAAGAATTCTTGCTGTATGAACATGTTTATCCAATGCCGACTTTTGTCTTACCTCTTTAGCACTATAAATATATTGCTTACACTGGTAGTTCAGCTCAACCTATATGTTCTAAACAACAATATTTTATTTCATAAGCCACTGTTATTGGTGTGATGGTAAACAAAATACTCACACACAGTCCCTAGGGTACAGCACTGCACAGTTGGCTGAACTGAAGGCTTTACTTCCTCCACACAAACATACAGATTCGGAATTCTCCACACCTATAGTGAATGATTCGTATTATTGTGTACAATCCTTTAATGATAATTCATATTATTGGAGACAGAATGGATTCAAAGATTCTAAAGGCAACACAATCGAGCACAAAACTCTTTGTGTTAAAGTGGCAGACGTCAAAGATAGGTTGCCATGAGCTCATCTTACTCATACTTTAAGTCATCAGCGTGTAGAACACACCTTGTAGGGAATTCCCTGGCTGATGAAGCAGCCAAATCTACAGTCGCGACTGCTACTGTTGCTGCGATTACTTCTTCCAAAACAACAGTAGAGTCTGGTATTTTGGCTGCCGTTAATGCAAATAAAGACGGCACCCCCTTATCCAAGGGATTTACATCCAGATAGAACTACCAGCCGAGTAAACAAAACATTCTATTTGTAACTATTCCAGGAGTTGGTGATTCATTGACCTCCAACCAAGATCGCAGACTAGCTTTAGTGACAGCTATGCAAAAAAGGGTTGCTTCTGCACATGCAGGTGTGGTGGCCACAATTTTGCTGCTACGCAATATTATTGGTGGCATAGCTTATAACAGGCCAAGAAATATGTCCTTTGTTATTTAGTCGACAAATTGGAGGTTCCACCGTGGCTCATCCACTGCAGACACACCTGTTCATTTCTAATAAACATTCCAGCTGCATTTATTTGGACCTCTGTGGTCCTCTCATTTCAGATAGTGTTTAAATTTATCCTAGTTGCAGTTGATTCTTGCTCCAGCTTCCTCTGGGTTTGGCCACAGCGCACGGCTGACACTCAAACTGTTATTAAAGACCTGCAAGCCTTTACTGTGACACATGCATGCAGTACAATCCACTCAGACCAGGGCCCAGCTTTCGCTTTAGAAGCATACCGGAATACTATGGCATCCCTGGGTATACAGGTGCATTGTTCTTCTCCATACCAGCTCAAGGGCAATTTTGTTGAGGAGAGAATGAACTGTGACTTAAAGCAGTCCTTAACACCTATAGTATTCGGCACTGGGCATAGTTGGATCCATCACATCTATGGGGTTCTGCTGAGGGCTCTTAATAACCTTCCTAAAAGATCTGAGTTGGTGGACCCCATGCAAAGTTTTTTTGGGCATCAAAATGTATGTTCGAGACCATGATAGTCCAGACATTGTGGTGGCTGCCACACCGTTTGACGTAGATAATCGCTGTGCTGTCTTACAGTATCTACAAAAAGTCTGACACCCAATCCAATGACCTCTCACTCTGCGAGATTGAAGGAGAAACCAGACCCTTTCAACTGGATTTCAAATATTGGTGATCTCATTTGTTAAATAGTGGAGGTGAAGGAGTTTGGCTCCTCGTACCGAGCACTAATGCAAGTCCTTTGTATCCAAGGCACAAGAAAAGTTATCTTGCCACCATCTGCCTCGTTCTAAAGACTCATTTTTCCTCCACTGATCATGTCAAATAACACCAGGTAGGCGATTCTAAACAGTAGGCCACAAGGAGTCTTTGGTGGTTCTCTGAGTCCTCTTGCTACCAAACAGGCAATCTCTCTGCAGCTGGTGAACACCACCAACGCTGTTTATCCCCAGGAGGGGTGGAGTAGACTGTCCTACAACTAATCACTGCATCTGCAACCAGCAACACAACTGAAGTGAATACTGCTGTTACTACAGCGTCTTCCGCAACTGATGTCTTTTATGCAGATCAACCATTAGTGGATCCACCGCTCTTGGATTTTTTGAGACCTATTGCAGAACCAGAGCCACCAGTTTTTCAACTAACTGCTGGGTATTACATGGATCAAGATGATTTTTCCTCTGTCGGTTCTTCTGCTTTTGACACTCCTCTATTAAGGATCTATGTTTTCATTTCATGGCTGTAACACACTTATCTGGTCCCACCTTGGATATATGTTTGGATAACACTTTCCTTGTTTTTTTTATTCCTGTGGATTAATGGCCACTATCTTCCAGAACACTCTGCTACACAACTGGCTGATGGAGATGGCCCCACACTCTTCTTATATATCACACACAAGAGGGTCTGGAGGAGGACTATGCTACAAAATAGAAAATGTATCCTATACTACTCCCGTAATCATAATACCCACACAATATATCTAGAATATATAACCCATCACTGCCCCTGGCTGATGCCCAAGATAATGACCTCCCAAAAGTTAAACTAAAAAACAACGCAACTTGGTCCCACTTTAACACACACAGTAAAGATCACATTTTAAAGACGTTAACCTCTCTGAAACCCTTAATCATTTCATAGACCCGCTCCCAGCTAATTACCTAAAAGACTTAATTCCTCTAGTTCTACCCCTCTGGACCAAGATCATTAATACGTCCCTTCTTCAAGGATCCATCCCAGACAGCCTGAAATCAGGTCAGGTCTCACCTATCCTAAAGAAACCTACAGCTGACCCCTCGGACCCAAATAACTATCGCCCGATTTCTAACATTCCAATGCTAGCCAAACTCCTGGAAATATGAGTTAACTCACAGCTGAACCGTCACATTGTTCAATTCAACCTACTTAACCCCTTCGATGCTGCGCAGATTCCGCCGCTGTGCTGGCGGAATCTTGCGCGGGCGTGGTCATGACGGAATGGTTCCGTCATGAGCACAGCTCAACCGTGGGTCATGACGGAACCATTCCGTCATGAGCACCGAAGGGGTTAACCAGTTTCAATCAGGCTTCAGAGCAGATCATAGCACTGAATCTGCCATGACACATATACTTGACGACGCGCTAAAAATCCTAGACCAAAACGAAGCTTGTCTACTAATTCTACTTGACCTATCTTCAGCCTTTGACACTGTCAAACACGGCAACCTGCTCAAACTCCTGAAACACAGAATGGGAGTATCTGGAACTGTATTTAACTCGTTCACTTCTTTCCTCCAAAATAGATCCCAAAGATTCAAGGTCAACCAAACCCTGTCCAACGCTATGCCAGTCACGTTAGGAGTTCCACAAGGCTCCTCCCTCTCTCCTACCCTTTTCAACCTATTTATGGAACCACTTACCAATCTTCTCAGCCTCGCCAAAATTCACTTTCACATGTACGCTGACAACACCCAAATATACATCAAGATCCACTCACTTGATGACATCAAATCACTCAACACCACGCTACAAAAAACCCAAACTTGGCTGGCCGAAAACCACCTGAAACTAAACTCCCTCAAAACTGAATTCCCCCCAACAAAACTCCCATTATACTGGACTGGATGAAGCACTTAACAGCTCTTAATGGACAACCTCTTGTCGTGGACTCAGTGAAATCGCTAGGGGTTACACTGGACAGTAACCTAAAGATGCAGAAACATATCAGCGCCTCCACAAAAAGGAGCTAACTTCCATCTGAAGACTCTACAAAAACTGAAACCCTTTCTGCCTGCCCACGATTTCAAACTAGCGGTTCACGCCCTAGTAATCCCTCGCGTGGAATATGGGGCGGTAACCCTATGCGGCCTCTCAAGGGCAGCGACAGCCCCACTAAGAGCCACGATCAACTCAGCTGCGAGACTCATCAAGGGTTCAAAGAGGAACTCCCACATTTCCCCAGACTTGAGAGCCCTCAACTGGCTTCCGTTTGAGGCCAGAATCCATTTAAAAAAAAATTGCTTGTATGACACACAAGGCCGTCTACCACAATGCCCCCCCACTACCTAGCTCAGAAACTGGTGCTCTCTTCGGGCATCAGAGCCTCCAGGAGTGCCAAGACTCTTCTTCTGAAACCACAAAGATTTTCCCCAAAAAGAAACCTATAACCGATCATTTTCTGGTATGGCTCCTAGGATCTGGAATGCCTTGCCCAGTGAAACAAGAATGAACCCTTCCTCTGCCGCATTCAAAAAAGAAGTGAAAGCGATCCTCATGGCTAAATTCACGTGAACTCTTTAACTGTTTATTGTATTTTGTTTTTCGTATGCTGTTTTTACGCTCCTCAGTTGTCCTTCTGCTAGCTTAATCTCTATGACTTTGAGATTTGTATAACTCTTTCACTTAGATCTTGTTATGTTTAGTTCTGGCTTTGCTCTTATGACTTGTTAAGTACTCTGTTACTCGCAAGAGTCTTGTTCGCGCTATATAAAACCTTCAAAATAAAAAAATAAAAATATATAGGGTAGCACTAAAAAGAGTAATGTGAAAGCAGAAGGGAAGGGGGCACAACATAGTTGTGGACGAAAACCCTCACTCACCCGAGGGTGCCATGCTTCATCATTGGGTTCCTCCAAACACACGGGGACTGCAAGGTACCCCATGTGGGCTACAACTTACCCAAATGGGAAGGAGCAGGAGTGCAAAGCACTTGTTGGATCTACCAACTCAATAAGGCAAGTAGGGACAGAGTGCATATAAGGTGTGAAAGTGTTAAAAACTACCTACATAGGGGCAACAACTTTATTCTTCCATCCTATGTGGTAGTAAGTAAAAAGCGAGTGGGAGTAGGGTTTTAGATATATACCCTCTCTAATGAGCAACATGTTTCTGCCAAGTTGACAATCAAGTTCAGGGCATTTATCAGGATCTAGATCTATACCGTCACTCTGTTAAAGTGCATACATCATAATAAAAGTGGTACTTAAGCCTCATTTCTTGACCATCATATGCATGTAACAGTCAGTAGTTTTCGGTCAGAGGGCTCTGTAAAATAATAAGCAAAGAGAAACATCTCATGTCAACTGGTATGAAAAACCACCATTGTGTACCATCACCCTTCACTCGGTGTTAAAAAAAGTTAAAAACTCTTACCTAGAAGTCAATACATTTATTCCAACTCAACCATCTACAGAGTTTCTCACCAATCGGTTCCTCTAGTAGGGATAACAAATTGGAATACATAGACTTGATAAAACTGTATGGTCCAGAACAATATACAAACCACCACCAAGATAAAAGAACAAACAAAGCACACAGGGCAATGGTATATGTGCTCACAAGTCTCTTGGTAGTAAATTAAAACTAAACCTGAATGTAGCCATTTAATAACTATGTTAGAGGTGAGACCTGTATGTGGACAATTGTAGTAGCACTCAGTACATCGGTCTGCTAAACTACAACAAATGTCTATGTATATGTTCGTAAATCTGCCCGGACATGATACAGTGAATGTATAGACGCGGGTAAGTAAAGTCGAGTTTAGACCCTTGATGAATATACAGAGGACAAGGCAAATGTATACATAACACGAACAATGCACCATGCGATATCAGTATTAGCCTCTACAGACCTCTCTCAAGGATAACCAGACGTATATCTAAAAGCTGCATATATGGCATACCCGCTACTTTAAAACGTGTGCCTCTGTAAAGGTCTGTAACTTGTAAATAACCAGACACTAAAATTAACCATGTGGTCTTTACAAAAGTCCTTTCAAGCAATAGCCACTCAGGCAGCGTTCACCTCAGATACCGCAATGGTGCTCCATGCAAACTCTGGAGGGAGTATCATACGGTAGAAACGCGCTCCTTAATACGCAAGTGGTGTGAGTGAGACGTAGGGTGCAGCGCGTGCGTAACACGTCATGCCGGTCTCGAATCAAGTTACCATTGTAACCAAGTCTCGTTTCTTAGAAACCTTCCGTTCTGGATATGGTCTTTTCTCAGGGGCTGAATTAATTATTTTCTTTACTGTCATTGCCCACAGTATAAATGTCAAACATGGGGAATGTAAAGTTATAGAAAACTCTCTCCCCAACATCTGAAGAAGAGGCAGACTGTAGTATAAAGAGCTGACCCTCAAAGATGTATATTGTATCAAAATCTAGGCATGTACAAGTTCTGATGTTGTAATATAGGAAATTATATCCTTATAACTTGATATTGAGCAACAGTAACTGGTAAATATGAACAAGACATACAGCCGTATGTCATATTAATATTTCATATCTTTTCATCTTTTTATCTTTCTCAATCACATTGAACACCAGAGTATATCATCACTCAAGCCTCGTTGGTGGCTGCCTAATCTGAACACCCATCGTTCTCTATGGAACAGAATGGTCTCAAGGGGTCCCATATTTCTAGGATCGTGAGGTTTGTCTAATGCCACCCAACAAAATTCTTCCTCTATGTGGCCAGCCTCAAGAAAATGTCGGGTAAGTTTAGTATTGGACTTCTTACATTTGAATGGGCTCTTATGTTCAATCTTCCTGGTTTTAACTTTGAGTGGTCATACCCACGTAGTTTAATTTACAGGGACATTGTGTCAGGTAAATAACTGCCTCTGTATTACAGTTGGTGTGGTTAGTTAGTAACCAAGGTGTTTTGAGTCCCAAATCCAGTTGTGATGTCTGTATGGTTAGATGACAAACTATGCAGGTCCCACAAGGGAAGTGGCCTTGGACAGGTGTACCAGTATGGATGGTCTGCAACTGTCCAGTCAAACGAGAAAACCTGGGTCGAGATTGAACCAAAATATTGCCAAGATTCCTACTTTGTTTAAAGGCAAAAAGTGGTCTCTCACAAACTTTTTTGCCTTTATTCAAGATATGCCAGTTGGAATTAATGGCTTTCTCGATCGTAGTACTGAGATGGCTAAATGTGCTGACACATACCAAACGGTCGGTAGAGGGTTTATCATACGTTTCTAACAGTGCCTGTCGATTATTATTCTGGGCTCTTTTTTGCGCTCTCCGTACCAAATGTGTAGGGTAATGGCGTGTCAGAAGATGTTCACTCAGATTAGATGCATGTTTGTGATACATATTAAGTTTGGTACAATTTCTCCTCAACCGCAGGAATTGGCCCACCGGGAGATTATCTCGGAGGTCAAAAGGATGGAAACTTTGATAGTTGAGAAGAGCATTACGAGCCATCGGCTTCTGGCACAATTCTGTATATATCTTCCCATCTTTAGGATATAATCTAAAATCAAGGAATGATAGCGTCTCATTGCTAGATTCACATGTAAATTTTAGATGTATATTCAAAGAATTCAGCCAAGTTGAGAAATCTAGTAAGGATTGTGAATCTCCCTCTCAGATGACCAAAATGTCATCGATGTACCGCTTCCACAGCAACAATTTACTGTGGAAGGGATTTAACAACGGGTAAATGCATGTTTCTTCAAACCAGTGCATGAACAGATTGGCCATACTGGGGGCACAGGTGCTGCCCATTGAAGTGCCAGTCACCTGCCAGTATAGTTGTCCTTCGAAAGAGAAAAAAATTCTCTCTCATAGCTAGATTGGCACATTTCATCACAAAAGACGTGGGAGTCTGGTCACTGCGAGAGTTATCTTCCAGTAGATGTTCAATAGTCCGGAGAGTATCTTCTTGGGGAATATTCGTATAAAAGGCTTATACATCAAATGAAGCCATGAGGTGTACAGCCGGATTGAAATCAATAGTGGTAAGGAAGGATAAAACACATTTAGTGTCCTGCATATAGGGTGGCATCTTGGCCACCAAAGGTCGAAGGAACCAGTCTACAAATTGTGACAGTGGTTCAAGTAATGAACCAATGCCAGAGACTATGGGCCGACCAGGAGGGGGCCTCTGGGTTTTATGCATTTTCAGCAGAATATAAAATGGCAGGATCTTAGGGTGCTTAGGTGTTAAAATTTGCCTCATTCTTCGTAATCCATCCAGCTTCTTCTGCCTCCTTCACAAGACTACAAATGGTCTTCTGTAGTCTCATAGTCTCATAGTGGGATCGCGCATGATTGGCTTGTAGTATTTGGTGCCTTGTAATTGCCGCAGGCATTCTGTACGGTAGGCTAGAGCATCCATCACAACGGTGGCCCCACCTTTATCTGCTTGTTTAATAACAATCAGGGGGATCAGTTCCTAGTTCAAGTGCACACCATTCTTCTGCTTTATTCATATTAAAGAATGGTTGTCTAGCTTGACCTTTTTCAGCATTGAAGGACTAACACTGCTTTTTCAAAAGTCGCTACCTCTGAGGGTAGTTGTTGTAATGTGGGCAGAAAAGTAGATTTGGTCCTCAGGCCAGTGTTATCAGAGTTTTCTGGTCTCATATCCAGAGAATTCTCAAAGAAAAAGGAGAGGCGGATTTAGCAAAAAAAAGCGAAAAGTTCTTGGTGGGTTTTAAAAATCATGCCCCATGTGGGTAGTAACAAACCCTAATCCTTTATTTAGGATCGTAATTTCAAGGGGGTTAAGAACTTTGACTTAAATTAACTATTAGGTCATTGTGGCACTGGTCGATACGCCAGACATTCTCCGCGTGGTCCGTTGCTCCAGGGAGGGATTCCATTGTACTTGGGGTCTCGGTTGTTCCAGTCGTGGCTCCGGTTGACAGCCTCTTGTATTTCTTAGTCTTCCTCTTCGTCCCCTGTCCTGACCTAAAAAAGGTCCTTGGTAACCTGGTCCGTTGTTAAAGATGGCGGATGGAACTGCCAAGGTTGTGGTGGCCACCATACATTCGGCGGTGGCCTGTGTGCAACATTTCCTCGTCCTCTCATTGGTCCAGTGTATTGCAAGGTCTCAGAATCACTGGATCCTGAATCATCTGACTGACTCCAGTCATCGGAGTTTGAGGTCCATTCATCTGTATTTCGGCACCATCCAGGTGCTCCTCTATGATTGGTATTTTTGTTTGGGAGTGTAGTATATTCATCAGTTATATATGGATAGATTTTCTCTTGAGTAAATCTATCCATGCCTTTTGTTTATTTATTCATCTTATATTTAATGAGGTCATCCTTTGACTCATTAAGGGTTTTAGTAATTTCCTCTAAACGTTTTTTGTAAAAGGTGATCTGAGCAGAACATTTTAACTGGTTCTCTAATGTTTGGATTTCTAGTATCAAGAGATCTGATGTTTCGTTTGCTGTAGTAATTAATAGAATGAGCCAATCTCTAGAACACTTCCAAGCTATTTTCGACCAATTGATCTTGAAAATGTTATTATCAAGGAACAATTTAGGATCATTAGAGACCACTAAGCCCTGCGGGGTTATGTTGGCTCTCAAGTACTCCGTGAGAATTGCTGCATGTAGAGCAGTGCGTATATGTTGCCTCTTCAAATTAGTTAATTTGTTCCATTCGTCTGTTAGTGCAAGTGTCTGTGTAATCTGTGTGTCTAAAATACTTGGTGTCTACAAAATAGCTTGGACCATATCATCATCAAAAGCTAGACCTGTGTTATCAGTCATAGTGCCTAGTCTAAAAATCCCTTGTTCAACAAGGTTATAACTAAATCCCAACTAAATAGTATGTGATCAGTTCAAAAGTAAAGAAAATTGCATAAAAGTGACCCACAGATCAGACGACTGTACTAATATAGATCACACACAAGAGGGTCTGGAGGAGGACTATGCTACAAAATAGAAAATCTATCCTATACGACTCCCGTAATCATAATACCCACACAATATATAGGGTAGCACTAAAAAGAGTAATGTGAAAGCAGAATGGAAGGGGGCACAACATAGTTGTGGATGAAAACCCTCACTCACCAGAGTGTGACATGCTTCATCATTGGGTTCCTCCAAACACACGGGGACCGCAAGGTACCCCGTGTGGGCTACGACTTACCCAAATGGGAAGGAGCAGGAGTGCAAAGCACGTGTTGGATCTACCAACTCAATAAGGCAAGTAGGGGCAGAGTGCATATAAGGTGTGAAAGTGTGTTACAAACTACCTATATAGGGGCAACAACTTTATTCTTCCATCCTATGTGGTAGTAAGTAAAAAGCGAGTGGGAGTAGGGTTATAGATATATACCCTCTCTAATGATCAACATGTTTCTGCCAAGTTGACAATCAAGTGCAGGGCATTCATCAGGATCTAGATCTATACCGTCACTCTGCTAAAGTGCATAAATCATAATAAAAGTGGTACTTAAGCCTCATTTCTTGATCATATGCATGTAACAGTCAGTAGTTTTAGGTCAGAGGGCTCTGTAAAACAATAAGCAAAGAGAAACATCTCATGTCAATTGGTATGAAAAACCACCATTGTGTACAATCACCCTTCACTGGGAGCTACAACAAGTTAAAAAACTCTTACCTAGAAGTCAACATAGTTATTCCAACTCAACCATCTACAGAGTTTCTCACCAATCGGTTCCTCTAGTAGGGATAACAAATTGGAATACATAGACTTGATAACACTGTATGGTCCAGCACAATATATAAACCACCAACAAGATAAAAGAACAAAAAGCACACAGGGCAATGGTATATGTGCTCACAAGTCTCTTGGTAGTAAATAAAAACTAAACCTAAATGTAGCCATTTAATGACTATGTCAGAGGTGAGACCTGTATGTGGACAATTGTAGTAGCACGCAGCATATCGGTCTGCTAAACTACAACAAATGTCTATGTATATGTTCGTAAATCTGCCCGGACATGATACAGTGAATGTATAGACGTGGGTAAATAAAGTTGAGTTTAGACCCTTGATAACTTGATAACACTAACAATGCACCATGCGATATCAGTATTAGCCTCTACAGACCTCTCTCAAAGATAACCAGACGTATATCTAAAAGCCGCATATATGGCATACCCGCTACTTTAAAACGTACGCCTCTGTAAAAGTCTGTAACTTGTAAATAACCTGACACTAAAGTTAACCATGTGGTCTTTACAAAAGTCCTTTCAAGCAATAGCCACTCAGGCAGCGCTCACCTCGGATACCGCAATGGTGCTCCATGTAAACTCTGGAGGGAGTATCATACGGTAGAGACGTGCTCCTTAATACGGAAGTAGTGTGAGTGAGACGTAGGGTGCTTAACACGTCATGCCGGTCTCGAATCAGGTTACCATTGTAACCAAGTCTCATTTCTTAGAAACCTTCTGTTCTGGATATCGTCTGTTCTCAGGAGCTGAGTTAATTATTTTCTGTATGGTCGCTGCCCACAGTATAAATGTCAAACAAGGGGGAAATGTAAAACATAATAGAAAACTCTCTCCCCAACATCTGAAGAAGAGGCAGACTAGTATAAAGAGCTGACCCTCAAAGATGTATATTGTATCAAAATCTAGGCATGTACAAGTTCTGATGTTGTAATATAGGAAATGTTATCCTTATAACTTGATATAGAGCAACAGTAACTGGTAAATGTGAACAAGACATCCAGCCATATGTCATCTCAATATTTCATATCTTTTCATCTTTTTATCTTTCTCAATCTCACAATCATAGAAATATGGGACCCCTTGAGACCATTCTGTTCAAAAGAGCACAACAATGGGTGCTCAGATTAGGCAGCCACCAACGAGGCTTGAATGATGATATACCTTGGTTTTCAGTGTGATTGAGAAAGATAAAAAGATTAAAAAGATATGAAATATTGATATGACATACAGCTGCAGATTAGCCCAGTACTATGTGACTCTGGGCAATAGCTTGCTTAATCTTCCCGACAGCCCCCAGCGCCTAGAGACCCTTACGGGCGAGTGTTCGCGCTTTACAAATGTGGATATTATTATTGTTATCTATTGAGAACATATGTCACATTTAGTGGGTCAAGTTTGTTCTATTTATTCCAAATAAAAGCCCCGTCCTTTCTTTCAAGAAATCAGAAGCGTTAGGCCAGTGAAGTAAAATTGAGCAATCAACACTACAAGTTACACAAGCACTTATTTGTGAAGTGAAAGCCAAGCTGTGGGAAACCGGTATTTGTGGAGAGAACAGGCAACCCAAGACGCACACTGCAGCATATCTACGCTGATGGTACCAGGTTTGATTTTCGATAGCGAGCACATATTTTCGGTTGTTGATGCGGACAGTTTCGCCGACTTCTGTATTCCCAGTTTAAATGCCTTCCCTATATGCAGTTGAAGCAAATTTGACACATGCAAATAGATCTCTTTGTAGAGAGTGAGACAGGATGTCAAAATTCTCCATTTTGAAAGGTAAATTATTTAAACATTATACGTTTACATTTCACTGGAGCCACAGAGGGTCCCATGAAATAAATAGTTCTAATAGGCCATTCAAAAATATAAAAAAGAGCTGCTGACCTAAGTTGAACCTAAGGACTTGGGCAGGGCAGGGCAGGGCAGGTCTGATACTGCTGCTCAAACACACATTGTGTTAAGCAGAACCCTGTTGATGAAGATAATGTTTTTTAAAATCTAAGTGCACTATAGTTAAAACAGGAAATGATAAATAATCATGGTGAAAGTGCAAAACTCCATTGCGGAGGCATGATGCTTCCAAACCACTTTTGATAAAGAGGTCACAGCAATTACTATTTCGGCACCTCCTCCCTATTCTTGTCTCTTCAAACAGCTTAGCAGGAATGAATGCTACTCGACCACTCGCTACATTTTTGTTTTTCTTTTCTCTTTTTTTTTTTTTGCAGCAACAAAAAATACATTGCTCACATTATACAAAAATAATTGAGTGATGGTTAGAAATCCCAGGACTCCCGAGTTTGGCAACATTCATCATTTAACACCCACGATTTTGACTCTTGAGAAAGTTCTGACGCATTGAAAAAGCTGACTTCTAGCGAGATCACATCTTGCAATAACCTTCTGTTACTGTAAAAAAGTTAGGTTTTTAGGTCGAGCCTGGGCAGCGCATGCGCTGCTCTGCATGCTATATTCCGGTACATACTTTAAGCTCCGCCCATTTCCCGCCCATCTTTTCAATTTGCTCCATGGTACCGCCTTGTCTGCATTTGTAACTTCCTGGAAGGACTGGACTTTTTACTGGTGTTGTTACACAGTCTGCTTAATGTTGTCGGTGAGAACTATTTTCTTTAATGATCTTCCCCTATTCCACCCACAACGTCTCAGCACGCCACCCGCTTTTATATTATTATTAGTAATCAATTTAAATTTTTCAGCGCAGTCCGCTTTAACTATAGCGCCGCACTGCTTTAGTTATTTAATTTACAGCGTGGTCCACTTTCACTTTAGTGGCCACGCTTATTTATTTATTTTACAGCAGGGTCTACTTTCACTTAAGCGGCTGCGCTACAGAACCTTTATTTATTTGTTTTTCTTTTTGGGTGAAAGTGCCCACACCACACTTTCACTTTAATGTTGGCAGCGCCCCTTTCTTTACATGCTGCTCACTGTAACCTGTATACAGCAAGCAGGCGCGCAACACCCATTGGGCTCACCGGGTTTCAGCCCCCCACCGTCGGGTGTCAGCCCAGGCTGAGACAGCTTTGCGGGCTGGCGAGCGACTAATTGCAGCCACAACCGAGTATTTCACAGGTCTTTAAAAGACCATTTACTTGTTAATGACACTTCTTTTTTGCGCATTAAAAACTCAAAAATCTTAATATGAAGCTTCTCGTGATCCAGCATTACCCACCAGCAACTTTAATGCATTGGTTATTTTTTTATGCAAATAAAAAACAGAAACAATCTTAAAATTTCATAGCATTTTATTGTACCAAGCATTTCGATTTAGAAAAAGTCAAACAACATTTTTTTAAAAAGCATCCATTTTAACCATAACATGTAATCCATTCAAAATGTTATCAATATACATTTAGAAATAAGGCACATTTTTTATTTAAGATTTTTTTTAAAATTCCCTTTTTAACACCATCCATCAATGCCATCAAACATTTAAGTAAATAGTGATTGCATAGTACTGAATCATGGAACAAACCATATTTGCAGGAGTCCATAAGATTATAGCAACAGTTCAGTAGAAGGTTTGTTTTTATTTGTAGATATAAAATATGCATCACACCTACTTATGCCTAAACAATTTCTTTCCTTTGCTAGAGAATAATTTCATTAAGGCATAAATTAAAAATCTGCTTTTCAGATCCTTTTTTTACACACTGCTAGATCCCAAACACGTTGCATATAATTTGGTTTTATTTCATAGCCAACGCTTGAAAGCAATAGGCCTCAAAGCTGTTTGCAAATTCTAAATGAAGTAGAGTTAGGGGTAATAGAATTTGTGGAGTTCTTAGTGTTTATTCATGAAACTCATTCCAATAGATTGTTCAATATTGAACATTTGTTTAGGGAAAAAAGTAGACGTGTAGCACGAATAAGTGAATGAAGATCCCTTCAATTGTGCACTCTTTATTCAGGATTAAGTCCAGAAATATCAAGCTGATTATGTGCATTTCCTGGCTGGTATTGCAGTGGAACATCTACATGGATCAAATAAGCCAATTACCCTGAAAAATATAAAGGCCTTTAAAGTGGATATCTCACAGAGTATGTATCGGTTTAGAAGCCCCTTGTCATGGATGCCACATTTATTCAGTTCGTTTTTACACTAAACAGCACTTTTCATGCTGCTGGGACTCGCAACTAAGTTTTTTCCCATAATTAGAAACTGTTAAACTTACACCAGAGTACAGTTATGTCACACCTTTCATTTTATGGAAACAGAGATTAGAGAAACTGTGAAACATGCGGGTCATGCATTCTACTGATATTCAGGGAGCAAGCCCATCAACAAGGTATTTCACCAGAAGTCGCTTACATTGTTTCTTCGCAATAAACTTTAAACAAATTCTCTAAATCCTAAAGCACAGTAAAGGCCAATGACTATCTAGTCAAAGTTTGTCAAAGATTAGAGTTCAGTGCTCGTTTGAAGGCAAAGCACTAATAAAATCTTTTTCAGCACCATTCATCTCATTATGAGGATAAAGCTTCATCCATAGCAGGCTATCTAGGATTGTTCATCATACATATTCAGTCATATTTGATCTATATCCAGACACAAAATATCCAACAGGCTAGATGAATTAGCCAATCAAACATTACTACAAGATAATGGTGCTAGATTATGCACCTTTATTGTTCAATCAGTCTCTCTTGATTTACAGATCATAAGAACTATCTATCAAATAGACAAAGCAATGGCATGGTAAACGCAATAGGCGTCTCAATCTCTTAGCCTTTGATAAGGGCATTAGATCTGGTACCCTTGACAGAGGACAGGGTAGAACTATTCAAGAGGGTGACAGTAACTGCCCAAAAAGTTAGCAAAAGTCATTCATATAACATATACTGGTTGCGCATGTTAGACTTCCAACTGTTGGGATGACGATTTGTGGATTACAAAAAAACAAACAAAAAAAAAAGTTAAAACCCATTCCATCTAAGAAAAAAAGGCTACCAAAATCTGATAATCTGCAGGTGAAGTACACATGCTGGGACATAGAACGCAACTTAACACAATTACAAAAATATAAGATATAAAAAGTATGTAGCCCTTCAACATTAAATCATTGTGCCAGTGAGAGGGGTTTATATTCTATGCCTGCTTTCCTACAAATGAAAATGAAAGTCTCAGCATGAGAATGATGAATGTTCCTGATGTCATACAGCTAGAATACAGCCTCATTATACCCCTTAAACACATCTAAATGGGCTGAATTAACAAAAATACTAGGTGAAGCTTAAAAAAAAAAGCATTTAACAGAACAAAAAAACATTCAATACATTTGGATCAACTGCCCTAATTCCCAAATAGGGAATTATTACGACAGGTTGTCTCAGCATTCAATTATGCACTATGTATCAGATTAGGCCAGTGTGCAATAAATCATTAGTTAAAACCAGTCTGTTTCAGTTAAATGGCTCTGTGGAAGATTTTTTCACAAGTTATAAAAATGAATTCATTCTATCAATATAAAACAAAATGATGGGGAGTGCAATATCCAAAATGATTATAAAAATTCTGTTAAAGATCATTTAGGAGCCAACATTTCATTGAGGTGATCCTTGTAGAAAAGCTATGTGTCAGCTTGCAGCATAAAGAATTTCCATCAATCGATCCCAGAATTCCAGTTTTTTTGATTAGAAGAGTACGCATGTACTTCTGCGCTTAGCACCCCATTCTGTAAGCACACAGAATACATGCATCTATCCTTCAACTAGTGTGCAATCAAGCAACCTGTTCAGTAAATCACAGATGGCCTAGGATTAAATAGATAGGAGGTTAAACATATGGAGATATCCTCTATATGTCCTTCGAGCACATTGCTTATTCGATAAAGCAGATTTAGCCATTCCCTGCTTTGAATGGTCTTGCAAATTGGGAGAAATTTAAAGTTGCTTAAACAAATTGTGTCACAATGGAATTCTAAAAAGGTATTTGTGCAATCACGTTCTTAATACATGAAACATATTTTCTATTCCTGAATACAGTTTCACCCTTCCATCGAGGGATTTTAACTATTTATCCACAATATTAATGTTTCCTCCTAAAAAAGTGACGTAAAACTTTGAGCTCCTCTTTATAGTTTTGGTATAGGTTTTGCAGCTACAGCTATGCTTTCAACGGCACACTCATCAGTCCCTCTGCGAATTCTGAAATAACCATTTTCACCCCAGGAAGACCCCCAACTATTTTTAATGATCCAGTAGTCTTCCCCTGTAGCAGCATCCCTGCCGTAGCCTACTAGCAGCACCGCGTGGTTCGTCAGCTCAAAAGGGTTGAAGGGATCCTGCAGACCTGTGTGGTGATAAATCCCCCCTTGGTAATGCAGAAAGTCATCATAAACTTCAAAAGCTACTGCCAAAGGCCCATGTTTTACAAGTTCATATTTCATAAAAGCCTCATTACAACCCCCATAAAACCCTCCAACATAATGGTACTCTGATGTGTAGTACCGGTAGCAGTCCTCTTTAAGTTTGCAGGGAGAATCATCAGCGGTGTAAGGGAGACACTCCTCCTCCACGATTCCAAAGTCTTGAACATATTTTCCTGCGATAAGATAGGGAAATCCTCCATCACAACCTGAAAATATTAGAACACAAGGTTATGAACATATCCAGGTGGCCTTTTATTTAGTCTGACTTTTCTTTTGCAACTTGTCCTCATTTTCAATTCGAAACTGATTTTCCAGCTGTGGTCTCTCTTTAGGGAGAGGTTAGGAGTAGACCTGGTCAAAAATTAAATCATACCAGCATAATTTGTGTCTTACATTTGCTATATGAAATTCCAGAGCTTATCCACTAGCAGTAAAAAAAAAAAAAATACTGTGAAAGGATGGGAACAGAGCGCGAGCAGCTGCTGTTGAGCATACTTTCTTCCTTTGTACACGTTTCACACTAAAATATAGTATAACATTATGGATTTATACTTTACGTAATCACACAAATCTGCAGAATTTTTTTGTAATTACATTAAAGCAAATTACACAAATTTCGTGCACCCCTAATAAGGAGGGAGTCCACCATGGCCTTGTAACACAGTTAACTTGGCAGCATGGGAGGGTTTTAAATGTGCTTATACAATAACTTGGAAACGAGGATAAACACTCTTGTGCAATTTCTCTTCTGGCTTGTGCAGCAGGTCTCGCAGTTCACCCTTCTACATTGCTTTACCACCCAATAACCACTAACCTACATACAACCTTTCAACCACACGCCACAGTACAATTTCACTGCTGGCCTCAGATACTTCTGTCTCCAGAATTCAGATTCCCTGAGACCATCATTCTTTGGTAACGTGTATGCAAAGATCAGTGGAAAAGCTGTTGGCAGCACAGAAAGATGATGGTTGGGTGAGGATACTGGCTGAGTTAGTCGGATTTGGATTCCATCAGCGCTGTGCTCAATGGCCAATGCTTTTGGCAACGGCAAAAACAGTGCTTCTCGCACTCATTCCAAATGGCCAAATTTACCAGGGTTTAAAATAAAGAGTTACAAGTTACTCTCCTTGGTCGTTATTTACAATGGGCTGTATTTCCAGGAGCCTAGCTTCAAGGCGTAGTATAGAGTACATAGTAAAGCTAAAAAAAAAAAATACATAGCACAAAATGTACAACAATCAATAAAGAAAGAAACCATTCAGATGCATATGTAACAAGTGAGGAGGAGAATCCAAGGTAAAGTTCATTTATGCATAGTGGAAGGAGTGGAAGACAACCACTACATATTGCCTGAAAAAGAAGGGGACTTCAACAGATGGGCTGAATGGGTCCACAAAATATCCAAACGGGGGAGCAAGTAGACGGGCCAGACCTCATGTTAAAGTTTCCTTGAGAATGAGGTCAGGATTTTTGCATGTATGAACTTTTTAGGCAGGTCATTCCATAGGTCAGCTCATGCTTTTCCTTCTGTTAAAAGCTAAAGGAGGGCAAAGTGTTGGCCAATGTAAGAACAAAGAAGTCTGACAGCCTGCTGGAAGGAAAAGTAGTTGGTTAGGTATTGGGGGGCTTTTCTGTTCAGTGTCCTCCTGAAGAAAAAAAAACTAATATTTTATGCTGAATATGCCATTTCAAAGGCAGCCAGGCCAGTTTGCACCTTTTGGGTGGAACCTGGTTGTTTTTGGGTCTCGCCTAGGCAGCGCTTGCGCTGGATTCAGGATACGGGAATGAAGCTCCGCCTACTTTCAGCCCAGATTTTTAATTGGATTCCCTCATTGTCCTTTGTAAATGATGGCTTTTCATTTATCCATAAGCTTAATAGTCTCTCCTTAGTACTGCCTTTTCTCCAAATTGCAACCTTCCATGAGGACACCCCAGTTACACGTGTGGTTACTCGGTAGGCTTTAATTACAGCCTCCAAGCACGGTTTTCTTAAATGGTTTTGTCCTGCCTGCTGTTGGGACACGCTCATCCGCAATGCTCGTTTGGTTTCTGTACACAGCGTGGCACGCCTCAGCAGAAATAATGGCGATCGTGCCTTTGTTATGTTATTTGCTGCCTTTCTTTTTCTATTGACTTTTTTTTTTTTTTTTTTTTTTTTAACAATGGCGGCACCCGCACCTTAATTTTAAACATCTTAAGCTAAAGTGTGGATGCCACGATTGCTTCCAAAGTAAAGAAACAGAAAAACACTGTTTTTCTCTTTCTTTACTTTTGAAGCAATCGCGGCACCCGCGCTTTAGCTGAAGAGGTTTAAAAATAAAGCATGAGTGCGGCAATTCCTCTTTTTTTATTGTAACAACCCATGTTGCAGGGTGTAGTACCATAAGTGGCCAAAAGAGGTCTCATGGGTACACTATACCCATGTGTGGACATAGCTACATGAGTGGGTGTGTCCTGGGGAAATTAAAGTTCATCCTTAGATCTCACCAGTGCACAGGGAAGCCATAATGAGTACACTGGCGGGTTACTAGTCATTAAAAGTTTCCCAGCTACATGGTTGCTTCAATGTACCCCAAGGTGTTGGGTACCAAACACCTCGTCATAATAAACCCACACTGATGCCAGTGCTGGATTCATTAATAAATGCACTGAGAGGGCATCTTA
The DNA here is from genome assembly GCF_964204655.1 of Triturus cristatus. Classification (NCBI taxonomy): domain Eukaryota; kingdom Metazoa; phylum Chordata; class Amphibia; order Caudata; family Salamandridae; genus Triturus; species Triturus cristatus. The sequence continues at coordinate 1,413,173,240 of NC_140591.1, read as the reverse complement.
GAGGTGCTCCTGAAAACCAACTGATCCCAAGTTTGTTCACCCACTGGTTTCGTCCAGCCAGCCACCCTAGACAAGTTTCTGATCCCTCCTGGAGGTGAGAGCCTGCACTCTGAAGTCAGGAACAATGCCTGCTCAAGGCTGAGGTGCTCACATCACCTACAAGCATGAACTGCCTTCCAGGGCTGGAAGCTTTAATGGCCCAGCCGCCTTTGTAATGCGACCCAAGACTCTCCAGATAGCGGAGATACCCACCCCCTGTCCTGACCCCATTTTTTGGCGGCAAGACAGGTGGGAAAATTAGTAAGAATAAGAAGTGGTGTGCCCACATCAAGCCAGCAGCAATCGTAAGGTGGACTAGCTGATGTGGAATGCACTTTTCAGATTCCTCCTTCTTGTTTTGAAGGGAATTAGTATTCTAGGGTCAGAGTTATGCCCACTTACCACAGGAAGTAGTCACATAGAGAGTGTAGACACCCTAAAGGTTGGTATCCCATTGGCCACTACCGGTCACTCCCCATAGCACCACTAAATTGAGTATTTAGGTGGCACCACTGAACCCAAAAACGGAGAGTCAGCCGATCAAGAGAAGAAGGATGAAGTAGAGTCACTGCCTGGCGAGGACAGTAGAAGAGCTGAGAACTTTTGGTGTGAAACCCTGCATGCTCACAAGTCTCGACAATCCGACAGAATGACTCAATTTGTAAAGCTGGAGAGCTACCAAAGTCCTGTGTAGCCTTCCAGCACTTCGAAAATCACCTACCGTCTCCCTTGGAGCAGAGGAGCTACTCCCCTGCAGTCCGTAAGCACCAGTCCACTGCCATGCAGCTCCCCAGCCCCACTAATGCTGCAAAAGACCAGGAGAAGTTACATGCACTCGGGAAGATCAGATCAGTCTCCCTACAGAGTGTGAAAACACCAGGACCATCTGGAGCCATGCAGCACCAACCCCTTGGGTACCTGATGCCCTGCACTAAACAGAGGGAGTAAGAGTACAGCCCGCACCACGACTGAGCAGCCGTCGAGGGCCATCACTGAGACCCACTTTGTGAATGGCCTAGCTGCCCTGCATTTGCGCCTGCCAGCTGTTTGCATAGAAATGCAAGGAGTCTCTGTGCGCACCAGCCCAGCTGCCCTTACCCCTCTGCACCCAAGCCGCCCTGCCACCGAAGAACCGGCTGTGCCCCCTTGCTCCATGACCCCTTGCAAGCAAAGCCCCCATTTGGAAGCTCTCAGACTTGTTTCCAAGCCCCCATGTGCAGTCGGTTTCCAGGTGGCCCCACTTCACCATAGCGCACCCAGCTTCATTATCACGAGCACCGTGCTCCGGTAAAACCCAGACAGTTCCCAAAGAACTGCTGGTAGTACTTTGAATCATGACCTCCTACATCTACAAACCCTTAAGGTGAACCCCTGAAACAGATTGCCCTTACCTTTATGCACCTGTGATTTTTCCACCCATAGGAGTGCATGGTGCATAAAATCACACTGGTTCGAACGTTTTACTTACCTGTATAAATTTCTAATGAAAACAGCACTTACCTTTGAACAAAGTTCTTGGTTTTGAAAAGAGCGTGTGAGGGTTTGTGCGAGTGTGCGTTTTCTTTTTTAAATTTGGGCTCAGATTTATTCTTCGAGTCGGTCCCTCATTTATTGCCTTTGAGAGTCCAACAAATGCTTAGCACTATGCTCCGATAAGCCTAACTGCTCGCCCACGCTACCACAAACAAGAACGTTAGTATTATCTACTTTACTCTCTGTGAAACAATTTGGGGTCCACTGGATTCTCCAGACAGTGTACTTCTTTTTACTACACTACATTGAGAGCCAGCTTCCTACAACAGGTTAGGCAGAATCACTCTGCTCCAATTTTATTATTTCTCACTGCATAACCACTTGGTAATTACATTCAAAATGGCGGGGTCTCCTATGTAAAGTAGACACTAACGCAAGCCAAAAGATCTCGGAGCTCTCCACTCCAAACAAGGAACTAAATAAGCCTCCTCTGCTCGGAATGTTAATGTGTTTGTTTCTTGAAGTGGTGGAAAAGAGATTGAGAAGTGATCTGCAGTGATTTTCTTTGCTACCTTTAAATGAGTCATGGTGGTGCAAAAACACAATTTCTAATGTTTGCCACAAACCCCTTCACAGTATGCAAGGATGATGCAAAGGACACACGCATAATGAATATATCTCAGGTCAAACATTACAGGTTAAGGTTTAGGCTTCTAGAATTAAAAGATTTTTATTGAGAAATGTAATGAAATATTCATTGCATTTGCTACCCGTACTTGGCAAATGAGAACTGGAACATTACCAAGTGAATTGAACAGAGGTTTCTGTAAGATTATGGGTTTAAATATTTTATGTCTGGATACAACAGATAGGAAGGCAGAATAATTGATCTACATCTTCAGAAAAATCTTTTTTTGAATAAACTGTAAATTTGCTTGCATTACCTTGAGAGTACTGGCTACAGGACACAACCTGCTGAGGGCTAAGAATGGGCGTCTGGGAGTTGTTGGTCAGGATACGAATTCTCGCTTCCAACATCCCCATGGTAGCAAACGAATAACAACTGCCGCAGGAAGCTGTGGAACAAAAGCATAACGTTATTCAAAGAGGAAGTAACAAGGTAGGGAACAAAAACATCCCTTGTAGGCATGGAAACAGGAGAAAAGTAACAGGTTAGCAAATGTTGCCATAATTCAGGGCCTTAAAATCTCTGTTTCACATAAAGATGCTGAAACTTAATTTGCATGAAGAAATGATGCGAACTGAGCAAAGTTAGGGCTACTACGTCCATTCAGCACCCAGGCTAAGTAAAAGGAACATGAGGTAGAATTAAGTAAGAGGATCGATCCCTTTGTAAATCTAATATGCTAAGTGACTACAATACGTATTTTCCGTCTACCACTGTGTGGGTGGAGAGTGAAAAAAACAACATCTCTGCTGGCTGGCCACCAGCCATGACAACTTTCCCACAGAGCGGGATTTGCTTTTTAATGTGGCTAGATGGGCAGGCTGGGTTATTTCCTAGTGTTCATCCCAAAGAACTGCCAGCTTTCCACACAAATTTTGAATATTCACGACAAAACTAGTTTAGGTATCAGATTTGACCTTTCCGAAGACATCCAATGGCCACAAAAAAAAAAGTCCAATGTTAAAACATGGGGTTTGAGTCACAAACCAGGGATTGCAACATTTGGAAATCTACTGGTACAGGTTTCCGCTTGGATTGGATTACAGACTTTTTGAGAATATCGGGAGCATTTAAACATATTCATGTTGATTTTCGGCTTTAGTGCATTTTACACTGCATGAAAAAACCATGCAAGCAAATCATGCAGAAATGGCGTTTCAGTTACCATTCCAGAAAGACTCATAAGCAAAATCACTCCACTTAAAGGTAGGAATGTGTTCCGAGGTAAGAAACTAACGGGAAGATGCTTGTAATTACCCATAAATGGAAGAGTTTGTGGGGGTTCAGTGCAAGTTGAAGTGACACCAATTTAACTCCAAATCTGAAATAATAGCTATTCTAGCAAATTTTTTCATCATTGAAAGCTTAATTTACAATTACAAAGTTCTGAAACTCCAAGGGATTTACGGTTGCATTATAATTTTTTTGATGACTCAGTTTCACATAACACCGGAAAAATGTTTATTACTGGAGCCCTTCATAGCCCATCCTTTTTTAATACCCGTGTTTAATGTCTATAAAATCACTTCGGTGTGAAAAACTACACACCAATTCTACTAGGAGTTGGACCATTGTAAAACGTTTAAGTAATGAACTAGAAACAATGTAGCAAAATAATTAGAAATATAGATAGGCAATTGTGAATTACGGGATGTTTTGTCACCAATGTGTTCTAAGCAACATCAAATAGAGGCGAGTGGCGTTCACGTGGTCTAGGATGTCATTCAGAAACACAAGGTGCAAAACATCCCGTAATTCACTTTTTACAAATCTATAATTTTGTGTTATGTATGGCTCCCCAAAATCTTCTGCAAATGCTTTCAGCTGCTACACAGCAGCATAGGAGTACGTGCTCCATTCCCAGTACTCCTCTGACAGAGCAGCCTGGAATTCCTTTAGTAGTATTAGTAGAAAAATCGAAGATTTAGACCGTAGTCTATTAAACCAAATTTCATACAGGGAGGCAAAAAATATCTTGCACCCAAATGTCTAAAAAAATGTAAACTGGTGATCAAGTGACATGGTACTTAATCTTGTACATTTTGATATTATTTGAACAAACAGAACTTCACAGTTACAATGATGACAACAGTGAATTAAAACCAACATAAAAATAGTCATTACAAAAAATAGATTATTTTGCTCTCTTTTTCAAGCTGCTTATAGCTGCTAGAAACCTACCTACAGAGCAAGCTACAGCTACAAATCACAAATCATAAAAATTTGTATCGTTTCCAGAGTAATCTCTACACAATATTTAATTAACAAGAACATTATCAACTGCCACCGAATTCCAATAAAAAATAAACAATCCACTAAAATTGACACTGGAAGTTTGTTTAGTGCGCAAATCCCGGATTTAACCCCACCCAGAATTTCATGAGCTCTCTTCAGTATACTGGATTCAGGCGTTCTGAGAGACATGCGAAGGGTGCACCTTCCAACCAAGAGTTTCTGCTTAGGTACAGTGGGGAGGTCTTTGTGTTGATATAACTCAGATCCCTTACGCTGGGTTTCATGACAAGACCGGAGGCTACCATTATGCATACTCTTATTTGCCACTTTAATCAGCACACCTTTAAAGAACTATATTAAAAAATGTACAACACAGAATTGGAACTCCACTATCCATAAATGTCACGTTAACAGAATACTCTTCCTCTTTCTTTTAAATGCTGCTTCTGATCAGATAAGGCTCTTTTATCTACACAGTGCTTTATGGAAAGCGGTGTTTAGTGAGAGTTTGTGAGAAAGTAGATGCGAGAAGGGCTTCTAATTTATGGAAGCTAGCGTGGGAAAGGTTGAACAATAATGCTTTTGAATGAGGTAGTTCGCTTAAAATAAATGTTTATGTAGAGTTCTTAAATATTTATTTAAGCATAGCGTTTGAGTTTTAGTTTGACAGACCGCTAATAAGTGCCTCTATTTCTTTCAGGGACGCTATGCTGGCGCGTGTATAGGGCTTACCGGCTGGTGGTACGGAGCGCATGGAAGGCCTCGAGAAGGTGTGAGGACAATTGAAAAGGATTGGAGCTCAGCGTGAGGTAAGGGTGCACTACTTTCGAAGGGAAACACAGCTGTGAAACCGCTCACAGTGTAGAATATGAGGAAAAGCCCAGAGATTGGTTCCTGTGATCACGCAAGGTTACAGGTGCCAACTTGGATCAGGCTAATTTCGAGAGGAAATACGAGGTATACACGGATGCGCAACAGGAGAGCTCTGAGAGTTTCGGAGTCTGGGGCACAATCAGCTGAAATGAGGGATGGAGATAAGAAAGAAGTGATATGGTTGATTTTGGAGTGAAAAATAAGTTTCTTTTTAAAGAAAATGTAGAGATTAGATTTGTGTTTGAAGAAAAAGTTGAGGAGAGATTTTGTAAAATAGAGGTAATGTCTACAGAAGGAATTAGTGGTGAGCAGAATTTGGGGAAGGAAAGGTCAGCGAAGAAAGTTTAAGATAAAAAAAAAAAGTGAATTAAAGGCCTGTAAGAAAGAGGTTGTGTAACTGGTTAGGGACAGAAAAAGAAGGATTGTGCCTCAGGAGAAGAGTTTTGGTCGTTGTCAATGGAAGAGGAGAGTAGGATAGATGGTGAGAAGCTTAGGAAAACTATGCATATGACTAAGAAGGGTAAAGATGGATTTAACTCCATAAAAAAGTGGGTGTCCGAAGCGGCATACAGAACAAAGGTGTCCTTAGCGACACACAAGAAATGTCAAATGAAAAAATTACAAAAGATTCTGATGATAATGTAATGCAAGGAATGTGTCAAATGCATGATGAATACATTTTTTATGTGAATCAGGAAGATTTGAACGATGACATTAAGGTTGATGCATAGAACTCGGTAAATGCTGTAATAAAAGACCCAATGGAGAGGAGATATTTAGTCCATATAACATACAGCACCCAAGAAGCGCAGACTGGTGGCTATTAGATCACTAGAGTACTTTTATAAAAGAGTGGATAAGAAGACCTTTGGGGAGAGAGGTGAGAAAAGTCTTAAAGGATTAATGCTCAAGGCTCCAGATTGAGGATAAGGTATGCTATACACCCAATCTGGATCCAGATAGGATTTCCTATCTTTTCAAGATGGGTAGAGACCTGGAAAGATCACGTAAACCATGCCAGGGTTGTTTATTAGATGTTTTGGGTCCACTGGCAAAGAATATGGATATGGCAGAGGAGGCACATATAAATGGAGAAAATGGGGATGTATAGTAATTACGAGGTTGGAGCCAAAGGGCTATGGTGTTTTTGGGAAACACCAATTTTGGACTTTTGGCAGAACATTGGAAAATCGGTATTGAGGAAGATAAATCTATAATTGGGAGATATGACTAATAAGGAGGCCAACGCTAATGCAAAATGGTTACTCTTTGGTGATGGTATGGTCAAAAGTTTAGGGAAACATTAGGCACAGTCACAGCATTAAGTAAGGCGCAGAACAATATGAGAAAGGTTTTTGGAGGTGTTCTTTGGAAGGGCAGATGAGGACCTTATGCTGGCTGCGGAAGTCAAGGGTCCCAAAAAAATTACCTCAACAAAGAGGGTTCCAAACTTTAATGGTTCTTTCCTCAGTGGAGACTGTTTGTGAGAACAAGTGTCCAGGGAAGAGGACAGGCAACATCTGGTACCAGCACGGAGATTTGTTTTGGTTCTTCCCAAAAAAAAAATAGGACGAAGATTGAGCTATCATGTGGAAAATGGGAATGTATAACAAACGAGCCTTAGCTATCGAGTACAAAACAAGGATTCAAAATCAAATTTGTGAAGTTACAAAGTCAGGTAAGAGAACCAAAAAAATAAGTGTAAATCAGGAGCAAATGAAAATAGCAGATATAGAGATAAATGCAATGTTAGAAAAAGGAGCAATTTGTTTGGCAGGAGATCACTTAATCGGATTTGTTAGCACGTTATGTTTAGTGGAAAACAAGGACAAAGGATGGAGAACGGTAATAGATCTGAGGTTTTAAAAACAGATCTGTAGTTTACAGGCATTTCAAGATAGAGGGAATCCATCTGTGAAGGGATACGCTTCAGGTTCGAGACCGGTAGGTACAATTTGTCCTAAAGGAGGCGTATTTTATAGTTCCTATGGAGGTAAACAGTCAGACTCCTTCAATTCAGATGTCAGTTTCAAGGTCTTCCATTTGGTCTTTCATCGCCACCTTGGCGTTTTACGAAGGTGATGCGTGCTGTACTGGCTTATCGGAGAGAGAGTTCAACGGATGATTGTTAATACCTATGACATAACAATACAGATTTACTAGTAATGCATTATCCCCTTTTCCTTCAACATCAATAGGACACAATCGAGCAGTTTACAGTAATTATTTTCACAATATATTGGTAAATCCCATCCTTTACACCTTCAAGTCCCCCAGGGAGGTTCACTACGGTAATTTGGGCGGGGTACTTATTTCTCCCCTATAAGAATTCCATTTACTCCATATTTGTCTATGACATACTTTTGATGTCGCAAGATGTGGAAGTGATAGTATGTCAACTGAAGGATACGATTCAACTGTTGGAAAGATCGTGTTTTATCATAAAACGAGGAGAAATCCATTACGATTCCATCTCAGAGTTTTGAATTCTTAGGTTTCAGGATAGACAATTGGGGAATAATTAACAGAGAGGAAAATAAAGATGATAAATAAGGATGTTTTTCGTGTTGTAAAGAAAGACCATTTGACTCAAAGATTTGGCAAGAATATCAAGATTGTTTCCATCATCAATCTCAGCTATATTCCCATGCCCTTTGCAATATCGTGCTTTGCAAAGGATAAAGACAGTGGCTTTGAGGAAAGGCTTATGGTATGGGAACAAATTGTTTTAAATCCGGAAATTAAGGCAGAGCTGAATTGGGGAATGCACAATCTGGAGGCTTGGAATGAAGAGCAATTTTTGGATGTGTACCATACTTTGTTCTGGAGACCATGCCAGTTTGGTTTGTTGAGGTGCTCGTTTGGTAGCGCAAGAGACAGGTGGTGAATGGTCAGGAGAAGAATTTTCATATAAATTGCTTGGAATTAACAGCAGGTTTCTATGCCCTTAGGAATTTTAGGAACATATTACAGGGTCAGAGAGTCTTAATGAAGATGGACAATGTTTCAGCGGTGTCTTATATAAAGCGCTCAGGAGGTTGCATGTCTAAAAACTTAAATAGTGAAGGAACTTTGGTTATTCTGTCGGAACACAAGACAAGTTTAGGAGTGGAATATCTTCCAGGGGTATGCAATTTGGTGGAAGATTGGAATTCCAGACATGTGAAGGATTTCAGCGACTGGAAACTAGGTCAGACGTTCTTCAGGAGAATACATCAGGTTTTGGGTCCTTTGGAAGAGGAACGGTTTGCAACAAGATTTTACTTTTGAGATTCATAATGATTACAGTTGGGTACCAGATCCAGGTGCGACAGTGGTAGAAATTGATAGAGATAAAGGAGTATGCATTCCCTCCGTTTGCAATGGTTGAGAGTTCTTCCGAAGGTGGGGAAGGAGAGATGTCAGTTAGTACTGGTTAAATCCCCTTTGGGTGCCTCAGGCATGGTTTCCAGCAGTTCTAGAATTGACTTGCGAGATTCTCTTTTTGATTATGGCAGAGGATGGTCTGCTCACAAGCGAAGGAGAGTAGCATCCTTTGTTGTTGAGCAAAGTGTTGAACATTCTTGTGTGGAAGGTGTCAGAACTGGAGCATTCAAAGGCCTTGCGAGAGAAACTACTGAAGTGCTCGAGGACTCATGGTCACCACATACAAGACACAGATACAAAGGAATATAGAGGATCTGTGTTAGTTGGTGCATGGAAAGGAGTGTGGATCCCTTGGAGGCATCTGTATTAGAAGTTGTACACTTCTTAGTGGAACATTTAAAAAAGTTACAGGACGCTAAATGTTTATATATCTGCGGTTTCTGCAGGCCATGTTTTAGTTTGGGTTAAAACAGTTGGCAGCAACGTTTTGGTTTGTAGGATTAGGAAAAGCATGATTTTTGTGGGATGTGAATGTGATTTTGAAGTAATTTATTTCATGGCCATTAAACAAGTATTTGAGTACTAAAAACCTTTATATTAAAAAAGGGAAACAGGATGTTTAATCCATAGGGAGTATTTTTTTTAATTTGGAAAAGAACAATGACTATGTCTACGTCAATTATTTTCTCCAAAGTCTGAGGAAAGTCCGAAGTTGTGTGGTAAACTGTATGAGAGAATACAAGTCCAGAGTATTGGAAAATAGAGGGATGGTGATCATCAATTATTAACCTCTTATGCAAGACATTTTAACCCTTTGAATGCCCATGACGAGCTGGACTCTTCATGGCACACAGTTCTCGTGTGCCCATGACTAGTCCAGCTCGTCACGAGGCATCCCCTGTTCAATCCCTCTGGTGCGGGCACCAGAGGGATTTCCTTTAAAGCAAAATAGCCTTGGGAGCTGGGGAAGAGCTTCCCCAGCTCCCGAGGCCCCTCCCCCTGCTTTCCCTGTAATGACGATCAACGCGCACGTCGCTCCGACGTCATTACAGTGAAACTGAAATAAGCCAAGAGGCTCATTTCAGTTTCACTTTCTACATGCTCGGGGGGGCTATCTCAGCCCCCTGAGCACGTAGAAAGACGGGAGAGGTATCGTTGGAAAGGGAAGACTCTCCCCTGGGCCCCTAATGTGCCCCTTCGGGGGGGGGGGGGGGGGGCAGAAAGCTCACTAAATACCAGGGATTTGTTTTTAGAAGGTTTTTTTTAGGGTGGAGGCTGCCCGAAACGGGCACGCCAATGCCCCCACCCACCCGCCACCATTACAGCCTTTCTGTCCCCCCCCCAGGGGGCAGATGGGGCATTGGCCCCTAATCTGCCCCTTCGGGGGGGCGGAAAGCCCACTTGATGGCAGGGATTTTTTTCGCGCAATTTTATTTAGGGTGATGGATTTTATTTAGGGTGGATGCTGCCCGAAACGGGCATGCCAATGCCCCCACCCCCGCCACCATTACAGCCTTTCTGCCCCCCCAACCCCCGAGGGGCAGAAAGCCCACTATCCACCAGGGATTTTTTTTTGCGCAATTGTTTTTAGGGTGTGGGCTGCCCGAAACTGGCACGCCAATGCCCCCACCCTCCCCCCCACAAAAATGACAGTCTTTCTGCCCCCCAGGAGGCAGATGGGAGCTGTAGCCCCCAATCTGGCCCCCCTGGGGGGTGCAGAAAGCCCACTAGAAGCCATGGATTTTTTTGTTTTATTAGTGTAGGAGTAGGGGCTCCCCAAAATTGGCATGAAAATACCCCTACCCCACCCCCAGAGAAATTCCAGTCTTTCTGCCCCCCCCCAGGAGGGCAGATGGTGGCAGTGGCCCCTGATCTGCCCCCTGGGGGGGCAGAAAGCCCACTAGGCGCCAGCGAGTACGCAGGCTTTTTTTATGCGTGGGGTGGGGGCTGCCCAAAATGGTCATACCAATGCCCCCACCCCCACAAAAAATAGCCACAGTCTTTCTGCCCCTTTAGGGCCATATCGGGATGAAACCCCCTTCCAAGATTCCCCCCCAGGGCGGCAGAAAGCCCACTGGGCTCCGACTTTTTTTTTTTAGAAATGTGCATACCTGTGGATTTTGGGCCCTAGCTAAGTTGGCACGTAGGCAAACCTAGCAAACCTGTAAATTTTTGAAAACTAGACACTGAGGGGAATCCAGGATGGGGCTACTTAACTGGCTCTCACCAGGTTCTGTTACCCAGAATCCATTGTAAACCTAAAAATGTGTCCAAAATAACACATTTTCCTCACATTTCTGTGGTGGAAAGTTCTGGAATCTGCGTGGGTCCACAAAATTCCACCCACGCCGTGTTCCCCAAAGTCTTCCAAGAAAAATGGTACCTCACTTGTGTGGGTAGGCCTAGTGCCCGCGTCAGGCAAGGGCCCAAAACCTATTGAGGGTACTTCAAAATTACCTATCAAAAAACTACTTGGGTATGCAAAGGGGGTCCCATTCGTTTTTGGCCCCGGGCTTGGCGGCCATCTAGGGAAACCTACCAAACCCACACATTTCTGAAAACTAGACACCCAGGGGATTCCAGGGAGGTATGGCTTGCGTGGATCCCCCAACGTTTCCTTACCCAGAATGCCCTGCAAACCTCACATTTAGCTGGAAAAAAAAAAAATCACCTTTTTCACACATTTTTGTGTGGGAAAGTTGTGGCATCACCGGGCTGACACAAATTTCCTACCACCCAGCGTTCCCCCAGGTCTCCAGATAAAAACGGTGCCTCACTCGTGTGGGAGGCCCAACTACCCGCGACAGGCAAGGGCCCACAACGTAATTAGGCGACACGAAAATTGCCTATCTCAAAACGACCTGGTTTTTTGGTTATTTGGCCCGGTGCTCGGCGGCCACCTAGGGAAACCTACCAAACCCACACATTTCTGAAAACTAGACACCCGGGGGATTCCAGGGAGGTATAGCTTGCGTGGATCCCCCAACATTTCCTTACCCAGAATGCCACGTTGGGTTTTGAGCCATTTCCTGTCGTGGGCACTATGGCTACCCATACAAGTGAGGTACCATTTTTATCGGGAGACTTAGGGTAATTCAGTTTGGAAAGGAACTGTTATTACCTATTGACTTTCGATGCATTTCTGCCATCCAAATGAAAGACATTGTGTAAAAAAGAAGTCATTCTAAAAAAATGACTGATAATTCTCATGCTAGTAGGAGTATTCCGAATTTCGGAAATGTGCAAATATCTACTGTTTCTAAACTCTATTTTGTTCCCATTTTAGAAACACATAGGTGTCTTTCATACCGATTTTTCCATGTACACATTTTTACAGAATTACTATATACCCGGTACATAATAAAAAACCATTGCAATTTGCTGCTCAGTTTTTGGCTCTGGGTTCGTCGGGTTCTTGTTGTACCTACAAGTCCTATATATGTCCAGCGGATGTAACGGTATATAGCTTTCAAAGAGCTGTCACAATTAGAAGAAGTTACAGGTGAAAAGGCTTTTTTTTCCAATATATTTTCAATTTATCCTATATTGAACTGTTAGTTTCTATAAAGAAACCTTGATGGATCTACACAAATGACCCCTTGCTGAATTCCCGAATTTTGTCTACTTCTCTGAAATGTATAGCTTTCCAGGATCCATTATTGCTTTTGTACCCATTTCTACCACTAACTGGAAGGAGGTCGAAAGCACAAAAAATAGCAAAAATAGGCTATGTCCCAGAAAAATGGCCGAACTGTGTAAAAAATGTTGGGTTTCTGACAAAAGTCTGGTATCCCCTAAAAGCTGGGAAAATGCTGATTTCAGCCCCACAAACCCATTTTTGATAACATTTGCAGGGAAACCCCAGATGCTTTCATTTTCCCATTTTTCCCCCCAAAAACTAAATTTTGCTGTATTTTGGCTCATTTCTGTGACCCCTCCAGGCGAATCCACAAACCCGGAGTACCTTTAGAATCCCCATGATGTTGGAAGAAAAGGACGCAAATTTGGCGTGGATACCTTATGTGGTAAAAAAGTTACAGGAGCCTCAGCGCGCACTACTCCAAATAGCCAAAAAAGGGCGTGGCACAAGAGGGGGGGAAAGGGCTGGCAGCGAAGGGGTTAAAGCCAGTAAGAAACAATTTCAAGATGGGTTAAAATGACAGTGGCACAAGAGGGAGGTGAATATGGAACGGTATAAAGCCCCTTCGGTAAGAGGTGCTGTGGCCAGTTAAGATTGTTGGTCTGGAGGTATGTTACAAAATATTTTGTAAGCAGCTGATTGGTCAAATGTGGGAACGTTTGCAAAACATTCCTTCAGACCAACAGAACACGTCAGAGGCGGTGCTGACTGGCTTTCAACATGCGTAATGGTAGCGGCCTGTCTTGTATTGAAATGGCGATTCTCAAATCAACATGCATAGGGAATCAGGATTTAATTAAAGCCACGGAGGCTAACATTATCCCGCATGCCTCACCCATATTGAATTTTTGTAAAGTTTCTGGACGATAAAAAAAATTAAAAAATGGTTTCAAGTAAGAAAAGAAATTAGGAGACATAATTATTTTTTATGATACGGTCTATGGAGGATAAGGTATTACATGTTAAAAATGGGATTTCTGGTTGGCTAAGGCAAGCGCCTAAGCCAGGCAGAAACCACCACTCTAGTTAGGGCAAGAAGTCACACACTAAAGATTACCCCTGCTCACCCCCTTAGGCAGCTTGGCAGAGCAGTCCGGCTTATTCCAGAGGCAATTTGTAAAGCGTTTGTGCAACACACTCACACAGCAGCAACACACAAGGCACACCACAAAAGAAACTCCACAAAGGTTATATCAAAAATAGGGGGGCGCTAGGTGGCGCTGGTGCGGAATGGCTGCCTCTGGGTGAAGCTCCCGCAGCCCGGTGCCTATTATCCGACTACTGATCCTGTCTACATGCCAACGAGGTGACGAGACGCAGTGAGAGGGAAAGATTGCAGGCTCCTGCAGCGTCAGTGAAAGTTAGGGCAGCGGCGAAGCAGTAGACGAGAAGAGAGAGGCGATTGAAACCGGACCGGAGGGGAGGCGTGTCCTGCCGGAGGTTGTGCCTGGGAAGAGCAGACCTACAAGAGGGCGCAGCGGCCACGAGGAGGAAAGGCCCTGCTGAGCTCGGAGCTGAGGCGGAGGGGGGAGGCTGAGACCCCCCCCGCCCTACAACACCATTCTAGACGATCGAGGGTGCTGTAGATGGTAGCAGTGCCACAAGATATAGCGGCGTGACCTGGTGGGGAGCGCGAAACCGCTGGTGATGGCAGAGGCTGGGACGGCGCTGACTCCCGAACGCGGACCCCGGTTAGTGAGACGGGGCAGGTTGGAGGCGTCTGGAGGTGTGAGCGGCCTGAAGGCGAAGTGGTGAGGGAGCGGAGTGGAGGACGGCCATTGCGAGTGCAATCGGCGCTGCAGCCCCCCCCGACACGGACGGGGACCCCCCTGGCCGTGCTACTTGGAGCGCAGACCCTGCCGGAGAACGGTGACTCGCCTGGGTGGCGCGACGTCGTAGGGCTGGCGGTAAGAACATCCTGCCGGGCGGTGCTGTGCTGTATGGCCTAGACTTTCTGAGGGCTTGGTGCCAGAGCTGGAGCGTACCTGGAGCCTGGAAGGTCCGGAGGAGAGCGGCCTGGAGGGATAGCCTGGAACCTACCTGGGGTCGCCTAGATAGCGGGATAGGAGAGAGCTGGGTACCAGGAGACACGACAGCTGGGGGCGGCTCTTATTATTCACTACTCAGGAAAGAAGGCCCGCAATAGACAGCTGGTGACCGGAGGAGAGGGGCCAATGTGAACTGGCGGATGGCTCCCGTAGCGGCCTGTGAGAGGGCGAAGCTCGAGGGATGAGACACGGACTGGCTGAGAGGACGCCCAACTGCGGCCTGCTAAGGAGGGGGCATACTGAATGAAGCTATAGAGAGTTGAGAAGAAAGTGAGACCCGCTCAACTTGGGTGCGGGGGCCGATACAGGCCGGAGCTGCTCAGTGGGAGCTCGGAGGCCATAGAGAGCACCCACTGCAGGTAACGCAAGATGGGGAAGACAGACGCGCGGCAATCACGGCTCCCATTTGAAACCAAGAAGGGCTCCAAGACGGTCCCGGAGGGTGAAGACGGAGTGGTAGCGTCGGGGTCTCGGGAGACGCAAACTGAATCTGACCCAGATATGAAAACGATCCTTTTGGAAGTGCGACAGGGCATAGCGTCAATCGCAACCAAGATGGACGATATGAATACGAGAATGGACAACATAGTGCGCAAAATAGACTGTCATGAAGATAGGCTCAAGGAAGCGGAAAAACGTATCTCGGATTCGGAGGAGGCCGTCGCACATGTGCAAACAACAGAGACGCAGATGGAGAAACTGTTGAAAGTGATTGCCGCCAAGAGTGAGGACATGGAGGCGAGGAGCAGACGCAACAACCTCCGCCTCCTAGGTATACCGGAAAGCACAAATATAGGCAAGATGGAGCTGTATGTCGAAAAACTGCTGCTGGCGGTGGTGGGGGCGGAGTCGCTCTCCCCTCAGTTCGTAGTGGAGAGGGCGCACCGCTCTCTGGGACCTCGGCCACCGGCAGGGAGCGTGCCCCGACCTATAATAGCTCGCCTCCTAAACTACCGAGACCGCGACGTGGCTCTTAAGGTGGCGAGGGAAAAGCAGCAACTAAATTATGACGGCATAAGTTTTACTATATATCCGGACTTCACAGCAGCGGTGCAAGAAGACAGGCGGCGATTCCTTCCCGTAAAACAGAAATTGCGCCGGGCGCAAATTGACTACGCCTTACTCTACCCGGCACGCCTGAGAGTCACCCATCAGGGGCGACAGATGTTCTTCACCAGGCCCCAACAAGCGGAGGAGTACTTGAATCAGGTGAAACGCCGTAGTAAAACGTCCCGCGCTGCTGATGAATCAAGGACGCCCACCACGTCGGACATTGACTGAAGGTGAAGTAAGGCGAGAATAATTTTGGATGAGGGAGGCAGCCCTGGAAGTGACTATGGACCCTCTGTCAATATGACATAAATAGATGTGATAGTATGTACTTGGCATAACGGAGCATGTATGGACACACCGGGCACCCTTGCTGCCTCTGGGGGATGCAGGAAGCTGCATCGCACCCTGGGGGAAGTAGGAGTAACCTGTTGCTGCCTGGTGATGAGCCCCCGACTGGGAGAACCCCTGCTTTGTTTCCGTTTGGGTAGCCTCAAGCTGGACGGCCTACTGGCCAAGTTGCAGAGGCAGAAAGGGGATTGGGAGTGGGGAGGGAACTACTGTACTGACATGATTGGGATGTTTCAGTGGGAGGTGGGCGGGGGGAAAGTTGAGAGAAATATGTTGCAATGTTTAGCAAGGATAAGGAGTGCAGGAGCAGATTACACGAGAACAACCATCGATGACACGTTGATAGCTACACAGTTAGATCTATGCGTCATTTATACCCAGACAGGACAGCATGACGCAAAATAAATATATGGGAGTTATGTCCTGGAATGTAAGAGGGCTGGGAGACCTCAGAAAAAGGAGACCGGTACTATCGTATCTGGATCGGCACCACATTAGCTTGGCTTTTTTGCAGGAAACCCACTTCACCCCACAGCGCTCTAACTTATATGCTAGTAAGTGGGCAACATATCGTCTATTTGCCTCCTACTCCTCGTACGCCAGAGGGGTCGCCAAACTCATTAAACAACATGTGCCATTCCAGCCCCAGGGGGAGCTGATAGATTCACAAGGACGATACGCCATAGTTTGGGGGAGGCTGGGCAATGATACAATTACATTGGTCAGCTGCTACGGACCAAACGTAGATGCGCCTGACTTCCTCTCAGTCCTTTGGGGGAAGGTAGTGGCGTTGGATACCACACACATTGTTCGGGGAGGGGACTTCAATGTGGCCTTAGATCCTCAGATGGATAGGTCTAGGGCGCAGCCACGCCATTACACTCGCTCGCAGGCACTGTTGCGAGACATATTGGTGGAGGGGGACTCATAGACGCATGGAGACACAGACACCCACAGCACAGGGAAGGTACACATTTTACAGCGGGAGCGGAGGCATGGGCTAGACTTGACTACTGCCTCACATCGAGAGGGTTGGGTCCGTGCATTGAGAAGGTGAACCATTTAGCGCGCACATACTCTGATCACTCGCCGGTGCACCCAACAATTGATATACTAGGGGGTGGGAGATCGCGTTCCCTATGGTGCCTACAGCCTGCGGCATTGCTGGATGAGGTATTCCGGGCGGAGCTGGAAGAGGAGATCCAAAGCTTCTTCCAGAGAAACAGGGTCTCAGTAGAGTCGATAGCGACAATATGGGAGGCCTTCAAGGTCACGATTAGAGGGGTGTGCATTTCTAAGAGTTTTGGAGTGCTGCGGAACATTAGGCGACGACTCCATAAACTGGAAGAGGACCTGAGGGCGCTGGAGCGGCGCATGTCGGAAGGAGATGGGAGGCAGGCTTCACTCGACTTTAGAGGGCACTTAACGGAATATGTAGCTGAGGCGAATCGGGAAGCACGGTTTATGGGAAAATATTGGCAGGCGCGGAGATACGGAGAAGGGGAACGACCGGGGAGAATGTTGGCGGACATGGTAAGAAAACCCAAGGGCGCCACCGCTATTCTTGAGATCACGGGTAGGTCAGGAGATGCGCATAGGAACACAGCAGACATACAGGCAGACTTCATGGACCATTATACTACACTTTACGCTACAAAGCGCGGAGATAGTCTGGAGCTTGACCCCTTTTTAGGGGAAGTTGCACTGGGATGGTTGGAAGACCATCACCGGGAGTTCCTGTGTGCCCCGTTTGAGCTGGATGAAATACGGGAAGCCATTATGCAGTGGAAATCTGGCAAAACGCCGGGCCTAGACGGACTTCCTCCCGAGTTCTATAAAGAATATATAGACATCATGGTCCCGGCCTTGTGGGAGGTGTACGGGGAATCCTTGGAGGCGGGGATCCTCCCCCCCCCCCCCCCCTCGATGAGAGAAGCGTTGATTATCTGTATCCTGAAACCAGGCAAGGAGCCCACGCTCTGCGATTCTTATAGACCTCTGTCGCTCCTGAACTGTGACACTAAAATCTTAGCGAAACTCATTGCAAATCGCGTACTCCTGTTGATAGACAAACTGGTGCTGCCGGACCAGGCAAGATTCATCCCTGGGAGGGCGGCTTCCCACAACCTCCGTACACTGTTCTCTATAGTACAGAATGTGTCGCCAGAGCTACCGATAGCTGTAATATTCCTAGACGCCACGAAGGCGTTCGATTCGGTAGAATGGGATTACCTATTTGGTATCTTGGGTCGTATGGGCTTCCCCTTGGGGTTTATCTCCTGGATAAGACTACTTTATCAACAACCCACGGCTAGTGTGTTCATTAATGGTGGAGTTTCAGCTGTAGTCCCCATCACAAGAGGGACCAGACAGGGATGCCCCCTATTCCCCCTTCTCTTTGCGCTAGCGATTGAGCCCCTGGCGTGTAGGCTGCGGCAACGTCATAACGATAAAGCGCTGCGATGCCCTCTGAGACAAATACTAATCTCGCTCTATGCTGATGACTTGACACTGTATGTTAGAGATCCTCAAAGCAATTTGAACCCGCTGCTGCGCGAATTCATAGTATTTGGGAATCTATCTGGAATCTCCATAAACTGGGAGAAGTCGCAGGTATGGCCCTTGACGCAGGCGGTACACAAATTCCCCCTCGACTATCCGTTAACATGGTGCGACACGGATCTGCGATATTTGGGGATCCAGATTTCTGGGGACAGGGAGGACATGATCCGCCTTAACTACGGAACAGCCGTGAGCCGGCTTACCTCCAAAATTACACGGTGGATCACCCTGCCGCTATCAATGGCGGGGAGGGCTTCGCTGATTAAGATGGTGATACTGCCGCAATTTTTGTATTGGTTTCTTAATATCCCCCATTACCCAGGACGAGCCTTTTTTAAAACGTTGCAATCTGAACTTATACGTCTCTTCTGGGGTGGCAAGACACCGAGGGTCAAATGGACGACACTTATGAGTCCTGTTGAGCAGGGCGGTTTTGATATTCCGGACTTTGAATTGTATCACGCATGTGCTCAGGCTCATTACCTATACTACTGGGTGAAGCCACCAGCTTGCATGCCGCAGGTGGCGGCGGAACACTGGTTGGCAGACCCGATACCCCTGGACGGGGTGATTCATGAACAGATCCGCCCTCGCAGTGAGGAGCTTTCCACAATAGCGAGTACGATAAGGGCATGGCACTACATCAGAAGGATTGTAGGAGTGCCGTGTATTTAATCGGCGGCCTTGCCCCTGACATACCACCCGGACTTATCGCTGTTGCTGGAGACAGGTTTTCCGCAGCTATGTGCCCGTGTTCATAAACAGACTTGGGGGGACCTGTTTTGTAATGGGATCATTTGCACATCCGCTCAATTCTTTGGAGCTGCACAACCTACCCCGCTAGAGATGTTCCTATATGTGCGATTGCGGCAGGGACTAAAAGCCATTTTCCCGAGTTTTCCACGGGAGCCGGACTCTCTCAAGCCGCTACAGCATATGTTGCAGAGCGCAAACCCTGGACACTTAGTGTCCAACCTGTATCGAATGATTCGCGCAGAAGGGGACCACCCCGGGGGCGCCGCACGAACTCAATGGGAAAACGACATGGGCAGGGAAATAACGGATGACCAATGGCAATATTGCTGCCCACAAACCGCGGAAATATCGGGAAGTGCTCGGCTTCATATTATTCACTATAAGTACTTGCAGCGCATGTATTATAGCTCAAAGCCTATGTCGCTTTGGGCTACGAGACTCCGATAGCTGCGAGCGATGCGGTGGACTGGGGGCAGGATTCCTACACTTGGCCTGGGACTGCCTGACGGTGCTGGAGTACTGGAACAGTATTTTTGAGGCGCTTGCTGAGATGATAGAGCAGCCAGTAGAGAAGGACCCTTTAATTGCGCTGTTAGGCTACACAAAGCAAATTCACAAAGCGCGACGTAGATACGTTACGATCTCCTTGTTGCTGGCTAAGCGCAGAATAGCGTGTAGGTGGGGGAGAGGGCGAGCCCCCAAGTTTAAGGACTGGCTGAAAGACATGACATACTGTCAGGACCAACTTACAAGGTATGCGGAAACACTGCCCAGAGCCTCGAGACCCCTAGACATATGGGACCCCCTCAAACGGTTCCTGCTGGCCCATACAGAGGATCCTCAGATAGGGAGTGGGGATACTGCGCCCCATCCCCCCCCCCCCCGATTTCCCCCCAGCCTGGCCACTAGATGGGGAAAAGTGATTATCCAGATGACACGTGTCGACCTTGACACTCCATCGCATGGCGGAGAATTGCATGCTACCTCATAATGGCGGGCTTTACAACGCAGAGGGGTAGGACATGACACACCCTAAGATGAGCCATATGCTGTCCAGGTATACTGATTCTGTACGAAAGAATAACTAAAATGTGTAGCAGTACTGAGATACGCATGTACCCGAAGGATTTCTGTACGTGTTGAGCTGTATATCTCCTGACTGAACTGTACTTCTGTTTTTGAGTGAAAAATTATTTAAAAAAAAAAAAAAGGTTATATCAAAAATAGCCTTTGCATTATCCATAAACACATTAGAACAATCACAATTGTACACTGTGCCATCTGGCACTTAGGTATCACTTTACAGGGGATTATATACATCACAGGGCCAATAAGGTCACAGTTATCACCTTAGAACACACAAGTAGTGAAAACCACAACCAGTAACTACTGGTAGTATTGCATATAGCATAATGAATATGCTACTTACCAGTATGCATCTGTTCTTGGCATGTAGGGCTGCTGACATTCATATCTGTGCATAGATCGCCGCCTAGTGTTGGGTCCGGATGTTTGCACGTTGTTGTCCTGGAAGAGTCTTCGAAGTATCCTTGGATAGGTGACTCCTCCCCTGGACTACAGTGCGCATGGGCATCCTCTCCATCCTCAGATTGTTTTTCGCCATTGTGGCCGTGATGGAGTAGATACAGAAAGTGATGACCATGCTTACAGTAATTCTGAGAGCTGCAGCTGCTACAGGCGCCGGGGAGGAGGGAGGGCGATATGAATGTCAGCAGCCCTACATGCCAAGAACAGATGCATACTGGTAAGTAGCATATTCAGTTCGAGGCATGTGGGCTGCTGAATTCATATCTGTGCATAGAATATATAGCAGTGCCCTCTTATTAGCGGCGGCTACCCGTGCCAGCTGCAGCGGTCTGAAAAAGAGTTTGGAGAACAGCCTGTCCTACAGCTGCCTGCTGTTTTGATTGCACATCTACACAATAGTGTTTGGTAAATGTATGTGTAGTGGACCAGGTGGCTGCTCTACATATGTCATGCAAAGGAATGTTTCCTAGGAAAGCCATGGAGGCCCCTAACTTACGTGTTGAGTGGGCTCGAGGGGGAATCGTTAAAGTGCGTTTAGCCTTTTGATAGCAAATTTGAATACATTTAACGATCCATCTGGCTATTCCTGCTTTGGAGATAGCGTTACCTTTGTGGTGTGGGGCAAAGGCAACGAAAAGTTGATTTGTTTTTCTAAAGGGTTTGGTCCTGTTGATATAATACATGAGGGCCCTTTTTACATCTAGTGTATGGAGTGCCCTTTCTGCGACAGTTTGTGGGTTTTGAAAGAAAACAGGCAGTTCAATAGTTTGATTCATATGGAACTGCGATACCACCTTAGGCATGAATTTGGGGTTGGTACGTAGTACGACCCTGTTGGCGTGAACCTGTATGAATGGCTCTTGGACGGTTAGTGCCTGGACTTCACTAACTCTTCGTAAAGAAGTTATCGCTACTAGGAAAGCTACTTTCCAGGTAAGGAATTGAATCTCACATGAGTGTAGAGGTTCAAAGGGTGGACCCATCAGGCGTGTGAGGACCAAGTTGAGGTTCCACATTGGGGCTGGTGGGTGGGTAGGTGGAATGACTCGTTTGAGTCCTTCCAAGAATGCTTTGATGGCAGGCACTCTGAATAGAGAGAGGTGCTGCCTGGTTTGTAGATAGGCTGAGATTGCGGTCAAATGGACACGTATAGAGGTGTACGCCAGATTGCATCGGTATAGGTGTAATAGGTAACAAATAATGTTTTGGATGGATGCGTCTAGCGGGTTAATGTCATTATTATTGCAATAAATGACGAACCTCTTCCATTTGGCTGCATAGCAAGCTCTGGTAGTGGGTCTCCTGGCCTCCTTAATGATGTCCATACAGTCAGGTGGCAGGTTTAGGTAGCCAAACTCTAGGACTTCAGGAGCCAGATTGCCAGGTTCAGCTGTTGCGGATCTGGGTGATGAATCTCTCCATGGTTCTGCGTCAAATGCGCGGGTTTGATCCGCAGCCTTTGATGCGGCACCACGGAAAGTTCGAGAAAGGTGGTGTACCATGGCTGGCGTGCCCACGTTGGAGCAACCAGGACGAGTGTCAGTGAGTGTTGTCTGAGTTTGCGTGCCACCAGCGGTATCAGTGGTGCTGGGGGAAAAGCGTACGCAAATCTGCCAGACCAGTTCATCCATATCGCATTGCCCTGCGACTGCGGATGTGGGAACCTGGCGGCAAAGCTTTGGCATTTTGCGTTTTCGCTTGTCGCGAATAGGTCTATCTCTGGATGACCCCACTGCTGGAAGTACGGTTGGAGTACTGATGGGTGTAACTCCCACTCGTGCATCTGGTGGCTGTGTCTGCTGAGCAGATCCGCCATCTGGTTGTCCTTGCCGGGGAGGTGTTCTGCCATGAGGAACATGTTCCTCTGAATGGCCCACTTCCACAGGCTCTGAGCCAGATGAGACAACTGTGGAGAGTGTGTTCCTCCCTGCTTCTGTATGTAGTACATTGCAGTCATGTTGTCCGTCCGGATCAACACGACTTTGTTGCACAAGTGTACTTTGAATGCTTTCATAGCGAGGAAGATTGCCATCAGCTCTAGAAGGTTGATGTGCATCTTCTTTTGTTGTTGTGTCCATAGTCCCTGCACTGTGTAATGGAGTACATGAGCTCCCCATCCCTGGAGAGACGCGTCCGCCGTCAGTATTATCTGTGGGACAGGCTCTTGGAACGGTCGGCCCTTGCAAAGGTTTTGTGGATTCCACCAATGCAGAGAGTTGTATGCCCGACCGCTCACCAACACTAGGTCTTTCAACTCTCCTTGAGCCTGATTCCACTGACGTGCTAAGCACTCCTGAAGCGGGCGCATATGTAGTCTCGCGTGTGGGACTATGAAGATGCAGGAGGCCATCATGCCTATCAACTGCATGAACACTCGCGCGGGAAGGGAGTGTTGTGGTTTGAACTTGGAAATCAGCATTTGCATGCTGTTGATTCTCACTAAATGTGGCTGAGCTGTGGCCGCCAGAGTGTCTATAGTCGCACCGAGGTACTGTTGTACGTGTGCGGGCTGGAGATGGGATTTTGGGTAATTTAGTGAGAACCCCAGACTGTGAAGGAGGTGGATGGTGCGGGACATGTGGCTGGCACATTGCTGGGCTGACTTCGCTTGAACGAGCCAGTCGTCCAGGTAAGGGTAGACGTGTATGTGCTGCCTCCGTAGATGTGCCGCCACAATAGCTAGGCACTTTGTGAACACCCTGGGTGCTGTTGTCACGCCGAAGGGAAGGACTTTGAATTGGTAGTGCTGCCCTTGAACAGTGAAACTGAGGTATTTGTGTGAGGGGTGAATGGGTATGTGGAAATACGCATCCTTGAGGTCCAGTGTGGCCAGAAAGTCTCCCTGCTTGAGCAGCGGGAGGACTTGCTGTAGAGTGAGCATGTGAAAATGCTCGGAAAGAATGTACTGGTTCAGGGGTCTCAGGTCTAATCTAGATCTGAGTGACCCGTCCTTTTTCGGTATTAAAAAGTACAGGGAGTACACCCCCGTACCTTGCTCGTGGACGGGTACGACCTCGATTGCGCCTTTTAGAAGCATGCTTTGCACCTCCTGCTGTAAGAGCGTTAAGTGCTCTGAGGACATAGGACGTTTTTTTGGAGGTATGGTGGGTGGAGTGGAGGTTAGTTCTAGACAGTAACCGTATTTGACAATATCTTTGACCCACCTGTCCGTGGTGATGGAGTTCCACGTGGACAGGAACCTTTGTAGCCTTCCCCCGACAGGTGTTATGTGGTCGGGAGGAAGGGAGAGGGAGTCACTGCTTGTTCTTGGGAGAGGACCTGGTGTTGCCGTAGCCGCGTCCTCTGCCCTTTGTGCTGGAGCCACGATATCCACCCCGGGTATTTTTATCGTAGGTGTTTTGTGTGTTGCCCTTGTTGTATGTTTGCTGTGACCCCTGTCCTCTACCTGCTCCTCTATTTCCGGGGCGACGAAAGGAGCCACTCCGAAAGGACTGCGTCTGTAGGGCCCCCATGGACTTTGCAGTGTCCGTGTCCTTTTTATATTTTCTCTAGGGTAGTGTCAACCTCCGGCCCGAATAAGTAGTCGGGGTTGACAGGTTGGTTGAGGATGTTATTTTGTACCTCTGGTTTGAATCCGGAGATTCGCAACCAGGCGTGTCGTCGCAACATGACGCTAGTGTTTATGGCTCTGGCAGCTGTATCCGCGGCATCAAGTGCACACTTAATGGATGCATTTGTGAGCAGTTGTCCCTCCCTGATGAGGATCTCTGCACCTTCTTTGTATTGGTCAGGGAGATGTTGGAGTAGTTGCTCAAATGTGTCGTAGTGCGCTCGATCATAGCGAGCGAGGAGCGCTTGAGTATTGGCAATGCGCCATATGTTAGCTGCTTGGGCGGCAACCCGTTTGCCAGAGGTCTCTAGCACCTTGGACTCTTTGTCCGGGGGAGGAGCATCACCTGTTGTTTGCGAGTGTGCCCTCTTGCGAGCATGCATTCGCAACGACAATGGAATCCAGAGGTAATTGGCCTCTAATGTAAGTAGGGTCCCCAGGCGCCGATCTGTATTTCTTGTCGATCCTGGGGTTTATCACTCTTGCCCTGGTGGGTTCCTTGAAGATGTCCTTTGCTGGCTTGAGGACCCCCTTTAACATGGGCAGAGTCTTTATATTCCTTTCTGAGGATGCGAAAGTATCCATGAGAAAGTCGTCCTCGATGGTGTCAGAGTGAAGTTGCACCCCATGATTGGCCGCAGCACGTTCAATTAGAGCGTTGAACGCGGCAGTGTCCTCTGTGGGAGATGTTTTTGCTCCATAGAGTTGTGGGTCCTGTGCATCCATAGGTGCACCTGGGTCTACAGGGTCATCCCAAGCTTGAACAGGGTCCTGTTGGCCATCAGGGTCCATCCCTCCGGGGTAGGGGACTTGGTCACCCATGTAGTCCTCCAACGCATCCGTGTCGGAGTGTGTGGGAGAGAAGGATTGTGGATCCTGGTAGGGTGAATGGAAAGATTCGTAAAGAACTGGTTCTGAAGCCACTGGCAGCTTTCTCTTAAGTGGGATCCGGAAGGAGTCCAAAGCTGGCTCAGAAGTTATTCTCCTTTTGTGGATAATCATCCTGCCGGTGTCGGCGTCGATGATATGCGATGGAGACGTCTCCGCAGAGTGTTCGGCAGGCGTGATCGTGGTGTGGGTGACCCGTGTCCTGATTTGGAACAGTTTCGGGGCCGTGGATGGTGGCAGGCGCCGAAGAGGCTGTTGGAGCTTTTATTGGCTCGGAGCCTGACGTGTCCTGGAGGACATTTTTATTTTTGGTGCGCTGCGCAGCAACGGGTGGCACCTGGAGCGCCCTTGATTCCTTTGCGCCGACCGGTTCTGTGGAGGCGGGCGTGGACTTTTTCGGCACCGGTGAGTCGTGGAGTCGAGGGGCGGGAATGGCCGTCGACACCTTCGATGAGTGTGGCTTTGGTGGTGCCGTCGAAGCGGTGTGAGACGCGGCAGGTAGTTTGACCGTTGGGGTCGGAGCCGATTGCGTCGGTGCCGGGAGCCGAGTAGGTTTGGTGGCACCGAAGGTCTTTTTCCGTATGTCGACTCCGACGTCGGCCGCTTCGAGCTCGGCACCGAAGTCTCGTTTGTTGCGCTCGGTGCCGACGGGTTTTGCTGGCGTCGAAGGTGTGGAGGGCCTCGATCCGACCAGCGCCACTTTCGGTTTCGGTTTCAGTTGAACCAATACAGCTTTTGGTTTCGAAGAAGGGAAACCAGCCGGTTTGGGCATTAATGGCTGCCGCTGAATGTCCGAGGCCGGGCCCGAGGGCGGGGCCGAAGAACTGCGGGATAGGTCTTGGGTAAGGCCCGAAGGCGATCCCTCGACCGGTGCCATAGACTGTTGCACTGGGATTTCCTCAGTCTGAACGGGTAGGCCTTGCTTGTCATCGGAGCTACTCTCTTCGGCCCCTAAGGCCTCATTGTAGTCTCCTACCTCGGTGTCGTCTTCATCTCTACGAAAGAGTGTTTCGTCAACGTCTTCCGATCCGGAGTCATGTTCGGAAGCGGGCTGGAGGGTAGGTTCTCCACTTCTTCGGTCTCGGCGCTGAAGATGTCGGCCGGGGCCGGTGCCGCTTGCTGCGCCTCGAGTCTCGCCGCTCGTCGATTCCGGAGAGTCTTCTTGGATCGAAATCGGGCACAGGCCATACATGTAGATTCGTTGTGATCCGGTGAAAGGCATTTGTTGCACACCGGATGGACGTCGATGTGTGGATATTTCGCATTGCATACAGGGCACCGCTTGAATGGTGTCCTCGATTCCATCGTCGATGTCGGATCGATGGTCGGGTAAGATGCGAAAAAGTTGGTTCTGGAAGTTAGTAAACTAACAAAGATACTATCGATCCCGATCGGGAACAGTACCGACGCGAACTAGAGGCCTTTTGGCCTGAAAAGAGTTTTTCCTAACTTGAGTCAAGATAAGCACATCCGAACCCAATGGCGGAAAAAAACAATCTGAGGATGGAGAGGATGCCCATGCGCACTGTAGTCCAGGGGAGGAGTCACCTATCCAAGGATACTTCGAAGACTCTTCCAGGACAACAACGTGCAAACATCCGGACCCAACACTAGGCGGCGATCTACGCACAGATATGAATTCAGCAGCCCACATGCCTCGAACTCACATAATGCATCACGTCTTAAGCATGCATCTTAAATTACCAGTGCACCACAGTAACAGTCACAAGGTGCACACATCACCATAGCACTTTGTGCACATCAGGCCCCCACTTATGCATAAACAAAATAAGGGGGCTTAGCAGAGCACCATACTACCAGCCATCAGCAGTAGTAGTACACCATACTCACTTATTCGGTACACATTACCACCACAGCATAAACATTACACTTGAGGATAACCTCTACCCATTGGTCGTCTTGCCCTTTGGCACACCACATTGGGCATAACATGTCATCAGCAGTACACCATAGTACAACCATTACAAGGTGCACACCTTACAACCACCTCAAGCATTAGGCATTGCATCATAGTTGCACATATCAGCAGCAATAAGGCACCAAAAAACCCACAGTAACACCTGCCGCGTTGCCAATCACCTCAGCCCCTCTTGGGCATAAATATAACTGCCCCCGGGCCACAATAGGTCACCATGTCCCCAAGAGCGGCTGGCCCTCAAATGGCTGTCCCAACGCTTCAGCATGCTCCACCTGGACTGCGCCGTGGTTTCAGCTCGGGAGCCTCCGTCGAGGTTCCACCTCGGTCTGTGCCTAATTAATGCCCCTGTGTTCCTGTCAGGGCTCAGGCCAATGTGTGCTCCCCAAGCAGCTGCACGCGATCTGGCGGCACAGCTGCGAACACAGATTCCCACTCCCAAACGTGGAGACATTCACAAGCAACTCGCGGGGGGGGGGGGGGGGGGGGCAGAGCCGACAACCTGTTCCCCTGCCTTCACCTTGGCTAGAAATGGTTCCTGCTCCCACATTACAGCGACCGGTGCTCACTACGTCAGCCCCACTCACCATTCCTTGGTGGCTGAGCAGGGATGTCGCAGCAGTCTGCTGCAACCAAGGCCTCTGCTCCTATCTTAGTGGGGAAGAAGCGGCAATTGGCGGTACTCTGGTCCTTCAAGACAACCCGGGCCACCGTCTCAGTCTTCCTTTCCTCTGACTCGTTAAATCAGCAGGCAGGGGCAGCACACGGGCTCTCTAAGATACCATGGGAGCCCTGCCCACAACCAGGCAGCCTCTGCCTATCTTCGGGCCTCACACAGAGTGAAGTCACCTCTGGATTTGCCCCTTTCCTCGGGAAGGTAGTGGCCCCGCCCACAGTCAGGCTTTGCTCCTGCCTGGCTTCCGCCCTCAGGCACCTGGATTCGGAGCAAAGTTTCCGCAACGGCCCAGGACTCCGGCATGAATTGACTGGTGCCCCCACACACCTCTGGCCACAGTTATGCGGACAGTTGGAGCCCACTCCTTTGGGCTCTGGGAACACGCTGCCAAGCGCCCACCACAAACAGCACTGAGTATGGGGGGGCACCAACATGCACACCGGCTGCTCCCCTTTTTCCAAGTAACTCCTTGGCGGTGCCCTCACTTGTGCTGGTCAGAGAGTAGTGCAAAAAGTGCTCCTCCCAAGTTTCTACAGTGTCAGCCAAGAGCGCTCGCCTGGCGCTAAATCCAGGAATCACCCAGGGCAGAGCTGGCCCAGGCAGGCCAGCTCACAGGGCTCTCCAGCAGAGGGGAAGTCCTGCGTGGTGGTTCCTCCTGGCGCCCAACAGCCTTCACTTCCAGATCCAAGTAAGCACCAACAACTTCACATGGTGTCACAGCCCCAATATTTATCCCACATGTGTCTTTGTTCTTAGGGCTCTGCCCCCGGTCCAAACTAGTTCTGGGGGCACTCCCACCTTTCTCTAAAGGCGCACCACCACCCCCTTAGTCAGTGTAGGCTCTGGCCCCAGACACACCACAGGGGGACGGATCCAGCATTGTACAAGGCAGGCACAGACCTATTCAGGATCAGGGGCTACTCCTCCCACTACTCCAAATGCAGATCTACCTATTCAGCCTAGCGCTGACTCACCCTGCCCCTCTGGAGCCAGACACCTCACCAGCCCCTGCCACTCCAGAGCCAGACATGCAATACACATCAGGCAGGCACAAAGACACATAGCACACAGAAATGCCCACTTCTAAAAGTGGTATTTCTAAAATAGTGATAATAAATCTGCGCACACCATTACGCAGCATTTATTATTACTATTCCAAACATACCAAACTTGACCCCGCTGCTCCTCTCAGGTCAGGAATTACCACTGCAGCACAGATCAGGGAATCCCCAATGCATTCCTATGAGAGGGCAGCCTCACAGTAGTGAGAAACCAAAATGGCTGTTTGTCACTACCAGACATGCCACACAGTTAAGGCACATGTCCAATCTTTTACCTACAATGCACCCTGCCCATCAGGCTAGCTAGGGCCTACCTTAGGGTGACTGATATGTAGTAAAAGGGGAGTCACAGATGTGGCACCCTTTTTATGTGCCACGTCACAGCGCCAGTAAACTGCACGCGCAGGCCCTGCAATGGCAGAGGCCTGAGATGGGTTTGAAAGGCTACTTTGGTGGGTGGCACAATCAGCACTGCAAGCTCACCAGTAGCATTTAATTTACTGTCGCTGGGTATCTAGGATACCGCTTTACAAGGGACTGACAGGTAAATTAAATTAGCCAAACAGGCGTAGACCAATCTTACCATGTTTTACCATAGAGAGCACATGCACTTTACACTGGACAGCAGTGATAAAGTGCCCAGAGTCCTAAAATCACCAAGACCAGGTCAGAAAAAATACTAGAAGGAAGGCAAAAAGTTCAGGGATGACCCTGCAAAAAGGGCCAAGTCCAACATGTTATTTGTCCGTTCAGATTTACAGTCTTAAGAGTATGGAAAGATGGCAGTTTTGGATTGAATGAAGGAGTTCGTTTTTTTCACAGTTTTGCATTTAAAAATGGAACAATATTGTGCCACAGTGCCATTTATGGATTGTGGAGTTCTAATTCTGCATTGTTCTTGTTTAATGAAGTTCTTTAAAGCGGCTGCTGAGTGAAGTGACAAATGAAAGAGTATGCATAATATTAGCCTCCGTGTCTTTAATGAAATCCTGATTCTCTATGCATGTTTATCTGAGAATCGGCATTCTCAGTCAGACTGGAATTCCTTTAAAATTTAGCGACAGTGGGTAACAGCTTTGGCTAAGAACTGTTGCCAAGTCGTAGCAGTGAGTTACTGGGTGTGAATCCAGTTATTCGTGATAGTGGCTCTCTACTAGCGCCATACATAACAATAGGAAACAGATAAAAGTTGTCCGTTGAGTATAGTAAGTAATGTGGGGAACCACAAGCCGTTGGAGGGGAACACATAGCCAAAAAGGAGGTAAAAATGTTAATTTAAATATTCAGATTTAAATAAACCTCATTAGTTCAGAATCTCTGCCACCAATAACTTACTCTCGCACACACTTTCTACATGGCATAATAAACAATTTTAGCTATTACCTTTTTTTACCTGCTACCTTTTTTACTGTTGATGGTATATTTTTACTGTTTCTAGATTAGATTCTTTCAGATATATTCTGATAGAACTACAGCTACACCGAGGTGGTAAGGGTGTAATTCCTCAATCAAGGTAAGTTTAAAAAAAAGAAACATTTTAAAAACGCATGACGAGAACATCAAGTTCACAGGACAGAACCAATTTATCTATCTATCTAGTAACCATTTTTAACCCAAACTGCTGAAATTACATTTGGTTATTTTGTAACTGGCTCCTTGTGTATGGCGTCACATTTGATGCTTGCAGAGTCAATCTGGTGTCCTCATGTCTGTGTCACGCCGACAACCATCTTTGGTTAGATACACAAAAGCAGCAATGGTAATTTTGGATACATTCCCTCTGGACTCCAAGAAATAAACTATAGATCACAGTGAGTTTGCAAAATATTAATTTGCCAGAGCAGGGATACTCTTGGGGCACGGAAGGGTTGAACATATTTTCAGGGTAACATCTTGGTTGTCTCTCTGGTATGGTGCAGCAATATTCTTTCCTCAAGTAGGTCCTGTGGCTAACTGTCTAGCCAAGGATGACTTGGGACACAGCCCTTTTTGAAGCTGACAATGTAATAAGTGTAATAGAGGATTATGTACATGAACTAAATTAGTCAAATGTAGTGTTTACAGCAAGTAGAGCATAAAAGCCATGGAGTGCACAGATTAGTGAACTTGACCGTGGCTCAACAAAAGGGATCAGGAGGTCAAATTCATTGGTTTTACTTGTTTTATTAATTTTTCCCTTTTCTTTTATTTATATAGCACAGACTTGGCCCAAAGATATTAGAGAGCTTCACAAGGGAGCAGGAAATAGGTTGTTAGTTAATAAACATCATAAAACGATCTAATAGCACCAGGAAAACAAGGAAAAACAGTTCCTACCACATAGGATGTTACAGGATAACCAGTAGTCAGCTAACTTGGATAGTAAATTAGCAGCAAGTAACTAAGAGAACACACATTTCATACCAGGACAGGCAGGTCAGTCAACATAGGAGAAATAGTGAACCTCCATTTTAACTAAGAGGTCTCTTAAATGGGAAGATTTTGAGTTCTCATTTGAATATGAATAGAAAAGATGCTGTGCAAAGGACGGGTGGGAGGCACTACCGAAGCCTTGCTGCACTACAAGGGACTGCCTGTCTCATGCAGCATTCTTGCCTCAAAGTCAGAGGTTCGAGCTGGAGGGACTTAACATTTCTTGGTCCTTGTTGAGCTCCAAGGACTTTCAGTTTTCCAACCAGGTATGAGGTAGGGGAGAGGGTTTGAGGACTTTATAAGTAACGCATGCAGTCTTAAATTGGGCTCTTGCATTGATGGGGAACCACTGCAGAGAGATGTAGTTGAGCTTCCGGTAGCCAGTCACAAATCACACAGCTGTATGAAGCACTGCTCTCAAAGGAACTAGATGTGCTTTAAGGAGACCAAAGAGTGAGTTACCTTAGTATGGTCAGGAAAGAACCAATGCCTTGACCGCAGGATTCCAATCTTGCTCAGGAATAAAAACCCTGAGGTTCCAGAGCAGTCTTATCTGGTGGCATGCGCTTTTGGCAATGGCTGAGATTTATCTCTGGGGGTCTAGACTATGGTCAAGGATAAAGCTCAGAAATGTGGCATTTTCCACAATGGCTGGATTGCAGTTTGTGGCGGGAACAATTCTAGAAACTCTTGGAAAGGGAGGTTGGATTTTTGGAGGGATTAGAAGAAATTCAGTTTTAGATGCATGGACTACCACCTGAACCTCCTTGTATAGCAGCAGTGCATCTGAGGTACTAACCTTTTATGATCAAATGCTAAAACTCTAATGTTCAGATTAAAACACAACTGAGAAATTCATTATATCCTATGACGGGTGCAACTTTACTATTCGGTGATAACGTAAGATCATGGTTATACGGATATGTGGGGTATGCCGTGCCCAGAGTCCTCAGGGTCAATGTCTCTGGAAGAATCAATGTGTACTTCTGCAGTAAGCTTAAGTCTGGTTTCTGTGTCACTTCTGTACTTTCCCTTTATTTTTTTTAGGTGTACCCTGCAGACATCAAGTTCATGTGAATGACCTGCCACTGGGACTAGACGAGGGAGGTGATGTAAATGTATGTACAGAGGCAACTTCAATAGGTTCAGCTGCATGTAGCAGAGGCAGATTTATACATAACAATTGCTCATCTGTAACAGGGTAATTTCCTAGGAACTGGTAGTCTTCCTTCCAAGATAATTCCTTCTTGAAACAGAGAGAAGTCATATCCATTTAAGAAGGGGCTGCAGGAAATAAGAGGACCTAACCTAAATGAGGATCTGTTCTGCTGAGCAACTGAAGACTAGGTCGATTGTAGCTCAACCAACAATGACACGCATGACTCAAACACATTCAATCATGATATATATGCCAAGAATAAATAAGTAGGATTATCTAGATGAATGAAACTAGTTAGCTTCCCAGAACGCATTCATTCAGTAGCTAGGGTGCACTTACCTTCAAGTACATAGGTTGTGCAGACTCCACTAATAGTGATATGCATTGCTTCTGACTGGATCATACAATCAGTGCTATGTCTTGTATAAAGTGGTTTACATTTAATTTCCAGACAGTCTGAATAAAGTTTTTACACATTGTATTCACCCAATCACTCACCCTGGCCCACTAAGTGCTTGATCCTCAGGTTTCAAGTCAGGTGTTGGAGGCAGTAACAGACATTTTTAAAAAAAACATATTTTATTGCCTTTTGCATTCAACATTGCTCCTGTGGTTTCAACAGTACACTTACATATTTCATATAATTTTAGCCAGTAACAGAGACATTGGGCCTAGGGGATCATCTTTGATGGCTGCAGCAAAAAGCTGGGAGGATAGGGGTGGAACTCATGTGGCACAGCCAGATGCGTATGTGGATTCAAAGTTCTTCCAGTGGAATTTAGAGTGAGGGACATCTGATTGTGCAAGATTCATGGTGATTCTGGGGAAATTCTCGAGGGGAAGGTTGTGTAATCGGGCTAAGAGATGCCAAAAAGACACACTGGGGGGTGTTCAAGGGGCTTCAGGACACCACAAAGTAGTGCCATGTTACCTGTCCAGCTGAAAGAGAACCAGAATTCTCCAAGTGTTTTCTACATTGGATAACGCTGGATCATAGAGACTGGTTCAGATGCTCTGATAAACCCTGGTACCCTGCTGTGAAGCCAGGTGTCGCACCTGGTTCGATCCTAAGCCTGGTTCTCTATCAGAGCTTGCACATAACAAGGTGAAAGACCGAATCTTGGGATGATCCTAGGAGCACGCCTGTAGAATGTGACCTCCTGGCAACACCCCGCCTTTTTATTCATGGAGTTGCACAATGTCAGCGTTGTAGTATAAACTAGGATATTAATTTATGGCCAAAGTATTGAAGGGAAGAGGAACAACTCGAGCTACAACATGCGATACAAATGCGATCTGTCAAATGACCAGCTTCATCATTTGATTAACAATGAAAAGTGGAACCTGGATGGCCATGTTTCTAGAACTGAAGGGTACGTTAAGAAAATATATTTTTTCTTTTTTAGAACATTGTGCAATTCTGGTGGCACAATGAAATTATATAGGTATACAGCATGTATTCAATATAAATGTGGACTTCAATGAGAGTACAAGTTATTTATGAAGTAACAAGACTGCTTGTGTGAGCTAAAAAATATTTTATACATTGGTTTAAATGAGTGATGGTAAATGTTGTTATGTCTCTGAGTCAAAGAAATAATTGGGCATACCTTGATTTCGAACAGGACTGACGTAGTTAATACCATTAACGTTTCTCCAATCCCAGGAGTCGGGCACATTTGAGAATCCAGTAGCTTCTTGCATCACTGGTGCAGGTTTTGGACGTCTATAATAAAATTAGACATAACAAGGCAAGAATAAAAAAATAAAAAAAATCCAGACTAATGGTCTTCATCAACATGAACCAAACAGATTAAAATATACTTACATTAAGCACGTATAGGCTTTTTTTTTTTTTTCCTCATTTGCCAAACCATTATGTGTGAAGAAGGAAATCCGCCAACCACCATTTTGTGCTATCTTGTCCTGCCCACCAAACCCTTTAGTGTGCTATGGACAATTGCACAAAAAACAAAAGAAACTAATTGGCGGGAGAAGGAGCAAACAACACACAAAAAAGGACGACCTTCAGAAACTCCATCTAGGCATATTTCAACCTGTTTGGACCAGAAAGACGAACGAAGACCCTTGTTATAGATCCATGGAGCAGGGAAGCTGGCATAATCATAGGACCCGGGGAAAAAAAAACAAAAAGAAAAAAAAAAAACCCCGGTTACCTACTTCCACTGTATCAAATAGTCCCAAAAGGCAATTTTTTTTTTCATACTACAGGGACTAGCCAGGTCTACTTTAGAAACTTCATATAGGGACGATAACCATCCCATATATGTTGGAGGATTTTCTTTGGGCTTGACGAAAATATCCTAGGGCCTGCTAGATC
The DNA here is from genome assembly GCF_964204655.1 of Triturus cristatus. Taxonomy (NCBI): domain Eukaryota; kingdom Metazoa; phylum Chordata; class Amphibia; order Caudata; family Salamandridae; genus Triturus; species Triturus cristatus. The sequence continues at coordinate 1,413,138,567 of NC_140591.1, read as the reverse complement.
CTTCTTGTTTTTTTCAATCCTGTTGGCTAGGAGACAGATTTGAAGCAAGTATAGGCTTACACATAAATTGAAACGAGGAGATTCAATAGAGCAATGAATTCAAAGCTAAAATCTCATTAAAAAACTAAGACTGCGAGAAAATGAACTGCAAAAATCACAAACACTAAACGGTAGATCCCCAGCAAATAAAAGCATAGCAAACCATCTTTATTGCAATAGATATAAGCATGCAAAACCAAAATTGTTAACTTAAATAGCATTTTGCTCTCCTTGAAAACGTTTATATTATAAAAAGACTTCACCTAACACTATTTTTATCCTTTAAATCTGGCAAGTGTGTATGGACCCTCATTGCACTAGCAAGACAAAACATTTTTTGAAAAAAATACACTTTAAAGGCGATCAAGAATGAAATTACATTTTATGTTCTTAATGTCATCTTTCCTATGAAATGTGTCACATGGTCATAGGTCTACTGAATTTTGCAGTGTTTGCAACTGGTGGTTCCGGGCATGATGGGGAAGGTTTTTTTTTCCACGAATAGTGTCCAACAAAGAAAAGTGTCTCAGTCCACTGACGTTTGAAAAAACCTGAGAATCTGCGTATGGACAATAGTCACCATGCCCAAAACACAGAACCCTGGGAATCCTCCAAATTATACAACAAAGTTCAACTGGTTTGTATCATTTCTCTACAGCTGTTGTATCATTTCTCAACAGATGGAGTCAACTGGTCAAAACAGGCAAACCTATTAGAAATAAAAAATGACCCAAGAATTTCCATAATGATATTCAACCTGTATAGAGAAGTCTGGACACAGGTGTCAAAGTGCAGTTGACACGCATGTTACTGTGATCCCATTAAAGCAGTATTCCACCCTACAACAAGATTAATTACAGAGAAGAAAATTAAAAAACATTATGCCAATTTTATAAGATCGCCAAAGTCCCTCAGTGGAGGTCACAATATTATTCACACCCAGCCGTGTAACTCACAAAGTCTTTTGACAAACGCTTGACGACCTCTAGACATTCCCTGGCGACTCAAACACTAATAACACGAATATAAAATCCCTCATATTGCACTTCACACAGGCATATGCCTAATTCTGCACTCACACAGGCACAACTTTCAAGATGTAGATCACTTACCCTATATTCACAAAAGACAAGGTTAATCCTGTGTTGTCAATAGGCACACGCCTTATTAGGCACGCGCTAAATATGGTGGTTATCCTGGACTCACACAAGTATAATGTATCTGGTGCATCGGCCATCAGTACAACTAAAAAGCTGTTGTATTAAGCTACGGTGAAGCCTGAATGCCCACGAGGTTAACTAGTGTCCCACTCACTTTCTAAAAAGCAAGTTGTTTGTTTTCTTTGTAGTACAAGCATATAAATGAAAAAAGAAACATACCAACAAAATATGGAGGGTGTGTTTTAAAATAAAAATTTACAAGTTACATCTTCATACTGGTCTGCCTTAATGGAACAGTAAAAATGAATGCAGTGTATGCAGAATAGTGTTTCAAGGTGGTGGCATGATTTTGAAGCTTGCAGAAGTTACGCTAGGCACTCTGCATAAGAGAGCTGTGGTCCAGCAGCAATGGCAATGCAGCTGCTGGTATCCTCATCGCTTGATCAATCAATCAATCATTACACTTATAAAGCGCGCTACTTACCCGTGAGGGTCTCAAGGCACTGAGGGGAGGGGGTGCTGCTACTGCTTGAAGAGCCAGGTCTTGAGGAGTCTTCTGAAGGCGAGCAGGTCCTGGGTCTGCCGTAGGTGGGTAGGGAGGGTGTTCCAGGTCTTGGCGGCGAGGAAGGAGAAGGATCTGCCACCGGAGGTCGTTCGTTGGATGCGGGGGACAGCGGCGAGTGCAAGGCTGTCTGAGCGGAGCTGGCAGGTAGTGGTGTAGAAGCTGAGTCGGCTGTTGAGGTAGGCTGGTCCGGTGTTGTGGAGTGCTTTGTGTGCGTAGGTGAGTAGTTTGAAGGTGATCCTCTTTGACGGGGAGCCAGTGTAGGTCTCTCAGGTGGGGGGTGATGTGGCTGCGGTGAAGGACGTTGAGGATCAGTCGAGCGGAGGCGTTTTGAATGCGTTGAAGTCGTCGCAGGTGTTTGGCCGGGATACCTGCATAGAGTGCGTTGCCGTAGTCTAACCTGCTGCTGACGAGGGCCTGGGTCACCGTTGTTCTTGTTTCGGTGGGGATCCACTTGTAGATCCTGCGGAGCATGCGGAGGGTGTTGAAGCAGGAGGAGGAGACGGTGTTGACCTGCTTCGACATGGAGAGGGAGGAGTCGAGGATGATTCTCAGGTTGCGTGCATGGTCGGCGGGTGTTGGTGCTGCTCCCAGTGTGGTCGGCCACCAGGAGTCCCAGGCGGAGGGGGTGGTTCTGTGGATGAGGACCTCCATTTTGTCCGAGTTCAGCTCGACGGCCTTCATTCACTCGTGGAGGTTGGTTTTGGCGGTGTGTGGGTCCTTGGTGAGGGAGAAGATCAGCTGGGTGTCGTCAGCGTAGGAGATGATGTTGAGATCGTGCTGGCGGGTGACGTGATCGAGGGGGGCCATGTAGACGTTGAACAGCGTCGGGATGAGCCCTGGGGTACGCCGCAGATGATGTCGGTGGCTTCGGAGTGGAAGGGAGGGGGGGGGGGGGGGGGGAGGCGGACGCTCTGGGTTCTGCCGGAGAGGAAGGATGTGGTCTAGTCCAGGGCCTTTTCTTGGATTCCGACTTCTTGGAGGCGTGTCTTTAGTGTGCGGTGGCAGATCGTGTCGAAGGGGGCTGACAGATCCAGGAGGATGGGGGCTGATGTTTCGCCGTTTTCTAGTTGGATCCTGATGTCGTCTGTGGCGGCGATGAGGGCTGTCTTGGTGCTGTGGTTTCTTCAGAATCCGGACTGGGATGGGTCTAGGATGTTGTTGCCCTCGAGGTAGCGGGTCAGTTGTGTGTTGACGACTTTCTCGATGCACTAGTGTGCATGAAATGAGGGATGAACTTAAATGAAATATCTCCACAGGGTGGACTCCTCTGGATGTAGAGTAACACAGATTAAGGAGGCAAAATACTGTTATTTAGACTGCCTGGTATCCTAAATACCAGGGGTTGTCTACTAGGCAGAGCCAATCACTGGCAACAAAGACAATGGCTGAAGCGGGCTGAGCCACTGCCTAATTGTATATATGCTGTTCTAAAGTGCTGAACTAATATGTGAATGACACACTGTTTGATAAACAACTGAAGTGAGCTTGCTAGAAGCTCATTTTCTCTAAGCAACGTTATGCATTTTGGCGAAAATATGAGCCTGGTGAGACAGCTAAAACAGTCTATTGGTCAGATCAAAAACACACAGAAATAGATGGAGCACAGGAAGCAGGAGCACAGGGAGTCTATAGCTCCCATGCATAAAACATACAGCACTGGTCAAGAACATCACAACTTTTCCTTGAAAGACACGGACTGAATGTGGCACTGCAGGACCAGTGCAAGTTTTCCTCACAGAAATGGAACAAGTGTGGTGTTGCAGGGCCACTGCAAGCTTCGCTCGAAGACAATGAACAAGCGTAGCACTGTGCTGCGCCGTTTAACACCTCACTTAGACAAACAAGCAGAATTTCAGTTTTGGTAGAAATGCGAGGAACTGAGGTGAATTAGTGCAAAATTGAGACCCATGCATTGCAAGATTTCCAAACATGAAGCAGGTACGGTGCTAGCCAATAGTACACATTTCCCTCACAACCATAGAAAACACACTTATCTCTCTAAGACAACAATGCAAGCTTCCCTACCATGCACAGAACATAGATAACATCTGCGGTAGCAGTCCAGAAACGTGGTTAAACAAACAGACACACACCATGTTGAAGTGGTGTAATTTCCCCTCACATTCAGCAGAGGTAGCAGAGGTACAAGAGACCATCAACCGTCCAACTTAAGATATCCTCAAATGCAAAACCAGTATCACACTAGCAGCAGCATCTAAGCTTGTTTCAGGAACAGAGAACCCAGAATAAAGAATACAGGTGGGTGAGCTACTAAAGGTGTGAGCCAGATACTAGACTCTGGTTCAGTACAAGTTCCTCTTGAGCCCTTGAGTCCAAAATGCGCAGAGCTTTCTTGTGGCTTCTGCTGCTACCCAACCTTCTGACCTCATGCACCAAGAATGAAAAACAAACCATTAACCTTTGATGCAAACATTTGCAAGAAATTTCGAAAGAGGGTAAGCCGGATGCAGACAACAACTTGTCCCTGGACGCTGTACCCTAGGAGTCGGTGTCAAAATACGTGCACACTTCCTAAAAACTCAATCTAGCCTGTATAAGGATATAATAATGTTAGGTATGAGGCACTGTATGATGCAACCCTAGGTTGATAACATTGCTAAGCATTTTGTATCATTTGAACAAGGCTACTTCAATGTTTGTTTTCCAGATTTGCTGTATGAGTTTCAAATGACAAGTAAAAATAAAAAATAAAAAAATAATAATAATAACAGGCGCACGAAAGGATACCAAGTGTAATGATGCACCTCACATGAGGGGCACTAGGACCTGCCCGAGGGAGGACAAGGGCGGGCGGAAAGGGAGGAGCCGGGGGCCAGGAACAGCAGTTAGCCGATACCCGAGATATAGCGAGGTCGCAGATAAAGAACCTCCACAAGAACCACGAGTGTCCGTGTTCCTTTTGTCCACGCAGGACACTACATCTGGCGACGAGGGTGACAGACCCAACACGCGAGGGAAGGCTAACTCGGTGTGGCCCCTGGGAAAGGGGAGCACCTAGCTGCGTGGGGCCGGAATCCGCGTGGCAAGTGAGCAACGGCGCGAGCGTCCTCACGCGCTGGGAGCCCACCCCAGCCATCCGGGAGTGTGCCAAACTGCCCGGAGCTCGCCCCGCCACACCGCGTGTGCATGTGGCATGTACTGAGGGCTAGAGCCTGCTGCCTGCCTACTCGCCGGGAGCCCACCCCGGCGGGGACTTCATTCGAAAAACAAAACAAAAAAAGGGAACCGAAGAAAGAGCTGCCTCACCTGGTGCCTGGCCGGAGAAAGTGCCGACTGAAACTGACAAGCGGTGAGTGAGAGAGAGCGTGAATAAATAATCTAGTCCCCGGTGAAGAAAAGGCCAAATCTCGTTGCACACGACTCTCGCGGCGGCCATTTTGAAGTCAGGCAGAGAACCTGAAATAGCAAACAAGCACTGGCGAGTGCAACGAACATAGCAAACAAGCCCTGGCGAGTGCAACGAACATAGCAAACAAGCACGGGCGAGTGCAACGAACATAGCAAACAAGCATAGACAAGCGCAACAAACCACGAGATGACGGAGTCCGCTCCGGCTCCCATGGGTGTGCTGGGAGTCTCGTTCCTACGCCCTCCAGAGCCCCTCACTCCTGAATCGGGCGGTGGCATGGACCTGCGGTGGCAAGAATGGCTAGAAGATTTCACAGACTTCATGAAAGGGTCTCTGGTAACGGACCTGGAACAGAAACTGATTGCCCTCAAGAATCTGGTCGGCAAAGAAGTTGGACAGATCATAAAAGAGCTCCCTATTGAGTCCGCTGGCTCATATGATAAAGTCTGTGAAGCACTAAACCGCAAGTTCCTGCACAAAAAGAATGTCGACTATGAGCGATACACCTTCAACCTAGCTTCACAGGAAAGAGGTGAACAAATGGGTGTATTTGTTACATGTCTGAGACGCTTGGCAAGATACTGTGAGTTTGATAATTTCTCCACCGAAGATGCCCTCCGACTAAGGATCATAGAAGGCTGCCTATCAGAGCCCCTGAGGCGCAAACTGCTAAAGAAAAGCTACCTGCTAGAAGAGATTGAAGAAATTACAAGAGTTGAGGATCAAGCCGATGAACACGCAAAGAAGATGGAAGCCGGGAGAAGTGAAAAACGTGAACAGGCATTCAGAATGCAGTCTCGACAAGCGCATGGACGGTCCTAACCTCAAGTGCGCTCCTCCAGATCCAAGAAACCATACCACTCGTCAAGCAACTCACGCCGAAGCACGAGCCACACTCAGAAACGATAAGAAAGACAATTGAAATGCTACAGATGCGGCTACGACTTCCCGCATGCAGACGCATGCCAGGCACTAGGACAACAATGTCGGAAATGTGGCAGAAGCAACCACTTCGAAAGCATGTGCGGTACATCACACAAGGATGACCAACGAAGACAGCCCCGGCAACACTATCCCTCGGGCAGTCGTCACCACGTCGGAGCAGTTCAGGATAGACGAGACTCATCCACAGGGTCGTCACAATCCAGCTGTCACTCCTGCCGGACCTGTCAATCTCGACGGTCGTCATCGAGAGAATCCAGCTCCCTCTCACCCATCCCACAAGACCGAAACGAATATATCCACTTCGTGGCTGATCCTGACCGGCTAAAAGAATACCCACGGATAGACATCAGAGTTAGCTCTCATCACACCAAGTTCGTACTGGACAGTGGGGCATCACTAAACTACCTACCTGTAGAATGAGGCCGCCTCCCAAACTGGTCGACGCTCATGTGCAAGTGTACACGTGGATGTCAAAGAAACCACTGCCGTGTCTTGTGAAGTTCGCAACCGATCTATTGTATCGCGATCGCACGATACAAGCATACATTCACGTTATTGAAGGGCCTGAGGCAGACGGTTTGTTAAGCCTGCCCACTGCAGAAAGACTAAAACTGATAGACATACTATACAAAGTGGATGACAAACTAGATGTCATTCAAAAGTTCCCCAAACTTTTCCAAGGTCTCGGAAAAATGAAAAACTACCAAGTCAGACTGCACATCAACGAACAAATCACACCGGTGGCCCAACACCACCGAAAAATCCCATTTCACCTGCAAGAAGCAGTAGAGAAGGAGTTACAAGACCTACTAGAGGCTGACATTATAGAGAGAACCGATGGGCCCACACCATGGGTCTCCCCGGTCGTAGTAGTCCCAAAGAAAGGAGAGACAAGCCAACTCCGCCTGTGTGTGGACATGAGAGCACGTAACACAGCGATAGAGAGAGAGACACTCGGGCCCCCACATCAGCGACATGATCACGTCACTCAACGGAGCAAAAATATTTTCAAAACTAGACCTCAACAAAGGATATCACCAATTAGAGCTGCATGAGCGGTCCAGATACATCACGACGTTCTCAACGCACCTAGGGTTATTCCGGTACAAAAGACTCAGTTTTGGGGTGTCCTCAGCAGCAGAAATATTTCAAGAAGCAATTAGAAGAACAATTCATCATGTGCCTCATGTACTAAATTATAGTAATGACATCCTGGTATATAGAGCAACCACTCAAGAACATGACAGAGCGCTAGATCAGGTTTGTCATGCACTGTCAGAGGCAAACCTCACACTCAACAAGGACAAGTTTGAATTCCACAAGCCAACGCTGAAATTTTTTGGACACATATTCTCTGGAAATGGCATGAAGCCAGATCCTGAAAAGGTAGCAGCGCTAAATGACACACCAAGCCCAGAGGACGTTGGCGACGTACATTCGTTCCTAGGCATGGCCAGCTACTGCTCCAGATATATACCAGACTACGCCACAATACGTCACCCCCTGAGAACGCTCACCAAACAAGGGCAGCCGTTCCTGTGGTCCACTCATTGTGATCCCACGACAACTAAGACAAGGGGTCATAAACCTAGCACATGAAGGACACCGGGGCATAGTAGCAACGAAAAGAGCACTCCGTGAAAGAGTCTGGTTTCCAACACTGGACCAAATGGTGGAAACAACAATGAAGGACTGCCCACAATGTCAACTGGTGAGCCGTCCAGATCCCCCTGCACCGCAGACAGGCTGAAGAAAGAGAAACTGAAGGACTACGCGGATGAACGGCGACATGCCTCTCCCGCTGAGATCCGAGAAGGAGATTGGGTGTTAGCGCGACAAGAGCAACACCGAAAGACTGACTGCAGATATCACGAAACTCCACTGAAAGTGGTGCAACAGAAAGGAACTATGATCACTGCGGAAACTGACGGAAGACGACAAGAGCAACACCGAAAGACTGACTGCAGATATCACGAAACTCCACTGAAAGTGGTGCAACAGAAAGGAACTATGATCACTGCGGAAACTGACGGAAGACGAGTTACCAGGAATGTGACATACTTCAAGAAGTGCAGCCCGAATGTCAAGGAACTACTGACTGAATTGCGAGTTGAGAAAAGAGAACCAGAGACACTGCCCGCTGCAGTCAGGCACTGATGGAAATCACTGGCAAACATGAGCGAGGCAGTACTGATCATCAATCACACCCCAAGCGGACCATTAAGAAACCATCTCGCCTGATTGAAGAACTGTAAAGTTGAAACTGTCTTTTCTTTTGTTGTTTCTATTTTGTTTGTTTACGGGGGGGGGGGGGGGGGGAGATGTAATGATGCAACTCACATGAGGGGCACTAGGACCTGCCCGAGGGAGGACGAGGGCAGGCGGAAAGGGAGGAGCCGGGGGCCAGGAACGGCAGTTAGCCGATGCCCGAGATATAGCGAGGTCGCAAATAAAGAATCTCCACAAGAACCACGAGTGTCCATGTTCCTTTTGTCCATACAGGACACTACACCAAGCTAATGGCTGAATTACACTACGCAAGACCAGAAAATCTGGGATCAATCCGGACTTGTTCACTTCATCAAATTGTGTGATTCCAGGCAATTATATCATTTTATCATTCCTCCTATTTTTTTTCATTACTGCATACAAGAAAACTATGAAATACGTGAGGATGTGTTCTGTACCAAAATCTCTTACGTTTGGCCTAATGGACAACGTCTCTCCATGAAAAATAAGAATATAGAACACACAAAGGGTGCACAAACAACTAATTTGCCTCTTAGTTCACTAATGCTATGGTCGTTGGAGTGGGGGGCATGAATGTTTCTGGGTTCATGTTTAAAAACTAGCACTTTTAGGAAACACTTCTCAATGCAGCTCTATAATCTGATGCACTAAGGTGTAATACTTGTCAAAGAAATATCCTTTTTTGAACATTAAAGACTCTTTAGCATATTTTTAAATAATCTCTATTTCACGATTTCTATGCCAAATGTTACCATTGTTCAGCTCATGCCTGGGCTCTTACAGCCAAGTCAGACCCTTGGTTCAGCTCTCTCTGTTAATAGGTCTGTTTGCCCATTTTTACTATCTTAGTGTACAAGTTACTCTAGTTCCTACTCTCTCAGTATCTTGCTCGGTAGAGAAACAACTAGTTTACTGAGACTATGGCAGGTTTCTGCAGGTTTCAGAAGGATAACTATTCGTACTTCTGGTTTTAATAAGGATGAATTGTGCTTAAGCGAAACCAAGATGTTGTTTTAAAGTTATCTATGCAATTTCTTTGCATAAAATGACACAAGCAACACTTGAATAATTCATTTTCCCAGTTCCAGCACTCTGCCCTAAGTGAATCTATGTTCTTTTACTAACTGCCATAGTTTAGCTTTCACCCACCAGATTGAACACAGAGATTACTGTGACTGTCTGGTCTTAAGAAGCTACCCAATAGTATGGACAGAACTTCTTCTTAAAACGCTGCTGTCAGGAAGCCAGGGCCAAATGGCGCACTCCCCATTTACATACGAAAGCATTTGCAATTCTTGCCCATCCACTATGCACTTAATGAGGTCCTTGCAGGGCCGCCACCGGTGCTTCAGTAGATTCATATGTTTGGAGTCGGACTCCTTCAGCTGAGGAAATCAGAGAGATCCAACACCAAGCTTCCAGTTCTGTAAGAGTTCCTTTGCTCCCAGAAGGCAGTGAACTCATGGGACTCTGGAAAATACATGCATCACACAAAGAAGTGTCACAAACGTGCCATGAAAATTTAGCAGTGGTAATAATGTAGTATGTAGCTGGTGTTGCATTTAGGAGCACACGGTCACAAATGGATTACTGAAGCATGGTGTGGTAGCCACGGTCATAAACAGACAGCACATTTTCCATTGAAATGACCACCAAATGTACACACAGTTTTACTGATAAAACTATACAGTGCACAAATGATAATGGGTGCAAAATTGGCTTTAGCGAAGTTTTGTCATTGTGCATCAACAAGTAAAGTGCCTTTACTTGGTTTGGTCCAAATAAAAATCTGTGTTTGTTACATATCAGAATTAGGAAAGCACAAATAAAATTGTTTTTTTCTACGTGTTTATTTTGGAATATTTGTATTGTTCATTTATAGGTATTTAAATGTTGATGTGTTAAAAAAAATAAAAATAAAAGGAATACAGCCTTTCCGTTCACACCAGCAAGATTGTAACAGAATTTACTTTACAAAATCCTCAAAATTTGCCCTAAAGGAAAGAAAAGTAAGAGAGTATTTACAGTTGCAGCTTGTTATCTCCTGCAAGGGATTCAGCTAAGTCAGCGCAGCCGAGGCCTCGCAAGCCGCAGAAATCAGGAAGCAGAGTACCGCAGTTTGTGAACCGGCCGCCCGCTCAACCCCCCCACCCCCCGCTTTCCCATACCTGGACCGGGACCTTGCCGGGAGGCGGTGCCGTGCTGAGTACCTGCTGGCGGTTGGTTGTTGGGGGGTCCGCGGGGGGCCTGTGGAGTGCGGCGGGACCGGCGGATTGTCTCACTGCCTGTTGTGCTGCCTGTTGCCCGCAGGGGCCTGTGGTGAGCGGCGGGAGCCGAAAACCATCAGCGTGCAGCATCTATGCGAGCGATGAGAGGTTCAGCACTTCAGGCTGCCTTCTCAGCTTCGTCCCGCTGCGGTCCCACCTTAAAGCATATAGAAGTGTGTGAAGACTCGCTGTGCACTTCGCGATCGACCGCAACCTCCAAGCAGTTAGAAACTCCCCTTTGGATACAGTCCTAAACGTGAAGCTTGTCACCTAAAACTGCGCTTGTCTTGAACTTTCCACCAGCGGGGTTATAAACAATCCTTTCAACACTGCGCTTATCGTGGGTGCTTCAAGAATACATTTGGAACAAGATAGGAAACCGACGAATACCTGGATAAAAGACTGTGTCCTTTCCCTTTTTTTTTTTATTATTCTTTTTTTTAATGAACTTTATTAGGATCCACCAGGATACTCCATCGTGTTTTCAACAGCCTTTGTTTAATCAACTCACAGGCAGACGTATGCCTTTGAAGGATTGCTTTTTTGTCACATTCTAAGCTTTGCATATAGATAGAGGGGAACTTACTCCTGTTTGTCGCTTTGCTGGAGGTCTTTGCCCAAGCTGGCCACTACGTCGGGGGTCCCTGTGCCTCCTCTCCTTGCCTGTCTACCTCCCGCCGCCGCGCTCGATACTCTCGCGGCCGCGCCAGGAGGGGGACTACACTTCCCAGCAGCACTTGGGGCGGAAGCTCACGCCCATCAACACCGCCTGGAGGCGCTATTAAAGCGAGGCTATCCCCCGCGGCGCGGGATCGCGCGCGGGCAGCGCTGGGCTGAGCCGGGGCAGGAAGAGGCAGGGCTGGGCCCACTCTTTAAGAACTGTGTAACAACTTTAAAGGTACATTTTGCTTTAATGAGCATTGGAATTGTTACAATTTTATGGTTTCCTGGTCAGGATTGTGTTATTTGCTTGTCTGGTGTTTAATATTAATAATTTCCTCAATTTCCTCAATTCACTTAGTGGCCCTACCCAATTATCATTATGCCATCACGCACTCCAACACGTAGAACATCTCTGTTGGGAGGCTCAGTGAGAGGCACGCTGGACAGTTTTATTACAAGGGCAGCTTCTGTTCTTGAGAAGGAGATTGCCATGGTGGAGCGACGTTTATCGGCCGAACATTTACAATCTAAACGCTCCTCGCTCGGACCTATTCAGTTGGCCGCTTCACCTGTGACGGCGCCGCCTATCCCCTGCACATCAAATACTTCTCAGACTGTTTCTAGATCATCTTCGCCTATTCAAGTTCCAAATACTGCGATACAACTTCATACGCATTTAACTCCGTGTACCTCTAATTCTCTTGTTAATCATTCTTCTGATGGTTCACTAATGGACTTGCAAGTACCTAGGGACACTTCCATAGCTATTGTTGCTAGTCCACAAAAGAAAGGAGGGAGAATTAATAATGTAGGCCCTCCCCCATCGAAGAAAAGTAAGAAGGGAGGAAAGAAGTATAATAAAAAGAACCATCAAGGTAGCGACAAGTGCATCAGTGTGGAAAATCCGGTGATTCATTCTCCTCTAGTTGCTAAACAACCACAGGATTTAGAAACTCAGTTGGATTCTCTCAATTGCGATTTAATAACAAATGAAATTGTGGGTCGTCTGGTACCACTTGTCAAAGTACTCCTCCTTCCCTTGATAGAAAGAATGAAGGGTATTTCGGAACAACTTGGGCTAATGGAGAAGTTGATTTTAAAAAACATTGTCCAATCAAAAGAGCCTTTGTCCATTGTAGCGGCACCTTCAATAGGTACCTCTCACTCTAATCCTACGTTAGTGCCAGATGATAGCCAAACTAGATCTGAGATAATTAAAAATAAATCCCTTTTACCCTCATTAAATCCAACTAATTTGTCACCCAATCGGAAGATTAATTCTGAACTAAACCATCGCCAGATAACTACCAATGCTTGCTTTGCTGGTCTTGATCCCCCCGTACGTAATGTACCTTCTGTCCCTTCTTCGATTAATACTCCTGGTGCTAACTGTCATCATATAGACTTGCCCCCGGAAGCGGTTCCCTACGCTGTATGTATGGCAGGAGTCCCAGTTTTAGAATTAGGAAAGAAGGAAGGTTATTATGACCTCAAAAATAAGGTCATGCATTGGTTAGGAAAGAATAGGCCTCTGCCTCTTAACATCAATGGCGAAATTTTGAATATTCGCAGGCTTGGTTGGGTGGGTTCAAGGCCGAAGGACATTGAAGGTGATGTCATTATTGTAAATTTTAGAGACAACATGGCAACTAGCCATATAATTAATTGGTTTCAAGGACAATTCCAGAGTGCTATTAGAACCCTTGACTTAACCTATTTTTATCCACAATCACTATCCGGGAACTTAACAAAATCTAGTTTTTACCCAAGGCCCCAAGTAGGGTCCCGTAATTTTAATTTACCTACTTTTAATCGTTTTTCCCCTCTTAAAGGATTAGAGTATATTGATTGACTCTCCTCAGAAATCTGTACACGACGCCCTTCTTGTGGTACATTGAAGGTCCAAGCAAATAGCGATGACTCTCCTCTTTCATCGCCCAACGCTGTCTTGGACAGCGGAGGGGGCATTTCTGGAATAATCCATATACTCTCCTGGAACATTGCAGGCCTCAAGAAGCATCTGGTTAATCCGGATTGGCATGACTTTGTCAATAACCATGAGATTTGCATGTTCCAGGAGACTTGGAGCTTGGATCCCCTCTACATGTCCGGTTACTCTACCTTTTATATACCGGCTGTGACCCAGGGTGTGGGTCGCCCCTCTGGGGGACTACACATCTGGATCAAGGTAGCATTGAATTTGGATATTAAAGTCCATAACGACAACTCAGCAGATATTTTGCATTTATCTTATAAAGGGCCATGGGATGGTGCTAGAATTGATCTTTTTAATGTCTATGTAAGAGGAGTCCCTTCTAATCACAACTCTGTCACCATTTCCTCCCTGGAAAATATTTTAGCAGGTATCCCTCCACTTTCTAATATTATTTTGGGAGGGGATTTAAACTGCACATTTGAGCCGTTAAGTGATGAAGACCTTCTTGAGTCCAGTGAGGATGATAATAAATATTTCATCCCCTCTTTAAACCAGAGTCCCATTAAGAAATGGACAGCGAGGGCTCTGCAGATCACTGGTTTAAATATGGAATTTAATCTTCGGGCATTAAACGGAAGAACCCCCTCTGACTCCCTTGGGGCTATGACCTTCAATAGATTAAACGGGCCATCGCGTATTGATTATATCCTCCTAGATACAAAATCATGGGGGTATGTGGTTGACATGAAGGTAGAGCAAATGCCAGATAGTGATCATAACCCTCTCTGTGCAGTTATTAAGTGGCACGTAAAGGAAAGTATTACACCCACGATTTTAGCATCAAAAGCAGTAATACCCTCAAACTGCAACAGAAGGCTTAAATGGCATAAAGTGTCAGGTCATGAGGACATTTTATCTGCTATAGACCTTCAAGTGGCCTCTAGGGCAGAAGAATTTGCCCTCCTCAATTCCACGTTGGCTGGGAAGAACTGTATAGACCTTAGCAGTTCTTATAAAGTATTCATAGAAGGCATAGGCTCCTATTTTAAAACAAGAGGGTCAAAGGGTGGGACAAATCCCGTAAACAAAAGAGGTAATCTCTGGTTTACTGCTGAATGCAGAACCCGGAGAAAGGCCATTTTATTAGCCTTAAAGGAAAAAGACCCGGTAGCTGTAAGGCTGGCTAGACAAAACTACCGAAAAACTATTGCAGCTGCTAAACGGACCTGGGAGGAGGACCATTGGCAGGAATTGAAAAAGGCCGCCTTTTTAAAAGATTCTAGCACCTTCTGGGCTTTAATAACCCAATTAACCAAAAGAGGCTCTGACCCTATCTCCAATAATATAACAGCTCAGCAGTGGTTTCTGCACTTTTCAAATTTGTATTGTAGTGAGGTAGACTCTGATCACCCCTTGTCTGCTGATCCAGACTCTAGCCTAGTACCTATACATTCTGAACCAACAGACTTCTTTACACTTCTAGAGGTACAGTCAGCCATTAAAAACATAGCACCTGGGAAGGCAGCGGGCCCGGATGGCCGCCCAGGAGATTTGATCCTTCATGACCCCGCAGTATGGGCAAATCTTATTTGTAACTTGATGAATTTATTGCTGCGGGGCCATGCAGTCCCAGACTCTTGGAAGGGTGCAGAGGTTGTCACAATTTATAAGAAGGGGGCGAGAGAGGACCCTGCCAACTACAGACCGATAAGTCTAATCGACGTTGTCCAAAAGGTGGTTGGCAGGGTACTCATCTCACGTATGGGGACCTGGATAGAGGGAAACTTTCTTACACATCTGCAAGCGGGTTTTAGAAAGAAAATAGGTACTATGGACCAAGTATTCAGATTCGTAGCTACCTACTGGAAGACTGTTCTAATTGGTGGGGGATCTTTGTACTTGGCCTTTATTGACCATAAAACCGCTTTCGACCTTGTTCCTCGGGTTAAATTGTGGCAGGTATTACATGACATGGGACTCCCCCGATATCTTCTGGAACTCATTAAAAGATTACATGAGGGAACGTTTGCAAGAATTAGATGGGGGAGTGAAGGCCAATTGACTGACAGAATACCTGTTCAGAGGGGGTCCGCCAGGGATGTGTGATGGCTCTGACTTTGTTCTCCCTCTTTATTAATGGGGTGGCAGACCATTTGAGGGAGGACCCAGCGGATGCCCCCACCCTGGCGGGGGAAAAACTACCAACCCTCCTCTTTGCAGATGACACTCTCCTCATGTCTAAAACACCCTTTGGGCTCCAGAAATTGCTGGACAGGTTCAGTACCTTTTGCAATAGTCGTGGCCTCACTATAAATACCACTAAAACCAAATTGATGGTATTGTCCAGAAACAAAAAAGCTAGAAAAATTAATATCGCATTAAATGGCGCCTTATTGGAGGAAGTGGATGCATTCGATTATCTAGGGGTCAGGATAAATTCAAAAATGAAATGGGATTTGCATATCTCGAAGATGTTACTAGTTTAGTAACAGGAGCAATTGTAAGAGATCATCGCCTGTCCTCTAGCAAGCCCATTAGCCCCGTATTACTGGTTTATGAGGGCAAGGCACTCTCTGCCGCAACTTACGGCTCTGAACTATGGGGTTCAGAAAGTCTCCGACTTGGTTTTAGCTGAGCATAAATTTATGAGAGAGTTAGTGGGTCTCCCAGTTTCTACCCCGATTAAACCATTATTATATGATTTGGGTCGTCGCTCAATTAAAGATATTGTTGGGCTTCGCCCCTTACTTTTCTGGGTTCGCCTTAGAAAAACCGCAGAACTTAGCAATTATGCTTTAGTTCTTGATGAACTCATTGCATTAAATGGCTATGGGGTGATCCCGTGGCTGAAAAAACTAAGGGATCTGGTATTCAACCTGGGGTTAAAAGATGAATGGTTATCTCAGCAGCCCCCCCAAAAGATACCATCAAGAAATTATACTGGGCAAGCATAGAAGCAAAGGATGTGGGTAATCCTAAATTGGGCACTCTTACTAACACATTTTTGATTCACAAGCCAGCACCTAAGCTGGAGCCGTTTCTTGATCTCATCTCCATACCTAGAGATAGAGCTCTGTTCCTCAAAATGAGGCTAGGCACGCTACCCCTGAATGAGTTTACAAACAGCTGGAAAAATTCTAAATCTCTTCACCCAGTTTGTCCGGGGTGTCCTAATCCAACTGAATCACTGGGTCATTTCCTGTTTGCCTGTAAGGCATACAGGGGACCCAGGAAAAAATGGCTAACCCCAGTTTGTAGAATCTTGGGAACCAGGCAGTGTTCAGTGGCCCTTCGTATCCTAACAACAGATACTACATCCTCGTTGATAATATGTGGAGTTGCTAAATATTTGGGGAAAGCATGGCAAATACGATCAAAGCTTGTTGAATTAAATACTGGTTAGACCTTTTATATGGTGTAATTGTGCCACTTTAATGAATTTATGTTTGAATAACTGATATGCATTTGCTGGTCTGTATTTTCTGGGTTTGTCGCCTTTTCTCTTTATTAAGGTATTTTAAGAAATTTGAGTGTATTTGTACATTGTTTTTTATTAATTTGTATTAATCCATTTTAATATTGAATGTCATTTGATCTATGTTGTATTGGGTTTACTTTTATGATACCTTGCAAACAAATGAATATGCTACTTACCAGTATGCATCTGTTCTTGGCATGTAGGGCTGCTGACATTCATATCTGTGCATAGATCGCCGCCTAGTGTTGGGTCCGGATGTTTGCACGTTGTTGTCCTGGAAGAGTCTTCGAGGTATCCTGGGATAGGTGACTCCTCCCCTGGACTACAGTGCGCATGGGCATCCTCTCCATCCTCAGATTGTTTTTCGCCATTGTGGCAGTGATGGAGTAGATACAGAAAGTGATGACCATGCTTACAGTAATTCTGAGAGCTGCAGCTGCTACAGGCGCCGGGGTGGAGGGAGGGCGATATGAATGTCAGCAGCCCTACATGCCAAGAACAGATGCATACTGGTAAGTAGCATATTCAGTTCGAGGCATGTGGGCTGCTGAATTCATATCTGTGCATAGAATACATAGCAGTGCCCTCTATTAGCGGCGGTTACCAGTGCCAGCTGCAGCGGTCTGAAAAAGAGTTTTGAGAACAGCCTGTCCTACAGCTGCCTGCTGTTTTGATTGCACACCTACACAATAGTGTTTGGTAAATGTATGTGTAGTGGACCAGGTGGCTGCTCTACCTATATCATGCAGGGGAATGTTTCCTAGGAAAGCCATGGAGGCCCCTAACTTACGTGTTGAGTGGGCTCGTGGGGGAATCGTTAATGTGCGTTTAGCCTTTTGATAGCAAATTTGAATACATTTAACGATCCATCTGGCTATACCTGCTTTGGAGATAGCGTTACCTTTGTGTTGTGGCGCAAAGGCAACGAAAAGTTGTGTTGTCTTCCTAAAGATCTTAGTCCTGTCGATATAATACAGGAGGGCTCTCTTCACATCTAGTGTATGGAGTGCTCTTTCTGCGACAGTTTGTGGGTTTTGAAAGAAAACAGGCAGTTCAATAGTTTGATTCATGTGGAACTGCGATACCACCTTGGGCATGAATTTGGGGTTGGTACGTAGTACGACCCTGTTGGCGTGGACCTGTATAAATGGCTCTTGAACGGTTAGTGCCTGGAGTTCACTAACTCTTCTTAAAGAAGTGATCGCTACTAGGAAAGCTACTTTCCAGGTAAGAAATTGAAGCTCGCATGAGTGTAGAGGTTCAAAGGGTGGACCCATCAGGCGTGTGAGGACCAAGTTGAGGTTCCACATTGGAGCCGGTGGGTGGCTTGGTGGAATGACTCGTTTGAGTCCTTCCAAGAATGCTTTGATGGCAGGCACTCTAAATAGAGAGAGGTGCTGCCTGGTCTGCAGATAGGCTGATATTGCGGTCAAATGGACACGTATAGAGGTGTACGCCAGATTGCATCGGTATAGGTGTAAGAGGTAACAAATTATGTTTTGTATGGATGCGTCTAGCGGGTTAATGTCATTATTAGTACAATAAATGACGAACCTTTTCCATTTGGCTGCATAGCAAGCTCTGGTAGTGGGTCTCCTGGCCTCCTTAATGATGTCCATACAGTCAGGTGGCAGGTTTAGGTAGCCAAACTCTAGGACTTCAGGAGCCAGATCGCCAGGTTCAGCTGTTGCGGATCTGGGTGCTGAATCTCTCCATGGTTCTGCGTCAAATGCGCGGGTTTGATCCGCAGCCTTTGATGCGGCACCACGGAAAGTTCGAGAAAGGTGGTGTACCACGGCTGGCGTGCCCACGTTGGAGCAACCAGGACGAGTGTCAGTGAGTGTTGTCTGAGTTTGCGTGCCACCAGCGGTATCAGTGGTGCTGGGGGAAAAGCGTACGCAAATCTGCCGGACCAGTTCATCCATATCGCATTGCCCTGCGACTGCGGATGTGGGAACCTGGCGGCAAAGCTTTGGCATTTTGCGTTTTCGCTTGTGGCGAATAGGTCTATCTCTGGATGACCCCACTGCTGGAAGTACGGTTGGAGTACTGATGGGTGTATCTGGTGGCTGTGTCTGCTGAGCAGATCCGCCATCTGGTTGTCCTTGCCGGGGAGGTGTTCTGCCATGAGGAACATGTTCCTCTGAATGGCCCACTTCCACATGCTCTGAGCCAGATGAGACAACTGTGGAGAGTGTGTTCCTCCTTGCTTCTGTATGTAGTACATGGCGGTCATGTTGTCCGTTCGGATCAACACGACTTTGTTGCACAAGTGTACTTTGAATGCCTTCATTGCCAGGAAGATTGCCATCAGTTCCAGAAGGTTGATGTGCATCTTCTTCTGTTGTGTTGTCCATAGTCCCTGCACTGTGTAGTGGAGTACATGAGCTCCCCATCCCTGGAGAGACGCGTCCGCCGTCAGTATTATCTGTGGGACAGGCTCTTGGAACGGTCGGCCCTTGCAAAGGTTTTGTGGATTCCACCAATGCAGAGAGTTGTATGCCCGACCGCTCACCAACACTAGGTCTTTCAGCTGTCCTTGAGCCTGATTCCACTGACGTGCTAAGCACTCCTGAAGCGGGCGCATATGTAGTCTCGCGTGTGGGACTATGAAAATGCAGGAGGCCATCATGCCTATCAACTGCATGAACACTCGCGCAGGAAGGGAGTGTTGGGGTTGGAACTTGGAAATCAGCATTTGCATGCTGTTGATCCTCACTAAATTTGGCTGAGCTGTGGCCGCCAGAGTGTCTATAGTCGCACCTAGGTACTGTTGTACGTGTGCGGGCTGGAGATGGGATTTTGGGTAATTTAGTGAGAATCCCAGACTGTGAAGGAGGTGAATGGTGCGGGACATGTGGCTGGCACATTGCTGGGCTGACTTTGCTTGAACGAGCCAGTCGTCCAGGTAAGGGTAGACGTGTATGTGCTGCCTCCGTAGATGTGCCGCCACAGTAGCTAGGCACTTTGTGAAAACCCTGGGTGCTGTTGTCACGCCGAAGGGAAGGACTTTGAATTGGTAGTGCTGCCCCTGAACAGTGAACCTGAGGTATTTTTTGTGTGAGGGGTGAATGGGTATGTGGAAATACGCATCCTTGAGGTCCAGTGTGGCCAGGAAGTCTCCCTGTTTGAGCAGCGGGAGGACTTGCTGTAAAGTGTGCATGTGAAAATGCTCGGAGAGAATGTAGCGGTTCAGGGGTCTCAGGTCTAATATAGGTCTGAGTGACCCGTCCTTTTTTGGTATTAAAAAGTACAGGGAGTACAACCCCGTACCTTGCTCGTGGACGGGTACGACCTCTATTGCGCCTTTTAGTAGCATGCTTAGCACCTCCTGCTGTAAGAGCTTTAAGTGCTCTGAGGACATAGGACGGTGTTTTGGAGGTATTGTGGGTGGAGTTGAGGTTAATTCTAGGCAGTAACCGTATTTGACAATGTCTTTGACCCACCTGTCCGTGGTGATGGAGTTCCATGTGGACAGGAACCTTTGTAGCCTTCCCCCGACAGGTGTTATGTGGTCGGGAGGAAGGGAGAGGGCGTCACTGTTTGTTCTTGGGGGAGGACCTGGTGTTGCCGTAACCGCGTCCTCTGCCCTTTGTGCTTGAGCCACGATAACCACCCCGGGTGTTTTTATCATAGGTGCTTTGTGTGTTGCCTTTGTTGTAGGTTTGCTGTGACCCCTGTCCTCTACCTGCTCCTCTATTTCTGGGGCGACGAAAGGAGCCGCTCCGAAAGGACTGCGTTTGAAGAGCCCCCATGGACTTTGCAGTGTCCGTATCCTTTTTTATTTTCTCTAGGGTGGTGTCAACCTCCGGCCCAATAAGTAGTCGGGGTTGACAGGCTGGTTGAGGAGGTTATTTTGTACCTCAGGTTTGAATCCGGAGATTCGCAACCAGGCGTGTCGTCGCAACATGACGCTAGTGTTTATGGCTCTGGCAGCTGTATCTGCGGCATCCAGTGCACACTTGATGGATGCGTTTGTGAGGAGTTGTCCCTCCCTGATGAGGATCTCTGCACCTTCTTTGAATTGGTCAGGGAGATGTTGGAGTAATTGTTCTAGTGTGTCGTAGTGTGCTCGATCGTAGCGGGCGAGGAGCGCCTGAGTATTGGCAATGCGCCATATATTAGCTGCCTGGGCCGCAACCCGTTTGCCGGAGGTCTCTAGCACCTTGGACTCTTTGTCCGGGGTAGGAGCATCACCCGTTTGCGAGTGTGCCCGTTTGCGAGCATTCGCAACTACGATGGAATCTAGAGGTAACTGGCCTCTAATGTAGGTAGGGTCCCCAGGCGCCGACCTGTATTTCTTGTCGATTCTGGGGTTTATTACTCTTGCCCTGGTGGGTTCTTTGAAGATGTCCTTTGCTGGTTTGAGGACACCCTTTAACATGGGTAGAGTTTTTATATTCCTTTCTGAGGATGCGAAAGTATCCATGAGAAAGTCGTCTTCCACGGTGTCAGAGTGGAGTTGCACCCCATGATTGGCCGCAGCACGTTCAATTAGGGCGTTGAATGCGGCAGTGTCCTCTGTGGGAGATGTTTTTGCTCCACAGAGTTGCGGGTCCTGTGTATCCATAGGTGCACCCGAGTCTACAATCAATCAATCAATCAAAGGCATTTATAAAGCGCACTACTCACCCGGAGGGTCTCAAGGCGCTGGGGGGGGGGGGGGGGGGGGGGGGGGTCCGCTACTGCTCGAACAGCCAGGTCTTGAGCTTCTTCCTGAAGGAGAGGTGGTCTTGGGTCAGGCGTAGTTCGGTGGGGAGGGCGTTCCAAGTCTTGGCGGCCAGGTGGGAGAAGGATCTACCTCCTGTTGTCGCTCTGTGGATGCGGGGGACGGCTGCGAGGGCGAGACTGGTCGAGCGGAGGTGGCGTTTGGGAGCGTAGAAGTTGAGGCGGCTGTTGAGGTAGGTCGGGCCTTGGTTGTGTAGGGCTTTGTGTGCGTGGGTGAGGAGCCGGAAGGTGATTCTTTTGTTGATCGGGAGCCAGTGCAGGTCTCTCAGGTGTCTGGAGATGTGAGTTCGTCTGGGGACGTCGAGGATGAGTCTCGCCGAGGCGTTCTGGATCCGCTGGAGTCTCTTCTGGAGCTTGGCGGTGGTACCGGCGTAGAGGGCGTTGCCGTAGTCCAGTCGACTGGTGACGAGGGCCTGGGTGACTGTTTTCCTGGTCTCGGTGGGGATCCACCGGAAGATCTTACGTAGCATGCGCAGGATGTTGAAACAGGACGAGGAGACGGCGTTGACTTGTCTGGTCATGGAGAGGGAGGAGTCCAGGATGAAGCCCAGGTTGCGTGCGTGGTCTGTCGGTTTGGGTGCGTTGCCCAGGGCAGGGGGCCACCAGGAGTCGTCCCAGGCGGAGGGTGAGGAGCCCAGGATGAGGACTTCCGTCTTGTCTGTGTTCAGTTTCAGGCGGCTGGTCGTCATCCACTCGGCCACGTTTTTCATCCCTTCGTGTAGGTTGGCTCTGACGGTGGCGGGGTCGTTGGTCAGGGAGAGGATCAGCTGGGTGTCATCGGCGTAGGAGATGATGTTCAGGTTGTGTTGGCGTGCGATGGCCGCAAGGGGGCTCATGTAGACATTGAAGAGGGTGGGGCTGAGCGAGGAGCCCTGAGGGACGCCGCAGGTGACTTCCGTGGCTTCTGATCTGAACGGGGGCAGGCGGACTCTCTGTGTCCTTCCGGTGAGGAAGGAGATGATCCATTCCAGTGCCTTCTCCTTGATCCCGACGTTGCTGAGGCGCTGCACTAGGGTGCGGTGGCAGACAGTGTCGAATGCCGCGGAGAGGTCCAGGAGGATGAGGGCCGCTGTTTCTCCGTTGTCCAACAGGGTTCGGATGTCGTCTGTGGCAGCGATGAGGGCGGTCTCGGTGCTGTGGTTGGCCCGGAAGCCTGACTGGGAAGGGTCGAGGGAACCAGTCGTCTCGAGGAAGGCTGCCAGTTGCTTGTTGATGGTCTTCTCGATGACTTTGGCTGGAAACGGGAGGAGCGAGATGGGGCGGTAGTTCTTGAGTTCGGTGGGGTCCGCCGTTGGTTTCTTTAGTAGAGCGCTGAGTTCGGCGTGCTTCCAGCTCTCAGGGAAGGTGGCGGTGTTGAGGGAGGTGTTGATGATGTCCCGCAGGTGGGGTGCGATGACAGCGTCGGCCTTGTTGAAGATGTGGTGAGGGCAGGGGTCGGTTGGGGAACCGGAGTGGATGGAGTTCATCGTGCTGATGGTGTCTTCGAGGTTGATCGGTGTCCAGGCGTTGAGGGTGGTGGTGGGGGGCGTTGGTTTGGTCGTGGGGAGCGTTGGTTGTGTTCTGAAGCTGTTGTGTATGTCAGCGATCTTGTTGTGGAAGTAGGAGGCGAGGGAGTTGCAGAGGTCTTGCGATGGGGTGATGTCGTTGGTTCCGGCGTTGGGGTTGGAGAGCTCTCTGACGATGTTAAAGAGTTCCTTGCTGTTGTGTGCGTTGTTGTCCAACCGGTCCTTGAATGCTGTTTTCTTGGTGGCGTGGATCAGTTGATGGTGCCTTCGGGTGGCGAGCTTGAGGGTAGTCATGTTGTCCGGCGTTGGGTCTCTTCTCCATGCTTTCTCGAGGGCTCGGCAGTTCTTCTTGGAGCTCTTGAGTTCGTCGGTGAACCAAGGGGCCTTCTTGCTTCCGGGTCTGCTGGGTGGGGTCCTCAGAGGGGCGAGCTCGTCCGCGCAGGTGGAGATCCATTTTGTGAGGTTGTCGGCGGCTTGGCTGGGGTTCGGTGAGCTGGCGGGAGGGAGCTGGCTCAGGGATGTGGTGAGTTGTTCGGCTGTGATCTTGTTCCAGCTTCTTCGTGCGGCCTGTTGCTGGTGGTGGTGGACCGTGGTTCTTTTGAAGGTGAAGTGGATGCAGCTGTGGTCCGTCCAGTGGAGTCCAGTTGCGTGGCTGAAGGAGATGTCTTTGCTGGACGAGAAGATGGCGTCGAGTGTGTGTCCGGCGAGGTGGGTGGGGGTGGTCACCAGCTGCTTGAGTCCGAGGGTGGCGAGGTTGTCAAGCAGGGTGGTGGTGTTGCGGCCGTTGTTGTTCTCCAGGTGGAAGTTGATGTCCCCGAGGAGGATGTAGTCGGCCGAGGGGAGGGCGTGCGGGCTGATGAAGTCGGCGATGTCTTCGCTGAATTGAGTGCGTGGTCCCGGGGGTCGGTAGATCAGGGTGCCTCTGAGGGTGGTCTTGGGGTCGGTGTGGATCTGGAAGTGCAGGTGTTCGGCGGATGTCAGGGTGTTGTCGGCGTTGGTCGAGATACGGATGGTGTCTCTGTGGATGATGGCGATGCCTCCTCCAGTCTGGTTGTCCCGGTCTCTCCGGATGATCTTGTAGCCCTCTGGGACGGCGATGGCGATGTCGGGCGCTGAGGAGTCGTTCATCCAGGTTTCCGTGAGGAAGGCAACGTCAGGAGCTGTGGTGTCGAGGAGGTTCCAGAGTTGAACGGCGTGTCTGTGGACGGAGCGGGTGTTGAGCAGGATGCACTTGAGGTGGTTGCTGCTGGTGTTCGGCTTGGCGGGTGCTGGTGCGGGGCAGGTCCGGATGCAGGTGCACTAGCAGGTGAGGCAGCTGAAGGGTCCGTGGGTGCGTCTCGGGGTGGCTCGGTAGCACCCGGGGGTTCGGCCGGTGTTGAGTGCGTTGAGGGTGGCGGCATCGTAAGTCAGGCGGGTGGGCTGGGGTCTGCGGGGGCCAGGGGTCCTGGCACTGGGCGCGATCCAGGCGCGGACGGGCGCAGACGGGCTTACCTTTGGCGCACCTTCGGCGCTCATTCGGTGCTCCCGCTGCGCGCGTCCGCTGCGCGGTCGCTCTGGGGGCGTCATAAGAGGGGAGCCGGGAGGGAGGGTCTGCGGGGAGGCGGGGAGCGCGGGAACCAATCGGCGGGCGGGGGGGCGGGGTCTCGTGGGCAGCGGCGGGAAACCAGGGGGCTCGGTGGCGGCGCTTGGCGGCCGTGTGGCGGCTGGGGCGGCGCTCGGCGGCCCTGTGGTGGCTCAGGCGGCAGGCGGCAGCAGGAGGTCCAGCAGGTAAGGAGCAGGCGGGAGGTGTGTGAGCGACCAGGCCGAGGGCACAGAGGTCACACCTGGGACGGGGGAGAGGGTCCCCTTAAGAGGGGAGCCGGGAGGGAGGGTCTGCGGGGAGGCGGGGAGCGCGGGAACCAATCGGCGGGCGGGGGGGCGGGGTCTCGTGGGCAGCGGCGGGAAACCAGGGGGCTCGGTGGCGGCGCTTGGCGGCCCTGTGGCGGCTGGGGCGGCGCTCGGCGGCCCTGTGGTGGCTCAGGCGGCAGCAGGAGGTCCAGCAGGTAAGGAGCAGGCGGGAGGTGTGTGAGCGACCAGGCCGAGGGCACAGAGGTCACACCTGGGACGGGGGAGAGGGTCCCCTTAAGAGGGGAGCCGGGAGGGAGGGTCTGCGGGGAGGCGGGGAGCGCGGGAACCAATCGGCGGGCGGGGGGGCGGGG
Source organism: Triturus cristatus (assembly GCF_964204655.1). Taxonomy (NCBI): domain Eukaryota; kingdom Metazoa; phylum Chordata; class Amphibia; order Caudata; family Salamandridae; genus Triturus; species Triturus cristatus. The sequence continues at coordinate 1,413,113,463 of NC_140591.1, read as the reverse complement.
TCTCGTGGGCAGCGGCGGGAAACCAGGGGGCTCGGTGGCGGTCATCCCAAGCTTGGCCAGGGTCCTGTTGGCCTTCAGGGTCCATCTCTCCGGGGTAGGGGACGTGGTCACCCATGTAGTCCTCCAAAACGTCAGTGTCGGAGTGTGTGGGAGAGAAGGACTGTGGATCCTGGTAAAAGGAGTGGAGAGGTTCGGAAAGAACTGGTTCCGAAGTCACCGGCAGCTTTTTCTTAAGCGGGATCCGGTAGGAGTCCAAAGCTGACTCTGAAGTTATTCTCCTTTTGTGGAGCACCATCCTGCCGGTGTCGGCGTCGATGACATGTGACGGAGACGACTCCGCAGGAGAGCGTTCAGCAGGCGTGAACGTGGTGTGGGTGACCAGTGTTCTGATCTGGAACAGTTTTGGGGCCGTGGATGGCGGCAGGCCAAAAGTGATATTGGTCGGTGCCGAAGAGGCCGTTGGAGCTTTTATCGGCTCGGAGCCTGACGTGTCCTGGAGGACTGCTTTGTGTTTGGTGCGTTGCGCAGCCACGGTCCGCACCTGGAGTGCCATCGAGTCCTTTGTGCCGGTCGTTTCTGTAGAGGCGGGCGTGGACTTCTTCGGTGCCGGCGAGTCATCGAGTCGAGGGGCGGCAATGGCAGTCGACGTCTTTGATGAGTGTGCCTTTGGTGGTGCTGTCGAAGCGGGGTGCGACGCAGCAGGCAGTTTGACCTTTGGGGTCGGAGCCGATTGTGTCGGTGCCGGTAGCCGAGGAGGTTTGGTGGCACCGAAGCTCTTTTTCCGTGTGTCGGCGCCGACGTCGGCTGCTGCAAGCTCGGCACCGAAATCTCGTTTGGTGCGGTCGGCGCCGACGGGTTTTGCTGGCGTCGAAGGTGTGGTGGGCCTCGATCTGACCAGCGTTACTTTCGGTTTCGGTTTCTGGTGAACCAATACAGCTTTTGGTTTCGGTTTCGAAGAAGGGAAACCAGCCTTTTTGGGTAGTAATGGCTGCCGCTGAATGTCCGAGGCCGGGCCAGAGGGCGGGGCCAAAGAACTGCGGGATAGGTCTTGGGTAAGGCCCGAAGGCGATCCCTCGACCGGATCCATAGACTGGCTCACTGGGATATCCTCAGTCTGTACGGGTAGGCCTTGCTCGTCACCGGAGCTACTCTCTTCGGCCCCTGAGGCCTCATTGTAGTCTCCTACCTCGGTGTCGGCTTCATCTCTGGAAAAGAGTTGTTCTTCGACGTCTTCCGATACGGAGTCGTGTTCGGAAGCGGGGCTGGAGGGTAGGTTCTCCACGTCTTCGACATCTTCGTCTTCGGCGCTGAAGATGTTGGCTGGGGCCAGTGCCGCTTGCTGCGCTTCGAGTCTTGCTGCTCGTCGATTCCGAAGAGTCTTCTTGGATCGGTATCGGGCACAGGCCATACATGTAGATTCGTCGTGATCCGGTGAAAGGCATTTGTTGCACACCGGATGGACGTCGATATGGGGATATTTTGCATTGCATACAGGACACCGCTTGAATGGTGTCCTCGATTCCATCGTCGATGAAGGGTCGATGGTCGGGGAAAATGCGAAAAAGTTGGTTCTGGAAGTTAGTAAACTAACAATATACTATCGATACCGATCGGGAACAGTACCGACGCGAACTAAAGGCCTTTTGGCCTGTAAAAAGTTTTTCCTAACTTGAGTCAAGATAAGCACATCCGAACCCAATGGCGGAAAAAAACAATCTGAGGATGGAGAGGATGCCCATGCGCACTGTAGTCCAGGGGAGGAGTCACCTATCCCAGGATACTTCGAAGACTCTTCCAGGACAACAACGTGCAAACATCCGGACCCAACACTAGGCGGCGATCTATGCACAGATATGAATTCAGCAGCCCACATGCCTCGAACTAAAGTATATATCAATCGAAAAGTAAACCCCATTCTACATGTTAAAATAAAAAAACCGCATTTTGACAGCAGACTAGAACAACATTTGACCGGTCTTTGAACGCACAGCAAATGTGACAGGATAAAAACACAAGTTAAAGTCTTCTTTAATGCTTTTTCACCTTCAGAACCCCAACATGATTATTCGGGTGCCCTCACAGGGGTCAAGAGGCTGCACCACTGATAGCTACCACTGATAGCTACTTCCCTGAACTCTCCACCACTGACTAGACAGCAACCGTACCTACTCTAATTCAAAAGGGACTTAAGAAGCTTTGCTAATCAAAATATACAACTAAGAACTACCTAGAACCGTCACGTTTTCCTACTGCTGCTGAATTTGACAATTCTATTGGTCTTTTGATCGTCTAAATTAACCTAAACACCCACTTCGCCTTCCCCTTCAACTTAAAATTATTACCTCCAAACGACCCCCAATCTTAACTTTTTGATGGAGTTATTGTTACATGTTCAGCTGACATTCATAGTAAAGTTGTGAGAAAAATATTCCGCACTTTTTCCATCGGTGCATATGCAAAATGAAAAAAAAAAAATAGATGCATACAAGCTGTGAAACATTCAACAGCTCTGAAGAAATATCTGGTCCTCCCAAAAGGGGATACAGTATTCACATTTTGGATATCGGAGCACAGCAGGATTTAGGAATATTATTTTCTAGCGAAGCACGACTAATGGATTATTAGTGCATAGTTTTGCGATCGATTGGCTGGCCAGATATTTAGGAGGGATTTTCATAAAGTTCAAACTTCTGGTAGGCATTTCTTTAAACAGGACACATGGCCTAGATGATATTCCCATGGTTTTACAAGTGTAAGGACAGGCATGGTAGGGTTTTGCTGGAGATTTCCAACCCAACATGCATAGATTCTAAAACATTGATCACTGCACCAAGCCTCTCTCCTACTGCTCACACCTCTCACTCCAAACTGGAGGGCCCATGAGGCCTGTGGAGTCTCCTTCCAGGACCTCTCATATGTGGAATTTCCCAACATACGTAACATCAGCCATATGAGAAGTATGGACCTTATATCTGCATTTAATGTATGTTTTTCCTAAACCTATAAAAAACCTCAATTCTTGCAATAGCTATATTTCTTGCAAATAGGTCATGTGTGTTCCACATGAGGTTTATCCCAGTCTTGCAAAGCCACATTAGGGCTAGTGTCGGACAGCCGGACAGTTTTGCTCGTGATCACTGTTTTTTGGCTGCTCCACTTTGTGATTAAAGTGGTTCTTGGCCGCACCAACAGAAAGCAACATGGCTACACGAGTTAAATGCTCGACATAATTTATCATGATGTACAGGTCACAAGTCTAAATACGGACAAGGCCAACTTAGCACCTCCAATCCTTCAGAAGTCATAACATCAAGTGAGAAAAATTAGGCAATAGTAGTGCGAGTGCTTATTTGAGCCTCTGGTTGTGGTGGGGCCCACCAGCACTCATTTTTGGGAACCAGCACTTATTTTTCTCCATCAGATTTTGAATCAGAGCAGCACAGTGAAAAACACACAGGGGGAAAGATGGAAGAAAAGAAATACAGAAAACCTTTGCAGAGGATGAAAGTAGAAACCTGCAGAGTGAGAAAGAGGTAGGTTGCATCTGGCACAGGTATGAGGTGGAATCAAGTCCATGCAGTCTTGGTATTTGGCGCTCCAACATTTACTATCACATTTAAGGCTGCTTAGCAAAACTTTGGGGCACGGCACTTATTCTTTTACAAATTAGGCATGAAGCATTACCTCTTATTTACAGCACTTAAAAAGTATGGCTTGAGGCACTCACTACATGTGAAAACAAATTATGTTCCTTCTTTTGCTGTTCGTAGACTATTTCAGAAGTACGATACTGCCATATTAAGGTCAGCCAAGAGGTCTGTTGTACAAGTTAATCAGTCTGTATTACGTATTAACTTTAATTCCTAGGTTTAACCACAAGTTGACATTCAGTTTAATTCCAAAGGTTATGAGTTACAGCCTATGTTGCGTTTGGTTGCCTTCCATTCTTTTCACGCTTTATACAACCAAAACCGGATGTGCTGGTTGGTGACCAGCTCCTGTGCTAGTTTTGGAATAAAGCAAACACAAGGAGATGACGGACGGAGCACTGAAACTTTCAGACACTCACCCCCAGTCACAGATCTGGGTTGAATCAATCATCAATCTTTAGCTCACTTTGCCAGCTCAGTTCAGACCTAGCTATATGCAAATCAGTCTTGACCCTGTGCCTCATGGGAACAGTCCAGCCCGACTGCCAAGCCAGGTCTTCCCTGAACCGGAAACAAGCATCCTGGGACCGGTTTCTGGGTAACACCCATCATCAGCCAGGGTAGCTTGAATTCAGTGGCAAATTGAGCAAGGGACCCACGTCTGGGCATACCCTGCCAACTTATGGCGAACAAAGCAAACACAAGGAGATGATGGACGAAGCGCTGGACTGTTCTGGATGCTTGGTCATCACTCCGACAGCTATCTTTTCAGAGAGCTCGTTGACAACCTTTCAGTGTACAACGCAACAAGCATGGCTTGAGATATATATATTACCTACTGGCGGTCGCCAGTAGGTAGTTATAGTTAGGACCCTGTTTCCATAGGAAATCCGCAACATTCTATTTTGAATAACTTTGGCGCCGGTCGACGAATCCTCGCGAATTTCTCAAAATAGGTGGGGCGCTACGCTCCGCTCCTACCCTGAAAGTCTCGGGGGGATTCGTCAAGCGGGGGCTGAGATAAAAGGGGGGTCCCAAAACGCGTTTTTCCCATGCATTTTTCCATAGGACCTTTAGACAGGGCTACAGCCCGAACGGCTGAACAGAATTACTAGAAATTTGGCAGAGAGGTAGTCCTCAGGTCAAGGAAGTGCCTTTTGTAGGTTTGGTGTAAATCTGTTCAGTAGATTCTGAGAAAATAGCCTTTAAATCAATATATATATATCTGAGCCAGCTTACGGTGCGCTTACCGTAAGCTTACCGTACGCGTACGGTGGCGTGCGCGAGCGCGATTCTGATTGGCTATTACATCTAAGTAAACATTCGAATCGGTCGAAACCAGGAAGCGGCGGCCGCCATTTTCTCTCTCGCACTCTGAGGGGGGGGCTGTAAACAAAGGCAAAAAACATATAAAGGGGCTGTTTAGACAGCGTCCATGCACATAGCCATGTTAGTTGAGTCCTCAAAGATCCCCCAAGGCCAAAAACGGTAAATTTTTATTTTTTGAAAATTTCGCCGATTACGCTTACCGTACGCGTACGGTGCGCTTACACTAAAAAATTTAATAAAAAAAAAAAAAAAAAAAAACTCTGTGCATGGCATATTATTGTCATCACTTACAAATTAAATTTAACAGATTACCTATCACAAGGAAGCGCATAATATGTCCTCCATGTGCGCACGGTGCGCAACGTGGGCACGCGGTGCGCGTAGCGCACTGCGTGCCCACCTTGCGTGTACGGCACTAACTGCGTAAAGTGGGCGCGCGGTGCGCGAAGCGCACCGTGCGCGCACGGAACGAACTGCGTTAAGTGGGCGTGCACGCCACGAATGGCGTAAAGTAACTTAGCATTTAAAAAACCGTACAAATTCAATGAAAAAACCATAGGTTTCACACATGTTATAGTTAGCTGGAAATTTTACTGATAAAAAACCAATGAAATTCCCCCGTTATAGTTACTGTAGGCAACTATAACTCACGCGACCGCAATCCTCTGCTGATGACATATGTGTCTTTATGAAAAAAAAATATTTGTAATATATGCATAGCTAAAATTTAATGGAAGAAGACATGGGCAAATAAGTGTCTAAATACAGTATTAGCATCAGCAGAGGATTGCGGTCGCGTGAGTTATAGTTGCCTACAGTAACTATAACGGGGGAATTTCATTGGTTTTTTATCAGTAAAATTTCCAGCTAACTATAACATGTGTGAAACCTATGGTTTTTTTCATTGAATTAGCAAGGTTTTTTAAATGCTAATTCCTAACTATAAAGTGTGTGAAACCTATGGTTTTTTCAGTGAATATATATATATATATATATATTGATAAACAAATTGCCAGAAAGCTATTTTCAGGGGCACTCAACAGTTCGCCTGTCCTCCGACTGTATCTTCTCCTCACCCCCTGATTCAGAGTAAAATGTATGCCGACGCGTTTCGAGGAAGGAACCTCTTCTTCTTGGGCTTACAAGCGCAGTGAACAGCACGGACTCGCTTGTTGATGCTTTTGACCTTCAAACAGCAACAGCAAGCCGCAATTTATGAGCAACTCACCCGCTGAATTCGGACCTTACTCAAAGGAAAAAATTATGGCGCCATGCAGCACACCCACTTAGGGGAGATCAAGACCCGCTTTGAACTATATGTTCCAAGATGCTTTGTGGAAATGACACGTGATAAGTACGGCCCACTCAATCAATAAAAGCATCAACAAGCGAGTCCGTGCTGTTCACTGCGCTTGTAAGCCCAAGAAGAGGTTCCTTCCTCGAAACGCGTCGGCATACATTTTACTCTGAATCAGGGGGTGAGGAGAAGATACAGTCGGAGGACAGGCGAACTGTTGAGTGCCCCTGAAAATAGCTTTCTGGCAATTTGTTTATCAATATATATATATAGATATATATATATATATATAAAAATAATCAATAAATCTTGGATAAACAGCAGAAAGGGGTCTATCAAATGCACGACCTGTAAAGCTTGCAGGCAGGGCATCAATAAATCATCTTTTTCTATCCCGTTTAAAGATGCCCCGGTTTCAAATTTCAAAATTGCTCACCTGCCAAGACTGACTTGCAGTTTATGTGCTGGAGTGTCCATGTGGCCTGCAAAATGTTGGTAGTACCAAGTTGCAGGTCCACAAGAGGATACTCCAGCATATAAGCAACAATGCTACTTATCCAGTGGCACGTCATTTTAAGGAGTTCCATAACAACAACTCAGAGCTCCTTAGATACTTTGCTATCGATTCTGTAATGCCACTGAGAAGAGGCGGCGACCGTGATGCCCGCCTTCGTGCTTTGGAAAGTCGATATATCTTAATCTTACATACTAAGACCCCTAATGGTCTTAATGCCAGTGAGGACTTCCATACATGCCTATAATATAGTCTGCCCAAACCATATGAATTTTCAGCATAGCGTTTGTTTTTTTAAGATCTACCTTTAACAACGCAGCCTCCCCTCATGTATTTTTAACATAGGTACACATTTTTTAACACTTAGCTTTTTACACTATCAATTCAACACACGTGAATTTTTTTGTGTCACATCATTGACTTGATATATTATTTAGCGTTGGTGAAAGAATTTGTTGAATATTATTATGTGATGCTGTATTCATTCAGGTACTTAAGGCTATGCCCAAAAATTGGGGCTAGGTATAATTGCACTATCCATTCTGGTGTTAGATATTGTTCAATATTTCTTATATGTATTTATTGATATTTAGCAGGGATTATATAGTAACCGTTTTTATATATTTATATGTTTATTTATGGGTATGTATATTAAACTTTTTTTATATATATACATACATACATAGATATATTTATATACATATATATTAACCTTTTTTTTAGCCAGTCTATTATTGGTTCTAAGTTTGCACCATTGAATTTATATACCCACTGGGGTTTTATTTTTAATATATATCATGCTGTCAAACACGCAATCTTTGAATGAATACTACTAAACATGCTCGGAAATTTCCAGATTTACTATGACAATTATTAGTCTGGAGTTTATCAACGTATATTATGTATTATGCATAACATTTTTTGCATTTTTTCACAGCCGCATATTAGATAAGGGTAAAAATGTTTTTATATGTTCATATGTATTTTACAATGAGCTGTTGATATTCAAAAACGTTTGATTGACTCTCTAGGTCTATTGATCATGTGACACATTGAGCAATGCACTTGGCACTTAAAATATTGTTCCTCCTCATGAGAGCGTCATGTGATCAAGGCCTCTTGTAGGCTGAAACGTGTCATGGCGGACAAACGGGTCCACAAATAAAGACTTCACCCTTGCACTGATTTTGTGTCTGCATCGTCTTTAAGCGGAGGATTGCAGTGGCGAATATATATCTCTACTGGCGGTCCCCAGTAGATAGTTATAGTTAGGATCGTGTTTCCATAGGAAATCTCACATTTCTATTTTGAATAACTTTGGCGCCGGTTGACGAATACTCGCGAAATTTTCAAAACAAATGGGGCGCTCCGCTCAGCTCCTACCCTGAAAGTCTCGGGGTGATTCGTCAAGCGGGGGCTGAGAAAAAAAAGGGGGGGGGGGGGTCGAAGAAACAGCCCGAACGGCTGAACAGAATTACTTGAAATTTGGCAGAGAGGTAGTCCTCAGGTCAGGGAAGTGCCTTTTGCAGGTCTGGTGTCAATCTCTTCAATATTTCCTGAGAAAATAGCATTTAAAAGCATATAAATATCTATATGCGTGCACCGTGCGCGCACGGTGCGCGCACGTTGCAGTGCGCGAGCGATATTCTGATTGGTTGTTAGATGTCGGTAAACATTCGAATCGGTCGAAATCAGGAAGTGTCGGCCGCCATTTTGTCTCTCGCACTGAAAAGGAAAGGGGGACAAAAGGTGGAAAACGTGAAAAGGGGGCAGGGAAGAGAGTTCCTGACCCCCTAGCCTTTGTCAGGGGGGTCACAGAAGGACCCCCAAGGGAGAAAAAAAAACATTTTATTTTTTTGAAAAAAATCGCGGGGTGCGCGCATGGTGAGCGCAGCGCACCGTGCGCCCAAAGCGCGCGCACGGTGAAAAACCTTAAAAAAAAAAAAATGTAATAAAACGTACAAAGTCACTTAAAAAACCA